>NC_142461.1:17990000-27990000 GCF_049115385.1 Moschus berezovskii
GTTTTAAGGCTGGCAGCCTAGCTACTAGTTGGGATGATGTTTTGTTTCAAGCGTTTTCACTTCCTCTCAGAGGAGGTTACTGTGGGCAGTAATGAATAAAATCAGGAGAGATGAGATTGGATCCAATCTGTTCCTATGAGAGGTGTGGCAAGCAGAATCCATGCTCTGCCCACACTCTCTTCGATTCCTTTTTTATTTTCCCTAGTTATATGCTTTCCTCCCAGCACCCAGCCTCTGTTTCTTTGTTGGAAGACTACCCTCAGTTGCCCAAGTCCACCTGCCTACTGCACTTGGTAAACCAGATGCCCCTGGGAAGAATTCACTCCTCCTGGGAGCAGCCTTGTGCTGGCACTGGCAGATACAGGAACTCCTTTGTGCCTGTTGTAGACAGCTCCAAGGTATATTTAATACCACTGCTTCTTACACGTTCAGGCTTGGATGAATTGTCTGGAGATTGAATCAAATGCAGATTCTAATGTAGGAAGTCTTGAGTCTTCAATTCTAATAAGCTCCCAGGTGATGCCAGGTCTACCATTCATTCATGGATCCCACACAGCATGGGATCTTTTCAGAGCTCCCTACAGGATTTAGCCAAAGATGACAGGTGTCTACACTTCATGTATTAGAGCACGACGAAATACCCAGGGACAAAATGTGGATAAGATGAGGTTCCATAGGCAGAATATAGGAGGACTTATCTCCAGAGACTTCCAAAGCACCCCAGGATTTAGGAATTCAGTGGGACTCTTTAGATGAAAGTATATTTCTGGGTTGAAAAGCATAAGCAATTTCTGCCCCCTTCCACTACTGAAAGACAAAGATCTGCTAGCTGTCTCTGAGCTGTGGGGGAGGGGCAAAGAGTGAGGGGAGTTGGGGGTTACAGACACAAGTGAGATTGTGAAGGGTGCAGCTGTGTCTGACAGCAGGGAGCCAGGTGCACTTTAGACCATTTCAAAAATTTAAAAAAGGATTTTGGTGGCAACTAGCAACACCTAATTGTTGACAGGAAGACTGGTGTGTCTTTAGGCTTTGTCAGGAGTTTACTTTGTTAGACTACGTCACAGAGCACACAGGCTGGCTATTCATCAATCTAGTCCTTGTGACAGCCCCAGGAAGCAATTACCTGATAAAGCGTCAAGGCTATGAGGCTAGAAAAGTCCTCTCTCTCCTGTGCTCCCATGACACTCGTTAAAGATCCTACTATTGCACTTATTTCTCCCTTTCATTTTCATTCCACAAATATTCCAGAGTGCCAGTATGTGCCTTCCCAGGTGGCACAGTAGTAAAGAATCCACCTGCAATGAAGAAGATGCAAGAGACACGGGTTCGATTCCTGGGTCAGGAAGATGCCCTGTAGTTGGAAATAGCTACCGACTCCAGTATTCTTATCTGGAAAATTCCATGGACAGAGGAGCCTAGTGGGCTACAGTCCATGGGATTGCAAAGAGCCAGACATAACTTAGTACGCACACACACATGCACCCACGCCAGTATGTGCCAGGTGATATTTGAGGCATTGGGGATTCAAAGATAATCAACACAGAAAAGTTTTCACAAACTTTACAGGATAAGAGGAAAAGATAAGTAATAAATGCACCAACAAATACATAAGAAACATATTAAATAACTGCTATATAGGGAATTTAAAAAGGGTGGAGTCATAGCAAAGGATTTGTTTGCTATTTTAGAAGGAATAGTGAGAGAAAATGTCTAAGTCCATTTGAGCTGCTTAAAAAAAAAAATAACACAGCTTGTAAACAACAGAATGTGTATTTCTCACAGCTCTGGAGGCTGGGATGTCCAAGATCCAGGTTCTGACAGATTCAGTGTGTGGGGAAAACTGGCTTCCTGGTTCACAGTTGGCCATCTTCTTTCTGTGTCCTCACATGGCAGGAGATGCCTCTTCCAGCTTCTGGTGACTGCTGGCATTCCTTGGCTTGTGGCTGCATCACTACAACCTCTGCTTCTGCCATCCCATTGCCTTCTCTTCTCCATGCGTCAAAGCTCCCTTTGCCTCCCTCTTATAAGAACACTTGTGATTGCATTTAGCTCCTACCCTGGTGGTGGCTCAGATGATAAAGAATCTGCCTGCAACACAGGAGACCAGGGTTCAGTCCTTGGGTTGGGAAGATACCCTGGAGAAGGGAATGGCTACCCATTCCAATATTCTTGCCTGGAGAATTCCATGGGCCAAAAAGTCTGGCAGGCTACGATCCATGGGGTTGCAAAGAGTTGGACAGGATTGAGTGACTAACACACACATACACACAATCCTACCCTGATAATTCATGATAATCTCTCAGTCTCAAGGTTCTTTAGTCACACCTATGAAGGCCCTTTTCCAAAAAAAGCAACATGTAAAGGACTGATGCTAAAGTTGAAACTGCAATACTTTGGCCACCTCATGCGATGAGTTGACTCACTGGAAAAGACTCTGATGCTAGGAAAGGTTGGGGGCGGGAGGAAAAGGGGACGACCGAGAATGAGATGGCTGGATGGCATTGCCGACTCTGTGGACATGAATTTGAGTGAACTCCGGGAGTTGCTGATGGACAGGGAGGCCTGGCGTGCTGTGATTCATGGGGTCGCAGAGAGTCGGACACGACTGAGCGACTGAACTGAACTGAACTGAAAGGACCTGATGTCTTTGGGGGACACTATTCAGCTTATCGCATGGCCCCAGAGCTGAACTGAGGAGACCATTGGCAGCCATCACCCATATCCAGGCAAGAAATGTCTGTGTCTTGGACCTGAATGATGGTAGTGAATAGAGAGCAGTGGACAGATTCAGGGTAAGTTTTTAAGCTCCAAATGTTAATAGATGTGATGGGAGCAGGTGTGGGAGGAGTTAAGGAAAGCAAAGAATCCCCTGGGGCCGGACACCCTGGTACCAAGCTAATCTCTAGAAACTGGGTTGTCACCTCTTTGAGGTTTCAGCACCTTTCATTATCTCATCACTTCTGGTACCCAGCCTGGGGCTTGTCCTATATGGCATTGCAGGTGGATTCTTTACTGTCTGAGCCACTAGGGAAGCCCTATTAGATCTACAAGGTTGCTTAACTACATTGGAATATGGGGTTCAGAGCATCAGTGGGCGTCTTTGCAGAGTGTGAGAATGTGCAGAAATGTCAGAAAAGCTCTGTTTGTGTTGCTCCTCTTTGAATACCAGTGACTCAGGCTCAGTCTCTCAACAGAAACTTGTTCTCAAATTAGAGCTCCCAAATCTGCCTTCCTTCTGACTTGCATGGCTGCAGTAAGGAATCCAGAGAAACCTCTGGAAAGATATTTTACAACCAAGCAAAAGAAATTTGTGTATTTTTTAAAAGGAATCTTCAGTGCTGTTACCGTGTTTAAATTTATCCCTCTTACTGATTAAGACCAACATCTACTAGGCTATGAAAATCATTGATAAGCACATCATTTCCTGATGACTTTCTCTGTAGTATAAATGTGACTGTGGGCCTCATTGACTTTTATACCCTGAACAAAGAAGTCTAAGACCAAAAACAAAAATCTTTAGAGCCAGGACAAACTGTGCTCAGTCACAGTCTTATTACACGCAAGTACAAATGTCAAACACGTTTCACTCACTTTATCCTAATAGCGATGAATCAATTTATTGATGAAGAACCACAGGCTGCTCTATTAAATTTGAATTTGGGTAAAGAATGAGTAATCGTTTCATACAAGTTTGTCCCACGCAATACCTGAGGCATACTTACAGTTATTCACTCTTTATGTGAAAATCTAATTTAACTAGGAATCCCATATTTTTATTTGCTAAATCTGGCATCTTTGCACCTGGGAGAAGAGTCCTGGGGTGAGCAGTGCCCTTAGCCCACCTCCCCGCCTCATCGTGAGCCCTACAAATGGAGCTGGTAGGAAGCCTTCCTTGGAAGTCAACCCTCTTCTTTCCCCAGACTATTTTCCTCACTTCATCCTGTTTCTCTGCTTGCTGGCTGGGTCCTCCGACATTCCTTACCTGCCCTCAATTCAGAGGAGATCTTAGTTCTGAAACTCATTTAATTACCCACCTACTCTGGTTGGCCAGTCCTCTCAGGTCAGGGCCTCCCAGGGCAGACTCGGTGCACTTGTCCATGAGACCCTTGTCGGTGTTCACCTCCTAACCATTCAAAGTGGGATCCGAGGACCAGCAGCATCGGAATAGTGCTGGGACTCGTGAGAAAGGCAGGACCACCAGCCCATCACGGCTTCCCAGGTTGTGCTAGGGGTAAAGAACCTGCCTGCCAATGCAAGTGACCTAAGAGAGCTGGGTTTGATCCCTGGGTTGGGAAGATCCCTTGGAAGAGGGCATGGGCAGCCCACTCCAGTGTTCTTGCCTGGAGAATTCCATGGACAGAGGAGCCTGGTGGGCTACAGTTCGATGGGTGGCAAAGAGTTGAACTGACTGAAGCAACTTAGCACGCACTCACACACCAGCCACATCCAGATACCATGAATCAGACTCTGCAATTTGCCAAGATTCCCGGTGATTTGTAGGCACCTGAAAGTTTCAGAGGCCACAGAGATTTTGGTTAGAAGGAGCCTGATTCCCCGCTGTGAGCTCAGAAAGATGGAGGAAACTTCTCGCTGTCACGCTGGGGAAAAAGAGCTGTATCTCCTCCCACTTCTCTAGACGTGATCTGAAATGGCTGCTTGGCTGCCCAATCATTCTAGAGGTGGCACAAGACCCTCTCAGCAAGAGGGTGGAGAGAGGAGGAAGAGAAGGGCTCCTCTGACAAACTGCTTATTTTAGCTGAATTCCACCCCTACTCAGAGGCCCTGCAGGCTAAACAGTCAGGTTTACGCTCAGTTCAGTTCAGTTCAGTCGCTCAGTCATGTCCAACTCTCTGCGACCCCAGGGATTGCAGCACGCCAGGCCTCCCTGTCCATCACCAACTCCCGGAGTTTACTCAAACTCATGTCCATTGAGTCGGTGATGCCATCCAACCATCTCATCCTCCTTCATCCCCTTCTCCTCCCTCCTTCAATGTTTCCCAGCACCAGGGTTTTTTCAAATGAGTCAGTTCTTCTCATCAGGTGGCTAAAGTATTGGAGTTTCACCTTCAATATCAGTCCTTCCAATGAATATTCAGGACTGTCAACTACATGATAAATAAATGGGGAAAAAATGGAAACAGTGATAGACTTTATTTTCTTGTGCTCCAAAATTATTGCGGACGGAGGCTGCAGCCACAAAATTAAAAGACACTTGATCCTTGGAAGAAAAGCTATGACAAACCTAGACAGTGTATTCAAAATCAGAGACATCACTTTTCTGACAAAGGTCCGTGTAGTCAAAGCTATGGTTTTTCCAGTAGTCACGTACGGATGTGAGAATTGGACCATAATGAAGACTGAGCGCTGAAGAATTGATATTTTCAAATTATGGTGCTGGAAAAGACTCTCGAGAGTCCCTTAGCCAGCAAGGAAATCAAAGCAGTCAATCCTAAAAGAACTGACCCCTGAGTACCCATTGGAAGGACCGATGCTGAAACTGAAGCTCCAATGCTTTGGTCACCTGTTGTGAAGAGCTGACTCACTGGGAAAGACCCCAGTGTTGAAAAGACTGAAGGCAAAAGGAGACAGGGGTAGCAGAGGATGAGATGGTCAGAGAGCATCACCAATTCAATGAACATGAGTTTGAGCAAACTCCAGGAGATGGTGAAGGACAGGGAAGCCTGGCATGCTGTGGTCCAGGGGATTGCAAGGTGTCGGACATGACTGAGCAAATGAACAACAGCAGCAGCATGAAGGCAGAGGATGTATATCTTTGCCCCTTAGGTGTTTCCATCATCTATCTATCTATTTATCTATCTTTAAAACGAATCCCATGGATGGAGAAGCCTGGTAGGCTACTCCACGGGGTCGCAGAGTCAGACACGACTGAGCAACGGAACGGAACGGAAAACACTCAGGACACAGTTCAGCAGAAAGTAGCACCTTACTTGAGGGTCAGTGTAGCAAAAGATACAGAAGCTGAGATGGGCAAAATCCTTAGCAAAGTGCAGTTTGCAGTTGATGGCAAACAACCCAAGACCTACAGCATCAGACTCTTCAGGGATGGAGCTCAGGAAGCTGTTTTCACAAACACCTGCAGTGATTTTAAGGCAAAGTTAGGTGCCTTTGTAGTATAAGAATATGTCTCCAACTCCAGGAATGTAAAAATGAGATCTTGGGCATGACAGGTCCCTAGTTACATCTTCCACCTAATGCCCAGACTTTCTGAAAGACAGGGACTGCCCAGGGCTAGCACACAGCTGCAATGGAATGTGCACCCGGAGATAAAAACCAAATAGAGGCGGGCTCGGGGACGTCACAACGCCGATGAGAACCCACAGGGGGCTCCCCACAGTGAGGGGAGTAGAAACTATGCAGTTTACAAATTATCTAAACAGGGTGGGAGAGGGAGGAGGCATGTTAAAGAGGGAGGGGATACGTGTATACATATAGCTGAGTCACTTTTTTCTGTGGCAGAAATGCAACATTGTAAAGAAATTATACTCCAAAATAAATAAATAATACATATTAAAGAAATAAAAATAGAATAATTTAAAAATAAACTATACACACATACTTGTCTAATATGTTTGTTAAAGACCACAAATGTTATTTCTTTCTGAAAAGCTGTACCTTTGATGTGTGCTTAGTTGCTCAGTCATGTCTGACTCTTGCGACCCCATAGACTGTAGCCTGCCAGGCTCCTCTGTTCATGGGATTCTCCAGACAAGAATACTGGAGTGGGTTGCCATTTCATTCTCCTCCTTTTGATACAGACTTGAATTATATCAAGTTACAAAATGGCTCAGCCATACACAAATGATAAATAGGACAGTTAACAGTACATAATCCACTTTTCCTCCTACAAGCTCTTTCCTTCTTCTCCTAAACAGCTTACCTAACACTCAAATTGCTGGTACTGGTTCAGTTCAGTTCAGTCGCTCAGTCATGTCCGACTCTTTGCAACCCCTTGAATCACAGCACGCCAGGCCTCCCTGTCCATCACCAACTCCCGGAATTCACTCAAACTCATGTCCATCAAGTCGGTGATGCCATCCAGCCATCTCATTCTCTGTCGTCCCCTTCTCCTCCCGCCCCCAATCCCTCCCAGCATCAGAGTCTTTACCAGTGAGTCAACTCGACACATGAGGTGGCCAAAGTATTGGAGTTTCAGCTTTAGCATCAGTCCTTCCAGTGAACACCCAGGATTGATCTCCTTTCGGATGGACTGGATGGATCGCCTTGCAGTCCAAGGGACTCTCAAGAGTCTTCTCCAACACCACAGTTCAAAAGCATCAATTCTTCGGCGATCGGCCTTCTTCACAGTCCAACTCTCACATCCATACATGACCACGGGAAAAACCATAGCCTTGACTAGACGGACCTTGGTTGGCAAAGTAATGTCTCTGCTTTTTAATATGCTATCTAGGTTGGTGCTGGGAAAGGTTGGGGGCGGGAGGAGAAGGGGACGACAGAGAATGAGATGGCTGGATGGCATCACCGACTCTGTGGACATGAGTTTGAGTGAGCTCTGGGAGTTGGTGATGGACAGGGATGCCTGGCATGCTGTGATTCATGGGATCACGGAGAGACGGACACGACTGAGCAACTGAACTGAACTGAACTGAACTAGGTTGGTCATAACTTTCCTTCCAAGGAGTAAGTGTCTTTTAATTTCCTGGCTGCAATCAGCATCCTCAGTGATTTTGGAGCCCAAAAAAATAAAGTCTGACACTGTTTCCACTGTTTCCCCATATATTTCCCGTGAAGTGATGGGACCAGATGCCATGATCTTTGTTTTCTGAATGTTGAGCTTCAAGCCAACCTTTTCACTCTCCTCTTTCACTTTCATCAAGAGGCTTTTTAGTTCCTCTTCACTTTCTGCCATAAGGGTGGCATCATCTGCATATCTGAGGTTACTGGTTAGGAATATTTAAAAGTGTTGATTCCAATGTTTATATAATAGGTTTTCTTCCCAAAGCAACAACTCAAAAACTCCCAGAACCAGTAGGACAATTGTTGGCCAGGGAAAAGTGAGAGAGAGGAGGAAGGACAGGTATGGGTCTCGTGGCCTATATCAGGGACCATGCAGAGCAAGAGGCCATGGCCAAGCTCCCCAGATTCCCAGGGTCAGATGGCCTTCCTGAAGCAGACAGACAATTTCTTCCAGAAGGTAGTGAGGAAAGAGGTGGAAAATGAGTCCTCTCACCCTCCTGGAAATTTTCCAAAAGACTTTCCTGAAAATGGTCAAATGGCCTCTATTGTGTTCCAACCCTGCTCTAACATCAGGAAATCAAAGTTGTTAAGCTCCATGCAATAGAGAAAATGATTATGCAAAGCCACAAATTCAGGGTTTTATTGTTGTTCTTTTAATGAATGAATGATGCATGTTTGCATGCTAAGTTTTGCTTCACTGGTATCTGACTCATTGCAACCCTATGAACTGTAGCCTAGACAGCATACTAAAATGCAGAGACTTTACTTTACAGATTAAGGTCCACAAAGTCAAAACTATGGTTTTTCTAGTGGTCATGTATGGAAGTAGAGTTGGACCATAAAGAAAACTGAGCACTGAAGAATTGATGCTTTTGAACTGTGGTGTTGGAGAAGACTCTTCAGAGTCCCTTGGACTGCAAGGAGATCCCACCAGTCCATCCTAAAGGAAACCAGTCCTGAAAATTCATTGGAAGGACTGATGATGAAGCTCCAATACTTTGGCCACCTGATGAGAACTGACTCATTGGAAAAGACCCTGATGCTGGGAAAGATTGAATATAGGGGGAGAAAAGGACAAGATGGTTGTATGGCAGCACCAACTCTATGGACATGAGTTTGAGCAAGCTCCGGGAGTTGGTGATACACAGGGAAGTGTGGCATGCTGCAGTCCATGGGGTCGCAAAGAGTTGGACATGACTGGGCGACTGAACTGAACTGGACTGTAGCCCACCAGACTCCTCTATGGCATTCTCTAGACAAGACAACTGGAGTGAGTAGCCATTCCCTTCTCCAGGGGATCTTTCCAACCCAGGGATAGAACCCACATCTCTTAGGTCTCCTTCTCCTGCATTGGAAGAAGGGTTCTTTACCACTAGCATCACCTGTACAAAAGCGTATATTTACTATCAAAGCACAGAGGAACCAAATGACACAGCCACCAAAGTCCAAACTGAAATAAATCTAGGGTTTGCCAGCGTGGCACTATTGTTGTGCAGAGAACGGAAAGCAACTGAGAGGTGGGCAGGGCTAAGGAAAGTGGAGAAAACCTCTTTTTTTCTTTTAAATTTATTTAATTTTAATTGAGGGAAATTGCTTTACAAAATTTTGGGGGTTTCTGCCAAATGTCAGCATCTTAAAACTCCTCTCCCAGCTGGGTCATCTTTTGGAGGTGGTTCTGAAAAAGCAGGGGATAGAATTTCAGGACAATACCCCTGGCAGATGACATTTTTTCAGAGATAGTTACAGTAAAATCTTCCACTCTTCCTGCTCCTCTACAATGTGACTTTGCCACCCCTGTCCTTGAGAGGTGGACGACCCTGCCCCTGGAATCAGGGTGGGCTGTGACTGCTTCAGCTGCTAGAGAACCTTCTGAGCATTTTGGAGCACTCATCCTTGGAGCTGGAGCTGCCATATACATCATCCAGTTAAGGCAAGGCTGCCATGCTGGAGTGGCCACGTAGCATCCCATGCTCTTGAAACTTTCGACCTATATAAAAACCCTACCTTGTGTCTCATCCCCTCAGTTCTCTGCTCTCCTAAGAAACTGAGGAATCATCTGTGTTTAGCTGCTTCCAGTCAGAAGACTGCGCTATCCCAGTGAAATCTATGAGTAAGAACTGCTGTGAATGACTCTCTAAAGGTAAGCTCACAAGGGTCCGTGTGTGTTTTCTGTGTGCTCAGTCTCTCAGTCATGTCTGACTCTTGGTGACACCATGGACTGTAGCCCACCAGGCTCCTCTGTCCAGGAAATTTTCCAGACAAGCATATTGGGGCAGGTTGCCATTTCCTACTCCAGGGGATCGTCCTGACCCAGCCATCGAACCTGTGTCTCTGGCCTTTCCTGCACTGGCAGGCAGATTCTTTACCTAGAATCAGTGAGAATAATACAGCCCTCAGGAGTTACAATATATCTCATTGTTTATTCCTCTGTTCATCTTCCCCAAATGCTTTCGAGCTTGGAAATATGCAAGATGTCTGTGATGTATCATATAACAGTGATCAAGAAAACATTTCATAGCCTTCAAGTTCCTTGCCCTATCACATCTTCCATTTATCACTTCTCTGCCTTTATCTCTATCTGGTTAAGTCATCTATTTGTTTACTTACCTACCCGTGAACATGAGTTTAAGCAAACTCAGGGAGATAGTGAAGGACAGGGAAGCCTGGTGTGCAACAGTCCATGTGATCGCAAAGAGTCAGACATGATTGAGCAGTTGAACAACAACAGGCCAAGGAAGGAAAAAGCACATGGAAACACAGAGGCGTAAACTCGGGAAAATCCACTTTGCCTGGATCACCTATGTCTGAGACATAGAGGAGACGACATCAGAAAATGAGCTGGGCTCAGATCGAGATCTTTAAGCAGTTGGTTAGGAAACTGGTATGTCCGTTCTTCAAGGCAACTGTAACCTGCAGAAACCAGGAAGTGTGTCCCTGCCTTTTTTGTTTTTATGGGTTGTTTTTTTTTTTTTCGGTCTAGAAATACTGCATCCCACATGGGCTGCAGTGGTGAAGTGCAGGGACTCTGAAGCCAAACTGCCCTGATTCAAACCTCAGCTGTGTGGATCTGGCAAGTTCCCTAACCTGTCTGTGCACCTGCTTACTGCCCTGTACATGGGGGAATAAAAGCTTCTCCCTCGTGGAGGAGTTGTGAGGATTGTGTAACACAGTGCATAGCGCTGTGAGTGCTCTTCTGAGCCAGCACACACCAGGGGCCGACCAGTTGAGTGGCATCACCTACCAGCCACACCCCTGTGTGACCTACTTTATTCCTGACAGGGCCAGGCCTCCAGTTCCACTGATGTAACCAGCTTCTTCAAACTCGATTAACTTAGCGTGTGTCCATCTGGACTTCCTTCCCATATCCCTTTGTTGGAAAGTTGCTGAGAAGCCTGTGTTCAAGGGCTGAAAGCTATGCTTTACTGGTTATGATTGGGAAGAAAGTCAACTTCTTCAACAAGTACCCCCAAAACATCATTATTGGCAAATTGTTCTTCTTGGGCCCATTCAATTACATCAAAAGGGAGATTCGCCCTGTCTCAGGTTTGGGAAATATGATCTAGACCTCTGGCATCTGGGGAGCAGGGCAGGTGAAAGATGCTGGGGAAAGATGGGGGGATCCCACCGTTCAGGGAGCAGACTGTACTGCACCCCCTTCTCCAGTTCTTTGCCTGAAACTGAAATTCAAGTTTAATTTCTCCAGAAGATAACCCCACTGTGGGTTGGGAGATGGGCATTGCTTGGCTAATTGTCTGAAACAATTAGTCTGGAGTGTGGATTGACCATCTGGAATTTTTTAAAAACCCACCTGGGGATTTTTAACATTCAGCCAGTGCTTGAGAACATTGCCTTAAAGTAAACATACCAAATGTCAGTTATTTGACTATCATCTTGCGAACTGCTATCTACTTGCAAATCTCTTTGAAGCTGGTTTTTAACTTACATTTTATATTAAAAGGAAGTGTCATATCATAAGTGTAAATAGAAGACATGCCTACTCTTTGCCAAACCTACCTAAACACATAAAAGAACAAAGAGAACCCTCTCCTTGTCCCCCTCAGCTTCATTTATTTTACTTTTTTGAAAGATTTGTTTTGATGTGTATAATTTTTAAAGTCTTTATAGAATGTGTTACAATATTGCTTCTGATTTATGTTTTGGTTTTTTGACCCCAAAGCATGTGGAATCTTAGCTCCCCAATCAGGGATCAAACCTGCACCCTCTGCATTGGGAGGCCAAGTTTTAACCACTGGATCACCAGGGAAGTCCTTGTTTTACTCCACAACACTTGACACACCTGGGTCAAATGGTAAAGAATTTGCCTGCAATGCAGGAGCCTCAGGAGATGTGGGTTTGATCCCTAGGTCTGGAATATCCCCTGGAGAAGGGAATGGTTACCCACTCCAGTATTCTTGCCTGGAGAATTCCATGGACAGAGGAGCCTGACAGGCTATAGTCCATGGGGTCTCAAAGAGTTGTACACAACTGAGCAACTAACACTAACACACAGCACCTGAAATATTGCACATTTTATTCTCCCCTAGAATACAGGCTCCATGAATACAGAGGCTCAGGCCATCTTTGCCCAGGGTAGCATTCTGCATCATGGAAACTAACATGGAACACGGTAAGCTCTTAATAACTAATAACTATTGTTAAATAAGTGAATAAATAACACAAAGGTAGGAAGGTACTTGTGCTCAGTTGTGTCCGACTATTTGCAACCCTTAGACTATATAGCCTCCAGGCTCCTCTGTCCATGGGATTCTTCAGGCAAGAATACTGAAGTGGGCTGCCATTTCCTTCTCCAGAGGCTCTTCCCACCCCAGGGATGGAACTCACATCTGCTGTGGCTCCTGCATTGCAGGCAGATTCTTTACCCACTGAGCCATCGGGGAAGCTGAATAAATAAGAAAGTGAAAGTCATTCAGTCTTGTCCAACTCTTTGCGACCCCAAGAACTATACAGTCCATGGAATTCTCCAGGCCAGATATACTGGAGTGGGCAGCCTTTCCCTTCTCCAGGGGATCTTCCCAACCCAGGGATCGAACCCAGGTCTCCCGCATTGTAGGCAGATTCCTTACCAGCTAAGCCACAAGGGAAGCCCTGAATAAATAAAAGAAGCCATAAATAAATGAAAACAAACAAGCTGGTTAAATTTCAGCTAATAGGGCTACTGTGAGATGACTATTAAGCCCGAAGCCTGTTCTTGCCCTTAACCAGAGAGAAGTGTTAAAGCCTTTCAACTCCTGAGACTTTCGCTATTCAAAGGACTAAAAAGGAACTGGACATGCATGTGTTTATTACTGACTTGTCAGCATCTAGAAACAGTGTCCAGCACCTCGTAGGAGCTCAATAATATTTTGCAATGTATGAGAGAGACTCAGTGTTAGCCATTGCTAGGCATTGCACAGTTGAAAATCACCAGTGTCCCCATCTCCCTCTCTGAAAGATATTGTCTCAAGTCATTCTGACTGCCAGTCCTGATACCCAAGAAGCACCTCCTCCTGATGTTACAATGCAACCTCAAGGAACAATGTCACTCTCACTCCTCTTAGGTATTTTCAAATTGAGGTGGGCCAGACCATGTTTCTCATCCTTTCCATTGACACACATCTCTCCATGGAGGTTTAAAACACATGAAGAACATTTGATTATGGGTAGGCTTTTGTTTTTGTTTTTTTTTTTAACCCCATGTATCCTAAAGACCCCACTGTGGTTCAAGTAGGTAGGATCTCAGGCTAGTTACACATCTGTGCACGATGCTCGCTTCAATTGCACTGAAGTCCAGTCAACTGTGCTTTGTGTAGGAGCAGCTAAGTAGCCAAAGTAATCCCCATCATTAGTCTATTCACCCCGAGGTAAAAGTCACTGAGGGCTGGGTTCGGGATTGAACCATCCATTCATGACAAAAGTTTTGAAAGACAACTCCCTTGTCTGGCCACCTTGGTCCCTATGGATCTATTCACACCATGAATTGGGAACCAGCACATGACTTATAGGTCAACTTCTTTATTTAAACACCCTCCCCCATCTTCCACCTGATTATCTCATTCCACAAAGAATCTGCCTGCAAGGCAATTCCATGGACAGAGGAACCTGGCTGTCTACAGTTCACAGGGTCACAAAGAGTTGGGCTTGATTGAGTGACTAACACACTTTCATCTCATCCCACAATGGGAGAGGAGACCACAGGACATTGCTCTAAGTACTTAAGGGGGACACTCTTTCCTGCAAACCTTCGCTCTTCAGCTGAGCAGCCCTCTCAGTGCCCAGCAGCAGGTTGTTCCACTAGGGTCGACATGTCTGATTCACTCTATCTCGCTCCAAGGGTCACAGGTGGGCTCACCTTCCACAATCTGAATGCACAAGGAGCTTCACAAAAGAGTCCTGAGAGAGGTGAGGAACCCAGAGGAACTAAGAGATACTACTTGTCTGAGCAAAGGAAACTCCTTGTAACTTTCTGATATATTTCCCAAGTCTGCAGAAGATCTGAAACCAAAGGCTTGGAAACAGGAAAAGCAGAAGCAGTGCAACATTGTTAACGAAGGTCATAAGAACACTGTTTGATACTATATGGAATTCAGCATTGAAAAATACAGTTAGAAAAGAACAGAGAAAACTCCTGTCCTGCCACCTGCCAGGCATTGTTCTAAGGACTTTACATACTTTCTAAATTCTTCTTTGCTCCTAACTACTTCAGGGAGCTTTTCCTAAAAATAAGGACACTCTTCTTACATAACTACAGTAAAGTTTCAAAATAAAAAACTTAGTAAAGTTATAATACAGTTACCTAATCTCTGGCCCTGAGTCAGACTTGGGCCACTGTCCCCCTCTGACGAGTAAAAGCAATCTAAGCATCATGTGCTGTGTTAGGTTGTTATATCTCTCTTGTCTCCTTTACCCTGGACCGTTCCTGAATCTTCATTCATCTTTCATGATGCGGACCTTCTTGAAGAGTACAGGCCGGTTGTTTTTTAGAGTGTCCCTTAATTCAGGTTTATCTGCTACATCCTCACAATTAGATGGAGGTTATGTATCTTTTTTGTCAAGAGTCTCACAGAAAAGACATTGTGTGCTTAGTGTATCATGCTCTGGGGGGACGGGGGCACATTGATTGACTTCATACAGTCAAAGTCATTTACACCCCACTAGAGTCCAAAGGGTAAACCTCCTCCTCCTCTTCTTCCTCCCCCTTCTTTTTCTGCCTCCTCCTCCTCAATCCTCTCCCCTATTTCTTCCCATTTTACATAAGATTAAGACTGAGATTTACAAATGCTAACTAACCTCATTAAAAGGTGAAGTAAGTGATGAAAGTTGGGGTCTGAATCCAGGCAAGCAGGCTTCCCAGGTGGCTCTAGTGGTAAAGAATCCTCCTGCCATTGCAGGAGACACATCTTTTGATGAGGGTTTGATCCATGCATGGGTCAGGAAGATTCCACTGGAGGAGGAAATGGCAACCCACTCCAGTCTTCTTGTCTGGAGAAACCCATGGACAGAGGAACTTGGAAGGCTACAGTTCATGGGGTTGCAAAGAGTCACGATGCAAAGTCACGATGGAGCACATGCGCACGTGCACACACACACACACAAATGACACTCCAGGGTGTATGCTCTGAACCACTCATTTTTGCTGCCTCGCCAAAGTCCTCTGCTGGAAGGCAGTTTTCTCTGAGAGGTTTTAGATTTCAATGACACCGATATCACAATGTTAGAAACAATTGTCAATTATATGCCAACCACTGTGCCAACACAGTGCTTTACATGTGCTGTCTTATTGAATGCTTTCAATATCCCTTCAAAGTAGTTCTGTCATCATACCCACTCTTGCGTGAATGCCCAGGCTCCGAAGAACCTGGAAGGGGAGGTGCGGAGCTCCCTGCTTGGGTCTGACCTCACCACGTGGACCTCCAAGCACTACTTTATCTTGGCTTCTGCACTCATGCTCTGCTGCTTCGCAACCAGGATAAGGACAGCTCCTGGGCTTTCATAATCACTGGTTACACATTCTTGAGCGTTTCCTCATGCCGGCCTTCAGCCTTCACAATACACTGAAATCATCCGATCCTCCCTTGCAGAGGAGCCAGGGCAGGCCCAGCTAGGGAACTGGCCTGGGGCTGGAAGGTCCACTGGTATCTCATAGCACCGGAAGCTCAACTTGTTCTCAAGGTGAAGAGAAATCTGGGAACTTGAGACACAAGGCCAGATCAACACGAGCAAGAGGCAGGAGGAAAGTCCAAAGTCAAGGGCAGGATAGAGCAAAGAGGTCCAAGATCATTGCTACAACAGGGCTGGACAGCTGCAACCCATTCTGATTAATCTCTGGCTAATAGGTTTCCTAGGTTTGTCTGTCCAGCTTAAAGGTACAGAGTAGAAGTATAAGAAATCCATAAAAAAAAAAGTTCATAGAAAAGAGAACCATCTTCCTCCTATGTAAGGTAAAAGAACCTGCCTACTGATTTTCCCTTAAACCATCTGTACATCTTGTACTAATTTTACCAGATAACACATTTATCCCACAAACATGGTGCAAGTGCTTCTCCCAAACTTCTTTCCTCTTCAAGTTAGGGCATTCACATCTCATATCTTCAACTGCTTGCATCAAAACCGTTTGCTCCTGCAAGTAAAGGCACACTGAAGTCATGGTTGACAGGAAAAAGCACTAGATCTTTCTCACCCAGACTTAGTCCTATTTATTGATGACCTTCTCAAAGAATATGTTCTGGAGTTGACTTTTGAATGTTAAACATGATTGTTTGATGCCAATGACCCATTTTTGAACCCACAAAATATTTTAAAAATAGTATAAGTTACAAGTGTGCTCTGTTTCATGGGGAATAAAATTCAAGCACATACCCATTAAACATATCAGAATATGAGGATTCTTCTAGCCTCAGAAGGATTCCCTGAAATTCCATTAGCAACTACCCTGACAGCATTTAAAATATTAATAAGATTTGATCTATGTGACTCTTGTCAGGGAAATGTGTATTAAAGAAAAGAGCAAAAATCTACAGCTACAAGAAAAAGCCATAATCATTTGCTAGTATCACTGATTTCATTAAAAAAATTGAAAACAATTTATGATATTAGCCAGCAAAACTTTTATACAACCCCCTGAAGCAAGCATTACTTTTTAAAGACATATGTGTGAGAAAATGTTTGATTTCCAAATAATGTCAGAACTGGCATTTTAGACCTTGTACATTTATGAAATCATATGCTACTACGTGAGGATATTGGTTATTTTTATCAGAAAGAAAAATGTAACAAACTTGGAAGAGGAATGTAAAAACAGGAACACATCGCTAATCTGGCTACACATCTCTTCACCCTTGATCTGTTCTTTGAATTTGAAGCCAAGGTAAATGTAAGCTTGTAACTATCACCAGAGGCAGGAGAAGTTTTGAAGGTGTTTTGGAATAAAGACTGGGTAAGTCCTAGACCACGAAAAAAATCTGGAAGCACTTAGGATTTCTCTTCCATCCTGATTGGTATAAATATCCTTTGGGAAAAGCAAACGGTCTTCTCACACCGTCTCCTGAACTGGACCTGCAGGAAAACAGAAGGGCTCTGTTGTAGCATGTCTATCAGATATGTATGTGCTGACAGCGAGACAAATGGGGAGGCTGCAGGAACCAGGAAGCAGGACAGAGGTTGATGAACTTAAAAATAATTAAGCTTTGGGCTTCCCTGGAGATCAGTTCTGGGTGCTCATTGGACAGACTGATGTTGAAGCAGAAACTCCAATACTTTGGCCACCTGATGCGAAGAGCTGACTCATTTGAAAGGACCCTGATGCTGAGAAAGATTGAGGGCAGGAGAAGAAGGAGATGACAGAGGATGAGATGGTTGGATGGCATCACCGACTTGATGGACATGAGTTTGAGTGAACTCTGGGAGTTGGTGATGGACAGGGAGGCCTGGCATGCTGCGGTTCATGGGGTTGCAAAGAGTCGGACACGACTGATCAACTGAACTGAACTGAACTGAACTGAGTGGCTCAGTGGTAAACAATCCGCCTGCCAATGCAGGAGACGCAAGAGATGGGGGTTCGATCCCTGGTCCAAGAAGTTTTTAGATTTATGTATAAGCGATAACGTACAGCATTTGTCTTTTTCTGTCTGACTTTTTTCACTAAGGATAATACTCTCCAGCTTCACCCATGTTGTTACAAATGCAAAAGAAAAAATCTAATTCATTTTTATGCCTAAGTAGTATTCCACTGTGTGTGTGTGTGTGTGTGTGTGTGTGTGTGTTTGTGTGTGTACACACCACATCTTCTTTATCCATTCTTCTGTTGATAGACACTTAGGTTGCTTCAGTATCTTGGCTTTTTAAATGCTGCTATGAACACTGGGGTGCATGTATCTTTTCGAATTAGTGTTTTCATTTTCTTCACATAGGTACCTAGCAGTGGAATTGCTGGATCGCTTGGTAGTTCTACTTGTAGTTTTTTCAGGGGCCTCCATGCTGTTTTCCACAGTGGCTGCACCAATTTACATTCCTACCAACAGCGTTCAAGGATTCCTATTTCTCCACATCCATGCCAACATCTATTATTTGTAGTCTTTATGATGACAGCCATTCTGACAGGTGTGAAGTGATATGTCATTGTGGTTTTGATTTGCATTTCTCTGATGATTAATGATGCTGAGCATCTTTTCACGTGCCTGTTGCCCATCCATTATATCTTCTTTGGAAACGTGTCTGTTCATGTCTTCTGCCCATGTTTTGAGTTGATAAGTTTTTTGATATTAAGTTGTATGAGCTGTTTATGTATTTTGGATATTAACCCCTTATCAGTCATATCATTTGCAAATATTTTCTCCATTTAGTAAGTTGTCTTTTCACTTTGTCCATGATTTACTTTGCTGTGCAAAAGCTTTTAAGTTTAATTAGGTAGAAGTTACTTACGTTCCTTTCATAGACTTGCAAAGCCATCACCAAAGTTACTTCTAGAGCATTTTATCGTCCCAAACAAGCCCTGTACACATTAGCAGACACTTCTAACATTCCCAGCCTAGGTGCCCCTCAACTACTTTCTGTCTCTCTGTACCTATTCTGGACATTTTATGTAATTGAATCACACAGTACATGCTATTTTGTGACTGACCATTTTTTACTTAGCATAATGCATTCCAGACTCATCCATGTTGTAGCCTGTGTCAATGCTGCATTTATTTTTATTGCTGAATACAGTTCTAGTGTATGGATATATCACATTTTATTTATCCACCCATTAGTTGCTTGACATTTAGGTTGTTTCCACATTTGGCTTTTATGCAGAATGCTGCTATGAACATTCATGTACAAGATTTTGAGTGGACACATGTTTTCATTAATCTTGGGCATATACCTTGGAGTGGAAGTGCTGTGCCATATGGTAATTCTATGTTTAAACTTTTGAGGAATTGCCAGCCTCTTTTCCAAAGCAAAGTATATGAGGGTTTCAATTTCCCTATATTCTCGCCAACACATTTTGGTCAGGTTGACACATAAAATCAACCATCACAGTCTATTGCATTAAGCCTGGAAGGGTGTGGGTGGGCTGCCTTCTATACTGACAGATGGGCAGAATGACGGTCTGGGATAACTACGTAGTTTCTAGGTCACCTTCATATCTGGACTGGCTATAAAAACAGTTTCGTCAAGCTGACACTTTTTTTTTTCATTTTTTAAAAAAATTTATTTTAATTGGAGGCTAATTACTTTACAATATTGTTTTGGGTTTGCCATACATTGAAATGAATCCACCATGGGTGTACATGTGTTCACCATCTTAGGGCAAGGGACCCCAACCCCCAGACTGCAGACAGGTACCTCATGTCAGATCAGCAGCAGCATTAGATTAGAAATAAAGTGTACAATTGGCACATTAATGCTAGCCTTAAGAAGACGACACCACCCTTATGACAGAAAGTGAAGAAGAACTAAAGAGCCTCTTGATGAAAGTGAAAGAAGAGAGTGAAAAATTTGGCTTAAAGCTCAACATTCAGAAAACTAAGATCATGGCATCTGGTCCCATCACTTCATGGCAAATAGATGGAGAAACAGTGGCTGAGTTTATTTTGGGGGGCTCCAAAATCACTGCAGATGGTAACTTCAGCCATGAAATAAAAAGACACTTACTCCTCGGAAGAAAAGTTATGACCAACCTAGACAGCATATTAAAAAGCAGAGACATTACTTTGCCAACAAAGGTCCATCTAGTCAAGGCTATGGTTTTTCCAGTAGTCATGTATGGATGTGAGAGTTGGACTATAAAGAAAGCTGAGTGCTGAAGAATTGATGCTTTTGAACTGTGGTGTTGGAGAAGACTCTTGACAGTCCCTTGGACTGCAAGGAGATCCAACCAGTCCATCCTAAAGGAAATCAGTCCTGAATGTTCATTGGAAGGACTGATGTTGAAGCTGAAACTCCAATACTTTGGCCACCTGATGTGAAGAGCTGACTCATTTGAAAAGACCCTGATGCTGGGACACATTGAAGGCAGGAGGAGAAGGGGACGACAGAGGATGAGATGGTTGGATGGCATCACCGACTCAATGGACATGAGTTTGGGTAAACTCCAGGAGTTGGTGATGGACAGGGAGGCCTGGCGTGCTGCAGTTCATGCGGCCGCAAAGAGTCAGATACAACTAAGCAACAGAACTGAACTGAACTGATTCTATGTGTATGTGTGTATAACAATTAAAAAAAAATTTACACACTTTGCCCAACAATTTTACCTCAATAGTAATGCTTAAGTATATGTTTATAAATAAATAGACCATATGAATAATTTGCTAATTACAAGTTCATTCAAAATTGTATTGAGATGGTAATCGTGTATGTTCAAGAAGAAACTACTTAACAAAGTACAGCAAAAACAGACAAAAAGGAAGTATACAATAAAAATACTGTAGTTGAATTATCCCAAAACCATCCCTCCCCCTCTCTGGTCTGTAGAAAAATCGTCTTTCAAGAAACCAGTCCCTGGTGCCAAGAAAGGTTGGGGAGCGCTGGTTTACCCTAAAACCTTCAATATTCTGTGCTAGAACTTCCTCAAAAGTTGATTTGCTCCCACTTTCTGTCTAATCCATACCACCAAGGCCCCAAAATTGAAGCACAGATTGTCCACAGCCTTAGTTCCATCCCAGTTTCAACAATGAGTTCTGAAATCAGCTGAATGAATAATAAAAACTAAGAGGAAAGGTTTAGAAGCAGCACTTGAATCATTTTATCTCCTTAAAGGACGAGGTTATTACTTGATACAATGAAGTTTAAAATAAGATCAGTATTGTGAAACGATATGTGATTTGCCTAGAACTCAAGAGATAATGTCAAGGTCTTCTACCTCAGATACATGAAAAGAGTTCAGCGCTTGGCTTTAATGTTCTGATTTAGAATGGCTTTTCAATCATTTAACCCAGACACACCAATCTGTAACTCACAGAGAGTAAGCGCCTTTGCTCCAGGCCTGCTCTCAACCTAGCTGTGTCAACAGAAGACTGCCAGACAGTTAAGAGTAATGACACTTGTGAAGATAAAATGATTTCTTGGAAAAGCCTTCTATGGGAAATGAAATCAGTGTCCTGAAGAGACAGCTATAGTCCCATTCTCATTGCCGCATTATTTACAGTAGCCAAAAATGGAGACAATCTAAGTAAGTGTCCACTGATGGAAAATGTGATATATACATGATGGAATATTATTCAGCTATTTAAAAAGAAGGAAATCCTGCCACTTGTGACAGGATGAATCTGGAAGACATTATGGCAAGTGTAATAAACTAGGCAGGGAAAGACAAATACTGTAGGATCTCACTCATATGTAGAATCTAAAAAAAAAAAGAGTTAAACTCATGGAAGCAGAGAGTAGAACGGTGGTTGCCAGGGTCCAGTGGGTGAGAGAAATGTGGAAATGCTGGTCAAAGATCTATGGTGCAGCATGGTGATTATAGTTAACAATATGGTAATGTATGCTTAGGGCTTCCCTAGTGACTCAGATGGTAAAGAATCTGCCTGCAATGAGGGAGACCTGGGTTTGATCCCTGGGTCAGGAAGATCCTTGGAGAAGGGAATGGCAACCCACTCCAGTATTCTTGCCTGGAGAAATTCATGGACAGAGAAACTTGGTGGGCTATAGTCCACAGGGATGCAAAGGGCCAGATATGACTGAGCAACTAACACTTTCACTAAATGTATGCATGAAATCTGCTGAGAGAGCAGATACAAAGCATTCTCACCACCACCAAAAAAAAAAAAAAGTGATACATGAAGTGATAGATGTCTTTATTGACTTGATTGTGATGTGATAGTCATTTCACAATATATATGTGTATCAAATCATCACATTGTACACTTTAAGTATGTATAATTTATTGGTCAATTATACCTCAATGAAGCTGGAAGGGGAAAAAAGAAAAGTCTTTTGTGGGTATTCTGGATGTAAAGTACCCATGGTCCAGAGGAGAAGTTTCGCAGAGAGCAGATGAGAGTTTGCCTGGGGTTGTGGGGGGTGAGGCTTTCAAAGGGCACAGAAAAATTTTGGAGTTATTTGATTGAGCTGATGGTTCCACAAACTTATACATACAATTCACGCTTCATGAATTATACCTCAATAAACCTAAAATATTTCAGAGGGATAAAAAAAAAATGACTTAGTCTTACAGAGGAAAAAAAAAAAAAAATCTTACAGAGCTCTTTCCAAACAAGATGGATTATCTACACTTGAGGTATTTGCCAGAAACTCTATGTCAACTTACCGTCAAAAGCCAGGTTGAAATGAATGGTATCTGAGAAGGTCAGCCCACAAGAATATTAACTATCCATTTGCTCATGTTCTGATCAGCAAAAGGAAAACATATGAACCACATAAGCCTGGTACCTCATCAAAATGTTCTCACTTAACCACAACTTCTCGTAATATTCTCAATTATTTTTAATCAAGGCTTGATATAAGAAGGAGCAATGTGAATATTTTTGTTTTGCAAAAAAAAAAAGGAACTAGGAAGAAAGATGGAAATTTATAATAAGTAGAATTACAGTCCCTCAAAGATGTCCACTGGCTTCCCTGGTGGCTCAGACGGTAAAAAAAAAAAAATCTACCTGCAATGCAAGAGATGTGGGTTTGATCCCTGGATTGGGAAAGTCCCATAGAGAAGAGAATGGCAACCCACTCCAGTATTCTTGCCTGGAGAATCCCATGGACAGAGGGGCCTGGCAGGCTGCAGTTCCATAGGGTCGCACAGGGTCAGACAAAATTGAGCGACTAACGCTTTCACTTTCAAAGATATCCACATCATAAACTCTGGACCCTGTAAATATGTTACCTTACAGAGCAAAGGGGAATTAAGGTTGCAGGTGGCATCAAGAATGTTAGTCAGCTGACCTTAAAATGGGGAGATTGTTTGGATTATCCAATAACCCAGTTACTCCGGGTAGGCCCAGTGTAATCCCAAGAGCCCTTAAATGTGGAAGAAAGGCGGAACAGAAGAGCCTGCCAGAGCTGTGACTGTGTAGAAAGGTACAGAATGATGCAGCCATTTCTGGCTTTGAAGACAGAAGAAGTGGCCGGGATCCAGGGAATGTGGGCTGACTCCAGAAGTCTGAGTTCTCCCCTAGGGCTGCCAGGAGGAACACAAACCTGCCAGCTCCTTGATTTTAGCCAAGATCGCTTTCAGACTTCTGACCCCCAGAATTATGAAATAGTAAGCTACTGCTTTCAGTCACGAAGATGGTGATACTCTATTAGAACAGCAACAGAGAACTGAGCGTGTCCAGTGAAGTAAAACAGCACTGGTTTCATTTACTCACACATTCACTTAACAAATACTGAAAACTCTCCCTGGGCAAAGCATTGAGTTGGGTGCCCTGTTGGGAACAAAGCAGGTACAGGTGGAAATAAAATCTATGGTGCCCATGAATGTAGGAACCAGACAATGGTCAGATACTGGAAAGAGAACAAGGAGCGGTACCACGCAGGATGAAGTGAAGTGAGTGAGTGTCGCCCAGTCGCGTCCGACTCTTTGTGATCCCATGGAATGTAGCCCACCGGGATCCTCTGTCCATGGAATCTCCAAGCCGGAATACTGGAATGGGGAGCCTTTCCTTTCTTCAGAGGATCTTCCCAACCCAAGGATCAAACCCAGGTCTCCCGCATTGCAGGCGGATTCTCAACCAGCTGAGCCACAAGGGAACCCACCACGCAGGCTTTGGTCGCGAACGCTGCAGGGCCTGCCCTACTCTTCCATCTACAAACTGCTATATTATGTGGCCCAGCCTTCAGTGAAGGGTTTCCCCGCCCCCATCACTTCTCTCCTATTTCAAAGAAATAGAAGGTCCTTCTATTCCCACCTGCCTCTTAGGTTTCAGGTCCTTTCCTCCAGTTATAAACGTGCCGAGAGCATTTGAAAACCTCAGTCAAAGCTGGAAACTACAACCCGCCACAAGAGTGTGCACGCGAGGTGACTGCATTTTTTTTTTTTTTTTCCTGCCAAACCAGAATTAGCCGGTATGGGAATGAACAAGCGTGGAGATTTGAAATTGCACGGACTGGAAGGAAGCTCAGGTTAGCTTCGGGCACCTCCAAACGCACCCCACCCCCTTTTTTTAAAAAGCCACATGAACTGAGGTCTAGATCTCCAAGCTCCCCAAGACGGAGCTGGCCGGGCAACGAGAAGCAGAGGCGCCGGGAACCCGCACCGCGCGCCGAGCCGGGCGGAGCGCCGAGCCGCGGGCGCAGGCAGCTCCGGGATGATCCGCGACATCGCCACAAATCTCTCCGCCCAACCGCTCCGGGGGCTCCGAGGAAGGCAGCGAGTTCGGAGATCCGGGCCGGGAGCCGAGTGAGGCCGCCGCCCGGCGGGCTGTGGGCGGTGAGTATCCCGGGCCGCGCTGCGCCGCGGACCGCGGGATGGAGAGGCGCCGGGGGCATCTTGGACTGCGGTGGCCGGTGCACCCCGAGACGCCCGGGAAGCGGCGGCGCGGGCCCCCGGGCCGGATCGGGGAAGGGGCTTCGAGCGATCGAGGGCAGGGCTGCGCGGAGGCGCGGTGGTCCATCCCAGGCCGGCTGCCTGGGGGCTCGGAAGCCGCGGGCGAGGTCGCCTCGGGGCTGGCGGGCTAGCTCCGGGCCGGGGCGGAGCGTGGGGACGCGCGTCGCTCGCACAGCGGCCAGGGCCCCGCGCGCGTAGTGCAGGGCGCGCGGCTCCCCTCCGCACTCCCGCCCGGCCCCGGAGGCGCCCTCGGCCCGGCGCCCAGCCTCGCCCCCCGCATCCTCTCCCGACCCCGGTTAGGGACTCGAACTACAAGTGATGGGGCGCGGGAAGGAGGGGGCGGGGGGCACCCGGGTCAGAGGACTTTCGGGGTTGCGGGAGGACTCCTGGCGCAGGCTGCAGGGATTGCGATCGGCCCCGCTTTCCCGCGGAGCTGGCGTGCTCCCAGAGTGTGGGGAGACGCGGGATGGAGCGGGGGTGAGAGGGTCTCGAGGTGCTGGGGAAGGGGGAGCACGGAGGGTCCCTCCCGAAGAGGGAGGCGATCGGGGGAGGCTGGCTGCGGGGAGGCCGGATCGTGGGGGTCCAGCCTCCAGCGTGAGATTCGGGTCCCTCAGAGCGGTTCTGATCGAGGCCCCTCAGGAAGGGAAGGGGAGACAAAAATGAGACGAGGGCCGGGGCGGCTTTGTCAGGACGGGACGCCGCTGAGGCCTCAGACGGCGTTTTAGGAGCACAACTCTGCTTAACAATTAAGCCGTTTTCTTTCCACGGACAAGCTGATCTAGGCTCATTAGCAAGGATGAGTGAGGGTTATTATTGGACATTAGAAAGGTTCCTTTTCGCTTTGCCTGTGATGTGTGTGTGTGTGTGTGTGTGAGACAGTCAGTTAGTCAGTTATTCACCATTCACTAGTGATGGTGGATAAAATAGGCTTTGGAATCCCTCAGACATGGGTCCAAATTTGGCTTACCACGCAGGTGGCGCCAGTAGTAAAGAACCCACCTGCCGATGCAGGTAGACTTAAGAGAGGTGGGTTCGATCCCTATGTTGGGAAGATCCCCAGGAGGAGGGCATGGCAACCCACTCCAGTTTCCTTGCCTGGAGACTCCCATGGACAGAGGAACCTGGTGGGCTACGGTCCATAGGGTCGCAGACTTGGACATGACTGAAGCAACTTAGCACGCATGCACCTGGTAGTTTAGCCTCTCTAAGCTGTGTGGCCCCCATTCTACAAGTAGCCTCGATTTCCTTATCTGTGAAATGGAACATTAGTATCAACTGGACAGAATCGTGGTGGAGAAGCCACCAAGCACAATCCCTGGCCTTAGGAGGCACTTAGGTGTTCAGTTCCCTCTAAGTTATGTGTTCAGTTCAGTTCAGTAGCTCAGTCGTGTCTGACTCTTTGTGACCCCATGAATCACAGCACGCCAGGCCTCCCTGTCCATCACCAACTCCCGGAATTCACTCAAACTCATGTCCATCGAGTCGGTGATGCCATCCAGCCATCTTATTCTCTGTTGTCCCCTTCTCCTCCCGCCCCCAATCCTTCCCAGCATCAGAGTCTTTTCCAGTGAGTCAACTCGTCGCATGAGGTGGCCAAAGTATTGCAGTTTCAGCTTTAGCATCAGTCCTTCCAGTGAACACCCAGGATTGATCTCCTTTAGAATGGACTGGTTGGATCTCCTTGCAGTCCAAGGGACTCTCAAGAGTCTTCTCCAGCACCACAGTTCAAAAGCATCAATTCTTTGACGATCAGCTTTCTTCACAGTCCAACTCTCACATCCATACATGACCACTGGAAAAACCATAGCCTTGACTAGACGGACCTTTGTTGGCAAAGTAATGTCTCTGCTTTTTAATGTACTATCTAGGTTGGTCATAACTTTCCTTCCAAGGAGTAAGCGTCTTTTAATTTCATGGCTGCAATCAACATCTGCAGTGATTCAGCGTGAACCCAGATAGGGTACCTGACAGTCATTTCTACTGCGCTGTGGTCTCTGCACTAGCTCAGCTGCTCCAGGCTCTTTAGCCTGTTGACCTCAAGTGCACCCTCCAAAGGCTGTATATTTCCAGTGCACACCAGGTCTAGAGTGCAAATATTGATAAAGCCAAATTACAGAGGGGCCGACTACACACCTGCATCTAATGACGAACCTGCTACCAGCATAGCTGTCCACCTCTGGGGAAGACTGTATTTTATATTTTATTTTGGAGCTTTCCCTTTCACTTCTCATTTATAATGAACTCCTTATATGCTAACATAATCAACCCTGATGCTGGGAAAGATTGAGGGTAGGAGGAGAAGGGGATGACAGAGGATGAGATGGTTGGATGGCATTACTGATACAAGGGACATGAGTTTGAGCCAACTCTGGGAGATAGTGAAGGACAGGGAAGCCTGGCATGCTGCAGTCCATGGGATCACAGAGAGTTGGACCAAACAACAACATCACAATAGTCAAATTAAAAATTGATGACTTGCTTATAAAACTTACTCCCCTAACAGCAGTGTGGAAACTTAAATTTCCTTTTAATCTCTGAAACACTCCTGCAGGCTCTGAATTATTTTCATTTCTGCCTGTTACCAGGTAAATATGTAGCTGATTTCCATGTCATAGCCTGCTTCATGGAACTTCATTTACCCCATATATAGTTTTACTTCATTTACCCCATATATAGTTTCTCTTTCACTGGTAATGAACTCACTTTAGGGAAGGATGGGAAGTTGACTATTAGTCCCTAATCTTCCCATCTCCTTCCTTCAGCTTCTTCAGTGCAAGGCTCTAATGTGACGGGCTGAGCTTCTACTGCAGGTGCGCCTAGAATGGGTTACATTTTATACTTCCCTTTCTATCGATTGAGCGACTGAACTGAACTGAACTGAACTGAACTTCTATCATTAGGCAGACTATCCTCTCATGGTGGGAGAAGAGGGTGTTGGGGAAGCACACACACAAGTCTACAGCCCAATGTAGACTAGTCTTCCCAAGGGAAATGGCTCTGAATTGCCACTAATCTACCAAAGGCAAGAAGCTGAACCACGAGATGTTTAAAAGATAGAGGGAACTTTACTTTCTTATAATAAAGTTTGTTATTCAGTCACTAAGTTGTGCCCGACTCTTTGCCACCCCATGGACTGCAGCACACCAGACTTCTCTGTCCTGCACCATCTCCCAGAGCTTGCTCAAACTCATGTCCACTGAGTCAGTGATGCCATCCAGTCATCACATCCTCTGTCGCCCCCTTCTCCTTCTGCCCTCAATCTTTCCCAGCATCAAGGTCTTTGCATCAGATGGCCAAAGTGTTGGAGCTTCAGCATGAGTTCTTCCAATGAATATTCAGGGTCGATTTCCTTTAGGATTGACTGGTTTGATCTCCTTGATATATATTTATTTAGAACTTTCCCTAAAAATTTAACTAAAGAGAGAAATTACTTGAAAGACCATCATTCAAAGAATAATCTCCATCAACATGTTTGTTTCACTCCAGTCTGTTTCCGCTCCCACCTACCCCCCGCCACAGATATTTTTAAAAACAACCAAAAAGGAGTCATTTCATGTGCCCCATTTTGTGACCCCCCCAAGTATAATTCACACCTTAGTGTGACCTTTATATGTCTTCAAAGAGCCTGTGTAGTTTTATTTTTGATGGTGCACTGCCATTGCATAGCTATGGCATGAGTGACTGATTTAACACGTACTGTAATGTTGGATATTAGAGATATTTGTAAGGTATTTTTTTTCCCTCATTCTTTCAAATTTTCACTATTAGAATTAAGTTAAACCTAGAAGGATGAGCAGAAGAGGAGCAGGAGATTAGAAGAAGAGAAGTGTTCCCAAAAGAAGAAAACATCATGCACAAAAACTTGAAAGGCTGTGCCAGGTTCAGGGAGCTGCAGGTGCTTCCACCAGCCTGGAAAGTAGAGGGCAAAGGTGAAGAACGGGAGGAGGGAGCTGGCAGAGTAGCAGATAACACAAGAGGAGAACCTGGGGGCAGACAGGGCAGTTTGAACTTGATCCTCAAGATAACCTGACGGGGTGGGGAAGTTACACGGTAAGATAGCATTTTATCGCTCCCAGCAGCCTGGGTAAACGAGAGGTGACGGGAAGAACCCAACAGAGAGCAACAGCGTGGGCAGGAAGTGTAGTGGCTGAGAATTGCCCACCTGTTTAAGAGATAGAATCATCTAAGAGATAAAAACAATGAGTACGAAAGGAAGAGTCAAGATGTGTTAATTGCTCGGTGGTGTCCGATTCTTTGCAATACCGTGGACTGTAGCCTGCCAAGCTGTCTGGAATTTCCCAGGCAAGAGTACTGGAGTGGGTTGCCATTTCCTTCTCCAGGGGATCGAACCCAGGTCTCCTGCGTGCAGGTTTTACTGTCTGAGCCACCAGGGAAGCCCAAAAGATAAAAATAATGAGTACAAGAGAAAGGAAGAGTCACAATGAGCCCCAGGATAGATCCTTTAAATTGCTCTTCCACTAGCATCCTTGATCCTTTAGTGCCTGTTTCTTCCCAACAAACTTAGTCTGGGGATTAGTGAACTTTTCCTATAAAGGGTCAGAAAATAAGAATTTTAAGTTCTGCAGGTCGCATAGCCTTCGAAAAGGTAAAAACAGTTCTTCGCTCAGGCGTGTACAGAGAGAGGCTGTGCAAACGGCACAGGGTGCTTCTCTGAAGGAGGTTGGGCTCTGGGTGCTTTGCCACAGTCTGCTTCTCTGTCCTCTTGTCCATGTACCAGTACTGCACAGAAAAGCCCCCCAGTTGAAAGTGTTCCTAGTGTATTCGGGACCATTTTTTACATCACCTTCCTTCACTGCAACTAAAGGATTTTCAGTAATAATCACATGTCATGGGCAGTAATAATTGTTTTCTGATTTGCTCTTCTGTTTTAAAACAATTACCTGAAACAAAGAATGCATTTGCATTTTAAAGACGTTATTCAAACTGAGTGAAACGTTTCTTGCATTGACTGCTTTCCAAACCCAAGTTTTTCACCCTGTGGTCTTGCACTCTGTTTTGCTCTTTTAAATTTTAAACAAAAATAAAAGACTGCAGGTGGGCACGTGGAGGGCAAAAGTCAAGTAGCTGGCATCCTGCTCTTCATCTCCACCATCATGTGATGTCAGGGTCCATCTCGAATGTCCTGCTAAAGGCAGTGATGTGTAATATTGCAGACACTGCAGATCCAAACTGAGCTGAGGTGAGTGTCAGGAGTTCTGAATTCTTAAAAACTCTTACTGTCAAAACAGATATGTGCATACAGATGGTCAAAAGACACAGGAAAAGACGTTCAATGCAAATTAAAATTTCAGTGGTCAGAATAGCCATCGTCAAGAAGTCTACAAATAATAAATGCTGGAGAGGATGTGGAGGAAAAGGGAACCCTCCTACACTGTTGGTAGAAATGTAAATTTGTGCAGCCACTATAGAAAACAGTATGGAGATTCCTTTAAAAACCAAAAATAGAGTTGCCATATGATCTAGCAGTTCCACTCATGGGCATGTATCTGGAGAAAACCATAATTCAAAAAGATCCATGCACCTGAATTTTCACTGCAGCTCTGTTTACCATAGCCAAAACATGGAAGTGGCCAAAATGCCCATCAACAGAGGAACGATAAAGAAGATGTGGTACATATATACAATGGAATAATATTCAGCCATTTAAAAAAATACAAAATAATGCCATTTGCAGTAACACGGGGGTTGTTCTAGAGATTGTCATACTGAGTGAATTATGTCAGCTAGGAAAACATCAAATATCATATGCTATCACTCACGTGGAATCTAAAAAAATGAAACAAATTAACTTATTCACAAAACAGAAACAGATTCACACTTAGAAAACAAACTTACGGTTACCAAAGAGGAAAGGTCAGAGGGAGGGATAAATTAGGAGTTTGGGATTAACATATATACACTACTGTATATAAAATAGATAATCAATAAGGACCTACTGTATAGCACAGGAAACTACATTCAATATTATATAATAACCTATAAAGGAAACTGAATTGCTGTGCTATACTCCTGACATGCTATTGTAAATCAACTATACTTCAATAAAAAGATTTTTTTAAAGAAATAGGCAATAAAGAAAAAAAGCCAGATGTGTGCAGCTGGGGCCCTCCATGTGTCAGTCAGTTCAGTCGCTCAGTCGTGTCCGACTCTTTGTGACCCCATGGACTGCAGCACGCCAGGCTTCCCTGTCCATCACCAACTCCTGGAGCTTGCTCAAACTCATGTCCATTGAGTCGGTCATGCCATCCAACATCTCATCCTCTGTCATCCCCTTCTCTTCCTGCCTTCAATCTTTCCCAGCATCTGGGTCTTTTCCAGTCAGCTGGTTCTTCTCATCAGGTGGCCAAAGCCAAAATATCACCATTAGTTCTCTGAAATAACTTCCGTGTAGAACACAGTGTTTAGAAAATGATGCCGATGTGACGCTTACAGACATAATATGAAAACATCATTGTTTGAAACTTTGACCAAGAAAGGATTTTTTCAGGGAAGGGTATTTTGTTAGTGACATCTACTGGTACAACAGTGATGACAAAAAAGCAGACCAACTTTTAGTCGTTTGTTCTTGCTTTTTTTGTTCTCGTTGGTGGCTTCTGGGGCCAAGTGCCCCCTCTGCTCTGTCTGTGGTGCTTCACTGCCCCGCAGGGCTCAGCTGCCAAACAATCATTTCCACTTGTTGTAGACAGTAGTTTGTTTCATTATCCTGAACACTGAGGCCCCAACATAGCCTCCATCCTCCTCATTCTCACCCAATGATCTAGCTTCCCTACTTCAACAAAGAAATTACACTAACAAGCATAACTTTCCATCCTATGCTTACCATCTTATCTCTATCTACCTGCTGCTTCCTCCAGTCTTAGAGGATTGTTCACCCTTCCTGATCAAAACTAACCCTGTCCCATGACCTCTGAGGTTAGTCATTCTCTGTCTCTCTGGGCTTCCCAAGTGGCTCAGTGGGTAAAGAATTTACTTGCAGTGCAGAAGTCGCAAAAGACTTGGGTTTGATCCTTGGGTGGGGAGGATCCCCTTGGGGAAGGGCACGGCAGTCCACTCCAGTATTCTCTCCTGGAGAATCCCATGGACAGAGGAGCCTGGCAGATTATGGTCCATGGGGTCACAGAGTCAGACACGACTGAAGTGACTTAGCACGCATGCATCTAAGTCTGTCTCTGTCTTTATCTCTATCTCTATTTTTTCCTTTATCCTCAGCTCCTATGCACATACTTCAATCTCATCCTACAAGATAAAGCCAGAGACCTTCCCTGACCTGGTATCGTCTCCCCTCTAGCTCCATCCAACCTCCATCCTCTTGATCGAACAACTTGAGAAATGGTTCTCTGCAAAGCACATGTCCCATCTTATCGCTTCCTTGTGCAAATGCAGCTGCCAACTGTTCATTTTGTAAAGATAAACTCCAAGATCCTTTTTTGACATATAGGGGCCTTCAAGATCTAGCCCTTGGCTTTCTGGTAACCTGAACATCACTGTAGTGTCCAAATTTCTTTAGTCTGATTTCCTATTGTCTTAGCAGTTTTCTAGCTTCCCCGGTTAAAGCTCAGAATGGGGGTGGACAGAGGGGATAAAAAAAAAAAAAGCAAGTCTTGTATGTCAGACATAGCATCACCATTATTAGAAAACTCTATCTCCCAGTGTCAGATAACAAATTAGCCTTCTTCTTTACCAGTCTCCCCTGAGTTGGGTTCGTATGAGTCAGTCCCCCTGAGGCCAACCCCCTGTAGCTGTACTGAACAAATTGAACACTTGGACCCACAAAACTGAGAACAATATCCTCTGCCAGGAGCTGGCACAGGACCGAGCTACCCTGCCTAAGGCCAGGCACCTTCCTTCTCTGACATCTGTGTTATCTGTCAGTTTCCATCTCAGTAAGGGACACAAGGCTTGGGCTTTGGAATCAGGAATAGCTGGGTTCAATTCCCAGGTTCCTGTCTAGCCATACTATCTACTGGCCTTGAGAACTTGGGAAAGGTGCTTAACTTCTCTGAGTCGATTTTCATTTCTTTGAAATAACCATCATAGTATTTATATATAGGATGACTGTAAAGATGAAACAGGTTTCATCAAAGCACTTGGTCTTGTGAAAAAGCAAGGCGTGTTCCTCAATCTATATAATGACGAAGACTAAAAATCCAGTGTGACAGTGGGGTGACTTTGGTTTTGATGGGGAGGTAGTGCTGTCCAAAGAAGAAGGAGAGATTTTTTTGTTCTGATGTTCCATGAAATCATTTGTCCTTATGTATTTCAGAACATCTTGGAAAATGTATACAAGTCATGAGGACATTGGGTATGATTTTGAGGATGACCCCAAAGATAAGAAGACACTGAAACCCCACCCAGACGTTGATGGCGGCTGGGCCTGGATGATGGTATTGTCTTCTTTCTTCGTGCACATCCTCATCATGGGCTCCCAGATGGCCCTGGGAGTCCTCAACGTGGAATGGCTTGAAGAGTTCCATCAGAGCCGTGGCCTGACGGCGTGGGTCAGCTCCCTCAGCATGGGCGTCACCTTGATTGTGGGTATGTTCACGTGTGACCTGTTGTCAATTATAATTATGACAGTCCCTCGCTGCAAGTCATGCTTTATCTCGTTGAAGTACTAGAGATTAGATGTTAGTGGATGTTACTCTTGTTTTTATTGTGGTCAGATATACCTAACATGAAATTTACCCTTTTAACCATTTTTAGGTATACAGTTCAATACCATTGAGTACATTCATCACCACCATCCAGCTCCAGAACTTTTCTCATCTTCCTAAACTGAAATCCTACCAATCAAACCATAACTCCCCATTGCCACCTCTCCTCTCAGCCCCCTGTCTCTGGCCACTGCCATTCTGTTTTATATCTCCATGAATTTGTTTACTCTAAGTACCTTGAATAAGTATAATCAGACAATATTTGTTCTTTTGTGTGATACTCCTATTTGAGTACTGTAAACATTTTGAGCATTTAAAAAAAATGATCATTAAAAATGTTTGTCCTTGTTTTCTTAACTATTATAAATCATTACCTACCATTACAAATCTGTTTTTATTTTTAAAAGATAAAAAACTTAGAGAAAACACACTAAAAGTAAATAACCATCTTATTTCAGAGCCCTGGTGTTTTAAATTTGAAATATTGATCCAATGTGGTTGAAAAATCTATTATGCTGTTCTTAGAAAGGTTATTGATACAGCTCACAGGAAGGAATAATAACATATTCTTGTATTTTGTAGTTTAAGCTAACCACCCAGCAGTCTATGAAAGCAATTCATAGACTTATCTAGTTGCAGATAGTAAACCAGAAAGCTGAAAAAGAGTGAAAGTGGTTAGTCACTCAGTTTTGTCCAACTCTTCGCGAACTCATGGATTGTAGCCCGCCAGGCTCCTCTGTCCATGGGATTCTCCAGGCAAGAATACTGGAGAATACTGCCCTGCCCTCCTCCAGGGAAAACGTAAATGGCCTCAAATATCTTCCTGGTTTTGTGAAAGTATGTGTATGACAGGCATATGGGTGTTTGACAAGAGTCTGTGCCTTGTCAGTGATTTCCACATTGGTAATTAATTGCTTGAATTCAACTCAGAGATTTGTTGATCTCGGCTGGTATTCAGCCAGTTTTTTTTCTGGATAATACCAGTGACATTAGTAACAGTGGCAGTGCTAATGACAGAAAGCAAGGACAGAGTGTTATTTCTCAAGATGTGTGCAGGGGGTATGTGTTTATCACAGGGAATGGTTACAGATCTAGTTTTAAAATTAAATAAGGGTACCATTATGTGTGTGAGTGAATTGTTGATAAATCATTTTTGCCTGTAACTGTAAAGAACTTCAAACCTGCCGTGGCCTTGTTCAAATCAGGACTGTTGTATCATATGAGAAGTGCAAGTACGTTAATCTTAGTGCAAGGAATTTGCTAGTTTTATGTTGGATATGGGCTTCCCTGATTTGGGAAGATCCCCTGGAAGAGGGCATCCAACCCACTCTAGTATTCTTGCCTGGAGAATTTCATGGACAGAGGAGCCTGGAGGGCTACAGCCCAGAGGGTTACAAAGAGTCAGACATGACTGAGTGAATAACCCTTTCATGTTAGATATAATTTTACCTTTTCAATGAGGAAAACTAGTCCTATGAAATACTTAAAATCCATTTTTTTACCTTTTTTAAAATAAACATTTAGAGGGTAGAACAAAATACTTTCAGATTCAAACTAGGAAGTGTGTGTGTACAACAAAAAAGAAAATTCAGCCAAAAGCCAGGATATTTGTCCCATATTTTCCAAGCCATCCAGTAAGATTGTCTTTGGTATTATTTCATGTTTCACAAGTTCCACAAACAATGGAAATCAGTCCTAAAGTTATTGGATGTGGTTCTTGGGCTTCCCTCATAAGTCAGCTGGTAAAGAATCTGCCTGCAATGAGGAGACCCTGGTTCAATTACTGGGTCGGGAAGATCTCCTGGAGAAGGGAAAGGCTACCCACTCCAGTATTCTGGCCTGGAGAGTTCCATGGACTGTATAGCCCATGGGGTCACAAAGAGTCAGACACAACTAAGCTACTTTCACTTTCCTGAATATGATCCCCCAAATCAGAACACCTAACTCAACAGTGGTGATGAAATGTGATTGTCACCTTTTAATTGGGAGGTAACCATGGATTCTGAATTCTGAGAGTCCTTGAATTCCAGACAGTGGAGCTTCTGACAGTAGAATCACCTTTCTTCAGAAAAGGTACCTGCCAGATAAACATCTTTTATCCTGCGCTCAGAAATTATAGCACAGCAAGGTTCATAGTTATATAAATGAAAGGTCTTTTATTCCATCTATCATGACCCTAAATTGCTATTCATTATCTAAGGTGCCTGATACAGGTGGCAGCAGATATGTTGGGTACTTTTCCAACGCAGAAGCCAGAAAAATCAGCTCTCCTTTATTTAGCACTTATTACACACCAAGTGTGGGCTTCCCAGGTGGTGCTAGTGGTAAAGAACCTGCCTGTCAACGCAGGAGATGTAAAAGAGGTGGGTTCAATCCCTGGGTCGGCAAGCTCCCCTGGAGAAGGGTATGGCAACCCACTCCAGCATTCTTGCCTGGAAAATTCCATGGACAGAGGAGTCTGGTGGGCTACAGCCCATCGTGTTGTAAAGAGGCAGACACGACTGAAGCTACTTAGCATGCATGAACTCATGCACATGCCAAGTGCCTATGATGTACATAATCTCATCTGATTCTCTGGCAAGCCTGGGGGCCAGACCATCATCTTCCCCTCACAGAGGAGAACAGGCAACACTCAGAGACATTATATTAGTGAAGTTAACTTGTAACCAGTAAGTGAGGGACAGGCTTCAAATGTGGTCCACTGGACTCCAAAATGATGCCCACTCTATCACCCTGCTTGCCATGACATTGAATGAGAACCAAAGATATATTTGAAGTGAATAAGTATAAATTGTTTTCTCTTTCTCATCCTTGTAAGGACATTGAGTTACCACCTTTAAAAATCCCATGAATTGTGTCACAGAGTTGAAAGCACTCTCTTGGACTGTGACTCGCACATGGGAAATTAAGTAAATTCATTCTTGTTTTTATGTGGCTGCGTCGAGTATTAGTCGCAGCACTTGAGGTCTTCCTTGTGTCACATGAGGTCTTCCATCTCAGTGCACAGACTCTCTAGTTGTAGCACACAAGCCCAGTAATTGCGTGGGCTTCATTGCTCCATGGCATGTTGAGATCTTAGTTCCCTGACCATGAACTGAACCCACGTCCCCTGCATTGCCAGGCTGATTCTTTAACTGCTGGATCACCAGGAAGTCCCTGCTTAGTAAGTTTTTAACCTGAAATAGTCCCATCTGAACATAGGGTTTCATAACTACATAGAGTAATAATGATCAAAAAATGTGACATCTTTTTTATTATTTTTTTGGTGACACTGCACACCTTGAGGGATCTTACTGCAATGAGAGTGCTGAGTCCTAACCACTGACTGCCAAGGAATTCCCTAAGATGATGTTTAAAACGCACGATCTTGGACTTCCCTGGGAGTCCTGTGATAAAAACTCCACCCTTCCAGAGCAGGGGACTTGGGGGTTCCACCCCTGGTTGGGGAACTAAGATCCCACATACCACACAGCACAGTCAAAAAAATAAAATGGATGATCTTACTGAACGCTCCAATACTTTGACCACCTGTTTTGAAGAGCCAACTCATTGGGAAAGACTCTGATGCTGGAAAAGACAGAGGGCAAAAGGAGAAGAGGGAGGCAGAGGATGAGATGGTTAGATAGCATCACTGGCTGAGTAGACACGAATTTGAGCAAACTCCGGGAGATAGTGAAGGACAGAGGAGCCTGGTGTGCTGCAGTTCATGAGGTCACAAAGTCAGATCCCACTTAGTGGCTGAACAACAACACTGAATGTTGAGTACAGCCTCAAATGGTATTACTAAAATATAGATTGCTGTTTGAAGAAGGAATCACTTATCCCAAGACAAGTTGCCACAAAGGCAGGAAGAAAAGAGGGTTGACAAAAATTAAAAAACAAACAAACAAACACAGTAGAGCAAAGTATATTCCTGAATCTCCACACTGTCATAAATGCATAGCCTGATAGGTCTCATTGGAACTGAGAGTCAGCAGAGGCTGAAGTTTGTGTAAAGTCATGAGAAGTTCTTTCCAGCTTGGTTTGCATCTAGATGTCCTCATGAAAACAGGCTACAGGTGCCTTGCCTGAAGCATGGACGTCCCGAGAGCCCCCTTCCATACTCCCTTAAAGTCTAGAGAAAAAACTGAAATGTGTACAGAGGTCAAACAAGCAATGTAAATGAGACCAGGAGGCCAAATAAGAAACTAACATTTGGGTGGGGACCGCAGCAAACTGGAGAGGGTGTGACACAGCTAAACGGGATCACCTACCGTACAGAGCCAGCTGCTTTGAGCCGTATGGGAAGGATCTGTTGCCCCTGGATTTTTTATGAATAATCCTAATTTTTAAATGTTGACAACTGACTCAAAACATTTAAAACTTTATTCTTGATAAACAAAATGTATCCACAGGCTGGGTGGAGCCCCTGGACCTCTAGTGTAGGATCTGTTGTAGACCAGAAAATGAATCAACATGTCTATTTATTTCAGGTCTGTCTTCTCTGAAAATTTAGAGCCTTGTGTTCTTCGGAGACATTATTGAAATCTGTCTTTGCGTGCCAAAAGCTCTCTGCACATAAGGCCACGGCAGGGGTTTGGTTTGTTTTAGTTAACAGCTCTAGTAATGTTTTGTCTTCATATAAAGATTCCCTAAGAAAATGAAATTAAAATAAAATGCCACTCAGTTCAGTTCAGTTGAGTCGCTCAGTCATGTCCGACTCCTTGTGACCCCATAGACTGCAGCACGCCAGGCTTCCCTGTCCATCACCAGCTCCCGAAGTTTACTCAAACTCATGTCCATTGAGTCAGTAATGCCATCCAACCATCTCATCCTCTGTCATCCCCTTCTCCTCCCGCCTTCAATCTTTCCCAGAATCAGGGTCTTTTCAAATGAGTCACTTCTTTGCATCAGGTGGCCAAAGTATTGGAGTTTCAGCTTCAGCCTCAGTCCTTCTAATGAACACTCAGGACTGGTCTCCTTTAGGATGGACTGGTTGGATCTCCTTGCAGTCCAAGGGACTGTCAAGAGTCTTCTCCAACACCACAGTTCAAAAGCATCGATTCTTCAGTGCTCAGCTTTCTTTATGGTTCAACTCTCACATCCATACATGACCACTGGAAAAACCACAGCCTTGACGAGATGGACCTTTGTTGGCAAAGTAATGTCCCTGCTTTTTAATATGCTGTCTAGGTTGGTCATAACTTTCCACTAGTCAGTTCCTTTCTCAATGTTCTGTGACAGGACCTTTCATCGGCTTGTTCATTAACACCTGTGGGTGCCGCCGGACGGCCATCATCGGAGGGCTGCTGAACTCGCTGGGCTGGGTGTTGAGTGCCTATGCCGCGAATGTGTATTATCTCTTTATTACCTTTGGACTGGCAGCTGGTAAGCATTGTGGATTTCCTTTTTTTTTTTTATTTGGCCATGTCGCACACCGTGTGGAATCTTAGTTCCCCAACCAGGGGTGAAACCCACATCCCTTGCTTCGGATGCACAGTCTTGACCACTGGGCCTCCAAGAAAGTCCCCATAAGTGGTTTTCCTAAACTTGACTTTATGTGTTTCTGTTGAGCATTTGGGCAATGAATTTCATCGTGAAGAAAAGAGACCCATTAAATATTTAGTCCCTCTGTCTCCATCCCACCCTACCCATATCCTATCCTCCAGGTAATACTTTTAATATAAGATATTAAATATGCCTGGAGCATGAGGAAACAACCTAACAGCTGTACTTGGCCTCCCTAATAGAATTTAATTAAATTTTCTATACCCGGTTCTAACTGCTAGTCCTTCTCTTGTAACAAAACCCACGTACTAACAGCATTCTCATTTAAGAACTGCAGAATCCAGCGTGAATCAGAGAAAAATCACGTTCTCCTTTGGCTCTGTTCAAATTAATGAAATAGCACTAAACCCACACAGATTTAGAGACTGTAAGAATCAAATCCAGAGCAGAGTGGCAGTCCCCAGGAGATATATAAAAATTGGCTGTCAGGCAGCACAGTTTGCATATCCATTTTGCAAAATGTAATCCCAGCCATAATTTCTTCTATCAACAGATAGCAGAATGCACACAGATAAGTAGTTTCTTACTCATACAACTGTATTTCAGTGAACCGGATCCAGCCTGACCTTTTTGAATACAGAGCTACAATTGTCATAAATGGCACCTTGATGGTGATGTTTTCGTAAGAGTTCAAAGTTAGAATTGGAACCGTTGCTTTTTTTTTTCCCACTTATATGTGTAACTTTGGGAAAATTACTTAACTTGCTTATGCCTCAGTGTGTTTATCTGCAAAATGGAATAACTGTCTGCTTGGCTTACAGGGTTGTTGAAAAGGTTATATGAAATGATCTGTATGAAGCACTTAGCGCAATGCTTGGCACATAATAAAGTCTTAAGCAAATGTTAGCTAATATATAATTGTTATTATCTATAATATAACCTTTTTAGTTTAAGTTTATGCTTTAAGGTAGCAGGAGAAGGTGAACATAAAAACCAGCTGTCCATATAAGCTGACAAGTTGGTTCTCTGTGATGTATCCACATAAACACCTTTAGATATAAAAAGCACTCTGTATTCTATGAAGCCTAGTTTGGAAACCATTGATCTGAAGGCCTTGACAACAGTTCTTAAAGAACAATTCAAAATGTTTTTCCTGAGGCGATTTAGAAACTGCCCCATAACTGTCCAATGTATAGAGTTGCCACAGGGATTTTACTTTTGCTAAAACTAAGGGAGTCACACCGGGGTCTCTGGGCAGACACATGGGAGCCCCTAGGAACTTGATCCATGTTGTCTGGACATATGTACTATGAATCGGTCCCCAACACCAGTACTTGAGGGAGTTGCCTGGCGGTCCAGTGGGTTTACCAGTGTTAGAACTTGGCCTTTCACTGCCATGGCTCAGGTTCAATCCCTGATCAGAGAACTAAGATCACACAAGCAAGGCCAAAAGAAAAAACTAGGACTTGAAATTTATTCCCATCATTTAGAGATACCTATGGTCAGACTCTTTGTTTCAGACTCTTCGTTTAAATGGAATTTTATATCTTGCAATTAGTTGCTTTTGATCCTCAAATAATATGATCTCAATATTCATTCATTTACTTATTTATTCAACAAGTATTTATGGATCCAAGGAAGCAGGAAAAAGATGAGGAGACCAGTGAGAGGAAAGTGTTTCTTGAAACACTTTATTGCACCCACTTTTTATACAGGAAACACTCGAAGAAAGTCTCCGAAAATAAATGTATCCACTTTCTCCACAAATATATATTATAATTATATTTAAGTGGAAAATCCAGCTAAATCAGCTAGCTTGTATACTGTTGGGCTGTCATTAGTGAGACATTTTGAAACTGATTGACCCCTATTTTGTAAAATAGAAAGAAGTTAGATGCAAAGATCTGCAAAAAGTGACTGAAACAACAAAAACAAAACTATTTTAATTTTAAATTTTTTAAATAAAAATGGCAAGTTATTGAGATACATATGTGTGTATGCATGTTTATCACTGTATAGTGATAACATATTTGTATATCTGTATGTACATATCTCTTTATGTTTGAAAGGGACTTTGTTGACATCCTTCTTCATTACAAGAAGCATTTGAGGCAGATTTGTTTGTATTTGTTTTTTTAACATCTAGGCAATTAAAATTGCATGGATGTCCTCTTAATGAGCAGAAAATTAACATCTGTTTGAGTGATCTTACTTACCCAGGAGAGTCTGGACAAGTTTTTTCAGCTCTGCCATTTAAGGGCTCCATTTTTTGCTCGACTCCTCGAAGAACCTTTCCCTCCAATCCGTGCTTTTTACTCAGAACCACAGGACTGATTCTCCCCTGCTCTGGGCCTTCTTTTTCCTGGCTTATCCGGGTACAAAGTAAAAGTGTTAGTTGCTCAGTCGTGTCCTACTCTTTGCAACCCCATGGACTGTAGCCCTCCAGGCTCCTCTGTCCATTAATTCTCCAGACAAGAATACTGGAGTGGGTTGCCATTCCCTTCTCCAGGAGAGCTTCCCCACCCAGGGATTGAATGTTGGTCTCCTGAATTGCAGGCGGATTCTTTACTGGCTGAGCGACCAGGGAATCGACCTGATGTGGTGAAGAATTGTCCCAGGGCCCTGCTTGATCACTGAGGCTTGGGCCTCAGTATCCCCAAGGCCTGTCCTACACACTCATAGAATAATTGTGCCGATTACAAATCACAAAGTCACATAAGGAAGGGGGATGCTGTTCAGGACATGGAGAGGTAATAGATGCTTATAGCATCAGGCATGGATTTTTTTTCTCACACGACGTGGGAGTATTTATTATTTAAATGGTGTTATAATTGGTGCTACTCTTATGCTTTGGTCTCTCAATTCGGTTCCTTATTAGTCATTTCATTCTGCTGCTGTTTAGCGATCCATAACCACATTTAATTAGAATATTGGTTATTGTCAGTGACAAATCAGATTTTGAAAAGTAAACTTTTGTGCCTCCAGCAAAATGCAGAATGGCAAATTTCAAAGGACAAATGATCCAGTTTCCTCAACAAGTAAATTGTGAGGAAAATAAAGAGAGAACTTAAGAGACTTAAAATATATATATCAACAAATAGCAATGTGTGGGCCTTACTTGATTTAAACAAATCTTTTAAAAATATGGTCATTTTTGAGACAGGGTCTTCCCCAGTGGCTCAGTGGGTCGGGAAGATCCCCTGCAGAAAGAAATGGCAACCCACTCCAGTATTCTTGCCTGGAGAATCCCATGGACAGAGGAGCCTGGCAGGCTACAGCCCATAGGTTCGCAAACAGTAGGAAATGACGGAAGCAACTGAGCAGCAGCATAAGACAATTAAAAATTTAAATACCTTCTGGATATTTTATGATATCAAGGAATGATTCATTTTTCAGGTAAGATAATGATGAGATTATCCACTTTAAAGAATTCGTCTATTTTAAAAGCTGAAGCAAAATGCTTTCGCAGCTCCATCCTGGCAGCCAGGGGATGAGCAGTTTAGGGTGAGACTGCGCACGGACAATGGAAAGGGACCAGACCCTCCAGTCGGGTCTGAATTCCAGTCCAGATTCTCTGGCTACCTGCTGCAAGGTCAGGGAAAGTTTCTTAATATCCATGAGGTTCAATGCTCCCTTTAATAATTTGGGCATAACCACAGGTAACTTTCAGATTATTGTGAAAATTAAACCAAGTAAAACCTGAAAGGCAGCTGGCACATCATCGCCACTCAATTAGCGGTAACTGTTATTATTATATTTGCATGTATGACTGCTCTGGTCTCCTTCCAAATTCAAGTAATTCTGAAACTGTTAAATGATGCTGAACTAGGGAAGCTTCTCAGCTTTGGGGCATGCTGTTGGTCACAGGCTCTTCTCTGCTATTAAGCTGCTATCCTAATGTCAGGAGGTTGTAAGTATTAGAATGGAATGGGACCCCTTGAACAACTGGAGCGGGGTTTTATGGTTTCCCTCCATCTGTACCTAGAAGTTGAGAACACAACCCTCAACCTATTGGCCAGTGCTTTATTTTATTTGATTTCATGTTTATTTTTAAATAAACTTCATTTTTAGAGCCATTTTAGGGCTTCCCAGGTGCGCTGCAGTGGTAAAGAACCCATCTGCCACTATAAGAGACATAAAGAGATGTGGATTCAATCCCTGGGTCAGAAAGATCTCCAGGAGAAAGAAATGGCAATCTACTCCAGTATTCTTGCCTGGAAAATTCCATGGACAAAGGAGCGTGGTGGACTTCAGTCCATGGGGTCACAAAGAGTTGGATACAACTGAGCACAGCACCACAACTGTTAGGTTCAGCAAAACTGTGCGAAAGCACAAAGTGTTCCCAATACTCCCTGTCCCCCCACACACCACCTTCCCCAGCAGCATTTTAATTTTGTCCATGTAAACCACCAGCTGTTTCTGTTTTCTAAGAAAAATACAATTTAAAAAATCAGAGCTGCAAAGGAGTATTAGGTGGTTTTGACGTCTGGTACCGGAGAAGGCAATGGCAAGCCACTCCAGTACTCTTGCCTAGAAAATCCCATGGTTAGAGGAGCCTGGTAGGCTGCAGTCCATGGGGTCGCTAAGAGTCAGACACGACTGAGCAACTTCACTTTCACTTTTCACTTTCACACATTGGAGAAGGAAATGGCAACCCACTCCAGTGTTCTTGCCTGGAGAATCCCAGGGACGGGGGAGCCTGGTGGGCTTCTGTCTATGGGGTCACACAGAGTCGGACACGACTGAAGTGACTTAGCAGCAGCAGCAGCAGCAGCTATGTATACTCATGGGTACATTTTAATTCCTTTTATTCTTATGATGAATTTGGGAACACATCGGCCCATTCCTAAGCCTTCTGCAAATCGCCCGGAATCACTTCGTCCCCTTGTCCATGAGTACTTCCTGTGTATTAAGTGCAATTAGCACTGACAGCAGAGTGCTCAGAATGCATGCTATCTTTCAACAAATCACTAGGCACACGCTATGTATTCTGGGCAATGCCCAGCATACCAAGGGCTAAAATACACACAGTCCTGCCCTGGTGGAGCTCATATTCTCATGTGAGAATGCCGACTTACTTTAGTTGTTTATTTAGTATATATAATTTATCTAATATAATTTATTATTATTATTGGTGTGACCTATGCTGAAAAGCCTCTTGGGAGAAATGATGGACTAGAAACAGGCTTCTGTGGGTGACAGTCTTGGTACTTACCTCCCAAGCTCCTCTTTTTTAAACAAACATGATTATATCTTTGTTTAAAAGTTATGCAAAAGAAAAGAAAACGGGGTGGATGTAGGCCACAGCAGGAAAAGCCCAAAATTTGGACGACAAAAACACACCTGGGTTCAGATTCTTTGAGTGTCAGCTTCTCCAAGTACAAAATGGGCACAATGGCATCTATTCTGTAAGATGTTGCCCTTTTATAGAGGGGATTACCTGTGGTAATGTCTGTAAAGCACATGGACCCCAGTGAGTGGTCAATAAGTACTGGCTATTGTTGTTATTTGGAGAAGGAAATGGCAACCCACTCCAGTATTTGGCCTGGAACATCCCATGGACAGAGGAGCCTGGCAGGTTATACCTAGTCCGTGGGGTTGCAAGAGTGGGATGCGACCTAGCAACTAAACCACTGTTGTTATTCAAAAACAGTTACAGAGATGAAGGTAATGAGATGCAGATGATCTGGAAGGCTGCCAGTTGGGACTGTGGTCGTTTACGTTGTGCTGTCTGTCTTTTCTCCCCTCTCGGGGCTGCAGGCTTCGGCAGCGGGATGGCCTACCTGCCGGCTGTGGTCATGGTGGGCAGGTACTTTCAGAAGAGGCGCGCGCTCGCCCAGGGCCTCAGCACCACCGGGACCGGCTTCGGCACGTTCCTCATGACCGTGTTGCTCAAGTACCTGTGCGCCGAGTACGGCTGGCGGAACGCCATGTTCATCCAGGGCGCCGTGTCCCTGAACCTGTGTGTGTGCGGGGCGCTCATGAGGCCCCTCTCGCCTGGGATGGACGGCGATGATCCAGAAGGGAAGGCGCCGCACCACGTCCTGCCGGCTCACTCCACCGACTCGGTCCGGTCCAGTGGACAACTGGGGGAAGCCGAAGAGAAGCCGGGAGGCCCTGGCACTGAGGACAGCTCCCTCGGGGACGCGCCCGCCCAGGCGTGCCGGGAGAAAGCCGTGCACGGAAAGGACATGTGCGCCTTCCGGCTTCTGAAGACCGTGAGCCAGCTGACCCTGCGGGTCAGGAAGGGCTTCCGGGACTGGTACTCAGGCTATTTTGGGACAGCCTCGCTCTTTACTAATCGGATGTTTGTCGCCTTTATTTTCTGGGCTCTGTTTGCCTACAGCAGCTTCGTCATCCCTTTCATCCACCTCCCAGAAATAGTCAACTTGTACAATTTATCAGAGCAAAACGATGTGTTCCCCCTGACTTCGATCATAGCCATAGTTCACATCTTCGGGAAAGTGGTCCTGGGCGTTGTGGCCGACCTACCTTGCATCAGCGTGTGGAATGTCTTCCTGATGGCCAACTTCACCCTGGTCCTCAGTATTTTCATTCTGCCCTTGATGCACACCTATGCCGGCCTGGCAGTCATCTGCGCCCTGATAGGCTTTTCCAGCGGTTATTTCTCCCTGATGCCGGTGGTGACGGAAGACTTGGTGGGGATTGAGCACCTGGCCAATGCCTATGGTATCATCATCTGTGCTAACGGCATCTCCGCGTTGCTGGGACCGCCTTTTGCAGGTAAACGCTTCAAGGCATTAAGAGCTTAGAGTGCATGTAGAAAGGTCAGGTTCTCATTTATATTAAAAGTCCAGGATGAATATGAAGTAAGTTTCCACGTGTGCACACACTCCTTTCTTCCCCCTCCCCATTCCTGCTCCCAATTTCTCATGTATAAATTTTAGCAAGTTAAAGGTCATTCTTTCCCGTAGAATGTAGATGAACTTTGGTCCTTAACCTGTGAGATAAATGACCAGGCTGGTGAAACAGATGGTGCCAGGTAGCACAGAGCCTGTGCCCCACTAGAAGGAGGCAGTCTCTGCCAGTTCAAGCTGATTTCACCAAGAAATAACAGAAAATCATGACTAGCTCTTCTGTTGTTAGCCCCCTCCCCATTCCAACAACCCACAAGAAGCTAGGACTCTGCAGTCTCGGGTGACTTTTCCAGATTTTCAAAACACATCTGTAGATTCAACAGATCTGTGGGCTGGAGCTAGCCCTGTAGGAGTTTCTGTGTGTGTGCTAACTTGCTTCAGTCATGTCCAACTCTGCAATCCCATGGACTGTAGCCCACTAGGCTCCTCTGTCCATGGGATGGGATTCTCCAGGCAAGAACATTGGAGTGGGTTGCCATGCCCTCCTCCAGGGGATCTTCCCGACCCAGGGATCAAACCCACATCTTTTAAGTCTCCCGCATTGGCAGGCGGGTTCTTTCCCACTAGCGCCACCTGGGAAGCCCTGGAGTTTTCTACTGGTGGTGTAATAAATCGCCACAAACTTAGTGGCTTAAAACAGTACACATGTATCATCTTACAGTTCTGGAGGTCAGAAGGCTAAACTGGATCACAGTGGGCCAAAACCAAGGTGTTGGTGGAACCGCATTCTTTCTGGAATTTCTCTGGGGCAATCTGCTTGCCTTTTGCAGCTTCTGGGGACTGCCTGCTTTTTTGTCCCCTGACCCCTTCCTCCATCATCTAAGTCAACAGCAGAGCATCTTCTCATTTCTCCATGGTTCTGACTCTGCTGCCTCCTCTCACTTTTAAAGATGCCTGTCCATGGGATGGGACAGGCATTGGGTCCACTGGATAATCCAGAAAAAAACCCATCTCAAGATCCTAAACTTAATTCCATCTGCAGAGTCCCTTTTGCCGCCTTTCCAGAGATTAGGGTGTGGGCATTTAGGGAGAGTTGGGACATTCTGCTTACCCGAGGCCCAGAGACCTCCAGTTACCAACATCTAGGGTGAGATCTCTCACCTCGGTTCAATGAAGAATTTGCTACTTGCATTGGGCATGCCAGAAGCCATAGGCAGCCAGGAGGAGTCCCAAGCCTGGGCAAGAACCTCTCTGAACCTGTCATTCTGGATGGGTTTTAAGCTTTGTGGCAGGTTGACCCAGTCCCCAAGAGGCCAGGTGCTGGGCAAAGTCACAGAGTCTCCCCACGGTCCTGAGATTGAAGGCAGGAGCCTGCAAAGCATGACAGAGGCTGGAGTCAAATGGTAACACCAAGGTGGTCTCTGGAGGTGGCTGTTGGGGGATCCAGGCCAGGGCGGGCAGCAGTTGTCAGAGCTACCAGAAGTTCTGGGCAAGGTTTTCACTGGAGGAGTCTCACCTATTCAGATGTTCCACTGTCTCCTTTCTGGCTCACCCTGGCCCTTTATTCTCATATTCTGTGCAGAAATACTTCTTCCCAGTAGCTGGGGAAAAACTCGTGGATTCAGGCTGAAACCCTCCCTACAGACCTACAGTCATCCCTACAGACCCACAGTCATCCCTTATCCTAGGGCCCCACTGGCAGAGGGCTTGTGCTAACTAACACACCCATCTTTATGTCCCACCTCCCCCCCCCAACAAGATTTGAAGCTCCAGAAATTATATATAATTATATATATATATATATTTTTTATTCAACTGATGCTTGAAAAGATTGAGGGCAGGAGGAGAAGGGGGTGACAATGAGGTGGTTGGGTGGCATCACCGAATCAGTGGACATGAGTTTGAGCAAACTCCTGGAGATACTGAAGGACAGAGGGGCCTGGCAGGCTACAGTCCATGGGGTCGCAAAGAGCTGGACACAACTTAGCAACTGAACAATAACAGTTCAGCTGACAATGCTGGCAGCTGGCTGACTAAAGGTTTAAAACACAAGACTTGCTTTAGGAAACCCAGAGGCTACATATGGGGCCCTTTCTGAGTCAGCTCCTATTTTCTGCTCATACATAGAAGTGCAAGCCAGCATTTCTAGGTGACAGTGAATATCTATAGCAATGCAGTAGACTGTTGGCAGCTGAAAAGTCAGAACTGTTCAGTGATCTCATTGTATAGAATTCTCTATCAGTTTGGGATGCATTTGGTTGTAAAATCACACCCCAACAATAGTAGCTTAAATAGAGATTTAATTGTGTCACATAACCAGAAATCTGGAGTTCAGAAACTAGATGATATTGAGACAATGTCTCAAGATCCTCTTGGCATTTTACTCATGCTGGTTGCTCACAGTCACATAATGGCTCCAGTGGCTCCAGTCACTACAAACTTATTTATAACAAGAAAGAGGAAGGGATGAAAGAGTCCCAACAGACTTCCACTTATATCTAATTGGCCAGAGTGTCTCACAGTGAGTCTAAGCTTCAAGGGAAACTGAAAATTGGAGAACATTGCTTTCTAGCCTCGGGACTAGAGGAAGGAAAGGAGAAAAGATTTGGAATGGGACTTGGATCAATCAACCAGTGGTAACTTCCAAAAAAGTTAAATGTCCATTAAAGGGATGGGGACTTTACCATAGACTCATCCACCCTCTTGTTGGAAGTCCTTCAGATATATTGTATGTGGGAATAGAATCTGCCATTGATGTTTCTTTGCATGATCGGGGGTACTTTCTGCTTCTAATGGTCAGTCTGGAATTATTTTATACTGATCCATTAGATTGCAATGGGCTTCCCTGATAGCTCAGTTGGTAAAGAATCCACCTGCAACGCAGGAGACCCCAGTTTGATTCTTGGGTCAGGAAGATCCCCTGAAGAAGGGCTAGGCTACCCACTCCAGTATTCTTGGACTTCCCTTGTGACTCAGTTGGTAAAGAATTCACCTGCAATGTGGGAGACGTGGGTTTGATCCCTGGGTTGGGAAGATGCCCTGGAGAAGGGAAAGGCTACCCACTCCAGTATTCTGACCTGGAGAATTCCATGGACTCTATAGTCCATGGGGTCGCAAAGAGTCACACATGACTGAGAGACTTTCACTTTCACTTTTCCATTAGATTGCAATGGCACTATCACAAAGCAGCTGTGAGGTCCAGCGTAAGTAATTCATGATCAGTGTTAATTAAAGCACCAAGGTTTGACAGCATAGTTTTCCTATCCCATCCCTATGGCCATTTCCTTTTCACACATTTGAATTCTAGTGCACTTTCTTGAGTGGAAGGGAAAGGAATTACAACTAGAAGATAGGGAGTTATACCCACCTCTCAGTCCTCGCGTCTGATCTCTTCTTCAAGGTTCCTCTCTAGAAGTGGAGTCTGTAGCTGAATTTGATCCACGATGGATGGTAGAGACCACTGTATTGATGGTGGATGTGTGGGCAAGAATGCTAGAGTGGGTAGCCATTCCCTTCTCTAGTGGATCTTCCCAACTTAGGGGTCAAACCTGGGTCTCCCACATTGCAGGCAGATTCTTTACCATCCGAGCCACCAGGGAATCCTCAAAAGGCTGCCATGGAGATGCTAAAGTCAATCTTCTGACGTACATCTCCAGGCCAGCAACCTAAAGGGGCCTTTCCTTCTTTTTGTTTATTTCTTCTTCCACTGAACCTATGCGCTGAGAAATGCTGAGCAGCATGATTGGCTAACTGCATTGTGTTTAATTCATTGATTTTCCAGGCCAAGGAGCCAATATTGCAATGAGACACAAGGCCAGCCTTTATGCATTATAGCAGTGTCTGGCAATATGAGTGACTAAATAACCACATTAAATTTTTGCTAGAAATTCCAGGTGGGCTAGAAATTATTACTTAGCTTGAAGTGCTATAAGGAAAATTACTGTTCACATTAGCTTTTTCTTTTTTAATGGGTTTAAAAATGAATGTGTTTTCCATTTTTCAAAGTGATTACTACTGGCATAAAAAAAATCTGGTACAATTTAGTAGCATGTTAGATAATCGCACATATCCATTTAGCAGAAGAATATGCAATCAAAGATATTGAACAGTCACTTCAACCGTGTCATTTAGCAACACGAACTTCTTGATGTAATTCATTGTATAATGTTCTGGGCATTTAGTTTGTCTCTTTTAAAAGATGTAGTAACAGTAGATCCTTTTTTAGATGTTTCCAGGGTAAAGTATAGCAAAACTCAGCCACCAAATCTGACTGACCAAGCATCCACAATTATCTCCAGTTTTCACACAAAATGTAACAGGCTAAGAATAATTTGTAATGTTTTTCACCAAGAGCTGGGAACACTTATTTATTAAGAAAAACAGCCATCACTCCTAATTTGATAGACTCAAATGAAAAAGGAATGCAAATTAATAAGGAACCAGATTCTTACTTTGAAGCTGTTGATTTCAGTTGATGGTTGGATCAGGACTGCCAAGAGTTATGAGCTCTAAACCAAGGGACTGAGATCAGACCTATAGGGAGAGATGGGTGATGGATGAATGAGGTGAGCGTCTCCTCTGAAACATGTCGTTCCTAAAGAGTTTTGTTCCCATGTGCTGGACTGAAGCATGTGATAAAAGCATGTCTCCTGACCTGCTTTGCATCAGACTCAGGACTGGGTTGAGTTCAAACTAGCAGAGATGGCAGGATCTGGAATCATTTCAGAATAAATCCTAAAGGTAGATTGGAGAAAACTATGCAATTAATTTAATGTAAAAATTAGGGCCACTCCTAACAATTTGCACTGTCAAATTGTTTGGTAAAGTTGATTGCACTTTTTGAAAAAATTGAGTTACTTTTAAAGATTGGGATGTGTGAAGGTGCTTTTATAGAAGTTTATACTTTTAGAGGAAAGGTGAAAGACTTTAAAATATAACTAATGCAGTGTAAGGCTATAAGAATAAGAATACTTAGCGCTGTTTTCTATAGTCTGCAGGCAAGAGGGAGGATGGAGTGGTGGAAGGAGATGGTAGGATGTTCTCTGAGGGTGATGGGTTTATTACTGTCCCACCAGAAGGAGTAATAGTACATGTACAGTCAGGGTGCCAAGACAAATGTGCTTGATAAGTCCAAAAAATTCAGAATGGCTTGTGCCTGTGGTTGAGTTTGGGGCAGCAAGAGAGGTGGATAGGGGCCATATCACAGAGCCCTAGAGCTTGTACTCAACCACTTCTAACAAAAAAGTAAGTAAATAGTCCGAACTAAGTACATACTAATTTTCTAATGAGGATTTTGTCCTGTCTCCGAGTTCATGTTAAGTAGTGGTGGGAAATCAACTTGTTTGAGCTGTTGGTTGTTTAGAGGCATCACTTTCTAACTCCCAGTGACTTGATTATAGAAAAGTGAGGAATGAATTGTTAAACCGACAAGATCAGTGTTCATCTGGAAAGAGTGGACTGTGACGAGAACTTCGTTTATGTGTATTGATTTTTTACAAATTATAACCTAAGATAGTGCTGTCTTGTACTCTGCTTCTGAAGACATACCACTCAGCATTATCTGCCAGTGAATTCTTCACTTCATCATAATTCATAGTGGTCCACAGCGGACAAATGGAGGCACGAGCAAAGCTGGATGCCTTTTTGTTCATATGTCAGTGCACTTTCTGATTCAGTGCTGAAGCTGAATCACTGTTTCTGGATTATCTGTGTAATCTTATCTGTCCCTCTTGTCTCAAATTGGAGAGTAAAAAAAGATGATAGAACATTTATTAAGCCACATTTAAAGATTCGGATATTCTCTTCTTTTATGTATCAAATAACAGACTCAAAAGCTTAGTTTACTTTTGAAGTATATCCAGAATTCATAGCTTTTGAGGGATTTTTGAAAAGGATACATTTTTGATGCTATTAAGTGTTTGTTTGTTTTTTTTTATGATGGCCTTGACTCATTCAGGAACATTAAGCACACTGGCTACAATAAGCAGGAAATACAGATAACCCCCAGGAAGTCAGAGGGACTAGTTTACACATTTAGCAGTTCATTTTGTGTAGCTGTTTGTTGGTGGGAGAGGGTTGCAAGTTACATTTATGCATTCATTTGCACTATCATTTTTTTAAATTGCAGTATCACTTTTTTAAAGTGGCCATGGAATACTATGTTTGGTCATTAAATCATTTATATTTTTCTTATGCCTCTGCTAATTAATGCACTTGCTGAAATGGAAAAAGTGAATGTTTACATTTTTACCATAAATAAAATTCTACGTTTAGCTTAATCCTCTCAGTTTGCATAACTGGCAATGTGGGGACCATGACATGAGACTGATCCTTAGAATTAATCACTGAGGTGAATGAAACGTCATGTTTCATAGTTTCTGAAACTTATTTTTTCACATTTTAACATCTCTGAAGTCAGAATACCTTTTACATAGTTCTAAGAAAACATCAAGTCATATTTAATTGACAATTATTCCTTTTTTATTGATACATAAGATAATGATGCATCATGTAATTCATGGTATCTTAGAATCCATGAAATATGTTAGTATTTTACGAAGTCCCTCGTAAGATCATATGAAAGTATCAGACTAATATTATTGTTGTTGTTTAGTTGCTAAGTCTTGTCAAACGCTTTTTGCAACCCCAAGTACTGTAGCCCACCAAGCTCCTCTGTCCTTGGGATTTCCCAGGCAAGAATACTAAAGTGGGTTGCCATTTCCTTCTCCAGTGAATCTTCCCAATCCAGGGATCAAACCTGGTCTCCTGCATTGGCAGGTGTATTCTTTACCCCTGAGCCACTAGGGAAGCCCATCAGCCTATAACGTTAAGAGTAAAGTATTTTTTAAAAGAACTGATAACTTAGCATTTAAGGCTATATCTTTGGCAATTTAAACTTTCATAAGTTTAAATATATATTAAGGTTTATAGCTGTAAATGTGAATTTCATAAAACCTAGAAATTTTGATTCCTTCTCGAACAGATGTTTACCCTCATATACTTCAGAATGAATCAAAGTTCTAAGTATCTTCTGCTCAGCCTCTCTGGATACACACTAGAAACTTCTTCAGAAATGTTTTGAGGTTTTAGGAAAGATTTGTGTAAAAAGAAAATCGTTAGAGTCACTTTTCACTGTTGGTTTTATGCCAGCTTAAAAGTTACCCCCAAGAGCTATGAGCCACATTTTTCCCATAGGTTGGCCAGCTATTGTTTCAGTGCCTTTAAAAGCACCCCAGTGGCTTTAAAGGTAAATGTAGTCATTCCCAGGCACTGAGAACTCAGGTTCCAACAGCCCAGACTTAAAAATGGCTACATGAAATGTCTGGGGCATTAAACGACATATAATAAATTCTTAGAAAATTACTTATAGCAGCAATAAATGTTTGCTTTGTATTCTTGACTTTGTTCTCTCAACTTCGTTACGCTGAATATATTCTTTTCTGTTTTGTAGGGTGGATCTACGACATCACCCAAAAATATGACTTTTCCTTCTATATAAGCGGTTTACTCTACATGGTAGGAATCCTCTTTTTACTCATTCAGCCATGTATTCAAATTATAGAACAATCCAGAAAAAAATACATGGATGGTGCCAATGTGTAGTGTCCTGTGTTGCTCCACGTAAGGTTTCCTGTCATACTCATGCGTACCTCACATGGCTACTGTGAGGACTGTGACATATCGTGGGAAAGCGTGTTGTCCTGTAACTGACACTGTTGTTTTAAATGCTGTTGCCATGGCTTCATGTGAAAGCAGCGCTGCCTTTCCGTGTGGGGAGAGGCGCTATGGACCACATGCACCTTAGAGATGACAGTGTCCTGCAAAGAGAGCCTATTGAATCCCTGCTAGAAATGCCCTTCTAAAAACTATCTCACCATCCATACTTGGACTAGGGTTTTAGATATAGCTTTTAAAACAGAATGAAAGCTTCTCAACCTAGTTACTTCTTTGTAAGGTGAAAATAAGGTGTCTAAGTGCTTCTGGAAAACAACAGTTACAGGTTTCCCCTGCTTTTTGAAAGCGCTTTTCACTACTTTGCTTTTACAAAAGACCTGTATTAGTTTTTGCTCACAGGAAAAAACTAGAGGAGGATTTTTGCTTTCACAAAAAAAGGGGAACCTTGTTCAGCGTTTATTTTGCTGCGAACCTTTGCAGAGGCAGCGCCAAACTCCCTCCCAGGAACCACACAGGCATCTCAGCATCAAGTCGCCAGAACTTTGGATGGTCTCTATGAGCATCCATGCTTAATCTCAGTTTATTTGTGCCTCCATTAGCAAGATGTGTCTGGAGGTCATGGCTTCTTTGCTTTATGCCATTTCAATTAAGGTTTCATAGAATGCTCTCTGCTTTCAGATGGTGGAGGAAACCTGTAAATGAATTTTAAGCACAAGAAAAGGCTAGTCTTCAGAAATTATTACAGGGAGCAATTGCTCTACCAGTGTAAAACAAAGGCAGACACTAATTTCAAAGGCAATGCATTTAGTACAATTAAAGAAACACAGTTTATATTTTTATTAAAGAATTCTGCAGCTAAGGCATACAATTTCTAAATCTTTCTCTAAAAATAGCATTTGCCATTACTCCTAATGCAGTATTATCTAGTTATAAACTGAATCTTGAGACAAACCTTAATAAATAAATAATATAAATAACCTCTTTAGTGAAAGTCATATTTGTGCATATAACCATTGAGTCAAGGGCTAAAATTCAAGCACTTTTATTCATTTTATTGGCCTCTTTGTTTATCAGCATGCTCTGGGGCCTATAGAAATTTTTTTCTGGGTTTCTCTTACCCAGTAAATAAAGTAGAAAACTAATTGCTGATTGACATGTAAAGTTGGTTGTTTAAATCACTTGTAAAGCATGTTACTAATCCCAAATATAAGACTATCATGTTGTGAGGATAATAAACAAAAGGCCCTTGGTCCAAATGTCTGTGTACTTGACATTGGAGAAGTGGTAACAAATAGCCCTTCTCCAGTGCCTCTTGCTGTGCTATGGAAATTCATTTGCCTGAGCTCAGCACAGTTTTTAAAATAGTTCTCTTGACTGATTTCATACAGAAGATAACTATGATTCATGACATCGAATAATGCTCTTCCTTTATCGGAGATCTCTATTTTTCTAAGCCAAACATTTTTCAGACTGCAAAATGTTCTTCCAAGAATCATTTTGAAATTTCTGGCTGCCTTACTTGTTTACACATATTTTAGAACTATTTAAATTTTCACTCACGATTTGCTTATCACACACACACAAATATTTTAATGTCATTGCCAGTGTCTCGGGTCAAATTTATCTAAAGTGAGTACAGACCATTCTCAATTATCCTTGGTGATTAGACAGGAATGGTACTAGTAACCGGAGTCACAGAAAGTTACCCCAGTCCAATTTTAGCCAGCTGTTTCAGTCTTTTACTCCACCAAACCCTTCAGAGCTGTTAATAAGTGATTACATGCACACATTTCCTTTTTGTTTATCTCCATTATTTCCTGCTCTAATGTCTAGTGGGAGGGGTTGTGTAATGAAAGGGACCACCAAAATAACAATAATAATAAAAGGCAGCTAATGGAAAGGAGGAACAAAAGCATGGCTAATATACCCACACAATATTACCTCCACTGATTTGAGAATTGCTGTAAATTATGATAGATAATAAATTGCATGTCATACTCCATTTGGTCCAACACGACCTGTTTGTTATCGTGACAGCTTTGGTTGCCATGAAAGGATCCTGCTGTCTGTTTTTGATAAAGGTAATCTTCAATGCTGACACAGTGTTTTTTCTCTCTCAATATATATTTACCATTAAATTAGGATGATTAGATTGAAAATCATGTTGTGGGTTTTAAAACTGACGACATTGCTTCCTTACTTTCATTTACTGACACGATCAAATTAACAAGTTGTTGTTTAGTCACTCATTCATGTCTGACTCCTTGTGATCCCATGGACTGCAGCACACCAGGCTTCCCTGTCCTTAACTATCTCCCTGAGTTTGCTCAAATTCATGTCCACTGTGTCGATAATGCCATCCAACCATCTCATCCTCTGTCATCCCATCTCCTCCTGCCCTCAATCTTTCCCAGCATCAGGATCTTTTCCAATGAATTGGCTCTTCACATCAGGTGGCCAGAATACTGGAACTTCAGCTTCAGCATCAGCCCTTCCAATAAATGTTCAGAATTGATTTCCCTTAGGATTGACTGGTTTGATCTCCTTGCAGTCCAGGGAACTCTCAGAAGTCTTCTCCAGGCAGAGTTAAATATTTGGAATGGTGCTATATAGCCAATGTCAACGTTTGCACTGTTAGTTGTGCATCACAAATACAAACTTTTTATCCAGTGGTCCAGCTTTGGTTAAATATCCAAGTTAGATCTGCTCATGTTCAGTCCATCCAGTTGTTTGTTGATTTACTGTATTTATGGAAGTGATGATTTCTTCCAAATCAAATCCTCATTTTACAAAAACAAAGTAAATCTTACATGCAATATTCATGTTGCCAATAGAAAAAGAGAATGCTTGTAAAGAATTACAGCAAATACATTAATATATCCTGTTTAAAATATTATTTACAGTTCTTTGAAGATATTATAAAGAGTTGATTGTAATGTTATATGCTTTATAGGTTTTCCTTCATGTATCCAAATAATTTTATTTACATATAACTAAATAAATTTTGTCCACTTTAAAGTTGGTCAGTGAGTTTCTGTACAAAATCTTTATTTTCTTGATTTTAAGAGGAAAATTCCTAAGTGATGATTATCAGTTCAGTTCTTTCCCTGGAAAAGAGTTTTTCTCTAGGTGTGGTTACCAAACCTGCTTCCCAGGTGGCACAGTGGTAAAGAATCCACCTGCTGGTGCAGGAGACACAGGAGACGTGGCTTTGATCTCTGAGTGGGGAAGAACCCCTTGGGTAGGAAATGGCAACCCACATAAGTATTCTTGCCTGAAAGATCCCATGGACAGAGGAGCCTAGTGGGGGCTACATGGAGTTGCAAAGAGTCAGACATGACTGAGTGACTGAGCATGCACGCACGCATGGTTACCAAACCACCTGGAGAAAATCACCTAACATTAATTGTTAGAAGGGCCAAGTTTAGCTACAAAATGTAAAAGGTTAAAAACCTTTTAACTGAGCAACTACATTTCTAAAATTTTTTGTACATGAACAAAGACAAATGAATAAGGGTTGTTTGATTTATTGTTTGCTATATAAAGGACTGGCTATAATTTAAATGTCCATCAGTGGGAACTGCTTAATAAAGTATGATATTTATGCAAATATTACAAAAAAGAGACAGATCCATCTATAAAATTAGAAAACAGTATTCAAGATATATTGCTAAGAGAAAAATATCAAGATGTGTTTAATGTACTCCCAATTACGTTTTTGCTAACTACAAAAAAGGTGATTCATGGCTTGGGTGTATGTGTGTGTATATATATATATATAGAGAGAGAGAGAGATAGAGAACATTTCTGGAAGGAAACACAAAAAAACATTAACAGTGTTCAGTTCTGGGGAGGAAACTTCGGGTTCTGGGGTGGGACTGATATTTTCCCTTATACACAGGATGTTTTTCCAATTCAAAACTTGTGTCCAGATTTTTTTTTCATGTTTCATCTATTTATTTATTTTTAGGCCACAAGGCATGTGGGATCTTTAGTTTCCCAACCAGGGGTCAAACCCACACTCCCTGCATTGGAAGCATGGAGTCTTAACAACTGAACTGCCAGGGAAGTCCCCTAAATTGTTTTAAATGCAGGTTCCTGGAGCTACATAAAAACCTAGTGGATTGGAATCTTGGGGGATGGGGCCAATAAATCTTCCTTGTAAATAAGCTTATCAGTTGATTCTTATTGTTGTTGACAGCGCTTAGTTGTGTCTGACTCGTTGTGACCCCATGGACTGCAGCACTCCAACCTTTCCTGTCCTTCACCATCTCCCAAATCTTGCTCAAACTCATGTCCATTGAGTTGGTGATGCCATCCAGCCATCTCGTCCTCTGTCATCACCTTCTCCTCCTGACTTCAATCTTTCCCAGTGTCAGGGTCTTTTCAAATGAGTCAGCTCTTTGCATCAGGTGGCCAAAGTACTGGAGCTTCAACTTCAGCATCAGTCCTTCCAATGAATATTCAGGATTGATTTCCTTTAGGATTGACTGGTTTGATTTCCTTGCAGTCTAAGGGACTCTCAAGAGTTTTCTCCAACACCACAGTTCAAAAGCATCAATTCTTTGGTGCTCAGCTTTCTTTATAGTCCAACTCTCACATCCATACATGACTACTGGAAAAACCATAGCTTTGACCACACAGACCTTTGTGAGCAGTGTCTCTGCTTTTTAATATGTTGTCTAGGTTTGTCATAGCTTTTCTTCCAAGAATCAAGAGTCTTTTAATTTCATGGCTGTAGTCATCACCTACACTGATTATGGAGCCCAAGAAAATAAAGTCTGACACTATTTCCATTGTTTCTCCATTATTTGCCATAAGTGATGGGACCAGATGCCATGGTCTTAGTTTTCTGAATACTGAATTTTAAGCCAACCTTTTCACTCTCCTCTTTCACTTTCATCAAGAGGCTCTTTAGTTCCTCTTCACTTTCTGCCATTAGGGTGGTATCATCTGCATATCTGAAGTTATTGATATTTCTCCTCTTCTTGATTCTAGCTTGTGCTTCATCTAGCCCAGCACTTCACATGATGTACTCTGCATATAAGTTAAATAAGCAGGGTGACGATATACAGCCTTGATGTACTCCTTTCCCAATTTGGAACCAGTCCGTTGTTTCATGTCCGGTTCTAACTGTTGCTTCCTGACCTGCATACAGGTTTCTCAGGAGGTAGGTAAAGTGTTTCCATCTCTTTAAGAATTTTCCACAGTGTGTTGTGATCCACACTGTCAAAGGCTTTAGCGTAGTCAATGAAGAATAAATTGAGGTTTTTCTGGAATTCTCTTGTTTTTTTTGTGATGCAATGAATGTTGACAATTTGATCTCTGGTTCCTTTGCTGTTTCTAAATCCAGCGTGAACATTTGGAAGGTCTTGGTTCACATACTATTGAAGCCTTGCTTGGAGAATTTTGAGCATTACTTTGCTAACATGTGAAATGAATGCGATTGTGCAATGATTTGAACATTCTTTGGCATTGCGTTTCTTTGGGATGGGAATGAAAACTGAACTTTTCCAGTCCTGTGGCCACTGGTGAGTTTTCCAGATTTTCTGCAATATTGAGTGCAGCACTTTCACAGCATCATCTTTTAGGATTTGAAATAGCTCAGTTGGAATTCCATCAGCTCCACTAGCTTTGTTTGTAGTGATACTTCCTAAGGCCCACTTGACTTCTCAATCCAGGATGTCTGGCTCTAGGTGAGTGATCACACCATTGTGGTTATCTGGGACGTTCAAATCTTTTTTGTGTAGTTCTTCTGTGTATTCTTGCCACCTCTTCTTAATATCTTTTGCTTCTGTTAGGTTCATACCATTTCTGTCCTTTATTGTGCCATCTTTGCATGAAATGTTCCCTCGGTATTTCTAATTTTCTTGAAGAGATTTCTAGTCTTTCCCATTCTATTGTTTTCCTCTATTTCTTTGCATTGATCACTGAGGAAGGCTTTCTCTTTGCTATCTCTCCTTGCTGTTCTTTGGAATTCTGCATTCAGGTGGGTATATATTGCATTTTCTCCTTTGCCTTTAGCTTCTCTGGGCTTCCCTGGTAACTCAGACGGTAAAGCATCTGCCTGCAATGCGGGAGAACTGGGTTCAATCCCTGGGTTGGGAAGATCCCCTGGAGAAGGAAATGGCAACCCACTCCAGTATTCTTGCCTGGAAAATTTCATGGACTGAGGAGCCTGGTAGGCTACAGTCCACAGGGTCGCAAAGAGTCGGACACAACTGAGCAACTTCACTTTCTTTCTTTCTTTCTCTTCTTTTCTCAGCTATTTTTAAGGTCTCTTCAGACAACCATTTTGCCGTTTTGCATTTCTTTTTCTTGATGATGGTCTTGATCACCGCTTCCTGTACAGTGTTATAAAACCTCTGTCCATAGTTCTTCAGGCACTCTATCAGATCTAATCCCTTGAATCTACTTGTCACGTCCACTGTAAGGGATTTTATTTCGGTCATACTTGAATGGTCTAGTGGTTTTCCCTACTTTCTCCAATTTAAGGAGTTAATGATCTGAGCCAGTCAGCTCCCAGCCTTATTTTTGCTGACTGTATAGAGCTTCTCCATCTTGAGCTGCAAAGAATATAATCAATTTGATTATGGTATTGACCATCTGGTAATATCCATATGTAGAGTCATCTCTTGTGTTTTTGGAAGAGGGCGTTTGCTATGACCAGTGGGTTCTCTTGGCAAAACTCTGTTAGCCTTTGTCCTGCTTCATTTTGTACTACAAGGCCAAGTGAAAGAAAGTGAAAGTCACTCAGTCATATCTGACTCTCTGTGAACCCATGGACTATAATGTCCATGGAATTCTCCAGGTCAGAATACTGGAGTGGGTAGCTGTCCCCTTCTCCAGGGGATCTTCCCAACCCAGGGATCAAACTCAGGTCTCCCACATTACAGGTGGATTCTTTAGCAGTCGAGCCACCAGGGAAGACCAAACTTTCCTGTTACTCCAGGTATCTCTTGACTTCCTACTTTTGCATTCCAGTTCCTTTATGGTCACTAAAATTGGAGACTACCTTTCAATATAAGAGTAACACATTCCAGGGACTTCCCTGGTGGCCCGGTGGTTAAGACTCCATGCTTCCACTTCAGGGGCTGTGGGTCTGATCCCTGGTTAGGAAACTAAGATCCTGCATGCCCTTCAGCACGACCAAAATATAAAGCATTCCAGCCAATTTGAAAAAGCAACAGTGAGTTTATTAGCATGGTTTTTTCCTTTTGCTAAATCACTACCAGTGTAACACTTTGATAAAGAGAAACTTGTGAGTTATTATTGTATTTTAACAAATGAAAAATAATTTGTTTTTCTGTTACAAAAGTATTATGTTACATGTTTATTGATATACTGAATTTGATAAGCATATAAATATGTATTAGTATACTGAAATTATAATAAAAATAAGCAACAAGAAGAAAAAAATTTAAATGTAATTCCAATACTCGGATATAGATATTGCAATATCTTTTATATCTTCTTACTCTTTATGTGTTTCACAAAAATCACTTTTATACTTTAAATTATAATTTATAATTAAGTGTTATTATGAAGCAAATTATAATGTGTTCTTGTGTCAGGGACATCTCTCTGTATCAGTTGCTTTGTATCTTCAGTCCAGTGGTCTCAACCGGCTTTTCCACTCCAGCACAACGGAGGGATTAAACATAGTTTTGATAATGGTATTCTATGTCAACCCTTTTTTAAGGGGCAAGGAGATGGGGCAGCAAGGAGGGAGAAAAAAATGGTCAATTTATGTCCAAAAAAATTCCATGTGACAAATACCTATCTGCAATATCACTTTTAATGATTGTATAAATTATAATGTTTTAGAAACAAACGTCCCTGGCAGCTCAGTGGTAAAGAATCCACCTGTCAATGCAGGAGACGCAGATTCGATCCCCAGTTCAGGAGGATCCCACATACCATGGAGCAACTAAGCCCGTGTGTCACAACTACTGAGCTTGCACTGTAGAGCCCACGAGCCACAGCTACTGAAGCCCATGCTAGAGGCTATACTCTGCACAAGAGAAGCCACGACAATGAGAAGCCCGTACACTGCAACTAGGGAGTAAGCCCCTGCTCATCACAACTAGAGAAAAATCCAAGCAAAGCAATGGAGACCCAGCCAATGAAGAACAACCAAAAATAAGTAAATCTTTTTTAAAAGAAATAAAAAATTCCTGATTTTTGGCCACTTAGGTCGTTTCTGATTTTTAACCATAATGTGTAATGTTGTGATAAATACTTCTCTCAACCTCCAATTGATTTCAAGTGCTCATCCTGACTCCCTTCCTTTGATTATTTCCTTCTTTCAGGATGAAATTCTGGTCAATTACTATCTATGGAGCATTCCTAGTACATAGTATTTTTATTCCACTGTGTGCCTTCATAGTTCCTTTCCATTCAACAGATGTAAACTGGGCTCCTAATAGAACAAGGCCAGCTCATGTAAAATGCCTGCCTGCATGCAAAGGAAGCTACTATTGCTAAAAGTGACCGTTTGATAAGGAAGCTAAGGGAAATTAGACTTGTGACCTGCTTAAATGAAACCGTAATTAATAATGTAAAATACATGGAGGCTCAAGAAAACAATTGAAGAACCATCCCTAGGTATGTCTACTTGTCAAATGAAAGACAGACTACAAATCCTAGACTTAGAGTTCTCAAACTCTTGGGTCTCAGGTCCCCATTGAAGTCCCAAAGATCTTCTGTTTTTATAGGCTATATCTTATTGATATTTACCATATTAGGAAACAAAACTAAGAAAATTAAAAAATATTTATGTTATTCAGTTCAGTTCAGTTCAGTCGCTCAGTTGTGTCCGACTCTTTGCGACCCCATGAATCATAGCACACTCGGTCTCCCTGTCCATCAGCAACTCCTGGAGTCTACTCAAATTCATGTCCACCGAGTTGGTGATGCCATCCAACCATCTCATCCTCTGTCATCCCCTTCTCCTCCTGCCCCCAATCCCTCCCAGCATCAGGGTCTTTTCCAATAAGTCAACTCTTCACATGAGGTGGCCAAAGTATTGGAGTTTCAGCTTTAGCATCAGTCCTTCCAGTGAACACCCAGGACTGATCTCCTTTAGGATGGACTGGTTGGACCTCCTTGCAGTCCAAGGGACTCTCAAGAGTCCTCTCCAACACCATAGTTCAAAAGCATCAATTCTTCGGCGCTCAGTTTTCTTCACAGTCCAACTCTCACATCCATACATGACCACTGGAAAAACCATAGCCTTGACTAGATGGACCTTTGTTGGCAAAGTAATATCTTCATTCTGAAATAACAATGAACTCACATTCATATAAAGCATTTTTTGAAAAGTAACCATATTTCCCAAAAAAAAATTTTGTAAGAGTAGTAACATTGTTTTACATTTTTGCAAATTTCTTTAATATTTGGATTAATAGAAGACAGCTGGGGGTTCTCATGTTTGAGAACAGATAGGGTTCTTATGTTTGTTTCTGCATTCAATCTGTTACCTCACACTTTTTTTAAAAACCTCCCCGGAAAGCTTGAAGAATTTGGGTCTTTTAAGCTTGAGTTGCCTGTATTCCTTTATTGCACCCTGCAATAAATACTGTATTTTCCTTCACCACAACCAGGTGTCAGTAGATTGACTTTGCTGCTCTATCAGACTCAAGTTTGAGTTGGTAACAATTTTGTCACACAGGATATTCAAAAAGATATGAAATCAAGAGTAAAGATTTCATAAAAGTGATCATTTTTACTGTTTCATCAAGGATGTCCTTAAATGAATCTGGCCCTTATTTGACTGCAAGCATGCCAATGAAAAATACAGTGACTTCTGGTACATTTGAGTGGCCCTGCTCTGACTTCTGCCATGGCACTAGCAGCCACCATTGCCCTGCATCATCAGTGCAAACCTCAACACAGTGACTCCAGGATCAACCATGAGACTGAGAGAAGTTATTCAGTATTTTGAACGTCTCAGCACCCCTTGTGTTTGCTTCTAAGCATTCACATAAAAGATCTTCGTCTAGTTGGTGTAACACTGGATGAACACAAGCAAAATGGCGAGTCTGGACACATCCGTTGATTGGCCTGTTTGTGAGACAAAAGTACCATTCTGCAGAGAAGGTGTTAACTCAGCCTTCCTGTTTGCAGCTTAATCTTTGATTTCACAAGCTACTGCATGATTATAAAGTGGCACCACTTCGATGTCTTCTACTGACTTTCTGGCCAGCCAGCAGTCAGCAGCGTCAGCTCGAAGGCTCACATGCCTTTCTGCCAGAGGAACTTTCTGTGATGGCACACACTGCACAAGTTGCCTACCTGCAGGGTACTCCAATGGCTTTGCCTTCCTGGGTTGAAAAGCTATAATGAACAATTTTTGGCATTTAATGAACTCATCACATCTGCATTTAAAATATTCAATTCCTTTTTCTTTAGACTCTGAATGATTTCTCTTAACATGATGCCACCACTTATGAGGTAACACAGAGGTAAAATTTTAACACTGTAAAGCCAAGGAATAGGTAGCTTTTCAGTCATATTTTGTTTCAAATCTATACTTCTTTTCAGTAGATTTTAGATTCATCTTTTTCAGCATCTTTGCAATTAGATGGTACAGCTGTGAACCAAGGAAACAAGATTTCTAATCCCCTTTAAAGTTAATGATGCATGCTTAAATATAACAATAAATGGAGTGTGACTTAAACATAGCACTGAATGGAGGGTTATAAAGCCAAAATGTTGGGGGAACAGTGGTGGGGGAGAAAAGGCTGATGTTGAATTGCAAAGATGGAAGCGGCAGCATTTGGCATCAGGAAAGGGAAACTGAGTCAGGGAAGAGAGCAGATCGCTGGCAGCGCATTAAAGATGCCACAAATGAACTGTGTGGACCTCCAACAGTCAAAGCAGGATTGGGCTGAGGGTCTCAAACTGGCACTGGGGAGCCTCTTTCAACGTCAGGTAAAGTGGGAAGAGGTGTGAGTTCTTGGGAAGGCCTGGTCTTTGGTGGAGGAAAGTAGCAGGAAGAAGAGAGGACTGAGTTTGGGAAGGTACCAGTGAGACATGTTCCACTCCGTGACTCAATCCTTTACCTGGTTTGCCCTTAGAGCATGTGCGGGCCTTGAAGAAGAATGTGCTTATTGTTATTTCAATAAATGTATAGTAGTATGCTTGCTTCCCAGGTGGCACAGTGGTAAAGAATCTACCTGCCAACGCAGGAGACACAGGAGACATGGGTTTAATCCCTGGGTCTGGAAGATCCCCTGGAGTGGGAAATGGCAAGCCACTCCAGTGGATTTTGCCTGGGAAATCCCATCCAGAGGAGCCTGGTGGGCTACGGTCCATGGGGTCGCACAGAGTCAGACACGACTGAGCGACTGAGCACACACACATGCACATGTAATAGTATGCTTATGGAAAAGTGGGCAATAATCTAGTTCATCAAAGGCTTGGAACAGGGACTTCCCTGGCGGCACAGTGGATAAGAACCTATCTGCCAGTGCAGGGGCCATGGGTTCCATCCCTAGTCCAGGAAGATTCCACATGCTACGGAGTAGCTAAGCCCGTCCGCCACAACTACTGGAGCCTGCTCACTCTAGGGCCCGCAAACCAAACTACTGAGCCTGTGTGCCTAGAGCCTGTACTCCACAATAAGGAAGCCACCACAATGAGAGGCCCGTGCACTGCAACTAGACAGTAGCACCTGCTCACCTAGAGAAAAGCCCATGCAGTAACAAAGATCCAGCAAAGCCAAAAATAAATAAAATTAATTTTTTTAAATTGCAGATTCCATATAATCAAAGTTTAATGCACGTAATATACTAACCTCTTCAAGAATAAAAAGCAGTACTAGAAGTTGACATGGAGTAAAATATACATATTTCTTTAGTTTATAAGTTAAATATTCACATATGCGGCTGTTAATAAATTATTTTTATAACACTAAACATATGAGACATTGGAGAATATCAGCCTTTTACTTTTACAGTTACAACGGTGAGTGATAGCCGGGCAGAAGCACTTTTGAGTGAAAAGATGAAAAGAGACAAAAGTATAAACTGCTGTGACATTCCACTCGGAAACGATGTGTCATGAACAAACCAGATTTACCCATCCACATAAAAACTGTCAGCACAGGCGGAGAGGCAAAACCCCCATCGCCTCCCCATGGAGGCGGGAGAGAGAGGCAGAATGATCGACCACTGAGGTTGCTGGTGTCTTACAGGATTTTAGGTTGACGATACTGTTCCTATTTTGGTAAAAATAATTTCAGTTAGGTAATAAGGCAGTGAAATTGTGAGGGCAAATAATTATTAAAATCATCTAGTAACCTATGTTGTTTAACTATTAATAATAGCTAACATACAATAATTCATTTTTAATTATTTCATTTTTAGCATCTATTTTTATTTTATAACCTTCGATATAGATAGCAAGTTTTTAAACAGCCATATTTGTGTTCTTATTAATGCAGGTTGAATCTAGCTTATTATGCATGCCCATAAGCTTTCAGAACTCAGTTGATAAAACATTACACATGAAATTTTTAAGCTTTGACATTTTGCATCAAGGTCGCAAATGGGTTGTAATTTGGTATTTACAGTTATGTTGACTTGCCACAGGGTACATGTACACAGTTGCTGTACACACGTGGTATTAACCTGTCACTGAAAACCTGGCCGGGAGTGAAGTCTGGAACTTCCAAGTGAAGCGCAAAGCAGCAGGAGCCACACAGAGGCACGAGCCCTCTGCCTGCCTGCCACCCTGCCTCATTCCTGGGCAGGACTGGAGGCCTGGGTCTCTTGCCAATGAAATCTTTGCTCTGTGCTTGGACTAAACCCAGATGCCACTTTGACAGACGCTTCATCTGCCAGGAAGCAGACTGCGTTTGATTTCAGACATCCCTGGAAACCCAAGACTGAGTGTTAAGGGCACGTGGATGAGGGTTAAAATCTGATCTGGTAGGAATCCAGGTTTAGTAAAATAGGAAAAAAGAATCTGTTGCTAAGCCATGGCTATGGAGCTGGTCCTGAGGAGTGAGGTGTCGAGAAAAGCCAGAGCACAGCTCTGGCTCCCATTTAGGATGCCCTGGAGCATCACAGGAAGGTCCTCTGGCCTGGGGATGGGGCTGTATTTTTTCTAGGTAGCAAAGTGGAGATTGTGGGCAAGAAGCACTGATAAGGTTGATAAGGTGATGGGCGGCTGAGAGCTACTTTGTTCTGTACCCTGAAAGGAGTCATGAGACTATTCGCTGTGGGTACTTAATTGGTATGAGCTCTCAGGAAGAAAACAATTGTTAAAATAACACATCTCGGGGAGGTAGAATTTTCCTCCCTGCAAACTGGACTGCTTTTACCCCTCTGCCAACTTAACAGAATCAAATTGTGCTTGGGTTTTCAACCTCCATTACCACAGCCTGTGTTTGTGTGTGTGTGTTTTCTTTAAATACTTATTTATTTCTTTGGGTCTCCGTTGTGTCCTGAGGGATCTTTCTTTGTGGCCTCCTCCCTGGCATGTATGATCTTAGTTCCCCGACCAGGGCTCAAACTCATGTCCCTTGCACTGCGGGATGGACTCTTAACCACTGGACCACCAGGGAAGTCCCAGCCTGTGTTCCTAAAATTCCCTGGTATACTCACATGTAGAATCTAAAAAACACAACAAACTGGTGAATATTACCAAAAGAAGAAGCAGACTCACAGATCTAGAGAAGAAACTAGTGGTCACCAGTGGGAGGCAGGAAGGGGAGGGGCAATAGAGCTGTGGGAAAGTGGACATACTAACTGCTGGGGAAAAGATAAGCTCAAGGGTGTATTGTACAACATGGGGAATTCAGCCAATATTGGCAATAACTATAAGTGGAAAGTAACCTTTAAAAACCTGTATAAAATATTTTAATAAAAATACAGATCAAATACCCTCCCCGCAAAAAAAAAAAAAAAAAATCCATTATAAAAGTGATGACACGCCAGATTCCTTGTGGGGAGCAGCATCTCTTTAAGAAATGTTTACAGGTTTATTTGACAACATAAAGTCCTGGGAAGTTAAACTCTGCACCCAATCTACGAGCAGAATGTCTAGGCTTCTCTCCAGCCACGTCCCCGGGGGGCCAGGGCAGAGGCTGTCCACGTGGGGGACACACGCCTGGCATCACTGGTCCACAGGGTAGGGGCCCTGAATACCAGCTTCGAGGAGCAGAGTCGGGGAGGCAGCTGCCCTCACGGGAGCACTACCCCCGACTCCGTGGCCTCTGTCCCCTCACAGCTCCTTGTGGGCACACTCAGCCACCTACTCGTGGGTCAACTCAGATGACACAACACCAGGAACAACTCCAGAAGCCCACTTCCCCCTTTCCAACGCCTAGATAAAATACATCTGGAATAAAAATCTGCCAATAATTATTTACTGTTTCCATACAGCAGAAGCCTCTTTTCCAATGGGGCGGCAGGACATGGGGGCCTCCTGTCCTACAGCCCCCCACCCTCCAGTGGTGCCGGGGTCACGACCTGACCCTCCCTGACCTGTAGCCGAGGCTGTGGTTCAGGCAAAAGGCCTGGCAGAGGCAGGCGTGGTGCTGCGTGTGTGTGCAAATACTCTATGACTCCTTGAATCAGCAAAGCCTTAGCGCTTAAGGGAAGGCAGCGGAAGAGGTCTGACACAGAAGGAAAACACAGCCATGCCCCCAACTCCCTGGCGGCGGGAATGTGTGCGTCTAGAGCTGACTGCTTGGCTGGCTTCCCTGCCGCTGCTTCCTCTTGCGGAGGTGCCGCTGGAGCTGCAGCTTGTTGGTGAAGTACATCCGTCTCCAGCCCATGTCCTGGGCCAAGGCTCGCATGTCGGGGGTGATGTGGTCACAGGAGCTCCGGACGATCTGCTCCCACAGTTCATCCGACGTGCACAGCTGTGGATGGAAGAAGTCAGAGGGTGGTGACATCACACGCGGATTACGGGAAAGTCATTCACTCACTCACTCAACATCGCGGTCCAACTCCTGCTTCCCGTGAGACCTGGGAAGAAACACCGTGGATGCACGGAAAGGTGCAAGCCACGGTTCCAGTTCCTGAAATTGCCTCTGTGGGGAGAGAGGCAAGCACCCAAGTATCTAAAGCACTGAGCAACACTCGATTAAGGGAGTAAACCGAGTCCTGATCTCATTTGAGATGTAAAATGCCAGCTAGTTAGAAATAGTGCCCATACAACATAACATGGTTAGTTTATGCAGATAGCCTGGGAGGGTGAATTTCCGATTAGCCACACAGCAGAGGCTGACAATGTGTGGTTGGCCCATCTTCACCCAGGGCTGCAGGAACATTGCTAACTGCTGCTCAGGTGCCTTCATGTTAAACCCTGGCTTAAGTCACCTTTGGCTTCCCAGGTGGCTCAGCGGTCAAGAATCTGCCTCCCATGCAGGAGACATGGGTTTGATCCCTGGGTCGGGAAGATCCCCTGGAGTAGGAAATGGCAACCCACTCCAGTATTCTTGCCTGGGAAATCCCATGGATGGAGAAGCCTGGAGGGTTACAGTCCAAAGGGTCACAAAAGAGGTGCATATGACTTACTGACTAAAAAACAACAGATAAGTCACCTCTTCCCGGGGGCTGTTCAGTGGACACCTTAGCTCACTGCGGGCTGCTCAGTAGTGAACCACATTGAAACAGATGAGCAGCCCTTGGAGACTGCCAACCGGCACACCTAAAATTTACACACTCCTGGACCCAGGGTCCTGTCCACAAGTTTCTCTCCAAGCCCTTTGCATGCTTGATATCACACCATGCAGCAGAGTGGCCTACAAGATTCAGTCTGCTCCCTGAGCCTATAGGCACAGGGCAAAGAGAGCTATTCTCTGGAATGCCGTCCCTGGGATGTCCTTCTGCTGTCTGGTCCTTTACCTGATGGCCAGGAGGTTAAGAACAGACAAGACCCCTCTGGCCTAGTATCTTCACAAGACCATTTTGCCTTCCCTCAAGCTCAAAGCTGCTACAGTTCAGCTTCCATTAACCAAAGATTTCCCACCAGGACTTTTCCAATTGCTACCATCATTTATGACAACTCTGTTTATCGGCCTCCTGCTACTAAACATTCTTACCATGGAGATTTCCTGACCCCTTGCTGCCATGCCCCCAAATCCTTCTTAAAGCTTCCGTTACATTTATTATCTCTGACCTTAGTGATGGCCATGGTTTGTTTTTTGGTGTGTGTATGCAAAACCAGGAACATTGAAAGATGCTTGGATTTTTGACGTTGCACAGTGATAACTCCAGCATTCAAAATGTGCTCAAAGAAGGGTCCCATGTGGGCCCCAGGACACTTCCTGGCTCCACTCTTCCTGTGCCAACTGGGCACTCAGGGGAGTTCATCGCCAACCTGATTCCCCTTTCATAGGTTCCATCCAGTGGTCATCACATGTGAAAATCCAGCAGTGGAAAGAATAGCGGGAGTTCCCTAGTCATCCTTCACAGAAGAATGTGTTTTCCAGTCCCTGCGACTTGGGTTTGATACCTGGTTGGGGACTTAAGATCCCACATGCCAAGGGGCAACTGAGCCCATGCGCCATGACTACCGATCCTGTACGTGCTCCTCAGTCTGACCTCTAGGCTCTTCCCCACACAGACCCTTCTTCTCACATTTAAACACCCAAACAACAGCGGCAGCACAGCATACTCCACTAGTCCTCCCACGGGTGAAAATGTGTCTATTCTTTGCCTTCCACTCCTGCCACCCCACACCTGCCAAATCCCAACAGTCGCTGCAGTCCTCTGGATGAGGCTTGTTCCTTCCAGTTAATCCGTTCATCTTTGTATCCTAGAATTATAAAGTCAATGGGTACCGACTTGCCCTACTTATAATACTAGGCGAAAGGGAAAAAGGAAATATTGGTTTACATACAAACGCATATATCACTGGGTGAGGAAGAAAATACAGGGAGCTGTATTCAGTCCTGGATTCTGAAACTGGTCAGCAGCAGGAGCTGTGTTTGTGATTTTCTCATTCTACCACCTGTTCCCTCTTCCTTTTGTCCTCAGCCAGCACCTGAACTGGTCAAGATCCTATACCTACTGATGGGATCCAAACCTTCTCCAATTCCTGCCAGATGTGACCACCTCTTGATCTTATAGGTAGAAGATATTTTAGTTTTCTTAATTAGGTTTTGCCATTGAATGTGCCAGTGTTAGAAGGCATTTGCCAGAGGAAATCAATGGTGGGCAAGTGGCTAGGACTCTGTACTTTCACTGCAGGGGCCACGGGTTCGATCCCTGGTGGAGGAACTAAGATCCTCGAAAACCATGCAGTGCAGCCCAATTAAAAAAAAAAAAAAACAGAAACAAAAAAACTCAGCTCACTTGCATAGATGGTCTGAGTCCCAGAAATACTTCTCTGTAATTCTCTTGTGAACCAGCAAGTCTATTTTTCTCTGGTAAATAGGATTAATCACCTGAGTCAATAAAGTAATGCTCATTTGGGTAGTTTTTTCTTTTTCTTTTTTGCCTGTTTGTCCAGTGGCATTGGGAGCCCCAGATAGACTGGGAACACTTTTAATTTCTAGTTTGGTGGACTCATTCTTGTTCTTGACGTGAATGTATTGCTTCTTTGACCATCAACATTTCTAGCCTAGTAGCAGCCAAAGCTATGAAGGAGAAAGCAACATTTTTTTTCACATTGATGATTAGGCGTGACTCCAAGAGAGGGTTCTGCCACGTCTATCCTTTGGTTGTAGCTACAACCGAAGGACCACATTCCACTCAGTGACTGGAAGAGTGTGTTACATCCTGTCAGACTGAGCTCCAAACTTCCAAAGAGTTGTCTGTTACCTGATGAGATGAGGGAGTAAGTGCCTCCCAAAAGCCATTCCCTCATTCCCTGAAAACAACTATTTCTAGATAGTGGAGTATATGCTAAGAGAGTATAATTGTATACTCATTATCTTATGTATTTATGTCTATTTATTTAATAAGTGAATTTATTTATTTCAGAAAAAAACAACCTGAAGCAATCTTGTGTGGGCTACCATGATGGAAAAATAAGGCATTCGGTCAATTTATACACGATGTTGCTGAAGGAGCATGGTGTGCCAGGAAAGCAGACCCAGACCCAGAATAGGAACCTCCCCCAGGGAAGACACTTCACTGCTTCCTCCATGGTGGAGAGGGTCCAGTGTAACTAACCTGGCGGTGGTGTTTAGTCGTCAAGTCACGTCGGACTCTTATGCAACCCTGTGGATTATAGCCCACCAGTCTCCTCTGTCCATGGGATTTCCCAGGCAAGAATACTGGAGTGGGTTGTCACTTCCTTCTCCAGGGGACATTCCCGATCCAAGGATGGAACCTGCATTTCCCGCTTCTCTTGCATTGGCAGGCAGATTCTTTACCTCTGGCGCCACCTGGAAGCCTGTGTAACCAACCGAGCACTTTTTTAATGACTGGACCCCGCCCCTACCCAGAGTACCTCCTGGGGGCTCGGCATTGCCCCTCCTGTGACAGTGGCCAGATTAATCTTGAAGAAAGGAGACTCATGTGGTTGAGTCCATGTAAAACTTCCATCCTTGCCACCTGGGCCCTTGGTTTATGAACCCAGCTGGGGATAGGAGCTAACTAACATCCATAGCATAGACCACCACATCCATCTCATTACTGAAGATGTCCTCGGCACTGAGTGCTCTTTGGTGAACAGTCACGTGGGACACAAATATCTTGATTCTTTGGATTATTCTGAAAACTCACTCCAAACACCTCTTTCCCCAAATTCCCCATTAACCTCCATCTGTTCAAGACCATCTAGGCAAAACATCAGCCTTTGTCCCACAGGAATTCAAGAGCTGTTTCTCAGTAGCAGAACAATTATCTGCAAAAGCATCCATGCCTTTACTCTAAAAACCTCAGAGATATGAGCTGTAATTTTCCTGATGACGCAGGGATCAAGATAGACCATAGCCATACAGGCCACAGACACTCTAAGTACCACTCTGCTGGATCGTAAGGAGCAAGTGATTCATCTGTTTACCCTGCATTCTGGACCAGCTGCTGGGCACCACTTAAATCTGCCAGCTTTATGGGCTACTTGGTAAATGAATCAGAGAAGCAAACTCAAATGTGTTATATGTTACCTTGAAAACTAAAAAGATCCACAAGGAGCTGTGTTGCTTTCTTCAGTTCAGTTCAGTTCAGTTCAGTCGCTCAGTTGTGTCCGACTCTCCGCGACCCCATGAATCACAGCACGCCAGGCCTCCCTGTCCATCACCAACTCCCGGAGTACACTCAAACTCATGTCCACAGAGTCGGTGATGCCATCCAGCCAGCTCATTCTCTGTCGTCCCCTTCTCCTCCCGCCCCCAACCTTTCCCTGCATCAGAGTCTTTTCCAGTGAGTCAACTCATCTCTTTTCTTAGGATGCATCAATTCAGTCACTTCCGATTCTTCGTGACCCTATGGACTGTAGCCCACCAGGCTCCTCTGTCCATGGAATTCTCCAGGCAAGAATCAACTGGAGTGGGTTGCCATTCCCTTCTCCAGGGGATCTTCCCAACCCAGGGATAGAACCCAGGTCTCCTTCACTGCAGGCAGATTCTTTACCATCTGAGCCACAGGGAAGGCCTTTCTGGATAGCACGTTACAATAAGGCAATGGATTCTAGATAACACGTGGAGATGGCAGGTCTCTCAGTTTTTGCATTCATCTCTAACTTTTTCACAGATACACATCTTACACCAAGGCATCTAAGGTATCTGCTACCCTTGCTCAGCAGCATGATGTCATCAGTGTGGACTGGCATGTAAGAAGATAATGGGATCAATATTTCCGTGATGTATGTATGACTCACAGCTGGAGAACCGACGCAGTACTAAGGCAAAATGACATTCGAAGCGTGCTGCTACCCTCCCCAGGTGAACGCAAATCTACTGTGGGGTTTCTTCTGGAAAATCCAGGAAGATAGAAGGAGGGTGCGTAACAGGTAGTGGCAAGGCAGGAGGTGAGAAATGATCAGACTGTAGATATATTTTGAAGGCGGGGTTCATGTGACTTGCTAATGAATTAAATGAGAAGCAAGAGGAAAAGGAAGAATTAAAGATGAGCTCTTTGACTTGAACAGCAATGTAAATGATGTTCAGTTACAAGACAGTGCTGCCTTTAAAACCTGAGTCCCTGAGGGACTTTGTGGAGCAGGGCCTCCTGTCAGCCTCCAGTGGGTATCAATCATGAGAGAAATGAAGATCTGCTATTGTCTCAAGCCACTGGAGTTTTAGGGTGGTTTGTGGCCCCAAGTCACAATCTCTAACCTGGTCTATCCTAATATGATGAGTAGTGAAAACTCTTGAACTTTTCTAGTGTTTGATGTGTAACTGCAATTTAAGGATTACTACAAGCTAGTCCATTCTAAAGGAGATCAATCCTGGGTGTTCATTGGAAGGACTGATGCTAAAGCTGAAACTGCAATACTTTGGCCACCTCATGCGACGAGTTGACTCACTGGAAAAGACTCTGATGCTGGGAAAGGTTGGGGGCGGGAGAAGGGGACGACAGAGAATGAGATGGCTGGATGGCATCACCGACTCTGTGGACATGAGTTTGAGTGAACTCTGGGAGTTGGTGATGGACAGGGAGGCCTGGCGTGCTGTGATTCATGGGGTCGCGGAGAGTCGGACACCACTGAGCGACTGAACTGAACTGAACTGAACAAGCTTTGACTCCTTCACAAGATAATGATGGGGGTCCTTCTTGTAGTGAAACTCATTCAGGATGGATCACCTTTGTGGAATCCCATCAATGAAATAAGAAACTGGTATAGACTCAAGCCATCTTCTGATTTTATCCATTCTATTGGTGCAAATGCCTGGAAAATCCCATGGACAGAGGAGCCTGCCAGGCTACAGTCCACGGGGTCACAAGAGTTGGACACAACTTAGCAACTAAACCACCAACCAGTATAAATTCCAAGGTTGCAAACTTGGTTCAGCAGAAATACTGTTGTTGCTTAGTCACTCAGCCATGTTCAACTCTTTGCGACCCTATGGACTGTAGCCCACCAGGCTCTTCCATCCATGGGATTTTCCAGACAAGAATACTAGAGTGGGTTACCATTTCCTTCTCCAGAGGATATTCCCCACCCAGGGAATGAACCCAGGGACCTCCTGAGGCTCCTGCATTGTTGGCAGATTCTTTACCACTGAGCCATTGGGGAAGCCCTATCATTAGAAATGACTCAGAGGTAAATATTCTAAAGATGTATTAAAAAGGATTCTGAGCTATCACAAGTATATAGTAACATAGCAGGAAGGATGGGGCTTCCCTCTTAGCTCAGATAGTAAAGAATCCGCCTGCAATGCAGGAGACCCAGGTTTGATTGCTGGGTTGGGAAGATCCTTTGGAGAAGGAAAGGGCAACCCACTCCAGTATTCTTGTCTGGGAAACCCCATGGACAGAGGAGCCTGGTGGGCTACAGTCCATTGAGTCTCAAAGGGTCGGACACAGCTGAGCAGCTAAGCACAACACACACAGCAATAAGGGCGGTGGCATGAGCTGAGGCGTGAGGACCTTTTCTGCCTTACAGCTCATGGGTGCTCCCATGTGACCTGAGGAAAGTTCTTTCAAGGCCATGGCCTGTCATTGTGGGACCTGCCTGCTTCAGCTCTTGTCCAACTGAGTAAAAAAGCACATTGGCATACTTAACTCCATCTTATAAGAGACAGAACATTTTCCTATGTTCTGCAGGTACCAAGGCAGACAAAGTAACCAGCAAACACGGTTGATTTGAACACTGGCCCTGACACTTAATAATTAAGTCTACTTATTGCTCTAAGCCTGTCTTCATATCCGATCTTGCATTTGGTTATCTAAGGAGCAGAATAAAGTGATTTAAGCACACCAGTCTCTGAGTAAGGCTGCCTGGGCCCAGTACCTGACTCTACTGCTCATTACTTGTGTGCTTTATCTGAGTCTCTATTTCCTCCTTGATAATCAAGACTGGGTGGTCTCTACCCATCCATCCCACAGCTCTGTTTGAGGACTGCACTGGATTATGTACATCCAATGCGTTGCACATAGTAGGTATTCAATAAGTGGTACTTATTGTGACTACATGGAAATGATGTTAAACTTTTAGTGCTGTGAAAGTCACTAGGGGTAACACAGGTAAAGCACATGGAAAGATGGAATTGATGGGCGGGAAAGGGAGACGGAACAGATGCTACCTCACCCATTTCTGAGAAGACACCGGAAAGAAAGGTCCCATGGGCACTGAGCTGCTACGGGGCCAGTTCAGTCACCATGGTTGGGAGTCTGGGGAGGTCTCCCAGCAGCAGGATTGAGAGCTCCCCCACCACGTGACAGCTGTCTGAAGGGGATCTGGCCGTGTGCCTGACTGATGTCCCCCACCATGGACCCACCTGGTCACACCAGCTGCCACTACCCGCCCCACCCATAACTTCAGGAGGCCAAGCCATCCACTCTCACGATGCCTGGCCTGGCCTTGGTGGGGTCCTGCTTTGCTCCCATGCATTCTGCTTTCTTTCTGGAGAAGGGGAAAAGCATGTAAGCATAATCTCTGCTCATGATACTATTACACTCACTTTGGAGCAGAAAGCAGGCTACAGTCTTTACTTTCATACTTCATGCTGGTCTCAACGTATTCCAATAAAGGAAAAGAGTGAATTACAAACAGAAATGAATAGAATAATAGGGCATCATCATTTAAGACCCTTTCTGCATAAATATTAAAGGCAAAAACTATTAAATTCACATCATGAATGTTACTGTTAAGCAGCAATACTGAATCTTATGATACTGACAACCCTCCAGACATTTTGATCTTAGGCAGGTCATTCATTGTTTTATCCCACCTTCAACAGTCCTTCAAGGTCCAGTTTCTCTACTCGGATTACAACATATTCTAAATATAAACAATAAAGGAAAACTCTTAAAAGATTTCTTAGTATTAAAAAAAATAACCAAACAGATCTGAACCTCCTTTTAAAAATATGAACTCTAGATGATTATTTCTTTCCCAGCACAATACATTTCAGGGTGTCAGTGTATCTTATATAACAGAGATTATGGGAGAAAATGATGAGGTTTGAGGGGAAAGGAAGGAATTCTTAGAGTTGAAATTTCCACCAGTGTAACTTCATTTATGGCTCATTATATTTCATAAGGAAAATATTTAGTTTTGTTTTGCATTATAAGTTGGTCCACAAAATAACCCCAGCCAGGACTCCCAAACCCTGGGGTTCTTTTTGCTTGATACATGTCAGGGTGCAAAACACAAAATATCCATCTTGACTGATTCCAGCCACTTGGATCCAAAACATAGCTGATCGTGGATTTAGCTCCCCCTGGTGGTGGTGCATGAACTTAACAGACATCAACTGCAGTAGTTGTAAGGGATCCCTCAGTTCAGTCCAGTTCAGTTCAATCGCTCAGTCATGTCCGATTCTTTGTGACCCCATGGACTGCAGCATGCCAGGACTCCCTGTCCATCACCAACTCCCACATTTTACTCAAACTCATGTCCATTGAGTCAGTGATGCCATTCAACCAGCTCATCCTGTCGTCCCCTTCTCCTCCTGCCTTCAATCTTTCCCAGCATCAGGGTCTTTTCAAATGAGTCGGTTCTTCACATCAGTGATCCTAGGACTTATCTATTAATAGCTAAAATCTTTCCTTTTATGATGTGAAAGTTAAGTCTGAGAGAGGATAAGAGTGTGACTGCCCAGGGTTCATGGTGGGGAGTCACTGGGTGAAGAATAGAACCCAGCTCTCTGGCCTCAAGCTGATTTAAACACCCACACTCTGTACACAGTAGAGACGTCAAAACAACCCCGTCACCCCCACCCTAGGCTTCCAGCCTTTCAGAGTCTTATGAGATATTTTATCTGTAGAGTTTTAGTAGCAAGTGGTCAGATTCTTGTCCCAGATGCTTAGAATTGGGTTCTAAATAAATGCACTTGCTGGGTCCACCAAGAGCTACCCAATCCAACACTCGGAGACTGGCCTGGCTGTATCCACTGGCTCCCCAGGTGGCTCGCCTACTTGGCCAGACCTGGGACTCACAGTCATAGAGAATTTGGGACCATGAGGAAAAATCTGCTCTCCATAGGCCAAAACGTGACAGAGGAGGGACTTTCTTCCGCAGTGGGTTTCACGGGGGGCCTGTTCTTGAGTTCCAGACAAGACAAATATGTCCATTTGCTGGTCATGATTATACCCACCTCCTCCCATCTGGACCTCAGCAGCCCCCAGGAAGGTTCCGTGTGGCAGCCTCACCTCCGTGAGCCCACCACAACCCCAGGGCTGGCTCTCGGTGTGACGTTCTGGTGTCCTGTGACACAGGATCCACCTTTCAAGGATGTGCTCATCTGAGCCAAGTTCCAATAAACAGGAGGGGCTTCCCTGATGGCTCAGATGGTTAAGAATCCACCTGCCAATGCAGGCGATGCAGGCTCGATTCCTGGGTCAGGAAGATCCCCTGGAAGAGGAAATGGCAACCCACTCCAGTATTCTTACCTGGAGAATCCCATGGACAGAGGAGCCTGGCAGGGTACAGTCCACAGGGTCACAAAGAGTCGGACACAACTGAAGCGACTTAGCACACAGCACACAGAGCGACTAAACAGCAACAATAAAGAGGATGCCTCTATGTTGGTTTACCCAGAGAAATATAACCTTCCAGCTCACCAGACCTTTAGATGCTCATCCCTGGAGGCTCCATGGCTTGGTCAATGTGAAATCAGAGCAAGGCCAGGCAACCAGATGGCCCTGATCACTGGTGTTCATTAAGTGTGATAAGTGGAAACTTACAGACTTGGCTGTGGGCTAGCACCACGGGCTCTCCCAGGCTCAGACTCCCACCCACCCAGAGTCCCCACACCCTCTGTGTCTCTCATGTCTCTTTATGCTTCCAAGGCAAACTCAATTTTGCAGAGTCTGGTCTGGCCATAGTCTGGGGAGTTATTTATAAATAGCAGAGGGAAAGCAACCTAAATGTCTATCATTAGGGATCTAATTTTAAAAATTACAATTTGTCCATATAACAATAACTTAAATCACTTTTCTAAATTGAAGATTTATATGTACAGACATGAAAGAGTATCTAAAATATGTTTCAGATAAAAACACTGACAGAGAACAATATATAAAGTGCTACCATATGCTTTTCAAAAGAGTATGCATATATATGTATATATGCTCACACATCACACACACACACACACACTTACATGTGCATAGACAGACTCTAAAAGGACATATAAGACACTGGTAATGTGACTGTTGCTGGAGGTGAGAGTTAGTGGAATGAGGATCAAGAATGGGAGGGAGAATTACTTTTTACTACACGTTAAAAGACATATAGTTTTTCTCCATTGTCAACCTGGTTATTGTAATGCAAATCAATTTTCTTTTTCAAAAATAAAACAAAACTGACATAACACAAAACCCAACCAAGGGAGGGGGCATTCAGGAGTTAAGAGTGGTGTGTCAGAAGGGAGGACATTCCTCCAAAAGTATTAGTCGCTCAGTCATGGATTCTTTGCGACTCGTATGGACTGTAGCCCACCAGGCTCCTCTGTCCATGGGATTCTCCAGGCAAGAATATTGGTGTGGGTTGACATTCCTTTCTCCAGGGGATCTTCCCGACCCAGGGATTGAACCCGGGTCTCCTGATTTGCAGGCAGGTTCTTTACTGTCTGAGCCGAAGGGAACAACGTAAGAAAGGCCTAGGGGCACAGAGAGCTGAGCACGCAGGACAGCGCACACAGTCTGCCTTGCTGGGATTGTAAGCGGGAACCAGGGCTGGGACACAGTGGCTTGAAGTGCCAGCCAAGACTTTGGATCTCACTCTGAAAATGATGGGACCTCACCAAGGGTCACTGAGCAGGGCAGTGACATGACCAGCGGGTATTTCAGAAAGACTCCTTCAGCCCGCACGAAAGGTTTAGCCAATGAATCAGTGAGCAAGCCACCAGGAAGAGACCCGCCAGAGAATCCTGGAAGCAGAGATGGGGCAGGAGGTGGGAGGCCTCACCCTTTGGATGTGACAACTGAGAGGCTACTATGAATGAGGCCAGTGATATTAGGAGGCGTGGACAGAGGGGAGATGAGATAGGAGGGCTAGGCGGACAGAAGACCAGGGATTCCCAGAATTCTGGATGTTATAAGACCAGTGAAATTTTCAGAAATCAAACAAAACAACAATTAAGAACCAAAAGAAGATTGCTCACTTTGTAATTCACCAAGTAAGGGTAATTTGTTAAAATTATCATGTTTTAATACCACTGTTTTATAAAGAAGGGATATCTTAAATCTCCCCCCAGCAGAAAGGGCTGACCTCTGTTAAAGAATGGTCATTTACATGAAACAAATTTATATTGTTATCACCCGTGTGTGTGTGTGTGTATCTGCGCGCAGTTTCTCAGTCATGTCTGACTCTGCAACCCTATGGACTGTAGCCCCTCCAGACTCCCCTGTTCATGGTATTTCCCAGACAAGAATACTACAGTGGGTTGTCATTTCTTCCTCCAGGGGATCTTCCTGATCCAGGGATCAAATTCACATCCCTTGTGTCTTCTGCATTGGAGGGTGGATTCTTTACGCCGTGTCACCTGGACACACCCTTACTGTTCCCATTTTCTCAGTGATTATAAAATCTCAGCTGGATGAATGATGCTGGTTTGCTGAGTGTGAACTGCCATGTAAATCTTTTTTTTTCCCCAAACAGGGAAGGAAAGAGATTGAATAAGCATAGAGCCAAGAGGACTTCCCATGTGGTCTAGAGGTTAATGACTGAGAATCTGCACTTCCACTTTGTGAGTGCTAAGTTGCTTCAGTCGTGTCCGACTCTTTGTGACCCTAAGGACTGTAGCACACCAGGCTTCTCTGTCATGTGATTCTCTAGGTAAGAATACTGGAGTGGGTTGCCATTTCCTACTCCAGGGGATCTTACCAAACCAGGGATCAAGGCATAAATTCAATCCATGGTTGGGGAAGTTCCATATACTGTGCAGTATTGGAGGCCAAACATTTTTTTAATAAGAATATAGCCAAGAGTTTTTGTTTTATGAAGGATGAGACTGATTTGAGAAAAATCAATATACTGAGAGGAAAAAACAACTGAAAGATTTAGAAATAAGAACTAAATGTAACGTAGTATCCCAGATTGGATTGTGAAACACTGAAAGGACACTGGTGGAAAAAGTGAGGAAATACAAATCAAGTCTGTGATTTCATTAACAGTATTGTAGCAACATTACTGCTGAGTTTTGATAAATGTCCCAGGTTAGGGGAAGCTGGGTGAAGGGCATATTCAAACCTTTTGCATTATCTTTATGACACTTTTATAAATCTAAAATTTTTATAAATAAAAAGCAAAAATACACATAACAAGTACACAGAGGAAAAGAGGCTTCCCTGGTGGCCCAGTAGTTAAGAATCTGCCTGCCGATGCAGGAGACACGTTCCATCCCTGATTTGGGAAGAGCCTACCTGCCGCAGAGCAACTCAGCCCATGGGCCACAACTATTGAGCCTGTGCCCTAGAGTCTGGGAGCCGCAACTGCTGAGTCCACATTCCACAAATACTGAAGCCCATACACCCTAGAGCCCCCGCTCTGCAATGAGAAGCCCTCCCAGCTCAACTAGAGAGTGGCCCCTGCTCACTGCAGCTAGAGAAAACAGTCCGAGTGCAGCAACGAAGACCCAGCACAATCAAAAGAAAAAAAAAAAAAATTTTTTTTTTTTTTTTTTTTCAAAAAAAGAAAAAGCAGGTAAGTGACAACCTGAAATCCCTCCGGCTAGACTTTGGCACCAGGTGGCAGGTGGCACTGACCTGGAAGAGGAAGGAGACCTCCCTCCCTGGGACCACAGGAAAGGGTGGACAGGGACATGAATAATTTGACAGTAAATCTGCCCCCAATTCAGGATGACAAGCTCCTCAGGGTCAGGGACTGATGGATGCATGTGGTTCCCTGCAATGTATGGAAGGATTTTTCCTGTGTCATCAGTGCTCGGTAAATGTTCATTGATAATAAATCAATTCCATGACTTAAAAAAATAAAAAGCCCCCAAAGTTTGAAATAGAAGACTTCTTAATAAAATAATGTAATAACTGATGGGACAAAACAAAAATGAAAGTAGTTTATAAATGAAGGGGAAAATAGGCAAATGACCACAATATTCAGATTGATGACAGAAATGAAAGGTTAATGTTACACAGAAAGAAAAAAAAGCAGCAGCCTTGGATCATGTTCCATCTTGGAATAATTCTGCTCCTCAAGGATTCTGAGGGCTGAAATCAGCAACCTAGAAAAGCCTTACTTTAGAGCTCTGGGTAAATTATGGAGGCTATTATCAAGATTGCACTAAAATAATGGCAGGACATTGAGAGGGAGAGGACTAGCGAGTGGAAATGAGCAAAACCCAGAGGAAAGAGCTGCTCCATGTATGGAATTGATTCCACGAGCCACTGCAGCTGCTGTTATTTTCTATCAAATCCTTCCACTGACTCTCAAGACAGACCCAGGCCCCGGGAGAAGCTTTTCATACATTCCCACTCCTATATTTTATTCACTTAAAACTCTCCTTCAGTGGTGATCATCTTGTGATGCATAGAAATAGCAAGTCACCACGCTATGCACCTGGAGCTAACAGAGTGTTGTAGGTCAATTACACATCAGTTACAAAACAAAAAACCAAACAGCAAACAAACAAGAATCCTCCTTCCTTTAAAATATGAACAATCAGCTTCCTAGCAGCAACAAGTACAAAAATCTTAACTTTAATACCCTTTTTTAAGTGGAAAAAATATACAGTATGATGATTATTCATAATACTTGTTTCTGGTCCTCCATTTTATGGTGGGGGGGAAATCAAGTATATGTGTTTTTGTACTTAAAAGGAGTATATTAAGTAATACAAACTGTATAACTTAAAATTAATATATAAGAATGAAATTTTATTGTATAACTATGGAAAAAACGTTGACTTTTTAGATAATAAGATTATGATTTGAATCACCTTGGGAGATATTGCACACTCTCTTGTGAGTGGACATTGCCCTGGTACATTACCGCTAAATACTGAGTTAGGGTTCTTCAGCTGCGAACAACAGACTCTAACTCTGATTAACTTAAGCTCGTGATGATGATGATGAAAGTCACTCAGTTGTGTCCGACTCTTTGAGATGCCATGGACTAAAATAGTCCATGGAATTCTCCAGGCCAGAATACTGGAGTGGGTAGCCTTTTCCTTCTCCAGGGGATCTTCCCAACCCAGGGATCAAACCCAGGTCTCCCACATTGCAGGCAGATTCTTTACCAGCTGAGCCACAAGGGAAGCCCAAGAGTACTGGAGTGGGTAGCCTATCGCTTCTCCAGATGATCTTCCCAACCTAGGAATTGAACCGGGTCTGCTGCATTGCAGGTGGATTCTTTTTTTTTTTTAGTAACAATAAGACTTTATTTATTTATTTTTTTAGGCCGATTCTTTACCAACTGAACTATGAGGGAAGTCCAGCTTAAGCCCAAAAGCATACTAAATCATTTCAGTCATGTATGACTCTTTGCGGCCCCATGTATTGTTGTCTTCCAGGCTCCTCTGTCCATGGGATTCTCCAGGCAAGAATACTGGAGGTGGGTTTCCATGCCTTCCTCCAGGAGATCTTCCCAACCTAGGAACTGAACCTACGTCTCCTGTGGCTCATGCATTGCAGGCAGATTTTTTACCACTGAGCCACCAGGGAAGCCCCAGAATGGAAGGATAGTATGTGTGTGTTTAGTACACAGCAGCACTCTAGAATGAATGGCTTAAAGGGCAGGAACCAGAATCTAGGGAGAGGAACTAATAATAGTTGCATCAAGGTCCTAATGTTGGTTGAAATCACCACTGTGTTTTCCATTCCTGTGTCCTTCTGCTGAGGATCCAGAGTTAGTAACAGAGCTTTGATGAACTTGGGGCATGGGGCAAAAAATAGGGCACTATAGTGAACAGTGCCTGAGAATCACCCATCAGTTCAGTTCAGTTCAGTTCATTCGCTCAGTCGTGTCCGACTCTTTATGACCCCATGAATCACAGCATGCCAGGCCTCCCTGTCCATCACCAACTCCCGGAGTTCACTCAAACTCATGTCCATCGAGTCGGTGATGCCATCCAGCCATCTCATTCTCTGTCATCCCCGTCTCCTCCCACCCCCAATCCCTCCCAGTATCAGAGTCTTTTCCAGTGAGTCAACTCGTCGCATGAGGTGGCCAAAGTATTGCAGTTTCAGCTTTAGCTTCAGTCCTTCCAATGAACACCCAGGATTGATCTCCTTTAGAATGGACTGGTTGGATCTCCTTGCAGTCCAAGGGACTCTCAAGAGTCTTCTCCAACACCACAGTTCAAAAGCATCAGTTCTTCGGCGATCAGCTTTCTTCACAGTCCAACTCTCACATCCATACATGACCTGGGAAAAACCATAGCCTTGACTAGACGGACCTTGGTTGGCAAAGTAATGTTTCTGCTTTTTAATATGCTGTCTAGGTTGGTCATAACTTTCCTTCCAAGGAGTAAGCGTCTTTTAATTTCATGGCTGCAATCAGCATCTGCAGTGATTTTGGAGCCCCCAAAAATAAAGTCTGACACTGTTTCCACTGTTTCCCCATCTATTTCCCATGAAGTGATGGGACCAGAGGCCATGATCTTAGTTTTCTGAATGTTGAGCTATAAGCCAAACTTTTCACTCTCCTCTTTCACTTTCATCAAGAGGCCTTTGAGTTCCTCTTCACTTTCTGCCATAAGGGTGGTGTCATATGCATATTTGAGGTTATTGATATTTCTCCCGGCAGTCTTGATTCCAGCCTGTGCTTCTTCCAGCCCAGCATTCCTCATGATGTACTCTGCATATAAGTTAAATAAGCAGGGTGACAATATACAACCTTGACGTACTCCTTTTCCTATTTGGAACCAATCTGTTGTTCCATGTCCAGTTCTAACTGTTGCTTCCTGACCTGCATACAGGTCTCTCAAGAGGCAGGTCAGGTGGTCTGGGATTCCCATCTCTTTCAGAATTTTCCACAGTTTATTGTGATCCACACAGTCAAAGGCTTTGGCATAGTCAATGATGCAGAAATAGATATTTTTCTGGAACTCACTTGCTTTCTCCATGATCCAGCAAATGTTGGCAATTTGATCTCTGGTGCCTCTGCCTTTTCTAAAACCTGCTTGAACATCTGGAAGTTCATGGTTCACATATTGCTGAAGCCTGGCTTGGAGAATTTTGAGCATGACTTTACTAGCGTGTGAGATGAGTGCAATTGTGCGGTCGTTTGAGCATTCTTTGACATTCCCTTTCTTTGGGATTGGAATGAAGACTGACCTTTTCCAGTCCTGTGGCCATTGCTGAGTTTTCCAAATTTGCTGGCATATTGAGTGCAGCACTTTCTCAGCATCATCTTTCAGGATTTGAAATAGTTCAATTGGAATTCCATCACTTCCACTAGCTTTGTTCGTAATGATGCTCTCTAAGGCCCACTTGACTTCACATTCCAAGATGTCTGGTTCCAAGTGATTGATCACGCCATCGTGATTATCTGGGTCGTGAAGATCTTTTTTGTACAGTTCTTCTGTGTATTCTTGCCACTTCTTAATATCTTCTGCTTCTGCTAGGTCCCTACCATTTCTGTCCTTTATTGAGCCCATCTTTGCATGAAATATTCCCTTGGAATCTCTAATTTTCTTGAAAAGATCTCTTGTTTTTCCTATTCTGTTGTTTTCCTCTATTTCTTTGCATTGCTCGCTGAGGAAGGCTTTCTTATCTCTCCTTGCTAGTCTTTGGAACTCTGCATTCAGATGCTTATATCTTTCCTTTTCTTCTTTGCTTTTCGCTTCTCTTCTTTTCACAGCTATTTATAAGGCCTCCTCAGACAGCCATTTTGCTTTTTTGCATTTCTTTTCCATGGGGATGGTCTTGGTCCCTGTCTGCTGTACAATGTCACGAACCTCCGTTCATAGTTCATCAGGCACTCTGTCTATCAGATCTAGTCCCTTAAATCTATTCCTCACTTCCACTGTATAATCATAATAGTGGGAGGTAATTCAGAAAAGGGCTCTTACTGGAGGAAATGGAAGTGGATGGGGAGGAATGACTATTTGCCTTCTTCTCTTATGCCACCATGCCTCTGCCCAATTCCTGTCTGGACTTGGAATGCCCCTCTGACCTGGAATGTCCCTAGCTGGCCAGAACACATGACAAACTCCTATTTTCCCCTCAAAACCCAGATAAAGTAACCCATTTCTGTGAAACCAGGCAGAGGAAATCACTTTGTACTCTTTGTGCCTTTTCACACTTCCCTTGTTGAATTGCTAACACTACATTGTAACGTTTTGGACTTGCATGGCTCTCTATTAGACTGTAAGTTTCTGAAGTGCAAGAATAATGTCTTTTTAACTCTGTTGCTTCTGTGCCTAGGACAGTATCTGTCATAAATAAGAATTCAACAAATGCTAAATGCTTGCTGAAATAAACGTAAATAACAAACCACGTCTATATTTAACAATAAGAAAACCTGAAACAAAATTAAACAATTTTGAGGAAGCACAAGGACAGTTCTACAGAGACACAAAATAATTTGTTACCTTTGCAAATCTGCGTGATGTTTGAGAAAGCCTGGCAACGTCTTCAAGATCCAGATAAGAAATGATATTCAGCAGCAAACTGTCTGAGAGCCGTTCAAGGAAGTCAAATTTACCTTCACATAAATTGAAGACATAGTCTAATATTCTTGAACCAAATATTAAGGCAATTTGAACTGTAATTCAAAAAAGCCAACAAAACAACATGGTTATCATGTGCAGTCACATAAAAACTATGATAATTATCAGTAAGACAAGCTTTGAGGCATTTTGCCCCTGAGAGCGACGTTAGATTTGCTGAGTCATTCCTACTTTCACCAAGCTGTCTCTGGTATTTACGAGGTATTTGTTTCCAACAGCTGCCTTTGCCCTAAGATCAAAATCTTTTAGGTATACTCAGTGTTGAACACAGTGATGGACTGAACCAAATTCCAGTCCAGACAACTGACTTAACTAGTCTTCATGTCATCCCCATCTTCATCCTCCCAATCGCCGAGACTAGGCAGAATGCTGGTCCACGTCATTTATTTCTACCCCTCTGCCCCCACTTTAATAGCCCTTAATTTTGATCGATTTTTGTTTTCTTCTTATTATACATTGTTTCTCTACCAAACTTCCTTTTTCACCTTCTTTCATTCCCATGAAACTGTGAATTATGAGTGGTTAAATCCAGGGGGTGATTTTTTTTTTCCCTTCCTTTTGCTTATCTATATTTTGCAATCTTTTTTTTATCATAAACTCCGTATCACCATGTAATTTTTTTCATAATCTATAACGAATGGATGGGAGGAAGAAAGAAGGGAAGAAGGCTACCGCCCTTTTATGAAAAAGAAAAATGGGGTTACAACAGAGGATTTTATGCATGTGGATCACAGCAGTTCCAGCGCTGGGGACTTTGTTTCTTGAAGCTCATTTTTCACTTCTGCCTCCAAAAGCACCACTAAGTCTAGCCTTTCTAGAGAACTTCTCTCAGAGTAGACAGAATGGATTCTCTACAGGGGACTAAGTGTGCAAGATTTGGGGACACTTCCTTCCCAACATGGAACATTCCTTCCAGGGCAAGTAGGATGAAGCTGTCAAGAATACCAGGCTCCTTGCATAAAGCAGGCAGACCGGTGATCCTAGAGGTTGATGGCTCTCCAATTTCAAAATGGATGTAAGGTAAGGGCTATGTTTACGTAAAAGCTCTGATTATGCTAACCTGGAAGAGCCAGCCATATAAGATTTCTCTCCAAAACTGGTCAGTCCAGCTTTCTAGAGGCATTAAGTGTTTTAGTTGCTTCTAAATCGAAAGTGCTACTAATTCAGAGCCTTTCTAAAGTCCAAGATTTTTCTTGGGAGGAAAATAACCCCTCAAAAACTCATCCTCATAGGGTACTTTTGTGAAGAACCCCTGGCTCACCAGCAGAATAAGAAGGAAAAAGAGGCACTTACTTATTGGTAAAACAAAACCTTTAATATAATAAATTTCTTTAAAATAATTGGAGATATTTGAACATTTTTAAATGCCAGGAAAGCATGCTCAAAGTACATGTTCAGATGTACTTTAGAAAGTCTCTACCAGGACTTCCCTGGTTAGGAATCCTCCCTCCAATGCAGGGTCTGTGGGTTCAATCCCTGGTCAGGGAACTAAGATCCCACCCACGTGCTGTGGGGCAACTAGGCCCGCAAGCCTCAACTCGAGAGAAGACTGCACACTGCAACAGAGATCCTGTGTGCCTCCACTAAGACCCAACACAGTCAAAATAATAAATAAGCACTTTTTTAAAAAAGAAAGTCTCTACCAATAAGGTCTTTTAAGTTAAAGTTATAAAAGCTATAAGATATAAAGTTATGAAAGTGAAAAGTTAAGATAAAGTTATAAAAGGACATATAGCCCTTAAGTATGTAACAGGGTAGTTTCAAAGTATACAGGTATGGGGGTACTTAGAAAAAAAATGTTTGCATGTTTGGGTTTTTTTTTAATAGCCAATAGGTCACCAACCTTAACTTCTTTTAAAATAAGGAAAACAAGGTTAGAACAAACCCCATTTGGAAGAATAAAATCCCTCCGTGTTGGAGTGTGTGACAGGCAGCCTTCCAGAGAGACCCTGTGTCTCTTCTCCTGGACTCATGCCCCTGTGCGTTCCCAGCCCACAGTGAATGAGGGCTGGCCTAGGTAACCAAGAGGAATTGCAAAAATATCCCAAGGCTGGGTCACTGAAGACATCGGTGCTTCCGTCTTGCTGTCCTGGATCACTCACTCTTGGAGAAGTCAAGGGCCATGACCTGACACTACTCCACAGCACTGTGGAGAGGTCTGTGGGGAGGGAAACTGAAAGAGCCATGTGTGTGTGTGTTTGTGTGTGTCCCCATGTGAGCCATGGCGGAACTGGATCCTCCAGCACCAACCAAGCCTTCTGATGACTGCAAATTATTACTGCAAATATGACAGCAAATTTGGTTCAGACAACATCATGCAAGATCCTAGAGCAGAATGGCTGAGCTATGCTGCTCCCAAATTCCTGACCCAACTCTCTGAGTTAATAAACGTTTATTATTTTTTAAGGCTTCCCAGGTGGTACAGTGGTAAAGAATCCAGTTGTCAATGCAGGAGATCACAAAAGGAGAGGATTTGATCCCTGGGTGAGGAAGATCCCCTGGAGAAGGAAATGGCAACCCACTCCTGTATTCTTGCCTGAGAAATCCCATGGATGGAGGAGGCTGGTGGGCTATCATCCATGGGGTCATAAAGAGTCGACACAACTGAGCACACACACATTGTTTTAAGCCTTTGGGTTTGGGGTAATTTATTACACAACCATAGGCAATAAAGATTTAGGTACCTGCAACTGTTGTGGAAACCTTGAATGCGGGATTGGCTTTGAAACTGGAAAGTAGCGGAAATTTGAATGAGCTTGAGGACAGTAGGCTGTGAAAGTGCTGCACGTAACATGCCAGCAAATTTGGAAAACTCAGCAGTGGCCACAGGACTGGAAAAGGTCAGTTTTCATTCCAATCCCAAAGAAAGGCAATGCCAAAGAATACTCAAACTAATGCACAATTGCACTCATCTCACACACTAGTAAAGTAATGCTCAAAATTCTCCAAGCCAGGCTTCAGCAACACATGAACTGTAAGGCAGAGGAACCAGAGATCAAATTGCCAACATCTGCTGGATCATGGAGAAAGCAAGAGAGTTCCAGAAAAATATCTATTTCTGCTTCATTGACTATGCCAAAGCTTTTGACTGTGTGGATCACAATAAACTGTGGAAAATTCTGAAAGAGATGGGAATCCCAGACCACCTGACCTGCCTCTTGAGAAACCTGTATGCAGGTCAGGAAGCAACAGTTAGAACTGGACATGGAACAACAGATTGGTTCCAAATAGGAAAAGGAGTACATCAAGGCTGTATATTGTCACCCTGCTTATTTAACTTATATGCAGAGTACATCATGAGAAATGCTGGGCTGGAGGAAGCACAAGCTGGAATCAAGATTGCCAGGAGAAATATCAATAACCTCAGCTATGCAGATGACACCACCCTTATGGCAGAAATTGAACAACTAAAGAGCCTCTTGATGAAAGTGAAAGAGGAGACTGAAAAAGTTGGCTTATAGCTCAACATTCAGAAAACTAAGATCATGGCATCCGGTCCCATCACTTCATGGCAAATAGATAGGGAAACAGTGGAAACAATGGCTGCCTTTATTTTTGGGGGGGCTCCAAAATCACTGCAGATGGTGACTGCAGCCATGAAATTAAAAGATGCTTGCTCCTTGGAAGAAAAGCTGTGACCAACCTAGACAATATATTAAAAAGCAGAGACATTACTTTGCCAACAATGGTCTGACTAATCAAAGCTATGGTTTTTCCAGTAGTCATGTATGGATTGATGAGCTGAGCACTAAAGAACTGATACTTTTGAACTGCAGTGTTGGAGAAGACTCTTGAGAGTCCCTTGGACTTCCACGAAATCCAACCGGTCCATCCTAAAGGAGATCAGTCGTGAGTGTTCATTGGAAGGACTGATGCTGAAGCTGAAACTCCAATACTTTGGCCACCTGATGTGAAGAGCTGACTCATTTGAAAAGACCCTGATGCTGGGAAAGATTGAGGGCAGGAGGAAAAGGGGACGACAGAGGATGAGATGGTTGGATGGCATCACCAACTCAACGGACATGAATTTGGGTAAACTCCAGGAGTTGGTGATGGACAGGGAGGCCTCGTGTGCTGCGGTCCATCAGGTCGCAGAGAGTTGGACACGACTGAGCGACTGAACTGAATTGAGCTGAGGAGAGTGTTAGTTAAAGTCTGAAAAACCTTCAGTAAATATTATACTGTGCTCAGTCGCTTAGTCATGTCCGACTCTTTGCAACCCCATGTACTGTAGCCCGCCAGTCTCCCCTGTCCATGGGGATTCTCCAGGCAAGAATACTGGAATGGGTTGCCATGCTCTCCTTCAGGGGATCTTCCCAACTGAGGGATCAAACCTAGGCCTCCCACATAGCAGGCAGATTCTTTACTGTCTGAGGCACCAGGGAAGCCCAAATATTATACTAAGTAAATAGAAGTCTGACAGACTCTGAGGAGGCTTTACAGGGTAGGTTTAAAGAAAAGTGAGGAAAATATTATTTAAAAAAAAGAAAACTGGAGAAAAGGAAGGAAAAAGCTTGAGGAAAGGGAATCCTTGCTAGGTACTGGCAGAAAGTTTTGCAAACTTCTGAATGTACATTGTTCTACAATTTTGACTTTGAAAGCACATGCATGTTTTCTATAGTCAAAACTCAAAACAGAATTTCTTAAACTTTTTTTAAAGATTGTATTCTTAACTATAAAAAATTGTAAGGTGATTGGGAAGAATTTGAGCAAAAGATATATAAGACCATAATGAAGAAAATATTAAATCTAAATAAATGGAGAGAAATACCATGCTCATGTTGGGAAGACCAAAGGATCACAGTTCTGCCAAAAACCTAGAAAGTCAATCCAAATCCAATTAGAATTTCAACAGGGAGCTCTGCATAGATTTACCAGCTTGTCTTAAAGCTCAGAGGCAGAATATAAAGTCAAGAACAGCCCATGTAAAGAATAGAATGAGGGGCTTCCCTGCTGGCTCAGTGGTTAAAGATCTGCCTGACAACGCAGGAGACATCGGTTTGATCCCTGGTCCAGGAAGATCAAGGAAGCCCATGCACCACAACTACTGAGCTTTTGCTCTAGAGTCCTGGAGCTGCGACTACTGAGCCCACGCACTGCAACTGCTGCAGACTACACGCCCTAGAGCCCGGGCTCCACAACAAGAGAAGCCAACACAGTGAGAATCCCATGCACCGTAACTAGAGAGCAGCCCCTCATCGCAGCAACTAGAGAAAGCCTATACAATAAAGAAGACCCAGCACAGCCAAAAATAAATAAATAATTAATTTAAAAAAGACTGGGACATCTCTGGAGGCTCAGTGGATGGGAGTCTGCCTGCCAACACAGGGGACACTGGTTTCATTCCTGATCCAGGAAGATCCTGAATGCCTCAGGGCAGCTAATCCTGTGCCACAACTTCTGAGCCCCTGATTTAGAGCCCTCGAGACACAACTACTGAGCCGACGTGCTCCAACTACTGAAGCCCATGCACCTGGAGCCTGTGCTCCACAACAAGAGAAGCCACCACAGTGAGAAGCCCACGAACGGCAATGAAGAGAAGCCTCCACTTGCTGTAACTAGAGAAAGCCCACTTGCAATGATAAAGGCTCAGTACAACCAAAAAGTTAAAAATAAATACATTAATTAAAAAAAAGAATAGAAGGAGGAGGCGGCAGATGAATTCATCTCCACAGGTAAGAGAACTTACTATAAAAATTGCAATTAGAGCAGTGTAGTTGGTGTAAGATGAATCATCGACCAACAGAATTAAATATCCCTGGAAATGGCAGGTGTACATTGGAACTTGCAACATGTAAGGATGGGATTACAAAACAATGTGGGATAATAAGCTATCCTATAAACGGTGTTGGCCATATTGACAGGCCATACAGAAAAATAATAATATTTCATATCATCATAACCAAAAGCAAACTTGAAATAACTTAAAGACCAAATATGAGAAACAAGTCACAAAATATTTAGGATTAAACATAAGAGTATATCCTTATGAAATCAAGGTAGGAAAAGACTTCTTAAAACATAGAAGTACAAGTCATATATTAAAAGACTGACAAATTTGAACTCCATTAAAACCATAAACTTCTTTATGGGTAAAACTCATAAACAAGGTGAAAAGATAAACCAAAGAGTTGGTGAAATATCTGTAGCACTTATATAGCCAAACCATATACATGAAAAAGTTTCTACAATGAATACAAAGAAGGTAAACAACCAGACAGAAAAAACAGACAAAGGAGATGAATTAGCAGCTCTCAGAAGGAAATTGGTCAATAAATATAAAAAGGGGTATTCAACATCATAACTAATCAGGGAATTTGCACACCCAGCTTGGCAAAATTAACATGTATCTCTGATTACACTAAATGTTGGTGAGAATGTGGGGAAATAGCATGTCTCTCATAAAATGCCAATGGAAATATAATCTGATTTAACTTATTTGGAGAGCGGACTATCCATACCTAATAAAGTTGAAGAGGCACATATTTTATAACTCAACAAACACACCACAATGTGCTCAATTTAAAGAAATGTTTACACATTGCACCAGGATAAGTGAAGATATATTGTTGCAAAAAAGTGGAAACCACCTAACTATCCTCAGTAGGGGAGATGATTGAGTGAACTGTGGTTTACAATATAAAATACCATAAGCCATTGAAATGAATGAACTTTATATATATATATATATTTGTCAACATGGGTAAATCTCAAAAAGTATTCAATGATAAAACAAAGTTGAAAATATAGTATACCACTTATGTAAAACTTTAAACTTACAAAGGTAGTATGTATTATTTATATATTTGTGACTATGTATAAAATGATACCAATTTCAGAACAATTAGTAGAAGGGAATAGAGCAAAAATAGGTGAGGAGCAGAAATTTGACTATATGCGTAAAATTTGAAATGTTTTTGAAAGACATTAAGTAAATATGGGTCTCACTTCAACAGCATTTGTATTAAAACTGGGATAATAAAGAGAAGATTCTTAGGGCCCTAAGAAAGGATAACACAAAATTAAAACAATTCAAAAAAATTAAAGCCATTCAGAGTAGATTTTTGGATCATATGCAATTAAGCTAGAAATCAAGAAAAAATGTAATAAAAAAATTCCTAACTATCTGGAACTTAAGATGTTTCTAAATAATCTATGGATCAAAGAAGAAATCAAAATGAAACTTAGAAAATATTTTACAGTGTATGAGAATAAAGATGCAACATATCAAAACTTTCCTAATACAGCTACAGCAGCACTTAAGGAAAATTTAGAGGAGAAATGGTTGAAAACAATAATTTAAGCTTTCATCTCAAGCAACTAGGAAGAGAAAAGCAAATCAGACCGAAGAAAGGTAGGAGGAAGGAAATAATAAAAGAAAGAACAGAAATCAATAATAAAAGTAAACAACAAAAGAGGAAATCAACAGAGATAAAAGTTAGGTCTTTGAAAAAATAAATAAAATTAATAAACTGCTGACAAGGTTTATCAAGAAAAAAGAAAGTACAAATTACAATTACCAAGAAATAAAACAGAGAACAGCACTACAGATGCTACAGACACTGGAAAGAAGAGGAGGTATGAGTACCTTTGTTGTTGTTGGTCACTTGATAAGTCGTGTCCGACTCTTTGTAATCCCATGAACTGCAGCACACCAGGCTTCCCTGTCCTTCACTATCTCCCAGAGTTTCCTCAAACTCATGTTCATTGAGTTGGTAATGCCATCCAACCAACTTATCCTCTGTCGCCCTTTCTCCTTCTGCCCTCAATCTTTCCCAGCAGCAGGGCCTTTCCCAGTGAGTCAGCTCGTACACCAACATATTTGATAAATTGAATAAGAAGAGGTAAATGTGACAAATTTTAAAATCTTTTGTTAGTGGTGATGGGTGTCTATAATATTATCTTCTGTTCTTTTTTGTAGCTTTAAGATATTTCTGAATTTTAAAACTTTTAAAGGGAAAGGTATAGAAGATAATGTACAAGATTCTTCTTTTTGTGTTAGCATATTTTGTATATATGGATAGACCATTTCTTGAAGGGTATATATGAAACTGTTAGTGATGGTTGTCATGGGAACTGAGAACTTGGGGCCAGAAGGGAACTTATTTTTATCCTGTACCTTTCAAAAGTGATTTATCTTTTGTTTTACTACATGCATTTTATTTGTGTTTTTTTTTTAAATATCTCGAAAGTTAGGCAATAAAAAGCGGTAAAATATGAGAGCTTTACTTAGATCTGTCTCCCCTGCTCTATAGCCCAGAGCCAGGCTTCCATGCTTCTATCTCTTGCTCCCTTCTGCCTCCCTCTTCACCCAAAGAACCCGATCCCAATTCTGCAGAAATTCTAGAGGTTCAGACTGAAGAAGCTGGTTAGGGAAGACAGAGAGAAGAAGAATGGACTAAGAGGTGGTAGCTAAGCCCAAGAGAAGGAAGTCCCAGGTCACTGTGGAGACATGGGCTTCAAGAAAGGACCTAGACAAAAGGGATCAGGGACCCATGGGATGGGGCTGGCCCAGCTTGATAAGAAGGTGAAGCCCATGTTCTTTTCCACCTTCAGATTCCAGGTAAACCAATATTCCCAGGATCTAGAACTCAGGTCAATATTTTAGGATATTAGTTTTTATTAGTGTTATCATTTTCCATTATAGTCCCCATTTCAATCATTGTCCCACTCTCCCCATAAATCATCTAAATGTCTAAAGAATTTCAACACTTTGACATCCAAACCCTGTCTCCCACATTTCCTTTCACATGCAATAGCAGAAATAAAAAAAAAACCTTGCCATTTGGTTCAGAAAATATGGTTGTTGAGATCATTTGGTTGTATCACAGGGATTTCTGTGGATTGGCCTAAATACCTAACCACAAGTTATAATTCACTAAAGATCTAAGCAACCAACTTAAAACCGGAGATAAGTTGGAAAACGACTTATTTTTAGGTGGGATTCAACCTCAACCCATGCATGAATCAGCACTTTCAACTGAGGTTATGTGGGCACACCTTTGCCCTAAACTAAATTTTAAAAAGTATTTCTGATAGCTAATTTTCTGTATGTTCCTATTAAGCTTAGTGAAAAAGAAAAAAAATCCGTAGCTATTTCCTCAGATTTTTAGAGTTCTCAGAGGTGGGAAAAAAATCTTACAAACAGGCAAATTACAGAAAGAATGTAAATGGCAATTAAATATGATGGGATTTTTACTAGTTATCAGGAAAATGCTAATTAAACACACTATTTTTACCATCAGACTGGAACAGATTAAAAAGAGTAACAATATTTAACTAGTGATGGCAAAAGTATAAGAAAACTCCTATATCCTGTTGGATGGACATATTAATATTCAGTACTTTAATATTTAATACACATCTTGGGAAAGCAATTTGTGAGTGTAGCTGAGACTGGCATCTTATGTAAGGCATTAATTACTGAAAATTGAAATATGGTGATATCAAAATATTAATGCTGTCTCATTTCATGAATAAATTTTGAAATAATGTAAATTACTCAACTTAAAATTCTTTCAAAAATAGCATAATTATAAAGTTGGCATAATTACAGAGGTCAAATGAGCTGTAGACGGCATTTGCGCTACCTCCTTGACAGTGCTACTCAAGCTGGTTAACAGAAATATCATCTCTGTCAAGTTAACTTTGATTCACACAAGGTTTTCAAGAGCTCGTTCCGTTCCGTTCTGTTCCGTCGCTCAGTCGTGTCCGACTCTTTGCGACCCTGTGGACTGTAGCCTACCAGGCTTCTCCATCCATGGGATTCTCCAGGCAAGAATACTGGAGTGGGTTACCCTTTCCTTCTCCAGGGGATCTTCCTGACCCAGGGATCGAACCCAGGTCTCCCGCATTGGAGGCTGAGGCTTTAACCTCTGAGCCAAAAGGGAAGCTCACCCCTCAAATAAAATAGTCCATATCTAGAAATGTAAATATCTTTGGACTGAGTAATTCCATGACTAAGAATCTAGGTTAATGACATTCTCACACAACTGAGCAAAGATACATATGTCCCAGAATGTACCTAAAGGCTTTTGAAAATGCCCACTAATTGAAGATTGTGTTTTTGTACACTGGAACACCATATAGTCTTAGAAAAGACCAAGGTACATCTTTATGTATGCTAACAGAAAAATGTTCCCAATATATTAAGTGCAAAAACAAATTTATGAAGTACAAATTCTATTTTTGTAAACAAACACAAAATCCAAAGCAGAAAGAATTCAAATGTAAATAAAGCTATTATAGTAGTTATCCCTGGGAAATGGAACTTGGAGGAAGAGAGGAATTTTCACTTTTAAAATTTTAGAAACCTGTAATACCTAGAATTTACTGAGTTCTTATCATATGCTAGGCAAATTCTAAGTACTTCACTCAGCTAAACTTCATAAGGACCCTATGAGGTAGATGCTATTATATTTCTGGAGACAGGTACAGAGAGATTTGCCCAGGGCTATATATCCACTGAATTTGGAGCCAGAATTTGAACAGAGGTAGTCCATGTTAAGCAACATTCTTGATTGCCAGGCTAACAGCTCTCCTTACTTTGTAGTGTACAGATGACTTTGAAAATAAAAAATATATAATTTTTGTCTTTTAAATATACAACTCTGGGGATTTCCCTGGTGTTCCAGCGGTAAAGAATCTGCCTTCCAGTGCAGGGGACATGACTTCAATCCCTGGAAGAGGAACTAAGAACCCACATACCACTGGGCAGCTAAGCCTGTGTGTGGCAACTTCTGAGCCTGAACACAACAAGGACCCAGTTCGGCCAGAAAATAAAATTTAATTTAATTAAACATTAAAATTTTTAAATAATGATATTAATAAAGGCAACAGCACCTAGCATATGTGCATAATAAAAGGATATTTCCAAAAAAATCTGGGGAAAAAAATCAGCAATGTTTTTGATTTTACAATTTAGGTTGCTGTGACACATATTATTGTGGTAGGCAGAATAACAGGCTTCCCAGGTGGCGCTAGCAGTAAAGAACCCACCTGCCAATGCAGGAGACATAAGACACCAGGGTTCAATCCCTGGGTCAGGAAGATCCCCTGAAGGAGGGCATGGTAACCCATTCCAGTATTCTTGCCTGGAGAATCCCAAGGACAGAAGGGCCTGGCGAGCTACAGTCCATGGGGTTGAAAGAGTCAGACACGATGAGTGACTTAGTATGCACGCAGGCAGAATCATGTTACCATCGTTCCCCTCCTTCAGATGTCCTATATCTTAATCTCCAGAACCTGTGGCTTTACATGGCAAAAGGAATTTTAGAGACACGATTAAGATCTTGATAAAGGAAGAGAGCCATGAAATTAAAACATGCTTGCTTCTTGGAAGAAAAGCTATAACAAACCTAAATAGAGTATTAAAAAGCAGAGACATCCTTTTGCTGGCAAGGGTTCATATGGTCAAAACTATGGTTTTTCCAGTAGTCATGTATGGATGTGAGAGTTGGACTGTAAAGAAGGCTGAATGCCAAAGCTTTCGGACTGTGGTGTTGGAGAAGACTCTTGAGAATCTCTTAGACTGCAAGGAGATCCAACCAGTCCATCCGAAAGGAAATCAGTCCTGAATATTCATTGGAAGGACTGATGCTGAAGTTGAAACTCCAATACTTTGCCCACCTGATGTGAAGAGCCGACTCATTGGAAAAGACCCTGATGCTGGGAAAGACTGAGCAAACTCTGGGAGATAGTGAAGAAAGGGGAAGCCTGGTGTGCTGCAGTCCCTGGGGTCGCAAAGAGTCAGACATGACTTAGCACCTGAACAACAAAGGGAGATAACCCTGGATGAACTGGGAGGACCCAGTGTAATCACAGGGGTTCTTAGAAGGAAAAAAGGGAGGCAGGAAGTGCAGGGTCAGAGAAGGAGATGTGAATCCGGAAGCAGTGTCAGGTTAATAACTGGACCGGCCATTGCTGACTTTGAAGATGAAGGAAGAGACCTTGAGCTAAGGAATGGGCAGCTCTAAAACCTGGAAAAGGCAAGGAAATGAATTCTCCCTCAGAACCTCCCAAAAAACAGTCCTACTAACACATTGATTTTAGTCCAATGACACTTCAGCAGTCCAGAAACCTAAGAAAATACATTTTTATCATTTAAGCCACTAAATTTGTGGTAATTTGTCACACCAGAAATAGGAGACCAATATAACCATTAATTATTAACTTAATAATGATACAATCTGTAATAAAAATTACAGGACATTCTCTTCATGGAAAGTACAATCTTGTCATGGGCTGAACTGTGCCATCCTAAACTCCCCCAGATCTGTGTATTTCAATCCTAAACCCCAGTACCTCGGAGTATGACTGTAGTGGGAGATGAATCTTTAGACAGGTGGGTGCGTGTGTGCTCAGTCATATCCACCTCTTTGCAACACCATGGACTATAGCCCATCAGGTTCCTCTGTCCATGGAATTTTCCAGGCAAGAATACTGGAGTGGGTTGCCATGTCCTACTCCAGGGGATCTTCCAGACCCGGGGATTGAAACGTCTCCTGCATTGGTGGCGGATTCTTTATCAACTGCACCACTGGGAAGCCCAGTAGGTCAAATGGGTGGGCTCTAATTTGATCTGACTAGGATTCTTATAAGAAGAGGAAATTTGGACACACAGAGAGACCCCAGGGAGAGGGTATCCACACAGAGGAACACAGTTCGGATTCTGGTTTTGTTGATGGATTAGATCAAATACGAAGGAGAAAGAAAGGAGCCAAGGATAACTTTAGGACTGGGGCCATATTTTGGCAGGAGGTATTTTTGGACATGTTACCTTTGAGTGCTTACTAGATACCCTTGGTAGAGATAGCAAGGGGGCAACTACATAAATATCTGAGTGTGGAGTTACAGGGAGAGGTGCAGACTTGAGATACCAATTTGGAACTTTCCGCTTATGAGCTTCATTTAAAGCTGGAGCTGCAGGAATTCTCTGGTGGTCCAGTAGTTAAGAATCCACCCTGCAAAGCAGGTGATGCGGGTTTGATCCCTGATGTGAGAACTAAGATCCCACATGCCATGGGGCAACTAAGCCAACAACTAGAGATCCCAAGGGCTGCAGCTAAGACCTGATATAGTTAAATAAAGATTAAAAACAGAAAACTGAGCCGATCCTCCCAGGGAATTAGTGCAGACTGACAAGCTGACAAGAGAAGAGGCTCATGAGCTGAACCCAGGGCCCCATATTTAGATTTGGAAAGATGAGAGGGACCCAGCAAGGAGACCAGGAAGATGCCAAAGAGGCTGGAGAAGGAAGGACCAAAACCAAGGAGCTCCAGGAAGCCAGAGAAGAAAACATCACCCAAAGCAAGAGAATACGGTTCTGGTCCTCTGTCGGGGTTGACTCCAACATTGACCGCGATTTCTGGAAACTTCCCGCTGGTCTTTAGGATGTTAGCAGAAGACCTTTGGAAGAAAACACTTTGAGGGGATCTTGGGAATGTGATGAAGCGGGGGTGGGTAAAATAAATCCAAACATCCTGTACTTACTAAGAACAGCAAACAAAGATTAAAGAGCTGATTCTGTACCATTCTAAAAACCTTTCAAGTGTCAGGTCATCAAATGCTCACAGTGCACACAAAGAGCAAGCATTTGACCCCCTAATGTGAGGAGGAAAGGGCTTCCCAGGTGGCACTAGTGGTTAAAGAACCCACCTGCCACTGCAGGAGACATGAGAGACTCGGGTTCGATCCCTAGGTCGGGAAGATCCCCTGGAGTAGGAAATGGCAACCCTCTCCAGTATTTTCGCCTGGAGAATCCCCATGGACCGAGGAACCTGGAGGGCTACAGTCCATGGGGTTGCACTTAGCACGCATTGAGAAGGAAATGGGCTCACAGAGGGGGTTGCACAGCCGGGCAGAGGCAGCAGAGATTCAAACTTGGCTCTGACCCCTGACCCCACTCCGTGCCACAGCGCACCCCTCTTCTGCTGCTGAGGGCTTTCTGAGGGGTTCTGAGGGATTCCCTAAGAACCGAGGGGGAGGAGGAGGGGAAACAGCAGTGCTGCTCAGAGTTTTCCCTTCTGTCAAGATTCCAGTGCTATAGGAAGTCTGCAAAGTGAGACATAGACGTCTTTGAACTTGCCAGGCCGATTTAATTTGCTATCTCCACGCTGTTCCTGGCATGAGACTGCAGCTCGCAAGGCTGCAATTTTAAAAGCCTGTTTGGGTGTATTCCTCAACTGAACTCCTCAACTCGCCTCTCTCCAGGAGGGAGTGGAGCCAGCAGGAGGCCTCAGTCAGACTCATAAATTCCCGCTTTATTGCTTACTCTTCCAGGACCAGGAAACCCACAAGTGGTCGACCTGAAGCTGATGTTGCCCCCACTCTGGTGTTTTATGAGGGGGCAAGGGCATTGGAGATGCCTGGGGCTGCAAGAAACAGGTAAGGGTTTGCCCTCAAGCCTCTAGTCAAAAGACAGTCACCTCCCAGACTCTGCTGTTGGTCCAGTGGATGAGAATCCGCCTGCCAGTGCAGGGTTCGATCCATGCTCTGGGTGGATTTAGATTCCACAAGCCATGGGACAACTGAACCCGTGTGTCACAACTATTGAGTCCGTGCTCTAGAGCCTGTGCAGCTTCACTGCAACTAGTGAAGCCCAAAGGTACCCTATAGTCCGTGCTCCGAAACAAGAGAAGCCACCGCAATGAGAAGCCCGTGCATCAAAACTAGAGAAAGCCTGTGTCCAGCAACAAAAACCCAGGGCAGCCATAAATAAATAATATAAAAATAAAATAAAACAGCTAAGTTCTTAAAAAAAAAAAAAGACAATCACCTCCCATCTCTCTAGCTAAAACCCCCATCTTCAGGTTTTTGTTGAGAGCTGTCAGAAAATCCCATGTCAATGGATGCTAAGCACTCCCTAGTCATATAGCTCCAGATTAGGTACTGTTGTGCTTAGAAAATAAAATAGAACCTGACTCAGAAACAAAATGTGTTTTATAGAAGTTTATTTTATAACTATCTTTGCAGAAACCTGTCTATTCCACAATTAAATAAGTAAGGCATGCATGGACTTATTTTTGTTCAGTGAAAAGTAGACAGTCTTCAGCATGGTTCTTTGCAGGCTGGTAATGAATTTCTTAACCAAAAACTGAGGACAATCAATCCAGATGTCTAACTCTTTGAGGAAGCAAAACCCAACCAAACCTATTCTCTCTCTTAAAAAAACAACTATTACATGTTATAATGTTAAAAGAGAGGAAATCTTTAAGAATTGTGATTATCAAAGATCCACCTAGAATGTGCCTTTTTTTTTTTATTTGCATTTTTTACTTGACAGTTCCTTTCAATCAAATTTACAGAATAAAATCTTTTTTAAAGCTGCATGTATGAGCACAAAATAGTCATGGAAATGGTATATAAAAAGTCATGACTTTGATCATATGTCATCAGTTAATTTTTTTGTTAGAATCCCTGAGAAAACAATAAAAAGCAGTCTTCTATCATTATTAAAATTGTCTATGGAAATAAAAGTTATTTAAAGTAAAATAATTGATGATACGTTTTAATTGGTGATAATAATTTCTCCTTAGTAAATTACTAGACCAGAGTGTACCTTTTAAAAATCAGATTTTGGGGGACTTTCCTGATGGTTCAGTGGCTAAGACTTCGCACTCCAAATGCAGGAGGCCTGGGTTCGATTCCTGGTGGGGGAACTAGATCCCACATGCCACAAATAAGAGTTTGTATGCCACAACTTAAAAAAAAAGATCCCACCTGCTGCAACCAAAGCTATCACGTGCCACAGCTAAGATCAGGCTCAGCCAAATAAATAAATAAAAATAAATAGTAAACAAATACATAATAAAAATAAGATTTTTTTTTTCCTACTCTCAATGCTTAGGCCTGGCAATGTCAGTAGTTAGTTACGGGATCTGGGAAAGTCACACCCATCCTGAATCTCATTTGTGAAATAGGGATAAGACTATTTATTTCACAAGAATATTATAACAATTAAATGAGAATATGTATATGAAAGTGCTTGATGTTAATATTATTAACATTGCTCGCTACCTACTCCTAATAAAATGAGAATCTCTAAAATGCCTTCTAGCTTTAAGATTTTATTGTTAAGAACTAATTATTAAAGAGTTTAAAGAAGAGTCCTTTCTGAGACAAACACTGAAGTAGTTTAGGGTGAAATGATGTAACATCTGAGGTTTACTTCAAAATAATCCAATGGGAACAGAAGGTTTTGAGTATTGTTGAATTGGGTTATGGGTGCATCAGAGCTTTGTTTTAACAAACATTCTGTCTACATTTATGTTTGAAATTTTCTCATTGAGAAGAAAAAAAGCAAAGGAGAAATTGAAGGGCAATTTCTATTATTTAGTCCAAGTGCTACTGCCTGGAAAATCCCATGGATGGAGGATCCTGGTAGGCTGCAGTCTGTGGGGTCACTAAGGGTCGGACACGGCTGAGCGACTTCACTTTCACTTTTCACTTTCACACATTGGAGAAGGAAATGGCAACCCACTCCAGTGTTCTTGCCTGGAGAATCCCAGGGATGGGGGAGCCTGGTGGGCTTCCATCTATGGGGTCACACAGAGCTGGACACGACTGAAGTGACTTAGCAGCAGCAGCAGCAGCAGCAGCTACTTAAGACTGGTTTTGGGAACTCCCTGCAGGTCCAGGGTTTAGGACTCCATGCTTCCACTGCCTAGGGCCTGAGTTACATCCCTGGTCATGGAACTAAGATCCTGCAAGCCATGTGACATGGCCAAAAAAAAAAAAAAGACTGCTTCTCATGAAAACCTGGCTAGTAAAAGAAATGATAGGGATTTTAAATGAATGCCAAAATGCATAAGAATTTAAGGACTTGATAATTTGATTATGTTTTGGAATAATCTTTTAACTTATTTTTACCTAAAGGAAAGCCATTGTAATTAAACATTAGGGAAAAAATCATATTTTCTATGTGATTTAAGATTATTAATGATGGGAATTCCCTGGCAGTCCAGTGGCTAGGACTCAGCATTTTCACCCACATGGCTTGCGGGCACAGGTTGGATTCCTGGTCGGGGAACTAAGACACCACAAGCTGCACGGCCAAATAAAAAAGATTATTAATGATTTTTTTGGGGGGGCCACATTTCTTGGCATGTGGAATCTTAGTTTCCCAACCAGAAATCGAATCCATGCCCCTTGCATTGGACGTGTGGAGTCCTAATCACTAGACAGTCAGGGCAGTCCCTCAGAGATTTTTTTTCCAAAAGAAATTTCAGGATATGTTAACAATTTTGTATTTTTTAAGAACTCAATACTCTATCAAATCTGTTATAGCCAATGAAGCTCATAGCTACATATCAATATTTCAAATGGTGAGATGTTTGCTACTTCGGTGACAAACTCTGTCACTAACTAAAGAGAACTTAACAGTAGCAAGTACATAATATACTCCCTTACCCTGAAGATGTGACTTCTCTAGGAAGTCTTCATGAGTTTCTTTTGTTTCTCCAGGTTTTGCTGATCGATACTCACTCCTCAGAGAGATCTTCCACCATCTGAAAATTACCTGCGATTGAACAGACTGAAGGTGAGATGAGTTAAAACCAACTGCAGTGTCAACAGCTGAGTTTAGGTCTGGGGTCTTAAAAAAAAATCACTATCTTGGAAGGCACATAAGGCTGTGTGTCCAACATCAGCCGTAACTTCGCAAACTGGCGTCACGTCAAATTAAACGTGAGGTCTGTGCATCAGGGAACATTTTCCTTAGAGATTAGGCGCACAAAACCAAAATGCTCAGAAGGAATCTTTAAAAAATCTATCAAGTCAATTGATGCTTAAATCACCCAGAGCTCAAAGGATACGTGTTTCTGAGAACACAGATTCTTTATGTATAGGAGCCGATTCCAAAGTAATTGCTTGGTTCTCCTCCTCCCTGTCCTGTCTACCAGGCAGACACAAGGAATGGATATCTTTCTCATGGAGAATGACAGGTACTTGGACAGAGCCAGGAAAAACACCATCATGCCTGGACTGATGCATCAAAGTATCATTACCCAGGACACGTCTCGGTAATTCATCTGATAGTGGTAATCTGATAAAGCATTTGACTGATGCATTATCATGTTAATGATAATCTGATAATGCATGAGCATTTCGGTTTATCAGAAGCAACCTCATTTCCACAGTTATGGACTGCACTTACATTCAGTGTTGATTTCAGACAGTGAACTCTTTCTGTACTAGGGCTCCCAGGGAAAAGATGGGTAAGGAGATAGAGAGTACTGAGAAACTGGCTTCCCAGTTCTGGGTTCTTCCCTAACTGGCATTTCCATGTCAGGTTAAAAATAAGCTCAAGTTTCTACTCAAGGAGAAATAGTTAAGCAAGTGAAACTCACTAAGAGGCCTCCCTTTGTTTCCTTTCCTCTCATCCACCCTGTCCATTCAGCGCTCCTGGTGGTCCTCACAGATCCCAGTGCGCCTCCTTGGGCCACTGCCCTGATCTCTATCCATTCTCCTCTCTTTTCTGGAGGCCATTCCTCGTGCTGGTCTGGGAAGCCCATCCCTGCACCCTATGAACTGCACAACTTCCGTTCCTCCTCACTCCTTTCCCCTTGCCTGTGGGTCTGGGCATCAGCCAGCTTTCCTCTCCTTCAAGAGTTGCCTCCAAATGCCCTAACATCTCCCGAGGTCCCCTCCCTCCCATCTCCCCAACTACTCCCCATCTCTGATTTCTGAAAGATGGTGCAACTCTCTCTCAGGAGGGAAGAGACCCTTCATCCCATTTTACCTAGCTCCCTGCCCAACAGCAAGTAGGTCCTGAGAAAACACTCATGGGATGAACTAGTGAAGTTGCTCAGTCGTGTCCGATTCTTTGCAATCCCATGGACTATAGCCTACCAGGCTCCTCCATCCATGGAATTTTCCAGGCAAGAGTACTGGAGTAGGTTGCCATTTCCTTCTTCAGGGGATCTTCTCAACCCAGGGATCAAACCCAGGTCTCCCACATTGCAGGCAGACGCTTTACTGTCTGAGCTACCAGGGAAGCCCCATGGGATGGGATAAACTAAAGAGTGCTTTTCATTTAGATTTTACTGCTAATCTCTACAGGAACTTCCCTCGTAGCCCAGTTGGTAAAGAATCTGCCTACAATGCAGGAGACCTGGGTTCCATTCCTGGGTCAGGAAGATCCCCTGGGGAAGGAAATGGCAACCCACTCCAGTGTTCTTGCCTAGAGAATCCCATGGACAAAGAGCCTAGCAAGCTAAAGTCTATGGGGTCACAAGAGTTGGACATGTCTCAGTGACTAAACCACCACCACAGGAGCTGAGGGGAAAATATGTACTTAAGTTACAGAGCTCTGTAATCTCACAAAACTGAGGTAGCTGATTCCTTTCGGAAAAATCCCTTAGCCTTCCTCTTTTGTTTTTTTCCTGGCATGAGGCTCACCAAGATCATTCTCTTAAGCATCTTTCTGCCCCATCTGCATAAAGTGAAGGGTTTATCAGTCTCCTAGGGCTACCATAGAAAAATACCACAGACTGGGTGGCATGAACGATAGAAATTTATTCCCTCACAGTTCTGGAGGCAGGAAGTCCAGGATCAAGGTGTGGGCAAGTCTGGTGTCTCCTGAGGCCTCTCTCCTTGGCTTGCAGGTGACACCTTCTCACTGTGTCCTCACACGGCCTTTGCTGTGAGCATGTGCACCCCCGCTGTCTCTTCCTCTTCCTTTAAGGACACTGGTCCTGTCAGACTAGGGCCCCACCCTTATGACCTTATCTAACCTTACTTCTTGAAAAGTCCTATCTACAAATACAGTTTTCAACATAAGAATTTAAAAAGAGTGTTAGTCACTCAGTCACATCCAACTCTTCACGAACCCATGGACTATAGCCCTCCAGGCTCCTCTGTCCATGGGATTTCCCAGGCAAGAATACTGGAGTGGGTAACCATTCCCTTCTTCAGGAGATCTTCCCGACCCAGGGTTCAAAACTGGGTCTCCAGGATTGCAAGCATATTTTTACCATCTGAGCCACCAGGGACACAATTCAATCTATAACAAAAGGGTATCAGGAGTCACAGTAGAAGAGCATGAATCTTGAAGCAAAGATAGACCTAGCCCATTTATTTAATCTCTCTGCACTTCTAATTTCCTTTCCATTTCCTTCTATTAAGTATCATTAAAATTTATATTAAATATTATGACAAATATTTCCTTTCTATTGGATGAAGATGCCATGTCATTTGAATCTAATGCTGTATTCTTTATGCACATAACCTAGAACTCGTAGGACTAGTTGTGAACTCTGAAATAGTTTAGTCCATTTCCTGCCACTCATCTGAACGAGGAAAACACTTCAAAGAGGTTAAGTCAGAAGTGATAAGTGTCCCTCCTTACATTCCCAGTGAATTTAAAGCTTTTGCCTGGACATGAAGGAATTCAGAGATGAAACGATAGGTGAAAAGTGACTTTATTTAGAGAAAAACGCACTTCACAGACAGTGTGGGCCATCTCAGAAACTGAAGGGCCCCACAATATGTCATGGTTAGTTTTTATGGGCTGGGTAATTTTCTAATGAATGGGAGGATTATTCCAGCTATTTTGGGGGGAGGGGACAGAGATTTCCATGAATTGGGCAACTGCCCACTTTTGACCTCTTATGTTTGGCCTCAGAACTGTCATGGTACTGGTGGGTGTCATTTAGCTAATGTATTACAGTGATCTTACAATGAAGCTCAAGGTCCAGTGGAAGTCGACTCATCTGCCATCTTGGATCTAGTTGGTTCTAACCAGTTTGTCATGTCCCATTCCTCTAAAGGTTGTGCCCTGCCCCCTCCCCTCCTATTTTACCTACAACCTACACCTACCAGATATTATCTTACAATTGAATTCTGACAGAAGCAAGACAGACACCACAGGAGTCCAAAACATGTTTCTGGAAGCTCAGTGAAGTGCTCCACAGCCCCAACCCGCTTTGACATTCTACAGGAAACTTCACAAGAAAGTTTCTCTCTGGGGCAAGTGCACCTTTTATAATGATCTAATCAGCTTACCCCTCTAGCCAGATTAAGCAACTATATTGTGGGTAAAATGGAAGATTTTGGAACACATGGAGTTCCAGACAGGGTGCGACTCCAGAAACATTTAATTACTAAGCTTACTTATGTTGTTCAAAAAAATGCAGAAAGACACCTTACAGCCTTACTTGTCAGCTTCATATCTTGCACATCAATCATTTATCAATTAAAAATTATTTCTGACATTCCTTCTGCTAATTAATTAAACCCTCGGGGACTGATTTAGAAGGCAATATTTGAAGTGCTTGCTGTAACAGCCTCAGGAGGGAGACTCCTCAGGGCACAGACTCAAGTTACCTTGCAACACAGACAAGCATCCTACTGGCTCCTCTGAGGTATTTAAAGTAAATGCCTGAGAATAGAACACTTGCCTAAGGAAACACGGCTGACTAGAACCAGAAGTCAGCCTCCTCACTCCTTACTCGCAAACACAGGGTTTGCTGTGAGTCACAAAGCTCTCTTTGTGACATAAAATCTACACTGCTCTGTATATCAGAGCAGTACACAGAAATCTGATCCTCAGAACCATAACTTAGCCTGGTCAAGACTATTATCTGAGATATTCAGTTCAGTTCAGTTCAGTCGCTCAGTTGTGTCCGACTCTTTGTGACCCCATGAATCACAGCACGCCAGGCCTCCCTGTCCATCACCAACTCCCGGAGTACACTCAAACTCATGTCCATTGAGTCGGTGATGCCATCCAGCCATCTCATTCTCTGTCGTCCCCTTCTCCTCCTGCCCCCAACCTTTCCCAGCATCAGAGTTTTTTCCAATGAGTGAACTCGTCGCATGAGGTGGCCAAAGTATTGGAGTTTCAGCTTTAGCATCAGTCCTTCCAATGAACACCCAGGATTGATCTCCTTTAGAATGGACTGGTTGGATCTCTTAAAACTTGTTAAAAGGACTACCCTGGTGGTCTAGTGATTAAGAATCCATCTTGCAATGCAGGAGACATACGTTCGATCCCTGATCAGGGAACTAAGATCCTACACACCGCAGAGCAACTAAGCCTGTGTGTCGCATCTACTGAAGGCTGTGTGCTCCAAGCCCGTTGTTGTTATTGTTCGGTTGCTAAGTCATGTCTGACTCTTTGCGACCCCATGGACTGCAGCATGCCAGGCTTCTCTGTTCATCACCATCTCCCTGAGTTTGCTCAAACTCATGTCCCTTGAGTCAGTGATGCCATCCAATGGTCTCATCCTCTGTCTCCCCCTTCTCCTCTTGCCCTCAGTTTTTCCCAGCATCAGGGTCTTTTCCAATGAGTCAGCTCTTGCATTAGGTGACCGAAGTACTGGCTCGTCAGAGCCCGTGCACCAAAACAAAAGATCCCGCATGATCCAAGAAGATCCTCCATGCTGTAACTAAGACCCAATGTGGCCAAATAAATATTCTCTAAAAAACTTATTAATCAAGATTGCTGGAAGAAATATCAATAATCTCAGATATGCAGATGACACTACCCTTATGGCAGAAAGTGAAGAGGAACTCAAAAGCCTCTTGATGAAAGTGAAAGAGGAGACTGAAAAGGTTGGCTTGAAGCTCAACATTCAGAAAACAAAGATCATGGCATCTGGTCCCATCACTTCATGGGAAATAGATGGAAAAACAGTGGAAACAGTGTCAGACTTTATTTTTTTGGGCTCCAAAATCACTGCAGATGCTGATTGCAGCCAGGAAATTAAAAGACGCTTACTCCTTGGAAGGAAAGTTATGACTAACCTTGATAATATATTAAAAAGTAGAGACATTACTTTGCCAACCAAGGTCTGTCTAGTCAAGGCTATGGTTTTTCCCGTGGTCATGTATGGATGTGAGAGTTGGACTGTGAAGAAAGCTGATCGCCGAAGAATTGATGCTTTTGAACTGTGGTGTTGGAGAAGACTCTTGAGAGTCCCTTGTACTGCAAGGAGATCCAACCAGTCCATTCTAAGGGAGATCGATCCTGGGTGTTCATTGGAAGGACTGATGCTAAAGCTGAAACTGCAATACTTTGGCCACCTCATGCGACGAGTTGACTCACTGGAAAAGACTCTGATGCTGGGAAAGGTTGGGGGCGGGAGGAGAAGGGGACGACCGAGAATGAGATGGCTGGATGGCATCACCGACTCTGTGGACCTGAGTTTGAGTGAACTCCAGGAGTTGGTGATGGACAGGGAGGCCTGGTGTGCTGTGATTCATGGGGTCACGGAGAGTCGGACACGACTGAGTGACTGAACTGAACTGAACTGAACTGAAAAAACTTATTAAAACAGAAAAAGATACTGGACATTGTCTCTCAAATTAGTTAAGCTTTTTTTAAATGACAAAACTCAATACTTGTGAGGACAAGGAAAAATGGGAGCCCTCAACACTCATTGAGAGGAGTGTAAATTGACTTGATAATATATCCCCAAAACCTTGAAATCATCCATGCCCTTTGACCCAGACATTCTACTCTTAAAGAATTTATCAGAGATGTATACGACATTTTTTATATAAGAAAGTTTGTTGTAGTCTAATTATGTGTCTGTGTTAGTCACTCAGCTGTGACCCCATGGACTGTAGCCAGGCTCCTCTGTCCATGGAATTTTCCAGGCAAGAATACTGGAATGGGTTGCCATTCCCTTCTCCAGGGTATCTTTCCAACCCAGGGACTGAATCTGGGTCTCCTGCATTGCAGGCAGCTTCTTTACCATCTGAGCCATCAGGGAAGCCCGTAGGCTAATTATAATAATGAAAAATCAGTGCTGACCTAAGGGTCCAATAGTTGGGAGTAATTAAATAATCATGGCACATTTAAATGATGGAATACTCTGTTGCCAATAAAATAATTTGTGAAGAAATGACTAATAGCACAGATCACTGTTAACGATCACTGGTCAAAAGGCTTAAAAGTATATATACCGTGGCTCCAAATATTTAAAGGAAAACATATGTGCAGGGAGAAGGGGCATTAGCTTGGCAGTAAATGCAACAATTTCACATGACAGATCCAGCTTGAAGGAAGCCAAAGAGGATCCCCTAAATAGTTGTGAATTGGGTACCATCTCTCATGGTATTAGCTTAAGTCAGAACACATAGAAAGTTATTCTTATATATTTATCTCTGTTGAAAACCTTAAAATCTGTAAATACTGTTTTGAACATATTCTTATCAAATGTGAATGTTTGGGTAATGAAGAATCCTGCCTACAACAAAAGCCACAGAGGCACTTCCCAGGGATTTTGTGACTGTTTAGACCTGGCTAGCTATTCCAGTACTCTTGCTTGGAGAATTCCAAGGACAGTGGAGCCTGGCAGGCTACAGTCCACGGGGTCACAAAGAGTCAGACATGACTGAATAACTAACACAACAGACCTGGCTAGAATGAGGGTTTCACCAATCTCCCAGCCACCTGTGAGCAGTGCGTGACTGTCTTATTATGGATGAAGAAGCGGATCTCAGGTGAGTAAAATAACTTGCCCCAGCATCTCTTACCAGGCAAAGGCTGACCTAGAAAGAGTCTAGTTCTTTTTCGTTGCCTCATACCCTCTCCAGGAGGGGCGAGCAGTCAGCCTCTTTATCATTTTGTATCTTAATAGAAAGCCTGTGATCTGTGAGAATTCTTTAAAATTGTTGGTTAAATTTAGCATATATTTAGATTTCTCATGTATTTCCAGGGAATCATTTCAATAAATTTGAAAACTGAGCTTACTTCCAAAAGAGAGGTCTAAGATTCCTCACTAATCCCCCAATATCTTTTCTGCACAAATTATCCAGACAATGAGGGATCTGTCATTCACCCAGTGAAGGTCCCTAGAGCTTAAGTCTTTTTCCAACAGGAGAGGAACTCACGAGGCAGCCCTCCAGGGGGCATTGGGAAACGTTGTACACAGCAGGCATCTCAGCACTTGGATATATTTGGACAACACACACCCCAATCCCAGTCCCCCAGATCAGAGACCATGCTACTCCCATCACTATACCTGGCTGAAAACTCCTGCTACTGGGACAACAGTATTAGGAATGGTGGTGGTGGTTTAGTCGTGTCCGACTCTTGTGACCCCATGGACAGGAGCCTGGCAATCTACATTCCATGGATTCTCCACGCAAGAATACTGGAGTGGGTTGCCATTTTCTTCTCCTGGGCTTAAAGCCTGGTCTGTCATGTTTATTAGGCAAAAGTCTTCATCTCTCGGGACCTCAGCTTCTTCATCTCCAAGATACCCCCGATGCCTACCTCACTGAACTTCCGAGGGATGACCTGGGATAAGTGCAAAGTGCCCAGCAGGAGGCCAGGCACACGATGCCAGCACGTCAGCTCTGTGGAGGAGGGTCCCTGCCTCTTTCTTTCTCCCTTTGCCTTCCTGTTCCCCTGCTGGTCAGTTCTTCGTATTTATAACACACTCAATTTCAAATACCCACAGACCAGAACCTTATCTTTGTTCTCATCAACTATCTAACAATATTCAATCATACTTCATTCAGTTCTGCTCTCTTAATTGTATTCTTCAAGGATCTTTAGGGAATTCCCTGGCAGTCCAGTGGTTAGGACTCTGAGCTTCTATTGCAGGGGGAACGAGTTATCCCTTGTCGGGAAACTAAGATCCCAAAAGCTGCATGGCATGGACCAAAAAAAATGAAAAATCTTTATTTCATTCTGACTTGGTATTTGACTTTTCTGATCATCAATAATCATTAAGAATTGCACATCCTTTGCTCTAAGTATTTTCCCCACAGGATAATTATCTGCCTGTGAAGGATTAGGGTGACTTGCCAGATCCCACAGACTAAATGAGGCATTCTGAATCTTTTGAAGCATCTGCCCAGGAAATAAACTGTAATTTAGCACACGACTATTTCTGCTTTCTCCTGCAGACTAGTGTTACTCCATGAGATCAAATTTTCCCCTGTTTTGGAAATCATATATGATTAGAGGGTTTTACAGAAGGGGGTTGAGATACTGTGTCAGGGATAGTTTATGAAATTAGATCTTCTATTTAGTAAAGAAGGATTTTGTTATCTGAACAGTCTACTGAGAAATAGAGAAACAAAGAATTGCAAGGGCACACTGCGAGTAATTTTACCTTTTGATATTACTCAAAGCTCACAAAGTACTGGCATTCCAAAACATAGAAAGACATTATTTTTAAAAATGAATTATGAAGATATTTTATTTCAATGCATATTTAAATTATAAACAATTACGATGTGCTTTGATTCAAATTTATAGCATCAGCTATGCATTCCTCTGTTTGGCTCGATTTGTCTAGACACAGCAAAACTTAAGATTTTCAGCTATTGAAATGGGAATAGTAGGAATTTTTCTATATTGTGAATAAAAGCATCATTATGAATTATGGGAAAGATGAGTCTGAGGCTGAAATGAGAATGGAATAAACTGAAATCTTTAATAAGGAGAACTGACTGCACTGGAATTCTTTCTTCCTTTAGGAACTCAGAAATGAAGTTGTCTTTGGAGAATTAACTCCTCAACACAGCGGATGTGATTAGGAACCAGTGGCAGACATTGTCGGTTGCTACCTGGCATTCTTTTGCCTACCTGCTCTTCCCACAGGAATCCTGATTTATACCGTGACCTCTCTCCTCTGCATGGCTGGTGCTCAGGGCACAGGCCTCACCTCTAGATCCAGGGGGTAAGACATGACTGGTCTAAGCGATTCTTTTTTTTTTTCCTTTATTTTTTCTTTTAGACCGAGCTGTGTGTCATGCAGGATCTTAGTTCCCCAACCAGGGATCGAGCCCAGACTCCCTGCAGTGAGAGCATGGAGTCTTACAAATGGACCACCAGGGAAGCCCCGGTGTAAGCCGTTCTTGGTAGGTTTTTCCCCTGTCAGTGATCGGTGTGAGTGCAGGCATGTGAGACACCAGGAGAAATCGCCAGGAAGTTCTGGGATAGATTTTATCACTTATAAGGAATGTAAACTGAAAAAAAATCACAAAATTGGAGAATTATGTTTTATTTGCAGACTTTCTGAGGACTTCAAGTCCAGGAGGCAACCTCTCAGATAGCTCTGAGGAGGTAAGGAGACAGGATATATAGTTTTGTGACAAAGATAAGGTAGTCAGAACATTAAAAGATTACCAATAATTAAAGAAAATCAGACATCTCAAGTTAATGACCGGTGCTTTTCTATGTATGGAAAGATGCAAGAATCTGGGCTTACTGTAATCATTCCTTTGACATGCACCCTAGCTATCTAGGGTTGGTATCATGTTTTTTTCCCATCGTGAGTCCCCTCATGGTACACTGCTGGGGGTGGCTATAGTCACTAAGGGCTTGACAGCAGGCAATCCATCTGTCTCCATCCTGAGTTCTCAACATCCTATACATGGCAGCCGACATTTTTCATTCATGAGAAACACAGCCTCTTTGGGGGCACTGGCTACTGTGCTTTGATGTGATCACTGGAGTAGCAGCAACCATTTTGTCACTATGAGGTTGAATATCACCAGCCTGAGGTGACAACAGTGTCACCTAGAGATAGAACCAATAGATTGTTGAGAGGAGAAGCCAGAGCACCATCACTGTGTTGGGAATCTCTTTTCCTTTAAAAGTACTTTTATGTGAAATAATGCCATATTCCACCAGATCTAGTATACCATATACTGAATGCCACAGCATAATATATATATTACGTATAAACAAATAACACTGTGAAGGAAACTAAAACCAAATTGATTTTTATCACTTATCTTACATTGAAAGAGCTCTTTTATTCTTTACTAGACATGCATTTTATTATGTTATTTTCAGCAGTTATATTACAGTGGACCCTTGGTCAACATGGTTTGAACTATACAAGTTCATACATAGGCAAATATTTTTCACTAAATATTTACTGCAGTACTACATGACCTGTGGTTGATTGAATCCACAAGTATAAAATGTTCAATGGGAAGGGTGGACAGGGAAGTTATAAAAGAACTTACAACTGCAGGGATGGTTGATGCCCCACCCCCCACATTGTTCAAGGGTCAACTGTACTTCATTAATTTTATAAATTATATTAATACAATACATATATTACATTAATTTTAATATAATAAATTTATATTACTCTCATATATACCTAAGGGTTTTCCCAGGTGGCACTAGTGGTAAAGAACCTGCCTGCCAATGCAGGATCCACAAGAGACTCGGATTCAATCCCTGGGTCAGGAAGATCCCCTGGAGAAGGGCAAGGCAACCTACTTAGTATTCTTGCCTGGGGAATCATATGGACAGAGGAGCCTGGTGGGCTACAGTCCATGGGGTTGCAAAGAGTCAGACACAACTGAAGCAACTTTGCGCGCACACACACACACACGTCAGCAGAATAAACAGATGAAGGTATTCCTAACATTTTCCCATATTCAACATCTGAGTCTTTAATGTTTTACTCAGAATGTTATCTCTGTGACATCAAGAGCTTGGCAATCACAGCAATAAGGTGCTGGCTCTTAGGCTGGCTCTGCAGTCACTTCAAGCTAGCCTACTTTTGACTTCTGCTTTGGGAATGCTCTGAACATCTCAGATTCAGCCCCACTCCCTCGCGTCTCAAACTGTGCTCTCCCACAGCATCTGCATTTTCTTCTAAACTTTGCTTTGATGCTTAGGTTCCAGAGTTGTTTTCAGTTTCTAGCTATTACAAATCAAAGTTCTATAAACATCTGTGTACAAGTTTTTGCCCACTTTTACCCTCTTTATGTTAACTGTCTTCTGTTACTTAGCAATTCTTAATAATAAATTGTCTCTGATAAAATAAGGATGATCTCTGCCTCCTCAATGGACCTTGCTTGAGACAGCTGTTATGAATCCTTCTTCATTCAATTTGCAGGGTACTTGGTGAGAGCTTCAGTTCAGTTCAGTTCAGTTCAGTCGCTCAGTTGTGTCAGACTCTTTGCAACCCCATGAATCACAGCACGCCAGGCCTCCCTGTCCATCACCAACTCCCAGAGTTCACTCAAACTCATGTCCATCGAGTCGATGATGCCATCCAACCATCTCATTCTCTGTCGTCCCCTTCTCCTCCTGCCCCCAATCCCTCCCAGCATCAAAGTATTTTCCAGCGAGTCAACTCGTTGCATGAGGTGGCCAAAGTACTGGAGTTTCAGTTTCAACATCAGTCCTTACAATGAACACCCAGGACTGATCTCCTTTAGAATGGACTGGTTGGATCTCCTTGCAGTCCAAGGGACTCTCAAGAGTCTTCTCCAGCACCACAGTTCAAAAGCATCGATTCTTCGGTGATCAGCTTTCTTCACAGTCCAGCTCTCACATTCACACATGACCACTGGAAAAACCATAGCCTTGACTAGACAGACCTTGGTTGGCAAAGTAATGTCTCTGCTTTTTAATATGCTATCCAGGTTGGTCATAACTTTCCTTCCAAGGAGTAAGCGTCTTTTAATTTCATGGCTGCAATCAGCATCCACAGTGATTTTGGAGCCCAAAAAATAAAGTCTGACACTGTTTCCACTATCTCCATCTATTTCCCATGAATTGATGGGACCAGATGCCATGATCTTAGTTTTCTGAATGTTGAGCTTTAAGCCAACTTTTTCACTCTCCTCTTTCACTTTTATCAAGAGGCTTTTTAGTTCCTGTTCAGTTTCTGCCAAGGGTGGTGTCATCTGCATATCTGAGGTTATTGATATTTCTCCCGGCAATCTTGATTCCAGCTTGTGCTTCTTCCAGTCTAGCGTTCCTCATGATGTACTCTGCATATAAGTTAAATAAGCAGGGAGACAATATACAACCTTGACGTACTCCTTTTCCTATTTGGAACCAGTCTGTTGTTCCACGTCCAGTTCTAACTGTTGCAAAGCTAGTGGAGGTGATGGAATTCCAGTTGAGCTATTTCAAATCCTGAAAGATGATGCTGTGAAAGTGCTGCACTCAATATGCCAGCAAATTTGGAAAGCTCAAGCAGTGGCCACAGGACTGGAAAAGGTCAGTCTTCATTCCAATCCCAAAGAAAGGCAATGCCAAAGAATGCTCAAACTACCGCACAATTGCACTCATCTCACACACTAGTAAAGTCATGCTCAAAATTCTCCAAGCCAGGCTTCAGCAATACATGAACCGTGAACTTCCAGATATTCAAGCTGGTTTTAGAAAAGGCAGAGGAACCAGAGATCAAATTGCCAACATCTGCTGGATCATGGAGAAAGCAAGAGATTTCCAGAAAAACATCTATTTCTGCTATTGACTATGCCAAAGCCTTTGACTTTGTGGTGAGAGCTTAGAACCTGGGAATACTTCACACCTAGAAGACTTTCTTGTACACTTTCTTCTGGAATTTCTTATTTCCAGATCTGGATATCCTGGTCCAATTCTTTTATTATTTTGTTTTCCTTTCCTTTTGTCTATTTCTTACTTTTGGTTCTTTTTTTCTAGGAGATTTTTTCTATTTTATCTTCCAACTCTTCCATGGATTTTTCATTTTTCCTATTATATATTTTTCTAAAATTTCTTCTTAGCTTTCTTAATGTTTCCTTTTTATTGTGTGATGCTCTTGTTTTGTGGCTATAATAACTTTCTTATCCTTCCAAGGATATTACTGAGGAGTATTTTTTTTGTTTGTTTATTGTAGTCATTTTTTCCAAAATTACATTTCCTATATGTTTTTGTTGTTGACTTGTCCTGGCTTTCCTCAAAATACTGATAGGGGCTTCCCAGATGGCTCAGTGACTCCGCCAGCCAATGCTGGGGCTTCAGGAGACTTGGGTTCAATCCCTGGGTCAGGAAGATCCCCTGGAGAAGGAAATGGCAACCCACTCCAGAATTCCTGCCTGGAAAATCCTACTGGTGGGCTACATGGGGTCACAAAGAGTCAGACTCTACTGAGCCACTGATACAAAAGCCTGATAACTCTTCACCATTCACATCTATTTAGGAGTAGAGTGCTAGGAAACTGAGCGGAGGTTCTGGGCATTTGAGCAGGGATTATCCAGAGAGGATCTCATTGTTGGGTGATCTGCTGAAGCTCTTTGGTTGGAGGATCCTATTAACATCTTAAGATCTCATCTTGGCTGGTGAAGCATCTTCTAGCTTTCTCCCTGGAGGGTATAAACCTCACTGTCTGAAGCTTTCCATGAGCCACTGGGAAGTCAGAATGAGTCTTACAGTTCAGTATTTGGATTTTTATTTACTTCCTTGCCATCTTTAGCCCTGAGTTCCTCTGTCCCCAGTGACCTGGGGTCCGGAGTCCATTGAATCCTTAGTCTGCCCCTCCAGAGACCAAACTTCCAGTCCTCTCCTGAGGGGTGAGGGAAAGTTGTTGCTGGTTGTGCAGAGGAAAGGGGGTTGGGAGTAGAGGATAAGAAGGTGGTTCTAACCACATCTTAAACAGGATATCAACCATCATTCCTGTTCACAGGTACTTTCTCACTTTCTTCAAAGTACCTGTTTCTCCCTGTTCCTGAATTGCCCCTGCTTTGAGGTTCTGGGGTTCAAACCTGATTACTTCCTGACTTCTCTACCACTAGCTTAAAATTCGGCTTTTTCAGGACTGTTATGTCAGCTACCGCTAAGTCATCTTTATAGCATGCAAAATTGTTGCCTTTATCGCCATTCAAATGTATAATACTGTACTGTAACAGGTTTATAGTACTTTTCACACAAATAATACATAGAAAACAAACACACACAAACAATAAATGAAAGAATTTTCATTTTACAGTACAATACCTTGAGAAGTACAGTAGGACAGTACAACAGCCAGCATACGTTACCACTGCTATTACGCTTGCTTCTGGACACCCTGGACTGAAAGATGCAGCACTCCTGTGCTCTACACAGCGCTGTATTAAAGTACAGACACAACCACTTGTAGGTGATGAGTGCACCTGACAATTTGTATGCCAGACAAGTGAACTGACTTACGTGATTAGACACAGAAAGGTCGCGTATGAACTTGAAGGTTCAGATGTAGCAGGCACATTGTATTTAAATTTAAGAGAATTTAATGTGTTAGATTTATAAGTTTTGTGACTTTAATTTATAATCTCAAGGTAATTTGATTAAGTTTGTAAACAGCACTTAAATGTTTAAGGGATTATAACTTGTCAAATGTATAAGCGAATTAATCAAAGAACAATGAAAATGAGTGTTTTTAATTTTTACACAAAATTACTTGGTTTATAATTGAATTTATTCGGTTGCAAGTTGTATTTGAGGGTTTAAAGAAAAATAGTTTTTTAACTTCTAAATTTAATAGAATATTTGTGATAATTGAATATTGTGATAAATACATAATTATAATAAATTTAAAATGTTTTAAGTAAATTATAAATAATTACAAATAATTCTAAAATAATGTTTCTTAAATCAGATTTAAATGATTGATTTAGGAGTTTGGGAACTATTGGGTGGCTACTTGAAAAAAGAAAATTGATTTATATATTTGAATACATAAATACAAAAAACTTGTGTATGGCAAAGTCTCCAAAGACCTGTATGGAAATGTTTAAAGCAGCTTTGTTCATAATGCCTTCAAACTGGGAAAAACAAAATATCTATCAACTGGTAAATGGATAAGTACAACAATATGAAAAAAATATTAATCAGCAATAAATAGAACTGCTCTTACATGCAGAAACACGGTTGAATCTCAAAAGCATTATGCTAAGAGGAAGGAGCAAGATTTAAAAAAGAACCATATATAGTGTATGATTCTATCTAGAGCATGTTGAGAGCAAAACAGAAATCAGGTCAGTGGTACCAGAGGATGAGGGAGGGAAAGGGGACTGACTGCAAAGTGACATGGGTAAGCTTTTGGAGTTGGTGAAAATATTTTATATCTTTATTATGATGTTGGTTACACATTTATCAAATTTATGAAATCTAAAAAGGGTAAATTTTATTTTACTAAAAGAATAGCAAGAAGCCTGATTTAGGATTTCCCTGGTGGCTCAGTGGTGAGGAATCTGCCTCCCAATGAAGGAGATGTGGGTTCAATCCCTGGTCCAGGAAGATCCCACATGCTGAGAAGCAACTAAGCCTGTGTGCCACAACCACTGAGCCTTTGCTCTCGAGCCCGGGAACCACAGCTACTGAGCAGCAATGACAGAGCAGCTGCCACAAGCTGCAGCTAGAGAAAAGCCTGCGCAGCAAGCAAGACCCGGCACAGCCAAAGTTAAATAAAATTATTTTTATTTTTAATTTTTTTTTACTTTACAATATTGTATTGGTTTTGCCATACATTGACATGAATCCACCCTGGGTATACATGTGTTCCCCATCTTGGATCCCCCTCCCACTTCCCTCCCCATATCATCCCTCTGGGTCATCTGAGTGCACCAGCCCCGAGCATCCTGTATCATGCATCGAACCTGGACTGGCGATAAAAACAAACCTGATTTTTTTTTAAAAAAGGCAAACAAAGACAAAAGAAAAATGATAAAGTGGGGAAAACATTCATAATGAATATTACAACAAAGGGTTAATCTCCTGAAAGAGTTTGTAGAAGTAGAGAAATGACCAACAATGACCAAAAAATAATAAATTTTTAAAGGAGCCCAAAAAATAAAAAGGAAAACCAAGTTCACAGGAAGAAAAAAATTCACAAGGCTTGTAAACATGAAAAGATGCTCAATTTCACACAGAATAGTAGAAAAGGACATTAAAATCATGCCAAGCCATGTATTTTTCTGTTCCTCATCTATCCAGACTGACAAAATCCTAAAGACTGAAAGCACACTCTGTTAGCAAGACTGTGTAGAAACAGGTAATCTCATAATTATGGTACAAAAGCTAGGAAGGGAAATTTGGGACCCCAAGGACTATAACCCGCCAGGTTCCTTTGTTGATGGGATGTCCCAGGCAAGAATACTGGAGTGGATTGCCATTTCCTTCTCCAGGGGATCTTCCCGACCAAAGGATTGAACCCACATCACTTGCATTGACAGGTGGATTCAAAAATCAGAAGCAACCTGAGTTGGGCAAAAGGAGACTGGTTGTGAAAAAAGTTTTGACACAATCACACAAAGGAGTAGGTGAGGTAACACTAGTGACTCCCCACTAGAATACTAGGTCCATGAGGCTGGGAGTCTTTGTCTGTTTGGCTCATTGCTATTAACTTAAGGTCTAGACATGTGTCAGTAATACAGTAGGAAGTAAAAACGAAATTGTTGAATTAATGAATTGCCTGATCATATTGTGTTTTTACTTTCCCTTATGGCTTATCTTTTTCTTATCAATTCATAAAAGGCCTTTTTATATTAGTGGTTATAATTTTTTATTTGATGAGGGTGCCAACTGACATTGGTTATGCTGTATACACAATTTCAGAAATGTAACATTTTTTTACTTTTCCCCACTGTGCTGTGTGGCAAGTAGGATCTTCTTTCCCCAAACAAGGATCGAACCTGTCCCCTCTGCAATGGAAGCACAAAGTCTTAACTGCTAAAACCACCAGGGAAGTCCCCAACAATTTTGTCTAAACTTGTATCTTGAAATCTTTTTTCCCTTTTGGCTTTTCTGGGTTTCCCTGGTAGCTCAGCTGGTAAAGAATCCGCCTGTAATGCAGGAGACCCCAGTTCGATTACTGGGTCAGGAAGATCTTCTGGAGAAGGGATAGGTTACCCACTCCAGTATTCTTGGGCTTCCCCGGTAGCTCAGACAGTAAAGAATCTGTCTGCAATGTGGGAGACCTGGGTTCGATCCCTGGGTTGGGAAGATCCCCTGGAGAAGGGAAAGGCTACCCATTCCAGTGTTATTACCTGGAGAATCCCCATGGACAGAGAGCCTGAGGGCTACAGTCCATGGGGTCACAAAGAGTTGGGCAGGACTGAGCAACTAAGCACAGCACAGCTTAGTAAGAAAGCCTCCCATACTTGAAGGCTACTCATGCTGCTGCTGCTGCTGCTAAGTCGCTTCAGTTGTGTCCAACTCTATACGACCCCATAGACGGCAGCCCACAAGGCTCCCCCGTCCCTGGGATTCTCCAAGCAAGAACACTGGAGTGGGTTGCCATTTCCTTCTCCAGAAGGCTACTCATATATTTTCCTAAACTATCATTCTAATATTTAATATCAATATAAGTCATTGCAATAATAAAGAGAAAACATCCTAGGGTTAGCATAATCAATGCCCCAAAATGCTGACAAAATTCAGTGGCCATTCCTAATATAAATCCTAAGTAAAATAGTGATAGAATGAAACTAACTAATATGATAAAATCTATTTATACACACACACTCACATATACACAAACCCATATACCTGGTCAACTTCATGGTGGCGGTTTAGTTGCTAAGTCATGTCCAACTCTTGTGACCCCATGGACCGTAGCCTGCCAGGCTCCTCTGTCCATGGGATTCTCCAGGCAAGAATACTGGAGTGGGTTGCCATTTCCTTCTCCAGGTAAACATCATATTGAATGGTAAAATACTGAAGACTTGACATTTTTTAAATTAATTATTTATTTGTGGCTGCGCCGGGTCCTTGTTGGTACACAGGGGCTTTCTCTAGTTGCAGCAAATGGGGGCTACTCTTCATAGAGGCGCATGGGCTTCTCATTGTGGTGGCTTCTCTTGTTGTGGAGCATGGGCTCTAGCGCACACAGGCTTCAGTAGTTGTGCCAAATGGATTTAACCGCTCCCTGCCATGTGGAATCTTCCTGTACCATGGATGGAACCCGTGTCCCCAGCTCTGGTAGGTGGATTCTTATCCACTGTGCCACCAGGGAAGTCCACTGAAGTCTTGACATTAAATCAGGAGAAGGCCACTTTTATTTAACAACATTTTTGGTTTTCAGGACTTTCAGGTGGCACAGGGGATAAGAATCTTGCCTGCCCGTGCAGGAGACACAGGCTCAATCCCTGGTCCGGGAAGATTCCACATGCCCTGGAGTAGCTGCCGGCGTCAATTATCAAGCCTGAGAGCCTAGAGCCTGTACTCCATAACGAGAAGCCACGGGAATAAGAAGCCCACACACTGAAACAAAGAGTAGCCCCTGCTCACCTTAACTAGAGAAAGCCCACACAAAGCAACAGAACCCCAGCATAGACAGGAAGACCCAGAGCAGAAAAAAAAAAAACAAACAGTACTTTTGGTTTTCTAGCTGTGCTGTTCTCATTCGCTTCAGTCGTGTCTGACTCTTTGCGACCCTATGGACTCTAGCCTGCTAGGCTCAATGTCCATGGAATTCTCCAGGCAAGAACACTGGAGTGGGTTGCCATTTCCTCCTCCAGAGGATCTTCCTGACCCAGGGATCAAACCACATCTCCTGTGTCTCCTGCACTGTAGGTGGATTCTTTACCACTGAGCCACTGGGGTACAATAAAGTAAGAAAATAACTGGAAGGAAGAGAAGTTATTTTAATAGATATGATAGCTACTATTCTACTCACTGGAAAAGACTCTAATGCTGGGAGGGATTGGGTGCGGGAGGAGAAGGGGACGACAGAGAATGAGATGGCTGGATGGCATCACCGACTCGATGGACATGAGTTTGAGTGAACTCCAGGAGTTGGTGATGGACAGGGAGGCCTGGCGTGCTGTGATTCATGGGGTCGCAAAGAGTCAGACACGACTGAGCGACTGAACTGAACTGAATCGACTAGAATTCCTAAGAAATATACATACTTATTTAAAATAAATAATTGCTATAACATTTATAATATAAGCTAGTTAGAAATGGATATGGAAAAAATGCACCCCACATGCAATAATTTACAACAGGAAAATACCTCAAATAACCAGCATAAAGGTTATTAGAACCCAATAAAAAATGTTATTCAATTTTATTGATGGTCCTAATACTATTATCTGAACAAGTTGAAAGACATTTCATATTCTAAGAAAAAAAATTTCAATATCATTAAAAAAGAAATACACCCTTTCCAAATAAATATATAAACCCAATGTAACACAAATCAGAAATTCACTCTCCTATCTGGGTAAGAGGACAAAATTTTGTAAAATTCATATTGTAAAGTAAATGTGTGAAAAAATTGCCAAGAAAATCTTGGGAGAAAAAGAATAATATCTTGCAATATGCTCAGAGACTAAGTTGTGTCCAATTCTCTGTAACCCACGGACCGTAGCCCACTAGCCTCCTCTCTTCATGGGATTCTCCAGACAAGAATACTGGAGTGGATTGCCATTTCCTTGTCCAGGGATCGAACCTGGGTCTCCTGCATTGTGGAAGATTCTTTACCACTGAGTCACCTGGGAAGCCTTTTAGAATGTAATATTTCTTTATGTGTGTTTGTTAGTCACTCAGTCATATCCGACTCTTTGTGATCCCATGGAATGTAGCCCGCCAGGCTCCTCTGTCTATGGAATTCTCCAGGTGAAAATACTAGAGTGGGTTGCCATTTCCTCCTTCAGGGGATCTTCCTGACCCAGGGATTGAACCCAGGTCTCCAGCACTGCAGGCAGATTCTTTACTGTCTGAGCCACCATGGAAGCCCAATATTTATTTATAATTGCCTTATATTAGAGTGTAATATAAGGCAATTATAAATAAATAGTATACTATTTCTATGTAATAAATAAATTTACTGGTAGAATTGGATAAAGTTCAGAAGTATCGTCAAATGTAAATGGGAAACTAATATATGGTTAAGGTATTATTTCAACTTGGGAAGGAAAGACTGATTTAGTTAATAGCGTTGATATTTTAGGGCTTCACAGTTGGCTCAGTGGTAAAGAATCCACCTGGCAAGGCAGCAAGCAGGGGACACAGGTTCCATTGCTAAGCTGGGAAGATCCCATGGAGGAGAGCATGGCAACCCACTCCAGTATTCCGGCCTGGAGAATCCCATGGACAGAGGGCAACAGTCCATAGGGTCACAAAGTGTCAGACATGACTTAGCAACTGAGTACACATGCATGTTGATATGATAAGGCATCCACCTAAAAAAAATGTTTAAACCCCTACCTCCAAATACATTCCAAAATACAATCTAGATGGACTATTATGATAAATGCATTACTTTAAAAATAATATTATTTTTACTTTATAAAATGGCACAGGAATGAGGGATAGCACCATACTAAGAATGATAATGAGAAAAAAAAAAAAGAATGCTTAGACCTGTTTTAGTATCATCCTAATTCTCTGGCTGAAATCTTAGATTCAGAATTCTAGAGATGACTGACTAGAAACTATTATTTTGACTTAAAAATACACTACCAAGGTGGTAGCTATTAGATTTGCTTCTTCTCTAGGTTCTTGAGATGGAGAAATGTAACTTGAAGCAATTTGTTGCATTGCCTGCATGCTCAGTCATGTCCAACTCTGCAAACTTCTGGACTGCCTCCAGCCAGGTTCCTCTGTCCATGGGAATACTGGAGTGGGTTGCCATCTCCTTCTTCAGGGGATTTTCCCAACCCAGGGATCAAACCCACAGCTCCTGTGTCTCCCGAATTGGCAGGCGAATTTTTTACCACTGTGCTACCTGAGAAGTCCGATTTAAGCAATCCGTTCCGTTCAGTCGCTCAGTCGTGTCCAACTCTTTGCGACCTCGTGGACTGTAGCCTACCAGACTTCTCCGTCCATGGGATTCTCCAGGCAAGAATACTGGAGTGGGTTACCATTTCCGTCTCCAGGGGATCTTCCCGACCCAGGGATCGAACCCGGGTCTCCCGCATTGGAGGCAGACGCTTTAACCTCTGAGCCACCAGGGAAGCCCGATTTAAGCAATAGCCTTTATTAAAAAACATTCTACTACAATAAATCATATTGGAGGTCCTATAGAATTCATAATTACATAATTTTCTCCTTACCATGTATCTTGACTTGGCCATTTACACCTCAGACACAATCTCATACCAGGCAGATTTTTTCTTTTTATATATATTTATATATATGTATTTTTTCATTTGGCTGTGTTGGGTCTTGGTTGTGGCATGTGAATCTTTTGTTGTGGCTTGAGGCGGCTTCTCTAGCTGTGGAGCATGGACTCCAGAGCATGTGGGCTCAGTAGTTGCAGCACCCAGCCTTAGTTGCCCCACTCATATGGGATTTTAGTTCCCTGACTAGGGATTGAACCCAGGTTCCCTGCATTGGAAGGAGGATTCTTAACCACTGGACCACCGGGGAAGTCCCTCAGCAGATTCTTGGAAAGCAAAACTTGTACAATATTTTACAAAAGGAAAGAAAATAAGAAAACTATATATACTGATGATAAAAATTTTTCCAATAGAAATCCAACATGAGTACTTATGATTCAGGGACAGAAACAGTCATTTAAGTAGAGAGAGGATAAACTATGGACATCACAGCAAAGTAGATGGATGTCACTGAGTTCCTAAAGGTGAAAGTGCAGATGGGGCTTCAAGCATATTGGAGCAGGGGTCCTGGACCCAGGAACATTCCAGCTGAAAACTTACTAGCAGATGGCCTTGGGTGGAGCTCATAATCTCTGTCTGCCTGCTCTTGTTGTTCATGCCTCTGGGAGGCTTAACACGAACTGATACTTGCGCTTAGCAAAGTACCAGGTACATATTTATTTTCTTTACCTTTTGAATTATTATTGGAATCTGTTAACATGACAGGCTAAGAATACAGATGCAGTTTCCTAGGTTTAGAAGACACATAGATCCACTCTTACAGCTCCAGTTAAAGAACTGGATGAAACCCACAATTTTCTAAGTCTGGAGATGGTGAGACTGTTCCCAAATGCAGGAAGGCCGTGTGAGTCAAGGACATGCCAGTCAATTCTAACACACACTTTGCAGAGGCCTGACCCCAAAATACTAAGTGCGTCTGCCAGATGGGTGTGCTAGAAATCTCAAAGAACTCAAAGTGCTCTATGAACAGTTTAAGATCAAACCAAGAAAAAAAAAAGCTCTGAACTCAGATGCAAGTGAAGACTTTTCTTTTTTTCCTTTTGCATTAGTACAATATAATCTTCTGGAACAATGCCTGGAAAAAATAAAACAATCTGGAACCCCCTCGCCAAAACCTTCCTGGATACGGGCAGGAAAAGTGACTAAGCAGGTAGGAAGGTCCAAGTGTCCACGGCTGCACTTCTCTAAGCAAATTTCAGCACGTACCTGCCCCTAAGCCTGTAAGCTCCTTCTTTATAAAATTACTGTTTACAATTGGAAGACACCTATGGTTTCACTTTGAGTACAAAATAGTAACTACTGGTAAAAAAAAAAAAGTTTTTTTAAAAATTCTCCCCCAAGTTGCTCAGGGTCTAGTTAGAAGTAGCTGTGCTCTGCACATGTCTAATTCCCTGGCTGTGAAGGAGGGGACATCAGACCCAACTGGCCAAGAAGCTGACTGTGTTATCTCTTGACTAGACAAACATTTGCCATTGGAAATACACTTTCTCTCTCTGTCTCACACATTCACCGTCAGAAATACAGTTTCTTGGGCCTCCCTGGTGGTCCAGTGGTTAAGACTCTGCACTTCCGGTGCCGGTGGGTCAGGCTGATCCCTGGTTGGGAAAGATCTCACACATCCTGTGCTGCGGCAGCCCCCCCACCAGAAAAAGAGAGAGCACAGTTTCTCAATCTCTCTCTCCCCGCTTTCTCGCCAGTGGGAGCCACTTCTTGTATTTCCTCTTGTTTCCTGTCACTGTTCTCTTCAAATGCATCCTTGGGTAGAGCCCTACCACTCAGTAAGGAGCCCACCTCATAGATTTACTTCTGTGTCTTCTTTCTGGTTCTCTCCATGTAATGTTTCCCTCTTCCTTTGGTTTCCCTTCTTCTCGTTTGTAAAATGAACACCAGCTACTGAATATACTTGTATCTATGCCCTTCTCAATGCCTGCTGCTGCTGTTAAGTCGCTTCAGTCGTGTCTGACTCTGTGCGACCCCACAGACGGCAGCCCACCAGGCTCTGCCATCCCTGGGATTCTCCAGGCAAGAACACTGGAGTGGGTTGCCATTTCCTTCTCCATTCTCATGAGAGTGCCTATCTACTAGTAAAAACAAAACAAAACAAAAAATACTTTTGTTTCTGTGAATTAAATATTTACTAAATATAAAATATTAAAAAATAAAACAAAACAAATATCAAAATTGGAAGTATTTTGTTGAAAGTTCCTTACCACCTGTTATGGGTTGAAATGTGTGCCCCCCCGCCCCCGCTCCAATTTCCTATGTTGAAACCCTTAAACTCTCATTCTGACTATACTGGGGGATAGGTTCTTTGAAGAGGCAACTAAGGTTAAATGAGGTCATGAGGGTGGGGCCCTAATCCAATAAGACTTATTTTCTCCCCAGGAGAGGAAGAGACACCAGGGAGGCACAGTTTCAGAGGAAGGGCCTAGTGAGGACACAGTGGAGGGTGGATGTCTGCAAGCCAAGGAGAGAGGCCTCAGAAGACACCAGACTTGCCAACACCTTGATCTTGGACTTCTAGCTTCCAAAACTATGTGAAAACAAATTTCTGCTGTCAAAACCACCCAGTTTGTGGTATTTTTTTATGGGCAGCCCCAGCAGACTAACACAGCTCCCAAAATGATCATGAGAAAATAATAACAGGTCTCACTGAGGATACACTCTGCACCACTTGTAGGGTGCTGCAGGCTTTACTCCAGCCAGTCTTTACAACAGCCCTAGAAGGTTAGTATCACTGTACATTTTATAGATGAATAAACTAAGACTCAGGGAAGTTTAGGAAAAATTTGCCGTAGCTCATTCAGTGGAATTTGAATCCAGGTCTATCTGACCTCAAAGCCTCTAAATCTGGTCAACCTATTGCCTAACAGGAATGACAAAAAGCCTCAACTCTTCAATGTCCATAATCACTGAGAGAAGCAGTGATTTATATTTATAACCCTAACGGTGCTGATCCACAAATTAATATTTGCCATTAGACAAGTTGTTTTCATTTTGCTAAAATTAAAAAATATATACTTTTTATCAGAGTACAGTTGCTTTACAAAGTTACGCTTTCTGATGTACAGAAAAGTGAATCCCCCCTCTTTTTCGGAGTTTCTTCCTGTTTGGGTCACCACAGATACTTGTTTTTCTCTTACTTCATGTGACAGTTTCTAGGTCCATCCACATCTTTACAAATGGCACAATTTCATTCCATTTTATGGCTGAGTAATATTCCATCTACTTCTGCTTGATGACTACACTAAAGCCTTTATGTGGATCACAACACACTGTGGAAGATTCTTAAAGAGATGGGAGTACCAGACCACCTTACCTGCCTTCTGAGAAACCTGTATGGAGGTCAAGAAGCAACAGTTAGAACCAGACATGGAACAATGGACTGGTTCCAAACTGGGGAAGGGGTAAGTCAAGGCTGTATATTGTCACTCTGTTATTTAACTTCTATGAATAGTACATCATGTGAAATGTTGGGCTGGATGAAGGACAAGCTGGAATCAAGATTGCAGGGAGAAATATCAATAACCTCAGATATGCAGATGACACCACCCTTATGGCAGAAAGTGAAGAGGAACTAAAGAGCGTCTTGATGAAGGTGAAAGAGAAGAGTAAAAAAGCTGGCTTAAAACTAAACATTCAAAGAACGAAGATCATGGCATCTGGGCCCATCACTTCATGGCAAATAGATGGGGGAAAAGTGGAAACAGTGACAGATTTTATTTTCTTGGGTTCCAAAATCACTGTGGATGGTGACTCCAGCCATGAAATTTAAAGACGCTTGCTCCTTGAAAGAAAAGCAATTACGAACCTAGGCAGTGTATATAAAAGCAGACACACCACTTTGCTGCAAAAGTCTGTATAGTCAAAGCTATGATTTTCCCAGTAGCCATGTACAGAGATGAAAGTTTGACCATAAAGAAGGTTGAGCACCGAAGAATTAATGCTTTTGAACTGTGGTGCTGGAGAAGACTTTTGAGAGTCCCTGGAACAGCAAGATCAAACCAGTCAATCCTAAAGGAAATCAGCCCTGAATACACATTGGAAGGACTGATACTGAAGCTGAAGCTCCAATATTTTGGCCATCTGATGCGAAGAGCTGACTCCTTGGAAAAGACCCTGATGCTGATGCTCAGAAAGATTAAGGGCAGGAGAAGGGGATGACAGAGGACGAGATAGTTGGATGGCATCACCGACTCAATGGACATGAGTTTGAGCAAAGTCTGGGAGATAGTGAAGGACAGGGAAGCCTGGCGTGCTATAGTCCATGGGGTCACAAAGAGCCGGACATGACTGATTGGATGAACAACTTTTATCATATCGTGATAGTCAGTAAAAGATCTTATTTGTTCTCCACTCACATGACTTGCTGGATTAATCAATGTTCTCTGCTCTCTGCAAAGCACTTAGCCTTGATATATGATTAAACTTCCACAGTGACTTGAATCAAATCTTCGAAGGGTTTGTAATGATGGTCATATATTCATTAGGTTAATATATTTATTAATCAAATAAATATTCACTGTGTCCCTGAAATTTGCAAAGAAGTGAACCAGGCAACTGTCTTGTGCATGGGAGGACGGTAGTGTAAAAAAAATGAAGACAGTCTTGTTCAAGATTATAATTGTAAGAACCAGAATATGAACACAAAGTAATATAAAACTATTATCTGTGTTGCCTTGTCAAAGATGAATATACAGCTCTCATCACTTAGACTTAATATTGTTATATCAATGTAGTAAATAGGTCTCTCATTTCCTTAACATTGATGGATGAGAAACAAAACTTTTTCTGTAAGTAAACATTATTTCATATTAGAGTGGATAATAAATGCACATGGCAAAATGAAAAAGGTAAACAAGGAAAAGCATCTTTCCCTGTCCCAGCGCCAAGAGAATGTGTTTCCTAAACCTAATCTCAGTGACTTTGGCATGTCCCTCTTGTCTCTGCTTGAGGCTGAGTTCAAGTTTCAGAGGAGAGGCAAGTCCTCCATGTGACTGATTATTTACAAGCCAGCAACAGGGGAGCTACCCCCATCCCATCTGTTCTTGTGTTACCATGGCAACAGGTAAGGGTTGCTTCAGTCTTCTTCCAGTCCCCTTTTGGCAACACACCCCTCCCTCATTGGTAGATGCAGAAGGAGGTGACTTCTGATCACTGCACAGGGGCCAGGAGGCTCTGAGGTCTGTCCAGCATCACCTTCTCTTGCAGCAAGCTGGTGGTGGGAGGCACCTGGACCTGAGCAGATTCTCTTATTCTCTTATGCCTGGCAGGGTGGGGGAGGAGGAGGGTGGAGGTCAGTTCCTGGAGCCTCAGTACACCTGGAGAGTCTGCTGGGTTTTTGACCTTCACCCCCAAGCCAGCTTGGAAGGAAACAGGCAAGGACTCTTCGTGTGGATCGGCAGCATCCAACTCTTCGTCCCTCCTCTCGCATCTCTACTCCCACCTACAATCTGGGAGGTTTCGTGGACTGGAGAATAGGGAGGCAGTTGCTCTGCGCATTCTAACCGATCTATTGTCTGTGCCAAAAACTTGTCTCCATTCCCCACCCAAAGTATGGGCTTTTGGAATAAACAATCTTGAATCTCAAAGCCTGGTCTTGGGGAACTCCCTGAAGGCTAGGAATGAAGCTGATTTAAGGGAGGAAAGTAGTTATTAAAGGAAAAGAAGATAAAATAATTCAAGGAAAAGTCCTCAATTAAACCTTAAGTTTTGTCTGGCTTGCCTGCTGTCTGGTATGATAGCATCAACTTCCAAATATACAATTTAAAATAAAGCAATGCCTAAATATATTTATGTGAGGTACAGAAATTAAAATAATTTATATCAAATGTTCTCTTGGGAAGAGAAAACATTTTCTCTTGAAGGGGGAAAATAAAAAGAAACATATAGTACTCAAAGAGTTCTTTTCCCAAGTTACATCCATGACCACAATGCAAGCCTGGGCAAGAGTTTGCACGTCAATATTTATGAAGCTCTGTTCTTGAGCTCAAGTTTAACAGCTGGCCAAAGCATCCCAGACTCTTTCTGTTTAAACTAAATTAGAATCAAGCAAAATCAGCTGGGGCTTCCCTGGTGGGTCAGTGGTAAAGAATCCACCTGCCAATGCAGGAGATGTGGGTTCGATCCCTGACTCAGGAAGATCCCCTGGAGAAGAAAAAGGCAACCTACTCTAGTATTCTTGCCTGGGAAATCCCATGGACAGAGGAGCCTGGTGGACTACACTCCATGGGGTCGAAAAAGAATCTGACTCTCAGTTGACCAAACAATGACAACAAAATCATCTGACAAGCTATACAATATAGATCTTTCCTGGTTTCCAGGCTCTGACTTCTGACCTCCGGTGGAACTCACCTTACCTCCACACCTCCTATCTGTCCTTCACACACCTGCAGACTCAACTCTAGATTTTTTCATTAGTCTGTGATTTTAATACAAGACTTTGTCCCAAATCTCTCCTTAGCTTCCCAGTCCTAGGGCTCAGAGCGGCTCCCAGAAGCTATGTGTGAAGAGTCACTTTTCCTTAGACAAAGTAACATAAAATTTCCTCCTGTTGGTTGCCATCCTTTGTATCACCTGTTTTTCAGAGATTTTCAAACTGTTCTCTGTGCACTGTCTCAAACTCCACATCCCATCTCTTTTTAACCTACAACACCTTAGCTCTGTAAGCAGACAGGCTGGCAGGGGGTTGGGGGGTGGTGATGGGGGGGGGGTCCCAGAGAAAGAGAACCAGGCACATTTTTTCCTTTCTCATCAGAACAAAACCACTGGGGCCTAAGCCATTTTGTGATCTAAGCCTGGCTTAGATCAAATGCTTGCCCTTGAACAGGGTCTTAGCAATGAATGATCTAAAGTGAACAAAACAATGCAGAAACAAAGTGTTACCAGGCAAGAAAAGTAACAACAGCAAAGATAATATCTCGTGGTAAAGACTCCTAGTTCTGTGTCAAAGGTAAAGATTAGCCTGAGGGACTCAACAACCAGATCAACTGAGATGATGATGTTGACCTTTTCCAGCCCTGGTGACTTCAGTCAACTAAAGCTTGGACTCTGTCCACCGACCGCCCAAGCCCCTTCATGAATGCACATGTACCCTTAGCGTAAAACTTAGCTTGCTTTGCTGTTCAAGGAGATGGTGCTTTGGGAAAAGTCCCCTATGTTCTCCTTATTCATTGCAAGTAATAATAAATCCTTCATTCTCCCAAACTTTGGCTTGGTTGTATATTTTTGGCTCAACACCTACCAAGTGACAAACGCAGTTTTTCAGATAACAACTCCACAATGCTTCACAGGCACAGCTACTTCTTAAGTCAACAGTGATCCCTGCAGTGGTTTAATTGGGAAATATTTATTCATTCATTCAGAAAAACTTATTAAGGGAATTCCCTGTCAGGCCAGGGGTTAGGAGTCTGTTTGTGCTTTCACTGCTGAGGGCCCAGGTTCAATCCCTGGTCAAGGAACTAAGATCTCACAAGCCTGTGGCGTGGTCAAAAAAGAAAAATAAAACAAGCAACAACAAACTTCCCCCCGACCCCAAAACTGTGTGTCAACCATGGGCCATCCCATACTTACTGTTCTAGGTGCTAGGGACACAGCAGTGTAGGAATTAATTAAAAATCCCTATATTCATGAGTCGACACTCCAGTAGGGGCAGAGAGACTATGTAGATTTACTTATTTTTTATTGTCCTTATTTCAGTGATATCCCAATCTCAATCCTGCAAAAGCTTGGGAAAGTCTATACTTCTTCACTTTTATACTTCTTCTTCAATTTGATCAGTCACTAAATATCAATTCAACTATGCCTTATGTATGCCTTAATCTGTCTACAAACCAGCACTGTATTTGTGTCCTTCTCCTCTCTGCTTTGGCTATTCCTTTGGCCTGGAATACTTGGCTAATTCCTGGGCATCTCACAAGACTGTTAAGGTGTCATATTTTGAGCTCCCGTTTCAAGGCCAGGCTGGGTAGATGCCTTTCCCATGTGCCTTCCCAGGGGACCCTAAGCATAACCTGTGACAGCATGAAAGCCACTGCACTGAAACTGGTTCACCTCTTGTAGAGGGTCTGGTTAACCTGCTTGGGGCTGTGACCTTGGCTCTGATCCTAGAGAACAGGGCTCCCGGTAGTCCTATCTGTGGCCCTTTCCTCCTCATCCTGGGTAGACTCTACACAGTCTTCCTGGGTGATCTCCTCCATCTCGAAGATTCTTTCCTTGGCTTCTTACCATCTATGTGTCAATGATTCACACTATATCTCCAGCCCTGATCTTGTGGCCTAAGGACATCTCTACCTGGATATGCCACCTCAGTGCCTTCCCCTCTAGTCCCCTCTTCCTGATTGTTGTGCAGGAAATGGCATTGCTAGGACTCGGCACATTCCAGCCAGCAGGCCAAATATGCCCACAGCTTGAGCTAAGAATGGTTTCTACATTTTAAAAAAGGAAAGAACAAAAAGACATAAACACAAAGAAGAATATACAACAGGGACCATATATGGCCCACAAAGCCCATGTATTTCCTATCTTGTACACTTTAAAGAAAAATTTTGCTGACCTTCAGGCATCACTGTTTGCCAAATGGGAATCAACAATAATATTAATAATAATACTAGTATTATTAATACTATGACTAGTATTAATAATTATGGTTAGCAAAATTGACTTGAGCATGTTGAGACACTAAGCGCTCTACACATTTCACTTTATTCTCTCAACCATGGAAAAGGAGGCATTCCTTCCCATGTTTCTGATCCAATTAGGACACATGACCACACCACTGTCTACTGCACAAATTCCTCTCTTACTCCAAACAATAACCAAACTCCAAAAACCAAAATCCAAACAATAACCGGGTCTTCAAAAACTTTTTATCCTCCTAAACATCTCCCTTACGTTTGCTGATTTATATTCTTTACAACTACATCTTCCAGTCTGTAAGATCCCAGAAAGCAAGGACAAGTATTTTCCCTTTACTGCATGTTCAGCACCTGCTATTAAAGATAATTATATGAATGAGTGAAGAAACTTCATTCATATGCCGGGTTTTCATGTTATAGTTGAGAAAAGTGAGATTCATGGGGTGGTTTCATTGGCTAAGGTTGCACGACAAGATTTTTTTTTAAAAAACAAGATTCTAATTCAGTTCTGACAGCAAAGTTCATGTTATTTTAATTATACCATTTTGTCATCTTCTCCCTTTCCATCAGCTCTTTCCTCTTAGCCTTCACATGCTCAAACCTTTCCTTTCCAATAACTATAACAATCTTTTGATCATGCTTTCCCTATCTTTATAAATAAATTTCTTGGAAAAAGCAACCATCTTCCTTGTCATTATTTCCTCATTTTTCATTTTCATGCATCATGTTACTGAATCCATCTTGCAAATACTAGGATCCTGTCAACCTCCATATCTAAGGGCACATCAATCTTTATTTTACAGCTACTCCACCCCTCCCCCCAATCTGAAAGTACTAAGTTCCTACGCAATCTTTCCTAAACTGGAATGGCATAAAGTGAAGCAGCAGCAATGACTTTGGGACACACTTTGTTAATGGATGCACAAAATAAATCGAGGTCAAGCCCAGATGCTCACACAGCTCAAAGCTATGGTGACCGCTGCTGAGATGCTGAGTGTGGTTCCAGGGAAAGGAGCCTGGCAGCACCACTCTGGCAGCTCAGGGTGTGAGCTGCTTCTATAAGGGGCCACTGTAAAATGACGCCCTGCATTATTTTTGCTTTTCACTTTTTTTTCATAAAAGTGGAAAACTTTGGATTTGTTTCAGTTAGTGAAAGCAGATACTGATGTTTATCTTTCTGAAAAGCAGGGGATACCTGTCCTTGCCTGGTTTCCTCCTCCTCCCAGAATACTCCCCTTTTATTCAGGGGGCATGGAGTCCACTGAACCCTGTTTATCTTCTGTTACTACTACTAGACTACAAAGCCATCTCCAAGTCTTAGTTATTGTTATTACTTTTTTAACCTGCCAAGTGCCTGTGGTGAAAGGCACAAAGTTGAAGTTGGTCAGTGCTTATTGAATAAATTATTGAATAAATTAAAACATCAACTTATCAAGAAAGGTGGGAGATGGGACTTCTCTGGTGGTCCAGTAGCTAAAACTCTGAGCTTCCCATGCGTGGGTCCTGGGTTTGATCACTGGTCAGGGAACTAGACCTCACATGCCACAGCTAAGACACGGTGCAGCCAAATACATAAATAAATAAAAATAAATAGTAAAAAATTAAAAAAAGAAAGGTGAGAGATTTTTCCAGTAGACTATATTGTTGAAAGTGACACGAAGTTTTCTTGGTATCAGAACTCATCAAATGTGTGATATAAACTGCATAAAACTATACTTTGAAAGATACAAACTTTTATTTATGTAAATAATATTGATATTTTAACTTCTATTTACAGAGTTGTATTAGTAAACATTTTAGATTTACTTTACATTAATTTACTTGTATTTAAACATATCTTTATATATATACTTATTATGCATTTATGTATTTCTTTTAAACATCAAAGAGAATGAACTAAAGATACCAAGCAATTCAATAGCTCAGAAATCCTTAGTATTATGGAATTATCACAAAAGCACTTTTCTGTGAATGAGCAGGCTATTTTCTGATAAGTGAAGCTTAGTATTTTAATCATATTTAATCACGTTGAATACATTTAAAAATTAAGACTATAATTCAGCCACATTTGATTTTACAGCAGGGCTTAAAAAGGGGCTAAATCATTGCTGCCTGCTGCTTTTCTTCTTTTTTGAAATGCTAAGTAAGGGCAGGTGCTGGGGAAATTGTGATAAAAAAGGAGGGAGAAATTCTCATGCAGTGTTATTTAATAAATGGCCACAAAAAAGAAAAAGATATTAAACTTCACAAAAGGGCTGAACACTTTGCTGGCTGGGCTTCGGACTATTTCCAATCAAACTGGCAGGCAATCTCTCAGATTAAAGAAAGGAGGGTGACTTATTGCTGTAGAATTTTAGAACTGGGAAGTATTGCCTTAAACAGGTCTACCAGGCAATAGATTACAAGTTGCCTTACTTCTTCAAAGTGCCCTACAATTTTATTTCTTTTTAACTGCTGTGAAGTATATTAATGCATCTCATTTCTTTGTAAATACAGTAAGCTTTTTGCAACACAGGAAATAAAATAGGACTTCCCTGGTGGTACAGTGGACAAGAATCTACCTGCCAATACAGGGGACTCGGGTCTGATCCCTGGTCTGGAAGGATCCCACATCCCATGGAACAGCTAAGCCTGTGTGCCACAACTGCTGAGCCCATGTGCTGTAACTGCTGAGCCCGAGTGCCCTGGAGACCACGCTCTGCAAGGAGGGAAGCCACTGCAATGAGAAGCCCTCGCACCCCAAGGAAGAGCAGCACCCTGGTGTGCTGCAACTAGAGGAGAGCTTGCACAGCAACAAAAACCCAGCACAGCCAAAAATAAACACTAAAGGAAATCGGTTCATTGGGAGGACTGATGCTGATGCTGAAACTCCAGTACTTTGGCCAACTGATGCGAAGAACTGACTCATTGGAAAAGACCCTGATACTAGCAAAGATTGAAAGCAGGAGGGGAAGGGGATGGCAGAGGATGAGATGGCTGGATGGCATCACTGACTCGATGGACATGAGTTTGAGCAAGCTCTGGGAGTTGGTGATGGACACGGAAGCCTGGTGTGCTGCAGTCCATGGGGTTGCAGAGTCGGACATGACTGAGTGACTGAACTGAATAGAACTACTTTCTTAAAAAACAAATAAAACGAAATGAAATAAAACATAAAAAGTAATAAATGCCCTGAGATTGGAATGGGGAGGAAAGCTACAGAGGCGTACTGTAGGAGAGGAAGCCATTTATAAAAACCCAAAATTTCACTGACAATAAGTTCTTACATTGTGATGATTAAGTTTACTCTGACATCACCAATATACTTCTTTCCCCACCTCAGCTCCTCAGACCTACAAAAGTAAAATGAAAGGATGGAAATATATTCATCATTAAGGAGATCATCTACATTCCAGTTGTTTTTTCAGTAGAGAGTTTAAAAACCTGCCAATCAGGATGTCTCCACCTACCACGGACTACCTCAAAAAGCTGAGTCAGTTTTCCTGGAGTGTGTTCTCATTTGTTCAACTTTGAGCAACAGTGGCCACACCTCTTCCTGAACAGTATGCTGGCAAAACTCCTCACACTACTTTCTTAATGGTATTTTTTAAACAGAACATTTAAAAACACTAAAAAGGCTTTATGGTTTTTGTAAGAATGATAAAGCTAACAGTATACAGTTCAAATATTTTAAAACACGGTGAGAAAGAAAAAAAAATTTAAATCTCATTTCCAGGCATTAAAGAGTATTCTTGAGGGCTTTCCAGATGGCACTAGTGGTAAAGAATATTCATACAGACATTCTTCAAACATTTCTCAGACTCTATATACATCTATAGATTGATTGATTGATTGATTGTGTGTGTGTGTTGAAAGACTTCTGGTTTGCACCACCCCACCCCCATACCACCACCAGTTTTTGGTTATTATAAAAAACATTCTGATGAACCTTCATTTTATGGGTCATTTCAAATTTGTGTGGTTATCTCCCGAGAACAGATTCCCTGAGGTGGGATGCCAGGGAAAAGGACATACATATAATCTCTGGCTAAATATTGCTGGACTGCTTTGGGGAAGCATATAGGTCAGGATTAGGTTTAGCTGAATGTGAGAGAACACCCAAAGGTGGCTTACAGACAGTTTATATAAGAGAGGAGGCAGTACATGACCCAAGGGACCAGGTATCTTCCATTTGGGGTACGCCATCATCTTTAGAATCTGACTTTTCTCCATGGCACAAGATGGCTGCTCAGGTCCCAGTCAATGCATCTGTATTTCAGGTAGCAGGAAGGAGGAAGGGACACAAAAGGATACAACTTCTAAGGACTCTTGTGAAGCCACACCCACCACTTCTCCCAATGTCACACCAGCCAGAATTTGGTCACGTGGCTACATCTAGCTGCAGAGAAGACTGAGAAATGTAGTCTTTTTTTCCGCCTATGTTCATATGTTCAGCTAAAAATCAGGTAGTTTTACTAAGAACAGGGGAAAATAGATACTAGGGACAATAAATGGTTTCTGCCATAGGAAGGATGTACTAATTTACACTCTTGTCAACATCGCCCAAGAAGAGCCATTTCCCCCGCCTTTATCAACACTGTTCTATCAGACCATTTCCACTGCAAATGCATTTCATTACTTAAAAGGAAAAAGGTTTGACCCATCCTCAAACGAACTGTGTAGTTTATGCCACTAGTATCAGAGATGTACACTTCTCCTCCCCAAAGTCAGAAGATGCAAACGTGGGGACACGGGCATTCCTCTGCCTTGAACTGTGATTCAGGGTTAAATCTCTGCCCTTAGCGGACTTCTCCCCTGCCTCCCTCCCAGTAATCTCATCCACAGCTATAAATGTCCCTGACTCAAAATTTGTATCTGCACTTCTAATCTCCAAAGTCCTGCTAAATTCACCAGTTGCTTACTGGGTAATCCAACAGCATCCTGCCATCAACTATAGAAAATTTGAATCTCATCATCATCTTTTACAAACCTACCTATTCTCACACTTCTTATTTTGGTGGCACTAGTTGGGTCATTCTAGACTCTTACCTCTCTGCCATCACAGAACATGGACTCCATGATTAAATTCTATTAATTTTACTTCCTTAACAACCCTTGACATTCCCTTCAGCTCCACTGTGCTATCAAGGATCAAGACAAAGTCTCTTGAGGGCTCTCTAGCTCTACACTTAAATCAGGCTACATCCAACATGGCAGCTAAAGGCCTCTCATTGCAGTTGTTGTTTAGTTGCTAAGTGTCCTACTCTTTTGCGACGCCATGGACTATACCCCACAGGCTCCTCTGTCCAGGGATTATCCAGGCAAGAATACTGGAGTGGGTTGCCATTTCCTTCTCCAGGGGAATCTTCCCAACCCAGGGATCGAACTCAAGTCTCCCGCATTGGCAGACAGATTCTTAAACACTGAGCTATCAGGGAAGCCCCCTGATCTGATTTGACTGATCTGGCTGGCTAGGTGGGTGTCCCCTTCCTCCCTCACTTCTCCATGCGCTCAGCTGAAGAGGATGAGCATCCATGGATCAGTCTTCAGTCATGGGTATACGAAGAATGCCAATATGAATGTGATTTTTAAATTTTCAAGGAAATCCTTGGTGTGGCATACAATGGCTCTGAGATAGTGACCTTCAGCATCATTTCATGCTAAACCCGACTACACTCTACACTTCAACACATCACTTGCAGTTTCAAACTGTAGTATCACAATTTGGTGACTTTGCTAAAATGCAATCCTCCTGCCTAGAATTCTTTCCCTAGAAAAGATCTGTTCCCCTTTTTAAAAATCCAAATCTCAGGGTCACATCTTGAAGAAACCCTTCCTATGATGTGACTTCCTACCATGAGGGCCACTTCCTTTCTTTGTGCCATTTATGTGTTCTGTGCTTGTTCCTAAAATATTCTAGCAAATAGGATTAATATTTCTTAATCCAACAAATACTTACTGAGTCCCCACCATGAACTCAGCATTGTGCTAAGAGCTAGATTCATGGCCATGTGTGAGCTGAATGTAGGCTTAGGTTCTCACAGCCTAGAATCAATATAGCTTACATGCATAAAGGCTAATTCCTTTGCTGTCTCTCGTTTGCTAGAAATTTTCTTTCCACCATCAATCTCAATGAGATGCTACGAAATGGATGTTGCCTTGTTGGTGACCATGTCAAGAGATAGTTTCTTCAGCATTTTATCACTTATTCAAATGTTTATTTTTGCTTTGATGATTCCATGCTGCTCACTGCCACTATCCAGGGTCACATGGATGTTTAAAAGGGAAAGTTGGGGGGTAACCTATATTTGATCATTATTTCTCAAGCTCTATCCTCAAACTTACCCCCTGAAAAAGGCCAGGTTAAGGGGATTCTGGGCAGAGATGAAGGTAGATCTGAGAACAGGATGGATGACTAAGCAAACGTGGGGGAAAGGGTGTTCCAGGTGGAGGCGTATCATAAGCAAAGACTGAAGACAGAGGTGACACTGGGTGAGTTAAAGAGATGTTTACCTGAGGATTTGTTGTTGCTGTTGTTCAATTGCTAAGTCGTGTCCGATTCTTTGCGACCACATGGACTGTAGCATGCCAGGCTCCTTCTACCTAAGGGATTTCCCAGGCAAGTATACTGGATTGGGGTGCCATTTCCAAATCCAGGGGTCTTCCCAACTCAGGCTTCAAACCCTGTCTCCTGCTTTGGCAGGCATAATTTTTTTTTTCTTTAACCACTGAGCCACCAGGGAAGCCCTTACCTGAGGATAGTTCAGTTCAGTCGCTCAGTCGTGTTCGACTCTTTGCGACCCCACGGACTGCAGCATGCCAGGCTTCCCTGTCCATCACCAACTCCCAGAGCTTGTTCAAACTCATGGCCATCGAGTTCGTGATGCCATCCAACCATCTCGTCCTCTGTCATCCACTTCTCCTCCTGCCTTCCATCTTTCCCAGCATCTGGGTCTTTTCCAATGAGTCAGTTCTTCGCATCAGGTGGCCAAAGTATTGGAGTTTCAGCCTCAGCATCAATTCCTTCCAATGAATATTCAGGACTGATTTCCTTTAGAATGGACTGGTTGGATCTCCTTGCAGTCCAAGGGACTCTCAAGAGTCTTCTCCAGCACCACAGTTCAAAAGCATCAATTCTTCGGCATTCAGCTTTCCTTATAGTCCAACTCTCACATCCATACATGACTACTGGAAAAACCATAGCTTGACTAGTCGGACCTAGGACCCCCATAAAGGTTGCAGGGGCTTAGCTCACAGACACCTTAGACACAACAGGACGCTGACACATGACTGTAACCCACCTGGCTCAGTGAAGTTCTAAGGTCCTGGTTCCCTGCCTCTGCTTCTCTACTTTCCCTTTTTGAGCTGCAAAATTTCTATTCCTGTTATTCCTTTTCCTCTTCTCAATTCTCAGTTTTCTCTTTTACTGTCTATCCCACACAACAGTAGCCTTAAAAAATATTTTTATAATTAAAAAACTTATCTTATATTGGAATACAACTGATTAACAATGTTATGACAGCTTCAGGTAAACAGCAAAGGGACTCAGCCATACATATACATGTATCCATTCTTCCTCAAACTCCCCTCCCTTCCAGGCTGCCACAAAGCATTGAATAGTTCCCTGTGCTATACAGTAGGTCCTATCCAGACAACAACAGTCTCGAGAAGATACACAGAAGGAAATCCAGGTATACTAACTTTTGCAAATAAATAAATCCAAGTTGCTACTGCTGCTGCTGCTAAGTCACTTCAGTCGTGTCCGACTCTGTGTGACCCCATACACGGAAGCCCACCAGGCTCCCCCATCCCTGGGATTCTCCAGGCAAGAACACTGGAGTGGGTTGCCATTTCCTTCTCCAATGTGTGAAAGTGAAAAGTGAAAGTGAAGTCGCTCAGTCGTGTCCAACCCTTAGCGACCCCATGGACTGCAGCCTACCAGGCTCCTCCATCCATGGGATTTTCTAGGCAATAGTACTGGAGTGGCTTGCTATTGCCTTCTCCGAAATCCAAGTTAGGTAGAAATAAATCCAAGTTAGACAGAAATATGTGGCTTTGAGCAATGCCATTCCAGGTAGATCAGAAAGGTCTGGGTGTATTATTCATGACTGCTGGTCTTAAGAGACAGAAATTCAATCCTGAGTAGTTTAAGTAAGAAGGCAATTGCGCTGGCTTGTGTAATTTGGAGAGACAGTGGTGTGGCTGGCCTGAGGCAGGACATGGCCCAGGGGGGCAAAATGATAGCATCAGATCAGTGGCTCACTCTATCCTGTTTTCTGCTCCTCTCTGCTGTTGGCCTCATGAGTTTCCACCACGGGTGCATGTCCCTCATGCAGAGGGGAGCCTGGCAGCTATGAAGTCCAAGCCTACATCACCCAGTTTGAGGATTCCCAAAGCTTCCCTTGTAGCTCAGTTGGTAAAGAATCTGTCTGCCCTGCAGGAGACTCAGGTTCAATTACTGGGTCAGGAAGATTCCCTGGAGAAGAAAATGGCAACCTACTCTAGTATTCTTGCTTAGAGAATTCCATGGACAGAGGAGTCCAGCAGGCCATGGAGTCACAAAAGTCAGACACGACTTAGTGACTAAACCACCAAAGCAAAATAACTCTAATTGAAGGTGAAAAATCCCAGGGAATGATCATATTCATCTGGTTGGTGTCACTCCCCACACCCGTCCTGGAGGCAGGTGGGTGAATGGTTGGCCTGGGCTAGGTCATGTGCCTGTCCTTGTGACCGAATCCCAGTAGATCCCCTCAAAGGAGAGGAGGTAGAAAGAGTAGGAGAGGGGCAGTGGCTGAAATGAATTCGGAGCAGAAAAAAATTTGCCAATTTTGTTGAAACAGAGGCCTTGTGGCAAAGAGTATTAGGAGCCAATTTAAGAGATGGGGCCAGGGACTCCCCTGGTAATCCAGTGGCTGAGACTCCATGGTCCCAAAGCAGGGGGCCCAGGTTCGATCCCTGGTCAGGGAACTAGATTCCACATGCCGCAACTAAAAAAAGAAAGAAAAAGAAATGGAGCCAGATTGTGTAGATCGGTATCTTGTAGGTGAAACGTAGGCACCACATATTCTGAAAAGCTCAGGTGCATGTGTGTATGTGTCTGCTCAGTTGGTTCTTGTCGTCAGTTATTTAGGTTCCATCAGTTCAGTTCAGTCGCTCCGTCGTGTCCGACTCTGTGACCCCACAAACCGCAGCACGCCAGGCCTCCCTGTCCATCACCAACTCCCAGAGTTTATCCAAACTCATGTCCATTGAGTCGGTGATGCCATCCAACCATCTCATCCTCTGTCGTCCCCTTCTCCTCCTGCCTTCAATCTTTCCTAACATCAGGGTCTTTTCCAGTGAGTCAGCTCTTCGCATCAGGTGGCCAAAATAATTGGCGTTTCAGCTTCACCATCAGTCCTTCCAATGAACACCATCAAGTCATCAAGTCACCTCCAACACTGAGTGAGGGAATCCCGAATCTCTGTCCTAGAGGAATCACAGAGGCGGGTACCTAGAGCCTCTGGTCCCATTTCCCCCTGATCAATACATAACCTTGTTTCGTGTGTTTTTTCTTAAAGACACTTTAATACATGGTGTTGATTCATTAACCCTGGGCTTACAGCCAACAGCACTATAACTCAGGCCTGAATGGAGTTTATCTGACTCATATTTTCTCTGTGAGGCACGCCACAGTCTTCTCGTGCTTAGGAAAACCAAACAGCTCTCCAGCACTATATTTGGCCATTTTAAAGAGCAAAATCACCAACAAAAAGCACACAAATGAGGAAAATATGGCACTAAATAGACTGTGAGAAGGACACTTGTTGACAGAATGAGCTGAAACAAGGAGGCATAGGATCACCTTGACCGGTGTCAGCTGGGAACCCGCTGGTGGACTCGATCGAGGTGGACTTCGATTTGGATCTTTGCTCTGTGTGTGCCCCGGGGGTGACTGCGAAAGTATCCGGAATATACTGATGGGTGGGGTGGGGTGGTGGTGGTTATTTCCCAAGGGAGCAGACACATTCACAGATGTGGAGTCTGTGAATAATGAGGATCGATGGCCTTTTCCCCTCAGTATTTGAAAAATTAAGGGCACAGTATTCGCACCGCGGGGAGGGTTTGAAAGAGCGATGTCAGGGGTGGAGAGGGAGACAGGGATGAACACCAGAGTCCAAAGGGAGGAAGGACAGGATTCCACTTCCAACTGTCCAGCTGGACATAAAGGAAGGAAGAGGGTAAATGCAAGGAGGGAGAAGCCAGCGACTTGAGCCTAGAAAAGTGCTAAACCCAGTCTGGAAGGGAACCTGATTTTGAGGTGCAAGGTGATGAACTCTGAAAGGAGGCTTTAGTCCTGTCAGATGCCATGTGTTCTTCACTGAGATTTTTTTTTTTAAGTATACATTTAACTGACTTAAAAAGTAATGAGTGAAATCATTAAAAAATTATTTATGCATAGGACTAACCTATGGTTAGTTCTTATTGATGTATCACAGAAATCAAACCAATATTGTAAAGCAATCATCAAAATATTAAAAAATCTGTTTGAAAATATACTTTTCGTTGTAGACCCCCCACTGCACACACAACTATAAACACAATTTTTGTAAATCGTTTTCTAAAGCTTCTACAGCTATAGATTCTGTGAACCCCCTGCTTGCTCACGCACAGTGCATGTGCAATGCCAAATGCACAGGTTTAGTGTTTTTGCCTTTATTTCACATGTGTAATTCTCTTCTTTAAACATTTATTTATTTGGCTATGTCAGGTCTTCCTTGAGGCACGAGAGATCCTCGTTGCATAGTGCAGGGTCTTTTGCTGAGGTGCACAGATTCTCTGTGGTGCGTGGGCTCATTAGCTCTGTGGCATGTGGGATCTTAGTTCCCTAATCGGGGATTGAACCTGAGTACCCTCCATTGTAAGGTGGATTCTCAACCACTGGACCTCCAGGGAAGTCCCTGAAAGTGTAACATCTTAGTTGAGATGTTAGATGGGGGATGAGTACTGTGGATATGAATAAGGGAAGTAATTTTAATCGTGTGTAATTGGTCACAGAGTCTAAGTTGCAGTAACTATTGTTGTTTTATTTAACAATGCCTTGTTGCTTTGTATGCATTAACGTTTGGATGTAAAGACTGTGTGTCTATCCAACAGGGAATCACAGTATTTAAATTGACGAACCTAAGGTTACAACTACTTTTGAGCCAAATGCAAAAAGTCTTAACTGAAGCGGTGTAATACTGTATAACTGAGCATCAGTAGCTCAATAAATTTAGAATTCCATGCAAGGGCTTGCATTATTTATTTATTTAAAGGAATGAGTACTATTCTACTACTAAGTCTCTCCATTTCCAATCAAAAACCTCATTACTGGGACTTCCCTGGTGGTCCAGGGGTTAAGAGTCCAGATTGCCATGCAGGGGATGCAGGTTTGATACCTGTTTGGGGAACTAAGATCCCACATGCCATGGAGCAACTAAGCCCACAAGCCCCAACTACCAAGTCCATGCATAGAACAAAAGATCGCATCTGACACACACAACTAAGATACAACACAGTCAAATAAATAAATATTAAAAAAAAAACCCAAACTGGTTACTACTACTACTGCTAAATACCAGCTTCCCAGGTGGTGCTAGTGGTAAGGAATCCACCTGCCAATGCAGGAGACTTGGGTTTGATCCCTGGGTTGGAAAGATCCCCTGGAGTAGGAAGTGGCAACCCAGTCCATTATTCTTGCCTGGAGAATCCCCATAGACAGAGGAGCCCGGCAGGCAACAGTCCATGGGGCTTCAAAGAGTCAGACACAACTGAATGATTGAGCACTACTAAATATATAGCACACTTAAAATGTGCCAGGCCTTGTCCTGGGCTCTTGAAGTTGATTAGCTTGTTTCTCATAGCCTCTGTGGTATCATTCAGTTCAGTTCAGTTCAGTCGCTCAGTTGTGTCTGACTCTTTTTTTCAGTTGAACAAACCGAGGCAAAGGGTAGTAACTTGCCTGTAGCCCAATCACTAGAGAATGGTGGAGTTGGCTTACAGAATCCATATGTTTAACTACTACGTCAAACTACTAAAACTGGTTACTATTTACAAACTCTCCTTGACCACATTGCTGTTTCCTGCCTCCCGTGGGCCCCATCTCAATAATTCCCACCATTCCCCCTCCACTGGATTTACAGCTTTGCCAAAACTGCTTCTAAAAAAACAATGATCTTTAGCTGTCTAGACCTAGTTCAAACTAGCTCATAAATCCCGAAACCTTCATAAAGTTTCTCTTCTAAACCAGTCTAACTAAGCTTGCCATTTTCTAACAGTTATCTGAGTTTTGTGAGCTTTCATCAGAAATTGTTTCTTTTATATTTGAAATGGTAACAAAATCTAGGATTTTTAGGTACTAATAAAAGAATTCTATTTGTTTGCTTTAAGCAAGTCCATGGTGTTTAAAGGAGTGATACTATTTTTCTAGTTGGAATACTGTAATAATATTTACAAAACAGCTGGAATGGAAACTGTTAAATAAATGCGTTTTAATGTGAAATGTAAACTTGCCTAGAACATCTACACAAGTATCTCCTTTGTTTGCTTGCTTTAATTTCAATTGAGCTATGATTTCTCAAACATAGCTGATCTCTAGTGGGGAGTATCTGGGAAAGGTAGTTTTTGAGAGAGAAGGGTGGGAGGAACTTAATTCAGCAAACACACACTGCTCAGCATCCAGTTCCTCTGTTCAACCCATAGACTCAGGCAGCTTTTATGGCCAGATCCTGGGAGCCGTCCACTAGACAGCGGGTCTCGGCTCATGTACAGAGCCACAGTGTGCCAGCTAAGTTACCAATGGGCCAGGGCTCCTGAAGGCTTCACGGAGCTGCTCACCTGCTTTTCACAGCTACTCTTTTTTAATTTAACTTTTGTCTCACAACAATAGCCATCTGATCTTGCCTTGCAGGCTCTTATTCACACTGGAGATGCTGAACTTCAAAATGCCTGTCTCATCCAGCCTCCTGTCTCCGAGGCTGCCCTTCCCCTAGAACACTTTGCTCTACAGGTGATGCCTGGCTGGCCACCCCAGCCACTCCCAACCGGTCTGAGGGAGCCATCTGACCTGGACCAGTCAGAATATTTTCAGTTTGAAGTGATGGAAAACCCTCTCAAACTGGTTTGAGGGAAAAAGAGAACCTCACTGGCTTATACAGCAGTGGGACCAGCAGGCTCCAGGAGCTGCAAAGTGAAGTGAAGTGAAGTCACTCAGTTGTGTCCGACTCTTTGCAACCCCATGGACTGTAGTCCACCAGGCTCCTCCATCCATGGGATTCTCCAGGCAAGAATATTGGAGTGGGTTGCCAGAGCTGCAAACCCTCCCACAAAGACCTGCTCTCCCTCTTACCTCCTGGCTGCTTCTTTCCCAGTCGCCCTGGCTGACATCATTACAGCTCCCAGCAGAGGTGAAGGGAACGCCCCTTTCTCAATAGTCTAAGCATTTAATTGGCTGGGACTGGGTTCTCCATGTCACCTGGCCATTGACAGTGTGGCATGCAGCTATTCAAATCACGTGCAATGAACGGGAAGGAAGCGTTCCGAGGAAAATCTGGGCACCGTTACAAGAAGGAAGACAGATGCTGGTGGCAAAAGGGTCAGCTCGACACCTGACCCAAGGATGAGCAATACACAGGATTGCCTGGCCAGTGGGGAGGTCTAATGGAAAAAAGCTCCCCAACAGGGACCAGCGGCTGAAAGAAAACATGAGGTCCTCTCTCTAGAGGAAGTGAACTTGAGGCCCAGCACTGGGAACCTGGTTGGGGCAGCATAAAGCAGGACACGGAGACCCAGGGACGGGGAGGGAGAAGAAGCGGTCAAGGCCTTGGGGAGAGGAGCAGGTGAGACCAGACCGATTTCTGCTGCGGAGGGAAGCCAGCCTAGAGCTGCACCCCTCCCCTCCTGGCCTCTTGTGGGTTCTCAAGATTCTGAAGACTGAACTGCCAAGAAGCCTGTCATTATCTCCAGAGGCTTCCTCATGATGAAGACTGAGGGCGTTCTGTGACAGGAGGAATCCAAAGGACCTGACTGACACTTTGAGAAGAGACACAAGAAGGAAGAGACAAAGGGACAGCATGTGGCGATGGTCGAGTGGCAGAGTGCTATTTCCTGTGCTCTGGGAAGCCTGCCTGCTGTGCCAGGTGAGGCAGGGCTGAGCTGACTTTCCTATCCACCTATCCCTGGCCCCTGGCTTTCGCTCTCAGCAGCCATATGGAAAGGCCACACCCTCTTCCTGCCCCACCCCCAACTCTAAGTCCTGAATACTTAGTTTCAAGGTCATACCTAGACTCTTGAGGGTCCCCTGGACTGCAAGGAGATCAGACCAGTCAATCCTAAAGGAAATCAACCCTGAATATTCATTGGCAGGACTGAGGCTGAAGCTCTGCTACTGTGGCCACCTGACACGAACAGCTGACTCATTGGAAAAGACCCTGATTCTGGGAAAGATTGAAGGCGGGAGGAGAAGGGGACAAGATGGTTGGACGGCATCACTGCCTCAATGGATGTGAGTTTGAGCGAGCCCTGGGAGATGGTGAAGGACAGGGAAGACTGGCGTGCTGCAGTCCATGAGGTCACAAAGAGCTGGATGTGACTGAGCGACTGAACAACAACCACCCACTTTCCAGGATGGTGGGGCGTGTACTCTACTGGCCAGGCAACTTTAAGCCCGACTAAAAGCTTTTTTTTTTTCCCTGGATTGAACCCTGGCTACGGGAGTGAGAACCTGGAATCCTAACCATTAGGCCATCAGAGAACTCCCAAAGTTGAGTTCTTCATTAAAAGGTGAGAATGAGTGTAGAGAGGTAAGTTGCCAACTCACCAAAGCTGAGCTCCATGCCCCCTACTCTGTGCCACCCCCCACCCCCATGGTCCTTTCTCTTCTGCTCTGGGTGTCTTTTTCTGCTCCTCTCTCGGCCAGTAGCTTACAGTTAAGAATGGCCTTTTCGAGCTTCCTCTTTACCTTTCTATTTCACTTCCCTGGAGCTAACTGATCATATTCCCTTGAGCCTCTTAGTTCAAATCTTTTCCACACCAGGCCACACACAAGTCACATGGCTGCTGGTTAGCCAAGGGAGCCACAGGCCCAGAGACAGGTTCCACCTTGGTCCAATTAACTGTGACAAGGGGAGGGATGGGGGACCGCACGCCACAGGTGGCGACTTAAGACGAGGCATGCAATGACTGATGGATCCATACAACTCTATTTTTCTACCGACCTATTTCAGGTGAGTTGATAAGTGGCCATGAATATCCTCATATACTATGTTGGTTTCTGAGGACTGCCGTTAACAAATTGCTACAAGCTGTCTGGTTTAAAATAACAGAAATGTACTGTCTCACAGTTCTGGAGGTTAGAAGTCTGAAACCACAGTGTTGGCAAGGCCACGCTCCCTTATGCAGCCTGTAGAGGAATCCTCTTCCTGGCTTCTGTGGTTTGCTGACAACCTTTGGCATTCATCAAGGCATCACTCCAGTTCTGCCTTGGTCATGACATTGCTTTCTATCTTGTTATAAAGACAGCGGTCACACTGCTTTGGGGTCCGCCCTACTTAACTGGTAACATTTGCAATCTCTACATAAGGTCACCGTTTGAGGTAATGGGGTTAAGACCTCAAGGTATCTTTTTTGGGGAAAACATAATTCAATCCATAACCAATAGCTATATGGGCTGTACGGCCAATTTCTCCACAAATCAGACACACACCTAACTATTTTGGCAGAATTACTCCCAAATGCACAATCCTCAGGTGAAAGGCACATGACACCGCAGTGGGTTCTATGATGAGGATGTTTGTTGTGTCTTTATGTATTTACCCTCTGTTATGCTATTAATAGAGGGAGCTTGGTGTTACTAACCTCCCTCCAAGAAACAACCAACAAAACAAAGTAAACCAGTATTCAAAGGTAATGTTGAGGAGTAATTTATATTTTACTTAAGATCCTTTAGTCACTGCTTAAAGTCTACTAACTGGGAAAAATAAATCTGAAAGAGTAAGCAAAATACTAAAGCACTAAAAATGCACCCAACTGTCTCTTAGGTCCCTCAGTGTCTTACTTGGAGCACCAGTCACTTGGAGACAAAGGGCAGTGTGAAAGGGTCTGAATGTGTATACAGTTTTTTACTTTTGAATGCTAATCTCTTCCTTAAAACAAACAAACAAAGAGACAAAATGGTTTTACTGAAGAGAAAAAGACTTATCTTGGAACTAAAGGAGCTTACTAGGATAAAGGAAGGAAAGGGAATCATGTCAGTCATTTGTATATCTTACTTCACAAAGTCCTGTAGATGGGTATCAGATTAAAAGTTCTATCTCCATTTTTCTTCTTCCCCGACTAGAAAATGGGAGTTTCAAGAGTTTGATCACCCACTTCCCTCCTTTCATTCCCATGAAGTTTCCTCTCTCTCCCTCATGACTTCTTTTTGCTGTGGCCAGAGTTAAGAGTTTTGTTGGCAGTTTTGATCGTTTTTCTCTGCAAAATCCTCAAGGGATCCCTATTACCTAGAACAGTATAGTTACCATAGTTTTCCATAGCAGAACTCCCCTTCCCTGTCCTTTATTTTTTGGCTGTGGGGGCAAGTGGGATCTTAGTTCCCTGACCAAGGATCGAACCCATGCCCTCTGCATTGGCAGTGCAGGGTCCTAACCACTGTACCACCAGGGAAGCCCCCAAAACCCTTTTATTAAGGGACATACTGTACAGATTTTTAATGTTTGTCAATTTAAACTTATCTATTGAATAAAAGGGTTTTTTTAATGTAGATCTTATGATAATTTCAGATTAATAATAATTATGAGAACAAAGAAACTCTTCTGATAAAAGGAGAACTTTGAAATTAGACAGTGACGTATAGGTGAAAGTGAAATTACCGTTACTCAGCAGCAGGAGCAGGTTTCTGCATTTTACTGTAATATAAAGAAAACCCTGATCCATGCAGATAATCTTGTCTGTTCTCCACATTACATTCAGAGTAATCTCTTAAAAATGCAAAACCTGATCACCATACTTCATCAACTCTAGTTGAATCTATCATTATTTTATGTCTAGCTCAGAAAGAAAAAACTGCTCATTACACTTTGATTTTGGAGATATGAAGATGGAAATAAAAGGTGTGCCCTGCAATCACTAGGATAGGGTATGCCACTTCATCCTCTTCAAAATCACAGGCTTCTGGTTCTCTCCGTATCAGGACAAAGCTGGAAGCTAGCATGGCCCAGTCACCTGCTCCCTGCCCTCCTCTTTCCATTCACGCATCTCATGACCACAGCTCAAGCTTTACTTCCTCCGGAGCACCTCCCATACCCTCCCTGACCAGGCCACAATCTCAGGTACTTGGGTGTCTCCCTTTGACAGTAGGTACCAGGGCTGACACCTTGTTTGGTTGACATCTTAATTTGGCTTGAAGGTTTATTTGATTAGCATCTAGCTCCATGAGGACCGAGAACACGAACTTTTGCACTCTATTCTATTCTTTGTGCTTGGCACGGTGCCCGCTAGCACCTGGTGGACAGTTCAGTTCAGTTCAGTCGCTCAGTTGTGTCCGACTCTTTGCGACCCCATGAATCACAGCACGCCAGGCCTCCCTGTCCATCACCAACTCCCGGAGTTCACTCAAACTCATGTCCATCGAGTCCGTGATGCCATCCAGCCATCTCATCCTCTGTCGTCCCCTTCTCCTCCCATACCCAATCCTTCCCAGCATCAGAGTCTTTTCCAGTGAGTAAACTCGGTGGACAGGAGGCACTCAAATATTTGTTGAATGGATTAATTGAAATCACATTAAAAAATAAAAAATTCACGTGGCTGATTTTAGAATAAGTGCTCTTCAATTCAAAGGATCCAGGAAATCCAGAAGTGTGGGAACAGTTAAGACTTCTGTTTCAGGGACCTCCCTGGTGGTCCAGTGGTTAAGACTTCCCCTTCCAATACAGGTGATGTGAGTTCAAGTTCTGCTGGGGGAGCTAAGATCCTACATGCTTCATGGTCAAAACACCAGCACATAAAAAAACATCAGAAGCAATATGGTAACAAATTCAATAAAGACTTTAAAAATGGTCCATGTAAAAAAAAATTTTTTAAGACTTCTGTTCCAGAGTTGAATGGGATTAACAACTATTTACAAAATTCTTGCCTCCTTATCACAAATGCCAAATTCAGACAAAATGCACTGAAAATCATGTACTGTGTGTTGAAACTCTACCACAAGTTGGCTCGTGCGTTTTTATGAACTCTCAGTGTTTGAAGATTCTGTGCAGGGCTGGTGCTCCTTAGCCTCTCCTGATTTTCAGGCTAACTCTGCTCTGATTATACCTGCCTTGTATGGGCAGGACTCCAGAGAGTTGGTCAGAGCTCCACCTTCCCAAACAATGACACATTTGTAAGACGTTCTACTGCATTTACAGCTGTGACAGATGCTTTCCTCTGCGGTCTGCTTTGGAAGCTTTTGGAAGCACAGTTAAGGTGATAAAACTTGGTATACGAAATATTTGAGGGTGTAGGTATTTCTTTGGTTTTACAAGCTTTAAACTAGCAAAAATATTCCTAAAGAGGAGATTGGAATAAAATGCTTGTGGAGCCTCCCAAGTGCATTTATTTGCAAAACCAAAAGGTAATGTGAAAACCACTGACAGGCTGAATCAAGTCCCCAGGCACTTCCTGATCTGCTCCCTGGCTGCTTCGCGGTGGTCCCAACCAGCTTTACACCCAACAAGAGGGCCTGACCACCACCCACACTGGGGACAGGCTCTGTGCTCTCACATCCTGGGCCCACAGGACTGTCCCTACCTCTTCTTTGTCTTGGTCTCAGCTGACATCTGTGCTCAGTCACTCAGTTGTGTCCAGCTCTTTGAGGCACAGACTGTAGCCCGCCAGGCTCCTCTGTCTATGGGATTCTCCAGGCAAGAATACTGGAGTAGGTTGCCATTTCCTCCTCCAGGGGATCTTCCCGGGGATCCAAGCCAAGTCTCTTGTGTCTCCTGCATTGACAGGCAGATTCTTTACCACTAGTGCCACATGTCAGTTCTCCTGAAGTCTTCCCTGATCACTGCCAACTACTCGGGATTCCCTACAAGGCCCTCACTAGAGAGACCGTACCTCCGCTGTACAGATCACATTCTGTAGTTGGTCTGCCTGTCTCCCCGTAGACAGTAAAATTCCGGAGGGGAAGGCGCTCAATTCTGGTACTGTTGGCATGGTCCTGGAGCTGATGGCACTCAGTGAAGCCACCTCTCTCATAGCCTGATGGTTTGTTTTTGCCAGTGGAAATATCTGAATCTGGTGGTTTTCAAAATTCCTTGATCACTTAGTAAGGTTACTAGTAAGCATCTTTTCATACATTTATTCAGTTCAGTTCAGTCGCTCAGTCATGTCCGACTCTTTGTGACCCCATGAATCACAGCACGCCAGGCCTCCCTGTCCATCACCAACTCCTGGAGTTCACTCAACTCATGTCCATCGAATTGGTGATGCCATTCAGCCATCTCATTCTCTGTCCTCCCCGTCTCCTCCCGCCCCCAATCCCTCCCAGCATCAGAGTCTTTTCCAGTGAGTCAACTCGTCGCATGAGGTGGCCAAAGTATTGGGGTTTCAGTTTTAGCATCAGTCCTTCCAATAAACACCCAGGATTGATCTCCTTTAGAATGGACTGGTTGGCTCTCCTTGCAGTCCAAGGGACTCTCAAGAGACTTCTCCAGCACCACAGTTCAAAAGCATCAATTCTTCGGCGATCAGCTTTCTTCACAGTCCAACTCTCACATCCATACATGACCACGGGAAAAACCATAGCCTTGGCTAGACGGACCTTGGTTGGCAAAGTAATGTCTCTGCTTTTTAATATGCTGTCTAGGTTGGTCATAACTTTCCTTCTAAGGAGTAAGCGTCTTTTAATTTCATGGCTGCAATCAGCATCTGCAGTGATTTTGGAGCCCAAAAAAAATAAAGTCTGACACTGTTTCCACTGTTTCCCCATCTATTTCCCATGAAGTGATGGGGCCAGATGCCATGATCTTTGTTTTCTGAATGTTGAGCTTCAAGCCAACCTTTTCACTCTCCTCTTTCACTTTCATCAAGAGGCTCTTTAGTTCTTCTTCACTTTCTGCCATAAGGGTGGTGTCATCTGCATATCTGAGGTAATTGATATTAGTCATGTGGTATTTCTTCAGGTGACTGTCCATAGCCCCCATTTCTCCATAAGGCTATTTTTCTTATTGTCGGGTTGAAAATCTTTGCCTGGTAAATATGTGGCCAACACTTTCCACAAGAAATTTATTAATTTGAAGTATCATTCATGAAGAAAAAATTTTATTTCACACGTACTTGATCTGCCATTCTTTTCCATTATGGCTTTCAGGTTCAGAATACTGTGTAGACTCTACCTCCAAATGAAAATGCTATCCTGTCTTATTTTGGTATGGAACTTTCATAGTGTATGTTTGTGTGTGTAGCACCAAGTTTTTAAATCCATATAAAAATTTTATATATATAGTGCAGAAGTACATATTTTTTTAATGCATGATAGGGATTTAGTTAACTGCTTCTATTCTGTGACAAATTTGATAGCCAATTGTCATGATACTCATAGAATGGTTCTCCATTTCCCTACTGATCTGAAATGTCAAGTGGACATTTCAGATGAGACTTAAAGAAGAGGATGGGATTTGGATGTCGGGTGACCAATTGGAAGTCCCCTGGGTGACTGGGGCCAAGTACACAGCAAAAGACACTTGCTCCTTGGAAGAAAAGCTATGACAAACCTAGACAGCATATTAAAAAGTAGGGACATCACTTTGCTGACAAAGATCAACAAAGCTATGGCTTTTCCAGTAGTCATGTATGGATGTGAGAACTGGACCATAAAGAAGGGTGAGCCCAGAATAGTTGATGCTTTCAAACTGTGGTGCTGGAGAAGACTCTTGACCCTTGGACTGCAAGGAGATCAAACCAGTCAATCCAAAAGGATTGAATATTCATTGGAAGGACTATGCTGAAGCTGAAGCACCAATGCTTTGGCCACCTGATGTGAAGAACTGACTCACTGGAAAAGACTGATGCTAGAAAAGATTGAGGGCAGAAGGAGAAGAGGGCCGCAGAGGATGAGATGGCTGGATAGCATCACCGACCCAAGGGACATTCATTTGTGCACATTCTTGGAGATAGTAAAGGACAGAGGAGCCTGGCGTGCTGCAGTCAATGGGGTTGCAAAGAGTAGGACACCACTCAGCTACTGAACAACGGGGCAGCAGCATGGGAAAGCAATAGGTGTTACTTAGGAATGTTGAGCACGGGGGCCTGGGCCAGGAAGCAAACAACTGATAAAGATCTGAAGACAGATTCGGAGAAAAACAGCAAATTTTAGTATACAGCTAAAAGATTTTTTAAAAATAAAATTCACTATCCATTCAAAACAGAAACTTTTGGCAAACCTGAAGTAAAAGGAAACATAGTTTATCTGAGTTTTAAAAACTTACAGCAAACAACATACTTTATGGTGAAATACTGAAAGTCTTCCTCCAAAGTCAGAACAAGACCAGAATGCCTGGTATTATTTCTCTTCAGCGTTTTAGTGGAAGTCTTAGCCAATGCAATAAGGCAAGGAGAAAAAAGACATGAAGATCAGAAAGGAAGAAATGCATGTCATTATTCACAGATGACATGAATGTGTCAGCAAGTGGAGAAGAATTATAGATTCTTTCAGGTAGCACATTCTTTGATATGAGTCTCGGTAATTATTTTTTTGGATCTGTCTTCTCAGGCAAGGGGAACAAAACCAAAAATAAACAAATAGGATTATGTCAAATAAACACATTTGCATAGGAATCTATCAACAAAACTAAAAGGCTGCCTACTGAATGGGAGAAGATATTTGCAAACTACATCTGATCAGAGGTCAATATCCAAAATATACAAAGAACTCATACAACTCAACAACAGTAAAAACAAGTAACCTGATTAAAAAATGGGCAGAGGGTCTAAACAGACAATTTCTCAAAGACATGTAGATGGCCAGTAGACATACTCAACATCACTGATCATCATGGAAATGCAAATCAATACTACAGAGGGATATCACCTCATACTTGTCAGGACAGTTATCAAAAAGACAACAAATAACAAGTGTTGGTGAGGATATGGAGAAAAGGGAACCCTTGTACACTGTTGAAGGGACTGTAAATGATTGCAGCCACTATGGAAAACAGATGGAAGTTCCTCAAAAATTAAAAACAGAACTACCATTTGTTGTTGTGCAGTTGCTAAGTCCAACTCTTTGCGACCTCATGGACTGTAGCACGAAAGGTTCTTCTGTCTTCTACCACCTCCTGGAGTTTGTGAAGATTCAACCAGAGTCAGTGATACCATCCAACCATCTTATCCTCTGCCACTCCCTTCTTTTGCCTTTAATCTTTCCCAGCATCAGGGCCTTTTCCCAGTGAGTTGGCTCTTTGCATCAGGTGGCCAAAGTACTGGAGTTTCAGCTTCAGCAACAGTCCTTCTGATGAATATTCAGGGTTGGTTTTCTTAAGGATTGAAGCACCATCAGTTCAGTTCACTTGGTCAGTCGTGTCCGACTCCTTGTGACCTCACGGACTGCAGCACGCCAGGCCTCCCTGTCCATCACCAACTCCCGGAGCTTGCTCAAATTCATGTCCATTGAGTCAGTGATGCCATCTAACCATCTCATCCTCTGTTGTCCCCTTCTACTGCCTTCAATCTTTCCTAACATCAGGGTCTTTTCCAATAAGTCAGTTCTTCACATCAGGTAGCCAAAGGATTGGAGCTTCAGCTTCAGCATCAGTCCTTCCAAAGAATATTCAGGACTGATTTCCTTTAAGATGGACTGGTTGGATCTCCTAGATGTCCAAGGGACTCTCAAGAGTCTTCTCCAACACCACAGTTCAAAAGCATCACTTCTTCAGTGCTCAGCTTTCTTTATGATCCAACTCTCACATTCACTTATGACTACTGGAAAAACCATAGCTTTGACTATATGCACCTTTGTAGGCAAAGTAATGTCTCTGCTTTTTAATATTCTGTCTAGGTTTGGCATAGCTTTTCTTCCAAGGAGCAAGTGTCTTTGATCGAGCAATTCCACTCCTGAGTATTTTTCTAAAGAGAACAAAAACACTAATTTGAAAAGATACATGCACTTCTTTGTTCATTGCAGCATTATTCACATTAGCCAGAATATGGAAGTAACCTAAGTGTCCATCATCAGATGAACTAGATAAAGAAGATGTGGCTTATATGTATAATGGAGTATTAGTCAGCCATATAAGAATGAAATATTGCTGTCTCTGACATGAATGGACCTAGAGAGTAATATGCTAAGTGAAAAAAGTCAGAAAAAGACAAATACTGTATGATTTCACTTATATGTGTAATCTGAAAAACAAATTAAGCAACTATAACAAAACAGAGTCATAGATAGAGAGCAAGGAGGTATTAAGAGTTGACAGAGGGGAAGGAGGTGGGAGTATGAATGGAATACATAAGAGAAATTAAGAGGTACAAATTTCCAGTTGTAAAATAAATGAGTTATAGGCATGAAATGTACAGAGTGGGGAATGCAGTTAATAATCATGTAATATCTTTGTATGGTGACAGATGGTAACTAGATTTATCATGGTGATCATCTTGTAATGTATAGAAATATGGAATCACTATTTCATGCATCAGGAATTAAGATAGCATTATAGGTCAATTAAACTTCAAAAAAGAAACAAATAGAAAAAGAGATCAGACTTGTGGTTACCAGAAGTGGGGACTGGAGGAAGGAGGAATTGGATGAAGGTGGTCAAAAGGAACAAACTTCCAGTTTGAGGTAAATAAGCACTGGGATTAACATGATTAATCTGTTAAAAACTGTTGTATGTTATATATATAAGTTTAAAAAATACTAAGAGTTCTCCTAAGAAATTTTTTATCTTTTATTTTGTATCAATATGAGAAGATGGATATTCTCTAAACTCGCTGTGGGAGTCATTTCCTAATGTATGTCAGTTAAATCATTGTGTTGTGCACCTTAAACTTATACAGTGCTGTATGTCAAATATAACTCAATAAAACTGGAAGAAAAAATAAAAGAATCACAAATTACCAGAATTAGTGAGTGAGTTAGCAAGATTACTAAATGAAAGGAAATTTACTAGGAGCAAAACACAACAGAAAATCCAATTGTACAAAGGAGTTCAACATACAATAGAACAAAAAAAGTCAAACACCTAGAATGTTAACAAGATATATGTAACATTTACACACTGTAAGAAATCTTTGAGTAAAACCAGTATATCTAAAAAATTCTAAAAGGAAGGAGATACTATGTTTTCGGATTGAAAATCTGGCATTGCAAAGATGTTTGTTCACCACAAATGGAAACTATGCATGCATTACAACCCCAATCAAGACATCAATAGATATTTCCGTGGAAACATATGATGATAAGAATAAATAAAGTAACACAGTCCTGAGAAGACTAACCAGTTACAACAATCGTTTTCAAGGAAAAGTGAAGTTTGGCTTGGCGTTGGAAGAAGGTAAGGTGACACAAATGCCCAACAGGCATTTCTTCAGTCTTTGGTGTTGTATAACAGGACCACTGCTGGGTGTTTTCCAAAGGGCAACCACAGAACCTCAGATCCTGCGACGTTCAGAGGAAAAGGGGTTCAGGAGTCACGTGCTGGTAGGAAAAGCTCGCCCTGCTGTTTCCTCTCGGAGAAATCCTGTTGCACAGCAGGACTTGAAAGCCTCTGAGAAATTTTGGAGAAGAAAAGCAAATACAATTGTGCTGAACCCAGGATTTTCCAGTCTTATTTGATCATGACCTCTCTTTGAGAAACCCTGGCCCGGAGTGCTTTTGATATTTTTTGGTTCTCGCCATGATGTGTAAAGCAGCCCAGGGATGAACTACTCGTTTTTACAGATGAAGACATGAAACCTCAGGCAGGTGAAACTTACAACAGGTCACAGAACCACTAATACAGGATCTGCAAGGCACGCTTAAAGAAAAGAAAAAAAATTTTTTTTTTTTAGTGCTTTTTCCCTAGGGTCAAACACTACTTTCACACGAAACAGCATTTCAGCGATGGAATAAACCTTAGTAATCTCTTAGACTAGTAACCTTATTATGTTGATGAGGCAACTGGGGCCGAGACAAATTAAGTGTCTTGCCCCAAGTCAAGGGCTTGCAGGCTAGCAGAAGGAATAAAAGGATCCATGACTCAGTGACTCCCAATTAAGTGCTCTACTGCCCCATATAATTAGGAGGCAAAACTGGTCAATGGAGGGTGAGACTGCCCAGGTTGAGTGGGCACTCAGAGATGCTGAATGAACAATTTGCCTGGGAGAAGCCGATACTGGAGCTCTGGCTAGTTCTCATGTAATTTTGAAGTGAGGACTTAGGAGCCCATTTGAAGACTAGGTTATAATAAAGTACTGAATATTGTTATTTTAAAAACTCTAACCACCTTTTTGGTATTATTTTCTCCCTCTCCTCTGAAAAGTGCCATAGGCTACTTAAAAAAATTAGAAGGAATTTACATTTCTGATTAAAAGTGATTTCATGACTCGAGTGGGACCCATTCTGAAGTGTCCCGGGCTGGGGATCATTTTTCTGGTGTTTCACATATGAGGAAGAGAAGAGGAATCATGTGGGAGGCACGAACACCTGGCTGAACCTGCAGGGCAGGGAAGGCTATGTTCACCTCAGGTGCCACTGTCAGGAGTGGGAGGAAAAACCCAAACACTCCTGGATGAGGGCCCTGTGCAGGGCTGGGCGGAAAGTCCTAAAAGGCAGCAAAGAAGGGAAAAGTTCATCTTTGCAGGCAGAGGAAGAGGGCCTTTGAGAGACATCTGAAGAAGAGCAGGGTGAGTCTGGCCTTCAGCAATTGGGGAGACGAAAGCATGTGAATGCAAGCGCTCCGCTGTACTTTGGACTTTAAAAACAGCAGCAGCTCTTTCTGTGTAGAAACGCTTTGGTGGTGGCTGGTGGGCACTGGGTAGAAGAAGCACCATGGCTGTGAAGTTCCATCAGCGGCAAGTTCCACTAAGGACAAGGAAGGGGTAAGGGCAAACCTGTTTACTTGCTTCTGCTTTATCTTCTCCACTCCTGTGACTCTTATGTGGAGGGCAGCATGGCTATAGCAGAGCGTGATTTAGGGGTGTCTGAGTCCCCTGGGAAAATACTATCATAATATCAAGCGGAGTGCATCCCATTCAAGTCCCCAAAAATGTGTAATCTGGATGTCTGTTTGATATGATTTCAATTTACTTACGAAATTTCGTTCTTTAAGCTTTAAATTGTTAATAAATCAGTCATGTCCGACTCTTTGTGGACTCCATGGACTGGAGCCCAACAGGCTCCTCTGTCCATGGGATTCTCCAGGCAAGAACAATGGAGTGGGTTGCCATTCTCTTCTCCAGGAGAGCTTCCCAACCCAGGGATCGAACTCGGGTCTCCCATATTACAGGCAGATTCTTTACAGTCTGAGTTACCAGGGAAGCCCTCTTTAAGCTTTACTGGAGGGCAAATAAATCTCTTCAGTAAACCATCTTTGCCTTACTTTATCCTCCACATCTATCGTGGTTTTTTTTTTTGGCTTCGATGCTCGCAGCCAGGGCATTGAAGGTTAGTCAGTCAGGTTACTTCTCTGACCAGGGATGGAATCCAGACACAGCAGTGAAAGCACCGAGTCCTAACCAATGGACCAAGAGGGAATTCCCTCCATGTCTCTTTTATAGCTCATTAGTACAATCACACACCAACAAGGCAAGGGTGGGCTGTCCCTTAGTTTTTCAAAAGTAATTACTACTTACATTGAAAGCAAAAACATAAGGCCAGGAGTTTCAGTAAGACCTTAAAATTTTACAAGCAACCATTAACCCAACTTGCACCTCCTCTGAATTTCTGGAATAAACATTACTTCCACACTGTGGGAACTCCCCCCACCCCCAACACACAAGTACAACAGAGCAGGATCTTGGTGACACAGTTGCTGATGTGGCCATGGTTTAGAGTGGGAGGTGGCTCAAAGGTGGCACTGGTGAAACAGGAGGAAGATGATCCACAGAGGAGGGCACCTTCTCAGAGTAAGGGTTCTCTGTTTGTGTCTTCATTTTAAACCTTTATTGTTTTTCTCTGATTATAAAAATATTTCTGTAGGAAAACTGCAGATCTTTCAGAAATATGTAATGGAAAAAGCAAAAGTAATCCATAACTCTATCTATAGGAGGGAATCCCTCTAGCTTTTCTAATATTTATTCAAAACAAAATAAAAACTATTGGTGCTCTTTTTTAAAATGGGATCATACAATGTTTAACCCTGCTTTCCTTGCTTAAGATTTTATTTGCTCAACTGAAAAAATAAGAGATCACATCTTTTTCAAAAGACTGCATAATATTTTTCATCTTTTTATTTTTGCTGGCGCCTTGTGCCATATGGGATCTTAGTTTCCAGACCAGGGATTGAACCCCTGCCACCTGAGTAGAAGGGTGGAATCTTAATCACTGGACCTTCTGGGAAGGCCCAAGATTGCATAGTTCAGTTCAGTTCAGTTCAGTTCAGTCGCTCAGTCGTGTCCGACTCTCCGCGACCCCATGAATCACAGCACGCCAGGCCTCCCTGTCCATCACCAACTCCCGGAGTTCACTCAAACTCATGTCCATCGAGTCGGTGATGCCATCCAGCCATCTCATTCTCCGTCGTCCCCTTCTCCTCCCGCCCCCAACCTTTCCCAGCATCAGAGTCTTTTCCAGTGAGTCAACTCGTCGCATGAGGTGGCCAAAGTATTGCAGTTTCAGCTTTAGCATCAGTCCCTCCAATGAACATCCAGGATTGATCTCCTCTAGAATGGACTGGTTGGATCTCCTTGCAGTATAAGGGACTCTCAAGAGTCTTCTCCAACACCACAGTTCAAAAGCATCAATTCTTCGGCGGTCAGCCTTCTTCACAGTCCAACTCTCACATCCATACATGACCACGGGAAAAACCATTGCCTTGACTAGACGGACCTTGGTTGGCAAAGTAATGTCTCTGCTTTTTAATATACTATCAAGGTTGGTCATAACTTTCCTTCCAAGGAGCAAGCGTCTTTTAATTTCATGGCTGCAATCAGCATCTGCAGTGATTTTGGAGCCCAAAAAAACAAAGTCTGACACTGTTTCCACTGTTTTTCATCTATTTCCCATGAAGATATTTTTACAATTATTTTACTTTGGTGTACATTCTTTGTTTTTTGGGGGGGTGTGATTTTTTTTATTTATTTTTTTATTGAAGGATAATTGCTTTACAAAATTTTATTGTTTTCTGTCCAACAAAAATATGGAACACTTCATGAATTTGCATGTCATCCTTGTGCAGGGGCCATGCTAATCTTCTCTGTATTTTTCCAATTTTAGTATATATGCTGCCGAAGTGAGCACTGGTGGACATTCTTGCTCACGTCTTTGTACACATGTGAAAATATTTTTGGATATAAAATCCTAGATATGGATATGCTAGGCCAAAGGGTGTTTGGATTGACATTTTTATTAGACTGTACTAAATTTTAAATCTTTCAAATTGGTCAGTGGATTGAAGTATCAGCAGCACAATTCTTTGTTGTGAAGTCTCTTTCAAACAACTGCCACCAAGTCTAGTTTTAATTCCTTTTTCAGAAGGCACTGAAATGACAGCTTCCTGTCACAGACTGGCATGGGACCTCAGGTGTTCTCAGTTTATCAGTACTACAGCTCTAAAGCATGTCAAAAATATTTGCCACTTTGGGGGAGTGAGTTTTCAGATTTTTTTTTTTTTCCAGATGACATTAGCCTCAGGTGTCTTTTGGGGAGTTTTAAGATTTAATGAGACAGATAAAATAAGTAATCTATTTCATAATTCTTCATCCTTTCAGCTGCTGGAGTGACTATAACATACTTGTGCTCTTGGGGCAACCACCTGTGTTCTTAGGAGCAACAGGCCATATCTGCCAACTCTTATCTACTTAGCACATGGCTAGTGTTTCCAGCAGTTTTCCAGTACCTGTCACATTAAACCCGAAGTCACTAGTTCTGACCACCTTAAGCAACACTTCTGTTTCAAGGGGACAAATAAGACAGAATTTTAAGAGTAAAAAACTTGTCACAGTGCTCTCATGTACCTCATAGTCTAAAGTGATTTTGGCTTTCTCTGGACTCAGATTTTAAAATGTTTGAGCTATTCATTAACTTGGCAATTCCTCAAGAATCTCCTTTGTACTTAAAACAGAAGTTAAAGCATTAGAGTATTTATAGAAAACAAGTCACTTACCTGTATTCTTCCCACTAGACTATACGCTTCAGGAGAGGAGGGACTTTGTTTGGTTCACTGATGATTCTCTGAATCTAGAAAGGTACCTGACATATAAAAAGTGCTCAATTTTTGTTGAAGGAATGATAAACTCTTTGAAGGCAGGAATCCTCTTATATTTTGCATCCCCACAATAAATTACGAGTTGCTGATTTAAAATAAAGGAAAGGATCTTCATTCAGAAACTCAACATAAGACTTTCTTACAAACTAAGTGAAATATCCCCGGTCTGAACTATATTCAAGATTCCTTCTGGCCCTAACTATGAATCTGCTAGTTTTCAAAGGATTAGAACCCAATATAATATATACTACTAAAACTAGAGTAGGAATACTTGGGTAAATCTTTGATTTAGAAAGCAGAACACTGGTTTTTCTATGTCTTTGGATCAGTAAAAAGATCAGATTTGAGAATTAAGCTATATTAACCTCAAGCTATAGTCTCTAAGTTCCTTTTTTGAAAGAAAAAAAAATCATGGCATCAAGCTGTTAACTGGGAATGTCTCTACAAGCATGTACTTGATGTCACTGTATAAGCAAGAAGACAAAGGAAATACGTACAATATTTATATATTTTGGACTATGACAATGGTATGATGCTCTAATGAGAGATCTGTCTTTAAACCCATGTCAAATGTGCAAATATCTGGATTTAAAGCAAACAAAAATAAAAGCAATGAAAAAGAATAAAAAAGGCAACCACAGTAAAAGAAGTATCCATCTAAATCTGGAGCATGTTTTGGATAATATACATCATTTTGGGGAACAAAGGCAGAAAGAAAGTGAGAGAAGAAATGCACAGGAATCAACTTTAAAAACTCACTCCAGAAAAAAAGTCCATTTTATAAAACACATTGTAATTCTAGTCTTTTAGTACTTATTTATGTCAGATCATCTCTCACTGGACGTTTAGTTTCCTGGGTTGAGACTTAGAAAAATTATATTGTGGTTAGAAAATAACGTATTCTCAAGACGTTTGCGTGAAAAGACTATTTTGGGGGTTTACTATTTTTTACAACAAGTTTTACTTTAACACGAGAGTGAATTAATCAGATTTGAGATTAACTCTCACTGGCAGAACTTGAATATACTCAATTTGCTTTAAAAAAATAAAGGGATCAGAACTTGAAAAGAATTTTATACACAAGCAACAGAGAAAAAATATAGGGCCTGAAATAGACAAGAGTTTAAAACAAAGGAAAAAAAAGAATAATACTTGGGGGTGGGGCAAGAAAAATTTCATGAGAGAAGTTGGAGGAAGGCATGTGCCCAAGTTAGACCAAGGAGTAAAGTCTGAAGAACACCAACAACAGAACCATTCTTGGGGAAAAGTAATACCAGGAGGACTCCTATGGTTAATTATCTAAAAAAAAAGGTAAACAGTATTCAGCTTGTTGAGGCTTACAACACTGAGTATAACAGGACAAGAAGCACTCAAAAACAATTTTTAAAGACACATTACGGAAATGACTGTAAAACGAAAATCAGAACATTCTAACTTACTTGAAGTAGGTAAAATAGAAAATGAAGTCATAATACATATGATACTGTTCAATCATTCATGCTAGATGTGAAGAACTGTTAGGTTCATATATCTAAAAGCAAGTGGAAAATAGTCAATCCTAAAATAAATGTACAAAAAAAGTAAATTTCAGCGTTTAGGAAATCCCAGTTCAATGTGCAAATATTTCTTATAAAGTGTTTAACGAAAAATTTATGTTCGACAGGCTATCACGTCTGTAATATTGACATTACGCATGTAATATTTAGAAATCTTATATACAAAAGTAAAATAAACATTATTCCTTTTTTAAAAGATGCTTTTGAAGCTACAAAAGTCAGTTTTATTTTATTGAAGTGCTCTTGGAAAAACGGATGAAACAGTCAATACGTGCACCAAAATAAGTACGTTACACAGAATTCTAAATTTCATTTTACAGAAATACCATCTAGGAAAAGTGCAAGGTGCACGAATATCTCGGTGACAGGTGTTAAGTAAACTCAGCGAGAAAATCAGAAACGAGTTCCGAGTGGAGGCCCAGTTCAACTTGTAAGTTTCGTGGGCACAATAAATCATTCACAAAAGCCCACCTTAAACAGCTCAAGTACTCAGAAAAATAGGCCGATGGTTACTCGAGCGATAACATAATCCGCGGTCTTATTGTTGTAGAGCAGATGTCATTTATGGGTGGGGCTGACGCGCAGAGCAGCCGAAACATTTTTGTACCAACCCCCGCCCCGCGCTCTTTCCAATGGGATAGAAGGGGCTCCAAAAAGCTAAGGGGAAAGCTCCCAACGCTCAATTCCTCCCACAAACAAGGAAGTTTTTTTTTGATGTGTACACGTAAAAGCCCGCGATAAGACGTACAAAATCTCCCATAATTAAACCCTACCCTGGAAAAGAAATCCTCCCTTTCTCCCCTCCCGGGCCGGCTCCTCCTCGGGACACTTGTCTGAGTCTTTTCTTTCCCTCCTTCCCACGCTGACGGAGAGGCCGCACGCAAGCCGCGGACGACTGTTTCTTTTTTCGCGCGGAGGGAACTCGACGGGTAGGAACGCCGTGTGGCGGGAAGGGAGCCGGCGGCGTTGTGAGGTGGCCAAGAAGGCTTGACGGGTACGAGCGGGGCTGGGGGTTGGGGGCAAGGGACGATACGGGCCAGCGGGCCCGCACAGGAGGCCGAGGTGACGAGGGGAAATCTCCCGGCTCGGAGCTGGGACCCGGCGCTTCCGGCTAACGACCGGTCGCTCTCGGGCCTAGCGCGGCTCGCCTTCCCGGCTTCGCTGGGGCGGACGGAGAGTTGGTAGGAAGGGAAACCGCGGCTCGCACTTGCCTGGAACCGGGTGACCAATAACTGGTAATAGTCTTTGCTCGGCGCTGGGCCTTGTCCTACAATTTCGAAGAGAGTCTCCGGCAGCCACGACGCCATCTTGGGACGCCACCGCCGTCGCTAAGACAACCAGGAAGGGGCGGGGCCTGCCTGGGGTCACGGGGGCCACAGCCGTGGTTTAAAAAAAAAAAATCGAACCCTACTTTTGAGCTGGCGGGGTGTTTCTAGCTTTGGGGATGATTATTCCCTTCATCCAAGGGTTAGGAGGAACTCTTGAGCCGTGAAATATCCACCTTGAGGTCCCGGGTGACCCGGAGGGGAATTAGTTCCTGCTACCACCGAGGGGGAGTGGGGAAGGCGGGGGGGAGGCGGTGACCCCGGCGGAGGGATACCAAGCGAAGTCTCACATTCCCCTTCCTGGTCCCTCGAAGGGATCGGGAGGAGGTCGCAGGCCGCTGGGGGGGAAGTCGAGCCCGGCAGTGGCGAGGCGGCTGGGGGGGCGGGGTGGGAGGGGAGGGGAGGGGAGGGGAGGGGCGATGTGAGGAGCCGCGAGTAGGCAGCGGGGGGCCTGTCCCGCGGACGAGCACCGTCAGCCCCAGCCGCGGCGGGCAAAGTAGTTCCCGGAGGGTGTTGGAACGGGCGGGGAGGGAAGAAGGCGGCGCGGGCGGAGGCGCACGCCGGGAGCGGTGCTGCGGCTCAGCTGATAATTGAAGGGACCCGAGGAGCCGCCGCCGCCGCCGCCGCTTGGGGGGGGTGGGGGGAGCGAGGAGGAAGTTACTGCCGCGCCACGGAGTCCGGACCGGAGACTTTGGGGCCCAACTAGGTAATTGGGGCGCAGTTCCGAGCGGCGGCGGGGCCAGGCCTGGGTGGGGGGGGAGGAGGCTGTGTTGAGGGTTGAAGGTGGGGTGGGGGGGTGGTGGTGGTGGCGGCGGCGGGGAGGAGCTAGAACAGAAAGTCCCAGGAAGCCCGGTTGTGTCATCGCCGCGATTCGGTTCCCCCCCCGCCCCCCACGCTCGGCCTGTTCCCGGCGGCGGCGGCGGCGGCGGGACCGCGGAAGGACCGGGCCGGGGGTTGACGGGTCAGGCGCTCGAGGGAGAGAGACCGCGGCTGGAGGGGGCCCGGGGCTGGGTGGGAGCCGGGTGTGGGGGTGAGGGGGGCGGGGCGCGGGGTGCGCCCCCACCCCCCGCAAACCGTGAGGAAGGCCCTGTCACGGAGCCCGGGGGTAAAGGCGTGCGGGGTCTGGGGGAGCCCGGCGGGTGTCGTGTGTGGGGGGGGGCCGGAAGTGGGCCTTGGAGCTTGGAGGGCGTCTAGGAAGACAGAAAGTGGGGGGCCGGAAGTGCAGGTGGGGGGTGTGAAAGACGGCCAGGGTTCCCCGGAAATGGGATGGGGGGCCCGGAAACCGGGAGAGGGGAGGCTCCGGGGCCAGGGAACGGCCCGGAAATGGAAACTAGGGAGCAGCTCGAGTGACAACAGTTGTGGGAAGCGACGGTCAGAGGAGGGAGCGGCCGGAGTGACTTTTAGACGCAGTGAGAGGTTTCCATCCGACGGTGGGGGCGAGACGGTTGAGGGCGGGCGAGGCCGCAGACGGGGGGTCTGCGCTGGGCAGTTGTTTTTTCAGCCCGTGGGAAGTTGAGGCTTGACGGAGGGGGGACGCCGAGCGAGGACGCGGCGAGGGCGGCTTGAAACAGGCGGAGAAACTTGGCCGAGAGGAGCGGAGCATCCTTCTCCATTGAGCGGCGTGGAAAGTGGGGGTGGGGGTGGGGTTAGGACCTGTGGGGAGGGAGGTGGACCGGTTGTCACTCCTGTCGTATTAGTATTCAGAGCGAGTCAGGCGATTAATTTATTTATATGTGGATTACATAAAACCTATTATAACGTCTGTCCGTTCAGTTCACCCTCTCTCCATGCTCCTCCACAGTGAGTGGGTTTCCAGTTGTGGAACAAGTTAGAGGGGCGTGCAGATAACGGAGGTGATAGCGTCCCCCATCCTGTCCTTCCTCCGTGTCGGTCCCCTCCTCAGAAATAAGCGAAATCTTTTCCTTTGCTGGAGGAAGGGGAAAAAAAGATTTAAACACACAGGCAAATCGTGGCGGGAGGTCTAGGGGTAGCTTAGACTTTTGAACTCCTGAGGGGGGACAAGGGGACGAGAGGGAATTGGGTGCCCGGTGTGGCGAGGAGAGGACGGAAGGGGCCGCTTCTAAACACTTCAGACAGATTTGTTTGTTTTTGATAATGCCGTTTTTTTTTTTTTAACTCTGTCTTGGGAGCGGGGAGGTTTAGCTTAAGCCGGGTATCTGGCGGGGGATATGGTTTCATTGCTTCGCCGGGTAATTGGGGGGGACAGAATGTGTCACGGGAACGTTGGTGTGTGTGGAATGGGGCGCGGGGTAGGGGGGCGTTTAGTAGCGCAGTGGGGATGTCTAATTGCTCCCCTGCTGTCTCCCTTCCTCGTCGGCCTTCCCTGATCTTGCCTGGGCTGCCAGATCACCCGATCCCCGGGCTTTCCTTGGTTTTGTAGGCCCTTCTGTGGTGTGTTGAACTTTCTATTCCTCTCCAGTATCTAGCTATTTTTGGCGATTCATTTGTTAAAAAGACCCGGCAAGTTGAGGCTCAGAATCTCCTCTCAAAAAAGCAAAATAAAAAAAGTACGGGATAGAAACTTGAAAGAGCTATTGAGTGGGGTAAAAAACCGACGTTCGGAACAAAGGTCCTAGTTGTTAGAGAAAAAGGCAAGAGGCCTGTATATGAAGCCTGTATGTGTGTCGCATTTACTGGGGGGTGGGGTGGGGGGGACAGCAGTTGGGGTTATGGAGTGGAATTATCAGAGGTTCAGAAACAGTACATGGCAGAGGGTTTTATTAAGGCTTAGTTTTTTTTTTCATACAGAAAGCGTGCAAAGAACTCAGTATTAAGTGTGGATTTTAGAGTAAACACGTTTCTAACACATTTCTAATTGTTTTAGAAACTTCCTGCTCCACGTTCAGCCTCAAGTACTGAACTCCTGTGGCTTTTATATAATCTTTGTGAAATTGTTTGGGGAGTTTTTATTTCATTTATTTGGAGTTGAGAGAGCACATTAAAATGGCTGAGGGTTGTGGGCTTTGTCCACATCACCCTTTCTATGAATGTGCCAATATCCATAAGAATTGAAGAGCTGTAATTAAGATTATCCTGGTGGCTCAGTAGTAAAGAATGTGCCTGCAGTGCTGGAGACTTGGGTTCAATTCGTGGGTGAAGATCCCCTGAAGAAAGAAATGGCAACCCACTCTGGTATTCTTGCCTGGGGAATCCCATGGACAGAGGAACCTGGCAGGCTACGGTGGTCTGTGGGGTCACAAGAGTACTTAGCCTCTAAACAAGAACAACAATTAAGATTATCACGGCTTCCTTTCGATTCCCAGTTTTTCAGGAGTTTGAGCGGTTTTTAAGTTTGCTCAGCTGACATTTATTGTTTTGTGTCCGTAAACAGGCATTTTATTTTTCATTTACTTTCTAAAAGTTAGAACATGTTGGCACTTAGAATTTCTGAAGGTACTAAACAAAATTATTTTTTACAGTGAAGAACAGGATGCTTGGTCAGGATAAAAGCAATGCTTTCATCTAGCAAAGTAAATTTGAAGTAATGTTTACTTTTCCATTCTAACTTTTGAGATTAGTGCATTTTTATCTGGCTATGGTTGTAAGATCCTGTCTGAGGTCATCATCCTAGCAAAGAAGACACATGCTGGCCTAGGAATTCATAACACTGCCGGTTAGTAGCTGTGTGACCTTGAGTTATTCTCGGACCCCTTCTGATCTCCATTTGTTTTAACCTGTAAAATGGGAGTGGATAGTCCGTCTCTTTCCTACTGGGTGGTTGTCAGATCCAGTGGATATAATGGCTGAGAAGAAATACATACTGCTAAATAAGTGTAAGACAGTTGTCATTAGCTTTAGAAAATTTTCTATTTTGAGGTAATTACAAAAAACTTTCATCAGTTGCAGGGGTGGAAGGTTGTCAATGTAAGGTAGGTTGGAGATAGGAAGTTACAGCACTTTATAATATGAAATTGCTGCCTAATTGGTAGTGGAACTTGGACCTCAATTGTTACGTTACTTTTTGCAGCGGTATGCTTGTTCACCATACCTTGTTAATTCTGCTGAGAGAAAGTTCAGACAGATTGCTTCTTGTTTTTATTGTGGAAAAAATTTGGTTCCTGGCTTTTATATGAAATTGACTTTCTAATATCAGAGACTACAATTAAGGATGGAGAAGGAAATGGCAACCCACTCCAGTATTCTTGGCTGGAAAATCCCGTGGGGTCTCAAGAGTTGGACACAACTTAGCAGCTAAGCGACCACCACAATTGAGGAAAAGTATTTCAGAATCTTGGTCTGGTTTCTTTTACAGAATCTGGGGGAGTTTTTGTTTTTAATTCTTTTAAGGGAATGTGGGTGGGAATCTTTTCGAACAAACTGATACCAATTGCCCATTTATTTTTTGCATGTTTGCTGAGGTAATTGGATCTACTCAAGTTGAAAAAGTAACCTGCTTGTTGCTTTTCATCTTCAGGTTCTTGATCTGCCAGCCTGACATGCCTTTTTCCTTCTTTTGAGTCATTTTAGGTTCACCTCAACTCACAATTATTCACTCAAAAATTTCTACCTCCTGATCTTTCCTTTTTATTTCTTTGTTATCTATATATGCTTCATTGGGGGATTATAGTGCTAGCTTTGTTGACAAGCATTGCTTTTGTTTCCCTGACTGGATTATAGGCTTCCTGAGGGCAAGGATTATCTCAGTGTCCTTGTGTTTTGCCTGAAGGTGTACTCATAAACCTGATTGAAAATAACACCCGTTTTCCTTCCCACTCCAAAGCGATAATGGTAGCCTGGCCATGCCAGCTATGCAGCCAGTCTTCCTGCTTGGAAAGTTTCTTGGCTTCAACATGTCTCTCAGAGTGCTGTCTGGTTTAGTTCTCAGAGTCTCACATCTTCCTGACTGCTGTGCTATCAGAGTGCCTGGATAGGGTGGAAGGGTAAGAGTTTGGTGAATATTATATAAGACATATAATTTGTAGGTTGTTATATAATCTTGGTGCTTTTTAGCTCTTAACATGTAATGTTAGCTTTACATTTGTGGGTTGTTTTTTTTTTTTTTTTTTTAGTGTCTGGGTATAGTTTAGACAGCTGTGCTGTATAGATTTCTTAAAGGCATAACCCTCTAGCAAATTGTTCTTTAGTTTCTCCCCGGTCTGCTAGATTTCTCTGTATACAGTGGGTGCCTGCTGTTATTTATGGTAAATAGATCTGTATACTGATATCAAGCCAGTCTTTTGACTTGTGTTTAAGTAGAACTTGGCTAATGTCCTGGATTTTTACAAATGCATTTATTTAATAAAATCTTATCAGTACTATCCCAATTTATGGCTAGTTTCAGGTTATGAGCAAAAGAAGTTGTTATCTCAACTGAAATAAGTCTGCTCCATAGTTTTTCTCCTAGGACTTTTAGATCTTTTTTGTGATTCTTAAAGTTTCAGTAAACTGGATTGGCCAGAAGAAAAAGCTACTTGAGTAGTCTATTATTTAGACTTAACCCATTTTGTCTTGAGTGTGCCGAGAAGCTGTTAATAGTCAGTTTTGGAGTTATGCTTGATTTAAAAAGTCATTCTAGGGGCCTAGAGTTAAAAAGCTGCCTCTTGCTCAGATCTTTCATTAAGGAAAAGCACTGTTCAAGTGAGTATCTGATTTGAAGGTAGAAGACTTGGGTTCCAGTTCTGGCAATGCGTTTTCTGTGTTTGTGACCTTGGGCAAATAATACAACCCTGGTGAACTTCAAGTGCTTAATCTGAAAAATGTGGTCATGGCCACCATATCAATGCTAGGCACTGTATTCAGGAGATCAGGCTACAAAGATGGATTGGAACATGGCCCTTATTCCGCTGGTTCATCCCTGCGTTGATCACTACTTGCCTGATTTATTTACAGTGTTCTACCTAGAACATACTTTTATAATGTATGTAGGTGTACTACTTGAAGATATTTGAGTATATAGAATAGTATTCCTTAGTAGATTATGAATTTCTTGAAGTTAATCTTTCCTCTTTTATCCATAGAAGCAAGTGCAGGGCCTGTCCCATAGTAAAGATTCTTTTAATGTTTACTGAAGGAATAAGTTGTGAGAGTAAGATTCTGAAAGTGAAAATATTTTGTAATGGTTTAATGTCCTGTTTGGTTTCTTTTGATAAGCATTTTGGATCACTATTATGATAACGAGATTTTGGAGTTTTCTTCTTTAATTTCTTGATACATATTTTAGAGACTGCAAGTTACGTTGAATCATATTAAACTAGGGCAAGCCACTTCACATTATTTCAGTTCAGTTTAGTCCATCGAGTCGGTAATGCCATCCAGCCATCTCATTCTCTGTCGTCCCCTTCTCCTCCCACCCCCAATCCTTCCCAGCCTCAGAGTCTTTTCCAGTGAGTCAACTCGTCGCATGAGGTGGCCAAAGTATTGGAGTTTCAGCTTTAGCATCAGTCCTTCCAATGAACACCCAGGATTGATCTTTTAGGATGGACTGGTTGGATCTCCTTGCAGTCCAAGGGACTCTCAAGAGTCTTCTCCAGCACCACAGTTCAAAAGCATTGATTCTTTGGCGATCAGCTTTCTTCACAGTCCAACTCTCACATTATTGTCCATTTAATTGTCCATTATTTGCATGAAATAGTTGATCATTTCGGAGAAGGCAGTGGCAAGCCACTGCAGTACTATTGCCTGGAGAATCCCATGGATGGAGGAGCCTGGTAGGCTGCAGTCCGTGGGGTCGCTGGGGGTCAGACACGAGTGAGCGACTTCACTTTCACTTTTCACTTTCACACATTGGAGAAGGAAATGGCAACCTACTCCTTTGTTCTTGCCTGGAGAATCCCGGGGATGGGGGAGCCTGGTGGGCTTCAGTCTATGGGGACACACAGAGTCGGACACGACTGAAGTGACTTAGCAGCAGCAGCAGTTGATCATTTAAATGCTACATTGAGGACTTATGTTTTGAGAGAGTGCATATTTAAGTACAGAACTGAATTTTACACATCATTTTAGTTTCAGTTCAGTCTCTCAGTCGTGTCCGACTCTTTGTGACCCCATGAATCACAGCACGCCAGGCCTCCCTGTCCATCTCCAACTCCCGGAGTTCACTCAAATTCATGTCCACAGAGTCAGTGATGCCATCCAGCCATCTCATTCTCTGTCGTCCCCGTCTCCTCCCGCCCCCAATCCTTCCCAGCATCAGAGTCTTTTCCAGAGAGTCAACTCGTCGCATGAGGTGGCCAAAGTATTGGAGTTTCAGCTTCAGCATCAGCCCTTCCAATGAACACCCAGGATTGATCTCCTTTAGAATGGACTGGTTGGATCTCCTTGCAGTCCAAGGGACTCTCAAGAGTCTTCTCCAGCACCACAGTTCAAAAGTATCAGTTCTTCGGCGATCAGCTTTCTTCACAATCCAACTCTCACATCCATACATGACCACTGGAAAAACCAGCCTTGACGAGACGGACCTTAGTTGGCAAAGTAATATCTCTGCTTTATAATATGCTATCTAGGTTGGTCATAACTTTCCTTCCAAGGAGTAAGCGTCTTTTAATTTCATGGCTGCAATCAGCATCTGCAGTGATTTTGGAGCCCCCAAAAATAAAGTCTGACACTGTTTCCACTGTTTCCCCATCTATTTCCCATGAAGTGATGGGACCAGATGCCATCTTTGTTTTCTGAATGTTGAGCTTCAAGCCAGCCTTTTCACTCTCCTCTTTCACTTTCATCAAGAGGCTTTTTAGTTCCTCTTCAGTTTTTGCCATAAGTGTGGTGTCATCTGCATATCTGAGGTTATTGATATTTCTCCCCGCAATCTTGATTCCAGCTTGTGCTTCTTCCAGCCCAGTGTTCCTCATGATGTACTCTGCATATAAGTTAAATAAGCAGGGTGACAATATACAACCTTGACGTACTCCTTTTCCTATTTGGAACCAGTCTGTTGTTCCATGTACAGTTCTGACTGTTGCTTCCTGACCTGCATACAGGTTTCTCAAGAGGCAGGTCAGGTGGTCTGGGATTCCCATCTCTTTCAGAATTTTCCACAGTTTATTGTGATCCACAGAGTCAAAGGCTTTGGCATAGTCATTGAAGCAGAAATAGATGTTTCTCTGGAACTCTTGCTTTCTCCATGATCCAGCGGATGTTAGCAATTTGATCTCTGGTGCCTCTGCCTTTTCTAAAACCTGCTTGAACATCTGGGAGTTCATGGTTCACATATTGCTGAAGCCTGGCTTGGAGAATTTTGAACGTGACTTTACTAGCATGTGAGATGAGTGCAATTGTGCGGTAGTTTGAGCATTCTTTGGCATTGCCTTTCTTTGGGATTGGAATGAAGACTGACCTTTTCCAGTCCTGGGCCACTGCTGAGTTCTCCAAATTTGCTGGCATATTGAGTGCAGCACTTTCACAGCATCATCATTCAGGATTTGAAATAGCTCAACTGGAATTCCATCACCTCCACTAGCTTTGTTCGTAGTGATGCTTTCTAAGGCCCCCTTGACTTCACATTCCAAGATGTCTGACTCTAGGTTAGTGATCACGCCATAGTGATTATCTTGGTCGTGAAAATCTTTTTTGTACAGTTCTTCCACTCTTGCCACCTCTTCTTAATATCTTCTGCTTCTGTTAGGTTTAGTTTATTGTTTCTTTTTTATTTCTATAAACATGATGTTATTACCGATACATGGATTTTTGAATATTTATAAGCTGAAGTGTCTTATCAACAAGCCTTCAAGATTTGAAATTATAGCATTTTAATGTGTGTTTTAATCGCTTGTTTTCTGTCATAACCAGTGAATAAGTTCCATCCTGACTTTACAACTCCTACTCATTCCACCCATGGGCAACATTCTGAATAAATAGATGGGCCTTGTGCTGTTGTCTTAAGGTCACATTAACACATCTTCAGGTCCTCATACTGGTAAACATTTGTGATGCCCTGAAAACCCAAAGTGAGTTTGTATGGATAACTTGTTTGAAATTTACTGTTGAGTTGTAATATAAGCTGCTTTGTGTCCTTAGAGAGCAGGTTCATGGAGATCATATGAAGGGGCCTTCCCCAATCTCCCTTTAAAAAAAATTCTTAAAACTTCAGTGCTTGTAGTTGCCTTGTGAACAGCAAATGTGTGAAAATGCTATAACTTCTGCTATAGCCGCAGTATTTTGTAATCCAGTTTTGCACTCTTGGCTGCGGGCAGTCAGAGGAGCTGCCTCTTCCGCTCTGAAAACACCCGGGAGCTTCATTCGTGCTGTGGCTTTGTGTGTCCACTTGGATTGGTACCTTTCCCCAACCTTGTATTTCTGTAGCTATATACACTCTTAACTTTCTTTCAGTAGCTCCTGTTAAGATTTTCAGTCTTCACTCTTCTGCTCCCTTCTACAGCATTTGTTTCACTGATGGCTTTTACAGTCTTACTAGTTGTGTACATCTTCTTTTATGAGATCTTTGGCTTCTTGAGAGTAGAGGTCTCATTCTTCTCTCCTCAAAGAGGCTGGCACAAGTCTCCATATAAGGTATCGTACATGGTAGATGGAAAGTGGTAGAGTTCATTCTGGTGACACGTTAAAGAACTATATTGTGAAATAATAGTATTGACATAGTCTACTGTCAGCTTGGGCTTCCCAGGTAACACAGCAGTAAAGAATCCACCTGCCAATGCAGGAGATAAGGGTTTGATCCCTGGGTTGGAAGATCCCCTGAAGTAGGAAGTGGCAACTGACTCTAGGATTCTTTCCTGGAAAATTCCATGGACAGAGAGCTTGGTGGTTTACAGTCCAGGGGTTTGCAGAGTCTGACAGGACTGAGTGACTGATCATGCATGCACACGCTGTCAACTTGCTTATTTTATTGGCGGCTTGCAGAGTCTTAGTTCCCCAATCTGGGATTGAACCCGGGCCCTCAGCTGTTAAAGTACAGAGTCCTGACCATTGAACTGTCAAGGAATTCCCTCAACTTGCTTATTTCTAGTTTTTCAGGGTTTGGTAGCTGAACGTAGGATCCTAGAATATAAATTTTTCAGAATTGGGCTCATTAAAATCAGCTTCTTAAGGGATTGCTAAAGTACTAGACTGTTTTAGTGACTCAGATGCCCCAGGTTTACCCTTAGGGGATTATCGTTATTAGTAGATGAAAGTTTGTCAGTTTGCTTTATCAGGTGCTTACTGCACCACAGGACTGTGCTGGGGGAAATACAAAAGGGACTTAAGAGGTAGTTTTTGTCTTCCGAGTTTCATTATGTTTCTTTTAGTTGATAATCACTTCTCAGACTGACTTGATAACTATGTATAATTAGCACAGAGAAGTATTCTGTAGATATTCTAAGTGCAGGTGTTCTGGATTTAGAAAACTTGATATGAGAATCTAAATTAAGAAACAGATGAATTAGGGCATGCCTTTTTGGCCTTGCTGAATAAATTGTTGGTAGTTCTTCCATTGCACAAATATTTCATCAGCAACAAACGCGTGTGCATTTCTGGTTCCATATAAGGTCTGCCCTCTTGTAGAGTGCTGAGGAGAAATAAGGTTTATAAAATGAGATCTTTTATTTCAAAATGTACTGATACTGCAGATTGAGTTCAGACTGTGTCAAAAGAGCACAACATATAACATCATACGTATTTGTTTTTAAGTGCAAAGTTGAGTTTTATATAGCGAGTACTCAAGTTTAGAGAGAGATTGAAGTTATTGAGGAAGACTTTATGAACAGAGGAGGGGCTTGAGCTGGCCCTGATACTTGGTTAGGTGTAGGAGTGTGGGAAGCTTGAAAGTGGAGTTGATAAGGATCTAGTGGTAAGGTAAACTGGCCCTCTGAAGGAGAGGGTCCACATTTATGAAATTTGGGCTGAGATTATTTAGGTTCTGAAATGGGAGATTAAGAAATTCAATTTAACAAATAGACATGTTGAAATTATGGTTGATAGATGAATAGGCAGTGACAACATCAAAAATATATGACTTGTAAATGAACTGAAAAGAAAACTAAAAGTGCTTTCAGATCTTGCTTATCTTTTTATGAAATTGCTTCCTTTCTAGGACTGCATATAAGGGTCTTTGTGGTAAGTTTTGAGGCAATTGAAGCAGTGGAGGTCAAGCTGACTTCTTGTTCAGTTTCCCTACTTGGTTAAGAAGTTTTGTTCAGTAGGCAGGAGCTGGTATCTAAATGATTCCCACTGCCCCTCTGTTCAGTCACAGAATTCTTCCTTTAGTGGAAGCTGGCAATCATCTTCTAACACATTCAACTATTGTTTATTCAGAGATTAAAAAAAAAACCGGTACTGTTTAAGATTACATGTTTCTTGTGAGTTAGTAATTTATCAGTCTTATTTATGGTGAACCTTTTGTTTAGTGTCTACTGCTCTAGAAAACTGTTTAAAACAAAAGCAAATTGTGGTTTTAGTTTATACATATAAAATCCCTGATAGCTCAGTTTGGAAAGAAGCCACCTACAATGCTGGAGACCCTGGTCCAATTCCTGGGTTGGGAAGATCTGCTGGAGAAGGGATAGGCTACCCAATCCAGTATTCTCGGGCTTCCCTTGTGGCTCAGCTGGTAAAGAATCCGCCTGCAATGCAGGAGACTTGGGTTCAATCTCTGGGTTGGGAAGATCCCCTAGAGAAGGGAAAGGCTGCTCACTCCAGAATTCTGGCCTGGAGAATTCTATGGACTGTATAGTCCATGGGGTCGCAAAGAGTCTGACAGGACTGAGTGACTTTCACTTTATTTTTTCAAAGGTGGAAATTAATATTACGCAGTTTAATCAAGTTAAATATTTTAGTTACATATTTTCCTTGCTCTTGGGTTGATGTCACAGTAGATTATTTGTTACCCATTTTATTAATACTTTTACAAAAGTACATCAGATTTCAAAAATGGAAAATGAGGTTAGATGTGGCTGAAGGGAAACTAAAGCAAAAGAGAATATTTGGGGGTGTGGTAGCCATAATATTTAGCTTTCTTTATCAGCTTTTGTTCTAGCATGTTCTTGTAGACTTTGATGACTGTAGTTTGAATTAATTTGATCTTTTTCCTTATGTGGGGACAGCAGAGATGCTAGCTGTTATTGCAAGTTTATGACTTAAAATAGTATCTGTTAAGGCTATATATGCCAAAATTTGTGGGCTTTTATGGACTCGAGTTGAAGCATTTGTGAAGTGTCAGTATTTTACTGCTGCAACAGGCAGTAGTGCCTATTTTTCTGCAAGACAGTCCTGCAGCTTCCCACTTTTTTCCTTTATCAAGCACATATTTCCGTTTCTTCTACTCACTCAGGGAAAGCAGCTTAGTCTCCAAAGGAGATTAGACCTGGTCTTTACCTACAGCATTTGGGCCCTTCTCCCAGTAGATGGCAACAAAAATTAGGCTCATTTCTGAGAAGATTGAGTAATTCTTAACTTTGTGATCAGACCTGTTTGCTAGTTATTTCTCAACTCTCATTAGGTATGTTAGTATTGATTTTTACCTTTTGACCTCAAAATACTTTTGTTATAAAGCTAGACTTAATTGCAGAGTTCTTTTCACAGTGCCTTTTGGCAAGTTTTGCCCTTCCAGTTGCTGCTGTGAGGTAAGACTTGGGGAATTTCAGCCTTTGGTGCGGCACTGTAAGGTAATCTGCTGCTGCCTCTTCTGACCAGCTAGTATTACTTCCAGCTGCCTAGATAGTAGGCCATGCCGGTTTTTTCCAGGTGTCTTCTCATTACACAAACTAAGTCCAACTGACATGAATTACTGGAGATAATAGCCCATCATTTGGGATTTTCGTTGCGGCACCTCTTTAAAGTGATACTCAGTTTATATTTCTTGGATCAGCTGAGGATATGGTGAAACTTACTGTTTGCTGGAATAGCTGTTTTTCTTTCTGTTCTGTGGAATGGGCCTTCTGCTTCAGTCATGTGTTTACTTATGATCAGTATATTAATTTGTTACTAAAAGAAAATTAAGATGATTCATAATTACGCACTTAACTTGAGTTTGCTATATTTAGAGAAACTCAAAACTTTTTCAGGATACCTGCTGAATTTACTTAAACATTTAATGCTATAGTAAAGAATTTGGGCTAGTAGGTTCAAGGGAAGAAATTATCTTGGTTTCAGCAACCACTGCATTGAGTGTGTGTGTGTGTGTGTGTGTGTATTGATCTTTTAAAGGTATTTCTTGGGCTTCCCTGATAGCTCAGTTGGTAAAGAATCTGCCTGCAAATGCAGGAGACCCTGTTTTGATTCCTGGGTCAGGAAGATCCCCTGGAGAAAGGGATAGGCTACCCATTCCAGTATTCTTGGGCTTCCCTTGTGGCTCAGCTGGTAAAGAATCTACCTGCAATGAGGGAGATGTGGGTTCGATCCCTGGGTTGGGAAGATCCCCTGGAGAAGGGGAAGGCTACCCATTCCAGTATTCTGGCCTGGAGAATCCCATGGACTGTATAGTCCATGGAGTTGCAAAGAGTCAAGACATTACTGAGCGACTTGCACACACACAAAGGATTTGGGAAGTTTCCATGTTACTTAAAAGAATTTTAAAGTTAGGAGTGGATTAATCCATAGTTCTTTTAAGAAATGTGAAATCCAGGACATAGTAAAACCATTTTTCTAAAAATTTCTGCAATTATTTCTGCTTAAGGGCTATTATTAGCATCATGATACAAGGGAAGAAATTATCTTGATTTCAGCGACTACATTGATCTTTTTTCTGTGTGTGCATTGATCTTTTAAAGTTATTTCTTGAATTGTATTAGCAATATTCTCAACCTAGAAAACAACCGTTAAACATCTCTGTTCTCAATGAAGTTAGTCTGAAGTTAGCAGTAGAGATAAAATTAATGTATATGAATAATAAGCAAATGATATGTATTTATAAGCAACTTTGGTCACTATTTCTAGCCTTCTGTTAAGGTTTGGGATTATGAGGATGGACAGATGTGGTCCTTGACCTTGAGTTTATAGTTTTATTAGGAGGGGAGCGGTAAACTCAGGGACAAAATTAATCATAACTCTTAAGCCGAATTCTGAGACATTACTCAGATGCCTCATAGGTGACTAGCTGTTTGGAAAGGAGAATATAGTAAAAATATTACCAAGGTATTTCTCAGAATAGTTGTTTTAGCTGCATCCGTGCATACTTGCCCACACTGAGTTCTGAATTCAGTTCCTTATTATCTTTGTGATGTGGCTTTCACTGTAAATATGTGTAATATACTCTGATAGTGAGCTAAATCAGTCCAACAATGTGGGAGATTAACAGCATGATAATAAAAAAGACTTCATGATTCAGTGCACCAGCAGCTCCCTTATATTGAATTCTTTCCTTGGCACACTGATATCTTACATGGGTTAATGTTAACAGTCTCTCAGGGGATGGGGTGGGGAGCTGGGTGGGGTGGAGATGGACAGGTGAGTGGATGAGCCAAAGAGCTGGGCATCTTAGACAGGGAGTGTGTGAGCGTGGACGAGTCTGCAGCAGAGGAGGCTGTCAGTTCTCAGAAGTGGCAGGGGAGAGTTAAATGTACTAAGTAAATATATTTTGCTTTCTGTGTTTAATGAGTTCTTTGCCCCATAGTTTTACATAAGGAAGATAGTCATACTTACTATGCTTTGAGTATCCCTTGGTTATAACTCCAATTGGAACAGCAAAAATATAAATATAGTAGAAAATAAGATTAATACCTGTGCATACATTTACATGAACATCTTATTTCTCCTTAAAGTTGGCATTTTTTTGTAACTTTTTATTTTGTATTGGGGTATAGCCGATTAACAAATAATGTCATGATAGTTTCAGGTGGACAGCAAAGGGACTCAGGCATACCTATACATGTATCCATTCACCCCCAAACTCCCCTCTCATCCAGGCTAAAAGTTGACATTTTTTCATGTAATTTTAATCAGTTTTTACAGAAAATGTTTTTCCATGGCTATGCACATTTATATGGTTTGAAGGAAGTGTCTCATAGAAAGATGATAGACTTCACGGCTAGACACTGTTTAAACAAGGTCCCCATATTCTAGCTGTGTGATCTTGGGCAAGTCATTTAAACTCTCTGAGGTGTAGTTTACTTGGTTAGGATCATTCATAAATAGTATACACTTGATAAATAGTAGCTGCTGCTATTTTTATTTATAATAACAATAAATATATGTTAATTTAACTATTTAGGGGAAGGTTTACATAGTATCATCTTTCAGAGCCGGGGTCAGCAAACTTTTTTTGCAAGGTGCGAGATGATTAATGTTTCTGGTTTTGCAGGTCAGCTCTTAAAGGGTTAAAAAAAAAAAGCGGCCAAATCAACCATTTTGAAACTTTACAAAGTTAGGTGGTTGGCCAGATTTGGCCTGTGGGCTGTAGTTTGCCAGCCTCTGCTCCAGAATATTACTAGCTGCTTTTCTACTTTGTTCATAGGAATTTGAAATGCTCTCTGTATGTTTTGAAAGATAACATGATAATGTCTCAGTGATAAAGGAATTTAGGATAAGTGGCTAAGAGCAGTCATTGGGATTCAACTTAAATTTTGGGTCTAATACTATTAACCAGTGTGACTTTTGTTTTGTCACCTTATTTTGGCTTCGGTGTCCCACCTGTAAAATGGGAATAATAATAATGGTCCCTACTTAAGGCTTGTTTTTAGAATTAAATTAGTTAATATGTAGAAGTTTTAGAACAACGCCTGGTACAGCATAAGTGCTCAGTGTGTTAACTGTTGTTCGTAATCATTCTTTTCTTGAGTGGAAACATTTTTATTTTCTTATATTGATAAAACAACAGGCTTGAGAAAGAGAAGATGGATGTCTCTGGTATATTGGAATTACTTGAGTGACAAGAGTTTTAGGTTTTGAAGCAGGAGGATCCTCTGAAGCAGAAGTATTGGTAGACTCTGCAATGAGATGGTTTCTGGTTGGGTTCCATTTTCCTAGTTGTTTGACCCTGGACAAGTTGATTAACATGCAAATTATAGAAAATACTGAATTGGCCAAGGAGTTTGTTTGGATTTTTCCATAAGACGTTATGAATTTTTGGCCAACTCGATACAAAATTTACAGAATTCTTTTGAGTTTTTAATGAGAGTGAAGTATTAAGTACAGTGCCTAGTTCAGTTAAGCAGTTGCTGTATTACATTTTTTTTTGACTAAGATACTGGCTTCTAGAAGAAATTTAATAGTAGCTTTTATTCTAGTAGTTGACGACTTTCACGTTGTTTTAGTATATGAAGTTACATTTGACTAAATTTTTTATTTTTAAGATGTTATAATTTTGGTGTTGAGTAAATTTAATGGTTAAAATGAAACTTTAAAGATTGAAAGGAAAAATATGCCAAACTTATTACGTATATTAAGTGTTTTGAAAAGCTTTTCGGGGAGTAATTTCTACATTTGATCTAGGTTCACAGGTTTATAAAAATGTTATAAAAGTAGAGTAAGGAGTATCCCATATTCCCTTTATCCACTGTCATGGTCAAAGTTTTGTTGTTAATCAGGAAAAATTTAAAGAAATGGATGTAAAATCTACTGCAAAAAAAAGTATAGTGAACACGTTGTTTTTCAGTGTGGCTCTTTACCAGTGTTTATGTACTTTTCAGAGTGCTGTGAGCGCACCAGAATGTCTCATTCCTGACTCTGGACTGTCACTGGTGAACATTATTACCCTTAGTCTTAAGGTTCTCTTTGGTAGTTGGACATTCCTAAATGCCCTGCTTTTTAAGAGACTTAAACTTGCTTTGCTTTGTTTAGTAAAGTGCCTTCCTTGTATATTTAGACCTACTCCCTCTAGCTTTTATTATGCATTGAGTTACAAAACTACTTGCTAGAATTGTGTATTAAGTGGGTAAGTTGAGAGTGAAGACTTGTGCCACCCCCACCCCCTTTTTTTAAAATATTTTTTTGGCTGCACCAGGTCTTAGTTGAGGCATGCAAACTCCTAGTTGCAGCATGTGGGATCTAGTTCCCCAATCAGGGATCAAACCCCAGGCCGCCTGCATTGGGAACTAGGAGTCTCAGTCAGTCATTGGACCACTAGGGAAGTCGTCCTGCGGTTTTAAGAGTGAAAATTCTTATAACTCAAAGGTATTGTAAAAAGTATATTAGTTTTCAGCACTTCCTTTTTTTTTTTTTTAAGTTGAGGGGATCAGTAAGGCCTTTTTAAAATAGATTAAACCTCTGGTTTCTGAAAATAGTAAAGAAAAAAATAAGTACTGTATTATCTGCAGTAAGTAAGGGCCTGTTGTAAACCAGGCAGACATATGCAGAACTTGCTGTACTTAACTTTCATCTCTCCCTAAATGCCTTGAAATTCCTAGTTTCATTCCTAAATTTCCTGAATTCCTAGATGTCTTTCCCTTTGCCTGCCATTCCTTAGTAATGGCTCCCACTGTCTACTTGCCGCTTGAAGAGTCTTATTAGGTAAGAGGACTTAAACATTTTAAAAAGAAACTTCTAAGTTTACAGTAGTTTCAGATTTACAGAAAAGTTGTGAAGATAGTTACTCTATACTCCTCCCCAGTTGTTTCTTTTTTTTTTTTTTGCAAGATCTTGTATGATAAGTTTGACTCAGCTAGTGAACCAGTACTGATGCATCACTACTGCTCATACTTGAGGTGGGCTTCCTTAGTCTTCACCTGATATCTCTGTTCCAGGATTCACCCAGGGTGCCACGTTACATTTGGTGAGCAGCTCTTAAAAACTCTTCAATTTTGGAGGCATGTATTTCTGATCATAAAGTACAGAGTGATAGTTAAAATCTAAATGAAGAAAAAGGAAAATTAAGAAACACATAATCTTATCACCTGATTTAAACATTTTTGTATTTTCTTCTAGCTTTTGTTTTAATAAAAATGGGTCCATATTATGTTTTCCCCCACCCATGCTAGTGTGATGAACATTTTCCTAATTTATTATTAGTTCTTTATTACTTTGTGACAACATAATTTATCCAATCTCTAGTCCTTTGTTAGATTTTTTAAAGAACTATTATTATGTTTCAAGGAATAGTTCTATACCTAAAGCCAGTTTTTAAATGAGGTGTCTCCCTCCCTTGTGTTTTGTATTAACTTGGGAAATGTCCTGTGTGTGAGGGTATGCGTGTGTGTTGTGGCACTCCATGGAAGAGGTGGAAGGCAAGGGTCTTGTGCAGGCTGGCTCTTGCCCACTTTTTTGACATCATCTCCTGTGTCTTTCGCTTTTGACTGGTTCTGCTTGTTCCAGCATTCTGCCTGGAGTGCTCTTCTAGATCTTACCTGGCTGTTGTCTCATGCATGAGGTCTTGGCTCAGATGTTCGCACACACAGCAGCTTTACTTTGTCACCCTATCCGTAGTCGTTCATTTCTCAGACAGGAACATTTCACCTGCAAGTAACAGAAAACTTGATTAACAGGGTCTTAAACAGATCAGGGTTTACTTTTCTTCATGCAGCATGGTTTAGCTGTACAGTGGTTTGGACCGGGCTCTGTCCGAACCTGCTTTGCCTTTCATAGCACGTGGTTCTCTTGGACACCAGATAACGATCATGGCTTGAAGTATGTCATGGCTTGTCTATTTCACATTCAAGGCAGGAAGAAGAGGAGGGCTTCTTTTTACTTCAGAAAGCAGAACTCTTCCTAGCATATCTCCTCATACCTCTTACTGGGGAGAATTGAGTCATACCTCTGGCAAAAACAAAATACTAATGTATTTTTAATTTTTTACTTCAAAGTATTTTTGTACAGAGGTAGTTTTAGACCACTTGGATTTTAAATTCTTTGAACTGCAGTACATGATAAGATACACGTGTGTAACTGAAATAAACTTCACAAATGATTCTTAACTATTACACATGCTGCTATTGATATTTTCTGTTCTCTGTTTTGAGGAGAATTTTTGGTTATGACCTTTTATGATGGAGGATTCTTAACCTTTATTGTGATAAGGGCTTTAGCAGTCTGAAGCTGTAGGCTCCTCAAAGTAATATTTTTAAACTCATTACGTCAACGCATAAGAGAAAACCCAAATATATCAGAATGTTAAAATTTAGCTTATGATTATGTGCTCAGTTGTGTCTCACTCTTTGTGACCCACGGCCTGTAGCTCACCAGGCCCCTCTGTCCGTGGGACTTCCTAGGCAGGAATACTGGAGTGGGCTGCCATTTCCTCCTCCAGGGAATCTTCCCAACTCAGGGATCAACCTGTGTCTCTTGCATCGCCTTCACTGGCAGGCAGATTCTTTACCATTAGCGCCATCTGTAAAGCTGAAACTCCAGCTCTCAAACTGTTAAGTTAGTTTGTTGTTGTAATGTTTCTTTATTAGCACTTTCAATAACATAATCTAGCAGCTGTTCAAAATAGTGATGAGTGTAAATGATATTTTGAAGTATCTTCAACAATTGTAATGTGATATGATAATATCTGATTTCTCTTGGTGCAAAGTCAAGGCAATGCCAATAATATTGTGGTTTGTTGCCTGTTCATGATAGAAATGTTAAATTTCAGTGAGAGGCTAGTGAAATGAAGTTTTTCAGTCCAAGTTTGTGAACCTCTTTGATTATAAACCCCTGGTATAAATTGCTTTCAAGGCACTAATCTTGCAGTTTGAGGAAAACACTGGGTCTGGCCCAACCATGACTCATCTCCTACAGCCAGGGGAGTAGCTTACTTCCTTGGAGGTGAGGAAGTTTGTACTCGTTGTAAGTCAGGATTCTTCGAGCAGGGAGGAGAAACAGGGTTTCGGTAGGAAATACTGTCTTCTACCTTTTCCTGACTGTAGTTTCCTCCTTCATTTTCATGATGGCTTAATTTTCTCACAGTATTACCTTATTTGCTGTTTGTCTGCCTTTCTTAGGGTCTTCCCATGTGGCTCAATGGTAAAGAATCCACCTGCCAAGCAGGAGACATGGCGTTCAGTCCCTGAATTGGGAAGATCCCCTGGAGGAGGGCATGGCAACTCACTCCAGTATTGTTGCCTGGAAAATCCCATGGAAAGAGAAGCCTGGTAGGCTAGAGTCAATGGGGTCATAGAGTCGGACATAACTTAGGGACTAAACAACAGCAGCTGCCTTCCCTAGTAGAATATAAATTCTGAGAGGAGAGACTGTCTTATTTACCCTTTTCCCCAATGCCTAAAACCTTTGAAGTAGGGTAATCAATACATATTTGTTAAGTAGCTGAGTAAGACCTGGCAGTCCCGCTTAACGGGTAACAAGATGAGGCCTGGATGTCCTCTCATTGCCACCCTCCACCAAAACAGGTGCAACTGATGTAAATGCTTAAAAGTGAGAGCATTTATGTAAAGTCACTGCTGTGAAGTGCTATACAAATGAGATGTTTTTCCTTAATGGAAGATTGTAAATTGACTTGTGTTCATATGATTCCTCTCCTTGCATTTTTAGAAGTGTAGGGTATATCTAAGATAGTTTGTAAACATCAGGAGCAAACATATTTTTGAAAAATGGTATAGAGGAATAAAAAGAAAATTGCTCTTGGTAATGAATTGTAGTCTCAGGACATTAAATGTCCTTTTATCTCCCGTCCCCAACCCTCTTTAACCTTAAAATTACCTCCTTTCTCTCTAGCAGGCATTCTTTCCTTTTTAAAGTGGGTTGACTTAAAATGCAGCAAACCTGTTTAATGAAAGTGCCAAAAGAATTGGTTGCTAGCATTCATTTTAAGTTGGTGGTTAGTCACATCTTATTTTAAGGTTTTCTTCAAGCAGTATTCCTGACTTATAAGACACATCAGTACCCTTTGTGTAGTTAGAACATGAACGTATGTTGATAGAATAAATACACTTTTTTCCAGTCCCCATAACTGTCTTGAATATCTCCTCAATCTTCAGGTTTAGTTAAAAAGCTTGGTTAAAAGGTAAACTGGTACTTTGTTTTGGATCACAGGGCTTTGTGAATCCTAGAAGAACTTCTTGGGGGACAAGTAAGTGAAGCTCCAGTACTTTGGCCACCTGATGTGAAGAGCCAGCTTGATTCATTGGCAAAGACCCTGATGCTGAGAAAGATTGAGGACAGGAGGAGAAGGGGCGGTGGAGGATGAGATAGTTGGATAACATCACTGACTCATTAGTCATGAGTTTGAGCAAACTCCTGGAAATAGTGAAAGGCAGGGAAGCCTGGCACACTGCAGTTCAAGGGGTCACGAAGAGTCAGATACAACATTGACTGAACAACAGCAAGAGATGTTATATCCATGTTGGATTTATTGTTGTTTGCTTTAGAAAAAAAATCATATTGCTTAAATTCATTCAACATTAAGTACTGTGGAATTTAAAATTGTTTGTTAATATGTTAAATACTTCTGGTTTTCATCTTATTTTTCTGTTTAATGGACTGTGAAGTAACTACTTAAGTCACTCAGTCGTGTTCAACTCTTTACAACCCTGTGGACTGCAGCATGCCAGGCCTCCCTGTCTGTCCATCACCGACTCCGGAGTAGAGAAAATGTCATTAGTTTAGAGAATAGGAAGATGTGGTGTAAGTCATAAGGAAATCAGGTTTACAGTGCGGTTTTAGTACCTGCCTAAGAAATGCAGTCCTCTATATTTAGGAGTCATTTCATTCTTAACAGATGATGATTATCTTTAAAAAGTCAGTTGATTTATAGTACTTCCCAATACTTGCGGAGAAAGAGTCTGGCATATCATAATTGGTTGGCATATTTGAAGGTTTAAAAGCAACAGATTGAAGGGTTGCCTTTCTATACAGTACTTTGGAAGGCAGGAAATATTTTCAGAGGAAAGTAGGTTTTTAAAAATAGCTTTATTGAGATAAAATTCATATGCCAGACAGTTCACCCATTTAAAGTGCAAAACGTGTTAACTATTTGGAATTGTTGTTCCATGTACAGTTCTGACTGTTGCTTCCTGACCTGCATACAGGTTTCTCAAGAGGCAGGTCAGGTGGTCTGGGATTCCCATCTCTTTCAGAATGTCCCACAGTTTATTGTGATCCACACAGTCAAAGGCTTTGACATAATCAATGAAGCAGAAATAGTTATTTTTCTGGAACTCTCTTGCTTTCTCCATGATCCAGCAGATGTTGGCAATTTGATCTCTGGTGCCTCTGCCTTTTCTAAAACCTGCTTGAACATCTGGGAGTTCACGGTTCACGTATTGCTGAAGCCTGGCTTGGAGAATTTTGAGCATGACTTTACTAGCGTGTGAAATGAGTGCAATTGTGCGGTAGTTTGAGCATTCTTTGGCATTGCCTTTCTTTGGGATTGGAATGAAGACTGACCTTTTCCAGTCCTGTGGCCACTGCTGAGTTTTCCAAATTTGCTGGCATATTGAGTGCAGCACTTTCACAGCATCCTCTTTCAAGATTTGAAATAGCTCAACTGGAATTCCATCACCTCCAGTAGCTTTGTTCGTAGTGATGCTTTCTAAGGCCCACTTGACTTCACATTCCAAGATGTCTGGCTCGAGGTCAGTGATCACATTATCGTGACTATCTTGGTTGTGAAGATCTTTTTTGTACAGTTCTTCTGTGTATTCTTGTCACCTCTTCTTACTATCTTCTGCTTCTGTTAGGTCCATACCGTTTCTGTCCTTTATCGAGCCCATCTTTGCATGAAATGTTCCCTTGGAATCTCTGTTTTTCTTGAAGAGATCTCTTGTTTTTCCTTTTCTGTTGTTTTCCTCTATTTCTTTGCATTGATCACTGAGGAAGGCTTTCTTATCTCTCCTTGCTATTCTTTGGAACTCTGCATTCAGATGCTTATATCTTTCCTTTTCTCCTTTGCTTTTCGCTTCTCTTCTTTTCACAGCTATTTGTAAGGCCTCCTCAGACAGCCATTTTGCTTTTTTGCATTTCTTTTCCATGGGGAAAAACTGTACATGGAACAACAGACTGGTTCCAAATAGGAAAAGGAGTACATCAAGGCTGTATATTGTCACCTTGCTTATTTAACTTCTATGCAGAGTACATCATGAGGAACGCTGGGCTGGAAGAAGCACAAGCTGGAATCAAGATTGCTGGGAGAAATATCAGTAACCTTAGATATGCAGATGACACTACCCTTATGGCAGAAAGTGAAGAGGAACTCAAAAGCCTCTTGATGAAAGTGAAAGAGGAGAGTGAAAAGGTTGGCTTGAAGCTCAACATTCAGAAAACAAAGATCATGGCCTCTGGTCCCATTACTTCATGGGAAATAGATGGAAAAACAGTGGAAACAGTGTCAGACTTTATTATTTGGGGCTCCAAAATCACTGCGGATGCTGATTGCAGCCATGAAATTAAAAGACGCTTATTCCTTGGAAGGAAAGTTATGACCAACCTAGATAGTATATTAAAAAGCAGAGACATTACTTTGCCAACCAAGGTCTGTCTAGTCAAGGCTATGGTTTTTCCCGTGGTCATGTATGGATGTGAGAGTTGGACTGTGAAGAAAGCTGATCACCGAAGAATTGATGCTTTTGAACTGTGGTGTTGGAGAAGACTCTTGAAAGTCACTTGTACTGCAAGGAGATCCGATCAGTCCTGGGTGTTCCTTGGAAGGACTGATGCTAAAGCTGAACTCCAATACTTTGGTCACTTCATGCGACGAGTTGACTCACTGGAAAAGACTCTGATGCTGGGAAAGGTTGGGGGCGGGAGGAGAAGGGGACGACGGAGAATGAGATGGCTGGATGGCATCACCGACTCAATGGACATGAGTTTGAGTGTACTCCGGGAGTTGGTGATGGACAGGGAGGCCTGGCGTGCTGTGATTCATGGGGTCGCGGAGAGTCGGACACGACTGAGCAACTGAACTGAACTGATTTGGAATTGTACAAGTATCACCAACTATAGAAGAAACTTTCATCACTGCAAAAAGAAACCCTCTTATTCGTTGGCTTCTACAAGCTTGTAGGTTATATTTTAGAATTGACCATTCCATTGTGATGTGCTTTCTTCCTATTATTTTAAAAAAATCTTAGTCTCTTGCTCCGCTGTGTGGTACTGTAGGCCTACCAATGGAAACTATTTGTTATTTGGCTTTCTCTTAATAGGAGGGCTCAGTCATCCCTTTTGGCCATTTTGACTTAGTATTTCTGCTTAAAATTATTGTTATTATTTTTTAAAAGTTTTTTCTTTTTGATGTGCATCATAGTTTTAAAGCCTTTATTTAATTTATTACAATAGTGCTTCTGTTTTTTGAAATTTTTATTGTCTTGTTTATGTTGGTCTTCCATTTTTCTGAGCCTCGCAAAGTCTCTTTAAATCTTGCATGCATCCTAGCGAAGTCTCCAATCTGCTCCCCTCTGAGTTGTCTTTATAAAGAAGGCCAGGGCAGGCTGAGGTCTCTGCACAGGGTAAAATCTTCAGGACACCTTTGACACTTCTGGTTTACTGTTGGTGTTTGTGATTTTTTTTTCCCAGAAGAAACTTCAGTTCATTTCAGTCGCTTAGTTGTGTCTGACTCTTTGTGACCCCATGAATCACAGCACTCCAGGCCTCCCTGTCCGTCACCAGCTCCCGGAGTTCACTCAAACTCATGTCCATCTAGTCGGTGATGCCATCCAGCCATCTCATCCTCTGTCGTCCCCTTCTCCTCCTGCCCCCAACCCCTCCCAGCCTCAGAGTCTTTTCCAGTGAGTCAACTCATCGCATGAGGTGGCCAAAGTATTGGAGTTTCAGCCTCAGCATCAGTCCTTCCAATGAACACCCAGGACTGATCTCCTTTAGAATGGACTGGTTGGATCTCCTTGCAGTCCGAGGGACTCTTCAAGAGTCTTCTCCAACACCACAGTCCAAAGGCATCAATTCTTTGGCGCTCAGCTTTCTTCACAGTCCAACTCTCAACATCCATACATGACCACTGGAAAAACCATAGCCTTGACTAGATGGACCTTGGTTGGTAAAGTAATGTGTCTGCTTTTTAATATGCTGTCTAGGTTGGTCATAGCTTTCCTTCCAAGGAGTAAGCGCCTTTTAATTTCATGGCTGCAATCAGCATCTGCAGTGATTTTGGAGCCCAAAAAAATAAAGTCTGACACTGTTTCCACTGTTTCCCATCTATTTCCCATGAAGTGATGGGACCAGATGCCATGATCTTAGTTTTCTGAATGTTGTGCTTTAAGCCAACTTTTTCACTCTCCTCTTTCACTTTCGTGAGACTTTTGAGTTCCTCCTCACTTTCTGCCATAAGGGTGGTGTCATCTGCATATCTGAGGTTATTGATACTTCTCCTAGCAATCTTGATTCCAGCTTGTGCTCCTTCCATCCTAGAGTTTCTCATTATGTTCTTTGCATATAAGTTAAATAAGCAAGGTGACAATATACAGTCTTGATGTACTCCTTTTCCTATTTGGAACCAGTCAGTTGTTCCATGTCCAGTTCTAACTGTTGCTTCCTGACCTGCTTACAGGTCTCTCAAGAGGCAGGTCAGGTGGTCTGGGATTCCCATCTCTTTCAGAATTGTCCATGGTTTATTATGATCCACACAGTCAAAGGATTTGGCATAGTCAATAAAGCAGAAATAGATGTTTTTCTGAAACTCTCTTGCTTTTTCAGTGATCCAGTGGATGTTGGCAATTTGATCTCTGGTTCCTCTGCTTTTTCTAAAACAAGCTTGAACATCTGGAAGTTCATGGTTCACATGTTGCTTAAGCGTGGCTTGGAGAATTTTGAGCATGACTTTACTAGCGTGTGAGATGAGTGCAATTGTGCGGTAGTTTGAGTATTCTTTGGCATTGCCTTTCTTTGGGATTGGAATGAAAACTGACCTTTTCCAGTCCTGTGGCCACTGCTGAGTTTTCCAAACTTAAGGCTCCTGTTTTACATTCTGGAGGTGTGGCAGTACTTGCTGTTTCTCCCTCTGGATTATTTTGGTTATTTTTCTGTCATTTGTGAGTAAGACATGACTGAGCATAGAAATTTGGTGGCTGTGGTTTTGTTCAGCTCCTTCTTTTGTCTAATACAAGTTTTGTCTTCATGTTTTTCTTTAAAGTTTAAAGGATGGAGAAAGAAGTTACTAAATTTTATGAGTGATTTTAATGTATTCAGTTATGCTATTTGGTACAGATTTTAGAATGGAACTTTATTTTAAGGATACTGTATATGTTGTACTTAATGTTGATTTTTAAACATTTATATAACATACTTCAAATGGAAAGTTATAAACTGGGTTTGGTGGGTATCAATTTATCTTTTTAAAGGACATTGTATTAGATAATTGGCCTGCAAGTCAGGAGATTGCTAATCTGATTTTAGGCTTAGATTCTTGAGCTTTGATGAATTTTGTTTGAGCCTCTCTTCTGTTAAATATAAGTATTTTTTCTTTCTGTAATTTTGGGGTGGTTAGAATTAGACACATGTCAGAAGAACACAAAGGATTTGTATGGAACAGCAGTATACAAAGACTTAATAGTTTTGCCTTTGTTTTTGAAGGAAATACTGAATCTTCACAAATGAGTCAGGTTTTAAAGAGCAGCAGTGCCACAGATGTTGAAGCATAAAAAGGTTAAGTAGGATGTAAGAAACAAATGCAGACTTTGGTCATGTTTGAGATCAATTAGCTATGCGTGTCTAATGAAATCTTTAAGGATGAAATCAGGTAGCTGGGTCTTAGGAACAAAGAAATGAAACGAACAATTCAGATACCTGTTGTCTTTACTGTGGTTTGTCTATTTATCTCTCTCTCAAGACAGTTTCCCAGTGTGACTGTGTTAAGCATAGCCATTATGATGCCAGACTTTATCCTTAACAATCTAGGTACCCAAAGAGTCTTGGGGAATGACTTTCATTGATCTGTCATAGGTCATTTGCAGAGGACTGAACCCTAGTTCACCTGTGTTGTGGAGTGTGGGAACTTGTTACCATGTGCCAGCTTCCATAGGCTCTGTGGGATACAGTGGATAGAAAGAGGCAGATCGTTATATGCAGCATATTGGTTGTCTATACAAGTAGTTTGTTTTTATGCTAAATTTTCATTTCAGTATGATGCAACTGCTTAAGTATAAATACTTGTTCAGTATAACCGTTGTGACATCCATAGGAAATTTCATAGTGAAAACAAGACTGTAAACACTTAATTGTACTTGTAGTAGCATCTAATGAAATGTCTTAGTTTTGCAAAGTGCCATGGAACTCTTCGGAGTTGTAATGTGCACTTTGAGAAATTTAAGGCAAGCATATTTCTTAAAACTTGAATAGACAAGATTTCAGATGAACTTCGTGGGGGCAGGTACAGATAATGAATTAGGGGACAATAAATCACAACCTTGCTGGTGGATAGTGAACTCTTGAGTTTAATTGCTATTTGTCTGTTAAAAGTATTTACATGTATTTACATAGTAACTCTAGAAGTGTGCTTAGTTTCCAGCAGTGGGATTTTTATGGTTACCTTTTTTGTTTTTGATTTTTTTTTTTTCTTGGCACGACAACCTCTTTATCTTGATTTGATTTTTTATTTCTAAAATAGATTTGAATATTAATTGTGATTTATTTATTTTGATTCCCATTTATTGTCTTCTTTTGTGCATCATTCTTTTTTTAACTTTTTATTGAATTGTAGTTGATTTGCTGATTTCTATTCATTGTGGTGAAAAAATACGCTGTATATGATTTCAATTCTTTTGAATTTGTTGATTTACTTTGATGAGGCCCAGTATATGAATAGTTTTTGTCAGTATTCTAAGTATGTTTGAAAAGAATATGTATTTGCAGTTGTCTGTTACTTTTATTGATAACAGTGTTGTTCAGGTTATCTGTGTCCTTACTGATTTGTTCTTTTGTTGTCTTGTTGATGTTAGCTATAGAGAGAGGTTGCTTTAAAATTCACTCTGGATTAGTATATTTAAAATTTTTTTGTTTTAGTTTTTAAAAAGACTAAATTGGTATCTTCATGAATTGAACCTTTTATCATTATGAAGGTACCCCTTTACCTCCAAGTAATGTCTCTTAAAAAATTTGTAAAATCACAGTTTTTGATACTAAAATAGCTACAGCAGCGTTCTTTTTATTTTTTAATTTGTTGCTTTCATTTGTATTTATTATTTTTAATAGAGGTATGATTCTAGGTTTTGGTTTAGAAACTAAAACAGTATACCTAACAAAGTCTGTAATTTATTAGTACCTTTACTTCTTGGGCTTCCCTGGTAGTTCAGGTGGTAAAGAACCAACCTTCAATGTGGGAGACGTGGGTTTAATCCCTGGAACGATCCCCTGGAGAAGGGAATGGCAACCCACTCCAGTATTCTTGCCTGGAGAATACCATGGACAGAGGAGCCTGACACAGGCTACACAGTCCATGGGGTCGCCAAGAGTTGGACACAACTGAGTGACTAACCCTACAGTATTAAGTGGAGATGTTTTTTCTTGTGCTGTAATGGAGTGGTATAATACCTGTTTAGCACTACTGCAAAGTTAGGCGAAGTGTTGAATTGATTCTGCCTCCTCTAAGTTCACTGGTAAGTGGCTGCATCCCACCTGATTGGAAGACTTCTTGTAATGTTTGAGGAAGGAGTTCTACACTCAAGAGCTCTGAAAACAGAACCATTGGAAGATGTATAGGGTCAGTGTGGCCTCTTCTCCAGTGGGCGGGTGAGAGGGTTTTTCTTTTGTATGTTCACCTCTGAAAAGAACAATGTTTTCTTTGACAATCATATACAGTATTAGAATTGGGAGACAAGGAATTTAAAGGATGAAATAATGAAATGTAGGTTGGTGCATTTAGATCGAGGATGATTTGCTCTATATTCAGAAGCTTAATTTTTCTCATTTCTGATAAAGGTGAAATATCTGTGGGCATATTTTTTAAAAAAGCAAGTGGTGATGACTCTTTGAAAGCAAAAAAAAGCAACAGTTTCCTCTTTCCAGAGATAATCACAACAGAGAATTGAGTGCTTATTCTTTTTATAAAAGGCTTTTATTATGGGATATTCCAAACATACACAAAAATAGAATTGTATAAAGAACCTCAGTGTACTGAGAATCCAGCTACAATATCATCAACTCGTGGCCACTCTTTTTCACTCATACTTTTATCCCTACCCCAGTTATTTTGAAGCAAATTCTAGTTTTTATTTGATCTATAATATTTCATACTGCTTCTCTAAAAGTTGACTTTTTTTAAAGATATACACTAATATCATGGTAGTATAATAAAAAAGATAGGTCCTTAATATTTGTAAATATCCAAAAATGTCCATATTTTCCATTCTTGTGTTTAGTTGATATTTTTCTTAAAACTTAATATGTAGATCCTCTCTTCTTTTTTTCCCCTTGTAATGTGTTTACTGTATTTTCTGTGTTTCAGTTGATTTTCATAACTTAATATAGTTAACCTTTTATAGATGAGGGAACTAACGCTTTGCTAGGTTAAGAGATTTCTCCAGGTAACAGGTTTCTGGTGGAGAGCCAGGATTTGAATGGACTGAAGACATAGGCACTTAACACGAGTTCCTCTTTCTCTACTGTAGACATTTAAGTATATTTTTTTAGGACTTTTTTATCTTTGCATATTCAGACAAATACACACAATTTTCCCCCTTTCTCTATTCTTCAGGTCTCAGCTTAAAATACCGATTCAGAGAGGTATTAGCTGATGAGTCAACCTCAAGTAGCTTTTTTCTTTCCCCTTCCTTATTCTCTGTACTTCCTGTATTTCTCCTATTCCATCTTTCATATCACTTACCAGAGTGTGCAAAAAGCATTGTTATTTTGTGTCTTCCCAGTTGAGTACAGGCTTCTTTAAGGCAAAGATGATGCCTGTTGATGCCTGCCGGATAGGCATCTTAAGTATCTGTTGAAGCAGTTAAGTGTTCTGCCCTCCATATATCAGTGTAATATTTACAAATCTGTGTCTGTTTTTAAAGACATGCAGCATACCACAGAACTGCTGCAACATGCTAGTTTAACCATTTCTCTACTGAGAATATTTCAGTCTTCAGTTTTTCCCTCTATGACATATTGCAGCAGGCGTCTTGGTTACATGTATTCTTTCCTTTTAATTGTTTGTTTGCTTGCACTTGGTCTTCGTGGGCGCACATCGGCGTTCTCTAGCTGTGGTGAGTGAGGGCTGCTCTCTGCTGTGCGTGGGCTTCTCATGCAGTGACTTGTTGCAGAGCGTGGGCTCTGGGCCACATGGGCTTTGTTGCCCTGTGGCATGTGGAATCTTCCGGGATCAGGGACCAAACCCGTGTCCCTGCACCAACAGGTGGATTCTTAACCATTGTACCACCAAAGAAGTTTGGTGACATATATTCTTGCAGACTTGTGCAAGTATCTGTTTAGGCTGACTTCCTGGAAGATTCATGGGAGTGGAATTGTGGATTCTAAGGACATGAGTGGCAGTTTTTAATTATGGGCTATGGGAGTCACATAAAGATTACATAGGATTAGGTGATATGTACAGAGAAGGCAATGGCAAGCCACTCCAGTACTCTTGCCTAGAAAATCCCATGGATGGAGGAGCCTGGTAGGCTGCAGTCCGTGGGGTCGCTAAGGGTCGGACATGACTGAGCGACTTCACTTTCACTTTTCACTTTCACACATTGGAGAAGGAAATGGCAACCCACTCCAGTGTTCTTGCCTGGAGAATCCCGGGGACGGGGGAGCCTGGTGGGCTTCCGTCTATGTGGTCACACAGAGTCGGACGCGACTGAAGTGACTTAGCAGCAGCAGCAGCAGGTGATATGTAATGATAGCAAAACAAGTGTAACTGCCTGCTCTTAAATCTAGCAGGTAATTAGAAGACTGTAGGGGCTTTTGAATAATAGTTAATCTGATAGGGCCCTGCAATCTGTATTAAAAACTTAATCTTGGGAATAACAACTTTTGTTATTTGTCCTGGCTATAGGTTTGTATATATTCTGGCTCAGTATAGAAACAGTCTTAGCACATATTTATTTTTGGTGAAAATGCTACTATTTGTAGAAATGTGAGACACACTGGTCATTAGAGTATGACATTATAGGCAATACTACAACCCTCCACTAGCTGAGCTATTGAAGGGAGTACTTGAGTATGTCATTCTAAATGTGGTGTTTTGTTTTTTCATAAACCTTTGAAAAATATTTTCTGAGACTGTTTCTGAATTTAGGTGCAATCCGTATGACATACATGATCTTAAGCAAACATTTGGCACTGTACATTGTTCACCTTGTGTTAAAGTAGCGGTCTGTGTATTTTCTCCCTGATTTTGAATTACATGTCATTACCTTCTTTTTCCTGAGCCTTAGCACAAACTTAGTAATATTTGTTCCTAAAAATTCTCCAGATTTAACACTATTTATGACAGGGTACATATCTGTTGTTTCCAAGAGTTTGTACTAATCCGTGATTATCACAGTGTTGAAATAATATTTGTTGTAAGGCAGGCAAACTTCCTCATACAAGCTATGTTAAAGAAATTCACTTCTGTCATTGCGTTGTTATGGTGGAGTACACAGCACTAACCAGAATATGTATCAAAATACTCTGAAAGTATTGCCTTATTATGTGTGTCCCCATGCTCTAAAGGTCATTTTATGCCAAGCATAAAATTGTTTTTGTCCATAGGGAGCACCTTGGTGTAATGTGTAGGCTACCCTGTATTTTATTTCCAGTAACAGTGATTCTTAGCCAGCAGGCATCTCTCTGTCCCTTGGTGGAGAGGCATTTATAAATAATTCTCTCCTCCCTCCCTCAGTAGTTCTTCCATTTTGATAATCACTGTATCTAAGAGTAGTGTTCCTAAGTCTTTATAAGGAGCAATTTAAGAAGTATTCCATTTAGAAAAAGTGAGAATAAATATTAGGTTTTATAAAATTAGAGCTGAATCAGATTTTAGAAACTACCAGCTCAATAACCTTTCCCTTTTGTCTGTTCATTCCTGGCTAGGTAGAGAGGAACATCTTCAAGAGGATGTACTAAAAATGCCTAGTGTAAGCTGACCTTCAACCCCCACTGACTGGCTAATTATGGTAGCCAGCAGAATTGGAACTTGTTAAAACTGGACCTATGAGCCATCTTTGGTGAATGGACTAGAAGTTGCTGACTCTAATCTTGAGACTTTTACAAAGAAGAAAAAAAATAGTCTATTAAATGTAATTAGTAGTCTGAAAGGTTATACAAGCTATATGCATTAAGATAGGATTTATATTAGGGACTGAGTTGCTCTGTGTCTTAGAAGTGGCTGGGCTGGGCTGCACTGTGATCAGTTGATTGGTGATTGTATTATAATGTTGCACAAAAAGAAACTTCTGGTGCCAGGGATAGATGCAAGCTCTCTGGCAGTATGTCATTCTCTGTAGTCTGTGTTTTAGGCAGTTAAAAACTCTGTTTTCTTGGAAACAGGATTTATATTACAAAATTACTATTCTTTTTGAAGATGAACATGTGCCTGGGATACAGAAACCTGTGAAATAAGCAGTGTTTCTCCAGTTTTTGATAATGAGATCACATAATTTAAAAAGAAAATGGAGCTGAGAAAAGAATGCTCTAAAAATGTTTAATTTTTTGAGGTATTATTTCTGGTTACTTTTACCTACTAACGCCCACTATAGAGCTAAAATTGCAACATACATAGATTTTTAAATAATTTTTTGTATAGGGAAATAGCCCATGATTCAAAATGCAAAAGGCTTTAAAGGGTCCTATTCTAAAAAGTATCTGATTTAAATAATTTTTTAATGTATTCTCTATTGATAATTTTAAGGCAATGATTATTACATATATAGTAATACATAAGTTGATATATTCTGTGCCCAGTATTCCATACCTGCTTTTTTGCTTACAAAACCTTGATAGTAGAGTTCCATTTTTAGTGTATACAGTATTTTCCTTCTAACTGTGGCAGAGTTAAAACTCTTTAAAATTGTCTTCTTCCTATTATAATTTTTTTTACAATTGTGCAATAGTATTGTTATTTTTTTTCCTGTTTCTTCTGTTAACCATGTTCTCCCTTTTTGTGTCCTTCAGATTTTTTCAGAATACCTTTTCACCATTTTGAATTGCTTCCTCTGCCTGTTAGTTAATTCTCGGTTTTGCTTTTGGTTATTTTCTACCTTTGAGCAGAGCAGATCATCTTGGTAGAAAGTCATTGTGTTACCTTTTTCTTGGTGACTTAGTGATTGTTTGCCCAGCTGATCTTCCTTTAATCTTTCTCTTACCTGCTTCTCTCGTCCAGTTCTGGGCTGTTTTTTGTCTTGGTTAATCAGGGCCCTGTTAAATACAAATGCCTGCCTGCCTTCTTTTTTGGTTGCCTCACCTCGATTCTCACCTGCCACAGAATTTTCAAACTGCCTTACAATTGTGCTCATTTTGTGTGCTAGAAGGTGATGTTCAAAATCCTTCAAGCTAGGCTTCAGCAGTACGTGAACTGAGAACTTCCTGATGTACAGGCTGGATTTAGAAAAGGCAAAGGAACCAGAGATCAAATTGCCAACATTCATTGCAGTATAGGAAAAGCAAGGGGATTCCAGAAAAACATCTGCTTCATTGACTACGCTATTAGCCTTCGACTATGTGGATCACAACAAACGGTAGAAAGTTCTTTAAGAGATGGGAGTACCAGACCCCCTTACTTTTCTCCCAATAAGACTGTTTGCAGGTCAAGAAGCAACAGTTAGAACTGGACATGGAACAATGGACTGGTTCCAGATTTGGAAAGGAATACGTCAGGACTGTATATTGTCACTGTGCTTATTTAACTTCTGTGCCCAGTACATCATGCTAAACTCTGGGCTGGATGAAGCACAGGCTGGAATCAAGATTTCCGGGAGAAATAACCAGTAACCTCAGATATGCAGATTATATCACTCAGATGGCAGAAAGTGAAGAGGAACTAAAGAGCCTCTTGATTAGGGTGAAAGAGGAGAATAAAAAAGCTGACTTGAAACTCAACATTCATAAAACTAAGATCATGGTATCTGGTCCCATCACTTCATGGCAAATAGATGGAGAAACAGTGGAAACAGTGACATATGTTATGTTCTTGGGCTCCAAAATCATTGCAGACAGTGACTGTAGCCATGAAAGTAAAAGACGCTTGCTTGCTCCTTGAGAAAAGAAAGCTATGACAAATCTAGACAGAGTATTCAGAAGCAGAGACATCACTGTGCCAGCAAAGGTCCATATAGTCAAAGCTATGATTTTTCCAGTAGTGCTGTACAGAGATGAGAGTTGGACCATAAAGAAGGCTGAGTGTTGAAGAATTGATGCTTTCAAACTGTGTTGCTGGAGACAACTCTTGAGAGTCTCTTGGACTGCAAGGAGATCAAACCAGTCAATTCTAAAGGAAATCAACCCTGACTATTCATTGGAAGGACTGACACTGGTGATGAAGCTCCAGTACTTTGGCCACCTGATGTGAAAAGCTGACTCATTGGTAAAGGTCCTGTTACTGGGAAAGATTGAGGGCAGGAGGAGAAGGGGATGGTAGAGGATGAGATGGTTGTATGGTATCACCGACTGAATGGACATGTGTTTGAGCAAACTCCAAGAGATAGTGAAGAACAGGGAAGCCTGGCATGCTGAAAGCTATGGGAACGCAAATGGTTGGACACAACTTAGCTACTGAACAGCACCTCCCTTGCTAATCTGGCATGGGAAGCTGGCCCCTAGGAGGAGGTATTTTGATCTTTTGTTGCCCTTGGTTCACAGTTTATAGTTTTTTTCAAAGAAAGGGTCATTGATAGAAACTTTTAAGATTATTTTCTTACCCTTTTTTTTTTTGATACTCCATGGTCTTTCTCTTTTCCCTCTTTTTGGTACAGATTTTATTGTATCTGGCAAGTTTTCTTCTCTGATTTAGGGTGTAGCTAACTTTTCTCTAGTTTCATTGGAAGTGAAGATTTCTTCTTAATTTTTTAAACAGTTGCTCATTTTTCTTGATTTCAGGGAGGAAGTAAAGAAAGGAGCCATTTCCGTGCTGTCTCCTATTTCTGTTCTTGCGATAATATCATGGTTAAATTAAAAAAAAAACTTTTGAATCAAGTATGCTTAGGTTCAAGTATTTGTAGCTATTGTGTAATTAATATGTTAATTTTCTCTGTTGAAAAACAGACATTACTCTGCTGACAAAGGTCCATATAGTCAAGGCTCTGGTCTTCCTTCCCAGTGGTCACATATGGTTGTGAGAGATGGGCCGTAAAGAAGGCAGAACGCCAAAGAATTGATGGCCTTTGAGCTATGGTGCTGGAGAAGACTCCTGAAAGCCCCTTGGACAGCAGGGAGATCAAACAAATCAATCTTAAGGGAGATCAACCCTGAATATTCACTGTAAGGACTGATGCTGAATCGCCAGTATTTTGGTCACCTGATGATGCAAACAGATGACTCATTGGAAAAGTCCCTGATGCTGGGAAAGATGGAGGGCTGAAGGAAAAGAGGGTGTCAGAGGATGAGATGGCTGGACGGCATCACCGATGCAGTCAACATGAACTTGGGCAACTCTGGGAGATGGTGAGGGACAGGGTGGCCTGGTGTGCTGCAGTCCATGGCGTCGACATGACTGGGTGACTGAATAGCAGCAGTGTGTTAATAGAGATAGTTGTGAATCTTAATTTCCAGTGAACAAGAAACAGGACCTTTCTCAGAGAGCTACAGCATGAAGTGTGTGGCTTAATACTCAAAAAACAGTACTCTTTGTGAAAATGATGCCAAAATTAATCTCATTGACTTTTGCCAGATGGCAATAAGGTAGAGTCTCAAGGCCTATTGCAGTCATAAAATGGGGGTGCTGGCATCAATATGTGTGCCCAGTGTTGAATTCCATTGTTCAGTGTTGGGTAATGCTTAGAAGATCAGATGTTGGCTGCAAGCTCTTTCGTTTGTGATTTGTTTGTAAATGAAGGCATAGTATAGAAATTACTCAGTTTGGACTCCGGAGGGTCAGTTGTGACCTCTTTCCATCTCTGTTAATTGATTGACTGTCGACAGATCAAAACATACAAAGTGGTTAAATTCATGTTTAGGAGTAGAATGGCATCATGGAAAGTGTACCTTGTCCCGTTATTCTGGAGAGCTGGATTCAGCTGTTCCGGTCCGTCTCTGAATAGATGTTGCTGTGGAGCAGTTGACTCTGGATGAGAGTTTGCTCCTACATAAATGAGAAAATTACTTCAGGTGTGGACTGGCACTTAGGTTTGTGATTTCCAATCTTGGTAGGTTCTTCGTGTCGCTGGGCAGTCCTCTGTTCCCATAGTCAGCTCCGTTCCCTGTTCTGTGTTAGGGAACTCTTTGAAATCCCCATTCTCCCTTGCTGGTCTCATACTTTGAAATCCAGGTTTTGTTAAGTTAGGCATGTACATCCTTGCTGCCATTTGTCATTTCTTGTCTTGGAGATTGATGTGCTTTTCTTCTAATCTAAGACCTGTGCTCTTAATTCTTTCTTTTCCTCCTGTATGATCTTGTTAGTAGACTGTACCTTCTTCCTAGTCCTTTTCTTTCATTCATTTTCTTTACATATATAAATATGCTCAAGACTTTTTATTTTTTTGGCTGTGTCAGGTCTTAATTGTGGCACACAGGATCTTCGTTGCATCACGCAGGATCTTTTGTTGCGGTGCACGTACCCTCTAGTTGTGGACTTAGTTGCGTGTCGGATCTTAGTTTCTCAGCCAGGTTTGGAACCTGCACCCCCTGCATTGGAACCACAGTCTTAACCACTGGACCGTCAGGGGAGTTCCAACATAAAAATTTATTGTCTGAAACCCTAATTAATAGGAAATAACAAAGTTAATGTTCTTTTAGAAAAATTTAGTAATTCCTAGGTGAGCCTGTTAGTTTCTGTCATATGGCATTGAAAAGATAAACAGTTACCAAAGTTCTTTATATGTTTTAAAAAACTTCTTAACCCTTAGCATCAGAAACTGGAGTGATATTTTAATGCAAAGTATGCTGAAGTTTGATAAATACAATTCTAGACTTTTTTCAGGTGTACAGTAAAGTGATTCTATGGTTTTTCCAGTGGTCATGTATGGATGTGAGAGTTGGACTGTGAAGAAAGCTGAGCACTGAAGAATTGATGCTTTTGAACTGTGGTGTTGGAGAAGACTCTTGAGAGTCCCTTGGACTGCAAGGAGATCCAACCAGTCCATCCTAAAGGAAATCAGTCCTGGGTGTTCACCGTAAGGACTGATGTTGAAACTGAAACTCCAGTACTTTGGCCACCTCATGCAAAGAGTTGACTCATTGGAAAAGACCCTGATGCTGGGAGGGATTGGGGGCAGGAGGAGAAGGGGACGACAGAGGATAAGATGATGGTTGGATGGCATCACCGACTCGATGGGAGTTGGTGATGAACAGGGAAGCCTGGCTTGCTGCAGTTCATGGGTTCACAGAGTCGGACACGACTGAGCGACTGAACTGAACTGAAAGTGATTCCATTGTACATACATGTATGTTTTTTCAGATTCTTTTCCATTATAGGTTATTACAAGATAGTGAATATAGTTCCTTGTGCTATAGAATAGGTCCTTGTTGTTAATCTATTTTATGTATCATAGTGTATAGCTGATAGTCCCAGATTGCTAATCTGTCCTCCCCCACCACTCTCCTGCTGTTCCCATTGGGAACTAAGTTTTTTTCTATGTGAGTTTATTTCTGTTTTGCAAACAGGTTCATTTGTATCATTTTTTAGATCCCATGTATGAGTTATATCAGATGAGGCTTATCTTTTTCAGTCTGATTTACTTAATCTCATAATCTCTATATCCATTCATGGTGCTGTGAGTAGTATCACTTCATATTTTTATGGCTGAGTAATACTCCATTTTATAAATAAATGCTACCTCTTTTTTTTTGGTCATGTCTTCTTTATCCATGGACATTTAGATTGCTTCCATGTCTTAAGATATTGTAAATAGTGCTACTATAACTATTGGAATATGTATCTTTCTGAATTACAATTTTCTCTGGATAGATGTCCAGGAGTGGGATTGCAAGATCATATGATAACGCTTGTTTTTAGTTTAAGGAACCCCCATACTGTTCTCCATAGTGGCTGTGCCATTTTGCATTCCCACCAGCAAGGTAGGAGGATTCCTTTTTCTCCACACCCTCCCTTTCTAGCATTATCTGTAGACTTGTCAATGATGGCCATTCTGACAGGTCTGAGGTGGTACCTCAGTGTAGTTGTGATTTGCAGTTCTCTTAAGTTTGCACTATTGAACATCTTTTCACATGCCTGTTGGACACTTGGATGTCTTTGGAGAAATGTCTGTATAGGTCTTCTGCCTATTTATTTATTTATTTTTGTATTAAACCACATGAACTATTTGCATATTTTGGGACTTAATTCCTTGTCGGTCTCATTGTTTGCAAATATTTTCTCCTAGTCTGTAGGTTTTCTTTTTGTTTATGGTTATCTTTGCTGTGCAAAAACTAGTTTAACTAGGTCCTGGTGTTAGAGAATGCTCTTAATTTCAGTCTTTTACATGTGGCCATCATGTTCGTAGCATCCATTATTGAAGCGGTTTTCTTTTCTCCATTGTATATTCTTACCTCCTCTGTCATTGCTTAATTGACCATAGGTGCATGGATTTATTTCTGGCCTTTCTGTCTGGTCTCATTGTTCTACATGTCTGTTTTTGTGCCAATACCAGACTGTTTTGGTGACGAGCTTTGTAGTGTAGTCTTAAGTCAAGGAGCCTGGCGCTGCCAGCTCTCTTTCCCGAGATTGCTTTTGCTCTTTGGGATCTTTAGTGATTCTATACAAATTTAAAACAAATTTTTCTTGGTTCTAGTTCTGTGAAAAGTGCCCTTCATAATTTGGTAGGGATTGTATTGAATATGTGGATTGCCTTGGGTAGTATGGTCATTTTAACAAAATCAATTTCTTCCAATCCAAGAACATGATATATCTTTCCATCTGTTTGTGTTGTCTATTTCTTTCATCAGCATCTTAAGAGTTTTCAGAGTACAGGTCTTTTACCTCCTGTTGTTGTCGGTTAGTTACTAAGTCATGTCTGACTCTTTGGGACCCCATGGACTGTAGTCTACTAGGCTCCTCTGTGCATGGGATTTTCCTGGCAAGAATACTGGACTGGGTTGTCTTTTCCTTTTCCAGGGGATCTTCCCAACCCAGGAATCAAAACCTGTCTCCTGCATGGGCAGGTGGATTTTTCACCACTGAGCCATCAGGGAAGCCCTCTTTTGTCTCCTTGCCGTGCCATGCTGTGCTCAGTTGCTTCAGTTGTGTCTAGCTTTGTGCGACCCCATGAACTGTAGCCTGCCAGGCTCCTCTGTCCATGGAATTCTCCAGGCAAGAACACTGGAGTGGATTGCCATTCCCTTCTCCAGGGAATCTTCCCGATCCAGGGATTGAACTTGCGAGTCTTAGGTCTAACCTGCATTGGCAGGCAGGTTCTTTACCATTAGCACCACCTGGGGAAGTCTCCTTGCTGCTGCTGCTAAGTCACTTCAGTCGTGTCCGACTCTGTGTGACCCCATAGACGGAAGCCCACCAGGCTCCCCTGTCCCTGGGATTCTCCAGGCAAGAACACTGGAGTGGGTTGCCATTTCCTTCTCCAGTGTATGAAAGTGAAAAGTGAAAGTGAAGTCGCTCAGTTGTGTCCAGCCCTTAGCGACCCCATGGACTGAAGCCTACCAGGCTCCTCCATCCATGGGATTTTCTAGGCAGTAGTACTGGAGTGGCTTGCCATTGCCTTCTAGGTAGAGTTTATTCTTGGTACTTGATTCTTTTTGTTATGATGGCAAATGGAATTGTTTCCTTAGTTTTTCTTTCTCATATTTCATTGTTAAGCTCTAACCTTTTAAATTGAACCTTTACAACCTGCTGAGGGCAAATTTAAGTTACCCTTTTTGTTTGCAATATTACCTTGATACTGCTTCTCATACCATTTAGCATGTTTCGTGATAATTATTCATTTAAGGTTTGTTCCATTAAACTGGTTATCTCATAGAAATATAAAAGGATTAGGAGTCTGTAGGTATTCCCCTAGCTTGGAATGTCATGTTCTCTTATTATTTCAATTTTTTAGAAAAGGTATAAATGTAGAATATTTTTCTGCTTTTATTCAGGCATACATTGTAGTCATAAGGAGCCTGGACGTTAGATCAAACACGTGTTTGCTGGCCTTGTTACCAGTTAGTTTTGTAGCCTTACGATGATTACAGTGTACTGTGTGCCAGTTTCTCTGAAAGAAATTTATTTCCAGTCTGTACCAATTTTGTAGGGTTGTGAAAATTAACTGGAGAAGGTACTTTGCCTCAGACATGGTAACCACAAAATAAACATTACCCATTGTATTTCAGTGTTCACTTTCAAATCTGTATTTTTATCAGTAAATGTTACTTTCTAGAGTTATGAAAAATATAATTTGGAAATAACTATTTTTACGTGTTGCACAGTATTTCAACATGACATCGGAATGGTTTCAAATACCCCTAAATTGAATTAAATGCTTAACAGACCCCATTTGCAGATAACCTACTCCTTTCCCTGTAGTCAGTGGCTCTTATTTCTTACAAAACTTTTCTGATTAACTGGAAGAAAGAAAATACATTTCTCTCTTCCCTAATGGAAACCAATGTTTAGCTTGCTAAACAGATATTTAGTTCATTAACGATTCGTAAGCCACACTGCACTGTTCTCAGGTAAAACTACTAAGGGTTTGACATTTGACTTGTAACTGTGCTGTGCTGTATGTATTCAGATTACCTCCTTCCTGAAGCACAGTGAAAAAGAAACAGTTCCAAATGGTTTTATAGAATTTCAGGGGTTATTTTCCCTTCTCTACTTCTTTTCTTTTTTTCCTAATTCTTTTCTTTTTTTTCTAATTCTTATCTTATTCAAGTTGTTGGACATTGTGAATCCCCTCCTTTTCCTCCAGATTCACCAGTCATTTATTGTACTTTTCAGTTGTTCAGTTCAGTCGCTCAGTCGTGTCTGACTCTCTGCGACCCCATGAACAGGCCTCCCTGTCCATCACCAACTCCCGGAGTTCACCCAAACTCATGTCCATAGAGGCGGTGATGCCATCCAGCCATCTCATTCTCTGTCGTCCCCTTCTCCTCCCGCCCCCAACCCTTCCCAGCATTAGAGTTTTTTCCAGTGAGTCAACTCGTCGCATGAGGTGGCCAAAGTATTGGAATTTCAGCTTTAGCATCAGTCCTTCCAATGAACACCCAGGATTGATCTCCTTTAGAATGGACTGGTTGGATCTCCTTGCAGTCCAAGGGACTCTCAAGAGTCTTCTCCAACACCACAGTTCAAAAGCATCAACCCTTCAGCGATCAGTCTTCTTCACAGTCCAACTCTCATATCCATACATGATCACGGGAAAAACCATAGCCTTGACTAGACGGACCTTTGTTGGCAAAGTAATGTCTCTGCTTTTTAATATACTATCTAGGTTGGTCATAACTTTGCTTCCAAGGAGTAAGCGTCTTTTAATTTCATGGCTGCAATCAGCATCCGCAGTGATTTTGGAGCCCCAAAAAATATTGTACTTTTAGGCACCTATTAAATGGCTGCTGTATGTGTCAGGAGCTGTTCCAAGAGCCTTATAATTGTTCTTTTCCTAAACCCTAAGCTAATAGTATTATCTCTATACTTTAACGGAGGAAGAACCAGAGATGAAGGTCAGGTATTGTGTGTCTTATTGTTATTAAGACGCAGAGCTAGGATTTGAGCCTCGGCCTTTCTGTAGGATAGTTGAGTAGGGGGATAGAGAGCAGTAATAAGCTCCTTGTGAGCACCGATTGTTTTATTTGCCTCTGTATCTCAGCACCTCTCAATCCCTTGCTTTTAGGGAAGCTTAAAGGATATTCATTCCCATTTTAAAGATGGTCGTGTTTGAGGCCGTTGTTCCTACTTTAAGCCAGAGTGACTTCTATTAAAAGCTAGGGTGGCTTCCATTCCATTTTACTGTAGAGTTGTTTAATACTGCTCTTGGTACGTTTAACTTACTGTCCTTTCTCCTAAGATAGTAGTGAGTCATATCCTTTTTGATCTTGTGTTTGCAGTTGTTTACATCCACAATTCTGGATGCTGTTCCTTACAGCCTGCATGTCCAGATGCTAATACTTGTTGAATACAGGCAACTTAATTTTGTAATGCTGCAGTTTCCTTATTTGTAAAGTAGGAATAATAAGCAACATGGTTAATAAGACTCATTGGCACATTTAAATTTTGTTTATTAGGATAAACGAATAAAGTGCTGTGGAAATTGTGTTAATTACTATTGCTATTAAACCCCAGTTTTATAATCTGAAGCCAAACAAAGTCTCTTTGGAGGACCATATCTAAATAGAAAGTGTAAGAAATTGGGGAGTGGGGAGGGGAAACATGTTGGATAAATAAAATTCCCTTCAAGTGTCAATTCTGAAAACTGAAAACTTTCTACAAATACTCTGTGGTTATTAGATTTTTAGAAAAGTGTTATTGTTACTGTGAAAATAATAGAACTTTTTCTTCAGTGTTTAAGAATTGCTTGTCAAATAGATGATAGTGGTTACATAGGTAAACGTATTAGCTTGGTTTGGGACTGTACATGATTGCTCTTGGTCACTAAATTGGAGATAGATTCTCCAGTCTATCCAGCTTCCTTCATGTGATAAAAATTTTGCACAAATGCTAACTTATTTTCCTTCATACTTTTGGCCATTTGACTAGGAAGAAGTACCATATCTTCTATATACCAAGTTAAATATAACTTTAGTTAATTTTTTCTCCTAGCCTTAACCTCTCTTCTGTGATTTTGAATTGTGAAATTAAAGGAAACTTAATTTCCAGAATGTTTACAGTTGAAATTTTATTGAAAGAATGTCCTTATGAAACTTTGAGAATGAATTTTAAAATGTAGATTAATAATACAGTTCTTTTTTTCCTGAAGAAATTGTTTGCCTGAAGAGGTAAACACATTTTCACATAAAATTCATATGCCATTTAACCTATACAGTGGGTAAATTTGTTGATGCTAAGAGCTGTGAACAAAGTTATGAGTTTGTTTGCAGGGCAGTTTTTTTTTTTTAATTGAGGTATAATTGGAATCCATCATCGTATTAGTTTCCGATACCCAGCATAATGATTTGATATTTGTATATATTGCAGAATGATTACGAAGTATAGTTAACATCCATCACCATATATACAGAATTTTTTCCAAGATCTACTTTCTTAGCAACTTTCAAACATGCAGTACAGTAATAGTAACTTAATCATCATGCTGTATATTAAATTCCTATAATAATAAAACTTCCTTGACAGCTGGACGTTTCTGCCTTTTGACTTCCTTTACCCATTTGGCCCACCCCCTGTACCCTGCTTCTGGTAACCATCTATCTGTTCTATGATTTTGCTTTCAATCTTGAACATATCAGTGTTTTTATGCATTTTCTATTGAATCAAAGTCATATATGGCATCTCTTTGATTTCAGTGCTTTAGGAATTAATGTCAAAGGTTTCATGTGGAAAATATTGGTGATTATTTCCACTGAAATGAAAGCATATAATCCATGGTTAGAAGACTCATGTATCTCAGTACTTGAAAGAGTTAATTAGTAGACTGGACTTAAACCTTAAACCTTCTAGCTTCTGCATTATGAGATGCCTATTAAGATGGAATCTTTGAGTTCGTTTTCATTTCAGTTTGTCAAAACAATTTTCAGCAGTGTAGTTTTTTTATTAGTGTAACTCTAACTTTGTGTTTTAAAATTTAATTAATAAAATATGGTAGGTATACTAACTGGTGAAGACAGCATAGAATACTCACATAGCAAGAAGGAAATTATTGCATGGTGATTTTTGGTCTCATGTCTGGAGCCAAAGAGTTAAATTTTGAGAATTTGAAGTCGTAGTGAACTCTATAGAGGGGATAGGTTGCCTGCATATCAGGGTTCAGAGGACTAGTTCCTCATCAGATGACTTGAACTTTCTTCATTTGGAATTGTCTGTAATGTAGGGCATTGAACTTGATCACCCCCAAGGGTCCCTTCTGTGTCTGATTGTTGATAACTGGCAGAGGGCGAGATCCTATGTGTATTATATGTTACTCTCATATTTACTTTTGGGCAATTCAAACTCCAGTGTTTTACAGAGCCTGGCCTCCTTACTTAAAGAGCAGTTTATGCTTTAAAAGCAGATAGCACTTCGATAAATGTCTTCTTACTTGCCACTTTTCCTCTCTTAAATTTCAAGAATTATCCGTGAATCGCCTGGTGCTGATTGACAAACTCTGAAGGTTTTGGGAGCATTATTAAGGTCATTTTACTTTAATTTAGGTTAAATTAACCAGTATGACATCTATGTTCATTTCAATCACTTAATGCCACATGACATACAGTAGGCATTTAATAGCCAAAAGTGGGCAGGTAAGATCTAACCCTCTTTAATAATAGTTTTCTTTGCTTTTCAAAGTGAAAGGAACAGTATCATGCTATTCTCTTGTGTTCACACTGTTGGGGGTCCAGGCAAGATGGTATGAATGAATGCTGAAATAGATGGGTCTTTCATTTAATTCTTGGTGGTGGTGATTTAGTTGCTAATTTGTGTCCGACTCCTGTGACCCCATGGACTGCAGCCTGCCAGGCTCCTCTGTCCATGGGATTGTCCCAGCAAAAATATTGGAATGGGTTGCGGTTTTCTTCTCGAGGGATCTTCTGGACCCAGGGATCAAACCTAGGTCTTGTGCATTGCAGGCAGTCTCCTGCATTGCAGCAGATTCTTTACTGTCTGAGCCACCAGGGAAGCCATACGAGGTCATACATTTTGTTGATATTGGAATTAAGATCTGAACTTAGTCAGAGGCAGTTTGACTCAAGAGCCCAACGTTTGTAATCAAATGACCTACCTTATCGCTTTCAAAGAATAGGGAACAAAAATTACTCCTTTCATCTCAGACCCAGTTCTCTTCAGGGGGATACGTTTCAAGATCTTCGGTAGATTCCTGACGTCATAGATAGTACTGAGTTCTGAACTTCCTGTGTGTTTTTCTTATACTAATGGGTGGGGAGCATATATATAGTGGACGCAGGGGATGGAGGGGTGATTCACATTCTGAGTGGGACAGACACGGATGGCATGTGGTTTCACCAGCTATTTGGAATTGAAAACTTTACTTTGAAAATTGTAATTGAAAAGTTTAATTTGAAAATTGTAATTGAAAACTAATTCTTAATTCAATATTTTGTACCGTGGCTGATCAGGTAGGTAACTGAAACCATGGAAAGTGAGACTAGTGATAAGGACAGAGGGGAGGGGTTAAATTAACAGTATCTGATTTATGAATTTATTTCTCCCAATTTTTAATGTGTAGATAATACATGAACATACATATGCAAACCTTCTAAATTTATATGTACACATAGATGGAAATTATACTGTTTTTCCTGTAGCATATCTGGGAGAGTTCATGTAAATTGAAATTTCCTCAGTTCATGTAAATTGAAATTTCCTTTCTTTTTTAATGTTTGCATACTATTTTCTCTTTTTTTCTTTCTAAAATTGAGAGTAATTCTATTAGTAATTTGAACCTTCTGACTAAAGTTTATTTTATTTAGTATATTAATTGGTGGTGTGGTAATGTGTGATAGAAATAGCCCTTTTCTACTGAATTGGGTCAGTATGTGACTCAAAAGAAAACCCACTTTGCTGTTACAGTGGATGGAAATCTCTTAAAATCCAGTAATAGATTGAGTTATGATTAATTTACATTCTTTTTGGCACAACTTTTGTAATGTCATATGATTAGTCCTTCTGTTCCCTCCCCAATAAATAGAAGTTAACTGAAGAACCGTACTTGGAATTTGACTGGAGATTTAAAACTAGTGTTAGATTTGACTTATAAAAATTGTAGTTTTTTCTCTCTATATAGTAACTTTGACCTATTTTATCAGCTAAATTCATTTTCTTTGCGTATCAGCCTTTTTTCCTGTGTATTAGTTTCTTATAGAAAGATAAAAAGTTCAGACAAATTAAGAACTCTGTTTTGAACTAAATTGTTACTACACTTACGAACTATGTTCACAAATTTCTTATTGCTAACATCTCCATGAGGTAGATGATAATTGATTTTACAAAAGAGGTAAACAAATCTAGAGAGTAAGTTTCTTGTATGGAGTCAGAGCCAGCACAGCTGATGTTGAAATCCAGGAGATCTGGGGCCATTTCTCAGTTTACTGTACTTGAGCTGCTTTTTCCTAGTTTCTCCATTAAGATATTACAGCTTTGTCATTTCCTTTGTATTCATGGTTTCATTTGGCCACAGCAGTACTGTGAAGTACCCATGGCATACGTTGTTTCTGTTCTGTGGCTGGGGAATCTGAGGCTAGAGGTTGTGGATTGTACAAAGGCAGGCTCCTTTAAAAATCTGTTCTGTGACAGGTCTTTAGCCAAGGTGTTCTGACTTTAGATGCAGTGCCCCTTTCCTTTACTAGAAATGTGGAAACAAAGATTTCTACTTGTGCTCTTTTTTTTTTTTTTTTGAGTTGGGAATTTCTTGGTCATTCCATGAGAAATATAAGTAGTTTTATGTGCTGGGTTCTGGACTTAATGCCTTGAATTTAATATAGTCCTGACAGTTTATGGGGCGTCCCTGGTGGCTCAGATAGTAAAGAATCTGCAATGTGGAGAGACCTGGATTTGATCCCTGGGTTGGAAAGATCCCTTGGAGAAGGAACTGGCAACCCACTCCAGTATTCTTGCCTGGAAAATCCCTGTGGGCAGAGGAGCCTGGTGGGCTACAGTCCATGGAGTCACAAAGAATCAGACATGACTGAGCAACACTTGATGACACATTAATCGACCAGACTTCACAGTTTAAGACAGTGCAGTGTTGGTGAAGGCTGTCTGACCAAACTGTATATATAGAGTTTCCTCTTTTATGGTTCCTTCATTTTTGGTGTTGTATCATATATAGTTGACACTTTATTTTTTTCTCTTTTTTTTCCTTTTAGTGAATGGTAGTGTCTAGAAAGGGTATGTCCCTTCAAGAGAGAGGTGCCAATGTCCAACCGGCCTAATAACAATCCAGGGGGGTCACTGCGACGTTCACAGAGGAACACTGCCGGGGCCCAACCACAAGACGACTCAATAGGAGGAAGGTATGTATTTAATGGTAATTTTAAAAGAAACTGGGATTAAAGAAAGTTTTTTTTAAAACCTCACTATATGGACCAGAGCTTAAATGGTTCACTGTAAATGGGAATTTCTTTTCTAATTTTTGAGCTAGGTAGCACAAAACTGGAATTCAGAGCGATTATTTAATCATTCCCACCCCCACCCCCAGGCTCAAAAAATAGTTCTCAGTCTTTATCAAAACTTGATCTCTGGGTTGTTAACATGTGGCACATCATGTTTTGTTGGTCCCTTTTCTTTCTCCTCACTGTCTTATACACAGGCTACAACATACCTTTCAACCATTGGTGATCCCTTCCTTCATGTGTGTTGTGACTTGGTTTATTTACCTTATTTGAAAGGAACCTTCATTTGTTTTAAGATCTTGAGTTTTGTTACCTAACTTTTGAGTTTTTTCCCCATCTTATTTTTTGACTACACATGGATGCTGACAGGCTGGTGAGGTTGTCTATTAGCACATCCATTCTCAGTGTTTAATGTTGAGTTGGTCTTTTTTAGTTGGAGTCGTTGTATAGGAGGTAATATGAAGAATCAGATACATTCTGCTGAATGTTGAATTCCATGTCTGATTTAGCTAAGTATTCTCATTTTATGTATAACATACTCAGATTTGCTTGGACCTACTTTTCCAGTGCATGGACTCATAGATTAAAGTAGATTGTGGCTAAATTCTAATAAGTTTACCTTATGCAACATTTTGAGCCATTACCATGTATATTTTATCTTGTTTAGTCACTAAATCATGTCCAACTCTTAGTGACCCCATGGACTGTAGCCCACCAGAATCCATGGAATTTCCCAGGCAGTAATGCTGGAGTGAGTTGCTATTTCCTTCTCCAGTATATTGCCTAGTAAATATATATATATAATTTATAAATATTTTATATACTTATAAAAGGTAAATTGTCAAATGTAAAGAAAAAATTGAAGTAAATCTTGCTCATGTCAGGCTATTTTAGTGGTTGAACATTTGGACATTGGGGTAGGACAGTTTGTGTGTAATTTTTGTCTCTTGTGAAATAGCTGTGGGTCCTTTGTTATATATCCTTCAGAAAGCCTCGCTTTTTTTTAAGTCCATACAGTGAGGATACTTATTTTACAGTGTAATTAGTTAATTTCAGTATTATTGTATGTTAAATTTTAGAACAATGCTTAGTACAGAGTTTTGTTCTTAATTTTTTACTTTTTTTTACATTTAGATTATCCTTTGGAGTAGCCATATCACCCCCCCATTACAAAAATGTTACATATTTTTGACAACTTGGAAAATACGGGGAAGTATAAAGAAAAACGTCATATTTTCACAGTCCACTTAGAATCACTGCTAACACTGACCCATTCCTCCACGTGCATGCACGTGCATGTGCGTGTGCTTAGTGGTTCATTTGTGTCCAACTCTTTTGTGACCCTGTGGATCATAGCTCCTCAGGCTCCTCTGTTTGTGATATTTCCCAGGCAAGAATACTGGGAGAGGTTGCCAGTTCCTTCTCCAGGGGGATCTTCCCCACCTAGGGATCGAACCTATATCTCCTGTGTCTCCTGCATCGCAGACGGATTCTTCACCCGCTGAGCAATACTAGATGTGCATGCATGAGCATATATTACTTGTACTTTTCAAACAGAGTTTTGTACATATTAATCCTCAGGTTATGCTTAGACTCTTGATATGATTGACAAACATTTTGCACTGTCACACAGTATATTTTTTGTAAATCCAGTGATGTTTCAGCACCATTATCTTTTCTGCACGTCAGTAATAGGGAAAATTATTTAAATATTCTCTTGTATTATGTATTTTAAAATGTGAGTGAAAAACAAATAGACCCAGTTAATTCTAGTTAATTAAGATCCATTGGCTTTAATAGCGAAGTTGTGCTCAAGATTGAACTCAATTAGATGTGTTGAATGGATCTTTCCCTAAAGTTTATGTGCTTTAAGCCAGTCAATGATATGTGCTCAATTGATGGAAAATAATGAAATTTAAGTTTCTTTGGAATGGCAGAAACATGCCAAAATACATAAAGCAAGGTGTAATTAGGAGTTTTTGTAAGACTTGAATCCTTCCTCCCTTTCAGTAATGCAGCCTCATTTCCATCTCTCATGATTTCAACTTTTATGTTTTCAAGAAACATTTCCTGGCAAAAATAGTACACAAAAGAGGGTTTATTCACTTTTTTGAAGTCTAGTATCATATGTGTTGTTTCCTGTCTTTAAAAATTGTTTAAAAACATGACTTTTAAAGTCTTCATGTCTAGTTGTGTGGTTAATACCATAATTTAGTAATTTTGATTGTTTAGGTGTTTCCTATTTTTATGTGGAGAAGTATAATTATGATCAGGACGTAGGAATTTGGAACTTCTGCCTAAAAGTCTTTATCAGTTTGGCTAAGAATGCAAATAACAATATATTTGCATATCTGAATCTCATTTTGCCATTTTAGCGAGCTTTGTTTGTGATAGATTGTCAGGACTGGAAAGGACCTCAACCCCAGACTGACTTGTGAAGCCCCACTGGAGTGTGCTGTAGTACCAATTATATAACTTCTGAGAAACCTCTCCAGGGATGTTGGGGAGTGAGAGGATTGGCATTAATTGGGAGAGAGCAGTTGTAACTGTATTTTCCATTCTTTTAACCAGATTCCTGTGGCCTAGCTTTCCTAAGTAAAATACTACTATTATTGTGACTTTTGTTTCCAAAACACAGTTGTTTTGGTCTTGTGGATGTATTCACGGTGGTTCAGTGATTGAAATAGTGGTAATAATAACAGCATCTACTCCAGCAGGTATACATATTCATTCACTTTAAGACCCAACAGAAGCTGTGTGCTAGTAAATATGTAGTCCCTGTTTTATAAATGCTTGCTCAGCTTTACACCACTGCTGTGTAGAGACAGGACTTGATTTTTTGACTGCTTCAGTCTCCAGTCTGATTCCTTTCTTTATGCCAACTGTTCTTGCTGCACAAACCACTTGATCCAGATGATGAAAGACTTACAGGAGGGCGTGAAGTACTTAAAACTGAAAGTTATTTAACTCTTTTCAGTTTAGAATTTAAGTTTTTTCCCTCCTAGAATTTAATTCATTCATTTTTGATTCGCTCTGTTTCCTTCCCAACTTGGGTGAACGTGTCCTTTTTTGTGTAGCTTCCTTTCTGTGACCACTTTTGTCTTTTTCTCAAATCAAGGTCACTTACCTTTTTTTGCCTTAAGAAGAAAAGGTTTAGTTCATCCATAAGGTAAAAGAAACTTGAATCTTTGGGATATATTTATTTTCTTTTGATTATTCCCTCTGTTGTTTTTCACCCATTCTTCATCTCTATTCCTAAGGAAACTAGATATCTTTCCCCTCTTCTGTTGTTTTTCTCTTCTCCCTTCTTCCATAATTTGTTGGGCTACCATTGATCTGTTCCTTGCTGTGTGTTCTCTTGAGGAAATCCTTCACTTCTGCTTGTGTGTGGGCTTGCTCTGAGAGATATTACCTAGCCTTCCCACTGCTAGCACAGTTATTTGCAGGCTATCCCTCCCTCTTGGCCATTCATTAGCATTTTCATTAGCTTTTTCTGTTTGTTTTTCTCAAATGTCAGTGGTAGGATTGAATTCAGTCTTCAGTTAAGGTTGCTGTAGTGAAGGTTTGTTTGACTTTGTTATAAAAACACAGCATGATGAGAACAGAAAATTGGATGCTTCTGGAGAATTAAAGAATTAAGATAAATTTAATCCTACCCAGAGATAATGATGGTTCATATTTCTGCTCTGTTTCTCCTCCATGATTTGAATTATGGCTTCTAGTTTTTTCCCTCATTTTTTTTTCTGTAAAATATATTGCTGCCATGCCTATCACATTTGAGTATGATTCTGATTTTATTGAGTCAGATTCCTGCAGTAGATTCATAGGACCCAAGGATAGGAATTATTTTGAAGACTTTATTTTTTTGGTGCTGCATGGCATGTGGAATCTTAGTTCCCCAACCAGGGATTGAGCCCATGTCCCCTGCATTGAAAGCACAGAGTCTTAACCACTGGACCACCAAGAAGTCCCTGAAGACTTCTTTAACAGAATGCTAACTTGTCTTTCAGAAAGATCGAGTCACTTTTTTTTTTTTCCTTGTTTTGAATAAACCAATTTATACTCCTACTAACACTTTGTGAAAATGCCTCGTTCTTTAAATCCTGGTCAATACAGAACACCATTTTTAGTAGAAGTTTGTGGGGAAAAGGGATTCCTTTGGTTAAAGTTACTGTTTCTTTGGTTACCATAGAGTTGAAGGTCTTCCCCACATATTGGCCATTTTTATGTATTTTGTGAGTTGTCTTAGTGTCCCTTTTCTCTTAATTTTGAGGATGCTTGTTCTTTTCTTAGAACCCTTTATGAAAAGGGAATCAACCTACAGAGATGGGCTAGTATTTTTTGTTTATTACTTGTTCTAGTACTAATTTATGGTAGATTTTAAGTTTAGGTAGTCAGGTATATCAGGTATATCTTTATTTTCTTCCTTTGCTTTCTCCCAGAATAAAATTTTCTTCTTAGTTCTGTCAGTGTTTTTTTTTTTAATGGTGTGAAAAAATGTTTGAATGCAATCCACTCCACCTTTGCACTCCCGTTACAAAATTTGTCTGCAGAGTTTTAGTAGTTATTTATTACTGAGTAATAAATTATGAGAGCTAAAGGTTATTGTTTTCTGTTAACATTGCAAAGCAGGGAGTTTTTAAAGTCAGGGTTAATTTTATAGAAAGATATAGATTTGTATTAATATTTTGCTTAAAAAATTATTTCAAAGGTTTGGGATACAGAAAAACACAAAAAAGAAAATAAATATCATCCAGAGATTGTCTGTTTTGATTTTTATCTGTATTTCGGTGGGGGGAATCTTAGTTCCCCGATCAGTTATTGAACCTGTGCCCCCTGCAATAGAAGCAAGGAGTCCTAACCACTGGACCTGTAGGGAATTCCCTGTCTGTCTTTAAAGCACCATTTAGCATGTAGCTGATTACATTGTAAATACTTTTAGATTCTACTATTTTTTTCCACTCAATATCCCAACATAAACATTTCCTCTTATCATTATGATTTTTTGGCAGTTGTTTACAAATGGTCACATGATTTGCTGAATCAGTGTGCAATATTTTCCACTATTTTCATTTTTTGGATAGTTAGATGGTTGCAGTGGGAAACGTTTTTGCTTGTGCTTAGATGTTTGCAATTTTGGTATCTCTCAAGGGATATGTTCCAAGAAATGAAATTGCTTGGTCAAAGTCAGTTTTTTACAGTCAACTTATTTCACATAAATCTTTTGCCCTCTAATTTACTTAGCACCATCAGGAAAAAAAGTGCATTTTCTCATCATTCTGTTTGTGTTATTTCCATTTTCCTGCTAATTTGATATGGAAAGATTGCATTAATTTCATTTTATTGGTATTTCTATAGTAATGAGATGTTAAACCCTAGAAAAATAGGTTTAAGGAGTGAGAGCTGAGTGAGAGTACTTCTTGATGTAAATGTACTAATAAGTTTTCCTATTTTGTTTGTGTTCCTTTGAACCCCACTATACAGAACTGACCTTTTAATTTGTTCATCTGAGATTAGCCCCTCCTCATATATTAGGACTTCCCTGGTGGCTCTGATGGTAAAGAATCTGCCTGCTATGTGGGACACCCAGTTTCCATCCCTGGGTCAGGAAGATCCCTTGGAGAAGGGAATGGCTACCCACTCCAGTATTCTTGCCTGGATAATTCCATGGACAGAGGAGCCTGGTGGGCTACAGTCTATGAGGGTCACAAAGAGTTGGACATGGTTGAGTCACTTAATGCTTTCTCTTGTGTAATGATATCCCTCAGTTCTTCACCCATGTGTTTTGAGTGATAGTTAATCTTTTCCACCGTGATTTTACTTTGCCCCAGGTCCCCCGTTGTTGTTTTTCAGTCACTAAGTCAGTTGTGTTCGACTCTTCAGCAGCATGCCACTCCTCTGTCCTTCACTATCTCCTGGACTTTGCTCGGATTAATGTCCATTGAGTTGGGATGCTTTCTGACCATCTCATCCTCTGTCGTCCCCTTCTCCTGCTTTCAGTCTTTCCCAGCATCAGGGTCTTTTCAGATGAGTTAGTTCTTCACATCAGGTGGCCAAAGTATTGGAGCTTCAGCTTTAGCATCAGTCCTTCCAGTGAACACCCAGGATTGATCTCCTTTAGAATGGACTGGTTGGATCTCCTTGCAGTCCAAGGGACTCTCCAGAGTCTTCTCCAGCACCACAGTTGAAAAGCATCAATTCTTTGTTCCTCAGCCTTGTTTATGGCCCAACTCTCATATCCATACATGACTACTGGAAAAGCATAGCTTTGACTATATAGACCTTGGCAAAGTACTGTCTCTGCTTTTAATACCCTGTCTATGTTTGTCATAGCTTTCTTTCCAAGGATCTACCTACTGCCTTTTGCCAAAGTTGAGAGAATCTACAGTCATTCATTCTGAGTTCAGGGATGGTACTAGGATGGTCACATGATCCAAGCTGGGAAAAATTGGAAGTGTTTGCCTTTTTGGTTGCAAAGGGCAGATATGAATCTGAAGTTGCCAGCTGCATATCTCCTGCCTTATTTATCGAAGAAGATGGACAGAGAAAAGCAAATGTATTAGAGTATGTGTGGTTAAAGTTCTGACTAGTTTCCATTTGTTAGTTTTTCAGATCTGTGTTGAATCTTTTCTCTAGGCTTGATTCTTTAACTGTTTTGATTGTGGAGATATGCATGCCTTATTTTAATAAAGCCTGTTTTTCTTTTTTGGCTTTAGAGTTTTAACAAGTCCTGCCTTAGTGTTCTTGGCAGTGTAAACAGTGTAAGATGGTATTCATCCATTTGTAAAACATCATGCAACATGCTCGGTAGCAGTTATAAAAATGAGAGTAGAATAGCCTTTGTCACAAGCAGCTTCCGGCTCAGCAGGGGAAATTTTCATGCAGGTGATTATTGAAGTCAGAGAAATATTTCTAGTAGTGGCCTGATGGATGTGGGCTTTGAAGGCTGAGGAAGCACTTGTAAAACTTAGGGTATACGTCAGCCATGTTTGTCCGTACTTCAAAAGTAGAGTCATTAGTTACTTCCAGAGTAGATTTTAGTTCTTTTTTTTGTTTCTCTTGTTACTTTGTTCACAAGTAGTAGGTGTTGAGCAAATACTAGTGTTGAAATAAGGAAACTTACTTCCTTGGCATTTGGGTGCAGAAGTGTCACTTTCTTTTACGGACATAGTCGTGAAAAGGTGATTGACTGGAGTGAAGGCAGAGTTGAATAGGGCCCGGTTTAAATGGGTATGCTACAGGGATTATGCTCCGGTAACAAACAGCTCCTAAATATTAGTATATCATCTAGCCATTAGGAGACTTGTTCATCCTGGGTTGCCTGCAGGCTCTGCTGCATATCCGCACTTTCAGGTATTTGGTTATCGCTGCTCTGGTGGCAAGAGAAAGTGCTGAATTGCTTTATGACTGTCCAAGGCTTCCCTCAAGTGATCCGTTCCCACTCATGTTCCCTTGACCAGAGCAAGTTACATGGCAGCGTGTAACGTCCAGGTGGTTTGGCAGGTATTATCCTACCGTCTGCCTGGAAAGAAAGTGGAATATTTGTAAACAGCACCTGGTAGCTGTCAGAGCTGTTAAACACCTGCCCCAGACCGTTTATTTCCCTCCGTTCTCCTCATTGCAGCCCATGCAGTTGTGTGTTCTCTTCATTCTTCCACGTGATTAACCAGTATGGATGCCTTTTTAAATATTCGTTTTTTGATGTTCCTTCCATCTTTTTTTGGTCCTGACCTTTGCTCAGTCAGATGGAAGCTTCTTCATCTTTGGGAGAAGGGAGACATGGTGTGATGTGAAAATGACTTTATTGTTTCTCACAATTAAATTGAAAACACTTAAAACAACAGTTTATACTAGAGTTGGCCAGATAACTTGTCACGTACTCCTCTCAGTAAGGGCAAATCTTACATACAGCGTAATCAGTCACTTTGAGTCTCACCAGCAGAAGTGCATGTGCACACACTCTTCCACTTCTTGGGCTGCTTTGGTAATGCTGAGAAGGCTGCTGTATCCTCTCAGGCCTTGGGCTGGGAGGCAAGACTGACAGTGTTGTGTTCAGTGTGGTTGTCGTGGCCTCAAGAGGAACAGAGGCTACTTTTTTCTAGGTAGGGGTTATGCACATTGGATTCTTAATAGTATCCTGTTATTTCTTGGACCAGTAGAGACATATTTTATATATTGTGCAATTTTCCTTGCATTATAGATTATTTGCCTTTAACCATCAGGTGTGAAATTTTTTCCAGCTGTCACTTCTTAAGCATACTGGAAGCCTATAAGCCATCAGCTGCCGTGGATTATTTCATATCTTCACTGACGGTTTACTCAGATTCTCCTGTCCCTCAGTATTGAAGGAATCTGATGTCCCTCACCACTTTTTGTAAATGCTTTCTCAGTCTCAGAATGCTTTCCTGGAAGAACACTTTTCCTATAAGAGTTATCAGTGTGACTAAAAAAATATATACAAATGTTTCTTCAATAATTGAACAGCAAGTTATAACGTCATATGTGAAAGACTAGAGGAAGGCATGGCAAACCCTCTGCAGTGTTCTTGCCTGGAAAATCCCAGGGACAGAGGAGCCTGGCGGACTACAGTCCATGGGGTCGCAAAGAGTCAGACATGAATGAAGCAACTTGGCACATGCAGTTGTGTCCGGCACTTTGCAACCCCATGAACTGCAACACGCCAGGCCTCCCTGTCCATCACCAACTCCCGGAGTTTACCTAGTTCATGTCCATTGAGTCAGTGATGCCATCCAACCATCTCATCCTCTGTTGTTCCCTTCTCCTGCAATCTTTCCCACCTGCAATCTTTCCCAGCGTCAGGGTCTTTTCTAATGAGTCGGCTCTTCTCATCAGTTGGCCAAAGTACTGGAGCATCAGCATCAGCCCTTCTAGTGAATATCAGGGTTGATGTCCTTTAGGATTGACTGGTTTGGTTGTGTTGGAGAGGCTCTTGAGAGTCTCTTGGACTGCACGGAGATCAATCAATCTCACTGTATAGTGTGTATCATATAATATAAGTATCTTTACTTTGGTGCCCCTCTAGTACTTGAATTAGGAAGTATATAAAATGCTTGCCTACACAGTTTAGAAACATTTATATAACATATGAGCCTTTTACAAAGGTAAAAATAAATAAGTAGAAGGAAAACAGTTGATAACAAAGTATTATCTCAGTAAGTAAATGCCTGGGTACTTGATGCAAGATGACACTATATTCAGATGCTTGCATCTGTATTTGAATTTGTTGAAAGTGACAACTGCAACAACAGACTTAAATGCTGTAAGCAACATTTTTATTATAAACTTTTCCAAAGTGATGCGTGGCTCTTGATAAAGCTGCAAAAAAAAGAAAATACAATCTTGTTGATTCCCATTCATTCCTGGAAAGCTTTAAGTATGTAGTAAGTAAAGTCGCTCAGTCGTGTCCAACACTTTGCGACCCCATGGACTGTAGCCTACCAGGCTTCTCTGTCCATGGGATTTTCCAGGCAAGAATACTGGAGTGGGTTGCCATTTCCTTCTCCAGGAGATCTTCCTGACCCAGGGATTGAACCTGGGTGTCCTGGATTGTAGGCAGATGCTTTACCGTCTAAGCCACCAGGGAATTACTAAAGTATGTAGAGGACCATGCAAAACAAATTATAAGCCCATTTATCCCTTAGGTCATGATATCTTCTACCTCTGGTTCTTAACTGCTAAAAATGCCAATAGTACCACTGTTCCCCAAAATGTTTTGAAAATACTCCCTAGAGGAAAAACCACTATTTTTTTTTTCTTTGCTTTTTTAATGGCACTGTTTCGTAAGATAAATAAGGAGTTCTATATTAGAGAATTTTTGGAGCCAGCATTTTGCTGTAACTCAACATAGGAACATTGGTCAGACTACTTAACTTCTGTTTTGTAACTGAAATAGAAACCTAGTACATTTTACAGGAGACATTAGTTTTTTGTTTAAAGTGTTTTGAATGAACTTTCCATCTTGATTATTGACAATCAGAGGCTTATTTATAACATGCGTTTTATAGCATTATAAGCAAACATTTAATTTATAGAAGATAAAACTAAATGTTATAATTGTGCATGTAAAACGTAAAGGCATAAAAATGTCTATATGGACTTACATACATTTGGAGGTGTAATTATGTACCAAATCATTTCTGTTTGGTAACACATATGCTGGCACAGATAATAATTTCAAACAGAATCTGAGACCTGTAATATAAGGAATTAACTAGCTGCTTGTAATGAGCCACTTTGCTCATTTTGCCTACGATTAGATTAGGAATGTGCTCTTTGCTACCAGGTTTTGGCCTCTTAGATGTCTTCTGAACCAGAGTTGGTTTCTGATCTTTCAGGATACCAAAGATTTTACTAAAGCATAATAAAAATGAAGTTTCTAGAAGAGACAGTCACTAGAGTTTGCCTGAAAGTCACCGAGGCATTTGAACTTGGTTTCAAGTTACTCTTGAAAGCACACAACCAAGAGTTGATAATAGCATGCTCTTTTGCAGCATAGATGTCTTTAATGTGAGTTGGCTCACATCCACTTGGAAATGATGTCAGTATGCTGTGGAAATCGTGTTGGTTCAGAGGCAGTTTTTTCTGTAGTGTTAATATATGCAGTGCAGTTGGGACAGACATTTCAATTAAAAGAGTAAGATTTGGAAATATATGACGATCTTTCAAAATACATGGAAATCGTGCAGAAATGAGTTAAAGAAATCATTTAGTGCAAGAAACAGCTAGTTCAGTGGTTTCCAGAACCACCAGACTTTACACTGTTTAACACTCTCAGGAAGCTCAAAACCATTTATTTACTCTCCTATATTTATAAAGAAGGAAAATGAGAAAAAAGAAGTCTTCCCCAGAATTAGATTTTTAATTTTGTCAAAGCTGGTCCTAAAAGAAAATACCTTAAAAGAGAAAGTATGAAAATAAGACTCTTAATGAGTGGACCATCTGTGATTATTGGTGCAAATGTTAGTGGAGGTTTAATCTTTATTAAAATTGATGATGTTTTTGTTAGGACTCTAACTGCAAAATAATAACATAGGTTTGAATGCTGTGTTTCTAATCATATTTTCACTGTTAGTTTTAGTGGGTGATATTGCAGAGCATGAGGGGTTTTTTTTCCCCCAGTAACATCCATAGATTGATATAGAAGCTTCAGTCCCCACACCCATCCACCCACCCAATTATCTTGGATTTTAATTCACTAAATGGGTTCATTCCAGTGCTACTTAAGACTTTGTCCTGAATTTTACTGTCTTGCAAATTTGATTTATAGTAGGTATAAATTTTACAGATCTTAAAGAGATCATGCTTTTCAATAAAAATTAATATTAAACATAAAATTTGATAAATGAGGGAGTTGGTAAATGAGCTAACAGGCATCAAGACTCCTTTAGCACTGGATGCTGTTATATTCTCATTGGCTGTTCTAATTGGGCATTATTATTTTGTGGAGATTGCTTTACAGTGTCTGAGCATTAACAATTTATAAGTGGGCATAATAAAATAGAGTCCCACTTTGGGAGGGCACCCATTGTTACTTATGGTAACCATCTGGTTGCCTATTCCTCTTGTGGTAAGCCACGGGCCAGATCCAGCCTAATGCCTGCTTTTGTAAATAAAAATTTGTTTAGAACATAGCCGTGCCCATTTGTTTATGTGTTATTTATACCTGCTTCTGTGATACATAGTACCACCACAAAACTGGGAGTATTTACTACCTTTTACAGAAAATATATTAGACCGTGCTGAACAATAGTCAGAGGGTCTTCCTTGGTGGCTCAGCAGTAAAGAATCTGCCTGCAGTGCAGGAGATGAGGGTTTGATGCCTGAGTCTGGAGGATCCCTGGAAGAAGGAAATGGCAGCCCACTCCAGTATTCTTGCCTGGGAAATCCCATGGACAGAGGAATCCAGCAGGCTACAGTTCCTGGGGTCGCAAGAATCAGGACACAACTGAGCAGCTAAACCACCACCACCAAAGAATAGTCAGAAGGACATAAAGATCAGTATTTTGTAATATTAAAAAAAATTTTTTTTCACCAGGCATCAGTGAGAATATCACACCTAAAATAATTTTAGGAAAGGTATTAATCCAGTCAGATCAGTATGGGATTGAAGCCAGTTTTATGAGCCTCACTTTCTTGGATGATTGGACATCGTTTTCTGTTTCTCCTCTCTCCCTTCCTCTCCCCTTCCTCTTTCATACACACTGAGACTGCCTGCTATGTTCTTTCGTTCCTTGAAGGTGATTAATTAGGACATGAAAGCTGCAGGAGTGGGTTTGGGTGGCTATAAGTTTCCCTATGTTTTAAAACCAGAGAATGATTTATTTGGGTGGAGGAAAGGAAGACTGCTACCTCTACTGTGTGATCAGCGTAGGTTGCTGCTGCTGCTGCTGCTGCTAAGTCACTTCAGTCGTGTCCGACTCTGTGTGACCCCATAGACGGCAGCCCACTAGGCTCCTCTGTCCCTGGGATTCTCCAGGCAAGAATACTGGAGTGGGTTGCCATTTCCTTCTCCAATGCATGAAAGTGAAAAGTGAAAGGGAAGTCGCTCAGTCGTGCCCGACTCTTAGCGACCCCATGGACTGCAGCCTACCAGGCTCCTCCGTCCATGGGATTTTCCAGGCAAGAGTACTGGAGTGGGTTGCCATTGCCTTCTCCGTCAGCGTAGGTTAATGTTGGTCAATTTCTGTTGACAAAGAGACTTTGATACTTAGGAATATATTATGTCCTTTTTTTTTCCTTTCCGGGATTGACATTTAAATAATTAACAACTTGAACATTATCACAAAGTGGTCTAGCTTTGAACTGATAAGATTTTCTTTTAATAGGATCTTAAAATTTTCAAGGAATATTTAAATTTTACTATGAAATGAATTAGAAATTGTGATTCATTTAAAAGATTTCACCAAACTTAAAAAAAAATAAGAATGTAGAGAACCTGAATGACATAATTTATAAATATTATTCCATGGAGAGTAAATTGTATTCCATGGATAGTAAATTGTATACCTGAAAACAGTATTTTACTTTCCTTTTTAAAAAGTAACTATGAAGTGATTTGAGAATTTGCTCAATCTTACTCCTTTAAAAAAGAGTTGTTCAGTTGCTAAGTCGTAACTGTTTGTTTGGGACCCCATAAACTGAGCAAGTGAGGCTTCCCTGTCTTTCACTATTTCCTGGAGTTTGCTCAAACTCATGTCCATTGAGTTGGTGATGCCATCCAATCATCTCATCCTCTGTTGTCCCCTTCTCCTTCCCTCAATCTTTTCCAGCATCAGGGTCTTTTCCAGTGAGTTGATTTTTCACATCAGATGGCTAAACTATTAGAACTCTCATATCTGAAACTAGAAGTGAAACAAAAACAGAAGCAACTTCTGGAAACTAAATCTCTCGATAAGAAACTCATGGGATAAAGCAAAATATCAGTCTGCCAGTGTAAGAATATCTAGGAAAAATAAAGACTAAATTACAATATATAAAATTCTACAAGGTTCAGCTTGGATACACTCAGAAAATGTAACATGTACCCTGGAAGGAAAAATCATCAAAGACTAAGATACATGAAAGCCTATAGGTTACTATAGATTTTTAATAGTTGATCCAGTTAAATGTTTAGAGAATACTGTTGTGTTATGGATTAGAACCTTGAAAATGAAAATAATAGTATGAACCTGAGAAATATTTACTGAGAAGCTAATGTCATATCTTCTTTCAAGAATCCAGTATTGAGTTCTTCAAAAATGAAAGAAAGCAAAGATACTGAGACTAGAAACTGTAGATCAGCTTTTTGAAAGAGATGATGGAACATGTATGATACATTGAGAACTGTACGGCATCCTTGTACATTTAGATGGAGTTGTCATATGAGGTGTTCAGTGATTTATTTCTAATTCCTTTGAGATCATGTTCAAAATGAAAGACTTGAAAAACATTTTTAAACAAATTAAACAGCTTTAATATTAATGAAATTTTGTTGCTCTCATTAGAATATGCTTTTTTATGTTATTTACATGAAGGATGGATGTTGGCCATGAATTACATCAGTTGAATCTATTAACCTTAATATTTCTCCTCTGAAACACCAGCTTTTCAAGGGTATATATTCATGCATGCTTCTTTTGCTTGTGTAAATCTCATGTGACCTTTGCCAGAGGTTAAAAAATCTTAAAAACTGAAAAGTTTCTTCATATCTCTCAAACTTGCTGTTAAAACAGTGCAGCATCAGGATTTGAATTACTATAAGTATAACCCACCTGTGTATCAATGGTACAATTGCTGTGAATGTGTTTGGAATACTTTGTGGCAAATTCTGTATCTCTTTATCTAGGACTTGATTTTGGTGTACTTTCTACTAGTTAACTGCTTTAAATTCATAGTAAATATCACCATTGATTTCATGTAAGCTTGTTAACCGTTTTTAGTGCTTTTAATGATTTTCTGTGTAAAATCAGTTTGAGAATTGACTCTTATCTGCTTCTGCATTTATTATGCGAACCTGAATTACAATGTACAAATTGGTGATCAGTATCATTGTAGGGATCACAAATTGCCTTTTCTGTAAACCCTTTAAGCTATTATAGTTACATTGTCTATTAAAGGAGTGTTTAGATCTAAAGCCTAGATTTATGTTTTGCAAAAATTGGACATATTTGAATATCTTTATTAAAAATTACTGAAAATTCATTATTGCTTAAGCAACTAAAATATTGCTATACGATATTAAGCAACTGGTTATAAAAAAATCTTAACTCTTAGATATTGGGGGATTGGTTCTAAGAGGTAATTTCTTTGGCCAGATTATTTGATAGAATAATTGATTATAGAAATATTTGGGAAAAGGATAGGGTCAATAATGAATTGGGAGGCTTTTTTTTTTTTTTTCGATGAAAAAATATTTCACTTTCAGTGTTGTATTTGCATCTCATTTTCCTGATAGATTTCTGTTTTGGTTTTCTGCTGACAGGTCACATTTAGGGCAGGCAAAACATAAGGGATATAGCCCTCCTGAGAGTAGAAAATCTAATTCTAAGGCACCCAAAGTGCAGTCTAATACTACTTCTGAACTGTCAAGGGGACACCTTTCTAAAAGGTAAATCTTCACATTGCTTATCCATTTTTCAAGGCAGAGTTATTTGCATTTGAATCATTGCCTAATATTAAAACATACCAGGTTATGCCAAAATGTTGTGATATGTGTTTTCGTCATTCTGTGGGTGTAACTTTTAGGAGGAACGGTGTATCACCTCTGCAGTGATGTCAATGCAACATCCCCTAGGCAGTGCTTTTATTCTCGTTGATCAGAGACCTGCAGGTTTCTCCCTTTGCCTGAGTTTCTCCTTTTGCTTGACAAACGATTACAGGCATCTGCAGTGCCATTTTAAAATCCATTTTTCTTTTTTTTTTTTAATTGTCAGGGCCATAGAACAGTGACTTAAGATCTAATTGATAGGGAGTCTTTAGACAGTATAACTAAATATTTGATACCACAATAAAAAACTTTCTAACCTTCATTTTATAAATGTGTATATTAATGCTTATTTACTGTAACAAAGAAGTTGCGTTTGTAAACAGAGTATCGAGATTTTGGTTTAAACGGGTGCTGAACTACCAAAAAAGCATCCTTTTTTTTGGTAATCCTAATTTTTGTGTTGTGATTAGGAGTATTGGTGTCAGTCATCTTTGGGCTAAAGAATGAACCTGATCTTTTAATATTTTACCCTCTAAAGTATCTCCCTGCCCCCCCCCCCCTTTATTTTTTGCAGTGCTGAACCATTTGCAAGCCTGTGTTTGTTTAGTTACTGGACTTACCAGGAATACATTAGCACTTAAAAATCTTATTTCCATGGACTTGAGAAATTAGTATAAGTGTATTATGATAGGTTTTATGATCACAGGCTGATACTCTTTTCTTATCTAACCTCTTAGAAGCTGCAGTTCGTCATCTGCTGTCATAGTCCCACAACCAGAGGATCCAGACAGAGCCAATACTTCAGAAAAGCAGAAAACGGGGCAGGTGCCTAAGAAAGACAATTCTCGAGGAGTGAAACGCAGTGCTAGTCCAGACTACAACAGGACCAATTCTCCTAGCTCTGCCAAAAAACCCAAAGCACTTCAGCATACTGAATCTCCCTCAGAAACGAGTAAGCCACATAGTAAGTCAAAGAAGAGACACTTAGACCAGGAGCCACAACTGAAATCTGCACCATCTCCATCCACGAGCAAGGCTCATACCAGAAAGAGTGGGGCCGCTGCTGGTTCACGGAGTCAGAAAAGAAAGAGGACAGAGAGTTCCTGTATAAAGAGTGCTTCTGTGTCTGAAGCCACTGGTGCCGAAGAGAGATCTGCAAAACCTACCAAGCTGGCTTCAAAATCGGCCGCCTCAGCCAAAGCTGGGTGTAGCACCATCACCGACTCGTCGTCCGCTGCCTCGACCTCCTCCTCGTCCTCTGCCATTGCCTCGGCCTCCTCTGCTGTTCCACCAGGTGCCAGGGTGAAGCAAGGAAAAGACCAGAATAAGGCCAGGCGTTCCCGCTCAGCATCCAGTCCCAGCCCCAGAAGAAGCAGCAGGGAAAAGGAACAGAGTAAAACTGGTGGCTCTTCAAAATTCGATTGGGCTGCTCGCTTCAGCCCTAAAGTTAGCCTTCCTAAAACAAAACTGTCTCTTCCAGGGTCTTCTAAATCAGAGACATCCAAACCTGGACCTTCCGGATTACAGGCCAAATTAGCAAGTAAGTTTACTGGAAAGGTTTTTTTATTCAAGAAAATTTCCTTTGGTTTGTCAGGTTTTCAATTTGGGCAGTCCGAGGCAGTTCTGGATTTATTACTGTACTTGTATCTATATATAACAGTGTCTAATAATTGTGGGTGTTCATTGGAAGGACTGATGCTAAAGCTGAAACTGCAATACTTTGGCCACCTCATGCGACGAGTTGACTCACTGGAAAAGACTCTGATACTGGGAAAGGTTGGGGGTGGGAGGAGAAGGGGACGACAGAGAATGAGATGGCTGGATGGCATCACCGACTCGATGGACATGAGTTTGAGTGAACTCTGGGAATTGGTGATGGACAGGGAGGCCTGGCGTGCTGTGATTCATGGGGTCGCGGAGAGTCGGACTCGACTGAGCGACTGAACTGAACTGAATAATTGATTTACCACATTTGGTTTTATGGAGATGGATAAGGAATGCTACTGCCTTATTAGTAAATTGTCATATTTTAGTGTCTGTATCTTTATCTTTGCAGTGTTTGCTGCTTATTTTCTAATGTCAGAGTAGGACAGCAAGTTGGTTTTTCTCCTTTAACCAGAAACATAACTGCTAGTTATGAGGTGGTCATGACCACAATTGGCGATGAAACATTCCTTTTTGCTATTGTACGTTCTTGACGTGTGGAAACTCTGAGCTAAGTTATTAGAATATAAATAAATGTACCTTAGTTTTAAACCTCATTCATAGGTAATATTTTATGGCCTTTACGGAGCTTAGTTTAAAAATGAATACCTCAGTGTTACGAGGCGCTGGGCTATGGTGCCTACATAAATGGGAGAGAATTTTGCCTTTTTGAAGCGTACAGTGGAGTAGAAAAAACTGATAATAAGTTTGACAATAATACATCCAAGCAAAGAAACTAGATAAGAGAAAGGTATCTTGATGCACTTTTCTTCCCCTTTTTTTTTTTTTTTTTAAAGAAAAGATCAACTTTAGGAAGCCAGATGTTCATTTCATGAGAGATGATGGGGACCCTCTTCACTTACTATAATGCTGAAGTGCCTTTTTTTTCTATTTTGAGAAATGTAAAAGGCACAAATACAGAGAATAATACGGCACTTATCTATAATTTTTAAAGCATTTAGTTTTTGTAATATTGAACCTGGAAGCTTGTTTTTTACCATCTTTTTTCCTTTTGAGCCCTCTTGGAAAATTTCAGATCCATGTTTGATATGCGTAGACCATATTTTGGTTACTGGGAGATTTTATACCATGTCTACTACTGTTGTTGTCAAAATATCAGTCATATTGAATCAGCCTAACCTAATGTTGAATCCACGCTGGTAGTTCTGTATAGTTGAATCCTGCAGTCAATAAACTATTAATTCAGTTGATTCAGTATTAGTGAAACTTTGGCCAGAATACTAGTAGACACTATTGTAAAATTTTATATTTAATCTGTATCATAGGGTTATTTGAAGGTAACCTCTTTCACTCTTAGATTGTAGGAACTGTTCTATTTGGTATTTTAAATATGCAGTATGTGCGTGCATGCTTAGTTGCTCAAATTGTGTCCCACTCTGCAACCCCTGCCAGGCTCCTGTCTTTGGGATTCTCCAGGCAAGAATACTGGACTGGGTTTCCTCCTCCAGGGAATCTTCCTGAACTAGGGATTGAACCCTTGTCTCCTGCATTTGCAGGCAGTTTCTTTACCACTGAGCTATTTGAATTTGAATTTAAATATTGGGTGAAGATTAGGATCCATATCTTAAAGTCAGAAGGAAATAAAAGGTTCAATAGAAAGGGACAGCAATTTGTCCACTGGTCCTGACAAGGCTTTCTTGAGAATTGAAGTTATTTGTCTCCACCTTCATACCTCTTCTTATGTCTACTTTTTATTATTATTATTTTTTTAAATTTATTTTTATCTGCAATGGATCCTCACTGCTGTGCATGGGTTTTCTTGTTGCAACAGGTTGGGGGGCTGCTCTTCACTTGCGGTGTGTGGTCTTGTCACTGCAGTGGCTTTTGTCGCAGGGCACAGGCTCTAGGGCGTGTGGGCTCAGCAGTTTGGTGCAGGGGCTTAGTTGCTCTCGGCGGCATGTGGGATCCTCTTGGACCAAGGATCCAGCCCATGTCCTCTGCATTAGCAGGCAGATTCTCAGTCACTGGACCACAGGGGAAGTCCCCTCTGTCAGTGGCTGACCAGCCAGATTCCCTTGGTTGTGTGGTTGCTCTCAAACAGAAAGCCCTGAGGTGTTGATGCTACCACTGTGCCATAATGAAGCCAAGCCCAGATACGCTGCTGTACTCAACTGCACATGGTCACATCTGACAGAGTAGTTTTTAAAACTCACTTCATAATTGTTTTTCTTACATTCACAAAATCTATGTGTGTTCTATGGTCACTAATATTACTTTCCCATTTTTATTGCCACTATCCTACTTCTAAGCTCTAATTATAGCCTAAGCTGTTGAAACAAGAGACGGGAACCAGCATTTGTTTAGCATTTAAAAGTGCCAGGTATTTTACAAATGCAATCTCATTTAATTTTCAGAAAAATTGGTGCTTGTTAATAGTTACTAAGGAAATTTATTCCAGGGAGGTGAAATAACTTGCCAGAGTAACATATCTCCTAAGTGACAAGAGTTAGAATTTGAAGATAGGGGTATGTATGACTATGAAACCTTTGTTTCCTTTGCTGTGTAACTTATTTTTCACCTATTGTTCTTTGTGTTTTGCTCTTGCAACCAATTTGGATCATTAAGAAATATTAATGATCCAAATAAGATCTCCCAGAGCAGATGAACTTTTATTTGATCCTTCTTTACTAGTATCAATTCATCTTTAGGGATGAATAATACTGGTTGACCCAGAGATTCATATTATAGCATTAACTGCATGTTTTTTTCTTTACAAGTTAGTGAAAAACATTTCAAGATGAAATAATAGCAAATATTTAAAGTGCTTCCTAGTGCCTGACAACTTTGTAAATAGTTGACATGGATCATCTTATTTACCTGTGCTGTGTGATAGTAGTAATATTCCCATCTTACAGACAAGGAGATTCAGGGTCAGTTTGATCAAATTACCTATCCAGGGTCACAGAACTACGAAGTGATAGAGCCAAGAGTCAAACCCAGGTCATGTGATTCCACAAGGTAGTTTAGGGTGAGATTAGGGTTCGGAGAACTGATAGATTAGATGAGCTCAATGTAGACAGGCTTCTTGGAGTCATCAGGGCAGGGGGAGTTTTAACGTGATTAAATGGGTCACTTCAGGAGAGTACTGCAAGAGGATTGGCAGTACTTGATTATTTTATTTAAGAATACAGAGGCAAGATGAGGTATCTTAGAGAAATCCCTGGATTTCAAGTAATGGTATTTTAAAGAGAGAGACCTCTTAATATGGAGCTAAAAATCCTAGATTTGAATCCTAGTTCTGCCATTTTATCATCTGGTGTCTGAGAAAGTTGATAACCTTTTCATTGTAAAATAGGCACAATAGTTATTTGACGAATGAATATATACATGAAGAGACCTAGCACAGTGCTTATAGTACGTAAGGATGCGTCACTAAATTTGGGGTGTATAACTGAAATTGAGTGTCTTAAAGCATTCAGGAGCATTGTTCTGAGAAATGTGGGATTGATACACATCCTGCTACTGCTGCTGCTAAGTCACTTCAGTCGTGTCCGACTCTGTGTGACCCCATAGACGGCAGCCCACCAGGCTCCCCCGTCCCTGGGATTCTCCAGGCAAGAACACTGGAGTGGGTTGCCATTTCCTTCTCCAATGTGTGAAAGTGAAAAGTGAAAGTGAAGTCACTTCAGTCGTGTCCGACCCTTAGCGACCCCACGGACTGCAGCCCACCAGGCTCCTCCATCCATGGGATTTTCTAGGCAAGAGTACTGGAGTGGCTTGCCATTGCCTTCTCCGGATACACATCCTAGCTATTGATTAATTGAAGGTGTGGCTACCTTTAGATTTGGAAGACGGAAAAATAGTTTTGTGGCATTGGCAAATCATTGAACTGCAATTATGATTGCTACTTAATCCCTAGTCTTTGCAGAATGACAATATTCATTCTGATGAAGCATAAATGAAAGAATGTAGGTGGAAACAACTTTGTGAAATTAAAGTGCCATATAAATATGCAATGGTGAATTTTGAATTGTTGTGATAGATTTGAAGGGCATTTGTGTGCATCGGGAATCAGTTTGATTTTTTTTAAATTTAATATTAATCTGGAGGCAGAATTAGCTTCAGTGGTTACAGTCATTCAGTGGATGAGCAACTCTGGTGAAAAAATCTGTAAGTTAACTAAAAAATGGAGTGGCTATTTTGTGAGTTAGAAAGCATTCCATATTTGGTACATTATTGATTTTATTCAACTTTTAAGAATCATTGAACCTGTTAATTTGAAGGTGATATGTTTCCTTAGGTATAGGCTTATTCTGAGATTTGGTTAGCTTCAGTAAAGCTTCCTGGTAAAGGAAATTGTTTCCAAATTGTAGAAATAGCAGTACTCACATGATGCTTTTGTGTAAACCTGTTTGCCATGGCCAAATATTACTTAAGGAGATTCAGGATATGCTTTCACATCTTGAAAGCTGGAAGAATTCTTAAGGTAACTTCTCCTTAACCCATTATTTTATAAATATTTGACCACCTGTTATTTTGGGAGATAACAGTGGTCCGTGGAACTCACTTTGGAAATGATGTGTTTAGTCGGATCACTTACGCAGGAAGAGCTTTTCTGCTGTGCTGCTTCGGCAACTGTTGAACAAGTTTTGGGGGAGGAACTAGGGCGGGCAGGAAAACTAGAGAAGCAGCTACTTTATGATGGGCTTCTGGAAGCCTGTGGCTTGTCAGCTACAGCTAATCAGAATCGCCCTGAAACAGAGGTCACCTTGCGTCAACTGATAGAAGTCTTGAGAATACCCCGAGGAGGGATAGTGTTATATGACAATTTTTAATCTGCATGAGGAAACTTTTCTTGCTGTGACTTGTTTAACCTTAGCAGTCTTACATATTTTGTAGCAAAAATGTAAAACCAGTGGGGCAATGTAATGATACAAATACTTTTTTTTAAATATTCTTATAATATGCTGCTTAATCTGCCTACCTTTTCTTTAGGCTAATTTTTCAGTAATTTGACTATTTCAAAGTATATACTTGTCTTAATAGTAGAAGGTGATGGATGGCATAGACTTTCATATAAGGAACAGTTTGTGATCAAATCTGTTATTAATTATGGAATGTATTTATAGAAAATTTAAAGTTACTATACTTTGAGTGCAATATGTCTGTTTGTAGCTCTAGTTTCCTCTTCATTACTTAAAGTGGCCATCATGTGCTCATTATTAATAACATAGCCATAGTTACTAGCTTATTTTCAGCTTGAGTTTCATACTCTTCTTTGACTTGCATACAACCTGTAGCCATTATTAGAACTAGATAAGAACCAGGCAGATGTCAAATTCTGGGAAGGTAATTTTGCTAAGATTAGGACTCTTTGCATCAGTCTGAAACAGGGTACTTTGGGTCTCTAGCATGGAGAGAAGAAAGAAGAATGAGTTGAGCAGGACAGAAGAATTTATCGATAAAAATAAACTCTTGGTTTTCTCTAGTTGGGTCTTATAGGGCCATACCTGCTGAGTTTGAAGAAAAATGAATTATCTTTTAGCCTGGTGAGATAATGGGTTAGAAGCTTAAAGGAAAAAGAATTGAGTATTAAAAGAGTTTTATATATTATAAGATAAGTGTTGAAGTAAGTAGTTCTAATATGTAAACACATATTACCAACAGTGTTTTCTTAACATTTTTGAGGCTTTAAAAAATAAAAAAATTAGTTGCCAGATATTTAAAAAAGGACTTTTAAATGGAAGCAAACATTATTGGCCTCTTTTAGGCTTGCTTTCTTTTATACTCTGAATTTTAAACAACCCTGGTATGTATTTTTATGTACCAAGTCAGAATGAGGGTTAATTCAGTCAAATTGCTCTTTACTGAACTTTCATATAAATCAAATGAAAAATGCTCTTTCGTATTTATGCCTCTGTATTCTGTAATACTTTGATACTTATGATTATAAAGTGTTACTAAAAATGAAAAATCCAGAAAAATACCAAAGCATAAGAAAGAAGAAAAAAAATCATTTAATCCCGAGTGAACTCCGGGAGTTGGTGATGGACAGGGAGGCCTGGTGTGCTGTGATTCATGGGGTCGCGGAGAGTCGGACACGACTGAGCGACTGAACTGAACTGAGGGACTCTTCCTGTGTGTATCTTGCTAATGTTTTTTTCCTTCGTATTAATACTTATTTTCAGTTTAAAGTCAAGTGATATAAAATTTATTATTAAAAGGTAGTATTCTTTCTGTCACATTGCCCTTCCACGCAGCTGATCATTTTGTGTTTATTTGTATGTGTATTAATTATGTGCTCATTGGTCTTGATCTGTTGTAATTTTTTCACTTTTGAGCACTAGGCTATGCCTTTTATGGGAAATTTACCCTACCACTTCACCCACCAAATGCATGCAGTGCATGCTTTCCATTTCCCCACTCATGATCGTTGCTCAGCTAACACTTGAGTCTGTAGGAACTTTTCTTTCTTACTCAGGTTTGTTTTTACGGAATTTAATAATTATTTTGTTGTTTTCCCTTTCTTGACCCCATCACTCAACTCCAGACTGATTACTGATTGTCCACATCTGTTCTCAAGCTGTCTACATGATTTTGTTTCATTTTCTTGAAGTTATGAGACCTCTGGATGGCTGCCCTTTTTATTTTATTGCATTATTGGTTATTAACAAGATATTGGATATTAGTTACTGCACTAAATAGTAAGTCTTTGTTGCTTATCTGTTTTATATGTAGTAGTTTATAGCTGCTAGTCCCATACCGCTTGTCTGTAGTTTGCCACCCACACACACCCTGCCCCCCTTTAGGCTTCCCAGGTGATGCAGTGGTAAAGAATCCAGCTGCCAGTGCAGGAGATATGGGTTCAATCCCTGCTTTGGAAAGATGCCCTGGAGAAGGAAATGGCAACCCACTTCAGTATTCTTGTCTGGAAAATGCCATGGACAGAGGAGCCTGGCAGGCTATACTCCATGGGTAGCAAAGAGTCAGATACAACTGAGTGACTGAGCACACACGCACTTTTGGTAACCACAAGTTTGTTTTCTGTTTCTGTGAGTCTGTTTCTTTTTGGTATATACATTCATTTTTGTTATTTTTTTACATCCTGCGTATATGTGATAGCATATTTGTCCTTCTGTGTCTGAGTTATGTCACTGAGCATCATATTCTCTGGGTTCATCCATATACCTTCAGATGACATTAGTTCATTCTTTTTTATGGCTGAGTAACAGTTGTGTGTGTGTACACATCGCATTTCCCTACTCTTGTCATTTATTGACAGGCGTTTTGGTTGCTTCTGTTCCTTGGCTGTTGTAAACAGTCCTGCTGTGAACATCGTGTTTTTTTTTAATAGATACATGTCTTTCTGTCTGTGTCTCTGTTTCTGTCTCCTATTCAGAATAAGTTTTCTTTTCTTGCAGAAACCTCTTATGTACTTTTTTGTGAGGTAGGTTTATTTTGCTTTTGACTTCATACTAGGAACTTTATTAAAATTGTGGTAATTTCTGGCTGTCTCCTCATTAATAAGAGTAGGAAAACGAAATATGTAACCTGTAAGCTCTGAGCACATAGATGAGATTTGACTGAGATTCACTATCTAATAAACTAATTGGGTGATCATCATTTTCAGATCTTTTTTCTTTGGTAAAATTCCACCGGGAAGATTCTTTCAGATTCCTGCTTGGAAGTGAAAACCTAACTGCCAGAATTCTGGGGCTTAGTGGGAGAAGATGCCTAGGAAAGAGGCCATATGTCATCTAGTTGGTCTATATATTCTTGATCACCTCCCCTCTCTCATTTTTGGTTTGGCGCACCTGTTTGCAACTATGTACTTTAACCTAGAATTTTCTGTATTTTGTACTTTCTAAAGAATAAAGGCCTTATGCATACCTGCCTCAGGAGAGTGACATTTACACAGCTGTAATAGTGGGGGCTGATCACCGAAGAATTGATGCTTTTGAACTGTGGTGCTGGAGAAGCCTCTTGAGAGTCCCTTGGACTGTAAGGAGATCCAACCAGTCCATTCTAAAGGAGATCAATCCTGGGTGTTCATTGAAAGGACTGATGCTAAAGCTGAAACTCCAATACTTTGGCCACCTCATGCGACGAGTTGACTCACTGGAAAAGACTCTGAGGCTGGGAAGGATTGGGGGCAGGAGGAGAAGGGGACGACAGAGAATGAGATGGCTGGATGGCATCACCGACTCTGTGGACATGAGTTTGAGTGAACTCCGGGAGTTGGTGATGGACAGGGAGGCCTGGCGTGCTGTGATTCATGGGGTCGCAAAGAGTCGGACTGAGCAACTGAACTGAACTGGATAGTGGGGGAGGGGATCTAGACTCTGCTCATAAACAGCCTCTGAACCAGTCCTCAGTTTAAACTCTGCAGTTGTCCCAGAGGTATTTGGTACCATCAACTCCTGGAATTGTGGGATTCTGAGTGTCAGTCTAATTGGTAGTTTATCTCCGTTTTCTACCTTCAGTCTTCTTGTCTTTCCCGTGTATTTAGCACTGGAATTACTGCTTTTTATCTTCTGAAATTGTGTTGTGTTGTGATAGTTGTCTCTGCCATTCTTTCCACCCTTGTGAATTTATGCCTCAGATCCTTTTAAAGCTATTTTAGTAGAGTTTTACTAGAGGACAGAAGTGAATGCATGTGTGGTCAAGTCTTTGTCTTTACCTCGAAGGCAGACATTTTTCTATGTATATGCATATATTTTTATCAAGAGTAGAAGCTTACTCCACATGACAGTGGGTGTTGCTTTTTGAGTGCCTGTTACAAGACTGGCTTCACACTAGACAGTTGACATACATTAAATTTCATTATCATGATGAAACAATGATGTCCTGTTTTAGGAATAAAGAAACCATAGTGCTTTATCTGCCTAACTGATTTCAGCCGACATTTTTTCCTTTCAAAAAATAAGCTATAAATTGTATCATTTTAATAGCATATGTATATACCTCTTAGCCCATTCCCATTTAGATTGTTGTTGTAAACTTAAAAATTGACTCTAGCTCAGTAATTCATTATTTTCTTGTTAGGTCACTGGTTATTTTTCATTTAAATATTAATATATACTTTGAATTCCTCCCAGAAATATGTATGTATATTCTCACTGTGTGCGGTGCTTAGTCGTTCAGTCATGTCTGACTCTTTGCAACCCCATGGACTGTAGCCTGCCAGGCTCCTCTGTCCTTGGGGATTCTCCTGGCAAGAATACTGGAGTTGGTTGCCATGCCGTCCTTCAGGGGATCTTCCCAAGCCAGGGATTGAACCCAGGTCTCCCACATTGCAGACAGATTCTTTACCGTCTAAGCCACCAGGGAGCCCCTATATTCTCACTGGCAGTGTAAAAATGCCAATTTGTTCACATCCTCATTAGATAACATTGTGTAACTGCAGTTTTTATTACCGTACTGATGTTTATTTAACCATTCCCTATTATTGAACATTTAGCGCTTTTCCAGTTTCTCATTATTACAGTGGCTAGACAAGTATCTTTGCACATTTCTAAGTTTTAATTCATGGCGTCAAATCAATGCCTGGAATTGCTATGCATTGACTAGGAAATAAAAATTTGGCTTAGAAAGTTCCACTTGGATTTTAGCTTACTATCATTCATCTGCACAACTTATCTTTTATTGTTTCTGAGTGATTTTTAAATAAACATCTATGATCCCTTGTTATGTGGTCAATTTTTGTGACTTTCTTTTAGAAAAGTAGCCATTGATAGCATTGTATGTACTTGAATATCAGTTCAGTTCAGTCGCTCAGTCATGTCTGACTCTTTGTGACCCCATGGACTGCAGCATGCCAGGCTTCCCTGTCCATCACAACCCCCGGAGCCAATCAAACTCATGTCCATTGCGTCAGTGATGCCATCCAGCCATCTCATCCTCTGTCGTCCCCTTTTCCTCCCACCTTCAATCTTTCCCAGCATCGGGGTCTTTTCCAGTGAGTAGGTTCTTTGCATGAGGTGGCCAAAGTACTAGAGTTTCAGCTTCAGTCCTTCAAATGAATATTCAGGACTGATTTCCTTTAGGATGGCCTGGTTGGATCTCCTTGCAATCCAAGGGACTCTCAAGAGTCTTCTCCAACATCACAGTTCAAAAGCATAAATTCTTTGGCATTCAGCTTTCCTTATGGTCCAACTCCATACATGACTACTGGAAAAACCATCGAATGTCACACTTTCAAAATGTCACACTTCAGAAAAAAAGACTATTTTAAAGTCCTGGACTTTGTATAAATCAGTTTTGGTTAGGAATACTTCTTTGAAAAAGAGGAAAAAAAAAGAGTATGACATCTATCTTTTAGAAAACAAATCAGTTAGTTTTAAGAAAAGACTGCTAGCTTCACCTTTATCCAGAGGAATAAAGATGACAGGAATATATTTGTAGGAACAAGTGCAGGTTTTCTGTACCAATACGTAGTTGATCCTTAAGCAGTGAGGAGGTTAGTCCGCATGTAACTCATAGTTGGCTGTTCTTAATCCACAGTTCCTCCACATCCTTGGATTCAACTAACTACAAAGTGTTTCGCTCTATAGTTATTTACTATTTATTGAACAATATCCTAGTGTAAGTGGACTGTGAATTGTTCAAAGGTCAAGAGCTTTGATACAAGATTTGTACCTAACTTTATTATGCAAAGACTTTGTGGATAAGAATATGTTAATCTGACTCATGGTAATTCTGGTTGCTTCTTAAAGTGGCATTGTGAAAATAAATGATAAGGTGCAGTTTCGCTGCATTACAGAGCCTGGGACAGAGAGATGTATGTTGTATGTGTTGTACATACACACAACAGTAGGTTGTTGGCTTACACCTTTCCATGTTTCCTCCTTTATTAAAATTCTCCATATATGACCAGTAGAATGATTATAAACACTTTTCGTTCTACAAACATACTCTTTTTTTTTTTTAATTGAAGGATAATTGCTTTACAGAATTTTGTGGTTTTCTGTTGCACATCAAGAATCAGCCATAGGTCCACCCATGTCCCCTCCCTCCTAGACCATTCCTCCCCACCCTTCAGCCTGTTGCAGAGCCCTGTTTGAATTCCCAAGTCATACAGCAAATTCTCATTGGCTATCTGTTTTACACATGGTATTGTAAATTTCTGTGTACCCTCTCCATATATCTCCCCTTCTCCTTCCTCTCCTCCCACCGTGTCCATAGGTTCGTTTCTGTAACTGTGTCTCCATTGCTGCCCTGAAAATAAATTCATCAGTGTCATCCCTTCAGATTCCGTATATATGTGTCAGAATACACTGTTTATATTTCTTTTTCTGACTTAATTGACTGTGTAATGGGTTCTAGTTTTCGTCCACCTCATTAGAACAGATTCAGATGTGTTCCTTTTTATGACTGAGTAGTATTCGGAGAAGGCAATGGCAAGCCACTCCAGTACTCTTGCCTAGAAAATCCCATGGACAGAGAGAGGAGCCTGGTGGGCTACAGTCCATGGGGTCGCTACTAGTCGGGCAAGACTGAGCGACCTCACTTTCACTTTTCACTTTCACACATTGGAGAAGGAAATGGCAACCCACTCCAGTGTTCTTGCCTGGAGAATCCCAGGGACGGGGGAGCCTGGTGGGCTGCCGTTTATGGGGTCGCACAGAGTTGGACACGACTAAAGCGACTTAGCAGCAGCAGCAGCAGCAGTATTCCATTGTATGTATGTACCACAGCTTATTTATCCATTTATCTGTTGAATGGACATCTAGGTTGCTTCCATGTTCTAGCTATTGTAAATAGTGCTGCAGTGAACTTTGGGGTATACGTGTCTTTTTCACTTTTGATTTCCTCATGGTATATGTCTTGAGTGGGATTGCTGGGTCATGTATTGGTTTTATTCCCAGCTTTTTAAGGAGTCTCCATACCGTCTTCCATAGTGGCTGTATCAGTTTACATTCCCACCAGCAGTGCAAGAGGGTTCCCTTTTCTCCATACCCTCTCCAGCACTTATTGCTTGTAGACTCTATGATGATGGCCATTCTGACTGGTGTGAGGTGGTATCTCTCTGTAGTTTTGATTTGCGTTTCTCTCATGATGAGCATCTTTTCATGTGCTTGTTAGCTAACTGTATGTCTGCTTTGGAGAAATGTCTCTTCAGGTCCCTTTCCCACTTTTTGATTGGGTTGTTTGCTTTTCTGGTATTGAGTTGTTTAAGATGCTTGTATATTTGGGAAATCAATTCTTTATCAGTTGTTGCCTTTGCTATTATTCTCTCCCATCCTGAGGGTTGTCTTTTCACCTTTTTTTCTACAAACATACTGTTTTTATACCGAGAGTTTTAGAGTTTTGTCAGTGAACCAGTAAAGCAAAATTTTAACACCTTGTCACAAGTATATTGAAGATGTAGTACTCAGTTCTGCTTCAAAAATAAGCTTAGAATGGTGTTGAATTATGCACTTTTAAGCAAGTCAGTTAATATTTCTGTGTACATGAAAAACAATTATTATGATAACTTTGTATCTGAAGGTGCTTTTGCAAATCTCCATAGCTTAACATTGTCAGTTTGCTGAGTGGCCAAAAGAAGTTTAAGCTGTCCCTGAAGTTTCAGCTTCCTTTTCTCCAGAATTTATGACCTTCTATGTTCTAAACACGTTTTAGACTTTTGGAGGAATTTATATAGTTCTATGACAAAGTTTAGAGAACAAAATATTTGAGGTTCTCTCTCTTAGTTTATCAGGCTGGGTGGAGTCATGTCGATTAGCCTGAGAGTCATTTTACATTATGATATTATGACATCAGTTATAAATATTTTTCTGTTCACTCTTGTTTTGACTCTTCTTTGCCCTACTTCTCTGTAACTTAGTACAGTTCTTTTAAAGTTTAACAGCAAGAATGGACAGACATTGTGACACAGCCACACAAAAGGAATACCAGTTTGCTGTAAAAAGGAATGGACCAATATGCGCAACAGCATGAGGTCATCCAAAACACTATGATTCCATTTGTGAGAAACTCCAAAGTAGGCAATAGCAACAGAAAAGAAGACCAGTGATTGCCAGAGACTTGAAGTATGTGTGTGTGTCTGGGGGTCATGTATTGCAGGGACCATAAAGGAACTTTTTAAAGTGATGGAAATGTTTGATACCTCAATTGCGGTGTTGGTTATACCAGTGGATATATTCATCAAGCTCATCGAACCCCATTTAAAATGGGTACATTTTATCATATGGAAATTACCTTTGAATGAAGTTTAAAAGAGAGTTTAAACACAGAAGTCTAAAATAGGGCATGAGTAGTGAAAGTGTCCAGAAGTATGCTGTCACCATAAATTAGTAGTAAAGCAGTAGGCCATAACATTGTTAAATATTGAATGTCACTGAATAGTTGTGAAAGTTTATGCTAGTGTCCATTACTATATACCATAGTATATATAAAGACACTTTGGTGTTACATGAATTGAGTCATATTCAGTTCATTTCAGTAGCTCAGTCGTGTCCAACTCTTTGCGACCCCATGAACTGCAGCACACCAGGCCTCCCTGTCCATCACCAACTCCTGGAGTTCACCCAAACCCATGTCCATTGAGTCAGTGATGCCATCCAACCATCTCAACCTCTGTCGTCCGTTTCTCCTCCTGCCCTCAATCTTTCCTAGCATCAGGGTCTTTTCAAATGAGTCACCTCTTTGCATCAGGTGGCCAAAGTATTGGAGTTTCAGCTTCAACATTAGTCCTTCCAGTGAACACCCAGGACTGATCTCCTTTAGGATGGCCTGGTTGGATCTCCTTGCAGTGCAAGGGACTCTCAAGAGTCTTCTCCAACACCACAGTTCAAAAGCATCAATTCTTCGACAATCAGCTTTCTTCACAGTCCAACTCTCACATCCATACATGACCACTGAAAAAACCATAGCCTTGACTAGACGGACCTTTGTTGACAAAGTAATGTCTCTGCTTTTTAATATACTGTCTAGGTTGGTCATAACTTTCCTTCTAAGGAGTAAGCGTCTTTTAATTTCATGGCTGCAATCACCATCTGCAGTGACAATAATTTACAGGTTTTTAAAGTGCTTTATAAGTGAAAGTGGCAAAAAGTGGAAAATGGCAAATAGATGGGGAATCAATGGAAACAGTGACAGACTTTATTTTCCTGGGCTCCAAAATCACTGCAGATTATGACTGCAGCCATGAAATTAAAAGACCCTTGCTCCTTGGAAAAAAAGCTATGACACTAGACAGCATGTTATAAAGCAGAGACGTTACTTTGCTTACAAAGGTCCATCTAGTCAGAGCTATGGTTTTTCCAGTAGTCATGTTAGAAATCTGAGAGTTCGACTATAAAGAAAGTTGAATCCCGAAGTATTGATGCTTTTGAACTGTGGTGTTGATGAAGACTCTTGAGAGTCCTTTGGACAGCAAGGAGATTAAGCCAGTTAATCCTAAAGGAAATCAGTCTTAAGTATTCACTGGAAAGATTGATGCTGAAGCTCCAATACTTTGGCCACCTAATGCAAAGAATTGACTCAGTGGAGAAGACCCTGATGCTGGGAAAGATTGAAGTCAGGAGGAGAAGGGGGTGACAGAGGATGAGATGGTTGGATGGCATCACTGACTCAATGCACATGTGTTTGAGCAAGCTCTGGGAGTTGGTGAAGGACAGGGAAGCCTGGCGTGCTGCAGTCCATGGACTTGCAGAGTCGGACATGACTGACTGGCTGAGCTGAACTGATAAGTGAAAGTACCTTGTTTGTTTTTTTAATTGCAGTTTTAATGTAGTGTGCACTGATGATTTTTTCCCTCTAATTTGAACATTTTTTGTCTGTTCCAACTTGATCGCATATTTCGGATAGAGCGATAAGTGTAATATTTTCTGAAATACTTAATTTCTAAATTTTTTAGATGTTAAAAAATAGTGACATTGTTAACGGAACATATGAAGCTTACTCCATTAGCTGTCTAGGACTTCCCAGGTGGCTCAGTGGTGAAGAATCTGCCTACCAAGGCAAGAGTCACAGGAGAGGCGAGTTCAGTCCCTAGGTCAGGAAGATCCCCTGGAGGAGGAAATGGCAACCAACTCTAGTATTCTTGCGGGGATACTCATCCCGTGGACAGAGGAGCCTGGTGAGCTACAATCCATGCGGCGGCAAAAAGGCAGACATGACTGAGCAACTGAGCAATCATTCCTTCATAATCTATCTACATACCATGTCCAGCTTTCAGATTTCAATGGAAAAAAAATTAAAACTTGAGAAGAAACAGGTGATCTGTAGAATTGTTATTGTATAGTTGGTCTCTGAGAAAATTAACATCTGTTTAAGATGGCACTGAAGTTCTAATGAAATACGGTCTGTTGACTTCGGAGATCTTTCAGTGCTGTGGTTCTATGTTTAGATAGAGCACACCACCCAGAATGTTGTCATGTCATGTACAGGCCTAGGGTAACAACATAGTTTGAGGATTCGGCAGTTGAAGATGCTCTGGTGGCTTCCCCGTTGTTCATAAGATAACAATAAACTTTACTTAGTTGCTGTACCTTTTTAGAATCTGTTATCCCTGTAACAGATTATATTATAGATTATAATGTAATCTATATTATGGAGTCCAGATTATCATTGAAGTGTTGTGCTTGTTTAACTTTCTCCCCCTCATCGTATGCTGCTGCTGCTGCTGCTAAGTCACTTCAGTCGTGTCTGACTCTGTGCAACCCCATAGACGGCAGCCCACCAGGCTCCTCCGTCCATGGGATATTCCAGGCAAGAGTATTGGAGTGGGTTCCCATTGTCTTCTCTGCCGTAATTGTATAGTATTCTCTAAATTGGACATTCTAATAGGCTTCAGTTCAAATGTGTATTCCTTGCAGACGTGGTGGTGAAAACATTTTGTTCTTTTGTGGCCTTATTGATGAGTGTTATCGAAACTACGTGCCATGGGGTACTGCAAAGATAATGTAGCAATAAAGTGCTAAATGAAATACTGAAAGTCTTGAAATATATAGTATATATAAAAATTAAAAAAATCTCTTGGCTTTAGTTAGTAGAGAAAAGCAGTGGAGGAGCAGAGTTGTGATGGGAACTTGGTGTCTGTAAGCTTGCGTCAAGGTTAGGCCAGAGTGAGAAGATGTCTCCTTGGGACAGTCATGCCAGGCACCGTAGGAACTTCCCCAGTGTGAGCCAGTGCAGTGAAGGCCGACTATGCAAGTAGACCTAGAGGCTGCTAGAGAGCCAGCGGGAAGAGTCTGTGGAGCTTTGACCAGGATGGCGGCCTGAAGAATTCTGTCATTTTTAATTTAAGATGACTCCTTTAAACATGTCCCTCTTACGTTTCACGTTCGTAGGTTTAAGAAAATCTACCAAGAAGCGCAGCGAATCCCCGCCTGCCGAGCTCCCCAGTTTGAGGCGGAGCACACGCCAAAAGACCACGGGCTCCTGCGCTAGTGCCAGGTAATAATTTGGGCCTGTCAGTGTGTGATTAGTTCATTTTCTGGGTCCAGCTTTCCCCAAAGGCCTTCATTTTATGAGTTTTAAAAAAAATTTCATGAAAGTTTTCTTGTTGAAAATCAAAGAAATTCATTCTAAATAGAACTATTATTTCTGTGAATTCTTCCCCAATATTTAACTTTATTCCCTTTTTTGCTAAGTTTTAATCATGCCTTTTTGGGGACAACACCTTTGTCTTCTACCTTTTCCTCTGTTGTTTTACGTTATTTGCACGGAGTTACTGCCAGCAGTTGGACATCTGGTTGTTTTTGGAGTTCCTTTCTGCCAAAGAGCTCTCTAATGAGCATCTTTATGCAGATTTGGGTTATTTTTAAAGGTAGCTAAATTTCCCAGTAGTGTGATTAATGGATCAAAAGGGATGCCTGTTGTAATGGCTGCAATATTGCCTAATTAGTTTCTAAAAGTGTTGGCATGAGTTATTGAGTTTAATGGGTGAGGGGGAGAGATGTACTTCATTTTCATTTTGCCTTACAACACCCATCCTCAGGGGTAAATGTGGGTTTTGTTTGTGATCTTTCACATCTCCATTTTTCCCACTTTGAGCCCATTTTCAGGAAAATCGTCTACCTTTGACATATGACGTAGTATATTATTTCCCATACTTTGATTAACTGATTCAGAATCTTAGGTTGAAGTTAAAAAACCTTGTTACTCCAGTTTCCTGTCAGATTTTCAGGCTTGGTCAGTTCTGGTGTTGTGCTGCTAATTACCACAACCATATGGGACTTCTCCCCCCTTTATGTATAATTTGCTCTTTTGTATATAGTTTCCTCTCTCTACTAAATGTGCCAAAAACCAGTGATGGCGTGGGTGATTTTTAGTTTGCTTTTCCCATCTCAGGTCATTTGAAAGGTTTAGTGCTTCTTTGGTTCTTCTCTAAGGTAATCAACTTTATACCTTTGACTGTGGGTACAGTAATAACACAAGGAAACAGAATGACTTATTGCCTAATAATAAGTCATAAGGAACGGACTCTAGGCCTTTAAGCTCTGCTTTTCTACTTGTTTTCTGGTTCTGTCAGGATTGTTTAAAATATTGTTTAAATATCTGGAGTTAGTACACCTGTTTTCTTTTGTACTTTCTTGGCAGTACTTTTATGAGGACCTCTGAGATGATTTCTTGGTTCTTCAGGGCTTTTGCCCTATTTTGGGCCAAACTTTGAATCCAGTTTACCCAGGGTGTATAATCTTAGATATAGACTGAATTCACTGTGGTTGAAAATTAAGTTTGAACTGTTCGTGGAGTCAGGTGACCTAGTGTCCTGTCTTTCTCCGCAGCCTCTTTGCTTCTCCTCGGGAGCACTATCTTAATGCACTAGGAGTTCTTTACTTACATACTGCACACAAGTTGTCTGCCCGCCTGTCTGCAGCATTCTTCATCTCAGGCTTTTCTGAATTTGCTGAAATTCCTCTTAAATTTAGTATTTTCATAGCCTCTTACAGCTGCAATTTCATTGCTCTGTAGACTAACACACTTGAGGGCAGCAACCAAATGTTCAGCACAGAGCGTGTCACATGATTGATGCAAATTAAATGTTAAATAAGTGACTTAATTTGAATCGCAGTAATTTGCAGCTTGGTAATTTGGGTTTGGAATGAGGTTTTTTTTTTTTTCCTGAAGGAAAGACTGGCTGAGTAAATCCCTGTTTAGGGACATACATTTTTTTTTTTTTTAACTAATTGGAAGAATAAACTCTTCTACAACTCTGGTAATTCAGAGCCTTCATTTCCAGGGCACTTACTTATGCCTGCTTCCTCCTTGTTCTTTACCAAGCAACATTATTCACTGTAGCTTGACTTTAGTCTAAAATATTTCTTTAGTAGTAGGTTTTTGCACTTCCAAGGTCATTCGGGGGAGCTACTATTTAAACAGTATTAAGTTGTAATAATTTTGGAAGTCTTTTGTCTGTGCAAGATTTGCTTACTGATTTCTCTTATTAAAATAGAAAAAGTGTCAATGAAATGTAGTTTGCTTCATGATAAATGACTAATAATTCTTTTTTCCACATCTTATAGTAATGCCTCAGTGTGAAGCAGGTGTGTTCCCAGATGTAATCTGTATCTGTCTATAAATATTGAATATTTAGTTCTTTATTTTAAAGGAGAAGCTATTGTCCATGATGAGGGTAGTAACTTTTTTGATGATGTAAGTCATATGGGACTTAAGTGATGGGAATTTTGCCCATTGTCTTCTCTCTTCTTACCCGTCCCCCATTTTCAGCTATCAGTCTGAAACTCCATATATTGATCCACTATTTACCCAAGAATTAGAGATCTATTTTGAATGAATTGTTTCTGCTAAAGGAATCACTTTTCTATTTATTTGAAGTGTTTAAAGATCACTTCTGTCTGAAAGGATGACAACAGCTCATAGCCTCACAAAAGCTTGTATTGTCAACGTGATATAGCTTGGAAGAGTTTTAAATATACAAAGTCTTAGTTGTTACCCATAGTGGTTTTCTGCAACAATTTTTATGTAAAAAGAAGAAACTCGCTTTGTATTCCATGCATTGGAGCTTTGTGCTGTGTGGACATTGCTCCTGGTCACTGGGAGCGCTGCCTATGATGGCATTTTTCTGTCGTAGTCGGCGAGGCTCTGGCCTGGGCAAAAGAGGAGCAGCTGAAGCTCGTCGACAGGAGAAGATGGCTGACCCTGAAGGCAACCAGGAGACGGTCAACTCTTCAGCTGCACGGACAGACGAGACTCCCCAAGGAGCAGCAGGTAGATTGGCACTTCTTAGGCCTAAAATGTGTTTGTATATCTTCCAGATTTATTTGGAGATAAATTACTTTTTAGGTATACCAGGTATAATGGAAGAGCGGAGACAGCTACATCTTTAAGATGTTAATAACCATCAAACTTGTTGTTTTCTAGATTTGGTTTTTGATTAGTTGTATTCATTTGTTTTTTGTTGTATAATTTTTTTTTCCAAGTCCAAATTTGTACTAATTAAGTTCAAAGGGCTTTTAAGAAGCAGAAACTCCCTTTCTGTTTAAGCTTCTTAAATATTGATCAGTACATATAATAGTTGCCTGCTGATTTGCTTGAAAAAATTAAATTCATAATAAAAATGTACAGATATAGTTTAAATTGCTTCATACATGTGCAGATTTTAATTTAGAGTGTTAAACAGTCTGTAAAAAATAAGTATTCGGTTTGAACCTAGCAGCTTTAAGAATAATATTATTCCTATTTTTATGGGATTTTTATTCTTGATATGATAGCACAGCAAAAATTAAGTCACCCCACACCAAGTATGTATCCATTACCAATACATAAAGCAGGCTAAGACTTCAGTGTTTGATTGTGGCTAACAAGTTTAAGAAGTAGTTTGTTATAAGCATTTGTCACTAATACTAAAACAGATACAAAAATATTAGAATTTAGCATTATGAACGTATGGTTATAAGTCCCTTAAATCCAGATAATATGTATAACTTTAGGTGTAGGCATATACATTCTTCCTTTTGAATGAAGTTCTTTCATGTATTATCATTTAATATCAGAATATGTGCCAGTTTTCTTTATTGCCTACAGTCAATCATATGTCCTGGTTTGACAGGAAGGTTCTGGTTTGCCCACTACTGTCCATGTTTTTTGCCTTTTGTCTCAGCTTTCTGTATAGCTTAACATCTTTACCAACCAGTCTTTCCTAGTTTTGTATAATAAACTACATGGTGAACTTAACAGTATCTCATCTCGTAGTGCCTTTTTCCTAGAACAGTTTTTCTGAAGGGTTAAGTGGTAGAGTTTTGGAAAAATAAAGTGCATCACACGTGCAGCTCATTGAAGCTCTGCATAACACAGCTGATGCTTCAAGTCTGAATGTGGAAGTGGAGCAGTTCCTATGTGGATGACTTCAAGATGGAGCTGCTGAGTGTGTTGTTAAAGTGGACTCATTATGATAATTATAATAGCTAACATTTGCACAGGGTACGCCCCATTGCATACACACTATTAAGCATTTTACATGTATTCTCATTTAATATTTGGAACAACCTGCTGAGGTGTGCGCACTGTTATCCTCTTTTATAAACAAGGAAAATTGAAATGCACAATGGTTAAGTTTGCTAGGGTTACAGGCCCGGATGTGTGACTCTTGAAGTGCACAGTTGTAAAAACAGCTGTGTTGTTCTGCTTCCCTATGGTTACTAGTTGGTTTAATTCATGAGTGTAACTGGAGGCCAGAATGAGGGGGTGGTGTGTAAAATTGTGTTCCCTGGTATACTCACCTAAGAGGATGAAGGCTTTAAGGGATTAGATTCATAAGATTGCCCTCCTTAAAGGCCTGCTTCCATATTTGAAATCACAGTGTAATCTCAGTATTGTCTAAGTTTATGTCAAAGATACATGTGACTTGTTCACTGATATTAGAAAGCACTAACTTGATTACATTTTGGAGGCTGCATTGAATACTGTAGGGCTTTCTCTGCCAGTTCACTCAGGTAGTTCTAGAGGAAGAGGCAGACTTCTTACAGGCGCTGTATTAAGTTCTTCAGTGTAATGTGCTTTAGTTTTTCAGTATATAAAATTGGAATTTAAAGAAAATTACACTGTTTTAAGTTTGTGTTGAATATTAATTGATGGTGTTAGTTTTGAGCATCTTTTAGCATGCACCTGTATAATGTGTAATTATATTCTGAACAACCATTCTTTTGGCCTTGCTCAAAAGTTTTCATGACACTAAGAATGTATTCTTGTTGCCTCCTGTACTTGGGTATCTGGTAAACCCTTAGCCATTCTCGTCAAGTAAAAGTGAATTCTGTCAGCTTTAACTGTATATTGGAAACTGCCTTACAAGGTACTGTGATGATATGCAGAGACTGGATGGGCAAGATACCATTTTAAAAGAATAGATTGACGTCTCTTAAAATCTGAGATTGGATTTTTTTTTTCTGCTTGATAACCTTGCTTTTATTAATACATTGTGTCTGGGGTTGGATTTTGTGTGTGTTGCCCAACATTTGATGTGTTCACTGAAGAGCTGTGTCACTGACCCCTAGGAATGAAATACATCTCCTTACCTGCATGACTACAAACAGCCACTCATAGGCTAAGCTAGTTTGGTTTATCTAATTTTGTAAAACTTACAAAAAGGGAGCTACAGTAGGCAAATGCTTATTAATATTTGCTTTCAAAGGTATGGCTAGCTCAGCTGGTAAAGAATCTGCCTGCAGTGTAGGAGACTCTGGTTCTATTCCTGGGTTGGAAAGATCCCCAGGAGAAAAGGGATAGGCTACCCACACCAGTATTCTTGGGCTTCCCTGAGGGCTCAGGTGGTTAAAAAATCCACCTGCAAAGTAGATGACCTGGGTTTGATCCCTGGGTTGGGAAGATCCCCTGGAGGAGGGCATGGCAATCCATTCCAGTATTCTTGCCTGGAGAATCCCCATGGTCAGAGGAACCTGGCGGACTCTAGTCTGTGGGGTCGCAAAGAGTTGGACACGACTGAGTTAGCACAACACGTACATCAAAGGTATGGCAGCTCGAAAGGATCTTTTGCTTTGGGTTCAGTGATTGGTATCCAAATAGGCACTCATCTCAATTAAAAATGAGAATATCCCTGCTCCTTCTTGTAGAGGATCTGTGGCTCCCTGAAGGTTGGGACCTTACTATAATAATCTTAACAGCTCTTTTAATTCTGTGCTTTTACAAGTTTTATGTCTTGGTTAAGGTCTTTGTAGCAGGGCAGTTGGAGGTATTTATTATTCATAATGTAAATTCTTAGAATACTTTTTTAAGAAGTAACTTAAACCTCTAAAATCATAAGTTGTAAATCTGTAGAATAGTTTAAAACCAGTAGACCCTCTTATAAAACCCTGCAGCATTACCTTAAGTGAACTTTTATGTTTTTTCTTTAAAAATATGTGGTTCCAGAGTATGCTTTTTGAGGGGAGGAGAATACATAACAGCAATTTTGTCTGTCACAACTTTGTATTTGATTTCCACAATTTGTATAAGTTTCAAGGCAAGTTTAAGAGCCACTTTGCTAAGTTTAGTAATAATTGGAATCCAATAGCAGAATTGGTTAACATGGTTTCTGTATAATGTGGAAGAGCCAGTGTACATAAATTAAAAAGTAGTATTGAAGAATATATTGAAGGTTCTGATAGTGTATAGTTAATAAGAGTACAGCTTGTAAAGTCAGACTTCCTGGGTTCAGATCTCATATCCGTTGTTAGTTGTCTCATCTTGAGCAAGTACGCACAAAGCCTAGGTTTCCTCTTGCACATGATAGCACTTGTAATACCTCTTTGTTTGGTTGGGAGGAAACATATGGACACATTCTCCACGGAGTTAGCATTTAATTAGTACCTTTAAGCAGCATTACAAAGTATAGTTATGGTTATTTCCTTTTTGGTTTTGTTTTTTGTTTTCAACAGGTATGAAGTTCACTAAACTCTGATACTCTTTAATATTACCATTTCTTCTTAGCCTGTAATTCTGAACCAGGGGGTTGCCAGCATTTTCTGTAAAGGGCCAGATAATTGATGTTTTAAGCTTTATGTAAGTTCTGTTGGAACCACTCAGTGGTTGTAGCACAAAAGTAGCCACAGTTAATAGGTAAATTAATGAGTTGGGGTATATTGTAACAAAATTTTATTTACATAGTGATATGCTAGACTGGATTTGGCCTGTGGACCACAGTGTGCTGACTCCTGTTCTAAACCATACTTTTTTTCTTTTTTTTTACAAGTTAAAAAAAAATTCTAGTGAAATGATAGGATACTTAAATGAGTGAAAAAAAGTATGAAAACACGGAGTTGATGGCTGGTATATTAGCATCTCTTTCTTCAGAAAAATTTGTTGCATTCACATAGGTGATCCATGTGCCTCTTTTTTTCTTTTTTTTTTGAGGCAGTGGCTTCTAACTTTATTTGAGAAAAAACAGAAGGTAAACGTATCAAAAGAACACAGAGGTTTGGCGGGTGGGGATGGTCAGTGATGGCTACTTGTGGGGTGGGCCGCTGGGCTAAGGGCCTTTACTTGTTTGCCGGCTGTTCGGACTTCCCGGCTTCGGGGCCGCCAAGCTGGGCACGCGCCTGGAAGGTGACGGGAATGGTGATCTCGGCCGACTGGGTGGCTGACTTGGGCAACGGGGCCTCCATGGTGAGCGTGCCCTCAGGGGACAGGGAGGAGGAGACCAGGGTGGGGTCCACACCGGGGGCGGGGGGGCAGCGTGTATTTGCGAGTGAAGCAACGGGAAATCTATGTGCCTCTTTTAATAATGACAAAATTATTCATCTTGGCTTTTGTTCTGTCATTAATCTGTCACATGAACATAGTAAAGTATTGTGGATGATGTGATCATGCATAGATGAATTGTTTGTAAAAAAAAAAAATGCTTTGGGACTCAACAGACACTGAGAGGAAGGGGCAGTAAAACTGCTAGTTTTACAGGTATATATTTTCATCTCTTGGTCAGATTTGTAATAGAATCAACCATTGTTTACTTAGACTGAAGTATTGATCAGGTTAGCATTTTGGGTAGTAGAATCCTGAATCTGACGTCTTTCCTTTGTTTTGATGTATTGGTTGCTTTCTCTTTTGTACTTAAATGTTTTGTGGTCTTCTGTTAGTTGTAATGTGTATCTTCAGTGTTTTGTCGTGAAAATAAGAGAGCATAATCTTTGCATATTCTTGAAGTGGAAGAAAACATGGCAAATGATTGTATCAAGACTCTAGTCCAGAAATAGAGCAGACTGAAGAAGACACATATCCCTGTGGAGCATTTTCCCTATGTTATGTTTATGATTATTTGCCTGCTTATTAAATATCACAGTGGCTTTAGCAGTGCTATATTTATGGACTTTTCATAGAGGAGTCCAGAATAAGACTGAATTGAGGAGAAGTTTCAATGACAGGAGAAAACTGTGAAAATCATATATGAGAGAAATGCAAGGCTTGTGTGTTATGTTTGTTTCTGTTGTTGTCGAGCCATCTTTTTTCCATAAAAGCTACATGATGAAGTCTAGAAGAACAGCTGGTGTGCAGTGTGCACGTTTGCCACTAATGTATTATTGTCTATAAAACTCTGCTTTTTCTTTTTAAAGATAAACCAGACATAATGAGTTTTAAATATTCTTCTCCTAACCCTCACCTTCTCCACCCTGCCCCTGCCCCCGCATCCCGTGCCCCCACCCCCCAGCCTCTAGTTCTGTTGCAGGGGCTGTGGGTATGACCACCTCTGGGGAGAGCGAATCTGATGACTCCGAGATGGGACGGTTACAAGGTAAAGACCATTATCAAGCTTATACGAAGCCACAGTCATGGGCTGCCTGTCACTGTGTTCTTTGTTGAAATTAATTTGAATAAGCTCATATAACTATAATATAGCAGTGCTCACCCATATCTCCAAAGAAAGCTCTAGATTTACTGATTAGATGATTTGGAATTGGAAGATGACCCATTTGTTTCTTCATCTTTACTATTTAAATAGATAATTATAATCCTATGTAGTATATTTTTTGTTAATTTTTTTTTCCCATTATGGTTACATATGCAGCTAGTAATGAGTTAAGGATGATACTGAAAAGGGGTTGCTTCATATATTGTTCTCTGGTACCTAATAACAGTACATCTGGTAGGATGCTTTTTGGCTGTATTTTGTGTTCTTGATCAGCTGTTTCAAAATGAACGTAGAGTGTATACATAAATTCCGGGCATTATAATGTTGTAAGTGCTTTTTTAAAAGCAGCTTCATATTATGTATACGTTGTTTACAAGTGCATGGGTATGTATTTTTATCCAGTCAGTCCCCAATGTGAGGCTTACAAGAAACATTAATGAATGAGTTTCAGATTGTCTTTTTGACTGAAACTCTCATGAACAGTTTTTCTCACTTTTGGAAACTGATAAAAATGATTTTTCCTATGTTTTTAGAGAATCTCATGATCATATCTGATTAGGAAATAATAGAGTTAAAATAGAGCAAATGTGCTTAACATATAACTTCTTCAAAATGTTTACTTTACATTTCTCTTGGACTATTTACATCATCCCTGCTGGCACTAAAGTTTAACATCTCCATAAAACTTTAAGATGCTCTGGAGTTGACACATATGGGTATTGTAATTTATAGTAATTGCATTAGTATATATAAGTGTGGTTTTGAAAAGTTTCTTGTAGCTTCTCTTTTTTTTAAATTTTATTTTTATTGGAGGCTAATTACTTTACAATATTGTAGTGGTTTTTGCCATACATTGACATGAATCAGCCATGGGTGTACATGTGTTCCCCATCCTGAACCCCCCTCCTACCTCCCTCCCTCCGCATCCCATCCCTCAGGGTCATCCCAGTGCACCAGCACTGAGCACCCTGTCTCATGCATTGAACCTGGGCTGGCAATCTGTTTCACATATAATAATATATCATGTAGCTTCTCTTAAAGTTTAAAATTGAAAGTAGAATTGTTTAAAAGAATTATGTGATGAATCAGTTGCTGGAAGCTTCTAGATGAGGTAAGTTGTGTTAACTGTTTCTCGTGCTCTGCTCTTTCCCTTAGCTTTGTTAGAGGCCAGGGGTCTTCCCCCTCACCTGTTTGGTCCTCTTGGTCCTCGGATGTCACAGCTTTTCCATAGAACAATTGGAAGCGGAGCTAGTAAGTGAATACTTTTAAATTTGTCCTCTCCTCAAAACTATTAGTTGAGTACTGTTCTTAAACTGTTTATCTATTCATATAGGAGAATTTTCACATAGGAACTTCTCATGAACTTTAACCTATTTTAAAAAATAGGGCTTGTGCATATTCTTACCTTAAATAATAGCAACGCTTCAAGAGATTCTTCTATCCTTTTATGTTTGATTACTAAATTGGAGCCACTGGAAAACCGTCCAAAGTTAACAGCAAGACTCTCTTTTTGAACTGTAGAGGAGTAAAGACTCTCAGGTGATTACTTTGGTTATTATGACATCTGATTGCATGATTTACATAGATTCATGTCTTGAGTTTTTTATGGTATAATAAAATGTAACCCAATAGGCAGTTGATTATACAATGAGCCCAAGAGGAAAGATTTCTCAGCCAAATTACCAGTAACTAAACTCAGAAGTCTTAGATGGTAGACATAAGAGTGACTTTTTTTTTTTTAAACCATACTATTACAGTTTTTAATGTATGAAATCTGAAACAGTTCAGATTTATCACTGACAAAGAGGTAAATACATACATCAATTTCTTAGGTTAAAGTTGTGGCTAAACTCACTTTAAAATTCAGGGTTCTAAGTGAGTAGGGAGTCCTCTGTACCTTGAACAGCCTTCCCTCCCAGTGAGATGAGTCCCTACTAAAGCAACCTGTGCTAATACCGTCGTATTTATCACATTTTAATTATCAAGTCTCCCATTAGATTGGGGATTCCTTTAGGGCAGAGACTGTTCACTTTGTCTTGAAATAGGTACCAAATTATTTGTCAAATGAGTAGTGAACATCACAATGGTATGCATTTAGCCATAATATAACCTGCAAATAATCTATAATCTGATTTAAAATCTTCAAATTTAAACAGATTTATACCAAGGCTTTGATTTAGCTTGTGCTAAATAGCTTCTAAAATTTGTAGGTTTGAGGCATTTTATTATAAAAAGCTGGTACACATAAGTGAATAAGAACTTAAAGCCGTCATACATTTACTTCATTTTTTAGCTTGACCTTCTAGTAAATCTTTAGCTTCATTGATTTTGGCTGCTGTATAAGGGGATCCTCCCTTGTCTGGGTGATTTAAAAGCATAATTCGTCAATGAGCATCTCTTATTTTGGCTTTATTTGCAGTAGGGCTTACACCTAGTATTAATGCTGCTTCCTGTTTTGTCATTTTGAGTTCAAACCTACCTCTGTAATAGCCACCACTGAAGACAGATTTCGGTAGACTTTGAAAAACTTGTTTTACTTGAGGCTCCATATGCTTCATGGCTTGCAAAGCATAACGACCTGCAGATCTTGCAGCAGCAATGGTCAGTCCAACTGCTACCACTGTACTGGCCATGGCACCTGCTCGGTTCCCCTGCCTCCACCAGGAGCTCGGTTCATCCCAGCCCACCAAGTTTATGCCTCTATCACAAAGCGATTCCGCCACCACCAGCACTTACAAACCACCTAGGCAAGGGCGCCCAGGAAATACCAAGAGTGACTCTTTAAGTCTTAGTTTGTAACTAAGAGTATGATTTTGCGTAATTACAAATTCCATTAAATTCCGTTTGGTATAGAATACTACCTTTAGCTTCCTTAAGCAGTAAAAAATTTACATTTAAACATTTTTAAAAATTGAAGTATAATTGATTTACAGCATTGTATTAATTTCTGATGTACAACAAATTGACTCAGTTATACATCCATTCTTTTTTACATACATATATACATTCTTTTTTACTTATCTATAATGTTTTCATAGAGTCAGTAGGCTATTTGCAGACTTAAGTCTTGATTTCAAAAACTTCTAAAATGTACTGAAGCTTATTAGCTCTGAACTTAAAAATACATATTCATATAATTTTCAATAAAATATCCTTTTTTTTTTAAAAAAAAATAATGCAGTGTGTGTATATGTGCTCATATATGTGTGCTTGAATCTTTTTTTTTCCATTATGTATATATGTTATTGAAGTATAGTTGACTTACGTTTCAGGTGCACAGCAAAGGTGATTCAATTATATGTATACACATTTATTTTCAGATTATTTTCTATTGGTTACTACAAGATATTGACTATAGGGAGCTTCCCTGGTGGCTCAGACAGGTTAGAAATCCGCTTGCAATGTGAGAGACCTGGGTTTGATCCCTGGGTTGGGCAGATCCCCTGAAGGAGGGCATGACAACCCACTCCAATATTCTTGCCTGGAGAATCCCCATGGACTAAGGAGCCTGGCAGCCTGCAGTCCATGGGGTCGCAAAGAATCAGACACAACTGAGCGACTAAGCATACACACACACAGTGTATACCGTAAATCTTTGTTGATTGTTGCATATCTCTTTTTTTAAGTTGTTGACTTAATATGAATAGAAGGCTAGATTTCTAATGTACTTGCATCTTAACTTGACCTTACAGAAAAACTTGAACTTTTTGACCAACCAAATACTTGAGGGTTTTAAGAAGCAGTTGGTATTTTTGTTTTTATTTTCTTTTGCTGCCCTGTTACTCATTTCTCAAATAACACTCTCCTGCAGAGTTCTCGAGGACCCTTGAATATTGATTTTTTATTCAGTGTCATTTATGAGGCACTGGGATTGTTCAGAGTCATGAATAGGATGATAAGCAGAGATATGTCCCGCATGAAAGCTTCCCTGTTAGAGTGTGACCCTTGCAGTAAAGAAGACAATCATTACATAGTAAAATTTTAGGTAGTGTCATTGCAGTGAAAGAAAACGAAGCAGAGAATGGAAGGAGATTGCTGGTGGGGTGATAGGCTGGTTAGAGAAACCTTCTCTGAGGTGTGGAGATTTTGTGTTGAATAAAACGAAGTGAGAAAACCAGCTCTGCAGAGGATCTGAAGGAAGAAGGAATTGTATGGCCAGAGGTGGAAATAAGCCTGGCCTGCTCATTAGACTGCGGGAGGGGCACAGGAAGGTGAAAGGAAAGTGGTAGAAGATGAAATCTGAGATGTATAGGTAATTGGCAGGTCATGTTGGACCTTTGCAGGCCAGCAGCAAATGTGGGGTTTATCCTAAGGATAATCAGGATTTATCTTTATTATGAAAAAGATCAAACACATGAAAGTTGAAAGTATTAGTAGTATAAAAACTTCCATAAGCCCATCAACAATTATCAGTCCACACAACCATTGTTTCATTTATACCCTTAATTGTTCTCTCCACTCCCAAGACTATTCTTTTTTTTAACTTTTTCACCTGGATATATTTGAATTTCTAACTATAAAAGTAAGGATATTAACATTTTTAGACAGTGTTGTGGTTATATTAAGATCTATACTTTGCCATAAGTTAATGTATGTGTGTGTGTGTTTAGAGAAATTTGATTTCATTTATTTTGCCACTTCATTTATTTTGGGGGAAATTTTGTTTTTCTGGAGAGAAAAATTGTTTCTGAGCTACCTAAGCATATTATCATTAAGCATCAGAACTCCATATTAAGGCCTGATTAATGCACGTGGAATTAATGTAAACTATACACTGGTATTTCCCGTGGTCATGTATGGATGCGAGAGTTGGACTGTGAAGAAAGCTGATCGCCGAAGAATTGATGCTTTTGAACTGTGGTGCTGGAGAAAACTCTTGAGAGTCACTTGGACTGCAAGGAGATCCAACCAGTCCATTCTGAAGGAGATCAGTCCTGGGTGTTCATTGGAAGGACTGATTCTAAAGCTGAAGCTCCAGTACTTTGGCCACCTCATGCAACGAGTTGACTCACTGGAAAAGACTCTGATGCTGGGATGGGTTGGGGGCAGGAGGAGAAGAGGATGACAGAGAATGAGATGGCTGGATGGCATCACCGACTCAATGGACATGAGTTTGAGTGAATTCCGGGAGTTGGTGATGGACAGGGAGGTCTGGCGTGCTGTGATTCATGGGGTCGCGGAGAGTCGGACACGACTGAGCGACTGAACTGAACTGAGCTGATATACTAGAACCAGAGTAGAAATAGTCACACACACCCATGCCCACGACTCAGCTTCAGCAGTGCCTGCTTCATGGCCAGTCTGTCTTTACACTCACCAACATCTCTCCTCTTGCATTAATTTGAAATGAATCCTAGACAGTCTATAATTTTTCTATAAACATTTCATCATGTAGCTCAAGATAGTGCCCCTTAAAACACACATACATAGGCACATACATCCACATTACTATTGTTATATCTGAAAAAGAAACCAGTAATTCCTTCTTAATAGATGCCAGTCAGCAGATTTCCATTGTCTCAAATGGAAAAGCAAAAGTAAATGAATAAATTAATAAATTTTCTGTGAACTGGTAGTTGGGTCTAGAGACTTTTCCAGGTTCAAGTTTGATTCTTAATTTTCCTCCTCTGATGGGGAAAGACACTGCTGAAGTGGTAGTGTTTTCTCATATTTAGGAAGCATACAAAGTGAGATCACCTCCTAAGCCATCAAAACTCGGTTCCTAGATAACAGGGATTACAAATGAAAGTATTTCATATTAATGATCAGTCTCCATTTATTAGGAGTAAAAGAAGAAATTTTGTTGAAATATATACTGAGTCATGCCCCTATTCTTTGTGGCCCTGTGGATTGTAGCCCATCAGGCTCCTCTGTCCAAGGACTTTTCCAGACAAGACTGCTGGAGTGGGTAGCCATTTCCTTTTCCAGGGGGGCTTCCCGACCCAGAGGTCGAACCCAGGTCTCCCACATTGCCATCTGATTCTTTACTATCAAAGCCACCTGGTAAGCCCATAGAAAGAATATCTCTCCCTTCTATTTGGTTACCCAGGAGAATAGTTGGCATAGGAAAAATATCTCCTACCCTTTATTTACCAGTTTTCCATTCAGAGTGCTGTTGTTATTAAGTATCATTGTCAAGCAGGTTGAAATGTGTTTTAGATGTTTCACTGATTTTCATTGATGATTAAATTTTCCACTCTTTGAACTTTTTGGTGTGATATCAGTAGTTTTTGAAGCCCTCTTGGCTTTCTGGTGAGTCAAACTGAACAACTCCAACCCCACACCTGAAATCAGGCATTGCCTCAGAGAGCCCTGGTTTTCTTTATAGGAAATGGTATTTAGATCCAACAGTCTTGGCTGTAGGTGTATTTGCTACTGGATTGATCATTGTTATTAGACTCGTTTAATGGACAAACTTAGGAAATGATTATCCTTAATCTTTTAAGATAAAAATAATGAGTTCATACTGATAATGCCAATTCAAATTCAGGTCTTCAGGGATTTTATTTATCGGATATTTCATACCAAAAGTTTCCGTTCCCAGGATTTATTTATTAGGACTTCCCTGGTGGCTCAGATGGTAAAGAATGTGCCTGCCATGTTGGAGACCTGCTTTTGGTCCCTCGAGAAGGGAATGGCTACACACTCTAGTATTCTTGCCTGGAGAATTCCATGGACAGAGGAACCCAGCAGGCTACAGTCCCTGGGGTCACAGAGAGCTGGACATGGCTGAGCGAATGTCACTTTCATTTATTTATTTACTTTATCCTACAGTACAAAATTCAGCTTTACACCAAAAATAGTCACATTGAGAAAGTTTTAATTTTGCAATAGTTTTTTTTTTTTTGGTTCTTGGGTTGTATCTCACTTTATGTATTTTAGAGTCATTTGAAATAATTATGTTCATGCTGCCAGGTTGGTTTGGCTCCTTTGTTTCATTTTGCTTATAATTTTTAGGTATTGACTTTAAAATGTTATCTGGCTTTTATAATTCATGTTATTTACACGGTTCCTGAAGTCAGATCTATAAATTTTTAAAAGTCTTGACATCTTTTACTACCCCTTTAGCCTGTTTCCTCCTCCCACACAAATAACCTTTGTAATTTTATGGCCTGTCCTTTTGCTGTTTACTTAAGAAAACAAAAACAAATCCATATTATCTACTTCATACACACTGCCTTTCTTAGATAAGAGTAGTAAACTTTGCTTTGCCTTCCTTTTAACAGTAAATCTTGGTGTTCACCCTTCATGGATGCTGTCCTCATCATGCACAGAGAGAAGGGGGTGGGAGAGAGGGAGGGGAGGGTCCCCCATACCTTTGTAAAGCTGTCATAATGCTGCAGTGTGTGGATGTACAGTTTCTTAGCCAGTCCAGTGTTGCACTTTAGGGTAACTTCCAGTCTTGGTTGTGTTACAGTGAAATACAGCTTTCCTATTTTTTCCTTTTATCTTTAGGATAGATTTCTAGAAAGGGGATTGTGGTAGAAAGGGTATAAATACACACAGCATTTTGGCAGATATAGATAAATCAGCTTCTTTTGGAGATTATAATGCATATCCTTGGGCTATTATACATCGCCTACTTTATAGTAATAATGTTATCATATCCCAAACAGTGTAAGCACGTCACTGCAGTTTAACTTTTCCTCTTGCCATCCTTTATGTTGTTGTTTTGTTTTGCTTATACATGTGTTAGACAATGGGGCAGTTTTTGCTTTAAAACATTCATCATCTTTTAGTTTTGGCCACATATATGTACCATTTCCAGTACTGTTACTTCTTTCCTGCAGTTCCTTTCTCCTATCTGGATTGTTTCCCTTCAGCCTAAAGAACTTTTCTTACATAGGTATAAATGCTAGTAGTGATTTCTCTCTGCTTTTGTTTGAGAAATCTTTGATTTGCCTTAAGTTTCAAAAGATCATTTCCCCAGGTGTAAAAGTCTCATGTTAGCCCTTTGTAATGTCTCTTCTGATTTCCATAGTTTCTGTTTAAAAATCTTACTATAGCCTTTTCAAGGCAATTCTTTTCTTCCTTGGGTTCTTTTAAGATTTACTTTGTATTAATTTTCAATAGTTTGACTATATTAGGCCCATGTGACGTTTTCTTTCATTTTCAATTTGCTTGAGTTTCACTGAACCCTTGAATCTGTGAGTTGATACCTTTCATCAGTTCTGGAAAATTGTTGGCCATTATCTCTTCATATATTGTTTCTCTTATCTCATTATCTATTCAAGTATTCTTCTTCATTTTCTCTGGGAGTATCAGGATTGTACACGTTGAGACTTTGCACTTCATCCTCTGGGTCTCTCTAGCTCTGTTTTTGTTTTTCCCAGAATTATTTTTTTTTTCTTATGCCTAGTTTGAAAACTTTCTGTTGACCACATTTCAAATTCGCTAATTCATTTTTCTGTTTTCTTCTTCCATCTTTGGTTAAATTCATCAATGAATTTTAGATTTCAGGTATTTTCCAGTTCTAGGCAGTTATTTGATTTTTAAAAATAGATTCCAGTTCTTTTTGAAATTCACTACATTCCATTTTGTCCATCTTTGTTTATCCTTGCAATTTGTTTTATTTATTTTGTATTGGAGTATAGCCAGTTAACTATGTTGTGATAGTTTCAGGTGGACACCAAAACAAACATCCATATATATACATGTATCCGTTTTCTCCTAAACTCCCCTCCTATCCAGGCTGCCACATGACATTAAGCAGAGTTCCCTGTGCTGTATATGACTTTTTTATGCTGTGTAGGACTTTTTTGGTTATCCATTTTAAATATAGCAGTGCATACATGTTGATCCCAAGCTCTTTAACTATCACTTCCTCCATTGCTTACATTTGCAATTTATTAATTATAGTTACGGAGCCTTCCCTGGTGGCTCAGACAGTAAAGAATCTGCCTGCAATGCGGGAGACCCAGGTTTGATCCCTGGGTTGGGAAGATCCCCTGGAGAAGAGAATGACAACCCACTCCAGTATTCTTGCCTCTAAAATTGCATGGACAGAGGAGCCTGGCAAAGAGTTGGACGTGACTGAGTGTCTAACACAATCATAGTTACAGAAAACCTAGTTTATAGTTTCTAGTGGTGTTAGCCTGCTTCTATTGTCTTTTCCCCTCTTTTGATTGTTAGTCACATACTCCTCAGCCTCTTTATAAATCTGGTCATCGATTATATGAACTGAAGAGACCCCAAGTGGTGTTTTCTATTAGTGTTTCCTCTTCTTCAGTGTTAAACACTGTCAGAAACTGACCACTTTGCTCCAGTCAGGGCTGTAGCTTGTTTCATATATGTCTCATTTCACTTCTGGCTTATCCCTGTTTGTCATGAGCCTCCCAGGGGTTTTTGCGGAGGTATGGGGGGGGTGGTTCCTATTTTCTTTTTTGAATTTTTCCATACTACGCACCTTGTGGGATCTTGGTTTCCTGACCAGGGATTGAACCCACACCCTCGGCACTGAAAGCTGAGTCCTATCCACTGAACCTCCAGGAAATTCCCTCTCCCAGCGTTTGTGCTGTTGAGAACTTTGCAGATCTCCACCTACTTAGACTTTATATTCATTATGCAGTTTGAAAATGTTGCAGATGTCTTGAGGATGGGTGGCCTTTGAGTCATGGGGGTGTTTGAATCAGGCTTCCTCCCTCTGTGGGGACTTTGTCCTCTGAGTACCCTGAGACTGTAGGAGTTTGCATTGTCTTAGCAGAACCTCTGACTCAATCCATGGTCCTCTTCACGGCCTCAGAACTTAGCACATGTCCAGTGGGGCCAATTCACACTTGATCACACCAGCCTCCTGTGACTCCCTGAAATGCTGGGACTTCTCTTTCCTCAGTATCAGCAGTTGGTAAACTCCTGCCCATGGGCCACGTCAGTCTCCTGCTTGTTTTGATAGAACCTGTGAACTAAAAATGATTTTTAAATGGCTGAAAAAGTTTTAAAGAAGTAATATTTTGTTACATGAAAATTAAATGAAATTCAAATCTCAGTGTGTGTAAATAAAATTTGGTTGGAATATAGCCATGCTTGGCTTATTGCCTGTGTCTGTTTTCATGCCACAGTGCCAGGGTTGAGTAGTAGCAACAGCGACCCTGTGGCTTATAAAGCCAAAAACACTTACTTTCTTGGCTCTTTATAAAAAACGTTTGCCTTCTGACCCATAATCTTTGATAGTGTGGTTTTTTCAAAGTGTGGTTTGTGAGTTCCTTGGTCGTGCCTGAGATCCTTTCATTGAATTCATAAGGCCAAGGCTGATGGTAATTAGTAAGGTTTTTCCTTTTCCCTTGTTTGAACTAAAAGTGTAAAAGCTGTGGTGGGTATAAAATTGCTGGTACCTTAATAAGAATCAAGGCAGAGACACCAAATGACTGGCAGTCATGTTATTCTGCAGTGTTAAATAGGTACATGTCTTTTAAATAATCTTGACAAAGTAGGGTCCTTTTTTTTTTTTTTTTTAACACTTCATCTCAGATCACCTTGTATCATAGGTTGAGAGTGGAAGTGAAAGTGACTGTATAGCTCTTTTATTAAGCTTGACATTTAAATTATTTGCAACAACAGCAAAATAGTGCTGCTTAACACTACATTTTTATTATTTTGGAAAAATACGGTCTTTTCCACAAAATGTTTGTTTATATTAATATGTAATGGATTAATCAAGTATTTAATTTTTTTTTCTATTTTAGTTCCCGACACATTTTATAAATAGCAATAGATATAAACCATGTACACAAGAGTGCTTTTGGAACTGGGCAGGGATTCTCAGTAATTTTGTATAGAATAATCCTTAGAACCAAAATTCACTAATCTGTTTGAGGTTGTTTCTCTTCATATAGCGAAAGAAAATAATGGCATTGACTTTTTGTTGTGCTTTCAGTTTGGGATAAGTTCTTTTTACGACCATCCCAAAAGACCAGTGGCATTATGACAATTTTTTTTTTTTAATGATTACTTTGATCATGCTGCAATGATCCATATGCTTCGAACTGCCAGCCTCAATGTTTATAAGACATACCATTGCTTGTCTTAATTTTTCCTATTTTTGGTTGTGGTTTTTAGGGTATACTTTGAATGATTTCGTTCTTTAAAAACAAATCCAGAAGCAGCTAAGGATTCTTTTGTTTTCACAGTTATTTTCCCTTCATTTTTTTTTCTCTCATATTATTTCAACACAAAAATGATAAGCCTGCCCTAAGTGGACTGATATTATTTAGTTTGAAAAATTTTAAAGATGCTGTCCCTTTGAACTTGAATTTCTTGTAGTATATTTCTGGGTGGACTTTTAATTATGATGAAAGAAGTTGGTGATATTCCGCAGTTTGTTAGCCACAGCCTTAAATAATAGAGAAAACAGACTTTGTGAGGATTATTGTGCATCCCTTTGAAAGGTGTTTGCCCTCCAAGAAGACCATTCGTGTTTAATTGGAAAAAAAAAAACTGCTGTTCATGTGAATTCTATATTCATTGACAGTTTTCCAAATGTGTATCATTTCTAAGCATTTCAGTAGTAAGTGGAAAAAATCCAATATACAAGGAGCAATTGGAAAAGGTCTTGAGAATGAAAGGGTTTGAATAACGTCAGGTTTACATTTGTAAGTTTTAATGGAGTTAATAGTGGTTACAAGACGGAGGGTGTCGAGGAAAATTTGAAATGACGTTTGTAGACTTTATTTTTGACTTAGTTTATTGATAACTTATTTATTATGGTAGTTGAGTCTTAGCATTTTTCAATGTTTTGAGGATGGAATTAAACCTTAAAGGTAGATGCTCTCTAAAGCACTGTGATAGCAGCATATGCACATAAAATGAGAGGAGGTGAAAAGGCCCATCTTTTGATGTTTTGGGAAATCATTGTTGTCTTTCCCTTTTGCTAGATGCATTATTCTGTTTATTTCCATCTTTTCACTGTTGCTTGGATTCCATTTATTCTGATGGAGGTGTTTAGAGGTATATAACGTTTTCTTTGATGCCTGGGCATCATTGTTTACCAGATTTTTATTATGGCAGAAGACTTTGCTCACTAGATAATGCATATTTTTAAAAGCAGGTAGCTTAGCTGATAAAGAATCTGCTTGTAATACAAGAGACCCCAGTTCAACTCCTGGGTTAGGAAGATCCCCTGGAGAAGAGATAAGCTACCCATTCCACTATTCTTGGGCTTCCCTGGTGGCTCAGTCAGTAAAGAGTCTGCCTGCAATATGGGAGACCTGGGTTCGATCCCTGGGTTGGAAAGATCCCCTGGAGGAGGGCATGGCAACCCACTCCAGTATTCTTGCCTGGAGAATCCCCATGGAGTGAAGAACCTGGCAGACTGCAGTCCATGGGATCGCAAAAAGTTGGACACAACTGAGCAGCTAAGCACATCCATGCTAAATGTAGTCAGTCCATGTTAGTCTTATGGATGTTACTTTTTGTTGCATCTGTTAAAGCCAATCAGCATCTCTCATTTAAAAAGATAAAAAGTAAAAGAGAAGAATATGAATAATTGTGACATTGCTTTCAGTTCAGTTCAGTCGCTCAGTCGTGTCCAACTCTCTGCGACCCCATGAATCACAGCACACCAAGGCAGAGTAAAATCCCTCTTGTAGTTGGGATCCAAAGAAAAGTAGCCAGCTGACTGTGTAAAGTCACACTTAACACCTAGTAGTAATTTTCTTAAAGGTTTAAAAGTATTGGTTTTATTTCTGTGTGCAGGTTCTAAGGCCCAGCAGCTTCTGCAAGGACTACAAGCAAGCGACGAAAGCCAGCAGCTCCAGGCCGTTATTGAGATGTGTCAATTACTAGTCATGGGGAATGAGGAGACGCTGGGCGGGTTTCCTGTCAAGAGTGTGGTTCCAGCTTTGGTAAGAGAATTTTCCCCTCATTTTATCCTGCTCATGCCCTGAATGCTGCTTTTATTTTTACTAAAAGCATGATCATTGTCATTAGGAACTTTAGAATATAATAGAACTAAGAGATAGTAGAGTGTGGCTTATCCTTTTATTTCAGGCCTATAGAGATTGTGCATGACTTGATGAATGACTAAAATTTCAAAACCATCTCTTGATGAATAGTTACCTTATCTTTGATACTTAAATGACCCATGTGGTTTTCCGTTTTAAGCGGTTATCCCCTTTAGGTGGTAACTTGACTTACTGTGCCAAAACTCACATGCTTATTTTTTTCTTTTAAACTGGTGATTCGAGGGACAATAACAAAACAGCTCACTTGTGGGTTGTCTTTGTAGGCAGTCAGTACTTCCTGCTTGATAGTTGTGTGCATGGCCATGCAGTCCAGCCAGAAGACCAAATGGATCCTCCAGCTTAAAAAAGGGAGTTATGTTGAACAGAAACAGGAGAAAAAAAACAGCAGTACTCAGCAATAGAAAAACGAGTTAAAAAAATCTAATGATTTTTCAATAGTTATGAGTTGATGTTTAGAATTTATTAACATCTTAATTCCTTAAGCTTTTTAATGTGAAAACAAAAAGAAATTGCCATCAGAAAGTGTGTAGGCCCTTGAGCATGATAAGTCTTTTATGTAGTGGTTTGATAATATTCACAATGCAAGATTAAAGAAATTGATTATAATTTAAGATTAAAATTAAGTCTGAATAAAATCATGACAAGATTAACATAGACATGAATATATTCATAGCATATATTACATTGCAAGTTAAAATAAATATCATTTAAGTCTTTGTTTGCACATCTAGTAAAGTTGACAAAAATGGAACCAGGATTGGAGTATCAGATTGTCTCATTTGATCACATTATCAGATTACGGAGAGAGCTGAGTGGAGACCAGTCCAATACAGGATGATACAGTCTTCATTCTGCTTGTTCTCACTTGTTGGCTGGCTCTGCTCTAGCAGAGAGTAGTGAAGGATAGAGCAGTGTCTCTTCCCGTGCGGACCTCCTGCTAACAGAACCTGGCTCTCAAGCCTACCTGTGCCATCCCAGAGGCTTGCATATTAATATTTTTAACATTTCATGAAAGTGATATTATCCTTTGTACTCTGACATTTACCGATGTTTACATGCATGCTCAAGTTATTGATTTCTTCAATAGCTGTCTTTTATGACCTGAATTAACTTCCTTGTTTGTTTTTGTTCATTTAAAAATAAACAGTAATAAAGAACTAGGTTACCATGTAGCAATACTATCTCTTTTAAACTGCAGCTTTTAGTTAAATAAAGAAGCTGTTAAATCTGGACCGAAACATTAACACAATCTAGTTTTCTTAATTTGCTGGTTATTGATTAGATTTGAGTACTTAGTGAACCTGTGCAAGTCAGCTCATGCTATTAGTAGTGAGCTGTCCAGATTTGTCTTTCATAACAAATGAATATTACAAATATATATCCATCAATCACCATACACTTGTATGACCATAAACAGTCATTTTGGTGAAAAATCTATTTCCATCAGTTCTCAAATGTGGTCTTACAAGGTTCATTCCCACTTAAAGAATTGGAGAACTTATTGTTTTATCTGTTAACATAACAATTCCTTTCAATTTAGAATAGATGTTTCTTGTGACTGATTTATAGGTGATTTGAGCCAGTGTGCATGCTCGCATGTGTTTGTGGGTTTATGTGGTATATTTAATAGAAATAGTTATCAAGACCTCTGGTATATAGATATAATTACCCATTATAATTCAGAGCTGAGAAGAATTCATATTAAATGAATATTATGTTAGAATATCTGATGTCTTATTATAATCATATATTTAATTGGTACTTTACAGCTTAAATTTGACACATTTAAACTTTTCCATTGAACTGCAATGATTGCTTCCCCAAGTAGGAAATTTCTTTGGTAGCTTTTAGTGCTTAAAGAAGATGGAGTGTGTATCTATAGTAGTTTTGCTTGCCCTCTTTTGAAAAACACAGTTGAAAACTGCTTAAGGTCTTTTCCACAAGAAAAACTAAAATCAGATCAGATGTTTGGACTAATTCATGTGTTTGTGAAATAATTATATTGAGTTTTAATTAGTGCCTAATTCGTTTTTCATGTGATCAATATTGTGTTCAAATTCTATACTGCTGTGTATTTTACAGCTGAATTAAGTGGTGCTGAGCTCAACTTTTAGAGAAGCTGATTAAGAGTTTAAGCTATGATACTGAATCTGTATTGATAGTTGTTAATTTAACAAATTTCTGTGGGCTTCTGGTCCATTTATTTGTGTATGAAGTATTTGCTGACAGATAAGTCCGCAGTGATGTTTTCATGGGCTTCTGAAATGGGAAATAGTGGTACTGGGAGGGTTGGTTGTAAGCAACATGAGTGCTTTGTTTTTGACGCAAATCATGAGGTGATGATTATCCCATGTCAGAGCTTCAGTGTGCGAGTCATGCCATCCTAAGCATAAGCATTTCTTGTGTATACATGCTAGGTTTTAACTAGAGGTTATTTTTTTTTATGGTAAATTTCATGAGTCATACTGTTCTATTCCAGTTGAAATAGAAGAAATACTTCTAGGACTTTTAAGAATATAGCTTCTAATACTTTTTAAAATCTTTTTAAACAGATAACATTGCTGCAGATGGAGCATAATTTTGATATTGTAAGTATGTGCTGTGTATTAAAAGAATCACTCCAAACTTATTTTTTTTGTTGTTTTTATTGAGTGAACATGACTTCTTTTCTAGATGAACCATGCTTGTCGAGCCTTAACATACATGATGGAAGCACTTCCTCGATCATCGGCTGTGGTAGTAGATGCAATTCCCGTCTTTTTAGAAAAGGTAATCCTACTTTTGCCCAACTGTTAGAAAGCAGGCATAGAGGAATCAATGAGACCTCCTGACTGCTGAATTCTAAAGTTCTGTATCAGATTGTAAGGCCACATTAAAAGACACATTTTAGCATCTATTATCTAACTAAAGTATATTTTCTAGCCAAGATTCCAGAAAAATGTTTCGTGTTTAGCAGAGCTTAGTTTAAAGCTGATGCTAATAAAGCATTTGTTAAATCATCCCAGTGTTAAAATTTTTAATAATGGCAGTTATTGCACTAGTGTAAACTCTTTCAGAGAAGAACTTAAAGCACTTGATTGAAAATGATTTCATTGTTTCTAGAAAACATCCCAGTGAGGTTGATAGCTATTTATACCCTCATTTTACAGCTGAGGAGGCTGAGCCAGACAAAATGCCTTGCTCAAGGTCATAAAGTGAGGCAGTGGAGAAAGGAAATTTTTTCATATGGTCTGTGGTAGGTTGTTTTTGGTCTGTTTTAAGGACATTTTTCTTTTTAATGCACAATAAAATTTGCATTATCTGAAAATCTTGAAATATGCTAAAAACTGTAAAACTTGATTTTTAAAATTCGTTCCATAAACCAACCCTTTATTTTAAATCTGAAGATTTAAAGTTATATAATTGAATTTAGTTTATTCTTTATATAAAACATATTTTTCAACATCTTATAAAGTGGTTGGAAGGAAGCTATATTGCCAATATGTTATAGCTTACATGCATAAGTCACTGGTTTCCTGTGGTGGGTTTCAGGTTAGAGGCAATATTTATTGTTTAGTCGCTAAATCATGTCCGACTTTTTGCGACCCCATAAACTGTAGCCTGCCAGGCTCCTCTGTCCATGAGATTCCCCAGGCAAGAATACTGGAGTGGGTTGCCATTTCCTTCTCCAGGAATATTCCCAACCTAGGGATCATAGCTGTCACCTCCTGCATCGGCAGGCGGATTCTTTACCACTGTGCCACCAGGGAAGCATAGAGGCAGTATAGATTGATGAAAATTAGAGATGTCTATTCACATAGAAGATGAGTAGCAAGTAGAGCACTTGAATGATAACTTTGTTCCTTATTTATATGTTCCCAGCTGCAAGTTATTCAGTGTATTGATGTGGCTGAGCAGGCCTTGACGGCCTTGGAGATGTTATCACGTAGACACAGTAAAGCCATTCTCCAGGCGGTAAGTGTTGTTACCAAAGGACTGTTTCCTTTAATGTTGAATTTTAGATCCGTACTTGTATTAGCTCCTAGATCGCAACCTCTGTAAGGTTCCCATGCTCTTTCCAAGTGATGTGCTAGACGTTTTTCTTCTTTTCATAATTGTTGATAAAAGAGTACTTCTTCGCTTTTAACAGTTTTCCTATGTTTTAGGGTGGTTTGGCAGACTGCTTGCTGTATCTAGAGTTCTTCAGCATAAATGCCCAAAGAAACGCACTAGCAATTGCAGCCAATTGCTGCCAGAGTATCACGCCAGATGAATTCCATTTTGTGGCAGATTCCCTCCCATTGCTTACCCAAAGGCTAACCCACCAGGTAAAATACAAACCTATCTTATGTGGCATAAAACATTTTTATTAAATTTTTTTAAAATGCCAGTTTCACCTGGAGTCTTAAAATCTTCCAACTGGGTATGTAAATTGGAAATGTTCTGATCTTTGTCTTTTCCTGTTAATTAGTCATGGATCGTATTAGGTTATTTTATGAAATTTCAGTGGATTTACCCAAATGACAAGGTAGCAACTATTTTCACTTTAGGGTTGAATTTATTATTTCAGCAAACACTTGAGTGTTTCCTATGTAATACGATGAGAATTTCCTTTTGTAAAGATCACCCTTTCTTGAAAGCTGTTGAATTAGGCAGACAGGATCAGAGAGGGTGTGGATTAAGATCAGAGAAGAGATGAGACTATGTATGTTCCACATAAAATTGAAATAAGAAATGTAGATTGCAGCTATCTGGGACTGGCAAAGAGCAGGAGCAGCTGTAGAGGAGAAGGCATCAGTGGGCCTGGTGTGTGATATAATAAGCGCAGCTCATGTAGCCTTTGTTGCAGGACAGATGAGTCAAGTTTCAAGGTTGTAGAGAAATGGAATTTTCTTGTAATGTTTCAAAGTGTTCTTATTGCTAAAGAGATTTTAAGAGATCTGGCTTTTAAGTCATCTTTACAAAATATGCTTAAAAGCATCTCAGAGAAAATTAGATACATAAAACATAGAGGCATACCTCTGAGATACTGTGGATTTGGTTCCAACCACTGCAGTAAAGCAAAAGATAACAATAAAGGGCGTCACAAGAATTTTTTGGTTTCCTGGTGCAGGTGAAAGCTGTGTTTCACTGTAGTGTAGTCTGTTTAAAGTGAGCTTGTGTCTTTAAAAAAAAAAACAAGCTATGTACATACATTAATTAAGAAATACTTCATGGTTTAAAAAACACAGTAACCACTGCATTTGATTCTTCAGTGGGTAGCAATCTTTTTGGTGGTAGGTCCAGTACTCTTGCCTAGAAAATCCCATGGATGGAGGAGCCTGATAGGCTGCAGTCCGTGGGGTCGTTAAGGGTCGGACTCGACTGACCGACTTCACTTTCACTTTTCACACATTGGAGAAGGAAATGGCAACCCACTGCAGTGTTCTTGCCTGGAGAATCCCAGGGACGGGGGAGCCTGGTGGGCTTCCGTCTGTGGGGTCACACAGAGTCGGACACAACTGAAGTGACTTAGCAGCAGCAACAGAGTTTAAAGTATCACAAGATTTACCAAAATGTGGTACAGGGAGAGGAAGTGAGTAAATGCTGTTGGACAAATGGTGTTAACAGACCTGCTTGGTGCAGGGTTTCTACAGACCTTCAATTTGTAAGAACTGCAGTATCTGCAAATTACACTAAAATGAAGTACAATAAAATGAGGTATGCCTGTATTAAATAAGGAGATAGGTAAAATTACATTGATTATTGAATCATTGGGGCGTTTTGCTTCTAAGATGATTTAGACACAAATAGTGCCATCCATTTTTTATTTTGAAAAACTTAGCAGGCTGAGATAGCTTTACAGTGAGGGGCTAGAAATGTTTTCTAGTTAGCTGTGATCTTAGCACCTTATTTTGAAAGTAAGGCTTGAGAGTCAGAGAAGTTAAATAGTGGGCATCCTTTTTAGACTTAGGTAGTGACAGCGAAGGTGTAGGGCTTTTATAATACCAGATAATTCATTTTGGACAAGCAAGTCTAGTTTTTGCATCTGAAGTCAATTTATCAATTAAAAAAGTCAACACCAACTCAATGGACATGAGTTTGAGTAAACTCCAGGAGTTGGTGATGGACAGGGAGGCCTGGTATGCTGCAGTCCATGCGGTTGCAAAGAGTCGGACATAACTGAGCAACTAAACTGAACTGAACAGTTCCAAATACTCATGCCATTAAATTGTTCTTTCTGTTATTCCAAAGGGGATGTTCCAAGTGTTTTCTCAATGAGACCACTCAGACAGTATTTTTAGACTGTTTTTACAGTGAATATAGCAAGTCTACACCAAGTTTTTCTTAATCAGTAAACCTCTGGCTCACACATACTTCACTGTTTACAACTTTTTAGTGTGTGCATATTTTGAAAGTTTCTACTTGTAAGTCTGTTTAAAATGATAGGATGTTTATTATAGTTTTTGTTTAGGTATTGAAATTGTAGAAGCACAAAAGTTGTTCTTTTTTTATATAACTTGCTTTTTATTTGTTGAGGTCTTATACAGATTTTATCAGTATGATTTCCCTTTGCATTGAAATCATGACTCTACTGATTGCTTGCTTAGGTTCACAGCATTTTCAAAGCTCACATCTTTGAAGAATTTGGGGTTAGGAAGAAGATAAGGCAGTGATAAAGGACAGTGAAAATGTTTGATATTAACAAACTTTATTTTCCTTTATTTAAAAAAAAAAAACAGGACAAAAAGTCAGTAGAAAGCACTTGCCTTTGTTTTGCACGTCTAGTGGACAACTTCCAACATGAGGAGGTAAGCATTTAGTCTGTTGATATTCTCATGAAGTTGTTAAACTGCTAACTCAGGATGTAACAGTTTTTTTTTTTCTTGTGTTTCTGCAGAATTTACTCCAGCAGGTTGCTTCCAAAGATCTGCTAACAAATGTTCAACAACTATTGGTAGTAACTCCACCAATTTTAAGTTCTGGGATGTTTATAATGGTGGTTCGCATGTTTTCTCTGATGTGTTCCAATTGTCCAACTTTAGCAGTTCAACTTATGAAGCAAAGTAAGTGCTATTTTATTATTCTGTTTTAAACAAGAAAAATTTGTGTGTGTTTAACCTCTGTTGATAAGTAGAGTCAACATAAGCAAGTAGAAATCACTAATATGTAGGCACTGGATAATAAAGGAAGAAAAATGTTATCGTGTAACAAATCTGGGTGTGACAATATTAGTAATGCTTTCTGCATACAGTTTTTGAAGTATATAGTGTATTAAAACTTTACTTTTAGAGGGCTAAGGTCATTGCTTTCTATACAGTATCAGTTAAGTAATGATGCTTCCTGGGGTCACAACAGTCAGACACGACTTAGTGACTAAACAGCAATGATGCTTCATTAGGAGAATTCTGGGTTTATGTTACCAGTAACTGCTTCTCTTCTGCTTATAGGTGGTCCTTTTGCCCACGTTAGATTTTCCAGCATTTTATGATTCCAGAATGCCTTCTCCCTGAAAATGTTGAAACTTATTTACACAGATGAATGGCTTTAATCTTTGCTGCTTTAACATTTCTAAGCCCTTCTCAACCTTACCATGTGCAGAATATTAACATTTTATCACCACTGCTATTACAGTCTCTATTGGGCTTCCCAGGTGGCTCAGTGGTAAAGAATCTGCTTGCCAGTGCATGGGATGTGGTTCTATTCCTGGGTCAGGAAGATCCCCTGGAGTAAGAAATGGTAACCCACTTCAGTATTCTTGCCTGTGAAACCCCATGGACAGAGGAACCTGGTGTGCTGTACAGTCCATGGTGTTGCAAAGAGTCAGACACAACTGAGTGACTGAGTGCGCACATGTGTACACACACACACACCCCTGAAGACACACACACACACTGCTATTGCAGTTGCCCATTACTGTCTTTAGATTTCACAAGTTAATGTCAGAAGACTGTGGGGTTCAGAGAACATTTGTATATTTTGATTATTGCTAGTAGAGCACTGATCACTTCTGTAAGAAACTCTCATAATTGTGGGTAATTGTATATCCATAATTTTGCTTTCTGAGAATATTATCTTGGGAGTCAGTGATGATATTCACTGACAAAGCAGTCTTTATCCCTCTGCCTCAGGTAGATTATTAAGTGGTGTAATAGTACTTTTCTTGTGGGGGAGGGAGGATGGGAAACTCAGGTTTAAATTTAGTCACATTAGTTGTGAATTTTAGCACATGGCACAGTTCTTTGTAGAAAAATAGTGTTGCTGAGGTGATTTGTTGAAGAGATAAAGCATTTTGTGGTTCCTAAACTTAGTATTCTAGAGAACACTGTTTTGCTTATGCCCTGAGCAAAGTCCTCTCTTCCAGGATAAGTTTGGGAAAGATTTAACTCCTTTTTTTTTTTTTTGAGTAATCATAATGTACTTTCCTTATTAAAATTCCTAGAAGTCCCTTGAATTTTGGTTTCCTGAAGTTTGCACACAGATTATCTCTTGTTACCATATGGCACAGCATTTTTCCTATATCCTGGTTTGGGAAATTGCTATCTAAGTTTTGTTTTTAATGTTCTGGAATTTTATTCTTTAATATGATGAATATTGTTAACCTTGTTAGCATATTTTAGGAAGTTTGTCACATATTCATCATATAGAAGCCACTAGACTTACATTGTCTTTCTCCCTCGGTAACACAAAGGAAACATGAACCTATCTTGTTCTATTTTTTTTTTCCAGTCTCTGATCTTTTTTTCTTTTTCTTAAGTTACTATTACACCATTGCCATATTTTCCTGTTTCTTAAGAAAGTTGGCAAAATGAATCTTTCAAAATTTTTTTAACGATTTAATCACTAAATTGTGAAATTTCTATGAGGCAGAGATTTAACTGTTCATAACTCCTTTGCCCAAATTGGGGCTTCCCTAGTGGCTTAGAAGGTAAAGCATCTGCCTGCAGTGTGGGAGACCCTGGTTCAATCCCTTGATTGGGAAGATCCCCTGAAGAAAGAAATGGCAACCCATTCCAGTACTCTTACCTGGAAAATCCCATGGACAGAGGAGTCTGGTGGGCTATAGTCCATGGAGTCACAAAGAGTCAGACACAACTGAGCAACCTGACTTTCTTTCTGCCTGAATTAATGATGAATACTTTTCTTGACAGTAGAACACACTGATTACTGGCAGGACATTACAGTGAAATATTTATACATGTTTTGTATATGCATATAGAACCATATGCCACAACCAACAGAGACACAGCCTTGTCTTTAGGTCCTGGTTATTAGAATGATCAAAACCTTGGCTAGTGGGAACTTCTTCCACTCACTGTGTCAATGTATTAGACAAGTTTTCACCCCGGTTCTTCCGTAAACTGAGATCTTCTGGGAATGGAAGTTTGTGGTAGAGGATATTTTCTTGATTTTTAAAGGTAGTTGGCATGCTTACTGTCATTTAAGTAAAGGTTTTCCTGATGATAAAATGGCAAGATACAGATGCTTTTAATCGGTATGTTTTATTCTATTGGCTACACAATTTCAGTATATTATATTTGAATTGAAGAAAACACACAGATATATGTGAATCAAGGATAAAATATGTTTAGTGCACTTGTTCTGCAAACAAGTTATTTCACCTTATCTTGAGTGGTATGGCCAAATAGGAAAATACTTTTGTTTTTTCCCTCGGGAATGATTGCCTTTTAAACACAGCAATACAAGTAGTTTCATAGGCTTTGGCTTTTCATTGTTGGCTTTACAGACATTGCAGAAACGCTTCACTTTCTCCTGTGTGGTGCCTCCAATGGAAGTTGTCAGGAGCAGATTGATCTTGTTCCACGAAGTCCTCAAGAACTGTATGAACTGACGTCTCTGATTTGGTAAAGATTGGGCCAATAGTTAATAATAACTGGAGGGCATTTTGCTTTAGAGACCTGGTATTGCTTTAGAGACCAGCTTAGAAAACTACTTATTAAAATAATTGCACCTTTCGTTTTCAGTGAACTTATGCCATGTTTACCAAAGGAAGGCATTTTTGCAGTTGATACCATGCTGAAGAAGGGCAATGCACAGAACACGGATGGGGCCATATGGCAGTGGCGGGACGACCGGGGCCTCTGGCACCCCTATAACAGGATAGACAGCCGGATCATTGAGGTAGTAGTTTCCTCGTACCGTTTAAATATGTCTTCTTTTGATGGAGCGTGGGTGTAGGGCTGGAGTCGGGAGGGGGCATGTGAACGTAAATGTGCTTAGCGTGGAATTTAACTCACGATTCTCTCATTTTGTCTCCTGAGAACAAGGTCCTCATTTCTGTTCAGGTCAGAAAACATGGTGTTCTAGTCCTGCTTCTGCTACTCACTACCTGATTGACTTGGAGCAAGTAATTTAAGTTCTTTGTTCCATGGTTTCCTCCTTTCTGAAAGGAAACACGGGAGAAGTTAGGCTACATGTCTCTAAAAGTTCCTTCAGTCTCCTATCCAGAAGAAATCTCTCAAAAGCAAAGATTACATACAAGTAGCTGCTTTTCAGTATTTTTTAACAACAAAAATATGGAAAGAATTTAAATATCTAGCTCTAGGTGAATAAGTAAATTGTGGTATATACCTAAGCTTATATGTAATACAGACCTTACTGGGATAAATTTTAATTACTTACAATGTGATATGCTATAAATGAAAACAAAATTATGTGACTCCTGGAAACTCAGCAAAAGGAAAGAAATATACCACAATATTTACAGTGATTTTTCTGTGAAGGTTTTATGTGTGCTTTTATTCTTATTTCCATACTTCCATATTAAATTTGCATTGAAATATTTCAGAAATTTCTCAGGTCAGGAAAATTTTTGCCCTTATTTAGGAAGCATTGGTCACTGCTTTGAGATGCCTTGCATCATTTACTAATGTAATGTTTTCATCTATAAGATACTCAAGTATTAATATATTTTCTAATTTCAGCCTGTGTAATAGGAATGTTTTAAGACATTTATACATAGACTTTTTTTCTTTAAAGTATCTTCCACTAGTTTCTAAAAATGAATGTTTGAAAAACTTTGGAACCAGTGATTTATGTTATAAAATCAAATTCTTATGACAGTATCTAACTCTCAGCTGTTCTGAGAAAGTCAGAGGTGACTAGTATTCTGTAATTGTTAGCCTTACTTTATAAGCTGGTTGTGGTCTCTAATGCTGAGCATTCTTCTTTTTAGCATTTTCCCAGTAATTGGATTTTCCCTGTTAGTTTACTCTCTGGTATTTTCTGAGAATCCTGACTTCCATTCAACCAAGGAATTCCATAAAAATGTATATTTTGTCACTTCTTTAGGCTATCTAAAATCCACCAGTGTTAACTACATTGTCTCATTTGAGATACATACTATGTAATGCTTGCCACCCCTTGGGATTACTTTTTCTACTTGTGGTTGTGTCCCTTTCAATCTTAGGGCATCATTTAAATGTAAAAGTCTTTTTTGATGACCTAAGGATAATTTTGTAGGATCATTTCGTTTAAAGGAGAATCTTGATGAGCTGCTAGGAATCCATGATGTAAATAATAATTTAACCTAAGAATAAGGTACCAAAAGTTATACCAAAGGATAACTGATTGCTTTCTCTCAGCAATGTCTTCAAGGTCTTTTTAACACAAATAGTATCTTCTCCATGTCAGCGATCCTGCATGACTAGATTTTACCTGTATTTGTCTCAGGGGACCTGATGGTTCTGGGGTGTATGTATTTATTTAATTAAAAATAGTTTGTTGATTGAGTAAGTTTTGTCACATCCACACTATTAAAACTTCCATATTCTGTTATTTACTGTCTGAAACCTGATGAAACAAATATGTAAGTTAGCATTTATGGAGGTCCCCACTGTGTCTTGAGTTAATAAATTTCTCCATGTTTATATTCAAGGTTTCTCTCTCTTTGCTCTCAGGCAGCCCATCAGGTCGGTGAGGATGAGATAAGCTTGTCCACTCTGGGACGAGTTTATACTATTGATTTTAATTCTATGCAGCAAATCAATGAGGACACGGGAACAGCACGTGCCATTCAGAGAAAACCTAACCCCTTAGCCAATACTAACACTAGTAAGTACCTTTTGAGTCAAAAGTAGTACCATGTTGTCTAGTAAGTAGTGTTTGCAGTAACATATAATTGTTTTATTGAGTGTTTTTATTAAATTGAGGTAGTTGCATGGTAGTAAATAGTGGTTTTTTTGGTTTTATCATGTGCTTTAATCGGTAAATGAGTCAGCATGGCTTGACTGGTATCTTCCCCGAAGATTTTCCTACTTTTGTGATTTGCAGTGTCCTGGACTCTAGTCAGAATTGTCCTGTGCGTTTTTCCTGTCAGTTTTGTTGAGATATAGTTGACACAGTGTGTGAATTTAAGATGTACAGCATAATGGTTTGACTCACATAGATCCTGAAATGATTACCATGTTAGTTGGTTAGAGTGAACATCCATCTTCTCATATAGATACAAACTAAAGAGAAAAAAAGATAATTTGGGTGGTAAGAAATCCTTAGCTTTCTCATATGATATCAGCAGTGTTAATTGTCATGTTGTACATTACATCCCTAGTATTTATTTATCTTGTAACCTTCTGACTGCCTTCATCCAGTCCCCTACCCCCACCCGCAGTAATACTGTGTTGAGTTTGGTATAATGGACTTACATCACTGTGTTAGTTCCTGTTACACAACATAGTGAATTCAGTACTTCATACATTTCAAAATAATCACCACGATCAGTCTACTTATGATGTCACCAAAGGTGACATAATTATTGACTGTATTCCCCATGTTGTACATTTCATACTTGTGACTCATTTATTCTTCAACCGGAAGTTTGTACCCCTTAATCTTCCTTACTTGTTTCTTTTTTTTTTTTTAATTTATTTTTTATTGGAGGCAAATTATTTTACAATATTATATTGGTTGGTTTTGCCATACATTGATGTGAATCTGCCCCTACTTGTTTCTTTTTTCCCTCCAACCCATTCCCCCCTCCCCCACTTAGCAGTCACTAGGTAATTCTCTTCAGCCCAGGCAGTTTTTAAAATCTGATCTTTTTATTCCTATTCTACGTTTAGATCCAGTCACACCCCATCAGATCAGTTCTTTCTAATCTTTTGTTTTATACTTTCGATTCAGAATTCTCTTAATTCATGAGAATTTTTTTACCTTCAAGTTTCTGTCATTTGTTCCTTTCTGGAGGGTTTTTAGTTCAGTGCTTTTGTAGTTCTAGTCCAGAGTATAAGGGTCAGCATACTATTAAGCTTTGCAGGCCACACAGTCTGTATTCAGCGTTGCTCTTGTAGCCCCTACACAGCCATGCACAGTATGTAAACAAATGTAAGTGGTTGTGTTTTAGTAAAATTTATTTACAAAAATAAGTGGTGAGGTGGGTTAGGCCTTCGAACCATACGTTGCCAACCCCTGTGCTAGAGCTTTTCATCTGTTACCTTTCTCCTACACCTTACTCCCTTTAAGCCCAGTGACGGGTCATTTTTTTCCAGTTTCTTGCTACATGTATACTGTGCTTAGTCACTTAGTCGTGTCCGACTCTGCCACCCCATGAACTATAGCCTGCCAGGCTCCTCTGTCCATGGGGATTCTCCAGGCAAGAATACTTGAGTGAGTTGCCGTGCCCTCCTCTAGGAATCAAACCCAGGTTTCCCACATTGCAGGTGGTTTTTTACTGCCTGAACCACCAGGGAAGCCCAAGAATACTGGAGTGGATGCCTATCCCTTCTCCAGGGAATCTTCCCGACACAGGAATTGAACCTGGTCTCCTGCATTGCAGGTGGATTCTTTACCAGCTGAGCTACTCCTGCATACTCAGTGTTCATTTCTTCAATTCCATTTATTTCTTACCAGTAGTTTTAACTGGTTAGTACTCAAATGTCCCCAGTATTTTGTGGAACAGGTATTAGTAAAAATAAGAGGTACAGTGTAGTGCTACTTTGTATTTTGCAGGTAGCTGGAATAGTCAGTGTTTTTTTTAATTTTAATTTTTAAATTTGTCTTAATGTTGTTTGGGACATCTTTATACACCCCAGTTGATTGCATTAGATAAGTTAATTTCCTTTATAGCATTGTACATCCGCTTGAATTTTATGTTTGCTTGCTTTATTGTGTTTCTGAAGCCTTTAAAATTTTACATTCCAGGTGGATATTCAGAGTTAAAGAAGGATGATGCTCGAGCACAGCTTATGAAAGAAGATCCGGAACTGGCTAAGTCTTTTATTAAGACATTATTTGGTGTTCTTTATGAAGTGTATAGTTCCTCAGCAGGACCTGCGGTCAGACATAAGTGCCTTAGAGCAATTCTTAGGATAATTTATTTCGCGGATGCCGAACTTCTAAAGGATGTCCTGAAAAACCATGCTGTTTCAAGGTGTGTTCATGAAAGTGGTAAAACATTTTAGAAACCCAAGTCTCTGCAGTAAACTTCAGAAAATTTTAAAGCCATATTATAGTATAAAATATGCACAAAACAGTTAATCTGGAGTATCTTGAGCCCTTCGTTGTCTTTCTGTATTCACAGACACCTTCAATAAAAAATAGATTAAATAGAAAAGTTGAGCATTTAAGAAAAATTCTTATTTTAGTGGACAGGTTTCAAAACAAATATTTTGCTCTCAAATTTAAAGTTGTGTGGCCAGCTATAATTATCAAATTCAGGCAGATGTTTTACATACAAATGCTTTCTTTTTATAGTCATATTGCTTCCATGCTATCAAGCCAAGACCTGAAGATAGTAGTTGGAGCCCTTCAAATGGCAGAGATCTTAATGCAGAAGTTACCTGATATTTTTAGTGTTTACTTCAGAAGAGAAGGTAATTCCATTCATGATAATTACTTGATGGTTAAGAACTGAATCTTTTAGTCTGAATATTATTTTAATAGAATTATAGTTATAATCTGTGGAACAAAAAGTTGTTACTTTTATATAATTTACATGTCATGCATCTTTTTTAAACCTCTTTATTACAGATTGTATGAGATTCACTTGTTAATTGATGAACACTTACTAAATTTCAGTGATTTGAGTGTTTATGGCCTAGATACAATTGCTGACTTTTTTTTTTTATGCTGGTAGCATACAGTTGCCCTAAAGATTCTTTGAAAAAGTCAGAGGTCACTTTCTTTCCCAAGGAATCCTGTTAATATATCAGTACAGCTGTATAAGGGATTATTTTTTACTTCATTGTGTAGATAATGAAATATTTTAAGACTTGTATTAATCTTCAGAATGCAATTTGTCTAGTCTCTAATTTGAGGAATTTGTTTCGAAATCAGCCTTGGGGACATGGTATTTTAGTGTTCTCTTCTTGAAAGCCTGAAAGATGAAACTGTGTCACTCATTCAGGGTGTTTATCCTTTTTTAAACCTGCGAAGATAATAAAAGTTCTTTCTCATCAACAGAAATCTCTTTATGGGTCTTTTGGTCTATCAGATTACTTAGGTCTTGTGTGGATGCAGAAAATAATGGTGTTCTCCTGGCATGTAATACTTTGTCTTCAGTCCCAGTTTTTTATGCTCATAATCACCTTTTCTTATGTAGGATTCATTTCTCTTTACATCTCGAGAATGTAATAGACACACTAGTGTAATAATATTGAGTCAAATGGGAAGAAATTCTCACTGTTTATTATTACCTCTGTTCAAATAATAATGGGTTTTCAAAAAATCCAACACTGCATGTTTATATGAAATAGAAGGCAAACTCACTCCGTATCCTAGAGGCAATAACTATGGTTAACAAAGCAGATTTATGTACCTTTTCTGTGCTTACATAAACACTTGGTGTATATTCTTCTTTCTAGCCTTCGGTTATCTTGCCTTTTTATCTTGTGTTAGGTATTCTGTGTTTGTTGTCATTGGCCTTTAGTTGCTTTTCGATTTGAAAGTCGGTATATGAGTATATATATGAGAATTGGTCTTTTTTCTTAGTGATTATTTTAGAAAACTTTTGATCCTATCAATCAACTGTGCCATCAGATTGAATTTCCCACCCCCAAGTATTTGTACAGCATATACATCGTGAGGCATATGGAGATGTCTAGATTGGTTCTCCCGCATTGCATGTGGCTTGTCTCCCTGTTCTTTGAGGTTCCACTTAAAGATCACTTATTCCTAAATATATCTACCCTGCCTTCTGAATTGTTAGATCTCCCTACAGTATGCTGCAGCAACACTGTATTTTCTCATCAGCAGTTTGCTCTTTATTTTTAATTTCTTGTTAAGTATATCTTTCTCATTAGTTAGTAAGTGCCCTGAATACATTTTTCTTAGCCATGGCCATATTCTTAGTGCCTCGCTCACAATCTTGGCATATGACAGTTGGAAATAATACTTGTGGAATGAATGCCAGAAGTTTGAATTCATTCAAAAATCTTTTTTTATATATATATAAATAATCTGATGGTAAGTTGTGGACTCTTCCCCAGGAAAACGTGAATGTTGTGAATATGTGAATACACACCTTTGTATTCTTCGCCCCCCCTCCATGTGCTTCCTCCCACAATCAAACCCCAAATATAAATCTCTGCCTTAATGGGTTATTGTTCTGTCTCCTCATACACTTGCAGGGGTGTGAAAATCTCCATCCTTCAATAGCTGGTGTTCTCTTTATGTGCAGTAGTGTTATTGTGATCTTGTCTCCTTGTAGCATTTGAAGTCAATAATTGTAGATCCTTTTCTTATCTTTTGGCTATCCAGCCACAGGTGCACTGAATTTTTGTAATTGTTTTTGATTTTTATAGTGGGTAAATTTCTGGTAGGACTTTATATGTGATGCCATTTAACATTTTGAGTGTATTGGAAGACCTCAGAAGAGATGTGTGTTCAATTGCTAAGTCATGTTTGACTCTGCGACCTCATGGACTGGAACATACCAAGTTCCAGTCAGTTTTCTTCACTGTCTCCCAGAGTTTGCTCAGATTCATGTTCATTGAGTTGGTGATGCTATCTAACCATCTCATCCTCAATATAAGTATCTTTATTTAAATTTGAATTTATTTCCTTCTGTTTTTTTGGAGTCAGGTTGAAGACTGGCACCTCAGTTATTTTCCTGTTTTTACGTACTTTTTATTCATTCCTTGTGAATCAACATTAGCGTTTAGGGATCTTGTAATGGTGGGGAGGTAGTCCTGATTAACACACACTCTAACCTCTGTTCTATAAAGGTGTAATGCATCAAGTAAAACACTTAGCAGAATCTGAGTCATTGTTGACGAGTCCACCAAAGGCATGTACAAATGGGTCCGGATCCTTGGGGTCCACACCATCGGTCAACAGTGGAACAGCCATGGCCGCCACCAATGCCTCGGCTGACCTGGGGTCCCCCAGCTTGCAGCACAGCAGAGATGATTCTCTAGACCTGAGCCCTCAAGGGTAAGTCAGAGTTCTGCAGTGACTCTTGTGCTCTTTGCTTGGAACTCTGCCCTGGTCTCTGAGACACACCCAGGGAAGGTGAAGGGTGTAGGGCACTACAGAGAGTGTACATTTTCCATTTTTCCATGTATGTTTTGTTAGGTATATAATGAAAATGGGAAGAAAATTGAACACTTGCTGAAAACCTGCTGTATTGAGCCATGTTTAGAAACCACAGTAGAGACATAGTATTTACATTGACCTGCAACTTACTATAATGATGAAGGATTTGAGCCTCATTTCTGATACCATAATCTTAATGATTATTTACTATATTATGTTGCAGCATACATTACCAGCTTTGAGACATCTAGATATTGATATAGTGAAAAATATTAAAAATTGGAATTTTTAGAGTGTAAGAAAAGAACCTGATTTCCCATCTGTCTTTTATTGGCATATCAGAACTTTTGCTCTTAATAAAGGCTAATGAGAATTCTAAGAAAATTCTCTGCTTGCACCTCTTTTTTGTTTTAATTCCTTTGTTGTACTGTGCTGCTGAGAATGTTACCAACCCTCATGTCGGTTACCATTTTGTACTAAGTGGGGTCCAAAAATTTAATCTATAAATTTTTATTTATTTTATTTAATTTATAAACTGCAAAGCTCAGAATCTTAGCTGCTCTTGGTGCCCCCTGGTGGCAGTTGTCCTCCCTGATGTATATATGAGTTTTGAGAGTTCTGTGACTCCTGGCACAGTATTATCTTAGGAAGCTGCTGGGTTTAAGTGGTACCATGTAATGGGCACAGTCCAGGGACCTAGAGGATACCAGGGACCCTCCACCTTCCCTGTTGTCTAATTGAATTGTCTTCCCATTTTCTCTCCCAGCCTTGCCCACCTATTTATTTCCTCACCAGCCCAGTTCCCTCCCCTAGCTGCTGTGGCAACCTGAGGTCATTGCAGGGTTTTACTCTATAGCATAGGCATGGTGCCTGGGCTCTAGCACAAGTGCTTAGTAAAATATGATGCAGCTCACAGAGATGCAGTGCTCCTGAGCTACTTTAAATTAAGGAACTAGACTTGATTATAGGTTCTGACAGTCAGTGCTTCTAAGGGAAGAGAAACACTTTCAGAGAGAGACTTTCAGAGCTCTAAGTGATTCATTTCTCTTCTAATATGGTTTTAAATGAGAAGTTCATAAAAATTTGTATATGGAAATAAGTTTATTCTTTGAAAGTTCACTTGTCCTGATTGTCAGGTATATTGATCATGCTATTAAGTGTTTTCAATAGACATGTCAGATGTTGGAAGACTTTAAATTTTTTTTTTCAAAATTTTTCTTACTTGGATTATAATTTAACTGAACCATAACTTTTTAAAAAATCTTTTCTATCTTACGTAGTTTTTGTTATTCTAAGAATGATATTATAAACTATTGCTAAAATTATTTAATATAGTGAAAATAGTGCACAAAGCCATGTGTTGTATTTCATATATTCTAATTCAAATAGGTTATTTACACTACACTCTGCTACATTTGTTTATAGATAACTCTGAATTCTTTATAAAAGTATTTATAAATGTATTCATTTTGGATATTATTATCATTGCACACCATGAAATTACTTTTTTTAATATTGGAAAGTATTTTGATAGTGTTAACCTTAGTGTGCTGATTATTATTTTACTTACTGTCATTTAGATTAGAGAAGAAAAAAGGTACTCAGATTTAACATATTCTTTTTCTGATTTATGATTGCATGGTTCTTTCTTTGCATTGTATATTTGTTTTATATACTTTATGTACTACATGTAACAATGGATACTCTATTTGGTTTTCTTTTAGTAATTCAGTATAGTCAAGGTATTTGTATAGCTAGGTATTTTCTGAAGGAATCAATTTCTGTGTCTGTACACTTGTAGAACGTTGGTGCAGAGTTGGCATTATCACTAAATGGAAAATACTGTTACGACAGTATTTTATAACACATTGTTTCTGCCATTTTGGCTTGCTTTTAAGTGAGTGATGATATTAGATCATGATAATTGTTAAACTTGCCCTATGTTTTCCCATGTGATAGTCGATTAAGTGATGTTCTAAAGAGAAAACGACTGCCAAAACGAGGATCAAGAAGGCCAAAGTATTCACCTCCAAGAGATGATGACAAAGTAGACAATCAAGGTAATTTGTGATGAAACCATGGGGAGGTGAAGGGAAAGGAGCTAGCAGCTGAAGACATACTTTATTTTTGCTGACAGCTTTGAATCATGCCTGAGTTTGCCGAATTCCCAGTGTTCCTAGTTCTTGTAGCTAATTAATCTGTTGAGTGGAAGTCTTAAAATTCTGTTGGTTTTCATCATTTACACTAAAATGATTTAATTATTGTTTTCTCCATAGCTAAAAGCCCCACCACTACTCAGTCACCTAAGTCTTCTTTCCTGGCAAGCTTGAATCCAAAAACATGGGGAAGGTTAAGCGCACAGTCTAACAGCAACAACATTGAACCAGCACGAACTGCAGGAGTTAGTGGTCTTGCCAGGGCCGCCTCAAAGGACACCATCTCCAATAATAGGTGAGGTGGGGGGATTCTGTGTTACTTCTGTTCCTAGATTAGGAAAAGCTTCACGTTATTCTAGTCAGTGTACCTATTACGTAGAGATCAAAACATGGACAAAAGCCTTAAATTTTTGCTCAGAGGTCGCATAGCTCCAGGATGGAGCAGATACTCAGTTCTTGAGCCCCATGACTGACTTTTTCTCATATTTAAAAATTTCAGCATGTCTAGTTGGGAGTTGTGTATGTTCAAAACCAAACAAATAGGTTTCCCTTTGAACTTGTTCCTTAGTTTTGTTCTGGAAAAGGAAAACTGACGTATTTTCCAAACACACACATACTCTTTTATGATAGCCCTCTTCTGCACTTCACAGTGGAACATAAGGATCTTAGAGCAGAGCCCTTTTTTGGAAATGTAAAACTGTCAGTTAAACCATTTCACAACAATTTATGGCTTTAAAAAAATTACTCCTTTAAAATCCTCAAGGATTGTTTTGTTTTGTTTGACTCTGGGTGTAACATACCAACAGGGATTACTTCCTCTGCAAATAAGAAATTTTTAAAAAGCAAATTCCATTGGGAAAACAAACTCTTTTTGTTTGGTTTATTGCCTTGATTGGTGGGTGGTTCTGAATTTCAGGTAGTAGAAATAAGCGAATATATTTCTGAAGTTATTAGGATTTGTTATTTGAACAGTGAGGTCTCAGTTGTTCTAGCATATTATGCACCTAATAGGTACATGTTTCTGGTCTATAGGAACATAAGGGACAGTGCAGATATGTCTATACCTTAGAAAACAGTCTTGGAAAATTGCTTTCAGGTTAACATTTAGGAAACTGTTAGGTTGTAGAGTCCATAGACGTTAGAACTGGGTTTTATTTTTTGGTCTTCATGTAGTGACATGAAATGTATAAGTATTAACTGTGCATTTCTCTAGGTATATCTTAGCCCATCTCCCAACTGAAACTTAAGTGGTTTAATGTGGAATCTGGATTTACTAGTCTATAAACATAGGCCAAAAAAGGATTTTAAATATAGCAGCTATCTGCCTTTGACCAGAAGTTATAATTGAAAACTTTTCTATGTACACTGAGTCTTTAATATCTTTTTCCTTCTTGCAGAGAAAAAATTAAAGGTTGGATTAAAGATCAGGCACATAAATTTGTAGAGCGTTACTTCAGTTCTGAGAACATGGATGGAAGCAACCCCGCATTGAATGTCCTTCAGAGACTTTGTGCTGCAACTGAACAACTCAACCTCCAGGTACCGCGGCCAGTGCACCTAGCTGCTTCTCTGGGCTCTTCCATCTGGCTCCTCCTTGCCTTGGTGACTCTGTAGATTTCCGTGGATTTATTTGTCCTAGAGCAACTTTTCTAGCCAGACCTGTACCTTTGGCCTGACATTTCTTTAACTTGTCTCATGACTTCCGTGCTTCCTCATTTTATCATTAAATGTGCTAGACATCTAGTCTTTGACTTTTCTTTCCCTCACCTCCCATATCTCTTAACAAATGGAGAGATTTCAAAAGTGTCCCTCAGGCACATCTCTCTTCTCAGTTGTCTTCAGCTACAGGTACTAGCCTATGTTTATAGACTAGTAAATCCAGATTCCACATTAAACCACTTAAGTTTCAGTTGGGAGATGGGCTAAGATATAGCTAGAGAAATGCACAGTTAAAACTTAAAATACATTTCATGTCACTACATGCAGACCAAAAAAAAAAAAAGCAGTTCTAACATCTATGGACTCTGCAACCTAACAGGTTCCTAAGTGAAGGAGAAGCCCCTCCTTCACCGCTATTTACCTGTGCCCTGAGAGTGCTCAGAGAGGGTAGAGGTATCATAAACCTTTTGTGTTTCATCTGATTCTTTTTCCATTTTTGATGTACTTTGAGCTGTGTGAGTAGACGTGTTTTCTAAGAAATTGTCTATTTCATTCAGACTTTAAATGTACCATAAAGCCACACATTAAACTCTTGTTCTATCTTTTCATTTTGGTATTATATCTCTGTTCCTCCAACTTGCTTTCTCATCCTTTGTCTTTTTTTTCTTTAATGCAACTATATTGGTTAAATGTGAAGTTTTTTTTGTTTTGTTTTGTTTTGTTTTTTTAATGTCAGATTGGACACTGGTTTTCTGTCATGGAATAATAACATTTTGTGAATGTGTGTGTTTGTAAGGTATTGTTTTTCAAGGATCTACCAAGTATGTACCACTTACCCCTGATCTCTTTTTTAAAGGTGTTCAAGTATCAGGTTGCTTTGGTGGAAATATGAATTGTGTATTTATTAAGGACTCTTTAAATCAGTGAATACTCTTTTCATCTTTTTCAGGTGGATGGTGGAGCTGAGTGCCTTGTAGAAATCCGTAGCATAGTCTCAGAGTCCGATGTTTCATCATTTGAAATCCAACACAGTGGATTTGTGAAGCAGCTGTTGCTTTATTTGACGTCTAAAAGTGAAAAGGACGCTGTGAGCAGAGAGATCAGATTAAAGAGATTCCTTCATGTATTTTTTTCTTCTCCAGTAAGTTACCTAATAATCATGCCTGTGTGTCTTAATTTGAGAGTCATTTTTTACTCATGCGGATATTTTCATCCCTGGAGTAATTTCTAATAGTTTTTGGTCAAGATATTGAGGTAAAGTTTTTAACTTGGATATCATACACATTTGGATTCCTTGGTCTTTAATACTTTAGGTAAACAGTAACACAACAAAATGGTGAAGCCAGTGCAGTTACTGAAGCAAGTGCCTATGCTGTGATCGATGTATCTTGATTCTGTGTTTTGTGTAAGACCATTAATTGTTTGGGCCTTCCTGGTGGTTCAAACGGTAGAGAATCCACCTGCGATGTGGGAGACCTGGGTTGGAGACCTGGGTTTGATCCCTGGGTTGGGAAGATCCCCTGGAGAAGGAAAGGCAACCCACTCATCTTCTGGCCTAGAGAATTCCATGGACTGTATAGTCCATGGGGTCTGAAAGAGTCAGACACAACTGAGCGACTTTCACTTTCACTCCCTGGTAGCTCAGATGGTAGAGTCTGCCTGAAATGTGGAAGGACCCAGGTTCGATCCCTGCATCAGGAAGATCCCCTGGAGAAGGGTATGGCAACCCACTCCAGTCTTCTTGTCCTGAAAAATCCCATGGATGGAGGAGCCTGGTGGGCTACAGTCCATGGGGTCACAAAGCGTGGGACACGTCTGAGCAACTAACACGACTAACAGTGGTGAATGTATTTGATTCTCAATATTTTGCTTTTAAGCATATTGCAGTTTGCAGTGTATTTTTCAATAGAAATATGATAGACATCATGTATCTATAGGCATAAGATAGAGTATATGTAAACATTTTTGTTTTGTATGTAAGACACAGAACTAACACTTTCATTGAGTAGTGGTTGATCACCATTTATAATGTGGGTCATAAGATCAGAAGCCACAAAGCAGCTTCAATTTTTTCACTCTCACCTGGACACTGGTGACTTAACACCATTCTACTTGTTCATAATGGCTTAACAGAAGGCGATTCTCTGGATTGACTGTGTAATAGGGCTAAGGACAGCTCTCTTGTGTGTTAGTGAAACTGTCACCGTGTCTGGTCATTGTTTGCAGGCATTGCTTGCGTTATTTTAACTTGTTCCACTATCTAAAGCAGAATTGATAATTATTTGTGACTCATTAGCTGTATAGTTAATACTGGATAAAGTTTTATACCATGCTTAAAATTATGTGCAGTCTGTAATCACTTACTGGAAATCCCTTGGGGCTGGATGGGTTTCATGAGTTCTGCCATACATTACATACACTACTTATTATCTGATAATCCCCTGTGGATTCTGAATTGTACTCCATACACATTAAGTATTTTTGCAACAAAACGTATGAATATTCCTAAAGGTAAATAAAGACTTCAAATAGCCATGTATCTGTCTGGGTCAGATTTTGCCACCAAATGAGTAGTGTTTTCAAGCCCTTTGGACTTAGGAATTGTTAATACAGGATTGTGTGCCTATACACAAAGTGTGTTTATTGAAATAATTTATTTGAAAGTATTGTATTCAAGCTAAATCCATCACAAAAAATTACAACAGAGTAAGTCTTTTGTAAAACTGCCTATTAAATATTCTTGTTGAGTGTTCCATTTCATGAGGCCTTACTTAACCTGTTGGTTTATTTATAACTTTAGCTTCCTGGAGAAGAGCCCATTGAACGAGTAGAACCAGTGGGTAATGCACCTTTGTTGGCATTAGTTCACAAAATGAACAACTGCCTCAGCCAGATGGAACAATTTCCAGTCAAAGTGCATGACTTTCCCAGTGGAAATGGGACAGGAGGCAGGTAAGGATCCTTGCCTAGGTGTGCCCTTGCCACTGGATTTTATACTTTTGTTGAGGTAAAGTGGCAAGAGGTATGGTGACATCTTGGTCTGCTCAAAGAACACTCATTATAAGGACTGAAGAGATTAAATATTCTAATATGTGAATCAAATAACTTTTATTCCTAAAATTATACCCTATATCTTAAACATGATGTTATGAAAATATAAAACCAACTTGTGTTGGCAAGTCACAATAGGCTTAGTTTTCCCTAAATTGATGTACTTTAATATATAAAGCTTTTCTCCAAGAAGTTTGTAGTTACAGATGACAAAATGATTACATTCTGTGTAATAATGTGATTTCATATGTGATCCAAGTGGTTATAACTTTGCGTTTTAATGGGTTTTAACGAATAAATGTTTATTTTTCCCCATAATGTAGTAGCTTTGCAGGACTCAAGTAAGCTTCCTGGAATATTATGGCTAGCAGCCTGGAAAACTTTTAAAAAATTAGTTTGGTTTTAAAAAACGTAGTCTGGTGCTTTGACTGAATTAAAACAGTATGCATTATTGAATAATGAAGTGATCAGTGTTGTCTAGGTTTTTTTCTGCTTTGAAACTTAATGTATAGAGTGGTATTTAATTTTGATTATTAAACTGTCCTAGAAGATTTTTATGAAATAAAGGGGTACTTTCTAATACATACATGAGAAAGCCATAATGTTTTTCATTTTTATCTGAATTTGTGTAAAGTACGTGTGTTTGCATTTGTATGTATCAATATAATGGAACATTCTTTCGATACCCCTATTTGCATGCCTTACCAAACCTCGTAGTTGCATTTTAAATTCCTCTGTATCTTACTCTTGCCAGACCTTTTCAGAAATGAGCAATTAAATATCATTACCAGGTCTAGACTGATGTATCTGTTAAACTGCTTCACTCAAAGGACTGTAGCAAAGTAAAATGTAAAGGTTAATTTTGTAGCTGAAATCTTTCAAAGCAAAAAATGAGGGTTTATTGTTTGTTTTTAAATAAATAGGACTTAATAGGTAATGGCCAAATATTGCAGAAATGAGCATGCTCAAAAGGTTCAGGAATTTTTACCCTGGGGAAATAATTCATTCTCAGTGGTGAGGTATTTCTGCTCACATAGATTCATGGTGGAAGAGAGGTGAAATGTTGATTGAATGTTCTCATATGCATGTGTACACGTATCCTCTTTTATGATAAGTCTTTTCCAATAACTTGGAATTGCTGGTTGTACTATTTATGTAACTGGTAAGTGCTACTTTGTGCCTCAGGAAAATGCAGAGTTTGTATTATCATGCTTTTATTTTAATTAATGTATGCTGATTTTGAAAATAATAGAATAACTTTTTTTCACAAATTATCTTGAGCTTCTCTCTCAACAGAGGATCACAGGCTTTAAAATTTTTCAACACGCATCAGTTAAAATGCCAGTTACAAAGACATCCAGATTGTGCAAATGTGAAGCAGTGGAAGGGTGGACCTGTCAAGATTGACCCCCTGGCTTTGGTGCAGGCTATTGAGAGATACCTTGTAGTTAGAGGTACTTTCTGTATATGTATATTGTGTGTTTATGTGTACATTTGGGATGAAATTAACATTAAGGGATATATAAACTATCTCCCTGTTCGTTGCTGGGTTTGTAAAAACCTAGCATCAGGAACTTGTGTGCATGTTACTTTTTTTATATGTAGTATATAGAAATGTTAAATTTTTTTAGGGGTTGACTGCTTACTTGGATGACTGGGTGGGTGATGGGTTAATTTATGCTGGTGTAATAGAAGTGACATTTTGTAATGTAGTAGAAACGACATCTTGTACCTGATAGTTTTCTTAGATCTTTCTGCTTTGTAGATCAAAGTGTAATATACATGTATTTCCAGGAATGATTAGATCAGAATGTAATACACATATTTTTCTAGGAGTATGTTAGTTTAACAAGTGTGTATACAGGTTTTTCTTTGCCACCCAAACTTGCCAGGAATTTAACAGACTTCTTGGTCCTTAGGGTATGGAAGAGTAAGAGAAGATGACGAAGACAGTGATGATGATGGCTCTGATGAGGAAATAGACGAATCTCTGGTAGGGTGCTATTCCCACCATGTTGTTAATGTGTAAAGTTCAGGGCTGATAGCTTAAATGGATTTTGTTTTTGCTCTGTTTAGGCCGCTCAGTTCTTAAATTCGGGAAATGTGAGACACAGGCTACAGTTTTACATCGGAGAGCATTTGCTACCGTATAACATGACAGTGTATCAGGCAGTACGGCAGTTCAGTATACAGGCTGAAGATGAACGGGAATCCACGGATGACGAGAGCAATCCTCTAGGAAGAGCTGGTATTTGGACGAAAACTCATACAATATGGCAAGTCTGAAAATGACTTTGGTTTTTCATCAACAGTGTTTGTGTGTTTTGGAATTCCTATTACTGGCTGGCTAGCATAAGGAGAGAGTGGACGCTAAATCCTATAGTTTGTTACTGAAAGCCACTTTCAGTGTTCCATCTTGTGTGTGTGTGTGTGTATGTATGTTAGCTTCCTCATTAAATCTACATGAAAAGGTGTTTGGGCAATAATCAATCATAACTTGTATCTACTTTTCTAGTAGCTTCAAGTCTTTAAATAAGTCAAAAAAAGAACATAAGATGATGCTCCTGTAGGTAGTAGGAAGTTTGGCACTTTTGATCCCTTAGAGGCATTTGGGTGCAGTTTCCTACGTTGCTGATGAATATCTGCATACTTACTGAAAGAGAGTAATTCTTCCCAGAATCAGCCCTTGGGGTTGGCCCCTCCTAGGATGGTGGTCTCAGGGGTCTTTTCTAGGAAGCAGTCCCACCGACATTTCTCCAAATCCACAACTAGGGAGAGAGTGGCCAGATCTCAGAGAGTTGTTTGGTAACTGTGGTATCTGTGGCTTGCACTTTGGCCTTGAAGAATAACTTGCAGTTTTAAAATCTACTTTTGGTTTTCGTACTCTATTACTTTAGGTACAAACCTGTGCGAGAGGACGAAGAAAGTAATAAAGATTGTGTTGGTGGTAAAAGAGGAAGAGCCCAGACAGCTCCAACAAAAACTTCCCCTCGAAATGCAAAAAAGCATGATGAGCTGTGGAATGGTGAGCAGTGCCGAGGGGGCGGTGGATTGCCATTGCTGTGGAGCAGTAGGCTTCCTGCCCTCAAGGTTTTAACAGTGTTTTATATCTAGTAGTAAAAGCTTTACATATAATTTATAAATATATCAATTACTACAAACACTTGGTTGCTTTAAATTGAACCCTGTGAAACCTTATCTTCATAGAATATTGGGAAAAACTTTTTCATGAAATCAGAAGCAAATTGCATTAGTAGAACATATTCACTAAAGAAGAGACTGGTCATTGGCAGGGTATCCTTTAGCTTTTATTGTTATTCGTTATAGCAGTATGATCTAACAGTTATAGAAGGAATAGAAAGTTTTGCCAGGTTATAAAATGACTACCGAAAGTAGTTGACACGTCCCAGTTGACTTACCTTCCTTTGTAGTATTTCCTTCCAGTCTAATTTTGCTCATTTCCCGCCCTTCTTTTTAACATGATGGTAACCATGCCTTACTGATAGGCTGCTTTCCTGGGGGACCACTCCCTATCAGGGGTATCCAGTCACTGTTGTTGAAATTTCCCTGGTCCACAGAAATAAGTGATTATAGCAATTTTGTTTTTCATAGAACTAAGTTTTTTTCAACATAAGAAGGTCTTTATTTTGAGATATTTGTCTCTGTGTTTCAATATTTAAAAATTGCGCTTTTATGCAGTGATCATGTTGTACTTTTTAATTTCATTGCTTGGTAAAAGTAAATGATAACAGCTCAATCTTTTCTTTTAATTGCTCTTACTTTGTGAGATCTAACATCAAAGAAATCTCAGATCCTACTTGAAACTGTCACATTCTGTCATATCCTTAAAACTTGCTAGTGTTTTTCTGTTTTATATGGTCATTTTAAACGATATTAAAAAACTCAGGAAATATCTATAACTGTGAATGTAAATATTTTGTCTTTACTCCTCTGTGGCCATTTTCTTGTTAACTGTTTTTCTAGTGTAAAGGGGAAATGCAAAGGAGTCAGTTTTTCTCCTCTACAGTGTATTTGTCTGGGAAGGAAAGTGAAATTTTCCTAAGCCTGGATGATTTATCTATAAGATAAGGAGGAAGAAATGTTTAAGCTGTTAGTACTTACTAATAAGATACTGAGCGTTAAACTAACTTAATCACTTCTGGTCACTGTTTTAGGCACAATGAGATGACACTGGCTCCATTAGCTACACCTTTCTAACTTTGATCAGCACTTAACTTTGAACTTTTGTCCTCTAGATGGAGTGTGCCCGTCCGTATCAAATCCTTTAGAAGTTTACCTCATACCCACAGCACCCGAAAATATAACTTTTGAAGACCCGTCATTAGATGTGATTCTTCTTTTAAGAGTTTTACACGCTGTCAGTAGATACTGGTATTACTTGTATGATGTGAGTAATGCTGCCTACTTTTGAAGTTTTCCTGTTGTATTGTCATAATATGTTATCTCATAGTTTCTGTCTAGTGGTTGATCAATTTCCTGTTGTACTGGAAAGAAAAACAGTGATTCAGCCAAATAGCAGGAATCCCAGCCCAGTGACTTGCAGTGTACTTGTCAGTGGGAGCTTCTCCCTCCCTCTTCCTCCCTGCCCCCACCCCGTGTTCTTGGATTAGTTCTCTTGGTAGACTCATAAATTATTCTCTAGCTATAAAGACTCTTGATGCTGGGAGGGATTGGGGGCAGGAGGAGACGGGGACGACAGAGAATGAGATGGCTGGATTTCATCACCGACTCGATGGACGTGAGTTTGAGTGAACTCCAGGAGTTGGTGATGGACAGGGATCCCTGGCGTGCTGTGATTCATGGGGTCACAAAGAGTCGGACACGACTGAGCGACTGAACTGAACTGATAATTTGTCAAATCAAGCAACAAAGTAAACATTGATCATTCATTTATTGTAATTAAATCTTTAGGTACATTTGGCTTAAAGTCCATTTATTAAAGATGTATATGAGGTCAGGCAAAAGTTGAACACTGTCTTCAATACATAAAAATAATGGAGGGAAGAATGAAGGGGAGTTGGCCTTGCTTGAAACATCAGCTGGTGTGTCCATGGCTGAGCTAATGCCAGCAGCCTGCAGGGGTTGGGATGTTTCAGCTCTGCATTGTAAAAATTATCATTTGGGTTGGGACATACCAACAAGAAGCTGTATGTTAGAAGCCAGCATGGGATATCTAAGCACTCTGTGTACGTATTTGGAGATAAAGGAGAAGATCAGAAACGTAATCCTCATGTTTTACTACATAATAGACTTTTTTTTCTTTTTTACAGAATGCAATGTGCAAGGAGATTATTCCAACTAGTGAATTTATTAACAGTAAGTTGACAGCAAAAGCAAATAGGCAGCTTCAAGATCCTTTAGTAATCATGACAGGAAACATCCCGACATGGCTCACTGAACTAGGAAAAACCTGGTAAGACAGTCACTTCTGTCCTGGTGGGCTTGAGAGTGTTACCATTTGTGTTGGTCTCCACATAATTTGTTACAGAAGCATAGTCTGTAGTTGAACCTATTTAATGGTGTCGCTTTAGTGGCCAAACAGATAGGGTGAACTGGGGCCAGTCCTGGGTCTACTTGATAGTGTCTTTATATGTGAAATAGGAAAGAACAGAAAGCTATTTGACCGAAGAGATTCGACCGTCTAACATCATAAAATTGGAAACCAAAGGTGGAGTTGGTTGATTCTCCAAGCCTCTTTGGGTCCAGACCTACATTCTCAGAGACAATAGGACTACACTGGTGAATATAATAACTACAGCCACATGTTGCTGTATTTACATTTAGATGAATTAAAATGAAAGAAAATTGAGTTTTCTAGTCACTCTCCACATCCTTACCTGAATTCCCATATTGGACAGGATGGATACTGAATGTTTAGATCATCATAAGAAATGCTCTGGGCAGCTCTGTGTCAAGATCTTCCAGAATCATATATCAGGAGGTAGCAAGGCCTACGTTACTGCAGTGTTCATTTTTTAAAAACCACCAGCTGCCTTTTGGCAGTTTTGAGTGACTTGACAAATGCGAAAACTAAGAGGAAAATCATGAGCTTAGTAAAACCATTACTTGTGTGTGTATGGTGGAATGGGGTAGGCTAGCAACCTGGTGAAGTGGTGATTATAATCTGTATCATATCAAAAGTTGTTTACAAGATAGGATTTTTAAGTGGGTTCTGATTCTAATTCAGTTAATAAATTTATATCGCATCTTTTTACAGCCCATTTTTCTTCCCTTTTGATACCCGGCAAATGCTTTTCTATGTAACTGCATTTGATCGGGACCGAGCAATGCAAAGATTACTTGATACCAACCCAGAGATCAACCAGTCTGATTCTCAAGATAGCAGAGTTGCACCTAGATTGGATAGAAAAAAAGTAAGTTTCTCCCATAAGTATTTAAAGTTAAGTCATACTTTGCTTTTAAAATAGTGGGAAAGCTACACGTGTGATGCATCTAATTCTCCCTGTTGGTTTAGAGACTTCACTTCAGTTGCTCAGTCGTGTTCGACTATTTGCAGCATCATGGACTGCAGCGTGCCAGGCTTCCCTGTCATGTCACCAGTTCTTGGAGCTTACTCACTCATGTCCATAGAGTCAGTGATGCCATCCAACCGTCTCATCCTCTCTCGTCCCCTTCCCCTCCTGCCTTCAATCTTTCCCAGCATCAGGGTCTTTTCCAGTGACTCAGTTCTTCACATCAGATGGCCAAAGTATTGGAGTTTCAGCTTTATCATCAGTCCTTCCAGTGAATATGCAGGACTGATTTCCTTTAGGATGGACTGGTTGGATCTCCTTGCAGTCCAAGGGACTCTCAAGAGTTTTCTCCAACACCACAGTTCAAAAGCATCAATTCTTCAGTGCTCAGTTTTCTTTATAGTCCAACTCTCACATTTCATACAGGACTACTGGAAAAACCATAGCTTTGACTAGTCAGACCTTTGTTGGCAAAGTAATGGCTCTGCTTTTTAATATGCTGTCTAGGTTGGTCATAACTTCTCTTTCAAGGAGCAAGTATCTTTTAATTTCATGGCTGCAGTTACCACCTGCAATATTTTTGGGGACTGATTTTGGAGTCCCCAAAAATAAAGTCTGACACTGTTTCCATGTCTATTTGCCATGAAGTGATGGGACCGGATGCCATCATCTTAGTTCTCTGAGCATTGAGTTTTAAGCCAAAGTTTTAAGCTTTTCACTCTCCTTTTTCACTTGCATCAAGAGGCTCTTAGTTCGTCTTCATTTTCTGCCATGAGGGTGGTATCATCTGCATATCTGAGGTTATTGATATTTCTCCCAGAAATCTTGATTCCAGCTTGTGCTTCATCCAACCCACCTTTTCTCATGATGTACTCTGCATACAGTTGAATAAGTAGGGCAACAATATACCGCCTTGATGTACTCTTTTCTCGATTTGGAACCAGTCTGTTGTTCCATGTCCAGTTCTAACTGTTGCTTCTTGACCTGCATACGATTTCTCAGGAAGCAGGTCAGGTGGTCGGGTATTCCCATCTCTTGAAGCATTTTCTACAGTTTGTTGTGATCCACACGGTCCAAGGCTTTGGAGTAGTCAATGAATTAGAAGTGGATATTTTTTTGGAACTCTCTTGCTTTGTCAGTGATCCAAAAGATGCTGTCAGTTTGATCTTTGGTTCCTCTGCCTTTTCTAAATCCATCTTGAACGTCTTCATGGTTCACGTACTGTTGAAGCCTGTCTTGGAGAATTTTGAGCATTACTTTGCTAGCATGTGAGACGAGTGCAATTAGGCGGTAGTTTGAACATTCTTTGGCATTGCCTTTCTTTGGGATTGGAATGAAAATTGACCTTTTCCAGTCCTGTGGCCACTGCTGAGTTTTCCAGATTTGCTGGCATATTGAGTGCAGCACTTTCACAGCATTATCTTTTAGGATTTGAAATAGCTCAGCTGGAATTCCATCACCTCCACTAGCTTTGTTCGTAGTGATGCTTCCTAAGGCCCACTTGACTCCGCATTCCAAGATGTCTGGCTCTAGGTGACTGATCACACCATCGTGGTTATCTGGGTCATGAAGATCTTTTTTGCATAGTTCTTCTGTGTATTCTTGCCACCTCTTCTTAATATCTTCTGCTTCTATTAGGTCCATACCATTTCTGTCCTTTATTGTTTCCATCTTTGCATGAACCGTTCCCTTGGTATCTCTAATTTTCTTGAAAAGATCTCTAGTCTTTCCCATTCTATCGTTTTCTTCTGTTTCTTTGCATTGATCACTGAGGAAGTCTTTCTTATCTCTCCTTGCTATTCTTTCGAACTCTGCATTCAGATTGGTATGTCTTTCCTTTTCTCCTTTGCCTTTCGCGTCTTTTCTTTTCTCAGCTATTTGTAAGGCCTCCTCAGACAGCCATTTTGCCTTTTTGGCATTTCTTCTTCTTGGGGATTGTCTTGATCACTGCCTCATATACAATGCCATGAACCTCTGACCATAGTTCTTTAGGCACTCAGTCTATCAGATCTAATCCCTTGAATCTATTTGTCACTTCTACTGTATAATCATAAGGGATTTGATTTAGGTCATACCTGAATGATCTATTGGTTTTCCCTACCTTCTTCAATTTAAGTCTAAATTTGGTAATAAGGAGTTCATGATCTTGGCCACAGTCAGTTCCCGGTCTTGTTTTTGCTGACTGTATAGAGCTTCTCTGTCTTTGGCTGCAAATAATGTAATCAGTCTGATTTCGGTGTTGACAATCTGGTGATGTACATATGTAGAGTCTGCTCTTGTGTTGCTGGAAGAGGGTGTTTGCTAGGACCAGTGCGTTCTCTTGGCAAAATACTGTTAACCTTTGCCCTGCTTCATTTTGTACTCCAATGCCAATGTACTCCAAGATACCTGGAGTAACTCTTGACTTTCTACTTTTGCATTCCAGTCCCCTGTAATGAAAAGGACATCTTTTTTGCTTGTTAGTTCTAGAAGGTCTTGTAGATCTTCATAGAGCCTTTCAACTTCAGCTTCCTCAGCATTACTGGTTGGGGCATAGACTTGGATTACTGTGATATTGAATGGTTTGCCTTGGAAATGAAAGGAGATCATTCTGTCGTTTTTGAGATTGCATCCAAGTACTGCATTTCTCACTCTTTTGTTGACTGTGATGGCTACTCCATTTCTTCTAAGGGATTCCTGCCCACAGTCATAGATGTAATGATCTTCTGAGTTAAATTCACCCATTCCAGTCCATTTTAGTTCGCTGATTCCTAAAATGTTGATGTTCACTCTTGCCATTTCCTGTTTGACCACTTCCAATTTGCCTTGATTCATGAATCTAACATGGACCTTGATTCATGGACCTACCTTAGTCATAGTCTTTGGTTTTTCTTATCCAGATGTGTTCTCCATATATTCCTGTCAATCTCTTAGAATCTCTTGGGATTCTTCTTTCCTCCAGTAAGAGTCCTCTCCCATCCTCAGTTTCTATAATGATTTTTATGATTGTTTTTCTCTTTTCATCTCCATAACTCTTCTGCAAAGGAAGAATCTTTTGTTCTTTTATTGAGACTTCCTTTTCTTTCTAATTACGAACTGTCTCTTTTTTATAACTGATGCCTTTATGCTATAGGTAGAATTAATCTCACATCATTCCCTTGGTAAATCAGTTCAGTTAGAAGAGATACACCACATCCCTGATGTAGTTCATGTCTCTAAGCCAGTCAGCCCTTGTGTTGCTGACTTCATTTTTTTGTGCTTCTAATCCTGGCCTCACATTGTTAGCTCTAAACCACACAGCCCTGGGCTGTTTCCATCAAAGACCTATCCTGCACTTCCCACACTGCACTGCCTTTTCCTCAGGACTTCTGTGTTCATCTATGTCTTTCTTGCTGAGGAGTCTTATTCAAGTCTGTCTTCGTAATAAAAACTTCTGTCTCCAGAAGTCTCATAAAAGCCATTAGCAATGGCATGAAAGGGGGAGGGGTGGGAGGAATGAGAAGTGAAACAGAAAAAACATTTTTCTTAAATCCTGTCTTTATTCATATCCTTTATCATTCTGAAACATAAAGCAATGGTAGAATTTGGGAATCTATCAGTACCTTTCTTGGTGCCATGAATCTCCTTAGTAGATGTTTGCAGTAGTGCTTATAGGATCTCTGCAGGTGAGCCAGTAGGTCTGCAGCTCACCTATCACCTGCATAATAACTTCTCCATCATCTGTAAATGTACCCAGTGAGATTTTGTGGAGCCACAGCCCTGAATTCCACTGATGGTTACAGAGACCCTTCCTTTACCAACTTGAATTTTTTGAATATCCCATGGACTCAAGATAGTAATTACACTCACATCTAGCTTTTCTTCATGATAGCAGGATGTTGTTTATGTTTGTAGCACTGCAGCTGTATCTTAAACATTTCAAGGTGTGCTTTTTTAAGAAATAATTTTTAACAGTTGAATTGATTCCCTCCCCCACCCTCCCCCCTCCCCCAAGAGAAATGCCACATGTTTATTAAAATCTCCTCACATTTGTATTTGCTTTTGCAGCGTACTGTGAACAGAGAGGAGCTGTTGAAACAAGCGGAGTCTGTGATGCAGGATCTTGGCAGCTCACGGGCCATGTTAGAAATCCAGTATGAAAATGAGGTGAGCTTAGGAGGCTGTTGACTTGTGCTCGTTACAAGATGGCACTGGAGTTTCTTTGTTCTGTGAAGTTCTAAAAGACGATTGGGAAACTTATCTCAGAACCTGAGATTTAGTCTGTTTTCCCTTAAGTGATTTGTTCCAAGGTCTCCATTTTTTGAGGTTACATTGTATAATGAAAGACAGGGTTTTTTTTTCCTGGCATAAAAGCAAGGATTTGTTTAGGTTGATAAAGGTTTTAAATACAACTTTCAAAATCTTCCAACTGCTGTTTACTGAGCTACAACTCGTATATAATAAAGTCACACTTTTGTCATTAAGTTACACAGTTCTGAAAGTTGACAGATGTATGCAGTCTGTAACCACTACCACATCAAGATAAAGACTAAAATCCTATCACCACAAAAAAGTTCTTTTCGAACATTTTAGTCAGTCCCCGGCCTTTAATCATCTTGACTTTGTTTCCTGTGACCTTGATAAACTTAATTATTGGTTCTAGAAATTTCTAAATTGATCATTTGGGAGGGTTGTAGATACAGGGCTTGGGCAACTTTTCTATAAAGAGCAAGAAAATAAATATTGCAGACTTTGTGGGCCCTTGGATTTTCATCAGAACACATCACCTCTGCCTTGGTAGCCTGAACATGGCCCTGCACAATACAAAACTAGACACAAAACTAGCGTGGCCATGTGTCAGTGAAACTTTATTTGTAGTCACTGAAATTTTAAGTCATGTAGTTTTTACACATTATGAGATATTATTCAAGAATTTTTAATAATGTAAACTCATTCTTAGCTTACAGACTGTACAAAGCAGGCAGTAGACATGAGCTGTAGTTAACTGATCCACGTTGGAGACAATGAAAAAAGACAACTTTTCTTTCTAATCTTTGTCTTTTGTTTCTTTTGAGATGTTTTTAAATAGCCAGGCCAGTGCAGCAGAGGCTCACTGATTTTGACACAAATAATCAGATTTTGACAGAAATAATGATTTTCTGTCTACTTTGACCCAGAAGTATTGAGTCTCCTGGGGATGCTTTCCTTCCTCTTTTCCTTCATTTTTTTTTCCTTAGGACAAAACTTAAGTCTTGATTTCTAAAACTCATGAACATAATATATACTGTTCCATTATACTGATTGCTAGCTGACTCAGTCGCGTCCAACTCTCTGCAACCCCCATAGACTGTAATCTGCCAGGCTGAAGAGATACAGTTCTTATGTGTTTACAAGCCCAGATTTCTTATTTATAAAACTGTAAGATCTTTGCTCTAGTCAACGTGGTCTGCTTGGTTATTTAGACATGCTTTATCTACTTTTTTAAACTCCGTATTTTCCTCTCACCAGTCATGAATGTCCTTTCTCTCTCATCCTTAATGCCTCTCTTCAGGTTGCATCTTACATAAGTCCTAAACAAGTTCAGAATAGCATCACACTGATTATTCCAGGGGACAGGATTGAATTACTGATAGAGAAATCGTAATTTTATGATTTTCATTAATGAGTCTCACCTGATAACTCTGGAAACAAAGAATCCATGAGCTGGCTTCGTTGGGGAAGAGGAGTTGGAGGGGTGCTGGCTTTGTATGTGCCCAGGACCTCAGGTTATAAGCCAAATTCAACCGTTTTAAGTCAGCTGGTGGCTGTTAGGAAGCCTTTCTCACTAGCTCTAGAAGAAACTTGAAATAAAATGTCAGAACAAAATGGGCTCCATTATTAAATAGAGATGACTGGTGAGCCAGGGAGGAACTAAGCCAGTCTCTGGGCTCAGCAAACCACCCAAGCCCAGGGTTTGGAGCTACAGATCACCCAGCCGCCCCAACAATGAAAGGTTCGGAGCCTAGACTGGCAAGTCTGGTGCTGCCACTTACTGACTATATGAAGTTGGTCAAGTTATCCCCAGTGATAACCCAGCAAAGGGCACAATAAATGTACTTACCCCATTATGTTGTTAAAATGATTAAATGAGCTAAAATATAAAAAGCACAACATTATCTGTCACATTGTATTAATAAATGTTAGTATATAAGCTTTAATTTTGAAAAAGACTCTGAAAGTTTCAAATAAGAGAGTTGTCAAACTTTTTTTGTTTTTCAGTGTTTGTTTCTAGACCTTTATGTTTTCCCTGCCTATTGGAGAGGAAGACATTTTCCTCTACCCTTCTAGGTTCTTCTGGCTGGTCTATAAAATTGGCATGGGACAGATTACAGGAAAAAACAAAACAGACTCATAACTCATCAAAATGGTCAAAGCTCTCATCTTAAATACCACCTTCAGCCCAAAGACAAAAGAGGATGTGGGGGTATTGGTTTCAGACTTCAAAGGAGAGGAAGGCAATTCACATGGAGCAGATGTTTCGTAAACAAATATTTGCTGGGCCAGGCAGGGACAGTGGTACCCAAGAGTGGACTCCGCTGCCTCACCCTCCCCCTCAACTGTCCCTGGCCATCTCTGGCCTGTATTCTTTGCAGATGCCACTGGTGATAGCTCTGTTCTGGGAACAGGCCCTTTGTGTAATTCTTCTAGGCAGTTAGAGAGTGAGGCAAAGTTTCTTCCTCCGTCTTTTTTGGGCCTTGATTGTTTTCCGCTGTAAGTGATCCACATGCCAAAGAAACATTCTGAGATTGGCAAGTTTTGTACCTCCACTTCCTTTAAAAACTGATGGAGCAAAACCAGAATATCTGCTGCTTTTTTTTTGGAAGGAATGGCTGGGTAGGATGAAGATCCCTGAAAAGGTCAGGTTGGTCTGCAGGGTTGCCGGTCACCCAGTGCAGGGTGACTTGTCAGAGCAGGTGTGCCCTGGTCCTTCCTCCCTCCCAGAGACTTGCTAGGATGAAGGCAGATCCAGTGATTCCCATGTCATTTAATATTTTAAGTTGAGTCTGTTTTACTGTTAGAAATAATAATATTGGGATGAAGAAAATAGGCTGTTTTGATCTATGATTTCTGTTTAGCCTGGGGTAATTACTCTGAGACAGGGATAACTGCTTTAAAGCACCATCTGGTGGACGCCAGGTGTTAATGCAGTTTTTTCTTTGCCACCTTTTCCCACCTTTCTCCAGAGCTGACAGTTGAGTGGAGAGCAAAAGACACAAAGACCTTACTGTCACAGAGCTTTTAGTTTGGGAAGGTCAGTACACACTCACTCATGTGCACATATATATGTTAGGATGTGTGCTGAAGAAAACTCAAGCAAAACAAGAGCATGAGGAGGAGGAGGTGGGATGGTGTAAGTTGACACTTGAGCAGCAGTCGGTACTGTTACTTCCCTGGTGGCTTAGAGGCATAAAGAATTCACCTGCAGTGCAGGAGATACGGGTTTGATCCCTGCTTTGGCAAGATTCCCTGGAGAAGGAAATGGAAACCCGCTCCAACATTCTTGTCTGGAAAATCCCATGGACAGAAGAACCTTGTGGGCCACAGTCCCTGGGGTCAGAAGAGTCAGACACAAGTTAAAAATTAAACCACCACTAGCATTACTGTCTAGGGGAAAGACTGTCTCTTGGCAAAAGAAAAGTGAAGCAAAAAGCCCTGAGGCCGAATTCTTGTCCTGCTGAAGGATGCCGGTAGCTAGAAGGTGTCAAGGGATCACACAGGACATGCAGGCCGAGCTCAGAATTTGAGCTTCTGCTTGAATGAGATGGGGAGCATTTGGAGGGCCTGGAGGAATGACGTGAACTGGGGCTGTACGAGGATCACTGTCGAGCTGTTTGAGTAGGATGTGAGGTGTGGAGACGCAAGAGACCACTTAGCAGGCTCCAGCACTGGGCTTGATGAGAGATCCTTTGGTTACCAGTTTAGCGCAGATTTTGAAGATGGACGGTTGTTACATGGGGTGCAAGAAGAGGAAGAGCCACGGATGGCTCCAAGGATTTGGTTGCAGCAGGAGGTAAATGCTGATAGCAGTTCAAACTGTGTACTGACCGACGTGAGCTGGGGCAGGAAGCGTTGTCAGGTCCAAGCAGGTAGTTACACTTAACTTACTCAGTGGACTAGATCTAAGTTAGTGGGGGTGCCATTAAAAAAGTAACCGTTTTAATGGTAAGATAATGCCCATTATTTACTAGTAGTCAATAAGTGAAATAGAACATTCCTGACAGGACTGTGGTTAGAATAAGCTTATAGACTATGGTGTTAACTTGTCATGAGTTGCATATCTGATTTATGGTGTGAGCACATAGGACGTGAAAGTTATGATGACTGCCAGGATCATGTGTCTCATGGAGGAGGGGTTTTTACTCAGTGCTCTCCCTTTGGAGCTTGTTTAAAAATATCGGTGCCCAGGCTGTAAATCTGACCTCCCAAATCAGACTCTCCAAAGCATGCCACCCCCATGTATGTATCCCGGCTCTTGGGAGACTCCAGGGCACCCCGGGTCTGAAGCAGCACCAGCACACTCTGAGTTAGCCCTGTGGGTGCTGATGTGGGTTCACACCTTCGTGTTTTTGTGTGTGTTTTATTCAGCCACCTCTATTAAATGGTTGATATATGCCCAGGCACTATAAAGGATACAAGGTAACTAAAGTTAACCCAGGTAAGATACGCCATTAGCGTAGAGTGAAATCATGGCAGTGTAAGGTGGTGAGTCCTTTTGCAGCCAGACTGTAAGTTCTGAAAAAGGAGCAAAGTAACCGGGAAGCTACAGAGGCTTCTGCTGCAGAGTGGACATGTGAACTGTTCTTGGACCAGGGGAACAGTTCATAAAGAGAGAAGGTAAGGGGATCCCTTCCAGACACTGCCATCTATCCCTGAGGCAAGGGCATGAGCCTGCAAGACTAATCTTATCAGTGTACGAACTTGAACCATACAATTTAAATGTTGGGGCCACAGGGAGTGGGAAGTGATAAAGGGCTTTCCATCCAGGTGACCAGGACTGAGGGAAGACAGACAGTTGGGGAGTAGGCGTGAATATATCCTGATAAACAATTGCTATTAGTATCGACTTTGCCAAAAAGTCAGCAGATTAAAAAAAAGGGGATAGCACAGATTGTAAAATTTACCTTGTCCTGCTTTTGTTCCTCTGTAGGTTGGCACAGGTCTTGGGCCTACACTGGAGTTTTATGCACTTGTATCTCAGGAACTGCAGAGAGCTGACTTGGGTCTCTGGAGAGGGGAGGAAGTAACTCTTAGCAATCCAAAAGGTAATAACTCATCTGTAAGTGTGTCAGTTTGTCATTATCAGGTAAGGGCCCATAACAGTTGATGTTTAGCTTACAGTGGAGGGCCAGGCCCTCTGACATTTCTTTTCACCTTTGTTTTCTCATTTATCAAATAAGAGAAGCCCTTCCAGCTCCAGAGGACTTCATTCTGTGATCTGCTGACTGATACTGAGAATACTGAATATCTTCAGTTCAGTTCAGTTCAGTCGCTCAGTCATGTCCGACTCTCCGCAACCCCATGAATCACAGCACGCCAGGCCTCCCTGTCCATCACCAACTCCCAGAGTTGACTCAAACTCATGTCCATCGAGTCGGTGATGCCATCCAGCCATCTCATTCTCTGTCGTCCCCTTCTCCTCCCGCCCCCAACCTTTCCCAGCATCAGAGTCTTTTCCAGTGAGTCAACTCGTCGCATGAGGTGGCCAAAGTATTCGGAGTTTCAGCTTTAGCATCAGTCCTTCCAATGAACACCCAGGATTGATCTCCCTTAGAATGGACTGGTTGGATCTCCTTTTAAATATTCTTAATTACCAGGTTTTGCCTTGTTTTGTGAAATGACACCTAAAGTTTGATGATGTACTCATTTTATAGGAAGCCAAGAAGGGACCAAGTATATTCAAAACCTCCAAGGCCTGTTTGCGCTTCCCTTTGGTAGGACAGCTAAGCCAGCTCATATCGCAAAGGTTAAAATGAAATTTCGCTTCTTAGGAAAACTAATGGCCAAGGCTATCATGGATTTCAGATTGGTAAGTTTAGAGTTGTTTTTCTTAAGTTCTTTTATACTTCTGTTCTATGCCAGTCCCTTAATCCCCTACACTTAATGCTGTATTTTAAGAGAGCGCTTTCACAAATGTTAATGTGCACATGAATTGCTTAGAGAATTTCTTTGAAAATCCAGTTTTGGTTCAGCAGTTCATGGGTCAGGCCTGGGTTTCCACTTTTCCTTACCAGCATCCAGGTGATACCCAGATGCCAGTCTGTGGACCACTCCTGTGGTAACGGAGGTTCAGAGAATCAAGAACCATTAAGGGTGGTTTTAATTATATATATATATATATTTATATATATATATATATATATATATATATATATATAAATAATTCTCTGGGAGATCTTGGTTGAAAAAAATGAGCTGTTAATTATTTTTGAAGTTTCATTTTAATTACTACTAATTGTTTCTTTTAAAATTCTTTTTTCTGAATATGCATTAATACAGACTAAAGTAGAACTATGTTCACTTGGTCCAAAATAGAGTAAGCTGCTTCTGAACATCTCTTGGTGTTGAGATCCTTATGGAGAATATATGTCCATCACTGAAAGCTTCATTTTTAGGGTCAGTGTTTAAATAGGAATCTTCAGTATTCAGGGTTTTTTTTTTTTTTCACTGTCAGGGCCCCAGATTGAGTTTAAATGGGGACAGTTTTATGTAATAAGAGAAATAGTTTTTAAATTTGTCGTCTGTCCCACCCCGGGGATTACATGACCTTTTAAAATGACCTCTTGGAGTGTCACTTAAAGAATGGAGGCACTGCTCGAAGCTTAATATGACTATTACAGCATTTGCATCTTCTCTTTTAGGTGGACCTTCCCCTGGGCTTACCTTTTTATAAATGGATGCTCCGGCAAGAAACTTCGCTGACATCACACGATTTATTTGACATTGACCCAGTTGTAGCCAGGTCAGTGTATCACCTCGAAGACATTGTCAGACAGAAGAAAAGACTTGAACAAGATAAATCCCAGGTAAGCTTAGAAGATGGGGTCTGTGTTAAGTGATTTCTGTTCGACCTAGGTATTATTTTATATTGGAAGAGTTTAATTGTTATTATAACAGCTGAAACATATGATTTTACAGTGGGTAAGATGGCCTGTAATAACAGCAGATGATGAACAAGCAACTTGACCAGCAAATAAAATACATCCCTAACTAAAACCATAGGGCTTGTTTATTACATTTTAGGTGGACATTATGTATCTAGGCAGATACTCTGTCATATACAATTCTTTCAGTAAGCATTTGAATCAATAAAGCTATTCTCAGGACAACAGATTGATTTTCTGAAAAGATGGCTTAATTTAGGAACAACCCATTTGTTTCTAGAGAAATCTCAGGAAGGTATTTTTAAAGGTCACGATGGTGTCATTATTTCTTGGTAACATCTCTTGAGATTTCTCTGTTAAATCTCATGAATAATTTTGATCTTTATATCATTAATGTATATTCTTCATATATTAACAAAATTAAATAATTTGATTCAGTCTGAGAGTAATAGGGTTCTGTATCTGACATTGGAAGAAGACAAAATTTTATTTTTTGAGAAGCGGCATAGAGTCAGACGTCTTTATATTGGGGCAAGTAACATGGACCGTTGATAAATCAGCTCGTGTATTTTGTAAACTGCATAAAATAAGAATAAAGAATTAAGATTCTATAGCTAGGTAAAAGGTTATGTCTCTCAATAAGATAGGAACTTATTGGAGCTGGGGCTTTTAGAGAACCTTTTTGTCAAGAAAGAAGATGATTTGTAAGAATTTTATCTCCCATATTTATTGATAATTATTAATGGTAATTTTTGGGTAAATATTTATTAAGAGAAATTGGTTTTTTAAAAAGCCAGATCCATCTTTTCTATATAAGATCTGTTGTCTCAGGATTTTTAGAACCAGTTAGGTTTATGCTTACCAACTTTGTAAAATTTAAACTACTGTAATCTTATTCAAGATCATCTCTTAGGTAAATAATGCAGTACCACCACAAACCATCCTCCTCAAACCTCTCCCCCCACCAATAAAGTACAATTCATGACCCTCTTCCAAGAGCCTTACATGTATTAATTCATTTAATCCACTGTGAGATACACATGTTTTTGTTTTCCCTACTTTACACATTTACACATGAGAAACCCACAGCAGATAGTTTGTGTTGCCTACCCAAGGTCACTTAGCTGAAATAGCTGAGAGCTGGACTTCAAACCCAGCTTTCTGCTCTGGAGGCCACTGTCTTAAAGCTTTCACAAGCTCTTTTATGTATCCTTGTCTCCTGTGTAGCCTGCTGCATTCTCTTCCTTGAATCTTTTGAGATTTGTTCTTCTAATGTTTATTATTCTGACGTTATCAATTTAAAAGTGTAAGATGCATAGTAAAAGAACCACATTCCAGAGAACGTCAACCAGAACTTGAAGACTGGTAGTATTCTCAAATGTCTTACCTCGTTATTTATAAAGCATATAGATGGAGCAAGGTGTCCAAGTTGAGCTTCCACTTGGTAATTTAAATTCTTGAAAAATACGTGGAAAATGGGCTAAAGCGTAGCTCTTAATTTAATATGTAATATGTAAAACGGCTAATCCCTTTTAAACATATCAAGGACATACTGTATATTCTAAATTCCTATCAATAATAGCATTGTTGAGAGCTTTCCGGTGGGAGAACATTAAAATGAAAAGTTTTTATTAAGTCCTTTTGCTCACAAGCATTTCAAATGAAAAATGGAAAACCATTCTTGTGTGTCATGAAATGATGTACTCAAACTGAGAGAGACATAAGCATGTGTTTTTACAGAGAAGCAAAAATTCCTACCTTAATGTTAAATAACTGCCCCACCCTAGCTCTATGTTTTGAATTATCTGGAATCCTAAATGGCTTTCAGTTTCCTCTTTTAAAAAGTGACTGTTAACCAGAACTTCCTAGTCTTTTTTGTTGTTGTTAAGTGATTACTTTTCTGCATCTTGACTGTCTAACCTCTAGGAATATCGTACCCAGGGGCATCTTTAATTCAGAAAGTCATTTCCCTTCTTTCTCCTGTACTTCTTTTTCTTTCTCCTGACATCTTATTTTCAAAGAGAATTTGCAGTTGTGTGTGTTGGTCTTTGATTCAGAAATAATATTTCATATAAGGCCTTCAAAATCTTAAGCATTTTTTAAAAGTGAGTAATACAAGCTGCTGTTAACATGTATCTGTCTTTAGAGTGGGACTTGACTTTTCTTAGGAATTCGTTGAAACCATTTTTCATCGCAGTGTTGCTGTATAAATACAGAATTGTTAATGCTGGGCCTGCAGTGATTGAATGAAGGATCTCTGGATGTTCTTTAGATTTGAGCTTGCAGAGAAAACAAGTTAACTACTTTTACTAGAAAGTACATTATTTGTATTTACAACTTCCTAACTCTGTTTTATTACTTAGTATTTGCTACGTACGTATATTGGATTTAGCACTCCAGTGTTCTTGCCTGGAGAATTCCATAGACAGAGGAGCCTGGCAGGCAACAGTACATTGGGTCCCAGAAAATCGAATATGACTGAGTGACTTTTTTTTTTCTTTCCTTGGATTCATTAAGATTAGCTGAAAATTTGTGAAAAGTTTGTCTGACTTTAGAGCCTGTACTCTTAAATCAACCATTATGCAGACTATTCAGTTCAGCTGTGCTCAGTTGTGTCCAACTCTTTGCAACCCCATGGACTGCAGCACGCCAGGCCTCCCTGTCCATTGCCAACTCCAGGAGTTTACTCAAACTCATGTCCATCGAGTCAGTGGGTGCTATCTATTATGACCTGTGAAATGTGTTTGAGTATGGTCAAACTGAGTAGCAAACATCTCATTTTGAAGGAACACTCAATCTTGTTTTCTTATATAAAAATAGTTGGATTTTGAAGTGTTTATGATTATTTCCTATGTGATCTCAGTGACTTTGTGTAGATTATAACAAAGAACAGGCTAAGAGCTAAAGAAACTCATACAGTTTATTAGCCTTTTATAAATACAAGCATAAATGAGTGAATTATTATTTGTGACAAACACCCTCCCTCACTTTTTTTTAGACCAAAGAAAGTCTCCAGTATGCGTTAGAAACCCTGACTATGAACGGCTGCTCTGTGGAGGATCTGGGATTGGATTTCACTCTGCCAGGGTTTCCTAACATTGAACTAAAGAAAGGAGGAAAGGATATACCAGTCACCATCCACAATTTGGAGGAGTATCTAAGAGTGCGTACTGGCCACATCCCCTGGAGAGAAAGCCAGCGGTGGTCACGTGGGGTGGGGCCAACTGCTATGAAGGAGAATGTGGGATGGGCGATCCAGGAAGCACAGGTGCATGTCTGGGAGCTGCTGCGCAGACTGGTTTGAGACCTTCAGTGCCTAGGGTGACTACATGAAATCCCTTGCTCCAGGTCTTAACTTCTGTTTGCACTTGAGACATTGTCAGATATTTCACAGTGCCTCATGTATAGCTGTGAACTCTCTGCCTTCAAGCTTGAATGCCATCTAATAATCTCATATTTTATTTGAGAAAAAAATCAGTGAAAATGAACATCCCTTGTGTTGTCTTTAAACTGCATTTCCGCTTTTCTCTCAAGCCACTTAACTTGACCTCATTGCCTTTGATGCTCTCCATACTTGTGTAGAGACGTTTATGTTTGTTTGCCCTCTCACCATCCTTGACCCTTTTTATTAAGGAAAAACAATTTTGTACTGATCCAAATTATATTTTAGATTGCAATCTATATGTCGTTATCATCACTACTTTTGGAAAAGCTTCTTTTGTTTTATTCCTGACATTGAATGGAAAGAGCACTGGGTTTTAGACAGAAAGCCACCTACAGCTCTGAGACCAGACTTTTCCAAAAGATGGTAATTGTGACTCTTGAAACGTTATATTTAATTCTCAATGACGTTTCATCCTCCTGGGAAGTTTCATCTGTTTTTCATCTGGTAAGGTAATTTATAACTCACAGGGATATTATATAAATAAATTTTTAAAACACACTAAATATAAATGCTTGTGACATTTTTTACATTTTCTTAATGACCAGACCCTGAATCAGAAGTTGACCTGACCTGTCTGTTACTTATGCAGTTTTCTGGAACATATTGTAAAGACCTTGAATTTTTTTTTTTTAAGAGATCAGGAAGGATATTCCACTGTACTTTGCCGAATATTAAATAGGAAAGAAACTTGAATTCTGGTCACAGATTTTTAGAGACTTTTTTTTTTTTTTCTTTGCAGCTGGTTATATTTTGGGCACTAAACGAAGGTGTTTCCAGACAATTTGATTCATTTAGAGATGGATTTGAATCAGTCTTCCCACTCAGTCATCTCCAGTACTTCTACCCAGAAGAAGTGAGTAGCTTGTGTGCAAAAGAAATGGTCATCTCTAGTTCCATACCTGTAATTATCTTAGTGAGGTATCTGTGCTTTTTAATCAGATACCCTATTGTTATGAGCAAATAAAATTGTGGAGTATTGGGCATTAAGAGGGTAGTTTGGGAAAAATAAGATCATTTCCTGAGTAAGGAAGAATATTCAATATGATGTGAGTATTTTTTCTATAATATATTTTCTGGCTGAATCTGGAAATCTTTGAACGACTTAGCATTTTAATCTCAATTATTTTTATGTCCACTGATTTGCTACTTAGTGAAAACATGTGTACCTGGCACTTTTAGGCACTAAGTGTCACCTGGAATTGAAAACAGCAAGGGTTGCTTTTGGAATTGGATCCTGGTCCCCGCTACCTGGAGCTTTCCAGGTGGCTCAGCAATAAAGAATTTGTCTGCCAGTGCAGAAGGAAATGGCAGCCCACTCCAGTGTTCTTGCCTGGAGAATCCCAGGGACAGGGGAGCCTGGTGGGCTGCCGTCTATGGGGTCGCACAGAGTCAGACATGACTGAAGCAACTTAGCAGCAGCAGCAGATGCAGGTTCAACCCTGAGTTAGGAAGATCCCCTGGGGAAGGAAATGGCAGCCCACTCCATTTCATAGGAAATCCCATGAACAGAGGAGCCTGGCTTCATGGGGTTGCACAGAGTCAGATATGACTTAGTAACAAAACAACAACCCCACTGCTTAGCTTTGTGACCTTATCCAGGTTTTCGTATATAACCTGACTGACTCATTCATAAAATTGAGGTAAACTGTCTCACTGAACAAGATACATAAAGTACCTGACAGTGAGTGACATGTAGTAGATACCAAATTTCACATGTGCCGAATGGATTTTCTCAAAGTAGACAAGTCATCCCACAAATGGGCAGTCAACCAGGTGAGAGATGGTTTAATTGGATACTGATGTTAGATTTTTATCCTAAGGACATGAGCGTTTCTTTCTTTCCAACATCTGTCCTGTAGTGACTGTCTTAGTCCTAGACAAACATCTGGCATAGAAGTGCCTTTGCAAAACAGGAAAACCTCCCCATTTGCTGTTGATTCATCTTTCTTCCCCCACTTCTCTCTCCCGCTCAATATTCTCTCTGTTAGCTTCCGTTATTGTGTGCCCCTTTGTTTCTAAAAGTCAGGATGTATAAAATCTCTCTGGTCAGAGGTAGATTATGAAGTTAAAGCCGCTAAAGAAATGAGAAGAATTAGGTAGGTTTTGGTTCAGATTAAAGGCTTCTCTAGAACCTAGTTCCTGCAGATGGTCAGGGCACCGGTTACTGTCAGCTGCAGAGGAGAGTGAATCTGTGATTAATAGTGGAAGAGCATGTTGTCTAAAGAGCACCACGCAGAAGCTTGTGACTTCATATCAGCACACCACAAAACAGAATGTGTGCCACTTCGCTCAGTTGTGTCCTTAGTAATCTGTTGCCCTTGTTTAAACACACAGCTGGATCAGCTTCTGTGTGGTAGTAAAGCAGACACTTGGGATGCAAAGACATTGATGGAATGCTGCAGGCCAGATCACGGTTACACTCATGACAGGTAAGGCCTGGGCTCTACAAGGTTTCAGATAACACACATAGGTCTAGGTTTTAAAGTTTGTTTACCTGTTAAAGGAGGCTTTCCAATATTTTGGCTTCATTTCTCTCAAGACTGGGACTTGAGGGCCGAAAGGGTTTTTGGGCTTTTCCGCCCCAAGTGTTTCTGTGAAAATGGGCAGGATAGGCAAAGATGGGGATGCCAACGTCACCCCACTACCCATTTTATGTACAGTAGAGTGGAAATACCTGTACAGTCCCAGACAAGTCTCATTTATCACCAGAGTAACCATTCCATTTGAATTCCAGCTGTAACAACAGAACAAATTTGTGTGCATTTACAAAGTGAATTCATATGTAGTCATATTTACATTTAACAGTCTCTAGCTCATTGTAAGTCAAAGGTGTATTTTAATATGATGAGATAACTGATGTATTTATTTCTGTTGTAGTCGGGCTGTGAAGTTCTTGTTTGAGATTCTCAGTAGTTTTGATAATGAACAGCAGAGGTTATTTCTCCAGTTTGTGACAGGTAGCCCACGATTGCCTGTTGGAGGTGGGTACAACTATTGATTTATTGTAGCTGTGTGGAGGCGGGTGGTGAGAGAGAGAGTGTGTGCATGCAAAACTTCAGTGCCAACCACAGGATATTTTTTGACTTACAAGTGCTTCTTAGTTCCCTGGTGACTCAAATTGTAAAGAATCTGCCTGCAGTGTGGGAGACCTAGGTTCAGTCCCTGGATTGGGAAGATCCCCTGGATAAGGGAATGGCAACTCACTCCAGTATTCTTGCCTGGAGAATTCCATGGACAGAGGAGCCTGGTGGGCTATAGTCCATGGGGTTGCAAAGAGTCAGACATAACTGAGCAACTAACACTTTCTTCTTCTTTCTAGTTATATAGTATTGCAATGTTAAGTTTTCAGTGTACTAAGAGATAAGAGAGATCATTAGCAAGGCAGTTCATAGAGACTCTTACACTGAAGTAGGATTGCTCATGTACATGTAGTGCTGCTTCCCTGTATTCAGATTCTCAGGCATTTGTACATTATATAAACCCTTAGATGAGAAGTGGTTCTAAAGTCTGTTTTTTTTTCAGAAATGAATATGGGTTGAATTGGCACTCTTTAAAAAACATAAGGAAAGCATAAAGCACTGTTTGCCGCCATGTTATAGTGACTTTGAATGGTAATTAAAGCAGGTACCAGAGTCCCTACACTCAGTGTATCTTGAATGGGTAGAGTTCATTACCCAGGAAGAAAAAGTGCCTTCTGTGTGTGGTCATTTTGTGCAGCAGAGCAGTGTGGGATGTTTTCTGATGGAAGTAGATAAGAAAGGGTACCTACGCTTGTGATTCCAGGCCAATTCTCCTCATGGTTGAGACACGAGTTTTCCCTGTGCTCTCTGGCGGGTGTCCTGTAAACCGTTGTTGTTCTTCCTTCCCTCTTCATCAGGCTTCCGGAGCTTGAATCCACCTTTGACCATTGTCCGGAAGACCTTTGAATCAACAGAAAACCCAGATGACTTCCTACCCTCTGTCATGACCTGTGTGAACTATCTTAAGTTGCCGGACTATTCAAGCCTCGAGATAATGCGGGAAAAGCTGTTGATGGCCGCGAGAGAAGGGCAGCAGTCGTTCCATCTTTCCTGATCACATCGGGAAACGCGGTGTCTGCCTGTTACAGCAAAAGACAGCAATCATGATTTCTTTTCTAAATGTGTCACCTGAGTCAAGGAAACATGTTACGCCTTCTCGTTGTAGGAAAATGGCTTGCAGAATATAAAAGAGACACTTGGTTCCTCTTCATTAATGGCCCCATGGACTTAAAGTGATCAGGCCCTAAAACGTTGTTGTGACGAGGTTTCTTTAGCAAGTTCTTGTTTAAATTATCATTTATTTGACGAGTGAAGTTTTTAACTTGCTTTGCTGTGTGAAATTTAAAAAAGGGATGTTTTTCCAGGCTGAAACAATAAATGTCGCTGTGCAGTTTAATTCTGGGCTGTGTGTATCCATCTAGCTAAGTCTGCAGTTTTGCTTCCTCCAAAGACAACTCTTGTACAGAAATTCAAGCTCACGTGTGTTTGACAAAAACAGTTTAGTAGGTGAGCTGTGTGCTTTCCGCTCCGTGCCCTACACCCCCTCTCGAGTTTCCCCACCCCGACCCATGCACTGTCTGTGCCGCTCACATAGGTTTTTTGTGTACAAAATCCACAGTTGGTGCATCTTCGTCAGCCATGGGCTTTTGTTGTTCCATGTTCTCAAATTAAGATATAATTTAAAATTCATGGAATTGAAGCATATTGTCAGTATAATTCAGCCCTTATAACTGGGTAGCTTTTTCTAAGAGCTTAGATGTAACACAGTCATGGGGTATCACTGGCCTTACACCAGGGACACACTAGGACTGTTTATTACATGGTGATTCCTGCAACCACCACCTCCGTAGTGGAGGCAGGGAGATCTCTCCTTTGTGTCGGTTAAAAAGTTTTGCAACTTGGGCTGGCCAGTGTTTGTTATTCTATGGCCAGAGCATTTTGAATTGATATATACGGTTTTAAGCAAAATTAGCAGTTTCCATTCCCTGTTGGAGTAAAAAAACAAAATTTTTTTCTTTTCCCTCTTGTTCTCATTTTTAAGTTTTCTCCCACCGCCTTGCATTGCTCCAGTCTCCTCTTCCCCTCCTCCCCGTGCTCACTTGGGACAAACAGCCCAGCCTTTGTCTCGACACAGATAGAACACCTGTAAGCAATGTTCTGTCCAGTTGTTTTATGTGCTGATTTCTCAAATCTGCAATAATTCGTCAGGTTCCTGTTTTTACCTGAAAATAAATAAAGTTTGCTTCACCTTTTTGTTTATATTCTGTGCTGTAGGCATAACTCTCAATTGTATAGATGCATCTCAACGCAAGCAGATCATCACAGCTCTATGATTTGTGTCATGGCTGATTGTGCTATTCAAAGAATTGAGAATAGCAACTTGAACATGAAAAGTGGGAGGAGATTCCTTCCTTCCTTCCTAAGGTTCAAAATTAAGCCAGTTGCATAAAATTTGAGAGAATTTCCATAGTTCATCTTTCTGAAAATGAGGGATGAACTAACCTTTTTTTTTTATTGGACTTTGAGAAATCAATTTTGTTTGTTCTAAAGTCTTACTTCATTGATGTAGAAACCTAGCCTTTGTTCCCTATTCCACCACCTTAAAGAAATTCAGTGGCTTGTTTTATTTAGATTACTTTGTCGTTTTACACTCAAATGGCCTTATTCAAGCATCTTAATGAACCTGGGCAGTGAACCCAGTTGGGTGAGTTAGGTGGGATGGAGCAGTGTGTGGAGATTGAGGCACCTCCTAGGTCCTTGCAGAGACTCTAGCAAGCAAAGGGCTTCACCTTGGCATCACCTTGAGGGAGCTATGTCTCTGCAGTTCTAACATCAACACCAGGACCTGTGCAGTTAGTAGTTAACCTGTTTAAAAGCTTTCAGTCCATCTTAACTCCTTAATTTGGGAGGGGGGGGGGTGGTCCTTTGTTAATAAGGGGCCGGAAGACCCTTCCCATTTTCAAGCAATCTGCCTTGGCAGAGGCCTTAATACTGCATCATAGGGAAAAATACCCTTCATTTGCTGTTACTCCAGTTATGCCTTAAATTTATTTGCTGAGTAACCCTGTCACCACTCACTGCTCTCTAAGGATGCTTTGCACACGTAGACAGTTGGATAGTGACTAAGACCTTGTTGTCCTTTACAGTTCTCTCTGAGGTGGAGTCAGTCAGTCAGTCATGGCTAATACCGACCGTGGGGTTGACAGATAGTGACCGATTTGCTCTGCTTTGTAGATGAAAACATTTCTATCTATTTAAGAAGGAAGAGTTAGTGAAATGTATTCCCCTCCCCCAGCCTCTCCCCTCCACCCCCAAAGTGGATTGTGAGTGTCCGGTAGTCTCATTAGGAACAGACGTGGAGAGAATTCTAGATGCTTTAGCCAAACCCTTCTACACAGTGCACGGGACACTTTCTGCTCCTCCTGTGCTTCAGCTCTGCCTCCCTGTGTTGGTGGTGATGGAGAACTGCCCTTCAACTTAGCATTCTCTGAAGAAGGTAGTATGCTAAAGCCCTTGTGTCCCACGTTTGGCTATTCTTGTGAGTTTGGTACATAACATGGAAAAGAGAGGTCCAACTGGCTGGCCGACGTCACTTCCTGTCCTCTGGGGCATCCTGTGCATAAAGGCCATTAAGGCCGAGCGACAGCCCCAACTTCTGCATCTAAGACATGAGATTCAGCTCTTGCTTTTTCCACAGTAAGGATTATTGCCAGCAAACTGAGCGTGTCTTCCTGGTAGTCCAACAGGTGTTGAGACTGTGCTCCCGATTCCTGTCAGTGAGTAGCCTGAGGAAATGGGAATGTTGCTGATATTCCACGGGGGAAAAATGTGATGAAAAAGACTTGCTGAGGAAAGACCTAACTGCATTCAGAAACCAAATCCTCCTGGGAGAGGTTCTGGATGCTGAGGTTCATTCTTCATCAGTAAAGATGATCAAGCCTTTAATTCAGTTATCTCGGGCTTTGGTTGCTTTGACCCACTTTATTTTCCCTACTGTAATGAGAACATTGTTTGAAAATGTCGTACTCTGTATTTCTAACTCAGAAATGCTTTTGTATGGGTCGTAGGTTTGATGTTGCAGTATTTCACATACCTGGTAAGGGATAACCTAGTGACAAATCACTGAAAATGCTTCCTTTGTTACCTCAAGAGAAAAAATCCAGACAAAATATAGCATTTATATTTATAGAAAATGGAGAATTGGCTGTTTTCAAGAACTTCAAGTTAATTCTTATGCAAAAAAAAGTTCTTAACTCTAAAGACTTGTTCTGCATCAAGGAGACACTCTTTAATATTGGAAGAGGTGGTTTTATTTTTACAACAAGCCTACTCGTACTACCAAACCTATAACCAATTGCTGATCTCCTGTGTAAAGCATTTTTTTTTCTCTTATCTGAAACAGTGATTTATATGAACTGTTGGAATAATGGAACCTCAAAATACAGATGTGTATGTAAAATTGCATAAATGCACTGACTTCCTTCTCCCTGAATATATTTTTAATAAACAGCATTATCCTACATGGTCAGTTTTATTAAATTATGCACAACTAGAAGGTTCTTCTGAGAAGGGGTATGCTTGTGTGGGCGGCTTTTGGAAAGCTTCCTAGTGAGGTAAGTAGCACAGTAATCTTAGCCTTTTGGGGAACAGATTACAGCCAGTTACAGGAGCTGGATGTATTCAGGGAGATGACCAGAGTACTTGCTTGTTGGTAGAGATGACACTTGAAAACTGCAGCGGTGAAGCGGGGCCCTGGGGTTGGGAGGTACTTGACAGTGCACAGACATGAAAGCCTCCTGCTTGAAACCCCTTGAAGTCATTGTTCTGGCTTTCATGATTGGCTGCTCTGCCCTTGACCAAGGTCTGGATCATCCACCTATTTCACTGAAATAGAAAAAGAAATGTCAGATTGATTTAGGAAAGCAAAGGAAGTGGGGATTTTGTTTGAGTGCTTTGCTTTTTTTCTTTTGGTACTGGGGTACAGCAGATGAACAATTTCGTTGTAGTCATTGTCTCAGGTGGACAATGAAGGGATTCAGCCATGCCTGCACATGTATCTATTCTCCCCCAAATCCACCTCGCATCCAGGCTCCATGTGCTATACAATAGGTCCTTGCTGTCTTTGTTTTTTAAGAGTGATGACTGAGTTTAGGGAGGATTTTGTTGCTATTTTTAAGAGAACAAATGAAATATATATGTGTATCAGTTCAGTCGCATAGTCATGTCAGACTCTGCAACCCCAAGGACTGCAGCACACCAGGCTTCCCTGTCCATCACCAACTCCCAGAGCTTGCTCAAACTTGTGTCCATCCAGTTGGTGATGCCATCCAACCATCTCATCCTCTGTTGTCCCCTTCTCCTCCTGCCTTCAATCTTTCCCAGCATCAGGGTCTTTTCCAATATACATACACACATAGATATACATAGCACAGCACACATGTACATACACACAATGTATATTCTGTATTGTCTTTGTATAACTACCAAAGGGTAAAACCACATTTTTCCCTTGATGAGTCCCTTGGTCCATAAAGTGACTTTAAATCACAGATGAAGGGGGCTGCAAAGTACACGCTCCCCCAGGCTGGCCTGTATGTGAAATCTGTGCAGAGTGTCTGCATCACTCATTCCAGGGTCGGGGTGGGCCTCAGAGGATCACATTTTTGGTTGATGCAGTTCTGTGGAGTTGATGGCATGTTGAGCTATACAGATGATTTAAATCTCAATGACAGTTGTTTCCGATAGAAAACAGACCCTCTTAAGACCAGCACATTTCATGACAGTTCTCACGTGCTCACTGAAAGCCTATGCCATCCCTTCTTGCTCTCAGCCAAGCTAGCAACCTCAAGCTTATCAGATCTCTTGTTTCCGGCCCTCCCACTCTACGTGGGGAGGTCTGAGAGAGTGGTTCCCCTGGTACCTGAAATGATGCCGCCCTGCCTTTGTAGGAGCTGCAAGGGAGCAGGCCCCAGAACCCCCAAGAGTCTGCCTGGGGACTCCAGGCAACCTTGACGGACACCGGAGGTGTTGGTAACTCAGATACCCCATTGTGGCTTCAAAGCCCAGGCACACAGGATGACTCTACTCTCCCTAGGAATTCAGGCTTCAGGAATAGATGTTAATATCCTCCCTGTGACTAAGATAACATCGAAACATTCCTTAGGGATCCTATACTAAGAGTTTATTAAGAAAGCTGTGCTGAGTATGAGGGCTAAAGGGACAGGTCCGTGTTTACACTGTTAAGTGCTGCGTGCACAGTTGATGTGAAGATGTGGTTATTTGAAATGATCGTAGAAAATTAACAGGAAATGCCCGACGTGCTACATCTGGGCTTCACGTTTAGGGAATCTGGGCCTTGGTTAAGACTCATTCATCCAGTCAGGCCTCTCTGATCCTAGAGTGTATCCTGCTGTCCCTTGTGGACCAAGACTTAACCGCTCTTAGAATCCAGGAGCCAAGTAATGTGCCCAGAGCCATGTGAAGGCTTTGTGGAAGAACGTGGGTTGGAGTAGGAAGAGCTCTGGACAGTCAGACCTGCCCCGGCCCTGGCCCTGGCCCTGGCCCTAGCCCTTCTTCCTGGATAGGGTCACGACCCCTAACCTCGCTGGTTTTTGTCCTCTGCATTTGTCAAGCCAGTTCAGTCCTGTCTCAGGTCTCATTTTAATGGTAATATTCATACAGTCTTCAGTATGAGTCATTGCAATGCCTCCTGGTGTTTCTCCACAAAGTTACCCTAGTGTCTTGGTTGGCAAGTTCTTCCTGGTGAAGCATTTGGCTTCCCTGGCTCCTGGTTCCAATGTCAGCAGCACTTACACTCGTCACTGGGGCAACTGGAAATACCCTCTAATGCTGTGAAGCATCCCAGATAGCAGGGTGCTACTCCGGCTGAGAAACAGCGATTGTGTGTGGCAGCTTTTGGAAAGCATTCAAGTTTTATATTCAGCCAATAATTGTGGTTAATAACAAAACTTTACAGCACTTAGGAGCAGGCACAACTTAGGGATAAGGTGGTATGGTGGATAAGACTCTGCCTGCCAACGCAGGGGACCCAGGTTCAAGCCCTTGTCCAGGAAGATTCTACATGCTGTAGCGCAACTAAGCCCATGTGTCACAACTATTGACCCCACAAGCCACAACTACTGAAGCCTGCCCACCTAGAGCCTGTGCCCCACAACGAGAGAAGCCACTGCCCTGAGAAGCCCACACACCACAGCTAGAGATAGGCCCCGCTTGCTGCAACTAGAGAAAAGCCTGTGCAGCAATGAAGACCGAGCGCAGCCAAAAATAATTTAAAAATTATTTAGGCAGGAAAAGCCACAATTCTGCCCTCCCCGTCTCCACAAGCACACATACACACTATACCTCTCCCTACCATAAGGAGGAATTCATCTTCCTTACCACTCTGACATCCAGTTGCAGTGAGACCTTCCATGTTGGGAAGAGGATAGCCTCAGTCTTGTATCCAATACAATTAACTTTAAGAGAATTTTAAATTCAGGAAATATCATTACCATTGTCCCTTTTCCAATTTAAAAACCGTTTTAACTAAATTCATTGAGAAAAGTTCAGCAGTTCTAGCTGATGTTAGAGGTAAATAGTCAAGCCATTGTTTACAATTTTACTTTACCAAAAGAAGTCGGTCTTTGAGCACCGAGCTATGGGCTAACAGAGTAAGCCAAATAAGCTTGCTTTCCTCCATGGACAGTGAAGCACTGTCTTAGATTCATTTGCTCCCAGTGTTCTGACACATGACATTCCAGGTGGGTTGACAGCGTACAGAATCCATTTCCTCCCAAAGCACTAAATAGCGTTTGGACAAACAGAAGTAAGAAGCTGAGATGTTTGGGCTCTTTCTCTCCAACATACCATGTTCCTTGCCCGTCTCACAGCACCTCTGGGGATGGGCAGGGGTAAGACAAGGAATCTCCTCAGACACCAACCTGACATTCACCACAAAGTGGATGCATTTAGGGGAAAAAGTAGGGTTTTTTTTTTTTTTCCTTAACATGGAGATTTTCGTTAAGATTGCATGGTCAAAGGAGCATACTACAAATGTTTTTGTTTTCTTATTTTTTTATTGGCGTATAGTTGGTTTACAGTGTTGTGTTAGTTTCAGATGTACCGCAAAGTGGATCAGTTATATGTATTCACTCTTGATTTTTTTTTTAGATCCTCTTCCCATATAGGCCATTGTAGAGTAATGAGTCGGAGAAGGCAATGGCAAGCCACTCCAGTATTCTTTCCAGAAAATCCCATGGACAGAGGAGCCTGGTAGGCTGCAGTTCATGGGGTCGCTACTAGTCGGACACGACTGAGCGACTTCACGTTCACTTTTCACTTTCACGCGTTGGAGAAGGAAATGGCAACCCACTCCAGTGTTCTTGCCTGGAGAATCCCAGGGATGGCGGAGCCTCATGGGCTGCCGTCTATGGGGTCGCACAGAGTCGGACACGACTGAAGTGATTTAGCAGCAGCAGCAGCAGAGTAATGAGTGATTCCCTGTGCTATACAACAGTATAAGTTAACTATTTTATATACACTAGTGTGTATATCCGGAGAAGACAATGGCAAGCCACTCCAGTACTATTGCCTAGAAAATCCCATGGATGGAGGAGCCTGGTAGGCTGCAGCCCATGGGGTCTCTAAGGGTCGGACACAACTGAGCGACTTCACTTTCACACATTGGAGAAGGAAATGGCAACCCACTCCAGTGTTCTTGCCTGGAGAATCCCAGGGATGGGGGAGCCTGGTGGGCTGCCGTCTATGGGGTCACACAGACTCAGACACGACTGAAGCGACTTAGCAGCAGCAGCAGCAGTGTGTATATCAGTCCCAGTTGCCCAATTTAACTCATTCACACACACAAATGTTTTACTATGCTGTGTTCAGTCCTCCTATTTTAACCATCTTCAGTTCAGTTCAGTCGCTCAGTCATATCTAACTCTTTGCGACCCCATGGACTGCAGCATGCCAGGCCTCCCTGTCCATCACCAACCCCTGGGGCTTACTCAAACTCATGCCCATTGAGTCGGTGATGCCATCCAACCACCTCAACCTCTGTCGTGTCCTTCTCCTGCCTTCGATCTTTCCCAGCATCAGGGTCTTTTCCAATAAGTCGGCTCTTTGCATCAGGCGGCCAAAGTATTGGAGCTTCAGCTTCAGGATCAGTCCTTACAATAAATATTCAGGACTGATACTAGTACTAGTGCTGATCAAAGTAAAAAACCATTGCTATAGCAAACTATAGCCTGCACTTGTCAGGCTAGATAAGATACAAGGGGAAGAAAGAGTCTATTAACCAATTTTTAAAAATCAGTTTAGGATCCACATTCAAAGCAGGAGGGGCGGCCTTGAGGAGATACCCCTCGTCCAAGGTAAGGTACAGAGGCTGCACCTTGCTGGAGCAGCTGGGAAGAGATACTCCACGACCAAGTGGAATATAAGAATCCAGTGTTCTGGGGAGGAAGGAACAAGATGGCGGAGGGATAAGACGGCGAGACCACTCTCTCCCCCACAAATTCATCAAAAGAACATTTGAACGCGGAGTCAAGTCCACAAAACGACTTCTGAATACTGGCAGAGGACATCAGGCTCCCAGAAAAGCAGCCCATTGTCTTCTAAAGGAGAGAGAAGAAATCTAGCTCCACCCACCAGAACACCGACACATGCTTCCCTAACCAGGGAACCCGGACAAGTCACCCGTCCAACCCCACACACAGAGAAGAAACTACATAATAAAGAGAACTCCACAAACTGCAAGAAGAGGGAAAGGCCACCCCAAGCAAAGAAATATAAGCAAGATGAAGAGGCAGAGAAATACCCAGCAAGTAAAGGAACAAGATAATTGCCCACCAACACAAACAAAAGAAGAAGATATAGGGAATTTACCTGATAAAGAATTTCAAATTTTGATGGTGAAAATGATTCAAAATCTTGAAAGCAAAGTGGAGTTACAGATAAATAACCTGGAGAAAAGGATTGAGAAGATGGAAGAAAGATTTAATAAGGACTTAGAAGAAATAAAAAAGAGTCAATATACAATGAATAATGCAATAGATGAGATCAGAAACACTCTGGAGGGAACAAACAATAGAATAACAAAGGCAGAAGACAGGATTAGCGAACTAGAAGATAGAATTATAGAAATAAATGAAACAGAGAGGAAAAAAGAAAAACGAATTAAAAGAAATGAGGACAATATTAGAGACCTCTGGGACAATGTTAAACGCTCCAACATTCGAATCGTAGGAGTCCCAGAAGAAGAAGACAAAAAGAAAGACCATGAGAGAATACTTGAGGAGATAATAGTTGAAAACTTCCCTAAAATAGGGAAAGAAATAATCACCCAAGTCCAAGAAACCCAGAGAGTCCCCAACAGGATAAACCCAAGGCGAAATACTCCAAGACACATATTAATTAAATTAACAAAGATCAAACACAAAGAACAAATATTAAAAGCAGCAAGGAAAAAGCAGCAAATAACACATAAGGGGATTCCCATAAGGATAACAGCTGATCTTTCAACAGAAACTCTTCAGGCCAGAAGGGAGTGGCAAGACATACTTAAAGTGATGAAAGAAAATACCCTACAGCCCAGATTACTATACCCAGCAAGGATCTCATTCAAATATGAAGGAGAAATCAAAAGCTTTACAGACAAGCAAAAGCTGAGGGAATTCAGCATCACCAAACCAGTTCTCCAACAAATGCTAAAGGATCTTCTATAGACAGGAAACACAGAAAGAGTGTATAAACTTGAACCCAAAGCAATAAAGAAATTGGCTACGGGATCGTACTTATCAATAATTACCTTAAACGTAAATGGGTTGAAATTTTCAAAAAGGCTAGGAAACAATTCTCATAGCCATCAATAGTTCAGTGTTGAATTCATGAATAGTTTTTAAAGTTTGGGACAAACTGTAGTATTTGCTATTTGAAGTACTATTTGTAATTGGCATATTACGATGTAACATTGGTCTTCATTTCCAACTTAAAACGCCTAAAAATGCCTAACAGGTTTTTAGATTTGTGAATTTTAGTTGAAATGTATTTTATGATGTTAATAAACCTGCAGAAATATTGAAATATTTCAGAGAACTTATTCACTGTACATTTAATTTATTTTATTTATAAAAAAGTTATGAACTGTAGGAAGTTTTACTTGTTGGGTCAAATGCTTGTTGCTTCAAATGCTTGTTGCATTTGAAGTGCTAGTTACAAGAAAATCAAATACCTTCAATGTATAAATGCTATTAAGTTTTTAAAGGACTCTGGAGTATAAGTAAGTTTGTTTAAAGAAATTTAGTCTATTCAACCTGAATCAGTTCTGTCAAACATTAATTAAAAGCCTCATTTAAAAATAAATAAATAAATAATGGTGGTGGGAGGGAGGGTTGGGAAGCTGGCTGGAGGTGGAGGTGGTGAAGTTTATAAATCTAATTAAAAATGAAGTTGCATTTCCATTTTCCAAAACCACCCATCCACCAGCGTACTGTGTCACTAGACATTATGTACGATTTTACTTTGCGACAGAAACCATTACATTTAAAAATCCATTACAGCAAGGTTAGTTAGACACATGATAGATGCAGCTTTAATCCTGCCATATATTATTACAGTTAAAATGTAAATGATGAAAAATATTTTGTGCTTATCGGAATTTATGTGGAAATGTGTTTTACAGTGATATATGGTGTTATATTTCTATTATTGTGATGAAAAAGAAAGCAATACAAAAAGACGAAGTGTTTATTAAAACATGAAAATAAAATAAAATGTTTCTATTTTTGCAAAAAAAAAATAAATAAATAAAGTTTGGGACAAAAAAATAAATAAAAATCAGTTTAAGGATTACAAGCAGAGAATGTGATATATTTCTTTCAATATACAGTTAGTGCAGACAATCCAGGAGAGAGAGAACCTCAAAAAACAGGTTTCTTCTGGTTGTCAACACATTTAAAAGGTCTGGTTCTATCAATTATGTTTTTTTTTATGACAAAAAATTTTAAACTCAAAGATACAATTTGTTTCAATTCAGAGTTTTTAACTATTGATAAAATACTGTGAAATTGCCATATTAAACCTTTTTTCTGATGTTCATAAAGCTTGTTATGAAGATTTCTTTTTATCTGCTGCAGTATTTTAGATTATTAAAATTTTGTTTATTTAAAAAAATTTTTATTTATTTTTTGGCTGGGCTGTTTGACACGTGGGATCTTAGTTTCCCGACCACAGTGGAACCTGCGTCCCCTCTGTCGGAAGCATAGACTTAACAACTAGACCACCAAGGAATTCCCTGCCTTGGTATTTAGAAAGATGCCTGGTCTATAAATTTGGAGAACTGGGGTTCTTTTTTGAATCTGACCTTGGAGAAGTCATGTAACTTTCACTGAGTGTTCCCTTATCTGTGAAATTATGGGAGCAGATGAGATTAACATCCTGCTCTCAAACTCTAAGCTTCGAACACCTGTCACAGTTCTTGCACCAACTTTTCAGACCAACTCAACTGGTTTTAGAGGGTACATAGGTCCTTTTCTAGTTAAGCTGAACAAAATAATGGAACTGTCTCCTACATAGGTTGAATTTACCAAAAAAAAGTACCAGTCTTTTTGAAAACACTCTGAAGCTGCTTTTGGTCACCTATTAACATCAGGTATTACAATGGCTCAGGAAATATTTTGATTCCGTGCCTGGGTCTTTAAACTCCTTCTTAGTGTTCAGTTCCAGTGGCTTTTCTGTTGGTTTGTTCAGCTACCAGGTGGCAGGTCAGGGAGTGGGGCTGGCTAGGACTGAGACGCTAAGAACCAATACTGTTGGCTAGAGCCTTCTTCAAAACTCAGAGATATGCAGCTTCTCAGACCTGGGAGTGTTGTTCGAAAGGTAAACCAAACTTCTATTTTAAAAAATGAGAATAGACGTGTGGACACAGGATGAGAGGGAAAGGTGAGATGAATCAGATTACATTTGACATAAATGCACTACCAGGTGTAAAATAGTTAACTAGTGAGAGCCTGCTGTATAGCACAGGGAGCTCAGCTCAGTGGTCAGTGATGACCTAGGTGGGTGGGATGCGGGTGGAGTGGGAGGGAGGTCCCAGAGGGAGGGGATATATGTATACATATAGCTGATTTATAGTTCAGTTGGTAAAGAATCTGCCTGCGATGCAGGAGACCCTGGTTCAATCCCTGGGTCAGGAAGATCCACTAGAGAAGGGATAGGCTACCCACTCCAGTATTATTGGGCTTCTCTTGTGGCTCAGCTGGTAAAGAATCCACCTGCAATGCAGGAGACCTGGTTGGGGAATATCCCCTGGAAAAGGGAAGGGCTACCCACTCCAGTATGTTGGCCTGGAGAATTCCATGGACTGTATAGTCCATGGGGTCTCAAAGAGTCGGACATGACTGAGCGACTTTCACTTTACTTCATAGCTGATTCACACAGCAGAAACTAACACAACATTATAAAGCAGTTATACTCCAATAAAAGCTGTCAGGAAATCAACCCTGTATATTCATTGAAAAGACCGATGCTGAAGCTCCAATACTTTGGTCACCTGATGTGAAGAGCCAACTCATTAGAAAAGACCCTGATGCTGGGGAAGATAGAAGGTAGGAGGAGAAGGGGAGGCCAGAGGATGAGATGGTTGGATGGCATCACTGACTCAATGGACATGAATCTGAGCAAACTCCAGGAGATGGTGAAGGACAGGGAAGCCTAGTGTGCTGCAATCCATGGTGTCTCAAAGAATCAGACACTACTGAGTGACTGAATAACAACAACAAAAAAAAAAAATGTAAAAAAAGTGATTGAGTTGGTATAACTTCCTCAATATCACATACTTATTTTCCAGATGGGCAAAACAGTGGAGATTAAGACCCCTCCCACAGGAAGGGGTGTAAGGCTCTCTCGGTGCCCAAAGGGATGGATACCGTTCTAAGATATTAAACCAGGGTTTTGCCCTCCCAGGCTGCCTCTGTCCCTGCTTTCTGTCTGCCCTTCCTTCCCCAGACACTCTGCAGGAGCAAGAGCTTCCTGTGTGTGCTCAGTCCCAGGTAGAAAGGCCATGGAGAAAATAAAGAGAATTTCTGACTCCTGGATTTCTGAATAGAGCGCCTATCATGGTTAACAGTCTTATAACTACAATTTCTCATTGCAAACCCCTTCCCTCCCCACCACAAACAAAACATCAGGCTTTTTGGCAGGGGAAATATGTGTGTGTGTATCTGTTTTTTTAAAATTTTCTTTTGGTTTTTGAATACCTAAGGCTTGGCTTTTGCCTCCATGTGGGCTAAGTTGCTTCAGTCGTGTCCGACTCTTTGCAAACCTGTGCACTGTATCCCACCAGGATCCTGTGTCCATGGGATTCTCCAGGCAAGAATACTGGAGTGGGCTGCTGTGCCCTTCTCCAGGGGATCTTCCTGACCCAGGGATCGAACCTGCGTCTCTTAGGTCTCCCGCATTGACAGGTGGGTTTTTTACCACTAGAGACATCAGTAGCTAAAGCCCCAATGATTCAGAGCAAACATTCTGTGTGACTGTAGGAACAGTTTTACTGCCACAACAACAGATTAAAAAAAAAAAAAAAAGCAGCTGGCAGACTAGGGAGAAAGAGCAGGAAATGATGAGGATGAAATTTTGATGGGTGCCCAGGAAGTCACACAGCACCCACACCCCAGGCTAAGTCCCCGACAGGACAGGGAACAGTGGCTTATCAGTCTTGCTGAATTAGCTGACAGAGTCACCTTCCTCTAGTTCCATGGAAACCAAAGAAAACCCTTCACATGTGTATTGTTTTCATTTGCCAGAACAAAGAAGCAACTTAATAAATTCAGTTTATTTGGGACTCCACATGGTAGATGAACTTGCTTTTCTTGTTGACCCACATCATGGATCCGCGGAATAGGATGAGGGCTGCCAAGATGAGCTTTTACTTTTAGAAATCACAAGCTCTGCACTGGGGGCTTCTCTGGTGGCTCAGATGGTAAAGAATCTGCCTGCAATATGGGAGATCTGAGTTCAAGCCCTGGGTCTGGAAGATCCCCTGGAGAAGGACCTGGCAACCCATTCAGTATTCTTGCCTGAAGAATCCCATGGACAGAGGATCCTGGCAGGCTACAGAGTTGGACACAGCTGAGCAACTCACACACACACACATACCCTGCATTGAACATACCTGCTTGTTGTTTTGTCGACTGTTTGTCACAGAGCTTTGGTTCTTTAATCTACTCTTTCCTGCACCACAGACTTATAATTGACGTTCTCCCAGTTTCTCAAAAAAGAGAAAACAAATCTCACTTCCTTCTCTTTTCTCTCCAAGGTATGATATATGAGTGGGAGCTGAAGGCTTTTTTTTTTGGCTGCACCACCCAGCTTACAAGATCTTAGTTCCCTGACAAGGGATTGAACCTGTACCCTCAGCAGTAAAAGCATGGAGTCCTAACTACTGTACTGCCAAGGAATTCCCAAAGGTGTTTATTTTAGATTCCAGTATACCATGCACCCTGTAGGGAGAAACTATAAAAGCAATTGAGGGCTCAGCCTGGTTTTTCTCCTCTTTGGTCAGTATTGTTTGAGTCCCAGTTCTACTTGAAAGGAAAGAAAATAATAAGGTAGTTGTTTGTGTCTTTCTGTGTATGTGTGTAAAATAAATCAACTCACAGCCACAGAAAACAGTGACAGGCTCTTCTAGCTAAATGGTACTGAAGTATTACAAAGAACCAATAATTTGACTTAAAAAAATATTTGGGATCATCTAAGTTTGAAAATGAATACGTTCTGTCATACCAGAATAAAAAACGAAATACCCTCTCTTAGGGACTTACTGAAAATTGAGAAAAGAAAAATAAAAATGTTTCTAGCTTAAGTAGAAAAGCTCTAGGGCAGGGCCGCTTCCTCAACCCCTCTGTTCAGGTCCCTATAGCGTCAGGGCAGTAGGTCTCAGGCCTGGTCAAGTCAACTCCTAACCATCTGCTGTGTCTGTCAACTGGACCCCAGCAGCCACTTAGGCGAATGAGATGCCCCTAGGTGGGTGGGATCCTCCTTCTGTTAAAGGGACATTCAATGCATGTTTGCAGGTCATGAGTAGGTGCAGGTGATCCCCAGAGAGAGACTGACATCAGATAAACATACCCGCATATCACTTACACCACCTGGCAGAGGTGCTTAATATTTTAAAAGCATGTTCAAATATTCAGAGGCATTTCTTTTTTCCACGTGCAGGTGACAAAATATGTTGTGAATCACTTATAGCTTAAAAAAGGAGTTATTTGGTCAAAGGGTTTGGTTTCCTTTGTAGCCATAAGTGGATGTCATTCGCTGGCCTACGGGGTCCTAGTCCTTTTCAAGGTGACATCAGTTTTGAACAGGTGTATAAGCATTTTCGTGTAGAATTTCATTTCATCCTGGTTTAGCTGTTCTCTTAAAATATTCACTTGACTGTAGTATGGCAGCTGTCTCAGCATCTCTCCGGTTTAATTGTGAAATGGATATGTGTAGAGCAGACTTCTCTCTGGTAACTCTGAGTCCCATCATTTAGAGCTAGCAAAGCTCTTAGCAATCATCTGGTCCAGCTTTCTCATGTTTCAGATGACAAAAGAAGTCAGGAAAGGTACAGGGACTTGATCATATTGCTGGTGTGGCAGAGCCATAGATAAAGGCTAAGACTTCAAGCCCTGGGCTCCCTTTGCCAGACCTGGCCTTCTGAGCAGATCACAAGGTAGCATCAGAGATTCCCCCTCTTCCCCTTCAATGTGAAATCTGTATCCCAGTGTCCTTAACCAGGAACCTCTTCTTCACCCATTGACCTCTCCTGCCTTTCAATCCATTCTGCTGTGTTTTCTTCTATACCTAGTCTCTTTCCAAGTCTTCTCACAACAGTACTGCTGATGGTCCAACATAACAACATTTTCTATATTGATATATCTTGTTGAATTGAATCTAGTAATTTACAGAAAAAAAATGATATACCACAAACAAGCAGGCATTTATTCCAGATATGTGCTAAAACAAAACAGTTAATATAATCCATCCATCACAAATGGCAACCCACCCCAGTATTCTTGCCTGGAGAATCCCCATGGACAGAGGAGCCTGGCGGCTACAGCTCATGGGATTGCTGCAGTCCACAGACATGACTGAAGTGACTTAGCACACATGACTAAACCCCCATCCATCACATCAACAAGCCAGATAAGAAAAATCAGCCTTACAGTCATTCCAATTAATGCAGAAAAAGCATTTGATCCAAGACCCATTCATGACACAAACACTCAAAAAACTAAGAATAAAGTTTCCTCAACTTGATAAAAAAAGAAAATATATAAAAAATGTACAGCTAGCATTCACAATGGTGAGAATCAGGATGCTTTCTCCTTAAGATGCTCTTTTGTTACTCCTATTCAACATAATGCTGGAGATCTTCAGTTCAGTTGCTCAGTCGTGTCAGACTCTCTGCGACCCCATGAATCACAGCACGCCAGGCCTCCCTGTCCATCACCAACTCCCGGAGTACACCCAAACTCATGTCCATCGAGTCAGTGATGCCATCCAGCCATCTCATTCTCTGTCATCCCCTTCTCCTCCCGCTCCCAACCTTTCCCAGCATCAGAGTCTTTTCCAATGAGTCAACTCGTCGCATGAGGTGGCCAAAGTATTGGAGTTTCAGCTTTAGCATCAGTCCTTCCAATGAACACCCAGGATTGATCTCCTCTAGAAAGGACTGGTTGGATCTCCTTGCAGTCCAAGGGACTCTCAAGAGTCTTCTCCAGCACCACAGTTCAAAAGCATCAATTCTTCGGCGATTAACCTTCTTCATAGTCCAACTCTCACATCCATACATGACCATTGGAAAAACCATAGCCTTGACTAGATGGACCTTGGTTGGCAAAGTAATGTCTCTGCTTTTTAATATGCTATCTAGGTTGGTCATAACTTTCCTTCCAAGGAGTAAGCGTCTTTTAATTTCATGGCTGCAATCAGCATCTGCAGTGATTTTGGAGCCCCCAAAAATAAAGTCTGACACTGTTTCTACTGTTTTTCCATCTATTTCCCATGAAGTGATGGGACCAGATGCCATGATCTTTGTTTTCTGAATGTTGAACTTCAAGCCAACCTTTTCACTCTCCTCTTTCACTTTCATCAAGAGGCTTTTGAGTTCCTCTTCAGTTTCTGCCATAAGGGTGGTGTCATCTGCATATCTGAGGTTATTGATATTTCTCCCAGCAATCTTGATTCCAGCTTGTGCTTCTTCCAGCCCAGTGTTCGTCATGATGTACTCTGCATATAAGTTAAATAAGCAAAGTGACAATATACAGCCTTGACGTACTCCTTTTCCTATTTTTAGCTAGTGCCATAAGGCAAGAGAAAGATACAAGGTTTACAGATTGGAAAGAAAGAAATAAAAACCTATTTTTGCCTATTTATTGCTCTCAGCTTGTTCTGTGTTTTAATGCTCATTTGAGGTTGATTTTATTAGAAGGTTTTGACTAACTTCATACATTCACTCTTGATTATGAGAGCTTGTTTTCCCTCTTGGGAGAACATACTTTTTATAATAGGGCTCCGTAGAAAGAGTTAAGCACGGTTTTAGGGCTACAGGAATGGGAGGCTGGTTGGATGAGAAAATGATAAATTTTGAGGTGAATTATTCCTTAATTCTCATCCCAGCCTGCCTCTCACCTCCTGTTACTGAAACTTTCTGACCCCTCAGCTTCTTAAGTCAGAAGATAAGAGTCATAATATCTGCCTTGTAATTTTGTTGTGAGGATTAAATATGATAAAATAATATAAATCACCTTTACTAAAAACACATCCAGGACATATGATTATTGTAGTGATGAAACCTCAGTGAAAAAAAAATGATGGGAGCTAAGACCTGGGGAAAATATGAGGAAGGCTTCAAGGACAAAGAAGTTATCAATAGTTAATTTTGGTCTTGATGGGTGAATAAGAGAGCAATAATAAAGCTAATCAGTGTTGCTATAGAGGGAATGTTCTAGAGCCTGCCTAGGAGGCCAGTGGGTTGAGTGGTCCGCAGCATAGCAGTGATTCATACAAACACTCATTTACCTTTGCTTCAGAGATATTCGGGGTTATGCTCCCTAGGACTCAGTGTGGATAATGGAGTGTTTGAGCCTGGGGCTCCTCACTGTGCAGAACTGGAGACATAGAGCTGCTTGCCTATCCCTGCTTCCCATCTGGATTCTATACTCTTGTCTGTAAGGGGTTCCTTGTATCCTCCGCAACTTCTGCTGCTGCCCCTGCAGGAATGGAGTTTCTCTGTCAAGGGTCTCCCATCACCCTGTCTCTGCTGTTTCAGCCATTTGCTTAATGGCTTTGCAGAGAATGGGAAAAGGTCTCCTGCAGTGGCCCAAAGTGAAAGCAGCTAGAGATGGTAGTTGAGGAGAACACAGGCAGGGCAATCCGAGGTACGACCCCCTTCGAGCTATCAAAGCGTGGAGTCTGAGCCTTGCCCCTGGAGAGAGGAAACGCGCCGTGCAACTCTTTGTCTCGTATGTCACCCTTACTCAAGTGCCTCTGCATCAATTATACTCTCTGGAAATATGATACCCCAAACTCCCAGTTCGGAAATCAGCCACCCACACCCTGACACGCTGCCTGTGAAGATGGTTGTCTCCTCCTGCTCGCTTTCTCAGAGATAACACACAGGGACTATTACTTCATTCTAAGCTTTACTATATCCTTCCTTCTTGCTTTGCATTTATTTATTAAAAAACGCACATTTATTTATTTTTGGCCACCTCGGGTCATAGCTGTGGCATTCGGGCTCAGTGGTTGCCCTGCAGCACGTGGGGGGTGATTCCCCAGCCAGAGACAGAACCCGCATTGGAAGGCAGATTCTTAACAACCAGACCACCAGGGAAGTCCCTGGCTTTGCCTTTAGACTGTCCTTGAAAGTTTCTTTTTCTTTTCCGATCTTCTGCTTAGTTGTCCATTCAATAATAAAGTGAAGTATGAAATCTCTGTTGTTGTTTCATTCTCCCTTTCATTCCATCAGTTTTGCTTCATGGTTTGGGGTTCTGTTTTCAGGTGCATGGATATTTATAACTTGTTATATCTTCCAGATGGATTTACCCACTAGTGAATTTTCCATTTCAGTTATTGTGCTTTTCAACTCCAGAATTTCTCTTTTTATCAGAATTTATATCATGTAATTGATAATCAGTTGACTCACTGGAAAAGACTCTGATGCTGGGAAAGGTTGGGTGAGGGAGAAGAAGGGGACGACCGAGAATGAGATGGCTGGATGGCATCACCGACTCTGTGGACATGAGTTTGAGTGAGCTCCGGGAGTTGGTGATGGACAGGGAGGCCTGGCGTGCTGTGATTCATGGGGTCGCGGAGAGTCGGACACGACTGAGCGACTGAACTGAACTGATAATCTCTATTTTAGAAACATTTTACTCAGCACTTCCTTTAATTTCTGATACATTTTAAAAAATTCTTTGAGAATGTTTTTACAGCTCTTTAAAAATCTTTAACGAGTCAAATCTCTAGGTTTCTACTGACTAATCCCCCTCCTTCTACTGTGTATAAATCATGCTTTTCTGTTTCTTTGCACGCCTTGTATTTTTTAAAATCGGATATTTAAAATTATATAATATAGTGATTTTGGAAATCATATTCACCCTTTCTGTAGGGTCTGATGTTATCATCAGTTGTTTCTTTAGTGGCTTTTCTGGGCTAATTCTGCATAATCTGTATTTTTGGTCACATTTGGTCACTGTAGTCTCTGCTTGGTTAGTTTGATGGACACAGGGGATTTTTTAATTTTTTTTTTGACACATACTATACATGTTGCTTCCTGACCTGCATATAGGTTTCTCAAGAGGCAGGTCAGGTGGCCTGATATTCCCATGTCTTTCAGAATTTTCCAAAGTTTGTTGTGATCCACACAGTCAAAGGCTTTGGCAAAGTCAGTGAAGCAGAAATAGATGTTTTTCTGGAACTCTCTTGCTTTTTCCATGATCCAGCGGATGTTGGCAATTTGATCTCTGGTTCCTCTGCCTTTTCTAAAAGCCATGATCTTAGTTTTCTGAATGTTGAGCTGCAAGCCAACCTTTTCACTCTCCTCTTTCACTTTCATCAAGAGGTTCTTTAGTTCTTCACTTTCTGCCATAAGGGTGGTGTCATCTGCATTTCTGAGGTTATTGATTTTCTCCCGGCAATCTTGATTCCAGCTTGTGCTTCTTCCAGCCCAGCGTTCCTCATGATGTACTCTGCATATAAGTTAAATAAGCAGGGTGACAATATACAACCTTGACGTACTCCTTTTCCTATTTGGAACCAGTCTGTTGTTTCATATCCAGTTCTAACTGTTGCTTCCTGACCGAAAGTGAAAGAGAGTAAAAAAGTTGGCTTGAAACTCAACATTCAGAAAACTAACATCATGGCATCTGGTCCCATCACTTCATAGCAAATAGATGGGGAAACAGTGGAAACAGTGTCAGACTTTATTTTTTGGGGCTCCAAAATCACTGCGGATGCTGATTACAGCCATGAAATTAAAAGACGCTTACTCCTTGGAAGGCAAGTTATGACCAACCCATATAGCATATTAAAAAGCAGAGACATTACTTTGCCAAAATAGGTCCATCTAGTCAAGAGTCGGACACGACTGAGCGACTGAACTGATTGAACTGATACATGTACACTGCTCTATTTACTTATGTATTTTTTGGCTGCCCCGGGTCCTTGTTGCTGCACACAGGCTTTCTTTAGTTGCGAGAGCAGGGTGGTGGTGGTGGCTACTCTCTAGTTGCATTGCCCAGGCTTCTCACTGCAGTGGCTTCTCTTATCATGGAGCAGAGGCTCTAGGTGTACAGGCTTCAATAGTTGTGCATAGCGGTTCTGTAGTTGTGGCATGCAAGCTCAGTTGTTGTGGCTTGCAGGCTCTGGAGCATGGCCTCAGTAGTTGGTGACACACAGGCTTAGTTGCTTCAGGGCATGTGGGATCTTCCTGGACCAGGAATCGAACCCATGTTTCCTGCATGGCAGGAATGAATTCCAATCCACTGTACCAGCAGGAAAGTCCCACAGGTTTCTTTAAATCCATGAAACAGTAAGTCTACCAGTCTTTGCTTTCCCTCTGTGGGGATGTATGTATACTGGGACATGCCTTCAATCTTCAGGCAGTTCAGTTCAGTTCAGTCACTCAGTCGTGTCCAACTCTTTGTGCCACCATGGACTGGAGCACACCAGGCTTCCCTGTCCATCACCATCTCCCAGAGATTGCTCAAACTCATGGCCATCGAGTCAGTGATGCCATCCAACCATCTCATCCTCTGTCGTCCCCCTCTCCTCCTGCCTTCAATCTTTCCCAGCATCCAGGTCTTTTCCATTGACTCAGTTCTTCACATCAGGTGGCCAAAGTATTGGAGTTTCAACTTCAACATCAGTCCTTCCAATGAATGTTCAGGACTGATTTCCTTTAGGATGGACTGGTTGGATCTTCTTGCAGTCCAAGGGACTCTCAACAGTCTTCTCCAACACCATAGGTCAAAAGCATCAATTCTTCAGCACTCAGCTTTCTTTATAGTCCAACTCTCACATCCACACATGACTACTGGAAAAAAATCACAGCTTTGACTGTATGGACCATTGTTGCAAAGTAATGTCTCTCCTTTTAAATAGGCTGTTTAGGTTGATCATAGATTTTCTTCCAAGGAGCAAGCGACTTTTAATTTCATGGCTGCAGTCACCACCTGCAGTGATTTTGGAGGCCAAGAAAATAAAGTCCGTCACTGTTTCCGGTGGTTCCCCATCTATTGCCATGGAGTGATGGGACAGGATGCCATGATCTTTATTTTTTGAATGTTGAGTTTTAAATCAACTTTTTCATTCTCCTCTTTCACTTTCATCAAGAGGCTCTTTCATTCTTGCACTTTACAATTCTACCTTAGACTTCCTTTCTGGCTTCCGCAGAGACTCAAAGTCAGACGGAAGGGAGAGATTAGGGTCTCTCCAGGTCTTTCCTAGGCATGGGCATAGCTCTGAAAATGCACACAGTCTACTAGATTCCCAGGAATATGTCAGAGCTTTTCTAAGCCCCCTGTGGACATCTTGGAGAAGGAAAAGGCAACCCCACTCCACTATTCTTGCCCAGAGGATCCTATGGGCAGAGGACCCTGGGAGGCTACAGTGCATAGGATCACAAAGAGTCAGAGCCGACTGAAATGACAAAACACACGGGCATCTCATTTCCCAGCTTTTAAAAAAGTTTTTCAATCAGTCCCAAGTGCTATTTCTACCTCAGGCATCTGCGTTGTTAAACAACTGACATATATTGTCTTCTGTTTGTTTGCAAATGCCCTGGGAGTAGGGTTGTTTGAACAGAGTGAGTTTTGAGTAAAGTCACGCAGTGATAACCTTGAGAAGAGTACTTTTCGGCATGCTTCTAGGCAGGTCAAATGGTGACAGTTCTCTGGGGTTAGGCTTAGAGGAGCTCCAGACCCTTTTCCCTCCCTCCAGTGGTTGCAAGGCTGATCATTTGCACAGTGATCACAGTTGTGGGGTTGTTAGTTTTCAAGGCTACAAGGGAGCTGGGGAAATGGGGATAGGACTAGAACAAGGAAAAGGACAAGGCTCATTGTTCTTACTGAGTTTCAGCAGGTTTTCTTGAATAAGTGTACCTTGATGATTGCACATCTTTGGTTAATTTCCAGAGTTCTGAAAAAGTTGTTTTTGACAATTTTCCTAGTGTTCTCATTGCTTTTATGGAGGTGTGGATTGAGGTCCTTATTCCACCATTTCAGAAATGTTTCTACAGTGATTAGGTAATAGATGTGTGTGTGAAGAAGTGGGGAGAGATCACAGGGTGGGTGTGAATATAGTTGAATTTTTAGACCAAGGCCACCATGGTAGGAGCAGTTTGTAGAAATGAAGGAGAAAACAGAACAGGCTCTATCTTGAAAGCAGGACTCCATCTTAGGCAGGACTGTGGACTTTGAGCTATATGCCCAGTATCTATGGAAACGACATCCCAACTGGAAAACCAGGCACCTGGAAGGAAGAACCCCAGGGCTCTCCATTGCCTAAAAGAATACCCTAATTATCTGTGTAACCAAATAGAATCATACATTCTATTATGCTTACTGGGGTATGACCACAGGCCTACTGATAATTGTCCACTGTTAACTACCTAGGCTTAAGGCATATAATCACGGGTTAACTTGATTGTCTCTTTCTTTTTCCTTTGTTCAGACTAATTTCAGGGAACCTTATACACTTAGGGTATATAAGGTTTTCACAAAAACTGATCGGGGTCCTTGGCTGAGGAGACTCTGCCTTGGGCCCGCCAGTGTAATAAACTGCACTCCACTATCTGCATTGTCCTTCTAAGTGGGTTTGTTTCCCAGAATGTGTGGCTACAACAGAACGTTACCCTCACCTCACTATAAAAGTACAGATACCCTTTGATACACACTGGGAGTTGGTTCCAGGACCCTCCCCACCTAGGGACACCCCAATCTGCAAATGATGGTCTCTTATACAAGATGTTTTATTTAGTAAAGTTGCCTCTCCATGTATAACCCACACATGTGGAGGTTTGATTGTAATAACTTCCTTGCTTGTATCTAAATTCCATGCTTTGGGAGCAGTTCTTATGGTGAGAATGGTGTGTGTATGTGTGTACTACCTAACTTCTTTTTTAAAATGCACATAACATAACCATCAGAAAGACAGGAAGAGTTCACCCAATTGTTTTTTTGCTTAGCCAGAAGGAAATTCTCTGAATGAGAATTTGACCTGAGGCAAGAATACACAGAAGAACTGTACAAAAAAGATCTTCACAACCAAGATAATCATGATGGCGTGATCACTCACCTAGAGCCAGACATCTTGGAATGTGAAGTCAAGGGGGCCTTAGAAAGCATCACTACGAACAAAGCTAGTGTAGGTGATGGAATTCCAGTTGAGCTATTTCAAATCCTGAAAGATGATGCTGTGAAAGTGCTGCACTCAATATGCCAGCAAATTTGGAAAACTCAGCAGTGGCCACAGGACTGGAAAAGGTCAGTCTTCATTCCAATCTCAAAGAAAGGCAATGCCAAGAATGCCCAAACTACCGCACAATTGCACTCATCTCACACTCTAGTAAAGTCATGCTCAAAATTCTCCAAGCCAGGCTTCACCAATATGTGAACCATGAACTTCCAGATGTTCAAGCAGGTTTTAGAAAAGGCAGAGGCACCAGAGATCAAATTGCCGACATCCGCTAGATCATGGAGAAAGCAAGAGAGTTTCAGAAAAACATCTCTTTCTGCTTCATTGACTATGCCAAAGCCTTTGACTGTGTGGATCACAATAAACTGTGGAAAATTTTGAAAGAGATGGGAATCCCAGACCACCTGACCTGCCTCTTGAGAAACCTGTATGCAGGTCAGGAAGCAACAGTTAGAACTGGACATGGAACAACAGATTGGTTCCAAATAGGAAAAGGAGTACGTCAAAGTTGTATATTGTCACCTTGCTTATTTAACTTCTATGCAGAGTACATAATGAGGACTGCTGGGCTGGAAGAAGCACAGCTGGAATCAAGATTGTGAGTAGAAGTATTAATAACCTCAGATATGCAGATGACACCACCCTTATGGCAGAAACTGAAGAAGAACTAAAAAGCCTCTTGATGAAAGTGAAAGAGGAGAGTGAAAAGGTTGGCTTGAAGCTCAACATTCAGAAAACGAAGATCATGGCATCTGGTCCCATCACTTCATGGGAAGTAGATGGGAAAACAGTGGAAACAGTGTCAGACTTTATTTTTCTGGGCTCCAAAATCACTGCGGATGCTGATTGCAGCCATGAAATTAAAAGACGCTTACTCCTTGGAAGGAAAGTTATGACCAACCTAGATAGCATATTAAAAAGCAGAGACATTACTTTGCCAACCAAGGTTCGTCTAGTCAAGGCTATGGTTTTTCCCGTGGTCGTGTATGGATGTGAGAGTTGGACTGTGAAGAAAGCTGATCGCCGAAGAATTGATGCTTTTGAACTGTGGTGCTGGAGAAGACTCTTGAGAGTCCCTTGGACTGCAAGGAGATCCAACCAGTCCATTCTAAAGGAGATCAATCCTGGGTGTTCATTGGAAGGACTGATGCTAAAGCTGAAACTCCAATACTTTGGCCACCTCATGCGACGAGTTGACTCACTGGAAAAGAGTCTGATGCTGGGAGGTATTGGGGGTGGGAAGAGACGGGGACGACAGAGAATGAGATGGCTGGATGGCATCACCGACTCGATGGACATGAGTCTGAGTGAACTCCGGGAGTTGGTGATGGACAGGGAGGCCTGGCGTGCTGTGATTCATGGGGTCACAAAGAGTCGGACACAACTGAGCGACTGAACAGTCTTACTGAACTGAGAGGTGGGGGTTGTTAGAAGTCAGGAAGAGAGGGTAGGGGCCACAGAAGACAGGTGCTAAAGACAGAGATCTGTTTTCCAGATTTCCTGAATACTCCCTCTGTGTAGATTGGGAGGTGGTGTGTGTGTGTGTGCACGCACACACACAAACATACACATGTGTGTTTGTTCATGGTTAGAAGATCGTAGAAGAGGAGGTATAGAGGCTCCTGGACTGTGGTCATAAGAAAAAAACGCCTAACCTAAAAGCTGATAATTACATTTTGACAGACTTTCTGAGGACTTTCCCTGGGAGGCAGCCTTTCAGATAGCTCTGAGGGACATTTCTGAAGTGGTAAGGGAGGAGCCCAGAAGTATAGAAGTTTTTTCAACAGGAACCAGGTGGTCAGCATCAAAGGATGACTATTAATTAAAGAAAAACTAGACATCTCAAGTTAATGAATTTAGTGTTTTTCTCTGTATGGAAATATGCAACACTTGGAGCTCATTGAAATCATTCCTTTGATATTCACCTTAACTATATGAGGCAAGTATCCTGTTTTTTTTCCATCCTGAATACCCTCAGGGGGCACAGTGTGGGGGGTACTGAGGAGGCGGGGGTGTTGGGGGGTATTGACTGCAGTGGTTGATAGTGGACACCACATCCATTGTTTACTGATTAGGCAAGCAACTGTAAGGAGATCAAACCAGTCAATCCTAAAGGAAATCAACTCTGAATATGTATTGGAAGGACTGAAACTCCAATACTTTGGCCACCTGATACAAAGAACTGACTCATTGGAAAAGACCCTGATGCTGGGAAAGATTGAAGGCAGGAGGAGAAGGGGACGACAGAGGATGAGATGGTTGGATGACATCACTGACTCAATGGCCATGAGTTTGAGCAAACTCTAGGAGATGGTAAAGGACAGGGAAGCCTGGTGTGCTACAGTCCATGGGGTCTCAAAGAGTCAGACACAATTGAGTGACTGAACTACTATAACAACAATGGCAGGCAACTTTCTTCATCCCCAGCTGAAAGTCGGAAGGCAGGATAACCTGCTTTTCTAAGTCATATGTCTCTGACTGTGTCCCTCTTTCTGCTTCAGTTTTAATGTCCATGAAAACAATGCTAATAATCTAGTCTAAGGTATTTCTGGCCAGAAATTCTATAGATCAATGAAGTAAATATAGCAAATCACATTTAAAGTGAATAGTTAGAGCTTGAAAGTTTTTCACACATATTTTGGAAGTATTTTTCCCTTTTATATACACAAGGAAGCAAAAAAAAAAAAAATCTACTGAGTTCCACACTAAGCTGTGACATCCTTTTAAAATATTTATTTGGTTGCACCAGTCTCAGTTGCAGCATGTGGGATCTAATTCCCTGACCAGGGATTGAACCCGGGCCCACTGCACTGGGAGCACAGAGCCTTATCCACTGAACCACCAGTGAAGTTCCTGAGCTGTGACATCTTTACTGTTTACCTTTAGTGTTGGAACAAATGTCCTGTTGCCTGCCTTTCTGGGGACAGAGCATGGTCAGTCCCCAGAAAGAAAGGTCTCAGATGTCGTTTGTCTCCTTAGATGAGGGAAGCAGCCTCTTGCTCGGCTGAGTTCAGATTACGTGCAGATAGGATGGGTCAGTCAGCAACATACATAATGAAAGATGAATGACTGTGGAGGGCACAAATAAAACACATTGGTAAATCTGAGGCAGGAGGAAGTTCAGTGCCCCCAGGGTAAAGCAATTGGAGATTCATTCTCTATTGATCAAAACTCCAAGACAAGCATAGCAGGACAATTAAGGGAAGAGATTCATTCCTGAAGTCAGGAGACCTCCCCAACCACATGTGGAGCAGAAAAGGCTCCTTGGAGGCCAAAGGGGAGTCATGTCAAGAGATGTTCTACCCATAGGCCTTTGCGGTAGAGTCCATCTTGGCTAAGAGATGCACATGCACACATGGGAAGATCCCGAGATACTCCAAATATAGACTGTGAACCAGGCAAATCATGATTGGCCAAAGGAAGCACGGAAGAAATACCCCATAAAAGTAATTCAAACTACCTTGAGGGTGAGAATTAGCAACTTAGGGACTCTCCATCTGAGTCGGCCCGTGTGTCTATCTACAAGTACTGTACTCTTTTCCTCCTAATAAATTCTTTACTTGCTTCACTATTTTCCATCTTTGTGGAAATTCTTTTCTGCAAAGCTGAAGGGCCAGGGCCCTTGTCATGGGCCTCTGGTCTACTGGCTAGGATCTGGTGTTTTCACAGCCACGACCCCGCCTCGGTCTCTGGTTAGGAACCGAAGCCCTGCTTGCAAGCCAAGGGCACCTCAGATCGTATCCTCTAACTTGAGAACTGATCAGGTGTTTTGTTGACATCAGGAGTTGGGTTTTTAACACCACAGAATATTTGCACATAATTGGAACTGAAATTCACACTGATGATCTCAGACTCTCTCAGTTACCCCTAATTTCCAGGAGGATTAATTTATCAGCCTATGTTTTATCTCCAAGGCTAATTCTACTTAAGGCAATATAGTAGGTTAAATAAATTTCCTGCAGGGCCTTAGCCACCTTGCAGCACCCCCTGAAAACTCCTGACCTGTGTTGAGTACCTGCTTTCTGCTCTGTTCTTTGGTCCACATTTACTCTCAAATTCTCCATTCATGGACAGAGGCAAATGACCAATCTTCCCAAGAATATTTTCAAATGAAGAGGGACATAGTAATAAAGTATCAAGAACAGCAGAGAAATGACATCCCATGGGCTGATCTTCATTGTTCTGTCATGATTGTCAAGGGAGCTGTGATGGGAGGATGGGGAGACCACATCATAGCCTGGGAGTGAAGAGTATCATGATTGATTATTGATGTCTCCTATGCGTTAGCAGGAGTTACCACAGTAAACATGCCACATAGCTGAGCCTGGTGTACAAGGCAGATATCTGCTCTGCAGATCATCTGAACTAAGTTTGAGTATGAGCTCTGCCACTGACTTACAAACTTCATTATTGAGGGAACAAAAGAGAAGATGTGGATTACATGAGAAGATGTGTGTAAAATGTTCAGAAAAGTGTAGGATGAGAAAGCAGTTCTGCCTCCTTAGGTTGTGAATTTTTAGACCAATCGTATTCATCTTTGTATTCTGGCAATTCTCAATTTGTTAAATTCATGTATGTTGCATACAGAAAGAGTTTAAAGGAAAGAATCTAGTGGTCAAGTCGGAAGGCTCAGTTCAACAAATAGGGAAAAATCTGTGTGATCACTGGGGCTTTCCTGCAGGACCCTGAAAATGCCCTTTATATGTTTTCCCTCCAATTTACTTAAAAAATTGCTATCAAAGTAAAATGAACACATAGAGAAGTACACAAATCATAAGGGGACACTGTTCCATGAATTCTCGCATATGTAACCACAACCCACATAAAAATGGAAGCTACAGGGACTTCCCTGGTGGTCCAGTGGATAAGACATTGAGCTCCCAATGCAGGGGACCTGGGTTCGATCCCTGGTCAGGGGACTAGATCCCACATGCCACAAAGAAAACCCATTGCAACTAATAACTAAAAATAAATAAATATCTCTTTTTAAATGGAAGCAACACCAGCTCCCCAGAATGCTGATATCCTTCCTCCCATTGTCAGCTATTCCCTCCCTTCAAAGACACCCAGACACCCTTAACCTGACTTTTTGTTTTTTTTAAGGTTTATTTATTTACTTATTTTTGACTGGGCTGGGTCTTCATTGGGGCACTTGGGCTACTCTCTAGTTACTGTGTGTGGGCTTCTCATTGCCATGGCTTCTCTTGCTGTGGAGCTCGGGCTCTAGGCACTGGGGCTCAGTAGTTTTGGTGCATTGGCTTAGTTGCTCCGTAGTGTGTGGAATCCTCCCTGACCAGGGATTGAACCCCTGTCCCCTGCATTAGAAGGCAGATTCTTAACCACTAGGCCACCAGGGAAACCCCTGACTTTTAACATTATGTGTTAATTTTGTTCTACATTTTCTGAGATTCAACTATGTTGTTTCATGGAGTTATAATTTGTTCATTTTTATTTCAGGAAATGACTATACCATAATTTGTTCATTTATTTACCTGATGGACACTTGGGTTGTTTCCAGTTTGGGGCTATTACAAATAGAGTTGCAATGAACATGGTTTTTGGAGCCTTTGACCTGTATTTCTGTGGGATGTGAGTAAAAGTGTGGAGTGAAATTGCCAAGTCAAAGTCAAAGGGAATGTTTGTGTTTGATGTTAGCAAGTACTGCTAAAAAGTTGTCCAGAGTGGTTGTACCAGTTTATATCCCCCGACAGTGTCTGCCCTACATCCTTGTCAATACTTGTCATTGGCAGTCTTTTTGATTTTAGCCATTCCAATGGAATGTATAATATTATTTAGTTTTATTTATTTTTATTTTAATTTGCATTTCCCTGATGACTTATGCTGATGAACCTCTTTCCATATATTTTTGGCCTTTGGAATATTCCCCTTTTCTGAATTCTCCTCTTATTTTTTAAGACTGTGCTTTACAGTTAGAATGGTAATTTTTAATGTGTGCATGCTAAGTAACTTCGGGCATGTCCAACTCTTTGTGACCCTATGGGCTGTAGCCACTAGACTTCTCTGTCAATGAAATTCTCCAGGCAAGAATACTGGAGTGGGTTGTCATTCCCTTTTCAGAGGATCTTCCCAACCCAGGGATTGAACCCGGGTCTCCTGCATTGCAAGCAGGTTTTTTTTTACCATATGAGCTATAGGGAAGTTCTTAAATAATGTAGTTATTTAACACAGTCAAGGACCTTTAGTTCTTTCTCAAGGGCTATAGACAACATTCTGAGCCACATACTGTGAGCTGTCCTATAGATACCAGACCACCAGGTGGAGAAGTTAACTACATGATGACCAGACTGTACCAAGGATGTGAGCTGCCACAATTCTGAAAATTGGAAGTAAAGAAATGGGAATAAATGGACCCTGGAACATGAAGATTAACTGTACCTAAAACAGCCAAGTTGATGCTGATCAGACTCAGTTCAGTTCAGTTGCTCAGTCGTGTCTGACTCTTTTCAACCCCATGGACTGTAGCACTCCAGGCTTCCCTGTCCATCACCAACTCCCAGAACTTGCTCAAACTCATGTCCACTGAATCGGTGATGCCATCAACCATCTCATCCTCTGTCATCCCCTTCTTTTCCAGCCTTCAGTCTTTTCCAGTGAGCCAGTTCTTCGCATCAGATGGCCAAAGTATTGGAGTTCCAGCTTCAGCGTCAGTCCTTCCAATGTATATTCAAGACTGATTTCCTTGAGGATTGACTAGTTGGGTCTCCTTGCCATCTAAGGGGCTCTCAAGAGTCTTCTCTAACACTACAGTTCAAAAGCATCAATTTTTCAGCACTGATGAGACTATTGATGACCACTCTGAAGATGACTGTTAGAGATGACTGTGCTGTTTCTGCATGTAGCACCCACCCCCCAACTCTGTCTATAAAAGCACTCACCCCCCCTAATGCTTGCTGGTGAGCGGGGCACTGGGGGGTAGTGGCCTTTGGACAAACATCTGCCACCCTCCCTCTGCTTTAGTCGCCAGCATCTGAAATAAAGCAGACTTTTCTTTCCACCAACCTGGCCTGTTTATTGACTTTTGAGCAGCAAGCAGCCAGAACCCACACACTTTTTCAGTAACAATACAACAACATGAATCAGCCATAAGTATATATATGTATATATATGTCCCCTGCCTCTTGAACCTCCCTCCGCCCCGCATCCCATAACCACCACTCCAGGTTATCACAGAGCACTGAGTCGAGCTCCCTGTGTTATACATGAGCTGACCTTTCGGTTGGACTCTGTCTCCCGGGTGCCTCACCTTTAGCGCACGGATCTGCCCCTTGTAACCAGTAAGATGCCCCCAGCCACCACCCCCGAGCCCTGCTCAGACGCCACAGATTGAAAGCATTTAGTTCCATCCATGGTCCTTTGGGATTTATTCCCAGAATGTAATCATGAGTCAGCACCAAGAAAAAAAAATTTTTTTTCCTGGAATTAAAAAATATCCCATGGACCTTGGATTATGTGGTGAGCATTCCTAAATACTGGATTTCTAAAAATTCATTGTAGTTGATAACCAGGGTGATGATACAAAATCCTGAGAGTTTCATAAAGCAGGGTAGTAAAAGCTGAAAGTATGAGCATTCATTTAAGCAGTTTTCCATAGAAGAGGAGGTGGGCTCACCTTGGGCTAATTTGTACATTCAGAAAAATGAGCATGTGCTGTGTCCCTCTGACGAGCTGTCACACACATATAGATGTTGTCTGCTGCTAAGTCACTTTAGTCGTGTCCGACTCTATGCGACCCCATAGATGGCAGCCCACCAGGCTCCCCCGTCCCTGGGATTCTCCAGGCAAGAACAGTGGAGGGGGTTGCCATTTCCTTCTCCAATTCATGAAAGGAAAAAGTGAAAGTGAAGTCGCTCAGTCATGTCCGACTCTTAGCGACCCCATGGACTGCAGCCCACTTGGCTCCTCCATCCATGGGATTTTCCAGGCAGAAGTACTGGAGTGGCTTGCCATTGCCTTCTCCAAGATGTTGTCTGGCTTGTGCCTATTAATTTCCATCTCAGCAGCAAATAGAATCTTTGCTACTGAGTAGTTTATAATCAGTCTGTGACATCTGTATCTAAATAAATTGGTTTAATCTCGAGAAAAATATCACAGTTGGTATGGCTCACAGTTATACTAGTGTCCTTTAATAGTCACATCTTTGAAGGATGCTTGGGACTACATTCTATCCCCTCACACACAAAAGGTCACATGATGCTGTGACATTGATGGTGACGCAGACCTAGTGCTTCAGCTAATGACCAGGCAGTGACATGCCAGCCCAGGAAGCTGGAGCACTCAAGACTCCCAGAGAAAAACGCCTGCCATTTACCCACCCCTTAGCTTTTCTTTATAGTTTAATTAGATTCCATATAAAATAAATCTGCCTTCTCTTGTGCACTGTAAGCAAAAACAGAATGTGCACAAGCCATCTTCTGAGTTGCTGATTTTACCCGGAGAGCAGTTAAACCTAAGATTTTCTAGATTCCTTTTTTTCCCCCCAAATCAACCTCTTCTCATTTCATTCAGTTCAGTTCAGTTGCTCAGTCGTGTCCGACTCTTTGTGACCCCATGAATCACAGCACGCCAGGCCTCCCTGTCTATCACCAACTCCCAGAGTTCACTCAAACTCATGTCCATCAAGTCGGTGATGCCATCGAGTCAGTGATGCCATCCAGCCATCTCATTCTCTGTCGTCCTCTTCTCCTCCTGCCCTCAATCTTTCCCAGCATCAGGGTCTTTTCAAAAGAGTCAGCTCTTCGCATGAGGTGGCCAAAGTATTGGAGTTTCAGCTTTAGCATCAGTCCTTCCAATGAACACCCAGGACTGATCTCCTTTAGAATAGACTGGTTGGATCTCCTTGCAGTCCAAGGGACTCTCAAGAGTCTTCTCCAGCACCACAGTTCAAAAGCATCAATTCTTCGGTGATCCGCTTTCTTCACAGTCCAACTCTCACATCCATACACGACCACGGGAAAAACCATAGCCTTGACTAGATGGACCTTGGTTGGCAAAGTAATGTCTCTGCTTTTTAATATGCTGTCTAGGTTGGTCATAACTTTCCTTCAAGAATAAGCGTCTTTTAATTTTATGGCTGCAATCAGCATCCGCAGTGATTTTGGAGCCCAGAAAAATAAAGTCTGACACTGTTTCCACTGTTTCCCCATCTACTTCCCATGAAGTGGTGGGACCAGATGCCATGATCTTAGTTTTCTGAATGTTGAGCTTCAAGCCAACCTTTTCACTCTCCTCTTTCACTTTCATCAAGAGGCTTTTTAGTTACTCTCCCCTTTCTGCCATAAGGGTGGTGTCATCTGCATATCTGAGGTTATTGATATTTCTCCCGGCAATCTTGATTCCAGCTTGTGCTTCTTCCAGCCAGTGTCTTTGAAAAGATTTCTAACCTCTATGCAAAGGGACACATTGTCCTTTTGATAAGAGCACAAGGCTTGCTGGGTAAGGACAAGAGTCTGAACCCTGGCACTGTTTTTGGAAATTTGTGATAGGGAAGTACTACGTGGACCTCATAAAATGATTTTGTGGGTTTGAAATAGTAATTTGAGGGTCAAATTTATCTTTACTGATAAAATAATCAGAAGTAGATAAACACTTCATGTACTGGACATGAGATAGAAATTAACATTTAGCAATGCCCTTATTTAGCTCAACCCCATCACTTGTCACTCAACACTGCCTGTAAAGGTGGCCCAACCACCCCCTAGTGAAGTATCTACTTCTCTACCTCCATCAGAACACCCCCACCCATTGCTTCCCCTGACTGCTCACCATCCCAGGAAATTTATCCTGCTTTCCTTGTGGCTGAGCTGGTAAAGAATCTACCTGCAATGTGGGAGACCTGGGTTCAGCCCCTGGGTTGGGAAGATCCCCTGGAGAAGGGAAAGGCTATCCACTTCAGTATTCTGGCCTGGGGAATTCCATGGACCCCATAGTCCATGGGGTCGCAAAGAGTCAGACACAACTGAGCAACTTTCACTTCACTCAGGACCCAAATCTGGAGATCATCTTTGACTCCTCTTTCTCAATCACACGCCCTGGCCAGTGCATCCAAAGTGTCTTCCATGCTGCAAATGCATCCCAAATTTGACTGCTCTCTCCATCTCCACTGCTATGCTCCTAGTTCAAGCTGCCCTCTGCTGCTTCCCCTGGGGCTTCCCTGGTGGCTCAGCGGTAAAGAATCCGCCTACCAATGCAGGAGACGCAGGTTTGATCCCTTGGTCAGGAAGACTCCCTGGAAAAGGAAATGGCAATCCGTTCCAGTATTTCTGACTGAGAAATCCTATGGACAAAAGGGGCTGGTGGGCCATAGTCCATGGGGTTGCAAAAGAGTTGGACACAGCTTAGCGACTAAATAGCAACAATCAAACAACAAGCACTTCTGCTGTCTACTCTGCTTGGCAGTCAGTCTCTCCATCCACTCTGATCTTCTTAAGATGCTAATTCAATTGTATCATTCCTTGGCTTCCCCTCTGGAAGAAAAAAAAAAATCCAGGCTCCAAATTGTGGTCCACAAACCTGGTTCGCTCTAGCTCCCTCTTACTCCTTGGAAGGAAAGTTATGACCAACCTAGATAGTATATTAAAAAGCAGAGACATTACTTTGCCAACCAAGGTCCGTCTAGTCAAGGCAATGGTTTTTCCAGTGGTCATGTATGGATGTGAGACTTGGACTGTGAAGAAAGCTGATCGCCGAAGAATTGATGCTTTTGAACTGTGGTGTTGGAGAAGACTCTTGAGAGTACCTTGGACTGCAAGGAGATCCAACCATTCTAAAGGAGATCAATCCTGGGTGTTCATTGGCAGGACTGATGTTGAAGCTGAAACTCCAATACTTTGGTCACCTCATGTGAAGAGTTGACTCACTACAAAAGACTCTGATGCTGGGAAGGATTGGGGGCGGGCGGAGAAGGGGACGACAGAGAATGAGATGGCTGGATGGCATCACCGACCCGATGGACATGAGTCTGAGTGAACTCTGGGAGTTGGTGATGAACAGGGAGGCCTGGCATGCTGTGATTCATGGGGTCGCAAAGAGTTGGACACGACTGAGCAAGTGAACTGAGCTGAACTGAACTGAGTTCCCTCTTGTTCGTGTTCCTGCTGCCAAGTTGGGCTTCTTTTGGCTTCATGAACCAGCTCTTACAAATAAATGCAAAGAAGCTAATAACACAATAGAACAGGCAATGGCTCAGAGACTGAATTTACTGCACTGCAGAGTGTTGGCAATGGTCTTGGAGGGGGAGAGGAAAAGCTGGATTCTGCAGCAAACCTAAAGTTTGGATTAAGGCAAATCTTTCAATGAAGGGGTTTAGTGGGGATTGAGTGAAACTTGTGATAAACCAGGATTTGGGTAGGTGGAAGCAGCAAGGTGAGTATTTTGAGGCAAAGGGTTTCAGAGCTTGAAGTGTTGGTGGTTTTTATTAAAGAATTGATGGATTTTTCAGGAAGTTTCTGTAATGGATAATCAAGTTATTTGCCTGGAAAGGCATGTCCGGGAATAGTAAAGCAATGCAAGGGAAGATGAGGGAATAGTGAAGTCTGTGGAGTCTACACTGCGATTGTAGGGTATGTGTATGTGTGTGTGGGTTGTTTCATCTCAGGTTCAAGTTGTGTATGAAGGTGGATGGTTTTGGTTCTCAGAATAATCAGCTCACAGAAAAGAAAATACACATGTCTCTGAAGTATACAAGAAGATGCTAAGTTTGATTCATGATGAGAAATACATTTGAAAACTACACTGAGTTTTTTTTTTCACTTATTAGATTTTCAAATATCAAAATGTTTGATAGAATCTTATGATGGAGAGGAAAACAGGGAATCTTACACATTTTCTCCTAATTTAAGTCATTAAGAAAAAAATCTTCCATATGGAACTGAAAATATGAAGTGTTTTTTTATGTCAGCAAAGCCAATGTGGGCATTGCCATGGGGGAAGCGTTAGAGCTATATCATGGTGTTCTATTTCATGGTCTTGGAGTGAATTTAGGAGCAAAGGGGAAGTCTGGAATTGAACCTCCTGATTTTCAAGCCAGTAGATGTGGATTCCTTCTTGAAAAAAGTCCTGTCTTCCAGTATGGTACATTTGTCATAATAACAGCAAGTTGAAACTAAAAACAATTATTGAGTTTAACATAATTCTCATGTTCTCAGAAGTCTTTGTGAAAAAATCTGATTTCCATTTGGTGGTAGTTGAAGTGCTTTATGAAATATTTATAGAGGAAAGATATGCTTCCTTGCTGTGTTTTTACTCAAGACTTCTCATTTAAACTTGCCCTAGATCAAATCAATATTAGAGTAATAATGTAAAAGAAATTAAAACTGTTTTAAACAGCTGCTAGAATAGTGGTTTAATTCAAATCAGGACAAGTCTAGTGGGAAGAAAGTAAATGTGAGCATATCTTAAACACGGCATTTAGGATTTGTTCAATGATAATTCAGAGTAAAATAACCTGGATATATATGCTAAAATGGGCTTCTCTCGTGGCTCAGATGGTAAAGAATCTGCCTGTAATATGGGAGGCCTGGGTTAGATCTCTGGGTTGGGAAGATCCACTGGAGGAGGGCATGGCAACCCATTCCCATATTTTTGCCTGGAGAATCCCCATGGACAGAGGAGCCTGGTGGGCTACAATCGATGGGGTCACAAAGAGTCAGACACAACTGAGCGACTAAGCACACAGCACATATGTTAAAACACTTCAGTGACTAATTACAAAAAGGGTTCAGTTCAGTTCAGCTCAGTTCAGTTGCTCAGTCGTGTCCGACTCTCCGCGACCCCATGGCCGCACGCCAGGCCTCCCTGTACTATTAATTAAAAGAGTAAGAAGTAGTTCTGGTACTTATGACTGGAGTGTATGCAAATCATATTTATCCTTTGTGAAGACCCTTCAAAGGCACTTAAAACTCCCATATAGTTAGTATGTACATTTTTACATTGCCTTTTGATTTGATTGCCTCTTAAATGGGCTTTCCTGGTGGCTCAAAATGTAAAGAATTGGCCCACAATGCGGGAGACCCAGGTTCGATCCCTGGATCGGAAAGATCCCCAAGAGAAAGAAATGGCAACCCACTCCAGTATTCTTGTCTGGGAAATCCCAAGGACAGCAGAGCCTGACAGGCTATAGTCCATGGGGTCACAAAAGAGTCAGACACGGCTGAGTGACTTTTGCTTTCACACATTTAAGCAGGAAATACTGAGAGTGGAGGAAAGGCAGAAGGAGCCTTACTGCAAGAGCATATGCTGTGGAATTCAGAGGACTGGGGTCTCGCTCGGGTTCTGCGCTGCCCAGTCTGGAGCAGTGGTTCATTTCCTGTGTCTCATCTTACTCCTCAGAAAAGATGGTCAAAGTCCCATCCCATTTTCACATCCTATGACTCTGCAAGGCAGGAGCAGGAGTGCATCTTACAAGGAAAGCAAGAGAGCAACAAAACCATCTTCCAGAGCCTCCACCAACAATAACCAAAGCCCAGCAGTCACTGTACACATATTACATGTTCACTCATACATATACATGATACAAACATACAGTACATATGTCATAGACACATGACATCACACACATAATACACATTGAATATCCATACATGAGCGCTTCCCAGGTGGTGACAGTGGTAAAGAATTCGCCTGCCAATGAAGGAGACTGAAACGACGTGGGTTTGATCCCTGGGTTGGGAAGATCCCCTGGAAGAGGAAATGGCAACCTATGCCAGTGTTCTTGCCTGGAGAATCCCATGGATGGAGTAACTCGCTGGGCTACAGTCCATGGGGCCACGGAGTCAGACACTACTGAAGTTACTTAGCATGCATGCATATCCATATATGAAACATGCATGATAGACATAGAGACATGATGCACACACATCACAGATGCACACAGATATACATGTGTACATACATACATACCATATTTGTTTGTGTGTGTGCTCAGTAACTCGGTCATGTCTGGCTGTTTGCAACCCCGTGGGCTGTGGCCCGTCAGGCTCCTTTGTCCATAGGATTTCTCAGCCAAGAATACTGGAATGGGTTGCCATTTCTTCCTCCAGGGCATCTTCCTGACCCAGGGATCGAACCCGCATCTCTTGAATCTCCTGCATTGGCAAGCGTATTCTTTACCACTGCACCACCTGGGAAGCCCATATTCTGTGTGTATGTGTGTGTGTGTGTGTGTGTGTGTGTATGCGCTTCCCTAGTGGCTCAGACAGTAAAGAATCTGCCTGCAATGCAGGGGACCTGGGTTTGATCCCTGGGTTGGAAAGATCCCCTGGAGAAGGGAAAGGTTACCCACTCCAGGATTCTGGCCTGGAGAATTCCATGGACAGAGGAGCCTGGCAGGCTATAGTCCATGGGGTCACAAAGAGCTGGACACGACTGAGTGACTTGCACAGCACAGCACAGCACACACACACACATACACACACATGCACATATATATTCATACGGCAGTATCTACCCAGTATCAGACCTGCATTGCAGGAGATTTATATAGCAGATGCAGAGTGCAGACTCTTCAGCCAGAATCCTTTCTATGAGTCCTGGCCACTCTACTTGTTGTGTGACTTTAGATCTTTTTCTAAACTGTCTGGTCCTAGTGCAGTGAGCCTTGCTCATCAAGTTTTCTGAAAGGCTTGCACTCGTCAGTGAAGAAGCTGAATTTGTCCACCTGGACATAACCATGAGGAAGAGTTGGCCCCAGTCGGCACCCAACTCATGTGCTGCACCCCTGGGCAGAAGTCTTTAGATCTTTTACTTAATCTCATTGCCCCTCCTTTTAAAATTGGGCACAAATCCTGGTTTGTACCTCATTGTGCTAGCATTAGGATTCAAAGAGATAATATGTGAAATATACTCTTATTAATGCTCTTTACCATATTAATGGTACCATATTAACAGAAGTTGGTGATGGACAGGGAAGTTTGGCATGCTACAGTCCATGGGGTCGCAAAGAACTGGACACGACTGAGTGACTGAACTGAAGTGACCACATTAATGGCTCTTATCATCCCATTTAATTCTCCCAACATCTTTATAAAGTATAATATTGGTTCAAAATATCAGGGACTTCTTGGGTGAAATGTGAAACTGGCCCTATAACCCAGAGGGCAAGCCAAAACAGAGAAAGGAGTGGAGGCGGACCACTCTGGATTGGCCAATGGCAGCATTAATGAGCAAGAGAAGGTACATATGAGGTGTGTCTTGGGCACTGCAAGACCAAGTAGATCCGTGCACCCACCATTAGAATCTTCCAAGTTGATACAGAGGTCTTAACTCAGTTCAGTCACGTATTTGGTCCAGATGATCTCAACAGCACTTTCTTCTCTCAAGTCTCTGTCTTTGAGACTTTGTGGCTTCCTGTGGGTGTGTGGGGAAATATAGTTCAAGGATAGGAGGGAGCAAGGAGCCATTGCCCTGTTCTGCTCAGTCAGCGTCATGTCCTCTTACCGACCTCTTCCAGCAAAGGTATTTCTGTCTCCATATCACATGGCATCTGAAGGTCAAAGAGCCTGATTTGCTCGGCATCACTGTGGGTCCTGATACTACTGTTCTGGTTGGAGTAGGTAGTTTGGTGCTGTTCTCAATAGCAGAACATTGACACCAGGCAATGTGTCCCCTGTCTGGGTTGTGGGGCTGACTTTTTCTTTCAAGCTGACTCCAGGTTCAATCCAGCATCCAGGCCCACCCTCTGCAGGGGGTAAGAATGTACTGTGTGACCTTAGTGGGTAACTGAAAGTGGAAAGAGGCAGCAGTGATGACGTCACCATCTACCGGCAACTCTGGGTGCAGAGAGAGGCATAGGGTCCAACTTGCTGATGACTGCGGAAAACTTAGGTTCCTTGAGTGAGGCGGTGAATGCTTAATCATTAACAGATGCACGTGGGCACACCTTGGGGCTACCAAGGGTCCATTTCAGAGCACCACAATAAAGTGAATATCACAATAAAGTAAGTCACAGGAAGGTTTTGGTTTCCCAGTGCATGTAAAGTTATGGTTACACTATACTGTAGTCTGTTGTGTATAATAGCATAATGACTAAGAAAAACCTCTCTACGTTAATTAAAAATACTTTGTTGCTAGAAAATTCTAAACATCATCTGAGCTTTCAGTGAGTCATAGTACTAACATCAAAGATCACTGATCACAGATCACCATAACAAACATAACAATGATGAAAAAGTTTGAAATATTGCAAGAATTACCAAAGTGTGGCAAGGACAGGAAGTGAGCAAACGTGTTAGAAAAATGATGATGCTAATTGACTTTTTCAAAGTAGGGTTGCTACAAGCCTTCAATTTGTAAAAAAAAGCAGTATCTGTGAAGCACAATAAAACAAAGTGCTTTACTTATGAAATGAGTTATGCCTGTACGTTAGTGCCTGTGGAGTGCCAGGTGAGCTGAAGGTGCTATACCACCCCACGTAAGTGTTCCTGCTTGGACCTTAGTTCAAACCCTGGGAGATCATACCAGGTAACCTTTGCAGATTGTTCTAAATACAAGATTCTGAGTCTATGGACCATCACACCATATGTTAGGTCAGCATTCCCACAGGATGCTCTGGAGTTCAGAACCTGGGAACCTCACTATTACAATGAGCATTGTTCTCATTGAGGCAAGTGATCCCCAGATGGCTGCCTAGGAACCTGGGCTGGCCTAGGAAGATGTGTTTCTCCTGTTGTGACAAAAGGCAAAAAATAAAAAGAATCATACATGCATTGGTTTATAACATTTTTGTAACATCTAAAGTATATTGAGTTGAGTTATCACTCTGGAGTAGATCCACAAAAAGAAATGAGCCAAATTGTTTCTTAAAATGTCTCTGTTCCATCAAATTCAGAGACCTTGGAATCCATAACTGGATCCAGCCTTTTATCTTGCAGGGAGATCACACTGAAGATAGTTGGTTGAGCTGCATGGCCCAACTGGGAATAGTCAGTCCTGCCTTGACATTTTCTTGTGTGTGGTCTGGAATTATTTAACATCACTGGGATTTAGGGGCTTAACACTACAATAGCTTATGTCTTATACCACAATGTCCATTGCAGGTTCCCATCGCTTCACCACGATTGCCTTTGCTCAGGGACACAGTCTTCAACTTTCAGAATCTTAAGGGTCACCATGATCACGAGTCATGCACTAGATTTTATTTTTGGCCACATGTCAGTTTGTAGGATCTTAGTTCCCTTACCAGGGATTGAACCTGGATCCCCTGAAGTAGAAGCACCGAGTCTTAACCACTGGACACCAGGGAATTTCCAATGGATTTTGAAGGCTACCCTCTAGAAGTGGTGTGTGCTATTTCCCCTCACATTTCATTGGCCAAGACAAGTCATGTGATTATACCTAACTGCAAGGGGTCTGAAAAGTACAACCCTACAAAGAAGTTCTTGGAAGGAATAGAAGTAAAAGTATTGGCAAATAGCAATTAAGGCGAAACACACAGTCATTCATTAATATTCCTTTTCTTTATTTTAACTCAGTATTTTAACTGGTTGAAATATTTTTATATCTTGATTGTGATATGAATTGTGTTAGTTGCCAAATTTTGAGAGTCTATGGCATTTCCCTAAAAACTTCCTCTAGTCTGGTAGTGATTTGCTGACTAGTACGTTCAGACTAGTTCAGTGGTTTCAAGTCCACATTCTCCATGAGGGGATCTTGAGAAATTCCATCACACGGTTTGCTGAAATCCAGACACGTTATCTGGGTATTTGCCTTTGACTTATTAAAGTAGGATCTCTATCAAAAAAGCAAATAAGGTGAGTTAGTAAGAAGATTAGATGTTTTTAAGTGTGGAATAATATGAACCAAAGGTCTGGATAATTGAACTTTGAGTTTTTGTTTAAACATAGAACAAGCATTGTTTTAACTATGTTAATAAGACATAGTAATATATTAGTTGGGCTCTTTGGTTAGGTATTTGGAGGTCTTGCAGATGACTGGAAACTGTCAGCCAAACACCAAATCAACCTTCAGAACCAAAGAAAAGACCCATTTCTCCTCGAGTGACAACAGAAATAAAAACAGTGAACACTTGCATGGTATTTAGTGTGTCGATGTTTTGCAGCCAGGGCATATAATACCATGTTCTACTGTCCAGAAATAATTGCATAGTTCCTCTTACAATCAAGAGGGCTGAATTTAATCCTTTTAAACTTGGATCAAAATGGTCTTGTACTGTCTCTTTCATATAATGCCTTTCAAAGATAAAGACAGAGAGAATATATTTTTATAAAAGTTCAGTGTTAGCTTGAAAATTCAGAAATCAGCATCCAGAAAATAAAACCAGTTCCTTCTTTCATAGTTCAAAGTGATATGAAATTCACCCCCAAGAGAGTTGGTTAGGCAAAAATATAGCAAACTGAAGTGTGATTTTAATTAGCTCATAACCTTACACTTCATTGTGTGTGTGTGGATAGAAAGGAATGCGCAGCTAATTCATTATTCCAGAATTTAAGGTAAGAGTTTCGGGAAAGAAGGCGGCGCCCCACCGACACAGAAACACCTGAATGATGAGAGGAGCGCCAGCAGAGGGCGCTGCTGCGGCACAAAATTAATTTTCTTTTTTTTTTTTTAAACAGGAGGTCTGGGCTAGAAGACAGCAGGTGTGAGGGAAATGTAATAACTGTTTGGGTCCACTTGGAGGTATGCATTCTCCAGCTGCAGGCAGATTAGTCTGGGTTTCAGTGACTTGTTTTGTAGTGGCCTCATGGATTTTAGACATCTTCTAAAGCACAACAGCCTGACACTTGCTCCTGTGTCTGAGCAAGTTGGGGAGAGGCCGGGCAGTTTGGCTCCTGTTTTCACTGGAGACTTTTATCAGCCCCTGGCTGCTCATCTGTGGCACTTTTATGCTGGGTTCACGCGTCATCTCTACTTTCTTACTTGCTCAGCTTTTGCAAAACTGTATTTGTTTGGTCTAGAAAATTTGCCCAAACTGTTAATCCAGTTCGGGCAATCCTGTTAATCCAAGAGGGTCCCATTTTCTTTTCTCACAAGGCCACCTTAAAGACAAGGTGACTAGCTCCTGGGAGCCCATCCGTAGCAGAGGTTGTGAAAGGTCAGATGGGGAGACAAGGTGGGCTTCATCTCCTCGGCGGAGCCTGATCGCCCGGCGGTCAAAGCACGTGTCAGCCTAACTCGGACGTTTAGAGGAGCCTCCCTCTCCCCTCTCCGTACCCCTTACCCAAGTAGGTCGGGAGGAACATTCCCTTTACTCAGGGCTCTATAGTAAACCCTGGCAGGGCCTTCTCGAACATGCACTTCTGAACTGCTCTTTCAGAAAACCGACAGCGTCCTGGGCTGGGAGCCAAGTGACCCACTGGGGTCTAGTCCAGCCCGTCTGGGCCTCGGTTTCCTCCTTGGTTCAACGGCAAGATCGGACACCCTGATACCGAGGCCTCTTGCAGCTCTCCCACGCCACAGTCAGACATTTCCGAGCGGCGCGGCCGGCTCCGCCCTCGGCAAAGGGCAAGCTATCGGTCAGCACCAAGGACAGGGGCCCCGGGGTGCGCTGCGCAGAACGCAAGGTCACTTCCTAGCCAGTCCCACGGATCTGCGGGTGTCGGGGCGCCGGGGTTGGGAGGCCGTGCGCGGAGGGCTGTGTGTGTCGGGAGGAGTGTTGTGGCGGGCGGTGGGGTGGGGAAGGAGCCCCGAGAACGAGGTGAGGCCGGTCCCCGCTACGGCCTCGCAGATTCCGAGCCGAGGAGCCGCGGGCGGCTGCGGCCAGTCCGGCACCTGCTCGCCCCGCGGCGGGCCGCGCTGCTCGGCACCTCGAAGCCCGTAAAGTCCTCCCCGTGCTGGCATTGATCCCGTCCACCCCCCTTTTCTTCCCGAGCCCCTCCGAGCTCCCCTCCAGGCCCGCATCACCACCGCTGTCCCCTAGAGCCGCTTTTGGACACACCCCCGACTCTGACCGCACCCCTCGTGGCTGGGGGCCCCCTGTCGGCCTCTCTGCTCCGCCTGCCCCAACTAACGGTTTGGGGGGAAGGGTACCCACCTCCCTGCCTCCCCGGCCCGCCCGGAGCCCCGCCCCCGCTGGCCCCGCCCACAGGCCCCGCCCGCCGTTGCCCCGGGAACCGCTCATCCCGCATCTGCAGGAGGCGCCCGGCCCGGCGGAGCTGTGTTCTCGCCGCCAGCACCGCCGCTCCCACCGCCAGCGCCGCCGTCGCGCCCCAGCTCCAGCTCCCGCTCCCGCGCCCTCTCAGTCTGCCATGCCTCCCCGCCGCGCCCCGGCGCCCGCCCTGCTGCTGCTGCTGCTACTCGGCGCGGGGCCCCGCAGCGGCTGCCTGGCCAGCCCGGTGCCCGCCGCGCCCCTGCCCGTGCCGGGGCCATGCAGCGCGCAGCCCTGCCAGAACGGGGGTGTGTGCTCCCAGCTCCCTGCGCCCGACCCGCAGTCCCCGGCCGCCGCCGGCGAGCCCAGCTACAGCTGCACCTGCCCCGCCGGAGTCTCTGGCACCAACTGCCAGGTGAGTGGACGCGGCGGGCGCGGCGCGGGCCACTGCGCGCTGTCCAGTGCGGGGCTCCAGGGGCCTGACCCAAGCTTCTCCCTTTTCGGGGTGGGCGATGGAAGTGGCCTCTTGGCTCGCGTGGACGCGGACCCCTGGCCGACCTTGCAAACGTCTCTTCTCTGCCTACCCTGGTTCTCCGGCCGAGCCAGCCCGGGTTCTCGGGGCGTTCCGTTCCAGGGCCTGGCGGCTACCCTGGCCCTCATACTTCTGGCACGACCGTGAGCCGCCAAGTGGCGCTCCCCTCTCGACCCGGGCCGAGCCACCCTCTGCTAGAGCCGGGTCTTGGTGCCTGCTCTGGCAGCAAAGAAGGGCCAGCCTGCGAGCGTCCCTGGTGGGATGTTCGTGTCCAGGTGACCCCTGCTCTTTGTCCCGCTGGACCCGAGGGTGAGCTGTAAGAGCGACAGGGAGTGGCGGGCTCCGTGGCCGGAGGTCGAGCATTTACTTTCCAATCCCCTTGAGGGCTCTGACAAGGCAGCTGGAGATGGAGAGGTCAGCTGCCTCCCCACGGCCAGCCCTTTCTGAGCTCAGGAGGAAGTGCTGGAGCGCTAGGAAACATTGGAGGGGTCGTGGCGAGTGGGTCTTGGTGCGTAGCCTTCCCGGCCGATGCTCCTGGAGGCGCACGTTTGGGGCAGGCAGTCAGGCTTAGTGAAGCTTCGAGGAAGCGTGGGGCCAGGCGAGGAACGGGAGATGGCCAGCTGCTGCCTGTGGGTTTGGGATTTCGAGAAGAATTTGGCAGATAATAAATGAGGCTGGTTTAAAGAATGTTATTAGCTCGGTGAAACCTGCTGACCTATTCACACCAACGTTTTCAGTAGGTGACTTGGCAGCCCTGGGTGTGCAGGTAGAAAACCCCTAAGTCTTGGTTCCAAGGTAGGGGCAAAGAGTAGATTTATCTGAAATGATGAAATTAAACCAAGTGAACATGGAAAACAATTGGGACCAAATGCTTTCTTCCCTCCATTTGGAGGGGTGGCAATTTATTTCATGTAAATGAAATGCCCGAAGAGTTACTTTGAGAATGCTCAGGTGCAGTTTTATTCCTATGGTGAAGAGGCCACATGTGATATGATGTGATTTGATAGGACAGGGTGGGTTAGGCTTTAATGTTTTTTAAATAGAGGTAAATAGGACTGAGAAGCTTGACCTTGACAGACAATTTTTGCTATTTTCTAGAATATTTTTTTTTCTTCTGGGTAGTAGCGAATTGTCAAGCTGGCCTTATCTTTTCAGTGTTGTACTCCTCTTTGTTAGCTGGTTCCAATGAGCTGATGAGATGAGGATGAGGATGAAGAGGGGGTAAATGATGAGTGTGTGAATGAACCTGGGAGTAAATTTGGGGAATGAGGACTCTGGGGAGATGCCAGTTGGAGCCATATGAGCCATTAGGACGAAATCCTGCTTACTGATCTCCCCTGTTGATTGATGATGTGCATGGCGTTTACTGGAGAAATGAGTTGCCTAATTGCTTCCATCAAACCACTCTCACATTTCCATGTCTGAAATCTGTCCTTGAAAGAAATAGTTGATTTGGACTCAGAGCGATTACAGGAGAAGGTAGGTTAGAGTGCACGCCAGTTTAAATATATGGGAGGAAAGACTGATCATAGGGAGTTTAACCCAACTCTGGGACTTATTCTTTTGGTAACTCTAAAAATATAAGAAATCTTCAAGAGAGAGAAAAACCTCTTTAGTTCTTCCTGAAGATAATTCAAAGAGAAGCATAAATATTTTTGTCCTAAAGTGGGGGTTTGACATAGACTGTGTTTATTCAGAGACGAGTCATGAACTGATGCACAAATATTGCAGAACTGGTCAAAACAGAGTCAGATTTCCAGCCCCGATTTCAGAGGTTCTTAGCTGTGTGAATGTGAGGAGAAGCTGTACTGGGTGTCTGGAGTTCTGAGTTGAAGAGAGCTGGAGTTACTTAATTCTAACAAGAAAGCTTAGCAAATTTGGAGCCTGATCTGACTTGGATACCCAGAAGAACTTAACTGAGATGATTCGGAGTCTTATAAACCCATAACAAATTGATTCCTGCTAATTCTAACTTAATCTTTCATTATCTTGCAGTAACACTCGAGACTCTCATTTTCTGTTGGGGGGAAAAAGGCAATCTGAATAGAGAAGTTAAACAGAGGAAAAAGCCCCTTACACATACTCAATTACAGATAAGGGAAATGGATGTTAGCCGTTGCAGACCGTATGGTTGCTGAAACAGAACGGCATGCTTGCTGGATAAATTGAATATGGAATTCTACCTGTACGGGAAGAGAATTCTTTAGACAGCAAGTGTCACCCCTCCCCCAGCTACAGAGACAATAATGTTAGCAATGGGAACATCGAACCTAACTCTGAGGTTCCCTTCTTCCCTGCTCCTCCCTTCCTTCCTTCCTTCCTTCCTTTCTTTCTCTCCTCCTCTCCCTCCTCCCTCTCCTTCTATTTTGGGTATGTGTTGCAAGGTTAAGAAAGCCATGAACCACTAATTGGGTTTAAAATGGAGTAAGGCTGTCTTCAGCTTCTGTGTGGTCAGTTGGCTGATGTTCGGGCAAGGACCCAGGCAGTGCTTCTGGTATCATCTGGTGACAGAAGTACCCAGGCCCTGGGAAGTGCTGTGAATAATGTGAAGGAGGATCTGTGAGTTTGAAGCTGAGCCTCCCCCATTGAACCTGCTGTTACAGGCGATCTAAGCCATGTCTCAGGTTCCTCATCTTTGAGGATGGGATCTGCCTCACAGGGTTGGTGATGAAGGGTCTGATTCTGTTTTTTGATATTTGATTGCTGACAGCTGTCAAGCGTCATGTGTCCCTCTTCCCGTTCTGCCCACATGGAGGCAAGCTGATAAGATAGCCTAGGTGCTCTTTCCGTTGGCACTGGCTAGAGGTTCAAGCCATGCAAACCCCTGTCCAGACTTGCCATACATCTTAAGATACATCTTTTTTAAAGTGTTAGAATGCACTGAAAAGTATGAAATCCGAGGATTCGATGGATTCTAAAGATGAATATGGAAATCTGACCTACAGAGGCGTGGTCATGATGATGACGGTTGCTAACTCTTTTCTCAAGCGCGTGCTATGTGCCAGTGCTATTCCAGGGGCTTTACAGATATAGTTCCCAAGTTCTCCTAGTGTCCCGTGAGCTAGGTGCTGGAACCATCCCCATTATTTAGATGAAGTGCAGCAAAGTTAAATGACTGCCCCAAGGTCACCCTGCTAGTCAGTGTAGGATTTGAACCAGGTGGCTGGCTTGATGTTATTAATAGAAGTGTAGAGTCTGAAGGATGCCAAGATGAAAGTCCAGTCCTGTTCGTGTTATTTTTAGCTATGTGACCTTAAATTAGCACCATAACCTCTTTGAGTCTTATCAGTGAAAAGGGGTTGGAGTGATTTCTGAGTCTGGCTTTACTCTAAAACACCCTGTTTTGCTCTGAAACACAGTTCAGATGGCTCTGCCCAGCTGAAATGAAAAGCTTCAGGACTGATGAAGACACAGAAAATTCTCCTTATGCTGCCTACCAAGCAGGACCTTCCTGCAGAGTTAGAATCATAGGTCCTGCCTGGCTGAAGTTATTTTTTGCCACCATGAAAGGATATGGATACTACATAAAAGACACCTAAGTATTGCTGATGGATTTGAAAAAAACTTCAAACTTCAAATAAAAAAAAGATATTGAAGCTGCTGTTCTTGCCTTCCTGGTTCATTTGGGGAAGCAGGCAGGTATCAGAGGTGGCAGCTGCTGGGCCAAATTTTCTTTTCGGTGAGTGGTACAGGAATGCCTCCCTTCCATTGAGCTTTCCATCACATGTAAGGATGATTTAAAGTTGTATTATTTTGTTTGGAAAGCTTTTTTATTTTAATGAAATAATTCTTTGTCAAATATTCAAACAGGCAGACACCTGTTTGTTTTTTCTTGTCATGTTCCCTGGGAATCTTACCCTTTGGGATTAGAATGAAAATACGTCAGTTTCTCCCCTTGAAGGAAAAAGGGGTTTTTGGAGCTGCTTTTTATGCAGTTTTACCCACTAAGCTGATTCTACAGTCCTCTCTTTGATTAAACACACTAACTTGAAACAATGGTTCTGCTTCTGATGAATTTATTTTTGGTTGAATTTTGCTAACAAACTACAACAAGGGATTCTAGCACTTTGCACAGCATCAGCTTTCTCTACGGAACTTTTTGCACACATTCACACACATGCATGCACACGCACCAGTTCACATTGTGATTGTACAAAATGTTCTTTGTTAGCTGCCAAGAGACATTGCTCCTTCCTCTGACTTTTCTACAGGTATTCATGTTTCGTGAACTTGTGAGAGAAATTGAACATCCCCGAACTTCAGTGTTCATATCTCCAGAACGGGCTAGTAATGCTTGTCTTATTTTCTTTTTTAGAAAAGGTGCAGTTAATAAATGGGAAATTGTGAATTTTTTTTCAATAAAGATGTATGGGAGAATTATTTCAAAATTTTTTGAGGAAAAAAGTAAAATGTTACATAAATACAAGGTATACTGCTAGGAGAAAGATTATCTATTTCTCATATGAAATATGATTATACTAGTCTATTCGGTGTCTGTTAGATTCCCTTCAAGGAACAGACTCAACTTTTTCTCCCTACTAGGATGAGTTATACTACAACCTCAGTTTTTAAAATGAAAAAATTCATTGTGCTGAAATTTTGATAAATGTTTGGTTCTTTTTATTATGAGAGAGACAATTTCTCAGAAAATTCTCAGTGACTTCAAATTTTGTTTTGAAACAAACAGATAAAAGCTCATCTAAATCCTTTGAGCGATTTTAAGAAAGGAAAGAAACAGTTGTTTTTCTTGGCATTATGAAAATGGAGTGATTTCTTATTTGGTCTACCTGGTGCATTCTTAGGAAACATCATTTTTCTCAGCTTGGCCACCTGACAAAGATGCATTTCTGTCTTTAGCTTCTTTGCTTAAGCTTCTCATGTGACCCAGTACCATCCAAAGTGCTTTTGTTTATGCCCTCATTTCAGGCATCAAACAGGAAAGAAAACCTATCTGAAGCTGAAGGGTATTTGAGTCAGAAAATGGAATGGCTGAGTTATATTTTTAGATCTTCTTACTGTTTCAGGAGACGACTGTGGTCTGTGCTGCCTAACCCAGAGGCCAGAATGTCCGAAATTTGCCCTCCCAAACGGAAAGTCCAACAACACAGTAAAGTTTGTGGATAGATTTTTTTTTTAAAGCTTTTTTTAAAGAAAAATTTTATTTTATCTGTTTTTATGATGTGAGCCATTTTTGTAGTGTTTATTGAATTTGTTGCAATATTGTTTCTGTTTTATATTTTGAATTTTTTGGCCACAAGGAATGTGGCATCTTAGTTCCTCAACCAGGGATCGAACCTGCACCCCCTGTATTGAAAGGTGAAGTCTTAACCACTGGACTGCCAGGGAAGTCCCTAGAATTTCTCTATATTTCCCCCTTCTTTACTTACACTGGTGTTCAACCCTGGCTGCATGTCAGAGTCACCTGGGAGCTCTAACATAAATGAGTGCCTGGGTCCCTCTACTCCCACCCCCAGGTTCTGATTTAATTGGTGGGGTCTGGGCACCTGGAATTTTAAAATGTCTTCCAAGTAATTCTACTGCAGGACCATGGTTGAGAAGCCCCCTCTAGACTCTGGACATCTCCCCCACAGCCTGCCCTGCATGTGGCATGTGGCAGAGAAAAAGAATACAAATCCCAACCTGCTCTTGGACCTTCTCATCCAAAAGCACCTAGCTTCAGATGGCTTGGAATTTCTGGCTTATGCTTTCCTCCAATGGCAAAGATTTTGCATCTTAAAATGGACTTGAAGTCTCCATGAAGCTGGCATTTGCTGGATTGTTAAGAGTCCAGGTGAGGGAATCAGACCTAGGGTAGACTCTGAAGGTCCTCAGATAAGTAATTCGTTTTTCTGCAGCTTGATTTTCTCTCCTGTGTAAATGGGATCCCGATGCCAACCTTGAAATTTGTTGTGGATTAGAAAAGTATCCAGCCCAGTGACTGGCCCAGAGGAGACACCTACTGAGAGCTAGTAGCCACTGTGTATATCTGTAAAAGGAATCTTGTTTATTTCATGCTTTTCCCTTGGGTATATATATATATATATACACACACACACACATATATATATACATATACGTATACATATATATATATATGTATTTCTACCTGTACATATATATATATATGTATGTATTTCTACTTGATTTCCAAAAAGACTAAAATTCCACCAGTAGAGATTCTTTTCTTTGGTTGTGATATATCAGATACTAGAAAGCTCCGATTTTGGTGCTGACTCCCCTCTGCATTCAATTTTGTTAATTTCTCCTCTGTAGCCCCGTTACCAGGTAGGTGCCCAACAACGGAGAATGATGTGGCCTGAGCATGCGCAGCCCACCTAGCCTTTTATGGAATCATTCACTGCTTCATTTGAACGCTGACCTGTCTTTGGTCAGCAATCACAGTGATAGTCAGAGCACAGTTGTCTTCAAGAGGAGGGGCTTCTCTAAGTCACCCACTGATGCTCCCCAGGGTGAGTGAGGGCAGAGCAGGACTGCTGGCTTCAGGACTCCAGGAGCACTAGGCATCAGACAGCAGACAGGCCCCCTGCCAAGAATGGTTTTAACATTTTAAAATGATTGGAAACAAAAATAAGAATAAGGTTTGGGGATGCATGAAAATGATATAAAGTTAGATTTTCAATATCCATCAGGCTTTGTGGAACACAGCCACGCCCATTCGTTTAAGTACTGTCCATTCCTTTAAATACAGCAGAGTGGAGTAGTTGCAACAAACGAAGTAGATTACAAAGCTGAAAATATTTATCTGGCCCATGACAAAGGGAGAGTTTGGCTGACTATTTTCATAAACGCTGGTGAGAAGAATTTGCTTTTCCATTTTTGTTTGACTGAGCTAAAGACGTCCTGGTCCCCCTTGCCAAGCCCTTCCACAGTCTTTCTTCTCAAGGGTTGTTTGTAGCCAGGCTCTAGGGTCCAACCCTGAGGCTGTATCAGCGTCTCTCCCACAGCATCCTTAATTTCTAAGCAAAGTGCAGTGTATTAGAATAGGAGAATGTTAAGTATATCTTCCATATACTACCCAAGAAAGGGAAGACTTTATATAGGAAATATGAAAAGAAAACCAAACTCGCTAACTTTAAACTGACCTTCCTGATTATTCCTTACACACAGGATTTTCAGACTCTATAAAAAAAAAGGTATAATTTGTATACAGTAAAATTCACCCTTTTAAGCATTCAGTTCTATGATTTTTGAAGTATAGTTGTGTAGCTGTCTCCATAATCAGGATATAGACTAGCTCATTACCTTCATAAATTTCAACTTGCCCCTTTGTGGTGAACCCTCTCCCCAGCCCCAGCCTCCACTGATCTGATGTCTGTCTTTAGAGCTCTGCGGCTTCCAGAACTGTCGTATAAATTAAATCACACAGCAGGCGTGCTGCTTCTCCTTGGTGTAAGGCTTCCGAGGTTCCAGGCATCAGTAGTTTTTCTTTTTATTGCTAAGTAGTATCCCACTGTATGGATACACCACTGTTTCATTTTTCCTTTCACCAGTTGATGACTTTCCGGTTGTTTCCAGTTTTTGGTGATTATGAATAAAGCTGCTGTAAACATTCATCTACATTTAAGTGGGCATGTTTTCATTTCTCTTTGGTAAGTACCTAGGAGTGGGATGGCTGGGTCACATGGTAAGGACATATTAAACTTTATAAGAAGTTGCCAAGCTGGTTCCCAACATGTTACTTCTCATTAAGTGAGAGCTCCAGTTGCTTGCATCCTTATCAGTTCTTGGTATCATTGGTGCTTTGGGTTTTAGCTTTTCTAATGTGTGCAGCAGCATCACACTGCTGTGTTAATTTGCATTTTATAGCAATAGATGATATTGAGTATTTTTTAATGTGCTGTTTGCCATCCATACCTTTTCCTGGATGAAATATTTGTTCAAATGAGTTGTGAGAATTCCTTCTATATTTTGGGTACAAATCCTTTATTCAATATGTGACTTGCAAATATTTTCTCCTAACCTGTGGCTTGTCTTCTTATTTTCTTGACAATGTTTTTTGAAGGGCAGATTTTTAGAACTGATGGAGTCTAATGTATTATTTTTTCTTTTTTTGATTTGTGCTTCTTTTTCTGTTCTATGTAAGAAATCTTTGCTTAATCCAAGGTCACAAAATTTTTCTCCTGTGTTTTCTTCTAGACTTGTATTGTTCCAGGTGTTACATTTAAGTCTTTGACCCATTTAGAGATAATAGCTGTTTTTGCGTGTGGTTCAGTGTACGAGTAGCTTTTATTTATTTTTGGCATAGGACTATCCAATTGTTCATAAATAATTGTTGACAAGACGCTCCGCTGAATTATCTTGGCAACTTTGTTGAAAATTATTCGACTGTACATATGTGGGTATATTTTATTCCATTCTACTGACTCTATATCTCTGTCCTTCTGCCAGTTTTATATGACCTTGATTACTGTAATTTTAGAGTGAGCCTTGAGGTCAGGTTGTGTGAATCCTTTAAATTTGTTAAGATTACAGTGAAATTCAAGACTCAGGATAGCATGTCACATCTAGATAGAAATTAAGGTTCTTAACCTGGAACCTACAGATGGTTTCAAGAGTATGTCGATGTCTTGAGATTCCAACTTTTGTGTGTATTTGTTCTCCTAGAGAATGGCCCACAAGTTTCATGAAACTCTTGAAGAAGTCTTCCACCAATAAAATAACCGCTGGAACAGAGGAAGAAGAAGCTAGTTAAATGCATAAGGAACTTCTGGGCATGGACTAAAGCACGTACCAAGAACCTCCCTGGGACCATGAAGTAGCTCCCGAATAGGGGTGCCAGATAAAATACAGGATGTTCAGTTAAATTTGAATTTCACATAAAAATGAATTTTGTTTCCTTTGTGTCCCATGTATTGCACATTATTCTTCTGAAATTCAAATTTAACTGGGAGTTCTGTAGTTTTAATTTGCTTAGTCTGACAACCCTACCTGAAAAGCTTAACTAATCCCTACTCTGATTCCCAGCTTTGCTCTGAAGAGTTCCTCAATGACAATTTAAATTCTTGCCAAATAATTACACAAGGCCAATTTTATTAGCTTGCATTTAAAATAATAACTTAGCTCATAGTTTTACATCTTCATAGTCTCTTTCAAGGCAACTGTCAAACTGTGTTACGGCATTAAAAATGTGTAAAAATATAGGAAATAAGGCCACTGGTAAACTTATCTTACCCTTTTTCCGCCTCTTCTGCTAGTCTCATGCCTCTGCAGTAATCATTAGTCACGTTTTGGTGTGTAGTTTTACATTGTCCTCTCTGTACATACAAGCATATGTGAAGCATATGTAAATTCTCATATATCCATGCAGCTATTTTATATAAAGAAGAAATAATCATGTGCATATTATTCTGCAGATTTTTTTCTTAATCTGTTGTGAAAATCTTACCATGTCTTAAAACAGAAAGCAAGCTCAGTCTTTTTGATGGATGAATATTATTCCATTATGTGAATATTTATGTATTCAGTTTTTACTAAAATGTACTATTTCCATTATAAATGATGTTGCAATGACTATATATGTATGTACATAATTATATGCAATGACATATGTGGGTGTGTATATATATGTATGTCAAAAGTTACATATACTAAGCATTTTGATAAGTACTGCTAAATTGCCATCCAGAAAGATTGAACAGTTTTGCTCATATGCTCACAGCATTTGAGAATGCCTATTCACCCACATTTTTGTTAATCCTAGTATCCCAGATTTTGATTTATTTTTTTGTGTGTTAACTGATAGATAAAACATGGTATCTTCCTGGTTCTCTTTGCATTTTAAAAATTGTGAATGTAAGAAAACTTTTTTTTTTTAATGAATTTCTTATTTTTATTTCTGCCTGATTTTCTTTTGGGTTGTTCAGTTTTAAAACTGACCTATTATGGGACTTCCCTGGTGGTCCAGTGTTTAAGACTCCATGCTCCCAATGTTGGGGGCATTGGTTCAACCCCTTGTCAGGGAAGGAAGGTCCTGCTTACTGCCTGGTGTGCAAAAAAAAAAAAGTTGATCTGCAGTAGCTCATTGTTAATGAGAAAATCAGCCCTTTGTCCTTTGTATTATTAATATTTTCCCCTACTTATCTTTTCTCTTTTGATTCTGCTTATGCTCATTGTTTTGCCCTTTAGAATTTTATCATTTTTTGTTCTTATTTATAAATCCAAGTTCATCATGGTCAATAGACTTTAATTAGAATTCTAATGTTTGATACCAGTACTATATTGTACAACATTTTGAGAACTGCCTAATGAACCAGGAGTTTGCTTTTAAAGAATTCTGGTTTGGCCAAGATTTATATTGACAGGACTGATCCTATTGTCTTTTTAGAATGTATAATTAAATGTAACTAGTACTATTGCCTGGGGAATCCCATGGATGGAGGAGCCTGGTAGGCTGCAGTCCGTGGGGTCGCTAGTTGTCGGACACGACTGAGCGACTTCACTTTCACTTTTCACTTTCACACATTGGAGAAGGAAATGGCAACCCACTCCAGTGTTCTTGCCTGGAGAATCCCAGGGATGGGGGAGCCTGGTTGGCTTCCGTCTATGGGGTCACACAGAGTCGGACACGACTGAAGTGACTTAACAGCAGCAGCAGCAGCAGCAGCCCTAGTTTATGGCTATTTTAAGAAGGACTGGCATGGATCTTCTAAATCATATTTAAATACTTGTAATTTGTCTTGATTTTTTTTGAAGCTGGAATGCTGCAACCATTTTATTAATATGCTTCATTCATTTTTAAAAAAGAACTATTCAGCAAAGTTCCCTTTTAATAATTGGCATGGGTTTCTTAGTATTTTGTTAAAATCACCAAGTTAATTTTAATGGCATTATTGGATAACAGAGTATTTCTTAGAAGTTCTTGATGTTGTAATGGTCTGATTTCAAAAAGTATTCTCTATCCAGCTTGGGCAGAAAAAGACTCATCTTAATAGTCAGCAAAATGCAAATTTCCCTTATGCTTTAATTTTGTGTTATATATTTAGCACTTTTTCTCTTGAGAACAACCCCTTTTTTCCTGACCAGGAATTTTTGTGGTCCTCTATTTTCATTTTCACTCTTTAAAACTGGCCATTGGGTTTTTTTTTTTTTGGTTGTGCAAAAGGGAATTATTTTATTTCTGTAGAAAAGCTTCATAATGAGAGAAATAATAAGTGAGACAGAAAAATGAGGACTCATATTAGCATTTCTATGAGGCTTAAAATAAACTCTCAGCTGGAGAGAAGTAAATTTAATATTATTATGTTTTCTTTTATAAAGAAGGGGTAGGATGGGGGTAGGATGGAGATTTGGGGGCTGTACTGACTGAAAGAAAAATCACTCTTGTTTTTGTTTTCTACAGAAAAAAATCGTTATGTTCAGCCTTAAGAGCTAAAAACTATTCTCAGTGTGCTGACTCCTTTAAAAAAATCTCTTTCGTGAGGTTTTCCTTGCTTCCCTCACCTTCAGTGGACCCTTGGGATGTTTTGTATGTTCGGAAAAGGCTTAAAATATTTTTTATTGGTGTACTGGAGAAGGAAACAGTAACCCACTCCAGTATTCTTGCCTGGAGAATCCCATGGACGGGGAAGCCTGGTAGGCTACAGTCCATGGGGTCGCAAAGATTCGGACACGACTGAGAGACGAACGGATGGAACGAATGGACAGTTGATTTATAATGTTGTGTTGATTTCACGTGTACAGCAAAGTGAATCAGTTATCCATATCCATATGTCCACTCTTTAGATTCTTTTCCCATATAGGCCGTTATAGAATATTGAGTAGCATTCCCTGTGCTGTACTTGAGTGCATGTGAAGTCGTTTCAGTTGTGTCTGACTCTTTGCGACCCTATGGACTGTAGCCTGCTAGGCTTCTCTAGTCCATGGGATTGTCCAGGCAAGAATACTAGAGTGAGCTGCCATGCCCTCCTCCAGGGGATCTTATATGCCAGGGTTGATGTCTTCTTGCTTCTGTCCTTGCCCGGGCACACAGCATCCCAGGTAGTCCATTCCTGGCCTGGTCTGTGGCCCCAGTTCTCATGACATTCTGCTTGCCCACTCCATTGTCTCTTCCTGAAAGAGCTCAGTGTCTGGGGCTCCCTCCTAGGAAGACCTGTGCACTGAGGAGCTGTGTCTTCTGACGCAGCTTGGGCCCCGAGCTCTGCTCGTCCACCCCAGCGATCAAGTTGCATTCTAGTGCCTGTGTCTGCTGAACTCCTTTGGGAGAAGGAGGGAGCTGGCCAGGGGTACTGGAGCCACTCCAGTACCTAAGTAGCCACATACAGCTTGAGGACAGTCTTGGCATCCGGTTGGTTGACCTTCACATGCCTGGTGCAGTCCCCTTCTCTAGGCCCTGGCATCCATGGGGCACATGCAGTGTGCCCAGTGTGGCACGGTGTGGAGTCTCTCTGGTCATCGTGGTGAGTTGCCGTACCATCTGAGCATGACTGTTTGTTAAGGAGCTAGCTCCTGTGGGTTTATGTAGAACACTGACATAGCTAGTTTTTGAAGAGCTCATATAAATGAGAAATTCGAGTGGGTGGGGAGGTGGGATCCCTTGCCCTTGATGATGGCCCTGCAGGGCTGCAGGCTGGAGATCACTCGTTGCTTAGCAACCACTGCCAGGCTTTTTGTTTCCTCCAGCCTGAACCTAGGTAATGTCCTCAGGGATTGGGATTCGGGCAGCCTGGTTTAGAAAGGAGTGGGAATTGGGTTTTCTGTAAGCTCAATATGGGGGCTTCCCTGGTGGCTCAGTGGTAAAGGCTCTGCCTGCCAATGCAGGAGATGCGGGTTTGATTCCTGGGTTGGGAAGATCCCCTGGAGAAGTAAATGGCAACCCATCCAGGATTCTTGCCTGGAGAATCCCATGGACAGAGGAGCCTGATGGGCTACAGTCCATAGGGTTGCGAAGAGTCAGATACAACTTCATGACTAAACAATAACAACAAAGCTTAACATGGCTCCTAGTGCACAGCCTTCTACCCTAAACAAAGAAACAAACAAACAAATACCTTCAGGCAGCTGGCAGTTATGGTAACTCTGGATAGTTTGGGGCCCAGAGAAGCTCATAAAACAAACTGAATCGTCACGTCAAGGGCTCAGCCTAAACATCTGCTTCCCATTCGTCCCTCCATTTCCATGACTTGGAATCTTCCAGGCCTGACCTACTCACAGTCTGACACTGAAACACATTTTTTCTGGAATGCTGGGAGAGGGGGAGGAAATGATACTCTTTGTCTTTCAAAGCAAGGTTAGTAATCTAAGAAACTCATCCTTTCACTGGCAGTTTCTGAAAGTGAAGTCTCTCACTCCTGTCTGACTCTTTGCGACCCCATGGACTGTAGTCTACCAGGCTCCTCTGTCCATGGGATTTTCCAGGCAAGGATATTGGAGTGGGTTGCCATTTCCTTTTCCAGGGGATCTTCCCAACCCAGGGATTGAACCCAGGTCTCCCACATTGCAGGCAGATGCTTTACCATCTGAGCCACCAGGAAAACAAGTTCCTGAGCACTGATTAAAATGGTGTTGGAAGAGGTCATTGAGTCACTGCTAGCTGACTTTCCAGCTTACCCTGAGCAATTGGTAGCTCCTCACCCATCCCTGTCTCATCCTTGGAATATGCATTCTGCCCGCCATTACCATGATGAGAGCCATCTTCAAGGACATGATCTTGAGAACAACGTGATGTTGAGACCACCTGGACTGGAGACATGGCTTAACTTCTACATAAATTTTAAGATTCTGGAGGGCAGGGACAGAAATCTGTCTTGTGATGCCCAAGATACACCTCATACGTAAGTTCCTTTGCTTATTAAATCTGCCACCTGCTGATCCAGAGGGGTCTGCCTTGTCCTCACTCTACAGGGGCTAGTTTCAGATTTCACCCTGGAAGCTTTTTCGAGTTTCAAACCGACAGCAACACATTTTGTAGACTTCTAAAGCTTGGAACCATCCTAGAATTCATCTTGGCCATTTCTTTAATTTTGCAGAAGAAAGTGAAGGCCAAAGACATGAATGTCAGAGTCAGGAGTTGAATATTGCTTACTTCCCATCTTTGGGCTCTCTTCACCAAAGAGTTTAAGCTTAGACATTTGGAATCACAAGGACAGTCCTCTGGGCAGGTGTGGTGGGAATTGCCTATAAGAGCATATGTAGGTTCTTACGGGCATTCAGATTCACATTAAATATTCAGTTATTTATGTGCCTGGCTGTGTGTGAGGCTCCTTTCTCTGTATTATGTATTTTTAAGCTTCATGTTTCTTTGGAGGAGGCATTTCCTTTGCTTGATAGGTGAGGAGATTGGAGTGGATAGAGTATCTTGGTGATTTACCCAAGGTCAAACAGTGGCTGGGTTGATACTGGAGTCCTTTGTCTACATATGTAGTGTTTTCTTCATGTTATCACAGCTGTCTGCTGCTCATCCTGCGATGTATAGAAAAATTCATTATACATGATGCTGAGCTCAGTACTGAAATTCATTTCATTCAGTTGAAGACTTAAAATGGTGAAATACTCACTGTAGTCATTGCATCATTTTATTTTTTGGCAATTAAGAGACATCTTAGACAAGCAGGCCATTGTTTTAGAATGGCCTCAACATAAAATCATCTAGATCAGAAATAATTTTCCTGCATGGCTTAATGCTTTTGCCTAACACCTTCGGAAATCACTGTTACAAGTGTAATTTTGTATTTTAGCTGATAGAAAACCTCTAAAAATAAAACGAGTTTTATTAGAATAATAATTAACTTGCAGTAATCACTTGTAATACAAAATTCAGTAATTTGAATGACCATAGCTAAAAGCCAGTAAAAGTACTAATTTTAAGATGATTGTGAATTTTGTATGTTTCCATGAGTAGACCAGAAGTACAATTAAGTGTTTTACTAAGTAGACATAATTGTGTGTGTGCATGCTCAATTGCTCAGTCGTGTCCGACTCTTTGGACCCCATGGACTGTGGCCCTCCAGGCTCCTCTGTCCGTGGAATTTTTCAGGCAAGAATACTGGAGTGGGTTGCTATTTCCCCCTCCAGGGGAAGGAGGAAATTCAACCCAGGAATTGAACCTGAGTCTCCTGCATTGGCAGGTGGATTCTTTACCACTGAGCCACCTGAGGAGCTCACAGTCTTAAATAGGAATGTATTAAGCACTCTTATAAGGACTTCAGTGATTATGTCTGAGGCTCTTATCTTATAGATGAGAAAAATAAAGATGAGAGAAGTTTGAAAACCAGGCCAGATCAAGATTCTTTCACACTTGTAGCAGGTGTTAATTAGAACTCCTTGGGTTGCTTGCAATAGAAAACCCAGATAGCTCAAGCAAGAAAGGAAGTCACTAGTTTCATGGGACTGAAAAGTGTAGACACTGTGGTATCAGGGGTCAAATAATGTCATCTGGGTCAGTCTCTCTAGCTCTCTGCCCCACTTTCATCCATTTTGGCTTTATTCTCAGATTCCAGGTGGTGACCTCTGGCAGCTCCAGGCTCACACCCTCCTTACTGCCAGTGACCCCAAAGGTACAAAAGAGTCTCTTTTTCCAGTTGCTTGGGAAAGTCCTGAATTAGCTTTGGTTGATTGACATGGGTCAAATGTGTGTCTCTGAACCAATCACTGTGGCTCAGAGATTAGATTCTGAGCATTAACCAGCCCTGGGTCGTGTGTCCAGCACAGGACTAACCCCAGTCAGACTTTGGGGACCAAGATTGGAAGGAGGGCTTTTCTTAAGGAAATCATATACTGTTCTCAGAACAAGGGGTAATAGCTGTTGAGAATAAAGTCAATGGATTCCCAATATGCCCACTGCCTTTCTGTTTATGATGAGTCTTCATACCTGAATGGTGTTTCTCCAAAAATGAATTCCTCCCGTCTGCCTCTTTGCATTCTGTCTCCTTGGGACTTCCTGGAAGGGTACTTTTTATGATGCCTGTGTGTAAATTTTGTTGCCATGTTAATCTCTATTGTTCTTTTTTTAAAGTGATTTTAATATTTTACATTGGAGAGCATATGTGGATCAGGTAGTTCCAAAATATTCTACTATATGTTTGAGAAGGACTCTCAATATCTATTTTATATCCACCCTTACACACACACACACACACACACAGAATTTTAGAAAATGTGCATGTGTTTTGATATCTGGTGTTCTAGAGCTGTTGAGAATTGTTTAGCTGATATGCATTTCATCTTGATGACACAGACATTTAAATTGATAAAAGAATCACAGGCAATAATGAGCTGAAGTCCCCCCATCAGTTAATGGACTCTGAAGCAAGAATGATTATTCCAGGGACTGGAACAGTTCAGTGATTGATGTCGTAGGAGGCTTGAGACTTGGATTCAAAAGACCCAGGTTCTGGCTTGGCCACTTCTTAGGATAGAGAAACAGCTTGTTGTTTTGTGGGAGAGATGTTAACACAGCTGGCTAGAAAAGAGGACCACAAAGCAATCCATCAATCAATGGGGGAGAACAGACAACTCTCCCTTGTGGGAGAATCACAGGTAGTTTATGGATATACTGTTCCTTAAAGAGGGGGTCTAATTCCCCCTCCCTAACTGTGGACTGTACAGAGTGACTTCCTCCCAAAGAACACACTGTGAAAATCAGGGGAATGAGTGATCTTAAGAGCAACCAGATGCTTTGCTAGGCAATCAAGGTCATCATCAACAGTGATAAGTCATGGTAATAGCATGCACCCTTGACATTCCAACTTGTGATTCATCCAACCTCAGATATGCAGATGAAACCACTCTCATGGCAGAAACTGAAGACCCTCTTGATAAGGGTGAAAATGGAGAGTGAAAAAGCTGACTTAAAACTCAACATTCAGAAAACTAAGATCATGGCATCCAGTTCCATCACTTCATGGCAAATAGCTGGGGAAAAAGTGAAAACAGTGAAAGATTTTATTTTCTTGGGTTCTAGAAGCACTGTGAACAGTGACTGCAGCCACAAAATTAAAAGACACTTATTCCTTGGAAGAAAAGCCATGACAAACCTAGACAGCATGTTAGAAAACCGAGATATCACTTTGCTGACAAACGTCCATATAATGCTATGGTTTTTCCAGTAGTCATGTACAGTTCAGTTCAGTCACTCAGTCCTGTCCAACACTTTGTGACCCCATGGACTGCAGCACACCAGGCCTCCCTGTCCATCACCAACTCCCAGAGTTTACTCAAACTCATGTCCATTGAGTCGGTGATGCCATCCAACCATCTCATCCTCTGTCGTCCCCTTCTCCTCCCACCTTCAATCTATAGTCATGTCCAGATGTGAAAATTGGACCATGAGGAAAGCTGAGTGCTGAAGAATTGATGCTTTCAGACTGTGGTGCTGGAGAAGACTCTTGAGAGTCCCTTGGCCTACAAGGAGATCAAACCAATCGATCCTAAAGGAAATCGACCCTGAATATTCATTGGAAGGACTGATTCTGAAACTAAAACTTCAATACTTTGGCCATTTGATGTGAAGAGCTGACCTACTGGAAAAGATCGTGATGCTGGGAAGGATTGAAGGCAGGCGGAGAAGCGGGTGGGAGAGGAACAGATGGTTAGATAGCATCACTAACTCAATGGACATGAATTTGAGCAAACCCCTGGGGACAGTGAAGGACAGGGAAGCCAGGCATGCTACAGTCCATGGGGTCACAACGAGTAGGACATGACTTGGAGACTGAACAACAACGACAGCCCTTGACATGATGAAATAAAAATGGCACTTTACCTCTATGGTTTTCCTCTCCCCAAATCCATAATCCCAGTTCAGTTGTGATAAAAATGGCAGTTAAGTCCTGATTGATACATCTGTTTGTGTGCTCAGTTGCTTAGTCATATCCAACTCTTGTGACCCCGTGGACTGTAGCCCACCAAGCTCCTCGGTCCGTAGAATTCTCCAGGCAAGAATACTGGAGTGGGTTGTCATTTCTTCTTCCAGGGGATCTTCCTGACCCAAGGATAGAACTTGCAACTCCTGTGGCTCTGACATCGGCAGGCAGATAAGTCCTAATGTCCCTAATTGAGGGACATTCTACAAAATACCTAATCATTACTCCTCAAAATTATTAAAGTCACCAAGACAAGGAAAGTCTGGGAAAGAACCTGTCACATCCAGGAAGAGCCTGTGAATCCATAAAGGCCACCTGTAATATGGGATCTTGTAATAGGAGAAGGACATTAGGAAAAAGCTAAGGAAACCTGAATAAAGAATAGACTTTAGTTGGTAATCATGTGTCAATATTGGTTCATTTATTGTGACAAAGGTACCAAACTAATGCCAGATATCATTGATAAGAGAACCAAGTTATGGAGTGTATGGTAATTCTCTGTGCTCTCTTCACAACTTTCCTGTGAATCTGAAAGTATTCTAAAATAAAAAAGTTTACTTAAAGAAAATGAGCTTCCCTCGCTTCAGCTGAAAGTATTTTATCAAACTCTGGTTGCATCCAGGCCCTGGCACTGGGAGATCCAAGATGAATTAGATGTGTTCTCTGCACCTGGCTGTAATTGGGCAGATGTTAAAGCAGGTTCAGGGAGGTTGAAAGATTTTTCTAAAGAAGAGCAAAAGTCTGTCATTCCTTGAGACTCAGGGATATCCATCCGTAAGGCATATTTTGTTTGGTAGGCAAAGGGGGAAAAACATCTTGCCTCCTCCATCAGTGGTCCTTAACCCTGGTTGAGGCTTCCCTAGTGGCTCAGATGGTAAAGGTCTGTCTACAATGCAGGAGATGCGGGTTTGATCCCTTGGTGGGGAAGATCCTCTAGAGGAGGGCATGGCAACCCACTCTAGTATTCTTGCCTGGGAAACCCCATGGATAGAGGAGCATGGCAGGTTGCAGTCTATGGAGTCAGAAGAGTCGGAAGCGACTAAACCACCACCACCAGGGGATCTTTAAAAATGCAAATACCTGTGTACTGAATGCTCAAAAAATGTTATTTACTCTTAAAAAAGTGCAGATGCCTGGGCCTTGCTCCAGACCTATTACATCAGAATCAATGGGTGGAGGTGGTGTCTGGGTGGCCTTTTGATGAAGGACCCCCTAGGTGATTCTGATGGGCAGCTATGGTCCAGGACCACTGGCCTGGTTATTTGTGTAGGTCACATAGCACATTTTCGTGTCATTCCTCTCCCTTCTGGAATATCTCCTTTCTTCTGCCTTCTTGGTTGAGAGCTTGGTTTGATTTCTTCACTTGTGTTGGTCTGCTCCAGGACAAAATAAGCCTTCCCTGAAAATTGTGGTAGTTCAGGTCTGCCATGATCAAATTAAATTGGTGATTTTATGTTCTTGTCCTCTCCTCTTACTTATCCAGCCATGGGATTCCACGTTACATATTCAGTCCCTTCACCCTTTGGATCCAGGGATTTTCATCCTGGTTCTGTGACCTTGAGCAAGTTACATCCTGTCTCTGAGCCTCGTTTCCCTCAGCCCTAAATTAGACCCCATCAAGTGTGTTCATTGGAGGGACTGATGCTGAAGCTGAAGCTCCAATACTTTGGCCACCTCATGCGACGAGTTGACTCACTGGAAAAGACTGTGATGCTGGGAAAGGTTGGGGGCGGGAGGAGAAGGGGACGACGGAGAATGAGATGGCTGGATGGCATCACCGACTCTGTGGACATGAGTTTGCGTGAACTCCGGGAGTCGGTGATGGACAGGGAGGCCTGGCGTGCTGTGATTCATGGGGTCGCGGAGAGTCGGACACGACTGAGCGACTGAACTGAACTGACTGAAGTGTATCTCTTGTGCTTATTATGAAGGTGACAGTGATTCAGGGCCCATCTGAACGCGTGGCTTTGATCCATCATCTGCCAGCCCGGGAACTTTCCTTCTCTATAGGAAAATGTCCTAAATTGTTTCTTTTCTTTTTCAAAAATAAATTTCTGTGTGCGTTTTGCTCTAATGCCTGTAGGAAGTGGACTCAAATATTTCCAGAATCATCTGATATAGTTTCTAAAAAGAATCAAAGGATCTACTTTTCCTGGTTCCTTTCTTCAGGACCCCTCTAGAAGCAACTAGAAAAGAAGTTTGTTTTTGTTTTTTGTTCTGCAAGGGTGATTGGATTGGTGAAGATGACTTTTCTTTGTCTCTGTGACCCTTGTGTTGACTTTAAATGAGAATCATTGTGGTGGAAAGTCAGTTGTCTTCAAACTGAATCTTGAATATGTGCTTTATGGTTCAGTATTTCCACTGGTAAGAACAGTTCTGGCCTGTCGTAAGGGCCAATATTATAGTGCAAATGAAGCATTTTGCTAGAACCTGCATGATTTGTAATGATCTCTTTCAAGGCTTCATACTGGCTCCATTGCTTTATTGTTTTCCAAATTTCAATTTTTGTTGCTCGAGAGAAAGTAAGATATCTGTTATACTGTTGTCTGAATCAGATTAGTTGGACTTTGTCTGGTAATTCCCTTTATGCATTATTTTCTATAGAACTTGACAAATGGTTAATCAACATGACACATTCTTGTCTTGCATATGTTTCTTTGGGGAAATTACTGGAGTTAGTTGGCTGCATTTTTGAGTACTTAGTTGATATCTGAGCGTGGAAAAGAAACTTTAACATGGGGTTTAACATGCTTTGGAAGGTTTACTTGTAAACATCCTAAGACTACAATGATCCACTGATGCAAAATAATTGCAGCCTTCAAATTTAATTACTCCAGTTATGCTTGCCAAAGGTTGTTCCATTAGGAATCCTGCATTTGAACAGAAGAACAAACTTTTTTGTCTTGCTACCAGGGTAGTAAGCTAGGAACAATTCTTGATGGGGATAATGAGGCTGTGTGTGTGTGTACTTAGTCATTCATGTCTGACTCTTTGTGACCCCATGGACTGTAACCTGCCAGGTTCCTCTATCCGTGGAATTTCCAGGCAGGAATACTGAAGTGGGTTGCCATTTCTTTCTCCAGGGGATCTTCCTGACCCAGGGATCAAACCTGTGTCCCTTGTGTCTCCTGCATTGCAGGTGGATTCTTTACCATTAACGCCATCTGGGAAGCCCATAAGGAGGCTAGATTCCATCATAAGCTTGCAGTGGGAAACCACCTAACCTTTCTGGGGCTTAGTTACATCATCTCAGTGCTTTCAGCTTCTCCAAGGTTCCACTGAAGGCTGTGATCGTTTTGGTGGTAGGAGCTCTTACATTTGTCCAATGGGGCCAGAGAGGGCCTTTGGTGGTGTCTGCTCCCTCCATTGGCTCAGCCTCTCCGATTAATGAGAGTATGCCTGTCTGTGAATGCACTTTCAGAAGGCAGGGAGTGCCAAGGGAGTTTCACACTGGTAGGTGGTGGCATTTCCTCTTCATCCAATTTGAGTTAAATGGGACCAACATATATTTTTTTCTGGCTTGTTTTTTTGCCAGGTTATATCTCCAGTGTTTGCTGGTATGCTGATGTGAACACTGTCATCTTGCTTCTTTTCTTCCAGGATATTTTAAGGCTAAGATAAATTGTGTGAAGAAACACATTTTAAAATGGGTTTAAACTTTGCATATGTTTAAATGGGTTTTCACAGGAGAAATATGTCTAAACTTTTGCATCGTTAGAAAGTCATGGCTCTGCCAAAGCCACCTGCTAGAAGCAAGATAGGAATCAACTCACTCCCTCTGAGGTGAAAGAAGATAGCTCTAAACCAAGGCCAAGGTGGGGAGGGTGAAGCAGGGGGAAGTGGGGGAACACAGGGGCTTTCAGCTTCCAGTGTATATATTCAGCTTGGATTCTTGAATCTGTTTAAAATATGTGTTCAGCTGACACATGTTTTCTGATCTCTCCCAGGAACCAGTCTTATAGATGAAATTCTCGTACGTGCTAAAGGTCAGTCTTTGAGACATGATGTTTCATTCAGGATTCATCCTGCTGCCTCAGGGGTCAAGCTCCTAGAGACAATTGAGTCCACCATTTAGAGGCATCTGCCACAAATGACAGACCTAGGATCCCAGGACCCCAAAGCCCATTCTGACAGGGTTGGGGTGGCTGCAGCAGCAACTCACACTTGGCTGCGTCTCAGTCTTCAAGTCAACGTGGGGGAAATTTCCATTTCCATTATTTCACTCATTTCCGTGATTCAAGGGGAAGAAAGTGGCCTGTTCAACGTAGCCGAAGCTACAAAAGTTCAAAGTTGCATGAATGGCATGGTGCACCTGATGGTTGCTTCAGAGAATCCAGGGTGGGAGGGGTTACCTGCTAGTGCAGATAAGTTTGGGCTTCAAGGTGACTCAACAGGATCCAGCTTATATAGGGACAGGGCTAGACTTTTCCAGGAAGGTCCTTTCCATGTCTCTAGTGGTAGGAGTGGCTCACAATCCCCAGACTGTGCTGTTTTGGTGAAATACATTAGGGAAGACTATTATTTATGTAAATTTGATGAGAGATGAGAAGTTTCTGGGCCACGTGTTTGCTGATGTGAGTTTACTACGGCGGAAGATTGGCATAGATTCTACATCACGCCTAAACGTTGTCAAACTCTTGCTGGCCAATTTTAATTACCAGCCAGACTAAGAGGACAGAAGAGGAGGAAAGAAATGATGACAATTGAGATAAAGTTGACTGAGAATCCATCTGGAGATCATTTTGGCCCAAAGCAGTGCCAGACATACAAATATTATGGGAAATTATTCTATTAGCCTTATGATTAAATTTGGCAGCTACTGATATTAAAATATTGTGACAGATTAAAATAATTTCAAGTTGCTTTAAAAATATATCCCTAGAAGTGAAATGAGCACTTCTTTGGATGTTGGGTTGTAAAAATTGGTTTAGTTTTCTGAAAAGCAATTAGATTATATGGATCAAAAATCTTAAAGTGTGTTGACTCTGTAATACCTCTTTTAGGAGTTTGTTCATAGAAAGTTGTTGGAAATTTGAACAAAATTTTATAAACAGAGATAGTCTTCACGGCATTATTTACAATAACCCAATATTAGAAAATGGCTATATGTCAAGTTTTAAAAAAATATTTATGTGTATTTGGCTGTGCCAGGTTTTAGTTACGGCACATGGAGTCTTTCAATCGAGGCATGTGGGTTCTAGTTCCCTGACCAGAGATTGAACTTGGGTCCCCTGCATTGGGAGCTTGAAGTCTTAGCCGGTGGACCACCAGGGAAGTTCCAAAGTGTCAAGTTAATAGGAGACTGTTTCAGTAATTGTGTAGCTCTGTGATGGAGATTTATATAGACAATGCAAATGTGTGCTCAGTTGCGACCCATAGACTGTAGCCTATCAGGCTCCTCTGTCCATAGAATTCTTAGGCAAGAATACTGGAGTGGGTTGCCATTTCCTACTGCAGGGGATCTTCCTGACCCAGGGATCAAACCCATGTCTCCTGTGTCTCCTGCATTGACAGGCAGATTCTTTACCACTGAGCTACCTGGGAAGCCCCAGACATTGCAAAAGGTATTTTTAAAGATAATTTGTCAGAGAAGGAAATGGCAACCCACTCCAGTATTCTTGCCTGAAAATCCATGGACAGAGGAGCCTGGTGGGCTGCAGTCCATGGGGTCACATGACTGAGCATGTGTGCATGACGGTGGAGGGAGGTGGGTTGGTAGCAACAAACTGGTAGAACTAAAAAAAAAAGAAAAAAAAGATAATTTATATTTATGATGTTAAATAGAAAAGAAAAAAAGAAAAGTTGAACCAGTGCTATAGTCACAATTAGTTTAAGGTACATAAAATAACACTGGAATGAAATACATGCTGTCTTTTGACAGAGTGACTATAAAACTGATTGAACTCTGTGCCTCTCAATTATTTAGAAATTTTGGCGTTTTGCAGTGTGTCTGTTGATACTTCATTGTGATTTGAAGGGAACTGATGACAAAGTCCATGAAAGTCATTCCTCCCTAACATATTGGTGTGATTGGGATTTCCAGGATTGGAGTCACTTGTTTGAATTAGGTAGTAAGGACTTCCAGAAGGTCCTTGTCTAGGCTGTTAGGGAGTGGAGGGTGGGTGGGGGTGGTATTAAGCCATCAACTCACTCCAGTCACAGGGCTTTGTTTTCTAGTCAAGTGGGAGCCTGCAGCTGGGTTTCTTGGGCGGTGGTTAGAAGGGGTCTGCTGGTCTCTGAACAAACACGGAGGGTGGGCCGAGTGAGGCTCAGGATGTGGTACCAGAGAAGAAGCGCAGGGGTTTGCTTCTGTTGGTTTATTAGAATTTCTGGAGTTTCTGCCTGCTCCTTCCTCCCAGCATGAGCTGGCCCAGACTCATGTCTTTGGCGGGCTGCTCCTGGACTCTGCCCCTCTGCACCCAAGGCTGGTGAAAGCTGGCTTGGAACCTGGGTGCTGGGCCCCAGCTGACTGGGTCGGTGGGGGGTGGAGTGGGGATGGAGGACAGGCAACAGCCATGCCACATGCACAGCAATCTCCCACCTGTAGGTTCCATTTTGCATGGAGTGAAAGTGGGATGGTCTTTTGCTGGTAAAATGGGACTTTTGGAATTTCATGAAGACACAGGCCCATCTCCATCTCCTCCCTCCCTCCGATCCCCGCCTACCATGTGCATCCCATCTTGGGAGAGGCTCACAACACAGAGACTTTTCTGCCCCAGCCCTTTGTACGTGACATTCCTCCAGAAAACTCCTCTTTCCTTGACTCTATCCAGGGCTGGTTCTCCTTCAGGTACCTATTAAATAGCACCTCCTGAAAGAGTCCTCCTCTGACCACTTTAGAGAGATCTTGCGTGTGTGCTCAGTTGCTTCAGTCATGTCTGACTCTTTGTGACCCCATGGACTGTAGCCTGTCAGTCTCCTCTGTCCCTGGAATTCTCCAGGTAAGAATACTAGAGTGAGTTGCCATGCCCTCCTCCAGGGGAACTTCCCGACCCAGGGATCAAACCTGCATCTCCTGGGGCTCCTGCACTGCAGATGGATTCTTTACCTCTGAGCCTCCCATGTCCCAGTTCTCATCATGACTGAGAGACTGTTGGTTTACCTGTTTCCCATCTCCCTTGGGGCTGGTCGCCATGTCTCCTGGAGTGATTGCTCTGTGCCTGGCGCCTGAAGTTGCTGCGTGACTGTTTGCTGAATGAATGAATCATAAATGAATGAATGAAGTGTGTAAGCTGACTCTTGCATTTACAATCACCAGAACGAATGGACAAGTGCTCATTGTGGAATACATGTTATTTGCTAAGTTCTCTGCACAGGCCAGTTGATCTGTTCTTCTTTGCTGAGAATAAGAATGATGGTGATTGGGGTTTCCCTGGTGGTCCAATGGTTAAGAATCCTCCTTGCAATGCAGGGGACCTGGGTTGGATCCTTAGTTGCGGATCTAAGATTCCTCATGCTGCAGGGCAGCTAAGCCTGTGTACTGTAACTACTAAGCTCGCATGCCCTGGTGCCCGCAAGCCACAACTAGGGAAACTTACACTGTGCAGTGAAGATCCTGTGAGCCGCAACTGTGTGCCAATGCAGCCAAATCAATAAATAGATTTTTTTAATAAAGAATGTTGGTGGTGACAAGAGCTAACCTGACTGGGCGAGCTTGACAGGCATTGCCTTTGTCATTGACATGCATCTTTTCCTTTAATTTTTCCAACAACGTGGAAAGCTCTGCTAGGAAAGGAACAATGACACTCGGCATTTGAAACAGCCATGTTCAACACTGTTCTCATCATATTTTTGTTCAAATTAGTAAAATTGCATCATCCATTCAGTGATTAACTCCAAATTCAGGGTAGGACGGAAATAAAAATGACGATGGATCTTGTGGAGTAGTCATTTGCATACTTTATTTAGACAGAATAGTTTTAATAATTCTAAAACTTTTAAATAACTGTTGAATTGAAAACAGCATTATTTTACCAATGAACCCTTTATTCTTCAGTCTCTTCAGAGCTGTGGGTTGCTAGGCAACCAAAGACCAGAGTCCTCTAAACTTGTTGAGTTATTGCCCAATCACAGTCCTGGTGGATAGGAACAAATCAACAAAGATAAAAACATGCCCCAGAATGATTATAATAATTCAGTGATTATCCCGATTGCATTCTAGAGAATCACATTTATTCCAAACCATATGCTCAGTCTCTTTATTTTTTTACTAGGTCACGGGAACAGCTTTTATCTAAATTATCTTTAACTGTGGATTCTCATTATAATTCTCAAAAAGTAAATTATTTTAAATTAGTTTCAGTTGGAAAATAGCCCACGATGCTTTGATTTGTGATGAACCATACGCTGTAAGTAGGTCATAATCATGAAGACCAGATTTGGTAGGAGATTTTGTTTGTTTGTTTTTTTCCCCTGCGGATTGTGGCCAGGAAAAGTGGGTTGGGGGGCAGTATGCCGGGAATCAGACAGGTCCCAGTGCAGCTTTGTCACTCTCTGGGCAGCTTTGGACAGGTTTCTAAAGCTCAGTCAGCCTCAGTTTTTTCATCTGTAAAATGGAAAACAACAGCATCTCCCTTAAACAGTAAGCTTCTGTAGTGGATGTGGTCTGAGAAGTGCCTTGTGGTCAGATGATGGAAACTTTGTAAATTTTTTATTTCATCCTAAAGACACTGGGGAGCTTTTGGAGAGTTTACAGAGACCCCTTCTCGTTCACTCCTTCTTTCACCACCCCCACTTATAAACAGAGGCTTATTTGGGTCTGAGGGCTCAGCAGTCATTGTTTTGATCATCTCTTCTGGAGAAACAAATGATCCCAAAATGTAGTAGCTTAACTCAACAACTGTTTTATTGATTTGCTCGTGAACATGTAATTCAGGCAGGGCATCCTCTGGGCCTGACCGGGCTGGAGGAACCATTGCAGGGCCATGTGACTGCATGAAAGGCAGGTCGGGGCTGGCTTTTGACTGGATACTCTGCGGGGCTGTAGCCTAGACCTCTGTCTTCCTCCGCGTGACTTCTCTGTGGGGTGGGTTGAGCTTCTCACAGCATGGCAAGCCCAGGTGAGTGGGACTTTTAGCTGGCTTCCCCCAGGGCAGAAATGTAGAAGCCTCCGGGGCTTCTTAAAGTGGAAGCCCAGGCCTGGCACAGTGTCACTTCCACTGCAGGCTGTGGGTCGAGGCAGATCAGAGCTCCAGTCCAAACTAAAGAGGAGGGGTCTACATAAGGCCTCGGTTGTGGGAAGTGTGGCTCATCGACTGCCTTCACGGTAACAGTCCATCAGAACCATCCTGCTTGTTTTCAGAGTTTGACCTCCAAGTCTCTGGGAAATAAATGCCTCCTTCCCTCTCCTGATATGCTCACATCGTGAGAATTAAAAATACATACCTACACATTACAAAGTGCCTCAGGTTGAGAACCGCTAGTCATGTATATGTTCAACCGCTATGAGGACAGGCAGTGTGGTTGTAAAGGGTACTTAGCAGAGTGCCTGGCAGAAGGTGAGTGACAGACATGCTTATATCATCACCACCATCACCATTATCACCATCACCGTCACTTTTATCATCATCACTCTAATCCATCACCATCATCACCAAATCATCATCATGGTGCCATCGCTATTACCATCGTCACCATCGCTATTACCATCACCATCATCACCACCGCTGTAATCATTATCATTACAAATTTAGCTTTCCTGGACTAATCTGATAACCCAATTATTTCTTTTCCCTTTCCTCTTTAGGAAAATGTGCTTTGATTTCTAAATAACCAACTTAAAATTTTAAGCACAACGAATTTTCAAATTGAGGAAATCATAGACTTCTTTACACCGCACTGTCTTTGACATTTATAATTTATGGATTCTGTGATTTCTTGGTGAATACTGGATAACTATTAAAAGTAAGAGCTCTAATTATAGGGGAGATAGCACAGTGTCAGAATACCCACTTTGGAATTCAGACTTTAAAATCACTTACCACTGACAGATGACCAAAGACTTCCAAAAGTCATTTTCCGAATCCATAAGATGGGGGTAACTAACTGAACTGAACCGAACTGATGTGTCTAGGAAGGTGGTGTAAGACTTAAATAAATTATGTGTAAAAACCACCAACTGAACCACTAGTACTTAGCAGGAATTCAGTTGATGAAACTTTGTCACTGGTCTGGATTTTTTTTTTTTTTGTACTTGTTTAGCTATGATATAAGTCAAACTTCATGCTATTATATCCTGCAGTTAAGATGTTAAATAATTAGCTACCTCACAAAATAGATTTGTTTCCTTAGTCTGTCTGGAAATTGTTGCCCATCTTTGCATTTTTATAGTTCAGTCTAATGGAAAGCAGTTACATTTACAACCAGTCTTCCATCCTTGTTGATTATCGGGTCTTGACCTTTCCTTGTGGCTGGTTTTCTTGTCATCACTCATTCATTTCTTCACTGTCTTCTCTGTCCTACTTGATGGTTTTGAGATGAAGCGACTGGTATAACTTTTCAAATACCATTTGCTTAGAGAACATGGCAATCCGCTTCGGTACTCTTGTCTGGAAAATCCCATGGAAGGAGAAGCCTGGTGGAGGCTACAGTCCATGGGGCCGCAAAGAGTCAGACATGACTGAATGACTTTACTTTCATTTTCTTTAGCTGATTATAAGTATTAAAAAATAAGATCAGTAACATCTTCCTGAATATTTTAATGACCTCCATGAAATATTTGGCTACAGTTCAACAAGCAAACTTAGGCAAATGAAAATTGTCCTTAATTACTGAGATCAGTCCTGAGTGTTCATTGGAAGGACTGATGTTGAAGCTGAAACTCCAATACTTTAGCCACCTGCTTGCGAAGAGCTGACTCATTTGAAAAGACCCTGATGCTGGGAAAGATTGAAGGCAGGAGAAGAAGGGGACAACAGAGGATGAGATGGTTGGATGGTGTCACCGACTCAACGGACATGAGTTTGATGGACAGGGAGGCCTGGCGTGCTGTGGTCCATGGGGTTACGAAGAGTCAGACATGACTGAGTGACTGAACTGAACCGAACTGTAATTAGAAAATATTGAGTTTTATGCTGAGGTTTTTGAGAGCTGAATAAATACTAACCGAGTCTTAAAAATTCTATTAAAATTAAAATTCTATTAAAAATTCTATGCATAAGGTTTCTTAGGAAATTTCAGTCTAGAGTCTGCTGAATTTTATGCTGGGGTTGGGGGGAAGAGTGCAGGATAAATTTATAAACTAGTCTTGAAATATGTTCTCACCTGTTCAAATGTCATTTTCATTCTAAACACAGTGTAGCCTTTAGCCGTGGCCTTTAGATTTGCGATTCTTGGAACTCTCTCTTCTCATGAGCCAGCTCCCCACCCCTCATCTTGCTTACATTTTGAATGATTTCTGTTCCCTTCTAACATGATTTTCTCTGGAATGTGTTCATAGCATCTGGCAATCTGTCGTGCCTGTTTCCAATTTCTTGAGATGACATTTGCTAAACTAAAATATATATATATATATAATTGTGTTTTTATAATTATAAATGTATTATGTGATGCATGGGTTTTAGTGGCGGGTGTAATATTCCATAACCTGCTTAATGTACTGCACTGAATTTGAATGAGGAAATGGGGTAAGGACTCCCAGAGTTTGAAAGAATAATGCTTCTGAGAGAAACTTGCTGAGTCTCTTTCCTCTCGGATGGTGTTCCATGGCTTCCCCGGGCCTCAGGAACTGAGTTGGGCAACTATGTGAAGGATATAGGATTTACTTAATAAATGATGAGATGGTTTTTGGTCATTCAAAGATGACTATGAAGGAATTTACTATAAATCATGTAGTCTATGTCCGACTCTGGTTGTTTGAGTTTGGATCCTCTTCTCTGCTGCTACTGCTGCTGCTGCATCACTTCAGTCGTTTCCGACTCTGTGCGACCCCACAGACGGCAGCCCACCAGGCTCCCCCATCCCTGGGATTCTCCAGGGAAGAACACTGGAGTGGGTTGCCATTTCCTTCTCCAATGCATGAAAGTGAAAAGTGAAAATGAAGTCGCTCAGTTGTGTCCGACTCTTCGCGACCCCATGGACTGCAGCCTACCAGGCTCCTCTGTCCATGGGATTTTTCAGGCAAGAGTACTGGAGTGGGGTGCCATTGCCTTCTCTGATGCTCTTCTCTACAAGGGACCAAACTCCTTTTCTTAGAACAAAACTGACTTAAAGGAGTAACACCAGGGTGGAGAAAGCTTGGCCTTGACCTGTCATTTTATCTCTCACCGTGATCTGAGAGTCAGTGGTTCTTCTGTGGGTATTAATATTCTCAGGTGCATCCAGTGAACTATTACATGATTTTGGTACCAAAGATGGGATGTTTAGGATCGATGACTTTGTGTTAGAATCTGGGCATGGTCTATTGTTTTTCCAGCCTCTTGTGTACTTGTTCAGATCAGTTGCCTCATAATTTTACCAGTGGTTTTTTGGAGCTGGAGTGTACCAATCTTTGAGAGCTGACTGTTAGGTTTTCAAGTCACTTGATGTCATGTTGGTAATCTGAAATCAGCCATGTTGGGACCATGGAAATTAGCAGAGGTTTCAAATCAGAGCTCCTTCTTCCCAGAGAGCTGGTTGTTAAGCTTTTATTGTCACACCACTATGTATACCTCTCCTTTGGAGATTCTGTCATGTTGTAGATTAATAGTTTCTTCAATTCCTTGATACCTGCCCATCCTCCCCACTCTCACCCCTCCTGCCCAAGCTAACCTCTTCACAAAGGCAGTCTTCATCAAGGTATCCTCAGCTACTCACACAGCGCCCTAGCACATAGAAGGTTTAATTGGATATTCATTGGCTGAATATCCACTGGTCTTTTGGAACTGTTCGCTGTTCTTCTCACATTCTCCACTTTGTACACTTGTTGGAAAAGGAATTTGTTTGACCATTACGTTCAAGAGAAATGATATTGCTGAGAAAGATAAGCTGTATGAAAAGCTAGTTCTGTGAAAAAGTTAAATAAGTTCCTTGACTAATTTTGTAGCCACTGGTACACAGCATTGCTTGAAAGGGCACATAGAAATTGCTTGTTTACCTTTGGTGGGGAAGATGCAGGCTTTAGCCTGCCTAGTGTTCCAGTGTTGGACCAAGTTGCCAGTGCTTCAGATTCAGCACTTGTGTGATACTTATGCTTCCAAGGAAGGATGAAATTAGCAATGGCATGGTCATCTGGGGATCAGTGGTTCTTCTCCAGTCATTCCTGATTACCAGTTGCATCCAGTTTGCTATGTAGGGCACAGGAGTCACCAGCAAGAGTGAGATCTGTGGACCATTTAATACAAGAGTTGGCCAACGGGACCCCCAAGGATATACCATGGGAGGATGCTCTCTTCTCTGATACGGCTTTACAGATGAGGCCTTTCTGAATAGCCACCCATGTTAATTACTCTTAACAGTTAATGGTGGTGCCAAATATCTTTCTTAGATCTTTTTCTTACATACCTGGGACCACATCTTGAGATGAATGAGTTTCATACTGTTATTACTCTATGTGAACATTGAATTTCCCTTTATTTGTCCTATTCTTGAAGTTGTACAGGGTGCCTGCCCCCATAGTCTAGTATTTTAGGATTTGGTGAACAAATACAGAATCATTCATGATCATGTGCTTCATGATTATGAAGGTTTGAATCAGATGTCTTCCAATTCTTTGCAGTTGGAGGAGACCTAACAAAAAAATTTTTTTAAAAGTTTTACCTGTGCTAGGTCTTCACTGACGTGCTCAGGCTTTCTCTAGTTGTGGTACATGGGCTTCTCATTGCCATGGTCTCTCCTGTTGGGGAGCTTAGGTTCTAAGCACATGGGCTTCTGTTGTCGCAGCAGGAGGGCTCAGCAGTTGTGGCTCAGAGGCTTAGTTGCCCTATGGCACATGGAATCTTCCTGGACCAGGGATTGAACCCCTGTCCCCTGCATTGGCAGGAAGATTCTTTACCACTGGACCACCAGGGAAATCTGAGACCTAACTTTTACAGCCTTTTTTTCTAATGAGTCAGATTGCTTTCATTGCACAGCAGGACCCTCTAGGGTGAAAGTGAATCACCCCATTTTTTTAATGTGAGAGGGCTTGGGCCAGCTGTGCTGCTGAGGAACGAAGGAATTGGCCTCAGATTTGATGTGAGAGATATTGGGACAGGTGGTCAGTGCACTAATTTGCCACATAATGAAGCTCAGTTTTGAGTGAATGGCAGGTGGGCAAGTGAATGCAGAAGAGTCAAAGAAACATGAAGACAGTTGCCAAATGTGATCCAAGACCAGATGAACCATTAGTCAAGCGGAACAAGGCCTTAGTGGGTTTTGAGCATCTTTCTGCTGAGATGAACGTCTGGACAATAAGGTTCTGTGGATAAAGTGCCCGTTTCTGTCAGACTCTGTGTTGGTAGTCAGTTATGGATGGCTTTCCAGTAGTCACGTATGGATGTGAGAGTTGCAGCTTTAGCAAATGATTATAATTGTGTTTTCAATCTTCAAAAAACATGGAATAGGCTAGGATTAGTAGAGAGATGTGTTCCCATGAGAAGTTTTGCACAAGTGAAGTTAAAGTCCACGGGGTCGCAAAGGGTCGGACACAACTGAGCGCCTTCACTCACTCACTCACCTTGCTCATTACTGCCTCTTGGGTGACTGGTTTTCTCAGCCTCATCTGCCCAATCTTTTCAGTTGCCTCTACCTGCCTTCTCCAAGTTGCCTTAAGTTGCAGAACAACCCTGCCCAATGCAATGCATTCACTTCTATTCAGAAAATGTTATAGGTTTTACCTTGGCTTGTTTTATCCAAGATCAGTTCAGTTGCTCAGTCGGGTCCAACTCCTTGCGACCCCATGGAATGCAGCACGCCAGGCTTCCCTGACCATCACCATCTCCCGGAGCTTGCTCGAACTCATGTCCGTCGAATCGGTGATGCCATCCAATCATCTCATCCTCTGTCATCCCCTTCTCCACCTGCCTTCCATCTTTCCCAGCATACGGGTCTTTTCCAGTGAATCAGTTCTTCAAATCAGGTGGCCAAATCATTGGAGCTTCAAATTCAACATTAGTCCTTGCAATGAATATTCAGGACTGATTTCCTGTAGGATTGACTGGTTGGATCTCCTTGCAGTTCAAGGGACTCTCAAGAGTCTTCTCCAATACCACAGTTCAAAAGCATCAGTTATTCAGTGCTCAGCCTTCTTTATGGTCCAACTCTCACATCCATACATGGAAAAACCATAGCTTTGACTAGACAAACCTTTGTCGGCAAAGTAATGTCTCTCCTTTTAAATATGCTGTCTAGGTTGGTCATAGCTTTTCTTCCAAGGACAAGCATCTTTTAATTTCAAGGCTTTAGTCACCATCTACAGTGATTTTGGAGCCCAAGATAGTAAAGTCTGTCACTGTTTCCATTGGTTCCCCATCTATTTGCCATGAAGTGATGGGACCAGATGCCATGATCTTAGTGTTTTGAATGTTGAGTTTTAAGCCAGTTATTTAACTCTCCTCTTTCACTTTCATCAAGAGGCTCTTCAGTTCCTCTTCACTTTCTGCCATAAAGTGGTGTCATCTGCATATCTGAGGTTATTGATATTTCTCCTGGCAATGTTGATTCCAGCTTGTGCTTCATCCAGCCTGGCATTTCACATGATATACTCTATATAGGAGTTAAATAAGCAGGGTGACAATATGCAGCCTTGATGTACTCCTTTCCCAATTTGGAACCAGTCCGTTGTTCCATGTCCAGTTCCAACTGTTGCTTCTTGACCTGCATACAGATTTCTCAGGAGGCAGGTAAGGTGGTCTGGTATTCCCATCTCTTTAAGAATTTTCCATAGTTTGCTGTGATCCACACAGGTGAAGGCTTTAGCATAGTCAATAAATCAGAAGTAAATGGTTTTCTGGATCCAAAAAAAAGTAGTTTTTTAAAAAAATATGTATATACAAATGGGACTTCCCTGGTAGCTCACTGGTAAAGAACTCACCTGCCAATGCAGGAGACATGGGTTTGATCGCTGGGTCAGGAACATCCCTTGGAGAAGGAAATGGCAACCTAACTAGAGAAAGATGGTGCAGCAACAAAGAACCAGCATAGCCAAAAATAAATAAATAAAAAAGTAAACAGGAGATGCAGTGGAGTGGTAGTCAGAACAGGAGCCCATCAGTCATTTCCTTCCTGATGGGTGAACCGAGATGGCTGAGTTGAGACTTGAGTGCCGTCCCTTTGGTGAGATAACAAGATGGCTTCCTGATGATTATGGAGGGACACGGCAAGCAGGGAGAAGTCAGGAGAGCCTGTGACTTCTGTCTCCTCTGGCCCATCCTCTGTGCTTTGTGCCACCTTGAAGTCTAGCTGGCTTCTGGACAGTATTGAGGCAGAAACTTGACAGCACAGATAAGCTTCCTGTCCACAGGTTCTCTGAACTGAACCACAGTGAATGCAGGCCCAGGATCAGAGCTGACAGTGGCTGGCAGACTGTGGGTGTGGAAGGGTCAGGGAGTGGGACTTGTGAGGTTAAGAAAGCAGACAGTGGAGTTGGGTCTACTTCAGCTCAGACTGATCTATCAGCTACCGGCTATGGCGGCTCAGAAGCTCCTCCTCTGACTGGCCCAGTAAAAACAATAAAGCTTCCTCCGTAAGACTGATTTGTCCTCATGGGAGGAAGGTGTCTTTGGTGACTTCTGTTGTGTAGCAAAGTGTGTACTGACCGTCCAGTGTACTTTCAAATTAGATTCGTTTTCAGATATCCCTGGCTGGCCCTACCCCAACCAACATGAAGACTCACAGATGTCACCCTCTGTCAACCAACCCCTGATTGCCACCTGGGTTTTGAACAGTGTAGCAGGATCAACACCTTCCAGGATAGTGTGATTTTTATATAAAAGATGAGCTTTATGGACAGATAATGATGCTGATGGCTGTGAGTGTCCTTTACTTCTTAGCTTCCCTTCTAGTGCCACGTCACTCTGAAGGTGACAGGTAAAGGCAGAGGTCACCATCGGCAATCTGTGTTACCTTCATTGTTCAGTCATTCGGTTGTGTCCAACTCTTTGTGACCCCATGGACTGCAGCACGCCAGGCTTCCCTTCCTTTACTATCTCCCAGAGCTTGCTCAAACTTATATCCATTGAGTCAGTGACATTATCCAACCATCTCATCCTCTGTCTCCCCCTTCTCCTCCTGCCTTCAGTCTTTTCCAGCATCAGGGTCTTTCCAAATGAGTCAGCTCTTCTCATCTTGACCAAAGTACTGGAGCTTCAGCATCAGTCCTTCCAATGAATATCCAGGGTTGATTTCCTTTAGGATTGACTGGTTGGATCTCCTTGCAGTCCAAGGGACTCTGAAGAGTCTTCTCCAGCACCACAGTTTGAAAGCATCAGTTCTTCAGCATTCAATCTTCTTTATGGTCCAGCTCTCACATCTGTACATGACTACTGGAAAAACCATAGCTTGACTAGATGGACATTTATCAGCAAAGTAATGTCTCTCCTTTTTAATATGCTGTCTAGGTTGGTCATAGCTTTTCTTCCAAGAAGCGAGTGTCTTTTATTTTCATGGCTGCAGTTGCCATCTGTAGTGATTTTGGAGCCCAGGAAAATAAAGTCTGTCATGATACCTTACGTCTCAGTGCTTTGGAAACTAGACACTTCTTCTGGCTGCTTGACAAATATTGGTCAAATAAAACCCATCATGGCAGGTGGATGGTAAGCTCCATGAAAGTAGGCATCCACAAGGTTTCGCCTCACCCCTGAAGCTAGCTGTTGCTGTCCCTGTTAGTGTTCACGGTTATTCGTGGATGGATAAGTGGGTGTGACCTGATTAAGGCATAACCCTGAAGAACACCCCTCCAAAGAGTGTAGCACAGAGGAGGAAGAGGGATTTGGACCACTTACTAGTTCAGAGGAGCAGGGTCTGGGCAAGGCCGGGTCACATCCAGAAACAGATGACCTCCTCGAGTTTGTGCACTTTGAGAAGAGTTTAATAAGGTAACCATATGCACAGAAGTTTCCCTACTTTCTTCAATTTAAGTCTGAATTTGGCAATAAGGAGTTCATGATCTGAACCACAGTCAGCTCCTGGTCTTTGTTTTTGCTAACTGTATAGAGCTTCTCCATCTTTGGCTGCAAAGAATATAATCAATCTGATTTCAGTGTTGACCATCTGGTGATGTCCATGTGTAGTCTTCTCTTGTGTTGTTGGAAGAGGGTGTTTGCTATGACCAGTGCGTTCTCTTGGCAAAACTCTATTAGCCTTTGCTCTGCTTCATTCCATGCTCCAAGGCCAAATTTGCCCGTTACTCCAGGTGTTTCTTGACTTCTACTTTTGCATTCCAGTCCCCTATGATGAAAAGAACATCTTTTTTGGGTGTTAGTTCTAAAAGGTCTTGTAGGTCTTCATAGAACCATTCAACTTCGGCTTCTTCAGCATTACTGGTTGGGGCATAGACTTGGATTACTGTAATATTGAATGGTTTGCCTTGGAAACGAACAGAAATCATTCTGTCGTTTTTAAGATTGCATCCAAGTACTGCATTTCGGACTCTTTTGTTGACCATGATGGCTACTCCATTTCTTCTAAGGGATTCCTGCCCACAGTAGTACATATAATGGTCATCTGAGTTAAATTCACCGATTCCAGTCCATTTTAGTTCACTGATTCCTAGAATGTCGACGTTCACTCTTGCCATCTCCTGTTTGACCACTTCCAATTTGCCTTGATTCATGGACCTGACATTCCAGGTTCCTATGCAATATTGCTCTTTACAGCACCGGACCTTGCCTCTATCACCAGTCACATCCACAACTCGGTATTTGTTTCGCTTTGGCTCCATCCCTTCATTCTTTCTGGAGTTATTTCTCCACTGAGCTCCAGTAGCATACTGGGCACCTACCGACCTAGGGAATTCCTCATTCAGTATCCTATCATTTTGCCTTTTGATACTGATCATGGGGTTCTCAAGGCAAGTATACTGAAGTGGTTTGCCATTCCCTTCTCCAGTGGACCACATTCTGTCAGACCTCTCCACCATGACCCATCCGTCTTGGGTTGCCCCACACGGCATGGCTTAGTTTCATTGAGTTAGACAGGGCTGTGGTCCATATGATCAGATCAACTAGTTTTTGTGATTATGATTTCAGTGTGTCTGCCCTCTAATACCCCCTCCCAATACCTACCGTCGTATTTGGGTTTCACTTACCTTGGTCATGGAGTATCTCTTCACAGTGGCTCCGGGGGCGCAGATGCGAGAGACTCCGGCCCCGGCGGCGCAGACGCAAGAGACGCCGGGTCTAGATCTGATAGAGTGACTGATGAACTCTGGATGGAGGTTCGTGACATTGTACAGGAGACAGGGACCAAGACCATCCCCATGGAAAAGAAATGCAAAAAAGCAAAATAGCTGTCTGAGGAAGCCTTACAAATAGCTGTGAAAAGAAGAGAAGTGAAAAGCAAAGGAGGAAAGGAAAGATATAAGCATCTGCATGCAGAGTTCCAAAGAATAGCAAGGAGAGATAAGAAAGCCTTCCTCAGCGATCAATGCAAAGGAATAGAGGAAAACAACAGAATAGAAAAACAAGAGATCTTTTCAAGAAAATTGGTGGCTCAGAGGTTAACGCGTCTGCCTCCAATGCGGGAGACCCGGGTTCGATCCCTGGGTCGGGAAGATCCCCTGGAGAAGGAAATGGTAACCCACTCCAGTATTCTTGCCTGGAGAATCCCATGGATGGAGAAGCCTGGTAGGCTACAGTCCACGGGGTCGCAAAGAGTCGGACACGACTGAGCGACTGAACAGAACAGAACAGAGATATCAAGGGAACATTTCATGCAAAGATGGGCTCGATAAAGGACAGAAATGGTATGAACCTAACAGAAGCAGAAGATATTAAGAAGAAGTGGCAAGAATACACAGAAGAACTGTACAAAAAAGATCTTCATGACGAAGATAACCACGATGGCGTGATCACTCACCTGGAACCAGATCTCTTGGAATGTGAAGTCAAGTGGGCCTTAGAAAGTATCACTGCGAACAAAGCTAGTGGAGGTGATGGAATTCCAATTGAGCTATTTCAAATCCTGAAAGATGATGCTGTGAAAGTGCTGCACTCAATATGCCAGCAAATTTGGAAAACTCAGCAGTGGCCACAGGACTGGAAAAGGTCAGTCTTCATTCCAATCCCAAAGAAAGTGAATGCCAAAGAATGCTCAAACTACCACACAATTGCACTCATCTCACATGCTAGTAAAGTCATGCTCAAAATTCTCCAAGCTAGGCTTCAGCAATATGTGAATTGTGAAATTCTAGATGTTCAAGCAGGTTTTAAAAAAAGGAGAGGCACCAGAGATCAAATTGCCAACATCCGCTGGATCATGGAGAAAGCAAGAGAGTTCCAGAAAAACATCTATTTCTGCTTCATTGACTATGCCAAAGCCTTTGACTGTGTGGTTCACAATAAACTGTGGAGCATTTTGAAAGAGATGGGAATCCCAGACCACCTGACCTGCCTCTTGAGAAACCTGTATGCAGGTGAGGAAGCAACAGTCAGAACTGGACATGGAACAACAGACTGGTTCCAAATAGGAAAAGGAGTACGTCAAGGCTGTATATTGTCACCCTGCTTATTTAACTTCTATGCAGAGTACATCATGAGGAACGCTGGGCTGGAAGAAGCACAAGATGGAATCAAGATTGCAGGGAGAATTATCAATAACCTCAGAAATGCAGATGACACCACCCTTATGGCAGAAAGAACTCAAAGGCCTTTTGATGAAAGTAAAGGAGGAGAGTGAAAAGGTTGGCTTGAAGCTCAACATTCAGAAAACGAAGATCATGGCATCTGGTCCCATCACTTCATGGGAAATAGATGGGGTAACAGTGGAAACAGTGTCAGACTTTATTTTTTTGGGCTCCAAAATAACTTCGGATGCTGATTGCAGCCATGAAATTAAAAGACACTTACTCCTTGGAAGGAAAGTTATGACCAGCCTAGATAGCATATTAAAAAGCAGAGACATTATTTTGCCAACAAAGGTCCGTCTAGTCAAGGCTATGGTTTTTCCCATGGTCATGTATGGATGTGAGAGTTGGACTGTGAAGAAAGCTGATCACTGAAGAATTGATGCTTTTGAACTGTGGTGCTGGAGAAGACTCTTCCGAGTCCCTTGGACTTCAAGGAAATCCAACCAGTCCATTCTAAAAGAGATCAATCCTGGGTGTTCATTGGAAGGACTTATGCTAAAGCTGAAACTGCAATACTTTGGCCACCTCGTGCAACGAGTTGACTCACTGGAAGAGTCTGATGCTAGGAGGGATTGGGGGTAGGAGGAGACAGGGACGGCAGAGAATGAGATGGCTGGATGGCATCACCGACTCGATGGACATGAGTTTGAGTGAACTCTGGGAGTTGGTGATGGACAGGGAGGCCTGGCGTGCTGTGGTTCATGGGGTCGCAAAGAGTCAGACACAACTGAGTGACTGAACTGATGCACAGAAGTGGACAGAATATAGAATAAGCCACAGGGGCTGCTGCAGTGCTCCAGGGCTAACAATGGCTGCTGTATTGTCACAAGTCTGAGGGGTGAGGGAGGGAGGAGCCGATCTTGAACCTGGACACCAAAGAGATGGTGTGACAGCCCTTCACGGATGGAGGCAGCCAGCCTGGGGAGAGTTGCATGGGGGAGCTGACCCGACAGACGCCCTTCCCTCAGCCTCCTCTCTCCCTCCTTGTGGGCTCAGCCAGTGCCCTTGCAGTCAGAGCAAGGGAGCCTGGGCACCAGCCCGCAGGCAGCTGCCCCTGCCCACCGCAGCACTGGGCAGAATGTTCCCGCTTGGTCTGTCACTTTTTGCACAACTCTCTGTGGTTCATGACGGACTTGAGCAGCGGGCATCAGTGCCTCCATCTCCTTGGGCATCGTGTGCCCGAGATCAGCTTAGGAGGAGTCAGTGATGGGTGTTCCCAAAAGATCCTTTTGCAAAGACGTGACCACTGAGTGAAGGGATATTTAGCAAATAGTTGGCAGTCTTGGGAAATGGTCTTTTCCAAAAATGGCCGCAACAATATTTCTGGTCCCATAGATATTTCTAGAAATGTGCCACTCTTCCGTTGAAGTATTGAGTCCATATCTCTTCCCCTTCAACACGTGCAAGCCTTGTGACTGCTTCTGTGAAGAGAGTGTGACTTCTGGGTTAGAAGAGGTCATACAGCTCTCCTACCTCTTCTCTGTTTCTCTGTCTCTCTCTCTACCTTTAGAGCCCTCAGCTGCCATGTTAGAAGTCTGGCTCCTTTGAACCTGCCATGCTGGGGAGACTACATGAGACCAAGAGAGATGTCCCAGGTCATGAGACTGAGTGATTCTGCATATGAGGCCAGCCTAGCTTTGACTTCTGATGCCAAGTAGAGCAGAGATGGGCTGTTTGTTCCGAGCCTGATTCAAATCATAGATCTGTGGTCAAAGTCAATGTTATCATTATTTTTAAGCGTCGAGTTTGGCCTGGTTCATTTCATGCCAATAGATAACAATCAGAAGGAGTCGCCTTAGAAGCTCCTGGTTGAAGTTGTGATTTCCTTTCCTCTTACCAACAATTTCTGCAAATTTGTCTTATTTTCCTCCCACAAAGCAGAGAGTTTTGAAGTCTAATAACAGCTGATGTTGAGCACGTCTGTGTCAGATACTGAGTTCACGGCTTTACCTTTGTTATTTCATGTGAATTCTCACAGCTCAGTAAGGTCTCTTATTACTGTCCCCTTGAGCAGCAAACAAAGAAACGGATGTGGAGAAGAGGTAGTGATTATCTTTCCAGATTGAACCTGGCACCTGGACCCCAGGACCCACCCATTTCTCACATGTAAAGTCTTAAAAAGCAGAGTTCTCCATGAAGTCTGGAGACTGTAGCCATTCATTCAGTGAGTATTGATTGAGCACCAATAAGTTGCAGATATTGTGCTTGGTGGTAGGCAGAGGGCAGTGAGAAAAACAGATAAGACTCCTGCTTTCTTGGAGTTTATCTTCTAGTTTAGGGAAGACAGATAGTAAACAGGTAAATAAACTAGAAAATAGCAGATAGTGCAGTGCATAGAATGAAGTGAAGTGACAACCTTGTAGGGGACTGGTTGGCTCCATTGGCAGGACATGGTGTTTAACCTGAAAAGCGAATTTTCAAGAGCCGGAGAGGAGGCTTGGAAATGTTGCTTACAGCAGGAGAAAGCTTTGCTTGCTTACGTAAGACAAGCCTGGCATGTTCAAGTACTCAGAGGAAATACAGTGTGGCTGGAGCACCATGGACTCCAAGTGGATCTGAACCTGCCTCTCAGTGAGTGATGGTTACGTGGACAGCAGCAGTGGTTTCATCATCCATTGGTAGTCTTAAAAATTTGTTTATGATTTTTTTTTTTTTTGGTTTTTGGTTTCCTTTGCTGTGTAGAAGCTTTTAAGTTTAATTAGGTGCCATTTTTTATTTTTATTTCCATTATTCTAGGAGATGGATCTTCTAAAATATTACTGTCTAATTTATGATTTATGTCAAAGAGTGTTCTGCCTGTGTTTTCCTTTAGGAGTTCTGTAGTATCTGGTTTTACATTTAGGTCTTCAATCAGTTTTGAGTCAGCGGTAAAGAATCTGCTTGCAAGGCAGGAGACACAAAAGATGTAGGTTCTATCCCTGGGTTGTGAAGATCCTTTGGAAAAGGAAAGGACAACCCACTCCAGTATTCTTGTCTGGGAAATCCCATGGACAGAAGAAGCCTGGTGGTCTATAGTCCATGGGATCACAAAGAGTCAGACATGACTTCACAACTGAGCAATGGTGTTAGAATGTGTTCTAAAAAAAATCTTAAAAAATGATACAGACAAACTTATTTACAAAACAAAAACAGACTCACAGACAGAAAACAGACTTATGGTTACCAAGGGGGAGAGGGGAAGGGAGGGACAAATTAGGAGTTAGGATTAACAGATACACGCTGCCATATATAAAATAGATAAGCAAGATGTTGTTGAATATAGTACAGCAGTATAAAACAGGGAACTATATTCAGTATCTTGTAATAACATATAATGGAAAAGAATCTGAAACAGAACACACGCACATCATCAGTTCAGTTCAGTTCAGTTCAGTCGCTCAGTCGTGTCCGACTCTCTGCGACCCCATGAATCACAGCACGCCAGGCCTCCCTGTCCATCACCAGCTCCCGGAGTTCACTCAAACTCATGTCCACAGAGTCGGTGATGCCATCCAGCCATCTCATTCTCTGTCGTCCCCTTCTCCTCCCGCCCCCAACCTTTCCCAGCATCAGAGGCTTTTCCAGTGAGTCAACTCGTCGCATGAGGTGGCCAAAGTATTGCACATCATACACACACATATAAAACTGAATCACTTTTCTGTACACGTGAAACTAACACAGCATTGTAAATCAACTATACTCCAATAAGAAAAAAATCAGAAATATAGAAAAAGTATAAAAAAGAAGAAAAAATGTGCCCCCAGGTAACCACTATTATCATTTCACACATTTTGCCAGTCTTTTTCACTGTGCCTTTTTTTCATAGTTGAAATCAGATGTGGCCTGTTCAATACAGTAGACAGTAACCACGTGTGTATGGTTATTTAATATTAAACTAATTGTAAAAAAAAAAATGATGTGATCACTCACCATGATGGTGTGATCACTCACCTAGAGCCAGACATCCTGGAATGCAAAGTCAAGTGGGCCTTAGGAAGCATCACTACGAACAAAACTAGTGGAGTTGATGGAATTCCAGTTGAGCTATTTAAAATCCTAAAAGATGATGCTGTGAAAGTGCTGCACTAAATATGTCAGCAAATTTGGAAAGCTCAGCAGTGGCCACAGGACTGGAGAAGGTCAGTTTTCATTCCAATCCCAAAGAGAGGCAATGCCAAAGAATGTTCAAACTACCGCACAATTGCACTCATCTCACATGCTAGCAAAGTAAAACTCAAAATTCTCTAATCCAAGCTTCAACAGTACATAAACTAAGAACTTTCAAATGTTCAAGCTGGATTTAGAAAAGGCAGAGGAACCAGAGATCAAATTGCTAACATCCGTTGTATCATCGAAAAAGCAAGGGAGTTCCAGAAAAGCAAGGGAGTGCCTACTTGCTTTTTTGGCTATACCGAGTTTGAGTGTACTCCGGGAGTTGGTGATGGACAGGGAGGCCTGGCGTGCTGTGGTTCATGGGGTCGCGGAGAGTCGGACACGACTGAGCGACTGAACTGAACTGAACTGAAGGCCTTTGACTGTGTGGATCACAACAAACTGTGGAAAATTCTTAAAGAGATGGGAATACCAGACCACCTGACCTGCCTCTTGAGAAATCTGTATGCAGGTCATGAAGTAACAGTTATAACTGGACATGGAACAACAGACTGGTTCTGAATTGGGAAAGGAGAATGTCAAGGCTATATATTGTCACCCTGCTTATTTAACTCCTATGCAGAGTACATCATGTGAAATGCTGGGCTAGAGGCAGCACAAGATGCAATCAAGATTGCCAGGAGAAATATCAGTAACCTCAGATATGCAGATGACACCACCTTTATGGCATAAAGTGAAGAGGAACTGAAGAGCCTCTTGATGAAAGTGAAAGAGGAGAGTGAAATAATTGGCTTAAAACTCAACATTCAAAACACTAAGATTATGGCAGCCGGTCCCATCATTTCATGACAAATAGATGGGGAAACAATGGAAATAGTGACAGACTTTATTTTCTTGGGCTCCAAAATCATTGGAGATGGTGACTGCAGCCTTGAAATTAAAAGATGCTTGCTCCTTGGAAGAAAAGCTATGAACAACTTAGATAGTATATTAAAATGCTGAGACATTACTTTGCCAACAAAAGTCCATCTGATCAAAGCTATGGTTTTTCCAGTGGTCATGTATGGGTGTGAAATTTGGACTATAAAGAAAGCTGAGTGCTGAAGAATTTGATTCTTTTGAACTGTGGTGTTGGAGAAGACTCTTGAGAGTCCCTTGGATTGCATGGAGATCCAGCCAGTGCATCCTAAAGGAAATCAGTCCTGAATATTCATTGGAAAGACTGATGTTGAAGCTGAAACTCCAATACTTTGGCCACCTGATGTGAACAACCGACTCATTGGAAAAGATCCTGATGCTGGGAAAGATTGAAGGCAGGAGGAGAAAGGGACGACAGAGGATGAGATGATTGGATGGCATCACCAACTAGATAGACATAAGTTTGAGCCAACTCTGGGAGTTGGTAGTGGACAGGGAAGCCTGGAATGCTGCAGTCCATGGGGTCACAAAGAGTTGGACCTGACTGAGTGGCTGAACTGACCTGGAAAAAAAATAGAAAATTCAGTTGTTCAGTCCCAGTAGCCACACTTCAAGTCTAATCATCATTGTGGCTAGTGGCTACCATATGGACAGTGCAGAATAGAATCTATCATCACGGAAATTTCTAGTTGACAGTGCAGTGCTAAACACAAGCCTGCTTTTGGACTTTCAAGTGTAAGAGTTTTTCCCTTAGTGCATTTGTGGTTCCTATAAAATTTTACTGCAGAATTGATGGTGCCTACCATTTATTTAGATATGCCTGGCTCATGCAGTAACATCAACTTCTCTTTATAAGGCTCCAGTTCCTTGGGGAGCCCCATGGAATATCTGTTTCATTCCCACAGTCGAGCTCATCTGATGTTTTGAATGCCCCAGGTGTATTTTCCCAGGGGTGCACACCAGCTCCTTCTCCAGAGTCTTGGTGGCATTCTCCATGTGATGGATGAGCCTAGCTGGGATTATTGTTGTGTAATTGTTAAGTTGTTTCTGACTCTTGGCGACCCCATGGTCTGTATCCAGCAGGTTCCTGTGTCCATAGGATTTCCCAGGCAAGAATACTGGAGTTGGTTGCCATTTCCTTTTCCAGGGGATCTTCCCAACCCAGGGATCGAACCCAGGTCTCCTGCATCTCCTGCACTGAAGGCGGATTCTTTATTGCAGAGCCACCAGGGAAGCCAACTATTAATAATAAGGACCTATTGTTTTAGCACAGGGAACTCTACTCAATACTCTGTAATGACCAATACAAATTAATAAAAAAATTTGTGATCTTTCCCCCATTTCTTCCTTTTCATGCCTTAGTTGCTTCTCAGGTCTGTCCTTGTTTGGTATAGAGACCGTGTACCCTTTCCCGATCGAGGTGTTAGAAGCTGCTCCTTCACCTTCTATTCAAACAAAGTGATGCACGATCTGCCTGGACACACTCTTTCCTCGGATGAGTATGAAAGCAGATTAGGTTCAGGCCATGTGAGAGCATCCTGCATCTGCACCCCACCCCCGGGGCAGCCTCTCAAGGAGGCGTCTCATTCAAGGCTGAACCTGTTGAAGCAGCAGTGCCTCTCACAGCTGCCTCCTCTCATTGGAGAGCTTGTGTCTGAAGGGGGCTGGACACCATCTCAAGATCATGGCCTCAAATCCTCTCTATTCTGTAAAATACACTAAGTCTGTCTGGATGAAGTGACCAACACCATTTGGCATAGTTTGGGCTTCAGAAACTCTCAATGCTCTAACACGTGTCTTTTGTTGGCTACTGGATGGCATCAGTTCTCTTGAGTTCAGTGTCCCTAGATGACGTGTCATCTCCTGTGGACCCCTCTGTGGACACATTTACAGATGACTCTGTTCACATTCTGGCGTGGGGTCTGGAGCTTGTAGTCACCTCAATTGAGAGACAGTTACCCATCTCTGCTTTTTCCAGACCCTCCTACTCACCCACCTCCTCCTTCCTTCCTTTTCATTTTTCCTTTCCTCTCTCCTCCTTCTTTATTACATTAACATTTTACTCTCTCTCTTTTGTTATACACTTAATATAATTGTGTTGTTGAAAACTTTTAAGCCGTTATGGAAGTATCTCAGCTGCCACTTATTAAAGTGACAGCACCCTTGTCAGAAAAGGCAGAAGACAATCCTGGGTGACACAGAACTCTGACATGGCTGTCTTTTATTGGGGCACATATGATGGTATAACTGTACCCCAAATTGTGGAAGCATAATACCAAAGAAGCAATTAAGAAAAATACTAGTGTTAAACATGGGCACCCCCATGCACATGACCCTGAACAACTTCTGTAATAGCCATTAAAGGTGTCTGTTTGTTCCCATGAACTTTTTAATTTAAACCTTTATGCTCAGGGACTTCCCTAGTGGTCCAGTGGCTAAAACTTGGGGTTCCCAGTGCAGGGGGCCCAGGTTTGATCCCTGGTTGGGGAACTAGATCCCACATGCCGCAACTAAGAGTTCACATGTTGTAACTGAAGATTCTACACATCACAACAAAGATGGAAGATGCCATGTGCTACAGCTAAGACCTGGCACAACCAAATACGTAAAAAAATAAAAATAAATGATTAAAAAACCCAAACAAAACCCCCCTATACTCAGCATTACCAAAGACATAGGTTTGTCAGAAGCTCTCTGCTGGCTCATCTGTTGCTTCCTTTTCCTGGGTTATGTGTCACTTCTCAGAGTGGTCAAACCACAGTGCTCTTTTGGGCAGGTGCCTCTGCATCTCAATGGACAGTGCTGGGTGGTCACTTCCAGTTGGCAGTGACTCCAGTGGGCATTTTGTTGCTGATGACTCCTGGTTGCCGTAGTCCTGCTGGAAGGAAATATTGGACAGGAGTCATTTTCTGGGCCGTTTGTGACAGAGCAGAGTTTGGGTCATCCTGCCCCCTGAAGCTTTTCTGTGTTTGATGTAGAGGACAAGTCAAGGGCAGCTGAGTGCTTGTGTTTGAACATCAGACTCAACGTGGAGATGTTTTGGAGATAGTCTTAGATTAATCACCAGGCTTCTCTGGTGACATGTTTCCCTGAGGGTATCAGGTGGCCTCCGTCAAGGTGACTCTTACATGTTCCTGCCCAGACAAAACATTTGTTGGCTTTGCCCTCAGATGACTAGCATTTGGTCAGTTCCTTTCAGGTGTCTGCTGGTGGCGTCTGTGGCAAGTCACCTGCTGTCTCACTCCAGGCAGATGTTAGAAGGAGCTGTTCCTGTACCAAGTCTCAGAGCTATAAAGTGATGCACCTGGTATTTTTCTAGCTCCCAATAGAATTGTATTAATAGAATCAGGTTACCATTATGCCCTCGGGTTTTAAAATTTTAAATAAATTTTTAAAATTGAAGTATTGCTGACTTACAATGTTGTGTTAGTTTCAGGTGTACAGCAAAGTGATTCAGTTATGTGTGTGTGCTCAGTTGCTCAGTCCTGTCTGACTCTTTGTGATCCCACGGACAGTAACCTGCCAGGCTCCTCTGTCCATGGATTTTCCAGGCATGAATACTGGAGTGGGTTGCTGTTTCCTCCTACAGGGGATCTTCCCAACCCAGGGATGGAAACCGCTTCTCCTGAATTGCAGACTGTGACACCTGGGAAGCCCGATTCAATTAAACATATATATTATATATGTTTTTTCAGATTCTTTTCCCTTATAGGTTATTACAAAATACTGAGGATAGTTTCCTATGCCATACAGTAGGTCCTTGTTGGTTATCTATTTTATATATAGTAGTCTGTATATGTTAATCCAAAACTTCTGATTTATTCCTTTTTCCCTTTTGGTAGTCATAAATTTGTTTTCTATATGAGTTCATTTGTACCATTTCTTAAAGATTCCACATATAAGCAATATTGTATATTTGTCTTTGTCTGGTCTACTTCACTTAGTACGATAATCTCTAGGTCCATCCTTGTTGCTGCAAATATGCTCTCTGTTTTTATTGAGGGTCATGGGAAGAAATAGACATATGGGTTTTTGCTTTCTATAAAATAACTTTTGTGGGTGCTATCCATCATGTTAAATGTATTTAATATAATGATTACACGTGGAAATTTCTTCTGAGTTTGGAGCTGAGGAAATTGTATCTCTCTTGGTGAATTTGTTTGATTAGAGTCAGATAAAAACTACTCAGTGTATCATGTGTCATCTTTACCTTGATATAGATCATCCACTAAGGAAATGCAGAGCTGGATTTGAAGTCAGAATAGAGCCTATATCTAGTACTGAGTCGAGTGAAAAGACTAAGCACTGACATTTTGGCATTCTTTAACATTGCATTATAACTATTTTGAGGTCAACATTTAATTACATATTTAAATTTTTTATTACATTGCTAATTACATATTGCCCCCATATTATGTTTATTTTCTAATTTTGGGCTTCCCTGATGGCTCAGTTGGTAAAGAATCTGTGTGCAGTGCAGGAGACCCGGGTTAGGTCCCTTGGTTGGGAAGATCCCCTGGAGAAGGGAACGGCAACCTAGTACAGTATTCTGTTCTTTTTCCTTTTCCACTCCAGTATTCTTGCCTGGAGAATTCCATGACTGGCGGGCTACAGTCCATGGGGCCTCAAAGAGTTGGACACGACTCAGCGACTCACAGTTTCACTTTCAGTAGATGCTTTAGAGAATCACTTAAAACATCACGGCGCTGTTGGCTGTTTGCAGTTTCTGTTTTGATGGCGTGTCCATTCCTCTGCCCTTTGTGGTGCTCTGCAGCTATGCTGGCCAGCTCTGTTCCTGCCTGCCCTGACTCCTCATGGAGTTGGGGATCAACACTTAGAATAGTGACCGGCTTTCCTAGAATCCTCTGGCACTATGACTTTCTTTCTTTTGGATCCTTCTTTAATGAATGTCTTAAATCTGGCAAGACTTGTTGTCTTGAATTCATTTTCTTACCTTGATGACTTTTCTTAGGATCTCTACTTGGGTCATCTTATGAGAGCTTCTTAGCTCACAGGCTTTCAGAATCTGGTCTAGATGGACAGCAGCATCAATTCTCATACAAGAGGAAATCTACTCTAGTGAGGTTCATGGTCCCCAAGAAAACGTGACCTGAGAAGCTGGTTAGGGAGCCGGTCCACAAATGAAAGAACCTGACTTGAAGCTGCTTGAGTTATTTGACAGAAGGAGGGGAGTGTTTTTTTTTTACTATTTTTCCTGATAAAGAATTCTCAAGTTTGCTCAGAGGACTAAATAGTTCAATGAAGCTTTCTTTTTTTCCCCAGAGTTCAATTTCATTTTCTTTTTCATTTCTTTAGAAGTTAAAAATCATATATTACTAGAGCTTAAAGGGAATTGCCGAGAAACTGGGAAGACAGAGTAAGGCACCAGGTGTCCTGACCCAGGCCCAGTGCTTTTTCATTGCATGACTTTGTGGCCTCAGGCCACAGGGATGTGAAAGTACCCTTTCTTCTACCCAGTAAAAGAATCCACTAATCTTTGCAGAATGCTTTGTTTTCACTTTGGATGCCAGTTTTTTTCTTTTTTAAAGGAAGACAATGTGAAATAGACTTATCATGGACATTGGGATCAATTTCTAGATCCTTTATTTATCATTTTAAAGTCAAATTACTGAGCTCCTTTGTGCTTCTATGTGCCTCTCTGGGGACAAGCATAATGAGCTGGTCTTTTTTCTTTGTGGGAGGAGGTATAATTGCTTTACAATGTTGTGTTAGTTTATGCTGCACAATGAAGTGAATCAGCTATGTGTATACATATATCCTCCCCACCCCGCCACTGGCCCAACTGCCCTGGCCTTGGACCGCCCTACACTTATCCTTCTCAACTCTTCCAAAAAAATTACAGAGGAATAAGCTAGCTTTTTTGGTCAGGTTTTTTTTTTTTTAAATATTTCACAGTTTTCTTTAATCTTTATGTATTTATTTATTTACTTGGCTGTGCTAGGTCTTACTTGCAGCATGAGGATCTTTAGTTGTGGCATGTGGGATCTAGTTCCCTGACCAGGGACTGAACCCAGGCCCCCTGCATTGGAAGTGTGGAGTCTTAGCCACTGAATCACCAGGGAAGTCCCTTTTTGGTCAGTTTTTTATTGCTGCTTCTAGAGTGGGGCCCTTCGCAGAGGATGTGTCTGCTTGCTCAGTTGTTGGCCATACCATTCTTGATGCTCTGGACGGTACTTGCATCCCATCAGTGTATGTAAAATGGCTCTTAGCAAAAGCTGTATTTATTTTAGCAATTTTTCTTCGACTGCTGACATTGGGCAAATTGCTTACTCAAAGTATACTCTGGGAGGACATTCCTATTCAGTTTGGAATAATTCAGCATTGAATAGAAATCTTTGCAGCTGAAAAAAAAAGACAGATGCATATGGTTTTATGAATCCGCCTCAGCATTGATGCAAGGCAAGAACCAAAATATGAGTAGGGATAATGAAGCAATTACTGGTGCAATGCCAGTCAAAGGAATTTTTTCAATGTCAGATGCATTTTGAATATGGAGGTCAGAAATGGAGATATCTTTATGGAGTCCCAGCGCTCTGATGGAATCTCTTGGTAATTTATTCTTGGAGATTACCTTCTAGTTGAAGCAGTGTTGCAAATAGGCAGCAATTACCAACCCCCTGTTCCCACTTGGGCTGGATGTGCAAAAAGGATAGGATCCATTGTAGAGATCAGTAGCTATGAATGGAAGCTGACCATCACATATTGCTAAAGAAATATTGCACACCTATTTTTTTAACTTCCTGTAGCTCACAATGAAAAATTAAAAAACCAACCATATCTCCTGGTCTCAACACTCTCCTTAAATCTTAACTCTTCTCTAAAAGGAATATTCTATGATACATTGTCACTTAATCTGCTGCACTGCATTAGTGAAAATGCTAGATAGCAATAGGAGATGTAAACAGATGGCACTTCTGCTTTGCACAATACAAGCGAGATTTCATCTTATTGGTATTACTTTATAAATTTTATAGAAAAATGAGTATGAAAAGTGAAATCTCCTCCAGACATGGAGGCTTCATTTTGCACCCATTTAGGTTGTCTGTGCAGGGTCCAAGTATGTCAAATTGTAATTCCCCGGAAAATGCAACATACAAACCATTTTGTTTAGGTAAGTGATGACTGGTTTGGTGGTGTACTCAGGAAGTGAATGCCATGATCAGTCCTGGGACCGAATCAGGTAATAGAAAACAGTTGACTTTGGAATGATACGAGTGTGTTTGCTTTTAGCATTATGTGAAAACTCCTTTTGATTGACTTGCAGCATAAAACAGTGCTTTAATTGGGGGGAAGCTTGTGCTTATAAAGTCACAAATCAATTACACTCTTCATTGCACTTCCTTTTTTGGTAGATCAAAGAAAGAGCTAAGAATTAAACTGTGGTGGCTTTTTCCTTTTGATCAAAGCTAACTATTCTGATAGGGAAAGAGCAATTGAAGGTTGCTTTCAATCCGGTTCAATGGATCCAGCATCTCCTTGAGGAAAAGCCCTGGGGAGGTGCTATGGCGTCTTAGCTTTGGAGGGCATATTAGTGACTAACTGGTTCCACCCTCTCACGCTATAAGCTAATAAAACAATGTCCAGAATAGGAAAAACAGACCTAGATTGTAGCTGGAGGCACCTGCAGAGATAGCCCAGGTTTCTTATTTTAGTTCAATCCAATGTCATTGCATTGGTCTATGTTAGTGGTCTCCCACTCTGAAGAGTCTACCTTATTTCACAGGTGAATTTGCTTTTGCATCCTACTTAACAGGTTTTGAAGCTTGATTACCTGAAGCCTGGTTTGGTTCAGCTCTGTTAACTTGATGAGTCTGGTGTGACTGTTGTGGTCAACAGAGGTGACGGAGAGCTGTAGTCTCCTTGGATTTTTAGGAGGCTGAGCCAATCCTAGATTATGAGGCAACTTTAGGTTGGAGGCCCTGAGGTGGGAGAGGAGATGAACTGAGTGTTTACTTCCTGCCTCAGAGTCATCCTATAGTGTAAGAGCAACGGTCTCTGAACCTAGACTGCCTGGTTCTGTGTCTTGTCTCTGCCACTTACTAGTTGGTGAACTTGGGTAAGTTATTTTCCTCTTTATGCTTTCATTTCCTCATCTAGAAATGGGAGCAACATAATTAGTAATTAATTACATGCAAAACTCTCAGAACAGTGCTTGTCAGATAATGATACTCCATTGGAGTTACTTATCATTCTCCTTGGGTCTGCCTTTGTTTGTCAAAACGTGTGCCCTCTTGGATAGCGCTGTTCCAGGTCTCAGTCCCAGTGAAATAACTATAGCTTGCATCTCTACCAGGAGAAGTGGCCTTGGACGTCTTCTCTGTGCTGACTCGGAAAGTCCTGCCCTAGTTCCTTTGATGACATTGTGCTCTTCTTTAGCCAACGAGATTATTGATTTTCTTTGTTAACCTAGCACTTTGGGAAATAGTACACTCTTACAGAATTGACACAAATAGGACCAAATTTAGTGCAACTGATTATTACAAGTCTTTGGCTATAGCTGTATGATGCTAAACCAAATATTAATTGGATTAAAAATCAGTGTAACAAATTATTTGATGTCATGGACAAAAAAAGCCAGAATTCCCCATGTCTGGATCTGGGCATGGCACCGTGAGGATGCAGATACGGAGTTTCATCTCTGTCAATTGTTGCTGTTGTTGCTCAGTTGCCAAGTCATGTCCAACTCTTTGAAGCCCCACAGACTGCAGCCAAGCCTTCTTGTCCCTCACCATCTCCCAGAGTTTGCCCAAGTTCATGTCTATTGAATCGGTGATGCCATCCAACCATCTCATCTTCTGTCTCCCTCTTCCTTTCTGCCTTCAGTCTTTCTCAGCATCAGGGTCTTTGTTGGCTGTTTGCATCAGGTGGCCAAAGGGCTGGAACTTCAGCTTCAGCATCAGTCCTTCCAATGAATATTCAGGGTTGATTTCCTTTAGGATTAACTGGTTTGATCTTTTTGCGGTCCAAGGGACTCTCAAGAGTCTTCTCCAACACCACAGTTTGAAATCATCAATGCTTCAGTGCTCTGCCTTCTTTATGGTCCAACTCTCACATGGTCTAGCTCATACATGACTACTAGAAAGACCATAGTCTTGACTATATGGACCTCTGTTGGCAAAGTGATGTTTTTTCTTTTTAATACACTGTCTAGCATAGCTTTCCTGCCAAGAAGCAGTTGTCTTCTAATTCATGGCTTTAGTCACCATCCTCAGTGAATTTAGAATCCAAGAAGAGGAAATCTGTCACTGCTTCCATCTTTCCCCCTTCTATTTGCCAGGAAGTGATGGGACCAGATGCCACGATCTTAGTTTTTTAAAACTGAGTTTTACACTGGCTTTTTTACTCTCGTTTTTCACCCTCAACAAAAGGAGCTTTAGTTCCTCTTCTCTTTCTGCTATTAGAGTGGTATCATCTGCATATCAGAGTTTGTTGATATTTCTCCTGGCAATCTTGATTCCAGCTTGTAGTTCATCCAGCCTGGCATTTCACATGATGTTCTCTGCATGTAAATTAAATGAACAGGGTGACAGTAAACAGCCTTATCATACTCCGTTCTCAGTTTTGAACCAGTCAGTTGCTCCATATAAGGCTCTAACTGTTGCTTCTTGACCCAAGTACAGGTTTCTCAGGAAACAGCTAAGATGGTCTGGTATTCCCACCTCTTTAAGAGTTTTCCACAGTTTGTTATGATCCACACAGTCAAAGGCTTTCATGTAGTCAGTGAAATAGAAGCAGATGTTTTTCTGCTTCTATCCCTTTGCTTTCTCTATGATCCAATGAATATTGGCAATTTGATCTCTGGTTCCTCTGTCTTTTCTAAACCCAGCTTGATCATGTGGAAGTTCTTGGTTCACATACTGCTGAAGCCTAGTTTGGAGGATTCTGAGCATCACATTTCTCTCGATTATGAATCATAAATCCTAACACCAATAGATAACATATTTCCTCCCCTTTTCTCAAAGTGGCGGGGGGGGGGTCACTATGGAGTTATGGCATCTGAATGTTCCAAGTAAACATTTAATTAAAAAATAGGTTTGCACTCCCATGTTCTTATGTTAGTTGCTCTGATTTTAAGGTTAATTTTGGTAGGTTTGACTTTATGCTGCATTAGAAATCAGATGTTTGCTTGTTTTCTTAACATTTGGTTTCTTTTCATGATGTCTTTCTTATGAAGTCTTTTCTCTAGTCTCTTTGATATTTTACATTTCACTGAGGACTGTGGTCCAGCTCATCTTTCTTTGGGTCGTCCTTAAAGAACTTAATTCTGAACAGTCAGGTTAAATCGGACCTCCTTTTCTGCTTTTGAGAATTATTGATCTTGGAACTTTAGGGTCAATGTATGATGGCTCTTGGTTTCCATGGAAAGCCTTAGCATGTACTATTCTGCTGCAGTGAACCTTGTACAGCATGACTAGGTTTTTTTTCCAGGCTCATATGCCGAAATTTGAAGAAGCAGTTTTCCATTTTGTGCCTGGTTATGAAACCTAGGTCCAACTCTCACATCTGTATGTGACTACAGGGAAAACCATAGCTTTGACTATATAGACCTTTGTTGGCAAAGAGATGTCTCTGCTTTTGAATAATTTATCTAGGTTTGTCATAGCTTTCCAGTTGGATGGTAAAGAAGGCTGAACACTGAAGAACTGATGCTTTCAAATTGTGGTGCTGGAGAAGACTCTTGAGAGTCCCTGGGACTGCAAGGAGATCAAACCAGTCATTCCTAAAGAAAATCAACCTTGAATATTCATTAGAAGGACTGTTGCTGAAGCTGAAGTTCCAATCCTTTGGCCACGATGCGAAGAGCCAGCTCGTTGGAAAAGACTCAGGTGGTGGGAAAGACAAAGGAGAAGAGAACAGCAGAGGATGAGATAGATAACATCACTGACTAAATGCACATGAAATTGAGCAAACTCCAGGAGATAATGGAGGACAGCGGAGCCTGGCCTGCTGCAGTCTGTGGGGTCGCAAAGAATGGGACCTGACTGAACAACAAACATTAACATTTATTCTGCTATGTGGTATATAATAAATAACATACACAATAACTTATACAGTAGGTTGCCCTCCTGAAAAATAGTAGCACTTCAGCTCTGCAGGGATCATAGAAATTGTTTAGATACATTGTTTTTAATCTGTGGCTCCTTTTGAATATCCCAGAATTGAGGGTAAACTTCAATGTCTGTGTGGAGAGGATCTATAACTCATATCAGTCTGTCAAAGTGACTGTTTAAGAAATGCTCATTGAGATCAGATCATAGCAGATCTGAGTAGTAAAAATACTGACTCGTTCAATGTCACATGGTTTTTGGCTCAAGGTCCAGTACTCAGAGTTCAGATCTTGTGACCAAACTACAAATTAGAAGTATTTATATCATTTTGAGGTTAAATTAGGTCAAATGTTTCTGTCCTACATAAATAGCAAATGCTTGCAAGTGTCAGAGTTGGGACTTGCCACTAAATCGGATATGAAGCTATCCTTTGTGCAAATATAAGCTTTTCAGAATCTTCTTGAGGTTTTTAGTAATTTTTACACGTGTGTCTATAGTGAGTATGTAAAGAAATAAATTTACTGTTTTAGAAGAAAGGTTAATGGCTTAAAACTGTAGTTTTTCCATGGAGTCCTCATTTCCAGTATTTAGGATTCAGTCAGTTGTTTCCAACTCTTTGCGACCTTGTGGACTGCAGCACGCCAGGCTTCCCTGTCCTTCATCTCCCAGAGTTTGCTCAAACTCATGTCCGCTGAGTCAGTGATGCCTTCCAACCACCTTGTTCTCTGTAGTCCCCTTCCATTGTTTACTGAATTCTAGTTTCAGAGACCTTGAAAGGACACGCCATCCTTGTCTCAGGATAAAAAACACAACCTTGTTTAGCTTTGCAACTCCAGGATGTCTCTCTGTTCTTCATCAATGACGGCCAGTGCTGGGTTCTTCAGAGTTCTGATAATGAGAGTGTCAGTTCTATGTAGGTCACTGCATCCTTCAGGACAAAATTCAGATGTAATGAAGTGATGTTAAAAAAAAAAGTATCACATTTCTTTCAGTAGGAAGCTGGCTAATTTTGTGGCCTCTATTTTTTTTTTAAGGTCTACTTTTTAAACCTTCCATTACTATTTCATTTTCAATGCTGTGTTGTGCAATTTGAACTACAAAAGTTATGCCTTTTTTTCCCCCCAAACTAAGATAGTCTTAGAAATTGGCCAGAATGTTTCTAATGGTTCCTAAAACTAGAAAGATAGGGGATCAAAGCAAGCTGTTTTCTGATTAGATTTTTGGTGTCTGGGTACTGATTCTTTGAATTGGTTGTCTTTTAGATTAGGTGATTGTTGTTGTTCAGTCAATAAGTTGGGTTTATCAAAGGTCTTTCTGATGGGCAGTTGGAAAATAAAACCCCTCCTCCTTTCCGAAATACCCTTTAATAACAGGCACATTGTTAGTGCTTAATAAAGCCTTGTGAATGAATGAATTCATGATGAGTAAATTCATGTTGAATGACATGTGTTCATTTTTAGCTTGTATGAGTCGTTGGAAGCATCGTTCTAAGATTCAGTCAGGCTGTTACCGTGGAGAGGTCCTACTTGGGCTTGCCGAGCTGCAGAAGAGTACTGCTAAGGGCTCTTCAGAAGGAAGCACATGTTCATTAACAACTCCAAGATACCTGGGCAGCTTGCATCCTCAGTCAGAGTGTGTGTGCTCAATTGCTCAGTTGTGTCCAACTCTTTTTTTGTGACCTCATGGACTGTAGCCCACCAGGCTTCTCTGTCCATGGAATTTTCCAGCCACGAATACTGGAGTGGGTTGCCATTTCCTATTCCAGGGGATCTTTCTGATCCAGGGATCAAACCAGCGTCTCCTGCATCTCCTACATTGGCAGGTGGATTCTGTACCTTTCTGCCACCTGGTCAGAGCGTATGAACCAGATCAAATGAGACCAATGGTGTCAGGTGGGTGTCCTGGCTTCTCTGACATCTTCAGGCAAAATGAAAACTGCTTCAGAGGACACCTGGATAAAATTTGCTTCTGTTAAGGTGATGTATTCAGGAGGGAGAGTGAGAGGGGAAACAGTCAAATCAGACTCCTTCGCATCTATAGCTGCTATGTTTGTGAAGGCTGGGCTTACCAGACAGTTAAGGGAACTTGAACATTCCTCTCCCACCAGAAAGAATGAGGTCTTCCTAGAACTTCACCTGGTTGTGTTTGATTCAGCAGCATTCTGTTTCATTCCAATTTAGTTCAGTGTTTTCTTTTTCTACTTCTTGTCCCTAGTCATTGGCTTGTTGTTGTTGAGTCGCTAAGTCTTGTACGACTCTTTGCGATCCATAGACTGCAGCACACCAGGCTTTCCTGTCCTTCACTGTCTCCCAGAGTTTGCTCAAACATTGGCTTGGGAAATTTTAAATGTTTCTAAGGCTATAAGGAAGAATTGTATTTTATTAATTACCATGAAGTTTACTCGAAATGCAGGTGTGATGGTTAGTTTTATGTGTCAGCTTGACACATAAAGGGATGCTCAGATAGCTGGGAAAAAAATAAAAATATTTCTGGGCATGTCTGTGAGGGTTTTCAGAAGAGATTAGCATTAGAATCAGTAGACTTTGAGTACAAACATATCATTTAGGGAGGCAGTGTGAGTGGGCGTTGTCCAGTCTGTTGAAGGGCCACATAGAACAGAAAGGTAGAGGAAGGGAAAATTCGCTTTCAGCTTGAGGTAGGAAGTCCAGCTTCTCTTGTCTTTGGACATCCAGGCTTCTGGTTCTTGGGCCTTTGGACTCAGACCCGGACTTACGCCATGGTTCCCCTACTCCATTTTGGGACCTTTGGACTTGGATTTATGCTGTTGTTTCTGCTGATTCTCAGGCCTTTGAACTTGGACTGAATTAAACCTCTGCTTTCCTGAGTCTCCAATTTATGGATGGCAGGTCAGGGGACCTCTCTGCCTCCGTAACCACGTAAGCCAATTCCTAGAATAACTCTCCTCTTACATCTGTCTGTCTCTCTGTCTAACACATACTTGTCTACCTGCTTATCACATGTTTATCTACCTATTATCTGTCTATATCACATATCTATCTACCTGTCTATTATCTATCCATCTATCTCTACCATATATGGTGTGTGCTTCCCAGGTGGCACAGTGGTAAAGAATTCGCCTGCCAATGCAGAAGACACAGGAGACTCAGGTTCGATCCCTGGGTTGGGAAGATCCCCCAGAGGAGGAAATGGCAATCCACTCCAGTATTATTGCCTGAAAAACTCCATGAACAGAAGAGCCTGGTGGGCTACTGGGGTCCATGGGGCCTATCTATGTATCTGTCTATATCACATATATATCCTGCCTATTTATCTGTCACCTGTCTATCTTCCTATTATCTGTCTATATCCCGTATCTCTCTAGCTATCTGTTGTCTATCTATCTCTTCTATTGGTTCTGTTTCTCTGGAGAACTGACTAACACAGCAGGCATGCCTCAAAATTAGGGAGTAGCAAGCCCGACTCCAATTTTTAAATGCATTTCTCCCTTCCCCTGAATTTAACAGAGGGGCTGACTAGCCTATGTATAACTGCTTGTCACACCAGGCAAGTATTTTAACTCTGAGATGGAGAAGCTCCTTTGAGAGTCTGTACACAAAAGCTTAGTTGAAGGAAATATGTTTCCAAAAATAATATCATTCCAAAAAATCACGATCTTGTGTACTGTGGTCTTGTCACACAGTAGGTACTAAGCAAACATTTGAATGAATGGTGACTGTTACTTAGCTAGCCATGATCAAATATCATGGGGTAAATATCTTTAGGATCATAATGACTTCTGTTACTTCAACAAAGTAAAGTTGAAACTGAAAAATTGTTGCCTTCATGTTTTTCAGAAAGTAAATGAATCACATTACAGTTTCATAACTCCAGGACACTGAAACATCTCAAAAACATGTCTCCTGAAATTAGACTCCTCCTGCGTGAATTAATGAATAAGTGCTTAGGTGTGATAGTGAGAATGAAGCTGATTATTTTAAGTATTATAAATAGAAGTGTGGATATCAAGACTGTGGAATTGTTTTAATTATTGACAAGAAGTTCGCTGAGAACAGATTCAAAGAGATAGATGTCATTAACAGTGAGCTTTCGTTTTATTTATGAATCCCCAGCGCTCACATCCATGAGTATGGCACTGAATTGGTCGTGGGGACTGTATTTCACTGTTCATCTGCCCCTGCACCATGTACTTTTGCAGTGATGATTTCATTTATTCTCACCAACACTGTGAGATAAGGGGCTGTTTATACTACTCACCATTTTGGAGGTGACACTGATGCACAGAGTTTAAGAAACATGTCCAGGGTCACACAGCGAGTGATTGGCAGAATCTGGATTCAGTCTCGGTCTCCTTAATCTGAAAGCTTTTGCTTCCAGCCACTGGGATATCTGCTTCCCACTAGATCATAGATGGTAACGACAGGCACAGGATGGCTTTTTGGTACATAATTAATAGCCAAGGTGCTTGTGTTAGTTTCCTGCTGTTGTTTAGTTATTAAGTTGTGTCTGGCTCTTTTGCAACCCCGTGGATTGTAGTCCACCAGGCTCCTCTGTCCATGGACTTCTCCAGGCAAGAATACTGGAATGGGTCACCGTTTCCTTCTCCAGGGGATCTTCCCTACCCAGGAACTGAACCCATCTCTCTTGCTTTGGCAGGCAGATTCTTTACCACTGAGTCACCAGGGAAGGCCTGTTGGTTTCTTGGGCTGCAGTCACAAACCACCACAGAAGTGTGGTGGCTCAAAACAATGGAGATTGATTCTCTTACAGTTCTGGAGGCCAGAAGCTAGATATAAATGGGGCAGGGTCACTCTCCTTCCACATACTCTAGGGGAGGATCCTTCTCTGTCTTTTCTAGGGCCTGGTGGTTCTTGGAGTCCCTTGGCTTCTGGTAGCATAACTTAATATGAACCTTCATCTTTGCACGGGTCTTCACATCTTCACATGGCCTTTCCTGTGTCTCTGTGCCTCTTTCCCCTCCCCTGTCCTCCCCTCCCCTCGCCTCATCTCATCTCATCTCATCTTTTCTTAACTTGTCACTGGGTTTAGGACACACCTTATTTCCAGATCTTTGATTACCTTTGAAATACCCTTTTCCCAAATAAGTTCACAGTTTATAGGTTTAGGGAGTTAGGGGATGGACATAGCATTTTGGGGGCCACCATTCAATGCACTCCAGTATACCTTTTCGTCCTTTTCATGTACCCCAAATGAAATCAAATTACTTTTTTTTTGAAAGAGGAAAAGTACTCCTGTGCTGTGAATACCTTGTGTGCCATGATAACATATTCCTTGTCTTACTCATTTAGACCTTCTGAACTGCCTCTTCTTTGCCTCTGTGATCCTAGATCTTAGGATTGTGAAGACCTTGTGAAATTTCTTTTCCTGGATCTGATGGTGTTTAAATGACTATTTCCTCCTTCCCCTGAGAAGTTCTTTAAGATGCTTTTCTGGTTTTAGTTATTAACATTTCATTTCCTACTTTTAATAGTCCCTTCTTTGATTTCATTTCTTTTACATCCTTTTTTTTATTTATTCATTTCTAAACTTAAGAATTCTTTTTGCTGTTTTTTATATATTTTATTCCATTCTTTTTGATTATTCTTGATTATGCATGGCTTTATTATACTAAAGACATTTTGCAGCTTTGAGGGCTGTTGCTTATAGTGATAATGGATCCACTATAAGTTTCAGTGAGTGCCACTCAATTATGGGGAAATGTCCTGGGATTTGGCAGTGTTTTAGAACTAGGTCAGTAAATTCTTCGTTCTCTTAAATCTGTCTCAGTACCAAATTTGAAAGATCTTCTACATGTTGCCAGATGCTATTTCTTTATGTAGATTTTTTTTCCTTATAGAATTTGAGACTATAAAATTCAACACTCCAGTTGGGTTCAAACTAAATTTTTCACTTTGTGAAGTGACACGCTGGTGTTTTGGTTAATATGACCTCTGTAATGTATTTAGGCTGAGTTTCAGGTGGTTTCCTAGGACATACTGATTTAATCTCAAAGCTGTGAAATGTGTTAATTTGATGGCAAGTTTCTGTAACTCAGAATTCCTTGGTCTTGTGGGGATTGGTGCCTTCTATTCCAATCCATTGAATTGATGATGCTCTCCAACCATCTTATCCTTTGTCATCCCCTTCTCCTCCTGCTTTCAATCTTTCCCAGCATCAGGGTCTTCCAATGAGTTGGCTCTTTGCATCCGGGGGCCAAAGTATCGGAGTTTCAGCTTCAGCAGTCCTTCCAGTGAGTATTCAGGGTTGATTTCCTTTAGGATTGACTGGTTTGATCTCCTTGCAGTCCAAGGGACTCTCAAGAGTCTTCACTGATTCAATGGATACAAACTTGGGCAAACTCTAGGAGATCGTGAGGGACAGGGAGGCCTGGCATGCTGTGGTCCATGGGATTGCAAAGAGTCAGACATGACTGAGTGACTGAACAACAACAGCATTCCAATCCCAAACTGGAGGGACTTCCCTGGTGGCCCAGTGGTTAAGAATCTACCTTCTAATGCAGGGGGTGCAGGTTTGATTCCTGGTCCAGGAACAAAGAGCCCACATGCCAAGGGGCAACTAAGCCTGCAACCTGTAACTGAAGAGACTGTGCTGCAGAACCAGAGACGCTCACACGCTGCAGGGATAAGCCCGAGTGCCAAAACAAGAGGAGACTGCAGGCTGCAAGGAAGACCCAGTGCAGCCAAAATAAAAACCAAAACCCCAAATCCGAGACTCATCCAGCCCATAAGCCTAATAGTACTCAAGGGTCAGATGGTTGGAATTCAGGGCCATCTTGGGAAAGGGATCAACTTCCACAACCACTGGTAGTTGTCAACAAACCAGACAAAAATGACTCTCGGCATGGGATTTCTAAAACGACTCATTGTCTCCTTAGGCATTATTATTGTCTTTGTAATAAACACGTATCAAGGGAAGACCCAACCCCTGCCATATTCTTTCCCTAAAACTCCCTCTAAATAGGGATTTAAGGCAGCCTCACCATGCTTCCCCATGACTTTCGTTCATGTTTTTCTTTGGTGTTCTGCAGCGTGGCTAATTGTACAGTGGGGATTTTCAACCATTAGCCAGTCCTAGTGCCTCGTATTTTTTCCTCTGCTGTTTACTTCCTCTTAGACTAACCAGATGGCATGAGGCTTGTGAAGCACGTGAGTGGCTGTGAATGTTAAGAAACGGCAGGAAAAGGAAAGGAGTCAGTCTCAGGTGGATTTCTGGAAGCTTAACAGGAGCTGGCCTTACTCCTTTGTTTCCTGCTTGGTGATGGGGAGGGTGTTTGTTTTGCTAGCTAATTTAGTGTAAAATAAGCCTCAGTTAATATTCTTTCTCGTCAATTTGAACTGCTCGGGAAAGGAGCGGAAAATACTTGGGTTCGGCAGGGAGCTATTGACAGTGGGGTGATAATCACAATTTGTGATCAAGCATGGCTTGGTTAATATATTTATGAAAAGAGCACATGGAAGATACTGGCCCTCCACAGAAAGTTAGATGGAGCATTTGTTTACTTTTTTATTTTTGTGGCAAGTGGCTCTGGGGAAGCCATGAGCTCTTGATGGGCTTGGCGCCAACCATTCTCAACACTACTGAAACAAAAACCTCAATACTTTCACGGCTGGCTCTGGGGCTGCAAAGAGCAAACACCGTTCCCACTGCTCTCCCCCCAAAGATGCTTCAGCCTCGGGTACCGGCTCCAAGTGGAATGGGTGGCAGCTGTCAACAGCAGGGGCGCTGCCACCCAGAACCAGAAATGACAAATGATTTTTCTCCCCAGACCTCTGACTCTCGGGCTCTTAAGAGCTTCTGAGTCACTCTGTGACACATGAAAAGAAACCTTGGGTTTTCCGAGTGCGATTCGGAACACTGCAAAAGCTAATGGACATGCTCGCGGCGTGCCCACTGAGACGCAGGTCCAAATTAGCATGCTGATGCTTAAGCTCTAACAGATTCCGGGAGAAGAAAGGTCTTGTGTTCGCGATGGCGCTAATCGTCCCTGACCCCACTCATTAGCATACTCCCCGGGCCCCTGCCTCTGTGTGCTCCCTTCTGCACCCTGTGAACAGCTTTTCACAGCTTCTCTTCCATCTGCTGAAATAAACAATAGCCTTTGTAACCCATGGAAAAAGCAGCAGCAGGTGAAGAACTATTTTTAGACACACTACAAGCTCAACGTTGATGACTGCGTTTTTACACCTAAAACACAAGATATGAGGCTGAGAAAAATGGATTTTTGCCCCCTCAGCTGAGCTCATGCTCTCTGCTCTTTCCCATTCTGCTTTCTGCCTGGAGCTTCCTTCTGTCACCAGAGATGCTGCAGGGTCAGGTCACCTCCTTTCCATGGCTCCTCTCCCATCCCCGCTTGATGGCTCTTTGTAACAAGGACTGCTCTTCTTTTCTCCCATCTTGCTCTTTAACGTAATACTGAGGAGACTGGTTTACTGATATGCAGGTGGTCCTTGGTTCATTCCCCTCTGTCATGTCCTGAGGAAGGCACCTGCTGCCCTCAACCGGATCACATGGAGAACATCGTATGAAAAGTGGCTTTACCTGTTAGCTCCTGTATCCTGCAGAGTAAATCTGCAAAGTGGTGGTCTTATTCATTTCACAGATGAGGAATGTGGGAAAGGGGACTTGGAGAGATTGAGAAACCAGCTCAGCCTCGTCGAGGCCAAACTTGAGACTGAACTTAGTTTTTTTCTGATCTAAGACCTCATGTTTCCTGCTGTCTTTCTCACTGACTTAATTTCAAATCGTTCTTGACTGCAGGGGACAGGACTCCATTTTTCTTTTGATGTTTCTTCTAGCTCTTTGATTCTATCATGAAGTAAATCTCTTTTGAATACAGTTTTCCTTTTTATGAAGTGCTGCAGTAATGACCAGTAATAGCTCAGATGTCAAAGGCCTGTCATTTGCCTTTTCTAATTGAGACAAATCCATGATACTCCCTACCGATTTTCTCTCTGCCATAAGGGTGCCTGATTTAATTGTCCCTACCGCTGCTTTAATATACTATCAAGGTTGGTCATAACTTTCCTTCCAAGGAGTAAGCGTCTTTTAATTTCATGGCTGCAATCAGCATCTGCAGTGATTTTGGAGCCCCAAAAATAAAGTCTGACACTGTTTCCACTGTTTTTCCATCTATTTCCCATGAAGTGATGGGACCAGATGCCATGATCTTTGTTTTCTGAATGTTGAGCTTCAAGCCAACCTTTTCACTCTCCTCTTTCACTTTCATCAAGAGGCTTTTGAGTTCCCCTTCACTTTCTGCCATAGGGTAGTGTCATCTGAATATCTGAGGTTATGGATATTTCTCCCAGCAATCTTGATTCCAGCTTGTGCTTCTTCCAGCCCAGCGTTCCTCATGATGTACTCTGCATATAAGTTAAATAAGCAAGGTGACAATATACAGCCTTGACGTACTCCTTTTCCTATTTGGAACCAGTCTGTTGTTCCATGTACAACCTTGATAGTATATTAAAAAGCAGAGACATTACTTTGCCAGCAAAGGTCTGTCTAGTCAAGGCTATGGTTTTTCCCATGGTCATGTATGGATGTGAGAGTTGGACTGTGAAGAAAGCTGATCGCCGAAGAATTGACGCTTTTGAACTGTGGTGTTGGAGAAGACTCTTGAGAGTCCCTTGTACTGCAAGGAGATCCAACCAGTCCATTCTAAAGGAGATCAATCCTGGGTGTTCATTGGAAGGACTGATGCTAAAGCTGAAACTGCAATACTTTGGCCACCTCATGCGACGAGTTGACTCACTAGAAAAGACTCTGATGCTGGGAAAGGCTGGAGGTGGGAGGAGACAGGGACGACAGAGAATGAGATGGCTGGATGGCATCACCGACTCTGTGGACATGAGTTTGAGTGAACTCTGGGAGCTGGTGATGGACAGGGAGGCCTGGCGTACTGTGATTCATGGGGTCGCGGAGAGTTGGACACGACTGAGCGACTGAACTGAACTGGACTGAACTGAACCACTGCTTTATGGCTATAATGCTGAATCTTAAGAGCATCTTGGTTGTTGGCACTTGGACCCTAGGACTGTCCCCATGGATCGTGCAAACCTGTATGTTGCCCCATGTCAAGTCTCCATTTGACTACTCATTGCTTCCTCGTAATCCCCTTTGAAAGTCAGAGACTTACTCTGAGGTGTCACCTACAGAAGGTCCTTGAAGTCCCCTTGGTTGATACTGTGCTTGTTCATGGTTTGGGAATAAAAGACTCCTCGATCGCTATTCTGGTGAAATGTACTTTTATTCTCTTGTTTTGCCCCATGCTGTTAACCTGAGACAGACCGCAATGGGCAGCCAAGGGAGGGGCTTGCAGCTTAACAGATCTGAATGGGACCTTCTCCACCTCTGCTTCCCAAAAGGGATTTCCTCCTGCAGTTCTGCTTTCTCTGAGACCCAGATAGTGTCTTAAGATTCTACAGAGCAAAAAAAAAAAAAAAAAAAGAGAGAGAGAGAGATTGGTTCTAGGGCTTGCTCATGGCCAGAGCTGGGATGAAGACACTTAGGGGTCCTCTGAGAACTGTAAGAAAACATAGAAGATTGACTTCACTGCCGTTTACCCCATCTGTCCAGGACTCATTCATAAATGAGTTTATGCCAATAGGAGTCTTTTGGTTACAAGTGGTGAAAATGCACTGCTGTTAATTTAAGGAAAAAAGAATCTGTTAATTTAAGAAAAGAAAATTTAAGGCCCTGGACTGCAGGGCCACTCTTAGAGTTGAAAATGAAGCTGAGCGATTGACCTTGGCAAGAAGGGGAGTCAGGGTGGGTGGGGATGCAGGAAGTGTCCTTTCCTGGAGCTGTCCTTGGGACAATTCAGCTCTGTCTTGGAGTCCCATGACTTATGACTAGAATTAGGGAAAGACTTAATGGGCCTGCCGTGTCACAGACCAGACTTGGGGCCAGACTGACCGTCCACTGAGCCTCCCCAAGGGGAATCTTGGTGCTCATGGCAGATGAAGGACAAATGGAGGAGAGGCAAGCAAGACCATTACATGTCCCCTACGCCCTGTATTTATCCCCAGCTCTGGAGATTAGAAGGGATAAGCTACCCACTGCAGTATTCTTGGGTTTCCCTGGTGGCTCAGCTGGTAAAGAATCTGCCTGCAATGTGGGAGACCTGGGTTCGATCCCTGGGTTGGGAACATCCCCTGGAGAAGGGAAAGGCTACCCACGCCAGTATTCTGGCCTGAAGAATTCCATGGACCGTATAGTCTATGGGGTCGCAAAGAGTCGGACACGACTGAGTGACTTTCACTGGAGATTCTATGGAAAGCATTTCACAGCTGTCCATGGTGATCAGTCCTAAGGCCTTTCTGAACAAGCAGGGAAGAAAGGAAGGGACTCAGAGATCAGACACTGTCGGGTGAGGTGAGCACCAACTGGAAGTCACAGTGGACCGTGGTGGGTAACTCCAGGCAGGCAGGTAGAGTGCATCCTGGCAAGAGACTGGTACCAGGTAAAGCAAATAGCACAGAAAGAAGTGTTCAAGTGGTGGGTTCATGGAGGGTTGTGGAACAGAGCAGGACCCTATCATCCTTGCCTGCCCCTGCTTCCCCCTCTCCATGTCTTCTGCCTGCCTTTTGTCTGTGGAAAACTTTAGTCAAAGAATAAGTTCGAGCAGAGAAGTGAGAACATGCAAAAACAAAGGAAAACAGCCTGTGCTTAGTCGCTCAGTTGTGTCCGACTCTTTGCGATCCCAAGGACTATAGCCACCATGCTCCTCTGTCCATGGGCATTCTCCAGGCAAAAATACGGAAGTGGGTTGCCATGCCCTCCTCCAGGGGATTTTCCCAACCCAGGGATCGAACCCAGGTCTCCCACATTGCAGGCGTATTCTTTACCATCTGAGCCACCAGGAAAACAGTCAAAGGAGACCAGATAATAATAATGTAGTCATTAAGCATAACCTAGGACCTTTAGTTCCTTCGTGAAAGTGAAGTGAAGTCTGCTCAGTCATGTCCGACTCTTTGCGACCCCATGAACTGTAGCCCACCAGGCTCCTCCTCCATCCATGGAATTTTCCAGGCAAGAATACTGGAGTGGGTTGCCATTTCCTTCTCCAAGGGATCTTCCCAACCCAGGGATCGAACCCAGGTCTCCTGCATAGCAGGCAGATGTTTTACCATCTGAGTCACTTGGACCCATACTTCCCTCATGGGCTATAGATAATAATCTGAGCCATATCCTGTGAACTGTCTTATAGATACTGAAACCCCAGGTGGAGAAGTTAACCACCCGATGGCCAGACTGTAGCCATGACATAAAGTGTCACAATTCTGAGAACCAGCCTCAGAAAATGGAAACAACTGACCCTGGAACTGAAGATTACCTGTAACCAGTCAAGATGTTGCTGGTCAGACCACTGATGACCAGTTTCAGTTGACTGTGACAGGCAACTGTGCTATTTCTTCATGCAGCCCCCTCCTTCTGTCTATAAAGAAAGGCTCTTGCCAACTGATTTGTCAGTGGGGGGAGTCGGCCTTTGGACAGATGTCCACCCTCCCCCCACCCCAGTAGGGCATCTGAAATAAAGTCAAGCTTCTTTTCCACCAACCTGGCCTGTTTATTGGCGTTTGAGTGGTGAGCAGCCAGACCCCCACCTTTCAGTAGCAGTAGCAGGAGGGAAGGGCTGGAATTTAGCATCATGATGTCCCTTTTTTCCAGAGAGATCTGGCATTGCAAGCCTGATCTCTACCCAAGAAGCTCTGTTCAGACAGGGTCTGGGTGAAGGCTGCTTTTCAATACTGAAAGTGAAAGTATTTGTTGCTCAGAGATTTCTGACTCTTTGTGACCCCGTGGACTGTAGCCCATCAGGCTCCTCTATCCGTGGAATTCTCCAGGCAAGAATACTGGAGTGAGTTGCCATGCCCTCCTCCAGGCGATCTTCCCAACCCAGGGATCGAACCTGGGTCTCCCACATTGCAGGCGTATTCTTTACCATCTGAGCCACAAGGAAAACAGTCAAAGGAGACCAGATAATAATAATGTAGTCATTAAGCATAACCTAGGACCTTTGGTTCCTTCGTGAAAGTGAAGTGAAGTCTGCTCAGTCATGTCCGACTCTTTGCGACCCCAGGAACTGTAGCCCACCAGGCTCCTCCTCCATCCATGGAATTTTCCAGGCAAGAATACTGGAGTGGGTTGCCATTTCCTTCTCCAAGGGATCTTCCCAACCCAGGGATCGAACCCAGGTCTCCTGCATAGCAGGCAGATGTTTTACCATCTGAGTCACTTGGACCCATACTTCCCTCATGGGCTATAGATAATAATCTGAGCCATATCCTGTGAACTGTCTTATAGATACTGAAACCCCAGGTGGAGAAGTTAACCACCTGATGGCCAGACTGTAGCCATGACATAAGGTGTCACAATTCTGAGAACCAGCCTCAGAAAATGGAAACAAACTGACCCTGGAACTGAAGATTACCTGTAACTAGAACAGTCAAGATGTTGCTGGTCAGACCACTGATGACCAGTTTCAGTTGACTGTGACAGGCAACTGTGCTGTTTCTTCATGCAGCCCCCTCCTTCTGCCTATAAAGAAAGGCTCTTGCCCACTGATTTGTCAGTGGGGGGAGTCGGCCTTTGGACAGATGTCCACCCTCCCCCCACCCCAGTAGGGCATCTGAAATAAAGTCAAGCTTCCTTTCCACCAACCTGGCCTGTTTATTGGCGTTTGAGTGGTGAGCAGCCAGACCCCCACCTTTCAGTAGCAGTAGCAGGAGGGAAGGGCTGGAATTTAGCATCATGATGTCCCTTTTTTCCAGAGAGATCTGGCATTGCAAGCCTGATCTCTACCCAAGAAGCTCTGTTCTGACAGGGTCTGGGTGAAGGCTGCTTTTCAATACTGAAAGTGAAAGTATTTGTTGCTCAGAGATTTCTGACTCTTTGTGACCCCGTGGACTGTAGCCCATCAGGCTCCTCTATCCGTGGAATTCTCCAGGCAAGAATACTGGAGTGGGTTGCCATGCCCTCCTCCAGGCGATCTTCCCAACCCAGGGATCGAACCTGGGTCTCCTGCATTGCAGGGAGATTCTTTACTGTCTGAGCCATCAGGGTGAAGCCACTTTTCAGGAGTAGCCCCAGGCAAGATTACCAAATAGGGAAATACATTTTCATTTCTAGAAATTTCCTTTTCTTTGGTGATGATGGTTTCCATTAAAGCAGAGAGTAGAAGATACTCTTTTGCTTTGTCCCCTCTAAACTGCCTTCAAAACCCCTTCTCAGATGCTTCATTCACACTATGGTATGAGTGTTGGAGAATAACTTAATGGGGATATTTGCATTCTTCACCAGAAATGGGGAAGTTATAAGAGTTGAATCTGTAGCTGATGGAATCTTTTTAGATACCATACGTGGGAGAGAAGGTAACAAGTGACTTTGTTTTGTGGGTATGGAGATCATCTGGAGGTTGAGCTATTGGTTTTGATGCTCTTCCTTAAGGTGTGGAAAGGGAGAACAGAAAGGAAAGAGTTAAGGACAATTCTCCTTTACTGCATATAAAGTGTAGTGACCTTCAGGTATTAGACATTTTCTATCATCACGTCGAAGGATATAAATATTCCCTCCTTTTGATGATCTTAGTTGCTGTAGTCCTGGTGTAGTTCCACGATGTTTTCCAGTCACAAGTCGTGTCCAACCCTACATGACCCCATGGACTGCTGTCCATGCAGGCCTCCCTGTCCCTCACCATCTCTTGGAGTTTGTCCAAGTTCATGTCCATTGAATTGGTGATGCCATCCAACCATCTCATCTTCTGTTGCCCTCTTCTCCTTCTGCCTTCAATATTTCCCAGCATCAGGGTCTTTTCAGTGAGTCAGCTCTTTGCATCAGGTGGCCAAAGTATTGGAGTTCAGCTTCAGCGTCAGTCCTTCCAATGAGTATTCAGGGTGAATTTCCTTTAGGATGGACTGGTTGACTCCCCTTGCAGTTCAAGGGACTCTCAAGAGTCTTCTCCAACACCACAGTTCAAAAGCATCAATTCTTTGGTGCTCTAGTTTAACTCTCACATCCCTATGAGAGATACTCTTAGCTAAAGCCAATGGTGTGTTTGAGCCAGCTCCTGCTGGCTTGCAAGGATGATCCCGGACATCTCCTTACAAGCTGGAGTTCAGTTACATCACATTGGTAGCTGAAAATTAGACATGGTGGGAGTATTTACACCATGGAAATTGGAAATCCTTTAAAGCAGGATTTTTTTTCAGAAAGTTGACTGTTAAACATTTATCTGCATACATGAGGAATGCTGGGCTGAAAGAAGCACAAGCTGGAATCAAGATTGCTGGGAGAAATATCAATAACCTCAGATATGCAGATGACACCACCCTTATGGCAGAAAGTAAAGAGGAACTCAAAAACCTCTTGATGAAAGTGAAAGAGGAGAGTGAAAAGGTTGGCTTGACGCTCAACATTCAGAAAACAAAGGTCATGGCATCTGGTCCCATCACTTCATGAGAAATAGATGGAAAAACAGTGGAAACAGTGTCAGACTTTTATTTTTTGGGCTCCAAAATCACTGCAGATGCTGATTGCAGCCATGAAATTAAAAGACGCTTACTCCTTGGAAGGAAAGTAATGACCAACCTGGATAGTATATTAAAAAGCAGAGACATTACTTTGCCAACCAGGGTCCGTCTAGTCAAGGCTATGGTTTTTCCCGTTGTCATGTATGGATGTGAGAGTTGGACTGTGAAGAAAGCTGATTGCCGAAGAATTGATGCTTTTGAACCGTGGTGCTGGAGAAGACTCTTGAGAGTCCCTTGTACCGCAAGGAGATCCAGCCAGTCCATTCTAAAGGATATCAATCCTGGGTGTTCATTGGAAGGACTGATGCTAAAGCTGAAACTCCAATACTTTGGCCACCTCATGTGATGAGTTGACTCACTGGAAAAGACTCTGCTGCTGGGAAAGGTTGGGGGCGGGAGGAGAAGGGGACGACAGAGAATGAGATGGCTGGATGGCATCAACGACTCTGTGGACATGAGTTTGAGTGAACTCTGGGAGCTGGTGATGGACAGGGAGGCCTGGCGTGCTGTGATTCTTGGGGTCGCGGAGAGTCGGACACGACTGAGCGACTGAACTGAACTGAACTGGATAGAATTCATTTTGAAGTATTGCTTTTACATACCTAATGCTCTCCCTCCTGTGGAGGATAACATTTTAATAAGTAATACTGATAAGTGTATAAATGTACAGTTAAGCTTACAAAGCATCTTTGTACTCAGTCTTTGCTGTTAGCGTTTTTTAACCTTAAAATAAGAAAATGCTGCTTCTGACTGCAGTCAAAATACATCCTGAAATGACTGTGGGTTAGATGAGTTGAGAGTGTTAACCGAGACCCTTTTAACCTGCAGTTGTGGTCTAGCCTTTTCTCACCTCCTCCTCTCTTCTGGTCTCTGTTACTGGAAAGAATTCCAAGTGTCAGCCATCTGTTCAGTTTAATGAGTTCAGGACAGTGTATGCTTCATTCATGGATTTTGGCCTCTTGACACAGGTTAGCAGGGACACATTATCTCTGGAAGGGAAGAAGCCTACGTGCAAGCACGTTTTCAACAGAGGAAGATTTTGCACATGAATGAAAAAAAGTGTTTAGAACAGTGAGTATATAGGAGATGAGTTATGGGGCAAAATGCACTTTTCAAAGAAAGGTCTGTTAGCTTTTATATTTGAATCAGAAAGAAATAATGTCACAGATAATCACAGCGTATATATATGGAGTGATGCTTCTCATTGAACCCAGGTCTCCCGCATTGTAGGCAGACTCTTTTCCAGCTGAGCCATGAGGGAAGCCTGTTTACCATTTAGTAGTTGTTATAACTTGTTTTCATTATCATAATGACTATTATGCATACCCTTACCATTCCCAAGACAAGACTCAAGATTGAAAAAAGAGAATTCCTTAGAAAAATGAGATATTCTAAAAAGCTGAGTCTTTTGATATCTCTGAGGTAAAGAAATGAAGAAAGATGTGAAGAAATGGAATAACTACAGTGCCTTTGGACAGACTCAGTACAGAACCTACTTGTAACACAAAAAAGCTTGTAGTTATTTCAGGCACTCAAAGATATTGCAAAGAGAAAGCCCTAAATGCTGAATCTGATGCAAAACAACTTAAGTGTTACTCTAAGAATAGTATATGCTTTGACTTAAATGCAAAACAATGATCTCCATTTAGACAGCGGATAAAAGATTCTAAATAGTAGGACTGATTACCTCAAACTTGCAACTTTACATGATTCAGTTGGCGTTTATTGAGCATTTACTATGAACCACATGCAGTGAGTGACCTCAGGATGCCCACAGGATTGTGATGGGAAAGCAACAGAGTCAGTAAATGAGAGAGAAAAATCCAAACTCAAGGATGGAGGTGAAGAACTCAGTGCCCCCCAGTACACTAAAATTAGACTCTAGGTTTTCCTGAGGACATTTTAATGTTTTCCTAGTACATTTCTAACTGTGAGTCTGTCTTTTTATCTAAAAAATCTAAAGCTATACCACTGTATAATTTTATTTCTTTAGCTTTTTCCTTATAAATGTCAATCATGCTCTTTGTGGAACAAAGAGAATGTTTAAGGAACTCTGTGGTGCTGGAGAAGACTCTTGAGAGTCCCTTGGTCTGCAAGGAGATCCAACCAGTCCATTCTAAAGGAGATCAATCCTTGGTGTTCATTGGAAGGACTGATGCTAAAGCTGAAACTCCAATACTTTGGCCACCTCATGTGACGAGTTGACTCACTGGAAAAGACTCTGATGCTAGGTAGGATTGGGGTGGGAGGAGATGGGGACGACAGAGAAGGAGATGGCTGGATGGCATCACTGACTCGATGGACATGAGTTTGAGTGAACTCCAGGAGTTGGTGATGGACAGGGAGGCCTGGCGTGCTGTGATTCATGGGGTCGCAGAGTCGGACATGACTGAGCGACTGAACTGAACGGAATTGAACTGAAAGAAAATGAATCACTTGTAATCTCCTAAAGTCAGAGGTAATCACCTTTTAGCACATTTTCCCCAGATTATTATTTATATATATGTAAGTATAGCATTGATTTCAAGTTGGAATCATTTATATGATGTTATATTCTGCCTTTCCCCTCAATTTCTCATGAGCATTTCTGAATATCATTAAATTTTGTACAAAAACCTGCTTTTTAATTATTGGCTATTTCATTACGTGCTGTTATAACCATTTAACATTTCTTCTGTTGTTAAACCTTGAGGTCATTTCTTATTTTTTTGCTATTATAAGTTATAGATAGTTTTGATGTAGATTGTCATAGATACCCTTGTATAAAAATCTTCGTGCACATTTCTGAATGCATTTCTACCATATTGTAGGAACAGAATTACTGAATCATACAATTATGATAATTGTAATAGCTTTTGATACATATTTCCAGACTGCATTCTCCAAGTGTTTCCTAGTTTATATACCCATCTGCAATGATGTGGATATTCTCAAATGTATGTTTTAATATTAATGTAGCAGATACAAGTGGGGAAGTTGAATTCTGAGAAAAACAATTTTAATTTTTTTTTTAATTGGAGAATAATTGCTTTACAATGTTGTGTTGGTTGCTGCTGTACAATAATGTAAATCAGCCATAAATATGCACATGTTCCCTCCCTCTTGAACCATTGCGCCCCTCCAGGTTGTTGCGGCACCGTTTTGAGCTCCCCGTGTTTTACAGCAACTTTCTTCTAGCTGCCTATTTTATATATGGTAATGCATGAGTTTCAGTGCTACTCTCTCAATTTGTCCCACCCGTTCCTTCTCCTGCTGTGTTCACAAGTCTTTTCTCTGCATCTGCATCTGTAAGCCTGCCCTGGAAATAGATTCATCAGTACCATTTTTCTAGATTCCATGTGAATGAATGTGGAAGTTGCTCAGTCGTGTCCAACTCTTTGCTACCCCATGGCCTATATAGTTCATGGAAGTCTCCAGGCCAGAATACTGGAGTGGGTAGCTATTCCCTTCTCCAGCAGATCTTCCCGACCCAGGAATCAAACCAGGGTCTCCTGCATTGCAGGCGGATTCTTTACCAACTGAGCTGTCAGGGGAGCTCATGTATATGTATTAATACACAATATTTGATTGTCTCTTTCTGACTGACTTCACTCTGTATAACAGGCTCTCGGTTCATCCACCTCACTAGAACTGACTCAAATGCATTCCTTTTTATGACTGAGTAATATTCTGTTATACATATCTGCCACAGCTTCTTTATCCATGCCTTTGTTGATGGACATCTAGGTTGCTTCCATGTCCTGGCTATTGTAAATAGTGCTACAATGAACATTGGGGTACATGTGTCTTTTTCAGTTATGGTTGAAATAAGGCATTTTGCAATGATTAAGTTTTATAGCAGTGAGACTAATATCATTCTTGCCGTTCCCACTGCCTGAATTGCTCATCCCCAAATCACTGATACATTCAGTTCTCTCTACACACCAGCCCCTACGAGAGACAGTTCTGGAACCCTCTGACCAATTCTCCCCACTGTTTTATTTTCTTCTTATTACCACTGTGTGCTCATGTAATCACTTCAGTGTGTCCAACTCTTTGAGACCCTGTGGACTGAAGCCTGCCAGGCTCCTCTCTCCATCGGATTCTACAGGCCAGAATACTGGAGTGAGTTGCCATGCCCTCCTCAGGGGATCTTCCTGACCCAGGGATTGAACACATGTCTCTTATGTCTCCTGTATTGTCAGGCGGGTTCTTTACCACTAGCACCACCTGGGAAGCCCTCTTATTGGCATTGCTTGACACTAAATATTTATGACTTATCTATTGCCTCTGGGCTACTTGACAAGGGTGGGGAGCTTGTCTGCTTCCCCAGCACATAGAGTGTTCAGTCAGCAGGTGTTAAACGGATGCACAAAAATACTTGATGAATGTGATTGCTTTTATGTTGTTAATATTTTTTATTCCTTCAGAAAACCCGAGTGTAATGTTATATAACAAGCAACTGTCAGATGTTTCGTCCATCCCATTAGTAACTCAGAGATGGCTGGCTCAGGCCTTTCCCCTGTAAATTATGTCAACTGCACAATTGCAGATAGAAGCATAATGCACTTGCTTGGCATCAGCAAAACACAGATAGAGGTGGATGGTTATCTGACTTCCCAGTTTTGATGTTTGGGATTCTGAATTAAACCAGAATCTCATTATTTGTTGTACATAGTGAGCCATCTGTGTTTATAGTGCTTTTCCAAATCAGGGTGGTTTTTTTTTTTTTACTATTTTATTATTTATTATAAACTTTTCTTGGCAGTCCAAGGTGGGTACTAGCCTGCACTTGGTGGGACTTTTTTAGTCACCTTCTTGTTGTAATGTCTTAAAACTAGCAGGTGGAAATAATCCACACTTATGGTGGGATTATTGGGCACATGAGTCCTGGTTGTCGTCTGCTCACTGTGGCTTTTGTACAAGGCATGGAAAAGAAGGTAGAAGTGGAGATTCAGATTCAGGTGCCAACCAGAAAATATAGTCAGAGGATGAGATGGTTGGATGGCATCACCAACTCGATGAACTTGAGTTTGAGCAAGCTCGGGGAGCTGATGATGGACAGGGAAGCCTGGCATGCTGCTGTCCATGGGGTTGCAAAGAGTCGGACATGACTGACTGACTGAACTGAACTGAAAAAATATAGTCACGACCTGAAAGTAGAGTCATTTGGTGGGAATGTTTAGGACTCCAAGCCTGGGAGACATCATATTAGTAGCTCTGAGAAAACTACTCTAAGGAGGCAGGGACTAAGTCAGGCTATATACATGTTTGCAATAAAGGGAGAAAGCAGTTTGAACATCAAAGATCAGGTATCAAATTAAGGAATTTAACATTCTGTGTATGGGAATATTATTCTTTGCAGCTGAAGATGGAGAAGCTCTATACAGTCAGCAAAAACAAGACTGGGAACTGACTATGGCTCAGATCATAAAGTCCTTATGGCCAATTTCAGACTTAAATTGAAGAAAGTAGGGAAAACCACTAGGTAATTCAGGTATGACCTAAATCAAATCCCTTACAATTATACACTGAAAGTGACAAATAGATTCAAGAAATTAAATCTGATAGAGTGCCCGAAGAACTACGGACGGAGGTTCATAACACAGTACAAGAGGTGGTGATCAAAACCATCCCCAAGAAGAAGAAATGCAAAAGGGCAAAATGGATGTCTGAGGAGGTCTTACAAATAGCTGGGAAAAGAAGAGAAGTGAAAGGCAAAAGAGAAAAGGAAAGATACACACACCTGAATGCAGAGTTCCAAAGAATAGCAGGAGAGAGAAATAAGAAAGCCTTCCTAAGTGATCAATGCAAAGAGATAGAGGAAAACAATAGAATGGGAAAGACTAGAGATCTCTTCAAGAAAATTAGAGACACCAAGGGAACATCTCACGCAAAGGTGGGCACAATAAAGGACAGAAATGGTATGGACGTAACAGAAACAGAAGATATTAAGAAAAGGTGGCAAGAACACACAGAAGAACTGTACAAAAAAGATCTTAGTGACCCAGATAACCATGATGGTGTGATCACTCACTTAGAGCCAGACATCTTGGAGGGTGAAGTCAAGTGGGCCTTAGGAAGCATCACTACAAATAAAGCTAGTGGAGGTGACGGAATCCAGCTGAGCTTTTCCAAATCCTAAAAGATGATGCTGTGAAAGTGTTGCACTCAATATGCCAGCAAATTAGTAAAACTCAGCAGTGGTCACAGGACTGGAAAAGGTCAGTTTTCATTCCAAACCCAAAGAAAGGCAGTGCCAAAGAATGTTCAAACTACTAAACAATTGCATTCATCTCACATACTAGCAGAGTAATGCTTAAAATTCTCCAAGCCAGGCTTCAATAGTATGTGAATCAAAAACTTTCAGATGTTCAAACTTGTTTTAGAAAAGGCAGGAACCAGAGATCAAATTGCCAACATCTATTGGATCATAGAAAAAGCAAGAGAATTCCAGATAAACATCTACTTCTGTTTCATCGACTACACTAAAGCCTTTTTGTGGATCACAACAAACTGTGGAAAATGCTTCAAGAGATGGGAATCCCAGACCACCTCAACTGCCTCCTGAGAAACCTGTATGCAGGTCAAGAAACAACAGTCAGAAATGGACATGGAACCGTGGACTGGTTCCAAATTGGCAAAGGAGTATGTCAAGGCTGTATATTGTCACCCTGCTTTTTTAACTTCTATATAGAGTACATCATGCAAAATGCCAGGCTGGATGAAGCCCAAGCTGGAATCAAGTTTGCCAGGAGAAATAACAATAGCCTCAGACATGCAGATGACACAACTCTTATGGCAGAAAGTGAAGAGGAACTAAAGAGCCTCTTGATGAAAGTGAAAGAGGAGAGTGAAAAAACTGGCTAAAACCTCAGCACTCAAAAAACAAAGACCACAGCATCTGGTCCCATCACTTCATGACAAATAGACGGGGAAACAATGGAAACAGTTACAGACTTTATTTTCTTGGGTTCCAAAATCACTGCAGACGGTAACTGCAGCCATGAAATTAAAAGATGCTTTTAACTTTCCTTGGAAGAAAAGTTATGACCAACCTAGACAGCAAATTAAAAAGCAGACACATTGCTTTGCTGACAAAGGTCTATACAGTCAAAGCTGTGGTTTTTCTAGTAGTCATGTATGGATGTGAGAGTTGGACCATAAAGAAGGCTGAGCACTGAAGAACTGATGCTTCTGAGCTGTGGAGTTGGAGAAGACTCTTGAGAGTCCCTTGGACTGCAAGGAGATCAAACCAGTCCATCCTAAAGGAAATCAGTCCTGAATACTCATTGGAAGGACTGATGCTGAAGCTGAAACTCGAACACTTTGACCACCTGATGAGAAGAAATGACTCATTTGAAAAGACCCTATTGTTCAGAAAGATTGAAGGCGGGAGGAGAAGGGGACGACAGAGGATGAGATGGTGGGATAGAATCACCAACTCAATGAACACGAGTTTGAGCAAGCTCTGGGAGATGGTGAAGGACAGGAAGCCTGCCGTGCTTCAGTTCGTGGGGTCGCAAAGAGTCGGACACGACTGAGTGACTGAGCAAGAAGTATGGGAAGATGCAAGCCTCCAGGCTCGCTGAATTCATTCCTTTCACACGCACCTCCGCTATCTGCGACCGATCCTGTTTCCTTGTTCGCCTTGCTTCTTGCATTCCCCAGTTCCTCAGCAGTCACTGTGGCGGGTAGCGGCATTAGCTGGGTCACAGTTTTTGGAGCCCTCATTCACATTTGGAGGCCCCAAATCGCTGATGACTGTGACATTTCTTGTTGATTAATATGGCAGGAGATGTTTTCATTTCATACAGGAAAAGGATTCAAAGCCAGGTGGCCAAGGTTTTGGTTTATCCCTTGGTCTCCTGGAAAGTGGTGAAAGGACTAGATTTCCTCAGGATAGTTTGCTTCTGGTTGATTACCTGGGGGAAGACTAGCCCTCTTTCCCAAACTTGTCCTTCAGGCCCATGTGTCTGTGGTTTGTGCCCCCTCCCATTGCACGTGGCACGTGGTGTCTTAGATGCTAAGAGAAGCCTGCAACGTGAGGGGCAGAGGCTCCAGCAACCCTGTTCTGGATACCAAACAGGCCTGGTGAAGGTCAGCACCTAGAAGGTATTTGATTGAATGAACATGAAAGAAACTTACATGTCCCAAGGGGCTGGGTTGGGTTTTTTCTGGTGGCACAATGGTAAAGAATCTGCCTGTAATGCAAGAGACCTGGAAGGAGAGAGATCCTTCCAGGGCCTTCAAGTCTTCATTTTCTCCTGCCCAGTCCCTCCCAGACACCCCAGAGAACTCTTTCCTATCTTCCCTTCCCACCCATCAGCTAGAATCCGCTGATCTATCACTTGACCCAGCCTCTTGCCAATGCTCTCAGCATCCTTACTCCTTTGGACATTCTGCTGCACCAGCTCAGCAAAATCACAACCCACATCTGTCTAGATGTTAACCCTCTTTGCTCCAATCCCAGGCTGATGAGCTTTGCAGGAGAAGTCACCCAGTCTGGAGATGGGTGCTGCTGGGTATTCCTGGTCTCCAACCTCTCCTGGGTCCTCAGCACTGCCCAGTGAGCCATCCATCATCCAAGTGACCTGTGTGTGACATCCAGTTCCTGGTGTGGCCTCACTCCATCCTGCATATGTTGTTCTGACACAATTAGTGCCTCAGAGGCTGAGAGCATGTTGTGATATTTCTTCTCTCTCTGTGTTGACCATGATGGAGAAGCACAGTAAAAATAAATTGATTTGGAATTGTCTTTTGATTCCAGAAATTATCATAGATATTTGAAATTGCCTTGAACCTGATTGTAAAGCAGAAGCAGAGAAAAAAGTGTTTCTTCTGAAGGTTTCTTTTTCCCCCCATGGGATGTGCTGAGCTACTTTCTCTTCGTGTATCAGTTAATGATAATATTTTGCTCCCTGTTCACTTATCTTTAAATAATTTGGCACAATTCTATATTAATCCTTTCAACAGAGCTATGAGTCTGTGAGTGGGAAGTATGGTATTGTAGTGTACTCTTGAAACATGCAGATCAGAGCTTAGAGCTGAGAACACAAAGACCTGCCACAATAGGAGCAAAGCGGAGTTAACCTTGTTTTGTGAAGCATGCCTGGGTTGATATTAGACTTTTGTAGTTCTTTTTTTTTAGTCTTGTAAGCTTTTAAAATAGCCTCTGCAGAGGTGATGGCGGGGGGGGTAAGAGGGATAATTTAGGAGTTTGAGGTTAAAATATACACACTGCTATATATAAAATGGGCTTCCCAGGTGGCCCTAACGGTAAAGAACCCATTTGCCAATGCAGGAGACATAAGAGACATGGGTTCGATCCCTGGGTTGGAAAGATCCCCTGGGGAAGGGCATGGCAACCCGGTCCAGTATTCTTGCCTGGAGAATCCCATGGACAGAGGGGCTTGTCAGGCTACACTCATTGGGGTCGCAAAGAGTCAGACTGAAGTCATATATAAAATAAATAGCCAACAGAGACCTACTGTATAGTGCAGGGGACTCTACTCAATATCTTGTAATAACCTTTAATGGAAAGGAACCTATATATGTATATGTGTGTGTGTGTGTGTGTGTGTGTGTGTGTGTGTGTGTGTCTGTATGTGAATCAGTTTGCTGTACATCTGAAACTAACACGTCACTGTAAATCAATTATATTTCAGTAAAATAGAAATAGAATAGCTTCTACATGATGCTCACAGTGTGTAGTGTAGGTGGTACATTGGAAGAGGGCACAGGCTGTGCAAAGAAATAGATGCTGGTGTGCGGGCATGGGGGCATCTGCTGATGTAATTTTTTTCAAGGCCTCTTTCATAAATACCTATTGGTCATTAAGATCCAGGTTCAAATGGAAGCTGTGCCTTGGAGGAGGAAGCCAGAACTCGTGGTTTCTGTTACTTAACTGGTGAAAAGTTACAAGTTCTGGGAACTCTGGAGCCCAACACCAGGCTGCCGTCAGAGCCCTGCTCCCGAGTCCTGGGTGTCTGAGGCCTTGTCTTCACTTCCTGGCTCCATCCCCATCCTTTGGCCAGTGGTTCAGGTTTTGTGTGGATGAAGCCTGAAGTCCCAGCCGTATAAGAGCTTTGCTCTTAGCCACTTTCAGGATGTCAAGATAAAGCCTCAAAAGCTTATTTTTAGTTTTATAATATCTTTAGAAATTACCTTCAGTGTTCTTATTCTTTACTGAATGTCCTTGGGTCTCCTGAGAAGACATTTCAACATGTAAAAAATTGTCAGAAAAAAGTCTAGGATAATTTGTATTCTAATAAGAAATACTGTTTTCTCATTTCTAAAAGTTGCTTTCCCATAGCTTTGTCTTGTTTTTATATGCTTTTCTTGGAGCCTTCATGGTATGATCATTTTGTTGTTCAGTAAGTCAGTAAGTTCAATAGTCAATAAGTTGTCCGACGTTTTGCAACCCCATGGATTGCAGCACGCCAGGCTCCTCTGTCCTTCACTATCTCCCAGAGTTTGCTCAAATTCATGTCCATTGAGTCAGTGATGCCATTTAACTATCTCATCCTCTACTGCCCCCTTCTCCTTTTGCCTTCATTCTTTTCTAGCATCAGAGTCTTTTCCAGTGACTTGGCTCTTCCCATCAGGTGGCCAAACAATTGGAGCTTCAGCTTCAGCATCAGTCCTTCTAAGGAATATTCAGGATATGATTTCCTTATGGATTGACTGGTCTGATCTCCTTGCAGTCCAAGGGACTCTCAAGAGTCTTCTCCAACACCACAGCTCAAAAGCATCGATTCTTTGCCATTCAGCCTTCTTTATGGTCTGCTTCTCACATCCATAATGACTACTTGAAAAACCACAGCTTTGACTGTATGGACCTTAGTCAGCAAAGTAACATCTCTGCTTTTTAATACAATATCTAGGTTGGTCATAGCTTTTCTTCCAAGGGGCAAGCATCTTTTAATTTCATGGCACCACTCACCATGTGCAGTGATTTTGGAGCCCAGGAAAATAAAGTCTGTCACTGTTTCCATTGTTTCCCCATCTATTTGCCATGAAGTGATGGGACCGGCTGCCATGATCTTAGTTTTCTGAATGTTGATTTTAAGTCAGCTTTTTCATTCTCCTCTTTCAGCTTCATCTAGAGGCTTTTTAGTTCCTTTTCACTTTCTGCCATAAGGGTGGTGTCATTTGCTTATCTGAGGTTATTGACATTTCTCCCAGCAATCTTGATTCCAGCTTGTGCCTCATCCAGCCTGGCATTTTGCGTGATGTACTCTGCATATAAGTTAAAAAAGCAGGGTGACAGTGTACAGCCTTGAAGTACTCCTTATCCAATTTGAAACCAGTCTGTTGTTTTATGTCCAGTTCTAACTGTTGCTTCTTGACCGGCACACAGATTTCTTAGAAGGCAGGTTAAGTGGTCTGGTATTCCCATCTCTTTAAGAGTTTTCTACAGTTTGTTGTAATCCACACAATCAAAGGCTTTAGCGTAGTCAGTGAAGCAGAAGTTGATGTTTTTCTGGAACTCTCTTGCTTTTTCTATAATCCAATGGATGTTGGCAATTTGATCTCTGGTTCCTCTGCCTTTTCTAAATCCAGTTTGAACATCTGGAAGTTCTCGGTTCACATACTGTTAAAGTCTGGGTTGGAGTATTTTGAGCATTACTTTGCCAGCGTGTGAAATGAGTGCTGTTGTGTGGTAGTTTGAACATTTTTTGGCATTGCCTTTCTTTGGGTTTAGAATTAAAAACTGACCTTTTCCAGTCCTATGGCCACTGCTGAGTTTTTCTAATTTGCTGGAATATTGAGTGCAGTACTTTCACAGCATCATCTGTTAGAATTTCAAATAGCTCAGCTGGAATTTCATCACCTCCACTAGCTTTGATCAGAGTGATGCTTCCTAAGGCCCACTTGACTTCACATTCCAGGATGTCTGGCTCCAGGTGAGTGATCAGACCATTGTGGTTATCTGGGTCAGTAAATCATTTTTGTACAGTTCTTCTGTGTAGTCTTGCTGCCTATTCGTAATATCTTCTGCTTCTGTTAGGTCCATAACATTTCTGTCCTTTATCGAGCCCATTTTTGCTTGAAATGTTCCCTTTGTATCTCTAATTTTTTTGAAGAGATCTCTAGTCTTTCCCATTCTATTGTTTTCCTCTGTTTCTTTGCATTGGCCACTGAGGAAGGCTTTTTATCTGTCCTTGCTCTTCTTTGAAACTCTGCATTCATATGGCTATATCTTTCCTTTTCTCTATTGCCTTTCACTCCTCTTTTCTCAGCTATTTGTAAGACCTCCTCAGACATCCATTTTGCGTTTTAGCATTTCTTTTTCTTGGGGATGATTTTGATCACCCCCTCCTGTACAATGTCATGGACGTCTGTCCATAGTTCTTCAGGCACTCTGTCTATCAGATCTAATCCCTTGGATCTATTTGTCATTTCCACTGTATAATCTAGATTTGATTTAGGTCATACCTGAATGACCTAGTTGTTTTCCCTACTTTCTTCAATTGAAGTTTGAATTTTGCAGTAAGGAGTTCATGATCTGAGCCACAGTCAGACCACAGTCTTGTTTTTGCTAATTGTATGGAGCTTCTCCATCTTCTATTGCAAAGAATATAATCAATCTGATTTTGGTATTGACCATCTGGTGATGTGCATGTGTAGAGTCTTCTCTTGTGTTGTTGGAAGAGGGTGTTGGCTGTGAGCAGTGCATTTTCTTGGCAAAACTCTGTTAGTTTTTGCCCTGCTTCATTTTGTACTCCAAGGCCAAAGTTGCCTGTAACTCCAGGTGTCTCTTGACTTCCTACTTTTGCATTCCAGTCCCTATGATGAAAAGAACGTCTTTTTCTGGTATTAATTCTAGGTCTTGTAGGTCTTTATAGAACTGTTCAGCTTCTTTGGCATTAGTGATTAGGGCATAAACTTGGATTACTGTGATATTGAATGTTTTGCCTTGGAAATGAACAGACATCATTCTGTCATTTTTGAGATTGTATCCAAGTACTGCATTTTGGACTCTTGTTGACCATCAGGGCTACTCCATTTCTTCTAAGGGATTCTTGCCCACAGTAGTAAATATAATGGTCATCCGAATTAAATTCTCCTTTTCGAGTCCATTTTAATTCACTGATTCTTAAAATGTCATACACTTTTGCCGTCTCCTGTTTGACCACTTCCAATTTACCGTGATTCATGGCTCTAACATTCCAGGTTCTCATGCAATATTGTTCTTTACAGCATCAGACTTTACTTCCATCACCAGTCACATCCACAACTGGGCCTTGTTTTCACTTTGGCTCCATCTCTTCATTCTTTCTGGAGCTATTTCTCCAGTCTTCTCCAGTAGTGTATTGGGCACCTACTGACCTGAGGAGTTCATCTTTTAGTGTCCGATCTTTTTGCCTTTTCATACTGTTCATGGGGTTCTCAGGCAAGAATACTGAAGTGGTTTGCCATTTCCTTCTCCAGTGGACCATGTTTTCTTAGAACTCTCCACCATGCCCTGTCCATCTTGGGTGGCCCTCATGAGATGACTCATAGTTTCATTGATTTAGAAAAGCTTGTGATCCATGTGATCAGTTTGGTTAGTTTTCTGTGTTTGTGGTTTTCATTCTGTCTTCCCTCTGATGGATAAGGGTAAGAGGCTTGTGGAAGCTTCCTGATGGGAGGGACTGGCTGTGGAGAAAACTGGATATTGCTCTGGTGGGCAGGGCCATCTGATTTAGTAGTGAAAAGATATAATTCTTATTAGGATTTTTGTTTTATTTTAGACTTTTGGCTACAGGTTTAACAGGTCCTGATAGATAAGTACCTGCATTTGATCAACTTATTTCAATAATTAGAGAATATCTATGAATGTTTTGATTGAAATTAAATTCATATCACCTGAGAAGATACATTTTTAAGCCTCTCTTTCTGTCCTTCCACTTATACAGATGGCATTTTACAAGGTGTAGATTAAAAAAGAGAGTTGAAATGTTTTCCATATGGATAGCCAACTGTCCTGCACTGTTTTGTTGAAAAGAGTGTTCTTTTTCCATTAAATTACCTTAATACCTTTGCCAAAAATCAGTAACCATTTTTGTCTGTTTCTGAACTCTGTTCCATTGATCTGTCTGTCTGTCTTTAGGCCAATACTTCACTGTGTTGCTTACTGTAGGTAGTATGTACTATATGGCAGTTTTGAGATCAGATAGTGTTAGTCCTCTAAATTTATTCTTTTTAAAAATATCAACTGATTCCATATAAATTTTAAAATCAGTTTTTTCCAATAGCTGTAAAATGCTTGACAGGATTGTAACTAGAATTGCTTGGAATCTATAGATCAATTGAAAAGAACTGATATCCTATAAACCACTACAGTTCCCCATTCTCCCCCATCATGTTAGTTTTTAGTTTTAAGGGATTACTCATAATTTAAAAGAAGAGAAATTCTGATTAGCAAGTGTATATTCTGAATAGAAAGTAGATGATGAGTTCAGATTTTCTCTAATAGGCTCCATGTGGCATCTATCTGAGTTATTAACATGGTAATAAGAATGTTAAATAATTTTCTTAAAGCAACTTAGTAATTTTTGAAATAAACTTAATGAAGTAAATGTACAAATTAAAGATGATAGTATTTTCCCATTAACCCAAAAGCCTAATGTCTTTATGTCCATTTAAAATAATTAAGAGGAACATGTTAAAGCTTCACTTTTCCTCAACAGCAGTGGTAAATATTAACAACTGACTCTCCAGGAAAAAAAAAAAGAGCCCTGATTTGTAGCATTTGCCAATTTCTGTGTTATAAATACTCCCACTACAGCTCATTTCATGCTATGAAGCTGATGTCTCTCGGTGCATAGATGCACACTCAGTTCAGTTCAGTTGCTCAGTTGTGTCCAACTCTTTACGACCCCATGAATCACACAGCACGCCAGGCCTCCCTGTCCATCACCAACTCCTGGAGTTTACCCAAACTCATGTCCATCGAGTCAGTGAAGCCATCCAGCCATCTCATTCTCTGTCATCCCCTTTTCCTCCTGCCCCCAATCCATCCCAGCATCAGGGTCTTTTCCAATGAGTCAACTCTTTGCATGAGGTGGCCAAAGTATTGGAGTCTCAGCTTCAACATCAGTCCTTCCAATGAACACTCAGAACTGATCTCCTTTAGGATGGACTGGTTGGATCTCCTTGTTGTCCAAGGGACTCCCAGGAGTCTTCTCCAACACCACAGTTCAAAAGCATCAGTTCTTCAGCACTCAGCTTTCTTCACAGTCCAACTCTCACATCCATACATGACCACTGGAAAAACCATAGCCTTGACTGGATGGACCTTTGTTGGCAAAGTAATGTCTCTGCTTTTTAATATGCTGTCTAGGTTGGTCATAACTTTCCTTCCAAGGAGTAAGCGTCTTTTAATTTCATGGCTACAATCAGCATCTGCAGTGATTTTGGAGCCCCCCAAAAATAAAGTCTGACACTGTTTCCACTGTTTCCCCATCTATTTCCCGTGAAGTGATGGGACCAGATGCCATGATCTTTGTTTTCTGAATGTTGAGCTTTGAGCCAACTTTTTCACTTTCCTCTTTCACTTTCATCAAGAGGCTTTTTAGTTCCTCTTCACTTTCTGCCATAAGGGTGGTGTCATCTGCATATCTGAGGTTATGGATATTTCTCCCAGCAATCTTGATTCCAACTTGTGCTTCCTCCAGCCCCGCGTTTCTCATGATGTACTCTGCATATAAGTTAAATAAGCAGGGTGACAATATACAGCCGTGATGTATTCCTTTTCCTATTTGCAACCAGTCTGTTGTTCCATGTCCAGTCCTAAGTGTTGCTTCCTGACCTGCATACAGGTTTCTCAAGAGGCAGATCAGGTGGTCTGGTAGTCCCATCTCTCAGAATTTTCCAGTTTATTGTGATCCACACAGTCAAAGGCTTTGGCATAGTCAATGAAGCAGAAATAGATGTTTATCTGGAACTCTTTGCTTTTTTCATGATCCAGTGGATGTTGGCAATTTGATCTCTGGTGCCTCTGCCTTTTCTAAAAGCAGCTTGAACATCTGGAAGTTCATGGTTCACGTATTGCTGAAGCCTGGCTTGGAGAATTTTGAGCATGATTTTACTAGCGTGTGAGATGAGTGCAATTGTGCGGTAGTTTGAGCATTCTTTGTCATTGCCTTTCTTTGGGATTGGAATGAAGACTGACCTTGTCCAGTCCTGTGGCCATGCTGCCATTATATAGAATTCCCATCATACAGATACAATAGATGTAATTTCAAGAGCATAGATGAAAATGAAAAAAAAAAAAGTGTAAATGTTAGTTGCTTAGTCATGTCTGACTCTTTGCAACTCCATGGACTGTAGCCCACCAGGCTTCTCTGTCTGTGGAACTCTTCAAGAATACTGGAGTGGGTAGTCATTCCCTTCTCCAGGGGATTGAACCTGGGTCTCCTGCACTGCAAGCAGATTCTTTACCAACTGAGCCACCAGGGAAGCCCAATGATAATAAAATGTAAAATAATAAAACAGAGATGTGGTTTGATGGTTGATTTTTTTGCTGTTTTTGGAAGATATCTGCTCCACTCAGTCATTCAGGGACCAAGTTAAGAGCAATTGGAAGGAGACTGAGCCTGGAGGAGCAGTAGGTGAGATGGTTTGTATGTCCAGGCCTGGAAGTATCCTCTTTCCTTCTGACCTATACTTCAGTTACAGGACTGCACTCAGCTGCAAGGAAGGCTGGGAAATGTAGTCCATTGGTGTGTCCAGGATAGGAGCAAAGCCCAGTTTAGGGGACCAGTTAATAGTTTCTGTCATGTATTGCTTTGTACTTTTTAACCTGTCATGTCATTGCTTTGTACTTTTTAACCTGTCCTCATGTGGCGTGACTTGGGGAGGGAGATGTGAATTTAGATAAGTGTAATCAATAACTGTGATTGGGCAAGCCCCGTCATCTCTCTGAGTCCCAGTTTTCTCTGTAAAACTCGGAGCTTAAACTAGGTCCTTCCTAGTTCTGTTAACTGTTAATTCATCTTCCCTACTCAGCATTCCCTATTTCTTTCGGATCTCCTGGGGGTAGCTTTTGTTTATCTGTCGGTCCTGATGTGAACCCCTTTCTGCAGTGGAAACTGGTCTTTCCTGTGACTTGGCAGCTTTGTCTACCTGCCTGACTTGGGACCAGGGCCTTGGAGCCCAGGGCACTTATGAGTCAGGGGTTCTGAGTGCAGCTGTTCTGTCTGGGGAGAGCCATGCCTGGTGCAGGGCAGGGCAGGGGTTTCTCAAGAAGCTGTTCTCATTTTGCTTCACTCAGGAAAATGCCAAATTTAATATGTAGGTGCAGGCATTTTGCTCCAGCAAACAACATCTTGTAGAAATTATAGATTCCATGGAAAATTGCAGCCTCTGGAGTCAAAGTGCCTGGGTTCAAATCCCTGCTGTTTCTGAGTTGTGTTCATTTCAGTTCAGTCGCTCAGTCATGTCCAACTCTTTATGACCCCATGAACCGCAGCACGCCAGGCCTCCCTGTCCATCACCAACTCCAAGAGTCCACCCAAACCTATGTCCATTGTGTTGGTGATGCCATCCAACCATCTCATCTTCTGTCATCCCCTTCCCTTCCTGCCCTCAATCCTTCCCAGCATCAGGGTCTTTTCAGATGAGTCAGCTCTCCACATTATGTGGCCAAAGTACTGGAGTTTCAGCTTCAATGTCAGTCCTTCCAATGAACACCCAGGACTGATCTCCTTTAGGATGGACTGGTTGGATCTCCTTGTAGTCCAAGGGACTCTCAAGAGTCTTCTCCAACACCACAGTTACTGAGTTGTGTTACTGAGGCCAAATTACTTAACATTTCTGTGCCTCAGTTTCCTTCTCTGTAAATAAAATAAAATAAAGTAAAAAATAAAATTAAGATAAAATAAAAAGTTAGATAATATATAATTTAAAATATTTGTATTAAAATAACCCTCAGTGTGTTTTCTGAGGAATAAATAAGTTAATACAAGTAAATACTATAAAAGTATTGTTTTTAGTGGTGTCATTATTAATATAATTGTTATTGCACAGAGGAGTTAAGGAAATGGTGTTCTTATGGGCATTGCAAACAGGAAATAAAAAAGGGACAGGATCTGGTGATTTTAAAATTGGCAGTTACTTCAATAGGTTGTGCACTGCAGCCTGTTCACCAAGAATAGAAAACTGCCCCAATTATGCCATGGATGCTCGTCCCTTCTCTTCTTTCCTACCTTTACACTCTTCCTCCTGCCCTCCTTCAATCTCTTTTCCTTCATGAAAAGCAAAAAGAATGGGACTTAGGATGGTATTAAAGTGCCAGGCTGAGAGCTGCAGACATTTTAATCAGATCAGCATCTTTCAGCATGTCGACCTATCTTCCTACTTCTATACTCCTGGCAGACATTGCTAATCAATGTGAGAGTTTTTTCCTTCTGAACCTCAGGACCTCCAAAGGAAGAGGTTGTAAGTCAAGACACTTAACGTCTGGTATTGTTTGACCAATCAGAGCCAACCCTTGCCAGAAGGCTGGAGTTTCCCTGTGGCACCAGGCATTAAACCCTTAGTTGCTGGACTTGTTAAGAAATCAAGGGATTTACAGGGAAAAAGCCAGAATGTCCAAGGGAGTAGTAGAGCGGGAGAAGGGAAGATACAAGGGTTCTCAGAGCAGCATGAAAGAATGAAAGTATTTTACTGTGTTAATAATTAGTATAGCTGTTCTTGTACAGTGTACTAACCTTGCACAGAATCAGTTTCAACACCTCCACTGCCACAGATCACAATGGAGCTTGAGATGAAACGCAGCTGACAGGCAAGCATTAGAAGATGTGGTTCAAAGAAGTAGGTCACTGCTCTTCTCGAAAGTTATGGAGGAGACTTTGTGGAAAAAATGGATTTGGGCTGGATCCTGAAGGGTTTCCACTGGTAGAAGGGGAAATGGGAAGAGGATGAACAGCCAGGTCAGTGTGAACCTGACTAGGGAGGCAGGTCCCTCTTCTTGGCTCCCTGGAAGATGCTGTACCAGGTTGCTGTGGTGATGACAACAGATTCTTTTGGTCCAGCAGCCTTGTGAAGCCATCAGAGAAGAAAAGATGGGCAATTCCCCAGTTCCCATTTCTACCCAGACTGTGAAATGGCAGTAAATGCCAGTCTGTTTTCCTCTAGAAAAAATGATTTCACTTTGAATTTTACATCATCAGTTCCAAAGAGAAAATAATTCACCAAAACAAATGTAAATATATCATTATAAAATGTCCTGCTTTTCTATTTTTCTTTTCTTCGGGTAGATGTTTTCAGTATTCACAAGTAAAATCATACTACTTTCAAAATTAGCCTGCAGACAACTTAACTGCTTGAGAAAAATCATTTCTCCAGATTTGTTAAGGAAGAAATACTATAGGAGTGGAGTGAGAGTAGAATGAATTTTATACTGGGAATGAGAAGAGCTGAGTACTGTCCTTTGTTCTGTCTCCTAGTGTGTAATGAGAGATTTTACCTCCTGACAATTGATTTCCTCCTTACAAAGTGAATTAACATCTTCATTTCAGAGAAAGTTTGGCAAAAAAAGAGAAAAGAATAAAGAAAGAAAAGAAGAATATATAGCTCAAATACAGCTATTAAAATGTTTGGCTTATTCTTTCTTCATATTTGTTCGAATATTTATACAAGGTTCTAATCAGGGAATGTTGACTTTCCCTGATGTCTCAGACGATAGGGAATCCACCTGCAATGCGGGGACCTGGCTTTGATCTCTGGGTTGGGAAAATCCTTTGGAGAATGGAACGGCTACCCTCCCCAGTATTCTGGCCCGGAGAGTTCCAGGGACAGAGCAGCCTGGCAGACTACTGTCCATGGGGCAGCAGAGTCGGCCACAACTCAGCGACTTTCAGTTCCTTTCTTTCTAATCACTAAAAGAGAAAGTGTTGCTCAGTCATTTCCAACCCTTTGAAACCCCTTGGACTGTAGCCTGCCAAGCTCTTTTGCCCATTGAATTCTCCAGGCAAGAATACTGGAGTGGGTAGTCATTCCTTTCTCCAAAGGATCTTCCTGACCCAAGGATTGAACCCAGGTTTCTTGCATTGCAGGCAGATTCTTTACCATCTGAGCCATCAGAGAAGCCCATAAGTCATAGTCTACATTTAATTTATGTCCTGCCTCCTCACTTAACTTGAAGTTTACATTTTTCCTAGGCTGTGTATGTGTGGCATTGTCTCTTCAATGAGGATAAAATCACAGGATGCCGAGGGTTGGAGTTTGTAACTTACTCCTTAAGCTCAAGGGTCTTCATAGCATTTCCAAGTGGATAGACATTTTTGTGTCTTGTGTTTTAAGGCAATTGCTTATTTGTTTAGCTTCAGGCTGTTTTTGCTTTAGGTTCTCTGCATGAATGAGGTATTGTCCAGAGAGGGTGCTGTACTAATAGATGGAGCTGACCTCTCTTGGATGTGGATTTTTTGACTCAGTGGGGACAGAAACTAGAGTGGCTTGAACCCTGTCCTCTCTGCCCTGCCCCTGGGGAGACAGCTATAGAAGGGGGCTGCTGGGAAAGCATGCTCCCCAGGTTGGAATGAGCCTTGCTATTTCTGTACCAGTTCACAAACCTCAGATTTCACCTTTATTTGGGGTTTATTTTTCAGTGTCCTAAATTTTAAAATCATCATTTTTATTACTTTAGCTTCACTTTGGCTTTTCTGCATGTGTACTGCATACTTAGTCGTGTCCAACACTTTGCAACCCCCTGGACTGTAGCCCACCAGACTCCTCTGTCCATGGGATTCTCCAGGCAAGGATACTGGAGTGTGTTGCCATTCCCTCCTCCAGGAATCTTCCTGATCCAGGGATCGAACCCAGGTCTCCTGCATCTCCTACATTGATGCAGAAGGATTCTTTACTGCTTTGACTTTTCTAAAGGAGTTTTATTCTTATAATTGTTTAGTTCTTAACTAGTCTTTTAGTTTTATATTACAGCAGTGGGATCGTACCATTACAATAAGTTTAGCAAAAAAGAGATACCCATAACCTAAACACAATTCATAATTTTTGCTTATTTCCTTTTAATTAATCTTCAACATATTTAACAAGTCATAAACATGGTATATGAATAGTTTTATATCCTGCTTCTTCGCTTAACCTGCCATTGTTTGCATTTTCTATTTTGTTTTCCATGTTGTTTGCTGTAAGTGGCTGCAATATTCTGTGTGGCGATTGTGTACCACCATTGGTTGAACCATTTCTCTTATGTCAGACATTCGGTTTTCTTCAAATTTGCAGCATGTGAGATCCAAGTTCCCTGACCAGGGATGGAACCTGTACCCCCTGCACTGCAAGCATGGAGTCTAAACCACTGGACTGCCAAGGAAGTCCCAAACTAAAGCTATTTTATGTCACTTGTTTACTTATGGCCTGATAGAATTCCTAAATTCTTTCTTAGACAGTGCTGAGAACAGCTGTTTCATTGAACACTTGCTGACATTTGATATACTCCTGCTTATTATTAATGTATTTACTTTTGCTAATTAAGTAGGGGAAGAGGATATCTTGTTTTAATTTGCATTTTTAATTATTGGTAGGCTTGAACTTTCTCTCATGGTGGTTGGTTTTTTTGAGTTTTTACTTTGTGAATTATCTTTTTAGATGCTGTTTGTGTGTGTGTGTGTTTAGTCACTCAGTCATGTCTGACATTTTGTGACCCCATGAACTATAGCCCTCCAGGCTTCTCTGTCCATGGGGATTCTCCAGGCAAGAATACTGGAAAGGATTGCCATTTCCTCCTCCAGAGGATCTTCTTGATCCAAGGATCAAATCTGTGTCTCCCTCATCTCCTGCATTGCCGGTTGATTCTTTACCACTGAGCCACTGGGGAAGCTCTAGATGCTTTGGATATTTGGGCCTAATGCTATTCTTATTGTTTTAGATAAGCATATTAGCCCTTTGCTGTGTTTGCTGGATTGTTTCTTATTTAACATCCTTTCTGGACTGATATTTCTGTTTCTATGATCTGGATTTTCTGTATTGATACCACAATTTCAATGGTGCTGCTTTGTAATTCTTTTAGAAATTTCTTTTTTAAAAAATTTATTTATTTTTAATTGAAGGATAATTGCTTTACAGTATTGTGTTGGTGTCTACCAAACATCAGCATGATAGACCTTTCTCTATATTCTTGTATTCCTCAGTTTTAAATGAAAATTATAATTGTTCAGTCAGTTTCCCCTACTACACATCTCCCAAACTTCTGCCTGAGTTTTGATTGTATGTGAGTGAAATATGCATATTAGTTTTGGAAGAGCAGACATTTATTAGTCTTTTATCGAGGAGGTGAGTCTTGATAAATGTTTCTGGAATAGAGTTTTTCAGCTGTTTCACTCTGGTCTCAGTTCCAGATTCGCTTTGTGAGCTGCTGGATATTTAGTATGCAAGTGCTATATTATAGTTAGTGTTTATTTAGCTTTAGAATGCATGTGTTAGAATCTCCTACTCATTGTTTTGTAAAATGCTGATAGAAAACATGAGTAACTTTGAATTTTCATAGCCTTGTGTAGGAGCTCTTTTTCCAGAATTCTTTGGAGGTTGGAATGCTTTATTTAATACTACATTGGTGTTGAAATGATGCCGTGTTTGACTTTTTATCCTTACCAGCTAAAATCACTATTTTGTGTCCAATGTGGCATTGCCTTTGGTGCTAACATTTTAATCAGAGAGATATACTTAATCATAGCTGTGTATTTTGACAGAATAATTTATATTAGCTCAAAATATTCTACAGTGCTTATGTTAGTAAGGTGGTTAGGGAAAATACTGGCAGAAAAATTTTATTGCTTGATATAGAAATGATAATTACAACAATAATAAAAATAATCATAGCTGACATCTGAATCTGTCTTTTGCCAGTTATTTTTCTTAGCTAATGTAATTCTTATAACGCTGTGAGGTAGATGCTGTTATTATTCCCATTTTCCACATGAGGAAACTGAGCCCCTGAAAGATTAAGCAACTTTCTATTGATTTTCTCCTTTGCCTTTTCTCTAAGATGGGCAAATGGAAGTCCTAGTAAATGGCTGTGCGGGGAGCATTTTTGATACCACAGGATTTAAGAGCTGGAGGCAATGTCTTCATATCATTTAGTGATGGTCCACTCTTGTCATCTTTCAGGTAAGAAAAATCAGAGTCCAGAAAGCTTCAAAAATTTTTTAATTTTTTTAAGGTATGAAAACAGAAATATTCAATATGCAGAAGTACACAAAGAATTCCCCGATTTTCCTTTCTTGTCTATTTTATTCACCAAGGAAGTCCCATTAGTAGCTTGAAGTGTCTTCTTTCAAGTTACAAAGCAGAAAAAGAGACACAAATGTAGACAACAAATGTATGGACACCAAGAGGGAAAGGAGGGAGGTGGGTTGAATTGGGAGACTGGGATTGACTTATATACACTATTGACTCTGCGAATGAAGCAGGAAACTAATGAGGACTTACTGTATAGCGCAGGGAACCCTACTTAGTGCCCCTATGTTGACCTAAATGGGAAGGAAATCCAAAAAGGAGGAAATAAATGTGTATGTATAGCTGATTCACTTTGCTGTACAGCAGAAACTAACACAACATTGTAAAGCAAATATACTCCAATAATTTTTTTTTTTTAAGTGGGGGGAAAAAAAGGAATGTCTTCTTCCAGACATTCTTGTTCTGTATTTAAATAGCATTTCTAAATTTCAGAGCAAGTTGGAGGCACAAAGTTGAGTAGAAGGCAGAGCTTATGTCTCACGAGGGCAGTGACTTGTTGAGGGCACATGGAGGTGCCTTTGTTGACCCCTGCTCCAGGGAGGTGCTTTGGGCAAGGAGATGGCCAGGATGTTCCTGTCATCACCAGATGCAGTCACTGGGGGTAGGTGAAGGTAAAAGTTACTCAGTCGTGTCTGACTCTTTGCAACCCCATGGACTATACAGTCCATGGAGTTCTCCAGGCCAGAATACTGGAGTGGGTAGCCTTTCCCTTCTCCAAGGATCTTCCCAATCCAGGGATTGAACCCAGGTCTCCTGCATTGCAGGAGAATTCCTTACCAGCTGAACCGCCAGGAAAGCCCCATTGGGGGTAAACCCTGGTCATAAATTAGTTGGTCTTTTCCAGGCAAGCCAATGGCTTTTAATAGTTGGTTTTCTCCTGAAGCTATGAAAGGAAGGTGCTGTCAATAAAAAATGCTTGTTCTGTTATATATTAGCTTATAATCTGTGTGCCGCAAGTAAAGGAGACTATTTTAAACATCTGGTCAGGAAAGCTTATTTTCTGTGAGTCTATAAGACTTCTCGGGCCCACTAGTATAAATGGTGTTGACAATGAATAAATTCTGTTGAAGTTCAGTGCCAGGCCCTGAGACGAGGGAAGCAGTATCTAAGTATCTAGTCTAAGGGCAGTATCTCTTTCATGTCCTGGGTTCTGGCTCCCACCTACTGTTAGAACCAGGCTCCCTCTGGCTGTCGAGGCCAAGATCAAGAGCTCTCTGCCTGCATCTGGATGCTGCCTGGCGAGGTGGTTCACAGTCAGGGCTTCTTGGGTGAGTGTCGTGGGTCCCCTCTCTGGAACTGACAGGTTCAGAACTAATTAGCTCCAGGATCGTGCTGAACTATAGAGCAGAGCTCCTGGGGCCCCTGCCACCTTGTTCTCCTAAATCGGAGCACCTCTTTTTTTTCTGTCATATTTTTGGGTTCGGAATAAGATATCTTTTGGATAGGTTCAGCCACCCAAAATCTGTCAAAATATGCTTTTCTGTCAGACTTGAATTGTTGCTGTGGTGCTCTCAGTTATTTGGGTATCTATTTCTACATAATGAATTACTGCAAAATTTCTTTGCTTAAAACTGATATTTTATTTTGCTCAGGGTTTTGTGGGCTGGGAATTTGGGAAGGGTTCTGCTGAGGGATTTGTCTCAGATCCAAGAGGTGTCACCTGGAGTCCCTTTGGCTGAGAAATCTGCTGCTGAGATGGCTTCTTTCCCCATAAGCCTGGCACCTCACTGCCCTCAGTTTGTTTTTCCTTAACTCTCCATCTCCAGGCTTCGGGTTTTGTGCTTTACGGTGTCTGCATGTGGTCAATACTTTGACTACCTGATGTGAAGAGCAGCTCATTGAAAAAGACTCTGATTCTGGGAAAGCCTGAGGGCATGAGGAGAAGGGATGATAGAGGATGAGATGGTTAGATGGCATCACCGACTCAATGGACGTGAATCTGAGCAAACTCCAGGAGATGGTGAAGGACAGGGGAGCCTAGCATACTGCAGTTCACGGGGTGGCAAAGAGTCTGTCACAGCTAAATGACTGAGCAACAGCAATATGTGGTTTAGGCTTCTTATGGTGTGGCGGTTTCTGGGTAGTCTCCCTTTGAACGTGGTGGTTACCTTCCAAGAGGAAGGAAGCAGCAGCTACCTGGCCAGTTAAGAGCCTTTCCAGAACTGGTGTAATATTACTTCCACCTTGCTCTATGGACAAGCGCAGCCGTGGAATCTCCCACATTCAGGAACATAGAGAAGCTCCATTTCTGCTTTGTAAATAAGATCATTGTACTGTTTTTTGGATTCCACGTGTGTGCGCTGTCACACAGTACTTATCCTTGGCCTGACTCACTTCACTCACTGTGACATTCTCTACCTATGCAGCCGCAAATGGCATTATTTCCTTCCTGCTTATGGCTGAGTAATATCCCGTCGTATGTGTGTTCCACATCCTCCTTATCCGTTCTCTGTCAGCGCACAGTTAGGTTGTCTCCATGTTCTGGCTTTTGTAAACGGTGCTGCAATGAACACTGAAGTGCGTGTATCTTTTCGAAATAGAGTCACAGATGTAGAAAACAATTTTATGGTTACCGGGAGGGGAAGGGAGGGAGGGATAAATTCAGAGATTGAGATTGACATATACACACTACAGTATACAAAATATATAACTAATAGAGACCTACTGTGGGCTTCCCTAGTAGCTCAGCTGGTAAAGAATCCGCCTGCAATGCAGGAGACCCAGGTTTGATTCCTGGTTCAGGAAGTTCCCCTGGACAAGGGATGGGCTACCCACTCCAGTATTCTTGGGCTTACGTGGTGGCTCAGATGATAAAGACTCTGCTTGCAATATAGGAGACCTGGATTCAATTCCTGGATTGGGAAGATCCCCTGGAGGAGGGCATGGCAACCCACTCCAGTATTCTGGCCTGGAGAATCCCCATGGACAGAGGAGCCTGGTGGGCTATAGTCCATGGGGTCGCAGACAGTTGGACAGAACTGAGTGACAAGCACAGCACAGAAAAGGCCTACTGTATAGCACAGGGAACTCTATTCATTACTCTGTAATGACCTCATATGGGAAAAGCATCTAAAAAAGGGTAGGCATATATATATATATGTGGGCTTCCCTGATAGCTCATATGGTAAAGAATCCACCTGCAACGCAGGAGACCTGGGTTCAATCCCTGAGTTGGGAAGATCTGCTGGAGAAGGGGAAAGGCTACCCACTCCAGTATTCTGGCCTTGAGAATTCCATGGACTGTATAGTCTATGGGGTTGCAAAGAGTCAGACACGACTGAGGGACTTTCACGTCACTTGACTTCATGTGTATATGTGTAACTGATTCTAATCAGTTACACCTGAAGCTAATACAACGTTGTAAATCAACTATACCCTGATAACATCTTTTTAAAGAAAGAATGTAGACGAAGACTCCAGCTCCTGATGGGAAAGAGGAGAGGTCAGAGTGCAGGAGAGGATGCTGGCTGCGAGTCATTGTTGCGCCATCTGAAAATAGTCTGTCTTACCTCACCACCACCACCACGTGCAATTCCAGCCTCTCAGCCCTCCCGGCGCTGGCGTTTCTCCCTGCCACCTGCTTCTCTCCATTTCCCTTTGTTCTTCTCTCACTTCCTTTTCTGTGAGAGATTCCCTCTCCTTCCCTTGTCACACTGCTCCCAGCTTGCTGCTCATGGCAGCACGTTAATGGCTTCTGGAATGGTTCTTCTCTTTTCCTTCTCACCACCTGCCTTTCTGTTTGCAGCGTCTTTTCTCCATGTCTTAACTTTTCAGCAAACAAGTGCCATTTATAGGGTATCACCTGTTCATCAGACCTCTTTCTTCCACAAGGCATTCTAATCAGTCATGGCTTCACTCGTGTCATCTTGTGTCTTTCCTTCTGTGGTGTTGTTAATCGTTAATAGGCGGTAAATACCTGTTAGTATGTGTGTGCGCACACATGCTAAGTTGCTTAAGTCATGTTCGACTTTTTGCGACCCTACGTACTGTAGCCCTCCAGGCTCCTCTGTCCCTGGGGATTCTTCAGGCAAGAATACTGGAGTGGGTTGCCATACCCTTCTCCAGGGGATCTTCCTGACCCAGGGATCGAACCCGTGTCTATTTCCTGCATTGACAGGTGGGTTCTTTACCACTGGCGCCACCTGGGAATCCCAAATACCTGTTTATTTTCTTTAAATATTTAAAAGTTATTTTCCTCAAGAACTAGACAGAAGCCTCGAAGTTTGGGTACCAAGTAGGTGAGCTTTTATTAATGTCAGGAAAAGCTGTCATTAGCCAAAACCTTTATCTCTAAAGTTGTGAGATAAACGAAACCGTTGATTTTAGGTGACCTGTTGTGGTATCTGTATCTGTGTATTTGCAATAAGCATTCTCTAGGCACTTGTGCAGAAAATAATTGAAAGAACACATATGTCACCAGTTTCCTGTCAAACAATGCCTTGGGACCAAACATTGTTTCTGGAGGCTAATTTGAAGGGGGCAAATAAGTCCAAGTTGAGGTACCTAAAAGGTTTACTCTGCACAAAAAGACATTCTGGTAAATTCATTGGGACAGGGTGTTTTAGTGAAAAGGAAAAGTGCATTGCCTGTGCTGGGATTTTGGGTGAGTTATTTAAACGCTCATGACCTGGTTTTTAACCTGATTGATAATGGGGTCATCTTGTTGATCTCTGTGGTTCCCATCAGCTCTGAAATGCTCTCATATTCTTAAAAGGTGGCTTGAGTTGGGTAGGCCTTGTCTTAAAATACATATTTCTATGTGATCTCTTCTTTATGAATGTGGAGAAAATATAGGTACTGTATTCAAAGACAGTTTCAATACTCAAACTGCTCAGTATTTACTTGGATTGAAAAGATTAGCTTGAAACAAGTCCAGATTTTATGATGAATCAATTAAAATATCTAATAACAAGTGGCTTTTTGTGGAATATATGGATTTATTGATCTGCCTTCAGCGCTGGTATTGTTTCCCAAAAAGGCAAATGTGGGAAAGGAAAATGCTGCCTCTTTTTTAGCTTCAATATGATCCTTCCGTAGCATTAGGCTTTTACGATAAAAGTAACATTGATTCTCTGTAATTGCTTGATTCTCTCTTACTGCTTTTGGTAACCCGTGTTTGAATTTTTTAAAGGGCTAGACAAAAAGCCTTAAATAATGGATGCATAAGCAAATAGGAGAAGATATTAAAATTGTGCTTTGTCTAGCTCTCCTGTCTATAAAATTTAGAAAACCAGTCTATACATATTTTGCTTAGCTCACAAAGTACATATTATCCTCCAATCAGTTTTACGGAGTTGAATATAATGGTTTGAATGATGTATTTCTCTATCACTCAATATTTTCCTTTTAGCCCTTGGAGTAAACAGAAACTTCTGGTCCAACTATTATTGTCAAAATTACTTAGTGCAGGCTCTTCCAGCCTGCCCTAGCCTGTGAGCTTTTTGTCTCCAACAGTGTTGCAACTCTCTTTCCAGTCTAACCTGCTGGAATCCTTTGTGTGGTCTTCAGTGGTGCTTCACGCAGTCCCATTTCTAGATCTTATTTGTTTTACACACTGGGGAAATGTTTCTGGCATCTCCATAGGCTCTCCTCTCGATTCAAACTCAGATTCATTTCCATAGTAATTTGTGTTTCCTGCTGATAACATATTTGATTTATAACACGTAAGCTTTCTGAGAAGAGTCTCCATGTTGGTTCTAGGGTGTAAATCCTACCTATGCAGAAAGTGGACTTTTCCTCTGGCTCTTGAGTCCTTCCTTTCCCTCCATCTCTTCTGCCCTCCAGCCTTTGACAGTGACTGTGGTCTATTCTTTCTTTTTTGGGCTCCAAAATCATTGCAGGTGGTGACTGCAGCCATGAAATTAAAAGACACTTGCTCCTTGGAAGAAGAGCTATGACCAACCTAGACAGCATATTAAAAGGCAGAGACATTACTTTGATGACAAAGGTCCATCTAGTCAAAGCTATGGTTTTCCAGTAGTCATGTATGGATGTGAGAGTTGGACTATAAAGAAAGCTGAGCGCTGAAGTATTGATGCTTTTGAACTGTGGTGTTGGAGAAGACTCTTGAGAGTCCCTTGGACTACAGGGAGATCAAACCAGTCTATCCTAAAGGGAATCAGCCCTGAATATTCATTGGAAGGACTGATGCTGAAGCTGAAGCTCCAATATTTTGGCCACCTGATGTGAAGAACTGATTAACTGGAAAAGACCCTGATGCTGGGAAAGATGGAAGGCAGGAGGAGAAGGGGACGACAGAGAATGAGATAGTTGGACGGCACCACTGACTTGATGGACATGAGTTTGAGTAAGCTTCAGGAGTTGGTGATGGACAGGGAAGCCTGGCATGCTGCAGTCCTTGGGGTCACAAAGAATCAGACATGACTGAGCGACTGAACTGTGGTCCATTTTGGCTGAGACAATTCTGTTTTATCTGAGCTGTGGAGGAGGCTGGGTTTATAAGGTTTGATGTCCCTGAGGATGGAGGAAGTGGCTATAAGGGAAGAAGTGGGGGAAAGTGTGGGCTTAGATGGAGGAAACAAGGACCTTTGGGAGGAAGATGAGCTGATCTCAGCCTACATTTAATTATTCATACTCCCTTCCCTTACCACTCCCTCCCAGTCCTTACTGACTCTCCATGAGAATAAAATAAAAGAGAACTACTTTGGGGAAGCAGATTTTCTTTGGTTTGGTTGCAGTTTCTATTTAGCCTAGGGTTCAGAGGTCTATTTGAAAGAAATGCCCTCATCCTAGAGAATTCTCATATTGTCTTGTTTATCCTCAGTATAGTAAAATGAAATAATAGTGGATGCCTTACCCTCACATAGAAAGACTTTAGGAGATTTGCTTACATATTGGAAATCTGAGGAAAAAATCAACTGAAAAAAGGTGTAATAGAGGTTGAAGTCCCAGAGTACAGTGAGCTAAGCTCAGCAGGAATGAAATTAAGGGACATAATTTGAAATGATAATTTTGTGTAGCCTCCAGAAATGTACACAAGTATGAAAGTGTGATGCAGCTCAACTCTGGCTCTGTCAAGATTGCCTGGAAGTGAGGGCTAAATGTCACAGCCTAAAAAATGCAGAGCGAAATTTATTTTAAGTTATTTCAGTGCTGGTGGAAACTGCTGATTTTTGTATGCAGCAAACATACCTGATCTTGTTGAAATCAGGACATAACTGCTATATTTAAGATGGGGACTATTTTATGCTCTGTTAATTTGCTAGAGGTGTGAGGAGATTTTGTATTTTTGGTTATGAAGAGAAGTTTTGAAAGTCTCTTGAAGCTATTATTATTATTTTTTAATTGAAGTGTAGTTGACTTACAATGTTCTGTTAGTTTCTGGTGTACAGCAAAGTCATTCAGTTTTACATACATATATATTTTTTAGATTCTTTTCTATTATAGTTTATTACAAGATATTGAATATAATTTCTGTGCTATATAGTTGATCCTTGTCTTTTATCTATTATATATATATAGTAGTGTGTGGGCTTCCCTGATAGCTCAGTTGGTAAAGAATCCGCCTGCAATGCAGGAGACCTGGGTTCGATCCCTGGGTTAGGAAGATCCCCTCGAGAAGGAAAAGGCTACCCACTCCAGTATTCTTGCCTGAAGAATCCCAGGGACAGAGGAGTCTGGTAGACTTTCTGTCTGTGGGGTCCCACAGAGTCGGACACAAATGAAGCAACTTAGCAGCAGCAGCAGCAGCAGCATTGTGTATCTGTTAATTCCAAACTCCTAATTTATTCCCCTCTCTCGTTTCCTTTTTGGTAACTGTAAATTTGTTTTCTGTGTCTGTGAGTCTATTTCTATTTTGTAGATAAGTTCATTTGTGTCATGTTTTAGTTTCCATGTATAAGTGATGTCATGTGGTAATTGCCTTTCTCTGTCTGACTTACTTCACTTAGTATGAGAATCTCTAGGTTCATCCATGTTGTTGAAAATGGCATTATTTCATTCTTTTTATATCCTAAAGCCATAACTTAACTTTTTTTTTTTTTAAGGTTTCTTGCTCTAGAAACTCTTGTCTATTTTTTAGTGCAAAGAGAAAAAATCGTAAGATGTTGTTGAAGAGAGAAATAACTTCTGGATTCCCATAATATTTTTCTAGGATAGGACATTCTAGTCAAGAAATTCCCTTGTTGTGGAATTTTTATTTTCCATCAGTGAAAGATCAGAGCTGCTGCCTAGGATTTAGAGATCTGTAAAGAGACTTTTTTCAGGTGGCTCAGTGTTAAAGAATCTGCCTGCCAGTGCAGGAAACGCAGGTTCGATCCCTGGGTTGGGAAGATCCTCTGGAGAAGGAAATGGCAACCCACTCCAGTATTCTTGCCTGGGAAATCCCATGGACAAGAAGGAGTCTGGTGGATTATAGTCCATGTGGTCGGTGGGACTTGACTGAGCACACCCACCCCCAAGGTCTCTCATGGTTTACACCATTTTTCTGCTTTCTTTCTCTTCCTTGACTTCACTTCTAACTTAGGTTTTGGTTTCCTTTTTGTTATATTTTTGCCTTCCTTCTCTGCTATGTCATTTGTTTGGACACACCTCTGTACCAGGTGCTTAGGAAGAATAAACTATGTGAGTACCAGCTTTCTGCTGTCTCTCCAAGAGTTTTTTTTTTTCCTTTTTAAAAATATTTATTTATTTGGCTGTGTTGGGTCTTTTTTTTAATTTTTTTTTTAATTGAAGGATAATTGCCTTACAGAATTTTGTTGTTTTCTGTCAAACCTCAACATGGATCAGCCGTAAGTGAGAAACAGACAAAGAGAATAGACTTATGGCCATGAGGAGAGGGGAGGAGAGGGTGGGATGGATGGACAGAGTAACGTGGAAACTTACGTTTCCAGGAGTTTTTAATGCACTGTCTGAAGAATGTTTGTGAAGAAGCTTGGATGGCTGGGGAGTTGGATTTTAATGACTTCTAAAGTCTTTTCTAACCTAGAAGCTCTGTGAATCTATGAAGACCTGTCTCAGGTGTTAGGTATTCATATGAAACCAGATTGCCCAGGTTAATGGAGAGTAACACTCAATACTGGACAATATTGAACATTTTGTTGTTGTTTTAGTCCCTAAATTGTGTCCGACTCGTTTGCAACCCCATACACTGTAGCCTGCCCGGCTCCTCTGTCTGTGGGATTCTCCAGGCAAGAATACTACCTCTAGTCTAGGACATGGGTTGCCATGTCCTCCTCCAGGGGGTCTTCCCAATGCATGGGTTGAACCTGCGTATCCTCCATGGAAGGCAGATTCTTTACTGCTGAGCTATCAGGGAAGCCCATTGAACATTTAGGATTTACCTTTCAGCAGCAGAATATCTGATTCCTAGAGATAAATGCGTGAAACAGTGAGGATCAGGGTGAGAAGGAAGCCTACAGATTTTCTGTCTTTCCTTTGGCCTGTCAAGGTCCATTTCCAAGTGTTTGTCTTGTCTCCATGGGTAATGGTGAGATGGATGGAAAGAAAACAATCTTTTTTAGTAAATTAAAAGCAAATTCTACTTTAGAAAAGAATTTGGAGCTAGGCTAGAAAAGGTGAAGGTATATTCTGGGCAAATTCTGCCATCAGTGCAATATCCAGGTGAATGGGAAGCTCTTAATAGCTAAAGATGGAGGAACCCAGAGTTGGATCCCCACAGAGGACAATGGGAAGTCCAGAAGCCCTGGTGTTGGCATTGGGTAGGGTAGAAGACCCATGGGGCCTTAGAGCACCACTATTAGAGATTCTGATGTGGTAATTCGAAGTGGGACTCAGGAACCTGCATCTTAGGTACACTTTCCAAGTGATTTCAATTCAAGCGACCCTCCGAACGAGGCCTCAGCAGAGCTTGAGAGAGACTCTGAGTTATATGTGTGTCTAGGCTACTATCCTCACCCTTGAATGTACTGCAATTACTTGGGATGCCTTGAATATGCTGAATCTGGGCTCCACCCTGGAGATTCTGGTATGCTGGGCCCAGGGTGGGGCCTGTGTCAGCTCCCAGGGTTGGGGGGCACGGTTAGGGTGGTGAGGGATGGGCAGGGAGTGGTGGTGGTGATGGATCTGATGTCAGAGGAGGCTGAGAAGCACCGCTTCTTTGGAGCCGAACCACAGACTGATGAGACGAATATATGATTAACTTGGACTTCATTATAGTGATCCAAATCCAGACGAAGCTGAAGTTTATATTTGTATAATTTATAAGAAAATGGTATGCTAAGAGTAATAGTGTTTCTAATGTCATAAAGGGATTATAGAGGCCATTTCCAAAAATAAATTCAAGCATTCTTGAAAGGCCTTAGCATTTATATGCAATCCATGTGTATGCAACTGGTTGCAGCACTGTGCTTATTCCAGGTGTTTTCAATTTATTAAAAATGTCAGGATTTCTGTGAACTCCTGTGTTGTTTGCTGTTTATGTTATTGTTATATAATTGAAAATTGAGAAAACTGTGTTTCTCAAGTACTCTAAAATGAGTATTTCCCCTCCATTTAGAAGAGGTTATGGCTATTCCTTCGTGATGGTGTCCACATTGTGAGATTAGTGTGATACTGCTGAGAATTTCAATTTAAACTACTAGGGGGAGAACATTGGCCCCTTTTGTCAACTAGTTTTCTCTTAATTAGTTTCAGAGGTGAGATATTTCTAAACATCAAAAGGGTGAGCCACCAGTATAACAACACCTTGGCATCCCCAGCTTTTATGGTTTTCCCCAATTATCTTCTGTTACTGATATAATCAACTAAATCATCAGATACTAATAGCATTAAAACTATTAACTGTGTACTAGTCCTTCTTGGTCACTATTTCTTAACTGGGCACAAAACTGCAAGTGTGGATTTGAGAGTAGGGTTTATAAAACACTGGTGAGTTACACTGAGTAGAGTCACCCTTGGTTTTGGCAGAGTTTTAGCACTAGTGTGTGAATGTACTTGCTTTACTCTGAGACTGGGCTGGTGAAACTAGGTGGTGGCCAGGAGGGTTTGATTTGAACTTTTTGGTAATAAAGTGTGGCTAGACGTCTGACATTGGCCACCATCTGTGCTCTCAAAGGAAAGCAGCTCTGCACCCATCTCCTGCTCTGGCCCACAGAGTCTCTTCATCATCTGCAATAGAGAGAATGAGCAAGCCCTGTCCAGCATTTTCTGCCTTCTTCCTTATTGTGACTTTTTTTTTTTTTAATATTTCCTTCACTTATTTTCGCTTCTGCTGGGTCTTTGTTTCTTTGTGCGGGCTTTCTCTCGTTACGGTGAGCGGAGGCTCCTCTTCTTTGTGGTGTGAGGGCTTCTCATTGCACTGGCTTCTCTTGTTGCAGAGAATGGTCTGTAGGGTATGCAGTCTTCGGTAGCTGCAACACGTGCTCAGTAGCTGATGTGCACGTGCTTAGTTACTCCTCAGCATGTGGGATCTTCTCGGACCACGGATTGAACCCGTGCCCTTGCTTTGGCAGGCAAATTCTTAACCACTGGGCCAACAGGGAAGTCCCGTATATGACTTTTGAAACCCAAATGCCACGATTCAACACTTCCTTTCTGTAGCCCAAGTAGTGGCCCTCCTCTAAGGGCGAGTAGCTCAGGCCTAGGGCCAGGGATCTTGAAATACAAGGTGGTTTTGGGGGTAGAGAGCCTATTAATTGGGCTGCCCTGGTGGCTCAGCTGGTGAAGAATCTGCCTGCCCTGTGGGAGATCTGGGTTCAATCCCTGGGTTGGAAAGATCCCGTGGAGAAAGGAATGGCAACCCGCACCAGTATTCTAGCCTGGAGAATTCCATGACTAAGTGACTTTCACTTTCAATCCACTGGTTAATACTTCAACATTACTCCTCCTGTCCTTTCTGCTGGTGAGAGAGGAGGCAGACTGGATGTGTGGAAATGGCCTTGCAGGATGGCTGGCGCTCAGGCAAGTTGCAGGGAGGGAGGATGGACATTTGGTCACAAGGAGCACTGGTTCTTAACCACTTAGGGACAATAGAGCTTGTCAGGAAGAAAACAAGCCTGGGCTTTAGGGAAGGAGAGACTTCATTGTAAAGGGCTATTGCAGCTGAGAAGGTGAGTGAGTGTTTAAGAGGAGGGGTGTGTGTGTGTGTGTGTGTGTGTGTGTGTGTGTATGTGCTCAGTTGTGTCTGACCCTCTGCGACCCCATGGGGTATAGCCCGACAGCCTCCTCTGTCCATGGGATTCTCCAGACAAGTATACTAGAGTAGGTTGCCATTTCCTTCTCCAGGGGATCTTCCCGACCCAGGGATAAAATCCTAGTCTCCTACACTGGCCGGTGGATTCTTTACCACTGCACCATGAGGGGGCTTTTGTAATAGGGAGAATGTTGTGACTGTAAACTTGGCAAACATCTCAAAGGGCAAGCAGAAAGGATTTTATAGGGAGGAGCAAAAAGGGCTAGAAAGACTGTAGGTGCAAGGGTAGCATCCACAGGTAGTGTGACTTGGCAGTTGAACAGCTGTTTTTTTTTTTTTGGCTGTATTAATTTGTAGGAGCTGCTGTAATAAAATGCCACAAATCAGATGCCTTAAAACAGTAGCAATTTATTCATTCATAGTTCAGGGGGCTGGAAGTCCCAAATCAAGGTGTTGGCAAGGTGGGTTCCTCCTGGAGGCCCTGAGGGAGAATCTGATCCCTGCCCCTCTCCTGGCTCTCAGAGGTGGCTGGCAGTCCTGGACGTTCCTTGGCTTGTAGATACATCACTTTGTATTGACATGATGTTTTCCCTGGGTGCCTATGTGTCTCCTCTTCTTCAAGTTTGCTGGTCATATTGGATCAGGGCCCACACTAATTAGGGTGACCTCATTTTCTCTAATTACATCCACGAAGACCCGATTTCCAAATAAGATCACACTCTGAGGAACTGGGGATTTGGATTTCAACAAATAGGGGAACACAGTTCAGCTCATCACCTTGCACCAGGGGCCCTTAAATAGGTTGTGCTGTACTCTGATGCCACTCGGGCTGAAGATGGATCAAAGTTCATAGGTCTGCAGGGAAGGAAGCCTGGCTAGTGTTTGGTTAAATCAGATTAGCAGATTTTGTCCAGAAGAGTCTATGGGGACAGTTCAGCTAATTGTTTTTGAGACAAGAAGTGGGAGTATGGAGTCTGTGTCTTGCCTTGTCATTGGTATACGTTAGATTTAAGTCATATGTGAAAGATGGTTCTTTGTAGTAAATAGTTTCTACACTGAAGAGTGGGCTTCTCTGGTAGCTCAGAGGTGAAGAATCTGCCTGCAGTGCAGGAGACACAAGAGATGCAGGTTCGATTCTTGGGTTGGGAAGATCCCTTAGGGGAGGGCATGGCAACCCACTCCAGTATTCTTGCCAGAAGAATCCCAGGGACAGAGAAGCCTGGTGGGCTACAATCCATGGAATTGCAGAGTTGGACACTACTGAAGGGACTGAACACTCCTGTAAACTAAAGGTTGGGGTTTCTCAGCCAACACAGTCTTCTAGGACTACAGGCCTCAGGTAAAATTCAAGCTCCTTGAAAATCTGATGAGAATGATGAGCACTTTTTCTGGAAGGAAATGCGCACATGTAGAGATATGTGAAAATTTGCATACAATTTCAGTGGATTCTTAGACTCTTTGGAGCCTTCTGAACTATAGAAGTCCATAGGTTCTAGGTTAAGAAAACAATAAAGAAAGGCAGGACTTCCCTGGTGGTCCAGTGGTTGAGAATTCACCTTGCAGTACATGGGGCACTGGTTTGATCCCTCGTCTGGGAAGCTCCCATATGCTTCGAGGCTACTGAGTCTGTGTGTCACAGCCGTTGAGCCCTTGTGCCCTAGAACCTGTGCTGTGCTACAAGAGAAGCCATTGCAATGAGAAGCCCACTCGCTGTAACTACAGAAAACCTGCACAATAGCAGTGAAGACCCAGCACAGCCAAAAATAAAGAAAGAAAGGCAAGGAGTAAGGGACAGTGCAGGTTTGGCAGCAGGCAGTCCTATTGGAGGATGGGGGTATGTGTAGGGAGCATTGTCGTAGGTGTGGCTGGAAAGGTCGTGTTGGGGCTTGAATCTCCAGAGGCTTGCATGGGAGTTTCACTTGTTTGGTAATGAGAAGCCTGAGGAAATTTCCAAGAAGAAATTTTCAAGGCTGTGCTTTGGGAAGATTTTATTTCCACAGAGGTAGACTGAAGTGGGAAAAAGATTGACTGTGAGGAACTGTGGTAGAAAGTTATTGTAATAAAGTCCTCCATGCCACAGATATTCACAGATATTCATGTAGTTATTATTTATCATTTTTGTTTTAATACCTGTAATACTAAAACAGTAAAAGCACTTGGTCTTGGGGTCATTAAGGAGGTTGCTTATTGTTGGAAGCTGGCAGAGCTTTCATGTAGAGGTCTGCTAGTGCTGCCATAACAAAATAGCGCAGGTGGGGTAGCTTACATATCAGAGACTTGTTTCTTACAGTTTGGAGGCTGGAAGTCCAAGAGTAAGGTCCTGGCAGGTTTGCTTTCGGCTGAGACCTGTCTTCTCGGCTCACAGAGGACCACTTTCTGGATGTGTCCTCTGGCCTTTCCTGTCTGCACCCACGTCCTTGGTATCTTCATTTTCTTATAAGGCCACCAATCCTACTGGATAGGGGCCCCACCCCAACAATCTCATTTTTACCTTCATCCTTTCTTTAAAGGCCTTATCTCCAAATATTGTTACATTCTGAAGTACTGTAACCAAGCAGGACCCCTTGGGGCCTTCCCAGGACAGCCCTTCCCCTAAGGGGAAGATAAGTCCTCTGCTTTAGCTCCTCTCTGAAGGACCTAGATAATGGTATTTGATGCACATTTCCTGAGTTGTTTTACAGATGTAAAAAACCTCCCCCTCTCCAATGAAAGGAAAATGTTAAGTACTTGAGGACCCTGACCACATAGCCCCAGGCCTCCTCAGTCCAGTTCAGTCGCTCAGTTGTGTCCGATTCTTTGTGACCCCATGGACTGCAGCATGCCAGACTTCCCTGTCCATCATCAACCTCCAGAGCTTACTCAGACTCATGTCCATCAAGTCAGTGATGCCACCCAACCATCTCACATCCTCTGTCGTCCCCTTCTCCTCCTGCCTTCAATCTTTCCCAGCATCAGGGTCTTTTCCAGTGAATCAGTTCTTCACATCAGGTGGCCAAAATATTGGAGCCTCAGCTTCAGCATCAGTCCTTCCAATGAATATTCAGGACTGATTTCCTTTACGATAGACTGGTTTGATCTCCCTGCAGTCCAGGGGACTCTCAACAGTCTTCTCCAACACTGAAGTTCAAAAGCATCAGTTCTTTGGCACACAGTTTTCTTTATAGTCCAACTCTCACATCCATACATGACTACTGGAAAAACCATAGCTTTGACTAGACGGACCTCAATCATCAAAGTAATGTCTCTGCTTTTTTAATATGCTGTCTAGGTTGGTCATAGCTCTTCTTCCAAGGAGCAAGTGTCTTTTAATTTCATGGCTGCAGTCACCATCTGCAGTGATTCTGGAGCCCGTAAAAATAGTCTTTCGCTGTTTCCATTGTTTCCCCATCTATTTGCATGAAGTGGTTGGACTGGATGCCATGATCTTCGTTTTTTGAATGTTGAGTTTTAAGCTGAGTTTTTCACTCTCCTCTTTTACTTTCATCAAGAGGCTCTTTAGTTCTTCGCTTTCTGCCATAAGGGTGGTATCATCTGCGTATCTGAAGTTATTGATATTTCTCCCGGCAATCTTGATTCCAGCTTGTGCTTCATCCAGCCCAGTGTTTCTCATGATGTACTCTGCCTATAAGTTAAATAAACAGGGTGACAATATGCAGCCTTGATGTACTCCTTTCCCCATTTGGAACCAGTCTGTTGTTCCATGTTCAGTTCTAACTGTTGCTTCTTGACCTGTACACAGATTTCTCAAGAGGCAGGTCAGGTGGTCTGATATTCCCATCTCTTGAAGAATTTTCCAGTTTGTTGTGATACACACAGTCAAAGTTCTCCTAAAGACTGATAAAGTTAACCCTTGTAACACCACCCTAATACCTCACCATCAGCTAGTGAGAGAAACGAGCACAGAGTGATCACAGATCTTGCAACCCCTTCCCTCACCTGGTTTTTTGAAGTGTTTTGTTGAAACCTTTTGGGGAGCTCAGGGCTTTTTAGGGCATGAGCCACCATCTCCTTCCTGGCCCTGCAATAAACCTATCTCTGCTCTAAACTCTGATCTTTCGGCATTGGCACAGGGACTTTTGTCAACAGTACTGGGGGTTGGGGCTTCAATGGATGAATTTTGCGGGAACACAGTTCAGTCCATAGCACTTCTCAAAGGTCTTGTGCTGCATCAGAGTGCAAGGTGGGTGTTTTTCCCAGGACTACTCTGGGATCTCTGTCAGGAAAGCTAAAGAGAACAGTACCTGTCTCCAGAAGACACCAATACCCAGCACTATCCAGAGATGCTTCTGTCTCAAGTCTGTTCCTCATTTCATCACACCCAGTAAGGTGATAGACAAGAACCCTTATTGAAAGAGATGCTGATGGCTGAAGCTGGATGGATGACATTTAATTGGCCGAAGTAAGGAGACTGTCAACGGTGAGGCCAATGTGTGGATTGTACTGATGTTCATAATTATAACTCTGATATGAAAGTCATTTGAGCCAAAAAGATACACACAAAAAATGAACTAGTAATGATAATGTCTGGTTTTGCTCATTCCTTCCTGTTGGCAGTTCCTTAATTGCTTCTGAATTCTTCCTTTTCCATTATTTACTCATTGTTGCATGTCTTGGGAGCCATTCAGGCCCAGAAGGGGCTGGCAAACCTGTGCTTCATCTGAGTCACCTTAGTTCAGAACAAAGTTTCAACATGTTCTGTATTAGCTCCATGAACCTGCTTTCTCATGTGTGAAGAAACTCCCCCCTGGTGATTTATCTGTACTTCTCAGTTTCCTAATAATAAAAGTATCCACAGTTATCTAATATCTCAAGATTTTTCCTTTTTCAAAAACAATGGCAAGGATGGAACAACAGAGAAGGCTGAGAATGACCCATGGGACGAGAGACTAGAAAAGAAAGTTGCGTTACTTATCCATAAACTCATCGCCATTCAATCCTTGCGTCCTTAGGATTCAAAATAGTCCTAATGTTGGCTAATGTATTTACACGTTTACTCTCTGGCCCTCTGCTAAAGGCCTTTTATGCTTTCTCTTATGCAATGCCAAACAACCTTCTGAGTTAAATTCTGATGTTAGCTACTTTTAAGAGTTAGAGATAGGAAAATTGCTTTGCATTATATAGCTAGAAAAGTACAGGGGCTGACTTGAAGCCAAGATGCGTAGATTTCAAAACCCGGGCCACTTTTATTGTTTAAAACCTGATTCTTGGGACGCCCCTGGCTGTCCAGTGGTTAAGAATCTGTGCCTCCACTGCAGGGGGCGTGAGTTCGATCCCTGGTCAAGGAACTAAGATCCCACATGCCAGGAGGCATAGCAAAAAATAAAAATAAACATTGATGCAAAAAAAAAAAAATCCATGATGAACAAAAAATCAAAAATTGAACAAATCAAGCCAAAAACCCAATTCTCTTCTTCCATACCAGGTTAGCCTGTCAAATTCAGAATAAGCAAACACAGTATGTCTAGCAGTGTTGCTGTCATTTCTAATTAACCTGCATGAAAGACCACCTACCCAGTGATTAGACTTCTGAGAAGTAACATTATTAATTGCTAATAACCAGTGTAAGATTATGATCAGTAATTCCTATTTACATATTACATTTTCTTCTAAAACCTGAAGGAGAGGGTGAAGTGTTAGAGTGTCCCACAGTTTGAAGCCATCAGCAGCACTCATTGCATAAGATACACGCAGCTGTTCACAAACATCTATTCCTGTTCAGGTGCAGTTCTTAGCAGACTGTTCATGTCTACCTCTCCTCCAGTGGTGACCTTCAAGCCTTTGAAGACCTGGGGTGGTTTTCTTTCACAGGGTACTGTTGGGGCATTGTTGGTGTCCTGGTGGAGCTGTCCTTTGAGTGAGCACGAATTAGACTTCGTCCTTTGTGAGTGAGGCTGAAAAGCAAATCATTGAAACCATAGGGACCTCCGAAGGTCACGTGGACAGGTCCGGAAATGATCAGATCACTCATTTCTGAGTAACATGACTGCAATTCAAGGCGTAGGAAGTTTGTACTCTTTTTTTTTTTTAACCTAATTAAAATTTTCACTATTCTCAAAGTCACTTGCATATTTATTTTGATTAAAACTTTTGGGGAAAGACTTAAATATTATTTGTGTATGTATATGAAATACCAGTTAGGTAAAGAATCTGAGTTTGATTCAGTTTTAATATTAGAATATTGTGACTAAGGATTGCTGTTATCATTGATGTTTTAATTATGAAAACTCACAGTTGTTTGGTATATTATGAAGCAGATAAAACATGCATGTCTTGCCCTGGCTATAATTAAATAGTTACATATGGTGCCAGTCACCCTCAGAAGTCAGAGACTTTTCTTAGTTAATAGATATTTAAAACTCCCCCCTCCCATTTTTAAGAAAAAAATTTAAAAAACTTTTTGATTCTATTTACTTTTCTTAAAAAATATGTTTTAAATCTTCAAGATTAAAACATTTGTGAATGTCAGAATAGTAGGAAAAAGGAATTTGAGACTTAAACTGTAAAAATGTGATCTAACAGTGTTATGAAGTGAGTGTTTCTAAATACTAAAATGAAATTTCCAGGTAAATGAAGCTTTCCTCCTTAACCATCAACGCATTCTTTGTTAGTGTCAGTTTCTAAATCATGTTCCACATTTCCTGTGCTCAGTCCCTTCAGTCGTGTCCGACTCTTTGCAACCCTGTGGACTGCAGCCTGCCAGGCTACTCTGTCCATGGGGATTCTCCAGGCAAGAATACTGGAGTGGGTTGCCATGCTCTCCTCCAGGGGGTCTTCCCAACCCAAGGATTGAACCTGGGTCTCTTATGTCTCCTGCACTGGCAGGCGGGTTCTTTACCCCTTGTGCCAGCTGGGAATCCACATTTCCTAGCCATTGTGTAAATAGTGGATAATGTAAGGCCTGTGTCAGTGTGGCATAGTTAAAATTTCAGGTTCTGGAGACTTCCTGGGTTCTGATTTTGTTTTACCACTTGTAACTGTGTTCCCTTAGCAAGTTGGCAAACCACTTGACCTCAGTTTCCTGGTCTGTAAAATGGGGATAATGACTGTGTCTCCCTCGTAGGTATGCTGGGAGGGTGAAATAAGTTAATATATGCCAAGTGTCTGGTATGCACTAAGCACACACGGAATGTCAGCTGCTATTGTGTAAGTTTTTTGATTTCTGTTATGAACATGACTCAGATACTGAATGACACTCTGATGCAGCAGCTATCTCTGCGGTTCTCCTGAGTTTTCTTCATTCTCACGATTGCTTTGGATGATTTTTCTCTGAAACCTGTCACCTGCGCTTTTGTTTCTCCTTTGGTCATGGATTTGTTTCATGGTGATTAGGAGGATGGGGTTAGAGAATGAGAGACTTGTGTTCGGCTTCTGGCTTCATCACTCCCCATCTCTGAGACCGTGAGGAATTATTTCACCTTTCTGGGTCATAATGCACTTCTGTGTCACCTGGGTTAGTTGTGCGTTCTCTTCAGAGGAAAAGTACGTAGGATTCTTGACATGGTGATGGGCGAAGGGTAATAATATCTGCCTTAATACCCTTAATGATTGTTTATGCATAGCTGCCTAGAAAAGATCCTGAAGACAATTTTTTGTGATTTTCCAACAGAATAAAGTTTGTATATGTATATATATATACATATATATATATATATTTAATTTTTTCCTTTACTTCTGTTTATATGCTGAGACAGTTTAGATGTTTTGTTATAACTGTTGTTCAGGCACTAAGTTATGTCCGACTCTTTGCAGCCCCACAGACTGTAGCACTCCAAGCTTCTCTGTCCTCCACAATCTCCTGAAGTTTGCTCAGATTTTGTCCATTGAGTCAGGGATGCTGTTTATCCAGTTTATCCTCTGCTGTCCCCTTTTCCTTTTGCTTTCAATCTTTCCCAGCATCAGGGTCTTTTCCAATGAGTTGGCTCTTCTCATCAGGTGGCCAAAGTATTGGAGCTTCAGCATCTGTCCTTCCAATGAATAATCAGAGTTGATTTCCTTTCGGATTGACTGGTTTGATTTCCTTGCAGTCCAAGAGACTCTCAAGAGTCTTCTCCAGCACCACAATTTGAAAGCATCAATTCTTCAGTGCTTAACTGTCTTTATGGTCCAACTCTCACATCCGTACGTGACTACTGGAAAAACCACAGTTATATTTTCAGTTATATGTAATAGCATGTGCTAAGTAGGTGAATTAATATACAAAATTATGATTAGACTATGAGACCACATTAAAGTGTTAAAAGAAAAGCACAAAAGAATTTAGAAAGAGAAGTATCATTTCATTTGACTTATATGACAGTTCTTGATATGCCTCCGAATTACTAAATTAAGCAAATTTACTAAATTTTTAACTGTAGTCTACAAGTAGAGTCATAAGTAGAATATGAAATATGCAACATAAGAATTTGAAAGACCACTGGAGCATGGTGCTGGGTGGAAGAACTAAGCCTGCCGGAGTCAGAATTCAAGGAGGTGGCCTGCATGTCCTGTTTTGATCACTCAGGCATCAGCCTTGTGATACTGATACATGGTGAGCTACATTTTCACATTATGTGAGGGTCCTGGAAAAAGGGTCTTAATGAAGCCAGCAGAAGTTGTGTTGAGAATTACTGAGCTGCTGATATTCTGGCATCACATATAAAACATATGTTAAAGCATATTTGGTGTGTTCTCTATCTCAGTCCTGTATTTTCCTCAGGGAGGAGTAGGTGAGAGCTCTCGCCCAAATGAATTGCTTTGTATTTGCATTATCTTCTTTCTAGACTGGAAATGTTGACTTCTTTGGGGGCTTTTACACCATGTAGCTCTTTGTATAACAATACTAAATATTTCCATCTACCTCTGGAAACTATGGAATTTTGGATCGACTATTTCCAGGCTGGTAGCATAAGTAGTTAAAAAAAAAAAGGAGTTGTAATGATTATCATACATGAAATATTTGCCTACTAGAATATGGAGCTGGTGGGCTCTGAAGGCCATTGGGAGCAGCTTTTCATGCAGGAAAAGGGTGGTTATCTTCATCTGACAGATGTAGAAACCAAAGCTTAGGGATCAGGCCACTCGTTCAGGCTCGGGGGGCTGGGGACAGCTTTCTGATCTGGACCGCTTTTCATGCTTACCACACACTCTTGTTTTCTGGCTTCTTTATGAGGTACAGAAATAAATTACTTACAACTTTAGAAAACAAATTCAGTTTTTTTTTTCTGGTAAAAATTTGAAGTATGAAGGAATACAGCTAATATGTTTGATACGTCTGTTTTTAGCATCAGTTTTCAGAGGGTTGTTAAGTTGCCAAGAACAGTTGTATCTAAGCAAAACTAATTTGAAAAATAATGTTTCATTAGCTAAATTGTGAGAACATATTTGGAATAATTGTCACAGGTGACAAAGTTTTAATGCAAATGAGAGGCAAATCAGTATTTTAAATAGTTCTATATAATTAGGTTGCAATTATTTGAATAAATTGGATTAAATCCTGGAAACTGTGTCATAATATCTATCCAAATGCAGGTTTATTGTTATAGAATCAAGGAAGGGTGCATCATTTTTTCTTTTCAAATTAACGTGATCTCTAGCCTGATTTTTTTCATCAAGCTAATGTTGAGCTTTGATAAATAAGATCAAGTAGGATCAAGGATCAAGGATTTCCTATTTATGGAATTTAATTTGCATATTTTGAAATTAGTATGAGGTTGAAATGCCTGCTTTTCTTTGTTTTGAAATTCACATAAAATTAACTATTTTAAAGTAAAAAATTCAGTGGAAAATAATGGATTCATAATGTTGTACAACCATTGCATCAATCTAGTTTCATAACATTTTATCACCCCAAAATAAAACCCCTTATATATTAAACAGTTATTTTCATTCTTTCTTTCTCCTTGTCACTGGTAAGTACCCATCTACTTTGACTCTTAAAATTCACCAAAGCACGTTCAGTCTATATTTTCCTGAAAACTCTGATAGTATCTAATGCTATCATTTAGATCTTTACACTATTTGGAGTTTGTTTTTGTGTATGGTGTTCAGTTCACTTCAGTTCAGTTGTTCAGTCGTGTCCGACTCTTTGCAACCCCATGGACTTCAGCACGCCAGGCCTCCCTGTCCATCACCAACTCCCGGAGCTTACTGAAACTCATGTCCATCGAGTTGGTGATGCCATCCAACCACCTCATCCTCCGTCGTCCCCTTCTCCTCCCGCCTTCAGTCTTTCCCAGCATCAGGGTCTTTTCCAGTGAGTCAGTTCTTCGCATCAGTTGGCCAAAGTATTGAAGTTTCAGCTTCAGCATCAGTCCTTCCAATGAATATCCAGGACTGATTTCTTTTAGGATGGATTGGTTGGATCTCCTTGCAGTCCAAGGGACTCTCAAAAATCTTCTCCAACACCACAGTTCAAAAGCATCAGTTCTTTTGGTGTCACCCCAGGGTATTAGGGATTAATTGCATTGTAGATGTCAGACCTTCCAAGGGCCTAAACTTTACATAACTCTCTCCTTTTACCCTGAGGTGGACATGACTCTACAGTGGATGGAATTCACCATGGCAGTGTCCTCTCTTTTACAGGGATGGGAAGGAGGGTCACACACTATCTATAAGTGTATTTTGGGGGAGGTATGTGAAATTCACTGAAATGGTATGTAATGTGTGCTTTCATTTTGACATCAGCACCCTGGATCAAAGATGACCACTTTATAATGAATATAACTCTAAGAAGTGGGGCTTGTTAATGTTTTCTATGCGTGTGCTAAGTCACTTCAGTTGTATCCACCTCTTTGCAACCCTGTGGGCTGTAGCCCACTAGGCTCCTCTGTCTGTGGGATTTCCCAAGCAAGAATACTGGAGTGGGTTGTCATTTCCTTCTCCAGGTGATCTTCCTGACCCGGGGATTGAACCCATGTCTCCTGAGGCTCCTGCACTGGCAGGCTGATTCTTTCCCACTGAGCCACCAGGGAAGCCCCAAATCTATTACCCAGTACATTAGATTTTCCTGATCAGCCATGAGGAAAGTCGGGACTGTCCCTTTGATTTTATATGTGATGAAACTGCAACTCGGCATCTCTGTTCAGTCAGCAGAGGAGGTAGGGCTGGAACCCAAGTCCCAGAGCCCAGGCTGTTAGCACTGTTCTTTACTGGTCCTTTAGCTTAGTGATAACCCTGGTCTAGTCCCAGCAGAACTGCAAGAAAGTCTTTTTGGTCCATGGATCTTCCTCTTGCTCCAAGAAATTGTGACCTTGCCAATAAAATGTCCCATAGGAGGGTCTGGCAAGAGGTTATGAAGCAGGGCAGAGATGAAGCTGAGGGTAGAATGAGCATCAAACTGGCCCCATTTGCTCTCAGGGGTAGTGGATGTTGGAGAGGCTGGGCAGGATAGGGAAAAGGCGAACATTTCATCTAGTTGGGAAAACATGAACATTCCATCTAGTTTTGTTTCATGTTTTTTTTCTGACATATATTAAATTCCCAGACACTCATCTTCAAGTATAAATCACAAATTTTGGGGAGTGGCCAAACGTAAAATTATTTTTGCTTTATTCCTTACTTGCTTTGTCTATGCCCTGAAGGCCTTCCTCAGCAGGTATAATTAGGAATTTAAGGCTCAGCAGTTCTGAGGGGCAGCTAAAATGAAGATTAATGATTTTTGGCCTTAATAGGTGTAGTCATTTGTATCCAAAGATGTGCTTGGATTCACCTGACTCTAGCTGTCCTTCCTGAAAGGTGAAGGAGTAATAGAAAAAAAAAATCTGAAAGACTTAGCAGCACTTCATCATTATTTTTTTAAAGGTAAAATATAGTAAAAGCAACCTGGGTTTGATTCTTCACTGTGACGTATGTTTGTGATATGTTCATGGCTCTTGAGTCTCAGATTTCTCACTTATAAAATAGAATTGATAACACTTGCCTAAAGAGTCATTTCAATGTTCAGAAAACAATATTTGAAATGATTATAGCACCACTGCAGAACATTCGCTCAGTCTATGAGAATTTCTATCATCAGTTTTATTTTCAATGCAGTGTACTGATGGGTCTCGTCTCATAAGTTGAGGGTGATGTGACCATAATTTAGATGATCTGACTCTTTTGCGCTTATATATTCGAATGCTTGACTATGTTTTATTACAGTAGTATGCATCGATCACCAAACTACTAAAAATGCTACTGTAGTTATTTAAAATGCTGTTTGGATTTTATTTCTTCCATTTACCAGCAAAACTTCTATTTTTGGAAGCAATATTTATAGCGTTAGCTGGCTATTAATCTATATTATAGTCAGAAAAATTATATCTTTTAATAACGTTTGTCAAAAATCTTCCCTGCAGAATTAGTGACCATAAAAATACTGATAAGTGGACTTCATCTCAGATATTTTGCAACAAAGGTCCATCTAGTCAAGGCTATAGTTTTTCCAGTGGTCCTGTATGGATGTGAGAGTTGGACTGTGAAGAAAGCTGATTGCCGAAAAATGGATGCTTTTGAACTGTGGTGCTGGAGAAGACTCTTGAGAGTCCCTTGGACTGCAAGGAGATCCAACCAGTCCATCCTAAAGGAGATCAGTCCTGGGTGTTCATTGGAGGGACTGATGTTGAAGCTGAAACTCCAATACTTTGGCCACATCATGCGACGAGTTGACTCACTGGAAAAGACTCTGATGCTGGGAGGGATTGAGGGCAGGAGGAGAAGGGGATGACAGAGAATGAGATGGCTGGATGGCATCACCGACTCGATGGACATGAGTTTGAATGAACTCCGGGAGTTGGTGATGGACAGGGAGGCCTGGCGTGCTGTGATTCATGGGGTCGCAAAGAGTTGGACACGACTGAGCAACTGAATTGAACTGAAACCTTGTCACGAGGACACAAATGTGATAGAATTTTAAATAGAGCTGAGTCATTGTTTTGTTTTATAGTGGGTCACTTGTGCTTTGTCTTAAATATGCAAACATATGTTGTGGTAAAAATAATTTTGTATATTGGACTAAGTTCTTCCTTTATAACACATAGTGGTTTAGCAGGTGAGGCTGTCACTTTCAAATTTCATATTAGTTCACCCTGTTCTCCCTATATATGTGAATAGATGTGATAATAAAATACATTCATAGAAGTGTTCACAGGATCTAGAGGTGAGCACGTATGTTCAGTCGCTCAGTCATGTCCGGCTCTTTGTGACCCCATGGACTGCAGCATTCCAGACTTCCCTGTCCATCACCATCTCCTGGAGCTTGCTGAAAATCATGTCCATGGAGTCAGTGATGCCATCCAACCATCTCATCCTCTGTTGTCCCCTTCTCCTCCTGCCTTCAATCTTTCCCAGCATCAGGGTCTTTTCCAATGAGTCAGTCCTTTGCATCAGGTGGCCAAAATATTGGAGTTTCAGCTTCAGTATCAGTCTTTCCAATGAACATTCAGGGCTGATTTCCTTTAGGATGGACTGGTTGGATCTCCTTGCAGTCCAAGGGACTCTTAAGAGTCTTCCCCAACATCACAGTTCAAAAGCATCAATTCTTTGGTGCTCAGCCTTCTTTATGGTCCAGCTTTCATATCAGTACATGACTACTGGAAAAACCATATCTTTGACTAGACAGACCTTTGTCGGCCAAGTAATGTCTCTGCTTTTTAATTGGTTGTCTAGGTTGGTCATAGCTTTTCTTCCAAGGAGCAAGTGTCTTTTAATTTCATGGCTGCAGTCACCATATGGAGTGATTTTGGAACCCACGAAAATAAAGTCTGTCACTATTTCCATTGTATCCCCATGTAATTGCCATGAAGTGATAGGACCGGACACCATGATCTTCATTTTTTGAATGTTGAGTTTTAAGCCGACTTTTTTACTCTTCTCTTTCTCTTTCATCAAGAGGTACTTTAGTTCCTCTTCACTTTCTGCCATGAGGGTGGTGTCGTCTGCCTTTCTGAGGTTATTGATATTTCTCCTGGCAATCTTAATTCCAGCTTGTGTTTCATTCAGCCCAGCGTTTTGCATGATATATCCTGCATCAAAGTTAAATAAGCAGGGTGACAGTATACAGCCTTGACGCACTCCTTTCCCGATTTGAACCAGTCACTTCAGTTGTTTCCAACTCTTTATGACCCCATAGGCTGTAACCTGGCATGCTCCTCTGTCCATGGGATTCTCCAGGCAAGAATACTGGAGTGGATAGTCATTACCTTATCCAGGGGATCTTCCTGACTCAGGGATTGAACCCAGGTCTCCTGCATTGGCAGGCAGATTTTATTTTTTTTTAACCAAAGAGCCACCAGGAAGTTCAGAGGTGAGCACAAACGATCAAACAGAAGTGGTTTGGAACCCACCGAGCCTATTGTTGGTCAGAACAGAAGCTGAGCTGAGCACTTGGGTGCTGTCAACTCCCATCTCCAGGTCATTCTTGCAAGGTGCAAAGGAGCATAATCCTAGAATATTCCAGTCTGTGCTGGGCCAAAGCTAGGTTGCTGGAGCTGCAGCTTTCTCAGTGAACACCTGCAGTGGACAGCTGGCATATCCTTACTCTAGAATCTGCTGACATTTTTCACTCAGAACCTTCCTCTCCCTGACCTGAGGTACCCTTACTAGCAGTAGCTGACCCTACCAGACTGGCCCTCTGCCTTTAGAGTGTATTGCTGTCTGGGACATTAAAAACTTAATTTGTTTTACTGAAGTATAATTGACCTATTAGTCTGAGGTATATGGATTTCCCTATTGGCTCAGATGGTAAAGAATCTACCTTCAATGCAGGAGACGTGGGTTTGATCCCTGGGTTAGGAAGATCCCCTGGAGAAGGGAATGGCTACCCACTCCAGTATTCTTGCCTGGAGAATTCCATGGACAGAGGAATCCGGCAGGCTACAGTCTGTGTGGTAACAAAGAGTTGGACAGGATTGAGCAACTAACACTTTTATTTTTGAGGTATACCACATGTAGATTTTAATATTTGCATACATTGCAAGATATTCTCAACAATGTATAGTCTAGTGGATATCTGTCACCGTATGTAGATAGAAAAATTCTTTTTCTTATGGAAACTTTTAAAATTTGCTCTGTTAACAACTTTCACATGTGAAGTATAGTCACCATCCCCAGGACTTACTTATTTTATAACTGGAATTTTGTACTTTTAGATCCTCTTCACCCATTTTGCCCCCCGCCCCCATTTTTGGCAACCTATTTTCTGTATCTCTGAGCTTTCTTTAAAAAATATTCTCTGTGTAGGTGAGATTGTATGGTATTTGTCTTATTTTATTTAGCATAATGTTCTCAAGGTCCATCCATATCATTGCAAAAGGCAAGATTTTATTCTTGTTTATGGCTGAATAATATTCCATCACGCTCTGTCATTTAGGGACCCTGTGAACTCATGTGATCTCCTAGGACCTTGGTTTTCTCTCCCCAAAATGGAGATGAAATCTTTTTGCCTTCCTGCTTCTCACAGTGGTATGGGATCACTCAGAGCTGGGTCAGTCTCATGCATCATCAACCCATTGATTTCAGTCATTGATCAGTAACTTTGTTCTTGTTTGCCCCGTATACTATTTTCTTGAAATGTCAGCTATTTGGCTTTCTTAGGAGATGAAGACAAGTAGACAGCTGAGCCTCCAGATTGTTGTACTTTCTATAATTTGAAGTGGCAGAAATTTACTTTTTATGGAAGTCATTTATAGAGTGACACACACGATGCAAAACTTTTATGGATTACCTTGCAACAACCTCTTGGATATAAGCCAGAGGTTCTCAGACTGCCTTGGTTTATGGTAGTCTTAGCATCACAGTAAATTTTTCACAGAATGTTAGGCCAAAAATAAATAGCTAGTGCTTCCATTTACAAAATATTATTAAAGAAAAAGTGAGAGCTGGACAGTAGGTAAAGAGCGAAAAACAGATTTTATTCAAGACAATTGCATTAGGGAAAAGGGACCTCAGTGCAGAACTGGACTTAGTTATGAATACAGCCTGGGCAAATGGGAGTTTATAACAGAGGGCAGGTGGGTGTCAATGGATGGATTACTCATAGGAAACATTGAGGGCAAGGGGAGATTTTGGTTAAACTGACCTAATAGGATTCTTGCTAAAACTGTGCAGTGTAGATACAAACACAGAAGTTCAAAAATTGAGACCTAGTTGAAAAATTCAATGGGCTTCCCTCGTGGCTCAGCTGGTAAAGAATCTGCCTGCAATGCGGAAGACCTGGGTTCGATCCCTGGGTTGGGAAGATCCCCTGGAGAAGGGAAAGGTTATCCACCCCATATTCTGGCCTGGAGAATTACACGACTGAGCGACTGAACAGAACTGAACAGTCCATGGGGTTGCAAAGAGTCAGATATGACTGAGCGACTTTCACTTACACTGAAAAATTCACTAGAGCTTAAGGAGAGTTTGGTCAAGGAGAGAATCTTTGTCAGTAGAGTTAGGACTCAGCAACTTTGGCCCTAACAACTTTGTAGCTGTTTGAAAAAATAATGCACATGCATTGAAAGAAAAAGATAGTAATCGTTGTTTCATTCTTAAATAACCTCTAAGGGGGGATGTGTGCCTGCTGGGTACTCACAGCTTCTCAAATCAATCACCATCACCCTCATTTCCTGTTCACGGTGACTTTCATGGGCTATTTGTTTTTTTATCACGGCAACTGCTGCAAACCCAGCTGAAAAGATATGATGTCATCAAAAGAAAAGTAGTGGGAACTCCCCTCCTGGGCATATATCTGGACAAAATCATAATTCAAAAAGACACATGCACCCCTATATTCATGGCAGCATTGTTTATAATAATGAAAATGTGGAAATAACCGAAATGTCCATTGACAGATGACTGGGTAAAGAAGTTGTGATCCATATATAAGCAATGGAATACTACTCAGCCGTAAGAATGAAATAATGCCATTTGCAGCAGCATGTATAGACCCGGAGATTATCATACTAAGTGAAGCAAGTCAGAAAGAGAAAGAAATATCACATTTTATCACATATATGTGGAATCTAAAATACGGCACAGATGAACTTATCTTTGACATAGAAACAGAGTCATAGATAGAGAATTTACTTGTGGTTGCCACAGGAGAGGGTGTGTGGCGAAGGGATGAATTGGGAGCTTGCGATTAGCAGATGAAAACTAGTATACATAGAATGGAGAAACAGCAGGGTCCTACTGTATAACACAGGAAACTATAGTCAGTATCCTGTGATAAACTATAATGTCAAAGAATATGATTTTCATATTCTTTTCCATTATATATATATATAACTGATAACTGAATCACTTTGCTGTAAAACAGAAATTAACACAACATTGTAAATCAACTGTACTTCCATAAAATAAATTATAAAAAGAAATGTAGTGGAAGAGAATGGTGGAGCCATGAACTACCTCCAGCTGGACATTCTCAATGTCTGGTAGATGTTGTGTATCCTATGTTCTCCTAGAAAATTACAAGAAAATACACATAATCTTGGGTGGTATTGTGACTTTATTGCAATGGCCCATGATGTTTTGACAGCCAGTAGGAGATCCAACCAGTCCATTCTAAAGGAGATCAATCCTGGGTGTTCATTGGAAGGACTGATGCTAAAGCTGAAGCTCCAATACTTTGGCCACCTCATGCAAAGAGTTGACTCACTGGAAAAGACTCTGATGCTGGGAGGGATTGCAGGCAGGAGGAGAAGGGGACGACAGAGAATGAGATGGCTGGATGGCATCACTGACTCGATGGACATGAGTTTGAGTGAACTCTGAGAGTTGGTGATGGACAGGGAGGCCTGGCGTGCTGTGATTCATGGGGTCGCAAAGAGTCGGACACGACTGAGTGACTGAACTGAACTGAACTGATGGGAACTGTAGATGTAGGAGCGTATGCATTGGCTACTGCCATTAGACAGTGTGCAAATGGCTTGGAGTTGCCCAAAGTGCACCAGTCTAATGAAAGGACTCCAGCCTGGAAATCAGTCCTGGTGAGTAGTCTTCCAGTATGCTGTGATGGTCAAGAAAATGATGTCCTCTGTGCACGGCTAGATGGAGCAATAGGAACCCGTGGGTAGTGATCTCTAGGGCCCTGGTTCATCCTTAGGAGCATCAACTGCTGGTCCCTCTGGAAGACAGAACCATCCTTCTGAACATGGGTCTCAGTCCTGAAGGGTGAACGGGTGTCTTGCTAATACTCTTCTAGGCATACTAACTGTCCTTCAGGAAACTACTCTCTTTTTTAGGGTTCACTGATTCAGGGGCTATTTTGAGTGTTTCTTATCAAAATCTGCACCGTGACACCGTGGACCACAAACACTGCCTTCTCTATACCATTCACACTCTTCACTGATAAAGGACGCACATTCATATTTATTTCTGGACCTGAGCTTAGGTTTATTGGGTGTGGCACATTCCAAAGTCTGATAACTTTTCTTCAGCAAATGGCACCAGGCCAGTTTTAATATCTTAACTCTGCACAGAACCAGAGACACGAACAACAGTAAAAGAATCATCTCTACAACCACACAGTTACTTTAATTTCTATTCTGGTTTTTGTAAGAACGATGTATTTTTCTCAGGAGATTTCTGATGGATAAAGTTTCATGTCCTGAATATTTCTTGCTGATGAGTTGAATCGATGATATAATTCTGGGGAAGAGGATAGTAAAAGTATTTCCAGACATTACCTCTGTCTCTTTGAGGGAGCTCTATAATCATTTAACTTTTTTTAAAAATTCAAGCTATAAAAAGTGGATTGTATAATTCATGCAAGAAAATTGCCTTTGTCTTTTTCTGCATTAGGTGATACATATGAGCAGTGATGTGTGACAGTGTTGATTTGTCTACAGTGTTTATCATTTGAGTCCTTTCGCCAGCACTGTGGGAGCAGAGACTCTGGCTGTTCCCAGGGCCTAGTGCAGGGATCAGCAACCTTTTTCTACAAAGAGCTGAACAGTAGATATTTTTGGCTTTGTGAATCACATCGTCTCTGTAGCAGCTACTCAGCTCTGCTGATTTAGGGTGGGAGCAGCCAATAATAAGTTTTGTATTCTTTAAAAAATTGTTATTTATTAATTGGAAGATAATTGCTTTATGATACGATGTTGGTTTCTGCCATACATCAACATGAATCAGCCATAGGTATACATATGTCCCCTCCCTCTTGAACTTCCCTCCCACCTCCCACCCCTCTAGGTTGTCACAGAGCTTTGGCTTGAGCATCCCATGTCATACAGCAAATTCCCACTGACTGTCTATTTTACATGTGGTGATGTGTATGTCATGCGATGAGTTGACTCACTGGAAAAGAGTCTGATGCTGGGAGGGATTGGGGGTGGGAGGAGACGGGGACGACAGAGAATGAGATGGCTGGATGGCATCACCGACTCTGTGGACATGAGTTTGAGTGAACTCTGGGAGTTGGTGATGGACAGGGAGGCCTGGCGTGCTGTGGTTCATGGGGTCGCAGAGAGTCGGACACAACTAAGTGACTGAACTGAACTGATGTGTATGTCTCAATGCTATCTCAATTTGTCCCACCCTCCCCTTCCACTGTGTTCATACGTTTGTTCTCTATGTCTGCATTTCCACTGATGCCCTGAAAATAAGTTCATCAGTACCGTCTTTCTAGATCCCATATATATGCACTAATATACAATATTTATTTTTCTCTTTCTGACTTACTTCACTCTGTATATTAGGCTCTAGATTCATCCACCTTATTAGAACTGAGTCAAATGCATTCCTTTTTATGACTAAGTAATATTTCGTTGCATGCATATACCACAACTTATTTATCCACTCATTTGTTGATGGACATCTTGGTTGCTTCCATGTCTTAGTTATTGTAAATAATGCTGCAATGTACATCAGGATACGTGTGTCTTTTTCAATTATGATTTCCTCAGGGTGTATGCCCAGGAATGGAATTGTTGGGCCATTTAAAATGGTGGATTTCCCTGGTGGCTCAGAAGGTAAAGAATCCACCTGCAGTGCAGGAGACCTGGTTTGATCCATGGGTTGGGAAGATCCCCTGGAGAAGGGAATGGCAACTTACTCCAGTATTTTTGCCTGGAGAATTCCATGGACAGAAAAGCCTCATGGACTTTGGGATCTCAAAGAGTCTGACACAACTGAGTGACTAACACTTTTCATGGTAGTTTTAGTCCTAATTTTTAAATAAAACTTTATATTAATTGGATTTTAATAAAACTTTATTGATGGATGCTGACACTTGAACCTTATATGATTTTCATATGATATGAAATAGTTCCCTTATTTGTATTTTTTTCAACCTTTTAAAAATGTAAAATCATTTTACTTCACAGGCTGGACAGACCTGGTGGGCTGCATTTGGCCTGTGAATCTTAGAGTTCTGAGCTCTGGGATAGATAAGTGCACACAGGTGTTCATAAATATTTGTTAATGATGAAGATCACAGATTCAAAACACACAAAAAAAGCACACATTAGCATCTGCCACTGAGGTTCAGCAAACATCATCATGTCATATTTGCTTCAGATTTTTTTAACAGATATAATTAAAGCCCATCAGCCCCAATATGTTTGCAGATGGCAAGATACTATACATGCTATGAGATACTAAAGGTGCTATGAGAAAACTACTAAAGCTCATCAATGAATTCAGTAAAGTGTGTATATGATTGATTCCTGTGGCTTTGTAGTGTAGTCTGAACTCAGGGAGTCTGATTTAGCCAGCTCTGTTTTTTTTTTTTTTCTTTCTTTCTCCATATCACTTTGGTTACTGGGGCTCTTTTGTGTTTCCATACAAATTTAAAAATTTTTGTCCTAGTTCTGGGGAAAATGCCATTGGTAATTTGATAGGGATTGCATTATATCTGTAGATTGCTTTGGGTAGTACAGGCAATTTGACAATATTTATTCTTCCAATCCAAGAAGATGGTATATCTTTTCATCTATTTGTGTCATGCCTGATTTTTTTCATCGGTGTCTTACAGTTTTCAGAGCACAGGTCTTTTGCCTCCTAAGATAGGTTTATTCCTATGTATCTTATTCTTTCTGATTCAATGATAAATGGGATTATTTTTTAATTTGTCTTTCTGATTTTCATTATTAATGTATAGAAATGCACCAGATTTCTGTGTATTAATTTTGTAAGCTGCAAACTCCTCCTAGACCCTATTTCCCTTCCTCTCTCTCCAGAAAGAATTGATATTCTGAGTTGATGATATGTAAGCTTTCTCTCTACGGAGAAGGCGATGGCACCCCACTCCAGTACTCTTGCCTGGAAAATACCATGGATGGAGGAGCCTGGTAGGCTGCAGTCCATGGGGGCTCTGCATTTTCATATTTTTGCAACACAGATATAAAATGTCCATAGAAGAGTCATTCTGCATCTGTCTTGCAACTTGATTTTTTTTTACTCACTATTGTGTTTTTTTCCATGGTTGTCAGATGTAACTCTAGTTCATTTATTTAAATTTTTATTCAGTTTAATATATTCATATTTTATCTTACCCTGGAGATTCTTTTGGACTTTGATATCATGAAAATAGTCTCCTATATTTTCATCTAGAACAGGAATCAGAAAATCTTTCAGCAGAGAGCTGGAGAGTAAATATTTTAGGTTTTGCTGCCCACATTTTCTCTGTTGCAACTACTCAACTCTGTGAAAGCAGCCATGGGCAATATGTATACTAGTGGGAACAACTGTGTCCCAATAAAACTTTTGTACAAAAATCAGATAATGGGCCAGATTTGGTCTGTGAGCTGTAGTTTATAGATCCCTGATATAAAAGTTTTCAGGTTATATATTTTGGCATTCTAATATCAATCCATCTGGAATTCATTTTTATATGGATGTATATGGCATGAGTTACATATTTATTTTAGCTACAGGGATGAGCAATTATTTGAGCACCAGTTACTAAACACTTTATCCTTCCTGCACTGATTTTTAATGCCTTTCCTGTTATATAATACGTTCCTTTATATGCTAAGTTTCTGCTCTCTTTTCTGATGCACTGTTTGTCTATCTTTGTATCAGTACTATACTCCTACAATGATTATAGACATCTAGCAAATTTTTATATCTGATCGGGAAAATGTATCCTTATTTTTTTCAAATTATTTTGGAAATACTTTGTCCTTTCATCTCCCATTAAAGTTTTTAAATCAATTTGACAAATTAGGAAAAAAAAGACATGAGGTTTGAGTTGGAGTTGTGTCTTTTGACCTAGATTAATTTTTTTTTTTGATGTACCACATAGTTTTTGAGATCTTAGTTGTCCAAACAGGGATTGAACTTGGGCTGAAGGCAGTGAAAGTGCATAGTCCTAACCAGTGGACCTCATGGGAATTCCCTGAATTAGTATTCTTACATATTAGCTGATGACTATGGACAGGTATTATAATTCTCCGAGCCTTACATATATGCAGATAATTCTGTTTACTTGGTAGAGTTATAGTGAAAATGAAATGAGTTAAAACATGGAAAGCATTGAGAACTGCAATGCACAGTGTAAATTCTCATAAATCTTAGCTATTATAAGCTATTGGTATTCTTTGGTAGAAACTCTCTTATCAAAAGTATCAGACCAGTTTATCAAGGAAGTTAAGTGGGGAATCCTCCAACTGTTTCAAATATACTGTAAGCATCTTGTGTTATTGTTAAGACACTAAGTCGTGTCTGACTCTTCATGACCCCGTGGACTGCAGTGTGTCAAGCTTTCCTGTCCTTCAGTATTTCACAGAGTTTGCTCCAACCCATGTCCATTGAGTCGGTGATGCCATCCAACCATCTCACCCTCTGTCGCCCCCTTCTCTTCCTGACCTCAATCTTTCCCAGCATCAGGGTCTTTTCCAATGAGTTGGCTCTTCACACCAGGTGGACAAAGTGTTGGAGCTTCAGCTTCAGCATCACTCCTTTCAGTGAATATTCAGTGAATATTCCTTTTGGATTGACTGGTGTGATCTCCTTGCAGGTCAAGGGACTCTCAAGAGTCTGCTCCAGCACCACAATTTGGAAGCATCATTTCTTGAGCTCTCAATGTTCTTTATTATCCAGCTCTCACATCGGAACATGGCTACTAGAAAAACCATAGTTTTGACTATGTGGACCTTCATCAGCAAAGTGATGTCTCTGCTTTTTAATATGCTGTCTAGATTTGTCATAGCTTTCCTTCCAAAGAACAAGTATCTTTTAATTTCATGGCTGCAGTCACCATCCACTGTGATTTTGGAGCCCAAGAAAATAAAATCTGTCATTGCTTCCATTTTTTTCCCCATCTACATGAAGTGATGGGACCAGATACCATGATCTTTGTGTTTTGAGTGATGAGTTTTAAGCCAGCTTTTTCAGTCTCCTCTTTCATCCTCATCAAGAGGCTCTTTAGTTCCTCTTCACTTTCTGCCATTAGAGTGGTATCATCTGCATATCTGAGGTTGATATTTCTCCCAGAAATCTTGATTCCAGCTTGTTCTTCATCCAGCCCTGCATTTTGCATGATGTACTCTGCATAGAAGTTAAATAAGCAGGGAGACAATATACAGCCTTAATGTACTCCTTTTCAATTTTGAACAAGTCTGTTTTTCCATGTCTGGTTCTAACTGTTGCTTCTTGATCTGCATAAAGGTTTCTCAGGACCAATTAAGGTGGCTTAGTATTCCAATCTCTTTAAGAATTTTCCACAGTTTGTTGAGATCCACACAGTGAATGCTGAATATTCATTGGAAGGACTGATGCTGAAGCTGAAGCACCAATCCTTTGGCTACCTGATGCGAAGAGCGACTCATTGCAAAAGACCCTGATACTGGGTAAGATTGAAGGCTGGAGGAGAAGGGGATGACAGGATGAGATGGTTGGATTGTAGCACCAACTCAATGGACAGAGTTTGAGCAAACTCTGGGAGATGGTGAAGGACAGAGTAGCCAGGTGTGCTGCAGTCCACGGGGTCACAAAGAGTTGGACACAACTGAGCGATTGAACAACAACACAGTCAAAGACTTTAGCATAGTTGGTGAAACGGAAGCAGATTTTTTTTCCCCCTGGAATTCCTTTGCTTTCTCTATGATCCAACGAATGTTGGCAATTTGATGTCTGGTTCCTCTGCCTTTTCTAAACCCAGCTTGTACATCTGGAAGTTCTTGGTTCATGTACTGCTGAAGCCCAGCTTGGAGGATTTTGAGCATTACCTTGCTAGCATATGAAAACAGTGCAGTTGTGCTGCAATTCGAACATTCTTTGGCATTTGGGAATAAGCATCTATTTTATGCTAAGATATATAAATGTATGTTCATGCAGTAGGGGAAGGGATTCTGTTGAATCTTACCTGTAGTTCTACATGCTGATGGTGGTTTGTTTCCTTGTGCAATTGTAAGTTTGGATTGTGAGCTCATTATAGTATGTGTCAGTGTGCGCATGTGTGTGTGAGTCCTGTACTCTGTTGTTGTGAAAGTGTCAGTCCATCACTCTGCTGGTTCTGATCAAGTTTTTCAATATGCATTTCTTGGCTTAGGATTCCATATCAAGGGGCTATTGTCAATTTCATGGGATATTTATATGGAAGGTCTTGGCTACTTCTGGACAACTATTTTTTTATCCCCAAACCCTGAAGCTATGCCGGGTTTTCAGCTGTTTCCCTTGTGGGATCTCCAGATCACTAGCCTTTTTTTAAGCAGGCAGGATGACCCTCAGGTATAGCTCCACTAGTCTCCTGGGCTCATGGCCACATTTCCATCCCTGTGTGATTTCTAGAGTTCAACTCCCCAGTTCCTAGGTCTTATTCCAGGTCCATAACCCCTGTGGTCAATGAAGAGTGAATGGCTCTGGTTTCGAGTCCTCTTCTCTTATCATTTTTGAAACTTGAGGGTTCCCCTTCTCCCCTGCCTCCTTTTAAAGTTCACCCTTGAATTAAACTATTTTCTATATTATCTGAAATTGTTAAATGTTTTTAGCCAGAGAAGGGTCTGCCCATCAATTTAATCTGATATAATAAAAGTCCTGAGTAATGAAAATTCCAGATGGTCAACACTGAAATCAGATTGATTATATTCTTTGCAGCCAAAGATGGAGAAGCTCTATACAGTTAGCAAAAACAAGACCAGGAGCTGACTGTGGCTCAGATCATGAACTCCTTATTGCCAAATTCAGACTTAAATTGAAGAAAGTAGGGAAAACCACTAGACCATTCAGATATGACCTAAATCAAATCCCTTATGATTATACAGTGGAAGTGAGAAATAGATTTAAGGGACTAGATCTGATAGAGTGTCTGATGAACTCTGGATGGAGGTTCGTGACATTGTACAGGAGACAGGGACCAAGACCATCCCCATGGAAAAGAAATGCAAAAAAGCAAAATGGCTGTCTGAGGAGGCCTTACAAATAACTGTGAAAAGAAGAGAAGCGAAAAGCAAAGGAGAAAAGGAAAGATATAAGCATCTGCATGCAGAGTTCCAAAGAAGAGCAAGGAGAGGTAAGAAAGCCTTCCTCAGTGAGCAATGCAAAGAAATAGAGGAAAACAACAAAACAGGAAAAACAAGAGAGCTCTTCAAGATAATTAGAGATTCCAAGGGAACATTTCATGCAAAGATGGGCTCGATAAAGGACAGAAATGGTATGGACCTAACAGAAGCAGAAGATATTAAGAAGAGGTGGCAAGAATACACAGAAGAACTGTACAAAAAAGATCTTCATGACCAGGATAGTCACGATAATGTGATCACTGACCTAGAGCCAGACATCTTGGAATGTGAAGTCAAGTGGGCCTTAGAAAGCATCACTACGAACAAAGCTAGTGGAGGTGATGGAATTCCAGTTGAGCTATTTCAAATCTTGAAAGATGATGCTGTGAAAGTGCTGCACTCAATATGGCAACAAATTTGGAAGACTCAGCAGTGGCCGCAGGACTGGAAAAGGTCAGTCTTCATTCCAATCCCAAAGAAAGGCAATGCCAAAGAATGCTCAAACGACCGCACAATTGCACTCATCTCACACGCTAGTAAAGTCATGCTCAAAATTCTCCAAGCCAGGCTTCAGCAATATGTGAACCGTGAACTCCCAGATGTTCAAGCAGGTTTTAGAAAAGGCAGAGGCACCAGAGATCAAATTGCCAACATCCGCTGGATCATGGAGAAAGCAAGAGAGTTCCAGAAAAATATCTATTTCTGCTTCATTGACTATGCCAAAGCCTTTGACTGTGTGGATCACAATAAACTGTGGAAAATTCTGAAAGAGATGGGAATACCAGACCACCTGACCTGCCTCTTGAGAAACCTGTATGCAGGTGAGGAAGCAACAGTCAGAACTGTACATGGAACAACAGACTGGTTCCAAATAGGAAAAGGAGTACGTCAAGGCTGTATATTGTCACCTTGCTTATTTAGCTTATATGCAGAGTACATCGGGAGAAGGCAATGGCAACCCACTCCAGTACTCTTGCCTGGAAAATCCCATGGGTGGAGGAGCCTGGTAGGCTGTAGTCCATGGGGTCGCGAAGAGTTGAACATGACTGAGCGACTTCACTTTCACTTTTCACTTTCATGCATTGGAGAAGGAAATGGCAGCCCACTCCAGTGTTCTTGCCTGGAGAATCCCAGAAAGCAGGAGTAGCAATACTCATATCAGATAAAATAGACTTTAAAACAAAGGCTGTGAAACGAGACAAAGAAGGAAACTACATAATGATCAAAGGATCAATCCAAGAAGAAGATATAACAATTATAAATATTTATGCACCTAACATAGGAGCACCGCAATATGTAAGACAATTACTAACAAGTATGAAAGGGGAAATTAACAATAACACAATAATAGTGGGAGATTTTAACACCCCACTTACATCTATGGATAGATCAACCAAACAGAAAATTAACAAGGAAACACAATCTTTAAATGATATAATAGAAGAGTTAGACCTAATAGATATCTATAGGACATTTCACCCCAAAACAATGAATTTCACCTTTTTCTCAAGCGCACACGGAACCTTTTCCAGGATAGATCACATCCTGGGACATAAATCTAGCCTTGGTAAATTCAAAAAAATTGAAATCACTCCAAGCATCTTTTCTGACCACAATGCAGTAAGATTAGATCTCAATTACAGGAGAATAGCTGTTAAAAGTGCCAACATATGGAGACTGAACAACACGCTGCTGAATAATGAACTAATCATAGAAGAAATCAAAAGAGACATCAAAATATGCATAGAAATGAATGAAAATGAAAACACAACAACCCAAAACCTCTGGGACACTGTAAAAGCAGTGCTAAGGGGGAAGTTCATAACAATACAGGCATACCTCAAGAAACAAGAAAAAAGTCAACTAAATAACCTAACTCTACATCTAAAGCAACTAGAAAAGGAAGAAATGAAGAACCCCAGGGTCAGTAGAAGGAAAGAAATCATAAAAATTAGGGCAGAGATAAATGCAAAAGAAACAAAAGAGACCATAGCAAAAATCAACAAAGCCAAAAGCTGGTTCTTTGAGAAGGTGAATAAAATTGACAAGCCACTAGCCAGACTCATCAAGAAACAAAGCCCCCCTGGTGGGCTACAGTCTGTGGGGTCGCAAAGAGTCAGACACAACATAGCTGCTGAACAACAATCTAGGCCTTGCTGTTGGTGGCTTGAATTTCATCTTTATTTTTTCCTTCCTCGCTTTCTTTCTTAGTGAAAGATCTCTGTATGAAAGCTGCTCATTCTAGAAGGCTTTTGTGCGTGTGCCAAGTCGCTTCAGTCATGTCCCACTCTTTGCGACCCCATGGACTGTAGCCCGCCAGGCTCCTCTACTCTACTCATGAGATTGTCCAGGCAAGAATCCCGGAGTGGGTTGCCGTTTCCTCCTCCAGGGCATCTTCCCTATCCAGGAATTGAACCTGAGTCTCTTATGTCTTCTGCATTAGCAGGTGGGTTCTTTATCACTAGCTCCACCTAAGGCTTACCTCCAGGTGAATGAAGTTGGACAAGACTTGAGATTTAGCCTCAGAGCCACTGACCCTTGTCCTCATCTCTGGAACAGATGGCTATTAAAATCAGAGCAACCAGTTCCACTTAAGTTTAGAAAAACCGAAAACAGATCAGAGGGAATTTTTGTGCCTGCAGAGAGAAAAGCACACATCAGCATAGTCAGGAGGCCGGGCAGGTAGACAAGCATATAGAGCACTTTAGAGCTTAGAGCGAGGGCCAAGATGACCCTGGTTTCACAGCAGGAATACGTTCTCCCCCAAGTTTTCTTAAGGGTCCTGGGCTCTCAAGCCTGGCAGATACGGGATACCCCTGGCTGGAAGAATGGTCCAAATGAAAGCAAGGTCCTCTCCGTTTCAATAGATACTTAGGGAATACCCACTATGTGCCTGGTTTTGCAGTTCCTTGCTACCCCACAGAAGTGTCATTTGTCATTTACACCTAATTTAAATAATGAAGAAATCAACACATGTTAATATTTGGAGACTACTTTGGGGCCCCCAACAAATGTAAAAGGATCTTTTTTTCAACTCTAAGTAGACCTTTAATGACTGGGGTATGGTTGGACCAAAAGGTTGGATGGTTTAGGGCACTGGAAGGCCCTTTTGAAAGAGGGAGACTGACTCGAGTCCCCAGTCTGGTGTGATACATGTCATTGTCTTCCCAAGGTTTCCAGGATGGCAACCAAACCCATTGGAATAACAGAGGCTGCTGTATTTGGGCTCTTGCTGACTTCCCTGTGGCTTCTGCATGGCTGCTGTGTGGCTGGAGCATCTTCACGGAATCCGTGTGCTGCTCCGTCATCTAGGAGGAAAGTCAAGAAGGAACATTGAGTTTACTTTTGGGCAAAGGCAGGCTGGTGCCATCATCTTTGCCAGCAGCTTCTGGGATCTTTCAAGAAGGGGAATGCTCCGTTCAGTTCAGTCGCTTGGTTGTGTCTGACTCTTTGTGACCCCATGGACTGCAGCACTCCAGGCTTCCCTGTCCATCACCAACTTTTGGAGCTTACTCAAACTCACGTCCATTGAGTCGGTGATGCCATCCAACCATCTCATGAATGCTGGGTACAAGAAATTCTCAAAATAGGAGTGCAGTTCCTAAAACTCATACAATGTTGTAAATCAGCTCACTTTAATAAAAAAGTCAGAAAAGGAGAAAAAAAATGAGGAGTTCAGCTGACACTGCCCTCGGCAGGGTAGTATTTACTAGGGTCTCCTGCTGAGGGCAGTTACCTGTCCATCTCAGGAAGCACTGAGGGGGCGTGCCTCAGGTTGTGACACTGGTTAGAAAGTTGGCAGGTGGCAAAGATATTTCTAATGACAATTTAAAAAGGGGATGTAAACAAAATGTGCTTCTTTCACTGGATGGGTGGGAAATGTCAACCAGAAAGGTGTGGTCCCACATTTGTGGAGAGTTCCACCCCTGACTTTAATGAACTAGTTCCTCTCAGGATAACAGTCACCTTCCCCCATATCCTCGCTTACTGCCAGTGTGACCTGTCCAGGTTACATCCTTGAGGCCCCTCACCTTGGTTCTTTGCTGTGGGCACGTCACATGCTATGCTCTCTCTGAATTTATCTGGGTAGGACGGCTCCATTTGTTTGTATTCTTGGGGTTTAGACTTTGCTCTTCTGTGCATTCCAGAAACTTGGTCAGCTTGTGGTTCATCCAGCAGACACATTCCTAGAAGTTTTCCTGGGGGCTGTTTGCCAGAATAAATGCCAATGAAAATCGGACATATTATCGTTCTTCACCCTGCCTGGACGGGTTGCAGAATCCTATGGGATCCACACTCCTGGGCATGCCTTCAGGCGTCTCACATTTTATGTGTGCAGAATAGGATGTTGAAGAGAACCATGAACCCGGGCCTCTGGGCAGGGGTCTTCTCTCTCTAAGCTGGGTGGGCTCAGTTCATGTTCTTTCTAAGGTCTGATGAGCTGGGTTTGGGGTCTGTTTAACCTGAAACCCTTCACAGCTGACTGGAGCCAGATCCCCTCTCTCCCACAGTGTCCTGAGTGTCTTCCTTCCTCTTCCTGACTCACTGGAAGGTGGCCTCTGACCCCTCGAGCTGCCCAAACTGCCCTTGTCACATGGCCAGTGTCAAATCCAGGGTCCAATTTCCAGTAATCATGTTACCCTTCCCTCGTGGCCTCTGGTCATCAGCCATACTCTCCTGAAGCTCACTGACCTGATGAGATAAAATAAGAGGCTCTGGAATATGGGAAAGGGAAAGTGAAAGTTGCTCAGTTGTCTCTGACTCTTTGAGACCCCATGGACTCTACAGTCCATGGAATTCCCCAGGCCAGAATACTGGAGTGGGTAGCCTTTACCTTCCCCAGGGTATGTGGGAAAGAGTTACAATTTGGAGTCGCTGAGTCTTGGGTTCAAATCTCGGCTCTGACACCTACTATGTGTGACTTTGGACCAGCTGCTTAACTGTTCTAAGCCTTAGCTCCCCAAATAAAATGAGGTGGGATCTGTTTCACTGGATTGTTAAGAGCAAATGAATTGATACATACATGAGTGCGTGGACTGTAGCTCACCAGGCTCTTCTGTCCATGAGATTCTCCAGACAAGAATACTGAAGTTTGAACCTGCATCTCTTATATCTTCTGCATTGGCAGGTGGGTTCTTTATCATTAGCTCTATCTGGGAAGCCTGAGACATACATGGGCCCTCAACAAATTTTAACTCTTTTGCTTATAACCTCTTTTTTCCTTCTCTGTGCTCATGGTTTCCCATCTCCTTCAGCGGACCCTTCTAAACCTCTCTGAGGCTCCCCCTTAGTGATCGTCTGTGTATGTAGGGTTCCCCTGTCCCCCTCCCCAATATACTGGTAATTGGGAACATCAACTCATCCCTTCCCCATGAGCCCCAGATCTTACTGACAATCTCTTAAGGACACCCCCATTCGATGTCCCTTACACACCCAAATATCTTTCTTCCCTAAACCAAAAACTATGGCTCCCTGCTCCTTTGTAAACTTGCTCTTCTTTCTGAAACCTGTATTTCAGTGATTGACCCTACCCTTTACCTGCTGGTCCAGGCCAGAATCCCAGGAGTTCCTCCACACAGCCCTGTTCCTCTCTCACCTGTCACACCCAATCAGTTAGCCTCCAATCCTACGGATTCTCCAGCTCACCTTCACGTTTCCAACTATGCTGACCCAGCCCTGGACATGACTCACATCCTTTCTCAACTGGCTGGTGATAGTGATTTCCTGATACATCCTTGTGTCTCCAGGTTGACCTCAAATACATCATCCCATTCTTACTAGAGGGATTTTTCTAAAATACTTCATCTCTCCTATCCCTGCTTAAAATTCATGATCGATTTGCCTTCAGAACCAAAGTCCAGATGCTACCAACTGGTCATCATCCTTTTGAGCAAAATCTGCTTTTGAAACTCCTTGGCAGACTGGTGGTGTGTTCTCCAGTTATATAGAACCATCTGTAGTTCTCCCCTTATCCTACCCATTTACCGCCTCAGGGACTTTGTACTTGTTCTTTCTGGCAGGAAGCACCATTCTTGTTCTTCTTTCCTTGGGTAGCTCCTCTTTGACCCTTGACACTTCACACGGGAAGACTTCCTAGAGTCCCGTAGTGAGTTCACTGCCCTATTCTCTGTTTTTCATAGCACACTGTCTGCGTATATCATGCATGTGTGTTTAGATTACAATCCTCTATCTACCTATCTGTCATCTATCCAGTTGCATGTGTGTGTGTGTGTGTGTGTGTGTTAGTTGTTCAGTCCTGTCTGACTCTTTGTAACCTCATGGACTGTAGCCTGCCAGGTTCCTCTGGCCATGGGATTCCCCAGGCAAGAATACTGGAGTGGATTTCCATTTCCTTCTCCAGGGAATCTTCCTGACCCACGGATCAAACCAAGGTCTCCTACATTGCAGGCAGATTCTTTACCATCTGAGCCACCAGGGAAGCCTGTATGCATTTAATTAATTAATGTAACTTATTTAGAAATATTTTAGAAACTTTAAGTTAGAAAAATTTTAAATTGAAGTATAATTAATCTATATTAGTTTCAGATCACTTGCAATTTATCTTTGTATCTGTTGTGATGGGGGAGCTAAGCTTAATTTTTTACCTCATATGGTTATCAATTTATTGAAAAGACTATATTTATCACACTATTCTAGTCCAGTAATGAACTGTTCATATAGTTATTCTGTTTCTTGATTCTCTTTTCTATTGTCCTAATTACTATAGCGTTAAAGTTTCTGAGGAGGAAGAGCAACCCTTCATCCGTTGTTCTTATTTAGGACTGTCCGGGCTATTTAGGGACATTTTACAGAAGAACAAAGAAACACCGTTATGATATTTTCAGAGTTGCATTGAATCTGTAGGTCACTGGGGAAAATTGGAATCTTTGTAAAAATGAGTATTCTGGTCCCTAACTAGATTCTCCACTTATATATCCTGTCTTTAATTTCTCTAAATACTACTTCACTATTTTATAGCTTTCTGTTGAGGCCTTCTTTAGCTTGATTTATTCTTAGGGATTTAAAAAATATTGTAGACCACACTTTTAAGAAGATTTTATTTTCCTGTTTCTGATGCATGGAGATGCATTTGTTCTTTTTTTAAATTTTTTTTAATGTTGACCTTGTATCTAACAAACCTGATGAAGTTCCATATTCTAATAACTTACCTGCATGCATAATCAAATATTCTGTGCATCAAGACACTTTTGTTCCTATTCAGTCTTTATAACTTCTTTTTATTCTTGCTTCCTTGCACTTCCTTGCTAGGACCTTGAATGTAATGTTCAGTGGAGGTGGTAAAAGCAGATTCCTTCTTTTGGTCTCAATTTCAGAGAGAAACTTCACATCATTTCACTGATAACTATTACATTCTGAAGGGTTTTTTTTTTTATATTAATAGATACTCTTTATCAGAATAAAGAAGTTCTCCTCTATTCCTAGTTTTATAACTGTCTTCACTGTAAATGGATGTTGAATTTAATACAATGGTTTTCCCGCATTGGTTGAGATGATTATATGATCTTCATAGGCTATTTAATTCCCATTTTGCTGCAGGCTCCTTTTCGTGAATAAGCAAGGAGGTAAAAGTTGACATAGTTCCTGTATTCATGACATTGTTGTTTTGTCAAAAGAGTTTGCTTGGAGGTCTGAGTGTCTCTGATGAGAAAGGGAACAAGAATATATGCACTGGGAATTGTTCTGTGAGTTTCTGATTCAAGAAAATGATCTCCAAATAGTTAAAAGAAAAAAAAGACAAGAAGCATTTCACTGAGGCTGGTGTGCCTATGGCAGTAAATGCAGCCGAATGTTATTCTTTAGAATGCAGTTGAATACGGACACCAAGCGACAGAGGGTTTGCCAAGTTTTTGAAGAATAGTTATTTAATTTTGATGTATCTGCAAGGAACAGGGATTAAAGATTCATCAGTATGAATATTGACTGTCTGTGTTACTGGGCTACAGCAAAGGGAGTGCAATTTCAAGGTAATTTCCCAAAGTACCAGGTTTTAAAGAGATTCCATAGAAAAGTTGGAAAGTAATTAGATAGGTAGTGGTTTATTTTTAATGGACCCATTTCATGTCAAAAGTCTGAATTCTGCTTATAATTTCCTTCCAGCTTACTTACAGATGTGACTCAACCTTCATGCAAAAACCAGGACAGGCTGATTTTAAGAAAGTGACTCTGAACTGGGAGTGGGCGGTGAGGCTAGAAATGGGCTGCCCAGATCAGCCCAGGAATAATTTTTCAAGTAATTTAAAGTTCCTAACACAGAAGTAAAGCAATATCAGAACACGTGGGAATTGTTTCCTTAGTGTATTTTACTAAGATATATGGGCTTCCCAGGTAGCTCAGTGGTAAAGAACCCACCTGCCAATGCAGGAGACTCAGGTTCGATCCCTGGAAAAGAGGATCTCCTGGAGAAGAAAATGGAAACCCACTCCAGTATTCTTGCTGGGGAAATCCCATGGACAGAGGAGCCTGGTGGGCTCCAGTCCATCGGGTATCAAAGAGTCAGATACGACCGAGCAACAGAGCACACACACACACACACTAAGATATATAGTTCTTGCTTCATTAAAGTGAGTGAGCATTTTTGTTATTTGGATTTGGGAAAAAAATTCATGGGATGCATTTCTTGGCCAAGACTACTACTGGCATAAGCATTATAATGGTTTTTTTTTCACACATTTTTACTCCTAGTGGGTAAGCAGTTGGTGTTGGAATATAGTTGAGATCTTTATTGAAGAAAGTGGGAAAAATTCATTTTTAAGACAAAAATACTATGACAGTTGGACCCCAACAATATTTGTTTGTCTTTCAGCATGAAGATGACATTTCTAACCAGTGCAATTTCTATTTTGGGTGGAGAAACATGATATGAAGAACCAAAAGGACATCTGGTTGTAGCAGTGTGTACCTGCCTGTATGGCCGAATCCCTTTGCTGTCCACCTGAAATTTTCACAACATTGTTAATCAGCTATTTTTGTTGTTGTTTAGTCACTAGTCATGTCTGACTCTTTTATGACCCCATGGACTGAGCCCACCAGGCTCCTCTGTCTACAGGTTTTCCCAAGGAAGACTATTGGAATGGGATGTCATTTCCTTCTCCAGGGGATCTTCCCGACTCAGGGATCGAACCCAGGTCTCTTGCACTGGCAGGCAGATTCTTTACCACTGAGCCACCAGGGAAGCCCCTGTTAATCAGCTATCCTCCAGTATAAAATAAAAAGTAAAGGAAAAAAAAATAACATCTGATTCCTAATCTACCTTAAGCTGTATTGTGAAAGGTCCCTCTGTGATTGAATCTCATAGTGCATGCCATTCCAGTAAAGGGAGTTGGGTGTGGAGAAACAATTAGATGGAATTGCTAGCCGCTTTATCATGGCCCTATTTAAGCTTGTCTTCTTCTCTGAAGTCTTCCTAGAGGAGCCCACCTATTTGTTTTCTTCCTTTTGTGAGTCCTCAGATTCATCTTTTCTGGGTCAGAGATTGGCAAACTCCAGACCCAGATAATAAATATTGTATAGACTTTGTGGGCCAGATTCTGCCGATGTTGTGCAAAAGCAGTAAAATATGAACAGATGGCCGTGGCTGTGTTCCAATAAAACTTTATTTACAGAAACAAACTGGCTCCAGCCTGTGGTTGTAATTTGCCAACCCCTGGTTTGCACAGACAAATTCTGAATTTTGGTTTTTGGAACAGTGCTCCAGAATCATCTGGAGAGTGCTGAGAGATAAAGGTTTCTAGGCCCCATCCTCAGTGTTTCATTCATAGCTTGGGGCGAGGGAATCTGTATTTTATAACGTCTTTTAGTGGATTCTGCTGCTTAAATTCCTAAAACAATGGTCCCTTCTACTTTTAAAAGTTTGTTTTTGTACTTAAACAAAGAGTTGTTGTTGTTGTTGTTTAGTGGCTAAGTCATGTCTGATGCCTGCAACCCCATGGACTATATATATAGCCCACCAGGCTCCTCTGTCCATAGGATTTTCCAGGCAAGAATACTGGAGTGCGTTGCCATTTCCTTCTCCAGGGGATCTTCCTGACCCAGGGATTGAACCTGTGTCTCCTGCATCAGCAGGCAGATTCTTTACCACTGAGCCACCTACCAATAAATAAACACATATTGTGTTTTGCATTTAAAAATGGCAGGATTCTTTGTAAATCATTCTGAATATTGCTTATTTCTTTGTCCTTTTTACCGAGGTGTTTCTCTGTAATTGATGTCTAGGAATTTGTATTATAAAGGGCTTAGCCCTATGTAGTTCCGTTCTGTTCCGTCGCTCAGTCGTGTCCAACTCTATGCGACCCCGTGGACTGTAGCCTACCAGGCTTCTCTGTCCATGGGATTCTCCAGGCAAGAATACTGGAGTGGGTTACCGTTTCCTTCTCCAGGGGATCTTCCCGACCCAGGGATCGAACCCGGGTCTCCCACATTGGAGGCAGACGCTTTAACCTCTGAGCCACCAGGGAAGCCCAGCCCTATGTAGTAGGTTGGTACATATTTTCCTGTATTGTTGCCTTTTGATTTCATTTATGTAGTCTCATGGATGGTCAAAGCCTATCAATGGAATGAAATGCTTCAATCTGTTCCTTCAAGACAGTGGTTCTCAACTGGAGGTGGTTTTCCCCCAGAAGACGGTGGCAATGTCTGGAGATATTTTTGGTGTTCACCGCTGTCATTGTTGGTGGGAGGGGCTTACTGGCATCTAGTGAGTAGAGATGAGAGATGCTGTCAACATCCTACAATATACAGGGCAGCCTCCACAGCAAGGAATTGCCCAGCGCGAAGAGCCACTAGTGCACAAGTTGCAAAATCCTGCTTTAAGGCTTTTGTTTTTGCTCCTTACTTATTAAGGCATCTCTTCTTCCAACAGTACTGACATCTGTATCAAAGTCTGTATTAAAAGTTCCTTAATTGATTCTGCTGCTCAAATTACAAAAACTCTGGCCCATTTTACTTACAGAAATTCCCTCTCAGTTCTTTCCATTCTGTGCTTACCCTCCTGTCTAAGTGCACTGAGGCCACCGTGTCCCCCACCCACCCAGGCAACCTGCCTCAACTGCCCGGGCCACATTGTGTGTTCATCCATGTTTGTAAGTTCTCCGCCTCAAACACCCTTTCCGTGGCCTGGATGGCTCTGCCAAGTGAGTGTGGGTATAAACGAGGGAGGGAGGTGATGCCAGGGTGCTCTGTGCTCCTCTGGACCCTCTGAGAACAGCTGGAGCCGATCTTGACATGTCCCACCCAAGACCCTGGATGCTGGAGGGATGTGTGCCCAGGGCAGGCAAGGGACTTGCCCCAGCCGCTTGGCCACCTGTTCACCAGGGTCACCGCTGGGATGCTGGGTGCTCAGCTGGCTCCGTGTTTCACTAGAACATTCCTTTCTGCTGTGTCTTTTGTGAGAGCTGCCATTGCCATCTAAGAGACTGGCTCATTTCAGACCTGCAGTTATCAAGCCCATTCTCTCTTTCAGTCTTAGGAACTTTAAAAAAATTATGTCTTTTTTAAAAAATAGTTTCTTCTTTATTTTATTTTTTTATTGTAGTAACTATTTTATTATTTTATTGTGCCTAATTTATTTTTTTGTCTGCTAATGTTTTTTTCCTTTAAAAATTTATTTATTTATTTTTCTTTACAATATTGTATTGGTTTTGCCATACATTGACATGAATCTGCCCCACGTGTACATGTGTTCCCCATCCTGAACCCCGCTCCCACCTCCCTCCCCATTCCATCCCTCTGGGTCATCCCAGTGCACCAGCCCCGAGCACCCTGTATCATGCATCAAACCTGGACTGGCAATTTGTTTCACATATGATAATTTACATGTTTCAATGCCATTCTCCCTAATCATCCCACCCTCGCCCTCTCGCACAGAGTCCAAAAGACTGTTCTATACATCTGTGTCTGTTTTGCTGTCTCACATACAGGGTTATCGTTACCATCTTTCTAAATTCCATATATATGCGTTAGTATACTGTATTGGTGTTTTTCTTTCTGGCTTACTTCACTCTGTATAATATGTTCCCTCCTTCTTGAACCTCCCACCTGCCTCCTACCCCACCCCTACTCTGGGTTGTCACCGAGCACCAGGCTGAGCTCCCTGTGCCATACAGCAACTTCTCATTAGTTATCCAGTTTACACATGATGATGTATATATTTCAGTGCTACTCTCTGAATTTGTCCCACCCTCTCCTGCCCATGCCGTGTCCATAGGTCTGTTCTCTATGACTATGTCTCTATTTCTTCCCACTTTTAGGTTTCTAGATTCCATATATATGCGTTAATATGGAATATTTGTTTTTATCTTTCAGACTTACTTCACTCGGGCTCTAGGTTCATCCACCTCACTAGAACTGTCAGTTTTAGCAACTTTAACTCAATGAAACACATGACTATAATGGTCGACACACATACATGCAGGGCATTAGTTGCAATTAGCCGGCTCAAGGCACGTCTCCGTTCACTTGTCTGACCCTTCTGTGGGACTGAGTTCTTTGGAGGCTGGAACTAGGCTTTCTTCATCCTCTTGACTTCTCTGCTAGGCATGCTACCTGGCACATCATAGAGGCTGGATAAACATCACTTGAATTACTGACCAATGCATTGAGTTTTCTGTAAAAGCACAGAAGTAGGAAGGAGGCCCACCAAACTATAGTTTAGTTTAGTGTCTTTAGGCACTTTAGTGTCTAAACTAGTATGGAAGGATTACCAGTGAGGTGGTTATGTGACTCCCAGGCGCCACCCCCACCCTGCCCCGCCCCATCACCAAGTAACAGACAAAGAGGTTCATATGCGGCACTTTGCAGTGACTCTGGTAGCTTTGATGTTCTTGTATTTAATGATTCTGTAAGTGGGCCTTTTTTATACCTGTTTTGAGTTTGACCTTTCATTCTTCTGTTTGTATGCTGCAGAGGGCACTGGAATTGCCAAAAATATGGGCAGCAGACAATTTAAGGACAGAAAGCAGGTCACTGCTAAAGTGTCACATGAGACTGCCTTCATGTCACCCGGGGCTGGTGGGCACCTTCTCTCTGGCCTGGCCTCCACCTTACCCTGTCCACACCCCAGACGTGCTCTTGACTCTAGCATAAATTATCTGACATAGGTGAAAAGTTGAAATAGAATGTGAATAGTGTTAGATTAGTTCCATGATGTGAAAAAATTTGGCTTAAAGAGACGAATTAATCAGATGAAAAGAGCATACAGTATTTAATACATGAACTTGTTGGTGACTGTAATCAGGAAACCATTAACCCATGAGCTTTCTCTTTACTCTTTCTGCTGATATGACAACGTCTTTATCCTTTTTCCGCATCGTTAGAAACCAGAAGCTATCTCCTGTTAAATCAAGTCTGTTAATTATGATATCTTGGCAGTTTGGTTACTTTCTGCTTATGGTTCAAATGTAATGGATTCAAGGGCGGTAGTGACATCTATAATAGGACTTTTCCCCTGTGAGATAAAATATACACACAAACTTAAAAAAAAAAAAAACACTGAATAAGCTGTGTACAAAAAAACAGAACTTAGAATAAATATTTATGATGCCAAGATTTTGCTTAAAGGTTAGTGATTGCACTTTATCTTATATTTGTTGTTAGGCAATTGACTTTTTAAAGTGAAACTAGTCTGAAGTGTTAGAGGCTAGAAGAGCAGGTAGTTGGAATTGTTATTGAAGCCACTAGCAGAAAGCCCAAGAACTAGCATAAATATGACTCAATTATTTTAAAGAAGGGATCAGTGACCTCCCAGTGCAATTAACACTCTGCTTTGTATTCAGCGCATGTGTGTACGTGTTTGCACCATCATCGGAGTCACTGTTTCAAGTCTCTTTAGAAATCTACACAATTAATAGTTTAATTTTTAGCTTCTCTCCTCTTTTCTTTACTAAGAGCGTTTCTCCACCAAACGTTGTTGTTGTTTGGTCACTAGGTTGTGTCCCACTCTTTGTGACCCTATGGACTGCAGCATGCCAGGCTTCCTTGTCCTTCACTGTCTCCCAGAGTTTGATCAAACTCATGTCCTTCAAGCTAGTGAGACCATCCGACCATCTCATCCTCTGCCGCCCCCTTCTCCTCCTGCCTTCAATCTTTCCTAGCATCAGAGTCTTTTCCAATGAGTTGGCGCTTCACATCAGGTGGCCAAAGTATTGGAGCTTCAGCTTCAGCATCAGTCCTTCCAGTGAATATTCAGACCTTCTATGTAAGTCATTCCTTACTGAATCCCATATGCTATTCTTGCTTTCCTCTCATCTATGAAGCCTGGATAGCAACACTTAGATGGTATTGTTTATCCTCAGCATGTTTTTCTTTTGGCTCTTTATTCGCTCACCTGGTGGAGCTGCCTCCTGGGCCTGGTGAACTGGGGGCCTGCCTTTCCTGCTCAGCTCTCCCCACCAGCACCCACTCTCACACTGCCCACGACGAGACGGCTGTACTCAGTGACCCACCTAGACAATCTCTGAGGACTGGTGGTCTCCAGCAGTGGGCTGTGATGATGGGACAGAAGCCCTGGGGCCTCTCTGACTATCAGACAGGTGGTCTTTGCCTTAATGATGTCATTCCCTAAGCTGCACCACGGAGGTTTGCACTTCCAGAGCCGATTTCTTTGTAGTGATCTCTACAAATTTTAAAATGATTTAAATGTATGTGTGTGTTTTAGGGATGTGTTAAAAGTCTTAATTTGTGATGAGGTCAACCTTGCTTTAAGAGTTGATGTCAGAAACCTGGTTTACATGCCCCCTTTATCCCAGTGAATTAAATTCCTCCTCCTTCTTGAGATGATACCCACTCCAGGAAGCCTTCCTAAAAATAAATCCAAAGCACAGGCACATATCAGGACTAAAAGAGCAATTCAGTCTGTCCCTCATCACCCATTGCTTTTCAGAAACCAAGTCATCTGTCTGCTTTTATCTTTTAAATGCTTTTTAAAAGGAAACCCCACCACATTTTCTGTTTTTGTCAACATGCTGGGAACAGAGCTGTGAACACAGCAGATTAGTCCAGGCACTGTGGAAGAAAAAAACGGGATTACTTTAGATTTTCTAGTGAGGGAAGGCTTCTTGGAGGAGGTAACAGTTGAGCAGAGAACTTTGTGAAAGAGGGTAGTTGCCATTGTTCAGTTGCTAAGTCGTATCCGACTCTTTGCAAAATGAAGCAAAAAGCCATGCAAAGTCTGAAAGAAAGCATTTCAGGTGTGGGCCCAGCAGGTGCAAAGGCCCTGGGGTGGGGATGACCTTGACATAATCCAAGGACAGAAAGAAGGTGAAGGGGTTGAGTGTAAAGGAGGAGGATAGTGTGGGGGGAGAGAGAGCATCAGGAGTGGGGAGGGACCAGATTAGGGAGGGCTTTGTCTTCCCTGGAACGAGTCTGGATTTTACTTTGAGTTGATAAAGATTGTAAATATGTTAAAATATTTACACTTTAAATATTTTCTTCAGATACCCACCTGTCTACTTTTATCTGAGATTTTGTGAAGCTTTTTCCAAGTGAGAGCACAGAATTAACAGTGTGGTATTTTGGGAGCTGTTTTATTCAGTCCAAAATCCCTTAATCTTCCTAAAGGAGTTTGCTGGAAATTGTGTGACAAGGGTAATTAGCAGAGTGAGTAGCTGTTTTCCAGGCAGAATTCTATCCGTGTATGTTAAAGTATGAACTCATTTCCGCAGGAGAAACTGAAGGTCCCGTTTTTCTGTGGTCTGTTATTCACTCAGTTCTATTCTATTATCAGACCTGAGAAGCCAGGGGTACATCAGATAGAAGTCTAATTTTCTGTTATCATAGAAGCAAATAATAATTGAATTAGCTCGTGAACATGCCTCAACCCTTGGGCTGTCTGGAGAGAAGCATTATTACGTTGTTTCATTTCATATTTTTTTTTTTTGTAGCATCTCTAAGTAATAACAAATCCAAGTCAAAGGTCAGCAAGGAACTCAGGGATAAACACTTTTCTTAGAACAGGAACATAATTTAAAGATATGCAGTTGAATTTTTATCTTCCATTTCCAGCTGGGTCACATATCTCCCTAATCACCCCTTCAAATAATGAGGTTAGAAACTTTCATCAAACTCTGCTTAATAGAAGTCACCACCATGCTTCCTTCTAACATGCAATTGTCATGCCAGCTGATCAGTTTGGGAGTCTTTAATTAAATATCACCTTAAAAAAGAATTGTTCATCAGGTAGAAAATTGGAAGACATAGGTAAGTGCCTCTGTAGAGGCGATAAACTGGGCAGTCATTTCTCATAAGGAGACCTTACAATGGTTCAGGATGTGAAAGAAGAGATTTCAATTTAGATTCCTGTATCCGTTGACCTGCAGCTAAAAAGATCAAAGTTAGTATATTCCTAACGAGTCTCCATTTTAACTGTTTTCGCCTTAGAAAATTTCTCTAAATAAGTGTTCCTGAAATCAATTTTATTTAGGGCCTTGGATTAGGGGAGGCTCTTTTTCGCTAACTACATACTTCTTTGTTAGACATCTATTATCTGTGGAAGGGTTAGTGTTGGGATGACCTTGGGAGATGCCCCCACCGCTCAACAGCACAAATAGTTAAAAATATATATTCCACAGGAGTAGCATTTCTTTTAGAGCAGCAGCTCTAAGTACAGAACTCATTTACCAGCAAAGGCACCACATTCCTTATGAGGGAATAATTGACCCATTTATGGTCTCGTTTCAGCTTGTTGCGGATCCTTGCGCCAGCAACCCGTGTCACCATGGCAACTGCAGCAGCAGCAGCAGCAGCGATGGCTACCTCTGCATTTGCAATGAAGGCTACGAAGGTCCAAACTGTGAACAGGCACTTTCCAGCATTCCCGCCTCTGGCTGGACTGAGTCCACAGCACCCAGGCAGCTTCAGCCTGTCCCTGCCACCCAGGAGCCCGAGATAATGCTGCCGCGCTCTCAGGCAACCATCACCCTGCCGACGTGGCAGCCGAAAACGGGCCAGAAAGTAGTAGAAATGAAATGGGATCAAGTGGAGGTGAGAACATTAAGTGAACATGTTTTTATGTAAGAAACCAGTACGGTTAAAATCATTCCAGTGATTCTAATATCAGCAATAAAAATCGAAAGCCTTGAAGTTACACATTGAACAAAAGATGCCATACTTTTTTCCTGTCTGCCTTTCCGCATAGGAAATCTCTCTTGGTTATGTAAATAAGGCATGCCAATTATGATTGTTTTATGAGCATAAGAAGAGAAAACAAGGAAGAAAATGAATGAAATTATTTTCTGAAACAATATTCACATACCTTTATGTGAGATAATCTTAGATTTGGGACAGGCAGCTCAATGAAGAGTATTATCAATGAACATATTATAGACCCTCAGTTACTGACCTAATTTTCCTCCATGGAATTTTATGCTTCAGTTTTAATTTGTTATTGTTTAGATTCTGTTGTTGGTAACTTGCAGCACTTCAGTGGGATTTAGAAAAAAACGTATTATTGATTTTAAAAATATTTTGGCAGTGCATTTAAGAATGAAATTTCCAAGTTTGGTTCATTTCGGTAACAGCATGTTCTGTTCATTGAGTCTTGTCTGGTCTGGGTTTGGCTTATTGTACCTTCAATCCCATCAGAAGTCTCACGCTGAGGATTTTCCAGCAGACCTTTAAAAGTTGACATAAAATATAAGTTTGCTAGCTAGAAGAATTGAAGTTGGACAAACGGAAATCGTAGGTTTGAGTTAACATCGATAAAGTGCAATTCCATTCCATATAGTATTCCTTATCAGTATAGACCTGTGGTTGTATGTTATGACAGGCTTTTAGCTTACCTGAAAAAAAAAAAAACAAAACCCTCATTGATCTTTGTATAGCATTTTTAAAGCCAAAGAATATGTCCAAAATTTTTGATTATGGTTATAAAAGAGTAAGGCAGCATTTCTTGTTTTATGTTCCTTAGTAATTCTAACCAATTGACCCACTTTTTTTTCATTGCCACACAATTTGTGAAGGCCCATTCAAGCTGAATGGCAGTGTTTTTATGCTGCCTAAAAAACTGAGAACTTATTCTGATTTCACACTTACAATCAAGGCTTTGAAGTTAGGACTTTAATACCTCTTTGCTGAATGACTCACTTCTTGAATGTGAACTAGGTTTCGTCCTATGTTTATCAAGGAACTGTCCCTTAAAGAAAATTTCTCCCCAGCCAACCATGCTCTCCTGCGGTTGGTAAATGTGAACAAGAAATGCCTCACCTTCCTGTCATGCTGTTATCTCTTAGGCCATTCAATGAGCAAGTTACAAGTGCCAGAGGAGGAGCACGTGAATGTATTTCTGGACGATAAGTTGTGCATGCTGGCAGTGGGGTGAAAGTGCTGAGCGTTTCTGTCTTGTCCTCTGTTAATTCAGTGATGACGAATGCTTCAATACCTTTTATGCCGACTCTCGGGGGATGAGCACAGATCACAGCAAGAGGGATAAATGAATGAACGGGTCAGAAGCCCGTCACTGGACGCCGCTCAAGTATTAGCAGTATGCTTCCTGATGAGCACAATTCCCCCTTGAGCTCCTTTTCTTAAATGCACATCAGTATAACGCTTTCCGGAACACGTCACTTAAAATTGAGGGTCTGGCCCAGAGGGGACAGAAAAGGGCAGCTCCCAGCTACCTGGCCTCAGCATGTTCTCCCACGCCCCCCTGTGCACCGAGCAGGGTCGTTTGAACAAGACATGTCTTGTCTATGGCTCTCTGGCAGGCTTGTTCTTTTATTCTTTTGGATTTCTACCCATGATGTGGAAGCTACTCCTCTAAGGCCATCTCCTTGTTCTCTAAGCATTTAGTCTCTCATTACCCCCCCAGACTGAGCAGAGAGCAGAGGCCCGTGACTGCTCGCAGGATGAAAGAGAAGGGGGCCAATCTCCCACCCTTCCCTGCAACATCCTATTAGCAGTGTAGTCATCCCGGGAATTTGCAGACTGCTCTAAGCAATGCTTTTGTGTTTCACAAACTCAGATGGCAAAGCTTTCACTGTGGTTAGCGTTTGTAAGATTTCACTTGGCTTCTCAAGTCACAATCCCCAGCATCATCCAAAGAATGGAGTGGAGGCGGCCTGTGGGGTTTTGCTTTCTAATATGGTCTTGCCCCATGATTAATCGTAATAACCTGTCTTTTTTGCGATTTTTTTTTCCTCCAGGTGGTTCCAGACATTGCCTGTGGGAATGCCAGTGCCAACAGCTCTGCAGGGGGCCGTCTGGTGTCCTTTGAAGTCCCACAGAACACTTCGGTCAAGTAAGAAAGCTCCCAGTGAAATGTGGTTACCATTGATACTCTGAATGCTGGGTGGTGTCTGTTCATGTAACTGGCCTGTAACGGGTCACCCCAGTGGGAACCAGGAATGGAATTCCATGTGTAAATGAGGCCTAGGAACTAGATTTCAGAAGCAGTTTCAGAAGAGACTCTAGGGAGGCTGGGTGGGATGAGTTAGGTGGGAGATAAGAAACCCAGGAGCCTTAGCTAAGATCTAAAACCAGACCCTTCGCTTCTTCAATGACTTTTGCTTCCCAGATTCTTTGGCTTCTTCAGATTTTAATGGACCATGGGTTAAATTCATATGCATGATTTACCCCACATTTAACATCCAAGCATTGCAATTATCTCTTTAGAAACAAGCAGGTGACACGTGTGTTTTGTTGCGTTTTAAATTTATGCTCCTTCAAATTACATACTGCTCATTGTCACTGCAGGGGATGGGGAGGAGGCAAAGGGAAGTGCCTTTGACAGTACCTGTGGGGGCACCAGGTGCTGTGCATTGCTGGGGAGTAGGAATGGAGGTTGAGGAGTGGGGGTGGAGGCTGGGGAGTGGGGGTGGAGGCTGGAGAGTGGGGGTGGAGGCTGCATGGAGCACCCCTGACCTGTCTGACAACTCCCCACCCTGTGCTGTGCTGTGCTTAGTCGCTCAGTCATGTCTGACTCTTTGTAGCCCCATGGACTGTAGTCTACCAGGCTCCTCTGTCCACGGGCATTCTCCAGGCAAGAACACTGGAATGGGTTGCCATGCCCTCCTCCGGGGGATCTGCCCAACTAGGGATCAAACCCAGGTCTCCCGCATTGCAGACAGATTCTTTACCGTCTGAGCCACCAGGGAAGCCCAAGAATATTGGAGTGGGTAGCCTTTCCCTTTCTCCAGTGGATCTTCCCAAATCAGGAATCGAACCTGGGCCTCCTGCATTGCAGGTGAATTCTTTACCAGCTGAGCTCCCAGGGAAGCTACCCATCATGTACCCAAATGGGCACTTGCTGTCTAGTCTTCAGGGACTTTAGAAGAGAGGGTAGGACTTTGGGAGGGGGAGGACCTGGCCCAGGTTAACCAGGATACTGCAGTGACTCCATTTTAAGAGGGCAGTGGGCACTCTTCGCTTGGACCACGCAGGGTCATTTTTGTATACCTTGCCTTCTAAACAAAGAAGTCTCTAAAAATGTTTGGACGAGGGGCATTGTTCCATTACCCCTGTATCCCCTGCCCCCACCTTGAAGTCACCTGGTGGGAAAGAGCCAAGATGGACACGGACGACATCTGGCAGGGAGGAGGGTGAGGCCAGGGAGCAGCTCCGAGTTCTACCAGTAGGGGGACCCCTGTCCTAAGTGTTCCGTTGCTCCTACCGAGGATGGAAACCCCACTTTCTGGAGCTGGTTTCAGGGAAATCATTGGTTTCCCTTATGTTTATGAAACCATGCCCCAGTTCTTTCTTGTCTGGGTCATGTTGCTTTACTTGCATAAGCCTTTCGGAAAACTTCTGGTCTATGCTTTTAAATGCTGCCTTCCTCTCCACCCCCCACTGCCCCCACAACAAATCTGAAATTCCCAAGACCCTTAGGCTGCTGCGTTAGACAGAAATATCAGTGACCCAGGGTGAGTAAGATGGAAATGCAGAGCGATCTCTGGGTGCTGGATTCACGTGGGAAGGTTGCTAGCCCCTTATGCTTTCATTTATTGGTGAATGTGATCGTTTAACGACCCTTTGTTGAGATCCCTGCTGCACGCCAGGAGCTCTGCCTTGGGTGGGAAGGGATCAGATCTGTGCACTGGGAGCCGCCTCCCCAGCACAGAGGAGGGAGTGGTAGCCGCCAGTGCTGGGAAGAGAGCGGAAGGGCCTGGAGGAGGGGTGCCGGTGGGGTAGGCCTTGAAGAGTGACAGGTTCCCAGAGGGAGGGGAAGCAATGGCTGGTCCTGGGGGAAGCCACAGTAGCTCCTTGTGGCCACCGCCTGGATGGCAAGGGGGGAGCTGCACAGTCCAAGACTGAGAGGCATGGAGGCCGGGTGGGTTTGTCTGCTAGGGCATCTCATTTTTTGGATTTTATCCTGAAAACAAGGAAAAACCAGGAGAGGCCTGAAGCATGGGAGGTGACACACTTTAACTTATTTTAGCAGCAAACTCAGGTGCTTTGGGGATGTGTTGCACATGTATAATAAATTCTAGCAGAACTCTTTATCCTGTGGATATGGAAGAAGTTGGGCTTCTTTGGTGGCCCAGATGGTAAAGAATCCGCCTGCAATGCAGGGTTCAATCCCTGGGTCGGGAAGACTCCCTGGAGAAGAGAATGGCTACCAACTCCAATATTCTTGCCTGGAGAATTCCATGGACAGAGCAGCCTGGTGGGATGTAGTCCATGGGGTCACAAAGAGTTGGACATGAGTGAATGACTAACACACATGCATGGAAGAAGTTGTCTCTAAACTCAACAGACCCTTTTATTATTGATGAAAATTATGACCCAGAGTTACCTGTTAGTGATTTTGTGGTATATTTTTGATCAAGTGGGAGATGGGTGTTACTAACAGCATGGGAAGTGATCATCATGAGTCCACATAAAGCGGGCGCCTGTTTAGAAGATCATGTCATCCATTTCTTGATACTTTTATGGGTGTATGCGTCATCTTTATTTTTAGTGTTAACCTGATGGCCTGATTGTGAGATGAATTTTTCTGAAAGGGAGTTTCCATTGACGTCTTTTCTCGTTTTCAGAATTCGGCAAGACGCCACTGCCTCGCTGATTTTGCTGTGGAAGGTCACGGCCACGGGATTTCAGCAGTGTTCCCTCATCGATGGTCGGAGCGTAACCCTCCTCCAGGCTCCTGGGGGCCTTGTTCTCTTGGAGGAGATGCTTGCCTTGGGACAGAATCACTTCATTGGTGAGTTGTGGAAATCTTGTATCTAAAACTGCGTGGGATTCAACTTGACCTCAGTTTAGTGTGCTAGACAGTATGTAGGGAATTTTTCCCAGATAATCTGAATTCCAGCCCTCAGCATAATTTCCTCCATTTTAGGTGAGGTTTCACGTATAATCAAAATTGGCTTCTGAGATGTAATTTCCAGTGTGGCTCAAAATGGGAAAATTGTGGGTTCTGGAATCCGGAGACTGTATCCCAACACTGACCAGAGTATCCTCGGTGTGTGGTCACTGTCATTCAATGTTCTGAGTCTTGGCTTTGTTTTTGACTCTTCAGTCTTCTTTCTCCTGGAATTGTGGGCATCTTGAGGCATAGAATGTCAGTGTCTCAGAGGAAGCTTAGTTGTCACTTGATATTGGCCCGACCCAGATCCGGGGGCTCAGCACCTGAGCAAGCAGGTGATCGCATCTGAGCCTCTGACTCAGGATAACTCAAGGGAATCCCAAGTATCTTTGGGGGTCGCTCTTGCCCATACCACCTTCCTCCCTGGGTCACTTCTGAGTTTTCATATTTTCTTGAACATGTTTAAACCTGTCATTTAACCTTCTCTCAACTCCAGTACTCTTGCCTAGAAAATCCCATGGATGGAGGAGCCTGGTAGGCTGCAGTCTGTGGGGTCACTAAGGGTCAGACACGACTGAGCGACTTTACTTTCACTTTTCACTTTCACACATTGGAGAAGGAAATGGCAACCCACTCCAGTGTTCTTGCCTGGAGAATCCCAGGGAAGGGGGAGCCTGGTGGGCTTCCATCTATGGGGTCACACAGAGTCGGACACGACTGAAGTGACTTAGCAGCAGCAGCAGCAGCAGCAACTGCCACTGTCCAACTAGCCGATTTTGGATTCCTCTATCCTGGAGGAGAAATGGCTTTCAGAAAGTGTGATTCTTCCTGGCCCCCTCTACCCCTCTTCCCTCCTGCCCCCCCAAGGGCTACACTTGGACGGTTCCCACAAGACTTTCCCTGGCTTAGCCTTCTGACTGTGTCCTGCCAGTTATCTTTATCCCAGGGATGGGACTTGAAGTCCATGCTAAGGCATGCCAATAGCATCCTGACTTTATTCAGACATGTGCAGCTGCCACTCAAAGACACAAGCTCAAGCTTAGGCTCTGCCCATCCCCGTCCAGCGCACCCATGTGGCTGCTGCATCTTGCTGTTGGTACCCTGTCCCGTTCAGTTGCATACTCCAACAGTCCTCACCTCGAGAATGGGGGAGCCAGAGGGCAGAGGCAGCACCTGTCTCGCAGGGGTGTTGAAAAAGTTTCATGAAAATGGATGTAAAAGGATAAATTACAAATGTTAGGGATGGTTTTGGTTAATTTTACTATTGTTTTCCAGAGAAGGCAATGGCAAGCCACTCCAGTACTCATGCCTAGAAAATCCCATGGACAGAGGAGCCTGGTGGGCTACAGTCCATGGGGTCGCTACTAGTCGGACAAGACTGAGCGACTTCACTTTCACTTTTCACTTTCACACATTGGAGAAGGAAATGGCAACCCACTCCAGTGTTTTTGCCTGGAGAATCCCAGGGACGGGGGAGCCTGGTGGGCTTCCGTCTATGGGGTCACACAGAGTCGGACACGACTGAAGTGACTTAGCAGCAACTATTGTTTTCTGAGGTGCACTAAATATTTTGCTAAACTAAACAGAAGCATTAAGATGTATTCTCTAAGAGATGTGTTTGATGCAAATATAATGAAGATAAACTGGGAAAATAAAATGCTCAACTCATATAATTGATAGTGTTATTTTATATTGGGTCCTTCTCTGATGATAAGGTCATTTCCTAATCTTTGGAAATCTAACTGGGGGTAGGGGCAGGGATTTTATTAGACGGAGAGAAGGTAAAAAAGAAATCAGCTTGGGAGTGGACTTGCTGGTGAACGAGGGACAGTAATCAACTTTGGACTCATCTTTGGCTATTAAGATGGATAGTAGATGATTAGAAAGTATGTAATGAAGTGTTGCCAACAGTCAAATCTCAATCTTCCTCCCTGATGCAAGTAACTATTATTTGTGTCCATGTCTGTTGTAACAACTTATTTAAGAGGAAATGGTTTGTATATATAGTTTTGATATGTAGTTTCAATTTTATTTTATATTAAACTTGTCAGGTTTTCTTTTTAGTAGATTAGCCTGTTCTATGTCTTGAAGCTGTTTCAAGAAAATGTATGAGTTGTTACTACTCTTTAAAATGTCATTAATTTTGCCAAAATGTATACACTTGAAATGTTACCTTACATTTTATATTACTTTGGGTTATAACATAACTGAGATTTAGACTGATATTGGGAATAGGGATAAATATTAATAAAGATTTGCCAATGTTAATATTAATTTATTCTTTTGAGATACAAGGGATTTGATGAACTCCAGCATAATTTGTGTTCCTTTTGCTAGCAGAAAATTTCACAGAAAAACGTGGCTTTGGTTGAATTGTTCCTTAGAGGGGTAATTTCCAAAAAATTAATTTATCATATTGATAACTCAGGTAAGGAATTCTTTCTCAAAACTTATATAGGTTATGATGAGGAGACCGTGATTTTGATCCTTTATCTCTCCAAATCATTATTTTCCATTTTGAAAATTTGTGATCTGATATCTTTTTAAATTTCCTAACTAGAGCTTCCTATTTTACGTGGCTTTTAGTGTTACTCTTTTTAAAGGTAGCAGTCGTGTTTCACGAGCTCCTTCTGGGAGAAAATGTAGGCTTCCTCAATGAGAATTTGGCGACAGCGACACATCACCAGCTACTTCTTTTACAAATTCTTTTTGTCTTAAAGAAACAAGATTTAGCTTTTGTAATCATTGTGGAAGCCTTGTGCTTCCTACATTGATGTGTTTTTAACTTTCTTTTTGAGAGTTTAATTTTTTTAAAAGCAACTTCTTATAATAATTACTTTTTTTTTTATAATACCGGACTCTGTAGGTATGAATACATTTTAGCTAAGAACCAAAAACTATATTGAAGGGTACAATGGCATTCATTCGATGGATGAATGAAGTGGTGCCAGTGCAGGTGGGAGAAAAGGTCCATGTGGAAGGGAGAGGACAGTTGCAGAGCTGTGGCGCTGTGTTTAGTCACTGCTGCTTCTTCCTAGAGAGAAACCTGAGGACGTCTCCAGAACCGTCTTCTTTCCCTCACTCCCGGTAGATTCCTGTCCATAACTGAGGTTCCAAGGAGTTTTAATATTTCTCTGCGACAGAGCAGAGGAGCCCCTTTTGTGTCTTTGAGAGACAGACTTGGTTGCCATTACCAGCTTTCCATAAATGTTCTTTTCTAAAGTTTGTCACTGAGAACTTCACATTAATATTCTACACATTCCAATGATGAGAATGTATTTATCTCTGACCTTTTCAGTGCTACTCCTTTTAATTTCTTCCAGTTTTCCTCCATTACCATGACCTTATGAATATTTATACTGTTTTGTGGAAAGAAAGAGGTGACTTAACATTGTAACACAACGGGTAGCTCTTCCCTCTGGGCCTCAGCGTACCCACCCCTTTGCTTCTGTGCGGTCCACCCAACTTCAGCTCTTCCGCCTTCTTCTTGATTATCCTTTCTGTTTTCCCTAAATGTGTCTTTTCCAAATATCTTATTTGCTTTAGGTAATGTTTTTGGGTTAAAGGGGCGGCTTCTCTGGTGACTCAGACTATAAAACTTGCCAGCAGTGCAGGAGACCTGGGTTCGATACCTGCTTCGGGAATGAGAATGGAAATGGCCACCCACGCCAGTGTTCTTGCCTGGAGAACCGCATGGACAGAGGAGCCTGGCGTTACAGTCCATAGAGTCGCAAAGAGTCGGACATGACTAACACACCACTGGGGCTAAAGAACTAAATTGACCTTGTTTAGCACCTTCTGCTTCCCAGGAGGCATCCGAGGTACTCTTAGCTCTGTGAGGGTTCATTCACCCAGCCCTCTGGATTACCAAGTAGGAAAGATGCACTGTTCTGGGTGCATTTCCATGAAATGCAGTTGTGGCTTGCCTGTCTGATGTGCGCTCTTTCTTTGGTTTTGTGTTGCTGTTGCTTGTAGACCTTGCCTTGATGGATGATCTCAGGAGAGATGGATGATCTCTCTGGGTTGGACAGCTGCTGGAGTTCTCCATTTCCTTAGGGTAAAAGCCCCATTGAACTCCTTCTCTAGGCTTTTATTTCTTCTTGTCACCTGTCCTTAGGCATGTTTTCCTCCAATTATACTCAATGGGGGCTTCCCTGGTGGCTTGGATGGTAAAGAATCCGTCTGCTAATGCAGGAGACCCAGGTTTGATTCCTGGGTGGGGAAGATCCCCTGGAGGAGGAAATGGCAACCCACTCCAGTATTCTTGCCTGGAAAATCTCATGGACAGAGGAGCCTGGCGGGCTACAGTCCACGGGTTGCAAAGGACATGACTGAGCGAGTAACATACTCAGTGGACCTCTGCTTCAGTCACCTACTACCATCCCCACCTGCGCCTCTCCCATCCTCCCGTCCTCTGTTGCTCAGGTGGCCAGATCTGTCTGTTAGAGAATTCCCTGGTGGTTCAGTGGTTAGGACTCCATGGTGTCACTGTGATGGGCCTGGGGTTTGATCCTTGGTCCGGGAACTAAAATTACACAAGCTGTGCAGCTTGGCCAGAAAGAAAGAAAGAAAGAAAACCTCATTCAAACTCCTCACTTGGAGCTGTACAGGAGAAAAACAGCCAGCTGAAGTTCTACTCTACATGGACTCCCGAATCTCAAATCTGTGTGAACTCTTAAAATTCCTACAGACACACAGATGACTCCAGAATGTCCTCATAGTTATTTCTCTTTCTGATCAGAAAACCCAGGGCACGTGTGCTTTACTGATGCTTCTTATCGACCTGTTTGCTCAGAGAAACCCTGATTTTCCCCTCTTACTTTTTTCTTTTATGGTTTGTATTTGTTGCTTCCTCAATCTGATATTTTCTCTCTTTCTTCTTCCTTGAGTTTATTTTTCTTTCCCTCCAGCTCATCCTCTCTCTGCTGTTTCTTTTCTTTTCAGTGGTCTAGCTGCTTATATTTGCTTTCTTTCACTTTCCTCATTATCTTTTCCTGCTCATTACATACTATTTTTTTCATCACTTTTACCACATTTGGACCATTCTTTCTTACAGTTTTTAGTATGTTTTTATCTCTAATTTATATTTTATTTTATTATTTTACTTTTCTCTGTCTTCACTGCTTTTTAAAAAAAATTTTTATTTTTATTTTTTAAAAATTTATTTATTTTAATTGGAGGCTAATTACTTTACATTATTGTATTGGTTTTGCCATACATTGATATGAATCTGCCCCGGTTGCACACATGTTCCCCATCCCAAACCCCCCTCCCACCTCCCTCCCCATCCCATCCCTCTGGTTCATTGAGACATGTATATTCTCATATGTGAAACGAATCGCCAGTCCAAGTTCGATGTATGAAAGAAGATGCTCAGTGCTGGTGTGCTCTAGTTTATATTTTAAAAGGAAGTACATTTCTGTTTTTTCTAGACTAATGGTATATTGTTTATAATTTACAAAAAAACCCTGCTCTTATAACTTTCGATCCATTTGAACTTTACAAGGAAGGAATAGTGCTATCCTTTTAGGAGCTGGGATCACTTTTTCAAGATTATAGCTAATAGATTTGTTGCAGGGAAAAGCCAATTCTGACTCCATGTAGAAACTTTCTTTGAGTTGCTTTCTGTTGTTTTTTGTTATTATAATCATACATAATGACTTGCCTCAGAGAATCCTGCCCCTCTGCCTGCCTGTTAAACTGAAGTGCCTTTGTTCAGGACACTGGCCACCTGTGGATGGGTACAGAAACCAAGAAACTCCCACATCCCCTGCCTGAGCCTTGTCATTCTAGGACATTCTTACAAGATTGATGGCCTTTTTACTTTGTTTCCTCATCTCCTCCCCTCCATCTCTGATCTACACACACAAACAAAACCCAACAAGCTGGCATTCAGACCTCGATAAGATGGTTACTTTGAGACATTACTCTGCCATCCTCTCAGTCAGCTGGACCTCATCTCTTCTGTGAGCTTGCACTCAATAACAGATTAACCACAGAACCCTGGAAATCAGTGACCTCTAGATCTTTGTAACTGACATCATAACTTGATTAGAAATGATCCCAGTCTGCCCAGGACCCTTTTTTGCCACCTGGGAACTGTAGAATGCTTTATGTTTCCTCGATTCTGAATTTCCAATTAAAAAAGATTCTAGTCTTGCAAAATGATAATTTGTAAAGCAGTGCATTCTATTGATTTTCTTCTCTTGAGAAATAAGGAGAAATAACTCAGTACTTGAGCAGGTACAATGAGGGTTGAGACTTTTATTGAGTTGATAAGATGGCTTTGGTACAGTAGACCTTCACAGCCCCAGGAGTATAAATCTTCATGGACTTATTGGCTACATTTGTTTTCAGTGACATCATGATGCTTCCTTGGAGATACAGTCTTTTGTAGTCTGTTTATTCTGGTATTTTTTTTTGAAAAATTGAATTTTCAGTATGCATCCAATGGATGGATGCTGTTATTCATAGGTGGAAGTTCCTAGTTTGGGCTCAGTTGGCCTCTTGTTTTTCAGTAGTTGTGGGGGTTAAAGGTCACTTCACGGAGCCCAGGAAGCTCTTAAAATGCACTGTAGACTTTTGTGTATTTGTGCAGCCTTCTTAGGAGAAAGGTCACACTTCACTGGATTCTTAGAGACATCTGTGTCTCTTTTAGAACCAACTCGTTAAGCTGTTGTGGGCGTCTCAGGTGGCTCAGTGGTAAAGGACCTACCTGCCAATGCAGGAGACATGAATTCCATCCTGGGTCGGGAAGATCCCCTGGAGAAGGAAATGGCAACCCACTCCAGTATTCTTGCCTGGGGAATCCCATGGACAGAAGAGCCTGGCAGGCTACAGTCCATGGGGTAGCAAAAGAGTCGGACATGACTTAATGAGCAAAACAACAACAGCAACAACTTTAACCTGTGTGCATGATCATGTGACGGTGCGTACATTTTCAACATTCTCTACTAGTTCAGTGGTGTTTCTTTTGATGGATTTATCTACTTCCCAAGTCTCCATATCAGGGAATTAACCTAGTTTTATTTATTTACATTTGTAAGCAGCAGAGCAGAGAAGGCAGTGGCAACCCACTCCAGTACTCTTGACTGGAAAATCCCATGGACGGAGGAGCCTGGTAGGCTGCAGTCCATGGGGTCACTAAGAGTCGGACTTGACTGAGCCACTTCACTTTCACTTTTCACTTTCATGCATTGGAGAAGGAAATGGCAACCCACTCCAGTGTTCTTGCCTGTAGAATCCCAGGGACAGGGGAGCCTGGTGGGCTGCCGTCTTATGGGGTCACACAGAGTCAGACACGACTGAAGTGACTTAGCAGCAGCAGCAGCAGCAAGTAGCAGAGCTGTGGGAAACATTTCCTTATTAATTTTGAAAATCTGCATTAAATACCTTATTTCTCAGCCATTGTTGTTGTTCAGTCACTCAGTCGTGTCTGACTCTTGGGACCCCATAGACTGTAGCACACCTGGCTTCCCTGTCCTTCACCATTTCCTGGAGGTTGCTCAAACTCATGTCCGTTGAGTAAGTGATGCCATCCAACCATCTTGTCCTCTGTTATCCCCTTCTCCTCCTGCCTTCACTCTTTCCCAGTATCAGGGTCTTTTCTAATGAGTTGACTCTTCACATCAGGTGGCCAAGGATTGGAACTTCAGCTTCAGCTTCTTGACCTGCATACAGGTTTCTCAGGAGACAGGTAAGGTGGTCTATTATTCCCACCTCACTTAGAATTTTCCATAGTTTGTTGTGATCCACAAAGTCAAAGGCATGGTCGATGAAGCAGAAGTAGATTATTTTCTGGAGTTATCTTGCTTTTTCTCTGATCCAACGAATGTTGGCAAGTTGGTCTCTGGTTCTTTGCCTTTTCTAAATCCAGATTGAACATCTGGAAGTTCTCGGGACATGTATTGTTGAAGCCTGGCTTGGAGAATTTTGAGCATTACTTTGCTCGCGTGTGAAATGTCAAAGAACGTTCAAACTACTACACATCTGCACTCAGGCCCTGTGCTCATCTGTAAATGGGAAGTTGATTTAGGTGTGGTCTCTGAGTTCAAGGGGCAACAAAGGAGGAGACAAGGGGTGCGTCAGAGACTAAGGGGCAGCTAACTCTTCCAGGAGGTTGGGGGCAGGGTCTGTGGTGGGCAGGCAAAAGATTATTCTTGGCTGTGCAAAGGGCAGTGGGTGACACTTTAATGGCACAGGAGTCTGTGTAATTAAGATAACTTAATAATAGTGCTAAACATTGACTAATGGTCAGTACAAATGGAAATAGGCTTTAATTTCAGCAGGCCCCATAATAGAACTTTGGAAAATCCATCCACTCTTCTAGCTGCTTCTTAAACATGAACAAATACACATAAAGTTAAGTGCTCCAAGGGGTGAATTTATGTCCTGGGTTCTCTATCCTTAACAGGTAAAGGAAGTCTAGTCTTTGACATGATATTTTAGGAAGTCTCTTAGAAGCTTTTAATAAAGCTCTGTTTTTTTACTCTTGAACTCTCTCTCTACCCTCCCTTCTGGGTACACTGTTCCTATAAGATTTGTCCTTTAAAATGTAAGTTCAAAATAGTGTAGCTGGAGTTGAGTGTCTTATACCATAAATTTGATGAAAAGAGGGATTTGGGCAAAAGTGTTCTCAAAAGTCAGGGGACTCCATGAGGACTATACTAGTTGGGGTAAGGGTGGTGGGCAGTATTCAAACAGGAAATTTTTTGAATAGAAAAGTAGGGATAGGAAAATTTTTAAAACATCATAGTTTCGTTGAAGCACTCTGAAGCCTTGCATAGTGGCCATATTGTTAGTGATGAAGGCAGGAGGAGAAGGGGATGACAGACAATAAGCTGGTTGAATGGCATCACCAACTCAATGGACATGAGTTTGAGCAAGCTCTGGGAGTTGGTGATGGACAGGGAGGCCTAGTGTGCTGCAGTCCATGGGGTCACAAAGAGTTGGACACAACTGAGTGACTGAACTAAACTGATTTAATGGTATGAACTTCCCTGGTGGCTCAGATGGTAAAGAATCCACCTGCAATGTGGGAGATCTGGGTTTAATCCCTGGATAGGGAAGATCCCCTGGAGGAGAACATGGCAACCCACTCCAGTGTTCTTGCCTGAAGAATCCCCATGGACAGAGAAGCCTGGCAAGCTACAGTCCATGGGGCTGCAAACTGGACACGACTCAGTGACTAAGTGCAGCACATTTAATGGTATGGTTTTCTGTAAGCCCCTCAGATCTTACATTAATAGACTAAATAAAGATATAAAGAAATAAGGTACTGATTGGGGCACTTAAAATTTCAGAATATTTCATACTAGACCTTGATGGTATCTTAATTGTGTATGGTATATTTTAAGAGCATTAGCATAAGGATAGGTATTTGCATCCTAGCTCTGAATCATCAAAGCAGGGCTGAATCTCCAAAATGTCTTTCTAGTACCCAGGTGGCTGCCTGACTAGTTTTCAAAACTTTCATTCTCATAGTGTCAGAACCTGCATTCTCCAGACCTGCTTAGTTACATGAAGACTCAGTCTCCAGGTCATCCTCCAACAAGCCCACAATATTTTATGAGCTCTTATTGGTGGAGATGGATGGTGTATACATCATACCATCCAAACACGGGGCTCTGAGCTCCCTGGCCCTTTGGCTGTACATTGAGCTGGAATCTTCTTAAGTCCACAAGTATTGAACTTCCTCCGGCTTTGAGGAGAGATGTTTGTAACATCTAATTTCTTGCAGGTGTAAGGCCCCGCTGTCTCTAGTTCCCTTTCAGGGCTGTCATGCTGTCCAGCTTCTCTGCCCATAGTAGGCCCTTGTCTTGTGGTCTGGACCCTGTCTTCCTGGAACCCTAGCTCTTGCTGACTGATGCCAGCCTGGAATGCAGCTGTCTTTTCCCCCTTCTGAATCTTGTAGTTGGGATTACTGGTCACCCTTTCCAGATATTTAGTTCAGTCACTCAGTTGTGTCCGACTCTTTGAAACCCCATGGACTGCAGCACAAGAGGCTTCCCTGTCCATCACCAACTCCTGGAGCTTTACTCAAACTCATGTCCATGGAGTCAGTGATGCCATCCAACCACCTCATCCTCTGTTGTCCCCTTCTCCTCCTGCCTGCAATCTTTCCCAGCATCAGGGTCTTTTCCAATGAGTCAGTTCTTCACATCAGGTGGTCAAAGTATTGGAGTTTCAGCTTCAGCATCAATCCTTCCAAAGAATATTCAGGACTGACTTCCTTTAGGATGGACTGGTTGGATCTCCTTGCAGTCCCAGGGACTCTCAAGAGCCTTCTCCAACACCACAGTTCAAAAGCATCAATTCTTCAACGCTCCAGTCCTGCAAGTTTCCCATTTATTTCTCTCAGTGTATCTGGCATCGTTTTTTTTTTCTCAGCCCTGTCTTCTTTCCGTTCTTCTAAATCCTTTATGAAATCATTGCTTTTCAACCACTTAAATTTCAGTTCAGTCGCTCAGTTGTGTCAGACTCTTTGTGACCCATGAATCACAGCACGCCAGGCCTCCCTGTCCATCACCAACTCCTGGAGTTCACTCAAACTCATGTCCATTGAGTCGGTGATGCCATCCAGCCATCTCATTGTCTGTCATCCCCTTCTCCTCCCGCTCCCAATCCCTCCCAGCATCACACTCTTTTCCAGTGATTCAACTCGTCGCATGAGGTGGCCAAAGTATTGGAGTTTCAGCTTTAGCATCAGTCCTTCCAATGAACACCCAGGATCGATCTCCTTTAGAAAGGACTGGTTGGATCTCCTTGAAGTACAAGGGACTCTCAAGAGTCTTCTCCAGCACCACAGTTCAAAAGCATCAATTCTTCAGCAATCAGCTTTATTCACAGTCCAACTCTCACATCCATACATGACCACGGGAAAAACCATAGCCTTGACTAGATGGACCTTTGTTGGCAAAGTAATGTCTCTGCTTTTTAATATGCTATCTAGGTTGGTCATAACTTTCCTTCCAAGAAGTAAGCATCTTTTAATTTCATGGCTGCAGTCAGCATCTGCAGTGATTTTGGAGCCCAAAAAAATAAAGTCTGACACTGTTTCCACTGTTTCTCCATCTATTTCCCATGAAGTGATGGGACCAGATGCCATGATCTTTGTTTTCTGAATGTTGAGCTTCAAGCCAACCTTTTCACTCTCCTCTTTCACTTTCATCAAGAGGCTTTTGAGTTCCTCTTCACTTTCTGCCATAAGGGTGGTGTCATCTGCATATCTGAGGTTACTGATATTTCTCCCAGCAATCTTGATTCCAGCTTGTGCTTCTTCCAGCCCAGCGTTCCTCATGATGTACTCTGCATATAAGTTAAATGCAGAGTGACAATATACAGCCTTGAAGTACTCCTTTTCCTATTTGGAACCAGTCTGTTGTTCCATGTCCAGTTCTCACTGTTGCTTCCTGACCTGCATACAGGTTTCTCAAGAGGCAGGTCAGGTGGTCTGATATTCCCATCTCTTTCAGAATTTTCCACAGTTTATTGTGATCCACATAGTCAAAGGCTTTGGCATAGTCAATGAAGCAGAAATAGATGTTTTTCTGGAACTCTCTTGCTTTCTCCATGATCCAGCGGATGTTAGCAATTTGATCTCTAGTGCCTCTGCCTTTTCTCAAACCTGCTTGAACATCTGGGAGTTCACGGTTCACATATTGCTGAGGCCTGTCTTGGAGAATTTTGAGCAGTAAGCGTCTCTTAATTTCTTGGCTGCAATCAGCATCCGCAGTGATTTTGGAGCCCCCAAAAATAAAGTCTGACACTGTTTCCACTGTTTCTCCATCTATTTCCCATGAAGTGATGGGACCAGATGCCATGATCTTTGTTTTCCGAATGTTGAGCTTCAGGCCAACCTTTTCACTGTCTTCTTTCACTTTCATCAAGAGGCTTTTGAGTTCCTCTTCACTTTCTGCCATAAGGGTGGTGTCATCTGCATATCTGAGGTTATTGATATTTCTTCCAGCAATCTTGATTCCAGCTTGTGCTTCTTCCAGCCCAGCATTCCTCATGATGTACTCTGCATATAAGTTAAATAAATTTAATAAATAAACTTAAATTTCACCCACTCCTTTGATAATCATGTTTGCAGCCAGCATCACACAAATCAGTGTCTAAATTGTTCCCTATCCTTTTAGATTTTTTTTGGTATGTTGATTTTGTATCTTTAATCAGACTATAAATGTCTAGAGAGGTGGCGCCATGTCACTGCTCCTTGCACCGTGATGGTCACATGGTAACCTGAGTGATTACATTTTGTTCATTTGTTGCAAAGAGTTGTAAAGTCAACCAACTCTTTGTGATTGCAGGGACTGTAACCTGCCAGGTCCCTCCATCCATGGGATTTCCCAGGCAAGAATATTGGAGTGGGTTGCCATGTCCTCTCTGGGGGATCTTCCCAACCCAGGGATGGAATCTGTGTCTCCTGCATTGCAGGCAGATTCTTTGCCCCTGAGCCACCTGGGAAGCCCCTACACTTTGTTCCTATGTAACAGCTATTCTACCCAGTGAATGCCACATGAAGAAAATTTCCAGTTCCAAGTGCCAGTCTTAAGATTTCTTTTTAAGTTTTCATGGCCCACCTCTGTGACACTTAAACTTTACCCCCCTTTATTACATTAAAAGTAGAGGATCAAATGAAGAAGAAAGAAAGAAAGAAAAACTTTTCATCATTCTTTTGGGAATGCTACATTTTGTACCTTGTCCTTTAAGATGTCTTGCTCTGGGGACCAGGGGTGACACTGTCAAAGAAAGTTTGGAAAGGATACCAGCTGTAGAATCATTAACATCTTCTTTTGCTAAAAGGTTAAGATTTAGCAAAGAAAATGCAAATATTTCACCTTTTCATGGTCATTTTAAAGCCATAGTCGAATATGGTCTATTGAACTCCCTGTTATGGGGGTGGGGGCAGGAATCTTGGGAATGTTTGAATAAAGGCAATAGTTGAAAGAGAACAAAAGCAGAAGTATAAGTCTGTCCTGAGCAGCATAATTTAGATACAATTTTTATAGCTCACATTGACCTAGTTAGGAGATTTCTGTTCAATTTAAGTTTTACTCAAATTGAAGTCACATTTCAATTTTATTAATAATCAATATTATTCTTTTTATAATCGGTAATGACTGTTAGGATTTTTGGTTGTTAGTTGACTTTGAACCACAGTGCTTTGCCATCTTCCTCAATATTGCCATGGTGAGCATCATTTGTTTATTGGTACTTACTGATTGTGGTGATAAACCAGACATTAAAAAAAACAAACTCTATTATAAGTACACATGGTCCCTAAAGTTAACAGTATAATACTCACTGGGCCCCACTGAGCATTGGTTAATCAGACTGCAGTGGAATTGGGGCAGGTGAGTGAAGATGAGTGAGACATTTCTCCTGGAATCAGGCTTCCTAGAAAGGCAGATTGCTAGCCTATGGAGAATAGGTTGGTGGTGGTTGCCAGAGACAGTGGGTAGGGTGTGGAGAGTGTGTGAAATGTATGAAGGGGGTCAACAGGTACAAACTTCCAGTTATAAAATAAGTAAACTTGATGATACCATGCACAGAATGGTAACTGTAGTTAGTAATACTGTATTGCATGTTTGAAAGTTTCTAAGAATGTGAAGTCAAGTGGGCCTTAGAAAGCATCACTACGAACAAAGCTAGTGGTGGTGATGGAATTCCAGTTGAGCTATTTCAAATCTTGAAAGATGATGCTGTGAAAGTGCTGCACTCAATATGCCAGCAAATTTGGAAAACTCAGCAGTGGCCACAGGACTGGAAAAGGTCAGTCTTCATTCCAATCCTAAAGAAAGGCAATGCCAAAGAATGCTCAAACTACCGCACAATTGCACTCATCTCACACGCTAGTAAAGTCATGCTCAAAATTCTCCAAGCCAGGCTTCAGAAATATGTGAACCGTGAACTCCCAGATGTTCAAGCAGGTTTTAGAAAAGGCAGAGGCACCAGAGATCAAATTGCCAACATCCGCTGGATCATGGAGAAAGCAAGAGAGTTCCAGAAAAACATCTATTTCTGCTTCATTGACTATGCCAAAGCCTTTGACTGTGTGGATCACAATAAACTGTGGAAAATTCTGAAAGAGATGGGAAAACCAGACCACCTGACCTGCCTCTTGAGAAACCTGTATGCAGGTCAGGAAGCAACAGTCAGAACTGTACATGGAACAACAGACTGGTTCCAAATAGGAAAAGGAGTACGTCAAGGCTGTATATTGTCACCCGGCTTATTTAACTTATATGCAGAGTACATCATGAGGAACGCTGGGCTGGAAGAAGCACAAGCTGGAATCAAGATTGCTGGGAGAAATATCAATAATCTCAGATATGCAGATGACACCACCCTTATGGCAGAAAGTGAAGAGGAACTCAAAAGCCTCTTGATGAAAGTGAAAGAGGACAGTGAAAAGGTTGGCTTGAAGCTCAACATTCAGAAAACAAAGGTCATGGCATCTGGTCCCATCACTTCATGGGAAATAGATGGAAAAACAGTGGGAACAGTGTCAGACTTTATTTTTTTGGGCTCCAAAATCACTGCAGATGCTGATTGCAGCCATGAAATTAAAAGACGCTTACTTCTTGGAAGGAAAGTTATGACCAACATAGATAGTATATTAAAAAGCAGAGACATTACTTTGCCAACAAAGGTCCGTCTAGTCAAGGCTATGGTTTTTCCCGTGGTCATGTATGGATGTGAGAGTTGGACTGTGAAGAAAGCTGATCACTGAAGAATTGATGCTTTTGAACTGTGGTGTTGGAGAAGACTCTTGAGAGTCCCTTGGACTGCAAGGAGATCCAACCAGTCCATTCTAAGGGAGATCGATCTTGGGTGTTCATTGGAAGGACTGATGCTAAAGCTGAAACTCCAATACTTTGGCCACCTCATGCGATGAGTTGACTCACTGGAAAAGACTCTGATGCTGGGATAGGTTGGGGGTGGGAGGAGAAGGGGACGACCGAGAATGAGATGGCTGCATGGCATCACCGACTCTGTGGACATGAGTTTGAGTAAACTCCGGGAGTTGGTGATGGATAGGGAGGTCTGGCTTGCTGTGATTCATGGGGTCGCGGAGAGTCGGACACGACTGAGCGACTGAACTGAACTGAACTGAACTGAAGAGGGTAGCTCTTAAAATTTCTCTTTACAAGAAAAACATTTGTAACTATGGATGGTCATGGATATTAACTGAACTTATTGTCCTGGTCATTTGGGAATAATACAAATATCAAATCACTTTGTTGAACCCCTGAAACTGATATACTGTTGTATGTCAATTACACCTCAATAAAAAATAAGTAAAAAAGGAGATGATGCAAGTAATTCTCCTTTTATGTGAGCCTGATGCCTTAAGTGGGGAGGAGGGGATTTACTTGATTTTCAGAAGCAAACTCAAGGTGTGTCTTTATAACCATAAACTCTCCCTCCCTCTGCCTTCCATTCTGCCTTCCTTATTTTCTCTTCTTCTCTCTCAGTCCTTTATTTAAAAAATAAAGATAGTGCATTTAATTAAGTAATACAAATTACTTTTATATTTTTAAGAACTTCTTGTTAACTCTGGAAAGAAATGCCTTTTTACTTAATTGATACTAGTGTTTTTTTTTTTTTTTTACTTTTGGTCATTTAAAATTTTAAATCTTGGCCATGTTAGGACGAAGGGGAAGGAGGAGAAGCGCTTAAAGCGGCGGGAGCGGGTGTGGGAGTTGGGTAGGACCCAGGGCTAAGGCAGGCCCCCGTCCGCCTCCCTCCAGCCTCAGTGGATCAGGCCCAGGGCGGCAGCGGCGGCGGTTAGGGGCGGGGGGAAGTGACTGGGCGGTGCCGGCGCAGGAGAAGATGCCATTTCCAGTTACAACACAGGGATCACAGCAAACACAGCCGCCACAGAAGCATTATGGCATTACTTCTCCCATCAGCTTAGCAGCCCCCAAGGAGACTGACTGCCTGCTCACACAGAAGCTGGTTGAGACTCTGAAGCCCTTTGGGGTTTTTGAAGAGGAAGAGGAACTGCAGCGCAGGATTTTAATTTTGGGAAAATTAAATAACCTGGTAAAAGAGTGGATACGAGAAATCAGTGAAAGCAAGAATCTTCCACAATCTGTAACTGAAAATGTTGGTGGGAAAATTTTCACATTTGGATCTTATAGATTAGGAGTACGTACAAAAGGTGCTGATATTGGTGCGTTGTGTGTTGCAACAAGACATGTTGATCGAAGTGATTTTTTCACCTCATTCTATGATAAGTTGAAATTACAGGAAGAAGTCAAAGATTTAAGAGCTGTTGAAGAGGCATTTGTACCAGTTATCAAACTGTGTTTTGATGGGATAGAGATTGATATTTTGTTTGCAAGATTAGCACTGCAGACTATTCCAGAAGACTTGGACTTAAGAGATGACAGTCTGCTTAAAAATTTAGATATAAGATGTATAAGAAGTCTTAACGGTTGCAGGGTAACTGGTGAAATTTTACATTTAGTACCAAACATTGACAACTTCAGGTTAACCCTGAGAGCTATCAAACTGTGGGCCAAACACCGCAACATCTATTCCAATATATTAGGTTTCCTCGGTGGTGTTTCCTGGGCTATGCTAGTAGCAAGAACTTGCCAGCTTTATCCAACTGCAATAGCATCAACTCTTGTACATAAATTTTTCTTGGTATTTTCTAAATGGTATGTGTTTAGATTATATTAAAATAAAATTGATTGTAGACACTGAAAAAAAAATAAAATAAATTTTTAAATCTTTAGTTTCTGTTCTCAAGGTTTTTCTTCATTTTGCTTCCAAAAAGAAAGGAGAGCATAGCTCTGACGCCTGTACATTGTCCATGACCCAGGGGCTGGGGCAGGTCCTGACAGCATGCAGGATCTTAGCTCCCTGACCAGGGATCGAACCTTCACCCCCTGCAGTAGAAGTAGAAGAAGGAGTCTTAGCCACGGGACCACTGGGAACTTCCTGTTAACTCTGGAAGGAAATACTTTTCTTACTTAGTCGGTGCTAGTGAATTTTAACCCACATCTTATCCATTGAATGTGATTAAAATAGTAAAAAAATTTTCCCCCGATTCTTTGAAAGACAAACTTTCTCAGGGATTTGCCAGTTTACCATTGAAAACTTTCCTTAGTTTCTCTCAGTGCAAATTTCAACTGAGAAAGTAAATTCTTTTATGGCCTTTTTTATAGGCGTCTCCCTGCTCCTCCATAGCATCTCTTCTGTTTCTTCTTTCTAAGCAAGTGGGAAGGGAGAGAGGAAGGAAGAAGGAGAAAGAGAGGAGGGAGGGGAGAGGATATGGGAGAAAAAGAGAGAGAAAGAGGCCGATTATCAAGGCTAGATATATAAACCCAAGGGAGTGTGGTTTTTTCCTCACCAGAATGTAAGTTTCCAGTTTACTCTCTTTAGAAAGTAAAAGAAGATTCTGTTGTCTCTTTCTTGTTATAAAAGTAGTACATATAAGAATAAGAGAAACTGAAGTGTACATTCTGTAATCACCCATCCCCCCACTGACAACCGGTGTTTACATTTTGTGGCATTTCCTTCCAGGTACTTTCCTTATATGGCAGTGTGGGCATGTATATAACATGCTTTTTTAGGAACAGAACACATTCATGTGCTGTCTGGTTATTTGTTTTTTTTTCACTTCATGTACCGTTGACATTCTTTTGTGTTAATAAATATAAACCCTAGTATTCTTCTTAATGACTGTGTAGTGTTCCACTGAATTGATGCAGTATGATTTAATCAATACACTATTGTTAAGCAATTATCCCCTTTCTTTCTTCCTTTCTTTTGCCTTGTTAAACAGAATTTCAGACATCATGATAATTTAATCTTTGTATCTTTTCTTGTGATCTATTTAGGTTACATTTCCAGGTATGAAATCTATTGGATCAGTGAGTTTGCACATTTTAATGACAAATTGAAATATATTGTCAATTTGTTCTTAATGTTTTTCCAGTTTTCATTCATGATAGCCAGTTTATTTTTGGAATTGCACCTTGCCCCCCTTCCATCAACTTTTGACCAGATGCTTTTAACTCGACCCGGCTGGAAATTTACATATAACTGAGCAGCAACCTTAGCAGTCTGAGACATTTAGGGATCTCCTCGAGGACAAAAGTGACCACTACATTTTCCTACAGAAAAAGGATGGTGTGATCTCTTTAAGCAGAAGATATTTAAAGTGGCTTCATTACAATATTGCATTTATACCTCAAAGTATGGTAAATGGAATGGTTTCATTAGATTGTTGAGTTTTCACATCAGAATAAAAGTAAAATGGGGACAGGAGGATGGGAAATGAACACGTGGTTGCTGCTCTCATGGTCCCCATCACGTTGTCAAGTTCTAGTGACTTTTCTCTCATTTAATCATCAGTTAAAAAAAGAAAACCTGTAAGACTGCAACCCCTGATTTCATTTCTATCTCCTTCTCTTAAATCATTTTGCTTTCCCATTTCAATGTTCTGGAGGCAGAGAGTTAAGTTCCTTTTATCATGGACTTTTTAAGAAGTGAGAATTCTTCCATGAGAAGGGGACAGAGGGTTTTCCAGAAAAGGCATATATTTAGAAACCTACCAGGGATGCTTTAGAGATGATCATTACATTTTGACATAAAGTCATGGTAGTTGTAATTATTTTTCACAAAGATCTTGGGTAAAGCCTAAAAGCAGCAAGTAACTGGACCAAAGTAGGGCATGTCACCTGGAGAAAGTTGTCCAGTCTTTGGTGAGGAATGTAAAGAATTAGGATTGCATTTCAGAAAGATGCTCTTGCCTTTTTCTCTCTAATGCTGTCTGACATTTGGGTGTTGAATGCCATGATATTTTTGGTATTCACACGCATCCTTAACAAGCACAATGCTCTCTTGGCTGTCCTGTTTGAATGCTGTAATTGTGAGTTTGACCTACAAAAGTTATATTTGCTTGGTAGACAAATGGAAAATCTCCTTAAATAAATACACTGACTAATACTGTCTGGCTACATCACTAATAACAAATGACAGCCTTTGGGACATGAACATGTTAATGCAGGATCTGTTTCATCTGCTCATCCATCCACAGACCTGTTTATCATCAACAACTATTTATTGATTAATTACCATGTGTAGGACACAGTGTTCAGGACCATGATTGCAAAGATATAGAAGATCCCAAGTTTTGTCTTTGGGGGACTTTAGCCTCTAGTCAGGCAGGACATACGCCATACTCATTATGTAACCAAGATAAATCTTGTCGCCCTGTGGCTCTATCTTGTTCATAGAGTCACATTCAGATAAACACAGTCCAGCAGCCAAAACATGAATTAAGAGCACTTAAAATCTTCATTCATCTTTCTGAGGGCATGTGAATAGGAGTGGGGAAAGTACATTTCTATTGTGCTGTAAAAATCTTATCAATCTTATCTTCGCCTCACTGCTCTCTTAATAGTCTCCAGTGTGTTTGGCACTTGGTTTGTGAACGCTCTTTCCCACTTTCAGTGTTTACTTCCCAAAATCTCAGCCCACCATCCAGTCTTCGAGGCTGTCCCTTCCTTTCTCTTCCTGTTATTGCAGCTCTTCAGTGTATCAGTGTAGCCTCTCTGTTGATCGTTTCCTTTTACTTCTCTCTGTCTGGCCCATTATCTAGGTTCTAGACAAAGAACTAGGTTACGACAAAGAACTTGCCTGAGAACTGACCCAAGAAGTCCTTCCCCATGAGAAGTCGAAGTAAGAGGAAGATTGTAAATATAATACAATATATTTCAGTTAACAATATATTGCAGTTCTTTCCCCTGTTAGATATTAATGACTTGAAACGATGTTGCACATCAAGTGGTAAATGAGAAGACAAAGAAGTGTACTTAATATATTAAATATCAGATGGATTATATAGTCCATGTAAGGGCTACGTGAATGTGGAATGGAAGAGTCATCACCAAGGGAAAAGTTCAGCTTTCGACCTGAAGTATTATCTCAAGCTTGGTCTTGAACTCCAGTGTCGGTTTGAGAGGGAAAGACGTTCAGTTAGGAGGAGTGGTGTGAGCAGTGACGTGGGAGGGAGGATCCATATGCCTCAGAATAATGGATCAATTTGTCTGGCGCAGCGGATTTCAGTAAATAAACAATGGGGTGGCGGTCCAGGGGTTAAGATTTCACCTTCCAGTGCAAGGGGTACAGACTCAATCCCTGGTTGGGAAGCTAAGGTCCCACATGCCTTGGGATCGAAAAACCGAAACATAAAAACAGACATAAAACAGAAACAATATTGTGACAAATTCAATAAAGACTTTAAAAATGGCCCACAGCAAAAATATCTTGAAAAAATAAACTATGGAAACGTAGGAAAAGGATAGGAGGTAGAAGCTAGATCGTGAAGTGGGTTGCACAGTGCTAAGAGGTTTGTATTTATCTTATAGGCAGTAGTGACCCAGGTTTTTCAGCAGAAGTGCAGGTCTTGATGATGATGTTGAGATCCGTGGTGTAGCTTTTGGTGGTGAAAATGAAGGCTTGAAATCAGCTGTGCTGGAGATTTAATCAGACAGATATCCTGCAAGGGGATGATGACCCTCGGAAACATTTGTTTTGGGCTTGTTTTAGATACTTGTATGTCATCTTACTCTATAGAATACATTTTTTTTTGAGCGCTTAATGATATCTTTTACTTATTTATTTTTGGCTGTGCTGGGTCTTCCTGGCTACGCCGGCTTTTCTCTAGCTGCAGCAAGTGGGCTTCTCATTGCGGCAGCTTCTCTTGTTGCAAGTACAGGCTCTAGGGCTCACGGGCTTCAGTAGTTACAGCACACAGACTCAGCACTTGTGATGCACTGGCTTAGTTGCTCTGGGCTTAGTTGATCTTCCCAGATCAAGGATTGAACCCATGTCCCCTGCATTGACAAGCAGTTTCTTAACCCTTGAGCCACCAGGGAAGTCCAGGATACATCGTTGAGATATGTAGATGCAAACACCGTTATGTCCATCCATCATACACAGATATGCTCATAGGTACACATACATATGTGTAAGACACATCTGTGTCTTATACCACAAAGTTGCATGGGCATACACAGGGATGCTCATGTGTCTATGTGTTGTATAAATAGTGTGCATGCTCAGTTGTGTCCCATTGAGACCTAGTGGAATATGTAGGCTTCCGGGCTCCTCTGTCCATGGAATTTTCCAGGCAAGAATACTGGAGTGGGTTGCCATACACAGATGCATATCTGTACATAGATCTGCAAATAAAGAGACACACAGATATGTATATGCACATAGAGTGTTTAAAGGACTTGATAAGTGGTACCCTTTTATAAAGGGTATAGCTTGGAGCATGTGAGAGGGAGCATGTAGGGAGACACAAACATGAGCCATTAGTTTGGAAAGAAACAGAATTTTTAGAGTTGGAAATACTGCTAGTATTTATATGGAGAATATAGTACATCATGTTCATGAATTGAAAACCAACAGCAAATTGATGAATTAATTTTGTATTGAGGTGATAGTCTTTATTTTAAGAAGCATACCCTTTAGAATGTGAAAGTGTAATTGGCTTCTACAAACGGGCCTGATTCCAAAGCTTGAATTTCACTCTGGGGAGCCTGGTCTCCTCAGTGGCAGGCAGCTCCTTAGCCAATTGGGCCGACAATTAGCATCAGAAATGGCAGCTCTGAGAAGAGGAGGCCCACGTGACTGGCTCGATCATTCTCTCTTTGTTTCGAATGGGAACAGACGCACAAAGGTCCCTTTTGTTTTCTGTTGGACCTCTGCCATACACACTGTGATTCCTGTTAGATTTTCCAGTAGAGAATGCAGGCTGTCCAAATACAGTTAGACTGGGATTTCGAATGGTAAAGGTTGTAAGAGAGATGGAGAGAATTTTTAATTTGCTGCCTTAGCTGCTGGAGACAGAATTGATGATCAGATAGTATTCCCAGAACTTTCGTAAAGACTGAAGCATAAATAAAATCTGCTCTGGGACAGATAAAGGAAACCCTTATTAGCCCACTGAACTGATGGTCACATTGAACTAAGGAATTTAATTTCAGGAGAGCATTGATTGGCAACAAGGACAGCCTGTATTTCATTCTTTCTGGGTCAGCCCCTAAAGCGGGATTGAAGGTATTGTTTGTAGTCTGGAGCAGGGACTGGATTATCATGAGGCTTACTGCCTACATTGGTCTGGGGCTCTGTGTTCATGCAACTCCTGGGTGAGGTTAAAGCCACTTAGCTCCACGGTCAGCACTATTATTGATGACTGCATCCGTAGAGGCTGTGAGCTAAAGCAGGAAATCAGGGAAGCTGGCCTGGGTCACTGTGATCACTACCTGATTTCTATTTTTTGTTTATTTTTGGTCCTTTGTCTCTCCCGTATCTGGTATTTGCAGGCACCACACTCAGCTTGCTTGTTGTTCTTTCCATCTCCTTCTTTTGCCCCCAAATGTTTATTGAGCACTGACTGATTTAACTACCTGCTTGGCACTGGCAATAGAGCAATGAACAAAACAAAATATCAGCTTTTGTCAATTTTATGTGTTAATGGGATGACAGGTAATAAAGAAGAAATTCTACAAATAAATAGGGAATGACAACTCTGATAAGCTCACTGTGCTTTGATTGTAACTGACCTAACATTAGGGCAGTGGTGATCACTACCCGGAAAAAAGATGATTAGTTTGAGATATTAACAAGGCTTCCCTGGTGGCTCAGGAGTTAAGAATCCGCCTGCCAGTGCAGGAGACTTAGGTTTGATCCCTGGATCGGGAAGATCCCCTGGAGAAGAAAATGGCAACCTACTCCAGTATTCTTGCCTGAAGAATCCCATGGAGTAGAGAAGCCTGGTGGGCTACAGTCCATGGAGTCACAAATAGGAGTACACGACTTAGTGACTAAACAACAGCAATTGACGAGACAGTGGGACACCCTTCCAGGCAGAAAGCTGGAACCACATGTACAAAGGCCCTGTGGCTGGAAAGAATGCATAGCCTCAGAGGAACTGCAGCAAAGCCATGAAACTGGAGCTCAGAGAGCAAGGGCAAGATAGGGGGAGACGTGGTGGAGAGGGAGCCTCCCATGCTGGGCTGTAGAGGCCACGTGAAGATCCTAGTGGCAGTGAGGCGTCACTGAATGAAAGGAGCTGATAAATACGTTCATCCCATGTAAGGTCCCTATTGTAATACATGCACATTAATTTGGCAGGAAAGAAGTCACTCTTAAGATAGCAGTTACCATACCTGGCAGGTGGTAAACCCACAGGCATCTGTGGCCGCATCCCCAGAGATTCGGCTTCCCTGGGTCAGGGTGAAGGCAACATAACAGTTTATTAAACAAACTCTGTAGGTAATTCTGATTCCAGGGGTTTATGAGCCAGATAGGGGAGGGCCCTAGTTGTGGAGACCTTCCTGGAGCTCCTGAAAGTGGAGCCAGGTACAGAAGGCTGCCTCTGAGTATCTTGAGGACCGAGAGTATGACTCTTCTTGTGATGAGAATGCTAATAGGAGCCAGAAATAGTCCAGCCAAACAGGCTGAATTGGAGGCAGCCTCTGCATACCTCCCCACACTTTTTTCCTTCAAATCATGGCACATCACTGGGGCATCATTGAAACACACTGGCTCATTCTATTTTTAGTGCAATAAATACCTGCAAAGAAACATGAAGTTGTTATGCATAATTCAAGAAGCCAGTGCATCTCAAATTAGAAATCTCACCAAACACTTGTGAATTCAGGTCACCATGTCTTCCGTATGACCTTGAAGTTACAGGATCGTCTTGTCTGTGGCCACTTACACGTGGGATTTTGAATCAAAATGGAGCAAAGAGAAGTCTTAGAGCAAAGGCAATCGAAAGATCATGTTCACAACAGCCAAGAAGGTAAACATGTCAATCAACAGCTTTTCATTTTAGCTCCTCTGAAGGCCTGATCCCCTGACTCCCTAATATTATAAAGTCATCTGTAGCCCAATTAGCTGTGCATTTATAATCTCCCATTACTCTCACATCAACACCGAGAAGCGATGAACTATTTTGGCATTCATGGTAATGTCATTAATCAGGAGGCATTCATTGGGTATTAATAACTGGACATGGTGGACAATTATATATGAATTCTACAGTAATTTAGCAATTGCTTTACTAGTATTTGATGAGTTGAAGGTATACTAATGGAAGATTAAGCGATGCAATTCTAATTATGGAAAGGTGATCAGATAGACATTGAAAAAGAGATTAAATAAATGAAGAATTTCAGTTGTACATTCTGTGAGTCAACAAAATTTCAAAGGAAAGCACAAATTAATTTTCATGCTCTACCAATGGGTATTCAGGAATTGGCATTAAAAAATGTGTCCAGAGACTTCCCTGATTGTCCAGTGGTTAAAATCTGCCTTCCAATGCAGGGGACACTGCTTCAGGCCCTGGTCAGGGAAGTAAGATCCCACGTGCCACAAGGCAACTAAGTCTGCGTGTGACAACTAGAGAGAAGCCTAATGCCCGCCACAGTAGAAGACACCATGTGCTGTAACTGAGACTCAAAGCAGCCAGATAAATAATCAATATTTAAAAGAAAAACGTGTCCATTTCATATGCAGATGAGAATTATCTTTTTTTTGCCACATGGACATTGCTTAATGTCAGAAATAGGCACATGGAGAGATTTGACAGACTTAGTTGTAAATTTTGCTTCAGAAAAGGATTTTATAATTTGAAAAGGACTTTTTAATTTTACTTCTATTAGTTGCTGGTTATACTTTTTAAAAAATGTCTTTTAATCCTATGAATTGTAGCCATAGCCCCATTTATTTACCCATATATATGTTTATGTTCACAGTAGATACATATATATTTAAATATATACATATGTATATACTTAGAGCTTAGCTTTTTAAAGAAGAACTTGCTCATGAATTATTCAAAATGGCAGATAACATAAATCATATTATTATGAATGTACTTTTATTTAAACATTAGACCTTAAATGTTAAGGTTTAACATAATGTTTAATGTTAAACATTAAACCTTAAAATTCTAACTATAATTTTTTAAAGTAGCAATAATTAAATCAAAATTTATTTCAAAGTTTTGATATGAGAGGTGCTGAGTCAGGGGACTCTCTAAATGACCTTCTTGTTGCACCTTGGATTCGCTATTTTCCCAAGGGACCTACTTTCCCAGAGCCTTTTCCTCAAACTTACAGAAGTCTAAGTTTCATTCAGGACCCAACTTTAAATAGATGTTGTTCGTCAAATAGTTGATGATATTGATGATGGGGATGATAGTGATGTTGGTGTTGATGATGGAGGTGATGATAATGATGTTGGTGATGATGGTGGTGGTGGTGAGGGAGGTGATGATAATGATGGTGGTGATGATGGTGGTGGTGGTGAGGGAGGTGATGATAATGATGGTGGTGATGATTATGGTGGTGGTGGTGGTGATAGTGTTGTTGGTGGTAGCAATGGTAGTGAAGGTGATGGTGATTGTGGTGGTGTTGATGGAGGTGATGATAGTGATGATGGTGGTAACAGTGGTAGTGATGGTGATGGTGACTGGTGGCGGTGATGGAGGTGATGATAATGATGGTGATGATGATGACAGTGGTGATGGTGGTAGCAATGGTAGTGATGGCGATGGTTATTGTGGTGGTGTTGATGGAGGTGATGTTAGTGATGGTGGTGATGATGCTGATGTTGACTACTAGGGACTACAAGTTTGTCCCTCTCCTCCCAAATGTATATGTTGAAATCCTCACTCTCAGTAAATGGTATCTGGAAGTGGAGCCTTTGGGAGGTGATTATGGTTACATTAAGTCATGAGGGTGGAGCCCTCATTATAAGAAGAGTGCCCTGATAAGGAGAGGAAGAGACCAACATTTTCTCTTCACCTTATAAGGGCACAGAGAAAAAGCAGCTGTCTGTAAACCAGGAAGAGGGTCCTCATCAAGAACCTGAGCAAGCTGGCGCCCTGATCTCAGACTTGTAGTCTCCAGAACTGCAAGAAGTAAATGTTTATTGTTTAAGCCACCCTGCTTATGGTATTCTGCTGTAGCAGCCCATGCTAACTGAGACAATGGTAGGGATGATGATAATGATGATGATTTATAGAGTCCTTTCAATAGGCTTCGATGTTTTAAAAGCATTACCTCTATTAAGATCTTTAATCATAAGAACCACAGAAGGAAATAGGTAGTGTTATTATTCTGTCTCACAGAGAAGGCATCCACGGCATGAAAGATGTAAATAACTCTCCCAGAGACAGAGTGGTTGTTGTTATTCAGTCACTAAGAAGTATTTGATTCTTTGTGACACCGTGGACTGCAGCACGCCAGTCTTCCCTGTCCTTCACTATCTCCCGGAGATTGCTCATACTCATGTTCATTGAGTTGGTGATGCCAACCAACCATCTCATCCTCTGTCGTTTCCTCCTCCTCCTGCCCTCAATCTTTCCCAGCATCAGGGTCTTTTCCAATGAGTCAGTTCTTCACATCAGGTGGGCAAAGTATTGAGCTTCAGCTTCAGAATCAGTCCTTCCAGTGAATATTCAGGGTTGATTTCCTTTAGGATTGACTGTTTTGATTGCTTTGGTGTCCAAGGGACTCTCAAGAGTCTTCTCCAGCACCACAATTTGAAAGCATCAATTCTTTGGCACTCGGCCTTCTTTATGATCCAACTCTCATATTTGTATATGACTACTGGAAAAATTATAGCTCAGTCTTCTTTTTGGACCAACTTTCATATTCATGTATGACTACTGGAAAAATTATAGCTTTGATGAAATAGACCTTTGTTGGCAAAGTGTTGTCTGTGCTTTTGAATACACTATCTAGGTTTGTCATAGCTCTCCTTCCAAAGAGCAAGTGTCTTTTAATTTCATGGCCGCAGTCACCATCTACAGTGATTTTGGAGCCCAAGAAAATAGTCTGTCACTGTTTCCACATTTTCCCCTGCTATTTGCCATGAAGTGATAGGACTTGATACCATGATCTTAGTTTTTTGAATGTTGAGTTTTAAGCCAGCTGTTTGACTCTCCTCTTTCACCCTCATCAACAGGCTCTTTAGTTTCTCTTTGCTTTCTGCCATTAGAGTGGCATCACCTGCATATCTGAAGTTGTTTATATTTCTCCCAGCAATCTTGATTCCAGCTTGTGATTCATCCAGCCTGGCATTTCAAATGATGTACTCTGCAATATAAGTTAAATAAGCAGGTGACAATATACAGCCTTGACATACTCCTTTCCCAATTTTGAACCAGTCTGTTGTTCCATGTAAGGTTCTAACTGTTGCTTCTTGATCTGCATACAGATTTCTTAGGAGAGAGGTAAGTTGATCTGGTATTCCCATCTCTTTAAGAATTTTCCACAGTTTGTTGTGATCTACACAGTCAAAGGCTTTAATGTAGTCAATGAAGCAGAAGTATTTTTTTAAATTCCCTTGATTTTTCTGTGATCTAACAGATGTTGGCAATTTGATTTTTGGTTCTTCTGCCTTTTCTAGATCCATCTTATACATCTGAAAGTTCTCGGTTCACGTACTGCTGAAGCCTAGGTTGAAGGATTTTGAGCTTTACCTTGCTGACATGTGAAATGAGTGCAATTGTGCAGTAGTTTGAGCATTCTTTGGCATTGCCTTTCTTTGGGATTGGAATGAAAACTGACCTTTTCCAGTCCTTTGGCCACTGTTGAGTTTTCCAAATTTGCTGGCATGTTATGTGCAGCACTTTAACAGCCTCATCTTTTAGATTTTTAAACAGATCATCTGGAATTTCATCACCTCCACTAGCTTTCTCTGTAGGAATGCTTCCTGAGGCCCATTTGACTTCACATTCTAAGATATCTGACTCTAGGTGAGTAATCACACATCATGATTATCCGGGTCATTAAGACCTTTTTTGTATAGTTCTTCTATGTATTCTTGCCACCTTTTCTTTATCTCTTCTGGTTCTGTTAGGTCCTTGCCGTTTCTGTCCTTTATTGTGCTCATCTTTGTATCATATGTTTCCTTGGTAGCTCCAGTTTTCTTGAAGAAATGTCTAGTCTTTCCTATTCTGTTGCTTTCCTTTATTTCTTTTCATTGATCACTTAGGAAAGCTTTCTTATCTCTCCTTGCTATTCTCTGGAACTCTGCATTCAATTGGGTGTATCTTTCCATTTCTCCTGCAAACTATTGTTATTTTTGTTTGTTTGCTTGACTAGCTTCCGTTGCTTAAGCACTGTCTCACTTCTCTGATGAAACTTAGTCTTTGACTAAAAGTTTTCTACAGACAGAATGCAGACAGAGGACATGATAGGCAGAGGGAGGACCATAGGGTCCTGCTCCATTTCTAGGGGTCTCGTTACAGTCTAGAGGTGTCTGGTCCAGGATATAGGGCAGTCCTGGAGCTTCAGCACACAGATCCCGTCTCTGGATCCCATCACTGGCATCCCGGCTGCCCTGGCTGTCACATTGCTTTGGTGTATCAGCCACTGGGAAGCGGGGGAGGACAAAGGGAGCACTTGCTTAATCTTCATAAATGCAACACACGGAAGTGCCACACAGCCTGTCTCCATGTCACTGAGGAGAGGCTGGGTGGCTCTGTTGTTTCCAGCAACAGTTCCCAATTCTATTATTGAACGTGGGGAGAATGGTTACCAGGGGCAACCTCCCACAATTCAAACACTCAGGTCTTACTCAGGACAAGGATTCAGTCTAATATTAGTGGATAAAGGAGTGTGGTAGGGTGAATACCTTGAAAAAATTGAACAAAATTATAGTGCTCTGACCTGCTGCTGCTGCTGCTAAGTCACTTCAGTCATGTCCGACTCTGTGTGACCCCATAGACGGAAGCCCACCAGGCTCCCCCGTCCCTGGGATTCTCCAGGCAAGAACACTGGAGTGGGCTGCCATTTCCTTCTCCTGACCCTTTACTGTGGGACAGATACTTCTTTTGAGAAAGTGTAGAATCTCAACCTGAGAACTCTTAATCTAAACCTTTTTGTTCATATTTTCAGCCTGTATGTCCATATTGAATTTTCAGGTTTCCCTGCAGGATGAATAGGGAGATGGTGCTGCTAACATATTGGCCAAGTCGGGAGATGGTTGTTAAGGATTGCTCTGTTGTGACAGTGGGGCTTCCCTGGTGGCTCAGATGGTAAAGGATTCGCCTGTAATACAGGAGACCTGGGTTCGATCACTGGGCCAGGAAGATCCTCTGGAGAAGGGATTGGCTACCCACTCCAGTATTCTGGCCTGGAGATTTCCGTGGACAGAGGAGTCTGACAGGCTACAATCCATGAGGTCAGACACAACTGAGCAACTAACACTTTCACTTCAGTATGTGATGATAAGATTTGTGGAGAATATACCAATCTCTCTGTAGGGGGTAGCAAGCTAATTGTTTTTTTTTTTTCCTATAATATGTTCCCATTATCTTTTTAATGTCTTTTTGCCTTTGGAGCAAATGATATACTTAATATATATATATTTTCCTGGTCTTCTGGCTGGGTGCAGTCCACCTGATGGCTTAGATCAGTGACAGTGGTGAGTTCTTGGATTGTTGCTATTATGGCCGTTGTGTTTGTCTCTGATTCAGAAAGCATTTTTGGCCATACCTGACTCAGGAACCCCCAGAAAATGAGATATTCTGAACAGGTGATTTTTTCAAAAAGCAATTTACTGCTGCAAGCAACAGAGCTTAAAAGCTAGCAGGCAAGGAAATGAACAACAACAGAACATAAACTTTCACAAGGAAATCCAAAGAAAGCCTTGTTCAGAAAAGATACAAAGAATAAAGTCAGGATGGTCGGACTGGCCAGGTAGGTTCTCCAGTGAATGAGGCATCACTGTGTTTGTACTTGGGGGTAGTGACAGCTCTTCAGCACTCCTTCACTTTCCCTGCTTAGCTCATGGTCTGACTTCATTCTGAATGCATGCCATGGGAGGAAAGCTGTGTTCCTATAGGAGGAAGTATATTTGTAAGTGTTATTTTAGCATCATGCCACCCTGGACGTGGTCTTGGTTCAAGTTTGTACCCTGCATCAAGCTCTCTTCTTGTCTCTGGCCAGATACTGTCAAAAGGTGATTTATTTCTCAGGTTTTGCCTCTCAACCCCAGGTATTGCCCTCGGAGAAGGCGATGGCACGCCACTCCAGTACTCTTGCCTGGAAAATCCCATGGACGGAGGAGCCTGGTAGGCTGAAGTCCATGGGGTTGCTAAGAGTCGGACATGACTGAGCGACTTCACTTTCCCTTTTCACTTTCACACATTGGAGAAGGAAATGGCAACCCACTCCAGTGTTCTTGCCTGGAGAATCCCAGGGACGGGGGAGCCTGGTGGGCTGCCGTCTATGGGGTCACACAGAGTCGGACGTGACTGAAGTGACTTAGCAGCAGCATTGAGTCACAAATTCACAGGGATCCTGACCAGCTTATTAAGCTTTGCACTAGCCTCCAGCCCACCTTCTAAAAGAGCTGGTGCAGCATCTCATTCCTGCTTCTGGGGATCGAATTGTGGGAATTGGAGGTGTTTGCCTTCCCAAGGCCCAAGTTACTGTAGAAGCCCTGGGTCTCCAGCTGAAGCTGAAAGCTGTGATATTTTAAACCTTTCATGCCTATCCGGTGCCAGCGATGGGACTTCCAGGACTGTGAATATTTTTTATAGGCTATAGTTTTGTGCCGAGTGACTCGCCAAGTCTTAATAGGAAAACTCAGCCTTCTGTTTCCAACACCTACTGCTCACGTATTTATGATCAGGGTTTTTATTTTGCATGTGTGCATTCCCTTTAACGGGAATGAAAACGGTCTTTATAGCCAAACCACTGAAGTGAGAAATGCAAATCTCATTTGCTCTTAATCCCAATGAGGTATTTACTACAAAGTCCATTTGAGACTCTTTGGTGTTAATATTGAAGAAGACGAGTGATAAAATAAACAGTTAATGGCCTGGAGCCAGCCCTCTCATGCGTGCTCACTGATGCGGGCCCATTCCATTCCATTCCAGAGGTAATGACAGGGGCCCCCTTTCGGTTGTTCTCAACTTCTCATTGGCACCAGGGGAGTGAGTTTGGCAAAGTCACTGTTTTGAAAGGACCGTAATGATGGCAGGACATTTTATTACTGTATTAATGAGCACAGTGTGAGGCCATGGGCAGGACAGAGTGTTTGTGTATGTCTGTGCAAGAGTTGGGAGCATGGGGAGAAGGAAAACCCAGTTTTTAATCTGTCATTGTAACTAGTTACTGGGGAGTGTTCACAGACCCCAGGATAATGAAGGAGAGTTTTCCTTCATTATTGTTTTTAAAACTCCTTAGGGAAATCAATCTCAGTGGTAAAGAATCTGCCTGCCAAACAGGAGACACAGATTTGATCCCTAGGTGGGGAAGCTCCCCTGAAGAAGGAAATGGCAACCCACTCCAGTACTCTTGCCTGGAGAATCCCATGGATGGAGGAGCCTGGTGGGCTACAGTCCATGGGGTCGCAAAAGAGTTGGACACGACTTAGTGACTAAACAACAACAACCCCCAAGATAGTTTTCTTTGTCATGGACCCAGTGCCCTCCTCGTGATTCTTTATCTCTTTCATGGTGCAGGAATCTTTTCTTATCGATAGCACTGTGGAAAAGTCATGTAGTTATTTATTTCAGTAAAATTTTCTAATATGATTCTGGTCTGGTCTGATAGTTATTTATAACCATTCCCTTCTCCACAGGATCTTCCTGACCCAGGACTGAACCCGGGTCTCTTGCGTTGCAGGCAGATTCTTTACCATCGGAGCCACCAGGGAAGCCCATAAATGTAACACTAAGTTTATATTGTGAATATTGGTCTGTAAAACTTGGTTCTGGGCCCTGGTCTCCCTCTTTTCTCCAGAAGTTCACTATTTTCCCAGTGGTTTAGAATCCCCCTCATTCAGATGAGGGCCAATTGTAAATCTTCAGCCCTGACGTTTCTAACTACTCATGTCCTATGTTGGACCACCACCTTGGCTGCTCCTTTTGGTAGGATGGGGATGGATGGGGCAATCTCAAACTTAATCTGTACACAGTGGAAATTCTCATCACTGGCCAGCACCACTGCATATGAGGTTGCTATACTGTGTATGATTTCTTCTTTTCCCTCATCCAGTCCAGACAAAAGTCTTATTGGTTCTTCCTCCAAAATGCGATCTTTGAAAAAGAACAGACTTGTAAACCCAGTGGGGGAGGGAGAGGGAGAGACAAATTGAGAGAGTAGCATTGGAACATATACACTACCATATGTAAAACAGATGTTGTTGTTCAGTCGCCCAGTTGTGTCCGACTCTTTGCGACCCCATGGACTGCAGCATGCCAGGCCTCCCTGTCCCTCGTCATCTCTTGAAGTTTGCCCAAGTTCATGTGCATTGCTCTGCTAATGCCATCCAACCATCTCATCCTCTGAGGTCCTCTTCTCCCTCTGCCCTCAATCTTTCCTTAAATAGATCTTTCCTGAAATATAGAGCCAGTGGGGATTTGCTGTATGATGCAGGGAGCTCAAACCTGGTGCTCTGTGACAACCTAGAGGGGTGGGATAGGGCTAGAGGTGGCAGGGAGATTGAAGAGGAAAGGGACATTGGTGTACCTATGGCTGATTCACGCTGCCGTATGGCAGAAACCAACACAATATTGTAAAGCTGCTGCTGCTGCTGCTGAGTCGCTTTAGTCGTGTCCAACTCTGTGCGACCCCATAGACGGCAGCCCACCAGGCTCCCCCGTCCCTGGGATTCTCCAGGCAAGAACACTGGAGTGGGTTGCTATTTCCTTCTCCAATGCATGAAAGTGAAAAGTGAAAGTGAAGTTGCTCAGTCATGTCCGACTCTTAGCGACCCCATGGACTGCAGCCTACCAGCCTCCTCCATCCATGGGATTTTCCAGGCAAGAGTACTGAAGTGGGCTGCCATTGCCTTCTCCATTGTAAAGCTACTATCATCCAATTAAAAATAAATAGATTTATTAAAAAAAGAAAAAGCATAAAGCTCGTGTTTTCCACACTCTTTAGTGGGTGCTCATCGCACTAAGGCCCATGAGTTCCCCTCTGATCTAGCCCCCCCTGCCTCTGTATCCTCATCTGGGCACTGGCCCTTGGCACACTGACCTCCTCATCCATCTGATGATGTCCTCAGCTCTCTTCACGGGCTCTTTCTCAGCCTTCAGGGCTCAGCCTAAATGCTGCCTCCTGTCTGGAGCTCAGACATCATCCGCTCTCCCTCTGTCCTGTTCAGCCCTTCACCCTGCCCCACCTCACAGCTGGGTTACACACACAGGATGCATGATTTCTCCTCTTAGAAGGACTCAGCATTTTGGCCTCATAATCAGAATCATAGACTTGGATTGAACACAGTTATGATTCAAACAACTGTTTACCCATGAACATTTTCAGAGAACTCTAATTTTACATGCCTTGTGGTCAGAATGAAGGGATCTAAGGCCACAAATGTGAGAAGATGATGAAATATTCTTCCTTGACAAAAGGTGGGAGAACCCCTGAAACTTTTGCCAGAAAGCCTTCATTTCCTTTCTCCATTTCTGCTTTCCTTGTCTCGAGTGTCTCCTTTTCCTGTGTCTCATGAAGTTTCTATCTCCTGCTTTGCTTTTCTTTTTCAGTCTTCCTTCTTCTGCCCCTCCATCTCTTCTTTCCCCTCCTCTTTTCTTTTTTATTTCCCTCTCCCTTTTATGTTTATCCTCTTTCTTGCTTTTAATTCAAGCTGGGCTTTGCCTGAGCAACTTCATAGCCTCCCATTTGTCATCAGTTCTCCAGTGTTTGAAAAGACCATAGAAGGCACAGGTGTTGACACAAGCCCATTCTCAAGCAGCTCTGCAGACAGAACCGGGGAGTCACCCTTACTCTGACTTTGCCAGTTTTTGGCTTTAGTTGATCAGTTGGTCTACAGATCTTGGAATTCTGAATACAAGGACAAACCTTTCTATCCAGGCCTGTCTCAGGAATTACATTACATATATTGATTTCATACGATTAAGGAAGAGAGAAAATTCATGACCATTTGCTTGACATTTCTTACAAGTGTGTTAGAAGTGCCATTGTTTGAGGGCTGAGTCAAAAAAGTCACACTGTCTTTTCAGCAGCTCTCCAGTGATGACCCATAAAGCCCCAAAGAACTTCTTTTCTCAAAAAGTGAATTCTGTTTTATTTCAGATTCCTGCTTTTAATGTGAGCCAGGCTTTTGCCCGAGCAACTTCATAGCCCCCCATGTGGCATCAGTTCTCCAGTTTTTGAAAAGACCATAGAGCACACTTCCTGCTCCTGGCATGTGGGCTCTCCTGAGGGCTACTTTGCTCTAACCCAGCTGTGCTTTGAAGAAACTTAAACTGGATGGGATTACTTTTCAGTGGGCTTCCCCAATGGCTCAGCAGTAAAGAATCCACCTGCAGTGTAGAAGATGCAGGAGGTGTGGGTTCGATCCCTGGGTGGGGAAGATCCCCTGGAGAAGTAAGTAACAACCCGTTCCAGCATTCTTGCCTGGAAAATTCCATGGACAGAGGAACCTGGCGGGCTACAGTCCATGGGGTTGCAAAGAGTTGGAGGTGACTGTAGAGACTGAGCACACACAGCATGCACGCATGCACACTTTCAGTAGGAGGAACTCCAAGCCTTTCCCCCTTAGACGTGGCCAAAGGGAGGTGCAAGCAACTTACTGAAATAACAGACCTCGAAGGAGCCGCCGGGCACTGTTTTCCTCATGTGAACAGTGACTGCTGAAAATAACATGCTTGTTATGCTGCGGACTCACTTTCGGGGTTTAGGTGACATGATCAGAAATGATGGAGGAATGTGTGACACTCTGCTGTAAAGATTGATTTCTTTAATAGTTTCCTAAGAGATTTGAAGATCAAAATACTCAGGCTTATTAAGCAAATTCAGAGACTGTGGAGAGTGAGGGAATATGGCCTAAATATCACAGAGTCGTGTAGACTTTCAAAAATATATGTGTAAAGTGTGCGTTCATGAGGCTCACATGTGTGTCTGTAATTCAAGGTGATTGTTACCTTCATAAGAACACTACTTATGTGACTTAGTTTTTCTATTGGACCAGTGGTTCTTAAGTGGAAGCACATGTCCAGATTACTTAAGTCTTTTTAAAACACATGCCTCCAGGGGCCTAGCCCAGACTATTGCTACTGAGTCTTTTGTGTTGGAGCCTGAAAATAGGTACTTGGAAAAATCCCTTGCAAAATTGTGACGCGTCTGGTTTCAAACTAGTTAAGGATCATAATTCAAAAAGACACATGTACCCCAATATTCACTGAAGCACTATTTACAGTAGCCAGGACATGGAAGCAGCCTAAATGCCCATTGATGGATGAATGGATAAAGAAGTTGTAGTACATATATACAATGGAGGAATGAAATTGGGTCATTTGTAGAGAAGTGGAATTGGGTCATTTGTAGAGATGTGGACGGACTATGAGTCTGTCTTACAGAGTGAAGTAAGTCAGAGAAAAACAATATTGTTTATTAACTCATATATTTGGAATCTAGAAAAATGGAACAGATGAACCTGTTTGCAGGCAGAAATAGAGACACAACATAGAGGATGGATACGTGGGCACAGGGGAGGAAGGGCAGGGAGAGATGAATTGGGAGATTAGGACTGACTTATGTACATTACTGTGTGTAAAATAGTGGAGTGGAGGAAACCTCTGCGAGCACAGGGAGCTCAGCTCAGTGCTGTGGTGACCTGGATGGCTGGGATGGGGGAGGTGAGAGGGAGGCTCGAGAGGAAGGGAGCACATAAATACATCTAGCTGATCCACTTCGTTGTGCAACAGACACTTAACACAACATTGTAAAACAATTATACTCCAAAAACAAAGCAAAACAAAAACTAGTGAAGGACCACTGCTCTTGACTGAAAGTTTGGAGTAGCACAGACCAAGGGTGACCCCTCCCTGTAACCTTAAAATCTTGTACGATGCCTGGTTTGTAGAAGTGAGTGCAAGAAATGTTCGCTGAGAAAATGAAACCAAACTATTTAGAAAACCATATTGTGCATTCACTTAAACTGCTCATTCATTTAAATTTCTACTGGCTTAGTAAATAGTTGAAAAGAATTTTTAAAATAACCATGGAAGAGATGTATCTTCTGGACAATTAGAGAACATTCTGTGGTCTAAATGCTTATGAAGGGGACAGATGAGGTAGTTTTTTCAGGTAATTTGATGTGAAACTAGAGAACAAAGCAGAGAGATAGACAAATACATTTTTAATTACGATCTGATTTTTACCTCCATTATTTTATGGGTAAAATGTCTTTTGGAATAAGAATTCTGGTAGCTCCCCTATGTTGTTCAGATTCTATTTGTCTATCAAAGTTGATTATTTTTAGTAAGCTGGAATTTGTGTATTCTAATAATGGCTGTTCTTCCAAGTGCACTCAGATTGACAGCACATTCCGGAAAATCCTCTTTGGGATTTGTCTGTGCTGTGCTGGTCCTATGTGCACCTATATCCTGAATTCCTACTTGCCACCTCCCTGAGACTTGTCCCTTGCCCTCAAGGAAGTTTCAGTAAGGGCAGTTTGGTAGGTAATCATCCACGACAGAAAATAATCAGAGACCTTCACGTAACAGTGCGGATTGACATTGTGCAGCTGGGAAAGGACTAGGGTATTGCTCGTGAATAAGGTGTGTGTGTTAGTCTCTCAGTTGTGTCCGACTCTTTGTGACCCCATAGATTGGGATTCTCCAGGTGAGAATACTGGAGTTGGTTGCCATGCCCTCCTCCAGGGGATCTTCCCAACCCAGGGATCGAACCTGAGTCTCTTACTTATCCTGAATTGGCAGGGGGGTTCTTGGAAGCCCAGGTGGTGCTAGTGGTAAAGGTGGGATAGAGTGGGATCTGAGCTATGATGACAGGAGGAGGAGGCGTATTCCAGGTAGAGGTGCTGTGGGAATGTTTGCAGAGTTGGGGTGATCAGGGCGTGTGAAGGCAGTGTGAGGAGGAGGTGTGCAGTGTCTGCAGGATGTGGGGCCACGGCTGAGAAGTTGAAACTCTACAGAGGAGGTGCGTTTGCCTAAACCGTCCTTTTCCTTCCGTTCTGAAGCCAATTTACCATAAAGTTTTCAATAGGAAATCTTAGAAAGAGAGCAGCTAGTTCTCTTTGGATGTAAACAGCACTCCTCCCGACTTGCCGTGTCCATCTTTACTGAGACACCAGCTCCTAATTACAAACTTAAAGTTGAGGTGGGTTTCTGCTGTGACTTGGGTCAATTTCCCAACATAACCTTGATGCTTGTGAACGGAATTAAATTTTCTGCTGCTGTTTTGAACCCATCTTCTGCCTGTTGAAAACATTCCTTGCACTACCATAGTGCTTTGCCTTTTGCAGATTTGTCGTTCCTAGATTCTTTTCAGGGTGCAAGAAGCAGGGGGTGAGCCTGTCAGACAGCCTCACTGTCTGCCTATGTCCAACTGTCACCATAAAAAGCATCCTTTTTTGATGTTAAAAGAGCCCCAGTTTTGATGATCAATTCTATGGCTACCCTCTTCAGGGGTTACTATCTTTACTTACATATGAAATTTGGATTTAGAGAGGCATGGCTGACTAGAATCATTTCTGCTCCCGTGTCTTAAGCATCTCTTCTGGGTGATGCAGGGATCTTCTGGGTGATGAAGGTGTTGACGATAAGTTGTTAATTTTGGAATAAAAGCTTATTCCTAAATGAATGAATATTCTAGAAGAAGGTACACTGTCTTTGTTCTTGTTGTTCAGCCTGTAAGTCATGTCCAGTTCTCTGTGACCCCATAAATAGCAGCGCGCCAGGATCCATGTCCTTCACTATCTCCTGGAATTTGTTCAGACTCATGTCCATTGATGTACTCTGCATATAAGTTAAATAAGCAAGGTGACAATATACAGCCTTGACGCATTCCTTTTCCTATTTGGAACCAGTCTGTTGTTCCATGTACAGTTCTGACTGTGGCTTCCTGACCTGCATACAGGTTTCTCAAGAGGCAGGTCAGGTGGTCTGGTATTCCCATCTCTTTCAGGATGTTCCACAGTTTATTGTGATCCACACAGTCAAAGGCTTTGGCATAGTCAATGAAGCAGAAATAGATGTTTTTCTGGATATTGTCACCTTGCTTATTTAACTTATATGCAGAGTACATCATGAGGAACGCTGGGCTGGAAGAAGCACAAGCTGGAATCAAGATTGCTGGGAGAAATATCAATAATCTCAGATATGCAGATGACACTACCCTTATGGCAGAAAGTGAAGAGGAACTCAAAAGCCTCTTGATGAAAGTGAAAGAGGAGAGTGAAAAGGTTGGCTTGAAGCTCAACATTCAGAAAACAAAGATCATGGCATCTAGTCCCATCACTTCATGGGAAATAGATGGAAAAACAGTGAAAACAGTGTCAGACTTTATTTTTTGGGGGGCTCCAAAATCACTGCAGATGCTGATTGCAGCCATGAAATTAAAAGACGCTTACTCCTTGGAAGGAAAGTTATGACCAACCTTGATAATATATTAAAAAGCAGAGACATTACTTTGCCAACAAAGGTCCGTCTAGTCAAGGCTATGGTTTTTCCCATGGTCATGTATGGATGTGAGAGTTGGACTGTGAAGAAAGCTGATCGCTGAAGAATTGATGCTTTTGAACTGTGGTGTTGGAGAAGACTCTTGAGAGTCCCTTGTACTGCAAGGATATCCAACCAGTCCATTCTAAGGGAGATCGATCCTGGGTGTTCATTGGAAGGACTGATTCTAAAGCTGAAACTGCAATACTTTGGCCACCTCATGTGACGAGTTGACTCACTGGAAAAGACTCTGATGCTGGGAAAGGTTGGGGGTGGGAGGAGAAGGGGACGACCGAGAATGAGATGGCTGGATGGCATCACCGACTCTATGGACATGAGTTTGAGTGAACTCCGGGAGTTGGTGATGGACAGGGAAGCCTGGCGTGCTGTGATTCATGGGGTCACGGAGAGTCGGACACGACTGAGCGACTGAACTGAACTGAACTGAACATGTCCACTGAGTCCATGATGCCATCCAACCATCTCATCTTCTGTCTCCCCCTTCTCCTCCTGTTCTCAATCTTTTCCAGCATCAGCATCTCTTCCAACAAGTCAACTCTTCATATTAGGTAGCCAGTGTATTGAAGCTTCAGCTTCAGCATCGGTCCTGGCAAAATAATTATCATGTTGATGCATAGTCTTCACAGTATTATATCCTTATTCCAGTTGGAGGCTATTATTTATTTGACATTTATTTCTATCTACTATGTACAGATAGCTATACTTGACATAAAAATCACAATTCAGTGATAATTATGACGCATTATTGCTTTTGCAATCAACATTCAGCTATGATTGGTCCTGGTTTATTAGATGGTTAAAATCACATTTTGCAATAAAGAGTTCATGATCTGAGCCACACTCAGCTCCTGGTCTTGTTTTTGCTGACTGTATAGAGCTTCTCCATCTTTGGCTGCAAAGAATATAACCAATCTGATTTTGGTGTTGACCATCTGGTGATGTCCATGTGTAGAGTCGTCTCTCGTCTTGTTGAAAGAGGGTGTTTACTATAACCAGCAACACCAGCATTGTTCTATGACCAGCGTTCTCTTGGCAAAACTGTTAGCCTTTGCCCTGCTTCATTTTGTACTTCAAGGCCAAACTTGCCTGTTACTCCAGGTATCTCTTAACTTCCTATTTTTGCATTCCAGTCCCCTATGATGAAAAGAACGTCTTTTTTGGGTGTTAGTTCTAGAAGGTCTTGTAGGTCTTCATAGAACCATTCAACTTCAGTTTCTTTGGTGTTAGTGGTTGAGGCATAGACTTGGATTACTTTAATATTGAATGGTTTGCCTTGGAAACGAACAGAGATCATTCTGTCATTTTTGAGATTGCATCCAAGTAATGTATTTTGGAGTCTTTTGTTGAATATGAGGACTACTCCATTTCTTCTAAGAGATTCTTGTCCACAGTAGTAGATATAATAGTCATCTGAATTAAATTTACCCATTCGAGTCCATTTTAGTTTGCTGATTCCTAAAATGTTGATGTTCATTCTTGCCATCTCCTGTTTGACCACTTCCAATTTACCCTGATTCATGGTTCTAACATTCCAGGTTCCTATGCAATATTATTCTTTACAGCATCAGACTTTACTTCCATCACCAGTCACATCCACAACTGGGCGTTGTTTTCGCTTTGGCTCCGTCTCTTCATTCTTTCTGGTGTTATTTCTGTACTCTTCTCCAGTAGTATATTGGGCACCTACCAACCTGGGCAGTTCATCTTTCAGTGTCATATTTTTTTGCCTTTTCATACTGTTCATGGGGTTCTCAAGGCAAGAAACTAAAGTGGTTGAAATTGATAACAGGCAGTCAGATCGGTGATCAAGTAGATATTTAGTAATAAACTCAATGTAAAATGCGTCTCATGTGCATGTCACTGGGAGGGCGCTGAGCTGCTTGGACAAGCCCATAGCAGGGGAGATTTAGTGCCTGTGACTATTCAAAGTAGCCAAGAGGATGGAGAGCTGGGAGTTGCAAGATAGTGGCTCCCAGGAAAAAGACAGCTTCAAAAGCAGGGCTGGAATTCAGACAGAGTGGCCCCTAGAGGGCAGGAAAAGGGTCTCAGGTGATGTCGGAGTGCCTGGGGTCCTCGGTGTCAGGCATTCCTTGTGATTTTTGGGAAGAATGTCCTACCTTAATGGCCCGAGGTCCGAATGACCACTGGCCACATGCTTTATTCCATGGCCTGACTTACTGCATTTTAATTTATTTGCCAGAATTGATTCTTGTGTAATCTATATCTATAGTCTTGTCAAAAGAATGTTGGTCAAGCTTTACATTTCCCATTATCCCGTTTTCTTTTAGGTTTTGTGAATGATTCTGTTACTAAATCTATCGTGGCTTTGCGCTTGACTCTGGTGGTGAAGACCAGCACCTGTGTGCCAGGGGAGAGCCGCGCAAACGACCTGGAGTGCTCAGGAAGGGGAAGGTGCTCCACGAAGCCGTCAGAGGTGAGGCGGACACCTGGGAGCTTTGAAAATGCATGTTTACATAAGGGTATATTTACATCACATAAGCACATACACGTGTGTGTGTGTGTATATATATATATATATATATATATGTATATATATACTGACTGCAGCCCTTTAGGCTCCTCTGTCTGTGGAACTTTCCAGGCAAGAATACTGGAGTGGATTGCCATTTCCTTCCCCAGGGGATCTTTCCAATCCGAGGGCTGAATCCTGGTCTCCTGTGTTGCAGGCAGAAGCTTTACCGTCTGAGCCACCAGGGAAGCCCATCAGTTCAGTTCAGTCACTCAATTGTGTCCAACTCTTTGCAGCCCCATGGACTGCAGCACACCAGGCTTCCCTGTCCATCACCAGCTCCCAGAGCTTGCTCAAACCCATGTCTGTTGAGTTGGTGATGCCATCCAACCATCTCATCCTCTGTCATCCCCTTCTGCTCCTGCCTTCAATCTTTCCCAGCATTAGGGTCTTTTCCAATGAGTCAATTCTTCGCATCAGGTGGCCAAAGTATTGGAGTTTCAGCTTCAGCACTGGTCCTTCCAATGAATATTCGGGACTGATTTTCTTTAGGATTGATTGGATTGATCTTGCAGTCCAAGGGAACCCATATATATACACACACACATATGTTGTGTGTTTGTCTGTGTGTGTGTGTGTGTATAAAGAATGAAAGAGGAGAGAGCAAGTGCATTTGCTGAAAATATCCCCAAATTTCTGTTTCAATTATTTGTATGCAACTTACAGATATATAAGTTTCCATATAATTTTCAAGGTAAATACTGAAAAAATGTGCAGTGCTGGACCCCCTTACTTTTTTATCAAGTAGAGATTTTGTGAGAAGTAATTATCATATTGGTCACAGAATCAAGGGAAGCAGAAGAAAGAAAAGCTCAGACAGTTATCTATTTCCATGTTGTGACCTAATTCCCTCCTGAGACTTTGCATGTCCTCAGGGGTGACAACAGAGTTATAGAAGTGAGGGAAGAGTAAGAGAAGGAATGGGGAGGAGGCAGGGTGAGAAGGCTGATTCACTCTGGCCTTTGTGGACCAGGGCCATCAGCTCTGGAAGACGTGAGTCCTGGGGTTCCCTGGTGGTCCAGTGGTTAGGACTTCATCTTCCAAGGCAGGGGATATGGGTTCAGTCCCTGGTGAGGGAGCTAAGATACCACATGCCTCTTGGCCAGAAAATTGAAACATCAAACAGAAGCAGTATTGTAGAAAATTCAATAAAGACTTTGCAAAAATGGTCCACATCAAAAAAACCTTCAAAAACAAGAAACTTGAGCCCTGTCTCCCCTTCTCTTTAGCATCTGACATCACATGGGGAAGCCTGAGAGTTCTTTCTGAAGCTTAGCCTGCCCTGTAGTTCCCATTTTCTTCTCTCTTGGCCAGCTTGGACTTGCCTCTTGCAAAGAGTCGGACACCATTGAGCGACTGAACTGAACTGAACTGATCCTAAAAGTGAAAATGAAGTCGCTCAGATGTGTCTGACTCTTTGCGACCCCATGGATTGTAGCCCACGGAATTTTCCAGACAAGAGTACTGGAGTGGGTTGTCATTTCCTTCTCCAGGGGATCTTCCTGACCCAGGGATCAAACCCAGGTTTCCTGCATTTCAGGCAGAGACTTTACCTCTGAAGGGAAGCTTTATTTATCCACTTATTCTATTAATAAATAAAGGCTATTGAGTGTTCTTCTGTGACCATCCAAGTTAGTACAGAACTGTGAGAAGTGATGGAAGCAGTGGGGCGCTTGTTTGATAAGGAAGTTCTAGAACAGATGAACGTGAGAGGCTGAGGAAGGCCAGCCTCTCGAGGTGGAAAATCATCAGATCTTCCCAGTGAGGCTGCAAAGAGGAGGCACGAGGTCTTCCCCAAATTCACTCTTCTTTTTAGTGTATATTTTACTGATGTGTAGTTTACTTACAGTGTTTCAGGTGTCAAGCAAGATGATTCAGTCATATGCAGTGTGGGAGAACTGGATCCGATCCCTGGGTTGGGAAGATCCCCTGGAGAAGGGAAAGGCTACCCACTCCAGTATTCTTGCCTGGAGAATTCCATGGACTGTCATGGGGTCACAAAGAGTCGGACACAACTGAGCAACTTTCACTTTACTTTCACACGCATATATTATTTTTGAGATTATTGTCCAGTATAGGTTATCACAAGATATTGACTATAGTTCCCTGTGCTATACAGTAAACCTTTGTTGCTCATTGCATGTCTATTTTTAAATGGGAAATCTAGCATTTTATTCATATTAAGTCAAACAAGTAGAATCAAAATGTCATAAAGTTTGTAGTTAGGCAAAAATGCATAAGTTTTCTAAGATGTATATTATACCTATTTTGTATATATTGTATACAAAAACTTTTCTACTCTGCTTGATAAAAGCTTGAGAAAGGACATCAAAAAAAGAAGACTTTTAAAAAAAGTGTTATTTATTTTATTTATGTGGCATGGTGGGTCTCAGTTGAGGCCCTCAGGAGCTTTTATTGAGTTGCATGAACTCTCTAGTTGTGGTATGTGGGCTTAGTTGCTCTGTGGCACGTGGCATGTGGAATCTTAGTTCCTGGACCAGGGATGGAACCTGTGTCCCCTGCATTGCAAGGCGGATTTGCAACCACTAGACCACCAGGGAAGTCTCCCCAAATTCATTCTTAAGAGCCATGGGGATGGTAGGGAAGCGTCTTCAATGAAGAACCAAGGGCTGTGCTTGGAATCTGGGACTCATAGAGTGCTTTCTCTTATAATGTGACCCTTCTGGGTACACTTTTCATCTGAAAAGCATGTGCCAGGTTATCGTAAAACATCCACGTTGGTCACATTCGGCCTGCCTTTGGGTTTCATGTGCATGAAAGCTTAGCTCAGAGGCTCTGCCTGGTGGCTTGCTGCTGCTGCTAAGTCGCTTCAGTCGTGTCCGACTCTGTGCAACCCCATAGACGGCAGCCCACCAGGCTCTGCCATCCCTGGGATTCTCCAGGCAAGAACACTGGAGTGGGTTGCCATTTCCTTCTCCAATGTGTGAAAGTGAAAAGTAAAAGTGAAGTCACTCAGTCTTGTCCGACTAGTAGCAACCCCATGGACTGTAGCCCACCAGGCTCCTCTGTCCATGGGATTTTCTAGGCAAGAGTACTGGAGTGGCTTGCCGTTGCCTTCTCTGCCTGGTGGCTTAGAATGGACTTATTCCAAAGGTGGTTGAAGTATTTAGCACCTGGCAGGCAACTTGGCAAATGTCAGAGCTCTTTGTGTCTTTGAAAAAATGCCTCAAAAGCCTTGGAATCCATGCTAACGTCAGCACAGCTTCTTATGGGTTCCAGCTCTTTTGAAGAGCTCTGAGTGCCCTGCCCAGAGGTAACACCTCTACCCTCTGTCTGCACCTCCCAGTTCCACAGCAGGTGCTTCTAAAGTGTTGTTGATTCTGTCAAAGCCTGCATTTACCTTCAGTGAATTTAAGGAAACTGTGACCCATCATCTCATCTGAGACACGATAATTAACCCCCTGGTGACTGTAAGCAAGTGGTCAGGCTGGAATTACCATGTTGTTCATAGACCTACCACATTGTTATCTTGGAGAGAAATGTCTGGAAACCAGCCTTATTGTTCCCCAAAAGCTGAACAAGCCGTGGCAGGAGTGAGAATGGAAAGGTGGGGAATCTTTCCTGTGTCTATTTGAGTCCTGTGGTTTTCTGTGATTGTCGTCATGGCTGTTGAAGTGATTTAGGAGTAGTTTGCTAGTAATAAAAGACTCATTCTGAAGATTCTTTCTTTTTATTGTTTCTTAAAATTAGAAATTATATAGTCCAACCTTTCACCTAATGCAAGAATCTATTCCATCATACAAAACAAAAAGAACTGTATTTGGTGGTTTAATTTTATTGTTTCTCATCATTTTTCTATCGTTTTGTTAGATCATCCATCAAAATAAAAGCAATTCTGTTACTTCCACACTACTCTCATTTGGTAATGGGACTCATTTCTCTTCTGTCGGAAGTGCTTTAGCTGGAGAATGTTTAACTTTCGAGCGATGGGTGGTTTGTGACAAAGCATTTGTTTGCTGTTCTTAGATATCCCACCAACATGGGAAGGCTTTTTAAATGTTTGTAGGAGCCATTTTTTTTTAAATTGGAGTCTAGTTGCTTCACAGTGTTGTGTTAGTTTCTGCCGTTAAATGAAGTGAATCAACCATGTTGTGTTAGTTGCTCAATCGTATCCAACTCTTTGTGACCCCGTGGAGCCTGCCAGGCTCCTCAGTCCGTGGAATTCTTTAGGCATGAACGTTGGAGTGGGTAGCCATTCCCTTCTCCAGGGGATCTTCTCAACCCAGATATGTGTGCATGTATCCCCTCCCTAGTGGACCTCCCTTGACACCCCCATGCCACCTATGGAGACCCATGGAGGTCATCACAGAGCACGGAGCTGAGCCCCCTGTGCTATACAGGCGGTTTCCATTAACTATCACTTTACACGTGGAAGTGCATATACCCTGGGAAAACCATAATTCAAAGAGACACACGCATCCCAGTATTCACTGCAGCACTATTTGCAATAGCCAGGACATGGAAGCAACCTAAATGTTCATCGGGAGTTGAGTGGATAGAAAAGTTATGGCACATATATACACTGGAATATTACCCAGCCATAGAAAGGAATACAGTGGGTCATTTGTAGGACGTGAATGGACCTAGGGTCTGTCATACAGAGTGAACTAACTCAGAAATAGAGAAACAAATAACGTATATTAATGCATGTATGTAGAATCTAGAAAGATGGTACAGGTGAATGTATTTGCCGGTAGGAAGAAAGACACAGATTTTGAGAATGGACAGGTGGACATGGTGGGGAAGGGGAGAGGGGACAAACTGGGAGACCGGGAGCTCTCTGTTTTTGAAATCTGCTTTTGATATTTGTTCTTTGTGTTTGATCTTTGTTAATTTGATTAATATGTGTCTTGGGGTATTTCGCCTTGGGTTTATCCTGTTTGGGACTCTCTGGGATTCTTGGACTTGGGTGATTATTTCCTTCCCCATTTTAGGGAAATTTTCAACTATTATTTCCTCAAGTATTTTCTCATGGTCTTTCTTCTTGTCTTCTTCTTCTGGGACTCCTATGATTCGGATATTGGGGCGTTTAAAATGGTCCCAGAGGTCTCTGAGATTGTCCTCATTTCTTTTAGTTCGTTTTTCTTTTTCCTTCTCTGCTTCATTTATTACTACCATTCTATCTTCTAACTCACTTATTCTATCTTCTGCCTCCGTTATTCTACTATTGGTTCCCTCCAGAGTGTTTTTGATCTCATCTATTGCATTATTCATTGTATATTGACTCTTTTTTATTTCTTCTAGATCCTTATTAAACCTTTCTTGCATCTTCTCAATCCTCGTCTCCAGATTATTTATCTGTAACTCCATTTTGCTTTCAAGATTTTGGATCAATTTCACTATCATTATTTGGAATTATTTATCAGGTAGATTCCCTATCTCTTCCTCTTTTGTTTGGGTTGGTGGGCATTTATCCTGTTCCTTTATTTGCTGGGTATTTCTCTGCCTCTTCATCTTGCTTATATTGCTGTTTGGGGTGGCCTTTCCGTCTTCAGGCAGTTTGTGGAGTTCTCTTTATTGTGGAGTTTCCTTCCTATGGGTGAGGTTGGACGCGTGGCTTGTCAAGGTTCCCTGGTTAGGGAAGCTTGTGTCAGTGTTCTGATGGGTGGAGCTGGATTTCTTCTCTCTGGAGTGAAATGAAGTGACTAATAATGAGTTATGAGATGTCAATAGGTTTGGGATGACTTTGGACAACCTGTATAGTCACTTCCAAGGTAGTTCCCTCTGTTTTAGCTTCTGTTTGCTGGTCTCTTCAGTGTCTAATTTCCGCCCTGACACTGGTGGGTGGTGGTGGACGCTTTTTAAAGCTCACTTGTTCAGTCCTGTTCCGGGAAGGGAGGAACACTGCAGAGAAATATCTCTGGCGTCTGTGGGGAGGGCTCGCAGTGTCCCGGCCACACTGGGTTTGCTCCCGCTCACGGCATGTGTGCTGTCCCAGTCTACACTGCACAGGCTCTAAGTTGCTCTGCCGATAACTGTCTGAGGCCGGCGCTGGGTTGCGTGCACGTCGCAGGTCTAAGCCACTCAAGTTCAGGTACTCGGGTACTCCACAAAAGCGCAGACTTGGTTGGGCCTGCATTTTGTGCCTTCCCCGGACCTAGCAGCTCAAGTGACCAGGTGTTTGGCGAGCGCAGTCTCTGCAACTTATCAAGGGAAAAGCAACAAATAACACACAAGGGGATCCCCATAAGGATAACAGCTGACCTTTCAATAGAAACTCTTCAGGCCAGGAGGGAATGGCAGGGCATACTTAAAGTGATGAAAGAAAATAACCTACAGCCCAGATTACTGTACCCAGCAAGGATCTCATTCAAGTATGAAGGCAAAATCAAAAGCTTTACAGACAGGCAAAAGCTGAGAGAATTCAGCATTAGCAAACTAGCTCTCCAACAAATGCTAAAGGACCTTCTCTAGACAGGAAACACAGAAAGGGTATATAAACTTGAACCCAAAACAATAAAGAAAATGGCAACAGGATCATACTTATCAATAATTACCTTAAACGTAAATGGGTTGAACGCCCCAACCAAAAGACAAAGGCTGGCTGAATGGATACAAAAACAAGACCCCCATATACGTTGTCTACAAGAGACCCATCTCAATACGAGGGACACATAAAGACTGAAAGTAAAGGGCAGAAAAAGATATTCCACGCAAATAGAGATGAAAAGAAAGCAGGAGTAGCAACACTCATATCAGATAAAATAGACTTTAAGACAAAGGCTGTGAAAAGAGACAATGAAGGACACTACATAATGATCAAAGGCTCAATCCAAGAAGAAGATATAACAATTATAAATATATATGCACCCAACATAGGAGCACCACAGTATGTGAGACAAATGCTAACAAGTATGAAAGGGGAAATCAACAATAACACAACAATAGTGGGAGACTTTAATACCCCACTCACAGCTATGGATAGATCAACTAAACAGAAAATTAACGAGGAAACACAAAAGTTAAATGATACAATAGACCAGTTAGACCTAATAGATATCTATAGGACATTTCACCCCAAAACAATGAATTTCACCTTCTTCTCAAGTGCACACGGAAACTTCTCCAGGATAGATCACATCCTGGGCCATAAATCTAGCCTTGGTAAATTCAAAAAAATTGAAATCATTCCAAGCACCTTTTCTGACCACAATGCAGTAAGACTGGATCTCAATTACAGGAGAAAAACAATTAAAAATTCCAACATACGGAGACTGAACAACACGCTGCTGAATAACGAACAAATCATTGAAGAAATCAAAAAAGAAATCAAAATATGCATGGAAATGAATGAAAATGAAACCACAGCAACCCCAAACCTGTGGGACACTGTAAAAGCAGTGCTAAGGGAAAGGTTCATAGCAATACAGGCATACCTCAAGAAACAAGAAAAAAGCCAACTAAATAACCTAACTCTACACCTAAAGCAACTAGAAAAGGAAGAAATGAAGAACCCTAGGGTTAGTAGGAGAAAAGAGATTTTAAAAATTAGGGCAGAAATAAATACAAAAGAAAAAAAAGAAATCTGCTTTTGTTGCAAGGGTTAATTCTGATCTTCTCTTTATGCAAAAATGTTTGGCTGTTGACCATTCCTTCTTGAACTTTGTCCACAAGGTTGGCTGCTGCCTATTTGATGATTCTTTATTTACCTTAAAGGTAACTGTCATGGCTCTTTCTGATGTGGACCTTAAGCCTTCTTTAGATCAGTTAGGTTCCATGACTGTCTCCCAAGAGTAAGAGATGTGTATTAATCAGGGTTTTCCAGAGAAATAGAACCAATAGGATATATCTACATATGTCTCTATGTGTGTCTGTGTTATATATAGATATATATAGAAACTTTATGTAATTTTAATATTTATTAATATTATATATATGTACATGTATATATACACACAAACACACACATATATAAATCAATTAAAGACATTTATTTTAAGGAATATGTTCATTCTTGTTGTTTTCAGTCACTAGGTCAAGTCTGACTCTTTGAGACCCCATGAACTGCAGCACACCAGGCATTCCTGTCCTTCATTATCTCCTGAGTTTGCTCAAACTCATGTCCATTGAGTTGGTGATGCCATCCAACCATCTCATCCGCTGTTGCCCCCTTCCCCTCCTGTCCCCAATCTTTCCCAACATCAGGGTCTTTTCCAGTGAGTTGGATTTTAAATCAGATGGCCAAAGTATTAGAACTTCAGCTTCAGTATCAACCCTTCTGATGATATTCAAAGTTGATTTCCTAAAGGACTGACTGGTTTGATCTCCTTGCTATCCAAGGGACGCTCAAGAGTCTTCTCCAGCACTGCAGTTTGAAGGCATCGATTCTTCAGCACTTAGCCTTCTTTATGGCCCAACTCTCACAACTGTACACAACTACTGGGAAATCCATAGACTTGACTATACGAACCTTTGTTGGTCAAGTGGTGTCTCTTTTTTTAAATATGCTGTCTGTGTTTGTCATAGCTTTTCTACCAAGAAGCAAGCATCTTTTAATTCATTGTGTTCATTGTGGCTCCACCATTAGGGAGTCTTGGGGAATCAAAAGTCTCATGGAGGATCCTGGGCTCGAGATTCAGTAAAGAGTTGCAATTATTTTTTTTTTATTGTAATAATGAGTGTTTTTTGTTATTATTCATACTTTTCTGCTTTTTTAAAAAAGAATTTAAAATTTAAAAAAAAAAAGAAAGAGTTGCAATTCTTACAGAGGCAATCTGCAGGTGAACAAGGAAGAGCTCATGCTGCATCTGAAATCTGAAGGTAGAATTCTTTTTGCTGGGGAAGGTTAGCATTTTGGTCCAATCAGGCCTCAACTGTTTGGATGAGGCCCACCCTCAGGGAGGGCAATCTGCTTTACTCTGAATACACTGGTTAAAATGAGAATTTCATCCAAAAACACCCTTACAGGAGCATTCAGAGTAGTCAGTTCAGTTTAGTCTCTCAGTCATGTCTGACTCAGCCAGAATGGACCACAGTTCAGTCGCTCAGTCATGTCCAATTCTTTGCAACCCTAAGGACTGCAGCAGGTCAGGCTTCCCTGTCCATCACCAACTTCAGGAATTTACTCAAACTCATGTCCATTGAGTCAGTGATGCCATCTGACCATCTCATCCTCTGTCATCCCCTTTTCCTCCTGCCTTCAATCTTTCCCAGCATCAGGGTCTTTTCCAATGAGTCAGTTCTTTGCATCAGGTGGCCAAAGTATTGGAGTGTCAGCTTCATCATCAGTCTTTCCAATGAATATTCAGGACTGATCTCCTTTAGGATTGACTGCTTTGATCTCCTTGAAGTCCAAGGGACTCTCAAGAGTCTGCTCCAACACCACAGTTCAAAAACATCAATTCTTCAGCACTCAGCTTTCTTTATAGTCCAACTCTCACATCTATACATAACTACTGGAAAAACCATAGCTTTGACTAGATGGACCTTCGTTGGCAAAGTAATGACTCTGCCTTTTAATATACTGTCTAGGTTTGTCATAGGTTTTCTTCCAAGGAGTAAGCATCTTTTAATTTCATGGCTGCAGTCACCATCTGCAGTGATTTTGGAACGCCCCAAAATTAAGTCTCTCACTGTTTCTCCATCTATTTGCCATGAAGTGATGGGACTGGATGCCATGATTTTAATTTTCTGAATGTTGAGTTTTAAATCAACTTTTTCACTCTCCTCTTTCACTTTCATTAAGAGGGTCTTTAGTTCCTCTTCACTTTCTGCCATAAGGGTGGTGTCATCTGCATATCTGAGGTTATTGATATTTCTCTAGGCAATCTTGATTCCAGCTTATGCTTCATCCAGCCTGGCATTTTGCATGATGTACTCTGCATATAAGTTAAATAAGCAGGGTGATAATATACAACCTTGACGTACTCCTTTCCCAATTTGGAACCAGGAAATTGCTTCTTCCAAAGCATGTTGCTTCTTGACCTGCATACACATTTCTCAGGAGGCAAGTCAGGAGGTCTGGTATTCCATCTCTTGAAGAATTGTCCACAGTTTGTTGAGATCCACACAGTCAAAGGCTTTGGCATAGTCAATAAAGCAGAAGTAGACGTTTTTCTGGAACTTTCTTGCTTTTTCAATGATCCAGCGGATGTTGGCAATTTGATCTCTGGTTCCTCTGCCTTTTCTAAAACCAGCTTGAACATCTGAAAGTTCACGGTTCACATACTGTTGAAGCCTGACTTGGAGAATTTTGAGCGTTACTTTGCTAGTGTGTGAGATGAGTGCAATTGTGCAGTAGTTTGAACATTCTTTTGTGTTGTCTTTCTTTGGAATTGGAATGAAAACTGATCTTTTCCAGTCCTGTGGCCACTGCTGAGTTTCCAAATTTGCTGGCATATTGAGTGCAGCACTTTCACAGCATCATCTTTCAGGATTTGAAATAGCTCAATTGGAATTTCATCACCCCCACTGGCTTTGTTCGTAGTGATGCTTCCCAAGGCCCGCTTGATTTCACATTCCAGGATGTCTGACTCTAGGAGAGTGATCACACCATCTTGGTTATCTGGGTCATGAAGATCTATTTGGTACAGTTTTTCCGTGTTTTCTTGCCACCTCTTCTTAATATCTTCTGCTTCTGTTAGGTCCGTACCATTTCTTTCCTTTATCGTGCCCATCTTTGTATGAAATGTTCCCTTGGTATCTCTAATTTTCTTGAAGAGATCTCTACTTTTCCCCATTCTATTGTTTTCCCCTATTTCTTTGCATTGATCACTGAGGAAGGCTTTCTTACCTCTCCTTGCTATTCTTTGGATGGATTCAAACTGGTGTATCTTTCCTTTTCTCCTTTGCCTTTCACCTCTCTTCTTTCCTGATAGCTCAGTTGGTAAAGAATCTGCCTGCAGTGGAGGAGACTCCTGGGTTCAATTCCTGGGTCAGGAAGATCTGTTGGAGAAGGGATAGGCTGCCCACTGCAGTATTCTTGGCCTCCCTTTGTGGCTCAACTGGTATAGAATCTTCCTGCAATGTGGGAGACCTGGTTTTGATCCCTGAGTTGGGAAGATCCCCTGGAGAAGGGAAAGACTACCCACTCCAGTATTCTGGCCTGGAGAATTCCATGGACTGTGTAGTCCATGGGGTTGCAAAGAGTTGGACATGACTGAGCACCTTTCACTCCCATTCTGAATACATTCAATTAGTTATCTAGGCACATGGCCTAGCCAAGTTGCCACATAAAATTAACCATCACAAGATTCTTTCCATTTTTGCCCTCTGATTTGTTGTGGTTCCCTTTCTACCCAGTTGCATCCTTTGCCCACAAAATTAAAGGACTGGTTTTAAATTTTAGATCCCCTAGCATTCACGTGAAGCTGTTGACAAGAAGTCGTATTCTAGGCCCATCTCTTAGATTATGATGCCTTTTTTTGGGCAGTCAGGCACTTCTCATGCAAAAGTCAGTTATGGACCATCATTCTGAAAATAGATGTCTCAAGAGCAGAGCGTATCGTCTTCCTATTCCTGCTGATTCCCTAAAACAAAAAGGCACTATATTTTATTCAATGATTTTATTGCTAATCATTTCAAGAGCACATGCAGTTAATGAAAAGATAAATGCTGATCAGTGAGATGGTTCAATCCATATCCCAAAACTTTCCTGTTCACTGGCCCTGGTCTATATTGATAGGCAGATGGGGTTAGGCCTCCATCCTTAGAAGATTCTTTAGAGATCTCTAGGTCCTGCCTTCTGAATCCACCATCCTTAGGCTGTTTAGATTGGAAACTAGAGCTACTCTAGTAGCTACTCAAACTTTGTTTGGAAAGAGAATTGGGCTGTCATCATGGCCAGAAACCATTGTCCTTCCCTTCATGAGTTAGTGTCTTAATTCCGTCATGAGATATGGGCTTGTGTATGAGCAAAGCATTGACATGTTGGCTTCTGAAGACCCCTGGCTTTCTGTGACTTCGGTCCCTACTCTTGGGAGACAAAGGTTCAAGCCCTGGGAAGCCCTGGTCTTCCTACAGCTGAGTTCTTTTGGTTAAGTTGGGCTTAGAAATGCGTCAGTGACCTGAACTGGTTGCTTTGTCTATTGCTTGGTCATACCCACTGTCCTTTTTGTACAGCCCACGTGGTCTAGGTAGGGGACACTGTCCTTCTAGGAGCATGTCTGTCTCATGTCAACACCCCTCTGTATCTGTTTCCTTTTTTCCAAAACTTTTGCCTTTGGTAGGGCTCCGGGTCAATTCCTATTTCTGAGGTTTATTTCAGTTCTGACTCCCAGAACAGAGTGATGAGCCAGCCGTGAGCTGCGTTTCCCTTCCAGCTTCCAGCCTCAGCCACTCTCACAACCCCTGCCTCCCCCTCCCCAATTCCTCCCTCACATCTGTACAGTTTTCTCCCACCCTTTCCTCCACCTGTAATGCCCAGCATCTCACCACCCTGCCCCAGCCCTCTGCCCCTGCCCTCCCAGGTGCCCAATTATATTTCAGGTTCGGCTCAAAATCTTTTTCCTTCTGGGATGCTGTCCCTCCTCCCCCAGTGCAAACTCTCTCTTCTCAAGTCCCGTACATTTTATTTTTCTTATGAGACACATTTGATTTATGCTTCTACTTCATGTTGTTGCTGTTGTTTAGTCACTCAGTCATGTCCGACTCTTTGCGACCCCCGTGGACTGTAGCCCCCCAGGCTCCTCTGTCCATGGGATTTCCCAGGCAAGAATACTGGAGTGGGTTGCTTTTTCCTTCTCCAGGGGATCTTCCCAACCCAGGGATTGAACCCATGTCTCCTGCACTGCAGGTAGATTTTTTACCACTGAGCCACCAGGGAATGTCCACTATTCTTTGTGTTCACTTTACTCCATGAGCAACTTCACGGGTGGAGTCATTGCCTGTTCCGTGCCTGGTACTGCCTGAGCCTCTGGGCGATGCAGATTGGCTCAGATAAGACATGGCCTTTGAGCAGGAGCTGGGAGATTCAGGGTCTGGGCGCTGGCCAGTAAATCATGAGTGAGAGCAGTGAGATGCGTGCTTTGGGGGAGGCATGCAGGTGTGTTCTGGGAGCCAGAGAAATGTACAGATCAGACATGGGGTCATGGGACCCTTCCCAGGGGCGTCTCAGATAGCTGACATTAGCCGTTGTGTCTGTGTTCTTCGTTGGCGATGCTTAAACAGCATCACCAATTCAGTGGACATGAACTTGAGAAAACTCCAGGAGATAGTGGACAATTGAGGTTGGTGCGCTGCATTCCTTGAGGTCACAAAGAGTGGGACACGACTAAGCGACTGAACAACAGCTGCTTCCTTCCATATCCATTGTAACAACTGGAAAGGTGCTTTCTGCATGGGAGGTGCTCAAAAACTGTCTATGAACTTAATGGACAAAATAAAAGAACAAGTCTGTGATGGAGAACCAGTTCTCTTAAGTTTTCAGTTAGATATGTAATTAGGGGTTCTATGTTTGGTAAATATGGGACCATGGAAAGGACATGGTGTATTTGTTTTATAAATTCTTGAATCAGAATACATTCTTCGATCCAAGGCCGCCTTATAGACAGCGTGACCCAGAATGTTGTCAGAACCCCTTAGGCGCATTTTAAGCGGTATTGCCCATCCTTTCCGTATCATTTAAAAAAGAAATAGGTCAGAATAATTTGAACCAATGGAATCTTTGGTGCCATCCTCCTTTTGCTTTGAAACCACGGGCGAGCTCCTCTTTAGGTTAGGAAGTAGCAACATGCCAGGGGGCAGAAATAGATGCTGTATTCATTCGTCCTTCACTTCTCGGAGAGCTGTTTTTCTCCACCATCATTAGTGAACATAAAGGCCCTCGTGAGATCTCTAAAAGGAGCTGAGACCCTTTAGAGTTTTGAGAAAGAAACAGGGCAAGAGCGTAGACGAGAAAGCCCATCAAAGCATCACCGACAGGCATTCACTGCATCCTTCTCCATCAAAACAGCAGCTGGTCGTCAGGGTGTGGAGCTGTTTCTAAAAGTTCTGTTCAGTATGTGTGGGGTTAGATCTCCCATGGCTCTGTCAGCACTGGAGCGGAGTTTCTCCTTTAAGTAGGGAATGAAACACAGCATGAGAGGGTCAGAGTAGCATACTAGTGGATGGGGAAATACTCGATGAGCCAGTGGTTAGTGGCATGACAGAGAAAAAGAGACTAATTTATTCTAAGAGGTTGTCCTTCCAAGGGGAGGGGGACCCTTCTCTTGTCTGAACGAATAGCTTATTGACAGCACTCATTAAAGACTTCTGAGCCAAATAATAAATCTATGAGCCAGAGAAAGCATCTATGCTCTGGACTTTCCCACCCAGGGATCGAACCTGCGTCTCCTGTGTCTCCTGCATTGCAGGCTGATTCTTTACCGCTGAGCCATTGGGGAAGCCCAGAGCATAGATGCTTAATGGCCAAAATGAAAGAGTCTGAGATACATTTATGTGCTAATAAAAGATAGATGATTTCTCCCACAGATTATATTTCCAGAAACCACTCTGTGGGCCTTTGAGAGACAAAGTACTTTTGTGGATACTAAAAATAGAATAATAAATATTGGAAGCATACTAAACACTAAATACAGAGATCATAAAGGGAAGTGCGGCCAAGCTGTCGGTGTTTCAACAGTCGAGGATCAGCCTATCTAGAATTTCATGGACTTGTGTCTAAATTATGATTCTTGGTTCTAATGTAATGAAAAACCATTGCTTATTGCCATTTGCACCAACATGGATGGACCTAGAGAATGTCATACTGAGCAAAGTAAGTCAGACAGAGAAGGAGAAATACTATATGACATTCCTTACATGTGGAATCTGAAAAGAATTGATACACATGAATTTACTTACTGAAAGTAAATTAAAACAGAAAGAAATTCACAGACTTTGAGAATGAACTTGTGGTTGCCAGGGGGAAGGATGGGGGAAGGGATAGTTGGGGAGTTTGGGATAAACATGAACATACTCCTATATTTTAAACAGACCTCCTACAAGGACCTCTTGTATATAGCATGGGGAACTCTGCTCAGTGTTATGTGGTAGTCTGGATGGGAGGAGCATTTGGAGGAAATTGTTGTTGTTGTTTAGTCCCTAAGTCTGACTCTTTGTGAACCCATAGACTTGCAGCCTGCTAGGCTCCTCTGTCCATGGCATTTCCCAGGCAAGAATATGGAGTGAGTTGGCATTTCCTTATCCAGGGGATCTTCTCAACCCAGGGATTGAACTGACGTCTCTTGCATTGACAGGCAGGTTCTTTACCACTGAACCATGGGGAGGCCCCTGGGAGAGAATGAATACATGTGTATGTGTGGCTAAGTCCCTTCGCTGTTCACTGGAAACTATCACAACATTGGCAATCAGCTATATTCCTATACACAATTAAAAAGTTTAAAAAAGAGCCATTGCTGCCTTTTATGTAATAGACAGGATAATCATATCTTTGCTTGCGATGGAATATGACAACATATTAATACTTGAGTCATTTATTATATTTTTAAAGTTACAAAATTTTCTTCCAAAGGATAGATGTTTCATCAGATTTATATTTGGCATCAGCGTTTTCCATACTATTGAAATGTATCCCCCCCCCCGCCATGCTAACAGACAGTTGTAGAGGCATTATTGACTGGTGGCATTCCAAATATATTAGGGTGAGGATTATATATGTCACTGGTGACATTTCCAGGGTTATAACATTTAGAGTGGAGGGTGGTTTTAGAGGCCTCCCTACCTATTTTGTTTTAAACATCAGGAAACCAAGGTCGAAGGGAGATTTAAGCTATTGCTCAAAGCCCAAGAGCTAATTCATAACATTAATTAAAGTAGGAGAAGAATGAAGGGAGGTTTCTGGACTTTTGCTCCAGGGCTCCCCCTGATGGGCAGCATGGCCTCTGCAGGACCTTCAGTGTTAACAGTGAGTCTTGGTTCTTGCTTTTAGCATCTTCATGGGAAATTTTACTTCAGGGAAAACCAGGGAGCATCAGTCGAAACCTTTTAAGATGATCCGACCTCTTGACCTGTTGGTGCAGCAATTCTCCAGCTTTCATGTGCACTCGTGAACATCTCGTTAAAAATGCAGTTCTGGACCCAGTGGGTCTTGGATGGGACCTGAGATGAGATGCTGGTAACCTTGTGAAATGCCGCAGATATCAGACCAAGATATTAAAAGTCACCATTCTCAAGGTCTTCCAAAGAGATTTAGATTCATAAACCCCAGTTCCATGAGGTTTTCTGGCATCAGTTACAATAGGGGACTAAGTTCTCTGGGACTCTTATTCTAGAGTAAATTTTGAGAAAATCATGGTATAGGTGACACGAGGAACACAGGGAGAGAGAAAAGCCCTGCTGTATGGCTGGCAGTCTTTTACACGTAGCCCCAAAACTGTTCTTTTAGGCTGCTACCCCACAGGCTTATGGAGATGTAACTGACTTACATCACTGCTTCAGTTTTCAGGTGTACAACAAAACGATCTGGTTATATATGTATATTGTGAAATGATTGTCACAGTAAGTTTAATCCATCCACAATAGTTACAATCCATCACCAGAGTTACACATTTTTTTTTTTCCTCCTGATATGAACTTTGAAGATCTGTTCTTTTAGCAACTTTCAGAAATGCAGTACAGCGTTATTAACTATAGTTACCATGCAGTACGTTACATCCCCAGGACTTAAAAAGTTCCACTTGGAAGATAAAATAGTTCCAGGACTATTTTTTGCAGCCCTTGATTTTGTACTCTGTTTGTTATACCTCTCCATCTTTATTTTATTCTTACCTCTTCATCTTTTAAAAAAATTTTAATTTGTTTATTTTTGGCTGTGTTGGGTCTTTGTTGCTAACTGGGCTTTTCTCTAGTTGCAGCGAGTAGGGGCTACATTCTAGCTGTGCACAGACTTCTCATTTCTGTGACTTTTCATTGTGGAGCACAGGCTCTAGGGTGCACAGGCTTTAGTAGCTGTGTCTTCTGGGTTCTCAAGCACCAGCTCAATAGCTGGGGTGCACAGGTTTAGTTGCCCCGCAGCATGTGGGATCGTCCCGATCAGGGATTGAATCTGTTTCTCCTGCATTGGCAGATGGATTATTTACCACTGAGCCACCCAGGAAACCCACAGCTCTTAGTCTTTACAAAGAGGAGAGATATTTATTCTATAATTTTTTATCAGAGACAGATAACTATGATTCTTAGATTTTAATAACTATTTTTGAATTCAGAAATAAGGCTCTGATTAGACTTTATGCCCAAGAGAAGAAAACCACCTCTTTAGAACTTGGTGGGTTACTTTTCTTGTCTTTCCTTTCCCAAAGGTGCTTATCCATTTGGCCTATTTTTCAGTCCATAAGTCAGCGAGCTGAGTGGGGAGCCCCTGGGAATAATGCAGCTAAATGGCTTTGCCTGTGACATCTGGTGGGGCTGCTCTTCTTTAGGGATCTGAAAACCATCAGCCTTGCTTGCTCACAAAAAAGGAGTTTATTCCATTTACCATTTGGGAGTCATTTGCATGCATGCATGCTCAGTCATGTCCAGCTCTTTGTGACCCTATGGACTGTAGCCTGGCTCTTCTGTCCATGAAATTTTCTAGGCAAGAATAGTGGAGTGGGTTACCATTTCTCCTCCAGGGGATGTTCTTGACCCAGGGATTGAACCCGCATCTCCTGTATTGCAGGCAGATTTTTTACCACTGAGCCACTGGAGAAGCCCAGAGAATCATTTATTTCTCCACACATTTCCATCCCTCATCCCATGTTCTGTGAGCACCTCTGAGTGTCAGACATGGAGTTTCACCTGCACAAAACAGGGTGAGGAAACCATTTAGAAGCTTGGTGTATTTCTAGGGAACATGAGATAAGGCAGATTCACAGAAGATCTTGCCTCCCCGGAAACTGGCTGGAAATCTACCATCTCCATAGCCAGAGGTGGGGGCGGAGACAGGCATTACCCCAATATTTGTCAGGCTGTCCTGAGCTGTCATGTGGCTTTCTTCTCTCAGATTGCCTTCTGCTTGTATTCCAAGAGTAGTCCCTGGAAACCTGGCCCAAACCTGCATGTCTGTTGCTCATTAGCAATAGGGAACTCGTTCTGTGTTCAGCTTCCTTTCACTTAATGGGCTTTCAGAAGCTAAGATCAGCGTTTAATTGAGCCACGGCATGTGTCCATTCCAGGTTCATGCTGGAGGAGAATTTCTAGTTCATGATGATTCTGCAGTTAAACAAGATATTTCCAAGTCAATAAAGGTTGGCGAAGCGGGCTGGGAAGGGAGTATGAACACTTTCCCTGGATACAACTGCTTTGTAACAGAGTAGCGGAGCAACATCACTGCCGGCCCCTGGGGTCATCTCCGTGAATGTAATAGACCATCTTCTGCATGTCTGTGGCTGGTTTCCGCACAGTTCTGCACAGAAGATTAGAGCTGTGTCTTAGCGGGGACTGTGTGTTATGTGCAGGGACACTTTGGGCTGGAGGGAAAAGCACAGAAAATGCTGGTGTGACTGTTTCTCAGGAGTCCGCAGAGGCCCCGGCAAATGTGGAAAGTTCCAGAACAGTCCAGAGTCCAAAGGTCATCACTGTGTAGGACATCGGAACTGTCAATTACATGTCTTGTTTTCACACCATCACAACATTTTGGCAGGAAACTGGGGGAAACAAAGCACATGAACAGAGAAAATACCCGTAGCAGCTTATATGATATTATTTATACTTGCCCAAGATAGTCATGGGGCTCAGTGTTAAAGAATCTGCCTGCAATGTAAGAGATGCAGGTTTGATCCCTGGGTCAGGAAGACCCTCTGGAAGAGGAAATGGCAACCTACTCCAGTATTCTTGCCTGGAAAATTCATGGACAGAGCAACATAACGGGCCACAGTCTATAGGGTTGCAAAGCGATAGACATGATGGAGTGACTCCAACAACAAAAATAGACATGCATGTGTGTTTAGGCCTATATCTGTAGAAAAAATAATTTCACTTTCCTCCCTTCAAAGAATGCTCAAACTACCGCAGAATTGCACTCATCTCACATGCTAGTAAAGTCATGCTCAAAATTATCCAAGCCAGGCCTCAGCAATATGTGAACCGTGAACTTTCAGATGTTCAAGCAGATTTTAGAAAAGGCAGAGGAACCAGAGATCAAATTGCCAACATCCTCTGGATCATGGAGAAAGCAAGAGAGTTCCAAAAAAATATCTATTTCTGCTTCATTGACTATGCCAAAGCCTTTGACTGTGTGGATCACAATAAACTGTGGAAAATTCTGAAGGAGATGGGAATACCAGACCACCTGACCTGCCTCTTGAGAAATCTGTATGCAGGTCAGGAAGCAACAGTTAGAACTGGACATGGAACAACAGACTGGTTCCAAATAGGAAAAGGAGTACGTCAAGGCTGTATATTGTCACCCTGCTTATTTAACTTATATGCAGAGTACATCATGAGAAATGCTGGGCTGGATGGAGCACAAGCTGGAATCAAGATTGCTGGGAGAAATATCAATAACCTCAGATATGCAGATGAAACCACCCTTATGGCAGAAAGTGAAGAGGAACTCAAAAGCCTCTTGATGAAAGTGAAAGAGGAGAGTGAAAAGGTTGGCTTGAAGCTCAACATTCAGAAAACAAAGGTCATGGCATCTGGTCCCATCACTTCATGGGAAATAGATGGAGAAACAGTGGAAACAGTGTCAGACTTTATTTTTTTGGGCTCCAAAATCACTGTGGATGCTGATTGCAGCCAGGAAATTAAAAGACACTTACTCCTTGGAAGGAAAGTTATGACCAACCTAGACAGTATATTAAAAAGCAGAGACATTACTTTGCCAACCAAGGTCCATCTGGTCAAGGCTATGGTTTTTCCCGTGGTCATGTATGGATGTGAGAGTTGGACTGTGAAGAAAGCTGATCGCTGAAGAATTGATGCTTTTGATCTGTGGTGCTGGAGAAGACTCTTGAGAGTCCCTTGCACTGCAAGCAGATCCAACCAGTCCATTCTAAAGGAGATCAATCCTGGGTGTTCATTGGAAGGACTGATGCTAAAGCTGAAACTCCAATACTTTGGCCACCTCATGCGACAAGTTGACTCACTGGAAAAGAGTCTGATGCTGGGAAGGATTGGGGGTGGGAGGATAAGGGGACGACAGAGAATGAGATGGCTGGATGGCATCACCAACTCAATGGACATGAGTTTGAGTGAACTCCAGGAGTTGGTGATGGACAGGGAGGCCTGGTGTGCTGTGATTCATGGGGTCGCAAAGAGTCTGACATGACTGAGCGACTGAACTGAACTGAATGTACTTTTAAAAAATATTTACTTATCTAATTTATTTATTTGGCTGTGCGAGGTCTTAGTTGGGGCATGGGAACTCTTAGTTGTGGCATGTGGGATCTAGTTCCCTGAGTAGGGACTGAACCTGGGCTTCCTGCATTGGGAGTGTGGAGTCTTAGCCAGTGAACCACCAGGAAAGTCCCCAAACTAGCATATTAATATTCAAGGGATGGGTTATATGTTGTGAAAGGCACCGGCTGAAATGATGCGAGCACAGTCTGTAGGCAGCAGTTTTGTAGGAGTCTGAAGTGAAGATGCATGGGATAGCTTGAACTTGGATTAGGTTAGGGAAGGGGCTGCCGCACAGGCCAGGGTCATGGACTGTGATAACTTATGCTCAAAATCTTGTCACCCTTCCTTAAGCTTGAATTATTTTATTGATTTTTAAACCAAAGTTTAATCTTCTATTTTAAGAATTTCTCCACACATGGAAGACTTTGAGGATTAAAAAAAATATATCATATTGTGACATCTAAAATCAGAAACAGTACATGAATTTGACTTTTGCCTCCGGGCTGTTTGAAGTTGCTAAAATAAATAAATAATACCTTTTTAAAATCTACTTTAGCAACTTCCATATTTAGATAATATTATGCTTCTATTTCTATCATAAGAACAATTCATTTTGCAGTTTAATCAAAAATACTCCATTGTATTTAGCTTGGTATAAATTCACAGGCTGCTAAGTGAGACATCAGTTCCATGGCTGTTTCCTGGTGGAAACAGTTTTCTGCTCATCATGGCCCTGTGACGTGACATTGCCTCCTCAGAATTACAGTGTGGGGTGCTAAGGCTCTTGGGATGACTTTGTTTCAGAAAGGGTTTAAATATCATTTTATTTATTATTATTTTTAATGTTTATTTATTTGATGGCCCCAGATCTTAGTTGTGACATGCAGAAGCTTCAATCTTCATTGTGGCATGTATGATCTTTAGTTATGGCATGTGAACTCTTAGTTGCAGCATGTGGGGTCTAGTTCCATGATCAGGGATTGAACCCAGACCCCTTTCATTGGGAGTGCAGAATTTTAGCCACTGGCAAGCCACTCCAGTCCTCTTGCCTAGAAAATCCCATGGACGGAGGAGCCTGATAGGTTGCAATCCATGGGGTCACAAAGAGTCGGACATGACTGAAGTGACTTAGCAGCTTAGCAGGACCACCAGGAAAGTCCCTGAAATTTTAAAATTTTGTAGTACTTCCAAAGGTACGAGCATTTTAGTTTTGTTTAGGTCAGCAAGAAACCAATCCAGCCTTATTATTATTATCATCTAGAGAGAATTCAAGGTGGCTCTAGGTATCAACATGCTTAAAGAGAGCACATGGCTCCTCTGCTTGGTCCAGATGATGTCAGCGTGGGCTTCCATGTTTCTATGGACCATTCTGATGAAGTAAGAGGCTTTGTGGCCAGGGGAGGCCAGTGGACACAGGTCAGATCAGGGGTCAAGATCTAACTCTGGCACTTACTGAAATTGTATCACTTAATTCTCTGCTGCTGCTGCTGCTGCTAAGTCGCTTCAGTCATGTCCGACTCTGTGAGACCCCATAGACGGAAGCCCACCAGTCTCCACCGTCCCTGGGATTCTCCAGGCAAGAACACTGGAGTGGGTTGCCATTTCCTTCTCCAATGTGTGAAAGTGAAGTCGCTCAGTCGTGTCCGACTAGTAGCGACCCCATGGACTGCAGCCCACCAGGCTCCTCTGTCCATGCGATTTTCTAGGCAAGAATACTGCAGTGGCTTGCCATTGCCTTCTCCAACTTAATTCTCTAGAGCTTCAGTATCCTTGTCTGTTGATGGGAAAGATGAAATGTCCCTATAACAGGGCCTGGCATATGGGAGATCTTAGGCAAGACCAGGTCTTGTAGAGGTGCTGGAGAAAATCCTAATGGAATTTGAAATGAGGTCATACGTGTGCGAGCATTTTGTAAAGTGCTTTGGAAATAAAAGGTGACATGATACACAAATGATGAAAGTGGCATCTGTTGTCTCCATCAAGAGTCTCCTTCCTGTGGTCCTTGTTGCTCTTGGCATTCAACCCTGTTATCCTTGGATGTCTCTGCCTACCCTTATCCTCTTTTGAACAACCCAGGAATGCTTCTGGCCTGCATGACAGATTTTAATTGACTTTAGTGGAATACATTCAGGGCTAGACTCACATTTAATTTCCTTCTCAGAGTTCTCATTTTAAAGGAAAATTGTTGGGAGAAAGTTGATACTTGAATTTCTGAATGCAAGTCACCAGCGTATCCTGTATGTATTAGTGTTTTTGGTTTTATTTTGTCTTTAAGATCTGTGCTGAGACAAGAGAGGATGCCATTGGCCACAAAAATGGGTGATTGGTTGTCTTAATTGTTATCAGTTGTTTTGAAGAGCTGTTTAACTCTATGTATTTTTAATTTTGCAGTTAAAAATAAAATTGTTGACAAATATCAATTTTATCCAGAAAGACTCATGAACATATAATGGTTCCTCAAGTGGAACAATAATAAACACCACAACACAGTTACTAGCCAGCAGTAGTAGTATGAGATAGTTTTTGTTTTTAATTATGAGGATCTTTATTTTGAACTGAATTTCAAAAGTACTTTAAAAAATAAACATAACTAGACGTGGATACTGGAGAAGGCAATGGCAAGCCACTCCAGTACTCTTGCCTAGAAAACCCCATGGATGGAGGAGCCTGGTGGGCTGCAGTCCATGGGGTCGCTAAGGGTCGGACACGACTGAGTGACTTCACTTTCACTTTTCACTTTCACATATTGGAGAAGGAAATGGCAACCCACTCCAGTGTTCTTGCCTGGAGAATCCCAGGGAAGGGGGAGCCTGGTGGGCTTCCGTCTATGGGGTCACACAGAGTCGGACACGACTGAAGTGATTTAGCAGCAGCAGCAGACGTGGATACAGGCTTCTCTTGTAGCTCAGACCATAAAGAATCTGCCTGCAATGCAGGCAGTCCAGGTTCAAGCCCTGGGTTGGGAAGATCCCCTGGAGAAGGGAATGGCTACCGACTTCAGTATTCTTGCCTGGAGAATTCCATAGACAGAGGAGCCTGGCCGGCTACAGTCCATGTGGTTGCAAAGAGTCGGACACGACTGAGTGACTAACACACGTGCCCAGAGACATGGGTGCAGTTTAGTTGCCCGTGCTTTGGACAGAAGGCAGTGGACTGGGAGAGCAGAGTTAGTGAGTGTAGGATTCAAGGACATCAGGGGCTTCCCAGTCCTTCCCAGGTGGCTTGGTGGTAAAAAAAAACCAAACAAACAACTGCCGGTTTGATCCCTGGGTTGGGAAAATCCCCTGAAGGAGGAAATGGCAACCCACTCCAGTATTGTTGCCTGGAGAATCCCATGGACAGACGAGCCTGGCAGGCCACAGTCCATGGGATTGCAAAGAACTGGTCACAACTGAGCGACCGAACACACGCACACAGTCAAGGACATCTAGGAAGGTCCCTTCATCCCAAATTTCCTTGACACACCAGCCTGGCAGGATGCCTGGAATCGTAGTATTTGAGCTTAATTCCTTGTAATAAAGGCATGATTTCCAATTTAAATGCAAATGTCCCTGAAATGGTACCACATTAAGGCATTATCTATTATTAAAACTGGAATAACTTAACTTAAGCAGGGGCTGATTTTAGTAGGCCAGAGAAGAGTAGGTAATTCTAGAATCCAGCCGGAGGTGTTGGATCTGAAAACAGGGATCTGGATTTGGCAGGGGCTGAGGTTTGTCAGATTGGCCAGCATCAGAGTCTTGTGCTCGGTTTCCAATTCTTCTTCCTAAGTTTAGAAACAGGGGAGGCTGATGAGCCCTTCTTCTGAGACAGATGTTATATGCCAAGTAAGCAAAGCTATTTGTTTTACATTTGGTTTTTGGCTCCACTGTGTAGTATGTGCGATCTTCATTCCCTGACCAGGAATCAAACCTGTGCCCCCTGCATTGGAAGGAGAAGTCTTAACCACTGGACTGCCAGGGAAGTTCAAAACTAGTTTTACTTTAGAAGAGCCTGAGAAGCCCTAGGAGACATGTTCATCAGATGACGTAAATGACCTTGAACCCCATTCTATAGCCAAGGTCCGTTTATGCAGCTCTCAGGGAAGAGAGGAACTGGAGCTCACTCATGGATTTTTTTTTTTCCTTTCTAACACAAGCATTCAAAAATTATAATTAGAGAAAATGATTTGAGATTGACGTCTTCACTGGGAACGCTCATGTTTAACAACACTACTAGGTGTATCAGCCTTTATCAGAGACCGCCCAGGAACCAGGAAGTGAGATGAAGGTTTTTTCCAGCACTTACGTGGATCTGTCTTATTTAAGGACTTCCTGTGACATGGACATTTCATTAATACCCCCTGATGATGGGGATCCTGAGCCTCTAAGGAATTAAGCATGCATTTCCAATTTTTTTTTTCCCAAAAAAGAACCTAAATCCACTATCTTATTGCAAGAGTCATAAATGAATTAGAAAAGAAACTTCAACTATCAAAATGGTTAAAATATAATATATTAACCAAGAGATTTTGAAAAGAAGATCTGAATAGTATTAGTGTTCTTACATCCAAAATTTATATGCAGATTTTCTCTGATTCAGAATTGGAGAACTACATTATCACCTGAAAGAAATTGCTTCATGAGAATCAGTCAGGCAGTTCAGGTGCACAGCCGTGTCTGACTCTTTGCAACTCCGTGGACTGCAGCACCAGGCCTTCCTGGCCATCACCAACACCCGGAACCTGCTCAAACCCATGAACATCGAGTCAGTGATGCTATCCAACCATCTCATCCTCTGTTATCCCCTTCTCTTCCCACCTTCAACCCTTCTCAGCATCAGATCTTTTCCAGTGAGTCGGTTCTTCGCATCGGGTTGCCAAAGTATTGAAGCTTCAACTTCAACATCAGTCCTTCCAGTGAATATTCAGGACTGATTTCCTTTAGGATTGACAGGTTGGATTTCCTTGCAGTCCAAGGGACTCTCAAGAGTCTTCTCCAACACCATAGTTCAAAGCATCAATTCTTTGGTGCTCAGCTTTCTTTATGGTCCAACTCTCACATCCATACATGACTATTGGAAAAACCATAGCTTTGACTAGTCGGACCTTTGTCACCAAAGTGATGTCTATGCTTTTTAAAACTCTGTCTAGGTTTGTCATAACTTTTCTTCCAAGGAGCAAGCGTCTTTTTAATTTTATGGCTGTAGTCACCATCTGCAGTGATTTTGGAGCCCAAGAAAATGAAGTTTGTCACTGTTTCCATCATATCCCCATCTATTTGCTATGAAGTGATGGGACTGGACGCCATGATCTTCATTGAACGTTGAGTTTTAAGCCACCTTTTTCACTCTCCTCATTCACCTTCATCAAGAGGCTCTTTAGTTTCTCTTCACTTCCTGACATAAGGGTGGTATCATCTGCATATCTGAGGTTATTGATATTTCTCCCAGCAATCTTGATTCCAGCTTGTGCTTCATCCAGCCTGGCATTTCACATGATGTACTCTGCATAGAAGTCAAATAAGCAAGGTGACAATATTCAGCCTTGATATACTCCTTTCTCAATTTGGAACCAGTCCATTGGTCCATGTCCGATTCTAACTGTTGCTTCTTGACCTGCACATAGGTTTCTCAGGAGGCAGATAAGGTGGTCTGGTATTCCCATCTCTTGAAGAATTTTCCACAGTTTATTGTGATCCACACAGTCAAAGGCTTTAGCATAGTCAATGAAGCAGGTGTTTCTCTGGAATTCTCTTGCTTTTTCTATGATGCAATGGATGTTGGCAATTTGATCTCTGGTACCTCTACCTTTTCTAAATCCAGCTTGAACATCTGGAAGTTCTTGGTTCATGTACTGTTGAAGCCTAGCTTGGAGAATTTTGGGTGTTACTTTGCTAGCGTGTGAGATGAGTTCAGTTGTGCAGTACTTTGAACATGAGAGAAAGTAGATCTGAAGGCTGAGGCAAAGGAGAATTCTAGGTCCAATGGAAGAGAAAACAGGTTAAAGTTGCAAATGTATAGAGGAAGACTCATGTACTGGCTAAATACAGGAATTGGGAAGTGTGTTGGATTAGCCATGGTCTGTGAACATAGTAGCCCGTATGTGTGGAGTCCAAAGGGAATGAGGATAAGCAGAAACAGGGATGGAGGGTGGAGAATATTCATGAGAATATTATACATTAATAAAAGCAGTTCAAAGCAAACAAGATTCACCTTGCCCATGAACTTACCTAATTCTTTTGCCACACTTGAGTTAGAGCTTTTGATGAACTTCTGGAAATTGTTAGAATCATTCTTTTCTAATTATCTTGGAGAAACACATCTATTAGATATAACCTGCCTTTTGTTCAATGTGAAAATCATGAAAGCAGCAAGCATTTAGTGAGATAAGATTTAATTAAAATGAATGATAAGACCGTCCCACCTCTGCTGGTGTTACTTCAATTTGTGTGAGTGTAAATTCAATAAAGAAAAACATCCATCAGATCAGGGACTCTGTATAAATAAAATCATTCACAATAAAATGAAAAGATTTTCCCCCTGTAATACTGAGGAAATATTTTTAATTAAATGCTGTGGTGTCAGGGATTATATAATCAAGACAGACTTCTTGGAGTTCAGACTATGATACCAATAATAATAAGAAGATGAATCTAGCCTCATGTGTGCATTCTTATTTCAGTAAGAGAGCAAGGGGATGAAGAATTGCATTCATCCTCCCTAAAGAAGGCTGCACTGATGATCCTTTGTACCTACTCTGCAGTGTTTTACTTTTTTGTTTACCTATGGTCTCTCATTTTGGGTAGGATTTGTGAAAGTGAAAGTCACTCAGTCGTGTCTGGCTCTTTGCAACCCCATGGAATTCTCCAGGCCAGAATACTGGAGTGAGTAGACTCTCCCTTCTCCAGGGGATCTTCCTAACCTAGAGATTGGACCCAGGTCTCCCGCACTGCAGGTGGATTCTTTACCAGCTGAGCCACAAGGGAAGCCCAAGAATACTGGAGTGGGTAGCCTATTCCTTCTCCAGTGGATCTTCCCAACCCAGGAATCAAACCAGGGTCTCCTGCATTGTGACTATCCACAAAAGTATATGAACTATAAAATAACCTATTAAGAGGAAAGTAGATCTGAAGGCCAGAGAAGGCAATGGCAAGCCAGTCCAGTACTATTGCCTAGAAAATCCCATGGATGGAGGAGCCTGGTAGGCTGCAGTCCGTGGGGTCGCTAAGGGTTTGACACGACTGAGCGACTTCACTTTCACACATTGGAGAAGGAAATGGCAACCCACTCCAGTGTTCTTGCCTGGAGAATCCCAGGGATGGGGGAGCCTAGTGGGCTTCCGTCTATGGGGTCACACAGAGTCGGACATGACTGAAGTGACTTAGCAGCAGCAGCAGCAGATCTGAAGGCTGAGGCAAAGGAGAATTCTAGGTCCTATGGAAGAGTAAACATAAGTTAAAGTTGCAAATGTACAGAAGAAGGCTCATGTACTGGCTAAAGATGGGAATTGGGAAGTGTGTTGGGTTAGCCATGGTCTGTGAACATAGTAGCCCATTTGTGTGGAGTCCAAAGGGAATGAGGATAAATAGGAAACAAGGATGGAGGATGGAGATGGAGAGAGGAGATATGAAAGAGGGACCATGCAAGAGTGATGTGCTAGGAGAGGAGCACTGAAGCAGGTGCCCACAGGTGGAGTTCTTCAGGTCTGTCTCCCCATCTTGGGGTCTTGAATGTCAGATGGTGACAAAGGTCTTGAGAACTCAACGGTTCATCCCCCAAAGAACAAAAGTTTCTGCTCAGGACTGACCTATGGATAGACCTAGAGCAATCAGGCTGTTGGAACAGGCAGGACAGGGAGCTGGGGTTCTCTGTAAGGAGTACCTGGTGGGCTACAGTTCATGGGGTCCTTTGCCTGGACCATGTGCAAGTGCACCTCCGGCCTGGTCCCCATATCCATTTGAGGAGTTGACCGTCCCTGTCTCCAAGGTTTGTGAAGGACCAGTGCAATCTTGTGGGCTTCCCTGATAGCTCAGTTGGTAAAGAATCTGCCTGCAGTGCAAGAGATCCCAGTTTGATTCCTGGATAGGGAAGTTCTGCTGGAGAAGGGATAGGCTACCCACTCCAGTACTCTTGGCCTTCCCTTGTGGCTCAGCTGGTAAAGAATCTACCTGCAATGTGGGAGACGTGGGTTCAATCTCTGGGTTGGGAAGATCCTCTGGAGAAGGGAAAGGCTACCCACTCTAGTGTTCTGACCTGCAGAATTCCACGGGGTCTATAGTCCATGGGGTCACAAAGAGTCAGACACACCTGAGCAACTTTCACTTTCACTTCACTGTCAGTGCAATCCTAATGGAAAAAAAGAGACTGAGGTTTTGATGAGCTTGGTGGTAGTGGTTTAGTTGCTAAGTTGTGTCTGACTCTTGCGACTTCATGGGCTGTAGCATCCCAGGATCCTCTGTCCATAGGGTTTCCAGGGAATCTTCCCAACCCAGGGATTGAACTCCAGTCTCCTGCATTGCAAGTGGACTCTTTACTGCTGAGCCATAAGGGAAGGTGGCTTTGCTGATCTTCAGTTCAGTTCAGTCGCTCAGTCATGTCTGACTCTTTGTGACCCCATGAATCACAGCACGCCAGGCCTCCCTGTCCATCACCAACTCCCGGAGTTCACTCAAACTCATGCCCGTTGAGTCGGTAATGCCATCCAGCCATCTCATTCTCTGTCGTCCCCTTCTCCTCCCGCCCCCAATCCCTCCCAGCATCAGAGTCTTTTCTAGTGAGTCAACTCGTCGCATGAGGTGGCCAAAGTATTGGAGTTTCACAAGCCTAATTTCCAGTCTCCATCTATGTATCCTGGTCCCTGAATCTAGCTTGTTATTTGATTTGCTGATTTTCATCACTTGACTCAAATAGGAACTGAGACCCGGGCCCAGTCCCTCACTCCTCCTATGTCACTGATACAGTCATTTTATCTGTTAAGTGACTGTGCTGAACCCCTTCATTATTGGATAAGGGTTCTCGAGTATCTGTTGTGTCACTTTAGATCTTACAACAGTTAAATTTTTAAAGCCAGCAACATAAATAATAGAATCTTTGGGTTATAGCACATCTACTTTCATTTTCTCCTTTTTATTGACCTCAGGTCCAACAGGAAATCAAGTCATAAATAATGTAAATTTCTTGCCCGAGGTCAAAGAGATGGAAGAACCGGGAATAGCATCTCGGCAGGTCATGCAGTGTTTTTTTCTTACTACGCTACATGGTCATCTGTGCTCCAGTTTGACTGTAATTTCTTTCATATAGAGGGGAGATCCTGGAACCAGATTTCCTGGGTTCACATTTTAACACTTCAGTTGATTAGCTGGCAGAACTTGGTCCGTTTACTCACCGTCTTTGTGCCTCCATTTCCTCAAACATAAAGTTGGAATAATGGTAACAATGAGGGTATCTGCATTTTGCAAAGCTCTTAGGATAATGGCTGATGTCCTTATAAAAAGAGGAGATTAGGACATAGACATAAACAGAGGGATATCATGTAAAGACATACGGAGAGAGGGCCATCTATAAGCCAAGAAGAGAGATCTTCAAAAAAACCAACCCTGTGGACACCTTGGATTTCTCCAGCCCCCATAGTGTGAGAAAATAAATTTCTGTTGTTTAAGCCACCCAGCCTTGCTACTCTGTTATGGCAGCCCTGCCATTTGATATTGCTATCAAACTAATAGCAAGAACAGGAAAGAAACCCACAAGATGGTTGTTAGCACCCCAGTGTGGCAGGGGATGGGCTTTTCTGGTGGCTCAGTGGTAAAGAATCCACCTGCCAATGCAGGAGGCTTGAGTTTGATCCCTGGGTTGGAAAGATCCCCTGGAGAAGGAAATGGCAACCCAGTACAGTATAGCATCACTGACTGAATGGTTGTGAATTTGAGCCAGCTCAGGGAGATAGTGGAGGACAGAGGAGCCAGGTGGGCTACAGTCCATGGGATCACCAAGAGTCGGACATGACTTAGTGACTGAATAAAGTGACATGGAATCACTTGGAGGAGGATGGTGACATTAGGGGTTTATGGCTTATTTGGGACTGAAACCCAGGTCCAGAAGATGTAAGAGCTGAAGAGGCCATTGGAGGTCATCCCCTTCGGATTCTCTCTCAATGGGCAAAGGCTGCCCTCATCCCTTTTCTCAGAATGTTGTTTGAACCCTGCCCCTTGTTGTTTGTAACTCAATTCCTTGCATTTCTCAATATGTTAAATTGTAAAGATCTCTTTGGAAGGAGAGCAAATCTGCCTTCCTCTGCCTCTGAGTAGCTGTATGACTTTGAGCAGATGGCTTACAATCACCAATCTGTTTCCTCATTTGTGAAATAGAAAAACAATACCCATCCTGCAAGATGGCTGTGAAGATTAAGCGAATCCTTACAGGTTAGTTGGCATATGACGGGAGCTCTCTGCAGTAAATGATGGTTTTAAACCCTGCCCTGTCCCCATTGGCTTTCCATCATCAGAAAAAGTTATCCCTGGTTTATCATCTTTGTTTTACATTTCAAAACGTAATTCATAGTGAGTTTTCCTGCTCAGGGAACTTGAAGAAGATGTTAGGAAGCTTCTTTATTCTTCAGTGAATCCATCTCATCAATAATTTATACATAAAAATGTCCATTTTATTAAAGCTTTTTCTTTATCATTTTCTTTTGATGTAGCAAAGGAAATAACTAGAAGGCTAAATTGAATTTTAAAATAAGAAAAGTAGAATGGTGTGTCAATTACTTGTGGGATCAGGTGGATTTGTTTTTCCAGGAAATTCAATAGAAGATGATTTTTCAGTGACATCCTTATCCTTTTTTTTTTTTTTAAAGTCAAACGCTACTTTTGTTAGTGGATTTGAATTTTGCAGCAAATGAATACACAGATGTTGGTCAACTGGAGATCAAGGCTGATTATGTGAACATCTTATGCCTAATGTCTGCTGAGAGCACATAAGTTGCAGTGATTTGGTTGGAAATTTTTTAAAAATTTATTTTAATTGGAAGACAATTGATTTATAACGTGTTGGTTTTTGCCATACATCAACATGAGTCAGCCATAGATATACATATGTCCCCTCCCTCTTGAACCTGCCTCCCACCTCCCGTCTCATCCCACCCTTCTAGGTTGTCCCAAAGCACCAGTTGAGCTCTCTGTGTCATACAGCAGCTTCCCATTAGCTGTCTGTTGTACATATGGTAATACACATGTTTTCAACATTACTGTCTATTTGTCCCACCCACTCCTGTCTCTGCGGTGTCCATAAGTCTGTTCTCTACGTCTGTGTCTTTGTTCCTACCCCGGGGAACTGCTTGTGAACACTTCCATTCTGCCAAGCCATACATCCAATTTCAAGAAGAAAGTCTTCTACAAAATTTCTTGAAAGACATTTACTTTCTTCTCCCTTGTGTAATTAAGTAAACTTCAAAGTCTTTTGGAAGGAAAAAGCGTGGCTATCTCATTCATTATCATTTCTGTTTTTTAGAATTTACTGTTGAAGCCAAAGAAATGAATTCTAGGAATTCATGAATGTCAAGTCTTGAATTCAATGTTTAGATGATCTGCATGTTTTATTTAAAAAGTAAGCTGCTACATTTGCAATTAATGACCCAAAGAGAAGAGCAATAGTATATTTAAGATTAATGGGAAAATAAGATTATGAGCTATAAGCAATGAGAGAACATTGTTTAAATGTGAATAATAGAACAGTAAGACCCAGCCAATGGAACAGAATTTTAAAAATGTAATTCATAGCGAGTTTTCCTTTGAGATGGTTCACTGTGTTCCCAATAAGAGGCAACAGTTCGTCTCTATGGCTGGACTCCAGGTGTTCTTGTGTGGCCTGGGATCAGGAAAAGACATTTATAGGGACTTTAATATCCTAAATAGAATTCTCAGATAGTCTCTTAAATTTTATGTCAGAATAACCATTTCTGTCCCTTGAAATGCTAAATCTGGGTTTAGTAAAAGTCTAAATTTCATGGGTCTAAAAGAACATGCTAGACTGATTGTCTGACCCTTTAGTTATAGCTCATCTATACTTAATGAAGTTATGACCAACCTTGATAGTATATTAAAAAGCAGAGACATTACTTTGCCAACAAAGGTCTGTCTAGTCAAGGCTATGGTTTTTCCCGTGGTCATGTATGATGTGAGAGTTGGACTGTGAAGAAAGCTGATCGCCGAAGAATTGATGCTTTTGAACTGTGGTGTTGGAGAAGACTCTTGAGAGTCCCTTGGACTGCAAGGAGATCCAACCAGTCCATTCTAGAGGAGATCAATCCTGGGTGTTCATTGGAAGGACTGATGCTAAAGCTGAAACTGCAATACTTTGGCCACCTCATGCGACGAGTTGACTTACTGGAAAAGACTCTGATGCTGGGAAAGGTTGGGGGCGAGAGGAGAAGGGGACGACCGAGAATGAGATGGCTGGATGGCATCACCGACTCTGTGGACATGAGTTTGAGTGAACTCCGGGAGTTGGTGATGGACAGAGAGGCCTGGCGTGCTGTGATTCATGGGGTCGCGGAGAGTCGGACACGACTGAGCGACTGAACTGAACTGAATACTTAATGAAATGAAAATGTGTGCTATAGTTTCCGCTTTTTATCAAAGTTTTAGTGTTTGTCAACTATGTACTTTCAGACCTGAATGACCAGCTGCTCTGGTTCCTCAATTTGGAATAATAGGTCCTTGGCTTAGAATGGCAAGGATGAGGCTTCTGTGACCTCCACCTCCACAGATTCTGGGTCAGTACATTTGGGATGACGGACACCTCAGGCTAGAATCTGATGCTGCATTGTTCCATGACTTAGGATTCATCACCTTCCTTGCCTGAAGTCCATTTAGAGCAACACGAGCACTTGATCAAGGAGCTACAAAAAGCCCTTACTGGGGGATCATCTTCATGGACAGTTGATCCTCTATTCAGTCAGTTCAGTTCAGTCACTCAGCTGTGTCCGACTCTTTGTGACCCCATGGACTGCAGCATGCCAGGCCTCCCTGTCCATCACCAACTCTCAGAGTCCACCCAAAGTCATGTCCATTGGGTCAGTGATGCCATCCAACCATCTCATCCTCTGTCATCCCCTTCTCCTCCTGCTTTCAATCTTTCCCAGCATCAGGGTCTTTTCAAATGAGTCAGCTTTTCGCATCAGGTGGCCAAAGTATTGGAGTCTCAGCTTCAACATCAGTCCTTCCAATGAACACTCAGGACTGATCTTCTTTAGGATGGACTGGTTGGATCTCCTTGCAGTCCAAGGGACTCGGAGAGTGTTCTCCAGCACCACATTTCAAAAGCATCAATTCTTCGGTGCTCAGCTTTCTTTATAGTCCAACTCTCACATCCATACATGACCACGGGAAAAACCATAGCCTTGACTAGACGGACCTTTGTTGGCAAAGTAATGTCTCTGCTTTTTAATATGCTGTCCAGGTTGGTCATAAGTTTCCTTCTAAGGAGTAAGTGTCTTTTAATTTCATGGCTGCAATCACCATCTGCAGTGATTTCAGAGCCCCCCAAAATAAAGTCCGCCACTGTTTCCACTGTTTCCCCATCTATTTGCCATGAAGTGATGGGACCAGATGCCATGATCTTAGTTTTCTGAATTGTTGAGCTTTAAAGCAACTTTTTAACTCTCCTCTTTCACTTTCATCAAGAGGCTCTTTAGTTTTTCTTCACTTTCTGCTTTAAGGGTGGTGTCATCTGCATATCTGAGGTTATTGATATTTCTCCCAGCAACCTTGATTCTAGCTTGTGCTTCATCCAGCCCATAATTTGCTCATGATATACTCTGCATGTAAGTTAAATAAGCACAGTGACAATATATAGCTTTGACGTACTCCTTTTCCTTTTTGGAACCAGTCTGTTGTTCCATGTCCAGTTCTAACTATTGCTTCCCGACCTGCATACAGATTCCTCAAGAGGCAGGTCAGGTGGTCTGGTATTCCCATCTCTTTCAGAATTTTCCACAGTTTATTGTGATCCACACAGTCAAAGGCTTTAGCATAGTCAATAAAACAGAAATAGATCTTTTTCTGAAACTCTCTTGCTTTTTTGATGATCCGGCGGATGTTGGCAATTTGATCTCTGGTTCCTCTGCCTTTTTTAAAACCAGCTTGAACATCTGGAAGTTCACAGTTCACGTATTGCTGAAGCCTGGCTTGGAGAGTTTTGAGCATCACTGTACTAGCGTGTGAGATGAGTGAAATTATGCAGTAGTTTGAGCATTTTTTGGCATTGCCTTCCTTTGGGATTGGAAGGAAAACTGACTTTTTCCAGTCCTGTGGCCACTGCTGAGTTTTCCAAATTTGCTGGCATATTGAGTACAGCACTTCCACAGCATCATCTTTTAGGATTTGAAATAGCTCAACTGGAGCTCCTCTATTAACTGGGAGCCAAAAGATTCCAGAGCTTTCCAACCTTAGGAAATAGACTCTACTTCTTGACCTTGCCGTGTATGGAATACTAGTTTAGATCTTCTGAATTTTCACCCAGAGCTCTGTAAGCAGGAATTCCACTCTCCCAGCCGTGACTCTCACACCCAGTGCCCTACTTATGACCGTGGCATGCTGGGCAAGCTGAGACATGATGACGCCTTCCCTTGGCATTGGAATGACTGAGCCTCCTTTTTTTTTTTTTTAAGACAACTGGGTTGTTCAGAGGGAAATATGCTCAGTTTCGTGATTCCTTTTGTCCTCAAAAGAAGACATGTCAGTCCCTTAGGCCAAGCAGAGCTTTTCCTGCACTTGGATGTGAAGTGAATTTCTGGAGGGGGACTTCATATACAGGGACTTGGTGATATACACGCAGTGTTTTCCATAACATCCCAATGCTAAATGCAATCACACAGCCCACAGGGAGGAGCTGGACACAGGATGCTGAAATGTGATTCTAATGTTTCAGAGTTTTATCTTTCCTTTCTTGAGATTTAGCCAAATTCTTAAAATAAAAACAGTAAATCTTTTATTCTGAAAAATTTCATCATATTTGAAAGTAGAGAAAGCCGTTTGGCAAACCACCATGTCTGCATTGCCTGTTTCAGCAATTATTAACTCATTAGCCTGAGTTTTGACCTTGCAGATGTTCAGACATTTAACTCCAGATTGCCCAGGTGTTGTTTGTAATCAGGCTGGTCTGTGACAGAAGTTGAAATTGGCTTTAAGTGTGCATTAGCCAAGAGAGGCTTAAATCATCTCCTTTCCATTATCAGAGCTTTAGCCTTTTTTAAATTTTGGTTTGGGATTGTTCTCCTGATCCTTTTCAGCATCGCCTTTAGTATGAAGGGTGGATGAAGAATGCATAAGTGGCTGTGATTCTATCTTAATAAAACACAAAACCATCAGAAATGGACAAGGAAGTAGGAGAAGAGGATTCTTGTCCTGCACAGAACTCTCACGCAAGTCTGCCTTTAAGGAGCAGACTATCAAGTCAGCTTAATTCAATGAACACTCAAATGTCTATCATGTATGCAGACACCAGGGACCTCCAGTTCCGGTGAAGAACTTCACAAAGTTTCCAACTCCGTCCATGAGTGACTAGGCACTTTGTGTATGAGAGATGCATCCAACCCTCAGGAAGGACATTTTTACTCTATTTTGATGTTGTATTTGAATAAATTTTGTATTATTCTTACAACTGGAGGAAATTAGGACCAGTGAACCAAGAGAACAATGATGCCAATAGGGAAGACAGCCATATAGCAAGGAAGGAGGTAGAAAAACTATAGAAATCTGGAGCTAGAAATCAAATACAGCTGTTGTTGGGGTTTATTTTAGAGCAAGGGTGAAGGGCATCCCCACGTGGGTCGGTGGTACCCACGGATGATCACGGTGGTGATTGGACAATATGTGAGTGGAATAGGATTTGGAATTGGATGATATGAGTTTAAGCCTTGACCGTACACTTACCAGCTGGAACACCTTAAGCAATTTATCTCACCTTTCTGTCAAGTCTGTTCTCAACTCCTAAAATGGATCTGGGAGGATCCACCTGACAGACATGGTGAAGATTAAAGAGATAATTCAATGTGAGTAAACTCTATAAACAATGAGCTTCTGTGTCTAGTTGGCTGAGTGTTCTCTGTTCATACTGATGTTACTGGGACAATAAAAGAGATGTGTGTTTTCTATACACTTTATTTAAGGGAGCAAGCGTATAAGAACTGATAAACTCTGACTCTGAAAGAGAGAAATAAAGCTCCTCAAAAAAATTCTCTTGGGGGCTTCCATGGTGGCTCAGTGGTAAAGAATTCACCTACCAACATAGGAGACACGGGTTCGATTTCTGATCTGGGAGGATCTCACATATGGCAAAGCAACTAAACCCAGCTACCACAACTACTGAATCTTTGCTCCAGAGCCCAGGAGCCGTAACTACTGAGCCCATGTGCCTGAACTACTGAAGCCCACACACCCTAAGGCCCATGCTCTGAAACAAGAGAAGCCACCACAGTGAGAAGCCTGAACGTGGCAATTGGAGCGTAGCCCCCACTCATTACAACTAGAGAAAAACTTGAGGGCGGCAACGAAGACCCAGCCCAACAAATAAATTAAATAAATAGATAAACAAAAACCCAACTTTGCTCTTGGGACTTCCCTGGTGGTCCAGTGATTGGGACTCTGCTCTTCCACTGAAGAGGGCAAGAGGTCAATATTTGGCTGGGGAACTAACTTGCCACAAGTTGCCTGGTGCAGCCAAAAATAAAACCAGGACATAGGTTGGTGCTATCAGAGTGGGTTAAACTTCTCAAGGTTGATAGAATAATTTACAAATGTCAGTAATTGAATACAGTATTTTTACAACAAATGCACTAAAAATAGAGTTTCCTAATAAATATTTATGGCCCCTTATAATTCAAAGTCTTGAAACTATTTTTTAAAAAATCCTGTTAATATTATAGGAAAGCTCTTCGTTCTTTCCAAATGGACTTCAGAATCCGAGTGGACTTTAGAAGAGATCTAACTTTATGGGCAGCATGGAACAGAATACACAGATATAACGAAAATTTTGTGGTCATGAGTATGTAAAGTGTTGTTAATCTTCTTCCTCATCCATCAATCAAAGTTTAAGAATCAGTTTGGCGCTTTGCTTGGTCAAAAGCTATTGTTTCAACAGTTTCTTAACATTTCTGTCAAGCTTCTTGCTTAAAACAGAACAAAACACATGGCTTTCATTTTAGCTTTGAATTCATTCAATTATACTTCAAATATATATATATATGCTGCTACTGCTGCTAAGTCGCTTCAGTCGTGTCCGACTCTGCGCGATCCCATAGACGGCAGCCCACCAGGCTCCACCATCCCTGGGATTCTCCAGGCAAGAACACTGGAGTGGGTTGCCAGTTCCTTCTCCAATGCGTGAAAGTGAAAAGTGAAAAGTGAAAGGGAAGTCGCTAAGTTGTGTCTGACTAGTAGCGACCCCATGGACTGCAGCCCACCAGGCTCCTCCGTATATATATACATAAATTCAGTCAATACTAACTCAAAGATATTTGATTTGGGGCTTTCCATAATTTATTTTCACAAGCGACATATTTTCTGTGGAACATGCCAGATGAATTATATGCAAAATGTATCCCTTGAATGACCAAAGAAATTTATCTGCAAAATGGAATGACTGGATGCAAACCAAGTAAGTTTCAGAGGACAGCTGCCAAAAATAATGCCATGGAGTAACTTATTACAATGCTGAAGCCCAGTTTGGAACTGTGTGCACAGAGTATGCATACCTTTTACCATCAAAGGCTCCACTCTGTGGAGATGTACAAGGGGGTCTGGAGAGTCCCCTGCAAATATCAAAGTTGTGCACCGTTGTCCATTTGAGCAAGGACAAGATTTTCCAGAGAAAACAGTTCTAGTTCTATTTTTAAATTTGTATTATTTAATTTATTTTTTATTAAATATTTTATTATTTTTATAGTTGATTTACAATATTGTGTTCAGTTCAGTTCAGTTCAGTTCAGTCGCTCAGTCGTGTCTGACTCTCCGCGACCCCATGAATCACAGCACGCCAGGCCTCCCTGTCCATCACCAACTCCCGGAGTTCACTCAAACTCATGTCCACAGAGTCAGTGATGCCATCCAGCCATCTCATTCTCCGTCGTCCCCTTCTCCTCCCGCCCCCAACCTTTCCCAGCATCAGAGTCTTTTCCAGTGAGTCAACTCGTCGCATGAGGTGGCCAAAGTATTGCAGTTTCAGCTTCAGCATCAGTCCTTCCAATGAACACCCAGGATCGATCTCCCTTAGAATGGACTGGTTGGATCTCCTTGCAGTACAAGGGACTCTCAAGAGTCTTCTCCAACATCACAGTTCAAAAGCATCGATTCTTCGGCGATCAGCTTTCTTCACAGTCCAACTCTCACATCCATACATGACCACGGGAAAAACCATAGCCTTGACTAGACAGACCTTGGTTGGCAAAGTAATGTCTCTGCTTTTTAATATATTATCAAGGTTGGTGATAACTTTCCTTCCAAGGAGTAAGCGTCTTTTAATTTCATGCTGCAATCAGCATCTGCAGTGATTTTGGAGCCCAAAAAAATAAAGTCTGACACTGTTTCCACTGTTTTTCCATCTATTTCCCATGAAGTGATGGGACCAGATGCCATGATCTTTGTTTTCTGAATTGTGTTAGATTCTGGTATACAGCAGTGATTCAGTTATATGTATATGTGTACATATATATTCTTTTTCATATTCTTTCCATTATGGTTTATTGCAAGATATTGAATATAGTTAGTTCCCTGTGCTATACAGTAGGCCCTTTTTGTTGATCTGTTTTATATATGGTAGTTTGTATCTGTTAATCCCAAACTCCTAATTTATCCCTTCCCCACCCCTTTTCTGTTTGGTGATGATAAGTTTGTTTTCTTTGAGTCTGTTTATGTTTTGTAAATAAGTTTGTTTGTATCGTATTTTAGATTCCATATGTAAGTGATATCATATGGTAGCTGTCTTTCTTTTTTTGACTTACTTCATTCATTATGATAATCTCTGGGTCCATCCATGTTGTTGCAAATGGTATTATTTTGTTCTTTTTTATGGCTGAGTAAGGTTGGCTTGAAGCTCAACATTCAGAAAACAAAGATCATGGCATCTGGTCCCATCACTTCATGGGAAATAGATGGAAAAACAGTGGAAACAGTGTCAGACTTTATTTTTTTGGGCTCCAAAATCACTGCAGATGCTGATTGCAGCCATGAAATTAAAAGACGCTTGCTCCTTGGAAGGAAAGTTATGACCAACCTTGATAGTATATTAAAAAGCAGAGACATTACTTTGCCAACCAAGGTCCGTCTAGTCAAGGCTATGGTTTTTCCCGTGGTCATGTATGGATGTGAGAGTTGGACTGTGAAGAAAACTGATCGCCGAAGAATCGATGCTTTTGAACTGTGATGTTGGAGAAGACTCTTGAGAGTCCCTTATACTGCAAGGAGATCCAACCAGTCCATTCTAAAGGAGATCAATCCTGGATGTTCATTGGAAGGACTGATGCTAAAGCTGAAACTGCAATACTTTGTCCACCTCATGCGATGAGTTGACTCACTGGAAAAGACTCTGATGCTGGGAAAGGTTGGGGGCGGGAGGAGAAGGGGACGACCGTGAATGAGATGGCTGGATGGCATCACCGACTCTGTGGTCATGAGTTTGAGTGAACTCCGGGAGTTGGTAATGGACAGGGAGGCCTGGCATGCTGTGATTCATGGGGTCGCAGAGAGTCGGACACGACTGAGAGACTGAACTGAACTGAACATTCCATTGCATATATGTACCACATCTTCTTTTTGCCTAAAAAAAAAAAAAAGATTTGTTTATTTATTTTATTATTCTGCTGTGGTGGGTCTTCATTGCTGCATGTGGGCTTTCTCTAATTGTGGTGAGTGGGGGGTAGTCTTCATTGCAGTGTGCAGACTTCTCATTGAGGAGGCCTCTCTTGTTGTGGAGCACGGGCCCTAGGTCCACATGCTTCAGTAGTTGTGGCTCGAGGACTTAGAGCTCAGGGTTAGTAGCTGTGGTGCACAGGCTTAGTTGCTCCTCAGCCTGGCGGATGTTCCCAGACCAGGGATCAAGCTGGTGTCCCCTGCTTTGAAAAGTGGACTCTTAACCACTGGACCATGAGGGAAGCCCCTGTGCCACATGTGTTTTTAATCATCTGTTAATGGACATCTTGTTTGCTTCTGTGTTTGGGAGTTGGTGATGGACAGGGAGGCCTGGTGTGCTGCGGTTCATGGGGTCACAAAGAGACACAACTGAGCGACTGAACTGAACTGCGCTATTGTAAATAGTGCTGCAATGAACATTGAGGTGTATGGGTCTTTTTGAATTGGAGCTTCCTACAGATATATGCCCATGAATGGGCTGGCTGGGTCATATGGCAACTCTATTTTTAGTTTTTGAGGAATCTCCATACTGTTTTCCATAGTGGCTGCGTCAATGTACATTCCTACCAACAGCGTAGAAGCATGAACCCTTTTCTCCCCGCTCTCTAGCATTTGTTATTTGTAGGCTTTTTAATGATGGCCATTCTGACTGGTGTGAGGTGGTACCTCATTGTAATTTTGATTTGCATTTCCCTAATAATTAGCAGCATTGAACATCTTTTCACGTGCCTGTGAGCCATGTGTAAATAGATGCCTTTCTCTGGAGAAGTATCTATTTAGCTAGAAGACAGTTCCAGAAAAGGAGTCTTCCTAATTACAAGGCTGCTTTTCTAATAGTCCTTGATGAGCTTTCCTCAGCATGCCACTATTAATAGTCTCTACAAACACACAGAAAAGGAAAAAAAAAACAAACCTCACAACATCATGAAAAAAACAGGAATCAATTCCTGCTAGAATGTAGAGGGAACTGCCATTTGCCACAAGGAGGTGTGAGATGATAGGAATAGAAGGCAGACAGTTTATCTTTAACTTAAGTAGCAAAAGCTGCTGCTCTTATTTCTGTTGTTCTGGTTCCTAAGATATAATTGAAGAGTGTATCCTTAAACTAAAGAGGACTTGATTTTGTAGTTTGTAAAGATTTGTCACATTCCTTCAACAACAACAAATTCAACTAACAAAAGAAATACACCTACATAAAATCTGGCTGTTTTGGTTGAGCTAAATGTCATGTTTGACTGTTTGGCTTCTTGATTTGTTGCTGAAATCAGAGTTCCATGCACTCCTGGTTTAGCCTCTTGTGACAAAGGGCATCCTTTTATGGATGCCTGGTGGCTCAGGTAAGGCCTTCCCTGGTGGCTCAGATGGTAAAGAAATTGCCTGCCATGCAGGAGACCAGGGTTCGATCCCTGGGATGGGAAGATCCCCTGGAGAAGGGAATGGCTATCCACTCCAGTATTCTGGCCTGGAAAATTCCATGAACTGTATAGTCCATGGGGTTGCAAAGAGTCAGACTTGACTCTGAGTTGAGTTGAGTGACTTTCACTTTCATTTTTATGGTGTAAACTATGATCTCACCAGGCAAGGGATAGTTTTTCTTAGAAAAGGAGTCTGTGGGGATAGGGTATGTTAGGTGGAAGTCACAGAAATATAAGTAGAATGCAGTCATAAAATACAAGTAGAATAAAAATACAAGAAAAATTCAGTCATAAAACAGTTTGACTTAATGACCTCTGTGGACTTTTCTTCTAGGAATATAAGGAGTCAGTAGTAGGGAATTTAAACATTCAGTTCATATACTGATAGATTAGAGATAAAAAGTTGATTTTTAAAAATAGAAGCTAAGGTGTGTGTGTATGCTCAGTTGTGTTCAACTCTTTGTGATGCCATGGGCTATATAGCCCACCAGGCTCCTCTGTCCATGGAATTTTCCAGGCAAAAATACTGGAGTGGCTGCTCTTTCTCCTCCAAGAAGCTAAAATGGCATTTGATAAAATTTGATTGTCATTCCAAGTGTTCTACTTAGTGGTGAATTCTGTAATTTCCCTTTGAAATCAAAATTATTCTGGATCTGCACCGATGTAACCATGGAAGACTAGAGAAGGCAACATTATCATGATTTGCAAATGGTTTCCCTTCTTTTGGGAAGGGAGGTTGTTTTATCTGGAAAACCCAAGAGAATCAACTAAAACATTTGACCTGAATCAACAGAAATCTGACTCTGAGAATCAAGGCGAAGACAGGCACTAGCATTTTACTCATCAGTGATAATCCCTAGCTGGTATGATGGGAATTACAAGAAAGGGATGAGAAAAGAATCTCATTGGCAAAATAGCTACAAAGAAACCTAAACATTCAGGAGTAAATTAATCAAGAGATGGACAAGAAATAGAAAACTTGATTAAGAGACAAAAATCAAAGAGAAGAAAGAGCAACCTTTTTGTTTGTTAGGACAGATGTGGTGTAGTGCTTGGTAGGGAGGTGGGTACTGGGTGAGATCCTGAGAGTCTCTATAAAATCAAGGGCCCCCACCCCCAAACACACACCAAGGCCCCTCCTCCACCACAGAGAGAGGCAGGTGGGGCTGGGAGTGGCTGTGGGCGGGGCTTTGAAACACTTGCCTGATATTGTGGGGCTTGGGGAAAGCTGGAAAAGGTGCTTTGGACTGGTTTGTTTTTTTTTTCAAACTTTGAACTTTTCATTTTGAATTGGGGTATAGACAGTTAACAATGTTGTGGTAGTTTCAGGTGAACAGTGAAGGGACACAGCCATACATTTACATGTGTCCATTCTCCCCAATTTTGTTTTGATTTTTTTTAAGCAGTAAACTTTATTTATACCATTCTCCTTTGCCTCCTCCCCTCTATTCTTCATGAGAATCTGCAGTCCCATCTTCATAGGCTTTGGACCCAGGTCTGTGTCTGTTTTAGACACATCACCCTCAGGCCAGCATTAGGAAGAGAGCAGGAAGGCTCAGTTTATTGAGATTATACAACTGTCTCAGAAATGAAGGGTCCAGTCAAATTCAGTTCTCTGGGGACTTACCTGGTGGTCCAGTTGTTAAGGGTTCAGATCCTGGAAGGGGAACTAAGATCCCACATGCTACAGAGCAGCTAAGCCCATGCACCACCAGGAAAGACCCCGTGTGCTGCAAATAAGACACAATACAGCCAAATAGATAAGTAAATAGATACTAAAATTCAGTTCGCTGGGTCTGAGTTACGGTCCTTTACTAGTATAACAAACCAAATGAAATAGCTCCTATTATTTTCCCTTACACTCAGTTCATCTATGTGGTTTTACATTGAAACTAATTTCCCGGGTGATTCGGTGAATTCTCTCAGTGCTCCAGAAAGGCGGGCGTGGTAACACATTTGGTGATGATGTGTCCCACATGCTATCTGTGCTGAAGGCTTTTAGTTGGAGTGACATCTCATTTAATGGCTGTAACACAATATATCTGCTCTAGCAAAATTGTCATTTCCATATCAGGTCAGCAAAACTTTATTTTTTTGCCTAAAATAATTATTATTTCCGTTTCTGGTTTAGGAAGATTAAAAACCATTGGGATACATATCAGTGAAAAGACATGTTTGAAATGAAACTGTAAAGAAATAGACTATTCCTCTGAAAGCTTTGATTTTAGTCAGATCATGGTATAAGTGATATGATAAAAATACTCGGTGTTGGTATAATTATAAAAATGAAAGGTATATTTGAACTTTGAGTTTCACATTTAACACACACATTTTAGAGGGCTCAGGTAATATATACTGTATGTTTGTGTTTTAGGCAACATTTTCCTGTAACTGTGATGATCAATACACGGGTACTTTCTGTGAAGAATTTGATGCCTGCCAGAAGAAACCCTGCCAGAACAATGCCAGCTGTGTTGATGCAAAGGAAAAGCAAGATGGTGGCAACTTCACCTGTGTCTGCCTTGCTGGTAAGGTTTCCATAGTTCAGAGTTCCTGTGTGTCTCTCTGTAGAACAGACACTTATTAATTAACAATGGTCAGGCAATACATTGTCCAGCTGTTGGACAGGTGCCTCCCAGGTCTCATTGAGTTCCATCAGTCCAGCTTTATGTCACTGGGAATGGAGGAAGGAAGCTGCCTTGGGGATAAACATTGTATCCCTTGGCTGTTTTTCTGACTTTAGGATGCTTCTCTCTTAGCATTCTACCATTTCTGTCCTGGGACAATGATTTTCCTGGTTGAATAGAGGCCTGGATATTTCAAAGACAATTCTTCAAATGTGTTCTGAGTGTGGGCTGGTGCTGTGCTGGCTGATTTTGCTAAGTTACTTAAGAAGAATTTATGCTAAACTATGCATGTGGGTAGGTAATGCCACCCAATCCTCTCATTTGTTTAGTTTCCCGTTGTTCATGTATGTTTTAGTCCAAGTTCCTGGAATACATCCTGCACAATTGGGCAAGTCTTTAATACTCACTGGTTAGTATGGGGGAGTCATTGACCCTGCATGAGACTTTCACACCCTCAGAACACAAAGGGTGACTCTTAAGAAAGTGCAGTGGACAGTGTGTCCACAGACTTCTGTTCTCTTGCAGTCATCTTATTGACTTACTGCTCAGCCAAATCGGTTTTAAACCCTTAAGGGGCAGGAAGTGGCATTTTACTGGTGAACATTTTGATATAACTGTTTCCATGCAGCTTAAAAGCAAACACCACATTATCCCTTTTTTAGCATCAATAATGTGTTAGACTGACATCATCTTCCCCTTTCCACCTCATCCTCTTGCCAATCTCTGCCACTGGGCAGGGATTCAGGGTGATGTAAGGGCTGGGGATGGAAAGACGGATGGAGTGAAGTGGGAGTTGGGGCGATTAACTGCTCAGTGTAAGGTCCGTCAATGCAGAAATTCATAAACAAAGAAGTAAAAGTTCTTCACTCATCTATTCCAGCTCAAACTTTATAAGGTCATGAGAGGAGGTTAATAGTTTGGTTTATGTTTTCCAGACCAGTGTTTGTGTGTGTGTGTATCTATGTATGAGTATGGTTATTTCCCTTGCAGATCAAATGATTGTCTTTCTGTATGTTAAAAAAGCGATTATAATATACATACTGCTCTATAACTCACTTTTTTCAGTGTTTACCAGTTGATCATAAGTATACTTCCATGTCAGTATATATAGAACTACCTTATTCATTTTAATGATTCCATCACACGTTTCCTAACATTGTATGTCCAGGCCAAACTGCTGCCTATTTGCCGTCTCTGCTTGTATGTTCCAGGCCACCTTAAGCTCAGTCATTCCAAAACTGAGCTCATCATATCCTCAGCTCCACACAGCTCAGCTTCCGGTGTTCCAGACCTCTACAAGTCGCCCCGGGTGCCCCCCACCTCCTGCTCTTCCTGCCTCCGAGTGTTCTCCATCTTTCCCCCTAAAGACGTCTCAAATCAGCCCCCTCTCTGCAGTCCCATCGCCACTGCCCCACTGCCACTGCCTTTGCCCCTTGTCTGTGTGACCGAGATAACCTCCCACATTATCTCTGTCTGCTCTTGTCCATGCTGCACACTGGAGCCAGAGCAACCACGCCGCAGTGAGCCCTGGTTCTCGTTATGTCAGTTGCCCGACCCAGACTCTCCGTTCTCCTGGGTGATTATTTTCCACTGCACATCTGATCTGATGTTGCTGTCCACTTAATCCCCTTCTTCCCGGGGCTCTTGGGATGAAGGCCAGAATCCCCCGCCTCATTCTCCTCTGTGATCTGTCGCTCACCCCTTTCCAGCCCCATCTCACCCCGCTGCTCCCCTTTCTCAGGGACCAGCCACCTTGGCTTTCATCTCCCTGGGTGCCTGAGCTGCTGCAGGACCTCGTCCGCCTCTCTGTGCCTGGCCAGCTCTCCCTGGTGCCTGCCTTTTGCCAGGTTTCTATTTTGGATCTCATTAAATACCCCCTTTCCTTAGGGAGTCTCAGTTGAATGCTTCAATCTAGGTCTCCTTCCCTTTCCCTCTTTTGTAGCTGGGTGTTCCTTTCCTTCACAGCCCTCCCCTGTTTGCAGTGGACGTGTGCACGTGTGATTCTTTGATTTCTGCCTGTCTCCCCACCTGAATCAATCCCATGAGAGCACAACCTGAATTATTTCTGTTTTACGTCGTGTCCCACTGTGTCTGACGAGTCCTGGACACTCAGACAATGTGTTAATGAGGTGAATTAATGAAAGGGTATGAATGTGGCCTCTATTGATGAGTCTTTAAGAAAGTTTGAATTTCTCTGTTATAAGTGGTGCTAGGATGAATCAAACTCCTTCTATACATAGTCTCAATCAGAACTGGTAAGTGGAGCTTGTCACTGTTTGAACTGAAATGATTTCTGTTTGATGTTTTTTTTTTAATCCAAGTCTGTTCTCAGAGGAGACTTTTCTATTTTTAAAGAGAGCAGGTGCACAGAATTGGAATGACCATAAAGGTTGGTTTGTGATACTCTCTCTTCTTATCCATAGCATAGTTTTATCTATTTGCTTAGCTATTTCAATATACAGTAATCAATGGTGGAACCACCACTATAACCAGAAGTTAGACCTGGTAACTAACTGTATAGTCTCCTCAACAGCCCGTCTCTTGGTCTCTATGACCCATCCAAAGTTAACAGTCACCCTGAATCTTGAGTTGATCCTTCCTTTGTCTTCCTTTTTATATGATTTTAATATTTACATGGCTTCCAGAGTGGCACAGTGGTAAAAAATACGCCTGCCAATGCAGGAGATATAGGAGACAAGGGTTTGATCCTGGACTAGAAAGATCCCCTGAAATAGGAAATGGGAACCCACTCCAGTGTTCTTGCCTGGAAAATCCCATGGACAGAGGAGCCTGGAGGGCTACAGTCCACGGGCTCACAAAGAGTTGGATACAACTGAGTATGCATGCTTGCATAAACATTTACATGTTTTCATAGAAAATTTTTATTCTTGTTTTAACTGTTCTCAATTTTATAAAAATGGAATCAGGCATGAATCATGTTATGGTATCATGCATGTACTTGTCTGGTGCTTACTTTTTTCACTTAATACCGTGTTACTAAAATGGACCTATATGAAGCTGCCTTTTGGAAAGCTATATAAAATTTCATTGCTCTGTTCTCCTGGGGACAGGCACCAGTAAGCACATTCTCGTGTATTTTCTCTGGAATATGTGCCAGGGGTTGCTTGAGGTTGAACCTAGGAGTGGAATTGCTGGAAAATATGCTTGATCAATTGTAGGAGATCATGCCAGACTGTTTTCCAAAGGGGTGACACTCGTATATACTCCCACATGAAACGCATAAGAGCTCTTATGGGATTCAGATCCTCTCCAGTGCTGCGTAGGGTCAGAAGTTTTAATTTTCGCACAATGATCGGGTGCAGAAAAGGCGCTTCATTGTGGTCTCTGCACTTTGTGGTTTACTAATGATGCGGAGGTCCTCTTCCTGTGTTTATTACTTGTTTTCCTATCTCTCACTCAGATTTGTGTGTGTGTGTGCTCTTCTTGTTGGCTTGCAGAAGTTGTTTCTTTTTTGTTCTAATCATTTGTCAGTTGTATGGATTGCACATATTTTCTCCAAGTTTGTAATGTCTTTTCCCTCTGAGGGATTTTTAAAAATCATTGTTGTTCAGTCACTGAGTCATATCCAGCTCTTTTCTACCCCATGGACTGCAGCACGCCAGGCTCCCCTGTGCTTTGCTGTCTCCAGGAGTTTGCTTAAATTCATGTCCACTGAGTTGGTGACGCTAAGCGTCTCGTTCTGTGCCTCCCTCTTCTTCTCTTCAGTCTTTCCCAGCATCGGGATCTTTTCCAGTGAGTTGGCTTTTCCATCAGGTGGCCAAAGTATTGGAACTTCAGCTTTAGCATCAGTCCTTCCAATGAATAGTCAGGGCTCAGTTCCTTTAGGACTGACTGGTTTGATCTCCTTGCTGTCCAAGGGACTCTCAAGCGCCTTCTCCAGTACCACAATGCTAAAGCATCATTTCTTTGGTGCTTAGTCTTTTGCGGTGATTTTGGAGCCCAAGAAAATAAAGTCTGTCACTGTTTCCACTTTCACCTCTTCTATATGCCGTGATGTGATGGGGCCAGATGCCATAAACTTCATTTTTTGAATGTTAAGTTTTAAGCCAGCTTTTTCACTCTCCTCTTATACCCTCATCAAGAGGTTCTTTAGTTCTTCACTTTCTGCCATTAGGGTGGTATCATCTGCATATCTGAGATTGTTGATATTCCTCCTGGCAATCTTGATTCCAGCTTGTGCTTCATCTAGTCTGTTTATATGTTAAATAAACAGGGTTACAATATACAGCCTTGACGTACTCCTTTCCCAATTTTGAAACAGTCCATTGGTCCATGTCTGGTTCTAATTAACTGTTGCTTCTTGACCTGCATACAGGTTTCTCAGGAGGCAGGTAAAGTGGTCTGGTAGTCCCATCTCATGAAGAAATTTACACACTTTGTTGTGATCCACACAGTCAAAGGCTTCAGCATAGTCAGTGAAGCAGAAGTAGATATTTTTCTGGAATTCTGTTGCTTTTTCTATGATGCAGTGGATGTTGGCAATTTGACCTCTGGTTCTTCTGCCTTTTCTAAACTCAGCTTGGACATCTGGATATTCTCAGTTCATGTACTGCTGAAGCCTAGCTTGAAGGATTTTGAGCATGACCTTGCTAAGCATGTGAGATGGGTGCAGTTGTATGGTAGTCTGAACATTCTTTGGCACTGCCCTTCTTTGGGATTGGAATGAAAACTGACCTTTTCCAGTCCTGTGGCCACTGCTGCGTTTTCCAAATTTGCTGACATATTGAGTGCAGCACTGCAGCCTTGTTGTGGTGAAGGGCTTGCATAACTCAGTGTGTAGCCTGTGCAGGGCTATCCAAGTCAGACAGGTCATAGTGAAGCGTTCTGACAAAACGTGGTCCACTGGAGGAGGGAATGGCAAACCACTCTAGTTTTTAAATTGAAGTATAGTTTATTGACAATGTTGTATTCGTTTCACGTGTATGGAATAGTGATTCAGTCATATATATATATTCTTTTTATATGTATATATGTATATATTCTTCTTTTTCAGATTCTTTTCCCTTATAGATTATTGTAAAATATGGAGCATAGTTCCCTGTGCTATACAGTAGGTCCTTGGAATTGTCTAGTTTTTATAAAGGAGTGTCTCTATGTTATAATCATAGTTTAAGCAACTTTAATCTCCACTGGTGTTTACATGGTGCTGATTTCTGAGGTTCTTGAATGGCATAGAATCTCTGTCATCTTCTACTTTATCCAAAGGTGGCTTCACGTTGGCTTGGTCTCCCAGCCATCCTGCTTCTATCAGGTCTCCCTGACTCCCAGCAACTCCTTCACTGGCCCTTTCCAGAGCTGGGTTCCGTGGGATTCCTTCCCCCAGAGCCTCCATTCTTCCTCCTGCTCTAGAACATCCCAAGCAGAGGTAGAAGAGATCTAGGAACTCTGGTACTTAACTGTGTCTTTGCTCAGCTGCTGCCTGACTTGTTCCTGCAGTTCTCTTAGGCATGTCCATACTTTATCAGTTCTCATATCCTATGGGAACAACTGCTCTTCCCCCTTTTAGCATCTACCTCTCCATCTGCTTTTTAAAAAATTTAATTTAATTTGGCTACACCGTGCAGCATGTGGGATCTTAGTTCTCTGACCAGGGATCGAACCTGTGCCCGCTTTGGGAAGCATGGGGTCTTAACCACTGGACCACCAGAAAACTCACTCTCCATCTTCTTTCCACTGTATTACACACACACATGCAGACACACAGAGATGTATGCACGCACAAATAGCTAGTGTTTATTCAGTGTTACAGAGGAGCCTGACGTGCCCCAGTCCACGGGGTCACAAAGAGTCATACCTGACTTAGCGACTGAGCAATAACAGCAGCAACATTCAGTGTTAACCATATGCCAGGGCTGTGCTGAGTGCTTTCCAATGCTGCTCTTAGAACACTCTCTGGGTTAAATCCTCAATTATACTGATTTCATAGATGAGAAATCTAGGGCACAGAGAATGTGGTAACTTGGTCAAGAATGTTAGGGTGACATGGAACTGTACTGCAGGAACACACCAATTCCCAAATCTCCTGACTTCCAAGGAAAGACTCATTTCCACCTTGTCGCAGTCTGATGAAGGTATTTGGTCTCTAGGTGGCAACTCAGGGATCTGGAGGGTCTGTGTGATGTTCTGAGAGTGGTGCCTGGACGTGTCTTAGATCACTTCTGCTACCTGCCATTTGCTAGAATCTGGTCACTTGGTCCCTAGAGCTCTGCCTGGGAAGGGAGTCAGTGCAGTGAGCGTACTCATAGAGGGGGGACTGGATGCTTGAAATGAGGCATTTTCTACTCAGTTTAGCTCTGAATGTCCTTGAAAAACTCATGCTTCCACAGGAGAGTTCTATTTCCTTTGTGAAAAAAACTATTTACAGGTTAATTAACGTCAATTAATTGACCTCTGAAGCTCCAGCTCTGTGCGTAAGAACCCTCCAACAGTGGGAAGTCTGTTTCCTTTTGAAAATTTATCCTGCTGTGCTTTCATTTTTCAAGTCTGATCATGAGGCATGGTTTTGTTTGATGAATGAATTAATTCAAGCCAGGTTCTTGTCAGCAGAGAACAGAATTTTCAGAAAGTCTCTTCACAGAGACATCTTCATGCCATGCTCTTTTCTCTTGGGAGCATTTCTCAGTAAGTAAAAATATTATTTTTAGCAAAGAAGCTTTTGTTGTAGTTTCAATAATATTTTGATATTTTGCTTTAATTTTTACATCAAGCCAGTACAGAGAGGAATTTTGCATCATCGGTAATCCAGAGATGCTGAAGGGCAACCCATATGTGGAGATAGTCACAGCCACTCAGTTTTTATGTGACCTAGAAGCTTCCTTCCATGCAAAAGTACTGGACGGAGGAGCCTGGTAGGGTGCAGTCCATGGGGTCGCTAGGAGTCGGACACAGCTGAGTGACTTCACTTTCACTTTTCACTTTCACGCATTGGAGAAGGCAATGGCACCCACTCCAGTGTTCTTGCCTGGAGAGTTCCAGGGATGGGGAAGCCTGGTGGGCTGCCGTTCGTGGGGTTGCAGAGTTGGACGTGACTGAAGTGACTTAGCAGCAGCAGCAGAAGCTTCCTTGGTGGCTCAGATGGTAAAGAATCTCCCTGCCAATGTAGGAGACGCAGGTTCCATCCCTGATCCGGGAAGTTCCCACACGCGGCAGAGCAGCTAAGCCGGGGCACCACAACTACTGAGCCTGTGCTCAGTCCACGTGCCCTGGAGCCTGTGCCCACAACAAGTGAAGCCGCCACAGTGAGAAGCGTGTGCGTCACAGCCAGAGAGTAGCCCCTGCTCGCCACAACTGGAGAAAAGCCCACGAAACAGTGAAGACCCAGCACAGCCAAACATAAATAAATACAATTATTTTAAAAATATGAGAACATAAGCTCCAATTCAGCTGACACGTCTGACACATAGCAGGTGCTTAATAAGGATGAATGAATAGAATGAGATGGAATTCTACCCAGGGCACCTAGATGTGTATTGAGGGCTGGGTCCCCTTACTTCTCTCTTTACACGTGTTGTGTTTTTTCCTTCCGCATCAGACTCTGTCTGGCCTGGGGGTGGTGCTGATCTATGATGTGACTCACTTCTCCACCCCGGGCTGGTGCCGTGCCCTGTGCTTTGCTCGTAGTAGACACAGAATTTAACTTCTTTAATCAGGATGTATTTTATAAAAGCTTCCTAATTCTGAGAAGGTGATTTTTTTCCTCTGAGGAGCCATTCCTTTTTTTCTGAAAAGAATGGCTGTGATACACCACTGCCACAATATTGGACGTGTTGTACAAAGCCCGTCTCAACGTCAGTGAGCTTCATTGTTTCGCCTAATTGATGATTTCAGCCTATTTTAAAAACTCATCGTTTCCGGGGCGAGGGGAACTTGGCTTGTGTTGCCATCCCAGCTTCACTCTTTTAAACACTGAGGTGCCTTTGGCTGGGGGTGTGGAGTGGGTCACCTCCTCCTGGAGAAAAATCCTGAGTGGAATTTGCTGGGTCCCTACACCTGCTCTCGCTCAATTTGAGGGCTGAGTTCTTGAGCAGATGAGTGCAGGTTGTAAGAGGGGTTAGTTCAGTTTCAGGATGAAAGGGGCCTTGGAAGGAGCCTCGGAACCCACCTTGCTCATCTTTCTCTCTCCCTCTGGGATCTTATGCTTCCACACTTTTCTGGTTTTCTCACCCTGCCATCCCCTTCCCCCATTCCAGCCCTGGTTTCTAGTCTGTAAGGACTGGAGGTCTCAGCTCAAAACCAGTCCCTCAAACAAGTAAGGATTTCATGAGTCCTTGGGGCGGCTCTGTGTGCTCACCTCCTCCCTCCCTCCCTCCCCCTCCTCTCCCTCCTTCCCTCTGTCGTCCTCTTCATCACTGCTCTGTGTCCAGTTCATAATTTTCTGTTGGACTCTAAAGAAAGCTGATCGCCGAAGAATTGATGCTTTTGAACTGTGGTGCTGGAGAAGACTCTTGAGAGTCCCTTGGACTGCAACGAGATCCAACCAGTCCATGCTAAAGGAGATCAGTCCTGGGTGTTCATTGGAAGGACTGATGCTAAAGCTGAAACTCCAATACTTTGGCCACCTGATGCGAAGAACTGACTCCTTGGAAAAGACCCTGATGCTGGGAAAGATTGAGGGCAGGATGACAGAGGATGAGATGGTGGGATAGCATCACCGACTTGATGGACATGAGTTTGAGCAAGATCCAGGAGTTGGTGATGGACAGGGAAGCCTGCTGTTGCTGTAGCCCATGGGGTTGCAAAGAGTCGGACACGACTGAGTGACTGAGGGCTCTTTCTTAGCCCTCCTCTCTCTAGCAGCCTTTCTCTCCTGTCTTACAGAGGACTGCCTTGTGTGTGTTCTCCCAGGACCTCTCCAGCCTCCTCCCCGCCTTCCTTTCCCTGTTCTATCTCTAGAGCTTGGTCTTTACCACCCACTTCAGCTCCCTTCTCCTTCCTGGGACAGCAGCCACTCATTCCAAGCTGTCACCTCTAAGTGGATGGCTTCCAGACCCATCCTTGCACCTGGCCAGTCACCCAGTCCCAGCACCTGCACTGGGCTCAGAGTGATGCTCTGCTCACCCTCAGCCCCCTCCTCCGTCAGCCTCCCACACAGGCTTTCAAGCCTCGCTCTCCCCGCATGGCTCCAGGTTCCATCATCGGTGCCATCACTTCCCTCATGTCTGGGCTGCAAGCTCAGTCCTGACTCTTGCCCCCCACCCCCTGCCACTTTGTTTATTTCTGGACAGTCTCCCCGTTTATGATGGCTCCCCATCTGCCGTGCACACTGCTTCCTCTTCCAGTGCCCCGATTCAAACCTTGTCATCTGCTGCCTGAATGACTGCGATAAGCCTGTCACCCTCACCACGCTGCCTTGCTTACGACTGCAGTGCAACCTTCCAGAAACCCAGGACAGGAGCCCAGCCAAGGGAGAGCAAAGCCTGCTCTCGCTACTCATCCTCTGTGTGACCTTGGGGGAAATTAATCTCACTGGGTCTCAGCTTTCGCTCTATGAATTGAGCTGGGTGACAGAACCCACAGCTCACAGTTCAGTGGATAGTGATGCATGCGGTGTGCTTAGAAGGGTACCCGGGGCACTTGGTGAGTGTCATTGGATCTTACTGTTGTTACTGTTGTCAAGCCCGTAGTTGGATGCCTTGCACGGAGCGCTTCTGTTCTTTCCTCTGGCCAGAGATTTGGCCTCAGCTCCTTCTGTGGCCTCCCTCTCTGGGGAGCCAACTTGGACCACGGGGGACCCTCAGGACATCCTTTGGTCCTCTGCTAAGACCCAGAAGAGCCAGACCTAAATAGGTCACTCCCTGCCATGTCTCTGCCTCAGGGCCAGCCTGACTCTCACAGTCTTTCCAAACAAATCTCATGAAAAGGAGAGAAAAGACCTGGGAGGAATAAATGAGCATGGGATTTGGAGTCTGCGGTGCTGGGTTTAACTCCACGCTGAGTCACTCACCAGCTCTACCTTACTCCTCTGAGTCCAAGTTGTCTTGTCTGCAAAAAGAATAACCGTACTGACCTTGTAAGGGTTAAAGAGAACATATCCACACACACGTGCAAGTGTATATATACATACACATGCATACACACCCATACACTTATACACACCTAAGCACATGTCTGCATCCGCATGCATACATATGGCACAGAATAGGTGATCCATAAAGGGCACTGGTATTAAAAAGCAGAGACAATACTTTGCCAACAAAGGTCCGTCTAGTCAAAATGATGGTTTTTCTAGTAGTCATGTATGGATGTGAGAGTTGGACTATAAAAACGCTGAGTGCCGAAGAATTGATGCTTTTGAACTGTGGTGGTGTTAGAGAAGACTCTTGAGAGTCCCTTGGACTGCAAGGAGATCCAGCCAGTCCATCCTAAAGGAGATCAGTCCTGAGTATTCATTGGAAGGACCGATGTTGAAGATGAGGCTCCAATATTTTGGCCATGTGATGCAAAGAACTGACTCATTTGTAAAGACCCTGATGCTGGGAAAATTGAAGGCAGGAGGAGAAGGGGACGACAGAGGATGAGATGGTTGGATGGCATCACTGACTCTATGGACATGAGTTTGCGTGAACTCCGGGAGTTGGTGATGGACAGGGAGGCCTGGTGTGCTGCGGTCCATGGGGTCACAGAGTCGGACACGACTGAGCGACTGAACTGAATTAAACTGAAACAAGTGTGAGAGGAAGCATGTGAGAAGGACGGGAGTTTGTGTTCTCCTCGTTCTCTCCTCGAGGCTGTGCCCATCCCTCCTCGCCCCTTTATGCTTGACCGTTTGGAGTTGCCTCATTCTGTCCAGACCAGGGAGAAGGGCGGGAAGTCTGGAGCTTTCCTCCCAAATATAGCAAATGAGAACAGGAAGGGACCCAGCTGTAGCCCTCCTCCGTCATGACCGTGCTGCATTCAGAAACCTTCAGAGGCACCTTGCTGGTGACCCCGAGCTGCTCGGCACACAGGTTGGAGCTGTCACAGCCTGGCCTGGCCCCAGCCTTCCTCCCCTCGCCCCCCAGGAGGTCCAGCCTCACGGGGCACCACATGGGCCTGGCTCGGTAGCAGGTGCTGGATTTCCTCTCACTGTGTTTTGTTGTTTCCTGTGAATGTGTCTTCTCTGCTTTCTGGAGTGTAAGCTCCCTGCAGGCAGGAACTGTTTCTAAGCATCTTGTGGATTCTTCACCTGTGACTGTTTACTCTCTCCAAATTCTTTCTGAAAGAAGGAATGAATGCCTCCCCTATGCGTGCATGCTCAGTTGCTTAGTCGTGTCTGACTCTTTGCAAGTCTGTGGACTGTAGCCCACCAGGCTCCTCTGTCCATGGGATTCTCCAGGCAAGAATACTGGAGCGGGTTGCCATCCAGGTGGTCTTCCCGACCCAGGGATTGAACCCATGTCTCTTGTGTCTCCTGCATTGGCAACTGTACCACCTTTTGAGTTAATTACACAAGCTTAGGATTCAATGGGTACGTCACTTTAAGTCAGTCACTCACTTAACTTGTCTGCTTTTTGTATCAGTTTTTTAATTAATTTAATGTTTTCTCCCTTTTGATTTCAATTTCTCAGAACATACTTAATGAAAAGATCTTTCTTGAAATCGCTCCCCCTTTGTAACCACTAGATCAGGAGACAGAGATATCATTTCTAGTCTGGCCTATATTAATATTTTAATTAATATTTCTTATTTGGGCTCTAGGGAAATGGAATAAAAGCGATTATTTTAAAACAGCAATGAATTGTGCTTATGCAGTCATTAATTACTTTATAATGAGTAATTATAAATGCCAGCCATGGCATCCCTGGCTCTGTGCTTGGGGCTGGGGACAAAAGTCACCAACACGTGCTCTTCAAGAAAAAGGAAGTTTCTCTAGAAACAGTGCAGTGACAGGTATAGTAATTGAGCCTAGGGGCTCTCCCACTCATGAAAAGAAAAAACATGTGTCAACATGCAGCCAGTAAAGGCTTTTTGATGTCATATAATATTTGACTTTCACTTTCTGATCTTTTTTTCTTTGTAATCTGCATCAGATGTGTAACTCTTAATGAATAATATTAATATTTGATATTAAAAAAGCTGCTGCTAGTTTTCCAGATCAGTGGTTCTCAAACTTTAGCACCAACCCTGCTTCAGAGTCACCTGGAGGGCTTCTTAAAACTCATATTGCTGGGTCCCATCCCCTGAGTATTCTGTGGGTCTAGGGTATTGCTGGTGAATTTGCATTTGTGGTAAGTCAGTCCCCAACTGCTGCTGCTGCAGTTGTTGATCTGGGGACTTGGGAAACTACTGCTCTCCACTGACTGTTAAAAACTGAGAGAACAAACAATATTGGCATAATGCTTTCCACTGTCAAAACCCTAAATTATTCAGGGACTTCCCTGGTGGTCCAGTGGTTGAGACTCTGTGCTTCCAATGCAAGGGGCATGGATTCGATCCCTGGTTGAGGAACTAGGATCCCACATACCGCACAGTGTAGCCAAAATAAAAATCCTAAGTTATTCATTCATTCAAAAATACTGAGCTACCCACGCTGTGGCAGGCTTGGTGCAGGCTGTTGCGGATTCAAGGGTGTACTTGATAGAAATGGCTCCTGCTATTTGGGGTTGATCTCATTCATCACAACTGTCTTGGGAGCCAGGTGTGATTGTTATCCCTGTTTCACCCAGGAGGGGAATGAAGGTCAAAGTCAGCCCATTGATGCTTTTGCTCAGCTGATCATTGCGTCACCACCCTGACCTCTGACTCTCCAAACCGTTGTCCTTCCCGCCGGGCCTCTTGCCTCTGTGCTAGATGTGGTTACTTCTTTTTTCTAACCTTGAGGCTAATTTTTCCAGTTCTGCTGAATGTCTGCTTTCTTTCGTGCTTTTCTAATGCAGATTCTCATTTTAATTATATTTTATTGATTGTCTTTTGCAGATGGGCCTCCTATATCTTCCTTTCTTTGCCTTTGGTTTTATGAGCATGTTTGCATTTGCTCAGATGTGTTTGTTTTTCCCTGCCAGCAGATCTTACTAGTCTTTTTTTTTTCTGTTAAATAATTTCTGCCTTCCGACTTTGATATTGGAGGCCTCTGAGATTGAATGTCTTGATGGCACACAGATTCCTGCTATTTATTGCTTGCTAATATTAGACACTTCATCTCTGCAGCAGCAGCTGAGGCCCTGCCCGGCCGCTCTGATCCCCCCAGGGTGAGAGCTGAGGCTGGTGGGTTCTGTCGGTGGCATCAGGCTTTCAGTACAAATCCAGTCGTTTCATCTCACTGCAGAAGCCAGGCTATTAAAAGACCAGAAATGTTAAAAATAGCTCTCACCACAATTCCCACCTTGGAAGCTTTCAGGAGAGCTCTGCAAAGAAACAATTATATTCTACCTCACGGAGTCAAAGCAACCGCAGAAGAGTCTTTATTTTAGTAGAGAAATCATAACAATGGTACCAAAAAACCATTGTTGCAAAGAAGGAGAATGTTTAGAAAAGCAACTGGTCAATTGCCTGTTCTTTTTTTTTTTTAATTGTCTGACTCATTTAGGCAGCTTTGTTTACACGTCATGTAATTTGCCATTGAACTCTGGAAGGTTTTCCTGCATTTGAAGAGTACAGCCAGTACATAGTGATTTGGGGGTACTGCAGGGTACATTTTTTTTGTTATGTTGTTGTCAGTCAAATGACACCATGAGGATGTGGTTATCTTCGAACCATTCCGATGTTCACAGAGAAACATAGCTATTTTCTCTTTATATACACTGATAAATTTTAATTATATTTATACTAACTACAACATAGTGTGAAATTAAATACTCACAGGTGGTGTTGTTCAGTCACCAGGCTGTGTCCGGCTCTTTGTGGCCCCATGGGCTGCAGCACACCAGGCTTTCCTGTCCCTCACCATCTCCCGGAGTTTGTCCAAGTTCATGTCCATTGAATTGGTGATGCCATCCAACCATCTCATCCTCTGTCACCATCTTCTCCTTCTGTCTTCGATCTTCCCCAGCATCAGGGTCTTTTCCAATGAGTCAGGTGTTTGCGTCAGGTGGCCAAAGCACTGGAGTTTCAGCTTCAGCATCAGTCCTTCCAATGAGTATTCGAGGTTGATTTCCTTTAGGATTGACTGGTTTTATCTCCTTCCTGTCCATGGGGCTCTCGAGAGTCTTCTCTCGCACCACAGTTCCAAAGCATCAGTTCTTTGGTGCCCTGCCTTCATGATCCACATTTGGTTCTCATATCCGTACATGACTACTGGAAAGACCATAGCCTTGACTCTACGGATGTTTGTCGGCAAAGTGATGTCTTTGCTTTTTAACACACGTTCTAAGTTTGTCATAGCTTTCCTATTCCCAGCCTGCGTTAGACGAGATATAGTCTGGTATCACACCCATGAATGAGTGAATCAGTTCAGTGCGTTTCCTTACAGGTGTCGGGTCATCTTCTCCATCCAGCAGGATTTACTCCTTAGCACGTGTGCTGCATTTCATCTGACACCATTTCTGACGGTTGGACTTAAAAGCACTGAGCCTCAGTCTAGAGCTTTCTCAGTCATCCTGTATGTCCTTGGAAGTCATCCTTATTATATGTGTATCCCGAGGCACCACTTTAACACTTATTATTTTTTGTTATACAAGAACATTCTCCAAAGAGGCAATAGAACCCCTGTGATCCCCTAAGAGATCAGCATTTCCGATAGCGTCTGTTTTTGAAGCGATTGTTTTACTTACAAACTGACAATCACAATTATAAATTCTTCAATACCTTAAAGTTTTTATAGTCAAATAATTTATTTTAAAATGGTCTTTAACTTGCTCAATGAAATGAAAGTCTCTCAGTTGTGTCTGACTCTTTGTGACCCCATGGACTATATATATAGACCATGGAATTCTCCAGGCCAGAATACTGGAGTGGGTAGCTTTTGCCTTCTCCAGGGGAGTGTCTCAACCCAGGGATCGAACCCCAGGTCTCCCACATTACAGGTGAATTCTTTACCAGCTGAGCCACAAGGGAAGCCCCTTTAACTTGCTAGGAGTTATAAATATTCCTACGGATTCAGATTTGTAAAAATGTTCTAAAGGTGGTGTTTCCCTGTTTTGTAAAGGGTCAGTGTCTACTTATGAGCAGACAAGAGGCATTGGAATAAAACCAAGGGTTTTTAGTCTGATGAGCTAAGGTCTCATTGACCTAAACTGGCTTTCTCAGTTCTGACATTAGGGTTATTTGGGGGCTGGACAGTTCTTTGTGGCAGAGAACTGTCATGTGTATTGTAGGGTGTTTGGCAGCATTTCCTGGCTTCTACCTAATAGATGCTGGAGCGTCCCCAGGGGTGGGACAATAAGCAATGCCTCTGGACATTTTCAAATGTTCCCTGGGGGAGAAAGTCAACTGGTAGAGAACCACAGACCTAAGGAATTAAACTTGGATAGGGGCGCTTGGGCAGGAAAAAGGAGTTCTGTTTCAGGTCTGTTGATGCCTTATTTCAGAGAGCTGTTGAAGGTGCTGAATGCTAGTTGGAGACGTGAGACTAATGTTCAAAAGAGCGTCAGTCTGGCTCCACCCACCTCAGTCTGCCTGGGGCAGGGGCATCCTATGTATTCCCAGATTGGAAATCAGACCATTGCAAAGCACAAGGTGATTTTTGATAGCACATTTTTGAAATAAATTTTTAATAGCTGTGTGTTCCTTGTCATGGGTGTTGGGAAAAAGAATAACTAGCACATGTTGCCTGTGGTGTTCTGGGTATGATTGCTTAGGCAGAAGCCAAATCTAACTTGAAAGATATATAGCTGTTGTTAGGGTCAAGTGAAAGTGAAAATCGCTCAGTCATGTCCGACTCTGCGACCCCATGGACCATATAGTCCATGGAATTCTCCAGGCCAGAATACTGGAGTGGGTAGCCTTTCTCTTCTCTGGGGGATCTTCCCAACCCAGGGATCAAACCCAGATCTTCCATACTGTAGGCGGATTCTTTACCAGCTGAGCCACCAGGGAGGCATTAGGGCAAAAACTTTAAGCAAATGGGTTCATTTGTAACAGAAAATGTTTAAGTGCTAAGGATTCAGCAATTAACAAGACAAAGTCCTGATTCTCAGGGAGTTTATGGTCTCAAGAGGGAACCAAAAAGGAATATCATTTCAGGTAAATGATAAATCTGTTGTAATGGAGCAGGAACCCTGGAAGGACCACAGGTGGCTTCAGAGATGAAGCCTTCATCCCATGGCATCTCCTTTTAGATGGGGAGGTAGCTGGTAGATGTGTGTTTTGTCGAGTACTGCATGCATGCTAAGTCGCTTCAGTTGTATCCAACTCTTTATGCCCCTGTGGACCATAGCCTGCCAGGCTCCTCTGTCCATGGGATTCTCCAGGTAAGAATACTGGAGTGGGTTGCCATGCCCTCTTCCAGGGGATTTTCCCAAGACAGGGATAGAACCCGTGTTTCTTACATCTCCTGCATTGGCACCCGGGTTCTTTAGAGTTAAGTACTAAGGTGAAGAATAAGGAAGCTTCCCTGGTGCCTCAGACAGTAAAGAATCTGCCTGCAATGCAGTAGACCTGGGTTGAATTCCTGGGTCGGGAAGATTCCCTGGAGAAGGAAATGGCAACCCACTCCAGTATTCTTGCCTGGAGTATTCCATGGACAGAGGAGCCTGGCGGGCTACAGTCCATGGGGTTGCAAAGAGTCGGAAATGACTGAGTGACTCACATTTTTTGCTTTCAAGAGACACAAGGTCTGAGCAGGTGATTTCTGAGTGGAGATCTAACTAGTGGGAGAGAACAGCCATAGAAGGATGCAGGGTGAGAGGGAACAAAGAGATGCTGGGCTGTGGTTTCTGATGTCTTAGATGGGCTTACACACACAGAAGACTATCTGAAATAATCTTTTGTGTTTTTTTTCCTTGTAAGGATTAAACTTATAAACCATAGTGATTCTCAAGCCCCATCAAGCATCTCTGTGTGTGTTGCTTTAACCCTCTCTTTCAACTTCAAATGCCTTAAAAACTCAATTACTCAACTATGCATTTTAATTGGAATCCTGAGTCTGATCGATGCTCTCATGCACCACGCTTTCTCCAGGGTGACACCTTCTTTGCCCACCAGCAAGCTCAGATCAGCTAAGCCAGACCCCCAGTGGCAGTCGCAGGGCCCAGGTCTCTGCCATGACATCCTCCTCTGTTTATTTGGCTCCATCTCTTTCTGGGTTAGGAGACTGGTTCTACTGAGGGAAGAGTTTTATCATCTCTAGCAGATTCCAGTTCTTCACCCCGATGAGTTAGATTTGATGCTTAGACAACCAAGGTTGTTTCCTGGAGAGAGAGATTTTAGGCTGTCTTACAAGACCTGGGCATCCAGGGCCATTCTTCCTCTATCAGTGATGAACACACAGGGGCCATCCTTTTCCTTACCATCTCCAGCTGCAGTTAGCTCTGGGCTGGACCCTCCAAATGGGTCCGATTTTTCAGCAGATTGCACAACCCTTGTGTTCAAGAGAAATCTCGACCCAATTGTTCTGATTTCGTTTGGAACTCCCACAAAGATTGTAGCCAACTTCCTTTTCTGTTTAGTTGGATTTTGCATGTTTTTAGCTTCTCTAAAACATTTTTTCATCTCCCTAACTGGTTCTAGAGGTGACTTCCATATTATTCTATGAGGTCCTCTGTGTCTTTATGTGTTTCAATTTTAACCTCTCCTCTCTTATCTCCTGATTTTATAGGTGTAATTCCACTGTGTGTTCACCTCTTCCCCTTCCCTCCATGCCAAAGCTAGTTGCTAATTTTCTTCTCAGCAGTTTCTCTGTTTCATAGCGGTTTAACATTAGCACCATCCATCTCTTTCTAGGATAGGGTTGTAACTGTTTGTCTTGAATCCTGTCTCCCTCTCATATCCTTGTGTGGTCCTGCGGCCACAGTGCCAGAACAATGCTGAAGTCTGAAAAGGAGCTGGGCCAGTTTGGCCCAGGGGGGCTGCAGCACAATGGTCAATGGGGAGGGGGCAGAGGCCAGGGCATGGTGTGGTTTTGAGCCATGGGGTAAAGTGTTTGGGTTTTATTCCAAGCTTTTGGAAAGCCACCCTGAACATTGTATTGGTAGGACTCCAATAGTTTGGCCACCTGATGCCAAGAGCTGACTCACTGGAAAAGACCCTGATGCTGGGAAAGATTGAGGGCAGGGGAAGAAGGGGATGACAGAGGATGAGATGGTTGGATGGCATCACCGACTCAGTAGACATGAGTTTGACACATACACGTGTGTGTGTGTGTGCGTGTACGCATGTGCGCGTGCTGGAACAGATCCTCCCTGATATATACTAATGGCCACTACTTACTACCGCTTCCATCCGCTGTGTTGACTCCATCACTGGCTTGACCATCTACTATCAAGGTCCTCTGGGTGCCTGTCACTGCTTTGGTAAGATAAAGAAACATTATTCATGGTTGGCATAATTACTTCATTCCCCCAGAAAGAGACTGGCTTTCAGCAGGATGGAAGGAAGAACCAGGCAAAGCTTTAATGATCGAATCGTCCTTTTTCATTTGAAGTCCTACCAATCACTTATTTAGTTTTGACATAAATTAAAAAACAAAAGACACAGAAAGGGAGATTTGTGAGCCTTAGGTATCCAGCTGAGAGTATCACAAGTAGGTCTAGGTCAGTGATTTGTCTGACAACTGCAGGTAAATCTACTCCCTGTTGCTGTTCAGTCACTAAGTTGTGTCCAGCTCTGCAACCGTATGGACTGCAGCACAGCAGGCTCCTCCGTCCTTCACTATGTTCTGGAGTTTGTTCAAATTCATGTTCACTGAGTCAGTGATTCTATCTAACCATCTTGTCCTCTGTCATCCTCTTCTTCTCCTGCCTTCAATCTTTCCCAGCATCAGGGTCTTTTCCAATGAGTCGGCTTCTCACATCAAGTGGCCAAAATATTGGAGCTTCAGCTTCAGAATCAGTCCTTTCAATGAATATTCAGGGTCAATTTCCTTTAGGATTTTTTAAAGCATTTTGTTTATTTATTCTTTAACACCCTTAACATTTTGTGTTGGGGTACAACTAATTAACAATGTTGTGGTAGTTTCAGGTGAACAGCAATTTTTTTAGGATTGGCTGGTTTGAGCTCCTTGCTGTCCAAGAGACTCGTCTTCTTGAGCCCCACAATTCTAAAGCATCAATTCTTCAACTCTCTACCTTCTTTATGGTCCAACTGGTGGCTCAGACAGTAAAGCATCTGCCTGAAATGCAGGAGACCTGGGTTCGATCCCTGGGTTCGATCCCTGGGTCAGGAAGATCCCCTGGAGAAGGAAAGGGCAACCCACTTCAGTATTCTTGCCTGGAAAATTCCATGGACTGAGGAGCCTGGTGGGCTACAGTTCATGGGGTCACAGAGTCGGACACGACTGAGCAACTTCACTTTCTTTTCTTTCTCACATCCATGCATGACTACTGGAAAGACCATAGCCATGACTATTCAGACCTTTGTCAGCAAAGTGATATCTCTGTGTTTTATTCTGCTCTCTAGGTTTGTCATAGCTCTCCTTCCAAGGAGCAAGTGTCTTTTAATTTTATGGCTGCAGTCACTATCTGCAGTAGTTTTGGAGCCCAAGAAAATAAAGTCTGTCACTGTTTCCATTTTCCCCATCTATTTGCCATGAGGTGATGAGACCGGATGTCACCCTGTGCTCTCTGAGGATCTAAGAAATGACTCACTTTTTTTTAAGAGCCCCTTGAGTCAGCTTCAGGGTCTTCATGGTTCCTTGCCCTCCACCTCTCTTCTCCCAGAGCTGGCTGCAGTTGGTCAGTGAGACCAGTGCAGTCAAGGGTGGTACTCCTGGAACTTGCCCTCCACCTCTCTTCTCCCAGAGCTGGCTGCAGTTGGTCAGTGAGACCAGTGCAGTCAAGGGTGGTACTCCTGGAACTTTGAACTCGCCACTGGCTTGAGGCCAGTAGTAATACCTGGCCCCTTACAGACAAGCATCAGCTGAGCAACTGGCCACCTGCAGCTCAGAATGCTGGTAATCCCGTAATCCCATGACCCCAGCCCTACCTCTCTGCCTCTCTCATCCCCAACCACACAGTCCTCCAGTGTTGCTTCTCATCTCCAGTTATGCTGAATTCAGACCTGCCAATATGTGTATGCTCTGTAGTCTAGCTAGTTACACAGGGTCTTTTTCTTTATAGTTCCATGTTTCCCATATTTTAAGTATCTTTTTTTTCCTTTTTTTTAAAATTGGAGGCTAATTATTTTACAATATTATATTGGTTGATTTTGCCATACATTGACATGAATCCACCCTGGGTGTACATGAGTTCCCCTTCCTGAACCCCCCTCCCACCTCCCTCCTCCCTTTATCCTCCCTCTGGGTCATCCCCGCACACCAGCCCCGAGCATCCTGTAACATGCATCGACCCTGAACTGGTGGTTCGTTTCACATATGACAACATACATGTTTCAATGCCATTCTCCCAAATCATCCCACCCTCGCCCTCTCCCACAGAGTCCCAAAGACTGTTCTATACATCTGTGTCTCTTTTGCTGTCTCGTATACAGGGTTATCATTTGCATCTTTCTAAATTCCATATATATGCATTAGTATACTATACTGGTGTTTTTCTTTCTGGCTTACTTCACTCTGTATAATAGGCTCCAGTTTCATCCACCTCATTAGAACTGACTCAAATGCATTCTTTTTAATGGCTGAGTTGTGTATATGTACCACAGTTTTCTTATCCATTCGTCTGCAAATGGACATCTAGGTTGCTTCTAATATAATCCTTTTAAAGCTGTGGAACAGAAAGCAATGATACAGTGACTGATCCTTGACCAGTGTTCCTCATTGGAGGGGACAATTGGCATTTGAGTGATAAAACTGTTATTCTGGAACCATCTCAGGCAGTGCAGAGCTTCAGCATCTCTACCACAGAATGCCAGTGTGACCCCCATATCATTACAGACAATCCCTGAACACATCACAAACGTGGCTTATTCTCTTAGACTGAAATTTTATTAAACTTGCTTGCAATATTGGAGCAATTAACAGTACTGAAGATTCACTTTGCTTATAGGTTTAACTTAATAATTAGATCAGTTATATAAGAACAAATTAAAAGCATGGGAAGATGTGTGTGTTATCAGACAATGTGGTTCTTAAAAAGAAATTGTTGCTATTAATATAGTTTAGAGTATTTAATTAAATTTTTAAGTGGGACCAGATATTCATTAAGGAAGGTGTTAAAAGTGATCTTTGTGAAAATCACTTTTAGTTAGGGATGTATAAAGAAGTCTTCATAGGTGAAGTAAAATTTTCTTTAAGATACCCATAGGGATGATATGGAAATATGAGGAGACTAGATTAAGTTAAATGGACAGAATGTTAATCTGAATTTAGACTTATTATTTGAAAATGTATTAACATAAATTTGTTAGAGTAAGATATTCTCTTCTGAATTCTGGAATGGCTTTTTGTCCAGGCATTTAGATTTTTAGTTTACATAATTATCTTATTTTTCCCATACCCATGAATTAGCTAGAGTCCCCTAGACTATTCAGTTATCAATGTGGACCATTTTTAAATTCTTTATTGAACTTGTCATAATGTTGCTCCTGTTTTTCTGATTCTTTTTTTTGGCCAAGAGGCATGTGAAATCTTAGCTTCCCAACCAGGGATCAAACCAGAAACTCCTGCATTAGAAGGCAAAGTCTTAACCACTGGACCACCAAGGAAGTCCTCCATAGGCTCTTTTAAAACACATTAAGAAGAGTAGAATTGCAAACAAGGGCCTCCACATTCACAGTCTGTAATTTAGACTTGTTTGGCAGGTCATTGAAGCTCAGGCAAATCATCTCTCTCCTAACCTCTTTGATTTATTTTTGCAAATCTCAAATATGGTGCTAATGACACGCCTTCAAAACTAATAATTCAGAAAGACAAGCTTTTATGTACTTTATGTATATCCTGGAAAGATCAAAATGTTACAGTATGATTATAATTTAGTAGGAAATATCTGTGCGTAAATATTTCTGATAGGAATCTCTCCAAAGTATTAATAATTATGTCACTCAAATAACATGACTGAGGGTAACTTTTTTCTCTTTCTATTTTACATCTTGCATTTTCCAAATTTTCTTTCATAATCATTTTCTACTCTAAGCTAAAAAACATAATTGCATGTTATTTCTTAAACTTGCCTTTCAGGAGGGCTTTGTTTGCAAAGTTAACAAAATATTTGAAATTTATTTAAGACTTCTTGGCTGCATGGGTATTCCAGTAGATTCAGGTCCTTATTTTCTCATCACCCATATGTGGTTATGTTATTATTTGACAAAATCACCATTGCTTTACAGGAAAAATTTACTGAGTTGGGTTTTTGCTTCAAATTAGAATTAAGATGAATTTAGAAATGTGATTAATATTGTATGTCTCAACCTCCTTAGCTTTAAAATGAAGGGCTAGGGGGTGAATTGAACACTTACAGTCCTCTAACAGTAAAGTATTATAAATTAAAAAAAAATTAATACCTACCTAGCAATTTTCCTAATGGTGCTTTTAAAAATAAGTAGTTAGATGACCATGAGAAAGTGACTGTCATCTCAGTAGTCAAGCAAGAGGAGGTGGGAAGGAGAGGGTGGGATGTATGGAGAGAGAACATGGAAATATACACACTACCATATGTGAAATAGACAGTGAGTGGGAATTTGTGGTGTGACTCCGGGAACTCACACCAGGGCTCTGTAACAACCTAGAAAGTGGGTTGGGGAGGGAGGTGGCAGGGAGGTTCAAGAGGGAGGGGACATGTGTATACCTATGGCTGATTCATGTTGATGTATGGAAAAAACCAACACAACATTGTAAAGCGATTATCCTCCAATTAAAAAATAAAAGTTTTTAAAAGTCATAAAAAAGACATTACAGAGCCTGTTTTTCCTTAAGTCAGGAGAAAGGGACAGGGGTGTTCAGTCTTAGCTTCTGAAGGTTCTAATATTTCTAAGTAAAATGCAGAGCTAATGGTGAAAAAAAAAATTTCTCTTTGCAAAATAGATTTTTGCAAAGCAAATGACTTTTGAACTCTGATTCTGAGAGGTGGAGGCATTGAGAACGGACATTTGGACATGAGGGGGATGGGAAGGTTGGGATGAATTGGGAGATTAGGATTGACATACATACACCACCATGTGTAAAATAGTGAAATAGAGGAAACCTGCTGGATAGCACAGGGAGCTCAGCTCAGTGATGACCTAGATGGGTGGGATGGGAGAGGTGTCAGGGAGTACTAAGAGGGAGGGATACATGTATATTATATATATATATATATATATATATACACATATATATATATATATGTATAGCTGATTCACATTGTTGTACAGCAGAAACTAATACAACAATGGAAAGCAAATATTCTTAAATAAAAAAATAAACTATTCTGTTTCTTGTTACAAAACCAAATTAGACCAAGAAGTGCCTGGAAGACTAGTGTAAGGTTGTTGCCTTTGTTGGATAGGTACTGGTTAACTCCATCAACTTGTGGGATGGTTCATCATGGTTTTGGGGGCAAAGTATTTTATACATGTCTGTCTTGTTTGCTTCAGGTTATACTGGAGAGCTCTGCCAATCCAAGATTGACTACTGTATCCTAGATCCATGTAGAAATGGAGCAACATGCATTTCTAACCTCAGTGGATTCACCTGCCAGTGTCTGGAAGGTCAGTATCAGTATCATTACAGGAATAACTTTCGTTTTCCATTTTAAATCCTAGATTAATTTGACGACCTTTGTACTTCAATTTTCTGAAAAAATTCTACTCAAGAGAACTTCCTTTTTTGTCCCATTTATAAAACAAGATATAAGATGGCCCCCCTTTTTTAAAGCTCTGTGCTAAAATAGCTTGGAAATTATGTCTGAATATTAGACATAATCTCAAAATTTCTGCAGTTTTCATTTACACATTAAAAATGAACAACTTGTAATAAAATGGAATTTCTGTATAATGACAAACTTCACTTGATAAGAGTCCTATTTTTTAAATTATGCATTAGGTTTTTGATACCAATTTACATTAAAATGTTTTCACCATAAAGTTCACCTGTTTTTGTCTTTAAATCCAGTTTATGACATCTTGGACACATATAGTCTCCTGGAAAGTCACGTATTTAAGGCAATTTTTATTAAAAAATAAGCAGTCATAATGTTTCAATTTCACCTGAAGAAGCAGACAGGTAGATAGTCCTAGTTATGGAGCTGGTGTTAAGGAACAATTTTGCACTTGGAGGAAGTTTTGTTTTTTCTGCTTGGAGAGATGTTATGGAAGGAATTACTTTAAACCTTTAATATGATAAGAATAACATGATGTTAAAGGTGTTTTTTCCCCTAAAACCAGCATGTAAGCTCCTTATGCACAGAAGGGACACTGACAATTACATGGAGTCAATTGACATCCTTTGCAGAGATTACATGTTGAATCCTCGTGAATAAGGGAACATCTCTGTACTCATTAACCTGAATTACCTCCTGGCTAGAGGCTGGACTGGGACAGTGGTACGGATGGATGTTGATAAAAGACCACTGACTCCCAGGTAACCCCAGGGCTCGGGGTTGCCAGGAGCTGCGCCATGATCGGCGCTGCCTCATACACTTTATGCTTTCATATTCTGAAGCCCACACAGCAACTCAGGAAGTGGATTCTTTGTCCTGGCTTCTGCTCCCCTGGGCGGGGACAGGAGCAGGTGGCTGTGGTCCTCCTGGAGCTGTGCATGCTTATGATAGACATGATTACCGTGACAATGGAGTTACCTGTGCTGGATGGTGTCCACTCGTCACACAGTGCCTTAAGCAAATGGGAAAACTGGAGAGAAGGGTGACTGCCAGCGCCAGTGGTCACTCATGTCCAGAGCGCTGGGCAGTTTCTCAAAGCTTTGCCACACCCCAGGTTAGTGGGTTGCCACCTAACCCTGGTTGTAGGCTGGGCTTAGAGTCAAGGGAAGGTTTCGGGGTCAAAGGCTGATTGACTGCTGGCCAGTCACTAGTTTTCCTCCCCTACCCGATCGATCCTCCTTTTTCTCTCTTAAATGACTGTGGGCATTGAGAACCCTGCTTCCCTCATAGGGCCATCCTGGGATTGAATGGGATTTGGTGGAAAGATATTTGAAAACTCCACAGTGCTTTATTATCATAGTTTTGCTGCCAGAAGGTTCAGATTGGACCCCGGAGGCTCTGAGAAGTGGTGATTTGCACAGGTCACACTGATAGTATAGAGAAGGAAATGGCAACCCACTCCAGTACTCTTGCCTGGAAAATCCCATGGAAGAGCCTGGTAGGCTATAGTCCATGGGCTCACAAAGAGTCAGACACGACTGAGCGACTTCACTTCACACTGATAGTAAAGCCAGACCCTTGAGCTGCAGCCCAAGAATTCTGTATTCACTTGTGCTCCATTTCTCTAGTTGATAAAGATTTGTTGAGCAAGTCCTACATACCAGGCACTGGACTGGGTGCTGGGTTGTAGGGTCAGCAAAGCTGAGATGGCCCCTCCTGCGATGTAGACACAAATAAATAAGTCCATAATTACAAGCCAGAACGTGTGCCTTTAAGATGCACGATGAGGATCTGCTTAGCCTTGGGGACCCAGGAGAGATGCCCACATGTGGAGAGTGAGTGAGGAGGAGGAAGGCAAAGTTGAGGGCATCCCCAAGGAGCAAAAGAAAAAGGAGGAAAGTGGGTGACAAGGGCTGAGTCCTCAGGGCTTTAGGACTTTGTGGGCATGAGTGGGGCATGTCTTGTTCAACCCAGAGGGGAGAGAGCAGAGGCTTAGGTCTGAAGCCTGTCTGTCTCTTGCTAACCAGTTCTGTCCCTGGGCAAGTAAGAGTTCATACTTCTCTGTGTCTCAGAGAAAATTATAAAATTGATACAGTAATAACCCTCACTTCTTAGGGTCTACAAGGATGAAATGAGAAGATGCTTAGACAAGGTACTTATTAGCGCAGGGTGCCTGGCTACATGCTCAGTAAGTATTAAGCACCGTATCATGACTGTTTTCCTAATAATGATTACTATTTAACCATTGAAAAATATAAACAGGAATTTGTAATTTTCCTTTTGGACCAGTATGGAATGTGGGTTGGAGAGAAAGTGTGGAAATAGAAGAGTTGTGGAAGTTTGGGAAATCCATGTTGCCTGGTAAGAAGGGAAGGTGGAATCTTAAAAGGAGAGATGCTGGTGATTTGGGAGAACTTTTGAGGGAAAACAGAAGGTCTGGGGATGGATGGATATGGAGGTGGAGTGACGGGGAGGTTTGTGGCTTCCATTACTTTAGTGTTGGTCATGCCATTCATGGAGGAAAAAAAAAACATGGAAGGGAAGTATTCTATTTTGGATGTGTTGAGTGTGAGACATGGCAGCTGGGCAGGTGCTCTGAGTCTGGGAGTGAGCGGGGTCATCTGACCATGTCTCTACTCAGAAGCCTTGGTCTACAGACTGTAATTTCAACCTGCGTGTTGATAGGCTTGTCTAGGGACCTTCTTCTTTATCCATTAGCCCACCAATTCCTCCACTCTGTCTTGATAAAGTCAAGAGAAGAAGTGATTTGAAATGATTCAGATGAATTTCCCAGCAAGGTTTTGTATGAAGACTTTCATCCACAGGTTTACCTTCACTAAAGACTGACCAGGGAACAGGGCTTCAGTTATAAATCAGAAGGATTCATTGCCATGTTTTGAAGCCTCTCAGCAACTGGCACTTTAAAAGCAGCCCCTCCCATGGACCTGTTCCATGGTGGTTGTTGTGGGAATTATTTATAGAGTACTTTGCGCTTAAAAACCAGCCTGTGTCTGCAAGAGTTTTCTCCTATCAGTCACGCTGTGAGAACAAGTTTGAAAGAGTTTCAAGTCCACACAATGTTCTGAAGTTTGGAGCCAGCACTTGACCCTTGACTGCCAGCTTTTTTTCTCTCCAGTGATTAACATTTTGGTATGTTAGCTTTGTATATGTGCATTCATGTATCTAGTTTGTTGTTTTTGTAAAGTAATTTGAAAGTAAATTATAGGCATCATCATACTTTATCCCCAAATAAATGAGTTTGTGTTTTCTGAGAATAAGAACATTCTCCTTGATAGCTATGATACCATGCCAAAGAAGATTAGTAATTATTTTCTAGTATTATTTGCTATCTGCCCTGTTTTCACTTACTTCTTTGGATATATGTGTTGGTCCTGTCTGCCTTGCTTCCCTGTGATATTCTTTGTGGGTGGGAAGTGTGTTTTATTCATCGCTCTTTCACCAACTCCCAATATCCTATCACAGAGCTTTTAGTTCCGTATTTTATGCTGCTGCTGCTGCTAAGTCACTTGTCACGTCCAACTCTGTGCGACCCCATAGATGCTAGCCCACCAGGCTCCTCCATCCCTGGGATTCTCCAGGCAAGAACACTGGAGTGGGTTGCCATTTCCTTCTCCAATGCATGAAAGTGAAAATTGAAAGTGAAGACGCTCAGTCGTATCCGACTCTTAACGACCCCATGGATTGCAGCCTACCAAGCTCCTCTGTCCATGGGATAGTAGGAAGCTAATAAATATTTGTTAGATAAATTAATTATAAAAGTCAACAAGTTGCTTCTATGTCCTAACTATTTAATTGGGAAATTGGGATATATATATATATATATGCTGCTGCTGCTGCTAAGTCACTTCAGTTGTGTCCGACTCTGTGTGACCCCACTGACAGGGCAGTCCACCAGGCTCCCCCGTCCCTGGGATTCTCCAGGCAAGAACACTGGAGTGGGTTGCCATTTCCTTCTCCAATGCATGAAAGTGAAAATTGAAAGTGAAGACGCTCAGTCGTATCCGACTCTTAACGACCCCATGGATTGCAGCCTACCAAGCTCCTCTGTCCATGGGATAGTAGGAAGCTAATAAATATTTGTTAGATAAATTAATTATAAAAGTCAACAAGTTGCTTCTATGTCCTAACTATTTAATTGGGAAATTGGGATATATATATATATATATGCTGCTGCTGCTGCTAAGTCACTTCAGTTGTGTCCGACTCTGTGTGACCCCACTGACAGGGCAGTCCACCAGGCTCCCCCGTCCCTGGGATTCTCCAGGCAAGAACACTGGAGTGGGTTGCCATTTCCTTCTCCAATGTGTGAAAGTGAAAAGTGAAAGTGAAGTCTCTCAGTCATGTATGACTCTTAGCGACTCCATGGACCGCAGCCCACCAGGCTCCTCCATCCATGGGATTTTCTAGGCAAGAGTACTGGAGTGGCGTGCCATTGCCTTCTCCAATATATATATGTATATTACTGTTAGGTATGAAGTGGAGAAGGCAATGGCACCCCACTCCAGTGCTCTTGCCTGAAAAGTCCCATGGATGGAGGAGCCTGGTGGGCTGCGGTCCATGGAGTCGCTAAGAGTCAGACATGACTGAGCACCTTCACTTTCACTTTTTACTTTCATGCGTTGGAGAAGGAGATGGCAATCCACTCCAGTACTCTTGCCTGGAGAATCCCAGGGATGGCGGAGCCTGGTGGGCTGCCGTCTTTGGGGTCACACAGAGTTGGGCATGACTGAAGTGACTTAGCAGCAGCAGCGGCAGGTAAGAAGTGGATAACTAGTAAGAACATACTATATAGCACAGGGGAAAAAAAGAAGGTACAAACTGTTTGTAGGACATATATTAAGTTAACCTTAAAAATGCATTCCAGTATACATTAGATAGAAATACTGTTTGATTCCACTTATACAAAGTACCTAGAATTGTCAGGTTCAGAGAGTCAGAAAGTACTTTGGTAGATGCAAGGGCAGGCAGGGAATTTCAGAGTTTCAGTTTAGGAAGGTAAAACATTTGGGAGATGGATGAGGATGAAAGTTGTACAATAATGTGAATGTACTTAGTGCCACTGAGCTGTACAGTTTGTTGTTTAGTCCCTAAGTTGTGTCTAGCTCTTTGCAACCCCCTGGACTGCCTATGCCGGACTTCCTTGTCCTTCACTATCTCCTGGAGTTTGCTCAAACACATGTCTATTGATGGGTGATGACATCCAGCCATCTCATTCTCTGTCACCCCTTTCTCCTTTGTCCCTCAATCTTTCCCAGAATCAGAGTCCTTTCCAATGAGTTGGCTCTTCTCATCAGGTGGCCAAAGTACTGGAGTTTCAGCTTCAGCATCAGTCCTTCCAATGAACACCCAGGACTGATCTTTAGGATTGAGTGGTTGGATCTCCTTGCAGTCCAAGGCACTCTCATGAGTCTTCTCCAAAACCACAGTTCAAAAGCATCAATTCTTCAGCCCTCAGCCTTATTTATGGTATAGCTCTCACATCCATACATGACTACTAGAAAAACCATAGCTTCAACTCTATAGACCTTTGTTGGCAAAGTAATGTCTCTGCTTTTTAATATGCTGTCTAGGTTTGTCATAACTTTTCTTCCTAGGAATAAGCGTCTTTTAATTTCATGCCTGAAGTCACCATCCGCAGTGATTTTGGAGTCCCAAGAAAATGAAGTCTGTCCCTGTTTCCATTTTTCCTCCATTTTTCATGATGTATTGGGATCAGACCCCATGATCTTGGTTTTTGACTGTTGAGCTTTAAGACAGCTTTTTCACTCTCCTCTTTCACCTTCATCAAGAAGCTCTTTAGTTCCTCTTTGCTTTCTGCCATTAGAGTGGTATCATCAGTGTATCTGAGGTTGTTAATTCTGCCGGCATTCTTGATTCCAGCTTGTGATTTATTCAGCCTGGCATTTCACATGATGTACTTTGCATATAGGTCATACACATAGGGTGACAATATACAGCCTTGACATACTCCTTTTCCAATTTTGAACCAGTCCATTGTTCCATGTTCAGGTCTAACTGTACAGTTAAATATGGTTAAAATAGCATGCTTTATATTTTGTGACTTTTACCACCAAAAAAAAGGCATTAAAAAAGTCAACATTTAGCTATCACTCACTACATTTAATAACTTATTTGATCCTCACAATAATCCTATGAATGAAATACTATCGATATTTCCATTGAACAGATTGAGAAGCTGAAACACAAGAGGGTGAATAAATTGCCTGAGATCACACAACTAGAAATTTAAAGTCGGGCAACTTGGCACTAGCATTCTTAACCCTTGGCCTATAGCATCTCTGAATATATTCTTTAAAGTGAATTTTGTTTTGTGTATTTAAAAATATGGTCTTTATTTTAAAATATGGTCTTAAAAATAAATAAAATATGGTTTATTTTAAAATATGGTCTTTATTTGACCAATTCATGAGTCAAATAAATTCAAAGTTTGTTGGGTTTTCAAACTTCTAAACGTCCCTGCTAAAAATTCTTAAGCATGGAAAATAACTAGAAAATTTCCCCCTTTTTCTTGTTAAGTACAGTGAAATCCTTTTAGGACAAAACTGCGCCGTCCAGAAGGCTGTTAAACCTGGCTTTCCCTCTGGATGGTTCTGTCGACACTCTCCGTCACATCCTTCCTCTTCTCTGTCATTTTCATCTCCATCCTATTTCCTTCAAGGATCCTTTTCCATCTGATCTGGACTGAGTCCTTAGAGGTTGAATTACTTCCTGGGTACTCATCACTTTGACTTTTGTCTTCCTTTTAACCTCTCTCTAAAATTTCAAGGTTGTGGAGGCCTGAGAGACAGCTTGTGCTATAATTATCACATGAGCTCACCTTCCAGAAGGTATCTGCTCTGTTCCTATTATATTGTTATGCTCCCATCAATGAGCCCTGCCTTTTCTTTGAATTTCAACTTAATATTCATTAGGTCCCTATTTGAGAAGTGCGGTTTCAGATTCTGGTTCGAGTAGAGGTGATAAGAAACAAAAGCAAACTTGTCACGAGTGCTTTCTTATGTTTCTCTTCGGTTCAGTTCAGTTACTCAGTCCTCTCTGACTCTTTGCGACTCCGCAGACTGCAGCACACCAGGCCTCCCTGTCCATCACCAATTCCCGAAGCTTGCTCAAACTCATGTCCATCAAGTTGATGATGCCATCCAACCATCTCATCCTCTGTCGTCCCCTTCTCCTCCTGCCTTCAATCGTTCCCAACATCAGGGTCCTTTCCAATGAGTCTGTTCTTCCCATTAGGTGGCCAAAGGACTGGACCTTCAGCTTCAGCATCAGTCCTTCCAATGAATATTCAGGACTGATTTCCTTTAGAATTGACTGGTTTGACTTACTGAGCGATAACGAAGATAAATAATTGGGAGCTGATTTTATTGCCTCTGAATATACTCGTCATATCGGTTTTGTCTTTAGGTTTGGTTTACAACTTTAAGGCCCTTAACTTTTGAAATACATGCATCGTAAATCTGAGGAGGTTTAATTATAGATACTTATCATCACTGCCTATTGGTGTTTAAATATGTATGTCTAAATATGTGAGCATATTTAAATACACAAATAAGTACAATCTGTATATTACTGCCTAGCCATCATCTTTGCTTCCGCATCTCCTTTAAAATAGTTTTCCCTCAGGAATTTGAAGTAGAATAAAGAATAAAAAGAAATAAGTAGTGATGAGAACATTCAGGAGTGAAGCACGTTTGTCAGTCCTGCCTGTTTGACCATTTGCATCTTGCTGGCACTCCTCCTAGAACCTGAGGACCTTCCTGACATCCACCTGTTAGAGAAGACAGATTCTAATAGGAGATGACGTGAGAATATGGGGCTTCATGACTACTTTGAGGAAATATTTCATCCAATGTATTTAAAAGACATTACTGTAAAGGTATTTCCTGGTGTGATGCCCTTGGCTAGGATTAAGACAAGTAGATTTGTATGAACTGCTCTTTCACTCGGAGAAGGCAATGGCAAGCCACTCCAGTACTCTTGCCTAGAAAATCGCATGGACAGAGGAGCCTGGTAGGCTGCAGTTCATGGGGTCACTACTAGTCGGACACGACTGAGCGACTTCACTTTCACTTTTCACTTTCACACATTGGAGAAGGAAATGGCAACCCACTCCAGTGTTCTTGCCCGGAGAATCTCAGGGATGGCGGAGCCTGGTCGGCTGCCATCTATGGGGTCGCACAGAGTTGGACACTACTGAAGCGACTTAGCAGCAGCAGCAGCAGCTCTTGCACTACAATTATGAAGGCAAGTACTTCCACCAGGAAGAGGAGTACATGTCAGTCCTCTCACTTTTAGGATGCAAGGTAGGATCCACTATCAGACATGCAGATCTTTTTTTTGTTTGTTTGTTTGTTTAGACATGCAGATCTTTAAACTTTAAAAAAATTTTTTTATTCAAGTATAACTGATTTACAGTGTTGTATTATTTTTTGCTGTACAGCATAGTGAATCAGTTATACATGTATATGAAAGTGAAAGTTGCTCAGTCATGTCCAACTCTTTGTGACCCCGTGGACTGTGGCCCACCAGGCTTCTTTGTCCATGGAATTCTCCAGGCAAGAATACTGGAGTGGGTTGCCATGCCCTTCTCCAGGGATCTTTCCAACCTAGGGCTCGAACTCAGGTCTCCTGCTTTGCAGGTAGATTCTTTACCATTTGAACTACTTGGGAATCCCAGTACATGTATACGCTATGTGCTAATTTGCTTCAGTGGTGTCCGACTCTTTGCAACCCCATGGACTGTAGTCCACCAGGATCCTCTGTCCATGGGATTTCACATGCAAGAATATTGCAGTGGGTTGCCATGCCCTCCTCCAGGGGATCTTCCCGACCCAGGGGGTCGAACCTATGTCTCTTACATCTCCTGCAATCCAGGGGGAGTCTTTATTGCTGAGCCACCAGGGAAGCCCATATATGTATATATACACACATTATTTTTATATTCCTTTCCATTATGATTTATCACAGGATATCAAATATAATTCCCTGTGCTATGCAGTAGGATCTCATTGTTGATCCATTTTATATATTTTATATATAGTAGCTTGTATTTCTGCATATAAGTTAAATAAGCAAGGTGACAATATACAGCCTTGATGTACTCCTTTTCCTATTTGGAACCAGTCTGTTGTTCCATGTACAGTTCTGACTGTTGCTTCCTGACCTGCATACAGGTTTCTCAAGAGGCAGGTCAGGTGGTCTGGGATTCCCATCTCTTTCAGAATGTTCCACAGTTTATTGTGATCCATACAGTCAAAGGCTTTGGCATAGTCAGTGAAGCAGAAATAGATGTTTTTCTGGAACTCTCTTGCTTTCTCCATGATCCAGCGGATGTTGGCAATTTGATCTCTGGTGCCTCTGCCTTTTCTAAAACCTGCTTGAACATCTGGGAGTTCACGGTTCACATATTGCTGAAGCCTGGCTTGGAGAATTTTGAGCATGACTTTACTAGCATGTGAGATGAGTGCAATTGTGCGGTAGTTTGAGCATTCTTTGGGATTGGAATGAAGACTGACCTTTTCCAGTCCTGTGGCCACTGCTGAGTTTTCCCAATTTGCTGGCATATTGAGTGCAGCACTTTCACAGCATCATCTTTCAAGATTTGAAATAGCTCAACTGGAATTCCATCACCTCCACTAGCTTTGTTCGTAGTGATGCTTTCTAAGGCCCACTTAACTTCACATTCCAAGATGTCTGGCTCTAGGTCAGTGATCACATTATCGTGACTATCCTGGTCACGAAGATCTTTTTTTACAGTTCTTCTGTGTATTCTTGCCACCTCTTCTTAATATCTTCTGCTTCTGTTTGGTCCATACCATTTCTGTCCTTTATCGAGTCCATCTTTGCATGAAATGTTCCCTTGGAATCTCTGATTTTCTTGAAGAGATCTCTTGTAGACGCTTACTCCTTGGAAGGAAAGTTATGACCAACCTTGATAGTATATTAAAAAGCAGAGACATTACTTTGCCAACAAAGGTCCGTCTAGTCAAGGCTATGGTTTTTCCCGTGGTCATGTATGGATGTGAGAGTTGGACTGTGAAGAAAGCTGATCGCCGAAGAATTGATGCTTTTGAACTGTGGTGTTGGAGAAGACTCTTAAGAGTCCCTTGGACTGCAAGGAGATCCAACCAGTCCATTCTAAAGGAGATCAGTCCTGGGTGTTCATTGGAAGGACTGATGCTAAAGCTGAAACTGCAGTACTTTGGCCACCTCATGCGACGAGTTGACTCACTGAAAAAGACTCTGATGCTGGGAAAGGTTGGGAGCGGGAGGAGAAGGGGACGATGGAGAATGAGATGGCTGGATGGCATCACTGACTCTGTGGACATGAGTTTGAGTGAACTCCGGGAGTTGGTGATGGACAGGGAGGCCTGGCGTGCTGTGATTCATGGGGTCGCGGAGAGTCGGACACGACTGAGCGACTGAACTGAACTGAACTGAGCTTGTATCTGCTAATCCCAAGCTCCCAATCCACCCCTTCCCTACCCTCCCTTCCCCTTGGCAACCACATGTCTGTTTTCTCTGTCTCTGAGTCTGTTTTTGTTTCATAGATACGTTCATTTGTATCATATTTTATTAAAAAGTATGTGTTTATTTGGCTGCACCACATCTTGGTTGCAGTGTGCAGCATCTAGTTTCCTGACTAGACATTGAACCCAGGCCCCCTGCATTGGGAGCGCGGAGATTCTGCATATAGGTGAGAGCATATGGTATTTGTTTTTCTCTTTCGGACTTACTTCACCTAGTATGATAATCTCTAGGTCCATCCAGGTTGCTGCAAATGGCATTATTTCATTCTTTTTTTATGGCGGAGTAGTACTCCATAGTATGTATGTACCACACCTTCTTTTCCCATTCAGATATCGATGCACATTTAGTTTACTTCCATGTCTTAGCTACTGTAAGTAGTTCTACAGTGAGCACAGAGGTGCATATATCTTTCTGAATTATAGTTTTGTCTGGATATGTGCCCAGGAGTGGGATTGCTGGTTATTGTTTTAGTTGTTAAGTCCTATCCAACTCTTCAACCCCATGGACTGTAGCCCGCCAGGTTCCTCTGTCCATGGGATTCTCCAGGCAAGAAAACTGTTCATGGGTTGCCATTTCCTTCTCCAGGGGATCTTCGTGACCCAGGGATCAAACCAGAGTCTACTGCATTGGCAGGTGGGTTCTGTACCGCTGAGCCACCAGGGGAAGCTCCCTTGTTTGTTTCCTCTATCCCTAAAACCAGGTTTATTGTAGACTTACACAAGTCTTTTGAGACCTAAAGTTCTGTCAAAACTTGTCAAAAATTCATTGTAGTTTTAATTTGCATTTGAATTTGAGATGTTGAGCATCTTTTCATGTGGCCATCTGTACAGTCATGCAGATCATATAACATGGAAGCTCCATCACCAAGTGTGGACAGCTGGTGCCTTTGGTGGCGTGGAAATCAGGGGACCTGAATCTGGACCTGATGAAGAGTAGAAAAGTGGCATAGTTATGAAATGTGGGTTTCTCAGGTCGCACTGCTTGCGTTTGAAGTCTGGACCCACTTCTTGTATAGATTCTTGGGCTCATTTTCCTCATTTAGGAAAGCAGAATGATACTTGCAAATCCTTTACCAGTTGAAGAATAGAAAAAGCCCCAAAGCCCTTAGCACTGTGCTTGGCTAAGTGCTGAACGAATGTCTGATGATGGGAATGGTGATGGTGGGGGTGGTGGGAATGTAGTCATGTCACCTTGGGAAAGTCATGTGATTTTTATCTCTTCCAGCCATGCTTTCTTGTTGGAAAAGGGCTCACTGTTACCTTTAAGTGTCCCTACTCCTAAGTCTTTGATTGGAATATGTCAGTTTAAGAACCCCTTGCTCAGTCAATAAATCTATTTTGTTGTTTCAAGTGATGTTTATACAGAGAAGTTTCATAACCTCTAAGCAACTCTAAGGAAAGCTTGAGTCCAAACCCAATGTCAGCCTAAAGGCCTCTGTAGGTTAAACCCCACTGCAACACCCTCCAAGGGTTTATCCAAACTATTTTTGTTTTTCTACATTTTATAGCTTAGAGGAATCTAGCCATATAAATCCTTTTGTCCAACTCAAATATCAGGGTAATGCCTTTCATCTTAAACTGATTTATAGGCAATAGCCACACATGTCATAAAATTTATCCCTGAGATAATTTTATTGTGTATTGTTCAGAAACTGGGCATGTTACCCCATCAGGATTTAGAACTTATATATTAATAGTCCTGGGACTTTGTTGTTTTCCCCAGGATCCTGGTATGTATGGTTTGGTGAAAGTACTCTCTTAGGATCATATGAAATTGCATGTATTTATTTAAGAAACGTGCAACATGTCCTCATAAAAGTCCCAAATAAAATACTGCTCTTATTCTTTTAAAATCTGGCATTATCCCTAAATCACCACTTCATTGGGGAATTGTAACAGCTGAGATCCTTGGAGTTCCAAGTGGTATATGGTTTCATCTTTTGGAAAGAAAGCAGGGTATTAAGACTTATTAAGTGTGAGTAAAAATGTTATTTCTATGTTTGGCGCATGCTGATTAATTTTTGATTTAGGGTTAAGTTCATATTTTTTTTTTAAGTTCATATTTGTTTTTTGTTCTCTTTCTTTTCCCCACATGACACAGTTTCCCTGAGATTGTCTCAAGACACTGCAAAGACTGTTGCGTGCTTGCTTCTCCCAGCTGCACTCACTTTAGTGAGTGGTGGAGCCTGTCCCTCACCTTTATTTCTATCAATACTTCGCCTTTGGGAACCATGGTGATACTTGGTTTAGTGCTAGCAGTTGGGGGTACAAAGTGACAGTGCGATGAGTGAATGAAGAGATAAATAGTGATAACCTGGTGCTTTTCTTTTGAAAAAGAGGAAGGGTATACCTAGAGAGGTCACCACTAATTGTGATTCCTTAAGCTGTGTGTCCAGTCAAGCACATGAAGATTATTTACCATCATTGCAGGTAAAAACCTTGAACTTCAGCTCTTTCTCTCTTGTGGCTCCATTGTAATCACGTGGCATCAGCAGTAACCATAACACTCGTGATGGCACCTGCCACCTGTGGAGTGCCTACTGTGTGTTAAAGCGCTGTGTTTGGCACTTGAAGTTGTTCTTCAACAAAACATAGCAGTGGGGGCCAAGAAGCCTTGCTGCTTGAGGTTTAATCTGTTTGATCACTTTAGCACTTACTGACTTTGGGCAAGTAAACTGAAATTCCTTATGCCTCTCTCTGCAAATATTTTCATCAGTACCATTTTTCTATTTCATATATATACATGAGTATATGATATTTGGTTTTCTCTTTCTGACTTACTTCCCTCAGTATGACAGTCTCTAGGTTCATTCATGTCACTGCAAATGACATATATACACTGCCATGTATAAAACAGATGGCTGGTGGGAAGCTGCTGTAGAGCACAGGGGCTCAGCTTGGTGCACTGTGATGACCTCGTGTGATGGGATGGTAAGGGTGGGAGGGAGGCTCAAGAGGGAAAGGATGATATGTGTACATATAGCTGATTCCCACTGTTGTATGGCAGAAACTAACACACCATTGAAAAGCAATTATACTCCAATAAAAATATGTCCCTGTGCCTCATTTTTTGCATCTCTAGAGTAAGGGTGGTGGTATTAATGGTATCTACCCAATGAGTTGTTAAGGGCTTCCCTTGTGGCTCAGCCAGTAAAAGAATCCACCTGCAATGCAGGAGACCTGGGTTCGATCCCTCGGTTGGGAAGATCCCCTGGAGAAGGAAAAGGCTACCCACTCAAGTATTCTGGCCTAGAGAATTCCATGAACTGTATAGTGCATGGGGGTCGCAAAGAGTTGGACACAACGGAGCGACTGTCACTTCACAGTGAGTTGTTATAAGAACTAAATTAGTACACAGTGCATGTGAAAGTGCTAGTCAGTCAACTGTGTCTGACTTTTTGTGACCCCGTGGACTGTAGCCCTCCAGGCTCCTCTGTCCTTGGGATTCTCCAGGCAAGAACACTGGTGTGGGTAACCATTCCCTTCTTCAGGGGATCTCCCTGACCCACGGATCGAACCCAGGTCTTCTGCATTGCAGGTGGATTCTTTATTGTCTGAGCCACTAGGGAAGCCCTATACAGTGCATAGGAAGTGCCTAGTATAGAGTAAGTGATTAATATAAAGGCCACTATTTATTCCTCACAACTGCTGTACAAGGCCGATTCTGAGGCTTTAGGTCTTGGCAGATCCAGGGTTCAAGCCCAGCTTTGTCTGGTTCCGGAGTCCACGTTCTCTCTGCTGCACCAAGCTCCTTCTCTGGTCAAGTTCTAGCTTGTGTGACAGCTGCTTGAGTGCAGCTCTGCTTTTTCTCCTGGGACTTCCAACTTCCTCAAAGCAGTGATGCTGAACTTTTTTGTATCTCTGGAGTACCTGTGAGCCCGTTGAATCCGTGAATGGATGGCTGGAAACAGTGGCAACAGTATCATTTCATGTGGAAGGAAATTGTAGCCAAGATGGATTAACCAGTGCTCACTAATATAACCAGGCGACTCTTACTGGTTAGATCCATTGCAAGCTCAGTAATAATAGCAGCAGTGAGGCAGGGAATTGAGTCTCAACCTTTGGCTTTCGGTGCCCCATTTGTGTATGGTTTAGGGATCACCAAGAGACAAGGGCAGAGTTCAGATACAGAACTTGGGGACCCGCTTCTCTAGCTGTCTTCTTTCCCAGAACCCTTTTCACTCCTCATGGGGTGCCTGTCCTGGACTTCTTCCCCTTGTTCCTTTGAAGTTAATTAATTAGCAAATTAATTAAATTAGCCTCACGGGGTCTTCCTTGCTGCACATGGGCTTTCTCTAGTTGCAGCGATCGGGGCTACTTTTGGTTATGGTGCATTGCGGTGGCTTTGGCCCTGAGTGTATAGGCTTTGGGAATTGCAGCTCCGGGGCTCTAGAGCACAGGCTCAGTGGTTGTGGCTCACTGGGTTGGTTAGTTTCTCTGTGGCATGCAGGATCTTCCACGACCAGGTTTTGAACCTGTGCCCCTGCATTGGCAGCTGGATGCTTAACCACTAGACCATCAGGGAAGTCCTAATGCTAGTGTCTTGGCCTCTCTGGGCCATAGGCCTAGTTAAGGATGCCTGCAGGGTGGGGCTTCCTAAACCTGAACCTCAGCGCATGCTTAACTATATTTCAACTCTTCTCCACGACTTGCCTGCTTTTGTTCACTCTCAGAGCCATGAAGTAGTGCTAGGCTGTTTTGGTCTGAAATTCTGTTATTTGTGGACCAATCTCTTTGTTCTTGGGTTTGGCCTCAGATGGTAAAGAATCTGCCTTCAGTGCAGGAGACCTGGGTTCTATCCCTCAGTGGGGAAAATTTCCTGTAGAAGGGAATGGCAACCCACTTCAGTATTCTTGCCTGAAGAATTCCACAGAGGAGCCTGGCGGGCTATAGTCCATGGGGTCACGAAGAGTCAGACACGACTGAGTGACTAACATGTTCCCTTGTTCAAAGCTTACTTTCCCACATCAGAATGTCCATAGAGTTGTTCTTAAGAGCAACAAAGATCATTTCCAATAAAAAACAAATAACTGAAAAATAAATGGAATTTTCATTTTTTTCCTGCAACAGATTTTATCTCCTTCAGCATACCCCTCTGTAGACTGTAACCATTGGAGGAGGCTAGAGGGAAATTTTTGTCTCACTTGGATCAAGTATCATGTGATACAGTCTCAGGTCTGATTCTGAATTCAGATCTAGACTGTGACTTCTACCAGCATCTTACAGTGGAGCTCATAGAGAGACCCAGGTCTGAGAGAAACTAACAAATAAAGCTGGGGAAGTAAAAGAATGCTTGTTCACAACCTGGTCAAATTCTGTATTTGGTTCAATAAACCTTTCCTCGGCTATTTTCCCAATCTAGTTCTCCTCTCATGTGACCTGATATTGTATTGAGAAAAGGCATCTCAAGAGAGATATTTAAGCTTCTACTTACATAATATGGGCTTCCTTTGTGGCTCAGCTGGTAAAGAATCCGCCTGCAATGTGGGAGACCTGGGTTCGATCCCTGGGTTGGAAAGATTGTCTGGAGAAGGGAAAGACTACCCATTCTAGTATCTTGGCCTGGAGAATTCCATGGACTATATGTTCCATGGGGTCGCAAAGAGTCGGACACAACTGAGCAACTTTCACTTACATAATATAGCCCTCTTCTGCAGGCATTTTCCCACTGCTCTTCTTTTCAATTGATCCAATTATATTTGGTTATAATTTCTATGAAGAATTTGCTGTTTTCGGAGTCCCATCCTCATTTTCAGCTCCTAACTAGTCTACCCTTAGCAACACTTCTGGTCACTGTGAGCCAGAGCCTTTCCCTAGGATGACCTGACTCACCACTGGCCACTGTCACTGCATTCAACTCTGATTCTCTTTTCTGTGACAGCCCAGGACTTCATATAACATTTTATATAACTTTTCTTCATTTTTCTTGATTATCAAAGAAATCTGTACTTAGATAAGCTCAAAGAAAAAAGCCCTACAATTCTATCCTCTAGAGAGATAATTTTAAATTCTAGGCACACATCTTTGAAATCTCCTTTTTATTCTACATTTCAGAAAACTGAAATTGGATCTTGCTGTGCATTGTCTTTTGTAATGAGTTTCTAAAAGGGAACAGTGTGTGTTCCAAATATTCTTCTGTATTGTTAAATTGTTTTTCTAAAGGGTGGTTATTAATGGCTGCATTTTATTCCATCATACGATTGTGGCATAATATATTTACTAAAAGACTTAATTCACATGCCATTTATTGCTTACCTAACTTGTGGTAATTGATCACAAGGGATCCAGGAGTGAACAGGACAGGTGGGGCGCCAGCTCAAGGGCTTATTTAAGAGCGGGTGTGAGAATAGGATCTGGGGTCTGATGGGGCTGGGCCCAGGTGATTGGGTGGTTGAGAAGAAGGATGCTTCACCCAGGCTGGGGCCTGAGAGGAAAGTCAGGAAGCGTTCTGAGGATGCTGATGTTTCAGCCAAGACCCAAAGGAGAAGCAGCAGCAAGATGAATCAGTGAGGGCTGTGGGCAAAGGCAAGAGCCTCCCAGGAAGAGGGTCAACAGCCTAGGGCAGGGGAGTGGGAGGGCGACATATTTGAGGAACAAAAGGACGCTCTGCAGAGCTGGAACACAGAATGTGATAGAGGGAAGATAAAGGCTGGAGATGTGCTAGGAACCATGCTAGACATCCTTACATAATATAGCCCCTTTGCAGGCATTTCCCCACTGTTCTTCTTTTAAACTGAGCCAATTATATTTGATTGTAATGTCTATGAAGAATTTATCATTTGTGGGATCTCTTCCTCACTTCAAGCCCCTAACTAGCCTAGACTTAGCAACACTTCCAGTCACTATGAGCCAGGGCCTTAAAAATTTTTTTTTTATTATTTTTTTAGAAGTATACTTGGTTTACAATGTTGTGTTAGTTTCTACTGTACAAAGAAGTGAATCAGCTGTATGTATACATATATTCTCTCCCTCTTGAACCTCTTACCCCACCCCATTCCACCCACCTAGGTCATCACAGAGCACCGAGCTGAGCTCCCTGTGCTATACCACAGGTTCCCATGAGCCATCTATTTTACACATGGTAGTGTTTATATATATATGTCAATGCTATTCTTCCAATTAAACACCATAATAAAGCGATTCAGCGTCACTCAAGAGTAACTGCATGAATAGTCTTAGCAGGGGAAGGGTAGAACTTTAGTGTTTGGGAGGGATTTAGGGCTGCCCTGGCGGCTCAGGTAAAGAATCTGCCTGCTATACAGGAGACTCAGGTTTGATCCCTGGGTTGGAAGATCCCCTGGAGAAGTAAATGACAACCCACTCCAGTATTCTTGCCTGGAGAATCCCGTGGACAGAGGAACCTGGCGGGCTACCGTCTGTGGGGTTGCAAAGAGTCGGATACAACTTAGTGATTAAAGTATCACCACCGTGATGGCTGAAGGGGAATGAAGGGCCTGGAGGAGGAAGAAGATCAGAGAAACCTATTAGGACTCTGTGGCCGTAAGTTAAGTGAGCTGTGTAGTGCTTAGGAGACACAGGAACGCAGATGGACTGGCCGGAGGAGGAGGAGGGCCAGGCAGAGCAAGCGGGGCTTCATATGCTTGGGCGCCTTCTTGTATGGGGGTGCACTTGGGTGACGAGCAGCTTTGATGCGAGGGGAGGATGAGACACGAACACAAGGGGCCCATGGAATAGTCAGATGGAATTGTGGAACTGCCCAATGAAAAATGACGCTGAGCATGGGAGAGAGAGCTGGGCTGGAAAGGTCACTTTGGGAAGTTTCTGCTTATAGGTCCTAATTTTCAGCCATGGGTATACGTAAGACCACCCCCTTCCCCAGCCCCCCGTGCAAGAATGTGGCCCAAAAGAGAAGACGGGCCAGGACAGAATAAGGAATGCCAAATTTTAAGGATCCTGAGAAAATGGAGTCTTCCAGTGGGAGATTTATTCATGTTTTATTTTTTGCTATGTTTTATCATGTCACAGACAACAGCTCATACACATCATCTGTTTCCATGGGCCGAACTCCTGGGATTAGAACTACCATTTAAAAAAGCTTAAAAGTTGTATTTAACTTTTACAAACCTGGAAATGTTATGGTCCAGGTAAAGCGGTGTGACTCGGTTGAAGAAATTCCAATCAATTAAAAAAAAAATCCAAGCAATCCTTATTTTTTATTTGAAGTCTTTGAGAATTCTGCAAGGGTCTAAATTATATCTAACTCCTAGAGATGCTTGTGAAATCTTTTCTTGTTCTACCCCATTTCCTCAGACCACAGATGCTCTTCTGTGTATGTCTTTCATTCTCCTTACTCTTATTATACATTTATGATTTTTAATTATTATTATATGTTTATGAGGAGGACTAGCTAGGTTAGTTGGTAGCCTTTTGTCATCCATACAAGACAATTTTTAGAACATCTCTGAACCCATTAAAAATCTTGATTTTAAAGTAACGAACAATCCCACTCAAATAGGCTAGCAAAAACAAAGTGTATTGGCTCATGTTACAAATATTCATGATGAATTCAGACATGGCTTGATCCAGGGCTTCAATGTCCATAAGCCTGAGTTTTTATCTCACCAACAGTCTTATCTATATTGGGTCCACTGTCAAAATGACTGGGCAGAGTCTGTCTTCTCCCAATAAATCAAGAGCCATGAGGCTGACTTGGGATTGTTTTGAATTGAGACATTTGCCCACCCCTGAACCATTGTGGCCATGGTATGGAATGCTTTGCCTGGCCAGACTTTAGACACAAGGTCACCCTTGGATCTGGCATTTGGGGTCCATTCCATCAAAGTGTAAGGTCTGAGGAAAGAGGCATGTTGGTTTATGAAAAGAGGAAAATTGGCACACAGTTGTCAAAATAGAGGACAATGAATTTCAGGGGATTAAAAGTAGTAAATAAACACAGTAGCAGTAGCTGCTGTCATACCCTGTGCAAAGATGAAATCTGTTTTGGGTGGGAGAAAAAAGACAATTATGAAACTATAATCTTTGTGACCCCATAGACTGTAACCCACCAGGCTCCTCTGTCCATGGGATTCTCCAGGCAAGAATACTGGAGTGGGTAGCCTTTCCCTTCTCCAGGGGATCTTCCCAACCCAGGGACTGAACCCAGGTCTCCCACATTTCAGGCAGACAGGCAGATTCTTTACCAGCTGAGCCATGAGAGAAGTCCAAGAATTCTGGCGTGGGTAGCCTATCCCTTCTGCAGCGGATCTTCCAGACCCAGGAATCAAATTGGGGTCTCCTGCATTGCAGGCGGATTCTTTACCAACTGAGCTATCAGGAAAGCCCTTAAAATGCACCAGTTGCTTGAGAATTGTCCTCTGGGGACACCATTCACCTCTGGACACAATGATCTTTGGATGTTTGCACCTGCGGGAATCCTTCCTCCTGGCTTGAAGATGGCTCATGCCCCCTGGTCATTTAGGTCTCACTGAACACACTATTTAAGACACCCCCTGCTGTTATTCTCTGCCCTTTACCTGCTTCGGTAGTATGTCCCAGATGTCTATTTGCTTGTCTTTCTACTTGTTTTCCTCACCAGAATATAAGATCTTGAACAGTGCCTGGCACATGGTTGATCTCAATTAGTACAGGTTCGATAAATGAATGCCCAAAGGAAATCATAGAGCTTTCTGACTAGACCTCTAAATTTCCATTGTCAATGACCAATTGTTTTTGCTCATATAATTCATCTACTTTAAGTTTCATCTCTTCTGCCTTCTCTTTTTTAGGCTAAACTGAGGAAAAGTTGATTTAAGATTCCTCTATTTCCTAATTATTTTTCATTTTCCTGTCTTAGATCTAAATTTGTCTTTCTGTTCTCCTAAAGAGAAAAGTCCTTGAGGTGGTTTTTACTCTCTCAAATGGATTTTCTTAAAAATGAAAAGTCACATTTTATATAAAATCGCTGTGGGCCTTTTACGTCTGATGGCTTTGTAATTGCTTTTCCTAGATATTCCTCCCTCTTCCTTTTTATCTTACATAACTGTCTGCTTTCTGAGAACCAGAACCAATGTGGTCTCAATTAAGTTTTCCACAAACATCAGCCAAAACTTCTTCTCTGGTTCTAATATCATTCCTTGTCCTCCTCCGCCCAGCCAAGACTTGGGCTTTTCTCTGAAGCCCAGCACAAAACCCAACTCTCCCAGGAGATTTTCCTGGCCGGCCGCACCCTCATCATAATCCTTTCTTTGGAATCTCTGCCATTCTAGAGCCTGGGCTACACACACTGACCCCATGTTGACAGCCTGGGCTAGTCCCTCCAACCTCACGTTACGCTGGAATCATTCAGTAAAATGTTTGCAGAAAGAAAAAGAAACGCCCTCAAGCTTTTCCTGCGTCATCCCAGGTATGCCCTCCTGGTCGCTTCAATTAAAGGATACATTTTTGAGAGTCCAGGCTCTTCTTCCCTTTGCTGCTCATCAAGGCACTTAGATGAACTACCCTGTCCTGCTTCAGCTTGATTCAGCGATAATTCACTTATACCTCTATCATTCAAAAGGGAATAACCAATCATCTTTTTCATGTTTCCTCACCATAACTCCCCCAAATTAAAACATCGTTATCAATCCTGTTTTGCTAACTACCCTAATGTATAATGTCTGTTAGAGTACGTCCTCTGTCATTCATCCATACAATCGTCTGCCCGTTTATGGCACAGATATTTACAGGGTGGCCACCATGCTGGGTGCTGGGGCTCAAGGGTGAGAGGAATCAGAATTACTCCTCATCCATTAAGTCCATGGGAGACAGATCAAAGTCAGGGAATACACAGATTCAAGGAGGTCCTATGAAGGTGGTGAGCAGGCCACAGTGATACAGAATAAGAAAGGGCTATCTAGACTAGTATGATCAGAGAAGACTGGTCGGTCTCACTTTGAAGCTGAGAACCCAAACCTCAGAAGGAACCAACTGTGAGGCAGATGGGAGACCAGCAATGTCCAGGCCACAGAGATGGCATGCTGCAAGGCTCTATGTGGTCTTTTTGGGAACCGAAGGAGGCCAGTGTGCTGGCTTCTAGAGAAAGGGGCCTGAGTGGTCAGCTGAGTCCTAGCTTGTAGGATGTGATGCTTATGGAGGTGAGGTCCAATTGTATTCTAACAGTAATTGGAAGCCATGATAATATGTACATTCTAAGTAAATAATTCTCATTGCTCTTTGGAGAATTGGTGATGGGGAAAGATGAACAGGGAATCTCATCAGAGGGAACCGTTGTAACAGATGAGGAGAGAAATGATTGTAACTTTGGCTAGGATGGTGGAAGCGCAGATGAAACAAAATGTTCAGGTTCCCAAAGTATTTGGGAGCCAAAATTAATAACCACTGATTGATTCAATATGGGGATTAAGATAGAGAAAGCATAGGCGTGATTCCCAGGTTTCTGACTTGAACCATCTGCCCAGACAGTGAAGTTATGAGTTAAGTTTTAAATGCCTACGCACAGCATTTCTTGTATGTAAATTATCTTTACACTCAGAGTGAAAATGCCAGTATTGCTGTATTCATATTCTCCTTATTAATATTGCAGAAACTTCTGACATCTTGATAGCTTTCCAGATAGAGTGACTTTATTGTTGTGTAGTTTAAAATCTTCCGGAAATGTTTTCTTTTGGTCTTAAATATCTGATTTCCATAACATGTATATCTCAAGGATGTTGATTTTTTATTTATATAGTAAATGTTGAGTGGGCATATTCATATAAATATTGGCTCAAATACAAAATTTGAAGCAACAGTCCATTATCTAAATCATAGTTTTTTTTTTTTTTTAATTAGCCCCTCATTAGTTAGATTTCTTTGGCAGTTCCGTTTTCTTTTCTGTCTTACTCCTTAAATCTTCCGTCCTTTTCTGAACTTTCTTCTTGTTGCAATGGGCTGTTTTAAATCTCTTGGCTGCTGATGTTGCTTCCATGTGTTTGAAATAGAAGTTTTTCTCTGGAGCCATTTCATTTTCCTTCCAACATTTCCTGATGTCCGTCATTGGAGGTTCGTATGGTTTGAAATAAACTATTCCAAATAAGAAATACCACCATCTTCGTCATTCTCTCTGCACCTTTTGGTTAACATTATCAAATAACCTTTCATTTTCTACTCTTCAAGTAGGATTGAAAATCCAGACGTCCTAGTTCATTAGCATGCAGTTAGGATTTACATGTTCAGTTCAGTCGCTCAGTCGTGACCGACTCTTTGCGACCCCATGAATCACAGCACGCCAGGCCTCCCTGTCCATCACCAACTTCCGGAGTTCACTCAAACTCATGTCCATCGAGTCGGTGATGCCATCCAGCCACCTCATTCTCTGTCGTCCCCTTCTCCTCCCACCCCCAATCCTTCCCAGCATCAGAGTCTTTTCCAGTGAGTCAACTCTTTGCATGAGGGACTTAACATATTATCCCTCTGTTACAGTAACTTACTGACCTTTTAGTGGCTTCAGAGACATTACTATTATTATTTTTATTATTTATGTTGCAGTATTCCCCCAAGCTGTATTTCACTTGTTCCATATAGAGTTATTCACGTTTTGGAGTTTGAATTTGTCCAGGAAGGTAATTGAACCCAAGAATGTTAAATTTTGTTTTCCAACATTCTTGCTTTTGCACCATAACTAATTTGGTTTGCATATTCTGCAAGAGGAATTTTCAGAATCATTTACCTTAAGAGATGATTGATAGACTGACCAAAGTTCTTCAAGGGTTATACTGATAAAAAGAGAAGCTTTCCCAAAGCTCTCTAAAATAATTAATTTTAGAACTGGTAACAGTATTCCGGGACAGGAAAATGCAGAAAAGTTCCTCCTATTGGAGACAGAGTTTAAAGCTCTTTCTATGTAATGTGTGTCTGTGCGTATGTGTAAAGATAAAGAGGGTGGAGGGAGAGGCAGAGGAGAAGATAGAATGAGAATCTCGGTCCGTTTTTAGAATGGTTCTTGGAAAGATGAACTATATTCTGGCTGTCTCAGCTTCAGATGATCCAAGGCCATTTCTATCATGTGGTGTAAAGCATCTTTCAACCAGCGCTCTCAGAACTGCCCTGCGTTCTGGAAATTCAGTGCAGAGCTTCATTTTTCACCCATCTGCTGTAGCTTTGGGTCACTGACTTCGATATTTTTATATAGAGAAATCAGTTCATATTCTGCCGTATCTGAGTTTGGGATCACTTCCAAAGGTACTTATATTTTTATATGTAGATATTGAATGTACAGTGTTTCTTATCTGGGTTGCAGCTTAAAGTTTGAAACTACATTCATGCCATATTCAGGCTTTCTGTGATCAGCATCATGTTTCCAAGCCAGTTTTGATTCCAAATTTTAAAAAGAGATACATTAATGCCCCTGTATGATGCAGTGTAGCAAGAACCATAAACTAGCTAACATCTGGCTTTGATCAACACATTGGAAGGTCGGGCTTGTGTTGGTTGGCATCATGGCTCTAAATTTGATATTTGGATGATTTTTTAAGTATTTGGATGAATATAAAGATGACGTCTAATTTTATAAGGAGTTAGTAGGTATGGTGGTATGCAATAAGTTTACTCCTTAGGATTCAAGTTTTATTTTTATATTTTAAAAAATATCTTGCATGTGATATTGGAAATACTGAGAACTAGTTAGGCTTGGGACATTTCAAATGCCCTGAGTTCAAAATTCATCATTGCTAAGTAATTTATGTTTTCTAAAGCGGTTTTAAATTTAAGACTTCAGGACACTGACGGGTCTAATCTGACTCTAATTCCATATGCTAGCATAGCACCTTCAACTTTTCAAGTGCTTTTATGCAAACCCTTACGCAAGGAAGCCTAACATGGGGCTTAAGAGCACAGATGTGTTTATAGATAGACCTTAGTCTGGACCTTGCTTCTCCTACTTACTGAGTGTCCCTGGGGGACTAGTTCCCTAATATCAAGTCTCTAGGCCTTCTTCTATAAAAGCAGATAATCAGTTCAGTTCAGTTGCTCAGTTGTGCCTGACTCTTTGCGACCCCATAATGTTAGACCCTAACTGAGTTAGGGTTGTGATAAATAAAAGATAGATACCAGTTGCTTAGCATCGTGTCTTAAGAATCCCAGGGATGGGGGAGCCTGGTGGGCTTCCATCTATGGGGTCGCACAGAGTTGGACACGACTGAAGCAACTTAGCAGCAGCAGCAGGAGAAAAAAAAAGAACTCAGTATTTGCTATTACTATTAACACCAGAGTTTGTCTCTTTCTCTCTGCTAGTATAACTATAACTACTTGATATATGCAGCTGTAATCTCTTCTATAATCTCCATTCTTAACAAAGGAGGATGCTAAGACATGCAAGAACTAGTTATTTGATTGTGCTGATATGGTTTATCAATCAGAATTTGATTTATTGAATTGCAAATAGTAGACACCCCGTAATCATGATTTAATTAATGTAGCTTTAAACTAAGTTTTGAAGTCAGCTAGTGTAAATCCTCCAAATTTGTCCCTTCAATATTTTTTAGGTACTCGGTCCTGTGTGTATTGATATAAATTATAGAGTCACCTTGTTAATTTGTTCAAAAAAATCCATCTGAGATTTTGATTGGTAATTGCAGTGAATCAATTTGCATATTAATAATATCAAGCCTTCCATTTCATGAACAGGGTCATACACAAGTAAGATTCAAGCTTTGGCTTCCCAGCTCTGAATTCTTTGTGTCATGAGAAAGTCGGAGATGAGGATGCCAGCAGGGTCAGGTTCTAGTGAGGGCTCTCTTTCTCGTTTGCAGATGGCTGCCTCCTTGCTGTGTCCTCACATGGCAGAGAAAACTCTGGTGTGTCTTCCTCTTCTTGTTCAGTCAGTCAGTCGTGTCCGACTCTTTGTGACCCCATGGACTGCAGCACGCTAGGCTTCCCTGTCCATCACCAACTCCCAGAGATTACTCAAACCCATGTCCATCAAGCTGGTGATGCCATCCAACCATCTCATCCTCTGTCATCCTCTTCTCCTCACACCTTCAATCTTACCTAGCATCAGGGTCTTTTCCAATAAGTCAGTTCTTTGCATTAGGTGGCCAAAGTATGGGAGTTTCAGCTCCGGCATCCATCTTTCCAATGAATATTTAGGACTGATTTCCTTTAGGATTGACTGGTTGGCTCTCCTTGCAGTCCAAGGGACTCTCAAGAGTCTTCTCCAACACCACAGTTCAAAGCATCAATTCTTCGGCCCTCAGCTTTCTTTACTGTCCAACTCTCACATCCATACATGACTACTGGAAAAACCATAGCTTTGACTAGATGGATATTTGTTGACAAAGTAATGACTCTGTTTTTTAATATGCTGTCTAGATTGGTCACGGAGAAGGCAATGGCAAGCCACTCCAGTACTATTGCCTAGAAAATCCCATGGATGGAGGAGCCTGGTAGGCTGCAGTCTACCTAAGGGTCAGACACGACTGAGCGACTTCACTTTCACTTTTCACTTTCCACTTTCACACATTGGAGAAGGAAATGGCAACCCACTCCAGTGTTCTTGCCTGGAGAATCCCAGGGACGGGGGAGCCTGGTGGGCTTCCGTCTATGCGGTCACACAGAGTTGGACACGACTGAAGTGACTTAGCAGCAGCAGCAGTAGCAGCAGCTAGGTTGGTCATAGCTTTTCTTCCAAGGAGCAAGCGTCTTTTAATTTCATGGCTGCGGTCACCATCTGCAGTGATTTTGGAGCCCAAGAAAATAAAGTCTCTCACTGTTTCCATTGTTTCCCCATCTATTTGCTGTGAAGTGACGGGACCGGATGCCATGATCTTAGTTTTCTGAATGTTGAGTTAAGCCAGGTTTTTCACTTTCCTCTTTCACTTTCATCAAGAGGCTCTTTAGTTTTCTGCTTTCTGCCATAAGGGTGATTACACCTTCCTCTTGTTACAGGGCCCCTAATCCCATCATGGGGGCTCCACCCTTATCTAATCCTAATGATTTTCCATGGCCCCACCTCCTCATGTCATCACATTGTGGAGATAAGCCTTCGGTATATTAATTTTGAGGGGACATAAACATTTGGCCCATAACAAATAGCATTTTGAAAATTGGCTCAGCACTTAATCTGTGAATCAGTTCCTTTTCTAATGTTCATTGGATTTCCCAGGTGGCACTAATGGTAAATATAGGAGATATAGAGAGGATCCTGGGTTGGGAAGATCCCCTGGAGGAGGAAATGGCAACCCACTCCAGTATTCTTGCCTGGACAATCCCATGGTAAGGGGAGCCTGGTGGGCCACAGTCCATGAGGTCTCAAAGAGTCAGACGTGACTGAAGCGACTTAGCATGTAGTGTTCATTAATGATCTTGTAAGCCAGGAAAATTATTCCGTAATTGCCCTAAATCACATGCATCTCCATAAAGTGTGTTGAGATACAGCATGAATTCATTTTTGCTTTGTCATCATCCTTTATAACAGAATGACATTTTAGATTATGTTATCTTTTTTCAGACTAGGATAATATGTTAAAGGGGTCTTCTGTCTTCAATATTTCCTGAGGTATATTAAGATTCTCTGAAAGTATAAAACATTATGCATTCTCATCTTGTTTTTATATTTTCTTAAATTGGTAAGAAAAAAGAAAAGGAATTATTATTATTAATAATAATAAAATGCAAGATTTCTGATTCAATAGCAGTGAGTCTTTTAGATATTCAATTCAACAAACATTTATTGATCCTTTCTTTAATTAAATTGTCTTCTGGTACATAATCAATTCCTCTTTTTTTGAAAAAGATTTTTTTCAGTGTGGACTATTTTAACGTCTTTACTGAATTTTTTACAATATTGCTTCTGTTTTATGTTTTGGTTTTCTGACCAAGAGGCACATGGGATTATATCTCCCTGACCAGGGATTGAACTGGTTATATCTTCCTGACCAGGGATCGAACTGGCACCCCCTGTATTGGAAGGCAAAGTCTCAACCACTGGACCACCAGGGAAGTCCCTCAATGTCTTTAAGTCTTTTTACATAAAGCAAACAAAACAAAGGCCTCCTTCTGGCCTACATTCCTATTTAGATCCTATTTAGATACAGTGCTGTGTTTCCTGTTCCACGTGTCAATCAGCTTTTGCTGCATAACAAACCACCTCAAAACTTAGTGGTTAAGACGACAATTATTTATTTAGCTCATGATGATGGTGGGGTTGGCAGTTTGGGCTGGATTTCACAGGGCCACAGGCTGGCTAACTGGTCTAGAGTGGCTTCACTGGGCTGGATGCTTTGCTGCATGGGGTCTCCTGTCCTCTAGTGGGCTGGTCCCACCTGGCTTCTAGACAGGGTCCAGTGACATTTCAGGCAACTCTCCTTTCGATGTTCACTTTTCTGATGTTTTCTCATAGCTCAGTTGGTAAAGAATCCACCTGCAATGTAGGAGACCCCGGTTCGATTCCTGGGTCGGGAAGATCCCCTGGAGAAGGGATAGGCTACCCACTCCAGTATTCTTGGGCTTTCCTTGTGGCTCAACTGGTAAAGAATCCACCTACAGTAAGGGATTCGATCTGAGTTCGATCCCTGGGTTGGGAAGATCCCTGGAGTATGGAAAGGCTACCCACTGCAGTATTCTGGCCTGGAGAATTCCATGGACTATATAGTCCATGAGGTCGCAAAGAGTCAGACATGACTGAGCGACTTTCACTTTCTTTTCTTAAAATTTATCCATCCCTTTGGTTATCCATCCAGCTGTCCATCTGTCTGTCTTTTCTTCCCTTGGGAATCATAAGCCTCCCCTGGGAATCTCTTTCTGTATTTTCCATTGCAGTTGGTAACAATACCATCCACATTGTTCTCCAGTCTGAAAAACCTGGGAATCACATAATTTTGTGGATTTTGTCATCACCTGACACATCCACAATTGAGCATCGTCTCAACTCTAGCCCAGCCGCTTCTTTCTTTCTGGAGCTGAGCACATTGGACACCTTCTGACCTGGGGGGACTTATTTTCCAGTGTCATATCTTTTTGCCTGTTCATGGGGTTCTCGTGACAAGAATACTGGAGAGATTTGTCATTCCTTCCTCTAGTGGACCACGTTTTATCAGAATTCCTCACTGTAACCTGTACATCTTGGGTGGCCCTGCATGGCTCGACTCATAGCTTCATTGTATTATGTAAGCCCCTTTGGCACGACAAGGTTATGATCCATGAAGGGGATTATAATTTTAGCTACTTCTTATTGAACACTACTTATCAGTCACCATACCAAATGTTTGTGTAGGTTTTTGCATTTAAGCTTCGTAAAAACCATATGCTATAGGCATTGCTGTCTCCATTCCATGAAACAGATGAGGGTGATTAAGTCCTTGCCCACAGTCCCACAGTTTAGTGGGCAGAGATGGTTTTTGAATCCAGTTTCTTTTGACTCCAAAGCCTGCGCTTAACATTTTATCAGACTGAGAAACCACATATACAGGGCCCAGAGAAATGACTTATTAACATTGTAAAATAGTAAGGGTTCTCACAAGAATCTGGATTTCAAATATACCTTGAAAATTCAGAAGGTATGGTAAATGGTCTAACATTCCAATGGCAGCAGGTGGGTTCAGGGGGATCATGGCCACCCTGTTTGGAAGGCTGTGCCTTCGGTAGTTAGCCACTGTCCCTGCCATTCCCCACTGCTTTATAACTGGTCCACTTCCTTCATCAACATGGTCTGCTGGACTCCTGCTGGCATTTGAATTTTTGACCGTTGTTGCATTGTATCCTTAGGCCCTGCCCACCCTTCAGTTCTTCCACCATCAATGGGTCTCTGACTTGACAGTGTTATGTTATTGTAAAATCTTTGTCTAGTGTGTCTCACTAGCTCGGTAGACTTGAACAGGATGCTTCACGTTTCTGGGTCACCATTCTCTCTTTTTAAAAATAGGGCTATTAATAGTTCTTGCATCATGCAGTTACCCCAGGGTTAAGTGAATTAATGCATGTCAAGGCTTAGAAGTGTCTGGTACATCTCAGCCACTAGTGGATGTCAGTTGTGACTGCTGTTTTTACCATTTTTCATTCGTTCATTTAGCCCTGGACTGGAAACTGTTCTAGAAATTTTGATATTATCGTCTTAGAACCCACAACAACTTGAAAATAATTTCAGCCTTGTTTTTGGGGTGAGGTAGAAAATGAGAGAGGTCAGGACTGCTTTTGTTGTTGAATTTTCCATATGATGCATATTTAAGTATATTCTTTTCGTTCAAAGTAAAATGGAATGTATTTCACGAAGAATGGAGTTACATTCCACTCTTGGCTGCAGAGAGGCTCTTTGGAGAATTCAAGTGTTATCAATACTGATAGTGTGGTACATTTTTAGTATGATATTTAAAATTTAAAAGCTACAGGGAAGTTTATAAAATGTTGAATAGCAATGGAATTTTTTTGAGTTTTCTATTTCTGTAGAGAAAAATTTTAAGTTGATACTGCCAATTTATGAGTGATGGTTTAAAGTATGGAAACTAATTTTGTTTGGTTTATATATTCACTTTGTCCTTAACAACAAAGATTGCCAATATTGCTGAGCATTCTGTGTGAAGATGGTTAATATAAATTTAAATCTAGATAAGAAAAGTGAAATAGAATATTGAAATAAAAACTGTATATGAGTAAAGTTATTTAAATTTGTTTCTAAAACTGAATAGTCTTCATTTTATTTCCAAACTGCTCTTAAAATATTAGAAGAATAGGTTTTACTCAAGTATTATTAAAGACCTACTTGGACACACAGACCTACAGATTCACATTTACATGTCTGTATAATTAAAAAATGTTTTTAACTCAAGTAGAGTTGATTTACAATGTTGTGTTAATTTTTGGTGTACAGAAAAGTGATTTAGTTGTATATTTTAAGATTCTATTGTAGTTTGTTACAAGATATTAATATGTTCCCTATGCTATAAAGTAGAAGGATATGTAATTTTTTAAACTGAGAAATACTGAAACACACAAAATAAAAATCATCTGCACAAGAAATACATTTAAAATGAAAAAGTTAAAGCTTAATTGAAGTACAATTTATGTGTCATAAATTATATTCACTTTAAGAGTACAATTCAGTGCTTTTTAGTAAATATACAGAATTGTGCAGCTATCACCACAATCTGCAATCCAACGGTAGAACATTTACATCAGCCTCAATAGACTCCCTCACGCCCATCTTCTGTCAGCCCCTCTTCCCACCGCAGCCCCTGGCAACTACTCATCTACTTTATATAGAGATTTATTTTACCTGTGGATTTATTTTTTTCTGGACATTCCTTATAAATGAGATTATAAAACATATGGTCTTTTGTATTTAGCTTCTTTCACTTAGCATATGTCCTTTAGGGTCATCCACATTGGCACAGGGCTTCCCAGGTGGCTCAGTGGTAAAGAATCTGCCTGCCAATGCAGGAGACGCAGGTTCGACCCCTGGATCGGGAAGATCCTCTGGAGAAGGAAATGGCAACCCACTCCAGTATTTTTGCCTAGGAAATCCCATGGGCAGAGGAGCCTGGTGGGCTACAGTCCATGGGGTCGCAGAGTTGGACAGGACTTAGCGACTAAACAACAATGATGTTGGCACATGGGTCAGAAAATTTATTTCCTCTTTGTTGCATAATAGTGTTCCATTGTATGGATACACCCAGTTTGTTTTTCCATTGCAATGACCAAATTGTTAAAAATTATATATTCAAGAAACTGCTAACAGTGGGTGATTCTAGAGAAAGGAGTGGGAACAAAGGAATAAAGGTGGGAGAATGATATTTTTCACATTCCCTGCTTTATGTGGATTTAAGGTTTTAAATTCAGGATTATTCTTCATTTATTAAAGTAAGGAATATCTTCCTCCAGCAATGTGTATTAAATAAGAGATGAAATCTCTTGACTGATCCCAATCCCAGCTTCCTGAAAGCAATCACCATTAATTTATTTTTGCCATCTTTCTACTTTGTACATACATAGATATACATATCGGGTTGGCCAAAAAGTTCGTTTGGGTTTTCCATAGGGTGTTACCCATCGAATAAACTTTTCAGCCAACCCAATATGTCTATCCCCCTGTATCTCAGTACACCTAAGCAATCATACATTTTATATTTCCACCAAAATGGAAGTACCTAGGTTACCAAAGCAAAGAAAACCCGCCTGGTTGGGTTGTGCTGCTGCTGCTGCTAAGTCACTTCAGTTGTGTCCGACTCTGTGTGACCCCATAGACGGAAGCCCACCAGGCTCCCCTGTCCCTGGGATTCTCCAGGCAAGAACATTGGAGTGGGTTGCCATTTCCTTCTCCAATGTGTGAAAGTGGAAAGTGAAAAGTGAAAGTGAAGTCGCTCAGTTGTGTCCAACCCTTAGCGACCCCAAGGACTGCAGCCTACCAGGCTCCTCCATCTATGGGATTTTCTAGGCAAGAGTACTGGAGTTGTGCAGTATTCATCAATTGACAATGAAGCAGAGTTCTGAACAGCAGCCCGAGTTTCTCGGTGATTAAGCGGAATGTGATGTCTCTTTTTACCCCTCCGCCATTCTGTATCTTTCCTCAGGCTACCTGGGCTCCACCTGTGAGGAGAAGGTGGACCCGTGCGCCTCGGCGCCCTGCCAGAACAACGGGACCTGCTACGCCGATGGGCTGCACTTTGGCTGCAGCTGCAGCGCGGGCTTCACGGGCCCAGCGTGCGCGCAGCTCGTGGACTTCTGTGCGCTCAGCCCCTGCGCCCACGGCACGTGCCGCAGCGTGGGCACCAGCTACAAGTGCCTCTGTGACCCAGGTGGGTATCGTGGCCGGGCTGGAAAGCCCTCTCCTTCCGTTCCCCAATCTTTAACTTTTCTTTTGCATCTGAGCACAGCTTGGCCCGCTGCAGGGGTTTGCTTGTCCATCCAAGTGGACCCCACTTTGTGTGTGTGTATATGTGTGTGTGTGTTCAGTCGCTTCAGTTGTGTCCGACTCTTTGCTACCATATGGACTGTAGCCCATCAGGCTCCTCTGTCCATGGGATTCTCCAGGCAAGAAAACTGGAATGGGTTGCCCTGCCCTCTTCCAGGGGATCTTCCCAACCCAGGGATCCAACCCTCATCTTTTAAGTCCCCTGCATTGGCAGGCAGGTGCTTTACCACTAATGCCACCTGAGAAGTATAACACCCTTTCTTTTTAGACTTCCCTTAGGCAGGCTTTGAAAAATACCCCTTCTTCTTTTCATGAGCATTCCACAGTCATTATAGAAAAATAAAAATATAAGTCAGCAAAATGAAGAAAATGAAAACCAGGCTTAATCTTTTTGTTGTTGTCTAGCCCCTAAGTCATGTCTGACTCTTTTTGAGACCCCGTGGACTGATAACAGCTCAATTATCTGGACAATTGACTATAGGTCACTTCTGAACCTCCTTTCTTGCATTATGTATCTTTTATTACTGGGTTCTGAGGCTAATGGAATGTTTTTCATTTTCACATGCACACAAAGCAGAATGCAGTCCATTCAGCATTTTATCATCATTTAAAATTCTTACTTGGGGCACAGTTCGCGTTAGAGGACTTTTTTGGCTTCCTGTGTAAACGTTCACAAGTTCTATCATTTATTTTCCGGATGTCTTCTGCATTTGTATCACTGTTGATTGTGAAAGTTTTGAGACTGAGACATCAGGGTAGGTACTAGTTGAAGTTTGTGTCCACGCAGCCTGCTGCTGCTGCTACTGCTGCTAAGTCACTTCAGTCGTGTCCGACTCTGTGTGACCCCATAGATGGAAGCCCACCAGGCTTCCCTGTCCCTGGGATTCTCCAGGCAAGAACACTGGAGTGGGTTGCCATTTCCTTCTCCAATGTGTGAAAGTGAAAAGTGCAAGTGAAGTCGCTCAGCCGTGTCCAACCCTTAGCGACCCCATGGACTGCAGCCTACCAGGCTCCTCCATCCATGGGATTTTCCAGGCAAGAGTACTGGAGTGGCTTGCCATTGCCTTCTCCAGCAGCCTGCTGGTGTGACCTGAAAAGAATGCACACAGGCAGCTCTGTCTATCCTCTGGTTGATATTCTCCCCGCGTCTGCATGCTTGCACGAGCCGGCTCTTTCGAATGTTAGCAGCGCAGTGATCCCCGCCCCGCTTTTCTGGCCCGTGTACATGGCCGACCCGTCCCCTGGTTGGCTCCACTCCTGTTTCTGCTGCGCAGTGCCCTCTGCCTGGAGTGCCTGCTCCCCTGTCACCCCATCTCGCCTGCAAACTTCCCCTTCTGAGGTTGAATCAGCTTTCCTTCCTCTGAGTTTCCACAATCACCCACAGTATCCTTTTCTTGGTATTTGAAGCTCTATATTAATTATCCTTGTATGTTTTTATTAACGTATATATGTGGAATCTATAGAGCGCTTTCCTGATGGGTAAAGAATCTGCTTGTAGTGCCGGAGACACAGGATATGTGGGTTTGATTCCTGGGTTGGGAAGATCCCCTGGAGTAGGAAATGACAACCTTCTCCAGTATTCTTGCCTGGAAAATTCCATTGACAGAGAAGCCTGGTGAGCTCCAATCCATGGGGTTGCTAGAGTTGTACACAGCTGAGTGACTAAGTAGGCAGGCAGGCATATGTAGAATCTAGAAAAATGGCAGAGATGAACCTATTTCCAGGGCAGGAATAGAGACTTAGATGTAGAGAATGGACATGTGGACACAGCGGGGAGACAGAAGAGTGGGAAGCACTGAGAGCTTAGGATTGACATATATACACTTGTTTAGTTGTTAAGTTGAGTCCGACTCTTTGCGACCCCATGAACTGTAGCCCACCAGGCTTCTCTGTCTATGGGATTTCCTAGGCAAGAATACTGGGGTGGATTGCTGTTTCCTTCTCCAGGGGATCTTCCTGACCCCAGGATCGAACCTGTGTCTCCTCCATTGGCAGACTGGTTGTTTACCACTGATCTACCGTGGAAGTCCCATATACGCACTACTATGTGTAAAATAGCTAGTGGGAACCTGCTGTGCAGCACAGAGGGCTTGGTTTGGTGCTCTGTGATGACCTACAGGAGTGGGATAGTGAAAGGGAGGTCCACGAGGGAGGAGATATATGCCTACTCATAGCTGATTCTCTTCACTGTACAGCAGAAACTAACACAACATTATAAAGCAACTATACTCCTATAAAAAAGACAAAAACCAAACCGAAACAAAGGAAAATTATCCTTGGATGTGTTTCTCTCCCCTCCTTGGGGATGGGAGTAGAATGAAGTGTGTTTTATTAGTAGCTGTTGTCTAACAATAAGGTACGATTTAGTGAGCTTAGTCTTGCTCGGTCCTGAACTGGGTGCTTTACGTCTCTGGTCTGTTTATGTGCCCTCCCTGCCGGATGGATGTGGTGGAAGTACGTTTTCACCAAGGTATGAAATGCCTTATTCCTGATTCAGTCACGTGTCGGTGGCCATTCACCCCCTCAGAGGCTGAGTCTGGGTTCCAGCCCAGGTGCCCTGGTTCCCCTGTGCTATGCCTGGTCTGGAACTTTCCAGGGGCACAGCTCCTACTCATCCATCACCTAAGGAGCGAATGGGAAATACAATTGAGCCTTTGAAGGGTATTGAAAAGCCTCTTTCATGTAGACTTCTACTTCTCTGGTTTTCTAAACAGTCATGGGATTGATGTTTTGCCAAGGGCCCCCATCCTCTAAGATGTAGAGGGAATGGACCTGGTTAGTCTGCCTGGTAACTGCATGAGTAGGATTTTCCAGACAAAACAGAAGAGAGAGAGGGAGAGACAGAAAAAGAAACCATTGCTCAATTTTAAGGAGCTGACTCATGCAGTTGTGAGGACTGGCAAGTTCAAAATGCGGTACAAGCTGGCAGGCTGTCAACTTAGGCAGGAGTTCTGTGTCACAGTTTTGAGCTCAAATTCCTCCTGCCTCAGCAAACCTCAGTCTTTGCTCCTAAGACCTTCAACTGATTGGATTAAGCCCACCCACTTTCTGGGAGGGTAATGATTTACCCAAAGCCTACCATTGTGAATACTCATTTTATCTAAAAAATACCTTTACAAGAACATCTAGCCTAATGTGTGACCAGACATTGGGTCCTGTGGCTTAGCTGAGCTGACACATGAAGTGAACTATTCCAGTAACATTGTGCGGTTTTTCTTAAACCTCGTGGGCTTCCCCAGTGGTGCAGTGGTAAGGCATCCACCTGCAGTGCAGGAGATCCAGGTTTGATCCTTGGGTCGAGACGATAGGAAATGGCAACCCACTCAAGTATTCTTGCCTCAGAAATCCCATGGACAGAGGCACCTGGCAGGCTACAGTCCATGGACTTGCAAAGAGTCAGACAGCACTTGGTGACTAAGCAACAAAACCAGTGAGCCTCCTGGTGAAGGAATTTCTGTAGTCTACACGTGACAGGGGGACACTTTTCTGCGAGTATACCCATCCTCCCCTGTCAGAGCCGTGTGGAGATGGGAGCCGCTTCCCCTTGGGGGCCAGTGTTCTTCCATGTGCCTGGCAGGCACGTGCCGTGGTACCTTCAAGGTGAAGGAGGAGGTGTGCAGCACAGTGCCCTTACCTGTTTGGAACATGGGGCCCCAGGACCGCTGGTGTTTGCAGATGAAGCAAGCTTCCCTTGTGCTGGGGGAACTATCCTTCTCATGTCACAACTCAGGAGCCCGCCGCTCCCAGTGCCCTGGATGTCATGACACACAGAGTAGTGATAATTCCCCGGGTCAGGATCCAGAGCAGAACCTCAGAGCATCCTCCACACGAGTCTCTCGAGAGTCCCTGTTCCCGCCGTGAGCTCCACGGAGAAGATCACATGTCACAGGACCAGAGGGTGGTTTTGTTTCTCTTCCCGTTCTCCTCTGACTTCTGTTCTCAAACATACTCACCTTGCCCTCATGTTTAGTTGGTGTGTTTTGAAAACTTGAAGTGAGGATGTAGTTATGTAGAAGTACCTGCTGCTTTTTAGTAATAGCTGTCAACGTGTGTGTGGAGGTTTGTGTGCTAAGTCCGGTCCAACTCTTTGGGACCCCTTGGACTGTAGTCTGCCAGGCTTTTCTGCCCATGGGATTTCTCAAGCAAAAATATTGGAGTGAGTTTTCATTTCCTACTCCAGGAGATCTTTCCCAACCCAGGTATTGAACCCAACTCTCCTGTGTCTCATACATTGGCAGGATTGGCAGTCAGATTCTCTCCCACTGCACTAGCTGGGAAGCCCTGTGCAGAGGCTTGAAAGTGAAAAGTGAAAGTGAAGTCACTCAGTCATGTCCCACTCTTTGCGACCCTATGGACTGTAGCCCACCAGGCTCCTCCATCCATGGAATTTTACGGGCAAGAGTATTAGAGTGGGTTGCCATTGTCTTCTCCAGGGTGTCTTCCTGACCCAAGGATCAAAGCAGGTCTCCTGTGTTGTAGGCAGACACTTTACTGGCTGAGCCTTCAGGGAAGCCCGTGGTAGGAGGCTTCAGTTCAGTTCAGTTCAGTCGCTCAGTCGTGTCCGACTCTTTGCGACCCCATGAATCACAGCATACCAGGCCTCCCTGTCCATCACCAACTCCTGGAGTTCACTCATACTCATGTACATCGAGTCGGTGATGCCATCCAGCCATCTCATTCTCTGTCATCCCCTTCTCCTCCCGCCTGCAATCCCTCCCAGCATCAGAGACTTTTCCAGTGAGTCAACCCGTCGCATGAGTTGGCCAAAGTATAGGAGTTTCAGCTTTAGCATCAGTCCTTCCAGTAAACACCCAGGGTCGATCTCATTTAGAATGGACTGGTTGGATCTCCTTGCAGTCCAAGGGACTCTGAAGAGTCTTCTCCAACACCACAGTTCAAAAGCATCAATACTTCGGCGATCAGCTTTCTTCACAGTCCAACTCTCACATCCATACATGACCACGGGAAAAACCATAGCCTTGACTAGACGGACCTTGGTCGGCAAAGTAATGTCTCTGCTTTTTAATACACTATCCAGGTTGGTCATAACCTTCCTTCCAAGCAGTAAGCGTCTTTTAATTTCGTGGCTGCAATCAGCATCCGCAGTGATTTTGGAGCCCCCCAAAATAAAGTCTGACACTGTTTCCACTGTTTCCCCATCTATTTCCCATGAAGTGATGGGACCAGATGCCATGATCTTTGTTTTCTGAATGTTGAGCTTCAAGCCAACCTTTTCACTCTCCTCTTTCACTTTCCTCAAGAGGCTTTTGAGTTCCTCTTCACTTTCTGCCATAAGGGTAGTGTCATCTGCATATCTGAGGTTATTGATATTTCTCCCAGCAATCTTGATTCCAGCTTGTGCTTCTTCCAGCCCAGCATTCCTCATGATGTACTCTGCATATAAGTTAAATAAGCAAGGTGACAATATATAGCCTTGATGTACTCCTTTTCCTATTTGGAACCAGTCTGTTGTTCCATGTCCAGTTCTAACTGTTGCTTCCTGACCTGCATACAGGTTTCTCAAGAGGCAGGTCAGGTGGTCTGATATTCCCATCTCTTTCAGAATTTTCCAGTTTATTGTGATCCACACAGTCAAAGGCTTTGGCATAGTCAGTGGAGCAGAAATAGATGTTTTTCTGGAACTCTCTTGCTTTCTCTATAATCCAGCGGATGTTGGCAATTTGATCTCTGGTTCCTCTGCCTTTTCTAAAACCTGCTTGAACATCTGGGAGTTCACGGTTCACATATTGCTGAAGCCTGGCTTGGAGAATTTTGAGCATGACTTTACTAGCGTGTGAGATGAGTGCAATTGTGCGGTAGTTTGAGCATTCTTTGGCATTGCCTTTCTTTGGGATTGGAATGAAGACTGACCTTTTCCAGTCCTGTGGCCACTGCTGAGTTTTCCAAATTTGCTGGCATATTGAGTGCAGCACTTTCACAGCATCATCTTTCAAGATTTGAAATAGCTCAACTGGAATTCCATCACCTCCACTATCTTTGTTCTTAGTGATGCTTTCTAAGGCCCACTTGACTTCGCATTTTAAGATGTCTGGCTCTAGGTGTGTGATCACGTTATCGTGACTATCTTGGTCATGAAGATCTTTTTTGTACAGTTCTTCTGTGTATTCTTGCCACCTCTTCTTCATATCTTCTGCTTCTGTTAGGTCCATACCATTTCTGTCCTTTATTGAGCCCATCTTTGCATGAAATGTTCCCTTGGAATCTCTAATTTTCTTGAAGAGATCTCTTGTTTTTCCTATTCTGTTGTTTTCCTCTATTTCTTTGCATTGATCATTGAAGAAAGCTTTCTTATCTCTCCTTGCTATTCTTTGGAACTCTGCATTCAGATGCTTATATCTTTCCTTTACTCCTTTGCTTTTCGCTTCTCTTCTTTTCACAGCAATGTGTAAGGCCTCCTTAGACAGCCATTTTGCTTTTTTGCATTTCTTTTCCATGGGGATGGTCTTGGTCCCTGTCTCCGGTACAATGTCATGAACCTCCGTCCAGAGTTCATCAGGCACTCTATCTATCAGATCTAGTCCCTTAAATCTATTTCTCACTTCCACTGTATAATCATAAGGGATTTGATTTAGGTCATATCTGACCTCTTCAAGTGATCCTAAATAGAAAATATGCTTCCTGGTCTCTCTGTCCACACAAGGAGGAGTAGCTGGGGGGTGGGAGAAAGGACTCATGACCCGTACTTGTTGATGTCCCTGTAGGACTTTACAGGCCATTCTGGGGCGTTGGTGTCCATTTTCACACATAACGTCCCGCTGCAGATCCATGGACTGGATCTGGGACAAGTTACTGATCTCACCCTTCTAGCTTTTACTCCTTTTTTTTTTTTTTGATTGTTGCTGTTTATTGATTTATTTGGCTGCTTCAAGTCTTAGTGGCAGGATCTTTGATCGTCAGTGCTGCATGCAGGATCTTTAGTTGCAGCTTACGAACTCTTTCTTAGATGCAGCATGTGGGATCTAGTTCCCAGGGATTGAGCCCACACCTCCTGTGTTATTGAAAGAGTGAGGGTCCGGCTGCTTGCTGCTCAAAAGCCAATAAGCAGGCCAGGTTGGTGGGAAGGAAATTTGGCTTTATTTCAAATGTCAGCAATTGATGGGGGAGTGGGTGGTGGACATCTGTGCAAAGGTTGACCCCCCACCACTGGCAGCCAGTGGGATAAGATCTTTTATAGACAAAGTTGAGGGGAATACTACATGCAGAAACAACAGCCAGCTCTGACAGTCATCTTTGGACTGGTCATCGGTGGTCTGACCAGCATCATCTTGGTTGTTTTAGGTACAGTTAATCTTCAGTTCCAGGGGCCGTTTGTTACCATTTCTTCGAAGCTAATTCTCCGAATTGTGGCAGCTCATGTTCTGGGTACAGTCTGGTCATCATGTAGTTTAATTCTCTACCTAGTGTTTCGGTATCTTTAAGACAGCTCGCAGGATATGGCTCAGAATATTATCTACATCCCTTGAGAAAGAACTAAAGATCCTTGACTATGCCTAATGACTACATTATTATTATTTAGTCTCCTGTGACTGTTTTCCTTTGTTTCCCCATTTCTCACTTCTCTGATTAAATTTTTTCTTTGACTAAAATTTTCTGCAGACAAAAGGCAGGCAGAGGGCACTGAGGAGGATGGGTGGGGCAAGGACCTGCCCCGTTTCACCCACACTGGGAGCAGAGTCTTAGCCACTGGACCCCCAGGAAAGTTCCTGTACTTAGACAGCAGGAACTTCATTCCATGTCCTTCTGTTGACCACGATCTTCTGTTGCATGTAAGGGTGTTAGATGAGAGGCACAGAGCGTGTTTCCTGGCAAGCGCAGTAAGAGCTGTGCAGTTGCTTTCTAGCCATGGAGATTCCAACACTTTTCCTCAAGTCCAAAGGGTGAAGTGTCTCCTGTGAAGTTCTTCTTTTCCCACCTGATGTTCTCTGCCCAGCCTTCATTCATGTCCATTTGGAGCTTTTCGCTAGATAAGGCCAATGCCTGGCCTCTAAGGAGCCTTGAAAATCCTGAAGGAACAAATGTCCTGTTTCTGGCTGCCTGCACTCATTAAGCAGTCCTCCAGGATAGAGCCTTGGAGTTCAGTCAACACTCTAATCAAACTGGGGAGATGAAATTGCTTTCAGAGGGGTTGCTTCCTCAGATCATTAGGTGACATTGTGTGAAGTAAAAAAGGCATCTTAACATCTGGCAAGAATTTACATTTTAAGAGGTGAAAATGACAATTCTCTGAATGCTAAATTTCTAGTCTTAATCTTTTGGAGCATGTAATTGCTTTACCAATAGTTTGCATAATAGAAGAATCTCATGAGAGTAGGTGAAATTGGGTGTCGAGCTGAAGAGCGGCAAGGCTGATCCTCTTTGTAGAGAGCACGCAGACCCCGTTTCATAAAATGGAAGCAGATTGAAATCATGTCAGGTTGATAATTAGCTCCCATCTGACAAAATGCCATTTGGATATGACTGCAAATCAGATTTGCCAGGTGCTTTATTTTCAGACCTCATTTTTAGCTTATCAGGGTAGGGAGCTCTGATGGGATTTTAGTATTAAATAATAAAATGTCAGCAGTGAGCAATCATGGAAAAGTTATCTTTCGGGGACAGTGTTAAGTGATAGGCCACGTGTACTCTAAGAAAATCACAAATTGAAATCTCCCAAGAATGGAGAAAGTGAGAGCATGGAGTCTAACGGACATAGTGGGGAGCAGGGCCACCATGCATGGAGTTGCCAGGGACCTGCCATAACCCTTACAGGTGGCAGGTGATACCTAGTGTGATCTCTAAGCAGTGGTGGGGTCTGGAAATGCCATTTGGATGGTGACCAGTGCAGGAAGGCATCCTTGCTGAGAGGGAAGGTGGTTTGCTTGAGTTCACTGGTCTTGGCCCCTGCCTGATACACCTGAGTTATTACTTCAACCTTGTTTTTTTTTTTTTTTAATTGGAGCATAATTGCTTTATAATGTTGTGTTAGTTTCTGCTTTACAGTGAAGTGAATCAGCTATATGTATACATTTATCCCCTCCCTCTGGAGCCTCCTGCCTTCTGCTCCCATCCTATCTATCTAGGCCATCACCAAGCTGAGCTCTCTGTATTATACAGCAGCTTCCCACTAGCTATCTGTTTTACACATAGTAGTGTAAATGTGTCAACACGCGCGCTGCATGTATGCTAAGTCACTTCAGTTGTGTCCAACTCTGTGCTGTCCTATGGACTGTAGCCTGCCAGGCTCCTCTGTCTATGGAATACTCTAGGCAGTAATACTGGAGTGGGTAGCCATGCCCTCCTCCAGGGGATCTTCCTGACCCAGGGATGGAACCTGTATCTTCTGTGGCTCCTGTGTTGCAGGCAGATTTTTTTTACTGCTGAGCCACCAGAGAAGCCCCATGTATGTCAATGCTGCTCTCTCACTTTCTCGAACTGAATGAACACTGCCATTACAGAGGGTGCCTTAAGTTACTATTTAAGAAATTTATATTATAAGGCATTAGAGGATTTCTGTGTGTGTGCATGCATGCTAAGTTGTTTCAGTTATGTCAAACTCTTTCCTGCCCTATGGACTGTAGCCCACCAGACTCCTCTGTCCATGGGATTCTCCAGGCAAGAATGCTGGAGTGGGTTGCCATGCCCTCCTCTAGGGGATCTTCCTGACCTGGAGATCAAACCTGCTTCTCTTACATCTCCCTCATTGGCAGGCAGGTTCTTTACGACTAGTCCCACCTGGGAAGCCTGAGGATTTCTACATGGAAATAAAAATAATAGGGATTTTTTTTTTTCCCATGAATAACCTCAGTTCAATTCAGTTCAGTTCAGCCGCTTAGTCGTATCCGACTCCTTGCGACCCCATGGACTGCAGCAACGCCAGGCTTCCATGTCCATCACCAACTCCCGGAGCTCACTCAAATTCACATCCATCGAGTCAGTGATGCCATCCAGCCATCTTATCCTCTGTCAGCCCCTTCTCTTCCAACTTCAGTCTTTCCAGCATCAGGGTCTTTTTCAGTGAGTCAGTTCTTCCAATCAGGTAGCCAAAGTATTGGAGCTTCAGCTTCAGCATCAATCCTTCCAATGAATATTCAGGACTGATTTCCTTTAGGATTGACTGGTTGGATCTCCTTGCAGTCCAAAGGACTCTCAAGAGTCTTCTTCAACACCACAGTTCAAAAGCATCAGTGTGTTGTGCTCAGCTTTCTTTATGGTCCAACTGTCACATCTATACGTGACTGCTGGAAAAACCATAGCTTTGACTAGATGGACTTTTTGTCTGCAGAGTAATGTCTCTGCTTTTTGATATGCTGTCTAGGTTGTGCATAGCTTTTTTTCCAAGGAGCAAGCGTCTTTTAATTTCATGACTGCAGTCATCATCTGCAATGATTTTGGAGCCCAAGAAAATAAAGTCTGTCACTGTTTCCATTGTTTCCCCATCTATTCGCCATGAAGTGATGGGAATGGATGCCATGATCTTAGTTTTCTGAATGTTGAATTTTAAGCTAGCTTTTTCACTCTCCTCTTTCACCTTCATCAAGAGGCTCTTCAGTTCCTCTTCACTTTCTGCCATAAGGGTGGTGTCATCTGCGTATCTGAGGTTATTGATATTTCTGTTGGCAAACTTGATTCCAGTTTGTGCTTCACCCATTCTGGCATTGTGCATGATGTACTCTGCATGGAAGTTAAATAAGCAGAGTGACAATATGCAGCCTTGATGTACTCCTTTCCCAATTTGGAACCAGTCCGTTGTTCCCTATCTGTTTCTAACTGCTGCTTCTTGACTTGCATACAGATTTCTCAGGAGCCAGGTAGGGTTGTCTGGTATTCCCATTTCTTGAAGAATTTTCCACAGTTTGTTGTGATCCACACAGGCAAAGGCTTTGGCCTAGTCAATAAAACATAAGTATATGTTTTTCTGAACCTCTCTTGCTTTTTCTGTGATCCAGCAGATGTTGGCAATTTGATCTCTGGTTCCTCTGCCTTTTCTAAATCCAGCTTGAACATCTGGAATTTCTTGGTTTATGTATTGTGAAAGCCTTGCTTGGAGAATTTTGAACATTACTTTGCTGGTGTGTGAAATGAGTGCAATTGTGCAGTAGTTTGAGCATTCTTTGGCATTGCCTTTCTTTGGGATTGGAATGAAAACTGACCTTTTCCAGTCCTGTGGCCACTGCTGAGTTTTCCAAATTTGCTGGCATATTGAGTGCAGCACTTTAACAGCATTGTCTTTTAGGAAACAGCATTGTCTTTTAGGAATAACCTCAGATGCTCATTAATTGTCACAGGCTAGATCTGGAAAGAGTTGCTGCTCATGTATCTGCTGATTCTTTTGTCATAGGGTTGGCCATATGGTCTAGACCATGAAAGAAAGGCCGTTCGGACTTTTTCCAGGTTAATTTTTGTTTGTTTGCGCTGGTCTTAGCTGTTATGCACGGGCTTTCTCTAGTTGAAGTGAGTGGGTAATACTCTTTGCTGTTGTGCATGGAATTCTCTTGTTGCAGGGCACAGGCTCCAGGCACATGAGCTTCAGGAGCTGCAGTACGCAGGTTTAGTTGCTCTGTGGCATGTGGAATCTTCCCAGACCAGGGACTGAACCCATGTCGCTTGCATTGGCAGACTGATTCTCATCCATTGTACAATCAGGAAAGTCCCCCAAATGAAATCATTTTAAAGGAAGTTATAAGAATTTCAGATACTGTTTTTTCTATTTTTCTCATACGCCTAACATATGAACTGCATTTCTGGTCTGGATGAGCCTGAAAGACACAATTGGCATCGCTTTGTTCTATTAAACTCAGATATGGCAGTATCAGCACTCTGATAGTGTCTGCTGGAAAGAGTACCTAAGATAAGACTTAATGATCAGGACTTTAATAGCCATAAAGGAAAATGTACACATACAACTACATGAACACATTTAGCTTGATAATGAATGGCTAATTTCATGAAGATTCTTGGATATGTACAATGGACAACTTCCATCTTTTATTAACCAGAAAACCCTATCAGACTGACTAGGATGAAGACATTTCTTGGGTTTAACATGCTGTAGGAGGGGCCTGGTCTGGATATCACATTATTCTTGAGAGTTGCTTTTACAGAATATATTGTCCTTTTCCCCACATACTAATCCTGTTATCAGGCCCTTCTTCTGTTATATTATAAAATATGATAAGTACTGTGACCATTGGACTGCCATGTAGGATCTTGTCTACATAGCTGCAGCTTGTCTTATTTTACTAATCTGTGCTCTACCTCTGAAAATGTCTCAGGCTCTACATTGACGTCAAGATAACACTAAGAATTGAGAAAGAGAGAAGCAGTGCCTGACATCTGGAAGCTTGTTGGACACTTACAAGCAGGTCTTGGAGTTGTTAGGAGCCAACCTGGTGCTCACAGCTGGGCTGTGGTGTGTCCTGTTGGACATAAGGACATAAATACACAGAACACAGTCCTTAGATGTGATCACTCATTATTGTCGTGTAGTCGCCAAGTCATGTCCGACTTGAGACAAACAAGACCATTTCATAACTTTGTCTAAGTACAGAGAAAAACTAGGTCAGCATACAACCCACAAAATATGAAACATCCCCTTTTTACTGCAGATAAAATGAGGGCCAGCTGCTTCTTCACGAGCTATGACTTTAGCCTTGCTCGCATCTGCTCCCACCCGTAGACAAGATTTATTGACATAATTATAGAATTGCTCCTGTTTTCCAATAGCATGCAGAGTGAATCCTGTAAGCCCCATCTAACACCCTTTAGTAGCTCAGCTGGTAAAGAATCCACCTGCAATGCAGGAGACCCTGGTTTGATTCCTGGATCAGGAAAATCTCCTGGAGAAGTAATAGGCTACCCAATCCAGTATTCATGGGCTTTTCCTAGTGATTCAGATGGTAAAGAATCCACCTCTTATGCGAGAGACCTGGGTTCGATCCCTGGGTGGGGAAGATGCCCTGGATGAAGGCATGGCAACCCACTTCAGTATCCTTGCCTGGAGAATCCCCATGGACAGAGGAGCCTGGTGGGCTACAGTCCATGGGGTCCCAGAGATTTGGTCACAACTGAACGACCAACACAGCACAGCGCCCTCTGACTGAGACATCCCAAGATTTCCCACTGTGTATGTGCTCCCTCGCTGTGAGGAGTAAGAAACCCAGCTATCTCAACTACAGTCTTGTCCCCAGTGGCCTTTGGTGTGACAGCATTGGGGACTTAATTGGTTAAGCTTCTCAAAATGCTGAGGGTTCCAAAGGATTGAAATTTCGTATTAATGATAGTTCAACAAGTATTTCCAGTGAATTGTACACTGAAGTATTGTTTGGGTGAGGAAGATGGGGAACATCTCTATGGAACAAAAGATGGGGTGGAGGAGGAGAAGTTCAGAGAACAGGAGATCCAACTGGCTGCAGGATAAGATCCTCTGGATGCAGCGATGGGCAATAAGTAAGGCTGGAAATGATGATTGGGCCAGATTGGGGAGATCTAGGTGCTGAGGAGTTTGGAAAAGGAAGACTTGGAAGCATTTTCCATTAGCTGCATATGTGAACTGATCTTTGTTTTACCAAGATGATTTTGGTACAGTTCAGTTCAGTTCAGTTCAGTCGCTCAGTCGTGTCCTACTCTCCGCGACCCCATGAATCACAGCATGCCAGGCCTCCCTGTCCATCACCAACTCCCGGAGTTCACTCAAACTCATGTCCATTGAGTCGGTGATGCCATCCAGCCATCTCATTCTCTGTCGTCCCCTTCTCCTCCCGCCCCAACCTTTCCCAGCATCAGAGTCTTTTCCAGTGTGTCAACTCGTCGCATGAGGTGGACAAAGTATTGCAGTTTCAGCTTTAGCATCAGTCCTTCCAATGAACACCCAGGATTGATCTCCTTTAGAATGGACTGGTTGGATCTCCTTGCAGTCCAAGGGACTCTCAAGAGTCTTCTCCAACACCACAGTTCAAAAGCATCAATTCTTCGGCGATCAGCCTTCTTCACAGTTCAACTCTCACATCCATACATGACCACGGGAAAAACCATAGCCTTGACTAGACGGACCTTTGTTGGCAAAGTAATGTCTCTGCTTTTTAATATACTATCAAGGTTGGTCATAACTTTCCTTCCAAGGAGTAAGTGTCTTAATTTCATGGCTGCAATCAGCATCTGCAGTGATTTTGGAGCCCAAAAAAATAAAGTCTGACACTGTTTCCACTGTTTTTTCATGTATTTCCCATGAAGTGATGGGACCAGATGCCATGATCTTTGTCTTCTGAATGTTGAGCTTCAAGCCAACCTTTTCACTCTCCTCTTTCACTTTCATCAAGAGGCTTTTGAGTTCCTCTTCACTTTCTGCCATAAGGGTGGTGTCATCTGCATATCTGAGGTTATTGATATTTCTCCCAGCAATCTTGATTCCAGCTTGTGCTTCTTCCAGCCCAGCGTTCCTCATGATGTACTCTGCATAGAAGTTAAATTAGCAAGGTGACAATATACAGCCTTGACATACTCCTTTTCCTATTTGGAATGGAAGGAGGACCTTAAATCTGTTTGAGAAGTGGAGTCATCCAAGTTTGGGTGTCAGCTGAATGCTGGGAACAGAGGTGAGAGTGTAGTCAAAGGTGTCCCTGAGGCTGTGACTTGAGAAACTCAAAGAAACAGGGAAAGTGCAGAAGCCTTTTTGCAATGACAGGCCAAGCAAGTGGATGTGCCAGTAAAGAGTTGTTCTCTGAGGCTGGGATTGGTCTTTAGGCTGCTACCAGAGAATTGAGGATGAAGTTCCTGGTGTGCGGGCGCTGGAGAAAGTCAAGGGGACTATCAAGATTGATGGGGCGAGAGTGAAAACAGAACGGGGAGCACTGGTGAGAGCAGTAGGGAGTTTGCACTGAGGTGAGAGCTAGAGGCAGCAGCAGAAGAGGTTGAAGGGGTGGCATGGGGCGGCAGGGCCCTTTGGAGAGGGCAGAGCCCTGGAAGCTCAGGAGAGGGGAGGGTGATAGAGGGAAGACTGCCCAGGGGTGAGGAGCTGGGTTAGATTTGCCAAGATGGCAAGATGGGCCCTGTCCTAATGGTGTTCACAGTTACTACCACAGCCATTCTTCATCTCCATTAGGTTTTGATTCTAATTTGGGGGCGTGTTCAGGGAGACTTTGTGACATTTGCCTTCTTTAGATGAGTGACCTGAGGGATTAAAACGAGGGCAGGAAGGACAGTGTTAATGAATGAAGGGTACTTGCTGGTGCTGCGTAAGGAATTTTGATGAGATTCTTGACATTAAAAATCTTTCCCCAATCTATTTAACTTCGCTTTAAATGGCCAATCCATATGTATGGAAGTGCTAATGAACTGGCCTTTAATTAGGAGGGATTTCTGTTCCCACAACTCCCCTTCAAGTTTAGGTCGTTCAGAATTTATTCCTGGCTGAACTATTGGGTGAGATTTACCTTCTGGTGGTAGGAGTTAGCATAGACTGCGAGACCAGCAGAAAGCATTTTACATCTTCTTACCTGGAATGAAAGTCAGAAATGGCAGCTGATAACAGCTACGTCACAAACCAGTGCATTTCTGAGAATGGTTCTATTTGAAGAACTGCCAGCACATAACTTCAGGAAATTCTCTTCAAGTTCGTGGCCATGGAGATCAGATGGGGACTCATTTTAAGCTATTTTGTAACTGAGCCATTGACTCTTGCTTTGCGGTTGGAAGTTGTTATGATCCGTTATCGCTAATGTTTTGTCGGCTTGCTGAGAAGTCTGGGAATCTGGAATTCAGAATTGACATTTGGCATGCCTCACCTCTCTTACCAGGTGTGATGGAAAGGGCTCTGGGCTTAGAATTGAGTAAAACACAATTTCAGTTCCAGCTTTATCACTGAACAGCTCTACCACGGGCCTGTCAGCCTTCCTTCTCTCTTCTTTAAAATGGGGTTAAGCAGAAAGGAGCTCCAGTGAGATAATGCAGATGATGGAGCAGTGGTACGAGTAGTGCCAGTGTTGGATATTCTGTGTCCTGGGGAAGACTACTGAGGAAAGTATTCAATCTGTGCTCTGCTTCTTTTCCTAGGAGGTTCAAGGTTGGAATCAGATTAGTTGTTCAGTCGCTCAGTTGTGTCCAACTCTTTGTGACCCCATGGACTGCAGCACGCCAGCCTTCCCTGTCTTTCACTGTTTTCCAGAGCTTGCTCAAACTTATGTCCATTGAGTCGGTGATGTCATCCAACTGCCTAATCCTCTGTTGCCCCCTTCTCCTGCCTTCAGTCTTTCCCAGCGTCAGGATCTTTTCCAGTGAGTCGGCTCTTTGTATCCAGTGGCCAAAGGATTGGAGCTTCAGCTTCAACACCAGTCCTTGCAATGAATATTCAGGGTTGATTTTCTTTAGGATTGACTGGTTTGATCTCCTTGCAGCCCAAGGGACTCTCAAGAGTCTTCTCCAACACCACAGTTCAAAAGCATCATTCTTCAGCACTCAACCTTCTTTGTGGTCCAGCTCTCACATCTATACATGACTACTGGAAAAACCATAGCTTTGACTAAATGGACCTTTGTCTGCAAAGTAATGTCTCTGCTTTATGCAATAAAATAAATTAAAAAAAAATAATAATAGTAAAAAATATGCTGTCTAGGTTTGTCAGAGTTTTTCTTCCAAGGAGTCAGACCAGAGATGGAATCAATTTTTGTGGCCTTGGTGGGCATCTGTGAATGATGGGTTAGCTCCAGCTTTGTGTGGAATTAAGGGATTGCTTGCTGATTTGGCTCTTGGTGGCGGCAGTGATAAAGATTTAAGTGCCAGGGGCTGGGCAAAGCTATTTAACCTCAATGGCTTCTTGAATCCCCACAGTCCTTATGAAGTGGGCCCCAGGTAGTTGCCATTTCTCTGCCCCAGTGAAGGATGAGACTGAGATTGGCACCAGCAGCCTCTCTCATCTCAGAGTAAACAGGAAATGGGGTCAAGCTGTGATCCTGACTCCCTCGGGGTAAATAACTGGCTGAGAAAATGAAACCTTTAACCAGATTTTTAAGTGGTAGTTGTCTTAATAGTTACCTCAAATGAGCACATTAAGTTGGCGTTTGTCGGGACATTGATTCAGCTCTGCTGACCCAGATGATATATTTTCTCGATACTGACTTTGCCCAGAGGAGCTTCTATCTCTGAGAATTTACTGCACTGAGACTCTGCTGAGCACTTAAATATTCTCTTATTTCTCTCCTGGTTATAGTATTCCTTCTTTTTTTTTTTTTGGTGGCATGCGGGATCTTAGTTCCCTGACTAGCAATTGCACCCAGGCCCCTTGCTGCAAAAGTGTGGAGTCTTAACAGTGGACTGCCAGGGTAGTCCAGTATTCCTATTTTTTAATTTGAGGATGAGCAATCTGAGATATTGAGTGTTTAAACAACAGGAGGTAGAAGTGATAGAGCCCCAGATTTAGCCTAAATTTACCTGGCATGAAGTTCTTGACCAAGAGGCTAGACTTCGCAGCAACCCAGCTGTGCCTTGTAAGTTAACATCGTACAGAAAAAAATTGAATGAACTTTTTGGCCAACCCCGTATGTGTGAACGTGAGCACTCACTTTATGCTGGGTGCAACTGCAAGAACAAACTTCTTAGACTCATGAGACAAGGCTCTAAGAGGACACCTCAAGGCTATGCTTGATAAGTAGCCTTGATTTTGGTCCAGTGAGTGACCAACACAGAGAAACACAACTTTGATTTCCAAGGAAACTGAGTCTCTCTGAGGAAGATGAGCCTCTTCTGCTTTTGTTTCACTGTCGATTCAGCAGCTTCACGGTTGATGCCAAGAGTTACCTGTGACTGAGACTTATGAGTTCATTTGACATAATATCAGCTCGATGCACCTAATTAAAGAAACTACTCTTGCACTGCTTTTACATGTTTGAAAATATCAAATTTCCTAATAGAAAAAAAAAATCACAAAATTTGTATTTGCTTCGAAACAGAACAGAGGTGCAAGTAATCTCAAAGAATTTTTTTAAATTACTGTCTTGGACTGTTTTGTCTCTTTATTCTTTCTGTAGTGAATGTGAAAATGTTAGTTGCTCAGTCATGTCTGACTCTTTTCAACCCTGTGGACTGTGGCCCACCAGGCTCCTCTCTCCATGGAATTTTTCAGGCAAGAATACTGGAGTGGGTTGCCATTCCTTTCTCCAGGGGATATTCCTGACCCAGGGATTGAACCCACATATCCTGCATTGGCAGGCAGATTCTTTACCATCTGAGCCACTAGGGTAGCCCTCTTTTTATAGTTATGGTTTCAAATATTTATGGATTTCTGAAGGAGAGGCAGTGTAGTAACATGCCAGGGTTCAGAACACCCAATCTGGATTCCAAAGAATATACAAGTGGTAGATAAAGATTTTTTAAAATTAAAAGACTTTGCTAGCTATAAAATGTAGTTGAATGGGTGAGTGTAGAACAGTAGTATTCCAGTTTATAAATACTAAGATCTCAGGACTAATGATGAGAAACCATTGTTCCTTCTTAAAACTGAGCTAATGACAGCAACAACAAACATTATTGTGGAGCGTTTCTGTTTACAGTGCCTTTTAACAACCAGTGTTTATGTCTCACTTGGTTTCTTGCCAGTAGGAGATACAGAAGCTACGACATGCACGACGTATCCATTTACTGATGTCAATGGTGTGCATGCAAATATTTTTTTAAACGTGCAAAAGAAAGTCAGAAATCTGCAGTGTAATAAAAACTCAATCATTCCCCATTTCCTTCCTTCATTCAAAAAAAGAAAAAATAATAAGGACTCTTCCTATGACTCAAATGGAAAGCACAGGCATAGTGGCATAGCCATGTGACAGATGGGTCACCCTTGAGCTTAGGGAGTCTCTCTTGATGGGTGCTTCTCACTTCTGGGGTCTCCAATGTCTAGTAGCTCTTTAACCTTTCTTCCTTACTGCTTGAATTTCTGGAAGCCTCCTGTGCTGATTATTGTCTTCATGGATGCTTTTGATGCTGTTTCTGGTCACCTGGCCTTGTCATCATCTTAGTCCCTCTTTGTATTTGACTTCTGTTCTTTTAGTTCTCTGCCTGCGATAGCACTGATGTCTAGAACCTCCCACAAGCTAGCCTCAGTGGCAGTGATCGGCCGTCATTGTCAGTGATGGAGCGTCTGCTGAGCCCCAGAACCCCAGGGCTCTAAAGCCTCTGACAGTGCATCGTTGTCGGCAATATCTGATGTATAGAGTGACTGATGGTGGCCTGCGGCCTGAGTCCCAATTAGACCACCAATATGGAGATTCGTCTGCATGTTCCACTTTTTTCTGGCCTTCTAGCCCTTCAGTGTGCTTTTAAATTCGCTGCTGATTTGGACTTGGATAAAAACCTGGGGACAAGGCCCTGAATTTCTTCCATTGTTTCTGTATCATAGCCTTGGGTTTTCAGTTTGAAAGCACACAATGAAAGTTGCTGTCTGTACTGAGTACTTTTTACAAAATTGCTTCAGTTTTAATGATGCTTCAGAGCTCTCATGTTTGCCTGCCTGAAGCAGATGGATACATGACCTCCTTTTCAGTCCAGCACATGATCAACTCAGGCACTTACTGATTTTTCAGAACAGCGTGTCCCCTCCCATGTCACCCAAGTGCTTCCTTATGCAATGCCATGCTGCTCCATTTAAAATCCCATTTGGCTTCAGAGGGTTGCCTAGAGAGGTCCTTAACTGTTTGGACTGAAATTTTAATGAGATGCTAATGATTACCAGGATCACAGTTTATTATTTTCTCTAGCACATAGGTTCTTCTTCTTTTTCTTTTTTTTTTCAAACTTTAAACCTTTTGTATTGGGGTATAGCCAATTAACATTGTTGTGGTAGTTTCAGGTGAACAGCAAAGGGACTCAGCCATACACACACCTGTCCATTCTCCTCCAAACCCCTGTCCCATCCAGGCTGGCACATAACATTGAGCAGAGTTCCAAGTTCTATACAATATGTCCTTGTTGGTTATCCATTTTGAATATAGCAGTGTGTAGAATGCAAAAGTAGGAAGTCAAGAAACACCTGGAGTAACAGGCAAATTTGGCCTTGGAGCATGGAATGAAGCAGGGCAAAAGCTAATAGAGTTTTGTCAAGAGAACACACTGGTCATAGCAAACACCCTCTTCCAACAATACAAGAGAAGACTCTACACATGGACATCACCAGATGGTCAACACCGAAATCAGATTGATTATATTCTGTGCAGCCAAAGATGGAGGAGCTCTATACAGTCAGCAAAAACAATACTGGGAGCTGACTGTGGCTCAGATCATGAACTCCTTATTGCCAAATTCAGACTTAAATTGAAGGAAGTAGGGGAAACCACTAGACCATTCAGGTATGACCTAAATCAAATCCCTTATGGTTAAACAGTGGAAGTGAGAAATAGATTTAAGGGACTAGATCTGATAGACAGAGTACCTGATGAATTATGGACGAAGGTTCGTGATATTGTACAGGAGACAGGGATCAAGACCATCCCCAAGAAAAAGAAATGCAAAAAGGCAAAATGGCTGTCTGAGGAGGCCTTACAAATAGCTGTGAAAAGAAGGCAAGCGAAAAGCAAAGGAGAAAAGGAAAGAGAAGGTGATGGCACCCCACTCCAGTACTCTTGCCTGGAAAATCCCATGGACAGAGGAGCCTGGTAGGCTGCAGTCCATGAGGTTGCGAAGAATCCGACATGACTGAGCAACTTCACTTTCACTTTTCACTTTCATACATTGGAGAAGGAAATGGCAACCCACTCCAGTGTTCTTGCTTGGAGAATCCCAGGGACGGGGGAGCCAGGTGGGCTTCTGTCTATGGGGTCGCACAGAGTCAGACACGACTGAAGCAACTTAGCAGCATACCTATTTGAATGCAGACTTCCAAAGAATAGCAAGGAAAGATTAGAAAGCCTTCCTCAGTGATCAGTGCAAAGAAATAGAGGAAAATAATAGAATGGGAAAGACTAGAGATCTCTTCAAGAAAATTAGAGATACCAAGGGAACATTTCATGCAGAGATGGGCTCAATAAAGGACAGAAATGGTATGGACCTAACAGAAGCAGAAGATATGAAGAAGAGGTGGCAAGAATACACAGAAGAACTGTACAAAAAAGATCTTCATGACCAAGATAATCACGATGGTGTGATCACTCTCCTAGAGCCAGACATCCTGGAATGTGAAGTCAAGTGGGCCTTAGGAAGCATCACTGCGAACAAAGCTAGTGGAGGTGATGGAATTCCAGTTGAGCTTTTCCATTTCAAATCCTAAAATATGATGGTATGAAAGTGCTGCACTCAATATGCCAGCAAATTTGGAAATTCAGCAATGTCCACAGGACTGGAAAAGGTCAGTTTTCATTCCAGTCCCAAAGAAAGGCAATGCCAAAGAATGCTCAAACTACCACACAGTTGCACTCATCTCACACGCTAGTAAAGTCATGCTCAAAATTCTCCAAGCCAGGCTTCAGTAATACATGAACCGTCAACTTCCAGATGTTCAAGCTGGTTTTAGAAAAGGCAAAGGAAACAGAGATCAAATTGCCAACATCTATTGGATCATAGAAAAAGCAAGAGAGGTCCAAAAAAACATCTATTTCTGCTTTATTGACTATGCCAAAGCCTTTGACTGTGTGGATCACAGTAAACTGGAAAATTCTGAAAGAGATGGCCATACCAGACCATCTGACCTGCCTCTTGAGAAACCTATTTGCAGGTCAGGAAGCAACAGTTAGAACTGGATACGGAACAACAGACTGGTTCCAGATAGGAAAAGGAGTACATCAAGGCTGTATATTGTTACCCTGCTTATTTAACTTATATGCAGAGTACATCATGGGAAATGCTGGGCTGGATGGAGCACAAGCTGGAATCAAGATTGCCAGGAGAAATATCAATAACCTCAGATATGCAGATGAAACCACCCTTATGGCAGAAAATTAAGGACTAAAGAGCCTCTTGGTGAAAGTGAAAGAGGAGAGTGAAAAAGTTGGCTTAAAGCTCAACATTCAGAAAACTAAGATCATGGCACCCGGTCCCATCACTTCATGGCAAATAGATGGGGAAATAGTGGAAACAGTGGCTGACTTTAGATTTTGTACTCCATAATCACTGCAGATGGAGATTGCAGCCATGAAATTAAAAGACACTTACTCCTTGGAAGGAAAGTTATGACCAACCTAAACAGCATATTAAAAAACAGAGACATTACTTTGCCAACAAAGGTCCGTCTAGTCAAAGCTATGGTTTTTCCCGTGGTCATGTATGGATGTGAGAGTTGGACTGTGAAGAAAGCTGATCACCGAAGAACTGATGCTTTTGAACTGTGGTGCTGGAGAAGACTCTTGAGAGTCCCTTAGACTGCAAGGAGATCCAACCAGGAGATCAGTCTTGGGTGTTCATTGGAAGGACTGATGCTGAAGCTGAAACTCCAATACTTTGACCACCTGATGTGAAGAACTATCTCACTGGAAAAGACACTGATGCTGGGAAGGATTGAAGGTGGGAGGAGAAGGGGATGACAGAGGATTAGATGATTGGGTGGCATCACCGACTCAGTGGACATGAGTTTGAGTGAACTCGAGGAGTTGGTGATGGACAGGGAGGCCTGGAGTGCTGCAGTCCTTGGGGTAGCAAAGAGTTGGACATGACTGAGCAACTGAACTGAATTGAACTGTACATGACCCTCATACTCCTTACTCAACCATAAATTCATTTTCTGAGTCTGTGTCTCTTTCTGTTTTGTAAGCTCATTTGTGTTATTACTTTTTAGATTCCGCGTATAAGGGGTGTCATATTCCTCCTTCTCTGTCTGACTTACTTCACTCAGTGTGACACCTCTACATGCATTCATGATGCTGCAGATGGCATTATTTTGTTCTTTTTATTGTCTGAGTAATATTCCGTTATGTATAGGTACCACATCTTTTTCATCCATCCCTCTGTCAATGAACATTTAGGTTGCTGCCATATCTTTGCTATTGTAAACAGTCTAACATGTGGTTTTTTGATGGTACAGATCAAAGTGAATGTCCCAGGTCTAATTCATTAGTAAAAGTGTTTCTTTTAGGTTGGATAAACCCAACTGAAAGGAAGTCTGAACTAAGGAATAGATAGAGCCTGATGGTATGACTCCCCTTCATCCATGTTCCCCTGAAAATACCTTTCCTACCAGCTCTCTGATGCCTAAAAGTTCATGTCTGTGGTTTTATTTCTTTAAGTTAGGCATTGTTCCCAGTAATTAAACCTTAGTATAAGTTAGGTACTGTTGAGTAACAAGTTCAGTTCAGTTGCTCAGTTGTGTCCGACTCTTTGCAACCACATGGACCACAGCACGCCAGGTCTCCCTGTCCATCACCAACTCCTGAAGTTTACCCAAACTCATGTCCATTGAGTCAATGATACCATCCAGCCATCTCATCCTCTGTCGTCCCCTTCTCCTCCTGCCTTCGATCTTTCCCAGCATTAGAGTCTTTTCAAATGAGTCAGCTCTTTGCATCAGGTGGCCAAAGTATTGGAGTTTCAGCTTCAACACCAGTCCCTCCAATGAACACCCAGGACTGATCTCCTTTAGGATGGACTGGTTGGATCTCCTTGCAGTACAAGGGACTCTCAAGTGTCTTCTCCAAAACCACAGTTCAAAAGCACCAATTCTTCAGCGATCCGCTTTCTTCACAGTCCAACTCTCACATCCACACATGACCACTGGAAAAACCATAGCCTTGAGTAGATGGACCTTTGTTGGCAAAGTAATGTCTCTGGTTTTCAGTATGTTGTCTACCACTCCAAAAACTTGATAGTTCAATGCAACCTTTATTGCTTATAATTCTGTGGTTGATAATTTGGACACGCTTAACTAGGATGTCACTGATGCAATGAACGTGAACTTGGGCGAACTCCAGGAGATGGTGAGGGACAGGGGGCCTGGCATGCTTCAGTCCATAGGGTCACAAAGAGCTAGGCACAGCTGGCCGACTGCACAACAATCAGGATCTGTCTTCTCTGCTCCCTGTGGTTGCAGATGGACTCCCTTCTGCTTTTGTGGCCGTCCAGCAGGTCAGCTGGACTTGGCTGGTCCTGGACGACATCACTCACATGTCTGGCAGTTGGCTGGAGTGTCGGCAGCAGCCAGGCTACACACTTCTCATCACCCGGCAGACCAGTCTGGACCTTTTCACATGGCAGTTTGGCATTTGGGTCCCAAAAGCTGCAAGCAAGGACAAAGCCCACTGCACACTTTTTCTTTTTTTTTTTTTTTAACTTTCTGTTTTGTATTGCAGTTTAGCTGATTAATACTGTTGTGATAGTTTCAGGTGGACAGTAAAGGGACTCAGACATGCAGATACATGCATCCATTCTCCCCCAAATGCCCCTTCCATCCAGGCTACCACATAATGTTGAACAGAGTTACCTGTGCTATAAGTAGGTCCTTGTTGGTTATTCATTTTAAATATAGCAGTTTGTACATGCCCATCCCAGGCTCCCTTATTTCCCCTTCCCCCCACCCTCCCCCTCAGCAATGAAGTTTGTTACCTACGTTTGTGCCTCTTTTTCTGGTTTTGTGAATAAGTTCATCTGTATCATTTCTGTTTAGGTTCTGCCTATAAGGGATGTCATAGATATTTCTCCTTCTTCTGACTGACTTTACTCCGTATGACACTCTCTGGGTCCTTTATGTTGCTGCAAATGGTATTATCTCATTGTCTTTAATGGCTGAATAATATTCCATTATATATATGTACCGTGTCTTCTTTATCCATTTCTCTTTCGGTGGACATTTAGGTTGCTTCCATGTCTTGGCTATGGTAAGTATTGCTGCAGTGAACATTGGGCTTCATGTTTCCTTTTGGACTATGTTTTTCTCAGGTTATATGCAAGTGTGGAATTGCCGGGTCAGATTCTTTTTCTGTTAAGTTTGCTAATGCCTGATTGGTACAAGCTAATCACAGGATCAAGCCCATAGACTTGAGTTTGTGATGGGAGAAGCTGCAAAGAATTTGTAGCTTTTGTTGTTGTTGTTGTTGCAATCTACCACAGTCTTAACCTACATATGTGAAACGTGTGAATGAGTCATATATATGTGTGTTTTTATGTGTGTGTGCACACGAGTGGGGCTTCCCAGGTGGCACTAGTGGTAAAGAACCCACCTGCCAAGGCAGGAGACGTAAGGGATGTTAGAGTTAGGACTTCAGCTAAAGAACTTCATGGAGAAGATTAATCACCCGAACTGTACCTCAAGGCAACTGGATTACAAAGAATATTTCAAAGTGTAAATGATTTTGATCCCTGAGTCAGGAAGATCCCCTGGAGCAGGGCATGGCAACCCACTGTAGTATTCTTGCCTAGAGAATCCCATGGACAGAGGAGCCTGGAGGGTTATGGTCCATGGGGTCCCAAAGAGTCAGACATGACTGAAGCACACATATCTGTGCACGTGTTTATATATGTATATGTATGTATGTGTGCATGCGTGTGTGTGTGTAATGCTGATTTGAAGAGAAGGAAGGTTGAGAAACAAAACCAGTACGTAGTCACTGATTGCTTAAAGTACATTTAAGGCCCCACTTCATTTGCCTAGTCAGTGATAAGGAATGTCTAGGAGACAACTTCTTTTCTTCACAATTCTGTGAAGTAGAGCCTTATTCCTGCTCTACTGCAACAAAGTTTCATTTTCCACTTTAGGTTATTATTTTGTGTGTGTGTGGGTAATAAAGTTTTATTAAAGTATAAAGGAGATAGAGAAAGCTTCTGACACAGGCATCAGTAGGGGACAGAAAGAGTACCCCCCTGCTAGTCTTCAGCTGGATGTTATATAGTCACTGCTGCTGCTGAGCTGCTAAGTCACTTCAGTCGTGTCCGACTCTGTGCAACCCCATAGACGGCAGCCCACCAGGCTCCCCCGTCCCTGGGATTCTCCAGGCAAGAACACTGGAGTGGGTTGCTATTTCCTTCTCCAGTGCATGAAAGTGAAAAGTGAAAGTGAAGTCGCTCAGTCGTGTCCGACTCTTTGTGACTCCATGGACTGCAGCCTACCAGGCTCCTCTGTCCATGGGATTTTCCAGGCAAGAGTACTGGAGTGGGGTGCCAGTGTCTTCTCTGCACTTTAGGTTATTAATGTACATATTCTACTAGTCTCTTCAGACACCAAATAAAACCCACACTTTTGATGTTCCACTGCTTTATCACCTCCTAAATGAATAAATGCCTTATTATTAGGCATCCTTAACGTTCATTCAGTAGGGGTGGTAGGAATAGGATTAGGATTTACTGAAATCATTGAGTTCTGACTCCAATTAATTTCCATTTTGAAATGTTCTTTGTAATTCAGTTGCCTTGAGATACAGTTTGGGCGATTAATCTTCTCCATGAAGTTCCTTAGCTGAAGTCCTTACTCTGAGAGTCAGCTTCAGCCCTTATGAGTTTACAGCCCTTGGGGATGGCCGCCAAGGATGGGAGGGAGGTGTGCACTTCTAAAAATACACTTGAATGACTATGACACATCTCCATAGTGTTTAAAAATTTTTAGTATTCAGCATGTTTACTTGAGAATGACAGTGACTAATGGGAAGTTAGAGGATTGTATCTTTGCATTGTCTCTGAATGTCCCCAGTGATACGGGAGTGAAAGTAAGTATACCCAGCGGGGACAGTATCTACATTCTGCATTGCAGAGTGCAAGCATTGGAATTTTCTTGAAAAGTCCCAATCACAAGTTTTGTCTTCCATTACACAAACACCTTGGTACCAAGCTGTATTTCCATGAAACTGCATGTTCTTACTAGAAATGGCACAACTTTGTCAGATCACATTCCCCAATTTTTGGTTCATGAAAATCATGGTAGATGGTTATTTCCTTAAAAATTTTTAATTAAAAATTGTTTCAGCTTTATTGAAATTTACCTGACATGTAATGTGTTTAAGGTGTACAACATGCGGATGAGCTGCATATGTGCATTGCAGAACCACCAGAGTGTCAGTTAACACCTCCCTGATTACTGTTTATTTGTGGTGAGGACATTTAAGGCCCACACTCTCAGCAACTTTGAGGTGTATAGTATAGTATTATTAACTCTAAACTCCATGCTATACATTGTTGTCATTGTTCAGTGGCTCAGTCGTGTCCGATTCTTTGCACCCCATGGACTGCAGCACGCCAGGCTTCCCTGTCCTTCGCTATCTCCCAGAGTCTACTTAAACTCATGTCCACTGAGTTGGTGATGCCATCTAACCATCTCATCCTCTGTCGTCCCCTTCTCCTCCTGCCCTCAATCTTTCCCAGCATCAGGGTCTTTTCCAACGAGTCAGCTCTTTGTATCAGGTGGCCAAAGGATTGGAGCTTCAGCCTCAGCATCAGTGTCTCCAATGAATATTCAGGGTTGATTTCCTTTAGGATTGACTGGTTTGATCTCCTTGTAGCCCAACGGACTCTCAAGAGTCTTCTCCAACACCACAGTTCAGAAGCATCAATTCTTTGGCACTCAGCTATACATTAGGTGCTCAGAATGTTTCCATCTTATTAATGGAAGTTTATACCCTTGGACCAGTCTCTTCCAATTTCCCTCACCCCCAGCCCCTGGCAACCACAATTCTCCTCTTTGTTTCTCTGAGTTCATCTGCTATTTTCTGATAGTGTTCTTTTCAGCTAAAATGTTGTTCCCTTGGGTTAAGGAAGCTGCAACAGCAGATGGAAGAAAAAATTGTGCCCACTAATCTGAATTTAGACTTCTTCTCCCCTTCTGCGGAGAAGGCAATGGCAAGCCACTCCAGTACTCTTGCCTAGAAAATCCCATGGATGGAGGAGCCTGGTAGGCTGTAGTCTGTGGGGTCGCTAAGGATCGGACACGACTGAGCGACTTGACTTTCACTTTTCACTTTCACACATTGGAGAAGGAAATGGCAACCCACTCCAGTGTTCTTGCCTGGAGAATCCCAGGGATGGGGGAGCCTGGTGGGCCTCCGTCTATGGGGTCACACAGAGTCGGACACGACTGAAGTGACGCAGCAGCAGCAGCAGCTCCCCTTCTGAATAGGTATATGTGACTTCTAGTCACACAGTGAGAAATCATAAATGTTTGCAATATCCTATTGCCTTCCCTCATTTTGGTGTTCATTTTCAAATGTGGCCTCTGCTGTTGGTTTGGGATTTCTTTGCACTGCTTTCTTCCCTGAAGCAAATCCCCAAAAGAGTGTCATTTCGTTTAGTCCCCATGTCTGTGGCTGGCAGGTTATCTGACTGCTCGTTTCCCTGTCGGTTTATTTCTATGCCTGTGACTGGTGCATGTTCTGACTGTATGTTTTGTGGTTGGTTTACTGATATGCTGAGGGCAAGCCAAGGTTATTAGAAAACATTGCTTTGCTGTATGTAGCTGTACATTTTTGAGAATCAGAAGTTGGTGGGAGATGGGTACGTTACTATTCTATAACTCAGGGATTCTCAAACTTAAGTGTGTGATCAGAATCAAGTAGAAGGCTTATTTAGATCTCAGATTTCTGGGCCCTACCTGCAGAGTTTGTGATTCAGCCAGTCTAAGGTGGGACCTGAAAACCTGCATTTCTAACAAGTTCCCAGGCACTGATGCTGCTGGTCTGGGGACCATACTGTGGGGACCACTGGTTTAAGTGTGATGAACACAGATACAAGTCCCCATGAGGGCAAACAGGTCAAGAGAATATATTGTGATCACTGGGTGGGTAGCAAGTTAAAATCAATTTTAACCAATAGTTTGTAAAATAAATGAAAAGGAATGAAACATTTAAAGAATTTTCCTATACTTTCAGTTCAGTTCAGTCACTCAGTTGTGTCCCACTCTTTGGGACCCCATGGACTATAGCACGCCAGGCCTCCCTGTCCATCACCAACTCCTGGAGTTCACTCAAACTCATGTCCATTGAGTCGGTGATGCCATCCAGCCATCTCATCCTCTCTTGTCCCTTCTCCTCTTGCCTTCAATCTTTCCCAGCATCAGGGTCTTTTCCAATGAGTCAGTTCTTCACATTAGGTGGCCAAGCTATTAGAGTTCCAGCTTCAGCATCAGTCCTTCCAAAGTATATTCAGGACTGATTTCCTTTAGGATGGACTGGTTGGATCTCCTTGCAGTCCAAGGGACTCTTTAAGATAAAGTCTTCTCCAATACCACAGTTCAAAAGCATCAATTCTTCAGCACTCGGCTTTCTTTATAGTCCAACTCTCACATCCATACATGACTACTAGAAAAACCATAGCCTTGACTAGATGGACCTTTGTTGGTAAAGTAATGTCTCTGCTTTTAATATGCTGTCTAGTTTGGTCATAACTTTAGCCTTTTAAAATTCCTCTTGGTTCACATACATACTTGCATGAGAATAGTCATCTAGGTTTTATTTTCTCTCTGAAGTGCCTATTAGAACCTTGATCTTTGATTTTGCCCTGTCACCTATCTGTTGTCTGTGCTGGGCCCCACATCCAGCTTGGTGTGTTTATTTTATACTGAAAACCTCCAGAACGTGAAGGGATTATGCCTACCTTTTCTTGTCCAAATCTCCTTCTCTTCACCTCAACTACAAACCAAGTTATTTTACATGTATTTATAAACATCCTAGGTGATAAACTGAAGTTATGAGATTATTCCATTAAAATATTTAACTTACTGTTTATAGTTAAATACACATATGACAATAATCTTTAAAATGAAGTTGAAGATACTGTCTTGTCATTAGACTTAATCTTGAACCCTGGAGCTTTGTCACGGTGTTACAAGCATTTGCATTTTTTAAAAAAATAATTTTTATAGAGAATTGCTGAGAAAAATAGGCCACTTTCTCATGGATGGTTTTAAATGTAGCTGCTGTATGTTTGGGCTTCCCAGGTGGCACTAGTTGTAAATAACCTGCCTGCCAGTGCAGGAGACACAGGAAACCTGGGTTCTATCCCTGGGTTGGGAAGATCCCCTGGAGAAGGGCATGGAAACCCACTCTAGTATTCTGGCCTGGAGAATCCCACGGACAGAAGAGCCTGGTAAGTTACAGTCCGTGGGGCTGCAAAGAGTTGGACACAACTGAGCAACTTAGCATGCATGCACACACTGTATGTTTAGAGGATGTATCAATGCATTTGTAAACTATAAAAGAAATAGATGAATATTAGCATTTATTATTAAAGGAAAGAGTATTTCTTCTTTACAAATTTGCCTCCTTTCATGCATACATCTCCCTTTTGTAAAACATATCTTTACATCGCTCCCTTTTTGTTATAATCCCTGGTGACATTTTTTTACTTTTAGCTGATATAGATCATAGGTAAAATCCACCCTCTAGTGGCCAAAAGCATCATGAAAAAAAAAAAAAAAGACTTATAAGACTAGGCTAAAAAGTTAGGAAGAGATTGATTTTTTTTTCTTTTTTTTTTTAAGCCTGAGCATCTGAATCTTTATTTATTTATTTATTTTTTAAATGAGGCTTTTAATTAATATTTGACAGAGCTGATTCAAGTTGAACAGACTAAATTTCTTTAAACAAACTTTCTTATACTCCAGAGTCCTTTAAAAACTTAATAGCATTTATACATTGAAGGTATTTGATTTTCTTGTAACTAGCACTTCAAATGCAACAAGCATTTGAAGCAACAAGCATTTGACCCAACAAGTAAAACTTCCTACAGTTCATAACTTTTATAAATAAAATAAATTAAATGTACAGTGAATAAGTTCTCTGAAATATTTCAATATTTCTGCAGGTTTAGTAACATCGTAAAATACATTTCAACTAAAATTCACAAATCTAAAAACCTGTTAGGCATTTTTAGGCGTTTTAAGTTGGAAATGAAGGCCAATGTTACATCGTAATATGCCAATTACAAATAATACTTCAAATAGCAAATACTACAGTTTGTCCCAAACTTTAAAAACTATTCATGAACTCAACACTGAACTATTGATGGCTGTGAGAATTGTTTCCTAGCCTTTTTGAAAATTTCAACCCATTTACGTTTAAGGTAATTATTGATAAGTATGATCCCATAGCCATTTTCTTTATTGCTTTGGGTTCAAGTTTATACACTCTTTCTGTGTTTCCTGTCTATAGAAGATCCTTTAGCATTTGTTGGAGAACTGGTTTGGTGATGCTGAATTCCCTCAGCTTTTGCTTGTCTGTAAAGCTTTTGATTTCTCCTTCATATTTGAATGAGATCCTTGCTGGGTATAGTAATCTGGGCTGTAGGGTATTTTCTTTCATCACTTTAAGTATGTCTTCCCACTCCCTTCTGGCCTGAAGAGTTTCTGTTGAAAGATCAGCTGTTATCCTTATGGGAATCCCCTTATGTGTTATTTGCTGCTTTTCCCTTGCTGCTTTTAATATTTGTTCTTTGTGTTTGATCATTGTTAATTTGATTAATATGTGTCTTGGAGTATTTCGCCTTGGGTTTATCCTGTTGGGGACTCTCTGGGTTTCTTGGTCTTGGGTGATTATTTCTTTCCCTATTTTAGGGAAGTTTTCAACTATTATCTCCTCAAGTATTCTCTCATGGTAGAAATAAATGAAACAGAGAGGAAAAAAGAAAAACGAATTAAAAGAAATGAGGACAATATTAGAGACCTCTGGGACAATGTTAAACGCTCCAACATTCGAATCATAGGAGTCCCAGAAGAAGAAGACAAAAATGATTTTTTTTTTCATGTGACTAATTCTGAAGGCAGATTCAAGAGGAACCTTCTAGAAATGTTTAGATCTGCATGGTTAAAATAATTCCCAAGATAATGGACAAGTTTAAGATTAAAATGCCTTTAGATTTGCAAGTGCTTCTGTTTAAGTGTGTTCATTGCTGAGTTCTCTGGACTTCTGAGGCCCTTCATAAGTACCAAGCCAACTGTATCACCTAAAATGAGTTCTTCCGTTTGTTCTAAATAGTTTTCAAAGGAGAATGCTAACTGTTGATTTTTGTAAGGACTAACTCAGAGTAATGGTTGTTTGCTTTTATGTCATATACTTACCAATTATGTCTATAACTTTTTAAAAATTTTTATTGAAGTACAGTTGCTTTGCAATTTTGTGTTAGTTTCTACTGTATAGCCAAGTGAATCAGTTATGTACATATACATATATTCCCTCTCTTTTGGATTTCTGTTCAATTTGGGTCACCACATAGCATTGAGTAGAGGTCCCTGTGCTGTACAGTGGGTTCTCACTGCTGTCTGTTTTAGGCATCAGTTCAGTTCAGTCGCTCAGTCGTGTCCGACTCTCTGCGACCCCATGAATCACAGCACGCCAGGCCTCCCTGTCCATCACCAACTCCCGGAGTACACTCAAACTCATGTCCACAGAGTCGGTGATGCCATCCAGCCATCTCATTCTCTGTCGTCCCCTTCTCCTCCCGCCCCCAACCTTTCCCAGCATCAGAGTCTTTTCCAGTGAGTCAACTCGTCTCATGAGGTGGCCAAAGTATTGGAGTTTCAGCTTTAGCATCAGTCCCTCCAATGAACATCCAGGATTGATCTCCTTTAGAATGGACTGGTTGGATCTCCTTGCAGTATAAGGGACTCTCAAGAGTCTTCTCCAACACCACAGTTCAAAAGCATCGATTCTTCGGCGATCAGCTTTCTTCACAGTCCAACTCTCACATCCATACATGACCACGGGAAAAACCATTGCCTTGACTAGACGGACCTTGGTCGGCAAAGTAATGTCTCTGCTTTTTAATATACTATCAAGGTTGGTCATAACTTTCCTTCCAAGGAGCAAGCGTCTTTTAATTTCATGGCTGCAATCAGCATCTGCAGTGATTTTGGAGCCCAAGAAAACAAGTCTGACACTGTTTCCACTCTTTTTCCATCTATTTCCCATGAAGTGATGGGACCAGATGCCATGATCTTTGTTTTCTGAATGTTGAGCTTCAAGCCAACCTTTTCACTCTCCTCTTTCACTTTCATCAAGAGGCTTTTGAGTTCCTCTTCACTTTCTGCCATAAGGGTAGTGTCATCTGCATATCTGAGGTTATTGATATTTCTCCCAGCAATCTTGATTCCAGCTTGTGCTTCTTCCAGCCCAGCGTTCCTCATGATGTACTCTGCATATAAGTTAAATAAGCAAGGTGACAATATACAACCTTGACGTACACCTTTTCCTATTTGGAACCAGCATAGCAGTATGTATATATCAATCCCAATCTCCCAATTCATACCTTCTTCCCTTTTCCCCTTTCCCCCCTGGTACCCATATGTGATGACTGATCCTTACGTCTTAAAAAGTCTCTTCTTCTAAAAGAGTGAATTTCCCCCTCTGTACACCATGATAGTTGCCCCCACCTCCTTCACTTCCACCTGAAAAGTACCTTTAATAAAGTCAGTCTTTTCCTAATATGACAAGTACCCTTGCTGTGCAGTCATGGTTATCATTTCCCTTGGTTACTGGCAGCCTGTCTTGGAGTTGTGATTCTACCCCGAAAATATCTATAAAGTATCTATCATATTATCCCTTTGCATTACACAAGTATTGGTAACATATTTCCATTATGGAAAATGAGAAAACATGAGCATGCATATTTGAAATATAAAAAATAATCCCCTCAGTTTCACTGCCTAAAAAAACCCACCGTCAATTTGGGAATACATTTCCCCAGGCATTTTTTATTGCATTTGTACAAATCAGGCATTTGTAAAGAAAAGAACCACTTTTTTTTGTATTTCTGTATCAAAGGTTATTTTGCTCGAGCATGCCACTTTCCTGGCAAATTCTACTCACCCACCGTGACTGAGCATCTCCTATATTCACCCACCTGTGTGCTGAGGACGTGAGAAGAGAGTAGACAGTTGTTAAAGGGAAAATGCAGTTGGGACCAAAGATGGAGCAGTGTTTCAGGGGGTGACTGCCAAGCAGGACACTGGATCCAGCGCAGAGGGTAATCTCAGGGGTGAGGCTGAGGAAAAGGGAAAAGAGGAGGTCTTCTAAAAGCCAAATATAAACAAACTGGGTTTCATATGTGGGAAAACGCAGGCATTTGAGCTCCTGATTGGTGAAAACTGGGCTTCCCTGCTGACCTAGCTGGCAAAGAATCTGCCTCAGTGTGGGAGACCTGGGTTCGATCCCTGGATTGGGAAGATCCCCTGGAAAAGGGAACGGCTTACCTACCCCAGTATTCTGGCCAGGAGTATTCCATGGACTGTATAGTCCATGGGGTTGCCAAGAGTCAGACACAACGGAGCAACTTTCATTTTGACTTTTGGTGGGAGCTGGGCTAATCAGTCATGAGAGTGCAGGGCTGATGCTACTGGTGTTCTTCCAGGAAGTGGTTTTTGCTGCCCATGTGAAGCCGTGACTCGGGGTAATCAAGCTTATACTTATATATCCTTCACCTTCCCCCATCAATAGAAATTGACTAGAGGTCAGACAAGAAATTCATGCAAGTCTTAATTGGGGCCCCTGCTGTAGCTGCGGTAGCAAGAACAAACATCCCATCTCCTATCCCTACCCTGTTCCTGTTAATGGAGTTCTGTTGTATTTGAACATGCCTAGAACAGAAGTTGGTCCCTAGAAAGCGACTTAATAACTGTCAGTTCCTTAATTCCTTCTGAAAGGTATTGTAACATCTCCGGCTGAAACAAGCCAGCAGCCTAGGCTCGTCCTCAGTCTCTCCCTCTTTCTCACTCTTCACATGGTATTCATTGCCAAGTGCTGCTGTTTTACTTTCAAAACTACGTGTTTTCTTTCTTTCTTTTTTGACTGTGCTGTGCCACTTGTGAGATCTTTGTTCCCCGACTAGGGATCAAACCTGTGTCCTCTGCATTGGAAGCACAGAGTCTTAACCACTGGACTACCAGGGTTAGAAAGTCCCTGTTTTACTTTTTAAATGGCTCTTGACATTCATTCTCTAGCTGGTGCTGCCACCGCCCTCATTCCAGTCATGTTTTTCTGGGGACTGCAGAAATAATCTCTTAACTGGTTTCTCAGCCTAGGTTCTTGCAGGTTTCTCCATTTTCCAAAAGGTGACTGGAGTAATCGTTCTTAAATGCAAATCGGATTTTGTCATTTAACACCACTTACCCCAACACAGACACACACACACACATATACACTCACTCACTCACATACTTCATTAGAGGTCCTACCTGATCTGGAACCTGCCTGCCTCTTGTTTCTTCTCTGCCCTTTGCTCTTCAGTGGGTTTTTCCCATCTTCAGAAGGAGCCCCAAGCCACACTCCCTATACTATGGGACTTCCACACACACCGTTTGCCTCCTGGAATTTCTCATCGCTCCTCCCACCTCACTGATGTGACACACCCCTGACTTCTCAGCCTCCTGTCCCTTCCTCAGAGGGCAGCCCCCTGAAGCTCAGCCAAGTTCAGCTCTGATGTTCCTTCTTCCTCCTGGCATCCTAAGGCCCTCATTGTTTACACTCACTCAATTATTTTACATGTATTCAGATTCCTGTTTGGTGTCTTTCCCCTTTAAATGGCCCTGGTAGAGAGAGATTGTCTGTTTTCACCAAGTCACAGAGCCCTGGCACATGCTGCTGCTGCTGCTAAGTCGCTTCAGTCGTGTCTGACTCTTAGCGACCCCATGGACTGCAGCCTACCAGGCTCCTCTGTCCATGGGGTTTTCCAGGCAAGAGTACTGGATTGGGTCGGCCCTGGCACATAGTAGGCATTTAATAACTATTTCTTGAATTAAAGAATGAATTGATGGAAGAGACAAGAGCCTCAGGGAATCACGGACCTCCACCACATGCCTACTGAAGGCAGCAGGTCTTTGCAGTGATGGGGAATACAGACTCACCACATGAACAGTCAGGAAATGACCTACAGCTCGCTTTTGATTATCCATTCTTTCAGAAGACGGGGAAGGAGGCGGAAATTTGTTGATGGCTCAGTAACATAAATATTAGGGAGGCTGGTGAATCTTAACACTTCAACTTATCCTCTATCGTCCTTTCCAATTGAATGTTTGTATCAGTAAGAACCACAATGATGGAAATATTGACTGATCTGCATCTTTTCACATCGATTTTCTGTCTGGCCCAGGAGCTCCTAGCAATGAAAGGGTAAGAAATTAAGGTGTAAAAGAAAGAAGCAACATCAACACCACTGATCTCCACAGTCAACTAATACTCTGTATTTACTTATTCAGCTTCCTGCATGTTCGCTGATATTTGTGTGTGTGTGTGTGTGTGTATGTACCAGGAGCATTATTACTCCATGGAGATCTGTAAAATAGCAATACTGCACGTCTGTTTAGATTCAGAATAGAGCATTTCACCTTTTGATAGGATTAGTGCAAGCAGAGATTCTTGCCTATGTTTTTCTGTTTTTAAGATTTCTACTGTGAATATACCAGCAAAGAGACAGAGAATCACACACACACATACACATGCGCACACACACAGTTTCCCTTGAAACAAAGTTCTCAGTGAAGTGAATGCATTGCCTGACCCTCCACAGTGCCGAGGGGCTGACTCTATGAAAATGAATGGATTTAGCCACAATTTAAAAGCTCACAGACAGTCATCTTAAAAGAATAGGATTATTGTCTCTTTGCCCACATCTTTAAATACTGTGGGTTTGGAAATTTGATCTCCTGGGGACTGGCCTAGACTTGAATTAGGGGGCGTTGGGTTTTTACATTTTCCCTGTTCCATCTGAAATGCGGAGGACAGCCTTTGAATCCAACACGACACCCCTAAAGAGAGGAGCCTCTCCCTTGTCTCCCTGCTCACTTCAGTCTGAGCTGAAAGCAAAACAAAAATATCGAACAAAACCCCCCAAACACTTCAAATTCACTCTGACCTTGAGCTTGGCCTGAACCAGCAGGGACCAGGGGTGGTGGTGGGTGAAGGGATCGGACTGGGATCTCTTAAGTTTCCTGTACTGGCAGACAGGTTCTTTACCGCTAGCGTCACCTGGAAAGCCCCTGTTGTTGTTCCTTTTCCCATATAATTTTTTAAGTTGATATGTTGTATTTTTGTTTTTATTCAGTTCAAGCAATTTTCTTTTCTTTTCTTTTTTTTTTGCTGTGTGGCATGTGGGATCTTAGTTCCCTGACCAGGGATCTGACCTGCATCCCCAGCAGTGAAATTTGTGGAGACTTAACCACTGGACCACCAGAGAAGTCCTTGCACTTGACCACCAGGGAGGTCCTCGCCGAGAACTTTGAAGGTCCAGTTAGCCTTCTTTTTCCTGAGGCAGCAGGAGGCACAGATAGCTCTCCAGGGGTGATACAAAGGGAAGTGTGGTTGCAACTTGTTATACAAAGTGTGAAGCCATCTGGTTACAACTGGACTCAGATAGTTTGGGATTTTTCCAAGAGGGATGTCATGGGCAGTGGGGGTGGGGTGGGGGGGCAAAGAGCTCTAGAGGAAACGCAGTGTGGGGCCAGGAGCCTGTCCCCTACTGGTAGGAAGATGCTGTCTTGGGATGGTTAGGAGAGAGAAGACAAAGAAAAGGTGGCGGAAGCCTTTCGTGGGGAGAGTGGGAATCAAGCGCCTCTTAAACTTGGAGGTGGCCGTTGTGTCTGGATAGTTCAGACCCGTGGGGTGGAATCTGGTTCACTGTGCCTTCGCTGAGTCGGTCGATCCTGGCGGACCTCGGTCTTCCCAGGAGGACACAGAGGAGTCCCACCCCAGCCACAGAACATTCGACAGGATTCTCGGCAGCCTAATAATCACCAGGTGGGGTCCCCATCCTCTCTCCTTTCTTTATCCCATGGGGTCTAGCATGTTTCCAGCCCAGTGAATGGAGTGCCTGTTTGCTTCTGCAAGATGGCACTCCTGGACAGAGTCACCCCACCGACAGGTATTACCTTAGATCCACGATTGCAAACTGCCCACTTTGTTCTGCCTTCCAATCTTTTATCTTGATGAATTCACTCTTACTCTGCCCAACAACAGTTTCAAACCTGCACATCTTTAAAACTCCTCAAGTTGCAGTCATGTTATAAAGAAGATCTAGGACAGTGGTTCTCCAAAGGGGTTTTTTGTTCTCTGGGAGAAATGCGGCAGTATCTGGAGATTTTTTTGTTTGTCACAGGAGGGAGAGAAGGGTGATGCTGCGGGAATCTGGTGGGGGATTCTGAGGCCAGGGAGGCTGCTCAGCATTGTATGGAGCTCCCAACAGTAGTGACCTGGCCCAAAACGTTGATAGTGTCACAGTTGAGAACTCCTGATTCTGGATGTCATAGGCTGAAGTGTCCCCTCCCTCATTTGTAAGTGGAAACCCTAGTCCCCCACTATAACTGTGTTCAGAGATAGGGCCTTTATAGAGGTAATTAAGGTTCTATGAGGTTATCAGAACGGGGCTCCAATCCACTGGTGTCGTCTGACCATAGAAGATGAGGACGAGATATGGAGAGGTGTGGCCGCGGAGGAAAGGTCACTCAAGGACACAGTGAGAAAGCAGTGTCTGCACGGCAAGGAGCGTGGCCTCCGGAGACACCAGACTTGCTGACACCTTGATCTAGGACTTCCTGCCTCCAGCACTCTGAGAGAATACATTTCTGTTGCTTAAGTCACCCAGTCTGTATTCTTGTGCTATGGCAGCCCTATACACTGTAATTTATTTTTTGCAACAACCTGGGAAAGTAGGAAGATCACATAGCATTGAGAGGGTGGCCTTAGAGCGAGTTTCTGTACCTCTCTGGCTCTTCATCCCTCATCTTTCAGCTGGGACTGGTCACACTCATCATTTGGGATGTCCTGAGGATTAAACAAGTTAACACAGGTAAAGGGTCAGTAAAGAAGCAGAGGCCACTCTCGTGCTACTGGACAAAAACCCCTTGTGGGTGGAGACCTTGCCATTTAGTTGTGTGGTCACCGCATCTGGAAGTTTCTGGCATATCACAGGCACATCTTAAATAAATGTGTGTTGATATTTTTTTAATTGGGTATAATTGCTTTATAATATTGTGTTGGTTTCCACTGTACAATGAAGTGAATCAGCTATTGTTATTCTGTACAATGAAGTGAATCAGCTATTGTTATTCAGTCGCTAAGTCTCCTCTGACTGTGCATTCCCATAGACCGTAGTACACCAGGCTCCTTTGTCTTTCGGTATCTCCTGGAGTTTGCTCAAACTCATGTCCGTTGAGTCAGTGATGCTACCTAATCATCTCATCTTTTGTCATCCCCTTCTCCTTCTGCCTTCAGTCTTTCCCAGCATCAGGGTCTTTTCCAGTAAGTTGGCTCTTCACATCAGGTGGCCAAAGTATTGGAGCTTCAGCTTCAGCATCAGTCCTTCCAATGAATATTCAGGACTGATTTCCTTTAGGATTGACTGGTTTGATCTCCTTGCAGTCCAAAGGACTCTTAAGAGTCTTCTCCACAGTTAGAAAGCATCAATTCTTCAGCATTCAGCCTTCTTCATGATCCAATTCTCACATCCATACATGACTCCTGGAAAAACCATTATCAGCTATATGTATGCATACATCTCCTCCCTCTTGAACCTCCCTTCCACCGCCACCCCATCCCGCTCATCTAGGTGATCACAGTGTGCTGTGCTATACAGCAAGTTCCCACTAGCTGTCTCTTTTACACATGGTAGTGTGTGTATGTCAATCCTTATGTTGATCTAATAGATGACATTTTAGGTCCCCATTTAAAAGCTGTTTTTTAAACTTGCTTCCTGTACCAGATCCTGCAGGCATAGCTGTGAACTCTGCCTTCACAGCCTCTACCTTCAAACTTATATTCCAGTGGAGGAAGAGAAATAACAATTGATAAAAAACAAGGTTGATAAGATTTCAGATCCTTATAAGTATTCTGGTGGATACCAGTTGAGTGTTGTAATGAGAAACTGGCGGGGGACGCTGCTTTGGATAGTGTTTTGAAAAATTATCCGAAGAAGTGATTTTTACTCTGTTTTGCTTTGTTTGCTGATATAGGTGTGTTTTATTGGTGGCGTAAATTCTTTTATTGGTGGCTCTGATGAAGTGATATTCCAAAATGGGGAATAACTGTTAGTACAATCGTCTCTTGACTTATCCACTGTATCTATCTCTCTTTCTCTCTATATATATATGTATACACACACACACATATATATACTGGCATAATACATTCCAGGAAAACTCAGTTTCTCTTAAAAAACCATTGTACATGTAAAGCAGTCAGATTCTAGGCCTTGAAATCTGTAAACAGCGTTTTCACCTATGGGAATGTCCAGTGGGATGGTCTAAAGTTGTGAAAGATGCCAGACCACCACTGGTTATGTAGGAGAATCCCAGATATTTCGAGGTGTTTAGTCAAATTCTTATCAGTGGCTCAGATGGTAAAAAAAAAAAAAAATCTTCCTGCAGTGTGGGAGACCCAGGTTCGATCTCTGGAGAAGGGAATGGCAACCCACTTAAGTATTCTTGCCAGGAGAACTCCATGGACAGAGGAGCCTGGTAGGCTACAGTCATGGGGTCACAAAGAGTCAGACACGACTGAGCGACTAACACTTTCATGTTCACTTTCAATCAAATTCTAGTAAAACCCTACAGTCATTGTGATAAACAGTCCCTCCCACGCCCCAATTTCCAAAATAGCCTCTTAAAGGCAATATGGCCCCCATTGCGAGCCAGAGTTTTGAGGGTCTGCAGCGGCCTCCTGATCTCCTAGCCAGTTGTTATTCTTGTTCTTGGGGTCTTTGACATTGTTAACCAGCCCTCCCTGGCTCCCGATTCTCTCTTGGCTTCCATGCTCACACCCCTTGGGGTTTTCCCCCTTCTTCCCCCATCTCTGCTCATCTCTCTCTAGCTTCTTGCTCTCCACCTGCCCATCCATGTAGATACACCCTTGATCTCTTCTTTTTTCCTCTTCATGTTCTTCGATGAAAACTTGAACACATCTTCCAGGCACCTCACACCCAAAGTGCTGTTCCTGTGCTTTTTTGGCTGATTTTCCTAACTACCACGTGGACCTGGTTAAGTGAGCTCCAAGTTAAACGTGTCCAAAATCCAACTGGTCAACTTCCTCTAAAACTTATTCCTTTTGTCATAACTGTTGCGTTCACAGCAACATCATCCACTCACACATCCCAGACATGGCAGCTGTCTTAACTTCTCTTTGTTACTCCCCATATCCAGATGGTTAGTCTGTTTTCTCGTCTCAGGAAGTGACTGGAGCTGAATATTCTGGATCAAGTCCTGCAAAGATCAGATCACCGGGGATGAAAAACAGTACCCTGGAAGAGGCTACTCTTATCTCACCCTTCTGATCTTTGATTTTATTTTATTTTAAATTCTGCACTAACCTAATTTTTCTAGACCTTGGGCATACTGCCCTGAGCTAATTTGTTTGCCCGAATTAATTACCAGCAGGGGGTGGCAGTCTCATTTTCATAGAATCCTTCTGTTTTGGAAGAGATGCCTTTTTCTTCAAACAGTCCGATTTAGGTACTTTGGCAGTGCAAAGGGTGCCTTGACGTTTCTAAAGACATTTAAATGTTACCGTCTTTGTCTTTAAAGAAACAGTTTTAGAATGTGAAATCTTTATTCTTTTTCCCCCCAAGGAAGAAAAACATCACCAGCTTAATTATCTCTGTAAAATAACTTCCTCACTTGCTCTTCATGTTGCTAGTGGAAAAAGATGATGATACTGTTTTCAAAAAACAAAAACAATTCTGGAAGATTTCAAGAAATTTGCTTTTATTTTCATCTGTATAAATAATACTGCAATTCAGAGGTCAAAGATACTTGTAGGCTTATGTGTTATCCTTGCAAGTTGATTTTTGAAAGATCTGCTGGAAGGGCAATACGAGCAAAAAGATGCTGCTGGTGGTCATTGCTCCACACTGAGAAGAAGGCAAAAGAGACTTAACTCTTTAGATGTGTAAGTTCTAAAAATTGTGATAAAAAATCAGATAATATGAAATCTATCCTGTTAACAGAACTTTAAGTGCCCAGTACAGTATTGTTAACTACATACTTGTTGTATAGAGAGTTCTGGAACATTTTCATTTTGCATAACTGAAACTCTATATCCATTCAACTGCAACTCCCTGTTTCCCCTCTCCTCCACCTCAGCAACCATCTTTCTCTTCTGCCCCATGAGTCTGACTACTTTAGATTCCACGTTTGAGTGGAATCATGAAGCGTTTTTCCTTCTGTGACTGTCTTATTCTACTTAGCACATGGCCTCAAGGTTCATCCATGTTATAACATGTGACAGGATTTCCTTCAAGACTGAATAGTATTTCATTGTATGTATATATTGTATCACATTTTCTGTAACCATTCAACTGTTGATGGACATTTAGGTTGTTTCTACCTCTTGGCTATTGTGAAGCATGCCACAATGAACATGGGAATGCAAATATATCCGCATGGTCTTATTTTCAATTCTTTTGAATAAATAACTAGAAGTGATGTTATAGATATATGATAATTCTATTTCTCATTTTTGAAGAATCTCTGTATTTTTTGTTTTATATAACAACTGCAGCCTTTTACATTCCCACTAGCAGTGTATGAGAGTTCCCATTTTGCACATCCTTGACAACACTTGTTATTTTCTGTTTTTGCTTTGTTTTCTTATGGCCAGCTTAACTGGGATGAGGTGATACTTCTTTTTGGTTTTGATTTTCACTTCCCTGATGATTAGTGATGTTGAACACCTTTTTGTATACCTGTTGGTCATTTATCTTACACAGTTCACCAAAAACAACACCAACTGAATTAAAGACTTAAATCTAAGAACCTGAAACTATAAAACTTCTAAAAGAAAACTTAGGGGAAAGCCTTCATAAAATTGATCTTGGCACTGATTTTTGGATATGACACCAAAAGTATAGGCACCAAAAGCAAACATAAAGTAGGACTATATCAAACTGAATGCTTCTATCCAGCAAAGGAAGCAATCAACAGAGTCAAAGGCAGACTTCAGAGTGGAAGAAACTGTTTGCACACTCTATCTTTAATAAATTGTTACTATCCAAAACTCTTGTAAAAAAAAAAGATTTTCTGTTGAATCTAGATCAGAAATCTAAATTCCTGACTTGTGCTATAAGCGATCAGAGATTAAAGACTTTGGACTTTCCAAGCCACATGTCTCTGTTGCAGCTACTCAATCTATCATTGTATCAAATCAGTCATAGACAATATATATGTGGATGGGTGTGACTGTGTCTCAGTAAAACTTTATTTATAAAAACAGGGATGATTTGGCCTGTGGACCACAATTTGCTGGTCCTTAATCGTGAGCTGAGTTTCTGCATCTGTCTCTTTCACTGTTAAGCCGGATGGGTTTTTGTTGGGGGCTGTTCTGTGCATCATAGGATGGTTTGCAGGAGCCTTAGACCAGAAGCCAGAAGTAATCCCCTTCTCTCCACCCTTGTGACAACTCAAAATCTCCCCAAACATTGCCAGATATCTTCTGAGGGGCAAAATTGCTGTTGGTTGAGAAACTCTGATCTGGATGATTAAAATTATCTGATAAAGGGTGATAGGAAATATTTCTGTAAAACTACAAGAAGCCTGGAGAGATAGAAGAATGGAAATCCATAGGGTATTTGTCTCAGGGAGGTCAAGGTCCCCTTAAAGGAGTCACTATCACTGCCGAAAGATGGAAAGCAATTCAAAAAGGACTGAAATGGCAACTTACTCGAAAAGTGCTCCATAAATAATGCAAATGTGAGCTTAACCTACTTTAGTGATAGGCACCAAAAACAGAATAATTCAACACATTAGCCTGTGCTAACGGGACATTCTGAGCTCCAGGGCTGGCTCTGAGCTGCTGGAAAGGAGCTGGCAGTTCCAGTGCCCACTTGAGCAAGCGTTTATTTTTTCTGCTTATCTGAATTCAGAACCAACACAGGCAGAGTGATTTCTGAAAGTGCTCACATGTTTCTCTTTGTTTGGACAGGGCCAGACAAAAAATGGCCTGGTTTCACTGCATACTGGCAGGAACACATGTTTTTAAAAGTTAAAAACAGCCTAACATTCGTGAGTGAATCTCAAAGAATGTTGTCTTCTTGTCCGTTAGAATAAACACCTGTTTTGCAAAAAAAGAGAGTAAGATCCATCTTTCTTGAGAAATCATTGCTTTCTTCATCTTCATTGCTGTTATTCTATTTTTAACAGTTAAAAACTTTCAGCACAGAGTACCATATTATAATTTAGATATTTGTCATTTTACATAAACAAAAAGCCACCCCACATTTCATCAGGAAGTTCAGTTAAGCCCTTATTAGCTGAGCTTCATTCCTGACTTGAAAAACAAAGGAAATCGTGGATCCTTTTCTTCTGGAATAAAACTCTCTAGCTAGGTCTATTTTTCTAATTGATTGGAGGAAATATGGAGTCCACATCCTTGAAAGGAGCTGTTTGGCTGTTAAGTTCTATACCTAGTGCTTCTTCCTGTGTGATCACAGCAGAGGCACTCCATAGCCTATGTCTCCTGGTCACAGTACCAGTGGACATGACATCATAATGGGGTCATTTGTGGATCATGACAATGGTTGGGCTCATGACAAAAAGTGGTAAGAACAGATTCTTCATAACCTTCCTGGAAATTTACATTTCAGAGTATCCCTAGAGACCTACCTCCTGAAGGAGGTCCCATTTATTTGTGCCTCTTGCCTCACTTTCCCTTGAACACCCACTGCCTTCCTGGCAGGCTGATCCAGTGTGCGTTTAGCTGTTTCTGGTTTGACCTCAGATCTTTCCTTCTGTCCCTCAGGCTACCATGGCCTCTACTGTGAGGAGGAATACGACGAGTGTCTCTCCGCCCCGTGCCTGAACGCTGCCACCTGCAGGGACCTCGTCAACGGCTACGAGTGCGTGTGCCTGGCAGAGTACAAAGGTGAGCATCGTGGGTGGACGTGCTGGCGTGGCTCTCCGTGACGTCATGGATTTCTCCCCGCACGTGCGTAGACCTCTGATGGGAGCGTGAAACTGTTTAGGATAAGAATCAAATGCTGGCAGTGGAATGATTTATGGGGGCCAAGGAGCGCAGTGTGCATGTCTCTGGTTTCCTCTTGATAAACTGAGGCATCTCTCGCCTGTCCTTTCCTTCTTCTCATCCTTCTCTTCTCGTCTCTTATGCAAAAAGCTGAGGATAAAAAGGAATGTGAAATGGTCTCTCAGGCTCAGGTCAGAGATGCAGCTGTGGCACCGGGGGAGGAGAGCATCTGCCCTGAAGTGCTCTCTGGGCGAGGAGACGGTCCTGCGCTTTTCAGTGGGAGGAGGCAGGTGGAGTCTTACAGGTTGGCAGAAAAAGTTCATTCTGGTTAAATGAGTCATTAAAGGGGAGGCAAGTGTCAGTTCATTTGAGTGGGCTTGTGTCACAGTCACTCTGGAAAAACGGCTGGTGTTGATGAAGAGTTTATAACGTTCTCAGGTGGTGGTAGTGGTGAAGACTCCTCCTGTTAGCGCCGGAAACTCAAGAGACACAAGTTCAATCCCTGGGTTGGGAAGATCCCCTGGAGAAGGACATGGCAACCCATTCCAGTAATCTTGCCTCCAGAATTCTTGCCATGGACAGAGGACCCTGGTGGGCTGCAGTTCATGGGTCACGAAGAGTTGGACACAACTGAGTGACTAACATTGTCACTTTTTTTTTTTTTGAATAGCATCCAAACCCTGTTCTGCTTTCCTGGTGGCTCAGACGGTAAAGAATGTCTCTGCAGTGAGGGAGACCTGGGTTCCATCCCTGGGTCAGGAAGATCCCCTGGAGAAGGAAATGGCCACCCACTCCAGTATTCTTGCCAAGAAAATTCCATGGACAGAGGAGTCTGGCGGGTTACAGTGGTCCATGGGTTTGCAAAGAGTTGGATACAACTCAACAGCTAACACACACACAAACCCTGTTCTAAGTCCTTACGTGGGTAAACTCAAAAAAGAGCTGAGAGGAACTCAAGAGGACATAGTGTCAGCCTTCAGAAGCCCCTTCATCTGCCTCACCCTTGGGCTCACTGGTGTGGCTTCATTGGAGCCTCAGCACCCTCAGCCAGCACTGTGTCAGGGGCCTGGTCATCAGCTGCTCTGCATGTGTTCCTCTAAGTCATGACTTCAGCACTGGTGTAGACTTTTGTAATGCCTTTGAGGGCTCTATTTATATCCATTTCACTTAACCTCTTGTCCACACCACTGCCTGCTTGATAGCATTGATCTGCTAGTGACCTTGCTTTGTAGCTGACGTTGCTTCTCTTTGGATGGACCCACCTTTATTTAGAGGTCTTTCTGGTGAGCCTTGAGGGTTTGTAGGGCACATGGATGAACCTGATCTAGCCCCTGGGTGGAAGGGCTGAAGCTGGACCCCATCTTTGCTATATGTTCAGCAGATCTGATGTTTCTCATGGAGTATGATGCCTACTTAGAGATGAACTCGGCCAGTTCCCATGAGGACAGGTGTTCTGGCTTCATCCACATGGATTTAAGTTCTAGGTGGATCTGAGTATCAGAAAATAGGGCATCCTCTCAAGTCTGAAAAGAATAAAAGAGCAATGAACTTGGAAATGTAGGAAGCTCATCCTCACTGTGCCAATGGCATATGGATAGCCCTGGATAAACCTCTTTCTTCAACTGACTTGTTGATGCTTCCAGAGAGATTTTGAGATTCTTCAGTGACAGCGTTAGTAGTGGCAGATGTGCTTCAAAAATTTAAATCCAAGAATTCTTTAGTTTATGATAGAACTTTATGGAGTAAGTTTCATCTTTATAAATGACAAAATTATTAATGGGGTGTACTCTAAATTTGCTTCTTGTGTTCTTGGCTTGGAAGCAGTGCTCATGATATCATGACCAAGAAATAAAAAGTGAAATTGTGTATGATGACCTGCTAGTGACTCCACAGATTCATGGACTGTGAGCCTAGCTTTTTTATTTTTTTAATCTATTTTTCTCAATGGGTATCCCAAATTTTGCTGCTTCTCTCAAGCCTTATATTAAATCACTCATTCACCTTCATGTAATGAAAGAGAGCTTATTGTTTAGAGACATTTTGAAATTTCCCTAGTTTTCCACATCCTACAGCAGTGGTTCTCAAACTTGAGCATGTGTTAGAATCTGCTGGTGAGCTTCTTAGAACATAGTCTGCTGGGCCCCCACCCTTGAGTTCCTGATTCAATATATCTGGGGTAGGGCCCAATAATTTGAATTTCTGGTAAGTTTTCAGATGATGCCAATATGCTGATTCTTGCTACCCTTTGAGAAGCCCCACCCTACAAACTCATCTGCAGTCACAACTGCTCAAATTTGATTGTCCTCCCTATTAACTGTCAAGTGCTCCCCATTCTGCTCAAGGCTAATCCTTCCGTATATGTTCCTCATTCCACCCCTTCTATTTTTCTGTGACCTTCCTCCCTCAGTTACAGATGCCCTGCCGTGAATGACTCAAGAGGATAGAGTTGCCTTGAGATGACTCAAGATCCTGGAAGGGATCTCAATTGCATTTGAGGATGTGGGTTTTCAAGAAAAGGGTGCAGTGCCAGGAGCCTTTATGTAACACAGGGTTAGGTGATAGGGTTCTGGGGAGAACAGAGGACTCAAAGACCAGCTGAGCCATAAAGACTCCTCAGCTTATAGAGAGGAAATACGCACTATAGTGTGCTACATGCGACCCTATTAGACAAAGGGCTCCCTATCTCATGGATCCTGGCTGTTCTTTAAGAGGACTGCTGGACTTCCTTGGTGGTTCAGTGGTTAAGAATCCACCTGCCAATTCAGGGGACTCAGGTTCCATCCCTGGTCTGGGAAGGTTCCATATGCCACAGAGCAACTAAGCCCATATGCCACAAGTACTGAAGCCCATGCAGTCTAGAGCCTGCGTGCCACAACAAGAGAAGCCACCACAATGAGAAGCCCTCACACCGAACTAGAGAAGGTCCGCAGGTAGCGATGTAGACCTGGTGCAGCCAAAAATAAATAAATACAATAAAATAAAAGTCGCTAATTTAAAAAAAAAGAAGACTGCAGTTAGACTGAGCTGGTCGTTGTGTGTACATGTGAGTGTGTATATGAGAAAGAGAAATAAAGAGAATGGGCCCCTGCTCACACCTGGAGAACCTTGAAAAGCACAGACTGGGAGGTCTCTACCCCTCGTAGACAGGACTGGCTTGACTGGCCTGTTCAGTGCTCGAGGAGAATCTCCAGTATCATCTGTCTCATTGCCAACCTCAAGCCTGGCCAGTCCAGGGAGCCTGTACCAGCAACTCAATGAGGGAAAAAAAAAATCTAGGAAGTAAAAACAAAATTGCAGCAAAACCCACAACTCTAAGCACTCAAAAAACGGAAGTGAAAAAAGTAAGGTATGCCCCCTCAAAATCGAATTTAGATCTGGAAAAGCAAAAGGAGGAATTATGTCATGATAGAAGTAAAAATATGAGGAAATGGAAACTGTGAGTGAAAAGACATGAAATATGGAGAAAAGATCCAAGAGATGTTTCATCTGAATGATGGATGCTAGGGAAGAAGAAAGAACACACGGAAATAAAACCAGAAACAAACAGCTACTTGAAGGAGAAGTCTATGAGATAAATAATTAGAATCGGCTTACAGAGTGCCAGAGGATTAATGAAGGAGATGATATATAATTTGTGATTTCCTCGTAGAATTTCCAAATCCAAGAATACAGAGAATATTTTTTGCAAGATTCTTCATAGGGAATACAAGTTACACACAAAAGAAAGGCAAATCAGCATTGAACTGCTCTTCTCTAAAATGAAGCTAAGGACTTCCCTTGTGGTCCAGTCGTTAAGAATCTGCCTTCCAATGCAGGAGACATGGGTTCGATCCCTGGTCAGGGAGCTAAGATCCACGTGCCTCAGGGTAACTAAGTACTTGTCCTGCAACTACTGAGCCTGTGTGCTCTGGAGCCCATGCCCCCAACTAGAGAAGTCTGGTGCTGTAACGAAGATCCTGTGTGCTGCAACAGGACCTGATGCAACAAAATAAATCAATATTAAAATAATAAAATGAGACTAAACAACAGTGAAGAGTGTTTTATATTTTTCAGAGAAAAAGTCTGGTAGTTAAAGGTTCATATATATTTGAGGGATAAAGAAAGACATTTTCTACACTTAAGGAACCCCATGTACCCTCTCTAAGAAAATTATTTTACAAGGTATACCCATCAGATTGGAACTAAATCAGAACAAAGATAACCAGATAGGGGACAATAGACAACAAGAGGAAGGAGGTTGAGGAAACTTCTTTACTTGCAGTGATAAACCTAAATAGATGGCATTCATGTGATTATAAATGCTAATTTAGTGGTGAAGAAAAGTCTCTTGAAAGAATACACATGCATACTATATTAATTATTAATATTATTGCTGCAGAGTGAATTATTGTAAGGTAGTGGCTTAACACAATTTCCTACTTTCAGGCATGGATTAATGGATTCCTTGTTCAAGGTCTGGTATCCAAAGCTGGAATCAAGGTGTTGGCTGGGCTGAATGCTCATCTGAGGTTTAAATAGAAAAGGCTCAGATTCAAAGTCCGCTCAAGTTGTTGGTAGAATTCATATCCTTGTGGCTGGAGAATTGTTGACAGCTTCTTGAAAGTGATAAGAGAGAACCTCTGCTGTTTTAAAGGCTCTTACTTCAAGAGAGGCCTGAACCCTCTTAAAGCTCACACCTAGTTTGGTCAGGCCCACCCAAGGTTAACTCAAAGTCAGCTGATTAGATTTTGCATCTTCAGACTTTCTTAACCATTGCCAAATGCCATTGGTTAGAAGTTCTCATTCAAGGGGAGGGAATTGTACAAGGGCCTGACTTATTGAGGAGGGTCACCCTAGAGTGTGTCACCACGTTAGCTGGTGGGTGTTTGGGAATGATTGGAAGGCACGCAGATGTGTTAGAGATCTCATCTCAATGGGCAGATAAAGTGATTATTTCATTTTAAGGTATTTATAGAGACCTTTAGGTTTGGGTTTAAACGGGCATGTAAACCTTAGCAAAGTAGCAATAAATGAAAGAACTTCAAAACTTAGCGTGATGGGCAGGTGTTGAGGTGTGGGGTAGAAGGTATTAAAAGAAAAGCAGAAGGGGCCAATTTATGCCCTCAATCCAGAGGAAGGTCACAAGACCCTGGACCTCTCTTTCCTGTCCCTCTTTGGAGGCATTTTTTCCAACATGTATTTACATATGAGAATTCTGTATAAACTTAGAAAACTATCAGATGAGTGAACATTAGTTCTTAACTAGCACTCACCTCTGCAATTAGACCTTGGGTAAGTGATATGTTGAGGGGAAGATTGGTACTTTAACTTCTTACTTTTATGTGTTTTTTGCATGGTGATTTCTTATCTTTTCTGTTTTTAATAAGTGTAAATAAATGAATATAACTTCCTGAAAAGAATGAGTGCAATAAGGTCAGGCAAGTATAGCTAAGAACATTTTGAAAAAAGAAGGCATTGAGGGGGAACTTCTGCCAGATGTTGAAACCCATTATAATGCTGCAGTTATTATTGCATTCCCATGTAATGGGTGCAAGAATGGACAGCTAACCAAAACTGAATAATGGTCTAGGAACCCTCATCTATAATGATGTATGACACTTAACAAAGAATCACTATGAATGGGAAGGGAATTCTTCCTTAAGAAATGGTGCTAAAAAAAAACTGAGTTGCTAGACAGAAAAAAAGAAATGTCCCTGCACACACTTCTAAATAAGTTCCGTGTGAATTTAAAAAAAAAAACAAGTCTGACTCTTATTTGACTTTGCATCCTCATCTGCTTACTTGTTCCCTTCTTCCTCTGTCTTTTACAACCAAATTTCCTTAGAATTGGTATAGATGACACCTCTATTTCCTTTAATTTTCTTTTCATAGGCCTTTGCAATTTGGATCTCATTCTGCTAAATGGATTTGTGGTTCAGTCACTCAGTCCTGTCAACCACTTTTTGACCCCATGGACTGGAACACTTCAGGCTTCCCTGTCCTTCACCATCTCCCGGAGCTTGCTCAGACTCATGTCCATTGAGTTCATGATGCCATCCAACCATCTCATCCTCTGTCACCCCCTTCTCCTCCCGCCCTCAGTCTTTCCCAGCATCAGAATCTTTTCCAATGAGTTGGCTGCTCACATCAGGTGGCAAAAGCACTGGAGTTTCAGCTTCAGCATCAGTCCTTCCAGTGAATAAGCAGGGTTGCTTTCCTTTAGGATTGACTGGTTTGATCTCCTTGCTGTCCAGTGACCTAATTAAAGACTGAAATACCAAAGCTTCCAACTCCACATTCCTGCCCCTTCACCCTGTGATCGCAGGGTTCTGCATGAAACTCACCTGCTTTAGCCTCCACAGCTCTCTTCCTCTCCCCATCCCACCCCCTACCCCAGTCTTCCCTCTGGTCTTTTGGAAAGAATCCTTGTCCTCTGGACACCATGGATGCAGGTTGTTTCCAGGCTTCACTTCTTGGCCCTTTCCCTCTCCTCCTCTTTGCCATCATCCAGTCCTGTGACTGTATCCACTGACTGACATATTGATCTCCGAACAGGCCTGATTTCTCCTTCCTAAACTTTCAAAGCATTTTTTTGAAATTTGGTATGACAGTTATGGTCAGCCTTGTAGTCAGATCTTTCTGGCTCCAGACTTTCCTTTCCTTGACACTTAATTATAATCTCCTGAATGGCAGTGACTACACAGGCTTTTTTTTTTTCGGTTGTTGTTAATTAATGTATTTTTTTGGTTATACTGTGTGGCATGTGGAACTTCCCTGACCCAGTATTTAAGTCATGAAGAAGAGCAGAATCTTAACCACTGGACCACCAGGGAAGTCCCTCTTTGTTTTCTTTTCTTCTTCTTTTTCTTTTTATAACTTATCATCTGCTCTTGGTACGACGTCTTACTCAAAGTAAACACTCCATAGCTATCTGTACTTGAATGGAAACTACCGCTTAACACACTAGTAAAATAAACCAAAGTGACTTGAGCTTTTTGCCCATAAGTTTCCACTGTGGATTATGAAATTGTTAGAAGCAAAATACTCGGAGGGACTCAGAGTGATCTCTTTTCTGATATACTGAAAAGCTGAGACTTCTTTAAAACTAGTTCACAGCTAATTCACCATGGGCCTTTGGTTAGCATCCATCAACCTTATGTTGCCAGAACATCAAGTTACAGACCCACATTATGCTGAATTATTATTTATAGTGGAACAAATTTAATGGTCAAGACTATACACATTTGGAATTTCTGGTGACAGAAGTTAGGAAAATTTCAATTTTTAATAATGAAAATATGATTATGAATAATGAAAATAATTTATGGAAAAAAAATAATTTATGAAAATAAATACTGTTATTTATGTTTGATTTAGAGATTGTTAGCAAGTTTTGCTAGTTTTACTTTATTCTTAATTTTTATTGGAGTGTTGTTGCTTTGTAGTGTGTGTTAGTACTGTGCAGCAGAGGGAATCAGCCATACGTATACATCTATCCCCCCTCCCTTTGGATTTCCTCCCCAATTAGGTCAGCACAGTACATTAAATAGAGTTCCCTGTGCTAAACCGTGGGTTTTCATTAGTTATCGATTTTATACACAGTGTCAGTAGTTTACTAGCTCTATTTTAAATGGCGATATATTCCCTTATTACATCTGATGTGAGGCTACTATAATAATTCTGGAATGAACATATTTATTCATATAATTTTCGTATTTTCTGGATTTTTTATTTTGGAGGAATAGAGTCTCAGAAATAACTTTATTGGGTTGTGAGTTTGATCACATTGTACCTGGTTGTTGATTTTTAAAGTCCAGAAAAATGTATAATTGAAAAGATGAAAACTCTTTCTTTGTTGGCTAGAATTATTTCCTCTGTGTAACCAGTGGACAAGAACTTCTGGGTTATATGCCTAGCCATTCTCAAGTACTGTGATTGGTAGAAAATGGATAATTCAGGGTTTCTTCCTTTACCAGCTTACTGTTTAACCAGAAGAGCAGACTGAAACTGGCACACACAAGAAATAATGAGGGCGAAGGTTGAGGTGTCGGCTGTAGTTTCTAAAACAGATTAGGAAAGGTTAAGCTCGGACAGGTTGAAACCCTGGAAAAGTTTGCTTGGAGGAAAGCAGTTTGAATAAAGTAAGATGAGGTCTTCAGAGGAATAGGAAGTTCAAAGAACACTTCAAGCTAATTTTCTTTACCTGACTTAATTTTCTTGGAGATAAAATAAAGATTTTTCAGTTGTGAAAATACTAATCACGGCCAAAAATTGTGATGACAACAGAGGTTTATAATTGGAGCACGACTCTTTGAATTTTTGCTCATTTTAATTCTAAAATTAACTGCTAGAAAGAGCCCTGTTGAAATAAAGATCTCTTCCGAAACATTGCCACTCTATGCATTAATGTAAAAAGTATGATTTTTTATTAATTTTGACTGATTTATAGTTTATTTTTGCTTGAGACTAAACATAAGTTGCGTAATAGTGCGTGCTGCGTCCCTCGCCAGTGGGTGATGAGTACGTCATTCTACAGACTTAGTCTGAAGTGTGGACCTGGCTTTCCCTGACAGAATAGGGTGTTTCTGAGGCAGATTTGGAATGGTGTCTCACTCCTCTGGCAACCCTACCTGTGTATCGGCCAAAGTACACAGACTGTCGCCCCTCCTGGAAGGACAGGGCTCTGGTGGTATAGCCATCATTTCTTCCCCGTGGCCTGATACAGTCTCTGCTCTAAAGGACCTCAGAGATACATGGGGGAATCAGACAGCAAAACACATAAGTGATGATTTAACACTGTGAACTCTGGAATCATGGAATCTCCACATGCCCTCAATGCGACAGAAGAACAGAGGCCTGTCTTGGGAGAGTCAACTTCAGGACGGAGGGCGAAGGAAAGGGTCATGGTCAGAGGACACAGGATGCCTGACAGTCAGTGTTGTGCAAGTGAATGGGGGCCCTGGGGGTGCAGATGAGGGGAACCCAGGGGCCCTGAAGAGCAGAGTTGGAGGGGATGTATCCTGGGCATCTCAGTGGTATTCATGACTATCTCTTCTCTGCATTTAAGATTTCTAGCTCATAGTGGTTCAGTTTTGATCAACAAGCTGAACAACATGGTATGTGTTTCTTGCAAAGGGATTAGCGAGGCTCAGTGTATAGAAATATGAGTCATCAAAGTGCTCTCTGGGGATGTTTGAGACCATCTTGCTTCGAAGTTATCCTGTTGCTGTGAAGATTAGTTTTTGTCCCATCTTGCTGCCAGAAAACTCTCAATGAACCTCAAGTGACTGGATATCTTATCTTTTGAAAAAGAGAAATAACAAAGGATAAAATCATTGCCCAAACACCCCAAAGATTGAAGTTGCTTATTATCTTGAGTGTTTTCATCAAATGTATCTTACTGAAGGCTTTTAAAGTTGAGATGCTTAAATACTCAGCCTAGAACATGCTTTTCAGCCTTATTTGAGGAATGTGGTAATTTGTGTGTTAATATATTAGTTATATGAATATTTTAAGATTAGGTTGGCAGATGTATTACTAAAAGTCCAGAAAAGCATGTCCTTGATTGCTCTTACTTTAGGTCTAATGGATCTTTTTGCTCTTAGATTTCAGAACACTCCTCAACTTTGGTGTGGCTGTATTTCCTGTTATAATTGAAAGCCTTTTTTGTCACCTGGTTCCCAGTGATCAGCCTCCTAGGAACTTGTTGTTGTTCAGTCGCTAAGTCATGTCTGAGTATTTGCAACCCTGTGAACTGTAGCACATCAGGCTCCCCTGAACTTGCAAATACGTGAATTCTTGTTTTTCATAAACACTTGGAAGCAGAAAACACTCTTTTGCATTTTACTCTTTTCAGTTCAGCCTGTGCTATTTGGGTATCACTGGAAAGATGAAAATAGAGACTCCTGGGTAGAGAGACTGTGCACACTCAAGCAACGAGCAATTACCAGTTTTATGCTTTAATCTTTAGTTTTTAAATTAATTAATTATTTGGCTGCACTGGGTCTTCATTACTGCCCATGGGCTTTTCTCTGCCTGCAGCAAACAGGGGCTGCTCTTTGTTGAGGTATGCAGGTTTCTCATTGCAGTGGCTTCTCTTGTGGAACACAGGCTCTAGGTGCACAGGCTCAGTAGTTGTGGCACGAGGGCTTAGTTGCCCTGCAGCATGTGGAATCTTCCTGGAACAGGGATTGAGCCTGTGTCCCCTGCATTGGCAGGCAGACTCCTAACCTCTCAACCACCAGGGAAGTCTAATCTTTAAATTAGTTTGACCTTGAACATTTACTGTGAGTCGTGGGTTTGTTAAGGATGAGTCAGGGAGGTGCCAGGAGGCAGAGAGGGAGCTAGGAGATATTTGGGGGCTGGGAGTGCTTCCCATCACGCATGAAGCAGTGGGCTTGGGGTGGTGGTTGCAGGGAGAAAAGTCAGGCAAAAGAAATGAAAAGCACTTTGGAAAAATATGTGGTAGAATATTGTTCACAAGTTGGATATGATGGCAAAGGATAAAAAGAAATGAAAACACATCCATTCTAAAATGCTTTGTTGTTCATTGCTCAGTCTCTAAGCTATGTCCAACTCTTTGTGCCTGCAGCACACCAGGCTTCCCTGTCCTTCACACCGTCTCCTGGAGTTTGGCGAAACTCATGTCCTTTGAGTCGTTGATACCATCAAACCATCTTATTGTCTGTCGCCCACTTCTCCTCGTGCCCTCAATCTTTCCCAGCATCAGAGTCTTTTACAGTGAGTTGGCTCTTCACATCAGGTGGCCAAAGGATTGGAGCTCTAGCTTCAGCATCAGTCCTTCCAATGAATAGTCAGGACTGATCTCCTTTAGGATGGACTGGTTGGATCTCCTTGCAGTCCAAGGGACTCTCAAGAGCCTTCTCCAACATCACAGTTCAAAAGCATCAGTTCTTTGGTGCTCAGCCTTCTTTATGGCCCAGCTTTCATATCAGTACATGACTACTGGAAAAACCATAGCTTTGACTAGACAGACCTTTGTCGGTTAAGTGATGTCTCTGCTTTTTAATATGCTGTCTAGGTTTGTCACAGCTTTTTTTCCAATGAACAAGCACCTTTTAATTTCATGGCTGTAATCACTGTCTGTAGTAATTTTGGAGCCCAAGAAAATAAAGTCTGTCACTGTGTCCATTCTTTCCCCCATCTATTTGCCATGAAGTGACAGGACTGAATGCTATGATCTTAGTTTTTTGAATGTTGAGTTTTAAGGCTTTTCCCTCTCCTCTTGCACCTTCATCAAGAGGCTCTTTAGTTCCTCTTCCCTTTACCAGGCTCCAATAAATCATTAGTGTGACTACAGGTAGGGAATTCTGTTTTCTTTTTCTCTTGCATTCCACGCCCCCCCCATCCCGTTTCCCAAACTTTGCTTCTTAAGACATTGAAAATTAGAAAAGAAAGGCGAGAAAGAAAGTCCCAGCAAGAATAATTTCAGTGTCAAAATGAGTCACTGGGTGTGGCAGTCTTTTGTACAATATGCGTGAAGTAAGGAAGTGGAAATTAAATAAATATCCTTTTATTATTTGATTTATGCTTATATTTTCTTGAGACTGTCAGAAAGGAAAGTGTATCATTATATACTTTCTTACACAAAATGTAATTTATCTTCCTTTCCGAAGGGGAGGGGAACAAAGAGAGAGATTAGTCTATTTGTCCATCTGACCTTCCGGTGAAACGCCAGAAATTCTACCTTTCGAAGAGCATTGGATTTTTAAAGTTCTTTTTAAAAATAAAATGATGAAAATGCTATGTAGTCACTGTGAAAAATCCTAACAATGTAGAGATGTACAAAGTGACATTCAAATTCATTCATCTTTCTCTCAGTTCAGCTTCAAGCCTTTGCGTACATACATATACACATAGACTACTTTTTAATACCAGTGGGAACTGTTTTTGTTATAAAGATTGTTTTTCAGTGCCTCTTTTGTTTGTTGTTGAATGGGCGCAGAGCTCCATAGACTGCTGTATATTTCCACAGCAGTTGGAGCTCCATCTCATGAACTGTTTAGCGAGCACAGGATCACATTCAAGTGACCAGCATCATTGGGTCCCTCCCCGCCAGCTTGGTGACCTTGCATTTGGATATTTGTTTCCTAGTGCTGACTCGAGGATCACCTTATACATAAAGCACAGCAGAAGGGTCTGGAACACAGTATGTGTGCAACACATTGCCTTTCATCTGTGGTGAACTGGTTTGATCTTTGGGGATGAAGTCTAAGGGCCTCCTCTCCCCTGCAGTTTTCCAAAACTACAACTGGATCTTGTTTAAATATCTGACTCCAAATCTTTACCTTCAGGATACTGTTTATCAGTTTTATTGACATTTTTTTGTACACTGTCTGGCTACGTTCTGTTTCTTTTGGAGACTTAGAAAGCATGTGTCACTGATAAATTTTATCTTTCAAAGTTTTAACTTTCTGTTGCCCAGACTTTGGGGGGTGGGGTCAGAGAAAATACAGAGAAGACTTTATGGTGGGACTTATGATCAGGTACTGAATTTGTTATTTTCTTGTAAGATGTGTTTTTACAACTTAGAGTCAAGGGTGGGCTTCCCTGGTGCCTCAGTGGTAAAGAATTCACCTGCCAAAGCAGGAGATGTGGGTTCGATCCCTGGGTTGGGAAGATCCCCTGGAGAAGGAAATGGCAATTCACTCCAGTATTCTTGCCTGGAGCATTCCATGGACAGAGGAGCCTGGTCCATAGAGTCCATGGAGTCCATAGAGTCGCAAAGAGTCGAACATGACTTAAGCGACTAAACAATAGCAAAAGTCAAGGGTGGGCACATGAGTACATATACATGTGCGCACACATGCGTGTACATGCACATACAATGCACCCCTCTGGGGATCAGCCTTCACACTGTTCAAATCTCTTCAGACACTTTCCTTTCAAAGGCCATGGGAGCTGGAGACCTTAGCAAGTTACCCTTTTTGCATCTGTGTCTCTGCAGGAATCCACTGCGAATCCTACAAGGACCCATGCGCTAATGTCAGCTGTCTGAACGGTGGCACCTGTGACAGTGAAGGTCTCAATGGCACGTGTGTCTGCGCACCAGGATTTACAGGCAAGTGAGCCAGAAACTGAGTTTTCAAATTACTGCAAAATCCCTGAGATTACAGCTGTGAAGAAAACCCAGAAACCTCTATGCATACATTATTGCAAAATATGACTTGCACTGCAGAAGGTAAGCAGGGATCGCTTGGATGGAGACCTGTTTTAAAACAATTTACTGTGTTGTCATTAAGTGAAGCTCTTAGGAGATCAGCATTTGGTTTGAAGACTTGTGGAGATTGCCCTTGCTATGTACGTTTTCTGACCTGTAGCTTTGAAACGTGAGACATGAGCCATTACACTCACACCTGATAAAGTGTCAGTGCTAATGGAGGCGAGAAGGAGAATGGAAGGGTCAAATGTGTCTTCTGCAGAAACTGCATTCCACCACCAGGTTTATTTCTATTGAAAGATAAGGCTGTGTCTGGATTTACTTATTTATTTTAATTGAAGGATAATTACTACCTTGTGATGGTTTTTGCCATACATCAATATGAATCAATCAGTATGAATCGGCCAAAGGCATCCTGAATGCCCCTCACACCTCCCTCCCCACCCCATCCCTCCAGCTTGTCACAGAGCACTGGCTTTGGGTGCCCTGTATTGTACATCACACTCCCACTGGTTATCTGTTTTACGTATGGTAATGTATATGTTTCAGTGCTATTCTCTGAAATCATCCCATCCTTTTCTTCACCCACTGAGTCCAAAAGTCTGTTGTTTATGTCTGCATCTCCTTTACTGCCCTACGCATTTGAGTCAGTTCTAGTGAGGTGGATGAACCTAGAGCCTCTTATACAGAGTGAAGTAAGTCAGAAAGAGAAAGGCAAATATCATATATTAACATCTGGATTTTGCATAATGGAGAGATGGTGGGGGCGATTAGGGGGAGATCTTGAATTAGTAGTGGAGGTGAGGACAGGAGGGGTGTGGGAAGAGGGAGTGGATGGGGGAGAAAACATCTGATGGAAGAACAGGTCGGGAGGACGGGGCTGGGTTCAAGAGGAGCCTCGGAGGCCCCTGGGCTCTGAGTGTGAAAAGTCACTGTGGGCAAGGGCAAGGAGCCTAACAAGGGCTCCTTTTGAAGTCACCCCTTAAAGATCTCAGGGGGTTGTGAACACCCCAAACAGATGTGAAGTGTCGTATGCATGTGTAAATGCTGAGGGAGATGTTCTTACATTTTCATCAGATTCTCAAAAGAAATTGGGAACCACTTGGATAGTGGAGATTCCATCTTTTGCTTTGTTAACTGGTCACAGGAGTGCAGAGATGTAGAGCCTAGGTCAGGTCTCTGTTTTCAGCACTTGCTCAGCCAACAAAAGCGTTAGGGTCACTCCGGCTTGCAGATTGGGAAAGGTTAACATACAGGGTGCTGACAGAAGAAGATGGGCACTAAAGTTTCTGGAAATACGTTTTCATTGGCTGGAGAGTGCCTTGCATGCTCACCTCTCCCTGCTAAGCCACAGTGGCCACCTCCCCAACCCTGAAGAATTCCACAGAACCTGGACCCCCAGTCCATCCCTGGGGAGCCTCATTTGTTCTTCTGGGGAAGATGCCAACAGTCAACATCAGGAGGAGCAGCCTCTGATCTTCCTTCTGTTTATCTGTGTTACATCCTTTGTTTTCCTTTCGTCTTTTCCTGGGACTGAGAAGTGGGCTCACCCAGAAAATTATCTTCAGGTGGTTTTGTTTCTGACCGGTTTATAAACATGCGAGGGCATTTGTTCTCATCAATAAATGCAAAAATAATATTGGGGGGGCATTGCATTTTCCCCCCTAGACATATCCCACAGATAATAAAATGCTTGGAAGAAAAATGAGATAATATAGTGCCATGGGGCGGGGGGAAACACCACTTAAAACTGTGCTACCAGGAGACAGCCATTGTTAACATTTTGTTATATATATCCAGCGGTTTTCCTGAAGATCTGTTTGTGTTTAAGATACAGTGTGTAGTGTAAATGCATATGTGCATGCCTCCCAAGTCGCTTCAGTCATATCCAACTCTTTTTGACCCTATGGACTGTGGCCCATCAGGATCCTCTGTCCATGAGATTCTCCAGGCAAGAATACTGGAGTGGGTTGCCATGCCCTCCTCCAGGGAATCTTCCTGACCCAGGGATCAAACCACATCTCCTGCAGTTCCTGCATTACAGGCAGATTTTTTTTTTTACCACAGAGTCACCGAGGAAGCCCATAAATGCATATATTTGAACATAAAAGGAATCATACTATTCATACTATTTTTCATTTAAAGATATGTGTATTTCGTAAATGGTGCTTTCACATTAAGGACTATGCTGCTGTTTATCATTTTTATTGGCTGTCCTGTCATCCATTCCATGATATGTCAGGATTTTTTTTTAACCCATACTCAATTCAACTTTTGGGGAGATGGAATTTTTTCCTATTGCAAAGAATATTACAGTGAATATTCTGCATGCATGTCTTTGTGGAACTTGTATGATTATTTCTTTGAGCTAATTTCCTAGGAATGGAATCCCAGGATCCAGGAGAATACATACTTATTTCCATATTGCTCTCCAGGAAGAAACCCTTGTACCAATATTTACTCCTATCCAGAGTGTAAAGAAGCTTTTATTTCCTTGAAAGTGAAAATGTTAGTTACTAAGTAGTGTCCAAGTCTGTGACCCCATGGACTGTAGCCTGCCAGGCTCCTCTGTCTATGGGATTTTTTTTCAGGCAAGAATACTAGAGTGAATTGCCATTTCCTTCTCCAGGGGTTCTTCCCAACCCAGGGATCAAACCTGCATCTCCTGCGTTGGCAGGCGGATTGTTTTTCCACTGAGCCACTAGGGAAGATCTGAAGAGACCTTTTCAATGAAAATCTGATCTTGTCTCTCCCTACTTAAAATCACCTACTGGCATATCATTGTCTTAAGACTTTTAACTGGATCATCAAGACCTGGGAGGTTTGGCTGCATCCAGTCTTTCCAGGCTTGTCCTGGGCCCCCTTTGCCTGCTTGATTCCTGAACACCTGTGTCATGCTCTTCTCAGTAATGTTCTTCCTGTGTGTCTCCTGCCTCTCAATCCCCTCTGCCTCCCCAACTGGCCATACACCTTTTGGTTGTTGTTTAATTGCTACACCGTGTCCGACTCATGTTCTAGGTGAAAAGTCCACTCCTAGGCCTTTCTTATCAATCTTATTGTGATCACAGCAAGCAGGAGGACTCTTCCAATTGAAGCAGGCTCAAACATCACTCTAACTGGTCTTTGAAAATAACAAATGCCTGTTTTTACTCAGCCATAGTCATTCTTCAACATTTTTCAGCTACTTTTCAGTATTTGTCTTTCAGTTCACAGGAGAACATTCTGTAATTCCAGCTCATTTTCACAGGCAAATGTCATCAGTGTTTTATTCTCATTGAGATTTTAATTTGCCTTTCTTTGATATTGAGCATCTTTCGTGTAATTACTGATCCTTCAGATATCTTTGGGCTTCCCTGGTGGCTCAGATGGTAAAGAATCTGCCTGCAGTTCAGGAGACGTGGGTTCAATACCTGGGTTGGGAAGATCCCCTGGAGAAGGAAATGGCTACCCACTCCAGTATTCTTGCCTGGAGCATCCCATGGACAGAGGAGACTGGCGTGCTACAGTCCATGGGGTCACAAAGAGTCTGACGCAACTGAGAAACTACTTTCACTTTTTTACCCTTGTGAAGGGTCTTTTCAATTTTTTGCCCAGTTTTCAAAAATTGAATTTTTGTCATATCATCGAGTTGTTAGAGTAATTTGCATATTCTAGATACAAATCCTTTGTCTGATAAACATTTGGCTTGTCCATTCATTCTTTTTTTTCCTAGCAGTACATCCATCCATACGTTCTTTTTTTCATTAATTTATTTTTTGTTGAAGGATAATTGCTTTACAGAATTTTGCTGTTTTCTGTCAAGCCTCAACATGAATCAGCCATAGGTATACATATATCCCCTCCCTTTTGAACCTCCCTCCCATCTCCCTCCTCATCCCAACCCTCTAGGTTGATACAGAGCCCCTGTTTGAGTTTCCTGAGCCATACAGCAAAAATATGGAACACTTCATGAATCTGCATGTCATCCTTGCTCAGGAGCCGTGCTAATTTTCTCTATATCGGTCTAATTTTTTACTGTATGTGCTACCGAAGTAAGCACCTTCCATACATTCTTAATGGGTTTTTTTTTTTTTTTTTTTTGGTGGGGAGCAAGTGCTCTTTTTTTTTTTTTTTTGGTAATCTCTAATGTATTATTTTTTTTCTCTTTTGGTTTATTCTTTCTTTGCCTACCTTATGATGATGACATTTTGCCCAATGTTTTCTTCTAGAATTTTTAAAAATAGATTTTGCTTTTAGGTTTAGGTCTTGAGTTAATTTTTTTGTGTGTGTATGGTATGACTTAAGGATGGAAGTTTATTTTTTCCCCATATGAGTACGAAGTTATCCTAGCAACTAGCGGAATTCATTAGCACATTTTTTAAGGAAATGATTGACTATCTGTATGTCTTTTTTTTTTCCTTCCCTTTGGCTGTTTTTTCAAAATCAAAGTTTTTATTTTGAGATGATTGAAATTTCAGACTTCGTGAACAGTTTCAGTAAATAATAATGAAGGATCCAGTGTACAGTTTACCCTCAGTGATAGCATGTTGTAGAACTACAGTGCAGTGTCTTTCCCAGGTTACTGACATTGAAACAGTCAAGATCCAGACCATTTCCATCACAAGGATTCCTTATGCCGTCCTTTGATAACCATGCCCATTTCTTGTCCACTACAGGGAAATTTCCTTAATCCCTGGAAAGTGCTCATCTGTTCTGCATCTTTATAACTTTGGTATTTCAAAAATATTTTATACATGGAATGATATAGCATGTAACCTTTCAAGTTTTTTTCACTCAGCATAATTCTCTGGCAATTCATCCAGACCACTGAGTGTATCAAGTGCCTTTCTTTTTATTGCTGATCTGCCTTCTGTGATATGAATACTCCACAGTTTGTTTAGCTATTCACCTGTTGAAAGAAATCTGGGTTCTTTCCAATTTTGAGCTATTACAAAGAAAGTTGCTATAAATCTTCATTTACAGTTTTTTTGTGTGAATATAAATTTTCATTTTTTTCTATAACAGTTGCCTAGGAAATCAGGTGCTGGGTCATTTAGTAGTTGATGTGGACTTTTCAAAAAGAAAAAAAGATGTCAGAATATTTCCAGAGTGTCTTAACCATTTTTTCCTTCACATTATCTCATAATAATCCAGTTTATCTCTCTCCTTGCCAGCATTTGATATTGTCTTCATTTTTTATTTTAGTCATTTTGATATGTGTTTAGTGATGTCTTGTAGTTTTAATTTGAATTTTTCTAATGATAAATATGGGCTTCCCTGATGGATCAGCAGATAAAGAATCTGCCTACAGTGCAGGAGACACAGGAAATGGGTTTGATCCCTGGCTCAGGAAGATCCCCTGGAGTAGGAAAATGGCATCCCACTCCACTATCCTTTCCTGAACTCTCCCATGGACAGAGGAGCCTGGTGGGCTACAGTCTGTGGGATTGCAAAGAGTCAGATATGCCTGAGTGACTGATGCACACACGGATCATAAATGATGTTGGACACCTTTTCGTGTGATTATTTTACATCTACACTTACTCTTTGGCCAAGTATCCCTGCATGTCCCTTGCTGACTTTCTAATCACATCCCACATATCAAGGCTACATCTATCAGTAAGATTTCTGACCACTGACGTTGACCTTGATCACTTAACTGAGATAGTGTTTATCAAGTTTTTCCCCTGTAATGTTCTTCTTTCCCCCTTTTGCATATTTTTCTCTTTGAAAGGACCACACTGAAGAAATGGGGAGTTATACCCACCTCTTTGAAGGAAAAGTCGCTGCGTAAACTATGTGAAATTCTTCTGTAGGAGAGATTTGTCTGTTTTGCCACATTTATTTGTATCAGTGTGACATTATTCATATTTATTTTATACTTTGAGTTAAATTCAGAACATTTTTACTTATTTTGTTGCTCAGAATGTTCCAGATTTGGACACTGGGAATTCTTTCATTTGGCTCCTATTGTCCCCGGACAATGAACATACTCCATTGTTGTGTTGGTGGTGATTGTGTGTGTGTGTTTTATACGCTTTCTGGTGCTGAAGATACCCCAGTCTTATCTTGTATATTTCTTGCTCCAGTCTTAGAATCAGCCATCTCTCCAAGGAGAATGGTTCCTTTTATTGCAGAATGGTACTAGAAACCAAGATCTGGCCTCAAGCTGTGCTTGATATTCCAGGCATGCCTTTGCTTCTAGATCCTCTCAGCTGATATAGCAAGTGAATATGTCTGCATACTAATCCATGTATTTATCAATATTGCCATTGCGTTCAGTTAAGTTCAGTTGCTTAGTTGTCTCCAACTGTTTATGACCCTATGAACCACAGCACGCCAGGCCTCCCTGTCCATCACCAACTCCTGGAGTTTACCCAAACTCATGTCCACTGAGTCAGTGATGCTGTCCAACCATCTCATCATCTGTCATCCCCTTCTCCTCCTGACCTTAATCTTTTCCATCATCAGGGTCTTTTCAAATGAGTCAGCTTTTTGCGTCAGGTGGCCAAAGTATTGGAATTTTAGCTTCAGCATCAGTCTTACCAATGAACACCCGGGACTGATTTCCTTTAGGATGGACTGATTGGATCTCCTTGCACTCCAAGGGACTCTCAAGAGTCTTCTCCAACACCGCAGTTCAAAAGCATCAATTCTTTGGTGCTCAGCTTTCTTTATAGTCCAACTCTCACATCTACACATGGCTACCGGAAAAACCATAGCCTTGACTAGATGGACCTTTGGTGACAAAGCAAATGTCTTTGCTTTTTAATATGCTGTCTAGGCTGGTCATAAATTTCCTTCCAAGAAGTAAGCGTCTTTTAATTTCATGGCCGTAATCACCATTTGCAGTGATTTTGGAGCCCAAAAAATAAAGTCTTACACTGTTTCCACTATTTCCCCATCTATTTGCCATGAAGTGATGGGACCAGATGCCATGATCTTAGTTTTCTGAATATTGAGCTTTAAGCCAGCTTTTTCGCTCTCCTCTTTCACTTTGATCAAGAGGCTCTTAGTTCTTCTTCACTTTCTGCCATAAGGGTAGTGTCATCTGCATATCTGAGGTTATTGATATTTCTCCTGGCAGTCTTGATTCCAGCTTGTGCTTCTTCCAGCCCAGCGTTTCTCATGATGTACTCTGCATATAAGTTAAATAAGCAGGATGACAATATATAGCTTTGATGTATTCCTTTTCCTGTTTGGAACTGGTCTGTTGTTCCATGTCCAGTTCTATCTGTTGCTGCCTGACCTGCATACAGATTTCTCAAGAGGCAGGTCAAGTGGTCTGGTATTCCCATCTCCTTCAGAATTTTCCACAGTTTATTGTGATCCACACAGTCAAAGGCTTTGACATAGTCAATAAAGCAGAAATAGACGATTTTCTGGAACTCTCTTGCTTTTTCGATGATCCAGTGGATGTTGGCAATTTGATCTCTGGTTCCTCTGCCTTTTCTAAAACCATCTGGAAGTTCATGGTTCACGTATTGCTGAAGCCTGGCTTGGAGAATTTTGAGCATGACTTTACTAGCGTGTGAGATGAGCGCAATTGTGTGGTAGTTTGAGCATTCTTTGGCATTGCCTTTCTTTGGGATTGGAATGAAAACTGAACTTTTCCAGTCTTGTGGCCACTGCTGAGTGTTGCGTAGCCATCTATATCTGAATTAAGCTAAACATGAATTTACACTAATTTCTCCAACTCTATTCCATTACTACATGGTTCTTTCCAGTCTTCTCTCTTATTTATCTGGAAATTCCCATACTAACAGCAAGATTCCTGGCTAGTACCATCCAACATCCTTTTACTTGTTTAGTTCCTGTATACATGTAGAGCAGTATCAGAATTCTTAAACTTGTGTCCTTGTGGGAAACAACTTTATACGCTGGAGAGTACAGTGATGGTGTCCAGCTCCTTTTGCCTTTGGTCCTACCAACTCTGCCCATTCCAATTACTTAGGTCAGCACTGCCCCTCACCCCTCAGTGAGCTTTGTGTCATACATTTGTAAATACTCTTGGATTATTTTCTTCACAGTCTGCATTCTTTTCTGGGATCTTCCAACTATAGAGGGCTTTCTTTTATTTTTCCTATGGAAGTACAATTCTCAAGCACCATGTTTTGGAAAGGCTGCCTTTCCTAAATAGAATTGCTTCTAAACCTTTGTCAAAAATCAGTTGGCTGTATTTGTGTGAATTCTCCCTTCTGTTTCATTGATCTGTGTCTCCATTCCTCTGCCATTACAACTCCATCAACTCTTTGCAGCTCCATGGACCAAAGCCTGCCAGGGTCCACTGTCCGTGGAATTTCCCAGGCAAGAATACTGGAATGGGTTGCCATTTCCTTCTTTAGGGGATCTTCTTGACCCAGAGATCAAACCCATGTCTCCTGCATTGGCAGGCGGATTCTTTATCACTGTGTCACCTGGGAAGTCCCAAGTATAATGTTAGCTATAGATATTTTAGATTTATTTCTATCAAGTTGAGGCGGTTACTCTCTATTCCTTCTTTGCTGATAGCTTTAGTTATGAATAGCTCTTGAATTTTTCCAAATGCTTTTTCTGCATCAATTGATGTTATCATATGCTTTTTCTTCTTTAACCTATTAATATGATGAATTATATTGATTGATTCTCAAATATTGAATTAATTTCTTGTCTCTCTGGAATCAACACCATTTTATCATAGTGTACAATTCTTTTTCTATACCGCTGAATCCTACCCTTTAATATTTTGTTCAGAATTTTTGTGCCCATATTCATGAGGCATATTTGGAGTTTTCTCTTTTTGTTAATATTGTCTTTGACATTTTTATATTTAGACGTTCCATGCACTTTTTTTTATATCTTCCATTTTTATCCTCATCTTCCCCATAATTTCCCTTCACACTTTGAACAAATATCTTATTTATTCACCATCATCTGTTGCTAATATTTCTGGATCTCTGGATTTTGACTGACTTTCCTTCTGGGTATGGATCCCATATTCCTGCTTTTTTTGCACATCTGGTATTTTTTTGTCTGAATGCTGGTCATTGTGAGTTAAGTTTTTGAGTAATTGAATTTCTGTTAAAAGTGCAGGCCTTCTTTGTGGCAAGTAGGTAAGTTACTTGCTGCCCCAATTGATTCTTCAAGGTTTGTTTTGTATTTGGGAAGGTGAAACTCTAGTAGCATTTACAGTAGAGATAGTTATATGCTGCTACTTAGATGTGACCTTTTCCTCTGTGGATGCCCCGGGGCAGGGGGTGGTGGGGAGGTCAGTGAAATGTCTGTATTCCAACTTGTGAAAGTTTAAATACTTCCCGGTCCTCTGTGAGCTGTGGGCAATGCCACCTTTCCTCCCCTTTGCTCTGCCTGTGGCATTCCAACTACTCAGGCACAGTATTCAACAACAAACGCAAGGGGTGCAGCTTATCTCTGGTGCTCCTTTTCTGTGTGGCTCTGTCTCCTGTGGTGGTCTGTCCTACAAATTATAGCTCAGTCAGTTAAGTCACTCAGTCGTGTCCGACTCCTTGCGACCCCATGAACACAGCACACCAGGCCTCCCTGTCCATCACCAACTCCCGGACTTCAACCAAGCCCATGTCCATTGAGTAGGTGATGCCATCCAATCCAACCGTCTCATCCTCTGTCGTCCCCTTCTCCTCCTGCCCTCAATCTTTCCCAGCATCAGGGCCTTTTCCAACGAGTCAGCTCTTCACATCAAGTGGCCAAAGTATCGGAGTTTCAGCTTCAACATCAGTCTTACCAATGAACACCCAGGACTGATCTCCTTTAGGATGGACTGATTGGATCAAGGGACTCTCTACCTGCGTGCTAAGTCCTTTCAGTCCTGTCCAACTCTTCATGACCCTGTGGGCTGTAGCCCACCAGGCTCCTCTGGCCATGGGTTTCTCCAGGCAAGAATACTGGAGTGGGCTGCCGTGCCCTTCTCCAGGGGACCTCCCCAGCCTAGCAGCTGAACCCATATCTCGTATGCCTCCTGCATTGGCAGGCGGGTTCTTTACTGCTAGCGCCACCTGTGAAGCCTGAGCTGCTCCAAATTCCAATTATGCTCCTCAGTTCAGCAAAGCCACTGTGCTCTAAATTGGTTCCAGGCAGCAAGCCAGGGTGGTGTGTGTACTCCGCCATTTTCTTTCTCTTCTCTCAGCCGTCAGTTAGGCACTGCCTGTTGTCTAATGTTTTAAAGGTTTTTTTAAAATATATATATATATATATATATATATTTTGTTCACTTGTTTAATTATTTACAGTGGGAAGGCAAGTCAGGTTCCAGTTACTCCATCATTGTAGAAGTTCCAAGTAATTATTTAGATTCATTTCATCTGAAATAAAATGCTCGTAAAGTATGAAGGAGTTATAGTTAAAGCACCCATTCCAGTGCCTGGCACATAGTAGGCTGAAATTTTATAATACTAGATATTATGATTATAATAATTTTCATTGATATCATTCAATGGAGGCTCTATTAACCCAGGGATTTACCGACAGCAGTGAGTTTTATCTTTCTCATTTTAATTTATCCAAGGGAAGCATACAGAATTAAATAGTACACTTGTAAATTTGCATCAGTTCAGTTCAGTTCAGTTCAGTCGCTCAGTCGTGTCCGACTCTCTGCGACCCCATGAATCACAGCACGCCAGGCCTCCCTGTCCATCACCAACTCCCGGAGTACACTCAAACTCATGTCCACAGAGTCGGTGATGCCATCCAGCCATCTCATTCTCCGTCGTCCCCTTCTCCTCCCGCCCCCAACCCTTCCCAGCATCAGAGTCTTTTCCTAAATTTGCATAAATACTACCAAAAGTGATACCTACTATACAGATTGCCTCTTAGAAAGTAGTAGATTGAAAAGCAATTGGAAAAGATTTAAAGCTCAGACTCTGATTTCCAGCCTTAGTCAAGTAGAAATTTCATTTCATATTCTCTTTGCAAATGTTATTCAAGCACAACGATGATTTAAAAGTAATTGATTTTCCCCACTCAAATAAAAAAGGTAAGCAACTCAAGAAAAAAGTAATCTGGCTCAAGCCAGCAAAAGCATAAAGGTTTATTAAGTAAACTATGAGTAGAGAAAGATGATATAATATACTGAAGACTCTTCTACTAAAATAAGCTAGAATGCATATTGCTTGGAGATTGAATGGTGAGGTGTTGAAATATACATAAAAATATAATAGTCCTAATACAAAGAAACATAAATGAAACCCAATTTACTCCCTATGTGCACAGTTGCTCAGTGATATCTAACTCTTTGTGGCCCCATGGACTGTATGTAGCCCACCAGGCTCCTCTGCCCATGGAATTTTCCAGGCAAGAATACTGGAGCAGGGTGCCATGCCCTCCTCCAGGGCATCTTCCCGACCCAGGGATCTAAACCATGTCTCTTGTGTCTCCTGTACTGGCAGGCGGATTCTTAACCACCAGCACCACCTGGGAAGCCCATTATTTTTAATAAATCTTCGCATACTTTGCAGAAGACTAATAACAAAGCGCATTATTACTCTGAGGCAAAAAGAGCAGTCGTCTTTGAATTTCTCCTGGTTGAAGTTTTCCTTGAGTGGCTCCACCATCAGAATCACCACATATTCCTACCCCAAAAATGCAACACTGTGAAGACCTCAACTGTAGCCAATTAAGGCATAACAATTCAAGTAGAAATGTTGGCATGTTCATCTGTAAAATAGGCCAGTGGAGTAAATCTAAGGGTATCTTTGAGCTGTGAACTGCTCTGAGATTCTTGCCGAGTACCTATGCTGTGGAAATAGCTGCGGCCTATTTGGGTTCCTGACTGGCATGGAATTTTATCATAAACTAATGTCACTGAACCCCAAGTGTAGCTCTGAGAACATGGTGGTGATGAAAACCAGATTGGGATAGCTTTGGGACTCTCTCTGTGTCCTGGTTCTTTGGTTCCTGGGTCTTAGAGAGTTGACAAATGTCTATAGAATAAGTTAATCCTATTTCCCCCTGCCATTCTCTATTCCTGCCAAGTCCTTCCAAATTAGTGAGTGCCAAGAAGAGATAAATCTGAGGATCTTGGACTTTTTCTCAACCATTTTAGATCTGCTTGGAGCTCCAAGAGCCAAAACATGCATTAGGGCTGCTCTGGACCTGAACTTGGCATTTATCTCCCCAGGAAAGCTCTGGATCTGAGCAGAACTGGACTGATAGCTCTAGGACTGCCCAGAACTTAAGGAATTAGAAAGGTTTGACACTCTTGTTAAAATTCTGGAGCAGAGTGGGTCTTTTGAATTTTTCTAGACTAGCAACCCATTCCAATGTCCTCTCATGGAGAATCCCACAGACAGAGGGGCCTGATGGGTTACAGACCATGGGGTCGTAAAGAGTTGGACAGGACTGATCGACTAACGCTTTCACTTTCAGGCTGTGGAAGTAGGGAGAAGTCAGGTCATTTCTGTAGCTATTGCTGCAGAGGTGGCAAAACATCTTATTTCAGAATTCGCAGTATTCAGATAGCCAGGGAAAGAAAGCTATGGTTTAGTAAAGACCTCAGTTAAGCTTGTCTTGCCAAATGGATGGAAAGCAGCACTGATGTGTGCATTTGTCAGGGCCTTTGATTCCATCCTTTTATTGTTTCTCAGCACGTTCTTGTTTATATGTCTCTTCAACTAGTCTATACCATGTAATGCCATTTGTAATAGTTTAGTCTGTGCGCTTTTCCAGTCAGAGTGATTGCCCCATTAATAGCAAGACAACCTTTGAAATAGGTTAGTAAGAGGCAATCAATTTCATGTCTTTCCTATTGACATAAATGACTGTATTTATTGCAGGAAACAAATTCACTTAGACACTGCTGGATTACAATCAACCTAGTAGGACCTGGACGTAGCAAATGTTTCATTTGACAGATTTTACTTTAAAAATAGATGCCAGGTGTGAAAAAAGTGTGAAATGAAACAGACATGAACTATTTTGGTTTGGGATTCTGCCTCTAAAATGGTCTGTGGTAGTTCTATAAATGCAAGGTAAACCCATGGCAGATAGAAAAGTACTTTAACACTAATTAAATAAGCCTGGAAGCAATTACCCAAATGCATACTGAGACATTGCCTTTGAAGATTGACAAAAAATTTGATTTTGCTCCTTTGTTTTAGTTATGATGGTAGCAGTGCTTCGAGATTTTTTTTTTTCAGTTCAGTTTAGTTCAGTCGCTCAGTCGTGTCCAACTCTTTGCGACCCCATGAATCACAGCACGCCAGGCCTCCCTGTCCATCACCAACTCCCGGAGTTCACTCAAACTCATGTCCATTGAGTCGGTGATGCCATCCAGCCATCTCATTCTCTGTCGTCCCCGTCTTTTTTTAAAAATATCATTTTTTTCATTTATCTCAGCAAATGGAGGTATATTTAGGGAGCTTGAGATTGACATGTACATACTGCTATGTTTAAAATGAATAACCAAAAAAAAAAAAAATGAATAACCAGCAGGACCCTACTATATATATAGCACAAGGAATTCTGTTCAATGTTATGTGTCAACCTGGATGGGAGGGGAGCTTAGAAAGAATGGATATAGGTATATGTATGGGTGAGTCCCTTTGCTATCCACCTGAAACTGTCACAGCATTGTTAATTGGCTATACTTCAGTACAAAATAAAATGTTTTTTGAGAAAAGATAGCAAGAGGTTTATATTTAAAAAGGTTGGCTTTTCTATTTTCAAACTTTTAAGTAACTGCCTCAATTTGAAGTATCCTGTATTCAGTTTTGATGTCACCTCTTTTAGAGGTGTACTCATTTAGTGTTGACTCATAGTTTGGCTTTAAATCACACAAAGATGGCTTCGTATTGGTAACTTCTAATAACAAGCTATTGCTTGTAAGTTGGCCTTTTGACCACAGTGACATCAGCCCACGTTCTGGTTTGTGAGTTTAAACTAGCCTTTCTCTGAGAGGGGCAAGGATGCCCCCAGATGTTGGGAGTAGCAACGTGAGGAGCCCCAGGTCACGATTTTCATTATGGATGGACCCAAGCAGTGGTGAGCTCCTCTTGGGCACTGTTCCCAGGGAAGATGGGTTAAAGCCTGTGCTCCCCCGAGAGATCACAGCTGTCTTTTCTTAGGTGGGCTTGATGCTCTCTCTGAAGCGTATCCTGGGGTTTGGAAAGGAGATTGCATTTGTATTTCTGACTCAGGCTAGGCACACAGCTGCGCCCTAGAATTATCCAGAAAATAGTCAGATGTCCAGACAGGCACAGTCAAACACTTGGCTCCAAAAAAAAATCATAAACTGTGAGTTTTTTGGCTTTCCAGAGCTTCAGAAAAACAAGAAGATTCAGCTGATTCCATCTAAAACAAAATGATTTAATAAAATCAGGAACCCAGGTTTGTTTCTCCAGTAAACCATGAAAGGATTATTGAGACATGGGAATCAGCTTCAGATCACGAATTTGATAGATTAAAGGAGATTCTTTTTACTGGCACCATTTCTTTTCCTTTTTAAAGTTTTACTTGAGTGAAGGGTGCCTTGTCTGGAATTCTGGGAGACTTCTGCAACTTTATGCAAACAGCCAGTTGGGCTGCAATGCAGGTGAGCACGTGTGCTCAGTCACATCGGTAGTGTCCAACTCTGTGCGACCCTATGAACCGTAGCCCACCAGGCTCTTCTGTCCATGGGATTCTCCAGGCAAGAATAGTGAAGTGGGTTGCCCTGCCCTCCTCCAGGGGATCTTCCCGACCCAGGGATCAAACCAACATCTCTTATGTCTCCTGCATTGGCAGGCGGGTTCTTTACCACTAGCACCACCTGGGAAGTCCATGAAGAGCATGAACCTAGCCATAGATCTTTGCTGAGCCAGAGAAGTGATGGGGGTCAGAGCCACTGGGGCAGCTAGCTGGCTCACTGCTGCTTTCCTTTATCTCCTTAGGGGAAGAGTGTGACATCGACATCAATGAATGTGACAGTAACCCCTGCCATCACGCCGGCACCTGCCTGGACCAGCCCAATGGTTACACCTGCCACTGCCCACATGGCTGGGTGGGAGCAAACTGTGAAATCCGTGAGTATTCCTGCAGCTCAGCCCCTGTGATTTTCCATTCCATTTTCATTCAATGAGAAGAGGCTGACTGTGTCCAGCCAGCCCCACATCACTCTTAGAAGAGGCAGTGAGGCCCAGAGTGTTATCCTGAGCCCCGTGTGCCTCCCGGGTCCCGGTTGAATATTTTTGCCCACTGCTTTATGCTTCTCCCCCTCCTTTCTGAGCCTGAATCCAGCCTTCCCACCGGGATGAGAATGCGCCGATGTCATCCCAAGTTCACGGCTGCAAGACAGCCAAAAATGTGCTTAGCAGAGAATCATTAGAATCCGATCCAAAAAGAGAATCTTTGTGTTGAAAGCATTAAAAAAAAAAAAAAAAAAAAAAGAATGTAAATTCACTTTGTATTTGTGTCCTCAAATGTATTAGGTTCCATCAGTTGCCCGGAGAGAAGTCCGGGGAGGATGGGCATCACACAAAACCTGAAAAGCATTTTGAGCTGCTTAGAGCAAGGTGTTCTCTACAGATGGACTCACAGAAGGTTCGACAGTGTCAGAATGAGGACTGTATGTGTTAATATGAAAGTCAGGTAGCTACTAGGATTGAGGTGAAAATGAGAACTGCGCTGGAATTGGGTTGTTATTTTGTCAATCACTAAAAACTCAACTTTGAATGGTGTTTTTCTTCTCATCTAAGTTAGGCAGGGCAGTTGAGTTTGCATATTTCTCCAGGGCCTTCTCGCCGCCTCTTCATCAGGCAGAGACTCTGCTGTGTGTTTGGAAAGAGGCAGCTGTGTGGACATAGCCCTGTCTGTCAGTCTCCCTCCTGGGCTGGCCTGCCTGCTACCGCTTCTCTCCCAGGTTGTAGTGTTTCTAGGACAGACCCCTCACTGGTGGTCTGGTGTCTGCTAATTCTTAGTGTGTGTCTGAAGTGGGGGCGTGGTCAGTATCGGAAACCTTTTTATCTGCAAATGTGGACCGTATCCTTCAGCACCAACTTGACCAGTAAAGGTATTTACGTTCCTATCTACTCACTCTTTGTCTCTCATCTTGGCTCAGGGCTTGAGAGAGGAAGAGATGGATTCTTTCTAGGACTCCCCCTTCAATCTTTTCAAATACTCATCCTCAAGCTTTTCAAATACCCGTATACAGAATGGTCTTAGGGATCCTTGGTCACAATAGGTGAGAAACATTCTGTTGTTGAAGAAAGGGAAGAAAAGAGATTCCAGTGGTACAAATGCTAAGCGCTATGGTTCAATGCAGGATATTAAGACTAAAGTAAGTCCGGGATGATTAAGTCCTGTCTAGTGAGATCTGTTGAAGGAAAGGATCCCAGATTTGGACCAACAGGACCTTGGTTCTTGCCCTGGCTGTGGCACTTCTTGTGTTAGTTGTGCTGAGCCTCACTTATCCAGTACTGATAAGTACATCAGTACTTATTCAGAGTACTTATGAAAATGGGACCCATTTTCATTCTAAAATTTGGTAATTCTGTGAAATGACAAATTTCATGCCTCATGGAAGATCTTATAGAAGGGAAGGGCAACCCACTCCAGTACTTTTGACTGGAAAATCCCATGGACGGAGGAGCCTGGTAGCCTACAGTCCATGGGGTCGCGAAGAGTCAGACATGACTGAGTGACTTCACTTTCACTTTTCACTTTCATGCATTGGAGAAGGAAATGGCAACCCACTCCAGTGTTCTTGCCTGGAGAATCCCAGGGACAGAGGAGCCTGGTGGGCTTCCATCTATGGGGTCGCCCAGAGTCGGACACGACTGAAGCGATTTAGCAGCAGCAGCAGCAGCATGGCGGATCTATGTATAATTTTAAATTTCTAGTTGTGAAAATAAATATATAGGAGAGGACAGTATGGATAAGAACTCAGAAACACAAAGGATGCCCTTGAGAAGTTTTGAAGTAAAATTTTATCATTATAAAAAAAAAATCTAAATTTTACTTCTTTCTGGTGATGATGATATAGGCAAAAGATGTACATGGATGGAATAATCAGGATGAAAGGTGACTTCATGTTCTAGTGACATCATATTCTAGCTCTGTGACCTGGACAAATAACTATATCTCAGCCTCATCTTTCCCACTTGTGAAATGGTGATAGAAAAGTGCTGGGAGGATTAAGATTAAGGATCCTTTGTGCAGATCTCTGCTATGCAGCAGTAGACACTAAATAGATGCTAGTTGCCTTTTCTCTTTCTTTCTGTGCTACTGTAGCTCTTATACCTTGAGCCAGCTGGTGAGGACTTGCCTTTGACAATCGTGTTTTTAGATGATATATGCCCAGGGCACAGGCGACTCTGAGTGTGTGCATGTGCTGGGCACATCTCAGTACACACTGGGTTCCCTGTTCTCCCAGAATAGCACTTTCCATGTGATGATTTCACTTGTACCTCTCCATTCAGTCAAAAGTGTTAAAAATGAATGTTATCACAGATAAGGCTCTGTCAGGTCCCAATGTTGGTTGCTTCCATCCTTGACCTGACTGTAAGAATGGAGAATGAATGTGTAGGATTCGTGATGACACACAGGTGGAGCTAGTGATCAGTGCCAAGATAAATGGACCTGAATCAAAAGAACAGATCTAAGGGTCAGGAATGAAAGGAAAGTTTGGGCCATGAGTGGGCAGAGAAGATATGAGGTCTCTAGTCCTCTGTGAGCCATGGGACCCATGGTCTCTGAATTTCTTTCTACCCTGGAACATCTGTGACTTTCTGAATTGGCTGGAAACGAGGAGGAGGGTGCCTGAAAGATACAAGGTCAGGTTGGTAAATCTCAACAGGAACGCACAGAAGGAGAACAGTGGTGCTGTCAGAGTTACAGACAGTCCTCCTGATTAAGAATCGGCCAGTTCTATACACTGAATCAATCCTAAAGGAAATCAACCCTGAATATTCATTGTAAGGACTGATGCTAAAGCTGAAGTTCCAATACTTTGGCCACTTGATACAAAGATCTGACTCGTTGGAAAAGACCCTGATTTTGGGAAAGATTGTAGGCAAAAGAAGAGGGCAGCAGAGGATGAGATGGTTGGATGGCATCACCAACTCAATGGAAATGAATCTGCGTTAACTCCAGCAGATAGTGAAGAGCAGAGAAGCCTGGAGTGCTGCAGTCCACGGGGTCACAAAGAGTTGGACACGACTTAATGGCCGAACAACAGCAACAACGTATATTGAGCAGTTGAATCTATTGTTAAAGTCATTGAATTAATAACATTCTGCGGTTGAGAAGTAGGGGAACAGAGTATCTTGTATTTCTGTATTTAGTGAATAATCCAGGGCCTCCTATTGTCAAGTGTCAAGCATTGCTGTTGTTGTTCAGTTGCAACACTGTTGTTGTTGAGTCACCCGTAGTGCCCAGAATATAAAAGTTAATGAAGCAGTGCTTGCTTTCAGGATCTCATTATCCAAGGGTCGATCCTCATATGTGATGGGAGTTGCTGTATAAGACTTTGCTCAGGCAGCTCCAGGAGCCCAGGCAAGGAGCAAGGTTGGATTTCTGGGGCTTCCTTGTCCCCAAATGCATGGAATTTAATAATGGTTGAAGAAACCCATCAAACAGTGATATCAGCAGTCTTTATTGTACAGATAGATTCAGTTCTTTGGTTCCCACTTTTGTATAAACTAGGATTCTTAAAAAAACAAAACTGATTTAGGTTTAACATATATACACTACTAAATATGGGCTTCCCTAGTGGCTGAAGAATCTACCTGCCAGTGGAGGAGATGTGGGTTTGATCTGGGTTGGGAAGATCCCCCCGGAGAAGGAAATGACAGTCCCCTCTGGTATTCTTGCCTGGGAAATCCCATGGACAAAGGAGTCTGTTTACAGTCCTATACACCTGAAATTGGGGCAACACTGTAAATCAACTATACTTCAATAAGAAAACAAAATAAAATGAATTAATATTCCTCCCCGTCAATACACCCCCACTTCACTCCCCAAAGGTAAAAAGTGTTACCCATTTATTATGGATTCTTTCAGATGATTTTAGTCACTATATAAATCCCATTTTATGGTAGCTCAGATGGTAAAGAATCTGCCTGAAATGCAGGAGGCCTGGGTTTGATCTCTGGATCAGAAAGTTCCCCTGGAGAAGGAAATGGCAACCCACTCCAGTCTTGTTGCCTGGACAATTCAATGGATAGGGGAGCCTGGTGGGCTACAGTCCATTGAGTTGCAAAGAGACAGACACACCCGAGCAACTAACACTTTCACTTGCATACACGCTGTTCAGCATCTTGCATTTATCCTTAATAGATCTTGAATGATTATCCATGTTGACTTAGTACAGATCTTCCTTAATTTTTAACATCACACCATGTTTCAATTTCTTAAATGCTCTATAATTTATTTAATAAAACCCCTGTTGATCGACATATAACTTATTTCCAGGTTTTTGGTATTAAAAAGAATAGTAGCATGAAAATTCTTATATATGTATTTACTTGTGTCAGAATATCAGAATATCAGTAAGATAAATTCTCAAAAATGGAATAGTCAAATGAAGGGGTCCTTGAATTTTGCACGAGCATTTATTTATAAATTGACTCTTTGCAAATAAAACTTCTCCTCTTGGCACCAGTGGTGTTGGGGTCTGAGGTTGATTTGCAAATCCCACTTAATCCATAATTACTTTATTAAATACTCTGAACACCACTGACCTCTGGGGAGCAGCTGTGGCTCGATGTGGTATTGCAACCATCACCATCATCCTTCTTCAGCACTCTTTCCATCTTGCAAAACAGTAACTCTCCATACTTCCTCCCCTAGCCCCTGGCAGTCAACTACCTCCTTTCTTCCTTCCTTCTTGTTTTCTTCCTTTCTCCGTTTCTTTCTTCCTTCCTTCCGTCACCTGCCCCCAACTCCAGCCTCTAGTAACTACCATTCCACTCTGGGTTTGTTTTTTCCCTTTATGTTGCACCTGTAACTGACATTATGCAATATTTATCTTTCCATGTCTAGTCTGTTTCACTCAGCAGAATGTCCTCCTGTTCATCTATGTGGTTGTAGATGGCAGGGGCATCTTTTCAAAGATGCAAATCTGAACCCTCAGACCTCCTTCCCACCACTGTTTCCATCCTTTTCACGCCAAGCTGCTGTTAACGACCAAAGGCCATGCTATTGCCTGTTGGAAGCTGCAGGACTGCCCCTGCACTGAGGGGAGGTCCCCCTCCTCCCTCAGCCACTCTCCGCCTCGCTACCTGGGGGCAAGCAGCCACCCTGTCCCCTTCCCAGTCCCTCACTCTGCTCTCCACCCCTCCCAGGTCTTTGCCTGGGTCAGCCTTCCCTTCTCTCCCCTCCATCCCCAGCTAACATGTACTCCCCCTCAGAGCCTTGCTTGCTGTGGACCCCATCGTGAAAGCTCTCCTCACTCCCCAGTTAGATGGCACAGCTTTTGTCCCCTCCCGAGACACTGTCGCCTTGGTCCCTCATGGCTTAGCACGCTTGCACCATGACCAGGCTGTGACCCGTGAAGGGGTTTTAAAGACAGAGGTGGACAAATTAAATAATCTGACTAGATTCAGCCAGGTGAGTGAAAGAAACACAGATACAGGTTATGTATTTTAGAATTAAATTTACCAATCGATCGAGGTCTCTTTTTGGTGGAAGAGAGATGGTCAGAGGGTCAGCTTGGTGGCCGACTATGTTTTTACCTTGAGCAGAGGCTCTGAGTCCAGTCCCTACGTAGCTTCTACTTTAGGACCCATTGAAATCGTAAAGGCGACAGCACTTCAGGAAATAACAAACCTCAAGCAAATTGAGTTTATGCTGAAATGCAAATGCTCCCTGAGACCCAGGAGTGTGACATTTTCCCTGAATAGCGTGTGTGTGCGTTCCTGGTCAAGTACCTGCCGGGGCTGGTGAGATCATGGTGTCCAGTGTGTTCTGGTGCATGGTTCTTCCCCGAGCTCTACAGTAGCCGACATAGTAAATGATTCCTGCCTTGGGACTCCTGGGATGTGGCGCAGCGATCTGGGAGTGGCAGCTGCAGCCACCTGCTGCTGACATATCCTCTGCCTCGCAGACCAAATGTTGGATTTATTCAGATCCAGCCTGGCTACTAACCCGATTACTGTGCAAAGCAGCCATATTCACTTATCAGACAAGTTTTAGATGACAGTTTAAGGTGGAAAGAGCAAAGAGAAAGAGAACAGGGAGAGAAACAGAGGTTTCAGGAGAAATCTAGGGATATTTTTTTTTCAAAAGTCTAAACAGCTTGGAATTCAGAGTTTGGGGAAATAGAACAGATGGTCAGAAATACAAACGGTTTAGACAGCTCATCAGGCCTGGGGCAGTGAGCCCAGCACATAACCTAGCACAGTTGTTTGTTTTTCTGCGACAGTGGTCCTGTGCAATTGCGCACTGGCTGTGTGTATGCCATCAGTGTGATGCGTAAGCTATTTTCATGAAGGTGTGCATCGAGAATTCCCGTGGCAGCCATAGCAATCAGATCTGAGCGCTCCACCAAGCTGGAGTAGAAGCAGTATTGGCTGCCCTTGTGATGATGCTCAGTGAGTGTTATAGCACACTCCATGAGCCCTGGACTCCAGCCTACAACTGAGTTTTTCAGAGAATGTTGAAATACTTGGAAATCAAGTGAGTCATGTTCCTTTTCAGCCAGAATGATGACTTGTCTCCCTCCATGTGCACCAGGTATTGCCAAATGAAAGGCTGCCAGTCGGGATCGAGTCTTGGTTTCACAAAACACCTCCTGTCTTCCATTGTGAGCATTTACTTGCAGTGATTTATGTCCTTTCTGTCTGCCTGTGTGTGAGTTGGCTCACATAGCATGGTGAATGCACGAACGGGCAGTCTTCTTGCTCCACGGGCTGTGTGAGCTTGGGCAAGCAGACTCAAATGGCAAAACCAGGCTTCAAGGGCCGTGGTGAAAAACTCAGGAGCCAGATGATCTGGACACAGACTCAGAAGTCACTTCATTCGCCCGGTCTTCTCAAGCTCTCAGGAACCAGGAAGGCTCAGGGCATGAGTCAGTTTCCCATTAGGCTTCTTGGAAAATGGTCTGCACACTCGGATCCTTGTTTGGCTGTTTACTTGTGCTCTTCTGAAGGTTGTAACTTTTCAAGGTAAAGAATAGCTGATTCTGAGACTCCAGTGTCCCTGAAGATGTCCCTGGGATGAGAGTATGAGGACTCAGAGGTCACAGATACTTTCACCTAAAAAGGAACGGTGGAAAGAGGCCTGAGGATTTCACAGGAAGTAAAGTGTAAAGTGAAGTTGCTCAGTCATGTCTGACTCTTTGCGACCCCATAGACTGTAGCCTGCCAGTTTCCTCTGTTCATGGGATTTTCCAAGCAAGAATACTGGAGGGGGTTGCCATTCACAGGAAGACAGACCTATTTTCACCCATACCTTGAATCTCATTTCCAGGCATCCAGAGTCCTAATGTGGAAATGATGGCCTGGAGAGGGTGGTGGAGGACGTGGTATAGCGGGTAAAGTAGCGAAGACAACCCTTTTCCCATGGAAGTTTAGCTTCTGTTTGGTCTTAACCTAGCCCCTTTTCACCTTCGTGATTTCCTTTCAAATCCTGGTCATGGTATCTGGATCATTCCATTTGTTTTCAAGTTTGTAAACAGGACATAATTTGACGCTCTTGACCTGTGCCAGACACAGAGACTATGCCCCATCCATCTCCTTTTTTCTTGCCCGTCCAGGTTGGTGTTTTTTGAATGGGCACAGGGCAGTGCTCAGTATGCTCAGAGTATGCCCTGAGGACACCATCCTCCTTCTCTGTATCCTTCCTTTTTCCGCCACCACCGGGACCACCACCACCCATCACGTGCCTGGCAGTGGACTTTCTTTTCTTTACATGTTTTCTAACTTATTCTCCCAACATGTCCATAGGGTATATAATTGTTGTCTTATAAATGAAGATACTGACGCTCAGGGAGGTCAAGCCAGTGTTGCAGCTGGGGACTTTCCCTGGTGGTCCAGTGGTTAAGAATCCACATGCCAATGCCAGAGACATGGGTTCGATTCCTAGTCCGCGAAGATCCCACATGCCTCAGAGCAATTAATAAGCCCACGAGCCACAACTACCAAGCTCCAGCTCTAGGGCCTGCATGTCACAACTATTGAAGTGCACACACCCTGAAGCCCATGCTCTGCAGCAAGAGAAGCCACTGCAATGAAAAGCCCTCCAATGAGAAGCCTTCGCATGGCAACTAGAGAGTAGTCCCTGATCACTGCAATTAGAGAAAGCCCACGTGCAGCAGTGAAGACCCAGTGCAACCAAAAATAATAAATACGTTAAAAATTTTAAAAAATACTGCAGCTGCAATGAAAGCAAGGTTAGTGTGATCCCAAAGCTCACATGCCTTCCACTAGTTATGCTGGAAGATAATCTCCTGGGTGTTTTCTTCAAATGACTTATCACTTATTTTTTATTATAAAGAGACTATATTCTTTTTTTTTCAAAAAGCTGAAGAACACTGCGACATATAAAGGAGGTAAAAATCACATGTAATCATGCTTTTCAGAGATCACTGTTGTTCGCAACCTGCTGTGTGAGGCAGAGGCTGACAATTGGACCCTGGAGTTACAGTCAACACTCTCACCCAGGAAGTGGTGTCAGTTTCTAAACTTTATCTATAGAAATGGGGAGAAAGAATGATATATTTTCTGGTGGTTGTGCTGATCGAATGAGGTGTTTTCAAAAAGCTTAGCATAGTAAAACAACATAGGTTCATCACTACCATTGGTCTATCCTGAGCTTTTCAGTATATAGATAGACTTTGGAAGCTCATCTGAAACTTCCTTGGTCACTCAGACGGTAACACGGCTGCCTATAATGTGGGAGACCCTGGTTCAATCCCTGGATCGGGAAGATCTCCTGGAGAAGGAAATGGCAACCCACTCTAGTATTCTTGCCTGGAAAATCCCATGGACGGAGGAGCCTGGTACAGTCCGTGGGGTTGCAAAGAGTCGGACACAACTGAGTCACTTCACTTTTGGAAGCTCATATGTGATTGAAGTATACCACTAGGTTCTGTTTGGTAAGCTTTTTTTGTTCTTTTGCTACTTGATGAGTAGCTCTCCGTCTTACTAGGCCTTCTCTGGTGGCTCAGCAGTAAAGAATTCATCTGCAATGCAGGAGACGTGGGTTCGATCCCTGGGTCAGGAAGACCCCTTGGAGACGGAAATGGAAACCCTCTCCAGTATTCTTGCCTGGGAAATCCCCTGGACAAAGGAGGCTGATGGGCTACAGTCCATGGGGTCACAAAGAGTGAGACACAACTTAGTGACTAAACAACAACAATAAAATCATCTCACTAAGAGCTGAATATGTAGGTTGTTTCCTCTTTTTCCACGTTTGTGAATTGTGTTGTCTGTTGGTGGGGTGGAGAGAGAATATGGAGTTGAGGAGCTCTAGCTATATCTGTAATATTTTTCTTAATTTTTATTTTTTTAAATTATGAAAGTATGATAACACATTTACAGGAAGGTTGGAAAATACAGGACAAGGTTATATACAGTTCCACTATATATTACAATTATTTCTTTTAGTAGATAAATTAAGATTTTTAGTTGGAGTTTCAATATCAAACTCTCAAAATTAATAGAATGACTCTACAGAGAAGTAGAAGGATATATTAAACCTGCAAAGCACTGTGAACCAATTCAACATAATTAAGATTTATACAGTTTTCACACAACAGTAGGATACAAATTCTATTCAGGTTCCCATAGACTGTAAACTGCGTGTGTGTGAATTCAACTTCAGTTGTGTCTGACTCTTTGCAACCCTATGGGCTGTGGCCTGCCAGGCTCCTCTGTCCATGGGACTCTCCAGGCAAGGATACTGGAATGGGTTGCCATTTCTTCCTCCAGGGGATCTTTCCAACCCAGAGATCAAACCTGGTCTATTACATCTCCTCCATTGGCAGGCAGGTTCTTTACCACTAGCGCCACCTGGGAAGCCCTAGACTATAAACTGGAAGACACTTGATCTGATCATATGGACCACAGCCCTGTCTAACTCAATGAAGCTAAGCCATGCCATGCGGGGCCACCCAAGACGGACGGGTCATGGTGGAGAGGTCTGACAGTATGTGGTCCACTGGAGAAGGGAATGGCAAACCACTTCAGTATACTTGCCTTGAGAACCCCATGAACAGTATCTAAAGGCAAAATGATAGAATAGTGAATGAGGAATTCCCTAGGTCGGTAGGTGCCCAGTATGCTCCTGGAGATCAGTGGAGAAATAACTCCAGAAAGAATGAAGGGATGGAGCCAAAGCAAAACAAATACCCAGTTGTGGATGTGACTGATGCTAGAAGCAAGGTCCGGTGCTGTAAAGAGCAATATTGCATAGGAACCTGGAATGTTAGGTCCATGAATCAAGGCAAATTGGAAGTGGTCAAACAGGAGATGGCAAGAGTGAACATCGACATTCTAGGAATCAGTGAACTAAAGTGGACTGGAATGAGTGAATTTAACTCAGATGACCATTATATCTACTACTGTGGGCAGGAATCCCTTAGAAGAAATGGAGTAGCCATCATGGTCAACAAGAGAGTCCGAAATGCAATACTTGGATGCAATCTTAAAAATGACAGAATGATTTCTGTTCGTTTCCAAGGCAAACCATTCAATATTACAGTAATCCAAGTCTATGCCCCAACCAGTAATGCTGAAGAAGCCGAAGTTGAACGGTTCTATGAAGACCTACAAGACCTTTTAGAAATAACACCCAAAAAAGATGTCCTTTTCATTATAGGGGACTGGAATGCAAAAGTAGGAAGTCAAGAAACCCCTGGAGTAACAGGCAAATTTGGCCTTGGAGCACGAAATGAAGCAGGGCAAAGGCTAATAGAGTTTTGCCAAGAGAACGCACTGGTCATAGCAAACACCCTCTTCCAACAACATAAGAGAAGACTCTACACATGGACATCACCAGATGGTCAACACCAAAATCAGATTGATTATTTCTTTGCAGCCAAAGATGGAGAAGCTGTATACAGTTAGCAAAAACAAGACCAGGAGCTGACTGTGGCTCAGATCATGAACTCCTTATTGCCAAATTCAGACTTAAATTGAAGAAAGTAGGGAAATCCACTAAACCATTCAGATATGACCTAAATCAAATCCCTTATGATTATACAGTGGAAGTAAGAAATAGATTTAAGGGTCTAGATCTGATAGATAGAGTGCCTGATGAACTCTGGACGGAGGTTCGTGACATTGTACAGGAGACAGGGACCAAGATCATCCCCATGGAAAAGAAATGCAAAAAAGCAAAATGGCTGTCTGAGGAGGCCTTACAAATAGCTGTGAAAAGAAAAGAAGCAAAAAGTAAAGGAGGAAAGGAAAGATATAAGCATCTGAATGCAGAGTTCCAAAGAATAGCAAGGAGAGATAAGAAAGCCTTCCTCAGCGATCAATGCAAAGAAATAGAGGAAAACAACAGAAGAGGAAAAACAAGAGATCTTTTCAAGAAAATTAGAGATATCAAAGGAACATTTCATGCAAAGATGGGCTCGATAAAGGACAGAAATGGTATGGACCTAACAGAAGCAGAAGATATTAAGAAGAGGTGGCAAGAATACACAGAAGAACTGTACAAAAAAGATCTTCATGACCCAGATAATCACGATGGCGTGATCACTCACCTGGAACCAGACATCTTGGAATGTGAAGTCAAGTGGGTCTTAGAGAGCATCATGACGAACAAAGCTAGTGGAGGTGATGGAATTCCAGTTGAGCTATTTCAAATCCTGAAAGATGATGCTGAGAAAGTGCTGCACTCAATATGCCAGCAAATTTGGAAAACTCAGCAATGGCCACAGGACTGGAAAAGGTCAGTCTTCATTCCAATCCCAAAGAAAGGCAATGCCAAAGAATGCTCAAACTATCGCACAATTGCACTCATCTCACACGCTAGTAAAGTCATGCTCAAAATTCTCCAAGGTAGGCTTCAGCAATATGTGAACCGTGAACTTCCAGATGTTCAAGCAGGTTTTAGAAAAGGCAGAGGCACCAGAGATCAAATTGCCAACATCTGCTGGATCATGGAGAAAGCAAGAGTGTTCCAGAAAAACATTTATTTCTGCTTCATTGACTATGCCAAGGCCTTTGACTGTGTGGATCACAATAAACTGTGGAAAATTCTGAAAGAGATGGGAATATCAGACCACCTGACCTGCCTCTTGAGAAACCTGTATGCAGGTCAGGAAGCAACAGTTAGAACTGGACATGGAACAACAGACTGGTTCCAAATAGGAAAAGGAGTACGTCAAGGTTGTATATTGTCACCCTGCTTATTTAACTTATATGCAGAGTACATCATGAGGAACGCTGGGCTGGAAGAAGCACAAGCTGGAATCAAGACTGCCGGGAGAAATATCAATAACCTCAGATATGCAGATGACACCACCCTTATGGCAGAAAGTGAAGAGGAACTCAAAGGCCTCTTGATGAAAGTAAAAGAGGAGAGTGAAAAGGTTGGCTTGAAGCTCAACATTCAGAAGACAAAGATCATGGCATCTGGTCCCATCACTTCATGGCAAATAGATGGGGAAACAGTGGAAACCGTGTCAGACTTTATTTTTTTGGGCTCCAAAATCACTGCAGATGCTGATTGCAGCCATGAAATTAAAAGACGCTTACTCCTTGGAAGGAAAGTTATGTCCAGCCTAGATAGCATATTAAAAAGCAGAGACATTACTTTGCCAACCAAGGTCCGTCTAGTCAAGGCTATGGTTTTTCCCGTGGTCATGTATGGATGTGAAAGTTGGACTGTGAAGAAAGCTGATTGCCGAAGAATTGATGCTTTTGAACTGTGGTGTTGGAGAAGACTCTTGAGAGAGTCCCTTGGACTGCAAAGAGATCCAACCAGTCCATTCTGGAGGAGATCAATCCTGGGTGTTTTTTGGAAGGACTGATGCTAAAGCTGAAACTGCAATACTTTGGCCACCTCATGCAACGAGTTGACTCACTGGTAAAGATTCTGATGCTGGGAAAGGTTTGGGGCAGGAGGAGAAGGGGACGACAGAGAATGAGATGGCTGAATGGCATCACTGACTCTATGGACATGAGTTTGAGTGAACTCCGGGAGTTGGTGATGGACAGGGAGGCCTGGCGTGCTGTGATTCATGGGGTCGCGGAGAGTCGGACACGACTGAGCGACTGAACTGAACTGAACTGAAAGCATATCCAAGGATAACACCAGGTGCAGGAATTTCATGGTCTAAAGGTATTGAAATCATCCAGAGTCTGTTCTCTTAGCACTGTGGAATTATGTTAGAAATCAGTATCAAAAGATATTCCAAAATAACCCACATATTTTTAATGGCAGTATGATGTAGAGATCTTCAACTCAGCCATTGAAAGCCTCAATAAAGTTAGACTGAAAAAAACACAGAGGGTGATTGTGGAGAAGAAAGCATTTAAATGAAAAATTAGTATGAAAATGAGAAATTAATATTAAAGATGCTTTAAATAGAATCCCATGTGTTTGTAAGTTAAATGTCCACTTTTAAATGCTGGGTGTATCTAAGAAGTCATCACAAGAAAATTAGAAAATATTTGTAATAGAATAAAAATGAAAAGAGAATTTACCAGAATTTGTTGCATGCAGCTGAAGTTTGTCAATGGAATTAAATGAACGTGGAGTCTTCAATAAGAGATGAAAACAAATAATGGACACTAGCATAAAATTTTGTGAAATTTGAACAAAATCTATATATTAGTTAATAATACTGTATCATTTGTTAATTTCCTGTTTTTGTTTTTTTTTTTTTACAGCATGGTATCTTTTTATATTCTCAGAATTGGATTAGAAGTTTCAAGCCTCATTCAAAAAATTTTTTAAATCACTAAGATAATAATTTTTTTAGCGTTTCAGCAGTTACACTAGATTTTATTTGTAATATTTAATTTCTTTTTAAAAAACTGTAAACATTTAAAGCAAAGAAGGTAAAATATGAACATATATTAACTTTGAGCAGGGAATACATCTGGGTCTGTGCTTATTTTCTGAACTTGTTTTCTAAATGTGTGATAGTTGATAATCTAACATTTGAAAACTGTGCTTCTGAGATGAACATCTTTGTACACGGGGCTTTATACACTTTTAGGACCATTTTCTCAGCAAAAATTCTGAAAATCGGAATTTCTGGGTCAAAGGATGATTCATGGAGTCCACACAGGGGTTGTGTATCAGTTCACTCAGACCCTATTTCTGCACCCTTGTCTGCTGTGGTTATCAACATTTAAAAATAATATTTGGGAACTGATATAGGACTTGCATAGTTAAAATAATATATGAAGCCAAGCCATTTTCTACTTCTATTTCCTTGGTGAATTCCTTTTTATATTCTTTACCCACTTTTCTATGGCATGTTTCTGGTTTTTCTTAATGATTTGTAAGAGGTCTTTATGTATTAAGGATATTAATATATATCCTGTAGCCCACCAGGTTCCTCTGTTCATGGGGTTTCCCAGGCAAGAATACTGGAGTGGGTTGCCATTGGGATTATCCATAGAAAATAATCCTTTGCAGTTTGGACAGCTCTTATATTTTATGTTCCTGGCGTGAGGACAGGGAGTCCTTCCCCTTCAAAAGGCCCCAGCTGATACCCAGACGTTTGCTTGTTTTCCCCTTCAGACCTCCAGTGGAAGTCCGGGCACGTGGCAGAGAGTCTAACCAACATGCCTCGGCACTCTCTCTACATCATCATCGGCGCCCTCTGCGTCGCCTTCGTCCTGATGCTCATTATCTTGATTGTGGGGATTTGCCGCATCAGCCGCATTGAGTACCAGGGCTCTGCCCGGCCGGCTTACGAGGAATTCTACAACTGCCGCAGCGTGGACAGCGAGTTCAGCAACGCCATCGCCTCCATCCGGCATGCCAGGTGAGGGGTGGGAGTCAGCATCCTGGGTACCAGGGCTGTATTTTGCACAGGACTGCACATCTGCAGGGGGATTTCAAAGACTTTGCATCTACAAAGGGGATTTCAAAGAATAAAGCATAGATTCAAGGTAGTATTGGGGGACCAGATAATTAGACTGCTTTATAAACAGTCCCCTTTAATTTGCTGCTTTCTGTTTTCACTGAATACATTCGTTCATTTAATTTGTGTTTATCTCTGCTATAAACATTTGGCTCTTCATCACCGTGTATGAAACAGGTTTTGATGATTTCTTTCCGAAATGTATTTAGCTGTGTTGTTCTTCAGTGTGGCTATAAATGATCACACCTGATTTGAGGGCTTAGTTAAAGAAAGTCACATAGCAGTCATTCTGTTGTTAGAGTTCTTACTGTTATAAAATAGTGTCTTCTCCTGGGGGAAAGATTCCTGGAGAGACAGGAGTTAGTGTGGTATAGAAATAGCCTGCGTCAGGGTGTAGACATCCGACATTAAGCCCAACTGCTCCATTACCTGATTATAGTTTAGGTAGATGACTCAGCCTTCCACAAATACAGTTCCTTCAACTGTAAGAAGGGAGAACTACCTTCTTTAAGAGTTATGACAATCAAATTATAAATAGTAAAGGATTGTATAAACAGATAATGCCGTATTTACTTCTCTAATGTATTACAACGTGGGGAAAAAATCAACTAATCTAATTTTGTTGATTTTGGTTAGGAATATTTACTATCAAAATGACACTGATATTGAAAGTTAAAAACACCATCTTTTCCTTTGATTGGTAGAACAATCTAAAGCACCTGATTCAGAAAGTCAGTGTGCTATATAGCAAAAAGAGGGCTGAGCTCGGTGTCTTAAGATCGAACCTCCAGGGAACTATTATCCGTATAATCTTTGTTGGGATGTTGTGACCGATATTGTTCGAGGAACAAGCAGATCCAAATTCTGTCTAAATGGAATAAAAGTTCAGAGGGTCAGAAGGTTCAGTTCAGTGCAGTTCTGTCGCTCAGTTGTGTCCGACTTTTTGCGACCCCATGGACTGCAGCACGCCAGGCCTCTCTGTCCTTTACCAACTCCCAGAGTCAGAAAGTTAGCCTTCTTCAAAAGGAAACCTCCAAACCCAGGGCTCAGATCTTTAGGATGAGTCCAGTGGAAACAAAAACCAGAACCTGGGTTCCAGGGAAAGAGCCAGTGGAAGAGAGAAGTTGGGGGTCTTAGAGCATCTGTCCCAAAGCCAAAGGCAACTTCTTTGTAGAAGCAGCACTATCCCCATTTCTGTAACTTTGAGAGGGAAAGGAGGATTCAACCCTCTTCCACATCAGGCTCCACAGATCAGCCTTTGTCATGGACCCCATTTTGGAATCAACTCAGCAACACACCTTCCGGGAAACCCTGAGATGAATCCCTGCAAATCTCTTCTTGTTTAGTTAATCTTTCCTCTTGCACAAAGGGCAATAGGATTTATTAATGTATGTCCAGTGGGTCCTGGCACATGGTAGACCTCACTAAAATGTAAGGTCTGAAATGAATGGATGATTCTCGGTGAGGGGTTGACACAGGATGTCTTGATCTGCCTGGGAAGTATCCAACTCTTTGTGGCCCCATGGACTGTAGTCTGCCAGGTTCCTCTGTCCCTGGAATTTTCCAGGCAAGAATACTGGAGTGGGTAGCCATTTCGTCTGAAGGGAATCCTCCTGACCCAGGGACTGAACACACATCTCTTGTGTGTCCTGCACTGGCAGGTGTATTCTTTACCATCTGGGAAGCCCTAACAGTAGAAACAAGGCAAAATCTTTTGTGACTCAGAATTCTTCCCAGAAGGGCTTAGTTCACCTGGAAAGAACAGAATCCATGGTTCTATATGGGGATGTATTGGGAGACCCAAAGAAATCAGATTCCCTCCCCCACCCCTCCCCTGAAAGGAATCTCTGGCTAAGGTCCTTTTGCATCCAAGAGGAAGAGTATTCTATCTCAGCCCTGGAATAAGTTAAGATAGATTCTTTTGGACTTCCTGCTTGTGCAGCCCACGGGGAAGATATTTAACTGAATACCCTTGGAAGGAAAGGAGAAACTTGAAAGCATTTACAAACCTGGTTCTTATTTGGTACTGATTTTTATCAAAAATATTTACTGCAGAATTCCTAACCAACAAACTCCTGGATGCACCAGTGACTGTAGATAAAATCTTTGACGTTATTACAATGCCTTCCCACATATATCTGAGAACATTCCCGTCTAAACATTTGTTTAGCTATGACCTGGAGTTTCCACAGCCTGGTTCTCCAGAGGCTCTACCTGGGTCTCTGGTAGGTTGGCCCTTTTGCTCCCTTTTCCTGGAAAGGCACCGACAAAAACAGAGTCCTTTTGGTATTCCACACTTCCTAGTTTTGAACAACAGCCTACAGCTGACGTGTCTATTTCATGGCCTGTCTCCCTGCCACTATGCTGGAGGTGACATTGGGCCAGAATGACTGCAGCTCAGCAGCAGCTGTGTAGGACGAACACTGTCTGGGTCATTGGTAACGTTCCCCTTTTCCCCAGGAAGTGTCTGGTGATTCTGACCTCAGCAGTCAGTCTGTTGGTGCTGATGATGGACTGAGAAGCAGTGCCCCGCTACTCCACCTTGCCCTAAGACTCATCTGCTCCTCAGCTGCTTTGCTTATGCTCAGGCTGCAAAGACTTTGTAACCAACTGGCAGGAGGGAAGTCATGACTCTCCAAGTTCTATATCTGAGGTCACACTCGGAGGCTGACCACCGATTATAGGAAACAAAGCAGAGAGCTGGGAAAGGACAAAGGCACTCTTTCTCAAAGAGCGTCTCCCAATGTGGGCCTTTTTAATTTTTTAAATATTTATTTATTTGGCTGCATGCATGCTAAGTCGCTTCAGTCATGTCTGACTCATTGCGACCCTTTGAACTGTAGTGCAGCGGGCTCCTCTGTCCATGGGATTTTCCAGGCAAGAATACTGGAGTGGGTTTCCATGTCCTCCTTCAGGGGATCTTCCCAACCCAGGGATCAAACCAGCATCTCTTACATCTCCTGCATTGGCAAGCAGGTTCTTTACCACTAGCGCCACCTGGGAAGCCCCATTTGGCTGCACTGGATCTTAATTGTGACATGTGACATCTTTAGTTGGGACACAAAGGATCTAGGTCCCTAACCAGGGATCGAACCCATGCCCCCGGCATTGGGAGCTCAGAGTCTTCTGGATGGCCAGAGAAGTCCCTCGATGTGGCCTTTTTAAAGCTTACATCCACCTGCTCTTCTCCAAGGTGTTGACTAGCTGTTGATTTCCAGAGGAATATGAACTAGAAGAATGTATATACTTTGACCCCTTCAACACTGGTTTTGGTGTCTTTTGTTTCTTTAGTAAAATAAGATACACAGGACTGATCACCAACTGTGATGTTTGAGTGCCAGTTACCTTTATACCACGCTGCACAGCTGCTGTTAGTGCTTCTACAATGGTAACATGGCCAGACACAGTGCTCAGTCCTTTGGAGAGAGGACCGTGGGTGATCCTTACAGTCTTCATCAATGGCCTGTGAAACATCTTAGACTGTGTGGGCCCTTCAGTCTCTGTGACCAACTCTGCCTCTGTCCTGTGAAAGCACCAGAGGCATTATAAATGGGCACAACTGTGTTCCAATAAAACTTTATTTGAAAAAACAGGCAGCAGGCTATTACTGTTTTGCAGACTGTAGTTTGCTAATCCTAGGCCTACACTGTAATTTTCTTTGGCTGCCACCTTTTTAAAAAAATTTTTTTATAATTAATATGTCTCTTTAGGATAAGGAAAAACAGTGCATAGTTCTTAAAAAGAACAGTTGCATGAAAACTCCTGCCATAAGATAGGCAAGCTCTGACATTGGATTATTGCCTGACAGTTTAAAATGGAATTCTATAGGTGTTAGCTGATTCCCTAACATCCACCCAGTTCTGAGACACAAAGGTGAATATGCAGCGCTGTTTGGCACTTACCACTGTGACAGGTGTGGGAGACGAAGGAGAGTCCTGTTTCTCTTTACTGTGTTTTATAAACTGTCTTAGCCCCCTTAGGGTAGACACTGTGCTTTGGCTGGAGACCTCAATGTCTCACCTAAGGAATTAGGAGGCTTCTCAGCAGCTAATTAGGTCCTCGTGCAAGGAATCCACTTCCAGTGGTGCTGGGGTGTTAGTTGTGCTTTAACCAGGTTACCCTTGTTACCAGCATTGTACTTTGTGACCCCGTTAGCACTGATGCACACAGCTGAGCTTCCCATGTAGACACACAGCAGTGCCTCCTTGTCCTTCAGTTGACTTTGCGTGTCTACAATGGATGCATGGCAGCACTTAACTGCCTTCATGCTGAGTGGGTCTGGAACACTCAACCTCCGACCTGTCTTTTCAGTATCCAGCTCCGTGACAATAATTTAAGGTCACAGCCCTTTGAACTATAGCTTGTGGAATGGATTGCGTAACATGGAGGCATTGAATTTTCTAGATTTGGAGGAAACAGATTATTCTTCAAACTGGAATCACGTAAAAAACAAAAATGGGTATTGTAAACCTATATTCAACCTATTAAGTTGCTCGGATGTTTCCTCTTAGCCAGTCAGTTGATTCATAGGCAACGTATAATTCACTGACCCTCTGGTCAGAGTTCCAGCAGGAAACCATCCCATGGCTGCCATGTTTGAATACAGAGAGCTTTACACTGGGATTTCCTGATTTTCAAAATTAATTAGATTAATGTCATTAGTGGTATATTGTTACCGATATTTTATGAGAAATAAAATGAGAGCTATTTTATGAGAAATATCTTGTCAAAATGCTTGCTCTGTAAAGGGGCCTCTGAAATGTTCAGGCTTCAGGGAAAGTGTTAAGAGCCAATTGGCTTTGCCATTGTTGCTCCTTTCCTGTTCTCAGATTGTGCATACCTCAGTCAATTTAGATAGACACATCTCAGGCTGGAATCCAACCCACACTTATGCCCACACAACTCTGGACCTTCAGTGAGGCTAACCTTTTAGGCATGATATTCTTGAAGCCTTTTTAATATTGCCTCCAAGAGCTGTGGTTTCTTACTGGCAAAATGCTTTAACTCTTTTTAAAAATATATTTATTTTATATTTATTTATTTATTTGGCTGTGGTGTGTCTTCGTTGTGGCACATGGGATCTTCAATGTGGCATGAAAACTCTTAAAGGCAGCCTGTGGGATCTAGTTCCCCAACCAGGAATTGAACCCATATTGGGAACATGGAGTCCTAGCCACTGGACCACCAAGGAAGTCCCTCTTTTTCTATCTTTGTACTATGCCTGGTGCCCATCTAGCATGTTTGTGCCTTTGCTCTCCTGAAGGTCAGTAAATCTTGAGTGAATTGGAATTATAAGATGGATGAATGTTTAAAAATAACGATCATATGAAGAATGCAACAACGTTTTCTCACTTCCCACTTGATTCTACTTCTCATCTCTGTACGTGAGAAAACAGACTTTCCAAGATATAAAAAGAAGAGACAGGAAAGGTGGAGAGATGGGTTTAAAGCCATGGTAAACAAGTCCCAGGAAATCCTTGGGGGCCCATCCTGGCAATCCTCTTAAAATTTGAGACTCCTTTAAAATTTATTTTTTAATAGGCTTCATTGGACTTGAAACAGTTAAAAAATTGTTGTTTATAAAAGAGAGGAGGGTTGGTGAGCTAGTGGGGAAGATTATTTAAATCCCATTGCACTCCAGGGGCCTTTACGGAAGGTGAAGTCCTGAATGGCAAGAGACCACCCAGAAGTTGAACTGACTTTGTTTTAATAATCGCCATTTCAACACTGGTTTAGCGGGAGGTCCTGAAATTGGATTTTGACACTCTTGGGCTTCTGCGCATCAGACCTGCTGCCAAGGGGTGTTTGATACACACAGATCTGTTGGGACAATGGCTTTGTGCTCAAAGAAACAATGGCCTGTGTGTCCTTGGGGGTTGGGGAGTGATAGGTTGGTGGGATGGGATGGGGGGCCCACACAGATCCTGGACCAACACCTCATTATTGGAAATCATTTCCTCCCTCTCTCTTTCTCCTGGTCTTGGGACCTCAGGTTGCCTCTGAGCCCTCACCATCCCTACTGCAAGTCCCAGAGGGGAGTCTGCATCGTCCGGGAAGCCCACCCAGCCATTCCACATTCCAGGCTTCAGAGTGGGTGTAAAATAAACTCATCTCTCCAAACTGCTCTGGGTCTGAGAAGAAAAAGACCAATCGATACAAGTTTTCTCAAAACGTATTGAAGAGCCCTCACACCTGACTGCTTTCCCAAGATTTAACCTACAAGCTTCAGTATTAATTTGGACTCCACCTGTGTGAAATCCATTTTTTGCCTCCCAAGCCAAAGGCTAATGTTTATACTCACTCAATATTAAGATCAGGAAGACTTAAATGTCTGTACTTGCTAGAGAGGATATCTTAGGGTATTTTATAGTTCCATGTGATTCTTGAATGTAAATTATTGTCACCATCTACCTTCAATAGGACTTGAGAAGCCACTATTTCTCTAACCAGAGTCCTCTCTCTGTGCTATTTCAGGTTTGGAAAGAAATCCCGGCCTGCAATGTATGACGTGACCCCCATCGCCTATGAGGATTACAGTCCTGATGACAAGCCCTTGGTCACACTGATTAAAACAAAAGATTTGTAATCTTTTTGGGGGATTATTTTTCCAAAAGATGGGCTACTAAATTCGTTTAAATATTTTTAAGAAAAGGAAAAGCTTAAGAAATTTAAGATGTTAGCTGCTCAAATGTTTTCAGTAGACTATTTAAGAACTAATTTTCTGCAGCTTTTAGTTTGAAAAAAATATTTTAAAAACGGAATTTGTGAAATCCGTAGACTACGTTTTCATGTACTTTCTGCTCTCTAAACGGTAGGCTTCGACTAGTGTGTGTACTTTCCACAGTTAGATATTCTCATGAACCAGATTGATTTCAGCAGTGGTTACAGAGTAAGTCTCATCAAGGACAAGTTTGTATTTGACGTGTGAATGCTGACTTTTTGAGTAGAGTTAGGAAACACATGTAGTATGAACTATAATACAGTATACCCATTAACTTAAAAAGAAGTCTGAAATGTTTGTTCTGTGAAAAAGAAACTAGTTAAATGTACTATTCCTAACCTGAATGAAATTAGCCTTTGCCTTATTCTGTGCATGGGTAAGTAACTTATTTCTGCACTGTTTTGTTGAACCTTGCAGAAACCGGAAACATTCTCTTGAGTTTGTTTGTTTTCTTGTCGTTTTCGTAACAGTCATCAAGCTAGACCTTGAAAACATACATGATGACAGGGTCTAGTGAGGCAAATTGCGATCGAGTTGAATCTGTATTTTCCTCTACCAGTCAAGGTTTTTGTATTGTGAGTAAATTAAATTTATGTTGGAGTTGTTCCTTGCTAAGAGGTAGTAACTGTAAGAGCGTACCGATTCCTTCAGTAGTGAGTATATCTCATAGTGCATCTTTATTTATATCTAGGACATTTTTGTGGCTGTATTTGATTGATATGTGCTTCTTCTGATTCTTGCTAATTTCAAAGAATATTGAATAAATGTTACAAAGTCAAGGATGCACTTGTCTCTCTCTCTCTTTTTTAAATTATAGAAAACGTTTGGATTTGATATGGTAAAGAATCCACCTGCACTCAGGAGGCTCAGTCCCTGGGTTGGGAAGATTCCCCTGGAGAAGGGAATGGCAACCCACCCCAGTATTCTTGCCTGGAGAACTCCATGGACAGAGGAGCCTGGCTGGCTACAGTTCATAGCGTTGCAGAGTCGGATACAATTGAGGAACTAATACACACACATCAAACAAAAAAAAAATCTTACTCTTTAAATGTTTTTTTTTTACATTTTAAATAGGCCAAGGAGTACATTTTTGTGGCTGCTGGAGTCATTCCCTGTTCCTCCCAGGAGCCCTTCTGACCTCCTGAGTCAGTGAACCATCCCTACTGTCTTATAAGGTGAAAAAAAAAAAAATTCTCATTGTAACTCTTGCATCAGAATTTGTCAGTGAAATGTAGCACATGTGACTACTGAGGTACATTGAAATCCAGAAACGCTTCTGGATGTGATGTGCAGAGACCCTACAGCTTCAAGAAACATCTTACAAAGGCTGCTCTCCTGGGCGGGTCAAGTGAAATCAGCAAGCAGCACCTGGGTCCTTAAAACTGGAAGGCAGCTTACAGTCACCCTGTATTCAATTCCATTTTGCATCTAAATGTGGCACTGAAGTCCCAGGGGCTTAAAAAAAAAACAAACCAGTTTCATCTTCACATGGGAACATTTGGTGAGACCAAGAGAAGTCCTGAAATTAGGTGCAAGGGAGGCCTTTAGGCAAAAAGAAGCATTTATGATGCTTTTCCTTCTTTCTCTTCCCTTAGAACATCTGTCCCCAATCCTACAAGTGATATAGCGATACACTCACACTCTGATTATTAAATGAGACAGTGAAATAAGGTAATATTTTTAGTTTGAGTATTTGGAAGTGAAGTAAGAACAAAATATGAGCAGGGCTGATTAGCATCCATGGAACACAGGCAGGCATTTTACTTCCATCTTCCCGCGGAAGACTCGGTTGTGCAGTGCACAGACACCCCTCATCCCCAGGAGACAGCCTGGAAACCACCCATCTCCTGTGGACTCCCAAGGGCATTGTTAAGTGCTGCCATGACCTTCATCTGAAGCTGCTTCCCTTACAGTCTCTCAAATAATTTTTAATCTTCCAAATTCTTTTTTTCTTTTAGCTTTTTTGAAAATTTATTTTTTATTTGGAGGATGATTGCTTTACTATATCGTGTTGGTTTCTGCTGTACAACAAGGTGAATCAGCTATTAGTACACAAATATCCCCTTCCTCTTGGACCTCTCTCCCCCCCCACCCCCCACCCCCATTCCACCCCTCTAAGTCATCAGAGAGCACCAAACTGAGCTCCCTGTGCTGTACAGCAGCTTCCCACTAGCTCTCTTTTTCACATATAGTAGTGCATGTAATGGAGAAGGCAATGGCAAGCCACTCCAGTACTCTTGCCTGGAAAATCACATGGACGGAGGAGCCTGGTGGGCTGCAGTCCATGGGGTTGCTAAGAGTCGGACACAACTGAGCAACTTCACTTTCACTTTTCACTTTCACACATTGGAGGAGGAAATGGCAACCCATTCCAGTGTTCTTGCCTGGAGAATCCCAGGGATGGCGGAGCCTGGTCGGCTGCCGTCTATGGGGTCGCACAGAGAGTCGGACACGACTGAGGCGACTTGGCAGCAGCAGCAGCAGTGCATGTATGTCAATGCTACTCTGCTAATTCATCCCACCCTCCCTTTCCCCCACTGTGTCCATAAGTTCGTTCTCTACGTCTGCATTTCTATTCCCGCCCTGCAAATATGATCGTCTGTACCATTTTTCTAGATTCCATATCCAGTGTGTTAGACATTCAGTCATGTCTGATTCTTTCTGACCCTGTGAACTGTAGCCTGCTAGGCTCCTCTGTCCATGGAATTCTCCAGGCAAGGATATTGGCGTGAGTAGCCAATCCTTTTTCCAGGGGCTCTTCCTGACCCAGGGATCAAAGCTGGGTCTACAGCATTGCAGGAAGATTCTTTACCATCTGAGTCACCAGGGAAGTTCCGTATGCTGTTAATATATGATACCAAATTCATTAGGTATGATACCCTTCAAGGACTTGCTTGGAGAACTAAATGGGCTTTTATCAGTGATAATTTGTCTTTTTAAAGCAATTTAACTGAGCCATTTGTTCGGGTTGTAAGCTGACGTGACTGCCTTCTGAGGGTCTGCGGCCAACCCCAAACCCATTTAAAGACCTTCGCTTATTCATTTGAAGACTCAATAATAATACCCCTCACTGAGTACTTGTTCTGTGTCAGCAGATGCTGAGCAACAAGGGCTGCACAGAAGGATTCTGGCTCCTGAGTTCACAGCTTGTTTTGAATCATACCTTCATCTAATAAACAAGTACAGAATCACACTTAGAAGGGCCTGGTGAAGGAAAGGTAAACACTGCTATTCGGCAGTTTATTTGCAGCAGAGTGGATTGGAATCATGTTTCACCCATTTATTTCCTAACAACTTTGAGCACACGACTCTGAGCCTATCCTGGTTTTTTATGGGTTTTTTTGTTTTGTTTTTTTGGAGTTGGGGGAAGATGAACTCTTTTGTTTTTTCGAAAACTTTGTATTTTATTAATGGTGAGTTAGTGATGAAGCAATTTCTTTTTTTATTGGAGTATTTGTCATTGTTTAGTTGCTAAGTCGTATCCAACTCTTTCCAATCCCATGGACTGTAGCCTGCCAGATGCTTCTGTCCAAGGGATTTCCTAGGCAAGAATACTGGAGTGGATTGCTATATCCTTCTCCAGGGCAGTGAGGGTCACTCTGAGAATTAAACACCAGAATATATGTAAATCACTTAGCCGACTTCCAGTGCACATTAAGCATTTAGCACTTTAACAATTACTGTTGTCGCTTTTGTTCTTATTTTAGACACAGAGCTTATCACAAAGGAGGTTAATAAGGTTAATGTCTGTGATCTGCAGCTCGTGAATTGTGGATGGTGGAGGAGTTATGAGAAAGGTTGGTGCCCTTCTACTCAGTGTATCAAGCACTCTGCATCTTGTTTAACTTTTTACTTTGCTGTATTTGTGAAGAAAGAAGCATTTAGTAAGCAAGAGAAAATTACTGCCCAGGACTTGTTGAACTGGTGATAGTCTCACAACGTAGAGGAGCAGGAATTAGCCCTGTTCTCATGTGTGGATTCTCACAAGACAGGGTAACTGTTTCTAAGAACAGGGATCCTCACCCACTAGGGATTCCCAGGTGGCTCAGTAGTACAGAATATGCCTGCCAGTACTGGAGACTCAAGAGACATGGGTTTGATCCCCGGGTTGGGAGGATCCCCTGGAGAAGGAAATGGCAACCCTCTCCAGTATTCTTGCTTGGAAAATCCCATGGGCAGACGAGCTTGGGGGGCCTCATGGGGTCACAAAGCGTCAGACACCACTGAGCACAGCAGAGTATCACCACCTATAAATGGTCCAGCTCTATCTCCAGATCATTTAGTGTTTTTTCAGAATTGCAAGGGCATGGCATACACAGATAAATCATTTCCAAGAAGTTTAATTTCCAAAAGCTGATTTCTTTGACACTTGTACCAAGGTCTCTACTTAGTACTGTCCAGCTGGCCTTGGATCACCAACTGTTCCCCTACTCTAATGGCTTCTGCTTCTTCACTTCATGGGACGATAATTTTTTGAACACCGATTTTCTCCAGGAACTGAAGGATGGCTAGGAGCCTGAATTGATTTTATTTCTAAACAATGTTGTAGGTTGAGTGTAAAACAACCCTTGAAAACCTTTTCAGGTATAAATAAGTTTAAGGCATAGTTTTACAGTTAAAGGGCTTTACAGGTTACTTCTTGGGGCAAACAGAAAAGCCATAAGAAAGATGTACATTTGTTGTTGTTCAGTTGCTAAGCTGTATCTGATTCTTTGTGAACCCATGGACTGCAGCATGCCAGGCTTTCCTGTCCTTCACTATCTCCTGGAATCTGCTCAAACTCATGTCCATTGAGTCAGTGATGCCCTCCAACCATCTTGTCCTCTGTCGTCCCCTTCTCCTCCTACCCTCAATCTTTCCCAGCATCAGGGTCTTTTCCAATGAGTCGGCTATGAGTGGCCAAAGTATTGGATCTTCAGCTTCAGCATCAGTCCTTCTAATGTGATTTCCTTTAGGATTGACCGGTTTGATCCCCTGGCAGTCCAAGGGGCTTTCAAGACCTTTCTGCAGCACCACAGTTCAAAAGCTTCAATTCTTCGGTGCTCAGCCTCCTTTATGGTCATTAAGATGTACATGAAGAAACTATAAAATTGTAAGGAACCACTGACAACAACCTCGGGAGATCCTGTTGATGCCTCCACAACTGCCATTTCTCTATTCCTCTTTCAATCCACCGTGGGGTTGGAGATGCCAGGAATCCACTACCCCAGCTGCCTTTGCTTTTAGGGTGAGTGTGTGGCTCAGTGTTGGTTGCTGGGACCTTCGAGGAAATCTCACTGGACTTCCTAAAATGAATTTCCTCCCTGATAAGAGAGATAAGATGGAGCACAGACTTTGTGCTGCCCATTACTTCCTGCTTTTGGGTGCTTTTCTGTCAAGACTGCTGCTGCTGCTGCTGGTGCTGCCCACCAGGCTCCCCCGTCCCTGGGATTCTCCAGGCAAGAACACTTGTAATAACTGCAAACTCCCCTCATCCATGATAGGGTGCTGTGCAATTCTGAGGATGGCAGAAGATAAAGGAGAGAGCTGGTGCTTAGTGATGAAATGGAGTTTTGGGGGGTGGGGTTTAAAATAGGGCTTTATTTTATTGAAGTGTAATTGACAAATAGAGTTGAAAGATATTTCGTGTACAGCATGATGATCTGATACACGTATACGTTGTGAAAGGATTTCCCCCATAGAGTTAGTTAACACACCTGTATCTTGTGTGTGTGTGCATGATAGAGAACGTTTAAATCCTACTTTTAGCAAATTTCAATTATACAGTAAGGTGTTATCAATCATGTGAAGTGAAATGAAAGTGTTAGTTGCTCAGTGTCCTACTCTTTGCAACCTCATGGACTGTAGTCCTCCAGGCTTCTCTGTCCGTGGGGATTCTCTAGGCAAGAATACTAAAGTGGGGAGCCATTTCCTTTTTCAGAGGCTCTTCCCGACTCAGGGATCAAACCTGAGTCTCCTGCATTGCAGGCAGATTCTTTACCTTCTGAGTCACCACCATAGTCACCATGTTTTACTTTAGATACTCAGACCTTATTCAGCTAATGGCTGAAACTTTGTTCAGCCAGCCTTTTACCAATCTCTCTCCATTTCCAGACCCCACCTCCCAACCTACCTCCCCCAGTCCATGGCAACCAATTTTCCACTCTCTTAGAAAACTCAATTTTCTGTGAATTTGAATTTTTTTGAGTCACACATATAAATGATATGAGGCATTTGTTTTTCTCTGTCTGGCTTGCTTCACTTAGGTTAATGCCTTTCAGGTGCATCCAAATGACCGGATGCACCTGAACATCTTCTTTATCCATTTATCCATTGATAGACACTTAGGTTGTTTCCACAACTTGGCTGTTGTGAATTATGGTGCAATGAACATGAGAGTGCAGATAATCTTTTCGAGGTAATGGTTTTGTTTCCTTTGTTTCCTTTAGGTTTATCGTTGTTTCCTTTGGGATTGTTGGATCATATAATAGTTCTACTTTTAATTTCTTGAGGAAGCTTGATACTGTTTTCCGTAGTAGTTGTATCCGTTTACAGTCCCACCAACAGTGTGTACAAGAGCTTCCTTGCCTGCATTTGCAGTTCTTGTCATTTGATACTAGATCTCCTAAGAGTTCTGAGATGCTCTTGTCAGTGTCACTAGCCATATATGGTTAACTACATTTAAACTTCTGGGTAGCACTAGTGGTAAAGAGCCTGCTTGCCAGTGCAGGAAAGGTAAGAGATGCGGGTTAGACCCCTGGGTTGGGAAGATTCCCTAGAGAAGGGCATGACAACCCACTCCAGTGTTCTTGCCTGGAGAATCACATGGACAGAGGAGCTTGGCGGGCTACAGTTCATGGGGTTGCAAAGAGTTGGACATGACTGAAGCAACTTAGCATACAAATAAATTTTAAAAATTTCAGCTTCTCTGTTGCAGTAGCCACATTGCAAGGGCTCAGGAGCCGTATGCGCTGAGTGGTTGCTATGTAGGGCAGCCCCATTGTGAACAAGTTCATCATTACAGAAAGTTCTAGTGGACAGTGCTGATCTAGATAAGTATGTTTATTGTTTTAAGTCATTTAAAACTGGGTGCTCTTAATCCTTACAGTCTAAAGAAATGTAAACTGCTTTTGAAATTGTGCTGTGTATGTGTTAATCACCCAGTGAGTCACAGGGCAAGAATTATTTTACCCATCATTCTTAGAGATCTGAGTCAGGGGTTGTGGGAAGGAAGAGGAGAGGGGCTTAGAGGGCTACTGAGAGCCTGGTGTGGACAACCTGAATGATCACTCTATGGAGTCTAGAATTTTCCTAGAGTCCGAGAAGAGTCATGAATGGCTTTGAGCTGGGAAAGGAGAATCTTATAATGCTGCAGATAGAAAGGGCACAGACTGAAATTGTTCATAACAGGGTTCAATGAACTCTGATAAGATTTGAATTACTCTTCAAGCTCAGTGTCTTCAGCTACAAAATAGGAATGCTGCTGCTGCTGCTGCTGTCACTTCAGTCGTGTCCGACTCTGTGTGATCCCACAGATGGCAGCCCACCAGGTTCCACCATCCCTGGGATTCTCCAGGCAAGAACACTGGAGTGGGTTGCCATTTCCTGCTGCAATGCATGAAAGTGAAAGTGAAGTCGCTCCGTCGTGTCCGACTCTTAGCGACCCCATGGACTGCAGCCTACCAGGCTCCTCTGTCCATGGGATTTTCCAGGCAAGAGTACTGGAGTGGGTTGCCATTGCCTTCTCTGACAAAATAGGAATGAAAGTAGCTAATTTATAGCAGGGGTTGGTATGCTATGGCCCACAGTCCAAACATGCCCAAAGCTTGTTTTTGTACAGCCTGTTCTCCAGCTAAGAGTGGCTGTGTATGTTTTAATGAGATTTTTATTTTAGAATAGGTTTTGATTTATGGGAAAGTTGTGAAGGTATTACAAGGGGTTTGTATTTACACCACACAGGTGACTCAGTGGTAAAGAATTCACCAGCCAATGCAGGAGTTGCAGGAGATACGGGTTCAATCCCTCGGTTGGGAAGATCCTCTGGAGGAGGAAATGGCAACCCGCTCCAGTATTCTTGACCATGATAATCCCATGGATAGAGAAGCCTGGTGGGCTATAGTCCATGGAGTCGCAAAGAGTCAGACACAACTAAACATGCAGACATAACATACCATAATTTTCTTTTTTATTAACATTCTACATTAGTACAGCACATTTGTAACAACTCATAAACCACTGTTGATGTATCATTATTAAAGTCCATACTTAATTCAAATTTCCTTTTTATTTTTCCACTTAATGTGCTTTTTCTGTCCCAGGATCTCTGCAGTGCATCTGGTCACCATGTCTCCTGAGGCAACTTTAGCTATGACACTTCCTCAGACTTCCTTTGTTTCTGATGACTTTGACAGTTTTGAAGGGTACTGGCCAAATACCTCGTAGACTGATCCTCTATAGCAATTTTTCTATTGATTGTTTTTTCAAGATCAGACTGGCATTATAGGTTCTGGAGAGGAAGTCCACTGAGACAGAGTGCCACTGTCATCATTTCATGTCATGTTTACAGACTACCAATATGGCTTGTCACTTCTGACATGAACTTGACCACCGGGCTGAAGTATGTTCAGCAGGCTTCTTTGCTGCCAAATAACTCTGTGTGGCATACAGTCATTGGTGAAGGTCCCAGTTTCTGGACCCGTCACTGTTGAAGGGCGTGGCATTGTCTTGGAACTGGGAAAAGAGCTCCTTACCTCTTCGAACACAGGGGATATACAGTGAGTGGTGGGGTGGGAGAAGCCCCAAACAAAATCACAGTGCCCTTACAGTGAGGAAAGGTGAGAATGGTACTAGGAGGCTGCCAGAAATGTCCTCTATGTCTACATATAGATAAAGGAGTGGTGAGTGAGTGGGAAATTGAGGAAACATTAGGCTGGGAGTATACAAGCCTGGATTCTTCTCTTAACTTGCTGTGCTGGTCGAACTGGGTGAGTCATGTCACCTCTCTAGGATGGTGCTTTGTCATTTTTGATATTGAGCAGTTGGAGCAGTTTCAGAGGCTACATCTTGACTTTCATACATATGATTTGATCCACAGATGTGTTTTCCTTTGTCCTATGAAAGTGAAAGAGTCACTCAGTAGTGTCCAACTCTTTGTGACCCTATGGACTGTATGTAGCCTGCCAAGCTCCTCTGTCCACAGAATTCTCCAGGCAAGAATACTGGATTGGGGAACCATTCCTTTCTCCATGGCATCTTCCCAACCCAGGGATCAAACCTAGGTCTCCTGCATTACAGGAAGACTCTTTATCATTAGAGCCACCAGGGAAGTCAGGTTGTGCTATACTGTGTGTGTAAACCAAAGTCTGAAAAAATTGGTATTTACAAAGCAAAACTAGACCCAGACCTAAGGAATAAACATGAACACCAAGGGGGAAGGGGGAGAGGGGATGAATTGGGAGATTAGGATTGATATATATGCATTATTGATATTATGTATAAAATAAATAACTAATAAGAAAGGGGATACCAAAGAATCTTCAAGTTTGGAAAACTCAGCAGCAGCCACAGGACTAGAAAAGGTCAGTTTTCATTCTAATCCCAAAGAGAGGCATTGCCAAAGAATGCTCAAACTACCTCACAATTGCATTCATCTCATATGCGGGTAAAGCAATGCTCAAAATTCTCCAAGTCAGGCGTCAGCAATGCATGAACTGTGAACTTCCAGATGTTCAAACTGGTTTTAGAAAAGGCAGAGGAACAAGAGATCAAACTGCCAACATCTGCTGGGTCATCAAAAAAGCAAGAGAGTTCCAGAAAAACATCTATTTTTGCTTTATTGACTATGCCAAAGCCTTTGACCGTGTGGATCACAATAAACTGCGGAAAATTCTGAAAGAGATGGCAAATACCACACCATCTGACCTGCCTCTTGAGAAACCTGTATGCAGGTCAGGAAACAGCAGTTAGAACTGGACATGGAACAACAGACTGGTTCCAAATAGGAAAAGGAGTACGTCAAGGTTGTATATTGTCACTCTGCTTATTTAACTTATATGCAGAGTATATCATGAGAAACGCTGGGCTGGGGGAAGCACAAGCTGGAATCAAGATTGCCAGGAGAAATATCAATAACCTCAGATATGCAGATGAAACCACCCTTATGGCAGAAAATGAAGAAGAAGTAAAGACCTCTTGATGAAAGTGAAAGAGGAGAGTGAAAATGCTGACTTAAAGCTCAACGTCCAAAAAACTAAGATCATGGCATCTGGTCCCATCCTGGCAAATAGATGGGGAAACAATGGAAACAGTGACAGACTATTTTTTTTGGCTCCAAAATCACTGAAGATGGTTACTGAAGCCGTGAAATTAAAAGATACTTGCTCCTTGGAAGAAAAGTTATGACCAACCTAGATAGCATATTAAAAAGCAGAGACATTACTTTGCCGACAAAGGTCCATCTAGTCAAAGCCATGTTTTTTCCAGTAGTCATATATGGATGTGAAAGTTGGAGTATAAAGAAAACTGAGTGCTGGAGAATTGATGCTTTTGAACTGTGGTGTTGGAGAAGACTCTTGAGAGTCCCTTGTACCGCAAGGAGATCCAACCAGTCCATTCTAAGGGAGATCGATCCTGGGTGTTCATTGGAAGGACTGATGCTAAAGCTGAAACTGCAATACTTTGGCCACCTGATGCAAAGAACTGACTCATTGGAAAAGACCCTGATGCTGGGAAAGATCGAAGGCAGGAGGAGAAGGGGATGACAGAGGATGAGATGGTTGGATGGCATCACCAACTCAATGGACATAAGTTTGAGTAAATTCCAAGGGTTCGTGATGGACAGGGAAGCCTGGCATGCTGCAGCCCATGGGGTTGCAAGGAGTTGGTCACGACTGAGCGACTGAACTGAACTGAATGAGAACCTACCCTGTAGCACAGAGAACTCCACTCATTGCTCTGTGGTGACCTAAATGGGAAGGAAATCCAAAAAAGAGGAGATGTGTGTTTATATATAGCTGATTCATTTTGCTGTATAGCAGAAGCTAACACAACATTGTAAAGCAACTATATTCCAATAAAAATCTCAAAATAAAAAACTAAAAGTAAGGAAAGCCTGTCTCTGTCTCTCTCACAGCACACACCCACACACATACTAGCACATGGCCGCAAGTGGCTGAAACTAAAATGAAGCTTCCCCTTTAAGATAACTGCACACAGTTCCCACCACTCCCTATCATCCCACTGGTGCTAAACAAGAATGTAAGTTATGTCACTTACAGTCTTATTTGCCCAGTTATGTTTTCTTGTTTTTTGTTTTATTTTCTTTTGTGGATAAACATTTTTATGTAGCCATACCTTCAAAATAGGTGAATGAGCATTGTATTGAGTGGGCTGTGTATTTCAAGGAAAATGTGAGCATAATTCCTTGTGTTGTTTAAGGCTATTTGTCTGTGTTTGTTATACAAAACCACCTGCTGAGTTGACTTAGTTACATTATTTTCCTGACCCCTGGGAAAATGTTTGGGAACACAAGACTAGATCGGAGATTTTATTTTATTTTTTTTTCCCTTTAAAAACTTAATAGCATTTATACATTGAAGGTATTTGATTTTCTTGTAACTAGCACTTCAAATGCAACAAGCATTTGAAGCAACAAGCATTTGACCCAACAAGTAAAACTTTCTACAGTTCATAACTTTTATAAATAAAATAAATGTACAGTGAATAAGTTCTCTGAAATATTTAAATATTTCTGCAGGTTTAGTAACATCGTAAAATACATTTCAACTAAAATTCACAAATCTAAAAACCTGTTAGGCATTTTTAGGCGTTTTAAGTTGGAAATGAAGGCCAATGTTACATCGTAATATGCCAATTACAAATAGTACTTCAAATAGCAAATACTACAGTTTGTCCCAAACTTTAAAAACTATTCATGAACTCAACACTGTACTATTGATGGCTATGAGAATTGTTTCCTAGCCTTTTTGAAAATTTCAACCCATTTACGTTTAAGGTAATTATTGATAAGTACAATCCTGTAGCCATTTTCTTTATTGCTTTGGGGTCAAGTTTATACACTCTTTCTGTGTTTCCTGTCTATAGAAGATCCTTTAGCATTTGTTGGAGAGCTGGTTTGGTGATGCTGAATTCCCTCAGCTTTTGCTTGTCTGTAAAGCTTTTGATTTCTCCTTCATATTTGAATGAGATCCTTGCTGGGTATAGTAATCTGGGCTGTATGTTATTTTCTTTCATCACTTTAAGTATGCCCTGCCACTCCCTTCTGGCCTGAAGAGTTTCTGTTGAAAGATCAGCTGTTATCCTTATGGGAATCCCCTTATGTGTTATTTGCTGCTTTTCCCTTGCTGCTTTTAATATTTGTTCTTTGTGTTTGATCTTTGTTAATTTGATTAATATGTGTCTTGGAGTATTTCGCCTTGGGTTTATCCTGTTGGGGACTCTCTGGGTTTCTTGGACTTGGGTGATTATTTCTTTCCCTATATTAGGGAAGTTTTCAACTATTATCTCCTCAAGTATTCTCTCATGGTCTTTCTTTTTGTCTTCTTTTTCTGGGACTCCTATGATTCGAATGTTGGAGCGTTTAACATTGTCCCAGAGGTCTCTAATATTGTCCTCATTTCTTTTAATTCGTTTTTCTTTTTTCCTCTCTGTTTCATTTATTTCTACAATTCTATCTTCTGGTTCACTTATCCTGTCTTCTGCCTCTGTTATTCTACTGTTTGTTCCCTCCAGAGTGTTTCTGATCTCATCTATTGCATTATTCATTGTATATTGACTCTTTTTTATTTCTTCTAAGTCCTTATTAAATCTTTCTTCCATCTTCTCAATCCTTTTCTCCAGGTTATTTATCTGTAACTCCATTTTGCTTTCAAGATTTTGAATCATTTTCACCATCAAAATTTGAAATTCTTTATCAGGTAAATTCCCTGTATCTTCTTCTTTTGTTTGTGTTGGTGGGCAATTATCTTGTTCCTTTACTTGCTGGGTATTTCTCTGCCTCTTCATCTTGCTTATATTTCTTTGCTTGGGGTGGCCTTTCCCTCTTCTTGCAGTTTGTGGAGTTCTCTTTATTATGTAGTTTCTTTGCTGTGTGTGGGGTTGGACGGGTGACTTGTCCGGGTTCCCTGGTTAGGGAAGCATGTGTCGGTGTTCTGGTTGATGGAGCTGGATTTCTTCTCTCTCCTTTAGAAGACAATGGGCTGCTTTTCTGGGAGCCTGATGTCCTCTGCCAGTATTCAGAAGTTGTTTTGTGGACTTTACTCTGCGTTCAAATGTTCCTTTGATGAATTTGTGGGGGAGAGAGTGGTCTCGCCGTCTTATCCCTCCGCCATCTTGTTCCTTCCTCCCCAGAACACTGGATTCTTATATTCCACTTGGTCGTGGAGTATCTCTTCCCAGCTGCTCCAGCAAGGTGCAGCCGCTGTACCTTACCTTGTACGAGGGGTATCTCCTCAAGGCCGCCCCTCCTGCTTTGAATGTGGATCAGCTCCTCTCCGCCCTCCGGTGCCCAAGCAGCCACCGCCTCCTGGACGTGGTACAGCTCCTCTCGGCCACCGCCCTAACCCTGGGCAGGGTAGATCCTCTCAGCCACGATTCTGCACGTGGTCAGTTGCGCCGGAGCGCGTCTCTGGCGTCTGCGCCGCCGGAGCCGGGCGTCTCTCGCGTCTGCGCCGCCGGAGCCGGGCGTCTCTCGCGTCTGCGCCGCCGGAGCCGGCGTCTCTCGCGTCTGGGACCTTTTTCTTTAAACAGTGATGTTTCAGTAATAATCTTTCTACTGTGTTAGTGATAAAATCAGAAGAGATCTTTGCTTGGCTCCATTTCCCTATGGATGTGAGCTTCCCAAAAGCTCAATTTATATTCCTGAAGAGCAGCCTTTTCATATTGGAAGAAATTAGTTCTCTTTTTCCACATGTTCTTCTAGCTTAGTTATTTTTGGTCTTTGACATAGGTTTCTATGACCAACCCAATTTGAAGGCGGTCCTTTGTCCTTCGGACCTTTATATTCCAGAGGGATGTTCCATTGTATGTGTTAGCTTAGTCAGCCTGTAGTCCTCAGGTGACTAGATCGGAGATTTTAAAAGTTGTTTTTTAAAAAGGTATTCTTCTCTTTTAGTGAAATATTACATGGAAGTGTAATGTATAAATCAGATGAAAATAAGCAAGATGATGTGATTCAACTTGGTTGAGGTCCTCTGGTCCCAAGCTCCATTGACCCCATGTACTCACTACCCTCCACCCCAGTGTTCTCCAACATCACAGGAGAACACGTAAGAGTCCCATAGAAGACAGTCTGAAAATCACTGGACTGGATTAATCCATCTTCAAGACTCTGCCCCTCCCCATCTATCTCAGAGGCAGATTGACATATATACACTATTGATACTAGGTATAAAATAGATCACTAACGAGAACCTACTCTATAGCACAGGGAACTCTACTCAATGCTCTGTGGTGACCTAAAGGGGAAGGAAATCCAAAAACGAGGATTTTATGTATGAGCATATATGAGGCTGGTGAGTGAGTCGGATATAATTATTAGCTGTGGACCACAGAGACATAATACTCATCCCATAGAATTTTTTATAGATTACTACCAAATACTGAGTATAGTTCCCTGTGCTGTATAGCAGGTCCTTGTTGATTATCCATTTTATATATGGTAATGTATCTGTTAATCCCAAACTCTTAATTTATCTCTGCCTACCTCTTTCCCCTTTGGTAACCATAAATCTTTTTCTTTGTCTGTGGGTCTATTTCTGTCTTGTATGTAAGTTCATTTGTATCATTTTTTAAAGATTTCCATATATAAGTAATATCACTTGATATTTGTCTTTCTCCATCTGACTTACTTCACTTGGTATGATGATCTCTGGGTGCATCCATGTTGCTGCACATGGCATTATTTCATTCTTTTATGGCTGAGTAATATGCCATGTATAAATATAGATCTTTTTTATCCATTCATCTGTTGATGGACGTTTAGGTTGCTTCTATGTTTTGGCTATTGTGGATAGTGCTGCAGTGAACACTGGAGTGAACGTATCTTTTTGAATTAGAGCTTTCTCTGTATATATGCCTGACCCCATGGACCTTAAAGGCTAGAAGGAAGACAGAGATTTGAAATTCATCTTTGCATCAGGTTCCGATACCAGGATTTATTAGAACTCCTAGCAGGGAGAACCAGATACTTTTCTGTAGAAGTCAGGGAAGACACCTTGGCTCAGTTCAGTTCAGTTCAGTTGCTCAGTCGTGTCCGACTCTCCACAACCCCATGAATCATAGCACGCCAGGCCTCCCTGTACAGCACAAACTCCCGGAGTTCACTCAAACTCATGTCCATTGAGTCGGTGATGCCATCCAGCCATCTCATTCTCGGTCGTCCCCTTCTCCTCCCGCCCCCAACCCTTCCCAGAATCAGAGTATTTTCCAGTGAGTCAACTCGCCACATGAGGTGGCCAAAGTATTGCAGTTTCAGCTTTAGCATCAGTCCTTCCAATGAACACCCAGGATTGATCTCCTTTAGAATGGACTGGTTGGATCTCCTTGCAGTACAAGGGACTCTCAAGAGTCTTCTCCAACACCACAGTTCAAAAGCATAAATTCTTCGGCGATCAGCCTTCTTCACAGTCCAACTCTCACATCCATACATGACCACGGGAAAAACCATAGCCTTGACTAGATGGACCTTTGTTGGCAAAGTAATGTCTCTGCTTTTTAGTATACTATCAAGGTTGGTCATAACTTTCCTTCCAAGGAGTAAGTGTCTTTTAATTTCATGGCTGCAATCAGCATCCGCAGTGATTTTGGAGCCCCCAAAAAATAAAGTCTGACACTGTCTCCACTGTTTTTCCGTCTATTTCCCATGAAGTGATGGGACCAGATGCCATGATCTTTGTTTTCTGAATGTTGAGCTTCAAACCAACCTTTTCACTCTCCTCTTTCACTTTCATCAAGAGGCTTTTGAGTTCCTCTTCACTTTCTGCCATAAGGGTTGTGTCATCTGCATATCTGAGCTTATTGATATTTCTCCAGGCAATCTTGATTCCAGCTTGTGCTTCTTCCAGCCCAGCATTCCTCATGATGTACTCTGCATATAAGTTAAATAAGCAGGGTGACAATATACAGCCTTGACGTACTCCTTTTCCTATTTGGAACCAGTCTGTTGTTCCATGTACAGTTCTGACTGTTGATTCCTGACCTGCATATAGGTTTCTCAAGAGGCAGGTCAGGTGCTCTGGTATTCCCATCTCTTTCAGAATGTTCCACAGTTTATTGTGATCCACACAGTCAAAGGCTTTGGCATAGTCAATGAAGCAGAAATAGATGTTTTTCTGGAACTCTCTTGCTTTCTCCATGATCCAGTGGATGTTGGCAATTTGATCTCTGGTGCCTCTGCCTTTTCTAAAACCTGCTTGAACATCTGGAAGTTCACGGTTCACATATTGCTGAAGCCTGGCTTGGAAAATTTTGAACATGACTATACTAGCATGTGAGATGAGTGCAATTGTGCGGTAGTTTGAGCATTCCTTGGCATTGCCTCTCTTTGGCATTGCCTTTCTTTGGGATTGGAATGAAGATTGACCTTTTCCAGTCACCTTGGTATTTAACATCTAAATCAGGGTTGGAAGGGTGGTTAAGAATTACCCAGGTGAAGACAAGGTGTGTGAAGTCAAAAAAATGAGAGTAGGCACTTCTGAAGAGCTAAAAAATAATTGAGTCAGGCCAGAGATTCAATGCACAAGGTCAGGATAAGCATGGATTTCTCTATGACCCAACAATTTTACTCCCGGGTAAAGTATCCAAGAGCAACAAAAACATGTACTAAGAAATGTGTTCTACAAGAATGTTTCTACCAACTTTATTCGTCATCGTCCTCAATACAATAGGATGGCACCAAAAAATAAAAAGGAAACATGCAGCAATACTTCAGAATCTTGTAGGCACAAATATTGAGCCAAAAAAGCCAGACACACCAGGGGACACAATGTGTGATTCTGTTTGTGTGAGACTCCAGATCAGGTAAAACCCATTTATGGTGCTAGAAATCTAAAGAGCATTTGCCTCTGGGTACAGGGGATGGGGGATGGATTGGGAAGGGACCAGAATGATGTGTCTGAGCTACGGAAATCGTCTACATCTTGATTTAAGGGACAGTAGCAAAAGAGTCACAGAAGGGTAGCAGAAGAGGAGAGGGTCGGATGGCATCACTGGCTCAATGGATATGAGTTTGTGCAAACCCCGGGAGATAGTGAAGGACAGGGGAGCCTGGCGTGCTGCAGTCCATGGGTCAATAAGAGTCAGGCACGACTTAATGACTGAACAACAACAAAAGTGTATACAGTTGTCAGAGGTCATCAGACTATACACTTAAGATCTGTGCAATTTATTGTATATAAAATTTTAAAAGCAATACATTTAAAAAGAAAAACAACAACAACAATGTCTTTAAAAACAAAAGTGCCAAAAGGAGAATGGGTAGATTGAAGATGGAGAGGTGGACAGAGACCCAAAGATTTCTAGGGTCGGGGGATAAGGGTGTTTTGTTCCAGGACAGGAAGGAAGCAGAAGTCACAGGTTGGTGGGGGAGGATGACCCGGCTGCGGGGAGATTCAGCAGAAGTGAAATTCAGTTAGAGCATCACCAACCTCAGCTTCTGGATTGCATCAGTAGCTCCATGATTTTGTAATGTAGGCTTTGCTTGGATGAATGTCTATTCTAGTTATTACAGTTTTCTAATTCACAGATTAAAACTTCAGCCACAGATGCAGTCCCAGATCAATAGACCACCAGTTGCTGTCATCTTTCTGTTGGCTTATTTGAAAATCTCCAAATTGCTCAAGGGGATGTCCACAAAATTGAAATCCTTTTATTATTAAACTAGTCCATGTGGAAAATACTCCATGGCCAAATTATCTTTTAATAAGGCGATTTCCTATTTTCCCAAGTCAAAAGGCCCCTTAAGAATTTGAAATTCTGATATTGTGGTTTCCTTATGTAGGAGCCAAGTGTTTCCTGCAGTCTTTCAGAAATGTGACTTCCGTGGGAAATTTCAATTTAGCTCATTATAGCATGATCTTTCTTGCAGAGAGGTGGGTGTACATCCCTTCAGGACATAAAGGATATAATAAACATTGAAATGGTCCTTAGATCAAACTGACTTTTAGGCAGACTGCTCAGAATACACACACACACACACACACATACACACACACACACACACAAAGATACAGACAGTGACATTCTGTGGAGGAGCAGAGTTTGGAAACCAATGATGCTGATGGGTTGGTCGAACTCTGCACTACTCATATTTTGGTCTGGGTTGTTCTTTGTTGTGGGGATATCCTGTGTGTTGTAGAGTGTTCACCAGCATCTCTGACTTCTACCCACTAGATGCTAGTAACATCTTCTAGTTGTGACAAACAAAGATGCCTCCAGATATTGTCAAATATCCCCAGAGGCCAAAAATCATCCTCGGTTGAGGACGACTGAACTGGACCGTCTCTCATTCCTTTTCATTTTCGCATCTGTCCATGCGTTCTCTCATTCAGTTCAGTCCATGCATTTGTGTTGCAAGTGCTCTCCAGGAACCCTTCGTGTGTTGTGCACTCTCTGCTGACCCCCAGTGTCTTGTGTTAGTCTAGGGGTGCGGAGTCAGCAAAGTGCTACTAATTATAAAGTATTAAATGTCTTTTTTTTCTTCATTTAGGATGATCCAAAGTCTTCTTTGCAATAAGACAATGTGTACTCAATTTTTCAATAAAAAAAAACTGGCCAGAGTGTTGATCAGTTTGTGCAAATTGTCTCTAACCCTGACAACAAGCCCATGAAGTGGGATTGTTTCATTTAAAGGTGCAGAAACTAAGTCCAAGAGAGTTTAAATAGCTTTCCAAAAGTCCCACAGTTTTTAAGACATGGAGTTAGAGCTTCTGTTCATAATCACCATCCATCCATCTATTTCTTCCTCCCTCCACCTACCTACCTACCCACAATTAATTCATTCAGTTCAGTTCAGTTCAGCCGCTCAGTCGTGTCTGACTCTTTGCGACCTCATGAATCACAGCACGCCAGGCCTCCCTGTCCATCACCAACTCCCGGAGTTCACTCAAACTCATGTCCATCGAGTCGGTGATGCCATCCAGCCATCTCATTCTCTGTCATCCCTGTCTCCTCCCACCCCCAATCCCTCCTAGCATCAGATTCTTTTCCAGTGAGTCAACCTGTCGCATTAGGTGGCCAAAGTATTGCAGTTTCAGCTTTAGCACCAGTCCTTCCAATGAACACCCAGGATTGACCTCCTCTAGAATGGACTGGTTGGATCTCCCTGCAGTCCAAGGGACTCTCAAGAGTCTTCTCCAACACCACAGTTCAAAAGCATCGATTCTTCGGTGATCAGCTTTCTTCAAAGTCCAACTCTCACATCCATACATGACCACGGGAAAAACCATAGCCTTGACTAGACGGACCTTTGTTGGCAAAGTAATGTCTCTGCTTTTTAATATGCTATCTAGGCTGGTCATAACTTTCCTTCCAAGGAGTAAGCGTCTTTTAATTTCAAGGCTGCAATCAGCATCTGCAGTGATTTTGGAGCCCCCAAAAATAAAGTCTGAAACTGTTTCCACTGTTTCCCCATCTATTTCCCATGAAGTGATGGGACCAGATGCCATGATCTTTGTTTTCTAAATGTTGAGCTTCAAGCCAACCTTTCACTCTCCTCTTTCACTTTCATCAAGAGGCTTTTGAGTTCTTCTTCACTTTCTGTCATAAGGGTGGTGTCATCTGCATATCTGAGGTTATTGATATTTCTCCCGGCAATCTTGATTCCAGCTGGTGCTTCTTCCTACCGCACAATTGCACTCATCTCACACGCTAGTAAAGTCATGCTCAAAATTTTCCAAGCCAGGCTTCAGCAATATGTGAACTGTGAACTTCCAGGTGTTCAAGCAGGTTTTAGAAAAGGCAGAGGAACCAGAGATCAAATTGCCAACATCTGCTGGATCATGGAGAAAGCAAGAGAGTTCCAGAAAAACATCTATTTCTGCTTCACTGACTATGCCAAAGCCTTTGACTGTGTGGATCACAATAAACTGTGGAACATTCTGAAAGACATGGGAATCCCAGACCACCTGACCTGCCTCTTGAGAAACCTGTATGCAGGTCAGGAAGCAACAGTTAGAACTGGTCATGGAACAACTGACTGGTTCCAAATAGGAAAAGGAGTACGTCAAGGTTGTATATTGTCACCCTGCTTATTTAACTTCTATTAATTCATTAGACCTTCATTAATTCACAAACTCAGCAAGTATTTATTAAATGACTATTACATGCCAGTAAGCTCTTCCCGAGTAGCTTTTCAAGTTTGCTTTGTAAGGAAAGGAGGGGAGCACCATGGCAGCAGATGGGCCAGGAATCGCTCACAATCCTGCGTATCATGAACTTCACCAAGGATGCTGTGTCTGCATCTTTTCATAGTAGTGGGTGCAGAGAAGCTACCTTCGAGTCTCAGTTCAGAAGACAAAGGAAAGGAGTTGGCTCTGAGTTTTGTGCTTGGGAGGGAGGCTTCCCCTGGGGCAGGTTGACAGAGGATCTTTGCTGTTGTCTTCTCATTTGCCCTCCTAGGCTGCTCCTGGCCAGTGACTCTGGGCAGTGGATATGATGGAACTGTCAGAGAGACAGCCACCCATTGCCTATTGACTCAGGCTCCTGTGGTTAAGAGGTGAATGATGTTTGGATATTATTCCATTTAACCCTCACTTTACCCTTGAGCCAAGTGGGACCCAGGAGGACTGGAAGATGACTTTCCCAAGATTAGGGGAAATAAATGCTGTGAAAAAGCAAAAGATGGGTTCACATAGCTGGAAGGATGAGCGGCACTTTCCTTGGCATGTGGGACACACTGCATACTTAGCAACTCATTATTACTCCTAATGAGCCCTCGTCTCCATTGGCTGTCAGTTCAGCTGTTCGCTCAGAAGACAAGAGGTGGGACATACATGAAGATATGAGGAACTGGCTTTAGGACAGGCCGCTTTACATAACTGTTTACCACATGGACATGTTAGTACGACTCACTCACAGATGACTCACCAGCGCTTCAGCTATGAACTCGGGGCCTGAAGTGCAGAAAGCTTTCCAAACAGGCTAATATGTGCGTGAAAAGGCTTTCATGACTCAGAACAGTCAGTAACTCATGCACTTTGTTCTTTATGTGACTTGTCAGGTGTGCTGCAAATGGATTAACATTAATTCTTCAATAAACTTAGATGCTAGTGATGGGAAACGCTTATGTAATAGAATAAGAACTTCCATCTGAACAGTTTTCGATGTTCAGTTCAGTTCAGTCACTCAGTCATATCCAACTCTTTGTGACCCCATGAACCGAAGCACGCCAGGCCTCCCTGTCCATCACCAACTCCCAGAGTCCACCCAAACTCATGTCCATTGAGTCAGTGATGCCATCCAACCATCTTATCCTCTGTTTTCCCCTTCTCCTCCTGCCTTCAATCTTTCCCAGCATCAGGGTCTTTTCCAATGAGTCAGCTCTTCGCATCAGGTGGCCAAAGTATTGGAGTTTCAGCTTCAACATCAGTCCTTCCAATGAATACCCAGGACTGATCTCTTTTAGGATGGACTGGTTGGATCTCCTTGCAGTCCAAGGGACTCTCAAGAGTCTTCTCCAACACCACAGTTCAAAAGCATCAATTCTTCGGCAATCAGCTTTCTTTATAGTCCAACTCTCACATCTATACATGACTACTGGAAAAGCCATAACCTTGACTAGACGGACCTTTGTTGACAAAGTAATGTCTCTACTTTTTAATATGCTATCTAGGTTGGTCATAACTTTTCTTACAAGGAGTAAGTGTCTTTTAATTTCATGGCTGCAGTCACCATCTGCAGTGATTTTGGAGTCCCCAAAAATAAAGTCTGACACTGTTTCCACTGTTTCCCCATCTATTGGCCATGAAGTGATGGGACCAGATGCCATGATCTCTGTTTTCTGAATGTTGAGCTTTAAGCCAACTTTTTCACTCTCCTCTTTCACTTTCATCAAGAGGCTCTTTAGTTCCTCTTCACTTTCTGCTATAAGGATGGTGTCATCTGCATATCTGAGGTTATTGATATTTCTCCCGGCAATCTTGATTCCAGCTTGTGCTTCCTCCAGCCCAGCGTTTCTCATGATGTACTCTGCATATAAGTTAAATAAGCAAGGTGACAATATACAGCCTTGATGTACTCCTTTTCCTATTTGGAGCCTGCAGCCAAGCACCACTTAGCACACAGACAGGATCAGTTTCCAGCTATTTTCTTCCATGGAGGACTCATTCACAGATTCCCAGCTCCATTGCTTCCAAGGCACCAGCTTTTCCTTCAGCCCCTTCTCTTTTGTTTAGGCATTTATGCACCTAGACTGTATGGTCCTTTTGGGTAAAACTCTTTTATCCTTGTCCATCACTCATTGAATGGTTAAGTTTGCACTCCCCCTCCTGTGCCTCTCCTGCCCTGTCATATGGGGGGCAGTGGTTGAAGAGCATCAGTGAACTCTTCCCAGCTTCCCATGTTCTCACACTAACTCCTTTTTTGCCATGACTCCAAATGAATGTGTTTACGTTGAATCAGAATTTCCCAAACTTGCCTGAGGATGGACATCCCAGGGACGGTGGAGCCTGGTGGGCTGCCATCTATGGGGTCGCACAGAGTCGGACACGACTGAAGTGACTTAGGAGCAGCAGCAGCAGCATGGCTTCTGAGAATAACAGACTTTAGGACCTACTCCAGTAGAGAATGAGCAACAGACCTCTGTTCTGGGCCTGCCTTGGGCTAAATGCTGGACAGGTCCTAGCAGGTTGATTCAGGTGGATTGTCTGCCAGACACCACAGTTGGGGAAAGGGTGTATTGAAAGCTTTGGGAAGGAGGTGTGTACGGATTATAGGATGTAGAAGGACCAGCCACAGCTTTCTGCGGACTCGTGCTGGGCCTTTGGGTCAGCTCGGAGTAGGAAGAATTCAGTTCTTGGTGTGTGTGTTAGTTGCTCAGTTGTGTCTGACTCTTTGGGTACCCATGGACTGGGACCTGCCAGGCTCCTCTGTCCATGGGTTTTTCCAGGCAAGAATACTGGAATGGGTTGCCATTTCCTTCTCCAGGAGATCTACCTGACCCAGGGATCGAATGAACCTGGGTCTCCTGCATTGCAGGCAGATTCTTTACCATCTGAGCCACCAGGGAAGCCCACAGTCTTGGGGGAGAGGGTAATAAACCAGATGACCACTGGTTATTTCTGCTCCAGCCCTGATTGTTCTCATTAAACTCTGCTCATCATTTTGGTCATTGCCATACAATCAGCACAGGAATTCGTGCTGAGCAATTCACCCTCAGGGGCTGGGGCCCTCCTTACACTTTCAAAGGTTTTCTCTCACTGGAAGTGAACTTGCAAGTGGCCCAGGTGAGGCTAGACAAGATGGAGACATTTGTTCAGCACAGTTGTGTACATTTAAATCTAGTTGTGACAGAAAGTAACTCTGATCGCCCAGGTTCGGAAAATTTCAGCATTTTAATCTATAAATTGTACCTTTCATTTATGTGCCTGAAAAAATAGATCTTTCTGTTCAAATTTTCTCAGACTAAAAGAGCTTATCTCAGATCCCACCACGCCTAGGAAAAGGATCTAGGAAGTCGACAGAAGCAAGGCTGCTTGCGTTGGGTTTGTTGTTATCAGATTTAAGGGTGCAACTCAGTGATTCTAACAGACTGCAGTCTGTGGACGTGAGGATTGAGTGGGGGATCTGGCAATCAGGTGTCCTGCAAACTCCATTCCCTTGGCTTCTCTGAGCCTTGCAACAGGAGTGGGTCAATTGTAAGCTACTTAAACAAAAGTTGCTGGAAGCCATTGCTCTACTACATTGCTTTTTTTTTTTAATTGAGTGAAAGATTCTTTAAATTCTATAATGCTTTGCAATATTAAAGTTTCATATGTATGATTTCATATAGTCCCATAATAACCCCTTTTTGCCCCTTTTCCAATATTGTCCTTCCCCCTTCCTTCTCCCCACTGGTAACCACTAGTTTGTTCTCTGTATCTGTGGGTCTGCTTCTTTTTTGTTTTATTCACTAGTTTGCTCTATTTTTTAGATTCTACATGTAAGCGATACCATACAGTATCTGCCTGACTGATTTCACTTTAGCATAATGCACTCCAAGTCCATCTATGTTGCACCAAATGGCACAGTTTGTTCTTTTTCATGGCTGAGTAATATTCCATGTGTATGTATGTGTCCTATGCTCAGTTGTGTCTGACTCTTTGAGACCCCATGGATTGTAGCCCACCAGGATCTTCTGTCCATGGAATTTTCGAGGCAAGAATACTAGAGTAGGTTGCCATTTCTTACTCCAGGGGATCTTCCTGACCCAGAGATGTAATTTGAGTCTCTTGCTTCTCCTGCATTGGTTGGCAGATTCTTTACCACTAGCACCACCTAGGAAGCCCCGCTATGTGTATATAGACCTTGGCTTCTTTATCCATTCATCTGTTGATGGACACTTCGGTTGCTTCCATATCTTGGCAGTTTTAAATATGCTGCTGTGAACATTGACTTCCCTCTTGCTTTTGCTCCAAACTTTTGTTCTTAGATTCAGGAGCATATTTCCTCCTTCCTAAATGGTGATGAAAACTAGGCATGCAGTGTACCCTCAGGAAGATCCCGTGCATTCAGAGGTGTTGCCAGAGAACGCCCCAAACTGAAGGTGACTCTGCAGGGAGGTCATTTTTCAAGCTAGTCAGTGAGCTCTGTGTGTGCTCTGTGTGCTAAGTCACATCAGTCATATCTGACTCTGCGGCCCCATCAATATAGCCCACCAGGCTCCTCTGTTCACAGGATTCCCAGGCAAGAATACTGGAATGGGTTGCCATTTCCTTCTCCAAGGGATCTTCCTGACCCAGGGATCAAACCCATGTCTCATGTCTCCTGCATTGGCAGGTGGGTTCTTTACCTAGTGCCACCTGGGAAGTGAGTTCTAATTTACCCAAATACCCAGCTTCTCCAGGGAGCTGAAGTTTTCTCTGATTCATATTATTAAGCTACACTAGAGCGACTGAACTAAACTGAACTGAAGGTATTTAAAAGCCTTGCTATCCCCAAGTCCAGATGTACACACCTTTCACCATGTGCAGAGCTTGAAATTTGTTTGAAGGTCCTTGATAAGGACTTTGGTCCTGAGCTTATCCTCTATGTCCACACAACATCCTTCTGCTGAGCAGTCTATCTGTTCCTGAAAGGGAACCTTAACAGCTCTTGGTCCATACAAGTCCCCTCTGCTTGGCCTACCTGAAGTTGAAAGATTTTTCCATGTGTTCCACCATGGCAACGATGCAGGCATTTTGATCCACTGTGGACAGAGCATCCTGTTTTGAGGTTTTGTAGAGTGTATAGAGGGGCTTCCCTTGTGGCTCAGCTGGTAAAGAATCTGCCTGCAATACCGGAGACCTGGGTTTGATCCCTGGGTTGGGAAGATCCCCTGGAGAAGGGAAAGGCTACCCACTCTAGTATTCTGGCCTGGAGAATTCCAAGGACTGTATCGTTCATGGGGTCACAAAGAGTCAGACACGACTGAGCGACTTTCACTTTTACTTTCAGAGTGTGTGGAATGCAGAAGCTACTATTGGGCCACTTCATCTTCTTTAAGGTATTTAATTTCATTCATCAAGGAGAGGTCATGGTGGTTGCTCCTATGGACTGTCACTCCCCTGTGGTCCGGGGCCAGCCAAATTGCCTCCCTGATTCTTAAAGTCATTCCAGATCCTTGGGTTCTAGGATCTGTTTTCCATTTATTGTCCCAAATATCCAGAAATTCCCTTCCCATCTCCAGTTGATGCACAAGTGCTTGAAAAGAATTGCTTTCAATGGATATGTTTTTCAAATTGATGTGCATTTCAACTGTTAGGTGGCTTTTCAAAAAGATGCAGAAGGTTTCATGGTTTACACAAATACATCATCATTCCCTTCATGCCTTCTTCCCTTGTCTGTCTTCTCAAACATCCTTAAAGCACTGATAGTATTCTTTTTCTATAAAAAGCTTAGAAAAAGTCAATATGAAAAGTCCTAAAGTTCACTAGAGTCCTGGGGAAAGAACATGGATGATTTACAGAAGAAATACAGATGTATAAGAGAGAAAGGAATTCCAATTCACTTGTAAGTGAATAGCTAAGCAAGCTAAAATAACCATGAAGTGCCACTTTCCTCTTATAAAAATAGCGGAATACAAAGTGCGATGGGGCCATCACAGAGGTTATAAAACGCATCCTTTCCTACATGTGGGGAGCAGCACAACTCTGAAACTGTCTTGGGAAGGGCCACCGCCTGATGGAGGGGCCTGGAAGGGTAGGACAGGGCTTTTGGAAACTTTCTGTGGAGTTCGGTTTAGTTGGCATGTGCCCAAGACTGAGGATGGCACATCAGTCAGCCAGATTGATATTGACGGGAGGAAGGCATTAGACACTCCTTGGCCCCCTAAAGAAGAAAGCCAGCCTAGAGCACACTCCAGCCAGGTATGATGTCTGCAGAAAGACCAGAGGGTAGAGACGATACATTTGGTGTTAGGGAGACAGATGGAGTGGAGGGGCTGGAAGGGTGGGAGTGTGGAGGGTCAGTCCATTACTCTCCCAGGCTTTAGTTCAGTGTGTGCATATGTCTGTGCAGTGCATGTGTACTTGAAGAGCACAACTGGAATCCCAGCCATGCCTGGCTTTTAATCTGTTTTACTATTTTCTTTTACAAAGCAATATCCGTTTATTCAACCAGAAAGTTCACTTGGTTTTTTTGACTTGTTTATATAATATTGATATTTACTTGTTTACATACTATTGTAAATAGTTTTTATAGTTAAAAAAAACTATCTCCTTTGTTCTAATCAACATTTCTGCACTTTTGTAATTGGAAAATGAGAGCGATCACATTTCCCATGTAATATTCTCCTATATTTTGAGTCGAATTCTCGGTTAAAATCCTAAGATTTCTGTTTCTAATCCTCACTGAATAACTGGCACCGAATTAGCTGTCTTGTTTTAAACAACTATAAAACTAAACAAAATAGATGAAGCATCAGATTTATTTACATTTTTTGGAATAGTTTTTTTTTTAAACTTTTTATTTTGTATCAGAGCATAGCCAATTAATGGGCTTCCCCAGTGGCTCAGCAGTAAAGAATCTGCCTGCCCAGGTTTGATCTCTGTGTTGGGAAGATTTCCTGGAGGAGGGCGTGGCAACCCACTCCAGTATTCTTACCCGGAGAATCCCATGGACAGAGGAGCTTGGTAGGCTACCGTCCATAGGGTCACAAAGAGTCAGACATGACTGAAGCAGCTAAGAACGCAAGAAAGCACCACACTGTACATTAGATCCTCAGAACTCCTTCACCTTATGACTGAAAGTTTATATACCCTTCCATCCACATCTCCTCTTGCCACCCTATCCTGGCTGCACACGCATGTGATACTGTAGAGAATATATCTTTCTCTATCTGGCCCATTTCACTTTGCTTACTGCCATCAAATCCCATCCATGCTGCCTTGGGTGACAGGAGTTCCTTCTTTTTTTATAACTGAATAATATTCCTTGGTGTGAATATGCAGGCTTCCTACATGGTTCTAGTGGGAAAGAACCCATCTGCCAATACAGGAGACACAAGAGACATAGGTTCGATCCCTGGGTTGGAAAGATTCCCCTGGAGGAGTGCATGAGACTGCATTTTCTTTATCTCACCATTTGCTGAAGGATTTTTAGGTTATTTCCACATCTTGGCCATTATGAATAATGCTTCAGTGAAATGGAGAAGGAAATGGCAACCCACTCCAGTGATCTTGCCTGGAGAATCCCAGGGACGGGGGAGCCTGGTGGGCTGCCGTCTATGGGGTCGCACAGAGTCGGACACAACTGAAGTGACTTAGCAGCAGCAGAACGTGGGAAAACAGATATCTCTTAGTGCTCTCTAAAATTTTAATGTATGTTTAACATCCAAGGGATTCCCAACTTTTTATTCTTGTCTGTAAAAGGCCAATGACTATCTCTGTATATAAAGCTTCATTCGTTTTCACTAAAGTGTCCCTCTGGTCAGATCAGAGGATGTGGAATTGCGGTAAGATGATGAAGATTCTCACCATGGAGTTGTCTCTTAAGGCAGAGACTCAATTGTTTGATACCCCATTGTTGGGTTCAGGGTCCAGAATGACTTTGGAGTGTATCAGGAGCTCAAAATATGATCAGACCGTGAACCAACTAAGCAACCCATGGAGCCAGAGGAGACTTGTGCCCCATGGGGCTGGGTTCCTGTCTCCCAGGTCCTCCAGGAGCATCAGGGCCAGGGTGGCCTGGTGCTGTGAGAACTGTGCCTGGTGGCCAGATGGTCTCCTCCCCCACAGAGGGCTGTGGGTGGACTGCTGCCACATGAGCCATCGTGGCCACTGAGAACCACCAAGGAGCTCAGGCAGCCTAATGAAATAGGCTCTTTGCCCCAGGAAGCATTTTGTGGATTCCAAGGATCGGGGTGGGGTGGGGGGGCCTGAGTGAAGAAATGGGATTTCATAGTGTTAACCACAGAGGTGATAAATGCCTTCAAGAGTTTTCTGAGCTGTAATCGATTATGTTCAGAGCAAGACCACAAGAGCATCTCGGCAGAGGCCATCTGGAGTGCCTGGAAGCGAGGCCAGACAAGAGCTAATTGGTTGTGTGTGTCTCTGGTGGGAGGCTGAAATCGCCCAGGGCTGGCTGGGACTCCTGGCTGGCGAGGCAGCCGCTCACCACCAAGGCAGAAGAAAGCCAGCCTTCTTGCCACTTCCTTCCCGTGTGCGCTTCCAAAAATCCCCATCATCACTTTTTTCTCCCCTCGCCCACACATTGCTTGTCTTGGATTTGGGGTCTGTTTGAATGGGAGTCGGCCTTGGTTTAACTAACTCCATGCATGAACGTTAGAACGGAGCTCCTTATTTTCCATGGGTACCATTTACGGGTTAGAAATCAAAGAGAGCAAGCAGCTGAATAGGAAAATGTGTGTTGGGAAGGACCATCTGCTTGTGGAACACTGAGGCTGGGTTATAGGACATTAGCACTTTTACAGCCTGGGCAGCTCCCAGGAAGCAGTCTCTGCAGTAAGTCCCTAGTTAACACATCACAGTTGTGTCTTGAGGCTTTGAGCCCTGAGAGGTCAGACTTAGCGGGTGAGACCCTTCCTGCTTGTCTTGGGCTGAAATCCAGCCACCAACGGGCAGCTGCTGACCAAGGATCCTCCAGGACCACCTGTCAGCGTTTCGGCCGACGTGCAGACTTCTTGACCCGGGATGAAGGCAAACCGGGCCCTAAGGCTGGTCTTTCTTTTCTCATTTTGGTGTATGCTGTATAGACTGGGATAAAGGCGTTTTGTTTCGGGCTGGTTTGTGTGAATTTTAAATTGCAAGGGATTTTTGCAGAAGTGGGTAGGGTTTCACAGCTTCCTGATCACTAATTAGAGGGAAAGCAGCTAGAGCGAAAAAGGGGTAAGGGGGGTGGCGCAACAGAAACCCATCTCTCGTTTAGGAAGATGCCAAGCAGCTCACGGGCCTGAGCGAAGGAAATCGGTGTTTATGAAAAGGGACTTGCTATTACTGGGAGCATTTAAGCTTTTGTCAGGGTCTCCTCAAGGGCTCAACTGTTTATCCTGTGTATATATGTGTGCAGAGCCAGCTGAAGGAATGTTATGGAAAATCGTGAGCTGCACACAGCCGAGCTTTAGGAACTGGGCATACCTACCACTTACTTCACTTGCTTTTAATAAATAACATCTTATTTCACTCTTCAAATTGACAACAGAAGTCATAAGTGTCAGGCCCAGGGCCCTGACGAGCCAAAAGATGTCACCTGTCTGTTTCCTGGTGGATCCTGTCTGAAAGCTGGACAAATTTGGGATTGAGGGTTTCCAGTCAGTGCACGGAACTTGGCACCTTAACCTGGAAGGGAATTCTTACAGTCAGAGACTTTCCTTAAAGCTCAGCTCTCAAACTTGGCTGTACTAGGGTGGTCAGATAAAACTCAAATCTGAATTTAGAATAATACATCTTTAGTATAAGTATGTCTTATGTAGTATTTGGGACATACTTATGCTAACAGTTATATTAGTTACATGAAATTCTAATTTAACTAAGCCCCCTGTACTTTTATTTGTTAGATCTGGTAACCATAGACACAATATTAAATCAAATGAGAATTTTAGGAAATATTAAAGTCCGGTGTTGTTGTTATTGTTTAGTCACTAAGTCCTGTGTGATTTTGTGATCTCGTGGACTGTAGCCCACCAGGCTTCTCTGTCTATTGGATTTCCCTGGCAAGTATACTGGAATGGGTTGCCATTTCCTTCTCCAGGGGATCTTCCCCACCCAGGGATTGAACCCACGTCTCCTGCATTGGCAGGCGGATTCTTTACCATCTGAGCCACCTGGGAAGTTTTTATTACATTTACCAGGGCCAAATTTACTAGACTCTTTGTAGCTCCATCATTGCCTGGAGCTGGTTGCAATACAGAGTCTCAGGCCCCGCCCTAAACAAACCTCCCAGTTGGAATCCGTTGTTGAACAAGATCCTCAGGTATTTCAAATGCACATTCGATTTTGAAAAGCACTGCTTTTAACCAACGTGGGTTGCTCCAAGTGTCACAATTACTATGTATTATTCTTGCAGCACATGAATGAAATTAACCTTTTTGGAAAAGGTATTTCTAAGATGTGTTATCCATAGACTGTTTGTTATAACCATTATTTTAATCCATATAAATTTCTAGCTCCTGTGCCATTTCTCTGCAGAATGTGAAGTCAGCCGTATATACTTTGGGTCCAGCGGTTTATTTGAGCCCCGCTGGTCTCAGCTCTCACATCAACCTGTCCCTCCCAGACTGTCCCCACAGGATCAGTGCTGCGTGTAGCTGCAGATTTGTGCTTGTCGCTCAGAACTGTGGTGCCTGGGTCCTGTGGCTCCGATGCCCGGCTGGAGTAGAGTCAGCCCTTTTGTGAGCTGCCCATATTTGCTGAGCGGTAGAAAAACTTTGCAGAGTTTGGTCTGGTCAGTGAGGAAACTGGCTAGATCAGGGAAATGCTACGGTTTACTGAACTGTAAATAATGTTGAACGGATCCCTTCTTCTAGCTGTTTCCAAAAGACACTGTCGTAGCCTGCTCGATGGCTGGAGCAAGGAGTTGAAAATGAGTGCCTCCATTTTCAGTGGAGGACCTAGCAAAGCTCTGTTGGTTTTGCTAATAGGATAAACAGTTCTTCTCTGACTGGGAGACTAGGAGCAGCCCCAATGGACTCTTTTCCTGGACATTTCAGTACCTTATAACCCATCTGATGGGAGAGGTAGAGACTGGTAGAGAGAGCCACAGTGTGGGATCAGGAGATCTGTAAGCCTGAGATCTGGCAGGAACCTCACTTTTCAGAACAGAATAGGGGTCTTCAAACAGTGTAATGGACTGTCACAAAGGATCCCATGGCTATATCCTTTGTGTCCCTTGCCCCCGTGACTCCCTGGCCAGAGCCAACTCCAGACTTACCCCAGTGGCTCAGAGGATTCCCTGATCCCAGGGAAAAGTGGGGCAAAGAAAAACTCTGGGGTTTAAATGAACGATACCAGCTAATAAGGTTACATTGTGCCCATGTCTAATTAGCAGAATGAAGGATGAAATCTTTGCCTCCACTGGGAGAGAAACTGTGGCCCCAGATGACCCAACCTGGCTGCTCCTGCTGGTTTGACAAAGATGAATGGGAGGACAAGTTCTGTTTTTGATGAGACCCAATGAGGTGATGTCTGCATTTTACCAAAGGTCGCATGCAAACACAGCACGCTTGCCAGACACCGGAGTGTAAACAGAACCGCGGAAGAAACACAGATCCCAGGAATGACCAGTCACTCAGGACACTTGGAAAACTGAATGGATCCCCACATGGAGGGCCACTGGTCTCTCTGAGTCTGCAGTGTTTATTTTTATCCCACGGTTTACGATCTGAATGTTCTTCATTTAAACCTAAATGCTCTTTTAATATAAATAAGTTGCGCACCCCTCCACCCAACCCGGGCCCACCCCTGTGCCTCCACAGAATAAATATCTGTTGTCCTCTGGTTTATTGCCCGGGAATGAGCCATGCTTTTTAAAGCATGAAAGGAAAACTAATGAAGGGAACCTTATTGTAGGAATCAAGGGTCTGTGCAGAGGACAGAGGCACTAAAATGGAGACAGTGCACTGGGGGCATCTTCAGGCCCTCGCCCCTTGTGACTATCTGACGGGGTTTTATTAGGACAGTGAGTTGCTGAGCTAAATCTGGAAAAGACTGCCAGTAAAATCAACTCAGCATCATTCATTACAGATGAGTTCCCCAGACACCAGGCTGTTTCCAAGTCCATGCACGAGCTGCCCCGACCCCCAGAACACGCTGAGCTTTCTTCTCATCACTTTCGCCTCAATCTGGCCACTTCTGTCTGAAAGGTTCACATTATCCTCATAATATTTGGCTTCCAGCCAGCATGAATCTCAACAAGGAGTCACATTTAAAGAAAAGGTAGCTCATCAGAAAATAAGATCATGATGGGGATCTGCCTGGTGGTCCAGTGGTTAACACTCTGCATTTCCTTTGGAGGGGGCGAGGGTTCAACCCCTAGACAGGGAACTAAGATCCCTCTTGTCACTCAGCCAAAATGTAAAATTTGTTGTTCAGTCGTTCAGTCACGTCCGACTGTTTGCGAACCCATGGACTGCAACACACCAGGCTTCCCTGTCCTTCACCATCTCCTAGAGCTTGCTCAAATTCGTGTCCATCGAGTCAGTGATGTCATCCAACCAGTTTATCCTCTGTCATCTCCTTCTCCTCCTGCCTTCAATGTTTCCCAGCATCAGGGTCTTTTCCAATTCTTCGCATCAGGTGGCCAAAGTATTGGAGCTTCAGCTTCAGCATCAGTCCTTCCAATGAATATTCAGGATTAATTTCCTTTAGGACTGACTGGTTTGATCTCTTTGCAGTCCAAGGGACTCTCAAGAGTCTTCTCCAACACCACAGTTGTATTTATTTTTTACATTTTGACAGTATGAAAAGACAAAATGTAAAATAAATAAATATAGTTTTGAAAAATAAATAAATGAGGTCAGGTCCCTGGGTGTTGTTTGCTAAAAAAAAAAAAAAAAAAAAGGAGGAGAAGAAGAAGAAAACAAGATCATGAAAGGCAATCATAATCTTTACTCCGGGAGTTGGTGATGGACAGGGAGGCCTGGCGTGCTGTGATTCATGGGGTCGCAAAGAGTTGGACACGACTGAGCGACTGAACTGAACTGAACTGAAACTTGGGTGTGATGGGGGTAGGAGTGGGGATTTGGACAAAGACATAACAAGGTTCCCTTTAAAATTCCCTCTTGATACTCTTGTCCCTCTCAGAATCTTTCACTTGGATTTCATCTCTTCTTTCTCACACCCGTCTCCCAATGAAAGCATTCCCCAAACTTGACCTGATAATCCCTTGACTTTGTAGTTTCATAGTTCTCAATCTAGGGAAAAGCCTGCCCAGGTCTCAATCTCCACTTTCCCATTTGTAGCTGTGTGCTCCTGGGTAAGTTACTTAGTCTATTTCCACATTTGTAAAATAGGGACAAAATTGAGATGAGGTAATACATGTGAAGTACTAAGAACTATGCCTGACTCTTAAAAAGTACTGAATATTTGTTTACTGTGTTGTTGTCTTTATATTCTTATTATTGATTTGACCTTCCCCTAATCCACATTTTTCATTAGTTAATAGTGCCTCCCTTCCCAAAGGTTGCTCAGACGGTAAAAGTGTCTGCCTACAATGCGGGAGGCCCGGATTTGATCCTCGGGTCGGGATGATCCCCTGCAGAAAGAAATGGCAACCCACTCCAGTACTCTTGCATGGAAAATCCCATGGATGGAGGAGCCTGATATGCTACAGTCCATGGGGTCGCAGAGTTGGATTCGACTGAGCGACTTCAGTTTCACTTTTCTTTCCCAAAGTGATTAATAGTGCCTTCCTCACCTACCCAGTCCCCTAGATCTTCCCCCTAGAGCAGGGTGGGATGGGGAGGAGGAGGGAAAATAGATCCTCATGTAGCAGTACATTTTTGCTGACACATCTGCACTTGATTCCTATTCATCCTTCAAAACCCAGGCATTGCCATCCCCGTGACATCTTTTAATCTTCTTTCCCTTTCCTGAGCCACATATGTACCTCTTTCTGTTGCTGCACACAGCACCCACAGTCAGCATCGTTTGCTTGCCTTTCTATCTGCATCATGAAACTATGATTCAGAGTTCATCTCTCTTTCTCTCCCTAGCACAGTATTCAACACACAGAAGGAGCTCAGTAAAGTTGGTTAAAGGCAATTGAAGGAGACTTTCTATTGCTTTAGCTTCCCTGATAGCTCAGTCGGTAAAGAATCCGCCTGCAACGCAGGAGACCCCAGTTTGATTCCTGAGTCAGGAAGATCCACTGGAGAAGGGATAGGCTACCCATTCCAGTATTCTTGGGCTTCCCTTGTGGTTCAGTTGGTAAAGAATCTGCCTGTAAAACAGGAGACCTGGATTCCATCCCTGGATTGGAAGATCTCCTGGAGAACGGAAAGGCTACCCACTCCAGTATTCTAGCCTGGAGAATTCTGTGGACTCTGTAGTCCATCAGGTCACAAGAGTGGAACAGGACTGAGGGACTTTCACTTTCCATTGCTTTGGGGGAGGGCAGTGGAGTTGTGAACTTTGAGGGGCTGCAGAGGATGGTGCCAAAGAAACGTACAGGTTCTTTGAAGGCGTAGATTTTCACTTCATACAGGTGAAGATTGCATGGTATCGCTTCCTAAGGGGATAAAGGTGTCCTCGGGACACTTCATGCATGCATGCTAAGTCGCTTCAGTCATGCCCGACTCTTTGCGACCCTGGGGACTGTAGCCCACCAGGCTCCTCTCTCTATAAGATTCTCCAGGCAAGAATACTGGAGTGGGTTGCCACACTCTCCTCCAGGGGATCTTCCCAACCCAAGGATCGTACCTGCATCTCTTATGTCTCCTGCACTGGCAGGCGAGTTCTGTACCACTAGTCCTACCTGGGAAGCCCTAGAGATGCGTCACCCTCACTAATTACGCTCTGAAGGACTCCTCTTCAGAGGAGCATGTGAGATTAATGAGCGTTATTGACAGTAAATATGGTAATTAACTAATGACATTCATGAGTGTCTGAAGCACTTGGCACAGAGCCTGAGGGAACATGGGACCTATTTCCCATTTACTTCTTGAAATGAATCTGACTTATTTAAAAGTAACAGCAGGCCAAGCACCACCAACAAAAACGTCTGGTTGAGTAAAGAGTTTCCACTACTGCCCCTCTGAGACTATGTGTACCGAGGTTTCCCATCCTATGTATAGGCCTAAGAGTTCCTCTCTGACTGAATTGCCTTTTAAGAAGATTGAAACTAGAGGAAAAGAGAGGTCTCTTGCTGGTTACAGAACTAAGCTTTCCATAAAGATACAGTTAGGGACTTCCCTGACAGTACAGTGGTTAAGCCCCAACACAGGTGTTTCAGATTCAATCCCCAGTTGGGGAAATAAGATCCCACAAGCCACACGACATGGCCAAAAAAAAAAAAAGAAAGATATTACTACAACCAGGTACACACCTGTGTAGGAGCTACAGTTGATGCGGACACTTGTGTTCCCCACTGGCTCCAAAACCACTGCAGATGGTGACTGCAGCCATGAAATTAAAAGATGCTTGCTCCTTGGAAGGAAAGTTATGTCTAACCTAGACAGCGTATTAAAAAGCAGAGATATTACTTTCCCAACAAAGGTCCATTTCATCAAGGCTATGGTTTTTCCAGTAGTCATGTACGGAGGTGAGAGTTGGAGTATAAAGAAAGCTGAGGGCTGAGGAGTTGATGCTTTTGAACTGTGGTGCTGGAGAAGACTCTTGAGAGTCCCTTGGACTGCAAGGAGATCCAACTAGTCCATCCTAAAGGAGATCAGTCCTGGGTGTTCATTGGAAGGACTAATGTTGAAGCTGAAACTCCAATACTTTGGCCACCTGATGAGAAGAACTGACTCCTTGGAAAAGACCCTGATGCTGGAAAAGATCGAGGGCAGGAGGAGAAGGGGACGACAGAGGATGAGGTGGTTGGATGGCATCACCGACTCAATGGACATGAGTTTGAGTAAACTCTGGGAGTTGGTGATGGATAAGGAGGCCTGGTGTGCTGTGGTCATGGGGTCACGAAGAGTCGGACATGACTGAGCGACTGAACTGGACCTAACCACTCTTGTTTCAGGAGAAGTAAATGCCTAAGACACATAAGAGGTGCCAGAAAGATGGTCATGACGACCAGTGGACAGGTAAGCATGCCTCGTGTTTCCATATCAAGGGCAAGAATGGCAGAAGTAAGTTAGAAAGAAAAACATCAGTACAGTATATTGACGCATATATATGGAATTTAGAAAGATGGTAATGATGATCCTATATATGAGACAGCAGAAGAGACACAGATGTAAAGAACAGACTTTTGGATTCTATGGGAGAAGGTGAGGGTGAGATGATTTGAGAGAATAGCATTGAAACATGTATATTACCATATATGAAGTGGATTTCCAGTCCAGGTTCAATGCATGAGACAGGGTGCTCAGGGCTGGTGCACTGGGATGACCCTGAGTTATGGGATGGGGAAAGGGGTAGAGGGGAGTTCAGGATGGGGAACACATGTATACCCATGGCTGATTCATGTCAATGTATGGCAAAAGCCACCACAATATTGTAAAGTAATTAGCCTCCAATTAAAATAAATAAATTAATATAAAAATAAAGAATGGCAGAAGTGCTTCAGGTGCTGGGAGAGCCTTCCCACTAAGATGGACCCCTGGGCCCGAGTGGACCCACACAGAGGACAGGAAATGGACCTCCCTTGCAGAGGGATCTCTACCTGTGTGGTCTTGTGGAATAAATGGAAACACAAGCTCTTGAATGAGGCCATGATTCTCATGGACTCAAGTGTGAAAAGTGCAACACTTTCTTCTCAGTGCTCAGTCCAAAAATGCCACATGAGTTTCTCAGAATCAAATTTAGTCCCACTTAGGCCTCAGCTTTCTCCTTTCATGACACACAGAAAGCCAGGACTTAACACATGGCACTAGTAATCCAGGCCTCTGCCCTGGCTCTCTCCTCATGGGCCAGAACAGGACAGTGGCTCTCAGCAAAGCTCCCGTGCGGAAGTTCCAAGTGCCCGCACAGCAACAGTGCCGTGCCAGCCTGGGATCATCAGCCCCAGAAAAGCTTCCAAAAGCTGAAGTGAAAGGGTTCCTCCTTTCCAGGACTTGTGCTTGGAGTTCAGAAACCAAGTAGGAAGTGAAACCACAGAACCATCTGTAAGTGAAAAAAATAAAAAATGAGGAAGGCAGGACGAGGAAGCTTTGAAACGTATCCTGATCTGGGGGCTGATGGTGGTTAAATAGATTCATGACAGGATCAACGAAGAGAAGTCCTAGCTGTGTTAAGAACCAAAAGGTTATTTCAACAAGCATTTGTGGAATGACTCCTCCATGCCAAGTCCTCTGCAAGATGCTGAGAATATAGAGACTCACTAGACCTCAAGGTCACTGCCTAGTCCTAGGGACTGTCTCCAATCTGCCCAGTACATAAAGAGCAGTAGATTCAACCCTTGGCATCTATACAAGTCCCCGGAGCTTTAGAAACAAAGAGTGATCTCATAGCTCTTGGGGTCAATGAAGGTGCAGCTCACAAGACAGAGGTACTTTGAAATTTAAATAAAATATATGCCAGTCTCCTAGCTCATGACTAGGGAACAGTCAGCACCTTCTCCAAAATTTCCATCAATTTCCAGACTCTCATGGGTTCATGGTTCCTTCTGACTCTTGAGAACCTGAAAGACATCAAACTTGAGAGACACTGTGTGTCTCACTTTCCACAGCTCTTCTTTTCTCTGCTCCACTCTGACCGAGATACGGAACTCACCCTTTTTCTACAAAAGTATTTCACATGTGCTGGGGCGGGGGGGTATTCAAAAAGAAAACAACAATGGTACGGAGATGGACACAGAAGAATAGGAATGATACTTCCAGGCAGAAGGGACATTGCCTGTAAAATTCTCATGTGGCTACTGGTAAACACATCAGCTCTCCTTATAAAGCAAATGCAGATGCAATTGATTTTAATGAAAGTATGCAGTCCTGGGTTTTACACTTAAATGATTCATAAAGTAATATTGAGGAGCTTCCCTGGTGGCTCAGTGGTAAAGAATCTGCCTGCAATGCAAGAGATGTGGGTTCGATCTCAGTAAATTCAAACTAGTATGACTCAATGCAAATCAGTGAGTGCCTGGAAAGAGAGCTGGGTTGATACTTATTCCTTTCATCTTCCTAAATGTTCTCCTAAAGGGGCTTCCCTAGTGGCTCAGTGGTAAAGAATCTGTCTGCCATATAAGAATCACAGGTTTGATCCCTAGGTTGGGAACATCCCCTGGAGAAAGAAACGGCAACCCATTCCAGTATTCTTGCCTGGAAAATGCCATGGACAGAGGAGATTGGTGGGCTACAGTTCATAGGGTTGCAAGAGTTGGACACGACTTAGTGACTAAGGGCTTTCCTGGTGGCTCAGATGGTAGAGTCTGCCCACAGACCTGAGTTAGATCCCTGGGCCCAAAAGATCCCCTAGAGAAAGAAACAGCAACCCACTCCAGTATTCTTGCCTGTAAAATCCCATGGATGGAGGAGCCTGACAGGCTGCAGTCCATAGGGTCACAAAGAGTCAGACGTGACAGTGCGACTTCACTCAGTCTTCAATCTGGTGAATAAAGAACAACAATGTAATATTATACTGTCCTGTCTTTAAAGGTCTTTCAGCCATCTCATCATGGGTATTCCTCACTGGCCATCCTTCTAGAAGTTCCCAGCCCGACACTCTTTATAATTTAACGCCCATCTTTTTTTTTAAAAAGAAATCAATGTGAATGACATACAATATCTGTATGCAGTGAAGATACACCCATCTTTAGAGTAGAGTTTGATGAATTTTAACAAAGTTTGAACCCTTTCAACCAACTCAATCAAGATGTAGAATGTAGCCATCATCCAAAAAGTTTCCTTATTCTCTTTCCTAGTCAGTATCAACCCAGCGCTCTTTCCAGGCACTCGCTGATTTGCATTGAGTCATACTAGTTTGAATTTACCTTTTCTATGCTGTACAAAAGCATCAATTCTTCGGCGATCAGCTTTCTTCACAGTCCAACTCTCACATCCAGACATGAGTTGGACTGTGAAGAAAGCTGATCGCCAAAGAATTGATGCTTTTGAACTGTGGTGTTGGAGAAGACTCTTGAGAGTCCTTTGTACCGCAAGGAGATCCAACTAGTCCATTCTAAGGGAGATCGATCCTGGGTGTTCATTGGAAGGACTGATGCTAAAGCTGAAACTGCAGTACTTTGGCCACCTCATGTGACGAGTTGACTCACTGGAAAAGACTCTGATGCTGGGAAGGGTTGGGGGCGGGAGGAGAAGGGGACGACCGAGAATGAGATGGCTGGATGGCATCACCGACTCTGTGGACATGAGTTTGAGTGAACTCTGGGAGTTGGTGATGGACAGGGAGGCCTGGCGTGCTGTGATTCATGGGGTCGCAGAGAGTCGGACACGACTGAGCGACTGAACTGAACTGAACTGATGCTGTACAAATGGGATCATTACTGGATACTTTTGTGGTTATGAATCTATTCATGAGATGTAATTTCATTGAACAGATGTACTATAATTTGTATACCCATTCACTTACAAATGGACATTTGAGTTTTTCTCCTTTTTGACTATTCCAAAAGATGCTATAATTGTATGTGTTCAAGACTTTGTGTAGAAATATGTTTTTATTTCTCTTGAGTAAAAACTTAGAAGTGAAATTGTTGAACTCTGTGGTGTGTATTTATGAGAAACTGCCAAATTGTTTTCCAAAGAAGTTGCACAATTTTGCATTCCCACAAGAAATGCGGAGGAATTCCAGTTGTTTTATATCCTTTCCAAAATTTGGTGTTGCTAGTTCTTTTAATTGTAGCCATTCTATTGGATATACAGTGTGGTATCTCATTACTATTTAAATTTGGCTAATGACATTGAGCATCTTTTCCTATTTCTTGGTCATTTGTATATGCTATGTTTTGTGACATGTCTGATCAAATCTTTCTCTGTTTTAAAAGTTGAGTTGCTTAACTTTTTATTATTATATGTAGAATTTCTTTATATATATATATATATCCTGGGCACAAGTACTTTGTTACTGATCTGTTTTTCACATATTTCTCCCAATCTATGATCTACCATTTAATTTTCTTCATGCTGTTTTTTGAAGAGCAAGTTTTTATTTTTGATGTAGTTCAATATAAATTTTTTCTTTTATGATTTTTATGCTCTATGTCTTATGTAAGAAATCCTTGCCTACTCCCAAATCGTGAAGATTTTTCTTGTGTTTCTTTGCAGATATTTTTATAGATTAGCTTTTACATCTAGGTCAAGAATTTTATAGTTGGGTTAACTTTTGCAAATGGTGTGAAGTAAGAGTTAATTTTTATTTATTTTAATAAACGGATATATAGTTCCAATTGTTGGAAGGAAAATTCTTTTGAAGGGCTTGATGTCTTTGTCAAAAATCAGTTTACCATATGTGAGTCAATTTTCTTTCTGATTTCATTCTGTTTCATTGTTCTATATGTCCATCCATACATCAATACTACATTATCTTTTTACTATAGTTTAATACTGTTTTGGAATCAGATAGTGTAGATTCTACAACTCTGTCCTTTTCTTTCAATATTGTTATGAATGTTATGTGATGAATGCCATTGTAGGTCCTTTTATTTCCAGACACATTTTAGAATCAACTTGCAATTTTCAAAAAAATAAAAAAGTTTTAGGAGTTTGATTGGGATTGCATTAAATATGTAAGTCAATTTCAGGAGAAATGGTCTCTCAACAATACTGATCGTTAACAAAATGGTATGTTAATGAAACTTCAAATACATGAACATTGAGTATCTTTCTACTTTTTAACGGTCTTTTTTAATTCTCTAGCATTTTAGGTAGTTTTCAGAGTATAGAACTTCTACATGTTTTATTAAATTTGTCTGTGGTTATTTCATGTTTTGATGCTTCTCTATGTTTTAAATTTCATTTTTCAACTATTTTTTTTTGGTTAAATAGAAAGATAATTGATTTTTATGTAAATTTTTCACCGGCATCTTTGTTAAGTTTGTTTATTAGTTCCAGTAACGCTCTTGAAGATGTGTTATTATTTTCTATACTCATAATCATATAATAATAATTATCTAAATTGTCAAATTTCTGTCATAAAGTTGTTCATATTATTATCTTATTATTATTATATTTGTAGGATTTATGGTGATGTTCCCTTTTTTCTTTCTCTTATCAGAATTTGTATTTTCCATTTTTTTTCTTGATCAGTGTAGCTTTTGGCTTTTTTAATGAAATCTCCAGAAACATTAGAGTCACCTAGATGCTTGCTGCTGCTGCTGCTGCTGCTGCCAAGTCACTTCAGTCGTGTCCGACTCTGTGTGACCCCATAGACGGAAGCCCACCAGGCTCCCCCGTCCCTGGGATTCTCCAGGTAAGAACACTGGAGTGGGTTGCCATTTCCTTCTCCAATGTGTGAAAGTGAAAAGTGAAAGTGAAGTCGCTCAGTCATGTCCGACCCTTAGCGACCCCACGGACTGCAGCCTACCAGGCTCCTCCATCCATGGGATTTTCTAGGCAAGAGTACTGGAGTGGCTTGCCATTGCCTTTGCTAGAAATTAACATTCCTAGGTTGTATTTCACACATGCAAAGTTAGGAACTGAGGTCAAAGCTCAACAATATGTGTTTTAACAGGTATTCCTGGTGATTGTAGTGCACACCAGAGCCGCTGCTTTAGGAAGAAGTTTATCAATTTTTTATTTTTAAACATTTTTTGATTAATTGAATTTCTCTATCATTTTTCCACTTTCTGTTTCATCAGCTTCTGCTCTAATCCTATTCTTCCTTCCTTCCTTCCTTTCTCCTTCTTTCTTTCTCCTATTTGTGTTTAACCTGCTCTTCATTTTCTATCTTTTTAATGAAGTGTAGGCTAAGATGATTGATTTTAGACCTCTGTTCCTTTCTAATGTAAACCTTTACAGGTGTATATTATAAGTACTGCTTTAACTATAGTCCCTAATATACATAATGATACAATTTGCTTACACTTTTACTTAATTCAAAATATTTTCTAAATTTGTGTTCTTTTGTTTTTTTTCCTGACACTTTTAAATCTTCATATACTTTGAGGTTAGTTTTCCAGAAAGCTTTCTGTTATTTACTTCTAATTTAAGTCCTTTGTGGTCACATAATAAAATCTTTTGATTTTAGTACTTTTAAATTTGTTCAGCAATGTTTAATGCTTCAGTATATTGTCTGTACTGATGAATTTTCTTTAGGCAATTGGAAAGAATATATATTCTGCTATCACTGGATGGAGTGTTCTGTAAATGTCAGTTAGGTCAACTTGCCTAATAAGATTATGCTTACTGGTTTTCTGGTTATTTGTTCTTTCAGTTACAGGGAGCGAAGCATTGAAATTTCCGGCTATAGTTGTGGATTTCTCTACCCTGTTTACATCAGCCTTTGCTTTATTAATATTACATCATTTTAATTAGATATATACACTAGTAGGATTGGTATGTCTGTTTGACTGATTCTGCTATCATTATGAAATCATAATTACTCCTGATAATATTCTTTATAGCTTACTTTGTTCACTATTGATATTGTCACTCTAGCTTTCTTTTTATTGGTGTTTTCATTCTGTATCTATTACCACCCTTTTCCTTTTCCTTATCTACGTAATTATAGTTTAGTTGAGTTCCTAGAAAGTATTTATTTGGGTCTTTGTTTTGTTCATTATGACATTATCGCTTAACTGTAGTGCTTTAATCATTTGCATTCAATGTAATTATCAGTTAAGTTGTGTTGATATATACTGTTTTGCTATTTGTTCTATACTTGTCTAATTTGTCCCTTTTTGGCTTTTGCCTGCTTTATTTTTTCAGATTCCATTTAGTCTCCTCCACTGGCTTACACTAATATTTTTGTTTTAAGGTTTGTCATATGTCTCTTAAAGTCATAGTCTACCTTAAATATGTTATATTACTTTGCTTCATAAAAAAGATTTACAGTGTATTTCTGATTCCTCCTCTCATACTTGGTGCTGTTATACATTTTGTTTCTATATATGTTTAAGCCTCCAAATTATACATTATATTTTATATAAATATATATGTATGTAAGCCATATATATATATAGATATATATATAGGGATTCCCGGTTGGCTCAAATGGTAAAGAATCTGCCTTCAATTCAGGACACCCAGGTTCAAGCCTTGGGTCAGGAAGATGCCCTAGAGAAAGGAATGGAAATCCACTCCAGTATTCTTGCCTGGAGAATTCCATGAACAGAGAAGCCTAGCCAGCTATAGTCCATGGGGTTGCAAAGAGCAGGACACAACTGAGCAACTAATACTTTCACTTAAACCATATATATATAGTTTAAATAGTTTAAGATATTTTAAATAACTTAAAATGATCAAAATTATTTCTATTTATTCATATATTTCCAGTTTCTGGAGCTCTTTCTTCTTTCCAGATTTCTGTTGGTCTCAAAGAGATGGTTTTAACATCAGTCTTTGGGAAATATCGACAGGAAACTAGGTGAAAGACATTTGGAGTGGCCAGCTCCTAAAAAGCTCTTAATGCCATCTTAGACTTTAGATTACCTGAAAGCAATGCAGCTTACATGATCAAATTTGGATTATAGGAGGATCACTGCCATCAGTGGAAAAGTTTAAGGTGCTTGCATGCACTCAGCTGTCTACTGAAATTAATCAGGTAAAATTGCAGTAAATCAGAGACAGTGAAGCAGACATGGAGTGATGGGACTTCTGTGGAGAGGCAGAAGAGAGTAAGGATTCAAGAGGAGTTCAAGAGATAAAATGAATGGGCCTAGGTGCTTGATTTGATATTTGGAGGAGAGGGACAAGGAAAAGTGTGGACAACATCCAGAGGTTTAGCTTGGGTAACTAAGCATGGTTGTGACTCCCGCTGAGATGGACAACTCAGAAGAGTAATCCGAGGAGCAAGAGAGAGTATACAGTATTTGAGCTGTTTGTGGGAACTCTGTATGGAGACAGACGGATCTACCGCTCTGAGGAAAAGCCAGACTTGGGTCTTCAAACTACAATATAACATCTGTGAGCATAGGTCAGATTAGACTATTTACCTAAGGCAGAGTTTGTTAAAGTGTGTGGTCATGACCCACCTCTGCCTTGAGTTCACCTGCATTGCTGAAGAAAGTCAGCCGACTCTCAAGCTGCAAACAGGCTGATGAACCTGCATGAACAAAGACCATGGTTGATTCCAAACTTTATAAAATAAACCTGATTTAAAGAGTGAAAAGAAGTTGGATACATAAGACTTTCATCTTATATTTTTTTCTCCCACATATAAAAGGTGTGTGAAATTTTGAGAATGCTGGCTGGAAGATGCCTGGTGTTGGATATCAAGTGGAGGGTGTTGAACACGAAGTTAGTAAACAGATCTGTAAGATTAAGTGAAAGAAAGAGTTTGTAGTGGAAATAGAGTCTTATTCTCAAGCTTCAAGAGAAAGATACTTTGGAGGCGGTGGGAATTATATAAGAAATGATAGAAGGAGGTGACAAAACTGATGATAATTTTAAATATTAGAAGGATTTATGTAAGAAAGCAGTATGAAACTATCTTTCCTTATAAGACATAATCAGATGGCATAAGAACACGAAGGTTGCCCATCTGGATTAAATCTACTATCATCTCAGCATCATGTCTCTCACAGTGGGACAGAAGATTAATTCTTGGGCTCCATGAGGTCCTTCTTGAGGTCAACCCACAAGGTTAGAGTTTCACCTTCTTAAATTATGGGTGTCTCCAACATTTATGGCGATTCTGTATGCTTATATAAAGATTTATTTAAGTACTTACATAAAATGCTGATATAACTACTTATATAAAGACAGACAAAGATGCTAAACTGTGGAGACTGCATGCTTTGCATGACTTATGACCTTACTTATGAAACATAAAGAAAAAAGTTGTATTTTTCAGACTGCTTAATATCAATTATTTTTTTCTCCTTGTAATATTTTTGGGGATTCCAGAAATATGAAGACTGTGCTCTGCACATGAAATAATAATTCAAAGGCTTTTAAATAAAGGCACCTGAGCTATAGTTAGCCTTTAGTGCATTGAGTAGTTATACAAGATATTGAAACTAATAACTGTAGCAACTGACATACAAAAGTGCTTTACACTCATTGTTTGAAGTGCTTTACATACATATACTTATTCCTTTCATCTTCCTTAATGTTCTCCTAAAGGGGCTTCCCTAGTGGCTCAGTGGTAAAGAATCTGCCTGCCATATAAGAATCACAGGTTTGATCCCTAGTTTGGGAACATCCCCTGGAGAAGGAAATGGCAACCCACTCCAGTATTCTTGACTGGAGAATTCCAAGGACAGAGGAGCCTGGTGGGCTATATGATCCATGGGGTCACAAAGAGTTGGACACGACTGAGCAGCACAATAACAACAACAGTAAAGGCTCTACTTGAGGTAAGCTAGGGTCTGAACTGCAGTGCTGGAGAAGACTCTTGAGAGTCCCTTGGACCGCAAGGAGATCCAACCAGTCCATCCTAAAGGAGATCAGTCCTGGGTGTTCATTGGAAGGACTGATGTTGAAGCTGAAACTCCAACACTTTGGCCACCTGATGTGAAGAGCTGACTCATTGGAAAAGACCCTGATGCTGGGAAAGATTGAGGGCAGGAGGAGAAGGGGACGACAGAGGATGAGATGGTTGGATGGCATCACTGACTCAATGGACATGGGTTTGGTCGAACTCCGGGCGTTGGTGATGGACAGGGAGGCCTGGCGTGCTTCGGTGCATGGGGTCGCAAAGAGTTGGACACGACTGAGCGGCTGAACTGAACTGAGGTAGGTACTATCGTGATCCCCATTTTATAGATGGAAAAGTTGAGGCACATAGGTCACCCTGGGTTGCAAGCTGGTAAGAGTCTGACGTAGGATTCAAACCCAGGAACATGGATCCAGAAAGCAGCACACCATAGAGATGAGAAAGACTCTAAAGAGAAACAAGGATGAACGATTGAGAGAAGGACAAAGCTAAAGAACTGAAAAAATACTTCAAATAAAATATTTTTGGCTAACATGAAATTCACAAGTAGCTGAGGTTAAAAGATATATTAGAAAACATGCGTCTATGTTAAAAATGAAAAGGCTTCCAATGGAGCTGATATTTAAGTTTCTTTCCTGGAATTTGACCATCTGAGGACTCCAATCACCAAACTGTAAGTCAGCAGATAAGGTCCTATGAGCCCTCTGACAGATATCATGCTCCGTGATTGTGAAGTTTTACCTGTAGATATACAATAACAGATTCCCTGCTGGCTCAGAGGGTAAAGCGTCTGCCTGCAATGCAGGAGACCTGGGTTCGATCCCTGGATCAGGAAGATCCCCTGGAGAAGAGAAAGGCAACCCACTCCAGTACTCTTGTCTGGAAAATCCCGTAGACAGAGAAGCTTGGTGTAGACTACAGTCCATGGGATCACAAAGAGTTGGGCATGACTGAGCAACTTCATACAATAACAGGGGACTTCTCAGGTGGCTCAGTGGTTAAAGAACCCACCTGCCAAAGCAGGAGACACAGGAGACACAGGCTCAATCCCTGGGTCAGGGCATATCCTCTAGAGGAGGGCATGGCAACCCACTCGAGTATTCTTGCCTAGAGAATCCCATGGACAGAGGAGCCTGGTGAGCTACAGTCCACATGGTTGCAAAGAGTTGGACATGACTGAAGTGACTGAGCACACACGTATCAAAGTACAGAGAGTATAAACTGTGGTTAAAATAACTAATACTGAGAAAAAAACCCAAGGTCATACCAAATAAAAGTGACAAGGTTGGAGAAGTTTCTCAGAATATGGGAACCAGAAGGGTGAGGGGAAGGCTCTGGGGTCTCTTAAACTCTTTCTGACAACAGAAGGGATGAGAGGTTTACTGGGAAACCTGCATCTACAGTTGAACACTACTGGGGACGCTTGCTCCTGAACCAGATGGGATCACTGCCAAGCGTGGCAGGCTCCCTGGAGGTCAAAACCTGCCTTTGTTAAAGGATGGTTGTGAAATTTAAGAAAAGAGGGAAATGACAAAGCCTGCAGTAAAATAAGTATTGCCTACTTCTGCAGACTCTAACTACAGTGAATTTAGACTATAAAAATTCTTGCAAGCATTTATTGCCCCCGAACCAGGAAGGCTAGCTGACAGAACGAAGCACAAGGCACATTGAGGCAGTAAACGCCCCAGGAAAGGCAAGCTACTTGGAGACCTCCTTCAGAGAGGTGGGGGCTCACCAAATGAGTTGGGGTGGCCATGTGGCCTTACTGGCTAGAAGAAGGTCCTTCCCAGGGAAGGCAGCTTGGGGGCCACCGTGAAGGTGGCTAAGTGTCCACCCGTGCTGGAGTCCGACTTTTGACTTGGGGTCATATCAGTGAGAAGTAGGAAATTGGGGTCATATAAGTGAGAGACCAGGTCCCCAGTGGAGTCCAGTATAATCATTAGCAGAAGGCAGTGGGTAGACTGAACAATGACGTGGGTGGCCACATATAATGCTAACAAAAGCAGCTTCAATTCATAAGTGATGGAGAGGGGCTTCCCTGGTGGTCCCAGGGTTAACACTTCACCTTCCATGCAGAGGGTGTGGGTTTGGCTGTTCCCTGGTTGGGGAGCTAAGACCCCCATGCTTGTGGCCCAAAAAACCAAAGCATAAAACAGAAACAGTATTGTAACAAATTCAGTAAAGACTTAAAAAAAAAAAAAAAAACCTTTAAAAAAAAGTGAGGGAGTGTCATATTCAATATAATTCAACAGAGAAGGAGCTGGGGAGGAAAGTGGCAAAAAAATCTGGGGGGATATCAAGGTATAAGAAAGACCCATTAAAAGGCTAATATTACACTCAAATGATAAAAGATGAAAGAAAGAGGAAGAGCAAAGAATAGTCTCTTGATGTGGTCAGTTTTAATACAGCTATGCTCTCATGATGCCTACTGATTATGTGGCATCTTTGCTGGAGATTTTAACAAATGTGTTTTTATAAGAGTAGGGATAAGCTGATTCAAAGCCAGCTGATATCCACATTTCCTAAGGATTAAAGAGAAATGCCTTTTAAACTACATTTTAATAAGCAGATTGGGACATGATAAATAGCATCTAATCTGTTTGGGAAAGATGATGTCTGCAATGTTGGAGAAGTCACTTTCAACACCAGATGCAGTGTCTAGGACCAGTAAGCAGTTCCTAAATGTAGGTACAAGTAAGAAAATATTTGAGTAAGAAATCTCTGCTGTTAAAGCAGAGAGACAGAAAATGTATATGTATTTAATTTGACCTAGGTGTCGAACCCACATCTCCTGCAAGTCTAGTGAATTGCAGGCAGGTTCTTTACCCCTAGTGCTGCCTGGGAAGCCCATTTAAAAATCTTTAGGAGAAAGTAGAATGAAAAATTTTAAGTATATTTATAGAGTTTTTCAAATGAAAATGGAAAAATCTGAGTAAATAGAGTTACTGGCATAATAATTCAATAAACAAAGGCATTGAAGTTAGTTTATTCAAAACCCAGAAGCTAAATAGTATGATTTTTAATTTTATTTTAATTGTGAATTGGAAGATGTTTCTAAAAACATGCCATCTCAAATTGTTTCATTATTGCACAAATTGGAAATTTTGATTAAACATGCACCACAAGAAGCATCCTTTAGCTCCCCTAAATCCTGCCCCAGCTTCACCCAGTTCCAGGTAAGATAACCCGCTACCAGCAGGTTCAGGCCTGACTAGTCTGAACCACTGAGAATCTGGCCTGTATTGGTTTAGTATCTCCTTTGCTAAAGGACCAAGAAGTAAGGTAGGGTTAGAGAGAGTGTCTATAGATTCAAAGATAGTCTCCTAGCCTGTTTCATAATGCCCACACCAAAGTCTAATCCAGCCTTTTTGTCTTGACACCGAATCAAATCTCAAAGAAAGAATTTTGGGTGAAGTAGAAAAGAATAGCTTTATTGCTTTGCCAGGCAAAGGAGGCCACAGTGGCTAAAGCCCTCAAAAAACTGTGTGTCCCAACTTGGAGGCAGTAGTGAGGAGTTTTATAATAATGGTTCAGAGAGGAGGTGATCACCTTGTGGACATTCTTCTGATTGGTTAAGTGGGAGGCAGCATTATCAGTCTTCTGGTTCCAACCAGTCTGGGGTCTATATGCCTGTGGGTGACATACTTCTCCCACCTGGTAGAGGTTTCAATATCTGCAAAACAGCTCAAAGATGTTTTTGTGTGTATCCCTTGAGGGGTTGCCAGGACCCTGCCCCAAGGCTGCACTGTTGTTTTTTGACTATTTCTCCTTTCTCTCCATATCTTCTCCCTTCTCTGATTAGCAATTGCTTGAATCTGCCCTTTGGAACTCAGGGAAGGTCATGGAGGCTGAATGATGCCTATTTCTGTAATCAAGATAAGTGAAAGTGAAGTCGCTCAGTCGTGTCCGACTCTTTGTGACCCCATGGACTGTAGCCTGCCAGACTCCTCTGTCCATTGGATTTTCCAGGCAAGAATACTGGAGTGGGTTGCCATTTCCTTCTCCAGGTAATCAAGATAAGGCTTCTGTGCCCAGAATCCCCGCAGGGTCCTGCTCAGTGGCAACGCTAGCTCTAGGTCCCCAGCTGGCTACCTCCTGGCCCCTTGCTGTGGAGGCTGGTCTGCCCTGAGGTCATTTCTCCATGCTTCTGTGGTTTTGGTCCTACTCGACTTCAGCTCTGAACACAGCCCTGCCCTGCTCCCCTCAAATCACCTGGTGATACTCTTACTTTGAAGTGTATGGATCGCTCAGCCTTTCACTAAGACACATCTTGCAAGGTCCACCACTCCTTTCGCTACCACCCCAAATGGATCCTAACCCAGCTCAAAGTGGATGTTTCATGTACAGCTGGTCATTCTCTCTAGTGGTCACTCTTGCCTCCTCTTACCTCTGTGGTCCCAACAAGCCTTGTACTTGTGTATAGCTTTGGACCATCATCTAACAGAAAATAAGACATTTTAATTCTTCAAAGATGGATTGTTCTCACAGACAGAGAAAAATCTTTTCACTAAGGATCTGGAGCTATGACTGTATCAAAATCTGTATCAGTCAGGATTCCCCAAGAAACAGAGACAATAGGAGATTAATGTGGGTGTGTGTGCATAAATAAATTTTGGGGGCTGGCAAGTACAAAATCTGTAGGACAGACAAGGAGAGATAAGGTTGAAATCCAACTGATATGACAGCTAAGATAGCTTCATTTTCTTACTTGCAGTAGGATGACTTGTAGGGAATAAATACAAAGGCAACTACTTACAATCAAATATAAAACTTATTTTTCAAAAAAATAAAAAGTTTCTTTTTTAAGAAAGAACATTCTAGAGAATATATTCTCTCAGAGAATCTGGCTCCCAATCTGGTTTAAACTTGATATGAAGGATAGTATAGAAAAAGCTATGAAATTGTAAGAGGAAATATATTAAGTTATATAAAATTTATTTGCTTGGAAGACTTACAAATCTAAGTCAAAGTTTTTACATAAACTTGAGACCATTCTGCAGATAGAGTTAGGGGAAGCAGAATGTACTTGATGTGCAGATTTAGAAGAACATGTGTGGGTCAGAGGGGTATGTGACGACAAGGGCTAGATAAACAGAGACTGTTAAGATTCTGTGTTCTTAAAGATCACAGCGTACACGCCAGCCAGGAACTTAGTTTGAGTCAGAACAAGTGGTCAGAGATCTCAATGAAAAAACAATGTCCTTCTTGCCCAAAAGTGGAGTTCTTGCCTCAGGCTAATGATTTACCATGAGCAAAGCCACCTGCAAATGAATTACAAAATAGGAATAAAACAACAATCCTGCAAGTTTCCACTTTGGAGGTAGGATTTGGGGTTAATTTAGAAGGGGTTTGAGAAGAGACAATGGGGAAGGATTTGTATTGGAAATAAAAGGAGTATTCCTTTCTACTGAAGAGCATCTGGGGCAGGTACGTGCCTGCTATTTATCTATCTTGTCACTCACCAGCATAGGTAAGCTCAGCGAATTCCTGGCTTACCTGGCCATCTCTTTGGATGGGATCCAAGAGGATAAAAATATCTGGCTAGTAAGTCAATGCTATAATGCTATTTTAGGAAAAAAGAGATTTTTAAAGAGGGATTTATGGCTTTCAGAATACTGAAGTGTGGACTGGTTTGGCTACACAGTAAGCCTTGAAACAAAATCATTCTTAAAAAGTGCTTGTTTGTGAATAGATGGAGCAACCAGAATATGGTAAGAATACTATCAGGAGATGAAAGCTCAAAATTAGTAAAGGTCCAAGAAAAGGAGTAAGGATAGAGGGTGGATGTGTTATACTCCAAGCCAATAAGATGGACATGGGCTTCCCTGGTGGCTCAGAGGTTAAAGCGTCTGCCTCCAATGAGGGAGACCCGGGTTCGATCCCTGGGTCGGGAAGATCCCCTGGAGAAGGAAACGGTAACCCACTCCAGTATTCTTGCCTGGAGAATCCCATGGATGGAGAAGCCTGGTAGGCTACAGTCCACAAGGTCGCAAAGAGTCGGACACGACTGAGCGATGGAACGGAACGGGGCCAATGATGAAATTCTGATGAGGGATGATAATAAAAGTGGTTTGTTTTATAATCCCATCATAAGATGGCAAGAAAAGTTTAAGGTAAGCAGGAAAATACTGAGTGTTTAGGAATTTCAGATGACTTCACTTTATCAGGACTAAGACAAACCCGTATGTGAGCTCAGAGTCACTACCGGGACTTTCTGTACCACCTGACCCCAGAGGATGGAGGTAGGACCAGGAGACTAATGGTGAAAAAAATGCCCCTGCCAGTTTTCGGAAAAGAGGAATTCTGCAAATGACACACCAGCAAATCTGATTTTATTCCAGGGAAAGCTTCTAAAATAGAATATTAAACAGATGGCTTGTGAGCACAGAGAAGAGGAAGCAGTGACTCACTAGGGAAAGTCATGCCAAACTCATAATCATTCTTTTTTTTTATCATTATTATTACATACACTCCTAGATTGGTGGAACAGGAAACACTTGGGAAAGCCTTTAGAAAAGTCTGCCTTAATTTCAAAAGAACATTTGCCAAAGACTCTCCCGAGAACGTGGTATACACAGTCATGGGTTGTTAATTGGGTGTTGGGACAGTCAGGTGGAATTGTGGCTGGCTGGATAAGAACCTCTAAAAACTGTTGATTAATAGGTTGATATCAATAGGAGGAAATGCTGAGGAGGAATATCATATGGCTTGATTCTTGGCTGACTTCAACATTCCATCAATTGCCTGGCTCAGGACATAGAAGGCTGCATACAATTTGCAGATGATACAAAGCTGAGTGACAAAAAAATGAGCTAAACTGACAGATGCAAGAATTGAGGTTCAAAATGATTTTGACATCTAGAACTCCAGGCGGAAGCCAATGAGATGAAATTTAACAAGGGCAAAAGTAAAATCCTATACTTAGAATTTCATGAGTACATAATGATAATGACCTGCCCAAATTTCAGACCCCACAGGCTCTGACTACAGGATCCAGGTGTCTGCTGTTTTACTCACTAGCATGTCCCCTGAATTTCCTTGGCCTGAGGTAGGAAGATAAGGAATCTTTTATCTATATTTCCAGCCTTGCTATTGGACTAGCTCTGAAGTTATTATTGTAATTCTTACTTATACACAATGTTCACAGTAACTGGGTCCCTTCCTGTCATCCCAGATTCCACAGACTTACCCTTCAGTCTCTCTTCGGCTTTGTTCTTGAATCAGCTGCTCAACAGTTACCCATATAGGTCTTCATGATAGTTGATGTTATGTAGCTCACCAACCACTCTGCACCAGCCCTGCTTTAAACCTTGTCCTTACATTCTGTCTGGGCTTTTGTTTGCAGAAATTACTTCTAAGGTTGATTCCACATATATGTGTTAATATACACCATTTGTTTTTCTCTTACTGACTCACTTCACCCTGTATGCCAGTCTCTCTGCGTATGGCACACTTTTGTTCTTTTTTAGGGCTTAGTAATATTCCATCATATGTATGCGCCACGTCTTCTTTATCCATTCCTTTGTTGATGGCCATTTAGGCTGCTTCCATGTCCTGGCTTATTGTGAACAGTGGTGCAATAAACATTGGGGTGTGTGTATCTTTTGGAATTATAGTTTTCTTTGGGTATGTGCCCAGGATCTGCAAAGTAGAAATAGAAACACAGATACAGAGAACAAATGTATGGATACCAAAGGAAGAAAGTTGGGATGGGATGAGATGAATTGGGAGATTGGGATTGACATATTTACACTACTAAGCAGGTATGGATGTGAGAGTTGGACTGTGAAGAAAGCTGAGCGCCGAAGAATTGATGCTTTTGAACTGTGGTGCTGGAGAAGACTCTTGAGAGTCCCTTGGACTGCAAGGAGATCCAACCAGTCCATTCTAAAGGAGATCAATCCTGGGTGTTCATTGAAGGAGTGATGCTAACGCTGAAACTCCAATACTTTGGCCACCTCATGCGACGAGTTGACTCACTGGAAAAGACTCTGATGCTTGGAGGGATTGGGGGCGGGAGGAGACGGAGACGACAGAGAATGAGATGGCTGGATGGCATCACCGACTGGATGGACACGAGTTTGAGTGAACTCCAGGAGTTGGTGATGGACAGGGAGGCCTGGTGTGCTGTGATTCATGGGGTTGCAAAGAGTCGGACACGACTGAGTGACTGAACTGAACTGAATTGGAGCAGAAAATAGGCAACTAATGAGAGCCTATTCTATCGCACAGGGAACTCTACTCAGTGCTCTGTGGTGACCTAAATGGGAAGAAAATTCCCCAAACAGGGGATATATGCACACACACTGCTGATTCACTCTACTATACAGGAGGAAATAGCACAATATTATAAAGCAACCATACAGTAATAAAATTGGTTTTTTACAAAAGTTGCTTCTAAGCTGTAAGATCTGAACGCGCCTCTAGCTCTTTGCTCTCACTTACTGTCTACAAATATAGTTTTAGTCCAAAGCATAAAAACAACCAAAAGGTCCATCTAGTCAAAGCTATGGTTTTTCCCATGGTCATGTACGGAGGTGAGAGTTGGACTATAAAGAAAGCTGAACACCAAAGAATTGATGCTTTTGAACTGTGGTGCTGGAGAAGACTCTTGAGAGTCCCTTGGACTGCAAGGAGACCCAACCAGTCCATCCTAAAGGAGATCAGTCCTGGGTGTTCATTGGAAGGACTGATGTTGAAGCTGAAACTCCAATACTTTGGCCACCTGATGAGAAGAGCTCACTGATTGGAAAACACCCTGATGCTGGGAAAGACTGAAAGTAGGAGGAGAAGGGGATGACAGAGGATGAGATGGCTGGATGGCATCACGGACTCAATGGACATGAGTTTGAGTGAACTCCAGGAGTTGGTGATGAGCAGGGAAGCCTGGCATACTGAAGTCCACGGGGTTGCAAAGACTCAGACATGACTGAGCAACTGAACTCAGCTGAGGTTGAAGTTGAAACTGAAGAAATGACTATGGTCTCCTCAGAAGCAGATTCAGAGTAGATGAAGAGGGCTAAGAGCTGAAGTCTGAGGGAAACCAAGACAGTAATGGTTAGACCAAAGAGAGACTGCAGGCGAAAAGAGAAAGGACAGCCAGCAAGGCGGGAGGTCCACCGAGAAAGTTGATATCAGAGAAGGTAAAGATGGGGACTTCCCTGTGGATCAGCGGTTAAGAATCCACCTGCCAATGCAGGGAACATGAATTTGATCCCTGGTCTGGGAACTAAGATGCCCCCGTGGGGCAACTGAGCCCGAGCTCAGCAACAAGAAAGCAGTTCTTGCTCATCGCAAGTAGAGAAAGCCCATGAACTGCAATGAAGACCCAGTGCAGACAAGAATAAAAAAGAAAAAGAAGGCAAAGATGTGGACCGTTTCCACGAGGAGTGACTGACCAGCAGTGCTAAATATTGCCAAGATGTCAAATAGGATAAAAGACATAAAACATTTCATTGGACTTATCAAAAGCTAGAATATCAACAACTGGCAAATGTAGCTTCTCAAAGAGAAATAGAGGAGAAGGAAAATTGCTAAAGGTTAAGAGGGAAGAGGTTTGGAGAAATGAAGGTGGTGAGAATCATTCTTGATTAAAGGAAAGAGAATGATGGGACAGTAGTTAAAATGAGGTAAAGGATGAGCTGAGGGAAACGTGTGTGTGTGCTCACAGTTGTTTACATATAGGACAGACAATGTTATTAGAGTGAGAAATGGAATATTCATATAAAATATGCTTTTGATGGAAGAAAACCCCCTCAGATCTTCAGCTCTGTCTTCTTATTTCTTCCCCCCTCTTCCTTTCCATTTCTTATTCCACTTACCCTTCCTTCAACTTCACTATTTTTCCTTTGAAGATCAAGGGCTGTGATTGATTGATTAATTGACGGTATTCAACCACTGTCATCACAGTCTGTTACTTGACTGGACTCAAGGATATGTCAAGCCTGAGTGGAGGTATATACTAACATTGGATAGGGGCTGCTCCAAACACATGCCAGTAGTAGAATTATAGAGATCTAGTCACTGTTCTTTGTTAGTATTGTAGAAAACTCTTGAGAGGTCTTGGACAGCAAGGAGATCAAACCAGTCAGTCCTGAAGGAAATCAACCCTGAATACTCATTGGAAGGACGGATGCTGAAGCTGAAGATCCAATACTTTGGCCACCTGATGCAAAGGGCCAACTCACTGGAAAAGACCCTGATGCTGGGAAAGACTGACGGCAAGAGGAGAAGGGGGCGACAGAGGATGAGACGGTTGAATGGCATCGCTGACTCAATGGACATCGGTTTGAGCAAGCTCTGGGAGATACTTAAACACAGGGAAGCCTGATGTACTGCAGTGTATGGGGTTGCAAAGAGTTTGACACTGCTTAGTGACTGAACAGCGACAGCAACTAACAAAATTACCTTGGAGATGTGTACTAATTAAGATGAACCTTGAAGCAGAGACACACTCCAGATGGAGAACGGTTCTGGAGAGCATGTCACGTGTGGAAACCTCTGGGGATGTGGGGATATTTAGCACAGAAAGAGAGTGCTAGGCTGAGGGAGAAAAGTAGAACAGGCTTCCCTCATGTTTCTCTGAGGGCAAACTTAAGCCCAAGGTAGGCAAGTCACAAGAAACTGAGTTTAGTTTAATGTCTGGAAGAACTTGACATGAGAGTCACCTGAATTGCTGTCTATGTTGTTAGAAGCTTGAGTCAAGTGATCTCACATCAGGCTGGGGGTGACTCTTCATATTCTCTGGATGACTTTTAAGTTCTTTCCTAAAAATGTCCAGCCAAAGTCCTGATAATACTCGTGCTCGATGGCCTTCGTCAAAGTGGCCAGAACAATGGAAGAGAGTGGCTATCTGGATCTGGGATCACAGATCCAGTCTCAAGCTTTGTCTTTACCAAACCATAGGGAGTCCTGAATCAGGCATTTTGGGGTAAGGAGAAATGGAGAAATAGGATTTGGAAAGCCAACTGGTAAACGCACACGGCAACACTGTTCTCAGGGACATTTGCTGATTATGAAGGAGCGCCACTGCGGAAGGCTCAGAAGAAGGGGAATGAATCAAGCAATTGTTCTCTTTTAAAACACTTAGCATTTTGGTCCCCTAAACATTGACTGGTAAAGTTGGCCTCTCCCATTCCTTTCCCTCTCTTTTTTTCATTGTATGCTTCTCTTTGCAATTTATCTCTTTTTCCCTCTCCTCTGTCTCTCAGAACCTAAATCAATGTTTAGAATGAGGTGAGATAGCACAGAGTGGGCACAGCAAAGGGGTAGTAAAAAGAAAGCATTCCGCATGTACTGATTTCCCTGCCACTTGCCTTCAGAATCTGAAGGTTCTAATTATAAAGAAATAAGATATGGAATTTGCACCTTTTTGTGGCTACAGGACTGGAAAAGGTCAGTTTTCATTCCAATCCCAAAGAAATGCAGTGCCAAAGAATGCTCAAAATACTGAACAATTGCACTCATCTCACACGCTAGTTAAGTCATGCTCAAAATACTCCAAGCCAGGCTTCAGCAATATGTGAACCGTGAACTTCCAGATGTTCAAGGAGGTTTTAGAAAAGGCAGAGGCACCAGAGATCAAATTGCCAACATCCGTTGGATCATCGAAAAAGCAAGAGAGTTCCAGAAAAACATCTATTTCTGCTTCATTGACTATGCCAAAGCCTTTGACTGTGTGGATCACAATAAACTGTGGAAAATTCTGAAGGAGATGGGAATACCAGACCACCTGACCTGCCTCTTGAGAAACCTGTATGCAGGTCAGGAAGCAACAGTTAGAACTGGACATGGAGCAACAGACTGGTTCCAAATAGGAAAAGGAGTACATCAAGGCTGTATATTGTCACCCTGCTTATTTAACTTATATGCAGAGTACATCATGAGGAACGCTGGGGTGGAAGAAGCACAAGCTGGAATCAAGATTGCTGGGAGAAATATCAGTAACCTCAGATATGCAGATGATGCCACCCTTATGGCAGAAAGCGAAGAACTAAAGAACCTCTTGATGAAAGTGAAAGAGGAGAGTGAAAAAGTTGGCTTAAAGCTCAACATTCAGAAAACTAAGATCATGGCACCCAGTCCCATCACTTCATGGCAGATAGATGGGGAAAGAGTGGCAGACTTTATTTTTGGGGACTCCAAAATCACTGCAGATGGTGATTGCAGCCATGAAATTAAAAGACACTTACTCCTTGGAAGGAAAGTTATGACCAACCTAGACAGCATATTAAAAAGCAGAGACATTACTTTGTCAACAAAAGTCCACCTAGTCAAGGCTATGGTTTTTCCAGTGGTCATACGTGGATGTGACAGTTGAACTATAAAGAAAGCTGAACACAGAAGAACTGATGCTTTTGAACTGTAGTGTTAGAGAAGACTCTTAAGAGTCCTTTGGTCTGCAAGGAGATCCAATCAGTCCATCCTAAAGGAAATCAATTCTGGATGTTCATTGGAAGGACTGATGTTGAAGCTGAAACTCCAATACTTTGACCACCTGATGCGAAGAGCTGACTCATTTGAAAAGACCCTGATGCTGGGAAAGATTGAAGCCAGGAGAAGAAGGGGATGACAAAGAATGAGATGGTTGGATGGCATCACCACTCCATGGACATGGGTTTGGGTGGACTCCTGCAGTTGGTGATGGACAGGGAGGCCTGGTGTGCTTTGGTTCATGGGGTCGCAAAGAGTCAGACAAGACTGAGTGACTGAACTGAGCTGAATTATCACTGTGGATGCCATTTTGCCTTTTTATTAAAAATTTATTGTTAGCTTTGAGCCCAATTATCTTTTATCCTATTGTCTAATGTTTAGTTGTATTTCTACTTTATTCATTTAACACGTTTATTGAGTCTTTGCTCTATAAGTTTGTAGTCAGTGAATACCACCATGGAGAATGTAGAGCAAGCCACACTTCCTGGTTTCATCATGAATACATGAGGAAGAGAATTGTATGTAGTTTTCCACCCACCTGTGATGGAATAAGTGGTAGGAGAAAAGACCCAAGAACCTTTATGCCTGAGTGCGAAATTGCTTCAGTCATGTCTGACTCTGTGTGCCCTGTGGACTGTAGTCCTCCAGATTTCTCTGTCCATGGAATTCTACTAGCAAGAATCTAGTATGGGTTGCCATGCCCTCCTTCAGGGGATCTTCCCAACCCAGGGATTGAACCCAAATTTCTTATGTGAGTTCTTTACCACTAGCCCCACCTGAGAAGCCCCTCAAACGTTTTGACTTCTTGTTGACTCTTCTGTATTAATCCTGTAGTGCAATCAGGCAAGACTTCGTGTATTGATGGTTACGGGTCTATGAGCTTGGTTTCCAGAAGTCCTTGGTCTAGCTTATTTCCATTCTCACTATTACTTCACAATTTTGTTGCATCTTTTACCTAGTACTTTTCTGAACCTATGCAGTGTTATCAGTGAACTCTAGGCTGGGCCCTCGAACTGTCAAAACATTTGGAGGCGAGACAGAGACTCAGACTGCATGAGTAATCTTGCCATTTCTCTTTTCGGTGTGGCAATACAGCCAGTTCTCCGGTTCACTTCCCTAATTGGTATCCACAACTCTGCTGCTCTCATGATCCCTGGGGGTGGATAAATGTCGCAGATAAATATTTTCAAGTTCTGCAAATTTTTGTGCTTGAGGAAATGGCTTTCTAATTTTTTTGGCAACAAAGACTTTGATGAAACCCATCTCTATTGGGCTGGATGCCACAAAAAATAAGAATTTGTGTGTAGAAAAGCCATTAAAATTAATTGCAATTTCTGTGGGGAGATGACTCAGTTTCTTGTCCATGCACATCTTGGCTTATCAGTTTGCTAGGTTTCCCCTTGTCCTTACCAAATTGATAGAGAAGCATCTTGTTTAATTTTCTGATTTCACCGTTGCATACAGCAATACTCATTAATCAGTTAGAAGTTCTCAGAGTATCCATTTATTGCAGTTAGGTTTAGAAAAAGCACATTTAGTAGAAGAATCAAATAGAGGCTTAGCAGAAGAATCAGATAGAGGCACCAGATACACAATGATGCAGTGAAGATAAAGAAACTACCCCCATAGCAATAACTCTCACTTTGTCCTGTTAAAGTGTAAGACATAAGGAAGAGGAGTGACTTGGTATTTTTCCCTCTTCACCACCATTCTCCAAAACTTCCAAGAGGACTTGTTAGTGCTACAGAAATTTCAACATTAAAACATGATACTTTCTATATCTGGGAAAAGATGTATCATAAATCTCACAGCAGTTCATCTGAAACTATTACAACATTGTTAACTGGTTCTATGTGTTAGTACCTCGGTCGTGTCCAACTCTGTGACCCCCTGGACTGTAGCCCGCCAGGGTCCTCAGTCCATGGAATTCTCCAGGCAAGTATACTGGAATGGATAGCCATTCTCTCCTCCAGGGGACCTTCCCAACCTAGGGCTCAAACCTGGGTCTCCTGCACTGCAGGTGGCTTCTTTACTGTCTGAGCCACTGGGGAAGCCCTAATCAGTTTTACCCCAGAACAAAATAAAAAAGTTCAATAAAATAAATCTCACAGCAACCCAATCAAATTAAAAACATAGAAAAGCAGATTACTATATCCCTGGTAATTCTAGCTAAGAAGTCAAAACTAACCGAAAGATGTCTTGGACATATTTCATCCATCCCTTTCTACCATTGGGCTTCCCTGGTGGCTCAGTTGGTAAAGAATCTGCCTGCAACACAGGAGACCTGGGGTCAATCCCTGGGTCGATCACATGTATGGACCACATAGCAGGGTGTACAAAGACGGCAGAGGAAACAGCAGTGAGAATTATCTTAGTTTGGTTAGAGTAGATGGATGCAGAAGGCCAGGGAGCAAAAATATTAACACCACCCCACCCTTACCCCTGGTTTACCTTCTGGGGACTGCTCCTGACTTACCAGAAGGGGAAGTAACAAAACCCAAATGACGTATAAACCATAACAATTAAGCTTGTTTGTCAATCTGTAGCTCTTCTGTGCTTTTGCTTGTAGAAATTTGGAAATTTGTCACCAAACTGTCCCCTAATGACGTCTAACCTGAGTGACTTCTTTCTTTACCACTGCAGTTGAGAGACGCTGCCCAAGGTGTATGCATCCGTCAGAACTCCAATTTCCTTGTGGGTGGGTATTTATTAATATAGTGACTATATGTGGATGTCTCTGATAACAGCAACTAAAAGTTAAATGTATAGAATGTTACTTCCAAAGTTGATATACTATACCCCTTGCAAAAATGTAATAAAGTAAATAGATAATGTTGGTTCCTTATTTCTAATGATTAATACTGACTTCTTAGTCACTGTAATTTTTACATGAATTGGGTAAATTACAATCCTAGGCAGGCCAGATTAGCTTGAAAATTTCTCTCCCTGAAACTGCTTGGTCTCCATTTTTGGTTGCCATGTGCTGGAACATCATCTCTGATTATCTTCTCAATTTTGCTAAATCAAAGGATGTATATTTTCTATCTCTTTTTTAATTTATTCAGTTCAGTTCAGTTCAGTCGCTCAGTCATGTCCGACTCTTTGCGACCCCATGAATCACAGAACGCCAGGCCTCCCTGTCCATCACCAACTCCCGGAGTTCACTCAAACTCATGTCCATTGAGTCGGTGATGCCATCCAGCCATCTCATTCTCTGTCGTCCCCATCTCCTCCCACCCCCAACCTTTCCCAGCATCAGAGTCTTTTCCAGTGAGTCAACTCGTTGCATGAGGTGGCCAAAGTATTGCAGTTTCAGCTTTAGCATCAGTCCTTCCAATGAACACCCAGGATTGATCTCCTTTAGAATGGACTGGTTGGATCTCCTTGCAGTCCAAGGGACTCTATTAGGATGATTAAAATTTTGTTTATATGTTTTTCTTAGTTCAGGTCTTTCTTCAGGCACTGAATTTGGCCTGATTTTAGAAGAAAAAATCGGGGGTAGGGGGCTGATCAGAAACTGAATATAATCACAAAATCATGTTGTATAAATTCTTTAATAAAGAGTTGCTATGAAGAGCCACAGATGGCTGTTAAAAATTATCAGGTTATTATTTTGCATAAGTTAAACAAAAGAAACTCCATTCAAACGGAAACTAATTCAAAATACCTTTCCCCTCTGCTTTTCAGAATATTAAAAATAAAGTTATAAGGACCAAATAGCTCATAAATGCCTTTAAAGGATATAGTTTAATAGTTTAAATGTGTAATCTAAGGCAGAGAGGAGTTTTTATATGCAGAACTCTAGGCTCACTTAAAAAATTGGCTTTAATTTCATTTGATTTTCATAACGACTAAAGTTTCTTTGGACTTTAGTGTAACCGAAGGAGTTGGTCAGTAATGGATGACAAGATCTACAAAATTTCTCATGTGGATCATTTACATGTTTATTACAACTGAACAATATATTAATGTGATTGATCCTTGAATGATAGTTCAAACTTTTTTTTTAGACAAAAGTTTGAATTGCAGGGTCCTAGATTTTACTTCATGATACTGAATTCTTTTCATGTTTCATATGTTGTTATGGGTTTAAGTGTTATAACCCCCCACCCCAGGGCTTCCCAGGTGGTGCTAGTGGTTAAGAACTCTCCTGCCAACTCTCCTGCAGGAAACATAAGAGATGCGTGTTTGATCCATGGATTGGGAAGATCCCCTGCAAGAGGGCAGGGCAATCCACTCCAGTATTCTTGCCTGGAGAATCCTATGGACAGAGGAGCCTGGCAGGCTATGATCCACAGGGTCTCATAGAATTGGACACAACTGAAGCGACTTAGCACACGCGCAAGCATGCCCCCCAAATTCATATGTTGAAATTCCAACCTTCAGTTGCTCAGAAAGGGACTGTATTTGGAGGCAGAAGCTTCGAAGAGTTATTTAAGTTAAAATGAATGTTAGCGTGGGCCCTGATCCAATCTGACTAGTGTCCTTATAAGAAGAGGGGATTAGAACACAGACAGCAGAGATCTGTGAGCACAGAGAAAAGACCATGTGAGGACACAGCAAGAAATCTTCTTGTGCGCCAAGAAGAGAGGTCTCAGAAGGACTCAAACCTGCCAACATTTTGGTGTTGGACTCCTAACTGTGAGAAAATAAATTCCTGAGCTTTAAGCCACCCAGTTTGTGGTATTTTGTTACAGCTTTCCTAGCAAACTAATACACTACCCATATCAGCTTTCAATTGGTCTTATCCATCAACTACGATGCATTGGGTTATGATAAGTAAGAAACAAATTTAGACCAGGCTGAATTTCCATACCCAAAAGGAACTAAAAGTTTTGGACTAGAGATCGTATTTACTCTAAGCAACTGATAGGAAAGACTTTTCAGTTATAAGACAGGGATGAAGATGCTCATTTTCAATGAAGCAAAGCTTTGATTCTACCTCTACACATTTCCTTTCATGAAGAATCAAAATTTCTCATTTGAAATGGAGTTATTTGCTGATAGTAATGTTAGAAGTTGGTAACACCCATGTTCCTTGTTTTATAGGGTTAGTTTACAGTGTGAAAGTTGCTCAGTCGTGTATGACTCTGCAACCCCATGGACTATACAGCCCATGGAATTCTCCAGGCCAGAACACTGGAGTGGGTAGCCTTTCCCTTCTCCAGGAGATCTTCCCAACCCAGGGATTGAACCCAGGTCTCCTGCATTGCAGGTGGGTTCTTTACCAGCTGAGCCACCAGGGAAGCCTGGTTTGCTGTACATACACCTAGAATTGGTCAGCTTTCTACTTAGCACTTCTATCAGCCAGACAGTCTGCTGTGTAAAATGTTCCCATTCAGAGCGGCTGAGGAGAGCCATTACAAGCCATCAGTGTGGTTGGAACAGGTCAATGGGGGAATATCCAGCATCAGTGGAAGCCATGTGGTTCAAGCCTGTACTCTAAGTAAACTGTGAAGTTCAGTTTTTAGTGTCTGATTTTTCTTTTGATTTAGCATGTGTCTAAAGGGGAGTGAAGTCCAAGGAGCTTTCTCTGCAGTGGTTAACCAGTTGCGGGTCTGGTGACATTAGGCACCATTTCCTGCACATAGTCACCTAACACAGGTGACCTTACACTTCTGAAACTGCTCCCTCCACCAACTGCATGTTCATCCCAGCTTCTAACTTCATACTGTATTACATCAATACACTCCCAAGTAAATAAGAATAAAATATCTCTCGAGTGTTTCTGAAAGCATGTAATGATATCAGTTAGAGATGTTTGGTGCAAATGCACTCTAGCTAAGCTGAGGGGGGAGATAATTAAAAAACAGAAAAGTTTTAAAGAGGTCACAAGATTAAACAACAACAACAAAATGGCACAAAACAAAGCATACAAACAACCAACAGCAACCAGACAAAGGAAAAAGGAGAAAAAAACAGTCAACAGAAAAGTCTTAGTAGCAGGAACTATTTGGGTTTTGTTAGACTTTGCTGCTGGAAGTAATGAGCTTCAGCCAGCAACAGTGTGTTCATTCTTCTTGTATGATTCTAGTTAGGAAGGGACTGGGCCTCTGACCTGTATGGGGTCACCTGCTCTTTACCTGGCTGGAGAGGGCAAGGCACCTTGAGTAAGAGTTCCATCCAGCTAGGTTCAGTAAAGTGGAGTCCATCTTCCCAGAGATGGTCAGAACGCAAATTTCAAGAGCAGGTGGAGAGGAAGAGTGGCAGCCCAAAGCCACCTCAGCTTCTTTACCAGGAGAGTTGTCTTGGAACTTTGCAGTTTTAGCTTGTGCATACCCCTACAGTGTTCCTTGGGGCTTTTTCAACTGGAGCTGGTCCACTCACATTGTCTAATGGACACAAAGTGTCCCTTCCTGCTCTGTTCTCTCTATGAGATATCTGTTGGCTCCTCTTGAGGAACCCTCTGGATGCTCCACTCTGGCCCTGAATTTGTGGTACACAGGTTCTAAATCACTAGCGATCTCTTGGCTCAATGAAAGGCTTGTTATGTTATTATCAACAGTCACTATCAGAAACAAGAAACATCTTGATAGTATGAGAGAAATGGGCCCAGCTCTGGTTGGGTGCCAAGCGAAGCAGCTGTGTGGACAGACAGAGAGCTCTAAGCTGCCAGACACGTGGGAGAACCGCTTCTCAATGTTTGGGTTTTAGCAGAATTTCCCAGGAGATAATAACACGGCAGAAGCCCTGAGAGGTTCTAGGTGCTAGAACACGAATCCATGTGCTTTAGGACAAAACCAGCTCTTCCTTAGGATGACTGTGTTTTCAAAAGCTCCCAAGGATAGTGGTGACCACATTCTATCTTTCTGAGTCTTTTAAGCGAGACTAACTTATTTCCCCAGTGTCTTGGCATTAAAGGATCAGCCTGCAATGCAGGAGCCGCAGGAGATGGGTTTGGTCCCTGGGTCAGGAAGAGCCCCTGGAGGAGGAAATGGCAACCCATTCCAGTATTCTTGCCTGGAGAAGCCCCCGTCAGAGGAGCCTGGTGAGCTACAGTCCATAGGGTTACAAAGAGTTGGACAAGACTGAAGCCACTTAGCACACACGCACATTTGTTCCTGTGGTCGAATATTTTTGCCTTCTTTGGGACTAGGGCCAGTAGCCCATCTGGATTGCTCCCTTCAAGTTTCCCAAAGATCTAAACAGTTGGAATCCAAATGACAAGAGGTCCGTTTTGGAGAGATTTATTCCAAATCACAACAAAATGGCTTTTCCTATTCTGTGAAGAAAGCTGATCGCCGAAGAACTGATGCTTTTGAACTGTGGTGCTGGAGAAGACTCTTGAGAGTCCCTTGGACTGCAAGGAGATCCAACCAGTCCATTCTAAAGGAGATCAATCCTGGGTGTTCATTGGAAGGACTGATGCTAAAGCTGAAACTCCAATACTTTGGCCACCTCATGCGAAGAGTTGACTCACTGGAAAAGACTCTGATGCTGGGAGGGATTGGGGGTGGGAGGAGAAGGGGACGACCGAGAATGAGATGGCTGGATGGCATCACCGACTCTGTGGACATGAGTTTGAGTGAACTCCGGGAGTTGGTGATGGACAGGGAGGCCTGGTGTGCTGTGATTCATGGAGGTCGACATGACCGAACGACTGAACTGAACTGAACTGATTCTGAATATACCAATGGACAAATCTAGGCAAATGTTGCAAAGTGACACTTTATTAGTTATTTAACTGCTACATACTGTTTACAGCAAAACTCTAAGAACAAATACAATTATATTCAATGCAAGAGCATGAAACAAAGCTTAATACTTGGTGTGGTATTCAAGTGGTTTAACCCTTTCTCTGCTGAGGATGTTGTGAAAAGATCCAAGAGCTTCACGGCTAGACTCATTGAGATAGGTGTACTCGGCAGAGTAGGGTGCTGCTGGGTTTCAGGTAGCTGCTGGTATACCTTCCTGGTTCTCCAAGGTGTACCTTCCTGGTTCTATAAGATGGAAGGGAAGAGAAAGTGGAGTAAGTGGCTGCAGGAGAAAATGACAAGGTACCTCCAGGAAGACCATCCTCTCTTCTGCTCTAAGCAGCTCTGCTTGGTGGCACCACAAACCACAGAATGAAGTCTGGGGAAAGATGGATGCTTCCGAGAATTGTCTGAGGAGTCAGGGTGGCTCAGAGAGAGGACCTCTGGATAAGGTGGCAAGACCAGGCTCTCACTCCTAGAAGCAATAGTCAAAGCAAAGTTTAAGGCTGGCAGTCTAGGAAGGGGAATTCCCTTTTACCTGACACTTTGTGGGCCCCCAGACCTTGGCTGACATTTCATTACAGAGATTGTCTGGTGAGACTTTCAGATTCAAGCCCATTTGGTGGTTATTGTTTTGAAGTCCAAAAGTGTGGAGAAAAATCTTATTTCCTTAGAAGGGCAATGCAAGTCTCCCTTCCCTATAAGATATCTGCTTTTGGGTGAAAAATTTGATAAGGGAACGAAGCCTCTCCACCACCCCTACCCCCAAGAACAATAGCAAAGTTCAAGTGGTTTCTAAAGGGAGAAGCCCCTAAACTATCAGCTCTCAGGGTCTTTTTTCTTCCTTAGCTGGGGAGCTGGAGCTCAGAGGAATAAGGTGGATTTTATCTCAGGTATCTGCAAAGGGAGCGAGTAGAGAGATGCATTGGCAAGACTTGGAGAGGAAATTTTCAAGAGAAAACAGGGGAATGTCTAATGAAGAATTTTATTCTATTTTAAAAGTCCCTTCCCTATCTCTTTGTGAAATCTTCAGTAAAATCTAAATTATTTGCCAGTGTACAAAATGGTTGGATCTGTCTGGAAGATGGAGCAGTAGGCTGTTGACCTTATGATGGGGTGTGTGTGTGTGTGTGTGTGTGTGTGTTTGTGTGTGTGTGAGCAGAGGAGACTGGGGAAGCTTAAGCCACCCAGAAGAGACCTGCCACATCTGATTACACCATTTTAGTCAGCCATCACTCTATGCCTAGCTAAATCTTTTATAAACCATGCTAAACCTTTTATGTATGTGATCGTTTAATTCTCACTATGTTCCAACAAGGCAGGCACTCCTGTGTTTTCTGTTAAATATCTCTCAATAGCCTCTCTCTTCAGATAAGAGGCTGTGAGCATCTTGTGGGTGGGTAGGACTGTGTTTTATTTATCTTTGTATCTCTGTTTTCCATCATGAGGTTTGGCAAATAGAAGGTACTTGAGAATGTTTGTTCAGTTGAACTGAGCAGAGGAGGTATGATTGAAGATATGGACTGAAGTTAGACTGTAGAGATTTGATTGACAGATCAAGTTTGGATTTCATCTTGATTGTTGAGGTTTTAAGGACATGATAGGGTGGGCCAAGGAGCACGGGAGGGTTTTGTCTTGGTTAACCAGATTCGGGGCTTCCCAGGTGGCTCTAGTGGTAAAGAACCGCCATCGCAGGAGACGTAAGACATAAGGGACACAGATTCAATCCCTGGGTTGGAAAGATCTGCTGGAGAAAGAAATGGCAAGACGTTCCAGTATGCTTGCTTGTTGAATCTTATGGACAGAGGAGCCTGGTGGGCTACAGTTCATAGCATCATGGAGTTGGACACAGCTGAAGTGACTTAGCACAGACAATCAGCTTCCAGCAGGTGAGAGTTACATTCTAAAACTTGAGTTGAATGGGACTCAGCCTTGTATCTTGCAGGAACACACTATTTTTCTTGACATCTTATTTTTGATGATTTGTTTTATGTGATTGGTTTAGCAAGGATCAGCCAAGGATAAGCCCAAGGGGTATCTGGAAGCTAATGTTTCTCTCTGGGCTATCCTTTAGTATGTAAAAGAAAATAGATACAACAAAATTTATTAAAACTCTTAGTCAAGTTAGTACTTTTAACATTGAATGTTCTACAAAAACATGATTGGTTGTCAATCCCTAATAAAGATTATTCTTCCGGATCATTAGAAGAAAAGAATGGTTTCATAGATTTCTCTCCACTGTAGCATTTTCTGCCATGGAAAAAATTCTCCATTTGTTTATTTTGCCCAATTTGGCAAGAATAGAGGAATCGCAGAACTGCAGTAGTCATCACTGGTGGTAAAACATGAGAATCCGCAGTACCAAAGTCTCCCAGCTTCAGAGTCTGCCTACATAGTGAAAGGAGTTCCTAAGCTGATTTCACTTTTTTCCTGAGGACATAGAAACCATGTCGTTTCTTATGATAAGATCATGCAGGCCAACTGAAATATATTTGCTTTGGACAAGCATTTATCAGTTCGCTTTGCTAACCTTGCTCATGCTTGCTGATTGGAATTGTCTGTCCCAAGGTATCCTCAGGGGACTGGTTCCAGGACCCTATGTGGATAACACTGGAGAATGTTAGAGTCCCTTATAGAGCAAAAGGACGTGGTACAGTTGGCCCTCTGTATCTGACAGTTTTCCTCCATGGATCCAACCAATCTGCCAACGTGGAACCTGTGGATATGGAGGGCCAACTGGGCTGTATATAGGTATTTGAATAAAGATATGAAAGGTCAATCGAGTTGCTATTTTGTAGGCAGTTGTTTTGGTGCAAGAATATTTTTCAAATAAATATTCCTCTGGAGACAGGCAAGTAAAAAATGACCTTTGGAAAGAAATGGTGGGAAGCAATTTCATTCTCTCCCCTCACTTTTATTGATGAGGCCATTGAGATATGAGGGTTAAGTCCACCCCAAGGCCATCGGTCCAGGATCTCTGTCACCCCAACACTTGTTTAATCCTCCAGGAAGCCTCAGATCCTTGGTTGAGTCAGTTGAAGACATATTTCCCCAAATATTTGTGATTGGAATGAGGAAGATGCCTTCTCTAAATTCTCTCCCTGTATTCTATCTACCCCTTCCAGTTTTCCAGTGAATCAAGGAGAACGCAAACCCTTTTATTTGGGGCACAACAGGAGGGGTGACGCAGAGTACCTGGTGACATGGAATTGTGATAATGTAGTTGAGGTGACAACAAAAGCCTGAAAATGTTTGCCAGAAACCTGTCAGGATGTCCTTTAAAGAAGCATCACCAAGACTTCATTTGGATCTTAGTGATTACTTTTTCACGTGTCAGTATGAGCATCTTACAGTTGTGACTCTCTGAGTCCCACGGCCTCCTTCTGGGAACTCGGGATGCAAAACCGCACAGGGGACTCCCTCAGAGAAAGGAGAGTCTATTTGTGAAGACATCAGCCTGGACAGAGTGTCCTCAAACCACACTTTCAAACATTCCCTTAACCGGAATTTTGTCCAGTGTAATGAAAGAAAACATTGAAAAGGAGAAATATGCTTTTTAAGGGAAACAAATTGCTGTTATTTGAATCAAAGAAAAGTACACAGCCAGCCTGCATTTCAAGCAAGACAGATCACATGTAAATTGCAGCTAATTCTAGAAATGGAATGTTGGAGCCGCATTACCAGTGTCTGAAGCGAAAGAATGGAATATGTAAAACACTGACCTTTTTTGACGACAAAATAAAAGATGTGAAAAATATTGAGAGCTTGTTTTTCAAGTTGTTTGCTTCTATTTCGGTTAAAATAAACTCAAGGCTTATGGTGTGAAACAGAGATTTAGAAAAAGCAGAAACAGAGATTAAAAGAAAAGATTTAGAAAAAGCAGAAATAGGATGGAAATTTGACATTTCAATGTAGCATTCTTTTGCAAAAATCATGCATATAACAATGTCACCTCCAGCTAGAACACAGTGTTTGAAATACAGTGAGTCCTCCTTACTGGGTAGCTCATCACCATGATAACCCAGGCCCTATGTCACGTGTCAGCCAAGTCTTGTGACACTGATGGGAGATTTGGCCCAGGCAAGGCCTTATATCTTTTTTTCTTACTTGACTTTTTTTTTTTTTTACCTTGGATGGGAAATTCACTTTTCAAAATAATTATGTGCAATTTAGGAATGTTGAGGTAGGCAAGCTCCATCTGCTCTTTTATTTCCCCCCTTTTCTTGTGTGCTCAGTCATGTCCAACTCTTTGCGACTGCATGGACTGTGTGTAGCCTGCCAGGCTCCTCGCTCTGTCCATGGAATTCTCCAGGCAAAAATATGGGAGTGGGTTGCCAATTCCTCCTCCACGGTATCTTCCTGACCCAGAGGTTGAACCCAGGTCTCCCCTATCAGCAAGCAGATTCTTTACCACTGAGCCACCTGGGAAGACCCGCTGGAGAGTAAATGGGGAAGGAATTCTTTCAGAGGCACTGCGGTCTACGCCATGCAACTCTGATTGAAGGAATCCATGTCTGCCCTTCTCCAACCCCTACCCGGCCCCTGGCATGTCCATCTAGAAGGTGGAGGGCAAGACCCAATGTAGAGCACTAGCCTACCATTGTTCTTATGGTTCCCCAAAGATGGTCTCTGTTATCTAACCAATCCAGAGCTTGTTGCCTTTTCCTTTATGCACACACGCTTTAGGTGTTTTCTGTACCATTTTATGCACAAATTTTAAAAGCGATGTACTCTCTGTCTTTTTTTCTTTTAAGAAAACACATGAGATGCAAGTTGGAGGACTATTCAAAGGAGCTCTTTCCTAATGTGATTACCAACTGTTTAATTTGACGGTTTTGAAATTTTGAGCTGTGAGCCTTTCTACAGATGATATTGACAGAGTTCACTGGTGTCTCTAAGCTACAACAGGACAGACTGCAGATACATGGGTTTGTGGTTTTGGTTCATTTGGCATAAGAAATTCAGAAGAATGCAGATGTTCCTCCACCCTGCAGTGGCTGGTTAGATGCACGTACTAGTGCCCAAATTCAGAACCCTTCTGGGTGGATGAAACTGAGAGTCAGTGTCTTAGAAGAAGCAATGAGGGCCCTTGAAGAGGCTGAATGCTTAATGGTTAAGAACACAGTTTTCAAAAACAGAATTGTGAGTCTAACAATGAAACTTTCAGCAGACTGTGTAGTAATAAAATCATTTATATTTATTTACCATTTTGCAAATCTTTCTAGGTGTCAGTAACTGTGTGTTTGTGTGTGCATATGTATGTATGTATATACATTATTTGTGTGTGTATACATACATAGATACATAGGTTGTTGTTTTTGTTTAGTCACTAAGTCGTGTCTAACCCTTTGCAACCCCATGGACTGTAGCCCTCCAGGCTCCTCTGTCCATGGAATTTCCCAGGCAATAATACTGGAGTGGGTAGCCATTCCCTTTTCCAGGGATTGAACCCAAGTCTCCTGCTTGGCTTCCCTGGTAGCTCAGACAGTAAAGAATCTGCCTGCAATGCAGAAGACCTGGGTTCAATCCCTGGTTAGGAAAGATGCCCTGGAGAAGGAAATAGCAACCCATTCCAGCATTCTTGCCTGGAGAATCCCATGGACAGACCATGGGGTCTCAAAGAGTTGGACACAACTGAGCAACTAATACTTTCACTTTTCTCTCCTGCTTGGCAGGGGGATTCTTTACCCCTGAGCCACCTAGTAAGCCCACACATACATGTAATATGTATATACACACATACATATTATACACATACACATATAGGGGCCTTAATGCCAGAAGCTGTGCTCTGATTCATAGCATCCTGCTTCTTCAGTGTGCTCCTCGGAGTGTCACTGCAGCAAAGCCTGCTCTTCTGGGAACCGCTTGTTCCATTCTGGGTGAGGTAAGGAGACTGTAAATAGATCCCACCTCTCAGCACACCGTTCAGTTCAGAGGACCTTTTTTTCATAGTAAGAGTTCAGGGACTTTCCTAGTGGTCCAGTGGTTAAGACTTCGCCTTCTAATGCAAGGGGGTGAGGGTGCAACCCTTGATGGGGACACTAAGATCCCACATGCCTCAGAGTCAAAAAGCCAAGATACAAAACAGAAACAATATTATAACAAATTTACTAAAGACTAAAAAAATGGTCTACATTAAAAAAAATAAAAACCTCAGTGAAGAAAGCAGTATATTGATTTGCATTTCTGTACTCAAACCTTAAAAAGCTGCACACTCCTCTTTTGAGTGTGTTTGGCCAATAAGGGATTTCTTTGGCTGAAATAGTAATATCTATTACGTTTAAATCACTACCAGGGCTAGGAATACCTACCTCGAAGGGTTGTCAGGACAATTCAATGAGGAGACGTGCACAAATGACATCAAATAAAATGTCCCAGAAGTTCCTTTCTGCCTCGACCTTCTCATCTCTTTTCTGTCTCCTCAAATTCTTTTTTGCAGAAGAAATCTCAGGGTGAAGAAAGAAAGGTTAGTATAAGAAGGTTAGAAGTGAAATCTTTCAGAAACTTCTACAATACTATTTCTAGTAATTTCAACATGAAGCATTACTTTAAAAACTTTTCCTTAATATATTAATTCTCACATTCTTTCCCTTTTCATCAGGAAAAGAATTTCTCCATAATAGACCACTCTGGGAATCAGTTCCATGTCTCTTTCTTTTTCACCTTGAAAACCACTGGGATAGAACTAAAACCATGAATAATAAATAACTTCTTGCATATCAGAAAGTTAATTTTTCAGTATGGGAATAGCTTGAAATATATAGACTTATGTATATATAATTTTATATTGCATATGTGATATTATGAATATATATTAATCTTCGTAACCTGCAGTGAGTAAGGGCTGTTATTTTCACATTCATCCATTTCACATTTAGGTTTCAGTGCTCAGAAATACACAGTCTTTTGATACCTTAGGTCCTCTGTCACTGTACGTGGAGTTGTTTTATCATCCCGTGCGTGCATGTTAAGTTGCTTCAGTCATGTCTGACTCTTTGCTACCCTATGGACTGTAACCCGCTAGGCTCCTCTGTCCATGGGATTCTCCAGGCAAGAATACTGGACTGCAGTGCCATGCTCTTCTCCAGGGGATCTTCCTGACTCAGGGATTGATTCTATGTCTCTTAGGTCTACCTGCGTTGGCAGGCGGGTTCTTTACCTCAGTGCCACCTGGGAAGCCCTTGTATTATCTTATTGCTCCATAACTACAGAAATAATTGACACATGCTGACATCCACCCTTGAAGATCTTTTCTGGGTTGGAGTCACACGCACATTGGTGATCCAAGCCAAGTTGCTGCTCCCCACCCATCCTAAACAAGTTGGAGAGCTGGCCACCTAAGTCAATTACTTCAAATTCAATACATGCTTCAAGTTATCATTTATCTCCTGGTTTCCATGTGAGTCAGCAACTAACAAAAACTCTGAACCCTACTGTGGACTAGGTGAGCCCACAGAAAAGCATCTAGAATATGTCTTACTGTGAATCCAACAATGTTCACTTCAGCTCCAAGATCAAAAACTCTGGGAAATCATTCTTGGAGAATGACCTAAGGAGCAGTTTTTCACGTGAGGAGAAATATTGGCTTCAGTTGGCCTGATGAATGGTGCTCAGACAAGGGTCACCTCCAACCACCTGAGGACCTGCCAGGCCCCAGCCCAGTCCTCAGGCCCCCGCTCCCCTAGAATCTGTAGCTACTAGAAAGAGCCAGGGCTCCAGGACTGTGCTGACCAGTACAGTAGGCACTAGTCACATGGAATGATTTAAATTTAAATGATTAAAGTTCACAAAATGTCAAGTTCAGCTCCTCTGTAACCCTAGCCACATTCCAAGCATCTGATAGCCAACCGTGGCTAGTGGTCACTCTACTGGACAGTGTAGATATAAAATGTTTCCATCACCGCAGAAAGTCCCATTGAACAGCACTGCTCTAGAACAGCAGGGTTTACATGTCACTGTGCATAAGGATTGCCTGGGAATCTTGTTAAAAGTGCAGATTCTCAAATTTCATTCTCAGTAGGCCCTGGGGGCGGGGAGGGGTGTTGCCTAACAATTTAAACAATTACCTGTTTCAGGGACAGGTCTACCAGTCCAATTTTGACAAATACTGTCCACTAGAGTTAAAAATATTTTCTATTTATTTGGAATGGCATTTTTCAAACTATGATAAACAAAGCCATTTAAAAATTCTCCAGTCCTTCATGGACCAGTATAAGTAAAGTGAATTACTAGAAAAATAAAATTTAAAAATAAAGCATCAGTTCACTTCAGTTCAGTCAATCACGTCGTGTCCAACTCTTTGCGACCCCATGAACCAAAGCACGCCAGGCCTCCCTGTCCATCACCAACCCCTGGAGTTCACCCAAACTCATGTGCATCAAGTCAGTGATGCCATCCAGCCATCTCATTCTCTGTCGTCCCCTTCTCCTCCTGCCCCCAATCCCTCCCAGCATCAGGATCTTTTCCAATGAGTCAACTCTTCGCATCAGGTGGCCAAAGTATTGGAGTTTCAGCCTCAGCATCAGTCCTTCCAATGAACACCGAGGACTGGTCTCATTTAGGATGGACTTGTTGGGATCTCCTTGCAGTCCAAGGGACTCTCAAGAGTCTCCTCCAACACCACAGTTCAAAAGTATCTGTTCTTCGGCACTCAGCTTTCCTCACAGTCCAACTCTCACATCCATACATGACCACTGGAAAAACCATCGCCTTGACTAGACGGACATTGGTTGGCAAAGTAATATCTCTGCTTTTTAATATGCTGTCTAGGTTGGTCATAACTTTCCTTTCAAGGAGTAAGCGTCTTTTAATTTCCTGGCTGCAATCAGCATCTGCAGTGATTTTGGAGCCCCAAAAACTAAAGTCTGACACTTTTTCCACTATTTCCCCATCTATTTCCCATGAAGTGATGGGATCAGATGCCATGATCTTAGTTTTCTGAATGTTGAGCTTTAAGCCAACTTTTTCACTCTCCTCTTTCACTTTCATCAAGAGGCTTTTTAGTTCCTCTTCACTTTCTGCCATAAGGGTGGTGTCATCTGCATATCTGAGGTTATTGATATTTCTCCCGGCAATCTTGATTCCAGCTTGTGCTTCTTCCAGCCCAGCATTTCTCATATAAAATACTAATTTTAATTTTTTACTATTAATATTAGATTTAAAGAATGTAAAATTACTTAGCCAACATGCTCCATAACTACGTAAGTAATTGCTTTCAATTTCTGGACTTGTCTGTTCTCAGACTATACTTGGAGAAGCAGTAGACCTTTATCAATAAAGGAACAAATGCAGGCTTATTCACTTTTTGCACAAAGATGAGTGATAGCTCAGTGCTTCATATTTGCTTCTTGTAGCCTCATGTCTTTCTCCATTAAAAATTTTAACCTCTGTTTAGAATTCTTACATCACTGGTAGGGGAGGGGAGAAAGGCTTGCTTAGAAAAAAAATGTATGGGCTCATTTTTTTCTAAGATGGAAAAAACACTGGATACCAAAGTTTTATGATACAAGAGCCAAGGAAGGAATTAGGGGAGGAATAATGGAAAATGGTTGCAGTGAAAGAGAACAAGATCCATACATGGAGAGTTCAGAAAAAGAAAGAGGGGGAAGAGAAGAAGAAAAAGAAAGTGGGATGTGACCAGAAGTTGTTTTTGAATCTCTGCGTGATACTAGTCCAATCTCTGGTAATTTCCCTGTGACTCCTAGAGTTTATCTGAGCTTGATGGTTGTGGCTGATGGTGTTTCCTTCCCCCGGCACTTAATGAGTAGCCTTTGTGCATCTCTGGAGGATGAAGAAGCAGACACTTATGATGCTGAAGTTTAAAGTGCTCACTTGTGGAAGTTGTGGGGAGCAGTCCTCCCTGGTGGGCTGAGGTCAGAGAAGCCTCAGGCACCAGTACATTTGGCGAAAGGAACAGTGATTTCTTAAGGGCATAAAAATAACTGGTCAGGGACCACATTTCCTATCTGGTTTACGTGTTCAAATAAGGGTCTAAACAAGTCTTCTGTTCAGTTCAGTCGCTCAGTCGTGTCTGACTCTCCGCGACCCCATGAATCACAGCACGCCAGGCCTCCCTGTCCATCACCAACTCCCTGAGTTCACTCAAACTCATGTCCATTGAGTCGGTGATGCCATCCAGCCATCTCATTCTCTGTCGTCCCCGTCTCCTCCCGCCCCCAATCCCTCCCAGCATCAGAGTCTTTTCCAGTGAGTCAACTCGTCGCATGAGGTGGCCAAAGTATTGGAGTTTCAGCTTTAGCATCAGTCCTTCCAATGAACACCCAGGATTGATCTCCTCTAGAATGGACTGGTTGGATCTCCTTGCAGTCCAAGGGACTCTCAAGTCTTAGGTTGCATTTCATTGCTGATTTTCATGCTTCTTTTTATCTGTAGATTTTCCTGTCCTATAGATACAGAGGAAGCCTGGTCATTTGCCCCGCAGTTTCCACATTCTGGGTTATGCTGACTGAAGCGCAGTTGCGCTGCTTGACATGTTCCCTTGTTCCTCATATTTCCTGCAAAATGGTAGTTAGAGCTAGAGCAGCACCATTCAACAGAAAGGGGATGCAAGTCACATGTGTAATTTGAAATTTTCAAATGGTTGCCTAAACAATAAAAAGAAACAGATTAAATTAATTTCATGACATTATTCAGGATATTCTTGTGCTCGTGTGCAGTCGTGTCTGACTCTTTGGGACCTTTTGGACTGTAGCCTGCCAGGCTACTCCGTCCATGTGATTTTTCAGGCAAGGATACTGGAATGTGATGTCATTTCCTCCTCCAGGGGATCTTCCTGACCCAGGGATCGAACCAGTGTCTCCTATGTCTCCTGCATTGCAGGTGGATTCTTTACCCATCAAGCCATCAGGGAAACTCTTATTAAGGATAACTGACATATAATAAACTTCTTAGGGCTTCTCAGATAGCTCCAAGGTAAAGAATTCGCCTGACAATACAGGAGACACAGGAGATTCAGGTTTGGTCCCTGGGTCAGGAAGGTCCCCTGCAGAAGGAAATGGCAACCCACTCCAATACTTTGCCTGGAAAACTTCATGAATAGAAGAGACTAGCAGTGTAGAGTCCATGGAGATGAAAAGAGTTTGATACGACCGAGCAGCAGCAAACTCTACTTAAAGCGTACAGTTTGAAACCGTCACCATGATTAAGATAGTCAACATGTTTGTCATTGCCCAAAGCTTTCTCATGGAAAGATCCCCCGGAGAAGGGATAAGCTACCCCCTCCAGTATTCCTGGGCTTCCATGGTGGCTCAGATGTAAAGAATCCACCCGGAATGTGGGAGATCTGGGTTTGATTCCTGGCTTGGGAAGATCCACTGGAGGAGGGCATGACAACCCATTCCAGTATTCTTGACTGGAGAACCCCCAGGGACAGGGGAGCCTGGAGGACATGAGCCACTAAGCATAGCACTGTAAAACTTTCTCATATCACTTGGTAATTTCTTTTGTCCAGGTTTCCACATTCACAGGCAATGACTGAGCTGTCTTCTGTCTCTGCAGATTAGCTTGCATTTTCCAGGATTTTATATAAATCAAATCATATAATATGTATTCATTTTTGTCTATCTTTTTTCACTTATACTTATTTTGAGGATCATGTGCATTGATGCATTTATCAACAATTTGTTCCTTTTTCTTGGTTATTAGTCCATTGTATGAATATACTGATGTATAACAATTTGTTTATCCATTAACTTGTTGATGAACATTTCAGTTGTTTCAAATTTTTAGCTATTTGTGGACATCCCTCATGGTTCAGTGGTTAAGAATCTGCCAACTGATACAGGGGACATGGGTTTGATCCCTGGTCTGGAAAGATCCCACATGCTCTGGAGCAACTAAGCCCACGGGCCACAACTACTGAGTCCACGTGTTGTGACTACTGAAGCTTGTGTGCCTAGAGTCCACACACCACAAGAGAAGCCACTGCCATGAGAGGCCCATGCGCCGTAACGGAAGAGGAGCCTCCACTTGCTGCAACTAGAGAAAACCCGCAAGCAGCAACGAAAACCCAGTGCAGCCAAAAATTAAATAAAAATGTAAAACATTGTTTTAGCTATTTCAAATACAGCTGCTGTGAACTTTTGTGTACAGGTCTTTTCTAGACATACACTTTCTTTTCCCTTGGGTAAATTTCTAGGAGTGGAATGACTACATCACGTGGTGGGTGTTTGTTTAACTTTTTAAGAAACACATAGACAGTTTCCAAAGTGGCTGCACCGTTTGACATTCCCATCAGCAGCAAGTCAAAATAATTTTTATATACTTCACTTAAATCAACTCATTCAAAATATCACTTCAACATATATCCAAATTTTATTACTGAAATATTTCATTTTTCATATTGTCTTCAAAATCCCATGTATATTTTGAATTTATTTATAGCATATTCCAATCCAAAATAGCCACATTTCAGATGCTTAAAAATCATGTATCTAATGTTTCTACTGAGCTTCTCTGGTGGCTTAAACGAGAAAAAATCTCCCTGCAATGCAGGAGACTTGGGTTCAATCCCTGGGTTGGGAAGATCCCCTGGAGGAGGAAATGGCAACCCAGTCTAATATTCTTGCCTGGGAAATCCCATGGATTGAGGAGCCTGGCGGGCTATGGTCCATGGGGTCGCAAGAGTCAGATATGACTCTGAGACTAAACACAGCACAGCATAGTCAATTTACAATATTATATTAGTTTCAGGTGGGCAAAATAGTGATTCAAAATTTTTATAGGTTAAACTCCATTAATACTTATTATAGAATATTAGCTATATTCCCCCTATCAGCTTTTTACCGAATGCAGAAAAGTGTGACAGTGAAAGTTGCTCAGTTGCATCCAACTCTTTGCAACCCCATGAACTGAAGCCTGCCAGAACTCCTGTCTATGGAGTTCTCCACGCAAGAATACTGGAGTGGTTTGCTATTCCCTTCTCCAGGGGATCTTCCCAACCCAGGGATTGAACCTGGGTCTCCTGCCGTACAGGCAAATTCTTTGCCAATCTGAGTCACCAAGGAAATCTGTCTGCTTTGAACAGAGACTAATTGTTTTCCTAGATCAATGATTTCAGTAAGAATTGCAGAATGGTGATATTCGATCAGTCCTTCTTCATTTATTAGCTGAAGTACTTGAAAAACACTAGTCACATTGACTGTGTATTTACCATGTGTTTACTCTGTATAGGTACTCAGAGAAATGCTAGACTCTTTATCAGTTTTTATAATAACAAGTTGGTTTTCTAGTATCTTCCAAAAGCAAATAGTAAAGAGCTTTTAAAATATGCATGTTGTCTTTAAAAATATCCTTATAAACTCATAGATTTAAACATTTGATGTATACTTATTTATCACTGTTAATGCTCTAATTGTGCCCCCTTGGACTTTGGGAGCTTTACATGATTAATTCCTGAGACATTTTTATACAAATGAAGATTTTTATGATAGCATCCCTGTTTTCTGGTTTGATAAGACATAATAGGCTCTTTTTGCACACTTCCTTGATTGGGCATGTTTTAAGGAGCTATGGTTGCTGTAATTAGAAATGGTATTTACAGACTATAACCTGGACACTACAGATGTTCATTGCTATTGTTATTGTTTCTGGACATTTTTGGTGGACAAGGCTAGGAAATGTATTTTTTTTTCACTCAGGAAAACATACATCAAAAGTTAATACAAATTACTTCTAGTTCACATGTAAGAATAACAAGACTTTAACTTAACCTCTTTGATTCTATGTTTGTATCATCTTTTATTATAAAATTCTTGGTTTCCAATGATATTAACATAAGCAATTACTTTTGTGTAAATACAAAAATTATTAACAATATCATTCTTATTTAGGAGTTCTTTGTAGTATTTTTTGTCTCCAGAATATATCCCACTGGGGATGTCCAGTAAAATCACTTTGTTTTAATGTCACTTGTAATAATTCATCACTATATGACTGATGTAATATAACTGACCCTTGAACAACATAGGTTTGGACTACGCAGATTCAAATGTATGTAGGTTTTTTTCAATAAATAAATACTTCAGTATTACATGATCTGTGATTGGTTGAATCTGTGGATATGAAACTCCAAATACAGAAAATGAAGTGAAAGTCGCTCAGTTGTATCTGACTCTTTGCAGCCCCATGGACTATACAGTCCATGGAATTCTCCAGGTCAGCACACTGGAGTGGGTAGCCTATCCCTTCTCCAGTGGATCTTCCTGACCCAGGTATTGAACCAAAGTTTCCTGCATTGCAGGCAGATTTTTTAACAACTGAGCTATCAGGGAAGTCCCCAGATATTGAGGAAAGAATGTAAATCTGTATGCAGATTTTGGACTGCATGAGGGTCAGTGCCCTTGACCTCTACATTGTTCAGGAGTCATTTGTACATGATTTTATCCATTCTATTTTGCATTTAATATTTGTTAATTGTTTTTTTTTCATTTTGATATAATTTTATTTAGTAAGTATGTATGTGGAACATTTCCATATTTCCAAACTTGTGCTCAGTAGCTCAGTTGTGTCCAACTATTTATAATTTTCTGGACTGTAGTCTGCCAGGCTCCTCTGTCCATGGAATTTCCCAGGCACGAATACTGGAGTGGGTTACCATTTCCTACTCCAGGGGATCTTCCCGACTCAGGGGTCGAACCTGTGTCTTCTGCATTGCAGGTGGCTACTTCACTGCTGAGCTTTAGAGGAAGCCCAATATATATGTAGAACATTTACGTGTTTCCAAACTTAGATATGCAAAATCAGACCTCAGTGAAATTCTGCTTATCCTGTCTCTGTTTTGTGGTTTTGTGTGTATTCACTATTCCCTTTTTTACCTAAAGGGTGCCATACTATTTGTATTGTTCCTCTCCTTTGTTCTCTTATTTAATAATATTTATCAGGGAACTCTACAGCATGTAGAGATAGTCTCCACTACATTTTATGGCTGTATAGTATTGTATACTGTGGGTGCACCACAGTTTATTAACCTGTCCCTTATTAACTAGCACAACCAATCCCATATTTTACTATTACAAAAATGCTGCCATTAAAAGCCTGTGCATAAATCTTAATATTTTCCTAGGGTCTCTTTCCTGGTAGAGGTAGGACTACTAGGTCAATGGGTATATGCAGAGACAATTTGTTTAGATGTTGCTCAATTCCAACAGAAATGTTTGTGGTTGTGTCATTTGCAGTGCCATCAACAAAGCATAAACAAAGCATGTGACATTCCTCACAATGTCATTAACAGAATATATCATCAATCCCTTACACTTGGAATCTAAAAAGAAACGATACAAATGAACTTACTTACGAAACAGAGACTTAGGAAACCAACCTACAGTTGCTGGCAGGGTGGGGCAAGATAGTTAGGAAGTTTGGGAAGGTTATTTACACACTGCTATATTCAAAATGGATAACCAACAAGGACCTGTCGTATAGCACATGGAACTCGGCTCAGAGTTATGTGCCAGCCTGGATGGGAAATGGGTTTGGGGGAGAATGAATGCATGTGGAGGTATGACGGAGATTCTTTGCTGTTCACCTGAAACCACCACAACTTTGTTAATTGACTATACCCTAATACAAAATAAACAAAATTTGAAAAAAAAAGCTATTCTATTTGTTTTTATAATCAGTTCAGTTCATTTCAGTCGCTTAGTCGTGTCCGACTCTTTGCAACCCCATGAATCACAGCACGCCAGGCCTCCCTGTCCATCACCAACTCCCGGAGTTCACTCAAACTCATGTCCATCGAGTCGGTAATGCCATCCAGCCATCTCATTCTCTGTCGTGCCCTTCTCCTCCTGCCCCCAATCCCTCCCAGCATCAGAGTCTTTTCCAGTGAGTCAACTCTTTGCATGAGGTGGCCAAAGGATTGGAGTTTCAGCTTTAGCATCAGTTCTTCCAATGAACACCCAGGACTGATCTCCTTTAAAATGGACTGGTTGGATCTCCTTGCAGTCCAAGGGACTCTCAAGAGCCTTCTCCAGCACCACAGTTCAAAAGCATCAATTCTTCGTTGATCAGCTTTCTTCACAGTCCAACTCTCACATCCATACATGACCATGGGAAAAACCATAGCCTTGACTAGACGGACCTTGGTTGGCAAAGTAATGTCTCTGCTTTTTAATATACTATCTAGGTTGGTCATAACTTTCCTTCCAAGGAGTAAGCGTCTTTTAATTTCATGACTGCAATCAGCATCCGCAGTGATTTTGGAGCCCCCAAAAATAAAGTCTGACACTGTTTCCACTGTTTCCCCATCTATTTCCTATGAAGTGATGGGACCAGATACCATGATCTTTGTTTTCTATAAGTAGCATCAAATAGAAATAAACAAAATAACTTAAAAAGAGAATTATTTTATGTTTGTAAAATTAAAATAAGTAGTAAATAAATATGAAGAATGATAACACTGAAACTATCCTTAGCAGCAAATTTATGTCTTATAAATTGTTTGAAATATAAGGAGAAAAAATGACATAAACATGATATAAATGGGATATTTTGATTATAAAAGTCATTCTGGAAGTTAAGGAAATGTAGAAGTTGAATAATTTGCAAAGTAAGATTAAAAGGCATATTAAACATTGCACCCCAACAGCAAGACTATATTTTTCTAAAATATATATAGAGCATTTTCAAAATACAATTTTATAATATTGTCTGAATGTAACAAAATTAAAAAGGAAAAAATAATATAAGCTTTAGATATCTTGACAATTTGTAAACCCCAAATGATTTTCTTAGTTATATTTTTATATAATCAAGAAGAATATTCCTAAAAAAATGTATGGAATGCATTAAAAAACCTGGCAAGGGATCAGCAAATAAAGGTTGAAGCCTCAATACATGCTAAGTTTAGTGATAAATCTTGAAATGTATATGAAGCAGACAATAGTATGAGAAAAGCATATTAACAGATAACCAACAAAGGAAGAATATAACGGCTTTAAAAGAGAAAAATGATCAACCTCACTTATAACTAAAGAAATGCAAACAATAATAAAGTTTTTCTGTTTTTAAGTTGCTAATAGAAATAGCTTAACGGAAATACCCAATGCTAATGATATGATATTCTCATACCTTGTTATTGACTATGTTTTTGCACAATGCTTTTTTTAAGACAATTTGGCAATATGTATTGAGTGATAAAAGTATTCATATCTTTAACATAATTCTCATTCAGGGAATACTTCCTAAGATTAAAACATGTTGGGAAACTGGGGGATGATCACTGCACTATTTCCTGCATTTACGTCAAGGCTGTTTTAAAAATTTCTTAAGCGGAAAAGAGATCCTGGACAGTCACTCAGGAACTGGCTCAGAGGACAGTCTGAGGTCAGTGACAAACCACAGAAAGAAAATGAGATCAGATAGGGATGAAAGAATGGTCATTGCCAAAGCCAACTGAGAGATGCGGTATTCAGAGTCCTAAGGGTAGAGCAGCCTTTGTTGTTCAGCTGCTCAGTCCTGTTAGATTCTTTGCGATCCCACTTTACAACTGCAGCACTCCAGGCTTCACTCTCTCCCGGAATTTGCTCAAACTCATGTCCATTGAGTCGATGATGCCATCCAACCTTCTTATCCTCTGTAGCCCCCTTCTCCTCTGCCCTCAATCAGGGCAGCATCAGGGTCTTTTCCAATGAGTCAGGTCTTCACATCAGGAGGCCAAAGTATTGGAGCTTCAGCATCAGTCCTTCCAATGAATATTCAGGGTTGATTTCCTTTAGGATTGACTGGTTTGATCTCCGTGCAGTCCAAGAGACCCTCAAGAGTCTTCTCTAACACCACAGTTCAAAAACATCAGTTCTTTGGTGTTCAGCCTTCTTTATGGTCAAACTCTCACATTCATACACGACTACTGGAAAAACCCTTTTGAAAAAATTCATAGTATGAACTTTTGTTGGCAAAGTGATGTCTGTGCTTTTTAATATGCTGTCTATGTTTGTTATGGGCTTCCCTGGTGGCTCAGAGGTTAAAGCGTCTGCCCCCAATGTGGGAGACCCGGGTTCGATCCCTGGGTCGGGAAGATCCTCTGGAGAAGGAAACGGTAACCCACTCCAGTATTCTTGCCTGGAGAATCCCATGGACGGAGAAGCCTGGTAGGCTACAGTCCACAGGGTCGCATAGAGTTGGACACGACTGAGTGACTGAACGGAACGGATGTTTGTTATAGCTTTCCTTCAAAGGAGCAAGCATCTTTTAATTTCGTGGCTGCAGTCATTGTCTGCAGTGATTTTGGAGCCCAAGAAAATAAACTCTGTCACTGTTTCCATTTTTTTTTCCATCTATTTGCCATGAAATGATGTCACTGAATGCTATGATCTTAGTTTTTTGAATGTTGAAGACCCTTAGAATCACCAGAATGGACTGATGGCCTTCTCAGAGTTTGTTGGTGGTGAAAGTGTTAGTTGCTCAGTCATATCCGACTCTTTGTGACCCCATGAACTGTAGCCCACCAGGGTCCTCTGTCCAAGGAATTCTCCAGGCAAGAGTACTAGAGTGGGTCAGTTCAGTTCAGTTCAGTTGCTCAGTTGTGTCCAACTCTTTGTAACCCCATGGACTCCAGCACGCCAGGCCTCCATGTCTATCACTAACTCCCGGAGCTTACTCAAACTCATGTCCATTGAGTCAGTGATGCCATCCAACCATCTCATCCTCTGTTGTCCCCTTCTCCTGCCTTCAATCTTTCCCAGCATCAGGGTCTTTTCAAATGAGTCAGCTCTTCACATCAGGTGGCCACTAGAGTGGGTAGCCATTCCCTTTTCCAGGGAATCTTCCCAACCCGGGGTTCGAACCCAGATCACCTACATTGCAGGTGGATTCTTTACCAGCTGAGCCACTGAGGAAGCCCTTGTAGGTGGCAGTCATGAGCATATGCTTTAGAGACAGGTTTGAATCTGGCTAATCAGCTGTGGGACTCTGTGTAAATGCACTGTGCCCCAGTGTTCTCTTTCTTAAAGTAGAGATTAAAAACAGTGCCTGGAGTATTGACAGATGAGATAATAATATAATTCAGACATGCCCAGCTCCGTCCCTGGTGCATTCTGATTATGAAATATATCTTGGATTTTATTTGTTGTGATACATCTGCTGAAGATTCTGGAGATCTGGTCCTAGCAAATTGCTAGCTGGTTTGGAGACATCAGTTAATGTCAGAGAGCTGGACTAGATTAGATGATCTTTTAGGTCTCTCCAGCTTTAAACTCTATGAGACAGTTTTGTGTAGCCTAGTGCCAAAGAGCTTAGACTAAGGGAGTCAGACACACCTAGGTATAAATAGCAGCTATGTCTATTTCTGGGCTTCCCTGATGGCTCAGGCGATAAAGAATCTGCCTGAAATGCAGGAGACACAGGAGACACTGGTTAGATCCCTAGATAGGAAAGATCCCCTGGAGAAGGAAATGACAACCCATTCCAGCATTCTTGCCTGAAAAATCCCATGGACAGAAAAGCCTGGCGGGCTACAGTCCAAAGGGTCGCAAAGAATTGGACACGACTGAGCCACTAAGCACATATCTATTTCTAGCAATGTGATCTGGGGCATAATATTTTAGCCTTCTGTGACTCAGTTTCTCACTTGTAAAATGGGGCTAACAAGAGCACCTACCTCACAGAATTGTTGTGAATATCCTGAGAGATGTTGGATTCAAGGTGCCTAGAGGATCACTGGCAAAGCTAAGGGTTCAAAAGAATGTAAGTATTGCTATTATGGTTCTAACATGGTTCGAATCCTGCTGTCACTTTGGTTTCTTTTTGGCATTGGTAGGGACATCAGAATTATAGTAAGCATTCTGATTTCAAATATTCTATCCATTGCCCAAGTGAATCTATAATTTGTGGTGGAGATTCAAATATTTTATATTTAAATTTCTAGCTACTAGGTAGGTTTCAGTTCAGTTCAGTTCAGTCACTCAGTCGTGTCCGACTCTTTTTGCGACCCCATGAATCACAGCACGCCAGGCCTCCCTGTCCATCACCAAATCTAAACAACTCTCATGTACGTTGATTTTTGGCTCAAAAAAATAAAACTACTGTTCTTAGTGATCATTCCAGAGGCTGAAGGATGTTAAACATCAGTGTGGTCAAGTGTAATAATATTCTTTAGGAAATACTACAGAATAAATGGCAATGGGTTCATGAATTAAAATAATCAGGTGGAATTCCTTTGCAGTGTGACCATGCGTTTGGAATTAGGCACTTCTAAGGAAACTTGTAACTGATACTAACACTGCTAGCAGTATAACATCATACTCTTAGCACTGAGTCATTGTTTTATGGGAGAAGGCAATGGCACCCCACTCCAATACTCTTGCCTGGAAAATCCCATGGATGGAGGAGCCTGGTAGGCTGCAGTCCATGGGGTCGCTAGGAGTCGGACACGACTGAGTGACTTCACTTTCACTTTTCACTTTCATGCATTGGAGAAGGAAATGGCAACCCACTCCAGTGTTCTTGCCTGGAGAATCCCAGGGACGGGGGAGCCTGGTGGGCTGCCATCTATGGGGTTGCACAGAGTTGGACATGACTGAAGCGACTTAGTAGCAGAAGCAGCATTGTTTTATAGGATGAGGTTACCTGTTTTAATACCCTACCTGCATATTGCAACTAAAATACCTTTAATCTCACTCCATCTACCCTTCCCACCCTGTCCCACCCATATGTACCCCATTTGGAGCTGGAGATCCCTAAATGGCAAATGATGTGGCTACTCCTGCTCTAAAAATAGATCTGAATGATGATGAAAAAATCTGAAACAGTCATGGTCTTAAAGAATTCCATTAGTGTTATTGATGTACCACATTATATACTTTAATGGGATCATTAGCCAAAGAAGAGAATAATAAATTTTTAAAGCTGGAACAAAGCTTAGAGGTAAACTAATCCAAATAATTTATTTTACAGATAGGAGAAATGAATCTAGGAGAGCTGAAGCGACTTTTTCAAAGCCACACAGTGGCAGTGGACCCTACACATGTTGGTGTGGATGTCTGAAGACCTTGCTGCTGCTGCTGCTAAGTCGCTTCAGTCGTGTCCAACTCTGTGCGACCCCATAGACGGCAGCCCACCAGGCTCCCCCATCCCTGGGATTCTCCAGGCAAGAACACTGGAGTGGGTTGCCATTTCCTTCTCCAATGCATGAAAGTGAAAAGTGAAAGTGAAGTCGCTCAGTCTTGTCCGACTAGTAGCGACCCCATGGACTGTAGCCCACCAGGCTCTTCCATCCATGGGATTTTCTAGGCAAGAGTGCTGGAGTGGCTTGCCATTGCCTTCTCCGTCTGAAGACCTTAAACTCTCCTAAATTTCATGATGAAATCATAGTGTTCATTAGAAGGAGTTACAAAGGTACATGAAATTTATGAATTAATGGAATATATTGAAGAAAATAATGTAGGGGATTTTCTTTTTTACATGCTCTTGCCATTATTAATGAACCTCTCCAGGAAAGTATCTCAAAATTGTGGAGTGATGGATATCAGCCCTAAAGCTTAGTATTGAAAAGTTCACGAGAGACTGAAACCATAGGAACATTACCATTATATCCCTTAATTCAATGCAAGGTTCTAAAATCTGATTTTTAGCTCCACTGAAAAATTAGATATCAAAGAAGGAAGATGAAAAAGTTGACTCACTGTAAGTGGTCCAAGAGAAGCAAGCATAACTGCTGACTATGACAATCTCAGCGGGAACATGACTGCGGCATTTAGCTATTCATTCTTAAAACTGGGCAGAGGAGATCTCAGAGACACCCCTGTGTATCACATCAGTGCCAAGATCTATTCCTCTCTGCCCCCACATGCATGAGCAGCCTTGTATCTTCTTGATAACCTAAGTCAATTACTTCCGAAGCAGAGTAAATCCTGCCTTTGACTGACTGCTGATGTCTGGGCATATGGAATCAGAAGTAATTGGACACTTAATACTAATTGGCTATAACTTACATTAAAAAATTAAATAAACTCTTTTGAGGTCTAATTTACATAGAATTAAATGCACATGTATTAAGTATACAGCTTGATGAGTTTTGACTCATCACCACCACAGTGAAGCAATAGAATATTTCATGCAAGAAAGTCTCCTCATATTCATTTGATTTCAATTACAGATCCCCTACCCCCAACTAGGAAACTACTGATTTTCTACTGTCATTATATGTCTACAGATAAACTTTGCCTTTATGATATAATGGTATCTGGTGTGTGGCTTCTTTTGCTCTGAAGAACATTTTTTAAAAACTTTTTATTTTGTATTAGGGCATAGCTGATTAACAAACAATGCTGTGATTGTTACATGAACAAGGAAGGGACTCAGCCATACATATATGTGTATCCATTCTCTCCCAAACTCTCCTCCCATCCAGGCTGCCATATAACATTGAGCAGAGTTCCCTGTGCTATACCATAGGTCCTTGTTGGTTATCCATTTTAAAAATAGCTGTGTGAGTTTATTCTTTAAGTCAGTGAACATTTTTAAAAGCCTCCATGTTGCTACATGTTCTAGTCATGTGTTGCTTTTTGCTGCTGGGAAATAGCTCATTATGAGGATAAACTATGGTATGTTCAATTGTTTACCTGTTGATTGATATTTGATTGTTTCTTGTTTGACTTAGGATAGATAAAGCTGCTGTGAACACTTGGGGACAAGTTTTTGTGTGGACATAGGTCTTTATTTTCTTGAGTGTGTGTGTGTGTGTGTATATATATACATATATATATGAGTATATATATATGTGAGTATACATATATATATATGAGTATATATATATATATGTGAGTATACATATATATATATGAGTATATATATATATACTCAAGAATTTCTGGGTCATACAATAAACACATGTTCAACTTCATAAGAAATTGGCAAACTGTTTTCTGAAATGGTTGTGCCATTTTATATCCCCAGCAGAAATGTTGGAGAGTTTATGTGACTCTACTTTTTCCCCCAGACTCCTAAGATAGAAGCTAAGATAATTGATTCTAGACTTATTTTCTTTTCTAAATAAAAACCTCTAAGTCTATATATTCCTCTCTTAAGGCTGCATTAGTGTATGCAACAATTTTGATTGGCTTATGTTCATTGTTCTTTAATTAAAATATTTTAAGAAGTCCTCTGTGATTTCATCTTTGAGACACGCATTATTTAACAGTGTGTAGCTTAATTTCCAAATATCTGCAGATTTTCCAGGTATTTCTCTGTTATTATTTCCAAATTAATTCTGTTGCAGCCAGAGACCATATTCCATACTATTTCAATTCTTTTAAACTACTGAGGCTTATGTTATGGAGCAATTTATGAGTATATGGTCTGTCTAAGTGGGTTAATATTCATGGTACTTAAGAAGAATATATATTCTGCATTTGTGGCATGCAGTATCCTATAAAAGTCAATTATGTTAAAATAGTTACATTGCAGAGTTCAATACATCTTAAGCAAGAAGGGCAGCACTTCGGGGTCATGGAATCTGAGAATTCAAGATTTCCAAAGACATTGATCTGTATTATCACCTCAAGCATCAGGGCTCACTCCCTCCCAATCAGAGTTGTGAACTACAGCACTTTTTGGAGAGTTCAAACTCCCTGGAGCTTCACTTTCCACAGAGCTCATTCCTGGGTCTGATCTTCAGCTTGAGCTTCACCACTTAGTTGCAACAGGTGTGCATCCCTTAATATGCCGTGAAGGAAGCCCCCCGGCCATACTCACTAGCTGTGTTTCTTCCTCCAATGCATCCACAGCACTCAGCAATGGCCGTTTGATCCCATAATCCTGGGAATTATGGTTTCCCCTAAAACTCTCTAACACCCGAGACACTGCAGCCCTCAGCACATTCCCTCTCATCTGTATCTCATTCCATCCACTCCCAGTTGTTTCACAACCACCCAGCGATAGTGCCCAGGGATGATCAGCACTGTCTACTGCCACGCAGGGGGTGGTTTGGCTCCCAAATCCCCACTGTCGAGTCTGCAAGCAAGTGAGGGGAACAGGTCTGGACAAGAAGGGAGCTTGAACTCGAGGCAGCTGCAACCAAGGCTTTGGCTGATCCAGCAGGAGGTGCTGGAATGGCTCTCTGCAATCGATCCCCGCTGGAGGTCAATGTGAACTCCACACTGACCGGTCACTGGAAATGGGCTGCCTGTAGGGAGGAACGTATTGGGCAAATTGGCTCCTTTTGGCTAAAGACAATGTCGAGAGGGACTCAGCTGTGGACCATGGGCTCATATTCTCAACCTTGGCCCACCCTCCTTGCTGCCAAGACCATGAACACAGTGATCTTGAAGTGGGGAGGGGTCTGGATGGCACATTAGAATCCCCACTACATCATTCCTAACAAATCATTCCCAAATGTTGTCTGCACTTCAGAGAGGTCATTGATAATCTCCTGCTCCTTTTCTCTGCCACCTACAAATGACCAATAAACACAGAACACAGAGCCGTGGTTTTTGCTGCTCTACCTGCGATTCCAGGTAGTTTGTTAAAGGTGAAGATTCAGGTTCCTCTTTATCTCTCTCCCAATTCTCATAAGATCCCTGACTTGATCTCTGCCACTCCCTGATGATCTCTGAACCTCTGCACGAAGGGCTGCCTTATCCATCAGAGAGGGTTTGACTTGCAGAAGTGCACCTAGACTTTGAGTTAAGCAAAGGCCAAGATGGATCCAGGGTTTCCCAGGTGACGCAAGTGGTAAAGAACCTGCCTGCCAATTCAGGAGACATAAGAGACATGGGTTTGATCCCTGGGTCGGGAAGATCCCCTGGAGAAGGAAATGGCAACCCATTCCAGTATTCTTACCTGGAGAATCGATTGGCAGAGGAAGCTGGCATGCTACAGTTCACAGGGATACACATATGACTGAAGTAACTCAGCACACACATAAGGTGGATCCAGAAGCATCTTTCTTTTCATGAATGTTCTTTTCTAGATAACCTAATTTCTACAAGTTATGGCCCACACATTTCCTATAGGTTTGAGGACAGCAAATCTTGGCTTTGATGATGAAAGTGGGAAGAAAGAGAGAAAAAACAGAAGCAAAGAAGGACTGGTTTGGTGTGAAATCAGCTCAGATGGAGAAGTGATGAGGTGGGAAGACAGCATGAGCTATGGCGTCACCCCAGTCCCGATGAGAGTGTATGTTGCTAATCACTGAGACAGGACTGTGGTCCAGGGCAAAAGGGACCCTTAGAAACCAGGCCAAAAAGGACAAGGATAGTTGCCTGCTTCTGGGCTAAACGTGGTAGAAACAGATCTGAACACCATCCTCCATGCCCTTCTCAGCTTCCCCAGGCTCTAGTTGGAAAAGGAACTATATTCACTCTTCATCTACAAAGATGGGAGGATATTATTGACCTTCATGTTCACTGAAAATTATGCCTGAAGGAATCTACCCTGATCATTATATGATTAGCCCACTTCCCGTCTTCCTGTCAGAAAGAATAGAAAAATTAGTAGGGTTTGGCAGCATGGGTCACAGACTCTGATAACAGGACCTAGCTGTGCATGAGGGAATTGGGAAAGCAAGAGTAAAAGAACAAAAAAGGAAATAAGTCTTTTTTCCCTATTGTTTTGCACAAATTGTGTGTGGGATCTTTGTTCCCCGACCTGGGATTGAACATGTGCCCTTTGTAGTGGAGAAGCATGGAGTCTTAACCACTGTACTGCCAGGGCCATCCCAGGAAAGGTCCTTCTGTTAGACTATGAGGTTTCATTTTTGTACCAACTCTGATACATTGGTTGTTAGGAGAGACTGAGAAAGATGCGAGGTTTACCAGGAAAGACTAGCAGGTATTAGTGATGCTTTCTGAATCAATTATCTACCCCTCCCTAACAAGCCACTCCAAAACTTAAGGCTTAAAAAAAAACCATGTTATTTTTTCATGATTCTGAGGGTCAGCAATTTGGACTGGTCTCAGCTGGGTGGTTCTTCTGTGGGTCTCACCTGAGGCACCCACGTGGCTGCTGTCTTTGTGTGGTGTGGTTGAGCTGTCGGCTCACTGGTACTGTCACTTTGGCTTGGCTTCCCTCTACAAGGTCATCACTTCAAGGAGGCTAGTCTGGCTTCTTCCCGCCGTGATCTCAGGTTCCAAGAGGGTAACAGTGGGAGCTGCAAGGTGTTTTGTGACCCAAGCTTAGAAGTGCCACAGTGTCACTTCTGCTGAATTGTATTGATCAAAGCAAGTCACACATCCAATGCAAATTCAGAAGGTGCAGGTAAATTCAATCTCATGATGAGCAACCACACTGCAAAGGGCATGACTTCCGAGGGGAGTGAAATGATTGTGACTGTCTTTGAAAATAATCCACCACCTTTTTATATTTGTTTTTCTTATTTATTTATTTAATTTTGCCACACCATGTGGCTTGTGGGATCTTAGTTCCCCAACCAGGGATTAAACCCAGGTCCTTGGCAGTGAGAGCAATGGTGCCTTAACCACTAAACCACCAGGGAACTCTCAATAATCCACTGCTTTTCTAAGTCTGGTCAGAGTATGAGGAGGTTCTGAGTAGGGGAATGAGAACACACATACTAGGTACTACCTAGTTCTGTACCATTTGCCTTTTAGCCTAGTTTGCAAAAACTACTGTGAAGGTTTCCTCTTAAGGGAGAGAAAGGGTCATCTAAACACCCTTATAAGTACATAAGGGCAACAGCTAGTGGCTCCATCACTATAGGCATGTTTAAATGTTTTAATGAATTTTTTAATATTGCTCATCTACAGCTGTTTTGGTGATTTTGAAATCAAGTTAATGATACCAGAAGGACTTTCCAGTGCTTGCTCTGCTAAATATTATACGTATCTCTGGCCATATGATTAAATTAGAAATGGAAGTGAGCTTTAATATGGCACATCTCTTTCATGTGAAAAACTAAATCAAACAATTGAAGTCCACAAACATTCCAGGTGGAAATGACTGGTTCACAGGAAGCATGGGCCACTTTGCCACTTTGTGAGAATTTGATCATTCAGTAATAAAAAGAGGGAGGGAAGTAAGGGGATGAAAACTAAAGTTTTCCGCACAAGGCATGTTGCACACATTCACTCATGCATGGCCTCCAATAACTCTTAAGTATTATCATCCTTTCTACAGATGAGAAATCTGAGGTTCAGCAAGACCAGTGACTTGCCAAAAATTCTCACCAGGGTAGTTCAAAGGCTAAGATTCAGGCCTTATTGTCCTAGGTTCTCTCCAATAGGTACTGAAATTGATACATATTTTCTACTTGTATTTAAATTATATACAATGTAGTTTACTTTCAACAAATCTATTATCACAGCATAAGCAAAATCACTGCAGATGCTAATTGCAGCCATAAAATTGAAAAAAGCTTACTCTTTGGAAGGAAGGTTATGACCAACCTAGATAGCATATTAAAAAGCAGAGACATTACTTTGCCAACCAAGGTCCATCTAGTCAAGGCTATGGTTTTTCCAGTGGTCATGTATGGATGTGAGAATTGGACTGTGAAGAAAGCTGAGCGCCGAAGAATTGATGCTTTTGAACTGTGGTGTTGGAGAACACTCTTGAGAGTCCCTTGGACTGCAAGGAGATCCAACCAGTCCATTCTAAAGGAGATCAGTCCTGGGTGTTCATTGGAAGGACTGATGCTAAAGCTGAAGCTCCAATAATTTGGCCACCTCATGCGAAGAGTTGACTCACTGGAAAAGACCCTGATGCTGGGAGGGATTGAAGGCGGGAGGAGAGGGGGATGACAGAGAATGAGATGGCTGGATGGCATCACCGACTCAATGGACATGAGTTTGAGTGAACTCCAGGAGTTGGTGATGGACAGGGAGGCCTGGCGTTCTATGATTCATAGGGTTGCAAAGAGTTGGACACGACTGAGCGACTGAACTGAACTGAAGCATTTTAAAGCTGCAACGTAGATTCATCATTTTCCTCTTCAATGGCTGCATAATATTTTAATATTTTTATGATTTGCTGGGTCACAGCTTAATTCACCATCCTTCTGATGGAAAAACATCTAGGTTGCTCACCTTAGGGCTCAGAATCATGAACTATACTAAATATGGTTTATAAGAATTTCTGGACGTGGTTGGAATTCTTTTTCTGGACAAAACATTTTGTTTATAATTCATCTTGGCCTTGCCAATTTTTTTTTTTTTTTTGGTGTAGTTCTTTTCCTTGAAATGGTATTTATTAATAAGATTAGACCTGCTTAGATAATTACAGGAGATTAAGTACATGAAACTACACACATACCTGTGTGCCTAATATTTCTACTCACTGCACCAAAACAAATCCTGCTTATTTCAGGAATGACTCCTTGCTCAGAACCAACCTGTTTTTATTTTCAGACTCACCAGGAGGTTGAGGTGGCTTCTCCCAGAAAGGGGCTGGGAGTGATATGGATGCACATCCTGGCTCTGGCCAGTAGGTGTCTCTGTTTCATTCACCCTCTATTTCAGGTTCCTCCTGAATGGAAAGGCTTGGGAGCAAAACTGATGGTGGGAGAGTTGTCCCATTCCTTTTGCCACCTACCAAGCTCCACCTCCACTCTCATGCCGCGGCCCCAGATTCCTGATTCCTGACATAAAAGTCATTAAAACTAGGGGTGTCCTCTGAGTTTAAACACTACTTTACCAAACCCGCTTGCAAAGTGGAACTGGCAACTGAAAACCAAATCAACAGAGCCCCGAAGCCTTTTCTCCTTAAATAGCATCATACTCTGAACTAAAAGCTGTATTACTGAGTCATAACAATTAATTACACTCGGAGGTGAGAAGACAGGATTTAACGCTCTAATGCGATTTGAATGTAGGCCGTTATCTCATCCCACTGCTATTTAAAACAAAATCACTTTTCCACGGGAGCATCTGCGACCAAGGATGGTTTCAAAGCTTAAGTCGGAAAACATCCCTGGCAACTGAATGGTTCTGTTTTAGCTTCCTGAGAGGTTTAACACGCACATTTGGATTTTCTAGATTTTCGTAATGAAGTGCTTCTCTCTCTGCTTTGGGATTTTTATAAAAAAAGAATTAGGAGGCTGGGGAGGTCTATTATTTGCAGCAGGAAATTTCTAGGTGTGGGAAGTATGCTGGATGAGTTATTGGAAAAGTAAAAATATCATCTCCAAACAGAGAGCACATGACCAAGCATCTGAGATGTATTTCCATGTAGGGCTGACATTCCAACACCTCATCAGAAAGGAGCTATCGGTAAATCCAGAGCAGGTAGCAGGGACTGGGGAAGTAGCTGAGAAAGTCTTTGCGGTTGTCAGACAGGAGTGGGAGGTCCTGTGGTCATGGGTGGAGACGGAGAAGCCTTTCAGAAGCATCTCTATGGCTCTGCTGGCTCTTAAGGCATTGAGGGTCTGCCTGTGTGGGTGGCATCAACCAGCAACTATGTGGTTTGGAAGGAGCTGTCTGGAGCCCTGGAAAAGAGTCCTGGATAGGCACTGCCACTGTGTCTCTCCTCTGGGTGACTCTGTGAATCTCATGTTCCCCAAAGCCTGGGAGGTGTGTGTTTGTCTCCCTTGGAGAGTCCTGGGAGGGTCTGGTGAACTGAGTGTTCTAATATACGGAAATCACTCTACCTATGCATGACCCTGATGCTGGGGAAGATTGAAGGCAGGAGGAGAAGGGGGCGGCAGAGGATGAGATGGTTGTATGGCATCACTGACTCAATGGAAATGAATTTAAGCAAACTCTGGGAGATGGTGAAGGAAGGAGGAGCCTGGTGTGCTGCAGTCCGTGGGGGTTGCAGAGAGTGGGACACGACTCAGCAACTGAACAAGAACAATGCATGATGATGGGCAGATCCTTCCAGACGTGGGTGTCAGTTTGGACGGTGCCCGAGCAGCTCAGGGGCCAGGCTTTGCACCTGCAGTGCAATATGCCCTCGAGACCCTTCCCCTGCCAGCCCTCACTGCTTCATGGGACTAGCCTCTCAGGAGCTTTGGGCCCCCCACAGACATCTCCTGGTCCTTCCCCTCTCTCTGTTGCTTCTGTTCTCAAGCGTCTCCTACCACTTCTCCTCCCACCCTCTTCATCAGTCTCCAGACTCCACTTAGCTTCCCCATCCTGCTCAGCTCTCCCAACCTCCAGCCCCTGAAGGTTGCCCTTCTCCCATAGTGTTACTCTGGTCAGAGCAGGAGCCAGGAGAGCACTGCAGCCTTCAAGCCACCCGGAAGCCACTCAGTGGCTGCGTGACTTGAATGGTCACCTAAACTCTGTGAGCCTCGATTGTTTCATCCAAGTGATGGGAACGTTCATGCTTGTCTCAGCCAGTTGTCAAGGGCATCGGAGGAGCTGGGTTTCCTTAGGAAAGGGAGTTATTTCACGGAGGCCACACCACCCTCCGCACACTGGAGCTCAGGGTGACCCTTGGCTTATGTGTGGGTTCATAGAGCTTCCTGAGGGACCTGGCAGATCTCAGAATGGATGCAGGACGGGGGACTTTGGGCCGCCTTCCTCCTCCAGGTTACAGGCGCCCCAGTTCTCTGCCTTTCTTGTCATCCCTCACCTGGGGCGCCCAGCTTTCCCTCTTACTCCAGACATCCCCCCAGACCCACCCTCCCCTCCCGCAAGACGCTCTCCTCTCCCTTTCTTCATCCATCAGCCCCGTTTTATTTTCTTCCCAACATGTCTCACTCAGCTTCTGACCGAGGAGCCCCCTTTCAGGTGTGTTCTCTGTCGTTGACCATGTCCTCCAACTAGAACGGAGCTCGGGAGAGGAGGAACAATTCTCTGGTCTTCTATTTTGCGCCACTGTATTCTCAGAATCTAGCACGGGGGCTGAAGCCTAACAGATGCTCAGTTAACTCCAGGGGGAGGCATGAATGGGATTCTGTGGGCACAGTGCCAGTCAAGACCCAGGCCGGTTCAGAGATCCCTGCTGACCGACCGAAAGCCTGGGACCCCCAGTGGGGGCGACGTGAATTCTGGCTTCAGGAAGCCCCCTTCTGCAGGCTCTTCAGTCTCCCAGATCCTGTCCCACCCGGGCCTTCCTCGAGGGTCGGGGGGCGGGGGCGGGCTGTGGGTTGTGGCCTGCCCACGCCCTCCGCGCCGGGATGCGGGGTCCCCCGCGGCGGGGTACGCGGGCCCCCCGTGCGGGCGCCGGCCCCGGGCATGCTCAGAGCGCTCAGGTCCGGGCGGCGGCGGCGGCGGCGGCGGCGGGGGAGGAGGGAGCGGCCGCCGCCGCCGTGCGCTCGCGGGCCCGGGCGGAGCTGCGCAGTCCTCTCGCAGCTGCGCCAGGACAGCCGGCGCGCGGCCGTGCCCACAAGTTGCCGGCCGCCCAGCGCCGCGCCGCCTCCTCGCGCTCGCAGACCCGAGAGCCCACCCCGAGGCGATCGCCGGCTCCGGGACGCACCTCCCGCGGACGCCCACCCCAGATGTGAAGCGGGACCGCAGCCCCTCGCCGCCCCCTACCCTGCCGGAGCCCATCGACAGAGTCTTGCCAGCGTCTCCAGTGCCCAACCCCGCGGCTGGAAGATGTGGCAGCCGGCCACGGAGCGCCTGCAGGTAAGGGGCCGCGGGGGGCTGGGGGCCAGCGTGGAGGAGGAGGTGCTCGGACCCGAGGAGCAGAGCACCGCTTGCAAGGGTTTGCCCAAAGCGGTCATGAAAGACGCAAGGATTAGAACCTGATGCTGTCGGTTTCACCCAGCCGCCGGATACCCGGTCGGGGAGCTGGGGGTGATGAAATTGAAGAAGGCTTAGCTCTGGGCATCACAACTTTTGCCTTGGGGGTTAGTGCGCCTGGAGATTTATATAAGATTGGACTTGCTGACCAGCAATTTTAGATTGCTTTCCACTGACACAGTTTACTGGTCTGGGGTTAGGATTTTTGCATCCAGATTATTATTATTATTGTTGTTGCTATTTTTTTGTCTCCGGGAAAGACAGAACAAATGATTTGTGAAAGCATTTGTTTGCCAATATAATTTGGAAATTCTCAAGCTTGGTTTGGTTTGGTCATGGTATACTACTTATTCTATTTTATTTTTTCTTATTTGTTGGCCCTCTCGCCTCATCTCCCCTAGAAACCAAGCTCCCCCAGATATTTGAAAATCAAAAATGAAGTTCAGCCAGGAATAATGCCCTGGGGTCATCTCTTTAAAAGTTTTTTTCACTGCTGTCTGCTGAAATGCCAAACTGCCTTTAATTTGGAATCAGGAGCCAGGGAGTTGGAAAGGGGGGGTCAAAGTGAGAAAGTGGGGCGTTGTTTCAGAGAGGGGCTCATTCATTGACACTCAGAACCCCGAAATCACCCCGACTGTAAGGTCTGATGACTGCTTTCCCTGGAAAATATTCTGCGGAGGAAAGGCAGCTACCCTGCCAGATAAAATCTACTGAATCCTGCAGTTAAACTTTTGGCAGGCTCAGAGCCACATTGTTTCGTAGTAAACTTTGAAGAAGTGTTTAAGTGGTGAAATACAGCACGGTTGGATGCGGAATGTATCTGAAGTCTTGGGACAAGGAGGCCAGGAGCCCTGGCTGGCTTTGGAGGTTTTCAATGAAAATTCAAAGGGCCAGACTGTGTCTGAGATGCTAGGAGAAGCTAACTAACCTTTGCTTGTGGGTTCTCATGCTGAGGATTAACCTGCAGAGGGCATTGCTTTGAGCAGAAATAGATGCCCCATGACCCCTTTCCGAGCCTCCCTGGGCCCGTTGTTTTGTGGAGGGGGTTCATAGTAAGAGATTGAGACCCCAGGCCAATTCCCAAGGGTCTCAAACCCACTGAGCAAGAAAAGAGATCTTTAGCCTTGAAGACGGGAGGTGGTTGACTGGCCTCCTAACTCCGAGAGTCAACATAGGGCTCTGAGCCGTTGGCCAGAAGTGATGTAAGTGTGTTTCGGGACTGGCATCAGCCGCCAGTTGCACATGTGCGATTTTCCTTTCGTTCAGGACAGTGAATTTATGCTAAAGGAAGGAGTGACTGAGCGGAGGTGGAGAGTTTTCCCATCTGAGTGAGGAGTGGAGCTCTTGGAGAGATGAGGCTACATTTCCTGCCGGTGGCTTTTATGGCCTGGGGAATGCGTGCCTCTACAGAATTTGTGGATTTTTGCCTCTTGAAGTTATTTCTACTGGCGTGTTTCACGTAGGGAGTCCTGTGTGCTCCGCAGCACGTGACCCTTGGCGGGGGCTAGCTCTGGCTTGCATTCTGCATGGTAGTTGTTCCTCGTTAGAAAGCACCTTCTGGCTCTTATGTGAAATGTACACACGTGCATTTGGCATGAGCCTGGTTTATTACAGTGTGCATTTGCAATGCATTCTTGTTTTCCTCTTCAAGTGTCAGATTGAAAGAGCAGGGGGTTCCCACATTTGAAAGCTCAGGTTAAACACGGCTTGTCACTAAGATCAGGTCACCCCTGGAAGGTACTTATCAACACAGGGCTTAACTTCCTGCTCCCCAAATTTAAATGATTCACCAGGCCTGGTCCTCTTTTTAAAAGTATGTCTCAAACCTTGAGATTATAAAAATGGAGAAAAACCTTCCTATTCATAGCTTCTTCCCAATAGCAGCTCTGCTGTTCTTTAGAACAGAATTTGGATGTTTTTGCTTTTTGCTTCTGGGGGAGGGTGTTTTTGAGGGTGAGGTGGTGAGTGAGTTGCTTGTAATAGTATTTTATTTACATTCTTTGTAGTTATCTTTGTCACAGGCTCTGTTTGCTGTCTGGGATTTTTTTTCTCCCCCCACCCCTTTTTTAATTTCACCCTTTAAGGCACCACTGTATAGGAACATTAGTTTCTGATTCTTTAGTGAATGGGATGTTTTCCATGACCAGATGTTGTGGCCATGGTGATGGTAAGGGAGAGAGTGTTCAATGGGGAAATGATGATGAATCCCTGTTGTTAACGGAGTCGAAACCCCACCCTCCTTACACAAATCTTTTTAACTGTCTCATATAACCTCATGAATTTTTTCCTCATTAATTCTTAATGCAAACATTCTAATTTAGATGAGCTTGAGTGAAGAAACTGCTTCAAGGAAGTGCTCCCAGGGCTTCCTATCAGGACTAAGGAGTCAATTTCTTGTACCGACACCTGGAAACAGAAGAGGTGAGGGAAGAAAAAGACATCTCAATGAATTGACTTGATTAGTCCCTATGGGTTGACACCCGTTCAAAGGGTTTGTGGTCCAGGGAGTGTGGCTGGAGGGTCACCCTCCAACTAATTCTAGTCCAGTAACCAGCTCTCTTGCTCAGGAAATAGCATCCCTAATCAGAGTGGATTATCATTATCAAACCCTGCTCCTTTGCCAAACAAAATAATGCTGCTACTTTCTGATTTGAGGCTTCACCATTTGACCCAAATCCAGGACAGGCAAAGGGACCTGTTGCTTCGAGCAGGGCTGAGCTGGGGAATTTCTCATTCAGTCACACGGTTCATCTGCTCCCCTGAATGTTAAAACTTCTGTTAACATCCCACTGGAGCCCTCGCTGGGAGATTCTGCCATTAAAATTATAATAGGATCAAAGGGGATGTGAAGATTTAAATCACCACCTCAACTTTTAGAAATGAATAAATATGAATTCTTCCCTTTTTACCTTCTCCTTTGCACAGCAGACTTTTTTTTTTTTTGAGGGACTCGGGAGAATTATGAATTTTTAAAGAAGCTGATTTGAAACAGGCTCTTCTCAAAAAAGTGAAAGGAAAACCTTTCCAGTAGAAAAAGGCTAAGTATTGGTTTTTTAAAAACAGAGATGAGATTACTTTGGGCCTCGATATATTACAGTTTGCTGGGGTTGCCTGATTATCTTCATTGTTGGGCCAGGCAGATGCATGAGCAGTGACAGACTCACTGTCCACGTAGGACTGTGGACACAGCCATAAGGAATATGTCTTTCCTCAGAACATCTGACTTCTGTGCACTACGAGACACAATTTTGGGAACCCTGGAAAGGTGGAGAGCAGGAGAAAGATGACTGGAGACTGAGTTTGGAATGAAGGAGGCCAGGGCATCCTTGCCTGTGGTGTCGTTATTATAAGGACATTGTGGGATTTGGTAGTAGAAAGGCATGGGGAAAAGTTCCAGCAGATTCTAATTGTGGAGTCTGTGTGTGACCATCTTCTTATGAGGCAGTCTATAACGCTTCCAATAGTTTTCCTGTTTTGGCTGATCTTAAACTGTCTTCATAGCAGATTTCCTCGTAGCTCAGTCGATAAAGAATCTGCCTGCAAGGCAGGAGACCTGGGTTCGATCCCTGGGTCGGGAAGATTCCCTGGAGAAGGAAATGGCAACCCACTCCAGTATTCTTGCCTGGAGAATCCCATGGACAGAGGAGCCTGGTGGGCAGCCATCCATGGGGTTGCAAGAGTCGGACACGACTGAGCGACTAACCCACCATGGCAGATCCAGAAAATACAGAACTCTCATCGATAAAGTTGGCTGTTGCCTCCCTCTCACCATTTTGTTCATTGATTTATTTTCATTCACATTTTGATCAGTGGCTGCAACTTAGAACCTCCAAAAGCGTGACATGAGGAGGGGTAGGAAGGAAGCCAGATCCTGAAGAACCTTTCCTCTGACTTCTTGCTCAACTTCTGGCTGATAGAAAGGTTGGCATTTGTGCCTAAATACCACTTGGTGATTATAGGAGGTCAGAGTGCTTTTCCCGTGGGATCTTCCTGCCCTTTCTGTGCCTTGTCATATCGGACTGATCTTGCCTTGGTGTGGATATTCCATTGTTCTCGACTTATTTCTCTGTGGTTATCATTTCCACTTTTACCTGGAGAAAGTAGACAGGAGACCCTTCTAAAGGATCAGCTGGAGCCCATTAGACCAGGCCCCTCAGGCAGAGAGAAAACCTTGGTAAACCTGACCCTTTTCCAGGCAGAGCAAATTGACAGGGGAAAACCAGAGCGAGGCGGGTCATGACAACAGGCATTTCTTTGGTGCACGTGCTGGGTGTGTGGCACAGCGTTAAAGAGTTTTATTTGAATTATCTAGCTCATTTGCTTCCCGTAACTGCTTTTATCCCCATTTTATAAATAAAGAAACTGAAAGCCAGCAAGTTCAAATGATCTGGCCAGAGTCCGGAAGCCAGGAGTGAACTGATCTGGAATTTGAACCAGGTTTAGCTCTGGATCTTCTTAAGCAGTTACTATTATTATTTGGAAGGATAGGGTGGAGTATGATGCTTACTTGTGTGTGTGCTCTTGTTATTAATCAGTAGAATGAGTGGTGGTCTCGTTGGCTGAGAGAGGTCACTTTCATATTTCTTGTTGAATCGGTGTGGTTGCCTGTGTTGACCAAAGGTTACCTCATTTTTGGTGGCCCAGATCTCTGGTGGGGAATAAGCTGCTGTGTCGTCCTCAAGCTGTAATTCTCAAGTGTCATTTAAGAGTCTCTTGAGCCGGAGCACATGGCATTTATCCAAACTAGAGACCTAGAAAGCTGGCAATAAAGCCTGATCACGTCTGCAGTCATTCCCCATTGAAGCCAAAAATGTGGAGAAGGGAGGGGGGAGGTCAGAGAGTTCAAGAGCAATTGCTTAGAAATAAGCAATAGCTGCTCTTTCGGACTCACAGGTTTCTCACTAAATCGATCCTATGTTTTGCTATTCTTTTCAACCCTAATAGCTGAGTAAGCGCAGAGCATCTGGCCTTATCCTTCCTAAAGAAAACTTGGCCTTCTCATTAATTTGAGGTCTTGCAGAAGTAAAATGTTATCTTACAGTGTTAGGTCTTTCTCAGAGTTTTGACAAACTCGAGACCTTGAAAACTGGCAATAAAGCCTGATCACGTCTGCAGTTGTTCCCCGTTTAGACCAGAACTGCCGGGAAGGGAGGGAGGAGGTGGAGAGTTCAAGAGCAAAATCTCTACCAAGTGACTTGCAAAATGCTTGCCTTGGAAAATTAGAAAAAAGAAAACCTCTCTGCCCTTTGGTTACCCGTTGCCTAATGGGCTGTTTGATGTTGACTGTCCTGGGTTATCTTGGCGCATTAGGCAACATTTTGCACTTTGTTTGATGTTCCAGATTGTCCCTCTCCTTCCTCTTCCCTTGCACTGACTCCATTCCATAAAATGAATTCGTCCTGTAGATCGGATCCTGAAACAGCTGCCGCTGGCCAGTCCCACAGCTACTGGCGATCAGGCTTCCTTGCGCATTGCTATCTGACTCCTCGAATAGCAGCAGTTTAGGGACTCGTTAACGGTCAGCAAATAAAACCAATTCAGAAGCACTCAATAGCTGCAGTGTGCTTCAGCTCAGCTGCGCCCCCTCCCCGCCCTGGGGCACAAATCTAAACGGAGGCTTTATATAAGTAGAGCAAGAAGAAATAATTGAGATGTTTGTCCCAAGACCTCCTTAGAGACTAGTGGAATCCGTTACCACCATTTTACGTTAATTTAAAAAAAAAAGAAAAAAAAAGTTGTGATCCCAATTTAGTTGCTCTCCAGTGATAAAGCATCAGTGCATTCACCAGGTCCAAACCCTCAGTCCAAGACCTGGAAGAGGATGCTGTTAAGGATAAAGCACAGACTTGCTGTGTGCGTTTGGCCTGTTCAGCGCCACCAAAGTCTCGGTGAGCTCTCCCTCAGTCTGGCCTGCTGCTACTGGGTCCTTCCTCTTGCCCTTCCATGTCTAGCAGCCGCGGTCTCCTCCTTCTCCCCTCACTTGTTGTAACTGAGGTCTTAATTTGATAAGGGAGGTTCTAGTAGTGAAAAAATTACCATCTCCTTCTGCTTTTTGAAGCCTCTCTGTTAGTTAGATTTTTTTATTACTTGTATCCAACTAACATAGCTACTTAGGGACCAAGATTCAGATTAACCCTTGGTCTCTGTGTCTTACTCATTGAGATGGGTTGAGTCGCTTCCCTTCCCATCAAGATATGTTGAAATCCTAACCCTGGGACCTGTGATTGTAGCCTTATTTGGAAATTGGGATTGGGCAGATGTAACTGAGTAAAGGTGAGGTCATCCTGGGTTAGGGTGAGCCCTAAACTCGATGTCTTTATAAGGAGAGGTTTGAAGACACAGAGGAGACTCCACAAAGAGGGCCAAGTGAAGATGGAGGCAGAGGATGGAGTTGTGCTACTGCAAGCCAGTGATCAGTCCATCCTAAAGGAAATCAACCCTGAATACTCACTGAAAAGACTGATGCTGGAGCCAGAGTTCCAATACTTTGGCCACCTGATGCAAAGAGCTGACTCATTGGAAAAGACCCTGATACTGGGAAAGATTGAGGAGGGAAAGGGGTGACAGAGGATGAGATGGTTGGACCGCATCACCGACTCCATGGATATGAGTTTGAGCAAGCTCTGGGAGATAGTGAAGGTCAGGGAATCCTGGCGTGCTGCAGTCCGTAGGGTCACAAAGAGTTGGACATGGCTTAGCAGCTGAACAACAGCAGCAACAAGCCAAGGAAAGCCAAGGATGGCTGGCAACCACCAGAGGCCATAAGAGTCAAGCAAAGATTCCTTCCTAGAGCCTTTGGAGGGAGTATGGCCCTACCAACTTCTTGGTTTTCGATTTCCAGCCTCCAGAACTGCCAGAGAGGACATTTTTGTGGTTTTCAGTCGTCCAATCTGTGGTGACATGTTACAGCAGCCCTAGGTGTCGCTACGAGTCAGACATGACTGAGCGACTTCACTTTCACTTTTCACTTTCACACATTGGAGAAGGAAATGGCAACCCACTCCAGTGTTCTTGCCTGGAGAATCCCAGGGACTGGGGAACCTGGTGGGCTGCCATCTATGGGGTCACACAGAGTCGGACACGACTGAAGTGACTTAACAGCAGCAGCAGCAGGTGTCTAATGCACTAGTACACTCGTGAAACCTGCTGCCTTTTTATTTATTTGTTTAGGGCTTCCCTGGCGGCTCAGTGGTAAAGAATCCACCTGCCAATGCAGGAGACAAAGTTTTGTTCCCTGGTTCGGGGAGCTCCCCTGGAGGGGGAGATGGTAACCCACTCCAGGATTCTTGCCTGGAAAATCTCATGGACAGAGGAGCCTGGCAGGCTATAGTCCATGGAGTTGCAAAGAGTCAGACACGACTCAGTGAGTAGAACAGCAACAAGAAGGAAACTAACACACTAGTACACTCATGGCATGAAATCTGCTGTCTTTTTATTTATTTATTTTTGGCTGCACTGGACCTTCGTTGCTGCACTTGGGCTTTCTAGCTGTGGAGAGCAAGGGGCTACTCTCTAGTCATGATCCTTGGGTTTCTTATTGTGGTGGCTTCTCTTGTTACAGAGTGTCGTCTCTTGGGCATTGGGGGTTCAGTAGCTGCAGTTCTGGGCTCTAGAGTGCCAGCTTAGTAATTGTGGCCCATGGGCTTAGTTACTCTGTGGCATGTGGGATCTTCCTCTACCAGGGATCGAACCCCTGCATTGGCAGGCAGATTCCTATCCGCTGTGCCACCAGGGAAGTCCAGACCTGTGGCCTTTGCCTGTGTCTGTCTCTGTCCTCCTGAGGCTGAGATGTGCCTGACTTTCATATCCTGGGACTAAATCACTGTGTCCATATACCATTTTCTTTTTGTGCAGAGTTTGAATTTGTTTATGGTGGATTTGGAAAATAATGAACACAGGCATTAGAGGAACAGTTAAATGCCTGCTCCTTTCCTCCCACTTCTTCTCTTCTATTTCCGGTCAACATCCTGGGAAAATGAAGCAAATGCCAAGAAGACCATGTGCCTTGAGGGAGGGCCTCTTGGCAGTAACTGTGCCTCAGTAGATAGTTTACTCTGGTACTTAAGATCATGGGCTGGGATGTGGAAGACAGTCCCTTCAGTGTAGGTCTCGGTGACAGTTTTTCAGACAGGTGGCACCAAGGGAGGTCCAGGGTTCTATTCTCAAAATAATCCATGTTGTTCATCTCTGCGACGTCCCTGGTTGGATAGCCAGCCTCTGGGATTTGCCCCTTCCCAACTAGGATAATATGGGCTTCTCACGTGGCTCAGAGGTGAAGAATCTGCCTGTCACTGAAGGAGATGCAAGAGACCTGGGTTTGATCTCTGGATTGGGCCAATCCCCAGGAGAAGGAAATGGCAACCCACTCCAGTCTCCTTGCCTGGAGAATCCCATGGACAGAGGAGCCTAGCGGGCTGTATCGTCCATGAGGTTGCAAAGAGTCAGACACAAGCCAGGGACTAACACTGAATGACATTAGGGGTCATCATCCTTGACTTCCTGTGCCACCTCTTCTTTTTCATCTAGCGGCCATGACGGCTGCTGCCTGTGTGTGAAGGGAGGGAGAGGTGCCAGGAGGAAGGGGCTCCTTAATGGTTATCCTTTCGTCATGGTACATCCATCCTAATCCTTTCACGACAAGCCCTTCCTCATGGTTTCTCTGTAATTGTGGGTCTGAGGATGAACACACAGATTCTGTAGACTCTTCTGCCCGCTGCATGCTTTGATGTGTTTACACCAGGAACCGGCTTCCCTCAGGTGTGTGCGGCATCCTGGTGTTCAAGTCACCTATGATGCAGGGCAGCAGATACTGCCTTTTACCTTCTGTGTCTTCTGAGGATGCTCCCTGGGCACGGGACTGGGGGCTGTGGGACCATGGTAAGGATGAGGGACTTTTTTTTTTTTTCCCGCTTGGACTTAACTTCTTGGTACTTTGTGTGTGTGTATTTCCTCAGTTGTGTCTGACTCTTTGTGACCCCATGGACTGTAGCCCATTAGGCTCCTCTGTCCATGGAATGTGCCAGGCAAGAATACTGGAGTGGGTTGCCAGTTCCTTTCTCCAAGATATCTTCCCAACCCAGGGACTGAACCTGGGTCCCTGATAGCTCAGTTGGTAAAGAATCCGCCTGCAATGCAGGAGACCCCAGTTCTCTTCCTTGGTTGGGAAGATCTGCTAGAGAAGGGATAGGCTACCCACTCCAGTATTCTTGGGTTTCCCTTGTGGCTCAGCTGGTAAAGAATCCGCCTGCAATGCAGGAGACCTGGGTTCAGTTCTTGGGTGGGAACATCCCCTGGAGAAGGGAAAGGGTACCCACTCTAGTATTCTGGCCTGGAGAATTCCATGGACTGTATAGTCCATGGGGTCACAAAGAGTCAGACACGACTGAGTGACTTTCACTTTCACTGCCACATTATAAGCAGATTTTGTCTGAGCCACAAGGGAAACTCCCTGCCCAAGGATTAGACCTGCAACCCTTGCACTGGAAGGTGAAGTCTTAACCACTGGACCACCAGGGAAGTCTCTTGGTCCCTTAGTTATTAGTTTCTCAGGGCTGCTGTAACAAAGTACTACAAGCCGGGCAGCTTATGGAGCAGAAATGTACTGTCTCACAGTTCTAGGGGACGGATGTCTCAAATCAGAGTGTTGGCAGCATTGATTTCTTCTGAGGGCTATGAGGAAGAATCTTTTCCACGCCTCCTTCCCGGCTTCTGGTGGTTTGCTGGTCATCTTTCCCATTTCTTGGCCTGTGGCAGCATCTCTCCAGGGCTTTGCATTGCGTTCTCTCTGTGTGTTTTCCTCCATGTCCAAATTTCCTTTTTTAATAAAGACACTGATCACATTGGATTGGGGGCCACCCTAATCCAGTATGACCTCATTCTAGCTTAACTATTTGTATCTGCAGTGATGCTGTTTCCACATAAGATCACATTCTGAACTACTCGGTGATAGGACTTCTACCTATGGAGGGACACAATTTGTGGAATTTATCTTTTGAGTCCTCTTTATGAACTGAAATATTTCTCCCTACTTGAACCAACCACCACCAAAAAAAAAAAAAGGTTTTATTCCCAAGCAGTGGTACAGATGTGTGACAGAGTGAAATCCACATTTTCTACATGTCAAAGTTATGACAGCTATTTTACACTTGATTTGATTAAAAATTGCAAACTAATATCTACTTAGGGTAATGAGCTAACACACCACAGAAGTGTGTGAAGTGTAATCTTGCTCTTTGTGCTCGGTTACGTCTGATTCTTTGCCACTCCATGGACCATAGCCCACCAGACTCCTCTGTCTATGGAATTCTTCAGGCAGTTATACTGGAGTGGGTTGTCATTTCCTTCTTCAGGGGATCTTCTGGATCCAGGGATCAAACCTCGGTCTCTTGGGTCTCCTGCATTGGGAATGGATTCTGTACCACTGTGCCAGCTGGGAATTCTACCCGTGAAGCAGACTCATGCGATCTGTCTCGTAGTTATTTTCCCATAATTTTCTTAGGTTTTATAAACACATGCAAATATGTTTTGGGTTGGCCAAAAAGGCCATTCAGGTTTTTCTGTAAGATGGTAGATGTTACCCAAATGGACTTTGTGGCCAACCAATATTTAGTTTTTTTCCTGCATGTGTTTAAATAATATAGTCATTATACATATAAAACTCTGTAATTGTTTTCACTTTACAGAATATTTCTTGGGTATTTCTTTTGGTTAGTCCATGTAGCTCCAACCCATTCCTTTTCCTCCATGCATAGCATTTTGTGATGGAGCTGGACTATAACTTTTTCAGTCCTTCCTATATCAGGGAATATTTGGGTGGCACCCATGTTGTTTTTTCTCCCCTAAATAATACTGTTATAAGGATCTGTGTGCTATCCTTGTGCTTATATTTCTTTAGACAAAACTGCTAAGATTGGAGTTGCTGAATCAAAGAGGCTGTGTGATTTAAATCTTAGCAACTGTAAAGGAGGGCCTTTTATGAGAGTTCTGCTTTTTGAAGAAGTTAACGTGATTTTAACAAAAGTACAAAGAAATAGTTTTCTAGAGCAAGGATACTCTTTTCAACGAATTATGTGAAACAATCTGTATGCAAAACAGCAAAATAATCATCAGCAACAAATCCAAAACTTCAATCCATACCTCAACAGATTGTATACAAAAATTCACCTGAAATGAATCATAGACCCATCTGTACCATAAAACCATAAAACTTCTAGACAGAAACGGCAGGAAATCTTTGTGGCTTTGCATACGTCTGTGTATAGACAGTGCTACAATCAAGATAAAGACCAGATCCATCACACCAAAAGTTTCTTTGGGTTGGGCAAAGATTTCTTAGAACAATAACAAAACCACATTCAGTTAAAAGTTGGATAAATTGAACTTCATCAAAATTGAAGACTTCTTTCTTTAAAAGAAGTTTGTAAGAGAATGAAAAGATAAGATGCAAGCTTGGAGAGAACACTTGCAAATCATATATTTACAATAAAGGGCTTGTATCCAGGATATATAAAGAACTCTTAAAACTCAGTACTATAATAAGATAAACAACCAAATTAAAGAAGATGAGCAAATGATTTGAACAAAAAAGTTATGTGGATAGGAAATCAACACATGAAAAGACACAACACATGAAAAGTCATTAGGAAAATGCAAATTAAAAGCACAATGAGGTAACACTGCAACTATAGAATAGCTGAAATTAAAAAAGCTTCAACCTAACTAAATGTTGGTGAGGATATGGAGGAATTGGACCTCTCATGCTCTGTTGGTGGGGATATAGCATGATTGAAAGCAGAATTATAGCTGCCTGAGCCTGGGATGGGAGGAGGGGCTTAGAAAAAGGCTGGAAAAAGCTTTTAAAGGTGATGAATGTAGTCAGCGTCTTGATTACAGTGATGGTTTCATGGGTTTATACATATGTCAAAACTTAGGAACTTCTATAGTTTATTACATGTCGTTTACACGTCCCCAAAGCTGTTAACATTAATGTGATATTTTCATTGTATTCCAGGCACAGTTCTAGGTGTTGGGAACTAAATAACATATAGTTTCTGCTCTTACCTCTGCAAATTGTCTGTAGTTTTCCTTTGCTTTTAACTGGATATTGAAATTCTAGCCCATAACATTACAATGAACTCTGTAATTTTCTTAGAGTTCTGTCCTCTCCTTTTGAAACATTTCCTCCTTGAGTTCTTGAAATGACATTTTCCATCAGTCTCAGTTTGCCCAAGGATCTGAGAGAAGCCAGTAGTTGAGCAAGAGAAGAAATCCAGACTGGAAGGTGGAACGTTCAAGGGGATGCCTTGCTGAATCTTCCTCATTCTGGATGGCCCTTTAGCCTCCATCCCACCAGAGATGTATTTCTTACTTCTTTCTAGCATGTTGGTTCTCCAGCTGACTTTTCCAGCTGCCCCAGTCTTCTGGGCCCTTTTAGCACTGTATCTCGGCACCTGGCTCCTCATCTAGGGGCCAGTAGACTCAGGAGATTTTGCAATTAAAAGGGTGAATTTCTGAGATGGTGGGTCCTGCTGTCAGCTGGGCCACCTTCTTGCCATTCTTCCTCTCCTGAAAGAAAGCACAGAGAGAATACATCCTGCAAAACTGTTAGTGTGTTTTGACTCTAGTTGATGGATGTCATATGCCTAGCAAATATAGGGTCTGGATTTCTTATGGGATGATTGATTTTTCTGAAGAAGATGGCAACTAAAAATATTTGGATAAGATGCAAAAACTTTACCAAATCCACTGAACTTTAGTTTAAAAAAAAAAAAGCTCTTGAGAAACATTCAGGAAAATAACTTTAGGAAACATTTTTCTCTTCAGGGAAGAAAATTTGAGCAATTTGACTTAATCTCCTAAAGTAAAGGGCAAGGAATATAAGACTTTGTTTAATAAATATATAATGAGACCATGTGGCCTTTTGTCCAATCTGAGGTCCTATTGAAGTGATGGGGGCTGTTTATAATTAACAGGAACAGCAGGCCTGAAGGGTGAGTCAGGCTCCTAGCAAACCAGGATGGGTGGTCACTCCTGAGTGTGACAGACAAAATGCCAGACTTCTTCTGTTCCTGTGATCACTTTGGGATGAAGGAAAGAAATGAACTGGGTTGGTGAGGGATGGGAGGTGGGTGAGAAAACCAGGCAGAGGGGAGATGGGGAATTGAGGGGATAAAGGATCTGCAGACACCAAACAAGGAGGAAAGGGAAGGGGGGGCCACACAGTCATGGAGCCTCATGTCCCTGGCACGTGTGTGTCCACCCCGAAGCTTAGCTGTCCGTCCTGTGTTTGGTGCAGCTGTTGGCTTTGATCATTGTTCCTTTCAGCAGAGGCATCAGATGCTCACACCGGCTCAGGGATGCTGAATATGTTGGTGGATTATCTGGCTTCCTTGGAAAAGCAGTGCTTTGCAGATGAAGAGCCTGGAAGCTTGTGGTAGGGAAGAAGCTAGATCCAAAGCCACAGGGGTGGGAGGTTAGGGAGAAATGGGAGGGGGTGAGAGAGTAAGGTTGTCCCTAGGTATGTGTGAGGGATGTTTGTTCCAGGACCTCCTGCGGGTACCAAAATCCATGGATGCTCAAGGCCATTATATAAGTTGGCACAGTATAACAGGCCCTGTGTGTCTGTGGATGCTAAACCAAAAGATACAGATGGCAACTGTATTTCTTTAGGCTACGGGTCAGACTTCCTCTGACCTCTACAAGCTATTGTATAGTGGAAAGACTAGGGATTTTGGGCTTCCCTTGTGACTCAGCTGGTAAAGAATCTGCCTGCAATGAGGGAGACCTGGGTTTGATCCCTGGGTTTGGAAGATCCCCTGGAGAAGAGAAAGGCTACCCACTGTAGTATTCTGGCCTGCAGAATTCCATGGACTGTATAATCCATGGGGTTGCAAAGAGTCAGACACAACTAAGTGACTTTCACTGTAGGGTTTTTAATCATAGACCCATGGATACAAATCTTGGCTGCTTCATTTATTAGGGATTTCCTCACAGCTTCTGATTTATACTTTTTTCAACTTTAAAATGGGATAACCACATTCAGCTCTTAACTGTCACCTGAGATGTAGAATTCATGGTATCTGGCGTGTTACTGGGAGTCAGTGAATACTAATTTCTTTCCCTGCTTCCGATCCAAGGGGGTACTAGGAATAGCAGTGTAGCATTTTGGAACTGGGCAGGTAAGTTTGGTGCTTCCCAAAGTGTGTTCCATTAAGAGACGCTTACTCCTTGGAAGGAAAGTTATGACCAAACTAGACAGCATATTAAAAAGCAGAGACGTCACTTTGTCAGCAAAGGTCTGTCAACAAAGGTCTGTCTAGTCAATGCTATGGTTTTTCCAGTGGTCATATATGGATGTGAGATTTGGACTATAAAGAAAGCAGAGCTCCGAAGAATTGCTGCTTTTGAACTGTGGTGTTGGAGAAGACTCTTGAGAGTCCCTTGGACTGCAAGGAGATCCAACCAGTCCATCCTAAAGGAGATCAGTCCTGGGTTTTCATTGGAAGGATTGATGTTGAAGCTGAAACTCCAATACTTTGGCCACCTGATGTGAAGAGTTGACTCACTGGAAACGACCCTGATGCTGGGAAAGACTGAGGGCAGGAGGAGAAGGGGATGACAGAAAATGAGATGGTTGGATGGCATCACTGACTCAATGGACATGGGTTTGGGTGGACTCTGGGAGTTGGTGATGGACAGGGAGGCCTGGCATGCTGCGGTTCATGGGGTCGCAAAGAGTCAGACACGACTGAGCGACTAAACTGAACTGAAAGCGTGTCCATGAAGCAGACACTCAGTGAGCTGCTCATATGAGTCTTGTCACAAAGGGTTCAGTCTCTGGATAGGTTGGGAGATGCTAGGTGAATCAGAGGGGGTCTGGTTTGCTCCAGGACTTCTTGTGGCCTTTCAGATGTTGCTGCCTGGTGAATTTCCATAGAAGAGGAAAAGGTGATGCCTTTGCATAGGAGCACTCAGCTTCCAGGGCACTTCAATACAGAACTCGAAGTTGACAAACTGTGGGCCTGAGGTTTGGCTCTAGCTTACAAAAATGTTTCCTTTGGCCCCTTCAGTATATATAAAAATTTTACAAATTATTCTCCAGGATTGAAAAAATCATAGGAATTTATATAGAAAGTCGGGCTTTCTGATTCTCTCAAAAACTGGGATGGTCCAACCACGCTGGGCCAGGATGCTCCCGTAGTGACCGCTGACCAGCTGCCACTCCGTGGCCTCCAGCTCTACCCAGGCCTTAGGGAGCATGCCTAGCTAATTCACATTGCCTGCTGTGTCTTCCAGGTACTGGGTTTGGGGACCCCAATCCAACTTAGCAACTTCATTTGACTGATGGGAGAATTGAATGCCAAATTCACGTAGTGTTGGACTCAGGACCAGATCCTTGGTCTCTTGACTCTCAAAGGCCAAGGTAGTAAATAACTGTGTGACTAAGTTCATTTGTTTAACATCCACTTTTCTTTACGGCGCTTCCTAAGTGGTACTAGTGATAAAGAACCCACCTGCCGGAGCAGGATAGGTAAGATACGTGGGTTTTGATCCCTGGGTCGGGAAGATCCCCTGGAGGAGGAAGTGACAACCCACTCCAGTATTCTTGCCTGGCGAATCCCAGGGACAGAGGAGCCTGGTGGGCTACTAGGGTGGCAAAAGGTCGGACAAGACTGAAATGACAGCACCCTGTTCTCCACTCATCACTCTAGGAGCCTGCTGTCTGCTCAGAAAGTGCCCCTGCTTCCCATTTTCTGCCCTCTCCCACTTCTAACTAAACACCAATCACCTTTCCTACATCTCAGGCCTGGCAACTAAGATCCCTCATTGTTGTGGTATTGGCTCTTGAGGGGTGTTTTTACTGCTGAAGCAGATTGCCTCCAGAAAAAAAGGGTAAAATTAGAGGGTGGAGAGTAGTTTTAAATTGAGTGGATTTCCACATTTTCATCACAGATTATCAATCTACAAAGAACCTTTCAAATGCTGTTTTTTAGGAAACATAAATTGAAAGACATTCCTAAGGGTGGCAATACCTTTATAATTAAGAGCTCCCTTTGCACCAAAAGGATACCCCAAAGCACCGTGCAGGTGTTTTCTGAACATCCTGGGCAGATCTGCTGTTGTTTCCCCTTACCTTCCAGGATTACCACTGTTCTACTTAACACTTCCCCTTTCTTGCAGTGATAGGGGATTCTGATATTTTAGTATGAAAAGGACCTGAAATTAAGTCAGACCAGGGCTTGAGGTAGAAAACAATAAATTAGACCCCCCTCTAAATCAAGACTCTAGTTGACTCATGGAGTCACAGATGGCCTATGCTTCCTGGTTCCCCAGCTTTATGTCATCTGTCTCTCTGGGTTCGTTCAGTTCAGTTCTTTTGCGACCCCATGAATCACAGCACGCCAGGCCTCCCTGTCCAACCCCAACTCCCGGAGTTCACTCAAACTCATGTCCATTGAGTTGGTGATGCCATCCAGACATCTCATTCTCTGTCGTCCCCGTCTCCTCCCGTCCCCAATCCCTCCCAGCATCAGAGTCTTTTCCAGTGAGTCAACTCATCACATGAGGTGGACAAAGTATTGGAGTTTCAGTTTTAAGCATCAGTCCTTCAGTGAACACCCAGGATTGATCTCCTTTAGAATGGACTGGTTGGATCTCCTTGCAGTCCAAGGGACTCTCAAGAGTCTTCTCCAACACCACAGTTAAAAAGCATCAATTCTTAGGCGATCAGCTTTCTTCACAGTCCAAATCTCACATCCATACATGAACATGGGAAAAACCATAGCCTTGACTAGATGGACCTTTGTTGGCAAAGTAATGTCTCTGCTTTTTAATATGCTATCTAGGTTGGTCATAACTTTCCTTCCAAGGAGTAAGTGTCTTTTAATTTCATGGCTGCAATCAGCATCTGCAGTGATTTTGGAGCCCCAAAAAATAAATCTGACACTGCTTCCACTGTTTCCCCATCTATTTCCCATGAAGTGATGGGACCAGATGCCATGATCTTTGTTTTCTGAATGTTGAGCTTCAAGCCAACCTTTTCACTCTCCTCTTTCACTTTCATCAAGAGGCTTTTTAGTTCCTCTTCACTTTCTGCCATAAGGGTGGTATCATCTGCATATCTGAGGTTGTTGATATTTCTTCCAGCAATCTTGATTCCAGCTTGTGCTTCTTCCAGCCCAGCATTCCTCATGATGTACTCTGCATATAAGTTAAATAAACAGGGTGACAATATACAACTTTGATGTACTCCTTTTCCTATTTGGAACCAGTCTGTTGTTCCATGTCCAGTTCTAACTGTTGCTTCCTGACCTGCATACAGGTTTCTCAAGAGGCAGGTCAGGTGGTCTGGTATTCCCATCTCTTTCAGAATGTTCCACAGTTTATTGTGATCCACACAGTCAAAGGCTTTGGCATAGTCAATGAAGCAGAAATAGATGTTTTTCTGGAACTCTCTTGCTTTCTCCATGATCCAGTGGATGTTGGCAATTTGATCTCTGGTTCCTCTGCCTTTTCTAAAACCTGCTTGAACATCTGGGAGTTCACGGTTCACCTATTGCTGAAGCCTACCTTGGAGAATTTTGAGCATGACTTTACTAATGTGTGAGATGAGTACAATTGTGTGGTAGTGTGAGGATTCTTTGGCATTGCCTTTCTTTGGGATTGGAATGAAGACTGACATTTTCCAGTCCTGTGGCCACTGCTGAGTTTTCCAAATTTGCTGGCATATTGAGTGCAGCACTTTCACAACATCATCTTTCAGGATATGAAATAGCTCAATTGGAATTCCATCACCTCCACTAGCTTTGTTCGTAGTGATGCTCTCTAAGCCTACTTGACTTCACATTCCAAGATGTCTGGCTCCAGGTAAGTGATCACGCCATCGTGATTATCTTGGTTGTGAAGATCTTTTTTGTACAGTTCTTCTGTGTATTCTTGCCACCTCTTCTTAATATCTTCTGCTTCTGTTAGGTCCATACCATTTCTGTCCTTTATCGAGCCTATCTTTGCATGAAATGTTCCCTTGATATCTCTAATTTTCTTTCTGGGTTAAATTTCTCTCTGGCTTAGGCTGTCTAATTATAGGTTGGAGAGAGTTTCCTGTTGATCTTCCGTTAAAGGTTTATGAACTTTATTGACAACTATTCTAAAAATTATTGCACACTCTAGTCAAACCCAGAGTTAGATCTTTCTGTCTGTTTAGTTAACTAGCTGTCCTTCTAATTTAATCTATTCTAATTGAATATAGCAAAAGAAAGGAATGATTTTGGCTGCAGAATACAGGAGTCCTGGCCAGTCTACAAGCTCAGAAAATGTAATTGCACATGAAATACTTATATTGTTCTGAAAAGGTTGACTTTTAGCTAGGAAGGAAAATGTCCAAATGCTTTCGGTGTGTGTATGTGTGTATATATATATGTGGACCATTTTTGAAGTCTTTATTGAATTTCTTACAATATTGCTTCTGTTTTATGTTTCGGTTTTTTTGGCCATGAGTCCTGCAGGATCTTAGCTCCCTGACCAGGCATTGGACCCACACCTCTTGGATTGGAAGCGAGGAATCTTAACCACTGGACTGCCAGGAAAGTCCTTGAAACACTTTTTAATAAAACATAGTTGTACCTTTGAAACATTGAAATATGACTAAAGTAAAACTACCCTCAAATACCAGTCCTATCATGAAGGGAGAAAGTTAGTTGTACCTGAAAACCTAGCCTAAGGATAGCTACTGCTACTGAGCCTAAAACTTCTAGCTTTGAGCCTCCTGGCAGCCTAAGTAAGAAAAGAAGCATGATGAGCTACTTGACCCTCATTACTTATTACAACAGAATGTACATCAGCTCATCTGGAGCCCCAAACTTTTATTTTTTTAATTGACGTGACGTGAAGTTGCTCAGTCGTGTCCGATTCTTTGCAACCCTGTGGATTGTAGCCCACCAGGCTCCTCCATCCATGGGATTCTCCAGGCAAGAATACTGGAGTGGATTGCCATTTAATTGAAGACCTTGGAAATTACCATGTAGGCTATCATAACACAGACCATTGGACAATAACATTATTTGTAACTTTTGCTGAAGTTGTCCTTCAGTTCAGTTCAGTTCAGTTGCTCAGTTGTGTCTGACTCTTTGCAACCCCATGGACTGCAGCACACCAGGCCTCCCTGTCCATCACCAACTCCCAGAGTTTACCCAAACTCATGTCCACTGAGTCCGTGATGCCATCCAACCATCTTATCTTCTGTTGTCCCCTTCTCCTCCTGCCTTCAATCTTTCCCCACATCAGGGTCTTTTCAAATGAGTCACCTCTTCACATCAGGTGACCAGAGTATTGGAGTTTCAGCTTCAACATCAGTCCTTCCAGTGAACAGTCAGGACTGATCTTTAGGATGGACTGGCTGGATCTCCTTGCAGTCCAAGGGACTCTCAAGTTGTCCTTAGAAGCTGAAAAAGTAAGCAGTTCCGTAGGAATGCTGTTTCTGTAGAAGTGCACATCTGTGTTTTTTCTGCCCATCTTCATTTCTCATCTGCTGATAACAGCACTCTGATTTTGCTTTTGGGAATTGTTCTTCCCCTGGTCCAGTGGAGGGGACTCATTCAGTTTAGAGAAGCCTGTCAATCAATGTGCCCTCCTTTCACTGTGGGGTTGATGTGTACCCCTAAAGTCTAGATCAATTAATTTCTCCCAGGAGTGGGAATCCAGAGCAGGGTGGTAGAAGCAGCCAACACTGATAATTCTGTCCACGGCGATCAGCAGAAACTCTGTTGTCCTCTCCAGCATGGACTCTCGGGACCCCTTGATACCTATCCTTTCTGAGTTTGCTCCTTCCAAACTTCTTTTAATCCCGTGTTACTCCAATTATTTAGTTTTTTTTTTCTGGGTAATCAGTTGCAACCAGAAAACTCTGATATACAGGTAGATTTTTTCTTGAACCCGTGGACTTTAAGTCTTCAAATTCCATTTCACAGAAGGTGACGTGTGGAGCAGAGCTTGTGTGTGGGAAAAAGGGAGGGAGCCATGCATGTTTGAAGGATCTCCAACTAGAAGCCCAAGGGTGCACACGTGTGCCTCCTTATGGGTACACCTTCTTTGTAAAAGTTGCACTTTCTTGATGAAGAATGGATGTAAATATTCCCCCTTCCGAATTTCGTATGCATGTACCCCTGCTTTCATAAGTTGTTGTTCAGTCACTAAGTTGGGTCCGACTCTTTGCGACATCATGAACTGCAGCACACCAGGCTTCCCTGTCCTTCACTGTCTCCCTGAGTTTGTTCAGACTCATGTCCATTGAATCGGTGATAAAGTGGCACTTACTAAATAATCCTAATTATCCTATAGTCCTGGTCCACAGCTTCCATGTTCTGGCCCATCACTGGGAAAAGATTTTTGCCCTTGTTTATAAGGGTGTAGCCCTGCTATTGGCATCTGCTATAAATCTTAAGGTTTTTATAACTTGGATGTCATTTTCACCTTCTTGCCAAATCCCTGCACTGAAAAAGCAGAGTGTCATGTTAAGTAATGATGCTTTTACTGCATCCAAAACAAATAAAGTAATTTTGGTACACATCATAAAGTGAATCCCTCTTGTCTCCGAGTCTGGGGTAGAAGTGGTGTCGGGGACACAAACAGCTATTTTGGCCAAAATAACTGAAAAGACATGGTCTCAGGCTGTCTGAGCCTCTGTTCTTGAGAAACATTTGTAATTGTTGGTTAAAAATGTGAATGGTAAGTTCACCCTAGGACAATGTGGATTCTTGAGCCCAGAAAGTTAAATACCTCCAACTTTGGCAGAACTGACCTTCTGAGTAGAGAATATAGTTCCCTAGTTTTCAGGACCTGCTTTGCCACTTTGATTTAATGCAAGGCGGAAATCTTCAAAACAAGGCTCTCGGGATCCAGGAGAAGTTCATCTGGCATCAGTTAGCTTGGGCAGGCCCCACCCCCTTGTCTTTTCTGTAGGAGCTTGATGCTTTGTAGAAAATGAATGGCTTTGCAAAAGTGCAAATTTGGGAGAGTGTGGTACAACCAAGGAAAATTCAAATCGGCATTTCCCCTGTGGGAATCTGCTGGGGGAGACTGAAATTATATTTAAATATTCATTAAACAGCCGATGGCTGTTTTAGGATGTTGACAGACTGTCTGAATGGTAAAGCTCAATGGTTTTCTGGAAGTAAAGAGGTCTGGAGAATGAAGAAAACAGTCTAAAAAGCCTACTAATTGATGTGCCCTGCTCTCTGCTGTGTTCATGGTAAATAGCACAGGCTCGAGGCTGATTTCTGTACTCGCTGGCCCAGAGAACTGGCGTTTTTCTTCATCGCGTAGTTGAATGCTCTTGTTAAACAGAGGCTGACCCGTGAGATATGTGTGTGCTCTGAAGAGGAGAGGCTGTGTGCTGGCAGGGTACCTACGAGCAGGGCAAGCGGTCAACGAAAACTTGGAGGGAGTCTTTTGGAAATAAAACTTAATTTGCAAGGATCCTAACTTCACACATGAGGTAGGCCTGCTTTGCGATTTGGGACCATATCTGTTTTCTCTCTTTTTTTTGACCTTCTTTTCTTGCTTTTCTCTTCCTCCTTTCCTCACAATTAATAGGAGTGAAGTTCTTTCCATTCCTGAATGTTTTTGAACTCTCTTGCTAACTGCTGAGTCTTTAGACACTTTTTATCGCTCACCAAGGGGTGAGCATTACCTCTCTTTTCTCCCATCTTCCCGTTTCAGTGACCGAAGGATCTCCATGGGCTGGAAGTCACAGCTGAGTTGGACAGAAAGTAATTTGGCTGTGGCTTCAAAGACCTTGCTTATTTGGGGGAGATTTTTTCCTTTCTTTCTTCCCTTCCTTTTTTTTTTTTTTTTTTTTGGCTTATGATTAAGAGGATATTATCTTTGCATTAGATAGTCATCAAACTCACTTCTTGGGTTGTAAATGCAGAGAACAAATGGATTCTTTTGGATCTGAGGCCTGGGAGAAATTGATACATTGTTGGTTTCCTGTAAAATGCACTAAAAAGTCTATCATGGAACTGAGCAGATGCCTGCCTTTGTTATGCTAAAGAACTGAAGCTATTTATCTTTTTAATTTCAATGATTAGCCCCTCTAAGTAAGAAATGTAACTTTCATTTGAAGCTGTTAATGCATTATGGTAAATAACAAAATGTGTGCTGGAGAAAATTACTCTTCATCTCTTGCATTTCTGTGGGCATATCAGACTCAGGAGAATTTTTAATATAGCATAACAATTTCTTAAGTGTTAAAATGTTTTTGTTTTTTTTTTATAAAAAAAGCTTCACGTTATAAACAGGAGCAGAAGCCTGCTTCAGAAATTTAAAACTCGATTAAGGCTGGTCAAAGCAGAAGGCAAATCTATGACTCTATTACACCTCACTTCCTTGGGGTTCTGAATAGTGGTTGGACAGTGGAATAGATACAACTAAAGTGCTCTCATTGGAAAAACCCCTGATACTGGGAAACATTGAAGGCAAAAGTAGAATAGGGTGGCAGAGGATGAGATGGTTAGATAGCATCACCAACTCAATGGACACGAACTTAAGCAAACTCCCTCCTCCAGATAGTGGAGGTCAGGGAAGCCTGATGTGCTGCAGTCAGTCCATGGGATTGCAACGAGTTGGACATGACTTAGCAACTGAATGACAGCAACAGCAAAATGCTCTTATTATGGATGAATAATTCTTGACCTATGGACCTCCTTCTAAAGGAGATCAGTCCTGAGTGTTCATTGGAAGGACTGATGCTAAAGCTGAAACTCCAATACTTTGGCCACCTCACGCGATAAGTTGACTCACTGGAAAAGACTCTGATGCTGGGAAGGATTGGGGGCGGGAGGAGAAGGGGACGACAGAGAATGAGATGGCTGGATGGCATCACCGACTTGATGGACATGAGTTTGAGTGAACTCCGGGAGTTGGTGATGGACAGGGAGGCCTGGCGTGCTGTGATTCATGGGGTCGCAAAGAGTCGGACACGACTGAGCGACTGAACTGAACTGATGGACCCTGGGACTCAAGAGGGTCGTGGAATTTTAAGATATCTATGAACCTGGTGTCCTTTATACATTTCTTATAGCCTTCAAAAATATACCTAGCCAAACATCAACTGCTTTTCAAATCCTGTCTGTTGTAGTTAAAGAAATTATTTCTTAAAAACCATTATTGATTCATAGTCGCTGTTGGACTTTATGCCTCTTTTCTGTTAGTGGGTACCAAAGTTCTATGTGTGAGTCAACAGCATTTTGGATTTAAAAAGGATTGTGATACTTGACAGAGGCGGGCACTGTAGATTTCATGCATTAACAAATACCAGGGTAAAAATGCCCTGGCCGGCTGAGACTTGTCAGTGCTTTGCCTAAATGTCCCTTTCTTACAGACTACTTTCAACAAGTATTTTGTCGTAGTTGTTTAGTCACTAAGTTGTGTCCAGCTCTTTTGTTACTTCATGGACTCTAGCCTGCCAGGCTTCGCTCTCCATGGGATTCTCCAGGCAAGAATATAGGAGTGGGTTGCCATGCTCTCCTTCAGGGGATCTTCCTGACCCAGGGATTGAACCTGTATCTCCTATGTCTCTGGCATTGGCAGGGGGATTCTGTACCACTGAGCTATCCAGGAAACCCTTAACAATTTATTAACCTTTTATTCTTGGCTAAGGAGCCGGGTCCTTGCTGCTGCTGCTAAGTCACTTCAGTCGTGTCCGACTCTGTGTGACCCCATAGACGGAAGCCCACCAGGCTCCCCAGTCCCTGGGATTCTCCAGGCAAGAACACTGGAGTGGGTTGCCATTTCCTTCTCCAATGTGTGAAAGTGAAAAGTGAAAGTGAAGTCGCTCAGTCGTGTCCGACGCGTAGCGACCCCATGGACTGCAGCCCACCAGGCTCCTCCATCCATGGGATTTTCTAGGCAAGAGTACTGGAGTGGCTTGCCATTGCCTTCTGCCGGGTCCTTAGCCGGGTCTAAAAACTGGTCCTGTCCTCAAGAAGGTTGTAATCAGTTAGGTACAAAGTAGATTGTAATCATATGGGAGTGTCTACCCTAAGATGCTGTGAAAGGCAAAAGATGAGGGCCTTAGTAATCTGGTTTTTTTGTATATATTAAGAACATGAGTGCATTCCTTCAAGTCCTACTCAGGAGGATTCTAACATCTCAGGGATGGGGACTATGGCACATAGTTACCTGTTGCTTGAGAGAGCAGACATTTTCACTGGGCACATTTTTGCCCCAAACTGAGTTGTTCTTGATGTTCAGTTGCTAAGTCATGTCTGACTCTTTGCGACCCCATGGATTGCAGCATGCCAGGCTTCCCTGTCCTTCACTGTCTCCCAGAGTTTGCTCAAACTCATGTCGATTGCATCGGTGATGCCATCCAACCATCTCATCCTCTGTCGTCCCCTTCTCCTCCTCCTTTCAATCTTTCCCAGCATCAGGGTCTTTTCCAGTGAGTTGGCTCTTCACATGAGTTGGCCAGAGTAGAGCTTCAGCTTCGGCATCAGTCCTTCCCATGAATATTTAGGGTTGATTTCCTTTAGGATTGACTGGTTTGATCTTGCAGTCCAGGTGAGTTGGAGTTCTGTTACTGTGGCCAGAGGGGATTACGGTGAGAAGTGCCCCCTCTCTACCACAGGTACTAAGTTTAAACTAACAGCAGATATGGATGGTATGGGATCCTAGATTCTGTTCCTTTTCTGTTTTCCTTAGAACTTTCATGCTTTTCTTCCCCATGGTTTGGTGTGTGTTCCATTGCTCAGTCATGATTGACTCTGAGGCCCCATGGACTGTGGCCTGCCAAGCTCCTCTGTCCGTGGAATTTTCTAGGCAAGAATACTGGAGTGGCTTGCCACTTCTGCTTCAGGGGATCTTCCTGAACCTGGGATTGTCAAACCTGTGTCTCACATATCCTGCATTGGCAGGCAGATTCTTTACCACTAGTACCACCTGGGAAGCGTAGTGGTTTGGTGAAAAAATATTGAAGTTCACACAGTCCTCTGACTTGAACAATCAGTTGATGCTGGTCTAATATAGTATCAGATAGTTTTCTAGCCCATCTTTAAATAAAAGTGTTTTGTCCAATGGCATGTGCTGAGAATTGCCGAGAATATTAGGAAAGGAGGACTTTGTGAGTAAAATAAAAATCTCATCTGAGTGTTTTGATGTTAAAAGTTTAATGTTTGTTTGGACAGATGCTATTTGGCTAATTTCTTATTTGGGAAACTGTCATTTGGTCGATATTTCATATCCATTTTTGTTTTTGACATTTAAGTCAAAATATCATATGTTGTATCTGTCTTGTACATAAGTTATTGCCTGCTTTCTTTTGGGATATTATCTTTGTTATATTTAATCTCTGGAATGGAAGTCAACAGTCAGGGCCATTCATGGTAAATGATAATTAGTTGAAAATATAAAATGTTAAAACAGTTTTGTTTAGCATTACATCTATTTCTTGGTAATTGATCATAGTTATAGATGGGGAAAATTTTCAGGTTGATTGATTTTCTTTATGGAACCAACAGTGAATTCCAGTTGGGCATCATTAAGACACCTGGAGGCCTCCAAGATTGCTAAGCATTTATTTGTTTGCCAGGAAGTTCTCAAAAAGCTTTTTTTCCAAAGGACACAGAAGCATAGAATTCGGCTTGGCTTCCATTGGCCAAATATGGTACATATTGAGCCTCAATATAATTAACGATTGTTGTGGATCATGTCCCTGAATAAAATTACACTCTCTAAGGGCATTCTGATGCAAATAGACAAGCAAACAAACAAATAACTAAATAAGCGAGGAAGGAAAGTTCTTCCTTAGAGTATCAACTAATAAATAAAGCAGGAATGTTAGAGTTAGAAAAATCACCATTTTGCAACCAGCATAGTAATCACTGGTGCAGGCAACCATCATTAGTGAATATTGAAGCTAGTTGATGGATGTTTGATGTGGAATAGAATGTTTATGTAGTCTCAAAGATCTCCCCACAGATTATCCATTGGAAATGAGAAAATGTAATTTTTCAGAAGAGAAATCAGGACATCACCTCAAACAAATCTCAAAGTTTGCATCTTCCAGAGTGGAGCAAACCATATATTATGTGATTCTTGATAACACTGCTACATAAAAACACGCATGTGGATGAGTACAGGAATGTTATTTTTAGTGACTTCGGGGAGCAGGGGTCGCTGAATGTCTGAAGCATTAGGTCAGAGGCTATCCTGCTCTGCTTCTCACTGCACACCTAGTGCAGAGTCTGGCAGAGGCAGGCACTTTGGAAATATCTGTTTGATGGCTGCTTGCACTGCAGGGCCTGGAATTCCCTTGAGTTGTGGAATCTGGATCTTTGCACATGTATTTTTCTATTTTTAGGTTCCTTTGTGGCTGGTTATTGCCTTGTAACAAGTTAGTTGTAGTAGCCAGTGGGTTGTAAGCAGAAAGGATCTTTTTATTTAAAACTATCATTACTTAAAAACATATGTATTTATTTATTTGGCTGTGTCAGGCTCAGTAGTTGCTGTGTCAGCTTTAGTTGCTCCAAGGAATGTGGGATCTTACTTCCCTCACCAGGGATCGAACCTGCGTCTCCTGTACTCCAAGGTGGATTCTTAACCACTGGACCAGCAGGGTAGTCCCAGCAAAGGGATCTTAAAGGGAGGACACCTGCTTCTCTGCCCCTTCTTCCTCTGTTCTGGTGGGAATCTGGATATCCTGGCTTGGGGTTGAGAGGCCCTTTCAGACCATCTTAGCGGAGCCTCATGCTAAGGATGGTGGAACAGAAAGAGAAGCGTCTAGGATCCTCGATGCCAGGGAGCTCTGCGCTAGCCCGGGGTTTCTTCCTCCAGACCTCATTTATGTGAGAGAGGAGTAAGCATCTGTCTTTAAACCACTGCTCTTTTCTTTTTCTTTCATTTGCAGCTGGAGCAAATCCTAAATGATACACTGTACTTTCTAAAAATCATCGCTATTGAATTTGTGTTCCTCTGTGGAGATCTGTATTCAGTTTGTCCCACAGACATATTCGTTAGAGAAATTCTCTGGCCCTCCTTTTTTTTTTTTTCCTTTTTCTTCCTGTTTTCCCTGAGTGGGATTTTTCTGATTGTCATAGGGATTCTCTTTTTGTTTTTGAATATCTGGTGTTTGGGGTACTTTTCTATGCTGAGGGCACCCTTCTCTTTCCTCCCTCATGACAAACCTCCGTTTTGCAAATTGCTCGGTTGATCTGAAAAGATTGATCCTGAGGGATTGACTCTCCTAGGAGATCTCTTGTCCTGACAGACCCAGCTGGAGACCGGATGTGCCGAGGTAAGAACTTGACACAATCAGGGAAAAAAAAGGAAATTTTAACTGTTTCCAGTTGCCGAAAACGTTTTACTTCAGTGGAAGGATTCGGAACAGGTATTTAAAGTGCTCCTTCTGCCTGGTGAGTTTTGTTTAGCAAATCTTTGTGCTTTTTGGAATCCACTCATGTTATTACTTGTTCGGTGGACAGTTCTTCCTTTGCAGCTCTTTATTGCCCCTAAGGTCTCTGGTGCGTTCATTCCCACAGATAATAGATGGGTGTGTGTGCCCACGGCCCAGCGTAAATAGAGGACCTGACTTTCAGCTTGTTTATTGTTCGACTGGTATGTAAGCAATGGGGCTTAACGCCTCAATTATGCATAGGTGTGTTTCTGTGCATTGAAATTCAGGAACCTGAAAATGAACCGTGTAGTGATACTGCATGGTGTTCAGTTCTTTCCTTTAAAGTATTTATTGTAAAGTTTTACACGCATAATTTACTTACATTTACTTGAGCAATTCCCATGATAATGTTATTTCATGATCTGGTGGCTCTGTAATTTGCAGCACCCTTTCCTTCTCATGGGTAGGATTGATTACGGGTGCTCTCTCTCTCGTGCTCACTTGCTCAGTCCCGTCTGACTCTTTGTGACCCCAGGGACTGTAGCCCACCAGGCTCCTCTGTCCATGGGATTCTCCAGGCAAGAATACTGGAAGTGGGTTGCCATTTCCTTCTCCAGGGGATCTTCCACTCACAAACCTGCCTCTCCTGCATTGGCAGATGGATTCTTTACCCTGGGCCACCTGCTGGTGCCCTAGCTAATATAAAGCTGAAAGATAATTGATAATCAGTTGAATATAAACGATGATACTAGGCATTGCCATGGGCGAGGTCTTAAAGCTCTTTGAACTTCCTGTAACCGAGATAAGAATCAGTGATTGCTGTTGTATGCAAATTTTTATTTTATTCCTACAGAAAAGAAAAAAAAGAAGTAACTTATTTCTAGCACATTTTGGTCTGCAAAAGAAAACAAAACACTGAAGGAAACAACTACTCAAAAAACTGAAGCCAAAATGTAGAGGGGTGCATGATAAGAATCGGGGAAGGCAATGGCAAGCCACTCCAGTACTCTTGCCTAGAAAATCCCATGGATGGAGGAGCCTGATAGGCTGCAGTCCGTGGGGTCGCTAAGGGTCGGACACGACTGAAAGACTTCACTTTCACTTTTCACTTTCACACATTGGAGAAGGAAATGGCAACCCACTCCAGTGTTCTTGCCTGGAGAATCCCAGGGACGGGGGAGCCTGGTGGGCTTCCGTCTATGGGGTCACACAGAGTCACACGACTGAAGTGACTTAGCAGCAGCAGCAGCAGCATGATAAGAATAGCTTAAATATTCTCCTGGCTTAAATGAGCCTACTATGATGGGAACAGGGCACATTTAGGATTTTTCATGTAAATTTCAGCCCCCTCAGTACTTTGCATATGACCTTGGGGAAGTATGTAAACTTCTGAGGCTCAGTTTCCCTATTCAGAAAAATGAACTTAATGATAGCATTCTTCTGAAGGTGAAGTGAGATGGGATATGTAAAAGTGTTTCGTAAACTGTGAAATATGTTCAAGTATTGATACTTTTTAGCAGTTGGCTGAAAGCGGTGATTTATCCCCCCTCAGGCCTGCAATGACGATTTTCCTGGCATGGAGCACTGTTTTGTGCTTATTTGCTAAGTCAGGTCCAACTCCTTTTTGACCCTGTGGACTGTAGCCCGCTAGGCTCCTCTGTCCTTGGGATTTCCCAGGCAAGAATACTTGAGTGGGTGGCCGTTTCCTTCTCCAGGGGATCTTTCTGACCCAGGGACTGAACCTGAGTCTTCTGTATTGGCAGGCGGATTCTTTACCACAGAGCCACCAGGGAAGCCCAGTTTGTGCTGTAGGTAACAGTAACTGTCAGAACTTTTATGTAATGGGCGAAATTATACTCTGATTAAAACGAATAGCATTTCCGTATCTTCAGAATTATTTCTTCTGGTGAAAACCTTATGAGATGGAACTTTGGCAAAGTAAAACAGATCTCCTTTTGCCCTTGCACTTAAGCATGTAGTGACATCTATGGCATTCACCAGGAGGCTTGGTGCATTACAGGAGCATCATATTCACCTTGGCCTTGCTTGGGATAGAGAGAAAGCTTTGTCCAAGAGAGGCTTTACGAATTTGTATGTTCAGAAAACAGGAAAAGCGTAGTGTAAGAGACTTGGTCATGCAAAAGGGTTTTGAACACCAGGTGGATTTTTAAGTGCATCCAGGAGCAGATACAGGCTTCCCTGATGACTCAGACCATAAGGAATCTGCCTGCTCTGCAGGAGACCCGGGTTCTGTACCTGGGTCGGGAAGATCCCCTGGAGAAGTGAAGGACAACCCACTCCAGTGTTCTTGCCAGGAGAATTCTATGGACAGAGTAGCCTGGTGGGCTACTGTCCATGGGGTTGCAAAGACTGGGATGCTACCGAACAACTAACACTTTCAACAGGACAAGATACAAATGCCATCATTAGTTTGGACAGTTCTTTTAAGTGCAAAGAAAAACATGCTTATTGGCATAGAAGACTTTGTTACATGACAGACCTATATGTGGAATTTTGATTTTAAACAATTGAGAAGCAAGTAACACTCCATTTAAATTACCCAGAACCTCTCGTTATGGATCCCCTGGGTTGGGAAGATCCCCTGGAGAAGGGAAAGGCCACCCACTCCAGTATTCTGGCCTGGAGAATTCTGTGGACTATATAGTCCATGGGGTCGCAAAGAGTCGGACGCGACTGAGAGACTTTCGCTTTCTGGTTATGGAACTTTGAAATTTTGCCTGGATGATTTTCATATTTCTCTAAGCACCAGAGTGAATAATGCTACAACCGGTATCATACCTATGGCCAGAAGCAAAGCATAGTTTGGGGAGGGTTTTGTAGGGACCCTCTGATGGGAATGCAGAGAGCAAAAGTCTGGGAGGTGTGGCTGTTCAGAGGAAGTGAGAAAGGAAGAGTATATAGCTTTACTTTTAAAAAAAATGGAAATTGCTTTTGCTGATTAGATAACACTATGAGATTCTGAGGATGGAAAGAAAGATTTTGTGTTTGTGATAACACACACTTACATTACATTATTTGAGAATACAAACTACACGCCTAATGGTGGAGAAGATAATTGGGCTTCTTAGAAGAGATTGAAGACAAAATTTTGATTGTGTTAAATAATTTTGAACGATTGGGTTTTTCATTTCTTTATTTTTTTTTTAATTTTAATGAGGTGGTCTGTGAAGTTGAAATTTTGGGAAAGAGGGTCATGAATGTTTGTTGAGGAAACAGTCACGCTTGGTAGTTTTGAGGGGCTCCCTGCAGGCAGACTTCATCCCTAGTTCTAGTTTTCACAGCTGGCTGCAGTTGTTTGGATGATATAAGAATCAGGGATATTTGGTTGTGTATTTGGAAAAATTGATGCCAAACTGCTTACAAGTGCGGCTAGAAAAAGGCTACAGAGGTTGAAGTCCCCTTGGACTTTGCTGAATGCTTGATTCCCTCCTTTACATTAAAATCACAAGTTGCATTGAACCAGTGGTTAAATAAAGTTGCACTAATTTTCAGTTAGTTGAGAACTAAAAAGTAACATATTTTGTTTACACAATGTTGTTTTTTGCTTTATATTATGTTTGTATTAGAAATGAGCAATTTAGTCCCAGAGAAAGTACACGTGGGGCTTTCTGCCAAATTCTAGTGCCAAACATGACTTTCATGATTAAAGTATCTACCGTTAATCTTTGCTTGACAAAAATCAAATTAGGATTTTTTTTTAAAGCTTTGCATGATCTGAAAAGAAAGCATTATAACTAAAATGTCTAAGAGCTTGGAAAAGTTAAAAGTTACTAAACTGGGCTTTGACCAGTATAGCTATAACTTTGATTTTATAAAAGAAGAGGTTTTCTTTCCTCTTGGTATTGGAGAAATGCAGATAAAAATGATTGTGATTAATCTAAGTCTCCCTGTTTCTTGTTTTTTTCTTAATTGTGGTCTTTGGGTGGGAGGATTTGCTGTGAGGGAAATATTTTGTTGCATTCTTGTTTTTTGTCTCTCAACTTTTAATATTCCAGTGCCACATATCTGTAGAATTCCAGCTATAGAAATGAAAAGATGATATTCATTTATTAGTGCAACGGATGTTTATTGAACATCTACTGTGAGCCAGATACTATGCTGAGCTCATTGTCTTGAGGATACAATAGACACACAGACATGTCAGTTACAGTACAGTGCATACCTACTGTGAATACAAATGGAGAGAAGGCAGTTATGAAACCCTGTCCTACACAGGAATGCTTCACAGAGGATGGGATGTAACCTGTGCAAGAAAGAATAGGCATTTGCTAGGTCAAGAAGATTGCCCTAGGCATAGGGAAGAGTGTGTACAGAGCTGTGAACTCAGGCTTGTCTGGACAACAGTGTGAGCACGTCTTGTGAGGCTGGGGAGTGGGAGAGGGACTGGGGTAAAGGAATGAAGAAGCCAAGGTGTAGCTCAGGCTCCATTGGGAAGGGCCTTGGATGGGATATTTATGAGCATAGATTCCAACATTTAGGCAGTGGGAAACCACTTGGTGGCTAATAGGAGACAAAGGATTCAGATATATTGGTCTTAGGAATGTTATTCTGGTTGTGGCATAGCAAATGAATTAAAAAACAAGGAAATGAGGACACTCTTGGAAATGGTGCAGAATAAAAGTGGCATGAAAATATCATGTAAAACAGTGACTCTTGGAGGTGAGGAGGTGGGAGAGGGTTTGAGTGAGAGTTAAAAGGCAGAATGAGTTGATGGCAGATTGGGGAGGGGAGGGAATGTGAAGGGCGATATTCAGGTTACTAGCCTGGGTGGCTGAGTAGAAGGTTGAGCGGCATATGGAGCCAGCCCAGTTCTGTCGTAGGAGGAACAGATTTCAGGTAGCAGTGGGTTAGGGTGGGGGCACCATCACGAGTTTTCCTTTCCCACCTGTAACTAAATATTTCAGCTTGTGGGCACGCCGGTTTTTCTGTAGAGTATGCTGAGTCATAGCAAGTGCTGTGAGTTTTGATTTGAGCTGGTCTCTAATTAGGCAGAGCAGGAAAATCGTATTTTAGTTGTTGGATTCAATTTTTTTTTTTGCCCACCTTGCGCCCCAAATGCAGAAGTCTCTGCCTTTAAAAATAACGTTCACAGAGCAGTGACTCTGTACCTGCTGTTGTGCTCAAGAGGTGCATCCGTGCCTGCCAAGTCGCTTCAGCTGTCTGACTCTTGGCTCAAGGGGTACCTGTTATGAATTTTTACAGGTGAGGGAATATGCTTATAGAGGTAAGAAATTTTCCAAAAGCAGTGAGTCAGTCAGTCAGTTCAGTCGCTCAGTCGTGTCCGACTCTTTGCGACCCCATGAATCACAGCACGCCAGGCCTCCCTGTCCATCACCAACTCCCAGAGATCACTCAAACTCATGTCCATCAAGTCGGTGATGCCATCCAGCCATCTCATTCTCTGTTGTCCCCTTCTCCTCCCGCCTCCAATCCCTCCCAGCATCAGAGTCTTTTCCAGTGAGTCAACTCTTTGCATGAGATGGCCAAAGTATTGGAGTTTCAGCTTTAGCATCAGTCCTTCCAATGAACACCCAGGATTGATCTCCTTTAGAATGGACTGGTTGGATCAAATCGGGTGTGGAATACATGTAAGCATATTCTTGTATTTGATTCTTGAAAAAATGATAACTTTTGGAAAAAATTGTTCAAGAAATAAAACAAGGACTCTATTTTAACTGTAGCAGATAAATTGTAAGGTATTGTGGTTCTTATTTAGTCATTGATGTTGGTTATTGAAACTTTTCTGCCCATATGGGGGAGATACAGCCTGATTTATGCACGCTGTGAGTTTTGTACTACTTAAAAGTTTACCAACTCTTAGTGCGAATATCTTTCAGGATTATAATGGAAGAATTGGACACCTTGAAAACCTGTGTTTGCCTGAAGAAGCCTTTCTTTCTATTTGTGCAATGCTCAGATTTCCTGTGACTAGGTAAACAGTCACAGGTACTTACTTAGTCTTTTTTTCCCTAGGTAAAACATATTTTTATCCCTTGGTCTGAGGGCAGAACTGAAACAGGCCCAACATGCCACAGTGTGAAAACCAAGCCTCCACAAGTTCAAGGCTATTAACTAGTAATTTAACTGAGTTTTAAAGCAAAAATCAACATTCCTGTTAAGATAGAATGAAAATAGAATCCAGAGTCTTAAAATATGTCATCTACCACATTCATTGTAAGATAAAAAATTCTGGCAGGAAAATGTAGCATATAGCCAAGAGAAATAGAAATTAATACAAACAGACCCCTTTCAAATCAAGTGGAATATTCTAAATAATACCAATAACAACAATTAGTAGTATTCACAAAGAAATAGCAGAACCTAATTTTTACGGCCTATTTTTCTGTAGGTCAAATCCTCTGCTTGCTTTATCTCCGTTAATTCTCACAATATTCCTGGAATCAGTACTAATGTGATTGCTTTCATAGTGAATAAATTGTTCAGGGAAAAAGCTGGCCAAGTTCAAGGTATTTAGTAGGACAGCCAGGGTTATGCTGGTCAGACTAGTTCTAGCAACAGTGTCTTGACCCACTTAGTAATACTATCTGAGACTTTGGACACTGTGCCTCTCCTCCCATCTCTGCCTGTATGTCCCCTTGAGGCTAGAGATCTATTTGTAAATTCAAAAAGGGGAGCCAGAGTTCTTGTCTTTGCATGCTTGTGCCTGTCTTACTCATCTGTGACTTACCCCCTCTCCCAAGTTAATATCCAAAGCCACTTTGATCAAGTAGAGTGAATGTCATACTTTATGCCCTGTGCAAACACATTTTTATAGCCTGTTTTCTTTCAAAAGTTTATCTCATACTGGAAGTAACTAATTCACTGACCTTTTATCTTTGGGCTCTAGTTTGTGGTTTTTGAAACTTTCCAAGAGCAACTGAGCAATGATGTGGTTTGGCAATTTAAACAGTTAATACAGTATCAAGCTGGATGATTTTGAAAGCAATTAATGCTTGAATGAAGTCTTATCCTGCTGAGTTATGGTTTTCCCCCTTTAAAAAAACTTTATTGGATGATTAGAGGCAGGCTTTCAAATTCCATTCCTGGTAATTGAGGGATTTATTTTACCTCCAAGATATTTTTGCTTTCTGGACCAGCACGGAAATAGAGCGTTTTAAAGAAATAAGACAAAACCATTTTAAATGGAAAGAAAGGGCTCTCTAAATTGAAAGTTAATGTCACCATTTTAAATATGAAAGTAGAAACTTAAATGAACCTTCAAAGTTACTAATTAATTTGATGCTAGCTCCCACCCCTCCCACCATGTAGATTCCATTTGGTCGAGGAGTCTGAAAGAAGGACATTAATTAAAATTGGAATGATTAATTTTATTATGTGTAAGTCAGAATAAATTAACTCCAGTGTTAATAATTCCATAGACCTCCTTTCCATGGTTTGCTTCAGTAATTGAGAATTTATCAGACGTTCCTAAGAATTCAGAAATACTTTTGTGTATGTGGGGAGGGGGTTGGAATTGAGGGGCACAAAAATGTATAGTGAGTCAAGAAATGTCATTTAATTCCAAATTTTATTTATACTAGGGAATCCTTTAATTTTAGGGATTCCCTGGTGGCTTACCTGATGGTTCTGTTGGTAAAGAACCTGCCTGCAATGCGGAACACCTGGGTTCGATCCCTGGGTTGGGAAGATCCTCTGGAGAAGGGAAAGGCTACCCACTCCAGTATTCTGACCCGGAGAATTCCATGGACTGTATAGTCCATGGGGTTGCAAAGACATGACTGAGAGACTTTCACTTCACTTTCTGGTGGCTTATGTGATAAGGAATCTGCCGGCAATGCTGGAGACCAGGGTTCAATCCCTGGGTCGGGAAGATCCCCTGGAGAAGGGAATGGCAAACCACTCCAGTATTCTTGTCTGGAGAATTCCATGGACAGAGGGGCCTGGTGGGCTGCAGTCCATGGGGGTCTCAAAGAGTTGGACATGACTAAGCAACTAACACACACATACAGTCTTTAATTTTAGGCAAAATATGTGTTGAGAATGTTAAGTTTCTCCTTGTCCCCTTCAGCTCTACCTACATCCATTCTCCTCTCTTTTTCATACCACATATAGGTTGAAACAAATGACCAGCGCTGCTCTTGTCTGAGATTCAAAGACTGTTCTTATTTTTTTTGCCCTGTTGCACAGTAGGTCATTGCAGATTATTGTTACATCTCCAGTCACAACTGTGTACTATCTATATGATAATGCTTGTTAGGGCAGTTTGCTATGTTAATATTTTTTGGGGACACTCTTAAATGAATGAAAATGGTAAGTGGAAGTGTTCATATCACACTTGATTACTCTTCTTTTCCATCTAAGGTATTCAGACCCGTAGTGCTCTTTTCATGGGTCGACTGCTCTTTCCACAACGCTGACTACTATTGATGACTGGGTATTTTCTCCTACATATTCACTGAGTTTGAATTCGGTTTCCAGTTCTGTTTTCTGGATATGAAGGCATTCTAAGTTCCCACAGTGGATAATTTTCTTTCTTACACAAGACCTACAAGTGAGTTCTTCTGTTTTAATTTATTCATATTAGGGGGAGATTTTATAATATTTCAAAAACATTTAGATCATCGTCTGTATTGCGGGTCAGCAACTTGTATGTGTGTTTGCAGAGGGACAGGCGTTAAGTATTTGGGGCTTTGTGGACTATCTATTTCTGCTTCATTGACTATGCCAAAGCCTTTGACTGTGTGGATCACAATAAACTGTGGAAAATTCTGAAAGAGATGGGAATACCAGACCACCTGACCTGCCTCTTGAGAAACCTGTATGCAGGTCAGGAAGCAACAATCAGAACTGGACATGGAACAACAGATTGGTTCCAAATAGGAAAAGGAGTACGTCAAGGCTGTGTATTGTCACCTTGCTTATTTAACTTATATGCAGAGTACATCATGAGGAACGTCGGGCTTGAAGAAGCACAAGCTGGAATCAAGATTGCTGGGAGAAATATCAATAATCTCAGATATGCAGATGACACTACCCTTATGGCAGAAAGTGAAGAGGAACTCAAAAGCCTCTTGATGAAAGTGAAAGAGGAGAGTGAAAAGGTTGGCTTGAAGCTCAACATTCAGAAGACAAAGATCATGGCATCTGGTCCCATCACTTCATGGGAAATAGATGGGGTAACAGTGGAAACAGTGTCAGACTTTATATTTTTGGGGCTCCAAAATCACTGCAGATGGTGATTGCAGCCATGAAATTAAAAGACGCTTGCTCCTTGGAAGGAAAGTTATGACCAACCTTGATAGTATATTAAAAAGCAGAGACATTACTTTGCCAACAAAGGTCCATCTAGTCAAGGCTGTGGTTTTTCCCGTGGTCATGTATGGATGTGAGAGTTGGACTGTGAAGAAAGCTGATCGCCGAAGAATTGATGCTTTTGAACTGGGTGTTGGAGAAGACTCTTGAGAGTCCCTTGTACTGCAAGGAGATCCAACCAGTCCATTCTAAAGGAGATCAATCCTGGGTGTTCATTGGAAGGACTGATGCTAAAGCTGAAACTCCAATACTTTGGCCACCTCATGCGACGAGTTGACTCACTGGAAAAGACTCTGATGCTGGGAGGGATTGGGGGTGGGAGGAGAAGGGGACGACCGAGAATGAGATGGCTGGATGGCATCAGCGACTCTGTGGACATGAATTTGAGTGAAGTCCGGGAGTTGGTGATGGACAGGGAGGCCTGGCGTGCTGTGATTCATGGGGTCGCGGAGAGTCGGACACGACTGAGCGACTGAACTGAACTGAACTGTGGACTATAATCTGCTATAAAGACTCTGAGATTTCAGTATGAAGATAGCCAGACAGTAAACAAATTAATGGGCATCCCTGGTAGCTCAGCTGGTGAAGAATCCACCTGCCATGCAGGAGACAACAGTTCAATTCATGGGTTGGGAAGATTCCCTGGAGAAGGGCATGGCAACAGTCCAGTATTCTTGCCTGGAGAATCCCCATGGACAGAGGAGCCTGGAGGGCTACAGTCCATGGGGTTGCAAAGAGTCAGATGCAATTGAGTGACTAAGCACAGCAGACAGCGAACAAATGGATAAGACTGTGTTTCAAGAAAACTTTATGTATGACAGCAAATGGTGGGTTGTTTTGTTCTGGATGATAATTTGCTGATCCCTACTCTATAGTAAGAGCTGTAGGTTTATCTGGCTTCTATGACTTGGTCTTCTCCCTTTAACCTGTTACCTTCTCCCTTACCTTCTACTCGAAGAGGATGCTCTGTTTTCCTTCTTCTCTCTCTTTGTTCAAGCTGTCTGCCTCACTTTAGCATGATTTCTGTTTTGAGGGAGATTATATATTTTGACTGCATCTGGTCTTATGTGTAGCACATGGGATCTTTCGTTGCGGTGCACAAGTTCTAGAGCGCATAGGCTTAGTTTCCATACAGCATGTGGAATCTTAGTTCCCTGATCAGGGGTCCAACCTGTGCCCCCTGCATTGGAAGGCAGATTCTTAACCAATAGATCACCAGGTGGTGGTTTAATTATGGTGTTCCCACTCTTGTGACCCCATGGACTATAGTCTACCAGGCTTCTCTGTCCATGGGATTTCCCGGGCAGGAATACTGGAGTGTGTTGCCATTTTCCTTCTCCAGGGAATCTTCCCAACCCAGGGATCAAACCTGGGTCTCCTGCATTGCAGGCAGATTCTTTACCTACTGAGCTACCAGAGAAGCCCAGAACCACCAGGGAGGTTCTTATGTCAAGGAGAAGGCCACTTCTTGAAGGTTCCTAGGCTGTGACAGTGACCTGGCTGGAGCCTCTCTTCCTCACTGATAACCAAGGTTTAGTCAGTTGTCCTATCAGTTTCTCCTTCCTCCCTTAGCATCCCAGGAAGGCCCCTCCTGAAGTTGCACTCCCAGTAGAAAAGGGTTAATATTCTCAGATAAAGGAGGCTGTTTCTTGGTAAGGATAGGGGAACAGTGGTTTTGCTCCTTGACACAACAAGGCTTATGAGAGAAGCATCTCCAGGAATCTCTGACTCATTGCTCCCTCTAAAATGGCTTCCCCTGCCCCTCCCAATCCTCTAGAAGTTTTTGGACCTGCCATCATGAAATGCTTCCTTTTTTCCCCTTCTCTTTCTTCTGTTACTTGCCTTGCTTTGGGGTGAGTTTATGTCAGAGAGGCCTCTGTTCATAAAAGAGGGCCTCTTTCTTCTACGTTTACACCTGAAATGACCCCTTCAGTGATTATTTACATGAACATGGGTTTCTTAAAAGCTGACACACATTACTGCTATGTCCATACAGCAAATTGTTTACAGCCTTGTACAGGTCATCTTTGCGGCGATGTACTGCCACCAGCTCTCACGGAGTCTTGTTTTAAGAGGATATTTAAGCTTTTCCCTATGAAATACAGGCTTTGGCTTCATTCCATTGAGAATCTACTGAAGACAAAAAAGAGCTATGTACGGCTTTTTGTCTTGCTCCACGAACCCCTTTTGTCTTGCTCCCCAGGTGCCTGTTTCTCTTCACCTTGACTCTGTTTTCATGGACATCTTTCTGGTCTAAGTTTCCCCAGTGCAGTCACTATCAATGAGATTCCTTGAATGATTTGAATCCCTCATTCCTCTGGCCCATCCATTTGGAGTACCTGATAGGATTACAGCATTGCTGTCGTGACCTTATGCCCTTGCTAAAGAACAAGGCTAACATGGGTCAGTTATTGAGACATTGCAGAAAGATGATGATGCCAGGGTTCCAGTGGCTAGTTCATAGGTTAATATCAGCACTTAAGAAAAAGAAGTGCTCAGAAATTAGCAACAGTCAGTGAAGATAAATCTGAAACATCAAATTAAAAAAATTGTGAACTTATTAGAAAACATCCATCTGGCTGCTGGTGGCTATACTGCATCATTGTCTCCTACGCTATCTCCATGGAAGCTGCCGTCTTTGGGGATCTTAGACAGCAGACTTCAAGACTTCCTGCAGTGTTGCTCCCCTGAGTGTAACTTTCAGGACCACAACCTCTGGGCAGCTCCTCTGCTCTGCCTGCCGCTTCTCTGAGTAAAGTAATGGCTGTTTTATTTCTCCTTCTTAACTTGGTCTTTTCCATTCATCCATTGGAGAGGTTCGCTGCTTCCAAGGGCTTCTCCTGCCACCAGGGTCAATCTTTTGATGTCAGGAGGTTGGGGATAGAGAATTGTACCAGTGAACTGAGTGGTAAGGCAAAGCAGAGAAAGCTTGTGGGGAGGGTGTTGAGGATGGGAGGGAGGAGGAAAACCTGGATAGGGTCAGATGTGGGGGACTGGGAAGCTGTTGATCAGTATGAAATAACAGTATCACGGCAAGCATTTCAGTACTTCAAATAAAGCATGGTGTATCAGATAACCAGGACTTGCAATCAATGGAAATGTAGAAATAACTATTAATGTTTTTGGAGGGTTGTTATGGGTCAGAACTCATGCTGACTTAAAAGTACCCAAATCTGTTATAATAAAATGACCTTTCAAAATAGGTCCAATAACATGGCCTTCAGAAATTCCAGGGTTGCCTTGCTGGTGCTGTTAGTTTGCTATTCAGTAAAAGAGATGAGCACGCACCTGTAGACCACTGCCGCCCTCCCTGCTCCTCGAAATGTCTACATTTTAATACCTGAAAGTTGCGAATGTTGTGTTAGTTCCCTCTTCCTGCTGTAATAGGTTGTCATGCACTTAGTGGCGTAAAACACAGAGTTATTATCTTACTGATTAAAATGGGTCTCACTGGGCTCAAATTGGGGCTCCCCGTGTTCCGCTAGTGGTAAAGGACCCGCCAGCTAATACAGAAGACGTAAAAGACATGGCTTGATTCCTGGGTCGGGAAGATGCCCTAGAGGAAGGTATGGCAACCCACTCCAGTATTCTTGCCTGGAGAATCCCATGGACAGAGTAGCCTGCTAGGCTACAGTCCATGGGGGTCACAAAGAGTTGGACACGACTGAAGCAACTTAGCATGCATGCACCCATGGGCTCAAAACAATGCACAGGGATGAATTTCTTATGGAGGCTCAAGGGGAGAATCTGCTTCCTTGCCTTTTCCAGCATCTTCAGACTCCCCTTGACTCATGACTCCTTTCCGTCTTCAAAGCTGGCCAAGACCTTCTCATGTTGCATCCCTCTGACCCTGATTCTTCTTCCTTTCTCTTCCACATTAAAAAAACTCTTGTAATTACATTGAACCCACCTGGATAATCCAGGATACTCTTTCTGTTTTAAGGTCAGCTGATTAGCAACCTTAATTCCATCTGCAAATTTAATTCCCCCTTGTACTGTAATGTAACACAGTCATCCCTAGCATTTATGGCACTAGGGACTGGTTTCATGGAAGACTTTTTCCATAGACCAAAGTTGGGGGGATGTTTTCAGGATGATTCAGGCACATTGCATTTATTGTGCACTTTACGTCCATTATTGTTACATCAGCTCCACCACAGATCATCAGGCATTAGTTTCTGGAGATTGGGGACCCCTGAACATATCCACAGGTTCTGGGGATTGGGATGTGGTTATCCTGTGGTGGTTAGGGACGGGTATTATTCTGCCTAGATCGGATTACACAGCAAAAAGAACTTTGCAGATGTAATTAAGGTTGTTGTTCAGTTGCTAAGTCATGTCGGACTTTACGAACTCATGGACTGCAGCACGCCAGGTTTCCCTGTCCTCCATTGTCCCCTGGAGTTTGCTCAAGTTCATGTCCATTGAGTCTGTGTTGCTTTCATCCTCTGCTGCCCTCTTCTCCTTTTGCCTTCAGTTTTTCCCAGCATCAGAGTTATAAATCTTAAAACAGGGAGATTGTCCTAGATCGTCCATATGGGTCCAGCTGAATCAAAAGAAACCTTAAAAGTAGAAGACTTTTTCTAGTTGGAGACAGAAAGATGTGGTGGAAAGGAAGGTGTTAAGTGACAAACATGGCTTCTAATTCAACTTATACAATGTTGTTGGATACATCTTTCTGAGTGTTTGTTATTTCATCATTTTTTTGCCCAGAAACTACAGTGGCTTTCTTTCATCCCTCTTGCAAACCCAAAGTTCAGCTTTAAACTCTAGCAGTCAGGTCTCACCTATCCAATTTTGGACTCTGTACCTGAAGTCCAGCCAGTTTCCTTGCATTTCTTTGAGAGCCCTTAAGGTGATGTGCTCTTCCTGTCTTCTCTTAATTATCTGCAAGATAACCTGTCTTGTCTCAAGGTCTCAAATTTTTCCTCATCGTTCAAAGTTAAATTCAAGTTACACCTTTTCCATGAAGCTCTGGCAGTTCTGGGTAGTTGGCTGATTTTTACCATAGCATTTATAATCTTTGACATACAGTGTTCAGCTTACTAATGAGGTATCATGCCTTATTTTCTGGGTATTTCTTGCATAAGTCTTAGCCTTCCAAAGTATATGCTTCTTGAGAGTAAAGACATTTTTCTGGATCTTCCAACACAATGTGGCATAATTCATACTAAATGCATGTGTGCTAATTGACTAACTGAAATTAATTCTATAAAAATAATCGAGACGTATGCTTAGCAGTGCAGGTTTCCTCATTGCACAGTAGTCATTACAAATCTCAGATGAGAGGTATTTTCGGTTACTAAGACCTTCCATTTCTCTAACTCTTTTCCATCTTCAACCCCATCTCTGTTGCTCCACACCCACCCTGCCCATGTGCATCTAGAAGCAGTAAGTGATTCAGACACCCGTTTAATGGCATGCTGGCTAGACTGTCACCCTCTGAATTTTCCCGTATTACACAATTTATTATTCTCATCTTCTCACTCTTCCTGCATATCTGAAAATCTCTCCTTCCAGCTTTGAACAAGTAATCTTATTAGACTAATCCATAATATATTATGAAAAACTGATAGGCAATCTTAACCATTCTAGCTTTTTATTTTTTGTAAGAAATTTTATTTTAAAAATTTAAATGAAGGATTGTGGCTTGTGAAGAAATCCACTGTCTCCTCTTGCCTTAGTTGTTCATAAGAGTATCTTGACATTTCCCATCTAAACTCTTACAACTTATGGGTATATGGGGCACACGTTTGTTTTAGTGGCCATGTGATGCTATTAAAAAGTGGACTTAATGAGCATATCCTCCAGTCTTGATTCAGAGTGATTTTCTAATGCTTCAGTTTGCATTTCATATTTCACATACTTTCTTTCCTGTCATCGTGACTGTGAGCAGATGCATACACATGTGTGTATGAGTATATATATGCACACTTGCATATTTTTGGTGGAGTATAGATGGGAGAGGGTGGGAGGGGCTAAGTTTTTACTTTTGTTCCCATGCACATGGTTAAAGGAGGAGTTTAAAGAAGAGATGTGGTGGACTTCCCTGGTGGTTCAGTGGTTAAAACTCTGTGCTTCCACTACAGGGGGCCTGGGTTCAATCCCTGGTCAGGGAACTAAGATACTGCATGCCACATGATGCAACTAAAAAAAATAGCAGAGGGAAGTGGATTATACATAAGTAGGTTACATAAAATGACACCCCACATCTGGAACATTGAGACACATTGGTGGCAGCTCACATTATGAAGTCTTGATTATGTTATTGAGTCCAAGCTTGTCCTGCTTACTGCACAATAGGTCAGTAAGTCAAGAGACAAGGTATTGTGAGAAGGAATAGCAACTTTATTCAGAAAATCAACACACTAAATTGGCACTAAGTGTCCTAAAGAACCATCTTAACTCAGAATAAAATTCAGGCTTCTTTTCTGTTAAGGGGAAGGGGAAGCAGGAGAGTTCAAGATTAAAGGATAGAAGTGGAGTGCAGACTTCTTGGAGATACCTGACCTACAAGGGAAGCACAGCACATTTCTTTGTTCTCCTGCCTGCTCTTGTAGGCTGAATCCCAAATCTCCTGCAAAAACTTCAAATTGTTAGTAGTCATTTTTGCTCCACCATTCTTCTTGCTGCTTGTTAGCAACGTTTCTGGGCTGAAAGCAAACTCATCTCTAACAAGTAATAGCCATAACTAGCTTGGAACTGTGGGACAGGAACTCTTTCAGGAAACTTAAGGAGCTATTTGTGCATGAGCAACATTTATCTAATATTTAACTCTTTATATACAGAGGAGCCTGGCAGGCTACAGCCCATAGGGTTGCAAAGAATCGGACATGTCTGAGCACGTACGCAAACAGGGCTAGAGTAATAGAACATATCAGCTAGAGAATGAGGGAAGCAGTTCCAGCGTGGTGTTAGTTCTGTTCTTCCTCTGTTACAATTATGGGAAAGAACTGATACACATTCAGGAACTCAGCTGACAGTATGTTAACTTTGGAGCCACATGCATGTGGGTTCATTTCTGGCTCTGCTGTTGATCTCTGGCAGGTTTCATGGAGTGTCTGAGCTCCACTGCCTTCACCTGCAAAATGGGGCTGCTGGGGGAAGGACGGGGAATGGATAATCAGGCAGTTTGGGATTGACAGGTACACACTGCTATGTTTAAAATGGATAACCAACAAGGACCTATTGTATAGCACAGAGAACTCCGCTCAGTGTTATGTGGCAGCCTGGGTGGAAAGGGAGTTTGGGGGAGAATGGAAACATGTGTGTATATGGCTGAGTCCCTTTGCTGTGCGCCTGAAACTGTCGCATTGTTAATCAGCTATACCTCAATATAAAATAAACAGAAAAAAAGGCAGTGGCTAGTGCCTACCTTGAACGGTTAGAAAGACTGTTACCCATCTGCTCCATGTCCTCAGTTGTGTTCGACTCTTTGTGACCCCATGGACTGCAGCCCACCAAACTCTTGTGGAATTTTCCAGGTAAGAATTCTGGAGTGGGTTGCCATTTCTCCCTCCAAAGGATCTTCCCGACCTAGGGATCGATTGAACTCAAGCCTCTCACATCTCCCGCATTGACAGGCAGGGTCTTTACCACTAGCGCCACCTGGGAAGCCCTACCTGCTCCATGATGGCTATTAAGTAATTGGCAGACATCATTTGGTGTGTCATATTTGTATGATGTATCCCAGGAGGACTTGATGAGCAAAGGGATCTGCTTTAAGGAGGACATGAACACTGGAATGTGAAAATTACAGAAGAGGCCCACATGTGGGGCTTAGAGGACAGTCCCCTGTAAACCAATGGTACAGCTCGGATCTGTTTACTGAGTTCGAGAGACTGTATGGTTAATTTGACTACATCTGGTCTGCTCATGGTTAGGCCTCATTGGCTGCTCCTGGACTGCGAGAGTTTGCCATGATCTGAGAAGCCCTCGAATCCTTTCTAGCCACACAGAGGAACTCAGGTGCAGATATCCTGTGTTGTTCTTGACACTTTGGGGTTGGGTTTCTTTTGGGACATTGGTTGGGCTGAGAAAGCAGTGCCTCACACAGCTGTGATGTTCCCATTGCTAGGCAGTCCTCATAGTTAAAAAGTTAAGAAGAGTTTACTTCTTTCTAGTATTTTCTTATGAGGAGGTACTGGTGAGACTTTTCAGCTTAATAAACATTTCTTAGTGTTACATGAAACAGAGAAACAAATCAAGAGGATTGATAGCTTAATATATATATATGTCTATAGGCACATGAGGGCCTGCATATATATTTATTTATGTTTCTGGAGCGTGTATATTTATGCATGAAAAGTATATCTCTTTAGAAATTACAGTGTGCTCTCTTTTGAAAGGGAGACTTTGATTGGATATAAAAAATGAAGAAAAATTAACTTTCTTCATCCCCAGTAACACATGCCTTCGCAAACAAATATTACCAAAGCCCCAGAGACAGCAATAAATTCCTCTTGCTGATTTAAATCCCATTAGGGTCCAAGCTTGTGAAACAAATGTTGAAATTGTACAGCTGACAAACCAGACGATTCAGGGGGCTTTATACCAAAGGGGCTTAGAGAAGTTATTCACAGAAAGCCTTCCAATTGTAAAAGAGATAAACAAGCTTTGGATATGAGTGGTGTTTAATCGGAGTGTGTGATAAAAGCCAAGAAGGGTTCATATTGCAAAACACAAGGCTTACTGCAGAATTTCAGCACTTTAAAACATCGGTAATCTCTGCTTCACTGACCAAGGTTTATTATTTTTATCTTTGTTTCATTCTTCCCTCCCTCTCCCACCTCCTCTCTTTTTCTCTCTCCTTTCTTTCCAATACTGGAGTGCAATATAGTAGCTGTTCTTAGCACCACTTTACAATTCCAAACACCTTTATATACCTGTGGATTCGTCAAAAGCTCCTTTACTGTATATTAGAAATGATTATTCTCTTTTAGGTTGGCAGCCTTTCCCAGGCCGGGGTTAAACACCGCAATTACTCGAAGAAGAGTATAAGCAGTAAATTGAAGTGTCGGAAAAACATCCAATGGTTGGGTGCATGGAGGCAGTTGTTTTACTTCATAAAGTCCTAGCAGAACCTTCTCCCAGTATGCCCTGTGTCTTTATAAAAGTCTTAATATGTACCACATGTGTAAATAGAAGAGCTAAATAAACCTTAATAGATCACCTGGGTGAAGTTCTGTCCTAAAACATCTGCATTGAGCCTAGTTCAGATGTGCTCTTTGTAGAAGCAGCATGTCATGATAGAGCTCCTGAAACAAGAGGGCTTCTTACTTTTGAAAATTTAAAGGTAAGGCATTGTTCCGCCAGGAAAGAAGACACATAGAGGAGAAGTCTGGTGAAGGCGACAGAGCATGAGATGGTTGGATGATATCACTCGCTCAGTGGAATCTGAGCAAACGCTGGGAGATGGTGGGGTACAGGGGAGCCTGTCCTGCTGCAGTCCATGGGTTCACATAGCATTGGACATGATTTAGCGACAATGACAGGTGGAAGGTAAGAGCTCCCCACCTGAAAATGCATGGGTATCCTGTATTTCAGCTGTCTGTATGGTAGAACATTTTGATATGAGGAAAATTATGCAGTAATTTGGGCTTGCCTTGTGGCTCAGCTGGTAAAGAATCTGCCTGCAATGTGGAGACCTGGGTTCGATCCCTGGGTTGGGAAGATCCCCTGGAGAAGGGAAAGGCTACCCATTCCAGTATTCTGGCCTGGAGAATTCCATGGACTGTATACTCCATGGGGTCACAAAGAGTCGGACACGACTGAACGACTTTTACTTTCATGCCGTGATTTACTTATCACCATGATTTGGCCATAATGTTGCCTTTAAACATTTCTTGTGTTTAGGACAGTGTAAGGCTATCCCATCAACTTATACGTTGGGGTGAAAATAAACATGATGCACGGCTGCAGAGAATGAATGCAGTATGAAGTCTTGGAGACCTCAGTGCCTTCAAGGGTAGCTTGCTGGCAGCCTTCTGAGACTAGGGGTGCTGGAGAAGTTTTGTGTTCCAGGGCAAAAGTTGGGTTTTATTATGGGTCAAACATTCACTCACTCCTCAGACCGTGAGTCTCAGTTTTCCTATACACAGAAGTTTAGTGATGATCCTAGGCCATACCAGGTAACACTGGGACTAGGATGACAAGTCAGCCAACCATTTCTCTGTTATTCCACTTTGATGAGACTCCAAGTCAATGCCTGCACAGTGACATTCTAGTGTATCTTTGAGATAAGGTGTATTTCCGACACCATGTAATGTAAACAACCAAACAAGAGATACATCCTCTCCTATAGGAAAATTGTGTTTTTAACAGGCTTCAAAACTCCTGTTCTGCTTAAGCCAAGATATTTACGATGATGAGATTTAAGGCGCCAACACATGGTATTTCTATTTATAAAGGGATCTTTCATTTAAACTCTAAGATCATTTCAGGAAAACACTACCAACATGGTTTTAACAGATCCCTTTTTGTTTAAATATGAAAGAGTGAAAATCTCCATCCACATATGTTTCCTGCAGGTTTATAAATTGTACATTTATATACACAGAAAGGGAGTATATGCTCATTAAAGAGCATTTATAAAACCGAAAATGTGTCCGTATACTTGAGTTCAAAGATATTTGTTAGAGCTCTAGTGTATTGCCATTTGATCTGTAATTTCTTATCATACTTTAAAATATGTTCCCATGTTTGCAATATATAGAAGTAGAAGAAGTGGAAGTCGCTCACTCGTGTCTGACTCTTTGCGACCCCTTGGACTATACAGTCCATGGAATTCTCCAGGCCAGAATACTGGAGTGGGTAGCCTTTCCCTTCTCCAGGGGATCTTCTCAACCCACGGATTGAACCCAGGTCTCCCACATTGCAGTCAGATTCTTTATCAGCTAAACCACAAGGGAAGCCCAAGAATACTGGAGTGGGTAGCCTATCCCTTCTTCAGCAGATCTTCCCTACTCAGGAATCGAACCTGGGGTCTCCTGCATTGTAGGCAGATTCTTTACCAACTGAACTATTAGGGAAGCCCAATGGTGGCTTAAATTGGGGTACAATTCCTCATTGCAATTGCTGCTACTGATCTGCCATCAGTGAAAATGTACCTGTGCATAGAACATGGCATGAAGTAGTTTGACTCAGTGCTTTCCAGTAGAACTTCTTGGGGTGATGAAAATATTCAATTATCGGTGCTGTCCAGTATGGGAGCTTTTGTCCACATGTGGCTATTGAGCACTTGACATGTGGCTATTGTGATGAAGAAGCTGGTTTTTAAATTGTGTTGAACCAGCAGCTGGTTTTTAAATTTAAATTTATAAATTTGAATAGCAGTATGTTGCTTGACTAGCAGCTGCTGTTTTAGGTAACACAGTTAGTTCATTAGACTTATTTGAATAATTTTGAGGAGCAGTGTTGACATTTGAAAGATCAAGCCCTTCGTGGTTAAGTGTGATTTTAGAAAATTGCATATTGCAAAGTGATTATTTCTCCATGCATTTGTCTTTATTTTACATTTATTTATTTTTGCTTTACAAAGTTAGCCCGAAGATCAGTTTCTCTGACTTAGCATAGGTTTCTTTGAAAGAAAATTTCTGTTCTGGAGATTGCTGTTTTATAGTTAAAAAAGATGACACCACTCCAAATTAAAAAAAAATAATCTAAACACCCCGTTTTTGTCCGTGTCAGCATTACGGCAGTAACAGTGGAACAAGATGATCCTTATTGGGGGGTCTTTCTAGCGGTTTGGCTCCTTATTGTCTGCTCTTGTATTACCTGAAAGTGCAGTTTACCCCCATAAAATGGTCCCAACTTCTGATATGTGTGAGTTTATTTTGGATTTAATTTTTTCCTGGCAAGTTTCATGAGAAAGAAAGATTAGAGCAGACCAGGGAGTTTTCAGCGTTGGGATTCCTCCCGGTTCTGATTCCCTCATAGCCGTGGGTGTTGTTGGAGGTTCTGGCAGCGCTCTTTGGCCAAAGCTCCAATGCGAGAACACGTCCAAGCTGGAAGAGTGCAGACCTCAGATACGCTAACGAGAAACACCGCTGGAGCTCAGAGGTCTAACATCTTGGTCGGGTCACGCGGATGGAGGCGGTGTCATCCATGCTCAGTCTTGGCGGGAGAGAGGACAGCGACATGTCAGCTTAGCCTCCAGCTTACAGTGTCCACTAGCCTTGCAGGTTCAACAGCAAGGCCTCCTTTGCTTTCTCTCATAGTCAGAACAGAGTGATGACGGTCTCTGACATGAAATTCCATGCCCTTAAAGCAACCATTAAACATTCTAGAAAGTTGCAGTCCATGGAATTCTCCAGGTCAGAATACTGGAATGGGTAGCCTTTCCCTTCTCCAGGGGATCTTCCCAACCCAGGGATTGAACCAAGGTCTGCTGCATTACAGGCAGATTCTTTAGCAGCTGAGACACAAGGGAAGCCCAAGAATACTAGAGTGGGTAGCCTACCCCTTCTCCAGGGGATCGTCCCGATCCAGGAACAGAAGACTGTTCCCTCTAGGAGACTGGGGTCTCCTACATTGCAGGCAGATTCTTTACCAACTGAGCTATCAGGGAAGCCCCAAGAAAATTTAGAAGTGTGAAAAGTGCTTATTTTTTGACTGACCCACCCTTCTCACTGGGATGTGGACACTGACTCATAAGTGTTAGACATGCAATCCTTGAAGGACTAGGCGTCTGTTGTTTAGTCGCTAAGTCATGTCTGACTCTTTGCTATCCCTTAGACTGCAGCACGCCAGGCTTCCCTGTCCTTCACTGTCTCCCAGAGTTTGCTCAAATTCATGTGCATTGAGTCGGTGATGCCATCCAACCATCTCATCCTCTGCTGCCCTCTTCTCCTTTCGCCTTCAGTCTTTCCCAGCATCAGGGTCTTTTCCAGTGAGTCAGCTCTTCGCATCAGGTGGCCAAAGTTTTGGAGCTTCAGCTTCAGCATCAGTCCTTCCAATGAATATTCAGGACTGATATCCTATAGGATTAACTGATATCCTATTGGATCTCCTTGCAGTCCAAGGGACTCACAAGAGTGTTCTCCGACACCACAGTTCAAAAGCATCAATTCTTCGATGCTCAGCCTTCTTTATGGTCCATTTCTCACATTTGAACATGACTACTGGAAAAACTATAGCTTTGACTATACAGACCTTTATTGGCAAAGTGATTTCTCTGCTTTTTAATACTGTCTAGATTTGTCATAGCTTTTCTTCCAAGGAGCAAACAAACGTCTTTTAATTTCATGGGTGCAGTTACCGTCTGCAGTGATTTTGGAGCCCAAGAAAATAAAATCTGTCACTGCTTTCACTTTTCCCCTTCAAATATAAGGTTTGCTCATCAGTTAAGATCCCCTGGAGAAAGGAAGGCTACCCACTCCAATATTCTGACCTGGAGAATTCCATGGGTTATATAGTCCATGGGGTTGCAAAGAGTTGGACATGGCTGAGTGACTTTCACTGCTACTACTTTCTAGAAAACCTGTTATATCTCTATGAAATGAATAATAATGTAGCTGCAAGCCAACAATAAAACCAACTGGGAAAATATTTGCATCACACATGACTGTCAGAAGGTTATATTTTATAACAGATATTTTAACTTTTGCCTAAGAAACACCATGCAGATAAGTGGATGAGGGATATGAATTAGAATTAACACATTAGAATGTGTTTAGTAAACAAATTTGCAAAAAAATGAAGCCTATTAGTAATAAAAGAAATGCACATTAAAATAATAATGAGGTGGTATTTTACATGCTTCAAATGAATAGTAGTTTTTGTTTATTTGTTTTTGTTTTTTAAGACCAAAGCTAGGGAAATTATGAGATTGTTGGCTGTGGAATTTATATGGCTTCTTTGAAAAAGCAGTTTGGCAACAATTATAAAGAATCATAAAATTTCCACACCCTTTGACCCAGCAATCCCACTCCTGGGAATTTATCTTCAGGCAATTATTAAAAAGACAATGAAAGCCATGTGTAAAAAAAAAATTCATTGCAGTAATGTTTGTGTTAGTAATGTTTATTCCAAAAAATTGGAAGCCGCCTAAAGATTTTAAAACAGGGAAGAATTCCAGTAAATTATGGGTCTACACCGCCATCAAATTAACTATGGCAGCTATACAGTAATATAAACATACTATGATATTAAGGAATGAATAACTGTTTATTCTGTGCCTTTAACTGCAATAAAGTCCATATAGGAATTAGCATTGAGAATAAACACAGAAAAGCAAAAATAATGGATGTAACGTGATGGGGAGGTTAAAGGCTCACGTGAGACCAGTGAACACATGAAATGTTTATACCTACACGTGGAGTTCTAGGTGTATGAAATGGAAGTGTCCCAAGATTAAGCTGAACAGGTAAGTGGAAGCCAATTTGGGGAATGTTTCAGATACCATCGTAAAAAGTTTGCGCTTGGTCCTTAGAGGCATTGGAAAGCCACTGAAAAGGCATAACTGAATCTGTTTGGGGAACTCCGATAAGTACCGACAGCTTCAGAGTGGGAGGGAGGCATTTAGGAAGGCTTTTCATGGCCTGGGTAGGAGGTCATGAGAGCCTCCAGCAGGCAGGGCAGGAAGGGGATGGAGAAATTTGTCAAGTGCTCAGATGTGGGATGTGGGGGAGAGAGGAGACAGAGAGGATGCTGCCTTCCTAGCTTGGGAGGGGATGCTGTTAAGAGGAGTCAGAACAGAGGCGAGAGGCTGGTTCCCTTTTGAAGGTGCTGGGAAGATAGTCATCCTGAGGTGTCCTGCAGTACAGCCATCAGACAGTGGGGATACAGGTCTTATCCTTGGGAGAGAGGGAAGGGTTGGTGGTGGAGCCTGGGCAGGTAGGCTTGTGGGCATAGTTTTCATTGGGAGAGTGGAGGATGTCTGGGGATGGTTGGTGTGAGGAAGGAGGAGGATGGCTGTGGGCAGAACCCTGGAAAGGCCCGAGGTCTAGAGATGGATGGCAAGAGGGGTGCAGGAAGCCATCAGAGAAGGAGCAGTTGGAGGTCTATGTGGGAACAGAACAGGTACAGAGTCTTGGGCTTCCCTGATGGCTCAGAGGGTAAAGAATCTGCCTGTGATGCAGGAGACCTGGGTCGGGAATATCCCCTGGAGACGGGAATGGCTACCCACTCCAATATGGTTGCCTGGAGAATGCCATGGACAGAGGAGCCTGGTGGGTTCCAGTCCATGGGCTCCAAAAGAGTCCGATACAACTGAGTGACTAGCACCTTCACTTTCAGCATCCTAAGAAGAAGTGATTGGATGGTGGGACTAAGCAGAGCTGCGGGTCCAGAAGACTGAAGCTTCATTGGAGGCTTTAGGTTCGGTCATTGGATTTTGGACAGAATAGGTTACAGTCAAGCATGGAGAGGGGAAAGGGCTGTGGCAGAACCTAGATTCATGACTTGAAAGTATGTCAGACTTAAAAAGGTTCGGAATTAGAGTTTCCTGGGACTGTCGGGGGCGTTCCCAGGATGCAGAAATTTCAGTGCTCCAATTGGGAAACTCCCAGGCCGATCAGGACAAGTTGGCCACCAAACTTACACAAAAATGTGTCAGCTAAAATGTCTGTTCTCTAACAAGCGAAGCTGGACGAGGACACCAGATGCATATACATAGTGTGGAGCGCCACAAGGGAACAAGGCTAGGTTGAGCTGCCAATTTAGTGGGATGGAGAGGAGAGTTTGGGAATATTTTTGAAAATATTTTTGGGTTGAAGCAATCTGGAGAAATTCAGGGAAAAAGAAGTTGTTTTTCTCTTAAATTTTTAGTTAAAAAAAAAAAAAATCGTGTCAGAGTGGCACAATAAAACCGTAGAAAGGAAAGCACTGGTGTAAACATTGATAGTTTTACACTAAATGGTTTCCTCATTTAAGTTTTCCAATTACTGTTTTATTTATTTAGTTTTAATTTGACACTACAGGGAATAAAAACCTATAACCACACCTCATTAATTTGCATTAATGGGCAAGTGGTATGCTGTTTGTTAAGTAAAAGCACTGAGTTTCAAGACAGAGGGCTCGTAGAACCTTGGACCTGTTGTTGTTGCTTAGATGCCAAGTTGTGTCCGACTCTTTTGAGACCCCGTAGACTGTAGCCCCCCAGGCTCCTCTGTCCATGAGATTTCCCAGGGAAGAATACTGGAGTGGGTTGCCGTTTCCTTCTCCAGGGGATCTTCCTGACCCAGGGATAGAATGAGAGTCTCCTGTATTGGCAGGAGAAGAGTTCTTTACTACTGAGCTGCCAGGGAAGCCTGTAGACCCTTAGTCCTAGAAAAGCCCTAAGTCATCTTCTAGTGGAGCTGATGGTATATATAGAAACACTTTTCTCTGGACTGGGTCCTGACTGCTGCCACCTCCTGGGTAGTGGAGTTCCAGACCCCCAGACTTATTCAGTTCAGTTCAGTTCAGTCGCTCAGTCGTGTCCGACTCTCCGCAACCCCATGAATCACAGCACGCCAGGCCTCCCTGTCCATCACCAACTCCCGGACTTCACTCAAACTCATGTCCACAGAGTCGGTGATGCCATCCAGCCATCTCATTCTCGGTCGTCCCCTTCTCCTCCCGCCCCCAACCTTTCCCAGCATCAGAGTCTTTTCCAGTGAGTCAACTCGTCGCATGAGGTGGCCAAAGTATTGCAGTTTCAGCTTTAGCATCAGTCCTTCCAATGAGGGCTTCCCAATCTCACTGCTTAGCTAATTCCCTGGAGAGCATGGGCCACTGGACTCCTGGTTTCCAAACCCTGTGGGCTTGGGGTCAACCTCTGCTTCTCTAGGACTCCTTTTCCTCATTCCTTGTACAGTTGTTTTGTTGACATTAAGTAGGTTTGTGAAGCAAAGATACTCCTCTCTCTGGGGTTCTTTCACCTGGCTCCTTGCCACTGGCTAGGTCTGTACTGGCTTCCGAGGTGGTTCAGTGGTAAAGAATCCCCCTGCCAATGCAAGAGACGTGAGTTCAATCTCTGATCCAGGAAGATCCCCTGGAGGAGAAAATGACAACCTGTTCCAGTGTTATTTCCTGAAAAATCCCAGGGACAGAGGAGCCCGGTGGGCTGCGGTTATGTCCGCAAAGAGTTGGGCATGACTGATTGTGTGAGCATACACTGAGGTCTGTACAATCATGTGAAATTTCTGGGCCTCAGCTTTCTCTGGAAAAGAGGTTGCAAGACGCTGTGTGGGTGGTTCAGAGTCGATCATAAGCGATTAGTGTGGTGCCTGGCTTCTCTTGTAGCTCAGTCAGTAAAGAATCTGCCTGCAAAGCAGGAGACCTGGGTTCAATTCCTGGGTTGGGAAGATCCCCTGGAGAAGGCAATGGCATCCCACTCCAGTACTCTTGCCTGGAAAATCCCATGGACGGAGGAGCCTGGTGGGCTGCAGTCCATGGGGTTGCTAAGAGTTGGACATGACTGAGTGACTTCACTTTCATTTTTCATGCATTGGAGAAGGAAATGGCAACCTACTCCAGTGTTCTTGCCTGGAGAATCCCAGGGATAGGGGAGCCTGGTGGGCTGCCATCTATGGGGTTGCACAGAGTCGGACACAACTGAAGCGACTTAGCAGCAGCAGCAGCAGCAACAGAGATCCCCGGGTCAGGAAGATTCCCTGGAGAAGGGGATGGCTACCCACTCTAGTATTATTTTCTGGAGAATTCCATGGGCAGAAGAGCCTGATGGGCTACAGTTCATGGGGTCACAAAGAGTCAGACATGACTGAGCGACTAACAAAACATGACCCAATCACTTATATGTTAACCACATGAAGAAGTGAAGTGAAGTCGTTCAGTTGTGTCCGACTCTTTGTGACCCCTCTGACTATATGCTGCCAGGCTCCTTCGTCCATTGGATTTTGTAGGCAAGAGTACTGGAGTGGGTTGCCATTTCTCTTATACAATTCTCTCAACATGTCCTTACCTTTAAAAAAAAAAAAACTGAACTGGATGATCTGTGGTGTTCTGCCCAGTTCTTGAATCAATTCACTTTTCTTAGTGCTGTTTGAAGCTTGTGCTGAGGTGAATAGTTGTTTATGTGCTGCCTTGAGAGACTGACTTCAAGGGAAAGTTTCAGTGTAACACATCCTGAAATTTGAAAATGAGAATTTAGTTGAGGGAAGAAAGACTTCAAGAAGGCTACAAAGACGGGAGTATGGATCAGATCAGTTTATCAAACTCTCGGAAGATCTGCACAGAGGGCTTCTGGTTCGCAAATCAATAAATTTGGCACACTGGGGGCTTTTCTCCTGTATGCCTGCTACCCATTTTTCTCATGGCTACTGTAGTCCCTTCTCCCCTGCTTCTTCTGGTCCTCTGTACTTTGGACCTTGGCCAGTCTCTTCTCCCCTGAATCTCAGGACTCCAGGCTTGAAATCTGGATCTGGGTGGGGCCATCCCCTCTATCTCAGATCCTAGATGTCCAGTCTGTCTGCTCCGCTGTACTCCAGGACCTGTCTGCACTGTCCTGCCTTTGGGCAACATTTCTGCTCTCCAGGTAATTACTCACTGTGACCTTGGCCGCTGCGCTGCCTTGTTCTGTCCCTGCCCAGGCTTCAGCTTGTTTCCACTATTGATCTCACAAGTATGTGCAGCAAGACTTACCCAGTGATTATAACTCATACAATCTGACCCTGCGTGGACCTGGGATGAACAGGAACAAAAGGACAGGTGTGAGGTGACTGGAGGGCTCACGAGAAGTAGAAGATGAAGCTGTGATACAGGGCTGGAGCAGGTTTGGAAGGGCCATGGAACGCTAGGATAAGGACAGAGTTACTGCAAAATCTGAATGAGTTAAGTCTAAATTGATGGGATTTGACTGTGCAGAGCTTGGGAAATAACCATTGATAGTGTCATATTGGGTATTTCAGTGTTAGAAGCTTTCGGAGGTCTTGTTGATCAGATCGGTCATGGTCATCGGACTGGGTCTCCTCTTTTCTCTAGCAGTCTCCCTGTGTGCAGGTGGAGACACCTGTTGCCTTTGCCCCCACCTGTCTGTCTCCGAGGGAGATTAATGAATCTTGTTTGCTTCAGAGCCACGGCCAAAGGAGAGGCTTTGAACAGATCAGTTCTGACTGTTCCTTCTCGGTACTGCTTTTCTTTCCAGAAAGGCACTATCATTAATTAGAGCAAAACAAACACAGCAAATCCTAAACAGCTGAGCTTCCTATTTTCAAAGACCCTCTAAACCACATCAGCATAAAAGAAATTAAATTTGTAGCTTACTTAGTGCAGACATTCCTTTTGATGGAGTGTTCCACACTTTGCATTGCTGTCTGGAATAGAGTTTTCTCAAGTCATCTCAGAACTCTGCTGAGTCGCCCTGTAGATCTTGAATTCCTGGATAGAAATGAGCTCTGTCCCCTGAAGGCTGCTCCAGCAGAGAGGCTGATGGGAAGTGAAGGACATTTGTGACCAGCCTGTCCCAGGAGGTCCCAAAGAAGTCGGACATGATTTAGTGATTCAGTTCAGTTCAGTTCAGTTGTCGCTCAGTCATGTCCGACTCTCTGCGACCCCATGAGTCACAGCACGCCAGGCCTCCCTGTCCATCACCAACTCCTGGAGTTCACTCAAACTCACCTCCATCGAGTCGGTGATGCCATCCAGCCATCTCATTCTCTGTCGTCCCCTTCTCCTTCCACTCCCAATCCCTCCCAGCATCAGAGTCTTTTCCAGTGAGTCAACTCTTCACATGAGGTGGCCAAAGTATTGGAGCTTCAGCTTTAGCTTCAGTCCTTCCAGTGAACACCCAGGACTGATCTCCTTTAGAATGGACTGGTTGGATTTAGTGATTAAACAACAACAAACAGCAGCAACTATACAACCACTTCCTTGGACATCCCTGGTGGCTCAGATGGTAAAGTGTCTGCTTACAACGAGGGAGACCTGGGTCCAATCCCTGGGTTGGGAAGATCTCCTGCAGAAGGAAACAGTAGTCTTGCCTGGAAAATCCCATGGATGGAGGAGCCTGGTAGGCTACAGTTCATGGGGTCGCAAAGAGTCGGACATGACTGAGCGACTTCACTTTCTTTTCTTATACAACCACAGCCCAAAGGTCCATATTCCAGTCTCCTGGGACAAAATGAAAGTGAAGTCGCTCAGTTGTTTGTTTAATCACTAAATCATGTCTGACTCCTTTGGGACCCCATGGACTATAGCCTGCCAGGCTCCTCTGCGCATGGGTTTCTTCAGGCAAGAATACTGGAGTGAATTGCTGTTTCCTACTCTAGGGGATCTTCCCGACCCAGGGATTGAACCCAGGTCTCCTGCTTGGGAGGCAGATTCTTTACCACTGAGCTGCCAGGACAGTCCATTTGCCTGTTTTAAAGTTCAGTCTGTTTGTACTTGAGATCTATACCTTTCTGTATGTTAGTGATATCTCAGTACAAATTCTAATTTAAAAAAAAAAAGTATCTGTGTGTTTTAAAGAACCTTTTTAAAAAAAAATAAATTTGAGCTTTTTCAGAAGATCTTGAAAATCAAAGGGACAGTGACAATAATATCATTTGTGGCCGTGGGTCAGTGTCTTCTTTTGTGTTTGTGTACGTGTATCACTTTCCTCCTTTGAGTTGTGGCATGCTAGGTTTTTCTTCTGGGTCTTGTTTCTGGTTGATTTTTCCTTCACAGTGGAATACTATTTCATAAATACTTTGTAAAAGAACAATTAAAATATCACAGCAACAAGAGTTATATTTATTAAAGTTTGAGGACTTGATAACTTGAGGACTACCCACACATTTTTTGGAAAGATCAAAATCGAAGACCTTCCTCCTTAGTTGATAGGAACTCAACTTAGTTGATAGGATCAGTTGTCTGACCTTTTCTCTGGGTTTTGTGGTTGTTTAGATGCTGACCATCTTGGTGTGGGATAGTCTCCTACCTTGAGTCCCTGTGTTGCTTTTTTATGCCATCATTTTGGAGCTAAAACCACAAGAACTCACAAAGGACAAAGATGGTGCTGGTTGGAGTTGAGAAGCAAAGTGGTTGGTGTTGAAAAGGAAGGTGGTTGAGTTTGAGAAATAAGGTGGTTGGGGTTGAGAAATAAGGTGATTTGGGTCGAGAAGTGGTCTGGCAGTATCATGCTTTGAACTTGGGGGAGAGACCATCAGTTGAATACGAGTGTCTGCTGTTCCTACAAGGTGCTTATGTGGATGGCCCCTGGGAATTGGACCACATGACAGGCAGCATATTTGCTGTTAGCCATTTTTACAAGTGATCTTTATATTTTATTCTGCTACTGCTTAGGATCCAATGGGCTGGATCACGCGGACAAGTTTGAAAGGTTTCACCTTTCAAGAGCTCTTCTTCTGAAAGCTATGTGTCTGGCTGTCAAGTGACTTCCTGGTGGCTCAGTGGTAAAGAATCTGTCTGCATTACAGGAGATGCGGGAGACTTGGGTTTGATCCCTTGGTTGGGAAGATCCCTTGGAGGAGGGCATGGCAACCCACTCCCGTGTTCTTGCCTGGAGAATCCCATGGACAGAGGAGCCTGGTGGGCTATAGTCTGTGGGGTTCCAAAGAGTCGGACACAACTGAAGCAATTGAGCGTGCACACATGCACTGACCATCAAAACAGAAAAACTTATTTATGAAGGGGGCACACTGTCTTCCCCAGGATAAAGGGACTTTTGCTGGCCTCTTCCTGGTGCTCAGTGATTTCCTAACTGTGCCAGCAGAGGTGGTTCAGGATGTATTTTCACTGCTTAGAAGTTGTAGTAACAAGGCAGTGTGAATGGGCTGTAAATATTTTAACAGGTTGCAGACCACCGGTATGTTAATTGGAGACTGCAGGTTCAACTTTTTAATTTAGACTTTTCTGATTTTACAGTAAAATTTCTCCTCTCATGTCTGTGCATGCATTTGGACTTAGGTTAAAATGCATCCCTGGCTAGGAGTCAACTCTCCATAGTTCATTTTATAATTCAAGCCTGCACCTGTCCATACACATGACCTTGTCATGGGAACACCTGGTGGTGACATGATTGACTGCTGGGTTGCATGCCAACAGGGCCCAGGTGCCCCTGCCTGGTTCTTGCTCTGCTCATGGTCAAGTGATTTTGTGAGAATAGAGAGATATGCTGTCATATAGTATATATTGATTAAATAAGCATTTCAGACTCTAAGGCAGAGTTACTCTGAACACCACCAAAGCATAAATAACTCATTGGGGAAAAAGGTAGTGCAAATCATTCGACCAGCAGTCTGTTTTGTTCAGTTCAAAGCACTTTCACGATCAATAAAAGACAAGCAATCCAGTAGAAAAATGGTCAAAAGACTTAAATAAGTAGGGTCACAGAAAGTATAATTTCCAATAAACGTGCAAGAAGATGGTCAGCTCATTTAGTTAAAGAACCAGACAATGTAGCAATAGTCAGATCTCCCCCACCCGTGTCAGTAGATAGTGGTTACAAAGAAAAATAAAACCCAATGCTCTTAGAGCAGGGGACGCTGGTCACTTTCAGACCCCACTGCTGTCTGGATGACTGTAAATTGCTGCTGTGATTTTTTTTTTTGGAGGGTTTGGATGATGTGTCCAGAAAAATGAGGCACGGTCTTTTGGCAACAACGGTTTCCCTTCCGTAAACTGATCTCACGGTCTCCTAATATGTGTCCTTCTCTACATTGATTGTGATAGTAACAACGACCCTCCCAACCTGCGAGAAACAACTTCAGTATCCATACATGATGAGGGAAATTATGGACCCATGATTCAATGGAACACTGTAAAGCTTGGAAGAATAAAAGGGGACAGGAGGAAGAGAAAGAGGGAGGGAGGGAGGAGATCTGAAGAGAGTGGGAGGGATTGGATGTGCTGTGTGTTACTGGTATGGGGAAGTGTTCACTATATAGTCAGAGAAAAAAGTAAGCTATAAAACTCAGTTCAATTATCACATTTATATAAAAAAGAAACAGAAAAAATCTTACGTTTTAACTGCCTTGAACATTTCTGGAAAGAGCTCCAAAAGAAAACACAAAATGTAAGACAATAAAAGCCCTGCTGATCGTGATCGACTCTGGGACTTGACATTAACGTTCAGAGAAGGAGGAGGGGTCTTTTATATTTCTCTATCTGCCCTTCTGTGTTAGTTCAGTTTCCTCTTTTACACTGAGCACGCCGGTGTCTTTAATGATTGGAAAACTAGTACAAAGTCCTCCGTTCTTTCTCTGTCATTCTCTGTGTGCTAAGTCGCTTCAGTCGTGTCCGACTCTCTGCAACCCCATGGACTGTAGCCCGCCAGGCTCCTCTGTCTAAGGGATTCTCCAGGCAAGAATACTGGAGTGGGTTACCATGCCTTCCTCTAGGGAATCTTCCCAACCTAGGGATCGAACCCACGTCTCTTCTGCCTCCTACACTGGCAGGTTCTTTATCACTTGTACTACCTAGGAAGCCCCAGTCATTTTCTAATAATGCCCTAATCCTTCCTCATATTTGGTCCTAGAATTTTATTTTTTTAAGACTCTAAATACTTGTAGATTTTTTTTTCAGTTGACCAAGGCTTCCAAGGCTCAGTGGGTGAAGAATCTGCCTGCAATGCAGGAGACACTGGCTTCGAGTCCGGGTTTCATTCCTGTTTTGGGAAGATCTCCTCCTCCAGGAGGAAATGGCAGTCCATTCCAGTATACTTGCCTGGAAAATCCCATGGACAGAGGAGCCTGGTGGGCTACAGTCCAAATGGTTGCCAAGAGTGGGACGCAACTGAAGACTAAGCACTCCATAGCCTTAAGATACTTCTTAAGAAGTGATTACGTTTTGAATGACTTGTCCTGAGGGCTCACTGGGCTCTCCACCACAGGATTGGTTCTCACACCCAGCTCCTCCCCCGGGTGGAGGAATCCACTCTGTGGGTTCTCAGTCAAGAGCCATGGTCATGAAAGTGGACTCTGAGTCAGGTGAGCTGGGTTTGGCTTGGCTCTACCGGCTGCTAGAGATGTCGCTGGGCAGATTATTTAGCCTCTTTCAGGCTCTGTTCAGCATCTGTGAAATGGGGCTATTAATTGTATCTGAATAATGCTGGGACAAAGTAGTACCAACTGCAAGGCATACCACTGACTTTTAAAACACTTAGAAGGAAGTCTGGAAAATAGTTGTCATCATATCAGATATTATTGAAAGTGAAAGTGAAGTTGCTCAGTTGTGTTTGACTCTTTGTGACCCCATGGACTGTAGCCTACCAGCTCCTTCATCCATGGAATTTTCGGCAAGAGTACTGGAATGGGTTGCCATTGCCTTCTCCAGGGGATCTTTTCAATCCAGGGATTGAACCTGGGTCTCCCGCATTGCAGGCAGACACTTTACCATCTGAGCCACCTGTACAGGTCAGATATTATTGTTTCTTTTTTTTTTTAATTAAAAAAACTTTTTTATTGTTTCATATTATATTTATAGGCATATCTACCTCCCCTTTATTTTCAGTTTTCTTGCCTTTAAGATGGTCAAACAGAATAAAATGGAACACCACATCCTGTTCAAAATTTGATGCTTAAATATCTGCCTTTCTGGTATGTGTGTGTGTGTGTGTGTGTGTGTGTGTGTGTGTGTGTGTGTGTGTGTATGTTAGTTGCTCAGTCATGTCTGACTCTTTGGGACCCCATGGACTGTACCCCGCCAGACTCCTCTGTTTATGGGATTTTTCCAGGCAAGAATACTAGAGTGGGTTGCCATTTCCTTCTCCAGGGACTCTTCCCAAACCAAGGATCGAACCAGGGTCTCCTGCATTGCAGGCGGATTCTTTACTGCCTGAGCCACCAGGGAAACCCTTACTCTTTATTAAATCCTACGTGGCTTAAGGTTGTATATGGTGTTTGTGGTTGTGGTGTTTGACTGTAATTTTCCTGGCTTGATTTTTTTATCAAAGCTCTTTGGCTAGCTTAAGTTGGCACATTACATGACTTACAGATCCCCACCCAACTGATAAAAATCATGTTTATTCTATATTTGGTGGTGCCAAGAATATGTTGTATTGAGGACCAAGAATGGAAAGAAGATATAATGTCTACCTCTGAGAGGTGTGGGGACATAAGACTTGTATAATTTGGGGGGGAGTGGCTGCCCATAAAATGAACTATGTCAGTCAACATGTTACTTGATTGAGAAACTGGTTGGAGGACAATTGTGAATGATTTGTTATTCTTTCGAGGAAACCTGGAGCTTAAGATGGGAAATTACCTTTCCCTGAATCAACACTTTCTCTGCCTTTCTGAATTCTGAGTTTTGCCTTTGTGTTTGGCTCATATCCTCTGAATTTAATTTTCCTAATTAAAAAACACCAAGCCTGGAGGCGGATGGGTGCTGTGGACAGACATATCCCTTGAGATGGCCTGGGAGCCTAATGAGCTGAATGAGGGCTATTCTTGGGTCAGGTGTTGAGCGTGGGGTGGAGGCTGCCCTGTGTGTGTTGGTCACCCTGACTTGGCTTATTCAATTCACTCAGTTCTCACAGATATCCTGGAACCTGGGCTTTTTTTCGCATGAAGAGTGGAGACTTAGAGAGGGTCGGTTTTCTTGTCCGCAGTTACAAAGTTGGTGACTCACAGAGCCTGGAGTGGATGGAGTCCAGGTCTTACCTGCCCCTTAACTCATGTGCATTTTTCTCTCTCCCTCTAGTCTTCTTGGTTAACTTCTTTATTTGAAGAACTGCAGAGTAGGGACTTCATCTCTTCCCCTGGCGTCATTAATCTGTGTTGTTGGTTACAAAGGGAATTAGACTTGAGAGTGAGTTTGGGAAAGGAGCTCAGGGTCATAGGGCAGGGGTGAGGGGAGGTGTGCATTTACTGGTGGGTCAGCTGAGACACACAGGTAAGGAGCATGGGATGTGGAGGTTAGGTATCCTGCTTCTGTCTCACTTACCTTGCTCTACTTTGAATCAGTAACTGTCCATTTTCTCGTATGTAAACAACAACAGCAAAAAACTATATTACCTGTCTAGCAGGGTTTATGTGAAAAGTAAATGGCAGAAGCCTGTAAAATGTCCCAAGTGGTTTTTGGCCAAAATGTGCACCCCCACTCCACTTGCTTGCGTGCGCAATCACTTCAGTCCTATCTGACTCTTTGCGACCCTATGGGCTGTATCCTCTGTCCATTGGATTCTCTGATCAAGAATACTGGAGCGGGTCACCGTTTCCTTCTCTAGGGGATCTTCCCGACCCAGGGATTGAACCTGTGTCTCCTGCACTGAGGTGGATTCTTTACTGCTGAGCTACCAAGGGAAGTCTCCCTACTCTGCCTAATAAACGTTTAATGGCAGCAGTAGCCCTGAGGTCCAGCCCTTGGAGAGAAACCTTTTGGAATATCTCTGTGGCCTGTTCCTATTAGCATTTTTACAGGGTCATCTTTGCCTGGAAATAGATGTAAAGTAGCCTGTGGGAAAGCACACTTCTCCAATTTTAGCCCCCCTTCCAGCTGCAGGTAGAACTCAGACAGCTGCGTAAGGCTTGTTTGCCTCCAGTTCTTAGTGATGTTTCCCCAGGAATTACCTCTTTCTGCCATATGGGAACCTGGGCTGTATTTCTTTGGACAGAGGAGGAAAAAATAACAGAGTCACATGGCATGTGACAGCAATAAAACATCTCTCTGTGATGGCTGACTACTTAATCTCTAGGTGAACTTCGAAAAGTTGCCTTTTGAAAGGGAATTGTAAATTTCTCCAAAAGAAACTTCTGGACGCCTGATTCAAGGGCATTGAGGACAAATCTATTTTAAACATAATTTAGGAAGCACACTGGTACAGGAAAAGAAAAACAAAATAGGTAGAACTCTTGATATTTCCTCTTTGTTTTCTATTTTTCCCCCCTAAAATGCTAATTCTAAGAAAAAGAGATTATGATAAAGGCCTGGCTTTAAAACGTAGATTTAGTTCTTCTCAGCTGGTTACACACTAAGCTAATCAGACACCTTCTGTATTTGAGAAACTAAAATTAAAATTGGTTCAAAAGTGTGACCTGGAAACTCCCTGAGTTTCTTACTTGTTAGAGAAATCTTCAGTTTTAAAAAAATTGTATTCAACCTCAAGTTGAGAAAGATATTCATTTTATTAGAATGTATAATTTTCTTAAAAATTCTGATTAACCAAAATGTGGTAATAGGGTCACACATTTTATTCTGATGCTGTTGAAAGGTATGAATAAAGCTGCCTTGTGGCGCTCTCCTTCTTAAAAAGTTACTTTTCTGACAACCTCACCCATCCCAAACCCTACTAGGAGGGTGCGGCCAGGAGCATATGAGAAAGCCCAGTGGCCTCCTGCCTCAAAGCCCACGCATTGTACTCTGTGGAAGTGATAGCATAGATGTGCATATTGAAAATACAGCTTGGTACCATGTGGCTTAGGGGCTTCCCTGGTGGCGCAGTTGGGAAGGAATCCATCTGCCAATGCAGGAGACGTAAGAGATGCGGGTTTGATTCTTGTCTCGGGAAGATCCTCTGGAGTAGGAAATGGCAACCCACTCTGGTATTCTTGCTTGGAAAATTACATGGATATTGGAGCCTGGCAGGCCACAGTCCATGGGATTGCAAAAGAATCAGAAACAACTTAGCACGAATAAGGATAAGGATTTGGCTTAGGAACAGAGAATCATACATTTCTCAATAACCGAGGAGAACATTTCTCTACTTAAGCTGAGTAGTGCCATTTATGTCCATATCAGAAGTAAACATAATCAATAAACAACGACATTTTACTTACATACTTTAAGAAAATCTCAAGTATGCAAATCGAGGTGTTTTGATTATCACATTCATTACACTTGGCACTTGGAAACATCAGCTTGGTATCTAGATCACTCTTCTCATAAATGTATTGAGTGACTAAATAAGTGAAGGACGGAAGAAATACAGACATTTGATTATGCAGAAACCTCATTTCTCAGCACTTACATGAATGAAGTGTTACTGTGATTTTGAATCTAGAAAATGCTGCTTTGCTTAACCCTCAGAATTATGGAGGACTTTTCCCCAAACCACACATTTGGTTGCATAATCTCTTTTATCATCTCCTGTCACTACTCCCCCAATTGCTTACCCTACTTTTGAGGAGAGAATACAACATCACCACAATAAACAGTTTGTTATTGGCAGCCTTATTTGAAAAGGGGTTTTAGAAAATATTAGTTAATGAAATTTTCAGCAAAAGCTGTCTGTGGCCACAAAAAGCATGATTAAATTTTAATTAAAATATACTTAATTCAATCTTATTTGCTGAAAATAAATGGAAAAAGTTATTAATCCTCTTTAACTGTTTTCACCAAAGCCTTTAGATGCCCTGCCTGAAGGGGACTGCCTGGCAGATACAAAGCCTGTGTGGAAAGATGGATCTTATTTCCTGATGTGCCATGGTTTGGTTCACTGCTGTCTTCTAGTGCCATATTGGCCCATGGTGTCCAGCCATTTTTTCTCACTTTCCCAACAAATTATCTGCACGTAAATAAAATTATAAGACAAAAAGCAGCATTCTTTGAATTTTATTTAAAATCACTGCAGATGGTGACAGCCATGAAACTAAAAGATGCTTACTCCTTGGAAGGAAAGTTATGACCAACCTAGACAGCATGTTAAAAAGCAGAGACATTACTTTGTCAACAAAGGTCCGTCTAGTCAAGGCTATGGTTTTTCCCGTAGTCATGTATGGATGTGAGAGTTGGACTATAAAGAAAGCTGAGCGCAGAAGAATTGATGCTTTTGAATTGTGGTGTTGGAGAAGACTCTTGAGAGTCCCTTGGACTACAAGGAGATCCAGCCAGTCCCTCTAAAGGAGATCAGTCCTGGGTGTTCATTGGTAGGACTGATGCTGAAACTCCAATACTTTGGCCACCTGATGCAAAGAGCTGACTCATTTGAAAATCCCTGATGCTGGGAAAGATTGAGGGCAGGAGGAGAAGGGGATGACAGAGGATGAGATGGTTGGATGGCATCACTGACTCAATGGACATGGGTTTGTGGACTCCAGGAGTTGGTGATGGACAGGAAGGCCTGGCGTGCTGCAAGTTTCATGGGGTCACAAAGAGTTGGACACGACTGACCGACTAAACTGCTGTAGCAAAAGGTGTTGGTAAAAGTACCTTGAAGCTTTCTGACTTCCCCACTCTGAGTTGTTTTTTTTTCTTTTTTTTGCAAACTCTTCCTTCTAATCTATCAATGTCTATTTTCCCAATCTTTTTGCATCTTTGAAAGTGTGAAAGTGTTAGTTGCTCAGTAGTGTCTGACTCTCTTGGACCCCATGGGCTATAGCCTGCCACGCTCCTCTGTCTGTGGAATTCTCCAGGCAAGAATGCTGGAGTGGGTTGCCATTCCTTTCTCCAAGGGATCTTCCTGACCCAGGGATAGAATCCAGGTCTTCCCTCATTGCAGGTGGATTCTTTACTTTCTGAGCCAATAGGGAAGCCCACATTTGAACCATTTTTAAAAAGATAATTTATTCTCTTTCTGATACTAGACTTTCTGGGGCGGGGTCATCTCAAGTGAAAGAAAGGGCAATAAACAAAAATTTAGGGAAGGAGACTCTATAAAAAGTACCATTTTGTTCTTGGGAAATATTTTATGGCTTGAAAAAAAAGTGTTAACATGAGAAGATTTTCAGGATGTTTGTACATTTTGCTCTGTAGCAACTTTTCTTTATAGAAATGTTATGATAATCCTGTTTCTAAATCTGATCTGATTCTGAGGGTTCTGGAAAAGTCATAACTTTTGCCCTTAAGCAATTGATAAATGAAAACTGAACTCATCTGAATAGTCATGGACGACCTATCATAAATCAGAATTAAAGATAAGTGTATCTAGGAGGGAAAAGTGAAAGCATTCCACTCACAGTTGAAGGGACAGAAGTAGGCCATTTCAAGGAGAATAAAGGATTGTTGTTTTTCCAAGTTAAAGGTGAAGAATCCTAGAGACTGTATTAAATAAATTAGGCTGTGTATGTGTGTGTTAGTCGTTTAGTCACGTCTGACTCTCTGCGACCCCATGGACTGTAGCCCACCAGGCTCACCTATCCATGGAATAATTCACCAGGCAAGAATACTTAAGTGGGTTGCCATTTCCTCCTCCAGGGGATCGGGATCTTCCTGACCCAGGGATGGAACCTGTGTTTCTTGCATTGCAGGCAGATTCTTTACTATCTGAGCCACCAGGAAAGCCCATGTTAGGTTAGGATGCAGTAACTAAAAAGCCCTAAAATAGAAAACGCATAAAACACTGTCGATGTTTGTTTTTCCAGCTCACAATCCAAAGCCATGTTCCTGGACAGTTAGTGGCTGTCTTCCATGTGGTGATTCAGGGACCCAGGACTCTTCCATGCTTGGGTTCCACTGCCCTTAGGGCTTTTGTTGTTTGTAGAAGTGGAAAGATAGCACAAAGAGACACAGCTGCTTCTTTAGGGTCTTTGCTTGGAAGAGACACGTGTCAGGAGACTTCCCTGGTGGTCCAGTGGCTGGGGCTCTATACTCCCAGTGCAGGAGGTCTGAGTTCAGTGCCTGGTCAGGGAGCTGGATCCCAGACATGCTGCAACTGGAGGGTCCCACGGACCATGAGGAGGATCGAGGATTCCATGTTCTGCAGCTGGGACTTGGCATGGCCAAAGAAGTGAATAAATAAAAATAAATATTAAAATAAAAAAGGAAAAAATATTTTAGGAAAAGAAGTCAAGAAATAAGAAGAGGCATGTATCCTTTCTGCTCACGTTCTATTGGCTGAAACTCAACCATCAGTTAATTCCTGATTCCAAGGATGTGGAGAGACATGGTCCCACCGAGTGCCCCGGAAGGAGGAAAATCAGACTCTAATGATAGCCAGCACCTGTGTTACAGAGACTGTCTAGGTGAAGGTTTGAAAGTGACTGGCCAGTAAGCCACCTTGGCCTTGCTGATGTATTTCCTTTCATGCACACGGTGCTTGTAGAAGTTTTAAACTGTAGCAAGCACCAGAAGACCCGGCGATTTCATATGAATATCTGAGCTTCAGACTCTTCTTGGAAAAGCTGATTCTCTGGCAGTGTTTACTTATATTCTTGCTTCATTCTTGTCGAGAGTTGAGTGGGGGCTCTGCCTTTAGAGTGGGCTTGCGTTGTTTCCTTTGCAAAGTTCTGGCCACTCTGTGTCATACCCTAAGAAAGCCAAGCACTGATTGCCACTTATCTTCTTATAGCAGGCCTGCTTCTCTATTCCTGCATCCCTCCACAACTGGAAAGTGGAACATTGATTCACAGCCCCAAACTCTGTCTATCTTCTAACACTTATTTGTCTGCTTATTTATCTGCCTACCTACCACCTGTCATGTGCATATATTTCTCTATTTTTCTGTCTTTCTCGATCGCTTTCATTACACCAGATGGATTATAGGTGACATTCACTTATAACTTAAATGTGTGTGTTAGTCGCTCAGTTGTGTCTGACTCTTTATGACCCCCTGGACTGTACCCTGCCAGGTTCCCGTGCCCACATGATGTTTCAGGCAAGAATACTGGAGTGGGTAGCCATTTCCTTCTCCAGGGGATCTTCCCAACCCAGGGATCGAACCTGGGTTTCCTGCACTGCAGGCAGATTCTTTACCTTCTGAGCTGTAGGTCTAACAGATAGTATTATGTTTGGTTCAGAATGGTTTTAGTGAGTTTATAGACTTGCAAATACTGTTGAGAGGAAGGAATAAAGAGAGGGAGAAGGGAGAGAAAGAGAAATGAAGGAAACAGTGAAGGAAATGCATTCTATGATTTTGGGAAAGCCAAAAGAAAACTCTTCTAGGTCTCTGGATGAACATTGAGCTGCATTCTGCATGCATGTGTTTTGTAAGCCCTGTTCTATTCTATTTAAGATTTGCAATGGCAAATGGGATTTTCACCCTCTAAAACTAGTGTGGAGAAATAAATGTTTCTTCTTTTGACAGTTGTTACTAGGACCAATTATAGGCACAGATGGGAAGTGGTAAAAGAGAGGAGACAGCAGCGAGCCGAGAGAAAACCTTCCCGTCTGAACTGGAGTCTCTTCGTGGGGATTTATGAGGCCTTGCTCTAGAGAGGCGAGTGACTGGGTAGTGACGGGGTACTTGTCCTTCTACTTTGCAAAGCAGTGGTAGAGAAAGCCAGAGTCCAGGGACACCTGGCAGGGCTCGCGCACTGAACCCATGAGCAGGAGGACTCAAGGAAGCCGTCTGCATCACAACCCAGCTGGTGTTGGGATTTAAAAGAGGAAAACGTCAGGAACGGAAGCTTGTGATTGCCTCTGATGCAGGTGCAGCTAGAACTGTGAAGTGGGGATGCTTTCAGACAGGCGAGGGGGGTCCCTGTGCGTTCCTCTTCTGAGCCTATAGATGAGGGTAGTAATGACAGCACAGTCACAGCTGTAGCAGCTTACTGTTTCCTAAGTAAGCCCCGTTTTAAGAACCTGGTCATAGGTGGTCAGGCATGGTAATCAAGGCATCTGGGGCTCTAAAGATTGAAGACAGCTACAGATCGGAATCACTACGCAAGTATTGAATAATACAGAATCCAAGGTTTTATCTCAGACTTGCATGAAAACAACTCTGCCTAGCTGGGAGGAGGCACAGAACTCTGAATTTTTATCAAGTGATTATTATACGGCCAGGTTGGTGAACGTCTGACAGTCCACATCTGAGAACTGCTGGGTGAAGTGATTTGCCTAAGGATGCATAGCACATCAATAGCAGATCCAGGTCCAAACCCGGCTGCATCTTTTACTCTAGATTGAGTTCATCTGCTGGAGCTAGGGTTCACCGACTGTTTGATAGGTTTATTAAGGTTTGATAATAATCAAAGACAACACAAAAAAGAAACTCATTGTTGAGCATCTCTTGTGCTAAAGCAGTGTTCATATGTTTTTATTTTATCCTGTGCTCACACTGCAAGGTGAATATTTTCCATTGACATTAAAAAAAGATTTAATTGGAAGATAATTGCTTTACAATATTCTGTTGGTTTCTGCTGTGTAGCAATGCAAATCAGTTATAATTATTACATATATATGTATATATATATATCTTCCCTCTCTCTGGAGCCTCCCTCCCTGCTCCCATTCCATCCTTCTAGGTCATCACAGAGTCAGGCTGGGCTCCCTGTGTTACACAGCAGCTTCCCGCTGGTTATCTATCTTCCACACGATAGTGTGTGTGTGTCAGTGCTACTTTGCAGATCAGGATACTGAGGCTAAGGGAAGTTCAGTGCCGCATTTATGCCCCCATGGTTTTGTTTAATGGCAGAGTAGAATAAAATTCAAAATCAGGTCATCAGTAGGGTGACCTCATACCAGTGCCATACAGGTGTTTCTCGAGATTTCTGCCCTTTAAATCGTACTCTAAATTGAATGATGTAAAACATGATTTAAATGTTTCTATTTATTAAGTCAATAATTACATTAGGAATAGGAAAAGCAAAATTAAATAGAAGTGTTTCCATTTCATATCAGAGGGGAACCAAGCTATTGATCTCTCAAGCCTTTATGAAAACGTAGTCATCTCCCACCTTGCTCCTCAAAGGATGGGCCAAGGATGCAGTGTCAGTGTCCCCTAGGAGCTTGATAGAAAGCCAGACTGTTATCAGGTACCACCCCGCAAGTGTTGACCCAGCAGCTGCGTTTTAACAAGATCCCCAGGAACGCCTGTGCACATAAAGCTTGAGAAATACTGAACAGTTGCTGGAAACCAGATACCTTACAGAGAAATAAACAGGCTTGTCGTCTGTCACCACAAATGTGAGAACTGATGGTTGACAGAGCAGAAGCCTGGGGTTAAACCCTGGAGATGGTTTGTAGGTCGAACTAATGCTACTGATAATGGAGAATCAGATGTTTGATTTGGTTGCTTTTTTGTCAGTATATTTATTAAACTTACAATGTTAAAGTTCTGGAATTGGATCCATTTACCTTGGAACATACAGACATACAGCAGAGTGCTTCTTACGCATGAGTGTGTATCCAGTGCTTTTTGATCTTAAAGAGGTTTATTGTTTAAGTTTTGCTGGGAGAACTGGATTTAAGAGACTTGTCAGGACGCAAAGTCTATTTAACTGAAATAATTGTACTTTGTCCTGTTGATTGTTTCTCTATCACTTATATCACTTTCCTGATGACTCTCAGGCAGAATATAATAAACACTGAAATGCTGAAAGGCCATATTAGTCATCTCTTATTAGAGTTGTTAAGATCTTGGTATTGGTAGTTATGCAAGTAATCACTTGTTAGCAATATTTATTTCTGTAGGCAATAATTTTTAATTTGTTTTCATGAGGAATGTCCCCAGAGTGTGGCTTACAGAGGAATCTGAGCAATAAAAATCACTTTAACAAATAGTTTTGTATGTACTTGTATATTTGGTCTGAGTAAGAAAAATCTGCATTTCATCCAAAGCACAGAGGATCTATTTCCGCATCAGCCTGATAATGAGACAGTAATTGGTGTGTAAGTCGTTCATTCTCCAAGTTTTCTCACGGGGCATAATTTGTCTCTTATTTGTCAAGGATGGGTTCTGGGAAACAACACTGCCATTCATGATGGGCAGAGCAAATGTACTAAAACATTATCATAGCTGGGATTAATGGTCCACTATGGATTTATGTCAAGAATGTTAATGATTTGTTTGTGAATAAGTGGGCCTGTCGCATGGTGAAACAGTGGCCTGCAGAATTGCTGAATGGACAGTTTGCTTGCAGAGGATTCTTGGAGGAAATAAATACTCTTGCCAGGCCTTTTGCATCTCTAAAATCGCTACTGTGAATTGACTTTGGGTTTTGAAATGGTGGCATTTACCTTACAAAATCCTGGGCTTGCAATTGGTGATCTTGTAATTCAAAATTTTCCTGATATAGCGCAAAGGAAGTGTATCTTTTAAGGACTGAAAATAATTTATTTCTGGTAAAATAGTTTAAGAAAATAATAATTTGTTTTAATCTGTCATTGAGCAAAATCTCTCCACCACTACCACCACCCCCACCCTGTCACCAGATTACATGTTCTTTTTTGAAAAGCATGTTAATCTGTGGAAGACATTAATTCAGAGTAGATTTTAATTGGTAGATGAAAGTCAGTTATTGCTAGGCAAAGTTTAGGAAATGGAAAGTAAATCAAGATTATATAATGATTCATATACATACACATAGACTGATATAAAATATATATGTGTGTATGTATAGTATATATGTGTGATGGAGTGTGTGTGTGTGTATGTGGCTTGCAGTATAAATGTTTGTGATGTAATTTAATGATGTGTATGTTAGCTACTTTTTAAACATTTACATTTTATGAATGATGATGTTGGCCTTCTCTTAAAAAGAAATTTAAACTTTACTGTTATTCTGTTTACATTAAAAAAGATTAATTTCTTCTTTTTGCTTTGGGATAGAACTAGTATAGTCAGGTTTTTCTTACTTGTGTTCAAAGGATCTTAAATACCAAGGTAACTTTATAGAAACTTCTGATGGCAATTTGGGAAGTTTCATACCACAAACATGTTCGAAATGATATTAACACCTAGGCTCCTATATAATAAAATGAATGTATCATACTTGTTTCATGAAAGTGACATCTATCTGCATTTGCTCACCAGAGAGCATCCATAATGATCAATTCCCTTGATCCTCAGAGCAGTCCTAGCTGTTCTGTGGTTATAAAGCTATGGTGTCAAGTCTCAACGCAGGGTTATTTGAGTCCAGATCTCATGTTCTTTCTGTTGTATCACAGGATCAAAATTCATGTAGCCTGTCTCCCCATGTCCCTCTCTCCCCTCTGTATTGCTGTCAGAACTGTCATGGATGAACTTATCAGTTCAGTTCAGTTCAGTCGCTCAGTCATGTCTGACTCTTTGCGACCCCATGAATCACAGCACGCCAGGCCTCCCTGTCCATCACCAACTACCAGAGTTCACTCAAACTCACGCCCATCGAGTCAGTGATGCAATCCAGCCATCTCATTCTTGGTCGTCCCCTTCTCTTCCTGCCCCCAATCCCTCCCAGCATCAGAGTCTTTTCCAGTGAGTCAAATCTTCGCATGAGGTGGCCAAAGTATTGGAGTTTCAGCTTTAGCATCAGTCCTTCCAATGAACACCCAGGATTGATCTCCTTTAGAATGGACTGGTTGGATCTCCTTGCAGTCCAAGGGACTCTCAAGAGTCTTCTCCAACACCACAGTTCAAAAGCATCAATTCTTCGGCACTCATCTTTCTTCACAGTCCAACTCTCACAATCCATACATGACCACGGGAAAAACCATAGCCTTGACTAGACGGACCTTTGTTAAATCAAAAGAGTGGGCACCAGTGGGCTTCTAGGTATCAGAGAACTCCTTAGCATAAACCCAGTTTATCTGATTCTTCAAGGGGTCTGTGATCGCCCCAAGATCATTTATCTGTATACCAAATCATTAATTTAGTGCATGTCTGGTCATACTGGAGTGGATAAACATGTGCTCCCTGTTCATTTGTAAGTTGCTCTCATTCCTCTCTAGTAATTTACCCTTTGTGTAAATTATACTTCATCCTAAACTTGCAGCTTGGGTAACATGCAGCAAATATATAGACTAGACCTCTTCTGACCACTGTAAAGTTCATCATCTTAGAAGGGATTGAGAATAGACAATTGAGTATTGATCAGGGCTCTTTCAGAATTAAGAGAAGTGCGCGGTTTGTCAAATTTTCAGGTGTAATGGACCTCAATACAGTCTGCTATGTGGCATATGGTTGGATTTGGAATGGATTTGTTACCAGAGACATATTAAATCTAAAGAGGATGTGTTGAGCATCTGTGGTTGACAAGACATTGTTCACATGTTTGGCAAGGTGAAGAGGTGTGAGTGCTGGGTGGGATACTTGGGAAACTGGCTACGTCCATTCATGTTTAAATTGTGATAGGGTTCACCTGTGTTCAGGCTTCTTCATTGCCAATGCTCACATTTACATACATTGAATGTTAACAGGTTAACCACTTCAAGGTAAGAACCCTTCACTAGAAGTACTAAATTTTAGTTGTATAGCATAATGTCTCTGGTATAGAAAGCGTTTGTGGTTATATGATTTGTTTCTCTTATATTCATATATCTTAGATTTAGGATTTCCTTTCCCTATCTGATTGACAGATGTGATTATAATAAGACTAATCCTGCAGAAAGTTACAAACCCATCCCACTACCTGTGGCTCCACCTTCTGTATCAGAAAATTTTCACCTCGTTCTATCAACCTCAAGTCTGTCATCCTCTAGGACAATGATTCTGAAGTATTAGAATAACCAGGGGCTTTCATTAAAAGTGGAGATGCCTTTCTCCTACTCAGCAATCTATTGTAACTAGAGTCCCAAAGGATACTGATGTAGAGTGGGCTCTGTGCATGGAGTCTATAGGTGGATAATAAACAGACCTCTGAAATGGTTTTCTGGATTTGGATTTTGTCATTTTTCTGGGGACAGGATCCAAAGGTATACTTAGATTTTCAGAGCAGTCTGAAATCCAAAAAGAGTTTATAAGCTTTTGTTCTTGTGACTGAAATGAAAGCCATTTAATGTAACCTTGCACTTGTTACCATTTGAGCTTGGTTGGTAAATGGATGGAATTCATAGGCAGTGAGATGAAATCATACTATAATGGGAAAACTGTAACAAGAAACCATTTCACTTTCAAACCAAAAAGAAAGGACTACTTCTGGAATACTACTTTATGTACTTTGTCAATAGCACTTGAAATGTAATAATCATTGATGGCCAGAGGACATTTACGGAAAGATCAGCTGATGTTATAGGTGCAAAAGTACATAATTTTTTATACCTTACCTGAGCCAGGTGAGATGGTCTGTGCAGATACCTTACGTTCCTTTAGTAGAACAGGCAACCCGATCACCCCTTCAATCTACTGGCCATCCCATCCTACTGCCCCTGGAAGTTTTGAGTTCATGGCAAACACCTCATTTTTCACAGGAGTAGAATAGTAAGAAGGCATTAATAACTCAGAGCAGACATGGTGTTAGTGTAGAGGTAATAATCCTGTTATCAAAGTAATTGACTTGAATTCTAAGAAAAATTCCACTTTGAGGTTCAAAGAAGTGACTGAAAGCCAAATTGATGCCTGCTCTGGATTCATGGCTTCGTCAGTTCCCTAACACTTCTTGGTAATGAGGACTTTTTGCAGAGTGGTGATAAGACCCTCATAGTCTTTACACGTGTTTTCTCTGCTTCCAGACAGTCAAATTAATAGGTAGTTTTCTTTAGGGATTAGGCGCACTTTTAAAGAAATATTTGATGATTGTTCCCTGAAATTATCAGGGTGCTCTCTGTGAGTGAAGATACAAATAATTTAACTACCAGCTTCCTTTCTATGTCTCTTTACATAATGGCAGGTGGCAGAGAGGAAGCACAGGCCCAGAGATACTGTAGTAAGGAGCTGAAGTAATGTGGCTTTGGCTATGTAAGATGGGAAAAATCCATCATTCTCGGAGTCAGAAAAACTGCTACTGAAGCAGACAGGAGTATGACTTATCATTGTGTGCGTGCCTGCTAAGTTGCTTCAGTCATCAACTCCTTAGACTGTCACCTGCCAGGTTCCTCTGTGTATGGGGGTTCTCCAGGCAAGAATACTGGAGTGGATTGCCATGCCCTCCTTCAGGGGATCTTCCCAACCCAGGGATCGAACCCAGGTCTCCTGCATTGCAGGCAGATTTTTTTACCGTCTGAGCTACCAGGGATGTCCAAGAATACTGGAGTGGGTAGCCTATCCCTTCTCCAGGGGATCTTCCCAACTCAGGAATCAAACCACGGTCTCCTGCATTGCAGGCAGATTCTTTACCATGTGAGCCACCATACTACAGTAAAAATTAATTAATAATAATAGAAAAGAAATACACAATTTACAGAAGACCGGCTTCTCAGCAGATAACACTCACCAGTTATAAGGCTTCAGACAGGGTAGAGTGCCTTTGTAGCATCTGTATGTACAAAGCCCATGCTGATGTTAGTTCAGCCATCTGCTCTTTTCTCAGAGCCTGTTTGATAAAAGGGAAGAAAATAAAGCTTTGGGATACACTTGCTGGGAACAGCTGTCTGTATGTCTTCACTAGGTTGGCCCCAGTAAAGAAGGGAGGGGCAGGCTATTTTACTTACTAGAGAAGAAATTATAATATTGATAGTTTCGTACCTGGCCAGGGCCTCTCTTTGCACTGGACCCAGCATGAGTTGAGAGAATGAAGCAGTGGAGTTACCACTCAGTTCAATAGATTTGCAAGTAAATCAAATTCCCTTCTCTAAGTTCCTCCTTGTGGTGGGATCTGTGCTTCCTGTCGGAATGAGGTCAAGTAGGCATGGGATTTGTTGACTTCCTAAAAGTGTTGATGATGGAAATTATATTTGAGTGTATGTGTGTGTAACCATATGTAGGGACATTTTGCTATTTGACTGCAAAGTTAAATTTCTTTGATTATGACATGTGTTTCATTATAGAGGCAAGCTCTGACTTGCAGAATACTGAAATACTCTTGGAATATGGTAAGAATCAATTGGCTTTGGTGGAGTGATATTCTCATTTTTCACATTAATTTTTTAAATTAGATATTTCCCCTTCAACTTAAAGGGGTATATTCCATGGAACATTAACCAGATTCTTTTAAACTCAGTTGTGGAGATGATTTTATAGATTTTGTGGAAGCATATGCTAATTAACCTCAGCTGTACTTTATGATCTGTGTCTTTATTTTTTGAAAACATTAATTTCATTGTTTTATAGCCAACCCCCCCAAATGCATATTTATTAAAAGTCTTCTATGAGCCAGGCCCTGCTGTAGGAACCAGAACAATGGTACCAATACAATTGTGATGGAAAGCCAGAGAGTTCTTGCTTCCCAGAGACTGCTGCTCCTATAGTGGGAAACATAGTAGTATGGATACCAACAAAAATGAAAATGTAAATTAACACAGTGCAATAATATAACCTAACACCTGATGCGAAGAGCTGACTCCTTTGAAAAGACCCTGATGCTGGGAAAGATTGAAGGCGGGAGGAGAAGGGGACGACAGAGAATGAGATGGCTGGATGGAATCACCGACACAATGGACATGAGTTTGAGTGAACTCCGGGAGTTGGTGATGGACAGGGAGGCCTGGCGTGCTGCAGTCTGTGGGGTCGCAAAGAGTCAGACACAACTGAGCAATTGAACTGAACATCTGGAAAATGAAATGAGGTAATCTGATACTTGGTGGGAGCCAGGTTTAGTTCAGGAAGAGATGACAGGCCTCTTTGAAACTTGAATAATAAAAAGGCAGTGGTCTCATAAATATTTGGGGGAGGTATATTGTAGAAGGAAGAAACAACACCTGCTAAGACTTCAGGTTGGAAGCAATCTTGGTCACAGTGTTTAGAACATTGCGAGGGGGCTGGACAGAAGACGACAATGAGGTTGGAAAACCAGGGAGGAGTTAGACCTTATTTGCCATAGTAGGCAGTTTGGATTTTATCGTATGAGTGATGGGAAGCTTGTGGTGGACCTTAAACAGAGAGTTGATAGATGATCTGTTCTTGCAGAAAGAGCATTGTTTTTGAGAATGGGTTGTGGCAAACAAATGTGGAGACAGAGAGGCCAGTTATGAGACTGTTGTACTAAGTCTAGAGAAGAAATGATGCTTTTTCAAGGGAGATGATGAGCAAGAGTTTCATATAGGATCAATTTTGAGTATAGGTACAATAGAATTATCAATAGTTAGTAGTAGACTCTTGGAGAGAGAGAGAAATTGTCCCCTAAGATTTTAGTTTAAACAAATAGGCAAATTCACTGAGATAGGAGGAAAGAGATGGTGGCAAATTTCTCTTTGGGTGAAGAACTATGTATTCTGTTTTGAGCATATTAATTTTGAGGTACTGGTTCAGACACCAAGGATACTGAGAGGGCAAATATATATACAAATCTGGACCACAGAGGAAAGGTCCTGTCTAGACATATATTGAGAGTTATTGGAATATGTTGTTGTTTAGTCGCTCAGTCGTGTTCAATTCTTTTGCGACCCTGTGGACTGTAGCCCGCCAGGCTCTTCTGCCCATGGGATTCTCCAGGCAAGAATACTGAAGTAGGTTGCCATTTCCTCCTCCAGGGGATCTTCCTGATCTAGGGATCAGACCCACGTCTCCACGTCTCCTGCATTACACGTGGGTTCTTTACCACTGCACCACTGAGCCCTGTTGGAATACAGCTGGAGTTTAAACCACAGGGTAGAGTAATATTACCCAGGAGATAGTGTGAGCAGAGAGATGGTCTGAGAACAACGCTTCGTTGCTGGCTTCTCCTATACTAGACCCTGACACGTGCTACTGTATAACTACTGCCAAGGACAGATGCTGAAACAGATTATTGTCTTACACTCTGTGAATGTCTGAAAGCTCTTTATGCTGCTTAGTCAGTTGAGTCGCTCAGTCGTGTGTGACTCTTTGTGACCCTATGGACTGCAGCACGCCAGACTTTCTTGTCCATCACCAATTCCCGGAGCTTACTCAAACTTATGTCCATCGAGCCGGTGATGCCATCCAACCATCTTATCTTCTGTTATCCCCTTAACCTCCTGCCTTCAGTCTTTCCCAGCATCAGGGTCTTTTCCAGTGAGTCAGTTCTTCGCATCAGGTGGCCAAAGTATTGGAGCTTCAGCTTCAGCATCAGCCCTTCCAATGAATATTCAGGACTGATTTCCTTTAGGAAGGACTGGTTGGATCTCCTTGCAGCCCAAGGGACTCTCAAGAGTCTTCTCCAGCACCACTGTTCAAAAGCATCAGTTCTTCAGGGCTGAGGTATATGCTGCATAAGTAGTTCCCTAATAAATTATGAAAATTTCAGGCAAAAACCTCATGTGTCTTATGTCTTGTATTTTCCTAGTATATTTTTGCAATGGGACTTCCCAGGGGCTTCAGTGGTATGAGAATCCACCTGCCAAGCAGGAGACGTGGGTTTGACCCCTGAGTGGGGAAGATCCCCTGGAGAAGTAAATGGTAACCTACTCCAGTTGTCTTGGCCTGGGAAATCCCATGGAAAGAGGAGCCTGGCAGGCTATATTCAGGGGTACACGAAGAGTAGGACACGACTTAGGGACAAAACATCAGCAGCAGAAATACCATGGGAAGGATAACACATTTTGAAGAGGATCTGTGCATATAGTTGCCAAGAAATGTTTGCTTGAGAAGTGGAGATTGCTTTCTTAGTGTGCCAACATTTTATAGCCTCTTGTTACTTTAACCTGAAAGCTATCGGGATTTTTGTCACTGGTTGGATTTGGACCAAGAACTCAGAAAAAAATTCATTTTAGCTGTTCAGTGCTACCACCACTTTATAACCTTGGATTTTGAGCCAGAATACTAGATGCTGAGTTGATTGAGTTTTACAGAGTTGTCTTTTTGTTTTTATATAAAAGAAGGAAATGAATTTGAAATACTAGTGAAACAGTCATAAAAGGAGAAACGATTCAATAGATATCAATATTCCTTTATGTGAAGGGTTCCAAGAAGATGTACAGCTTAGGCTGTAGACAAGACATTGGAGGTGTCCTCATTTTCTCACTTCATGAAACTCAGAAATAAAAGCAAAATGAATTATATTAGCTGTACTCTATTATGATAAGGAATTTTTACCTTGTCATGGTACTGGCTTGTAATTGTTTACCATCCAAGACAATATATTTCACATTTAATGTGAATTGTTTCTATAATTTTAATTATGTTTTATATGATGTGTAGTGGCAAATTTGTTTCACTTGTACCTGAAAAAAAGGCTAGATGGCATCACTGACTCGATGGACATGAGTTTGAGGGAACTCCGGGAGTTGGTGATGGACAGGGAGGCCTGGCGTGCTGTGGTTCATGGGGTTGCTAAGAGTCGGACACGACTGAGCGACTGAACTGAACTGAACTGAATAGGAGAAGGGGATGACAGAAGATGAGACGTTTGGATGGCATCACTGACTCAGTGGACATGAATTTGAGCAAACTCCAGGAAATAGTGAAGGACAGGGAAGACTGCAGCTTATGGGGTTGCAAAGAGTCAGACATGACTTAGTGACTGAACAACAAAATCGGTTTATAGTATACAATTACATAACATAGGTTGAAGTATAATTCCTAATTATTATTGCTTAAGTGGTGCCACATTCTTATCATATATCTTTTTGTTTGTCTGTCCTTGGATTCTTAATTTTGGTGCTTCTCTCAGTTTGCATCTTTTTGGTGCATTTCTAAGAGAAGAAGGAATTGTTGAGGAACTATATTCTAAGCACTTGCAGTCTGTATAAATGACCTCTTAAATGGATTCTTCATTGTTTTTATAAAAATTCTATATTGCTTTGGCTGAAAATAGAAAAAGACATGATCAGCTGTTTCATTACTACATTGTGTTAGCAAGAGCCTGGCAATATCTCAAAATCAATAAGGAGGGGACCAGATTAATAAACCATGGAACACGCATACTCTGACTACTATTCAGTTATGAAGTGAGAATTGCTCAGTCATGTCTGACTCTTTGTGACCCCATGGACTATACAGTCCCTGGAATTCTCCAGGCCAGAATACTAGAGTGGGTAGCTTTTCCTTTCTCCAAGGGATCTTCCCAACCCAGGGATCGAATCCAGGTCTCCTGCATTGCAGGCAGATTCTTTACCAGCTGAGCCACAAGGGAAGCCCAATTCAGTTATGAAAAGAATTTAAAAATTATCTCTCAGTTCAGTTCAGTCGCTCAGTCGTGTCCAACTCTTTGCGACCCCACAGCACGCCAGGCCTCCCTGTCCATCACCAACTCCCGGAGTTCACTCAAACTCATGTCCATCGAGTCGGTGATTCCATCCAGCCATCTCATTCTCTGCCATCCCCTTCTCCTCCCGCCCCCAGTCCCTCCCAGCATCAGAGTCTTTTCCAGTGAGTCAACTTGTTGCATGAAAAATTATCTCTAGTACCTATTTATAAGCTAAAAATAATAATGTGGAGACTATGTGAAGTATTCAGTTGTTTAAGGAAGGAAGGAAGAAATATGAATATATGTGTATATATGTATGTATTACGTGTGTTTATATATGTATGTGTTGTCTGTGTACAATGCACAAAACCAAATTATTTGCATAAATGAAAGAACTAAAAAATGAGGTTACTACAGAGAAAGGAGGGACAGGGTAGAGGAGCTCGGAATAGAAACTAGAATTTTCTAAATATAGAAAAAGTTTGTAGAACTATATAAATATTTTACATAATTATAGATAACATTAAAGCAGAGTTAAATGTGTATTTTCTAAAAACTAAAGGTAAATTTAAACAATGAGGTGTAACTGTATCAAGTTGGTGATTTAGCTTCATGGAGAAGAATTACTTCAAATGATTATAATATATTTTCATTTTTCTGTCCATCACTAATGAGGTATTACCAAAAAGAACAACAACAAAAAAATCTGCAAAGATATATTAAAGTGTTTTTGTTAATCATTTATTTTGCTGATATTGTCATACATGTACATGTGTATGTATATATTCGTAAAACATGTATGAATAATCATTTTTCTAATATTTCTTGTTGCACAATATCCTATACTTTATTATTCATTTATCTTGTGTGTTCAGTCACACTCACATATGTTAATATACAGATAGTAATATATATATTATACTTTATTGTATCTATTCTGTGTGTAGAATAGAATAGACCTGGGTTTGATCCCTGTGTGGGAAAGATCCCCTGGAGGAGGGCATGGCAACCTGCTCCAGTATTTTGCCTGGAGAATCCCATGCACAGAACAGCCTGGTGGGCTACAGTCCATGGGGTCTCAAAGAGTCGGATACAACTGAGAGACTAAGCACAGCACATTCTATGTGTATCATAAAATGAACCAAATTAATGATTATGTTCATGTCCTTAAGGAACCAAGATTTTAATAAATATGCATTCCAGGAATTAAATGTACCTTATAATCCTAAATTGGAATTGGAAATATTTATGTATTTAATGTAATCCTATTTTCATTTCATTGCAAAATTCATACTTTTTATTTTTTAATTTCCTTTTTTCTTAGAAGTGATGTTATCATATATGCTATTGAACTTGAAAAATGATTTTCTAAAATTTTCTTCAAATTTCTATGGCAAATACTGTGTGAAAGCTAGGTGAGTCTTCTGCTCTACCTCTAAAAACTTCATCTAAGTGTTTAGAATGACATTCTCTCTCTATTGTTCTAGAATATTTTTGAAAGGTTCTGTGTGGGTTTCTTTTTTAAGACAAATGTCTAAATCATAAAGATTGAGTTAGTAATAAATCATCTTTGGTCTTTTGTTGCTTTAATTTAATTACTTAGCTTATATGTGTGTCCTTTTTTTTTTTTTTTTACTTCCTCTGACCTTGAGATTAACTAGCCATTTTGAAATTATGTTTTGAAAACTCAGAAAGTTCGATATACCCTGGAATAGCTGTGGGTCTTCCTGAAGCCCAGAGCAACAAATTAAATTTAATTCCCTCTTAGAATTTTCATTAGGTTTTCTGGACCATAGCTCAGAGGCAAGGGACTAGAGATTATTCTTGTTATGCACGGAGGTAATAAGTCCTTTTGACAGTGTCTTTCCATTTCGCAACTTCAATGCCTCTTCATATTATTGCCTGCTCTCTTGGGAGGCCATTCTGAAAATAACATATGGCTTCCCTTTCATTGTGTGAAACCAGTGTTTAATTTGGCTGGGAGAGCAAATTGTACTTGACATCAATTTTACTTGTTTTTATTTCTGGAAGAATGACTCTGAAAGGTCATTTTCCAATAAAATTATAATATAATTTTATTAAGTGCATTGTATTTATTTATTACATGTTAATTAACTTCTCATACACACACACACACCTATTCACACATGACATGAGACATAACAAAACAAAACCCTTGTTTGTACACTCCAGAGACCTGACTCACAAGAGCAGTAACATTATCATTTGTGTTTACATGGAGCCTGTGAGGTAGACCAACAATGGCTACAGATTTGCTGCTGTTTCTCCATTGGGAGATTGGGAGGTGGAGTCTAATTCCATCCTCTTTGAATCTGAGTTGCCTTTAGTGACTTCACCAACAGAATGTGGCAGAAATGACTTTCTGAGACTTTTGAGGCTGGGTCAGAAGAAGCTTTCCAGCAGCAGCTTCTTCCCAGGACTTTCTGAACACTCTCTTTGGGAACTCTGATCCACCAGGTAAGATGTCTGACTACTTTGAGTTCATCCTGGAGAAGTCACGTGCAACAGTTCTAGCCAGCTGTCCCACTTGAACCCAGCCTTCTAGCCATCCTTACCAAGGCATCAGGAAAGTGATTGAAGCCTTTCTGATCAACCTGTCCACCAGCTGAGTATCACTGAACCATTTTAGCATCAGGTGGAGCAGAAGAATCACCTAGCTGAACCCTGCACAAATTCCTAATCTATCAAATTATGAGATTTATTAAAAAATAAAAAAGGATGTTGTTTTAAACCACTAAATTTTGGAGTAATTTGTTATGCAGTAAAAGATAACCAGATTGGAATATGTACACTATCTATTAAATTCAGTTTGAATGTGATGAATAAATAATCTATTGAGGAAGCAGCGTGGAAGGACTTGGGATGTGAAAGGCTAAATTCTAATTTTGTTCCTAATAACTTGTGTAACTATGAACAAATTGATCTCTTTGAACTTTACTATTTTTAGATATAAAAAAGAATTGTAAAATAATAACAATAAGAATGGCTGTTTTTCAACAATAACAACCATTATTATTGTTGAGAGTCCCTTGGACTGCAAAGAGATCAAACCAGTGAATCCTAAAGGAAATCAACCCTAAATATCCATTAGAAGGACTGATGCTGAAGCTGAGGCTGCAATTTTTTGGCCACGAGATGTGAAGAGCCAGCTCATTGGAAAAGACCCTGTTGCTGGTAAAGATTGAGAGGAGGAGGAGAAGGGGGCAGCAGAAGATGAGATGGTTAAATAGCATCACCAACTCAATGGACATGAATCTGAGCAAACTCTGGGAAATGGTGATGGACAGGGAGGCCTGGTGTGCTGCTGTCCATGAAGTCACAGAGAGTCGGATACGATTGAGCTACTGAACAATAACAACAGTAAGACTAGTAAGCCAATGTAATAAAAGCAAGTACTTACTGAATGCTATTATACAGGACACTGAAACTGAGCTAGGTGTTTTAATGCATTGTTTAATTTATTTCGCACAGTGATTCTGTAAATTAGAGGTATTATTATTGTTTTATTATCAATACCAGTTTATGGATGGTAAAATAGACTTCAGGAAATCAGGAAGCTGCTCATATATCCTCTATAAAATATACTTTTTAACCTCTAGTGTTCTATTGTCCTGTTTCTAAGATGCTTCAAATCATCACCTGCAAATTAATATCCTATTTGTGAGAGGTGAAGAATTTCTTTTTTATTGTACCAAAGTAAATTTCAGAGTTGTAAGGTAAAATCAGTGGTGGAAAGGGAATGCCAGAGTCTTTAGTGCAGTGTATCCCCATACTGCTTATATACTGGAACAAAAGACGGAACTAGAAACGCCAAAAGGTTACTGTTTTGGTCTTCAGTCATGTTGTAAGGAAGTCACATTTGAAAGTGTGGGGTACACCTTACAAGTGAAGCATACTGGTTACAGCAGTTGCCATATGCATAGTTCATCAAAATGGATCTTGGCAGAGAGGTTAAAAAAGGTACTTCAGTGGCAGTTGGTGAGCTGTCTTGTATATAAAAGAACGATGTCTTCATTTTAATTAATAGTAAAATATAAATTGCTCCAACAAGTTAAAAGTTTTTTTTGTTTTTTTAACCTCCTATTTTGTTTTAATAATTTTTCTTTATTTTTATGCTTGTAGTTACAGAGTATGTGTTCACACGCACTGGAGGGAGGAAGGAAGCAGGGAAAGGAAAGCACTAATATTCATTGGGTTACTTGTCAGGCATTCTGTTCGGTTCTAGCACCCAGGCTGTTAGCATAGCACATATGCTGTTTCGGGTTTAAATTGTAAAACATTTAGCATTTAAATTTTGGAGATTATTTTGGTTTTCCAAAGCCACAGAGTTAGTAAAAGATGGGACTGGATTTTGAATTTATCTTCTAAATCCTTCTTTCTGCTGTATAAAATGCCTCACTGTCTCTTATAAGCCTGCTCTTTAGTTGACGAGATTTATTTTACTTTCATTTGATTTACCAATTCTTTTAAAAATCTTAATCCAATTTAAGAGAGCTGATTCACATACTGGAGGGTGCTCTGAACCTGTTCATTTTGGTTGAAGTATTAAGAGGGTCTAAATATAAGCTCATGAATGAACTTGCTGAGGGGATTGAAAAATACCTCTAAGCCTTTGAGGCCTTAGGTTACAGGCTGTGTATGATCGCTTGGGCTCACATTTATTTTTGATGAATATCTCTTTGAGTCACTGGTGGATATTTGGTGTGACTTAGTGGGGACTGCTGAACTGCGCTGTGCCAAATGAGCCCTGGAGGAGGAACTCGGATGCATAAAACTTTCCTTTCATTCTCTTGAGAGAAAAATGTTCACATCCTTGGAAGGTCCCTCTTCTCAGAGGCCTAGGTCAGGTGGCTGACTTACTGCCTACCCACATTTGAAACTAGTCGACAGTTTCCTCTAGCCCAGCTGTTCTGTAATGGGGGCAGTTTTGCCCTCTTCCCAAGAGATACTTGGCAATGTCTGAAAACAACTAGGAGTTACAACAATTATCCAGTGGGTTGAAGGATGCTGCCAAACATCCCACAACTCTGGGACATGGCCCACAGTACCACTTGTCAACAGTGCTGAGCTTGAGAAAGTGGAGTAGGTTTTCTCAACTCTATTTTTTAGTATTTCTCCCTAAGAAGCCTTTCTAGACATCTTCTTCTAATTACACCCTCCCCAATGAATTTCAATATATTGTACTTTATAATAGTTTATCTACTGTAGTCCCAGGACTTCCCAGGTGGCTCAGTGATAAAGAATCTGCCTACCAATGAAGGAGACACAGGGGATGCAGGTTTGATCCTTGGGTTGGGAAGATCCCCTGTAAAAGGAACCCGCTCCAGCAGCATTCTTGCCCAGATAATCCCATGAACAGAGGAGGCTGGTGGGCTGCAGTCCATAGGGTTGCAAAGAGTCAGACACGACTTTGCATGCATACACACACTATAGTCACATCTTTGCTTTACACATAAGAATAAGTGTTCTTTTCAGCCACCAGAACTAGCTTTTGCCCCTTTGGAGGCAATATGGTTTCCACTGAGAGTGCCTGGCCTAGTGGACCACCTTGGGAACAGAGAGGCTTGTAAAGATAGTTCATAGTTCAGTCGCTCAGTTGTATCTGACTCTTTGTGACCCCGTGAACCGCAGCACGCCAGGTCTCCCTGTCCATCACCAGCTCCCGGAGTCCATCCAAACCCATGTCCATTGAGTCGGTGATGCCATCCAACCATCTCATCCTCTGTCGTCCCCTTCTCCTCCTGCCCTCAATCTTTCCCAGCATTAGGGTCTTTTCAAATGAGTCAGCTCTTCACATCAGGTGGCCAAAGAACCCAATTCATAATTAATTCTCGAATAAAATAGAACAACGCCAAGCAAAACAAACAAAAATTTCCTAGTATGACTAGGAAATTAATGGGAATACTTGGAAGCAAAACATCTGCTCAGTGCAGTATCATCAGCAGTCAACTATGACTTGTAGAAAGGCTCACCAAACAGAGTCCCACTTTCTCTTTCTCCTCTAAATGGGGAAAAGGCCCCCAAGTTTCCCTCCATACAAGCAATCTGCAGACAGGAACTTCACCTTCATGTTCTCTCTATGTGCCCATCTCTCCTGGAGTTGGACAATGAGTGGGCATCTCTGCTTTCCTATATCCATTCTAGCCATGCTTAGTGACAGCTGATAGATGTTTGGTGGTGTGCCAAGCGCTGGGAGTACTACGGGGGCAGACAGACACGGACCTACTGCTCTTGCAGCCGGGGCTGGAGCCTGGTACTTATCCAGTTGTCATTTGTATGATACAATCAACAGAATTTTGATACCGTATGCCATGGTGGCTCAGAGGTTAAAGCGTCTGCCTCCAATGCGGGAGACCCGGGTTCGATCCCTGGGTCGGGAAGATCCCCTGGAGAAGGAAACGGTAACCCACTCCAGTACTCTTGCCTGGAGAATCCCATGGACGGAGAAGCCTGGTAGGCTACAGTCCACGGGGTCGCAAAGAGTCGGACACGACTGAGCGACGGAATGGAACGGATGCCATTCCTGCAGTTTTTATATAACTGTGCTAACTGAAATATATACTCTCTATTGTCATTAAATTGACACACCTTTTTAGGTGATACGTTTATTTTAAAAGACATCTATGTCATCGCTTTCCATGGGGAACTAAGAGCACTGCCGTAAATAATTGAAACAATAAAAATTAAAGTGGGGAGAATTAATGAGGTGTTAATGCTTTCTGAAGCCTCTGAGCTGAGAGCCAGTATCCTTTGGACTAAAATAGGAAGATTAGCATGGAAGAAAGATGTTCAGGATACACTGGCACCAAACCAAGACTTTCTCCCTGATATTGTTTGAGAGAGAGTTGAAGTGGGTATAACTTTCTCACAAGGTGACTGAATGCTAGGTAGTGCTGTGTCTGTGTGTTGCCTAAAATCATCTCATGGATTCCAGGGATCTCTCCTACATTTTGGGAACACTGGTCCGGCTAAGTCCCCATAGTTCTGTGCCTTTCCCTTTTCTGCCCCTTGACTGGTTGCTCCATGGAATGTCATCAACAGTCCACTAGAACCAACTGAGGTTTCTTACTTCCCTTTGTGTTCCTAGTACCAAGCACATGCCTGGTGCACACGGAGCAGCAGCTCTGTGTTTACCTGTCACTTGAATGATTGAATGAGGATGTGTGCTCACTGACTGTGCGTGGTCCCAGGTAGTCCATAGGTCAAGTTTGCGTGAAGCAGCGTTGGGTCCCACTCCCTGGGTGTGTGATTGGTCAACAGACCTTCAAGTGGATTTCTGCCTCCAGCCACCTTTGGCTGACGGCTACAGTGGTGCAGGAGTAACCTACCCAGCCATACCTGACTGCTCTGTATCAAGGTCGAGGACATGTGGGTTCATAGATATGGAGAGGACTTTTTCAGGTTCTTTCAAGATTTAGGGGTAAGCAGAGAAGGTCAATCTTGTCCCATGTGCCTTAGATATATTCTCTTTGTTCTGAGGAACGCTTAAGAAGCAGTGACCAGTAATTGTCACTGAGAGAAATTGAACGTAGAAGAAAATAGACTTTACATAAATGTTTAAAGGAATGCTTACTAAAGACCAAAAGGTTTGAGGAGCAGTTATTTTATATGATCATCTCTTATTCTAGGATTGATTGTTGTTCAGTCACTCAGTTGTGTCTGATTCTTTGCAACCCCATGAACTGCAGTATGTCAGGCTTCCTAGTCCTTCACTATCTCCCAGAGTTTGCTCAAATTCATGTCCATCGAGTCGGTGATGCCATCCAACCATCTCGTCCTCTGTTGCCACCTTCTCCTCCTGCCTTCAGTCTTTCCCAGCATCAGGATCTTTTCCAATGAGTCGACTCTTCACATCAGGTGGCCAAAGTATTGAAACTTCAGCATCAGTCCTTCCAATGAATATTCAGGGTTGATTTCCTATCGGATTGATGGGCTTGATCTCTTTGCAGTCCAAGGGACTCTGCTCTAGGATAAGGATATAAAAATGAATATCTCTTTAACAGAAGAGTCTTCTGAATGGTGCTGCCCTTCTCTTCTTCCTTTCTTTATTCCTTCTCCTCTCATCCATCTGCACCTCTACTACTCCCTCCTCTTTCTTTCAGGGAAGAAATATATGCACCCTAAACTCTCAAGTCATGGGACTATTTTCCCTGTGAGTCAGGCATGGGAAGACCATAGCTGACCACCAGGGAATGAATGGAAGGTGGTCATAGAAAGTCAAATCAGGAAGGGTTCAGAGTCAACTCTTAGCATTTCTTTTTTTAAAGATGGAGAAATCTGGAGAGCATAATTGACTTATCTCCAGCACACTGCTGGTAGGTTATGATCCTGTTTGTTTTATGATGTATTTTCTGTGTATGAGGTAGGTATGGTTTTAGGAATCATAGGAAGGAATGTGAAGGGTCAGAATATTCCCATGGATGGAGCAGTACCAGCAAATATTTGTTGAGCCAGTTTACAGGAAGGATGCAGCAGAAGCCTGATTAGAGTGGGTTTAAGAGAGTGTGGAAGGAGGGGAACTGGATAAGAGGGTAAACAAACTTAGAAAGCTCAGTTTTTCTTCAAATTGGATGAGAGAAATGGGAAAGTAGCCATTGGAGTAGAGCCAGGAGAGGTAAGTTCAAAGAGGATTTTTTTTTTCTAAGCTGGAGAAATCTATAGTATTTTTTTTCTGCTTATAGAAATGATCCTGTAGAAAGAAGAACATAAGTGATGTAAGGAAAGAAAAGTCTAATGTGTCTGAGTGGATAGGAGAGGATGGGATCAGTGAGCAAGTGGACTGATTAGCGAGCAACACCTAATAGTAGGTGGGTATCTATGGCAACTGGAGGCAAGGCAGGGTCTCACAGGAGATGCTTAGAGATGCTTGTTCCTCTCTGCATCAGCTTTCTAGAGATAGAAGAAATGTGTTAGCTTCATAGGGTTACTGTAACAAGGTACCAGGAACCAAGTGAAGTTAGAAACTAGTTCCCTAGGGAACCAGAGCTAAGTGCATGTATATAGAGAAAGAGAGTTACTGTAAGGAATTGATTCACACAATTGTGGAGGTTGAAAAGCTCCAAGACCTTTGGGCAGCCCGCTGGAGACCCAGAAGTGTCCATGTTGTAGCTCCAGCCTGAGTCCTGAGTCCACTCTGAGAACCAGGAAGGCCGAGTGTAAGTTCAAGTCTGAAAGCTGGAAGGCTGGAGACCCAGGAAAAGCTGGTGTTTTAGTTTGTTGCTCAAACATAGATAAAGTTGGATGTCTTAGCTCAAGATTGTCAGGCAAGAGGAATTCCCTCTTACTCCAGGGAGGGTCAGCCTTTTTGTTCTAATCAGGCCTTCACCTGATTGGGTGCTGCCCATCCACATTGGGAAAACAATGTGTTCTACCCAGTCCACCGATTTCAATGTTCCTCTCTCCACGGAAATATCAAGAATCTTGTTGGACCAAATATCTGGTCACGTCATGGCCCAGTCACGTTGATACATAAGATTAACCATTACAGAGGCTTAAAACAGGAGCAATTCATTCTCTCATAGTTCTGGAAGCTAGAAGTCTGAAATCTGGGTGTTAGCAGGGTCAGATTCCTTCCAGTGGTTTTGAGGGGGTGTCTGCTCCAGACCTCTTTGTTTCCTGGCTTCAAGGGTTGCTGGCAATCCTTGGCGTGCCTCGGCTTATACACAGCACTCCAAACTCTGCCTTTATTATCACACGGCATTATCACACATCTCATGTGTGTCTCTGTTTGAATTCCCTCTTAGAACACCAGTCATTGGTTTAGGGGTCACCTAATCCATACTTGTTGTTCAGTAACTCAGTCATTTCCCACACTTTGTGACCCCACGGACTATGGCATTCCAGGCTTCCAGAATAACCTCGTTTGAATTTGATTATGTGTACAAAGACTCTGTTTCCAAATGAGGTCACATCCACAAGTTCCAGAGGTTAGAACTTCAAGAATAGCTTTTGGAGGGCACAATTCAGCTCATAGTAGGAGGCAAGACATTCAGCTGAGGGTGAGGACAGGGAAATGGGGAGGTTAAAATAGTTGGATGAGAGAGTTGGTAAATATGGACTTGCCTGGTGGTCCAGTGGTTAAGGCTCTGCACTTACAGTGCAGGGGGCATGGGTTTGATCCCTGGTTGGTGAACTAAGATCCTGTGTGTCACATGGTACAGCCAAATTTTTTTTTTAAATTAAAAAATTAAGAAAAGAGTAAATACTATATGAGAAATACTTTAAAAAACAGAGAGTGAGTGGGAAAGTCAATGATTGATGAATTGCAGAGAGTGCTGAGCAGTTCAAAGTATCTGCTTGTGGTTCATAGTCATGAGCTCCATGCAAGACCAGGCAGCATGGATACGTGGGTTTTCCCAGCTATGTGCATCTCTGTGTGTGCAGCCTTGACTTGAAAAGAAAGTTGGTATTTTTTAGCAGAGTTGGTTTTCCAAGGGAATTTGATAAAGTGGTCATTAAAGGTGTATAGAAAGGAATTGTTATGATGAATGACCTTAATACTAAGCTGTAAGGAGAACTGAGAAGACATGAGAAACTGGATCAGGGGGAACAGGTGACAGATGAGTGAGTTGAACTTCCTGTCTAGTTGAAGATGCTGAGAGTCACAGATACTAATAAGAGATCATGGTCAGAGACTTGGATGTTCAGAATGGAACTGTGGGCTGGTGGCCTTTAAGAACCGAAGATTTTAAATACATTTCCTAAAATCACCTATCCCTTGTCCTAGGGAGCCTCTTGTATTACTTTTATCTGTGGTGTTCAGTCTCCTTGCCCTGGGCACATTTGGAGGGTTATTCATTTTCATTACGATAAATAATCTGTTCATACAGCTGACACTTGCTCTATTTCTTGTCTTCATCAGTTAGGGAAGAAAATCTCTGGTAAAGTCTACAAAGAGAAATGAAGCAGAGTGTCATTTCTGAGCTGATGTATTGCAGTTCAATGGTTCAGGAATTCTAAATGTAAAATTAAGATGCTAAAGATCTTGTAATTTATGAGTTGGAATCCTTTGATTATCCATGGAGATGTTTTCCTCAGAGGAATATTTGGAGATAAGACATCAGTCTAAGTTCTTGGCTTCACTGTCATCTTTTGTTATTTTATAATGTGATAGCAAATATGACTCCCCAAGCTGTTTCCTGATGGGATCTTTGGTCTGGTTAGACCCTCCCATCGGGCTCTCATCGACTCCTCGTGGATCTGACACATATCTGCTTTTTTCTGCATCGTCTTCTGTTTACCTTTTTGTACCACATATTCCAGCCAAACAAGACCATCCACTGGTTTCTAAATACACGAGATTTCCTTCCTGCCTCTGGGTTCTTTCTCTTCCTTCCTTGGGTCTGTTGATATCTTATTTGCTCACTTGACCTTCAAGGCCCTGATCAGAGGATGCTTCTTTACTGCAGCTTCCCTTGAGTCTTGTGATTCTCAGACATTAGTGCATGTCAGAATCACCTGGAGAAGTTGGTAGAGGGTAGATTACCTGGCCTCAGCCCCAGCATTGGGGCACGAGAAACTGCAGTTCCAGTGAGTTCCCAAGTGATGCAGATGCTTGGTCTGGAACCTATACTTTGAGAACCACCATGCCAAAGTCTTTTTTAATTATGTTGCATTTTTTTTTTCTACTAAAGCTTTCTTCTGTCACACTGCAAGCATAGTATTAGCACATAGTAACTGAACAGTGATTATTCGTCTAATGTCCTAATGTCTTCTCTATGCACACAGATTATGCAGGTTGGAAAGACTGTGCTGTGCTGAGTCACTTCAGTTGTGTCTGACTGTTTGTGACCCTATGGGTCATAGCCCACCAGGCTCCTTTGTCCATGGGATTCTTCAGGCAAGAATACTGGAGTGGGTTGCCATTTCTTCCTCCAGGGGGTCTTCCCCACCCAGGAATTGAACCCAATTCTCTCACGTCTCCTACATTGGCAGGCGAGTTCTTTAGCACCATTTGGAAGGATTACTCATTTCCAATAAACCACGATGTTTACAATACTCAAAATCATACTGAACATAGTTTAATCTCGGATGAGTCAACCGGCATCTCAGCTTCATTTGATGCATTGCCTAAGGTGTATCCTTATAAATGTCAATCATAATTTTGTGGTTCAGTTCAGTTCAGTTCAGTCGCTCAGTCATGTCCGACTCTCCGCGACCCCATGAATCACAGCACGCCAGGCCTCCCTGTCCATCACCAACTCCCGGAGTTCACTCAAACTCATGTCCATAGAGTCGGTGATGCCATCCAGCCATCTCATTCTCGGTCGTCCCCTTCTCCTCCCGCCCCCAATCCCTCCCAGCATCAGAGTCTTTTCCAGTGAGTCCACTTGTCGCATGAGGTGGCCAAAATATTGGAGTTTCAGCTTTAGCATCAGTCCTTCCAATGAACACCCAGGATTGATCTCCTTTAGAATGGACTGGTTGGATCTCCTTGCAGTCCAAGGGACTCTCAAGAGTCTTCTCCAGCACCACAGTTCAAAAGCATCAATTCTTCGGCGATCAGCTTTCTTCACAGTCCAACTCTCACATCCATACATGACCACGGGAAAAACCATAGCCTTGACTAGACGGACCTTGGTTGGCAAAGTAATGTCTCTGCTTTTTAATATACTATCTAGGTTGGTCATAACTTTCCTTCCAAGGAGTAAGCATCTTTTAATTTCATGGCTATAATCAGCATCTGCAGTGATTTTGGAGCCCCAAAAAATAAAGTCTGACACTGTCTCCACTGTTTTTCCATCTATTTCCGATGAAGTGATGGGACCAGATGCCATGATCTTCGTTTTCTGAATGTTGAGCTTCAAGCCAACCTTTTCACTCTCCTCTTTCACTTTCATCAAGAGGCTTTTGAGTTCCTCTTCACTTTCTGCCATAAGGGTGGTGTCATCTGCATATCTGAGGTTATTGATATTTCTCCCGGCAATCTTGATTCCAGCTTGTGCTTCTTCCAGCCCAGCATTCCTCATGATGTACTCTGCATATAAGTTAAATAAACAGGGTGACAATATACAACTTTGATGTACTCCTTTTCCTATTTAGAACCAGTCTGTTGTTCCATGTATAGTTCTGACTGTTGCTTCCTGACCTGCATACAGGTACTCCAGAAAAAAAGATTATATGATATAAACTGTCTATGGAAGCTGATTAAGCAGAGATTTCAATGAGGAAGGAGAGTTCAGATTTGGAACGTGTATACTAAGTGCATGTGGATATAATTAATGTCATTTATTAGAACTACAGGAGGTTTAGCCAGACTCTTTGACCTGGCTCTTGTGTTTGACCTGGTGCAGATTTGGGCTTGTGCTAGGCGGGGAGATGGGCAGGGCAGGTTCTGTGAGAGGCTGTCTTGAGGAGAAGGAGGACAGAGTGAGTCTAGGCAGTGTGAGCTCTTTCTGAGTAAAGGTCCTTGTGGTCAAGAAGGAGTCAGCCTGTTTTGTAGCTTTTGTGCTGCTCCGTATGAGGGCTAAGTCCAGGACAAACAAATGACCTCCGCACAGCTGCCTTTGCTGAAATCAGCTCACCAGACGGTGTTCTCATATAGCCAGATAAAATCTGGCATTTACTCTGTAGCTCATGACCTTTGCTTTTAGGAGAGTTAAAAAAGCAGAGAATCTTGCATGATTGAGTTTTATAATAATGTTGCATTAAAGAGAAAACATCATTTTAACAGATTAGTAATGAGAAGGCGTTGGTGTTTTTTAAAAGGGATGCTATCATCTGCATGTAAATGGTGTAGAAATTTAAGGGTGTCTTTGACTTTCAACTGCTTTTTTTATTGGAGTATAATTGTTTTACCATGTTGTGTTAGTTTCTGCTGTTCAGTGAAGTGAATCAGCCATATGTATACATATACCTCCTCCCTCCTGGACCTCCTTCCTGCCCCTTCCCCATTGCCACCCTTCTAGGTCATCACACAGCACTGAGCCGAGCTTCCTGTGCTTTACAACAGGTTCCCACTAGCTATCTGGTTCACACATGGCAGTGTATGTATGTCAGACTAATCTTCCAATTCGTTCTGCCCTGCTTCGACCCTATGTCCACACATCCCTTCTCTACGCTTGCTTCTCTATTCCTCTCCTGCAAATAGGTTCATCTGTACCATTTTTTTAGATTCCACATATATATGTCTCTCCCAACTTACCTTTCGTGTTTCCTATTCATCACTCTATTGACTTCAAACTTGGAGAAGCTTTTTCCGTGTGAGCTGTAAGATCAGCAGGGTGAGGAGCTCAGACTTGCACTTCTGTCTTAGAAGAGATGGAAGTGAATGCGTTCTGTTGCTCAAGGCCCTGTTGGGCTGATCGGAGCTCTGAGGGGCCCCACTTTAAAGGTTCTGTCTTTGAGGACCACCCATTCTTTGGTCAGTTTTCCACTCCACTCCCTACTTTGCTTGGAGTTGTGGGAAACTTGAGCGTGGTGCTCCTTTCCCGTGTGAACAGGGTGGGAACTCAGAGCCTTAGGCTGAGGACAGGCAGAATTGAGCTCAGGGCAAGAGTTACTGAAGGTCTTGGGACTAAATGGGCAGTGAAATATACTCTTTCTTTCCAAACATGTACAAACCAGAGGGGTGAGTATGTGAATGAGCCAGTGGTTAAAGAGATGACATGCAATTTCTTTGGACAGAGTTTTTGCATCTGACTTTTACAGAGTGGGTCTGGCTTGGAGCTGGGGCCTTAGTCTGTGTAAAGTGTAATTGAGCCTCACCCTGAGTTGACTTGGCTCTTAGTGTGGTCATTGCACATGTCCTGCCGTCCCTCTCCCTACTGACTCATGCCCATTACACATGGATGGTTCCACTTCCCTTTCACATCCTTCTCTGATGCTGCCAGACCATAACACATTCTTCTCTCTTCTGAATTTTTAAAGCATGTATAGTCTTGACCAGGGCTTCCCTGACGGCTCATATGGTAAAGAATCTGCCTGCCAGTCAGGAGATGCAGGTTTGATCTCTGGGTCGGGAATATCCCCTGGAGAAGAAAATGGCAACCTGCTCTAGTATTCTTGCCTGGTACTGGTTTAGTCATTAAGTCGTGTTTGACTCTTGCGACTCCATGGACTATAACCCGCCAGGCTCCTCTGTCCATAGGATTCTCCAGGCAAGAATAGTGAAGTGGGTTGCCATTTCCTTCTCCATTTTATTCTTGCCTGGGAAATCCCATACACAGAGGAACCTGGAGGGCTACAGTCCCCATGGGGTCACAAAGAGTTGCACACGACTGAGCAACTAAACAGCAACAAATAATCTTGACCACATAGTTTGGCTCTATTTGAAACCAAAATGGTAAAGATTAATTTCAATTTGGGCAATTTAAAATGACTTTGTAAGTAATAAAGTACATTTCAGTTCAGTTCAGTTCAGTTCAGTAGCTCAGTCGTGTCTGACTCTTTGCAACCCCATGAATCACAGCATGCCAGGGCTCCCTGTCCATCACCAACTCCTGGAGTTCACTCAAACTCATGTCCATCGAGTTGGTGATGCCATCCAGCCATCTCATTTACTTGAGTATAATTAATAAGCATATACACAAAATGAATGGGATATTTTCATCCTGGCCAATTACAAAAGATGAACCATAGAGCTGAAGGCATGATTTCAAGGAGGATTTGAGTAGCTGAGAAAGATGGATAGATGGTAGAAATTAAAAATGAGAAAACAGAATAATCAACAAAAGAATTACTACCTTTTTTCCTTAAAAAATGAAATGAAGCAAATATGCTAAAATATTTATCAGTTCAGTTCGGTCGCTCAGTCATGTCCAGCTCTTTGCGACCCCATGAATCGCAGCACGCCAGGCCTCCCTGTCCATCACCAACTCCTGGAGTCTACCCAAAACCAATGTCCATCAAGTTGGTGATGCCATCCAGCCATCTCATCCTCTGTCATCCCCTTCTCCTCCTGCCCCCAGTCCTTCCCAGCATTAGGGTCTTTTCAAATGAGTCAACTCTTTGTATGAGGTGGTCAAAGTATTGGAGTTTCAGCTTCAACATCAGTCCTTCCAGTGAACACCCAGGACTGATCTCCTTTAGGATGCACTGGTTGGATCTCCTTGCAGTCCAAGGGACTCTCAAGAGTCTTCTCCAACACCACAGTTCAAAAACATCAGTTCTTCGGTGCTCAGCTTTCTTCACCATTCAACTCTCACATCCATATACATGACTACTGGAAAAACCATAGCCTTGGCTAGATGGACCTTTGTTGGCAAAGTAATGTCTCTGCTTTTAAATACGCTATCTAGGTTGGTCATAACTTTCCTTCCAAGGAGTAAGCGTCTTTTAATTTCATGGCTGCAATCACCATCTACAGTGATTTTGCAGCCCCCCAAAATAAAGTCTGACACTGTTTCCACTGTTTCCCCATCTATTTGCCATGAAGTGATGGGACCAGATGCCATGATCTTAGTTTTCTGAATGTTGAGCTTTAAGCCAACTTTTTCACTCTCCTCTTTGACTTTCATCAAGGGGCTTTTTAGTTCCTATTCATTTTCTGCCATAAGGGTGGTGTCATCTGCATATCTGAGGTTATTGATATTTCTCCCGGCAATCTTGATTCCAGCTTGTGCTTCTTCCAGCCCAGTGCTTCTCATGATGTAGTCTGCATATAAGTTAAATAAGCAGGGTGACAATATACAGCTTTGATGTACTCCTTTTCCCATTTGGAACCAGTCTGCTGTTCCATGTCCAGTTCTAACTGTTGCTTCCTGACCTGCATACGGTTTCTCAAGAGGCAGGTCAGGTGGTCTGGTATTCCCATCTCTTTCAGAATTTTCCGCAGTTATTGTGATCCACACAGTCAAAGGCTTTGGCATAGTCGATAAAGCAGAAATAAATGTTTTTCTGGAACTCTCCCGCCTTTTTGATGATCCATTGGATGTTGGCAATTTGATCTCTGGTTCCTCTGCCTTTTCTAAAACCAGCTTGAACATCTGGAAGTTCACGGTTCACGTATTGCTGAAGCCTGGCTTGGAGAATTTTGAGCATTACTTTACTAGTGTGTGAGATATACTGCTGTTAATCAAGATGCTATTTGAGATTATAGCTCACCAGTTTAGGCTGGAGAAGAATTAATGACTGCTGGAAGGAGCAAGACACAGAAGATGGCCCTGTTGTGAGCAGCCACATACCTGGCCTTCCCCACTGTGATGTTGTAGTCATTCTGCTGATGTTAGAGCAAAGAAAAAAAAAAAAGTGTTAGTCATTCAGTTCAACTTTTTGTGACTCCATGGACTGTAGCCCATCAGGCTCCTCTGTCCATGGAATTCTCCAGGCAAGATTATTGGTGTGGGTTGCCATTCCTTTCTCCAAAGGATCTTCCAAGCCCAGGGATCAAACCTGGGTCTTCTGTGTTGAAGGCAGATTTTTTATCATCTGAGCCACCAGGGAAGCCCAAGGATAGAGAATCTGAGGGGGGAAATCACACCCATAAATTGAAGATCACCTCAAGTAGGAGAGGTTCTGCCTTTATGCCTTGGCTTCTGATAATATAAAAGCATACTAGTGGACAGATTTGATACAAAGAACTGGTTGGAGAGTCTGATTCAGTGGATATGCAGTTTGAGAAAAAGAGAGAAGTAAGAATGCAGTCCTGGTCTCTGACTTTGACCTCTTTGTTGGGGTGGGGCTGAGATAGGTACCCTGGAGAGAGGAGAAGTTTCCTGGGGGAGCCCTGGAGAAGACAAGTAGCCCAGTTTTGGGTGTTTTGACTTCGGCTACATGTAGGATAAATTATTGAACCTCTTCATTCCTTAGCTGTGAATTCTGCAAAGTGGATATAAGCATTTTCTGAGTCATTACACTTCAAACAACACCTGAAACACAGTTCAGTAGATGTCAGACAAGATGATATTGATGATCTAAGATGTCAAGGCTTTAATTGGGTAGTCATTTTCCCTGACCTGTCTGATCAACATCTTTTCATAGCAATCTTGTATTTATCAGAGGTCAACATTAGCAATCTGCAGAATTCACCCATCAATAAATAGGTCCCTCATGGAAATAGGTTACTTGGTTTTTCAGACAGATGAAAAGAAGAGATGTTGAAATCAGTGAACTAGGGAAAGGAAAGTAATGTCATGAAGAATTAAGAGAATGAGGAAAACCAAAACCAAACCAAAATCAAAGAAAGGAAAGAAGAAGATAATTCTGGTAATGAATGTCAATAATTCTGTATTGATTTGCATTGCAGTTATGGCTAACTTCCCAGCTCTTGCCCTGAGTCAGGACCTGTGCCCTATGAAGTGTTGGCACTATGCATGTCCCTATCTGCAGATGAGCAGCCTGCATCTTCGAAGGTTATGTGAACTCTCAGGTTCATATATCTAAGAGGTGGGACCAGCATTCAAATTCAAGAGAACCTCACTGGCGCAGAAGTGAAGCTTCTTCAATGCATTTTTGACCTACTGGCACATTCTTCCTAGCTCACATTAACTCATTTTACTTCCTTTTGCTAATTGCATGATTGGGAATAAAGCATATGAAAATACCTGTTTCACCAGAGAAATATTTAGGTGTATAAGGCTTCTAAAAGTTCCTCTCTCTTTTTCATGGTTGTGCATGATCAGTTGTGTCCAGTCCATTGTGACTTCACGGGCTGTAGCCCACCAGGCTCCTCTGTCCTTGCGATTTCCCAGGTAAGAATACTGAAGTGACTTTCCAGTTCCTTCTCCAGCAAATCTTCCCAATCCAGGCATCGAACCCATATTACTTGTGTCTCTTGCATTGGTAGATGGATTCTTTTACCACTGTACCACCTGGGAAGCCCCCTTTTCACAGTACGGTTGAGTAAAACATTAGTTGGTGAAATACTGCATATAGACATCACCTTGCCAACAAAGGTCCATGTAGTCAAAGCTATGGTATTTCCAGGAATCATGTATGGATGTGAGAGCTGGACCATGAAGAAGGCTGTGCACTGAAGAATTGATGCTTTCAAATTTTAATGCTGATTAAGACTCTTGAGAGTTCCTTGGACAGTGAGGAGATCATATCAGTCAGTCCTAAAGGAAATCAACCCTGAATATTCATTGGAAGGACTGATGCTGAAGCTGAAACTCCGAATGCTTTGGCCACCTGATGCGGAGAGCTGACTCAATGAAAAAAAGACCCTGATGCTGGAAGAGACTGAAGGTAAAAGGAGAAGGGAGTGACAGAGGATGAGATAGTTAGATGGCATCACTGACTCAATGGACATGAACTTGAGCAGACTCTGGGAAATAATTAAGGACAGGGAAACCTGGCGTGCTGCAGTTCATGGGGTCGCAAAAAGTTGAACAAGAGTGAGCAACAGCACCAGATACAGACATCCTTCAAGGACTGCTGGAGTCCTCCACGGCTTATCTGTAGACTATGTGTTATGAGGAAGGTCTTGTGTCAGCATCATCGGTGTTATAGGTGTCAACTACAATTTTAGAAACTTGCCAAAAAGTAGACTTTTGAATTTGGGGACCTGGTTACCTAATAGAAATAAGATGTAGCACAAGGTGTATTGATAATGTGTACTGAATCCAGGAACTAAAAAGCATGTGTCCCCCGGTCAGCGTCTACTGAGCGTGTGACTATGAGCTAAGGGGAGCTCTTAGCCAAATGGAACCAATTAGCGTACCCTTGGCTGTGGACCTAAGGGTGTTTACCAAGCCACTTCACTGGTGGGAGTCAGGTTTCTTTATCCTTCTTGTTTATAATTTAATTTTCAACTTGTCCTTAAAAAAGGTTGTGAACTTTGGCCTAAAGTATAAAAATCTAGATTTTTATGAGCAAGCTGAATGAAACTCAGGAAATGAGTTCTAAACTTGTATGCTCGATATGTACCTGCTTTGAATTTATAGCTTTGATGGATATTATTTTTTGAAGTAAGTGCAAGGAGCTGTGTTATATTTGAGGGGCGTGATGGAAGGCAGTGAGCATGGAGTAGTAAAAGCCATCTTAAGCCATCACCGAATTTCCCTCTCCCTCTAAAAGTCCAGTTGGCATCAGCATGAGATTTTATGAGAGAAAAATCTTTCCCAAACTCACCTTTTGGCTGCAAAACATTATAGAAAACCCACTTGGATCTATTTCTTGAGAGAGGAAATGGACGAAATGTGTGTCATTTGTATCAGGCAGTTGTGATACCATGATTATTCATGTTGGTCCTGTGAAAATACCTTTTCTAATAACTCTGAATCATAATATTGAATGTCCTGTGTTTAGTATTTGATTGAAGGTGGTGAAAGGAGGCAATGATAAGAAATGGTCTTATTTGTTTTAGATCAAAAGATAATTTAGGACCAGCAGCCCTCAGAGAGGGATTAGGGTACCAGGAGGGTGAGAGTGGGTCAGGATCATTTGTTTATTCCTTTCCTTCATCCCTCATCCTCTTGTCCTCCAGAATGAGGGTGGGAACAGTTTGCCAGCCGTGTGTAATGGAAAATATGTTCCACTTGATTCTGTCCGTTCTGAACTACTCTTTCAGAGCTGGTGGTTTATTTTCTTTATTACTTGAAAGTATTTATTGTCTTCCTGATTTTTGGAAATACAATGATGTTATTGTTCACAGAGACAAGCTAATTGACTCATAAACAAGAACAACCTTACTTAAAATTAAAAAAAAAATTATATATTGACAAGCAAAGTACAACCTGTAATTGTATTAATGAGTCAGTCACTTAAGCTTACTTACCCAACGTTTGCTTGACTTTCTCAATGTGCAGCCCAGGCAAAAGCAGTAAATAAAAACCTGGTTAAGACTGTGGTGGGTGCCTGTGCAGTGACTTTGATGTGAGATTTGGGAGCGTGGAGTAGTGTTTACAAGCACCGTGTTTCAGTTATGTGGTGGTGATGGTGGTGTACTCACTCAGTCGTGTCCGGCTCTTGTGATCTTATGGACTGTAGCCCAGCAGGCTCCTCTGTCTATGGGATTCTCCAGGCAAGGATATTAGAGTGGGTTGCCATTTCTTTCTCGAGGGGATCTTCCCAACCCAGATATTGAACCCTGGTCTCCTGCATTGCAGGCAGATTCTCTACTGATTGAGCTACCAGAGAAGCCCCAGTTCTGTGTTGCTATGTAATATTATTATTTCCAGAATTAGCTGTGTAAAGCAATAGTAACCAATTATTTTGCTTACAGATCTGTAATTTAGGCAGAGCTCTGTGGGGTCCCCAGGGATGGGGGAGCCTGGTGGGCTTCCGTCTATGGGGTCACACAGAGTCAGACATGACTGAAGTAACTTAGCAGCAGCTGTGGGGTCAGCTGAGGTAGGTCAGCTGGGCTAAAGGATTCACTTGAAGATGGCTTATTCGTGCGGCTGGCAAGTTGGTGCTGGCTGTTGGCTAGGAGCAGAGCTAGGTCATGCAGTCTCCTCTGTGTGCGTTTCTCTCCTTGAGGCTGTTTGAGCTTCCTCAGAGCATGGTGGCTGGGTTCTAAGACCGACTGGTGAACAGGCAGCAGCTGGAAGCTGCCAGTCTCTTAAAGGTTGAACTGGAAGGACACAGACCCTTGCTCTTGAGGTGAGAGGTGTTAAAGGATCTACAGCCATTTTTAATTTACCACAGGCTACTTAACTCTGGCTCTGTAAGCTATGCACGTTCATATCTTTTGGCGCTTCTCAAGGTGTTTCCCTACCTGTATTATCCTCCCTTTCTTTTTATTTCATGCTTTTTCAATGAGGGCAGAAATTGGCTCTAGAAATGGGGAAAAAACTTAGATATTTATAATGGGAATATTTGTACCACAGAACATAAACAGATGCACAGTATAGTGTGCTACAAAATTCCATGGGAGTGAGAGAAGTCATTAGAGAAAGCAAAGTCTAAAAAGGGCTCCTTAGGTGGCAACTATTTTTTTACGTTTTTTTTTTTTAAGTGAACTATTTTGATAGTCTTTATTGAATTTGTAACAGTATTGCTTCTGAATTATGTTCTGGTTTTTTGGCTGTGAGGCATGTGGGATCTAAGCTCCCAGACCAAGGATCAAACCCATGCCTCTTGCTTTGGAAGATAAAGTCTTAACCACTGGACTGCCAGGCAAGTCCCTAGGTGGGTGATTAAGAAAAACTTTGAGAAACACAGCTTTACTTTCAGTCCAAATTTCTTATCCTCTCTTATATAGAGCCTATCCTAACCTAATCCTAAAAAACTTAATTGTTCACTTTTTATATACTTATAGACATTTTATTTGTGTGTATGCATGTATTTAAGCTGGTTGTTCTTAAGCTTTTTCTCCCTTACCTAACTATGAACTTCTTCCATGCATATGATCATGTACCAGTAAAATGCCTTTAATGGTAAAGAATCCACCTGCCAGTGCACGAGATATGGATTCAATCCTTACGAGATCCTTGGATGACCCCCTGGAGAAGGACATGGCAACCCACTCCAGTATTCTTGCCTGGAGAATCTTATGGACAGAGGAGCCTGGCAGGCTATAGTCTGGGTAGTCACAGAAGAATTAGGCGTGACTTAGTGACTAAACAACAACAATCACCGTTTAGTGAATTAATAAAAATGGACCAAGGGGAAATTAGGTTTTATAATAGTTTGGATTCTTCCAGAAACAGACCCTGAGATTTAGGGGCATATAACCTTTTGGAAAGTTCAGGAAACATTGGTGGAGAGCAGGGAGGTAGGGCAGGGAGAAAGAGGAGGCAGTGAACTGTGCCATCAAGCCAGTTATCACGTGTGAGCTTAATCCTGCAGGAAAATTCTCAGAACTGTTAAAAAAAAAAAAGCCTAAAACTAAACTGAAACAAAAAAGTACGTGCAACTTAGAGTTTAAATCACTTTTAAGGATGGGAATTTGGGGTATTTATACTCTAGCTTTCATCATTCATTGATTGCGGAATCTCAGGGATGCTCATCCACTGCTCTTGCTTCTTTGGCTTCAGGAAAAGCCCCCGGTAGAGAGAAGCAGGTACCCATGGGAACGTCATGGGGCCTTCCAGACGTGGGAAGGCCTGAGAGCTAAAGGCAGGGCACCTGAGGGCTAAAGGCATTGTCAGGTGTAGGCTTTCTTAGCACTTGGTGACTGAAACAGTAAAAAGAAAGGTGACAGATGATTTTGTTTGGAATGGGGGAACTCTTACTTTTTCAGTGTCAGTCTCCCTGGTTGAAGAGAAGACAAGAAACATGCCTGTCTAATTCAACACTGTATAGCCAGCAGAGTCTCTGATTCAGCAAATAGGATTAATGAATAAGTGGCTGAATAAACCAGCACCAGGTTTAAAAAGTGTGTTCTTCATTGTGTTCCAGTTCCAGGGAGGTCAGAGCAGGTCAGGCACAAGGTGGTAATGAAAGCTGACAAATGTCAGGTGTGGTTTGCTTTCAAGGACTCTTAGAGAACAGACTGACCAGAGGGTAGAATTGCTTCTGGTTGCTAGGGCTGCTTATCGAACCAATGGCATTATCATGACTGTGTAGCTTAGACTCAAGATTCAGATCCACTGAACTCAGATAAGCCCAGAGCAGATCATGCCCATTTTCTTTTGTCTTGTCCTGAGGCATTTAGCATTATCTTTGGTTCTGGTGCCATGTAAGCAAGTACAGGAAGTCCACTGTATACAAGCAAGTTCTGAGAGCTCCAATTTGTTTGTAAGTCCAACAAACTTAGCCTAGGTACCCAACTAATATTTACAATCAGCTATTTAATGCTGCTTTTATGCTGGCTTCCAGATAGCCTGGGCTTGAAATAAAGATGCTATACTCGGTCTACACCGTACTTTAAAGTACACACAAGTGTAACCACTTGTAGAGGATTCAGGCACGTGACAGTGTACACCAGATACATGAACTAACTGACGTGATTGGACATTCGGACACATGTTTGCGTCTTTGAAAGTTCCCAGGCTGAAGATTCACGTGGAGGGGACTTACTGTAATAGTGACTGGCAGCAGCTAGTGAAATATCTGTGTTCAGAGAAGCTTAGAACAGTGGAGAGTCCACATGCTAAGTACCTTCTCTGTCAGTTATGGGCCGAACTGTGTCCCTCGTTCCCTCAAAAAAGACATGTGGAAGTCTTAATCCCCATTGCCTCAGAATGTGACCATATTTAGAAACAGGGTCTTTGCAGAGGTCATCCAGTTAAAATGCGGTCATTAGGATGGCACCTAATCTGATACGGTGTCCTTCCAAAAAAGGGAAATTTGGACTTGGAGACAGACATACCCAGCCACCAAAGAGATACAGCTCTGGCAATGCCTTGATTTGGGGCTCTTGACTCTAGAATTGTTTGACAGTACATTTCTGTTGTTTCAAGTCACGATAGTTTTTGGTACTTTGTTATGGCAGCCCTAGAGAAGTAGTCTACTTTAGTATACTTTTATTTTTTTTAAATAAAGACTTTCCTAAATAATTGCCCTGTATCTCCTCTTCTTCCTACCCTTTGCTTGCTTTCTTAAGTGTGCTGCATTGATTGTTATTTGCTTGCGAATTTCCAGGGGTAAGGAAAGATATTCCATTCCCAAACCATTTGGAGGACAGCAAAAAAACGAACAAACAAACAAAAACCAAAACCTATCTTCTGAGTTTGGACCTTTTGGCTGTTACTCAGGGGAGGTCATTTTCCTCAATGAAATGTTTTGCCATCTCTACCAGGACTGGATGGAGATGAGCCTTTTGTGCTGCTGTAGTTTGGTGAGACTGGCCTGAGAGACGGCCGGCATCTCCTACATGTTGCTTCTCAAGGGGCTGAAGGCAAGGAGCCCTTTCTTCCTGAGGAAGTTTGTGTGATTTCGGTGAAACAAGTGTGGCCACTAGTTATGGTCCCTGTGGCTGAGAGTTGTCAGCATTCTCCACGTGAGGCCGGAGGTTGTCTGGTTGTGGATCTGAGCCCGAGCTGGATTGCTAGGGTGATTTTCAGAACATGGTAGTCTAGCTGATGGTAGTTGGTGGTGTGGAGTCAAGGAGTAAAAGGGAGTAAAATGAGATGAGAACAGACTGATTTGGGCATGTGTGTAGTTTGATGGCTTTGTTTTTTAATTCCAGTTATGTTGTTTTTCTTTACTCACTTAATCGTTCATTTATTCATTAAATAGCCAATTCATCACTGCTTTTTGTCAGGTGCTTTGCAAGAGACGAGGGTTACAAAGAAGAAGCAACCTTATAAATGTACTCACATTCCAACATTATAGGTGGTATGATGAAAGTCCTATTGTACAAGGCATGGTTCAGGCATAAAGCAGGTAGACAGGTCAATTCTACCTGAGCTGGGAGGTAAGGAGTGTCCAAAAAACCTCTATAGATGTGATCATAGTTGAGAGAATGGTCAACAAACCATTAGAGTTGCTGAAATACGAAGCCATAAATATCTGAGCTGGAAAAATATAGGGTGGGAGGAAAGGACCTTTGGAAATGATAGATAATGCTAACACATAGTCCCTTGATGTGGATTAATTTTTGGTCTTAAAAAAAACCCAAAAAACTCTGCTGAAGGTATCATGTTTAGCAAATGGATTCTCAATTCTCTGTAGATGACTCTGCAGCACGTTGATCTCCCCTGCACCCTGATCAAAGTGAACTCTGGGCTTGCCAAAGCTCTGGCATGTCACCTTCCTGACAATTTGAAGCCCGGGAACAAAATTATTTTTAGTTTCCTTCCAACCTGCCGAGATCATGTTCAATCCAACATCAACCAAAAAAACATTGTTCTGCAGAGGAATTTTGTCTAGGAAAAATAAGTGAAAATAAAACCAAATGCGTATGAACAAAAATGTGTGTGTGTTCAGAACATTTACCTGTTGTGTCCTGAGGAATGGGGTATTCATGACACCAGAAAGCCAAGCATTTCAAATGGGAATGTGTGGGTGCCCGAGGGGCCACATTCAGGGACTGAATGAAGTCCCTTGGAGGGGAGTATGAGAGACAGTCATTGGAATCTTAACTTATAATACTTGGTTTGATTTCCAAATCTTATGTTGTTTTGTCTGACTTCTTTTCATTCTTTTAAAAGCATGTTTATGCTGTTTTGTTTTTGTTCTCTGCTCTGTGCCCTCATTTGTTGCTTGGGAGGAAGATAAGCACTCATGGATGTTTCTGGCTGTGCACTTGCTCTGGTCAGGTTTGTAAAGGCTGCTTTGTGTTTCCCTCACCTACGTGTGTGTGTCAGAGTGACCTGAGAAGGCAGTCACTCGATCTCTGCCTCACCTGTGTAATCACCAATAACTTACATTAGATGTTACATAAGATTAATGTGGAGAAGGCAATGGCAAGCCACTCCAGTACTCTTGCCTAGAAAATCCCATGGATGGAGGAGCCTGGTAGGCTGCAGTCCGTGGGGTCGCTAAGGGTTGGACACGACTCAGCAACTTCACTTTCACTTTTCACTTTCACACATTGGAGAAGGAGGTGGCAACCCACTCCAGTGTTCTTGCCTGGAGAATCCCAGGGACGGGGAGCCTGGTGGGCTGCCGTCTATGGGGTCACATAGTTGGACACAACTGAAGTGACTTAGCAGCAGCAGCAGCAAGATTAATGCACATTGACTTTTCAAATGGTAGAAAAGATACAAATTAACTTAGAGAGCAAAGGAAAGAGAAGACAATTACATGCAATTCAATGACCTAGAAATGGCTACTCAATACTTTTGTATATATGCTTCCAGATATTTAAAAGTGGTTGTCTATGGGACTTCCTTGGTGGTCCACTGGTTAGGACTCTGCACTTTCACTGCAGGGGTTGAGGGTCGATCCCTGTTCAGGGAACTAAGATCTCACATATTGCATGATGCGACCAAAAAATTAAAAAAAAAAAATTTAGTTAAAAGTGATTTTCTAACTATAAATGGCAGAAAATGAGGGAAAAAATAAAGATAATTTGTGTCATATATTTAGTGAAAATGAAAGTCACTCAGTCGTGTCTTTCCGGCCCCATGAACTGTAGCCTGCCAGGATCCTCTGTCCATGGGATTCTCCAGGCAAGAATACTAGAGTGAGTTGCTGTTCCCTTCTCCAGGGGATCTTTCCAACCCAGGGATTGAACCCAGGTCTCCCGCATTGCAGGCAGATTCTTTACCATCTAGGCCACCAGGGAAGCCCATCATGTATTCAGGATCATGATTAAAGCTAGGAGTTTCTGATTCTAAAACCTTCCTTTTAATTTGTGCCTTATACTGTCTATTACAAAATTTAGGCCATTACACAGTTCTGAAAGGTGAATTGGTAGCTATCTTGTCAGCTCTGGACAGGAGGGCAGGGGTGCAGGGGTGCAGAAGTGATCTGGAATGATATGCTGGGTTGAGAACTCAACTAGTCATCAGATGACTGGACTTCGAGGCTGGTTGTCTTTGAAGCCTGTACCTCGGGGGTGACCTTGGATGAGTTGCTTCACTTCCCTGGGCTTTGTTTTCTTCGTCAGTGAAATCAGGGAGCTGATTTAGATCATCTGGAAGGAATATTGTGTGTTGCTGGCTAGTTCCTCCCATAGAGTTTCTTGGTTCATCTTTCTACATTTGTTTATGAGGGAATATAGAACCAATGTATCTGTAAGAAGAGGTGTCTGAGGAGAGATAGGATACTGACCACAATCAGATAGTGGTTGGCATTGGTGAAACCATAAATATCAGAGCTGGAAATAAACAGGGAGGGAGGAAAGGACCTTTGGAAATGAGAGATAAACCTAATATGCACTTCATAACATTTGTGTGGCTTCCCATGTGGCACAGTGGTATGGTAAAGAATCTGCATGCCAGTGCAGGGGGGCATAAGAGACATAGGTTTGATCTCTGGGTCGGGATAGTCCCCTGGAGAAGGGAATGACAACCCACTCCAGTATTCTTGCCTGGAGAATTTCATGGACAGAGGAGCCTGGCAGGCTACAGTCCATGGGATTGAAAAGAGTCAGACACTACTGAGTGATGGACACTTTCAGATTCATAGAAATGATGTTAGACAACAAGCAAATTCTAACAATTTTTTTTTATACCAGTTCAAAATGGGTTTTAAAGCAGCAGAGAGACAATTCGCAACATTAGCAATGAATTTGGCCCAGGAACTGCTAACGAATGTACAGCAGTGGTGGCTCAAGAAGTTTTACAAAGGAGGAGAGACTCTTGACAATGAGGAGCATAGTGGCTGGCTGTCAGAAGTTAACGGCAACCAGTTGAGAGGGTCATCGAAGCTGATCCTCTTGCAGCTGCACCAGAAGTTGCCGAAGATCTCGGCGTCAACTTTTCTACAGTCAGTTGGCATTTGAAGCAAATCAGAAAGGTGAAAAAGCACGATGAGTGGGTGCCTCATGAGCTGACTGCAAATCACAAAAATCAATTTGAAGTGTAGTCTTCTCTTATTGTATGGAAAAACAACAAACTATTTCGTGATCAGATTATCACGTGCAATGAAAAGTGAATTTTATATGGACAGCTGGTGATGACAAGCTCATTGTTTGGACCGAGAGGAAGCTCCAAAGCACTTCCCAAAGCCAAACTTGCATCAAAAAAAGGGTCATGGTCACCTTTTGGTGGTCTGCTGCTGATCCCATCCACTACAGCTTTCTGACCTGCTTTGGAGCGTCTTCTTGGAAAATTAAAAAAACTGTGATTAGTATACTGCAGGCTCTAGGGAGAAAAGTGAAAAACACACAAGAATGTATGGGGAATTTCAGCAAAGAGAAACTGTAGGGAAGAATCAGATGAAACTGTTAAGGAAAACAAGGACAGGAACAAAAACAGCAACACAATGAGAGAATTGAAGAGGGCCTTTAACGAGCTCATCAGTAGACTCAACACAGCCAGCAGAAGAATAAGGGAACATGAAGACAGGCTATCGTCTTGATTGTATTGATTTTCTGTGTTATATTTCATTGATTTTTCCTCTGATCTTTATTATTTGGTTTTATTTATTTTTTTGCTCACTTTTGGGTTTCATTTATTCTTCCTTTGTTTTTTCTCTTAAGGTTGAAGCTGAATTTATTGAATAGAAAACTTTCTTTTGCATTTCTAATCTATTACTATTTCTAATGTTTCTAGTATGGGAATTTGTGCTATAAAATTTCTCTTAAGGACTATTATAGTGGCATCCCAGAATTTTTGATATGTTATATTTTCATTTTCATTCAGTTCAAAATAATTTCTACTTGACCTTCTGATTTATTCTTTCATCCATGGGTTATTTAGAAGTATAATATTTAGTTTCCATATATTTGGAAAATGTACAGAGATTTTTCTGTTATTTCTTGGTATAACTTGGATTCTAAATTTGCGGAGTTTTTATTTTGTGGTTCAGAATTTTGTCTGCCTTGGTAAATGTTTCATTTACACTTGAATTGCATTGTTTTTTGGTGAAGTGGATTATAATTTTTAATTATGTTGGGTTTGTTGATGCTGGTATTCAAAATTTCTGTATCTTTACAGATTTTCTTTCTACTCATTCTATCAATTTTGGAGGGAGAGGTATTGAAATTACCAATCAGATTTGTTTTTTTTATCTATATTGAAATTACCGACCATATTTGTGGTTCATAATCCCAGACCACCTGACCTGCCTCTTGAGAAACCTGTATGCAGGTCAGGAAGCAACTGTTAGAACTGGACATGGAACAACAGACTGGTTCCAAATAGGAAAAGGTGTACGTCAAGGTTGTATATTGTCACCTTGCTTATTTAACTTATATGCAGAGTACATCATGAGGAACGCTGGGCTGGAAGAAGCACAAGCTGGAATCAAGATTGCCGGGAGAAATATCAATAACCTCAGATATGCAGATGACACTACCCTTATGGCAGAAAGTGAAGAGGAACTCAAAAGCCTCTTGATGAAAGTGAAAGAGGAGAGTGAAAAGGTTGGCTTGAAGCTCAACATTCAGAAAACAAAGATCATAGCATCTGCTCCCATCACTTCATGGGAAATAGATGGGGAAACAGTGGAAACAGTGTCAGACTTTGTTTTTTTGGGCTCCAAAATCACTGCAGATGCTGATTGCAGCCATGAAATTAAAAGACGCTTGCTGCTTGGAAGGAAAGTTATGACCAACCTTGATAATATATTAAAAAGTAGAGACATTACTTTGCCAACCAAGGTCCATCTAGTCAAGGCAATGGTTTTTCCCGTGGTCATGTATGGATGTGAGAGTTGGACTGTGAAGAAGGCTGACTGCCGAAGAATCGATGCTTTTGAACTGTGGTGTTGGAGAAGACTCTTGAGAGTCCCTTGGACTGCAAGGAGATCCAACCAGTCCATTCTAGAGGAGATCAATCCTGGATGTTCATTGGAAGGACTGATGCTAAAGCTGAAACTGCAATACTTTGGCCACCTCATGCGACGAGTTGACTCACTGGAAAAGACTGTGATGCTGGGAAAGGTTGGGGGCGGGAGGAGAAGGGGACGACGGAGAATGAGATGGCTGGATGGCATCACCGACTCTGTGGACATGAGTTTGAGTGAACTCCGGGAGTTGGTGATGGACAGGGAGGCCTGGCGTGCTGTGATTCATGGGGTCGCGGAGAGTCGGACACGACTCAGCGACTGAACTGAACTGAACTGAACTGATCCTTGTGGTCTATGGTTTTTATTTGCTTCATTATGTTTAGAGTGAATTTCTTATAGGCAGCAATAGGGTTGGGTCTTGTTTTGTATTTAATCTCACTATATCTTTTCTTATATATAAATGTATATGATATATACATATATGATATAAATATATATAATTTTATATTTATGAAATATATAATTATATAATATATTTATATAAATATATATATTTATAACTATATAGTATATATAATATATTAAAATATATATAATATATATAATATATTGAGTTGTATGAGCTGCTTGTATATTTTGGAAATTAATTTTTTGTCAGTTGTTTCATATGCTATTATTTTCTCATATTCTGAGGGTTGTCTTTTCACCTTGTTTGTAGTTTCCTTTGCTGTGCAAAAGCTTTTAAGTTTGATTAGGCCCCCCTTGTTTATTTTTGTTTTTATTTCCATTTTTCTAGCAGTTCGGTCCTAGAGGATCTTGCTTTGATTTATGTCATTGAGTGTTCTGTCTATGTTTTCCTATAAGAGTGTTATAGTTTCTGGTCTTACATTTAGGTCTTTAATCCATTTTGAGTTTATCTTTGTATATGGCATTAGGAAGTGTTCTGATTTCATTCTTTTGCATGTAGTTATTCAGTTTTCCCAGAACCACTTATTAAGGAGGCTATCTTTGCCCCATTGTGCATTCTTGCCTCCTTTGTCAAAAATAAGGTACCCGTAGGTACGTGGGTTTATCTCTGGGCTCTCTATCTTGTTCCATTGGTCTATATGTCTCTTTTTGTGCCATACCATTCTATCTTGATGACTGTAACTTTAAAGTGTAGTCTGAAGTCAGGAAGGTTGATTCCTCCAGCTCCATTCTTTCTCAAAACTGCTTTGGCTATTCAGGGTCTTTTGTGTTTTCATATGAATTGTGAAATTTTTTGTTCTAGTTCTGTGAAAAATGCCATTGGCAATTTGATAGGGATTGCATTGAATCTGTAGATTGCACTTGGTAGTATAGTCATTTTCACAATATTGATTCTTCCTACCCAGGAACATGGGATATCTCTCCATCTGTTTATGTCACAGACAGACAGTTTGACTCATTTATGTTATTACTTCTCTCTATCACATACTCACACTCTGTTAGTTCAGTATTCCTAATTTAAGTATGTGTGTGTGTGTGTTAGTCACTCAGTCGTGTCCAACTCTTTGTGATCCCATGGTCCATACAGCATGCCAGGCTCTTCTGTCCATGGGATTTTCCAGGCAAGGATACTGGAGTGCGTTGCCATTTCCTTCTCCAGGGGTTCTTCCTGACCCAGGGTTTGAACTTAGGTCTCCTGCATTGCAGTCAGATGCTTTACCATCTGAGCTACTAGGGAAGAGTTAATTTAGCTATACTTGAATTTTTTTCTTGAGTGGGTAGAATTTTTGTTCTGTGCTCCTAGCATTTGTCATTTTTCCATCTTGTTTGCAAATTCAAATGTCTATAACGGTCAAGCTAGTCAAATGACCTGGAGTAGGAAATGGCAACCCACTCCGGTATTTTTGCCTGGAAAACTCTGTGGACAGAGAAGCCTGGCAGGTTACAGTCTATGGAGTTGCAAAGAGTCAGACATGACTGAGCATACACACTCAAGTCAAATGTAGGAGTGAAGTTGGTAAGGCATAAATAGTCACTGGTATTTAGTATAGAAGAGAAAGCTGGTACTGGGGGAAGAGGGGACATGGTGAATTGTAGAGGAAAATGCTTGAGTAAATAAGGGCATTTGCAACAACCAGCTGGAGCTAATTGTTGCCCTTAGGGCATGCAAGTTGCTTTTGTTGATCTTCTGATCTTTTAAGAGAAGTGGAAATGCAAATTTTCATCATATATAGCTCAATTTTTGAATACTACTTCAAATTTTAATCATAAAACAGTCTATGAATCAAAGCTTATTTATAGGCCAAACATGCCTTCAGGCTGTGAGCTTGCAACCTGTGTTCAAGAAAATTGCAGAAACTACTTAGGCTAGGGATACGGCACATGTATATTTGTGTATGTGTATTTCAGATCAATACAAAGTAAATAAGTGAATACACATATTCACACTCCCCTGAGTTAAGTCTTTCACAAGCTTTGGGGACTTTCTGCATACTCTGGAGCATGAAGTTATTTTTATGTTTCTCCCACATAATCTTTTGAGAAAATCTATGATGTGTAAAAGAAATGCTTCCATAATTAAAAACTGCATGAACAAATATGGGTGTGTGAACATGAGTATTTTCAGTTAGTTTAATAATAGCTATCACTTTAACAGAGACAGACAAATTTATGAATATCTGGATGGAGGCCTTTAAGCTGTAACATTTTTTGCATATGGCAGTCACCAGGAAAATTTGCAGCGAGAAAGTTCATGCCAAATTGATGTATGTCTTTCTTTTCTTAAAATATCAGATTAACACAAATTGCATTAAAAATTAATTCTTGAAGTAAAACAATTTTGTGTATGCCTATCATATTTGATGCAATCCTGCTTTACTTTTAAAAAGAACAAAAAATAATAGATGAACAAGACCTTTGCACTAAAATGTGTTTAGATGAAAGTTGAATTTAAGTAAAATTTTCTTTTATTCACTCATATTATTACTCTTAATCATCTAACAAATCATTTGCTGTTTATCTAACAAAATATTTTTCTTGCAAGTGGGTTTTTTTTTTTTGGTGAAAGTGCTAGAATAAGTATTTAAAAGCAGAAATCTAAGAATATACATTAAAAATAAGTAAAAGATTATTAGATCTTAGGGGGGCACCTGGTGGGCTGCCGTCTATGGGGCTGCACAGAGTCGGACACGACTGAAGCGACTTAGCAGCAAAGGACACAAAAGATTATCTCACGTTTTCCATAATTCATATGTGGGGCCTGGCTACACTTTTTTTTTTTTTTTTGAGAGAAGTGGTATACAGTGTAAGGACACTACAAATGAGTTCCAATAATTCTTACAGAACCCTAAAGTATTAAAATGAAATGATGAAATGTGATTATGTGTGGAATGTCAAAGCCCTACTGATTTTTGTATACTTGTACAAATTAACATTTGTTGGTTTATTGAGCTTTTCTATTAATTCCATTCACCCACTTGTTCTTGTGGTTCTCTTGAGAACATTTGCAATATTTTTGAAGCTTGATTAGGGCATTACTGAGTCAGTAATTTGCAAGTTAAAACTGACCATTGTAGTCAGCCTTCAAAATGCAGAGATGAACCAGGGATTAAAACCTTTAATGTCTTCCCTCTAATTTGAGTAAAGATAGTGTTCCAGTTATCTTAGAAAAATGAAAAGGCAGGATTTGCCTTCCAAAGAAGTTTTGTATTTTGGATACAGAATCAATACAAAGGTGAGATACCTTGGATTTGAATTGGTAAAATATGTAAATCCCTGCCTGCTAAACTGCCAAAGATTAATGTTTGAATAGGAGTAGGAAGCACCAACTGTAAAATTATACAGGGCATGGCGATTACCCCATCTGCATAATGGGGCTTGATTTAGAGGCTCTATTTTAGGATCCCACATAAAGCACCAAATGTAGAAAGCAGAGCTTTGTTGAATTTGTCCTGGGCAGTGCCCTAATTTTCTACAACAGTATTCACTTCCCTTCTTTAAGGATAAATAACACATTTTCCTTATGGAACCTTGTGCTTCTGTCATGTGGGAACCATAGCTTTTCTGAACTACTCTATTAGATTGCTCTTGTGTTGCCTTTTTATGATGCTATTGAATTATGTTATTTGAGGTTGCATTATCTTTATTACACTTGTTTGTCTATGCAAAGAACAAGTGAGATCATATTTGACTTATAACAAGCATTTTAAAGTTAAAAAATGAGAAAACTGAGGCCCAGGAGGTACAAGGTCATGCAGTTCTACCAGAGATATTGGTGGCACCTGGGTCTTGTCTACTCAGCAAGAATTGGATATCATTGCACACACAGTATTTCACTGTCTCTTGATAGTTGGCATTCATGTTATTTTGGCAGCTCAAAGGGCTTTATCTGAGACATGAATAATCTGAGGACTATAATACCTTCTTTGGATTGTTATTGGTGCTTGATCATTAAGGCTCAGCCTATTCAAATAACTAACTGCAAGATTCATTATATTTTAAGAGATAATGTTGCTATTCATTTATGCAGATTGACATTTATGAAGTCCTTTTTAAATTTTCGTATCTCCTTTTTATTTTTGCGGATGATTTTTTATTAGAAAGTAACTTTTATTGCTGAGACTCTTGAGTTCTGGGGATCAGACACGTAACTCAAGCATAAAAAGCAGTGTATTGATTCACACTGTCAGTAAGCCCATCACTAGATCTAAGTCTAGATGCAGCTGGATCCAGGGGCTCAGCCTTGTCAAGTCTGTGACTCTCCATTTCTGAGTTTTCCTTGTCTCTGTGTGGTATTATCATTCACAGACTGACCTTGTGGGGAAAGAAGGTCAGTCACAGCTCTGGACTCTTTACTCCAGTTTAGCAGCCCTACATATCAACCTTCCAGAAGATTCTGTTCAGCCAGTTCTTGAGTTTCCTCTTAACCAATGCCTTTGGCCAGAGACATGGGGTACTCAGATAGTCAACCTGTGTTATATATTCCTTCCCAATGTTAGTGGGTGGGGAATTGTGGTTGGCAGCCTCATTTCACAAAGCAGCATATAGTTGTGGAGTTTTTCCCTAGGGAGGGGCAAAAGAGTGTTCTTATCAGAAGCATCTTTAGCTATCACACTTCTACAGATGAAAGTTTATAAGACAGACACAAGAGTTATATACAAATATTAATTTTCTGTAAAAAGTGGTAGACTCAGTGATTCATCACATATTCCAGATTTTATTTCTCTCTTTATCTTCGTCCTTTCACAGTGGACACAAAAGACAATGCCATCAAACTAAAAAAACACTTTTCAAAAAAAAAATAGGGATCATTTTCTCTATTTTACTTTCAAATATTGTCTTAACCTTTTTCTTTAGGTTTTCTAAGAAACTTCTCATGTAGAATTGTAGTTGTCATTTGATTTAACAGTCTCTACTGATTGTGAAAGAGCTTTCAAGAAGAGGTTCTCATTTTATTTCTGTTCCAGCTATGCCTCTCACAGTGCTGGCTGAGTGGGAGTATTGAGTAAAGGTGGATGGTGGAGGTTATACAACAACATTGTGTTGCATTTGAAATTTGAACTCCAGTATTTTTCTATTCACATTAGAAAGATTCTTATTTTTTTAAAAAGAATGGTTATTTCTTCTGCGTGGCTCCCAGGCAAGTAATCAAGGGGGATGTACATGTAACTGTGACTTCCAGTCTCTCTTGTGCCTAGTGATTGAACCATTTGGTTCTGATAGTAATGACAGTGGGGAAAGAAAGACAGTCTCAGAACTCCTGGGCCGTGTGGTTGTTCAACCCTCATAAGAATAGGGCCATTGGTGCCATCTTCAGGACCTTCCTGTGTGGCAGAAGTCAAGCTGAATTGAGCTGCAGCTTCATGTACCTCTCATGGAGCCCCAGCAAAATGGCAGCCAGGGTAGAGTGTCCCCACTTGCTCATTATCCCGTCTTCTGAGCCCCTCTCCCTTTACAGTGTTCATCCTGTGGCTCCAGTTAGTTGTCCACAGAGGCAAACCAGCTTCAGCTGTCACTCCCAGTGGTCTTTGTTTCTCTTCCCAGACCACCTTGCAACCCCAAATCCACACCCTCTATTGGTTGGGAATCAATCAGGAGCAAAGATGGAAACTTCAGATTAATACAAAAACTTGCAATTTTAGGAAGACATCCTTACATTTAAAAAACTAGACATCAATATTGCTTGGAAAAATTGAGTGAAAGTCTCTTTTTCATTTTAAAATGAAGGCCTTGTTCTGATACAGATTCCAAAACTTCTACTTCCTTTATATTGAATTCTATGGAAAATGTTTTTGGCAATTTATATTTAGGTGAATGTACTTGTATTTTCAGGCTTCCCTGGTGGCTCAATGGTAAAGAATCTGCCTGCTAATGTGGATTTGATCCCTGGGTCAGGAGGAGCCCCTGGGGAAGGAAATGGCAACCCACTCCAGTATTCTTGCCTGGGAAATCCCACAGAGGAGCCTGGTGGGCTACAGTCCATGGGGTTGCAAAAAGAGTCGGACGTTATTTGAGCTGTGAAATTTTTTTTTTTTTCATTTTATTGTCTGAGTTACCTTCCACACATACTTGTGGGGCATCTGTGATATTTCAGTTGGTGTTTTAGGTACTTGGGAGACTTCATTAATTAAAACAGTTTCTACTTATATGGTGCTTATATTCTAGTGGCTGGTGATAGAATAGTAGCAGACGGTAGTAGTAGTAGTCTAGTGGATGGTAATAAAACACATTTCATAGTGATGATAAGTAGTGATAATAGTAAAGCTGGGGAAGGAAATAGTTATGAGGATTTATGTGTACCAAGCTTAGCTCCATAATCTGTGGGGCCCAGTGCAAAATGAAAATCAATGTCCTCCATTCAAAAAGTAGAAAATAGTGCCATTAAAAGTACTAAAAATAAAGCTTTTTTTCTTTTCTTCCATGAATCTCTCTTTGGAATAATTATGGTGGTTTTTCTTTTTAAAACTTGCTGTTTAATGGTGTTCTAAGTTTAAATAAAAATTAACTTTCAAATTATTAACATGAATTTGTCATTCATCATTTACCGGGCTCAAGTAAATGAGAGGATAGTGGGTAGGAAATGAGATTAGAGTTGCTTTGGTTTCCTGAAGTATGCGTGGGCTTGAAGGCCAGAGTAAGGACTTAGAATTTTTTGATGAGAAGGGGGGAAGACTTGGGAATCTTTTGGCAGAAGGGTGACAGCTGATGAGATTTTAGAAGGATTCCCTTAGGCTGCTGTGTGGCGAGGTTGGGAGTGGCAGAACTAGGTTGGAAGCTGCTATAATAGACCAAACAAAGATGGTGCCTGAACTGTACATATAGAAAAACAATGGTGATTAAATGTGGTTAGATTCTGGGTATATTTCAAAGTTAGTGCCAATAAGAATTGAATGTAGACTAGATGTTTACTTAGAGTCCTGGCCTAGACAGCAGATAAAATGGTCTGTTGAGAAGCAGCTAATTTTCTAAAGTTCTACAGCCAAGGCATGACACAAATGGAAAAGGCAGACAACAAAAGTCAAGTATGTGTGTTTTTCATCAATTCTTTTTCATTATCTCTAGACTTTCCTTCAAATAGCTCCTGTAACGTCTTCACTTATTTAGGTGATTTTAGCATGGATTACATAACTAGAATCTCATCCATACATATCACTTTGGAAGAACCTCTGAGAACAAAGTTCTGGCGAGGCTACCACTGTCCCATGTTTTCATGGCATAGGAGTGGGTATTGACTGTCTCCCGTAGTTTCATTTTGGTAGTATCCTGACAGATTTTTCCTTCCATTTTACTCAAACATTTTGGCCTGCCCTAGTGAAAACAGAGTTAATAAAACAAAAAGTTTGCTCCTGAGTTTGCTGTGCAACGGCACCTTGTACAATTCCAAATGATTTCACTCTGTTTGGCCTTTTTCTTTTTTCTTGCTTTTCAGCACTTTCAGACCATGCTGAAGTCTAAATTGAATGTCCTCACACTGAAAAAGGAACCTCTGCCAGCAGTCATCTTCCATGAGCCAGAGGCCATCGAGCTGTGCACGACCACGCCCCTGATGAAGTCCAGGACTCAGAGTGGCTGCAAGGTAGGCGGCGCACGGCCAGCAGGGAGCCTGCTGGGGGGATTGGCAAGAGGACGCACAGCCTTCAGGCACTTGTTTCATAGTGATAACTTTTGTAAAGCATGAGATGTTAGACGACTACCAGAGTAAGCTCACTGAGTGATGGTATAATGAATTTATACCCCACTTTGTGTTTCTTGATGATATAACTCTTCATCATATGGTGGCACACACTAAAGACCTGAGTTTTGCCATGTGTGAATGAAATAGTAATTGCCCCATATTTTCTGTAGCCCTATGGAACGTTGGGCTTGACAAGAAAAATTATGTCCTTAAAGATAATTCCTCCCTTTGTATTTGCAATCTGAATAACATATATCTTAAAGACCAAAGAACAAAACAAGTCTCTCAATAGTTGTACTCTCTGAATCCTCTGGGGGTAAATTTACATTTTCGTTTTTCTGTAGCTCTTACAATTTATTCTCGTATTCATGCCTCAGAATCCATTTAAAAAGTGTTTTTCATTTATGTAAACCATAATGCTGACTTGGAAAGAGAACTAGAAATGAAATCCATAATTTTGGTAAGTTTTTGGCTTCTTTCTCACATCGTATTCTTTTTTACATGTGTTGATGAATATAGTCATCTCTTTAGAGGTAACAAAGAAAATATGTCTCATGCATATTTTGTCATCAGAAATTTGTTTTGAGTCCTGAAAGTAAATTAAGGGGCAGGAAAATGCATGTTTGCTTGTGGATTTCTTTTATAACCTTGTAGTACACTCTTTCCCTTATTGCTTTCTTGGTTAGGGAAGCAAAGATCCATTGATCTTTCTCAACAGAATATTCCATCCCCTCCCCAGTGCTTGCATAGTTGTGGTCAGATTGGAGCAAGCCTGAGTGATGGTATTTGCACAAAACCTCACACATGTCCATTCATCACACAAATACTCTGGGTATGTTCAGTGTCTGCCTGGCAATGGAGATAGTGAGAAGCAGAGCCCCTACCCAACCCCAGCATCTTTATGGGGCTTAACTGTTCCTTGGAGGAGGAGAGAGGGAAAAGTACAAATGAGCAAACATTGGCTGATGAGAATGTCAGTCTGTGAAGAACTTGTGAAAGTATCTGTTAGGCAGAGGGAGAAGGAGAGCTAATTCCCTGGTCTTGTGCATTTTAGACAGAAAAGAATGGGCCAGTGACCGTGGGAAGGTGACAAAGTTGTGGTTTGTAGTGGAGTCCAGTGGGGGTCCAGGTATAGGGAGCTTTGATACTATGGCAAGGAGTTTAGATTTGGTTTTAATTTCTAGGGAGAAGTAGCAGAGGGATTCAGGATTCCATTTGGGGAAAAAAAAATTAAACGATAACTCTGCTAAGGTGAGCATCTAACTTCTCAAAAGCAATAGCCAGTGACTCTGCTTCAGTAGGGGAGAGTGGCCCCACAGAACTGCCTTTGGTCCCCTTGTATGCAGTGCTTTTGGTGAATTGATGATGTGAAGGGATTTTAAAACTACTCATTAAATTGTATAGTGATAAGAAATCAAATTAGGTTATATTTCCTTTAGAGATTTCCTGAAGTCTTTTTGAATTCTGTTCCTGTTGGGGACAGTGGTCCCTCAAAAGCATGATGAAATCAGTAGGAACAAGTATAAGGAGGAGTTTGGTAAAGTCTGCAGGGCATGTTTAAATGGAAGGGAAAATGCAGCTACAGAATAAAAAGACCTAACAATGCAGTCCCAGATACAAAAGAGGGATGGCTCTGTGTGTGTGTGTGTGTGTATGATGGGGGGAGGGAGAAGGAGGAATATTTGCTAGGATAATATAACATTTCTAATAAGAAATATAGGATTCCATATTCATGGAGTAATTTTTCTTTCTATGCATTGCTTTAGATCATGTTCATTTATTTTACTTCTAGAGGGATGTTGAAAAAGACAGAAGGAATTGAGAAGAGCATGTCAAAGAGAGTGAGCGTTGCCCAGGCATTGGTCTATGGGGCTATTTAGACAAAGAGAAGTCAGCAGCGATTTCAGCTGGATGCAGGAAGAACTTATGCATTCAAGGTGAAAACCACGTTCCACTGGGCTATAAAAAATTTATGACCTCTCCAGCCCTAGAAATCTTGAAGAGGAGATTCCAGGTGCAAATAATCATAATCCTAGAATCAGGCATCTGGGCCAATACCTCTTGAGGTACTTTCCAGCTTTTTTATTCTGTTTCAAGGATGAAAACGTCTAATGTAGCCTTCTTTAGACTGTGTACTTGAATCCACTTTACATATTTAAATTTTAGTTGCAAATATACTGGAGTCTCAGCCTTTCATTCTCAGGGACAATGTCACCTTTGTGTTCAGAGTCATAGTCTTTGGTTCCAAAACAACAAAACAAAGTTAGATTTTTGAGCCTTGAAATTTTGGTTTAAAATCTTCAGACCTCTCCCATTTTTTTTGTCCCAGATCATCCCCTGGAACAAAGTGTAGTATTTCCTCTCTGATTCTTGCGACTAACTCAGTTCCCAAAATGCCAGCTGCAGAAGGATCTCTCCCTCCCGGCTCCGGCCTGCCAGGCATAATGCACACAATGCATCCAGGGCCCAGCTGTAGGGCCGGCTTCGGGGACTCTCCTTCCTCCTCACAGTGCTGGCTCTTTTTGCCTCACAGCTCTCAAGTTGTGCCTGCATAACTTTAGGTTTGGGGAGGGACAGAGGCAGGAGGAAGCGAAGGAAAGGGGAGTTGCAAATGGATTCTGGTGAGCGAGGTCAAGGCCCTGGCTCTTCTCAGATTTCCCATTTCCCTCTGATCTGTATTCTCCGTGGGTCCTTGGCGGGATGACCCTGCCAGGCTATTCATGTTGCGGGCAGCTGGGTCTTTGTGTATTCTCCTCCCTTGCTGCCACTTTTTTTTTCTTTTTGGAGTGGAGTTATTTAACTGTACGATCCACTGCATACCATTAGGATGCTTGTTGGAGCTGTTCCGAGTGTCAGATGCTTGTGTCTGATTTTGCAGCGGAGACAGTGGCTTATCTTGCCTGCCTTCGCCTGTCTGAACAGTGGGATCCTAGATGGCTTTGGCTTGTTATCCAACATTTATTTAATTGATAGTCATCGGAAACCTATTGTGTGCATGGAATTGTGTAGAAAGGAGTCAAAGTAGGTGTTGTAAGTGAGTAGGTGGCTAGAATCCACCTGCCAATCCGCCTTCCTGATCCCTGGGTCTGGGAAGATTCCCTGGAGGAGGGAATGTCAACCCACTCCACCATTCTTGCCTGGAAAATCCCACGGACAGAGGAGCCTGGTGGACTACAGTCCATGGGGTCACAAAGAGTCAGGCACGACTGAATGACTGACCACTCACACACACATTTAAATTATTAAATTGCACAAAGCAATTTATAGTCAAGCAGAAGGAATAAGATGAATGCCGAAATAAATTGCAATTGCTTCCTATACTCATGAGTACGTCAGAAACCCCTGGATGATAGATTTCTGAACCATCTTTCCGAAGCATTTGATTTGGGCGCTCAGCTTACTGGTGGGGAGCAGGAGCCTGCGCTTTCGAATAGACCGTATAATTTACATGAAAGTGGTGATTGGACACGCTTGTGCTTTGAGCTTGAAGACCTGAACCACAGAGAAGGGTGTGATCTTAGCAACTGAGTGATTGGAGATGCAGTGGGGAGGTGGGAGATGCGGGGAAATGGAGGCAGTTTAGCACATCTAATAACATTTATCTTTTATTTAAAATGTTTTATAAAGTGTGTGATTGGTGGTCATTTCTAAGAAAGGATATAGCATGGAAGAGAGATACCAAGAGAAGATACAGGGGGAAAGATGCAAGAAGGAAAAGCAGGAAAATTAGAAGTTATTTACGAAAGGCTCCTGTTTGGGTCTGGGCCTGTCTGCCTTTGGGTTCCCCAGGTGGCTCAGTGGGTAGAGAATCCACATGCAATGCAGGAGACTTAGGAGACGTGGGTTTGGTCCCTGGGCCGGGAAGATCTCCTGGAGGAGGGCATGGCGACCCACTCCAGTATTCTTGCCTGGAGAATCCCATGGACAGAGGAGCCTGGTGGGCAACAGCCAATAGTGTAGCAAAGAGTCAGACATGACTGTAGTGACTAAGCATGAATGCACAGATTTACCTGGTTATCTTATTCTGTACCCCCTCAGCATCTTGGGAAGGAGCCAAGGTCCTGAGCTAGGTCTTGAGGGATGGACTACCGAAGGGATGCTCTTCTTGGCCACATGTGGCCTTTGGGAGTTGCTGGTGACCAGAGCTGGTTGAGCATGTGTTTCTTTCCACTCCCTCCCTTTCCATCTCCTATTGTTGATGCTGAGGGCACCCTTGACTTCTTTCTGCAGCTTGGTAGCTGTCCAACTGCCCCATCCCTTTATTCTTCACCGTAGGCCCTGCCAACATCTCACCTGGGTCTGCCCTCCGGGTGATGCTTTGTTTTCCAAATCTTGCCTCGTCCTGAATGAGGCACTTGGCCTGGCATCTTCTCAATTGTGAGAGCAGAAACAAACTAGTCTCCAGGAAGGAATTAGTGATTCATAAACCGTGACTGTTCTTACTTTACTCTCTGAGATTTCTGTGTTCTGGAGTGTCAGTGGTAGTCCCTTGGCTCTAAGAAAGAATGTGATTGATTTATACTTTCATGGGACAGGGAGGAGAGTTTCTGAACTGAAGGCATGGCAGGAAGCCCTCAACTTCCTCAACTCCTACCATTTTGTGCCCTTGTGAAATGGCCAGTTTGAGAAGTGGGCTCGAGCTGACCTGCTTATCTTATGCTGTGCTGTGCTGTGCTTAGTTGCTCAGTTCTGCCCAAGTCTTTGTGACCCTGTGGACTGTAGCCCGCCAGGCTCCTCTCCTAACTTGAATTTAAATATATTTAAAATTATCCTCATATGTATTTACTTTCTACACATATTTTGTATTTATTGGATCAGTTATGTATTTCATTAGAAATATAGTCATATTTTCTCACTTTACACATTAACAGAAGGGAAAACACATTGATTATATTATTATCCTCATCAAATGCATTTTGTAGCCCTTTTTTTGGTATAGGTCATTTTGGACATGGGAACCTTAGTATGTCAATTATACAGACTTTCTTTCTGAAAAAAGTTTCTGATTGAGACACGAAGGTAGAATATGAATAAAATAAAGAATAGTGACATATGAAGTAAGAATCGGGCCCTTGGTCTTTATGGTTTTTTCCCCTCCATATTCAGAGTGGATGTTATCTAAGCCTAATTTATTTTCTTGTCATTCTTTCTCATAGTTCCCCGTTAACAAATCAAAACTCAGTTACTTCTGTTTGTCTTTCCAAATGGAGAAGGGTAAAAGTTGATAGGAGCTTATAGTTTGTTGGTTTGTGTCAACAGGCTTTTATTTTCCTGTGAGTTTTACTCGTTGATTTGTAAATTTTCTGACTTTCTCCTTCCCTCCCCTCCTTCTCCCCTCCTCCCTTCCTTCCTTCCTTATTTTCTTCTCTCATTTCTTCCTTCATCCATAAGAATATATTGCACACCCTCAGGAAGTTCTGGAAGTTTTGTGTATTCATAGGGACACAAAGATAAACAATGGTATTGGATGCTTCATGCTGAAATAACAGGAAATGTAATCCGATTTGACTTGATTCGTTGTCATTGATTTGCTTTTGAATCTGTAAGTTCCAGAAGAAAGGAAGAAGGCAGTAGATGCTAGAGAAGTAACAAAAGTGTCTATTGCAAAAAGTTGCCCAAGCTTACTGACCTGCAAGGCGACACATATACTCTGCAGGAGGGGTGGTGGCGGTTGATGATAAAGGCAGAGTCCTCAGGTTGCCGAGTAAAGGCTGCTTTTTCCTCCATGTGATAGCCCGTTTTATTTCCTTGGTTTCTAATGGAGGATGTTTCTTTGTAGATAGGATGAGCATCAGGATGAGTACAGGCTACTCTTTAGGGTTCCTCTCGCCAGCAGTCATAAATGGCCATCAGCTGCCACATGGTTTGGCCTTCTGCACTGAGAGGCTTTCATCTTACTGGTGGGGAGGGTGTTTTCATTCACTGGAGAAACTCCACATCCCTCTTTTTAGTCCAGGTTTCTAATTTTGGCAGCCCATTAGTCAAGGTTACAAAAGAGAAAGAGAGTCAAGATTTCAGAAGTGATCATGGGTTCAAGCTTATGGAATTTGAGACATCTGTGCGACCGCCAGTGGCAACGCCCAAAGGGTGCTATATTAAGTGGGTTTGGAGCTTCATGGATGCCTTGAGGATGTCCTCAAGAATGGGGATGGAGAAGAGGAAGGAGTGAGACAGGCATGCAGAAATACAGACTTACACACATCATCGTGCTTGGTTTTTTTTGACTGAAGAGATTATTTATTCAATGACTTTTCTTTGGCAGAATCCAATATGGTGTTCCCATCTTTATGCACACACTCTTTCGGGCTTAAATCCACTATTCAGACCTCTCAACATGCACTGTGCAGGAGAGGGTCTCATGTTGAATTCATTGAATCTAAGACACTATCAGTTATACCACCAAAAAAGAAAAATGCTGCCACTAATCATTGTTTGATGCCATTGACACTAATACATGTTCATCTTTCGGGTTTTTAAAACATGAAAAAACAACAGCTGCCTTAGACTGGATTAAATATATAACCACCAGGAACAATAATAACACATTGTGCATGACTGGGTGGACCGAGCACTGTTCTGAGTGCTTTTCATGGTTAACGCATTTCATCTTCACAAGCATCCAATGAGGAGGGAGTATTACATGATCACACAGTTTAAGGATGTGGGAGAGAAAGAAGAATCACTGGGAAAGGAGCACCACAGGAGCACCAGGAGCACAAGAGGATGCTCTCCTCCCCACCGGGCACTGACTCCTCTTCAGCCTTTTCCTCTCTGCGTCCTGCACACACCTCCCAGGCACTCTGCTTACCGCCTTGTTCAGCTCTCAGACACATCAGAAAGAAAAATGGATATAAGTCCGGTAACAGCTGTAGCCCCTGTATGTTGTTTTAGGCTTAGTCTGTCTACATATGTTCAAGATACAGGCTACTTACGCTGTGATACTTAGTGTGGAAGGATATTTCATTTATGGTTTTAATGTAAACTTTTTGGCTGCAAGTCCCAACTTATGACTTTGAATTCTGTACTTTGGTCTTCCCAGTGACAACTGTGATGACTTCAACAAAGTTCTCCATCCTTCATGAGCTCACTTTTGTTATATGGTGACTAAAATCTTTTCGTCCTGGAAAGTGTCTTTATTTGTGCTAATGAAAGTGTTGAGGATATAGATTATCGTTCTGCATGAATGCCTGTTGAGTAGAATGGCAGGCTTCTTTATGAGGTTCTTCTTTCCCATGATTGATTTGTCCCATTAAGGGCTTCTCTGGGGACCGTTATACCTTCAAACTATTTATTTCCTGCTGCCCCCCACACTGTGAGAGCTGTGGCTGAAAATGGCCATTTTACTCTAGGGAACCAGATTTGACACTGCAGCTTAACCTTTGTTTAATGTCAAAGATGGTATCTTCCTTTATTTCTGAATTTGTAATGTTGCTGCATACTTTACTTCTTGCCTTTAAAAACTCTTGGGAAATCAACAAAGATGTATTAGTGAAAAATGGGAAAATAATCTACATGAAAGAAATTATAATATTTTTGCTCTACAATACTATGTAAAACATGCAGTCATTAAAAATTTTTTGTAGAAATTGTACTGATGAGAAAAATGCTCATAATGTATTAAATGAATTTAAAAAGCTGGTTGCAAATTGTTTTTAGATCCTATTTTAATAAAATAAAGTAAAAATAAAATAATTATATTCAAATCTTCATAATAGAAGAGTCACACTAAAATATCAACAGAAATGATCCCTGGATAGTCAGATTATAGGTAAAACTTTTGATTTTCTTATTTTTTGCATTTTATAAATTTTCAGCGATGAATAAATATCACTTTTGTTATTAGTTTTTAAGAGTAATTATTAAACTAATATTTATTTTAACAATTTAAATAAATTGTTAATTTGTTTAATTAAACAATTAAATAAAAGTAATTAATTGAGTGAGAATGTCACCTGGAAAATTATCTTTAAGCAACTCCATTCTCCTTGGAGCATTTGGAAAAGAGTACCCTCTAAGTCACCAACTTAGACATTAGTTTTTTCTCTTTGCCCAAGTCAGAATTTCCTTAGCTTCAGGGTAAGTGACATTTTTCCATCTAACCTGTGAATGCCCCGGTGGCAGACTAGTCTGGTGTGTTTAGCATAATAATTGTAAGTCCTACTCATATGAATTTGAAAGGATGGAGTGCTTGGTTTCCTCAGAGCTCCTGGGTAGCAATCTTAGTACCTGAAACTGCCGAAATTTATTCTTCACAGTTCTGGAGGTCAGAAGTCCACAACTGGGCAGAAACCACTGTGTTAGCAATTCCATGCTCCCTCTGGAGGCTCTCCGGGAAAATCCACTCCTTGCCTCTCCCAATTTATGATGGCAACAGGCATTACTTGGCTTGTGGCCACATCACTCCCGTCTCTGCCTCCATAGCAACACTGCCTTCTTCTCTTCTGGCTGTATCAAATCTCCCTCTACCTTATAAAGACATATGTTGCTGCTGCTAAGTCACTTCAGTCGTGTCCGACTCTGTGTGACCCCATAGACAGAAGTCCACCAGGCTCCCCCGTCCCTGGGATTCTCCAGGCAAGAACACTGGAGTGGGTTGCCATTTCCTTCTCCAATGTGTGAAAGTGGAAAGTGAAAAGTGAAAGTGAAGTCCCTTAGTCGTGTCCGACCCTTAGCGACCCCACGGACTGCAGCCGTGGTCAGACATATGTGGTCAGAAGTAAAACCCACAAGACCATCCAGGATCACCCCCCCTCCCACCTCATTTCAAAATTCTTAATGTATTCAAATCTGCAAAGACTCTTTTTCCTTTTAAAGTAACATTTATAGGTTCTAGAGATTAGGACCTAAATATCTTTGTGTGTGCTCACTCAGTCATGTTCAAATCTTTGTGGCTACATGGACTTAGCCCACTGGGCTCCTCTGTGGAATTTTCCAGGCAAGAATATTGGAATGGGTTGTCATTTCCTACTCTAAGGGATCTTCCCAACCCAGGTATCAAACCCATGTCTCTTGCCTCTTCTGCATTGGCAGGTGGATTCTTTACCACTTGCACCACTACAGATTCCTCCCTTATAAATGGGGAATTTTAGAAGTGTAAGAACTTACAGGCAAAAATGTAATGCTCAAAGTTATAAGTTGTTTAGGTTAACTTTATTCTCTCTTGGGCCTAAGAAGACTCTTTCGTTGAAATTCAGAAAGCTAGTTAAAGAATAGAGAGATGAAGAGAGTCACTCCTATATTGGACCATATTTCTTTGACGTTTGTACTTCCTTAATCAATATTTCTGAAAAAGAAGAGATGTCTTAACATTTAAATGAAATCAGGTTTTTTACAGAAACTTGTGAGCATTTGTAATTTGTTATGGTTCAGTGTTGTGAGTATGTTAAACATTGTTTGTTAAAAAAAAGTCCACGATTCTGCCACAGGGAGTGAGAACAGTGTTTTCTCTCCATTCCCTACAAAACTTAAAGGATAATTTTGAAAATGATTCAGAAGCTATCTTCAGTATAATGTGTGTGTCTGAGAGAAGTATCTTGTTATGAAGTTATTTTTTCCCTCGTGGTTTCCTCATTAGATGGTTTGTCTTTGAAACAATTTGTTGGTTTAGTTTGGAAAATTTAGCTTAATCATTATGTGAATACAGGGTTCATTTAGTCAGAAAACATTTTAATTATTCTGCATGTTTCCTTGGATTAATTCTGTGGATAAAATATAGTTCCTCTGTGGTAGACTTCATCTGTTAAGGAAAAATACAGAAGCACCACACAGAAAACCAATTAAGTTGGCAAAAACTCATTAATAATATGCTTTATGGTTTCTTTCCAACAGAGTTGTACTACTTGTTAGAGATGGTTGCAAGGTTATGATAATTTCAAAAATAAAATTTACTTTATACAAATATAATGCTCAAGTATAAGTAGTTAACGTTTAAAAGATGTTCTCATCTTTATATATATTTATATACATTTATATGCATTTTCCCCCTAGTGTTTTATTCGTCTTTTACATTCGAGGTGTCTCTAACGAGGAAATGAAATGTTACAGCAATAGTCAACCTGATACTCTAGCATTAGTTTAATTGATTGTTTGTTAAATGGAAAATGAGCATTAAATAAGGAAGCATTAGACTATATAGGGCTTCCCTGGTGGCTCAGTGGTAAAGAATCCACTTATGATGCAGCAGATTTGAGTTTGATACCTGGGTTGGAAAGATCCCCTGGAGAAAATGGCTACCCACTCCAGTCTTTTTGCATGGGAATCCCCTGGACAGAGGGGCCTGATGGGCTACAGTCCATGGGGTCCCAAGGGTTAGACACGATTTAGTGACTTAACTACCACCCACACTATATAGACAGTGAATATAATCTCATAAAGTCTGAAATTTCTTTGTTAGTGATTTATTTGCCTTAAATTAAAAATTTTTATCAAAGCATTATCTATATAGATAAAACCTTAGATAATGATGAAAATGGAATATAAAATATTTTTAACTGCCTTCTTTATCCTTCCTTCACACCCTAGTCCTGCTTAAAGGAAAATGATAATTATTTCAGCGGTTTGTTCTTATTTTTACCTTCATATTTTACATACTATGTTTTCACCCATTTTAGATATCTTCTGTCTGTTCAGGAAGGTAAAATTCCAGGCTCTAATAACCCTACCAACTTTCCTTCCTCCATCTTCCTAATATAATTACTTCTGAAATTTTAGTTTATTCAAATAGGTGTGTAATAACTAAAACACCCACCATTATACCCTGATTGTATTTAATACAATTAAAAAAAATCTTATATTGAAGTACAGTTGTGTTAGTTTCAGATGTATAGCAAAGTGATTCAGTTATACATATACGTCTATTTATTTTTTGCTCTTTTTTCTTTGAATTAAAAATTTACAAGTTTAGAGTTAGCATAGTTTGATATGGGCTTCCCAAGTGACCCAGTGGTAAAGAATCCGCCTGCCAATGTAGGAGACACAGGAGTGGTGGGTTTGATCCCTGGGTCAGGAAGAACCCCTGGAGGAGGTAGTGGTAATCATCTGTAATATTCTTGCCTGAGAAATCCCATGGACAGAGGAGCCTGGCCAACTACAGGCTATGGGGTCTCATAGAGCAGGACGCAACTCAGTATACACACATAATTTGGTATACATTTATACCTAATTTTCGCCAAATACTATGTCAGATTTGGCATATACTTATCAATATGTTCCTCAACTAGTAATTATAGAGGTTCTGTAAATCTTTTTAATCTTCCTCTAGGAGTCTCACCCAGAGTCCTTTGTCTTACATCAGACTAGGCTATTTGTTTCTGATCAATCTTCTTGCTGTAAATCTGGGACTTCTCTCTTCTGTGGCAGATACTCTTCTGTTGTCTCTCCTGCTTTTATGAAATGATACCTTTGCTTTTCTAGAGCACATATTAAGAAATAAAAATTGTGTGCCTTGTATGTCTGAAATTTTTTTTATTCTGCCCTCACATTTTTGGAAAATTTGACTGGATGTAGAAACATAAATTAGAAATAATTTCAGATTTAGACTGTGAAGGCACTGTCCTTTTATTTCGCTGTCTTCTGTATCTTGGTGTAAAATTTCCACCCCCCAAATCATTTAATTGGAAGGTGGTAGGTCTTTACAATTTGGAGACTTTTATTTCTTTTCAATTTGGAGACTCTTTTACTTAAGTAAAATTTCTATTTCCTCTCTTAGTTTTGGAACCATTTGAGAAATAAGAAATAATATAGGTAGATTAGATGAAAATATCAGTTTTATAAAACTTGCTTGGAAGGATGGGGTTTGGATTTATAGGCTGACTGGGTTTTCTAAAGTTTTAAAATCTTGCTGGAACCTCTGGTATCTTATTCTGTTCTCCCCAATTCATTTTGTTCTTATGACTTAAAAATGTTCGTGATGATCAATTTAGTGGAGTTTGGAGATGACATAAATATTCAAGTCCTACCCGCCATCTTTATTTCAAAATCCTCTCTGAATTGTTAAACCCTCTCTAAATTGCTAACTATCACTGTTTAAACTTTTCTTATTTTATATTTTTATCTAAAATAGAAAGGGTGATTCTTAGCTTACTTAAAGAGATATTTATAAAGTACTTTGAACTTTTCCCAAGAGCAGGGCTGTATAAATAAAGTAGCATTGTTATTCAAATACAGCTCCCCTTGATTTGAATGGAAAGGTCAATGAACTACAGACAAAATGGTGGCAAATGAGGTAAAGATGTTAAAAGTGGCAATAAATTACCCGAATTATAGAAAGGTCATAAACTGTACTCTTAAATAGGAACAGCTATTTCTTATCACATCTCTGAGTATTTCAACTCCCAATTACCACCAAGTTAATTATAAAAACCACTGTGACAGCAGGTGCAGATGTGTTCCTTGGTGTGCTGGCTGTTCATTTCTTTGTTTTTACTGAAAATATTATACATTCATTTCTTGGCAGGAGAAATGATGTCTAGGCTTCCGTGCATACTGAGTTCTCTAAGTGAGGCATTAGTCAGATTGGCGTTTATGAGTCACCAGTCATCTTCATAAGCCAAATCCAGGAATTATAAAATAATTTACTCAGGAAGTAATGGGGATAAATGAAGTTTATCATCCTGGGGAACAGGAAAGCTACCTTGTGAGCTAATGATCCTACTGAAATGAAGTTTTTTCGCCCCACCGTTGATGGATGACTCCATTGTCTTTAAAACTTGTTTTTGTGACAGCTATAAGCAGTGTTAGAAGTCTCACTTGTCACCCTCTAGCTGTAGCTATAGTATGTGGTAGGGCAGGAAGGGCTGTCTACTATCATAGAGACATCTTACTATTAGTCTGTTCGTTTGCTTTGTTGTATTTGTGCTTGGTTGTGTCCAACCCCATGGGCTGAGGCCCACCAGCCTTCTCTGTCTGTGGGATTTTACAGGCAGGAATACTGTAGTAGGTTGCCATTCCCTTCTCCAGGGGATTTGACGCATCGATCAAATCTGTGTCTCTTGCTCTGCTGTTCATGGTATGGTACAAAGCAGGAGTTTACTCTTCTCCTTGGATAGCTTGCCAGTTCACTCAGAGCTCACCTTGCTTGTGTTCTAGACTCTTCTCTGCTCTCTCTTCCTTGTTCTCATTCCAAAGCGACCTAAAATCCTTTAATTCTTTTTCTCTTCTTTACAGCCACATCCTCCAAGGGGCCTGGCTTACAGGGAACTTTGGGGGTTAGGGGACAACTACAGTAGGCTTGATGGCTCAGTGGTAAAGAATCTTCGTGCCAAGCAGTAGACGCGGGTTTGATCCCTAGGCTGGAAAGATCCTTTGGAGGAGGAAATGGCAACCCACTCCAATATTCTTGCTAGAAAATCTCATGGACAGAGGAGCCTGGTGGGCTAGTCCATGAGGTCTCAAAGAGTCAAATAGGACTGAACAACTAATACTTTCACTTTCTTTCTTTAATTATACTAAATGTATAATTTAAGAGGGCTTAAATTTTACTGAATTTCAGAGGGCTTTGATGACTTCAGTATTGTTTCACTGGTCTTTCACATCTAATCAGTTCATCAGTTTTCACCCCAGAATGAGCTAGAAAAGAGAAGATCCCATGACAGAAGGAGATGTATCGACTCTGCCCCTTTGTTGTGTGTGTATTCTTTTTATATCTTAAATCTGATGTTTATTGGCAGGAATCTCAGCTGGGCTTTGTTAAAACCCAGTTATGGAACCCAGAAATCTGTTGAGATGAGCAGTGTAAAGAGTAATATTCTGAGTGATCATGACAGCGAGATGGCTCGTCAACTCCTTTGGAGACTTCAGGTTTTGCATGTGACACTGGTCATCTGAGATATGCACTGTCCAAAGGTGCTAGCATCCATTTGTATATTAAACATGAGCTGTGTTGGGTTTATTTAACATTTTTGAAGATAAAATAACTCTAAATAGAAATTCTAACATAACATCCTTAATCTAAGGGATTCTATTCACACTTCCCAGGGTGTACTTTGGAGACAAAGGACCTGGAGAACAGTGGTAAAGACTTTGAGGTTGCTTCTTGGCTTTGCAGGAGACCATGCCAGGATCATTCACTGATACTTGCTATTGTTTCAGGAGGAAAAAGTGATAGGCTGGTGTCAGATACTTGGACTCAGACCAGTGCCTTCTTGGGGTCCATGTAGCAGATGAGAAAGTCTAGACCCATCAGGCTGAGTGATGTTCTTAACAAAGAGGTGGAAAATCAGAATTACCATTTCATTTTCTTCATTTCTGAACCAATCCAGTGACACTGCTTCTCCTTACTGTGTCATGGGGGAGATAAGAAAAGAAATCATCATCACTCATGTGGATGTTAAAGGCATTCAATGAAATGCAAGCTCATCTTGCTTTGGCCAAGCTCTGAAATTTATTGACAGCCAGCAGGCAATTATTATAACTAAGAAGTTCATTAGCTACGGCAAACTCGACATTTGTGGATCAAGATGTCTTTGCAGAAAGTAGAAGAGCTTTCTCAATGATGAGATGTTTAGACTTGGGAGTATTTTGTTCTTGTGCAATAGATCACAACACAGCTTTTTGGAATAGAAAGATGCTAAGATCAGCACTATCTAAAATAGAGAAAATTCAGGATTCTGTGAAAGAAGCATAATATTATTTTCATTGTATTTGCAGAATAGATGGGTTCTTCACCTAGCTCATACATAGTGGTTTGACTGCAGTCTGTAGGTTTCAATATTTGACTTATTAGCTAATGATTATGCTGTGACTGTGAATAAGGTGATTTGCGGACATTGCATCCTCTTTACTTTTAATTGTGAATAAAGGTAGGTTAAGTGCCTTGACAAAGATGTTGAAGCAAGGTTAAGAATTCATGTATTATGAGGGTATGTTTGGTAGAGAGCTGCCCTGATGGCTCAGACAGTAAAGCATCTGCCTGCAATGCAGGAGACCCAGGTTTGATCCCTGGGTTGGGATGATCTCCTGGAGAAGGAAATGGCAACCCACTCCGGTACTCTTGCCTGGAAAATCCCGTGTCCGGAGGAGCCTGGTGGGCTGCAGTCCATGGGGTTGCAGAGTCTGACATGACTGAGCGACTTCACTTTCACTTTCTTTTGGTATAAAGAAGCTGTCTTTTTTCCTTTTCCCTCTTTTTCTTGCCCTTCGTTTTCTCTTTTCTCTTTACTCCACCCTTTCCTTCAGTCCCTTTTCTCTGTTATCGCTTTCTTCCTTTTTCCCACTACCCACCTTCCTGCTTCTTTCTTCCTCCTACACCCTGGAACTCATTTGTCCAGAAGAAGCACCAGAAGGGCCTCTGATGTGATAGGTTCACGTCACCTTCTCAGCCCAAGAAATCCCTTTGGTCCAGGGATGGAAGGTACCAGACTGGGAACTTTCTTCTGTGACGGAGCTTAACTCAGACTACCTGGACTTCCAAAGGGAATTTGGGTATGTTAGGACTGTGGAAAGGGGAAATGGACAGTATGACACAATAGATCTATGTCTACAGCAAATAGCATCCTTTGTACTGTTATACATGGTGAAATGATGATGTAGAACCTTAGATCTTAGGCTACAGTTGTCTTGTTTCGGCTCCAGTTTGGGTTCAGTGATCACTCAATAGTCAAATGAGTATTTCAGTGAAATTTGGATATGTTGCAGGGAGATTAGCAAGAAAGAGGTTCTTGAAACTATTTTGAAGAGTATGGTTTTCAACTGGGTTCTCATGATGGACAGATAGGGAAGAAAAACTGCATGAGAAATCCTAAGAAATTTAGAAGGACATGAGTGAACCTGGAGGATGTTATGCTAAGTGATTAGAAGTCAGACACAAAGGCAAATACTGCATATTCTGACTTATAAATAATATCTTAACTAGTCAAACTCATCTAAGAGTCGAACGGTGGTTTCCAGAGTTAGGAAGTGGTGGGGGTCATGAGGAGATATTGGTCAGAGGGTACAATGTTTCACTTTTGCAAGATGAGTAAATTCTAGGGATCTAATGGTTATCTCTGGGCTTTCCAGGTGGCGCTAGGGGTAAAGAACTAGCCTGTCAATGCAAGAGACCTAAGAGACATGGGTTCAATCCCTGGGTCGGGAAGATACCCTGGAGAAGGACATGGCAACCCACTCCAGTATTCTTGCCTGAAGAACCCCATGGACAGAAGAGCCTGGTGGGCTACAATCCTGGGGTTGCAAAAAGTCAGACATGACTGAAGTGACTTAGCACACGGTGGTTATCTGTAGTTAACAATATTGGATTGTATTGCCTAGAAATTGCTTAGAGGGTAAATGCTAAGAGGTTTCGTTGTTGTTTTTTAGTTGCTAAGTCATAGCCAACTCTTTGTGACCCCATGGACTGTACCCCATCAGGCTTCTCTGTCCATGGGGTTTCCTAGGCAAGAATACTGGAGTGGGTTGCCATTTCCTTCTCCAGGGGGTTTTTCTGACCCAGGAATTGAACCCATGTCTCCTGCATTGGCAGGCAGATTCTTTACCACTGTGCCCCTAGGGAAGTGTTCTCACCACCCCGAATAAGACAACCTACATGAGGTGATGAATATGCTATTTAACATTGTTGTGTTCATTTCACATTGTATCCATGTATCAAAGCCTCAAGTTGCATACACCTTAAATATATCCCATAAAATCTTAAAGGAAAACTCAAGTGAACTTTTTGGCTGACCCCATATATACTGTTTTCATTTCATTTTCAATTCTACTTCAATAAAGCTAAAAAATGCTTAACAAACATTTTAATAAGTGTTGAGGGTTTTTAGAAGACAACTTGTATACCCACTTCTCTAGTCTGCACCTGTGATGCGAACATCATTCCTATTTCCTGCTTCCTTCTGAGGGTCCAGGAGAGCAGGAGGAGTGGGCAGGGGATGGGGACTGCTTTCTGCTCTGATTTGACAGTGGAGGCAAAAGGCCACTTGCTGTTTTTATTATCTAGGTTTCCAAGAACTTGTTTGCTTTTCTCCATGCATGTGGTTTCTCATTTCCAGCGCCCGAGCATCCCGTGTTTTCTGCAGGGTGTGGTGTGAAGGAGACCTGTGTCCCTTTGTCTCTTGATGTCTGCACAAAGGAAGAGCTTTGTCTGGTGTACTCAGAAAAAGGCTGATGTGTTTTCTTGTAATCCGTCGAATTCTCTCCTTTGCTTTCTTCCAGTTTCTCAAACAGAACAGTGGAGAGCCTGTTCCACAGAACTTTCCATGGCTTTGATGTGCATATATTTATAAGTTAGCTAAGCAAAGTGCTTCCTTTATAGAAGCATAGCTCTTGGTTCTGGCCTGTGGAGATTCAGTTACCTGTGTAATTGATGCAGTTGCATTGCGCCTAAGTCCACCTGTTCCATTCATCCCTGTGTAGACGTATCTGGGCGTCTTTACAATTATTTTGTTCATTTCTGTCTTTCAGCACTTGAAAGTTGATTTACTTTACAGTATATTGAGTTCAAGCTTTTGTTCATTTCTCTGCCTTCATTCAGAAAATATTAAAGTTATTAACATCTAATGGGATACATCAGGCTGAATTTAGTGCCCTTGACTTGAAATTCAGTCCTCTGGTAAGAGATAAATATCATCTTAACTGTTAGAAGTTAACTTAAATATGTTTTATGGCAAAGAATGATAAAAAAAATAAATGATGATGCTTTATTTTCTACTCTTAGGGCCCCCAGTTCTTTTCACTAAAGCTCATATGTCACCATTAAGCTATTTGCCATACAAATCTGCATGGCATGTTTGATAGAAATCATTTAATTTCCTCTACTCTTTTGTTTCTGAGACTTTCTTATATATATTAAATGGAGCAACTACTTATGAGGATTCAAAAAAGGGCACAGCCTTGTGCAGTTTATTTTACTTGAAATTGATGACATATGGAAAGGTTTGTGATTAAAGGAAAAGGATCATGAACTTAATTTATTAAAGCTCTTACATGTGAAAAATAATCCCTCATCTTCCACTTGCAGTTTTCCTTCACTGTTCTGAGCATAGCTTAGCAGTAGGAAATAACCATTTGTCTTAAGGGAGTTGAATTTTTCTGCTGCATAGACTTCAGTTTGGCTCATTTCTCTAAGAAAAACATGTTTACCATAAAGACACATGATAAGATCTGCCATAGGATGTATGAACCTTCTGTTTGATGTTTTCCATCTCTGCAGTGTGTAGTTTTAGGTTAAGGTAGGGCTCATAATGTTGGGCGAACATTTGTCTAAATTTTCTAAGGGGTCAAACAGTACCAATCATTTCCTTAGTCAATTTATGTCCCTGAAGTTCAGGGTAATCAGCCACTAGATTTAAATCAAAGAGAAAGTGCCAATACTTCATTGATTTTTTTTAGTGGAGGGTAAATAGTCCATTATCCTTAATTCACATGAAGAAGGAGAAGAAGCTATTTTCATAGGAAGGAAATAGGTTTGGGGGCATTAATATATGGCCAAGTCCAAGAGTGAGGACTATTAGATTTATGAAATGATTGTCTTTATTAACCAGTGAAATATCAGAAAACTCTGTTACACTAGTTATCCCATTGCTACATAAAAATTACTCCCAAATGAGTGGCTTAAAGCAGCAAACATTTATTATCTCACAGTTTCTGGGGTTCCAGGATCTGAGTGCAGCTTGGCTGACTGCTTCTGCCTCTGGTCTCTCCCGTGGCTGCCATCCGTGGAGCTGCTGACTGGCCTGCAGTGTGGTCTCAAAGCTCAGCTGAGAGAGCGTCCACTTTCAAGTGCACCCAGGTGGTCATCAACGGGATTCAGTTCCTTCCAGGTGGCTGGACTGAGGGCCCCAAGAGCCTCTCCATAGGGCAGCTCTCCAACGTGGCGGCTGGCTTCCACCATAATGAGTAAACGAGAGAGCCAGGGGGATGAGCAAGACCCAAGACAGCGTCTTTTTGTAACAAACTTGGAAGAGGTATTTAGAAGCCAGTCACAACTAGATATGGTCAACACTCAAGGGAAGAGTGAATACTAGGAAGTGAGGATCCTTGGGTTCCCTCTTAGAAACTACTACGACATCTCTGACTACTTTTCAGACCTTATCCCGTTAATCAACAAGCATAAATTGAGCTTGCTGTTTACTGTCTAATCATTTGAGTTCTGCATTTCACATGATTACTCTTTTCCTACTTTAAAACGTACCCATCCTTAGCTTCAGCTCTTTGCTGCTTGAGTTTCCTTCTTTTATTTTCTGAATAGTAATTCATTTAATTGTTATTGTTGTTGTTCAGTTGCTAAGTCGTGTCCGACTCTTTGTGACCCTATGAACTGCAGCATGCCAGGCTTCCCCGTTCTGCACTATCTCCCGGTGAAGTTTGCTCGAGCTCGTGTCCACTGGAGTAAAAACAAAAAATGAAATAAAAATGAGATGCTTTCTTTGCGGCCGAAGTTCCTTCTTGAGTCAGTGAGATGCTTTCATTCTCTGCACTGCTCCTTTGACTCCCACACTGTTCAGTGCTGCTTTGAGAAGCTAGACCTGCTGGTTTTTCTGTGGCCATAGATTTTGTTATAATTACACCCTAAGAGTTTTTGTATAGAACTTCTGCATCAGGTGCCACCAGGGAGGGTGCCACCTCTTCATAAGACAGTCCATTGTGCTATTCGTTTGCAGACCACAGAGCTCACAATCTGAAGCTATAAAGTACCGTAATTTTTTGGAAAGTGATGCTTCCACCAGGGTTGGAGGGAGGTGCGGGTGTATTTTAGGATTGACCAAACCCGACAGGAATCACATTGGAGAGCCCTGTCCAGATGATGGGAAGTAGGTATTGGTGTGTATGGGACTAGCTAGTTACTGATGACAGCATCAGCTAGATCTCTTTTTCTGTGTGTCAAAGACAAAAAGTAGGCAATTGAGCAAACTGCTGACTCTTTGTTAGCTAATGAAATGTTAATGAAAGTTCTGTACATGAGATACGTTGCTTTGTCAGTCATTCCTGTTCTGTTTGCTTTTTTGGCTTTGTGTTGTGTGTGCTTAATTGCTCAGTCGTGTCTGACTCTTTGCAGCCCTATGGACTGTAGTCTGCCTGGCTCCTCTGTCCATGGGGATTCTCCAGACAAGAATACTGGAGTGGGTTGCCATGCCCCCCTCCAGGGGATCTTCCCAACCCAGGAATCGAACCCAGGTTTCCCACATTATAGGCGGATTCTTTACCGTCTGAACCACCAGGGAAGCCCCATCATGAAAATACATGATTTCTCCATTTCCTTGAAGAGAAATTTACACTCCCATGTCAATTACAGCATCATTCACAATGACCAACATGTGGAAACCACCTAGGTGTTCACTGACATATGAATAAATAGAATGTGATATCTACACACAATGAAATATTTTTAGCCACAAAAAAACAAGGAGGTTCTCTATTTGTGATAGCGTGAATGAACCTTGAGGGCGTTATGCTAAGTGAAATAAATCAGAGAAAGACAAATAGTGTATGGTCTCACTTATACGTGGAATTTCATAAAAGTGAGAAGCAAAGAGCAGACTCATAGATTCATAGAAGCAAAGAGAAAAATGATTGATAGTTCCTGGGGGTTGAGGGCAGAAGAAATGGGAAGATGCTGGCCAAAGAGTACAGACTTTTAGCTATTAAATGATTAAATTTCAGGGATATAATGTACAGCATGGTGGCTTTAGTTAGCGATACTTTATTTATACCTGAAAGTTGCTATGAGAAGAGATGTTAAATGTTCTCACCATCACAACAACAATAACAAGATGGTAATTTTGTGAGATGAAGGATGTGTTAACTCACCTTATTGTGGTAAATATTTCACAATATATGCCTGCACCAAATCACCATATTGTATACCTGAAACTTACACAGTGTTGCAATTATATCTCAGTAAAGCTGAGAGTCCCTTGGACTGCAAGGAGATCCAACCAGTCCATTCTAAAGGAGATCAGTCCTGGGTGTTCACTGGAAGGACTGAGGCTAAAGCTGAAACTCCGGTACTTTGGCCACCTCAAGCGACAAGTTGACTCACTGGGAAAGATTCTGATGCTGGGAAGGATTAGGGGCGGGAGGAGAAGGGGACATCTCATTCTCTCTATGAGAATGAGATGGCTGGATGGCATCACTGACTCGATGGACATGAGTTTGAGCGAACTCTGGGAGTTGGTGATGGACAGGGAGGCCTGGCGTGCTGTGATTCACGGGGTTGCAAAGAGTCAGACATGACTGAGTGACTGAACTGAACTGAACTGAACTGAAAGCTGGGAAAAAAAGAAAATATGATTTCTGAAGTCAGTCCTAAATGCATAAATCTTTCTTTTTCCTGTGGTATTCCCTCTTGGCCTCAGTGATCTAGCTAGTGAATTTGGTTGAGTTTGTCTTATTTGGCAGAAGTAAGAGATTAAGTCTTTACTTTGCCCATGAGATATTTGTGGACAAAGGATTGCAATTTCTTTGTTCTATGTTTTCCTCCCGTTTATTTTTCTGCTAAGAAATAGTGCCTCCTTTAAGATGGGGCATTTCAGTGAGGCCAATGGGGTCAGGGCTTTTCTCCTTTCCTAAATGACAATTGTGTCTAGTTAAATCACTAGGTTAGTGCACGTGTAAGCCCATCCCTGGTGACTCAGTGGTAAATAATCCACTTGCCAAGCGGAAGACCCAGGTTTGATCCCTGGGTCAGGAAGATCCCCTGGAGAAGGAAATGGGAACCCACTCTAGTATTCTTGCCGGGGAAATCCCATGGACAGAAGAGCCTGGAGGGCTGCAGTCCATGGGGTCACAAAGAGTTGGATATGGCTTAGGGACAAACTTTATTTTTCCAAGGCCACAGTCAAGCCATGTAATTAACCTGGCCTTTTCCCCTGGTGAATGGTTTTTGAAGTGGGAAGCAAATTCTGATTCCACTTCTTAGGAGTTGCTTATCCTTAATCAACATAATCATCTTAGCCTCTCTTACATCATCTGTAAAATGGGACTAATACTCACCTGAGAAGGTTGCTGTGATGGTCAAATAAGATAGTAACAGGTATATTGTTCAACATGGGGAACAGAGGCAATATTTTGTAACAACTGTAAATGGAATGTAACCTTTAAAAATTGCGTAAAAAATTAGCAGACTTGTAGACACAGCCAGGGAAGAAAGGGTAGAACAAATTGAGAGAGTAACAATGAAATGTATACATTCAGTTCAGTTCAGTTCAGTTCAGTCGCTTAGTAGTGTCCGACTCTTTATGACCCCATGAATCACAGCACGCCATGCCTCCCTGTCCATCACCAACTCCCGAAGTTCACTCAAACTCCTGTCCATCGAGTCGGTGATGCCATCCAGCCATCTCATTCTCTGTCGTCCCCATCTCCTCCTACCCGCAATCCCTCCTAGCATCAGACTCTTTTCCAGTGAGTCAACTCATCGCATGAGGTGGCCAAAGTATTGGAGTTTCAGCTTTAGCACAAGTCCTTCCAATGAACACCCAGGATTGATCTCCTTCAGAATGGACTGGTTGGATTTCCCTGAATGTATACATTGCTGCTGCTGCTAAGTCACTTCAGTCGTGTCCAACTCTGTGTGACCCCATAGACGGAAGCCCACCAGGCTCCCCCATCACTGGGATTCTCCAGGCAAGAACACTGGAGTGGGTTGCCATTTCCTTCTCCAATGTGTGAAAGTGAAAAGTGAAAGTGAAGTCGCTCAGTCATGTCTGACCCTTAGCGACCCCACGGACTGCAGCCTACCAGGCTCCTCCATCCATGGGATTTTCTAGGCAAGAGTACTGGAGTGGCTTGCCATTGCCTTCTCCGGAATGTATACATTACCATCCGTAAAATAGATAGCTAGTGGAAAGATGCTGCATAACACAGGGAGTTCAGCACGGTGCTCTGTGACAGCCTCAAGGGTTGGGAACGGGTGGGAGGTGGGATGAAGGTTCAGGAGGGAGGGACCATATGTGTATTTATGACTGATTCACATTGTTGTATGGCAGAAACCAACACAACATTGTAAAGTAATTTTTAAAATTAATAAAATTCTAAAACATATAAAAAATTAATAAAAACACCTTCCTTACAGTTGAAGGATATTTTTTCTTACCAACTAAAATGCTAAAATAAATTATCATGTTAGAATGCAATAGAACTGTATATTTAAAAAAAAATTTTTTTTTAAATCAGAGATAGTAATAGCAGATGGCAAATAAAACAGCTATTACTTTCTTGCTTTTATTTTTATTTATTTTTAAAATCCCCTCAACATAGCTCAAATAGTTTGAGAGATTCTTTTATTATTTGTTTCATTCATGACTTTTGTTTTAAATGTACATTGTCCAGTTTACCACTTTCACCATTTTAAAGTGTATCTTTCAGTGGTAGTTCATATGTTCACCCTGTTATGACTGTCTAATTCCAGAACATTGTCATGACCCCAAAGGCTGTCTCCTGCCAGTTAAGCCATCACTCTCGGTCCCCTGTACCCCAGCCTCTGGCAGTCACTAATCTACCTTCTGTCTCCATGAATTTGCCTTGGCTGCATATTTCACACAAATGGAATCATACAGTATATGGCCTTTTGTGTCTGGCTTCTTTCACTTAGCATCATGTTTTCAAGGTTTCTCAGTTTTATCTCCTGTAGCCATTTCACCAGTGTATCCTGTATATGAGGGAAAATAATTCAACATATGTGCTCTCTGAATGCTGGGCAAGAGCAGGGTCATCTTAGTATCAGGATAAGCCATTGGAACCAGAGAAAAGAGCAGTGGGAAGGATGCCAGCAAATTCATTTGTACATCAGCCTCTGCAGAAATGACTTCTCTTCCCTTGACACCCTTCCCTCCACCTTCCCCTGCTTTGCTGTCTTGCATCTCTTCACCCCTTTCTTCCCTTCCCAACCCCTTCCTCCTCCCCTCTCTTCCTCCCTCCCTCCCTCCCTTCCTTTTGCTCTTGATTCTCCCCTCTGCATTTTCTCCCCTTCTTTGTGTCTTCATTTCCTTCTTTTGTTCTCTTTATATAAAGGTAGAACTAAAATCGGAGAAGGCAATGGCAAGCCACTCCAGTTCTCTTGCCTAGAAAATCCCATGGATGGAGGAACCTGGTAGGCTGCAGTCCGTGGGGTCGCTAAGGGTCGGACACGACTGAGCGACTTCACTTTCACTTTTCACTTTCACACATTGGAGAAGGAAATGGCAACCCATTCCAGTGTTCTTGCCTGGAGAATCCCAGGGACGGGGGAGCCTGGTGGGCTTCCGTCTATGGGGTCGCACAGAGTCGGACACGACCGAAGTGACTTAGCAGCAGCAGAACTAAAATAGGTTAGTACTAAAAAGTTCTGTTGCTGGAGATCTAGCCCTAGAGCATAGTAAAAGTAATTAACATTAACCTTTGGGATCAGAAAATAAGTTCAAAACAAGAACTTGGTTTTTTTAAAAAAAGATCACATTTATCTCTTGAAAAGAATATAGCCATGAAAAATTATGCTTCATTGGGTATTTAATGACAGAATATATATGTATGTGTGTTCAGTTGCTAAGTTGTGCCTGACTCTTTATGACCCCATGGACTGTAGCCTGCAGGCTCTTCTGTCCATGGGAATTTTTTTCAGGTAAGAATAATGGAGTGGGTTACCATTTCTTTCTCCAGGGGATCTTCCTGACCCAGGGATAGAACCCAGTTCTTCTGCATTGGTAGAAAGATTCTTTACCACTGAGCCACTTGAGAAGCCCTGACAAATCATTTATTTGGAGATCGAAAGACCTTCTTCATACAAAATAGTGCTGCTGTACATCTCTCAGATTTTTAACAAACCAAATGATTACTACACATAATCTATGTGCATCTTCTAGGAAAAATTAAGGTCATGCAATTGGAACCATCATTATATCATAATATAGGGCAATTACTGGTGCTTTTATTTTTCCTCTTTGTGGTTTTCTTGTCTTCAGAATTTTCAACAAAGTATATGCATCACCCTTTGGAATCAGATAAAAAAGGATAATAAAAAATCAGATACAAAAGGATAAAAAAGGACCATTAAGAAAGCTGAGCCCTGAAGAATTGATGCTTTCAAATTTGTGGTTCTGGATCAGACTCTAGAGTCCCTTAGACAGCAAGGACATCAAGCCAGTTAATTCTAAAGGAAATCAATATTCCAATGAATATTTACTGGAAAGACCAATTCTGAAGCTCAACATCCAATGCTTTGGTGACCTGATATGAAGAGCTGACTCATTTGAAAAGACCCTGATGCTGGGAAAGATTGAGGGCAGGAGGAGAAGGGGTCTTCAGAGGATGAGATAGATAGATAAAATCATCGACTCAGTGGACATGAATTTGAGCAAACTCTAGGAGACAGTGAAGGACAGGGAGGCCAGGCATGCTGCTGTCTATGGGATCACAAAGAGTGGAACACGACTGAGAGACTGAACAACAACAAAAGGATAATGAACATTGGTATTGAATGTAGCTAGTGGAGTAACTCCATTCTGGGCCACGAAGCCAGAGATCCGTCTTTAGTATAAAGGAGCAGCGTTCATTGAATGAAGGCTTTGAGATGGGATGATTTTGTCTCCAGGGCTATTTGACAGTATCTGGAGACATCTTTGACTTTCACAACACAACTGGGGAGGTGCTACTGGAATCCAGTTGTTAGCTAAACATTCTAAATGCACAGGGCGTCCTTTCCCTACTTCCTCACCAACAAAGAATTACCCAGCCCACATGTCAGTAGGGCTGAAGAAGAGAAACCTGCTCATTGGTTAGTTCAGATATTTTACATTAGCTCATTGGATCGTATCAGTGGAAAAAGTCATCACTTGGGTTGTCTTTAGTGGGTGTTAAGAATTAATTGACTTTCAAGTAACCCTCCACTGACCTCATTATTTAAGGACTTGAGATGAACTCTTTTCTCTTACACTTGCTGTCTGTATGATTTTTTTTTTTTTAATCTGGATGTGTATCTCTTAGAGAAGAAGCCTGGCAATATATTTGAGGTTAGCATGTTGATATTTACTTAGGTCACAGAATTCCATGGAAGCAAGGAATAAAGGGAACTGCCACATAGAGAGTCCTCAAGTCATGCATAATGAAAGAAAATCTGGCTGAGGGAATAGTGCCACCTACTGAATTGTGTTTGTGTTTTCCACAGGTTCTAATTTATTCAGGTTGATGCCTGGAAGTGTTACTTTCAATTATTGATCTCCGCATCTTCTTAAGTAGTTACTGCCAGAGTGTTAAACAATATTTAGTTATTATTGGATTGAGGTGTAATTAGAAACAGCTGCGAGCAATTGTATGCCATCCAGCTCCTGAAGTAGCAAACGAAATTGTACTTGAAGACCTCGGATTGATTGCTAGAAATTGTATCTGGCAGTTAAAACGAATCCATCTCCAGTTTGAATGCTACCAGGCAGTTCCCCTTTAGGAAGATAACCGGAAAGGTTGAAAAATGCATTAAAAGCACCATTTCCAAATATCACCAAGTTTAAAATAAAGAAATTAAAACATGCAGTGTTTGCTGCAAAAAGTTGTCAACATTTCATCCCTTTTTTCCAAATTTTTGGCTTTGAGCTTTACTCTCTGTATATTTTTAAGTGCCCGTTTAAATCTCCTCATCTTTTACCCAAGTAATTTTAAGAAATTCTACAGTGTAGTGCATATATTTTGATATAGCTCTTTAATAAGTATATTTTTAGATAATTTGAAAAATTATTTTGAAGTATATATTGAATTGGATGGGTCAGATAATTTGTTACCATGGTGAATCTCTTTACTGAAATTAACCAGTTTGTCTCATAAAATTATATGCCTCCATGTAATATGTTAATTCTTGCTCCTAATCAAACACTTAATTGCATCATGAGCTCGAATTAATTTGTAACTTGAATCTAGAGCTCATTTGTACAAAATTCAAAATGAGTATGTATTGGGGAGATACCAAGAATTTCTAGCATTTTGTTTCAAAGTTTTAGCAATATATACTGATAGTAAACCTGAGAATTTGTGACAGGTTTCAAGTCCAGAAAAGCATAGAGTGGTAATGACAACCAAAAGTTGAATTTCTCGTGTTGATTTATTTATTCTGCGCTGTGGGTTTGAAAGCCAGTTTTATCATGGTGACTGTTCACTCGATTTCTCTGGGAGGGTGACTGCTTGTCACATGAGCACAGAGGGGCCAGTGTATGAAAGGGACTCCCTCTTCTCGAAGTTGTCGCTTGGAAATGGGGGCTTGTGGTCCTCAGAGAGTTACTGGAGATGTGATTTAAGAAGATGGGAAAGGACCATGTTCATCTTCTGATCCTTTACTCTCTAAGTGTATCCTTCTGTGCCTATAGCCAATTTTAATCTTTCTTTCTCCCAGAAGTGAGTAGTGTATATACCTTTAAAAGGAAATAATCCTACTAGGTGTCATTAAGTAAATGAAAAACAAGCCACCATCTGGATTCCTGGGAAAGGCAGAAGTTAATACTCAGAGATTGGTTCCAAGAACAATACAGATGTCAGTGTCTCTATTGTTTTCTACTAAGATTGCTTAACGCCCCTCCAGAGAAGGTTTGCTCCCAGATCTCAAGATAACATTACTCATCATTACCAGCTTCTCTGCACTGTCTCCTTGAAATTGCTTAACAGTGATTGATTCTGAGTTAGAGAAATATTTCATACTCCTTTCAACCCAGACTGAGTCTTTCTTGTTTCCTCTTTCAGAAAATGTTAAGACCCTTCAAGAACTGAATTTTGCCTGATTGACCTTCGTGATTTATTCAGAACTGTGCTGACACCTGAGACCTTGGTTTTTAATTGCTGAATAGGATTAATTCGTGGAATTCATGTCTGGCCTGAGTATTTTGTGGTGCCTTTTGGGGGAATGGACATTTTGCTTGCGCTATATAGTCTTATAGGAAATACATCCCTTCCAAAGTCTAGCTGCCATGGTCATTTTTATGTGTGAGGGGAATTCTTTATTCTTTTATTTATTTTTTTTTTTTGCATAGAGCAATCTGGTCTTTATTTACAGTTTATTTATGCTCAGATGTTAGAAGTTGAATTGTGTCCCTTCTAAACTAATATGTGGAAATCCTATTTACTCAGAACATCTGAATGTGACTTTATTTAGAAACAGGGGAGTGGTTAAGGGTAGTTAGTTGAAGAGAGGTTATGTTGGAGTGGGGAGATCCTCATCAAATGTGACTACTGACCTTATAAAAAGGGGGAAACTTTGGTCACAGATATGCACACAAGAAGAACGCCCTAACAGGCATAACTGCTATGGATAACAGGATAACTGTTATCCTGCCACAAGCCAAGGAAATTCCAGAACCCAGGCTGGAGATCTGGAACAGACCTTTTACTGGCACAGTCCTGCTGACAGGTCCTGCTGATAAGACTGGACTTCCAGTCTCTTGAACAGTGGAAGAGTAAACTTCTGTAGTTTAAGCCCCTCAGTCCATGGTGCTTCATTATGGCAGCCCCAGGAAACTAACGCACCAGATGTTAGGGGCATTGTCATTTTTAGTTGAGTTCTGCTACCTTTTATGAGCAAGTTCTTTGTGCTAGAGTTGAGCTAGATGCCTGTGACACAGAGGGAATTAAGCTTTCCAGGAGCCCAATCTCCTGCTAGAGGTGGACAGAAAGGACCTGGGAAGTTTGATGTGCCTCTCAATGGACCCAACTTGAATGGTCCCATAGTCACCAACTTGAATGGACCCATGAAATTGCCTCAGAAGCTGCTAGTCCCCTGACTGACTTATTCAACCACACTGCACAGTGACGATTCAATATCTGCTCTCCTCATCTCATCTTCACTTTCCTCCAGTAGAAACGCGCTTTCTACTGCCTCTCGTCTTTCTTGAAGATTATAATTTTTGCAGACATAATTATAATTTAGCTTCCCTGGTGGCTCAGATGGTGAAGAATCTCCCTGCCAAAGCAGGAGCCCCAGGTTCAATCCCTGGGTCAAGAAGATCCTCTGGAGGAGGGAATGGCAACCCACTCCAGTATTCTTGCCTGGGAAATCCTGGGGACAGAGGAGCCTGGCGGGCTACAGTCCGTGGGGTCACAAAGAGCTGGACGTGGCTGAGTGAGTACTCATATGTGTGTGTGTATGTGTGCGTTTAAGTAAGGAAGAAAATAAGGACTTTCCAAAAGGACCGAGCTTCCTTTTCTTGCCTCAGCATCACACAGGCATCACTCTGCCCCTGTCCTTTGTGGTTTGCACACTTCTTCTCTTGCAGATGCATGGCTGGGACCTGCACACTCTGTAGGGAAAGCTCTGCTGCCTTGGGCAATGAGGGTGCGTGTGTGTCTACAGCATCCCAGATGGGCTTGGGCTCTAAAGCTGCTGAGACCACTTCTTATCCTGCCCTTCATGACATAGTTATTCAGAGTTTCAATTCATAGTTCAGTCACATTGAAGGCTCAAGTGTATTTTATTTAACGACTTTGAACACCATTCGGTAACAGGCAACTGACATTTATTTTGGTGATAAAGCTGAGCAGATGCAGGATTGCCAATGGCTACTTAAGAGCAGAGTGTCCTTGAGAAATATTTCCTTCTTTGTGTGACTGCTTCAGTGTCCGGGTGGAGCCTGTCTTTGCTTCTTTGCTCTAATTTGTGTGAGTGATGTTGCTGGTAGGTTGCCATGGTGACTTGAGCCCACTGGGCAGGAGGACAGATTTTCATTATAATGAGTATGAACATGACAGCCCAACCGTGGGTGCTGCTCTTCTGAGTAGCCACCTCCCTCATTAGCTCATGAGGTCACTGCATGGGGTTTTGGGGAGTAGGAGTTGGAGGGGGGAGGATTGGGGGGGCAGATGAGAAAGAGAAGCATTTTGCAGATAAATCAGATTGCTGTTAGAAACATGCTTGTTAATAATACTCTGCATAAACTACTATCCCAAGATAGTAATGAAAGAACTCTTTCAAAATAGCTGGGATGCAATTTAATCTACTTATGCAGAAAGTAACATATCCAGTTGAGAACCGCTGGGTAAGAAAATGAAAATTTAAATATCAATTGCCATGGTGACATTTAAATTTTGGTGTGAAGATGCACCTGTGATTGCCAATATGGGATTTTCAACAGATGAACTTCCTATAGAGCCATCATACCTTGGTGGAAATAGTATAAACACAGAGGGTTTTGCAGTCGAGGGAATTGTCTTCAAGTCTCAGTTCTGTACTTACCAAGCTATGCATTTGTGGACCAATCAGTTGCTTTCTCTAAGCCTCAATTTGTTCATCTTCTGAAAATATGATATAAATAACTACCTACCGGGTATTTGTAAGCATCAGAGATAATGGATATTGAGGCCTGGGAAATGATAGGCACTATGCATGGTGGTGATTATTATTACTATTTTTTGTTTTGTTTTTAGTTTTAAAATAAATTGAAGTGAAGAAAAGCTCATAGTTCTTTACCTGCAGTGTTCATGAAATATTCATTAAATAGCTTAGGTTTTCCAAGCATTATCATCCTAGAATAAGTCCAGTCTATTCAAATAAAAGCATTCCTTGGCTTTGAACATTTTTTTTCCTTATCAAAGATTCTCCTTTGAGCAATGAAAGTAATAAATAAGTCCCTTTGCACATTTCAACTTGAAATATTGGAACTTTGTACAGTTATACCAGCATTGGAGAGTCTTTCCCTAATTGCTGTGATACAACAGCTAATTGAAGGGAGGCAATGAAACACTACTTGAACCAAGATTTTAAAATATTTTTAAACTTGAGGTTTTAGAGGAAATTTAAAGAAATTGTGGTTTAGTCGTTAAGTCGTGTCTGACTTTTTTGAGGCCCCATTAACTGTGACCTGCTTGACTCCTTCTGTCCATGGGTTTTCCCAGGCAAGAATACTGGAGTGGGTTGCCATTTCCTTTTCCGGGGGATCTTCCTGACCCAGAGATCAAACCCATGTCTCCTGCATTGTCAAGTGGATTCTTTACCACTGAGCCACCAAGGAAGCCTTTATAGGAATGCATTTCCCTAAACTGGATTTTGCTTTTTATAAGGGTCCTACAATGAGGTTGTAGATGTTGAGTTTCTTTATTGCCTTGCTGGAAATCCCTTTGGCTGTTGAGAATCAGTGAGTGACATTTGGTGGGGAGACTTGGGTGTAAAAGTTCCAATCCATTTACCTGTGTTTGGAAGCTTGTTTAGTCATTTTGTCCCTAACAAGATGTGTAACACCGATGTCCTAGGGAAATGGGAGACACAGACAGAACCCCTGACAGCTCTTACTGTAGAGGAGAAACATGTAATCTCATTGATGGAGCCAACACATCTGAAGGGAGTATCCTTTGAGAAAGATGAATTGCATGGAGGCTAGACAAAGCCTGAAGCGACTTAGCAGCAGCAGCAGCAGACAAAGCCAAAGAGGATGTACCTGACAGTGTTTTCCAAGACTTTGAGACAGAGAGAGAGAGAAAGAAAGACAGAGAAACAGGGGAAGGGATACTTAGGGAGTTTGGGATGGACATGTGCACACTGCTACATTTAAAATGGGTAGCCAACTCAGACCTTTTGTATAGCACAGGGAACTCTGTTCCATGTTATGTGGCAGCCTGGATGGGAGAGGGGTTTGGGGGAGAATAGATACATGTGTGTGTGTGGCTGAGTCCCTTTGCTTTTCACCTGAGACTCTTACAGAATTGTTAATCGGCTCTACCCCAATATAAAATAAAAAGTTTAAATTTTAAAAAAGAAATACAGACAGACAAGTACTGCCTCTGGTATATTGGAGTTTTCCAACCACATGGTGGGTAATATTAATTCATTCCACATTTTTTTCTGATTGAGAACACTGGTTCCCAAAGCTAAAGGGTGCAGATTTGTTCTCTAGGGAACACTTAGCAGTGTCTGGAGTCATTTTTGGTCTTCACGACTGGAGAGGTGTTAATGGCATCTAGTGTGTAGAAGCCAGCGATGTCATCTGACAGCCTCACATGTTTGGAGCTGCCCTGCATCGAAGAATTATCCAGTCAAAAAGGTCCATAATGCCAGGGTGAGAAACACTTGGAGTAGGAAAAAACACACCTTCAGACTGGCCCATTTCCTCCCTTACCTCTGCTTAGAATGTCACCCTCTGATGCCTTACTTTGAATTTTAGATACCTCAACTGAAGAAGGAGGTTGTCTAGGCTTGCACTGCTATAGCAAAATGCCATAAATCAAGTGGTTTATCCACAATAGAAATGCATTTCTCATAGTTTTGGAGGCTGAGAAATCCAAGATTAAGGTGCTGGTTTGATATGGCATCTGATGAGGGTTCTTTTCCTGGCTGCAGGGGACTGCCTTCTTGCTGTGTCCTCACCTGGTCCAAAGAGTGAGCCAGCTGTCTGGTCTCTTCTCATAAGGGCACTAGTCTATTAATGAGGGCCCCGACCTCATGACCTAATTATCTCCCAAATCCCACCTCTGTATGCCATCACTTTAGGGACCTGATTTCAACATAAGAATTTTTGGGGGAGTACAAACATTCAGTCCCTAACAGGGGTGCCCTAGCTGGTAACTGATAAGTTCTAGCCTCCAATAGAAATAAGCTGCCAGTCGTGCTCATTCATAAGTTTCTTAAAATTCAGGTCAGTTCTGAGTCTGGTCAGTTTTGGAAACTTGGGGGAAAATGGAGGTAGAATAATATAATAAGCAGGTACAATTTCTATGCCTGTTTAATAGAACAGAAGACAGAGAGGTTACCTCTTAGCCAGCAAGGGGACAAAAGCATCACCAAATCCTTTCCTTTTCCTCCTGGACACACAGCTAGATGACCTTTCCCAGTCTCCTTGGCAAGTAGGTGTCCCATATAACTGAGGCCTGGTCCATGAAATGTGCAGCCTTCCTCCATTCTCATCCTTCTCCTGCCATCTGGATGGACAGGCTCCAGGTTCCAGGAGGAAGGTAGAGCCACAGGCTGTGGGAGGGCCCTGCTGCTTGGAGGACAGCTGTCTGACTAGGAAGCTCAGCCCTGGAGAGTTGCTGGGGCACAAGTGAAACCTTTATTTTGCTAAGCCTCCAAAATGTTGGTTAAATAAGTTATTAACTTGCTCTGACGAATAATACAGTGAAATAGACAAATGCCAACATGAGGGGGCACCTGGCTTGTAGCCATCTTTCTGGGACTGTGGAGAAATTCAGCTCAACCAGATGTGCAAACATTCAAAGGGAATGACATTTTCGGAGATGCTGATGTTTATATTTGTCATGCTGTCTTCGGAATGGTGTTTTAAAATCAAAGTATTTGTTAAGACCTCTTTATCAGTATTTTACACAGTGGATGAAAGCTTCTTTATATCTCAGGCCGTCATTTTAGGGATTTCAGGCTCCTAAGTCCTGCTCGAAGATTGCTAAATTCTCCTATTATCTCCTAAATGCTAAAGTGTTGCATATGAGTCTGGGATTTCGCTGAGAAATGTGGAATATAAAGATTTTTTTGCCAGACCATTCCCAGTTGGTTGTGCATCTCAGGAGCCAAAGCTTATTACTTTCCAAGTTGTAATTTAAACTTGTTAAATTGCCTCCAGACTCATCGTCTTTATGTAGCACAATGGGAAAAACTCAGTGTTTTGACTTCAGATGCATTTTTCTTTTAATTTTCTCTTTCTAAAATCTTACCTCCTTTGGGACTGCATCATCATTGTTTCATAGAAACCTTGAGCAGAAGCATCTTTTTATGAAAACTTTTGTTGTTGTTTTCTTTTTTTTTTCTCTTGAGGAAGAGATTTACAGTTGCATCTGGCACATGGTGTGGCTCTTTTTGACAGTCTTTCAAACTCATGATGTAAGTCACATTTTAAGATCTTTGTGGGATGGCTGTAAGGATAAATCAGCTTTTGTAACTATGCAAGAAATTGTCCTGGTAAACACATTAGAGTCAGATAATCCTCTGCTGCTCCCTAAATAGCACCCAAAGATTGTGCAGCCTGTAGCCATCTCAGAACATAGCAGGAACTTTGTTGCTGAGACAGAAGGTTCACATTTTGCTCAATATGCTTGCTCCATATACTTCGATGGAGAAAGCCTTTAGGAGTCCACCAGCTGCCTGTCTTAAGACCAGCCTCCCACAGGCATACAGTGCATATGGGGAAATGAGCTCGGTGTGTTCATAGCAAGTATGGTAAATGCTCAATGGCCCATATTTAAGTATTTAAGAAATGGGATGATTTTCAGCTGAATTGTCTGTTCTCATCCTTTATTTTCATGGAGATGAGGCTCCAAGGTCTGTTTTTAGGGTATGAGGGGAGAAGGAAAGGAAGAGCTGCTTATACATTTCGGTATTCTAGGCAGTTTTTCCTTTGTTGTTTCTTCGAGTTCCAAGAGGCAGAAGGTCAGATCAAGTTTGATTTGCTTTGTCACTTGCCTCAATAATTGATAGAGAATGTTTAAGTATGTGGAGGAAGGACTGGACCAAAAATGAAAGCTGCTCTTTCTTTTTTTTGCTGCCTGCATTAGTCAGGATGGGACTTATACTCTGATAACAAACATTCCTCAAGTGTCAGGGACCAAAACAGTGCAGTTTTATTTCTTACAGCACATATCCACTGGTGGAGGGCTCTGATTCATGACATCTGTAGTCTGAAACCCCAGCTGCTGGAGGCTCCTGCATATGGAATTTCACAGGTCTCAGTAACAGGCAAGAGAGCATGGGGAACAACATGTGGGTTCTTCAGTGCTTCAGCAAAAGAGACACACATCGCTTTTGCTCAGTTTTATTGGCCAGAGCAAGTCTTATAGCCAAAACTAACCTCAGAGAGACAAGGGAAGGCAGATGTCCTGAATACCAGAAGCAGAAACTGGATAGCAGCAAATAGTGGTAATACTTTTTCACAGTTCCACCCTGACAGACACATTTACATAAACAGACATTTAACCTTAAGCCAGTTGTAAAATTGGCCCCCAAGGCCAAATGAAGAAGTCTCATGAGGGGCAATTTTAGAAATACTGTTCAGAATAGGAGACACACAGATTCTTCTTCCAACTCAGGAATCTTTTTTTTTTAATTTATTGAAGTGATATAGTATAATATTTTATGAGTTACACTTGTACAATATAATGATTCACAATTTTTGAATGTTATACTCAATTTATAGTCATTATTATAAAATATTAGCTATATTCCTCATGTTGTATAATATATCCTTATAGCTTCTTTTATACATAATAGTTTGTACCTCTTAATCTCCTCCGTGTATGTTGCCCTCTCGCCCTCCCCTCTCCCCACTGCTAACCACTAGTTTTTTAGGTCTGCTACTTTTTTGTTATATTCACTAGTTTGTTCTATGTTTTAGATTTTACATGTAAATGATATCATACAGGCTTCCCTGGTGGCTCAGATGACAAAGGTATCATGCAGTGTTTATCTTTCTCTGTATGACTATTTCACTAAGTAGAATATCCTCCAAGTCCATCCGTGTTGCTGCAAATGGCAAAATTTCATTCTTTTCTATAGCTGAGTAGTATTCTATTGCAAAGGAAATTGGTCCTGAATATTCATTAGAAGGACTGATGCTGAAACTCGAATACTTTGGCCACCTGATGTGAAGATCTGACTCAGTGGAAAAGATGCTGATTCTGGGAAAGATTGAAGGCAGGAGAAGGGGACGACAGAGGATGAGATGGTTAGATGGCATCACTGACTCGATGGACATGAATTTGAGCAAGCTCTGGGAGTTGGTGATGGACAGGGAAGCTTGGTGTGCTGCAATCCAGGGGATCACAAGGAATCAGACACAACTGAGGGACTGAACTGAAGTGATTCCATTGCATATATATCTTTAGTCAACAGGTGGTGGAAAAGCATTTTTTATAGGGGCTATTCCTCCACCTGAAACTCAGTTAGTTATGAGCTAGCACAGTATAATTTCTGAACTGGGAACATTTAGTGTAGTCATCTCTTTTTAAAAAATAAGTTATTGCAAATCAGACTAAATTTTTATTTTTCTTTTAATTTTTCTCTTTTTTTTTCTAAATGGTAGGTCAATTATCAGTGGGAAATGTATCCACAGATGTGAGACATAGTCACAAGTATCATTTTCATGGCCTATTAAACAGAATAAAGACAATATGAAGCATAAGAAAAGGACTTTAACATGTAATTATGGAGAATTAAAGGTGATGCTGTCAGATTGACTGCCAGATATAACCTCAGTTCTTTCTTGTTCGAAACTGTTTAGAGAATTAAGATAATCTTTAATCAATTTTTTCTTCTTTTGTTATAGTTTAAAAAAAAAAATTCTTTACCCCAAGTAAGTAAAATGTCAGTTGCCTGGGAGAAGTCAAAAGGAACCCCACAACTATAAAATAGAGCCCTCCCAGGACAGATGGGCAGATTATTATAGGAAAATAGGTTGCCTAATATCCAACTACTGCAGCCACAAAGAAAAACAAAACTCCAGATTTCTCTTTTGAAACTCCTCATTAGGTCAAAAAGAAAATAATAAAATTAACTCAGCATGATGTCTGAAGAATAAACATTTCATTTTGTCTTTGCCCCAGATTTTAATTTAACAAACATATACACAGAAAGTCTCTTATGCTATTCTCAAGTATTTCTGTGTTTTATTTATCCTCTAACAGAGCCTGAGAGAAATATGACCTGCCAAGGTAGCATCCCCAAAAGGCAGTAGATTACCTGGCATTGATCTGCTTTGTTCACTAGCATCATAGAGAAAATATTTACAAACCAGATAACCAATAAGGGATTTGTAGCCAGAATATAGAAAAAAATCTTACAACCCTAATAAAAAGAACAAATACCCAATTTTAAAGATGAGTATATGTTAAATAGCCATTTCTCCCAAGAATATATACAAAGGGTCAATATGTACATGAGAAGATGCTCACAGTCTTTCAATGCTAGGGAAATGCAAACCAAAACTACCATACCCAAAACACCTATCACATCCACTAGAATGGTTAGAATCAAAAAGACAGATGATAACCAGTGTTGATGAGGATTTAGGGAAAGTGAAAACCTTATACACTGCTAGTGGGAATATAAAATGTCACTGCCACTTTGGAAAACATTGACAGTCCCTTAAGCAGTTAAACTAGAGTCGTTATATAACCTTAAAAGGTTAAAGTAGAGTTATTTTTTCACCCAGCAGTGATTTCATTCTTAGGAAACAATACCTAAGAGCAAGAATCCCAAAAGAAATGAAAATGTATGGCCCCAGAAAAATGTACACAGATGTTCATAATAGCATTATTCACAAGAGTCAAAAACTGCAAATAACCCAAATATTCATCAACTGATGAATGGATAAATAAGATGTGGTATACCCATAAAATGGAACAATTATTTAGCTGTACAAAGAAATGAAGCACTGATTCCTGATACATCATAGATGAACCTTGAAAAGATCCAACTAAGTGAAAGCAGCCAGTCACAAAAGACCATATGTTATATAATTCTATTTATATAAAATGTCCTAATGGGCAAATCTATGAGACACATAATAGATTAGTGTTTGCCTAGAGTTGGGCAAGGGTGGGCAGGTAGTCGGGAGTGACTGCTCATAGTTTCAAGGTTTCTTTTTTGGAGTGATGAAAATGTTCTAAATTAGATTGTGGTGATGGTTGCACAACTCTGTAACTATACCAAAGCACTGAGCTCTACTTTTTAAATGAGTGAATTGTATGATATGTGAATTGTATCTCAATAAAACTATTTCTACTTTTAAAGTAATTTTGTCCAGCTCCAGTACTGAAATATAACCCTGCCAGGGAGGGTCTGATGGCTCAGTAATTTATAATGCTGTACAGTGGGTTCCAAGTTCTGGTTCAAAGTTGTCTCCAAAAGAATTGGTAACAGCTCGCGGCTGTTTCAATAATCCCTTTCTAAGCACCTCGCCTTTCCCGTTCCGTTGGTTCACACTGAGGTGTCTCACTTCTTGCTTCAGGACAGAAGGCTGGCTGAATGTTCATAATATTTGCTAATGACCTCGCTCAATGAAGTACAGTATGCATGTGTGTCAAGTCGCTTCAGTCTTGTCCAACTCTTTGTGACCCTATGGGCTATAGCCCACCAGGCTTCTGTGTCCATGGAATTTTCCGGGCAGGAATAATGGAGTGGGTTGCCATACCCTTCTCCAGGGGATCTTCCCAATCCAGGCATCGAACCTGCGTCTCTTATATTTTCTGTATTGGCAAGTGGCTTCTTTACCACTAGCGCCTCCTGGGAAGCCCTCACACCTGCTTTCTAACCGTGACCATGGTAGATTTGCTTTGCTTCCATATTCTCTACAAGTTTTGACTGCCTGCTTTACCGGCGACCACAACTGGCAGTGTGAGGGTGGAACTACCAAGTGCTTTCTCTAATCTGAGTTCCTTCAGTCTGGGTCTTGGTTTCATGCTGGGTGACCCAAACTCCAGTGATATTCTCCAGGCACGTGGTCTTGGAGAAAGGAATTGCAAAACTCATTTAGAAGGAAGAATAACTTTTTGCTTGGAATCCCAGTGGAAAACCATTCAGCCATCACTGTGTGCCTTTGCAGACTCTGTGTAATGCTGTTAGAATTTTCTCTAGCAGAGACATACATAGATATGGCTGTTTAAACCTTTAAGCCTACGAGTAAATGGACGACATTTATTTAAATATCGTAAACACAGAATAAGTTTTGTTGACTTCATTACTATTGTATATAAATCATCTTTCTTCAATGTTGTGTGAGAGAGACCTGGATTGTTATCAATTATATAAACTTTTTCACTGACTTTTCAGATATAGAAACTATTATCTCAGTAAGAATTTACTGTATAAGGAAAGCAAATACAAGTTCTCTTACAGATGTTTATGAAAATTGCATTTTTTAAGAAACAACAGTCCAACTCCTTCATCAACTTCATTCAGGCCTCTTCTTGATGGGGCATTTTTGCAATCTCGTTCCCTGATCACCTGTCAAATTCTGCGGGGTCCCTGTTACTCTCTATCCTCCATTGTTTTCTCTGTAGTCATAATTACTCCCTGTTTTCTGCTGTTTTTATTTCTATATTGTTTATCTTCTCCATAGAATGTAAGCTTCATTAGAGCAGGACCCTTTATATCTTTTTTGCCATTCTGTCCCTATTACCTTGATCAGTGTCTGGTTTCTTATTCTTGCTGTTGTTAAGTTATGTCTGACTCTTTGTGACCCCATGGACTGAGCCTGCCTGGCTCCTCTGTCCATGGAATTTCCCAGGCAAGAATACTGGAGTGGGTTGCCATTTCCTCCTCCAGAGGATCTTCCCCACCCAGCGATTAAACCCATGTCTCCTGCATTGCAGGCCGATTCTTTTCCACTGAGACACCAAGAAAACCCTACTCTAAAGGGTCATGAGAAATAAGTGGTAATATAGGTAAAAGGTTTGTTATAGAATGCTCTGTTCAAATACTATCACCATGGCCACAGCACAGACTTTTATGGTGTTTTATTTCTTTAGAAAATGACTTCATGAATTCCCCAAACCTCCTGTCCAAGGCATTGCTTTTAGTAGCTGAGACTCTGAAAATGATATTCCCTCTGGAGTGAAAAAGGTGGTCCAGGTAAAGAAATAAAATGTGTAGTAAGTTAGAAAGCAACTTGAGAAATAATCTGCCCCAGTTGAATTTTCTTTTGAGCATGGAAGTGGAGTTTCATCAAATTGACTAAATACCTGTGTTCAAGACTCTCTTGCTACTGAAATACACCAGATTTCTGTTCATATTTACACTGGGCAAGATCTTGGTTTTTACTGACTCAAAAAAACATTCTTGGCAGAGATCCTACCCTTCTCAGTAGGACTGACACATTTTGCCTTTTGGATATATTTTATTTTGAATCCTTTTATGTTTAATACTTTCCTGCAAAGAAACAGCGTGTTAACATTGTTTGAATAGGCCAATAAATGCATGGGTGGCTTTTGATTACTTTCTCATTTGTGTGGATCAGATAATGGTTTCTCTTTCTTGTTCCTTTTGCTGTTCCAAAGTATTGCCATCATAGCATCTCAAAATATGGGATCAGTAGGATTGCATTTCTCCTTCATAGAAGTAAGATTGGAATGTGGAGCTATTAAATGACTTACCCTTAGTCTCAAAGTTGGCAATTAACAGAGTAGGATTTCTTTCCTTCTCTGTTATGGTACTCATGACGAACTTTTGGCATTCCAATCATTATATTTGTTTGTGAATAAGTAGACATAAGGATTCTTTGTTAAGCCTAGAGAAATGGAGAGTAATATTCTAATGCTCCTCGAAAAGGGAACTCTCTTACACTGTTGGTGGGAATGCAAACTGGTACAGCCACTCTGGAGAACAGTGTGGCGATTCCTTAAAAAGCTGGAAATAGAACTGCTGTACGACCCAGCAATCTCACTGCTGGGCATACACACGGAGGAAACCAGAATTGAAAGAGACACGTGTACCCCAATGTTCATTACAGGACAATAACTAGGACTTGGAAGCAACCTAGATATCCATCAGCAGATGAATGAATAAGGAAGTTGTGGTATGTGTACACAATGGAGTATTGACTCAGCTATGAAAAATAATACATTTGAGTCAGTTCTAATGAGGTGGATGAAACTGGAGCTTGTTATGCAGAGTGAAGTAAGTCAGAAAGAGAAACACCAATACAGTATATTAAAGCCTATATATGGAATTTAGAAAGATGGTAATGATTTTATATGCAAGGCAGCAAAAGAGACATAGAGGTAAAGGACAGACTTTGAGTCTATGTGGGAGACGGTGAGGGTGGGATGAGTTGAGAGAATAGCATTGAAACATGCATGTTACCATATGTAAAATAGATGGCCAGTGCAAGTTTGATGCATGATGTAGGGCACTCAAAGCTGGTGCTCTGGGACAACCCAGAGGGATGGGGTGGGGAAGGAGGCGGGAGTGGGGGTTCAGGATGGGGGACACGTGCACCTGTGGCTGATTCATGTTGATATATGGCAAAACCCACCTCAATATGTAAAGTAATTATCCTCCAATTAAAATAAATAGATTAATTAAAAATATTCTAGTGCTCCTCTAAAGTAATACTGTGTATTGCCACCAATACTGAGTGAGGGAGACTTTTCATATATGTCCTTTTTTTTCTTTTGTTGACCAGTGTCTACACTGGGGGGACTAAAAGAGATGGGTGGTGTGAATGCAAAAGGAAATAGAAAAAGAAAGTGAACAAATCTCATCTCCTTCCCATTGAATTGTCCATGTATTTATTTTCTCATCAAGTACTTCCTGAGTGCTTGCTGTGTGCCAGGCTCTGTTTAAGTCACTGAAAATACAAGGGCGAAGAAAATAGGAACCGTTCTAGTCTCCTAGAACTTCCAGTCTATTGACAGGTTGGCAGTGGATCATTAACTATGATTGCAATGAGAAAAAATGCTTGAAAGGAAAATGCTTAGTGCCATGAGCCACAATAGCAGAGAATCTCAGCTGAGCATGGGAGTTCAGGAAGTTTCCTGAAGAAATGTCATCAGCCAAGACTCCTCTAGGTAGGAGGTGGCAGGTGGTGGAGGCTTGAGGGCAGAGAGGGTGAGAAGAGACCAAGCAAAGACAAGAAGATGAGCAAAGATGCTGAGCCAGCAAATATCTTGACATACTTAAGACACACAGAGGTTGAAATGAGAGAACAAGAGGAGTTGATAGTGACAAGCAGGTAAGAGCCACTGATGCAGAAGATTTTGACCTCTGTTATAGAGCACTGGGAAATTATTTAAAAGCTCTGAGCAGATGAGCATCAACACTCCAGAGAAAGGAAGGATCAGGGAAGGCAGAGCTGTATAGAGACCTGTTAGGAGATTTTGGCAGTAATCCCAGGGAGGAGTAATATTGGCTTTGACTGTGGATGGGGCAGTGGAGAGAGACATGATAGATCTGAAGGCAGCCTTGATTGGAGGTGAGTCTGAAGGAGAGGAAAAATTTTGGTGATGACTCCTTGGATTGGGGCATGGGAGGCTTGGGGGTATGACATGATTCCATTTACTGATAAAAGGATGGCTGTAAGAAAAAAAATTTTTTCTGCGGTGGGGCAGCAACATAAATTATCTTTCTGAAGAACTAAGATTGATATGTGAGCCACTAAAATAGGCATTAATCTTGGCTGTATTGATCCAGGGCTCAAAACCGAGAACTAGACTGAAAATGTACATAGCTGAGCTGTGCACATAGAGATGGTATATAAAACCAGACAAGGGATGAGGTCATCAAAGAGAAACAGCAAATGCGAACAGAGGAGGGTGCAAGTCATGCCCCAAGGAATGCATGCTTGCTGTGTTAAGATGTGCCGTGACAACTGATCACATCCGGTAAGGATTAGGGTAGGTGTTGCAGAGTTGTAGGCACTGTTTAGAGATCAGGACAAGAACCTCACAGAGGATACTGAGAACAAGCAACCATGGTGGCAAGCGGGCACAAAGCCAAGAGGAAGTGATATTGTGGAAGGCAAAGAAAGATGTGTGAGATGCTGCTGAGGACAGGGGGAGGACGTGGATAACCCAACTCAAGCTGGCTTGAACACTAAATTGGAAGACTCAGGATCTGACTTTTCTCTAGTATTGCAATGTCTCATTTCTCAACTATGTAGAATTCCCCCTACTGAATATTTCTAATGATTAAAATGTTTTGTTTTTTTGAGTTTCACTTGGAAGCCAGTTGGAAGGCTGAAACACATGAAGTGATTAACAACTGAACTCAGTTGATTTGCTTCTGGATTTGGGGCCAGCAGAAAATCCATGTGGTAACTTTTTATAAATGCTGTTTTGGATTATTAAATTGAAGACCTTGACAAAATAAAATATTGAAAATAGCTTTTCCAGTATCACTGGGGCATGCCTGATATGTCTTTGCTGTGAACTGATATTCCTGTGGTTTCCTGATAGATATTTGAGACCTGCCTATGAATAGGGCAGAGTCTGAAAAACAAGATTTAGAGACTTCCCTAGTGTCTACTGGCTAAGACCACATTTCCACTGCAGGGGGCATGGGTTCCATCCCCGGTCGGAGAACTAAGATCACACATGCCATGTGGTACAGCGGATGAATCAAAAAATAAAATAGAGAACAAGATTTAAATGAAAGATTATTTAAAATACAGATTAGGAAATGAAACTACTTGAAGAATTCATAATACGTAATTCTTCTCCTTAAATTCTACTTTGAAATGAGTAGCTTACAGTAAATTTTTGAGAATGCTCAAATTTGAGGTTGATTTTATAGAACCCCAATCTTAGGAACTGCACAGTTTAATGAACAATGTAGCTGCTTGTTTTGGTTGATTGGTTGAGTCCATAAAATACAGGACTAGATTCTCAGTTGGATAGAAATTTCAGACATCTATTAGTCTTTCAAAGAATTAATATGAGTGCAAATCTAATCTCGGATTTTTTTATCTCTCAGGAATAACATGTGAACAGTAAATAAAGGAAGGAGATAACTAAATTTTCCATTTCAAGTGATATTGAGCCTATCATTGACTAAGAATTGGGAGACTTGGTGTTTATAGCACCAACAAAATTTATGGAAAATACATTGTACAATTTCTTAGAGATTCTTAAAACATAAGTCCTGATTTTCAGGGACTTCACATTTAAATAAGATGATACAAATAATTATAAAACAAGGAGGTAATTTCTGTCACAAAGATGGCTTTTAGGAATTCAGAGGAGGAGCCTGGAATGGTGTAGGGAAGGGTTTGCAGAGGCTGTAACAATGTGAGCTGAGTCACATTGAACAGTCAGCATGAAGAGTAAAGACTCAGAGGAAGGGGTCATTTGGCACGTTTAGCACAAAGTTGCACCTAGGGGAATGGAGGAGGATGTCAAGGTAGAGAGGACCCAGATTCTGAAGGACATGCAGGCCAAGTTAAGGAGCTATTGAAGGGCTTCACGCAGTTGCTTAGTAGGTGATTTATGCATCATGGAAAGTCATCTGTGACAAGGGTTCGAATGGGGAGCCATTCTGGAGGTAGGGAGACTGAAAACAATGCTACTGCATTGATCCAGGTTCAGTACAGAGATGCAGTACAAGAGAAAATGAGCAGTGAAAAGATGGCTATGCCTCACAAAAGCATCCCTAAGAAGTGAGAAACAAAGATCCAGGTTATAAACTCAAGTTCATAACTTTTAGAGTTCTCCAGAGAAGAGAGAGAAATTTATTTCAAGGAATTGGCTGACATAGTTGTGGAGGCTGGCAAGTAGGGTGGGCCGATAGGCTGGAGACCCAGGGATGTGGTGATATAGCAAGTTCGAGTCCAAAGGTTTGAATTCTCCTGGCAGAATTCCTTCCTGCTCAGAAAGGCCAGGCTTTTTCTATTCAGACCTTCCACTGACTTAATGAAGCCTGTCCACATCAGGGAGGGTAATCTGCTTTATTCAAAGTCTGCCGATTTAAATGTTGTATACATACTCAGTCTCTCAGTCATGCTGGACTCTTTTGTGACCCTGTGGACTGTAGCCCACCAGGCCTCTCTGTCCATGAGATTTTATAGGCGAGAATACTGGAGAGGGTTGCCATTCCCTTCTCCAGGGGACCTTATGGATCCAGGGATCGAACTTGAGTCTCCTGAATCTTGTCCATTGGCAGGCAGATTCTTTACCACTAGCACTCCCTTTGGAGAAGGCACTGGCACCCCACTCCAGTACTCTTGCCTGGAAAATCCCATGGACGGAGGAGCCTGGTAGGCTGCAGTCCATGGGGTCGCAAAGAGTCAGACACAACTGAAGCGACTTAACAGCAGCAGCAGCAGCAGCAGCAGCACTCCCTTTAGGATAATTAGGGAGTTTAGGGTCAACATGTATACCATGCTAAATTTCAAATGGATTACCAGTAAGGACTTACTGTATAGCACAGGGAACTTTGCTCAATGTTATGTGGAGGGGAGTTTGGAAGAGAATGGATGCTTGTATATATGGCTGAGATCCTTTGGTGTCTACCTGAAACTATCACAACATTGTTTATTGGCAATACTCCAGTATAAAATACAAAGTTTAAAATATGTGTATAAATCCCTTCACAGAAACATCCAGGATAATATTTGATCAAATATCTGGATACCACGGCCCAGCCAAGTTGATACATAAGATTAACCATCACATTGAAAAAAAGACTTTTTAGGTGATCATTGGCAAATTGCTTTCAATTTCTTTATCCTTTCTCAGTTTTCTCATATAAAATTATGATATTGGGCTAGGTACATCTAAGATCCAGTCTAGCTTTGAACCAAATAATTTTATTAATTTTTTGCCACAAAGTTAAGAATGGATATTGCCTAATTCATTCTAAGATCCTAGCATTTTAGCTCCACGAGGTTCCTTTGGTATCTGCATCAGCACATTTATTTGATGTATGAGGAGGTCAGGTGACTTGCTTAATTCATACAAAGAGATGATCCATTGCTGTCATGTCAGGATGCCGTGCTGTGCAGTAGCAGTATTCAGCAAAGTGCACAAAACCAAATTTCTATAGCTTAAATCAGGCCTGGAACATGCTAGAAAGTTCTTAAAAAACCCCTCAACTAGGTTCTGCTGGGAAGTCAGATATTAGCATACAGTATTAGATTTGCATGTGGCAGAGATCCTTGGTATGGAGATAGAATCTTCCAGTATTCTTCCAGTATACAGACAAAGGGAAAAATTATTCCTGTTATGAGGCTGAATTAACCGATTCTGAGCAGGAAGGTTTCATGTGCAATGGTGGCATCTGTGAGCTGATTTTAGGGACCCTTGCTCCCCTCTGGTGTGAGGCTGTCAGATTTAGAATGACTAGTTTTTCTAAGGAGAAGGAAATGGCAACCCACTCCAGTGTTCTTGCCTGGAGAATCCCAGAGACAGGGGAGCCTGGTGGGCTTCCGTCTATGGGGTCACACAGAGTTGGACATGACTGAAGTGACTTAGCAGCAGCAGCAGCAGCGTTTTTCTAAAAAGATGTTAGAAACACTTTCCCCCTTCTCTTTGAGACAAGTGTTTCTAGATGTGAGGTGCATTGATACACTGAGTGTATTACTCAGGAGGTTTAGTAGTTTTGAAACATAACACTAATGGAAAAATGAATCATCAGAAGCATTTTTTGTTGGCAGAAAACCTGGGAGAATGACTAATAGACTCAAAACTTTTTTGTCATTCCCTTCCCTACCTGCTGAGGGTGAGATTTTGGTTTAATTCTGTTTTGTCAAAAGTATATATGGACCAATGTGAACTGAGAGCTTTGTATGGAGGAAATAAGTTTTAGCATTGAAATGATAGGTGTGAAGCTCTTAACAGGGCTCGTGCACCTTTTTAAATTAGTTGTTGCATGCCAGTGGTTGGAGCAATGTGCAATTCACTGTCATACGACTCTAAAGATTTTAGGACTTCAAACTCTAATCTTCTGTCTCAATCACAGCTATTTGAGCATAATATTCATCTTTGAAGCTTTTGACCAACTTTTCTCTTTTCTTGCTAAGCTCCCTAGAATTTTGTCTCTGACATTTTGAGACAATTTTGAGGAAGATAATTTCCAAGTTATTTCAAATTACTTTTCATTCTTATTTTGATGTCATTGAATGTATCATATCATCAAGACTTCAGGCTCACTGCTGCCCTTGGACAGGCTGTTTTAAATCTGTTTACTTCTCGTCAATATATTCCTTGTTAAATGGCTTAAAGGGATTTAACATAAGTCCATTAAAATTTTTAATCCTCTGTCTCATTTTGGAATATTATTTCTGTTGTTTCATTGACATGGACATGGAGTATTCAGTCTGTGCAGAAAAAAAGATCAGAAAAAAAGAATTCATTTTCTGTGACTTAAGCGGTGGTGTAGGGAGTCAGAAGTGGCCCAGTTTGAATTCCTTGGCCTTAATCCTCTATCTTTTCTCCATTCTTTTTATGTTTTTTAAAAGGCATATTTCAAATAAATAAACAGCACATTAACTGAAGATCTTCTGGGTCAGAAGATATCCCTCTATTACTGTATCTTCTTATGATTTAATTTCTGAGATAATAAAAATTCCTGTCTAGTCGGATGTCAGTTTTATAATGAAGACCCATGCGAGACACCTCAGTACTTTTATTTGAAACCTTTTGTCCACTTGAAGCCTTTCTGTGCCAATGTCTGAAAGGGGTGGCTCTGCCCCCATGCTGGTCCATGCCGCTCTGCCATCTTTCCTCGCTGTGCCCGGCTCCCTCTTGACTGTCCAGGTGAGTCCAGGCAGGGAAGAGGTTGGAGAGGAGGAGGAGGCTGAAGGCACGGACCATCTATTCCCACTGCCTCATTGGGGTTACTCCTCACACCCCAGCACGCCTAGACCTTTCCCAGAATGTGATAGGCTAGTCTGTTTTTAAGGGTTTTGTTTGTTTGTTCACTTCTCAGGGAATATAAATAAGATATAATAGTTAGGAAATTGGGGGGCGGGTAAGTTGAAAGATCAATCCCTACAAAAATGATCAGTGGCCTTATCTGTCTGTTTAGTGTTACATATATATTATATAGCATTATATTATTGTCGATAGTACTTATGATATTATATAATCATTTTCATTAATAGATGTCGTTTTCCTTATTCATCCCGTATAGTTAATGATTTTTTTTCTGTTGTCATCCCTGATTTTTAAAATATGTCTCAACTTTTAAAATTCATTTATTTTTAATTAGAGGAAAATTGCTTTAATATTGTGCTGGTCTCTGCCATACAGCAGCAGGAATAGCTATAGGTGTGCATACGTGCCCTCTATCTTGAACGCCCTCCCGCCTCCCACCCCATCCCAACCCTTGAGGTTGAAAAAGAGCATCAGATTTGAGCCCCATGCGTCACACGGCAAATTCCTACTGGCTGTCTAATTTTGCATATGGTAATGTACACGTTGCAATGCTACTCTCTCAATTTGTCCCACCCTCTCCTTCCCCCATTGTGTCCACAGGCCTCAACTTTTTGATTTCAGTCCTTCTGGCTTTTCCCAGTGGCGGGACTCTTCCTCCGTGTCTCTGCCCCTTGAGAATGCCCTCCTCACTGTGGTAGCCTGGGAACTGCTCCTCGGTTCTGTCTCCTCCTCCCTCACTTAACCTTGCCTTCCTCTGGTACAGACCCTGCTGGTCAGATGGGACTGTCATCCTTGTCCTAACCTCTCCCAGGTTTGGCTCTGGTGGCTTGTCTTTCCCAGCAGTGGGTGGGCCATCATCACTCCCACACCCAACTCTCTCTCCAGGGTCTCCAAGACTGCTGAGTCCTGATTCACCCTTCTGGCCAGGAAGGTGCTGGAGCATCCCTGGCTCATGCTGTAGGACAAAGAACAAGGATGCAGAGCACAGAACACCGAAGAATCTTGCTGCTGCTGTTTCAGAACCTTTATTTTTATTTATTTTTTTTTTTGCTTTTATTTATTTTTTTTTATTTCTAAAAAAGAATTTTATTAAAAAAGCACAAATGCAAAGAAATGAACAGAGGAAAATTTATGCGTCGAACCTGGACTGGTCACTTATGATAATATACATGCTACAATTCCATTCTCTCCAATCATTCCACCTTCACCCTCTCCCACAGAGTCCCAAAGACTGTTCTAAATGCCTATGTCTCTTTTGCAGTCTCTTATACAGGGTTCAGGTTACCATTAAAGTTGACCTAAGAGTGCTGCTGGGTCCCCAAGGCACTGGGTCTGAGCGTTTCTAGCAGGGTGAGAATCTGGGCTCCGCCCAGCAGAGGCGGCAGGCAGTCCCCCAGGTCCTTCCAGGGAGTACAAATGGGTAGAGCATCTCCTCCAGTTACAGGGCAACTAATTGGAGTTCTTGTTAATGTGTTTTGTATGATGAGGTGGAGTACTTTAAACAGCTTGGGTATTTAAAAAAACAATTGCTTTATAACGTAGGGCAGCTGCAGTGAATCTGCTTTCCCCCACGCGTCGCATTCCTGGCCAGACCATCTCTGCAGCTGCTGTTTACTCACCAGATACAGATCGGTTGGACTTGCTTTGCTCGTCTCTTAGACCCCCAAACACCAAGCCTTGCCATGATGTAGTTGATTCCAGGTACCGCATCTGTGTTCTTTGGATGCACAAGCTTTGATGAAACATATAAAATATGATTCTGTCAAATAATCATAAAAATAGATTGCTCTTCACTTTTCTGTTCATGAGGATTATGGCACTCACATTCCCTCAGTAACTCTCCCTAGGTGGTGATTTTGGGGGTGATATTGATGGAGGTCCTGAATCGCCCACCAGCTCTCGCCTGATGCCTCCTGGGATGGGGACAGTGCACTTGCAGGATTACCAGTGGGAGGTAATGATGCAGTTTGTGACTACAGACTGGTCCACAGGGGATTCAGTACCACTGCCTCTAGTTCATTAACATGCCAAGTAGTGTGTGGCTGACACACAGGCTTTTCTGCCTCCCTGATTGCCTGGAAAATTCCATGTTATTTTTCTGACTCTTGGCCACAAACACACAAGTACAGACTGTATTAGAATTCAGGGGTTTCTGCAGCCTGAAGAAACTTGTGCATGTTTCTTGTCAAGTCACTTCAGTCATGTCCGACTCTGCAATTTTATGGCTCCTCTGTCCATGGGGTTCTCCAGGCAAGAATACTGGAGTGAGTTGCCATACCCTCTTCCAGGAGATCTTCCCAATCCAGGGGTCGAACTCAAATCTTTTGAGTCTCCTGCGTTGGCTGATGAGGTCTTTTCCACTTGCACCACCTGGGAAAACCAAAGAAGCTTGTACAGGCCCACAAAGGCCTCCAGCGCCTTATCTAAAGAAAGTCCACAGGATCACCTCGAATAGGTGATTTGGCTGCCAAATTACCACAATAAATTTCATGATTTTTTTTTTTAGCAGGAAATGATTTTGAGGATTGAGATCCATTGTGTACATTTATCGCTATTGAATCACCAAGACCTGTAAGTCTTAGTGAGCCTCTTCTCATAGCATTTTATTACATGAATTATTATTAACATTATTGCACTGAATTAACCACGTGATAGGACCTAAAATTTCCAATATACTGTGTCATCATAAAATTTAATTGATAGAAGTGTTTCTTTTAGAATTGTCCCATTTTATTTTTCAGTGTTGTAGTAAGTACAGTTCCAGTTTCATTTCTCCATTATTGAGTCTGATTTGTGAATTCTCCAGAAAGGAAGGGTTCAGACTTTTTATTTCCCACCATCGTTAGCAAGAAGATGGACTGCGCATTAATCATACAGCAATGCCCTCTGTCGCACTTAAGCCTGGACCACACAGTTCTCTCTACAGACTGGCCTCTAATGCCTGTCCAACTTCATTTCCATCACTCTCTGACTCCTAGTTTGTGTTCCCTGGTTGTTGTTGTTTAGTCATGAAGTAGATTCCTTCATGCTTCCATGTCTTTGCTTAAGCTATTCCCTTCCCCAGACTGCCTTTTCCTACTTTCTTTGCCAAGATTCCTCCAACTCATTCTTTACGGCTCTGTGTAGACTCCTCTTCCTCCATTAAGTGTTCCCTGGTTCCCCCAGGTGAGCCCTGGGATGCCCCTTCTGTGTTAGCACTTGCCTCTCCATTGCTGAAATTGACCATGTCTGTTTCCTCTGCTCTGTGCAGGGTGGAGTCATCATTTGTCACCAGTGCCTTGGTGTCATCTGTCACCCAGGGCAGTGTGCTCATAGGTGGTGGCCTGAGAGGGTGGTCACCAGCTGAGCTATCATGGGAGCCTTGGGCTCTTCTAATAAACTGAATTAATAATAGATCAAAGCCACAGCTGAGGAGATAATTAAAAAACATGCTTCTTCTGATCCCTTGGATTTCTGGGTCTAACTCTTTTCTAGGAGTCTAACCCCGTTAGAAATATTACATTCAGTAAACAGAGTGAAACACATAAACTATTCTTTTGCATTTTTTTCTTTCTTGTTTTTTCAAATTTCAAGATTGTGTGCTGTTCTTTTGCCACAGCCAAAAGGGCTGAGAAGGGTGAAGCATATGTGAGTGGGTGTGCATGTTTCATGGATTTCCGGCCGTTCTTATTTTAAGATGGCATAATTTCATGGCCATTGAAAAAGTTGTCAAGTAAATACTGCAGTAGAGGGCATCTCAGATTTTCACGTGCCAACCAGGACACCTGGGGCTTTTATTAAGAATGCAGATTGGGACTCAATAGATCTGGCATGGGGCCTACCATTGTGCATTTGCAACAAGCTCTCAGGGAACGTTAGTGCTCGTGGTCCGTGGACCGCATTTAGAGTACCAGGCAGTAGCGTTCAGAGGATGGTTCAGTGTTTTCATCTGGTGGGACTTTTAAAGCAAAATTGTTTCCTTCTGTTTCAAAATGCTCAAGTGAAAAAACACCAGAGATGATCTGATTATAAGAAACCTGAGCAAAACACATTTTGTCTCTCTGAGCTCGGACAGGGCGTTTTGGAATCTAGGCAAGCTCTTGTCACAGAAACCAGACAGGCCGTGTACTGATGGCTTTCAGCTCTTTTTCCTGGTGGTTGGGTTTAGACTGAGAGGAAACACATCTCACCCTTCTCTCTAGTAAAATTTTACTACGAGTTACCTGGTCATTTTGTGGCATTCACCAAACCAGTTTACTGGCTCCCATTTCTATTGGGTGAGGAATAGAATATTCTCATAGGAGAAGATCCTTGAATCCAGATGTTCCAGAAAACCCCTGTGTATTCATTTTTTAGAGCTGTTCTAACAAAGTACCACAAATTTGGTGGCTCCAAGCAAAAGAAGTTTTTTCTCTCACAGTTCTGGAAGCCTGAAGTCAAAGTCAGGGTGTCTGTGGAGCCATGAGGCCATGTTCCCCGCAAAGTCTTCAGGAGAGAGTGCTTCTTTTCCTCTTCAAATTTCTGGGGGCTCAGGGAATTCTTCAGCTTATGGATCCATCACTACATTCTCTGTTTCCATCATCACATGGCCTTCCTCTCTTATGAAGACACCAGTCATTAGGTTTAGGATACACCCTGAGTCCAGGATGTCACTAGGTCATATCACTGATACCTCTGCAAAGACCCTGTTTTCAAGTAAGAGCACATTTCACTGATGTTGAGGACTGGGATTTGGACATGTCTTTTGGGGAGACCCTAGTGGCTCAGACAGGAAATAATCTGCCTGCAATTCAGGAGACTCAGATTTGATCCCTGGGTCAGGAAGATCCCCTAGAGAAGGGAATGGCATCTCACTCCAGTATTCTTCTGTGGAGTATCCCATGGACAGAGGAGCCTGGTGGGCTATAGTCCATTGGGATTGCAAAGAGTCAGACATGACTGAGTGACTAACTTTCACTTTGAGGAGATACTGTTCAATCCACTGTACCCTAGTTTCCTGAATCCATTGTGAAATCAGGATGTCAAGGTTGGTGTGAGAGAATAATACATGCAGACATCCTATTCTGTGCAGAGCAGAATTGTTATTTAGTTGCTAAGTCACGTCCGACTCTTTGCAACCCCATGGACTATAGCCCATCAGGCTCCTCTGTCCATGGGTTCTCCGGGCAAGAATACTGGAGTGGCTTGGCCATTTTCTTCTCCAGGGAAGAGCAGAGTGGCAGGTGCTTTGTATCTGTGTATTGGAGGAGGGGATTGGAAGATGCTAACACCTTTGTTCCAACCCTCCAAGTAATTATAATGATAATTAAAGAAATAGCAACAAACAGGTATTAGATTTTTATATGTGGCAGAACCTGTGCAAAGAACTTTTTAAAAGCATTCATTTAATCGTTGCATCTATGAGATACCTGTCATTGAATGCTATTACAGATGAATTTCTTCATCTGTAAGCTTTCTTTTAGATAACTTGCCTCTGTTTATTTGTTTCTTCCTTTTCCCCTGATCTGTTTCTCTATCTCTGTACAAGCCTCTTTTTTTCCTTTTTATTCTTCCTTCCTGACTGGCCACTGATCAAGCTATGTAGCTATCCAGCTGGCTATCTACTGATCTATTATTTTTTACATCTCATTCCAAAAAGCATGAAGACATTTTTCAAGAATATGGATTATTAGTGCCTATAAGAAGTCTTGATTTGTCATTCGTTAGTTACTTAGATAACAATATGAATTTAGAAGTCAATGTTGATTAATGTGAAGGTAAAGTATTTCTAAGGTAGTTGAAAAACATCATTCAGTTGATCAAAAATTCAGCATCTACACAGCTTCTCAGTTGCCAGTGGATCACATAGAACATGATGAATTATTCTCCTTGCATAAAGTAAGTTTCATATTTCACCACCTTCCTCCCTGGTCAACTAGTTTTACAGGGAATAAGATAGTGGATGTAAAAAAAACCAAAAGACAATTGTATCATTTCTATAAAGTCTCCTGAAGATGATAATGAGTTGTTCAGCTGTTTCCCATCAGAGAGGAGGGAATTTGTCCTCATCTTTCAAAACAATGGCTAGTTAATACAGAGAAAATACATGGAGAGCAAGGTACTTACTGCCTTGTAAGTTGCTTCACTGTATTTTGATATTCGGAGTCCCAGTTGGCCCTGAGCCACCCCTCAGGATTTAGGTTTTTTATAGCTCAGGCTTTCTTTCAGGATCTGGAATCAGTTAAATTCAGATTTTCCAGAAATCAATATCATTGCATAGATAGGATTCCAAGACTCTAATTGTGTCCACAGAAAGGAATATACAGTCTCTTTGCTGGTGGACAATGAGAAATTAACCAGACTCAAGTGGTTTTAAGTAGCTGCCTTTAAAGATGAGAATATGTATCTGTGCCAGACTTACTATTGCTGAAATATTTCATCACCAAAAGAATGTGCTACCTCGGGTTTTCAAATTATTTTGGTCCTAACACATGAAGTTGAATTTATATGTAGGTAGTAGATCCTCTGGATTTCCCTCATGGCTCAGCGGTAAAGAATTCCCCTGCAATGGGGTTCAGTCCTTGAGTGGCAAAGATCCTCTGGAGAATGAAATGGCAAGCCACTCCAATATTCTTGCCTGGGAAATCCAATGGACAGAGGAACCTGATGGGCTACAGTCCATGGGGTTGCAAAAGGGTCAGACACAACTTAGCGACTAAAACAACAAAACAGCAAAGTAGATCCTTTGGCAAAATAATGGACAATAACTATTTTTTTTTAGGTTCTTCCTTACTTATCCAACCTACTCAAATTTCATCACACAAAAAAGAGGGAAGGCATTGTACAATGTGGTGCTTTTGAGTAAATTGGCTGTGTCTGTCTGGGGCACATCCGAGCTCCACTTCTCACCAGCTCTATGGTTTTGGGCACATTACTTATACCTTCTGTGCCTCAGTTATCTCATCTGTCAAATGGGGCTGTTTAGAGTCTCCACCGGAGAAGGCAATGGCATCCCATTCCAATACTCTTGCCTGGAGAAGCCCATGGACAGAGGAGCCTGGTGGGCTGCAGTCCGTGGGGTCACTAAGAGTCAGACACTACCGAGCGACTTCACTTTCACTTTTCACTTTCAGGCATTGGAGAAGGAAATGGCAACCCACTCCAGTGTTCTTGCCTGGAGAATCCCAGGGACAGGGGAGCCTGGTGGGCTGCCGTCCATGGGGTCTTACAGAGTTGGACACAACTGAAGTGACTTAGCAGCAGCAGCAGCAGCAGTCTCCACATTATAGGGTGGAAAGTAAGTAAGTGGATGGGATGGTTCAATAAGAAAACACATGTGAAATGGTTAAGTACAGACTTACCCTAAGGCAACTCCATCCAATACAAACATGATGTACTCATTAAAAAGCAAAAATAATCAGGTGAAAATGATCTTAATATATTTTATTTAACCCAATATATTAGAAAATGTTTTATTTCAACATGTAATCAAAATTATTAATGTGAAATATTACTTTATTTCTGGGTACCAGCCATAGTGATTCTGATCCACTTGGTCTGGGATACAGCCCTGCTCTGGGTATGCATGCAGAGTTCCCAGCTGATTCTAATGTACAGGCCAAGAATCGGCCCAGTGTCCAACGCGAATCACTTTTCCATACCCACAAAATGGACGATGCCATGGGCTTTAACAACTTCACAATGTTACTGATAAGAGTTGAATAAGATACTGATAATGCCGTATATTATAAAACATAAAATGCCACAGGAAGAGAAGAGCTTACACTTATTGATAATTATGTCAAAATGGGAAGAGTAGGCAGCACTCAATGGAATTTCCTTCTGAAGATACACTAAGAGCCTAGGCGGCGGTCTTTCTTTTGATTCCAACTACTCCTGTCTTTTTCTTGAGAAGAGGTGCTTTTTTTTTTTTTCTTCTGAAACTGATGTTTACTAAGCATTCTCATTGCCAGGCTGGGTGCATAATGGACAAAGTGTGTTTTCAGAAGTCATGCTCACTGTCGCCGAGTGCCAGCTCCATCTGTTCCCTTGCATTGTCTGAGTCACAGTTTCCTTGTCTGTAACTGGGATGATATTCACGAGGCTGGGCTTCTTCATATGTGTGTGTGTGTGTGTGTGTATACGTATATATATATATATACATACATACATATAGTGTACATGGCTGGGCTTTTTTGAGGAGTGGTATAAGTAATGGACATAAAGCATTTAGCTCAGGGTCTGGCCTCCTTCCCAGGCATTCTGCTGGGTCCTGACGTGAGAGTGATTCTGGGTGACATGGGGAACAGCAGTCCTTGTAGCAGTGTGACTAGTGGCACTTGAACAGTTAGAGTAGCTGGTGAGCATTCACTTCCCAGAGCCCATGCTCCTGGGCCCTCCTCTCACACAGTGATAAAGGAACTCTTTTTTCCTTTCCATAGATGCTATCTCAGGAGATTTGTCCTAATCTGTGTTCAAATGGACTATTTCCTTCTGTCCTGAGGGGACAGATCAGGTTCTGCGTGGCTGAATTGGTTATTCAGTTTTTAACAGCCTGCAGCCAGAAGGAAGCCCTTTGTTGCTGATTGAATCTCCCCTTGGGAGGGCTGGAAACTGTTTGAGTGAAGTGTGCCCAAATCAGATTGGATTCCAGGCTAAAGGAAATGTCCCCATCTCCCCGGCTTATGGAAATTCTTTCGTATTATTCTAATACTGAGATAAACAAAACAACGATATGGTTCAACACTGTGGGCTTTCTTTCACAAAGATATATCAAAAGCTTGTTTGCTGTTGTTCAGTCGCTAGGTCATGTCTAACTCTTTGCGACCCCTTGGACTGCAGCACTCCAGACTGCCCTGTCCTCTGGTATCTCCTGGAGTTTGCTCAGATTCATGTCTATTGAATCAGTGATGCTGTCAATCCATCTCATCCTCTGTTGCCTCCTTTTCCTTTTGTCTTCAGTCTTTACCAGCATCAGGGTCTTTTCCAATGAGTTCACATCAGATGGTCAGAGTATTGGGGCTTCAGCTTCAGCATCAGCCCTTTCAATGAATATTCAGGGTTGATTTATATATAAAATAGATAGCTAGTGGGAATTTGCTATATGATGTAGGGAGCTCAGCCCTCGAGAGGTGGGATGGGGTAGGAGATGGGAGGGAGGTTAGAGAGGAAGGCTGATTTATGTTGATGTATCCCAGAAACCAACACAATATTGTAAAGCAATATCCTCCAACTTAAAATAGATAAATTAAAAAATAAAAGATTACTGACCAATTAAAAATTGTACCCAGAACATGACTGTTCTGTGGGCCCTGGTGACTTGACAAGTTCTGTTTACTCTTTGGGAACTTAGAGCAGTGCGCTTGGTTCTGTGATTCTACACATTTGTATCCATACCTCTCTTTATTTTTCTAGGTGAAGAATTCAAGTTTATAGAGAGTTGGGGATCCACCTAAAACTTCACGCCCATGATATTTACAGCTGGCATTTGTGGATGGCCTCCTTAGTCAGATGGAATGTGAAATGCTTCCTTTCATCCCACCCTATGAGTTAAGCACTAACTTAATCATTTTATTGGTACCCATGTTATTGGTAAGACATTTCTCCCAGGTTCAATACCTAGGAAGCGATAGAGACAAGTTGAAAACCTAAGAATCTCAGCAGGGCATTTCTGAATGATCACAGCCTGTATTGGATTTATCTAAGTAGGAAGTTCACTGTGATAATGAACAATTTCCAGAGTGCAAATCCACAGGGGAAGTGTCATAGGACAGCATATGATTAACTCCTCTAATGAGTGAAACAATCAATCATTGCCATATGAATTCAGACTAACTTAAGTCTAGTCCAGTTCAGTTCAGTCACTCAGTCGTGTCTGACTCTTTGCTACCCCATGGATTGCAGCCACGCTTCTCTGTCCACCACAAACTCCCGGGGCTTACTCAAACTCATGTCCATCGAGTAGGTGATGACATACAACTACCTCATTCTCTGTCGTCCCCTTCTCCTCCCGCCTTCAATCTTTCCCAGCTTCAGGGTCATTTCCAGTGAGTCAGTTCTTCACATCAGGTGGCCAAAGGATTGGAGTTTCAGCTTCAGCATCAGTCCTTCCAATGAATATTCAGGACTGATTTCCTTTAGGATTGACTGTTGGATCTCCTTGCAGTCCAAGGGACTCTCAAGAGTCTTCTCCAACATCACATTTCAAAGCATCAATCCTTCGGCACTCAGCTTTCTTTATAGTTTATTTCTCACATCCAAACATAACTATTGGAAGAACCATAGCCTTGACTAGACAGACCTTTGTTGGCAAAGTAATGTCTCTGCTTTTCAATATGCTGTCTAGGTTGGTCATAGTTTTCCTTCCAAGAAACAAGCGTCTTTTAATTTCATGGCTACAGTCACCATCTGCAGTGATTTTGGAGCCCCCAAAATAAAGTCTCTCACTGTTTCCATTGTTTCCCCATCTATTTGCCATGAAATGATGGGGCCAGATGCCATGATCTTAGATTTCTGAATGTTGAGCTTTAAGCCAACTTTTTTACTCCCCTCTTTCACTTTCATCAAGAGGCTCTTTAGTTCTTCGTTTTCTGCTGTAAGGGTGGTGTTATCTGCATTCAGAAAACAAAGATCATGGCAACTGGTCCCATCACTTCATGGGAAATAGATGGGAAAACAGTGAAAACAGTGTCAGACTTTATTTTTTTGGGCTCCAAAATCACTGCGGATGCTGATTGCAGCCATGAAATTAAAAGATGCTTACTCCTTGGAAGGAAAGTTATGACCAACCTAGATAGTATATTAAAAAGCAGAGACATTACTTTGCCAACCAAGGTCCGTCTAGTCAAGGCTATGGTTTTTCCCGTGGTCATGTATGGATGTGAGAGTTGGACTGTGAAGAAAGCTGATCGCTGAAGAATTGATGCTTTTGAACTGTGGTGTTGGAGAAGACTCTTGCGAGTCCCTTGGACTGCAAGAGATCCAACCAGTCCATTCTAAAGGAGATCAACCCTGTGTGTTCATTGGAAGGACTGATGCTAAAGCTGAAACTGCAATACTTTGGCCACCTCATGTGACGAGTTAACTCACTGGAAAAGACCGATGCTGGGAAGGATTGGAGGCGGGAGGAGAAGGGGACGACAGAGAATGAGATGGCTGGATGGCATCACCGACTCGATGGACATGAGTTTGAGTGAACTCTGGGAGTTGGTAGTTGGTGATGGACAGGGAGGCCTGGTGTGCTGTGATTCATGAGGTTGCAAAGAGTCGGACACGACTGAGCAACTGAACTGACTGATCTGCATATCTGAGGGTACTGATAGTTCCCCTGGCAATCTTGATTCCAGGTTGTACTTCATCCAGTCCAGCATCTAGCATAATGTACTCTGCATATAAGTTAAATAAGCAGGGTAACAATATACAGCCTTGACGTACTCCTTTCCCAACTTGGAACCAGTCTGTTGTTCTATGTGCAGTTCTAACTGTTGCTTCTTGACCTGCATTCAGATTTCTCAGGAGGCAGGTAAGGTGGCCTGGTATTTCTATCTCTTTAAGATTTTTCCAGTTTGTTGTGATCCACAGAGTCAAAGGCTTTGGCATAGTCAATAAAACAGAAGTTTTTCTGGATTTCTCTTGCTTTTTCAATGATCCAGTAGATGTTGGCAGTTTGATCTCTGGCTCCTCTGCCTTTTCTAAATCCAGCTTGAGTGTCTGGAAGTTCACGGTTCACGTACTGTTGAAGCCTGGCTTGGAGAATTTTGAGCATTACTTTGCCAGCATGTGAGATGATAAAAAAAATTAAAAAATAACATATTTTAAATTGTAAACTACTACATATAAACATTTTATTAAACTGTTAAATATATGCTCTTACTAAACTATTATTATTATTGAAACTTCCCAAACTATCACAATCCTATTGAAACTGAATTTGGAGTATAAAATAATTAGAAGAGTATAATGTTCTAGTTTTACAATATAAGAAGAAAGACTTCTATAGAAGAAAGGAGGTGAGCTCAATTAAGTCCTTTCCCCAATTATTTTATGCTTCTTTCAGTTTGATTCTTTTATGCAATGAGAGGGTATCTTGACCAAGAGGCAGGTCTTCTAGAAAGGAACCCCAAATTTTAAGCTTTGATCAGATGGTATGCCTTTTCATGCCACTTCCCCTTGGGCTGAATTTAAATGCACTATTGGACAGTCACGTTCAATCAGAGTGCCATTGTAAAACAGGATTTAAATTTTACGTTAATGTACTTACTCCAAGTTTCTAATGAAACAAACTTTCTTGCACTTCTCTAAATTTCTTACTATTTTTTTTTTTTTTGCATGTTTAGTTCAACATTCATCCTGCAATAAATTAAGCTACCGGTGCCCTGCCTTCTGCTGTTGAATTTCCTGCCTCAGAATGACCATGTCAAAACCACTGGGTGCAAATCTGCTCATGTAACATGGTTTACATGAACAATACCTGCTGCCTAACGTGTGGGAAAACAAAGATCATGGCATCTGGTCCCATCACTTCATGGGAAATAGATGGAAAAACAGTGGAAACAGGGTCAGACTTTATTTTTGGGGGCTCCAAAATCACTGCAGATGCTGATTGCAGCCATGAAATTAAAAGATGCTTACTCCTTGGAAGGAAAGTTATGACCAACCTTGATAATATATTAAAAAGCAGCGACATTATTTTGCCAACAAAGGTCCGTCTAGTCAAGGCTATGGTTTTTCCCGTGGTCGTGTATGGATGTGAGAGTTGTTGGACTGTGAAGAAAGCTGAACTGAACTGAACTGAACGTGTGGGAATCGAGAAGGCAATGGCAACCCACTCCAGTACTCTTGCCTGGAAAATCCCATGGGCGGAGGAGCCTGGTAGGCTGCAGTCCGTGGGGTCGCTAAGAGTCGGACACGACTAAGCAATTTCCCTTTCACTTTTCACTTTCATGCATTGGAGAAGGGAATGGCATACCACTCCAGTGTTCTTGCCTGGAGAATCCCAGGGACGGCGGAGCTTCCGTCTATGGGGTCGCACAGAGTCGGACACGACTGAAGCGACTTAGCAGCAGCAGCAGCAGCAACGTGTGGGAAAACAGGGAATCAAGTAGGAGCCAGTTTTCTGTTTCTGCCCGCCCTTTCCCCAACCTATCTGCTCGGTTATTTCTCTTTGAATTAAAATTAAAATTTTCTTCTCTTGCAAACATATATTTTAAGAATTCCCCACCTGGCTTCTAACGTACTGATTTTACACATCAAGATTTGGGGAGTGGGTAGGTGGGCAATGAAACGGGAAGGCTGATTTTTAAATGGTGCCCATGGTTGAATGATGATGCAGAAATTGTAGAGACAGAGTTCTGAGTCCTGAGAGTTCCCAGGCATCAGCGAGTTTCCCCAGCACGGCCCCAGTGCCCTGGGCAGGAACTGGTCCTTTCCCTGTTTGCTCTGGCAGAAGGAAAAACCTCGGCATCCTTTTAGCATCAGAGAAATGCAGTGGAGCAGAAAGCCAAAAACTGATGATGGAGATTCAGTTGGAAAGAGGAAGAAAAGTGGAAAAAAATCATCAACACGGTGAGAGCAAATTGCCCCAGGCTGCCAAAGAAAATAGCCTGTTAACTCCTAACTCACTTTGAATAGGAAACCTGGTGCCCAAAGCGGGAGGGCTGCTCTCGGACAGAATGGAGGAGTGAGCTTTGGAAAGGCAGGTGAACTTGATCTCCTAAAGGGAGAGAATTATGAGATCGAGGAGGTGGCTGTAGGAGCTGATAATGAATGGAAATAAGGATGTCACTCTTGCAGGTGAAATTTCACTTAGTCTTCATTACAATCCCAATTTCTTCTCCACCAACCGTAGGAAATAGCATTTACTATATGTTTTTAAAATTTTTTAATTTAATTAATTTTTATTGGAGTGTACATGCTTTACAATGTTGTATTAGTTTCTCCTAAACAGCGAAGTGAATTAGCTATATGTAATACATATATCCTCTCCCTCTTGGACCTCCAGCCCCCATCCCACCCCTCTCAGTCATCACAGAGCACTGAGCTGAGCTCCCTGTGTTTAAAGGAGATGTTAACATAAAGAAGAACACAAAGAAGATGTTTTTGTGAGAGCAATAGAAAATTCAGGGCACTTATTGGGCACCTACAACTTTAACAAATAGAAACTCCTTGAATATTTTATGATGATTTAGATCTTAGTACATTGGACAAGTAGACTTAGTTAAAGGCTCTGAGAAGTCCAGTTCTAAAGAATGTTTCCCCTTTACGTTTTCCAAATTTATTTAACCACAATAGATCATTCCCCTTCTTTCGGCTTCTGCTTTTTACAGAGGCATTAGCTGGTGAAACAAATTCAGAAGGAATGCTTGTCTATAGTTTTCATTTTATAAATGAAGAAATGGGTCGGAATATCCAGTCACTCCTAAAGGAAATCCACTCTGAATCTTCATGGGAAGGACTGGTGCTGAAGCCCCAGTAGTTTGGCCATCTGATGCAAAGCGCTGACTCACTGGAAAAGACCCTGATGCTGGGAAAGATTGAAGGCAGGAGGAGAAGGGGGAGACAGAGGATGAGACGATTGAATGAAATCATTGATTCAATGGACATGCGTTTGAGCAAGCTCTGGGAGTTGGTGATGGACAGGGAAGCTTGGTGTGCTGCAGCCCATGGGGTTGCAAAGAGTCGGACACGACTGAGCGACTGAACAACAACAGCATGTAATTTTCCAAGGTTCCCTATTCTGCGAGGACTGAGCTGAGATTAGAATCCCAGTATTTTGGACAAAACTCGACCATTGTTAGCTGTTGGTCTCTGAGATTGATAAGTGCCTAGCCCACTGCAGGAGCACTCTGAGTGACATGCAGTGTAGACTCATCCTTCTGTCAGCCCCTTGAAAGATGGTTTTGCATTCTTGTGGGACTTCAAGCTCATGTCTATGGTAAGAGACCCAAAAGACTGTGGCAGTGTAACAAGAGATTGACCTCATAGAATTCCTAGTTCACATTTCAGAACGATTCTGATGAATCCCACATTTCATCTAACTTGCAGCAGAGGTTTTGTTTATTGAAAGCAAATCTGAGAACTTCATTGTTTCTCTTTTCTGTAGATTCAGACCATTGTGGTTTCAATGCAGATTCCATTTTCTTCAGTACAAATAGAGTGGACAGCTTTAGGCTTGTTAGGTTGAGAAAGGAAAGAGGAATCTATAAATGTTACTTACAGGAATAAATTTGATTAGAAGTTTCTTCTACAGAATGGCTTAAAAGAGCCCAAGTAGCCATTATGATTAGTTGAAATCTATTCCTAATTATGCTTGCCTCTTTAAAATACTGTTTTATTTTTTCAGAAGAACTGTATTTGATGTTGCCATCTAAAGAATCCTTTTAGACAGAAAAGCTGGAGTTCATGTCCTATCTGATTCTCACGCTTTAGATGGAGATAATTGGCAAAGAAAGAAAGTTAGTGACTTCTAATTAAAGACATATATTTCCCTTATAACTGCCAAGACAACCCAAGACAGCTATGTTAGCAATGATTTCCCAAGTTAATATACTCAGAGTTTTTTTTTTTCCTTCTTTACTTTTTTTTTTCCTTCAATGTGGATCATTTTTAAAGTCTTTATTGAATTTGTTACAATGTTGCTTCTATTTTATATTTTGGTTTTTTGGCCACCAGGCATGTGGAATATTAGCTACCCAACCCCAGATCAAATCTGCACCCTGGCATTGAAAGGTGAAGTCTTAAACCCTGTACTGCAGGCAAGTCCCCTATGCTCAGAGTTTTAGTCAAAATGTTCTAGACCATGATTTATATCTCTCCTGACTTTCTTCAGTGTATTCAGAACTCTGCATGGCCATTTGTGGTGGAGAATATTGGACAGAGGACGTGTGTCGCTTCTATGATGCTTTCCCACCAAGTCAAACTTGCTCAACTTGAGGTTTTCAGTAAGACACTTATAGATGGGCTAAATTGTGATCTCACACATAAGGTCAGCAGAGCTTTGTTTTCCTAAACACTTCATGTATTTCTGTCTTGAAAGTTCCTTATAGGCTAACTTTTACCTTGTAGCAGTGGTTGGACTTCAAATGTGGCTGTTTTTGTAGAAATGTTTTATTTTTTTAATCAAACCCGATGTGATTTTAACAAGCTATTTTCACAGCTGAGTTCCCAGTGTTGGAGGTTTATGGCGTGTTTCATATGTTCTTACTTTGCCCTCCCCTTTTGACTTGTTTATTTTTCATGACACATCTGAATGCCTTTCTGTAAGCAGAACTCTCTTCTTGAGATCCAACTGTGGGGTTATTAGTACAAAGGCACATTACAGGGATCCTTAGTGAGGGGTTAAGAGGCACGGTTCAGAAATTGTTTTCTTTTCTGACCAAACATATGCATGGTGTTTTTCTTCCCATGGAGGTATAACCCAGACTCGGGTTTCTGAAAGCATTGAGTACTTAGGACTCCACAGTGCTTTTGATATTACCCGTCTGATTCTCCTTAGAGAGCCTCACATTGCTGTCTTTCAGTTGAACCCCTAGGAGGGAAAGAGAATTCTTAAGAGCTATAAGGCAGTCCTGAGTAAGATGTATGATTGTCAAGCTCTCTTCTTTATGTTGTGTGGTCAATTTTAGTGAAATTACCCCATGACATGGACCTCAAGTGGGTGAAATTGTGATGTCTTTATTGATGAAGTGTTAAGGAAAAATTGCTGAGTGAAGAGTCTTTCTTTTGAGGGAAGGCTCCAAATTGTCTTCACTCCATTTAGCAAGGATATTGCCGCCAAAACAAATTATTTAAACTAATGCTGACTCTGTCCAAAAAGTGCCATCCCCTTTTACTCAATAAAATGGGTCATATGAAGGAATGTATTAACAAGTGCCAGAACTGTGATTTCCTTTCCTAATTCAAATTAATTACATTTTTCTCCAAAGCAAAAGAAGGAAAAGCCTGGCATTTCCTTAGATCTAGCCTCCAAGTGAATGTCTGCTTAAACTTGTAAGAGTGATTCTAATACAAATATGGCTACTTTACTTATAGACAAAATTATAGACTTTGCTTATGGACATTACTCTATTACTCCTATGATTGTTCTTCAATATCATTTGATGTACTTACAGATTTCCCCAGTAAAAGTCACCTATAAGATACAGCTTGTATAATTTTCTTTCTCTTATCTCTTCTTCACCTCAACGCTTGGAAATCAAATCAAGTAGAACCAAGTAGATCAGAAAAATCCTATGATTCTTACACATTTAAGGGTGAGGGGTAACTTTATGGCTATAAATGAAAGACTTTTTCTGACTATGCCCGTATCCTGAAGAAGCATTTTTTAGTAAAAGACATTTTATAAATCTATTTGCATTGGGCAAATGTTGGGTGTAGCATGATTGGGGTGTACAGCGTGTGATGTACTGACAGATTCTAATGTCTATAATGAGCATCTTTGTATGAATCATTTCTGATATGAAAAGAAATTTGCTTATCAATGCAAGAAAAACCATTGGTATGTTAATTTTATGCAAGCATGTCTTCACTTTCTGATTTGAGCCTCCCAATAATGGAATCGTAATTGGATTTCTGAAAGACCAAGCATAGAAAGCATTTTAAAAGGAATTTGTTAATCAGAAATTTCTCCAAATTTGTGCAGTAAAAAAATGAAGACATGTAACATTTGTCTGAAAAAATTCAATATGGGCAATTTTCCCTAAATGCTGTAATTTGAGGGAGGCTTACGTACCATAACATGGAAACCTCGGTGTTGCTTTGAATTGTACCATTGGAGAATTGGAAAGTTCATCTCTTTGAGTTAAACCTTTTTCTCTCGCCTTGGTCTTGAGGTGCAGAAACCTAAGACAGAGGTAATATACCAAATTGATAATATCTGTATATTTTGAAATATTTCCCTTTTTTCTTTCTCTGTAGGGGAAACCAAAGTCTTTCTGGGCTTGTGTGATTGAGGGATCAGGGAAGGACACTGAAGAGTAGCTTCACTCGCCTTTGATATAGGAAATGGGAGGGACTCAGCTCTGGGACTCACTAGCTGTGTATCTTTTCCATATGACTTAATCACTCAGTCATTATTGCCTTTATCAGTAGGATGCTGTTGTCATCACAGTGTGGTGGGGATTTTATCAAACAATATATGTAATGAAATATGGACAGCATAGCACCTGATTCAAAATAAATGGTCACTACACATCTCTTCAGGTTTCCCGGGGGGCTCAGATGGTAAAGAAACTACCTGAAGTGCGGTAAACCGCAGTGTGGTAAACCTGGTTTGATCCCAGGATCGGGAAACCCCCCTCGAGAAGGGGATGGCTACACTTCAGTATTCTTGCCTTGAGAATTCCATGGATAGAGGAGCCTGGCAGGCTATAGTCCATGGTGTTGCAAAGAGTTGGACACGACTGCGGAATTTTCACTCACTCATGCACTGGAGAAGGAAATGGCAACCCATTCCAGTACTCTTGTCTGGAGAATCCCATGGACGGAGGAGCCTGGTAGGCTACAGTCCACTGGGTCGCAAAGAGTCGGACACGACTGAGCGACTTCATTCATGCATCTCTTAAGTCACGGTTCTCTGTTTTTCCATCCTCATACCATCAGTTTGCAGCAGAAACCCTTTGATGACTAAGCGCTAAATAAGTACATAAATAATGACATGACGTTGAGAATTGTAAACTCATCCTTGAAATAAGTAGGAAGCAACTTACTGGTAAACTTGTCTGATCAATTTGTTTGTGAAGTAACAGACATTTGTAATGACAAGAAATCAGTTTACGCTGGGGTAATAGGGATTAACTTTAAGCAGGTTGGATGTGCCTGGGGCTTTCAAGGTTAGATATAATTTAGCTGCACATGCAGTGGACATTATGCGTCTTTAGTATTTGTACCAGGTTCATGAAGGACACAGCAAGTCCTTGCTACTGACGTGTGCCAATAAAAATGCAAAAGGATTCCAGCCAAAAGGTCACCAGTGTTACTCACTGTGAATATGAGGCTGATGTATAGGTTGTCTGACTAATATAACTATCTGATAAATTAAGAGAGTTGGTTGGTGTTTTTGAAAATGTAATAACTCAACTTTTTTAAAATACTAAATCAACTTCATGAATATGTCTTTCCTTTTTTTTGCCATTATTTTAAAAAATAATTTATTTTGTTTATTTGTTTTTGGTTGTTCTGGATCTTTGTTGCTGTGAGCAGGCTTCCTCTAGTTGCTGTGAGCTGGGGCTACTCTTCATTGCAATGTGTGAACTTCTCATTGTGGAGGCATCTCTTGTTGTGGAGCACAGGCTTTAGGCACAAGGCTTTGATAGCTTACGTTGAAGGATGTTGGATTCATGATCCCCAAAGAAGATTTAACTTTGGGACCAGGGACCAGACTTGATCACTCAAGAGCTTTTGTTTACCAGAATTTTATTAAAGTATAAAAACAGACAGAGAAAGCTTCTGACATAGACCTCAGAAGAAGATCGGAGAGTACCCCCCTTGCTAGTCTAAGCAAGGGAGTTACATACTTTTTTAACTGGTTATTACAACAAATCAAAAGAATGTCTCAAGGTTGTAAAAATTTTACCAGATCTACTCCCACAATTTACATTTTAAGATAACAGAACTAGAACTAACATTCAGTTCAGTTCAGCTCAGTTGCTCAGTCGTGTCCGACCTTTGCGACCCCATGAATCACAGAATGCCAGGCCTCCCTTTCCATCACCAACTCCTGGAGTTCACTCAAACTCATGTCCATTGAGTCGGTGATGCCATCCAGCCATCTCATCCTCTGTCATCCCCTTCTCCTCCTGCCCTCAATCCCTCCCAGCATCAGGGTCTTTTCCAATGAGTCAACCCTTCTCATGAGGTGGCCACAGTATTGGAGTTTCAGCTTTAGCATCAGTCCTTCCAATGAACACCCAGGACTGATCTCCTTTAGGATGGACTGGTTGGACCTCCTTGCAGTCCAAGGGGCTCTCAAGAGTCTTCTCCAACACCACAGTTCAAAAGCATCAATTCTTCGGCGCTCAGCTTTCTTCACAGTCCAACTCTCACATCCATACATGACCACGGGAAAAACATAGTCTTGACTAGACAGACCTTGGTTGGCAAAGTAATGTCTCTGCTTTTTAATATGCTGTCTAGGTTGGTCATGACTTTCCTTCCAAGGAGTAAGTGTGTTTTAATTTCATGGCTGCAATCAGCATCTGCAGTGATTTTGGAGCCCAAAAAAATAAAGTCTGACACTGTTTCCACGGTTTCCCCATCTATTTCCCATGAAGTGATGGGACCAGATGCCATGACCTTTGTTTTCTGAATGTTGAGCTTCAAGCCAACCTTTTCACTCTCCTCTTTCACTTTCATCAAGAGGCTTTTTAGTTCCTCTTCACTTTCTGCCATAAGGGTGGTGTCATCTGCATATCTGAGGTTATTGATATTTCTCCCGGCAATCTTGATTTCAGCTTATGCTTCTTCCAGCCCAGCATTCCTCATGATGTACTCTGCATATAAGTTAAATAAGCAGGGTAACAATATACAGCCTTGATGTACTCCTTTTCCTATTTGGAACCAGTCTGTTGTTCCATGTCCAGTTCTAACTGTTGCTTCCTGACCTGCATACAGGATTCTCAAGAGGCAGGTCATGTGGTCTGGTATTCCCATCTCTTTCAGAATTTTCCACAGTTTATTGTGATCCACACAGTCAAAGGCTTTGGCATAGTCAATGAAGCAGAATAGATGGTTTTCTGGAACTCTCTTGCTTTCTCCATGATCCAGCGGATGTTGGCAATTTGATCTCTGGTTCCTCTGCCTTTCTAAACCAGCTTGAACATCTGGAAGTTCACGGTTCACGTATTGCTGAAGCCTGGCTTGGAGAATTTTGAGCATGACTTTACTAGAGTGTAAGATGAGTGCAGTTGAGCGGTAGTTTGAGCATTCTTTGGCATTCCCTTTCTTTGGGATTGGAATGAAGACTGACCTTTTCCAGTCCTGTGGCCACTGCTGAGTTTTCCAAATTTGCTGGCATATTGAATGTAGCACTTTCACAGCATCATCTTTCAGGATTTGAAATAGCTCAACTGGAATTCCATCACCTCCACTAGCTTTGTTCGTAGTGATGCTTTCTAGGGCCCACTTGACTTCACATTCCAGGATGTCTGGCTCTAGGTGAGTGATCACACCATCGTGATTATCTTGGTCGTGAAGATCTTTTTTGTACAGTTCTTCTGTATATTCTTGCCATGTCTTCTTAATATCTTCTGCTTCTGTTAGGTCCATACCATTTCTGTCCTATATCGAGCCTATCTTTCCATGAAACGTTCCCTTGCTATCTCTAATTTTCTTGAAGAGATCTCTGGTCTTTCCCATTCTGTTGTTTTCCTCTATTTCTTTGCATTGATCGCTGAGGAAGGCCTTCTTATCTCTCCTTGCTATTCTTTGGAACTCTGCGTTCAGATGCTTATATCTTTCCTTTTCTCCTTTGCTTTTCACTTCTCTTCTTTTCACAGCTATTTGTAAGGCCTCCCCAGATAGCCATTTTGCTTTTTTTGCATTTCTTTTCCATCAGGATGGTCTTGATCCCTGTCTCCTGTACAGGTCACAAACCTCCATCCATAGTTCATCAGGCACTCTGTCTATCAGATCTAGTCCCTTAAATCTATTTCTCACTTCCACTGTATAATCATAAGGTTTTTGATTTAGGTCATATCTGAATGGTCTAGTAGGTGCCCAGTATTCTACTAGAGATCAGTGGAGGAATAACTCCAGAAAGAATACACTCAGATATGCAGATGACACTACCCTTATGGCAGAAAGTGAAGAGGAACTCAAAAGCCTCTTGATGAAAGTGAAAGAGGAGAGTGAAAAGGTTGGCTTGAAGCTCAACATTCAGAATCTAAGGGTTTAACAAAGATCATGGCATCTGGTCCCATCACTTCATGGGAAATAGATGGAAAAACAGTGGAAACAGTGTCAGACTTTATTTTTTTGGGCTCCAAAATCACTGCAGATGCTGATTGCAGCCATGAAATTAAAAGACGCTTACTCCTTGGAAGGAAAGTTATGACCAACCTTGATAACATATTAAAAAGCAGAGACATTACTTTGCCAACAAAGGTCCATCTAGTTAAGGCTATGGTCTTTCCTGTGGTCATGTATGGATGTGAGAAAGCTGAGCACCGAAGAATTGATGCTTTTGAACTGTGGTGTTGGAGAAGACTCTTGAGAGTCCCTTGGACTGCAAGGAGATCCAACCAGTCCAATCTAAGGGAGATTGATCCTGGGTGTTCATTGGAAGGACTGATGCCAAAGCTGAAACTGCAATACTTTGGCCACCTCATGCAACGAGTTGCCTCACTGGAAAAGACTCTGATGCTGGGAAAGGTTGGGGGCGGGAGGAGAAGGGGACGACCGAGAATGAGATGGCTGGATGGCATCACCGACTCTGTGGACGTGAGTTTGAGTGAACTCAGGGAGTTGGTGGTGGACAGGGAGGCCTGGCGTGCTGTGATTCATGGGGTCGCGGAGAGTCGGACACAACTGAGCAACTGAACTGAACTGAACTGAAGGCTGATATTTAGGTGTTCTGTTTGGGAGCCACATGAGAAAATTATTTGTGGTCATTGTTTTTATTTTAGAGTGATTTGAACCGAAGCGTCTGGATCAAATTTGAGCTTTGCACGGTAATTAAAGTTGAGATCAGATTTAACTGGGATGAATTAAATAACAACCTTTGACCAGGAAAGAGCAGGAGGAATTGCTCACTTATGTGGCATATTTGGGGTCCAAAGCTATTTCAACCAAATGAATCTTTACTTACCTAGAGAACCACAATCAAATCTCGATTTTAGCCTCCAGCTCTCCTTTTTTTTCCTTCTTTCCACCCTCTTCCCTTGCTTACCCACCATGGAGTGCTTTACTGCAGTCCACATAGAAATAAACCTTTTAGTTGCTGATAATAGATATTTTCCAGCTGGCAAAACAGAAATCACCACTGCACAAATCTTTATTGCTTTTCTTTAGAAACAAAAGCTCCTTTTCCTAGGCAAATGACTGTGAATTGGCTCTCTAGTATTTCGACTATCAAGTGCTATGATATTTGGAAATTAATTATGTATTCCATGAATGTTTAACATTGCAGCTATTAATTAATATGCCCCCTAGCATTTTACAGATTTCATAAACTACAATCTGCTGGAAGAGTTCCCTTGTGTAAAGCATTGGGAAAGCCTTTATGTTTTGACTTAATTAGGGTGACAATAAGAATTGCTCACTCAAGGGAAATGCCAGAGTCTAGGGATCAAGGCTGTTCCAATGGCTTGATTATTACCTTTTCTTTCTAAAGGAGCTCAGTCTTTTTTCCAAGGTTGATACAACTAAAATCTTAATAGAGATTTAACCCATTGAGTTTAAGTGATTGAGGACTAAGTGGAATTTTCAGTAACAGGAGATACAAAAATGCATTTTATTCAGTGCCTCTCAAAGTGTATCAAGAAGCCAGTGCTTTCAGTCATCTTAAAATAGATGCTTTACAGAGCTTTACCCGACACGTAGGATCTAGTTGCCTGACCAGGGATTGAACCCAGGCCCCCTGTATCGGGAGTGAAGAGTCTTAGCCACTGGACCACCAGTTCAGTTCAGTTTGGTTGCTCAGTTGTGTCCAGCTCTTTGCAACCCCATGGACTGCAGCACCCCAGGCTTCCCTGTCCATCACCAGCTCCTGGAGCTTGCTCAAACTCATGTCCATCGAGTCAGTCACCATATCCTCTGTCATCCCCTTCTCCTCCTGCCTTCGATCTTTCCCGGAATCAGGACCACCAGTCCCTAGCATGTTACTGGTATCAGCCTAGCAATGGCTGCAGGCGCGTAGCCAGGGACAGAGCCGCTGATGAGCCGTTATGATTGCTGATGGGGTAAGATCTCCTCTCTCGGTGTCCTTCGTGCCTCCGTTTACGTCTGAATGTCTCACAGTATGAAATGTGAATGCTCAGTCCCACCAGCAGGAGAACCAAGGCTCTTTCCCCTATCCGTCTTCTGTGTGCCAACTTGCAGTTAGAATTAAAATGTCAAATGAGCTTTCAAGAGGAAAGGCTAAGAGTCTCCTGAGAAACTCACTGGAGTCTCTAATGCCAACAATTCTTTGATCCTAAAGGCAAAATAATTCATCTGGATGGTTCTAACTTTATAATCTACCATATGGCTTATAAATAGGTTTCCCTGGTGACTCAGATGGTAAAGAATCTGCCCACAGTGCAGGAAACCCGGGTTTGATCCCTGAGTTGGGAAGATCCCCTGGAGAAGGGAATGGATACTTGCTCCAGTATTCTTGCCTGGAGAGTCAACAGAAGAGAATCTGGACAAAGATAAATTCCTGCAATGACAAAAATGCAATCTCAGGCAGTTTTCACGGGAAATAGTGAACTGTCTTTTGATAATTACTCAGGAGGACAGAAGCACAGAGCTCCAGTGTATTTGTTGCCCTTTATAAAAATTTATTTTGTAGTCTATGATAATAAAACACAATGGGAATTAAGAGCTTAGCGTGATTTTAAAAACTGTGGTCAAATTCCTGTGTATTCAACTGCTGACACTGTATGCATTTAGGCTCCGCTTCAGCTCCATGGTACCAGGTTTCTCCCTCTAATGATGGAAAGTTGAGAAGGAGAGTGTCTTACCCTTTCTCCTAGAAGGATGTACACTGTCCACATTTTTATTTCCTCACTAATATTACGTTGCCTTTTTTCCTTACATTCCTGTACTCTGCTTACTCGGGAGAAATCCTTGGGGCCAGGGTATTGCCTCCATCATTGCCTCCGCATTGTATCCTCAGGACCTGGTATATAGTAGTTGCTCAAGGAACATTTCAAAATAAAGGTGTGTATAAGAGGGAAATAAGTCATTGCTGATCTTCCTCAGATGGCTTTTCTCTTATCCGGACCTACCGACCTCTTTCATTAAGCATCTTTATAACCTACAGAATATGGTAAGTGCACTATATATATACACTATCATGCTTCAGACTTTCACAGATGCCAAGGTGCGTTCGCATGTCCAATTGTGCTGCTAGGTCGCGTGTCTGGAGGACGTTGTCGCGTCCCTGCACCCTCTGCAAGTGCTTGTGGTTTTGTGTGCTTTACTGCACAGTGCAGCATAATGCACAGTAGCGTGGTATCTTTACTTCAAGCCCAGGGTGTCTAGAAGGAAGTGTAAAAGCAGCAGTGATGTCGCTGGCACTACTAAGAAGCACCAGGAACTGAAAACCCAGAGGAAGGATGAAGAGAAACAAGAAGAAGAAGTAACTGCAGAACTGAAGACGAGGCAGAAAATGTGAAGGGGATTTTCTTTATCTGAAAAGGCAGCCTTAGTGTCTGAGGCACAGGACTCGGACATAGAATGGTACATGAAGGTTGTAGCAGCCGTTCAGAATGCAGTCCGGTGCTACCGTGTCTTCCATGATGAGAAAAATAGAGCCACTACCCAGACATCACTGGATCATTTTTTAAAGAGAGTAGACAGAATTGAATCCAGCGAAGAACTGGAACCTGTGTCATCAATGGCAGGCGTGAGTGAAATTGCAGCTCGCCCTCCGTCTCCTATTGCCGCCGATCCTTCAGCTCTACCGTCTTCCACCTCCTGGCCCTCCTCCGGTCAGTAACCCTTCTTGCCTGTTCACTCAATGCCAGCCTATGTGTGCCAGCTGTTGTACTGTACTCCTGCACTTCTCAAGGTACTCTGCTGTACATTAAAAATGTTTACTTTTTGTGTTGTTTTTATATATTATTTGTGTGGAAAGTATTATAAACCTGTTACAGTCCAGTTGTCCCCCTTTCTGGCACTGAGCTCCTAAAACCTTGGACTTTCCTTAGTGATAAAGGTGTCTCAATAGTCACAACACACCCTTGGGATTACCTAGTAGCTCAAACGGTAAAGAGTCTGCCTGCAATGTGGGAGACTGGGGTTGGATCCCTGTGTCTGGAAGATTCCCTGCAGAAGGAAATGGCAACCCACTCCAGTATTCTTGCCTGGGAAATCCCATGGACAGAGGAGCCTGGTGGGCTACAGTCCTTGGGGTTGCAAAGAGTTGGACACGACTGAGTGACTTCACTTTCACTTTACAGTACAGTACCATATAGTTTGGCCACCTCATGCGATGAGTTGACTCATTGGAAAAGACTCTGATGCTGGGAAGGATTGGGGGCAGGAGGAGAAGGGGACGACTGAGAATGAGATGGCTGGATGGCATCACCGACTCGATGGACATGAGTTTGAGTGAACTCTGGGAGTTGGTGATGGACAGGGAGGCCTGGCGTGCTGTGATTCATGGGGTCTCAGAGAGTCAGACACAACTGAGCAACTGAACTGAACTGAACCGAACCATATAGCCAATTGTGTGAGTTGGGTGCCTTGACTAACTTTGCTGGACTTGGGAACAAATTGGCTTTATGAATGTGTTCTCTGAACAGAACTTGTTAGTATTTGGGGAACTTACTGTAGATGTTTAGAACTCCCAGAACTGTTAGCAAGAGCTGTTAGTGAGAAGAACTGGGTTCCATCTCTTGGGGTTCAGTTCCTGTTCTCATGGACCTCCTGGAAGGAGAGGACCCCATAGCAACTTCTACTCTGGGATTCCTGTACAGGGTGAGTCTACACCAACAGCTTCAGAATTCCGCATCTCTCTGCCATGTAGCAGGCCTTGTCCTGACCCTGCGCTTCCAGTGGGCTGGCCAGTAAAATGCTACAAAGCAGACGGCTGGCCTTGAGGTCAGGATCACCTGAGATGCAAATCTCCATCCTTCCCTTAGCTATGAGACCATGGCCATGATCCTCACCTTCCCGACTCCACCTTCTGTTGCTGCACAACTATTCTTACGACAGATTTAAAATGTAAATTAGGAGTGAAAACTCAACTTTTGAATGTATCTTTGTTGTCACTTTTGAAGGTCATGAGCCAATTGAGAATCAGGGTGTAAAGGACAAGACTTCTTTATATTTACTTTCTTTAGTCTTTGCTCAACTAGGAAGACATCCTGATGTTTTGTGTGTGTCTGTGTGTGTGTGCTTGTGTGCACACACATTTATTGATGCATAATGTACATACCGAAAAGCATGGAAATGGAAAACTGACAGCCAGATGCATTTTTACAAAGCGAACACACTTATGCAACCAGCCCCGGGATCAAGAAATGGACCATTATGACCATCACCGTTTCATGCTCCTTTTTATCACCTCTAGTCAACACCTCCTGAAGGCGGGTGTATCCGATTTGTAACAGCATAGATGGAGGTGTTCATCTTTTGAACTACATTTACATGGAACTGCACACCAAGTACTCTTTCCTGTCTGGTTCCTTTACTGAACATCATTTCCTTAACAGCGACTCTTAAAAGGTTGTGCTAGATTCCACAGCACCTGATTTGAAGAATGCATGCATTCACTCGATCATGATAGATTTTTTTTAAATCAAATTTTGCTGTGATAACTAGATTTTTCCATGGTGTGGGGGGAACACCTAGTGTAATTTGATGAGCAGTTAGTTGTGCAGTAAATTTGATCAACATTGAATGTACTGTGGTGCCCTAAACTGTGAACCCTTAAATGCATCAGCTGTCTTCTTCACTTAATCTGGCATTGCTTCTAGTTGTTTGAAAAGCTAAAATGCAGTAAACATTCTGACAGCGGTTTGTGGTTGGAAACTGCGTGGTAGTCATTGGCTGCCTTCTTGGTGTGTGTTTGTGTGTGTGAGTGTATGTGTGTAAGGATGGTGTGATGGAAAGAATGTCATGTGGACACATACGCTCTGCAAATATGAGGTCTGCTACCCTGAAAGATGCTGTTTCTGTTTAAAAGAATAAACTCTACAAATACTATGTGCATAAATCACTGTTTCTGTCTCACCAGAAGCCTTTAATTGACACCTTTAGCTTTTGTATCTTTCTTCACTATTACCTGTACCTCTGTCTCACTCCCAGTAAGGCCTCAGTTAAGTTTCTTATAAACATAAAACCTAACTTTCTGCTGGGTTAGCATTTATGTCATTTAAATTCTCTCTGCTTTACTTTGACAAAACCTCTAAAAGTATAGAAACTTCAGCTTATAGAAAATGCAATCAGAAATCATCCCAAGGGAATGACCTTTTAAAAATAGATATATTGTTTTTTCTTGTTCACTATATTTTTGAACATGTCCAGAATTTAAATATAATTAAGCAGCTCAAGAAAAGTATGTGGATTGATAATCTGTAAAATATTGGCTCTTTTTTTTATATTGTTGGTCTGAAAAAAATGTATCATTTTTTAAAATAAAAGTCAAATTCTTCCTAAATCAATTTTTCTAAGTTTTACTCAGTTTTCTTTTGAAGACCTGCTCATGCAACCAGTAATTTCAAGTTTGTCCAATTCACAGTATCATTAGGATTAACAGGATTTGGTATAATAGGATCAACTGGAATTAACTGAGTTTTGTGGTCTGATAAACTGTATCTCATTGGCTAACTGAAGGACAAAAGAGCTTGCTTGATTGGCAGAATTTGCTTTTCCATTTATGTCACTGGTTCCATGTGTTAGGAAGACATCACAAATATACATTTTTAAAGCAATGTTTCTTCGTGGGTATCTTCTGACTACCATTTGACTGATGTTTCCACAATAGTTAATCATATCATCCTAAAGCTTCTATGTGTTCCAGAACCTGAATACCTGGTTGGTTGACCAGTCAGCTCTGTTCAATTCAGTCTAACACAACTTCATTAAACACCTTCCAAGTACCAGGCGTGAATGCAAAGATTAGTGAGATAGTTATCCAGACTTTAAAGACTATGCCCTTGTGGCAATCAGAGAAGTCTAGGATCAATCCCCAAGATCTTTCATGAACTTCCTGAAGGACTGTGGAAATCACATTCAGATCCTGGGGTATTTGCATAAAGACAATACTTATTCTTTGTTTTCCACTAGGATATATAGTGTGAGGGTAAGAGAGCTGTGGATGCAGTAGAATTATTATGGTGATTCTAAGCTGTCTGTATCATGAAAATAATCACAATAAAATAGATCAATCATGGGAGCTTATTCACAGAGAATATTTGGTACATTATTCCATTTTGCTAGTTAGGGAACTTTGTTTTAAATTCTTTAAAGAGAGATTCAGAATCGAGAAAATACAAGGAAAGAGCAAAATGGAAGAAGAAAACATCTTTTTGAAAAGAGGTGACTTGATTTCCTACTGGCACTAACCATCTCCTTTGAACTGCTAAGGAAAATAAAGCAATATTTTTCTTGGGCCATATCCTAGGAGAGAAATGAACTGCTCACAAGTGTGAATTATGCAACTTTAATGCACTAGAGAAAATACTGCTTTTCTCAAGTGACTTGAGAGTTAATGCCCGGTATTTCGCCTAATGTGTGATGCTATATTAGAGTTTGCCACAAAGCCCTGTTCTTGCTCTTTGTTCTTGAGAGGTTTGCCATCTCTGCTGAGTTTGGTGAAACTTTTTTTTTTTTTTAACGATTATAAAACAGTTATGGTGGTTAAGAATAGATCGCCTCAGCCTTGCTTCAGAGTCTGTGTCTTCACATTTGTTATTAATCAAGAACATAATTATGTTTGCAGCAAGAAAAATAAATCATTTATTATGGCAGGCTAGATGAGACAGAACCAATTCATATGGTTATAAACCTACCAGCTGAGTCAAATCATTATCGCCAGCTCAATCATTTTGGGTTAACCTGGAGGCAAAATGAAGGACTGTCAACACCATTACCAGTTAGAAAGAGAAGGTTTTGTTTTTTACCACTTATTGGCATGATGAACAGTGAAATATCCCATAGCCGTGTGCCAAGAGACTATTTCCACTTTATATGCAATGACGGCCATGTGGGCATTGAATAAATAATAACAGTAAGAAAATAACACAGGAGGGGCCACTTGCAGGAAGATGAGCATTCTTTGGCTTTCAGTTCTGACCTTGTGCCCTGTTAACCCCCAGATAGCCAATGGCATGACCTGAGACGCCAGATACCTTCATTGTGTATAGATATTGTTTAGAGCTAGCTTGAAGCAACCACAGTAATAAACACTGGGTCTGTGTCAGCCAGCAGAATGTAAATATTTAAAGGATCCAATGGGCTGTGAGCTGTTTTAAGAGCCTTCTGTTTATAATCATTCACTGAAGTAAATGTTTCCTGCTATACAGACAGCATGTAGTAGGGTATTGAACTTCACTGTCTAGCTAAGGGAACACAAGGAATGTAAAATCTGGCTATCTTGAATTCCTTGGCTATTTCTTCAGTATTCAGCCAGCCTTTCACTCACATCTTTCTGCCACGAGGGTTGCTCCCATGGCAGGTCCCATGTGGTGCTGGCTTTTTTTGAGCTAATGCATATGACCTAGAGTGTTGCAATCTGAATTACTTCTGACTGCTTGCTTGGGTTTTTAAACAGTGATTGTACTTGAAATAAACATGTTAGCTCTGAACAGATAAAACTTTAGGTCCCAATAGCTTCTCCGGGTCTATTTCACTTTCATTGGACCATGAGATCTTTTTGTAGTAGAATCATTTTTGACAATCCCCAAGGGATGAAAAAAAGAAAAACAACACCGGCACATTTTGATTGCTTAACCAGAGAGATGGTTCTGAATCAATCAATTTTTTTTTGCTAGTATCATGTTTTACACCAATTTTAAATGATAAACCTTTTTGTTCTCAGGGTAATTTTAATTGCCTCACGTTCTTCACCTTCATACTAGTGTTTCTGTGAACAAATTGATTCAGCTTTCAGGAAGATGCTCCAGGACTCCCTTTCTTTACCTAATTTAACTTTTTTTTTTTTTTGGCTGGTAGCCCTGGATCTCATTTTTCTTTATGTAGCATAGGCAATGATGAATTGCAGCATAGCAGAGTTACCTACTATGACCAAGCATTCTTGGTCTGGGTATGGTGGTCAGTCCATCATTGGGTCAAATGCATATTGAATGAATGAATGATTTACTGGATGGGGCCTATGTTATTCAGGAAATAAGATGTCAAATTGGATTACAGAAGGAATGGGTTCTCTGAACAGCAGGGTAGAAATTGTACCTGTGGGGGCCACATTTCCTCATCAGTACTGTTTCCAAACTTGCCATCCTCAATGCTCTTCTGATTTCTTACTTCCTGTGCCATTGCTTTATGAAATTAGGATGAATTCTCTGTTCAGATTCAGGAACTTCATGTACATCAATTAATCTATGTATTAATTGAATAGTAGTGATTGGAAGGCCTATTAGTTTTCTGTAACTGCTCCAACAAATTACCACAGACTTTGTGGCTTAAAGTAATACCCATTTATTATCTCACAGACTGTCTATTTGAAATTCTGGTGAGCTTGGCTGGGCGCCCTGCTTAGGGTCTATAAACCTAAAATCAAGATATCAGCTGAGCTCCCCTCTCATCTGGAAGTCTTGACAGTTAACCCTCCTCAAGGTTATTCATTCAGAATTCAGTTCCTTGTGGCTGTAGGACTGAGGTCCTTGTTGCTTCTCTGCTTGTCACCCAGGGGTCACTGTCTGCTCCTGGTGGTCACCTACATTCAGTTCAGTTCAGTTCAGTCGCTCAGTCGTGTCTGACTCTCCGCGACCCCATGAATCACAGCACGCCAGGCCTCCCTGTCCACCACCAACTCCCAGAGTTCACTCAAACTCATGGGAAATAGATGGAAAAACAGTGGAAACAGTGTCAGACTTTATTTTTTGGGGCTCCAAAATCACTGCAGATGCTGATTGCAGCCATGAAATTAAAAGACGCTTGCTACTTGGAAGGAAAGTTATGACCAACCTTGATAGTATATTAAAAAGCAGAGACATTAGTTTGCCAACAAAGGTCCGTCTAGTCAAGGCAATGGTTTTTCCCGTGGTCATGTATGGATGTGAGAGTTGGACTGTGAAGAAAGCTGATCGCCGAAGAATCGATGCTTTTGAAATGTGGTGTTGGAGAAGACTCTTGAGAGTCCCTTGGACTGCAAGAGATCCAACCAGTCCATTCTAAAGGAGATCAATCCTGGGTGTTCATTGGAGGGACTGATGCTAAAGCTGAAACTGCAATACTTTGGCCACCTCATGCGACGAGTTGACTCACTGGAAAAGACTCTGATGCTGGGAAAGGTTGGGGGCGGGAGGAGAGGGGGACAACCGAGAATGAGATGGCTGGATGGCATCACCGACTCTGTGGACATGAGTTTGAGTGAACTCCGCGAGTTGGTGGTCGCCTACATTACTTCTCATTAAACCCCATTCCATCTTCAAAGCTGGATTGGGATGCTCTTCATACTTCGAATCTTCCCGACTTCCCCTCTGTCACACTGGAAGAAAATCCTGTGTTAAAGGACTCACATGATTAGACCCAGCTGGTTAATTTCCCTTTCTTAAGGTCAACTGATATGTCACATTAATGACATTGGCAAAATCCCATTTACCCTGTAATGTAACGTAATCACTGGAGTAGCACCAGGGAGTAAAGTCAGAGGATTCATCTTAGAATTAGAATCCTGCTTAACCACAGTAGGTGAAGGGGAATAAATACCAGATTCACCCCTAAGAAGGGTGTGTTTTTCTTTTTAACTCACTGGCAGGGGTGTACATTCCTCTTCACAATATCGTTCATCCTTTTCAGCATCACAGTCTGCATTTCAGCCTCATCCGCTTTGCCTCCAGAGTCTAAAAGATGCTCTTATAGGCACAAGCAGTTAATTATGTCATGGCAACATTTCAGGAACTTGTGGGTCCTGACTCTGGCAGCTCTAGACTTGAAAGTACAGTTTTGAGACGTAAGAAAGAATCCTGAGGTTTTATGTGCAATTTCTGTGAGGTTGAGCTTATAATTTTGTGTTTTCCTCAATTGATTTGAGTACGGGTTGAGATGAAACAGTTTCTTTGAAAAACCAGCTGGAAGTACCAGACAAAGTGCTTCTTGATGCAGTTTCCTCCCACCAAACTCTCCTGGCTTTGAGAATTCTATGCTATTTTTCCTGAGCTATTTGGCAAGTTTTTGTGCTTTTAACTATATGGCCCAGTAAATGCCATGTAGTAAATGTCATGCCCAGTAAAATACACCATCTTCTGCATACATCACACCTCTTGTTTGCCCAGTGTTTAACTGAGAGAAGCGTGAACTTCTTGCCTTCCCTTGCTGAAATGAACACCTTTCCCAGCAGAAACTAAGGTGGATTTATAAAGTGGAAAGTCTTATTCTGTAATTCAGGACAAGGAGGCTTAGGGGATCTCATATTGCACCTTGCTGCAGTGATTTCTTCCTGCTGCCTCAAATGGTTCTTCTTAAAATATCATTTGCATCAGTGTGCCATTCCTCTCCCAAGCTCTGCAGTGGCTCTCTGCTGGCAGCTAAACCAGCTCAGTACCTCCTGGACAAATTTATTTTTCTCTGTTTTCTATATTAAAGCCTTTGCTCTACTTGAGTTCTGTCTTAATATTTTCTCCCACGTACTACTTCTGAATCTAATATATACCTTAGTGCCATATATCTTATGTTGCGTTATAATTATGCTTTACATACATTTTCTTTCCTGCAAGACTCGAAACTTCTTAAACATAATAATCATGTGCATGTGTGCTGAATTGTTTCAGTCGTGTCCAACTCTTTGAGACTCTGTGGACTGTAGCCTACCAGGCTCCTCTGATCATGGGATACTTCAGGCATGAATACTGGAGTGGGTTGCCATGCCCTCCTCCAGGGGATCTTCCTGACCCAGGGATCTAACCTGAGTCTCAGGTCTCCTGCATCACCAGACGAGTTCTTTACTACTAGCAACACCTGGGAAGCAGTAACCATATCTTACCCCCCCCCCCCTTTATAACTTCTGGGTTTGCATAGGTCTGCCAAGTGGTAAGTACTCAGTATACATTGGCTGAACTGATTTGAATGTACTGTTGCTGTTGTTTAGTTGCTAAGTCATGTCCAACATTTTTGCAACCCTATAGACTGTAACCTGCCAGCTCCTGTATCCATGGGATTTCCCAGGCAAAAATACTGGAGTAGATTGCCATTTCCTTCTCCTGGGGATCTTCCTGACCCAGAGACCAGACCCAGGGATCAAACCCACATCTCCTGCATTGTTGAGGAATTGTTTATCACTGACCCATCACTGATCCATAGTTTATTTCATAAACTTTATCTGTTGAGTCCCCACCATGTTCCTGCACTGTGTTAATGACAGAAAGATGCAAGATGAATAGAGGTGATGTCTGACCTTGAGAAGATCCTGGGTTCCTGCAGAAAGATATGGATTCCATAATTCTATGACAAGAGTTCTAATCGAGGTATGCATGATGTATGAGCACAGAAGTCGAAGCACTTTATTCTGCTTGATGAGGTAGGAGAAGGATGGATAAGCACTTGGAGGAGGTGGTATTTGAATGTGTCTTAGGATGAGAGGGCATCACAGCAGGAACCTCAGAGCTAGGACTGGGGATGGGGGAGCCATTTGGGGAGGAGAACACAGGAGGTGTGAAAGCATAAGGGTGTGTGTATTAGGGTGTGGTACCATCCATGGCATCTGGTCCCATCACTTCATGGGAAATAGATGGAAAAACAGTGGAAACAGTGTCAGACTTTGTTTTTTTGGGCTCCAAAATCACTGCAGATGCTGATTGCAGCCATGAAATTAAAAGACGCTTGCTCCTTGGAAGGAAAGTTATGACCAACCTTGATAGTATATTAAAAAGCAGAGACATTACTTTGCCAACCAAGGTCCGTCTAGTCAAGGCAATGGTTTTTCCCGTGGTCATGTATGGATGTGAAAGTTGGACTGTGAAGAAAGCTGATCGCCGAAGAATCGATGCTTTTGAACTGTGGTGTTGGAGAAGACTCTTGAGAGTCCCTTATACTGCAAGGAGATCCAACCAGTCCATTCTAAAGGAGATCAATCCTGGGTGTTCATTGGAGGGACTGATGCTAAAGCTGAAACTCCAATACTTTGGCCACCTCATGCGACGAGTTGACTCACTGGAAAAGACTCTGATGCTGGGAAAGGTTGGGGGCGGGAGGAGAAGGGGACGACGGAGAATGAGATGGCTGGATGGCATCACCGACTCTGTGGACATGAGTTTGAGTGTACTCCGGGAGTTGGTGATGGACAGGGAGGCCTGGCGTGCTGTGATTCATGGGGTCGCGGAGAGTCGGACACGACTGAGCGACTGAACTGAACTGAACTGAACTGAACCATCCATGTAATATGCCTAATTTGTGAGAGCCACGGATGAAAATAAGACTATAAGGGTAAGTGAAGGATGGGTCAGAAAAAGCCTCAAATACTTTGAACTTTGCCTGGTAGACAGTGAGCACCAATGAAAGGGTTTTTCTGGAAGTAACATAATGAGATTAGTATTTCACTTTCTTTACTCTTACACATGAGCCAGGAGAAGATGAGATTGTGCCAGAGTCTTTCTCCTGGCCAGACCTCCTGCTGGAGGCACCTGTGCTCCTTGGAGCCCCCACAGAATGGGCTGGAGGTGGAAGAGACAGGAGAGGGCTGACCCTGCCTTGCCCTGTTTGGGGGTATGCACAGCCACCTGGATCTCAGTCCCCACACCTCCTCTAGCAGTAGAATCCTGGGCAAGCCTCCCACTGGGACCCATGCTGATGGCTCCTTACCTGTCGCCTTCCTCTTTGCTTCCTTATGGCTTCAACCTCACTGCCCATTCTTAAATATCTGATGCAATTTCTGCTTCAAAATCTTCTCCCCCGCCCCAAGTACATTTAGGGAACCATAAATACTTGATAGATTCAATCACTTGGTCCAAGGCTCTATTCTTTCAACTTCTGGATTTATTGATTCTTAAAAGAACACAGAGAAAGATTAATCTTATTTTTTACACGCCACTGTTTTGTCTCCTCAAATGGAACAACTTGAGGTGCTAAAAATCCAGTTCTTGAACATAAAGGAAGGATAGGAAACATTTAACACTCAACCTTCTTTCCCATGACTTGAGTGCCTTAGGCATTCAATAAGTACCATGCTTGAGTGAGAACAAATTATAAAAGTCAAACGGAACTAGAGAAAATAAGACACTGGGTAATATGGTAACAAAAGGAAAAAGATTCAAAGGAAGTGGTTTCATGAAACCTTTTAGCACTTCCTCATCTTTTGTTCCTCAGAGGATATAGTCTTGGTAAGTTGGAAAACAACTTAATAGACTTTTTTTTCTAATTGAAAAGAAAAACATGCTCAAATCCTTGACACGTCTTGTTAGGAAGGGAAAAATAAAAGCAATGAATAAATATTTTGAATAAAACAAGCTGTATGACAATCATGGCAAATGAGAAATGTCCCAATGAGGCTTTTCTGGAGCTAAAGCAATCTCAGGGCCAGTCCTGTTCCCCCTCACTTAATCTCAGGCTCAGCTTGGGCTTTGATTTACAAATGTGCTTTGGTTTCTGTTTTATAGTAACTTAACTATAAAAACAGAAGGAGATCTTTTAAATAAACTGTTCTCGGTTATTTTCAATTTAATTTCTCCCTCTGTAGTTTAAACTGGTGTTCCCACAGGTACCTGATAATGCAAGCAGTTCTACCTGGGAAACTTAACATTGCTTCTTTTCTTTAATCAGTATTATAAAAGCATTTTTATTCAAACTACACTTACCTCAGCATTTTTTCCAGTTTTCCTCCTCATCTTCTTCAAAGTGATACTTCGTTTTTGCAAAAAAGTTGGGGAACAAGAGTAAAAATTCCTTATGACTTGATACCAATTCATTTAATAGGAACCAGCCAGTAAGAAGGATTTTCTTTTATTTCCTTGGAAAGAGTTGGGTTTGGTATTAATCTCTTTCTTATGCTACAGGTTGGGGGAACTGTTTGATTGGATCTTTATTTTGCCTCTGGAGTAGAGTTTGCACGAGAAATGGCAACCCACTCCAGTATTCTTGCCTGGAGAATCCCATGGACAGAGGAGCCTGGCGGCATCTGCTCTGGGTCCAGTGGGTTCTCAGGGACACTGCTTTGAGGAATTCACAGATGTATTTTCCTAGCGTTGCATATGTAGATTTCTCAGTTACTTGGGAGGAAGAAACAGAGGAGGAACAGCTTGAGGAAGAAAAGAGTTGCAGTACATTTTGATCATAGAAAGTAGGAGGGAACAACAGATTAAACAGGGGCAAGCAAAGATCACACAGATCATTTGGCATCTGGGCTAGACATTAAGGGAAAGATATGCATATATTAGAGATGTACCTTTGTGAGTTGACAACATGAAAATCTTCGAAGTCATGAGGGGAGGAATTAAAGAGAGAAGGTTTCAGTGACAAAGAAGAATGGGAAAGAGATGAAGAAAAAGCAAAATTCAGCCACAGAGACCACCCAGAGTGGGAGGACTAGTAGGAAACAAAGGCAGAACAAGAGAAGTAAGACGAGGATGGTGCCTTCTGCAAATACAAGAACAAGAGAGAGTTAGTTAAATGAGGCTCAGCAGAGCAGTCCAGGAAGAGTTAATGGGAAAAAAGGCTAAGGGCTTGGCCACGGGGAAGTTTCTGAGGATTGAAAAAAAGAGCCAAAGGATTTTCAGGCACAGAAGCCATTCCTGGGAGGATTAAGGAGAGACGGGGTGTTGAGGAAAGAGAACAGCGGTACTGAAAATTTACTTGAGAACTCCAGGAAGCTTGTTAAAAATATGGGTTCCTGGGCTTTACCCAAGGAAACTGTGATTCAGGAAGTCTGGTATGGGTTAATAGACCTGCATTTTAAGCTAAGCATTCCCCCTGATTCTGAAGTTTAGGTGGTCTGCTGACCACTTTTTGAGAAATACTACTGCAAGGGCAACCAGTATATCTTGATACTTTTTTTGGAAGTGAAGCAGGGAAAGGAAGGCAAGAAACGAAGCAGTGAGGACAAGTAACAGCAAGGTGATGCAGTTACCACCTTGGGGGAAATAATTCTGATTTACACTCAAAGAGGTACCAGTGGTGGAAGACAAGGAAGATACCAGGAAGGACAGGAACATGTATGAGAGTAGCATCCTTAAGTTATATCTTGGGAAAAGAAGAAGAACTTAGGAGCTGAGTTGATTTTTAGTGAGTGTTGGGCATCTAGTTTGAGTGACAGTGGATGAAGGAGAATATGAAAAAAGTGCAGCGAATGGTGACCTACTTCCCTGTGATTGTTATCTTTATGACTTTGTTCTGTACATGCTGCTGCTGCTACTGCTGCTAGGTCACTTCAGTCGTGTCCGACTCTGTGTGACCCCATAGACGGAAGCCCACCAGGCTCCCCTGTCCCTGGGATTCTCCAAGCAAGAACACTGGAGTGGGTTGCCATTTCCTTCTCCAATGTGTGAAAGTGAAAAGTGAAAGTGAAGTCGCTCAGTCGTGTCCGACCCTTAGCGACCCCATGGACTACAGCCAACCAGGCTCCTCCATCCATGGGATTTTCTAAGCTATAGTACTGGAGTGGCTTGCCATTGCCTTCTCCGGTTCTGTACATAGCAGACATTTATTCTTCTTTTTTGTACCTTTTGCACAACCATGTGGATATCTTGAGTGCAGACATGATTCAAGTCACTTTTTAGTGTCTCATAGCATTTATGCTTCAAAATTCAAGCATTTAAAATGAGATTTTTTTGTATAAAAGCATCCATCTATAAATCTGTCAGTGTTTACTAATATGTGATGGCATAACAGATGGGCCAGGTTTTTGTGAAAAACATGAGTAACTAAATATTATACTAGTATATTTTACTAGAATAATAATATAGATAAAATCTCCCAATGCATATATATTATATAATTACAAAAATCTATGCTTTTAGCTATATGGAGAGAAAAAAATTTAACAAGTAATGGTTGAACTAGTTTTATCCCTGTCTTTTGTTAGGTTTCCTCTAGAGCAAGTTCCAAATCATCATCAAATTTTATTGTATATTTTGTCATCTATTATTGTCTGTTGGGCTTCCCTGCTAGTTTAGTTGGTAAAGAATCCGCCTGCAGTGCAGGAGACCCCAGTTTGATTCCTCGGCCAGGAAGATCTACTGGAGAAGGGATCAGCTGCCCACTCCAGTATTCTTGGGCTTCCTTTGTGGCTCAGCTGGTAAAGAATCCGCCTGCATTGTGTGCGACCTGGGTTCAATCCCTGGGTTGGGTTGCCATTCCCTTCTCCAGGGGATCTTCCCAACCCAAGGATCAAACCCAGATCTCCTGTATTGCAGGCAAATTATTTACCATCTGAGCTACCAGGGAAGTCCTAATCAAGTTACTTCTCCCTTAAATAATTAAAAATAGATAAATGCAATGTAACACTTGGTATCCATCTAGGTACATGGCATTTATAAGCCCTATAAGACCCAGATATAGATCTTAGTTTTTCAGTGTATAAACCCTTGATTTGTGCTTTAATGATGTCTGTTTCGGAGGAGCTTCAAGAACAATGTGTTGAATTTTGCGTGATGCAGAAAGAGAACGTAGCGGCACTATAGGAGAACGCGCGCTCTCTTACAATAACAATAGCATAGAAATTATATGGCTTATATGGACTTACGCATACTAATTTCTCTGGGTCATTTTGCAGTCCCTAAAATAAAATAAAGTTTGTTTTTGTTTAAAAAAAAAAAAAAAGCTTATACTCCTTCAGCTCTATTCCCAATAGTCAAAGCCTTTAAGAACCCAGATGTTCTGACTTCCTTCAAAATTACCTTAAATAATAAAAATTTATTCATAAACTTGGGACAATTTATACTAAGTTCGGTTTTGCTTAAGTCCAGTAGAAACTTGTTTGGGTCTGCAGTAATGTTTGTTGATTTATTTAGAAGGTGATTCCAGTTCTGTGATATCACATGCTGTCTAGACTTCCTATTGAATATTTACAAGTCGGGACAGAGCAAGTCATGTACCTACTGTAAAGGGATGGTGTTAAATTTACTAAAGACAGGAGAGTATTGATCTTGCAAGAAGACATGTTTGCTCCAAACTCCGTCAATAAATAGAGTGAGACAAGCATGAAAGCATGACCTAATTATCTCATTTTTGGATAAAGCTTCATTTTGCGATAAGTTGTCTTTTAAGCTGACAATAATTATTTGGTCAAATGCCAGTTTGAAGATGGCATCAATTACTCAATTTGTGAAGATAGCCCCATTTAAGTCTTACGGTTTAAGCATCTTGCTGAATAGTGCTGTCCATATGACAGCACTGGCATGGTAAAGAGACCTTTAAAGCTTGGTTTCCAATTTTGCAAGCACTCTGATACCTTTTAGAGACTCCTTATTTCCCCAAAGGATCTTTCTGCACCCAGCTTCCATCTTTCCCACCTGTTTAAACTACTGTCTCAGTGTTCATGGTTGTTCAAAGCCTACATCAAGTCTGTGAATATATTGGCTTGAAAAGAGAGAAGCAGAATACATTTTTAAGGTGGCAATTTTAAAGCCATAGCTACAACTTGAATGTCTGTCACCCTAGATTTGAGGTGTACGTTTATAGCTTTATACAAAGTTAGTAGACACCTGGATATTAAAATTATAATAGTACAACTTGTAAGATTAATTACCATTTCCAATTATGTATTATTTTATCCTTTTATTGTTTATAAACTTTTTAAAAGTACAGAAAAATGTTTGGTTTATAATGAAATAGTGAGCTATATTATTTGATTCCTTGACATTTCTAGTGCTAGATTGATAGACATATGTGCCTTTGAAAAGGCAAATTCAGCTGTCAAGAGAAGATTGTAACTGTTATTTGCATTGGCTTGTATATCAACCCACAGGGCTTCAGAACTATAAAGAGTGGTCTAGCCATTTGAGAATATCAAATTAAAAATTTCAATAGTATGGCTGTCAGAGAAATTAAATTGCTTTTGTAAGGGTGCTGCAGAAAATGTTTCCATTTATTGAGAAATGATGTTTAGAAATTAAACAGGGGCTTCCTATAATAGGCGGTTATTTATTCTTCAACAGTGAACCTTTGCCCCATAGATTTTAATCATTTCAAAAAGTTGGATGTGTTTATAAACTAAGAGATACTGTGGTTTTCTCGTACTGTAGCTTTTCCTCAGTACTCTTTTTTTTTTCTAGCTATGTACTTTCCAAGTCAGAATTATAGATTCCTCCTGGGGGGTGTTAATCACATCTAATAAAACTTAGTGATAAGTGAAGTAAAAGTGAAAGTTGCTCAGCCGAGTCTGACTCTTTATGACCCCATGGACTGTAGCTTACCAGACTCCTCTGTCCATGAAATTCTCCAGGCAATTCTACTGGAGTGGGTAGCCTTTCCCTTCTCCAGGGGATCTTCCCAACCCAGGGATCGAACCTAGGTCTCCTGCATTGCAGGCAGATTCTTTACCAATTGAGCTACCAGGGAAGCCGGCATGCCTATAAATCCATATGTGACAGGAAGATGTTTTTTTTTTTAAAAAAAAAAAAGACAGCCATCTCTGGTTATATATATAGAAGCTATTAAAAAATGGTCAGTTGGACTCCATCTGTTCTCAGTTTTTCGCCATCTGTAAAATAGGATAATAATATCATCTACCTCATAGGATTGCTATTAAATGACTATTAATGTAGAGTCATTAGCAGAGTGTCTGGTAATTAGCACATCCTCAGAAAATATTAAATTATAACTACAATAAAAGCAACAAAGACAACAAGGATGAAACCTCAACAACGAAAAATATCCTCACTGCAGCCTGTGTGATACTGTCACTTCATTGTTATGTTGCTTCAAGAACTCTGAAGGGATAGAGTGGACTTTTCAGGGAGGATTGGTAACTTCCCTCCTGGTCAGTTTATACAATCCATCTACAAGTCAATGGATAAAACTCCTCAATTCAGACGTGCCTCTTACTCTGATGTTTGTGGGTTGTTTTTTTTTTTTTTAAATCATAGTGAAGATACATGTAAATGATATAATTTTTTTCTGTTCATTAGTTTTAGTAATATTTATTTGTTTTCCAAGAAATGAACCCAAGGCAATGAAACATTAAATATCCACTTTGACTTCCTTGATGGAACAGACGAACCTAAAATAGATGTAGATTTCTGAAAAATCACAGTGTATGCAGCATGTAGTAGGGTGCAGAATTCTTTCCATTGAGCTATATATGGGTTGTTCTGGAAGGTTTGTGTATACCTGTAATGAAGAGCCTGACTCCAGTTTTTGATGTGTGACTGCTGACAATTTTTCAGTCTTCTCTCGCATCTGGGAAAGCTGATAAGAAAGCCCAGGTGCTCCCTCTTTTGGTGTAGACAGGAAACCACATGCAGGAACCTCACCCCCTTACCTCGCCCTCACCATTATGGAAACCTCTCGCCAGTGCCCCTCCTTGCCTTCTCAGACTGTTGTTGGACCTGCTTTTGAAAGCTGCCCTACCTCCCAGCGAGGCCGTTTCATACCCTCTTGGTTCTTTTGTGGCATCTTCAGCCTCAGCATTCTCACCAGATCTGGATGGAGGTTTACCCTCTTTCTGCTGAATGACCACGACAGCATAGAAGAAAAGGTTTATTATCAGAGCTTCTTATCTGCACTGTATGTTATCTGTGTGTTCTAAATATTCTCAGAAGGACTTTACTATTATTCTGTTATTTCCTTCTGCTGAGTAGGATATTAAGCCTTTACAGGGATTAGTGATCTCATTTAATCAACCCACTCCAGTATCCTTGCCTGGAGAATCTCGTGGACAGAGGAGCCTGCTGGGCTGCAGTCCATGGGGTCGCAAAGAGTCGGGCACGACTGAGTGACTAACACAACACTATAGTTATTTGATCCTTATTTTCCAGTTTTCAGTGACAAAACTGAGGCCCAGGAAGATTGAATAACAAACCCAGGGTTGAATGATTAGTAAACGGCCAAGTTAGGATCAGACGGTGTGGGTTCAGTACCACTGTACCGTGTTGTCTTCCCTTTCAGATAAACCTAGTATGCAATGTTCATAAAGTACTTTATTGAGGAAGTCATCCTTGCATTTCCTCTTTGCAGCCCTCACATATTTAAAAAAGATGACAGCACATATCCAAAGCTCTATGCACATCGTGGTCTTGAGGAAATCCTCATATCCTGAGGGCAGGACCCGGTTTAACTGGCCCTTTTCCTCCTGAGCAGACACGGGCCCTGTGCCTCGCAGACGACCCACAAATGAGTGCTTTCAGTCTTCTGCTTGTTTCTGTTTTCCTCATGACTTCTCTTGTGAAATTATTGGTTTGTGCTTATGGGTCAAATGTCCTCAGAAAAAGTTCAGTTTGAATAATAGAACAGATTTTTGAAAAAATTTCATACCCAAAGGAATATGTCATTTGCCTGATAAAGCAGTAATGATCTTTCCATGCTTGGTACTTCCATAGTGGCTTGTATTACAGGTAGCTGGAATGACACCTCTTTGTATATGCATATAATTTCCCATCCAGGTTGTGAGTTCTGAGATTTCAAAGCCAACCTTTCCTTTAATTCTGTTACATACTACACTAACAGACCTATACACATGGGCATTTCTCAGTCAATGTTGTTTTAATTGGTCAATAGCTATCAAACTATGTCTGAAATGCATAGGTTTTACCTTAAGGAAATAGCCACCAGCTCACCTGTGGCTTAACAGTAAAGTATCTGCCTACCAATGCAGGAGGGGTGGGTTTTATCCCTGAACTGAGAAGATCCCCTGGAGAAAGGAAATGGCAACCCACTCCACTATTCTTGCCTGGAAGATACCATGGACAGAGGAGCCTGGTGGGCTATAGTCCATGGAGTCACAAAAGAGTCGGACACAGCTGTGTGACTAAACAAAAACAAACAACCAGATGTAATCCTGTTCCATTTACTTTATGCCTATTGATTCCAGTCCTGATGGGAAGGTAGGACTATTTTCTCCATTCCCTAAAATTTCTTAGGTAGTAAATTCTAGAACCACGACTCATTCCCGGTCATCAGCATCACATGCATGGCCATACCCTCTGCTGTGCTGCCACCACTCTGCCTTACTATTGAATGAAGAGATAGTGGAACCCTAAGCTTGCTATTCTTTGAAGGAAAGATTTTTTCATATGCATTCAGCTTCATTTTATAAACTTACCTGAAAATCCTTTGTTTTTAAAAAGATGGGATATGGGAGAAGATTATGTAATGTCTCTACCTCACCCTACATCTCTCTCATCTCAGTCCCTCTCATTAAAGAAAGGAAAGAACTTTTGATGATGGTTGTTTAGGAAATAAACTTTAAAAGAAGTTTTAAAACTGGAGGTAAGGTTGGTTAGTGTGAGAGAGATATTTTTCCTTGAAGAGATAAAGGGCAGAAGATGAGGCTTCCAGGAGGATTTCTGAGAGGGTGGTGCTGGTGCTGGCTGCCACAGTGAAGAGTATTTAGACTTCGGAACCAGATGGTCAGACCTGGGATGGAGTCCCAGCCTTTATTTTCCTGAAAGGAAATGGCAACCCGCTCCAGTGTTCTTGCCTGGAGAATCCCAGGGATGGGGGAGCCTGGTGGGCTTCCATCTATGGGGTCGCACAGAGTCGGACACGACTGAAGTGACTTAGCAGCAGCAGCAGGCCCTTCTTCAGGCAAGTTACTGAGCCTCTGTGGATCTCTTTCTTTTCCTCTGCTGCAAGGAGACACTCATTCTTAACTGCAGTGTTGTCGTGAGGAGAAAAATGGTTGGTGCCTACAAAATCCATTTTCAGAGTCTTCTGCCAGCAACCTCTCCATCCGAGCAGGTCTCTGTGTCCACAGAACACAGCTATTGTCACCCCTTCAGTGCCTGACATCGTGGGTTGAGCTCACAGTCAGATCCAGACATGCTTTTAACCTCAATTAAGTCAGAAAGCTGTTGCTCGGTTTCCCCACCAACGAAAGAGAGACAAAAAACACACTTTCTGTGTAAATTCCTATAACCAAAAACATGACCTAGCAGAAGGGAAATGAAACCTTGATTCAGCTGCTTGTCAATTTTTTCATAAAGGACACTTGTCCTTCCAGAGTCAAAGCCAAGGTGCTGTTGTTAATACAGCTGGACAATGTAATTTGGAAAAATATCTTCTTTTTTTTTTTTTTTTTTTTGCTGCATGCCGCTCTGAGGAATCAAAGTGAAAGGGGAGATAAGCCTCTCACCCTAGCACTGAAGACAAGCCCTGAAGCCCTCCAGCTCCTGACCCTGCGGCGACCTTTTCCTGACCGTGGGGTGACTTTCTTGACTGTCTGCACCTCTTCCCTCCTCACTCACACTCCCTTCCCTAGAAGGAAGTCCTCTCCGACTCTGCTCCCCTTCTTAGTGCCAGTCAGCAGTCAGCTTGACTCTGTCAGAACCCAAGGCATGGTGGTCGTCAATCTGGGTGGCTTCTCAGCTGACAAAGGCCTGGCTCTGCCATCTAAATGTTCCCAGTAAGATGTGAGAGCAGCATGCCTAGGCAGAGATGGTCCATAGGTTGGGCTGAGTGCAGAGGAAACCTACAGTCTCGGGATTTACCAGGGCACAGAGAACTGAGTCCTGTTGGAGATTTCAGGGAAGGCTCTGGAATTGACCTTTGTTTCAGGAGGATGAATAGAGAGAGCTTGTTGCACAAAGTGGAGGAGGCTATTTCGGGAGGTGGAACAGCTTGATCAAAGCCCCTGAGGATGGGATCAGTGCTGGGTGTGGGGGTGGGTTAGGGGAGCATCACCCAGCTTCCAGTGTGAGACCACAGCCTGGAGGGAGCTGGATGCAGGCAATGGCTGGAGAGGAAAGGTCTGATTTGCCATTGCTGGGAGCTTAGACTTTATCCTGCAGGTGGGAGGCACTGGAACTCTCTCTCACTGGTGACTTCATGGGGGATTCAAGAGGGAAGGGGTGCAGTTGAAAGGAGGCAGGAGACCAGTGACCAGTTAATAGACTAGTGCTGTCCCCCATGTGAGAGATGTTGAGGGCCTGGAGTAGGGCAGTGGGAGCAGAGAGGGTCATTTTTGCTCCAGCGGCCGGAAGCGGGTGGCCTCAGTTTGACAAATGAGCAACTGAGTCTGAAATTGACACGCCTTCCGTCCATCCCTCCTCTTCTGTTACCTGACACATCAGATTCATACCCTTGCAAGTCTTTGATAAACCTGACCTTCCTGCAGTGACTTGAAACCAAAAAAGCAAAAGAGTTATTTAAAGGTAATTTTGTGTGTGCTTAGCAATGTTGGAGACCCAGGTTTGATTCCTGGGTTGGGGCAATCTTCCAGAGAAGGAAATGGCAACCCACTCCAGTGCTTTTGCCTGGAAAATCCCACTGATGGAGGAACCTGGTGGGCTACAGCCCATGGGGTCACAAAAAGTCGGACACGACTGAGCAACTTCACTTTCCTTTTCTTTAGTCACATCCAAATCTTTGTGGTCTATGGACTGTTGCCCACCAGGCTCCTCTGTCTCTGGGATTGTCAAGGCAAGAATACTAGAGCAAGGTGCCATTTTCTACTAGGGATTTTCCTGACCCAGGCCCCAGGTATCAAACCCAGGTTTCTTGTGTCTCGTGCATTGGCAGGCGAATTCTTTACCACTCGCGCCACCTGGGAAGCCCAAAAGGTAATTATGGAATATATTAATAAATTGGTTATAATCAGTTCCTGTGGAGTTAGAAGAAAGCCTGTGGAGATGTTTGTGGGCACTAATGAGCCTTATTTGGGTGGGTCAGCAGACCACACTGTTAGGACAGCGATGTCCACATTGGCTTGCTGCAATGAAGCTGTAGCCATCTGATTTCACAGTGCAGAGGGCTTGATAGTGTTCAGAAACGAGTCTTCAGTATGCATGTAATATATCCCCAAATAGAAACTTGCCCTTTTCCGAAAGTCTGTCTCCGAAGGACCAGAGAATCAGGGAGGAAAATTCTGAATATGTTCAAATCTGGCCCAAGTGTCCTCACACTTTGAGAAAAGGGCTCAGCATCATGAACCAGGCTCTGACTTCAGCCAGGATACCAAGGACACTGCTATTTTGCCACTGTTTTAGTTCATCCTTTTATATATAAAAACAAGAGTGGTTTTCAAGAAGTGACTGTTCTAAGTCCTTAGGTAGCTTCTGGGTAGGCTTCAAATTGCAGCTCAGGTGTGATACCCTCTGATTGGCTTCCTTTGATCCCTGCAGTCCCACTGAAATACTTCCCCTCTGTCCCACAACACTTGGAAAATTAAATTGTCTTCCTGATTGATCATGAGGTCTTTGAAGGCAGGGACTTTTTGAGTTTTGAGCTTTCATTGCTTAGTGCCCCAGTTCAGTTCAGTTGCTCAGTTGTGTCTGACTCTTTCTGACCCCATGGACAGCAGCACGCCACACTTCTCTGTCCATCACCAACTCCCGGAGTTCACTCAGACTCATGTCCATCACATCAGTGATGCCATCCAGCATCTCATCTTCTGTCGTCCCCTTCTCCTCCCGCTTTGTCTTTTCCTAGCATCAGGGTCTTTTCCATTGAGTTGGTTCTTCGCATCAGGTGGCCAAAGTATTGTTGTTTCAGCTTCAGCATCAGTCCTTCCAATGAATATTCAGGACTGGTCTCCTTTAGGATGGACTGGTTGGATCTCCTTGCAGTCCAAGGGACTCTCAAGAGTCTTCTCCAACACCACAGTTCAAAAGCATCAATTCTTTGGCACTCAGCTTTCTTTATAGTCCAACCCTCCCACCCATACATGACTACTGGAAAAATCATAGCTTTGACTAGATGGACCTTTGTTGGCAAAGTAGTGTCTCTGTTTTTTAATATGCTGTCTAGGTTTGTCATAGCTTTTCTTCTAAGAAGCAAGCATCTTTTAATTTCATGGCTGCAGTCACCAAAGAGAAAGAGAAGAGTGAAAAAGTTGGCGTAAAACTCAACATTCAGAAACCTAAGATCATGGCACCCGGTTCCATCACTTCATGGCAAACAGATGGGGAACGAGTGGAAACTTAGGGCCTAGCATTCGATAAATGAGTGAATGCACAGAATCTTGGATTCTACCAGATGCTGTCTCTTTGTGATCATTTTGTGACTTTAGTTCTTTTTATGATTTTTTCCCGTTGTGTGTATGTGTGTGTGGTTAAATGAAAGTGTAATTGCTTAGTCCTGTCCAACTTTTTGGGACCCCATAGACTGTAGCCCTCCAGGCTCCTCTGACCATGGAATTCTCCAGGAAAGAATACTGGAGTGGGTAGCCATTCCCTTCTCCAGGGGATCTTCCTCACCTAGGGATTAAACCCAGCTCTCCTGTATTACAGGCAGATTTTTTACTGTCTGAGCCACTAGACTTAAAACATAGCTCTAAATGCTTGATTTCCTTCAGCTATAGTACAGTTAGAGGTAGTATGGTTGTCTTTGAATCACATGCATTTCCTTGGGCTACATGAAAAAGTGCAAATTATGCTGTTTCTGTACTCATGAAATATTTCAGTTGAGGCCAGTGCTTACATTAATAGCTTACTGTCAAACACACAAATTACTTTCATCAACCATGGGCTAATATGTGTGACCACTGGAGCAGAACCCTTGGAAATGTGTTGGGAGAGACTTTGAGAGGTCAAGACAGTAGGTGCAGTCTGCTGGATTTGCCATCCAGGCCAGTGTCTTAGAAAATTCTCTTATTTTTCTAACTTTTGCTATTATTTATTTTTTTAAACCACAAAAAGCCCATTTGTAACTTTAGTTTTAAAAAATGCAGTGAAAACAAATGTTTTCTCAAGAAATTATGATCTCAAACTTTGGAAAAGTACACTTACGGTTTTCATTCTTTGAATTTAAGGATTGATATGCATGCATTTGTGTGTGTGCCTGCATGCAAGTATTTGTGTTTTACTTGAATAGCTGATGTCATAGAGTGGAGAAGGATTTATGAAATTGTAGCACCGGTGGAGATCCTATTCCTTATGACAAAAGAAACCTCTAGCACACAACCATGCCAAGCATTTCTACTATTTACGGAATCTCTGTTGAAGACCTAATTGGTCACGAAAGTGGGAAAAACAGCCACCAACTTTGCTTATTGTGTATGTTACATCTAGTCTGCTTTGTGGGGAAAAAAAAAAATATATGTATATATATATTTTTTCCTATTTCACTAAAGACTGTTCTAGAACTTAACATTATTTGCCAAAGGAGGATGATTCTGGAATCCTGGATTCTTGCTGGAGGTCAAAAGAGTTCCCCTTGGGGTACTTGAATGAGTAGTTTAAGTTGAAAACAGTTTCTGAACATCTCGGGTGCTTACCACTCAGCCAAGATCTTTCTTTCCAAACATCTTGAGAATGTGTTGTCCATCTGTGAGGACTGTTAAAGTTTAAGACGCAAACTGTCAATATGGGGCTAGTGGCCTGGTTACAGCTTCTCTGGAATCTGGTCCACTAAAGGCTACTCTAGGCTCCTTGTACATTTCACAGTTTTCCTAGCCACCATCTGTTTGCAATGCGGACTCCATACCCTTCCATGACTCCTGCCAGCTCCATTTTGCTGGCTTTAGAAATCTTACATTATTATAAGGATGCCATTGGAATCAGCATCTGAGTAAAGTCACTTGTATTTCCCTTTAATTATGTTTTGACTCCCAGAAGTGGAAAAATTAGAATGAAAGCTTCTAATATGAGCATGTCTTGTGATCATGATTTTCCAAAATTTCTCTTCAGCAAAGGGAGAATGGCCACAGTTTAAATTATTTTAAGCCTTTAATGGTTGTAGGTAGGTCCCCTGTGGCTCTTCAAAAACTCCAGACAGGTAAGGTCTTTTTACAGATTCAGAGATTTAGTTCTGAGACTGTTATGCTTTAAGGAAGCCAAAAGAAAGTTCATTGCTTACTGCCATTCATAAGACTTTCCTAAAAAGCATAATTTATAGGCAGCCCATATTGAGGTCCTTTAATGGACCGTAACCTGGTGGTCCAGAGTCGACGATAAGAAAGTAAAGGAGAGAGAAAGAAGCTGATATTCCTTGGTTTATGCAGAAAACCAATAAAGTCCCTGACATGGGGCTTGCTCTGGTCACAAAGGCCTCAGGCACCCTCTGGATGGGGTGAAGGTGCAGAGTGCCTTCTCAAGAGGGTCTTAGAAGCCCAGGCAGGAACATGAACCCAGAGGGCCTGAATATTAAGGAATTAATAAGGGACAAAGGATTCATGACAGATCCAAAACGGCACACAGGAAGCCTCCTGTTAAATGCTTTCTGACAAGCCCAGACCATACCCTCTCCTCTAGACTGCCTGGTAGATACACAAACTCAGCTCATTCAAAACTTAATTCATCATTTCTCTTCCCAAGTTGTTTTTTCTTCTGGGCGTGGCCCTAGCCCCCCTTCCCCACTACTTGAATCACTCACTGTCCTCACCCCCATGATCACCAACAGCTAGTCAGTCATGATCAGCTTGACTTTACTTCCACTAACTTTTTCTTAGCCCCTCTTCACCCAATTAAACCACCACCTCTTATTCTCTAACTATTGCTGTAGCGTTTTAACTTGCCTGTCCACTGCCAGTCCTTAAATCCATTCATCCCATCACGATAGAAAGGATCCTTCTCAAACAAGAAAATCTGTGACTACCTTTTGCCTGCTTGAAACTCTTGAATGGCCACACCATTGAGGTAAAAAATGTTTCAGTCGCTCAGTCGCATCCAGCTCCTTGTGTCCCCATGGACAGTATAGCCCGCCAGGTTCCTCTGTCCATGGAATTCTCCAGGCAAGAATACTGGAGGAGGTTGCCCTTTCCTCCTCCACTGAGGTCTGGACAGAGTGCAAATGTTTTCATGTGACTATACACACCAGTTTCTTCTCCAGCCTCAATGTGTCCTCCCCCTTCTATCAATTCTCTAGATCTCCGCTTTGAATCCTTTCCTCTGCGATGCTTCTCTGTTCCCCCAAATTGGGTTTGGAGTTCTTCTCTGAGCCTCAGGGCACGTTGTATTTCCTGGAACACAGCACCCAGCACACTGATTGCAAGGGGATGCTTATCTCTCTATCATCCACTGGACTGTAAACTCCATGGAAACAGGGAATCTGCTCCTTGTGAAATCCCTAGAACCTAGAAAAATGCTTGGCTCATGGCATTCACTCAGTAAATACTTGTTGAATGAAGGAGATTCCATTTTGGGGAGATATTACAAGGTGAGATAAAATGTCATTCAACAGAATTTGCAACTGGCTTATCAAATTGTATTTGCTAGATATCCTCATGTGAAGGGAAGGTATCATGGCACTTTCATAGTAAACTTGTTAGCTGAGATCACTTGGTCTGATTTAGCGTTCAGTTCTATATCCTTTTAGCATGGTTAGATGAAAGCACACTGAAATTGGATTCAGAAAATGCTTGGGCTCAAGACCCAGGGATGTCCGTTAGACTAGGGGACTGGACAAATTAATTGACCTCACTGAGACTCACTTTCCTTCTCTGAGGTGAAATGATGCTGAAGTTTACACATATGATCATATGGGAAAACACCTAGCTTGATGCTGACTGCATAGTATGTACTCCATAATTGTTAACTTCATGTATTTTCATGAGAAAGAGCTAAAGATGCTGACATTTCATTTTGCTCAAGATGCTTCATTATTTATTACATGAATTCAAGTCATTGTGTTTGATGTAATTTACTAATCCTGATTGAGCTACTGAACTGAACTGAATGTCCTTCTTTACTTTAACCAAATTAACTACACACACGCCCCCCACCATATTCATCAGTTCTACTTTGTTTCTCATCCATTGCCTCATTTCTTATCCATTTCTCCTTTTGTTTCTTATCCTTTAGAAAATGGACGGTTTAGCCACAAGAAGAGGTTTCTAAGTTACCTTTGTTGTGTTTTGAGCTAAAGAATCTTGAAATAACTTCAAATTTATATTTTAAAAACTATATTGACACTGAAGAAAGACAGTGTTATATCCTTACAGGTCATTTCACACGTGGCTCCTTTTTGAAGTATTGTCACTTTTTTGTTTCTGGCTACATCACTTTTCAAGGATTTTTGAAGCTGTGGGAATGGATTTTTTTTCTATGTAGTCTTGTGTCATGGTTGACAAATATACCTTAAGGACCCGATACAAATCAATGATAGAAAAAACCAGATTCAGTCTCTGCCCTCATGGAGGTCTACCTCCTTTTTGTTTTTTTTAAAAAAAGCTTACTCTCAATTTAACTTAATGGATGTGATCAAAAGCACATTTATTGACTTGGCACGTTTGTCAAGTCTCTTGGAAGGTGCAGTAACACTGAGGTTGAATGGAAATGAGTGGCTGGCAAAGAGCTGTAGTTCTGCAGCTCGCCCTCAGGAAACCGCCAGGAGAGTTCCAGATGTGTGTCAGCAGGAGGGTCTGACGTCTGGGCATCTTCACAGTATAACCGGTTTATAAATGTGAATGTTCGTTTAGCCAGAGGAGATTCCTTTTTCTCCCACTAGCTCTCACTGAGTTTCAATCACTAATAATATGGCTTGGTACCTTCTTTGCTGGAAGAGGAGCAGCCACTAAAGAGAAACCCAAACAAGTGAAGGAACAAAGGGAGACCATTGAAGAGTGCCTGCTGTGAACTCATCTTTTTTTAGAATGTGGTGTTTTCCACTAGTGGATTTGAATCCTCTGAAGGTGGTGGGTAAACATGCTGGGGGTGTTTTTATTGATTTCCCAAGAAGATATTCAGCAATATTCTGTTGTAAATCTCCTGAGATGGTGTGATGGAGAATAGGTTTGGGAAAGAGTTCTCTGGTGTTCAGGTGTCCAGGTAGTAAAGCCCTGGGCAGGCCCACAGGGATTATATTTATTCTAGCCACTCTTTACTAAGGGGACACACAGCTTTTGAGCATGGCATAATTGACCTTGATAATTGTATCCTCCCTTGGAGGAAGAAAGGCTTTGCATTTCTAATTGCCTTTTAATTCTTTTGTAAACATTTAGGTCAGCAAAATATCACTGTCGCATTTTCAATGCATACTGAAAACTGATTTTAAATATCTTCTGTTCCTTTCCAGCTCTCAGTGAATATGGGTAGAAAATGCTCTGTCCATTCTCTGTGCCATACTTTTGAGATGAGCATTTTTCTGTTAATATGTGTGAATTCTCGAGTGCCTTCTCCACCTCTCTGGAACACTGAAGCAAAAGCATAGCTGGTCCTTAAGGTTGAGCTGTTATACTGACTAATGGAGCTGAAATATCATTTTAACCAGACTTTCATTCACTAGTGATATTTGTAACATACTTAGTAATTTACTTGTTAAGTCCTGATATTTGCATAGATAATTTTAGTTATCATGATGTAGGACATTTTCTCCCTTAAATTAATTCTGTTTTCAGTGTTTATTTTGATGAAGCAGGGGGGGAAAAAAAGCCTTGCTTGCAAGAGGAAGGAGCAATCAACAGAACCAAAGATAAAAAATGAGTCTTTTTTATTATTTTTTTGCATGCTGGTTGTTTTTGTTTGTTTCTGGTTTTGCCTCAGCGGTATTCAGCACATCTTGAGGTCAGTAAAAATAATAATTTCTGTCTGTTATGTTAATATTACTTTCCACTTGGAAAAAACATCCTGGAAAAATACCATGTCCTGTGAAGCCAGTGATTCTTTGGCCGGATAGACAATTTTGCCTCATCTTCCTACAAAGGAAAGAATATCTCCTCTTCTGGTACACAGATGATTCTGCTTCTCTTTTCTTTACTTCAGGTCATAAACATTCAGGAAATATGGGTCTCTAGTACTGGAGTATGTTAGAGGATGGACCACTAGGGTCACTGATGTGAATTTGTTTTAATCATACAGGCAATGTAATTTATTACCTTGGAAATTGATTTGAGCAACAGGTGTGTGAGCATCTTTGTCTGTTACATTGTTTGGTCATTGTCTTGGGGAGGAAACAAAGAAGCAAATCAGGTGAAACATTAATTCTGGACTCTTGAGAGTCCCTTATACTGCAAGGAGATCCAACCAGTCCATTCTAAAGGAGATCAATCCTGTATGTTCATTGGAGGGACTGATGCTAAAGCTGAAACTGCAATACTTTGGCCACCTCATGCGACGAGTTGACTCACTGGAAAAGACTCTGATGCTGGGAAAGGTTGGGGGCGGGAGGAGAAGGGGAAGACCGAGAATGAGATGGCAGGATGGCATCACCGACTCTGTGGACATGAGTTTGAGTGAACTCTGGGAGTTGGTGATGGACAGGGAGGCCTGGCGTGCTGTGATTCATGGGGTCGCAGAGAGTCGGACACGACTGAGTGACTGAACTGAACTGAACTGATAGTCAGAGATAAATTTTTTATTTTTTAAGAAGATTCATTTATATGATATTTTGCTGAGACTATATTAATATGCTACATTTACCATTTCAGAGTCCAGTTTCCTAAAGAGAGATCAATTAATTGTTCAACTTATTCTTTCTTCTTAAAGAGATATGTTCAGGTGTCAAAGCCAGGAAGGTAGTGTGCCTAAGGGAAGACAGAGTGTATTAGTTATCTATGGCCACAGTGTTGCTGCGTAACAAATCTCACCAAACTCAGTAGCTAGTTAAACAGCAATATTGTGGTCATACATGACCAAGGATTTGGCTATTACTTGGGGCCATGAATTAGTCAGTCTCCTAAAAGCTGACTCTTTCTCTGTGACTTCTGTACTTCCATAATATTCTTATTCTTTGGTTAATCTGGATTCAAGAATTATGAAAAGGATTCCTGAGAGCAGCCCTTGAGATTTCACTGGGAATGGGGAATAGTATCTGTGAATAGATATGCTCCATTACTCAAAATAACAGACTGTGTATAGAACACAGATAATGTGCCTTTCTGGATTTGAATTCCAGCTCTTAACCAATTGTGTCCACTTGAGCAAGTCACCCCACCTGTCAGCCTCAACTTGCTCATATGTGAACTGGGAACTTTGATTTACAGGTTTAAGTTGAATCTATTAATCTATATGGAAACACTTTGCACAGTTTCAGAATGTTACAAGTGAGTTATCATTATTGAAACCAGGCTGTGTTTTTGTAAAAGTTCTAATCCACCATTTATGGCTATATTCTCAGAACCTATCTTGGATTTTAAAACAATGGGTAGATATGTTGGTGAGTTTACTTGTTTAGCTATAAGCATGGTGTTGTCTTCAGTTTATCACATGATATACTTCGTGTATTGAATTAAAAATGTATTCTATATATAGATAGATAGATAGATAACTTAAAAGACACCAGTATTTGGTTTTCTTCTAGTTTGAGTCTATGGGCTGGAGAAACTGTGGTTATGGTCAGTCAGTTTCTAATTATCCCCATATAGATTAATCAAATGGTAAGATATCTGAGGCAAACTTAACCTTTTATCTTTTTCCTGTTTCCTGACAATATTTATCCTCTGCTTATTTTTTAATTCCCTCTTTGCAACTGTGTCTTAGCTGGAAACAAGGAAAACCTTTTAAACATGTTAAATTACCCTTGTTTATTTCTCCTTCTTCCTCCTCAGGGAAGGTTGAAGCAAAGAGATAAGTCATAAGTAAACTGGTGTTTTGGAGAAGGAAATGGCAACCCACTCCAGTGTTCTTGCCTGGAGAATCCCAGGGACGGGGGAGCCTGGTGGGCCTCCGTCTGTGGGGTCACACAGAGTCAGACATGACTGAAGCGACTTAGCAGCAGCAGCAAACTGGTGTTTGGCATCAGTCTCAGGAGGGTAGCTGTTCTTGAGGAGCTGGGAGGAATTGGGGAGGACTTGCAAAAAGTAGCAAATGTCAGGAAACTAAGTCGCTAAAAATGCTTTGTCTCTCTTCTGGGTGTATTGGCACGTGTGCTGAGTCTCCCATTTTATTGAAGATTTGTAAATTTTGTAGTGGTGAGTGCCAATCATGAATGATAAGACCACAGTGAGAAGTGGGGAATTACAGTCCCTATTGAGTCACCGTGCCCTGTCCATCATTTTCTTTGAAGTCTGGTTTCTCTCCTTCTCTCCATTTGCACGGACAATCCCCTCTGTCCTGTGCTACGACTTTACCCTTCAGGATAGGTTTCCAGAAAGGCAAAATGCTGACTTTCACATGGGCATAAAATGAACGTGTGTCCAGAATTTATGATACTCATCAATCAGTGAGGGGATCAGGCAGAAGTTACAGCCAATTCAAAGAGAATCTGAAGAACAGGCTTACTGATAGATCAGGAATATTGAAATGAATGTACACATGGAGGCAAAATCCGCCCCGCCTCCTGCCGTCCCCAGAGGGCATAGAAGTAGCTCAGATTGCTTCTGGACAGGACAGAATTTATGCAAGAATTATTTTGCATTGCTATCACTTACAACTCAGAATTATAAAAGACTCCCACAGAACCAGAATTTGGTAACTCCGGTGCTGTTCTTGAGAACAGTGCGTAGTTTTCCACTGAGGCACAGGATTTTTCACTATGACTGGTTGGGCACATTGTGGTTGACTTTGACCCTGTCCACCAGATTAAACTTCCATGAGCAGTGCTCTCATTGTTTGACTCACCCCAGCCAAATTTTCCTTGGCTTCCTGACATCAGTTCTATCTATCTTGCCAGTCATCAAGTTCTTTCATAATCTCTTACATTTCTAGCACTGCATCCCACTTTTCTCAAAAACACAAGCCCTACTTTAGCCACACAACCTTCTGCCCTCGACATGTGCTGACGTTTAATTCCTCAGCCAAACTTTCTGCAGAGTCTTTTCTTTTAACACCTTTGTTGATGGTCAGCTTACCTCAACCTCATTAAATCTTGCCTCTTATGACCCATGTGGGGTGTATGGATTATAACAAACAACCCATCACTTAACTACCTTTTGTTTTGTATTATCAGTGATCACTTCATGTTGATTCCAACTTGATTGAAAACTTTTTTTTTTGTATTTATTATGCACTTTATTTCTATTACTATTACATTTCTATTACTATTACATCATCTCCACCTCAGATCATCAGGCATTACATCCTGGAAAACTTTTTTTTTTAATCTTATTGAAGTATAGTTGATTTACAGTGTGTTCATTTCTGCTGTACAGCAAAGTAATTCAGCATATATTTTATACACACACACACATAGGTACTCTTTTTTCATATTCTTTTCCATTATGGTTTATCAGAGGATATTGAATATATTTCCCTGTTCTATATAGTAAAACCCCACTGTTTATTCATAGTATATATACGCTAGTTTGTATCCGCTAGTCCCAAACTTCCAGTTCTTTCCTTCCCTGCTTCTCCCTCCTTTGGCAACCACAAGTTTGTTCTATTTGTGAGTCTGTTTCTGTGTCATAGATATGCTCACTTGTGCCATATTTTAGGTTCACATATCTGTGATATCATATGATATGTGTCTTTTTCTTTCTGACTTACTTCATTTAGTATGATAATCTCCAAGTCCATTCATGTTCTTGCAAATGGTATTATTTTGTTCTTATATATGTCTGAGTGGTAGTCCATTGTATGTATTCCACATCTTCTTTATATATTCATATATCAGTGGACATTTAGGTTGTTTGCACATCTTGGCTATTATAAATAGTGCTCCTACGAACATCAGGATGCATGTATCTTTCCGAATTGTAATTTTGTCTGGTTTGTGCCCAGGAGTAAGATTGATGGATCTTATAGCAACTCTACTTTCAGTTTTTTGAAGGACCTAGATACTGCTTTCTGGGCTTCCCTGATGGCTCAGAATGAATCCACCAGCAGTGTGGGAGATCTGAGTCCAATCCCTGGGTTGGGAAGATTCCCTGGAAGAGCGCATGGAAACCTACTCCAGTATTCTTGCCTGGAGAATCCTCATGGATAGAGGAGCCTGGCGGGCTGCAGTCCATGGGTTCCAAAGAGTCAGACACGACTGATTGACTAAGCATAACATAGCACATACTGTTTTCTATAGTGGATATACCAGTTTACAGTCCCACTAACAGTGTAAGATGGTTCCCTTTTCTCCACACCTTCTCCAGCATTTATTGTTTGAAGACTTTTTAATGGTGACTATTCTGACTGGTCTGAGGTGGTACCTCATTGTATGAAAACTCTGGTATTTAAAAATTTATTTTGTCACACCTCACCTTGCCTCTTATGAGCATTTAAAAACCCCCATTATATACTTATTGATTTTGGTTACCATCCATTTGTATGATTTAAGAGCTGGCTTAAAATTCAACATTCAAAAAACTAGGATCATGACATCTGGTCCCATCACTTTGTGGCAAATAGGTGGGGAAACAATGGAAACTGTGACAGACTGTTTTTTTGGGCTCCAAAATCACTGCAGATGGTGACTGCAGCCATGAAATTAAAAGATGCTTGCTCCTTGGAAGAAAAGCTATGACAAACCTAGACAGCACATTAAAAAGCAGAGACATTATTTTGCCGACAAAGGTCCATCTAGTCAAAGCTATGGTTTTTCCAGTAGTCATGTATGGATGTGAGCGTTGGACCATAAAGAAAGATGCACGCCGAAGAACTGATGCTTTTGAGCTGTGGTGCTGGAGAAGACTCTTGAGAGTCCGTTGGACTGCAAGGAGATAAAAACCTGTCCATCCTAAAGGAGATCAGTCCTGAATATTCGTTGGAAAGACTAAAGCTGAAACTGAAGCTCCAATACTTTGGCCACCTGATGCAAAGAACTGACTCATTTGAAAAGACCCTGATGCTGGGCAAGATTAAAGGCAGAAAGAGAAGGGGAAGACAGAGGATGAGATGGTTGGATGGCATCACTGACTCAATGGACATGAGATTGAGTAAGCTCTGGAAGTTGGTGATGGACAGAGAAGCCTGGTGTGCTGCTGTCCATGGGGTCACAAAGAGCTGGACATGACTGAACAACTGAACTAAACTGAACTAAGATGAAAGAATGTAATTTTTCTCTTCCTTCCTGAAGGCAGAGATTTTGTCTGTTATTCACTTCTGTCTCCGCATGCCTACAGGAGCATCTGGCATAGTTTAGATGTTTAGAAAATATTTGCTTTTGAATGAACAAATGCTTGTTTTTCATTTTCTAATCAGTATAATGTATTTATCGTTTCTGAATTTACAGGTTTTGAAAATTCTATTCAGGTGTTGTCCAAAATGTTTCCCTTAATGTGTGCTCAGTTGTGTCCCACTCTTTGCAACCCTATGGACTGTATAGCCCTCCAGTCTCCTCTATCCATGGAATTTTCTAGGCAGGAATACTGGGGTGGGTTGCCATTTCTTCCTCTAGAGGATTGTCCTGACCTGGGATCAAACCTTGTCTCTTGCAGCTCCTGCATTGGAAGGTGGATTCTTTACCACCATCGCCACCTGGGAAGCCCGTTTTGGTGGTGTTCAAACTATTTCCCTTAATAGATTTAGAAAACCAGATAAGAAGCTCAGTTTTATGAGAAATATCCAGTAAGAAAAAGACAATTTGAACCAAAATATGGCACATATTGCACATGTATATACATTTATATGCCTCACAGATGTTTTCATTGATAGAAATCTTCCTAGAAATGATCATATTACATGTATGTTTACAAATGTCTTGTTAGATTTTTGTGGCACAAGTTTTGTTGCTTCAAATCATTGTTGACTAAAATGCCACTTAAAATCATTAACTTATTGAAAGACAGTTTTTACAAGGATTATTTTTGGTACTCAGGAATGTAAGTTGTGTGAGACAAAGATGTGTTTTAGTCTCAGAGCCCTTTGTTATTGGGTTAGCCAAGAAGTTCGTTCAGGCTTTTCTGTTCCATCTTATGGAGAAACCTGAATGAACTTCTTGGCCTGAATGAGCTTCTTGGCCAGCCCAATAAATACAGTTCCTACTTATAAAGAAAACTTTCAGTTTGCTTAAAGTTCTACTGATTTCTTATTCCTAGAGTCTTGTTGTTCTAGTTGCTAAGTTGTGTCCGACTCTTTTGTGACCCCATGGACCATAGCCCGCCAGGCTCCTCTATCCATGGGATTTCCCAGGCAATAATACTGCAGTGGGTTGCCATTCCCTTCTCCAGGGGATCTTCCTGACCCAGGAATCGAATCCAAATCTCCTGCATTGGCAGGAGGATTCTTTACCACCAAGCCCCCAGGGAAGCCCTTCCTAGTTCATGCAGTCCATCAGTCTTCTCATGGTGCCAGCTCCTGAAATTATTATCAATTCTTTTTTCCTTCATGTTAATTAAATGCCAAGTAACCTCCAGGGAGTTTTAAATTCAATTTTTTTTTCTTCCTGTTTGAGATAAGCATCTCCCATAGGACAAATTAGACAATAGATAGCCAAATAAATATATTTCCTGTAGGAGGGTTTCTGGAGGAGAAAATGACCCAACACATAAATCTGTCTTCAAAGTAGCAAATGTTTTATTGATCTCTATTTGTTGGAAAAGAGGCTCTCAAAGTCAAATTCCAGCCATAAGGTAGGAAGGCATTTGGTAGCAAGTAGAAATGGTTAATCAAGTCTTAACTTGATTAATGGTTAATTAATTAACTAGATTAATTAATGGTTAATGGTTAATTAAAGTAAATGGTTGATTAACTTGATTAATGGCTAATCAAGTCTTAATGGTTAATCAAATTGAAGTAGAAACTTATTATGGAATCTTGTGGCTAAACGTGTTCATTAAAATAGGATTATCTTCCAGTATTCATGTATAGATATGAGAGTTGGACCATAAAGAAGGCTGAGTGCCAAAGAATTGAAATTTTCGAATTGTGGTACTGTAGAAGACTCTTGAGAGTCCCTTGGACTGCAAGGAGAACAAACCAGTCAATCCTAAAGGAAATCAAACCTGAATATTCATTGGAAGGACAGATGCTGAAACTGAAGCTTCAATACTTTGGCTACCTGATGCGAAGAACTGACTCATTGGAAAAGACTCTGATGCTGGGAAAGATTGAGGGCAGGAGGAAAAGGGGATGACAGAGGATGAGATGGTTGGATAGCATCACTGACTAAATGGACATGAATTTGAGCAAACTCCAGGAGATAATGAAGGACAGGGAAACCTGGTGAGCTATAGTCCATGGGGTCATAAAGAGTCAGACATGACTTAGCAACTGAACAACAACAAAATATTTAAAATAGAAAATTTAACTGGAGATTTTCTCCCCATATCCAGCATTACAAAAAGTCTAAAACTTCTTGGATAGGAAATTCATACATGAACACACTCACACTTAGATATATATTTTTTATGTGATTTTTTCCCCTCAGTAGCCTTGAGAAGATGATTCCCTGTGTGTACATTTTTCTGGGCCATTGTAACCTTGGGAGCCACAGGTGTTAACAGTTCTACATTAGGTTAATTTCTATTACTGAGTATTTTGACATTATAATATTGTCAAATTGCTTTAGCAAAATTATCCTTTGCTAATGGCTGTGGAGGGCAGGAGCTAACCAGTGTCCTCTGGACATGATCAGCAATAGGAGCCTAAGCCAGGAAGGTTCCAAATTTTTGTGGGACTCTGAGTCTATACATTTCTCTGTCCTTCCATTGAGCTGGAAAACTGAAGGATGCTCTTGACCTATCACTGGACAGCTAGAGCTTTTCTGAAGGAAGTTATTTAGTCCAAGTCTGACTGTAGACAACATGGGAAGGATTTAGGCCAGTGTTACAGGAGGGAAATGTTACCTACCAGTGGCCTAGAAAGCAGGAATAAAGAGAATTTGGGAACTACAGGAGAATCCAGGCTGGCCCAGTTCGTAGCAGTCATAAAGACAACCTCCTCTAGCCCTGCTTTTTTTTTTTTTTACTCAGAGTTTACAGTGCACTGTGCATTTATTCACATCATCTCATTTAATTTCCTCCTTGTCACAATCCTATCCTATAGATATTATTTCTTTTATTCCACAAATAATTGTTAACTTCAGTTGTCTTTTTTTTCACTGATGCATTCTCAATCTCTGACAGCGTAAACAGGCAAACATTTGCGAAATGAATCCTCATTTTGTAAGTGATGAAACCAAGATTAAGTATTTTTCAGTTTTCAAAGACTGTGCGCTAGTTAATTAAATGTAATTAATTAGTTAGTTAATCATTCAAATATCTTAGGGTCCAAAAACTATTGTTCCTTTTTTATTTTGGATAAAATGTTGTTAGTCACTGAGTCATGTCCGACTCTTTGAGACTCCATAGACTGTAGCCTACCAGCCTCCTCTGTCCATGGAATTCTTTAGGCAAAAATACTAGAGTGGGTTGCCATTTCCTTCTTGAGAGGGATCTTCCTGACCCAGGGATTGCTCCTGCATTGCAGGCAGATTACATTTTGAGCCAGCAAGGAAGCTTAAACGGAATATAAATTTCTGTGTTTCCTTTTTGTTCCTTTAGTTTTTATAAAATTTTACAGACAGTTTGAATTTATTTCCTCCATGTAAGAGGAAAATGGAGAGGAAAAGAAGTTTGCACATCAAATAGTCATTAAGTTTGACTAGAGTTCCTACAGAGCCCAGGAATCTTGGTGATTGTTGAGAGTGTCTGTAGAGAACCTTAAAAGAAAATTGGAAATCCAGGAACACTGGAATCAGACCACTGTTTCACTTGGCTTTCCTGCCTAGTTTCTGTTCAAGTCTTTTCCCCTGTATTGTATGGGGAATACTGCCAGTCTGATGGTTTTCTAAAATCTCTTCTGCATAGCCAATGGTTATTTTCTCCATGGGAAATATTAGGAGATCCTCAGAAAACAGTGATTGACACTTAAGAATGTGATTTCTTTGGGTTTTATGTTACGACCCTTAGACCACTGCCCAGCTTATCATGGTATTGTGGCTTATTCTGTAGAGAGCTTTCAGTGGCTTAACTGCAGCTTCACTAGTTCGAGGTGGGGGCATTGATGGGCTCAGGGATGGGACAGGTGTGTTTCTTTGTAAGTGTCCTGTACAGAAATACTGTGCACATTCACTTAAGTAGTGTGGCCACGGCTTCATTCCAAACTCACTGTTATTTGGTAATTACCATACTGTATGCTGAAAGTATATTTATGTAAATATTTGAGAAGGCAGACTTTTTCTTTTTTGAAAGATTTTTTTTTTTTTTTTATGGGAACCATTTTTAAAGTCTTTGCTGAATCTGTTACAGTATCGCTTCTGTTTTGAGTTTGGGTTTTTTGGCCCTGAGGCCTGTGGGATCTTAGCTTTCCCACCAGGGATTGAATCCACACTCCCTGCATTGGAAGGCGAAGTCCTAACCGCTCGACCTTCAGGAAAGTCCCAAGATGGACTTTTTAGAAGAAAATATTAAGGACCAGTGACTTGATTCAGCTGAATCAAAAACTGTCTATATATATATATATAGTCGGTCTAACCTCAGAATAATGGATTTGTTGCTTCAGCAGTTCTGAGTACTTGATTTCCCAGTTTAGAATTATTGCCATTTTAGAACTCTGCTGGAGAAGTTCTGCATTTTGACAGCTAGAGAAATCACAAAGGTTTTCATCAGTCATGGCCCTCATCCTGCACTGTAATGGGTGTGGGAGACGGGAAGCTAATGACCACGTGCTCGAATGGGCAATTTCACAGATAGGGCTGCAGGATCTTTTGTACGGTAGGCTGGTTCTCACAGTCTCTTGTCTCGCTTCAGGGAATGCACTTCTGTTGGAGATTCACAAAAAGATAACCTGAAGAAACAGGAGCTGTTATCTTGGAAAAGTTCTGTAGCCAAATGACTTATTATTTTGGCATTCTTTCATATTTTCCCTCTTCTGTAATGAATATTGATAGGATTTTGACTCACGAATTTAATTATACATCATGTATACATGTAGATAAGAATGTATATATGTTTATATTGATACCTTAGTGCACAAATTTTTTCCTAAGAGCAGGGTAAGCTACACTATTAGAGAATTATGTGCTTCTGGGAAAAGACCATTCAATAGAAGGTCCCTATAATGAAGTAGGTTGTTCCTAGGGTTTTGTGTGCTCTTTGTGGATGACTTTTACTGTTTTCCACTGAATGTGAAAGTGAAAATCCCTCAGTTGAGTCCGACTCTTTGCAACCCCATGGACTATACAGTCCATGGAATTCTCCGGGTCAGAATAATGAGGTGGGTAGCCTTTCCCTTCTCCAGGGGATCTTCCCAACCCAGGGATTGAACCCAGGTCTCCCGCATTGCAGGCAGATTCTTTACCAGCTGAACCACAAGGGAAGCCCAAGAATACTGGAGTGTGTAGCCTATCCCTTCTCCAGTGGATCTTCCAGACCCAGAAATTGAACCAAGGTCTCCTACACTGCAGGTGGATTCTTTACCAACTGAACTATCAAGGAAGCCCTACTCTGATGGACTTTTAAAATAGAATGCATACAGTCAGAAAGCTTTTTCTCATCTTCTGAGTGCTAGAAAATGAATTTCAGGTTTTCTGAGATGTTAAAGTTGGGAAAGAAATTAGAAGATGTCTCTTGTATCGTCTTATAGTGCAGTAACTCTTGGTTATAAGTTGTACAAGCTACTGATAATGGCTCACTAGGTAATACAGAAGTTGTTGACATGCCTTTGGCTGCTTGTGTTTGCTCATGGGTGTGTTTCTAGTGTTCTGGAATTGTCTTGCATTTTAAAAAAATGACAAGGATTGCCACTGTCATCAGTATTACTATCATTGTTCCAAATAGATTGGTCAGTGGAGTGAGATGTAAAACAAGTAGTATAGTGTCAGTCACTCAGTTATATCCAACTCTTTGAACCCCATGGACTGTAGCCTGCCAGACCCCTCTGTCCGTGGGATTCTCCAGGCACAAATACTGAAGTGGGTTGCTACTCCCTTCTCCAGGGGATCACCCTGACCCAGGGATTGAACCCAGGTCTCCTGCATTCTAGGCAGATTCTTTACCATCTGAGCCACCGGGGAAGCCCGATGTAAAGCAAGGTGAGATACAAATATTGCAAAGAAGATAACCCTCTGTGGAAGCAAAACGGGGCCAACAAATTGAATGTGTCATTTCTCAAGGAAGAACTAAACGTAGAAAAATTAATCCTATTTGGAAAATAACAGGATAATATTTTTCATCTGTTAAATTGGCAAAAATGCTACAGATGATGATCACCGTTGTTGAGAAATGTCTGGTATGTGTAAAGAGTTGCATACACAGCTATTAGGAATAAAACTTGGCAAAATGTTTCTGAAAGGCATTTTAAAATTACATCAAAACCTTAAAAGCGTTCATATTCATTGCTGCCTTAGTTCTACTTCTAGGAATTTACTATAGGCAGAGTGTCTTCCTTTGCATTGCTAATCCCTTTGAGAATCTGATTAGAGTGATGACTCCTTTCTTGGAAAAAATGCAAATGTACAATCAAGTTTGCATTTAATTCCTTGGGTCGTGTGGTGAATGCCAAACTCCAGCAAAATTGCACTACCATCTATCACAATATTAATTTGTGTAACATTTAAAAAGGACTTTTCCTGTTGGCTCAGTCATAAGGAATTTGCCTGCAATGCAAGAGACCAGGGTTCGATTCCTGGGTCGGGAAGATCCCCTGGAGAAGGAAATGGCTACCCACTCCAGTATTCTTGACTGGAGAACTCCATGGACAGAGAAGCCTGGTGGGCTACAGTCTGTGGGATTGTAAAAGAGTCAGACAGGACTTAGTCCCTAGAACAACAGCAACACCAAAATACTGTTACTTTAGAAAATTATAAAGAAATCCATAAAACAAAATCTGTGAGAATTCATGTTAAAGTATATTTCATGTAGAAAATTAAAAGATTTACATTTATAAAAGCTAAAATATAGCATAGCACAAATTATCATTTTAACTTATGTCATCAGCTACTGCTGCTTCTGATCTTCCCTTTGACTCCACAGTGCTAGTGGGATTTCAGCTCCTTCCTGCCCTGGTTAGCACCCCTGAATGGAACTTTCAGGATCAGTCTTTGAGTTGCTTCTGTCTTCTGGCCAAGGTCTTAGAGTTGCAAGTTTTGTCTTGTCTCACCTCTTCTCTGGAGAAGGAAATGGCAACCCACTCCAGTACTCTTGCCTGGAAAATCCCATGAATGGAGGAGCCTGGGGGGCTGCAGTCCATGGGGTTGCAAAGAGTTGGACACGACTGAGCAACTTCACTTTCAGTTTTCCATTCTACCAGAGATGAAAACGTGTAACTCAGATAAGGACTTTAACCCCTCGGCCAGGACTCAAAACCCATAGTCTTCCAACTGAAACCACAAACCTGGTTTCAGGACTTAATGAAGCTCAGGTTCTTGATGTCTCATCACAGAAAGAATTCAGTGAGAGACAAAGTGATAGGTAAGATGTGGATTTATTTAGAGAGAAACATAATTCACAGATAGTATGGGCCATCTAAGGAGAGAATGCCATCAAAATATGGTGTGGTCAACTTTTATGGACTGGGTAATTTCATAGGCTAATGAGTGGGAGGATTAGTCCAACTATTTTGAAGAAAGAGTGGAGATTTCTTGGAACTGGGTCACCACCCACTTTTTGGTCTTTGGTGGTCAGCCTTGAAGTAGCCATGGCGCCTGTGATTATGTCATTTAGCTTGCTGATGTGTTACAATGAGTGTATACTGAGGATCAAGATCTAGCGGAAGTTGGCTTGTCCACCATCTCGGACCTGTGCATGTGCTCAGTATCTTAGTCATGTCTGACTCTTTGCAGCCCCAGGGTTTGTAGCCTGCCAGGTTCCTCTATCCATGAGATTTTCCAGGCAAGAATACTGGAGTAGGTTGCCATTCCCTACTCCAGGGGAATCTTCCTGACCCAGGGATCTAACGCGAGTCTCTTGAACCTCTTGCATTAACAAGCAGATTCTTTACCATTGAGTCACCTGGAAAGCCCATTTTGGACCTATTTGGTTCTAATCAGTTTATGGCATGTCCCTTCCTACTTCAAGACGTATTTATAGGGGAGAATAAATACATGCCAGCCCAAGTATTCTTGCCTGGAAAATCCCATGGACAGAGGAGCCTGGTAGGCTGCAGTCCATGAGGTCACTAAGAGTCAGACACGACTGAGCAACTTCACTTTCACTTTTCACTTTCATGCGTTGGAGAAGGAAATGGCAACCCACTCCAGTGTTCTTGCCTGGAGAATCCCAGGGATGGGGGAGCCTGGTAGGAGGCCGTCTATGGGATCACACAGAGTCGGACACGACTGAAGTGACTTAGCAGCAGCAGCAGCCCAAGATGAATCTGATTCCTCTTTGCAACTAAAAGACCTGTCCCCTTCAACGAGTGCCTGCCATCAGGGCCAAGAAAGAATTGGCAAGACTATGTGAGTAGGAACTGAGCTTGGTGGTAAAGAGGGTTGGGATATGTTCATAATGCTATTCCAAAGAGACCCTTTGGTCAGGAGACTCTCCACGACTTATATCCATTAAGGGGGTGTTTCAATGAGATACAATAATTGGCAGTAATTGAGGAACATTCAGGGCTGTCTCTAAAGAGAAAGGATAATGCGTAGCAGAATTGTAGGGTGTGAGCAAGGAAGAGAGAACAGATGGTGGTCAATTGGTGAATGCTAACTTTATTCATTGGGGTCCTCAAGAGAAATTGAACCAGTAGAATGTGTTTGTGTGTGTATGTGTGCGGGTAGATAGATCTAGATCTAGATCATGTGATCTATTTACCCAACCCTTGGAGAGAGACCATTTACCTATTACAATCCAGGTTGTCTCTTCAGAACTTGTCATGCCATGAAAGATTTGGACCACCAGCTAAGAATCCACAGGGAGGATGGAGAGGGATTATGGGTTAGGCTGTGATGACAGTGTCCATCTCATTGACAACTGAAGACTGCTGTGCTCATCCCAGCATCCCCCAGAGTCAGTCACAGTGGTCTTCTCTTCAGGACCCAGCTGGCCTCTGGAATGTAGCAGGTATAGATTAATGAATAGACTTATCTATATAAAGATCTTCCTTGACTTACAATGGAGGTGTGTTCATGCTAAATCTCCCATCATGTCTAACTCTTTGACCCTACCAGATTCCTCTCTCCATGGGATTTTCTAGGCAAGAATACTGGAGCAGGTTGCCATTTCCTACTCCAAGGGATCTTCCCAACCCAGGGATTGAATCTGAGTGTCTTGTGTCTGTTGCACTAGCAGGCAGATCCTTTAGCACTGAGCCACCTGGGATGCCCTACAGTGGGATTACATCTTGAAAAACCCATCGTGAATTGAAAATGTTGTCAGTCAAAAATGCATTTAATACACCAAACCTACTAAACATCATAGTTTATTTTTACTGACCTTAGATGTGCTCAGAACACTGACATTAGCCTGCAGTTGGACAAAATCATCTAACACAAAGCCTATTTTAAAATTAAGTGTATTGTCTCATGTAATGTATTGAAAGTGAAAAATGGAATGGTTATCTGGGTCCAGAATGGTTGTAGGCATATCAGGTGTTTACCCTCATGGTTGTCTGGCTGATTGGGAGCTGTGATCACTGCTGCTGACCAGCATCATGAAACAGGATTATAATGCAGTTCTGGGAAAAGAGCTGAACTCAAAATTCAAAGTACAGTTTCTATCAAATGCATGCCATTTTTGCAACATTGTAAAGTCAAAAAAAAAAAAAAGTAAGTTGAACTGTTGCAGGTTGGGGATCCTTTGTGTATTACATATATAAAATTAAGAGATTTATTCTAAGAATTTGACTTATATGACTTCGGAGGCTAAGAGTTTCCAAAAGTTGCAGTCAGCGTGCTGAGACCCAGGAAAGCCAATGGTGTAGTTCGAGCCTGAGTCCAAGTCTGAAGGCAGGAGAAGACCAGTGTTCCAACTTGAAGACAGTCAGCCAAAGACAGCAGATTCTCCTTTTGTTTTGTTGTTCACTAAGTCATGCCCGACTCTTTGCCATCCCATGGACTGCAGAATCCCAGGCTCCTCTGTCTTCCACTGTCTCCTGGAGTTTGCTCAGATTCACATCCATTGTGTCCGTGATGCTATCTGAGCATCTCATCCTCTGCCACCCGATTCTCCTTTTTCCTTCTGTCTTTCCCAGCATCAAGGTCTTTTCCAGTGAGTCAGCTCTTCACATCAGGTGGTCAGAGTATTGCAGCTTTAGCAACAGACCTTCCAATGAATATTCAGTATGATTTCCGTTATAAATGACTGGTTTGATCTCCTTGCAATCCAAGGGACTCTCTTTTGCTCCACCTTTTCTTCTATTCAGTCCCTCAGTGTGGGAGGGCAATTATATAAGGGAGGGCCATCAGCTTTACCCTAAGGATTCACACATGTTACCCTCCTTCAGAAAGACCCTCACAAATATGTCCAGAAAAGTGTTTGAGCCAGTATCTGGACACTCCAGGACTCATCTGAGTAGAAAATGAACACACATCGTCTTCCTGGTAGAACGAGGAGGGATGAGCTGAACCAGCACCAGCTCCGTCAGTGACAGGGCTTTGTACTCTTGCACGTGCATGGACTGGCCTTTGGGTCTCATCACACTAAGCATTTCAACCTCCCTGTGGGACTGGTGATGGAGAGACCGTGAGAACATGGACACACGTAGAAGCCACTGGAAGAATAGAGCAAGTTCAACCAAAAAAATCAATAAGAGAACACCTGTATGTAAGATCCAGTGAATTTACAGGGAAAACATTCACCTCTGTAAGGATATACTCATGCAGTGAATATCAGTTCTTTTTCACAAAGGTCTCCTGCTTTCCTGGCCTGAACCTGTGAACCATGGTTTCTGTATTATTTGCTTTATGTGCATGTGTTCTCCAGGGTCTAGAGAGTCAGATAAGGCCCTTGCAAAAGGTTTCAGAAACTGTGGGCAGGACGTTCTCCTTGTCCTCCGTTTGCTGTCCACACAGATGTCCTGATGCTATTCACAGGTCTCCTTGAGTTGTCAGGCTGCATTTTCTGTTAATTTGTTGAACATTTGAAGAGAAACTTCCTTCTTTTTTTCTCTCCTCTCAAGAATATACTCTTCAGAGGTGACTTTAACCAGAAACCCTTCAAAGCTACAATACAAAAACCTTTATAAGTACTTGTTCTGTATTTCTAAATATCTGATATCGTCCTTTCTTATAAAGAAATCTAGTTTGAAAATCCGATAGGACTTTTTTTTTGCAGTGTGATAATTTTGATATGGAGACAAATCACAATATTTTCAAAAAGTTAAAGAGTAGAAAATGTATGTCTCCAAGACATTTCCTTCTCCAGGGGATCTTCCCAACCCAGGAATTGAACCTGGGTCTCCCACATTACAGGCAGACACTTTTACCATCTGAGCCACCAGGGAAGCCCCAAGTTTTAACTAAGACTATACAATTTTGGTGGTGATAGTGATGAAAAGTTATCTTTCCATCATGCATTGGTTTCTATTTGGAAACAGAAGGTAAATATGGCATTTAAAGCTTTTGAGTCATCACAGATTTGATTACTAAAGGTATTGCTTGTTTATAGAAGATAATTTAACTTGTTATATGCCCACTTAAATACCTGAATTTAGGTGCACCAGGAGGATTGGAGTAGAATTTGTCACATATCACTAAGATAGATAGGCTTCCCAGGTGACTCAGTGGTAAAGAATCTGCCTGCCAAGCATGAGACCTGGGTTCAATCCCTGGGTCAGGAAGATCCCCTGGAGAAGGAAATGGCAACCCACTCCAGTATTCTTGCCTGTAAAATCCCTTGGACGAGGGGCCTGGTGGGCCACAGTCCATGGGGCTGCAAAGAGTTGGACCTGACTTAGCAACTAAGCAGCAACACTAAGGTAGATAAATCCAGTCAGCATGAGGGAGTGGATCTTGATCACAAACAGGTTCTTGAGTGGATACATATTAATACAAGTTTATTCTTCAGGATATGAACATGGCTTCAGTTCAGTTCAGTTCAGTCGCTCAGTCGTGTCCGACTCTCTGTGACCCCATGAATCACAGCAGGTCAGGCCTCCCTGTCCATCACCAACTCCCGGAGTTCCCTCAAACTCATGTCCATCGAGTCGGTGATGCCATCCAGCCATCTCATTCTCTGTTGTCCCCTTCTCCTCCCACCCCCAACCTTTCCCAGCATCAGAGTCTTTTCCAGTGAGTCAACTCGTCGTATGAGGTGGCCAAAGTATTGCAGTTTCAGCTTTAGCATCAGTCCTTCCAATGAACACCCAGGATTGATCTCCCTTAGAATGGACTGGTTGGATCTCCTTGCAGTCCAAGGGACTCTCAAGAGTCTTCTCCAGCACCACAGTTCAAAAGCATCAATTCTTCAGCGATCAGCCTTCTTCACAGTCCAACTCTCACATCCCTACATGACCACGGGAAAAACCATAGCCTTGACTAGACAGACCTTTGTTGGCAAAGTAATGTCTCTGCTTTTTAATATGCTATCTAGGTTGGTCATAACTTTCCTTCCAAGGAGTAAGCGTCTTTTAATTTCATGGCTGCAATCAGCATCTGCAGTGATTTTGGAGCCCAAAAAATTAAAGTCTGACACTGTTTCCACTGTTTCCCCATCTATTTCCCATGAAGTGATGGGACCAGATGCCATGATCTTCGTTTTCTGAATGTTGAGCTTCAAGCCAACCTTTTCACTCTCCTCTTTCACTTTCCTCAAGAGGCTTTTGAGTTCCTCTTCACTTTCTGCCATAAGGGTGGTGTCATCTGCATATCTGAGGTTATTGATGTTTCTCCCAGCAATCTTGATTCCAGCTTGTGCTTCTTCCAGCCCAGCATTCCTCATGATGTACTCTGCATATAAGTTAAATAAGCAAGGAACATGGCTTAGTCAACTACAAATGCTCACTCATAAAGATCTTTCTGTTTTCCTTCTAAATTAGCATCGAGCCAGGGGCAAATGTACTCATGTATGTTCCTAAAATTTTTAGTGTGAAATAATTTTAGGACAAAAAATGAAGCTATTGTAACTTATTTCTTTATGTATCTCTCTTAGTTCAGTTCAGTTCAGTCACTCACTCATGTCCGACTCTTTGTGAACCCATGGACTGCAGCATGCCAGACTTCCCTGTCCATCGCTAACTCCTGGAGCCTGCTCAGACTCATGTCCATCGAGTCGATGATGCCATCCCGCCATCTCATCCTCTGTTGTCCCCTTCTCCTGCCACCTTCAATCTTTCCCAGCATCAGGGTCTTTTCCAATGAGTCGGTTCTTTGCATCAGGTGGCCAAAGTATTGGAGCTTCAGCTTCAGCATCAGTCTTTCCAATGAATATTCAGGCCTGATTTCCTTTAGGATTGACTGGTACTTGACTCGGATTGACTATGGTTGAAGCCTGGTTTGGAGAATTTTGACCATTACTTTGTTAGCATGTGAGATGAGTGCAATTATGCAGTAGTTTGAACATTCTTTGAACATTCTTGGCATTGCCTTTCTTTGGGATTGGAATGAAAACTGACTTTTTCCAGTCCCATGGCCACTGCTGAATTTTCCAAGTTTGCTGGCACTTTTACAACATCTTTTAGGATTTGAAATAGCTCAACTGGAGTTCCATTGCCTCCACTAGCTTTGCTCGTAGTGATGCTTCCTAAGGCCCACTTGACTTCACAGTCCAGGATGTCTGGCTCTAGGTGAGTGATCACACCATTGTGGTTATCTGGGTCATGAAGATATTTTTGGTATAGTTCTGTGTATTTTGTCACCTCTTCTTAATATCTTCTGCTTCTGTTAGGCCCATACCATTTCTATCCTTTATCGTGCCCATCTTTGCATGAAATGTTCCCTTGGTATCTCTAATTTTCTTGAAGATATCTCGAGTCTTTCCCATTCTATTGTTTTCCTCTATTTCTTTGCATTGATCGCTGAGGAAGACTTTCTTATTTCTCCTTGCTATTCTTTTGGAACTCTACTATCAAATGGATATATCTTCCCTTTTCTTCTTTGCCTTAAGTTTCTCTTCTTTTCTCAGCTACTTGTAAGGCCTCTCTAGACAACCATTTTTCATTTTTGCTTCCCACAGGGGAAGCGTATCTCTCTCAAATGCTTATTTGCTTGATCATTCATCCAGCACCCTCCAATCCAGTTTTGTAATAAGAGGTGATGCCCCCATACTTTGGGGTGTAGTTCTCAGAAACTGGGTATTTATCTTATGCAACCATTCTTATATATCCTTATATCTTTATATATATATATATATATATATATATATATACATACATGTAGTTTGAACATTTTTTGATATTGCCCTTCTTTGGGATTAGAATGAAAAGAAACCGCTTTAAAAGCTGGTGCCCTTTTTTTTTTTTTTCTTTTCTATAAAGAAAGCTGAGTGCCAAAGAATTGATGCTTTTGAACTGTGGTGTTGGAGAAGACTCTTGAGAGTCCCTTGGACTGCAAGGAGATCCAACGAGTCCATCCTAAAGGAAATCAGTCCTGGGTGTTCATTGCAAGGACTGAAACTGAAACTCCAAAACTTTGGACACCTGATGCAAAGAACTGACTCATTGGAAAAGACCCTGATGCTGGGAAAATTTAAAGTGGGAGGAGAAGGGGATGACAGAGGATGAGATGGTTGGATGGCATCACCGACTTGATGGACAGGAGTTTGAGTGAACTCTGAGAGTTGGTAATGGACAGGGAGGCCTGACGAAGCTTCAGTCCACGGGGTCGCAAAAAGCTGGACACAACTGAGCAACTGAACTGGTTTTTGGACATATTTCTATCATTCTTTGAGCACTTTCCTACTTCCTGGCACAGTATGATATTTAGATCCTCTCATACCTTTCATGTGCCTGTCATGGAATCAACTATTTTTTTTCTCTGAGGAGGGCTGGTTCCTTTCAGTAGAAAAGGGTATTTAGAAAAAGGATTTGGGTTTCAGGCGTGTGCCTTGCTACTTGCCTGTCACTGCTCACAGAGTCTCAGTGGTCATTGATGAGAAATAGGAGTGTGTGTGTGAATGTATATGAATATAAGTCTTCATTTTTCTGGAATACTTGGTAATTCCACGTTTAGTTAACCTCAGAGTGACTTTCTTGTTTCCAGCCTCCATTGGCCTTCTAGTAAGAGCTCTCGACTTATAGCCAGTAGATTGGTATGTTTATTTTATTCAGTCAAATGTTGCCTCAACATTATTATTTCTAAATCTTTGGTACCTTTTCTGGTCTATTCCCAACCAATTGTGTGCTAAGGAAAATGCTACAAGGACAAAAATTGGTGACTTTTTTTACCTGGCCCCAGTGTTTGTCCCTTGGATCCATTTGTCAGGATCACCCTCAAGCAGTGTGCTTGGTATTGATTTGTCATTTAGAGAATTTTCTCATTGTGAACATTTTAGACCCTGGAGAGCTCTACTGAATTTCTTTCTTTCTGGTATATTCCACTGATTAGAGTGCAGAAGGGGAGCTATCAGACTTGTCACGAAATAAATTGTTCTTGTGCCACTAAATAGAAGAGTGGTTTAACCATCCTTGGTCCAGCTTACCAGAAGGGGCCGGATGGGGGAATGTATGTTTTAATGTGGTGTCATTTTTATTAAGTGACTTTGTCTTCTGAAGCACACTTCAGTGCCTTCCAGATAAATTGCTTCTGTCTTTGACAGTGACAATGACAATATTTCCAAGCTTCACACATCCAAGAGCCAATTGACAGGGCAAATTGCACACTGGGACTGCTTGATAAATGCAAGATGGGACCCAGCATCTCAAAGCACTCTGCATCAGTGGAACTAAGTTGTAATATGAATAACAGAAATAAATCTGTCACTTAAGTTTCTAATTGTACGACACATGCTGTATTTAACAGCTGAAGCAGTGTTCATCTCTTTGTTAGAGTACAAAAATAGCACATAATTGTTTCTGGATATTGGGTCTCAGTAAATTTGTTTTTTCCCCCATGACATAAATTTACATAATAAAAAGAAAATGTATCTCCCAGTAAAATTTTTATTAATATTTTTATAGATTCTATCAGCATAACTCATGCAAATACTTGGGAAGAACTGCTTAACAACAAAAGAGTATTCTCAGTATGTGTGACATTAGGAAAGCTACTGAAATAAATAAATGGCACTAAACAAAGGCATATGCTTAAATGTGCCCCAGAGGGTATGCGTTTTATAAAATCTACCTTCTACTGCCAGCATTGTTGCTACTTTTGGAAAAAATATTAAGAGTAGTCTGTAAGCCTTTCTGGGTCATCACTCGCCCCTCTATTAAAGTCAGAGGCAGGCTTCCCCTAGGCAGCCTTGTTCACCCTCTTAGTCAGCTGATCAAGTCTGGCCAAATAGATTTAAGGCAAAAGACGTTGCAGGATAGTATTATGGGGAATGGCCATAATTGGTCCTCATCCTTGTCTAGCCATAGGATAGCTGGGTCTACTCTTATCTTGATAAGGGTGAGGAAGAGCTGCCAAAAAAAGGTGCCAGAATGGTACCCAAGACTTACTTTGGAGAATTAAACCCTAGTTTTTAACCACAATCATCTGGGCCCTCTTAGGGATGACTCGCAGGAGACTGAAGGGCTGAGAATGGAGAAGCACGCCAGGCTTCCCTGTCCATCACCAACTTCTGGAACTTGCCATCCAACTATCTCATCCTCTGTCATCCCCATCTCCTCCTGCCTTCAATCTTTCCCAGAATCAGGGTTTTTTTCAATGAGTCAGTTCTTCACATCAGGTAGCCAAAGTACTGGAACTTCAGCTTCAGCTTCAGTCCTTCCAATGAATATTCAGGACTGATTTCCTTTAGGATGGACTGGTTGGATCTTCTTGCAGTCCAAAGGACTCTCAAGAGTCTTCTCCAACACCACAGTTCAAAAGCATCAATTCTTTGGCACTCAACTTTCTTCATAGTCCAACTCTAACATCCATACATGACCACTGGAAAAACCATAGCCTTGACTATATGGACCTTTGTTGGCAAAGTAATGTCTCTGCTTTTTAATATGCTATCTAGGTTTGTCATAGCATTTCTTTCAAGGAGCAAACGTCTTTTAATTTCATGGCTGCTGTCACCATCTGAAGTGATTTTGGAGCCCAAGAAAATAAAGTCTGTCACTGTTTTCATTGTTTCCCCATTTATTTTCCATGAAGTGATGGGACTGGATGCCATGATCTTTGTTTTTTGAATGTTGAGTTTTAAGTCAGCTCTTTCACTCTCCTCTGTCATTTTCATCAAGAGGCTCTTTAGTTCCTCTTCCCTTTCTGCCAGAAGAGTGGCGTCATCTGTATATCTGAGGTTATTTATATTTCTCCCAGGAATCTTGATTGCAGCTTTTGCTTCATCCAGTCCAGCATTTCACATGATGTACTATGAATGTAAGGTACGTAAGCAGGGTGACATTATACAGCCTTGAGATACTCCTTTCCCCATTTGGAACCAGTCTGTTGTTCCATGTCCAATTCTAACTGTTGCTTCTTGACCTGCATACAGGTTTCTCAGGAGGCAGGTCAGGTGGTCTGGTATGCCCATCTCTTGAAGAATTTCCCATAGTTTGTTGTGATCCACACAGTCAAAGGCTTTGGCATAGTCAATAAAGCAGAAGTAGATGTTTTTTTGAAACTCTCTTGCTTTTTGTGATGATCCAGTGTATATTGGCAATTTGATCTCTGGTTCCTCTGCCTTCTCTAAAACCAGCTTGAACATCTACGGTTCATGCATTGCTGAAGCCTGGCTTGGAGAATTTTGAGCATTACTTTGCTAGCATGTGAGATGAGTACAATTGTGTGGTAGTTTGAGCATTCTTTGGCATTGCTTTTCTTTGGGATTGGAATGAAGACTGACCTTTTCCAGTCCTGTGGCCACTGCTGAGTTTTCCAGATTTGCTGGCATATTGAGTGCAGCACTTTCACAGCATCATCTTTCAAGATTTGAAATAGCTCAACTGGAATTCCATCACCTCCACTAGCTTTGTTCGTAGTGATGCTTCCTAAGGCCCGCTTGGCTTCACACTCCAGAATGTCTGATTCTAGGCGAGTGGCCATATCATCATGGTTATCTGGGTCTGTTTTGTATAGTTCTTCTGTGTATTCTGTGTATTAGAAATTTATTGCAATGTATTGTGAGTAGTTTGAGTTTAAATCCTTGGGAAACTTGTTTGGATCTCTCAAGTAAAGGAAGAGGGCAAAGAATACTAGAACAGAAAAGTAGAATAAAGCAACTTAAATTTTACTATAAGATTTCAATGAAGACAAATCAGTTTGATGTTCCTGAAACATCCTGGGAATGTTTCAGGTGTCGTCATGAGAATGAAACACAGGTGTCAAGTGAGGCCAGGTGCCCCACTGTCCATCAGTGTAAAGTATCCACAGCATTCTAGCTGCCAGTCTGTCTTGTTCAGGAGGCAGGGTAAGCCTTGTATCTCCTAAGTCCTTGATTTCCTAGTTCCCATCTGATCCCCTCTCCCTTGGCACCCTTCTGAAGCCATTAGCCTGCCTGATCCTCTACCACAGTAGCATCTCAGGAAGCCAAACCACAGAGAATGTAAAGACTAATAACCCTGCATGCTGCACAGCTTCGGCCAAGGAATAGAATCTAAATGAGGACGTTTTTGGTCCAAGTTATGCTGTATGAAGTAAAAAAGCTTTTTTAAACCCAGGAGAAGCTTTCCAGTTCATCAGAAGCACTCCTAGAAGCCCATACGTGTTCTCCTCCCTGATACCAGCCTTGTCTATATAACTTTGAGTTCTGTCAACTCAGTCATAAGCATCTTCTGTTTAGTGTTAGCCCCAAGAAGACAGAGGGCTTTTTCAGTTTTATTCACTGATAGACCTGGATCCTAGTAGGAGCTCAGTGAATAATTATCAAATGAACATACAGGATAAACAAATTTACTTTTCAAGCCCGAGTTTATCACTTTCATTTTTCTCACAATAACTTCTTAGGTTTCACTGTGAGCAATATTAATCCTTTGATATTGTCTTTGTGGTTTAAAGCATGTTATACAAGTTCAAGGTTATGGTTAACATCACTTTGGTCTTTGCATTGTGGATTGTTAGGTCACTGGCATATTGGATCCATCCCTACTCTTCAGAGTGCCTAGTGGATTCTTGCTCCTCTGTGACCAGCCAGGAAGGAGTAGATTCAAGCCTGCATCATAAATCTCAGGATTTTGTCCTTTACCTTTTCTCTGAAATGTGCAAAAGGGAATTAATGTGAGAACAGAAGAGCCTGGTTCTGGAATTTGGCCCAGGAGTATGAGCGGCTCTTTGTCCCATCTTCTGCCTTATAACCCAAAGGCTATTAGAATTCCCAGTTACGTCTTCTCCATCCTGTGTTTGTATCATGTTGTTTTATGTCAGCAGGGGAAAGGAAGTCTCCAATGGACAACGAAGGACAAAAAGATCTTTTATATCCCAAGAAAGGCCTCTGGAGAATCTTTGTTCTTGACATGTCTTCTCAGAGAAGCCACATAGTAAAGTGAACCAAAGTTGAGCCTCTGAAGTCAGGTAGTTGGGCTGGGCTTATCCAGCCTGGAAGGTTGAAGACTGCAGAAAACCAGGTGCTTGGTTTCTTAGGTCATCATCCATCTCCTACCTGCCTTCAGGGACCTCTGTTATCACCCTTTCCGTCTGGCTGTACAGTCTAAGGGGAGATGATCCTGGGTCCTCACCAAGGGTGTTTCAGGCCAGCATGAAATACGGACAGGCCACCAAGAGGAAGGAATGGAATGGTGCCGGCTCTGCCAGTACGATGCGCATTGGGAAACCAGGGTTGTTTTGCCACAGAGGTGGGAACAGTGATTCATGAATGGTGAGCTGGCTGGGGTGTTGGAAAACTCATGGGTGGGAAGGAGAGATTCTGAGGACACTGGTCTCTCCTGATCTGACACTCTTAACAATGCAGACACTCTGGCGGGCCCCTTGGCTCCTTGGCCCCTTCACATTTTCACATGCCACGAATATCCTCAAATACTTCACCTGGGACTGGGCAAAGCCCATTCACACACATTACAGACGTCTGTGTCTGGGCATTGGTTTATGCCACTGAATGACACAGAGGGGAAAGCTTTTCATTTTTTTTTTCTCTGTTTGTTTATTTCTCTCTGAATGATTCATTCTTTGCAAGTTTCTTGCCCAAAGCCTGTTTCTGCAACCACGGGAAAGATTCCAGTATTTATTTCCAATGGGTTGTGACTCCTCCTGATGAATCTTCTCATCTTCTTCCATGTCCCTTTGTCACAGCACCTCGGGAAGTTATCTTGAAAAATATCTGTCTACCATTTTGGACGTTTAGGGAACAATTTCGTGACTCTGTTTCTCATCTGCTTTGCGACTCTGGAAGCTTGCGGCTCCTGAGAACGAGGCTCAGAAGGGACTTATTCATGGAGAAAACATTCACCTCTTTCATAGACGGGCAAGATGACAGGGTGCTCATTCACAGACCCTCCATCGGTGCTTAGCTATGCCAGTGGTAGAAACCTCGAGGCAGCCTTGCACATTGAGTCCTGTGTTCTCGCTCACAAGGAGGACGTGCCTGGAGAGGGGTATGAAAACAAGTCTCCCACACGAGGAAGACTGGGGCAAGAAGGAATCCCTCTCTCTATATATATTTAGAGTAAATCCCTGCTGGAGTGTTGACATAAGAGGATACCTGGCTAAAACCCTGTATTTCAGGGTTTCTATTTATTGAGACACATGTTCTCTGTGCTCCCAGAAACACAGAGGGTGCAGCTGCATGCAGAGCATCACTAAATCTTTGGTATTGTGAGAGAATTAATTTTTAAAATAGTTTTTATTTATTTCCCTTGAAAAACAGAGCCATAAGGCATAGTTCTGTTAAACTAAATATAAAAATTTAAAGAGAAAATCACTTTAAAGCCTGAATTTTTTTTTCCGACTGACTTATAGTCAACAGTATGGGTGAATGCCAGACACTGGGGAACTTAATGGGAGAATTAGGAAATCTGTAGGCAGGTAGTAAATAATTGGCATATTAGGGGAAAGCGCTCAGAGACAGAATTCCGGAACTCGGGCCAGTTAGGATGATAGCCGGGCTGATTTAAAGGGGTCGTTCTGAGGGGAGACTGTCTTGATGCATCATTTTATCATTTTTGCATTCCATTTTCAAGGAAACTCCACTTAGAGAATTCTTTTGATTCCGTTTCTAGGGAAAATTATTCAGATAATTCTTTTCCTATATTTCCTTCAGGCAGCAGTCCCCAACCATTTTTGGCACCAAGGGCCAGTTTCATGGAGGACGGTTTTTCCACAGACGGGGGAGGGATGATTCAAGCACATTATAGTGATTGTGCACTGGGTTTCTGTTATCGTGAGTCAGCTCTACCTCAGATCTTCAGGCATTAGATCCCAGAGGGTGGGGATCCCTGCTCTTCTACTATTACTACTAAGTCGCTTCAGTCGTGTCCGACTCTATGCGAGCCCATAGACGGCAGCCCACCAGGCTCCCCCGTCACCAGGACTCTCCAGGCAAGAACACTGGAGTGGGTTGCCATTTCCTTCTCCAATGCATGAAAGTGAAAAGTGAAAGTGAATTCGCTCAGTCGTGTCTGACCCTTCGCGACCCCATGGACCACAACCTACCAGGCTCCTCTCTCCATGGGATTTTCCAGGCAAGAGTACTGGAGTGGGGTGCCATTGCCTTCTCCATCCCTGCTCTAAGGATATACCAATTTATTAACTGTCTGAGCTGCCAGGGAAACTCAGATGGTAAAGAATCTGCCTGCAAGGCAGGAGACCTGGGTTTGATCCCTGGATTGGAAAGATTCCCTGGAGGAGGAAATGGCAACCCACTCCAGTATTGTTGCCTGGAGAATCCCATGGACAGAGGAGCCTGGCAGGCTACAGTCCATGGGTCACAAAGAGTTGGATACAAATGAGTGACTAAGCACACACGCAAATTATTAACATATTTTTTTAATGGATATAATCTCATGGGATTTCAAACCAAGCTATCAGTTCCCCAAAGGTAACAAAGTAGAGTTTCATTGACTTTACAAGGTTTCAGTTCAGTTCGGTTCAGTCGCTCAGTCGTGTCTGACTCTTTGCAACCCCATGAATCACAGCAAGGCAGGCCTCTCTGTACATCACCAACTCCCGGAGTTTACTCAGACTCAAGTCCATCGAGTCGGTGATGTCATCCAGGCATCTCATTCTCTGTCGTCCCCTTCTCCTCCTGCCCCCAATCCCTCCCCGCATCAGAGTCTTTTCCAGTGAGTCAACTCTTTTCATGAGGTGGCCAAAGTACTGGAGTTTCAGCTTTAGCATCAGTCCTTCCAATGAACACCCAGGACTAATCTCCTTTAGAATGGACTGGTTGGATCTCCTTACAGTCCAAGGGACTCTCAAGAGTCTTCTCCAACTGTGGCATAAGTTACACTCCCTGATTTATGCTTTGTGTTGGCCACACCTTATAGGAAGCAGAGAGGAGTTCATTACTGGGACTGTTTAGGAAAGTTTGGGCAGGGTTAGCGTTTTTTGGGGGGACTTTCCAGGTGGCACTAGTGATAAAGAACCTGCCTGCCAATGCAGGAAATGTGGGAGACAGGCGTTCAATCCTGGTTGGGAAGATCCCCTGGAGAAGGGCATGGCATCCCTTTCCAGTATTCTTGCCTGGAGAATCCCATGGACAGAGGAACCTGGTGGGCTACAGTCTGTAGAGTTGCACAGAGTCAGACATGACTGAAGCGACCTAGCATGCACACATCCAGTGCGTTTTTATCAAAGAGAGGACACAGCAAAGAGCCTTGCCAAAACCCTGGTATTGCCAAGCAGCAGGACTGGAGCTGCCATCACTGGAGAATTAGCCTTTCTCTGGTGTTTTAGATGCATGTTTGCTAATTCTGTGCTTGGAGGAAGGGCATGTCTGTTCACTGCAGCCTCTGGCCTCCGTGGCAAATCCAAGTTAAGAGCAGACTTTAGTTGCAATGCCTCAGCAAACAGTTGGTGTGAACGTTGGCCCTTGTCAATATCGCAGTTGAGAGGCGTCATCACATAATCCGCTCTTAGCCCGTCTCCATCTGCAGGCTTAGTGATACTTTGTGAGATGAAGCTAATGGAATATTCAGGATTAGTGCTGTCAGAACATGTTTATGCCTCTCTGTTCACAGGAAACTTTTGGAAAGATGCCATAAGTTTGAAACTCCTTAGATTGAAAGTTTTTTAAAAAATTTATTTATTCTTTAATTGAAGGGTAATTGCTTTAAGAATTTTGTTGTTTTCTGTCAAACATCAACATGAATCAGCTATAGGTGTACATATGTCCCCTCCCTCTTGAATCTTTGGTTTCATTGTAAATAGATTATATGTGTTTGAGTTTTAGAAACCAGATAATATATACATGGGCTTCCCCAGTGGCTCAGTAAAGAATCCTCCTGCTAGTGCAGGAGACTGAGTTCGATCCTGTGTTGGGAAGATTCCCTGGTGAAGGAAATGTCAACCCACCCCAGTATTCTTGCCTGGGAAATCCCATGGTCTATAAACAGATCATATATAATAAATATTTGTAAAAGTATATAATGTATATTTACATGACTCATATAAATATATATTTCCTTACTTTTTGCGTTCCATTTTACCTGAGAAGTTTGGGTTTTTGAACCTTACTTTCTGCAGTTATAAAATAAGAATAAAGTTTTAAGAAATGCCCAGGCATGGAAGGGAGTGTCATTTACAAAAGCACCAGACAATAGAATGTGGTTCTTTCTTTGGGAAGATGCATGGTTTCTAGGGTGCTCATACAATGTTAAAATTTCTCTTACAACTCCAAGATGGGAAAGATGAATAAATGGCTGAAAAGTGAAGCTACATGGAAATGATTCTCATATAATAATAAAGTGGTCTAAGAATTGAACGAGTGTCTTTTTAGGCTGTCTTTTCTGTGCAGCTTTCCTAGATCATCACAATATTGCTGAATTCCCAACACTTTGTAGTATACACTATGTACCCAGAACCACCACCTGATCTCCAGTTCTTGTCTTTAAACACAGGTTGGGAGATTAAAATTGACCTATACACCCTTCCATGTGTAAAGCGGATAGCTAGTGGAAAGTTGCTGTATAGCACAGGGAGCTCAGCTCAGTGTTCTGTGATGACCTGGTGGGCTGATCAGTTGAGGTGGGGTGGGGTGGAAAGGAGTCCAAGAGGGAGGGGATATGTGTGTACATATAGCTGATTCACTTTGTTTCATGGCAGATGTGAACACAATGTAAAGCAATTATATTCCGATTGAAAAAATCCAGGTTAGTGATAATGAAATTCCATTCTTACCTACAGGGCTGTTGATGGATCTGATGGATACAAAGTGCTTCTTGGCTAAAATGTGATGCAAGTATTTCTTGTTACTGTTCAGTGTGTGACTTGATTTGGCTGCAGACATATGTGGACAATGATGTGGGACTTTATGCTTAGCGAGTTGTTTAGTGAAGTTGCTCAGTCTTGTCTGACTCTTTGCGATCCCATGGACTGTAGTTTACCAGGCTTCTCTATCCATGGGGTTTTCCAGGCAAGAGTACTGGAGTGGGTTGCCAAGATGGAGAAGGAGTTGTTTAGGTGATAGTAAAAACAAGCCACTAAGATTACTTTCCTGGTAAGTTTAGTACCAAGAGATTATATCTGTGTGTATATTGAACCTCAGTGTTTTAAAATACTTTTTTTTTTTAAGAAATGTCTACATATTATTACATAGTATTCATTGTTGTCTTATTAAACTCTTTGAGCTAATCATCTCGGCTCTATGCTTCTCTCAAGCAAACTTACAAAAACAAAATGTTATTTTCCTTAAAACCTTTAGTTTTTAAATAATAAATATTTATGAGGAATACATTTTTCCGTAATTGTCAAAATGTTATTATTACTCATTTTACTATTACTGCTTTTCATTGGAAGGAATCATAAACAACTTATTATAATAAAGTTTTAAAAATGTATTCTTTATATCATGATAGAACTCACTGTATAATTTTTTTTAATTGTGTGTGTTTGAGAGAGAGGAAGAGAGAGAGATGAAAGCACATCAAAGGAGATTATCTCCATCTGAAGAATGTTTCTATCAAATATAACAGATATAAACATAGCTATTTCTAGTCTCAGGGGACAGTAAGAAAGAATGCTTTTCACTTCAAGCCCTCAAACTAGTTTCCTCCATTTGCTTTTCTACTTCAAAAGTAAAGATGTGATAGAAAAGAAAGGGGTATTGATACATGGTATATCTTAGATGAACCTTGAAGACATTATGCTGAGTGAAAGAAGGCAGACACAGAAGGTCACATATTTTGTGATTCTAATCGTGTGAACTCTCCAGAATAGTAAATCTCTAGCAACAGAGATCATATTCGTGGTTTCCATGGTCTGGATCAAGGGGAAAGTGAAGAGTGACTGCTTAATGGATACAGGATCTCCTTTGGTGGTAATGAAAATACTCTGGAACTAGACAGAGCTGATGGTTGTATAACATTTTGATGGCTACATGCCACTGAATCATAAGTGGTTAACATTATGTAATATGAATTTCACCTCAATTAAAATAATAAAGTTGTTAAAAATAATAAAGGCATCTAAATACCATACACAGAAAGCATGTTTTCAGTAAGTTAAGAACCTTATGTTGTGCGTTTCCTCACAAAGCTATCTTTATAATGTGACTCGAATCCAGAGTGACAAAGAGCTATTCTGCAGTCATCTCCGTGGAGAGTGCAGGCACTTACAGGATCTTTCTGAGTCATTTCCCTGCTTCGGTGTATTGCCAGGGGTTTTCCGTTTGATCTTTAAACATCGTTCCCATCTGTCTCCCCTGTCCTTTCTACCACCTCCACTTCTAAGTCAGGCCACCCTTGCTTCCTAGTTGTACTGTTGCAACACTTCCTGCCTGAGCAGTCTTCTGCTAGGCAGCCTCCTGACCTGTCTTTCTTCCTGGCATCCGTAAAGTCTTCCAAGTTCATAGCCTCCATCAGATCCAGGTACCCACTGGACTGTAGACCCTCAGTGGCATTCCATCCCAAGCAGAGAAGGCCCTGCTCCTCAGACAGTATGCAAGACCACTTTTCAAAGTTCAGCCTGTTTTTATCCAGTGGTCATAGACCATCTGTTTCTTCTTCAGGGCTGTCTTAGGCCAAATGTGTGGTCAGGCCAAAGTGCCCCATGTGCCCAAGAAAGTGAGGACTTTCCCCACTGCAGCACTTACCTTCCTGCTTCTTTCTACCCTTCACCATCTAGTTGCTGGGCTCCTGTCTGAATTTTGAAGCCCTGATGCTTTGAAATCCATTGACTCCTTCCCAGAGGTGTTCCTTAAGCAAGGTGGGTGCCATCACTGGCTCTGTTAAGTGCTCAGAGTACGTCATGTGAAATGCCAGGCTGGATGAATTACAAGCTGGAATCAAGATTGCTAGGAGAAATATCAATAATCTCAGATATGCAGATAATACCACTCTAATGGCAGAAAGTGAAGAGGAACTAAAAAGCCTCTTGATGAGGATAAAAGAGGAAAGTGAAAAGGCTGGCTTGTAACTCAACATTAAAAAAACTAAGATCATGGACTTCATCGATCACGAAGTCCCATTGCTTCATGGCAAACAGATGTGGAAAAAGTGGAAGCAGTGACAGATTTTATTTTCTTGGGTTCCAAAATCACTGTGGACCCTAGCTGCAGCCATGAAACTAAAAGACACTTGCTCCTTGGAAGGAAAGCTATGGCAAACTTAGACAGCATATTAAAAAGTGGATACAATACCTTGCCTCGTTCCATATAGTCAAAACTCTGGCTTTTTCAGTAGTCATTTGTGGATGTGAGAGTTGGACCATAAAGAAGGCTGAGCCCAGAAGAATTGATGCTTTTGAACTGTGGTGCTGGAGAAGACTGTTGAGAGTCCCTTGTACTGCAAGGAGATCAAACCAGTCAATCCTAAAGGAAATCAGTCCTGAATATTTATTGGAAGGACTGATGCTGAAACTCAGAGAAGGCCATGGCAAGCCACTCCAGTACTCTTGCCTAGAAAATCCCATGGACGGAGGAGCCTGGTAGGCTGCAGTCCATGGGGTCGCTATGAGTCAGACACGACTGAGTGACTTTACTTTCACTTTTCACTTTCACACATTGGAGAAGGAAATGGCAACCTGCTCCAATGTTCTTGCCTGGAGAATCCCAGGGACGGGGAAGCCTGGTAGGCTGCCGTCTATGGGGTCAGACAGAGTCGGACACGACTGAAGTGACTTAGCAGCAGCAGCAGCAGATGCTGAAACTCTAATAATTTGGCTACCTGATGGGAAGATCTGACTCATTGTAAAAGATCCTGATGCTGGAAAGACTGATGGTGAAAGGAGATGGGGGCAGCAGAGGATAAGATGGTTAGAGAGCATCACCGACTCAATGGACATGAATTTGAACAAAGTTGGGAGATAGTGGAGGACAGAGGAGCCTGTTGTGCTACAGTCCATGGGGTTGCAGAGACTGGGACATGACTTACCAACAACAGAAACTTTGTGGTGCCGCTTGCCTGCTCTTTCCACCGTCTGCCTCACATCAAAGCTGTATCTGTGTGTGTGCAAAGGGCTAGCACTTTCTCCAGAACCACCCATTCAGTGAACTGAGGAGCTAGAATATATTTTCAACCTCACTGGCCTCAAAGACGCCGCTCTGAACAAATATTCAGCTACTTTCTGCCCTCTAATTTTGGACCTCTCCATCTTCCCCTTCCCTGATGCCCACCTGGCACCATGCCATTGTGCCTAATAGGTTCCCAAGAAATATTTCTCGAATGGGCAGCATTTGTGCTTCTTTTCTAAGATGTCATCTTTTTAAAGGGACAACAGAGTGAACTCTTATCTAAGAGAGAAGCAAAGCACAAAAACGTACACCAGGACTCAACGTCTGTGTCCTGAACTTTTTGCATGTGGCCTTTATCGTCCACTTAACAGAAACATTGATTTAGAATCATTGTGGTTAAATGTCCTCGCTCAGTTCTCACCATTTCTCTGGACCTCTTTCTGGTCTCTTTCAAACAGTGTTTGGAAGAGTGTTTATATCTGGGCCTCTTATTTTAGCCAAATTACATACTTCTTATTGTTCAGTCGCTAAGTTTTATCTAACTCTTTGTGACCCCATGGACTGCAGCATGCCAGGTTATGTGTTTGCAAATAATGCATGTGCCAGGTGATAGAGGGTCTGTCTATCTTGATGAGTGAAAAATAAAGTGAGAGAGTGAACATCTTTTCTTGGTGTATTATAAATCATTTTTTTAAAGGATACTATTTGAATCATTTGGAATTACTTTTCTTTGTTTTAGTACTGCTCATCTAGCTATTTGATAAACCTGGGTTTTAATCTTAACCTATCTGTAGATCTTTCATTTTTATCCGGTGGGACAAATTGGGAGAGTAGTATTTACATGTATACACCACTATGGGTAGAATAGTTAGTGGAAAGCTCTGCTCTGTGATGACCTAAAGCGGTGGAATGGGGAGATGGGAGGGAGGTGTAGGGGAGGGAGGGGATACACACACACACACACACACACACATATACATGTAGCTGATTCATTTTGCAATACAGCAGAACACATTTTGCAACACAACATTATAATGTAATTATACTCCGATAAAAACAATTTTATATTCCGATAAAATACAACTGGTTACTGCTCCATTTTTAAACATTACCTTGGTGAGAAAATAATCATGTTTTAGACCATCAGTTAAATAGAACAGTTTTTGTGTCCTTGGCATTTTCTAAGAAATAAGTAGCTTAAGTGAAATCAAACATTGAGAGACTTACAAAGAGAATGTGTCTAGGAGATAAGTTTAATAAAGATTTTGTTTTTCAGAGGCAACATTCCTTTGACTCTTTCTTATCATTAAATTCTTTGTGTGTTTGGTCAAAAATCAACTTCAAGTGGATTTATAATTTCAAAGAAATGCCAAATCATGTAAAAGATCATAATCGTTCATTGATTTGAGTTTAAAAGGAGATTGGGGGAGGCAGGATCGTCCTTTAGAAATTAAATTTTAAAAATCTAACCCTGATTTAAAAATTTCAGTACCTTTGTCAAGGGATCAACTTGTTAGGGAGAAAAAAATATAAATTTTGACAACAGTTATTATTTTTAAAAATATTTATTTATGTCTTTATTAGCTGCATCATGTCTTAGCTGAGGTTCACAGGCTCTGTAATTGTGGCACGTGGCTTTGTTGTCCTGTGTCATGTGGGATCTTAGTTCCTCAGTCGGGAATCGAACCCATATCCCCTGCATTGAACAGCAGATTTTTAACCTCTGGACCACCAGAGAAGTCCCAACAGTTCTTCTTTTAAGGGGCAATAAAGATATCTCTCCATTGTTCTAGAGTGAAACTGTGATTCTTTGGGAACACGAGTGAACAGCTAGAATCAAGAGCCTACTGTTGACCTCTTTTTTTTCTTCTCTTCCATCTGCAGGTGACCTATCTGGGTAAGGTGCCCACCACAGGCATGCAGTTTTTGTCAGGCTGCACAGAAAAGCCAGTCATTGAGCTCTGGAAGAAACACACACTAGCCCGAGAAGACGTCTTTCCAGCCAATGCTCTCCTGGAAATCCGACCATTCCAAGTGTGGCTCCATCACCTTGACCACAAAGGGGAGGCCACGGTGCACATGGATACCTTCCAGGTGGCCCGCATCGCCTACTGCACCGCCGACCACAACGTGAGCCCTAGCATCTTCGCCTGGGTTTACAGGGAGATTAATGACGACCTGTCCTACCAGATGGACTGCCATGCTGTCGAGTGCGAGAGCAAGCTGGAGGCCAAGAAGCTGGCCCACGCCATGATGGAGGCCTTCAAGAAGACTTTCCACAGTATGAAGAGTGATGGCCGGATCCACAGGAACAGCTCCTCAGAAGAGGTGTCCCAGGAATTAGAATCTGACGATGGCTGAGTGAACTGAGAGAGCTTCAGCAAAGGCAGCGTTGGTCAAGGAATTCAAGACAACAGATGGATAAGTGATGATTCGAATTTGGGATGAAAAGACTGCCAAATTATTGGCTGACCAAGCTTTTTAAATTCAGAAGAGCAATTCTAAATCTAAAGAAATGTATTATTAAAGTAATTACGTTACATTGAAATCTGCTGCTGCTGTGACTATGAGGAGGGTGGGAGTGTGGATGGGGAGGGAAGTTCTAGATTTTTCTTTTTCTTTTTTTGGCTCATTTTCCAATGCCTCCATTGTAGGAGTTCTCCATGCTGATTTTCGCCACTATCGGGCAAATATATTGCGATTGTTATTCAATGCACCATTCCAACTTGCTTTATGAAACCCAACAAAAATGTTAGATGCACCTATAGAATCCCTGGTTGTGGGGGGAGACGGTGAGTGCTGATGCTGACGAGGAGACCTCTGGGCTAAAGAAACAACGCAGAGCTCCTCTCCCCTGGCTAGTTTCAGATTCTCTCCTCAATAAGCAAATCAGCACAGCTTTATTGAGCTTTATAACTAACAACCTGATAGTTGGCAGTTAATTCACAGTTAAAGGTGATGCTTTTATTACATAGTGTATCCAGTAGCACCCTCTTCTTATTGTATTCACTTCATCTATTTTCTTAGAATACTTGCAACTACTAATAGCCCCTTTCCTCCACTGCCCCATCCACCCTCTCTGCCCTTCCAATCCGCTACACCATCCCTACAGGATTGCAGTCTCAACTTACATGGCAGGACACCAAAAGGGAAGACAATAATAACCAAGGAAATGAAAGAATCAATCAAAGTGGGAGCTTCAAACCACCACCACCACCACAGGAAGTTCGGAAAAAGGGAATGAGTAATCAGCGAGTATACAAAGCCCATGTGGGCTGTTCTTTCTTCAACTGCAATTTATGGTAACTTATTTAGTTGATGGCCCTATCTGATGACTCTTTCACGGCAAGCTTCATACCTGAGCTGGTGTCACTGAGGAGCTGTTGACCCATCACTCAACATGGTACTCCAGTAGGGAACGGATTCTATAAACCAGACTTATCCAGAGAACCTATGTCCATTCACAAGGGAAATCTGAGCTTCTTCTCTTCCAATTGGATTGATCTCTTAGGGTCAAAGTTGTTGCCGGTTTGTTGGGTATTTCTAATGAGAATGTCTCACTAAGACAGCCTGCGTTTTCTTGGTTTGATAGATCTTTAAATATCATAAATGCAAAGAATCAACAGTGAGTGACACTGAACGTATTGGTGAAGCCACACATTTAAGGCCAAGAGCAGATGAACAGTTTTCCAGGTGCTGCTGCTCCTTTCTGAGAGTCTGTTTTGAATCCTGGTAACCATGTCAGGGGCCCTGGGACACCTTACAGAAGCCTTAAATGAGAGTTTATAGAATCCAGAGAGCAGTGGTGTCGGTTTTGGTCTGTGTATCTGTGTGTCCGTATATGCATTTGTGTGTGTGTACGTGTGCCCCTGAGCGTGGGTCCCTTCTTAAGGCATGTAGAATAAGCATGGAGTTGTATTGAGGGGAGCACACCTTCTGGAGATCCGCTTGCTGCTTCACGACAAATGTAAACTACTCTTTAGCATAAATGCATTCATTCTTTAATAAAAAATATGTTTGCATTAAAAAAACCTGAGGAGTTTCATATTTTACATGGCGTTCCTTTTTTAAGTAAAGAAAACCTGAGGGACAAAACAGATCAAATTGAATAGATGTCTGCTTTACACATGAAAAGCGTTAGTCTCTCAGTCATGTCTTCCTGTTTGCGACCCCATGGACTGTAGCTTGTCAGGCTCCTCCGTTCATGGAATTCTCCAGGCAGGAATACTGAAATGGGTAGCCATTCCCTTCTCCAGGGGAACTTCCCAACACAGGGATCGAACCCAGGGATCGAACCCAGCTCTCCTGCATTGCAGGCAGATTCTTTACCATCTGAGCCACTAGGGAAACCCCAGTTTTACACATGGTAGTGTGTATATATTAATGATGCTCTCTCAATTCATCCCACCAGGTTCAAGAGGAAGGGATATATGTACAAATATAGCTGATTCACATTGTTGTTTAGCAGAAATTAACGCAACATTGTAAAGTAATTATACTCCAATTTAAAGATAAATATAAAAATTTAAATTGAGTAAAAAAGGAATTCTCTCTAAACAGATGTTAAAATTTGATCATCAATGACTTACCTTGATGGTGCTTAAAAGCATCTTGCTTTGTTTTTGAATACTATACCTATAGATAATGACTGCCCCTTCATTGAGATGGTAACATGTCAACAATGGAAAGAGTTACTTAGTGTGATAGTCTTATTTCAGAGGAGAATCTTCTGGAACATTTTGCAAATGATGGCTATTAATAAAATCTCACGTACCTCTCGGGAGAACCTGCACTGGAATTGTGGAAGGTAAACATGGAGTGATTCCTTCTGACAGAACTGATTAAAAATGTCTCCTTCAGGCCATGATTTCTCAGAATAGCCCCATTAATCAAATAAGGCAGATGGCCCTGGAGCCTGTGTGTCTTGAGCAATGCCCTTCATGGGATCAGTCACAAATACAAAGGCTTTGAAAGTGAAAATATGGGTGCCTGCTAATGAGAAGAACTCCAGGAAGAATTACTACCTCACTCCTTCAAGGAAAATGGCATTTTCTTTCAAGTTGAACTTTTCTCATTTTCGGGTTCACTGTATTGTCCTTGATTATCCTTTGAAGAGGGGGAGAAAAAAAAAAAAGAATCCAGCCAGCATATATTTCCAAACAATGCCATTTTCCTCTCTCAGTAAAATTTGGATTGCAGGGGCACATATGGTTATTTATTGCAGAAAGCATTTGCTGGTAATTTTTTCAGGGTACCAAGTGTGACGAGCTACGTAATCAGCTCTGATAACATTGTCATGAGCATGTGTTCAGCGATTAGTAAGCAATTTAGAGAAAAATACAGAATAACATCTTTCAAATAACTAAGGAAGTCTTCTGGGACAGCCAATACCAATTGCCCTCAGAGGGGAGATTCAGACTTGTGTTATTTTTTAACCCTTTGTTTCCTCCATTTTTGTACTATCTGTACCAGTGGTCACAAAACATTTTTCTGAACATCAACTCGTAAGCCCCTCATAAGGACCCTGTTGGTGGGTATGGCATTCACTATAGAGATGAAGAAACTGAGGTTCAGAGACACCGTATACCTTGTCCAAAGCAGCCCAGCTCAGGCATGTTTAATGGGGACTAAGAATCCCATGGACAGAGAAGCCTGGTAGGCTACAATTCATGGGGTCGCATAGAGCCGGACACGACTGAGCAACAGAACGGAACGGAACGGAAGACCCACTAACTTCTGATCCAGGGCAGTTGCTCTATTTTGGATATTTTATTTTCATTCCTTTTAAAACCCTCCAGCTTATTTTAAATTAGTATACGAAGCCACTAGAAATAAACATCTTTGCTATTCATTTTTGAAGTATTTTTTATAGCAACAGAAGAAGTTTTAAAAGCAAACAAAGGCCCAAGAAGTTTTATTTGAGCACAAATAACATGATATTTTTTGCATCAGTGTTTTCTTGGCTGTGGTCAATGGACAAAATACTCTCTCTACCCTGAAGAATGAAGATGAACTCTTTGTTTTGTTTTTCTTCTCTCTCTCTCTCTTAGTCACTAAGTCGTGTCCTACTCTTGGGACCCCATGGGCTGTAGCCTGCCAGGCACCTCTGTCCATGGAATTCTCCAGGCAAGAATACTGGAGTGGGTTGCTATTTCCTTCTTCAGGGGATCTTCCTGACCCAGGGATCGAACCTGGGTCTCCTGCACTGCAGGCAGATTCTTTACCAACTGAGCTACTAGGGAAATCCTTTGTTTTTCTTAGGGTATGTTAAAACTTTGAATCAGATCATTCTATTACAGGATTCTATAGCATCCTAGAATTTCCCTTCATGTCACTCATCAAAGTTTGCAATTATACATTTATTTGTATAATTATGTAATAGCTAAGCCTCTGGAGTGGAAATGTCTTTAAGATGGGGATTTTTTTTCTCTTTTATTCACATCTTATCCCCTGCTTTATCACAGGGCTGATCACCTAAGAGGAACTCAGTAAGTTTCTGTTAGCAGGATGGAGGGAGGGATAGACAGAAGGAAAAATCTTTTTATGAGGCTTTGGTTTGCAAGTTCCAGCACAAAAAACCCTGGAAGGAACCCTAGAGACGCTTGCCCATGTCCTTCAAAGGTGAGCAAACAGACTTTTTACTAAAGGCAAACATCATTCCTAACCTAATTCCAGAACAAGTTGTGGCTGCTTATAGATAGAGGAAGAATGTTCAATGTGACCTGTATGATTGAAATAGAGCAAACACTATCCCAGGGAAGTGGACAGATAATGTATTTCGAGGCACCTGCATTTAATAGATTACAGAATTCTTGTCATACATTTGACTTTGTTTATTTCTGTGTCAGGAAAGAGAGTGACGGGGGAGGATGTTTTAATTTTCTGATAGTAGGAAGCATATGAATTTAACTTTTTCCCCCAAGTTTATACTTCAGATAATACTTTTTTGTTTATCCTCTTTATCTGCTTTTCTCCATTTTGGCTCTCCTCCTCCCCTCCCTCCTTTCTTACTTTTCAATTGAATTATGTACATCACACCATCCTAGACTGTCTCTGATTTTAGCAGGAAAAAGCATATATTATGCTCTGAATCTGAGATTACTTGTTTTGGTTCATGGTCCATTGATGCAAAATTTGACAAGATTATCAGACCCTGCCAATGAGCTTAAACTGCTTTTATTATTATTTTTTCCCCAGTCAGATGGAACATGACAATTCTCCATAGCCTAGTATTTCTTAGGCATTTCTAAAAATGTGATATCTTCTCATCTCTTCATCTCTTAGACGAAACTGCAGTGAAGGGAAAGAGTCCCCTAATTGTCGTATTCTTATTGATCTTTAAGAAGCTTTCCTATTAGATGCCAAGGTTGGGCTTTTGGAGTAATTTTATGGGATGCCTTGTTCAACTAAGAACTTTCATTGTTTTTTTTTTTGAAGAGTTTCCAGCTGATATTAGTCACCAGAGAACTATGTTTATTACATAAACGAAACTTAGAAAGAAAAACAATTGATGGGTAAAGAGAATCACTAAGAGGAAGAAAAAATTTAAACCATCTTCATTTGGACATTTGCAAATAAACCATATTTATTAAAAATGAATCTAAGACATGCTCTTGTATACTTGAGCAAAGGTGGCATTCACAGAGAGATTTGGGGAACTGTTTGTCTCATGGCATGTCCTCGTAAGATTAGCTTGGGTTTTGCTTTTGCACCCAAATTTAGGCATTGAAGCAGAATCTGAATAGTTTTTTTCGCTTAGGAAACTTAATGATTTTCATTCAAAAATGTTCTCAAGTTCCTGCTTTTCAATAACTTGACTTAGAGGCTGCTACAAGAAGGTGCTGATGTATTCTGAAAATAGAACTAGTGATATATTACACGTTACCAAGTCCTTCATAAAAATCCCCAATAATGAGCCATACTTTCATTTCTATAACTTCATTTGACAACTATTTTCTTAATGTTTTTATCCATTTATCTCAACGTACATAATAGACTGAGGCTGAGTCATTTGAAAACATTACCAGATTTGTCAAATAAAATGTCACATTACATGGAAACTGCTTTGGAGGGCAAAGCTTAAAAGAAACGTTTAAGGTAACACCTACTTGCAAAGGAGAATTGACTCCATTCCAAGGTAACTTTTTAATGTAAACTTGGGATCAAATAAGACCAAGGCTCATGGTTATGATACCAATTTTGCATAGAAAAAGTATAATAATAAATGTTATTATGTTCATAATTGGATTACCTTCATGTAGATGCTATTATTGTTATAAAAACATTTTAATTGGGGGATTAGGACGGAATTAGGCCTTTAATTCAGTCTTTCACCAAGTTATCTATTGCCTTTCTCTATTTTAATTGCAACAGCTTTTCCTAGGCTTTAGACCACACTTTTAGAAATTAGCACAGTAAAACTTCATTAATTTAGCAAAAACCAATTAGGAGTCTGTGGTTTTGGCTTCGAAAAGCTCAAGTTTTATGCTTATTTTTAATAAGCAAATAAATAAGATTAATTAACATTGTTATGGAGAGTATTTGCCTGTTTTGGAAAACACTGTTTCCACATATTCAAATAACAATTTGCTAAACATAGCATAATTTCAGCATAAGTAGAAGCTGGTATGACTGAAAGTGAGGCTTTGATTGCTGGTTTCAACTTATTCTCCTCTATTTATTAAAGTGGGTTCTCTGTGAAGCAACAGATGGTTTATGCAATTCTAGAATTCAGAGTACTTGATGGTAATAAAATGCCTTTTCAAAAAAATACACAGTATTTACATATATTTTTACCTTTAATTAGTATAATTGTTTGATTTAACCATGACCCCCCAAAAAAATCCTCAAGTGACTAACTCTTCTTTTGTCTCACAGAAACATTAGTATCAAAACAATTGAAATAGAAGTTATTTTCTGATCACAAGCTTAGTAATTTACTCTGTCACTAGTCTTTCTCCCTTAAATTATCAAGATGCCAAGCCTTTGTGAATCACCTTAAGAAGCTCAGTAACTCATCAGGATCATTTAAAAAGTCGATTAGTACCAGTTATCTTTAGTGGCTGGTTTGTGTATGAGGTTTAACATTTAATAGTTTTTTCCAGATCTGTGAATGTGTGTATCACCTGCAGTGATACATCAACAAACTACCTGATCATCATATTTGCCCCATCAGTGTGGTGTGTGAGGTTCTGAGGGCAAGAACACACGGAGTGGAGCTTGTGGTAGAGAGAACCAGGGGGCAGTTAAAACACTTGCGATCTTCGAGGCATCACAGTCTAAGCACCGCTCTATGAAAAGCGGTGCTTTAAAGAATCAATAGCATTGCTTCTGATGAGTCATTTCTTCTTTATTACTACTGGAGGAGAGATGGGATACATTCCACACATGAGGAAGCCTCAGAAATGGGGAAAAAACATTTTGGGCGACCCCAGGGAAGCTAAAAAGCCCTGGAACCTGGAGGTGAAACTTAGCATCACTCTGGTGCTGCGGTGGACCTCCAAAGCAGAAGTCTCGTTTGTTTCTTCTGTTACCCTGCTCTTGATACAAGCCTTTCCCATGACTGGAAGTGTCATCCGGGGGTGGGTGATGTCAAAGAACAGCAGCTTCTGAGGAAGACAGGAGAGAGCCCTGCATCGCCTGCCATTGGCCTCAGTCAGACCAGCTCCGTGTCCTCAGATCACTTTGTCTTCTGTCTGCCGAGTGCCTCCTGAGAGCCCTTTATCCCTCAAAGGCCCTGGTGACAGACAGCTCTCTGGATTATCTTATTTCTGGCTTAGGAGAAAGAACCAGCTTCTTTATCTTATTTCTATTTCTTTATCTTATTTCTTATTTCTGGGTTAGGAGAAAGAACACAGAATCTCCAGCCCCACCACTCTTCACAGACTCCAGAGATCCTACTGTTCTCAAAGTCAAATCTGCTCATGCCAGACTTTTGCTTTAAATCTTTCTGTAGCCTCCTCATTGTCTACAAGATAAATGAGTGAATGTCCCCACTCTCTCCTTCCCTTCTGTGTACCTGCTTTAATTTTATACGTTAGTATGATAAACAGCTCCTTCAAGAGCAAGCTGGTTCTTACCTGCTAGTCCAGGATCAGAATTAAACCCTTGTCCTGCATTGCCCTGGGCAGTGAACTTACCACTTTAGGCCTCTGTTTCCTCATCTATAAAGTGAGAATAATGGGCATCTAACTCATGCAGCTGCCATGAGCGTTAAACTAGTAAAATATGTGTGAAGCATCCAGCTCCATGCTGGCACCCTGTGAGTGTTCAGTTGACGGCACTATTTCAGGGTTTTCATTTTCACCCCTCACTCCTCCACAGAGAACTGTTGGATAGCCTAAAGAGTTCTTTGCAGTTCTCCCAAAGGGCCAGACCCTGGGCCTTGGCACACCCTGCTACCCTCTTTATGTTGATTTATTCCTTCCTCCAGGCTTCTGCACACTTGTAAAGATATTTTCACAACCATCTTGACACAAGACTATTACTTGGTTCTGGGTTTACTCCACCCCTTGATCTGGGAGCTCCTAGAGCAATGCTGTCCTATAGATCTATCCTGACATTGACACATATAATTGAAAATATTTTCATAGTCAAATTAAAAAATTGAAAAGAAATTGGATAAATTAATTTTAATAATGTACTTTATTTAACCCAACTATCTAAAATATTATCGTTTCAACACATAATTAATACAAAATGTATTAATGAGATATTTCACATTCTTATTTAAAACTCTGCTTTTCAGTACATAATTCACACTCTATAGCATATTGAGTGCTAAATAACCATGCCTGCCTGATACTGTTGTTTGAGATCACATATTCCAAGAGGTTGAGAACCATGGCCTGATGCCCTCTGCATCCACAGAGCCCATCTCAGTGGCTGACACATAGAGGGGCTTGTAGATTGGGTTTAATTAATCAGAAGACTTGAGCGACTCCATTAGGTATGTAAGTATATTTATGTGCTAAGACAGTCATACCGAAATACCACAAACAGAGTGGTTTAAACAAGTATGGTCTCATAGATCTGAAATTTAGAAAGCTGAGGTCAAGGTGTCAGTAGGGTTGGTTGCTTCTGAAGTTGTGAGGAAAAATCTGGTTCATTGCCTCTTCTCTAACTTCTGGTGGTTTCCTGGTGATTTTGGCATTCCTTGGCTTCTGCTCCATCATCTTGCTCTGTGTCTTCACATTGACGTGGTCTTTTTCCTCTCTTTCTGTGTGTGTGTGTGTATGTGTTAGTTGCTCAGTCATATTCAACTCTTTGCCACCCCACGGACTGTAGCCCAGCAGGCTCCTCTGTCCATGGAATTCTCCAGGCAAGGATACTGGAGTGGGTTGCCATTTCCTTCTCCAGTATGTTTGTTTACCTGTCTCCAAAATTCCCCTTTTAATCAGGACATTGGTTATACCATATTAGGGCTTCATTTTAACTAATTACATATGTAATGATTATATTTCCCAATAAGGTCACATTCTGAGATACTGGGGATGAGGATTTCAACATATGAATTTGGGAGTGGGCACAATTCAACCCATAATGATAAGGGAGGTAATAACATCGAGTCGTGTTTGGCGTTCATGGCTCAGAGGAGAAGAACCTGGATTGCTCTACTTTGAATTCAACACTCTTCCTCTTCCTGCCCCTGTGGGAAGCCCACTTTGTGCTCGCTTTCTCTTGGCCAGCTAGGGCTGTGGTTGGGTTATCAAGGTCAGAGCAGACAGTTCTTTGAAGTATGTTTGCATTTAAATACTTTGAATTTCCTTGTGAAATAAAATTAACACGGTTCTTAAATACACAGGCATTTCACAGAGATGAAATTTCCCTGTATTTGTCCTTACCCATCTTCCATTTCTCTTTTGTAATTGTTTTCTTTCATTAGGTCGGTATCTGGTAATCGTTGGTTTTGGTTGTCTGCTGAGAGAAATGAGGTTGTGAGAGAAAAGAAGTTTGAAAACTAAAAAAATAAGAAAGTCTGAAACAGGCAGGATGGACTTTTCTGTGTGTGTGACAACATTAGCCAACTCTTAAGGCCAAGTTTTACAGGCCAAAGTTGATCTAAGCCAATGCCCTCACGGAGCCCGTTGTGTTTTTCATTGGGAATTGGTGTTTTCCAGGCATCTCAGTGTAATCCAACTAAAATCCCCACATCACAAAAAGAAGAAGACTTTAAAGGCCAGAATTTGGGATCTGCCAGTAACTCGGGGACTCTGGTGCATTTCAACCTCTGCAGCTTCAAGTCATGTGCTTGTACCTCACTATTTTTTTTTTTTTGTAAGCATGTGCCCTGTACCACACTGAAGAATCAGATTCCTCACCTTTCCCCAGTATTTAAAAAGCAGCTTCAATGCCACTCTGCTAAGATAAGCCTATACCAGTATTCCACTGGCCAGCAACCAAAGGACTTCTGTGCAGCTGGGAGAATTTATTACAAAAAATTATTTTCCAGGCTGATTATTCAATTCTTCCTTTTAAAGGTCAGGCTTTGTTATATTTTGATTAAAGATCCCTTTTTATAAATTGCCTTTTTCTCCACAGTGGGCCATGATCAGAGGACTTGGAAAGCTTTGTCTTTCTCCTTTTCTCTGCAAATTTAATGAACTTTGCAATTCTTTCCAACTTAATGGTTTTAGTTGTGCTAAAGTTTTTCTTTGTTTTTAGGCAAATCCAGCTGACACTGTAAAATAGCTAGTCTCAGTTGGTGATTGTCTTAGGAAACATTTAAGCATTAGGACCTGGGATTGGAAGTAATTTATTCCAGGGTTTCTTTTTTAGGCTCAGAATACCCCAGGAAAGGAAAGCACAGAAATACGCATTTCCTGAATACATTGCTGGAGTGAGAGTCAGGTAAAGGAAAGGAAAGGAAAGTTGCTCAGTCGTGTCCAACTCTTTGCGACCCCTGGACTGTAGCCTACTAGGCTTCTCCATCCATGGAATTTTCCAAGCAAGAGTACTGGAGTGGGTTGCCATTTCCTTCTCCAGAGGATCTTCGCAACCCAGGGATCGAACCCAGGTGTCCCGCATTGCGGGCAGATGCTTTACCGTCTGAGCCACCAGGTCAGGTGCCAGGTAATTAGTAAGTTACTTCCTTCAGGCTCAACACCGTCCACTAATAGCTCCATGGACTCTATTAGGGCTAAAGGTGGAGTTTGAAGAGAGAAGAGCATTTTGAAATAACTGAAATAACAAGATCTGATACTTTTGAGCATAAACGAGGTGCCAAACACTTTGCATCATCTCATTTACTCTTCACGGAACCCCTAAGTGGTGAGAATTTTTATTCCCCTATTATGTATGAAGCATGTAGTTTGAACATGCTTCAGCAAGTTGGCTGAAGCCCACAACTACTAGAAAGCAGACTTAGGACTGAGGTCAGGACACTCTGATACTCCAAGGACCCTCTCACGTCACTTCCACTCACAGTCCAACCTCCTCAGCTTTGGGTCTCCTAGATTGAGTCCCACCCTGTTCCTACAGATCCAAGTGCCTCGTGCTCAGACCCAAGGACCCAGTGGCTCTGTCTGTTCTGCTGCTGATGCGTCAGCCATTAGTGTCTTCTCATGGTCTCACTTTCAATACTTGGTGCCACCAGCGAGCTCCCGCGGTTGCTTATCACCAACATAGACCCTGTTCACACCACCAAAGTGCCCAACTTTCCCTGTACAATTTTGATGGTTTTTTTTTTTTTTTTTTGATCTCTTCCCTGAGACACCCAAATATATTTCCTTGGCCAAATCAGAAAATTCATTTCAGTCTTCCTCTCCTTCTATGCACACCAGGAATCTGAATCCTGAACCTGAATCGTGTGAGATTTAAATGAGATAAAAATAGAAGTGAACATTTATTGAACGCTTACCATGTATCAAGATTTAAGCTCTTAACTACCATTTTCTAGTGCTATGTCTCACAAAACCCATATGCAGAGTGTAGTAAGATTATCCTTCTTTTATAGTTGAGGGAAGTTAAATTTAGAGAGGTTAATGTCACCATTCTAGGGAGGCAGTCTGACTCCTGAGTCTGCATGTCTTTTCCATATTCTCAGGTGAGTAAAGACCCTTAGCTCAGGGCCTGGCATGGGGCGTCTTCCATTCAGTTAAGTGACAAAGGTATTTCTATGGCAGCTCTCTTCTTGGCCATTTCTATCAGGCCAACACCTTTCTTCCTGGTGAAGTAAATGACACCTTGGAGCCCCCTTCAAAGGCTTTATTCCTCAAGGGTGGAAGATTGAGAAGAAAGATATTCCAATGTCTTGGGCACATTTCCATATTATCTATTTAAATACCATGTGGTTTTAAACTTTTTTGAGATCTAGCGATATAAAATAATTTCTCCCACTTTACACAAAGCTGACCAACACTCAATTCTTGGTGCAAATAGCATTTTCCCAATTCTTTGTACAAAGGGGATCTTCTATAACATGGCAAAGATGTTTTATAAATTGTTGGGGTTGTAGGTTTCTATGGTACTCATCATTCTTTTCATTTTTCCTTAAAATGTTTCATTTCTCATCCAAGAAGTTCAGGGAAATGAAGAATCTATTGTAAATTGAGGACTTTAGTGCTACTGTCCTTTAACACTATATAAAATTAAACTATAAAAAAGTACTAAAATTGAAACTGTACTGGGCATAGTTTGATCTTAAAACTGGGATCTTTGTTTCTCACACATTATTATAAATGTGTCATTTCTTACACTGTTTTTTCTTTCTTTCTTTTTATTAATTAATTTACTTTAATTGGAGGATAATTACTTTACATATTGTGATGGTTTTTGCCAACACTGACATGAATCAGCCACAGTCTTGCACTGTTATTTAGTCAACCATACCATTTATTCTAATAAATCTTGAATAATAGGCCACTAATTTTCATTAATTAAAAATGGGGGCCATTGTATCATAGTTACTGTTTAATTTTTAAAACCATACAATTGAGGAATTCCCTGGCAGTCCATTGGTTAGAACTTTCACTTATGGGGCCTGTTTTCATAATTGGTCCGGGAATTAAGATCCCACAAGTCTCACAGCATAGCCGGGAAAAAAACAAAATTTTCAGGACCTGTTATATCAATCTGCAATTAGCATTTTGTATAAATAAGCTTGAGAAGTCTCTCTTTCTCTAGTGTTATCTCTTCATCATTTTATCTTTGATTTCTCAATTTTAAAAGAGAATGCTGTTATTTACAACCAGATTGTTATTTCCAAGGAAGATTCTGGCTTTATCTAGTAGTATTCTCTTTTATAACTTCATTTTATAATCTAAGAAAACATGTTAATAACAGAGAAAAAAGGAATTGATAGTCTCAATATATCATTATGTCAAGATCAAATTTTTCAAGTTAATGTGATCAGGGAATGGATGTTCCTTCCAAAATTTTACTCTTGTTTGCTTGCTAATAAATATGTAATACCTTTCATATACATATATAAATATATTCATATACATATTTATATATTTTATGAATATATATGTATAATCATACTAACCTATGATTCACCTTAGAATTTTTTCTTTTGCTCTTTAATTCTTTGATTTTAAGGGGAAAAATATACAAAGCACAATATTCCTTTCCCTGGTGAAAATTTTTCCCAGAAGACACAATATGGTGTGAGCTATTTCCCTAACAGCCGGTAATACACAAGTCATTTCTACTGGAAAATATGCCATCTGGAACAAAACAATTTGTGGAAATGTGTGTCAGTATGATTGTGTTACCCTAGGTTAAAGATATTGTAATTGCATCATCAAAGTAGTTTTTTAGTAGGAAATGTAAGAAATGTAAGCTCTTGGAAAGAGCTATTATGGGTAACCTTTGGTTGAGTTTTCTGGCAAGTGCTTCATGCATTTCAAAGTAAGAGAGATTGAACCCAGACCATGTGGCTGCTTCCATGTGCTGGATAAGATACAGGAATAAGGGTAGAGGGAGACTTGAGTATTGCTGTAACTGAGAAATCTGTTTTGTAGGGTTATCCTTAAATAAACCCACAATGAACTGACTCAGAGTCCTCTGGGCTTCAGGGTCCTGGTCGTCTTCTGGTTCCTCATACACTGATGGCCTTTGCACGTGTTATTCACATTGCCTGGAGCAGTGCCACTACCTGGCCTCAGTACTCCAATCTTAAACCCATCTCCTGTGACACAGAGAATCCTTCTTTAGCCTTTGAAGGAAAGGTCAAAAATCCTACACTCTAGTTGCGTGGCACCATGTGTATTTTCTTCTGAGCATTTATCGTGGTTGTTACTGTGCTTTTATTGGCATGACTCTATGAATAATGGCTCTCTTTTCCTCTCTAGATTGTAAGTTGTCTAAGTGCCTACCACAATTCCTGCTGCTTAGATGGGACCCATAAATACTTTCGGAATGAATAAAGGATTTGGCCTTAGAGTATGATGACTGTGGCCTTGGACCACCTTGCTGAGGTTCACCGCGAGCTTCACTAAAGCAGCCGAGGCGTGGCTGATGGGGCAGCAGTCTTAGCTGGCTGTCTTTAAGAGAGGTCAGTGACTGTGAGACAGAGATTTCATCTGCTTGAAACTATCTGGGGATCAAAGTCTGGGGATTAGAACAACTGATTCCTTAATCAACAGAGTCAAAATGACTTCAAAGAGATTTCTTCATGGGAAAGTTTGCTCAGGAGTACAGAGCAGGGTCAAAGCCCGGTTGTAGGAAATGTTAAATCTCCTATTCTGACCTTATGAAGCTCTGTTTCTACCTAATTGCAACTATTTCTAGTTTAGTTACAGGCATGCACTCAAAGAGAACAGTAATGACTGGAGTTACAAGTTGTGAGAACACAAAAGGTCTGGAAGATGGTTTACTGCTTTGTTCTTCGATGGGGATCTAGAGAAATCCAGTGACTTGCCCACAATCCTTGGGCTAGTGATGAAGTCAGGGCTGGAAGCCAGAATTCTTTCTATCAGGCTAGCCTCCTGCTTCTTATGATAGCAAGTCCACTGCTTATATGTCTTGGGCCACTCACTCATATGGGTGGCTTGCCCTGCCACTTAGAAGATGGGAGGGTGACCTGAGCATGCATTTAATCTCTTTGGCTCTCAGGCTTTAATTTCCCACACAGAAAAAGAATGGGCCATGTTAAATGTCATGAAAGTGAAAGTGAAGTCGCTCAGTGGTGTCCAACTCTTTGCGACTCTGTGACTATAGCCTGCCAGTCTCCTCCTACCATTGGCCTTTCCAGGCAAGAATACTGGAATGGGTTGCCATTTCCTTCTCCAGGGGATCTTCCCAACTCAGGGATTGAACTCAGGTCTCCTGCATTGTAGGCAGACTCTTTATCATGTGAGCCACCAGGGAATTAGAATTGTAGATCATTTGTTATTCTATACCAACCCTCTGCTTTTCCCAAACTGTGATTTCCTGGACATCATTTCTAAACCAAAGCCCTCACTGTTGAGTATAATATGGAAGTTCAACATTAACCACAGTTAGTGCTTATATTAGTTATTATACATATTGTAAGTGATAGACACAGTTCTGTGTAAAATATAGTAACTAATTTAATCCCCACCATGACTTTAGGGGAAATACTAATATTTATTTGCTTCCCTGGTGGCTTAAAAAGTAAAAGTATCTGCCTGCAATGCCTGCAGGAGACATGGGTTCCATCCCTGGGTTGGGAAGACCCCCTGGAGAAGGGAAAGGCAACCTACTTCAGTATTCTTGCCTGGAGAGTTCCATGGACAGAGGAGCCATTCAGGCTACAGTCTGTGGGGTCACAAAGAGTCAGACACGACTGAGGGACTAATATTTTCAGTAGCACACTTTCATACTACAGATGGGGAAATTGGCACCCAGGAAACTTACATCCTACTCAAGGTGTCCCAGATACTAAGTGGTAGGGCTTAGATTCAAACCCAGGCAGTCTGGCTCCAGAGTTCATGCTGACTTGGTTTAGAGACAAATGTACAAAGTGGATTTTTAAAATTTGTTTATATACTACTCCCTTCCCCAAAGGTTTTAATATCTTACACAGGTATGAACTATACCACATACAAAATATGTGAATAAATAAGGAAAAGATAAGTTGATAAGTTCAATGTCCCCAAATCATTTGAACACTTGACTAAATGTAGGTTCAAAATACTTGGCTGTAGGTATACTAGTGGTGAATGAAAAAGAAAAGAAAAAGAAGAAGGGAAGAAAAAGGAAGAAAGAATCATAAAAATGAAAAAAAAATTCACCTGGAAACCTCCATCCAACCATCTGAAGCAGGGTTGGAAAAGCTGTTTTTAAGTATTTCCATTGAGTATCAGAAGTTTCTTATGCTTTACTTTACAGATCAACCCTTTTCAGTTATATATTTTCAAACAAATATTTTCTTCCACAGTGTAGGTTGCCTTTTTCACTTGGTTGATCATTTCCTTTGCTATTCACAAGCCTTTTAGTTTGCTGTAGTCTGACTTGTTTATTTTTGTTTTTGTCGCCTGCACTTAGAGTTTCATATTCATGAAATCATTGCCAAGACTGAAGTCATGAGCTTTCCCCCTATGTTTTCTTCTAGGAGTTTTGCAGTTTCAGTTCTTGCATTTAAGTCATTAATCTAGACTTTTTAGTCTTGATTTGTGTGTGTGGTGTAAGATAAGGCTTTAGTTTCCTTCTTTCACATGTGGATATAGAGTTTAATCAACACCATCTGTTGAAGAGAGTATCCATTCACTATTGTGTATTCTTGGTGCCCTTGCCCAAGACTGTTTCCTGTTCTAGCCACTCTCCAGTCTTCTCTGTAGTGAAGGATTATATCCATCTGCTCACTTGCCCTCTGGCAGCATCTGGTTTTAGCTAATGGGGATCACTGGCCAGAGATTGGAGTTTGGGAGAAGGTGATGTCAATTACTAATTCCCCTGGATTTCTCCCTGCAAGGTTTTCCTGAGCCAAAATAATAAGAAAAAAGTTCCCCAAGCTGTTTTTAGCATTATTATTTTTTATACATAAACTTTTTCTGGTACTAGATTTCATATTTGTGTAAAATTTTAGGTAGGGATTCATTTTTTTTTCCCGTATGGCTACTAGCTAACCCGCCAGTCTAACTCCAGTTCCATCCTACTGATTTGAAATGTTATCAGATATTAGGTATATCAGTTTGTTTGATCTCTTTATTTTTGTATTTTTTGTAATAGGTTTTTATTGTTTTATTCTGTTGGTTTCTCTCTTAAATATTTTATCTAATGCAATCATCTATTTCATAACACATAATTTATTCCCTAATTTGAATGATAATGAAATTTGTCAATATTTAGTTCCTTCTCCTTTCCCTCTCTCCTTCAAAATTATCTAATTTTAATGGAATATATTATTTTCTTCAATGCTTACCTTTTCCTGTTTAAACATACACTTTTATCTCTATCACTTGATTTTTTGGTTTTAAATACTCTTTTTTAGAACATGGACTATAACTTAATTGGAAAGCAGCATATTCATATAACCTCCATCCCACCTTCTCTCCAACTTCCTCTCTCAGTTTCTATCTAATCATTTTAATCCTGTACTGTTGAAGTTTATGATGTACAAATTGTCCCTCAGCAATAATTCATTTTTGACAAAGTCCTGTAATTCAGAATATTTGAAGCTCACCTTGAATCACTTTTTTATTACTTTTTCCTTCAAATAGATTATTTACCTAAGGATATTTTTAATCAAGAAGTTCCTTTAACAAGAGCTGTTTTCCAATATAGTATACTAATGCATATGTATGGAATTTAGAATTACCCTATATGCAAGACAGCAAAAGAGACACAGATGTAAAGAACAGTCTTTTGGACTCTGTGGGAGAAGGCGAGGGTGGGATGATTTGAGAGAATAGCATTGAAACATGTATATTGTCATACGTGAAACAGATCACCAGCCCAGGTTCGATGTGCAGGTATGCTCAGGGCTGGTGCACTGGGATGACCCTGAGGGATGGGATGGGGAGGGATGTGGGAGGGGGTTTCAGGATAGGGAACACATGTACACCCATGGCTGATTCATGTCAATGTGTGGCAAAAACCACTACAATATTGTAAAGTAATTAGCCTCCAATTAAGATAAGTTAATTAATTTTTTTAAAAAAAGAAGAGCTGTTTTATTTCTGAGTTCTCACATGTCCAGATTTTTTGTTCCCTTTACCCTTGGATGGGAGTGTGTCTTCATATAAAATTTGTTTTTAATGCATTCTTTCCTTGAGAACTTTGTGGAGAGTATTCAACTGTCTTCTTGAACTGATTCTCTTCTACACCCTGATGCAAAATGAGATGATATAGGGACCGTGAAATTTCTTTTTAAAGGGTGACTGGAATTTTTTCTTGGCTTCCTAAAGTTTCTTTATTGAGAAGATAGATGACTTGTTCTCCATACACTTAAATTCAATGCTGAACTTCTATTACAGTGTTTACTGCAACACAGTATATGCCTTCAATCTGTGGAGACACATTTTCTTTTATTTGGGAAATTGTTTCTTTAAATATATCCTTAAATACGTTTTTTCTCTTTTACCATATTGGTTTTCTTCTTTGAGGGAATCAATTAAACTTTTAAAACTTCGTCTCTATCTAAAGTTTGTTTGATTACTTTTTCTCTGTTGTCCATATTTTACTCTCTTTTCTTTTATATTGTTACAGAAAGGACCTAGGATTAGTTTCGTTTTTATTTTCTTCTTTTTTTTTTTCAGTTTTATTCACCTTTTACTTACTTATTTATTTTTTTGGTCTTCCTATATTTTTCCTAAATTCTTTTATCTCAGATTTGAACTCTTGTTTTATAGAGGCAATAGGTAAGTTTTTCCTCCGTTTTAAATTCATGATAACACATTTAGTTATGGTATAAATATTTATCTACTGCTTCGAAGCATAATTCTGGTGAGTTTATATTCATCTGCCATTTTTTTCTGTTCCTTGCTTAAGCTGCTATAACAAAATACCATAGACTGGTGGCTTAAGCAGAGATCTATTTTCTCACAGTTCTAGAGTCTGGAAGTCTGAGATGAGGGTGCTGACATGCTCAAGGTCTGACCAGAGCTCTCTTCATGACTCGCAGACAGACACCTACTCATAGTGTCCTCATGTGACAGAGACAGAGAGACACGGTTCTCTGGTGTCTCTTCTTCTAAGGGCACTGATCCCATCATGAAAGCTCCACCTTCGAGACCTCATCTAAACCTGATTACTTCCCCAAAGACCCTTCTTTAAATGTCATCACGTTGGGGAATAGGGCTTCAGCATATGAATTTGAAAGGATACAAACATTTAGTTCATAACACATTCCTTCTTTTCTTTCGTAATACTTTGTATGTACGCTGTGCCTGTTCATTTTAAACTTTACAGGGAGTATAATATGCCTCAGTGTTTCTCAAAGTGTGGTTTGCAGACTCTTGGTGGTCCCTGAAAACTGTTAGGGGTTCTGCAAGGTCAAAACAATTTTGGTAACAGTGCTAATACCTTATTTGCCTTTTCATTATTTATACCAATTGTGCCAAAGCAATGGTGGCTGAATCTGTTGGTCCTTAGCAACAGCAACAAAATACATTGCTTGTCACTGTAGTTTTCACATTGATAAGTTCACACTTTTAAAAAACTCCTAGTTTTAGCTTTCTGTAAGAATGTTTTTAATGAGGCATAAATAATTGCTAATTCTGTTAAATCTTGTCCTTTAAATACATGTCTTTAAAATATCCCGCACAATGAAATGAGAATTACACATAGAGTACTTCTGCTGAGTATGAAGTCTGATGGTTGTCTCAAAGAAAATAAGCTTATTTTTCATGGAACACCATCTTTACATGAAAGAATAACTGACAGAAAATCTAAGAGTATTCAGATTTGAGCATTTGGCAGACACTTTCTCAAAAATAAACCGAGACTGTCGCATGAAGGAAGATAAGTGACAATGTTTGTTGCTGATAAAAAGTCAGATTTTCAAGCAAAGACTAGAAGTTTGGAAAAAACTTTGTTGTGTCATTCTGAGCTTGACAACTTCCCAACACTTAATATTTCTGATGAGTTTAGTAGTAATGTTAACAATATGATTTATTAACATTGCACAATGAAATGAGTCAACATTTAAAAGATCTGTCTTACTCAATGAACCAGATGTCCAGTGCATCATGTTACAAAATCATGCATGGGTAGGAGTCATGCAAAGTGCAAGTTAGATCAATGGATTTTAATACAACAGAGTAAGAAATTTTCATTGTTGTGGTTTCATATTCCACAATGCAACTGCCTTTTAAGAAACTACAACTTTGTAAGTTTTTTAGTATTGAAGAAGAATACACACAATTATTTGAAAAGGTTTATTAAAATAACTGCTCCTTTTCCAACTACATAATGTGTAAAGCCAGCTTTTCTTCATACGTGAAACCAAAGCAACATATCTTACCAGATTAAATGCAGAAGCAGGTATTAAAATCCAGCTTTCTTCTAATCATCCAGATAATAAAAGATTTTTAAAAATGTAAAGCAGTGCCATCTTTTCACTAATTATTTTATTTTGGTTTGTAAAAAATAGCTACATTGCATTAAAATTCATGATAACATTTAATGGGCTTATTTTTCATTTTAAATGAATTACAAAAATAAAAGCTCTTTGAGATTCTCAGTAATTCTCAAAGTGTAATGAGGTCCTGAGACCAAAACATTGGAGACGAAGGGGACAACAGAGGATGAGATGGTTGGATGGCATCACCTACTTGATGGACATGAGTTTTGACCAAGCTCTGGGAGTTGGTGATGGACAGGGAAGCCTGGAGTGCTGCAGTCCATGGGGTCTCAAAGAGTCAGACATGACTGAGTGACTGAACTGAGCTTGTGTAGTTAGGAGTGTGGATTCTGGGGCCAGATTGTCTGGGTCTGTGTTTTGACTTCTCCTTTCTAGCTACTCAACCCTTGGAAATTTATTTAAACCCACTAGGTCATTTAAGGCTTCTCTGGTATCTCAGCTGGTAAAGAATCCATCTGCAATGTGGGAGACCTGGGTTCGATCCCTGAGTTGGGAAGATCCCCTGGAGGAGGGCATGGCAACCCACTCCAGTATTCTTGCCTGGAGCATCTCCATGGACAGAGAAATCTGATGGGCTAGAGTCCATCTGGTTATAAAGAGTCAGACATGGCTGAGCTACTGAGCACACAGCACACTAGGTCATCTAAACTCTGCTTCAGTCTCCTCATCTCTCATATGGAAATAATAGGAATACCTAACTTATAGGGTTGTTGTGTGGAAGGGCTTTCTTTGTAGCTCAGACAGTAAAGAATCTGCCTATAATTTAGGAGACCTGGGTTTGATTCAAGGATCAGAAAAATGCCCTGGAGAAGGGAATGGCAACCCACTCCAGTATTCTTGCCTGGAGAATTGCACGAACAGAAGAACTGGATAGGCTAAAGTCCCTGTGGTCACAAAGAGTCAAAATGACTGAGTGACTAGATCTTCACTTCAGGGTTATTGTGGAGATTAAATATAGGTAACGTTCCTAGCATGTTGCTTCCACATAGTATGAGCCATACGTATTACTGTGTGATTCATAGTACTAATGATTATCATTACCCAGATTTGATTGACACAATTATTCTTGATCAGCTATTTCATGAAATTTAATTCAAAAAATAGCAAAAGGCCCTGTCATAAGATAGTGGGGGTTCTCCTCATACTTCAAGGTTGTATATGTGAGTTACTGTAGCCTTAGCTACTTCCCTTACTTTGTAAGCTCATGCAGGACTCCTCAGCAGAGGAAGGTCTGTTTCTTTCCATCACCTGTCTTCTTGGTGAATAGAGTTGGGATTATTTGATTTACCAGGTGATTCTTCATTCGTATATTTTTTCCCGCTTCTCAAAACTTCATGCCATGTGGTTCCTTACCCAGCCACACCTTTTACTGCCTCTTTGATCTTCACTGAATCTGGCAGCACTTATAATGTGTTTCAGAGTTATCAATTTTATCTTATCTCATCAATGATGGATTTTGCATTTCATCTTAACACTCACTCTCTCATTTTTATTGCCACTTTTAGGACATTTTCAAAAAGAAAGTTGGAAACAAAAGGACAAATCTTTATTGCCTACATAAGACTAGGGGTCTGGGTTTTGTTTTTGTCTTTTTCTAATTTTGATTTTTTGTTCATCACCGATTTTTTTTTGCATCAATTTTTATTTATTTTTGGCCATGTCCTTTGGCATGCGGCATCTTAGTTCCCTCGCCAGGGATCGAACCCATGCCCCCTACAGTGAAAACCTGGAGTCTTAACCACTGGACCTATAGGGAAGTCCCAAGGAGTCTGTTTTAATATTAGCAAACCCTATGTTATGACACTACTCTAATGGCAGAAAGTGAAGAGGAACTAAAGAGCCTTTTGATGAGGGTGAAAAAACTGGCTTGAAACTCAACATTCAAAAGACTCAGATCATGGCATCTGGTTTCATTACTTTACGGCAAATACAAGGGTAAAAGTGGAAGCAGTGACAGACTTTATTTTCTTGGGCTTCAAAATCACTGGAGATAGTGACTGAAGCCATTAGATTAAAAGACACTCCTCGGAAGAAAAGCTATGACAAACCTAGCATAGGTGTGTGCTAAGTCACTTGTCATGTCTGACTCTTTGTGACCCCATGGACTGTAACCTGTCCATGGGAGTCTCCAGGCAAGAATACTGGAGTGGATGGCTGTGCCCTCCTCCAGGGGATCATCTTGACCCAGGGACTGAACCCATGTCTCTTATATCTCCTACATTGGCAGGTGGGTTCTTCCTACTAGCGCCACCTGGGAAGCCCAGACAGCATATTAAAAAGCAAAAACATCACTTTGCTGACAAAGATCCTTATGGTAGAAGATATGGTTTTTCCAGTAGTCATGTACGGATGTGACAGATGGACAATAAAGAATGCTGAGCCCCAAAGAATCAATGCTTTTGAATTGTGAAGCTGGGGAAGACTCTTAAGAGTCCGTTGGACTACAAGAAGATCAAACCAGTCAATCCTAAAGGAAATCAACCCTGAATGTTCCCTGGAAGGACTGATGCTGAAGCTGACACTCCAATGCTTTGATCACCTGATAAGAAAAGCCGACTCATTGGAAAAGATCCTGATGCTGAGAAAGATCGAAGGCAAAAGGAGACAGGGGCAGCAGAGGATGAGGTGGTTAGATAGCATCATCGACTCAATGGACATAAATTTGTGCAAACTTTGAGAGATAGTGGAGAACAGGAGAGCCTCGCGTGCTGCAGTCCCTGGGGTCTCAAAGAATTAGACACGAATTGGAGACTGAACAACAACAAATGTTAATGCAACTCATGGAGTAGAATATCTTCATGTTCTGAACATGCGCTTGAACTTCTGAAAAGACAGAAACCTTAGGGGAAGAGTAATATCAAGATTTCCCCTTATTATTAAGTGATATTTGTGGATTGATGCTATTCTCTCGCTGAATGAAGAATAACATAAGTTCTAAGGTGGTTTAAGCTACAAGGTCAAGCCATCCATATACTATGGAAACAGCACATCAAAACAAACATTTTCTCTTGAAGATATCAGCTTTGGGACCTTCTCCTAATTCTCATCCCAAGGTCGCAAAGTGTAAATTTCATGCGGTATGTCTCCATTTCTTTCCCAGAAATCACATCACTCGTTTGACCTGAGCCATGTTGCTCCCAACAAGATATGTATAAAATATGGAAAAGAAATAATTTGGAAACATTTAAAAGGGGAAATAAAAATTGGAAGATTTTGATAAAGGTGTTTAATTAAAATAGCTTCCCTCGACTATACACCTTTGCTTTTTTCTAGTGTTTCAGACTTAGCAAACATGGCTTTAATTTTGCATTCTACCTGTTACTAAATGATTTTATCCCAAATTAAAAAAAGAAAAAGAATATGTAATGGATTCCAGATTCAGTGCAGCTTCAAGATACACAAGATATTTCAGAGCCCTGGGGGATAATGAAATGCTAGAAAGACTTCAAAGCAAACCCCCAAGAATAAAGGTTCAAACTCACATCTTGAGCTCTCTTGGCTATTTTTCTAACTGTAAGAGAGATCAGCCTTACTCAACCATAGAAACAGGTGAAAAATGGATGGTTAACCTAGCAGAAAGTTTTCCACTGATGTACTTAGGGCTGCTTTTTAACTCTCCTCCAACCAGTCTACAGGTAGAACATGATGGATATCTATTCTTCTATCCAGGATGAAGAATGAATGCCAAACTGAGTTTTCATCATTTTGTTTAATTACAGTTCTCTTCATGTGGCAGTGACACATGGCAGGGGATGTATACTTTAGTCTTGAGGGGGACAGGCCAGGCAGGGCTTTTGGGCTTCTGTGGACAGGCTTGTCCATGCTTCTCACCACTGATCACTGGTGGGAGCTCAAGAGAAGTTATAGACTCTGGTGAGTATGGATATAATTTTTTAATTTAAATAGGTGTCAATTAGTCACAAAATATGAGACTGATGACCACTACTTATTGCTTATTGTAATAAAACAAATTATTATATACTTAGGTAGGCCTGGAAAAGAAGAACTTGCCAGAGAAAACCAGTTGGATTGGGAGAGTTAGATATTTGTAGAGTCCCTTGGACAGCAAGGAGATCAAACCAGTCAATCTTAAAGGAAATCAACCCTGAATACTCATTGGAAGGACTGATGCTGAAGCTGAATTCTAGTGCTTTGGCCACCTGATGTGGACTCATTGGAAAACATCCTGATATTGGGAAAGATTGAGGGCAGGAGGAGAAGGGGGCAACAGAGGATGAGCTGGTTGGATGGCATCAATGACTCAATGGACATGAATTTGAGCAAACTTCAGGAGATATTGAAGGATAGGAGTCTGGTATGATGCATTCCACAGGTCACAGAGTCGGACACGACAGAGACTGAACAGCAACAACAATAAGGAAGCTACTAGATCACTTTTCTGGAAAGGTTTACGCAGAGCTGCTCCTGCTTTAAAGTGACCTTCCACATTCCTTCTCTGATGGATGGCAGAGATTTCTGAATTTCCAAAAAAGTGGCATTAGAGAATTTAGCACTCATTTTTAGAACCAAAGGTGCTAATCACGTTTTCAGGGCCACTGCATGTATTGATATCTTATGCTGCTATGAATGTAAATGTGTAAAATAACACAAAACACAACTTACAAAGGCAAGAATGTAATAAGAGTGGTATTAGGTGATTTAGGTGGAAGAGGAAACTGAGTTACAGGAATCCCAATGATAATTAGATGGCCTACAACATATAGATGGCCTCCCAATGCCCTGAGTGAGGAATAAAATGCTGGTTCCATTGATTTATATGACTGTGAATCTTGGGGCCCCATACTGTGAATCTTGAACCCCATCTTGGATTCAAATACCAACTTCTCTACTTATTAACTAGATATTAGATATATGGGTTCTCTCTGTACCACCTTTATACATTTCCGTCAGATATAAAACTATTCTCTGCAATTTAAAACTATTTTACAATGAAACATTTATTTAAAATGTGGCACCTCCTATGTATATACAATGGAATACTACTCAGCCTAAAAAAGAATGCAATCATGCCATTCGCAGTAACAAGAATGTAACTAGAGATAATCATACTAAGTGAAGTCAGTCAGAAAGAGGAAACCAAATACCACATGACATCACTTAAGTGTAGAATCTATAATATGGCACAAATGAACCTATCTGTGAAGCAGAGAGAACAGACTGGTGGCTGCCAAGTGGTGGAGGGGGAAGGGATGGAGTGGGAGGCTGCAGTTAGCAGATGTACTCTTTTGTATATACAATGCGTAAACAATAAAGTCCTACTTATAGCACAGAGAACTAGTCAATATCCTATGATAAACCACAATGGAAAAGAATATATAAAAAAAAAGAATGTATTTATATGTGTAACTGAATCACTTTATTGTACAGCAGTAATTAATACAACATTGTAAATAAATTATACTTCAATAAAATAAGTGTTAATAAATACACAAATTCTAACATAAAAAGATGAAAGTGTGATATCTCTTGTTTAAAAAACAGGACAACATTGAGACAGTGGAAGGACAAGAAGGCAGGAAGATAAAGATATGGTGTAGAACAGACCATATCTGTTGAGCCGAGACTCCAAGTCCTTGGTGCATGCTTCATTCTCCCAATGAACTTCTTCTACAAAATCAAAATTCACAATTTCAAGATGGTGACTGCAGAGCATGAGCCCCAAACACAAAGTTCTCCTTTGAGCTTGGGGTCCTGTCGTGACTGCACTTGTCACATGTCCATGTGACATCAGGTGGCCCTGATCCGGGAATGGCCTCACCAGCCCTTCCATTATGTCACCGAAGAAAGGCACAGAACAAATCACTATCTGTGAGCAGGAATTCTTAATCATTTTTGTTCCATGGATTCTTTAGGGGTGGGGGGCTGGAGAATACCACTAAACTCTTCTAAGAATGATTTTTATCATGTTAGTACATGATATGTAGTGTCTTTAAAATATGCCCCTCCACAGTGCATAATCACAATTTTTTTTTTACAGATTCTTGTACATTGTAACTAGCCAACTAGAGTGATTCTATGCTCAATAGTCCTTTCCTACCAACCACTTCAGCCACATCTTATCATATTGGTGATGCAAATATCTACAGTGCATCGCAGTACACCCTACTTAAAATCATGTGTCGATCAATATTTGGATAGAGTTTATTCAAAGACCGTTCCACAGTATAATGTTCTTATTTGAATTAAGCAGCAAGAGCCTTCATACTGAAAGTTTTTCAAAATGAACATGACTCTGAAGCTTTGGAATTTCAATTGTCTTGGAAAGTGCAGAAAAGAACTGAATTCATAACTGGCTGGGTTCCCTTGGGTTGGCTGAAATTATATGATTAAAAAATGAAGAGAAAGAGAACATAAAAGAGAAAGAAAATGAAGTAAGATATAAAACAGCACTTCATTTTCAGAAGTTTCTAGAATAATATTTTAGATTGAAAATAAAATGGAAGAATTGCTAAATTTTGAATAGAAGTTAGCAAAAGATGGAGCCGATCTGTGCCATCCAAATTAATGCAATTTTATTCACAGTCAACTAAGAGTTGAGAACCCTTCAGTAGCGAGCATGCAAGAAGTAGACCCATGATGGACAGGCTTGAACAGTCCCACTCGTCTCCTCTTGTTCCTTGTGCAATGGAAAACTTGACTGACATACCTCTTGCTCTAGCAGGATGAATGGGCTGTTAGGTCATTGACAGCTGGGCCTGTAATTCAGGTGGTGATGGAAGTACCAAAGCTGCTTCCTGTCAAGGCTGTGCAGAAGAACAGGGAGTAAAACACTGACAGTAAGGTGAGCATTGATAAACGTCTTTTGAAGTTTCTGGTAAAGTGTGATTATTCGGTTGATTGCAGAAGTACAAGCCCAGTTTCTTTATGTTCTCTGCTGTTGAGTCCTGAGCCCATTTTGTTGGCTTTCAATAAAGACTGGAAAATACATCTAGGAAAGAAGATAAAAACTCATTTTTAAATCCCTTCATTCCTTGGAGGAACATGATCATTTCTCATTCATATCAGTTCTTTCATCTGAGGATCATGAAGTGTGACCTCAAATGTTTTCCAGATGTCTAATGGAATGTGTGTTGGAGGAGAATTATTTTGTTTGCTGCACAAATTCAGCTCTGTTACTAACATTGCAAAAGGAAACAAACAAATGGGATCTGAGAGCATCTTTTCTACTGTATATTACTTTACACAAAAAATAAAAGTAGACGGTATATAGTACTATATAGTCAAAGTGAAAATGTCAAGGGCTTCCCTGGTGACTCAGACAGTAAAGAATCCACCTACAATTCAGAAGACCCAGGGCTGATCTCTGGATCAGGAAAATCCCCTGGAGAAGAGAATGGCTACCCACTCCAGTACACTTGTCTGGAGAATTCCGTGGACAGAGGAGCCTGGCAGGCTACAGTCCTTAGGATCGCAGAGAGTCAGAAAATGTTATCCAGGAAAAAACCAAAAAACAAACAAATTTTATTTATAATTCTCTCTCTTTGACTATTTTTGATCCTAGGCATGAACCCCCTATACCCTTTTGGAAGTTCTTTAGCAAACTAGCTTATTTCTGATTCAATAATTAAATCATATTTTTGTCCCCTTCCCACCCCTACTCAAAAAGTTTAGTATTACTACTGATTTATTACTTAGCTATGGTATCTAAAACATTTTGCTTCTTAAAATATTAAAGATCTATATGCTACTTGCTTCTGAAAGGGCTCATAATGTAAGCAGACCATGGTCATTTTTCTCCTTGCCTATAACATGGAATTCTGTTTCCATGAATACAAATCATCTCACTTCCTGCTTATGCAGCTGATGAGGAGGTCATGAAATTCAAAGGAAAATCACTCCCCAGTTCTTCAAATTGACATCACTCATTCCCTGCCTCTTTGTGACTTGGCAGTCGAAGTGTAAGATAATATCTTAAAGAGGAGAAATCTCAAACTTGCATAAAGCTGACTTTCTGTACTGCCACAATATGACATGATGTCCCCTAACCATTTGACCATGAGTCATCTGGCCCCTTATTTACTCAGTAATTCCATTATTTAATATGAGGGGTTGTCAGAAAGAGAATTTATAGTGTTGTTGGAAACACATTGACTTCAAGTCGCGAAACTATCATATTTTTTATGCTTCAGGTGCTGAACTAATACGTGGGAAAATAGTTCCAGCCAACACATGTTGGTGTTTCCTCACTGATGTCCATTCAAATGTTCTCACCCAACTGTTGTGAACTCGTTTCTGCCTCTTTTGGGCTATATTTTAGTGGTTATATTATAAGCAACTCTTCAAAATAGGATTTCCAATTTAAGGGTAGGAAACACCAGCAAGCTGAAGCAAGAAGAAAGAGCGTTCTGAGAAATATTTTAATTCTGGACCTGGCTTTCACTGGACCCCAGTTACGCTACCAGTGGTTATAAACAGCTTAGTGATTTGATGGTGATAGAAGAATGGGCAGCATGGCTAACTCTATAGTGCTTGCATTAACACCTATCTATCTATTGGTATATATATATATTCCTACAGTGTCTCTGAAACTGATGCTATAAAACAATGGGTTTAAAATTTCAGGAATAAATATTACTATTATTCTTTTAGTAGATGTTTTATTTCTTGAAAAAAGTGACTATTATTTTTTATTATTGATATTCTGTTCTGTTCTGTTCAGTCACTCAGTCGTGTCCGACTCTTTGCGACCCCGTGGACTGTAGCCTACCAGGCTTCTCCATCCATGGGATTCTCCAGGCAAGAATACTGGAGTGGGTTACCATTTCCTTTTCTAGGGGATCTTCCCGACCCAGGGATCGAACCCGGGTCTCCCGCATTGGGGGCAGACGCATTAACCTCACAGCCACCAGGGAAGCCCATTGATATTATTATTAGAAAAGAGATTCTAAAAGATGGGCTCCAGTGAGTGAGTCTGAAAGATCCACAGCTATTTTCACCACCATTACAATAAAAACAAGAATACTATTCAAACAATAGCAATGCTGATGATAGCTTCTACCGCTGATGTCCACTTGCATTAAGCTCTGAGCTCCATGTGGCATTACTTCTTTTTATCCTGTTATCCAAACAATGGAATAAATGGTCAGATAACTTGTATGCATTGTCAATAACACACAGTTAGTTAATGACCAAATAAGAATTTCAGCCATGAGAATCTAGTCTACTAGGCTGTTTTTTCATTTCCTTCTCTATCAAGTAACCATTTTTTGGTACTTTGTCAATGTATCAGTAGAAAAAAAACATTGTAACTAATGGTCAGTCTTCTCAGAAATTCTACTGATAACAAAAGCAATAGAACAAGAGAGCATGCCACACACATACACACACACACACACACTCATATTCACATTCTCACACATCAGTTCAGTTCAGTTCAGTTCAGTAGCTCAGTCGTGTCCGACTCTCCGCGACCCCATGAATCACAGCATGCCAGGCCTTCCTGTCCATCACCAACTCCCGGAGTTCACTCAAACTCATGTCCATCGAGTCGGTGATGCCATCCAGCCATCTCATTCTCTGTCGTCCCCGTCTCCTCCTGCCCCCAATCCCTCCCAGCATCAGACTCTTTTCCAGTGAGTCAGCTCTTCGCATGAGGTGGCCAAAGTATTGGAGCTTCAGCTTTAGCATCAGTCCTTCCAATGAACACCACAGAGTGCCAATCTCAAGAAACTTCCATGAGTATTCAGGACTTAGGGAAAATAGAAAGTTATTTCTCTCTCTAGAAAAATCTTGTAGACTTAACCCTTCAGAATTAATTAAAGCAAGTATAGATGATTCACCATATTTAAAGACAGGAATAAGTTGTAACAATCTGGTTAAGGGAAGTAGAGAGAAAGCTTAATAATAGGTTTTCAGATACTCAGAGGTAGGACCAGTTAATTCCCATTTCCTCTGTAAGCAGAAGAAAAAGAAACCTGGCTTAAAATAGAGCATGGGTAAAATGAAAAACTAATAATTAGTTGTGGAATTAAGACCTAGGATAGGATATTGATGATGCTATGGAGTCCCCAGTTTTCTCAGTCTTAAAAAAATAGAGAACTTATTATTTCCTAGAAATGATTCTTTAATACTTGAGAAATACATATATATATGAAGTCGCTCAGTCGTGTCCGACTCTTTGCGACCCCATGGGCTGTAGCCCACCAAGCTCCTCCGTCCATGGGATTCTCCAGGCAAGAATACTGTAGTGGGTTGCCATTTCCTTCCCCAGGGGATCTTCCCGACCCAGGGATCGAACTCAGGTCTCCCGCATTGCGGGCAGACGCTTTAACCGTTGAGCCACCAGGGAAGGCCAACAGTACACCACAAGGTTTAAGAGTCAGAGTCCTATAATCTGATCAGCCTGGTTTACCTCTTGGTTTTACCATGTTTATGAGCTGTGTGATTTTGAATATGTTATGGAAACTTCTTGAGCCTCATTTTCCTCATTTCTATAGGCAGTATATATTATCCATGACAAAAGTATGGATCATGCTTTTAGCACAGTGGTTGGCAGCTAGCTAATATATCTCAGCTATCTTTGCTGCTGTTGTATTGAGATGTGGTCTGGCATGAAGACAGGATTGTTGGTTCCACTGAATTTCCATCTGTGGTTTAGTTGCTAAGTCGTGTCCTACTCTTGCGACCCCATGGGCTACAGCCTGCCAGGCTACTCTGTCCATGGGATTTCCAAGGAAGAATACTGGAGTGAGTTGCCATTTCCTTCTCCAGGGGATCTTCCCAACCTAGGAATTGAACTCAGGTCTCCTACACTGTAGGCAGGTTCTTTACCAACTAAGCTATGAGGGTAAAAAGACATAAAATGGACATTTGTCTTTTTTTTTTGGCTACCCAGAATTTAAATACATTTTATATTTGGCATGGGTCACAAGATTGGGACAAAACACAAGGAAGCAGATATTCCTTCTCCCACGTTCTGGGTGTTAGAGTAGAGATATGTGATGGTGACTGGCTGACTAAATGCTCCAGGTTGGGCTTTGAATACAGAGGAGTGGTAAATGAGAATAGAGGTCGCTGGAGATGATCTTCTGGAGCAGTGGTGTGATTGACAGCACAGTGGACTCCCCATGTGTTCCTGGGGAGTGTGGAGTACGGTGAGACAGCAGCCAGTCTCCAGTGGCAATGGCACCTACAGTCGCATCCTAGACTTTTCCATAGTGGAGTCTTGGCCATTCCTAAATTCCTGTGGCTCTTGTCTGTACTCCAACCTTGGTTCCTTTGTCATTCTAATTAGTTTGTGATGTTTCTGTCAACTATATCCATAGTAATTCTGCAGAACAATTCTCCACCCCCAAAATGCTGGCATTTAACAGTGGCATTTAACATGGACATTTGTTTCGAACTCCTATTGATAGAAGGTTGGCTGTTCTTGGCTGGAATTAATGGGGCTTGACTCCAAGCTGTGCTTAAGTACAGATCTAGTCTACATTTTCCCCATCTTCACTTGAAAGGCAGCTGTTGAATGCATATCCTTGTGAAGGTGAGAGCAATATTGGAGATAGCAGGCCCAACTGAGCAAGTGCATAGCAAGAATATCTGCCAGCATTCAACTGGTCAGCTAAATCATGTGATTAAGCCCAGCATCTGTGGTGCTGAAAAATATGCACCTCCTCTTTTGGAAGGAACTGCCAAGTCACAGAGAGTGGATACTGCAAAGGCTAAGGCTGTGCCTATAAGGAAGGGTGAAGAATTGAGGACATTAAAGCAATTGACCATGGATAAGTTTGTCAATATTCTGTCAGCCAAGGTATTTTGTTTAAATTAGAACTTAGTTCTATTTTTTGTAACAAAGAATATATATATATGCAAAGATTTATAGTGCAGATTTATTAAGGGAGTGAGTCTCATTTCTCTATAGAGTTTAGGGACTCTCAGATTATTATCTGGCTTTCATAGAACTGAAAGTGTTGAAAGCAATGTAAATCTAGTGTCTTCCAGTATTAAAGGATGGGGATCTGGCAGCCTATGATATATGGTCTCAGCATAATTTATTAAATCATTGCCTATTGTGAACTGGAACTGAATATCCATGGAAGGCCACTTAATGACCACTGCTATAGATTAGTATAAGGACATGCATTATCCAAAGAATGCAGGGTGGAGTGTTCATACTAACAGTCCTGGATACTTTACAAAGAACCATAAATTCAATTATTATATTCTTGTCTCAAGGCATAAACTCAAAACTGAGAACTTTCTATGACTGCTAAAATAATGTTTTGTTATTTTTTATATCCGCAGTGCTGAAGCCTTAAGATGAGAACAAATGCAGAGAAGATTTTGTGCTTTGTCGAACTACCACGTTGGTGAAATATACAATTTCCAAATCTCTTAGGGCATGCATTGAGAGAGAATGAGCTTCTGGGAATTTGAATGGTACCATCTGGAAGAATTAGAGTTCCTCAAACTTCCCAGGAGAAGGCAATGGCACTCCACTCCAGTACTCTTGCCTGGAAAATCCCATGGACGGAGGAGCCTGGTGGGCTGCAGTCCATTGGGTTGCTAAGAGTCAGACATGACTGAGCGACTTCAATTTCACTTTTCACTTTCATGTATTGGAGGAGGAAATGGCAACGCATTCCAATATTCTTGCCTGGAGAATCCCAGGGATGGGGGAGCCTGGTGGGCTGCCGTCTATGGGGTTGCACAGAGTCGGACACGACTGAGGCGACTTAACAGCAGCAGCAGCAGCAGCAGCAAACTTCACAAGGCTTCTGAGCCTACTAAGCCACCTGAAACAAACTCATTTTCATTGTCTAAAGAGATTATTTCAATTGGTTTAAAGATACCACATGTCCCTTTTATCCATTTGGTGAAAGACTTCCATTTTCTCCATTCCCTTTTCTCCTACCTTCTGTTCTATCCAAACCTATGGGCGGAGTCAGATTGCAGTATGTCTCAAGTGTCTGAGGAAGTCTCACACACAAAGAAAATCTTATTCTTTGTTAAGTTGTATAGCAAAAAGTCTGAGCAATATGTGTGGGAATGAATTCCAAGGATGCTAGAACAAATAGTCTTGTGCTTAATCTCTCACTTGTGTCCAATTCTTTGAGACCCCACAGACTGTAGCCCTCCAGGATCATCTGTCCATGGGGATTCTCCAGGCAAGAATACTGGAATGGGTTTCCATGCCCTCCTTCACGGGATCGTCCCAGCCCAGGGATTGAACCAGGTCTCCTGCATTGCAGGCAGATTCTTTACTGTCTGAGCCACCAGGGAATCCCAGAAGAAATAGGGAAGATGAAAAATATAGTTCAGACCATGTTTTATTTTAAAATATGGAATGCACAAGAGATTCTAGATTCAAAATATCAGAGTGGTGGAAGTGGTTTTAAATGTAATTAGAGATGTTATGAATTCTTCTGTGTAACAAACAGGGAGACCTGCTGGAGTAGATGTATTGTGTGTAATCCTCTTACCACTCACTTTCTATCTACAGTGCATAGGAAGGTACAGAAGACCTACTCTTCCTAAGGCTCTAAGAAATCGTTTGGAAGGGAACTACTAGTGTTTCTGAAAGATATTTTAATATTTATTGTCTCTAAGCTGATGATGCTGGTAGAAGACAATGAAGTTGAAATGCACTCTCTGATTTCAATGCTATGAAGGTATGTGGAATGTCAGACACAAATAAATAGCATCTGACAACTAGAAGCACCATGGGAAAAGCATTCATACATTCTGAATGGGGGGTAAACTAAGTGTCCTGACTCTGAAACTGAGCTTTGATTACCGCTTTCAGATCATGGAGTCCCAGGGACTGAAATTAAGGATAACTCACTAAGCAACTGTTTTATTTATATAACTTAATCAAAATATGAAGGAAAAAAATTGAGATCTCTTTGAAAGTCACAAATTTTTATCAAATTCCTAGATATGAGTCAGTTCCCAGATCCAAAGTCCTAGTAAAATGAATACTTAGGGACTCATAAGGAATGACCTTAGTGGAGCCTGACAGATTACAGTCCATTGGAGAGCAAAGAGTTGGACACAACTGATCGACTAACACACACAGGGCTTCCCATGTGGTTCAGTGGTAAAGAATCTGCCTGCCAATATTGGGAAGAGTCCCAGGAGAAGGAAATGGCAACCTATTCCAGTAATCTTGCCTGGAAAATCCCATGAACAGAGGTGCCTGGTGGGCTACATTCCATGGGGTTGCAAAAGAGTCAGATGTGACTTAGCAACTGAACTGAACTGAACTAAACAAGAGCAACAGCAAAGAATGACTTCACGGCAGCATCACATGCGTGCACTATGGACCTTTGCTTGATCTACCTTAAAGGGATTTGTAGCCATTCAACAAGACTGCACTGAGAGGTTTGGAGTTCTTCTTAATAGTTTCAGAGAGACCCAGAAAGAACTTCACTCATATTCAGAATTTGAAGGGTCAAGATGATAATTGGAAATTTGACCTGAGTCTGTCTCACATTATGTCTACCTTTGAACTCATCCTAGAGTTATTTTTCTAATTGCCAAATACACAAACACTGAGAAGCAAAGAGAATTATTTGAACCTTTGCTGATTCATAGATTAAGTATTCTATTTGTAACAAAGACTTTTACCAATATAGTTGTTCAGTTACTCAGTCATGTCCCACTCTTTGCAACCCCATGGACTGTAGCACGCCAGGCTTCCCTGTCCCTCACCATCTCCTGGAGCTCATGACCATTGAGTTGGCCATCCAACCAACTTGTAGTCTGTCATCCTCTTCTCCTCCTGCCCTCAATCTTTCCCAGCATCATGGTTTTTTCCAATGAGTTGGCTTTTCACTTCAGGTTGCCAAGTATTGGAGCTTCAGCTTCAGCATTAGTTCTTCCAATGAACATTCTAGGTTGATTTCCTTTAGGATTGACTAGTTTGATCTCCTTGCAGTCCAAGGAATTCTCAAGAGTCTTCTCCAACACCACAGTTCTTAGTAGTGAAGGCAGTGATGGGCATATACTGTGCTACCACTTGGGTAACACAAAGACTATTCTGGAAAAACTGCATTAAAGGAGTATAGGGGAGTTTGTGGAAAGCCTGAAATTGAAAAGCCATGCGAAAATAAAATCCACATGGTTACAGACATATTTAAACAGCATATTGAAGAACACAATTCACAGGGAAGAAGGTAGGTATAAGTATTATATGAATATACCTAATGTATATGTCTATATATGCATATATATAGTATATACAACATATGGGTATCAGCTATATTTTAGTGGGAGACTTTTTTAAGCATAAGAATGAGAAAAATGATTTGTGAAACTGTTCCATATGCAAAGGTAAGATTGTGGAGGACATTGTCATTTTTGCGTGCCCAGCATCTAAGCTGAATCATGTGTAATTTAAAACCCAAGGATATTCAAGGAGCATTTGTGGTTGGCAGATTTAAGTATTCGGAGAGAAATGACATCAGCCGCCCTTGGTAGGATTTTGGCCATATCCTGTATCTCTTGGTCAGTGACTATTTTCCAACCTTGGTTTTGAACATTGCTAATCATTTTGCAATCTACCCAGTATAATTCCAATCTTCCATGTCTGAATAAACTACTGTAATGCGAGCCAGCTATTGTAGTAAAGAATCTCACAAATACGTTGTTTTTCATGTGAGTTGAGATGAATGTAATGCAGAACCATCAGACAACTCATCTCCCCAGCTTGAAGGAAATTAGATTCTGTCTTGATGTTCACGTATCTAGAGTGTTATAGTCTCAGTGTTTGAAGCTGAATCACCAGCACCATATTCACAGTCCACTCTGTGGAAGGGAGAGGAGATTAGTGAGGACAAGGGATTTTTTCTTTAAATAGGCTGTAGAAGTTATAAAGACCATTTGTTTTTGCATTTGATCTTTGAAAATTTAGTCACATGACCACTCTTAGCTATACAGGAGGATAGAAACAGACTCTATAGCTAGGAGGTTTTGTGCCTTAACACTATTCAGGAGAGGAAACGCCTCTTATCTGTAAAACAAGAAAGAAAAAATGCATCATAGAGAATAGTTATAATGCTGGGCTACATGTGGATGGAATATCAATTGCTGTTGTTTGCAACTAAACCCCCTTGAATAATAAGTGTGTGCTTAGTCACTCAGTCATATCCTACTCTTCTGTGACCCCATGTGCTATAGCCCTGCCAGGCTCCTCTGTCTGTGGAATTTTCCAGGCAAGAATACTTGAGTGGGTTGCCATTCCCTCCTCCAGAGGATCTTCCTGACCCATGGACTAAATCCACGTCTTTTGTCTTTTATTGATTGCTGCATTGGCAGGTAGATTCTTTACAACTAACACCACCTGGAATAATATAGTCACCTTATGGTAGTGTTAACTTTAAGTTTAGCATCTCTGCAAATATTTGAAACTAAGAATCTGGCTTTGGAGGAAGATGTGATCAATGTTTAAATGTTCCTTAGCTCTTCCTTTAAATGAAGGTGAGTCTCTCACCAATACACTTAAATGATATTCTGCTTACAAAAATGTATTTTTTTAAAAAAAAAATCAGTTCAGTTCAGTTCAGTCACTCAGTCATCTCCGACTCTCCGCGACCCCATGAATCACAGCACGCCAGGCCTCCCTGTCCATCACCAACTCCCAGAGTTCACTCAAACTCATGTCCATAGAGTCGGTAATGCCATCCAGCCATCTCATTCTCTGTTGCCCCCTTCTCCTCCCTCCCCCAATACTTCCCAGCATCAGAGTCTTTTCCAGTGAGTCAACTCGTTGCATGAGGTGGCAAAAGTATTGCAGTTCCAGCTTTAGCATCAGTCCTTCCAATGAACACCCAGGATTGATCTCCTTCAGAATGGACTGGTTGGATCTCCTTGCAGCCCAAGGGACTCTCAAGAGTCTTCTCCAACACCACAGTTCAAAAGCATCAATTCCTCAGCGATCAGCCTTCTTCACAGTTCAACTCTCACATCCATACATGACCACTGGAAAAACCATAGCCTTGACTAGACGGACCTTGGTTGGCAAAGTAATGTCTCTGCTTTTTAATATACTATCAAGGTTGGTCATAACTTTCCTTCCAAGGAGTAAGCGTCTTTTAATTTCATGGCTGCAATCAGCATCCGCAGTGATTTTGGAGCCCAAAAAAATAAAGTCTGACACTGTTTCCACTGTTTTCCTATTTCCCATGAAGTGATGGGACCAGATGCCATGATCTTTGTTTTCTGAATTTTGAGCTTCAAGCCAACCTTTTCATTCTCCTCTTTCACGTTCATCAAGAGGCTTTTGAGTTCCTCTTCACTTTCTGCCATAAGGGTGGTGTCATCTGCATATCTGAGGTTATCGATATTTCTCCCAGCAATCTTGATTCCAGCTTGTGCTTCTTCCAGCCCAGCGTTCCTCATGTTGTACTCTGCATATAAGTTAAATAAGCAAGGTGACAATATACAGCCTTGACGTACTCCTTTTCCTATTTGGAACCAGTCTGTTGTTCCATGTACAGGTCTGACTGTTGCTTCCTGACCTGCATACAGGTTTCTCAAGAGGCAGGTCAGGTGGTCTGGGATTCCCATCTCTTTCAGAATTTTCCACAGTTTATTGTGATCCATACAGTCAAAGGCTTTGGCATAGTCAATGAAGCAGAAATAGATGCTCTTCTGGAACTCTCTTGCTTTCTCCATGATCCAGCGGATGTTGGCAATTTGATCTCTGGTGCCTCTGCCTTTTCTAAAACCTGCTTGAACATCTGAGAGTTCACGGTTCACATATTGCTGAAGCCTGGCTTGGAGAATTTTGAGCATGACTTTACTAGCGTGTGAGATGAGTGCAATTGTGCAGTAGTTTGAGCATTCTTTGGCATTGCCTTTCTTTGGGATTGGAATGAAGACTGACCTTTTCCAGTCCTGTGGCCACTGCTGAGTTTTCCAGATTTGCTGGCATATTGAGTGCAGCACTTTCACAGCACCATCTTTCAAGATTTTAAATAGCTCCACTAGCTTTGTTCATAGTGATGCTTTCTAAGGCCCACTTGACTTCACGTTCCAAGATGTCTGGCTCTAGGTGAGTGATCATGCCATCGTGATTATCTTGGTGGTGAAGATCTTTATTGTACAGTTCTGTGTATTCTTGCCACCTCTTCTTAATATCTTCTGCTTCTGTTAGGTCCATACCATTTCTGTCCTTTATCGAGCCCATCTTTGCATGAAATGTTCCCTTCGAATCTCTAATTTTCTTGAAGAGATCTCTAGTCTTTCCTATTCTGTTGTTTTCCTGTATTTCTTTGCATTGATCACTGAGGAAGGCTTTCTTATCTCTCCTTGCTATTCTTTGGAACTCTGCATTCAGATGCTTATATCTTTCCTTTTCTCCTTTGCTTTTCGCTTCTCTTCTTTTCACAGCTATTTGTAAGGCCTCCTCAGACAGCCATTTTCCTTTTTTGCATTTCTTTTCCATGGGGATGGTCTTGGTCCCTGTCTCCTGTTCAATGTCACGAACCTCCATCCAAAGTTCATCAGGCACTCTATCTATCAGATGTAGTCCCTCACTTCCACTGTATAATCATAAGGGATTTGATTTAGGCCATATCTGAATGGTATTTAAACACAATACGACATGTAAAAAAGGATTTCCAATTCATAGAGGGTTACTAAACATTAGACTGGATTATTAAAGGAGAGATTAGATTCATCTAATGCACCTAATGCATGAAAAATTATTTAAAGCAAGATGTTTTCATATTTTATCGCTTATACGTGGAATCTAAAAAATAAAAGATGCAAATGAACTTATATGTAAACAGAAATAGACTCACAGACACAGAAAACAAACTTATGGTTACCAAAGGGGAAAAGAAGGGAACGAATTAGGAGTTTGGGGTTAACAGATCAGACTTATTTAGAAAATAAAGGAAAATACATCCTCAAGGCGTGAGTGCATGCCAACCCAAAAGACGTGAAAAGAGAGAGAGCGCATGCGGAAGAGAGAGACCCCCGGCCCCTTTGGCTCCTCTTTTTATGTTTTTTCCTCCCACTGGACCTGCCTTATGTAAACTGGGCTAGCCAGAAGTGCTGTTTGTCCTATCTGAAGTCCTCACTTCGGTCCTCGGACCTTCCTTTGTTCTATTTTCATGGGCGTTTTCCTTCCTTGTCTTTTAGCCACCACCATTCTGGACTCCTGTTTCCGATTCTAACTACCTAACACTACCATACATAAAATAACCAACCAAGACATACTGCATAGCATAGGGAACTCCACTCAATATTTTATAATAACCTATACGAGAAAAGAATTTGAAAAAATATAGATAAATATGTATGTATAGCTGAATCACTTTCCTCTTCATCTGAAATTAACACAACATTGTAAATCAACTATCATTCAATAAAAAGTAAATGTAATTAAGTCTTGTAAACAAGTTGTTGGGCTTCCCTGGTGGCTCAGAGGTTAAAGCGTCTGCCTCCAATGCGGAAGACCCGGGTTCGATCCCTGGGTCGGGAAGATCCCCTGGAGAAGGAAACGGTAACCCACTCCAGTATTCTTGCCTGGAGAATCCCATGGACGGAGAAGCCTGGTAGGCTACAGTCCATGGGGTAGCAAAGAGTCGGACACAACTGAGCGACGGAACGGAACGGAAACAAGTTGTAATCTTTGCTCTTCCCTGTTTGTGTTCATTTGCTCAGGCACACAGGTACATACACATATCATGCTTATTTCTAAAAGGATTTGAAATGGTGAAAGTAAAATTAAAGTAAAAACCACTAACACAAGAAGAGTTTAAAAAAGAGATAGAATCAATGAGAGCAGAAACAGGGCGGGGTTAGCAAATCTTTAGTTAGAACAAAGAAACCTACTGCAAATGAGTAGAGTCACACGAATCTTTCTAACATCTAATCAAAGAGAGATGCTTAGATGCTGAAATGTGTGTGTGTGAGTGTGTATATGCACTCATGTGTGTGTACATGTGTGTTTTCTGAAACTATAGTACTAGATTATAAGTCAAAAAAGTCAACCAGTCACTGCAGACATCTTAAAAATTTGCTCATATCATTAAAAATGAGTGACCTGGGAGAGTGCTAGTGTAGCATAGCAATGGAAAATTTAGAAGATACTAATTAAATGTTTACCTACGATGTGTACTTTAAAAGCATTTCATTTTGATTTGACATGCTCACCTATAAATTTATCCTGGTCTGTTATCAGTCAAATCGTCTTTCTTCCTCACTGATATAGCAAAACCACTTAAGAACATCCAGGGAGCCTGTAGAATTAGAAATAATCTGTGTGTGTGGTGTTGGTGAGGATCTGTATATGTACAAATATGGACTTACTCTGATGAATTGGTTGACCATAGAAAGAATATCAAAAGCATCAGATTATTTAAGAAATTATGAGAAGGACAAGAGAAAAATCATCATATTTTCATCCTAGTGATATCTATTAAGTCATTTTCCCATTTAGTTTCAAAGATGAGCTTCTACTCATCTTTTCCACCTTTGATAGGAGGGTGCAGTTTACCAAATGATGCATTCCAGTTGCAACTCTGAACCAAGCCTTGTGTTTCATAGATCCCATTTTAATGTGGAGTTATGAGTTTTGCAGCTTCAGCTTCTGTTTGGTCTCCACTCTGTAATGTATTTCTTTCACTCACAAATGGAAGGGTTTTGAAAGAAAGGAACACCAGCTTCTTGATGAATACAATTTGGTTTACACAACATACATGTGAGGACAGAAAGTCTTACTGTGAGTTTTTTAAATTGGATCAAAGCCTCTGAATTTTTTATTTTAATATTGCCATTTTGTGGCTGAGGAAACTAGTTTAAGAAGAATGTGTGCCTGATATGTCATGGAATTGGGTTATTGAAAAAACAGACAAGGTCACATAAGCTTGAACACATTTACCTTTCTTTGGATGATTAATAAAATGAAAATGCCCTTCAAGTTGAGTCCTTAACATATTTGTAAGAATAGCTAAGAGATTATTACTGTTAGGGAGAGGGCAGTTGGCGTTTTCATTTAAAAGTCCATGGTAGAGTAACATGAAGACCTTAGGGTTTTAGATTTTCAGAACTTGTCATCTGAAAATTCTCAAATTATCATTTAGTTTCATTGAATTTGTAAATCTGATTAAGGACAAGTTTTATAACCAATTTTATCGGTGTACATTCTTAAGAAAGAGAAGTTAAAAGATTTCATGTAATCTCTGGTGATTTTTAAAATCTATTATCTAGACAAGTTCTCTAAATTATAACACTATTTTTAAAGGCAAGGATTTCCCTCCCATATCCTCCCAAAAAAGGATTGTATATATGGTGGCCATATATTTGCAAATAGAAAATAAATAAGCATTCAGAATCATCTAGAGCATTTGAAATCTGAAGTATTAGAATCTGAAGTCTGTGTCTGGAATCTTGTAACTTGTAAGTTTTTAATGAATTTATGCCACAGGAGTAAATGGTACCATATTGATTCCTGAGGCTGAAATAGATCAAGTCTATGAGCAAGAATATTAGTTCTTATTTGAATAACTTTGCAAAGAAGTTTATTGGGTAATGATTTTAAGAATATCACTCCCTCTCAGCTTGCCTTCCAGAGTCTACACTTCTCCCTTCCTGCCTCTCTCTATATCACCTTCCCTTTTCCCTCCCCTACTTTCTATTTTTCCTCCCTCTTTCCTTCTCCTCTTCCTTTACCTTCTGGTCCCCAAACTCTTTCTTTTCTCCATAGTCAATGGTAAGAAATTTGAAATGAAAGTCAGCCAAGTAAATTGAGGAACAGAGCAGTTCATTTCCTGACAGACTCTTTTAACTCAGATTCCTTGTGGAAACAAAATTTTATTTCAACTTCATTAATCAATATGTTGAAAAGACAGCTTTTTCTCTCTGGTGGCAATATTGTGTGTGTGTGTGTGTATGTGTGTGTGTGTGTGTGCTCGCGTGCTCAGTTGTGTCCGACTCTTTGCGACCCCATGGACTGTAGCCTGCCAAACTCCTCTGTCCATGGAATTCTCCAGGGCAAGAATGCTGAAGTGAGTTGCCATTTCCTTCTCCAGGGGATCTTTCCAACCCAGGGATCAAACCTGGGTCTCCTGCATTACAGGGAGATTCTTTACTGTCTAAGTTACCAGGGAAGCCCACCTGGCAATATTGAATTGGCCCAAAAGTTCATGCAGGTTTATCGGTAAGACAGTATCAAGAGACCCGAATGAACTTTGGGAACAACCCAGTGATATTGAACATCTAAAGTTGCTTTTGTAAAATAAACAACAGGCAAGGTTATCTTCTGAGTACTTAAAATATAGTGGAAATAGGCCAATTTGATCATGTTTATAAGCAGATCTTTCACAACATTTGCTAATAGAGAAACTCAGATTAGAACTCTACACCCTACAGCCAAACTTGCCAGTAACAGGAAGTAAATTATTAACAATTAGTAGTGGATGCTGGTCTTACAAACTCTTATGAGAGTGACCTCTATGGTTCATTAAAAAGAATTTGCTATCTCCAGGCAAATGAATGAAAAGACTATCTAAAGATTTCTTTTCTATGAGATTTGGTCACAGATTGTGAAGGCATTACAGGTAGGTTTAAGTTAAGTGATAAACATCTGTCAGCATCCTAAAATAGCAGTGAATTTTTCCACGATAATTTTGTCTTTCAGGAAAGACAGCATTGTCCTCTCTTTGAACCATTGCTTGTTGTTATTTAGTCACTGAGTCCTGTCTTACTCTTTTGCAACCCCATGGACTATATAACCCACCAGGCTCCTCTGTCCATGGGATTTCCTAAGTGAGAATACTGGAGTGGGTTGCCATTTTCTTCTCCAGGGGGTCTTCCCAACCCAGAAGCATAAGATGATATTCTTAAAAAACAAAGTCCTATAAATGAGCATCACAAAGGCCCTGCCTGGAGAGTCTGATAATGGTATTCAGCTTGGATTTCTGACTGCATTTTTACAAAGGGTTTCTTTTTTATTTTGACAGTTGAAATTCTTTACCTGCTCTGTTCTTTCTGGAAAAATCTATTTGGAAATACTACTATTAAAATCAATGCCATGATTATTCGTACTGTTGGGATTTTGTTGCTGATCAAGAAGCAACCTTATTTCATGACTTGAGGCACACACCTGCTAAATTATTGTCATAAACATCATCAGTGCTGGGGTTGGGAAATGGAAAGGCAGGTCTCACCAGCAGACATTGGCAGAAGTGCCTGAAATCCAACATGGGATTGGGAACCACAATTATGAAATTGCTATCTAGACTCTGTTTAGAAAGATTTTACACAATTATGTATATGGAGGATAAAGTATTTATATAGTCATTAGAAACATCTTATCTTATTGAATTTAAAGTTATTTGGTAAATAACAGTTTAATATTTAGGCAGAGATTTGGAGGGGAGGTAACACTGCTGACAAATTAGTTAAACTTCCTCGTTGATTCTGGAGAAAGTAATTCCAGAGACTAACAGGGCATCTTTGTTTTGTATGTAAGGCAATTTTTATTTTAACATATTTGAATCAAAATTATTTAAACAGGTGACATTTTAAAAGATAAACTTTATTTTTAGAGCAGTGTTAAATTTACAGAAAAGTTTAGGACGGATCATATTCCCTGCACTTAGTGTCCTATTAGCATATTAAATTGGTGTGGTACACCTGTCAGAGTGAATGAACCAAAACTGATGCATTATTGTTAACTCATCTACACTTTATTTAGATTTCCTTAATTTTTATTCAACACCTTTTTTTTTGGTTCTGGAGTCAATTTCAGGAAACCACATTACATTTAGTCACTATGTCTTCTTAACCTTCTCTTGGCTATGAGTTTCTCAGACTCGACCTCTCAGTCTAGGTATTTATCTTCTTATCCTCCTCCAGCAGATCCACTAGGATTAGGTTTATAAGGTCACCATCAACAATACACACTTACACACACACACACATCTGCAACTTCTGTAACTTTTCTTTAGAAAACAAAACTAATATAGGACAGAGAGAAAAATACAAACCTTGTGGTTTCTAAGATTTTATGGAATAAAATAATGAAGAAGTACAGTATGCTACTGCTGCTTCTCACAAAACTAGTCCACTCTGTGTTGGTCTAGTAACAAGTGTTGAGATTTGTGGGTCAACAGAAGAAAGTCTCAGTAGCATCACAGGAGAAAATGTCAACTTGCTTTAGCTCAGCAAGCAGAGGTTATGAACAGGAGTAAATGCACTTTCGTAACTCCAACAACTATTCTAGGTCCCAATGCATATGTTTAGTGATTTATAAGACCTGACTTAGCAATTCGGAGTGGGACAACTGTTCAAAGGAATTGTCAAGAGCTTGTCCCTGTTACTTCTAAATCAAAGGAAATTTTTATCAAGTCAAAAGTAACTTTATACAAGTTAACCAGATGCTAGTGTAAAATTTGCCTGGGTTCAGGAATATTCAGATCAAATGATGAAGACAACAGACACATTTTCATATTTGGCTTACCTGATGTGAAGAGCTGACTCATTTGAAAAGACCCTAACGCTGGGAAAGATTGAGGGCAGGAGGAGAAGGGGACGACGGAGGATGAGATGGTTGGATGACATCACCGACTCGATGGACATGGGTTTGGGTGGACTCCGGGAGTTGGTGATGGGCAGGGAGGCCTGGCATGCTGTGGTTCATGGGGTTGCAAAGAATCGGACACGACTGAGAGACTGAACTGAACTGAAACATTAATAAATATTAACTAAAATTAAAATATTAATATTATTAATGTTAACCAGCCTGTCTGAAACATACTGTCTGTAGTAATTCCTGAAAAAGATTTTCCAGAGAGTCAAACTTGTTCACCAAATGGTTAGAAACTTAGAAAATAAGTTTTACAGTAAAGAACTGGCAGTGATTTTAAGATCAATTTTGTATGTGTTTATACATTTGTAGGGGTATAATAGTTTAAATTATTGTTCAAGTGATTATTTTTATTTTTATTTTTTTAAGTGATTATTTTTAACTTATCATGTTGGAAAATTTTAAATATATATAAAAAAGAAAAAATAGCATGATGAACTCCATATACCCATCACTCAGCTGCAACAATTATCAACCCAAGTCCAATTTGTTTTTTTCTGTATTCCAATCCACCCTCCCCAACTTCTATCCCTCAACACCATGTATTTCGTAAAAAAAAAAAAAAAGAAAGAAAATCTAAGATCATATACTTTATAAATAAGTATTTCAACATGCATGTCTAAAAAGAGAAGGACTTTAAAGCAAACCATAAATGTAATGACAAAATTCCAGCAACATTCCTTAACTTTATCTAGTATTAAGCATGTTCACATTTGAGAGGAATCACTTATTTTTCATTTTACAATGAAATTATATAAACCAAAACACAATAAAACATCATGTCAAACATCCAGTTTGATACTGGATGTTCCGTTCCGTTCAGTCGCTCAGTCGTGTCCGACTCTTTGCGACCCCGTGGACTGTAGCCTACCAGGCTTCTCCGTCCATGGGATTCTCCAGGCAAGAACAATGTATTATTTTGATATATGTACTATACAATATAATATATATGCCAAGAGGAATTCACTTTTTAATTTTTTTGCAGAAGATAAAGAAAATGTGACTTTATTTTAAGGATGGAATAGGGGGAGCCTGGTGGACTTCCATCTGTGGGGTCACACAGAGTCGGACACGACTGAAGTGACTTAGCAGCAGCAGTAGCAGTAAGAAAACAAAGAGACTAATGTGTTCACAGGAAATAGAAAGCATTCCTGTGTGATGATTTCTTGTGTGTGTGTGTGTGTGTGTGTGTGAAATAAGAGAAGGGTTTATCTCCTAAGAATGAGTGTAGATGTGATAGAGAAGAGTAGAGGAGTTCTGAAATTGTCTTAAATAGATGTTTTGTTGAAAATGAGAAATGGACTCTCACTGGCAGTCTCTAATACAGATTTTCATAATATCTCTTAGAAAATCCTTGATGGGAAAAATAGAAGATCAAATTTCAGAAGTCTAAAACAAAAAGTTAAACTGTAAAAAAAGTGACCCTCATTATAAGGGAGAAAAACTCTTTAAAACTTCATCTCATTGTGCAGTCTGGTTCCATGTCATGGAACAAATATAATATTCTTGATTTAAAACTTCAAATAGATTAATAGATGAAGGAAAGTGGAAGTGTACTAAACTATTGATCTCACATAAAGAGAACCAAAAATGAACACTTTATTTTTGGTCTTTGATATTTAGATAAATGTAAGTTAAGGAGGGCTTATGAAAAACTTAAAGGGAGCTATTTAAATTATTACTAGCATAGAGACCCTCAAAAACATTGATTAATTTAAGCAAAATGGCTAGCAACAAAGGCAAAAAATAATTCATGTATAAAAAGACAGAAGAAAAGATATCCATGAACAATTAAAGAAAAAAGGAAGGCTTAGAACTAAATGATTATAAATGCAAAAGTGAATTGATTAAATCCCCCAGTTAAAAGTCAACCACTCTCAGATCAAAGTATAGTAATTAAATGATATTTACAAGAGACAGCTTTAAAACAGAGATAGAAAAGTGTGAAAAGTGAGGAAAGTTCTGTCAGGAAAATGTAAAAGTACAGTACTACAACATTAATATTAAGAATGCAATAAATATAATAAAAGTCAATGGGAACTTTTCATTACACTAATTTTCAAAAGTTTCCCTTAAGTTTCCCTTAAATTGAATTTTAACAAATTCAATTTAAAATGAATATATAACTACTAAGAAACTTTTTCACAAAAACATTAATTTGATCAAAATTTGTTCAGAATCAAAATGGAATGAAATGAAATACCATATGTACAAGAGATTCTATCATTGCAATCTCAGTGTTTGAAGTAAATAAAATATAAATGAGTTTCCATAGGGGTTGAATAATATAATTTATCATATTAATTTATCAGAGTGTATCATAAACATAGATGCAGATTACTTTTTTCAGCACCCACATAATATTTACAAAATTTGATTATGTATTAAGCCATAGAAAACTTGAAAGTGAAAAGTGAAAGTGTTAGTTGTTAAGTGTAAGTTGTGTCCAGCTATTAGCAACCCCATGGACTGTAAGTGCCAGGCTCCTCCGTCCATGGAATAGAAAACTTAATAAATCTTAAATAATTGAAATTGTGTAAACTTTACTTTTTTTTCAAGAAAGCATTAGAAAAAGGCTTGCAACGAGAACCATGATAAAAGTATATCCAATGCTGTGTATGTCAGAAAAACTCTAATGTCAAAAAAGAAATAAACAACTGTGATTTATTTTTGATGTATTACTTATACTTTCCCCTATTTAGAGACTTAAAACAGTAAAGATTTATTATTTCACAGTTTATGAGGGTCAGAATTCAGAAGCAGTGTATCTAGGTGGTTCTAGCAGGTTTCTAATGAGGCTGCGGTCAAGGTGGGAGCCCAGGTTGCTGTCATCAAAGACTTTTCTGGACCTGAAAGATCTACTTTCAAGATGGCCACTCACATGGCTGTTGGCAGGAGGCCTTGGATTCTTGCCACATTGTCTTTTCCACAGGGCTGCTTTCAACATGGCTGCTGATTACTCTGAGAGGGAGTATTCTGAGGCAGAATAGGAAGCTTTCATGACCAATGTCTAGAAGTTACCCCCTGTCCCTGCCACCTGATTCTATTCATTCTAAGTGACTCCCTGAGAACAGCCACACCTAACAGGAGGCAAATGAGCCTCTACCTTTTGAAGAGAGTGTCACAAAGTTTGTGAACATACTTTAAAGAATCACATTAAACTGTTTTAAAAACAATGATTATAATCACATAACACATCAATATTTGTTGAATGTAGCTGATGCTTTGTTGTTTAAGAAGGAAGAGGCTCAGAAAAGCAAGAGTACCACACTACTAGGGAGAAAAAAAAAAAAACAGCATTACCACAGATCAAAGCAAAAATTAATGAAGTTTATAAATAAATAAAAGACCAGAAATATTGAAATATATGCACTAAAGTCCCAGTGCTCTAAAAAATTCAATACAGTGGGCTAACAACTGAGAGGTAGAAAGAGTAACCATAGATCCGCTGTGTGAGAAATCTGAAAGTAGATATAACCAGAAATGCAGAGGTTCTTTTTCAATTTTCACTGTGAAAGAGTATTATTTAAAATTTATGTTAATACATGTTTAATTTCAGTTAAATAGGCAATTTATTGAAGATACAAATTTGTAAAATTGCTTCAAGAAGAATTTTTAAAATCTGAATTGACATGTTAACGATGAAATACATTGAAACTCATTATTAAAAAATGTAATACGTTCTCCTCTCCTTCCATTTTTCTAGGTTCAGAAAGTTTTACTTTGAGTTCTTTCAGATACTCAGAGAGTTGATTACTCTCATGACACTTAAACTTCCCAGAACATAGGAATCAGAAAATCTTCAAATTAATTTTAAGAAATAAATGGAACTCAGTCAGTTCAGTTCAGCCACTCAGTCGTGTCCAACTGTTTGCGTTCCCATGGACTGCAGCACCCCAAGCTTCCCTGTTCATCACCAAATCCTGGAGCTTGTTCAAACTCATATCCATCAAGTCAGTGATGCCATCCAACCATCTCATCCTCTGTCATCACTTTCTCCTCCTACCTTCAATCTTTCCCAGCATCAAGGTCTTTTCCAATGAATCAGTTCTTCGTATCAGGTGGCCAAAGTATTGGAGTTTCAGCTTCAGCATCAGTCCTTCCAATGAATATTCAGGACTTATTTCTTTTAGGATTGGCTCGTGTGATCTCCTTGCAGTCCAAGGAACTCAATATCCAAAATGAAATAGGACTCAGGTATGCAAAATGAGAAGATTAGAAAGAAATTCATCAATTTGTAGGTCAATTTTAATTATAAATACATAGATGATATCTTCAGTGATACAAGAGGTATAGTGGTATAAAAGTGGTGGAAAAACAGTATGAGTTTGTAGGACCTTTGAAATCAATTCAGTAATTTACTGCATAAGTGGTAGAGCAAAACCAAAAAGACACGAGGGCTAAGGTAAAAGTCTGGACAAACACAAACTAGGCAAATGTAAAAAAAAAACACAATAACAAAAAATAATTTCACTTGATGGCATTAAAGTTAGAGGAGTATAGTTAATCATTAGAAAAATATTTGATAGAAAAAGTGGGGAGTCATTTCTCATTGATCCAAGGGAAACACGAGAAAGACAGGGAAGTCTTGAATCTCCCTAGTAGTGCTGGTTAGAAAGAATCCAGCTACAATGCAGGAGATGTGGAGACGTGGATTCCATCCCTGGGTCGGGAAAATCCCTTGGAGTAGGAAATGGCAACCCACTCCAGTATTCTTGACTGGAAAATCCCATGGACAGAGGAGACTTGTGGGCTACAATCTATGGGGTTACAAAGAGTCAGACAGGACTGAGCACACACACACACAGAGTCTTGAATCTCTAGAATTGAATACATGATCTCACAACATGGAGATTTAAGAGAAAATGATGGTACAATATTTGTAACAATTGAAGCAATTCAGCGATCATATTTTGAGAATTTTGAAATGTTCATTCATTCTTATACATTTATTATACTTCTATCTTAAAAACAATCCTAAATAAAAGAAAAAAAATATTTCTACACATAGTTGATATACTGCTGCTGCTGCTGCTGCTAAGTCGCTTCAGTTGTGTCCGACTCTGTGCGACCCATAAACGGCAGCCCATCAGGCCCCCCTGTCCCTGGGATTCTCCAGGCAAGAACACTGGAGTGGGTTGCCATTTCCTTCTCCAATGCATGAAAGGGAAAAGTGAAACTGAAGTCGCTTAGTCATGTCCGACTCTTCGCGACACCATGGACTGCAGCCTACCAGGCTCCTCTGCCCATGGGATTTTCCAGGCAAGAGTACTGGAGTGGATTGCCATTGCCTTCTCCAAGTCGATATACAGTAATGATCAAAAGCATGGACTCAGGGCCAGCTTGCCTGGGTCAGAAACCTTGTTCTACTACAGTAGCTGGTGAATGCTTTGTGCATCACTTTCTTCATCTGGAAAATGGGGATAAAAGCATCCACTTTACAAGGTCCCCTTCCTTGGGTTAAATTAATTAATACATAAAATATATCTCACATACTTATCAGTATTCAGCTGACCCATGAACAACAAACTTAAGGGTGAGGGGTGATGACCCTCCACACAGTTGAAAATTTACACATAACTTCACAGCTGATCCTCCATGGATTCAACCAAGCTTGGATTGTGTAGTACTATAGTTCTTATTTAGTGCAAAAAATTTATATATAAGTGGACTCATACAGTTCTAACTCATATTATTCAAGGGTTAACTGTATATGTGTTTATTATTATGAAAAACAATAAGGAAAGAAAAGATAGCTAATCAATACGATATGAGGGAAATTATATACATCTATTAAAGGGATGCTCTCTCTGTAGCTATTAAAAAATAGTGGCTAGGAAGACAACATTAAAACACTAATTATATAACGTTAAGTAAAAAGCAAAAATACAAATGGTAAGGTGTGTTACACAACTAACACCATATACGCTAGATTTTCTGTTCATATAAAAAAAATGGAAGTTTATGTCAGTGTTGATTGCTGAATATTGAAACAGGTTATTTATCCATTGCTTTAATTCAATATTTTTTTATTTTCTAAATTTGTCTTTCTTGAATTAAAAAACCCCAGGTATTTCTTTTTTAAAAATTTAATGTTCAGATTGAATGCTCATAACTTTCTCATTAAACTTGAAAAAGGACAATTTGTTAGAACTTTTATTTTTTAATTGTTTCTCTCAGTGATTAATTATTTGATCACCTCTCAGATCAAAGTGATTGGAAGAAAAAATTCAGATAAGGATTCAGGGTTAGTGAAATCATTTTTATTTCTTTTTAGGTGATTAGACCAGCTCTGGAACCACAGTTGCAGAATCACCTTGGCATGACCATCACACTTTCTGGCAAATGTGTGTTTACTTGCCCTATTTATTTTATGTTCAGTCGCTCAGTCGTGTCCGACTCTTTGCAATCCCATGAACTGCAGCATGCCAGGCCTCCCTGTCCATCACCAACTCCCGGAGTCCACCCAAACCCATGTCCACTGAGCCATCCAACCATTTCATCCTCTCGTCCCCTTCTCCTCCTGCCCTCAATCTTTCCCAGCATCAGGGGCTTTTCAAATGAGTCAGCTCTTTGCATCGGGTGGCCAAAGTATTGGGGTTTCAGCTTCAACATCAGTACGTCCAATGAAAACCCAGGACTGATCTCCTTTAGAATGGACTGGTTGGATCTCCTTGCAGTCCAAGGGACTCTCAGGAGTCTTCTCCAACACCGCAGTTCAAAAGGATCAATTCTTCAGCACTCAGCTTTCTTGATAGTCCAACTCTCATATCCATACATGACCACTGGAAAAACCATAGCCTTGACTAGACCGACCTTGGTTGGCAAAGTAATGTCTCTGCTTTTTAATATGCTGTCTAGGTTGGTCATAACTTTCCTTCCAAGGAGTAAGCGTCTTTTAATTTCATGGCTGCAATCAGCATCTGCAGTGATTTTGGAGCCCCAAAAAATAAAGTCTGGCACTGTTTCCACTGTTTCCCCATCTATTTCCCATGAAGTGATGGGACCAGATGCCATGATCTTAGTTTTCTGAATGTTGAGCTTCAAACCAACCTTTTCACTTTCCTCTTTCACTTTCATCAAGAGGCTCTTTTGTTCTTCACTTTCTGCCATAAGGGTGGTGTCATCTGCATATCTGAGGTTATTGATATTTCTCCCAGCAATCTTGATTCCAGCTTGTGCTTCCTCCAGCCCAGCGTTCCTCATGGTGTACTCTGCATGTAAGTTAAATGAGCAGGGTGACAATATACAGCCTTGACGTACTCCTTTTCCTATTTGGAACCAGTCTGTTGTTCCATGTCCACTTTTAACTGTTGCTTCCTGACCTGCATACAGGTTTCTCAAGAGGCAGGTCAGGTGGTCTGGTATTCCCATCTCTCTCAGAATTGTCCACAGTTTATTGTGATCCACATAGTCAAGGCTTTGGCATAGTTAATAAAGCAGAAGTAGGTATTTTTCTGGAACTCTCTTGCTTTTTTGATGATCCAGCGGATGTTAGCATATGATCTCTGGTTCTTCTGCCTTTTCTAAAACCAGCTTGAGCATCTGGAAATTCACGGTTCATGTATTGCTGAAGCCTGGCCTGGAGAATTTTAAGCATTACTTTGCTAGCATGTGAGATGACTGCAATTGTGTGATAATTTGAGCATTCTTTGGCATTGCTCTTCTTAGGAATTGGAATGAAAACCGACCTTTTCAAGTCCTGTGGCCACTGCTGAGTTTTCCAAATTTGCTGGCATATTGAGTGCAGCACTTTCACAGCATTATTTTATGTTACATTATCGAATTCCTCATACCTGCAATTTTTTGCTAAGTCATTTTTGAAATGCAATTTTTTGCTGCTTTTATTCACATATATGTTTGCTTTACTCTGCTGAGGAAGGGGTTTGGATTTGCCATACTGGAAGCTGATGGCCTCATTGTATTCTTCTGTCTTTCCTTTTATCCATGTTCAACCCTTCCCACTGTTCAGACACAAAAACATCAACACTTTGGGTGTTTTTGAGACACATGTTCTGGTATGATATGTGTTGGGAAAAATGTTGGTTGAAATGCACAGCACATCTATACAATTATGGTCTTTTCCAGGGAGGGCAGACTGGTGCTGGAGCAGCAAGCCTTCATGGGCGTATCATGTGGATTCTGGGTAGCTCAGTTGAACTATATTGGCCAAATTTAGATCCATTGACCATTTTGTAACCTTTTACACTTCAGACAGATTGTTATCTTCCTCCTTGTCGACCAGTGGAAACAGAAGTTTTTGTAGAACTGCAGCTGACCTCAGCCGGTCTCCTTAAGATGAACACTTCTAACCAGAAGTAAATGGTTTCAGTGAGCAGTGGGGACACTTGACTTTGCATTAAATGGTGTTTCATGTTTCTTGAGATGTGCTTCAATTTGGGCCCAGTAATTCCAGAGATGTGACTCATCTCCGTCTTTATTGATCACAGGCAATGCGGAGTATCTTATAACTCTTCTTTAAAAACTGGCTGTGAATTTAAACAGCTGCTGTGCCTGCAGGAAGCTGACAGAGTCAATCTGGCTTCCTGGGAAGACCATTGCCGTTGTTTTGTGGATAGGGTAGAGAAGCATGTCTAATCTAATTGTCTCCCAGTAATAGAGTCACTTTAAAGACAATCTTTTCTAATGGAATTCGTTCCTGTTTTTAAAATACGTACTGTAGTACCTTCTGAATAATCTAGAAAGGCTGGCTTACTCCTAGTGCTATGTGGTCTAAAAAGTGAGCTGGTCCATGAGTCCCCTTCCCAATACCAATTCCTGCTTTTTGTTACTCTCCTAGATCCTTGAGGGGTGGTATAGATTCTCCCCAACCCCAGAACTTTTTGGATAATGCAGTGTATTAGGCAGATTAAATCCTATGGCCATTTGTTATTCAAGGCTAAAATTTTATTCTTTATTATATTTCTGATCCCAAAATACATCGAGGCAAGTCAACCTCTTTGAGATTGTCAAAAAAGTCGTGAAATAAGTATATTCCAATTTTAAAGTGGCAGTGTTACATATCTCAAGCTTTAGATTCCCTGGTGGCTCAGACTGTAAAGAATCTACCTGCAAAGCTGGAGACTTGGGTTCGATCCCTGGGTCCGCAAGATCTCCTGGAGAAGGGAATGGCAACCCACTCCAGTAATCTTGCCTGGAGAATCTCATGGACAGAGGAGGCTGGTGGGCTATACAGCTCATGGGATCGCAAAGAGTCAGACACGACTGAGCAACTTTCACTTACACTTTTGTTAATTTCCTGTGGAAACCTTAAATCGTCTCAATAAACTAAAGAATAAAATGAAGGTCTAATCCCTTCATGTCAAATAAAAGGGGAAAAAGTAGAACCACGGGTTTGACTATATGGACTTTTATAGGCAAAGTTATATCTCTGCTTTTTAATATGCTGTCTAATTTTGTCATAGCTCTCCTTCCAAGGAACAAGTGTCTTTCAATATCATGGCTGTAGTCACAGTCCACAGTGATTTTGGAGCCCAAGAAAATAAAGTCTCTGTTTCCATTGTTTCTGTATCCATTTGTCATGAAGTGATGAGAGGTGATGAAATGATCTTTGTTTTTTGAACGTTGACTTTTAAGCCAACTTTTTCACTCTCCTCTTTCACTCTCATCAAGAGGCTCTTTAGTTCCTCTTCATGTTCTGGCATAAGAGTGGTGTCACCTGTGTATCTTAGGTTATTTATATTTCTCCCGGCAATCTTGATTCCAGCTTGTGCATCATCCAGCCCAGCATTTTGCGTGATGTACTCTGCATATAAGTTAAATAAGCATGGTGACAATATACAGCCTTGACGTACTCCTTTCCCAATTTGGAGCCAGTCTGTTGTTCCTTGTCCAGTTCTAACTGTTGCTTTTTGACCTGCATACACATTTCTCAGGAGGCAGGTAAAGTAGTCTGGTATTCCCATCTCTTGAAGAATTTTCCACAGTTTGTTATGATCCACACCGTCAACGTCTTTAGCATAGTCAACGAAGCAGACATTTTTCTGGAATTCTCTTGCTTTTTCTGTGATCCAACAGATGGTGGCAATTTGATCTCTGGTTCCTCTGCCTTTTATAAATCCAGCTTGAACATCTGCAAGTTCTTGGTTCACGTACTGATGAAGCCTAGCTTGGAGAATTTTGAGCATTATTTTGCTAGCATTTGAGATGAGTGCAATTATGTGGTAGTTTGAATATTCTTTGATATTGCCCTTTGGGATTGGAATGAAAACTGACTTTTTCCAGTCCTGTGGTCACTGTTGAGTCTTCCCTATTTGTTTGCATATTGAGTGCAGCACTTTAACAGCATTAATTTTTTTTTAGGATTTGAAATTGCTCAGATGGAATTCTATAACCTCTCACAGCTTTGTTCATAGTGATGCTTCCTAAGGCCCACTTGACTTCAGACTTCAAGTTGTCTGGCTTTAGGTGAGTGATCATGCTTTTCACCTAGAATACATCTGGTTGGTATGGCTGTTGTGAAAGGGTTCTGTAGAAGCATAGTGTAAATGTGGCCTTTCTTTGGGGATGGTGATTTTTATTAGACTATCTGGGGAAAAATAAGAACAACAAGAGCAAAGCCACATTCTCTTGATAGATAATGAAATACATTCTTATTTGGGAATATAGGGCAAAATTTACATGGATTATTAAGTAAACTAATCTTTAAAGGAAATTGAATCTGAGGCTCGTTCCATTAAGCTATTCTGCTGTTGTTTCCATGACACACAGTCATTCTCTGTTGTTGTGAAATGGAATATGTTTGTGTGTGTACTGGGGGATGGAGATATATATCATGTTTGATCACTGGGAAAAACACTAAAGTGGTAGAAAAAAGAAATACTTTTGAGTCACATAAATCATGTGAACAAAGTTGTTTTCTTGCTGTAACATTTTACAAGTGTCAATTGAAAAAAAAGACACAACCTAAAAGCTGAGAGTTATGTTCTATTTGGCTAACAAAACCTTCTTAGGGGTGACTGCAGTGGCTGAGGATTTGATGGCAGATATTATATTTCCATCCTGAATTCCCCCAGAGTCACTGGCAGGAGGGGGTTGGCATGAGGGTGGTGAGAGTGGGGAGGTGGCTGTAGTGGCTGACAGTTGCAACATCTTGCTTCCTAATATGGCAGGTGGCATTTTTAGTTCACACAAGTAACCTAAATGAACTGGGTTCAGTTATCTGTATAAAGAGACACAATTAAATTTTCTCACCTCCTAAGGTTGATGTGAGGAGGGATTGAGCTAATATCCACGTAAGTCATTCATAGAGAAACTGTCACCTAGTGTGGGTGTAACTGAGCAGGATCCTATGGGGCCTTCCCAGGGGAGACCCCTCCTCCCTTCTCCTCTGCTTAGCTCCTCTCTGAAGAATCTAGATAACAGTTCAGTTCAGCTTGGTCACTCAGTCAGTCCAACTCTCTGTGACCCCATGGACTGCAGCACGCCAGGCTACCTTGTCCATCACCAACTCCCGGAGCTTACGCAAACTCATGTGCATCGAATCAGTGATGTCATCCAACCAGAGCCACCTCACTGGAAAAGATGCTGATGCTGGGAAAGATCGAAGGCGGGAGGAGAAGGGGACAACAGAAGCTGGACATCACCAACTCAATGGATGTGTTGTTGTTCGATCACTCAGTCATGTCTGACTTTTGTGACCCCATGGACTGCAGCATGCCAGGCTTCCTAGCCCTTCATCTCCCTTGTTCAAACTCATGTCTGTTGAGTTGGTGATGCCATCCAACTATCCCTTTCTCTGTCATTCCATTCTCCTCCTGACTTCAATCTTTCCCAGGATCAGGGTCTTCTCTAATGAATTGACTCTTCGCATCAGGTGGCCAAACTATTGGAGCTTCAGCTTCAGCTTCAGCATCTGTCCTTCCAATGAATATTCAGGACTGATTTTATCTGATGCAGATTTCCTGATGAGAAAACCCCCCACCAAATAGAAGATGTTAACTACCTGATACCATGAGCATATGGGCTTCCCTGGTGGCTCAGATGTTAAAGCATCTGTCTCCAATGCGGGAGACCCGGGTTCAATCCCTGGGTTGGGAAGATCCCCTGGAGAAGGAAACGGTAACCCACTCCAGTATTCTTGCCTGGAGAATCCCATGGACGGAGAAGCCTGGTAGGCTACAGTCCACAGGATCACATAGAGTCGGACACGACTGAGCGATGGAACGGAACGGAACGGACCATGAGCATATAGCCCCAGGCCTCCTGGAGCCTAAGGACTGATAAAGTTAACCCCTGTGACATCACTCTGTCACCATCAGCCAATCAAAGAACTGTGCATGAGCTGATCACAGACTCTGCAAATCCCTCCCTCACCTGGCTTTTAAAAGTGCTTTGCTGAGACTCAGCAACCCATCTTGGTGCATGGTCCAGGAATAAGCCTTCTTATGCTCCAAACACCAATGTTTCAGTTTGTTTGGCTTCACTAAGCATGTGAATGTGGCAGAAGAACTTGTGCTAATTTGGCTGCTATTGAGAGAGGGACTGTATTCATTCACTTGTTTATCTATTAGTTTGTTTATTCAGTCGGCTGACCATCCATTCACTTGTTTACTCATTAACCCACATCCATAAACCTTCCAGAGTCTTTTCTGTACATATATTCTTTTTCAGCATAATATGCACTAGTGCAATTCATTATCAATGTTAACAGTATCCAAGTCCATATTTCAAACTCACTAAAAGCATTTGGAAGTTCAGAGGAAAATAAAGTAGCAGTCTTAAATATGTCACTGCTATTGGTATTAATTATAGAAATAATGGAAAGGAGAGAATGAAAGATTTTAAAGTATTTTCAGAATGATCAATAAATACATATGTTTGGAATATTATTTTTAAAAATACATTTGTGTAATGAAATAATTATTTTATATTTTAATATAGCATAATTATTTTTTATTTTGACTTTCATTATATTCATATATAATGATTATTATATAGTTGCTTTATAGAAATATATAATTACAGAAGGAAATGATATCCCACTCCAGTATTCTTGCCTGGGAATTCCTGTGGACAGAGGAGCCTGGTGGGCTACAACAAAGAGTTGAACACAACCTAGTGACTAGACAACAAGAACAGATTATATTTAATACAATATTTGTGAGGTGATTGACAAAAGAGAAACAGACTCTCAGATAATAAACAACACGAGCAGGAACACTATGGGCTCTTCAGGAGCAAGTTTCTTGTTTTAGCAACTCTGAGGATTCAATGGCAGACCCTGAGGGATGTGGTGGGCAGACTTCTGGGGCATTCTTCCAACAGATACAATGATTCAAGTTTTGTGTGGTTGTCTGAGGAGGTCTTACAAATAGCTAAGAAAAGAAAAGTTAAAGGCTAAGGAGAAAAGGAAAGATATACCCATCTGAATGCAGGGTTCCCAAAGAATAGCAAGGAGAGATTAGATGATCTTACTCAGTGATCAATGCAAAGAAATAGAGGAAAACAACAATGGGAAAGACTAGGGATCGCTTTAAGAAAATTAGAGATACCAAGGGAATATTTCATGCAAAGATGGACACAATAAAAGACAAAAAATGTATGGACCTAACAGGAGCAGAAGATATTAAGAAGAGGTGGAAAGAATGGACAGAAGAACTATACAAAAAAGATCTTCGTGACCCAGATAACCACTATAGTTTGATCACTCACCTAGAGTCAGACATCCTGACTGCGAAGTCAAGTGGATCTTAGGAAGCATCACTATGAACAAACGAGCAAAACTAGTAGAGGTGATGAAATTCCAGCTGAGCTACTTCATCTCCTATAATACGATGCTGAGAAAGTGCTGCACTCAATATGCCGAAAAACATGGAAGACTCAGAAGTGGCCACAGGAGTGGAAAAGTTCAGTTTTTATTTCAGTCCCAAAGAAAGGCAATGCCAAAAAATGTCCAGAGTACTGCACAATTGCACCCATCTCACACGCTAGAAAACAGATGCTCAAAATTCTCCAAGAGAGGCTTCAGCAGTACATGAACTGAGAACTTGCAGATGTTCAGAATGGATTTAGAAAAGGCAGAAGCAATTCATATCAATGTATGGCAAAACCAACCAATATAATATTGTAAAATAATTTGCCTCCAATAAAAAATAAATTAACTACATAAAAAAATAAAAAATAAATAAATAAATAAAAAAGAAAAGGCAGAAGAACCAGAAGTCAAAACCGGCAACATCCATTGGATCATCAAAAAAGCAAAAGAGTTCCAGAAAAACATCTGCTTGTGCTTTATTGATTATGCCAAACACTTTGATGTGTGTGGATCACAGCAAACTGTGGAAAATTCTTCAAGAGATGGGAATAGCAGACCACCTGACCTGCCTCCTGAGAAACCTGCATGCAGGTCAAGAAGCAACGGTTAGAGGTGGACATGGAACAACAGACTGGTTCTGAATTGGGAAAGGAGTACATCAGGGTTGTATAATGTCACCCTGCTTATTAAACTTCTATGCAGAGTACATCATGCAAAATTTCAGGTAGGATGAAGCACAAGCTGGAATCAAGATTGCCAGGAGAAATATAAATAACCTCAGATATGCAGATGACACCACCGTTATGCCAGAACATGAAGAGGAACTAAAGAGCCTCTTGATGAAAGTAAAAGAGGAGAGTGAAAAAGTTGGCTTAAAGGTCAACATTCAAAAAACAAAAACCATTCTATCACCTCCCATCACTTCATGGCAAATAGATGAAGAAACAATGGAAACAGAGACTTTATTTTCTTGGGCTCCAAAATCACTGCAGATGGTGACTGCAGCCACAAAATTAAGATGCTAGCTCCTTGGGTGAAAAGCTATGACAGACCTAGACAGCATATTAAGAAGCAGAAACATTGCTTTGCCAACAGAGATCCATCTAGTCCAAGCTATGGTTTTTCCAGTAGTCATGTATGGATGGAAGCATTGGACCATGAAGAAGGCTGAGCACCAAAGAATTGATGCTTTTGAACCGTGTTGTTGGAGAAGACTCTTGAGAGTCCCTTTGACTGCAAGGAGATCCAACCAGTCAATCCTAAAGGAAATCAATCCTGAATATTCATTGGAAGGACTGAAGCTGAAGTTGAAGCTCCAGTACTTTGGCCACCTGATGCAAAGAGCTGACTCATTTGAAAAGACCCTGATACTGGGAAAGACTGAAGGCAAGAGGAGAAGGGGACGACAGAGGATGAGATGGTTGAACGGCATCACTGACTCGATGCACATGAGTCTGAGCAAGTTTGGGGAGCTGGTAATGGACAAGGGAAGCCTGGCGTGCTACAGTCCATGGGGGTCACAAGGAGTCAGACACTGCTGAGTGACTGAAATGAATTGAACTGAAAAAAAATTACTTCCTCTTTAAGACAAATTTATACGTTAAATACTTAGATCTGTGTTTGTTCTTCTGATAAAAGATTTTCATATCACAAAAGAATAAGAGCTAAAATGACACTGTTTTAGACTAAATGTTATTTTTCTGTAATGATTAGTTAGTATTTAATCCATATGTATCAGTTAATATTTACTTCTAGTTTCAAGTTATAGGAAGCTTAACTCATATTAGCTCAAGCAAAGTTCAGAAAGACCCCAGGCTTCAGGTAAGGCCAGAATCCAAAGGTCAAATAATGGTACCAATTGCCTTTTCTCCTAATTCCCTTTGGTATTCTCTTGGTTGACTTAATTATCAGGCAGAATTTTGACACATAATCTCGGATTAAAATTACCAGTTCTTTCCCTATTGATCTAAGGAAAGTCATAAGAAAGACCTGACTGGGCCATGGACCTACCCTGTGATGAAAGACTGACCCTGGTACTCAAGAGCTCCAACCTGGAGATGAGCAAAAGGAATGTCCCCAGAGGAAAAGACTCCAGCAAAGACTAACTATTGCACTTGAACCATATACTTGGCATTTATGAAGGATGGAGCTTTATACCACTGAGTTTTTGCTTTCTGTAAATAAGTTTGGTATTGGATATGTGATAAATCTGTATAATCAAAGCTTCAGTTTTTCCAGTAGCATTGTATGGATGTGAGAGTTGGACCATGAAGAAGGCTGAACGCCAAAGAAACAATACTTTCAAATTAGGGTGCTGGGGAAGATTCTTGAGAGTCCCTTGGAAAGCAAGGAGATCAAACCAGTCAATCCTAAAGGAAATCGACCCTGAATATTCATTGGAAAGACTGATGCTAAAGCTGAAGCTCCAATACTTTGGCCACCTGATGTGAAGAGCCGACTCATTGGAAAAGACCCTGATGCTGGGAAAGGTTAAAAGCAAAATGAGAAGGGGGCAGCAGAGGGTGAGATAGTTAGATGGCGTCACCTACTCAATTGACATGAATTTGAACAAACTGGGATATAGTGAAGGACAGGGAAGCCTGGCGTGCTGCAGTCCATGCGGTCGCAAAGAATCAGATATGACTTATTGACTGAACAACGGCAACAATGTGATAAATGGTATAAATTAAGATGTTTCAGACATATCACTCATTTGGGTAATGTTTGGGGCATGAGTATCTTCTTCCATGAGACACTATTTGCTTATATCAGTTACTAGCCAACAAGTCTTTATCAAGCAATTCCTATAACCTAAGTATCCTGTTCACACAGCACAAATCAAATTACAGCACAGTCAGTACCACGATAATGGAAATCTCTCCTGACAAGCAAAGCCCAGGCCTCAGCTGTGAGCACGGAGTTTAGAGTGATATTCAATAACCCCATTTCAGAGCTGTCCCAGAACATGGTTGTCCTTGTAACAGTGTATGGCAGGTAATCTGTGCTGAGTAGATCCTTAAGATGCTTTGTTTTTGTTTTTTTTCCTTTGTGTTTTTCATTTGGGTGATTTCACTATTGATTAGCATTGTCTGGGAGCCAAAAAGGAAAACGAGTCTCCGATTAGTTTGCATGATCATCACTGGCTTGTCAGAGGGAGTGTGAAATCTCAGGATGGAGCAGAGATTTTCATAGGGCATTTTGCCATTAGGGGCTTCCCCCGTGGCTTCAGTTCAGTTCAGTTGCTCAGTTGTGTCCGACTCTTTGCGACCCCATGAATCACAGCACGCCAGGCCTCCCTGTCCATCACCAACTCCCAGAGTTCACCCAAACCCATGTGCATCGAGTCGGTGATGCCATCCAGCCATCTCATCCTCTGTCGTCCCTTTCTCCTCCTGCCCCCAAACCCTCCTAGCATCAGGGTCTTTTCCAATGAGTCAACTCTTCACATGAGGTGGTCAAAGTATTGGAGTTTTAGCTTCAACATCAGTCCTTCCAATGAACATCCAGGACTGGTTTCCTTTAGGATGGATGGGTTGGATCTCCTTGCAGTCCAAGGGACTCTCAAGAGTCTTCTCCAACACCACAGTTCAAAAGCATCAATTCATTGGCACTCAGCTTTCTTCATAGTCCAACTCTCACATCCATACATGACCACTGGAAAAACCGGCTTAGTGGTAAAGAATCTGCCTGCAATGCAGGAGACCTAGTTTCAATCCCTGGGTTGGGAAGGGCCCCCTGGAGGAGGGCATGGCAACCCACTCTAGTATTCTTGCCTGGAGAATCCCATGGACAGAAGAACCTGGCAGGCTACAGTCCATAGGGTCGCAAAGAGTCAACACAGCTGAAGGTACTGAGCACACACGCACACACCATCAGAGGAATTCTAGCTAGGTGATGAACACAGCCTCCTTTTCCTACAGAAAATCATGTTGAGTAGATTTCAGACTACATGCAAATGCAGACTTCAAGCTTGCATGAAATCTTATACCAGGAAGGGCAAGTCTGGAGAGTTAGTCAGGGTCTGATTGTGCTATCTAAGGAAACTGGGCTTCATCCCTTCTGTAGGGAATGTTTAAGAGAGTTTGAAAAAGTGATAAAATGAGATTTTCAGTTGAGAAAGAATATCCTAACAATGAATGAGGAACGGATTGGAGGAGCATTCCGGAACCAGCACCTTTTCCTGACCCTCCTCCGCAGTTGGGCCTACACCCCAGTTTTGGCCATTTACATCCTCTTCCTAAGACTTTGAGACTTAGACCTCTAGGCCACTCTGGGTGGGACCTGATTTTCCCAGAACTAGTTGTACAACTTTCTATTTGACTAAAAGAATATCCTGAGAGCATTTCAGTAACTTATTTTTCTGTTTAAATTAGCCAGTGCTGACTTCCGTTTTTTAGAACAGAATTGCTAAAAAAGTTAATTGCCTGCTATACTTAGGTCACCTTTCACAGAGATGCCTGTAGCCATCTGAGATTTAACTTCATCCATGAGTAAGCAGAAAAGAGCAGTTGCGCACCATAGTATTAGGCAAGATGGAAGGGGTTGGTTCAGCCCACCAGATACTAGCAAAGTTATCACAACCATCATCGAATAACAATTTGAAGCTAACAATAACCGTTTTTCTAAATTTTATACCATTTTACAACAATGTGGGCCTTTTGAAAGCATTGCTTCTGTCAGCTCGCTCTATATTAAGTGGCAAGAATTTTTTTAGAACTGGGTCATCTGTGCACTAGACTTGTTTTCTGTGAAAATGCCAGCCAAATAATCAAAGGCAAATTGAATCAATTAAGTGTATAATAGGCCAAATTTATCCTAGGAGGCCTGTCATGCTCAAGAGATGATTTATTTGCATTTTATTTAGTACAAAAATAAATGTTAAAACCATACAACCAAATGTCACATGGATCCTCTTTGGCAGATGCCGAGAGGTCCAGTGCCCACAGGAGATGGGTGTGGGAGCTAGGCTTGTAAGCAAAGTCTTCCACAGTCCCTGGACGTGCTTGAAGTACTTTCAAAGAGAATCACCAGATAAACACTAAGAGCTGTTTAAAGAGCAAATTATTTAAATTATTATTTAAAGTAATGTTTAAAACTACCACATGTGCTTTGGGAAATAGTCATTTGTGTTAGTTGCTCAGCTGTGTCTGACTCTTTGCGACTCCATGTGGACTGTAGCCCACCAGTCGCCTCTACCCACAGAATTCTCAGGCAAGAATACTGGAGTGGGTTGCCATTTCCTTCTCCAGGGGATCTTCCCAACCCAGGGATTGAACCTGGGTCTCCTTCATTGCAGGCAGATTCTTTACCATCTGAGACACCAGGGAAGCCTCTAATTACTATTCTAATTTTGTCTTTTTGTAATTCTCTCCTGACTTAAAACCTTTCTCTTTTCTTCTTCTTGACCGTCTTTTCAAGGCTAAGAACCACTTTTTTCTTTTATTTTAATTTTTCTCTCACACTGCTGGTTCCCTGGGTTTAAGTTTGCTCTGGTATGTTAACTTTGTAACACTAGGTTTCCAGTTTCCTTTAATTATCGAATCTTCAGTAGCCTAAATATTTCTCTTGGTAATTTTTCAGTTCAGTTCAGTTCAGTTCAGCCGCTCTGTCGTGTCTGACTCCTTGCCACCCCATGAATCACAGCACGCCAGGCCTCCCTGTCCATCACCAACTCCCGGAGTTCACTCAAACTCGTGTCCATCGAGTCAGTGATGCCATCCAGCCATCTCATTCTCTGTTGTCCCCTTCTCCTCCCGCCCCCAATCCCTCCCAGCATCAGAGTCTTTTCCAGTGAGTCAACTCGTTGCACGAGGTGGTCAAAGTATTGGAGCTTCAGCTTTAGCATCAGTCCTTCCAATGAACACCCAGGATTGATCTCCTCTAGAATGGACTGGTTGGATCTCCTTGCAGTCCAAGGGACTCTCAAGAGTCTTCTCCAGCACCACAGTAAACTGGTGTAAATCTTTCTCTGGAAATCAGCGTATTTTTCCTGAAATAGGTTATTACTTTATACTTAATTTTATGCTTCAATCAGCAGATTGTCTTCAGCCTTTCTGCTAAGGTTTGTTATTTGTTATTCATCATCATTCACTATATAAAATGAAAAAAAAAAGGTTTCTGGCTGTTCTTAAGTTTTTTTTTTTTCTTTTTACAACACAAAGCTGTTGTGTCAGCAGAGACAGATGTTTCAACAGAGAAGTGTCTTGCTGTTGGCATCACCCAAGGCAATGCTGTTTAGGTCAATGAGTTCAGTGAATGTAGTTGGGACATGAGTAGCACTAAAAATCAATTCAAAGCGGTTTCTTTATGTTTAATAAACAGTCTCCAGAAAAATCAGTGAATTACTTATTTTTATACCTGTTGCTGAGGATTTGGATTATAGTGTCTAAAAGTTCACTTTTGGTCAAGACCTCTCAAGTGAGTGACGGAAGATTATGGCCTAGAATGCAAGCTTCTCAAATGTATTTCAGTGCTGGTGGGGCCTTGGACAATGTTTCATGGCTTCATGTTTCAGACTGTGGCTTGGCCATTCATTTAGTTTTGTGTCTTTGGGCAAGATTAGTAACTTATTTTCTGCATCTTAATACTTTCCTGAGGAACTGTTGAATTAGACGTGATGTCTATGAAGTGTGGGGCTTCCCTTGCGGCTTAGTGGTGAAGAATCCACCCACAATGCAGGAGACCCAGGTTCTATCCCTGGGTTGGGAAAATCTCCTGAGAAGGGAATGTCTACCCACTCCAGTATTCTTGCCTGGGAAATCCCATGGACAGAGGAGCCTGGTGGGCTGCAGTCCATGGGGTTTCAGTCCATGGGGTTGCAGAGAATCAGATACAGTTGAGTGACTAACACTTTCACTATGGAATGTACATAGTATGTGTTTTTAAGATCATGGTTATTATCATTATTGTTGTTAGTAGCAGTGTTAGCTTTAGGATACGGTTTCCCAAATCTTTTGTTCAGCAGTAGGAGTACAAACCAAGTTAATTGTTTCCTTACTCCTGAGAAAGTTTAAGTATCATTAAAGGTATTTTGAGCTATGATTTCTGAGCACTAACATGATTATGAAAAGATAAAATACAATACAGCTCAACCTTACTCATTATCAACCTACTCATTATCTCTACTCGGATGTCTAATGAGTGCATGGAGCTCAAAATGCCCTAAACTCAATTCCTGGTTCCTGATCCCCTCATACCTGCGCTACCCATGACCTTCCTCACATGGTTGCTGGTACCTCCAACCTGCCAGTTGCCTAGACCAAAAGCTCTGGAGTCATCCTTTAATTCTATCATGGCTCATATAAAATCTGTCAGCAAATCCTACGAGTTCTACCTTCTTATCTGTTTTATTTCATAGCCTCCCAACCAGTTTCTCTCCCAACCAGCTTCTGTCCTTCCCAAAGCCAAGGAAATGGCTTATTCTATTTTATTCTCTGGAAAGGACATGGTGTATCAAGGGTGTCTTTTCAACAACTTGACATATTATGGAGTGTCTCTTCTCAAACATGTTTAATGTTTCCATTTTATCCAGAGTAAAAGCCGCATCTTTGCTAAAACCTGCCATGCCACATAGTCTAGCCCCCACTTTTGCCTCATTTTCATAGGTGACGTGCCCGAAGTTTTGCTACTCTTTAGGCTTGTCAACTTTTTCAGCTGATGTTTTTTGGACTACCTTATCAAAAGTATTTAAGGACACATCCAGAAAACATAAGCATCTTGATAATGATTTTAAAAAGAGTCTCTGGACATTTCTCTTTGGTAACTTTGATTCTTTATACCTATGACTTGGTAACAAGGTGGTTTGTAACTGACAAGAATTTTTCATTTCCATTGAAACATTGCCAATACTAATAACTTCAAACCATCATTTTTACCTTAGCGGTGAGACATTTTATTTATTTAGTTAAAACATTTATTAGAGACTATTTTTTAGCAAAGGTAAAAATGATGATGGATCTGGGGAGGACATCACTTATAAACTGATCATGAATACTAGAACTCAGAATAAAATGTTGTTCACTGGTCAGTATCCCTATCTGTGTGGACTTACATCAATCATTTGTGCTTGGTATGGTCCTTATAGCAGTACACTCTTCTGTGCCCTTTTCTTTTTCATATGAACCTATTCCAGTGAGCACTGGTGTTTATATGGAAACACATGCATCCTAAAAATAGTAGTGAGTACCTTGTGGAAGTAATAACCATTTTCTTAATAAAATTCTTGATGGCTGGTTGATGCTGTCAGGAACAAACCATTTCTTACCCTCATAACAGAGAACAGATTATTTATAATTAGTTTATTGGTGAGAATGCTTTTCATCTTCTGCACATTTATAAGGTTAATAGCTTTGGGGCAGTCCTGTGTAATTTTTTAAACATCTTCTTTGGCATAGTCACGCTTGTGTGCCGTTGAACTTGTGAACTCAGCTAACTTATCTATCTAGCATACTTTGCTAGGCTCTTTTGTAAAGCATTTCTGTATTGGCATCAGAATAAAACAAACAAACAAAAAACCCAATTGTAATCTCAGAGATGTAATGTAAAAAGAAACAGAGTATTACGGCAAGCAGTGTCTTTCAAATTCTTGTTATATAAATGAATATCCACAAAAAACATACAATTTCAGATTTCCATGCTAAATCTTCATTCATCTGTGGCATTGCTCTGGTCATCAACTTTTTGATACAAAGAGTAGAGTGAGAGCTATACTGCAGGATAAACAGTGGAGAAATAGTTACTGGTGGGAAGTTCTGATCAAGTGAGCATGAAACTGAATGAGTTTGAGTTCAGATTTCATTAGTTAGAGTTATTAAGCACAAAACTCAAGGACTAAAAGACTGGTCAAGCTTCCTTGCTAAGATATTATGTGGGTCTAGATTTAGAGGAACCTTCTGGTCTTCATGGATAATTCAACTTTTATTCTTTTTGTTCAGTGGAAACACAAAGTTGGGAAACTTAGAGTAAACAACTGAATAATTAAGTAAGCACTACAAACAGTGGAAACAGTGTCAGACTTTATTTTTTGGGGCTCCAAAATCACTGCAGATGCTGATTGCAGCCATGAAATTAAAAGACGCTTACTCCTTGGAAGGAAAGTTATGACCAACCTTGATAGTATATTAAAAAGCAGAGACATTACTTTGCCAACAAAGGTCCGTCTAGTCAAGGCTATGGTTTTTCCCATGGTCATGTATGGATGTGAGAGTTGGACTGTGAAGAAAGCTGATCACCGAAGAATTGATGCTTTTGAACTGTGGTGTTGGAGAAGACTCTTGAGAGTCCCTTGGACTGCAAGGAGATCCAACCAGTCCATTCTAAAGGAGATCAATCCTGGGTGTTCATTGGAAGGACTGATGCTAAAGCTGAAACTGCAATACTTTGGCCACCTCATGCGACGAGTTGACTCACTGGAAAAGACTCTGATGCTAGGAAAGGTTGGGGGCGGGTGGAGAAGGGGACGACAGAAAATGAGATGGCTGGATGGCATCACCGACTCGATGGACACGAGTTTGAGTGAACTCCAGGAGTTTGTGATGGACAGGGAGGCCTGGCGTGCTGTGATTCATGGGGTTGCGGAGAGTCGGACACGACTGAGTGACTGAACTGAACTGAACTGAACTGACACTACAGTTATAAGAGACACATTGTGGCAAACTTCTTCAGTCCTAGGAATTTTTTGCCTCTTCTCTGTAGTTATTTGCCATATGGTTAGCTTCTTTAAACCTCTTAAGAGCACCAACTAAGAAGCCATTATAAGCAATTTTTAATCTAAATATATATGTGTTCACATCGATTTGAGTGTTGCCATGATTGATGGTCATTTCCAACATTTCCCCAATCCTTGCATGCTAAGTGGCTTCAGTTGTGTCCAACTCTTTGTAACCCCATGGACTGTAGCCCACCAGCCTCCTCTGTCCATGGGATTCTCCCAGCAAGAATACTGGAGTGGGTTGCCATGCCCTCCTCCAGAGGATCTTTCTGACCCAGGGATTGGACTCTTATCTCTTACATCTCCTGCATTTGCAGAAGGGTTCTTTACCACTAGTGCCATCTGGAATGCTCTCCCCAATCCTTTCCACTGAATTGTTTTATCTTTATTCTGTAGCATTTTAACCAGATTTGTGCCTGATCAACCAAATTAATTTTCCTTTCTTTCAAGGACTTCATTCTGATCTTGCTTGAAATGTGATGTGCCATTTGAATGGAAGATAAACCAGTCTCCTCTTATCACACAAATAGCAGGAGAGAAAACAGAGAGTTGACTTAGCTCAATTTACATTTCCTTATCTCTTGTTGAAGGCAAAATATATTTAGACCAGTGGGAAATAAGGTATCAAACATTATCCCGTGGTGACACTAGTATGTTATTTTACTTTGTTCCCTAAGGATGGACTATTTGGAATGTGATTCTCCAAAAATGCTAAGCTTCATTTTAGTTTCTATAGTAGCTTTTCTTTTCTTCATAAGCTTATGGCATTTATATTACTTTTCTCATATTTTCTTTCTTATTCAGTCATTTAATTCAATGGTCTATGACATAGTTCCAAAGAATGTCTAAAATATCTCCATCTGACCTCCTCTTTGGTGAGGAGAGCTTCCTGCTTTTGCATTAATGAGTGGACTCAAAATCCATTTCCCTTGAAATTGGACTGAACTCAGAGACTCACTTTTACTTCTATTTACAGAAAAAAATATCATCAAAATGTATGAGATCTAAGATTGCAAGGAGAGCCAACCAGTCCATTCTAAAGGGAATCAGTCCTGAATATTCATTGGAAGGACTGATGCTGAAGCCGAAACTCCAATACTTTGGCCACCTGATGTGAAGAGCTGACTCATTTGAAAAGACCCTGATGCTGGGAAAGATTGAAGGCAAGAGGAGAAAGGGACGACAGAGGATGAGATGGTTGAATGGCATCACTGATTCGATGCACATGAGTTTGAGTAAACTCTGGGAGTTGGTGATGGACAGGGAGGCCTGGCGTGCCACAATCCATGGGGTCGCAAAAAGTTGGACACGACTGAGCGACTGAACTGAACTGAACTGAAGATTACAATGGACAACAGGACATGGTGGAAGTAAGACTGTATGTCTCTGAAGACTAGGTCAGAAAAGTCTTAGGGCTTCCGTTTGGGTCTCTTGAAATGTTTCCTCTCTTGAAGTTTCTTGTTGAAACCTAGCTTCTCTGTTTCATGAAGCCTCAGTCACATGGAGAGAACATGTATAAGTGTTCTGGTAAACAGTTGCAACTGAGTCCAGGCTTCTGGTCACTCCTGCATAGTATCAGGCATCTATTTGAAGTAACTTTCAAATGATTCTTGTGCTTGGCCATTTGAGTCATGCCTGGTCAATTGAATATTCTCCACTGTGGCCCAGACATCATGAGAAGTAAAGAATCATCCCTTCTCTGCCCTTTCTGAATTCATGACCGCAGAATCTGTGAGCATATCAAATGGTTCTTGATATATGCCACAGTGTTCTACGACTGGTTTTAATGTCACAATAGATAATTGTAACAGAATTCACCCAAGAACAGAGTGTTCCCTTAACAAAAACTTAAAACTTATCCCTATCTTCGAGATGAGATTGCAAATGGAAAATGAAAGGGTTTTGCAGCTTCTGCTATGAAAATTTGGAAGGATGTTAAAGAGGGTATTAACAAATGCTGAAAGGTCAGTAAAATAATTATTAAGGAAGTGGGAAAAAAATGTTGGACAACACAGTTGAGTATTCAAATTATCATGTGGTGATATAGAAAATAGAAAATAAGTCTAATAAATTGGTGGGTTTCCTAATGAAATTTCCAAGCAGAATATTTGAAGTACTAACTTGCTTCTCTTAGTACATTATAAGATGTAGGGAAAGGAGAGATAATGTTAAAAAGGAAATATTTAGGTTTCAAGCAAAATTTAGTAAAAATGTTAAAAAAAACAAACAAAAAAATAAAACCCATGACTTTGTGGGCTGAAAAATTTAACTGATTTTAATTCCCAGCCTCTCCAAATGACAAAAGATTCTCAAAGAAAAGACCTTGGGGTAAAGATCAAATTCAGAGCACTGTTGGGAAAATATAGTCTTGGAGTAAGGATTAAGCTAATGGCTAGTGGTGTGGCTGTAAAACCTTTTGTAAACTATAGAAAGGGCTTCCCTGGTGGCTCAGAGGTTAAAGCGTCTGCCTCCAGTGCAGGAGGCCGGGGTTCGATCCCTGGGTCCGGAAGATCCCCTGGAGAAGGAAATGGTAACCCACTCCAGTATTCTTGCCTGGAGAATCCCATGGACGGAGAAGCCTGTAGGCTACAGTCCACGGGGTCGCAAAGAGTCGGACACGACTGAGCGACTGAGCGGAACGGAACGGAAACTATAGAAAAGATTTAAGATAATGCCTCAGGGGTCCATTCATACAGCCTCGGAATCCTAGGCATCTAAAGGCATATTTTACAGACACTCTCTGTTAAACAATCTAAGGAAATTATCCCACTGCAGCTTCATGAGGGGCCGTGGAAAAACAAAAGCTATCTCAAACAGATCTGTGGATATTAAGTTTTTTCAAGTGGCTTGAACACCAAAAGATAATTCATAGAACCTCCACAAAGTTTTAAAGAAATTCTACTGGCAGAAATGCTATTGTTTGCTATTGTTCAGTTGCTCAGTCGTGTCTGACTCTGCAGCCCCATGGACTATAGCACACCAGGCTCTTCTGTCCTCCACCATTTTCTGGAGTTTGCTTAAACTCATGTGCATTGAATTAGTGATATTATCTAACATCTCACCTCTGCTGCCCCTTTCTCCTTTCACCTTCAGTCTTTCCCATTATTAGGTCTTTTCCAGTGAGTTGGCTCTTACCATTAGGTAGCCAAAGAACTGGAGGTTCAGCTTCAGCAGTTGTCCTTCCAAAGAATCTTCCAGGTTGATTTCCTTTAGGGTTGACTGGTTTGATTTCCTTGCAGTCCAAGGAACTCTCAAGAGTCTTCTCCAAAGGAATCAAAGGAATCCGTTCTTTGGTTCTCAACCTTCTTTATGTCCAACTCTCAAATCCATAAATGACTACTGGAAAAACCATAGCTTTGATTATATAGACCTTAGTCAATAAAGTAATGTCTGCTTTTTAATATACTATCTTGGTTTCCCATAGCTTTTCTTTCAGGGAGTGTCTTTTTCAAGTGTCTTTTATTTTCATGCAGTCACCATCTCCAGTGATTTTGGAGCCCAAGAAAATATAGTCTGTCACTGTTTCCATTGTTTCCCCATCTATTTGCCATGACGTGATGGGACCATCACGAGATGGCAACTGGCCATGATCTTAGTTTTTTGAATATTGAGTTTTAAGTCAGCTTTTTTACTCTCCTCTTTCACTTTCATCAAGAGGCTCTTGAGTTCCTCTTCACTTTCTGCCATAAGGGCAGTCTGCATATCTGAGGTTATTGATATTTCTCCCTGCAGTCTTGATTCCAGCTTGTGCTTCATCCAGCCTGGCATCTCACATGATGTACTCTTCGTGTATGCTAAATAAACAAGGTGACAATATACAGCCTTGACATACTCCTTTCCCAATTTGGAAACAGTCCGTTGTTCCAATTCTGGTTCTGTTACTTCTTGACCTACATACAGATTTCTCAGGAGGCAGGTAGGGTGGTCTGGTATGCCCATCTCTTTAATAATTTTCCACAGTTTGTTGTGATCCATACAGTCAAGGACTTTACTATAATCAATAAAGCAGATATTTTTCTGGGATTCTCCTGTGTTTTTCTGGAAGTCTCCCTAGTAAGCCAAAACAGAAGAAAAATACTTTGTGTGATTGATTGGAATTAATTAGATGGACTGAGTCCACAGTGACTTTAGGCTTCATCTCATCGTATTATGTCATAATAGGGGTGGTTTTACACTGTTCCTGGCCATAGTTCCTTGTCATTGTCTCAGAATTTGTAATGTCTGCTGAAAGGACCTGAACATGGTCATGACAAGGTTAAATCTTCCTTCTCTCTATACTGTCCTTCAGTGGAAGCGGACAGTGTTTTCCCTCTGCTATTTTCATTGACTCTGCTTCCCAGGCTTAATATATTTCCCTATTGATTAAAACATTCTTCTTTTAAACCTGTCAGTAAAATCAATCAGGCTACCTTGGAGACATTGGTATCTGAGATCTTTCTGTATTCTTAAAATGCATTTGCACTCTTGTTTTTCTTTATGTTTTGTGTACTTCACTAATACTTCCAAAGCTTTCATTCTATGCCTGTCCATAAAGTTATACTACACTAGGGAATGATCCATATATCTATGATCTACAGTGTTTATGAAGTATTCTGTGCTTTTAAATATTAATTCAGATGCAATGTCATAACATGTTGAAATTTTTTCCTAGTGGCTTGACATTCTGTAATTTTTCTGGCAAGCCTGTGTCCACAAATTGTTCCTTATTTCTTTCTTATTCAAGTCAACAATTGCTACATTTATGATACTAGATTGTTGTACTCTTTGAAATTGCCTCACTTCATTGTGATTTTGTCATATTTGCAGTGAAATTTTATTTTCCAAATCCATTTGTTTACAAGCTTTGGGAATCCAATTTCCTGTAGATATTAAAAAGAGGGATTTATTGTTGTTTTTGTAACAGAGGGCATGATGCTGGGCCTCAGATTCTGTCATTGCAATGTTGGATAGTTCTGTCCTTTGATTTCATTGATCTCATTTGCTGATACTATTGATGATTTCATTCATGTAGCTTTGAAAGATAATTCTAAAGAGTCCCAAGTTACATCATCTTTATAGCCTCATATCTCAGAGGAAGAACAATGTTATCGCTCCCTCCCTGCATACATACTCAAAGTTTTGTAACTTGCTCTTATCTTTTTTTTTCCTCGTCTTTGAGCTAATTTTTTTTTTTGACTAGTAGAATGGAGTGCTTTAATTGGCCTATGTATTAATAGACTGCTTATGATTTATTGGAAGCAAACTACGAGAACCACTTCAGGATCCATGTAATGGAAAAGAGTGGTATCCCAAAGGCAGACTGGACTTTTAGCAGATGAATAGCCAATGACGCTGGGAAAGGTTGGGGGCAGGAGGAGAAGGGGGCGACAGAGAATGAGATGGCTGGATGGCATCGCCAACTCTATGGACATGAGTTTGAGTGAACTCTGGGAGTTGGTGATGGACAGGGAGGTCTGGCGTGCTGTGATTCATGAGGTTGCAGAGAGTTGGACAAGACTGAGTGACTGACCTGAACTGAACTGACTGAGCAAATGACACTCTGGGAGTGATATTAACAGACAGTCTCATATTTATATACACATGCTGTGTCCTATAATGATTCCAAAGGCACTTATGATTTCAGCTTTTGTTCTTTGTATATGTGTTACTCCTTGGAAGGAAAGTTATGACCAACCTAGATAGCATATTAAAAAGCAGAGACATTACTTTGCCAACCAAGGTCCGTCTAGTCAAGGCTATGGTTTTTCCCGTGGTCATGTATGGATGTGAGAGTCGGACTTTGAAGAAAGCTGATCGCCGAAGAATTGATGCTTTTGAACTGTGGTGTTGGAGAAGACTCTTGAGAGTCCCTTGGACTGCAAGGAGATCCAACCAGTCCATTCTAAAGGAGATCAACCCTGGGTGTTCATTGGAAGGACTGATGCTAAAGCTGAAACTGCAATACTTTGACCACCTCATGCGACGAGTTGACTCACTGGAAAAGACTCTGATGTTGGAGGGATTGGGGGTGGGAGGAGAAGAAGACGACAGAGAATGAGATGGCTGGATGGCATCACCAACTCGATGGACATGAGTTTGAGTGAACTCCGGGAGTTGGTGATGGACAGGGAGGCCTGGTGTGCTGTGATTCATGGGGTTGCAAAGAGTCAGACATGACTGAGCGACTGAACTGAACTGAACTGATATGTGATACATATAAAGTAATTGTGAAAGTATCTGAAATCATAATATGTGAGCAAAACAAAGTTCAATTATAGGGATTGGCAAACTATAGCTCATGGGCCAGACCTAACTTTCTGCCTGTTTTAGTGAGTAAAGTCATACTGGAACATGGCCACACCCATTCCTCTACTGTCTATGGCTGCTTTCACTCTACAGCAGATTGAATAGCTGTGATAGAGACCATTTAACTTGCAAAGCCAAAAATATTTACTCTCTGGTTCTTTACAGAAAGTTTTTTGATTGCTCTTCTATTAGAAAGACTTTCTTATTCAATTGAGTAATCTGTAACTAGTAAATAAGACCAGGAAGAAGCAGTTCATTAATCGTCTGAGTCAGCAGAGGTAATTGACATGGGAATGTATCTTACAGCTAATCTATCTTTAGATTTATCTGGGTTAATTTTGAGTTAATTCTGGGTTATTTATCTGAGATTAATTCATTATGGTGAATTTTTGTTCTTTCTCACACTCATTTCAGAAACAAATCCTGTTCTGAGACATTTCCTGAACTAGGCACCAATGGACTGGCAGAAGAAATTTTCTGAATATTGCCATGTAGAGAGGATGTAGAGATACTTCCATGGGGTTTCAGATGATATCTTCAATAAAAGCACCTGAGGATGAATCAGAACTGATATGGCATCTGGAGTTTGTCAGTTCATTAAATTCCACTTCACAATTTAACTTCATATCTTAGTCAGCTTCAGCTGCCATGACAGAATTCCATAAGATGGGTAGCTTAAGCAACAAAAAATTATTATTATGGTTCTGGGGGCCAAAAGCCCAAGATCAAGGTGCCAGAGAGCTAGGTTTCACTTTGAGGCCTCTTCCTTTAGCTTCATGTTTCTGTGCTCACATGATCTCTTCTTTATGTGTGGATGGAAATAGGGAGAACAAGCTCTCTTGTATCTCTTATATGTATATGAGCACCAATCCTGTCATGAAGGCTCTACCCTCATGACCTCCTCTAACCCTTATTATCTCCTAAAAGCCCCATCCCCAAATACCATCACATGGGGGCTTAAATCTCCAAAATATGAATTGTCGGGTTGAGGGGAACACAGACATTCCATCCACAACATTTCCAGTGTCAAAATTTTGCATGTGCATGTATGATGATGATGATCCATGGTCAGAAAAATTGGAGAGAAAATTACTGTCATCATTCAACAAGTATTTATCAAACTGTTTAGATGTTTTAGTTTTTTATCCTTCAGTAATGTACATTTCTTGACCTCAAAGGTTCACAGTGAAACTCAAAATTTTTCAACCCAATTTGGTATACTCTGAGAATTCCGTAATAAAAACTAGACACTCAGAAGTCATTCTTAATACCTTCTTCTCACTTCTTCCAAGTCTTATCAATTTTGCCTCCAAAAGAAAGTGAAAGTGAACGTTGCTTAGTGCTGTCTGACTCTTTACGACCCCATGGACTATACAGTCCACGGAATTCTCCAGGCCAGAATACTGGAGTGGGTAGCCTTTCCCTTCTCCAGGGGATCTTCCCAACTCAGGGATCAAATCTAGGTCTCCTGCACTGCAGGCAGATTCTTTATCAGCTGAGCCACCAGGGAAACCCAAAATATATTTTAAATCCATCCATGTTTTACTATGTCCATCACTGCCCACTCTAGTCAAGGAAACCAGGAAACCACCTCTTGCTATTTGAAATAGTCTCCAGACTACTTTCCCTTCTCTCATTCTTATGATTCCCATGTGTTTATCTTCTGAGCAGTCAGTTTTCAAAACACATCAGAAATACCTGATTGTATTATCTAAATACTGTGAGCGCTACTTTGGCCTTCCATTGTTCTTCAGGACTAGTCATGGCCTTAAAGGCTCTGCCTTTAAACCTCTTCTTATCCTTCCTCATACTCTCCAGCCACACTGCCTATATTCTTATTCCTTATCTCCCTTTACTTTCCTCCTTTCCCTACTGTCTTAGTCCATTCAGGGTGTCATAAACAAATTGTCATAAACTAGGTGACTTGTAAACTATGGAAACTTATTTCTCATAGTTCTGGAAGCAGAGAAGTCTCAGATCAAATTACTGGCATGTTCATTGCCTGGTGAGGCCCAGCTTCAACACTGACCGTGTCTTTTCACTATAACCTCACATGGTGGACGACACGGGGCTTCTCAGAGATTGTTCTACAAGGGTACAGTCTCATTCACAACCTGCTTACCTCCCAAAGGCCCTACCTCAAAGGACGATCAGATTTGGGATTAGGTTTTCAACACAGGAAACATGGGGCGGGGGTGGGGGGGTGCAAGCATTCAGCCTTGAATCATTTCTATCATTTACATTGGAGATTATTTTTCAAGCTCATTCTCAACTCAAGGTCTTTGCCCTTGCAGTTCTCTCTTCCTGGAATACTCATATCTTCACATGGTGGACTTGTCCCTGACATTCTAACCTTGGACCAAATGTCATTATCTTAAGGACATCTTCCTCACTAAAAAAATCACTCTTTTAATTTGGATTCATTTCCCTGGTAACATCTTTTCTTTGTTTTCTTGCCGCTGCTGCTCTTTTTTTTTTTTTTTTTTAGTATTCCTAGTCTGCCTCTTTCACTAAAGATAATGTGACTGTGTATCTTCAGTGTTGACATAGTGCAAAACTGAATAAATAGATGAAAACATTAAAATGAAAACATGAAGTAGCAATGTCTCCCCAACTTGGTTTTAAAGAAAAAAATTCATACTTTATGGAAAGTCAGTACAATTGAGTAATTAATACATATTCTGAAACAAGTAGCTTGATTTGAAATCCAAGGTCTGTCATTTACTAGTTACATAATCTTACGTTCAACCTTGAACTTTGATTTTCTTATATTAAAAAAAATAGCTATAATATTTACCTTGTAGGGTTTTTATGAGAATCACATGAGTTGTCATAAGTAATGAACTGAGACTACTCCATAGCACACAGTCAACTCAGTATTAGAGTGTACATTAAATTAACATTCATTAATAACATTTATAATATTCAGTAATAGTATTTTATTAGTGAGTTATACTAAAATGAATCTAGCAAAAGTGTATTGACAAAATGGCTGAACATAGTTTGCAATTTTATACTTAAATGAACAGGAAAACAACAGAATCTTTTTTAAATTATTACAAAATAAGACGGAGACCAGTGGTCATGTATGGACGGGAGAGTCGGACTGTGAAGAAAGCTGAGCGCTGAAGAATCAATGCTTTTGAACTGTGGTGCTGGAGAAGACTCTTGAGAGTCCCTTGGACTGCAAGGAGATCCAACCAGTCCATTCTAAAGGAGATCAGTCCTGGGTGTTCATTGGAAGGACTGACGCTGAAGCTGAAACTCCAATACTTTGTCCACCTCATGCGAAGAGTTGACTCACTGGAAAAGACTCTGATGCTGGGAGGGATTGGGGGCAGGAGGAGAAGGGGATGACAGAGGATGAGATGGCTGGATGGCATCACCGACTCGATAGACATGAGTTTGAGTGAACTCCGGGAGTTGATGATGTACGGGGAGGCCTGGCGTCCTGTGATTCATGGGGTCACAGAGAGTCGGAAACGACTGAGCGACTGAACTGAACTGAACTGAAGACAGAGAAGGCCCTAAATTCTTAAAAAATTGACATAATTTTTGTATGGCACTATACTATATACAGATAATGCGCCCTATGGCAAGTAACGTCACCAACTTAAGAGGTATACATTATCAGTAGTTTAGGTATTGGAAAATAGAGGTGTCATGCAGTTCATTCACTTGCCCAAGGCCCCTATTTCTTGACCTATAGAGTCAAACCTTGAACACAGCTCTCTGACCTGCGCATTCTGAACTTTCTCAGTATGCTGTCTCACTCCTTTTGTTGTGATATTCATCAGGCTGTCTATGCACATGTTTGAGGCAGCAGCAATCAGGAGTCCCCCATAAATTAGAAAAAAAATATTTGGAAATAGATATTTCTGACTGCTGCTGAAGCTCCAATACTTTGGCTCCTTGATGTGAAGAGCCAACATATTGGAAAAGACCCTGATGCTAAGAAAGATTGATGGCAGAAGGAGAAGGGGGTGACAGAAGGAGAAGAAGGCCATGAGATGGTTGGATGGCATCACTGACTCAATAGACATGAGTTTGAGCAAATTCCGGGGGATGGTGAAGGACAGGGAAACCTGGCGTGCTGCAGTCTACAGGGCCACAAAGAATTAAACATGACTTAGTGACTGAACAGGCACAAAATGTTTCAGTTTTGTTTTATGAAACTTCCTTTACTTTCGTTGTTTAGTCTGTTTTCATTTTGATCACTATGTGTATGCGTGGCATCATAAAATTTTCAGTTCTTAGACTCTCTAAAGATCCAGAGATATAAACATCTGACCTTTCCATGTACCAATATACTGGCTTGGCAGAAGTAAATTCTTAGGACTTACATATCAATGATAACTGTTAACACTAGTTCTCTTGGCCTTGAAGACATCTCTGAAAGATAGGACCACACATGAAACAAAAATAATGATTTAGTCTTTATAGCAACCCATTTCTTGGCTTTGGTGCTGCTGAAGGCAGTGGGAGGTTAAGGGGAGGGGATGGGTGATGAAGGATTGATACTAATGACATTTGATTCACATGGAGTTGAATCACATTCACCCCTATATGGAGACTGATCCATTCCCCTAATCTCGCTCATCCTGGCAGGCAGACTCCATCTGATAATAACTCAGAATTCTTTCTCATTGGAGCCAATTCTGAACTGGTGGTCTGGAGACAAACTCTGTATTGAATTACCAAGTAGTTCCAATAGAATCATTTCCAACAGTCATTAAGGCTGATGGAATACCCATTTTTGAAAAGCAGTCCAGAATTCCAGATTTTTCCAAAAAGAAAAATTAGAGCTCAGCTCCTTTGTTCACGTTCCTCTTTTTAAGAGTGTGGAAAGATCTTTTTTGCAAGAAAGTAAAACAGGCCCTTATGTTTGGAAGAATGCTTGGAGAATGCCTCCATATTCTCTTCATTTCTGCTACCATGAACCTCCCACAGTATTCAAGGTGTAATGGGGAAAGCTGAGACATTGAGAGGTTGACAAAGGGTCTCTGTAGCTCAAAATACAAATGGCATCTCGGCTGTGTGGTTCCATGGTGGCTACATATATCAAAGTTTTGTGAATCTAAATCAAACTCTTTTTAGCAGAGAAGTACCTCAGTTGAAAGAGTGAAATGACTGTTATCTGCTGGGCTAGGATACTTGACACCATTCTAATCAAAGGAAGAGACAACATTCTATTTAGGACAAGGATGAGGTCATGGCAGTAGTTTGCAATGAGAAGACTAGTTCTTAATTGTTAGCCTGTGGATGGGAAATTTCTGAGGTATTGGTGTGGTTTGATATTGGTTTAATAATCCTTGATGGGAGCCTAGACAGTTATATCAAAAGGAGAGGTAACGTGTCATTTAAAAGATGACCAGAATCCTTTCCTCTTGGCTTTATATATTAAAAAAATTTTTTTTTTTGTAATTCTAGGATGCTTCACAGTAGGGATTGGATATACCTTATCCAATAAGGACCAGATGGGGCTGGTGAAGTAAGCTGAAAACACATGTGTTTGAGAAGCTGATACTAAGATTATAAGCCATTTCTGTTGGCTTGAAATGACAGAACCACAATCATCATGTTTTTGAGCCAATTCTTGCATTAAGAAATTTCTTGAAGAAACTAGATCCTTGCAATTTTTCTCTTTTTTTATTAGATAAGTTCCGAGGGAGCTTCGCATCCTAGATCCCTAAATGCTGTTGTGTTGTTGTTGTTCAGTTGCTCAGTCGTGTCCAACTCTTTGGTGACTCGTGTCAGACTCATGGAGGTGACGGAATTCCAGCTGAGCTATCTCAGCTCCTAAAAGATGATGCTGTGAAAGTGCTGCACTCAATATGCCAGCAAATTTGGAAAACTCAGCAGTGGCCACAGGACTGGAGAAGGTCAGTTTTCATTTCAACCCCAAAGAAGGGCAAAGAATGTTCAGACTACTTCACAGTTGTGCTCATTTCACATGCTAGCAAGGTCATGTTCAAAATGCTGTTATCATGTAGCTCATTTAAATAAGTGTCTCGAAGGTTCAAGTTTTCTCATTCCAGGAGTAAAAGACCTACTTGAGTTAATAGTTTCTGTCATTCAATAGTGGCATTTTCCTTTCTTTTTTCATGCTCTGTTGGTGCTGTGTAAGAAAGTGCTTACACATAAGGTGGCATTTCACCACCTTAAGAAGCACTAATGAGTGTTTTATAAGCTGCACTGTGAACTCATGTCCAAGCCTTACATCACGTATGTGTGTGCTCAGTCCTGTCCAATTCTTTGTGTTTCTGTGGACTGTATGTAGCCCACCAGGCTCCTCTGTCCATGGGGACTTTCCAGGCAAGAACACTGGAGTGAGTTGCCATTTCCTCCTCCAGGGGATCTTTCTGACGCAGGGATTTAACCTGTGTCTCCTGTGTCTCCTGCATTGGCAGGTGGATTTTTACCGCTGAACCACCTGGGAAACCCTTATATCATGTGAGAGGAAGCAAAACTTGAAATCCTGCTAGATTATACAAGTCAAAAGTTTATTCATAACTCTCTGACCCCACAGTCCATCTGTAGACAGATCTGCACTTTGTAGAGCTCTGAAAGGCGACACATCTTGATTCGCATTGAAGTGGGAGGGATTGCCAATGAATGTAACCAAATCATGAAATATTAATGAAGAACACACAGGGCTAGTCAGGAGATGATTTGGCAACATGGGCTTGGGTATAGCATATTGGGCTTAATTTTAGGCTCATATTCAGACAGTTGGGTGATTTCAAGTTTCCTTAACTTCTATGATCCTCAGTTTCTTGAACTTAGAGACAAAATAATAGGGGACTCATGAATGTTGGCATTAAAACACACAGCCCACCTTAAAAGCCTGTGTCTGCCTTGTACCATGGCCAGGTGTGGCACCGTGGCAAATTGTTTCATTGAGACTCCCTGGCCCTTGGTTTCCTCAACTCTAATGTGCAGATAAAAACAATGCTTATCTTATAGGGTCGTTGTAAGGTTTATGTTTATTAATCAAATACTCTATATAAGTGCTTAACACGGTGGCAGGCATTTAGTAAATGAGCCATGAATGGTCCCTGATTCACATATTCAAGCCACCAGCCTCTGTTTTATCAAGAAAGAGAATAAGGTGACAGTCTCTTCATGTTTGTAGAACCCTTCTTCTGACTGACCATGACATATGAGAGGTCATGCACCCTGGGCGGCAGATCTCATAAAACTGTTTTTCCAGTGACCTGGTCTAGAAGACTGGGTCTGGGTAATCATTGTGTGTGGCAACTGACCTGAAGATTCCAAACTCTATTTTCTTATGAAAACTGTCAAGTTCTAGGAGGGAAAGCAACAATTTCCACAAACACCTGAATGGATATTCCATTGTACTACAGATTAATTGTTCAGTTCAGTTAAGTCTCTCAGTCATGTCTGACTCTTTGAGACCCCGTGAACTGCAGCACACCAGACCTCCCTGTCCATCACCAACTCCTGGAGTCCACCCAAACCCATGTCCATTGAGTCGGTGATGCCATCCAACCATCTCATCCTCTGTTGTCCCCTTGTCCTGCTGCCCTCAATCTTTCCCAGCATCAGGGTCTTTTCAAATGAGTCAGCTTTTCACATCAGGTGGCCAAAGTATTAATTGGGCCATTCCTTAATAATATATAAGTAATCGTATGAATTGAGTAAAGATGTTTTTGATTCCATGCTAAATTGCTTTCCCTCTGTTACTTAATCTTCAAACAACCCTTGGGAATTGCATCCCTCTGTTTTGGGGGATGAAAGATGAATTCCATGACTTGGTCTACACAGCCTGCGTGGTTTGATTTCTTCAGGCTTCAGAGAAGTCACTCTCTCTTCTTCTACAGCTCTCTTCTCATTCATTCGTTCACCCACTAGCCTTTCATTCATTCACGCACACAGGTACCAAGCACACATGTGATGCTCCAACAGCGAATATATGGAGTCCATGTCCCATTGGTCCTCATGTTCTAGTGGAGAAAACAGGCAACTAAAATAGATGTATAATCTTACAGAAATAACAGATTTGGAATTCAGGAAATGGAGAGATCTGGGCATTAATTGAAGAAAATATAGGGGTGAAACATTCCATGCTGTAGGGAATAAAAGCACAATAAGCCTGAGACGGGGGGTGGTTGCCATATTTAGGAGTGGGTGAGTGATAGCAGAAGAGGTACCAGTGTCATCCCCACTTTACAGTCTAGGAAACCAATCAATAAAGAGGTGATCCATGCTGCTCTTTGTGCAGTAGGCACTGCTTTCTTTCCTCCTCAATTCTTCATCCCAGTTAACAAATGCATCTAATTTATCATCAAATGCTTCTCAACTTATTTTTTTGTTGTGTGTGTGTTGCTTTATCTGATTTCTCCTCTGTATTCTTCTTCATTTTAATGATTTTGAATAGGTTTTCCAAACCAATCTGTGTCTGGGGATGGGAGTTATGTACAGATGCAATGCTGTGGCTTTTTTTTTTTCCCCCTAGAGGAAGAATGGCTAGATCACCAAAGCAAATAGCCCTGCCCTCCATGACTTCATCGGAGAAGGCAATGGCACCCTACTCTAGCTCTCTTGCCTGGAAAATCCCATGGATGGAGGAGCCTGGTGGGCTGCAGTCCGTGGGGTCGCTAAGAGTCGGACACGACTGAGCGACTTCACTTTCGCTTTTCACTTTCACGCATTGGAGAAGGAAATGGCAACCCACTCCAGTGTTCTTGCCTGGAGAATCCCAGGGATGGGGGAGCCTGGTGGGCTGCCATCTCTGGGGTCGCACAGAGTCGGACACGACTGAAGCCACTGAGCAGCAGCAGCAGCAGCCATGACTTCATCTGGTAGTAACAGTAGTTGCAGTGATGATGTAGAACCGCCTCTTCTTTCTCTTCCATGGATGAATGTGAAATGTATCATTTTTTGTGTGTTATGATACAGGAAAGAAAAGATCATTTTTCCCTTGTTTTTCCCTCCTACAGTTATATAGCTTAATCTATCCATGACTCTTGTTAGACTAAAAATATCAGATGAAAGCAACCCAACCCATACATTGGGATACAAACATATTTTCCAGAAAACAACAACCTTCACTTTGGCTGGGTGAGTCAAGTTCGGTGTTTCTCTTTTTTCAATGCCACTGGTTGAGTGTGCACATGACTTGAATTTCTTTGAGTTGTGAGAATATAAATCCAGTAGATAAATGCAAACAGTGGATGTTTTAAAAGGGGAGAGATTTATTAAGAGCCTACTAGCTTCATTTAACCCGTTTGCAGGAATAGAGTTGCACACGTAGAGAATGAACGTGTAGATACTGGGGGTGGGGAAGGGAGGGTGGGGAGAGTTGGGAAAGTAGCAATGACATATATATACTACCATGGGTCTAATAGACAACTAGTGGGAAGCTGCTGTTTAGCACAGGGAGCTCAGCTCAGTGTTCTGTGATGACCTATAGTGTGGGATGGGTAGGGAGGGAGGCTCAAGAGAGAGGTGATATATGTATACATATGGCTGATTCATGTTGTTGTACAGTATAAACTAACACAACATTGTTAAGTAATATACTCCAATTAAAAAAAAACAGGAGTACTTCATTTAAAAATTTTTAAACAGAGAAAACAGTTGTGCAAATGATTAGAACACAAAGTGGCACACTGATACTCTTTGTTGTCTGAGACTGAGGTTTCTTCCTTGCAATTGTCTTATAAATGGCCTCCTAATGAGTCATCTAAGCAGATCAATAAATACATCCACTAACTGTTCCTTCCATAATTCCTGAAACAGTGGTTGAAGTTATAAGAATAATACTCAAGTTGACTGAAATATGGACATTACTAATACTTACAGAATAGGCTGACTCTACTGTGCTGAGGTACAGCAGTTTCACTAATGTGAGATTTTAGTCGCAATGATCTTTCTCTTGTCAATATTATTGATTTATTTATTCAGCACCACCTGGCACAAGACATGTGTCCAAATACTATACTAGCATGAAAAGCTCTGCTCTATTCTTATGCCATAAAATATCACTCCTAAATCCCAGCAGCTCTGTGGTTTGTAGCATTCTTTGCAAAGACTGCAAATGGTTCATATTTTAAAATTGTTCTTTATGTGAAATTTTATTGAAAAGCCAGAATCTTGCCAAAAAGAAGTTGTAGGGGACATAGCAGACTCACACATAAGGGGCAAAGCATTTTCATCTTCTTTTAAGAGTATTTACACATTCCAGAGGTAATTAAAATATCCATGAGTATAAAGACCTTAGTAATAGATATTGATTTTCAGGGAACAGATCCTTAGAGTAATGGAGAAGATGATGGTTTATTTTTTTTACAGTGTGCTTAGAGTCATTTTGATGCAAGAAGGCAGAAATGATGTGTTTGCCGTTTTGCTGACTTGACTAGATCTAATTAGATATTGATTCTGAACTCTCTGTAGAGAGAAGACAGGAAGGGAAGCTGGAGGAAGGTAATGGGTGGGGGCCCAAGCTTTCTTTCAGTTCAGTTCAGTTTAGTCGCTCAGTCATGTCTGACTCCTTGCGACCCCATTAATCACGGCATGCCAGGCCTCCCTGTCCATCGCCAACTCCCGGAGTTCACTCAAACTCATGTCCATCGAGTCAGTGATGCCATCCAGCCATCTCATTCTCTGTCTTTCTTTAGCTTCCCCCAAATGAGCTCTTGAGCAATGAGAAGTCAAGGAATAGCCACTTTTTGAAGGAAAATGTCTAATACAATAAGCTCACAAACTTAATATCAGTTAAAATTCAAAAGACAAATGAAGTATATTTCAATGCACTTCCAATTATTTGCTTCTAAATATAGCCATAAAGTCAAATCCAGACTACCATAGTTCTAAAGGAGTAAATTTTGAACTGATCGACTTAACAATTAGAGTGTCAATTATATATGTGTTTAAAATTTGAAAGCAGCATGCTTTCCTGCAGATTTGAAATGTTATATCTGCATAAAGTTTGCATCTTATTTATGAAAACTATTCCTGATTCATTGGGAATAAGAAACATCAGGCTAGGTACTGTCTATTTATCAAATTCCCTACATATAGGCAATAAAACTGGGATTTTACTATATTGAAAATGATGTTAGGCTATTATTCTACTTTATCTCTCTCTGTGTGTCTGTGCGTGTGCTCAGCTGCTCAGTTGTATCTAACTCATTGTGGCTCCACAGACTGAAGCCTGCTAGGCTCCTCTGTCCATGGGATTTCCCCACAAGAATACTGGAGTGGGTTGCCATTTCCTTCTCCAGGGGATCTTCCCAAATCAGATATTGAACCAATGTCTCCTGCATCTCCTGCATTGGCAGGCAGAATTTTTTACCACTGAGCCACCTGGAAACTACTTTCTCTGAGTATGTATTTGCTCCTCTTTGTAACAGAAGAAGATTTCATCCTCGTGGTAAAAATGGAAGAGAAAATATTTAAGAGGAAAAATATATTCATCATGCTAGATTCTGTCTGTGTGACTACCAACAGTGTCATTTGAAACTACTTACATAGGTCTGACTCACATTGGTTTACAGCAGAAACTAACACAACGTTGTAAAGCAACTATACTCCAATGAATACATAAATGTACATTAAAAAACTACTTACAGAAAGATATGGTGCAGAATGAGATGAAAGGATGTGACATTTCCCTAGCCCTGTGCTAAACCTGCATCTTATTTGAAGAAGGAACGAAACCCAAAGAAGGCTCAAATTTTGCTCCAAAAATATGCTGCCTCTTCACATACGTATCTCTGAAGAATGTCTTGTTTCATAAAAAAACAAAACAAAACACAGTATTGGATTAATCCTTTCCATACATTAAGCTGCATTTTAAATGGCACCTTGGATTCTTCAACAGGGAGTAGGTTTCAGATTCTGAGCTTCAGATTCTTTCAAAATAAAGTGGGAAAAGTGCCTGCTTACAGAAAAATTCTAAAGGGAAATGAGATGGTCTGTAGGCGTATTTTAATTTCCTGGAAGAAAAGAATGGTCATCTGAAATCAATCTTATGGATGTTTTTTTTTTAAAAAAACAGTGGATCCAATAAATTCTATTTGACCTGCAAAACTGGCATTGGGCCTTCACACACTTACCTAGGCCATCTTCCTTTTTTGAGTTTCAACCACACTAGGTTGAAACACCAGTTTACAGAAAGATGGCCTAGATTCCAGGGAAATCTAAACAAAATGGAAGGTGAGAATCAATGTCTCCATGTTTTCCTCAGGATTTCCACTGAGTCCATCTAATTTATCTCAAGACAAGAGCATCATAGAGTGTTTGATCATATTGAATTGTAGTAAGTTCTGCTAGCCACAGAAATATTAGTATGTAAGATATACGTTGGGAGAAAGTTCTAGCTTCTAGCTTTCTAGTTTCATTCACTGTAGTGAATGAGTTAACAGGAATCTATTTTAGTTTTCTAGTTTTGTTCACCATGGTGCATGAGTTAACAGGAATTTATCTGCCCCTCCTTACATATAGAAATGCTGCAGCTGCTGCTGCTGCTAAGTCGCTTCAGTTGTGTCTGACTCTGTGTGACCCCATAGACGGCAGCCTACCAGGTTCCTCCGCCCGTGGGATTTTCCAGGCAAGAGCACTGGAGTGGGTTGCCATTGCCTTCTCCAATAGAAATGCTAGATAAGTTATAACAAAAATATCTGCAAATCTCATCTCAAGGAAAGAAATAGAAGCCTAGTATTTCATAGATTAGGAGAGAAAGCAAAGCCAGAATGACAGAGAGGAAGTATGTCTGATGGTTAAGAACACAGACTCTGGGCCAGAAAACTTGGGTCCAAAACCCAATTGCCACTTATTGGCTTCATCTGATATTAACATTGTAGAGACGTTTTCAACAACAAATCAAACTTCTCAGTGATTTATGGGTCAAAGTAGATAGCATAATGGAAGGTGGAACACACTATGCTTAGAAATGAATGCAAATGTAAACACAGTGTATCAAATTGGGCAGGATGCATCCAAAGTGCTAGGCAGGCAGAAATTTATAATCTTCAATCTATGTATTAGAAATGAAGATTAAAAGTTAATAATTTAAGAATCCAAGTCAAAAAACAACAGCCAAACTCTGGAGAAAATAAAAAAGTAATTAGAAAAAATAAGAGCAAATATTAGTGAAATAGAAACAAATAAAAAATAGAGAGGCTCAACAAGGCTCAAAGTGAGTGTATTAAAATATGGATAAAACGCAACAATGTATGACAAAATTGAACTATAGACAATTAAGAATATTAAGAGCATAGCAGACATTATAAGAGTTAACGTAGAAATGTTTTAGTATTATAAGCATATACTAGAGCATTCTTTGTCAATGCATTCAGCATTTGGAAGAAAGCAATATTTTTCTTAAAAAATATTAAAATACATTACCACCACAAGTGATTTAGGAGAGCATAGAAACTCAAATAGTATCATAACCCTTTAAAAAATCATATTAGTATTCAAAGCAACATCTCTTCCTCCTGTGAAATGCATGCACAAAAATACTCACATTTACTAACACAACAAACAAAGGAAACAGCAGCCCCAGACAGTAAGCCAAGTTATGGCAGATGTTCCAGGAATAAGCAATTCAAGTTTGCTACAAACTCTTCACAAAATTGTGAGTGAGAGATTTTTTCCATCTCCTTTGATGATGCTATTATGTCTTTGGATATTGACTGTATAAAAAGAGAAAGTATAGGGCAATCTTACTATGGAATATAGATTCAAGAGCTTATATAAAGTTAAGTCAACCTGAATTTTGGATGATATAAAATAAATAAAACACATCAAGATCAGGTAGGGTGTGTTCTGAGATGCAGGAATGGTTTAACATTAGGAAACCTAGAAAAGTGTATCAACACATGTCATGATGCCTTTGGCTTCAAGTAACAAAGAAGCCAACAAAAGGTAGCAAGTATTATTTCACAAAACATGAGATCCAGAGGTTGAACATCAGAGTTAATTCTGGAGCACCATTGTGATCTGATTCCACTCATCTTTTCTCTCTGCAACATTCAGTGTGTGGATAGTTCTCTGCATAGGTACAAGATGGTAGTAGCAATACTAATAATATTCAGAAAAGCAACGTGAGTCTCTGTCATGCCCTTTTGCCAGTTCCCCAAGCAGAATATGTTTTATGTGTTATTGGCTACAGTTGCATCACTCCACCATGTTTAAATCAACCACTGGGAGAGGTAATAGATTTACTATAGTTTTAGTAATAATCAAAATTCATGGTAGGAGGTGGTGCTAGTGGTAAAGAACCCACCTGCTAAAGCAGGAGTCATGAGAGGCACAGGTTCTATCCCTGGTTCAGGAAGATCCCCTGGAGAAGGAAATGACAACCCACTCCAGTATTCTTGCCTGGAGAAGCCAAAGGACAGAGGAGCCTGGCAGGCTATGGTCCATGGGACTCTAAATAAGTCAGAGATGACTTAGTGATTAAACAACAACAGGGTAGATCTGGAGCAATGGCTTGGGTATAGCCTGCAGTGTTAACACATACAGGGGAAAATGTGAAATTAATTTAGTAGTTACAGCAAGAAGTGAATGAAATTCAACTCTAAGTCCTGAGTAAAAGTAACAACAATGAAAAATCACTTTAAAAAATGAAAAAAAAAAAGAAAGTAACATGATAAACTTAATCCTCCAAAATTCTTAGTGTCTTAAAATGTGCATTGAGGAACTAATCAAGAATGACAACCAGCTCTTTTCACTTGTATTAAATATTTTAATGAATATTCTCATCCTATATCTGAAATGAAATGCATTTGAAATGAAATGTAAGGATTGGCTAGAAAGAGACAAAAATATTTTTTGTGATATATGATCATTTGAATGAAAAATGTTAGAGGATATATTGCTAAATTAATATAATGCATAAAGTGGCATAAAGAGCTTCTGGATACAAAATCAATATACATATGTAGGACACATATGCCATTTTTCATAGCTGAATTTAAAATGTAGCTAATGTACAAAAAGATCTAGTCTACAATACCAATAGTGAGGTATCTAGCAATAAATCCTTACAAATCTTCATTGAGAGAGTTATAGAACTTTATGGCTGCAATTGAAAGTTCTATTTTCTCAAATTCATAGGTAAAAAGGAAATAAATATACTAATTTTATAGGATTTTTTAAGGATTAAGTGATGTAATATATAAAAATCATTTAAGACTCTTTCTTATATAACACTTACTCAGAAATAGAAGCTTTTAAATCAATTTTATAGAAATATTTTATTATTTTAAGAACCTGTAAAGTAGTCTCTTAAGAACCCTGGAATTCTTCCGAGCAATTTGAAAACCACATGGTAGTGTTTATATTTTTCAGGTAATCTAAACCAAAGTTCAACATCCCTTTTCTGACCCAAGCCATAGTTGGACTTTTCCCTTGTAGGCTGCAGTCCATGGGGTTGCTAAGAGTCTGACACGACTGAGCGACTTCACTTTCACTTTTCACTTTCATGCATTGGAGAAGGAAATGGCAACCCACTCCAGTGTTCTTGCCTGGAGAATCCCAGGGACACGGGAGCCTGGTGGGCTGTCGTCTCTGGGGTTGCACAGAGTCGGACATGACTGAAGCCACTGAGCAGCAGCAGCAGCATAAATTCTCTCAACCTTTGTGGATACAGTATGTCCCATGACTACTTGTCAATTTGTGCTTTTCATCTTTTTTTGTATATTTATAGGAATGTTTTACCCCCCTCCCCCAAAGAGAACAAATTCTCTAGTTTTATGGACAATCCCTTCTTTTTTTCTGTCTCATGAAACAATCTGTCTTCATTCATTTATTACACAAATATTTTAAGTGACTTCTCTGAGTCAGTCTATGTTCATGGGATAAATCAATAAATGGAATCAACAAAATCTCTTGCCCTCATGGATACTTCAGGTTAGTGCTATGCTGCGCTTAGTCACTCAGTTGTGTCCAACTCTGCAACCCCATGGACTGTAGCTAGCCAGGCTCTTCAGTCCACGGGGATTCTCTAGGCAAGAATACTAGAGTGGGTTGCCATGCCCTCCTGCAGGGGAATCTTCCCACCCCAGGTATCGAATCCAGGTATCCAGCATTGCAGGTGGATTATTTTCCTGTCTGAGCCACCAGGAAAACCCTTGCAAGAAGTAAGGGGAACAAATTTTGAACAATATACCTAAGAAATTAGCTAGCTGTGGCAGAGACTGTTAGCTGCCCACCAGAATTCTATTATCCATCTTTCCTGGGCAGCAAGGTGCCCTTGCAAATTTGCTTATATGGCTAAGTTCTTGCCCACATGATACATACAAAGTGGTGTGTGTCGTTTCTTGGCCAAGGTAGATACAGCCTTCCATATCCTCCTATATTTTATCTTCTGTTAATACATAAAAAGAGCAGGTCCCTAGCAGATAATGGAACCACGGAATAGAAGTAGCAAACCACTGAATTACAATTAAAAGGAAAAAACTTCCCTCTAATAAGGAATATTGCTCTGATCTGTTTCATGTGTGGCGTATAAAATTTATTTTATTGTGTTTGGCTCTTAGATACATTTGGCTTTACTTGTACTGCAGTCTGGTGGAGAAGGCAATGGCACCCCACTCCAGTACTCTTGCCTGGAAAATCAAATGGATGGAGGAACCTGGTAGGCTGCAGTCCATGGTGTCGCTGAGAGTCGGACATGACTGAGCGACTTCACTTTCACTTTTCACTTTCATGCATTGGAGAAAGAAATGGCAACCCACTCAAGTGTTCTTGCCTGGAGAATCCCAGGGACGGCGGAGCCTGGTGGGCTGCCGCCTATGGAGTCGCACAGAGTCGGACACGACTGAAGCGACTTAGCAGCAGCAGCAGCAATCTTGAAATTATTCATTACAAAGAGAAAAATGAACTGAAAAATAGAGCAAGGTCAATTGACATGGATTACCCAAAATGTGAGGTCATTGCTGTTTTAATAGAGTGGTTAGGGTAGGTCCCTTATTGGGAGGGTGTTATTTCGGTCTTGAAAGAAGGGAGGGAATTATTCAGGTTAATACCTTGAGGAAAAGCATTGCACTAATTTTAGCACAATGACTGTAAAGCAGGAGTGTACCTGGCGTGTTCAAGTCATACCTGGGAGATAGCTGGTGGTAAAGTTTTTATTCTGGGTAAAGTCAAAGCCAGTGTAGGGTTATAATCAGAGGAGTGAGATTGGTTTGAAAGGATCATTCTGGCAGCTTTGATGAGAAGAGCTGTAAGGATAGACCTAGTTGGGAGGTTATCACAGTAAACTGCTAGATGAGGGTTGATAAGGACTCAGTCTGTTTTGTTTTTTTTCTTTTTTGGACATTCCCTACAGCTTGCAGGATCTTAGTTTCCTCACCAGGGAACAAACACACACCCTTGGCAGTGAAAGCACAGAGTCCTAACTATAGGACCACCAGGGAATTCTCAGTAGGAATCAGCCTGGACTAAGGTTGGAGGTAGTGATAAATAACTAGATTTTGCATACATTTTTAGAGCAGGACCAACAGTATTTGCTTTAAATTTGAAATCAGGGTATAGACAAAGAGAAGAGGTTAGACAAGGATTTAGGCCTGATTAATGAAAGGTGTAGATGCAGCATCAGACTGAGATGAAGGAGTCACTGGAAGATGATGGGAAGAAATTCTGTTATGAAACTGTTAAAATTGAGGGGCCTGTTAGTCTTATGTTAGCATTGGATCATATGAAATTGCTGATATTCAAGCTGGTACAACTGTGAAAATGGCATTTTATATCATTGGACCTCATACAAGTCTGGAGTTTGGAAAAAAGTTCTGGAAATCATCAGTATAAAGGTAGTATTTCAAGCTATGTGACTAGATTAGATCACTATATAAGTCAGGGTTCAATCGAGAATCAGAAACCACACGAATGTTCTTAACAAGAAGGTGTATTATAAAGAGATGATAGCCAGGTATTAGAGAGCTGAAAAGACAGCAAGAAGACACAGTATCAGGAAATGGTTACCATTCCTTTGCTGGGAATGCAAAGGGAAGAGGTTGGGAGTAATTAAATGTAAAGTCTTGAAAGAGGGGTCCATGGCACTCAGACTTTTGAGGAGGTGGTGTCATTTGCCTGGTATTTCAGAAAGGACTGATCCTGATGATGTGGAGGGAACTCTAAAAACTGGGACAAATTGCTGTAGCTGGAATCAACTGCTCTTCCAGGGTCTGTCTCTTCAATGGCCGTTCATGTTTCTTCTCCCTAATTTTCCAGTTTACCTCTTACACCCCCATTGTGTGTGTGTGAATGTGTGTGTGTGTGTGTGCGCGCGCTCAGTCGTGTCTGACTCTTTGCCACCCTGTGGACTGTAGCTCGCCAGGCTCCTCTATCCATGGGATTTCCAAGGCAAGAATACTGGAGTGGGTTACTATTTCTTACTCCTGGGGACCTTCCTGACCCAGGGATCAAACCCGCATCTCCAGCATTGGCAGGCAGATTCTTTACTCCTGAGACACCTGGCAAGCCTCTTTCCCCCATTGGCAGAACCTAAATGGGACCAACTGGCAAAGGAGAACGCCTTCTGCAGAATCCCAAGCTCTGTATCACAAAGTTCAGTATAAAAGAATAGCTTGAAGGTGAGACCCAGGAACTAAATAACCAAAGAGTTAGTGTAGAGAGTGCCCCACACCGTGGGAGACTCCGTGTGAGAGATTAGGGAGGATGGGGGCAAAGGAAACATAGAAGGAACAGTCAGTGGGGTAGAAGGAAAACCAAATGTATGTCTGTCCTTGATATCTTGGTAAATAAACTGCTTCCAAGAAGAGCTGTTTCTCAACTGTATAAAATGTAAAAGGTCAAGTTGGCTTTAAACTAAGAATTTGTTGGCTTAGTGATATGTCATTGGTGACTTTGATTGAAGGGGTTTTAGTGGATCTATGAGGACAATAAAGAGTGATTTGGAATAGAAAAATTAGATATTTAAGTATATACAATAATATATAGAGAGTCTATAGAGTATATTGTATTATATATATGAAGTATGTACAATAATATATTAGATGTGTCTAAGTCACTTCTGTCATGTCTGACTCTGCGACCCTATGGACCATAGCCCTCCAGTCTCCTCTGTCCATGGGATTTTCCAGGCAAGAATACTGGAGTGGGTTGCCACTTTCTCCTCCAGGAGATCTTCCCAACTCAAGGATAGAACCTGGGTCCCTTATGTCTCCTGTATTGTCACATGGGTTCTTTACCACTAGCGCCACCTAGGAAGCCCCAGTGTATTAGATATTTAGCTATATTTTGGGGTTGCTGCAACCCCAAATGGAATGGAATCATATTTAGGGAAAGAAGTCAAGTAGAAAGATTTCTTTTTTTAAATAATGAAAAAAATGGTAGCATGTTTGAGTACTAATGGAATGATCAAGTGGAGAGGTAAAGAGAGATACCATAGAAAAGTAAGAGAACTCCTCCTAGAACAACATGCTTGGTACTGCAAGAAGAGATGGAATCAAGTGCCTGAGTTGGGGGATTTGCTTTAAGTAGGCTCATGGGTAGTTCATCTGTGATAACAGAATGGATGGTGAGTTCTTGAGGACAAATGCTGAAAAGCCTGCAGATGTGGTGGTGGAATCTGTCGACATTCTTTCCCAATTGCTTAAATGATTGCTTCAATTTTTCATGTCATCAACCGAGAGTGAAGAAGGCATAGAACATACGTGACAGTGAAGAGCAGCAGAGTCCTTGGACGAGGGCAAGGCTTTAGACACTAATTCCTGGAGCCTCAGCTTCTTCATCTGAAAAATATTAAAAAAAAAACCTTTTGCGATATAAGTGCTGTTAAATCCTCTTGCAATACAAAACAAATATGTAATACTGATGTCAAATATTATTAATGATAAAATATATACAAAACAAAGTGGAAACACTTTTTTAATACAAATATTATGGATATATATATATATATATATATATAAAATCTTTGGATTTTCCTATAAATACAGCAACATGAAAAATCATTTATCACTTTCCAATGAATATGCATTTCAAATTGACTTGTTTTACCTGCATTCTCTGGGAAGCTTTTCTAGCATTGTTTGGGTTAAAACTTAAATCATTACACTGAAAAGTCTTTGAAGTCAGAGGTATCTTGTTAGGTTTTCAGTATTAAATGACCTCACATATAGTAGGAGCGCAGTAAATATTTTGAAGTAATTTAATATATCAATTCTGGTTTGTTAAATAGTATTTATGAGAGAAAGGGAGGGAAAAAGTAGAGGAGGAACAAGAAAGAGAGAGAAAGGGAGAATTTGTCAGATAAAGTCAGATCCTAGATAGTATGAACATTTCTTTTCTGATGTGACAAAATCTATCCTTGTGTCCCTGAAGCTATTTTCAAGTCTAGTAACAACATGTCTGACAACTAAAGATACAGTGTTCTCTCTTCTTTGAGCCATCACTGGATTTAAATTAGATTTAAATTACAGGCACCCAGGGAATCCTGAATGAGTACTAGTGGGATGAATTAATATTTCAGGTTTAATTTTTTCATTTGAAACTTCTTCATGGAAGACACTGGCTCTTTGTACATGTGGGCCTTAAATAAGATGTTGAAAGAAATGGCAGCTGAGATTAATGAATAAGCAATCTCTGTTCAAGAACTAATCTGGGAGGACAGCATGACTGTTTTCATGTTTGGACCATGTTAAAGCTGTCTTTTCTGCTAATTGAAAATTAGCTCTCTGTCAATTACATGCTCAAAAGTTTGAGGCAATGGGACTTTTCGAATTAATTCATAATTCTTGCTCTTTTTCTTGTTAGACGTCCCAGATCATGGCCATACCAGGTCATCCTTTGGAATAAATAAGTTTTCTTCTGATCATTTTTTGAGGATTGGATAAAGAAACAGAGAAATTATTTGTAAGTCATCTGACTTATTGCATCGTGCTGTACAAAAATGCCAAATATCTTTTTTTAGCAACTCCATGAAGTACTATTTATTTATCATAAAATTCACCCATTTTAAGAGCAGGAGCCAATGAATCTTAGTAATTTTATAGAGTTGTACAACCATTGTTACAATCAATTTTCAAACATAACTGTCATCCCAGAAAAACCCCAAATTCCATTTGCAGTTGATCCTCATTCCCACCCTCAAGCCCAGGCAACCACTAATCTACTCTCTTTCTCTATAGATCTGCCTTTTCTAGACATATCGTGTAAATGAATCCTATACTACACAGGCTACTGTGTCAGGCTTTTTTCACCTAGCTTGTTTTTGTAGTCCGTCCATTCTTTAGAGGTCTTTCCATGTATAGCTGAGATTCTTAACAGACCTTTTCATAAAGACTTCACGTTGCTGTTCAGTCACTCACTCACATCTGACTCTTTGCTACTCTTATGGACTGCAGCGTGCCAGGCTCCTCTGTCCTTCCCTATCTCCCAGAGTTTTCTTCCATCCATGTCTATTGAGTCAGTGATGCTATCTAACCATCCCAGCCTCAGCTGCCTCCTTCTGTTGCCTTCAGTCTTTCCCAGCATCAAGGTCTTTTCACAGAGTCAGCTTTTTGCATCACGTGGCCGAAGTATTGGAGCTTCAGCATCAGTCCTTCCAATGAACATTCAGGGTTGATTTCCTTTAGGCTTGCCTGGGCTGATTTCAGCAGCACTTATTTTATTGTGATTCACAGTTTCCTTTGTAATTCAGTCATCCTCATTGGACTGCAAAGTTGTTGGGGCAGGGACCCTTTCATTCCTTGCAAACAATTGCAATTTAATTTGCTCTATTACTGGCATTCAATTAGTGCTTGTCAAGTTACTGAATGATGGAAAAGTTGATTTTTCACTTCTGCCCTTTGCTCCCTGTTGCAGATCGTTTGCTGGGAAGCAGTTTAGAAGATGGAATTTAGTGTGCAGATGTTTATTAGGGAGTATCCTTGGAAGGGAGGAGGAGGAAGTGGGGTTGGGTCCAGGGAGAATTGAGCTGGGATATATACTCTATGATAAACTTAGCCAAACCTACAGGGAGCTCTGAAGCTGGAATGGCCTGTCAGGGTTGTCCTATGTTAGGATGAAATGGCCCAGCCTTTGTAATTCTTTCTCATTAGTCAGTCACTGGACCTGGGCCAGTATGTGAAGGGTGTGGCCAGGACCCAGTGACTTTCTTTAGGACGTGACAGGATGTCCTTCATTATAGGGGACCTGAACTGTGCAATTCTGTGTTTATTGAGTTTCTACAAGTTATTTTCCCCTAAATGTTAGTTAAGGCAATATCATGATCATATTCTGCTAAATCGTCCAGATTTTCTATATCTGTTACAAAAATCACTGCAATATATGTTAAATTCTGCTGTACTGCTGAAATAGTATTTTTGTGTATAACAAATATTTTTTAAAGCTACATCAAGTTCTTGTCAGAAATGTTCAATAATTTCAGTGTAAAATTTAGAACAAATGAAGCTTAAAAGACAAACGGATTTTCTAATCATTTTCGAAATACCCTAAAATTATCCTGTTTCATCATTTTTGCTAGATAGTTCTTTCCCTGTCAACATATGTGGGAGAAGTTGTTTTAGATTATTGAAACTTGGGTGAATAATTTATCAAATTGTCAGCAGCTGTTTTTTTCTAACAGTAAATTTGAATGCATCAGTTGTCTTTCATTTTTCAAACTTTAAAAAGTTTTTAGAATGTACCGAAAACATATTCATGAAAGTTTTCCACAATGTATCCTGCAATATCAAATTGGGCTATGATGCTTTTGGTCTCCCTAAGTACAGTATCAGTGCTAAGAGAATTTTCCTCAACATTTAATATTTTATTTTCAAAAAATAAAATTTCCATTTGCTGGCACCCTACTGACCTTCTGGCTTTAAAACACATCTCTCTTTTTGGCATTCGCTACTAGAGTATTTGTAAGCCAAGAAGGGTTGGGCCCCTTTGTTTGGATTCACATTTTGAGTCTTCTGGGGATTACTGGTGGATCTCTTCTTGCTGCTGGCGCTCTCATTCTAAGGATGCTTTCCACATCCTAGGGTTCTTTACTGGGTATTTTCCAGGATGTGTACCTAACCAACGAGGAGAACTTTTGTTCTCTTTGGTGCCACCTCAGTGGTGATGCTGGCCATTTCTTATTTATTCCAAAGACTCCATAAGTTCTACCAACTTGAGAGACTAGTATGTGTAAGAAATTTTGTGTGCATTATCTTATATTAATTCTCAGATCAGCGTTCTTTTTGCCAAGTACTTCAGTTGTTCTTTAGATAAGAGAAACTTGAGGTTCACAGAAAGGTCAGGTAATTTATCCAGAGTTCTATAATAAGGAAATAACAGATCTCATACACCAAAGCTGAGGCCAACTCTCTAGTTATCATGTTCACAAAATTTGAGTTGAGCCAGTCAAGTTTTGTTACATTTGCTGGATCTTAAAATGCAAATGGCTGGGCAGCTTACACAGATGTGTGGGTCTGTCATAAGACTTCTCTAACTCTGGGTCTTATTAGAACATGCTGAATTAGCAGCCTCACAGAGTACTTGGTAAGTGGACTTGCTTCATAGTCATTATATATGAGTGTATGTTGCTTCCAGAATTCAAACAGTCCTTTAGATATCATGCCTCCTTCTTAGTGAAAAAAGATACTAGATGCAATAACTTGTCATCTAATATCCAACTTTGGAGGATGTATCTCAACTTGCCTCTGACCTCTAGAGCCCCAGGAATTTCGCTGAAGTGGCAGGCTGTTTAAATGTTGTTGGGTTTATTTCCCACTCTCTGGTATGCATGTGCTCCGCCAGGATATTTGTGCTCCCTCCCCGGCACCTTCAGTCAGCATGCCATCATCAGAATGAAGAATTGACGTCATCTCTTGTGCAGTGCAGGGTGATGACGTGTCTCTGGACTGGATTTTAACCCGGGGCTAGAGATCTGATGCATCCCCAGAGTAGTCCAGGGAAAGAGCATTACCGTCTTTGTCAGGTGCAAGCAAACTGCTTGTCAGAGTCTGTGTTAATACAGAGGATAAAAGCACTCAGACCAATAGCTGCATATTTTGTAATAGAGAAAAAACCACATCCAGAACATCATATTCAATTTTAGTTGTCATCTGATTAATTTTTCAGTAATCCATTTCATTCCTCTTACACATAGACTAACTGGGGTAATTGGGAAGTGGTTGGGAATCTCTGAAATTTTCCAGAAAAGCAGTTTTAATTTTGGTTTACTATTTTGACAGGCAGAGGCAGTTAGTTCTAGAGGCTTCCACATGGCTTTTCCTACAATAGCCCTCACTTTGTATGTCAGGGAAATGATATGGGGATTCTGCCAGTTGCTGAGAGTGTCTTTTCCAACATTGCTTTCCAGGACTCAAAAAATAACCATGCAGTGGGTTTAGGAACCCACGAGACCTGTTGTAAACTACATCATAGGCAAACTCCATTAATCACATGGATTTCATGAGCTCCTATCCTGGATCTTAATAGACCTTAATCTTATTTGACCTTAATCTTATTTGAGTCCCTAGGAATCAGCATCAGTTAAGCCTTGTAATTAAGTGTAGTCTAGTCAGTTAAGTCAGTGTCTAGTAATCCCCTCAGTTTCTGAGTATTTTCTTTTATTCAATTTACTGCTCTGTTAAATTACTCTGGGTCCCATTGGAGAGACTAAGAAGAAAATATACAGTGTAACATTTTGGCATTTTATCGTATATTTCTTTAAGGGAAGCCAGGCTTCCATTCAGCAGACTCTGAGCCAGTGAACTGGGTCACGTCTAGAAATTGGCTAAGATGTCTTGATTCTTTTGTGGTGATTCAAGTCAGATTTCTGTTCACAAGGGTAAGAGTTCATCACTTGGAGAAGTCAAGTAAAGCTTCTGTTCAGTTCAGTTCAGTCGCTCAGTTGTGTCTGACTCTTCATAACCCCATGGACTGCAGCACGCCAGGCTTCCCTGTCCATCACCAACTCCCGGAGCTTACTCAAACTCATGTCCATCGAGGCAGTGATGCCATCCAACCACGAGACTTAAACTGAAGAAAGCTTCCATAGACTATCTATGTATTTCTGTCCTAGGAATACCACCAATAACTTTGCAAATCAAACCATTCTGATTCCAGCTTCAGTCCTGGTACCTATTACAGGAACCATGCTTGTCCTGTCTCTATAAATTAAGCCCCATCCCTTGCATCCTGTCATTCTGGAATCCCATCACAAACCTTATTTTTATATCAATATCTCACTCTTTTTCCTAGCTTAAAGATATTATTCACTAGAAAACTTATCATGGATTTTGGCATTCTCCTCACAAATGTATTTCTCAAAACTCTGGTGAAGGGAAGTAACTTCTGGAATATCCTGGTTAAAGTTTAATCATGGTTAAAGTTTAAATAAGTAGATGATAATAATATTACTCTAACATTTTATTTCCCTAAGCTTTTAGCTAGCTTCTTAAAGCCCTTAGATACCTTTTCTAAACCTTGAGTATATCAAAGAATTTTGGGTACTTCACCTCATTTAGAAAAGGCCACTATTGTATTCAAGAAAAGCGTTAGATTCACTTTGCAACTCAAACTATCTCATTGCATCTAGACTCCCTGGATTGCATATCATATCAATTAATTCACCTGAATCCAATATTTTCAATTTTCTATCACAGTCTACCTTTAGGATCCATTCTCATATACATTTTTCAGGTTTCTTTCAACATAAAATAGTGGAAAGGTTACATTGTTTTCATGTTCATGAGACCACCAGCTAGCTCATTCCTATTTTGTTGGAGCCTGCTGGGACTTGAGTCTGGTTTAAGTCTTGAAACAATGAATGGTGATGAGGGTGAGTCTTGAGGATCATTAAGCTACCTGCAAGTCAGCTACATTAGGACAGCTTAATATGAATTTTTAGGTAAGAGGGGCTAATGTTCTCAGATAAAAAAGGAAAGACTGTTCCTCCTATCAAGCCTGGCCACGTGGATTTGGGTGTTGAAGGTATATCTTTATATAGCTCATTGTAATTTTCATGTACTACATTTCAATTTTCAGAATCTCATCCCTTTCCAGTTTCAATACAAGAGGCACCACAAGATGTGAATTTAGTCTGTCCACCAGTAGGATCATATATTAAATTTGTTTTATAGATATTGTGGCTGTATAGCTACAGGAGATGAAGAATTTATTTAGGAAAGTTATAGGAGAGCTCTGGTTCTTTATCTGAGCTGTGGCCTGGAGATTTTCAAATCCAAGCTCATCTTTTTCTTATTCTCCATTCATTGGCTCACTCAGAAGCCATCAACCAATCTTATAGTTTTATACTCTAATTACCAGTATTAATTTTAGCCCTTTTTATCTTTTAGAGATGAAAGCCTTCTATAGACTTTTCATTCCTGGTGACTAGAGGTGTTACGTTACAATCAAATTGCCTCTGTAGAGCATATGGCTTCCCATTTGCTACAGGACATAAGTCACTGCTATTTTTTATTTTGGAAGCTAGTTCTGTCAGATTCAGATTCAGATTCAGATTCTCATCCTTAAGTCTTTATTTCCCTGGAATCAACTCCATTACCAACAACCATATCAGTCAGGGTTTGGTCAGGGTAACAGAAACTTTTATCTGAATTCTGGACCTAGAATGTTTGTATAGAATTAGGAGGTTGTAGTACTGAGGGGAGAGCTGGAGTGGATGAGAGAGAATGATCATCAGCAAAACTGCTACTAAACTTCAGAGAGCAGCTGCAGAAGGTTGGGGATGTGACAGGTAGGAAACGTCTGAAGCAGTAGAGTGACATCTGACACCTTTGATACACACGTCAGGGACCACCCTAATGCTCATGTCTGGACACACATCTGACCATTCCACCTTCCCAGAATAATTGATTCTGGTGCATTTCTTATTTTTATTTATTTATTTTTTAATTTGAATATAGTTATTTTTCAAAGTTGTGTTTGTTTCAGGTGTACAGCAAAGTGATTCAGTGATGTGTATGCATATATTCATTCTTTTTCAGATTATTTTCCCTTTTATGTTATTACAATTCATTGAGTGTAGCTCCCTGTGCTATACAGTAGGTCCTTGTTTGTTATCTATTATTTATATATGATGATGATGATGAAAGTCACTTCAGTTGTGTCCGACTCTTTGCGACCCTGTGGACAGTAAGTAGCTTGCCAGGCTCCTCTGTCCATGGAATTGTCCAGGCAAGAATACTGGAGTGGGTAGCCGTCCCCTTCTCCAGGGGAGAGAACAGGTGGATTGCCGTTTCCAACCCAGGTCTGCCACATTGCAGGCAGATTCTTTACCATCTGAGCCACCAGGGTGTATGTGTTAATCTTAAACTCCTAATGTATCTCCCACCCTGCTTTCCTCTTTGGTAACTATATGTTTGTTTTCTATGTCTGTGGCTCAGGTACATTTCTGATTTCCAAATCTCATGTGATGTCAAGCTCTAACTTATACCACACAGGATAGATGACCTTGGAGAACATAACTCTTGACCTTAAATGAGAATAGTAGTGGTGCTGTGAGTTGACAGTAGAAAATCCTGTATGATGTCTGAAACTAACAAATAAAAGAAATAGAAGGAATATGAAAGTGTTACTTGAAAGAGATAGCAAGAGGCTGGGTCTGATTTCCTTAACAGAGTGCTGAATTGGAGTAGAATGGAATCTGACAAAATACGGCTGAATCCCTTCACCGTTCACCTGAAGCTATCACAGCACTGTTAATCAGCTACATTCCTATACGAAATGGTTTGGCGTTAAAAAATAAATAAGTACAATTTAAAAACCTAAAACTCTTTAAAAAAAGATGCAGCTATTTATCTTATAAAATTATTTATCTATTAATACCATTTGGCTTTTTAAAGAATATGAAAATATTACTTTAATTACAAATGAAATCTAAGGCAATATTGTTATGGGAATATCATTATTCAGGTAAATTAGAGGATGCTGTGCAGATTAAAAAGTTCCTATATATATTTGGGCTTCCCTGGTGGCTCAGAGGTAAAAGAATCTGCCTGTTGATGCAGAAGATTCAGGTTCACAGGTTCGATTCCTGGGTCAGGAAGCTCTACTGGAGAAGGAAATGGTAACCCACTCCAGTATTCTTGCCTGGAAAATCCCATGGACAGAGGAGCCTGGCAACCTAGCGTCCATGGGGTTGCAAAGAGTTGGACATGATTTAGTGATGAAACAGCAACAACAATGTAGATTTAAAATGATTTTATGACTCTTTCAAAAGAAATGGAGCATTCTGATTGGTTGCACTACTATATTTAGTCAAACTTGTCCTTCTTGAACCTGGAAGAGATCTAATTGCCCTCCAATGGCCCACATACTAACATGGGACACACTGCATATCACAGGTATTAGTTTCTTTCTGTGACGCCAAGGCCTGAATAGGCAGCTCTTTGGGGCAAAAGCTCAGGTGTCAATTTTACCAAGAACATGAACTTCGCTGCCTGCTCCCAGGGTTGGGTAGAGAAGTGTGATTTCTGCTTTCCATGGCAAAGTTTGGACCTGGTTTCTTTGGAAGTTCCAGCAAGGCCAATGTTATTTAGATGGAGATTAAGTGTTAAATGTGACTGTCAGCTGGAGGTTTTGTTGGAAATCAAAACAGGGAGAACTTGGCTTTGTATGTCGAGGATATACAAAGAACTGTATGCAAACGTATTTAGACTCTTAAAGGATAACTGTCAAAGCTTGGAAAATCTTTTGCTTAAACTTTCTTTTGGAAGAAGTGATGTTTGGAATGGAACTTATTGAGTTTTATTGTTGCTGAAGATTTGTCTCTACGTATTAACCAAAAGTGGTCCATCCCAGAAATTAGAAGTTTTCCAGAGAAGCAGAATTGCATAACTTATTAAACATGCATGCTTTGGAAGCAGATTCTTCTAGTTCAGGTCCTTGTTCTGTCTTTTGCTAGCTAAATTTCTCCTGAATCATGCTATTTAATCATCGGTCTCTCCTGACTAAAATGAAATTGAGACTCCCTACCTCACAGTTTAGGAAAATTCAAAGAACTGATGATGCATATACAACGCTTAACGAAGTTTCCAGTGCGTAAAATATTAGTTATCATGCGTATGAATAGATTTAGACTATTTTTTTTTCAAAATATATCACAAAAGCATGTTTATACAACATCAGGAAGTTGTATGTGTGTACAGTTGAGAACTTAGGAAATTTCAAGTCATGGCATGACAATATTCAGACTTTTATCTCTTGGTGCTCTTTGAAGGGTAGATGATTAGAAACACTGTACAGCTGTTGAAAGGCATACATAAAATTATGTAAATAAAATATTTCTGCAGAGACTGTAAAAAATGTAAACAGATATTGCAGAGTTGCAGTCTAGGAGAGCTCTAATGGACAATTGTTTTAGCATCCTTTTGTCCCAAGGCACTGAGAGAAGACCGCCAGGCTCAAAGAATGCTTCAAACAAAGGTTACTCTTATTATCATCATTATCGGACAAAATAAAACAAGAGCAAGAATAAATGTCAGAGTTCTCTTAGTGCAAGTTTTTAATTTTATTGATAAGCATATGAGACTTACTCAAGGTCACAAAGGTATCATTCCATGATTCTGTAATGGACGAAGGACTCCCCTTTTCCCTCTAGTTGATGATAGCCTACTGTTAGTTTGTTAGGGATGCTGTAACAGAGTATTACAGAGTAGGGGGAATAGACAACAGAAGTGGATTTTCTCATACTTCTGGAGGCTGGAAATCTAAAGTCAAGGTGGTGACTGGGTTGGCGTCCTCCTGCAACTTCTCTCTTTGGCTTGCAGATGGATGCTTTTTACTGTGTCCTCACATGGGTATTCCGAAGTACACACGTGTCAGTATTATCTCTTCCCCTACCTACAAGGTCACTGGACCCTAGTAGATTAGGGCCCCACCCTGATAATTTAACCTTAACTACCTCTTTAAAGGGGGTTAAGTTTTCAACATATAAATTTGTGTGGGAGAACACAACTCAGTCCATAATGCCTATCCATGAAAATATGCTTTTCCAATATTGTTTTGATATTTTTCTAAGTTGAAACTTTGCTGGCTATGTCTGTGTCTAGATCTATAGACCACATATGTAAAAGGTCATCCCAACTTGGCCCTCAACCTTCAGGACCAGGTCAATCTGCCAAATAGAATAAACAGAAACCATACTTTCATAACAATTAAAAATGTTAGTTCAATTGTAAATCATCAGCAACTTTGTTATATTTGAATAAGAAATGCACTCCAGATTAAATGGTTGTTAATTATATTTCTTATCAAGACTTTATTTTGAAACTAGTTTAAGAGCAGTGATGAATGTTTCTGCATAAGTGTTTTCTGCATTTTTAAAGTTTAGTTTTCCAGGAAGAGTCTTTATCAGAAAAGAACAAATCTGGATGGGTAGCATGCTCGGCAGGATTTCAGTAAGTATAGCTGTAGATGGAGACAAACCACAGAGATGCACATGGGCAAATGTAGAGACAGGGATAAAGATAGAATGGATACAGATATTTCTGTGTAAGGCTACACTTTTTTTTTTTTTTTTTGGTGTAACAAAACATTTTATTCTCATTCATGAACCTGTATGAAGGCAAATCCATTTCTTTTTCACAAACTTATGTCCATATTATGGACTTCCCTGATAGCTCAGCTCGTAAAGAATCTGCCTGCAATGAAGGAAACTCTGATTCATTTCCTGGGTTGGGAAGATCCCCTGGAGAAGGGAAAGACTACCCATTCCAATATTCTCGGGCTTCCCTTGTGGGTCCGCTGGTAAAGAATTCACCTGCAATGCTGGAGACCTGGGTTAGATCCCTGGGTTGGGAAGATTCCCTGGAGAAGGGAAAAGCTACCCACCCACTCTAGTATTCTGGCCTGGAGAACTCCATGGACCGTATAGTCCGTGGGGTCGCAAAGAGTCGGACACAACTCAATGACTTTCACTACTCACTACTACTATGTCCTTAGTATAAGACAAACCATTTACAAAGCCTAGTGAGGGCGCAGAGATTTCAGGCTCACTTAAAAGGAAATCCATGTAAAGGGTTTAACTGCTAGAAACTGCTTTCTTGCCTAAAAGAATACAACAAGTATTTTCCATAAATGTTATAATTATTTTATATTGTAGTGGAAATGCAGAGCATTTTGGTGACTTGATCAGAGCTGACATTTGAGGGCAGATGTCCCCAGGAACAAGGCTGCCTCCAAAGGTAGGGCTGCTTCTCCTACAATGCTTGGCTTCCTTTTGTAGAACAGGAAACTGAAGCCCAGAGAGATGAGTGCTGTTTAAAAATTCAACTGATGAGGAAGTGGTAGAAATGAAATGAAAGATAGGGAGCTTTATTCTCATTGAATGAGATAGAATACAGACTACTCAATGTTTGGCATTGTTGTTTTTCTTAACTACTAGGGGTATAAAACACCAAGATCTATCATGATAAACATTACTTGGACTTACACACTCCCACCTCTAGCAGGCTTGCACCATCCTATGGAGAATGAGAATGTGTAAAGGTAGCTGGTACACACGTGGTAGCCAGCAAGCAAGTGGTAACTCAGTTATGAGAGAGACCTGACTTGACTGTGGCCCATAATGCAGATCTCCATATTGGCTTAGAGTCCCACCTAGGCTATAAATTACTACTTATTTCTCACATCAGTTCAGTTCAGTTGCTCAGTCGTGTCCGACTCTTTGTGACCCCATGAACTGCAGCACGCCAGGCCTCCCTGTGCATCACTAACTCCCAGAGTTCACCCAAACCCAAGTCCATCAAGTCAGTGATGCCATCCAACCATCTCATCCTCTGTCATCCCCTTCTCCTCCTGCCCTCAATCTTCCCCGGAATCAGGGTCTTTTCCAATGAGTCAGCTCTTCGCATCAGGTGGTCAAAGTATTAGAGTTTCAGCTTCAACATCAGTCCCTCCAATGAACACCCAGGACTGATCTCCTTTTGGATGGACTGGTTGGATCTCCTTGCAGTCAAAGGGACTCTCAAGAGTCTTCTGCAACAACACAGTTCAAAAGCATCAATTCTTTGGTGCTCAGCTTTCTTTATAGTCCAACTCTTACATCAATATGTGACCACTGGAAAAACCATAGCCTTGACTAGACAGATCTTTTTTTCTCAAAGTAATGTCTCTGCTTTTTAATATGCTGTCTAGGTTGGTCATAACTTTCCTTCCAAGGAGTAAGTGTCTTTTAATTTTGTAGCTGCAATCACCATAATCTAAATTTATTCCATTGAAAATAAGGTTCTGAGAAGGTATTTCAGAACTGGAAATTATTTGTCTATGTTGAATATTCTGGACATTTTCTTGTACAGAACTGCCAGGCGGTTGGTACAGAGCTTTGCTTCTCTCCTTGTTTATCAGATGCCACTACAATGTAAAATCAAAACTAAATTCTTGGGACTTCTGTGGTGGTCCAGTGGTTAGGACTCCATGCTTCCACCACAGGGGGCACGGGTTTGATCCCTGATCAGGGAACTAAGATCCCACAAACTGCACAGTGTGGCCAAAAACCTACCAACAAACAAGTTCTTCATGTCTTTTACACAAGTTCTTTCATTTCCTGAAATGAAATGATACAATTTAGTGTCATTGATGCTTTTTTTTTCAGTCATAAAAGACAGATTTTTGTTGCCTAGGTGAACAGTGAGAGAAAAGAAAGAACCATGGACAATCTGTGATCACCTAACGACACATTTTATCCCTTGGGTTTAACCTTCTACAGTAAGACATGACTCAGAAAGGCAGTTTTTCACAAAGAACTGTAACTGGTTTTATTTTTTTTTCCTTCAAATTTTTATTTCTTTTTCTCTGAGCCATTTACCCTCTGTTGGAGAAGATGGAGGGTATAAGATTGTCACAAGACAGTTTAGTAGTTGGAAGGAGAGTTCTAGATTGTCTGTAAATGGGGAAAAGTGAGCATCCATACAGTGACTGGTCAGCTGAAGTTGGACATGATTTTACACTCTCTGCTCTTTGCTTCTCTGCACAAGCCATGCAGTATTTAGATGCTAACGTGATATCAGCATTTTCTTTACCATTGAGACAAAAGAAACCCTAAAGAGGTATTTCTAAGCCTGCACATGAGTTTCCATAGCAATCTTTGGCTAGGAATTAAATTAGGATAGAGAATTCTTTAACATAACTTTAAAAATCTCAACTAACCTACAGCTACAGGTTTTGCCTAACATTCCAGGTTCCTATGCAATATTGCTCTTTACAGCATCGGACCTTGCTTCTATCACCAGTCACATCCACAACTGGGTATTGGTTTTGCTTTGGCTCCATCCCTTCATTCTTCCTGGAGTTATTTCTCCACTGATCTCCAGTAGCATACTGGGCACCTACCGACCTGGGGAATTCCTCATTCACTATCCTATCATTTTGCATTTTGATACTGTTCATGGAGTTCTCAAGGCAAGTATACTGAAGTGGTTTGCCATTCCTTTCTCCAGTGGACCACATTCTGTCAGACCTCTCCACCATGACCCACCCGTCTTGGGTGGCCCACACGGCATGGCTTAGTTTCACTGAGTTAGACAGGGCTGTGGTCCATGTGATCAGATAGACTAGTTTCCTGTGATTAAAATTTCAGTGTGTCTGCCCTCTGATGCCCCCTCGCAATACCTACTGTCTTATTTGGGTTTCTCTAACCTTGGTCGACGAGTTGACTCACTGGAAAAGACTCTGATGCTGGGAGAGATTGGGGGTGGGAGGAGACAGGGACGACAGAGAATGAGATGGCTGGATGGAATCACCAGCTCCATGGACATGAGTTTGAGTGAACTCCAGGAGTTGGTGATGGACAGGGAGGCCTGGAGTGCTGTGATTCATGGGGTCGCAAAGAATCGGACACAACTGAGCGACTGAACTGAACCGAACCTTGGTCGTGGGATATCCCTTCACAGCTGCTCCAGCAAAGCACAGCCGCTGCACCTTAACTTGGACAAGGGGTATCTTCTCAAAGCCGCCTCTCCTGACCTTGAACGTGGAGTAGCTCCTCTCGGTCCTCCTGCGCCCACGCAGCCACCGCCTCCTGGACGTGGGGTAGCTCCTCTCAGCCGCCGGCCCTGGCCTCCGACGTGGAGTAGCTCTTCTCGGCAGCGCCTCTGCAGTTCTCCGGTTCTGCGGTTCTGCCTCCGCGCTTCTCCGGTTGCACCGGAGGCAGCGACTCGCGTCTGAAAGAGATGGGAATACCAGACCACCTGACCTGCCTCTTGAGAAACCTGTATGCAGCTCCGGAAGCAACAGTTAGAACTGGGCATGGAACAACAGACTGGTTCCAAATAGGAAAAGGAGTACATCAAAGCGGTATATTGTCACCCTCCTTATTTAACTTATATGCAGAGTACATCATGAGGAACGCTGGGTTGGAAGAAGCACAAGCTGGAATCAAGATTGCTGGGAGAAATATCAATAATCTCAGATATGCAGATGACACCACCCTTATGGCAGAAAGTGAAGAGGAACTCAAAAGCCTCTTGATGAAAGTGAAAGAGGAGAGTGAAAAGGTTGGCTTGAAGCTCAACATTCAGAAAACGAAGATCATGGCATCTGGTCCCATCACTTCATGGGAAATAGATGGGGAAACATTGGAAACAGTGTCAGACTTTATTTTTGGGGGCTCCAAAATCACTGCAGATGCTGATTGCAGCCATGAAATTAAAAGACACTTACTCCTTGGAAGGAAAGTTATGACCAACCTAGATAGTATATTAAAAAGCAGAGACATTACTTTGCCAACAAAGGTCTGTCTAGTCAAGGCTATGGTTTTTCCCGTGGTCATGTAGGGATGTGAGAGTTGGACTGTGAAGAAGGCTGATCGCCAAAGAATTGATGCTTTTGAACTGTGGTGCTGGAGAAGACTCTTGAGAGTCCCTTGGACTGCAAGGAGATCCAACCAGTCCATTCTAAAGGAGATCAATCCTGGGTGTTCATTGGAAGGACTGATGCTAAAGCTGAAACTCCAATACTTTGGGCACCTCATGCGACGAGTTGACTCATTGGAAAAGAGTATGATGCTGGGAAGGATTGGGGGCAGGAGGAGAAGGGGACGACAGAGAATGAGATGGCTGGATGGCATCACCGACTCGATGGGCATGAGTTTGAGTGAACTCTGGGAGTTGGTGATGGACAGGGAAGCCTGGCGTGCTGTGATTCATGGGGTCGCAAAGAGTCGGACATGATTGAGTGACTGAACTGAACTGACTGAAGGAACCCTCCATAACGATGCTCACAGCCCACTTCTTATCCCTTATATATATCTGGGGACATAAATTTTTGCCCTTGGCTATAATACCATGTACCACAATCCACAAGGATAATATTCCTGATCACTCCCAGTGGAAAAAATAATTCTTGTTTTTGTTTTAATGTGGGACACTAAATTTAATATATTGTATGCATTTTGGTGATGGACAGGGAGGCCTGGCATGCTGTGATTCATGGGGTCGCGGAGAGTCGGACACGACTGAGCGACTGAACTGAACTGAATTGATGCATTAAATCTGGGCTTCCCAGGTGGCTCAGTGGGTAAAAAATCTGCCTGCGATGCAGAAGATGCAGGAGATGAGGGTTCGATCTCTGAGTGGGGAAGATCCCCTGGAAGTGGGCATGGCAACCCACTCCAGTATTCTTGAATGGAGAATCCCTGGTGGGCTACAGTGCATAGTGTCACAAAAAGTCGGGCATGGCTGAAGCCACTGACCACGCATGCATGCATGCATTAAATCTAGCCTTTGTCTTTAGCATAAATCGCTATTTTAAGAAAGCTGTATTTCCTTTTTCCTTTTAAAATAATAGCTGAACCTGTTATCTAAGATCCTTATGCTCTAAATACATTATCTAATTGACTTTCTACTGAATTGGAATTCAGAAGGTCTAACTTTTATTCCTTGCTCTGTCTCTTATTCTATGCCTAAAGGCCAAAGATTTAACTTTTCTGACCTCTGCTTCCTTATTTTACAAAGTGAAAGTTTGATGAGTTGAATACTTGTGTCCTCTAAAGCTGTAATTCTAGAATCCTAGTAACTTAGTAATTGTGTTCAATTACTGAAAGAGTAATTTCACTATTGCCACCATTGTATTGTTTGGAAAATTGCTTCATTTTTGCCCCCTTTGGTTTCCACATCCATGCTTTGGGCTTCATTAGCAACATGTGTAGCTCATTGAGAGATCAGTTTATTCTGGTCTAAGTACTTGACCATTTCTTTCTTAGTATGTTAGAAGTCTTTCATTGTGGGAAAAAAATATGCAGGGATAGGAATCATATAGTGCAATAATCTCTGTTAAGTACCTTTACTTGAAAAATAAGTTGTGGTTCTGGGACTTCCCTGGAGGTCCAGAGGTTAAGACTCCCCACTTGCAAAGCAGAGGGTGCAGGTTCGATCCCTGGTCAGGGAAGTAAGATCCTACACACTGTGCAGTGTGGCAAATAAATAAATAATTTCTCACTATAGTCTGATAAAATAGGTAGTTTTTTAAAAAGTAAAAACAATGTGGAGAAAATAGCTTTATTGAGATATAATTTAATGCCACATATAATCTATAAGTCACCCTTGTAAAGTCTACAAGTGAATGTTTAAAGTGTATTCACAGAGGTTTGTCTCCATTACCACACTCAGTTTTAGAACATACCATCACCTCAAAAAGAAACCGCATACCCATTTAGTAATCACCCTCATTTTCCTCATATCGCTTGATCCCCATCCCTCAGTTCAGTTCAGTCACTCAGTTTAAAACAACCACTAATCTCCTTTTGTGTCCCTGGGTTTGCTACATTTCCTATAAATGACATCATGCAGTATGTGACCCTGTGACTGACTGCTTTCATTTAGCATGATATCTCCAAGGTTTACCCGTATTATGGCATGAATCAGTATTTTATTTCTTTTTATTACCAAATATTGTTGAATCATATGGATATACCATATGGATAAATGATATATCCATTTATCTATTTATCTGCTGGTGCTCATTAGGACTGTTTTCATTTCTGGCTATTAAGAATAATACTGCTGCTGCTGCTAAGTCTCTTAAGTCGTGTATGACTCTGTGTGACCCCAGAGACGGCAGCCCACCAGGCTTCCCTGTCACTGGGATTCTCCAGGCAAGAACACTGGAGTGGGTTGCCATTTCCTTCTCCAGTGCATGAAAGTGAAAAGTGAAAGTGAAGTCGCTCAGTGATGTCCGACTCTTCACAACCCCACGGACTGCAGCCTACCAGGCTCCTCCGCCCATGGGATTTTCCAGGCAAGAGTACTTGAGTGGGTTGCCATTGCTTTCTCAGAATAATGCTGCTATGAACATACAAATGTGTTTCTGTGTGGACGTCTTTTATTTTTCTCAGATACCTGGAAGTGAAACTGTTAGGTCATATTATAACTCTATGTTTAACATATTTTTCTTGGCCATGCCATGGATTATGTGGGATCTTGGTTCCCTGACCAGGGATCAAACCCCAAACTCATGCATTGGAAACATGGAGTCTTAACCACTGGACTGCCAGGGAGGTCCCCTCTATGTCTAACATTTTGAGGAATTACTAGACTATTTCCAAAGAAGTTGCCCCATTTTACATTCCTACCAAAAGTGTGTGAGGGTTCTGATACTCCACTTCCTTGACAACACTTGCTATTGTCCATCTTTTTGATAATAACCACTCCCCCAGTGTAAAGTGGCATCTCATTATGGTTTTGATTTGTGTTTCCTTAATATGAATAATATTGAGAATATTTCCATGTGATTGTTGGCTATTTGTAAATCTTCTTTAGAGAAATGTCTATTCAGATTCTTTATTCATTTTCAAATGGGTTATCTTTTTAGTATTGGGTTGTAAGAGTTCTTTATATATTCAACATACAAGTCTCTTATCAGATGTTAATTTGAAAATATTTTAGACTAAAGATTGTCTTATCATTTTGGTGATGATATACTTGCAATAACAAAAATGTTTAATTTTGATGATGTTTTCATCTGTCTTTCCATTTGTTGCTTGTCCATTTGATATCATATCTAAGAGACCATTGTTCAAAGATTTATACCTATGGAGAACTCCTACCCTTGATAGAAACATTAAAAAACATCTCTAGAATAATTCAGAGTTCCAGAAACTGACAAACTAAACACACAAGTTGACAAACAATTTAGAGCAGTTTTGACAGAAGGACAGCTGGCCACTTGGGAAATTTTTGTATCCGTAGGCCATATGACACTTTGGCCATTCCCTCTGTCACATCATTAGGCCAGATTGCAAAAACACATTAAAGATGTAAGTGCTTAATTATTTGGGGAACAACTTATCTCCTAAGGAATATAAGCCAGTTGGAAATCATGCTGAGCTCAAAATTCATAAAGCGGGTGTCTTGTTATTTCTCTGTGATTGGTTCATACTGAGAGTCTTTATAACAGTTTCTAACACTTACTGCATATTTTTTAAAAACTCAATCAACTGATGAACAGCTGGATGCTCATTTAATCCTGTCTGCTCTCCTGAAATCTCTTAGACTTCTGTAAAGTGATAACCTATTAATTCAAATTCCTGACGTTATATCTCATGGTGCTTTATATTACCTAGACCCAATGAAATACTCTGAATAAAAATCAAAGTTGCTTTCTATTTTACAAGTATTGAGGCATTTCTTCCTAGTTGCAAATATATGCTTTGATACCTTAAAAGCCCAAAATGGATTTTCTTTACTCTAAAACATTATTATAACATTGAAGAGACAACCAAGTATTTCCTTATGGTACCATCTGAACAAAATATTTCATTTGGCACTTCTCTTCCACTCTTTGCTTTATAGCTGTATAGTTTACTTATTATAACCACAATGAACATATTATTTTCAAATAGTATTTTAGGATAGTCTTTCCAGTACACCTGAGCAAGGAGAAGGTATATCTACGTGGGTTCAGAGTTACAGATTTGCTAAGTGACTTTGCTCAAGGCAGCAACGTCCTATTTTTTGAGAGAGCTGTCTGATGACCTCATTTCCCCTCTGCATTGCTGACGGTGAACTTCACACACCTTCAGGCTACCATCCCTATTCGTGCTGAATTTTCTGCCCGCCCACCATTTCACAAACAGGGAAAGTGTCGGCCCTGCTCTTCCCTTGGGCTGTGCTATTCAGCCCCTGGCCACTTCTCAGATTTCTTCTCACACAGCTCCCACGAAGCTGGCTCTGCCCCAGGCACCACGGCCAGGAGCTTTCTTTTCTCAGAGCTTGTACTCACTGTCCCTTCCACTGGGAACACTCTGTGCCTGGATCTTGTGCGTTTGGCTCCTTCTTAAGCTTCGTCTCAGCTGGACATTATCTCAGGGAGAGCTGACCATCCTAATCGAGAGTCCCTCTCCCTCCCCTTTGCCCCCACATCACATCACTAGGCTTGTTTTCTTCCTGGTGCTTATTATTGTCAACAAGAACCTATCATCTAAAATCTGATATTTACTTGGACTTACTTGTTTATTGTCCCATCCCCTTCTGCTGACAAGTTAATATTTCATGAAGTGGGAATCAAGTCTGTCTTCTTCTCCATTATAAACCAGTACTTCTTAGCACACTTGGCACAGTAAGCCCTCCGTAAATATTTACTGAATGAAGAAATGAGTAAAAGGGTATGTTTAAGCACAGCTTTCCTGCCCCCCTTTCCCTTACTTTCCCTTCTGAACTGCATGAGAGCAGCTTACTTCGGTTTCTGCGTTGTTATAGGTGTGAAAAAACAACCAAAACAAGAAAACATTGGAAATACATGGATGGTGGGAAGGGAGGTTAACAAGTATTGTAATGTCTTTGAGGAGAAGTTCTCATGTTACAAGTGACCAAAAAACATTTCCTTGAGACATATTTAATATACCTTTAATCAGGCAAAATGGCAGTGTAATGGTAACTTGATAGATGGGTGATTTGCTTCAATACTGCTTGTGGTATAATGCTCTCTTTTGATATCATTCGGTGCATCTTCTGCCTGTGTTGGAGCCTAGAAACATTATCTGGTGATAAAAAAAAAAGAAAGCATTTTAGTACTTTGATTGTGAATCTGATGCAGAAATAAACAAAGACCAGCTGTGACTGGGTTTGAATGGAACTGAGGCGCTGAGAGAAAGTAGGTGCTTTGTGTATCGAAAAACTTTAGGTGAAGAGCTATTTTATTCTGAGACTGAGTCTCATGAACAATTGAATTGTCACTTCTGTACCAATCTAATCCTCAAACTGTATAGTTGAATATGTTGTCATCCTAGATCAATCAGATCTCTCAGAAAATAAATTAAAAAATGGAAGAAAGTTGGCCTGGCCAAATAAACTGAAAAGAGACTCCAAAGTAAAATCTTTTTTCTTAGAAAAACCATTGTTCTCCTTCCCTCCCCCCGGGGACACGACTGACTGCCCTTTAAACAAAACAATCATTTTGGCATTCACCTCAGGAGTTCCTCCTAGCACTGAATATTATCCCCCTATCATCCTGTAAGCCTGTTCTGCTGTCCTATTCAGGTTCTTCACCAGGATGAGGGACCGGTTGTCAGAGAGTTCTGCAGGTGTCTATTTCATCTTTCATTTCAAGGTGGGAAATCCTTGGCAACAGGGAGCTCCCTGCTGTGATCGAAAAATAAAATGACAAATTATAGGTCTACATGTGAGGCTCTGAGGCTCAGTTTTTGTCAAGGTGGCAGCTGGAGATCAGGGAATGATTTAGTTGGAGGTGGGGTAGGAGGTGGAGGCAGGGAGAGGGTAGAGGGGAAAGGTGGTACTAGCAAGAAACAGCATGTAAGAGTTTCCAACCCAACACTTCTCTTATGTTCTTGATCACATAGGATTTTAATTCTACACTAGCATGTGGGGTAGAAATATAAGAAGAGAGAAAGTGGAAGAAGGATAGGAGAAAGAAAGAATGAAAGAGTAAGCTATTGGGGGGGTCACTGGTTGACTGAAATATTCATAAAAAGGAAGACCTCCTATCTCACTGCTTAATACAGAGAGTGCTTTTTCTGATACATTGTCCAAAATGCATGAAGCAATGGAAAAAATGCAATGTTTATTTTTAAAGTAAGTTTCTTCAGTTCTTAGAGGAATTTTCCAATGTTTACGAGAATCGCTTATTTACACACCTGTTTTTCCAATAATCGTGTATGGATGTGAGAGTTGGACCATAAAGAAAGTTGAGCATGGAAGAATTGATGCTTTTGAACTGTGGTATTGGAAAAGACTCTTGAGAGTCCCTTGGACTGCAAGGAGATTCAACCAGTCCATCCTCAAGGAAATCAGTCCTGAACATTCATTGGAAAGACTGATGTTGAAGCTGAAACTCCAATACTTTGGCCACCTAATGTGAAGAACTGACTCATTGGAAAAGACCCTGATGCTGGGAAAGATTGAGGGCAGAAGGAGAAGGGGACAACAGAGGAGGAGATAGTTTGATGGCATGACCGACTTGATGGACATGACTTTGAGCAAGCTCTGGGAGTTGGTGATGGACAGGGAAGCCTGGTGTGCTGCAGTCCATGGGGTCACAAAGAGTTGGACATGACTGTGTGACTGAACTGAAACTAATGTAAAATATTTTAATATAATCATATTTAGATTTTATTTATTGTTCATTGGGCTGTTTTGAATGTCTCACTTTTATCACTGTCTTCTTCCTCAGACCCTCCCTGTTAAGACTTCTAATAGGCTCTATCAGTGTTTTCATTTTATATTAGAACATTGAGCCATGGTGTACATGAGGAACTTAACTCAAAAATGATAATTCTCTAGGAATAGACTTGCAGACATAAGTGTATTAGAAGATGGGTATAGAAATTTGACAGTGCTACAACAGCATTATATAAGACACAGCTGAACTGTGGCAACTTAGTAGAGTTTATCCTTGAGGCTGGCACTAGATTTCTTTTTCTGCTTTGATTGAACAGATTTTAAGGGTGTATTAGAAAGTGTTTTTTAGAATATGTTGTCACATCTAGGTGAAAAAAGTGACCATCAAGTTTTTTGTTTTTTTCTCATGAAGGACATATGCTTGTTGGAAAAAAGATACTTAGAATACCTGATGCCTGGTCACACCCATTCAAGAGCAGATTGGATAGCTTTTCACTTTGAAGTGAAGTCGCTCAGTCGTGTCCGACTCTTTGTGACCCCATGGACTGAAACCTACAAGGCTCCTCTGTCCATGGAATTTTCCAGGCAAGAGTACTGGAGTGGGTTGCCATTTCCTTCTCCAGGGGATCTTCCCAAGGTTTTCACTTTAGGAAGAAAGATATCAGCAGACCTTTTTCCAGGGGTCCTAATCTAGGTAGGCTGAGCAGTGAGTGAGTGATTCATTGATTCATTTATTCACCAAGTAATTTTTTGATACCTATTATATACTGGACACTCTTCTAAGTATTAGGAATAAAAAGATGAATAACATTAAAACATATATAATTGCCATAGCCTGTTTCCTTAAAGAGCTCAGTTCACTGAGAAGATTGACTTGGAAACAGAAAATGACAATACAAATTGATGTGTAGTCACGGGATGCTATGGGAGGATGAAAGGAGACTGAAGGCCATCTAATCTTACCAAGGGAGCTGGGGTGATGATGAGAAGTGGTGAGCATTTCAGGAAGTCAGGACAGTATAGTCGACAAGCAATTAATTCCTTTCTTTAACTTTGGCCAGAATGGAATGAGTTGCTTGTTGTTGTTGTTCAGTAGCTAAGTCATGTCTGATTCTCTGTGACCCCATGTTTGTGAATCATGGCAGCACAGCAGGTTTCCCCATCCTCTGCTATCTCCCAGAGTTTCCTCAAGTTCATCTAAATTGTGTTGGGGATGCTATCTAACCATCTTATCCTCTGCCCTCTCCTTTTGCTCTCAATTTTTCCAAGCATCAGGGTTGCTAAAGTCTAGTAAATCTGAAAGACTGAGCAACAAGACTGGTAAGTTTTAATGGGTATGGAATGATCCAGATGATCCAAGTCTGAATCAGTCCTGGAATAAGCTTCCTGGTGGTTAGGAAGTAGAAGGAAGACAAGGGGAACTGACAAAGCTCTGCGTATGTTGACTCTTTTCCAAGGTGGTCCCAAAGCATCCCACTTGGTTGGTGAATGGACAGAGCTGCCCTGAGCAGCCAGACAGGCAACAACTGGATGCATAAGATTTACGTGCCTGCAGTGACATTAAGCAAACTCATCCACAGAGAATGAAAGGAAAATTCAATTTAGTCAAATGGCAGCTCCCTTTTAATGAAAAGGGAGGAAAGCAGCCATCCTTTGGTCTCTCAGTCATATTCTGAGGGGAGGGATATTTATAATTAGTCAAGACAGAATTTGCTATGCTTAGGCTTTGGGAAAAGTGCAATGTAAATGAAAGATGAGCTTCCCTTCTGTCATGGAGATATATGCTACAATTAGCAGAAGTTGATGGAGCAGTTTGCAAGAAGTTATAATTGACTTGAGCCAATAGCACAGAAGAAGGGGGAGAAGGGGGCGACAGAGGATGAGATGGTTGGATGGCATCATCGACTCAGTGGACGTGAGACTGAGAAAACTTCGGGAGATAGTGAAGGACAGGGAAGCCTGGCGTGCTGCAGTCGGTGGGGTTGCCAAGAGTAGGACACCACTGAGCGACTGAACAGCAAAATAGCACAGAAAGCACAGCTTCAGCTTCTACTGCTACCATGTAATTATTTGATACATTTCAGGCTTGGTGAACAGTCTCAGGGACCATGAGCAAGTATTGTGTTCAGTCTCCTTCACAGCAGAGCTCACAGACAGGGTTTATCTCCCTTATGTAAAAAAAAAGTTAGGCGAGCTTTCTTACAGTGTGCAAAGATATAATTCAGCAGCCTGAGAATGCATGAAACTCAGACTGGCAGCAGAGGCTTAAACAATTCATAAATAGTACCACAAAGCCTTCGTTACATTTCAGCCTTTGCATTAAGGCAGAATCTTGTTATCGTGTGGTGGTTTTAGAAAGTGATGATCATTTCCAAGGTAAGCTTTAAGGAGCACACTGGTTGATCATTTAGAGTTCACATTTAGAGAGATGAATTGATTTACTATTTCACAAACACTGGAAACAAACAAAACACTTTGGTAAAAAAAGCAAATTACAGACTATTATAGATGAAGGATTTCACCAAGTTGAATGGACAGCTTGAGTATTGATGCCTGGGAAGAACAATGAATTCTCACATCTGTCTTATGGAAATGCTTTGGTAAGCGAACATTTAAAACTATGTGTTTGTAAAAGAGTCAGACATGACTTAGTGACTCAACAACAACGACAACTTGTATTAACATATGCTAACTATGAATAGTCTATCATTTACTCCAAAAAGGTTTTAAGTTTGTTGCTGTTATTGTTCAGTTGCTAGGTTGTGTCTGACTATTTGAGACCCCATGGGCTACAGCATGCCAGGCTCTCCTGACCTCTCCATCTCCCAGAGTTTGCTCCAATTCATGCCCACTGATTCTGTGATGTTATCTAACCATCTTGTTTTCTGCCACCCTCTTCTCCTTTTGTCTTCAATCTTCCCCAGCATCAGGGTCTTTTCCAATGAATAAACTCTTTGCCAATTTGTAGTTTACAGCACAGGAAATAGAATTGAAATACATATAATAGAAAGTGAGAACCAAGGGAAGAAGGAAAACCCGAATGAGACAACTTAAGGGTTAGGGAGTAGTATGACCAACTTCAAGCAGGGCACTGAGATTTCTCACTGTCTACTCTAGAGCCTGCTCTGTGTTGGCTGTGTTCTACCGGGGAAAGCTAAAACGCTGCTAACAGCCATTAGTCTCAAGCCTTCTCTCTTTGCCTTTGTGTGAACAGTTGGCCATTTCACTCTTTACAAGCACTTTCACTAGAAAGAATGTGATGGCAATAAGTCATGCACTGTACTAAACTATAAATATGAACTTTATTGCAGAGTAATATAGTAATTCAATGTTGGTTAGATGGCTAACCAATTGCCTCAAACCATTTACAAAATAATTCCTATTATATGTAGAAATATCCTGAAACAAAATCGCTCATGTCTTTGGGTCTATTTATATATTCTTTCTTTGATCCATCTATGTATTCACAATAAGACAGTATAGTAATCAATTATGCTTTCTAATGCAATTCGTAAAACTCATTCAAATATTATGTGGATAAATTTTCTTGTTGATTTTCTATGTCAGCTTTAGAATTGGCTTGCCTATTTTTTAAGGCCTAGTCATTTTCTTGGGAACATTACAAATTTACAGGTTAAATTAGAAACAGTTGGTAGTTTAATGACATTTAAGTTTTCTTGTCTAAGATTATGATATATATTTTCTTTAAGTCTTTGGGATACCTAAACAGTATTTTAAGTTTTCTTAATATGGATTTTGCATAAAAACAGTTGATCTTTGATAATTTACTTTCTTATTTATGATTGTTTCTTTCATTATACCAACTTGTTTTAATACATGATATAGATATAGCTACAGATACATAGATTTTACTGATTTCTTCTATTCTAATGGCTTTCTGAGTTTCTTGAGTTTTCTGATTAAAGGATCGTATCATCTGAAAATAATGATACTTGAATCTCTGTCTTTTCCAGTTTATATATCTCAATTCTTTTTTCATTCATAGCGAGCATCTCAGTTTTTAAGAGGAAAATTTCCACTGCTTCTCATTTTGTATGGTCTTCCCTGGTGGCTCAGCTGGTAAAGAAACCGCCTGCAATGCAGGAGACCTGGGTTCAATCCCTGGGTTGGGAAGATCCCCTGGAGAAGGGAACGGCTGCCCACTCCAGTATTCTGGCCTGGAGAATTCCATGGACTGTATAGTCCATGGGGTCACAAAGAGTCGGACATGACTGAGCGACTTTCACTTTCTCATTTTGTATAATTTGGGCCTTTACTTTGATAAAGACATATTAAAAGCTTATCCTTACGTTCAGTTCAGTCGCTCAGTCGTGTCCGACTCTCCGCGACCCCATGAATCACATGATTTAAATTTTTTTTCTCATAAATAATGGGTGTTGCAATTTTTTACTTTTGAACAATTATTATAGTGAATTACATTAATATATATTTATCAGTGATCCATTCTTATAGTACTACAATAAATATCACTAGATTATTTATTATTAATATATTCTTAATGTACTGCTGAATTTCATTTGCTAATAGTCTATTGAGATTTAATTTTTTTTTAAGATTGTTTTTATGTGGCCATTTTAAAAGTCTTTATTGAATTTTTTACAATATTGCTTCTGTTCTATGTTTTGTATTTTTGGCTGTGAGGCATGTGGGATCTTAGTACCCTGACCAGGGATTGAACCCGTGCTCCCAGCCTTTGAAGAAGTCTTAACCCCTGGACCACCAAGGAAGTCCCAAGAGTTATTTTGAATACACTTTTAAGAGGGTAGTTTTTCACTGCACGTATTTGAAAAATGTTAAATTCCTCTTAGGAGGCTTGGTGGAAGCCATGAACTGTATTTTAGGATAGCAGAAAATATTTTACAATGTACAATTGTATGTGAGAGTGAACTTATCTCGGTGCTATTCTTCCCAACTACTCAGATTGGTAGCAGCCGCCTTGTCCATCATGCGGAGTGTGTCTCCTCTCACTTCTCCATTGGCAGATCACTTCCTACAAATAGGGTGCATCCACATGTCTCTTACTGTCCACTTTTTTTTTCAGTCCTCTCCGCATCAGCACTGATTCAGCCGCCGCCACAAGTCTGATCGCCTCCTTCCATTCCTAACTTGTTAGCCTTGCTTTGCAAGCTTTCTCAAGAGTTGCATCTGGTCCTCTCTGCTTCTTCAGGCACCTTGGGTGAGCTTCCCTTCCTTTGGCTGCCTTTTCCTCCTAGTTTGCGCTCGTGAAAGATGTCTCTTGGTTTCTTTAGACATGGATACGTGCACTGTATTTGTCCTCCTGGATGTCTGGTTAACGTCATCTTCACCACCATGGTCAAATCCCAAGGGTAGTATTTTTGTTGTTCTTAATTCCTAATTCTGGCAACCATTTGGTGTGGGCACATGACCCCGTGAAAGCGATATTTCCTTTTCCTTGTCAGTGTGAGCCACCAAGGCTTATCATTTCCCCTTTTCTCAGTCATACCATACATTAAAGAAAAGGATCGCCACATTCATCATTGAACAGTCAGCTCTAGCTCCATCTTCTATTCCTTTCCTGCCATGGGACCTCAGCCAGGGGAGAAATCAGCTCCTCTTGCTCTTCTTCCCCACTGATCTGGCTATTTATATCCTGTATGCAATATTTATAAGATGAAATGTCAGTGGACTTTGATCTAACTCATACTGTAAAGAATGTCACCAAAGACTGAACAAATACCTTCTCGGGTTCTTTCCTGCTTGGCAGCATCAGCTTTGTCTGAGATACACTTCTACTCTTCTCTTTTCCCGAAATCTCCCTACTTTTCAAAGCTTAGCAAACATCCAGTCTTTTTAAAAAGATTTCCCCGACTGCCAAGCACACAGAAAAGCCTCTTTTCTGGATTCTTTAATTCTTTTTGTTTCTTTTATGGTGGTATGTTGTAGGAGTTAAAGACACGCACCCAGAGACAGACTGCACGCGTGGAAGTCTCAGTTCTGCAATTTACTGACTGGATAACCTTGAAGACGGCTCTCTGTGTCCTAACCTAGCATAAAAGACAGTTGTACAATATTTTTAAAATTTGCTTTATAGAATTTACATTAATTAAATTAACAGATGTTACCGATAGATAGTAAGCATTACATAAGTGCTAATATTTATTTACAAATATGTATTTCTCAACAATGATGTATTTAGCTCCAATATGTACCAAACACTGCTAGGTGCTTCAGCCAGTGCATTTTCTTGGAGGGAGGTGTGGTTTTAAAATTCTTTTTTTTGTGATAAGTTATGGATGGTATGTATATTTTTAAAATAGCATTATTGAGGTATAACTTTTGTACAAGAAAACACACATATTTAAAGGGCATAATTTGATGACTATTAGAAGGTGAATACTCTCACAAAGCAGCACCAGAATGAGGATAACAAATGTTTCCATTACTCTTGAAAGGTTCCTTGATCCCTTTCTCAGTCCTCACTTTCCTATATTCAAGTTTCCAGGCAATGGCTGATCTGCTTTCTGTTCCTATGGATTCATTTGCACTTTCTAGAACTCATATACATGGAATTACATCATTCTCTTTGTGTCTTTCTCCCCATTTAGCATGACAATTCTGAGATCCACCCAAATTGTTGCATTCATCAATAGTTTGCTCTTTGTATTATTCATTATTATTTCACAGTGTGGATATACCACAATTTGTTTACTCATTGAGCTGCTGAGGGACACTGGATTATTTTCAGTGTTTGGATATTACTAATTTAGCTGTTCTGAATATTCAGGTACTAGTCTTTCTGTGATGGCTGTTCATTTCTACTGGAGTGAAGCTTCTAGGTTATATTTGTAAGTATATATTTAATTTTTCATGAAATAGGGAACTGTCTTTTATTGCTCTTATACCCTTGTTCTGTTTCCTCATAAAACAATATTTGACAGGTAGACTTTGAAGATACTCCAGTTATAAAAGGAAGCATGCTTCTGTGATGAGCAAGAACAAGGAAAAATTTTCAGTTTTCCCTCATCAGTTAGTTGGGTCAAAGCCCAAGTAAACCAAGATAGGCTCTGTAAGTGCAAGTTCCTGGCCCTTCTCATCCTCAATCAGAGCCGATGTCGTTGGAGCTCTGTCTTGTACATGAAAGGCTCACAGAATCTATTTCTTGAATAAATATTTGAATAAATGAAATTTAATTAAATACTTATTTTGTGGTCATCTTGTATGTTGACATGTGAATTTGTTTCTGACAAATGAATAGAGTTGGGATTTGCTTTCAAAAAATAAAGTTTAGAATGATGTATTTACAACTTGTTTCAAAAGATGGCAGTGATATATAAACAATTGTGATTCTTATATGCTATTGTTCTGTGTTATGTTGGGTTACTTGTGTTCTATAAAGATGTGTCTAAAACCCCACAGTGGAGTATAACTTTAAAAAAAATTATTTGTTTAATTTCTTTGGCTGTGCTGGGTCTTCCCTGCCACCTGTGGGCTTTCTCTAGTTGCAGCAAGAGGGGGCTACTCTCTAGTTGCTGTGTGTGGGTTTCTTTCTTACTTTCTTTTTCCTATTTTAATTGGAGGCTAATTACTTTACAATATTGTGGTGGTTTTTGCATACATGCACATGAATCAGCCATGGGTGTCCATGTGTTCCCCATCCTGACCTGCCCCATCCCATCCCTCAGGGTCATCCCAGTGCACCAGCCCTGAGCACCCTGTCTCATGCATCAAACCTGGGCTGGCGATCTATTTCACATATGATAATATACATGTTTCAATGCTATTCTCTCAAATCATCCCACCCTCGCCTTCTGCCACAGAATCCAACAGTCTGTTCTTTATATCTGTGTCTCTTTTGCTGTCTCATATATAGGGTGATCATTACCATCTTTCTAAATTCCGTATATACGCGTTAATATACTGTATTGGTGTTTTTCTTCCTGACTTACTTCATTCTGTATAATAGTCTCCAGTTTCATCCACCTCATTAGAACTGATTCAAATGCATTCTTTTTAATGGCTGAATAATATTCCATTGTGCATATGTACCACAGCTTTCTTATCCATTCATCTGCCGATGGACATCTAGGTTGCTTCCAAGTCCTGGCTATTGTAAACAGTGCTGTGATGAACAGTGGGGTGTGGGTTTCTTATTGCAGTGGCTTCTATTGTTGGGGAGTGTGGGTTTTAGGAGCATGGACTTTAGTAGTTGCAGCATGTGAGCTCAGTAGTTAATGGCGCATGGGCTGCATTGCTCTGCAACGGCATGTGGGATCTTTCTTGACCAGGGATCAAACCTGTGTCCCCTGCATAGGCAGGTGGATTCTTAACCAATGGACCACGAGGAAACCCAGGAATATAACTTCTTAATATTCTTTGAAGCCAGGTATCTTTACATTTGTCCACCGTAGCACTGAACACACAACCATGAATGCTGTAGGCTGTCATTTTTTGTTTGCCATCAGATAGACAGATCATATCTTTGATTTCAAGACTATCTGAAATTCATTCACTCAACACTTATTTACTGAGTAAGCACTGTATTGCCAGGCATTATTTTAGGGGATAAGGAGACACCAGTGAACAACAAAGATAAAAATTTCCTGCACTTGTAGAGTTTAAATTTTTTTGTGTGAGGGTGGTGAAAAGTGAAAGTGTTAGTCACTCAGTCACGTCCAACTCTTTGTGACCTATGAACTGTAACCCACTAGGCTCCTCTGTCCATGGAATTCTCCAGGCAAGAAGACTGGAGTGGATGGCATTCCCTTCTCCAGAGGATCGTCTCAACACAGGGATCGAGCCTGGGTCTCTTGCATTGCAGGCAGATTCTTCATCACCTGAGCCACCAAGGGCTGGTGACAGGCAATAAATAAAATAAGTAAATAAAACATCTGAGCATCTTAAACAGCACATGGCAGCAGGTGTGATAAAGAGAAATGAACTAGGATGGAATGGTGATGAGGAGGCAGCCCACAGAGACATTGGCGGAGAGACATTTCAGGCAGAGAAAGAAGCATGTACAAAAGACTTGATGTGGGAGAGTCCCCGGCAAGGAGCATCTGGATAACATCACGTGACTGAGGTCAAGTGAGGAGTGAGAGGACAGCCGCTCAGGTCAACAAAACCTAATGAATGAGGTCAGGCCTCCATGGCCAATGGAAACACATTGGGCTTCGCTCTGAGTGAGCTGGGAAGATATAGAGCTGTTGAGTGACTTGATTTACCTTCTTTTTTAAAAATCAGGATCATTTTGGTCATGGTGTCAAGAGTAGACTGTAGGACAGAAATGGACCCTCAAGGAGATGGGTTGGGAGTCTACTTTAATTGTCAAAGGGAGAGATAGTCATAGCCGGAACTTAAGCGCTAGCAGTCAGGTGATATCTCATGCATGCTATTGCAAAACCTCTAGACACTGGAGTGGCAGTGTGGAGAGGCCAAAGGGATATAAAAGTCTGGAGTTAAAGAGACAATAACACGGTGAAGATTTACATTTTGGAATCAGCATGGCATACAGGCTTGGGGACCAAAGGAATGCAGTAGTTAGGGTAGATGTCCAAGGCCTGAAACCTGGGGGACTCTAATAATAAGAGGTCAGAGAGATGAAGACAAATCAGCAAAGGAGACTGAAATGGAGCAGCCAGTGAAGTAGGAAGGACAGCAGAGTTTAGAATTCTGGAAAGCAGTGGTTAAGGAGGACAGATATGAGATCAAAGCTGAGGTTTTTAATGATGACAAAGGATGGGCTTCCTTTATAGTGGTTCAGACTATAAAGAATCTGTGCAATGCAGGAGACCTGGGTTTGATCCCTGGGTCAGGAAGATCCCCTGGAGAAGGGAATAGTTATCCACTCCAGTATTCTTGCCTGAAAAATCCCATGGACAAAGGAGCTTGGCAGCCATTAGGTCGCAAAGAGTTGGACATGACTGAGCAACTAACACACACAAGGAAAAATGGTACAGAAGGCCAATGATGAGCAGAGTGTCCACACTATCTCTATGGATGCTAGCACAACAGATATGAAATAAAAGTTCTGGGAGTTCTTGAGATAGCGAGGACTTGATTTTTAGTTGCAGACAACTACTACTATAACTAGCTTAGTGAAATCAAGGATGAGTTATCAACTCCTACTTGCTATAGTCCTAGGGGAGCCAGCAGTATTGCTGGGGCTGTCCATACATTTTGATTTAAAAATATGTTATAAATAAAAATAAAAATGATGCTTCAACTTATGAATAATACATATAGTTTATGAGTGCCTGGGCAACCTGTTGAAAGGGAGAAGTACTGCATTGTTCCCCAGGTTCAAGTCTTACACACTATCATGGACTTCAGATGACCTCCTTTGTCTGATCAGTTAATTTAAGGACCAAAACCAGCAAGGAAAGAAGACACAAAATAAGCCTTCTGAGGATGTAAAAAAGATTTCCAAAACTTTTATTGAGTGTTCCTGAGATGTTTGCTAGTTTAAGGATCTCATGTCTGTTTTAAGAGATTATTTTTGGAATCATAATGAATTTAACTGTGGTTGTTAAAATATTTTTGTGCCCTGGAAGATGTATTCATCTGAGGAGTATAAGAAGCTCTTTCTGTTTTGCTTTAATATTTTTCATTTTATAGAACTATATTTGTGGCAGAAATGAAATATTTAATTCTTTATATTTTAACATACACATTTCAAAGAACAACGAATCTGGACTTCACTGTGTAAGATACTCCCTTGCTCTGATATGGCATCTTTATTCTATTTAAGTTTCCAATTAAATTAATTTAATGAGTATGAGGAAACTCTGGGAGATAGTGAAGGACTGGGAAGCCTGGCATGCTACAGTCCATGGAATGACAAAGAGTTGGACACGACTCTCCCACTGAACAACAGCAATTAAGTTTTCAAAAAGTTATACACATTAAATATGATATGCTACCTACATTTATAAGATACAGTTCCTAATTTCAGTTCTTTCTTCTTTAACTTTAAAATTTAACTGTGAAAACTCCTCTTCTCCATCAACATTCCCAGTAAACAGAAGTAATTCTATACTTACAGTAATATTGCTTTCAAGTGTATCTTCCAAAATTTGCTACTTAAAGTGAAAAAAAAAAAGTAAGGAAAGAATTTGAAGAATTCCCAGAAATTGCAACAGGGTCTACTTCTGGACTGATGAATAGCTCCTTGAGGAAAGTCAGCTCTCTTATTAATATAACATCTGGCTTGCATCTTGCATAAATAAAAACATAAGAGCAGGATAGAAATATCGGAAAAGGGAAGAAGGAGGAAGGAATGTGTGTTTTCTAGCATAATAATCTCTAACAGCCAAGAAATCTAATTAGAACAAATGTCATCTCATGGGATTCTAGTCAAGAAAATTCCAGAGGAGAAGGCAAAGCCTCAGGGGACCACAACAAAAACAGTGACTCAGGTAATTAAAAAAAAAAAAAAAAAAGGAAAAACAAAAACAGCATGCATTGACTGAAGGACTCCATTCAGTCCAAACAGTGATTATCAATGGCTTCTCTAGGGACTATTTATGACTTTAACCACAGAAATTCCATGGCTTGGCTAATATGTTTTATAAAGCACTCTCCTGTTCTCATCTGCATGATCGGATTTCTGTTTTTTCCCTTTGTGCATTTGTCAGTCTGGAAGAAGAGAACACACCTCATTAAAGACATAAACAGAAGCTAACTCTCATTCTATTACATGGATGAAAGGAATGGCTCCTGTTCTATAGGAAACACTTTTTTTTGACAATTTTGTTAGAGGTCAACTTAATGTTGAACGTCAGTGACTTCCAAACTTAATCTTGGTTGCTTTTTCCAAATCTGTAAACTGAAGCCATGAATTGAAATTAAGTAGTAACACTGGCCTGGAGAAGGCAATGGCACCCCACTCCAGTACTCTTGCCTGGAAAATCCCATGGACGGAGGAGCCTGGCAGGCTGCAGTCCATGGGATCTCTAGGAGTCGGACACGACTGAGCGACTTCACTTTCACTTTCATGCATCGGAGGAGGAAATGGCAACCCACTCCAGTGTTCTTGCCTGGAGAATGCCAGGGATGGGGGAGCCTGGTGGGCTGCCATCTATGGGGTCGCACAGAGTCGGACACGACTGAAGTGACTTAGCAGCAGCAGCAGCGGCAGTAACACTGGCAAGTGTTGAGTAGTAAAAAATCAAATGATAAATATATGAAAATGAGGCTGAGGGCTTTTGGTGGTGTTTGTTTCTGTGTTAGATATCTGTCAGCTACTCTGAATTTATTGAGGTATCCCTGGCGTTACCTTTTATCTGCGCTGCTCCATTGTATCTAGCAAGAAAGAGTGAAAAAGAAAAAGCCAGTTTCTGGTTTCTGTGCTGCTTAGTGAAATTTCCGTGACTCTGGATACATAAACTGGCCACTTAGTAGAGTACACAAATAAGTCTATATAACAAAATAGATATATAAAAGGAAATATTGGAAAAGAGAAATCATTAAAAATGAAAAGTAGAATCAATGACACAAAATATATATTTCTCTAGGTTTCCTGAAATCAAACGTCAGTGTTTATGCTGCTGAAGTTTTTTCTCTGCCCTCTTGCTAATCAGTTTTATTTTATTTATGACTTCATAAGAACTTTCATAAAATAGAAAGTCAATTAGCATTTTCAGTGATATATTGGCAATAAGTATTCAGTTAGTTGAGTTCAGTTGCTCCAGTCGTGTGTGACTCTTTGCAACCCCATGGGCTGCAGCACGCCAGGCTTCCCTATCCATCACCAACTCCTGGAGTTTTCTCAAACTCATGTCCATCCAGTTGGTAATGCCATCCAGTCATCTCATCCTCTATTGTCCCCTTCTCCTCTTGCCTTTAATTTTTCCCAGCATCATGGTCTTTTCTAATGAGTCATTTCTTTGTATCAGGTGGCCAAAGTTTTGGAGCTTCAGCCTCAGTGGCAGTCCTTCCAGTGGATGTTTAGGACTGATTTCCTTTAGGATTGACTGGTTGATGTCCTTGCAGTCCAAGGGACTCTCAAGAGTCTTCTCCAATACCACAGCTCAAAAGCATCAATTCTTTGGTGCTCAGCTTTCTTTATGGTCCAACTCTCACATCCATACATGACTACTGGAAAAAGCATTGCTTTGACTATTTGGCCCTTTGTCAGAAAAGTAATGTCTCTGCTTTTTAATATGCTGTCATATTAAAAAGGTTGGTCATAGATTTTCTTCCAAGGAGCAAGTGTCTTTTAATTTCATGGCTGCAGTCACATCTGAAGTGATTTTGGAGCCCAAGAAAATAAATTCTGTCACTGTTTCCATTGTTTCCACATCTATTTGCCATGATGTGATAGGGCTGGATGCCAGGATCTTAGTTTTTTGAATGTTGAGTTTTAAGCCATCTTTTCCACTCTCCTCTTCACCTTCAAGAGACTCTTTAGTGTCTCTTTGTTTTCTGCCATAAGGGTGGTGCCATCTGCATATCTGAGGTTATACTTTTCAGTTATATGTACCAATTTATCTAATAATTTGCCTTTGTAATGCAGAACTCTCCACCCACTATTTCTAAGAGTTTTTCCTATGAATAACTATGCAGAAATATGTGTAAGAAGAGTCTTTATTTTACTATTTTTGTAATACTAAAGATTGGAAGCAAACCAAATATATATTTAAAAAATTTTAGCATTTGAGTCTTATTGGAGTATAGCTGATTGACAATGTTCAGTGTATACGAAAGTGATTGAGTTATACATATACATATATTCATTCTTTTTTAGCTTCTTTTCTCTTATAGGTTATCACAGAATATTGGGTAGAGGCCCCTGTGCTATTCAAGTCCCAATTATTCATCTGTCTAGAACGTAGCAGTGTTCGTGTTTTTATCCCAAGTTCCTGATTTATCCCTTGCCCCAGTGTTTCCCCTTTTGTAGCCATAAGTTTGCTTTTGATATCTGTAAGTCTGATTCTGTTTTGTAATTAAGTTCATTTGTATCCTTTTTAAAAATTAGATTCCACATGTGAATTTTTGTCTTTTTCTGACATATCTAGCTTAGTATGATAATCTCTAGATGGATACAGTTTGATGCAAATGGCATTATTACATTCTTGCTTATGGCTGACTAGTATTCCGCCTGCATACACCATGTCTTCTTTATCCATTAGTCAGTTGGTGGACATTTAGGTTGCTTTCATGTCTTGGTTATTGTAAACGGTGCTGCAATGAATATTGGGGTGCACACATCCTTTAAAATTATGCTTTTCTCCAGATTTATGCCCAGGAGTGGAATTGCTGGATCGTATGGTAGCTCTATTTTTAGTGTTTAAAGGAATTTCCATATTGTTTTCTGTAGTGGTAATTATGTTAATACTATTAGGAACCTTGAGTTTCAGTATAAAGGAGAAAGATATAAGATCAAAATGAAGTAAAAAAAAAACTAGTTAATCTTAAGTCTGGATTGAAAATAACAGTATAAATTCAGGATATATGTTTATGATTTTTTCCTATCTCTGTCCACTAAAAGCACATGGAAATAATGGTCAATCTGTGGCAAGGAATACCCTGTTGAATCCAAACTGTGATGTCAAAATGTCATTTATCACTTCAAGAAATAGGAACACCATGGAGAACAGCTGATTCCAGGTCTGGGACATGAAATGGCCAAGGTAAACCAGGAATTGTTCTTCATATCGGATTAAAAGAACACTGTTAAAGATTCTGGGTTGTGTCAGGAGTGGTTGGGAGCCAACTGAAAGAGTCTCCCTTCCCTAACCTCCCAGCAAAAATGGTGGAAAATTTAAAGCCAATAGATAAAGACAACTGTATTAACTTGAAAGAGAATACCTATGTTTAAATGTACATGAATTTTCAAAATGAAACAAAACAAAACACTTCCTAGACAACCTTTGGAGGAAGTGAGGAATCACACTCAGCCTGAAAACTCGTGAATAAACAGAAAGAATCAAGCGTTTATCCTCTTTTCTGTGTGAACTGTCCTCAGAGCAATCATAGTGACAAACAGTTTTGGTTATCAAAATTACTGTAGATGATTATTGCAGAAGTAGTAATGAAATTAGAGAATAATCATTTTGCTCCTTCTAATGTAATAATGGATGAAGAAATGATCATGAGTGGCTATCCAAACCATTAGGTGAATGCATTTGAGTCAGTTCTAGTGAGGTGGATGAAACTGGAGCCTATTATACAGAATGAAGTAAGTCAGAAAGAAAAATACCAATACAGTAGATTAACGCATATATATGGAATTTAGAAAGATGATAAAGAAGACCCTATGTGCAAGATAGCAAAAGAGACACAGATGTAAAGAACAGACTTTTGGACTCAGTGGGAGAAGGCAAGGGTGGGATGATTTGAAAGAACAGCATTGAAACATGTACATTTAGTTCAGTTCAGTTCAGTAGCTCAGTCGTGTCCAACTCTTTCCGACCCCATGAATCACAGCACGCCAGGCCTCCCTGTCCATCACCAACTCCCGGAGTTCACTCAAACTCATGTCCATCGAGTCGGTGATGCCATCCAGCCATCTCAGCCTCTGTCATCCCCTTCTCCTCCTGCCCGCAATCCCTCCCAGCATCAGAGTCTTTTCCAGTGAGTCAACTCGTCGCATGAGGTGGCCAAAGTATTGGAGTTTCAGCTTCAGCATCAGTCCTTTCAATGAACACCCAGGATTGATCTCCTTTAGGATGGATTGGTTGGATCTCCTTGCAGTCCAAGGGACTCTCAAGAGTCTTCTCCAGCACCACATTTCAAAAGCATCAATTCTTCGGCGACCAGCCTTCTTCACACCATATGTGAAATAGATGACCAGTCCAAGTTTGATGCATAAACAGGGCACTCAAAGTTGGTGCACTGGGATGACCCAGAGGGATGGGATGGGGAGGGAGGTGGGAGGGGAGTTTGGGACGGGGGGCACATGTACACCTGTGGCTGCTTCATGTTGATGCATGGCAAAACCCACCACAATATTGTAAAGGAATTAGCCTCCAATAAAAATAAATTAATTTAAAAAAATGGATGGAAATCTTGTTCTTGTTTTTTTTTTACTGTGCATTTTAAATTGAAGTATAGTTAATTTACATGTTGTGTTAGTTTTAAGTATACAGCAAAGTGATTCAGTTATCCACACACATATATTCACTCTTTTAAAATTATTTTCTCATATAGATTATCACTGAATATTGAGCAGAATTCCCTATGCTATACAGTAGGTACATATTAGGTAAACAGTACAGAGGTTCCTTAAAAAACTAAGAATAGGGTTACCATACAGCCACAAAATCCCATTCCTGGGCATATTTTCAGGAAAAAAGACATACTTTGAAAGGATACATACATCCCAATGATCATTGCAACACTATTTACAATAACCAAGAGGTGGAAACAACCTAAATGTTCATTGACAGATGAATGGATAAAGATGTGGCATATATACAATGGAATATTCAGTTCAGTTCAGTTCAGTTCAGTCGCTCAGTCATGTCCGACTCTCTGCGACCCCATGAATCACAGCACGCCAGGCCTCCCTGTCCATCACCAACTCCCGGAGTACACTCAAACTCATGTCCACAGAGTCGGTGATGCCATCCAGCAATCTCATTCTCTGTCATCCTCTTCTCCTCCCGCCCCCAACCTTTCCTAGCATCAGAGTCTCTTCCAGTGAGTCAACTCATCGCATGAGGTGGCCAAAGTATTGCAGTTTCAGCTTTAGCATCAGTCCTTCCAATGAACACCCAGGATTGATCTCCTCTAGAATGGACTGGTTGGATCTCCCTGCAGTCCAAGGGACTCTCAAGAGTCTTCCCCAACATAGCAGGTCAAAAGCATTAATTCTTCGGCGATCAGCTTTCTTCACAGTCCAACTCTCACATCATACATGACCACGGGAAAAACCATAGCCTTGACTAGACCGACCTTTGTTGTCAAAGTAATGTCTCTGTTTTTTAATATGCTATCAAGGTTGGTCATAACTTTCCTTCCAAGGAGTAAGCGTCTTTTAATTTCATGGCTGCAATCAGCATCTGCAGTGATTTTAGAGCCCCAAAACATAAAGTCTGACACTGTTTCCACTGTTTTTCCATCTATTTCCCATGAAGTGATGGGACCAGATGCCATGATCTTTGTTTTCTGAATGTTGAGCTTCAAGCCAACCTTTTCACTCTCCTCTTTCACTTTCATCAAGAGGCCTTTGAGTTCCTCTTCACTTTCTGCCATAAGGGTAGTGTCATCTGCATATCTGAGGTTATTGATATTTCTCCCAGCAATCTTGATTCCAGCTTGTGCTTCTTACAGCCCAGCGTTCCTCATGATGTACTCTGCATATAAGTTAAATAAGGAAGGTGACAATATACAGCCTTGACGTACTCCTTTTCCTATTTGGAACCAGTCTGTTGTTCCATGTACAGTTCTGTTTCTTCCGGAGCTGCATACAGGTTTCTCAAGAGGCAGGTCAGGTGGTCTGGTATTCCCATCTCTTTCAGAATGTTCCACAGTTTATTGTGATCCACACAGTCAAAGGCTTTGGCATAGTCAATGAAGCAGAAATAGATGGTTTTCTGGAACTCTCTTGCTTTCTCCATGATCCAGCGGATGTTGGCAATTTGATCTCTGGTGCCTCTGCCTTTTCTAAAACCTGCTTGAACATCTGGGAGTTCACAGTTCACATATTGCTGAAGCCTGGCTTGGAGAATTTTGAGCATGACTTTACTAACGTGTGAGATGAGTGCAATTGTGCGTGTGTTTGAGCATTCTTTGGCATTCCCTTTCTTTGGGATTGGAATGAAGACTGACCTTTTCCAGTCCTGTGGCCACTGCTGAGTTTTCCAAATTTGCTGGCATATTGAGTGCAGCACTTTCACAGCATCATCTTTCAAGATTTGCAATAGCTCAACTGGAATTCCATCACCACCACTAGCTTTGTTCGTCGTGATGCTTTCTAAGGCCCACTTGACTTCACATTCCAAGATGTCTGGCTCTAGGTCAGTGATCACGTTATTGTGACTATCTTGGTCGTGAAGATCTTTTTTGTACAGTTCTTCTGTGTATTCTTGCCACCTCTTCTTAATATCTTCTGCTTCTGTTAGGTCCATACCATTTCTGTCCTTTTTCGAGCCCATCTTTGCATGAAATGTTCCCTTGGAATCTCTAATTTTCTTGAAGAGATCTCTTGTTTTTCTTATTCTATTAGTCATTCATAAAAAGAATAAATTAATGCCATTTGCAGCAATATGGAGGCAACTAGAGATTATCATAGCAATAGACGTAAGTCAAAGAAAAACAAATATCATATGATACCACTCATACATGAAATCTAATTTAAATAAATATACTTCTGACCTTATTTACAAAACAGAAACAGACTTACAGATATCAAAAACAAACTTATAGTGACTAAAAGGGAAATGTCAGGGGGAGGGATAAATCAGGAGCTTCGGATGAACACATGCATACTACTGTATATACGATAGATGACCAACAGGGACTGTTTTTCATAGTGGCTACACCATTTTACATTCCCACCAGAAACATAAGGGTGTCCTTTTCTCCACACTATCTCCAGCATTTGTTAGATGGAAATTTTTATAATTGATGAATAAAGCTTAACATACCTGAACCCACTGATTACTTTTAATCTTTAAAAATGTCTTGGAAAAGTGTGTGATGACAATATTTAAACAAAACAGAACATGGATCCAAAAAGTAAAATCCAGAGCTTGGGAATTCTATAAGACAAAAACTTGGTTCCTCAAATAATAAATTGCAAGCAGGACAAAGAAAGAGGGAGTAACTGATAGATCTGAAAAGACTTATAAGGCATATCGACCAAATGCCATGTGTGAAAGTTTTTTTTTTTTTTATCTGAATTTAAAAGTATGAAATGTGAAAGCTTTTATGTGACAATATTTATATTTGGGGAAATTTGAACACGAGTATCTGAGGATGTTACAAGCTTATTGACAGTAATTTTATGTTGTTTGAAAACAATATGTTCATGATTAAAAAAGAATTGCTCTTATCTTTCTATAGGTGTTTTCCTAAATGCTTACAGATGAAATGATATGGTGTCTTGTAATTGCTTCTAAATATTCCGGGGATGCAGGGGACATGGGTGGGGGTTATAAATAAAACAGCCTTGACAATGTGTTGAAAGGTATAGAAGCTGATGATTTAAATTAATGTTTGGGATTTTCCACTTAAAGTCTGTTTATGACACTCAGGGCAGATTTTAAAATTGTGACTTTTGATTTGATTTATGTGCCTCTATAGTACAAAGCCTTTTAGGGATTATTTGATTTATAATTATGTTGCTGGGTGTCTCTGTTTCCGGTCCATAATTTATCGACCATGCTAATGACCTCCAAGAATCAGAATCTGTAATTAAAAGAAACCATTAACGTTAGCCACAGAAGTAGATGGATTTTTTAGAAGCAAGCTTGAAATTGGGATCAACCAAAAGTGCCACATACTAGAAATTTTTAAAAGTATCCATCTTTCGTAAGTAAAAAATGATTTACATCTGAAATTATGCTTTTAAAGTGTGTACTTCACTTTCACGAGCTTCCCTCGTAGTTCAGTTGGTATAAAGAATCCACCTGCAATACAGGAGACTTGGGTCATGGATCACTAGTGAATAAATATGTGCCAACTTATTTTAAACAGTGATCTAAATTTTGTGGAATAGCTATAGTTATATTTCTCTTTGCAAAGTAGAACAATTGAAGGGGATTCTGTTTCAATTCCCATACAATTTAAGCTTTATCTATTCAGTTCAGTTCAGTTCAGTCGCTCAGTCGTGTCTGATTCTTAGCGACCCCATGAACCACAACACAAAAGGCCTCCCTGTCCATCACCAACTCCCAGAGTTCACTCAAACTCATGTCCATCGAGTCGGTGATGCCATCCAGCCACCTCATTCTCTGTCGTCCCCGTCTCCTCCCACCCCCAATCGCTCCCAGCATCAGAGTCTTTTCCAGTGAGTCAACTCGTCGCATGAGGTGGCCAAAGTATTGGAGTTTCAGCTTTAGCATCAGTCCTTCCAATGAACACCCAGGATTGATCTCCTCCAGAATGGACTGGTTGGATCTCCTTGCAGTCCCAGGGACTCTCAAGAGTCTTCTCCAGCACCACAGTTCAAAAGCATCAATTCTTTGGTGATCAGCTTTCTTCACAGTCCAACTCTCACATCATACATGACCACGGGAAAAACCATAGCCTTGACTAGACAGACCTTTGTTGGCAAAGTAATGTCTCTGCTTTTTAATATGCTATCTAGGCTGGTCATAACTTTCCTTCCAAGGAGTAAGCGTCTTTTAATTTCATGGCTGCAATCAGCATCCGCAGTGATTTTGGAGCCCAAAAAGATAAAGTCTGACACTGTTTCCACTGTTTCCCCATCTATTTGCCATGAAGTGATGGGACCAGATGCCATGATCTTTGTTTTCTGAATGTTGAGCTTCAAGCCAACCTTTTCACTCTCCTCTTTTACTTTCATCAAGAGGCCTTTGAGTTCCTCTTCACTTTCTGCCATAAGAGTAGTGTCATCTGCATATCTGAGATTATTGATATTTCTCTCAGCAATCTTGATTCCAGCTTGTGCTTCTTACAGCCCAGCGTTCCTCATGATGTACTCTGCATATAAGTTAAATAAGGAAGGTGACAATATACAGCCTTGACGTACTCCTTTTCCTATTTGGAACCAGTCTGTTGTTCCATGTACAGTTCTGTTTCTTCCGGAGCTGCATACAGGTTTCTCAAGAGGCAGGTCAGGTGGTCTGGTATTCCCATCTCTTTCAGAATGTTCCACAGTTTATTGTGATCCACACAGTCAAAGGCTTTGGCATAGTCAATGAAGCAGAAATAGATGGTTTTCTGGAACTCTCTTGCTTTCTCCATGATCCAGCGGTTGTTGGCAATTTGATCTCTGGTGCCTCTGCCTTTTCTAAAACCTGCTTGAACATCTGGAAGTTCATGGTTCACATATTGCTGAAGTCTCGCTTGGAGAATTTTGAGCATAACTTTACTAGCCTGTGAGATGAGTGCAACTGTGCAGTAGTTTGAGCATTCTTTGGCATTCCCTTTCTTTGGGATTGGAATGAAGACTGACCTTTTCCAGTCCTGTGGCCACTGCTGAGTTTTCCAAATTTGCTGGCATATTGAGTGCAGCACTTTCACAGCATCATCTTTCAGGATTTGAAATAGCTCAATTGGAATTCCATCACCTCCACTAGCTTTGTTTGTTGCCCTTATGGACCAGGGAGGAATTTCATTATCCCAGTTATTTTCAGCATCACTGGAAATTTTGGACCTTCTGCTTAAGATGAAAGTGAAAGTCACTCAGTTGTGTCCAACTCTTTGTGACCCTGTGGACTATACAGTCAATGGAATTCTCCAGGCCAGAATACTGGGGTGAGTAACCTTTCCCTTCTCCACTGGCTCTTCCCAACCTAGAAATTGAACCGGGATCTCCTGCATTGCAGTTGGCTTCTTTACCAAATGAGCTATCAGGAAAGTCCTTTGCTTAAGAAGATATCTCTTAAAACAATCACAGCCTCCCTGCCTCTAATCAGTCAGCATATGCACATGCTTTCCCACCTTGGGAAGTAATGTGTGACAAGATTTTAAAAATTAACTTGTATTTTATCAAGTGGCATGTACATGCATTTTAACATGTCCAAAAGGACTAAAGGATTTTAGCAAAACCCAGTGGTTTTCCTCCCTGTACTTCCTATAAATAAGTGCTTGCCCAACAAAGACCACCAGGAACACATTTGTGTTTGATAGAGTTGGTTTATTATTTATTGTGTTGATGGAGACCCCACACCATGGGGAACTGTGGGAAGTCCCAATAAGAAGGTGTTAATTAAACTTATAGGATTTGAGCTTGTATTGGATGATTTGAGGTAAGGTTTAAGGAAGTGGGTCTTGGTTCTGGATTGGATGCTGTCTGCAAGCATGGGTGATTCTACGGCTATCATAAGTTTTATCTTGAAGAGTGAAGCTGAAGTTGATTGATAAAGAGACAGCAATGACTCATATTAAGCAGGAAGCAGGAAGATGGTCATTTTGTGGCTTGAATAATGCTGATGTCTTCTTTGTGTTCAGTTGTGATAATGGAGAGTTCTTCTTTTTGTTTGGATCCCTCACAGGCATAGAACAGCCTGGTTGGACACTGATGCTCTGTAAAGTTTATGTTCAAGGGGAAGATATCATGCCTGCCAGCTCCAAGTTCTCCTTTCTTTCTCTCTCCTTACTACCTCAAGTCCCTCTCTTTTACCCTCTGTTTGAATATGGAGATATCCATCTAGATCATATATACGTGGAATCTCATATTGATTTTCTTTTATGCTAGCACTTTTACATTGCCACTACACCCCTGCATCTCTTTACCCCTTTCCTAATAGATTGATTGCAGAATATCACAGAGAGATAAGAAAGCTTTCCTCAGTAATCAATTCAAAGAAATAGAAGAAAACAATAGAATGGAAAAGACTAGAGATATCCTCATGAAAATTCGTGATACCAGGGGAACATTTGATGCAAAGATGGGCACAATAAAAGACAGAAATGGTATGGACCTAACAGAAGCAGAAGATTTTAAGAAGAGGTGGCAAGAATACACAGAAGAACTATATAAAAAAGCCTTCATCAGTCATTCGTGTGCCTCCTTCATGAGGATTAAGTACGGCTGTGGTGCTGTTATCCCTCTGATAGGAACTCTAACTCTGTGTAAAGCCCCAAAGGTCTGGTACTTATTTTTATTTTATATTGTACTATATTTCATTTACAGTGTTGTGTTTGTTTCAGGTGTATAGCAAAGTGATACAGTTATATATATATATATATATATATATATATATATATGAATTAGCAAAAGCAGTTCCCGTCTTTTGATGGGTTGCTCATGGTTTATAACATAAATGGCATTATTTTGAGAGAGGGATAACTTAGGTATGGCATTGGGTTTATTTTTCTTTTTGCAGCCTGAGGCAGTTGTAAAGGAACTTAATGTAGCTTTTTACAACTGTGTATTCTATAGTATTTTTTTATTTGGTGAAATTTTAACTGTTAATGTTTTTGGCATTATGCTTTGTACCATTTATTAAATACAAATTTTAAAAAATAGGGAAAAAAAAAAGCTCTTCATGACCCAGATAACCACGATGGTGTGATCACCTACCTAGAGCCAGACATCCTGGAATGTGAAGACAAATGGGCCTTAGGAAGCATCACTATGAACAAAGCTAGTGGAGGTGATGGAATTCCAGCTGAACTGTTTCAAATCCTAAAAGACGATGCTGTGAAAGTGCTGCATTCAATGTGCCAGCAAATTTGGAAAATTCAGCAGTGGCCACAGGACTGGAAAAGCTCAGTTTCCATTCCAATCCCAAAGAAAAGCAATGCCAAAGAATGCTCAAACTACCGCACAGTTGCACTCATCTCACACGCTAGCAAAGGAATGCTGAAAATTCTCCAAGCCAGGCTTCAACAGTACGTGAACCGTGAACTTCCAGATGTTCAAGCTGGATTTAGAAAAGGCAGAGGAACCAGATCAAGTTGCCAATATCCATTGGATCATCAAAAAAAGCAAAAGAGTTCCAGAAAAACATCTATGTCTGCCTTATTGACTATGTCAAAACATTTGACTGCGTAGATTAAAACAAACTTTGGAAAATTCTTTAAGAGGTGGGAAGAGCAGACCACCTGACCTACCTCCTGAGAAATCTGTATGCAGGTCAAGATGTAACAGAACTGGACATAGAACAACAGACTGGTTCCAAATCAGGAGAGGAGTGCATCAAGGTTGCATATTGCCTCTCTATATATTTAACTTATATGAAGAGGAAATTATGCAAAATACTGGGCTGGATGAAACACAAGCTGGAATCAAGATTGCCAGGAGAAATATCAATAACTTCACATATGCAGATGGCACTATCCTTATGGAAAAGATTAAGAACTAAAAAGCCTCTTGATGAAAGTGAAAGAGGAAAGTGAAAAAGTTTGCTTAAAACTCAACATTCAGAAAGCTAAGATCAGAGCATCCAGCCCCATCACTTTATGGCTAACAGATGGGGAAGCATTGGAAACAGTGACAGACTTTATTTTTGGGGGCTCCAAAATCACAGCAGATGGTGACTTCAGCCATGAAATTAAAAGATGCTTACCCCTTGGAAGAAAAGCTATGACCAACCTAGACAGCATATTAAAAAGCAGAGACATTACTTTTCCAACAAAGGTCTGTCTAGTCAAAGCTATGGTTTTTACAGTAGTCATGTATGGATGTGATAGTTAGACTATAAAGAAAGCTGAGCACTGAAGAATTGATGCTTTTAAACTATGGTGTTGGAGAAGACTCTTGAGAGTCTCTTGGACTGCAAGGAGATCCAACCAGTCCATCTTAAAGGAGATCAGTCCTGGGTGTTCACTGGTAGGACTGATGTTGAAGTTGAAACGCCAATACTTTGGCCACCTGATGCGAAGAGCTGACTCATTGGAAAAGACCCTGATGCTAGGAAAGATTGAGGGCAGGAGGAGAAGGGGACGACAGAGGATGAGATGGTTGGATGGCATCACTGACTCAATGGACATGGGTTTGGGTGGACTCCAGGAATTGGTGATGGACAGGGAGGCCTGGCGAGCTGTGGCTCATGGGGTTGCAAAGAGTCGGACATGACTGAGCAACTGAACAGTACTGAGCGCTGAAGAATTGATGCTTTTAAACTTGGTGTTGGAGAAGACTCTTGAGAGTCCCTTGGACTGCAAGGAGATCAAACCAGTCCAACCTAAGGGAAATCAGTCCTGAATATTCATTAGAAGGACTGATGCTGAAGCTGAAGCTCCAATACTTTGGCCACCTGATGTGAAGAACTGATTCACTGGAAAAGACCCTGATGATGGAAAAGATTTGAATGCAGGAGGTGAAGGGGACAACAGATGATGAGATGGTTGGATGTCCATCACTTGATGGACATGAATTTGAGCAAGTTCTGGAGTTGTTGATGGACAGGAAACCCTGGTGTGCTGCAGTCCATTTGGTAACGAAGAGTTGAATATGACTGAGCGACTGAACTGACTGAATAGATTGATTGTTTTTAATTACATGAATATCCAGTGCTTCTTTGATGCCTTTACAAATATTATTCACAGTTGAACATCCAGTGGTCTATGATGTTTTCCTTCTTTTGTTTCTGTCTCTATTGAGACTGAAGTAGTTGCTTTGATTTTGGCTATCTTTGTGCTTCTTGCTAATTCTTCAGACCTCCTAATAACTCCACAGGACAATTTTCCAAAAGGTCAATAAGATCAACTGATCTACCCAGCCTTTTTCTTTCCCAAAGACTTCTTTCTCTCTGGGCCAGTTTTGCTCCAAGTTTTCTGTATGCTGTCTCTGCATTCCTTCTCTTCTGAATTATTGTCCTTGGAATTTGCTGATCTGGATTTTGATGCTCTGTTTTCTGGAGGGTAGGCCTTCCACTTTCTTGGTTTACTCACTTGGTCTGGAGCATATTCTCCAGTAATTTGATCAGATTAAAGATGGCATCACCACGGAGGGCATGGGGTGGACAGCCCTCCACATGTCTGTTTCCTATGTCACATTGGTCCAGGGATGTTTACACCTGGAGTACAGTCATCTCCCTGAGATCTCCCTCCCCACTGTTTTGAAGACTTTTCTCACTTTTCTCCTGGGTATTATCTTTTCTGTTATGAGTCTCTCATCATCTCCTTTTCTTGGTCTGCTCCCTCTTAAGGCAGAAATCATCTTCCAGTAGCCCCTTTAGCAAGAATGCAATGGAAGTAAATGTGTTGGGAGCTTGCGTTAAGAAAATATCCTTTAAACTTCCCTGGCAGGTGGTAAATAGCTTGAGTATAGAATACACAGTTGGAATTTTCTTTGGCATTGTAGAGTCATGATTTCACTGCTTTGTTGTTCCTTTTGTTGTTATTGAGGAGTCTAAAGTCATTCAAATTCCCGATTCTTTGTACAAATTTACTTTCCTATCTAAAAATTCATAGAATATAATAATAATGAAAAAGATTGAAATAAACGAGAATTACCACAATGTGACACAGAAATACAAGATGAGCAAATGCTGTTGAATAAAATGTACTGATAGACTTGCTCCTTGAAGGGTTGCCACAAAACTTCAATTTGTCTAAAAAAAAAATGCACCATCTGCAAACTGCAATAAAGAGAAGTGCAAAAAAAGAGGTTTGCCTGTACTTTGGAGGTGCAGATCTAAGTAGGGAAGTGTGTGTGTGACGTAGTTTTCAAAGATCCATCAGAATTGTCCAATCCAGGCTTCAACAGTATGTGAACCAAGAAATTCCAGATGTTCAAGCTGAATTTAGAAAAGACAGAGGAACCAGAGATCAAATTGACAACATCTGTTGGATCATAGAAAAAGCAAGAGAATTCCAGAAAAACATCTACTTCTGCTTCATTGACTCCACTTTTAAAGCTTTTCACTGTGTGGGTCACAACAAACTGTGGAAAATTCTTACAGATGGGAATACCATACCACCTTATCTGCCTCTTGAGAAACTGGTATGCAGGTCAAGAAGCAACAGTTAGAACTGGACATGGAACAACGGACTGGTTCCAAATCGGGAAAGGAGTATGTCAAGGCTGTATATTGTCATCCTGCTTATTTAACTTCTATCCAGGAGAAGGCAATGGCAAGCAACTCCAGTACTCTTGCCTAGAAAAGCCCATGGACGGAGGTAGGCTGCAGTCCATGGGGTCACTAAAAGTCAGACACGACTGAGCGACTTCACTTTCACTTTTCACTTTCATGCATTGGAGAAGGAAATGGTAACCCACTCCAGTGTTCTTGTCTGGAGAATCCCAGGGACAGGGGAGCCTAGTGGGCTGCCATCTATGGGGTCGCACAGAGTCGGGCACGACTGAAGCGACTGAGCAGCAGCAGCAGCAGAGTATATCATGTGAAATGTCAGATTGGATGAAGCACAAGTTGAAATCAAGACTGCCAGGAGAAATATCAATAATCTCAGATACGCAGATGACACCACCCTAATGGAAGAAAGTGAAGAGAACTAAAGAGGCTCTTGTTGAAGGTGAAAAAGGAGAGTTAAAAAGCTGGCTTAAAACTTAACATTCAAAACATGAAGATCATGGCATCCAGTCACATCACTTCATGGCAAATAGATAGGGAAACAAGGGAAACAGTGACAGACTTTCTTTTCTTAGGCTCCAAAATCACTGCGGACTGGGACTGCAGCCCTGAAATGAAAAGACACTTGCCCCTTGGAAGAAGACCTATGACAAACCTAGACAGTATATTGAAAAGCAAAGACATTACTTTGCCAACAAACGTCCATCTGGTCAAAGCTAAGGTGCTTCCAGGAGTCAAGTATGGATGTGAGAGCTGGAACATAAAGAAGGCTGAGCGCTGAAGAATTGCTGCTTTTGAATTGTGGTGTTGGAGAAGACTCTTGAGAGTCCCTTCGACTGAAAGGGGACCAAACCAGTCAATGCTAAAGGATTCAGTCCTGAATATTCATTGGAGGGATTGATGCTGAGGCTGAAGCTCCAATACTTTGACATCCTAATGTGAAGAATTGACTCATTGGAAAAGATTGAAGGCAGGAGGAAAAGGGGACAACAGAGGATGAGATGGTTGGATGGTTGGATGACATCACCGACTCAGTGGACATGAGTTTGAGCAAGCTCCAGGAGATGTTGAAGGACAGGGAAGTCTGGCATGCTGCAGTCCATGGTCGCAAAGAGTCAGACATGACTGAGCAACTAAACAACAATAAAAGGCCCTGATAGACTTGCTCCACGCAGGCTTGCCGCAAACCTTTGATTTGTGTTGAAAAAATGCACTATTTGAAAAGTGCAATAAAGCAAAGTTCAATAAAGTTAGGTCTGCCTGTACTTTAGGGTGAAGATCTAAGTTGGTGAGTGTGTGTTTGACATAGTTTTCAAAAATCCATCAGAAATTTTTCAATCTAAGAAATGTGAGAATAAATAAGAATAGTAATGGCATTTTAAACTAAGGATCCCCTGGAGAAGGGAAAGACTACCCATTCCAGTATTCTGGCCTGGAGGATTCTATGGACTATATAATCCATGGGGTCACAAAGAGTTGGACATGACTGAGTGACTTTTACTTCACTTCATTTCACTTCAGATCACTAATACAGATGTACCCTCCTGTGTGGTTCTTAACACAAACTTGACAAGGAACATTTCCATCACTCACAGTGTTGCACTTTACTTCTCAGGACATAAAGTGTTAGTGGCTCAGTCGTGTCTGACTCTTTGTGATCCTATGAACTGTAGTTTGACAGGCTCCTCTTTCCATGGAATTCTCCAGACAGGAATACTGGAGTGGGTTGGAGATGGAACCTGGGTTTCCTGCATTGCATGCAGATCTTCTACCTTCTGAGTCAGGACAGAATATCAGACCAAAAGGGACATCACCATCTTTGTCAAATGACTTCACTACATCTGATTGTAAGGCCAGAGAGTCAGCCTCTATAAGTTGCTGAAAATGCCTCCCTTACTTAACCAGTTCACCCAGGCCTTGGACTCCCGAGGACTTCCCTGGTGGCTCAGATGGTAAAGCATCTGCCTACAATGCAGGAGACCCAGGTTCGATCTCTGAGTCAGTAAGATCCCCAGGGGAAGGAAATGGCAACCCACTCCAGTACTATTGTCTGGAAAATCCCACGGACGGAGGAGTCTGGTAGGCTACAGCCCATGGGGTCGCAAAGAGCTAGACATGACTGAGCGACTTCACTTGGACTCCCAAACAGTCACTCAACTGATTAATGTCTCACAAGTACAGACCAGACATAAAATAAGAGAAGAAGCAAAGGTTCTTAGCTCAGGGTGAGACGAAAGCTGCAGGCAAAGGGGATGTCCCCACGAAAAGGCCACTTACCCTTCCGGCAGGGGTTAATGCTGTCACCACATTGGTGGAGAACAAAAGTTTCCACTGGAGGTGATTGCAAATGACGTGGATCCCACTGAGTTGGGGGCCTTCCTGCCTGCCCTGTGTCATAAGATGGGAGTTCCCTATCTCATTAGCAAAGGGAAGGCCAGGCTGGAGCGTCCAGTCCACATGAAAGAATTGCACCATTGTCAACTTCACATGAGTTAACTTGGCAGACAAAGAACCTCAGGCTAAGCTGATGGAAGCTATTAGGACCAATTACAATTACAGATATGATGAAATCCGCCATCACCGGGGAAGCAACATCCTGGGTCCAAAGTTGGTGGCTTGTGTTGCCAAGCTAGAAGAGGCAAAGGCCAAAGAACTGGCCATCAAATTGAGAAGTGTACACTGTTGAGTTTTCTGTACCAAAAAAGTTTAAAAAAAAAAAAAGAAGAAGAATGAATTAAGATCATATGAAAGGCAAAACAAACGGAATGTTTTGAATGGCTGAACCCCAGAATGTGAGGAACCAGGAAGAAAATACATTTATTGGGCAAGAATCATGAGTTCATCACTATTCATAATGTCAAAATGACCTTGCAAATATTATTATCTCCATATTAAAAGTGGGAAAACAGGCCCAGAGGAATTATCTAACCTATTCAAGGTTTCTAAGCTGGTTAAAATGAAAAGAGGTGATTCAAGCCCAGGTTTGTTGAGTTTCCAGTTCATTATTTCCACTATACCCTGAAACTGTCCTAGACAAAAGAAGATGGAATTTTACATAAATTCCACTAAGGCCTAGTAGTGAAAATGAAATCCTTGATATATAACTGAGTCCATACCCCTTAAAACTGAAAACAGTAGAATTAATCAATTTAAAAAAAGTATTAATTTAATGAATATATTAATTAATATCCATGGAGAATTTGATATGGGTGACAGATAATATAATGGAGATTATTGTTCCTACTTTTTAATATGCATTCAAAATGCAAGATAAAAATACATAAGATAGTTGTATATCTCATTTATATTGATAATAACCACATATTGAACTTTATAAGTTATATCAATATAAACTAAAAATACTAGACACAAAAAGGATATGCAAGTTCCCGTATGAAAGAAAATCCTTTATATGCAAATCAAAATTAAATTTCAAAGTTATATTTAGGTTATAAAAATTTAAATATGTATTTTTTGAATTCTTGGTTTACTTAAGATAAATGATGCAATTATGGGGGGGGTATGGTTTATCTAAATACCTTTCTTTTCCTTCAGTCTTTGAAAGTAGTTTCTAAAATAGATAAAATGAAAACTTTAAAAAGAAATCATGGTTATAGCTAATATGATGAAATAGGACTGGTCACATATTAGATAATATATAATTTTACTTGAATGTGTTGATTATATATTGTGGGACAGTTTTCACTTGTCTGAACAAACATGTTTTGTCTTTAGTTTGTGCATACAATGGTAGAAAGCATAAAGCCATGCTTGATCCCAGTTGGCTTGTAACTACTATTTTCATTTGCAAGAAGGCTATGTTTTTACATTCTTGGTTCTGAAGCCAGCACAAATTATGCCCCCTGTGATTAAAAGATGATATTGGCTATCCTTCTCTCAGCCTTGGGGCCACCTTGTCTGGGCCAGATAAGTGTGAGACAAAGCTGACACTCACTCTTTTTCTTTTCACCATTAGCAACAGACTTCATGTTCTCAGGAGAAAAGAGGCAATTAGTCTCCCCACTAAGTTAAAGGATAATTAGAGATTTCACCATTTCTTTATTTAAATACCCTTGAAATTTTCATTAGGGAGTTCCTATGGTTTCAGATTAAATGGGCTATGATGGTTTTTACTCTTTTTTTGGTGTATTAATTATCTAGGACTGCCATTACAAATACCACAGGCTGGGTGGCTAGAACAATAGAAATATATTTTCTAACATTTCTGAAGGGTGGAAGTCCATGAGCAAGGTGTTTTCAGTTCAATTGCTCAGTCATGCCCAACTCTTTGTGAGCCCATGGACTTCAGCACGCCAGGCTTTCCTGTCCATCACCAACTCCCAGAGCTTACTGAAACTCAAGTCCAAAGAGTTGGTGATGCCATCCAACCAATGGTTGGATGAGATGATGCCATCTCATCCTCTATTGTCCCCTTCTCCTCCTGCCTTCAATCTTTCCCAGCATCAGGGTCTTTTCAAATGAGTCAGTTCTTCACATCAGGTGGCCAAAGTATTGGAGTTTCTGCTTCAGCATCAGTCCTTCCAATGAATATTTAGGACTGATTTCCTTTAGGATGGACTGGGTGGATCTCCTTGCAGTCCACGGGACTCTCAAGAGTCTTTTCCAGCACCACTGTTCAAAAGTGAAGAACTAAAGAGCCTCTTGATGAAAGTGAAATAGAAGAGTGAAAAAGTTGGCTTAAAACCCAACACTCAAAAAACTAAGATCATGGAATCTGGTCCCATCACTTCATGGCAAATAGATGGGGAAACAACAGAAACAGTGTCAGACTTTATTATTTTGGGCTCCAAAATCACTGCAGATGGTGACTGCAGCCATGAAATTAAAAGATGCTTGCTCCTTGGAAGAAAAGCTATGACCAACCTAGACAGCGTGTTAAAAAGCAGAGACATTACTTTGCTGACAAAGATCCATCTAATCAAAGCTATGGTTTTTACAGTAGTCATGTATGGATGTGAGAGTTGGACTATATAGAAAGCTGAGCAAGGTGTAAGCAGGTTTATTTTCTTCTGAGGTTTCCCTGTTGGCTAGCAGGTGGCCATCTTCTCACAGCACTCTCACATGGTCTTCCTTCTGTGTGTGTGCATTCCTTTTATCTCTCTAAATGTCCTCTTCTTATAAAGACACCAGTCAGATTGAGGAAGGCCCACTCTAAATACCTCATTTCAGCTTATTCATCTCTTTAAAGACTATCTTCGAATACAGTCACCATCTGTAGTATCACAAGTTGAGATACCAGAATATGAATTTTGGAGAACACAATTTAGCCTGTAACTGTTGGAATGCTCATTTTTCAAGACAAACAAAAGACATTAGAGGAAGCTAATTTTGTACCTTTGGGACAAAACATTGGTAACTCCTCAAAGTTTAGTTGGTGAAAATATATCTGAAGATTCTCTATGTTTCCCTATTAATTATCAGGTATCTATTCTCTTACCTATTCTTTTGTAGTGAAAATACTCTCCCAGCAAGTTTGTCAGTTTTTAACTTATGCTTATGCTGAATTTTTTCCTCTAATCCATTCCATTATTTTGTTAACATTGATGATTTTTCATTGAACTCATACAGACACTCCTTAAAGATAATATGCATATTTCTCTCTATATTTCTTCATTGGCAGCCTCATCCCCTTTGTGTTTTATAGCTCATTCACAGAAGTTATGTCTTTCAATATGTAGATATTATCTCTTTCAGTAATAAAAACAACAGTGGATTCCACTTCCATTTAAGACGGAATGAATATCACTTCCATCACAATAGCGAGAAAACAATGGATAAATGAAAAATTATATAGTTTTAGAAAGCCACCAAGGTACAATGGATAACTAGAAGTCTAAATGAACTAAATTCCAGGTCGAGAAAAGCCTTTCTGAAAAGAGTAAAGAATGGTAGCCACCTTCTTACACGGCACCGTTGCCTAGTCTTGGTACTGGCAGAAGCTAGGGAGATACCTAAACAGAAAGACTTTTCTGGGCAAAGAGAAATGAGTTAAAATTTGAATGACAGCACGACCTGGTGCAATAGAAGCCTGGAGAAGCTCAAGTGCCAAAATAAATTCTTAAAGTTCTCATGCTCTGAGAATCCTGTTAATTTCCCAGTGGAAAATTATCAGGAGAGCAAAAGGAGATACTGCATCACAAACAAGACTGAAATTTAATCTAGAGGTGAACTGAAACTAACCTATTTCCTCCCAGCTCAAGTTCTAATAAGATTAAAGAAATGAGCCCTTCAGAAAGCAATAAGGTAAATCCAGGAGTTGGGCTAAAAGGCAAAGAGAGATTTATATACAGTTTGTCCTTCTTATTGTGAATGTGGAACCTGTGGATACAGAGGGCTTACCGTGCTATGCAATTCTATATAAAGGGTCTGAACATTCCTGGATTTTGGTAGACACAGGGGTGGTGGAAGCAATATCCTCGCACATGCTGAGGGATGACTGTGATCTCATTTGAAACCAGATATAAACTGAAAATAATTAAAGCTTTGGCCTCAAATTATACCTAAATGATCAGCGTTGACCCTTGTTGCCCATCAGAGAAAAGTAGTAATTCTCTCAGTAATAAACAAAACAAAAACTAACTTTAGTCTATACTGTTTCTTTATACAAAATATGTGACATACATGAGAAAAATTAGGAGTTTTACAAATAAACAGGGAAATGTGACACATATCAAGAGCCTGACTCATGGATTACCTTGATTTTGGAATAAATAGATAAGGAATTTAAAGTAATTATTGCACAGTGGTTAAAACATGTAGAGGAAAGATGGAGACCATGGAGGAACAGGAGGAGAAATTCAGCAGAGAAGCAAATATCTAGTATTAAACCAGGCAGAAATTATAGAACTGAAAATTAAAGCATATGAAATGAAGAAATCATTGGATAGATTTTATATGATATCGCAGAGCAGAGGAAAAGACCAGGAAGTTGAGACAGGTCAATAAAAAGTCAGGATAAATATAAAGAGATACATTAAAGCAAAATTGCTGAAAGCCAAGGAAAAAAAGAAAAAAATTAAAATCTTCCAGGATAAGAAGTGACACCATGTTCAGATGAACAACAATAAGAATGGCAGCTGGTTTCTCAACAGAAATAACAGAAAGCAAAAGACAGTACAAAATTAAAAACAAAATCATGAACTGTTAATTTCACAACTAAGAAAGTAATTAGCCTCCAATTAAAATAAATAAATTTAAAATAAGAAAGGATTCATAGTGAAGGCAAAAGAGAAACATTTCAGGCTAACAATCTAAAAGAATTTATTGCCAACATGTCTGTATTATAAGAAATACTAAGGGGAGATAATCAGGATGAAGGTAAAGGATACCAGAGGAAAACCTGAATCTCCAAGAAGAAACAAAGAGCACCAGAAATGGTGGAGGTTGGTAGTTAAAATGTAAAATAGACCACTGATGGTTTAAAGGCAAAATAATAAAATGCTGTGGAGTTTAAAATGATACAGAAGTAAAATATATGACAGTGACAGCAGAATGTTCTGAGTTCTTAAATATAAAGAGTTGCTATAATTTCAAGGTAAAATGTGACAACCTAAAATGTGCAGTCTGCAGAGGAATCATTTAGCTTCACAGAATGGTGACGCTAAAAGGCCAATAATGAAGAAATACAGAATTAATCTAAAATACAGAGGAAAGAAGGAAGAAAAGAACAGAGAATAAAGATGAAAGGTAATGACCAAATTCAGTTCAGTTCAGTTGCTCAGTCGTGTCCAACTCTTTGTGACCCCATGGACTGCAGCTCGCCAAGCCTCCTTGTCCATCACCAACTCCTGGAGTTTACTCAAACTCATGTCCATTGAAACGGTGATGACATCCAACCATCTGGTCCTCTGTAGTCCCCTTTTCCTCCTGCCTTCAACCTTTCCCAGCATCAGGATCTTTTCAAATGAGTCAGTTCTTCGCATCAGGTGGCCAAAGTATTGGAGTTTCAGGTTCAAAATCAGTCCTTCCAATGAATATTCAGGACTGATTTCCTTTAGGATGGATTGGTTGGATCTCCTTGCAGTCCAAGGGACTCTCAAGAGTCTTCTCCAATACCACAGTTCAAAAGCAGCAATTCTTTGGCACTCAGCTTTCTTTATAGTCCAACTCTCACATCCATACACGAATACTGGAAAAAGCATAGCTTTGACTAGATGGACTCTGGACGGAGGTTCGTGACATTGTACAGGAGACAGGGACCAAGACCATCCCCATGGAAAAGAAATGCAAAAAAGCAAAATGGCTGTCTGAGGAGGCCTTACAAATAGCTGTGAAATGAAGAGAAGCAAAAAGCAAAGGAGAAAAGGAAAGATATAAGCATCTGAATGCAGAGTTACAAAGAATAGCAAGGAGAGATAAGAAAGCCTTCCTCAGTGATCAATGCAAAGAAATAGAGGAAAACAACAGAAAAGGAAAAACAAGAGATCGCTTCAAGAAAATTAGAGATTCCAAGGGAACATTTCATGCAAAGATGGGCTCGATAAAGGACAGAAATGGTATGGAATTAACAGAAGCAGAAGCTATTAAGAAGAGGTGGCAAGAATACACAGAAGAACTGTACAGGAAAGATCTTCAGGACCAAGATAGTCACGATAACGTGGTCACTGACCTAGAGCCAGACATCTTGGAATGTGAAGTCAAGTAGGCCTTAGAAAGCATCACTACGAACAAAGCTAGTAGAGGTGATGGAATTCCAGTTGAGCTATTTCAAATCTTGAAAGATGATGCTGTGAAAGTGCTGCACTCAATATGCCAGCACATTTGGAAAACTCAGCAGTGGCCACAGGACTGGAAGAGGTCAGTCTTCATTCCAATCCCAAAGAAAGGCAATGCCAAAGAATGCTCAAACTACCGCACAATTGCACTCATCTCACACGTTAGTAAAGTCATGCTCAAAATTCTCCAAGCCAGGCTTCAGCAATATGTGAACCGTGAACTCTCAGATGTTCAAGCAGGTTTTAGAAAAGGCAGAGGCACCAGAGATCAAATTGCCAACATCCGCTGGATCATGGAGAAAGCAAGAGAGTTCCAGAAAACCATCTATTTCTGCTTCATTGACTATGCCAAAGCCTTTGACTGTGTGGATCACAATAAACTGTGGAACATTCTGAAAGAGATGGGAATCCCAGACCACCTGACCTGCCTCTTGAGAAACCTGTATGCAGGTCAGGAAGCAACAGTCAGAACTGTACATGGAACAACAGACTGGTTCCAAATAGGAAAAGGAGTGCATCAAGGCTGTATATTGTCACCTTGCTTATTTAACTTATATGCAGAGTACATCATGAGGAACGCTGGGCTGGAAGAAGCACAAGCTGGAATCAAGATTGCTGGGAGAAATATCAATAACCTCAGATATGCAGATGACACTACCCTTATGGCAGAAAGTGAAGAGGAACTCAAAGGCCTCTTGATGAAAGTGAAAGAGGAGAGTGAAAAGGTTGGCTTGAAGCTCAACATTCAGAAAACAAAGGTCATGGCATCTGGTCCCATCACTTCATGGGAAATAGAAAAACAATGGACACAGTGTCAGACTTTATTTTTTTGGGCTCCAAAATCACTGCAGATGCTGATTGCAGCCATGAAATTAAAAGACGCTTGCTCCTTGGAAGGAAAGTTATGACCAACCTTGATAATATATTAAAAAGCAGAGACATTACTTTGCCAACAAAGGTCCGTCTAGTCAAGGCTATGGTTTTTCCAGTGGTCATGTATGGATGTGAGAGTTGGACTGTGAAGAAGGCTGATCGCTGAAGAATTGATGCTTTTGAACTGCGGTGTTGGAGAAGACTCTTGAGAGTCCCTTGTACCGCAAGGAGATCCAACGAGTCCATTCTAAGGGAGATCGATCCTGGGTGTTCATTGGAAGGACTGATGCTAAAGCTGAAACTGCAATACTTTTGCCACCTCATGCGATGAGTTGACTCACTGGAAAAGACTCTGATGCTGGGAAAGGTTGGGGGTGGGAGGAGAAGGGGACGACCGAGAATGAGATGGCTGGATGGCATCACCGACTCTGTGGACATGAGTTTGAGTGAACTCCGGGAGTTGGTGATGGACAGGGAGGCGTGGCGTGCTGTGATTCATGGGGTCGCGGAGAGTCGGACACAACTGAGCGACTGAACTGAACTGACTAGATGGACCTTTGTTGGTAAAGTAATGTCTCTGCTTTTCAATATGCTGTCTAGGTTGGTCATAACTTTTCTTCCAAGGAGCAAGCATCTTTTAATTTCACGGCTGCTGTCACCATCTGCAGTGATTTTGGAGGCTCCAAAATAAAGTTTGTCACTGTTTCCCCATCTATTTCCCATGAAGTGATGGGACCAGATGCCATGATCTTAGTTTTCTGAATGTTGAGCTTTAAGTGAACTTTTCACTCTCTCCTCTTTCACTTTCATCAAGATGCTGTTTAGTAGTTCTCACTTTCTTTCATAAGGGTGGTGTCATCTGCATATCTGGGGTTTTTGATATTTCTCCTAGCAATCTTGATTCCAGCCTGTGCTTCATCCAGCCCAAAGTTTCTCATGATATACTCTGCGTGTAAGTTAAATAAACAGGGTGACAGTATACATCCTTGACGTATTCCTCTTCCAATTTGGAACCAGTCTGTTGTTCCAGATCCAGTTATAACTGTTGCTTCCTGACCTGCATACAGATTTCTCAATAGGCAGGTCAGGTGGTCTGGTATTCCCATTCTTTAAGAATTTTCTAGAGTTTGTTGTGGTCCACACAGTCAAAGGCTTTGGCATAGTCAACAAAGCAGAAGTAGGTGTTTTTCTAGAACTCTCCTGTTTTTTTGATTACCCAACAGATGTTGGCAATTTGATCTCTGGTTCCTCTGCCTTTTCTAAGTATAGCTTGAACATCTGGAAGTTCACGGTTCACATTTTGTTGAAGATTTGGAGAATTTGAGCATTACTTTGCTAGCGTGTGAGATGAGTGCAATTGTGTGATAGTTTGAGCATTCTTTGGCATTGTCTTTCTTTGGGATTGGAATGAAAACTGACCATTTCCAGTCCTGCTTCCACTGCTGAGTTTTCCAAATTTGCATATTGAGTGAAGCACTTGCATAGCATCATCTGTTAGGATTTGAAATACCTTGACTGGAATTCTATCATGTCCACTAGCTTTGTTCGTAGTGATGCTTCCTAAGGCCCAGTTGCCTTCACATTCCAGGATGTCTGGTTCCTGGGTGGTGATCACACCATCATGATTATCTGGGTTGTGAAGATCTTTTTTATATAGTTCTTCTGTGTATTCTTGCCACCTCTTAATATCTTCTGCTTCTGTTAGGTCCATATCATTTCTGTCCTTTATTGAGCCCATCTTTGCATGAAATGTTCCCTTGGTATCTCCAATTTTCTTGAAGATATCTCTAGACTTTCCCATTCTATAATTTTCCTCTATTTCTTTGCATTGATCGCTGAGGAAGCCTTTCTCAGCGATCATTGACCAAATTAGTAAGGTGGTAAATTGTAACTCAGTTCTTCTAGTAAACACGTTAAATGTAAATAAAATAAACACTCCAATTTGAAGGTATAGATTTAAGAGACAGATTAGAAAATACCCAAATATATGCTCTTTAAAGCAGAAACATTTTAAATGTAAAGATATATACACTGAATGTAAAATTATGAAAGAAGTCTATACATCGTGGAAACACTAATCATAAGAAAACTGGTGAAACTATTTTAATATCAGGCAAATAGACTTAAAGATAAGCAACACTATCATAAAAAGGTCACTCATAATGATGAAAGGGAACTTCAACAAGAAAATATAAAAATTCTAAAAGTATATGTATTGAATAACACATATTTATTAAAAATGAGTCAGTAATTGACAGAACTAAAGGAGATATGTGAAAATTCTTCTTGAAAAACTCATATCTCAGAAATTGATAGGTAAATGTCCGTAAGAATCTGAACAAAATTTTTAACTGAATTGATCTTACTGACATGAAGAGAATGCTTTATATCCAGGATACAGTCTTTTCACTTGCTCATGGAACAGTCACCAAAGTAAACTTAAGCTGGCTCATAAAGCAGGCTTCAAATTTCAAAGAATTGAAAACATGATATATATTCTAAGACCAATGAAACTAGAATGTAAAAGATAACTAGAAAATTTCCAAGTATTTGGAAATTTAAAAACACACTTCTAAATAGTACACAGGTCAAAGAAGAAATTCCAAGAGAAACTAAAAAAAATTTTAATCGGTGATAGTGAAAGCACATGTCAAAATTTGCTGGATACAGTTAGATCAATATTTAATGGGAAGTTTATCCCACTCCAGTACTCCTGCCTGGAAAATACTATGGACAGAGGAGCCTGGTAGCCTGCAGTCCGTGGGGTCGCGAAGAGTCGGACACGACTGAGCGACTTCACTTTCACTTTATGGTTTTTAGTGCATATATGGTAAAGTGTATAAATCTAAAAGCAGTGATCTGATTTTCTAAATACACAATGGAGCTATAAAAAGGGACACTTAAGTTCCATAAGTAGAAAAGGAATAATAATAAGAACAAAAAACAACAAAATTAAAATAAATATGACAGTTGAGAAAATTAAAAACAACTATGAACTCAAAAGTTGATTCTTTGAAAATATTAATGATAGAGCATGCGTGATCAAGGAAGAGGGAGTGACAATGTAAATATTTGTCTATATTGAAAGATGGACCTCACTATAGACTGTACATATTTAAAAGGAAACTGCTGCTGCTGCTCAGTTGCTTCAGTGGTGTCCGACTCTGTGCGACCCCATAGATGGCAGCCCACCAGGCTCCATCATCCCTGGGATTCTCCAGGCAAGAACACTGGAGTGGGTTGCCATTTTCTTCTCCATAAAAGGAAACTAGGAGCTATTATTAACAACTTTTCCCTAATAAACTCAACAATTAGATGAAATGAGCAAATTCACTGTATTTACTTTATAAAACTAAGAGAAAATGAAATGGAAAAATTAAATTCTGGTGGTTCAACAGTAATCTGCCTGCAATACAGGAGACTCAGTTCAATTCCTGGGTAGGGAAGATACCCTGGAGAAGGGAATGGCTACCTACTCCAGTATTCTTTGCCTGGAGAATCCCATGGACAGAGGAGCCTGGCAGGCTACAGTCCATGGGGGTCACACAAAGTCAGACACCACTGAGCGACTAACACTTCCATTTTTTTTCACTTTTTTCATATGTTGTAGATAATACATGAAAAAACAAAATATTGGTTTGAAAAAACCAAATAATTCATTGAAGAAAGCTCCAGGCCCAAGTGACTTTGTTATAGAAAAAAATATATCACTAGTAAAATTTTCAGAGACAGAAGGGAAAAACTTTCAGCTATGTGGCTAACATAACTCTGATGCTAAAAACTGAATAAAATATTACAAGAAAAAAACATTGCAGGCTAACAACCTTATGATTTTAGATAGAAAAATCCCTTTATAATATTGTTAAATTGAACATATGACCTAGAGAAAGGATAGGCTACCCCCTCCAGTATTCTTGGACTTCCCAAGAGGCTCAGATGGTAAAGAATCTGCCTGCAATGCAGGAGATCTGTGTTCCATCCCTAGGTTGGGAAGATCCCCTGGAGTGGGTTGCCAATTGCTTCTCCAGGGTATCTTCCTAATATAACCTACTATACATATTACTACATGTATATAATATATGTATTATGACCAAGTGAAGTTTATTCCATTTATATGTTCCTAGATTCAATTTAACAATATTTTAAGGGACACATATGTGCTAATAACAAATATAATATGACATTAATATTATATTATGAATTAATATAATTAATTATATAATAATATATAATATTGCTTTTCTATACCCTAGAAACTAGCATAACATTATAAACCAACTATTTTTCAATAAAAAAGAAAGTAAAATAAATAATAGTTATAGAAATGAATAAAAGATGAAGTAAAACTGTATTTATTTGCAGATCACATAATTGTATATGTAAAAAAATCCAAAATACACTTCAAACAATTTTTGAGTTTACTTCAGAAGTAAATTTCATATTTTGAATTTACTTCAGAAGTAAATTTCATAAGGTTGTAGGCTACAAGATCAATAGAAAACATGCATTTCTATATACTATCAATACACAACTGGGGAAAGAATGTTTAAAAATAAAGCCACTTACTGCAACATGAAAAAACATAAAATCCTCGGGAAAATATAGAGAAAATTGTTACATCTTTACCCAGAAACTGCAAAATATTACTGACAGAATCTTAAAGAAGACCTAAAGGAATGATTTGGAAGATTCAGTATTGTTACAGGGTCAATTTGATTCAACATAATGCTGATAATTCCCAACATTCTCTGTAGAAACTGATGTATTGGTTTACATACTTGCTGAGTCTCTTCAGAAGAACTATAACTTCTGTAGCCTGCTGGGCTCCTCTGTCCATGGGATTCTCTAGGCAAGAATACTGGAGTGGGTTGCCGTTTCCTCCTCCAGGGAGTCTCCCAACCTAGGGATCGAATCTGCGTCTCCTGCATTGCAGGCAGATTCTTTACCACTGAACCACCAGGGAAGCCCATAGTGATATTAAGATATATGTAATTCCAAAGGATCTAGATAGATGGAGAAATCTTGACGACAAAGAATAAAGTTAGATTTACTCACTGGTTGATGATATATGATTCATTTATACATGGAAAAAAGGAGAAGAAGCATGGTTAGTTAGGGGAGTGATTTTCTGAAAAGGAAAAAGAAGAAAAAGAATATTGTGGGATGAACCATATCAATTTTTGGTCTTGTCCAGCTAAAATTAACCTTTTATTCCTGACTTGGACTAACCCAAAGATTTTAAATGAAGTAAGGAAATAATGAAGAACAACTATAAAACATTAATCAGCAGACAAGTTTTGAGTGAAATCAGCAGACAAGTTTTAAACATATTCCAAGATTGCTTTCTCTCTGCACTCAGTTGGCCTTTTTTAATCTTCTTCTGCTTCAATATAAGAGAGAAGAGGAGTTTCTCTAATTTTTGAACCACTTCCTCATCTGAAGTTTCATTCCTCATCTTAGCTTCTAAACCTAAGTATGCTTTGTGAATTTTCCTGATGAAAACCCAGCCAAAGATTAGTTTCATTTATAACAGAGTTCTGCTAGTGACTGGTGGGTGGCTGAATGCAGTATTTATAATAGTTATAATTCAGTGTTTCCTCAAAGAGTAAATTAACTTACTACATGTGCTTCCTCAATAGATAGTGGAGCCAAATACAGACGCTTCCTGAAAGAGAAGGTAGAGGCTTTTGAGAGGTTCATGCCATATTGAACTATGAGACTTAAAACAGGAATGAGGGCAGAGAGGTAGATAGCTACTTTGAACAAAAAAGTATATTTGAAATTAACAACTAGCCCAAACTTATGGAGTTTATTGAGGGATTGTTTTTAATGTTTTGTTTTCAGAAGAGTGTTTAGCAGAGTTAAAAATGTATATTGGCCTGCAGCTGTGGAAAATGTCCTGGGTAACTTTTCATTTTTTAATGCATCTCATTCGTGTTGGTCAGATACTATACCTCACCACCAACACTTTTATGCCTAGTCTGTGCCTATTTGTAACAATGTCCTTAAATCATAGTAATTGGGTCTTTTGTATTTTCCATCACAAATCTAGTATAAGAGAGCACAATTCCTTTATTTCTCCCCATATCTCCCTTTTGGCCATTCCCATCTCAGACTAGATAACTGTCTCAAGGACATTATGTTTGAAAATTTTACATTTTATTTTTGGTCAGGAAATATTTACTCTTTTATTGCTTCCATGTTACTCTAATTTAAGCTATCCAAGTTTATGTTTTAAATTAACGATCTTGTCTAACCATCATGATAAGTTCTGTGTTTCGGTTTTTTTGTGTAGGATTAACATTGCTGATATGAATTCTACTGATCAAGTTACAGAAAATAACTAAGTGAAGCCTCAAACACTCCTTATCTTGAATCCTGAATAATAGAATTGTCTGACAATTCCCATCTAATAAATTCATGTGCTCAGTGGCTTCCAAAAAGAGCAATCTATTACAATAGATGCCAAGTGAGTGTTAGGGACGGTATGTGCTGTAGTATGATTTCAATTTTGCATGTTCAGTACTTCTTAATTTATTTTTCCTGGTGCAATGTTGTTTTCCCTCTCTGCACTTTGTCAGTAATTAAGACTATAGAAAACTTTCAGACAACAGGAAAATCTCACCCTTTCTCTTGTGGATCATGTAAGAAGAGGGACAAAGATAGGGCAGAAAAGTCTAATCATAACACCGTAAAGTAATGTTCTCTAGAATATCCCCTTCCCTGGCGGCCATGTGCAGTCTGACATGGGAAACCTTAATTCGGTGTTGATAGCAGGAAGTGGCTGCCTAGGAGCTTGAGATAAGGCTTCTGGAAAATCATGGAATTCAACATTTACTGACTGCCTGGTGAGAAGGTACAGAGAGTTAAGGGAGATGGCAGACCCATGAGTCTGGGTTGAGGACAAAGAAAGTTCCATGAACTTGCAAGTGGACAGTCAATTGGCCAGGTCCACAGAATCCACCTTCCTCCAAAATCTAAAAATCCAGGCCTGACCAGTTCCCTTCATTACTCATCACTCCAGAGAGCAAACTAGATTAACTGCTGCATAGTGCTCACCACAGAGGATCCAGAGAAGACCACTGGGAGCAGGGTTTGTTTCTACCCTTCACTCCAGGTAGAGCTACCAAAGACTGCTTTAGACTGAAAAGAGAAAGAGACTAGTAAAACAGAATATATTGGGATGGTATTCCCTGGTGGCTCAGACATAAAGCATTTGCCTGAAATGCAGGAGACCCAGGTTCGATCCCTGGGTCAGGAATATCCCCTGGAGAAGGAAATGGCAACCCACTTCAGTGCTCTTGCTTGGAAAATCCCATGGACGGAGGATCCTGGTAGGAGTCCATGGGGTCGTAAAGAGTCAGACCTGACTGAGTGACTTCATTTTAAACTTTTTTATTGTTCAGTGAGGTGCGTGCGTGTTAAATCGCTTCAGTCACATCCTACTCTTTGCAACACCAGGCTTTCCTAGTGCCTCAGTGGTAAAAAATGTGCCTACCCATGCAAGAGACACTGGTTCAATCTCTGATCCAGGAAGATCCCACATGCCACAGAGTAGCTAAGCCCATGTACCACAACTACTGAGCCTGTACTCCACAAGAGAAGCCACAGCAAAGAGAAGCCCACTCACTGCACCTAGAGAGTAGACCCCGCATACCACAACCAGACAAAAGTCAATGCAGCAACGAGGACCCAGCACAGATGAAGCAAAAAATAAATAAATTTTTTAAAAAAGGAAAAAAAGTCTAGGAAATAAACTACTTGAAAGTGAAAGTCACTCAGTCGTGTCTGACTCTTTGCAACCCCCTGGACTGTAGCCTGCTAGGCTCCTCTGTCCATGGAATTCTCCAAGCCAGAATACTGGAGTGGGTAGCCTTTCCCTTCTCCAGGGGATCTTCCCCACCCAGGGATTGAACCCAGGTCTCCCACATTGCAGGCAGATTCTCTACCATCTGAGCCACTAGGGAAGCCCAAGAATACTGAATCCCTAAGCCAGTATTAAACTACTTAGGGATACACTAACTTCTGGAAGAATGCTCTGCATGTAATTTTCCCCAACTTGTTTGTCCCCAGAAAGCTTGGCAATTCTTGAGACATTTCACCAGGTCAATAGGGGCCCCAGGAAGTTACACCTCTGAAATGGTAAGGTTTAGGCTGGATTTATCCTAGGATCCTATCCCTTGGCAGAAGCTTTCCCCCTCCCTAGATTTTGTGGTTCTCACCATATACCACAAGCTGGAATCTTATCTCTCTACGTAAGTCAGAGGACATGCCCATAAGCAACTACAAGATCATCTTTTCTGACAATTTAAGGCATGCATGAAAATGTTAGAAATAAAAATGGAATAAATGCATTAGAAATAAGGTTAGGAAGAAAGAGATCGCTGTTGCCTCATGTTTCTTTTTCATCATTTTCATTTTCAGTTCTTCAAATGATATGCTGGCATATCATAAAGAATGTTTATTGAATGAGTTATTGAAGGACGAGGAAAATAGGAAACAGAGTTTAGAAGTCATAGTTCTCCTGAATCCAGTATGTTAAACAGTTCTTAGGGTCAGTTCAATTCACTTTCATAAATACATACTATGGATATGGTGAATAAAATACACAGAATTCTAACCTTCAAGGATCTTTCCGTTTGCTCTGCTTTGGTACTGGCATTTTAAGTGGAGGTCATCCACACTTGCAATGAGCTATTTTTCTCTAGGATTCAGTCAGGTGACTTCTCATTAATCCTCCTGTCCTGCTGCTTCTTGAGTTCATCATTCTGTCTTGTCAACTTTGGGGGTCTACTCTGACTCCTGATTTCAACACCGGTTTCATAATCTTTTTGGACCTTTACATCTGAATTCTTGACCTGTTTCCTCTGTATGCAGCTGCTGTCATGAAATGAACAAATCTATTAAACTCATGAGGAGGGAGTGGAGGAAAGTCAAGAAAAACAATTTTGCAGAACTTAGATATTGATTGGATATGAAATATGAGCTTAATGATATTAGCACAGTGGTTTGGATCCTTATTGACAATAGGATTTTGGTAAAATTAGGGAAAAGTGCTTAGAGGTGGGAAGAAATAATGGGTTGGAGAGAGTGGGGAGGGAGAGAGGAAGAATAACTAATACTTTGATGCAAGGAATGAATTACGTCTTCTCATGTATCAATCCTAAGTTAGTCAATCTTTTCGTATACATTGATTCATTCATAATATCTGTGTGAATTAAGAACTGTCATAACTACTTTATAAATAAAGACGACTGATGTTCAGTGAGCTTAAATGACTAAGATTCTAAAACTAGCAAATAGTAAATACAGGTTTTGTTTCACCATGATTGAGTTGACCAGTTGACTCTAAGCTTCTATCCCTGTTTCAATGTTAAATTGTATATACCCTCCACCAATTCAAAAAGGTATAAGGCTATATTGAAAAGAATTAGGACATCTGGCTTCCTCTTTAGCTCTCTGCCTCTAGAATATTTGGTCTTATCAGTTTGCTTCTTGTTTTGAGTATGAGAATTCTAAACAATCTATGACGTGTTTGTCCTGAACTCCCTTGCCTCCAAATCTCTTCCTTTCCTAAGAGTCCAAGATTCATTAAACATGATGTCCAATAAAATTTGTATAAGAAAGAGCCAACTTATTAGACAGGAGAAGGGCTCATCTCCAGGACTGTGGAAGACTTCCTTGCAGTTCTAACATTGTCAAAATACTAGTAAACATGAGAAATTCTTAAATAATAAGGAAACTCATGAGAGGTGAATGACTTGTCCCAGATGACACTCTAGGTCACAGGAAAGACCTGGCATAGAACCCAAGTCAGATATTAGAATTTAGAATCCTGCTGTAACTGCCGGAACTTACTATCCCTGATATATTAGCCATCAACATGAAAGCAGCTGGAATCTATTGATATTTGGACTCTGCTTGGAATTCCTTTGTTTCTAATGTATTCTAAAAGTATTTTTTGAAAGCTTTCTTAGTAATGCAGGACACTGAAAGTGTTTTCTGTGGGCTGTTTGTAAATGTGGGTTGGGTGATACACATCTGCAAGCTACACGATGAAGTATTTTGTATTCTATGCTTCATATTTATCATTTTCTCAATCTGATGTTTTGGAAAAAAAGAACTGTGTACTGAGGTCTCATGTGTTTGCTGGTGGTGCTCAGCTTGTTTAAATTATCAGATGTTTTTACTAAATTATAATTATTTCTTATTGAGACCAAAACACTATTTGGCTTGCAGCAAGTCTCATCTGACTGGTGAATCATGAAGAAATGTTTTTGTTTCAACAGATTACAGAGAAAGCATTCATTTATACACATCATAACTAACTAACCCTTTTGGTATTTCCTAAAAGTAAAATTTGCAGCAACCAACAAGGTGTTGATTTAACCAAATTCTGACTAGCTCTAAATTCAAATTATACTTGTTTTAAAAATCGAATGATTTTTAGAGGTCCTAGCAGGGGGAATACATTTATTCATATCCTCCACCGAAGAACAATTCTTTAATTGAGAGGAAAAAAAGCTTTTTTGGTTTCTATAAGGAGCAGCTTTCTGAGTATATAAGTAGTATACTGAGGAAGAAAGACAAAATCTTCTCTAGTCAGCTCAGCTGGCAAAGTCAGTCCTGTCAGTGAATGGAGACATAAGACTCAGCTTTTGAACCAGCTTTTGTACAAACTTGTACTTGGAGAAGACTTTCTTTTGTTGTTACCTAGTCTTTTTTTTTTTTTTTTTAATTGGGATATAGGTGCTTCACAATGTTGTGTTAGTTTCTGGCTGTACAACAAAGTGAGTCAGCTGTATGTACACATATATCCCCACCCTCCCCCCAGCCCATCCATCTAGGTCATCACAAAGCACCGAACTGAGCTCCCTGCACTATACAAGATTTCCACTATCTGTTTTACACGTGGCAGATGAATGGATAAAGAAGATATGGCACATATGTACAATGGCATATTACTCAGCCATAAAAAGGAAAGATATTGGGTCATTTGTGGAGACGTGAATGCACCTAGACTCTGTTGTATTGTCCTTTTCTCATGCATTTAGTAGATGTCTTGAGAACGAACTCTAGGTAAGCATTGCAGTAAGGACGAGGTGAAAAAGATGTAAAGTATCGCCCTATTTCAGGAGGTGAGCTGATGACTCCAGTTAGAAGCAAAGGGCCAAATGGAAAGGGAGAAAAAGCCACAGGACACACCGCTATCACAGGTCTGAAGCGCAGCATAATAAATGTTCGATTTTGCTCATCGATCTCAGTTCCTTTAGAAGCACCTATCTGAGTTCAGCAAAGGCAAACTATCAGACCATAGCCTTGGATAAAACTTCCACCTCAAGTACATATGTTTTTGAGTCTACTTCCTTCCACTGTTCAGTTCCCAGTTCTCTGAGACCTGAGCTTGTTATCCAGGTGCCTGCATCCACTGTAGCCTCTTTCTCATGGCCCAGAAAACATCTGACTTTAAATGAGCTTCTGGCACTCAGCCAGACACCTGTCAGCTTCCTGGGTGGATGCGACCACAGATGAAGAGCTGCTTCTGTTTCTTGTCACCAGCAGGGTTCTTCCCATGGCTTCCCGAAGCGCTGTGGGCTAGTTCAGGATTTTAGCCTACTTCAGAGGCAACCCCTTCACCTGTGAAAAGATCTGAAAGCCATGGGAAAGTTGACAGACCTAGCTTCATGGAAAGTGGAGCCTGACTTGGCCATCTCCCACTTGGCCATGCTTCTCTTCTGCTGCTCTGCTATTCTCCCCTAGACCCAAACAACCCTGACTAGATCGTCTCTGCGTGTCTCACTAGTCTGCAAGCCTGAGATGTGAAGCAATCTGGGCTTCACGTTCAGCATCCTCCCCCAAAGTTAAGGGAGAGCCTCCTAGTTCTCCCCAGACCTCCATCATCACTAAGTTTGGGAGGGCAGGCACGCGGTTTTCACTCTCCTTCACACAGATTTCTTTGAGCAACTTTTCTGGGGATGAGAGGAAACTCATTTTTGCTGATTTCACATTGCTGATTATGTCTCCATTAAATGTAGTCTTTTATTCTTAGATTTGAGCTGTCTCCATAGCAACCTATGCCCATATAGCTTTTCTACCAGAATTAGGGTGGAGGTGGGTAGGGAAACAGGAGGAGTGGTGGAGAGAAGGGACCAACCTATAACACAAGGAGCCTGAAACAGACAATGATATTTCACAAGATTGTGCTACAGTAATAATTTACTGGTGTTCAATGGTTGGGTGACTTTAAGTTTGATTTACCCGGAGACATGCAGTTCATACCTTGTGTTCTAGTATTTTTCTTCCTTCCTTTCTTTTTAGCTTTATTTTATCCTGGTAAGAACACTTAACATGACATCTACCTTCCTAATAAAATTTTAGGTTTACAGTGTCATATTGTTAACGACAGGGTCAGTGTTGTAGAGTAGATCTTTAGATCTAATTTGTCTTTCACAATTAAGAATTTATGTCTATTAACTAGTAACTGCCCATTTTCCCTACCCCCAGTCCCCATTTATTGAGCACCCACAGTTAATAATTTATAACTCTTTGATCTTTTGACAAACTGATTTAAAGGGTATCATACACAAATGGGAATTAATCTACAAGTACCCTAAGCGCAAATGCTAAAAATATACAGGGCCAAAGTTTTAGTATTCCTTCCTATTATATCTGACTATATCTTTCTATTCATCAGTTGTATCTATTACATATGTATGCATGTATGTATACATGTACTCAATATCTATCTATCTATCTATATCATCTGTTGCTTTATATCTTCTGATTAAGGGCAATAGAAATCACCCAGTTATGGAAGCCTAGAAATCTGTGGTTATTTTCTTCTGTGTCCTTTCTCTCATTCCCATGCCAAGTTTATCATCATGTCATGGTTCGCGTATCTTTATTTACTCCTATATGCATCAAAAATTTATTCTCTACTTTGGCCACCTCATGCGACGAGTTGACTCACTGGAAAGACTCTGATGCTGGGAAAGGTTGGGGGCGGGAGGAGAAGGGGAAGACCGAGAATGAGATGGCTGGATGGCATCACCGACTCTGTGGGCATGAGTTTGAGTGTACTCCGGGGGTTGGTGATGGACAGGGAGGCCTGGCGTGCTGTGATTCATGGGGTCGCGGAGAGTCGGACACGACTGAGCAACTGAACTGAACTGAACTGATATACCCCTCAAGAACAGATCAAGTTCAGATCCTAATCATCTCTCATTCAGATCATTGGCACAGGACTTCAAAATAATCTCTCTGCTTAATACCCTTAGAACATCCTTTCCACAATCTGACACTAGAGCAATCTTTCAGAAATAAATGTTTTCTTACCTTATCCTCCTGCTTAAATTTTTAGAACATTGAAAATGTATAGAGCAGTGGCTCTCAAAATATGGACCTGGAACAGCAGCATCAGTATTTCTTTGGAAATGTAATTTCTTGGGCCCTAACCCAGACCTGCTCTAAATCTGTGTACAAGGACCCAACAATCTGTGTTTCAACAAATTCTCCAGATGATTCTGTGTACACTGGTTTAGAAGCTAAAATAGCCTCCTAGACAACAAATTGCTTTTTTCAATCTCCTTTGATGCCATGCCAATTTTTTCTTACTCCATTCATCTCCTAACCTCAAGTCACATCTAACTGCTTGCTTTTTCTCCAGGGATATTTCTCTATGTTTTGTACATGCTGTTTCCTTGCTTGGGATGACTTTTCCCTCTTGGTCATCTGCTACTATCCTTTCAGATCAAATGTAATTAGCATCTTCTCTAACTGTGCTGGCCTGGAAGTGGGTGATGAGATCAGTGAAACCTCCACTCTTTCCCTTCTAATGTGGTCTTTCATTGTCCCTGTGGTCCAGCAGCGTGCTCCAGATTCACCTCCAGGTCTGAGGATTTTCACAGGGGTGCCTTGTCTATGGAGCTGTAAGTTGGTCCTCTTATGAGAGGGACCTAAGTTGGGAATGACCTCTGTTGCTATTTTGGTGACATCACCTTACTCTAGGTTCATTCAATTTGAGTCCCTTGCCCAGAATGTTGTATCAGAAGCTGGTGAAGTAAACACATAAATCTGGAAAAGTAGCTGCTGTGGCAGTGCTTGTAGCTCAGAGTCACTGTGGCAACAGTGCTCATGGGAGAAGCCATGCCATGTGCCTGTAGCCCGGTGATGCTCAAGGCGGTGGCAGTGAGAGCGCACAGGCAGACCTCTGTAGAGTGAGTGAGCCTTTGCTTTGTCTGTCTGCTCGTCCTCTGTTCTTGCTCCTCCAGCCCACGCGGTGATTCTAAGTTTTCATACACCTTTTAATAACTTCAGCCAACCATTTATTTCCTATTACTTGCAGATAGGAACACTGGCTAGTACATTGCTCCAACTAATCTTCTAAGGAACGCAGTTATTCTATTCTATTATTATTATGGCTTTATTTTTTAAATGTTTTAAAGCTTATTTGGAAATCAGAAATGAAGTAGGAAATCCAGTTGTTGTTGTTTTTAATTTTAATAGCTAGGCATTGTCCTGACTCCCCTTACTAAACACTCTATTTCCCCTCCACTAATTTTAAGTGCAAATTTAATCATATATAAAATCCTAGGTGTATTTCTATAATTGACCTGGTTTCATAGATTGCTTACTGTATTCTTATAAAAATATCTAAGTTTCTCTCTCTCTCTCACACACACACATATACACACATTTTAGAATTATTCAGGTTGTCCTTATCAGCTTATTTTTCAAGATAGAACTCAGTACCTTGTTGCCAAATCCCTTATGAATTCACAAAGCTATGTGTATTAAATTGCACTTTCTTCATAGATTGAAATCATGAGGATTTGAAGAACTGGCGTTTTTATAAACATATTCCTATTTAAGAGCAAAATAAGCCTTTTATATTCTATTTAAAAAGAAAGTAAGTCTTTTCGTATTCTTGTGTAAAGAACATTCTTCTCCATTTCTCTTTCCACTTCCCCTCTTTCTGATGATAACAATGGACTCATGGGTTTTTTTTTACAAAACTATGTGCACTGTAATTCATCACTGTCATTCTGTTTGAAGCTCATATATTCCCGCATTTGGCCAATGGGAGGCCCCGGCAAGCCTGTTCCTGCGTCCTTTTGACATAGTTCCATTAATCTTTAAACATTGATCCCATTAATCCTTCAGGCTGCATTCCTACTATGGGTGGGAACTTAAATAATGTATGATTAAATTATAGGATGAGATACATGAAATTGGCTTCTTGTGTCATTTTACCTTACATAATACTGCATCTACTCCCTGTGTATGTTCCCCAAAATTGTTTTATTTTATTCTGTTCTAATAGCTTCAGCATACTGCAGGCTGAAGATTATGAGATTACTTCTGTTTTTACTATGATTCATAAGATCTAAGCATTCAACAATGACACTAACTGTTCATTTTAAAGATATTTGTGACTTTAGAGTCTCACTTGTCCGGGATTTCCCGACTTGGGGGCAAATTGTATCACGTACTTTGGAGTTTCTGAGAGGTTTCAGGTTCGATAAACTGAAAGATATAACTTCTATTTGTACACAGAGTAGAGATCTCATTTACAAAGATGGACACTTGGTTACGTAGAATTTGATCTTAAATGTTGACTATCCCCCAAAAACTGAAGTGAATATTGTCTTTAATTCATTTAAAAACTAGTTATATTAATATATACCATGATTTAAAATGTATTCTTACAGAAAGACTTTTAATGAAAAGCAACTAGCTTTTCTCTGCCCCCGCCTTTCCTACCCCGACCCCATCTCCAGTAGAAATTAATTGAGTTTGTTTCTAGTAACAGAGAAAGTTATTCCCATCCCTCTAAACGTGTCCTTAAAGCTGCTTTTTTTTCCTCATCAATTTTAGATACTCTTGCTTGGCATTTTGCTTGGATAGAAAAAGATGAAGTCAATACAAAGCACTTTCTCCTTTTCCTTCCTTTCTCCACTATGGAACTATACATATTTTCCAGGTTTTCTCTTGAATGGTGCTCAGTAGCTCAGTTGTGTCCTACTCTTTGCAGCCCTAAGGACTGTAGCCCGCCAGGCTCCTCTGCCCATGGAATTTTTCAGGCAAGAATACTGGAGTGGAGTGCCATTTCCTACTCTGGAGGATCTTCCTGATCCGGGAATTGAATCCACGACTCGTCTGTCTCCTACATTTGAAGGCAAGTTCTTTACCACTAGAGCCACCTGGAAATGTATAATTTTAAGCTATACGGTTCTATTAGTTTGCCATGGCTGCCACAATAATGTACAACAAAACGGATGACAAAAGCAACAAAATTTTATTTTCTCAGCATTCTGGAGGCTAAGTATCTGAAAGAAAGGTGTCAGAAGGTTGGTTCCTTCTGGTGGCTGTGAGCGGAGAAAGTGATCCAGGCCTCTCCCTGTGGCTTATAAATGAGTCTCTTTTCCTGTGTCTTTTCACATTGTCTTCCTTTGGTGCATATTGAGTCTGTGTCCAAATTTCTCCTTTTCATAAGGGCATTGGTCATTTTGAATTGGAACCCACCCTAATGGTTCAGTTCAGTTCAGTTCAGTTGCTCAGTCATGTCCAACTCTTTGTGACCCCATGAACTGCAGCACGCCAGGCCTCCCTGTCCATCACCAACTCCCAGAATTCACTCAAACTCATGTCCATTGAGTCGGTGATGCCATCCAGCCATCTATTTCTCTGTTGTCCCCTTCTCCTCCGGCCCCCAATCCCTCCCAGCATCAGAGTCTTTTCCAGTGTGTCAACTCTTCGCATGAGGTGGCCAAAGTATTGGAGTTTCAGCTTTAGCATCAGTCCTTCCAATGAACACCAAGGACTGATCTCCTTTAGAATGGACTAGTTGGATGTCCTTGCAGTCCAAGGGATTCTCAAGAGTCTTCTCCAACACCACAGTTAAAAAGCATCAATTCTTCAGCGATCAGCTTTCTTCACAGTCCAACTCTCACGTCCATACATGACCACTGGAAAAACCATATCCTTGACTAGACAGACCTTTGTTGGCAAAGTAATGTCTCTGCTTTTTAATATACTATCTAGGGTGGTCATAACTTTCCTTCCAAGGAGTAAGCATCTTTTAATTTCATGGCTGCAATCAGCATCCGCAGTGAGTTTGGAGCCCAAAAAAACAAAGTCTGACACTGTCTCCACTGTTTCCCCATCTATTTCCCATGAAGTGATGGGACCAGATGCCATGATCTTTGTTTTCTGAATGTTGAGCTTTAAGCCAAGTTGTTCACTCTCCTCTTTCACTTTCATCAAGAGGCTTTTTAGTTCCTCTTCACTTTCTTCCATAACGGTGGTGTCATCTGCATATCTGAGGTTATTGATATTTCTCCCGGCAATCTTGATTCCAGCTTGTGCTTCTTCCAGCCCAGCATTCCTCATGATGTACTCTGCATATAAGTTAAATAAGTAGGGTGACAATGTACAGCCTTGACTTACTCCTTTTCCTATTTGGAACCAGTCTGTTGTTGCATGTCCAGTTCTAACTGTTGCTTCCTGACCTGCATACAGGTTTCTCAGTGATGCTGTGAAAGTGCTGCACTCAATATGCCAGCAAATTTGGAAAACGCAGCAGTGGCCACAGGACTGGAAAAGGTCAGTTTTCATTCCAATCCCAAAGAAAGGCAATGCCAAAGAATGCTCAAACTACTGTACAATTGCACTCATCTCACACGCTAGTAAAGTCATGCTCAAAATTCTCCAAGCCAGGCTTCAGCAATATGTGAACCGTGAACTTCCAGATGTTCAAGCTGGTTTTAGAAAAGGCAGAGGCACCAGAGATCAAATTGCCAACATCAGGTGGATCATGGAGAAAGCAAGAGAGTTCCAGAAAAAACATCTATTTTTGCTTTATTGACTATGCCAAAGCTTTTGAGTGTGTGGATCACAATAAACTGTGGAAAATTCTGAAAGAGATGGGAATACCAGACCACCTGACCTGCCTCTTGATAAACCTGTGCATTTAATTTATCATTATCTCCATAAAGATGTCATCTTCAAATATTCACAGGTATGGAGTGTTAGAATCCTAACACATCTTTTCTGGGGGACACAATTCACCCCATGAAAGTGTTAGTTGCTCAGTTAAGTCCAGCTCTTTGTGACCCCATAGACTCTAGCCCTGGTAGCTCAGCTGGTGAAGAAGCCACCTGCAATGCAGAAACTCTGGTTCCATTCCTGGGTCAGGAAGTTCCCATGGAGAAGGGATAGGTTACCCTTTCTGGTATTCTTGGCTTCCCTGGTTGCTCAGATGGTAAAGAATCTGCCTGAAATGTGGGAGACCTGGGTTCGATTTCCGGGTTGGGAAGATCCCCTGAAAGAAGGCATAGCAACCCACTCCAGTATTCTTGCCTGAAGAATCCCCATGGACAGAGGAGCCCGGTGGGCTACAGTCTCTGCTGTGTTTGGTCACTCAGTTGTATCCAACTCTTTTCGACCTCATGGACTGTAGCCCACCAGGCTCCTCTGTCCATGGGGATTCTCGGAGTGAGTAGTCATTTCCTTCTCTGGGGGATCTCCCTGACTCAGGGATTTAACGCAGGTTTCCCATCTAACAAAGATTATATCTTCAATTCTCTCTGAACTCTCCACTTAGTAAGATGACAATATCAATATCCTGGCCCTTTTCTTAAGTTCTTCTAAAGCATTCATCTCTCAATCTGTCTTCTGTACACTACTTTTAAATCGACAAGACTGACCATATTTATATCCTGTTTTATAAAATTTAAGCCTTTCAGGTAATGCTTATAGCTTATAGCTTCACTCCAAAATTTGAAATTCCATAAACTGTAATTTTATTGTTGCAATCATATAAATGTTATTCACTGTCGAATCAGTGTAGTATGGTTACATTTCCTTTTTGTTCTTCTTGACTTTCATGATTGATTTTGTATTAACTGCCCTTATTGCATTTTGGTGTGTTCTAGAGGTCTTTCCGTTATAACACTGTTAGGAGTATACTGGGATCAAGGTGCCTGAGGTAAAATCCAAGCTTAGCACTGGCTATGTGATCTTGGTGGGAGTGGTGGTTTAGTTGCTAAGTTGTGTCTGACTCTTGCAACTCCATGGATTATAGCCTGCCACACTTTCTTGTCCATGGGATTTCCCAGGCAAGAATATTGGAGTGGGTTGCCCTTTCCTTCTCTAGGGGATCTCCCCAACCCAAGGATCAAAGTTGGGTCTCCTGCATTACAGGCAGATTCTTTACTGACTGAGCCACCAGGGAAGCCCATATGTGACCTCAGGCTACTTATTTAAATCTTTCATTTCACAATTTACTCATAAATTTACTCACAATTTGCTCATTTGTAAAATGAGTATAATGATGATAGTACTAACTGACTTTATAGGATTAAATATGTTAATAGTTACATAGCTGTTAGAGCTGTACCTGAAACACACTACACTCTTATCATGCATTAGCTGGTATTATTAGCGTCACTCTTCAAAGAAAACAACAAATTTCTAAAATCCCCCTACTCTGAACTAGATTGTGCCCTGAAAAATTCATATGTTGAAGCGCTAATCCCAAGGTGACTCTGTTTGGAGATGAGCTTATAAAGAGGAAATAGAGATTAAATTAGATCATAAAGATGAGGCTGGAATCCTATTAGACTTCTTCTTATAAGAGGGAGAGGCACCAGAGACCTCTATCTCCACATAACACACACACATACACACACACACACACACACACACACACACACCCAGCAGGATGGAGGGAGAGGGGGAGAGAGAGAGAGACGGAGAAAAGGCCGTGTGAGGACACAGCAAGAAGGTGCTTTCTTCCAGACAGGAGCATTGGGACTTCCTTGGTGGCCCAATGGATAAGACTTCGCCTTCCAACACAGGGGCTCTGGGGTTTGATCCGTGGTTGACAAATTAAGGTCCCACATGCCTCACAGAAAAAAACCCCAAACATAAGCAGAAGAAATATTGTGACAAATTCAATAAAGATTTAATTTAAAAAAAATCTTAAACATACACACATGCACGCACACACACACACAAGGAATATCTTCACCAGAAACCAAGATTACTGCTGGCTTGATCCTAGACACTTGGCCATCAAAATTGTGGGAAAATGAGTTTCTGTTTAAGCAACAGAATTTGTGGTATTTTGCTTCGTTAGACCTAGCTGAGGAAAATACTTCCTTTCCCTAGATTTCTGCCCTTGGGAAGCCTCCTGTCTCTAGCTCCCCATGGAGCACAGTGCTCTCCCCGCCTGTCGCACAAACAGCAAGGTGAGATTTCCTGTCTCTGCTTTCCTCAATTGCAACTGTCACTTCCCAGACCCTGTCTTCCTTGTGTTTGGTTTCTTCCCTAGTTTCCTGGACATACATCCTGACAGAGCTTCCTGAAAAACCGTGCCCTCAGGATAAATTTTCTCTCTTTGCATGCCGGATATATCTCTACTTTTCCTTCATGCTTTATTCATACATTGGATAAGTGAAGTATTCAAGATTGAAATTATTATTCCTTTAGAAAATACTCTCATATATTGTTGATAAAATATTTTTTTCCTTTGCATGGTGAGAAACCTATTTGTTCATGGGAAATCATTGTTTTATAATCTGGACACTTTCAGATGTTTTGTAGTTCTTATCTCCCAATAATGTATCTAGTGTTTCTGTATTTTTAGTTTTTTTTTTAACCATTTAACACGATCTATTAATTTAAAAATGCATAGCTCATAGGAGCCAACTAGAGGTCAAATTTAGGACAAGGTGAATCTCTAAAGTAAAAATAGTAACTATGAATGATAATGCATTGACTAAAAATGAATAAAGATCCATGAGTCCTTAGTGAAGAGAAAGAGGCAGAGCCAGACAATAAATGTAAAAGTAATGATAAATTTGAAAACTTCACGTTGCTATTTTCAATAGAATAATTTATTCAGATAAGGATTGCTAATGGGGGCTAAAACCATTGATTATATAAATTGGTCATGAAACAAGATATTCACAGTCTCAAAATACCACCCCATGGATTATTTATTAATTACATCAGGAAACATACATTTTTCCAATGCATATATCCAGTGTTCCCTACCTTAATTAATCAAACTTAGCATCAGCAATATTGTAAGCAGTATTTTGTATTTCCAAAACCTCTTTATGATTGTCTGATTTTTTTTTGACAATGTTTTATTTTTTATTTTTCTAACTGTAGTCTCTTCTCCAACCTCTCTGATAATACTAATTGCTGTTATTTTAGATTTCTGAATTCTTCAAGAATTATCTTTCTTTCCTCCGAGGATATGCTTTATCCATGATCATATTGGTCTTTTCCTTGCATCTCTCACAGGTTTTACTTAAATGACTAATATCTCTTTTTATCTAAGAATGGGGCAGTAGCTAACCATGAGCATTGTCTCTTAAATGGGGTTCCTTAAATGGCAACCCACTCCAGTGTTCTTGCCTGGAGAATCCCAGGGATGGGGGAGCCTGGTGGGCTGCTGTCTACGGGGTCGCGCAGAGTCGGACACGACTGAAGCGACTTAGCAGCAGCAGCAGCAGCAACCCAGTGCTTAGGTTGTGTAAGTACTGGAAACTGAGATCAGTGGCTTCATAGGCTTTGAGCTCTCTCACATCTCTGGGTCCAAGCTATTCCTGGGTTCTGCAAGTCAGGTTGCTTTCCAACCTGGCAGTGTTAGCATGTTTACAAACTGTGGTGGTGGTGTTTTAGTCACTAAGTCTTGTCCTACTCTTGCTAACTCATGGACTGTAGCCCGTCAGGCTCCTCTGTCCAGGGGATTCTCCAGGCAAGAATACTGGAGAGGGTTGCCATTTCCTTCTCCGTTGTAAACTGTAGTTTCACCTAAATTGTTCCTAGTCAACCATCCTCCAGCAACTTCCCACCTTCCAGACATTTTTGAGTCTTTTTGTCCTCAGATATCTTCTCTCTAGAGCTTTTTATGGTTGTAGTTTTTGCTTTCTTTCCTCTTCTAATGTTATTTTTTTAATCAGGTTTTGCTGCTATAATCATCAACCGCATTAACTCAGTTGTTTGCAATGTAGTATTATTTCCCACTTGTGCTGTATGAGGATTCTGGGTCAGCCACTGTTCTTCCTGATGATGCTGGCTTGGCTGGGCTGCCCGTGTCCTCTCAAGGTGACACCCAGGGTGAAGGAGTAGCACATATTTGGAGCAAGTTGCTCTTATAACCAGAGCACAGGAACACAAGAGAGGCATTGTCAAACCACATAGGTGCACTTAAAGTCCCTGCTTGCACTGTGATATTGAAATTTCCAGTCTTGTTGTATTGGCCGGAGAAAATCACATGGACAAGCCAAAGTCAACAGGACTGTTAAACATATGCCATCTAGAGAGAAGCATGGCCACAATGGATAAGGATAAATAATATGAACAAATAATCAGCCTTTTACCACCAATTTATTGGACTGTGGAAGCGAAGGAGTTTAGAAGCACACTCAATCCATGATTCATATCAAATTGCTCTTGATCAAGACGGTTTTTTGGAGAGCTTTTAAATTCTCTCTGAAAGAGATATTCCCTCAAAAGAACACGAAGAAATTTCAATAGTGGGAAACTATACCACTTGAAATATATATAAAGCATGTACTCATGCCCACATTTATAAAACCACTTCACTTTTCATCACCACTGGAATTACAGCAAGAAACACTCAAAAGATCTAGGGCATATGGAGATGGGTGTCTATTTTCAGAACACACAGTGATCAGTTAAAAATGATTCAAATTCAGAACCCTCCACACTGACAATAATTTTGCATCTTTTGTTTATGTTGCATGAAACTTAAATATTAAACAAAGTTGACAGTTTGGCAGGGAAGCAAAGTTTCATTCTACATCTGGTTTCTCTGAACAAAAGTATGTAAAGGAAAAGGAATGTGATTATTTCTGCTCCATTATTCTTGGAAAGATAGTATCAAATAAATGTTTGAGTTTAAAATGATTTTTCCCAGCTTGAGGATATATTTGTTCCCTTTCAATTCTTGCTTGCTTTTATTACGTGAAATTTATTTATTGTACTTTAATGAGCTTTCCATTTTTGAAATATTTTTATGTTATGTAGCCAGAGTATCTGACTTCATGATAAGTCTCCAGAAAAGGTAACTTCTTACCAATGCCTACTGCAAAATGCAAAGGAATTTAGTTCACAAACCTAAATTCTACACCTTCTCTGATTCCTGCTCCTAAATAAAATGTATTTTTTAAACTTTTTATTAACCTTTTGCATATTTTGGATGCAAAAATACCTTTATGTAATACGACTGAAATGTGGAGTCACCCCAGATTTGCTTTTTCTTGATACTATTTTTCTCTTGGAAAAGTGTGGCAAATTAGTTGTAAATATCCTAAGATAATACTGAAATCAAATATCATTAGCCAGTTAGCTTTGAAAGTCTTTGTAGATGCGGCTAAAATTGACATTCCAAGTATTTAAAACATAGTAAATTTTTCAGTGAGGCTTCCTTGGTGGCTCAGTGCTAAAGAATCTGCCTGCAATGTTGGAGATGCCCCCGGAGAAGGAAATGGCAACCCACTCCAGTATTCTTGCCTGGGAAATCCCATGGAAAGAAGAGCCTGGCGAGCTGCAGTACATGGGGTTGCAAAGATTTGGACACGACATAGTGAACTGAACAGCAACAAGATTTTTTAGTAGATTTAGAAAAAAGTGAACTAAATAAACATATCTAGCATGGGAAAGAGAGAATATGAAATTTGAAGGATTCAAAAACCAAGTTCTAATTTAGAAATTTCTGAAGTCCAGGGATCATTTCATTCACTAAATCCCCTGGGGAAGTAGCTATGGGATATTTGATACCAACAGAAACGAAGCACAATTTGCAAATCATTAGATAAAATCGCCAGTTCTGTAAACTTTGAGTTTTCCTGAAATGTCCACCAGAGCTTTCTGTTCATAAACACGTAAGTGGGGGAAAAGTTAGGGATTATGTTTGCACAGGACCACCAGGTCCTGATCTTCATCCTAAACTGTCTGGCCAAGTGATTTTCACAATTCACCTTCAATTCTTCTATCAAATATAAACATTACTGATGCTTGAAATCATCATAATAGTATTAATATTTTAAAATATTCTACATACCATGAAACTTAATTTTTCATTGCACATTTGAGTTTTATTTTACAAGATTATCACAAAGACATGTGCACTCCTAGTTTTACCTAGCAGGAATACAGGAGTACCATCCAGTGTATGTCCTGCCGTTGATAGCCCTGATATGTATTTCTTGACATAGAATGTGCATGTGGTGGCAAGCTTAAGTCCGTCACAGGTATCTAAGCCAAGCTGAGTTACAACGGGGCTATCATCACATTTCTCACACATCCATTCACCATTCGCCTCAAATGAGAAGACACATACTTGATGCGACCACCATCAAGAAGTTAACTCTCTGCCCTTTGGTTTTTATGTTTTCTTCAGCTTATAAGGACAGGGAAACACATTTGAGCTGATTGTCGACATCTGGTAATTTGTAGGGTCTTGAAACAATCACATTAGCCTCGCAGCAGAGTAATTAGATGCAGGCGGCAGCCTCTCACTGCAGCTATGCATCCCTTAGTAGAGTCTGCTTTGCAGAAGGGAATTCTGGCAGCTTCTGTCAAGATGAAGCGCCTCAGCTGCGCTCGTCTGGGTGCTTTGATGACGGTGACCTCAAAGACAGGATGGTGGTTTTGGAGAATAAGGATGGTGGCAGCGAGGGCAGAGTTACTGTATTTAAAAAGCAGGGAAGTATTCCTCAGAAATGGAAGACAACAGAAGAAGCTTCTGGGTTTGTTTAATATCTGAGACCTAACTTGTTCGTCCATTTTATGGATCACGTAAGATCAGGAAAGGGGTGGCGTGCTTGTGTGTTTAACATGTGTTCACATCCAAATTTCCAAGCCTCAGGCTAGAGCTGCCTCAGGTCACAAGTATTTGCTGAAGGCACACTGTGTCCTAAAACAGGGCTAGCTAGGAGAAGCAAAATAAAACATAACTAAAATCTGACAATATAGAGTACAAGGCAAACGACACTCTCATACACTGGTGGTAGAAATACAAATAAAATTTAAAAAGAAGAACCTTGATAAAAAGTAATAAAAGTACTTCCAGAAAAAAAAAATGGTGTATACTATTTGGTATGATTACATTTAGGCTACCCACTCCAGTATTCCTGCCTGGAGAATCCCATGCACAGAGGAGCCTGGCGGGCTATAGTCCATGGGGTTGCAAAGAGTCAGACACAACTGAGTTACTAACAAGACAGAAAAGTACACAGGTACAAAGGACCATATACTCCATCATTTTTAAGAGTTTAAGCAATTATTGTAAAATAGCTGAGAAAACATGAACAAGGATACTCATTTTTGCATTATTTATACACACATGCTATATATGATCATTTAAGAACAATTTTAATGTCTACCAACAAGAAATGAAAAAATAATATGTGGTCTTAGGTTTTATGAGATTTGTAAGTAGCAAAGTAGGGATATCTCAAAAACAGGATTCTGAGCTAAAAAGAAGATAAAGAAAGTGAAAGTGAAGTTGCTCAGTTGTGTCCGACTCTTTGCCACCCCATAAAAGGAAGATGTATAAAACAATATTTACATAAGGAAAACTCAAGCAATTCAATACTGAATGTTACATGTGGATATATCTGTGTAAAAGTATGAAAACTTACTGTAAAGATGACTACTTCATTCATTATTCTGGTTGTCTCTGGGGGTAAGAAGATGAATGAGAAAAGATTTAAAAGTTTAGACTATTTTTAATGGTATATTTATTTTAAAAATAATGCAACTTTAGTCCTTGCTAATCCTGGCCATAATTCTGTGATTGTATTATCGCAGGCTTTGCACTTTTCTGTATTTGGTAAGCATTCATTATCCCTGCCTTCATAGTATTTACAATTTAGGTTGGGAACAAGTCTTATATGCATAAAACAGTTGGAGAATAATCAAGTGGTAAACTCTGCCACTGGGTTTCTCAATACAAAAGCATTTCAGAGGAGAAAGCGAAAGATCACCAAGAGTCCCCAAGAACCTTTCAGGGGTGCACAAATTCAAAGCAATTTCCATAATCACACTAAGATGTCATTTTCCATTTTTACTCTCTTACCGTCACAAGTATACAGTGAAAATCTTCAGAAGATATATGATGTGTAATATTCAGCAAATTGAATGCAGAATCAGATAAGAGAATACAGCTGTCTTCTCTTAAGCCAGACATTAAAGAGATTTGCAAAAATGTAAAACAATGCCACTCTCAGTAAAAATGTTTTCATTTGGAAAATATAGATTCTTTTTTCATAAAATGTGTTGTTTACATTCTCATGTAATAGGTTTATTATTGCTATTTTAAGGAAAACCATAAATACGTATTTTTAAATCTCAGTTTTAATTTCTTAAACAATAAATATAAATAACTATCTTCCATGTAAACAAAAGTTCTTTGGACTTTTAGGAATGTTAAGTGATCCTGAGACCAACGAGGTTTGAGAACCGCTTGAGTTGGATTACATTTGGAAGTGATTCTGGAGGAGGTGGAATGAAATTCATCAGCGGGATCTAAGGAGCATATTTCAGATGGGGAGAATATTATAGACAAAACATGCTAGGCTGAGGAACCCAAGAATCATATCAAATAAAATTTGAAAGTTGAGGCAAGGATCATATCACCTGATGGAATTTTGCACCTGTAGGAGAAATATTTTTAGAACAAGTGTTTTTAGTAGGAATTATTCACTAAACGTTTGTTGTCTTGAAAGTTCTATGGTAGGCACTAGGATGCCTGGGAAGAAGTGTAAGTCTGACTTTCTGTCCTACTGAAACTCATAATTAGTGCACATTTAATTACAAAGAGCTGTAATAGAGACAGCTATATTGTGAAGTGAATGATCCAAACACACTACAATTGTGTCTTTTATTTTTTCATTAGTATCTTACTATATTTATAAAAGTTTCTAGAAAAATAAGAACCTGTGCAATAGTTTTGGAGAAAGAAATGAGTACAAAGTGGCTGTTTGTTATAACCACTTTAATTAGATCTGTTTTACTCATACCCATGGCTCTGAGCATTGAATCTATCAGGATAGGCCAGGCCAGCTGTGAACAAACAAACCCCAAATTCTAGTGACTTGAAACACAAATGTTTATTTCTCCCTAATGTATATGTCTGTCCATTGCAGGTCTGTGGGAAGTTCTGCTCTGTTTATTTATTCCACATCATTTTATGAGACCACAGACTCACATGCATCATCATGGTGCCATGTAACAGGACAGAGAGGTTGAAAACTCAAGCTCTAGCAATTATTGCAAAGTTTTCCCAGAAAAGAATATATAGCTTCTTGAGTTTGACTGAACTCCGGGAGTTGGTGATGGACAGGGAGGCCTGGCGTGCTGTGATTCATGGGGTCATGGAGAGTAGGACACGACTGAGCGACTGAACTGAACTGAACTGAACTCCTAATTCATTTGCCCAAAGCTAGTTTCGTGGTCTTGCCTAACTCCTGAAAACAGAGATACTGGTGGGGGAAGTGATGTTTCATTTAGCTAGAACTACACCAGATATCAGAGAAATCTAGAATTTCCTACCACAAGCACTGCTTAAGAAAAATAAATTATAGTAAAAGTCTAACTCTGTACCAGAAAATTTCTCCAATTGAATCAAATTCAAGAAGTATATTTCTCCAGATGAACTAAATTTTTTAAAGTCAAATCAAACTTCCTTGAGTGTCAGTTTCCCCTCTTCTTCAACCTGTATAGTTTCATTTTGGGGGCAGAAATCTCAAGGTTTATGGTAAATATTGGTTAATACCCATTTGCTGAATTAAGATGACAGGCTGAGAAATTGTATTTCCACTACTGAATCAGTCTTTCATTACACAAATACATCTGGAAAGTTGTGTGGAATAGGGCTCTGAAGTCAGATAGACCTGGGTTTGACACTTGGATCTTCTTTTCAGAAGTAAAAGAGCCACATAAAACTGTCAATCCTGATGAACCTATTCAGGTTGGCAGGAGACTAGAGTCACGTTCTTTTGGACTGTCAGTATTTATTGACTGAGCATGTCAGAAGGGTCAGCTCATGGCCTTTTCCAGGGCATTTGGGCAAAGAATACAGGTTGCTGTTGTTTTTACATTTTATTCATTCTGGGAAAAAATAAAATAAAAACTTCACCCAGGGAAAAGCTATGAATCATGAACAAGCCAATATAACAGAGTTAGAGAAGGGGAATCTTGAAAGTTAACTAATCGAACCACCCATCTGATGCTTGGATCTCCTTTGCAGCCTTCTGTCCAAGGGATCATAAGCTTAAAACTTCCCAGTTGCAGCAATTGTGACTGCCCAGTGCCTTTCCTTCTCTCTTGGAAAACTCTGATGGCTAGAATTATATTTAATTTTGTTCCAATATCTGTGATTTAGTAATGGAGATATGCTTCCACAGTTGGAAAGAACTATGATATTTGATTCCTGAAAAGACATACTTTATTATTCCATTTGCTTCTCATATCAACTCCAGGAATTAAGTATTATCATTAGATGATGAGAAAGCCAAGGCTTGGTGAGGCTAAGTAGTTTGGTAAAGGTGACAATACAGAGTTATAAACTGGGAATGAATGAATGTGCTTTCAAATATCACTGTGACAGTGAAAGAAATTCAACTTTGCTTAAATACAAACACACTTATGTGTGCTTGTGACAGTGTTTGTTGGCAAGACTGTGTAATACTGTTTTGTCAAGAATGTGTGATAATGATCTCAAGTAGACCACCATTGCTTTATCTCCTTTCATGCTAGCTTTTAGAATTTCTGGGGATAATTTCCGTGTTTCCAGTTTTTTGGTAAAGCTCAGCACTGGCCATGTAGGCATGCAAAACAGAGTTGAAGAATGACTATACACATGAAATATTCTTCCTATAAACCTTAACAAATGGGCTATGATTTTTGCAGAAGAATTTTTCAGTTTAATAAAATTAGAGCCTGCACTTTGTTTGGGGACAATGTGTCCAAGACAGCAGTCATTTTCAATGAAATATGCATGAAATCAGCTTCCCTAACGGCTCAGATGGTAAAGAACCTTCCTGCAACGCACGAGGCCCAGTTCCAGTCCCTGGGCAGGGAGTATTCCCTGGAGAAGGGACTAGCTACCCACTGTAGTATTCTTGCCTGGAGAATTCCATGAACAGAGAAGCCCGGCAGGTGACTGTCTGTGGGGTCACAAAGAGAGCGATTAACACTACCCAACTATGTATGAAATCATCAAGCGACAGAGCCCACTCACCTCTTAGGGGTCATTTCTCTAAAAAACCATGTCCACAAAACCAAGCAACCTATAATCAATCAAGCAACCAAAAACAAACAAAAGAGCTCTGAGTCACAGTGATGCTAAAATTCCATCTATTTACCGACTTTCCTATGCTGCTTGCATCTGAAAGTGTCTTTTTGCTTTTCCTAAAAGCAAAATCAATATTCCTAAATCAATATTCCATTGCACTAAGTCAATATTCCCATATCAAAGATTATTTTTTAAAAAGGAGAATGGTGGAAAATGTGAACCTTGGCTTCCTGTTGCTGGGGCAGAATCATTTCTCCCCATTAGGGCTTAGAAATAGGATCACTTTGGCCGGTTCCCCAGGAAAGCAACAACAGGTGTGGAAGGGACCCACAAAAGGAAATAATGCAGCGCATGTCTACTTTATTCTGGCATGCGAGGAAGGCTCTGGGATTCTCACTTCATTTCTTCTTGTTTTTATTACTTCTAACATTCATCTTTTCCAAATTCAAGTTTCTGCCATGAATTACACGTTCGTAGCTGCTTATATTCAGAGAGGTTTAGGTTTGCATTCAGTTGTGACCCAGAGTTCCAATTTCATTCAGCACAACATGAGCCTGGTGAAAGCCTAGAACCTTCCGAGTGAACTATTAAGCAGAAACATTCAGGTTATTCCTTTGTCCTCTAATAGAAACACTGCATCCAGTAAGTACATAAGACCACAACTAACCTTTACAATACGTCGTTTTGCCCCTTAAAGGATGCAAATTATATATCCTTCAAGGCTTAGAGCTGTGGAGGTGAATTTAAAAGTACACAGAATTTTAGTTATCAAACTAACACTTTTTTAAAAAAGAAAGTGGGTTAGCTTGCAGAAAGCTATGATCAATAACAATAGAGAAATTTCATTTAAATACTCATTCAAGCAGAATTAGAAAACAAAATGGATTCTAGTATTCTTTTGATCTACATGTAAATTACTGTTTTTCTTTTTCTCTCATCATTTTAAAGATGGTTTTACAGCTTTAAGAGCGATATAATCAGTTATTTTCTTAAGATGAGCATCTTTAGATAACAACTATATATTTATACACCAAGGGGCATCCCTGGTGGCTCAGTGGTAAAGAATTCGCCTGTTAATGCAGGAGATATGGGTTCAATCCCTGGGTCAGGAAGATCCCCTGGAGAAGGAAATGAAACTCACTCCAGTATCCTTGCCTGAGAAATCCTATGAACAGAGAAGCCTGGTGGGCTACAGTCCATGGGGTCACAGAAGAGTCAGACACGACCTAGTGACTAAACAACAAAAAAATACATTTACTATCAATACCTGTACATTCTTCCTTTTCTTTAATTGTTATTGTCAGATCACTGTAGAATCAAATTTTGATTCCTTCTTTGAATATGTATGCAATTCATTTGCCTGCACTTTTATTCTTTGGAAAATTTTCTCATTTTCCTTCCATTCTCTACAACCGCATGCTGGAAAAAAAAAAAGTATAAGACCTCCAGGATTTACTGATAGGCTCATTAGAGAAAAGAAAATAGTTGAAATTAACAGATTTGTTTTTGCATAGGCAAAATACTTTTCTTCTTTGTGGCTTTGATTCCTAGTCTGTAATTAGACTAATAATAGTATTTATCTCTAAGGATGTGATGCTTTAATGATTCCTATCAAGTGCTTCATACAATGCTAGACACATAGTAAACTCAATAAATATCAAACTTATTACTAACATTATTTTTGTCTTTGTTATTCAGTAAATGCTGTACAAAGTACTGAGCTAAGGGTCATTAAGGATACAAAAGATTAATAAGACTTGGTTCTTGCCTTTGAAGAAAATACCATCTAGGGGTGAAGATGAGATCTGTGCACAGAAAGCAAAGATGAATAGCAGAAAATGCTACAAGAGTGTCATCATTGAAGGGCATGGGAGAGAAGGCTGGAAGAAGAGCTGGGATTCGTTCCCTTTAGAAGAATTACTGAAAGTTTTAATCATGTAATAGCATTATTTAGCTGAATCTTCACAAGGCATAAAAAAAACAAAAAACCCTGAGTAGCAGTATTCTGTATTATCTATAATTTTAAAGGTTAAAAATAGTACTTTAATTGACATGATCTTTGTTTATCAAATGAGGATGCATGTTTATCCATTGGTTATTTGTATTTGTGTGTCTATGTTTCTTGCCAGTTTATGTCTGTAGCCTGTTTTCCATGAGATTCTATGTTTTCTTTATTGTTTTGTAAAAGCACTCTGTATTTTATGGGTGATGAGTATTATGTTAATAGATTTCTAAATATTGACCCATCCTTACGTTTCTAAAATTAACTCCACTAAATTTAACTGTGCTCCTTTTATGTGCTGCCAGATTCTACTTTCTAATTAATAAGATGTTTATATGAGACTCTTTTTCCATTTCAGAAGTGTCTCCAAAGAGACTTGCATCCTCTTCCAGTTTCCTAATTCAGGTGCCAGACCACTTGTGCAGGATTTGCAAGGGATATGAAGACCTGTTTTGCCTCCTTAGCCCAACGCTCACCTTGAAAGTAAAAAATGGTTAATTTGGAAGTTGAAAAGAGATTTTCTTTGGAGAGTGTTGCTGGCATTTGTGGCATTTTTTTCTCCTCCACAGGGAGGAGAGGATGGAGGTGCTTTTCCTGACCCCATCAGCTGGGAAAAGAAGAACTTTTAAGCACACTGTCTTTCCTTAGAAAGGCTAGAGGAATATGTTCTTCCACAACCTGACCAGTCATCAGGAAAGTCATGAGTCTCTTTGCACTCTCACTAAAACTGGGTGGAAAGTGCCTGCTTACTAGACAACAGAATGATGTTGTGTGACTTCTAGTTTATGATCTAGTCTCCATTTGAATCCTTCTAAGGACACTTGTTCTGGGGGAAGCCAACCCATAAACTACGAGGAAGTCTAGTTTAACCCCCATAGACAGGTGATCTGGAGAGGAACTGAGACCCCGGCCAACAGCCCACATGAATGAGCAGTCATACCAGTGAATTGCCTTTGGGTCCTAACCCCTAATCTTTGAGTCTTACTGCTAATCACCAGATCATGGAATAGATGCTATTTGAACTCTGACTCATAGAATCCTTGAGCATCGTAAGTGGTCATTTGGCATGTGTAAATTTTAGATCATGTTTTACACAGTCTTAGTAAGTGGAAGAGAAACATACTTGATTCCTATCTTCTGGAGACGGAAGACGAAAACCTGAAGCTGGAGTTACATGCTTGTGCCCCAAAAAAGTTGTAAAAGGAGATAGCTGAGGTGGCTACATGGGCACTGGCAGCTGGCCAAGGTGGTGGGCAAATACAATGGGAAGAGGCAAAAAAAAAAAAAAAGCCAGCCTGAAAGAGATTCCACCCACAAGGGACACACAGAGAGAGGCAAAGTGACCTAGTAGAGGGGTGACGGACATTGCATGAAGGTGGAGGGAAACAGCCAGGGTAAGGAGAGATGTCAGATCACCCGAGGTAGACTAGCTTATATAAAGCTCTAAGCTCTGTGAGACAGGAGTCTTTCTCTTTCTCTTCAAAGTCTTGAGCCATTGGTGTCAGGTTCCAAGTGCTTTCATTTTCTTTCACTGTATTGTTCACCACTGCATCAAGGCTAAGCTGAAATTATACCTAGTGAACAGGGGAGAGAAGTTAAAGAGCAAGAGAAGCAGAGACACAGTTAATGACGTGCCCTTAGCCCACGGCAGCCTTTCCATTAAGAGGTGGTATCCAAACGAAGAAAGAGAAAAGCTTTAAGAAAAGTTCAGAAAGATTATTGTTACCATGGAATAGCTGTTTGGATTGTTGGAATGAGGCTGTTCTTGTGACTAAAAGTAGCAGTAAAGCTATGAGCTGTAGCTATATCCAGAGTGCGGTTTGAAGAAAGAGTGGGGAGAAAGATGCTGTCGTTTGCTTTCACCCTATGAAGTCTGTCTCATTTATCTGTCATGGTTCTCATTTTGTTCCATTCAGAGATATTCCAGAAATGTGTATTCTGGGGCCGCCAAGTGCAAATAGGGTTGCTACGGTATGAGGAGGGATATCTGTCTGGTCAATAAATGAATGTTGTTTGGTTAATTAAATGAATGTTGACAAGCTAGTTAAGCATCTAAACTAAGCCTCTAAAATGTTGTGAAGGAGATTGGAAATGACAGTGCAAATACAGCTTTCCTTCTTGGCCCTCCTTCCCCTGAATTTATGCTGGTCAGCATCACTCTCTTCAATACTGCATCCCAGCCCCCTTCCTTGGTGTAGGGGATCCTGGGTTTGAAATAATTTGAAGTTGGACCAAGACATACTTCACTGACAATCCCCTAGACAGTTTAAACAGGAAAAAATATGTAGTAGCAAGAAATAGATGGGGTTTTTTGTTTGTTTGTTTTTTAGGCATTAAACACTTTATTTTTAAAACTTTTTATTGTGGCAAAAGTCACATAATGTAAAACACACTTTTAAACTATGTTTAACTGTGCAGTTTGGTGACACTAAGCACGTTCACATTGCTGTGCAACTCTCCCCCTCATCTAGCTCCCAAATGTTTTGCTTTCCTAAACTGAAACTCTGTCCCCTTTAAACAGGAGCCCCGCATTCCCTCTGCACCTCTTCCCACCCCTCACCTCTTAGAATCTACTAATGTATTTTGTGACTATGAATTTGACTATTCTAGGTGTCTTGTACAAGTGAAATCAAGCAGTATTTCTCTGCACCTAATGTATATTGGAATGTATTTTAAAGGTTATATTAATACATATATCCCAAGTGGCACTAGTGGTAAAGAATCTGCCTGCCAATGCAGGAGACACAAGGGACAAGGTTAGATTCTTGGGTTGGGAAGAACCCCTGGAGAAGAAAATGGTAGCCCACTCCAGTATTCTTGCCTGGAAAATCCCATGCACAGTGGAACCTTGCAGGCTACAGTCCATGGGGTCATAAAGAGTCAGACATAACTGAGCAGGCACATACACACACACACACACACGGAATATAGAAAAATAGTACAGATGAACCTTTTTGCAAAGCAGAAATATGGACACTGAAGTAGAGAACAAATGTGTGGACACCAAGGAGGGGAAAGGTGAGTGGAATAAATTAGGAGATTGGGACTGACGTATATACACTTCTCTGTATAAAAGAGATAACTAATGAGAAACTACTGAATAGCACAGGGGGAAGAAGAAAGAAGGTACAATCTATTTGTAGGATATAAAGAAATAGATGCTTGCAGAACTATTTGGAAGGATTGGGAAAGTGAAGGTCAAGGAAAACGACGGCTAACATTTAGGAAATCAGGAATTACAAGAATCATAGGATGCATCCAATTATGTCTGCTCTCTGCTGCTGTGAGTAATTTATGGAACCCCTGGGAGCCACTGAGCTCCTTGGGACTGCAGTCCATCCACAAGTCTGCCAGCTGCTGCCAAAAGAGAATAATTGCTTCTGCTTCTCTTCTGCCTTCCACTTTTCACAGAATGTTTTGCTTTGGAAGAATTTGTACCAGTATCCAATGAGTGAGGGCTTCTGGGAAATGAATGAGGGCTTCTTGGAAATGTAGACATTAGATTTTAGCCATTGAAATGTAAGGGATAGTTGGAGGGACAGGGATGGTGCTGAGTTGTCAACAGATTTGAAGTTCAGTTGCCTACCTGTCATCATTTCCTACTTCCTTCTTTAAAACAGATCCCTGCTTGTGTTGAAGCATCAACTTCATTTCTAGCCTTAGAAAAAGGTTGGATTTAGTTGACGTGGCATGCCCCAGTGACTGTTTTTAACTTTATTGTTTATGTTTAGGGGCGTGTTTTCATGTCTCAGTCTTCTATTGAACATGACAAAGAAATACATAACTTTTCACAAGAAGCATTTCAAAGCCATGAAGAAACCAGGATGAGGTTCATATTAAGGGAAACCTAGAGAGGAGACAGAAAAATAAAGCTTTGAAATGAAATGGTTTTACAGCTCTTCATATTATGCCCAATCATTATATGTTTAATAATTGTTTCATTACTGTTTAGGTTAGTTTCTGTTGCTTGCTGTTTAGGGCATCATAATGAATAAACTTTAAGTGTGAGGGTTGTGGAGCCCCTACAGACTACATTTCAAAGGCAGCTACAGCTCTGAGTGGACACAAGGTCACATCTTTCCTTACTTTTCCTTTGAAGGAGTCTCTGCCATGAAATCTCTTATGTTTCCATTGAATGGACTGAGCTGGATGATGTGGAAGAGACCTCAAGGCAAGATCTGATCATCAATGTCACCAAGAGTGGAAGGGGACCTGCCCATTTATGGAATGCCTTTGCGGATGCTGTATGTTACTAGAGTGTTGTGACACAGAAAACATATTTCTGTGGTACATAGCAGTGTCTCAAGGAGTTGAAAATGAGCTGACTAGTCCTCAGGTATACAATGCATCCCAGTTTGCCTGCAAATTTCTTGGTGCTAGCCCTGGAAATCCCGTGTTCTGGGAAATTCCTTTGTGCCTGGAAATCTGAGATGGTTCATCATCCCACCTGGGACATTGTCCTACTTGTCACTTGTCAGTCACGAATCCTTGCAGACATAGACTTGCCTCTCTGGGCTTCTTTTGCTCACCTGTTAACTGAGCAAGACTGAAAAACTGGTCCACAAACCCACGCTCAGTTCTTTGATCATGTACTAACTTGAAGGCTGACTTCATCTGTTAAATGAGAGAATTCAACTCATTGCAATCACTTACTTCTATCATATTTTACAGACAAGGTGGCCATAGTCCTGAAGTTAAGGGATTTTCTCAAAGTCATTCAGTCAATGTAGGGTTTTGAGGGTGAGAAAACCGAGTCTCAGTTGACTACAAGCTGCTCCATCTCCATATCAGGGAAAGATTCAGAGTTGAATGATTATTCTCATGACAAATACTCCTGGGCCTGAAGGTTATTCAGCTGAACTAACCACCTCCACATTTATTTTTAACTCACCGGACACACCTCCTCTCCAGGCTCCTCTCTTTGCAGTCACTAGTCATATCTACCTTCCATATGATGTCTCTTGACTCTGCATGTGGGCACAGCCCAACCAGAGTCAATTCTGTGTCTGTGCAAAGAACTATTTCCCTCTCTCTCCAGGCTTCTTGTAGCAGTCATTCTGGGAAAATAGCAACAGAAACCTCCTGCATAATATTATGTTTCTTATCTTCTCCGAATCCCTAAGGGCAACACATTCTGAAAGGTCTGAGGCACTGTGGCTTATTACACTTCATAGTTTTCAATTTTCTTTGATAAACATCAAAAATACGATGCAATGTATTAGTGCATTTTACTTAAAATGCTTTATTAGTCATGATTTACTTCAGGAATGGAAAAAGAAATCTCTCAGTCTTAGCTTTTGCCATATTAACTTCAGAGGAGGAGAGATGCTTTTATTTGCTCATAAGTGCTCTTACTCTGAACCTGGCCCTTAATTAGACCAGATTTGTAATCTATATCACATGTTCTATTGTTTCTCTGCTTTGTCCTTCAACACGTCCCACAGCTAGTTGTTTCAAAGAGCAGTGAATTCTGGTGATGCAAAATTCTGATTTTGTCTGTTGTGTAAATATTCCAATCTCCCTTCATATAAAAACTCTTTTATACTGAATCTGAACTCCAAAAAGGATTTTTGCAGAACTAGAACAACCCACGTGAATCTTTAATTTCCAAGTATTCTCATGCTTTATAATATAATCTATCAAATTTTAAATTATTTTCTCCTCTTATTTATCATGTAGAGATTTGGTAACAGCCTGTGTATATTATTCTGTGGAGTATTAATGAAACAAGTTGGTGATAGACAGGGAAGCCTGGCGTGCTGCAGTCCACGGGCCTGCAAAGTGTCGGACACGACTGAGCGACTGAGTGAACTGAACTGAACTCTGTGGCTTGAATCGTAGGTGTTTCTTAATTTCACATAACATGCTGTTTGTAGGGTGGTCCATTTCATGGTTGGGGTGCGGGCATCTATGAACCAGGCTCCTTCCATCATTCTTTCCTTCACCTTCAATGATTCATCACCTTTATGGTTGCAGGATGGCAAATATTTATATTCTCTTGGACAGTGTCCCAAGCAGAAAGGAAGGTGGCGAGAAGACAAGAGGTGCCTTCTCTTCTTGTTTTCTTTTGTAACAGGAGGAAAACATTTCCCAGAAACTCCAAGCAAACTTCCTCTTACGTCTTTGCCAGAACTTGGTGCCTTGTCAAGGCCTACGTCAAAAGGAAACTGACTCATCATGATTGGGCTTGGGCTACATGCAATTATGGTCAGTGGTGCTACCCAGACAAAACTGGGGGTCTTTGGGCAAGGGAGGGGAGCAATTGATAGCTATGCCCCTTGGGTTTCTAATTATTCTGCCAGGAATAGGTTTTCTGATTTTAAACCTTCTGGTCTAAACTAAACAGATGAGGAGTGATTTTTTTTTTTAATGCGTATAATTTTTTTTTTAATTTCATGACTGAATCAGTGCAAGTATTTCATGTGCAAAATGTTTTTTAATTCAGGAGTGAAGATTTTAAGTAAAGAATTGCTATTACTGTGCTGTGCTCAGTTGTGTCCGATTCTTTGCAACCCTATGATTGTGGCCCGCCAAGTTCCACTGTCCATGGGATTCTCCAGGCAAGAATACTGAAGTGGGTTAGTGGGTTGCTTTTTCCTCCTTCAGGGGATCTTCCCCACCCAGTGATCAAATCATTTGACTCCTCCATTGGCAGGTGGATTCTTTACCACTGAGCCACCCAGGAAGCCCAGGTAAAGAATTAAAGGTCCCCAAATCAATGCTGTTGGCCACTGCAGTGGCTTCAAAAATACATCACATATTTGAACTGGTTAATGCACCAGATTCTTTAACAGGAAAAAAGGATTTCAGTTCTTTTTGATTGTCACACTGAACATGGGTAAGGGATGACTAAGCTTTGAAGTGCTATGTAAATGCTAGTTGAATGAGGAAAAGAAAGGTAACTTAAGGATCCGGACATTGGCAAACTCAATTAAGAAAACATAAGTGATGGACCCAGTGCTTTAATCCATGATATGGAGCTGGTGGCTTCATGAGATAGCTCTCTTCTCTGCTCACCCTCTTCAAGTCTAACTCTCATCTGACTTGTTTGCATTTTGACCCCAAGGGCTAGATGGACTTCTCAACCTGTGTTCAGAATAATCCTTAGATTTGGGGGGCTATAACTCATAAATGATCAATAACAACAATCATGAAACACACAGCAGGATGTTCTTTTTGACAGTCATTCCTTACAGTTTGGGGATTGTGCTCAACTGTTTACGATACAAGGCTGTTCAATTTTGGGAAAAAACAACACAGGTAAAGTGATCTCCTTCTTGACCTCTTTAGATTCACAAGTGCCAGTTTCTTCTCAGCCTTATTTTAGAATCTAGCAAAGTCAGATATATTTTAAATGCACTGAAGAGGAATTATAACTGTATTAAGAACATTTCACTCTCATATCCCCGCTCCTGGCAGGACATCACCCCCTGAGATGTTTTGGGAGTTACCAAAATCTTAATACTTAACTGTAAAGTGTTCCTCTTTCTTATCTATACATATTTATTAATTCCCAAATACCCAGAATAAAGGTAAATCAGCCTGCCACCTCTTTATTTCCTTGGAGACAGCATATTTTCTTGACAGTCTGCTGTAATCTAGCAGAGAAACACACCAGTTTTATACCTCCAAGGGCTCCTTGTTTTCAGCATTTTGGTGTGTATCACCTGGAGATATTGTTTCCTGGTTCTGTCCCCAGAGATTGTGCTTAAGGAGAACTAGGTGGAGGCCTGAGTCTCTGAATTTCCAGCATGTTCCTTATGATGCTGAGACTAACTGTTCATGAACCACAGTCATGGAGGACAGAAAACTGACTTTATCTTGAAGTTACAGTGATATGAATGAACCCTCATCCTAAGGCTGCTGCTGCTGCTGCTGCTAAGTTGCTTCGGTCGTGTCCGACTCTGTGCGACCCCATAGACGGCAGCTGAGCAGGCTCCGCCGTCCCTGGGATTCTCCAGGCAAGAACACTGGAGTGGGTTGCCATTTCCTTCTCCAAGGCTAGTGAAGGCCTATTTTGTGCGTATGATAGTATATGAATATATAGTTGCATATATGTGGTGCAGAGCTAAGTTGCTATAGTCGTGTCCAACCCTTCATGACCCTAAGGACTGTAGCCTGACAGGCTCCTCTCTCCATGGGATTCTCCAGGCAAGAACACTGGAGTGGGTTGCCATTTTCTTCTCTAGGGGATCATGGAGAATTAGATATATGTTAATATAGCTGGCTCATACCTCCTGCAATACAGTAAGTTACAGAAGAAAAATAACGTGACAGTGTTGGTCTCTTGACACTTTATATATATAAACATGGGGTTCCCTGGTGGCTCAGTGGTAAAGAATGTGCCTATGATACAGAAGATGCAGGAGACCAGGGTTTGATCCCTGGGTCCAGAAGATCCCCTGGAGGAGGAAATGGCAACCCACTTCAGCATTCTTTCCTGGAGAATCCCACAGACAGAGGAGCCTGGCAGGCAGGCTACAGTCCATAGGGTCGCAGAGTCAGACACGACTGAAGTGACTGAGCATGCACTCATATATAAAGATATATAAAGTTTCTATGCACATGTACATTATATAACCATATACATGTACCATAATATGTGTACACATTACATATCCAATCACATAAAGTATATATTATAATATATTAAATATATATAATTATATAAGCATATATATCCCTGGAGAAGGAAATGGCAACCCACTCCAGTACTCCTGCCTTGAAAATTCCATGCACAGAAGAGCCTGGAAGGTTACAGTCCAAAAAGTCGCAAAGAGTTGGGCATGACTGAGTGACTGAACACACACTATTACTTACATGCTTGCACAATTTATGTGTATGTACACATGTAAATTCATATGTTCTGTGGCATGAAAGTAAGCTAATGGGCTATTTTATATACATATATGTATACACACAGACATCACACATTCACAATCAAACCACTAGTACACTTTCATTCGCATGCATCTTTAAGTGGATGGAACTTTTTTCTCTTTATCTTCTTGCCTTTCTCAGAATACTCACTGCCATGGTTTCCTAATTTCCTCCTCAAAGTTGCCTTGAGGAGGGGTTGTCAGGACCTAAGACTCCAGACTCATCGCTTCCCAATGCCTAGTTCAGGGAATCTTATTAGAGGAGAACCTTCTGGAGTATATGCTTCCATCTTTTTCTCCAGACTCTTTAAATTCTATCTTTGACTCAGTCACACCAACTGGGAGCTGCTATTAGATCAAGAAGCTAGTAAAACTCTTAACTCAAACACATTTTTCAAGTACGAAGATGTTGTGGAGTTGGGGGTCAGAATTGTCCTGTAAGTGATGTTTCTGGCTGAGCTGTCACTATTAGGGCACCTTGCACTAACAGAGGGTGGCTGCTGTAATCCCTATCCAATGTGAGAGGAAGCTGAAAAGTCTTCCCTGGTAGCTCAGCTGGTAAATAATCCGCCTGCACTACAGAAGTCTCCAGTTCGATTTCTGGTTCGGGAAGATTGCTGGAGAAGGGATAGACTACCCACTCCAGTATTCTTGGGCTTCACTGGTGGCTCAATTGGTAAAGAATCTGCCTGCAATGTGGGAGACCTGAGTTCGATCCCTGGGTTGGGAATATCCTATGGAAGAAGGCATGGGAACCCACTGCAAGTATTCTTGCCTGGAGAATTCCATTGATTGTACAGTCCATGAGGTCACAAAGAGTCGGACACAACTGAGAGACTCAAAGGTAGGTAAAGGTAGATTCTCTGAATGCTCAATGTTGCCCCCTGTTTAGACTCACAGGGAATATCTCCATTAAAGGTATAATTCTGATAGAAAAGGAATGCTTTTCTCTCTAGTATTTCAACAAAGGCAGAACTAGAGGCTCCTTAATTATCCTTGTTCAGAACATGTACAAAGAAACATTTTCCCTTAGGATCCTATGTTAGAGATATGACTGTTCTCAACAATGCTGTTTTCAAGCATTTTATTGGAGTTAACAAAGGGTCACTTTTATTGGTTTTCCATGTACACACCAGTGCCATGAGGCCAAAGTCCAATTTAGTGACAATAGTTCTCTAGAGGAATGGATTAAAGAGAGGATTTCTGAGATTAATAGTATTGTTCTGTGTCCCTCTTCTATGTGCAAAGTCTCATTTCTGCAATGGTGAAAACTTGGGTGAGATAGCTCTTAGTTTTTTCTTGGCATTTGTAAGGTTGTGCTGATTTGTGTGAAGGTAAGTCAGCCTTCTGTTCAGGTGTATATATTACTCTGGACTTAGGACAGGGTTACATCCTGATAAACCCATTGTAAGCTGAAAATATCATTACAAACGCACCTAACTTATCGAACATTATAGCTTTAGCCTCACTTACCAGAAACCTGCTCAGAACACTTACCCTAGCCTACAGTTGGGAAAAATCATCCAACATGAAGCCTATATTATGACAAAATATGGAATATCTTGTAGTATGTATTGAAAACTGTATTGAAAGTGAAATAGAGAATGGCCATCTGGGTCCAGAATGATTGTAAAAGTATCAGCTATTCACCCTTTTTTTAAAAAAAATTTTTTTATGTGAACTAGTTTTAAAGGCTTTTTATTGAATTTTTACAGTATTTCATCTGTTTTATGATTTGGTTTTTGGCTATGAGGTATATGAGATCTTAGCTCTCTGATCAGGGATCAGACTCGCACCCCCTGCATTGGAAGATGAAGTCTTAACCACTGGACCACCAGGGAAGTTCAGCTTTTCCACCCTTCTGGTGGTGTGGGTCACTGAAGAGAACATCATGGTACTGCAGATCACTTGCCTGGGAAAAACGCAAAATGTAAAGTTTCCACTGGAAGCATAAGGCTTTCACACCATCATAGAACTTGTATATTCTTGTCCAGCTTTTCAGATTTCCTAAGAGGCTGTCAATCTAATACTTTGCTCTGCTCCCTTCCAAGGGGTTGTCAGGACCTAAGACTCCAGACTCATTTCTTCCCAGTGCCTAGTTCAGGGAATCTTTTTAGAGGAGAACCGTCTGGAGTATATCCTTTTGTCTTTTTCTCTAGACTCTTTAAATTCTATCTTTGACTCAGTAACACCAATTGGGAACTGCTATTAGATCAAGAAGCTAGTAAAACTCTTTTAACTCAATAACACTTTTTATTTGCTAGATATTGTTTTGTTGTCTAATTTGGGGTATATCAATAAGAGCAGAGGGGTCTATTTATCCCACTGGTTGGATCAGCTTTGAGAAGAATAAAGTTGTGAATAGCATCTTGGGAGCTCTGCAATCAATATGTTCTCAGGATTCTCTCTTTCAAGTGAATCTTTGACTTAATAAGATTTAATTTGTGACTTGCATTACCAAATCCATCAATTGAAATTCTCTTAAGGCAGATAGACTTAAGATAGTGAATTAGGAATTTACTAATAATGTCTTTATTATGCAACTCATGTGAAACCCAGGGCTCTACATGGCCTTTTGTTGTTATGGAATCGTATTCATTGAAACTGTAAAGTGGTATAATTCCTTTAAACACAGAAATGCAAATCTTTAAGTCTTTTGAAAAAATGCTAGAATGGAAGTTTATCCTTTATGCCTAGTAAACTCTCTCCCAGCCTTCCTTTCTATCTCTACTTCCCCATAATCTTGAAGGAAACAGCAATGGCAACAACAAACTCTCTCCAATCTCATTCTCTGTCTGCTTCCCCAACCCCCCGTCTTCCCAGCTGTGAGAATAGGGGGAGACACTTTTCCCATATAGACCTCTCCCATCACACTGCTCCCCACTCTTCTCAATAAGGGGCTCCTGGCTATAGGAAGTTCTAACATCTGACATTTCCCATTGGGTATAACAGCCTGGACACTGTAGTTCTTCCCTAGTTCCAATTACTTTTCCAAAAAGAAAACCACTCTGGAATTCTGGAATAACATTTTCCCTGTTGAATACTTTGCATGTCCAGCCTATAGGGCTGGCTTCAGGAACATATGATTACACCATGGCACAGGGTCTGGTCCTCAGAAGGGACTGGCACTTGATTTAAGGCTCTATGGTTGCCATTTTGAAATTCTCATTAATTGTGAACAAAAATTCCTGGGGTTTTGTGTTTCAGTGTGACTAGCAATTCTATAAGTTGCCATATGGGCACAGAATCCCTGGATCCTGATGTCTTTGAGTAGGGAGTTATCAACCAGGTGTTTAGACAGAGGAAAGGGAGCTAAGCTGAAAATGTCATCAGCTCTGGGCTCAAAGGATGGAAAGAAGGGAAAGATTTCTCTGCATCTTTTCATCGCCCCTTCCTAACAGGCCACCTGTGCTTGCTTTTTGGTGCTTAAGTCCTAGAAGACAGAGTTTCTTTCTCTTCATTTTGCATCAGAGACTGAGCATTCAGACTTTTATCAAGAATTATTAGGATGTGATTGTGTCTTGGGGGACTTTGAAGCTCTGATGAAAGACCCGAAGAAACGTTGGTTTGGATGTACACTGAAAAGGTCACAGAGATCTAGCCTCCTTCAGTACTTATCCTTCTAATGCACATTTCAAAGCACTTAAACATTGTAACAAATTCTCTGTAAGTTTCCTCTGCTAAGAAAAAAGAAAACAAAAACAAAAAGACACAAGCATTTTCTTCACCCCAAACAGACTTAAAATTTATTTGTGAGTTGAAATTTTTGCTCCTCTTTCTTAAGAGGATACACAGAAGCACACATCAAAATCAAAGACACCTTTTGTCTTTGACTTTGTAGAAATGATTGGAAACATTAGTCAGAACTGCATGGCTTATGTAAATTTCATAGTTATTATTTCTGGATCATCACGTTGGATCAGTATGGATGGAGAGTTTGTCACTGAACCCATCATCTCGACATTTCTTGGGAACAGGACCTTGTTCATTTCCTCCTTATGTCCCCACTGTAATACAAGATTTGGCATACAAATAATTCATTGGAATATTAATTATATTTCATATAATAATTTAAAAAAAGTATTTTCCATAATAATTTATTGAAAGCAAGATATTTAAAAAATTTGAATTCCATAAAACTACATTGAAGTTTTATATTCTGCTTTATAGTAATTGTACTATTTATTGGTATATATAATGCCAATTATTTATATAAATTACCTATGCTATTATATTCATATTAAAGTATATATATATATAATATACTGTAATAAATTACTAGTAGTAGTTCTAGTTCATAGATGTGGACACTGAGGTCAGTAAAATTCAAGAGTCTTTTCCAGGTTTACCTAAAATGTTTATAAAAATTTTCTTAATAGACTTAGTGTGTGTGTGTTGGTCGCTAAGTTGTATATGACTTTTTGCAACCCCATAGACTGTAGCCTGCCAGGCTCCTGTTTCCATAGGATTTTCTAGGCAAGAATACTGGAGTGGGGAGCCATTCCATTCTTCACGGGATCTTCCTGGCCCAGGAACAGAACACATTGCAGGCAGTTTCTTTTGGTTTATTAAATATTTAAGCTAAGTATGAATAAGTGTGTTTTTTAACCTGAATCAGGGTGTGGGTTAATAAAACATTTTGCACTTAACTGTATAAAATGAAAAGCCAATAAACAGAAATAGAACTACATAAATTCGCTGAAAAGAACTTAGGACTAATTTTATTTGTGACCTTGAATGAATTGAAACATTTTAAAATGTTAAAAAAAACCCTATAACTTCCAGAAGAAAACTTTTTCACTGACTCACCATCAAAGGAAGAACAAATGGGAAGGGAATAGAATAGAGAGGACACACCCTCTGAGGTGTTCAATAAGTCCAAAGACAGCCTAGACCCACAAGGACCTGTTGTAGCCTCAGTCTTCCAGGGATGTAGGAAATTAAGTTGAGTAGCAAATGGAAACAAAGGGCAGTTTAAGATTTGTAATGACTTCGGTTTGAAGTCATGGCCAATTTCCATTTTAAATATTAATTGAGAGATGCAGATTAAAACTAGTAAACCCTCATCTTATTTATCCATTCACCTGTTGATGGACATAGGCTAATTCTGTATCATGAAAGTTGTAAATAATGCTGCTATGAACACCAGAGTGAATATATATTTGCTAACTATTGTTTTTATTTTCTTTAGATAAATGAACAGGAGTGAAATTTCTGGGTCATACAATAGTTCTATTTTTAGCCTTTTTGAGACTTCCATACTCTCCCTGGTGGCTTATTTAGGGAAGAATTGACTGCATCTTCTAAGTGCAGGAGATCTGCCTAAGTGCAGGAGATCTGGGTTCAATCTCAGGTTGGGAAGATCCCCTGGAGAAGGAAATGGCAACCCACTCTGGTATTCTTGCCTGGGAAATCCCATGGACAGAGGAGCCTGGGGGACCAAAGTCCATGGGGTTGCAAGAGTCAACATGATTTAGCGATTAAACCACCATCACAATTTTTCCACATTGGCTGCACCAATTTACATTTTCACCAGTGGTGCAAAAGCGTTCCCTTTTCTCCATATCCTGGCCAAAATTTGTTACTTGGTGTCTTTTTGATAATAACCCTTCTGACAAATGTGAGATGATAGCTCCTTGTGGGTTTGGTTTGCATTTCCCTGATGATTAGTGATGTTGACTATCTTTTCATGTGACTGTTGAAAGTGAAAGTCAGTCAGGTCTGACTGAGTGATCCCATGGACTATACAGTCAATGGAATTCTCCAGGCCAGAATACTGGAGTGAGTAGCCATTCCCATATCCAGAGGATCTTTCCAATCCAGGGGTCGAACCCAGGTCTCCCACCTGAGCTACCAGGGAAGTCCCATGTGCTTGTTCAGTTTCAGTTTAGTTCAGTTCAGTCGCTCAGTCGTGTCCGACTTTCTGCGACCCCATGAATCACAGCACGCCAGGCCTCCCTGTCCATCACCAACTCCCGGAGTTCACTCAAACTCATGTCCATCGAGTTGGTGATGCCATCCAGCGATCTCATTCTCTGTCATCCCCTTCTCCTCCCACCCCCAATCCTTCCCAGCATCAGGGTCTTTTCCGGTGAGTCAACACTTCGCATGAGGTGGGCAAAGTATTGGAGTTGCAGCCTCAGGATCGGTCCTTCCAATGAACACCCAGGACTGATCTCCTTTAGGATGGAGTGGTTGGATTTCCTTGCAGTCCAAGGGACTCTCAAGAGTCTTCTCCAACCCCACAGTTCAAAAGCATCAATTCTTCGGCGATCAGCTTTCTTCACAGTCCAACTCTCACATCCATATGTGACCACTGGAAAAACCATAGCCTTGACTAGACGGACCTTGGTTGGCAAAGTAATGTCTCTGCTTTTTAACATGCTATCTAGGTTGGTCATAACTTTCCTTCCAAGGAGTAAGCATCTTTTAATTTCATGGCTGCAATCACCATTTGCAGTGATTTTGGAGCCCTCAAAAATAAAGTCTTAGGTGCCATTTGTTTAATTTTGCTCATATTTCCTTTGCTTTAGGAAAGAGATCCAAAAAATATTGCTGTTATTTATGTCAAAGAGGATTCTGCTTATGTTTTATCCTAGGAGTTTTATAGTGTCTGGTCTTATATTTAGGTTCATTAATTCCATTTTGACTTTATTTTGCATATTGTGTTAGAGAATGTTCTAATTTCATTCTTTACATGTAGCTGTCCTGTTTCCTCAGCATCACTTATTGAAGAAGGTTTTTTTCTACATCGTGCATTCTTGCCTCTTTGTTGTAGATTACTTGAATGTAAGTATGTGAGTTTATTTCTGGGTTTTCTATTCTCTTCTCTTTATCTATGTGTCTGTTTTTTATGTCAGTACCATACTGCTTTTATTGCTGTCACTTTGTAGTATAATTTGAAGTTAGGGAGTATGATTCCTCCAGCTCTGTTTTTCTCAAGATTGGTTTGGTAATTCAAAGTCTTTTGTGTTTCCATAGAAATTTAAATCTTTTTGGTTTAGTTTTTTAAAAGATGGAAAGCTATTCAGCCATAAAAGAAAAACACAATTATGCCATTTGCAGCAACATGGATGGACTTGGAGGATATTATGCTAAGTGAAATAATTCAGACAAAGAAAGATTATGTATATTAATTATATGTGGAATCTAAAAATATACAACAAGCATGTGAATATAACAAAAAACAGTAGACTTCCAGATATAGAGAATAAACTAGTGGTTATGGGGATGGGGGCAATATATGGAGTGGGCAGTGGGAGGTACAAACTATTAGGTATAAAATAAGCTATAAGGATTATTATACAACACCCTGAATATAGTTAATATTTTGTAATAACTGTAAATGGAATATAACCTTTAAAAATTGTATAAAAACAACAAAAACCAAACAAAAAACCAACCATACCAAAACAAAAAAAGTAATTTATCTCTTGGGGAGATAAATCTCAAATAATTTATGTAGATAGCTAGTTTTTGGAAAGTTGAATCTGAACTCCCCACTGAAGCATGGGATGTGTGGCTGTAGTGACTTCCTTCCAAAGGGGACAATGTGAGAAGGGTAGGGAAAGACAATAGCTTTACAGTGAAGATACCTGAGAGACATGACCTCAGCCAGGTGATCAAGGCTAAGGTCAGTTGTGATGCCATGTTGATAGTATGTACCCTTGACATGCTGTGATGAGTACAGCACTTTGCCTCTGTGGTCTTCCTCCCAAACACCCACAGTCTTCGTCTAACCATGAGAAAAACATCAGACAATTCCCACCTGTGGGACATTTTATGAAACACCTGACCTGTACTCTTCAAAATGGTCAAAAAAAGGAAACTGTTATCAAAAACGGGCCATGAGATGCTGTCGCAGTCAACGGGAACCTAAGGAGACATGACAATTAAATGTAACATGATACTCTGGACTGGGTCCTGGGAGAGAAGGAAAAGAGGTAAAAACTAAGGAATCTGAAAAAGTTAGTAATACTGTCTCATTAAGTATAACGAGTGTAGGGGACAGTGTGTGCCGGGTGTCAGGACAGCTCTGGACTATCCACAACTTTTCTATGGACCTAAAACTATTCTAAAATTTAAATTTTTATTTTAAAAAGTAAAAGTAGGTTTTGCCATATGCTTAGTCATAATAAATTGCTGGAAAGCTCTCAGGATTGAGTTGTTTTTGCTGAGAAAAAGAAAGACATAGTTGGTGAATGTTTCATAACTGATTTAATGATGATTATCATCCATAAAATGAGAGAAACCATGCTGTCTCATAATAAACCTGCTTCCTCCAGCATATACTCAGCCCAGAGGCAGGGAGCCAGAGATAGTTGGGTCAACCAGATGGTGTCTGATGGCCAGACTGTGGTTTTGGGTCCCTGGAGCACCCAGCTCCCTCCTAAGTCCCTGCCCTTCCTGAAGCATGGACTGACAGAGCCAGTAGAGCTTAATTCAGTGTGTTCTGAATGAGTTTACAGGTGACAGATAATCAGGGAGTATATTCCATCACATTAATTTTAATGTATTCTACATGTCTAATGTGAAAGACTCAAAATGACCTTCCAGTGTCCCTAATTAGTGCTCTCAGTACAACTTCCTTATCCCTTCTTGGAAGTGGCTTACATTTCCAATTTTAGCAAATATTAAAATTTATAATTTTTGATTTTATAGTTGAAGGATCAAAGGAAGAGAGATTTATGTGAAATTATCATAAGGAAAATAGCCCATTAGGGTAATGCAGTATTTAAGAATTCATGTGACTTTCCTGAAGACATGTGAACCACTAATCTTCTGACAGATGTATATATATATATATATAGGGCTTCCCTGGTGGCTCAGTAAAGAATCCCCCTGCTGATGCAGGAGATACAAAAGATGTGGGTTCCATCCCTGGGTTGGGGAGATCCTCTGGAGGCAGGTATGGCAACACACTCAGTATTCCTGCCTGGAGAATCCCATGGACAGAGGAGCCTCACTGGCTACAGTCCATGGCATTGAAAGAGTGAGACACAACTGAGGAAGCATACAAAACACAGCTCTCTCGCTCGCTCTCTCTATGTATATGTGTGTGTGCTGATACACACACACACATTTATTTGTTTCATATATATATATATATATATATATAATCTTACTTTTGGAGCAGCAATTGAAAGCTCTCTCAACCACAATTGAAAGGATAAGAAACTTGTCTGTGTTAATAAAAAATTATAAAATTAACCATGGGTATAAATCAATAATCTCAATTCTGAAAACTATTCAAAGATCTGTATTTTTATTTGCTACTTAAACATTATTTTAGGAATTCACCAATGATATCTTGACTTCCATATTCTTATGCCTTGTTTTTCTTTTGCGGTCCACTGGAGAAGGGAATGGCAAACCCCTCCAGTATTCCTGCCTTGAGAACCCCATGAACACTATGAAAAGGCAAAAAGATAGGACACTGAAAGATGAACTCCCTAGGTCAGCAGGTGCTCAATATGCTATTGGAGAAGAGTGGAGGAACAGTTCCATAAAGAATGAAGAGGCGGAGTCAAAGCCAAAACAGCACCCAGTTGTGGATATGACTGGTGATGGAAGTGAAGTCTGATGCTGTAAAGAACAGTATTGCATAGGAACCTGGAATGTTAGGTTTGAAAGATGGCAAAAGTGAATATTGACATTTTAGGAATCAGTGAATTAAAATGGACCAGAATGGGAGAATTTAATTCAGATGACCATCACATCTACTACTGTGGACAAGAATCCTTTAGAAGAAATGGAGTAGCCTTCATAGTCAGCAAAAGAGTCCAAAATGCAGCACCTGGGTTCCATTTGAAAAATGACAGAATGATCTCTGTTCATTTCCAAGGCAAAGCATTCAATAACACAGTAATCCAAGTCTATGCCCTGACCACTAATGCCAAAGAAGCTGAAGTTGAATGGTTCTATTAAGACCTACAAAACCTGCTACAACTAACACCCAAAAAAGATATCCTTTTCATCATAGGAGACTGAAATGCAGAAGTAGGTAGTCAAGAGATACCTGGAGTAACAGGCAAGTTTGGCCTTGGAGTACAAAATGAAGCAGGGCAAATGCTAACAGAGTTTTGCTAAGAAAACAGACTGGTCATGGAAAATACCCTCTTTCAACAACACAAGAAATAACTCTACACATGGACATCACCAGATGGTCAGTACCGAAATCAGATTGATTATATTTTTTGCAGCTGAAGATGGAGAAGCTCTTTATAGTCAGCAAAAACAAGACCAGTAGCTGACTGTGGCTCAGATCATGAACTCATTGCCAAATTCAGACTTAAATAGACGAAAGTAGGGGAAACTACTAGACCATTAAGGTATGGTCTAAATTGAATGCCTTATGACAATATTGTGACAAATAGATTCAAGTGATTAGATCTGATAGATCGAGTGACTGAAGAACTATGGATGGAGGTTTGTAACTTTGGAGGCTGAGATGGAAACCATTCCCAAGAAAAAGAAATGCAAAAAGGCAAAATGGCTGTCTGGTGAGGCCTTACAAATAGCTGAGAAAAGAAGAGAAGCAAAAAACAGGAAAAGGAAAGATTTAAGCGTCTTAATGTAGAGTTCCAAAGAATAGCAAGGAGAGATAAGAAAGCCTTCCTGAGTGATCGATGCAAAGAAATAGAGGAAAACAACAGAATGGGAAAGACTAGAGATCTCTTCAAGAAAATTAGAGATACCAAGGGAACATTTCATGCAAAGATGGGCACAATAATGACAGAGACAGTATGGACTTAACAGAAGCAGAAGATACTAAGAAGAGGTGGCAAGAATACACAGAGAAACTATACAAAAAAGATCTTCACAACCCAGATAATCACAATGGTATGATCACATGCCTAGACTCAGACATCCTGGAATGTGAAGTCAAGTGGGCCTTAGGAAGCATCACTGTGAACAAAGCTAGTGGAGGTGATGGAATTCCAGTTGAGCTATTTCAAATACTCAAAGATGATGCTGTGAAAGTGCTGCACTCAATATGCCAGCAAATCTGGAAAACTCAGCAGTGGCCACAGGACTGGAAAAGGTCAGTTTTCATTCCAATCCCAAAGAAAGGCAATGCCAAAGAATGTTCAAACAACCACACAATTGCACTCATGCTAGCAAAGGAATACTCAAAATTCTTCACTCTAGGCTTCAACAGTACATGAACCAAGAACTTCTAGATATTCAAGTTCGATTTAGAAAAGGCAGAGGAACCAGAGATCAAATTGCCAATGTCTGTTGGATCATAGAAAAAGCAAAAGAATTACAGAAAACATATCCTTCTGCCTCATTGACTACGCTAAAGACTTTGACTGTGTGGATCACAACAAACTTTGGAAAATTCTTCAAGAGATAGGAATACCAGGTCACCTTACCTGCCTCCTGAGAAATCTATATGCAGATCAAGAAGCAACAGTTAGAATAAGTCACAGAACAATGGACTGTTCCAATTGAGAAAGGAGTACGTCAAGGATGTATGTTGTCATCTTGCTTATTTAACTTCTATGCAGAGTACATCATGCACAATGCTGGACTGGATGAAGCCCAAGCTGGAGTCAGTATCAAGTCTGGAGAAATACCAATAACCTCAGCTATGCAGATGACACCACCCTTATGGCAAAAAGCGAAGAGGAACTAAAGAGTCTCTTGATGAAGGTGAAAGAGGAGAATGAAAAACCTGGCTTAAAACTCAGCATTCAAAAAATTAAGATCATGGCATATGGTCCCACCACTTCATGGCAAATTGATGGGGAAACAATGGAAACGGTGACAGACTTTATTTTCTTGGGCTCCTAAATTACTGAAGATGGCGACCCCAGCCATGAAATTAAAAGATACTTGCTCCTTGGAAGAAAAGCTATGAGCAACCTAGACAGCATATTAAAATGCAGAGACATTACTTTACTGACAATGTTGCACGTAGCCAAGGCTATGGTTTTTCCAGTAGTCATGTGTGGATATGAAAGTTGGACCATAAAGCTGAGTGCTGAAGAATTGGTGCTTTTGAACTGTGGTGTTGGAGAAGACTCTTGAGAGAACTGACTCACTGGAAAAGACCCAGATGATGGGAAAGACACAGCCAAGGATGAGATGGTTAGATAATATCACTAATTCAATGGATTTGAGCAAACTCCTGGAGATAGTGGAGGACAGAGGAACCTGGTATGCTACAGTCCATGGGGTTGCAAAGTTACACATGACTTAGCAACTGAACAATAACAGCAACAATGACATTTCTGCCAATATAATTACTTTAAAACTTTGTGGAGGTTCTACAAATTATCTTTTGGTGTTCAAGCTGCTCAAAAAACCTAATATCCACAAATCTCTTTGAGATAGCCTTTCTTTATCCAGTGCTCCTCATGAAGCTGCTGCCACCTGATGTGAAGAGCTGACTCATTGGAAAAGACCCTGATTCTGGGAAAGATTGAAGGCAAGAGGAGAAGGGGACGACAGAGGATGAGATGGTTGGATGACATCACCGCTTCAATGGACATGAGTTTGAGCAAGCTCCAGGAGTTGGTGATGGATAGGGAAGCCTGTTGTGCTGCAGTACATGGAATTTCAGAGTCAGACATGATTGAGCGACTTAACTGAACTGTTTTTCTTTCCAATCTAAGGAAAACTGTTTTTAACCATATTATTTTGGCTAAAAGAACACATGTTCTAAGAACCTGAATTTGGTTTTCAATATCAGTAGAAATGCATATTCTGGTAATAATTCAACTTTTAGAAGACTGGGCTCCTGTTTTGCATTTTTTCCTGCTGTTAGCAACTGTAAAGCATACACAAGGGAAAATTCTCAAAGGATGTATACCTCAACATCTTAATGGTGATAACACATGGGTTATATGGTTAAGAATTATTTTACTTTTTAAAATATCTCTTTTTTATGTTATCTTAATATGCTTTTACTCTGAACATATGTTACTTCAAATAATTGAAAAAATGGTACTATTTTCATATATCATAAAACATATCACAACTAAAATTTTTTCTGCTAGAGATTTACTATTCAGAATATTTAGAATGTTGTGAAATTGTTAAACAGAATAAAGTGCTGCTATAATAATTATCATTACTATGATATAGAACAACCTTATTAATTCTGAATTGGATAATTTCCATGTCAGCAAGAAGATTATCTTTGCCTTATTTTTAATAAAAGAAGGATTTTCTAAGTAATATGATAGTATTTCTATGCTTATCAGAGAATGTTAATATACTCAAGTGAATATTGAGCTTGGTGAAATGCTGAGGAATCCTCATTTGCATATGGTTATTTTACACACATTTATTTTGTATACTGAAGAGCTGCCAAAACACTCTGCTAAACCTCATTTTTCTCATAAAGTGCTTATGACTAAGGAGATGTGACAAATTGTTGCAATTTTGCATTTATTATAATTGAAGAACAAAGGGTCAGACAGCTCTTAGGTATAGGCCAGAGGTTGATTTTTAGATTTCCAGAAAATTCTCCTTTTCTCCAGCATTATCCTTCGTCTCTGCCTGATACCTAGGGTTTCTCTTCTACGTAGCAATTGCTTTTCATCTAGAGCTAGAACTATAATTCCACATATAAATATCCCAGGGACAGGATCACACTGAATGAATGATATTAAAGTAGAACTTACTGATGGAAGATTTTCTGAGAATCATATTCCCTTACTGGTTTCTTGGCTTTATTTGGGTCAAGAGTGTACTGAGGGTGTGGAGGATAGGGAGGGGGTCCCTGAAGTAGATAAGTAGAAAGAACAGAAGGAAATGTATAATTAGGAAGAAATACAAAGGAAAATTGGCAACTAGCATAAAGAATAAGCAGGTTTTTGAACATTTTTACTTGGGCTTCATTGGTCAGTTTGTTCAAGAATTCAAAGCAACTTCTAAATAAAGATGGGTGGAGTAAATGCTTATTTATTCATTCTTCCTTAAGTTCGCTCCAAATAATAAATAAGAGAAATTACTAGAAAAATAATATCCTCAATGAAATAAGAAAATGGCCACAACCGTTTTTGATGGTCTTACCTTCTTTCATGACTTACCTCCTCAAAGTCTTGCCTCATCAAAGCCTTACCCTCTATGATGTCTACCTTCCAAGTAATGTGAATTCTACACTAAAACAGGTTAAGAAACTCTGAAACAGGGTTAAACTCAGCAGTCAGGATTGTCCTGCCATAGAGCATTGGGAAGCCTAGAGCCACTGTCACCCTTTGGAAGAATTAGGAAGTGGCCTTCTAGAAACCACAGAAGTACAAGAGCAACATAGAGGAAGAATCTACACCAGTAACATCATTTCCACCTGACTATGATCCAATCACCTAGCCTAGGGAGATGACAAGTGAGGCGAGGATAACAGGGTACAGATAGAGCTTGTCTCCTCAAAGATACTACTGGCTTTTGGACATCAAAATTAAGGGAACATGTACTCATGGAGAAAAGGAGCAAAAATGAAGAGAGATGTATCAACAGTGTGTGACTTGATGTTTTGGGCAACCAGAGTCAATAAGAGTTGTAGACACTTCAAGCTTAATTCCCCTCTCCGTGACAAAGAATCAGCATAAATCCTGTGAGGAAAAATACAAAGGAAAAATACATGAAGGAAAAAATAATAAGGCAAAAATAACATATAAAAATACATAAGCAAAAGTTGAATGAAAAATGAGATGTGAATAAAATGAGCCTTATCATTAAAAAAGAAGGAAAATGAAGAAAAATGGCATCTGATAGTCTCGGAATAACAGACAGCATGATTTATTACTCTCTTCTCTGAAGGAATGCTCAAAGAGACTTAAGGATTCAAAGAAGAGAAAATAAGACAAAGCCAGGAGACGAAAAGCAAGCAGGCTGTGTGTAGAAAATCCAGAGAAGCATAAAGCAAAAAATATTAGAGAGATGAAAACGCATGCTAGCAGCAACAAAAGAAATAGAACAAGTATGAATAAAAACTTTTCTCTTGTCCTCTAAATTTACCTTAAAATAAATAAAGAACAAAGACATAAAAATCATAATGGAGAATATTATATATGGATATGTGACACAGAGATCCAACACACAAACCAAAAAATGAATCTGAAAAAAATGCTGAAAAATAAAATAGGGAAAAATTTTCCTGAAGTAAATTTGTTAAATTGTATATTGAAAGTTTAGTGTCTGGGAGAAAAACAATTAAAATGGAATGATCAGCAATGAGATACATCCTGAAATTCAAGAATGAAAGAAATAATTATACAGGTATACAGACTGAAAAGTAAGTCACCTATACCACACACACAAGAGAATATCAGATTGATTTCAGAGTTCTCCACTACTATACTCACAGCTGGAAAATCATGAGTAATGTTTAAAAAAAAAAACAGACTCTGAAAGGAGTGTGGAAGGTAGGCGGAACAGTATAACCAAGAAGTTTAGATCCAGTTAAGCTTGCATATAGGCTTCGCTGTTGGCTCAGGGGTAAAGAATCTGCATGCAATGCAGAAGATAGGGCTTCTATCCCTGGGTCAGGAGGATCCCCTGGAGAAGGAAATGGCAACTCACTCCATTATTCTTGCCTGGGAAATCCCATGGACAGAGGAGCCTAGTGGGCTATATAGCCCATAGGTTGACAATAGAGTCGGACATGACTCAGCGACTAAACAACAACAAAGCTTGCATAGAGGCAAAGGACAAATTCTCAAGCATAAAATAATTTAAATTTATGATATGAGTGCTCATCATTTTTAAATGCAGCATTAGGTTTAATCACTTCTGGAATCATTGTACAACTACAAGACAGTTTAAATGCTATCAATATGGACTGTAGCCTGCCAGGCTCCTCTGTCCATGGAATTCTCCAGGCAAGAATACTGGAGTGGGTAGCCATTCCATTCTCCAGGGAATCTTCCTGACCCATGGACTGAAGCTGCATTGCAGGCAGGTAATTTACCATCTGAGCCACTAGGGAAGCCTAATAATAATAATAAAAGTATAAAAATCAGGACAATGAGTGGAGAAGTAAAGTATGTTTATTCCTTTTTCATTCATCAGTTCAGTTCAGTTCAGTTCAGTCGCTCAGTTGCGTCCGACTCTTTGCGACCCCATGAATCACATAGCACGAGTCAACTGATACACATTAAAATAATAAACACATACTAGTCTCGATGTTGTCATGAACTCCTTTCTTTCTTAAATTTTGGTGTTGCTCTCAGAAATAGTTATCTCTTATGATGAAAAAAGACGTATCTGCATTTTAACAATTATTTCATGTTAACTGCAATTAATTTTGTTTCTGTGAAATCCAAGTATAATTAAATGTAAAATCCTGTAAAGATAGAAGGGCAAATTTGATCAGAATTTCTGATCAGTTTCCCTATACTTATTCAGGGGCTCAATGTTATCAATATCATAGACTCTGGAAACAGATTTCAAACCATGAATCTACCAACTATTTTTTATCTTCTTGAAAGTTGCTTCACTTTGCTGTGTTATTATAGTTTTCTCATTAGAAAAGAGGATAATATTTAGTTCATAGAATGTTTTAACAGATGAAAATGTCCAGGTGCTATCATACTGCCTGGCATATTGCTAAGTGCTAAATATGTCACTTTTATGTGCTATTTTACCTTTGTTTCTTTTAGTTTAGCTAATATGTTTTTGGAAAATAACATCATTATTTATTTAAAAAATAAATGTTTTTAATCCAGTGAAAGGCAAGACTAGGACACAACCCTTTCCTGGCTCTCGGTCTTCTCTCTGTTTATCGAACTGTGTCACCATGACCCTTCAGGAAAATCTTCTCCAAGATTTATTGGTATATATCAGTTCAGCATGGCTGAGAAGTTAAAAATCTATCACTTCTATAAATATTTCCTTTGATACATTATGTTTTCTCCATCCATCTGTGAGGCTGAGAATTTAACAGAAAATTGGTTCTGAGTTTGGAGTTTATTTACCCTTGGCTTTAGTACTTTATTTTACATTCTGTTTCTTATGTCACCCACTGAACTGTGATCCTCAGTATATTTCAAATATGAGAGGTAAACTTTTAAGCAACAAAGTTAATGGGAATTTTAACTACTTTTAACTTCATGGTGTGTGTTTTAAAAGAAAATAACTTAAAAAAATAACTTAGCCTGCTATTGTCTTTTATTAAATGGCACTTGAGACCAATGCTAAAGTTGAGAAATTTCCATCTGTTTCTCTAAACAGTACGATATCAAATTATTAAACCTTTATGACTACTGGCAATTCAAGTTCTGTTTTAGAAATTAATTTGGTGGCACCATTCTATTGCTAACTAAATTTGAGACAACCCAAAAGTGCTCGGCATCTACAGATACCTGCCTATCTTACAGGAAATTCTGAAACTAATAATTGGTTCAGCTGGGGACTGTATATTTTTATGGTCTAATGGTGTAAGTAAGTGATATTGTGGGGATGTCAGCTTGCTAGCCCAACAATGAAACAAGGAAGTTTTGAATAGCTTTGAACTTTAAATGAACATGTAAAACTGTAGAACTTAATGTTACATTCTCTTCAAATCTGAACATTCTGAAGTAAAAGGGTCTTAGCTCTATTGATAAAGTGCAATTGTACGAAAGGACAAAATCTGAAGAGGCACCATTAATGAAAGAAGAGATAATGACAGAAAGAAGGAAGATGAAAAAAAAAAAAAAACTACTAAAATTGTCTCTTGCTTACCTTTTCCAGTTTTTCTATCCTGATAGAAATTTGGGTGGGAAAATTATAAGCCAGGCTACATGAAGACCTCTGTAGTTTAGAAGGAAAATAGAAAAATAATGGAGAATGGTGACCCTGAGAGAAACAAAAGAAAACCTGAGTCATTTGAACCTTTCACAAGTGGGGTTTACATTCTGAGCTGGCTTATTATTATTCATTACTTATTAAACACTTGCAGTGAATGAATTTATTTTTATTTTCTGAAACTCTTCAAATTTGAGTATCCCCAATCAATGGACGTAAAGCTAATAGCTTTGGGTATCATTTCTAAAAAGGCTGTTAAGTGTTCAGAAAATAACCAGTGTTCATTTAACTTGGCATAGTTTATCAAGGAGTTGAACCAACTTCTGCCTAGGTCTGGAGGCTGCAACTTCTCTAAGACTGCCTGGAAACGTCTATATTTAGTTTTCCATCAGGTAGCTTCTTTGCATATCTTTCACGCCCATATGGTATATTAACAACAAAATAAACCGTCCACCATCTCCATGGAAACAAGCACAGATGTTTTGAAATACGCCACACCAAGTGCCCACGGATGAACAGCCCTGCACTTCTCTAATTAATTCAACTATTTTTGCTGCCAGCTCTTTCTCTCTGAAGTTGCAGATTGTTTTCCGTTCTGAGACTCCCTTTCTTTATAATAATAGAAACAGATATCTCCTTTGTCCCACTGTCTCAAGATTCAGAAATAAGATTCCTCTTGAAACTCCCAGTCGATGGAGTAGTTCATCTGTAATCACCATTTGGTTCTTTTTATTCCCTCAATAAAGGTCACTTCATAGTCATATGCATGCCATCACTCTTCTTTTGCTATATCAGGTATTTTCTTCTGGAAGCACTTCTCTTGAATGGGCCAAAAAATATATTTTCATTTAATGAGTTCAAAATCTTAGACAGTTCTGTTCAATCAATTATGCAAACACCACCTAAAATTTTTCTTACGTTCATCAAACATGCATGTTTCACCCAAATATTACTGTGTGCCAGAAGACTGCAGACCATTTTTTTCCTCTTCTTCATTTTATTATTCATGTGGATATGGTGTCTGAAATCTGATATGGGAAATAAATTTTACCTGCCTGGATTTTAGTTTGGAAATGAGTTGCATTTTTTTCCCCCAAAGCTTACCCTGTCCTAAAGGAATATCAATCAAGCCATAAGACAAACAGACTAAGGCTTAATGTTGAAAGAAATCACCATATGGATTTATTTGATGACATGGAATTATTTTAGAGGGAGTATAGTTTTATTACTTGCCTATTATAAATAATAATATGCATTATCGATTATTTTACTTACTGACCAAATTCACATGACTCTGAATAAACCTGGGTCTCCTAAAAGTAATATGGATGGGGAGAGTTTGGATGAGGCTGAAAGACAATTTAATGTGATTGTGGAAATGTGATTGTAAATGTGAAAAAGACAATTTAAGATTAATGTGACGGGTGAGGATGGAGCTTTAATAATGCTATTCTGTGGACCAAATAGTAGCTCTCTGGAGAACTCAGTGGAAGGAAAGCAAGATTTTCACACACAGATGCTAAGAGCACACCATCTCTTCTTCTGGGTCCCCAGATGAGTTGAGGCAAAAAAGTCAGAGAAAATAAAATCCTTGCTATAATCTTCCTTGTGTGGCTTGTTCACATGTTATGGAAAGCAAAACAAACCCAAAAAGCAGAAGATACAATATCTGATTTCATGGATTTTGTCACGTGGTAGGGAATTTGAGTCAGTTATAGTGAGAAGGGTGGACCTAGAGTCTGTCATTCATACAGAGTGAAGTGAGTCAGAAAGAGAAAAACAAATGCCATATATTAATGCATATATATGGAATCTAGGGCTTCACAGGTAGTGCAGCTGTAAAGAGTCTGCTTGCCAATGGAAGAGATGCAGGAGATGAGGGCTTGATCCCTGGGTTGGGAAGATTCCCTAGAAAAGGGAATGGCAACTCACTCCAGTATTCCTGTCTGGAAAATTCCATGGACAGAGGAGCCTGGAGGGCTACAGTCCCTAGAGTCACAAAGAGTTGAACAGGATTGAGTGACTGAGCACATACACACACACATACACACACTTATGGAATCGAGAAAAATGATATTGATGAACCTATTTGCAGGGCAGGAATAGAGACACAGAAATAAAGAATGGACATGAGGGGATTTCCCTGGTGGTACAGCAGCTAAGACTCCACACTCCCAATGCAGAGGGCTTGGGTTCAATCCCTGGTCAGGGAACTAATCTCACATTAAGAGCCAGTGCAACAAAATAAATAAATGTTAAAAAAAAAAAAAAAGAATGGCCATGTGGACACAGCAGGGGAAGGAGAAGGTGGAACAAATTGAGAGAGTAGCATTGACATATACATACTGCCATGTGTAAAGTAGCTATCTATTGGGAAGTAGCTGTACAGCACAGGGAACTCGTCTTAGTGTTCTGTGATAACCTGGTGGGGGGGGGATGGGGTGAGTGAGAGGGAGGATATGGAGGGAGGGAATATATGTATACTTATAGAGCTGATTCACGTTGCTGAACAGCAGAAACCAACACAACATTATAAAGCAATTATCCTCCAATTAAAAATAAATATAAAAAATAATCCCATGTATCAGACTCATAATACTTCTAAAACTCTGTATCAACAAACACTGACTTGATTATTAGTGATGCTAAAGTGAGATTAGGGAAGCTTATCATAAATTACTATTCATTAGTTATATTATCATTCTTAAAATTTTTAGAATTTAGTGTTATAATAACTAAATTTTTATTAGATGAAAGTTTATAGTTCTTAGTTAAGGCAAACTTGTAACTTATTGCTTCACTAAAAGAAATCTTATCTTCAAAGTTTATGAACAGTTTGGTTTGGGTGGAGTGAAGTGCTGGTGTGTATTTATGCTTTGCTAATGCATCATGTGTATAAGTCAGAAATCAGAGTTAGAGTTAGTTAAGAAAATTGAGACATGATGCGTTTTTTAATGGAAACTTTACCCCAGAATTTCAATACTGTCATGATCAAGGAATCCACAAGTTTCTGTCTTTTGGGACATCTGGATATACAAGTCAATGTCTCTGGATCTGATTTCTTAACAAATATCTAAAAATTGTAAAGATTGTTGTATGACAATCTCTTAGAATCCCTAAATATCTTAGCACCCAAATGTCCATATATTAAAACTACTCTGAAACAATGGAAAAGGTGTAAGGTCGCGGAAAAGGGCGTCTCAAGCTGTAAGGAAATAACCCAGACATCAAGGAAAAAGAACAGGCTTTATTGGCAGTGCGCTCCCGGGCAGAACCCACTGACCGCAAGAATGGCCACAAGGAGTTCTGCCCCGAACAAAGGCAGGGTGCGATTTTTATGCCTTCCGGGCAGGAAGTGGTATCATATAACCTGGACAGGCCTAAAATAAGGTAAAGCTCGGGAATGCGAGATTGTGAGTGGTCAGCTAGACAGGGTTGGTCACTCTGGAGGTCAGGAAGAGGGGGGATAGATCTCGGCAGAGGGTTTTTACGTCAGAAATTCCTCAGTGGTTTCGTGGGGTCTCCGCGACCTTACAAAAGGAAAGAGATCCTGGGAATTATATAGGATCAGACAGAGATGAGAAATTGCTGTTAGAAGTTTAATCTTTTGGAATCTTCCTATTTATAGAGAAAAGGATACAAATCATGTTTCATGACAAAAGAACCATTTTACAAGGCAGATACCATTCATAAGTAATAGTGAAGACTATGTCTTATTCTACGTAGTCACATGGTATATCAAGAAGTTAGCAATCACCATTCACTCCAAGTTTGGTGACTGAATTAAGAAGAGAAAAATAGACCATTACCAGCTAATTACATATAAGTCGATGGAAATCAGGGCAACCATGGACACCATAAAGAAAGATGAAGGAGGCTGTCTGGGTGAAGAAATTGGAAAACTAGGTTTCTTGGGGAAGATAAAACTCATCTGGCCCGGTCAGTGTGGCCTGCTATGGTGGTGAAAATATGGAAGGTCATAATGGGCAGAAGTGACTTATGACTCAGTTAGGGAGTCAGGATCTAGAGTTTTCAGGGTCCCCCAAAGAGAGTTGTGGCATGCAGTGGCACTGATCAGGTGAATGTCATCCAACAGACCAAACAGAAGTTTTTGAGCACTCAGAGTCTGAGGACAATACTGATTCATAATGCCACCTACAAAGAATGATGACATGTCTCACATGATCTGGCTGTTGTCTTCTCCCAGACTGTGTCTTCTCCCACCTGGCTTACGCAGCTCTGCCACTTTGGCTGTTTCCTTGAGTTACTGATGCAGACCGCTCCTCTCCCAGACATCTGCTGGCTACATCTGTCACTTTCTGTGTCTCAGGCCAATGGGTACTTTCTCAATCATGTCTAACTTACCTTCATGGTTTAAAATTACAACTTGTGTGCCCCTTTCCCCCTTTATGCCATTCCCTACCTGGTTTTCTTTAATCCCCCAGCTTCCACCATCTTTTACAAATTATGTAATTAGATTTTTATTACTCCCTGTTCCCCTAGAATGTAAGCCCCACGAACACAGAGATCTCTGTCTATTTTTTCAGTGATGTATCTCAAGTACTTAGCACTTCATAATGAAAGGAACATAAGCAAAAGTTGGGTGAACGAATGAATGAGTGAACTGGCTGCTGATTACATGGTGGGTGAGTGGTGGAGAGAGGATTTTTATTCAGGTTATTTTCCTCCATTCATACATTAGTTGCAGGCTGAGCTATATCACTGGATGCTAGGCAGAGAAAGAAATCAGTGCCTAAGCCACTTCTGCTGTTCTTGAATACAATGTTGGCTACAAAATGGCCTTGAACCCTGGACTGTTAGGTTAAGAGTGAGGTCATTTAAACAATGAGCCCTTTGTCCTTGTCAAAGAGAGGAGTTTAGTTCCCTGACGGAGTGCTTGTAGTCCTGTGTTTTCCCAGCATAGATTGCACTCGAGCCTTATCAACCCAGAGGAACTTCTCTGCAATTCCATGAGCTAATGACATTGTTCAAAATGCAATAATAAAACTGTCATCAACTGAAAAATCCAAGCTGCTGTTCTGTGAATGCCTTCCTTCTAGGGTCGGCTGTGAGCTATGTCAGCGTCTGCGCTCTACAGAGGGGAGGGTATGGGTGCGGAGGTTGGCCATGAACTTAATTAAATCATTAACCTTCACCACCAGTCCTTTTGCACTAAGAGAAAAAAAATCCCCACTCGATATGTAATTTGGTATTAATATGAAATATGGATCTTTTAAGACTTTCTCATATTCCATTTTTAGAACACAGACGTAATTATCATGCCTAGCTGAGCATGCTCTGGGAGGTGAGCTAAGTCATGGCGCTAGAAGGCATGCATAATTGGGATTAAGCCCTCTGAGAAATGTGATGATGATTTTTATAATTCTGCCCAAATGTGAGTCTCTCTTTATTGAGCCAGCAAGCCCAGCTTTCATGGCATAGACAAACTTACTGGATCATAACAGCTCAGGCTCCCTTGCCAATAACATTTAAGCCACTTAAGTCACTTGGAGACCCTTCAGTCAAGGTCATCACTGGAACTGGACTTGCACCTAACAGGGAGGTCTAGAGTTTGGATGAGAGAGTGGAAAATAAAATGAGTGGTCACTAATTTGCATGAATACATGCATTCGGGACATGTAACAGGCAAAGGCTCCTAGCTAGAATCCTTCAACCTATTGACAAAGAGGGGGCTTCAGCACCAGCTTTTCTCCTTATCTTGTCAGAATCTTTATTCCTAGAATCTCTGCTGAAGATGGTTCCTTTATTAATAGTGTCCTGCAACCACCTTTCTGGTCCAAATGATAAAAAGAATGTGCGTTAAATGAAACAGAGGAGGCTTATCTATCTTCAAACCCTATTTGCAGCATCATGTATTATCATACCTCATAGTTCCATTTTGATGAAGGTTTTGAGTGAGAAAGTCTTTCCTTCCTTTGTCCTCTTTGTCGTAATGGGCTAGAGTTAGAGGAAGAAAGGAAACCAACATGTTAGGGCATTGAGTCCTAACAAGACCTGGCAAGGCATTTACTGTCATCTCTAAATGTGTTCAACAGCAAAGGGTTCAGCGTGGACTTAAGGAAACCAGCCCCGAGTCACACATCTGGAAAGGTCAGAACAGGAATCCGCCTTTGTCCTCACCTTCAGGTCCACCTCTCTCTCTTCCCAAGCAGGACCTGAGGAACCATTCAGTTATTCTTCATGTTGCCACTTTCATCCTTGGCTTAGTATTTATGTATGCATATGCAAGGTATAAGTCAGAGAAGTGTTGCAGAGTTTAGTGTTCAGAGACAGTGAGCTAATATACAACGAGCTAAATTTTGAAAAACATCTAAATGATCAGATTTCTCTGCTATAGGAACAATTGTGCAGAAAATTTAGGATTTATTTGAAAATTTGTGAAAGCAGAACAGAGGAAACGATGAAGAGATGAGAACAGTTGACAATAAAACTAAAGGGAGGGACTAATCTGCCTACTTGTCTAGGTCACATATTCTTAGTGCCACCCTAAAACTTTGCCCAAACTGATGGATTTCTCAGTTCAATTATAGCCTCCAAAGTTTCATGAAGCAGAGATTCTTTCAGTTTGGTAAGCATCCACATTGGATAATGCAAGTACCTCCAAGTCTTTTAATGGGCTGTTAGTCATCAACTCACTGTGAATTACTTTTAGGAGATTGCATCCAGTGTTCTGTGTGAGTTCACCTGCACTGGAAGAATTGGAGTCAAGTTTAAGTGGGGATTGATTCAAAACATGAACTACACTGAATTTAATTAGAACGGAGTGGAATAAGTGTTCCCAACCACAGGAAGGCTCTGTCTGCACAGGAGTTGTGGAGGTGCATGATGTCAGTAGGAGATTTGAGGTCAGAAGAAAGAGTCAGTACATATTTTGTCTAGTGATGGTTGATGGCCTGGTAAAAGAAAAATGTGAATAACCAAAGGAGAAAAGAATATGCATGACTTTGACATTTCATGGAGCACTCCTGTCCACACATTGGGAAGATAGCCTTAAGGTACATGACCCCCAACAACCCTGACCTCTGACACTGGCCCAAGCTGTCCCCTTGCCTAATCATCCTGTTCCTTTGCCATGCAATTTTTACCTTTCTCTCCATCATGTTGGGGCTTCCCTTGTGACTCAGATGGTAAAGAATCTTACAATGTGGAAGACCCAAGTTTGATCCCTGAGTTGGGAAGACTCCCCTGGAGAAGGGAATGGACATTCAATCCCATATTCATGGGGCTTCTCTGGTAGCTCAGGTGGTAAAGAATCTGCCTGCAATGTGGAAGATCCCAGTTTAATCCCTGGGTCGGGAAGACCCCCTGGTGCTGGGAAACTCTATCACTTCAGTCCTGTGCCTTCAGGATCAGACCCCTGAAGGTCACCTCCCTGTTCCAAAGCTCTCCTAAAGTTTCTCCTCTTCCTTATGGATCTTAGTCTGCTCTTCTCTGCTCTTGAATATGTATATAACCTTGATTTCAACACACTGTGCTGGGAGACACTTGTAAGACAAACTTTTAGACCTTTCTCCCCGACCCTCCATACCATTAGAACTTTGCATTTCTCACCACCCAACAAAGCCCCCACCTTCCCAGGTGAGTGTAGAAAACTACTCTGCAAGTTTTCCTTACTAGTTTTCCTTTCTTCTTGTAGTGCTTTTCATGTGACTCCTTAATCTATTTCCAAAAGTGCATTTCATGGCTCACCTGGGAACCAATGTCCATGTCTAGTTATTTCTTTGGGGAACTGTCTTCCGAGTAGAAATAATTGATTTAGGAATTATTTGTGTAACAAAACTTGATTGAAAGTTAAAGTTCTTTCTGTTCGTTTCCTAGGACTGTTGTAACTAAGCACCACAAACTGAGCAGTTTAAACAACAGAGATCTGTTTTCTCAGAGTTCCAGAGGCTAGAGGGTGTCAGTGGGACTGACTATGAGGGAAGAGTCGATTTCAGACCTCTCTCCTTAACTTGCCTGGAATTCTTCCTATGTGTGTCTGTATGTCCAAATTTCCTTTTTTCATAAGGTCCCTGGTAGATTAGCGGTAAAGAATCTGCCTGCCAATGCAGGAGATGCAGGAGACATGGGTTCAATGCCTGGGTCGGGAAGGTCCCCTGGAGGAGGAAATGGCAACCCACTCCAGTATTCTTGCCTAGGAAATCCCATGGACAGAGGAGCCTGGCGGTCTACAGTCCGTGGTGTCCACAGAGAGTCAGAAACAACTGAAGCTATTGAGCACACATGAATGAACTAAGGCTCTCGGTTTAATGTGATTATTCTGTAAAGACTCTATCTCCAAATAAGGTCACATTCTCCCCCCTCCCACCCCAGTATTCAGTGTTTACTTATTTAAGAATATCAGACTTATTTTTTTTTTTAATTTATGAACTGCAATTTAATAGGAGAAGGAAATGGCAACCCACTCCAGTATTCTTGTTAGAAAATTCCATGGATGGAGGAGCCTGGTGGGCTGCAGTCCATGGGGTCGCAAAGAGTGGGACATGACTGAGCGACTTCACTTTCTTTCTTTAAGTAATATCAGCTGACATTTATCAAGTGCTTAGTGAAATTCATTCAGTTGTGTCTGACTCTTTGCAACCCCGTGGACTATCCAGTCCATGGAATTCTCCAGGCCAGAATATTGGAGTGGGTAACCTTTCCCTTCTCCATAGGATTTTCCCAACCCAGAGATCGAACCCAGGTCTCTCAAATTGCAGGCATATTCTTTACCAGCTGGGCTACCAGGGAAGACACAGTGAATATATGTAATAACCGATCTACTTTGCTGTACAGTAGAAACTGACACAACATTGTAAATCAACTCTACTCCAAAAATAATTAAAAAAAAAAAAAAAGAAACTAGCATCCAAGCACAGGTAAGATGGTTCTTTGGAACACTACTCCAATCCTCTTGGTCGGCAGGCTTTCCAGATAAAATGCTAAATATTCCTGCCCTGTCCTCACCCAAGAATTAAATTCTGAAGTCCCATTCTAACTGTGGGTTAAAATTCCAGCATACGAATTTGAGGAAGACACAATTCAGTCCATAACATGATCCATTAATGATATAGATGCCTTCACTAAAAATTATATATTTATTGATGAAAGAGAACAGCAATCTGTGGATGGCAGCTGTAGAATTACCTTAACAATGTCAGAGATTCTCTAATAATTACGTGTAAAGATTTATATGTCTGCATTTGTGTAGAAGCGGACTGGGTAATCACAAAAAAGAGTGTGCACAAATTGAAACCATAATAACAAGATGGCTTCTTTATCATATTTTGAGATTCTCTTCTTTAGGAATACTTTTAGACTATTTTCCAAAGTCTAAATGGGGGTGGAAAAATTCCTTTTAGTTTAGTATCTCTTAACGACTGACGGAGAAGGCAATGGCAAGCCACTCCAGTACTCTTGCCTAGAAAATCCTATGAATGCAGGAGCCTGGTAGGCTGCAGTCCGTGGGGTCGGTAAGGGTCGGACACGACTGAGCGACTTCACTTTCCCTTTTCACTTTCACACATCGGAGAAGGAAATGGCAACCCACTCCAGTGTTCTTGCCTGGAGAATCCCAGGGACAGGGGAGCCTGGTGGGCTTCCGTTTATGGGGTCGCACAGAGTCGGACACGACTGAAGCAACTTAGCAGCAGCAGCTGTAGCTTAAATCCCTGTAAGGCGAAGCATCAGTTAGTGAGTAGAGGATCAGAAGCATTGTTTTTCGTCCACTTGCCGCATGTGAACATAAAAAGGGAAACATTTTTCCTTTGCCAAGGGAGCATACATCACTGTCTCTGCAGCTTGGGTAGGAGGAAGGTGACAGCGCTTTCAGAATGCAAGAGGTGGCCCGCAGTGCTAACAAATTATAACTGAGGGTGTGGGGGCAGATGTAATTTTGATTGGACTGTGCTTTCTAATCATCGGGTGGAAATTGTGTTCAACAGACTGTGTCTGACTATATCAGAGGATTGAGTAGTGCATGGAATGAATATGTCAGAAGCCCGGAAAACGTGAGAGTTAAATTCAACATCTGGGATAAATGTGAATAATAGGGAGACTAGAAAACAAAACAAAGCATATAGTTCCTTAGGGCTGTTATTGGACCAGACAATGTCCTGGGCCCTGGGGATATAAAAATGATTGAGGCAGAGGCCACATTGTTGGGGAGCCCACCCATTTCAGATGGATAGACAACCACATGGCTGTAACATAAGGTAGGAGAAAAGATATCATCTGGAGACATCCAGAGACAGGTGAAGGAAGGAGTAGAATGCTAAGGAAGCGGAAGAGGTTTCAGAACCAGACATACCTTGGTTTTCATTCTGCCAGTTTCAGCCACTTAGTGTATACGTGGCTTTGATTAAGGCAGTTAACCTCTACCCGAACCTTACTTTTCACATGGGTGTAAGGAAACAAAGCTTAATGTGCTGTGAGAAGGATTAGAAATGAAGGGTGTGACATGCCTTGTCCAGTTAACAGGCACTCTGGAAATGGTAGCTTTTTAGTGAACACAGGAAGAGGGAACTATAAAGTTAGCAAGACCACATAATTTATCACCCAAACTGGGACATTTTTTAGCAAAGGGCTACTTTGAAAATCATGCTGTGACAACAGGCTCAACTTGAAAGGTCTTGGGCAACCAAAATATAGTCACCCTATAAACTGTGCTGAAAAAGATTGCTTCTAGGTGTCACTTACTAGGGATTAAGGACACAGGATTTGAATCAGACTGTTGTTGTTTAGTCACTAAGTCATGTCTGACTCTTTTGCAACCCCATGGACTGTAGCCCACTAGGCTCTCTGCCCATGGGATTTCCAAGGCAAGAAATACTGAAGTGGGTTGCTATTTCCTTCTCAAGGGAATCTTCTCAGTCCAGGGATTGAACCCAGGTCTCCTGCATCACAAGTGGATTCTTTACCACTGAGCCACCAGGGAAGCCTGAATCAGATTACATGGCTTCAAATCTTGTGTACATTACTCAGTAGAAGTGTCAACTTGAATCAGTTAACCAATCTGAATTTCAGTTGCTCAATTACAAAATGAGGATACCAGTAGCACCTATTTCATAAATAATTATGTGCACTCATGTTTAATAATTATAATGTTTTTAAAATGAATCTATAGGATATAATAAGGACTCGGGAAATTTTAGTTTACTTTACCTCTACCAGGAATTGGTTAAAGAGTTATTATCAGAAACAGGAAAAGCAGAAGAAAATTGAAGGTAATTGTTGCAAAAGAAGTAGAGTTTCCAATTCACAAGATGCACAAACTGGAGGAGTAGTGGTGGCTTTTGAGAGAATAATATCTTGGAGGAATGTTGTCTAAGGACTGGTTGTAAACACTTGAAGGAATTGCGGCAGCCTGGGACCTGGGACCTGAGACCCTTTTGAGCAAGAAAATACAAAGAAATGATAAGGAACCCAAAATAACTCTGTGCCTGGACAGTTGGGACATATTGTGGATAACAAGATACAAAAAGATCAAACACCCAGTGTCAGGGGCAAAAGCAAGGTACTGGACATGTCTCTTGCCCTAAACGTCACCTAAAAGGTGGGCAAACCACTTGGCCACACCTCTGGCCTGACCCCTGGACACACCCCTATGCTCACCCCATGTAAGGAACTACTAGCTCATCCCCCGAAGTAGGGGAGCCAATAAGGGAACTTGTCATTTGTTTTCATCCCTGTCTGCTGCAGCGGGGGATCCAATAAAGCCTTGCCCGAATTTCTTGTCTGGTCTCTGATCAATTTCTATTGATTGGGGAAGAATCCCATTTCATCAAAATGAACAGAAAATAAACCAAGTCTTTGCCCGTTGACCAGTCTTCCTAAAAGTTTGGCAGGGAAAAATAGAAGTTGGGTGATTGGAAACTGGAGGGGAACATAAAATTGAGGAAAGGGAGTGTGGTTTCTTGGGTTTTCTTTGAGACCAAGAGGAAAGTAGTTTTTTTTTTAATCTATTTTTTAATTGAAGGATAATGGCTTTATAGAATTTTGTTTTCTGTCAAACCTCAACATGAATCAGCCATAGGTATATATATCTCCCCTCTCTCTTGAACCTCCCTCCCATCTCCCTCCCTGTCCCCCCCCTGTAGGTTGATACAGAGCCCCTCTTTGAGTTTCCTGAGGCATACAGAAAATTCCCATTGGCTGTCTATTTTACATATGGTAATGTAAGTTTCTATGTTACTCTCTCTTGATACATTCAGCCTCTCCCCACCTCTTCCCAGGTCCAGAGGCTATTATACAGAGTGAAGGAAGTCAGAAATAGAAAGATTAATATTGTATACTAATGTAAATATACGGCATCTGGGAAGATGGTACCGAAGAATATCTTTGCAGGGCAGCCGTGGAGAAATAGACATAGAGAACAGACTTATGGCCAAGAGGAAAGTATTAATGGACGGGATGGGCTGGAAGTATAGAAGATGGCAGGCGTAATTAATATTAAGGTTCTTGAGGCAGGGGTATAATTGCGGTCCAACAGGTAGTATCCAACCTTAGAAAGATGGAGAGAAATTGCCCTTATGCTTACTTACTCTACTTCCTGCTATTGGACTGAGGAAGCAAAACAACAGGAGAAGTCACAGAGGCATGTTTACATGAAAGTCCATCTTCTCCCATGGGCTTCATCCCTTGCTGCCCTTCTAAGGGCAGGAGGATGTTCTTCTGTAACCATCCCTAGATTGTCTTCATCCTCTCCCTGTAGATTGCTAAATGAATGATATAGACAATAAACTTCCTCAATTCTACATGTTTTAGCTGTCACCTAATCACTCTTCTCTTCTTATATAAGCTTTTAGAAAAGTAATCTAAATTTTACTTAACACTTGACACCTCCCATTTATTTCCAAACTTGTTGCCATCTGGCTTCTGCCCTATCCACCCTTGCAAGTTATGGGTAATTATTTTTGATGGGACAACTGATGACTTTCACATTGAGGAACACATGGAAGTTTCCAGGGCTTATCTTGCCAGACGCTCCAACAGCGTGCCTCTCACCTCCTCCTTGAACTTTCCCACCAGGTACTCTTGCTTCTGCTTCTACATTCCTGACTGTCACTTCCTTCTTCTTCAGAAGGTCTCTTATTCTGATATCTTCTGTGTTGCTATTCAAGTTTCTGTCTTGAGCGCACTCTAAATCTCACTCTCCACAGTTCCCCGAATTCTGTCATCCACTCAAATATTATCTAATATGACCTGCTCTTAAGATAATGATTCTCTCAAATCTCTAATAGAGATTCAAACTATTATAACTAAACTCTTGCTTAAAAAAATCTCTGGGATCTCAAAACTAGCATCTATAAGATGGAACTCATTGCATCACTTCTTACCTCCTCAAGTCCCCAAAACCCTGCTTTGTAAAACTGAGTACAGTTCTGAGGTCAAGAGAGTCTCAGTACCAATTCCTGTTCCATCATTCCCCAGCTTATGTAAGCTAGTTGACATTTCTGTATCGTCTTTCATTTGTCTTCTGAAGATGAAAATAATAAAGTTTAGCCTCTTTAAGATGTTATGAGGATGAAAGGAAAAAATGAAATTCATGTTGAAGAATGCTTGGTATGTAAGTGCTCAATTAATGCTGGCTATTATTGCTATTTCAACTTTATTGTGCTTTCTATTTTGGGGGCCATTAGTTCCTACTCATAAGTGAATTATGGGGAAATGTTTCTGAGCCTGCCTTCCTCACTCTGTATCTAATCAGTGACTAAACCCCACTGACTTTACTGTCTAAGCATTTCCTAAGTTTGTCCACCCTTTTCATTTCTGATACTATTCCCTTCATTTAAACCCTCATCAAATATTTTCTGGATTACTGACACAGTCTCCTGAAGGGCCTCCTGTATTCCAGATGTGTCTGCCTCAAGTACATTTTATTAATAAACCCAGCTTTCAGCATGACTGATTTAAAAATGAAATGTGACACAATCACATTTAAGTATAAAATCCTTAGATGGTTCCTATGTCTCCCTAAATAAGTTAGACCCTTAGAATGGTATGTAAGCTATGAGTTTGATGTTGAATTCCTAAAATGCATCCAGGAGTGTCATGGAGTCTTGAACATAAATAATGTAAAGGTTAAACGGATACTGATTCAGTTAGAACTTCCAAAATAAAAGGGGTTGATCGTTGAAGTGGAGAGTGCAATAGCCCCTTTTCCCTCAGTCTCTTCCTCAAAATGCCACCTAATTCATGTAGGTATGTGCATGTGTACACACACACACAAGTGAACACATGCACACATGTGTGCACACATACACACAAATGCTAGAAAAAAAGAACAGTGCAAGATGGTCATTCTTTACTATAGTTTGAGAGTAGACGTGTCATCGAGGTAGGGTAGCCAGGTTTTAATTAAGGAAAAAGAAAAAGGTCAAAACAACAAAGAAAACTGGAAATATATGAAAGTTAGTTCATAGTAGAAATACAAAGAGATGGCAGAGTCATTAGATGGTGAGGTCATTAAAAAAATCAAGGATGGTAATTTTTGACATCAGGAGAACTTTTAAATATAAGATATATGTATCTCTCACATAAAATTATATGTTATATATAACATAAAATATACAATCTTAAAATAATTATTAAAATATATAATATGGGGCTTCCCTGGTGGCTCAGAGGTTAAAGCGTCTGCCTGCAATGCAGGAGACCTGGGTTAGATCCCTGGGTTGGGAAGATCCCCTAGTGATATATAATTTAAAAATGAAAAATTGTTGTTGTTTAGATGCTAAATCATGTTTAACTCTTTTGTGATGCCATGGAGAGTGGCCCACCAGGCTCCTCTGTCCACGAGATTTTCCAGATAAGAAGACTGGAGTGAGTTGCCATTCCTTTCTCCAGGGCATCTTCCCAACCCATGATTGAATCTGAGTCTCCTGCCTTGGCAGGCAGATTCTTTACCACTGAGTCACCAAGGAAGTCCACCAAAGTTATGAGTCAAGTTCAAAATTGAGAACATACCATACTGTTGTGTGAATGACAGTGGGATGAGACCACACGGTAGAGGTTGGGATTGTGTGGAAAATCAAACAGGAAATGCCAGTGAGGTTACTGAGACCTAGGGAATGGGTGGCAGAGGCAGCAGAGAGACTGAGGCTCTGTTCCTGACTCAGAGGATCAGGAGGTTAACAGGGTTGATGGACTTCCGATTCTTGGACAATAGTACTTCTGCTATTTTTTGTGCTTTTTATGCTATCTTCTACCTCTGGAGTGGACCCTTGGGTATTCATTCCATCAGAAGGTAATCAAAGGACTGCCAATTACCACTGTCTTGCTGAAAACGAAAGGTTGAAATCATCTCCTGTAAAATTAATTAAGGATGTACATAATATGCGTGCTAAGTCGCTTCAGTCGTGTCCGACTCCTTGCCACCCTACAGACTGTAGCCCGCCAAGCTCCTCTGTCCATGGATAGAGTAGTAGAAGGTAATTTGGAGCTGCGAATACCAATAAGCCTAGAGTCTGTTGGTTACAGAATCAGTTTGCTCAGCAATGTGACAACAGCATCAGAGACCCAGCTCCTTTCAGTACATCCACTCTGCTGTCTGTACCACATTGGTGATCATCATCCAGTCTTTTCCTTCACGGTCATAAAATGGCAGCCATGACGTCCAGTATCCCACTCGTAGACAAACGTCCACCTACAACCTCACTGGGAACAGGAAAACACTGGAGTCTCTTCTTACATCTTTTCCTAAGACTGTGAGATTTTTCAGCTGCATCTTGCTGAACAGAATTTTTCTCTTGTTCTTATTCTTCTAATCATTATTGGCAAAGGGCATGGAACCACCATGACTGGACTATACTACTTGCCATTCACAACCTGTAGTTATGGAGTAAGTCCCATTCCTGAGCACATGACGGGGGAAAGTGAAACCTGAAATAGGAAAGGAATGAACCACCATGTGGATTGTGTCTGTCTTTGGAGTCTTTCATTTTCATTTGCAATTGCAACATCAGGGAAGAGAATTACATCTGAATTAAGCTTCTCAGAATAGCTCTTCTAGCTCTTTGCTATAAGGTCTGATGCCCACATTAGTTGGTATTTCATTTGGGTCGGGATTGAGGAGAGATATCTGGTCTGCACTGCTGTTCTCATGGGACTTTGCAGCAAAGGGTTGGGGCAGGTGCAAATTTTTGGACAGTGCCCCCATTGCCAAAACATGTCAGCGGTCTATTCTAAATTGCAAAAGCAGAGATTTCAAGTGAATCTACCTCCAGACACACATCCTCAAACCAAGGCTGGAAATGTACTTTGTGGCTGTGCTTGTGCTCAGTCGTGTGCAACTCTTGCGACCCCACGGACTATAGCGAGCCAGGCTCTCCTCCCTGGAGGAAAACATGGCAACCCACTCTAGTATTCTTGCCTGGAAAATCCCACGGACAGAGGAACCTAGGGGGCCATAGTCCATTGGATCACAGAGTCAGAAACAGCTAAGTGAAACACACATGCACATTTTATCTCTAAATTCATAATTCTTTCCATTCCTGGTACAAAAAACCCAGTTCATATTGTCCAGTGTTTAATGCTAGGTGTCAGTTGGAATGTTCCTACTACCATCAAACTTTTAAGACCATGAGCATGATTTCTTTGGAATACAGAAGAGCTGTGGTAACAGGCCGGTCCTCTCCTTTCTTATGAAGTGTGGATGGATTCCCAAATGAGAAATCAGGGAGGCATCTAGTAGGTGTTCTCTCCCATCACTTTCTACCACTTTCAAAACTAGGGCTGGGAATTGGAAAAGTTTGTGTTTAATATGTGTGGGAATGAAAAATAATAGCAGGTTCTCACAGGATTCAGAGCTCACAGAGGAGCTTCCTTCAGCCCTGCTGCATGCACTCACCTTTGCCCCCCTGAAAATATACCCTAACATAGCTAATCTTCAGTTTTATCCTCACAAAATTCAGCTGATACTAGCTAACCTTCTGAACTTTGATTAACAACACTCAAAAAATGTAGTTTGAATATGAGAACAACGGAATCCAAGCAAATAATCTAGCCTGTAACCGAGCATAGGACAAAAAATAGTCGTTTAATAGAAAATTCCAGTGTATCCACACGCTGACCTGTATTCAGTTCTTCATCCTTTTTTCCTTTCCTTTGAATGAAATAGAAAAGTTACCATTTTATTTCCTGACTCACATCTTTTGGTATTTCCAACTCTACTTTCTCCTATGTTCTGAAAAAAAAACAACTTTTTTTCCTTGTCATTATCTTTCCTTTGCATATAAGTTCTTTCCTGTCAATATTTAAATATGGTTATTATAACCCCCTTCCCTCTTCTCTTAGACTTCCTCAGCTATTACATAAATCTCCCTTCTCTTTTCAGTCACAGTCAAACCAAAGAGCCATCTATTCTGTGTTTTGTTTCAAATGCAGTCTATGCAACTCAGTTCTCAATCCACTTTTTGCTAGTTTTTGCACTCTCTAATCCTTCTAAAATATCCTTACCAATGATAAGTCTACTATTTATTGCCCCAAATGGGATGATTTTGGTAATGAAAGGTGGGCCACTCAAAATGATGTTTTTACAGCAAATATCGGGACTTTCCTGGGCAAACTGGTACTTCTAGGAACACCACACCTCTGTTCATATCTGAGTAGATTACTTGGGAATATCACAGACCTTCTATTTGTTAAAGCACTCTCTTTCCTGCTGTGACTACACACCTGATTTTCCCGTGTCCTTCTGGTGGTTCTTTTTCATTGTACTGGGATTCTGCTCTTCCGAGCTATTAGATTTTTTGTTCCTCAGAGTTTGTTCTAAATCTTCTTACTATCTGCCCCTGTAAATGCTGTCCATTCCCAAGGTCTGAATGATCATCATCTAGTGATGCTCATTCACAAGTTCACAACTAAAACCCTTAAGTATCTTTTGACATTCAGATCTTGGTATCCTATTTCTCTTGGCTTTCCCACAAGGATTGTAATATTCACATTCCCGAATCTAAAACCATCTTTTACACTAAAATCATTCCTCCACATGTGTGTTCTCTTTGGTATCTCCCGTTCTTCCACTGTCCAGGTCACAAGACTGGGCACGAGACTTCCCTCCCTGCTCACTCCCTCCTACACATCCCATCCACCAGCAAAGCCTGCACTCCACCACTGAAGTCCCGACCTTCTCAGTTCACTCTCTTTCCACTTCTCCAGTTTAGGCCATCTTTATTTTGCATATGGACTTCTGCAAGAACCTCTTATTTCAAGTTTGCACTTCTTTAAGAAGATTTCCTTAGGCAGCCAACACTGTTCTTTTCACACACAATATTAAAATATAATATTTTATATTCTTATAAACTAGAATAAGAATTTCTTATTCTATTCTGCTTAAAATATTTCATTGAGTGAGTGAAAGTTATTCAGTGGTGTCCAACTCTTTGCAACTATGAAGTCCATGGAATTCTCCAGGCCAGAATAATGGAGTGGCTAGCCTTTCCCTTCCCCAGGGGATCTTCACAAACCAGGGATCAAACCAAGGTCTCCCACATTGCAGGTGGATTCTTTATCAACTGAGCTATCAGCTGCTGCTGCTAAGTCACTTCAGTCGTGTCCGACTCTGTGCGACCCCATAGATGGCAGCCCACCAGGCTCCCCCATCCCTGGGATTCTCCAGGCAAGAACACTGGAGTGGGTTGCCATTTCCTTCTCCAATGCATGAAAGTGAAAAGTGAAAGTGAAGTCGCTCAGTCGTGTCCGACTCTTAGCTAACCCATGGACTGCAGCCTACCGGGCTCCTCTGTCCATGGGATTTTCCAGGCAAGAGTACTGGAGTGGGGTGCCATTGCCTTCTCCCTAAAATATTTCAAGGGCTCCTTATTTATTTGAGGATGAATGCATATCTGGTTTTTGCTTAGTTGCCAAGCCTCAATTTTCCTGTTTTTTTGTTTGCCATTATAAAGTGTCTTTAGCTCCTTAAAAGTGCTATGCTGTCTCAGCTATAGATTTCTCATACATATTTTCCCTTCTTTGCTCCCTACTGTCTTTCATCTATTTTAATTTTAAACTAAATGTTACTTATTCTATAGCTTTGTCTATTTCCAATAGGCTGATTTTGAATGTTTCTTTTATGGAAACTCAGAACACTCTGTACTTCCCAGAACATGATAATAGTCACATTATAAAGCAATTGCCTGTTCAATCATTTTCCTTCCCAATTAGACTGTAAGCATCATAAGAGTTTGAAATATATAACAAGAACAACAATAATAGTAATAATATTAATAATCTGCTATTATTATTATAATAGATGGGCTCTATCCCATCTATATATCTATCCCTGGGCTCTAATAGAAGTCTTGGGATCTAGAATGTGTGTAATAAGTACATATTGCTGAATGAATAAGTCATTGAGTGAATAATAATATTTCAGCTGATCCCTAAAGGATTAGTAAACTTCAAGACTCCAAGTTAGGAAAGACATTCCAAGAAAAAGGATTACGTGTAGCAATGAACAGAGTTAGAAAATTTGGGTACATGAATAAGAAGCTATAAAAACTAATTTTTGATATGAATAGTCAGTAGGCTAAATTGCAGAAGGATAGATCTGGAGGAGATAAAAAACAGTCCAAATGCTAGCCTGATAATAAAGGTGAGAAAGAACAATATTTGATGAGCATATAGATATTACATGGGACTTGAAAAATATCAGGCTATTACAACAGGTAAGACAAGCCACTCAGACTGATTTTCTGATTATGCCAATGGAAACAAAACAACAGACAAAAGATTTCAGATCATTTTATATGGTTCTGTCCTGGTTGACAGCTTGACACACTGTTAGAAATAGAGAAAGGATAAGTGTCTATTAGTTAGCAAGTGTCCGGTGATTATTGATGGCTTTTTCTTTCTATCAGCAAAAGGCCAATAAAGTATTTTTGTTTTCCTCCATGGGAATAAGATGCTAGAAATTCACGGATAGACAGGTCTAGGTGATGGGTTATGTATTTTGAAAGCTGGCTTGGACACAAATGTTATTATTATATGTTTCTTCATGTATACCAACTTCTTCCTTCCTGGAATATTTAACTAATTCTTGAACATTAAAGCCACAAATAAATGTTTATTTCCATCAGTTAAAAACATTTTTAGAAAAAGGGAAATCATCAGAAAGCAGAAAAGAGTACTGAAAAAAGAGTACTACCCAAAGTACTTTCATAGAAAAGGTGCCTGACACACAACAAATACTTGATACACCTCCACTGAAGCAGAAGATGAAAGTGATGATAAATTTCAGGTGTCAGAGAAGTGATGAGGAAAAGGTTTGGATTTTTTGGTGTTTTTGAAATTACATTGCACACAGGGAAGTTGTACACCAAAACCATTTACTATCACAGCTCCCCATCCTAAACCCAACCCTTCCAAAAAGGCAAAATTTCATTTCTAAGGAAGAAAGAAGGTAAGACAGATCCACCATAACTCTCAAAATATTTCCTCTGATGTGTTTTTCACAGGGTCACACCCAATGTAGCCTGCCACCATCATATTTTATGCAAAATGAAATAGACTGGAATAGAAAATGCAAGTCTGAATCACATCCTTTAAGACTAAGTATTGCTTTATAAACTTGTTTCCGTCATGTGTGTCTGTCTGTATCTGTGTGTGTGTGTGTGGTTTTACTGGGTCATAATACAGAACAAAAGGCAAAATATATTTCTTTCAATCCATCATGGTCAAAAGCATTTGAAAAACCTTGCCCTGTCCCAGCCAGTGCCCTTCTTCTGCTTCACATCCAAATGAAAAATGTTATTGCCAGAAACTTCCACCTCCACGGAAACATTCCTGCCTGTCGTCTCCTTCCCTGAGCACTGGGGATGAATACTGGCTCGTTTTAGGGCATGTCTGTCTCTGTGTTGATGAACTAACAGGAGCAGATGTGCTTTCTACGTGTCCCTCCTGTGTTCTAATCCAATCATTTCCAGCTACTAAAGACGTCCAGTGAAAATGTTTGCAAAGGGCCAGTCCTTGTTCTCAGTGTACAATATAAACTTCCATTAGAGAATCAACTGTCAAAGAATCTTACTATTTGAAAAATGTTAAGCCTAAGTAGACCTTCATGCGATATTTCCATTTACTGTCTGCATACCCTCACCCTTGCTTTCCTTGTTCCTCCCTTGGCTAGTTTTGGAGTGTCTAAGTCATTCAGTTTCCAAAGACAACTTGGCTTTGAAAGTTGTATTGGTGAAGCTCTCCAAGTTTTCAGCGTCATAAGGAAGATAAATATACAAATGACTAACAAGAAAACATGTTTAAACACTTAAGAATTTGAATGTAAAATAGAAATGGCACCATGACCAAGAAAGTCCCAGTTTTCCTGATACTGGGAAATTCAGCAAGCTCCCTAATTAGCAGAGAAATTTGATGACTGTCGTTTGATCCTGCAGCCCTGAACTAAGTGGCCACAATCTCTTTGTTCCTATGAGTTTATTGTTTATGAATGGAGAATCTGGTCAGGTCCTTCTCCTATTCTGGAAAGTGTGGCAGGGTTGACTATCTCAGAAATGCCTCCTGCCAAGCCCTTTCAAAGGTGAAGGTCCATCTTTGTGAAGTGGCTCCTGAGCTTGTCTGTTTACGAGGAGGATGGTGCTTCCCTCTGTCTTAGTTCACTTGAGCAGCTATAACAAAATATCACAAACTGGGGAGCTTATAAACAAACAAGAACTTTTTTTTTTCAATTCTGGAGCCTGAAAGTTTAAGATCAAAGTGCCAGAAATGTCCCCTCTTTCAAGCCACAGACTTCTCCTTGTGTTCTCACAGGGCAGAAGGCACAAGGGTCTCTCTCAGTCCTCTTTTATGGGGGCACTAACCCCTTTCAGGAGGGTTCCACCCTCATGATCAAATCAACTCCCAACTCCCTACCACCTCCACCTCCCAATAACATTACATTGGAAGTAAGGTTCGAATGTATGTATGAATTTGAGGTGGGGGTGCAGAGTCAGATCACATCACCCTCCTTCATGGGTTCTCTGCAGAGGGGTTAGCTCTCAAAGCAGAAGGAAGCTGGTTGGTTTGCTAGACAGTGGCAGACACCAAGGAGTTACAGACTTATCCCTCAGGCCATCCAGTTTAAGAGCTCGATTGGTTGGTGGGAATGAAAACTGTAGACCATGCAAATGGTAAAAGCAAGTGATACAGAAGCTAGAATGATGAAAGTCCGTGTGAGATGATTTGCCCAAGATATAGGGAATGATTGTGACAGTACTTGCACCTGGGTCTTCAACTCACAACACCAGCACGCTACTGTCTCTGTTCTAATAATAACACCAGAATAGTGTTTTATAGTTCACACACAAAACATGCTTGCATATATTTCTTCTCCCTCTCAACCACACTGTGAAGTAATTAGAGCATTGTTTTATCCAGGTTTTACAGACTAAAGAATAGAGAATCTGAGAGGTTAAATGACTTAACCAAGTGTTACAAAGTGCCTTAATTTCAAAACTGAAGCACAAATGAAAAGCTGCATAAAATGAAATACCTTGCAAGATACCAGTGGAGCAGGGATGTCAGTCATTGGGATTGCAGTCAAATGGATGATGGGTTGATAAAAAACTCAAAACTAGCAGAAATAAGCTAGGGAAAGAGGGTCCTATGTTGTCAGTGGTCGAGGGTGAGAACAAATTCAGAATGTGTAAGAGAGTAAGGAAAATGACAAGTGAGCCCCATGCTGGAGAGAAGGAATGCCAGGTTAGCATCACTCAGGTAACAAAGTGCTTCAATTATTCAGTGTCAGTTTGGATATCCCCCTACTCCCACGGCAGCCTGATAGCAGCGACCTTCCAGATCAGACCAGCTCTCCTGAAGAAACGTCACCATCTCATGACAGGTGATTCAGACCACAATTCCACCACTTTTGGGAACTCAGTGCTAATGAGCTAAAGTCTCAACCAACCAATATATTAGTGTAAGGTAATTTGCCTCCAATAAAAAATAAAAAAGAAGATCCAAAAAAAATAAAATAAAGTCTCAGAACTCTCCTGGACTCAGCCTCATACTGAAAGAAGCTCAAGATACCAAAGAGAGAAAGCTGCCTGCTGGCTGGTCTGCATCACATATTTGAAATCTGGGGCTGAATCTTCAACAACCATAGCAGATACTACCCAGAAGCTGTGTCAGGAAATAACTGCAGAAGTTCATTATTTCTAAATATGTTATAAGCAAAGCTGCTCCTGAGAGTGGACGTGTGGAAGGAACAGAAATGGCCTGATTATATGAATGTGCATGTGTGTGCCTATGCGTGGGTGTGCACGTGTCTGCGTGACTTTGGTGCAATCAAACATTTTTAACTCTGTGTATGCATTAGACTACAGACTGTGGGTTCACAGAGAGCTGGACACGAATGAGCAACCGACACTTTTACTTTCTTATACATTACTTGGGGCTTCCTGGGTGACGCGGGTGGTAAAGAATCTGGGTTTGAGTCCTCGACTGGGAAGATCCCCTGAGGAAGGAAATGGCAACCCACTCCAATATTCTCTCCTGAATAATCCCATGGGAGCCTGGTGAGCTACAGTCCATGGAGTCACAGAGTTGGACACGAGTTAGCAACTAAAACAACAACAAAAACAAAGCACTTGTGATGATTTCTTGGATGAACTTGACCTAACCAGGCACACCCTGTAAAAGTGTCCATGCCTTCCCAGAAGGCTTAAGTCCGCTTTTGCTGGCCTGGAAGAAAGCCAACAGCCGTGTTGTGAACCATCTGTGGAGGGCATCAGTTAACTAGGACCTCGGGGTGGACTGTGATTGTTAAAATGTACCCTGGTTGACAGGCAGTTTAAAAAGGGAAGCCCCCATTCTACAACCACTAGGAACTGAAAGATCTTGCGAAAGGACAGAAAGCTCCAGATGAGACCACACCTGGTGGACATCTTGATTTCAGTCCTATGAGACCCTGAGCAGAGAACGCAGTTGTGCTGTGTCTGGATTTTGGACCTATAAGAACTGTGAGACTTGAAATGAGTGTTGTTTTAAGACACAAAGTTGGTAGTAATCTGTTACAAAGTGAAAGAAAACTAATACAGCATTATATTAGCAGTTACCAATTTGATTTTGTTTTCCTCAAAGGCAAGCCACTTACCCCAACAACTTCTAAAACACTACTTGCTAGATTTCACCTCTCTAAGCTTCCAGAATTTCACTTTGAAGGAAAGTGCAGAGAAGCCAGAACAACCAGAAGCTCTCATGGGGCATCTTTCCTTAATCTCATTGGAGAATACCTGGCAGCCAGGACCTTGGCTCTTCATTGGCATGGTGTCCTCCCCTGGCTGATTGGGTCCTGGCTCATCACTTACTGGGGACTTGTCTGGTCATCAAACATGTGGAACACAAACATGCCACAAAGACACTTGCTCCTGACTTGAGTAGGAGGTGAGTTGGCTCCATTTATCTCAAAGCTTCTTAGCATAATGATGCTTTATGGCTCTTTATGACAGCCCATTACCCACCCCCAAAAGGGAAGAGAGCAGAAAATGAATATTTTATTGGCTCCCATACAGTGGGCATGCCCTGGAGTAAAAATAAATGTCTTATGGCATTCATCTTTATAAAATGCCTCCTCTCTAATCATAAAAGTGATCCAATGATTCATCTCTTGAGCTGTCTCTCAGGGGTAATAAGTCAATAATTGTGGTCATATACTGAGCTGGTCCTTGTGCTAGGTAAAGTTCTGTTTAGGCAATCACAGTTTCCCTCACACAAAGGAAAATTATGAAATGCTCGTTGGGGATCTGCTTTATTTTAATATTGCTGGGAGATTTTTCTCAGTCAGATGAGAACTGAATTTTTCTTATAGAGTGACGTAGGATTTTCTGCAAAATAATGACTTTTAAACCTCGGTATCTCAGCAAAAATATAAAACAGTCAATTAAATGTCCCAAATATTAAAATTTCATTTTGCTGTGAATGAGTTGCAAATGACATTGAGAAGGTACAAATAAAATGGTAGGGATATCTCTATCTTGCAGTGGCTGTGGAATAATTCTCCAGGAAGGTGATAAAGCAAAGAAAAATATACAACAGTCAAGTCAAAGGAGAAAAAGTAATATCCAAAAGGCATTCACGTTTCAGGACTCATTGAATGTTCAACTGTGGCAGATTTTGATTGTCATCCTATGTCAGATCCACTTATTGATCTGTCTTACTTGTCTTAGGTTTCCTAGATGAAAAATATTATTTGTATTAATTTCTCAACAGCATTTAAAATTATCGACCACTCCTTCCTTGTTAAAACATCTTCTTTTCTCATCTTCTTTCCTTTCACAGTCATTTTCTCCCCAGCATCTTTGGGTAGTCAACCTCATTTTATTCCTCTAGGCCTTTTTCCTCTAATCAAAATTCAATTTTGCAATTGTTTAGGATTTGTCTTTAAACATGTGTACTTCTTGCCTTACATTATCTTTTGGTTTCTCTCATATTTTATCCATTCCCATCAGATAATCAGAGAAGGAAATGGTAACCCACTCCAGTATTCTTGCCTGGAGAATCCCATGGACCGAGGAACCTGGCGGGCTACAGTCCATGGGGTCACAAAGAGTTGGACACGACTGAAGCATGCACGTATCAGACAATTACATTTATACTAGGAATGTAGTTGTAATATAGCTGCTGTATCTCCAGATAGACCTTGGTTCCTCAGGTAGAAAGAAAGGGAAGGACAAGTGGTGGAAGCATTACGCTTTTGTCATGAAAACAAAGACCTTCCCAGAAGCTCCTGGACGTGCTCCTTGGGAGCAATCTGAGTTATCTGAACGATCCCATATGCTAATAAGTCCGAGAAAGTGTGCATTTTTAGTTGGGCTTATTATCTCCGCATGGAATTAAGAGTCTTGCTAGCAGTGGAGGAGAGAGTGAACATTGGGTAGATAATGACTCCCAAATCCATGTCTTCAGTCTTGACCTGATTTTGGAAATTGAAACCAATACATCAAGTGTCTATGTAACATGGTCGCTTAGATACCTTAAATACCTTTGGATACCTCAAAATGAACTAGTCCAAAGTGACATTTCCCACTCAACTTTTTCTGCCTTTCTTTGTTCTAATGTCAGGAAATGATTGTGTCAGTTGTCTAGTTAGTTAAAGCCAAAACTTCAGCATAATCTTCACTTCTCCTCTCTTACCACTTCCCTCCATCTAAAAATTACCAATTTCCTGCCTCATCTTGAACACATTTACTTCTTTCTAATCCTAATCCTTTTACCTCATCCAGGTTACCACTTTCTAGTGCCTAAAATACTGTGGTAGTCTCCTAACTAATCTCTTTGCATCAATTTTTGGTGGTGGTGCTTTAGTCACTAAGTCGTGTCCGACTGCTGCAATCCTGTGGACTGCAGCCTGCCAGGCTCTCTGTCCATGGGATTCTCCAAGCAATATACTGGAGTGGGTTGCCATTTCCTTCTCCAGGAGATCTTCCTGATCCAGGAATCAAACCTGAGTCTCCTGCATTGCAGGCAGATTCTTTACTGACTGAGCCACGCGACATCAATTTTTGCCCATCTCTAACACATTATTTTGTATTTTCACTTACAGCTATTTTTAAAAGTGTAAACATGATCTTAGCCCTTCCTTGGTTAAAGTAAATTAATAGTTTCCGAAAATTTTAGTATAGCCCAAAATTCATGTCTCACTGGCCCTTACTTTTCTCTCCACACTGTATCATATCATGGCTTACTTTCTCTATTGAACCATAGGGGACTTTCAAAACAAACTTTTTTAACATGGTATGATGGTCTGTGGTGTTTTGCTAGTAAATAATGCATAATGCAATATTATGCAATAGTCATAATGCAATATTATCCTATTATTTACACATCTAGAATAAATTTCTGAATGTGGGATTGCATATTTAATTTAGCTTTTATTGGTCATGTTAAATAGCTCTCTTTACTTTAACTAAAGGATAATTGATTTACAATGTTGTGTTAGTTTCTGGTATATACCAAAGTGATTATTACATGTATACACTCATTATTTTTCATATTCTTTTCCCATATAGGTTTTCACAGAATATTGAGTAGAGTTCCCTGTGCTATACAGTAGGTCTTTGTTGGTTATCTATTTTACATATAGTAAATGGCAACCCACTCCAGTATTCTTGCCTGGAGAATCCCAGGGACAGAGGAGGCTATTGGCCTGCCGTCTATGGGGTCGCACAGAGTCAGACATGACTGACATGACTTAGCAGCAGCAGCAGCAATGTGTGTATCTTGATGACAATTTTGTTAGAAGTATGAGAGGACTTCCATTGACTCAAACATCAAAAACTTTTAAGAAATATCCCTGAATGCTTCTTTAGATATTGTGTCATTTGCAATCCAGAGCCCTCTTCTCCTTTGCCATGAGACCACACAGTACTGGCCCAGCTTTTCTTCCCTCTTCTCGATTGTTTATGGGTAACTTGACCCCACTGTGGCTTATCAACATTTTGACGGAGCTGGAGATTTCTCCGTCTTGTTGTTTTCATGTTCACAGTCTGACTCTCTGGGTTTACACATACTGTCCAAGACTTCATTTCCAGTGTCTAAGTTATTGCGACTTAGACCGCAGCTGTAAGAGAGAAGTCTTCCATAATGCTGCTTTATGTCAACTGCTACATTACCATTTTTCTTTGACTTGGGTTAGCAAGGGTCTTCTACCCCAAACACTAGTTATCAAGTATGTTGAAAGAACTTTACAGTTTTGAAGTTCCATCTTGACTGATGTTTATGAAATGTTATTCAAAAGTGATTGACCAATATTTTGAACAATGTCTCTAACTTCAAAATATCTGTTGCTCAGTCGTGTCTGACTCTTTGCAATCCCATGGACTGTAGCCTGCAAGGATCGTCTGTCCATGAAATTCTCCTGGCAAGAATACTGGAGTGGGTAGCTATTCCTTTCTCCAGGGATCTTCCCAACCTAGGGATCAGACTCAGGTCTCCTGCATTGCAGACAGATTCTTTACAGTATGAGCCATTAGGGAATCCCTTCTTTAACTGGAAATCTTTTACTAAATACCATCCTGTTACAAATCAAATAATAATTCTTGTGAGTGAGTGCTCAGTCATGTTCAACTCTTTGTGACCCCATAGACTGTAGCCCATGAGGCTCCTCTGCCTATGGGATTTTTCTGTCAAGAATACTGTAAGTAGGTTGCCATTTCCTCCTCCAGGGGATCTTCCCGACCCAGGGATTGAACCTTATGTCTCCTGTGTCTCTTGCATTGCTTTCAGATTCTTTACCACTGAGATACTAGGGAAGCCCAATAATAATAATAATTCATAGTGGGCAGTTCAAAGAAGAGTGACCAATTTCTGACAATAAAATAAGTCATGGTCTAAGTAGGATCATATTCTATTCAGTAGAATTCATTTCTAAGCTAGTTAAGAGGACTGTTAAATTTAATATTATTTCTATTTTAGATAAGAAGGATAAGATTTAAAAGAAATTTTTGAATTTGTATAACTCAGATGAAGTGAATAAATTACATTTTTGAGGTACAGAGGAGCAGACGACTTCAAGTACTAAGCCAAGGGGAAGGTTGGAGAAACTTTATTGACCAATGTTAACTCTAAGCAAAGAGCTTAAGAGTGGTTTAATAAAGAAACATTCAAGGCTGTGCAAGATAGGGAGATCATAGGCTGACATTGAAAATATTATGAAACAATTTTTAGAGTAAATAAACTATATTCTCCAAGTTAGGTTTCCATTGTATGTGAACCAAGAACTTCCAGATGTTCAAGCTGGATTTACAAAAGGCAGAGGAACCAGAGATCAAAGTACCAGCATTTAGTGGGCCATAGAAAAAGCAAGAGAATTGAAAAATATCTACTTCTGTTTTATTGATTACATCAAAGTCTTTGACTGTGTGGATCATAACAAATTGTGGAAAATTCTTCAAGAGATGGGAATACCAGACCACCTTACCTACCTCCTGAGAAATCTGTGTGCAGGTCAAGAAGCAACAGTTAGAACCGGACATGACACAATGGAGTGGTTCAAAAATGGGAACGGAGTACATCAAGGCTGTATATTGTCACCTTGCTTATTTAAATTCTATGCAAAGTACATCATGTGAAATGCCAGGCTGGATGAAGCACAAGCTGGAATCAAGATTGCCTGGAGAAATATCAATAACCTCAGATTTGCAGATGACACCACCCTTACAGCAGAAAGCAAAGAGGAACTAAAGAGCCTTTTGATGAAAGTGAAAAAGGAGAGTGAAAAAGCTGGCTTAAAACTCAACATTAAAAAGCTAAGATGATTGCATCTGGTCCCATCACTTCATGGCAAAAAGATGTGGAAAAAAATGGAAATGGTGACAGACTTTATTTTCTTGGGCTCCAAAAATCACTGTAGATGGTGACTGCAGCCCCAAAAATAAAAGATGCATGCTCCTTGGAAGAAAAGCTATGACAAACCTAGACAGCATATTGAAAAGCAGAGACATTACTTTTACTGACAAAGTTCCATCTACTGAAAGCAATGGTTTTTCCAGTAGTCATGTATGGATGTGAGAATTGGACCATAAAGAAAGCTGAGTAATGAAGAATTGATGCTTTTGAACTGTGGTGTTGGAGAAGACTCTTGAGGGTCACTTGGACTGAAAGGAGATCAAACCAGTCAATCTTCAAGGAAATCAGTCCTGAATATTCATTGGAAGGACTGATGCTGAAGCTCCAATATTTTGGCCACGTGATGTGAAGAACTGACTCATTGGAAAAGACGCTGATACTGGGAAAGATTGAAGGCAGGAGGAGAAGGGGATGACAGAGGATGAGATGGTTGGTTGGCGTCACCGACTCAATGCACATGAGTTTGAGCAAGATCCAGGAGTTGGTGATGGACAGGGAAGCCTGGTGTGCTGCAGTCCATGGAGTTGCAAAGAGTCAGACATGACTTAGTGACTGAACTGAACTGAAGAAATACCATGTATTTCAGCTATTCTCCCTTGGTTATTTGCATTACTGAAAGTGTTTTACTTCTCCCACTTATTTTTTTCCTCAATTTGAAATCTTTGTGTGCCACTAAGAGATAATATTTTCAGGTACTTTTTAGCCATATATTCATATAAAAATCATGGTTCAAACTGAGTTCTTGATATTCTACCCCAAAACAACATCTTGGGACTTCCCTAGTGGTGCAGTGTTAAGACTCCACACATCAAATGCAGAAGGCATGGGTTTGATCCCTGGCAGGGAACTAAGATCCTACACGCCACATGGTATGGCCAAAACTGCAAAACAGAATCTCTTGTAGACTTATTCACAACTTCTTTCCTCTAGATAATCAGACTGAAAGACTTATTTTCTCCATAAACAATTTTTTTTTGCTTCCACAACCCATATTTGTTGCATCAGCAAATATTTTTCTTTCTTTTTTCAGAATGTATACAATGTATGACCATTTCCCATCACATCCACTGACACTACCTAATACAATCCACCACTTCCATTGAATATTACTATGAAGTGAAAGTCACTCAGTCCTGTCTGACTCTCGGCAGCCAATGGACTGTAGCCTGGCTGGCTCCTCTCTTCACAGAATTCACCAGGCAAGAAAGCTGGAGTGGATTGTTACTTCCTTCTCCGGGGGATCTTTCCAACCCAGGAATCGAACCCTGGTCTCCTGCACTGCAGGGAAATTCTTTACTGTCTGAGTCACCAGGGAAGCCCTTTAATTATTATCATCATTTATTGTTATGATGATGATGATGATGATAGCCTCCTCCTGGGATTCCTGGCTTTGCCTTTCCAAAGCGGCCAGAATATGCCTTTAAAAAAGTGAAAGAAAACGGACCTTGTCACTTCTCTACTCAAAACTCTTTATTTCATCCTCATCTCACTCAAAATCCATGACGTGTTCCATTGCTGCCTTCTTGGCTTCATCCATTCATCCCTCACACACTTTTAGAGATTCCAGCCACACTGGGCACCTGTGATAGTTTAATTTCTTCAAGAAGCTGACTTCAAGATGGAATGAGATGGGCAAGAGATTTATTGGTAGAGAGTGTCAAAGACAAGCAGAGCTGGATATTAATTAAAGTAATGAAAACAGATTTTATTCAGTAACTGCTGACAGTAGGGGAAATAGACAAACTCCATTATGACTGGTACAGTTTTGTTTTGTGTTTGAACATTTTAAGGGAGAGTAAAAGAGAGAGAACAGTGGGGTCTTAACAGAGCAGAGAAGTGAAAAATCACAAAGGGTTGGTCAGTGTAAATGTGATTAGGCCAGCTGTGTTTGTTGGCAGGGAGTTATCCAAGTTAAGAATTTATCCCCCCACAGAACCTGGGAGAGAGAGGCCCTTTTTTTCCTGATGATAACATTGCAAAAGAATGGTTCTTGGGTCCTTGAGAAAGATGCGTCTGAGTTGTGCAAGATATATAGTCACAACTATAAGCCCTTTCTATACCATCTGGCCACAAGGGAAGATCCCCTGAAGAACGGAAAGGCTACCCACTCCAGGATTCTGGCCTGGAGAATTCCATGGACTGCATAGTCCATGGGAGTTGCAAAGAGTCGGACACGACTAAGTGACTTTCACTATATTATAAGCCCTTTCTAGTAAATCTAAGAAAGGGAGATCTGTACCCATCGTCAGCTGTTGGCTAGAAGAAATAGCAAATGTTCCTGGCTGCCTTGTTTTCTCAGGCAGGCATTTTAGTGGGGGGGTAATCCCATGGATGGAGGAGCCTGGTAGGCTGCAGTCCATGGGGTCGCTATGGGTCGGACACAACTGAGCGACTTCACTTTCACTTTTCACTTTCACACATTGGAGAAGGAAATGGCAACCCACTCCAGTGTTCTTGCCTGGAGAATCCCAGGGACGGGGGAGCCTGGTGGGCTTCCGTCTATGGGGTCACACAGAGTCGGACACGACTGAAGTGACTTAGCAGCAGCAGCAGCAGGGGATAAGGAGAAGGCAATGGCAAGCCACTCCAGTACTCTTGCCTAGAAAATCCCATGGACGGAGGAGCCTGGTAGGCTGCAGTCCATGGGGTCGCTATAAGTCAGATATGACTGAGCAACTTCACTTTCACACATTGGAGAAGGAAATGGCAACCCACTCCAGTGTTCTTGCCTGGAGAATCCCAGGGACGGGGGAGCCTGGCGGGCTGGCGTCTATGGGGTCACACAGAGTCGGACACGACTGAAGTGACTTAGCAATAGCAGCAACAGGGGATAAGGTTGGTCTTCCCTGATGGCTGAGTGGTAAAGAATCCACCTGCCAATGAAGGAGACATGGGTTCAATCCTTGGATCAGGAAGATTCCCTGCAGGAGGAAATGGCAACCCATTCAAGTATTCTTGCCTGGAGAATCCCATGGACAGAGGAGCCTGGAGGGCTACAGTCCATGGGGTTTGCAAAGAGTCATACACAACTGAGCACACACACATAGAAAAAACTAGCTTTGCTTAGCCTATCTTGTGAAACACAAAACAAAACCTACAGAAATCTGAACAATTATTTCATATACTCTATGTTGTATGTCCATTGCTACTTACAACTTTGGGATCTGCTGATATTAAACATCAAAGTACAAACTATTTCTTCATTTGGGATTTAGAGACTCCTCACATAGCTGACTGGCCAAGATAACTGACGGGAATGAAAAAAAAAAAATCCCAAAACAGTTGGAAGTATTCTTTTTCTTCTTCCCAATTTTCATAATGAAAAACACAGGGAGAAAAATAACCTCTGCCTTATGAATGAAGATTAAACAATGACCTCTGGAAGACAATATTTCTCTTTCAGATTTTATTTTCAACTTCTGAAGTAGAACTGAACCAGGACAATAAGTTTGACATGTATACTGCCTGTCTGTTTATGAAACCCAGTTTCTTCACAACACAAATAGATAAATAATAGAAGCCCCTAATGCTTGTCTCTGAAATTGTAGTTAAACTAAAACTCAGTATGCAGGAAACAAAAGATGAATGGTCTTTCATAAACATGTTTTTATAACATAATCTGCTCATATAAACAAGTGGCAGTTCATCCTTTGGGGATTCTTGTTAGCCAGGGATTTCAAAGCTTCAGTGAATGGCTGGAGTTTCAGATTGATTTCCCAATTTTGAGCTGTTTGGAGGAAACATCTGTTTACTGTATGTAAATGAACAAGACATTCTGTTCTTTTAGGGACTTCACAAAGAGCCCTTAAAATAGGCCAGTTTGGCAAATAAGGAAATAGAGCCTCTTCAAAGGATGACAGATAAAGTCTAACAAGAGATATTGCGAAGATAGTGGTTATTTTTTTTTCCCTCTTAGAAATGTCTATATTTGGATCCAACTAGGAATGGCTATTTCCCTTTGATTAAAAACCTGCCTAGAGCTTTTTATTAACTTCTTGCTTCTTCTTCCCTTCTCTCTGGTCATCAGACAGACTGAAGGCAGAAAACAAGTTTGCCTCATGGAAGAAGAGTGAGGCAGACAACGAGGAGTGACGAGGCAGTAAATTTTAGTTGGGTTAATATCCATACATGTCTGGCAAGTACCCTTGGAAGGCCAGGAGTCCAGACAGTTTGAAGAAGATGTCTTAGCCTGTGTCTTCCTTTCATATTCCATTCAGGTTCTGCACCAAATTGATGTGCTCAGCTTGTACATATTAATTTTGCCTGAGCTGAGCTTGGCCTGAGGGCAAAAGGCAGTCCTGTGGTGTTGGCTGGAAATGGCCTGAATAATGATGGAAGGCAGTCGGATACAACCCATGTGCAAAGACAAACAGAGAAGTCTCACCTTACAAAGAGCTTACAAATGTGGTTTTATAACTCAAAGGGAACTGGTTGCTTTCTTATATTCTAACCCTTAGGGAAAAATGAAAAATGAACCTCAGAATGATGCCTGGGAATTTGGGATTTTATTCATTCCCCTTCAGTATCTCAATTACTTTTGAATGTTTAAAATACATTCCTGTGTATTGAATAGAGTATAGACACAGATTTTATACAATAAATACAATGTGCTATAAATATGAAAAATGTATAACACTTTCCCAACAAATATTATGAGATCAAATTAATACTTCTGCATTGTTTCTTTACTCAGAGTGTCATTTAAACTGGAGATGTTGAAAAAGATAAACTGGAGGTGTTAAATTTTATTGGTGCTTTGTCCTTTTTATGAATGTTTCTGATAAATGTCTCTTGTTCTTTTCTTCCTGCTCTTTCTTGTTCTTCTGACCCTTAACAATAATTTTATTTAAAGCTTTCTCTATGGAGAGCCCTGCCTTTGAGCTTCTGGTTTTACTTCATTTCTCGGTAATTTAAATAAGCGTACATATAGGGGTGATGGTAATCTACCAAAATTATTTTTTTCAGTACTAATAAACTTGGAGGGGATCTCCTTGTCTTGAAACTAAATACCAGTACACTATGACAAACGTAGACAGTATATTAGAAAGCAAAGACATCACTTTTCTGACAAAGGTCCATCTAGTCAAAGCTATAGTTTTTCCAGTAGCCATGTACAGATGTGAGAGCTGGACAATAAAAAAGGCTGTGGGTCAAAGAATTGATGCTTTTGAAGTGTGGTGCTGGAGAGGACTCTTGAGGGTCCCCTGGACTGCAAGGAGATCAAACCAATCAATCCTCAAGGAAATCAACCCTTAATATTCATTGGAAGGACTGAAGCTGATGCTAAAATTCCAATACTTTGGCCACCTCATGCGAAAACCTGACTCATTGGAAAAGACCCTGATGCTGGGAAAGATTGAGGGCAGGAGGAGAAGGGGGCGACAGAGGATGAGATGGATGGATGGCATCAGCGACTCACTAGACATGAACTTGTGCAAACTCTGGGAGATGGTGAGGGACAGAGAGGCCTGGTGTGCTGCAGTCCATATAGTTGCAAAGAGTAGGACACAATTTGGCAACTGAACAACAAGTCTTTGTCATTACAGATTTTAGTTTTCCATTTTGAATCTCCTCTCTGAAGAAACTATGCTAATGATCTGAAAACAATGCAGATACCACCAGTCAAGGAAGAATATGTACATAAAATAAATAGTGTTCATGTCTCTCCTTCACCTCAAACAAAAAAGAAGGTAGAAGGAGAAGAAGAAATGGTTGGTGTACAGCTGTATGCAAGTGTGTGTGTATTTAGATTTTTTGCTTCAAACTTCTCATTCAGTGACCACTGGCTACCCAGAATAATTGGGGAAAAATTATTATCTTTCTTTGCCCATCAGGAAATGCCTGCCAATTTAATTACATAGGACTTTGGCCACCTCATGCGACGAGTTGACTCACTGGAAAAGTCTCTGATGCTGGGAAAGGTTGGGGGTAGGAGGAGAAGGGGACGACAGAGAATGAGATGGCTGGATGGCATCACCAACTCTGTGGACATGAGTTTGAGTGAACTCCGGGAGTTGGTGATGGACAGGGAGGCCTGGCGTGCTGTGATTCATGGGGTCGCAGAGAGTCGGACACAACTGAACTGAACTGAAGTGAACTGAACCGAACTGAAGAAGACCATGGTTAGGAATGCCTCCATATTTGTTTCAACTGCCATAGTGTTTTTGTCACCAAATGGCATTTGGTTTTCTGAGTTTGGCCCTGGGTCTTTATCCTCGTCTCCCTGTCTAGAATTCATGGTCTTCTCCATCTCACTTAGTTCTAGCTGATGACTTGAATGCAGCTCCAAATGTCTTTATGAAGAGTTAACTTCATCTCCCTTTCTAGAATTCATGTTCTTATCCATCTTACTCAGCTCTGATGACTTGAATACAACTCCAAACCTCTTCACGAAGAGTTAACTACTTGCATGTTTCCACTTTTTATTTAGAGTTTTTAACATTGATCTTGACATCATCCTTTATAATCTATCTCCATCTTGGGGCCACCTGGTTCCTATAAATGATGAGATATTTATGCCAGACTGTTTAAATAATATTCTTTTCTGCCTCTCAATTTTCTGTTTTATAGCACTACAAGGCTCTCTTAGAACCCATTGATTTTTAGATTTTATGAACTTATTCCTTCCTAAGTTAACTGACATAAGAGTAAAGTTCTTAGGTTTGACATCTAATTATATCTCCCCATCAGTCTTATAGATCTTTCTGACCTATTTTCTTACCTAGCACAGATATCAAGACTTGGTTTGTGAACTGGAAAAGACCAAGTTGACTTCAATAGAGCATTTTATACTGAGAAATAATGGAGAATATGATTAGTTCAATAACTTCAACCAAATTGAGGTCAGTCTTGAATGCCTGGCATGAAGTGAAGTGAAGTTGCTTAGTTGTGTCTGACTCTATGACCCTGTGGACTGTAACCTACCAGGCTCCTCCTTCCGTGGGATTTTCCAAGCAAGAGTGCTGGAGTGGGTTGCCATCTCCTTCTCCAGGGGATCTTCCCGACCCAGGGATCGAACCCGGGTCTCCCACATTGTCGGAAGATGCTTTACCATCTGAGCCACTAGGGAAGTCCTGGCATAGGAGTCCAAAATTTATCCTGGAGGAAATTAGGATGACAGCATGAAACCAAAGCTTTATAAAGAGTGACCTACCTGTCTGACACAAGAGAGCAACATAACACATGGGGGAGACCAGGGTAAATACTGGGTGATTTAGGTGAGTTGGTCCATATTCCCTAAATGTGATTTTGAAGAAAATATTTCTGTTGTTTAAGTGCCCAAATCTCTAAAATTAAGAGTTTGAATCAGATTTATTTCTTAGGTATTTTAAGAATCCAGTGACTATGTTGTATTTTATCCTCAATAAAGTCATAATAGAAATCATCAAGCTCATGATTTCAACTGGATGGAAATGTCTGTGTAAGTAAACAGTGTGACTGGAAGGAAGGGCAGAAGAAATCTTAAAAAAATAAGTAGAGAAAAACATAAAACCCATTGTGATGAAATACTTTGCTGATGGATTTACCTGATGTAATAATTTCTGCATCCAAAATCATCACCTCTAAGTTGGTTTAACTTCAGGAGAATTTTATAAGCAAAAACCAGTGCATTATTGTAGGAACAGTGACTACTCACATTAGCTTCTTCAGGAATGAGTCACTATAATTACAGGCCCCACGGGCATTCTGGCTGAATCTGGGCTGCAGAAAATGTTTTCTCACTGATCAAGGATGCATTCTGGTAATTGCTAAGACCTATATAATTTCTGTAATTATTATTTTTTGCTTGTTTGTTACCATTAGCAGATATTAAAAAAAATACCTCACTATGTGGCCTTGGGTGAACTACTTACATTATTTAATTCCTCATTTAACACAGATATTTTATTTTATTTTTTATTTTTTTAAAATATAAATGTATGTATTATAATTGGAGGCTAATTACTTTACAATATTGTATTGGTTTTACATACATCGACATGAATCCGCCACGGGTGTACACATGTTCCCCATGCTGAACCCCCCTACCACCTCCCTCCCCATACCATCCCTCTGGGTCATCCCAGTGCACCAGCCCCGAGCATCCTGTATTATGCATCAAACCTGGACTGGCGATTCATTTCACATATGATAATATGCATGTTTCAATGCCATTCTCCCAAGTCATCCCACCCTCGCCCTCTCGCACAGAGTCCAAAAGACTGTTCTATACATCTGTGTCTCTTTTGCTGTCTCACATACAGGGTTATCGTTACCATCTTTCCAAATTCCATATATAGGCGTTAGTATACTGTATTGGTATTTTTCTTTCTGGATTACTTCACTCTGTATAATAGGCTCCAGTTTCATCCACCTCATTAGAACTGATTCAAATGTATTCTTTTTAATGGCTGAGTAATACTCCATTGTGTATATATACCAAAGCTTTCTTATCCATTCGTCTGCAGATGGACGTCTAGGTTGCTTCCATGTCCTGGCTATTATAAAAAGTGCTGTGATGAACACTGGGGTACATGGGTCTCTTTCAATTCTAGTTTCCTTGCTGTGTATGCCCAGGAGTGGGATTGCTGGGTCGTATGGCAGTTCTATTTCCAGTTTTTTAAGGAATCTCCACACTGTTCTCCATACTGGCTGTACTAGTTTGCATTCCCACCAACAGTGTAAGAGGGTTCCCTGTTCTCCACACCCTCTCCAGCATTTATTGCATGTAGACTTTTGGATAGCAGCCATTCTGACTGGTGTGAAATGGTACCTCATTGTGGTTTTGATTTGCATTTCTCTGATAATGAGTGATATTGAGTAACTTTTCATGTGTTTGTTAGCCATCTATATGTCTTTGGAGAAATGTCTCGTTCTATGGCCCATTTTTTGATTGGGTCGTTTATTTTTCTGGAATTGAGCTGCAGGGGTTGCTTGTGTATTTTTGAGATTAATTCTTTGTCAGTTGCTTCATTTGCTATTATTTTCTCCCATTCTGAAGGCTGTCTTTTCACCTTGCTTATAGTTTCCTTTGTTGTGCAGAAGCTTTTAATTTTAATTAGGTCCCACTTGTTTATTTTTGCTTTTATTTCCAATATTCTGGGAGGTGGGTCATGGAGAATCCTGCTGTGATTTATATCGGAGAGTGTTTTGCTTATGTTCTCCTCTAGGAGTTTTACTGTTTCTGGTCTTACGTTTAGATCTTTAATCCATTTTTGAGTTTATTTTTGTAACACAGATATTTTAGACTTAAACATTTCTTACAGTATTACAATGTTATGAATACTAGAGACTTACAGTTTTACATTCATAAAAATTGAACTTTTTCAATGAATAATCTGATCTTTGATGTTAAATATCCAACATTTATTTATCAAGTAAACAAATTTGTGAAAGTGCTGTCTCTTATGAACCTTTATCACTTAAAAAAGCAAAGACGTACAAAGGCCAGTTGCCTTCCAATATCAGTAAGTTAGGACTTCCCCTTTTCTAGGTCTTATTTTCAAATGTGTAGATTTAATATAATTCTTTTTAAAGGACATATTCTATTCTTAATTGTAGAAGTATCCAGTTTTAGAAGGGATTAGCTGTGGAGTTTACTCTTACATGAAATGGGGGTTATCTTCTGATGACCACCTTAATATGTATTATTTACAAAATACATGTTTCATAGATACAATCCTGGACAGTGATTCTTATACGCATTCTGTTTTGAGAAACATTATGCTAAATTGAAAGACAAAGCAGATTGAGTGCATTGATCAGGGTTCTCTAGAGAAGCAGAACCAATAACATATGTAGATATTTAAGAAGAGGTCTTTTATGGGAATTGACTCACATCATTATGGAAGCTGATATACGCCATGCAACCAGGAGAATTGGGGATGCTGCTAGTATAAGTCAGTCCAAGTACAAAATGAAGGGGTAACTCCTAGTCCAGACCATAAGCCTGGGAACTTGGGGTGGGATTGTAGAAGTCCCATAGACCAAAGACCTGAAAAGAAGGAAGTTTGACGTTCAAGGGCAGAAAATGAATGTCTCAGTTCAGAAGAGGAAAGCAAGAATTTAACCTTTTTCCCCTTCTTGTTTTTTTCAGGCCCTCAACAGATTGAACAATGTGTTATTGGAAACACATGGAAATCACATTAAACCATCTGCAACAGTTCAATGTGAGAGAAATATGATAAAGGTTTTTTTCAAATTCAACAATAATAATAACACATCGGGGAAAGTGATGTTCTTTACTCAGTTGGTGATTTAAATGCTATTCTTTCCCAAAAATACCCTCACAGGTAGACCCCAAAATAATTTTACCAGCTGTCTGGGCATCCATTTGCCCAATCAAGTTGAATTCACAAAATTAACCATCACAGGGCAAGGTCCCTAACATCAAGTAGGAGACAAAAAAGCAAATTTACCAGTAAGCTGAGGAGACATAGATACGTTAACTCTCACTTGCACAAGGGGTATTCCAAGGGCCCTGGACAGAATTATAATGAAGTATGGTTCACATGGTTTTGTATAAGTTGTAAATGTAAGTATTTACTTCCCATTGGTCAAAACTGATGCCTCTTTCCACTTTAAATTATCCTCTTTCGTATTCCCCCTACTGGTTAGTAATATTGGAATGTACAGACATTTTGGGGATCTAGTTAAGAGTAAATTAAGTTGAGGTACCTATAGTTCAAGTTTGGGAATGTGTGGTTATTATGGTTCTCAGTCATTTCCTGAGTAGAGTCAAGATATTGCATCTATTCCAAGGGCAGAAGTGACTCCCAGGAATTTTTCTTCTGCTCTCTATGCCAGCTTAGCAAGAATCATATTTTCATAAGACATGCCTGAGCAGAGGTTGGACTGTAATATGAATGTAAACCATGTACCTGGCACAATGAGAAAGGGAAAAAACAAGACTTGAAGTTCACAGAACTGGAGTTAGTCTTTGTAAAAACCTTCCAGACATCAGACATGCAGGGTTTTAAGTGAAGTCTTTGTTTCTCATTGATACCTAGTCAATGAAACAGAAATTCCTTTGTGTCAAAAATTTTTGATAATGCACCATGTTAATACATACATATATATGCATACACACGGAAATCACATGAAACCACCTGCAGCAGTTCAATATGAGAGAAACTTGATAGAGGTTTTCTCAAATTCAACAATAATAATAAACATTTTCATCATGCTATCAATAATAAACCATAAAACCCAAAACATGTTTCCTAAATTCTATATAATTAAAATTAAATTTTGATAGTCAAAGAAAAAATAAATCCCTCATGGCTGCCATAACAAAGTATCGTAAGCTAGGTGACTTAATAGAAACTTATTGCCTCACATCTTTGGAGAAGTTCTGGAAGTCCAAAATCATGGTGTTGTCAGAACCATGCTCTGTCCATCTGAAGCTTCCAGAGCAAGATCCTTCTGGACTCTTCCAGCATCTGGCAGCTCCAGGTTTTCCTTGGTTTGTGGCAGCATCACTCCAGACTCTGTCTACACTTTCACTTGAATTTATCCCTGTGTTTTTGTGTCTTCACATGGACACCCCTCTGGATTAGGGATCCACCCTGCTCTAATGTCACCTCGTCTTCATCTAAATAATTATATCTGCAAAAAAATCTATTTCCAAATCAGATCATATTTTGATATACTGGGTGCTAGAACATCCACATGTCTTTCGTGGGGGTGGTTGTGTTGTTTAGGTGCTCAGTTGTGCCCAACTCTTTGCAACCTCGTGGACTGTAGCCCAACAGGCTCTTCTGCCCATGGGGTTTTTCAGGCAAGAATACTGGAGTGTGGGACATCATTCAATTCATAAAACTTGAAGAAAGACTAATTTATCTCTTAATTCTCTCCATAGAGAGAGTCCTACTAAATTGTTGTCATATAAAGAAGTGATCAAAAGTATTCAGTTAAAAATATAACCTCCTCCCCCCAAAAGAGTAAAGAGCTTTGTCAAGCCCTTAATTAAGAAAGCAATGCTTTGAAAAGTTCTTTGTGATTTTTGTGTTAGTTAAAATCTTTTCTGCTTGAAATTTTTTTTGGTCATTTCCTTTCTTGTTCTAACAAAAATAACTTTTACACCTATTTTTATTCCTAATTGTGTATCTTTTTTTAAAAATAGAAATTCCACAAGTCTGTTTGTTAAGTCGTTTCAGTTGTGTCCCATTCTTTGGGACCCCATGGACTGTAACTCGCCAGTCTCCTATGGAATTGTCTAAGCAAGAAGACTTGAATGGGTACTCATTCCCTTCTCCAAGGAATCTTCTTGACCCAGGGATCGAACCTAGGTCTCCTTCACTGAAGACAGGTTCTTTATCATCTGAACCACCAGGGGAGTCCATTGATTTCTATTTGCATTGAGTATATCTGTGTTATTGGGCTTCATGGGGCCACAAAGAGTTGGACACAACTGAATGAGCACACATATCCATGTTATTACACTTCCATTGTCTTAAAGCTTGAGGTGTGAGGTCCTGGATCCTGCCGGGCCTCTGAGCCCAGACCTGCCAGGCTAGCTTCTACCTTACTACAGTGAAAAGTTGAGGTCCTTACAAATGCTTGCAAAGCTACATCATCTGTCTTCCTCCCAATCCTCATCACCTTCCTCTACCTTTTGACTCCTCCCACACCTGCCCTCACCCCTGTTTTGTTTCCAAATACTTGCTATTCAGACAGGCTGGCCATCATGCCTCCAGGATCCGACCCTCACTGTGCCCTTTTCTAGACTGTTCTGTTCCCCATTGCATGAGCAGCTATTGCTTTTACCTCCCTTAGATTTGTGTTCAGCTGTTCATGCATTCAAAGGGGACATTTGAGCAACCCTATCGCTGACCTCCCCACCAGAACTCCTTGCCCACTGTACAACTTCTTTTTGGCCATATCTCTTATTACCATTGATGTATCAAACATTATTAGATTAAAAATATATTTATTCATTTATTTGGTTGCACTGGGTCTTAGTTGGTGACATATGGAATCTTTAGTAGTGGCATGTGGGATATATATAGTTCCCTGACCAGGAACTGAACCTGGTCCCCTTGCACTGGGGAAACAAAGTCTTAGCCAGTGGACCACCAGGGAAGTCCTCATTATTAGTGGTATCAGCAGGGCCCTGTGGGACTTCTGGGCACACGGCCTTTGTGTCCCCCATTTCTTGGACTATAGGAAACAGCCTTCATTCAGCCTCCATGACCTTCCCTGAGTTCCAAGGAGCAGAGTCAAACAGTTGTTAATTAAGGAAGGGAGGGGATGGGAGACCAAAGAGAAATAGTCCTGGTTCCCCATCAATGGATACACACAATATCTTTGAGCTGTCTTGCAGACACTGAAAACCCTTGCTAATGATTAACAATGGTATGCTGCCCACAAGCATATAGACACCAGATCAGTTGGACCTGAATGTTGATGGTGCTGACTCCTACTTACCTCACCACCAGAAGAATCTCCACAAGCTGATCATATCCTCTTTGGACAATTAATATAAAACTTCTCACTATCTTCCCCAAGTTGGGACATATGGTTTTGAGGGCATGAGCTCACTGTGTCCCCATTTACCTGGCCAAGCAATAAAGCTATCCTTTTCTACTTCAAAACTCTGTCTCTGAGATTTGATTCAGCACCTGTTTTCAGAAAAGCTGAGTTTTTCACATCATTAGCTTTTATCAGTATACTCTTATTATTTACCTACTTATGTAACTGGAGCCTGTCTTTCTTCCCCACTACTGTAAGCACCACAAGGATGGTCTGTTTTGATCACTGTTACATTGTCTTCCAGGGCATAGAATTGCATGATAATCAGATGCATCTTAGGGGACTGATAAATACCTGTTGATGATTGAGTCATAGATTTGGGTTGTTGTTAAGATTCAACCAGAAATAGGAACCTTATCTTACGTGGGTGTTCAGTTTTCAAATCAGAAAATGAGTTAAACTGAAATGTGGTCTATATGGTATCATCTTATTCTTCTAGTCATACCACACCTGATGTTGGCTGCCCATGGGATACTCCCCCTGCTTGCTCTTATTTTTCTTTTTGGTAGTTCTCAGTAATATCTGTTATCATAATTATCATCAGTGTGTATGTGAGCTATGCCGGAAGAGTCTGAAGAAGAAGATGGTCTTGGGAGCCAGGAGTTAATTACCAGGATAAATGATTGTCATTATTTGACCTCCCAGACTCCAACAGAGAGCAGGATTATAGTCCCCAAGGCTCCTCAAGCTCCCCAGGAGCTCTCTTGTCCAGGATTTGTGGCTGAGCTGCTCTCACAGATGTAATCTTATGAAGCAGCAGGCTTTTCTAGGTGCGCCCCCCTTGTTATTGTCCGGTTGGCATGAAACAGCTTTAATTGCTCGGAAAATGAGGGTTGCATTTGCAGAGAAACCTACAGGGTTTCTAATGCTCCTTTTGGTACCAAGTCAAGCTGCTTCCATCCATGGTTTCCAGAGAACAGCGAGACTTCAACATGCTGTCAGGTTTCACCATCATTCATAATGCCAGCAAAGAGACACGATGTCTATTTCTGCAAACACTTTTCATCCTGGTGGAAAGTCCTTCATCTTCTAAGGACTGTGGCACAGAACTGAAATGAAAATGTTTTTATGGTTAATACCCAATCTCATGATTTTCTCAATTTTGCTTGATGTTAAGATGACTTTGTATCGGAGGCAAGGATTGTTTGTCTGTGAAATGAAATAGGTTTTGTTTTTTAACTCTGATCAAGTTACTTAATTTTTCCTTCTTGTGCTGACCTAGTTAGTGTGTGTCAGGCTGGTTGTAGTCTGTGTATTCATTTTGATCCCTTTGACTCCAATTTCAAATGTTAATTACCTTTCTAATGTGTTAAGTGTAGCAGATTGAGATAGGCACCTGAAAGATCGAAAGTGCCCTACAATTGATTATTCTTTTAAAAAATTGCAGTCTGTTTAGGCTGGGGGCGGGTTCAGCCAACATGTTGGCAGCACACAGCACAGAGATTGTAAGGGAAGCAGTGCATCAATCCAAGAGTACACACAAGGTGTTTTGTTTATTTTGATTATGCTCTAAAATATTATAAAGAGTGTTTATTCCTTTTAAGAATGATGAGTCCTATGCCAGAAAATTAAAAACAAACAAATAAAAAGTTTTCTAGGACTTATTGAAAGGTTTTAAAAATTTTTGCCATTTCTAATGTGGAAGCACTGTATCCCAGGATGGGCTGACCAGTTAGGATGTGGGTAACATTTCCCCAGGATGGCTTTCCCAATTTGGGGGAAGAAATGGTCACCAGACTGGTTGAGATCCAAATATTATTCAGCATGAAGTTAGGTTTTGATTTTCTTTTTTTCCTTTTCTGTTTTCCATGTGAAAAAGAAAAAGGAAGCTTAGTGGTTATGAGACAAATGCTTTAAAGTTGTCCTAGGATTACTGATCATATCCTTTCTCTGTTAGGTCTTCCCTGGTAGATCAGATGGTAAGGCACATCTGCCTGTAATGTGGGAGACCTGGGTTCGATCCCTGGGTTGGGAAGATCCCTTGGAGGAGAGCATGGCAACCCACTCCAGTATTCTTGCCTGGAGAATCCCATGGACAGAGGAGCCTAGCGGGCTACAGTCCATGTGTCACAAAGAATCGGACATGATTGAGTGAATAAACACAGCTATCTCTGTTGGGAAAAACTGTCCAACAAAGTTAGAAAGAAGAAAACAGTGCCTGGTAAAGTCATAAACAACTATCGATGTAAACACTAAAGAAAAGAAAATAGCTGGCAACGCAGATACAGAAGATCTGACATGGATGTTGGCACACCTTTGTAGCAGTATGGGTGGACACCGCTGTGAGGGTGGCAGAGGTAGAAAAGGAGAACCTTCAAGATGCCTCAGAAGCTGGTGCTTTCTTGGGCACATCAGCTTTAGGAAGGAATTCGCAAGGAAGAATCAAGGACTGGGACACTGATTTCAAGCACCTATTTGTGTCTGCGCCGACCTTGGAAAGTCATTGTGTAAACTCAGGACATATGCCCAGTGTATGAGTCTCCATTCTGTTAATAGAAGCATTATGTCACTTGTTTGGTAAAAGCGGAGGCAGTTATTTAACTCAATTTAGCCTTTGATCTAGTCTCCATCTTATTCTGGATCTGAGATAATGAGTAATATACTTTATTGACCTGACATCAGTGAAAGAGAGTAATACCCAACCTTCAGAGTTGTGGGGAAGCTTAAACAAGATGATTCATATCTTGCATTTAGCACAGTGCTGGGCAAAGCTGAGTGTTCAATAAATGGTCATTAGAACCAACAATGAGTGAAACTATACCTGTAAACAGAAACACACACACATGCACACACACAAACTTGTGTGTGTGCATGTGTGTGTATATATACACGCAATGTGTGTGTGTGTGTGTGTGTAATAAATGTACTCAGTTCTCAGTTGTGTCTGACTGTGACCCCCACAGACTGTAGCCTGCCAGGCTCCTCCATCCATGGAATTTTCCAGTCAAGAGTAATGGAATGAGTTGCCATTTCTTACTCCAGGGGAATCTTCCTGACTCAGGGATTGAACTCGTGTCTCTTATGTGTCCTGCATTGGCAGGCAGATTTTTTACCACTGTATCACCTGGGAAGCCCTATATATATATATATATATATATATATATACACACACACATACATAAATACAAACATAAATACATATATGTAAATTCTTAGTATCCTCAAAAGCATATGTTATGAATCAGAGGTAATCTGGATATACATGCCATTTTACATTTGCTCATGTTTTCTAACCCCATGTTCCCAGAATACAGAGTGCAGTTGGCAAAAGCCTTTGACTGTGTGGATCACAATAAACTGTGGAAAATTCTGAAAGAGATGGGAATACCAGACCACCTGACCTGCCTCTTCAGAAATCTGTATGCAGGTCAGGAAGCAACAGTCAGAACTGTACATGGAACAGCAGACTGGTTCCAAATAGGAAAAGGAGTACGTCAAGGTTGTATATTGTCACCCTGCTTGTTTAACTTATATGCAGAGTACATCATGAGGAATGCTGGGCTGGAAGAAGCACAAGCTGGAATCAAGTTTGCCGGGAGAAATATCAATAACCTCACATATGCAGATGACACCACACTTATGGCAGAGAGTGAAGCAGAACTAATAAGCTTCTTGATGAAAGTGAAAGAGGAGAGTGAAAAGGTTGGCTTGAAGCTCAACATTCAGAAAACAAAGATCATGGCATCTGGTCCCTTCACTTCGTGGGAAATAGATGGGGAAACAGTGGAAACAGTGTCAGACTTTATTTTTAGGGGGATCCAAAATGACTGCAGATGGTAATTGCAGCCATGAAATTAAGATGCTTACTCCTTGGAAGGAAAGATATGACCAACCTATATAGCATATTAAAAAGCAGAGACATTACTTTGCCAACAAGGGTCTGTCTAGTCAAGGCTATTGGTTTTTCCAGTGGTCATGTATGGATGTGAGAGTTGGACTGTGAAGAAAGTTGAGCACTGAAGAATTGATGCTTTTGAACTGTGGTGTTGGAGAAGACTCTTGAGAGTCCCTTGGACTGCAAGGAGACCCAACCAGTCCATTCTAAAGGAGATCAGTCCTGGGTGTTCATTGGAAGGACTGATGCTAAAGCTGAAACTCCAATACTTTGGCCACCTAATGTGACGAGTTGACTCACTGGAAGACTCTGATGCTGGGAGGGATTGGGGGCAGGAGGAGAAGGGAACGACAGAAGTTGAGATGGCTGGATGGCATCATCGACTTGATGAACATGAGTTTGAGTGAACTCCGGGAGTTGGTGATAGACAGGGAGGCCTGGCATGCTGCGATTCATGGGGTCACAAAGAGTCGGACATGATTGAGGGACTGAACTGAACTGAACTGAACTTTTGATCTGTGCCTGTTCTGTAGAAAAAATCCTTGCAGTGACCTCAAAACACTCTGAATGCTTTTGCAGAATTAGCATCAGCTTTACCTACAGACCACCAAGAGTAAATAGCACAAAGGCACCCTGCTTTTCCTACAGACACAAGCACAGTCTTTTCAAGTTATCACACAGTGTACAATGCCAAAAACATTTCACTGGAGATGGTTCTCATTCTAAACATTTCAGATAGCCAGCAATGACAATAAAAACATATATTTTAGAAAAAAGTACAGTTTATCCAGTAGGTCCATCTGTGTCAACATGACTGCCCGGTGGCTTAATTTTAATGTGATAAAAGTCCTCTGTAGCATTGAATGAAGGTAGAACATGCAAAATGAAGTGCCATGAGAGAAAGTCATTCTTGTTTTATTTTGTGCCGAGTGTTTCCAAGTTGTGAGTCTGGCTAGGATGCCCCTAACATCTCCTAAGATCTTCAAGACCTGGGAGACACTCTTGGAGCATCATTTTCATCTGTGGTTCAAAGGCACCTTGAGAATTACACAAGCACTGTCATCATCAACCTGAGGTTGGTCTCAGAGACCCCGTGTTCCCACAAGTTGCTTTCAGAGAAGCTCACTGTTTCTGGAGTGGGAGGGGACCTCAAGGATGCCTGCTTCCAAACAAAAACGTATGTTTTCATTTGGCTTCGCTGGGTCTTACTTGTGACACATGGATTTATCTAGTTGTGGCACATGGGTTAGTTGCCCCACAGCATGTGGGATCTTGGAAGTGACCCTGATGCTGGGAAAGATCGAGGGCAGAAGGAAAAGGGGGAGACAGAGGACGAGAGGGTTGGAGGGCATCACCTACTCACTGGACATGAATTTGAGGAAACTTCAGGAGATATTGAAAGACAGGGAACCCTGGCGTGCTGCAGTCCATGGGCTGGCAAAGAGTCGGACACGACTGAGCGACTGAACAACAATGTGGAATCTTAGTCCACTAGTGATTGAAAACAGGCACCTCCCTTTCATTGCAAGGTGGATTATTAACCCCTGAACCACCAGGGAAGTCCCAAGAATATTTTTGACTTTATCTTAAAGCCTAATCAACTAAGACTCTAAGGAGCCAAGACAACTAAGTACAACGTAGTGTCCTGGACGAAACGTAAAAGGAAAAATAAACACAAAAAATAAAACATAAATATGAAAGGAGTCAAAGCTAAGGATATCTGAAAAAGTATGGACTTGAGTTAATAAGAATATAGATGACACTTGCAGGAAGCAGAGTTTAAGGAGGCCCATCCCCGCAAAAATCCGCATACTGCTATCTCTGCCTCAAACAAAAAGGAATCAATCAACGATGCACCCAAGGGCTGGAAGCTGAAACAGGTTGGGTAAAACCAGTACTCAAATCTTAGATCTTTTGACTAAACTTATTTTGATCTCTGGGCTTCCCATGTGGTGCTAGTGGTAAAGAACTTGCCTGCCAATGCAGGAGACACAAGAGAGCCAGGTTCAATCCCTGGATCGGGAAGATCCCCTGGAGAAGGGCATGGCAACCCACTCCAGTATTCTTGCCTAGAAAAGCACATGGACAGAGGAGCCTGGCAGGCTATAATCCATAGGGTTGCAAAGAGTCAGACATGATTGAGCACACGCACACACAGTTGTAATCTTTAATCAAACCTCAATATTCCCACTCAATTATTTTAATGATCTGTAAAATGAAAATACAGGGACTATATTTACAGAAAAAAATTCATGTATAAGCACACCTGCAAGTTCAAACTGTCGTTCAAAGCTCAACGGCATATCATGTTGGTTCAATAATTGTGACAAATGCACCACACTAATGTGAGATGCTAATAGCAGGGGAAATAGTGTGTGGGCTGCACAGGAACTCTGTACTATCTGCACATTTTTTTTCTGTAAATCTAAAACTCAGCTAAAATAAAATATTTATTTAAAAACATTATTCATTTTGTATTTGGAAAAGGAATTACAAAACTGACTTTTTATTGTAATTGGTTATGGTTAATTTCATGTTACAAATGCTTAAAATATCAAATGTAAAAACTCCTTGCTTTACAGTCTGAAATCTCCATTCCTGTTGAATCATGTCTGGCCAGAAGGCAAATAGGATCAGCTACGGGCTGACCACACCCTGGACTGGGTCTGTGCTCAGGACCCTGGCATCTGAGGGAAGTGTCTTAACTAAAGATCCTCACACCCTAACAGCTACCAGTTCCATGGATGCCATGACACCCTGCCCCGTTGGTTCTCTGGCGGTTCTCCCCAGAGTGTGGGTTCCTTATGGGAGTGCAGTAGCCTCCAAGGGAATGGGGAATTATTTGGACAGGCTGTTCCCTAGGAGACAAGGGTAATTACTTTAAGTAATTTGCTTTGCATATACCAGGATATATATATATATATATATATATATATATATATATATATATATATATATACATATAAATATATTAATTTCTACCAAGGCAACAAATAGATTAGATGTTTTAGGCTTCCTTGGTGGCTCATTCCGTAGAGAATCTGCCTGTAATGCAGGAGATTCCGGTTTGATCCCTGGGCTGGGAAGATCCCCTGGAGAAGGAAATGGCAACCCAGTCCAGTATTCTTGCCTGTGAAATTCCATGGGCAGAGGAACCTGGCAGGCTACAATCCATGGGGTCACAAAGAGTCAGACATGACTCGGCAACTAAACCACCTAAAATATTTTAAAATGGCCCTTTAGTTAGAAGGTGACTTAGAGAAATACCTAGGTGCAAATTGTTATCATGTCACTTTAATGTTATCAGTTAAGGTTTCACTAAGGTTTTCTACTTTAAACAAATATTTACTTACCAGGTTCCTGACTGAAAACTGTTAAGCTGAAAGTTAATATATTGGAAGTCTATTAGCAACTGCTGAGAGGAAGAACCAGACTTGAAAAATGATTTGGAACCTAAGGAAGCTAGTTGGCAGGAATTATTGAAATCTGTGCCATAGGAGAACCTGGTGTGGACGCCACAGCTATCACCACTGCACATAGGACAAGATCATGGCCACCATCTACCTGTTCCTCCATCATCACTGTTTCTCTGTAGTGCTGCCAGATGCTGCCAGGCTGGACCATGGAGAGACTCTGTTAGGAAATCATTCAATATACAGCACCAAAGAAATGCAGCATCATTTAACAACGTTAGTGTATCTTTCAAACTTTCACTGGTAGATGGAAACATTAGGTAATTTTAAGTCTTAATTCTGGGGACCTGGGCCATGTGGACAAGGAGAGCAAACCTATCAAAGATTTGGACATAGTGACTATAACATGGGACTCAACAAGTATGCAGAAAAAAATCCTGTGAATTACAAAGACCCACACTTCAAATTTGGACACAACTGAGTGGCTATCTTCATGACCCAGATAATCACGATGGTGTGATCACTCACCAAGAGCCAGACATCCTGGAATGTGAAGTCAAATGGGCCTTAGGAAGTATCACTACGAACAAAGCTAGTGGAGGTGATGTAATTCCAGTAGAGCTATTTCAAATCCTGAAAGATGATGTGAGAAAGAGCTTCACTCAATAAGCCAACAAATTTGGAAAACTCAGCAGTGGCCACAGGACTGGAAAAGGTAGTTTTCATTCCAATCCCAAAGAGAGGCAATGCCAAAGAATGCTCAAACTACCGCGCAATTCCACTCATCTCACACACCAGTAAAGTAATGCTCAAAATTCTCCAAGCCAGGCTTCAGCAATAGGTGAACAATGAACTACCAGATGTTCAAGCTGGTTTTAGGAAAGGCAGAGGCACCAGAGATCAAATTACCAACATCCGCTGGATCATGGAAAAAGCAAGAGAGTTCCAGAAAAACATCTATTTCTGCTTTATTGACTATGACAAAGCCTTTGACTGTGTGGATCACAATAAACTGTGGAACATTCTGAAAGAGATGGGAATACCAGACCACCTGACCTGTCTCTTTAGAAACCTGTATGCAGGTTAGAAGCAATAGTTAGAACTGGACATGGAACAACAGACTGGTTCCAAATAGGAAAAAGAGTACGTCAAGGTTGTATATTGTCACCATGCTTATTTAACTTATATGCAGAGTACATCATGAGGAACGCTGGGCTGGAAGAAGCACAAGCTGGAATCAAGATTGCTGGGAGAAGTATCAATAACTTCAGATATGCAGATGACACTACCCTTATGGCAGAAAGTGAAGAAGAACCAAAGAGTCTCTTGATGAAAGTGAATGAGGAGAGTGAAAAAGTTGGCTTAAAGCTCAACATTCAGAAAACTGAGATCATGGCATCCGGTCCCATCACTTAATGGCAAATAGATGGGGAAACAGTGGAAAGAGTGACTGACTTTATTTTTCTGGGCTCGAAAATCACTGCAGATGGTGATTGAAGCCAAGAAATTAAAAGACGCTTACTCCTTGGAAGGAAAGTTATGACTACCCGTCAGTTCAGTTCAGTCAGTTTAGTCGCTCAGTCGTGTCCGACTTTTTACGACCCCATGAATCACAGCACACCAGGCCTCCCTGTCCATCACCAACTCCAGGAGTTCACTCAAACTCATGTCCATTGAGTCCGTGATGCCATCCAGCCATCTTACTCTCTGTCGTTCCCTTCTCCTCCCGCCCTCAATCCTTCCCAGCATCAGAGTCTTTTTCAGTGAGGCAACTCGTCGCATGAGGTGGCCAAAGTATTGGAGTTTCAGCTTTAGCATCAGTCCCTCCAATGAACACCCAGGATTGATCTCCTTTAGGATGAACTGGTTGGATCTTCTTGCAGTCCAAGGGACTCTCAAGAGTCTTCTCCAACACCACAGTTCAAAAGCATCAATTCTTCGGCGATCAGCTTTCTTCACAGTTCAACTCTCACATCCATACATGACCACAGGAAAAACCATAGCCTGGACTAGTCGGACCTTGGTTGGCAAAGTAATGTCTCTGCTTTTTAATATGCTGTCTAGGTTGGTCATAACTTTCCTTCCAACGAGTAAGCGTCTTTTAATTTCATGGCTGCAATCAGCATCCACAGTGATTTTAAAGCCCCCCAAAATAAAGTCTGACCCTGTTTCCACTGTTTCTCCATCTATTTCCCATGAAGTGATGGGACCAGATGCCATGATCTTTGTTTTCTGAATGTTGAGCTTCAAGCCAACCTTTTCACTCTCCTCTTTCACTTTCATCAAGAGGCTTTTGAGTTCCTCTTCACTATCTGCCATAAGGGTGGTGTCATCTGCATATCTGATGTTATTGATAATTCTCCCGGCAATCTTGATTCCAGCTTGTGCTTCTTCCAGCCCAGCGTTCCTCATGATATACTCTGCATAGAAGTTAAACAAGCAGGGTGACGATATACAGCCTTGACGTACTCCTTTTCCTATTTGGAACCAGTCTGTTGTTCCATGTACAGTTCTGACTGTTGCTTCCTGACCTGCATACAGGTTTCTCAAGAGGCAGGTCAGGTGGTCTGGTATTCCCATCTCTTTCAGAATGTTCCACAGTTTATTGTGATCCACACAGTCAAAGGCTTTGGCATAGTCAATGAAGCAGAAATGGATGTTTTTCTGGAACTCTCTTGCTTTCTCCATGATCCAGCGGATGTTGGCAATTTGATCTCTGGTGCCTCTGCCTTTTCTAAAACCTGCTTATACATCTGGAAGTTCATGGTTCACATACTGCTGAAGCCTGGCTTGGAGAATTTTGAGCATGACTTTACTAGCATGTGAGATGAGTGCAATTGTGCGGTAGTTTGAGCATTCTTTGACATTGCCTTTCTTTGGAATTGGAATGAAGACTGACCTTTTCCAGTCCTGTGGCCACTGCTGAGTTTTCCAAATCTGCTGGCATATTGAGTGCAGCACTTTCACAGCATCATCTTTCAGGATTTGAAATAGCTCAACTGGAATTCCATCACTTCCACTAGCTTTGTTCGTAGTGATGCTTTCTAAGGCCCACTTGACTTCACATTCCAAGATGTCTGACTCCAGGTGAGTGATCACGCCATCGTCATTATCTTGGTTGTGAAGATCTTTTTTGTACAGTTCTTCTGTGTATTCTTGCCACCTCTTCTTAATATCTTCTGCTTCTGTTAGGTCCATACCATTTCTGTCCTTTATTGAGCCCATCTTTGCATGAAATGTTCCCTTGGAATCTTTAATTTTCTTGAAGAGATCTCTTGTTTTTCCTATTCTGTTGTCTTCCTCTATTTCTTTGCATTGATCACTGAGGAAGGCTTTCTTATCTCTCCCTGCTATTCTTTGGAACTCTGCATTCAGATGCTTATATCTTTCCTTTTCTCCTTTGCTTTTTGCTTCTCTTCTTCTCACAGCTATTTGTAAGGCCTCCTCAGACAGCCATTTTGCTTTTTTGCATTTATTTTCCATGGGGATGGTCTTGGTCCCTGTCTCCTGTACAATGTCACGAACCTCCGTCCAGAGTTCATCAGGCACTCTATCTATCAGATCTAGTCCCTTAAATCTATTTCTCACTTCCACTGTATAATCATAAGGGACTTGATTGAGGTCATATCTGAATGGTCTAGTGGTTTTCCCTACTTTCTTCAATTTAAGTCTGAATTTGGCAGTAAGGAGTTCATGATCTGAGCCACAGTCAGCTCCTGGTCTTGTTTTTGCTAACTGTATAGAGCATCTACATCTTTGACTGCAAAGAATATAATCAATCTGATTTTGGTGTTGACAATCTGGTGATGTCCATGTGTAGAGTCTTCTCTTGTGTTGTTGGAAGAGGGTGTTTGCTATGACCAGTGCATTCTCTTGGCAAAACTCTATAACCCTCTGCTCTGCTTCATTCCATGCTCCAAGGCCAAATTTGTCTGTTACTCCAGGTGTTTCTTGACTTCCTACTTTTGCATTCCAGTCCCCTATAATGAAAAGTACATCTTTTTGGGGTGTTAATTCTGGAGGTTTTTTAGGTCTTCATATTACCCTTCAACTTCGGCTTCTTCAGCGTTACTGGTTGGGGCATAGTCTTGGATTACCTGTGGGACCACCTTCAGTTCAGTTCAGTCGCTCAGTCGTGTCCGACTCTCCGCGACCCCATGAATCACAGCACGCCAGGCCTCCCTGTCCATCACCAACTCCCGGAGTACACTCAAACCCATGTCCACAGAGTCGGTGATGCCATCCAGCCATCTCATTCTCTGTCGTCCCCTTCTCCTCCCGCCCCCAACCCTTCCCAGCATCAGAGTCTTTTCCAGTGAGTCAACCCGTCGCATGAGGTGGCCAAAGTACTGCAGTTTCAGCTTTAGCATCAGTCCCTCCAAAGAACATCCAGGATTGATCTCCTTTAGAATGGACTGGTTGGATCTCCTTGCAGTATAAGGGACTCTCAAGAGTCTTCTCCAACACCACAGTTCAAAAGCATCGATTCTTCGGCGATCAGCCTTCTTCACAGTCCAACTCTCACATCCATACATGACCATGGGAAAAACCATAGCCTTGACTAGACGGACCTTGGTTGGCAAAGTAATGTCTCTGCTTTTCAGTATACTATCAAGGTTGGTCATAACTTTCCTCCCAGGGAGCAAGCGTCTTTTAATTTCATGGCTGCAATCGGCATCTGCAGTGATTTTGGAGCCCAAAAAAGTAAAGTCTGACACTGTTTCCACTGTTTTTCCATCTATTTCCCATGAAGTGATGGGACCAGATGCCATGATCTTTGTTTTCTGAATGTTGAGCTTCAAGCCAACCTTTTCACTCTCCTCTTTCACTTTCATCAAGAGGCTTTTGAGATCCTCTTCACTTTCTGCCATAACGGTAGTGTCATCTGCATATCTGAGGTTATTGATATTTCTCCCAGCAATCTTGATTCCAGCTTGTGCTTCTTCCAGCCCAGCGTTAGGGAGCATATTAAAAAGCAGAGACATTACTTTGCGAACAAAGGTCCGTCTAGTCAAGGCTATGGTTTTTCCAGTGGTCATGTATGGATGTGAGAGTTGGCCTATAATGAAAGCTGAGTGCTGAATAATTCATTCTTTTGAACTGTGGTGTTGGAGAAGACTCTCAAGAGTCCCTTCGACTGCAAGGAGATCCAACCAGTCCATCCTAAAGGAGATCAGTCCTGGGTGTTCATTGGAAGGACTGATGTTGGAGCTGAAACTCCAATCCTTTGGCCATCTGATGCGAAGAGCTGGCTCATTTGAAAAGACCCTGATGCTGGGAAAGATCGAGGGCAGGAGGAGAAGGGGACGACAGAGGATCAGATGGTTGGATGGCATCACTGACTCAATGGACACGGGTTTGGGTGAACTCCGAGAGTTGGTGATGGACTGGGAGTCCTGGCATGGCGTGGTTCATGGGGTCACAAAGAGTCGAACACAACTGAGCGACTGAATTGAACTGAACTGAACTGAGTGGCTAAAGAACACTTCAAACTCTGTTGAGATCTCTGGTCAGTAGTGAACCCAAGTCAGCAGGGTTAGTGCCTCTCCAGGGCATACATAACTTTTAACCTTGGAAGATCCAATCTTCTAAGGAAATATTTAGGAGAATCAAATTGATAGTATTAGCTCTTCTGTGTTAAGATGGATTTTGTGCAATTCAGCATGTTAAATATTTTATCAACAGTAATATGCTGTGGTAGAGTAATTCAAAATAAAACCTGCTTAATTCTTGGTTGAAAATTTTAGTGGAAATTTACTATGATATTGCAGTATGCATGTTCATTTAAGTGTAATGATCTTTGTTTTTTAAGAGTCACCATCTTGAGAAAGAATTGTTCCAGTCCTGGGATGAGGCAGAACCTTGTGGTGTGATGTGCTTGAGAGCCCCTTCTGGGAGATAATTATTAATCTACATGATAAAAATGCTTGAACAATTTTCTGATAGACATTAATTAGCTCAAGAACCTCTTCTAAGAACAACCTAGCTGACTTTAACCTGGTGACATGCCTCAGGACTTTAATTACTGTTTATCCAGTCTTGCTGTCTCCTTAATAAGAATCTTAAAAATCCAGTGTAAAATGATTCTTTAATCATTTCTTCCTACTACAAAATGCCTCTACTGAGTTGCAATCATTGAATTTCTTAGAAGTCTTTTCCCTTGAAGCATAACTTAGACCTAGGCGCTGAATCAATTTGTTCTGAGAAATTACTTTAATAATATTTATGTTCAATTCATTAGATTTTAGGATTTACTATAGTATTTGATTCTTCTGCAAAAAGTGGTACCTAGAAATAAAATCAGCAATGCTAAATTTATAAATTTAGTTAAAATCATCTCAATGCAAGTGAGAGTCAAATTTCTAAATAAGACCAAAGTTGCCACAGGCTCCTCTAAAAACTGCTAGCCAAAAATTTATTAATAAATGAAATAATAAGTTCCATAATTTTAAGTTAAAGTTTAAGGATGAGTTAGTTTGGGGGATTTGGCTTTTTAATAATTAAATATTAATTTTTTTTAAAGTTGTCTTCTGAATAATCTTTTCTGTACACAAAGGCTTCCTTCAAAGGCATTGAAAATGCTCACATTGATTCCACCAAAACTACATAGTGAGGGATTCCACAAACACCAGAAAGGAGCTTGGATTCTGAAAAGTCAAATTATCAGTAATAACTAAAGACTGCAATGAGAGTTTGCTTTGCTTTTTTAAAAATTTTATTTTGATTAAAGTTGCTGTCATAGCTCTTTTAAATGCTCCTAAAGCTTTTCCATTCTAAAGGAGATCAATCCTAGGTGTTCATTGGAAGGAATGATGCTGAAGCTGAAACTGCAATACTTTGGCCACCTCATGCGACAAGTTGACTCACTGGAAAAGAGTCTGATGCTGGGAAAGGTTGGGGGCAGGAGGAGAAGGGGGCGACAGAGAATGAGATGGCTGGATGGAATCACCGACTCTGTGGACATGAGTTTGAGTGAACTCCGGGAGTTGGTGATGGACAGGGAGGCCTGGCGTGCTGTGATTCATGGGGTCGCAGAGAGTCAGACACGACTGAGCGACTCAACTGAACTGAACTGAACTGAAAGCTTGTTCCCTTTTTTAGCTATTCTCCTAAATGGAATCATGAAGCAAATCCTTTCTGAAAATTCATACTTAAATCTCTCCTTTTCAACTGAAGTCCTCCAAGGAGAAATTCACATAATCAACTCTATGCCTTCTTGTTTTGTTTTGGTTGTATTTATGTTCACTCTTTCCCACATATACAGAGTAGAAATACAAGTTTGAAAACAAGCATACACAATGTCCTCAAATTGAATGTCTGGTAGAATTAAACCATAATTCTACAAAGATGATTTTGTTTTTTATCTCCTCACCATGATGTTTCTAGAATTGACAACATTGTAGTCACCCAATCACTTGAGTTTCTGAATGACACAGAGGAAATGATGAAAAGATGCCCTTTGTCACTTCTATCTTCCTTCTTGCTCTGCCCTATTTTCAGCTTCACCTCGTTCAGTACATCATTTCCCTCTCCATGGCTCCCCTTAGACATGCAGTTCCTAAATTTACTGCTGAAATACATTTTGACTTGGAAAGTTAGATTATTTCCTCAAGTTCTGAGGGCAAAGATGATCTCGGATAGACCTCAGGATAAAGCTGGAGAGGTTTCAAGCCAGGTTGAGTTGTTGAGTCAGAGGACCAGGTTTGGCATTTAGAGAGATGGTGATGCAAGACAGTGCAGTGTTCTGGGTTGGAAGCAAGTATCTTCAGACTGGAGTCTGCAGAGTCAAGAATACTAAAGGGCTTGGTTTGGGAGCCTCTCAAGTCAGAAGAAAAATCAGCAGGTGAAAGGGATAAACCTGGGATTAAATGGGATTCTTGGAATCTGGAATAAATTGCACATCCACACAAATGCATCCCTGATGGACAATGATTGATGCTAGGAGTGCACACCGTATGCCTTCTGCTCTGGTGTTAAAACAGAATCCTACTTTCTGGGCACTTTCTGGAGAGCAGGTACAGATCGATTCTGGGAAGGAGACAGCCATCTGTAGTTTAATTCCCTCCTGGATCCCACAGCATTTCATTTCTCAATAACGAGAACAAAGGAAATAAGATATAGCATATTTTGATGAATATTATAATGTGCTCTGAAATCACATAGCATGGGGTGTGGTGGTGGAGGAATCAAATGAACGAGCTGTGGAGTTTAAAAGGACCAAATCGATACAATCAGAAAGGCCATATTTCAGATTTCTCATGAATAATCATACTGAGTTTTTATTAGCTTATGTGGAATTGAAGCTATATTCGCAACTTTTATATTATTAATTTTCTGGAAAGCAGTGAAGTAGAGACACTTATTATAATTCTCTTTGAAATATGCATTATTAGTCAGGGTGGACCCCCTGACTAATAATGCATATTTGCATTCCAGAACAAAATACAAATGCAGGCAGCCCCTTGATCTAAAAACAGGAAAAAGGTGTCATTAAGGTACTGATGAATATAACTTTTTCTTTTTTGATTTCTCTCTTGACTTGTCATGGTGTTTTGTTTGCTAGTTAAAGTCATTCTAAGTAAAGACAAATTAAAATTTTAAATTATTAGCACGAGTTTTTCAGTTCATCTTTATACTGTGCAAGGCCAGCTTTCCCTGCATATTTTTAGAGCATTTAACTGGTGTGTGGAATCGTCCAAATGACACAATCCCTGTTTCATAGCACATACATGCATATGTATCGCATTCTTACCAGAATGGTGAGAAGGCTGTTTAAAATTAACTCAACTGCTTTTATAGCACTTCTTGACAAGTGCACATTTCTACCAATGTTCTCTACCTTTGGTTTACTGATGAGTAAGAAGGACCTTGGGCTTCCCAGATGGCGCAGGGGTAAAGAATCTACCTACCAATGCGTGAGATGCAGGAGACACAGGTTCGATCCCTGGGTCAGAAAGATACCTTGGAGGAAGAAATGGAAACCCACTACAGTATTCTTGTCTGGAAAATTCCATGGATAGAGAAGCCTGAAGGGTTACAGTCCATAGGGTCGCAAAGAGTTGCACACAGCTAAACGACTGAATTTGCACACACAAGGAAGATCCTAGAAGAAAAGGAACTGTGGGATTCTCCATCTATGGATGGTCTGCTAATACATGCAAGTAACACAAGAAAAAATAAGCATATTAGGATTTTGTGGCCATTTGTATTTCCTAGAATGCACTCTCTTCTTTAAGGATTCAAAACAAGTTCTGGTTTGAACCAAAAGTTTAGCATCTCCCAGCTATCAGTGTTTCTACCTACTCCACTGCAGACATAGCACATTTAGTTTGTACTCTCTTTGATTTACACTGAGTTCCCACATATTTTAAGTCCCCTGGAGTTCTGTGTTCTTGACATCTTGCAAGTACTATACCCAAAATGGGGCATCCAGAATCCATGAACATGCACACACCGAGTGCCATCCTCTAACAAACGTGTGTGTCATCATCTTATCGTACTTCAATTGCAAAAGACAACTTCAAAAATAAAGTTGAGAATTTCAAGACCATATAAGCAAAGCATTTTATCAAACATGGGATCCTTCCGAGCACAGAGCTCTGTGCAACTGCTCAGATTGCACCTTCATGAGGCTGTATCTAACATCTCTTATTGGATTTTAAAGGCAAATTTTACGTGAAAGAGAAACAATAACAGAGCATGAAATTTTGGACAGGAAGGATGCTTGGGATGTTTGCATGGAGAAATGTATTGTCAGTAAGTAGAGGTGAGGAGGGAAGCCAAGTTTCTGCAGTGGACACAAGCATCTCTCTTTTTACATTTTACTTATAATTTTAGGGGAAAACTAACAATGGTTCTTTATGCCATATTGGCAATTTTAGATCAGATTTCTAGAAAAGCAAACTTTGGACTTCAGATTGGCACAGATAAAGATACATCAAAATATCTGATTTTAAATTATGGAACTGAAGACAAAGTAGACTGATGTAAAAAGAGGTTGTGTTTCCAAAAAGTTAATGCTTCAGGCACTTCTCTGGCAGAAGAACTGACTTCTCCCTAGAAAGTGAAAGTGAAATTCGTTCAGTTTTGTCCAGCTCTTTGTGACCCAATGGACTATGAAGTCCATGGAATTCTCCAGGCAAGAATACGGGAGTGGGTAGCCATTCCCTTCTCCAGGGTATCTTCCAAACCCAGGGATCGAACCCAGGTCTCCCACATTGCAGGTGGATTCTTTACCAGCTAAGCCACTAGGGAAGCCCTAGAAATGATGTGTTACATCGTGATTGGGTTCTCAGGTTAGTCTGAAACAACTATAGACCCGGTGTTGTGCTTCGAATGTTGATAGTGCAGTTTAGTAAACAAAACCTCACGTTGGCTGTTTCTTATGAGAAATCATTTCAGAGTCTAGGCACACATTTCTCCTCATCTTACCCTGTGTGATCAGGGGCTTCCCTGAATCCTATGTTGGTAGAACTGGAGCCCAGAAGGTTACTCTGATCCTTAAAAGTGTGTTGGTAGCTGTGACAGGTGTGGGTTCGATTACATGATGAAAATCCTTGGTACTGGTAACTCAGGGCTTTCCTGGTGGCTCAGATGGTAAAGAATCCGCTTGCAATGTGGAAGACCTGGGTTCAATCCCTGGGTTGGGAAGCTCCACTGGAGTAGGGAAAGGCTTCCCACTCCAGTGTTCTGGCCTGGAGAATTCCATGGACTGGATAATCCATGGGTTTACAAAGAGTTGAACATGATTGAGCAAGTTTCACTTCACTTCACTGGTAACTTGCTAAAGTTCCCGATTTATAGAAGAGAAAGAATGTGGTAGGAAGAGAACGCTCATCTACAGGTACTTAGGAAAACGCGTGTGGAGAACTCCTTTGCAGAATGCTGGATGGACGTCTGTCTACCAGATATCCTAAAATAAGTTCCTTATCCATAGATATCTCTGTCTGAGTAGAAAGAATTAAGGTTTTCATGTAGTTGTAGCAGCATAATTTTAAAATCTATTGCCCTGTGAGTGTTGGAGAGGCTGAAATGTATTGGCTCTTCTGCACTGCTGTTGTTTTTCAGTTGCTAAGTCATGTCAGACTCTTTTTGACCCCATGAACTGCAGCATGCCAGGCTCCCCTGACTATCTCCCACAGTTTGCTCAAACTTATGTTCACTGAGTAGGTGATGCCATCCAACCATCTTACCCTCTGTCATCCCCTTCTCCTCCTCCTGCCCTCAGTATTCCCCAGCATCAAGGTCTTTTCCAGTGAGTCAATTCTTCACATCAGATAGCCAAAGTATTGGAGCTTCAGCTTCAGTTATCTATCCTTTCAATGAATATTCAGGGTTAATAAATTTAGAAAGTTTTTAAAAGCCTTTGTTGGTATTGTCCAGTCACTAAGTCATGTCCAACTCTGTGTGACCCCATGGACTGTAGCACTCCAGACTTCCCTGTCCTTCACCATCTCCCCAAGTTTGCTCAAACTCATGTCCATTGAGTCAATGATACGATCCAACCATTTCATCCTCTGTCTCCCCCTTCTCCTCCTGCCCCCAATCTTTCCCAACAAAAGCCTTCAATTCAGTTCAGTTCAGTTGCTCAGTCGTGTCCGACTCCTTGCGACCCCATGAATCACAGCACGCCAGGCCTCCCTGTCCATCACCAACTCCCGGAGTTCACTCAAACTCATGTCCATCGAGTCGGTGATGCCATCCAGCCATCTCATTCTCTGTCGTCCCTGTCTCCTCCCACCCCCAATCCTTCCTAGCATCAGACTCTTTTCCAGTGAGTCAATTCAACGCATGAGGTGGCCAAAGTATTGGAGTTTCAGCTTAGCATCATTCCTTCCAATGAACACCCTGGATTGATCTCCTTGCAGTCCAAGGGACTCTCAAGAGTCTTCTCCAGCACCACAGTTCAAAAGCTTCAATTCTTCGGCGATCAGCTTTCTTCACAACAAAAGCCTTAGGGGGATAAAAAGTTGACCCAAGAGCAATATTTCAACAAAGCAATGCTATAAAATTAGACATGAGAAAGTGATAGTTAAAGATAATGACCTATCAATTCTCAGATCACTAATGTTAATAATGAAGACTGACATTTATTTGGGGTTCACTCAACTCACAGGCACTGTGATTTGTTAACATATATGTTAATTCATTTAATCTTCATATCAGTCCACTGATATGCATGTTATTGTATATGACATTTAAGAAATGTGGTTATGGAGTCACCAAGATGTGAAGTAACTAAATTAAGAAGCTTTAAAGTAGTGAAGGAAAACACATACTCAGTGTGTCTGATTCCAGGCAGCTTGTCTCAACATTATGTTTTCTTTTTTAATGTTATTTCTGACACATACTTAGAATTGTTGATGCTTTGTTGAATATTTAACATGAAATAAAATTTTATAGTATTTTAATTGACAATTCAAATACTACTCATAAATGTTAGGCAAGGATTTGTGTTCATTTAAAAATAAAATTTATTGGCATGTTATTAAACTCTATAAAATACTTCATAGCCACAAGATGTGGGCTCCATTAGAGGGCAGACAGACTGAAAACCATAATCACAGAAAGCTAACCAATCTGATCACATGGATTACAGTCTTGCCTAACTCAATGATACTATGAGCCATGCTGCATAGGGCCACCCAAAACGGATGGGTCATGGTGAAGAGTTCTGACAAAACGTGGTCCACTGGAGAAGGGAATGGCAAATCACTTCAGTATTCCTGCCTTGAGAACCCATGAACATTATGAAAAGGCAAAAATATAGGACACTGAAAGATGAACTCCCCATGTGGGTAGGTTCCCAACATGCTACTGGAGATCACTGGAGAAATAACTCCAGAAGAATGAAAAGACGGAGCCAAAGCAAAAACAACACCCAGTTGTGGATGTGACTGGTGATGGAAGCAAGGTCCGATTCTGTAAAGAGCAATATTGCATAGGAACCTGGAATGTTAAGTCCATGAATCAAGTCAAATTGGAAGTGATAGACAGGAGATGGCAAGAGTGAACGTCGACATTTTAGGAATCAGTGAACTAAAATGGACTGGGATGGGTGAATTTAACTCAGATGACCATTATATTCTACTACTGTGGGCAAAAAGCCCTTAGGAGAAATGGAGTAGCCATCATAGTCAACAAAAGGGTTCAAAATGCAGTACTGGTCCCATCACTTCATGGCAACTAGATGGGGAAACAGAGGAAACACTGACAGACTTTATTTTGGGGGGGCTCCAAAATCACTGCAGATGGTAACTGCAGCCATAAAATTAAAAGGCACTTGCTCCTTGGAAGAAAAGTTATGACCAACCTAGACAGCATATTAAAAAGCAGAGACATTACTTTGCCAACAAAGTTCCATGTAGTCAAAGCTATGGTTTTCCCAAGAGTCATGTACTGATGTGAGAGTTGGATTCTAAGGAAAGCTGAGTGCCGAAGAATTGATGCTTTTGAACTGTGGTGTTGGAGAAGACTCTTGAGAGTCCCTTGGACTGCAAGGAGATCCAATCAGTCCATCCTAAAGGAAATCAGTCCTTAATATTCATTGGAAGGAGTGATGCTGAAGCTGAAACTCCAATAATTTGGCCACTTGTGAAGAACTGACTCATTTGAAAAGATCCTGATGCTGGGAAAAATTGAAGGTGGGAGGAGTCGGGGATGGCAGAGGTTGAGATGGTTGGATGGCATCACCGACTCAATGGACATTAGTTTGAGTAAACTCCAGGAGTTGGTGATGGACAGAGAGGCCTGGTGTGCTGCAGTCCATGGGGTTGCGAAGAGTCGGACATGACTGAGCGACTGAACTGACTGACTGAGCCAGAAGATGGAATTAGACATATTTGGCTATAGTAAAAATCTGGCTTGATAGGAAATGAGAGATTATGCCTTAAAACACTACTTCTTTGGAGTTCAAACAATTGAACCTCCCTTTCCCATTTTAAAGCTTTTTATAGATGAAGAATAATATTATGATACTAGAATTTTTGGTTCCTCTGTATCTTATATCATCCAAAGGGTAACGTCATTGTTGTTTAGTCGTTAAATCATGGATCTTAGACTGCCAATCACCAGGCTTCTCTGTCTAGGGGATTTTCCAGGCAAGGATACTGGAGGGCATTGCCATTTCCTCCTCCATGGGATCTTCTCGACCCAGAGATAGAACCTGCAGCTCCTGCTGTGTCTCCTGCACTGCAGGCAGATTCTTTACTATTGATCCTTCACTGATACAGATACTAAAGTACTGTACTTTAGTACTGTACTACTAAATGCTTTACTTTGCTACCTTACTTTACACCAATATAAATGAATTTATTAAATACCTTGTGAAATTATTTTCCTGTGTTTCTAAATAGCTTGTGGTCTTCATGCCTTTAGAAACAAAGTATATGAAGCACCAAGTCAAGCGCTTGATATGTCAGTCAGTCCGTCAGTTCAGTCGCTCAGTCATGTCCGACTCTCCGTGACCCCATGAATCACAGCACGCCAGGCCTCCCTGTCCATCACCAACTCCCAGAGTTCACTCAAACTCATGTCCATCGAGTCGGTGATGCCATCCAGCCATCTCATTCTCTGTCGTCCCCTTCTCCTCCTGCCCCCAATCCCTCCCAGCATCAGAGTCTTTTCCAGTGAGTCAACTCTTGGCATGAGGTGGCCAAATACTGGAGTTTCAGATTTAGCATCAGTCCTTCCAATGAACACCCAGGACTGATATCCTTTAGGATGGACTGGTTGGATCTCCTTGCAGTAGTATGTCTTTAACAGATTGTGCATGGATTAAGTACATTAACCATTGAGTACTTACTATTGCACATAGTAATTGCTGTAAAGGAAGGTAATGAAACCTCGATCGAATGCTTTTATCACTTCTTGTGGCAAGCTAGAAGACGAAATAAAAATATGAAGTTTATTTCAGTAAGAATCTGAAATGAAGGAAGAGTGATCTGAGCTACACATGAAAGTGACCGAAGAATTAAGATTTTAAAAACATAGAGACACAAGAATATGGAATGAAATGGAAATGAGTTGTAATGTAGAGTGCGGGAAGATATATGGAGATTTAGAGTAGTTTAATTCAAAGTAAATATAGTCATGCAGTTCTTTTACTAAGGAAAAATGGATTTCTCAAAACAAAAGGCATAATTTATAATGATGGTATTAAACCCTAACGGAGAATAAGCCCTGATGTTTCCAGAAACCACAGAGAATTTTTCTTATCTATGCCATGAAACTAAATAAAAAATATTTTCTGACAGGAAAAGACCTGATATTATCTGAATATAAGTTAGAAATTATCTTCTTAGTGTTTCAAAATGGATATAAAGAAGGTTTGATTTTTTCTTGATATAAAATATATTTTATTTTAGAGTAAAATTAATATTGAAATGATAGGAAGACTAAAACATGCTTTAATATTGAAAATTAAGTTATGTATCACTAGGGCTTTTGGTTTAAAATGTTCACTATATATAAGGAATATGCACACAAGATATATCAATATGTTTCAGTACACAACAATTCATTTTTATCAAAATTTAAGTATGTTTTATGAATCTCAAGTATCTTACATATATGCTATTTCTCCCTTTTTGTGTTGTTTTATGATCCATATTTATATCCACAACAGTAACATTTTATTTATTTCCCTTTATGGAATTTCATTTTTGAATATGTTAGAAAAAAAAACTTAGTTAAAAAACTACTACAGGCTTTTCTTTAACATTTTGGATCTTGTTTTTTTTGCTACCATATGCCACCATCTTTTTCACCTTTTTCCACTATAACAAAATGGTTTTTAGTTAAATAAAACAATATTCTACCCACCTCCCTCATTTGTCTAGTAAAGCATTCCTTCTCACAAACACCTAGAATGGTGAAGGTACATCCCTGCTTTTGGAAGACATAAGCTTCTAGGTCTAGCAATGTCATTGCTATTTAGCAGCTAGCTTAGGGTCTTATATAATAGAGAAGATTATTTTAAAATCTTAAAATCTAAAAGGCCACTGAAATAAAACAAGTTGAATCTTTAGAAGAAATAACCCATTCAAAACCAAGAATGTGATTTGAGAATGAAAATTTACTGCAGCATCCCATAGAGGTACCTGAAATCACAACCAGAATGCTTTAAAAGTTCATTAGGAAATGTATGTGTGCTCTGTTGTGTCCCACTCTTTGTTACCCCATGAATGTAGCCTGCCAGGCTCCTCTGTCCATGGAATTCTCCAGCAACAATATTTTAATGGGTTGCCATTTCTTTCTCCAGGGGATATTCCCAACCTGGTGAGTGAACCCAGGTCTCCTGCATTGCAGGCAGATACTTTACCATCTGAGCTACTAAGGAAGCATAAGGAAATATGTATAAAGAAATGTATGTGCTCAGTCAAAATGAAACCTGGCAGGAGGTACATTATAGGATAAGTTTCCAAGTTCTAATAGTATAAAAAGAGACTTGTGCTGGGGTGAGGTTCTCCAGTTCTATAACTAACAGAGCAAGAATTTCTCATCTCCAAACTGTGATTGTGTTATTGTGATGTAATAAGAAATACGGGGCTTCCCAGGTGGCTCAGGGGTAAAACATCTGCCTGTCAAGCAGGAAAAGAGAGAGACATGGGTTTGTTCTGTGGGCTGGGAAGATCCCCTGGAGAAGGAAAAGGCAACCCATTCCAGTATTCTTGCTTAGGAAATCCCCTCGACAGAGGAGCTTGGTGGGCTATGTACCATGGGGTTGCAAAGAGTCAGACACAACTTAAAGACTAAACAACAGACTATATATATATATATATATATATATCTCCTTGTCCCTAGTTCCTGGCCAGAATTCCTAAAGCCTTGTAACTTCTTAAATCACAGAGGTAGTAAGAGCATCTTATATACTGTTATTTGGTCTCCTAAACTCCTTGGAATGTCTCATGTGACAGGAACATATCTTGGTAGCCTCCTGATAGCTTCAGAAATCTTGGTTAGATACTTGGAACTTTGAGTCCAGTCCTCATGGAGAGGAGAGGAGCTGGAGATTGAACTGATAAATTGATCATGCCTATATAATGAAGCCTCCACAAAGGTCTCTTAACTACAGGATTTGGTGAACTTGTGGCTAAATGAAAACATCCATGTGCCAGGAGGGTGGCAGACAGCAACTTCATGGGGACAGAAGCTCTTGTGCTCAGAATCCTTTCAGTCTTCATCCTGTGTATCATCCTCTGTTATATAATGAGCAAGTATGATGTAATTCAGAGCTTCCTTGAGTTCTATGAGCCATTATAGCAAATGTCCTATCCATTCTATTGAACCGAGGAAGGGTACATCCAGACAATAGAATGTTATTCAGTACTAAAGAGAAATAAACTCTCAAACCATGAAAACTTATGTAGGAACCTTAAATTCGTATTATTAAATGGAAGAAAACCAATTTGAAAAGACTAAATACTATATGACTCTATCTATATGATATTCTAGAACAGGCAAACTGTGGAGACAGGAAAAAGATCAGTGGTTAACAGGGATTGTAAGAGAGGGGATGGATAAGTGGAACACAGGATTTTTAGGGTAGTAAACTCTATCAAACTCTGTACAATACTGTAATGGTGGATATATGTCATTATGTATTTTGTATAAACCCATAGAATGTACAATACTAAAAGTAAACCCGATTGAAAATTATGGACTTTGGATAATGATGATGTGTCAATGTAGGTTCATCATTTGTAACAAAAGGACCACTCTGGTGGGGGATGTCGATAAGCTAGGAGCAGACTCCTAAGATGTATGTACATTCAGGGTAAGAGTCTAAGAAACCCCTCAGAAAACAAAATTTGGAAGGCAAAAGAGCTAAGTAGAGATTTCAATAGCTTCCTCATGCTGAGGAATGAGAAACTGCAACTATCTAAGAATTGAAGCTTTTGAATTGAGGTGCTGGAGAAGACTCTTGGGAGTCCCTTGGACTTCAAGGAAATCAAACCACTCTATCCTAAAAGAAATAAACCCTGAATATTCTTTGGAAGTATGGATGCTGAAGCTGAAGCTCCAATACTTTGGCCACCTGATAAGAAGAACTGACTGATTGAAAAGACTTTGATGCTGGGAAAAATTGAAGGCAAAACAAAAAGGGGCCAGCAGAAGATGAGATGGTTAACTAGCATCGCTGACTCAATGGACAACAATTTGAGCAAACTCCAGGAGATAGTGGAGGGTAAAGGAGCCTGGCATGCTTCCTTGGGGTCAGAGAGTCAAATATGACTTAGCAACTAACAACAGCAACAACTTTATGCATTTCCTAGTCTGCTCAAACTGCCATAACAAAATACAATTCACTGGGTGGCTTAAACAAGAAATTTATTTTCTTACAGTTCTGGAGGATGAAAGTCCATATTCAGAGTGCTAGCATGATCAGCTCATGGTGAGGCTTCTCCTTCAGGTCTATAGATGGCTGCCCTCTTGCTGTGTTCTCACACAGCAGAGGGAAAGGAAGAAAGGTCTCTGGTGTCTCTTCTTACAAGGGCCCCATGACTTCATCTAAATCTGTTGCTGCTGCTGCTGCTAAGTCACTTCAGTCATGTCCTACTCTGTGCGACCCCATAGACGGCAGCCCACCAGGCTCCACTGTCCCTGGGATTCTCTAGGCAAGAATAATGGAGTGGGTTGCCATTTCCTTCTCCATCGTCTAAATCTAATTACTTTTAAAAGTTCTTACCATCACACTGGGGGGTTAGAGTTTCAACATTTTGGAAGGCAGCAGTTTAGTCCATAGTGATGGGTATTAGTTTCCTATTACTACAGTAATAAGAAAACCTAAAGTCTGAAAACAATACAAATTTATCATCTTACTGTTCCAGAAGTCAAAAGTCTAAAATGATCTCTGTGAGCTAAAACCAAACAGTCAGAAGGGCAGCATTTCTTCCCAGATATTTCATGGGAGATCCATCTTCTTATCTTTTCCAGCTTCAAGAGGTTATGTATATTCTTTGGCCCATGACCCCGTTCAGAGTCACCACTGCTTCTCAAATCTCTCTCCTGCTTCCTTATCTCTCTTCTACCTCTTTCTTCCCACTAACGAGAATGCCTGTCATTTTACTGGGTTCATCCAGGTAATTCAAGATATTCCCTCCTTAGCAATTAAGGTCAGCTGATTGCCAAATGTAATTTGATCTGCAAACTTAATTATAGCTTGCAATATAACCTAATATAGTCACACTTTCTGGAAATTAGAACATGGATATTTGGGAGGCGGTCATTATTCTGCTAAAGACATTGGGTTTGGTAAACAACTCAAGCTTTCTCCTGAGGCCTCAGAAGGACTATGCCTTAGGGGAAAAAAGTCAATATTGAAATAGCCCATACCTACCAAAACACCAAATAACCTTCAATAAGACCAAGGTGGTCCACTAGACCTTGACTACCTTTCCCAGAAAACAAAACATTTTTGAATGGAAACACTTAAATTTTTACCCACATGTCTAATCAAAAATATGAAACTTGTCAAAATACAGAAAGACAAACTGGAGATGAACAAATACATAAATAAATAGAAACATATCCATAGATAATTCAGATGCTGGAGTTTTTAGGCAGAATATTTAAAATAATAGAGTCAATATGTCAAGTAAATAGAAGAAAATTTGGAGAATTCTAGGAGAGACTCAGAATTCATCAAAATTTAAGAACAATTAAATACAAGACTGAAACTGACAATTGAGTAGATGGCTGTAATGAAATATCAGCAGAACAAAGGTCTAGTGAACTGGAAGACATGTCTTCAGAAAGCATGCATATTTATGCATGAAGGAAAAAGAATATAAAAGGAATTTAGGACACAACAAAAATGTGTGACATGTATGTATTAAGATTCTAATCTGGGAGAATAAATAGAAGCAAATATTAAATTAAGAGAAACATCAAGGGGCTTCCCTGGTGGTCCAGTGGTTAAGAATTTGCCTGCCAGTACCGGGGACATGGATTTGATCCCTGGTCCGGGAAGATTCCACATACTGTGGGACAACTAAGCCTGTGCACTGCAATGACTGAGCCTGTGGTCTAGAGTCCACATGCAGCAACTACTGAGCTTATGTGCTCCAACTACTGAAGCCCACTCGCTAGAACCTGTGCTCCAGGCAACAAGAGATGCCACCACAATGAAAAACCCACAATGAGGAGTAGCCCCTGCTCACCACAACTAGAGAAGATCTAAAACATCAGGTGCACAATAGAAAAAAGAAGTTTTTAAGATCAATAAACTTGTTAAATCTCTAGCAAGAGTGATTAGGAAGAAGATAAATTATCCATTTCACATATATTTGCAAAGCTAATTATAGGAAGTTATTTTATTGGTTGATTAGGGTAAAATAATTCCTCCTAAATCTTGGTGGCTTAAAACAGTAATCGTTCACTGTTTCTCACATGTCTGTGGGTCTGCAGGATTCCAGCTGATGGGGCTGTGCCCAGACAGGAGAACATAACCAGTGAATGCACAGAGAGGCAGAAGAATAATTGGAGCCATAATTCAACCGACCACAACTATGTACAACTTTATACCAATAAATTCTATGATACGAAAGAAACAGACAAATCACCTGACAAACAAAGCAACTGAAGGAGAAGAAATAATAAATATGAATATTCCTGTACTATTAAATAAGCTGAATACAAAATTAATATTTTTTCACAAACATAATTTATGGTACACATACCTTCACTGGTGAATATTTTCAAACATTCTAAGAGGAAATAACTCAAATGTTGTGTAAATTCTTACAGTAAATAGAATAAGATATAAAACTGCCCAGTTCATTTTTCAGGTTTGCATGACCTGGATAATAAAACTGACAAGAACATTGCAAGAAAAATTGCAGGCTATTACTTCTCATGACTATAGGCAAAAATCCTAAAGAAAATTATAATAAATCAAATCCAATAATATTTTTAAGGAATAATATATGATTATCATTAATAATCTTATCAGAAAATCTTGCAAGATGAGACTAGCATTCAAAAATCGATAAAAGTAGGTCACTGTATTAGCAGGATAAAGGAAAACACCATATGAGTCTCAATAACTTCATATTCAGTTCAGTTCAGTTCAGTCACTCAGTTGTGTCCGACTCTGCGACCCCATGAATCACAGCATGCCAGGCCTCCCTGTCCATCACCAAATCCCGGAGTTCACTCAAACTCATGTCCGTCAAGTCGGTGATGCCATCCAGCCATCTCATTCTCTGTCATCCCCTTCTCCTCCTGCCCCCAATCCTTCCCAGCATCAGAGTCTTTTCCAGTGAGTCAGCTCGTCGCATGAGGTGGCCAAAGTATTGGAATTTCAGCTTTAGCATCAGTCCTTCCAATGAACACCCAGGATTGATCTCCTTTAGAATGGACTGGTTGGATCTCCTTGCAGGCCAAGGGACTCTCAAGAATCTTCTCCAGCACCACAGTTCAAAAGCATCAATTCTTCGGCGCTCAGCTTTCTTCACAGTCTAACTATAAAGCCCATAAAATTAGGAATAGAAGGAAACTTCCTCAGTCAAATGAAACATACCTACCAAAAACATCACACTCAATGTGCAAACACTGAATTCTTTTGCCTTGAGTTTGCAACCAAATTGAAACTACTCAAAAAATTATGGAAACTGGCAAGAGTCTTCAGGGTAGGGGTGGGGGAGAGGAGAGAGAAACATTAGCAAGACTAGGTCAAACTGATATCAATACATGTTTTTAAGGAATAATAATGAAAACATCTCATAATTTGTAAAATAAAAAATGTCAGCTATTTGCTTTATATCTTCCTTGATGGCTCAATTGGTAAAGAAACCACATGCAATGCAGGAGACCTGGGTTCAGTCCCTGGGTCGGGAAGATACCCTGGAGAAGGGAATGGCAACCCACTCCAATATTCCTCCCTGGAGAATCCCATGGACAGAGGAGCCTGGAAGGCTACAGTCCATAGGGTCACAAAGAGTCTGACACGACTGAGACTAAACACAGCATAACACTCAACTTTTGTTAACTTTTTTTTTTTAATTTGTTTGTTTTAATGATAAAAAACTACTTTGGGGATGCAATAAATTAAATGGATAAGGGGTTTTTATTTGTTTATTTTTCACTTAAATGTTTGCATTTTTCTAATACTGTGTATATTTTCTTTTTATTATTGCTATGAATAAAGTTGCTTGTGAAGTGAAATTATAAAGTATTACTTTATTTCTTCTCTATACATAGATATAAAAAATGAACACATTTTATAATAAAAGGAAGGAGGTTGAAGGGCTGATCAGGAATAAACTTTAAGTTGTGTCACTGACTGAACAGTGCTAGGGCTGCATTCATAGGGTGTTAATACGCAGATTCAATTCCTAGGTCGGGAATATCCCCTGGAGGAGGGCCTGGCAACCCATTCCAGTATTCTTGCCTAGAGAATCCCATGGACAAGGAGCCTGGTGGGCTATAGTCCATGGTGTCTTAAAGAGTTGGACTGAAGCAACTGAGCACACAAGCATGCATACCTCTCTGTATATCTCACTAAGTAGAAGAAATCAATAGCTTTTTGCTTTTGTTTTGTTTTTTGTTTTTTTAGGTTTCATAAAAGGAATTTTATTTAAAGAGTCTTTTACCCCTGAGTCCTTTGAAAGTTCTTTCAGATACCCTGCATTTTTCTCAAGTACTGTCAGGCAGAGCTAACGTTCTCTGCATCCAATGTGAATGCTTCCTTTTTGACGAGGGACTAACTGGAAAACTTTGAAAACTTTTACCAAAAACATTAATTACTTCATCACTGGAAGTCTCCTGTATGCTTTCATATTCCAGTAAATAGCTTGGTAACTTTACAGGAGCAGGAAATGAATTAAAATCATAAAACATAATAAACAATGCAAATGAGTTCACATCTCTGCTCAGCTTGTGGCCGTGTGGAACCCTGGCAGCTCATGCCAGGAGAAGTGACAAGATTCTGCCAGCCTCCTGGCTACAAGGCATGAAGCGTTGCTGGAACGAAAGACTTCATGGAGTTGAAAAAAAGAGCCTTGCAGATGGAGAACCAGAGAACCTGGGAAGCATGCAAAGAATGCAGTCCTAGAGCTAAATTACCTAACCGGAAATTACTCAACCAGGGGCTCCAGCCTGTTAGGAACTCTGGGTCAATTTGTGAAGAAGTTAGCAGTTAAAAAAAAAAAAAAAATCTCCAAGTTGAACACTTTTTATTTTGAAAGATTTTTAGTCATGAAACTAGAGAAAAAGGTGGTATGATCCTTCTAGAAACATAATGAACTTCACTTTGCGTCTTTGTTTTTCTTTATAAAACGTTTTTACTACTGTTTTTAGTGGCTTTTAGAAAACTCCCATTGAGTCACAAAGTGTCTGATTTCAATCCAAGTTGACCTGTCAGCTTAGGTAGAAACATTATTAACTCCATCACTTATATCATTTTTATGAAGTAAAAAAAAAACAAGTATTTGTACTTATTTAAAAGGGAAGCTTAAATAACAGTAAAAGTGGAACAGGTAGTCCTTGTATTTCAAAGACAAGTTCTTAAAAATATATATGAGTCACTATTTGAAACTTGAAACAGTTTTTCTCACAGAAGGAATGTGAAATTGTGTGAAGAGAAGGTTCACAGAAGGAATAGTGCTGTGCTATAAACATTGCATATTTTAGCATTTGGGAAAATATATCCTGGGAATCTTAGTCAAGATGTGCAAATAACAGAAACCAGCTAGCTGGCTGACTGTGAGATGGGAACTCATTAAAAAGAAGCAAGGTTATCTCTTAGAACTCAGGAATGTCTGGCGGTATGGGAACCAGGGCCAGGAATGATCTGTAAAACTGTCATTGCTACACTTGTGTCTTATCTCTGCCTCCTGGACTTAGCAGACAGGCTGTGTTGCCCTCTCTGTACAAGGCAGGCAGGGTGTGGTCACCAAGAGCTTCTAGGCTCATCTGTTCTCTTTGAAGAGTCCATGTCAAAATGATTGGACTAGAACTAACTAGTTCAGCTCTAGTTTCAAATAGCTCTCCAGGCTCCTCTGCCCATGGAATTTCCTAGGCAAGAATACTGGATTGGGTAGCCATTTTCTTCTCCAGGGGATCTTCCCTAGGGATTGAATCTGGGTCTTCTGCATTGCAGGAAGATTCTTTACAATCTGAGCCAACAGAGAAACCCCATTAATAGCATTAATTTGGGTCAGTTGTCCATCCAAAATCCAGTTGGCTGCCAGGATAGCAGTTCTGTGGCAAATACGCAGCTCTTAGAGAACAAAGGAGTCTTGTGCTATGTGCAAACATAATATGAGCTTTAACTCACTGCATCCAAACGTAATACCACAGTTAAGATGACTCCAGTGTCACGGTGGGTGTTGGTGATGGAGACATGGGGGGACATAGTCAGTATGGCTCAGGAGAGGAGTTGGTAGCTATAAGGATACCTTGTTAATTCTTCCAGTTTACATACAAGAGAATGCTTCTCTACACTTGGTGAAATATGAAGCTCCAATACTCGGGCCACCTAATGCGAAGACCTGACTCACTGGAAAAGACCTCGATGCTGGGAAAGATTGAGCACAGGGGGAGAAAGAGGCGGCAGAAGATATGGTGGTTAGATAGCATCATTGACTTAATGGACACGGATTTGAGCAAACTCTAGGAGATAATGGAGGACAGGGAAGCTTGGTGTGCTGCAGTCCATGGGGTCACCAAGAGTCAGACATGACCTAGCCATTGAAAAATGACAATCAACAATCTTCATTTAAAAAAAGTTGGGTGCCCTCACATCCTGTGAGCAGAACCCAACAAGAGCAGGGCCCAACAGGAAGAAGAAAGACTCTTCTTCTTTCCTGGCAAGGACTCAGCTAATGAAAGACCATGAACTCTTTATTTACTATGGCCCTTCCAAATTTCTTTTTCCTCTAGGAAAATGCTCTTTTTCTTGCCATGCATGTGGCTTCCCATGGTTGCAAACCCTGAATTGTATTTTCTGCTGATTTCAAATAAACCCATCTTTGCTAGAGAAGTAACTGACAATCTGTTTCAGGTCAACAATGTGTAGCCCTGTCAGTTCAGTTCAATTCAGTCGCTCAGTCGTGTCCGACTCTCTGTGACCCCATGAATCACAGCACGCCAGGCCTCCCTGTCCATCACCAAATCCCGGAGTTCACTCAAACTCATGTCCATCAAAACGGTGATGCCATCCAGCCATCTCATTCTCTGTCGTCCCCTTCTCCTCCCGCCCCCAATCCTTCCCAGCATCAGAGTCTTTTCCAGTGAGTCAACTCGTTGCATGAGGTGGCCAAAATATTGGAGTTTCAGCTTTAGCATCAGTCCTTCCAGTAAACATCCAGGATTGATCTCCTTTAGAATGGACTGGTTGGATCTCCTTGCAGTCCAAGGGACTCTCAAGAGTCTTCTCCAGCACCACAGTTCAAAAGCATCAATTCTTCAGCGATCAGCTTCTTCACAGTCCAACTCTCACATCCATACCTGACCACTGGAAAAACCATAGCCTTGACTAGACGGACCTTTGTTGGCAAAGTAATGTCTCTGCTTTTTAATATACTATCTAGGTTGGTCATAGCTTTCCTTTCCAAGGAGTAAGCGTCTTTTAATTTCATGGCTTCAATCAGCATCCACGGTGATTTTGGAGCCCCAAAAAATAAAGTCTGACACTGTTTCCACTGTTTCTCCATCTATTTCCCATGAAGTGATGGCCTATAGGTCAGCCTAAATATGTCAAAGAATAAAGGGTGTGTAGGGGTGAGAGAAATGGGGAGATGTTAGCCAAAGGGTACAAAGGTTTCAGTTATAAGATGTAAACACTCTGAGGATCCAGTATACAGCAGTGATTATAAGTAATTGTACTATTTTATATGCTTGACATTTGCAAAAAGTGTTTTCATCATACACACACACACACATACACATACAAAGGTAATTATGTGAGGCAATGGATATAATTAGCTTGACTATGGTAGCCATTTCAAAATGCATATGTATATCAAATAACCACATCGTATACTCTTTGTTGCTGTTGTTTGGTTGCTTGCCAGGCTCCTCTCTCCACGGAATTCTCCAAGCAAGAATACTGGAGTGGGTTACTGTTTCCTTCTCCAGGGGATCTTCCTAGCCCAGAGATTGAACCTATATCTCCTGTAAGTCTCCTGCATTGCAGGTGGATTCATTACCGCTAGCCCCCAGAGAAGCCCTATTGTATACCTTAAATAGATACAATTGTATTAGTTAATTATACTTCAAAAAAGTTGGGGAAAAAATAAAATACTGTTCAGTTTTCATGGAAAATTGGAATTATTTCTGATGGCATTTGTCTTGCTCGTGTAAAATATAGATGTGTGTGCTTGTATAGTTGGGATCTGATAAGTCTTTCATAAAAAATATTTTCAAACTTTATTGAAATACTTATGTTCATTCAATCCCCACATCTGTCTTACACTACCACTGATTTTTCTGCTCACTTTGCTGGGTAGAAAACTGAGTCAGAATGTATGTTCTTTGGTTCGGAAACTGATGGTAGCCTCATGACAGTGTGTGTGTATCCTGGGAAATCTCATGGATTCTGAACTGAGGACTCCGTGCTTCAGTGTGATGACTGATGTTTAGAATAGGAAATGAGGATGTATGTTAATGTTCTCCCTGTGCTGCTGGTGAGTAAACTAAATGTGGGTACCTGTGGGGGTGTCATGACGAGCCTTTTAATCATACCACAAAGACCACGCACCTGACAAGTTTGTAATAGCCATTTATTGAATGAATGAACAATTGATAGAATAACAACAACGAAAAAAAAGATGTTTGAAGGTGTTCAGACTCTTCAAACAACTATGGTGCTCAGATGCTTAGTCATGTCTGACTCTTTTGCAACCCCGTGGATTGTATTCCACCAGGCTCTCCTGTCCCTGGGATTCTTTTGCCAACATTACTTCTGTAGGGTGCCATTTCCTACTCCAGGGCATCTTCTTGACCCAGAGATCGAACCTGAGTCTCTTGTGTCTCCTGCGTTGGCAGGGGGATTCTTTACTACTAGTGCCACCTTGGAAATCCCAAACAACTATATATTCCAACATAATAAATATGATGAGCATGCTTCAGTTTGCTGTGCATGTCACCCTGTGTAATCTTAGTGAAAAGATGATTTATTCTAATTTCAAACTCCCCACCTCTCAAGCCTATAACCTTTTACTATATTTGAAACAAATTTGTAATGACTATAATTTATGACTATTTGACTGATTGCCACAAACATAATTTGGGAAATAGCTCTGAAAGATAAGGAATTACTTAAAACTTGCTTCAAAATTTAGGAGTTAGCTTAATTTGATCAGAGATCCTTTTATGATGTGCTCTCAGGAAAAATGTTAAAGACCACCAACACTCCAGCTGAATTCATTTTCTACCCAAATTGCATCTTCCGGGTGTTTGCAAAGGGGGCATAAAGTCAAATTCATCACTTTTTTTTTTTTTTTACAACTGAACTAGGTCAGAAAGTGGGCAGGAGAGTTAAGTTTACCTGTGAAACTTTCCTTACATTTCCTTGAAGATCACTCCAAAGTCAAAAGAAATGGGTTGGAGGATAGTAAGTAAGGGGAACCATTTAACACATCATTTTCTAAAGGAAAGAAGTCTGGGAGGAGATGCTCTATAGTGGTTGAGTGGGTGAAGGATGAACCAGTTACCTTTTGTCCTTCAACAGTCCACCTGTCCTATCCCTCTTCTCCACTAACCTTGGAAATACTAAACTTTGCTCAAGCAGGGCCTAAACATTGGAATCAGAAAGTTCTGGGACTTGGCTCTGGAAGTTGTATGGAACTCTCAACAAGTGACTCAGTGTATGTTTCCCAGGGCTGGTGTAAGTGATTACAAACTATTTAAAACAACAAAATTAATTTCTCTCTTTTCCAGAGGTCAGAAGTTCAAAGCCCAGGTCACAGCAGAGTTATGTTCCCTCCAGCAGCACTAGAGGAGAATCTGCTCCTGGTTATCCCAGCTTCTGGGGGGCACTAGCACTGCTGGACTTGTGGGTGCACCACTTCAAGGTCCTCATCTTCCAGTCTCCCTCTGGTCCTTCTTTACCTCTGCACATGGTTAAATCTCACTCTGCCTCTCTCCTACAAGAACACACACAACTGCTTATAGGGCCCATCTGGATAATTCCCAATACGCTAAAATATCTGAGCTGGATATGCCAGTTGGTCACTGAATTGATGCTTTCCAACTGTGATGCTGGAGAAGACTCTCGAGAGTCCCTTAGACAGCACAGAAATCAAACCAGTCAATCCTAAAGGAAATCATCCCTGAATATTCATTGCAAGGACTGATGCTGAAGCTGAAGCTCCAATACTTTGGTCACTTCATGTGAAGAGCTGACTCACTGGAAAAAACCCTGATGCTGAGAAAGACTGAGGGCAGGAGAAGGGGAAGACAGAAGATGTGACTGTTGGATAGCATCACTGACTCAATGGACATGAGTTTGAGCAAATTCTAGGAGATAGTGAAGGACAGCGGAGCAGTCCATAGGGTCACAAAGAGTTGGACATGACTTAGTGACTGAACAGCAACAACACTAGTGCTCACATTTCCTTTAAGTCAAACTTTGTTAATCTTCTTGTGTGATATTCACTACCAGGGACATCTTAATCATGTTGAAATCATCTTGAAAACTTTTCATCTGGGCACCAAAAGCAAAAATAACTGGACCCAATATTTTTCAAAACATGCTTTTTCTTCCTTAACCTTTTGTTTTCCACAGATCAGTTCTCCTGAGATGCTGGTTTTCTGCTCAGGATGAGTGCTTACAAGGCTTCTTGCACCTTCTGACAAATGCTAACACAGCCTGACAGACATGAGGTGGAAGAACAATAGTGTATCATCAGGAGGCTGCATCCGTGCTGCTTGTTTTGACTTTGTTCAAGACGACATAAAATGTGTCCGTGTGAGAAACATTCAGGTCCAGAGATTCATGGGTTTGATAACAGATGATTGATAAAATTACTCACAGGCCCACTACCACCAGCCTTTGAGCACCAAATCTGCCATCTTTTTGTCTTGTATAAGCATTTTCCGTGCTGTACTCTGTGCTGCTAGTATAAGAGAATGCAGTAAACTCTAGATTATTTGATATTTTCCCAACGTGCTTCTTGCCTCTTCCACTAACACTGCAACCGTGACCTCCACTTTCCATCAATGTTCCTGAAATAATGATCAAAACACCTTTCCTCAGATGTTTGCTTGCACTGTAGGATCTTGTGATCTGATTTATTCTATTAACATTACCAAACCGAAATCAACCCATGGAAATCACCCAATTTAAAGTCCTTTCATAAACTTCATCTTCAGTACTAATCTATCATGTTTTGCGCAATTTCTGACCCCTACTTTGTCCCCTCATAGTCTTCCCTCCCCACTTTTGTCTACCATCCCCAACACTGTTCCAATTTTATTCTTTAGTCTTTCACCTTTATTTTTCCCTTTTTTAAGTTTCATTTCTCCTTCTGGAACATTCTTCATGCTGTGACTGTGATATTCTCTTGTCTCTCTTTATTCCACCCTTGACATCAATTTTGTGTTTTCAACAACCATGGCCATTTTGGTTTTAGACTTATTATCTCTCAGCCACAGATGTTGAAAGGGAGGCTGACATGAGGAAAGAGAAACTTTCTCTAGTTCTGATCTTTTCCTTACATATCCCAATGCCCCCTGCACATCTCTGCTTGTGTGTCCTGTGGACATCTCCAACTCAACATGAGCTTCAACCAATCTTTTCCTTTACTTCATATCATTATTGCCACAGTCCATTAACCTCTCAATATGGTTTAATACCTTTCATTCATCTGTAATTATCTTTTCCACATTCAATCAACCATAAAAATTTATGAACTCTATCTCCACAAGCCCATTCATGAAGTGACCAAATATACATTTCCAGTCTTCTTTTCTGGGCCTGCATGTTAAGTCACTTTAGTCGCTAAGTCATTCTAGTCACGTCTAATTCTTTGTGATCCTTTGAACCATAGCCCACCAGGCTCCTCTGTCCATGTGATTCTCTAGGCAAGAATACTGGAATGGGTGCCATTCCCTTCTCCAGGGGATCTTCCTGACTCAGGGATCAAACCCACATCTACTGCATTGTAGGCAGATTCTTTACCTTCTTTTCTACTACTTACAAATAAAATCTAACATTTATCTCATAATGTCAGAGTTCATACATTATTTATTTATCTTTAAGGAGGATAGTGGAGGGCAATGCTTCCATTATTCCCAATTATCAAATGTGTGTTGCAAAGATTATGTAGTTTGCTCAATGTCACATCTCTAATAAGTGATATGACTAGGAGGAGGGTCCAGGTCATCTTATTGCAAATATCCTACTTTTCAATCTTTTTTAAAGATTTCTTTTTCCATGTGGACAATTTTTAAAGTCTTTATTGAGAAGCAACTGATAAAGGATTAATCTCCAAATTATACAAGCAGCTCTTGCAGCTCAATTCCAGAAAAATAAATGACTCAATCAAAAAATGGGCCAAAGAACTAAACAGAAATTTCTCCAAAGAAGACATAAAGATGGCTAACAAACACATGAAAAAATGCTCAACATCCCTCATAATCAGAGAGATGCAAATCAAAACCACATGAGATACCATTTCACACCAGTCAGAATGGCTGCTATCCAAAAGTCTACATGCAATAAATGCTGGAGAGGATGTGGAGAGAAAGGAACCCTCTTACACTGTTGGTGGGAATACAAACTAGTACAGCCACTATGGAGAACAGTGTGGAGATTCCTCAAAAAATTGGAAATAGAATTGCCATATGATCCAGCAATCGCACTCCTGGGCATACACACCGAGGAAACCAGAATTGAAAGAGACACGTGTACTCCAATGTTCATTGCAGCACTGTTTATAATAGCCAGGACATGGAAGCAACCTAGATGTCCATCTGCAGACGAATGGATAAGAAAGCTTTGGTACATATACACAATGGAGTATTATTCAGCCATTAAAAAGAATACATTTGAATCAGTTCTAATGAGGTGGATGAAACTGGAGCCTATTATACAGAGTGAAGTAAGCCAGAAAGAAAAACACCAATACAGTATACTAACACATATATATGGAATTTAGAAAGATGCAAATGATAACCCTGTATACGAGACAGCAAAAGAGACACAGAGGTATAGAACAGTCTTTGGGACTCTATGGGAGAGGGTGAGGGTGGGATGATTTGGGAGAATGGTATTGAAACACGTATGTTGTCATATGTGAAATGAATCACTAGTTCAGGGTCAATGCATGTTATAGGATGCTCGGGGCTGACATGCGGGGATGACCCAGAGGGAGGATAAAGGGAGGAGGGAAGTGGGAGGGGGGTTCAGGAGGGGGAACTTATGTAAACCCGGGGCAAATTCATATCAATGTATGGCAAAACCAACCAATATAATATTGTAAAATAATTTGCCTCCAATAAAAAATAAATTAACTACAAAAAAAAAAGTGAGATAAACTAGACAAGAATAAAGATCACAATATAGTCCAAAAAATAAAAAAAATAAAAACCAAAAGGCTTTCAAAAAATAAATAAATAAATAAAGTCTTTATTGAATTTGTTACAATATTGCTTCTGTTTTATGGTTTGCTTTTGTGGGTGTTTCTTTTTTTTTTGGACCATGAGGCATGAGGGATCTTACCTCCCTGACAGGGGTTTAACCCATACCCTCTGCATTGGAAGGAGACGTCTTAACCACTGGACAGCCAGGAAGTCCCTTGAATATTCCACTTTTACAATATAAAATTATGTTTTTCAGAGGTTTACTAAGCCACAGCCTTTAGTAATATATATTACAAATATTCTGACAAATATCCTCCGTAGAAATAGCAAATGCTATCTTGAACCTCTTTTAGAATCATTCCCACACTCAACCATTTCCATGCAAAATGTTCTCCTAACCAAATCCCCAGTGAATGGATAACTGCTCCATTCAGCCCTTTCTCACTGGAAGAGTCATATCCTGTTGAATATCTATGGCTCTGTGTTTACATTGCTTTCCAGGCACATAAGACACAGGACACGTGTCAGAGTCATTTGAGCACTGAAGTCCATTCCTCTTTAGGTGTTCATGTTCAGATCCTGTGTGTCTTCCTTTCCCACAGAAAAGAAATGTTTCTTGCAGAGCCTTGAGCACAGCATGTCCATAATAAATCTTGGCAGAGTAGGTCATTTCTCGATGGGATTTTTGTTTCTTGACTTAATAGTTTGAAATTTTAAATCTTTTATAAAATATTTTAGACATGCAAAAGACAAAGAGTGATATGGTGCATGCCCTTCAACACACTTTTCGGCTTAGGAAAAAAATTACTGATCAAAATTTCTCTGTATCCTCTACACAACCATGTGATCCTTTGTTCTGAATTTAATGTGTCTCTGTCTCAATCAGTCAGTTTTTACTTTTCCTGCTTACTTATGATTCTTTAAATATCATAAATACACCCCTTACTAAAAACAAATTCACAAGGAAGCTGAAGAAATGAATGAAACATTTCTCTAAGGCTCTCTGACTCTTAGATCCACAGTTGAATTTCCCTCAGGACAGGCTGGACTAATACTCAGTAGAAGCATAAGCCTAATATTTATTTTTAGTCTGGAAAAACATATATGGTCAGCATCTGAATTCCCTAGAGGAGAAACAGGAAAATTTTTGTGGCACCAGCTGTTTCACTGTGCTGGAGAAGTCTCCCTTAGTTAAATTCCTTTGTTCTGTTCCTAGTTAATATATTTTTATCCAGAAATGAGGTATCTGTTATAATTTCCTCCACTAAGAGAAATTAGACACGAGACATTATAGAGCTTTTTGAACTTTTTCTTTCTCTTTGTACTTTCAATGTTTTTTTTTAAAGTATGGAGACAGTTTTTCATTAAATTTAAGATACTATTTACAATATAAATTATGGTAAAATTAAGTGATTTTGTGGAATATGGGATATATTTAGCTTCCCTGGTTGCTGAGAAGGTAAAGAATCTGCCTGCAATGCAAGAGACTAGGGTTCAATTCCTGGATCAGGAAGATCCCCTGGAGAAGGGAATGGCTACCCGTTCCACTATTCTTGCCTGGAGAATTCCATAGAAAAAGCCTGGTAGACTACAGTCCGTAGGGTCACAAAACAGTCGGACATGACTGAGAGACTAACCCTTACACTCTCACGTTTTCACTTAGGATATGTTGTAAGATCAAATCACATGTAATTTGATGTTCTATTTAAAGTATTTAATTTTAAGTATCCCTCTTTATCCTAAAATATTCATGTTCATTTTAAAGAACTATTTTTATTTTTTTTTCTGATGAGTTTTTTCTTTTTTTTTAAAAGAACTATTTTTAAAGAATAATAATAAGATGAATACCTATGAAGTTATCACTCAGTTTAAGAACTAAATTATTACTAATTTAATATATCACTATCACTTCATGTCTTGTGTATTTTTATACTATTGCAAAGCTATTCCTTCTTTGTATTCCTTTGGAATCGCTTCAGTTCAACCCCTTCTGTCTGACTTACTGTGATTATTGCCGCATCTTAATATCTGGTTCTAATTTTGTGCTACTCAAAAATGCAGAGAGATCAAAGAGTCAAGAAGACACATATTAAAATATCAGTTGCTACAAGGAGTTTGTTTTTAGTATGGCTATGAAAATCCAATACTTTGGCCACCTCATGAGAAGAGTTGACTCACTGGAAAAGACTCTGATGTTGGGAGGGATTGGGGGCAGGAGGAGAAGGGGACAACAGAGAATGAGATGGCTGGATGGCATCACCGACTCGATGGACGTGAGTTTGAGTGAACTCTGGGAGTTGGTGATGGACAGGGAGGCCTGGCGTGCTGTGATTCATGGGGTCGCAAAGAGTCGGACACGACTGAGAGACTGAACTGAACTAAAGTAAATTCTTATCAGACTGGCCCTACCACAGATAGGAACTATAAACTCTGGAAAAAATATGAAAAAAGCTACCTAAAGGCACTCGGAGGAGCAGGAAAATTCTAGAGGCAGTACTTGAAGGGATAAAACAGCATGGGATGATACATTTTTATTTCATAGCTTTACTGTTAGCATGGGTTTCCCTGATGACCTAGACAGTAAAGAATCTGCCTGCAATGCGGGAGTCCTGGATTTGATCCCTGGGTTGGGAAGATCCCCTGAGAAGGGAACAGTTACCCACTCCAGTATTCCTGCCTGGAGAATTCCATGGACAGAAGAACCTGGCAGGCTACAGTCTATGGGGTCACAAAAGTTGGACACGACTGAGCGACTAACACTCTTTACCACTAGTGCCACCTGGGAAGCCCAGAGTTAATATACAGAAACCAATGCTTAGCCAGGTGGCACTGGTGGTAAAGAAGCTGTTGCCAATGTAGGAGACGTAAGAGAGGCAGGTTCAATCCCTGCACTGGGAAGAGCCCCTGGAGGAGGGCACGGCGACCCACTCCAGTATTCTTGCCTGGAGAAGCCCATGGACAGAGAAGCCTGGCAGGGTGACACACAGTCAGACACAACTAAAGTGGCTTAGCACAAATATGCACGCCAGCAATAAATGACTAGAAAATAAAACAGCCAATTATTGTACAATAGCATCAAAATATAAGGTTCTTAATATTACATGTAGCCAAGGACACACAAGACTTCAACGTTGAAAACTATGATGAATTTTTATCACCTACTAAATGGAGAGAGAAATCAGGTCCACAGATTGGAAGATTTAACTTTGTTGCCATTTTTTTCCCTAAACTCACCTATAGAAGCAACACAGTTTCAACCATTTTTTCAGTAGGTAACATTTTTGGTAGAAATAGACATGCAAATTTTAAAATGTATACGGAAAGGCAGAGGACATAGATATCCCAAAGGATTAAAAAAAATAGATTTAAATGTTTACAGTGCTTGGCTTTAATATTTCAAGTTATAGTAATCAAGAGAGTGCGATACAAATGTAAGTATTGACAAAATGATTGATAGAATAGCATAAAGAGGCCCGGTACAGGCTCACACTTAAAGAGTCCTTTGATTTTCAATAAGGGTGCCAAGGGAATCCAAAGAAGAAAGAAAAGACTTTTAAACAAGCGATGATCCAAGAATCATTGGATATTCATGTGGAAAACAGTGAACTTCGGCCTCTTGCTTTCTACCACACACAAAAGTAATTAGAGATGGAATACTGACCTAAATGTAAAAGCTAAAATTATAAAGGTTTTAAAAGAAAATGTAGTTGAAAATCTTCATGACTTCATGGTTAAAAAAAAAACAGCTTTTGGATCATAAGAATGCAATAAGAGAAACATTGATAAGTTATGCTTCATTAAAAGAAAATCTTAGCAAATTCACCATTAAGAAAATTAATAGACCATATGCTTGAAGAGAATATTCACAGAATACATCTGACATGTGGGATCTAGGCTATAAAATTTTTACAACTTAGTAACAAAAATACAAGCAACCCCATAAATTTGAGGCAAAGTTCAAGCAGACATTCACAAAAGAAGACATACAGATGGGCCCATAAGCCTGTAAAAAAGTGTTCAACACAATGAGTCATTAGACACATTCAAACTTAAACCACAGTGAAATACTATGGTAGAACAAGATGCAGAAATGAAAAACTACTAGTCAGCAAATGAAATACTTCATGGTCAACAGAATGGCCAGGGATACAAAGACAAATAATATCAGTTGTGGCTGAAGATGTGAAGTAACTGGGATTTCCATGTATTTTTGGTGGGAAAGTTAAAAGTCACAACTAGTTTGGATAAAGATCTGGCATTTTCTTATGGACATTATTATATGTCTACTCATAATTTTTTTAATGTAGCTAATCCTGTGTAGTTACTCAAAAGAAATAAATTTTCACCAAAAGAATTTTGCAAGATTGGTCAAACATATTTATTCTAATAGCCCTGAATTGGAAACAGCCTAGGTATTCATCATTAGGAAACTGGATAAACTGTGATGTATTTATACAACTGGATACTCCTAAAACAGTGAGCTGCTAATATATGGAACCAATAGGTGAGTCTCAAAAATATTATGCTAAATGGAAAAAAAAAAAAACCTTTACACAAGAATCCATACTGTATGTGTGATTCCATTTATATAAAGTTCCAGAACAAGCAAATTTAATCTATGGTGGGAAAAAATCAGAAGTTGCTCTGGAAGTGAGGGAACAAGAATTTCCTGGAGAGTGGTATAAGATAACTTTCTTGGGCTGATAGTAACATCCTAAACCTTGACAGAGGCTTTAGTTATCTCACTGTGTATCTGTCAGTATTCAACACACATATACTTAAAATGTGTGCATTTCATGGATTGTTTAGTTTATATCAAAATGAAAAGAAGCTGTAATGGTATGTGTTGAGAAACCTGTTTGCAGGTCAAGAAGCAACAGTTAAAACCAGACATGGAACAACGGACTGGTTCCAAATTGGGAAAGCAGTAAGTCAAGGCTGTATATTGTCACCCTGCTTATTTAACTTATATGCAGAGTACATCATGTGAAATGCTGGGCTGGATGAAGCACAAGCTGGAATCAAGATTGCCAGGAAAAATATCAACAACTTCAAACATGCAGATGATACCGCTGTAATGGCAGAAAGCAAAGAGGAACTAAAGAGGCTACTGAAGGTGAAAGAAGAGAGTGAAAAAGCTAGCTTAAAACTCAACATTCAAAAAACAAAGATCATGCCATCTGGTCACATGTGAAAAAGATGAGGGAAAAGATGGAAACTGTGGCAGATTTTATTTTCTTGGTCTCCAAAATCACTGCAGATGGTGACTGTAGCCATGAAGTTAAAAGACACTTGCCTCTTGGAGGAAACCTAGACAGCATATTAAAAAACAGAGGCATTACTTTGCCAACAAAGGTCCATGTAGTCAAAGCTATGGTTTTTCCAGTAGTCATGCAGGGATGTGAGAGTTGGACCATAAAGAAGGCTGAGTGCCGAAGAATCGATATTTTGGAACTGTGGTGTTGGAGAAGCCTCTTGAGAGTACCTTGGACTGCAAGGAGATCACCAGTCAATCCTAAACGAAATCAACCCTGAGTATTCATTGGATGGACTGATGCTGAAGCTGAAACTCCAATACTTTGGAAAGAACTTAGGAGAAAGTTTAGTGTTATGTAATTTTGAGGCATTACTTTTCTGTGCCTCAATAAATGATGGATTAATCAATAAATGGGATTCCCATATGGCACTAGTGGTAAAAATCTGTCTGCTAATGCAGGAGATGCAAGAGACATAGGTTCCATCTCTGGATTGGGAAGACCCTCTGGAATAGGAAATCGCACCCCACTCCATTATTCTTGCCTGGAAAATTCGATAGGCAGAGGAGACTGGCAGGCTAAGTCCATGCGTCACGAAGAATTGAACATGACTGAGCCACTGAGCACAGAATGGAATCGATAGAAAGATGGTAAAATGGACAGCTGTGTGTTAAAGCATGTTTAGTAAAATGCTGATGATACTAATGTATAGGGATTTACTAGAAAATATTTTTTAACTTTGCTATGTTTGCAATTTTTTTCATAATAAAATTTTAAACAAGAAGACAGAATAAAAATAAAATTAGATATGAGAAAGATATGTAAAATATAAAATTAGGAATCATAATTATGAAAACAGAATGGAGGCTCCCTAAAAAACTAAAAATATAGTGGCCATATGATCCAGCAATCCCACTCCTGAGCACATATCTGGAAATGATGAAAACTGTAATTCAGAAACATATACCCCAGTGATCCTAGCAGCACTATTTACAAGCCAAAATATGGAAGCCACCTAAGTGTAAATCGACAGATGAATGGATAAAGAAGATGCATTTATATACATATATATGCATATAATATATTCTATATATATATATATATGTATTATATGTATGCTGTTGCTGCTGCTGCTGCTGCTAAGTCGCTTCAATCGTATCTGACTCCGTGTGACCCCATAGACGGCAGCCGACCAGGCTCCGCCTTCCCTGGGATTCTCCAGGCAAGAACACTGGAGTGGGTTGCCATTTCCTTCTCCAATGTGTGAAAGTGAAAAGTGAACATGAAGTCGCTCAGTCGTGTTTGACTAGTAGCAACCCCATGGACTGCAGCCCACCAGGCTCCTCTGTCCATGCGATTTTCTAGGCAAGAGTACTGGAGTGGCTTGCCTTCTTCGATTAAATATATATAAATAATGGAGCATTTTATTCAGCCATTAAAAATAATGAAATCATGCTACTTGCAGCAACATGGATGGACCTAGAAATTATCATACTAAACAAAGTTATGTCAGACAGAGAAAGACAAATATTATGTAATATCACTTATATGTGGAATCTAGAAGACAGGACTTATTTACAAAACTAAAAGAGATTCACAGACATGGAAAGAAACACAGCACTCAGGAGGGATGGAGGTGGAGGAGGGGTAAATTAAGAGGTTGGAATTAGCAGACACAGATTACCATCCATCTAGAAAGCTGGTTGAAGACAAGAACCCATTCCATAGCACAGGGAACTGTATGCAGTAGCTATAATAACTTACAATGGAAAAGAATTTGGAAAAGAGTATGCATATACATATACAAGTATTATATGTATATGTATACAATATAATGTATGCAAATATTTATATCAATCACTTTGGTGTGTTCCTAAAACTAACATAATATTTTAAACCGACTACTGCTGCTGCTGCTAAGTCGCTTCAGTCGTGTCCGACTCTGTGCGACCCCACAGATGGAAGCCCACCAGGCTCCTCCGTCCCTGGGATTCTCCAGGCAAGAATCATTTCCCAATATGTACAAATATTGAATCATTATGTTGCACAGCTGAAACTAGATGAGAATTATATCTCAATTAAAAAAGAATAATAAATCAGCTGATTTATAAATCGGATGCTGGACAATGGGGCTTTGGTATGTTCGCCAAGTTGTAAAAGTAGATTTAGACATTGGTCAAGCAATCCATGTCCTCAGGACCTCCAGGGGCGTCTGCATGGGCAGTTTACAGTATGGCTGGGAAACAGCCAGGGATCTCCTAAATAAAAAGGGGAGGTAGATCGAGTTTCACGTTCACTGTTTTTTAACTTAAGTTCAGATATTCCTCCTCCCGTGGTGACAGTATGGTGAGAGGGGTGAAGAGAGGCCAAGAAATTGCTCAAAATTCTCTTCCTTAGTATCAATAGAAATGGCAGCGGTGAGGACCAGGCTTCCACAAAGATCCTAAAGGCTTCAGGGTACTGAGGGGAACTTACCTTCTTAAGGAAACCAGAGCTTTAGTTCTTGACTTCATGTTGTATTTCTGAGTGGCTTGTGTCTATCTCAAATGAATCATGAATTTTGAACAGGGAGTAGGACATCTTGAATAAAGTTAAATAGGCATTTACACAAAATAGAATTTAAATTTGGAGAGTCAGTGCACGCTACACGGATTGTGAAGCCACGAAAGTAAATTCCAACAGAATAATAATCCCATGAATGTACACTCCTGATTACAGAATAGTGGCCCCCAGGGACGCCCCAGGAGGTGCTTGCCATTAGGTAGTAGAAAGTGTGAAGGGATTCAAGAGAAAGGGGAATGAAACAGCAGGATATCAAACTAGGAAAGTGGGAGAGAGTTAGAATAAGTATTAAGAAAGATTCTTAGAAAATAAGCGGAATAAAACAGTGCTAGCTTGTGTAAGTAAACCTTCATCGGTTGCTTTCAATCTGTTCCAGATATGAGGGAGTTAAGAAAGATGCTGAGTGGGTGGCTCAGATGCTGAAGAATCTTCCTGTAATGCAGGAGACCCAGGTTCTATCCCTGGGTAGGGAAGATCCACCGGAGAAGGAAATGGCTACCCATCACTCCAGTATTCTTGCCTGGAGAATTCTCTCTCTGTTGACAGAGCCTGGTGGGCTACAGTCCGTGGGGTCGCAAGGAGACGGACATGACTAGCAACTAATACACTCACCACCAAGTCTTAGTCCATTTGGGCTGTGATGGTGATATATCCCAGACTGGGAAACCTATAAACAATGGAAATTTAATTCTCACAGTTCTGGAGACAGGAAGTCCAAGATCAAGGTGCCAGCATGGTTGAGTAAGGGTCTTCTTCTGGGGTCATACCTTTGTCTTCTTGTTATGTCCTCACGTGGTGGAAGGGGCTAGGAGTCTCTCTGGAGCCTATTTTTATCAGGCACTAATGCTATCCCTGAGGGCTCTAACCTTAGGACTTAAGCACCTCCCAAGGGCCAACCCACTAACACCATCACTTTTGGGGATGAGAATTTTGCAGGGGCATAGATTCAGACCACTACGAAAAGACACGACATAGGAGAGGCAGATGTTTTGATTACCTAGAAATTTTGTCTCAAACAGTGGAAAGCTAGACTAACTTCCCAGATCCCTCATTCTATCACCCAACAGCCTCCTAAGGAGCAGGGAGGGAATGCAGCTTTTACAAGAAAAATAACCCCCATCATCGAAGAGCCCCTGGAGGAGGAAATGGCAACCCACTCCACTATTCATGCCTGGAGAATCCTATGGACAGAGGAGGCTGGTGGGCTACAGTCCGTGGGGTCACAAAAGAGTCAGACACGACTGAGAGACTAAACAAAAACAATATCATGAAAATGTGTCCTATTTATAAAGTTTGCAACAAGGGCGCCGGATGGTGTGGAGTCCACCCAAAACAATCGTTTTGTGAATGGAAATCACAGGCATCTCGTGTGGCTCGTTAGACCGCACGTGTCCTGAAAGAGGGTAGACGGGTCCCTCACAGTCTCAGCAAGTTGCCTTCAAAGGGAGAGAAGCCTATGCCTAATCTCTGTTTGCCGTAGCTGCCAAAACACATTTCAACACAGAAAGGCAGCAGTCAGCTGCACTAGGAGTGAATCCTCTTCTTGGAAAATGACATTTCAGCAGAGTCTGCCAAAAGAGCTGCGGAGATGCCCAGTCTCGCCAAGCAAGGGAAGCTAAGGAGCAGAGGGGCTGTCTTTTGCATCCTGTGTGAGGCAGGAGGGCTTCAGCAGTCAAGCAATTAACCTGAATTTACGTGGGAATCTTTTAATCGTTACTGGAGTGTAGTTGCTTGACAACATTGTGCTGGTCTCTGCTGTCCAGCAAAGTGAATCAGCTATGCGTGCGTTAGTTAGTCTCTCAGCCGTGTCTGATTCTTTGCAACCCCATGGCCTGTATGTAGCCCACCAGGTTCCTCCCTTCCTGGCAAGAATACTGCAGCGGGTTGCCATTTCCTTCTCTGGAATCAGCTATATGTTTACATATATCCCCTCTTTTTTGGATTTCCTTCACACTTAGGTCGCCGCAGAGCCTTGAGTAGAGTTCCCTGTACTGTACAGTAGGTTCTCATTCACTTCAGTTCAGTTCAGTTGCTCAGTCGTTTTTGCGACCCCATGGACTGCAGCACGCTAGGCCTCCTGTCCATCAACAACTCCCAGAGTTCACTCAAACTCATGCCCATTGAGTCGGTGATGGCTTCTAACCATCTCATCTTCTGTCGTCCCCTTCTCCTCCTGCCCTCAATCTTTCCCAGCATCAGGGTCTTTTCCAATGAGTCAGCTCTTCACATCAGGTGGTCAAAGTATTGGAGTTTCAGCTTCAACATCAGTCCTTCCAATGGACATTCAGAACTGGTTTCCTTTAGGGTGGACTGGTTGGATCTCCTTGCAGTCCAAGGGACTCTCAAGAGTCTTCTCCAACACCACAGTTCAGAAGCATCAATTCTTCGGCGCTCAGCTTTCTTTATAGTCCAACTCTCAGATCCATACACGACTAATGGAAAAACCATAGTCTTGACTAGACAGATTCTCATTAGTTATCTATTTCATACATAGTATCAATATTGTGTATATGTCGATCCCAATCTCCTACCCACCCTCCGCCCCTTTACCCCTTGGTATCTATGTGCTATGCTGTGCTTAGTCGCTCAGTCCTGTTTGACTCACCACGACCGCATGGACCATAGCCCACCAGGCTCCTTTGTCCATGGGGATTCTCCAGGAAAGAATACTGGAGTGGATTGCCATGCCGCCTCCTCCAGGGGATCTTCCCAACCTGGGATCAAACCAGGTCACATGCATTGCAGGTGGATTCTTTACCATCTGAACCACCAGGGAAGCCCCTTGGTATCTATACTTGGGGATTTTTAATCAGCACAATTGTGTCTACGTAGTTAATATATAGGCCTCCAAGCTGAACTATACATTTATGTGTATATGCTTTGAGGGTGGGGAAAGGAAAAAGATATGTTAATAAAGAACAAAAATTTAGCCAAAGAGGAGTTGTTGGAAAATTGCATTCAACAAGCCTTTATTGAAAAGTGACCATATGCAATCTCTGTGTGTTGGAAGGAAGGACTCAACCCCGCCTTCTAGTTGTTTTTCAATCGTTATTCTGGGGAGCCAGCACGGGTCTCACCCTTTCCAGTTAAACACCTGTTTAATTAAATGTATGGCTAATACCTGACACAGGGAGTGGACATGGAGGCAGAGTTGCGGTGTGGGGGCAAGAGACTTGTTGAGGAGAACAGCTTGGAGAGAAAAGGAATAGTAATGGACAGGGCAAACAAAAATGCAAGTTCAAAATAGTACCTCTTCATTGATCTAAAATATTCAATAATATTTAAGAAGACTAATGGCATGACTATACAATGTAATCTCTAAAGATGGGACTGATGGAAAATTAAAAAAAAGAGATGTTTTCAATGAAATAGCTAAAATATTATAATTATATTTTATCACAATTTTTATTCCACAGTGGATAGGCAAATTCTTGTTCTTTTTATTTATTTTTGGAATTATTAAGGAAGAGAAATAGGTTTTAAATATCATGCCTGTTCTGTTGACTTTGGGAAATGACCATCAAAAAAGTCACATGGGTTCCAAAAGCCATGGGGACTTTCTGAAAGGTAAACATTTTTTTTTTCTATTTCACTCCATTTAATAGATTTTAATATTCTGACGATGGAACCTTGTTCTCAGAAACAACGTCTACTTGGGTCATGGTGAAATCTGCTCCGTTCTCCTGCTCCTGTATCTTTCCTCATCCTTTCTTCCTGTTTCCCTTCTATTTCCTATCTGTCTGCTTCTCTGTTATTGAGTGCCTTCTATATACACCGCGTGGAAGGGTTAAGCCTCAGGAGAAACTGGAATGCAGTAATAGCATCCTCACTCTCATGATAAAGAGATGAAGGCTTAGAGAGTCAAACAGGTACACACATATCTCATTTCTCCACAAAATCACCTTCTATCTGCCTTTCTTTTTTTAATCTCTGTCTGTAAAAGTTGCATGACTAAGTGCATTTGAAAATCTCACTCTGGCATTTTATTTACGTGCTTCCCTGACTGGTTATTATTAACTGATGATGGACATTAGGGATGTGACTAGTGACAATGAAAATATCACAGTTGAAGGAGGAAGAGTTAGAAGAAAAGAGGATGAGTTGAAATAAAGGATATACTCAGTGTAATTAAAACCTGGAACACAGATATCACTAAAGGAAATAAATCAGTCTGGAAAGACTAGATAGCGTATGATGATTCCAACTCCACGACATTCTGGTAAAGGAAGAACTACAGAGACAGTAAAACTGACCAGTAATTGCTAGGGTTGGGGAGGAATGATGAATCAGTGGGGCGTGGGATTTTAGGCAGTGAGACGATTCTGTATGATACTCTCATGGTGAATGTCTGACATGCGTTTGACAAAACCCACAGGACTGTACAATGCAAAGAGGGAACCCTAATCCAAACTATGGACTTCAGCTAAAAATAATGTTATTAATATTATTCACCAGCTGTAACAAATGTGTCTCACCAACACAAGACGTTAATAATAGGGAGGACTGAAGGTGAACTCTGTACTTTCTGGTCAGTTTTTATGTAAACCTATATAGCTGCACTAGAATACAAAGCCTACTAATATTTTTTAAAGACTTCTTTAAAAAAAAAAAGTACCTAATACAGGAGGAAAGTTGGCCAATGCCTAGATGCCAAAATATAACCCTATTTTAGGACACATCTTAAAGTTGCTGGATAGCTTGCCTGCTAAATATCTGAGTCCCAGTGAACAACGCCAAGTGGCTTTATATCCCGAACAAAGGACAAAGAGAAACGGTTCTAATATAAATTTCCATTTTTCTCTATTCAGTGCAGACGGCGTGCTCCTGCCTTTAAGTCATGGACAGATGGCTCAGTGACAGGCAATGGGTATTCATATGTGCAGGACTGAATCTCATTACACTCTAACAAGAAGATCATAATGGAGACAATCAAAACCAAGTCTGGCTAATCACATGTGAGAGGCACTGTTTTTTTTTTTTTTGAAACTAAGGGCAAGGACATTTTCATGCATCTGAGAAATCTGATGATGAATGTTGCCTTCATTATCTTTACTTCATTTGTTCCTTGAAAATCTATGCAGTTTAAAAGCTAAATTACAATTATACTACAGGTATTTTTATTACTGTGTTTTTCTTCAATATTAGGTAGGAGAAACCATCTATTTTTTTTTTTTTTTTGCTTATTATTATTATCTTGCTAGAAGTTCTTTAAGACAGCCACAATAAACTACTTTTTAAGATACAGGCAATCAATAAAGAAAAAATCTCAGCATAATCTGCTAGTATCATCCATAAATTCACCAAATTTCAGTATATAAATAAATGACACAGGCTTCTATTTTAGTTTACAATGTAAAGTACATGGTATGGGAGGAGTTACTTACTTAAAAATGTATCAAAAATATTAGCAATGTATCAAAAATATTAGCAACCTCATTGATTTTGTGGAACATATTTAAGACTACGCATCCATGAAGGACTGCTTTGGAAGTAGAGGAAGTGAAAGGCTTGTTGTTATATTTTTTCCTTTCAAAATTAGTCAGAACTTTAAAAATTCATGCCTATTTTAAAATGATCATTCCATGTCCTGTAAGCATCTGGGAACAGGTGTAACTTCAAGAAGCTCTTTCATCCATAAAACAGAACAAGTTTATTAATCTGAAATTTTGAACACTCTTAGTGCCGTGAATATATGTGAAAGCAATTGAATTAATAAATCATAAGAGAGGTGAAGGATGACAGGTGCTGCTTGGTATAACAGGACTCCAGCAGGTATTAGGGACTGATGGAAGAAGAGAGGCTGGTGGACACTGAAATCAGAAAACATTTTTGAGCATCTGTACAATGACAATGAAGTAGGGTGAGGATGAGACGTGAGTTAGTTTATACAAGAAGGCAGACTTAACTGAAAAGTCTTCAGAGACACAGCTCACAAAATGCCAGGTAAAGCGATGAAAGCATGATGTCCATTGCATAGCTGAGGTGCCAAGAAAGAAGGCAAACCCTTGTGTGGCAGAGATAAACCACAGATAAGAAATGTGAGCAGGGGTATAGCTCTGGGGGTAGGGAGTGTCAGAGAAGGATGGTGACTGAAGTGGGGGACTGGGCTGTCATTTCTTTGTACAACCAAGAATAGAAGCCTTCTTAATGCATGTAGGCGGAATCTAGAGAAATGGTGCAGATAAACCCTATTTCCAGGGAGGGAATAGAGACACAGATGTAGAGAATTGACATGAGGACACAGTGGGGAAGGGGAGGATGGGACGAATGGGGAGAGCAGCACTGACATATATATGTATACACTGCCACGTGTAAAACACAGCTAGTGGGAAGCTGCTATAGCGCAGGGAGCTCAGCTCGGTGCTCTGTGATGAGCTAGGGGGTGGGATGGGGTGGGAGGGAGGATTAAGAGAGAGGGGATATATATATAAATATAGCTGACTCACTTTGTTGTTAGACAGAAACTAACAATATTGTAAAGCAATTATACATCAAAACAGCAACCAAAGCAAAAATTAATACATGTGCATCCTTAAGAAAAATAATCCACCTAAACAAATGTATCCACCCATAAGAGAAGGCAATAACTAACGTTGTCTACCCTTTGGGGCCGGAAGATGAAAAATGCTTCCCTGAGAATTCTAAAATGAGCTTCCCAGGTGGCTAAGGAAAAAAACCCACCTGCCAATGCAGGAGACACAGGAGACTTGGGTTCCATCCCTGGGTCAGGAAGATCCTCTGGAGGAAGGTGTGGCAACCCACTCCAGTATTTTTGCCTGGGAAATCCCAAGGACAGAGAAGCCTGGCAGGGTATAGTCCATGGGGTTGGAAAAGGTCAGACGTGACTGATCACCCATGCATGAGCATTCTAAAATCCAGCCCTGTCTACTCCAGTGGTTTGTAGTAGGATAGCGCAAATATCTGTGAGCCAAGGACACAGGACACCAGAAATTTACATAAAATAGTTTTCCTTGAACTGTGGAAATATTACTTGGCATTTGGCAGAAGAAAAGACTATATTGGATCCCATGCCACCAGGAGTCCCAGATAGAGCTCTGCTTAAGTTAGGTTCACAAACCAAAATTATAAAACATGCAAGAGAACAAGCCATACAAGCAAGAGACAGCACACACAATGCACAAAAGCAAGAGTAGAATCCCAGGATTTTCTGATAAAATAATTGTCCGATAGAAGTTGCAAAATAAATAGACTTTAAATAAAGATATAAAGGAAGATGTTGAGATCACAAGAAAATGGTATCACAATGAAAAAGCAGATTAATTTTTTTTTTTTAATGTGTGTCTTAGAAAGTGAGGGCTTCTCCAGTGGCTCAGAAGGAAAAGAATCTGCCTGCAATGCAGGAGACCTGATTTCAGTCCCTGGGTTGGGAAGATCCATGCAGAAGGGAATGGCTACCCACTTCAGTATTCTTGACTGGAGAATCTTCCTGGACAGAGGAGCCTGGAAGGCTACAGTCCATGGGGTCACAAAGAGGTGGATATGACTGACTGGCTTTCACTTTCACTTAGAAATGGAAAGAAAGCCTAGTCATTTAAATGAAATTCTAAACCATTAGGTCAGATTATAGCTCAGATACAACTGAAGTAAAATTGGTGGGAAGGAAGATTATTAATCTAGATAGCAGCTCTCAATCTTGGCTACATTTTAGAAAAAAAAAAAAGAATCTCCTGAAACTTTAAAATAGTCCCAGGGTCCAGTTTACACTCACAGCACTTAGATCAAAGCCTCTGAACAAGGGATCTAGGTTCAACAGTTTTTATAATTCTGAAGTTGATTACACTGTGAGGTTGCTCAAGCAAGAGCTGTGCCCAAGACAACATACAAGAAAGGGGGCAAAGCGAACAGCAAGATCCAGAGGAAAAAAAGGCACGGGAGCACACAAACTAGGTCTGCTTTAGTTCTGCATTGTTTTGATTGCCTTTTCTCTGCCAGATACCGGATAAAAAGATAAGTGAGATGTACAAATGAAGAATTTCAAGGTGTATCTTTCAGCACAATTACAACAAAATCCAAAACCTACCAATGTGCTGCTTTTACAGGAAAATAGAAGCAGCTGAAATTTAACTGTACATCAAACAGCACTGCAAGCAAGGAGCATTCAGAAATCTCAACTCATTGGGAAAATTGTGTCAAATGCTATGTGTTTCCCCAATAATTTACCCAGCTGAGCTCCACGAAACCTCCTTGGACTGCAGTCCTCCACAATCTTTGCCCCCTCTGCTGTGGGAATCTAAGCAGCAATTGAGATTCTACTCAACTGGGGTCAGCTGTCCCCAGTCTTCATGTGTGAGTCTTTGAGGTCTTCCTTTTCCTGGGGGAGACATCCCCACGTTCCCATTAGGAGAGGAGGGATAACCTTCCATGAATAGGAAATTCACCACTTTACCCCAGTCCTCCTGTAACGTATCTGGTGATTGAGGGAAAAGGTGGTTGTAATAGGGTCTGAACTAGAGCCTTTCAGGAAACCTGTGGAAAGGTGGAAGAGCCCAGTGGTGATGCCTCCGATTCAAGAATGTTTCATTTTCCACTTTAGGCCATCACCTGAGTCTGGGCTCACTGGGCACATTTCACACTGCTCACACCATGTGTGGTAATGATCTGGAGATTCTTCACCTTCCCAACCTTAAAAAGAAATTAAAAATTAATAAGCCTTTTCCCCCCGTCATACCTTTTTCTCACAATAATAATTCACAGAAACTATTTTTTTTTTTTTAAGAAAAGCATTGTACCTGATTGCTATACTTTTCCAATAATCTTGGTGAAATTCTTGAAATGCTGAGAAATCCCCACCCCATATTTCAGAATTATTCCTTGGGATGAATTTCATCATAAAGTTTAAAATGTTGTCCTTAAAAACAGTCAGAGAATTATTTTAATATCTCCCAGCTCACTAGTTTGCTGTAATTTATATTGGTTAAGTAATTCACAATAAAGAAGACTTGACAAAGCACATCTCATTAAGGGACAGCGACGGAGCCTTGGTGTCTACGAATTTCTGCGTTATACTGCCACCCAGTGGTTGGTTTTATTATAGTACACTAGAACTATGGTGTTGAAGACTCTTGAGAGTCCCTTGAATAGCAAGGAGATCCAACTGTCCATCCTAAGGGAAATCAGTCCTGAATATCCACTGGAAGTACTGATGCTGAAGCTGAGACTCCAATACTTCGGCCACCTGATGCGAAGAACTGACTCATTGGAAAAGACCCTGATGCTGGGAAAGATTGAGGGCAAGAGAAGGGGAAGACAGAGGATGAGATGGTTTGATGGCATCACCGACTCAATGGACATGAGCTTGAGTAAACTCTGGGAGTTGGTGATGGACAAGGAGGCCTGGTGTGGTACAGTCCATGGGGTCGCAAAGAGTTGGACATGACTGAGTGACTAACACACACAATGATTATTCAACACTGTTCATCTATCTCAAAAAATAATCATAAAGTTAGTTTTTAAAATCACAATAAAAGAGAAAATGATAATAATTTTGTTGCACTTGCTATATTATATATGTTTAATGAAATCAGTATGACAGTTTAAAGATATTCTGATAAAAGGGTATTAAATCAAGGAGGTAGAGGGCTACCTTCAAATGTTGTTCAGTCACTAAGTCTTGTCCAGCTCTTTGCAACCCCATGGACTACAGCCTCCAAATACTTCCTTTAAATGTGTTATTCTACATATGAAAATACCTAAGCCTAGAAACGAAAATATAGTATAATAAGCATTGTTTGAAGGCCTCATCACTAGTTGATAAATTCAGATTAAAACCCTAAGACTTACTTAACTGTGACTCACAGCCAGGGAGTTTTTGGTAATTTGGCTTCATTCATTAAGAAAATTATCTCACCAATTTATTGGAGAGTGAGTCAGGAAGTCATGGAAATAATTAGCAAGATGAAAGAAGCTCAATTATTTTATGGGCTAAAATTAAAGTTCCCCTGAAATAACATGACGTGCACAAAGTGAGGTTCGTTGCCTGGAGAGGAAAAGAAAAGCTTGGAGACATAAACCCAGGCAATGCTTTAGCCAAAGTGAAGCTCATTGCTGTCACATAACTAATATTTTCACTCAGGCAAATGATATATGTCATGGTTGCTGTACTTTTTAACTCTGAGAAAGAAAAACATTCTATAAACCCTAGGAATTATATAGGAAAAACAGTGCTAGGTTGAACTATCTTTGGTCTTAACACCCGATTCTACATTGAGAGCAAAGCAAAGGAACTGCCAAAGACTATTTTTACTTTCCTCCCCAAAACTTTGTACCCATTTCATCACAATTTCTCAGCATAAAGCCCTATATGTTATAGCTGTTTGAGGCTTTTAGAAATTTTGTTTTACTGCTAAACCATGTATGAAATTGTCAATTCCAACTCATGTTCAAAGAATGATCTGAATAATCCTTTCATTAGAATAACTGAGAAAATGTTGCTGAAGTTATTGCTTTTTAAAAACCCATTCAAATTAAAATAAATAATTTTAAAAAATCAATAATACAATTGGGTGGGAATATTATTAAAAAACAGTCCTGGGGCTTCCCTGGTGGCTTGGTGGTAAAGAATGTACCTGCCAAAGCAGGAGACATGAGTTTGATCCCTGGTCTGGGAAGATCCCACATGCCAAGGATCAACTAAGTCCATGCACCACAACTACTGAGCCTGTGTTCTAGAACCCAGGAGCTGGCACACCAAATGCCTGCTGGAAATTAACTCTAGAAAGCATCACTTCAAGTTATTAAAAGGAATGCAGTGGATCCAACAGAGATACAAGGTAGTCAAAATCCAGACCCAAAGTGTCCTAAGTGGGTATAGCTGACAAATGACTCAGCCAAACACATCCCAGCTCCTCTTTCCTTGGAAATGAGATGCATCTTCACCTTGGCTCAGAGACCAGCTCCATCAGATCTCTGCTAAGATCCCAGCCTCACTTCTTACCACCGCCCTAGAAAAGGGCATAGACATTTTCAGCTTCAGCAAAATCACACTTGTGATGGTTCAACAAACACACTGTGCCTCTTTCCTCCTCTGATCCTCTGATCACAGGATCTCTACTGTCTAGCCCATCCTTCCTTCATTCTTAAGGGAATCTTGCTCTCCTGCTCTCCCCAGACAACTCTTGCTCCTTCCCACCCTGTCTATAGGGAAGTGAGTGAAGGGGTTGGTATGGCTACCTTGCCGGTTAGCTCCGTACAAGGAGGTTGGGTGAATAGACCACATGCCTGTCTCTTTGTGCCTCACTTATTCCATCTGACAAATGGGCATAAGCAGAGTTTCCATGTTGTGGGGGGCATTTGTGAAGATTCTAAATGATCACTGGCAGAGAACACTTAGCACATGGCTTGGCATATTCCAAACAAAGTATATAGCAATGAGTCCTTTTAGGGCTATGAATATATGCAAACCTATTACTCAGAGAAGTTGGGTTTTTGGACAGTTTTGTAACCGGACACAAATGTAGTCATAATGCAGGAGCTGCCCCACGAAGATAACCTGTTAGCCCCGACGTGGGGAGGGTGTGGCCAGAAGGCAGGGAGGGACCTGATCACGTCGCCCTCTGGTGGAAGCAGAGAGAATGTGCTGGGGGAAAGAGCCATTGTTCTTGCTCACCTGCCAATATCCACTCAGGCTCCACCGCTCTTCTCCCCTCCCCGCCATCAGCGTCTCTGGGGGCCCTCTAGACTAATGGAAATCATGCCAGAATACAATCACAGGACGGTCACAGTGCTGGGAAAACCTCCAGGCTTCCCCTCTCCCACTCCCATATCTTCTCAGGCATTTAGGATCAAGGCAAAAGTCTCCCTCTGGTCCCCAACCTTTACCTCCCCAGCTGAGTTAGGCACATCCCTTCTGTTCCCAAGACACTGGAGACGCAGAGATTGAAGCTCATGCATATTTACAGAGCCCTCTCTTCTTGTGGGCTTCCTTGGTGGCTCAGATGGTAAAGAACCTGCCTGCAGTGTGGGAGACCTGGGTTCCATCCTTGGGTTGGAAAGATCCCCTGGAGGAGAGCATAGCAACCCACTCCAGGATTTTTGCCTGGAGAATCCCCATGGACAGCAGAGCCTGGTGGACTGCAGTCCAAGGGGTCGCAAAGAGTCGGACACAGCTGAGCGACTAAACCACAGCCACAGTTCAAGAGACCCAAGAGGAAATGTGTGGGTATGCATCCTCATTTGAGATGATGCTGATGAAGTCCATTTGTTTAAAAGAAGTCCAGAGCCCAGGTGGCTGCAGGCTCAGTCCCTGATCTTTTCATCCAGCAGGCTTCACCCAAAGGGGACTGTGGCCCCCAGTGTTTTGGGAATCCCTTTCCTCCCTCCCTCTCACCCTTCTTTCCTTCCTTCTTTCTGTTGAGAGCTACCCATGAGGATATTTGGGGAAAGAACATTCCAGAAGCAGAGGAAAACAGGAAAAATCTCCAGAAGTAAGAGCTGATGGTGGCTTGATGAACAGCCCAGAGGCCAGTGTGGCTGGTACAGGGCTGTCCAATCAGGTACGGTAAAGCCTTTTTGGGGTCTCCCACCTCCCACACTGCTGTTCTTACCACGGTACCCATCACATCTGTGAGAGCATGCAAGACAAACTTCTCAGAAGGCCAAGCCATCAGCAGAGAGTAATTCCTGTGCCTACTGTTGTTGTCGTTAAGTCATTCAATCGTGTCAGACTCTGCAACCCCACGGCCTGCAGCACACCAGGATTCCCTGTCCGTCACCGTCTCCCGGAGCTTGCTCAAGCTCATCTCCATTGAGGCGGTGATGCCATGCAACCATCTCATCCTCTGTTGTCCCCTTCTCCTCCTGCCTTCAATCTTTCCCAGCATCAGGGTCATTTCTAATGAGTTGGCTCTTCACATCAGGTGGCCAAAGTATCAGAGCTTCAACTTAGGTCCTTACAATAACAAGAGAGCATTTGTGAGGGGAGGGTATTTGTTTTGTTTGCTCGCTTTTAATAAGGTCCCTTATTTCCTTGCATCTCTCTGTCTTGGGGCACTAGGTCATCGTCAAAGCACCTTTTGGTCCTGAACGCAAGGCCTGTGGGAACTCAGTCTGTGAGTGGCTTCACGAGCAGAAAGCGGAGGAGAAGCACTGTCACTCTTTTGCACACTTCATCGAGAAAATGACCAAATCCCACAGAAATATTTTCAGATGTCAGGTCCGCAGGGCTGAGCCCCTGCCCCCTTCACCTCTGAATTCCTTGTGCCCAGAGTCCCATCTGGCACAAGGGGAGACTCAGTGAACTGGAACTGAACTTAGCTGAAGCGGAAAGGAGCATTTGGTGAATCCGAGAAGAGGCAGATAATCTGGCCGGCTGTGGGTTCTTGGTTAGCATTTTGAAGTTGGAATGTTCCAGGAGATGTTTGTGCTGCTGCTTGCATCTTTGCAGAAGGTCTCAAATACAGCTGCAGGCTTGGCAATTTTCAAGCAGCGCAGCTGGATGTTGGGGGTCTGGAATTCTCGCCTGACCCACACCTCGCCCACAGCCTCGCAGACCCGATCAGTTCAACCCCCAGATTGTTCCAGTCCCTACCAGTAACCATCAGCAGATGCCTCGAGAAGACGGGGCTGGTTTGGTTTGGTGGTAAATGAAAACTGGTTTCTGAACTTTCCATCTCTCCCGCAGCTCTCCCCTCCTAGGCGAAACCTGATCATCCAACCACGGACTGGAGAAAACAAGTGCCTGCAAACTGCTTGGAGGTCTTGAGTGTCTGGTCTGAGCCACCACAGAAAAGCTTGCAGCAGCCAAATGAGTTTCAGACACACAGGACGTTGAACTCTTTGCGAGAGGAATGATGGATATGCCAGGTCTAGTTCACGCACTCACCTCTGGAATAACTGGTAAATGTCACCACACAGAAGGTTTTAGGTTTCATCATTACAGTCATTATGTTTCGTGGAATTTTTTTCCACCTTCTTATTATTCGTCTTGGATATTGACCTTCAACTGGCACTCCTGCCAACACAGAGGAATGGACAGACAGGTTTCTGCCACAGCCATCCAGCTGTGCCTCTGTTGTTCTCTGCTTACCAACCATGAGCAGGTCAGTGAATCTCCTACCTTCCTCATCTGGAAAATGGGTACAATGAGCCTTCTTCCCCTATCAAGGTATTAATGGCCTATGTGGACATAGGAACATTTACAAATCTAAATTAAAAGTTTAGAAATTTCTGACATGGTATACAACTGGCAAGCATTTCTCTAATATTGCTGCTTTCTTTTAAATTTTTCCTGATTTTCAGCATTTGGTCCTATTTTCTTCATTCCTTAGAACCCAGATGCTAAGCAAATAAGCCAATGAAAATAAAACAAAGATTCCCAAGTATTTTATATAACTACATCTATATGTGTAGTTCCGGTAACTTTGAAAGATTTAAACCTTGCAGTCAAGGTTAAATCACTTACCTTATCATCTAGGCGTCAGTTTTCCCAGCTGCAGAAAGGGAGGGTTTAATCATGGGATCGCTGAAGCTTCTTCCAGTGCGCAAGTCATCTGGTTCTCTGAAGAAACAAACCTGTCACAATTAAATATGGGGCATGCTACCCAGGAAATCATGCCCAGTGTTTCCCAGACGTAACCACAGATTTTGCCTGTTTTTAAAATAGAGATTTCTGCAGACGAATGGATAAGAAAGCTTTGGTACCTATACACAATGGAGTATTCAGTTCAGTTCAGTCACTCAGTCGTGTCCGACTCTCTGAGACCCCATGAATCACAGCATGCCAGGCCTCCCTGTCCATCACCAACTCCCGGAGTTCACTCAAACTCATGTCCACAAGAGTCGGTGATGCCATCCAGTCATCTCATTCTCTGTTGTCCCCTTCTCCTCCCGCCCCCAACCTTTCCCAGCATCAGAGTCTTTTCCAGTGAGTCAACTCGTCGCATGAGGTGGCCAAAGTATTGCGGTTTCAGCTTCAGCATCAGTCCTTCCAATGAACACCCAGGATTGATCTCCTTTAGAATGGACTGGTTGGATCTTCTTGCAGTCCAAGGGACTCTCAAGAGTCTTCTCCAGCACCACAACACTCAGCAATTAAAAAGAATGCATTTGAATCAGTTCTAATGAGGTGGATGAAACTGGAGCCTATTATACAGAGTGAAGTAAGCCAGAAAGAAAAACACCAATACAGTATACTAATGCATATATATGGAATTTAGAAAGATGGTAATGATAACCCTGTATATGAGACAGCAAAAGAGACACAGTGTATAAAACAGTCTTTTGGACTCTGTGGGAGAGGACGAGGGTGGGATGATTTGGGAGAATGGCATTGAAACATGTATATTATCATATGTGAAACGAATCACCAGTCCAGGTTTGACACATGATACAGGATGCTCGGGGCTGGTGCACGGGGATGACCCAGAGGGAGGATAAGGGGAGGAGGGAGGTGGGAGGGGGGTTCAGGAAGGGGAACTCATGTACACCCGGGGCGGATTCATGTCAATGTATGGCAAAAACCAACCAATATAATATTGTAAAATAATTAGCCTCCAACAAAAAAAAATAAATAAATAAAATAAAAATAAAATAGAGATTTCAAGGTTCTGCCTTAGAAGTGCTGATTCCAATTATTCTGGGAAGAGGCCTGAGAATCTGTATTCTTAAGCAGCACTCCAGATATTCTCACCTACCAGGCAGGTTTCAGAAGCAGTGGTTTTATGGAAAGCCTCAAAGTCATCACCTTTCAATAGAAATATTGTAGTACCTGCCCTGAAATATCATGGGAAGCTCAAACTATCCTCTTTGGAGACTCACTCTCCTTATATCATAAGATGGTATATCTCTCTCCTTATTATAAATGACTGGCATTAAGATTCAAACTAGTAATAAGTCTCTCAGTTTGTGTGTTAAGAAATTCCAGCAGGCAACTGTGTTTGAATCTGTGCTTCCTGAGAAGTTTTGAAATCTCTATGCAGAGTTACCAGACTAACAGGCAGCCAGTGCTGTATACTATGTGGCTTTGAGAAATTTACTTAAACCCCATGGACTCCAGTTTCATTACATGTTGGATACACGTAAGAATCATTCCTTTATGTCTCAGAGATTATGTGAGATACGGATTCTGATCAGGGGTGATGTGTTTCATGATACTAAAAGAGTTCATTTCACCGTGATTTTTTAAAAATGAAACCACAGATTATTTTTAACTTGTATTCATAAACCATAGTAAACGTTAATGACATTAAGAATAAAAGTACATTTTTTCTTGACGATTCCATTTCTTACCCCTGGTGCTCTGCTTGAATTTAGGTAAAATGGAATCCAGTTTTGAAATTTGGGCATCAAGTTCAACTAAAGTGGAAGGTCAGAGTGCACACCCACTACCCACCCACCCACCTGCCCACCGCCCAGTGTTTTCTCTAGACAAGAACCTGGGGGCATTCTAGGTTTGGAAAATGGGTCGAATGATCTTTCTACACACCAGCAGACACCAGCGCTCTGATCTGGGGTGAGGACACCCTCCCAGGAGCCCCTTCCACTAAGAGGACCTGGGTGGGTCCTTCACTCAGGCTCCCATCCGGAAGTCACTGGACTGGACCTTAGTTCTGCCCATCCTAACTTTCCCTCCACTGATCCTGTCACCTTAAGGGGCAGAGCTGGTCCACGTCTGGGGGTCTTTGTTTCTGCAGAAATTCTGAACCAGCCCCCTCAGGCAGTTTCAGCAGAGCCACTGCTCTCCTCAGTCCCCCCAAACACACATCTTCCAAATGCCCCGCTTCCTCCTGCATAACACCCACTCCATTATATGGCCCTAAGTCCTGAACAAAGGCCAGAGCAGGTTTCTAAAGAACAAAAACATTGTATTTAGTAAGCCACTCTTGCCAAAGAGGTAGTAGGAGACTAGAACAAGGATAAATGCTACGCTTTTGTCCTGTCTGCAGGGAGGGGCTGCAGATCAGTAGTTTCCACAAAATTCATACAAAGCCAGCAGCGCACAGGTTAATGTCTAAAGTAGATTATTTATTCTTGCCTTTGCCCAGAATGAATGCCTGGTAATAGAGATGGCTCAACAAGCCTGACTACTAGTTTTGCTGTTATCTGAACCTTCCAAGGCTGGGTTTGTGGCTAAATTGTAAGCCTGTCTCCATAACCCAGACATAATGCCTGCTCTCCCGGCTTCTCCCAGCACGGGTATTACCTACTTTTGGAGCCTGCTCGCCTTCCTGTTTCCTTTGCTGCTCTGTCCTCTAGTGTTTCAAATCAGGTACTACATACCCAGTCATTTCTACCTGGAAGACAGCTCAGTTCAGTTCAGTTCAGTCGCTCAGTCCTGTCTGACTCTGCAGCCCCTTGGACTGCAGCACGCAGGCTTCCCTGTTCATCACCAACTCCCGGAGCTTTCTCAAGCTCATGTCCATCGAGTTGGTGATGCCATCCAGCCATCTCATTCTCTATCACTATCATCTCCTGCCTTCAACCTTTTCCAGCATCAGGGCTTTTCTAGTCCTTTGGGTCAGGTGGCCAAAGTATTGGAACTTTGGCTTCAGGATCAATCTTTCCAATGAATACGCTGGACTGATTTCCTTTAGGATTGACCGGTTTGATCTCCTTGTTATACAAGGGACTCTAAAGAGTGTTGTCCAACACTGCAGTTCAAAACATCAATTCTTTGGCACCCAGCTTTCTTTATGGTCCAATTCTCACATACATCCTGGAGGAGGGCACAGCAACCCACTCCAGTATTCTTGCTTGGAGAATCCCGTCGTCAGAGGAGCCTGGCGGGCTAAAGTCCATGGGGTCGCAAAGAGTCGGACATGACCCAGCCACTAAGTACCTCACATACATGACTGCTGGAAAAACCATAGCTTTGACTAGATGGACCTTTGTTGGCAAAGTAATGTCTCTGTTTTTTAATATGCTGTCTAGGTTGGTCATAGCTTTTCTTCCAAGAAGCAAGCATCTTTTAATCTAATGGGTGCAGTCGCGATCTGCAGTGATTTTGGAGCCCAAGAAAATAAAGTTTCTCACTGTTTCCCCATCTATTTGCCATGAAGTGATGGGACCAGATGCCATGAACTTCATTTTTTGAATGCTGAGTTTTAAGGGAGCCTTTTCACTCTCCTTCTTCACTTCCATCATGAGGCTCTTTAGTTCCTCTTCACTTTCTGCCATAAGGGTGGTATCATCTGCATATTTGTGGTTATTGATATTTCTCCTGGCAATCTTGATCCCAGCTTGTGCTTCATCCAACCTGGCATTTCACATGATGTACTCTGCATATAAGTTAAATAAGCAGGGTGACGATACACAGCCTTGACAAACTCCTTTCTCAATTTGGAACCAGTCTGTTGTTCCATGTCCAGTTCTAACTGTTGCTTCTTGACCTGCATACAGATTTCTCAGGAGGCAGGTAAGGTGGTCTGGTATTCCCATCCCTTTAACAATTTTCCACATTCCTCTTGGAAGTCTGGAAATGTTTGCCTTTCACAGAAATATTATACTACAGGCAACTGTCCCAGGCATAGCTGAGATTCAAACCCAGGATCTCCTGTTTACTAGACAGGTGCTTTAACCAGCTAAGCCACAGCACCTGTTGAAGGCAGCTGGGAATCCCCAAACTAAAAAAGCTAAATGTGACCTTTGGGGTCATTATGGTTACATTTACTCATTTGAAGATATCAAAAAGTCAAGTGACTTGTTTTGGAGAATGATATACTAGAACAGAGAATTATTGTCTTATTTAAAAAAAAAGTTCACATTGTGTGTCTAATTTTGTTCATGTTATTTTCCCTTTCATTTCAATTCAATTTAACAGAGGCATAAAGTTATTTTTTGCCTACATTAGTTCTCATGTTACTGTACTACTACTTTATATTGATTAATTCATCATATAAACTGATGTCTTAATTTTATTAGTTTTATATTATTTTTACATTTTGAAAGATGAATAATTGACTTTTAAAGAGAAGAAAGCATAAATAAATGATTTACCTTTGAGTTCAGCTTTGGCCATGGACTTCAAATCTGTGAGCCTTATGTGTGACAGTAAGCCAACTATTTAGATATTTTTAAAATTTATAATTCATAGAGTTTTCTTATTCATATATATTCACACTAATAACATTTCCAATTCAGTCACACCGTGGTGACAGTATGTGGTATAAGTATATGTAAATCAGACGTTTTGAACTATTATTCCTGGTCTAAAATCTTCTTATGAACAACTCAAATTTTAAAAAATTGCGTGTGACAGAAGCTTATTTTTTTTTTACTGAAGTATAGTTGGTTTAAAATGTCATGTTAATTTCTAATGTACAGCAAAGAAATTCAGTTCTACATATGTCTACACATTCTTTCTCTATGTTATTTTCCATTAGGGTGCATCACAAAATACTGTCTATAGTTCCTTGTGCTATACAATATATCGTTGTTGTCTAATGGAGGTTTTCATTCTATCTACAGGATCCAAAGGGCAATTCTTTTGAATAGCTTTACAATTTACATCATACATATATTCTGTATCTTCTTTATCTTTGATAAAGTTGAATTTATAAGAACTAGTATTTGAAAATTATTTTGTTTCCATTATTTCAATTTTGCCCATTTATTTTCATATATTACAAGAATAATGTTCACTTTAGAAAAATTGAAAGCTAGAGAAGAATGCAAAGAATACATAAATTACATAGAATAGAAAAAAGCCAGCCATCCAGATATTTGTGTATTCACCCTTTCCATCATCTAATATCTATATATTAATGTATAGTTGCATGTATGTGTCAATATAAAATAGATAGACTTATAGTTTCAGTTCAGTTCAGACCCTCAGTCATGTCCAACTCGTTGCGACCCCATGGACTGCAGCACGCCAGGCCTCCCTTTCCATCAACAACTCCAGAGTTTACACAGACTCATGCCCACTGAGTTGGTGATGCCATCCAACCATCTCATCCTCTGTCGTCCCCTTCTCCTCCTGCCCTCAATCTTTCCCAGCATCAGGGTCTTTTCAAATGAGTCAGCTCTTCGCAACAGGTGGCCAAATATTGGAGTTTCAGCTTCAACATCAGTCCTTCCAGTGAACACCCAGGACTGATCTCTTTTAGGATGGACTGGTTGGATCTCCTTGCAGTGCAAGGGATTCTCAAGAGCCTTCTCCAACACCACAGTTCAAAAGCATCAATTCTTCGGCTCTCAGTTTACTTTATAGTCCAACTCTCACATCCATACATAACTACGGGAAAAAACATAGCTTTAACTAGACAGACCTTTGTTGGCAAAGTAATATCTCTGCTTCTTAATATGTTGTCTAGGTTGGTCATAACTTTCCATCTAAGGAGTAAGCGTCTTTTAATTTCATGCTACAGTCACCATCTGCAGTGATTTTGGAGCCCAGAAAAATAAAGTATGTTACTGTTTCCGTTGTTTCCCCATCTGTTTGCCATGAAGTGATGGGACTGGATGCCATGATCTTAGTTTTCTGAATGTTGAGCTTTAAGCAAACATTTTCACTCTCCTCTTTCACTTTCATCAAGAGGCTCTCTCCTTCTTCTTCACTTTCTGCCATAAGGGTGGCATCATTTGCATATCTGAGGTTATTGATATTTCTCCCGGCAATCTTGATTCCAGCTTGCGCTTCTTCCAGCCCAGCAGTCCTCATGATATACTCTGCATATAAGTTAAATAAGCAGGGTGACAATATACAGCCTTGATGTACTCCTTTTCCTATTTGGAACCAGTCTGTTGTTCCATGTCCAGTTCTAACTGTTGCTTCCTGACCTGCATACAGGTTTCTCAAGAGGCAGGGCAGGTGGTCTGGTATGCCCTCTCTTTCAGAATTGTCCAGTTTATTGTGATCCACACAGTCAAAGGCTTTGGCATAGTCAATAAAGCAGATATAGATGTTTTTCTGGAACTCTCTTGCTTTTTCCATGATCCAGTGGGTGTTGGCAATTTGATCTCTGGTTCCTCTGCCTTTTCTAAATCCAGCTTGAACATCTGGAAGTTCTCGGTTCACGTACTGTTGAAGCCTGGCTTGGAGAATTTTAAGCATTACTTTACTAGTGTGCGAGGTGAGTGCAATTGTGCGGTTGTTTGAGCATTCTTTGGTATTGCCTTTTTTGGGGATTGGAATGAAAACTGACCTTTTCCAGTCCTGTGGCCATTGCTGAGTTTTCCAAATTTGCTGGCGTATTGAGTGCAGCACTTTCACAGTATCATCTTTCAGGATTTGAAATAGCTCCACTGGAATTCCATCACCTCCACTAGCTTTGTTTGTAGTGATGCTTCATAGTCAAGGCCCACTTGACTTCACATTCCAGGATGTCTGGCTCTAGGTGAGTGATCACACCATCGTGGTTATCTGGGTCATGAAGATCTTTTTTGTACAGTTCTTCTGTGTATTCTTGCCACCTCTTCTTAGTATCTTCTGCTTCTCTTAGGTCCCTACCATTTCTGTTCTTTATGGAGCTCATCTTTGCATGAAATGTTCCCTTGGTATCTCTAATGTCCTTGAAGAGATCTCTAGTCTTTCCCATTCAATTATTTTCTCTCTTATCTCTCCTTGCTTTTCTTTGGAACTCTGCATTCAAATGGGTATATCTTTCCTTTTCTCCTTTGATTTTTTTCTTTTCTTTTTACAGCTATTTGTAAGGTCTCCTCAACCATTTTGTCTTTTTGCTTTTCTTTTTCTTGGGGATGGTCTTGCTCCCTGTCTCCTGTACAATGTCATGAACCTCCATCCATAGTTCATCAGGCACTCTGTCTATCAGATCTAGTCCCTTAAATCTATTTCTCATTTATACTATATAATCATAAGGCATTTGCTTTAGGTCATACCTGAATGCTCTAGTGGCTTTGCTCACTTTCTTCAATTTAAGTCTGAATTTGGCAATAAGGAGTTCATGATCTGAGCCACATTCACTCCCGGTCTTGTTTTTGCTGACTGTATAGAGCTTCTCCGTCTTTGGCTGCAAAGAATATAATCAATATGGTTTCGGTGTTGTCCATCTGGTGATGTCCATGTGTAGAGTTTTCTCTTGTGTTGTTGAAAGAGGGTGTTTGCTATGACCAGTGCGTTCTCTTGGCAAAACTCTCAGCCTTTGCTCTGCTTCATTCTGTACTCCAAGGCCAAATTTGCCTGTTACTCCAGGTGTTACTAAACTTATAGTTTGGTAATCTTTATTTATTCTTAACAACAGTGCATTTTTTTTTTTGTTTTTCTATATGAATATTTGGTAACTCTTTAAATATATTCCCAAATTTTCTTCTAACATGTTGGGCTGATTGCACATGCTGTGTCTTAAGTGTCCATATCCCCATATCTTTGATTCAATTGGATATTATAATTTTTAAAAACTAACCAACTTAATTGATTAAATTTTTCTCCTCATGGACCTGTGTTTAATTAGGAATGAGATTTCTCATTTTTTATCTATTTAGTGAATTCTTTTATTTCTTCATATTTGTAGAACCAATTTGTTTTCCTTACCAATTTTTCCATTAACATATTCTTGTTTTCTTGTTGATTTATAGATGCTCTTTATATATAAAGGATAGTATGCAAAATATCAGCAATGAACTGTATAAAACCAAAGAAGTTAGAAATACAAACAAAAAAGGACCAAAACCTAGACCACAGTGTATGTGCTAAATGTGCCCCACTTAGTCTTTAATTATCATGTAGCTAGAAATAACGGAGAAGGCAATGGCAAGCCACTCCAGTACTCTTGCCTAGAAAATCCCATGGATGGAGGAGCCTAGTGGGCTGCAGTCCATGAGGTTGCGAAGAGTCAGACACGACTGAGTGACTTCACTTTCACTTTTCATTTTCACGCATTGGAGAAGGAAATGGCAACCCACTCCAGTGTTCTTGCCTGGAGAATCCCAGGGATGGGGGAGCCTGGTGGGCTGCCGTCTATGGGGTCACACAGAGTCGGACACGACTGAAGCGATTTAGCAGCAGCTGCTAGAAATAACAGAATATAATAGATTTTAACAATATGCCTCATAAGATTTAATATTTCTTATCCTTGTTTAGTAATATCAATTATCTGCATGTTAGATCTCTGTTGTTTTATAATAATAGCTATATTTTTCTTCTTTTTGGTTTTCACTTTTTTTTTTTCTTCTCATCTCCAGTTTGAAGCAGCCTTTTAGGCTTTGCTTTCACCTCATTGAATTTTCTGCAGTTTGTCCTTCTCTTTGAAGCATCTATTACTATTTATAATGATGTGATGCTACCACTTTTATCTTCAAGTTGTAAGGGAAATTAATAGCCCTGCTATGAATCCAGAAACTGGCCCAGTCCTACAGGTTACTGCAAGGACAAGTGTCTCCCTGCATCTCCATCATTAGCTCAGCCCCACCCCACTCTAAACACACTTGTTTTCTTCCAGCCCTTTTCTACCTGAGAGCCTTTTCACCTGGCATTTTAATTGACTTGAACACCAAAGACTGTCAGAAGGAAGAACACCCGCTTCATGTTTCTCTCAACCAGTTCCACCTCATTTTTAAGATCTCCTCTGAAACATCACCGTGTTAGAGAGAAGTCCTCTGATCACACTACATCAGCTCTTCCATCTTGTTATTTACTGGCTCACCCTGTTTTTCTCCTACGTGGTAGCTACACAATTCACAAGCACAGATATTTTGTGGCACCCAGTCTCCCACAATTCTGACTTTTGATACCAAGACTCAGGACCCAAATGTGTGTGTGTGTGCAGTCGTGTCTGACTCTTTGCCACCCCATGGACTGTAGCCCACCAAGCTTTTCTGTCCATGAAATTTTCCAAACAAGAATACTGAAACGGTTACCATTTCCTACCTTAGGGGATCTTCCTGACCCAGGTATCTAATCTGTGTTTCCTGTGTCTCCTGCATTGACAGCCAGATTCTTTACCACTGAGCCACCTGGGAAGCCCAGGAGGCCATAACCAATTTACTGCTACTATTTAGTTGCTAAGTTGTGTCTAACTCCTTGTGACCCCATGGACTGTAGACTGCTAGGCTTCTCTGTCCCACATCTCCTGCAATAGTAAATGAATTCTTTACCAGTGTGCCAACTGGGAAGCCCCTAGGATTCAAATAGACTTGTATAAATTTTTAGATACACCCCTTGAATCTAAACTTTCTCATTTTACTCTTCAAAATGTAGAAATCAATTATATTCAGGTAAAATAATATCTCTCACTAAAAATAAAATCCTTGTGAATAGAATAGCTTTGATATTAGATGATACTTGTATTAATCATTTAAATTTTTTGTTCATTTTTTCCCTCTGATGTGAGGCTGGGATCACTTTTATTTACTCCTGTGTACTCAGTGGTTTGCAAAATAAATGCTTGAATGCATGAATGAATGATACACGCCTAGCACACACTGCTTCTACCGTTCTAACTTTTCTTGAAACTTTTGCATATGTAACCAGCAAGCTTTAGTTGGAATATGCTTACTAGTATTCTCCTTGATTTTTTAGTAAGTATGCATTGATTTTAATGTTGGCCACTTGAAATCTCTAAATAGATGAACCAAGATAGAAAGACTGCAGCCACTAAATTAAAAGATGCTTGCTCCTTGGAAGAAAAGTTATGACAAACCTAGACAGCATATTAAAAATCAAGGACATCACTTTGCTGACGAAGGTCCATATAGCCAAAGCTATAGTTTTTTCAGTCGTCATGTACAGATGTGAGAGTTGGACCATAAAGAAGGCTGAGCACTGAAGAATTGATGATTTTGAATTGTGATGCTGGAGAAGACTCTTGAGAGGCCCTTGGACAAGCAGATCCAACCAGTCAATCCTAAAGGAAATCAGTCCTAAATATTCAGTGGAAGGACTGATGCTGAAGCAAAGAACCAACTCATTGGAAAAGACCCTGATACTGGGAAAGAATGAGGGCAGAAAGAGAAGGGGGCAACAGAGTATGAGATAGTTGAATGGAATCACCGTATCAATGTAGATGAGTTTGAGCAATCTCTGGGAGATACTGAAGGATAGGAAGCCTGGCATGCTGCAGTCCACGGGGTCATAAAGAGTCAGACATGGCTTAGCGACTAAACAACCAAAAGAAAGTGGTAGGGATATGGGTGGAGGTAAGTACATGGTTTTAGAATAAATTTAATGTGAATTTATAGGGCAAGTTTTTGGGGGGCAATTTTTTTGTTTATTTCAGAATTTGATGTATGTGGTGTGTTGTTCAAGAACATTTTTCTCATCCCACTTCATCAGTGTTCCAATTAGCAGACATTCCTTCTGGAAATTAACTCATGGTATTCTCTTATCCTTATAAAATTGCCCGAATTTGTTTTCTTGTTGGTCAGAATGAGCTGAAAAAGAAGCTCAGAAAACACAGATCAGGCATATCCAGTCTGCCATCACGTCATTCCCAAATTTCAGATTTAGGTCTGCACTGAACTTGGTTGGTTCATTTGTAATTGCAACTTTAGAAGTCATTTGGCCTTTCTTATTATCCAACTGAACTTAAATGATTTCCTAGATCTAATGTGAAAGATAAGATGACATGTTTCACTGCCAAGGGGCACTGGCCAGCCATACAGATCAGAGCTGCCTCTTTGTGCTATGAAGGTTGAAAATGCAGATGGAGCTTACACACAGCTGCAGAAAAGGGAATGTGGGCCAGCTGGCTTGCCCAGAGGACCAGAAAGAGGTCAGTTGTCTTCCCCCGTTAAAGTTTCTAGAAGCAGAGGTCAATTTGGGGTTTCCTTAGAAAATTGTATTGGTAGAAAAAGAAACTTAGGTCTTTATGAAGAGTAAATAAAGTCACACCAAGAAAGGCTGGGGGCTTCCCAGGTGGCTTAGTGGTAAAGAATCAGCCTGCCCCAGTGCAGAAAATATGGGTTCGATCCCTAGGTCAGGAAGATCCCCTTGAGAAGAAAATGGCAACCCAGTCCAGTATTCTTGCCTGAGAAATTCCATGGACAGAGGAGCCTGGTGGACTATAGTCCACGGGGTCGCAAAAGAGTCAGCCATGACTTAGGGACTAAATAAAACAGCAAGAAAGGTTGGGCCCTGGGGAACAGGCATCATGGGGATCTTAGGAGTCATTAAATGGTTTTGGGTTAGGTCCGGGCCCCAGACCATAAGAGCCATTCAATCAGAAAGGCCAGCTTCAAAGGCAAAAGGCTTTCATTTGAATGTGTGTGTTCTCTAAACACACATTTTAGAGAAATGTTGAGTGGAATTCACAGATGCTTTTCCAAATAGTGCTGGTTGTGGAATAAGGTAGATTTGCAAATCTCCTTATGTGACTTGATGTGGGCTGTGTTACAAAGGTTGGAAATTTGGGGGGCCACCTAGGCTTTCCAAGAAATATTGCAGCACAGCTAGAAGCTGAGTAATCAGAGGGCCTCAGGAGAGAGAAGGGGAAGGCGAAAGAGACCAGATTGGTATCCACTTAATCAGGAACAATTCTGAGAATTTTATGGTTCCCAGAAAGAATCTGAGGTAATTCAGTCTGCATGCTGAAGGTTTACACTTGACTGTGTGAAAGTTACCTGAAGAGATCACTTAAAAATACAGATTTCTGGGTCCCATCCAGACTAACTGTATCATAATTGTCTGGGAAGTGGTCTTATAACCTGTAATTTTTACAAAAAATCTCTCCAGTGATTCTGCTTTATAGTCAGGTATGGGGATCTCTGATACAGGGCATAGAAATATACAAGAAAGTCTTTCAAAAGGGGGTACATATGTTTCTGATACATTTTAATAAAAGAATCTTGGTAAGTTCACATTGAACTGTGTATTCTTTGAAGTCAGGGATTGATTTGTACTTCTCTGTCTTTTTGTACACCAATTTCAAATCCATCTTCTTAAACTTTTGCTTTCACAATAGGACTGCCTTCCTTAAAATCTTGTCATGATGTAATTTCAAGCCATGATTTAATGAAATGGACCAGACTTAAACGCTCTGCTATAAAGAACTAGAAACAGGACAAATATATAAAATAATTGTTTATAGATATTGGATTACAGGCATCATAGAATTATGCCCTCCAGGAAAAAATAATAAACACAGCAGCAACATGAGGTTAACCTCAGGGTAATCATGGTTTTCTACCTATATACACATGCTCTAGACCATGATAGACAGAATTGACTAAAAGTAGATTCCAAGCAAATAATATTTGGAGTACCTGAAATGTAATAAAAAATTACAAGACATACCAAAAAACAGGAAAATGTGAATCATAACCAGAAGAAAAATCAGTCAATAAAATTGGACAAAAAATGACAGACATGATAGCATTAGTCATAAAAGAATTTAAAAGTGTTGCTATAAATAACTGAATATAAACAAAGATTTCAAGAAAAACATAAATATAGTGATGAGAGAAGTGGAAGGCACAAAAAGGAGTTAAATATTACCTAGTAATAAAAATATAATACTTCAAAATTTCACTGGCTATTTACTACAGGGTATTTAATTAAGCACTGCAAGATAAAAGATTAATGAACTTTAACATTGCAAAGGCAATTATTTAAACTGAAAATCGGATTATTTAAAAAAAAACTGAAAAAAAAAGAATAGACTTTTGAAATGGTGATGTGAAGAGTTCCATGGACTCCTAACCTGGTGAAACAATTATAAGGGCTGAAAATTGTATTATGAAAATAAATCAGCTATTTAATGACACTAGAAATTGTCCCAAGGGCCTAGAGCAAATTTAAAACATGCATTCAAGGACATCTACTAAATATTAATAAGAATAGCAAGAGTCTTTGGCATTTATGCTATGACCCTACTCACCCCCACCCTCCAACACCCACACTCAGGTCAAGTGTAGCAGAAATTCTTTCCTGAGTATTTTGGGCCAATAGTGCATTACCCTCAACTTCAAATTTAAGACTCACCTTAGATTTTGTAGACACGCAGGCAGAGCCTTAAACAAATACCACAGTCAGCATTTCTAGGTATGGCCAGGAAAAACCCCTCATACCTTTTTATGGTTTCATGTTAGTTTTGTATATGGAGAAAAACCATACTGCAATAACATTTTATTCTGACTTATATTTTCTTCTGATATGTAGGCATGCGAAGACTTTTTTCTTAACCTGGAAAATGTTATTTTGTAAGAAATGGTGTGGAGAATGGGTCCAGTAATTGAATAAAAAGTCTGTGATCAGTACAAAACTTGCTTTTCAAAAAACATTCTGAATAACGGCAATAAGCACTTTTTTATTTGGAAAATCACCTTTTAAACGAGTTTAAAATATGTTCTAATCCTTGAAGCACCTTGTGATGTCTGAAGAATCCAAACATCATGTTTTGATAGTTGGCATACATGAGTCATCTTCGGTCCAGCTGCGGGTGGAATGCAAGGAGACAGGAAAGGGAAGGTGTGTATCTCGCTAGTGTCTGGATGCGCTTCTGTGGAAAAGCTCACCAGGTGTTTGGAGGCTGTTGCAAGTTCCAAATATTTTGGGCAAGACTGGCTGCCAGATTAGAAATGGGACAGAGCTCCTTCAAGGAAGCAGATGCGGCCAGGGTTTAGTCAAGTCTCTAGTTTGCCAATACATCAACGTGTCCTGGCCCAAATCCCCATCCATTAGCTGCGTAAACAAGAATCTTAATAGTCCATTCCTGTGGTGCTGAGTCTCTTAACATGATGACTATTGATGATATAAGTGTTTTAAAATGAATCTTGTAAGGTGTAAGTTTCTGATCTCAAAAGTTAGAATTTTCCAGAAAACACGGCATATGGAAATCTGTGTAAAGCAACATGATCCATTAAGAAGATAATGGATTTTGGAGCTATCTTAATACTAGTGCTTTTATCTCTGTCTGCCAAGTCAACATCTGCCTACATTTCAGTTTTCTCATCTCTAAAATGGAAATAACATTTGCTGAATTGATTCATGAACTGCTTTGCAATGTCATGCACATGTTAGCTAAATGAAAAAAAGATAATTTTCAAAATTATATTATTCCCAAACACTGTATGTTTTTGGTTAGGTGATAATGAGGATTCAAATCCAAAGTCTCGAAAAGGACTTCCTTTGGTTGTGCTAATTTTTCAGTGAATTAATCTCATGCAAGGAAGCTCTCTTCTTTGTTCCACTTCATCTTTGCTCAGCCTATGGGCTCCCGGCTTCAAATCCTTTCCAGTCACTTCCCTGGTGGTCCAGTGGTTAAGACGCTGCACTTTCATTGCTGCTGCTCCTGCTGCTAAGTCGCTTCTTACTGCAGGGGGCATGGGTTCAGTCCTTGGTTGGGAAACTAAGATCCCACACACTGCAGCACTGCCAAAGGAAAAAAAAAAAAATTCCCATCCTACAGAGGTTGTTGTTACAGTATTTTTGCCTTGACTGGGGACTCTGGGACAGTCAGTCAAGGATGCTTCACTGACTAGTTACAAGATCAGACAAACTCAGCTCCTCTACCTTCACCCAAATTTCTGCCTGTCCCCTCCCCAGTCCTTCTGTAACACATTTGTGATTTGGTTTTGTCTTCACATTCAGTTCAAACAAGCACTTGTTACACTTGAAAATTTTCCCTGCAGACCAGTAGGGTCAAAAAAGAGATGTTGTCACCGGCCTCATGATACTCGTCCAGCTGACAGAGCATCCTCAAACTGCTTTCCTAATTGAGGCAACTGTCCTAGTTAACAGCCCTGACTTGATGATCTTGCCACGTCATACATTTGTAAATCACATTCAGTGGCAATATTGGATTCATTTCTTTTGAATTTGCAGAATGTAGGAGAAATACTATACAAGATCAAGATATTCTGAAAGATCTTGAAGTGCTATTGACATCCAGATGGCATTTCTTTTCCAAAACATCCCATAATTTGGTACTTTAACAAATTACATTTTTATAAAATGATGAAAGGTTAGATCCTGGAATATTTTTCCATCAAAAATGTCTGTTCAGAAGTTCACATTCTGATCTTAAAGCCACAAGATATTTTCTTTTAAATGTCCTTGGAATAATGTATATTTTAGCCTTGAAGCCACCTCCTCTGGTCCAAGGATCAAAGGAAAAAGAAATTAATGTATTTAATTATACTTAAGATAGAAGTTAAAAATACAATGTGTCAAAATTGTGTGGGATGTACTGGAAAAGTGATTAGAAGGAAAATTAGAGCCATATGCCTGATTAGAAACACAGAAGTATTTAAAATCAATGATTAAACTTTTACCATGAGAAACTAGAGAAGGAAGAACAAATTAAACTCATTGTAAGGGGAAGAGTGAAAATAATACAAATAAGAGAAAGATTTAATGAAATGGAAGACAGATAACAATAGAAAAAAATCAATAAAATAAAAGTTGGTGTCTATAAAAAAAAGAACTAGTAAAGCTGATCAATGCCTAACTAGCTTAATTAAGAAATAGAAAACAGAAATTACAGTATTAATAATAAAATAGGAAACATTATTACATAACCTATAAGCATGAAAAGGACACAGAAATCATTAAAAACCTTAAGCCAATAAGCTCAACAACTTTGTTGAAATGTACACATTCCATGGAAAGGAACATAAATTACCAAAACTTTTAGAAGAGGAAATAGGAAATCTGAATAGTCCAATATTTATTAAAGAAATTAAATCAATAATTAAAAACCTTCCCAAAAGAAGCCCAGATGGCTTTCAACTGTGAATTCTATTGAACATGTAGGTTAGAAATAATAACAGTCTTAAATTAATCATACACACACACACACACACACACACACACATATACACTCGATGTCAGCTAAATTAAAGCTTTATTCACCAAATGAACCAAATGAAATAAATAGCAAAGCCACAAGTTACAGAATATTCTTAGTCATACATACATCCAACAAATGACTGGTGTCCTGAATGCACAAAGGACACTCATCTGGGCTTGAAGTCCTCCCTGTGGCAAGCTTTTCAGCAGTTTCTTATACAGTTAAGCATGTCCTTATTGTGTGACTTGGAAATTCCATCTCCATATGTTTACTTGAGCAAAGTAAAAATACAGAGCCACACAAACACACACACACAAAATGCTCGAGAGGGTTCATAGCAGCCTTTTAAAAAATAATACATGATCAAATCGCTATAACCCAATACAAAATAAAAGTTCAAATAAGTAAATAAATAACCACTAAGAGACCAGAAGGTAGTCTATTTGTAGAATAGAATACTCAGCAACAAACAGGCTTCCCTTGTAGCTCAGTTGGTAAAAACCTGCCTGCAGTGCAGGAGACCCGGGTTCAATCCCTGGGTTGGGAAGATCCCTTGGAGAAGGAAATGGCAACCCACTCCAGTATCCTTGCCTGGAAAATCTCACGGACAGCGGAGCCTGGTGGGCTGCAGTCCATGGGGTCGCAAAGAGTCGGGCACTACCGAGCGACTAACGCTTACAGCAACAAAAAGGAATGCATTACTGATGTGTGGAACCACCAGGATGAATCACAAGCCATGAAACTGACCCCAAGAAGTCAGACACATGTGAGTAGATAGTGCCTGAGTCTATTTATCTGAACCCCCTCCCCAAAACAGACAAAACTAGTCTGTGTTGTCTAGCACTAGTCTCTGGTGCTAGGAAACAGTAGTGTCAGTCTATGGCAAGGCAGGTGTTCCACGTGGAGGGAGCAGACAGGAACTTTTTGGGAGGATGAGGAAGTCCATTATCTTGTTTTGGTTGGTTGTTATATTTGTTCATTGTTGCTGTTCAGTCATTAAGTCATGTCCAACTCTGCATCCCCGTTGACTGCAGCTTGGCAGGCTCCTCTGTCCCCCACGGTCTCCTGGAGTTGATTTCCTTTAGGACTGACTGGTTTGATCTCCTTGCTGTCCAAGGGACTCCCAAGAGTCTTCTCCAGCACAACATACTGCCAAAGAATTGGTGCCTTCAAACCGTGGTTGTAATATACAGTTGTCAAGACTCATATCACTGAACAGTCAAGAGCAATTCATCTCCTTTTATGTAAATTAAACTTCAATAAAGAAAAACAATCACCTTTTGTGTCATATGGAATCTATCCCTGCTCCAAGAACTTGCTCCCTCCAATTCGCTAATAGAATTACATAATAAATAAATAACAGCAACAAAAAATTCTATTGGTTGACTATGATATAATCAACTTTCAACTTTCAGAATACAGAGCTCTCATACTTCTATATTTGTACACGTTCTGAGGGTTTAGTAATTTTGCTCCCTCCACACACACTGAGTTTATCATTTCAAATTCAGAGCTACTTTCAAAGGCTACCTTTGAGCTGCCTCTGAGATAAAGCTCAGTGGGATTTTATGTCCCTGGCTGAAATGCCACATCAAAAAGCTGGACCAGAACATAGCCAGAAGTACCACAGAGCAGGCTCTGTTCACTAACACAAATGCTACTTAGAACCTATGGTTAAAGTGGCCAGTTTAAGTTCTGGAAGGTTGGCACAGGCCGGCCCTCTGTTTGAGGACTGGAGGGAGAAGAGGTAAATTATTGCATGTAAACATGAGGAAATTAGTGTTTTTCTTCTCATTTTACTCTGCTGTTTCCTTTTAGTTTTTCCCCCACTTGAAATATTATCATCGAACCTCAAGGAGGAGCCATCATCACATAGTTTCTCAGGGGCTCCTCTTCCCTCACAGCAAACAGAACTGACTTTGCAGGTTTCATGTCTGTTGCTTCTTTGGTTTGCTCCCCAAATTACACCAACTATTTCACTGACCTTGGGGGCCAGGAGTCGGTGAATCACATAAGCCCTGTTTTCTGCCATGAGGCAAGACACATTTTGTCACCCCACATAGAGAAACATTTGCCATGTGTGAGGAACTTTGATCTTAACTATACTATTTAATTCTTTTTTAAAATGTTGGCATGAAACATGAAATTTTGTTCAGAACCCATTAATACATTTCAAACTACAATCTGAAAAATATGCTTTCAAGTTTTACTCTCCAATGTGGTATCCAGGATTCAAATACGGTTCCTTTAAATTAAAGTTAAGTGAAATTTAAAATGCAGTCCTATAGTTGCACTGTGTACATTTAAGAACTCTGTGGTCACATGTGGCTAGTAGTTTCCATATTTGATAGCACAGATATAATGTATTTCCCTTATATAAATTCCTACTAAAGAGTGCTCCTCTAAAGTAATTACAATGGTACTCACTTTGAAGTGTAAGAGAGCATGTTTATCATCATGATATTTGAGGCAGAAAACAAAGTCTCTGGTTAGAGAGTCATTCTTTACTTTGTTGCACTTAATACTGTGAAACACTAAACATTCTTGCTGATTTTATGATCATCTCTGTATCTTTATTTAGTTTCGCTATTGTATTTTATGTGGATATACCTGGTGGCTCAGAGGGTAAAGCATCTGCCCACAATGCCAGAGACCTGGGTTCAATCGCTAGATCAGGAAGATCTCCTGGAGAAGGAAAAGGCAACCCACTCTGGTACTCTTGCCTGGATCCCATGGATGGAGATGCCTGATAGGTTATAGTCCAAGGGGTTGCAAAGAGTCGGACAGGACTGGGTGACTTCACTTTCACTTTCCTTTCACATACGCAAATGTAACTAAAGGAGCATTCTGAAAAGCAGAAGTCAGAGTCCACGATCAATTAAAACTTCCTCTGGGATTCTAGGGTGCAGTTAATGGGTTCAGTTAAGCACTGCTAATATTAAAGCAATATTGTCTTAAATGCTCAAATGTAGTAATTCTTAAAGGATGATTGGAACTCCAAAACTTACATTTATTAATAAAAAGAAAAAAAAGAAAAAAGGAATGAGACCCAGGGAGTAGCTATTAAACATGTAATGGAGTCAGGCATCTATTTTTTCAATAGAAAATACTTTTAATTAAAAGATGAGTAAGAACTGGTAGCACAAAAAAATATGCTGAACACATTTTCAACAGTTCCTAACATTCATTTATAAAGGAAACGACCAATCTAAGCCTGGTCTAAGCTCTGAAGACAATGATCTTCTATCTTGAATGAGGCATGGAAAGATTCTTTGTGCTAACCCAAAGATATTCAATTCCATCCAACAAACATTTTTATTAACAATTTTTTTACTGGAGTACAATTGCTTTACAATGCTGTATTAGTTTCTACTGTACAATAAAGTGAATCCGCTATACGTATATTTATATCCCTTGCCTCTTGGACCTCCCTCCCACCCCACTCCCTTCCCAGCCGTCTAGGTCATTACATAGCACCCAGCTAAGCTCCCTGTTCTTACAGCAGCTTCCCACCAGCTATTTATTTTACACATGGTAGTGTATTTATGTCAAACCTAATCTCTCAGTTCATCCCATCCTCTTCTTCCCCTCATGCCCACACATCATTCTCTATGTCTATATTTTTATTACTGCCCTGCAAATAATTTATCTGTACCATTATTTTAGGTTCTACATGTATGCATTGATATACATTACTTGTTTTTCTCTTTCTGCTTTACTTCACTCTGTATGATAATCTTTATTTTTACAATCTCTGGATGATTCTGATTTGCCCTGTAGTTTTACCATCACTGACAGAATTTTATTTGCATGTCAGAGTATATTAATATGTAATATTAAAGCTAAAAAAATTTGTGTAGTTTCTCATATTAGAGGAAACTATTTCTCTTCCATCCTTCTTGTTTCTTTACGGGGGAAAAAACATTTGTTCTCACTGAGGACGATGAATGGGAGGAACACTTCTGTTCTGTTTAATTTTATTCCTATTCTCATTTCTTTCTGTGCAGGGAAGAATAGTTTTTCTGATTGGTGATATTGGGAGAAAAAAAAATTCAGCTTTTTTGTCTCAAGACTTTCTGTCACTTTGTGGGAAGCTGTTCTCAAAGGACACAGATCTTCTCTGTTGATCAGCCCAGTCATCTTACCAGAGCACATCAGGGAATACCACCATGATCAATGCTCAAGCTACGTTCTCCAATTCAACCTTATTCACAGAAGGGATGATATTCATTCCTCATCCAATTGGTTGCAAACTCAGGAGCTTGACTCTGTACATCCCTAACTAACATGATGGCTAGGAATCAAATCCAGGTCAATGGCTTGGGTTTAGTTCTGGAGGCTGTGGGATTATAGTTCTTACTTCTTCTGTCTGCCCTCTGATGGATAAGAGGCTTCTGCAAGCTTCCTGATGGGAGGGACTGGCTGTGGGGAAAACTGGGTCTTGTTCTGGTGGGCAGGGCCTTGCTCAGTAAATCTTTAATCCAATTGTCTGGTGATGGATGGGGCTGTGTTTCCTCCCTGTTAGTTGTTTGGCCTGGAGTCCTGGAGCCTATAGGCTCTATGGTAAGTTTACTGGCAAACTTCAAAAAGGACTTTTGTCAACACATGGCTCCCAGGACTGTTGCTGCCAGTTCTCCTGTCCCTGCAGCAGGCCACCAGCAACCCATGCCTCCAAAGGAGACCCTCAAACTCTGGGAGACAGTGAGGGACAGGGAAGCCCAGCGTGCTGCAGCTCATGGGGTCGCAAAGAGTTGGACACCAGTGGGTAACTGAATGACAGCTGCTTGAAAGGAAGTATGCTCAGTTCTGGAATTCACTTCTTAGACATCTACCTGCCCTGGTGCAGACACACATCTCCACCACTTTGACATATTTTTCTTGTTCAGTTGCTAAGTCATGTCTGACTCTGTGACCCATGGATTGCAGCACACCAGGCTTCCCTTGTCCTTCACCATCTCCCAGAATTTGCTCAAACTCATGGCCATTGAGTCAGTGATGCCATCCAACCATCCCATCCTCTGTCGTCCTCTTCTCCTCCTGCCTTCAATCTTACTGCTTCTTATACAAATAAAAAGTTTCTCCTTTCTTCCTCCTTGAACTGAAGAAATGTACCTGAGGAGTGGGAATGTCCTCCTCAGAGTAAAGGCAGAAGCCCAGCTTTGATGTGTGGAAATGATGGGGGAATAGTTTTTAGCTCAGTACCAGGAGAGATTTTTTTCTGAAAGTTAATCTGGATTTCATGGAGCAGCATTCAGCACTGGTGAACATCTTCACAATTTCATATTCTGCTTTGCTTTAGTTTTTGCTACAGACTGCTCACATCATCGGTCACAGCAAGAGCTTATATTCAAGGAGTGGCCTGATTTTTTAGCTTCTTACAAACCCATATGATTATGTACTAAATTCTCACTGAAATGGATCAAATGGAGAAGGAAATGGCAACCCACTCCAGTATTCTTGCCTGGAGAATCCCCATGGACAGCGGAATCTGGTGGGCTACAGTCCATTGGATTGCAAAGGGTCGGGACATGACTGAGCAACTTCACTTTCACTTTTTTTCACTCACTGAAATGGATCAAACAGCAATCTAACATCAAATATTATTATTACCACTAAGGCAAGATTCTGGTGTCAAACTGACTGACCTCTAGTATATAGCTGAAAACTGTAGTAGCTTTTTTTTTTTTTTCAAGTATGTCAAAGCCTCTTTTCTTCAATTCCTCTTCCTGGAGTAATATTCCTTGTATCTGAGACCTCAAACAGCCTTTCAGTTAAAAACCTGAGTTCAGGACAGCATGTTAATAAAAGGTTAACATTGAATAATTGTTAAAACCATGAGTGCTAAAGCTATTCCTGAGAGTGAAAATTATTTTCAAACGTTAATTAATTCAACTTTACAGGAATCCTGACAGGAAAAGCAGCCAGTACAAAAAAAAGCACCTCATCCGACTGCTTAACCCTCCTTCCAAAGGTTTTCCTATGGGAAATACTCAGAGGGTCCATCTTATAATGGCTCATCACTCGTCAGTTCTCCTGAAAGGGCTGTTTTGACATCAAATTTGTTTTGTGCACATCTTTAGCAGCAGCCCAAAGTGAGAGACTCCAAATGCTTTGCATGACAGTGCTGATAAGACTATGCCCAGAAAGTAAACAGAATGCTTGGTATTTCAGTGCCCTCTGCAAAGGTTTATCAGATGAGAACCAAAGTCCTTGTATCAACCCTTGTGTTCTTTTCCCTTTCAATGGGAAAAGTCATAGTCTACAGCAGCAGAAAGTTTTACAAAGCTTATCTGATTTCTGTTCAGAGTCCCATTTAAAAAAAAAAAATCAATCTATTTTGAATAAGGTCAGTATGGAAGCTGACAGGGAGACATGGAGTGTGGAGATTAGACCTGTAAATTAAATCAGAAGCCTCTGCTAGGGCATCCTATAACATGCACACTTGTACATTGAATATATGTACACTGTTTAAGCATAGTTGTCACATAACTGCATGCCATATCTATAAGGTATATATACGTGTTACAGGTACATTCTGCATGTCTGTTGTGTTCTGAGGCGTAACCTATGCAGCAATTTGGAGTCCAATTTTTTAAAAATGCTGGAAGTAAGCTTAAAATTTCAACCCCCCCACCTGCATTTGTCAAGGCAAATGCCCCTTGAGGAGGAAATGGCAACCCACTCCAGTATTCTTGCTGGGAAAAACCCCATGGACAGAGAAGCCTGGCAGGCTACAGTCCCTGATGTTGCAAAGAGTCCGACACGACTGAGTGACTGAGCACACGAGCAAATGCATTCAACAACACCCTATCATCTCCTCCCCACATCAAAATTACAAGTACTATGCAGTTTGTAGCAATTTTATAAGGATTATATTCAGGCAAAAGTGTAAAATGCACAGTGAAGCTGGATTAACATCTAACACATAGTAGCCATGCAATAATCGCACATTGCTTGGGCTCTCTTGGTAGTTCAGATGGTAAAGTGTCTGCGTACAATGTGGGAGACCCGGGTTCGATCCCTGAAAGACCCCCTGGAGAAGGAAATGGCGACCAACTCCAGTATTCTTGCCTGGAAAATCCCATGGACCGAGGAGCCTGGTGGGTTACAGTCCATGGGGTCGCAAAGAGTCGGACACGACTAAGTGACTTCACTTTCATTTTCTTTTAACATGAAGAAGTAGTCAAGGACAAAACAAAATCTTTTTTAGATTACCTGGATAAAAAGAAATATTTTCCATGATAATATCTTTGTACTCGGGCTTCATAAGAAAAAGTTCTGGTTTGAACTCTGTAAATCCAAAGTTTTCTGTAGTTTCATGATTTATAATAATAATTTTTGCTGTTACTATATAACGCCTTCCTGTACTACTGCTACTGCTGCTAAGTCACTTCAGTCGTGTCCGACTCTGTGTGACCCCATAGACGGAAGCCCACCAGGCTCCCCCGTCCCTGGGATTCTCCAGGCAAGAACACTGGAGTGGGTTGCCATTTCCTTCTCCAATGTGTGAAAGTGAAAAGTGAAAGTGAAGTCGCTCAGTCGTGTCCGACCTTTAGCGACCCCACGGACTGCAGCCTACCAGGCTCCTCCATCCATGGGATTTTCTAGGCAAGAGTACTGGAGTGGCTTGCCATTGCCTTCCTGTACTAATGACCTCATAATTCAACAATATTATATCAATTACTTTTATAAAATCTCCAACTGAAAAATTATGAATTTAAACTTTAGGAATGGTTCAAATTTGGCAAATGTAGATGGGAACAGTTTTTAGTCAGCTCTAATATAGATCTGTAACACTCTGTTCTAAAACCTATTTGAATTCCAATACTGAAAGTAATTTCTTTTCATTTCCACTAAAATTGCAGATTTTAAAAATTTACACAGCAGTTGAAAATTGCCTCATATTTTAAAACATCAATAAAATTCATGAATATCAAATAAAGTCATAGCCCAAAGGGTATCTAGGGAATATAGGTTATAGCATTCTGTTTTAGGAATTGAAAATTAGACTCCAATCATTGAAATAAATCAACAGTTAGGCCATGACTTGGCAATGACTCCAATTAGGGCAGTTCTAAGGGAATCCATGGAAAATACAACAATTTAATAAGATATTAATGATCTGTGCTTTTCTCCAATTCAGAGGACCTATTTCAAATTCCTCATGTGTTAATACTTTACCTTACGGCTGCCAAATCTCCTTTTGGTGCATGTTCAGTCCCTTCGGTTGTGTCTGACTCTGCGACCCTATGGGCTGTAGTCTGTCAGGCTCCTCAGTCCATGTGATTCTCTAGGCAAGAATACTGGAGTAGGTTGCCGTGCCCTCCTTCAGAGGATCTTCCTGACCAAGTGATTGACCCAGGTCTCCTGTACTGCAGGCGGATTCTTTACCTCTGAGCTACCAGTGAAACCCCTCTTGGTGAAGGATCTATAATAAATTCCCATTTACTAACTAAGATTTTTGTGATGGACAGGGAGGCCTGGCATGCTGTGATTCATGGGGTCGCAAGGAGTCGGACACGACTGAGCAACTGAAATGAACTGAACTGAAGTGAATTAAGATGCACATTTAGGTTTAGAAATAGATCTGGGAAGTTCAAGGTAGATAGCAGTGACAGATTTTATTATCCTGGGCTCCAAAATCACTGCAAATGGTGATTGCAGCCATGAAATTAAAAGCCGTTTGCTCCTTGGAAGGAGAGCTATGACAAGCCTAGACAGCATATTAGAAAGCAAAGGCATCACTTTGCAACAAAGGTCCATATAGTAAAAGCTATGGTTTTTCCAGTAGTCATGTATGGTTGTGAGAGTTGGACCATAGAGAACGTTGAGACCAAGGAAATGATGCTCTTGAATTGTGGTGTTGGAGAAGACTCTTGAGAGTCCCTTGGACAGCAAGGAGCTTGAACTAGTCAGTCCTAAAGGAAATGAACTATGAATATTCACTGGAAAGACTGAGGCTGAAGCTGAAGCTCTAATCCTTTAGCCACCAGATGCAAAGACCCGACTCATTGGAAAAAACCCAGATGGTGGGAAAGATTGAAGGCAAAAGGAGAAGGGGACGACAGAAGATGAGATGGTTAGATAGCATCATGGATTCAATTGACACATGAATCTGAGCAAACTCTGGGAGATGGTGAAGACAGAGGAGCTTGATGTGCTGCATTTCATAGGGTCTCAAAGAGTCGGACACAACTTAGCGACTGAACAATAACAGCAAGGCACAGCTTCCAAATTTCTTTCTTAGTCACCTGAGACACACTTTGTCTCTGGATGGTTAACTCCCAAGACACACACAAAATTCCTTGGTCTCAGGGAAGTTATAGTTTCATCCAAAAACTTTATTGTTTTTTATAATCCTCTGGTCATGTTGCCAAAAGCAGTCTACAGGATCAGGTTTAATAACAGAAATTATGAAAATAAAACCAAAACCAGATGCAAACCATTAATTTGTACATTTTCTCTAACGAAGACTGACCAGTTGGTACATGATGCCTCCTTTGTATGCTTCAAAATCCTAGCGTGGAAATGCATTAATCACTCTATATTTTATTCTAATATGGCCAAGGATTAGCACTGCGGTTCCAGGTGTCCCCCAGAGATAAGCACAGGTAGAAATAGACTAGCTGAGATTAACTGTGTAATTACACACTAGCTTTAGAACCTATGGCAAATTGCCCAGGTTCAATGTGACTCAATTTCTTCATATTCAAAATAATAAAACTAATAACTAAAGTAATACAATCATGTCATGCTTAAATGCAATAAAGCGTGTAAATTGCTATGATCAGTGTCAGGAAAGTAGTAAACAAATGTTAAAAATAAAGTGGCACTGCAATGCATATTGTACATTTGCCACAAGCAGAGTGCTATCTTCGGCTGGTGATGTCATGCTGACACCTTAATTTGGCTTAGTGACTCACCCATCTCCTACTGGAAATCAATCTGTGAGTAAATTCAGGGAGGAAATGTGCAAGAAGTCCGGAATCATGAACTTTACCTACATTTTATCTTCAGGCCATTTCTTTCACTTCCCTTGTTTCTCCAAATTTTGATTTTATTCTTTTTGCTGAAGGTATGTGTCTATGTACACAGAGCTCTCTTGTCATAGAGCTATAACTGAGTGGAGAGAAAAGATATGTGTAGGTGTATGCATAACTCAGTTTTAAACAAGAGATTCAAATAAAAATATGTATTTTTTTAATTAGGAAATAAGGGATTATCCTCAAAGGATAATCAAAGTCCTGACCTCAAAAGTTAATCCAATTTAATTTTTCTAAAAGGTACATGGGCAATGATAATTTCAAGTACTCACCCTATTCTTTTGGTCATTAATCATAATTCATGTTGAATTCCTCACATGGCTGAATAGCATTTGACATAAAACAGCACACGTATAGTCTGTGTGTTCTGCTACTTCTCCTATCTCTTGAAAGGGGCTATAGTCCTCCCTTACTCATGTGTCTTTACATTTAGAGAGGAGTCTTGTGAACTGAGTGCCTTGTCTGACCTTGTGGAATAATGGCCTGTGGATGAAATGGGTGCAAATTAAACCGAGGTTCTTTCCATGCCAGTCTTGATGTGTGCCAAATATAACATGCCAAATACACACAGGCAATATGATAAAGTAAAAGCTGTGCTGGCTTTACACATTTGGATAAACTATTTTCAAAAAGTTATTGCTATAACTCCCTTTTCTCAAGTGCAACTTCACATGAAATTCCAACATGTAAACCAAGTACAGATGAAATGCTCTTGTTAGTGCAAGGATTTGAGGTCATGAGTGTAGGCCCACTCAGGGCTTTAGTTTAAAAAATCTTAAAAATAGAGCTACTCTATGGGTTCAAACTCATAGAAAATGAATAAATAACAACAATAACAACAATAATAATAATGCAATATTAACTTATGTTCACTTGCTCCTTGGAGGAAAAGCTATGACAAGCCTAGACAGCATATCAGGAAGAAGAGAGATCACTTTGCCAACAAATGTTCATATAGACAGAGCTATGGTTTTTTCCAGTAGTCATGTGTGGATGTGAGAGTTGGACTGTAAAGAAAGCTGAGTGCCTAGGAATTGATGCTTTCGAACTGTGGTGTTGGAGAAGACTCTTGAGAGGCCCTTGGACTTCAAGGAGATTAAAACAGCCAATTCTAAAGGAAATCAATCCTGAATATTCATTGAAAGGACTGATGCTGAAGCTGAAACTCCAGCACTTTGGTCACCTGATCTGAAGAGAGGACTCAATGGAAAAGACTGATGTTGGGAAAGATTGAGGGCAAGAGGAGAAGGGGACAACAGAGGATGAGATAGTTCGATGGTATCACCGACTCAATGGACATGAGTTTGAACAAACTCCCGGAGATGATGAAGGACTGGGAAGCCTGGCATGCTGCAGTCCATGGGGTTCCAAAGAGTGGGACACAACTGAGTGACTGAACAACAACAACATTTTATGTCCTGTTCTAAGTCATAGAGCTAGAAGAAAGCTTAGCAGCCATGGGAGGTCAGAAGCTCACACACACTATGTGTAAAACACAAGCATGTCCCACTTTGAAGAGGAGGGATGTGGACTTCATGTTAGAGCACATACATCACAACTCATTAAAAAAATTTTTTTAATTGGAGGCTAATTACTTTACAATATTGTGGTGGTTTTTGCCATACATCCACATGGATCAGCCATGGGTGTACATATGTTCCCCATCCTGACCCTCCCTTCCCATCCCATTCCTCAGGGTCATTCCCATGCACCAGCCCTGAGCACCCTGTCTCATGCTTCGAACCTGAACTGGTGATCTATTTCACATATGATAATATATATGTTTCAAAGCTATTCTCTCAAATCATCCCACCATCGCCTTCTCCCACAGAGTCCAAAAGTCTGTTCTTTAAATCTGTGTCTCTTTTGCTGTCTTGCATATAGGGTATAATTATCATCTTTCTAAATTCCATATGTGTGTATTAATATACTGTATTGGTGTTTTTCTTCCTGACTTACTTCACTCTGTATAATAGGCTCCAGTTTCATCCACCTCATTAGAACTGATTCAAATGTATTCCTTTTGATGGCTGAGTAATACTCCATTGTGTATATGTAACACAGCTTTCTTATCCATTCGTCTGCTGATGGACATCTAGGTTGCTTTCATGGCCTGGCCTGGCTATTGTAAATATTGCTGTGATGAATATTAGGGTTCACATGTCTCTTTCAATTCTGGTTTCCTCTATGTGTATGCCCAGCAGTGGGATTGCTGGGTCGTATAACAGTTCTATTTCTAGATTTTTAAGGAATCTCCGCACTGTTCTCTATAGTGGTTGTACTAGCTTGCATTCCCACCAACAGTGTAAGCAGGTTCCTTTTTCTCTGCACCCTCTCAGCGTTTATAGTTTGTGGACTTTTTGATAGTAGCCATTCTGACCTGTGTGAGATGGTATCTCATTGTGGTTTTGATTTGCATTTCTCTGATAATGAGTGATGTTGAACATTTTTTCATGTGTTTGTTAGCCCTCTATATGTCTTACCTGGAGAAATGTCTGTTTAGCTTTTGGGCTCATTTTTTGATTGGGTCATTTATTTTTCTGGAACTGAGCTGCAATAGTTGCTTGTATATTTTTGAGATGAATTCTTTGTCAGTTGCTTCATTTGCTATTATTTTCTCTCATTCTGAAGGCTGTCTTTTCACCTTGCTTATAGTTTCCTTCATTGGGCAAAAGCTTTTAAGTTTAATTAGGTCCCATTTGCTTATTTTTGCCTTTATTTCCATTACTCCTGGAGGTGGGTCATAGAGAATCCTGCTGTGATTTAGGTCAGAGAGTGTTTTGCCTATGTTTTCTTCTAGGAGTTTTATAGTTTCTGGTCTTACGTTTAGATCTTTAATCCATTTTGAGTTTATTTTCGTGTAAGGTGTTAGAAAGTGTTCTAGTTTCATTCTTTTACAAGTGGTTGACCAGTTTTCCCAGCACCACTTGTTAAAGAGATTGGCTTTTCTCCATTTTATTTTCTTGCCTCCTTTGTTGAAGATAAGGTGTCCATAGGTGTCTGGATTTATCTCTGGGCTTTCTATTTTGTTCCATTGGTCTATATTTCTGTCTTTCTGCCAGTACCATAATGTCTTGATGACTGTTGCTCTGTAGTATAGCCTGAAGTCAGGCAGGTTGATTCCTCCAGTTTCATTCTTTTTTCTCAAGATTGCTTTAGCTATTTGAGGTTTTTTGCATTTCTATACAAATTGTGAAATTATTTGTACTAGTTCTGTGAAAAATACTGTTGGTAGCTTGATAGGGATTGCATTGAATCTATAGATAGCTTTGGATAGTATACTCATTTTCACTATATTGATTCTTCCAATCCATGAACATGGTATATTTCTCCATCTATTTGTGTCCTCTTTGATTTCTTTCATCAGTGTTTTATAGTTTTCTATATATAGGTCTTTTGTTTCTTTAGGTAGATATATTCCTAAGCATTTTATTCTTTTCGGTGCAATGGTGAATGGGATTGTTTCCTTAATTTCTCTTTCTGTTTTCTCATTGTTAGTGTATAGGAATACAAGGGATTTCTGTGTTTTGATTTTATATCCTGCAACTTTACTGTATTCATTGATTAGCACTAGTAATTTTCTGGTGGAGTCTTTAGGGTTTTCTGTGTAGAGGATCATGTCATCTGCAAACAGTGACAGTTTTGCTTCTTCTTTTCCAGTCTGGATTCCTTTTATTTCTTTTTTTTCTCTGATTGCTGTGGCTAAAACTTCCAAAATATGTTGAATAGTAGTGGTGAGAGTGGGCATCCTTGTCTTGTTCCTGACTTTAGGGGAAATGCTTTCAATTTTTTACCATTGAGGATAATGTTTGCTGTGGGTTTATCATATATGGCTTTTATTACGTTGAGGTATGTTCCTTCTGTTCCTGCTTTCTGGAGGGTTTTTATAATAAATGGATGTTGTATTTTGTCGAAGGCTTTCTCTGCATCTGTTGAGATAATCATATGGTTTTTCTCTTTTAATTTGTTAATGTGGTGTATCACATTGATTGATTTGCAAATATTGAAGACTCCTTGCATCCATGGGATAAAGCCCACTTCGTCATGATGTATGACCTTTTTAATATGTTATTGGATTCTGTTTGCTAGAATTTTGTTAAGGATTTTTGCATCTATGTTCATCAGTGATATTGGCCTGTAGTTTTCCTTTTTTGTGGCATCTTTGTCTGGTTTTGGTATTAAGGTGGTGGTGGCCTCATACAATGAGTTTGGAAGTTTACCTTTCTCTGCAATTTTCTGGAAGAGTTTGGGTAGGATAGGTGCTAGCTCTTCTCTAAATTTTTGGTAGAATTCAGCTGTGAAGCCATCCTGGGCTTCTGTTTGTTGGAAGATTTCTGATTATGGTTTTGATTTCTGTGCTTGTGATGGGTCTGTTAAGATTTTCTATTTCTTCTTGGTTCAGTTTTGAAAAGTTATGCTTTTCTAAGAATTTGTCCATTTCTTCCAAGTTGTCTGTTTTATTGGCATATAATTACTGATAATAGTCTCTTATGATCCTTTGTATTTCTGTGTTGTCTGTTGTGATTTCTCCATTTTCATTTCTAATTTTGTTGATTCGATTCTTCTCCCTTTGTTTCTTGATGAGTCTGAATAATGATTTGTCTATTTTATTTATCTTCTCAAAGAACCAGCTTTTAGCTTTGTTGATTTTGGCTATGGTCTCCTTTGTTTCTTTGCATTTATTTCTGCCATAATTTTTAAGATTTCTTTCCTTCTACTAACCCTGGGGTGCTTCACCTCTTCTTTTTCTAGTTGCTTTAGGTGTAGAGTTAGGTTACTTATTTGATTTCTCTCCTGTTCCTTGAGGTAGGCTTGTGTTGCTATGAACCTTCTCCTTAGCACTGCTTTTACTGAATCCCACAGGTTTTGGGTTGTTGTGTTTTCATTTTCATTCATTTCTAAGGATATTTTGATTTCTTCTTTGATTTGTTGGTTCTTCATAAGTGTGTTGTTTAGCTTCCATATATTTGTATTTTTAATAGTTTTTTTTTCCTGTAGTTGACATCTAATCTTACCACATTGTGATCAGAAAAGATGCTTGAGATGATTTCAATGTTTTTGAATTTACCAAGGCTAGATTTATGGCCCAGGATGTGATCTATCCTGGAGAAGGTTTCGTGTGCACCTGAGAAAAAGGTGAAATTCATTGTTTTGGGGTGAAATGTCCTATAGACATCAATTAGGTCTAACTGGTCCATTATATCATTTAAAGTTTGTATTTCCTTGCTAATTTGCTGTTCAGTTGATCTATCCATAGGTGTGAGTGGAATATTAAAGTCTCCCCCTGTTATTGTGTTACTGTTAACTCCCCCTTTCATACTTGCTAACATTTGCCTTACATATTGCAGTGTTCCTATGTTGGGTGCATATATATTTATAATTGTTATATCTTCTTCTTGGATTGATCCTTTGATCATTATGTAGTGTCCTTCTTTGTCTTTTCTCACGGCCTTTATTTCAAAGTCTAATTTTTTTCTGATGTGAGCTACTCCTGCTTTCTTTTGGTCTCCATTTGCATGAGATATCTTTTTCCAGCCCTTCACTTTCAGTCTGTATGTGTCCCTGGGTTTCAGGTGGGTCTCTTGTAGACAGCATATATAGGGGTCTTGTTTTTGTCTTTTGGTTGGGGCATTCAACCTATTTACATTTAAGGTAATTATTGATAAGTATGATCCCGTTGCAATTTATTTTGCTGTTTTGTGTTCAAGTTTATAAACCTTTTCTGTGTTTCCTGTCTAGAGAAGATCCTTTAGCATTTGTTGAAGAGTTGGTTTGGTGGTGCTGAATTCTCTCAGCTTTTGCTTGTCTGTAAAGCTTTTGATTTCTCTTTCATATTTGAACGAGATCCTTGCTGGCTACCGTAATCTGGATTGTAGGTTTTTCTCTTTCATTAAGTATGAAACTTTCATTAAGTATGAACTCTTCTGGCTTGAAGAGTTTCTATTGAAAGATCAGCTGTTATCCTTATGGGAATCACCTTATAAGTTATTTGTTGTTTTTCCCTTCTTGCTTTTAATATTTGTTCTTTGTGTTTGATCTTCATTAATTCGATTAATATGTGTCCTGGGGTGTTTCACTTTGGGTTTATCCTGTTTGGAACTCTCTGGGTTTCTTGGACTTGAGTGGCTATTTCCCTCCCCATTTTAGGGAAGTTTTCAACTATTATCTCCTCAAGTATTTTCTCATGGACTTTCTTTTTGTCTTCTTCTTCTGGGACCCCTATGATTCAAATGTTGGGGCATTTAACATTGTCCCAGAGGTCTCTGAGGTCGTCCTCATTTCTTTTAATTCTTTTTTCCTCTCTGCTTCATTTATTTCCACAATCTATCTTCCACCTCAGTTATCCTATCTTCTGCCTCAGTTATTCTACTGTTGGTTCCCTCCAGAATGCTTTTGATCTCAGTTATTGCATTATTCATTATTGATTGAATCTTTTTTATTTTTTCTAGGTCCTTGTTAAACTTTTCTTGCATCTTCTCAATCCTAGTCTCCAGACTACTTATCTGTAATTCCATTTTGTTTTCAAGATTTTGGATCATTTTTACTCTCATTATTCTGAATTCTTTTTCAGGTAGACTCCCTATCTCCTCCTCTTTGGTTTAGTTTGGTGGGCTTTTATCATGTTCCTTTACCTGCTCAATATTTCTCTGCCTTTTCATCTAGTTTAGGTTGCTGTGCTTGGGGTGGTCTTTCTGTATGCTCGAAGTTTGTGGTTCCTCTTTATTGTGGAGGTTCCTCCTTGTGGGTTGTGTTGGATGAGTGACTTGTCAAAGTTTCCTGGTTAGGGAAGCTTGCATTGGTGTTCTGGTGGGTGGAGCTGGATCTCTTCTCTCTGGAGTGCAATGAAGTGTACAGTAGTGAGTTTTGAGGTGTCTATGGGTTTGGTGTGACTTTTGGATGCCTGTTTTTGTGCTCAGGGTTATGTTCCTGTGTTGTGGAGAATTAGCTTGGTATGTCTTGCTCCGGAAATTGTTTACTTTTGTGTGAATCTTGGTTTCAGTGTAGGTATGGAGGCTTTTGGATGAGCTCTTGTCGATTAATGTTCCCTGGAGTTGGGAGTTTTCTGGTGTTCTCAAGTTTTGGATTGAAGCCTCCTGCCTCTGGCTTTCAGTCTTATTCTTACAGTAGCCTCAGGACTTCTCCCTCCACACAGCACCGATGATAAAACATCTAGGTTAATGGTGAAAAGATTCTCCACAGTGGGGGACACCCAGAGAGGTTCACAGAGTTACATGGAGAAGAGAAGAGGGAGGGGGGAGAAAGAGATGACCCAGAGGAGAAGAGGGGAAATCAAAAGAGGTGAGAGCAATCTAGCCAATAATCAATTCCCTATTTGCTCTCCACAGTCTGGAACACTCAGAGAGGTTCACAGAGTTCCATGAAGAGAAGAGGGAGGAGGGAGATAGAGGTGACCAGGAGAGGAGGGGAAGTCAGAAGGAGAGAGACCAGTGTAGCCTGTGATCAGTTCCCTACGTGTCATCCACAGCCTAGAACACCCAAAGAGATTCACAAAGTTAAGTAGAGAGGAGATAGAGGTGACCTGGGGGAGAAAAAGGAGAGTCAAAAGTGGAGAGAGCAATCAAGCCAGTAATCACACTCCTAAGTAAAAATGGGTACTGAAGATTGGATTCTTAAAGGTACAAAATTGATAACAAATACCAAAAAGCAAAGATTAAAAATCTAGAGTAGAGGTTAGACTCTCAAAGATACAGTATTAAAAAAAAAATCACAAAAGTTATAAAAAAAATATATGAAATTTGCTTTAAAAATAGGGTCTTTTTTTTGCAAGGTAATAGTAAGTTTTAAAAATGAAAATTAAAGGAGTAATGAACTGAAAAATAAAAAATTGATAATAGTAAAATATATCTGGGAATTTCTCTGGAGCTGTTGAGGGCAGTGTGGGGTCAGATCAGTTTCAGATAGTTCCTTGTTCCAGCTAATACTTCTTCTCAAGGTCTATAGGTCCCTTCCAATGTAGCCAATACTAACTACAGGGTTTTAACCTGTTGCACCTGTCACTTCCAAAGCAGTTCCCTCTTCTTTGTTTATTTTGGCTTCCTCTGTTTACAAGTTGCTTCACTATCTAACATCTGCCCTGACACAAGGGGGCAAAGTTCAGTTCAGTTCAGTTCAGTCGCTCAGTCGTGTCCGACTCTCCGCGACCCCATGAATCACAGCACGCCAGGCCTCCCTGTCCATCACCAACCCCCGGAGTTCACTCAAACTCATGTCCACAGAGTCGGTGATGCCATCCAGCCATCTCATTCTCTGTCGTCCCCTTCTCCTCCCGCCCCCAACCTTTCCCAGCATCACAGTCTTTTCCAGTGAGTCAACTCGTCGCATGAGGTGGCCAAAGTATTGCAGTTTCAGCTTTAGCATCAGTCCCTCCAATGAACATCCAGGGTTGGTCTCCTTTAGAATGGACTGGTTGGATCTCCTTGCAGTATAAGGGACTCTCAAGAGTCTTCTCCAACACCACAGTTCAAAAGCATCGATTCTTCGGCGGTCAGCCTTCTTCACAGTCCAACTCTCACATCCATACATGACCACGGGAAAAACCATTGCCTTGACTAGACGGACCTTGGTTGGCAAAGTAATGTCTCTGCTTTTTAATATACTATCAAGGTTGGTCATAACTTTCCTTCCAAGGAGCAAGCGTCTTTTAATTTCATGGCTGCAATCAGCATCTGCAGTGATTTTGGAGCCCAAAAAAATAAAGTCTGACACTCTTTCCACTGTTTCCCCATCTATTTCCCATGAAGTGATGGGACCAGATGCCATGATCTTTGTTTTCTGAATGTTGAGCTTCAAGCCAACCTTTTCACTCTCCTCTTTCACTTTCATCAAGAGGCTTTTGAGTTCCTCTTCACTTTCTGCCATAAGGGTAGTGTCATCTGCATATCTGAGGTTATTGATATTTCTCCCGGCAATCTTGATTCCAGCTTGTGCTTCTTCCAGCCCAGCGTTCCTCATGATGTACTCTGCATATAAGTTAAATAAGCAAGGTGACAATATACAACCTTGACGTACACCTTTTCCTATTTGGAACCAGTATGTTGTTCCATGTACAGTTCTAACTGTTACTTCCTCACCTGCATACAGGTTTCTCAAGAGGCAGGTGAGGTGGTCTGGGATTCCCAGTTCCACAGTTTATTGTGATCGACACAGTCAAAGGCTTTGGCATAGTCAATGAAGCAGAAATAGATGTTTTTCTGAAACTCTCTTGCTTTCTCCATGATCCAGCGGATGTTGGCAATTTGATCTCTGGTGCCTCTGCCTTTTCTAAAACCTGCTTGAACATCTGGGAGTTCACGGTTTACATACTGCTGAAGCCTGGCTTGGAGAATTTTGAGCATGACTTTACTAGCGTGTGAGATGAGTGCAATTGTGCGGTAGTTTGAGCATTCTTTGGCATTGCCTTTCTTTGGGATTGGAATGAAGACTGACCGCTTCCAGTCCTGTGGCCACTGCTGAGTTTTCCAAATCTGCTGGCATATTGAGTGTAGCACTTTCACAGCATCATCTTTCAAGACTTGAAATAGCTCAACTGGAATTCCATCACCTCCACTAGCTTTGTTAGTAGTGATGCTTTCTAAGGCCCACTTGACTTCACATTCCAAGATGTCTGGCTCTAGGTCAGTGATCACATTATCGTGACTATCTTGGTCGTGAAGATCTTTTTTGTACAGTTCTTCTGTGTATTCCTGCCACCTCTTCTTAATATCTTCTGCTTCTGTTAGGTCCATACCATTTCTGTCCTTTATCGAGCCCATCTTTGCATGAAATGTTCCCTTGGAATCTCTAATTTTCTTGAAGAGGTCTCTTGTTTTTCCTATTCTGTTGTTTTCCTCTATTTCTTTGCATTGATCACTGAGGAAGGCTTTCTTATCTCTCCTTGCTATTCTTTGGAACTCTGCATTCAGATGCTTATATCTTTCCTTTTCTCCTTTGCTTTTCGCCTCTCTTCTTTTCACAGCTATTTGTAAGGCCTCCTCAGACAGCCATTTCGCTCTTTTGCATTTCTTTTCCATGGGGATGGTCTTGGTCCCTGTCTCCTGTACAATGTCACGAACCTCCGTCCAGAGTTCATCAGGCACTCTATCAATCAGATCTAGTCCCTTAAATCTATTTCTCACTTCCACTGTATAATCATAAGGGATTTGATTGAGGTCATATCTGAATGGTCTAAGGTGGTCATTTATTTAGGCTCACTTGTTCAGTTGTGCTGCGGGGAGGGAGGAAAACCGCAAACAAATATCACTGGCATGTGTGGAGGTGCTTGCAGTGTCTGGGCCACACTGGGTTTGCCCCCACACACGGCATGTGCTTTCCTGGTCTACACTGCTCAGGCTCCAGGTTGCTCTGCAGGGGAACTGTCTAAGGTGGGCCCTGGGTTGCATGCACTTCCCAGGTCTAAGCCGCTCAGGTTAAGGTTCTGGGTACTCCACAAAGGCACAGACTCAGTTGGGCCTGCGCTTTGTGCCCTTCCTAGGTCTAAGCAGCTCAGGCAATCAGGTGCTTGGGGAGGACACACACCCCAGGTGGGGCGCTGCGTCTTATCACCTCCCTCGTCCCAGCGACTTGGTTTCATGGGTGTGCAGTGGGAGCACTGTCTCAGGTGTGCCGTATATCTCCTTAGGGGAGCTGGTCTCTGGCTGCGACCCTCCTGGTGGATGTCACTGTCCAGGATCCCAGGAAGACTTGGTTAGCAACTGGGAGCCTGTTCGCAGTTTGGTAGAGGATGTGGTCTCTGGGGCCGAGTTTGCCCCTTGCCTTCTGGCTCTGGCTGTCGCCCACCTGCCTCCCAGCTTCTGGTGGGGGATGGGCCAGTCTGGTGCCGGCTACCTCTTTTCTGGTGATCACTCAGTCCTTTATTCTGTGAGCAGGCCCAGCAGTGCCTTAGGTTAGGGCTTTTTGTGGGATAGTTCTCTCTCTCTCTCTCTGTTTTCCCCTCTCTCTCTGGTTATTCCACAGTATAGGTTTCTAGCTCACATTAGCTCCCTCAGATTGCCCTCAGGGCATTCAGGCCTGGTCCTTACCCTAAGCAATGCACCCTGGCCTCCCTGTTCAGCCCCTGCTTCCTGGTGGTGGGTGCTAGCATCTGGGCTACTTCTCCTCTGGGAGTTGTAGTTAGGCACGTAATCTGTGGGGTTTATTTATTTATTTTTTCCTCCCGGTTATGTTGCCCTCTGAGATTCCAAAACCCCCCACAGACCCACTGGTGAGAGGATTTCCCGGTGTTTGGAAACTTCTCCTATTTTATGACTCCCTCCCCGGGATGGGTTTCCGTCCCTAACTCTTTTGTCTCTCTTTTTATCTTTTATATTTTGTCCTACCTCCTTTCGAAGACAGTGGGCTGCCTTTTTGGGCACCTGGTATCCTCCACCAGCGTTCAGAAGTTGCTTTGTGGTATGTGCCCAGCGTTCAAATGATCTTTCAATTAGTTTGTGGGGGAGAAAGTGGTCTCCCCATCCTATTCCTCCGCCATCTTAGGACTGCCTCTCACAACTCATTTTTGTTAACATACAAACAAAACATCTGTGATCCTAATGTAGTGTCCAGTTTAAACCCTTAATCGAGTTTAATCTCTTCACTGAGTAGACAAGGGACTATAAAAACTGCCTGCAACACAGGAGACCAGGCATCGATTCCTGAGTCAGAAAGATCCTCTGGAGAAGGAAATGGCAGCCCACTCCAGTATTCTTGCCTGGAGAATCCCATGAACAGAGCGGCCTGGCAGGCTACAGTCCATGGGATCACAAGAATCGGACACGACTTAGTGACTAAACCACCACATAAATCTAGAGTGATTAAGTGGTACCTTTAAAATCTCTCACATCCAAAAGTACTTCTAGGACTTCCCTGGAGGTCCGGTAGATTAGACTCTGTGCTCCCAATGCAAGGGGAAAGGCTTCAACCTCTGGTCAAGGAACTAAGATTCTCTCATGCTGCATGGATAAAAGAAACAAAAAAACTTTTAGCTCTTTCATCTCCTGACTAGAGGTGGGAATCTTAAACTATTTATGGAGAAGAAAAAAAAAAGACACTTAAAAAAAATGTTTTTTCTATTTTAAATCTGTTGGAGACTCAGAATTTGCAACATTAAAAATGAATGCATCACTTGAAAAATGAAATAATAAAAATTACCTATAATGTGGAAGCCCCATTTGTTACAAAATTGTTAGAATCAATGCACATAAAAGTACTATTTTATTTGCTTTTGAAGAGTAATACAATTACTCTTAATTGCTGTACCTATCTCCTGAGTGTACTTGGAGCATGTGGTGATTGGACCTGGCCCGTGGGCCACTCTTCTAAGTAACACTGAAATAGAGGGCCTGGGTTTGGACCATAGGTTAGCTTAGAATTCCTATGGAACAATTTGCCTATGCTTATCTAGGAATGGACTCAATCAACCATGTCCTTTAAACAGTGATCACTGCCTCATTTTCATCTAGAGATGTCTATGGTGATGCCACATATGACATATACCACATATGAGAGTTTGAAATAACATCACCCATAGGCTTCTATTTTTAAAATCATTTCAAAAAACAACAGGCATAAGGTAGGCTGTAATATATCCTGACCCTTAGAAGTAATTACAGAAATCAGAATGCAGAAGTATTTAATTGAAGTTTTGTTCCTCTGTTCTCTTTTCTTCTTCTAGAAACAACTTCAGTTGGGTCAAAGGTTCTTGCTTAATTATAGAGACAGAACAGAATAACTCAGATTTTCAAAAAACACAAGGTAACATAATAGCAGTTAGTCTCATAATTGCAAATTGTATTCTTCCCTGTTCTTACATTCAGAGTTAATTTGGGAAACTTCATGATTAACCAGCAATGAAATTATTAAAGTGAAGCAAAACACAACCCTTCCCCCACCAAAAAAAAATCCTTAAAAAATTTTTTCTTGACTTAAAATTAAATTTCAGTTTTTGTATCATACTGAAATGTTGACTCTTGGAGAGGCTTGGGGTTTTACCTTTAACTGATGAAATGTTTGAAATGAAGAAAAGGGGATTTAAATACCTGACAGTTGCTCTATTTCTTCTGTTTGAATATGAACATATGAACTTGGCTTCAGAAGAGATGCTGTTGGGAAAATGAAGTTTTTGATGCTTAGAGGAGTATTTATCTCTTTGTCTTTCAGCTCCTGTGGTTTTTTCCATGACAGCTACACCTAGAAATACCTTCCTCCAAAATAAGTCATTTTCTTCCTTCTCACTAAGAAGCTGAACCCTTCAAAAAGACTGATTATTCAGGAGATCAGACTGACATTCAGATAACATCCTTAGGAATTCCTTGATACAGATGTAAAATATTATCTTAACATCTTAAAAAGTAAGTATTCTGGACAATTGTTCAAAGATAGTGACTATAATATGTGGGGATGTCCTACTGCAAATATTCTTGCCTCTCCTCTTAGAAAGCACACATTTTGAAGCTGGATCATGTTGTAACTGGTATGGCCTGCCTTTGCCCAGTTGTTAGTGTGAGAAATCTTGAGTCTGTAGGTTCCTATTTTCTAGGCAATCAGTCCAGCTCGTTTGGAAAAAACTGCCAGTAAATTCTGAAACCCACTCTTGTCAGTGTATAAGAATTTGAAATTAATCTTTTCCCTTTAGTGTGGTATCTGGTGTGCTATATCTCTCATAGGTTGTCTTTACCTGAATGTTGTATTATTTCAAACCCAACATACAAAATAAAACAAACAAACAAACATTGTTCCCCTCCATATATTCTGCATTAGGATCTCCATCAATATCCGCCCTCATGTATGTAGTAAAGAACCTACACACTCAGTTATCCAAGTCTTATTAATGGCCTTTCCCCCTCCCTAATGCAACCTAACACTGACTCCGGTTAATTTCATTTCCTCTAATTTTGCCATATATCCCATTTCTTCATGTCTTTATCTGTTGACTTTCCTATTTGTCTTTTCTGTGTTGCTATGAAAACATAGTCCCTGGACTCACTGTCCTTACAATCAACTCTTACATCATTGCCGGATCAATCTTTCATCTTTTAGTTTCTAGCATGACCATACAATCTATCATGAAACACTTCATGGTCACCTCCCACAGTTGTTAACTTCAGGGAGAAATCAAATTCCCCTAGTAAACAAGGGGAGAATGGTTTTTCTAGGAACCCTAGCTTTTGCTTCTGCCTAGGTAGGAACTCTTAAACCAGCCTCCATTTAATTAATTCACTGCATTAGCCTAATTAATATACCCATAGTCAAGGTGAAAACTTTTGTCTTAGAGCCAAAGAATGAATACATTACATAACTTAAGAAAAACTGAAGCCTTGAATATATGTTTCATATACTTTTCCAACTAACTATCCAATAATCCTATTTGTCTTACATAAGAAGGCTTATAATGCATATTTGCTACGCTGTGCTTAGTGGCTCAGTCGTGTCCTACTCTGCGACCTCATGGATTGTAGCTCACCAGGCTCCTCTGTCCCTGGAATTCTCCAGGCAAGAATACTAGAGTGGGTTGCCGTGCCCTCCTCCTGGGCATCTTCCTAACCCAGATACCAAACCCAGGTCTCCCACATTGCAGGTGGATTCTTTACCATCTGAGCCACCAGGGGGGTTTTGTGAATTTACTCAACACTCATCTCTTAGTACTTATTGATTCTTATTTTAGAATATTTTCCTCCTATGTATCTGTCCTTCTTCCTGTTCTCTACTTATTCTTATTAAATGAGCTCAGCCATTCTTTTCCACCAGAGGGACCAGTCTTGTCATCAAGTTATGTTGCCTCTTCTATACAGAAGACACTTCTATAAATTCTTTTTTAGATTAATATTTATTAGAGTAGAGTAGATTTACACTGTTGTGTTAGTTTTTGCTGTGCAGCAAAACATGAACGAGTTATGTTAAACTCTTTTGCGACCCCATGGATTGGGATTTTCTAGGCAAGAATACAGGAGTGGGTTCCCATTTCCTCCTCCAGGGGATCTTCCCTATCTAGGGATCAAACCTGTGTATCCTGTCCATGTCTCCTGCTTTGCAGACAGATTGTTTACTGCTGAGCCACCAGGGAACCTATAGATTCTTTTTTTAATTAATAGCTATTGGAGTATAGTATTGGAGTATATATATAGTATTGGAGTATATATATTGATTTACAATGTTGTGCTAATTTTTGCTGTACAGCAAAGTGAATTTTTTATACATATATACATATCCAGGGTTTCGCTGGTGGCTCAGAAGAATCTGCCTGCAATGCAGGAGACCCGGGTTTGATTCCTGGGTCAGGAAGGTCCCCTGGAGAAGGGCATGGCAACCCACTCTAGCATTCTTGCCTGGAGAATCCCATGGACAGAGGAGTCTGGTGGGCTGCAGTCCTTAGGATAGCACATGACTGAAGCAACTAAGCAACAACAGCATATACATTTGCACTCTTTTTTAGATTATTTTCCCACGTAGGTCATTACAGAATATTGAGTAGAGTTCCCTGGGCTATACAGCAGGCTATTAGTTATCTATTTTATATATAGTTGTGTGTGTATGTCAATCCCAATATCCCAATTTATCCCTCTCTCAATTTCCCCCTTGGGGAAACTGTAAGTTTGTTTTCTACAACTGTGACTCTATTTTCATTTTGTAAATAAGTACCATTTGTACCATTTTTTTTTAGATTCCACATACAGGTGATATCATGATATCCATCTTTCTCTGTCTGACTTACTTCACTCATATGACAATCTCTAGGTCCATCCTTGTTGCTGCAGATGGCATTATTTTTTATTTAAGAAACATTTTAAGAGCAAACAAGCCTTTCTAAATGTATGTATAACATTTCTAGGTTAATTTATCCTCCCTATGAAGTCAGTTACTGGGTGTTCAGCAGAGTTTGGTCGGAGAGACAAGCCAGTCTTTAACACTCCTAAGTAGAATAGCAAAAAGTGCATCCTTAATGTGCTTATTCAGTTTTCCTAAGTGGGAATGATTAACTTGACCCGGGGCCAGGATTGTGAATTGTGAAGCTGTTTTTCATGAAAGAGCTTAATAGTCATCTATCTCAACCTTCTTGTACAGTATTACCAACAATCTTCTTTTCAGACTGTACTACAATATACTCAAGACAACAAATTCCTTTATCCTAAAATAATTCTTGATTGTAGCTTTTAAAGATCCCATAAGCCCTCTGTTCCTTTAAGGAATTAAATATGAAGCCATTACATTGAAATATTAACTTATATAGGTTTTACTATTAGCTGGGTGCTAGTGTAAGTGCTTTATATAAATTAACTTTATTCAAGAGCAAAACTTAACAAAGCATAGGCAAAAACAAAACAAAATAAAGCTCTAACTGTACTCTATGTTTTCATTGTTTCCTCAAATCCTCTAAATGGGCAATTTATGACCCTTTCATGGAAGGCATATTGGCTAAGTCCTGTATGTTGTTTTTCTTTATCATTCTCAGGGAATGCAAAAATTTCCAGTAACTTTTAACCTCAGGAATAGTATCAATTTAGTAATTAAAATGCTCATCCCTGTTTAATACTTGTCTTAGCTCACTTAGGCTGCTGTAACAAACAACCATTGACTGGATGGCTTAAAAACAGCAGAAATGCATATATCACTCTTCTGGATGATGGCAAGTCTGATATCAAGGTGTCAGCTGAGTCACTGCCCAGGGAGGGACTGCTTCCTTGTTCATAGATGGCTGTCTTCTCACTGTGTTCTCACATGGCAGAAGGGGCAAGAGGGCTCTCTGCAGTCTTTGTTTTTTAAATCTATTTATTTAATTGGAAGCTAATTACTTTACAATATTGTGGTGGTTTTTGTCATACATTGTCATGAGTCAGCCACAGGTCTACATGTGTCTCCCAACCCGAACCCCCCTCCCACCTCCCTCCCCATCCCATCCCTCTGGGTCATCCCAGTTCACTGGCTTTGAGTACCCTGTTTCATGCACTGAACTTGGACTGGTCATCTATTTCACGTATGGTAGTGTACATGTTTCAATGCTATTCTTTCTGCAGTCTTTTTTATAAGGACGCTAATAACACCCATGAAGCTTCTACCTTCATGACCTAATTACCTCTCAAATCAAATCATTCTAAAATCATCTCATTCAGGGTTAGATTTCAACAAAAAATTGTGGAGGGGGACACAAGCATCCAATCTACAGCTGTAATCAAAACACCAAATCTCATTTAAAGCTAACCCTCCTTTCTGCCAGTGCTAGTCTGAGAAGCCCATGTTGGCACAGATGGTATGAGCCATCTGTCCTTTGTTTCCCCCGCCTAATACTCCCCTCTTTTCTCTCCTCCCCTTTCCCTCCACTCCAGCTTCTTAGCCATACATCTGAGACTTTCTTTCCAGCCTCCGGTGCAGCAAGTCTGGGATAGGAAAAAAGATTAGGATATTTCTCCCCTGAAAGGTATAACTGTGAACAACAGCTGTTCTCTGAGCAAAAGGAGCTTCTGGTCAGAGTTCCCTTTAAATGTATTTTCTGGTTATTTCTCCATTATGCACTTATCTGGCCAAGAGAAGCATAATCTCCATCTTCCATTTCTGCCTTTACCCTGATGGAAGTGGTTTCCTGTCCTGTAGGCTCCTTAGGGATGACTGCTGGACATTGTCTTCATAGGGTCTTCCAACATCCAGTACATGCTTGTATCTGACTCTTTGTGACCCCATAGACTGTGGCCGACCAGGCTCCTCTGTCCATGGGATTTTCCAGGCAGGAATACTGGAGTGGGGTGCCGTTTCCTTCTCCAAGGGATATTTCTGAGCAGGTATCAAACCTGTGTCTCTTATGTCATCTGCATTGGCAGGTGATATTATTTTTACCACTGTGACACCTGGGAAGCCCCAAGTCCAGTAGAAGGTATCCAACATGCTGAATAGTTTCCAGGAAGTTTCTCTCATTTTCCTCTCTGCATCCTAGGATTTTCAAAGAATGCATGGTGGCCTAGCACCTTATCTTGACATTTGTATATTAGCAAGGATCCACTTTACCAACCTGTGCCTTAAATCAAGATAAAATTATAGTTAAAAGTCAAATATCAGGTGATATTGGTTATATGTGGAATCTAAATATATATAAAGTACTTATTTACAAAACAGAAACTGAGTCACCTCAATATCAATCATCTCATATATGCAGGTGACACCACCCTTGTGGCAGAAAGCAAAAAGGAACTGAAGAGCCTCTTGATGAAAGTGAAAGGGGAAAGGAAAAAAGCTGACTTAAAACTCAACATTCAAAAAACTAAGATCATGGCATTCAGTCCCATCACTTCATGGCAAATAGATGGGGAAACAATGGAAACAGTGAGAGACTTTATTTTCTTGGGCTCCAAAATCACTGTAGATAGCGACTGCAGCTGTGAAATTAAAAGACACTTGCTCCTTGGAAGAAAAGCTATGACAAGCCTAGACAGCATATTAAAAAGCAGAGACATTGCTTTGCCAACAAAGGTCTGTCTAGTTAAAGCTATGGTTTTTGCAGTAGTTATGTACAGATGTGCTAGTTGGACTGTGAAGAAAGTTGAGCTCTAAAGAACTGATGATTTTTAACTGTGGTGTTGGAGAAGACTCTTAAGAATCTCTTGGACTCCAAGGATTTCCTTTAGGAAATCAGTCCTAGGTGTTCATTGGTAGGACTGATGCTGAAGCTGGAGCTCCAATACTTCAGCTACCTGATGAGAAGAACTGACTCATTTGAAAAGACCCTGATGCTGGGAAAGATTGAAGACAGGAGGAGAAGGAGATGACAGAGGAGGAGAGGGTTGGACGGCATCACCGACTCAATGGACATGGGTTTGGGCGGACTCTGGGAATTGTTGATAGACAGGGAGGCCTGGCGTGCTGCGGTTCATGGGGTCTCAAAGAGTTGGACACAACTGAGAGACTGAACTGAACTGATGAGCTATGTGATCTTTGGCAGGTTATTGAACATCTCTAAGTCGCTCTTTTTTTTCCAATGGTAAAATAAAATAATCATAGGATCTATTTCCTAACATTGATGAGAAGGATAAATTGTATAATTTAGGTAAAACAGTTAATACAGGACCTAGCAATAGCACTTAATATAGTTTAGCTGTCAATCAAAATTATCAAGCTAATTATTATACTCAGGCACCTAGTTTCAGGAGTGTAGGCTGCAATCCTGGGTGGTTTGCGTCATATTAAGGCAGTTATGAAACTTTCAGTCAGCTGGCAGCATCAGGAAGCAGGCACAGTTGCTATAGTGAGATGAAGGGAATACAGGCAGAGATCTGAATCTGAATATCACATCCTGTTACACCTCTGCACCAAAGAGAGACGAAAGTTAGTTTTCCCAAAGAGTATGGCTTCCCCAATGGCTCAGAGATAAAGAATCTGCCTGCCAATGCAAGAGACACAAGAGGCTTGGGTTTGATCCCTGGGTGGGAAAGATCCCTTGGAGAAGGAAATGGCAACCCACTCTAGTATTCTTGCCTGGGAAATCCCGTAGACTCAGGAGCCTGGTGGGCTACAGTCCAAAGTGTTGCAAAAGAGCTGGACATGACTTAGCAACTAAACCACTATTTCCATATGTATATCTCTATGTGGATATATATGTTTAAAATATATAAATATATTTTTTCAAATATATATATGTATGTATGTATACATATAATGTTTCCATGCTTTCCTTTTCGTTTCTAGCAGCCTAATATCAAGGTCTAGATTTCTAGATAATACACCAAAATAACTACACCTTTTCTGTGACTTATGGCAATACTTTTTTCTCAAGAAGTCTACATAGCTCCATAAAGAGTACATTATTTGAAGATGAATTCCTTTGACTCATTATTTGATAATATTGAGAAATTTAGCATTGACTGTTGAGTCAAAGCCTTGTTACTTTATCTAAGTAAGGCTTGAGACTTGCTTTTGTGTCAAACCTGTTATCTGATTTTTAGCTGTTGGTGCTGTGGAAGAGCCAGAGAGGTCTCTGAAGCAGGCACTTGAGATGATATAAATGTTTTAAGCACTGTGCAATCCAAGACATTCTACCTGATATAGTTATAGAAACAGAGTCCCTTTACATCTTTGATGCCTGAAAGGTTTCTTTTAATTAAAATATACCTTCTGAGTATAGAAATCACGTGAGAATGTAAATTGTCTGTCTGGCAATATTTGGTAACTAGGACCAGTATTGGTAGCTAGTTATTTATTGTAAGTCTAGTATTTGACACTGTCCAGTTTATCTCACGTAATCCTCACAACAGTCCCATGAGGAAAATATTATTATCCCTTTTCTAGAGGGCCTTCCCTTGTGGCTCAGACGGTAAAGCGACTGCCTGCAATGCGTGCGACCCGGGTTCGATCCTTGGCTTGGGAAGATCCCCTGGAGAAGGAAATGGCAACCCACTCCAGTACTCTTGCCTGGAAAATTCCACGGACAGAGGAGCCTTGTAGGCTACAGTCCATGGGGTCGCAAAGAGTCGGACACGACTAAGTGACTTCACTTCACTTTTCTAGAGTAGAGGAAACTGAGAAATGTCCCACAATTAGTTTGTGGCTGAGTTAGCATTTGAAGCCTACTAGGTCTGTTTAGACTGTCTTCCAAATCTGCAACGTCTTTGTTCATGGGTGTGTTTGCTTTCTATTACTATTACAAATGTAACTTAAATAGCACAAATTTATTGCTTTTAGTTCTGGAGGTCAGACTTCTTCCTGAAGTGCATCTCATTCTGCTAAAAATCAGAACTTCACTCCCTCCAGAAACCCTGGGGAGAGTCTGCTCCTTGCCTTTTCCAGTTTCTGGAGATTGGAAGCAATCCTGGTCTTATGGCTGCATCAATCCAGTCTCTGCTTCCTTCTTCACATCACCTTCTCCTTGATTCGCTTGTCCAAACTTCCTCTGCTTTGCTGTTACAAGTACACTTGTCATTGGATTTAGAGCCCACCCGGATAATCCAAGATAAGTTCATCCCCAAAGAATCAATTAATTTTTTCCACATTAAAGTAATATTAATGGATTAGGGTGTAGTCTTATCTTTTGGGGAGCCACCACTCAATTCACTGTCATTGTCGTTCCGTTGCTATGTCACGTCCAACTCTTTGAGATCCCATTGATTGCAGCACACCAGGCTTCCCTGTCCTTCACAAACTTCTGGAGTTTGCTCAGACTCATGGCTACTGAGTCCGTGATGCCATCCAAACATCTCATCTTCTGTCGTCCCCTTCTTCTTTTACCGTCAATCTTTCCAAGGATCAGGGAAAGATAAGTCGGCTCTATCATTAACAATTGCATAATCTGTTTACATACATAGAGTTTGACGCCCCCACCCCCTCCATCTCTGTCTTGCCAACGTAGCTAAGTTTTGAAATTCAAAGAGAACTTTTCTGCTGACATCGCTGGAAACCCCCACCATTTCAGTGATGAGTCCTCTGTTAATGGAGCTGACCCAAGCCTTGCCAGTGTCAAGAGACTTCAGGTGCCTCGTCAATGACTGCCCATCCCCCTAAGGACTGAATGTGGCACTGCCTAAATTTCTCTCTGGTGCATTATTCTCTTTTTGATGTAGGAGCCTGCAAGAAATGTGAAGCAGTCTCCTTCACCTATGCTACCATGTTTGCCAGGTTTTGAGTCCTGAGTTTTAAATGTTTTATTTCAGGAGGATGGCAAATCTCACATCGTAGAGCCAAATGTAGACGTTGCCATGCACTGGGACTGTGGCCTTCATCCAGAATGCTTTTTTTTTTTTTTTTTTAAGTACTGGCTGTGAAAAATCACAGTGGTTTAATCCAAGGAGGAAAGAAGCTTTGGAAAGTTTCCCAAAAGGTGATAGAACTGGAGTTTTTAAGGTGCAAGTATGATCATGAGTCTGAGTGAATGTGTGTGTACATTTCACCAGCAATTGCCAAAGAAGCTTGGATCTGTGCCATGGCTAACATTTCAGGTTTCTAGGTCTTTACCAAGAAATATTAAATCCACATCTTTGGGAATTAGGTTCCAAGGCTCTGGGTATTTAACAGTCTTATAAGATGTCACAGTAAAATTTGACACACACCACTCTGGGATGAAGAGAGCAAGGTTGTAAGCTCAGAGGGTGTTTGCATTGAAATGTCCAAGACGTGGGAAGCAGAATGACTGAGTCATGTGGACAGCAGATTCCCTTACTAGGTTGTTTATTTTTGTATTGCATATATGGTTTTTGTTTGCTGAGCATTATAATATTTTGACATACTAGATAAACCTTTCTGTCGGGGGAGACGCTGCCCCTCCTGGGGTTAGACAATTCTTAGAGATAACAAAGGGCTGAGTTGGAACATGTATTTGACATGCAAACTAACCAAGCCTCACCTTCTGTCTGTGGTCCACCCACTCAGGAGAGAGTATTCCTTCATCTTAATCAGCCCAAGGCCAGGTACCAGGCAACTAGAGATGACTTCTACATCCCAAAGCTTGCTGAAATTATTCAAATTAGCCAACTTTAAACTCTTCACTCCTACCTATTGTGTCTTTCCCTCAGAAACCCCAGTAAATACCATGACCTAAAAAGTCCCCTTCAGTCCTGCCTTCTAACACCTCTGGATCACCCTCGCGCTTTCCAGAGTAACCCTATATAGCAGACATGTCCTGCTTCTTGACTCCAGGAATTGAGAATGTAATAAGCTTCGCTTCTTTCTTGAGCCTCTCCTGTGTCTTCTCTTGTGATTCAACCTGACTGACCACTGCATAAAAGAATACAAACAACTTTTAAGGAAGTAAACCTTTTCTTCTGTTTTTTCAAACTTGATTTATATAGGAAGATGATCAGATGTAGATAATAGAACTTAACTACTGAGGGGAGATTTCAGGCTCAGTGTGGATGGTTTCTGATGTCATGAGAGTCAGAATTCTTTTCCTTCTGCATCTTCCCTGGGAAGGTGCAACTACTTCTCCACTGGTGTGCAGGGTTAGGCCACCTCACTTTCAGGTCCAGTGTTGTGCTGCCAAAAATCAAGGAGTCCTACTGGCACACTTGACCTTAACATCGATATCATGCCGTGATGGGACCCATAAACAAACAAGTTCATTGTTTGTCTGGCTAATATCTGGCTTCTCTTAGCTACAGATTCCTTCATATCCCTTAAGCAGAGATCCACTCATGGACCTGGGTTGCAGAATCTCTTGCTGGTAGATACCCAAATGTCATCCTACATTCATAAACCATCAGATAAAATGCTAATTAAACCACTAGGCTACTTATAAGCCATGTATCCCTGGGTAAGATATCCAGCCCCACCAAACTTCATATCTAAAGGAGAGATTGTATAATATCATGGTGAAAAGTGGAAAAACTGATGCATACAGTGTTTATTATAAAGACTGACTCATAAAGGTGTTCAATAATTGTCAACTATTGTTTTCATTGAGGTCCTTGTTATTCATCGGCCTGAGGTAGCCGAGGTGTAAGAGGGGAAGAGAAGCAGAAATATTTCCATCTGATTCCAACACCTGTGCTTTTCACGCTACCTCTAACAGAGAAGAGAAATGTGGCCACCCCTCCATTTCAAGCCAACTTCGATTGTGGTGGACTCCTGTTGTGAGGCAGGGACATCAAGGGAATGCAGGTCTTGCTGGTGTGTTGGTGGTGGCTAACTGCACAGTGCAACAGGAAGCATTGCCTGTAGATGCTGTGGATTAACAGGAATCTCACATTCCCAGCTTTAAATAACTACCATCATTTTAGTTTTCCTTGTTTACTTTAGCTAATGTTAAATATTTTGTCAAGTAAAATGCTAGTGGTTATCATTTAACTCATGTCATTCATCTTCTTTATAGAAGAAAAAAAAAAAGGAAGTTCTATTAAAATGCTTCTAACTAAAAAGCTCTTCAAGTTGATATTCCATGAGACAGAAATGGTTGAAATCTGTCAAAGAAACATGTAATGAAAGAAAAAAAAACACATGAATGTGTTTATTACACTCCAATCCTAGGAGAACTATTGAAGATGTTTCTAAATTGAGCAATGATTTTGCAGTGCTTTGAAAATTCTTCCGGGGGAAAATCTACAGAAATGTCTCAATAAACAATAAGTGTGGACATTTTTTCAAAATTCCATATTAAACAGCTTATTAATGTTTCATTTTTTCAAAGCAATTTAATCCGTTCAAGATGCTTCATGATGCAAAAATGTCTTTTAGTAAAGAATGAAAGTTAACATCTAGCATCTGATGACTAGTCCCCCAAATTATCAGAGGATAAAACAATAATCATCATTCTTTTCCTGCAAAAACCATTTGGAGGAAAAAGATAATGTGCTTAATGCCTCTAGCATTTCAAATAGATGCTAGTTTATAGTTTATTGCTTCCACCTAAAAGATGCATACAATGAGATGCAGAAGGATTTGAATCAGTCTTCTGATATTAAAGACTTTTCTTGTCATTGGTGGATGGAGGAAAAGATGGCCAAGGTCAGAGATGGACCCACAGTGCTTTCTACTTTTGAGCATGACCTCCCCCATTACCACTAGAAAACAAGAGCCTGCCATTTTGGTAGAAACTTTGTCAAAGCTTGCCAAGCCAGGATGCTTCAATAGACGAAATATCATGTAGACCTACTGCATGGGAAGCTCACTTCTTCCTGAGCTAAGTCAATGAAACAATTTTCCATATTTACTTTCTTTCTCAGAGATCCTGGTCCAGCTTTAGCCTTAAGCTGCTCCTGTGAACCTGGGCCTCAGGTATGGGGCTTTCTTAATTTCTCCACCTCCTCCCCACCTCCACCCCTCAGACTCTTCCCTTGCTGTGCAGTAAGTCTTAGACTAGAGAAATTCCCCAGAATTTGTATCACTGGACCTGGACTCTGTGACCAAGAGAGTTTCTTTCTTCTATTATGGGCTGATTGATGCCCATTGCTCCCACCCTCTGCAAAAGCAATGAATCTTTTTCTGGAATTGCAGAGTGTAGGAGGGTGGCTGGGCACTTCTGCCTCCCTAACCCTGGTTCAAGGCTTTGTTAGTAAGAAGGAAGGATTTAGGGAGTAGGCAGGGATCTTTCCAGTCATAGGGCAGCAGTTGTCAGCAACCAAAGCACAAACAGGAGAGTCTCTTTGTTTCTGGTATTTTTTTAGCAGCTTTATTAAGTAAACTGCTCATATTTAGAGTGTACAGTTTGATATATCTGACATGCATACACTTCTGTCACACCATCATCACAATCAGGTTAGTGAACACACCCACCGCCCCTAATGCCCTTTTGTAACATTTCTCGCCACTCCTCCCTGCCCTGCCCTTTTTAAGACAACCCAAGATTTGCAGTCTGTCCGTATAGATTAGTTTGCATTTCCTAGAGTTTTTATACACAAGGAATCATACATGATGTACCCTTTAGGGGAGGTGAGTTTGGCTCTTGGCACAATTATTTTGAGACTAGTGTGTAATATGTGTTTCAATACTTCACTCCTTTTTATTGCTGAGTATTATACCATTCTGTGGATGTGCTGCAATTTGTACATTCATTCATGTGTTGAGCACTTGGATGGTTTCTGGTCTGGGGCCATTACAATAAAGCTTCTGTGAGCATCTGTGTGCTTGACGACATGCTTCCTTTTCCTTTTGGTTATGCTTAAGAGTGAAATGACAGAGTCATACAACAGGAATAGGTCAACATTCTAAAATACTCCTATAAATCAAATATACTTCAATAGAAAACAGTGTCAATATTCAAAAAACATTTTAAATACTTCCAAAATATTTTCCAAAGAGGTTGTAGCAATTGTCATTTCCACAAGTAGTATAAAAGAGTTCTGTTTCCCCATTTCATCACCACCACTTGGTGTGGAGAAAATCTCTGTGACCTGGGGTTAAACAAAGATTTCTTAACAACAATATTGAAACTACAATTCATAAAATAAATTACTGATGAATTGGATTGCATAAAATTAAAACGTATCTTCAAAAACACTGGTAAGAGAATGAGAAGTCATAGACTGAAAAAAACTTCAGAAAGCACATATTTGATATGATCCTATAGACAGAATACTGTGTAGATTGTGTGTGCTAAGTCACTTCAGTTGTGTCTGACTTTTGCAAGCCCATGGATTGTGACCTGCCAGACTCCTCTGTCCATGGGATTCTCCAGGCAATAATACTGGAGTGGGTTGCCATGCCCTCCTCCAGAGGATCTTCGCAACCCGGGGACTGAACTTGTGTCTCTTGTGTCTCCTGCATTGGCAGCTGGGTTATTGACCACTAGCACTACCTGGGAAGGCCCTGTAGATAGATTTAGATAATATATATGTATGTGTGTGTATATGGGGCTACCCAGGTCGTTCAGTGGTAAAGAATCCACCTGACAATGCAGGAGTCCCAGATGTGATCCCTGGGTCAGAAAGATTCCCTGGAGAAGGAAACAGCAACTCACTCCAGTGTTCTTGCCTGGGAAATCCCTTGGACAGAGGAGCCTGGTGGGCTGTGGTACATGGGGTCACAAAAGATTCAGACACAGCTTAGCGATTAAACAACAACAAATGTTTGCATACACACACACACACACACACACACACACACACACACACACATATATATATAAATCCTCTCAAAACTCAATAATAAGAAATAAAATAATCAATTTAAAAATGGAATATTCTTCCAGAAGATTTGAACTGACGCTTTGCCAAAGAAAGTACATGCATGGGAAGTAAGTACAAATTATGCAAATTAAAACCACAATGGGACACCACCACACACCTATGAGGATGGCTGAAACTAAAGTAACTGAATTGTTTTACTTACTTTTAACTTTTCAACTTTGTAGATTTACCTAAGATTGTAAAAAGTGATACAGAGAAATCCCCTATACCATTTCCCAAGGTCTCCCTATAGTAATTCCTTGCAAATGGACAGTACAATATCACAACCAGATATAATCCATAGCGATTTCACCAGTGTAGCACGCACTCGTTCGTGTGTGAATTTCATTCCCTGCCATTGCATCACACACATGGGTTCATGGGTCCACCGCCAAAGCCAAGAGACAAAATCCTCCATCACGAGGATCCCTGGTGCTCCTCTTTTACAGCCAGGCCCACTTCCCTCCCTGCCTCCCTCCCTCAGTCTCCTGCCTGTGGTATTTTGTCATCTGTGTGTGTGTGTTTGAGTTCTTGTTATCTTTCCATGATTACTCTGCCTCTACTCTCATCCCCGGAACCTTGTGGTTCAAGTTATTGGCAGCAATAAAGGCGCTAACAGAGTCATGCAGACAGTGCTTGAGAATTTTTCTGTTTGTGAAATTGGCAGTGAAACTTGAGGAATGTATGGGGAGTGAAATCAAACTTGACAACTTTGTTATTAATAAGCAACTTGTTCCAAACGTACGAGTCAAAGATTATGCAAAACTGAACATCTAAAGCGGTGTCCTATTAAGTGTGCTTAATTTAATGAACTAGAATCATTTACTATATTTAAATCACACATGAAGCCTGGAGGAACATCACCTGCATAGAGATTACTTCCCTAGGACCATTGCTTCAGTGTCACCTCTCCTGATGGGTTGCCTGCATGCCCCTTTCCTTCCACCCCAGACTTCCTCTCTTCGATTGTTACATACTCTCCTCATGTCATTTATTCCAATATAATTGACTGCTTCCTTTTCTGCTGCTCCCTCATCGAGCAGTGAGGTCCTTTTCTAATTAAACCTTATCTTTTCTTTAAAGAAGACAATAGTCTTTGCAGAACCCCTCGAAGGGGCTTTTCTCTTCATCCTACATACTTCTGATTTACAAAAAATAAAATAAAATAATGCATCTTCTTGGCACCTTCATTTATATCCCTCAGGATCTGGGATAATACTGTCCTTAGATGCTGATAGGAATCGTTTTATTATCTCTTGATTTCTGAAGCCTATATCTTCATAAATCCCAGCTGGAGGTTTCAGTTAAGAAAACTGGGTCACACCATATTACCTACAATGTATTACACGTTGGAGCACAGTCTCACCCACACTTACAACTTAAATGTGCATGTATCCGTTTCCTAAGGAAAAAAAAATCACTCAGTGATATATGCTTTCCTCTTGGCTTAGAATCAGCAGTACCTCAACACCAACATTAATATTTATTTACAGACTTCAAAATAATAATTTTATCCTTACATGGAGAAAATAAGTAAAGGGCTAACGTTCACATTTACCTAGCCCAGCAAACTACACAATATGAATTAATTTTCAAAGCAAATCTGAATTTCTAAAAATGAAGTGAAGTAACTAGTAATGACAATTTTTTGAAAGACACCTATACCACTTCCTCGGTTCTCTCATCTGAAAGAGAACAAACCTTCCTGGTTGCAATGATGGATTGACTTTAAAGATGAAATGAAAACAAAAGGGAGATGAAAGCATCTAAAAATTATCTGCAGTGGAGGATATATTACACAAAACTATGATTTTATTTTTTCTTTTCATACTGTTCATGGGGTTTTCAATGCAAGGAAACTGAAGTGGTTGGTCATTCCCTTCTGTGGTGTTGGAGAAGACTCTTGAGAGTCCCTTGGACTGTAACAAGATCAAACCAGTCCATCCTAAAGGAAATTAGTCGTGAATATTCATTGGAGAACTGATACTGAAACTGAAACTCCAATCCTTTGGCCACCTGATGCAAAGAATTGACTCATTGGAAAAGACCCTGATGTTGGGAAAGACTGAAGGCAGTAGGACAAGGGGACGACAGAGGATGAGATGGTTGGATGGCATCACCGACTTGATGGACATGAGTTTGAGCAAGCTCCAGGAGTTAGTGATGGACAGGGAGGCCTGGCGTGCTGCAGTCCATGGGGTCGCAAAGAGTCAGACAGGACTGAGCAGCTGAACTGACTGACTAACTGACACTATATATGGGCTTCCCTGGTGGCTCAGTGGTAAGGAATCTGCCTGCAATATAGGAGACTCAGGAAACACAGGTTCAGTCCCTGGGGGAGGAAACGATCCCCTGGAGAAGGAAATGATAATCCACTCCAATATTCTTGCCTGGGAAATCTCATGGACAGAGGAGACTGGCAGGCTACATACAGTCCATGGGGTCAAAAAAAAGGTGAGATGTGACTTGGTGACTAAACATCAAAATCAAAATATTTGTATATATAATTGGATGTGTACATATAATGTATATACTCAATGGTAAATTTCAGAGACATAGATACAGATACAGACATAGACATCTCTATAGATAAATACATATAGATATAGTAACAGATTCAATTTAAGGAACTGATTCATGCAATTGTGGAGTTTAAAATCTGAAGAAGGAAACCAGCAGACTCAGGAAAGAGTTGCAGTTCTAGTTCAAAAACAGTCTGCTGTAGAACCAGGAACAGCTGGTGTGAAGTCTGAAAGCTGTCTGCTGGCAGAACTCCCCCTTGCTGGGGGGTGGGAAGCCTTTTGTTCTGTTCAGGCCTTCATCCGACTGGACCAGACTACCTACACTCTGGAGGACAATCTGTTTTACTTAAAGACCACCAGTTTAAATGCAAATCTCGTCTAAACACACCCTCACAGAAGCATGCAGGAAAATATTTGACCAAATATCTGAGCAGTATGACTTAGTCACTTTGACACAGAAAATTAGCCATCACTCACATCTTTAGATTCACCTTAATGGTTAAGTCTCCTGAAGTCACTGGCTCAATGAAACAGAGATAGAGCAATCTCACTTGCAAAGTTTTGGAAGACCATACTGGGTTCTGTGTGACCACTGGCCACACCTCTTACCCAGTCATCCATGTAAATCCTGGTAACCATACCAAGCTTCTGTCACCTAGGATGACCAGTGTCATGTTGAACTCAGGCAGTCAAATATCAAGTGGACAATCCATAAATTCCCTGCTCAGTTACACCTAGGATGTCTGCTACTATGATCTGTTCCTACTCACAGAAAAGTTGACACCAAATGTGCACCTTGTTTTGTTTTTCCCACACCAAGCAATTCTCTACCACCACATAGGTGTCCTACAATATGATTTAATTCTGATATCTGCAAACTGGAGTAAGTCATATGCCACAAGGGGAGGGCTTCGTCCTGCAAAACTGCTCCCACTTCAGACACCAATGGCAAATCCCCAGACTCCTGGATTTCTGACTGACAAGCTATAAATTAGAGGGGTTGCACAACCCCCTCATCAGGTATAATCATTTACTAGAACAGCTCACAGAATATAGGAAAACATTTAACTTTCTTCTACTGGCTTATTATAAAGCAGCAGTCCTCAACCTTTTTGGCACCAAGGACCAGTTTCATGGAAGACAATTTTCTCACGGACTGGGGAGATGGGGATGATCTGGGGATGATTCAAGCACAGTAGGGTTCATGCTCCTATGAGAATGTAATGCTACCTATGATCTGATAGGAGGTGGAGCTAATGTGAGTGATGAGTTGCTAAGTCACTTCAGTCTTGTCCGACTCTGTGTGACCCCATAGACGGAAGCCCACCAGGCTCCCCCATCCTTGGGATCCTCCAGGCAAGAACACTGGAGTGGGTTGCCATTTCCTTCTCCAATGCATGAAAGCGAAAAGTGAAAGTGAAGTCGCTTAATCGTGTCCGACTTAGCAACCCCACGGACTGCAGCCTACCAGGCTCCTCCATCCATGGGATTTTTCAGGCAAGAGTACTGGAGTGGGTTGCCATTGCCTTCTCCAAAGTGAGCGATGAGAGGTGGCTGTAAATACTGTTAATACAGATGAAGCTTTGCTCACTTGCTGATGTTCACCTCCTGCCATAGGGCCTGGCTCCTAACAGGCCCCAGACAGGTACCAGCCCATGACCAGAGGTTGGGGACCCCAGTTATAAAGGATATAACTTAGAAGCAGCCTAATGTAAGAGAAAAAGGTCTGTGGAAAGGGGCAGGGAGCTTCCATTCCCTCTCACTTTTACAGCGCTATATGTGCCAAAATTTGTTTTTTGCTTTAAGTTCCTGAAGAAGATGGAATGGCTTGTTCACCATCATGTACCCCTTGCCATCCCTCCCTGTGGTCTTCTCAGGTGAAGAACCTCTCAGTGGTAAAGAACCTGCCTGATAACATAAAAGATGCAGGAGACTGGGGTTTGATCCCTGGGTTGGGAAGATCCCCTGGAGGAGGATATGCCAACCCACTCCAGTATTCTTGTATTCTAGTATTCTTGCCTGGAAAACCTCATGGACAGAGGAGGCTGGTGGGCTACAGTCCATGGGGTTGCAAAGAGTCGAACATGACTAAGGGACTGAGCACACAGCACAAAAACATGCTGCCCCATAGGCAGAGTACACATCACCACGCCCTTGATGAAAATCTTCAATTTCAGACTTTCTTTGGACAATCTAATTGGAGTGGGCATTAATATTCCTTGCCTACACAGAAGTTTCAAATGCATTCGTGTGGGTTGTCTCTGTTCCTCTGGGGCTTCTGCCCTCCTCATGAGAACATCAAGACCCAGAAGTGTTCCTATTTCATTGTGGATCTGGAATAAAAAGACATGTGAGGCTGAGTCAAGTCCAACTGAGTCAAAGAGATCCTGCTAAGGCCCAACCAGCCCACAGCCTTCATATAATTGAGCAGGAAGTCAGTGTTTGTTTTATAAACCACTGAGATTTGGGGGCTGTTTGTCACTACAGAAAAAGTTGACTAATGCAGTGTTAAACCAAGTTAGTCAATTAAGCTTATAACAGCTCTCTGATGTAGTTTCTGTTATTACTCACGTTTTAAAATGAGACAATTAGCAAACAGAAAAGCCAGATAACCCAGAAGTTTATTGGTCTATTGAGGTATCGAACTGAGAACTGAACTCAGTCTGGCTGACTCCATAATAGCATCTCACTGATTAAACATGAATAGGAATGGGCAATGTGACATTTCAACTTCGGCTGAAGAACTGTATTTTGATAGATGTTTTTATAAGTTAAAAGCAAAGTGATTGTATATCCCATTTTGCCATGCACAGTACTGGTTCATACTTGTCCCAGCAAAATTGTTAATAGCTTCTCCTCTCATTTTCAATATGCCCTAGTTTGGTAAGTTAAATATCTGCCTTATTTAAAACCCAATCTCTTCCATGATAACTTTTTTTTTTTTTTTAAATCTCCTTCCACTTCATCTCTGGCTTTTACCACCAATAGAATAATCCATATGGATGACAAACGACTGAATAGCTTAGGAGATGCTGTCTTTTATATGATCTATCCCAATGTTACTGATGCTCCTCATCAAATGTTCTTTTTGGTGGTCCACTGAACAGCTGTCTCTTTAAATGAACTCTAAAATTCTTAATATACGTGGAACTTTAATAAACACAGAAGAAAAAGTCCCAAAGATTGGTCTGGTTTATCATCCTAGTTATGAAGATCACTTGTGTTCTCTTCCCCTGAGATCAAAATGAGTTAAAGATGCAGAAAACAAATTAGCAAAATTTAAGGAAATATGCCTGGGCAAATGTTCTAAGTATAAGAAAATTCAGGTGATTATAACCTTATTAGAAAAATTGGATCTTTTTAAAAACCTTTTTTTGTATATTGGGTGCTTCCGTGGTGGTTTAGACAGTAAAGAATCCTCCTGCGATCCCTGGGTAGGGAAGATCCCCTGGAGAAGGAAATGGCAACCCACTCCAGTTTTCTTGCTTGGAGAATCTCATGGACAGAGGAACCTGGTGGGCTACAGTTCGTGGGATCTCAAGAAAGCTGGTCATGACTGAGTGACTAAACAACAACAGTTTATGTTGGAGTATAGCTGGTTAACAAACAATGTTGTGGTAGTTTCAGATGAACAGTGAAGCCACTCAGCCATACATACATAGGTATCCATTCTCCCCCAAACTCCCCTTCCATCCAGACTGCCACATAACATTAAGCAGAGTTCCATGTGCTATACAGAAGGTACTGTTGGTTATCCATTTAAAATACAACAGAGTGTACAAGGCAAATTGAATGTTAACAGAACCAAACTCCTGCAGAATGAGGAGCTAAGCCCTGTTCTTTTAGTACTGTTCCCTCCTACACTGCCTTAACTCCAATTTATCCCCCTTTTAAGGAGAATTCTACATTTGCACTAGAACTTCTATGATAACTTCTAAAACTCCTCTAAGACACATTCTCTAACTTAAGGGAATCACCCAAGTTTTAATTTTAAAAGCCAAAATGGTTCATTTTTGCATTGTGTATGATTGCACACCACCTCCATTTCATATGATACCACTTATAAAAGGCAATTAGAATGCCATCTTTAGGCTATTATAATTTGAAACTTTGTTGTGTCAGAAAATTTCATATTGATTTTTTTCAGCAATGGAAATCTTTTTAAAAAATACTACTTTCTGCCTTGCTTACTTATATTTGTCATGCACAGCAAGTATAGTTATAACCGTTGTCAGCCACTGACAAAAAGCATGGAGACTATATTTATTGTTCTTGGCTGCTGGTAAATTTTCTGTTTTTGTTTGCAAGTTCTCTTATTTGTCCATTTTTATAAGAAGAAATATTTGACTCAGTAAAAAAATTATAGGTCCTGGAATTTTTTTCATCATTCTAACACTGCAGATGCTGATTGCAGACAGGAAATTAAAAGATGCTTACTCCTTGGAAGGAAAGTTATGACCAACCTTGATAGTATATTAAAAAGCAGAGACATTACTTTGCCAACAAAGGTCCATCTAGTCAAGGCTATGGTTTTTCCCGTGGTCATGTATGGATGTGAGAGTTGGACTGTGAAGAAAGCTGATCGCCGAAGAATTGGTGCTTTTGATCTGTGGTGCTGGAGAAGACTCTTGAGAGTCCCTTGGACTGCAAGGAGATCCAACCAGTCCATTCTAAAGGAGATCAATCCTGGGTGTTCATTGGAAGGACTGATGCTAAAGCTGAAACTGCAATACTTCGGCCACCTCATGCGACGAGTTGACTCACTGGAAAAGACTCTGATGCTGGGAAAGGTTGGGGGCGGGAGGAGAAGGGGACGACCAAGAATGAGATGGCTGGATGGCATCACCGACTCTGTGGACATGAGTTTGAGTGTACTCCGGGAGTTGGTGATGGACAGGGAGGCCTGGCGTGCTGTGATTCATGGGGTCGCAGAGAGTCGGACACGACTGAGCGACTGAACTGAACTGAACTGAAAGACATTATTTCACTGTAGCTATTAAGTCAGCTGACAGTTCCACTGCCATTCCTTGGAAAATAATACATGTTTTTCTTCTAGTTACTTTAAAAATTTTGTTTTTATCTTTGATTTTCTGCAATTTCACTAAAATGGGCAAGCATTTTTCTTTTTCCTGCTTAAAATTTTCTAGGTTCTTGGCAATGTGAATTTTTCAATAGATCTGAAAAGTTCTCACATTATCCATTTCACTATTGACTCGCTCATTCTTTTCCTCTTTCTTTATGGATTTCTCATTCAAAACATTAAAATGTTTTAATCTATCTTTTATATCTTTTTACTTCAACTTCTCTTCATACTTTCATTTTGATTTTTTACTATATACTCTAATTTCCAATTCCTTAACTTTCATGTCAGTGGTGTCCAATTTTCTATTAATTGCATGCATGGAGTATTTTTTGAATACTCTTTATATGGGAATAATAAATATATACAAAATAATAAGAATCATAAAATAAATATGACATGCTTATCATTCAATATTTATCAAACATGGGCATTGTTGTTTTAAGTGTATTTCTCCACCCCCTTTATTATGCAGTGACTTTTAAATTTCAGCTATTTTTTATTCATAGTCTGTTTGTTTCCTTTTCAAATTTACCTTGCCATATTTTATATTTTTATGTTTTCTACTAACATTTTCATGTCCTGTTCTCTCTTTACTAGGTTGCTTCTTTCTTTTCTCACTGATAAGGTATCATGGTAATTTTTTACTGCTTATTTGATGTTTTTAAAATTTAAAACATATTTTTCTTTATATTTAGCTCTTTTCAACAGGAGGTTTGGTCCAGACTGCCTTCTTATTCACCACAGTTGAATTCAGAAGAGGGAGAGATTATTTTATAGTGTTTACACAGAGATTAAAAATTCTAATGCAAAAGAACCTCAAGTCCTTTTTATTTTCTTTTATGTTTCACTCACTCTCACTCTTGAAAAAGGAATGTATAAAGACTTTATGTTTAAAATACTGAGACATAACATATTCCAAGGGACTGCATTGTCCAATAATTATTGGGAAATTTTTTATGTAGAAGTACAATGGGTTTCCTTGTGGCTCAGACCATAAAGAATTTGCCTGCAGTGCAGAAGAAGCAGGAAACGAGGATTCAATCCCTGGGTCTGGAAAATCCCCTGGAGATGGGAATGGCAACCTACTCTAGTATTCATGCTTGGAGAATCACATGGACAAAGGAATCTGGTGGGCTACAGTCCATGGGGTCACAAAGAGTTGGACATGACCTAGTACACACCACCATGTAATGTACTATGCACAATCATTTCTGTTGAAAGTAAAAAGACAGTTCTACGTGTAGCATTTATCATTTGGGGTTGAAAGTGTCGTTAATCTTATATCTGAGGTCTTGGTTTCATTATCTTAATTTTATTTCTGATGTTCTCAGACAGAGAGAAGGTCTAAAACAGCCAGTTTGCCCCTATGGTCCAAGTCATGTTCTTAACTTCCTCTTATCATTATGATGAGCTTTTATTTAAATATATGTGTATATATTTTCACTGAAACAAATACAAATTTTCCAAAGGCAGCACATTTTTTATTATACCCTATAAAAATATAAAAACATTTTACTTTCTGTCTGATGGTGAACACAGAATCCATTTTTTTTCTTCTGATATTGTTTGAATTTAAGCTTTTCATCTAATAAACATCCACTAAGCAATTAGTTGTGACAATGTAGAAAATTTCCCTACTCAGATTGCTTCCATTTGCATGATACATTTATTCATTTCATAAACTGTTTTAAATTGAGTATGTATTATTATTCAAATGCTCTATTCTTAATTTTTTGAATCGCAATCATTTTGTTTCTTTACACTCTTTAGGGTAAGTTGACACTCTGAAATCTAAACCTGTCTGTAGCCGTATCACAAAATAATAACCACCCCCCCAGATACACGATGGACCAACCTGACATCCCATAAACCAAAAGCAAACACAAAGATCTCTTGTTTCCTCTGCAAGTGTCTTATTCTCTATCACTGCCAACAGAGCCATCACCTAATAACTACATATAATGGGAGATTTATGAATCACTGTAGCATGAAAAAGTGTTTTGGTAGCAGCAGAAATGCAATTAACTGAATTTTCAGCAATATCCTGACAGAAAAGAAAAAAAAAAAAAAAACCCCGAGGCAACGTTTCTTTGGCAATGCTAAATATGTATGAAATTCTCCAACTTTTCTGTCTCATGCTTAAAACATATCACAGAATCCTTGAGAATCTCATCTAAGTGTCTTACTCTTGATTGTCTCTCTGTGTGTGTATGCTTAGTCACTCAATCGTTTCCAACTCTTTGTGACCCTGTAGACTGTAGCCCACCAGGCTCTTCCATCCATGGAATTTTCCAGGCAAGAATACTAGAGTGTGTTGCCTTGCCCTCCTCCAGGGCATCTTCCCAACCCAGGGATTGAACCCGCGTCTCTTACATCTATACTACAAATGGATTCTTTATCACTAGCAGGGAATTCTCTAGACATCTGAATATTTATTCTCTCTGTCTGTAAAGGAAGCACTTTAACTGTTACAAATGTGTAATAAATAAGTAGTATTTAATGTCTATTTATTACATTTTATAACTTTTCTAACAGGAGCATGGGGATTACCCAGGAACTGGTTAGAAGTGGAGATTCTCAGGCTCTGTCCTGGACCCACTGAATTGGAATCTGTGCTTTTAACAAGATCTGCAGGCACGTGCTTGAACTTAATGCAATTTCTGTCAGTGTTAGGGAGCATTGCTAAGATTCCATCTCCTTGTGGCAATGCAGGAGACCCGGGTTCAATCCCTGAGTCAGGAAGATCCACTGGAGAAGGAAATAGTTACCCACTCCAGTATTCTTGTCTGGAGAATCCCATGGACTGAAGAGCCTACCAGGCTGCAGTCCATGGGGTTGCAAAGAGTTAGACACAACTGAGCAGCTAACAGCCCAACAACATCTCATTTTAGAGCAGAATGAATGACTTTGGGAGTGGAGCTAAAGAGGTGGGCAGAGGGTGGGCAGTTGAGGATTGATGGGAAGGACAAAGCATGGCTTGGATTGACCAAGAGGCTCTTTACTTGGTCCAGCAAGGGTCCTCTGGTCTAAGAAAATGTCCTCTATAATAGCAGTGAAATATATACATTCAGTTCAGTTCAGTTCAGTTCAGTCGCTCAGTCATGTCCGACTCTCTGCGACCCCATGAATCGCAGCACGCCAGGCCTCCCTGTCCATCACCAACTCCCGGAGTTCACTCAAACTCATGTCCACAGAGTTGGTGATGCCATCCAGCCATCTCACTCTCTGTCGTCCCCTTCTCCTGATAACAAGTGTGAGTTTGATGTATGAAGCAGGGTACCCAAAGTTGGTGCTCTGTGACAACAGGGAGGTATAGGGTGGGGAGGGTGATAGGAGGAGGATTCAGGATGGAGTGGGGCAGATGTGTATCCATGGCCCAATCATGTTGATGCACGGCAAAAAACTATCACAGAATTGTAAGGTAATTATCCTTTTAAAATTAATTAATTTTAAAAAGAGAGAGAATTTGATGACCTAAATGGGAAGAAAATCCAAAAATAGGGAATGCAAGTGAAAGTGTCCATTGCTCAGTTTTGTCCGACTCTTTCTGACCCTGTGGAAAATAGCCCAACAGGATCTTCTGTCCATGGAGTTCTCCAAGCAAGAATACTGGAGTGGCATGCCATTCCCTTCTCCAGGGGATCTTCCTGACCCAGGGGTCAAACCCAGGTCTCCTGCATTACAGGTGGATTCTTTACCACTGGCTACCAGGGAACCCCAATAAGAATGGATATATGATATGTATAGCTGATTCATTTTGCTGTACCGTACAAACTAACACAACATTGTAAAGCAACAATACCCCAATAAAAGTTAACTAAAAATAAAGAGAATATGGAAGATGCGTGTTTATTTCTATTTAGCTCCTGATCACTTTTTGCAATTTTTGGAGCACTGTCAATTGCAGAAAGCTTCTTCAAGTTCCAGGGCACTTTGATCCTAACAATAAAAATATGGTTCTTTATATACAGGTTTTACCTCTCCCTATAGGCGGGCATATTACTGAGGGTAGTACCCATGTTTTTTTCAAGTCTCCCCTACCCAAGGATAATATTGTGCACATAGTAGATGGTCCCATCACTTCATGGCAAATAGATGGAGAAACAATGGAAACAGTGGGGGACTTTATTTTCTTGGGCTCCAAAAACATGGCAGATGGTGACTGCAGTCATGAAATTAAAAGATGCTTGTTCCTTTTAATTAAAAGATGCTAGAACAGCTATAGCCAACCTAGACAGCATATTAAAAAGCAGAGACATTACTTTGCTGACAATGGTTCATCTAGTCAAAGCTGTGGTTTTCCCAGTAATCATGTATGGATGTTAGAGTTGGACTATAAAGAACGCTAAGCACTGAAGAATTGATGTTTCTGAACTGTGGTGTTGGAGAAGACTCTGAAGAGTCCCTTGGACTGCAAGGAGATCCAATCAGTCAATCCTAAAGAAAATCAGTCCTGAATATTCATTGGAAGAACTGATGCTAAAGCTCCAATACTTTGACCACTGATGTGAAGAACTGACTCATTGGAAAAGACCCTGATGCTGGGAAAGATTGAAGACAGGAAGAGAAGGGGATGACAGAGGATGAGATGGTTGGATGTCATCACTGAGTTGATGGATATCAGTTTGAGCAAGCTCCAGGAGTTGGTGATGGACAGGGAGACCTGGCATGCTGCAGTCCATGGGGTCACAAAGAGTTGGAAATGACTGAGCAACTGAACTGAACTGAACTTATGTCAAGAGGCAGAAAAGAGAAATTTAAGAATCTAGAAGATTGAAAGACAGGAAGGAAAGAAGGGAGAAAGGAAAGACCTCACATATAAGATTAAAACTGGTAAATTTGATCTAGATTAAGAACTTTACAGAAGTGTCAATATAAGTGACAAAATGTCGATAGAGAACACTTAAAGGTACTATTTATTGAGCATTTATAATCTATGTTAACACTATGCTTTTATATATAATATGCCATTTATTCCCTGCACTAATCCTAAGAGGTGGATACCAGCATGAAAAACATCTCAAGAGACAGGTAAAGACAGATCCCAAGGCACTACACATAGACCTTTGGATGTATTCAGAAAATGCTTAATGTTCACCAGCAATCTGCATTTTAGGAAACATCCAAATTGATTCTGATGCACTATACTTTGATGACTCATCTAGAACTTGAAATACTATTTCCATAATCTAAAATGATTAACATTTCTGGCAGCCACATCACACAGTTTTCTCATGTTAATTTTGCTGTCAGTCAGAATACAAGTTCTTTCTGCTCTAATTACTTTCAAGACAGATCTGTCTTCCTCCAGTTTCGTATTTATACAGTTCAAACTGAAAACTGCAATGAATAATCATACAGTTATTTCTTATTGGTTTAATCTGGTTAATCTAGTCCTGTTTGTTGAAAATTTTTTGGATATTTATTCTATTGCACCATGAATTTATCATCTCCTTTAAGCTTAGATCATCCACACATTTGATAAGAGTGTCTCCCATTTGTATAACCATACAGATAACCACGATGGTGTGATCACTCACCTAGAGCCAGACATCCTGGAATGTGAAGTCAAGTGGGCCTTAGGAAGCATCAATACAAACAAAGCTACTGGAGGAGATGTAATTCCAGTTGAGCTATTTCAAATCCTAAGCAATGATGCTGTAAAATTGCTGCACTCAATACGCCAGCAAATTTGGAAAACTCAGCAGTGGCCACAGGACCGGAAAAGGTCAGTTTTCATCCCAACCCCAAAGACAGGCAATACCAAAGAATGTTCAAACTACCGCACAATTGCACTCATGTCACACACTAGCCAAGTAATGCTTAAAATTTTCCAAGTGAGACTTCAACAGTATGTGAACTGAGAACTTACAGATGTTCAAGCTGGATTTAAAAAGGCAGAGGAAAAAAAGATCAAATTGCCAACGTCCACTGGATCACCAAAAAAGCAAGAGAGTTCTAGGAAAAACATCTACTTCTGCCTTATTGACTACGCCAAAGCCTTTGACTGTGTGGATCACAAAAAACTGTGGAAAATTCTTCAAGAGACGGGAATACCAGAACACCTGACCTGCCTCTTGAGAAATCTGTATGCAGGTCAGGAAGCAACAGTTAGAACTGGACATGGAACAACAGACTGGTTCCAAATAGGAAAAGGAGTATGTCAAGGCTGTAAATTGTCACCCTGCTTATTTAATTTATATACAGAGTACATCATGAGAAATGCTGGGCTGGATGAAGCAAAAGCTGGAATCAAGATTGCCGGGAGAAATATCAATAACCTCAGATATGCAGATGACACCACCCTTATGGCAGAAAGTGAAGAAGAACTGAAGAACCTCTTGATGAAAGTGAAAGAGGAGAGTGAAAAGGTTGGCTTAAAACAACATTCAGAAAACTAAAATCATGGCATCTGGTCCCATCACTTCATGGCAAATAGATGGTAAAACAGTGGAAACAGTGAGAGACTTTTTATTTTGGAGGGCTCCAAAATCACTGCAGATGGTGACTGCAGCCATGAAATTAAAAGACATTTGCTGCTTGGAAGAAAATTTATGACCAACCTGGACAGCATTTTAAAAAACAGAGACATTTCTTTGCTGACAAGTGTCCATCTACTCAAAGCTATGGTCTTTCCAGTAGTCATGTTCCGTTGTGAGAGTTAGACCACAGAGAAAGCTGAGTGTCAAAGAATTGATGCTTTTGAACTGTGGTATTGGAGAAGACTCTGGAGAGTCCCTTGGACTGCAAGAACATCAAACCAGTCAATCACAAAGGAAATCAGTCCTGAATAATCATTGGAAGGACTGATGCTGAAGCCGAAACTCCAATACTTTGGCCACGTGATGTGAAGAACTGACTCGTTAGAAAAGACCCTGATACTAGGAAAGATTGAAGGCAGAAAGAGAAGGGGATGACAGAGGATGAGATGGTTGAATGGTATTGTCGACTCAATGGACATGAGTTTCAGTAAGCTTTGGGAGTTGGTGATGGACAAGGAAGCCTGGCATGCTGCAGTCCATGGGGCTCAAAAGAGTTGGACACGACTGAGCAACTGAACTGAACTGAACAGAACTGAATAAACCTCCAGCAATTAAAAGGTAAAAGATAGAATTCTGTAAACTCATTAGAGGCTTCCTTAAAGGTGGGTTCATACCTATTTGTTGAGAATCTTCAGTTATGGCTATTCCACCAACTCTGGATTCACCTATTTCAGCTTTTCTCCAGTCTTTATTTCTCTAGTGGGTTAGGAAAAGTGGCACACTTTATCAAATGCCTTGACTTGCTGACCAAGTTACAATATTTCTTTCTATTTCTTTTTCCTTTTGTACTATTAATAGTGTAGGAAATTATAGAAAAGGAGGTTTGTCTGAGATTTTGTCCAGTACACATTTTTGAATACCACTCTATTCACTGTCTAGAACTTAATGAACACACACACCAGAGATGAGGTTCTTTCCTTTTCTCCTAAGTAGTCACAAAGCATCCATTTAACAGCACTTTCTCGAATTGAATTAGACAGTGCAGGTAAAGACAGTGCTTCCCCCTCATCGGGTTTTCAATTGGTTCTCCATGTAGTTTTAGGTACTCCAAGGAATTGTGAAGAGGATCATTTTAATAGAAAGAGTGACAAAGGGAATTCTTGTGGAAACTTAGGTTAGGTGCTTTAGACACATTTTTTTTTGCTCCAAATTAACACAGGGATCAAATTAAAAGGGACTTCGGATACCAGGCATGCAAGTCTAGTAACACTCTTTCTATTTTTTTCAACTATTATCTAATTATTTTAAAGCTGTTTATCCTTTATTATTGTTTTTCTGTGGCTCAGTCATGTCTGACTCTTTGGGACTCCATGGACTGTGGCATGCCAGGTTTACCTGTCCTTCACCATCTCCCTTTATCTTTTATAAACTTAGCCAATATCATCTCTAACCATGAGACTGTCAGTTTCTTAAGGAAAGAGGACTTGTTTTATTCTTTTAAAACTCCAGTACAGTGCTTTGTTCAGTGTTAGGAAAAAAGAACAATAATTATTTGAAGAGTAAGAAATTTTTGCAGACATCTGAGAGATTAGAAGTTCAGAGAACCAAGAAAAAGTAAGAAAATTGTGGGAGAGAATTGTATTGGAGATAAAGTAAATGATGGAGCTTAAAATTTTGTCTTGGGTGGACTTGGGACTCACTACAGCCCCATAGAATTTAGAACACATAAAGTCATCAAAATTGCCCAGTTTTCAGCCTTTTCACAAGCAATGAGAAGGCAATTTGATTGTAGAAGCTATCAAATATATCTTGCAAACCAGAATTTGATCCAAAGGTGAAATTAATTGCTTGCTTAACAATATGCCAGGTACTCTGCATGTATTATTGAAACAAAGCAGGACCCTATGATCCTTACCTTCCAAGTCCTCTGACTGCCTTTTACCTCTGGAAAACTTTGATCAAAGAATAATTGTAATCAGGGCTTCCCCACTGGCTTAGCAGTAAAGAACCCACCTCCAGGAGACATAAGAGATGCCAGTTCAATCTCTGGGTCAGGAAGATCCCCTGGAAGAGGTCATGACAACCCACTCCAGTATTCTTGCCTGGAGAATCCCATGGACTGAGGAGCCTTCCAGGCTACATTCAAAGGGGGCAAAGAGTCGGACACAACTGAAGGAACTGAGCACACGTGCAAACAAGTGTAATAAGAGAAGTGAAAAAATGAAGAAGCAAAGAAAACAAGCCGACAGGACAAAAGAGTAATAGTTTAGTCAGTAAGCAAAGTCAAGGACCTTTAGTTCCTTCTCAAAGGCTATAGGTAATATTCTGAACCATATTCTCTGAGTTGTCTCATAGAGTCTGAAACCCTCAACAGGTGGAAGAAGTTAACTGTGAGTTGTCTTATAGAGTCTGAAACTCTCATCAGGGAAAGAAATTAACTACTACATGATGACCAAACTGTGACACAAGCTGCCACAATTCCTGGAATTAGCTTCCAAAAAATGAGAACAAATTGACCCTGGAGCTGCATATTAACTGTATTTAAAATAATCAAGACGATGCTGGTCAGACCACCAATGACCAATTTCAAGATGACAGCCAGAGCTGTCTGTGCTGTTTCTTCATGTAGCCCCTTCTGTCCATCTATAAAAGCTCTTGCCCACTGACTGTCAGTGGGAGAGTGTCAGCCTTTGGACAGAAGTCACCCTCCCTGTTGGCTGCTGGCATCTGAAATAAAGCAAACTTTCTTTTCCACCATGCTTTCCTCTTTAATGTTTTTTAGTGGTAAGCAGCTGGGCCCCACTTCTGGTAACATTATCTCATATTCAGTGGTCACAGATCACCATCAAGTGATTATTGTGAAAGTCACTCAGTCGTGTTAGACTTTTTGCGACCTCATGGACTGTAGCCCGCCAGGCTCCTTTGTCCATGGAATTCTCCAGGTAAGAATACTGGAGTGGGTAGCCGTGCCCTTCTCTAGGGAATCTTCCCAACACAGGGATCAAACTCGGGTCTCTCACATTGTAGGCAGATTCTTTACCATCCGAGCCACCAGGGAAGCCAGTGAGAGGAAGAAAGCACAACACAGAGAGATAAAGGCCCAAAGTGAGCGGTGGAGCAAGGCAATTCCAACCCCTTGGAGTTCCCCCACACTCTCAACCTCTCAATCTGTGCTCCTCTACACTTAATACATGATGCTTAATATGAAAACTCTTTAATGCAATATCACAAGGAACGTATATTTCAGTCAGCTGTAACTGCTTATCCTTTGACTCAGTCTGCTTAGGCTCTTGTGTGTTATTTACATCAAGAGTGGAAAAGTGCATTGTCTTAGGGTGTTGGGATCATTTCACTGTTCAGAAGACCAAGTGTGCTACAGGAAAAAAAAAATCATTACACTCACAAAGAGAAAGGTTACGCTTCAAATAAAAATATAGTTGTACTGGTTAATGTAATTAATATGAAAAAATATATACATACACATGCATATATATGTATATAATTATCATTTACAATCAATTAGAACTTCAAAGTCATTATTCTAGTGATAGGTGCACAAAAAGATAAATACTTCAAGATAGCCTTGATGAAAATTACAACAAAATTATACACAGATAGGCATGTTTACAATTACCTCTTTCAACATTACTTTTGGTACTTTTAGTGTTCAGTTCAGTTCAGTCGCTCAGTCGTGTCCGACTCTCCGCGACCCCATGAATCACAGCACGCCAGGCCTCCCTATCCATCACCAACCCCCGGAGTACACTCAAACTCATGTCCACAGAGTCGGTGATGCCATCCAGCCATCTCATTCTCTGTCGTCCCCTTCTCCTCCCGCCCCCAACCTTTCCCAGCATCAGAGTCTTTTCCAGTGAGTCAACTCCTCGCATGAGGTGGCCAAAGTATTGCAGTTTCAGCTTTAGCATCAGTCCCTCCAATGAACACCCAGGATTGACCTCCTTTAGAATGGACTGGTTGGATCTCCTTGCAGTATAAGGGACTCTCAAGAGTCTTCTCCAACACCACAGTTCAAAAGCATCGATTCTTCAGCGATCAGCTTTCTTCACAGTCCAACTCTCACATCCATACATGACCATGGGAAAAATCATTGCCTTGACTAGATGGACCTTTGTTGGCAAAGTAATGTCTCTGCTTTTTAATATACTATCAAGGTTGGTCATAACTTTCTTTCCAAGGAGCAAGCGTCTTTTAATTTCATGGCTGAAATCAGCATCTACAGTGATTTTGGAGCCCAAAAAAATAAAGTCTGACACTGTTTCCACTGTTTTTCCATCTATTTCCCATGAAGTAATGGGACCAGATGCCATGATCTTTGTTTTCTGAATGTTGAGCTTCAAGCCAACCTTATCACTCTCCTCAGTGTAGTCTGTAAGAAATACATACAAGCTATTCTTAAAAAGATCCAAATATACTAGGAATTAAAAAAACAGAACAATAAGGTTAAACTAGTCCTATTCAACAATTTGATGGTTCAATAATGAAAATTCTCTAGTATATGAACTTTGATGATAAAAACAATTAACCAGTCAGGAGTTCATCATGGAAAAACACTGTGGTGATTATTCTCCTTTCCAGAACTCTTAAAGCTCTCTTAGCTTAAAGTGGATATTTCAATGATATTGCATTTGCTTCTGGAGAAGCATGCATCAACAACGTAATTAACATGCCCAATTGAATATGCATTATGTACTCATTGAACACACCATCTGAAAACTAATTTAACTCAATATGCTGTAGCAAAAATCTGAGTATATATGTTAAATACTAATAAACATATTACTAAAGCCAACTCTGAAAAGTTGAAGCCCGCATCTTTATGCCTAAACAAATCTTTTCACAACACAGAGTGAAAGGATTTCTGTATAGTCTGATGGATTTATCATACAGTTAGCCTTGTGCAGGGTAAAGGCTTTTAGTTTGGATTGTCTATATCAAAGAACTTAATTTGCTCTTTACATAAATAGCATTTTACCCTGGGGAAGCATTGTAATTTTTGACTGCTCTCAGACAGAGGTTCATGACATTGTACAGGAGACAGGGATCAAGACCATCCCCAAGAAAAAGAAAAGCAAAAAGGCAAAATAACTGTCTGAGGAGGCCTTACAAATAGCTATGAAAAGAAGAGAAGCAAAGAGCAAAGGAGAAAAGGAAAGATACTCCCATCTGAATGCAGAGTTCCAAAGAATAGCAAGAAGAGATAAGAAAGACTTCCTCAGAGATTAATGCAAAGAAATAGAGGAAAACAATAGAATAGAAAAGACTAGAGGTCTCTTCAAGAAGATCAGAACTATCAAGGGAGCATTGAATGCAAAGGTGGGCACAGTAAAGGACAGAATGGTATGGACCTAACAGAAGCAGAAGATGTTAAGAAGAGGTGGCAAGAATACACAGAAGAACAATGCAAAACAGACCTTCATGACCCAGATAATCATGATGGTATGATCACTCACCTAGAGCCAGACATCCTAGAATGTGAAGTCAAGGGGGCCTTAGGAAGCATCACTACGAATAAAGCTAGTGGAGGTGATGGAATTCCAGTGGAGCTATTTCAAACCCTAAAAGATGATGCTGTGAAAGTGCTGCACTCAATATGCCAGCAAATTTGGAAAACTCAGCAGTGGCCATAGGACTGGAAAAGGTCAGTTTTCATTCCAATCCCAAAGAAAGGCAATGCCAAAAAATGCTCAAACTACTGCACAATTGTACTCATCTCACACACTAGTAAAGTAATGCTCAGAATTCTCCAAACCAGGCTTCAAAAGTACTTGAACTGTGAGCTTCCAGATGTCCAAGCTGGATTTAGAAAAGGCAGAGGTACCAGAGATCAAATTGCCAACATCCAAGAGAGTTCCAGAAAAACATCTATATCTGCTTTATTGACTATGCCAAAGCCTTAGACTGTGGAAAATAAACTGTGGAAAATTCTTCAAGAGATGGGAATACCAAACCACCTGACCTGCCTCTTGAGAAACCTGTATGCAGGTCAGGAAGCAACAGTTAGAACTGGACATGGAACAACAGACTGGTTCCAAATAGGAAAAGGAGTATATCAAGGCTGTATATTGTCACCCTGCTTATTTAAATTATATGCAGAGTACATCATGAGAAATGCTGGTCTAGAAGAAGCACAAGCTGGAATCAAGATTTCTGGGAGAAAAATCAGTAATCTCAGATATGCAGATAATACCACCCTTAAGGCAGAAAGTGAAGAAGAACTAAAGAGATTCTTGATGAAAGTGAAAGAGGAGAGTGAAAAAGTTGACTTAAAGCTCAACATTCAGAAAACTAAGATCATGGCATCTGGTCCCATCACTTCATGGCAAATAGATGGTGAAACAGTGGAAACAGTGAGAAACTTTATTTTGGGGGGCTCCAAAATCACTGCAGATGGTGACTGCAGCCATGAAATTAATAGACGCTTACTCCTTGGAAGGAAAGCTATGACCAATCTAGACAGCATATTAAAAAGCAGAGACATTTCTTTGCCAACAAAGGTCCATCTAGTCAAGGCTATGGTTTTTCCAGTGGTCATGTATGGATGTGAGAGTTGGACTATAAAGAAAGCTGAGCAAAGAAGAATTGATGCTTTTGAACTGTGGTGTTGGAAAAGACTCTTGAGAGTCCCTTGGACTGCAAGAAGATCCAACCAGTCCATCCTAAAGGAGATCAGTCCTGGGTGTTCATTGGAAGGACTGATGTTGAAGCAGAAACTCCAATACTTTGGCCACCTGATGTGGGGAGCTAACTCATTGGAAAAGACCCTGATGCTGGGAAAGATGAAGCCAGGAGGAGAAGGGAATGGCAGAGGATGAGATGGTTGGATGGCATCACCAACTCAATGGAGATGAGTTTGAGTAAACTCCTGGAGTTGGTGTTGGACAGGGAGGCCTGTCGTGTGTGGTCCAACGGGTCACAAAGAGTCGAACACGACCAAGTAACAGCTGAACTGAATTCCACAAATACACTAAAAATTACTGAATTGTACACTGTAACTGGATAGAGTGTGCAGCAGGTGAAATGTACTCAATTAAACTGTAAAAAAATAAGGTTAGTTAATGAAGACAACTCATGAAATAATAGCTATGTAGAACAGAATGAAGGAAAGAAGGAAGAAAAGAAAGCTGGAAAGGAGGAGATAAGAAAGAAGGAAGTAATCTACACTGGATTTAGCTTGGGTGGAGCAGATAAGTAACTGGAAAAGAAGACTACATGGTGAGAAAATGTTAGTTTCTGGTTTAGAGATTGATTCAAAGGTGCTTATTACACTAACAAAATAAACAGCTTTTTTTGATGAACAGTCTGATGAATCCAACTCTGTTAATCTGAGGTCCAAAAAATAAAATTCATGATTTGAGAAAAAGAAAAGATAGGAGAAGGAGGAAAGCCCTTGAAAAGACATGAGAATATAGGTGCCAAAACTTATCAATGTTAATGTTTTTTTACACTTAAGAATTCCATTAATCCTGGAACAGACAATGAGAATAGTAACCAACTAATAACTTCAGTTCAGTTCAGTTCAGTCACTCAGTCGTGTTCAGCTCTTTGCGACCCCATGAATCACAGCACGCCAGACCTCCCTGTCCATCACCAACTCCCGGAGTTCACTCAAACTTATGTCCATTGAGTCGGTGATGCCATCCAGCCATCTCATTCTCTGTCATTCCCTTCTCCTCCTGCCCACAATCCCTCCCAGAATCAGAGTCTTTTTCAGTGAGTCAACTCTTCGCGTAAGGTAGCCAAAGTATTGGAGTTTCAGCTTTAGCATCAGTCCCTCCAATGAACATCCAGGATTGATCTCCTTTAGAATGGACTGGTTGGATCTCCTTGCAGTATAAGGGACTCTCAAGAGTCTTCTCCAACACCACAGTTCAAAAGCATCAATTCTTTGGCGATCAGCTTTCTTCACAGACCAACTCTCACATCCATACATGACCCCTGGAAAAACCATAGCCTTGACTAGACGGACTTTTGTTGGTAAAGTAATGTCTCTGCTTAAGGTAACTCTAAAGAGTAGTTCAAATTCTGGTTGCATAAGCTAAATGACACGAATTAATGAAATTTCTCAATATTCTTATTGGCAAAAGAAGATCATTTGACTGAATGATTTATGAATTTGACACTAGCTCTAGGATCTGATAAATCTGAGGCATCTAAATGCCATCTCTTCTAGAATGTTATTCTTTTTTGTTAAAGTGTCTTGATCCCTATGACTGGTAAGCAGAGATGTCATTCTGGGTGATCATGTGTTTACATGCTCACTATATAAAAATACCAACAAATACGAAAAAGCAACTTTGTGCCCATAGAGTTGATAAATATCAAATTTCCAAAAGGAAACAATTCAGCTATAATGTGCAAATTTAATTGTAAACATTGTTTTATTCTTTCTGGATTTTTGGTCTATCAGTAATAGTAATTTTACCTAATGATAATGAAGAAAGAACACTGGAAAACATTTCAGAAGGATTTTATAGAAAATGAAGTTTCAACATGGACTAGAAGAATAAGATCAGATTTTTTTTAAATATAATTACTGTTTGATATTAACTTTTCCATCAACATTGATTAATTGTAAGTAAAAAAGGGAAAATTAGTGGAATATTGGCCTGTATTACAGCTAAGATTAAAATTAACAGCTGGAGTTTTGGTGAGGTAGTCATGTTCCCTGGCAGAAATCTTATTATTCATTTAGGAATGTCATTTAAAAAGTTGCTAATTGGCGACTAATGGTGTATGGGCTCATTGCAATGAACATATCACTTCATATTATGATGAGTCTGTGTTCCCAACTAAAGGTACCATGTGGTCTAGTGATCATATCCGGATATAAGCGAGTGCCTGCTTCTTAACTGGGCAGGCTTTAAGACAAAAACATAATCAAATAATTGTAGAACATTAGAGTTCGAAATAAGTTTGTCAAAATGTTTCATTTTATAAATGAGAAAATTGAGGTTCAAGATGGCTAAATAACTTCTCCTTGATCATTTATTTTGGGATGATCTAGGATTGAAAATATCTTTAACTCTTTATTTGTTGTATTTATTACAGAGAATATAACAGACCACTATAATTATTTGCATCAACTCTGAATTCTTAGAAGATTTTATTTCTAAACATTTGTTGATCAGTTATCCACCCTTAAATGCTACACTAAACAATCCCTGAAAATGCTGAAACTAAACTTGCTTTTCCCACAATATTTCCTGTCAAAGCAAGAATTGCAGCAGGGAAAATTAAACAGGAAAGAGTTTATTCAAGGCTACTGCAGTAGGAGAGTCCAGACCCTAGTCTAAGCTCAATTCCACTGAAACAAAGGACGGGAGAGATCTTAAGGGCTGGGGAAAGAGGATTGTGGGTCTGTGTTTGTTAACTGGCTTTGTCCAGAGGAAAAGTGAACATTTTCATGTATTTAAAAAGGCAGCTTTTTAACTTGGAGATGGATAAGCATGAAAGTTAGACTCCCATCTTTCCACCAAGACTGAGAGACAAGGACGATATCCTCCTTGATAATTATGTTTCAAACTCCTAGTTCTTCATAAAGATAGTCCTGAGCTGTAAAACTAACAAGTGGCTTCTGAATATATTTTTATCTCAAAAGGGAAGAGAGTTTATAATTTTTCAGTTTTTTAAAGTGGGAAGATGGAGGGACCTCTGTGGTTAGATCAACTGAATTCTGGGCTGGAATGAGAGAAAGGTCATGGGAAGGAGGGAGCCAGAGGAAGCCTGTCTAAAGCTTAGTTAAGATGAGTAAAACTTTGATGCCATCTTGGTCAAGCCCAAGAGCCACTCTTCAGAGTAAGCTGATGTAATTTTTTACATGGCAATTATGTCAGAAACATCCACAATCAGCCAAAATGACTTAAAGCATGAGCAGAATCACACTACCCTATGAAGACTTATGCAAAAAAAGAAAAAAAAAAAAGGCTTAGGCAATAAACTTAGGCTTCAGACATTTGGAAGAGTCTATGTTCTCTTCTCACATGAAGAACCAACAATTTCTCTGTATCTTGTGGTGGAAGACACATTATAACTGTGCTAATTCTTCTCTCGTCTCTAATTCTTCTAAACTATAACTTTGCACACCCTGCCTTCAGACTATTTTTTCCCTTATTTTCCACTTCAGGACCCCAAATTTATCTTCTTCACCGCAACACAATCATTGTCTTTAAAAATAAAACTATTAGAAGAACTAGGAGAGGTCCCACCAAGGAATGGAGTGATCATATTTGATGAGAGATATTCTTATCTCTTCTTATCCCTATTTCTGCTTCTGGTTAGAACTGTATACATTAAGACATTCGCAACTTTGTGAAAACTCAAGTTCTAGATTTCTAAATATTTTAGAACATTTTGGCAATAAAACCTCTGCCACCATTTTTAGTCTTTCCTTTATAGTTTTCAGATAAAATGGTGATTTTCTAATTATTCTTATTGCTAGCATTTGATTATTATCCTTTAGTTTTTGCTTATGGATTTTGATAATTTATACCAAATTTAACTTTCTGTAATTTTCTGTAATTTGTTCTTTAGAATTACATGAGGGATTAATCTTTATTTTTATCAAAAATTATTAATTGAATGGGCAATTTTTGAAAAAAATGAAAATGCTTTAACCAATAGAGTATTGTAATAACTAATTAAATATTTAATAACTCTAAAACATTGTTAGATAAAATGTCATGCTTGAATTATCTTCTATACTCTTGGTTCCTAATCATTTTCAAGAGAAGAAGCAGTTGTTTATTTCCCTTCAGTATGTTTACCCTAGTAGGGATTTGACTTTCTGTTCCCAAGACAGTGAATCCAGCCTGGATTTTGACTGTTCCACTGAGCAAGGTGAAATTAATGTGAAGCCTCATCAAACAGCTATAGTACAAATATGGGAGATTGAAGACACATAGGGTCCAACATAGGGGGAAACTGATGACTATGATGGGAGAGGCAGAGAACATAGGGGAGAGATTGGGGGGAGAGGAGAGGCTCAGAAGAGAGAAGCAGGGTGATGTGGCTAAGTCTCATCACCCCTGGAGAACCATGACCAGAAACTGCCATCTGGATGGAAAGGCACACCTAATGGAATTCTTGAGTGGAATAGTCATACCTACACTGTCATCACTACACCTGTGTGTGTGGAAACTTTGGCAAGTGATGGTGGGCTGGGTCAGTCACACAACTTGGGCACAAAGGGGTCTTGATCAAAATTACCTTGAAACACTGGTCGCCAGGTTTTGCTGCAGCTTTGTTCTTAGGTGACATGTAGCAGTGCCCTCCAGAAGCAGAAAACCATGAATGGTGTCAAAGAGGAAGAGAAGAATATGTCGGTGGTTCCATAATTTCCTAAACTTTCCTCTTTGATTCCTTACAACTGTAAAGAAGGGTAGTGGTCCCCAGAGCAGACCAGTGCCTGGGACTGAGGTTTTCCCCAGGGAGACTGAGGAAAACAAAATCTGCATATGGTTAAATTCAGGGTTCTTCAGTAAAGTTAGCCAGTGAAGTCAAATCTGGTCTCCATATCCCAGCACTGAGTTAAATCTCAGGGGCAAATTTTGGGTGAACTGGTAGAGAATAGCATTATTGCTTTGCAGGCAAAGGGGGCCACAGCAGGCTCATAACCTCCAAAACTGTGTCTTGCATTGTGGATGAGGTAGTGAGAAAAGGACATGATCAGCTTGGGACATTCTTCTGACTTCTTGGCTGGCAACTGGGAGTCAGCTTCATCAACCTTCTGGTCCCAACTGTCCAGGGTCTCCTTGTGGGCAGCAAACCATTCATTTTTCCCACTTTGTGGAGGTTTCATTACTGGCAAAACAGCTCAAAGCTATTGTTATACACATCCCTTGAAGGGGAGCCTGGACTTCACCCTAAGGCTGCATTATTGTTTCTTTTGACTGATCATCCCTTCCCTGATTAGCATCCGTTTAGACCTGTTTTTGGAACTCAGTGAAGGTTAAAGAGGCTGAATGAAGCCTGTATCCTGTAATTGAGAAATGGGGGACACAGAAAGGCTTTTGTGCCCAGGAAAGCTCCGCAAATTCCTGCTTGGTATCACTGGGAGGCCCAGCTTGTTGGACCCACAAATTAGCACAAACTCTGTTTTAGTTTTCCTCCATGATCACCACCCCAAGCATTTTGTCTCTAGGGGGACAAAATTAAGGTCAAGAAATACAGAGACCAAGAGACACATAGAAAAAAATCAAACACTGAGAAGTCTTTAAATTGAGTATTTTTGAGTATATCCAAGTAATTAAATCAAACAAACAAAAGAGATATTTGAAGGAGTGTCCTAGTGAAGTTTTTCTCTGAAGCTGACTCTCAGATTAGCATCTGATTGAGTGCCTTTTATTTGGAAGGGCATTCTTGAAAACACCTGTCAGTCAGGAGCCAGGAAGTGAGAAGGGACGACTAGAAGCCAAGAAGTGGAGAGTCAGTGATCAGGTGTCACTGCAGATACTTCTGTGGACGTCTGGGAGGTGCTTTGAACACGCTTGAGCAATCTCTCCTAAGAGACAAGAAATTTAAGGTACATATCCATGAAATTCTCTTTATTGGTTAAGCACTGCTGATAGGAGAGTTAACCCCTTGTGCTTCCTACTTGTCTTGAATAGAGGCTGAGCATTTTTCTGCTGGCCTGAGAAATCTCTCAACTGGAGTCTTAAGAGTTTGCCATCAGGGGGTTGCTCAGTCACTCTGTCACATCAGACTTTTTGTGAGCTGTAGCCTGCCAGGCTCCTCTGCCCATGGAATTTTCTAGGCAAGAATACTGGGGCGGGCGGGGTACCATTTCCTACTCCAGGGGATTTTCTGAGCCAGGGATCGAACCTGCATCTCTTGCATCTTCTGCATTGGCAGGAGGATTCTTTACCACTAGCACCACCTGGGAAACCCATTAGGAGGTTGGGATGGGGCAAAAAATAGCTGCTACTGATAGGGACACAGTGAAGGGACAAAGTAAGTGATTAAACAGTTAATTCCACTAGGGGATTATGAGCAGGAAAAAAATATGACAGACCCCTGTGAGTTAATGATTACTCAAAAAGCAGATTTGTTTAACCACAAAAACAAGCAGCCTTGCTCAGCAAAAACACCATGCAGTAGAAGCATGAGACATGCCCCAGAACAATAAAACAGTGGTGGCATGACATCCATATCCTGCCCAGTGAGCTCAGTAAGTTAATAATCCCTAGGATGTGCCCTCTGCACACATACAAAAAACAAAAAAAACCAATATTTGTGGACCTAGTTGGACCTTGATAAGGACAAGAAAACTACCCCCTACTCAACCTGGAGGAGAAGCTGATGATGGACACTTGACGACTACTCAAGAAAGACAAAGTTCTTTCTCTCCCCACTTTTTCCTTTGTATATATGAAACTGTAGCCCAGTAAGTTCTCAGGGTGCAGCAATTTTGCCCATCCACTTGTAAACCTCACAAGCATCCTGTTCTAACAAATCACTCCTTATCTACCACATTGTCTCTCACTGAATTCTTTCCTGCGCTGAGACGTAAAGGACTATGGTACCAGACCTCTTTGAAGCCCCCTGAAATGAATCTAACTGGTTTCACTACTGCAAACGGGAAGACAAGACAATCAATAAAGAAATATTGAAAATAAAAAACAATGCAGACATTGTAAAAGGAAAAAAGAGATGGACAAGAAAAGCTTTGTACCAGACCCAACTAAAGACCAAGTTAATTTAATGAATTAAAAGTTATTTGTAGGTTGTGTGTGTGCATGCTAAGTCACCTCAGTTATGTCTGACTCTTTGCAACCCCACGGACTGTAGCCTGCCAGGCTCCTCTGTCCATGGGATTCTCCAGGCAAGAATACTGGAGTGGGTTGCCATGACCTCCTCCAGGGGCTCTTCCTGATCCAGAGATCAAACCTGTATCTTTTATGTCTCCTGGGAGACATAAGGGTTCTTTACCACTACCACTGCCAGAGAAGCCCTAATTATAGGGTACTCACAAATTCCATGGGATAGATACTATGCAAATCAAAATATGAGAAGATAATACTAAATTTGTGCATTAAAAGGGAGAAACTTCTATTGATAGCAGGATGGAGGAAATTCCATAAATAAATAAATAAAAATGCTGAATAAGGTATTTCCAAACATTTATTTTTAACGTCACAGAGGAGCTGACAAGTTAACAAGGCCAAAAGCTCAATGAAGACAGTAACCCAGAGAGGCAAGTAAAGACTGAACTCTGCTTTTCCCTTGGGAGAATTTGCCACACTGGGTAAACTTGAATTTCAATTATTACGGCCTCATGAGCTATCGGAATTGGAAACAAGTCCAGATGGAGAATGCTATAGCCAACAGTGTCAGTGTAAGGGGAACTAGAAATAACCGTCCCCTTCCCCACCCTACCATCCCACTTATTCATCGATTCATCCACCATCCATCCTTTTCTCACGCACACACCTACCAGAAGACTGTAGAAAACAAAGCAAACAGGTAAACATAAATTACAAAAAAATAACTTACTTGTTAAGAGCTTTGGCAATCAGTGAGACACTGGAGGGATTTTCTTTTCCTAAGATAATTTGTAGCTACAGGTTTTTCTCACATGATTTTGCAGCTTGAATTTACAGTAGCCAGGTGATCCTGAATGACTTAAGCCATTAATTTAGCTTAAAGTAGTCCTACTGCATGATTCCACTTACATGAGATATCAAAAATAGTCACATTCACAGAAGCAAAGAATCAAATGGTGGTTACTAGGAACTGGGGGTGGGGTCGGCATGAGAAGTTAACCAGCTGGTATAAAATTTCAGTTATGCAAGATGAATAAGTTCTAGAGAATTGTATCCACATTCTTAGTGAATCGAGTTACTTTCTTTTAAACTTATTGTTTTCGGGTTAGAATAGAAGGGACTGCTTATTACTCTTCATCTGGGCTGCAATTTGCTCACTCCTCCATAATTTCCACCATTTTGAAGGAAAGAGTAGCAAACATTGCTGAATAACAAAATAACATTGCTCTCCCTAGCCCAAGCTATGCAGTGACCACAGCTTTGCTTCTTGACAGCAGTCCCAGTCACTTTACACCATGGATTACAGTGGCTGCTTAATGACAGAAAGCAGTATGATCAGACACCAAAAGGAACAACAAACTTCCAGGATTGCAACTGTGACGGAGTAAAAACCATACAGTGGCACGTCATTAAGTCAGCAGAATCTCAGCATTCTCGTTCTATAGTAATTGGTGGTAGAGAACAGAAGATCGGGGGAAGAAAAATGTCAGCTCCTCTCTCACTGCAAGTCATTAGATTTAGCTCAGCCTGTCTGCATGGCTTTGTAGCTGCAGACAACATGGGTTCTTGCCAAGCCCCTGGGTGTGAGAGGTGCCAAGACCCAAATGTTCTTGACTGAGTGGTTACTCGTGTGCATCTGTGTCTTTGGCTGATAGTTGATCAATCCCAATTTTGATAGCCACTTTTGCAAGTACATAAAAGCAAAATGAACCAAGCTGTTTATTTTCACTTTTTAGCCTTCGCCTATTATGTTGCATTTATTTTTCCAACTGATACCATTTACTGATTCTCTAATAATCTTGTTGCCAACTCTTGGGAGTAGAAGAAAATAAATAACATTTATCTTTTGTAAAGAAAAAGAACTTTGTCCAAGATATTTGAAATTTTAATGCACATGCTACTGAATAAAATTTAACAAAATAGTACACTTATTTTATAAAAATATAGCTTGGTTGAAGAGTGAGAAAGGCAAAACCTACAAGCTAAAATACAAATGAGGCTTTGAAAGAAATTATATCTTCAAAAATATGCATGGTATTCTTTTTCTTTTTTTCTGACCAAATTTATTTGAAGCTGAACTCAAGCTGTTTATATATACTCTAGGCACAAAGTTTTGAATTTTATAATGTCCCAATAATGAAAAAAATAACTCAACCCATCACTTAATAAATATGATTGATTTTGATGGACCTAATAGTGGAAGGTTGATAAATATCTCCCTTTAAATTCATCTTCTGCTTCTGAAACTTGGAGATACAGGTATACAAAAATGATTTTATTAAGTGAATAGACAACTTACTCTGAGTTATTTTGAAAGACTCTACATATCTGTGACAACCTATTACATCCAGAAAGAAGAATGTGTGGACGTTTGGAGGTAAGTTCTTATGGTTTCTTGTGTTTTATACGCCACTTTCCCAGTAATGCAAACCTTTTTATAGCATAAATTTGGATTATTCCTATGACATTTCTGCTGGTACACATGCTGGTAACTAAGATTCAGAAAACACCATCAGCATCAGGAAAGTGCTTAATGGTTTAAAATTGGAGCACTAATTTAAGAATCCTCTGGCTATTTTGATAAACATTTGTTGAGAAGGAAATATGTTGTTTTTGAAAACAGCCACACTGATCAGAAAAATAACATGCTTTTGAAAGAATCAGATAAGGAAACTATACTCCACCCAAGTACCTTTACATTTAGAAAAGCCAACATTGTTTTCAGCTCCCGCATCATCCATCCTAAGTGATCCATTTTCTCCTGCCTTAGCTGTCAGCTGGATGCTATCGTTTGCATATTTTCTTTGTGCTAGATCATTTTGTAATAACAGCTAGGTCTGAATGAGCCCTATATTTGTCACACACACTTTCAGGTCGATCTGATATAATGTGCCTTTTAAAATCTGAGCAAAAAATAGGTCTTTCATAGGGAATTAATTCTATTCATTTAGGAGTCATTCGGAAAATAAATGCTACTTTGATATAAAAGAATTTTGTTTTCTTTTCCAGTTTATACATCTCTATCCCATACGTGATTCACCTGGACTTTTAAAAGGAAAGGTCTGGAGGTAAATATACAAGAGCTTTTCTGTTCATTGCTCTGGACATATCTATGAATTCTCATGGATAATTGAGCAGGTGGAAAGTGAGTTTGTTGTTTAGTTGCTAAGTCGTTTCCGATTCTTTGTGATCCCATGGGCTGTAGCCTGCTAGGCTCCTCTGTCCATGGGATTTTTTAAGCAAGAATATTGGAGTGGGTTGCCATTTCCTCCTCCAGGGGGGTCTTCCTGAGATATAAGAAATATAAGTGGCTGAGCAGCTGAGTGGTGTTGGTACTGAGTAATTTATTCAGTACCTGTGAAATCACAGGCTGACCACCTCGTTTACTATACCTCTTGCAGAAATTAATCCCAAAATTTTATAAAAAATCTCCATATTTCTGCTAAGAAGACTCCTTTTCCAATTTATGGTCTTCATAGAACTATAACAGTTTTCTATATTGCACAGTGAGTAGGAAATATAGCAGTATTCAAGAAAATGAGTTGGTTTTAAAATTCCCACTTTGCTGTTATCAAAGACCTCTTTGGAAGCTGTTTTTTGTTTTCTTTTTAAGTTAGTGACCACATTTTTACAATATACATATATTGCATGTTGGATGTAAAGGTAGAAAATGTGACTTGGGTTGGAAATACGACATTCACATTTCCTGCTGAGGAATTAATCTGTCTAGCATATTAGAAAATCCACTGGGGTTTATATATACTCCTACAGAGGCACACAGCTTCAGTTAATACATTCAAGGTTGACAAAAGGGGTGTGTGTGTGTGTGTGTGTGTGTAACCTTCATCTTTCCCTTGAGTAAAACAATAGCATTTTATCTGTACAATATACCTGTAATGCTTGCTGAAATGCCCTGGAGTAGCCACAGCAGAGCTCTCTACACAGGGGCAGATACTGTTCCCAGTACTTTAGAAAGAAACCCAATCCAATCATATCATGGAGATCTTCCGCTTTGAAATATCTGATCTAGAAATATCTAGATTAAAATGAATATCAGAGGCAGTGTTTAAGGAAAATAAATCTGAAGACTCAAATAATGCAGTCTCTGAGAGGATCTTGGCTACAGGAAGCAAGAAACTTAAGACTATAAGAGACGTTTTCCCCACTGGATTCTCTGCAGATGTTTTAAACACAGCAGGAATCCTTCAGTTCAACACTGTCAATCTTCTGGACCTGTCTCAATCTTCTTTGCCTTGTTTTCCTCTAGAAGATGATACTGTCTGTATGTGAAAAGCGTAAGACATAGCGAATGACACTGAGGACCCGGGAGCCTTGCTGTCCGGGCTCTAATCCCAGCTCTGCTGAGTACCAATCACATAACCAGTCACATAGCTGGATCTGGGCATAATGAGAGTAATATTCAGTTCAGTTCAGTTCAGTTCAGTCACTCAGTCGTGTCTGACTCTCTGCGACCCCATGAATCACAGCACGCCAGGCCTCCCTGTCCATCACCAACTCCCGGAGTTCACTCAAACTCATGTCCATAGAGTCGGTGATGCCATCCAGCCATCTCATTCTCTGTCGTCCCCTTCTCCTCCCGCCCCCAACCTTTCCCAGCATCAGAGTCTTTTCCAGTGAGTCAACTCGTCGCATGAGGTGGCCAAAGTATTGCAGAGTAATATTACTGGACAATAATAGTGCTGATCTCATGGGGGGCAGTTGTGAGGCTTATATGACTTAATATATGTAAAATACTGAGAATGATGCTTGGAAAACTTTGTTGTTCAGTCCTTGATTTCACGCCCTACTCTTTGCAACCCCATAAACTGCAGCACACCACACTTCCCTGTCCTTCTCTACCTCCAGGAGTTTGCTCAGACTCATGTACATTGACTTGCCAGGTGGTGCTAGTGATAAAGAATCTGCCTGCAATGCAGGAGACGTTAAAGACACAGGTTCGAACCCTAACCTCCAGTGGTCCATAAGATCCACTGGAGGAGGACACGGCAACCCACTCCAGCATTCTTGCCTGGAGAATCCCGTAGACATAGGAACCTGGTGGGCTACCGCCCATAGAGTCGCAAAGAGTCAGACACAACTGATGTGACTTAGCACACATGCATGTCCATTGAGTCAGTGATGCTATCGAACCATCTCATCTGCTGCCACCCCCTTCTCTTCTTGCCCTCAATCTTTCCCACTGTTAGATTTACACAGCAAGGTAAATCATTAGATTGACATAAATCATACTATTTACACTGCTTAATTCACCATTTTCTATGTCAGGCACTGGTTCTCCAACTGGCAATATGTAGCCCAGAAAAAATAAAATCTTGCCTAATAAAAATAGTGCATCTTTAATATGATAATGGAATGAATAATGCCAGTTGATTTCTCAGAAATATGAGCCTTTTAGTAAAACAAGTCTAGACTATAGTCTTAGTATAAAACAAGTCTTACTATAGTCTTAGTATAAAACAAGTATAGACTTAGTCTTAGTGCAGGAAGAAGAAGTCAGAAAGGACGTTTATAGGTCTTTGACACCTGAGTTTAAGTGAATTAGGACATGTCTTTCAAGAGGGAGAAATGGATTGGTCAATGTTTGAGAGATAATAGTTTAGGATTGGTGGATATAGTGAGGATGAATCTTGGAGTAATCTTGATTGGTAACAGTTTGGTTACTGAGTCATTTGCCAAGGTGAATAGACTGTTGCCACAGATAAGTCACTTTCCAGCAAATTTCTGAGTCAAACATTGAATTCATTTATTGGTTTATAGTCTTATCTTCCCCTGCTAATGGTTTCCTGGGATAAATAACAAAGTCATGATATCTTAGGTGAACCCAGTTCTGGGTCCAAATGGCGATGTCATGTTGATGTAAGTGATTGCAATTTTCAAAATAAAGTTTAAATCACCGTTGATGTTAAAACTTATCTGCTACCATGCTTAACATTTTGATGTATTTTCATTCAGTCAATATTTATTTATAGTATGGTCCCATCACTTCATGGGAAATAGATGGGGAAACAGTGGAAACAGTGTCAGATATTTTTGGGGGCTCCAAAATCACTGAGGATGCTGATTGCAACCAGGAAATTAAAAGATGCTTACTCCTTGGAAGGAAAGTTATGACCAACCTGGACAGCATATTAAAAAGCAGAGACATTACTTTGCCAACAAAGGTCCGTCTAGTCAAGGCTATGGTTTTTCTAGTGGTCGTGTATGGATGTGAGAGTTGGACTGTGAAGAAAGCTGATCGCTGAAGAATTGATGCTTTTGAACTGTGGTGCTGGAGAAGATTCTTGAGAGTCCCTTGGACTACAAGGAGATCCAAACAGTCCATCCTAAAGGAGATCAATCCTGGGTGTTCACTGGAAGGACTGATGCTAAAGCTGAAACTCTAATACTTTGGCCACCTCATGCGACAAGTTGACTCACTGGAAGACCCTGTTGCTGGGAGGGATTGGGGGCGGAAGGAGAAGGGGACGACAGAGGATGAGATGGCTGGATGGCATCACTGACTCAATGGACATGAGTTTGAGTGAACTCCGGGAGTTGGTGGTGGACAGGGAGGCCTGGCGTGCTGTGATTCATGGGGTCGCAAAGAGTCAGACACAACTGAGCGACTAAACTGAAGTGAACTGAAACACTTTTACATTCTGATGTTTTATGTAATATTATATTGTACATTTTTCCATTTTAATATATTGACAGTAAGAATTTTAATGACCATAGGTTCACCTTATGATTTCATATAACTTATTATCTGTGTTTAATCTCCATGCAGATTTTAAAGCTCCATCATTATTTTTAGATTTTTGTAAACTATGCAACGATGAATATTCTTGTATATAAACTTTGTGTTCACTATTTCTGCTTTGTTAAAACAAATTCCAACTGAAGGCAAAAGTTCCCATCCAAGGGGTACAGGTCTGTTTATATATATATTTCCAAATTGCACTCAAAGTATTACAAAGTTTGGTAGAATTTATTTTTAAAAAAAAAATTGGAGAAAGAAATGGCAACCCACTCCAGTATTCTTGCCTGGAAAATCCCAAGGAGAGCGGAGCCCGGCGGGCTACAGTCCATAGGATCACAGAGTCAGACATGACTGAATCAACACAGCAAACACAAAGACTCATTTTAAAAATAGCACTGATGAACCTATGTGCGGGGCAGGAATAGAGACTCAGACACACAGAATGGAGCTGTGGACATATCGGGGGAAGAGCAACGAATTGAGAGAGTAGCATTGACATATATACACTTCCATGTGTAAAACAGACGGCTAGTGGGAGGTTGCTGTATAACGCAGGGAGCTCAGGCCGGTCCTCTGTGATGACCTAAAAGGGTAGGATTGGGGGAGAGTGGGAGAGAGGCTCAAGAGGGAAGAAATATTTGTTTACTTATGGCTGATTCACATTATTGTACAGAAGAAACAAAACACAACATTGTAAAGCAATTATTCTCCAATTAAAAAATTATTTTAATAAGTAAATAAGCAAATGATCTTATGGCCATGGCTCGCATATTTTAATAACTTTCTTGGAAACGTGAACTCAGTCACTCAGTCATGTCCGACTTTTTGCTATCCCATGGACTGTAAACCTCCTGGCTCCTCTGTCCATGGGATTTCAAAGGCAAGAATACTGGAGTGTGTTGCCATTTCCTCCTCCAGGGGATCTTCCCAACTGAGGGGACTGAACTCACATCTCCTACACATCTTCTGCACTGGCAGGCAAGTCTTTCAGTTCAGTTCAGTCAGTTCAGTTCAGTCGCTCAGTCGTGTCCGACTCTCCGCGACCCCATGAATCACAGCATGCCAGGCCTCCCTGCCCATCACCAACTCCCGGAGTTCAGTCAAACTCATGTCCACAGAGTCGGTGATGCCATCCAGCCATCTCATTCTCGGTCGTCCCCTTCTCCTCCCACCCCCAACCCTTCCCAGCATCAGAGTCTTTACCACTCGAAAAAAAAAAAAAAAGAAGAAAGTTTCTCAGTCCTGTCTGACTCTTTGCGACCCCATGGACTATGCTGCTGCTGCTAAGTCGCTTCAGTTGTGTCTGACTCTGTGCGACCCTATAGATGGCAGCCCACCAGGCTCTCCCGTCCCTGGGATTCTCCAGGCAAGAACACTGGAGTGGATTGCCATTTCCTTCTCTAATGCATGAAAGTGAAAAGTGAAAGTGAAGTTGCTCACTCGTGTCCGACCCTCAGCGACCCCATGGACTACAGCCTTCCAGGCTCCTCCATCCATGAGATTCTCCAGGCAAGAGTACTGGAGTGGGGTCATGGACTGTGCAGGAATAGAATTATATCCATGGAATTCTCCATGCCAGAATACTGGAGTGGGTAGCCTTTCCCTTCTCCAGGGGATCTTCCCAACCCAGGGATCAAACCCAGGTGTCTCACATTGCAGGAGGATTCATTACCACTGAGCCACCTGGGAAAACTTTCTTGGAATATTACCTTAGAACATATCAAAAAATCATGCAAGAAAGACATTTTTCATTGCTGTATAAACTTAGTTTTTAACCCAATATCTACTTTTGTCAAAAATCTTATTCACGAGAATTAGCTGCAAGTAAATTTTGCCTCTTTACAAGATTCAAAACTTTTATCAAAGAGTAGAGAAAACAACTTCAATAGGGTTATTTTAAAAAGTGTATCACAGATTACCAAGCCATACAGATTTGTTAAATATTGAGAATAATAGCTGTGTTGTTCAAAATAGCTTGATACCTAAAGAAAGATTTTTTGATGTGGTCTTTTTCTTTTTAATGTAGATTTTGACACATTTTTAAAATTCTAATATCTTACTAAATTAAGAAAGCATTATTGAGCACCAAGGCATGGTTACATGAAGGAAGACAGATAAATTTTCATCCCAGACTTTCAGGTATGTACCAGAAGCATGAACTTCTATATAATAATGAAGTGGAAGCTCCCAGGAACAAAGCTCACCAGGGCTCCCCTGGTGGCTCAGGTGGTAAAGACTCTGCCTGCAATGTAGGGACCTAGGTCTGATTCCTGGGTTGGGAGGATCCCCTGGAGAAGGGAATGGTTACCCACTCTGGTATTTTTGCCTGGAGAATTCCATGGACAGAGGAGCCTGGCAGCCTATAGTCCATAGGGATACAAATGAGAGTCTATCACTTTCCCAGGAACAAAATTCTTGTCTATCCTTCCTACTTTTAGCACCTGGGCAAACCAGCTGACTCCTTGAGGTCTCATGTTGGCTTTTTTGTAAGATCAAAATAACACAGATTTCTGGAGGTAATTGCATGGCATGATGCATGCAGAGGTACCACAAGGGCTATAAAAATAACAGAAATTCAAGAGATTGGTATTATCTATGTAAATGTATCATCCTTGCCTTAGAGGTCTTAAGATTTTAACAAGGTCTTACAAAGTACTGAAACATGCATTAAGGACATTTTTAGCAAACTCCATAAATTCATAGGTAACATCAGTGATGAAATCTTTTTTCTCCTTCCTTTTATTTTGATGGAATCAAATTGCATACCAGTAGAATAAATGACTAAACAATAACAGCAACAAGTCGTATTGTAGATTGACTGGTTTCTTAAAAACTGTAGATGTCTGAGTCTTCTAACTTATGCTGTTTGTTTATCTGTACTGACCAACACATGTGGCTATCAAATATTTGAAATGTGGCCAGTGTGAACCAAAGTATGCTTTTTCAGTATAAAATATGCCCTGGATTTTGAATACTTAGTATAAAAAACAGAAATAGTAGAAATATTTCATTAATAAATTTGCTTTCATATTGATTGCATGTTAAAATGATAATACTTTAAATATATTTGTCTGAAAACAACGTATTATTAAAACCAGTTTCACCTGTTTCTTCTTACTATTATTCAATGTCACTATTAGAACATTTAAAATTGCCTGTGTGTCTCAGTGTCCCTGTTGGACAGTTCTGGATTAGGTCATTAGTTCATTTTAAATTGCCTCAATCCAAAGCCTTTCATTCACTTTGTCAAATTCCAAGGGCACCTTTGGTGAAATACATTATGGAACCAGCTGCATTGAGGTCAATGCTGGCTCAAGCCTTGTCAGTGTCCAGAGGTTAACAGACAGCTATTCATCCTCAATGTGCTTTCATCTCCCAGAGAAAGGACACCTAAGGCTTCTTGTTTGATTCATTATTTAGAAGCTTATCTGTTCAAGAAAGTAAATTTTTCAGAGTTATTCTGCTCTTGACTATTTTCTCCTTAGAGTTTTTAAATCATCTTTATAGTGGGATATTTCCTAGGTATATCATTTCAGATCTTTACTACACCAAGGGTAAGATGATAACACTGAGACTTTCTAGGATTTGGGGTAGGGAGACATGTCATTCACAAATAAATGACAAACACTGTCATTAGACTTTTTGCCTACAACTTTTGAAACTGGAAACAATTGAACAATTCCCTTCAAATTTCTTGAAGAAAACAATTTCTATTGAAAATCTTATATCTAACAAAACTATGGATGAACTGTCCAGGTTTAAACATCACAAACAAATCATCTGATCTACAAGAGAATAGAAATGTAGTCCTTCATTTAACAAGAAACTTATTTGCTAATAATGAATGGTACTCCGGAGAATAGGAAGAAAAAAGATCCTAGCAACAGGGCATCCAGCCTGAGACATCAGTGAAGGGGACTCTGCAAAGATATGATGGTGAAAGTCAGTGCCCAGAAGACAGTCCAAATTAGAACCAAGGATGAAAGACTTTAGAAAGGAGTTCTTTAGGAAAAATGAAATCAATTTTAAAATACAATTTAAAAAATTGTAGAATGCTGAAAAAAAAAAGTTTGTCCTTGAGTATAAATTGGATGAAAAGGATCACCTGCCTGTCTTAAGGTTTGTAATATTTATATCTATAATAGGATAATGCTTGTTATTTTCACAGTCTTGCTAATGTAAAGATAACTTTATACTGCTCAGATTCTTTTTATTGAATTAACTTCTCTTTGCTTCTCTTGGTGTGACTAATCTGTCCTCTTCACAGATTAGACTTCAATAATAATATAAAACCACACTTTAAAAATCATTTTGGTCTTCTTGTACGCTAAAATTTTACAATTAAAAACTAAAAAATTATATGAGCTAATTATAAAGAATCAGACTATTTTTAAGTAACATCCTTCAATCCCCCTGCATAGATAGATACTAGATAGAATAGATAGATTTAGGTGTGTAGATACAATGCTCTTATTAAAAATGGGATAATATGTATTAAATATTAAGATTATATTTGTTTTTATTTAGATTTAATGAATAAAAAGCTACTGTTGTACTAGAAACATATTTGCTGAACAGGAGATAAATAATTCTTAACTTGTAGAAGTCATATCTTTAAACACTGAGCAAGATCAAGATGTTTCAAGGTGCAAAGAACTAAATATATTGAGCATAGTAGATAATGCAGTGGTTTAGGTGATGCTGGTTTGTTTGAAGGTGGTGTTGTTGGAAACGGAAATAAAAAGACATATTAGACATTAACTTGGAGACAAAGATCTACAGCATATATGGAAATAAGAAGATCAGTAGCATTCTGAATGATGGGTATGGAGAAAGTCATCTAGGGAGTGATGAACTCCTTAAAAGATCAACTGACAAGCTGTTAGTTAGGCAAAACTAGAATTAACTACAGAAAAAGGGAACATCACCTTAACGAAGTCTCAATATTGTATCAGAATCTGGGGAAGTTAGATATGAAATGTCACCAGAGGTTTGGATGTTGAGCTGCCATGCTTTAAAGCAAATATTTTAAGCAGAGGAACGGATCTGGAGTGAGGGAAGTTTATGATATAATAGTTTAGGATTGGTGGACACAGAGAAGCGAGGGACTGGACGTGATACTTGATAAGTGTACTGTGGTAGACAGGCAAATTGCTTGTTACAGGTAAACAGTACCCTGCCCAATAAATTGACTTGTGGGACTCTTCCAAAGAAAGCTGCCTTATTTTTCTCCTGGGCAAGCGACTAGTCTTGTTGGCAGAGGTAGTTTAATCTAAGTAATGTTGTCAGAAAAGATCTCAGTTCTCAAGACAAAACGTAGAAGGAAGAGAGAAATGTAACTGGAACTGAGCCCGTGGAAACACCTATATTTAAAAGACATGAGAGGAGGCCTCAGCAAGAAAACTAACAAAGAGGCAGGAAAGACATCTGCAGGATTTAATATCTTAGAAACCGGTGGAAGGAGTCATTGAACACTGTGAAGAGGTGAATGAGGACGAGAGCCGACAAATTCTCACTGAAGTTAAAACGTGAACATCACTGGCAATTTTAGGCAGAACCTTTCAAGGGAAGCCAGATTCAATTAAGCCAAGGAACGAACCACTGAAGACGTGGAGAGGGTAGTTCAAACTACTGTAAGAAGTTAGCAGTTTCAAATTAATTTTTAAGGAGATTTTAACTCTCCCCAGTTTTGAACATTTTAACAGTAAGTGTACTTAACAGAAATAAGCTAAATGAAATTACACATATAGAAATATATAAAGATAATAACCATTGACATTTTTTACCCACAGTAAGGAAGAAACGCTAGTAAAAAAGTAAAGGGAACTGCCACAAAACATTACACTAAACTGTTTTTGTCAAAGACACAGTGTTCATAGAACCACGTTTACCAGCCAAACATCATCCAGGAATAGACTTGCCATGAGGGGGTCATGCCAAAGATATTGACCTTAGTCAGTTCATGATGCTAGCATATTAATATTTTACAGCAAATCTGGGTATACTCAGCCATAAGTACTGAACAGAAGCTTATTTATTTATTTTCACTCCTCAAAATTGTTCATTTTCCTTTGATCCTTTTTGTGTTTTCCACTGTCGCTTGCTCCTAGCGTTGTCAGCACTCTGGCACATAGAACAGGGATACATTTGAGACAGGATTTTTTTGTTAAAAGTAGCAGCTCCTCAGGTGAGATGCCTGGTCTCCCACTGAGTATTCAGCTTTATTACATCTTTCTTAGGAAAGATAGTGTTTTTTTTCCGGGTTCCTTGGGTTCCTTGGTTTTTCTAACTTTTGCCTGAATAAGCCTGCTTCATGATACTGTCCATACGTCATTTAATTCCTGTATCAGTCCCAGATCTGATGAGAATTCCCTTAATCAGATGATGTATAACACATCATTCTTTGCTTTGTGGAGCTCAATAACTTGTCCGAAAGAGATACATGAAAAGAAATAAATTATACATGACTAGACAAAAGACACAGAGATCTACAAGTCATTTTATCTCCTCGTGGTTTTCTTTATTCTGCATCTTATAAATTTCTTCATAAGAAGTGCATACACAGTATCTACTTTAGTCCAAAAATACCCACAGCAGATTGTCAGGAAAATACAGGTGCTCAGTTAAGACTGATTGAATAACTAAATAGGGATGTGATTAAAGCAGCTTGGGAGAACCAAAGACAAGAAAAGATGAGATTAGAGATGAGGAGGACTTTGTCAGGGTATGAAGCAGGCATTCTGGCACGTGCTGTGGATATAATGGGGTGGAAGGACCGACCAGAGGGTCTGGAGTGCCTGGGAACAGGAGCAAAACACAGGTGATGGAGGACATGCAGCTGGAAAGTGGAATGTGTTTCTTCTGGAAGGTTCTGGGGAACCCACTTCCAAGCTCTTTCAGGTTGCTGATTGAGTCCTGTTCTTTGTGGTTGGAGGGCTGAGGTTGTCGTCTCTTTACTGGTGGTAGTCAGTCCGGCTACAGCATTTGCTCCAAAAGGGTGCCACAGTCCCTCTCATGTGTACCTTGAGCTTCTGTCTGGCCCTTGCACTTTGGTTTTGACATCTCAGAGCCAGTAACAGTGCATCATGTCAAGCTCCACGTGTGCTTCTGATGGCTCTGTGTGCTTCTGATGCTTCTGCTGTATCTCTGACTCTGGTGCTTCTGATGGCTTTCTGCTGTATCTCTGACTCCAGCTGGAGAAAGTGCTCTGCTTTCAAGGACTCATGTAGTTTGAGTAGGGTCATTTAGAGGTGTCATCAAGGTGATCTTCCTATTTTAAGGTCTGTAAACGTAATTACCGGAGAAGACAATGGCAAGCCACTCCAGTACTTTTGCCTAGAAAATCCCATGGATGGAGGAGCCTGGTAGGCTGCAGTCCATGGGGTCGCTAAGGGTCAGACACGACTGAGCGACTTCACTTTCACTTTTCACTTTCACACATTGGAGAAGGAAATGGCAACCCACTCCAGTGTTCTTGCCTGGAGAATCCCAGGGATGGGGGGGCCTGGTGGGCTGCCATCTATGGGGTCACACAGAGTCGGACACGATTGCGGTGACTTAGCAGCAGCAGCAGCAGCAAACGTAATGACACTTGCAAAGTTCCTTTTGACATGTATTGTGTTATCCAAAAACTTATTTGGGTTTTTTTCTCCATAAGATATTATGGAAAAACCCAAATGAACTTTTTGGCCAACCCAATGTCATTACATATTCACAAGTTCCAGAGATTAGGGTACTAACATTTTTGAGAGCTTGGTAATCTGCCCACTACAGACACAATCAAACATGAGCTGTTGCTGGAGTCTGTAATAGATCACATGGCAATATGTCATTGAGAAGCAATGTAGGGAACTTCACAAGTGCCCTGGGCAGACTCTTAACATTGTTTATATTCCACCTTTAGTCTTTCAATAACAAGAAGGATATTTTCTACCTTATTTTTAATTTCTAAAATTCAATTTATACATGCTATTTTGTATGTCTGCACTCCATCATTGTTAGCTTAATGATGGACATTGAAACCAAATTATCTGTAAATGGTAATTTCACCACTTAAGGAGTGACTCTGCCACCAACAGTTGTTGGTGTTAACTCCTACAAACAGTGCAAGAGGGTTCCCTTTTCTTCACACTCTCTCTAGCATCTCCAAAATAAACAAGCAATTCATAAAGCTCAGTACCAGAAAAACAAACAGCTCAATAAAGCCTTGAGCTTTTAGATAGAAATCTTCTGCAAACTTTTTTTATTGAGTTGTTTGTTTTTCTGGTATTGAGCTTTATGAGGGTCTTGTATATTTTGGAGATGCTAGAGAGAGTGTAGAGAGAAGGGAACCCTCTCGTACTGTTTGTGGGAATGTAAATTGATACAACCACTATGGAAAACAGTATGGAGATTCCTTAAAAAAACTAGCAATAAAACTACATCTGACCCCAAAATCCCAGTACTGGGCATGAACACTGAAAAATCATCGCAGCATTATTTACAACAGCTAGGACATGGAAGCAACCTAGATGTACATTGACAGATGAATGGATAAAGAATTTGTGGTACATATATACAATGGAATATTCAATTCAGTTCAGTTCAGTTCAGTTCAGTTGCTCAGTAGTGTCCGACTCTTTGCAACCCCATGAATCACAGCACGCTGGTGATGGCCTCCCTGTCCATCACCAGCTCCTGGAGTTCACTCAAACTCATGCCCATCGAGTCGGTGATGCCATCTAGCCATCTCATTCTCTGTCGTCCCCTTCTCCTCCCGCCCCAATCCCTCCCAACATCAGAGTTTTTTCCAGTGAGTCAACCCGTTGCATGAGGTGGCCAAAGTATTGGAGTTTCAGCTTTAGCATCAGTCCTTCCAATGAACACCCAGGATCGATCTCTTTTAGAATGGACTGATTGGATCTCCTTGCAGTCCAAGGGTCTCAAGAGTCTTCTCCAGCACCACAGTTCAAAAGCATCAATTCTTCAGCGATCAGCTTTCTTCACAGTCCAACTCTCACATCCACACATGACCACTGGAAAAACCATAGCCTTGACTAGATGGACCTTTGTTGGCAAAGTAACTTAGCCATAAAAAGGAACAATTTGAATCAGTTCTAATGAGGTAGCTTAGCCCAGAGTCTATCATACAGAGTGAGGTCAGTCAGAACGAGAAAAACATTTACATATTAACACATATATATGGAAACTAGAGAGATGATACTGGTTAGCTTATTTACAGAGCAGCAATGGAGATGCAAACATAGAGAACGATTAGATTTGTGGACACAGTGAGGGAAGGAGAAAGAGGGATGAATTGAAAGAGTAACTTTGAAACATATACATTACCATATGCAAAATAGATAGTGGGAATTTGCTGTATGATGCCGGGAGCTCCAACCTGATGCTCTGTGACAACATAGAGGGGTGGGATGGGGTGGGAGGTGGAAAGGAGGTTTAAGAGAGAGGGGTCATATGTATACCAATGGCTGATTCATGCTGATGGATGGCAGAAACTAACACAGTATTGTTAAGCAATCATCCTCCAATTAAAAATTTTAATGATCAAAATGAGTAATTATGCAAATATTACCCTACCTGCATCAGTGAATTCTTTTTTGATGTGGTCAGAGTCAGTGAAAATAAAATGAGATGTAAACATTGTCTTGCTTCTACATATAAGAAGTGACAGAATCCTTTCTCTTTATTTTGTGGCAAAGCTCAGCATGATAATCACTTTTTTCTTTCTTCCCAAATTAATGCTCTGTCCTCTCCCTCTTTAATTTGTATCCCAAGAATATATATTTCCCAGGTTTTTTGCTCTCTAGTTTCTAGATACAATTAGCCAATGAGAAGCATTTGAGGAAGATATGGTGGTGGAGAAAGGGAGAAGACAAGGTTTTTCTCTTTTCTTTCTGCTGTCTTTGGCATCTCCTTTCAGGGTCTTGAAGTGATCAGAAAGACTTTCACCAGGTGGCCCTGGCCCAGTGCTCTGGCATCATCTTCTTTCTTCCTCCTCTTTTAATTTAAGATAATGAAAGAAACTGTAAGAAAGTTGCAAAAATACTCAGTTAAATATAGGCAGAAAGTTTTATCCAAATCTAAAGTTTGTCATTTCTGCCTGCTGCCACTCCAGAGTTGTTTAAATTGTGTTTCCATGATTAATAAACAAGAATAAGACACACTGTGGTTTAGGATGTTTTGGATGTATAGTTTCAGAAATTTACTGCCTGACTTATGGGTTCTCAGTAAGATGGCATGAAAAGACACGAAAAGTTAGCACATGACTTTAGTCTACCATTCCAAATGTCCATACCTTGACTCGATGCATACCCCTGGGTCATGTCTTTTATCTGCTTCCCTATAACTAACTAGACTTCATTTAAGGTCGCCTCTATTTACTCGATATCTTAAACACAGGGAAGAATCCACGAAGCTGTTGATGAGCTTTTATTTCACAGTGTCCTGCAGAAGAAAACAGACGGCATTTGAAAAATAAGTGTGTCCATCTATATTGACCCCGTGGTTTAGCAATAGCTATAACAGACTAACAAAAGGATGTGGAAAGCCAGTAGAACATTGAACACCTTTCTTTTTAGTATATGTTAATTGTTTTCTCAATAAAATGTATTAGTTTAAATTGACTAGCTTGGAAATTATGGTTTGGATACTTAGGAGACTTTTACAAAAGTTTGCATTTATTTGTGATGAGAGTGTAGTATACAATATGTCTGTTTAAAAATATTACTTCTAGAAGTGTCTCTGATTAGAGAACTGGCTCTAGAGATTAGATTGGATAGACAGAGTGTCTGAAGAACTATGGACAGAGGTTCGTGACATTGTACGGGAGACAGGGATCAAGACCATCCCCAAGAAAAAGAAATGCAAAAAGGCAAAATGGTTGTCTGTGAAAAGACAACCATTACAAATAGCTGTGAAAAGAAGAGAAGTGAAAGGCAAAGGAAAAAGGAAAGATATACCCATTTGAATGCAGAGTTTCAAAGAATAGCAAGGAGAGATAAGAAAGCCTTCCTCAGAGATCAATGCAAAGAAATAGAGGGAAACAATAGAACGGGAAAGACTAGAGAACTCATCAAGAAAAATTGGAGATACCAAGAAAACTTTTCATGCAAAAATGGGCTCAATAAAGGACAGAAATGGTATGGAACTAACAGAAACAGAAGATATTAATAAGAGGTGGCAAGAATACACAGAGAGCTGTACAAAGAAGATCTTTCATGACCCAGATAACCATGATGGTGTGATCACTCACCTAGAGCCAGACATCCTGGAATGCGAAGTCAAGTGGGCCTTAGGAAGCATCACTACGAACAAAGCTAGTGGAGGTGATGGAATTCCACTTGAGCTATTCAAATCCTAAAAGATGATGCTGTGAGAGTGCTGCACTCAATATGGCAGCAAATGTGGAAAAAGCAGTGGCCACAGGACAGGAAAAGGTCAATTTTCATTCCAACCCAAAGAAAGGTAATGCTAAAGAATGCTCAAACTGCTGCACAATTGCACTCATCTCACATGCTAGCAAAGTAATGATCAAAATTCTCCAAGCCAGGTTTCAACAGTACCATGAACCGTGGACTACCAGATGTTCAAGCTGGATTTAGAAAAAGCAGAGAAACCAGAGGTCAAATTGCTAACAACATCCATTTCCTGGATCATCAAAAAAGCAAGAGAGTTTAAGAAAAGCATCTACTTCTGTTTTATTGACTACACCAAAGCCTTTGACTGTGTGGATCACAACAAACTGAGGAAAATTGTTAAAGAGATGGGAATATCAGACCACCTGACCTGCCTCTTGAGAAACCTGTATACAGGTCAGGAAGCAACAGTTAGAACTGGACATGGAACAACAGACTGGTTCCAAATCAGCAAAGGAGTACATAAAGGCTGTATATTGTCACCATGCTTATTTAACTTATATACAGAGTATATCATGAGAAATGCTGGGCTAGATGAAGCACAAGCTGGAATCAAGATTTCTAGGAGAAATATCAATAATCTCAGATATGCACATGATACCACACTTATAGCAGAAAGTGAAAAAAGAACTAAAAAGCCTCTTGATGAATGTGAGAGAGGAGACTGAAAAAGTTGACTTAAAACTCAACATTCAGAAAACTAAGATCTTGCCATCTGGTTCCGTCACTTCATGGCAAACAGATGGGGAAACAATTGAAACAGTGAGAGACTTTATTTTGCGGGGCTCTAAAATCACTGCAGATGGTGACTGCAGCCATGAAATTAAAAGACGCTTGCTCCTTGGAAGGAAAGTTATGACCAGCCTAGACAGCTGTTTAAAAAGCAGAGATATTATTTTACCTACAAAGGTCCATCTAGTCAAAGCTATGGTTTTCCTAGTAGTTAGGTATGGATGTGAGAGTTGGACTATAAAGAAAGCTGAGGGCCAAAGAAATGATGCTTTTGAACTGTGGTGTTGGAGAAGACTCTTGAGAGTTCCTTGGACTGCAAGGAGATCCAACCAGTCCATCGTAAAGGAAATCAGTCCTGAATATTCTTTGGTAGGACTGATGCTGAAGCTGAAACTCCAATACTTTGGCCACCTGACACGAAGAACTGACTCATTGGAAAAGACTCTGATGCTGGGAAAGATTGACGGCAGGAGGAGAAGGGGACAGCAGAAGATGAGATGTTTGGATGGCATCACCAACACAATGGGTATGAGTTTGGGGAGACTCTGGGAGTTGGTAATGGATAGGGAAACCTGGCGTGCTACAGTCCATGGGCTCACAAAGAGTCGGAAACAACTGAGCAACTGAACTGAGCTGAGAATTGTCTCTACAGTTAAATATTTTTATATCACTTCAAATGTACTGAGTTTCAAAGAATTTTTGAGCTCAAAAGTATTAGGAATGAGGCAAATATGGTGTTCCAGTTTGGGTATGTGTATAGTCACCTTTCAGATAAACTCCGAAAGTTTCAGTGAGTTTGAGAGTGGCCCCAAAGTAGACCCACATACACAAATACACACACATACAGAAACACATATTTACAAAAATGGATGTACTGATTACCTTTGCCTGTGAAACAAAAACCACCTAAACTTGGTCCCTGGAAACAATAACAAATTTATTATTTTAGAGCTCTGGAGGCCAGAAGTCTGAAATGGGTCTCACTGGGTTAAAATTAATGTATAGGCAGGACTGTGCATTTTTCTGGGGGCTCTAGGAAAGAATATGCTTTCTTTCTCTTTCTAGCATCTAGACCCTGTCAACATTCCTTGGCTTATGTTGTTTCATCTTCAAAACCAGCAGAGGCTGTTCTTGTCTTTTTCACGTCGTGTCACTCTGACACTGACTCTTCTATCTATAGTGTCTGACTTTGCAGCCTCATGGACTACAGCCCGTCAGGCTCCTCTGTCCATGCAATTCTCCAGGAAAGAATACTGGGTTGGCATTTCCTTCTCCAGGGGAATCTTCCAGATCCAGGAATCAAACCCAGGTCTCCTGCATTGCTGGAAGGTTCTCTACTGTCTCTACTGTCTGAGCCACCAGGGAAGCCCCAATAGATAGACCTACTATCTGTCATCTATCTATCGATCAATCAATCTGTCTATCCACAGTGGCCTCTTCTCCTACCTCTTTGGTTTAATCCCTCTGAGCTGATATGCTATCTCCCAGGATATAGTGCTCAATAAGGTCCCTAAATAAAATCGAAACTGACAGCTCTCAGGTTGTGTGTTCATCTCAGTTGACACACAATTTCTCAGTGGCCTCCTAGCTTTTGGGAGCTCTCTTAGCAAATCTGACTCCATTTCTATGTTCCATTCACAGATGGGACTTGGATTTCTTAGTTAACAGCATCAAAGCCAGAAAACCACATACCATCCAAAGGGAAAGAGTTGGTATTTTTCTGAAGACAGGTTTTGCATATCAGGCTCTTTTCTGGCTGTATCATAATACTCTTACTCTTTCAGAGAAATATTGTCTATTTTTAGGCAAAAAAGCAAATTTAAAGTAGATAATAGGTTCAAAGACACACTTATTTTGAAACAAAATTTAGCATTTTGTTTGTATAATTTAAGTGGAGAAATTAGCACACCCGACAGGGAAGCCTGATGTGCTGTGATTCATCAGGTCGCAGAGTTGGACATGACTGAGCACCTGAACTGAACTGAGTTGAACTAAATGTTAAATTACTTACATTTAATACAATCTAGTCAACATGCTGGTGGCTTTCACAGTCTTCAAACCACAAAATATTTTAGAGCAGTGAAGACTGCAAGGAGTTTCTCTCACTTATGACAGTTTTAATTACCCAGATCTTTTAATGTATGTGCTATGCTTACTAAATATTTTTGCTTTTGTTTAAATTGATGAGTAGGAAAACAGGAGTCAGTATTCATTTTTAAATCTGTGTTCTAATGAAGGTGAATAGATTCCAATTAGTTTTACGTAGAATGAGAATGTTATTTTAAAAGTTATTTTAATTATAAAACACTGCACATTCATGGAATATATTAATTTAATATCTTTATTTAATTGCAGACTTAATTGCTGAATCACTGTGTCCTTTAGCTTAACATGCAAAGACCAGAACTTGTTAAATGTTTCTTAATTATTATTAGAGCTCAATTAAACTTTTAATATATTTTATCTAGTGGTGATTATGAAGCCAAGGTGAAGGAGGTCAGGACACCAAAATTCCTGTCATCGAAGCAGATTTGAAGGTGTTAGGAGTTAGCAGCTTGGGATAGAACTTGATAATGGCCTTGGAATGTTATCAGCCTGAAAGTGCTTAGAAAGTGTTTAGAAAATGCCACAGGACAGGACAACACAGTGACAGAGGACAGTGCAGTGGTCCTCTGGCAGCTCTCCAGAAAGTCTAATTGCACTGATGTAACTCTGCATGAAAATAATGGAGTGAGGCTTCCCTTGTTGTCCAGCATTTAAGCTCCATGCTTCCACTGCAGCGGGACACGGGTTCAGTCCCTGGGCAGAAACTGAGATCCAGCATGTCCTGTGGCACAGCCAGGAACCAACAAAAACAAAATTCCTTAAAAAAAGAATATAATGGAGAAAAACATCGGGAAGTCGGTGTCCAGAAATACTGCAAAGGAGTCCGCGGAAAGCAGCAAAGTGAATCACACACATTTCTGGACTATTTGCATTTTCTTCCCTGTTGGCTCAGTTGCTAAAGAATCCACCTGCCAGTGCAGGAGATCCAGGTTTGATTCCTGGGTTGGGAAGATCCCCTGGAGCAGGAAATGGCAAGCCACTCCAGTATTACTGCCGGAGAAACCCCATGGACCTAGGAACCTGGTGGGCTATAGCCCATGGGGTCGCAAGAGTTGGACACGACTTAGCGACTAAACCACCACAAAGAAGATAAGCAGGAATGCTTTGATATCAAGCCTCGATGATAATTTAAGCAATATGCTCTGAGGGTTGCCATCTGATTAAAAAGTAAACCATGTTTCTTAATGGAAATGTTTCTTGATGGAAATTTGAAAAACATCTCATATATATATATATATATTCCTTTTAATTAAAAAATTAAAGCACCAAAGCCAGAAACACAGTTAAAGTTTTGAGAATTTATGTCAATCTCTTCCCCCTACCCCATTTTTGTCTCTCAACGTCAAATCTGGTATAAATGTCTCCATATGATGGGGATATAGGAAACACCACATTTAAACAATGTATTTTTTTACATGAAATTGCAAATAACATGAGTTCTCATCCCTCAAATTGGGAAAAAGTCCTAAAGGGAAACCTTGAAGACTCCTCCATGAAGAAACTTTGTCCCCTTTCATTCTCTCTCTGCTCCACCTGTCACTTCCAAACCATGCCCTCTCCTTCCTTAAAGCTCTTCTTACCAGGAAACTTTCCTCCTTATCACGATCTCTCTATCTTAGATCACTTTCCATCCATTTACTCTCCCAAGCTCAGAGGCTATTCGATACCTTTTCTCTTCTTAAATCAAGCATTTCCTCTCAGAAATAGAAGAAAATGTTGGGTTCAAGTGCATATGAGCAAGGAGATAAAATGATTGGTGTCTATGGAATTTTCTTCCAACTGTTTCACATTTTTCAATAAACTAAAAAGCAAGATTGTCATCTGAGAATCAACATGGGGAGGAGAAGAGGGAGAGTGACCTACACCAGAAGCTGTGTTGTTATATGCTTTAAAATCATGAGAGGAAGAAAAAGATTATTCTTCTCATTTCTACAGGAAAACAGGGTGACTGCTTACCAGAAAGCACCCAGCTATTACTGACAGATGTTCTTTAGCCCCTGGGGCAGTAGCGGAGGAAATAAACACCTCCCACTAATTCCAGATGAGTCAACTCTCCAAGAACAGGCACTGTGACGAGGGAGCATGTGTGGAGGTTTTGCACAAAGTACAGGATTTTGATTCCTTTCTGCTTGGGTTGTAATTTTGGCCTTATCACTTCAAACTGTGAGACTCTGGGCAAATTATAGAACTCTTTGAAGGCTCAAGAGTCCTTTATAAAAAATGGGAATAATCTTGAGTTGCTTTTTGCAAAGACTAAGTGAGAAAACATATGCCAACCTGCTATCATCCTGCAGGGCACTCAGGAAGTCTTCGATAAACAGGTCTCAGCAGGAACGCATCGCTGGAAGTACGGAAGCAGCATGGCAATTAAAGAGATGTCAGCTGAGTTTTCTACAACTCAGCTTCTGCTTCAGGGCTCCCTTTGCCTGACGGCAGAAAATGTAACTTTCATTAATTCAGTGTGTTTGTTGTTCAGTGGCTAAGTCGTGACAAACTCTTTGCAACCCCATGGACTGCCACACACCAGGCTTCCCTGTCCTTCACCATCTCCCGGAGCTTGCTCAAATTCATGTCCATTGAGTCAGTGCTGCAATCCACCATCTCATCCTCTGCAGTCTCCTTCTCCTCCTGCCCTCAATCTTTCCCAGCCATCAGCATCTTTTCCGATGAGTTGGCTCTTCAGATCAGATGGCCAGATTATTGGAGTTTCAGCTTCAGCATCAGTTCTTCCAGTGAATATTCAGGGTTGATTTCGTCTAGGATTGGCTGGTTTAAACTCGGTGTAAACTCATCAGGTTTGAGTTCAATGGACTTTTCCTCACCCTTCTTATCCATGGAGAGATGACTTCGTTCTGTAGACTTAGCACCACAGCAGAAGGAAGGCGCTAGCCTGTTCACACAGGCAACATCTGAAGTGCTCCAGGTCCGGTCTGGTCCAGGCACACTACCATTTCCCTATACTCACATCCAGGGCTCCCTGCCAACCTGTCTGTTCTCCAGTCAACTAGTCCATTCCATCCTCAGAGGAATTCTCCAGAAAAAAATCTAGGTGTTTTCTCTTTTTCCCTATAAATTTATCACCATGTCCAGTCTATGCACCTCCAAAACAATATTCTGAGTACATCTACTTTTCCATGATTTCCTTACCACCACCTAAGTCCAGTCATCAGTGCTTCTTGGATTTTTTTCAGCAGCCCCCTGGTTGGTCTTGCTTTCATTCCTCTACCATCATTTTCAAATACATTACAGTGCAGCCACAGGCATCTTTAAAGTACATAAATCATATGTGTTACACCCCTATTTAAAATCTCCCATTTTCTTCTCATCTAATATAAAATATGACCTTCTTTCCCGGGTGTACCAAGTCCTATATGGCCTGGATCCTGCTTTTCTCGCTGACTTCATTATGTATCCATCAACTTATAATGCATATTATATGTCTTATTCTTTGTTATATAACTTTATTGAGATATGATTGACATGTAAAAGGCAGTGCATATAAAATGTATACAACCCACTGAGTTTGAAGATATCATCTGTACCATCAATACCATAGATATGGCATCATTTATCAGTATCACTTCACCCCCTTTATTATCATTATATTTTTATTGTGTATGTGTTATTAAGATCATGTAGCATAAGATCTACCCTCTTATCAAAATCTAAGTGTATAATACTATACTGTCAGCTATCAGCATTTTGAGATTACAATTTTAATTCCTTTGAATAAATACTAAGAAGTAGGATTGCTGAATCATGTGGTAGCTCTATTTTTCAGTTTGTGAGAAATCTCAATACTGTTTTTCATTATGGCTGCACCAATTTACATTTCTACTGACAGAGTACAAAGGTTCATTTTTCTACACGTTGTCAACATTTGTCATTTTTTAAAAAATGATAGCTATGCTAACAGAAGTGAAATGATATCTCACTGTGGTTTTGATTTGCCTTATAAGATAACATTCTAAGAGTTAGGATTTTGGTGAGGAGGGAATCTTCATTTCTCAACCTAGTATAATCATGTTCTACTAACACTAATCTATAATATAGAAATACCTGTGAGAAATTAAAATCGGAAAAGTTCTACTCAAAACTAGAAAGAAATTATTTCTTAAGTTATATGTTTTCATTAATTGCAAATGAAACTTTCCAAAGTTTAAAAACATTGCTGAACAACCTTGTTGTTCTCATTATTTTTTGAGAGAGTGGTGATGGGATGGAAATCTTGAAGGTACCGGGCCAGAAGAGTGCTGTGCTCAAAAGACAGTCAAAATCTGATGCCACAGGAGTCAATGTTTTTAAAAAATCTTCACAACTCCGGAGCCTCTGGAACAAGATATTCAGAGATGCTTTAACACAGCATAATGAAGTTAGCAGAAGGGAGATGTGGTGTGAAAGGCGGCTGATGCCCAAGGTTCCTTAGCAGATTTATGAGTGCTCTGCCACCGAGGCAGGAAACATAGCAGGAGTGATAGAAAAGAGACTTCTTGCTGGTTTCCCTTGTGATGATGGAAATAACAGACCAGCCTAAGCTTAAGTGCTGTTAAATCTCTTCTGGAGACTGGAGCACATGATGGAAGGACTAGGCAGTGGGAAAGGCAATTTTCCAAACAACTTATATTTCATGCCCACTGATGGAGGGACAGTATAGTGGATGATCCAAGAAAGGGGAGGGCTCCAAGCACAGAAGGATGTAAAGTGACCAGAATCTCAGAGGGAAAATGTAGAGAAAAATAAACAGATTTTTATATCTTTTCCCAAAAGAATTGTAAAAAATAATTAGTAGGAGACCACAACCTTTACTTACACAATACTCTTGATTAGGGGTTGGCTGAAAAGGAGGGGGGGGTTTGAAATAGCAGCAAAGGATTGGCCCAAACCATTCTCTCAGGTGAAGGGGAAGTCTATGGAGGTATGCTTAGTGCCCAGGGACCAAGGGACATAGGCCATCCAGTCTGTTACTTATTCTTTATATTTCTTTGAGCTATAAAAAGTACCAATAATGTCATAGACTGTAGCCTGGAGGCTCCTCTGTCCATGGAATGTCCTAGGCAAGAATACTGGAATAGGTTGCCATTTCCTTCTCCAGGGGATCTTCCTGACCCAGGGATTCAAACCATATCTTCTGCTTGGCTGGAAGCTCAGCTGGTTAAAGAATCTGGCTGCAATTCAAGAGACCCCAGTTCTATTTCTGAGTCTGGAAGATACGCTAGAGAAGGGATTGGCTACCCACTCCAGTTTTCTTGGGCTTCCCTGATGACTCAGATGGTAAAGAATCTGCCTGCAATGTGGGAGACATGGGTTCAATCCCTGGGTTGAGAAGATCCCCTGGAGAAGGAAATGGTTACCCACTCCAGTATTCTGGCCTGGAGAATTCTATGGACAAAGGAGCCTGGCAGGCTACAGTCTGTGGGGTCACAAAGAATCGGACATGACTAAGCAACTGAGAGCCAAAATTGAAAGAGAGAGAACACTTCTTGGATCTACAGAAAGAACAAAGGCAACGTATTGTGGGATTAGAAGATCTTAAAGTTGTGTTTAGCCCAGAGATGAGTAGAAGATAGAGGTGCCTGGCTTAAAAGTTAGTTAGAATATAGCTCTCCCAGAGTGACAAGAAAAGGGACTTCCTGTTGAGGTGTTTTCCTGGAAAAACCAATGTGTGATCTAGATTTGTTCATGCAAAATTGGCAGTTATTCTTATTATTCTATAAATCTCTTTCTCACGTGCAGAATTTTTTAAAACATGTTTTAGGTAACTATTATCTTTTTAAAAAGGAAGTATATTTCATACTCTTCTACACTCTAATTTTAGAAAATAAATATCATAAAAGTATTATGATATCCCTCTTGGCTATTACAAGGATAATTTTGAAGATCAACTTTCTTGCTAACGATTGATACCTAAGTACAAAAACCAGAGTTGTTCAGATTTATTAGGAAGGAGCAAGCACCAAGCTAGAAAACCTAAACAAAAAGGAAGTGCTTGCTTCCTGAGTTATCCCATTACTTCAGCACATGTTTAAGTAAGTAATACAATGGCAAGTGTCCAATTTAACCAGAAGGCGTATTATAATTATAAGAGGCTTTCAGAAAGTTTTTGCATATGAGAGATCCACAATTTCCCTCGAGTGGAATTAGAGCCTAAACACACACCAATACTCCCTCCTGCCCTTATTTTTAAGGTAATGCAAGTTTTTTGGAGCAAGCTTTTTTATTTATATTCAGTCACTTGGAGTCAGTAGTTTTTCAGTGAACCTTTTGTAGCATATGTCTCTTCCTGTTCATGCTTTTTGGTCTACATTAAAATTATTCTTTCTGTGATAAGAAGATTATTCTATCACTCATTACAGATCTCAGCTTGATGCTAAGTCACTTCAGTTGTGTCCGACTCTGTGTGACCCCATAGATGGAAGCCCACCAGGCTCCCCCATCCCTGGGATTCTCCAGGCAAGAACACTGGAGTGGGTTGCCATTTCCTTCTCCAATGTGTGAAAGTGGAAAGTGAAAAGTGAAAGTGAAGTCGCTCAGTCCATGTCCGACCCTTAGCGACCCCACGGACTGCAGCCTACCAGGCTCCTCCATCCATGGAATTTTCTAGGCAAGAGTACTGGAGTGGCTTGCCATTGCCTTCTCAGATCTCAGCTTAGGTTACTTTATCAAAAGTATGTTCCTTGGAGCCACATCATTATGATGGCTTTTGTGTTCTTGTGCATTGGGTGTCTTAAGCTGAGTGCAGTTTAGAGGATACTTTCTGCTTACAGGAAGGTACTTCTTTCCTTCAACAGGGTGATCTGACCTGTGACAAATCTGTACCATACGCTATGTAAATGGCTAACAAGTCAATTGCAGATCACTGAATGTACAAATCTTAGTGCTGGGGCAGAAATCTCTTAAGAATAGTCATTATGATCTCAAAGTTTGCTTCAAAATTTGAAAGCATCATGTGTCATTCAAAACTGAAGATGGAGTACTTAGGGACGTTGAATTCTCATGCTTTAGGTGTGCATGTTCCTTATTAAACTGGTTCTGTGCTATTTTTACTATAACGTTGCGTTTACATTTCCTACATGTTAAGTTCATCTGTGTGATTGAAATAAAATTGCAACATATACCGAGAAAAAGAAAAAGAAATTCTCAAAAGATAAAGATTCTTTCTGCAGTAGCTTCCACGTGCCTGTCCACCATCCAGTATCTAAGTCTGTACACCCGGCATTTAGTGAGAGTTCATACAGCTCCTTACATTGGTTCCGATGAACCATGATTTTCTTGCAGTTCTCTCTGGGCTACTCCTGGTCAACAGTCAAGCATAAGCAGGATACTAGAGACAGGTCATTTCTGTCCACTGTGGGGCTCCTTCAAAGAGCCTGCATTGCTCTGGAGCACCCCATCAGCCTGCCAACAATTTCTCCGAGCCGCACTAGAGCTGGCCTAATCATTTTTCCTTCTCTCTCTACTTTCCCAGGAATTGAGACCTGCATGTGATTTGAAAGGTCTTCTTGTCTGAGTCATTTTTAGTTAATTCTTTACATGCCTTTAAAGTGACATCATACTGTCTTCTATATTTCCTGTATTCTGACAAAAATTCTATTGTCATTTTTTTCAAACTCAGTTCTTTGATAGCAGGCTTTAGAACTTTCTAGATTTAAAAAGTAGTAATTTATTAAAGCATGCACAATAATATAACAATGAATAAAATTTGTTGGTTAACATTAAAAAATTGTATAATCAATGAACACAACCTAGGTAATTTTTTTTTCATATTCACTTCAGTAACTTGACTCCACAGATACAGGCAGTATGAAACCAAAAAGTTATGAGTAAAAAGAGATTATACATGAAAATTTTTGTTCATAAAGGTCATGTGTTCAGGTACATGAATGAAAAGCATGCATAGCTTATGACCAAGCTGTTTTCACAATGCAAAAATGCAAAATTACATTTTGAAATTATAAAGAAATGATCTACATACTTAAAAAATTAAATGTTGCTTATACCAGGTGTATGAGAGCAACAGGATTTAAGAGGCAAGCAAGAAGAATTCAGGAAATTAATACTAGTGAAAGAGAACAGGAACATTTTTACATTTCACTGAAAATACACCAACTACTATAACTGAACTGAACTGAACTGAGGAGGAACTTAAGGCAACTATTGCAAAATCTAAAGCAAATCTCTGAATATTTCTTATTACCTAAACAGTAGATGACATTAAAAGAAAACTGCACCTGGATTTAAATTGCCAGTCTCACATGACTGTCATTTGAATTGTTTAGCTATTTCTTTATACGAAACGTCTTGTCTGTCTATTTTCAATATGTTATCTTGAATATTCTGCAGTTTGCTTATTATGTCTCTTGCTATATTTTCCTTTGAATTTACTTGGAGTTTCAATGAACTTCTTGGATCCTTAAATTTATGTCTTTCACAAAAATTGGGGGAGATTTTGGCTATTATCTCATTTTTTTATTTTAGTCACTGAGTTGTGTCCAACTCTTTCGCAACCCCATGGACTATAGCCTACCAGGCTACATGAGATTTCTCAGGCAAGAATACTAGAATGGGTTGCCATTTCTTTCTCCAATTATCTCATCAAATTGTATATTTTTGTAGCCCCTACTCCTCTGACCTATCGCCATAGATGATGTACCTTGAGTAAAAGGAACTGCTGAAGACAGGCCTTTAATAATGCTGTGGTGAGGTGGGGTGGGGTGGGGAGTAGTCTATACTCCTATGATTAAGCTTCAGTTTTTCAGTAAGCTTATGAACTGCTCAAGTGCTTCTCACTATTTGTCTCTTCCCTTATGTGGGACAGGATGATTAAAGTGGACTGGAATTGGATAGTTCCCTTCTCCAGGTCAATCAGTCTCTGATAATATTCCAGCAGGTAATTTCTAGTTAACTAACCCTGAAAGCAGACCTTGTTAAGAACAGAGTGCCCTAATATGTGGGTTGGCCAAAAAGCTCATTCAGATTTTTCCATAACCTCTTATGGAAAACCCAGATGAAACTGGGTTTTCTGTCTGTCCCCTCAGTCTTGAGGGCAACAGTTTGCCCCGTGTCCTTCCCTCCCTTGTATATCCAGGAAGAGTTGATTTTTCAGTCTGTTAAGCCCATTACTTGATGTTAGGACAGAATGGTGACTTCCAAGCTGCATACCTGTGGGACCAAGACTAAAGGTCATCATACAGTCAGTTTTAGAACCTTTCTTCTCTACTCTGGAAACACAGCTTCTATTGCATTAAATTTTAGGGCACCCTTTCCTTATTATTTTTGCTACCTCTGTTCTAGTCTTTGTGAGTTTTAGGCAGACTGTGTAAGGGATAATACACAGTTTAAATAAAGCTAACTATTTCAGGAATTTGGTTACTATTCACTTGATTAGATAACCATTTTCCTCTTATCTCTCTTCTCTTTTACAACTGTCTTCCCAGTGCAAAACTGTCATTACATCACTTTGCTGCAAGTAAACATGTAATGGCTCTTCTTTGTCTGTAATATATGTCTTTTGTTGGTTTTATTACATGATATTCAAAGCTTTTCACTTTTTGGAAACAACTTCCATTTCCAGATTTCTTTCTCACTCTAAACTCTAAAATGTATTTGAAATGAATGTGCTAATTTTTTACCCTTCTGATTTAAATAAGTGAGTTTTGTGCAGCTAATAGTAGAGGGAAAAAACATAAGTGTGATATAACTAAAACAAGTCAAGATGAAATAAAAACCCAAGAAAGAAGAAAAGTGATTAAGAGAAAAAAAAGAAAAATACTACAAAAATAAAAAACATCATGGCTGAGGAAAGAAAATAGAACACAAAGGTAGATTTTTAGTTTTCTAACAGGATTGATAAAATAGGAAATATATTGGATAATATATTAGCTACATTGGTTAATTGTTGGGAGTCTGTTATTTGCACACATTGATTACTTTTTTTTCAAAGCAGTCTTTTTGCTTTCTTGAATTTGATTTTTACTTAGAATTTCCCACTCAAGTCAATAGTTGTAAAAAGCCAATTAACCCATCAAGATACCATTAAACTGCATCTCTTCCATGAGGTCTCCATGAAGCCAAGCCCCTCTGTCAGGATATTTCCTTAATTGGCCCATTTGTCTGGCTTTTGCATTTACTTACGTGCTGCCTGACTTGCTACTTTATAGTGAATGCCCTTTTTCTTTGTCATCATCCTTCGTTTGAATGCCTTGTGACAATCATAATACTGTAGACCATTTTGTTTTCATTGAAGTCTCTCCCTTAAATATCAAATCCTAACTGATTTCAAAGGAAATGGATACATGAGTTATTTATATTTTCAAAATCTTAAGGCTTGGTTGGAGAAGAATAAGAAGCAATACATAAATAAGTCAAATAGTTTGCAAAGATATTTCACTGAAATTTCATACTCCCAAGATGGGACGCTCTTTCTATGAAGAATCAACTCCCACTGAGTTTTAGATTACTCTGTGGTTAGGGGGTGGGGTACAAATGGGGACCAAGGAGCATCTTGTTCAGGCACTTAAAATAGACATATTTCATAAACATCCATAATAATCCAAGCAAATAATCCAAGACAATGATGTAAGCAATTTTTTAAAAGATCACAAACGAGAAGGAATCGTATTATGAGGTTTCAGATGAATAATGTTCATAAAATTGAGACAATGAAATTCCCATGTTCAAAGTCCAAACTCTAAAATCTGGTTCAGTTCAGTTCAGTCACTCAGTCGTGTCCGACTCTTTGCGACCCCATGAATCACAGCACACCGTGCCTCCCTGTCCATCACCAACTCCCGGAATTCACTCAAACTCATGTCCATCGAGTCGGTGATGCCATCCAGCCATCTCACTCTCTGTTGTCCCCTTCTCCTCCCGCCCCCAATCCTCCCCAGCATCAGAGTCTTTTCTAGTGAGTCAACTCATCGCGTGAGGTGGCCAAAGTATTGGAGTTTCAGCTTTAGCATCAGTCCTTCCAATGAACACCCAGGACTGATCTCCTTCAGAATGGACTGGTTGGATCTCCTTGCAGTCCAAGAGACTCTCAAGAGTCTTCTCCAGCACCACAGTTCAAAAGCATCAATTCCTCGGTGATCAGCTTTCTTCACAGTCCAACTCTCACATCCATACATGACCACAGGAAAAACCATAGCCTTGATTAGATGGACCTTTGTTGGCAAAGTAATATCTCTGCTTTTTAATATACTATCAAGGTTGGTCATAACTTTCCTTCCAAGGAGTAAGCGTCTTTTAATTTCATGGCTGCAATCAGCATCTGCAGTGATTTTGGAGCCCCAAAAAATAAACTCTGACACTGTTTCCACTGGTTCCCCATCTACTTCTCATGAAGTGATGGGACCAGATGCCATGATCTTTGTTTTCTGAATGTTGAGCTTCAAGCCAACCTTTTCACTCTCCTCTTTCACTTTCATCAAGAGGCTTTTGAGTTCCTCTTCACTTTCTGCCATAAGGGTGGTGTCATCTGCATATCTGAGGTTATTGATATTTCTCCCAGCAATCTTGATTCAAGCTTGTGCTTCTTCCAGCCCAGCGTTCCTCATGATGTACTCTGCATATAAGTTAAATAAGCAGGGTGACAATAGGTTATAATAAATCATTACAAAATCCAGAGAATCATACGACCTTTCTGCACTCAAGACAACAGCCTATTTATTTTTCTTCTTTTTTGACTGCATCATGTGGCATGCAAGATTTTAGTTCGCCAACCAGGAATTGAATCTGTGTCTCCTACATTGGAAATGGGGAGTCTTAACCACTGTACCACCAAGAAATTCCAACAATAGCCTAGTTTTATGTCCAAACCACCCTGCTCTTTACTACCATTTTATGTGTAACAGGAGCTATTTTTATTTTCTATTGCCATCCTTCACTTTTCTCTTTATATTTTATTATTGGGAGTAGATCTTGGCTTAATAATGTGTAGACGCATCTCTTCTATGTCTATTGAGTTATTGAGTTCCCTTCTAATCACTACCATCATTACTGTCATCAGTCATGTATTAAGTTTCTATGTTATGTGAGTTCCTGGGGATTTAAGAGATATCATCTATACACTGGTATTCATTTACTATACTGATTGTAATTAGTTATGTATATAGTAACTTATTTAGAAGTTTAGGAAAAGTAAATCTTAGCTAAAGAAAGGAAAAGAAAATCATTCTAGAAGAGGAAAATGAAGGAAAATATCAATAAATATGCAAGACCAATGTCATGGAAATAAATTGTTCATATAGAGGAGTAAGGAAAGTTTTCACTGAAATATATTCAAAGGCAAAACTTTATGGTGCTTTGCATGTCAAGAAAATAAGTGTAGATTTTATCCTGCAATGGGGAAATAAACGTTTCTTGGAGGAGGCCACACACTTATTTATTTACGGTATATGGAATACACTCAGTACCAAATGCTTAGAATAGAAAAGGAATAGATGCACTACCTTCGAAAGGAACTGTGCATGGCAGAGGGTGAGAAATTGCCACACAGAAATAACAACATATATATAAAAAACGGTATGAGTATATTTTCCTCGGGTCAGGTAAATTAGAATGACTTTTTTCTACTTAAGAGGAAATACATCAGACGGGAATTTAAAATATAATTTCTTTAACCTAACCAAGAAGGAGAAAAGGCAATTTCAAGTGGAAAGAACAGTGAGCTAAATGACACAGAATCCTGGAAGGTCAGGAAATACTGACAAGACAGTATGATTGGAGCTTCATAAAAAGAGCTGACTCTGTAATAAACATTACTTTTACAATATGTTGAAATAGTTAATGGACTTAAAACATTGGCAATAAAATAATTTATAGAGTGAAATGAGTCAGAAAGATAAAACAAATGTCATATATTAACACATATATATATAGAATCTAAAAAATAATGATACTGATGAACTTATTTGCAGGGAAGAAATGGAGACACAGATGTAGAGAATGGACGTGAGGACTTAAGACATAGCAGGGGAAGGAGAAGGCAGGCTGAATTGAGAAAGTAGCATTGACATATGTACCCTATCATGTGTAAAACAGATCACTAGTGGAAAGCTGCTATATAACACAAAGAGCCCAACTTGGTGCTTTGTGATGACCTGGAAAGGTGAGATGGGAGGAGGGAAGGGGCTTAACAGTGAGGGAATATTATGACTAATATTATGACTAATTCACGTTGTTGTATGACAGAAGCCAGTACATTGTAAAGCAATTATCTTCCAGTTTAAAACATTAGTTAATTAATTAAAAATAGTTCATTACAAAGGTTGCAAGCAGATATTTGGCTTAATATTACACAAGCATAGAGTAGAATTAACTTACATAAATATACAACTACTCGAATTTAATATAAAATGGAAAATGTTACTGTTAACTTTGTACTCTGTGTGTTCTGTTCCCTGTTGAGCACTTCATATTGATCTACATTCTGAGCTAGCTAGTAGACCAAAAGCTACTTCATTCTTTCCATAAATATTTATTGAGAGCTTACTATATGCTAGGCTGTCTTAGGGGGACATCAGTGTACAAAACAGGGAAAATCTAATTCATTGGGATGCTTATGCACCTGATGGAACCATCTTTCTCACTGCTGTACCTTAAGGGTTACATGCACAGCTTGGTACAGGAAAGGTCCACCTGGACCTCTAGTCAAGGCTATCTGGAGCATACCTGAGGTCAACAAGTTGAGTTTATCATTAGTTGCAATGAGGGAGATTACATACCATAGGGAATCTTGAGACATATTGAAAAAGAGTGAATTTTTCATAAAAAGACCAATTATGGGATTGGAGTTTGTGTTAGGTGATTTGGGGGAAATTTTAAGGAAGCGAGATGCTTCAGATAAAGAACAATCATACAACTGGGAATAATAAGTCTTGTCTAGGAGGGGACACTAGAGCCAGGCTAAAGCTGTAATTGAAAAAAAATTGGAAAAGAGATAGTAATCACTCATACTAGGCAAAAGAAATGAATATTTGGCAGTTGGATCCTTATTGCAGCTTTCACAGTGACCTGGTTTTCATTTATGCTGAGACGAAATGATGAGTGGTCTTGCTTTTTGTTTCACTTCATCATGGTTACAGAATGATTTTGTCTGATGTTGGTGTCCTGTGAAATTATCGATTTCCAAAAGGTTAACAGCATGGCAGAACTGTAAGGACCTGGCCAATTCCTAAAAACACCAATAATTAGAGTCAGGATGTCAGAGGTGCTCTTCCCTTTCTTCCAATTAACTGTCCAACCACAAAGCTATTACACTAGAAATCAGCTACAAGAAAAAAATACACTCCAAAAAAGAAAAAAGTATGCATGATAAATAATAGGCTTTTAAACTCCAAGAAGTTACTGAAGAAATCAACAAGGAAATAAAAATATACCTAGAGACAAATGACAATGAAAATTTAATGATAAAAAATCTACTGGGCTTCCCTGGTGGTTCAGTGGTAAAGAATCCCTTGCCAATGCAGGGTACTCAGGTTTGATTCCCAAAACCAATGGGACACAAAAGGAGTTCTAAGGAGAAAGTTTACAGGGATACTAGCTTATCTCAGGAAATAAAAAAAATGTCAGATAACCTAATCTTACACCTAACGTAACTAAACAAGAATAGCAAATAAACACAAAGCTAGTAGAAGAAAAGAAATTATAAAGATCAGAGCAGAAATAAATTAAATAGGAACTAAAAAATAACAAGAAAAGATCAGTGAGACTAAGATTGGGTTTTTTAAAACAATCCGATGAACATAGATGCAAAGCCCTCGATGAAAAATCAGCAAACTAAATTCAACAATATATTAAAAAGATCATTCAACTTGGTCTATTGGTATTTATCTCAGGGATGCAAGAACGGTTCAGTATTCACAAATGAATCAATGTGATACACCATGTTAACATATCGAAGAATAAAATCATATGGTTATTTCAGTAGGTGCAGAAAAGATTTTTGACAAAATTTGACATTTATATGACAAACCTAGACAGCATATTAAAAAGCAGAGACATTACTTTGCCGACAAAGTTCCATACAGTCAAAGCTATGGTTTTTCTAGTAGTCATGTATGGATGTGAGAGTTGCAACCTAAAGAAGGTTGAGCACAGAAGAATTGATGCCTTTGAACTGTGGTGTTGGAGAAGACTTTTGAAGTCCCTTGGACTGTGAGGAGATCAAATCAATTGAATCCTAAAGGAAATCAATCCTGAATATTCATTGGAAAGCCTGATGCTGAAGCTGAAGCGCCAATACTTCGGCCACCTGATGTGAAGAGCTGACTCATTGAAAAAGACCCTGGTGCTGGGAAAGATTGAAGGCAGGAGGAGAAGGGGACAACAGAGATTGAGATGGTTGGATGGCATCACTAACTTGATGGGCATGAGTTTGAGCAAACTCTGGGAGATGATGAAGGACAGGGAAGACTCATGTGCTGCAGGCCATGGGATTGCTAAGAGTTGGACTCAACTGAGCGACTGAACAACAACGAAGAACTCTTAACAATGTAAGGGAACACACTTCAACATAATAAAGGCCATATATGACAGGTCCCAGCTGGCACAGTAGCACTTAACGTTGAAACAATGAAAGCATCTCCTTTAAGGTCACAAACAAAACAAGGATACCCACTTGCCACTTTTATTCAGCATAGTACTGGAAGATCTCAGCATCAGACAAGAGAAGAGAAATAAATTTAATACAAACTGAAGTAAAATGATCACTCTTTGTAGATGACATGATTTTATACATAGAAAATCCTAAAACCACCACCAGAAATTACTATAACTCATAAATGAATTAGGTAAAATTATTGCTAATACACAGAAATTAATATATATATAAGTCTGCTGCATTTCTATACACCAAGAATGAACTATCAGGAAGAGAAAATTAAGAAAGGAATCACATTTATAATTGCATTTATAATGAAATAGGCCTATGACAAAAGAAGCAAGAATATAAAATGGGGAAAAATGCTTTTCAATAAATGGTGTTGGGAAAACTGGGAAGCTACATACAAAATAATGATACTGGACTGCTTTCTCATACTATATACAAAGATAAACTCAAAATGCATTAAACACTTAAATGAAAACCCTGAAATCATAAAACATGTAGAAGAAAACATAGGCAGCATTCTCTTTGATATCCTTGGCAATATTTTTTTGAATATGTTTCTTTAGGCAAGGGAAACAAAAGCAAAAATAAACAAATGGGAGTACAATAAAATACAAAGCTTTTGCACAGTGAAGGAAACTATCAGTGAAAGGAAAAGGTCACCCACTGAATGAAAGAAGTTTGCAAACAACATTCAAATAAGGGGCTAATATTCAAAAGATACATGGAACTTATACAACTCATCACCAAGTAAAAAGAAAAATAGCCTATCAAAAAATATCAGAGGATCTGAAGAGATTTTTTTTCCCAAAAAAGACATACATCTGCCGACAGGCACAGGAAAAGATGCTCAATGTCACTGACCATCAGGGAAATACAAATGAAGACCACAATGTGGTATCACCTCACATCTGTCAGAATGGCTATCATCAAACAACAACAAATGACAAGTGTTGGCAAGAATGAGGAGAAAGAGACTCCTGTGCACTGTTGTTTGAGAATGTAAATTGGTACAGACACTATGGGAAACAATATGGAGACCGCCCCTTTAAATGACAAATAGTATTACTACGTGATCCAGCAATTCCACTCCTGGATATTTATCTGAATAAAATGAGAACAGTAATTAAAATGATAAATGCACCCCTGTGCTCACTGCTATCTTCGACCTGCTATGTTCACTACTATGCTCACCCTGGGGCTTCACAGGAGGCTTAAATGGTAAAGAATCTGCCTGCAATACAGGAGACCCAGGTTTCATCTCTGGATCGGGACGATACCCTGGAGAAGAGCATGGCAACCCACTCCAGTATTCTTGCCTGGAGACTCCCAGAGGAGACTGGCAGGCTATGTTCATGGGGTTGCACAGAGTCAGACATGACTGAATGACTAATACTTTCACTTTTCATGTTCACTGAAGCTTTATTTACGAGAGCTAAGATATGGAAACAGCCTAAGTGACCATATAGATGAATGGGTGAACAAGATGTGGTACATACACATCATGCAATATTAGGCATAAAAATGAAGGAAATCTTGCCATTCGTGACCACATGCATGGACCTAGAGGGTATTATGCTAAGTGAAACAAATCAGACCAAGAAAGACAAATTCTGTATGGTTTCACTTTTATGTGGAATCTAAAAAAAATGAAACACATAAACAAGCATAACAAACAGTAACAGAGCCTTGAATACCGAGAACAAGCAGGTGGCTGCCAGGACAGAGGGAGGAGAATGAGAGAAATAGGTGAGAGATACTAAGAGGGACAAACTTCCAGCTGCAAAATAAATGAGTCACAGATACGAAATGCAGTGTGGCGAATATAGTCAATAACTATGTGTTTTCTTCTTAAATCTACATTTGGAAGCTAGACTCATTGTGGTGAAAACATGCAGAAATAGGCTGTACAGTTAAGAACACTAGGCTGTTTAGTTAAGAACTAACATAGTGTTGTAGGTAAATTATACTTCAAAAACAAACAAACAAAAAAGCCAAACTCATAGTAAAGGAGATCAGATTTGCAGTTACCAAAGATGGGTGTTGGGGGGAGGCGGAATTTGATGAAGTCTGTCAAAAGTAAAATCTTTCATTTATGAGATAAATAACTGTTAGGAATGGAATGTACAGCATGATTAATACAATTTACACTGAAATGTGTTATATATGAAATTGTTAGGAGGGTAAATCCTGAGTTCTCATTACAAGAAAAATCTTTTTTTCTACTTCTTTAATCTTTTATCTGTATGAGATAATGGGTGTTCACTAAACTTATGTGATAATCATTTCATGATTTTATAAGTCAAATCATTACACTGTACACCTTAAACTTAAAAAGTGCTGTATGTCATTTATATCTCAGTGAAACTGGAAGAAGAAAATAAAGGGGGGGAGAGGAATTAATTCTAATTAATAAAGAGCTAATGTATCCATTCCCAAAGTCCTATCCAATTATCACATAGGAAATGGCACTCAGTTTAGTTTCTTGCCAGGTATTGCTATTTTCTGGGTTCACATTGACTCTGGACTCACTATTGGTTCTAGAGGGACTCGCTGCCTTCTAGATGTACAGCCACAAAAATAGTACTAGTCATAGCGGCCCTGGGAATAGCCTCAGCCCTGGTGTCTCAGATGATAAAGAACCCGCCTGCAATGAGGGAGACCCAGGTTCGATCTCTGGGTCAGGAAGATCCCCTGGAGAAGGCAATGGCAATGCACTCCAGTATTCCTGGAGAAGCCTGGACAATCCCATGGCCAGAGGAGCCTAGCAGGCTGCACAGTCCATGGGGTTGCAAAGAAAGGGACACAACTGAGAGAAATTAACACTTTCACTACAGACTAAAATATTTTTGTGGAATGATTTTTCTTTTTGGTTGGTAGGTAGTTTCAATTGTTGTTTCAGTTCTTCTCTATCTAAAGTTAAGACCATTGCTAGCACTATTTTTAGAGTTTGTTTTTGCATTTTCTCATTTGTATTCTGCACTTTTGAAAAGATGTTTGCGTTGTCATCCTCAATAGAGAAAAGCTTTTCTATTTTCTAGTTTTCTTTCTGCATTCACCCACTGTGGCCTATGCTGAGATCTCACAAAGGTAAGGTGCTGCCAGTGTACCCTCCCGCCAGACCTGTCCAGCAGGACTGCTGATGAGGTAAGATATGGAACCTCCTGCCCGCAGACACCCTTGCACCAAGTTAGTGATGTCACAAGATTGTTGTCCTCATCACAGAGTCTTTGCACTCAGTCGCCCCTCTTTACTAGCAAGAACTGCCAGCCCATGTGTCAACGTGTAAGGCTTCCTGCTAAGTGGCTTCACACCCTGCTGGCTTTTTCTTGCCTAACTTCCCAAAGATATGACTAGTCCTTTCCACACACTAAGAAACAACAGGAATCTGACATTTTCTTTCTGAGAAAAGAAAGTCTATCTGGGCATGCATGGAAAGTTGTCTTGAGGACACAAGTGACCCTTTGCCACTATTTATACTTCTATCCCTTCAAAAATTATCTAGTTTGCACACACAGGTGATGTATTGACTTGACAAGCTGCCACTTTCCCAGCAGATGATCCCTTCTAACAATCTTTGGATTCTGGAACACTTCCTCACCCTCAATCCATGTCAGTTTCTGTATAAATGTGCTGCCCTGCCTGAGTGTTAGCAGCTGAATTGGGGTATATTACATTCCAATTGAATGAAAAGGGTATTTAGATATTTTGTAGAACATTAAAGCAAACATACAGAGAAGTCCCACAACTCACTTGGCAATAATTCACTATTATGTATGATTTCTAATTAAGTGTGTGATTTCTAAATCATATGTGATTTCTAATGCTAGGCTAATGTGTCTTCCTGAAGCCGTGTGCTTGATTTAAGAAATTTCAAAAGTCCTTGGTTCTTTGAGGCACAAGTATATAGATAGAAATTATGTGAAACAATTCTAAAAATTTATAGTTTCCACAATTTTTCATGGTGCTTGTACTATAACTAGCTGTTTCAATACATACAGTTCTTTTTTCTCTTTCCTGCCTGGTCTGTGTTATGCAGTAGTGTATATTTTTGGTTATTCAAATGAAATTGATTTGCAGTCGGGAAAATAGCCTCTCTAGAGATCAGTCGATGCTATATTTTCAGAGAGAAAAGTATACAAGAAAACTATATATGTTAAAAATACAAAAAAAGTCCCAGTTTACATGTAATTCAATTTCTTCTCTCCACTTTTTAAAATTTATATTTCAAATACCTGTCCTTTAGCACCATACTCCTGGGCTATTTTCTTGCAAAAGAATACTAGGGACTCTGAAGATCGATCGCTTAAGCATAAAACAAACGGAAAATAAAAACACCATCTAGATGAGAAACTGCTAAATTGGGTCTAAAAACTACTCAAAATCCAATACAAAATCAGAAGCATGGAAAATACAAACAGGAGGCTTATGTTTCTAAATGTTTTCTTATCTCAATTTCACATTGAAAATTGCTTCATAAAGATATAGGTGGCAGGTAAGAAACGCAGGAAACAATTTTTTCTATCTTCTGATACCTATTATTACAAAAGACGCAAATTTCCTGATTTGGGTTTTCATTTTCTTGACTCTGTCTTATAAAAGGTGCTGAATAATACAGAGGAAAAGGAAATTATTCATCCTGACATATGATGTTTATAATGTTCCCACTGAGCTACACATCTGTCACTGGAGTACAGTATCATAACATGGAAAGGGCATTCAATATATTTTTCAGCCTGCATGTAATATAAACCATTGGACAGAGATTGGAAAGGAATTAACAAGCAAAGGGGAAAAAGGCTTTCACTGTCAGAAGCCAATGTCAAAAGCAAACAGTAATTATATGAAAAAAAATCAACATTCATATTTTAAAGTACCATTGATCTCTCATGAACATAATGTCCTGCCTGTGAACACCAGTGCAAAATAGAGTTTTATTTTTAACACTGGCCAGTCCTAAAGTGACGTAGACAAAGAATATTATTTTTTAAGAAAGAATAATCATTTCATTGAATAATATTTTGTAAAACTTCAAGTGAGCAAGACATGGAATTCAAAGATTAAATGCATTTTAAAGCAAAACTGAAAGCTTTTTAAAAAATTTCAAACAGGTACAATTTAAATCAGAAAAAAGTATTTTTGAATGTTAAAACTATTAAAAAGTGGAATTTTCATAAAATAAGCTATGAAAAAATTTTAAGTTAAGAAGAGGAAATTAGAGGTTAAAAGAGAAATTATTCAAATCAACTACTGGCATTAATTTAATTTAACTGCTTATTGGGTATTTTTAGCTAAATGCTAATTAAATACTGAAAAAATACTGATGTAACTATAAATAGGTTATGCAACTGTACAGTAGATAGATAAATAGATAATATTAAGCCACTGCTTATGTTTTTAATCTTATCTCCTCTTGCAAGTGCTATAAGATATGGAACACTTTTGATCTAAGTTTCTTGACCTACCTACGTCAATCCCTGGGAAGCTGACCCCTGCCTTAGAAATGAGGAAACATAAAAAGGATAAAGATGTTAGGAGACTGTCACAAGGCAGGCAGTGGAGAACCAGAAAGAAAATCTAGCTCTTCAGCTTCCTTCCCTAGGATTAATGAGAGCTGCCTGGTTTTGTTATTTACTAAGTGATCATTTTTATGTTCTGTGAGGTAGGTTATCAACATAAATGCTCCAATTTCTGGCCATAACACTCAACTTAGAGCTGAAACCAACTCCACCTTTCATTAATTTTAAGATCTTTGAAAAGTTACTTAAAACTCTGTGCTTCGCTTCCCCCTTTTCAAAATTAGACTAGTAAGATATCTGCTTCATTTAGTAGCTGTATTAACTGAGTTAATAGAGCATAGGCATTGTATGCCTGGCAGAAAATAGTTGTTCTTCTAATTGAGGTATCATATTAATAAAAGATTTGAAATTGACATATGCACCCAGGTTAAAACGGCCTTAAGCCATCTATAAACATGAGGCACAGTTCACAGTACTTCCCCATTGTCAGTGCTCATCTTATTTTAATGGAATCATTAATTTTAAAATTAGTTTTTACTCTCAGTTGCCTCAGATAACATACTCTCTGTGAGGGTAATGATTTATTTTTGTGTTCATAGCAATATAGAAATAACGACCAATAGTCACTGAACAAAACAGACAATATATGTTTGGTTAACCTTTATATTTTACGGTTGAGGAATTAAAGGTAGATAAGCTAAAGTGACTCGCCATAGATCACAGGGTTAATGACACATAAAGACACATTAGAAGTCAGAGTAATGTTAGAGCAGCAATTGCCCATCACCAGGGCTAGTTTTGTGGGTGTGTGACTTGCACAATTTCACAGGACTCTGTCTCATAAGAGTCATGCACTTTGGTTAGTACTCAACTATGCTGTCATGAAATTCTTAATAACTTAATTTTTTATTATTCTTAATAATTTTTAATAAGGAGCCCCACATTTTTATTTTGTACTATGAAAATTATATGGCCAATCTTGACTATCATGCAGTCTCATAATTCAACTTTAAAAATAGATTTGAAGGTCCTGGACTGAGAAAAGCCTTCCACAGATGAAGGCAGAGTTGCACACTCTGGACTCTTGTTCTACCAGAGCAGCAGGAACAAAGACTTCCTTCCCTTCAACTCTTTTCCAGGGGCCATGAACATTCTTTTTTTCAGAACTGGTGGGGTCAAATGCCAGTGAGAGTACACTTGAGAGAATGACTTTACCAGTCCCAGCCACCACAATGAGACAGCACAATTGGTCTCATCAGACCCTTAAGGCCATTCCTGAAATTTAAAAATGTAGATAATGAATAACGTCATCTTGCACATGAAATTCATAGCAAACTTTATCAATTGCTACATCCTCCTGTCTTGGAGCTTCTCTGTCCTCCAGAATGTAAATGCTCACTGGTTTCCTAGTGTATCCATCTGCAAAATGTCATCAGGCTTTGTCAGTCTTAGAGAGTGCCCCATGCTCCCAGACTCCTAGAGTTACCAACAAGATAAACTCATAGAAGAACTAAAATTGGAAATAATAGTGACAAACCTGGATTTGAAACAGTAACATGGATAATAGCCTGTACCAACCTCCTATTCTGCTCTAGCCCAGTGATGTTCCCGGACCACAGACACTCCAGGCAACACTCCCCATCCTGAATATCTCCCAGAAGATGGTAAGTTCTGATATCTTCACAATCTAGGAGAAGGCAATGGCAACCCACTCTAGTACTTTTGCCTGGAAAATCCCATGGACGGAGGAGCCTGGTGGGTTGTGGTCCATGAGGTCGCTAAGAGTCGGACACGACTAAATGACTTCACTCTCACTTTTCACTTTCATGCATTGGAGAAGGAAATGGCAACCCACTCCAGTGTTCTTGCCTGGAGAATCCCAGGGATGGGGGAGCCTGGTGGGCTGCCGTCTATGGGGTCACACAGAGTTGGACACGACTGAAGCGACTTAGCAGCAGTAGCAGCAACAGAGGTCATTAGTGGACTTATGATATGAATCCCTGCATGTATGCATGCTCAGTCCCTTCAGTCATGTTCGACTCCTGGACTATAGCCTGCCAGACTCCTCTATCCATGGGATTTCCCAGGCAAGAATACTGGAGTGAGTTGCCATTTCCTCCTCCAGGGGATCTTCCCAACCCAGGGATCGAACCTGCATCTTGCTCTTGTATTGGCAGGTGAATTCTTTAGCACTGAGTCACCTGGGAAATCCCATGAAAAATTAGCAGGACAAAAGTGTAAGCTAAGTCATATTTGTACTGCACTGTAAGTATTGAGTGTTTTGGTGTTTTTTTGTTTTTTGTTTGGAGTCTAGGTTTTATAGTCACTGATTGCAAAGCTAGAAGAGGAGTTGGGGAAGGACAGGAGGAAGAATTGGACGCTCAACGCTTCTGCAGCAACTCGCTTACCTTTCTTCGGTAGATCACTCTTCCTCTCTGGATATCTAAGTCCTTTATGATTTCCTTACTTGACCCACCTCGCACCAGATTTACCCTTCTTCCCTTACTTTCAGCAGAAGACTGTGGTTCTTTTTTTTCCAGGGAAAACATACACTAACAGGTGGGCCTTTCTTCCATCAAACGTACAAACCTACCTGTAGCTTTACCCTCCCGTTTTAATGGAGACAGTGTCTCTTCTGAACGGCCAGCTGTTCATCTTTGGAGACTTCATATCAGCAGTTAAACATTTCAAGTGTTTCCAATCTTAAAAAGTAAACCCAAAACCCATGGCTTACATCCATGCCTCCAGCATGTATGACCACAACTCTACCCCTCATGGTCAAGTGTTCAAAAGGTTTCTCTTACTGTCTTAGTCCACTTCCCCCTTCGCTGACCATTTGAGCCATTTTTACCACACACCGGGAGAAGGAAATGGCAACCCACTCTAGTATTCTTGCCTAGAGAATCCCGTGCACCGAGGAGTCTGGCGGGCTGCCAGCTATAGGGTCACAGAGTTGGATATGACTGACGCAACTTAGCAGCAGCAGCAGCAATACCACACACCATCCAGCTCTGTCCCTATTCTCCATCAGTGCCCCCTCTAAGTGGGCTTCCATGTTTTTCAACACAAACGATGTTTTTCCGCTTTCATTTAACCCAATTTCTTGGGCAGGACTTGACATTGACAAATATTCCTTGAAATACTCTGGTCGTGTTTTTAACTTATCCCTACATTTCTCTGGTCAATATTTCAATCATCTTGTTCTACCTCTTTTAGACTAATTTAAACTATTTGGAATTTTTCAGGATTCAGCTTCAAGCATCTTCTCATTTCATTTTTTCTAGGTTATTTTAGTGTATCTACATACACTTCTATGATGTCATTTACTATCTTTATGCTAATAGCATATATTTCTACCACGTATAATGTTTCTTTCACATATTTACTTTCATGACAAATTTCTCTTCTATATTCTAGGCCTGCAGGTAACTATGATTGTTGACATGCACACTGCAAATCTCCAGACACCTGAAACTCAGCATATCTAAAACAACTCATGTGTTTTTTTTTCCCCCTAAATATCGTTGTTTCTTTTCCTTCTAGAATTTCTGAGGTCAGTAAATAATGGCCATGTGAATTCCATTTTTCACGCCAGAAACAAGGAAGCCATTCTTGACGCTTTGTACTTCTTCAGTCTTTGCTTCTAATCAATGACTAAATCATGATGATCCTAAATTCAAAATCTGTCTCAAAAAGATCTATTCTTTTTCATATGCACCACTTCTACCTCAGTCTGCATCACCACCATTTTCTCTTCACCTACTGCAATAGCCTCTAACTGGTATCACACACACAACCTTTCCCCTCTAATCTAATTTTGCTTAGAAGCCAGGGAGATGCTTTTCAAAAGGATCCTAATCTCTGATACATTTCAGTTTAGAACTCAACTCAGTTTGTGTCCTGTTACTTTTGATATTGATCTGAGACCCTAATCCAGACTATGACTCTTTGAATGATACAGATCAGTGCCTGCCTTATCTTGTGTCACATTTCAATTCTCTATCCACCAATCACAGCAGAACCTTGAACATGACCTGTTTATCTTTTCCTCAGGGCCTTTGCCATGTTGTTTAATTTGCTTAGAAATTTATTCCTCATCTTTACCTGGCTACATCCCACTCATCTTTGAGTATGCCACTTAAATAACACTTTCTCAGCCAATCCCACACAATCCTCCATACCAGGCCCTTTCTTCATATTTTTATAGTATCTTGTTTTTCTTCTTGAGAACTCAGGTACTTGAGTACCCGAATTTTAATTATTTGTGTAGTATCCACTACATCCCCATCACAACTCTTAGCCAGAATGCTCCAAGAGGCAGAGATCATATATCTCCCCTCCATTACTGTGAACCCTGCACTTAGCCTTGCATCTTACACAAAGTCGGAGCTTCCTAAATATTTGTTAACTGAATGAATGGATGAAAACTGCTGCTGCTAAGTCACTTCGGTCGTGTCCGACTCTGTGTGACCCCATAGACGGAAGCCCACTGGGCTCCCCCGCCCTTGGGATTCTCCAGGCAAGAACACTGGAGTGGGTTGCCATTTCCTTCTCCAATGTGTGAAAGTGAAAAGTGAAAGTGAAGTCGCTCAGTCGTGTCTGACCCTTAGCGACCCCACGGACTGCAGCCTACAGGCTCCTCCATCCATGGGATTTTCTAGGCGATAGTACTGGAGTGGCTTGCCATTGCCTTTCTTCCATATGAAAACTATAGCTACTAAAATCCTGCTTTGGGATTTAATAAAGCAAAACCATGATTGCCTTCAGGCTGGACCTTGAGCTCCTAGAAGTAGCAGAGGGAGTATTATATACAGCGAGGAAAAGTAAAATATCTGGTTTCATAAAACTTTGTCAGCTTATAAATGGCCCTAGATCCACATTTTATGGGTACACAGCTATGAGGGACCTCTCCAAAGATGCAACTGTAATAAGTGCATATGATTCAAATATCCTCTGCAGTTTGTTTCTAAGATAGATTGGATCATATTACTTTTATACACATCATGGGGTAAATCCTGGGGTCTCGTGAGCTCAGAGTATATATATGGTTTCACACAGAGGCGTTAAGACTCAGTATTCTCATCTACAATGTGTTTAAGTCACAGTGTGTATTTTATAGGGATTTTCAATTGCTTTGGTACTTTATTTATTTTCTCTTTTTTTTTTCCTCTTTTTGAGATTAAAAACAACAGCCATGTCACTTCCAAAATATACTGGCAATAAAACAGTTTGATTTGTTTGTTAAAAAGCAGAAATACTCCACTGCATGAGAACAGATGTTTAAATCAGTTGTTCCTCCTTTATGGTTCAGCATGTTACTTTTCTCCAGATCTTTCTGAGAGAGCTAATTATACATGATGTGGTGCGTTTGTAGATTTAACTGTACCAACTTTTATTCTGTGAAGGAAGATGCCGAGAATGCAATGAGGAAATGTAATATTTTATGGTATTGCTTCACCTCCAGAAACAGGAGTGCACGTGCTAAGTCACTTCAGTGATGTCTGACTCTGCAGCTCCATGGGTTGTAGCTTGCCAGCCTCCTCTGTCCATGGGATTCTCCAGGCAAGAATACCAGAGTGGGTTGCCATTTCTTCTTCCAGGGGATCTTCCTGACCCAAGGATCAAACCCACATCTCTTGTGTCTCCTGCATTGCAGGCAGATTCTTCACCATAGGAGGAGATGTGATGTATTTCCTGATCCTTGAAATTGCTCCACATTAGCAAATTAAATTCATAAAAATATAGGTCTAGACTATGTATGCCTATTAGCTTATATAGCAAAACATTTTTTCCCCTAGGAATCTGCTAGTAGGTAATGTTTGACACACACAAACTTTCAGATTGTTATCATTCAGCAGTGGCATAGCATTATTAACTTGATTTTTTTCCTTTTCTCCTATATATTTGTTTGTTTCTCCTTCTGTTTAATGGGATGCTGGTTGTCTATGGTCACTTCTTTCTCAGTTATACTAATAAGAGCACCAGCAAGAATACATTTACTTGTTTGCATCAGTGCTGCTTATATTTGTAAAAATACTTTTTAAAAAATGTCAGTGTTGACATTGATGCATGAGGGTAATAGCCCTCTCTGACTTTTTCTCATTTCTAGGAAGAATTGAAAAGCTACACATGGTCTCCACTAAAGTTAAAGCTTTATCTGCTTCATCCAAGGAAGACTGAGAAATCTTAAGATAATTTCCAACAGCATGGAGACCATGTAGAGTTTCACTATGTATTCTATTGCATTTTTCTTTGGCCTCATAGACAGCAAAAAAAACATAGACTAAAGGAAACAGAAGGTCATTTGTAGAGGGACAGAGAAAAAAATTGTATGTGCTGGCTGAACTGATAATTACTTCACATCAAAAACTTTGTTAGCATAAATTGGATATCATATTCATCCATTCCATTGACAAATTTTAGGACAAATGGTAAGGAAAGCATTTAGATAAAATGCAGAGATTCTGGAAAGATCCTGAGAATACATTATTCTTTCTTTTCACAAGAATACTTTTGGCTCACCTGTCCAAATGGCTGTGAGAGGCAGTAGATTCCTAGATATAAGAAAGGTCTTCACTCTGCAAATTGAAGATCTTTAGAAAGACACTTGTGAAGGACTTCCTTTCAGGGGCTTGATGAGACCCTGGTAAGAGAACCGTTAAGAAAAGATTATGGAAGATATTGGAAAGGACTTGACTTTCAAAACTTTGTGGATCCTTAGGGATTTAGATGGGGCAAAATTGAACATTTGTGTTTGCATGCACTCACACACATGTCTGGACTGGCTGGCCTCCTTAGCCTTCAAAACAGAAGGCAGACCAAGAACCTTAAAGAATAGGAAAAGGTTGTCTGTATGACTTTGAAACTGTGGCTGAAATATCATCTGTTTTAGCCTTTGACTTTTTTTAAGGAGGAAATCAGATATGTGACAAATCAGACAATAGCAATAAGGAACAAATAAATCTTAAAAAATATGAAATAGGTGATTGGGATTGACATATACATGTGCTAAGTCAAACAGTCATGTCCAGCTCTTTACGACCCCACAGAGTGTAGCCCACCAGGCTCCTCTGTCCAAAGGGATTCTCCAGGCAAGAATACTGGAGTGGGTTCCCATGCCCTCCTCCAGGGGAATCTTCCTGACAAAGGAATCAAACCAGGGTCTCCCACATTGAAGGTGGATTCTTTACCATTTGAACCATCAGGGAAGCCCAAAAATACTGAAATGGATAGCCTATCCTTTCTCCAGGGGATCTTCCTGACCCAGGAATCGAACCAAGGTCTCCTGCATTGCAGAAGGATTCTTTACAAGCTGAGCTACCTGGGAAACTCGACACATACATACTATTGTATATAAAATAGAAAACTAATAAGAACCTATTGTATAGCACATGAAACTCTTAGTCAATATTCTGTAATGGCCTATATGGGGAAGAAAGCTTTAAAAAGAGGGAATGTATATATAACTATAACTGATTCACTTTGCTGTATGTCTGAAACTAATACAAAATTAACTAAATCAACTATACTCCAATAAAAACTTCAAAAAAAGAGAGAAGGCAGAGCTGAAAAGGTGGACTGATACCTTGGAGGCTGAGAGAGTATGAGACAATCATGTCACAGGTAGGATTTTTTCCTGCTGCCTGCCTCTTGGCATACCTTTATCCCAGAGAAGTAGATGATCATTCAGCTTCCATTTCTTCAGAGAGTTCCTCCATTTAGTGCACTTCAACAACCAAGCCGATTCCTAAAGAGATCACAAGTAAAAATAATCACTGAGGGATCACTAGACATCCAGCAAAGGAAGATGAAGTAGATTTGAGCCTCTGGGGGAGATAGATGAAGGTTCAGACAACAGGACTATCTGATAAACATGGTAACGAACAGCTATGAAGATTCAAGTTAAGCACAAAACAGGACTTCTCCAAATATAAACCAAATATGTGAAGTAGAGAATTCAGTAGATGAGTTAAGGATGTGGGATGAAAGAATGAGTGCAAGAATATTATCTCAAAGTACAGACCAAAAATGTGATAAAAAAGCAAATTTGAAAAGATGTGTGATCTGGGGAATAGATTTTGGAGATGTGATTCCCAAATCACAACAATTTCAAAAGGAGAAAAGGACACTGATGGGAGATATACAATGACTACACTAGTGACTGAAGCATGTTTCTCTGAGATGAAGACAGCGTTCTACAGAATGAATGGAAAATTACATTAAGTTTTTGGAAATTGTAATGAGAAAGTCACATGCTAGATTCTTGAACTCAAGACAAAGGAAAAAGTAGGATGGTTCAATTAATTCTGTCTGTTATCTACATAGTAGCTTGGTAAGGAATCGGATGGCTAAAGACTTTTATAAACTGTGACATTTAAATATTCATTTATACTACAGTCAATCCTAGAGGAAATCAACTCTGAATATTCTTTGGAAAGAATGATGCTGAAGCTGAAGCTCCAGCAGAATACTTTGGCCACCTGATACAAAGAGCTCACTTATTGGAAAAGACCTTGATGCTGGGAAAGATTAAGGCAGGAGGAGACTGGGGTGATAGAGGATGAGATGGTTGAATGGTATCATCGATTCAATGGACATGAGTTTGAACAAACTCTGGGAGATAGTGAAGGACAGGGAAGCCTGGAATGCTGCAGTCCATGGGGTCACAAAGAGTCCTGAGTGACTGAATTATTAAAAAAACAACTTTTTGAAATATCTCTGTCTATACATTGTTATTCTAATACACTAAACAGTTTAATGAAAGGAAATCAAATGTCTCCAAAAAGTTAAACTTATACAATTTCCATTCTCATTTAGAAATTAAAACATTATCTCAAAGGAACATTGTACATAGTGTTTATATGGGTTATTTCATCCAGTGTGACCTCAAAGAGAAAAGAGAACCTGAAATTATAAAAGAGATGGTTTTAAAAGTATAGCAATGATGAGAATTATATGACCACTGGTGCCATAAAGTATTCATCATTCTTTCTCTCACAGGGCTATTTTCAAAATAGCAAGACATCAAGTACGTTTTATTAGAATTCAAATGAATTGAGAAATGAATGTTTGGTACAAAATGATAATATTTTAAAACATAGTCAGCAAAGATATCAGTGTAGAATTAATGCTGTGGAAAAATAAGCTATAACACTTAAAGCAAGCAGTTGCTTCTAATACTGTTTCTGTTTTCCATGAAGTGTAACATTGGTCATCACAATAGAAATGCAGGTTCCCTCTTCACCTGCAGGGATTTGAGAAACCAAACTACTTCCCTGAACATTCCTCTCCTTTTGTAAAACAAGAAGAATGATAGTTTCTATATAAGGATTATTAGGGACAGTGCTTATCTATATAAAGCACTTATAAAACCTGGTGCAGTGCGAGTGATGAAAAATATGAATGGTGTTCATGACTAGTGATATCACTTGTTTACTTACATTGAGATGTGACAAGACCAAGGAAATTAGAAATAGACACAACTAGTTTGAAATTCTACTCTGCCTCTTGCTATTTTTGTGGTCTTATAAAAATTAGTTGATTTTTCAGAATCTTTTACTTATTTTCAGAATCTTTTAATTATCACTAAATGACAGGCCAATGAGTCTCTCTCATTAATGGATGAGGATTAGTTAGTTCAGTCGCTCAGTCGTGTCCGACTCTTTGCGACCCCATGAATCACAGCACGCCAGGCCTCCCTGTCCATCACCAACTCCCGGAGTTCAATCAAACTCACGTCCATCGAGTTGGTGATGCCATCCAGCCATCTGATTCTCTGTCGTCCCCGTCTCCTCCCACCCCCAATCCTTCCCAGCATCAGACTCTTTTCCAGTGAGTCAACTCGACGCATGAGGTGGCCAAAGTATTGCAGTTTCAGCTTTAGCATCAGTCCTTCCAGTGAACACCCAGGATTGATCTCCTTTAGAATGGACTGGTTGGATTAAGTGAGATGAAAAGTGGAGACCACCTAATAGCAATCAGAAAAATAGAAGAAACTAATACAGACTTCCTTTTTTTTTCCATTCTTATTCTCCCCAGAAAATAACTACTTAACTATAGATATACTGACAAATTATGAAATTTACAAGGAAAAATATTGATGCTGGTGATATTCTTATATAGGATATAAGCTATAACAAACTTGGACAGCATATTAAAAAGCAGAGACATTACTTTGCCAACAAAGGTCCGTCTAATCAAAACTATGTTTTTTCCAGTAGTCATATGAATGTGAAAGTTGGATATAAAGAAGTCTGAGCACCAAAGAATTGATGTTTTAGAACTGTGGCATTGGAGAAGACTCTTGAGAGTCACTTGGGCTGCAAGGGGGTCGAATCAGTCAGTCCTAAAGAAAATCAGTCCTGAATGTTCATTGGAAGGACTGAAGCTGAAGTTGAAGCTCCAATAATTTGACCACCTGATGCAAAGAGCTAACTCATTGGAAAGGACTCTTATGCTGGGAAAGATTGACAGCAGGAGGTGAAGGGGATGACAGATGACAAGATGGCTGAATGGCGTTACCAACTAAATGAACATGAGTTTGAGCAAGTTCCAGGCAGATGGTGAAGGACAGGAAAGCCTGATGGGCTGCAGTCCATGGGGTCACCAAGAGTTGGACTAGACTGGGCAACTGAACAACAACTATATATGAAATACATATTCACATATATATTTGAAATATATGCAACAAATATATTCATTTATATATGAAAAATGGTAAGAAATGACTATCAATGATGAGCACAAAATTCTGAAAGAAAAATTTGAAATAATTGAAACAATTTGCACAATGGCTCAAAGTGGGATCATGCTTGTACTGCCAACAACATTGTTTTCATGCTAAGAAATAAACTTGTCAAAATTGAACTAAATGAAAAGTGTCAAGAAACCTTTAAAGTGCTTTTCATTAAGACTATATCAGAATTGAAAACTTTCTCAGGGAGTTCTGCGCTTACTATTTCTACTAGAATTTGAATAAACACGAACTTTTTTGTGAGAGAGGATGACATAGTGGTGGGGATTACAGTCTCTGAACTAGGACCATCTGGGTTCAAATCTCAGCACTTTGGACTGCAGGAATACAGCACTACAGGACTCTAGGACTGTGGGCATTTTCTCAAATGTTCGGCACCTGTTTCCTCATCTATTAAGTTCAGATATGAGTAGAAGATTCTTCACAGAAGACCAGGAGATGAATATATCTGATATATTTAGAACCATGCTTAAAGCATATAGATTTACAACTGTTGATTATTTGGGCATTAGTACTATTTTTACTGCTGGGCTTCCCAGGTGGTTCAGTGGTAAAGAATCCGCCTGCCAATTCAGAAGACGTAAGTTCAATCCCTGGATTGGGAAGACACCTTAGAGAAGGAAATGGCCACCCATGCCAGTATGCTTGCCTGGAAAATGTTATGGACAGAGGAGCCTGTCAGGCTATAGTCCAAGGGGTCTCAAAGAGTCAGATGTGACTAAGCACATAGCACTATTTTTGTTACTATCAGCCAAAAAATATTTATTGAATATTCATGTTTATATGACTCTAAAAACACACCAATTTATTATCAGAGACCTGTATTTCATTCTAGGTCTGTCACTTACTGGGTATGTGATCTTGGACATTTTACTTTGTCCATCCTTGAATCAGTTCAGTTCAGTTCAATCACTCAGTCGTGTCTGACTGTTTGCTACCCCATCAACTGCAACATGCCAGGCTTCCCTATCCATCACCAACTCCCAGAGCTTGCTCAAACTCATGTCTATTGAGTTGGTGATGACACCCAACCATCTCATCCTCTGTCGTTCCATTACTGAATGATGATGTTTAAACCCTTGGCTAGAAAAATGGGACTAATTACTTGTCTTGAAAATCAGATGCAGTTTTACAAAAACATAAACACCGAACTTGAAATTTGATGTGCAAGTAAAAATAGTACTGCTGATATGGATAAAACAGATAAGCAACAAGGATTTATTATACAAGGAACTATGTATAATTAGTTCAGTAAAGTTTAGGCACTCATTCCTGTCTAACTCTTTGCAACCCCATGGATTGCAGCACACCAGGGCCCCCTGTCGATCACCAAAGCCCAGAGCTTTCTCAAACTCATGCCCATTGAGTTGGTGATACCATTCAACCATCTCATTCTCTCATCCCCTTCTCTTCCTGTCCTCAGTCTTTCCCAGCATCAGGTCTTTTCAAATGAGTCAGTGCTTCTCATCAGATGGCCGAAGTATTGGAGTATCAGCTTCAACATCAGTCCTTCCAATGAATATTCAGGACTGATTTCCTTTAGGATGGACTGGTTGGACCTCCTTGCAGTCCAGGGGACTCTCAAGAGTCTTCTCCAATGCCACAGTTCAAAAGCATCAATTCTTTGGTGCTCAGCTTTCTTTATAGTCTAACTCTCACATACTTACCTGACTACTGGAAAAACCATAGCTTTGCCTAGATGGACCTTCGTTGGCAAAGTAATGTCTCTGCTTTTTAACATGTTGTCTAGGGTGGTCATAACTTTTCTTCCAAGGAGCAAGAGTCTTTTAACTTCATGGCTGCAATCACCATCTGCAATGATTTTGGAGCCCCCCAAAATAAAGTATCTCCCTGTTTCCACTGTTTCCCCATTTATTTGCCATGAAGTGATGGGACCAGATGCCATGATCTTAGTTTTCTGAGTGTTGAGTTTTAAGTATACTTTTCCACTCTCCCCTTTCACTTTCAACAAGAGGCTCTTTAGTTCTTCTGTTTCTGCCATAAGGGTGGTGTCATCTGCATATCTGAAGTTATTGATATTTCTCCCAGCAATCTTGATTCCAGGTTGGGCTTCATCAGCCCAGCCTTTCTCATGATGTACTCTGCATATAAGTTAAATAAGCAGAGTGACAATATACAGCCTTGATGTACTCCTATTTGGAACCAGTCTGTTGCTCCATGTGCAGTTCTAACTGTTGCTTCTTGACCTTCATACACATTTCTGAGGAGGCAGTTCAGGTGGTCTGGTATTCCCATCTCTTTCAGAATTTTCCACAGTTTGTTGTGATCCACAAAGTCAAAGGCTCTGACACAGTCAGTAACACAGAAGTAGATGTTTTTCTGGAACTCTCTCACTTTTTTGATGATCCAACGGATGTTAGCAATTTGATCTCTGGTTCCTCCGCCTCTTTTAGATCCAGCTTGTACATCAGGAATGTCACAGTTAACGTGATATTGAAGCCTGGCTAGGAGAATTTTGTGCATTATTTTACTAGTGTCTGAGATGAGTGCAAATGTGTGGTAGTTTGAACATTCTTTAGCATTGCATTTCTTTGGGATTGGAATGATAACTGACCTTTTCAAGTCCTGTGGCCACTGCTGAGTTTAGCAAATTTGCTGGCATATTGAATGCAACACTTTCACAGAATCAACTTTTAGGATTTGAAATAACTCAAATGGAATTCCTTCACCTCCACTAGCTTTGTTTGACAGCAGACTGATTACATTCTTTGCAGCTAATGATGGAGAAGTTCTATACGGTCAGCAAAAACAAGACCAAGAGCTGACTATTGCTCAGATCATGAACTGCTTATTGCCAAATTCTGAGTTAAATTGAAGAAAGTAGGGAAACCACTAGACCGTTAAGGTAGGACCTAAGTCAAATCCCTTACAATTATAAAATGGAAGTGAGAAATAGATTCACGGGATTAGATCTGATAGAGTGCCTGAAGAACTATGAACAAAGGTTTGTGACACTGTACAAATGTCACAGGGCAGGGATCATGACCCTCCCCAAGAAAAAGAAATGCAAAAGGGCAAAGTAGTTTTCTGAGGAGGACTTACAAATAGTTGAGAAAAGAAGAGAAGCTAAAGGCAAAGAAGAAAAGGAAAGATATACCCATTTGAATACAGAGTTCCAAAGAATAGCATATTATGTACATCCAGATGTTCAAGTTGGATTTAGAAAAGGCAGAAGAAATAGAGATCAGATTGCCGACATCAGATGGATCATCAAAAAATAAATAGCATTCCAGAAAAGCCTCTACTTCTGCTTTATTGACTATGCCAAAGCCTTTGACTTTGTGGATCACAACAAGTTGTGGAAAATTCTTAAAAAGATGGGAATGCCAGACCACCTGACCAACCTCCTAAGAAATCAGTATGCAGGTCAAGAAGCAGTAGTTAGAACTGCACATGGAACAAAACACTAATTCCAAATAGGGAAAGGGGTACATCAAGGCTGTATATTGTCACTCTGCTTATTTAACTTACATGCAAAGTACATCATGCAAAGTGCCGGGCTGGATGAATCACAAGCTGGAATTGGGATTTCCAGGAGAGATATCAATAATCTTAGGCATGCAGATGACACCACCCTTATGGCAGAAAGTGAAGAGGAACTAAAGAGCCGCTTGATGAAAGTGAAAGAGGAGAGTGGAAAAGTTGACTTAGAACTCAACACTCAGAAAACTAAGATCATGGCATCTGGTCCCATCATTTTATGGCAATTAGATGGGGAAACAATGGAAACAGTGAGAGACTTTATTTTTTGGGCTCCAAAATCACTGCAGATGGTGACTGCAGCCATGAAATTAAAAGGTGCTTGCTATTTGGAAGAAAACCAATGACCAACCTAGTCAGCGTATTAAAAACAGAGACATTACTTTGCCAAGAAAGGTCCGTCTAGTCAAATCTTTGGCTTTTCTAGTAGTCAGGTATGGAGTTGAGAGTTGAACTATAAAGAAAGCTGAGCACCAAAGAACTGATTCTTTTGAACAGTGGTGTTGGAGAAGACTCCTGAGAGTCCCTTGGACTGCAAGGAGATCCAACCAGTCCATAATAAAGGAAATTAGTCCTGAGTTTTTCATGTATTTCTTTCTTTCTTTCTTTCTTTTTTTTTTTTGGTAGGTTAGAACAATAGCATTGAATGGGCTTCAAAGCATATCATTTTACAACAAAAAGTTAATGTATAGTAAATTTCAATTTTTATTTAAAACTTTTTATTATAAATAAATAAGAAAGATGCATTTATTGAACAGAACAGTGTGTTAGAGCACTTCAGCTAGGATTCCAGCAAGAGACAAATGGGATATTCAGCAAGGTAATTAAGGAGATTTAAGAAAATAAACCGTTTACAAAAATTAAGGTAAAGTTAGAATAAAAAGTGGTAAAGCAGGAAATGATGAATCAGTGGTGAGCAATTATCACAACTAGATCCAAATGGGGCCGGAGGAGAAGCAGGTGTCAGATACAGTGTAGGAGAGGGACCCTTGTCAGAAGCTGTGTCCTTTTGTGGAGAAACACAGCCAACCCACAGCAAGCGGAGAGCCTGGGAAAGGGTACCCTAGTCCTTCTCCTTTCCCATGCTACTGTTTCTGATCAATAGAACCTAACAAGAAGCCAGAGAGTCAGTTGATTCAAGACTAAAAAGGTCAGCAGATGAACACAATTTGAGTATGTAGGTCGGAGATCATATCTACCCAGTGTACAAATCTTTTATAGATTACAAACATTTTCATATATTTAAAAAGTCACAATATCCTTCTTTGTCAATACATTTGTGAGGATAAGTAGATAAGCAATGAGGATTTGTTATGGCTCTAGAAATGTTATTTACTGTAATGTTATATGTATTTGCCAAGTAGTCCTATCTAGAAAAAGTTAAGACTTTCAATTAAATAAACAGTCAACATCAACCACTTTAAAAGAATCTTAGTTACTGAGTAAAGTATGCACAAAAGGACAGAAGAAATTAATACCATTAGATGATGGGAAGCAAGATCCAACAGGCCCTTCTTCAAGCCCACTATAACTAAAACTAGACTTTCTTATTTTCTTTACTTTATTTAGCACATATGATATTTAGGTAAGCTGGGGCTAATTATTTCTTTTACCGATTTATTTGGTCTTGGGTGACATATTCAAAATACTAAACTTAGTTGTTATTAAAATACATCCTTAAAAATATGTGTGTGTGTGCTCAGTCATGTCTGACTCTTTGTGACCCCATGGACTGTAGCCTGCCAGGCTCTTCTGTCCATGGAATGTTCCAGGCAAGAGTACTGGAGTGGTTGCCATATCCTACTCCAGGGAATCTTCCCAACCCAGGGATACAACCTGAATCTCTTGCATTTCCTGCATTGGCAGGTGGATTCTTTACTACTAAAGGCAAAGATTAGCCCTTAAAATACCATCTGTGTTTGAAGACCTATCAAATACCTCAATAGACTCATTACTAAGCTGGAAATATGAATTGGTCTAGATATTCAAGAGAAAAAGTGATATTCATGAAATGCTATGAAATAGGCATACATTTTAACCAACTAATTTTATTTCTGGGAGTTTATCCTAAGAATATAACTAGATATTCAGACAAAGATTTGTGTAAAGAACTTTGTTCACCTGTAGGAAAAAATGAATGGTAAGAAATTATCAAAGAAATAATGCAAGACAAGTTTTTAAGACTGAAAGAAACAAATTGAAAGGAATGCTAAGAAGTATGACTAACAAATACCCACACCTAGACACGTGGTATTCACAGCTTAATGGATAAAAATATTTTTTTTAAGTTTCCCAATGGAAAAAAAAGTATTAGCACATTAAAAGAATGAGTGTCAGACTAGGTTCATCCTTCTCAGTAGAAAAGACTGATCACTTGAAAACAATAGAAGGGTAGTTGGAAAATTCTGAGGAAATGTAACTCTTAACTTATATACAAAAAAAATGTTGAATTAAATGTAAGTATAATTGAAGGAGAACACAGACAAATGCTTGGTCTATACATCCTAACACACACAACCTCCACTTCAAGGAGAAAAGTGTAGAAAATTGTGTTGACTTTAAACTGGAAGTGAATAAGAAAACTCAGAAGTGTCTGAGTTTATCTGGAAATGACCAGGCTAATCTTTCTGTCATCCTGGACACTAAAAATAACTCCAGTACTTTGGCCACCTCATGCGAAGGGTTGACTCCCTGGAAAAATTCAAGAGAATAGTTAAATTCAACTGTAAAAAAGTTATTTTTTTTCTTTTTGCACATCTGAGTATGTGGTTTATGAAATTCATAGCTATTAATAATACCATTGCTGTGTTGTGTGTTAGCTGCTCAGTCATGTATGACTTTTTGCAACCCCATGGACTGTATCCTGCCAGGCTCCTCTGTCTGTGGAATTTCACAGGCAAGAATAATGGAGTGGATTGCCATTTCCTTCTCCAGGGGATCTTTCTGACCCTGGGATGAACCTTGGTCTCCTGCGTTACAGGTGGATGCTTTGCAGTCTGTGCCACCAGGGATACCCAATTACCATTGCTAATAGCAATTATTTCTGAATACTTATCAGATACTTTGCTAACATGCTATATAAGCATGTTAAATCCCCATAATTTTATGAGATTTAAGTATTATTATCTCCAATTTAGGATGAGAAAATTAAGGTTCAGTAAAATTAAGTAACTTTCTCAAAGTCACATATTTAGTAAGTGGTAAAGTCTGAATTCTTATCAGATCTTTGTGATTCTCAAGCCTATTTTCTTAAACATCACTGTAAATTTTGACCAATGTCCAACTGACTGTCCTCAAAAAATAACACATATATATTCCTTGACTTTCCAATAATTCACTGGTTTCTTAAATATTCACATCTTTGTGTGTTTGGAGAAGAAATAATTAAAAACTTTTCAACCTTGAACTCCAGAATATTCCTGGTATTCTCCTTTTCAATTCTCTCCCTGAAGTTATGACTCATCACTTCAAAATCTCCCCTATGCTGAAACCTAGAGGAGAAAAGGACTCTTTTCAATTAGTTCTAGCATTCTCTGTTCTCTGCTGATAAGACAGCAATGAATAAGTACTTGTGTAGGGTCATGTGGAGTTGGCTGAATTCATACCCAATGGCATTTTACTTTGTCAAAACCTTTCCAAAAATCCTGGGGAAAAGCCTGGAGGGCAGTGGTAAGTATAAATGGAAAAATGATGAAAGGGTATTTCAGCAAAAGAGAAATATCCTGTATTTTCTACTAATAAAAGCAAACACTGAACTTTATGGAGCTCAAAACGTCTAAAATTGATGACAGCATTCTCTTGGATATTAGGCCATTTATCTTCTAGGATCATTTAAGTAATGGTTAGACCACTTGCTCTTCCTTCTTTTCCCCACCTTTCTGAAGTCAAACTCCATCCCCAAATTGGTAGAGTAGACATAGAATGTTCTGTAAGGATCTCCTTTACACTACACAAGCCTGGTGCCAGAGGTATTTTGAAGCTCAAGTTGATTGCTAGTCTTAATGCAGTTTGAACATCACAGTACTAAGTTCACAGATGAAGGTTGCTTGTTCCTGTCCATCTTAGTATTTTTAATTTTGTTTTTGCTTTTAAATGATATTATAAATAAATACAGTGCTTATAATTGTATGTAACAAAGGAAAAATGAATAACTTGTTTTCCCAGTTTACTTAATTCCATATTAATTAAAGTTTCAAAGCATATACCAAATATAATTATCCTAACATCTTCAGGGCCCTTATTTCCTGTTTTGCAACTCTTGGAAAGACTTGCAATTCTTTCTACTACATCTGGTGTATTACATTTATATTTTCCACAACATTATAGTCACTAATAGGGAAGCAGATTGAACTTTCTTTCACTTGGGTAGGAATCATTTGATCCAACGCACGTTCCTGTCTGACTTTGTCAGAAGTGCTATCAACTAGGTAACATATTCTGCAGGCTCTTGCAACCACTTGCTAATGCACCTTCAGAGACCTTCCTGAGCAATGTCAGAGCACTCTGGAAGTCTCTCAGGTATGCTCCGAAAGAAGATCACGAAGTTCTCTGCTCTACCACTTCACAGGCCTTGTTCCCCTGGCCCTCATCCATTTTTCCTGCTTAATTGTCATCTGTGGAGTACTCCTGGGGCCTCCAGGAACTGTCAGTCATCCGGCAAACCACCTCTGCTTAAAGCATCATCATTTTTGTCAATCAGCTGGTTTACAAATATTTATAGAGCACCTACCAAATGCCCAGCACCCATGGATATATCAAAGAGGATAACAAACATCGTTTTCCTAAGGAGTCTTACATTTCAGTGAAAGGTGCTGGGGAAAGTATAATGAAAAACCACCTCTCCTTATCACCCCAGAAAACCTGCTTCACAAAAATAGAAAACATTTTTGTTATTAAATAAGTATTTAAACAAAGTGTAATGTTTGGCACAGTCAGTCCACAAAAAGAGAGAGACTGCAAAAGCTGAAAGAAATACCATCCTCTTCTTCAGCTAAACCGATACAATCTATTACATGCATGTTCTCAGGAGAAATAAACTAGTCCTCGTGTGACAGGGCATGACAGCGCCACTTGTCATAGCTCATTTATCTTAAATTTACTGGTAATTAAAGTAGCCACTTGTTTTGCAAACGTGTTTTTAAAAAATATTTTTCTCGCATCTCTATAACCTGAAGTAGTTTGCACAAAGTCAAACCAGTATCCACTGAAGTTAGAGTCTTACCATCCCAGGAAACTTAGGGATGGGGTAATATTTTCCTTGATGAATACATTTCAAAGAGATGGTTCCCAGGTTCTTTTTAAAATATTTTTCCGTTCTGTTCCAATCCGTTCATTCGCTCAGTCGTGTCCGACTCTGCAACCCCATGAATCACAGCATGCCAGGCCTCCCTGTCCATCACCAACTCCCGGAGTTCACTCAAACTCATGTCCACAGAGTTGGTGATGCCATCCAGCCATCTCATTCTCTTTCGTCCCCGTCTCCTCCCGCCCCCAATCCCTCCCAGCATCTGAGTCTTTTCCAGTGAGTCAACTCATCGCATGAGGTGGCCAAAGTATTGGAGTTTCAGCTTTAGCATCAGTCCTTCCAATGAACACCCAGGATTGATCACCTTTAGAATGGACTGGTTGGATCTCCTTGTATAATTGCTTTAAAATGTTGTATTAGTTTCTGCTGTATGATGAAGTGAATCAGCCATATGCGTACATATATTCCCTTCCTCTTGGACCTCCCTCCCATCCTATCCCCTCCCCGATCCCCCAACTCCCCAGGTCATCACAGAGCACTGAGCTGAGCTTCCTGCAGTTTAAAGCAGCTTCCCATTAGCTATTTTACCCGTGGTAGTGTATACATGTCAATCACAACCTCCCAGTTCATCCCACCTACCCCTTCCCTCCCCTCTGTCCACATACCCACTCTCTATATCTGCATCTCTATCCCTGCCCTGGAAATAGGTTCATTTATACCATTCTTCTAGACTTCATATGTGCTATTAAAGACATGATGCTTGTTTTTCTCTCTCCGACATTTTGCTCTGTATGACAGGCTCTAGGTTCATCTGTGTCTCTACAAATAACCCTATTTCACTCCTTCTGGTGGCTGAGTAATATCCCATTGTGTATATTTACCACACCTTCTTTATTCATTCCTCTGTTGTTGGGCATTTAGGTTGGTTCCATGTCCTGTTTATTGTAAACAGTACTGCAATGAACATTGGGGAGGGTTCCCAGGTTCTCAAGGAAATATCCCGGATTGTAAAATGAACAGAAGACCAATTTAGCTCTTTAAATTATTTACATACATTTCAAAGAGACAAAGAACTTACAATTACAAGTTTTCTAAAGTAAATGCATTAAGAAGTGGGAAGGAGGAGCCTCTTCCCTTATTTTCAACAAAGCAAACTAAATCCCATATTTTTCATTTATATTTGAGGGCAATAAGCCATCAAGAAATAGACATGATTTCAAGGTTTCTGGTCATGGTAAGTAGCAGTGTCATTTATCAAAATGGTGTATATATTTCAGGTGAGCTAGATTTTGAAGGAAAGTTAAATTATGGCATACATTTTAGGCATTCAAATAGCAGTATTGGGTGGTAAAAGGGTCTGGAGCTATGAGAAGAGTGTGTATCTGCATTTTTGTTCCAAGTTTGCTGTGACTTGTAATATTCCCACTGGGCATTGCTAACTCTGCTGGGCACCTATGCACTCTAGGTATCAAGGTTGTAGGATAATTACTGCCTATGAGCGGTGAGCAAACCTCTATTTTTGATGTTACTTTTCCTACTCTTCTAATCTCCATGAAATCTCCTTTGGCCTCATCTCTCTGTACCTCCTCTGATGTCGTCTTCTGTAATCAGCTGCAGAACTTTCCTTGCTTTTGAGGTTTCCTGGGATTAGACTGGGTGTACCTGGATAATCCTAGCTATTCTTCTAATTTTAAAAATCTTTATGTGTTAATTTTAATTCCAACAGCAAAATTCCTTCAAAGGGACTAGATTCATGCCTGATGAAACAACTAGAGGATAAAAATCTCACAAAGAAATTTTTAAAATCTTGTCTACCCAGTTCCTCAGTCTTAAAATTGTCCTTTTGTTGAGCTGACCCATCAATTCTTTAATCCTACACAGATGTGTCTTCATCTCAGCAGCTGACAGCTCAGTGCCCAAGTTAGGACAGCAGCTACAATCACATAATATTCATTCAGTTATTCATATATTTAATAAGTATATTTTGAGCTCTTTTCATGTTTTGAGTACTGGGGATACAGCAGCAAATAAGAGAACAGACTTTTGTTCTCTTATAGTTTATATGCTAAGGATAGATGGTAGCAGATGTCATTTTTTATATCTTAATGAGACTGGTAGCTGAAAAAAAGAGAAACTTTGACTAAACATCAGATGTTCCAGCTTACTTTTAAAACATTAGTCTGAACATGATTGAATCAATGTGTTGGTCACTTGCCTAGGGCCTCTCTTTGCCACGATCAGAACAGAAATAGCAGAAATAACCTCTTTCCACATCCTTTTTTTCTGAAACATAGCTCTATGTAGAGTTCATCTATCTGTGAATAATTTTGGGTGGAAAATGCCACTTACTCCAAGGGAACTGACACTTCAACTATTCAACAGGCACCTAGGAGACTTACTTTGCAACAGCAACAATCTCTAAGATTCTCAAAGACACAGCTAAGTGGATTCATAATGGAACTGATGGTCTGTGGGTCATATGGAGCATACAAAGAAATCTAAATGAATCAATCTTTTGAAAGAGCAAATGGTGGCTTTAGGAGAAGTAGGTGATGAAACACTTTCTTCTGACCTGCTCTGTTGTCAGGTCTCTGGTTTGAGCCTGGAATTGGGTCACCTTTCCTGAAGTGGCTTTTCTTAATTCATCTCAAATCCCATCTGAGCCCTTGGTTATAATTCTTTTTTATCCATGCAGTACCATATGCACCTACAAGACTGATATCATATCAATGGCAAAAGTACAAGTGAATTGTGTGTGTGTGTATGTGTGTGTGTGGACTCAGTAATGTCTGATTCTTTGTGACCTCATGGACCGTTGCCTGCCAGGATCCTCTGTCTATGAGATTTTTCATGAACACTGGAACGAATTGCCATTTACTCCTCCAGGGGATCTTCTACCCAGGGATTTGAATTGCAGGTGGATACTTTACCATTGAGCCATGGGGAAGACATTCTACCTCAAATGGCAAACTGGTTAAAAACAAAGAGAAATGCTACCACACTGCTCACAACCCAAGTAAGTTAATTTGCCTACATCATCGATTGCATGTTAAGAGTTGAGTGAGTGAAGTCGCTCAGTCGTGTCCAACTCTTTGTGACCCCATGGACTGTAGCCCACCCGGCTTCTCCGTCCATGGGATTCTCCAGGCAAGAATACTGGAGTGGGTTGCCATTTCCTTCTCCAGGGGATCTTCCCAACCTCTTGGATTGAACCCAGGTCTCCCTCATTGCAGGCAGACGCTTTAACCTCTGAGCCACCAGGGAAGCTCTTAAGGGTTAAGGGTTACATTCTGTTGGGTTCCTTGATATCACCCACCCTGCAAATAGGAGGTTTAAAGAGACAAGGCTAATAAACCTTGATAATAGATTGATTGATCAAATTTAGACAAGTTGAATTGCTTGTTTTTGTTTCAGTGTGGTAAATATTAGTCATGTTTAATTTATAGTAAAAAGGAAGAAAACATGGAGGGGAGGCATATGAAAGGTTTTGGAGGCATTTTGCTTTGACAATGAATGACTGTGATGGCTCTGCGTACTGAAAGGGAAAGGGCTTGGTAGAGTAGGGCAGTTTTGTCAGTTCCAACTGTGCAATTGTCTTTTGAAATGATGAGCTATTGAAAATATGGTATTTAGAAATCCTAGAGAACTTTCCTGCTGCCCATTACCCCAGTCTGTCAGAAATCCTTTTGAAATGAAAGTGAAAGTGAAGTGAAGTTGCTCAGTAGTGTCCGACTTTTCATGACCCCATGGACTGCAGCCTACCAGGCTCCTCCGTCCATGGGATTTTCCAGGCAAGGGTACTGGAGTGGGGTGCCATGCCTTCTTGAAATGAAGGTGAGTACCAAATTCGGATAAAAACAACTGTCAGCTCATGGGAGCAAACTTTTATTCAGTCTCTACCAAGTCCCAAGCCCTCCTTGACATTATCTTAAAGTTCCATATCATTCTATGAAAGTAGGAAAATCTCCACTAAAAGGCAGATTTAGTGATGACTGGACCACACTTGGATGACCATATTAATATTGTCTCTCCTTCCACGTTTCTTTAGAAGCCAGACAATCCTTACAGATACGCCAGAAACTATCCAAGTTTGATAAAAGGCAAGAGCTTTCCAAGTGTAAATAGTTAAATAATGTTAACACTTGTTGATGTTAAACATACTGTAAAAGTGATGGGGAAGAACTCCAACTAATAATTACATTATTTGTTGCATGCTTATGACAAAGAATAATGTAATTATTAGTTGGAGTTCTTCCCCTGCCCCCAACTCATGATAAAATTTGAGTCATTTGTATACTATTGATTTGTAATCCAAGCTTAGGGAGAGGATTGTATTCCCACATGAAGATAAATTTCAGTCAGGAAAAAAAAATCCAAATACCTTGTGTACTTCTGTTCCTCACTGTTTGCTTTATATTTTGCCTCACTGAGCTTTTCTACTCAAGGATTTTTACAGTTTATTAAACAGATGTAGCTCCAGAGTAGTAAGGACACATGATTCTGTAATGTATGCAGACATATTGAAGGTTATGCCTTGGAGATTTTACCAAGACAAAATTATAATGAACTTGTTATTTATTTGAGAAGAGAGGAAAAAACAAACAGAACAAGAGCAACACAGGAATATTGGGTTGTTTGGTAGGTTTTATTTTATTTTCTTCTAATACTCTCCTCATAAGCTGGAATCAAGATTGCCGGGAGAAATACCAGTAACCTCAGATATGCAGATGACACCACCCTTATGGCAGAAAGTGAAGAGGAACTCAAAAGCCTCTTGATGAAAGTGAAAGAGGAGAGTGAAAAGATTGGCTTGAAGCTCAACATTCAGAAAACAAAGATCATGGCATCTGGTCCCATCACTTCATGGGAAATAGATGAGGAAACAGTGGAAACAGTGTCAGACTTTATTTTTTTGGGCTCCAAAATCACTGCAGATGCTGATTGCAGCCAGGAAATTAAAAGACGCTTACTCCTTGGAAGGAAAGATATTATCAACCTAGATAGCATATTGAAAAGCAGAGACGTTACTTTGCCAACAAAGGTCCGTCTAGTCAAGGCTATGGTTTTTCCTGTGGTCATGTATGGATGTGAGAGTTGGACTGTGAAGAAAGCTGATCGCCAAAGAATTGATGCTTTTGAACTGTGGTGCTGGAGAAGACTCTTGAGAGTCCCTTGGACTGCAAGGAGATTCAACCAGTCCATTCTGGGGGAGATCAATCCTGGGTGTTCATTGGAAGGACTGATGCTAAAGCTGAAACTCCAATACTTTGGCCACCTCATGTGAAGAGTTGACTCACTGGAAAAGACTCTGATGCTGGAAGGGACTGGGGGCGGGAGGGGAAGGGGACGACAGAGAATGAGATGGCTGGATGGCATCACCAACTCGATGGACATGAGTTTGAGTGAACTCCAGGAGTTGGTGATCGACAGGGAGGCCTGGCATGCTGTGATTCATGGGGTCGCAAAGAATCGGACACGACTGAGCGACTGAACTGAACTGAACTGAATATTCTCCTCAGCACCAGAGACAAGAACATGTCTGTTCTTGAGAAAGAGGTAAGAACTCTAAATCTTCCTCACTGTATGTTTGCACTTGTGGTAAAATATCTGGACATACGTCACCCATGAAGAGTGGAGGGCAGTCATCAGCCCTCCTGTGGAAGAGGAGGAAGACATATTCTTACATTCCTTTCCCTCTGCTCACCATCAGTATAAAGCCTTCATGATTTGAGTTCACCAGGCTGGGTAACTTTGGAGTTGAGGTTTATCAGTTCAGTAGAAAGGGTTTCACTCCAGTACCCATGCAAAGAGCATTACACAACCTCACGAACTTTGCATACAGTTCCACATCATAAGAGATAACTGGTTCAGCAATCAGATTCGTAATGGACTTGTGCTTTTACCTTGCATTTATTGACTTGTAACTCTATACAACTCTCACCCTTGTTCACTAAGATAAACAAAACTAAATGCTCTCCACTCCAGCAGGATAAACCCTACTTGGGTAACCTCATGTCCATCAGGGATTACAATCCAAGGTATGGTCTGAGAATTTCTAAAGGTCAAGTATTAGCAAAATGTTATGAAAGCAAGGAAGAGTTTGATGTCCCAGAGTGAGAAGACCACAAAAGTTTTCATGAAGGAGGTGGCAGCAGGATTGAACCTTTTTACCTAACCATAAACTTTGTTGTTGCTGTTGCAGTCCCTCAGTTGTGTCTGACTCTGCAACCCCCTAGACTGCAGCCCATCCAGCCTTCCCTATCCTTCACTATCTCCCAGAGCTTGCTCAAACTCATGTCCATTGAGTCAGTGATGCCATCCAACCATCTCATCCTCCGTCATCCCCTTCTCCTCCTGCCTTCAATCTTTCCAGCATCAGGGTTTTTTCTAGTGAGTTGACTCTTCACATCAGTTGGCCAAATATTGGAGCTTCAGCTTCACCATCAGTCCTTGCAATGAATATCCAGGACTAATTTCCGTTAGGATTTATTGGTGAAGTCCAAGTGACTTTCAAGAGTCTTCTCTAACACCACAGTTCAAAAGCATCAATTCTTTGGCACTCAGCTTTCTTTATGGTCCAACTCTCACATCCATACATGACTACTGAAGAAACCATAGCTTTGACTTGATGGACATTTGTTGGCAGAGTAAAGTGTCTGCTTTTTAATACACTGTCTAGACTTGTCATAGCTTTTCTTCCAAAGGACAAGTATCTTTTAATTTCATGGCTGCAGTCACCATCTGCAGTGATTTTAGAGCACAAGAAAAAAAAGTCTCTCACTGTTTCCTTTGTTTCCCCATCTATTTGCCATGAAATAATGAGACCGGATGCCATGATCTTAGTTTTTTGAATGTTGAGTTTTAAGCTAGCTTTTTCACTCTCCTTTTTCACTTTCATCAAGAGGCTCTTTAGTTCATCTTCACTTTATGCTATAAGGGTGGTGTCATCTGCATATCTGAGGTTATTGATATTTCTCCCAGCAATCTTGATTTCAGCTTGTGCTTCATCCAGTCCAGCATTTTGCATGATGTACTCTGCATATAAGTTAAATAAGCAGGGTGACAATATATAGCCTTGACATACTCCTTTCCCAATTTGAAACCAGTCCATTGTTCCATGCCCAGTTCTAACTGTTGCTTCTTGACTTGCATACAAGTTTCTCATGAGGCAGGTAAGGTGGTCTGGTATTCCCATCTCTTTAATAATTTTCACAGTTTGTTGTAATCCACACAGTCACCATAAATGCATGTTACTCAAATGTTTAGAAAGAAGGCATTCCAAGATTGATATTATTGCTAGGAAAAGTATAGTTGTTTGAAAGCACTTTGAGTATTAGGAAATTACATGTATAATGGTGGGATGATAATTAATTTATGTGTCAACTTGACTAAACCACAGTATCCCAATGGTCACTCAAATACCAGTCTAAATATTGCTGTGAAGGTATATTTCAGATGAGGTTAACATATAAGTCAATAAATTTTGGGTAAATCAAGCTACCCTTAATAAGGGTAAGTTTCTGTGAAGAAAAGCTATGACAAACCTAGACAGCATATTAAAAGGCAGAGACATTACTTTGCCAACAAAGGTCCATCTAGTCAAAACTATGGTTTTTCCAGTAGTCATACATGGATGTGAGAGTTGGACTATAAAGAAAGCTCAGCACTGAAGAATTGATGCTTTTGAACTATGGTGTTGAAAAAGACTCTTGAGAGTCCCTTGGACTGCAAGGAGATCCAACTAGTCCATTCTAAAGGAAATCAACCCTAAATATGCATTGGAAGGACTGATATTGAAGCTGAAGCTCCAATGTTTTGGCCATCTAATGTGAAGGGATGACTCATCGGAAAAGACTCTGATGGTGGGAAAGATTGAAAGCAGGAGGAGAAGGGGGCAACAAAGGATGAGATGATTGGATGGCATCACTGACTCAGTGGACATGAATCTGAGCAAACTCTGGGAGACAGTGAAGGCCAGGGAACCCTGGAGGGCTGCAGTCCACGGGTCGCAAAGTGCCAGACATCACTTAGTGACTGAACAATAACAACAACAAAAAGAGAATAGCTCACTAAGCAACAACCAGTACTTCTGGGCAACTGTTCACTCACCCAGTTGGTCGGATTGAATTTGGGCAGCAAGTGTTGCACCAGCTGCTTCCTTTAGAGCTGAGTGGCAGCTGCACACACAGCACAACCTCAGCTTGCTCTAAATGCAGCAGCATTTCCGTGGGTGGCTGTCATGGGGACAGAACTAAATGGGCACAGCCTGGCCGTCGACTTCTGAGACTGCTTTCCAACCAGAGTTGATGGTGTCAGGCATCAATATAAAACAAATGGAGCTTGAGATGAAAATTCACAAAGCAAGAGTCACAAAAGGTTTAGGTGAGAAAATCAAAGTTGGTCGCTGAGTGAGAGAGAACGCAGTCTCAGGACTGAGGCAAGATCTAAGCCAGGGCATATCAAAATCACAAGACTAAAATTCAGTGCCAGGCTTGCAACCTGAGGACAGATCAAACTGGAACAGGTGAGCATCTAAGAAAATACTGAAACCTGGTTTAGCTCTTAGTGCATTGATTTTGGTTTATGTGAATGAGTCACCAGTAACTTCATCTCTGGGGCAGGCTAACTTTGGGAGCAGCGGTGGGTTTTCAGTGTCTGGAGCTGACAGAGTGTGTGTGACAGTTATCCATCTGCATAATCTTCTCACTGGATGAAGGGAAGGCAGCAAGGGAGTGGAGACCAGTAGTCTAAAGACTCTCCTGCACTCTGTACCATTCTCACTCATCATCTATCTAGTTGCTTGGGCAGCCAACAAAAAATACGACAGACTGGATAGCTCAAACAACAGCCCTTTATTTTCTTAGGTTTCTGGAGACTGGAATGTCCAAGTTCAAGGATCTATCAGGGTTATCTTCCTGGTGAGAGCTCTCTTCCTGTCTTCCAGTGTCCTCATTTGGCAGAAAGAGAGAGAAATCTGGTGTTTTGTCTTCTTCTTATAAGGATATCTTTTCTATCAGATCAGGGCTCCGCCTACCCTTTTGACTTCGTGTAACCTGAATTACCTCTTGAATTGCTCTATCTCCAAAACAATCACCTGGGAAGTGCAGTTAGGACTTTAACAGGTGAATTTGGGGAAGAGGACTCAATTCAACCCAGAGCACCATCTATCTCCTGTGAATCATTTCTCTGAACCAGTGCATGTAACACCTGTATAAGCAATTTCTTGCATTATTGTTTTTTATTGTTATAAAGTGGCTCTGGAGCATCTGATCAAAATGGTTCATGGATCACATTTTGAGAAGCGTTTCTTTAAATATGCCTAAAGCCTAAAGTCTATCCCTATTATATTACAGACATTTGGGAGAAGATTTATTTTACTCACAATAAGTATAAGAAAGTGTGTTTTCTCTATGAATTAGTAGTCTGAAACTAGGTGGATCTGATTGACTTATAAAATGATGCCATGAGCTGTGCAAATAAATTGCCAAAATACATAAGGAGTGTTGTCTCTCAGCTCCAGTCGACTCCAATTGCAAATGGGTGGAAATTTTAGACAAAGACTAAGGAATGATCCTTTATTGCATTTCCCAGAGTCTCTTGTCAGTTAAGTTCTGGTTTGGTTTACTAGCAGGATGTTGGAAGAAGGGAAAATAGACGAATATGGCAGTGAAAAGAGTGGTTCTCACTCAGTCATGCCTGAATCTTTGAGATCTGCCAAGCTTCTCTGTCCATGGAATTCTCCAGACAAGAATACTGGAGTGGTTAGTCATTCCCTTCTCCAGGGAACTTCCTGATCCAGGGATTGAACCCAGGTCTCTCATGTTTGCGGGCAGATTCTTTACAGTCTGAGCCACCAGGTAAGCCCAAGAAGGTATCTGGGCTCCTAAGCATTTGTTCAGTTGCACTGGTGCAGTTTCAAGGCAGTGACATTGTCTTCCGTGGAGCAGAGACAAGTGAGAGCTGGACTCCAGCCCAGGGATAGTTACAGCTTCCATCTCTCTGGATAAGCTCTTCCTTGCTTGGGCTCCTCTAGTGGCTCCTCTGTCCCAATCACTCCTCCAGACCTTCTGACATCTATATTAGCGATTCCTTGAATTACACCCCTTCCTGCCTGATGAACCTGAAATGGTTTCCTATTCCCCTGGCTGGATGCTGACTGTTACAGATGGTAAATTATTAAACTACTTCAAGCTATTTTTGTCAGCCATCTGCTCTATACTTTTAAGAAAACCCAGGAAAACAAATGGAATAGATAAGGAGAACCATGTACCTTCCCTTCATTTTGAAGTAAAAATGTCATCAGTTATCATTTTGAAGCTTATAAATTATTTTCTAGAGATTGTCTCATTTAATTCTCATGCTGGTATTGGTGTTTTGATTTTTTTAAATCACCATTTGCTTTATCGTTAATGGAGACTATAAGTTATTTGCCCAGGTCATATACCAAATGGTAAACATGCAACTTGAACTTTAAGCCTTTAACTCTGTTCTCTCCAAGAACAAAGCCCTTTCTCTTAAAATGCTTTCACCAATTTAAGAAAACCACATTTAAAAAAATAAAACTTTAGGTTTTATGAATTTTTCTGATCCACAAGAAGAAAAATCTATACATCAGCCCAAAAGCACATCCTTTCACTACCCATATGGTTATTTTTTATTGTTTGGGCATACATTAGAGCAAATTCTCTCTCTGGATCTTAGCATCTCAGGATAGATGGTTATAAATAGGATAAAATAAAACAGAAAAGGCTCCTTTCTAACCATCAAATTCATATACTTCTCTATTCAGAGACTCTTAATTGCTCATCTCAGTGGTGTGTTGTTGAGGAAAATACAAAATTTTAATTATTAGGGATAATGAGAGACAGCATGCAACCTTCACAGAATAGTGTCCCAAGCTTGAAGAATTTATTCACACAAGATCACACTTACACACTGTGACAGGTTACACTATTTCCCACGATGATGTACCATCTGGCTCAGGGATGAAAACAAGTATGGGCTCTGTTGTTGTTTAAAGCACTGCTGTTTTCAAGTTAAGATTCAATAAATATGCACCAAGCCATACAGGAGACTCATAGGTTCTTTCAAATCACAATCTTTATTTAGATCTGTGGTCAGGCCATGGATAGTGGTAAATATCAACAATTACATTGTTCTGAAATTAATGAACAATCACTTTATTTTTAAATTGTAATACCAAAGATTTATAAACTGACGGCATAAAATCTTAAAGGGAAATTTTCTCCATTTTGATTTTGGAATATAACATTACAAGATGTCTTAATATTAAAGGCATATTAAATTGTCCCCTCATGAGTTATTGCCACTGGTACATGTCTCTTATAAATCCTTTATGCATGCACATGATGTCATGTCCAACTCTTTGCAACCCATGGACTGTAGCCCGCCAGACTCCTCTGTCCATGGGATTATCCCAGCAATAATACTGCAGTGGGTAGCCAGTTCCTCCCCAGGAAGTAAATGTGCTAACCAGGTATCAATTGCTTTTGACTAGAGCCCTGACTTGTGATGATATTATAGATACCCTGTCAGGAACACAGTATGATACATTTTAAGAAAGTTTCTTCTAAGACCACTAGAATAAAGTGAATGACATTCCAGTTAATTGCTTTTGTAAAATTGTTCTTATTCTTTACTCCTTAATTGTACATTTTCTCTTTCCAATTTCCAAAATTGAAACCACATAAAAGTTTGAAAGCTTATTGAGGGAAGAGAAACATGGAGATTTTAAAAAACTTTCCCAACTACAGTTAGATTTTAAAATAGTTTTGAAGATTCGATATGCTTTAAGCATGAACTCATATGGAAAAACGTGGAGAAAGGAATGTATTGGGTAGACAGAATCATCAGATAGATTTCTATTCACTTTTTTTTTAGTGTTCCAAAGGGATCATAGCAGTCTTAGGCTTCTTGGGGGTTTGAAATCAGCATTTATTGATTTTTTTTGAGTGCCTGTTGACCTGCAAGAGACTCATAGAACCTTGCACTTGGCAGTGCCCTCCTGACTTTTTTGACTCCAGGGAAAATAGTACAGGTCAGTAGTTAAGAAAGTGGGTTGAGGAGTCAGGTCCCCTAGTTAATTGTAATTGCTTATCACCCGGCTCATTGTTTGAAGTTGTGCAAGTTAATTCCCTACTCTACACCCCAAATTTCCTGTTAGTTGGGGCAATGCTTTATGAGGTTTGCAAAGATCTTGGAAAGCACCCAGAACGGGTCTATCATAAAGCACGTTTGCTAACACTAGAACACCAGTCTAGTCAACAGTCTTTCAATCCTGTTATTCTTCATTTTGGCAATGGGCATGTTTTAGAGCACAAAAGATAATAGAGGAAACTAAATTATTTAAATTCTTTTAATATTTATGGCTAACTTTGTCCCACTTTACTGAATTAGAAATGTGCCCTTGGCTTCATTGCTAATATTGTCTTAATCTTTACTTAATTCCTGAAAAAAAAATTCTTATGAGCTGTTTCTCCTTTTCTTGAATTTGAGAAAATTTAAGCACAATGCTGATAACCAAATATTTAAGTCTACACGTTAACCTTGTTATATTATAGTATATACTATATGTTACTAGTTTAATATAATATCCTATTATAACATATCTTATGATTAGTTAGGATTTTAAACTATGCATGAGTTTAAATTAATGAGCCTTCAATTAATGTGATAATATAAATAATATAAATGAAAAGTTACATACAAATAAAACCAGAACTTAATGGGAGTAGAAAAATGTATGCTTTAGCTAGTTCCACACGAAAGAGTGTTGAAAGCCCAAATTTGTGGGTGGTTTGAGGATAAGATCAGAGTGCTTGCAAATAATGACTCAATTTTCAAGTTGTGAATATCACAAACCTGGGATATCACCCATTGATTCGGTCAGTGAGAAAACTTAAATGCTTTTAAGTTTCTCTATTATCTTTTTTTGCTCTGATTCATGAAATACTACTCTTCTCCTAATAGGGTGTTCATTCAGTTGCTAAGTCATGTCCAACTTTTGCAACCCCATGGACTGTAGCCTACCAGCCTCCTCTGTCCACGGGATTTCCAATTTTTAACGTTAACATGTTTATAAGATATCATGAAATACACACTATCATGCACTTTGGTGGTAATTTAATTTCAAGAAAATTGGCACCCTTCATAAAATATTTGTACTTCCTCCATGTCTGCTAGGAATTGCTTCCTGGAGGCTAGCAGATATCTGCTGCTACTGCTGCTGCTAAGTCGCTTCAGTCGTGTCTGACTCTGTGAGACCCTATAGACGGCAGCCGACCAGGCTCCGCCATCCCTGGAATTCTCCAAGCAAGAACACTGGAGTGGGTTGCCATTTCCTTCTCCAATGTGTGAAAGTGAAATTGAAGTCACTCAGTCGTGTCCAACTAGTAGCAACCCCATGGACTGCAGCCCACCAGGCTCCTCTGTCCATGCGATTTTCTAGGCAAGAGTACTGGAGTGGCTTGCCATTGCCTTCTCTGAGCAGATATCTAAAGATGTTCAAATCCCTCATATAAATTGGTGTGTATTTGTATTCTTGACATAGTATTTATACATAACCTACACACACCTTTCCGTATACTTTAAATCACCCCTAGACTACTCATAGTACTTAATGCAATGTAAATGATGTTTGAATAGTTACCAGCTCAAATTCAAGCTTTGCTTTGGGAAATTTCTGGATTTTTTTCCAAATATTTTTCATACGCAATTGGTAGACTCTGGGGATGTCAAACTCAGATAGAGAGCTGACAGTGCCTGTTAAAATTTAAAACACACCCATACTTCGTTAGAGTATGTCAGAGGCTTATTACTACATACACACTGTTCAATCTTTTCTTGTCTGTCCCTGATGAAAACGTTATGCTAATATTCCAGTTCTATTATGGCCTTCCTGTAGATTTTGTATATTGAAATTATACCAGAGGACAGACTAAACTCTTACGAATTTCAGCCATATTTTGTCAGCTATTATTTGCAGCTGAATGCAAACCCAAATGTATGCACATAATTTCATTTCTAGGAAATGAACATGTAAATACAATTCCAAATGTGTGCAGTTGCAACAGTATAAATCATATCCTTAATAGCTCAGATGGTAAAATCCACCTTCAGTGCAGGAGACCCAGGTTCGATCCCTGAGTTGAGAAGTTCCCCTGGAGAAGGAAATGGCAACCCACTCCAGTATTCTTGCCTGGAAAATTCCATGCACAAAGGAGCCTGGTGGGCTCCAGTCCATGGAGTTGCAAAGAGTCAGACACGACTCATCAACTATCACACACACATAACGAGGCAAAATGCTTAAATATCCATCTGTAGAGGACTATTTAAATTAATAAGAACATATATTAATCTATTAGTAGTTAAAATGTATGGTGCTGCCTTTTAATAATCAACAGAAAGTCATCTCTAAGATATATTACTTGGTAAAGAAATAAAATATAGAGTTGTATATATAGGAGGCTGTTATTTGTGATATATAATTTAAACAGAAGCTCAAATACACATATACACAAATGCACACACATGTAAACACACATACACTCCAGCAACCCATCCTATACAAATTTACTGGCCAAACATCTCACAGCTACACACAAATACACAACACGCACACACAAACACTGTTGTATATGCTTAGAAAACTTCTGAAAGGAACATCAAGAGATTATCAACAAGATGGGGGGGTTGGTAATTTTTTTTTGCATTGTTATGAAATTTATTAATTTAAATAATTGAAGAGAAGTAAAAGTCACCCTAATGCCAAGGAAAAGTCTTTAATGACTTTATTTTTTCAATTAAACTAATACCTTCTCAACATTTCTCTTCAGATAAAACAGTCTTTAGGAATTCCCTGGTGTGTCAGTGGTTAGGACTGCACGTTTTTCACTGCCAAGGGCGCCAGTTCCATCCCTGGTCAGAGAACTAAGATCCCGCAAGCCCCGTAGCACGGCCAAAAGATAAAAACAAACAGAAACAATTGGTCTTCCTGCCCATTTAATTAATACTTTCCTTTATCAGCCTCTTTCTTATTACAGGGCATTTCTAAAATGTAAAGTACAGAAGAAATCAATTGAAGAGTAAAATTGAAAACATGCAAATGATATAAGATTTCCTAAACCAATGCAAATGATAGTGATGTCTATCCCAATCAACAGAAATGTCAGGAACATTTGAGGATCTAGTAATAGCAGAGTTTGGCTAAATAACAATTGGAGTAAAGAAAAGACACAGGCAAAGCAACTATCAGTGATTAAAAGTGAACAGTTTAAATATCAAAAGATGTGGGCTAGTCATATCTTAGTAAAATATACTCGTGGTGTTCTATTTTATGGATTTAAATATAAAATAAAAGATGTTCTGTTTATATATTATTTTAAAGTGAAAATTACTGTGAAAAGAAAAAAAAGCAATGCAAAATTAATTTGAGGGAATTAATCCAATATTATAACTATAATTTTCTGTTAAATACAATCTATAACTTGCATTTGGCTTTCAAGCCAAATCATTTTAAGACTTTTTCTTTATATAAGATTGCCAAATTATGATAGGACACTTAGTTAAATTTGATTTTCATATAAACAATGAAAGAATTTTAGAATTAGTATGTCTCACATATATATCTTATGCAATGTTCACATGGGACATGCTGACACTACAAATATTATTTGTTGTTTTTCTGACATTCTAATTTATCTTAGCATCCTCTATTTATATTGACTAAGTCTGTCAGCCTCAATACAATAATATGCTAGTTCCCATTTTAGTTGAATTTTGTTTGCATAATTTTTGTAGTACCAATTACCTCAGGAAAAGGAGAACTTTCTGAATGCTACTTAAAAGCTAGAAGGAATATCAACTTGTTTCTGTTTTTACTTTCCCGTATTGTCCAAAGTTTCTACAAAAGATAATTACACTTAAATTCAGAAAAATGGTGCTTCAAAGTAAAATAACAAAACAACATGCTAGACTAGCCAGAAATGCCTGGAGTCTGGAGGGAATAAGTCCAATTACAAAGGCAACACATCTAAAATGGGGGGGGGGGGGAAACCCTGAAGATTGGGGGATGGGACATAAAACAAACATGTCTTTTTCTTTCTTTTTATTGCATTTTTGTTATGGTTTCAGGCAGTGTTTCGATTTGAACTCTCTGGAATCTTATAAAATGTGTTTGTGCTTTCACACCCTAAAAAAGTGAGAAACAGACTGAACAGATTGATAAAGGGTGACATTGTGTATGAATTTAAACATTTAATAAGGAGTGGAATTTGTATAGAACACTGCATTTTTAAATATACAAGAGAATTTTAAAACATATGACTGGAAATGATATTAAATAAAGAGGAAATATGTGTTAGTATATTTAGTTATCAAGTCCTCCTTGCAAATTTATTCTGACGTTAACTGTTGAATTGATCCATGGCTTCCTTGAATGCCTACAATTATGCTTCTAACAGAAAAGATTATCAGTCAATGTCTGCTGAATCACTGATGAATAAACAGTGAGGGAACAAACCTGATAAAAAGAGTATGTGGCTGCTTCATTGTTTAGATGCTGTTGCCAGTCAATAGCTGCTTTACATTTTATCTGAGTAGCAGGATCTCCACTCGGTACAATTACTAATAGATTGCAACATATTTTACAGAAACAAATTGCTAAGATACATACCATTAGAGATGCTTCTTTCTTATACTTCCCAGATGGAACTGAATATTGAACAACAGTGCCTCAATTAAACTCATGATAATATAATGAAATATCTTTGGAAACTTTCCAGGCTGTTCATGTCACAATATCTGAAAGTCAACTTTGAAGACTTCCTTTAAATCATTCTGATGGTCCTCTAATCTCAGGCAATAGTAGATCCACTAAAGTCATTTACTTTGCAGTAAGCTGTGTGTCACACTAAGAATAATATAGACAAAAGGTTAATTTTTCTCAGCCTACTTAGTTTGCATTTTCCCTGGTAGGATTAATTTTAGTCTATTATTATCATCAATGATTGTATTGATGCCCATGGCTGGTGTAACACAGCTCGTATAAAATGATTTGCAGAATTGAGGTGGAAAATACTGTACTTAGTGATATAAGTATAAACTCAAAAATAATGTTTTTTGTGAACTCATATTACTTTAACCAACTTTCCACATTGAATTTTTTAATTTATCTTGTATTCTCTCTCGTTAGGCTGGTTCTAGTAATTTGAACTATTCATGACCTAAGTCTTGATTCTATTTCAGTGAACAACTGTTATGTAAGAAATCAGCTAAAAGAAAATGAAAATGTATCTGTTTGTACAATAATTAACATTTTTCCCATTTAGGTAGTGGTTGCTGCTGCTGCTGCTGCTAAGTCACTTCAGTCGTGTCCGACTCTGTGTGACCCCATAGATGGAAGCCCACCAGGCTCCCCCTTCCCTGGGATTCTCCAGGCAAGAACACTGGAGTGGGTTGCCATTTCCTTCTCCAATGTGTGAAAGTGAAAAGTGAAAGTAAAGTCGCTCAGTCGTGTCTGACCCTTAGTGACCCCACGGACTGCAGCCTACCAGGCTCCTCCATCCATGGGCTTTTCTAGGCAAGAGTACTAGAGTGGCTTGCCATTGCCTTCTCCGAGGTAGTGGTTACCTGAACGGAAAATGGAAACATTTTTACGTTGCTCTTTCTTTAAGAATTTTTCATTTCTGTATTGAATTTTGGCTTTGGCTTTAAAATGTTATAAGAGAGGAATAATCTGCAACTAGCTTCCTTGATAGTAACACTTTCTTCATATTATCCCTTAAAAAAATTGAAGGATAACATTTTGAAGGAATTCTTTGCTAAGACCAATGATAATAGCTTTCTTAATATTATTAACAGTATTAAAATCTCATCTAAAGAAAGAGATCCACAAAATCATCAACAACCTGGACTTTCTCATCTGTTTTGGTCTTAGACTTTCTATCCTAAGCATCATGGCCCACAAACGTTTCTTCTTTGGAAAGGCTTTTCAAGTCAAGGCATGCCAGGCTACTAACCAGAAACGGTGATTACTGAATTGTTTCATGCGTTGGAATACATCTAAAATTTGTACTGCCACAAGAATGTCTCTGACTTGATCCAAAATGAAGACTATGCCCAGGTAACTCCTTTACAAGACAAGTAATTATGAAGGATATAAACAACAACCGTGCTTGCTTCTCAGTATGTGTATTGAATTCATGAAACACCCACAAAGAAAGGCTTGTCCTGATGAAACGCTGACAGTAAGGCCCCAAGATGGACTTGTTGATATGAAGAGAGGAAGGAGAGTTATGAAGTGGTATTTGAGCTTATATCCTTCAGCTTTCACATGGATTACATTTTTCTTTACTAACCAAAATATGTACATAAACTTAGTATGTATTTTTAACAGTGCCTCCTGTCTGTGCTCAAAACAGTTATCATCTCAGCTCTGGTTTTTTCTTTTTTTTCCTATGTGCACTGAACTAGTTCTGTTGTGAGATTTATCACCCTCTTGCTTGGGAACTAATGATGTGTGAAGGACTTAACAGGCAAGCAGTATCTGATTCTCCTGAGGATAGTATGGTGAAATAAAAGCTGTTTTATTTTGGAAATCTGTTGCACTAAGTGAAATGACTGTGCCTAGGGTGTTTTTTTTTTTTTGGTCACTTTAATCTATCACATAAATTAGTTTTCAGACACTTTAAGTTAGCACAAAAATAAACCTATCTGATCATGAAGGAGCACTGACTTTTAGATGACCCTGGGCTACAGAAAAGTACCAACTGAATCCATGGACAGCAGCTTTGGAAGAGTCACAATCCCACTGGTATTTAAAGATTCAGTGAAAAGGATGCAAGAAGTTACAAAACAGAGAAAATGATGGTGTGAGAATTTGGCAAGATACAAATGCATTTGTATAACTTAGGAATGTGCCAGGGCTTCCCATAGTGGCTAAGTGGTAAAGGATGCACCTAATGCAGGAGATGGGAATTGGATCCCTGGGTTGGTAAGACCCCCTGGAGAAGGAAATGGCAATCTACTCCCCTATTTTTGCCTGGGAAATCCCACGGGTAGAGCAGCCTGGTGGGCTACAGTCCATGGGGTTGCAGAGTCGGACATGACTTAGCGACTAAACAACAACAAAGGACTGTGTTGTCAGGTAGCTAATAAACCAGTCTTCTTACTTCTTTTGGTTCAAAAATGCCATCTGTTAAAATCACCTGCTCAGTCGTTCGTGACCGCCTACCGAAACAAAAAAACCAACACCTTACAACACTCAGAATTAGGATTGAGCATTAATTGGTTTCCAAAATCTTCAGGAAATTTACAGCAGACACAAAAATGATGGTCTAGCAATTGGCACTAAATTGAGACATGCAGTAGGTGACCCCAGACAAACAGCAGAATTTCATCTAGAAAAGAATCTTGTAACCTACTGCTAATTTAGAATATACAACTCTGCTGTTTAAGGTTTTCTATTTGTGGGACATAAAGCTGATCCCACTTTTATTTCATAACTACCATCTTCAAAGAGGCACTCACTGATGTCTTATCATCCTACCATATTTTCATAGCTCTTTATTCTCTCACTATGTCTTAAATCTACTCCACATGCTCTTCTAATTGCAATCCTCAAGACCCCCTCTCCCCTCTTCATTCTCAGATGATGACCATTCTTCTTATTTCACAGAGAAAATGGAAACAGTGAGGAGAAACTTTTCACTTGTTTCCAACACAAAACTAACTGATCTATTCATACGTGTGTCCATTTTCTCTTCTTCCCCCTGTAGTATTACAAAGCATCAACTCTTCATCATTGAACTGGGTTCCAGATTATCTCAGGAACCTGCTCTTGAAATTTGTCCTCAAATATCTTTCTACATAAAATTCTCACCTGTGTAAAAGCATGCTTTAAGAACTTCCTAAGTACACACACACTCACACAATGTCCCTTAATTTCGTTTCTTCTCTGGACAACATCACAATTTTATGCCCTTGTTGAATGAACGAATCTTTGAATGTAATTGTTATAACTCCATATCCATGTGTTTCCTTTCATCCTCTCTTTTTTTAAGGTTGGAAAAATCACTTTATGAAGCCTTAAGAAGCATTGAGTATAATTAAACTGTAGTCCAGAGTTAGATTCAATTTAATAAAATAATAGTTCAATTTCAAAATAAAAGTTATTATAGGTGAGACCATGAAATTTTCTAACACGTGATAACTCAGAGGAACTGATATTTACAGTAAATAGAATATTTATGAAAAATCTGGCATCAGCTATATTATATATATGTATATATAGAACCCAAGATTATTTGAACTAGGAAACAGGTGTTGTATATCTCAGCAGCAGTACTGGAATGCAGAGTTTAAGACTGGGATTTATACCATGAGATTTGGGAAAGGAGCAGACATCTCGTTTTCAAAACCCAAAGTTTTTCTCAAGACCAAAATCAACATTGTAATTGCCACAGAGAGGTAAAAGGGAAGCTTTTCTCACTTCAATTGTTCATCTGCCTCAGAAAGTCCAGTATCCCTGAGACAGGAACCACCTCAATAAGAGAGTGAATAGGTTCTCCCAAAGGAAGATTGCTGCTTAATTATGCCTCCTGCCCTGGAACCAGGAGCAAACTTTGTGTTTCCCAACCTAATGCTTGGCAGCACCAAGACATTTCAGTAGCGGTTCATCAAAAACCCAGCATTCTCCATCTTCATGAAACAACCTTGTCTCCCACTGAATTTCCTTTTCCTTCCTTTTCTCAGGCTTCTGCTCTTTGTCTTTCTTCAAGTCTATGCTTGGCTTCAGATGCTGCATCAATGTCTCTGATTTTTAAGTTGAAAGTGACCTCCTTCCAAAGGCAGCGGGATTCACACTCTTTCTGATCTTCTAGCTTCCTCACTTTCTTCTTGATTATAGCAACTTCTTGGTATCTATAAAAACTACATTTTCCCCTGTTGAGTATTTTGCATACACCATTCCATTCCCCTTCAACTGAGCCGAAAGACTTCTTGTCATTTGGGAAAAAAATCTCAGTGGTAATTCTGTGCTTCTTGCCCCCATAGAAAGGTTTAGTGTGGAAGATGATGTTTGCACTATAGCCAGATTTGGAACAATACTGCATTCTCCACCTAGTTCCACCCAGGGCACTGTGAGGATGGACCTGCTGGAGACACTGGGGAATGTGAGAATGTAACGTTCGTCATGCTCTAGACATGAGACACAGCCCTGCCGTATGTTGTGCACCCCAACAGAAATCCCGAGGAATTTTGATTTGGTCCAGATATGAGCATTGAATTGTATCTTCTTATTAAAACACTCAGCATAAAAGGCTGAAATGGGTGGATGATGAGAAATCTGCTCAGCCACAAATGTTACACTATTCTTGGAAACCCAGGGAATTTGTCCTTCTGAAACTAGCTCTGCATTCTCTTCAGTATCATTTGGTAATGCTCAGACAGTAAAGCGTCTGCCTACAATGCAGGAGACCCAGGTTCAATTCCTGGATCAGGAAGATCTCCTGGAGAAGGAAACGGCAACCCACTCCAGTATTCTTGCCTAGAAAATCCCATGGATGGAAGAGCCTGGTAGGCTACAGTCCATGGGGTTGCAAAGAGTCGTACACGACTGAGGGACTTCACTTTCACTTTTCAGTGACACTGAAAGATTTCACCAAAAATGGGGTTGTATGGCTTTTTGGCAACCAATCCTCTCCTTCCTGTGTGAAAGGCTGAGATACCATTTCACAACCTGAACCATTCTGTCTCTGGCATACTTCTGGTCATTAATAACTCACAAAAAGTTCCGGATGTGCAAAAAAGTCTGCGTACATTTCTAGAAGAGATCTTCTTTCAAGAATAAATGTTGGAAGAACTACCTTCGTAAGATCCATTCAAAGTCTAACCTGTGGCAACAGATTTATGATAATATTCTTGTGCTTTTCCACCAACCCTTCCTCCCCTTGGTCATTTCTATCATCATGTGAATTGAAAAGGTCAGCATCGCTTGTTCCACTGGACATGGAAGAATTAAGTGATTCCATGGTATCTGGGCACTTTAGACTATTTCCTGAGCTCCTGTGTCAAGACTGAAGCAGATCCAGAGAGATCTATTGAGTGCTTTGGGGATGAGCCACTCTGAAGGAATTCATCTGCATCATAGAATTCATCTTCACTGCTAGAGTAAGAGAACTCCGGGACTGTGGTGGGAGACAAGTTGACATGGCTTGGAGAAGTCAAACTGCTATTAGGTGGTGAGTGGGAGTCTGATAATGTCCCAAGGTTGCTAATACAGGTCCAACTGGTAGAGAAGATGGACGCTGCTCTGAATCACACAACTGAGTAGGTTCTGGAGGTAAGACAGTCTGGGAAGGCACTGTGTTGACCACAGGCTCCAAGGGACTAGGTTGATACATTGCATCCACAGGATTAATAGTACTTTTAGCGATCTGCAGCAACACAATGCAGTGTTTAATTGAGTCTACCAAGCTACTTGTTGTCTCTTTGAGGATTTCAGTTTTTTTTCTCTGTTCATCATCTCTGCAGTTTCTAAGTTTGTCATCAAAATGCTTCAACTGACAAGATTTGTAGATAAGCATCAGCTTCTGTAAGTTTGTTATCAAAGTCTTGGAGACTAGGAACACATCCTGAATCCAAATTCCTAGGTGGTGATGGGATGGAGGCAAGGAGAGAATTTCACACTCGTGCCCACAGCCTAGGCAAGCAGCAGGGCCCCTGGGAACTCAGGGATGGGAGCCGGCCCCTCTCCCAGACCCTCTGGGTCTACTCACTCCACAAGTGACCAGCAAGAAAGTCATTTGCCAAGACCCTTGCCCTCTGTGCCTCCAGAGGAGGAAGCTGGGGATCACTTCCGAGCACCCTTCTTTGCCCTCATCAGCCGAATCACCGCTGCAGTGCAGTTGGTCTCATCAAGACTCCTTTCATCCTCTCTTGATTGCACTTTAATTAGCCTTTAGTTCTCATCACTCCAGCAAAATTAATTTGTTACAGGTTACCAATAGTTCCATATTGCTGAAGACAATAATTAACTCTCACTACTGACCTTACTCATCTTAATTATTATGCACACTATAAAAAAGCCTCACCGTATGTTAAAATGTGCAAATATGCAAGTATATGAAATTTGACAGAACTAAAAGGAGAAATAGACCAATTTATGCTATACGGGGAGATTTTACCAAACCTCTCTCTGTAACTGGGATTTCAAGTAGAAAAAGATCAAGAAATGGTATTTAAAATGTAAACATCTCCATTTATAAATGTGAAGTCGTACTTGTAAACCAATTGAAATTGTACAGTGTGAAATACAGATTATTTTCAAGTGCACAAGTAATATTTACCAAGATCATCCAATAATGTTCAATAAAATAAATCTCAATAGAATATTATAGTAATTACAACTTTGGGGCTTCCCAGGTAGTGCTAGTGGTAAAGAAAACACCTGCCATTGCAGGAGATGTAAGAGATGCTGGTTGGATCTTAGGGTTGGGAGGATCCCCTGGAGAAGGAAACGACAACCCTCTCCAGTATTCATGCCTGGATAATCCCATGGACAAAGGAGCCTGGCAGGTTACAGTATGTGGGGTCGCAAAGAGTCAGACATGACTGAAATGATTTAGCATGCATGCAGGTTTTCATGACAGAAAAATTAACAAATCAATTAAAATATATATTAAAACATCAAAAGTTTGAACCCTAAGAAATACACATCTAGACATCTTTGGATTGGAAGAAGCAATTAAATGGAAGCAATTAAATGGGGGTCTTCCCTGGTGACTCAGATAGTGAAGAATCTGCCTGAAATGCAGAAGACAAAGGTTTGATCCCTGGGTCAGGAAGATCCGCTGGAGAAGGAAATGACAACCCACTCCAGTATTCTTGCCTGGAGAATCCAATGGACAGAGGAACCTGGTGGGCTACAGTCCATGGGCTAACAAAGAGTTGGACACAGCTGAGCGACTAACTAAATGGAATTTTAAAATGTTTAGCCTAAATAATTATGAGAAAGATGTAGGATGCAACTAAACAATGCTGAGGAAGGTGCCTCAGGTATAAAATAAGAAAGAAGAAGACTAAAAATATAATAATAATAATGGTCTAGGTAGCCGTCTCAAGAATTTAGGAAAGAAAACCCAGCAAATTAATCCAGAGAATATAAACAGTGGGAAAAAATAAAGATAAGAGCAGAAACATAAAGAAAACAAATGCACAATGAAGAAAACTAACAAATCCATAATATTAAATTTTAAAAATACTAATAAATTTCCTAAGTATCTGGCAAGGCTAATCTAAAAAAAGAAGAGAGAAGAAAGGAGATAGAAAAATAGGGAGAGGAGAGAGTGGTTGGATGGAGAGAAAGTGATAGCTTAATTATTAATATTGGAAATATAAAAGAAGACATATTAATGTACATGTGTACATATGTGATTTAAAACATTTGAGCATAATGTTGACAACTATATGTCAATATATTTAAAAACTTTGATAAAATGCTTAAATTATCAGAGAAACATAACAGCAGTAGTGTCCTAAAATGAATAAAAATATGAATAAATCTTTATATATAAAAAATTGATTCTGAAATTAAAAATCATGCCATAAGAACTGAGTAAATTGCATCTAGCAATGTATAAAAAGAATAGCAATACGTCATGACAAAGTGCTTCTTCAAAAAATGCAAAGCCATCTTAACACCTTAAAATCTAATGTTATTTTTCACATTAACTCAGTAAAAAGAAAAGCCTTGCAATCATCTGAAAAGGTATAGAAATTCACTTATATTCCCCAGAAAAGCTCTTAACACACTAGGAATAAAAGATTGCTTTCTAATCTAATAAAGAATATCTAGGAAATTCTATAGCAGATATCATACTTAATGATGATGTATTTAAAGGTTTCCTATGGGACTGAAAATGTTACCTTATCACCACTTGTATTTAACATCATATTAAATGTCCTTGCTGTAGCACGTGTGTGCATGCTAAGTTGCTTCAGTCATGTCCAACTCTTTGTGACCCTATGGACTGTAGTCCACCAGGCTCCTCTGTCCTTGGGATTCTCCAGGTAAGAATACTGGACTGGGTTGCCATTTCCTTCTCTAGCAGATCTTACCTAATCAGGGATCAAACCTGTGTCTCTTACATCTTCTGTGTTGACAGTGGGTTCTTTACCCCTAGGGCCACCTGGGATGCCCCGCTTGTGGTCGTATATTATAAAAGGAAATAAGATTTATGGTTATTGGAAGTTCAGTTCAGTTCTGTCGCTTAGTTGTGTCCAACTCTTTGCGACTCCATGGACTGGAACATGCCAGACTTCCCTGTCCATCACCAACTCCCAGAGCTTATTCAAACTCATGTCCATCAACTCGGTAATGCCATCCAACCATCTCATTCTCTGTTGTCCCCTTCTCCTCCTGCTTTCAATCTTTCCCAAATTTACGATCTTTTCAAATGGGTCAGTTCTTTGCATCAGCTGGCCAAAGTATTGGAATTTCAACTTCAGCATCAGTCCTTCCAATGAACACTCAGGACTGATCTCCTTTAAGATGGACTGGTTGCATCTCCTTGCAGTCCAAGGGACTCTCAAGAGTCTTCTCCAACATCACAGTTCAAAAGCATCAATTCTTTGACACTCAGCTTTCTTTATAGTTCAACTCTCACAACCATACATGACTACTAGAAAAACCATAGCTTTGACTAGATGGACCTTTGTTGGCAAACCTTGTGTGCCCTAGGACCCAGGAGGAAGGAGCAGTGACCCCACAAGAGACTGACCCAGACTTGCCTGTGAGTGTCCAGAAGACTCGCAGAGGCGTGGGTCGGTGGTGGCCTGCTGCAGGGTTGGGGACACTGAATTCAACAGTGCCTGCAAGGGACCTTTAGAAGGAGGTCCCCATTATCTTCATTACCTCTGCCATAGTTTTGTCTCAGGTCAAGTAACAGGGAGGGAACACAGCCCAGCCCATCAACAGAAAATGGGATTAAAGATTTACCACCCATCAGAACAAAACCCAGTTTCCCCCTCAGTCAGTCTTTCCCATCAGGAAGCTTCCATAAGCTTCTTATCCTTCTCCGTCAGAGGGCAGATAGAATGAAAACCACAATCACAAAAAACTAACCAATCTGATCTCTTGGACCACAACCTTGTCTAACTCAATGAAACAATGAGCTATGCCTTGTTGGGTCATGTTGGAGAGTTCAGACAAAACGTGGTCCATTGAACAGAGTGGTAACCCACTTCAGTGTTCTTGCCTTGAGAACCCCATGAACAGTATGGTTATTGGAAAGGAAGCAATAATTTGAAGACTAGTGATTGAGTACTTAGAAAATCAAAAGAATAATCTATTAAAATTAGTACGTGAATTTAGCAATATATCTAATATCAACTAGAGTCTGCCTGCAATGCTGTGGAGCAGCAGGAGACTCAGGTTTGATCCTGGGGTCCAGAAGATCATGTGGAGTAGAAGATGGCAACCCACTCCAGAATTCTGACCTGGGAAATCCCATGGACAGAGGAGTCTGGCGGGCTGTATTCCAGCGGGTCACAAAGTTAAAACACACACATTCCCACAGACACAAAGCAAGGCCATGAACAAAGGAAAAAGGACATCTAAAGGCTGTTGAACAATGAGAAATGATGTATCATACATGTAATTGGTGTCCTAGAAGCAGGAAATAGACAAAATAAGGCCCTTGACATTAAATAGCTAGCAGTGAAATCCATGATCCCTGAGAGAAGGGAAACAAATGGGATGAGCCCTCCTGTTGGTCCAGTTTCTGTCTACTAGAGTTTCAAGACCACAGGATGCATCTGGACTGCTGGACACAGTGGCGACTACACTTCATAGGGCAAAACCCTGGAGAGGAGAAAACTGCACAGACAGGAAGCTTAAGAATCTGAGGCAGGTCCTGGGGGGTCTGAGAACATATCAGCAAATGTGAGGAAGCTAATCAAATCTGGACAAAGAAACAGCAGACATTTCTGGAGTTTCTCCCAGGACTTTCTTACTACACCATGCTATCTTGAAATCCATGGAGATGGCTGCTTTGTGTCTGAGTTCTATTACATTTACTGGGGAATGAGCTGGGAAGAACCCTCAGGTGAGAAAACCATTTAAATGTGAATCTCACCCCCTGGCTTTCCCTTCTTTCTCGATTTGTGACTCCTCTGATCTCTGCCCTCCCTTCATCACTCTCTAGTACTTTCAAATATTTGCTATTTACATTTTGTCTAAAGCATGTTATTTTTGTCAGCACTGGGGTTGATTTGACATGTTACTCTGTTGTTATGGAATCTCTATGTCCCTGCAGTTGTAAACGCTCAAAGCACAGATTGAATATGTTTTCTGCCATTAGACTGGTCTTGCCAAGTTATTTATTGTCAAGTGACTTAATCAAGTTGGCACTCAGTGGCACATCCACTGTTGTCATTCTTTTGTTTGTTTTTCAGTTCAGTTCAGTTCAGTCGCTCAGTCGTGTCCGACTCTCCACGACCCCATGAATCACAGCACGCCAGGCCTCCCTGTTGTTTTTAGGCAGCTTTAAATAAACAACTGGGAATAACTCAAGGACTGTCTCTAATTTAAAAGCCTTTAGCCAACATTAGGGCTTCCCCAGTGGCTCAGCTGTAAAGAATCTGCCTGCAATGTAGGGTTCAGTCCCTGGGTCGGGAAGATCCCCTGGAGAAAGAAATGGCAACCCACTCCAGTATTCTTGCCTGGAGAATCCCATGAACAGAGGAACCTGGTGGGCTACAGTCCATGGGCTCGCAAAGACATGGCTGAGCGCACATTTTTCCAACTGTGTCAATACTGAATGAAAATTTGACTGCATTCATTGTTGGCAAGAGCTGAAGTTTTTATATCTTTGGGAAAACTGTTGGGAGAATTTTCTAACAAGTCAATGCTTCCAGCAAGTATGCTTCATCTGCTCTGGAAAGTTCCTATCTGAAAAATAAAAGACACGTCTATATCCTCACCTTTTCTAGTCACATAAAAATGCCCAGTTTAATCCCCAAATTCTCTTTTATGTACAAAAATAACACATAAAGCTAGGTGAGAAATTCATTTACTTACTTTGTATACCTTATTTACCAGATCTACATCAGGAACCACAGTAAAAATTACAATGTATTTATATCTATGTCTTCTTAAGAATATCACTTTAGATATCAAGATTTCATTATTGTTAACTGGTTGTACAGCTATCATAAACTTTTGTATTAAACAACTAAAAAAATGAACCCTTCCATACATAGGAAAATTCCTTGTGAGATCTACAAATACAAAAATTTTTTTAAGTTGTAAGATTTTATATTTTCACTGAGTTAGGAATAAAAATGTAGTAAGATCAGGGTTCTCAGGTGGCTCTAGTGGTAAAGAATTTGCCCACCAATGCAGAAGACATGGGTTCAATCCCTGGTCCAAGAAGATCCTTGGAGTAGGAAATGGTGACCCACTCCAGTACTCCTGCATGGAAAAATTCCATGGACAGAGGAGGCTAGCAGGCTACAGTCCATGGGGTCACAAAGAGTCAGACATGACTGAGTGGCTGAGCACACACACATTGTTATATTCATCTAGACTTCAAATTCCAATGTAGACAAAATATACTGTAACCTGTAGTTAAAAAACAAAATTTGAAAGACCAGAACTGGAAAGCTGAAGACAGGCACTTTAGCATTATTATATATTTTTTAGACATTTTGGGTAATTTTAAGATAAACTCATTTTAGCCCAGTATGACCCCTCTCAGACTTCTGAGCTCCAGAACATTAAGATAATAAGTCTATGTTATTGTAAGCCAGTGAATTTGTGATTACTTTCTATTACAACAGCAATGGAAAACTAATGCACTCTACCTCCAGAGTAAGCTGTAGAAAAACAATTCATAGTATAAAAAAGGCAGTGAAAAAGGCGGATAGGTTTACTCAGTCTGATTTTTCAGAAGTATTTAAAGAAGTTAAGTATTTCAGACTTCAAGTTAATTTTATTTTTTCCTTACTGATAAATTTATTTTATTGTTGCATTTTCCTATGATTAAGAGATAAGGTGACCTTAATTTCTGGAAGACAAGATTCCTGAAGGAGTCTTGATTTCAATGCTAGAAAGGAACAAAACAAAACAAACTTTAATCTTGGTAGTGGTTAATATGTTTATTTTTCGTTTGGTTATAGCTTGCTTCTCCAAGTACACTGGCACTGTGAAATCACTTAGCAACTTTAAATGAAGTATGAAATAAGACTGAGATTGGCCAGCTGCGCTCACTTGGGTAAGAGAGAACAGACTTTGAACTGCTGTTTGCAGTGCTACCAAATGAAAATTTTCACATGAAATGCAGCTGTTGGTTCCAGTAGAAACATGGAAACCTTGAGGTAAATACATTTAATATAAAAGATGTGGTTTATAGACACCACCTATTCTAAGTTGCAACATACAGTCAAATCTTTAGACCAGGATTTGATTGACACACAATGGCAGCAGCTGGATTTAAATAAATTTTGCACCTTTCTCATGCAACTGAGAACCATGGAGACAGCTTAGCTTTTAATGGTAGAGACTGCTGATTCCTTTACTTTTTTTTTTTTTACAGAACCACAATTTTGCTCATATGATTCAGAGGAACATGGCTCCATCCCAGCCCCTGGAGGAGCCTCTAATTAGTTTAAACCAACCCTCCCATTATTTCTCTGGTAACATTTTTGGTCCAGGAATAGCCTCCTAACCTAAGTTAGCCATTATATGCCATTCATCCCTTATTGCCACTGGAGGTTTATTGTGACAGCAAGAGGGACCAGTTCTAGACAAAACTGATTAAAATGGAAAATGGAAAAATAACCAAGTTGAAAAAAAATAAAAACCTTGATGCCTATTCCACTGAATTGATTGTGTATGAAAATTATATCATCATTTAGGCCATTTTTAGTCTGTTTTTCTTTTACTTACAGGTGCTGTTAGGATGCTAATGAATGCTAAGGTATCTACCTATTTTCCACTAACATTGGCTCTCGGTATGTTAATTTGAGTCCTCTAATAGTTAGGATAGTCTCCCAACTTTTTTGTTGGGCAAACCAGTTTCTCAATGCATCTCAAGAATCACTAAGATACCTGTAAGCTTCATGAAACCTTCTTGGCTCAGTCATGGCCTGGTTTAGCATATGAAAACCTAGTTGTGAATTCCTGCCTCACTTCAGACTCCCTAAATGTGGTCAACAGAACAATGCCTCCCTGAAGATGTCCTGAAATATGTGCTTGTGTTACTTTACATGGTGAAATAATTAAGTTAAGGATCTTGAGACAGGAGGGGAGATCCTCTGGAGGAGGGTATGGCACCTACTTCGGTATTCTTGTCTGGAGAATCCCATGGACAGAGGAGCCTGGTGGCCTCAGTCCATGGGGTCACAAAGAGTCAGACACAACTGAAGTGACTTAGCACACACACATGCACTTGTGATAGAAAGATCATTTTGGATTATCCTGGCAAACCTGATGTAATTACAAGGATCCTCATAAGTGAAAGGAAGAGGAAGAATCAGGGTCAGAGAAGATGTAATGATGGAAGCCGAAGTTTAAGTGATAAGAGAGCGGGGCCATGGACCAAGGGTTCAAGTGGCCTTCAAAGGATGGGAAAGGCAAGGAAATAGATTCCATTCTACAGCCTCCAGAAGCAACTCAGCTTTTTTTGACACCTTGATTTTAGTCTGGAAATACCTATTTAAGATTTCTGACCTCCAGAGTGATGAGATAATACGTTCGTATCAAGTCACTAAATATGTAATAATTAGGAAACAAATACACCAAGTTTCACTGCTATTTCAGGTCCACAAAGAATGGCTCTGTTTGGTCTTCTGGAGTGAGTGCACCAGAACACAACGTACTGTGTTCTTTTTTCCTGAAAAGCTTCATGAAGACCAGAAATTCAGAAGATCCTTCAGAATTTTCCCCCTGCAGATTCTGTCCCAGGAGTATAGAGTGTACTGAGCTGCTCTCCACCACCCGCTGGTGGAGGCTGGCTCAGTGACTTCTCTGTTCCTCTGTGTTCAGCAGTTAAGTCAAGTCTGACTCTTTGTGAGCCCATGGACTGCAGCATGCCAGGCTTCCCTGTCCTTCACTATCTCTCGGAGTTTGCTCAAACTCATGTCCGTTGAGTCAGTGATGCCATCCAACCATCTCATCCACTGTCACCCCCTTCTCCTGCCTTCAATCTTTCCCAGCATCAGGGTCTTTACCAATGAGTCGGCTCTTTGCATCAGGTGAGGTGATATCAAAATAGCACAACTCTACTTTCAGTTTAAAAATAGGGTGATATTATCCACAAACCTTTCTGGGTGAAATACATATGCCACAGAGAACTGTTTCTCTTGCATCTCAGAACTAAATTATTCCTTAAAAATAGTTTGTCTAAAGTTTGCTGTGATAGAAATGCCATTTTTATGATTGTTATAAAAAAATTACCATTGAAAAATAGGTCACTATCTTTGGCTGCTGCAAGTTACTGTTTGCTTCTTTTGACTTCAAATCTTCACAGTATGATTTTTTTGTTATTTTTTTTCTTTCTGATGGGAGTCAGAAATTAGTAATTTGTAAGTGACATATATTTTAATTGAAAATTTAAACAAATGCTACAATTTGACTTTATTTTTCCCTGATATTTTTCTATTAGGTTATAGATAACTGAACTCTTATCTGTTATATATTTTAAAAGCTTTATGTCTATTCATGGCAATAAACAAGATTTTCCATTTCATTTGAAATGCACACAAAGATTAGGAAAACTTAAATATAAAATTACCTCCCTAAACAATCTTCACTGTACCCACCAGATTACATCTTTTCATATTCTGAAACATTATGTCTAGGCATACGAGTCTTCTGTATCATTACTCCAAAAATTATTTCTCAGAACTTTGTTAAAATGTATCCAAATGTAAAGTTATATTTCTTACCAGAAACCACACCTACATTCTTTTCCTTTTATTTTTTAAACAAAATGGTTTCCAACCTAAATTGTAAGATATTTAAATTTACTGGGATAAATGATCCATCTCCTTTCTCAACTTTGACCTTGATCATCAACATTTCTGTTTATTCATATAAAGTATATCCATGTGAAATTATGGACTCTTAGTTCTAGCTTCCTATTTCCATATGAATCACCTAGCAGCTCTCTTCCCAGCAGACTAATCTGGGCAACCAAATTTAAAGACGAAATGATAGCATGATGATAAAATAGATGAACAACACTTAAACAATAACTATAATAACAAAATTCCCTGAGATCTATAAAAATGTATAGTTAGTCCAGGCTTTCTCATCCACACTTCATTAGATACTCGAAACAACCCCATAAAATAAACAATTGGTCATTATTGTTTCATTTAACACAAAGAGACAGGCTCAGAATGGTTAATGGCTTGTGCCTGAGGTCATAATATTAGCAAGAGATAGAGTCAGGGCCAGTGCTCATTAATTTTTGAACACCAACCCACATTCTCTCTGGTATTTTCAGGGGAAAATAATTTTCAAGCTATAAAGAAAAGCACAGACATAATTCAAGGCTATGGAGAAACCAGTTACAATCCGAGTAAGAAACATGATGAGAAAAAAAGTCCTGTTATGCAACCCTTAAATAAATGAAGTTGGGATATTTCGAGTAAAGCCTCAGGGTTAACCCTAAGTCTAAGAAACCACACTTTGAGTAGCAGCAGGCACTGAGAATAGCCAGAGCCACAAACACAAAGACACATTTGACAGGGGCGCAGTATGGGACCTCTGTTTGCAACACTGGCTCCTCCAAATCCCCCCATCCAAAATGACTCTGGCTCTTCTCAGAATCCCACAACGTACATCATTCCTCTTAGGGCAGGCATTCTCTCCACCTCACTGGCTTGTCACTGGTCACACCTCTGAATTGTGTGTTGAACTTTTGAAACTATACATAAGGCTTGTAACCACCGTATATCAACTAAATCCATTTTCCTGATTCCTGTTCCGAGAGGTAAACTCTCCACTCCTTTACAAGCCTTATCTGTTCTTTACCTGCAGATTACCAGATAACCTGCTACTATTGTATCTGTGGGCTTCCCTGGTGGCTCAAATGGTGAAGAATCCACCCAAAATGTGGGAGACCTGGATTCGATCCCAGGGTTGGGAAGATTCCCTGGAGGAGGGTATGACAAACCACTCCAGTACTCCTGCCTAGAGAACCCCCATGCACAGAGTACAACACAGGGCTGTATCTGTTGGGGCTTTCCCTGTGGTGCTGTGGTAAAGAATCCTCCTGTAATGTGGGAGACTTGGATTCAATCCCGGTCAGGAATATCCCCTGGAGGAAGAAATGGAAACACACCCCAGTACTTTTTTCCTGGAAAAATCCCATGAACAGAGGAGCCCTGTGGGTTACAGTCCATGGGCTGGAAAAGAGTCATACAGGACTGAGCATGCACACACACATGCACTGTATCTGTTGAGATTAGGATTGAGCCATATCTATTGGTTTGTGCATGCTATTCTCCTCTTGAATCACCTCCATATTCCCCCAATCTTCAGTATAATAATGCCCACTATTTCAGTGAATAAATCAATATTCAGTGTTTGTATTATTATACCATGTAGACATTAGCTATGGTTTTTCCAGTAGTCATGTGTGGATGTGCGAGTTGGACTATGAAGAAAGCTGAGTGCTGAAGAATTGATGATTTTGAACTGTGGTGTTGGAGAAGACTCTTGGGAGTCCCTTGGACTGCAAGAAGATCCAACCAGTCCATCCTAAAGGAAATCAGTCCTGAATATTCTTTCATGCTGAAGCTGAAACTCCAATACTTTGGCCACCTGATGTGAATAACTGACTCATTTGAAAAGACCCTGATGCTGGGAAAGATTGAAGGCAGGAGGAGATGGTTGGATGGCATCACTGACTCAATAGACATGAGTTCGAGTAAGCTCCAAGAATTGGTGATGGACAGGGAAGCCTGGTGTGCACAGTCCATGGGGTCACAGAGTCAGACATGACTGAGTGACTGAACTGGAGACATTATTATGTGGTATAATAATACAGGCTCCCAGGTGGCTCCATGTTAAAGAATTCACCAGCTAATGCAGGTGACACAGGTTCAATCCTTGGATGGGGAAAACCCCTCGGAGAAGGAAATGACAATCCACTGATACTTGTCTGGGAAATATCATGAACAGAAGAGCCCGTCAGTCCATTGGGTCACAAAAGAATCAGACACAATTTAGTGACTAAGCAACAACAGACATTATTAAAAGATAAGCTCTGCTGCTGTGTGCTAAGTCATTTCAGTTGTGCCCGACTCTTTGAGACCCACATGGAATGTAGTCCGCCTGGCTCCTCTTCCCAGGGAGATTCTCCAGGCAATAATACTGGAGTGGGTTGCCATGCCCTCCTTCAGGGGATCTTCCCAAAAGACAGCTACTAATTCTAAATTAATGTGCATTTTTAGATTGCTTTTTGATGTTAACAGTTGCCTTTTTTGATTATTTAGAAATGGTACGGACCTAACAGAAGCAGAACATATTAAGAAGAGGTGGCAAGAATACACAGGAGAACTGAAGAGGTGGCAAGAATACACAGGAGAACTGTACAAAAATATTCACGACCCAGATAATCACGATGGTGTGATCACTCACCTAGAGCCAGACATCCTGGAATGTGAAGTTAAGTGGGTCTTAGGAAGCATCACTACGAACAAAGCTAGTGGAGGTGATGGAATTCCAGTGTAGCTATTTCAAATCTTGAAAGATGATGCTGTGAAAGTGCTGCACTCAATATGCCAGCAAATTTGGAAAACTCAGCAGTGGCCACAGGACTGGAAAAGGTCAGTTTTCATTCCAATCCTAAAGAAAGACAATGCCAAAGAATGCTCAAACTACCGCACAATTGCATTCATCTCACACGCTAGTAAAGTCATGCTCAAAATTCTCCAAGTCTGGCTTCAGAAATACGTGAACCATGAACTTCCAGATGTTCAAGCTGGTTTTAGAAAAGGCAGAGGAACCAGAGATCAAATTGCCAACATCCGCTGGATCATGGAGAAAGCAAGAGATTTCCAGAAAAACATCTATTTCAGCTTCATTGACTATGCCAAAGCCTTTGACTGTGTGGATCACAATAAACTGGAAAATTCTTCAAGAGATGGGAATACCAGACCACCTGACCTGCCTCTTGAGAAACCTATATGCAGGTCAGGAAGCAACTGTTAGAACTGGACATGGAATAGACTGGTTCCAAATAGGAAAAGGAGTACATCAAGGCTGTATATTGTCACCCTGCTTATTTAACTTATATGCAGAGTACATCATGAGAAACACTGGGATTGATGAAGCACAAGCTGGAATCAAGATTGCTGGGAGAAATATCAATAACTTCAGATATGCAGATGACACCACCCTCATGGCAGAAAGTGAAGAGGAACTCAAAAGCCTCTTGAGGAAAGCGAAAGAGGAGAGTGAAAAAGTTGGCTCAACATTCAGAAAACTAAGATCATGGCATCTGGTCCCATCACTTCATGGCAAATAGATGGAGAAACAATAGAAACAGTGGCAGAATTTATTTTGGGGGGCTCCAAAATCACTGCAGATGCTGATTGCAGCCATGAAATTAAAAGATGCTTACTCCTTGGAAGGAAAGTTATGACCAACCTAGACAGCATATTAAAAAGCAGAGATATTGCTTTGCCAACAAAGGTTCATCTAGTCAAGGCTATGGTTTTTCCAGTGGTCATGTATGGATGTGAGAGTTGGACTGTGAAGCAAGCTGAGTGCTGAAGAATTGATGCCTTTGAACTGTGGTGCTGGAGAAGACTCTTGAGAGTCCCTTGGACTACAAGGAGGTCCAACCAGTCCATTCTAAAGGAGATCAGTCCTGGGTGTTCATTGGAAGGACTGATGTTGAAGCTGAAACTCCAATACTTTGGCCACCTCATGCGAAGAGTTGACTCACTGGAAAAGACTTATCTGGGAGGGATTGTGGGCAGGAGGAGAAGGGAACGGCAGAGGATGAGATGGTTGGATGGCATTACCGATTTGATGGACTTGAGTTTGAGTGAACTCTGGGAGTTGGTGATGGACAGGGAGGCCTGGTGTGCTGCGATTCATGGGGTCTCAAAGAGTCAGACATGACTGAGCGACTGAACTGAACTGAATGCATATATATTTTATACACACATAAATATGTTTTTTTGTCTTTACATTTGTATGTGTGAATAGATATATGCATATATTAAATCTTAATTCAGTTACAAATTTAACAGATCAAGTCAAGTCTTTCAACCATCAGGTTAGCTCTGCATTCACTCCCTTTTGGAGACAACTCTCCTGGGTCCTATGGTCCTTCTGCTTCATGACTGTCTGTTCTCACACAGCCACACCTGTGCATGTACGTGTGATCCTACCTGTGTTACCTTCCTGTCTTTCTGTCTTGATTGATACTACATTTTCAGTGATAATTCTTCCTATCGCTTCTGAGAAGGGCAGTTACATCTGAATATTTTTTAGTCTACTTTCATATTTGATATAGCCAATTTACATTGGGATGGAGATTCTCTGGTGACTCAGATGGTTTAAAAAAAAATCCACCTTCAATGTAGGAGACCTGGGTTTGATCCCTGGGTTCGGAAGATTTCCTGAAGGAGGAAATGGCAACCCACTCCAATATTCTTGCCTGGAGAATCCCATGGTCAGAGGAGCCTGGCAGGCTACAGTCCATGGGGTCACAGAGAGTTGGACTCGACTGAGCTACTAACACTTAGATTGGGATATAAGTCTAAGTTAGAAATAATTTCTTCCATTTTGAAAGCATTGCTTCCTCATCATTCGTTCACCTGCTGCTATTTAGAAGTCTGATGTCATCAGATGCCTAATCTTATGAAAGTTACTAATATTGTCTCTGAAATTTGAAACTTTTTGTATCAGATGTCATTGGTTATTTATTCTACTGAGAAGTCACTAGAAAATGAATCTTTTGAGGTTCTTAGATAGAGCCACTAACGTTCAGATCCCTCCACATCTCTCCTTTAAATTCAAATTTCATTGTTTAGGTGAGGTCTGGACAACATTTTTTAAAAGTTCCTAGACAAATTCCATGGTGCAGCCAAAGTTGAGAAGCACTGCTCTCGATCAATGTTGTTCAAACTTAAATGTGCATACAAATTGTAAGGATCTTATTACAATGCCGGTTTTGACTCAGAACATCAGAGAAAGGACTAAGAACTGACATTTCTAATAGGAGTCCAGGTGGTACCCAAGCTGATGATGGAGGCACATTGACTCTGAACACACTATGATTGAAGACTTTATTCTGTGAGAGTATGTTAGGAAAGAAGTAACCTGAACTGCAGACTACACAGATCAGTATCTGTATCTCATTCTGATCTCTTGGTGAATAAAAGTTCAGTTCAGTTCAGTCACTCAGTTGTGTCCGAATCTTTGCAACCAGATGGACTGCAGCACGTCACACTCCCTGTCCATCACGAACTCCGGGAGTTTACTCAAACTCATTCCCATTGAGTTAGTGACGCCATCCAACCATCTCATCCTCTGTTGTCCTCTTCTCCTCCCGTCTCCAATCTTTGCCAGCATCAGGGTCTTTTCCAATGAGTCAGCTCTTTGCATAAAGTGGCCAAAGTATTGGAGTTTCAGATTCAGCATCAGTCCTAGCAATGAACACTCAGGACTGATCTCCTTTAGGATGGATTTGTTGGATCTCCTTGCAGTGCAAGGGACTCTCAAGAGCCTTCTCCAACACCACAGTTTAAAAGCATCAATTCTTCGGTGCTTAGTTTTCTTTATAGTCCAACTCTCACATCCATACATGACTACTGGAAAAACCATTGCCTTGACTAGACAGACTTTGTTGGCAAAGTAATATCTCTGCTTTTTAATATGCTGTCTAGGTTGGTCATAAATTTCCTTCCAAGGAGTAAGTGTCTTTTAATTTCATGGCTACAGTCACCATCTGCAGTGATTTTGGAGCCCAAAAAGTAAAGTCTGTCACTGTTGCCACTGTTTCTCCATCTATTTACCATGAAGTGATGGGACCAGATGCCATGACCTCAGTTTTCTGAATGTTGAGCTTTAAGTCAACTTTTTCACTCTCCTCTTTTCACTTTCATCAAGAGGCTCTTTAGTTCCTCTTCACTTTCTGCCTTAAGGGTGGTGTCATCTGCATATCTGAGGTTATTGATATTTCTCCTGGCAATCTTGATTCTAGCTTGTGCTTCCTCTAGCCCAGCGTTTCTCATGATGTACTCTGCATATAAGTTAAATAAGCAAGGTGACAATATACAGCCTTGAGGTACTCCTTTTCCTATTTGGAACCAGTCTGTTGTTCCATGTCCAGTTCTAACTATTGTTTCCTGACCTGCATACAGATTTCCCAGGAGGCAGGTCAAGTGGTCTAGTATTCCAATCTCTCAGAATTTTCCAAAGTTAGTTGTGATCACACAGTCAAAGGCTTTGACATAATCAAATAAAACAGAAATAGATGCTTTCTGGAACTCTCTTTCTTTTTTGATGATCTAGTGGATGTTGGCAATTTGATCTCTGTTCCTCTGCCTTTTCTAAAACCAGCTTGAACATCTGGAAGTTCACTGCTCATGTATTACTGAAGCCTGGCTTGGAGAATTTTGAGCATTCATTTGCTAGCATGTGAGATGAGTGCAATTGTGTGGTAGTTTGAACATTCTTTGGCATTGTCTTTCTTTGGGATTGGAATGAAAACTGATCTTTTCCGGTCCTGTGGCCACTGCTGAGTTTTCCAAATTTACTAGCATACTGAGTGCAGCACTTTCACAGCATCATCTTTCAGGATTTGAAATAGCTCAACTGGAATTCCATCACCTCCACTAGCTTTGCTTGTGTGATGCTTCCTAAGACCCATTTGACTTCACATTCCAGTATGTCTGCTTCTAGGTGAGTGATCACACCACTGTGATTATCTGCATTGTGAAGATCTTTTTTGTACAGTTCTTCTGTGTATTCTTGCCACCTCTTCTTAATATCTTCTGCTTCTGTTAGGTCCATACCATTTCTGTCCTTTATCGAGCCCATCTTTGCATGAAATGTTCCCTTGGTATCTCTAATTTTCTTGAAGAGATCTCTTGTCTTTCCCATCCTGTTGTTTTCCTCTATTTCTTTGCACTGATCACTGAGGAAGGCTTTCTTATCTCTCCTTGCTATTCTTTAACTCTGCATTCAGATGGGTATATCTTTCCTTTTCTCCTTTGCTTTTCACTTCTCTTCTTTTCATGGCTGTTTGTAAGTCAACAGCCATTTTGATTTTTTGCTTTTCTTTTTCTTGGGGATGGTCTTGGTCCCTGTCTCCTGTACAGTGTCATGAACCTCCGTCCATAGTTCGCCGGGCCCTCTGTCTATCAGATCTAGTCCCTTAAATCTATTTCTCACTGCATCATATAAGTGGAATGCTTTAGGTCATACATGAATGGTCTAGTGTTTTTCCCTACTTTTTTCAATTTAAATCTTAATTTGGCCATAAGGAGTTCATAATCTGAGCCACAGTCAGCTCCCAGTCTTGTTTTTGCTGACTGTATGGAGTTTTTCCATCTTTGGCTGCAAAGAATATAATCAATCTGATTCAGGCCTTGCAGCCACAAGTGGGTTTATTTTTTGTTTGTTTGGTTTTTTTGCTTTGGAGAACCTTTTGAAAATGGTTTGCTGAATCTGATTCTTTTTTCTTGGGGGTAGAACTTGTATTCCAGATCATATTTTAAGAGGACAGGACAGGAGGAGAAAAGTGACTGGGAAGAAGTTTCCTCTTATCCGGCAGAGTCCACCCTCATCGTGCTGTTGGCCACTATGAGACAGCTGCCCTGGACTAAGAGCTTTAACTTTGAGGGTGCTCATGGGGGTTTTTGTTTTGAGGTTTTGGGTTGTTGGTGGTTGGCTTTTTTTTTTTTTTAATTTTGATGTGTGTGCATGTGTGTCTATCGTGCTTAGGTTGCACATTTAATCTTCACCTTCCAAGAGATGGCCACCCTCTTGGACAGCCGCTCAGTGGACCATTAGACTCGGGAAGAAAACCCTGCTGGCAGCTGTGCCTCCCGGGTCCTCTCACTCATGTTTTGACTGTGTGTTCCTTTCTGCTGATGCTCTTGACAGCTGCCTGGTCATCATCTGCCTGTGGAAGTTGGAAACAAGTATTGTAGACCCAACACACATTCTAAATTTATAATGAGTAATAATTGGAACAAATAAAGGTTCTTGTACCCAAAGAGACTCTCCTGGGAAAAACAGCTTTTTTTTTTTTTTTAAGAGTAAGACTGAATAGGAAGAACAGATTCAGAAATATGATGTAGAACAGGTTTTGAAGGAAGAGAATTTTCTCTCCTGTATATGTTTAAAGGAAATTTGACAGTTTCAATGCCTACTAATCAAATGTTTACGCAGCTAACCATGTGTCCAAGTTGCTCGCAGAGTTTCCTTCAGATCTGAGTGCTGCCTGCTGAATTTAGAGAACTTCAGACAGCAGCTCTGTGGACTTTTGTTTTTTGCCACAACTAATAGGACAATTGACAAAATGTGATACACTGGAGAAGGGAATAGCAAATCATTTCGGTATTCTTGCCTTGAGAACCCCATGAACAGTACGAAAAGGCAAAATGATAGGACACTGAAAGATGAACTCTCCAGGTCAGTAGGTACCCAGTATGCTACTGGAGATCAGTGCAGAAATAACTCCAGAAAGAATGAAGAGATGGAGCCAAAGCAAAAACAAAAACCCAGTTGTGGATGCAACTGGTGATAGACGCAAGGTCCGATGCTGTAAAGAGCAATACTGCATAGGAACCTGGAATGTTAGGTCCATGAATCAAGGCAAATTGGAAGTGGTCAAACAGGAGATGGCAAGAGGGAACATCGACATTTTAGGAATCAGCCAACTAAAATGGACTGGAATGGGTGAATTTAATTCAGATGACCATTATATCTACTACTGTGGGCAAGAATCCCCTGGAAGAAATGGAGTAGACATCATAGTCAACAAGAGAGTCCGAAATGCAGTACTTGGATGCAACCTCAAAAACGACAGAATGATCTCTGTTCATTTCCAAGGCAAACCATTCAATATCACGGTAATCCAAGTCTATGCCCTGACCAATAATGCTGAAGAAACTGAAGTTGAGTGGTTCTATGAAGACCTACAAGATCTTTTAGAACTAACACCCAAAAAAGATGTCTTTTTCATTATAGGGGACTGGAATGCAAAAGTAGGAAGTCAAGAAACACCTGGTAAATTTGGCCTTGGAGCACGGAATGAAGCAGGACAAAAGCTAATAAGCGAACACACTGGTCATAGCAAACACCCTCTTCAACAACGCAAGAGAAGACTCTACACATGGTGACTTCAGTGCACATTAATGTTTGAGAAACTTTGTTCTAAATCAACTACCTTGGAAGTAAAGAATAAATGATTAAGTGGATTGACTGTTAACATAGTTCAGTTAAGTTCAGTTCAGTCGCTCAGTCGTGTCCGACTCTCCGCGACCCCATGAATCACAGCACGCCAGGCCTCCCTGTCCATCACCAACTCCAGGAGTACACTCAAACTCATGTCCACAGAGTCGGTGATGCCATCCAGCCATCTCATTCTCCGTCGTCCCCTTCTCTTCCTGCCCCCAACCTTTCCCAGCATCAGTCTTTTCCAGTAATACAGTTTAATTAAGCCATAGAATTTAAACCTCATTGAGACTTAAAAAATCTAATAGTTGGGGAAGCTGTACATGTGTGCAGGCTGGGGTATAAGGGAAATCTCTGTACTTTCTGCTCTGTTTTTCTGCAAATCTAAAACTGCTTTAAAAAAAATAGGTCTATCAAAAAATCTAACTAAGACCATGGATAGTGGTAACATGTAATAATACTTAACATCTGTGGATTGTGTGTTTTTTTTAATTCTGAGAATATGATTAAGACAACGGACACTTTTTTCAGGAAAAATTATGCACAAACAAATATTACACATAAAGTTGTATATAAAATCAGGGATACATGAATCACCCAATGACTATGATACCTCCAGATTAAGAACTCCTGGATAACAAGATGTTAGGCTCTTATTTCACAGAACAAACATTGATAGAGCTCCCAAGATATACCAAGAGTGTTGTTTTAGGATCAGGCACGGGTTACTTGTGAAAAAATAAGTAACTCAGTCTTAAAGGGATTTATATTCTTGTGGATGAACATAAACATAACAGATAAAGATACAGGGATAAACAATGTAATTAACTAAATTACATGCTGTGCTGTGCTAGGTCACTTCAGTTGTGTTCGACTCTTTTCGACCCTATGGACTGTAGCCCACCAGACTCCTCTGTCCATGGTATTCTCCAGGCAGGAAGTGGGAGTGGGTTGCCATGCCCTCCTCCAGGGGATCTTCCCGACCCAGGGATCGAACCCATGTCTCCCTCGGCTCTGGCATTGTAGATAGATTCTTCACTGCTTAGCCACTGGGGAAACCCCAAGGAAATTACATAAGCCGGTTATTAAAGTGTTCGGTGCCAGAAGGGAAAAAGGGGCCGGCAGGGAAAGTGTGATCTTACACCTGAGGCCCAAGGGCTTTGTGGAATTGGGGATATTTTAAGTAAGGGATTCAGGTCGGGCCTCTCTGAGAAAGTGACTTGTGAGCAAACGCTTAGCGGTAAAGGAGTTGGTCAATAAGAGGTTGAGGAAAATGATGCTTCAAGCAGAAAGACAACCTGTGACAAGGTACAAAAGGTGGAGCGTGGCTGGTGAGAACAAGGAACAGTAAGGTCAGTGTGGCCAGAGCAGACTTATTGAGCGGGAAAGGATAAAGGGAGAGGTTGGAAAATTGAGGCCTCATGAGAGGGCTTTAAAATGGTGGTTGTTTTTACTCTGAATGTGACAGGGATCCGGTAGAGGGTTTGGAGTGCAGGAATTATTTTATTCAACAGAGTTGAATAAAGAGATAGTTAGACTAAAGAGATAGTTGTGTTATATAACGACTGTCAGAAGAAGCACAGGGCACGAGTGAAAGTCAAAGACCCAGCAGGTGCGAGGCTTCAGGCAGGGCACGTGCCGTGAAGGTGCTGAGAAGCTGTCTGACTCTAAATCATACTGAAGGCGGGCCAACAGGATTCCTTTACTTTTTTTAAATAGTAGATTTATTGAGATATTATACACATACCATAAAGCTAATTCTTCTAAAGTGTACAAGTCAGTGGCTTTCAGTACATTCACAAAAGTATGCACTGATTCCCCACTCTCTAATTCCAGAACAGTTTCTTAAGACTTAATTTTTTTTTTTACTCTTTCAGATATTATATTCACCCTTTGATTCTAACTACTGGCTTCCCTTGTGGCTCAGCTGATATAGAATCCGCCTGCAATGCGGGAGACCTGAATTCTATCCCTGGGTTGGGAAGATCCCCTGGAGAAGGGAAAGGCTACCCACTCCAGTATTCTGGCCTGGAGAATTCCATGGACTGTATAGTACATGGGATCGCAAACAGTTGGACATGACTGAGCAACTTTCACTTCACTTTCTAAATACAGGACCTAAACTTTTTTTAGTATAGAAAATAAAAATAGGGGAGTAGAGGCAGGCATGAGAGGGAGGGGATGTGTATATACTTAGAGCTGATTCAGGGCTTCCCAGGTGGCTCAGTGGTAAAGAGTCCACCTGCCAATGCAGGAGATTTGCTTTCAATCCCTAGGTCAGAAAGATCCATGGAGAAGGAAATGACAACCCTCTCCAGTATTCTGCCCCAGGGAATCCCATGGAAAGCGGAGCCTGGCAGGCTGCAGTCCATGGGGTCACAGGTCAGGCATGGCCTGAGCAACTGAGCGCACATGCAGACTTGATTCAGGTGGTTGTGCAGTGGAAACTAGCACAGCACTGTAGAGCAAGTATTCTTCAATTAAAGGGATAGTTAGGGAATCTGGGACCGACATGTGCACACTGCTGTATTTAAAATGGATAACCAGCAAGGATCTACTGTATAGCACAGGGAACTCTGCTTCATGTCATGTGGCAGGCTGGATGGGTTGGGAATGTGGGGGAGAATGGATGTATTTCCTGTCCACCTGAAGCTACCATGACATTGTCAACTGGCTATACTCCAAAGCAAAATAAAAAGTTTAAAAAATTAATAAAAATAAGCAAGAAATATTTTATTATTTTTTTTGTAATTAATTTATTTTATATTGGAGGCAAATTATTTTACAATATTATATTGGTTGGTTTTGCCATACATTGACATGAACTCGCCCCGGGTTTAAATAAGTTCCCCCTCCTGAACCCCCTTCCCACCTCCCCCCTCCCTTTATCCTCCCTCTGGGTCATCCCCGCATGCCAGCCCCGAGCATCCTATAACATGCATTGACCCTGAACTAGTGATTCGTTTCACATATGACAACATACGTGTTTCAATGCCATTCTCCCAAATCATCCCACCCTCACCCTCTCCCATAGAGTCCCAAAGACTGTTCTATACATCTGTGTCTCTTTTGCTGTCTCGTATACAGGGTTATCATTTGCATCTTTCTAAATTCCATATATATGCGTTAGTATACTGTATTGATGTTTTTCTTTCTGGCTTACTTCACTCTGTATAATAGGCTCCAGTTTCATCCACCTCATTAGAACTGATTCAAATGTATTCTTTTTAATGGCTGAATAATACTCCATTGTGTATATATACCAAAGCTTTCTTATCCATTCGTCTGCAGATGGACATCTAGGTTGCTTCCATGTCCTGGCTATTATAAACAGTGCTGCAATGAACATTGGAGTACATGTGTCTCTTTCAATTCTGGTTTCCTCGGTGTGTATGCCCAGGAGTGCGATTGCTGGATCATATGGCAATTCTATTTCCAGCTTTTTGAGGAATCTCCACACTGTTCTCCATAGTGGCTGGACTAGTTTGCATTCCCACCAAAAGTGTAAGAGGGTTCCTTTCTCTCCACATCCTCTCCAGCATTTATTGCATGTAGACTTTTGGATAGCAGCCATTCTGACTGGTGTGAAATGGTATCTCATTGTGGTTTTGATTTGCATCTCTCTGATTATGAAGGATGTTGAGCATTTTTTCATGTGTTTGTTAGCCATCTTTATGTCTTCTTTGGAGAAATGTCTGTTTAGTTCTTTGGCCCATTTTTTGATTGGGTCATTTATTTTTCTGGAATTGAGCTGCAGGAGCTGCTTATATATTTTGGAGATTAATTCTTTATCCGTTGCTTCATTTGCTATTATTTTCTCCCACTCTGAAGGCTGTCTTTTCACCTTACTTATAGTTTCCTTTGCTGTGCAGAAGCTTTTGATTTTAATTAGGTCCCATTTGTTTATTTTTGCTTTTATTTCCAATATTCTGGGAGGTGGGTCATGGAGGATCCTACTGTGATTTATGTCGGAGAGTGTTTTGCCTACGTTCTCCTCTAGGAGTTTTATAGTTTCTGGTCTTACATTTAGCTCTCTAATCCATTTTGAGTTTATTTTGGTGTATGGTGTTAAGAAGTGTTCTAGTTTCGTTCTTTTACAGGTGGCTGACCAGTTTTCCCAGCACCACTTGTTAAAGAGACTGTCTTTTCTCCATTTTATATTCTTGCCTCCTTTGTCAAAGATGAGGTGTCCATAGGTGCGTGGATTTATCTCTGGGCTTTCTATTTTGTTCCATTGATCTATATTTCTGTCTTTATGCCAGTACCATACTGTCTTGATGATTGTGGCTTTGTAGTAGAGCCTGAAGTCTGGCAGGTTAATTCCCCCAGTTCCATTCTTCTTCCTCAAGATTGCTTTGGCTATTCGAGGTTTTTTTGTATTTCCATATAAATTGTGAGATTATTTGTTCTAGTTCTGTGAAAAATATCGTTGGTAGATTGATAGGGATTGCATTGAATGTATAAATTACTTTGGGTAGTATACTCATTTTTACAATATTTATTCTTCCAATCCATGAACATGGTATATTTCTCCATCTATAAGTGTCCTCTTTGATTGCTTTCAGTAGTGTTTTATAGTTTTCTACGTACAAGTCTTCTGTTTCCTTAGGTAGATATATTCCTAAGTATTTAATTCTTTTCGTTGAAACAGTGAATGGAATAGTTTCCTTAATTTCTCTTTCTATTTTCTCATTATTAGTGTATAGGAATGCAAGGGATTTCTGTGTGTTGATTTTATATCCTGCAACGTTACTGTAATCATTGATTAGCTCTAGTAGTTTTCTGGTAGAGTCTCTAGGGTTTTCTGTGTAGAGGATCATGTTATCAGCGAACAGTGAAAGTTTTACTTCTTCTTTTCCAATTTGGATTCCTTTTATGTCTTTTTCTGCTCTGATTGCTGTGGCCAAAACTTCCAGAACTATGTTGAATAGTAGTGGTGAGAGTGGGCACCCTTGTCTTGTTCCTGACTTTAGGGGAAATGCTTTCAGTTTTTCACCATTGAGGATAATGTTTGCTGTGGGTTTGTCATATATAGCTTTTATTATGTTGAGGTATGTCCCTTCTATTCCCACTTTCTGGAGGGTTTTGATCATAAATGGATGTTGAATTTTGTCGAAGGCTTTCTCTGCATCTATTGAGATAATCATATGATTTTTATTTTTCAGTTTGTTAATGTGGTGTATTACATTGATTGATTTGCGGATATTGAAGAATCCTTGCATTCCTGGGATAAAGCCCACTTGGTCATGATGTATGATCTTCTTAATATGTTGTTGGATTCTGATTGCTAGAATTTTGTTAAGGATTTTTGCATCTATGTTCATCAGTGATATTGGCCTGTAGTTTTCTTTTTTTGTGGGGTCTTTACCAGGTTTTGGGATTAGGGTGATGGTGGCCTCATAGAATGAGTTTGGAAGTTTCCCTTCCTCAGCAATTTTCTGGAAGACTTTGAGTAGAATAGGTGTTAGCTCTTCTCTAAATTTTTGGTAGAATTCGGCTGTGAAGCCGTCTGGACCTGGACTTTTGCTTGCTGGAAGATTCTTGATTACAGCCTCTAGTTCCGTGCTTGTGATGGGTCTGTTCAGATTTTCTATTTCTTCCTGGTTCAGTTTTGGAAAGTTGTACTTTTCTAGGAATTTGTCCATTTCTTCCAGGTTATTCATTTTATTGCCATATAATTGCTGATAGTATTCTCTAATAATCCTTTGTATTTCTGTGTTGTCAGTTGTGATCTCTCCATTTTCATTTCTAATTTTATTGATTTGGTTCTTCTCCCTTTGTTTCTTGATAAGTCTGGCTAGTGGTTTGTCAATTTTATTTACCTTCTCAAAGAACCAGCTTTTGGCTTTGTTGATTTTTGCTATGGTCTCTTTTGTTTCTTTTGCATTTATCTCTGCCCTAATTTTTACGATTTCTTTCCTTCTACTGACCCTGGGGTTCTTCATTTCTTCCTTTTCTAGTTGCTTTAGATGTAGAGTTAGGTTATTTAGTTGACTTTTTTCTTGTTTCTTGATGTGTGCCTGTATTGCTATGAACTTCCCCCTTAGCACTGCTTTTACAGTGTCCCAGAGGTTTTGGGTTGTTGTGTTTTCATTTTCATTCATTTCTATGCATATTTTGATTTCTCTTTTGATTTCTTCTATGATTTGTTCATTATTCAGCAGTGTGTTGTTCAGCCTCCATATGTTGGCATTTTTAATAGTTTTTCTCCCATAATTGAGATCTAATCTTACTGCATTGTGGTCAGAAAAGATGCCTGGAATGATTTCAACTTTTTTGAATTTACCAAGGCTAGATTTATGGCCCAGGATGTGATCTATCCTGGAAAAGGTTCCGTGTGCACTTGAGAAAAAGGTGAAATTCATTGTTTTGGGGTGAAATGTCCTATAGATATCTATTAGGTCTAACTGGTCTATTGTATCATTTAAAGTTTGTGTTTCCTTGTTAATTTTCTGTTTAGTTGATCTATCCATAGATGTAAGTGGGGTATTAAAATCTCCCACTATTATTGCATTATTGTTAATTTCCCCTTTCATACTTCTTAGTAATTGTCTTACATATTGCGGTGCTCCTATGTTGGGTGCATAAATATTTATAATTGTTATATCTTCATCTTGGATTGATCCTTTGATCATTATGTAGTTTCCTTCTTTGTCTCTTTTCACAGCCTTTGTTTTAAAGTCTATTTTATCTGATATGAGTATTGCTACTCCTGCTTTCTTTTGGTCTCTATTTGCATGGAATATCTTTTTCCAGCCCTTTACTTTCAGTCTGTATGTGTCCCTCGTTTTGAGGTGGGTCTCTTGCAGACAACATATATGGGGGTCTTGTTTTTGTATCCATTCAGCCAGCCTTTGTCTTTTGGTTGGGGCATTCAACCCATTTACGTTTAAGGTAATTATTGATAAGTACGATCCCGTAGCCATTTTCTTTATTGCCTTGGGTTCGAGTTTATACACCCTTTCTGTGTTTCCTGTCTAGAAAAGATCCTTTAGCATTTGTTGGAGAGCTGGTTTGGTAATGCTGAATTCTCTCAGCTTTTGCTTGTCTGTAAAGCTTTTGATTTCTCCTTCATATTTGAATGAGATCCTTGCTGGGTACAGTAGTCTGGGCTGTAGGTTATTTTCTTGCATCACTTTAAGTATGTCTTGCCATTCCCTCCTGGCCTGAAGAGTTTCTGTTGAAAGATCGGCTGTTATCCTTATGGGAATCCCCTTGTGTGTTATTTGCTGTTTTTCCCTTGCTGCTTTTAATATTTGTTCTTTGTGTTTGATCTTTGTTAATTTGATTAATATGTGTCTTGGAGTATTTCGCCTTGGGTTTATCCTGTTGGGGACTCTCTGGGTTTCTTGGACTTGGGTGATTATTTCTTTCCCTATTTTAGGGAAGTTTTCAACTATTATCACCTCAAGTATTCTTTGATGGTCTTTCTTTTTGTCTTCTTCTTCTGGGACTCCTATGATTCGAATGTTGGAGCGTTTAACATTGTCCCAGAGGTCTCTAATATTGTTCTCATTTCTTTTAATTTGTTTTTCTTTTTTCCTCTCTGTTTCATTTATTTCTACAATTCTATCTTCTAGCTCACTTATCCTGTCTTCTGCCTCTGTTATTCTACTGTTTGTTCCCTCCAGAGTGTTTCTGATCTCATCTATTGCATTATTCATTGTATATTGACTCTTTTTTATTTCCTCTAAGTCCTTCTTAAACCTTTCTTCCATCTTCTCAATCCTTTTCTCCAGGTTATTTATCTGTAACTCCATTTTGCTTTCAAGATTTTGAATCATTTTCACCACCAAAATTCGAAATTCTTTATCAGGTAGATTCCCTATATCTTCCTCTTTTGTTTGTGTTTGTGGGCATTTATCTTGTTCCTTTACTTGCTGGGTATTTCTCTGCCTCTTCATCTTGCTTATAATGCTTTGCTTGGGGTGGCCTTTCCCTCTTCTGGCCGTTTGTGGAGATCTCTTTATTATGTAGTTTCCTCTCTGTGTGTGGGGTTGGACAGGTGACTTGTCAAAATTCCCTGGTTATGGTAGCTTGTGTCGATGTTCTGGTTGGTGCAGCTGGATTTGTTCTCTCTGGAGTGCAATGAAGTGTCCAGTTATGAGATGTCAGTGGGTTTGGAGTGACTTTGGGCAGCCTGTATATTGAAGCTCAGGGCTAGTTTCCTGTGTTACTGGAAAATTTGCGGGGTATGTCTTGCTCTGGAACTTGTTGACCCTTGGGTGGTGCTTGGTTTTAGTGTAGGTATGGAGACGTTTGATGAGCCCCTATCGATTAATGTTCCCTGGAGTCAAGAGTTCTCTGGTGTTCTCAGGATTCGGCCTTAAGCCTCTTGCCTCTGGTTTTTAGTCTTATTCTTGGAGTAGCCTCTAGACGTCTCTATCTGTCATTTCCAAGGTGGTTCCCTCTGTTTTAGCTTCTGTTTGCTGGTCTCTTCAGTGTCTAATTTCCGCCCTGATACTAGGGGGCGGGTGGACACTTTTTAAGGCTCAGTTGTTCAGTCCTGTTCTGGGAAGGGAGGAACGCTGCAGTCGAATATCTCTGGCGTCTGTGGGGAGTGCTTGCAGCATCTCGGCCACACTGGGTTTGCCCCCGCTCACAGCACGTATGCTGTCCCAGTCTATACTGCACAGGCTCTAGGTTGCTCTGCCGGGAACTGTCCGAGGCCGGCGCCGGGTTGTATGCACTTCCCAGGTCTGAGCGGCTCAAGTTCAGGTTCTCAGGTACTCCATAAAGGCGCAGACTTGGTTGGGCCTGCGTTTTGTGCCTCCCCCAGTCCGAGCAGCTCAGGGGACCAGGTGTTTGGTGAGCGCGGTCTCTGCTACTTATCGCCTCCCCAGTCCCCGCCACTCAGTTTTCTGGGTGTACAACTGGTGCACCTTCTCAGGGGGATATCGACCGGCCCGAGCCCAAGAAGTCCTGAATAGCAACAAGCCTGTCTGAAGTTTGTATCAGATGCCTTTCTGGGGCCGCGGTTGCCCGCTCCGGCTCTGGCTGCACTCCGTGCCTGTCTCGGCGGGGGATGGGGGATGGGCCAGTCGCAGCCGGCTTGCTCTGCTCAGTCCTTTATTCTGTGAGAGGGGCTGGCCGAGTCGTAGGTTAGAGCTTTCCGCCTTTTCGTGGGGAAGCTATCCCACAGTCTGCTTTGCTCTCCCCAGTTCTCTCAAATTGTTCTCGCGGCATTCAAGCCCAGTCCTCTCTCTAAGCAGTTCAGCCGGCTCCTCCCTGCCCAGCCCCCGCTTGCTAATGGCGTATGCAGGCGTCTGCGCTGCTTCTCCACTGGGAGTTACCATTTGGCGGGTAATCTGTGGGTTTTAAAAAAAATCTTAAAAAAAAAAGAGGGTTATGTGGCCCTCTGAGCTTCCAAGGCTCGCCACAGATTCGCCAGTGAGAGTGTTTCCTGGTGTTTGGAAAGTTCTCTCTTTTTAAAGCCTCCCTTCCCGGGACGGAGCTCCGTCCCTACTTCTTTTGTCTCGCTTTTTATCTTTTATGTTTTTTCCTACCTCCTTTTGAAGACAATGGGCTGCTTTTCTGGGTGCCTGACGTCCTCTGCCAGCATTCAGAAGTTGTTTTGTGGACTTTACTCCACGTTCAAATGTTCTTTTGATGAATTTGTGGGGGAGAGAGTGGTCTTGCCGTCCTATTCCTCCGCCATCTTGTTCCTTCTCCAAGAAACATTTTAAAAACGAAAGAAATGTATGATTTTGTTCCACTATCCAATGTACTGGTGTTGGGAAGCACTTAAGTGGAAAGGGTGTATTGACCAAAAATATGACGTAGGAATGACTGTCGCAGTATCAACTCCACCCAGTTTGTAGTTGTACCTAGGTACCTGTGTTGGGTGTATGCAGAGGAGACATTCAAACTGTATGTGACATGGGTATGGCATGAGAGAGACATGGTATGCATTCCAGGTTGGCTTGGAGACCTCTCTTGATCAGATAAGAGCCCTCCCTATGAATGTGCCATCATAGAGTGCCCCACTTGCTGCCGTATGTGCTATCTGAAATAACACATTATGGTATATAACTTTAATGCCATGGAAGCTAAAATGTATCAATCCCTCTATAATGTTAAACTTCAACAACTCTCAGTGATATGTTCATTTAAAAATACATTTTCCACACTGATCTGACCACTAGCTGTATTATTTTAAACTCACCATTTAACTTTTCTTACTTTCAGTCCCTCCCTGATCAAATTCCATGTTGGATCTGAGCTGGTGTCTAGCATGTGTTTGCAGGAGCTCAGAGTGCAGCCTGCTATGTGGAGCGTCATGACCATTTCATCCAAGTGGCGCACATAGAAAGGCTGAGCAAAACTACCATTAATTTTAGAATTCTCAATATATTTAAGGAAATGAATGGTGGCATTTTTATGGGGGTGTTTGAATGAAAGTTCAAGATCAGATTATTAGTATTTGAAAAGCCAGACTGGAAAAGGCAACAAAGGGCCAAACTGCAGTAGAGTCCTAGTTAATTAAATCCAAATTTCATCCACATAAATGTGTATCTCAGAAGGAAAACTGTCTCACAATTGCTCATTTCTAGAAACTTTCATTCCATCACGAATTGACTAAACATCAAAATTGAATAAATGGTTATTCAGCCCTTTTCCAAGTCATATATTAAAAATATAACTTAAAAATATCTTTGGGAGAATTTCAGTTAGGAACAACTAAGAAACAGCTATAGAAGCTTATTTCCTCTGAAACCAGTAATCCTTTATAAGACCTAGATAATATTTATCAAACTCTCTGGGTGACTGAGGAGAACTAAAATTATATTAAATAAGACAAGGGTCTTAAGATGGCTGTAACTATAAATTTACAATTTTATCCAGTTCCTGATGGTTAAAAATTATAATTATTTTCTATTTTTGAACAAAATTTTGATCAAGATTCTTATGTTTCCATTTTAGCTGATAGTGGAGAAAAAACTAGTTTATCATTTGTGGTTAATTATCAGTAGAACTATTTTCTCTCTCCAGACCTATTTTTATGAACACCATTTGCAGGCATGGGATAGGAGAAGGACAAGAAAAGGAAAGGAGAGAAAGAGAGAAAAAAGAGGGATAAAATAAATGTGTCAAAGGAGAAAGAAATAATGAGTGAGAAAAAAAATGAGAGGGTAAGAGTTAAGAGAAAGAAATGTCAGAAGTGAGCAGGTGTAGGGAATTTCCATAATTATCTTCAAGAGTTGTTCAGGGTCTTCATTAAATCTGTTTCCTAAAATACACCTGGATTCCACTGGAATTTTCATTACATGTACAACACTATAGAATAAAAACAAGATATATCCCAGACTGGAATTAGGTAACTGTCTATGATGAAACAGTAGGGAAACAAATGAAATATAAGGAATCAGGTCAGCTACTTTGGCCACCTCATGCGAAGTGTTAACTCACTGGAAAAGACTCTGATGCTGGGAGGGATTGGGGGCAGGAGGAGAAGGGGATGACAGAGAATGAGATGGCTGGATGGAATCACCAACTCGATGGACGTGAGTTTGAGTGAACTCCAGGAGTTGGTGATGGACAGGGAAACCTGAAGTGCTGTGATTCATGGGGTCACAAAGAGTCGGACACAACTGAGCAACTGAACTGAACAGAACTGAAACATAGAAATAACTCACACTTTAGTAACGATCAGTAAGGAAGTGCCCCCAAAGCTAGATGAATATATTTATTCTAATTGCATTAATGTAGAAGAAAGACTGGAGTAGAAACTGCAACAATGAAATCTTATCCCTTTCGTTTTACTCTTTAATAAGAAAGATGGTACTAGAAAAAGGAGAATATCCTCTTGGAGGCTTCAAAGAAGGAGCTCTGAAATGCTTTTGCTTCCAGCCTACACCAAGACACAAGATAATCTGCATGCAAGATGACCCCAATACCACATCTTCGCAGTGGACATGTTACCTTGGTGAACATGAAGTAAAGATATGACGGCTGGATGGTACAATTATTAATGCTTTGTATTCACAAACTACCTCTAAAAGCCAAATAGCATCTCACACAAGCTAGTCTCCAAGGAGAGATTACACTGACTGGTAGACTATAGTGTATGGTCCCTGTGACACTTCTTCAGTACAAATTACCAAATCGGCTTTGTGATTCCTGTATCTACTATAACATTGAGTGTGTGTTTAGTCAGTCATGTCTGGTTCTTTGCAACCCTTTGTACTGTAACCTGCCAGGCTCCTCTGTCCATGGGGTTTTTCAGGCAAGAATACTGGAGTAGGTTGCATTTTCCTCCTCCAGGCCATCTTCCCGACCCAGGGATTGAACCCATGTCTCCTGTGTCTCCTGCATTGCAGACAGATTATTTACCCGCTGAACCATCAGAGAAGCCCTATAACATTGATTAGGGAACCTCAATTACTCCGCATCCCTGAAAAAAATCAAGTTGCTAAAACAAAAAGGACACAGACTTGTCCCATGATCATGGAAACCACAATGATATACCACCATCTCTGCAGTGCTCTGTGATGACCAAGTGTTCTTTCTAAGGACATAGCAGGCCATTCCATTATATTTGCAGAGTCTAAATTCCATGCCTCTTTCCTTGAAGTTTGCCCAAAGTTTTACTTAAAGACTTATAAAAGACGAACACATCTTTGAGTAATAAAATTGCAAATAAAGTTGAATCACTTACATAATGTACATATTTGAAAGGAAGAGGATGTGGAATAGCTATGCCCTTATGCAATTACAACAAACTCAGGAAAACAAGCCATTGGAAAATAATTTTCCTTTCTTTGAAACCTCCTCCAGTTTATGTGGCTTTGGAGAGGTGCATAAAATCACAATCTCCGTTTGTAAAATGTTCCATCTGTTCCTGCCTCTTATTCCCCGACTTGAAGACTAAATCCTTTGGCTTCCCAATTATCCTCAGTATCCAACTGTGATGATGGCAAAGGAGATGGTAGAAGAAGGATGAGGAACTAAGAAATGGCAATTGAGTTTTCATCAAAATATGTCTAGTAAGAAATATATGTAGAGAGAGAGATGCAGAAAATCTAGACAATATTATAGTTTCATAATTATTCCAGCTTCACTTGCATATATTGGCTTCCAGGTGAAGTTGTTCCTTTGTATAATCTTTCTTTCCTATGTCTAGAAATCTACATATATTGACTATGATATATAAGAGGAAAGAGACCTAGCATATACCGAGTAGCCACTGTGTCAGGAATCATATACAAATAATTACACTTTAGGAGGGCTTCCCAGGTGGTGCTATTGCTAAAGAACCCCCCGCCCCCGCCAATGCAGGTAGATGTAAGAGATGTTGGTTCTATCCCTGGGTTGGGAAGATACCATGGAAGAGGAAATGGCAGCACACCCCAGTATTTTTTCCTGGAGAATACCATGGACAGAAGAGCCTGGTGGGCTACAGTCCATAGGGTCTCAAAGAGTCAGAAACGACTGAAGCAACTTAGCACACTTAATCTTCCCCACAAGCATTCTCAATTTTAAGATGAGGGAGATAAGCCTTATGGATGCCAAGTCAATGGCCAAGACTACATGAACTAAGTAAGTAGTAGGATTGGGAATGAGACTGAGTGGCATGCTCTTTCCACTATACTACCCTGCCCCTACTAGTGAGTGGCAGTTTCCCATGACAGTGGAAAGCTCAGGACCTTATAATAAGACACATGGATTTGAATCCTAGACCTGCCATTTTCCAGCTTGTGATTTCCGGCCGGTTAGCTCTCTGAATGCTTCCTCTTCTGTAAAATCTATATAATAATGAGGTCTAGCATACAGGTTTATTGCGATGATTGTGCCACAATGTATTTAAACTATTCAGCATATTAGTTGTGTACTTAATAATATAAGCCATTTAGAGACAGATATCATTAAAGAAAGAAACATACATCAGAATCAGGCTAGTCCATTGTAAGAGGTTCCACAACTCTAATATTCTTACTGTTAAATTTTATAATCAACCCCAATTGGTTGAATCATATTTGTACCCAAAATAACTTGGAGGGAAAATGTTTCTATGGGCCAGAACATTTCTATTATACTGCTTTCTAAATTTCTTTATTTGCAGATGGTGTAGCCCTCACATGTAAAATACCATGTATGAACAAGGAATAGAGGATAGACAGGGCCACAAAATCAACCTATTTGTCCCAAACTCATTCTCTAGAGTTTTGCCCTTTGTTTTTGTTCACTCACTAAATTATATTCAACTCTTTGGAACCTGATGGACAGTACAGCAGTCTTCCCTGTCCTTCACTGTCTCCTAGAGTTTGCTCAAATTCATGTCCACTGAGTCGATGATGCCAGCCAACCATCTCATCCTGTCTTTTCCTTAAGCTCCAGTTATATTTGAAATAGTTTCCCCTTGATATCTGTGGGGGATTGGTTCCAGGAGTCCTGATGGAGAATAAAGTTCACAGAGGCTCAAGACCATCATGTAAAATGTCTCAGTACAGTGAATACAGTGCAGCTTCCAAAGTCGGAGTTCCTCATCCTCAGATTCAACCAACTATGGGCCGAGGATACAGAAGGCCATTTGAGTGCATTTCTTTGAAGCCAAAAGACATCTGCCTTATTTATTATATGTATTATCTTCTAAAATGTTTATAGGTTAACAAACTCTTGAGCCTTATATGTTTATTTTGAAATGTATACTTGCCTATATGACTTCAAGATACTTCTTCAAAATAAATATACATTAAACACTTAAGTTTCATAGAATAATTGATTTACTTCTTGAAGCTGTTAGTCTGAGAAGACCTAAGACTACAGAAAAGACAATAAAGTGGTATACCATCTCATGAAACTTCTAAGTCAATGGAAGTTAGCTAACTTTTCCACACCAGAACTCCTCTATTTTCTGCATATAGAAATAGAAGGGACACCATTCATACCCCTTATAAAAGATGCAGGGAATAAGAGAGAATTTTCATGTTTCCAGTGTTGATTACCTAGAATTAGTGCAAATAACAGCTATAGGTAATGCTTTAATAAAAGCACTGTGAGATTGAGTTCAGTTCTCTTCCCCAGTACTTAGCATCCATGTGACTTCAGGCAAGTTACTTAAACTCTAAAACAATTTCCTGAGATGTAAATTAGAGCTGTGAACACCTGTTTGTCAGTACAAGGCAGCTAGAGCAAGATGCTGGTGAGAACTGGATATGAAGGAAGTAAGAATGTTTCCTGAAAGATAAATTCAAAATAGATTTCAAAGAGATTACAACAAGTAATAGCAAAAATTAGAAACAATACAACAAATGACTCAGATGTTAACATATTTGACTGTAACACTTATCTATAGAAAAAAATGTATCAATTAGAAATGGGGATGGTGTTCAAAAAACATCATAAAGACAAAAGTTGAAATGTCTATCCAATATCTAAGAGGAAATTTGATATCTATTTTGGGAAAAATGCATGAAGTTATATCTAAGTCCATGAAGTTATATTAACTTCTCTTATTTTAATTGGATCCTCACAAATCAATTTGATGATTAAAATTTGGCATCCCTGAAATTCTGCCTACAGAGTGGGAAACAGCTGCTCATAAAAACTGTCTTCTGTCATCTCTAATTTTTTATGGTGTTGAGTATTACTGCTCCTATAATAATTTTTTCTCATCATTAGTCAAAAAGTCAATGCCTACCTGTTAAGTATCCATGATGTGCCTAGAAATTCATGACAGGTGCTAGGAAAAAAGCAGCAAATAAAGCATGTGCTATCCCAGATTTTACAGAGCAAACTAGGGAAATTCCACCGCACGTTCATCAATTTCCATTCGATTTTAAACATAATTTTCATGATCAAGTTCAAATGTTAATTGATTTTGTATTCTAATGACATCAAGTTAATGAAACTGAAAAACTGATGACCAAGTTCTCGACTTATATACATTCACCAAAAAGTTATTTGCTTTCATTTTACTTTTCTTAGGAAAATTCTAAGCATTAACATGAGTGGTAAAGTCTTAACACCACAGTTGGTAGAGTGGGATATCTATTGATAATTTGTTTTCAAAGACATCTACATAAATGAGTGAAGATTAAAGTGAAATTATTTGATACATAATAGATGCTCATGCTGGGAGGGATTGGTGGTGGGAGAAGAAGGTGACGACAGAGAATGAGATGGCTGGATGGCACCACCAACTCGATGGACATGAGTTTGAGTGAACTCCGGGAGTTAATGATGGACAGGGAGGCCTGGCATGCTGTGATTCATGGGGTCACAAAGAGTTGGACACAACTGAGCAACTGAACTGAACTGAACTGATAACAGTAATAATGTTGATAATAGTAATAACTAGCACTAACCTGTTTCATTCCATTCAACAATAACTTTAAGGTGAGCTAACTGAGACACAGAACAGTAAGTACTTTTCCCAAAGCCAGACTGTTAGTGAGTGTTCAGTGGAGATAAACTTTGAACTCAAGCAGTCTTACTACAGGGCCTGTGCTTTTAACACACTATATACTTCAGTTCAGTTCAGCTGCTCAGTCGTGTCCGACTCTTTGCGACCCCATGAATCACAGCACGCAAGGCCTCCCTGTGCATCACCAACTCCCGGAGTTCACTCAAACTCATGTCCATCGAGTCGGTGATGCCATCCAGCCACATCATTCTCTGTTGTCCCCTTTTCCTCCCGCCCCCAATCCTTCCCAGCATCAGAGTCTTTTCCAGTGAGTCAACTCGTCGCATGAGGTGGCCAAAGTATTGCAGTTTCAGCTTTAGCATCAGTCCTTCCAATGAACACCCAGGACTGATCTCCTTTAGAATGGACTGGTTGGATCTCCTTGCAGTCCAAGGGACTCTCAAGAGTCTTCTCCAGCACCACAGTTCAAAAGAAGAACTATATACTTATTTTTATTTTATTTTATTATTATGTTATTATTATTATCATCATACCAGGAAAGCCTCTTCCCTAATAAATTAGCAACTATTTAAAGGCTTCTGTGCCCAAAAGCCCCACAGGGTCCTACTGGGTTACACTTTCACCAACCTCTAACTGAAATTAGCATTTTTTTCAATTTCAAGTGTGGGTAAAAAACCACATAAGTATTAGCAGCACCTGTGACTTTGTCACCAACAAAATCACAAGCATTGTTATATAATAATTCTTGCAACAATCTTGAAAGTCCTTTATACTTATTATAATGCTTCAAAACTAGTCACAAAGTCCACTGCTAGACCTTGCTATTTAATGCACTAATTTAAAAAAATCACACATATTCGGGGGTGGGTAGGAGGGTTAGTCGCTAAGTCGTGTCCAACTCTTGTGACCCCATGGACTGTAGCCTGCCATGCTCCCCTGTCCGTGGGATTCTCCAGGCAAGAATACTGGAGTGGGCTGCCATTTCCTTTTCCAGGGGATCTTCCTGACCCAGAGATGGAACCCGGGTCTCCTGCACTGCAGGCAGAGTCCTTACCAACTGAGCTACAAGGGAAGCCAATCCCACATACACTATGTTACAAACTACCCAGATGACTCCGTGGGTAAAGAATCCGCCTGCAATGCAGGAGACAGAGGAGATTCAGGTTCAACCCTTGGGTGGAGGAGATTCCCTGGAAAGAGAAATGGCAACCCATTCCAGTATTTCTTGCCTGAAAAATCCCATGGACAGAGGAACCTGGTGGGCTACAGTCCATGGGGTAACGTAGAGTCAGACACTGCTGCTGCTGCTGCTGCTGCTGCTAAGTCACTTCAGTCGTGTCTGACTCTGTGCGACCCCAGAGATGGCAGCCCGCCAGGCTCCCCCATCCCTGGGATTCTCCAGGCAAGAACATTGGAGTGGGTTGCCATTTCCTTCTCCAATGCATGAAAGTGGAAAGTGAAAAGTGAAAATGAAGTCGCTCAGTCGTGTCCAACTCTTAGCGACCCCATGGACTGCAGCCTACCAGGCTCCTCCGTCCATGGGATTTTCCAGGAAAGAGTACTGGAGTGGATTGCCATTGCCTTCTCCAAAAGTCAAACACGGCTGAGCATTATTAACATCATTATTTGTATCATTATTATTTAGCTTCTTCATCTGTGACCCAAAATTCCTAAGGCAAAATGAAACTTGATTGACCTATTTTAGCAGTTCCTCAAGAGTGGATTATTTCAGCATGGTTTCAGAAATTTGTAGTAGTAATTCTCGGTGGGCTCACAGCAAGAACAGGCCATGAAATGGGTTTTTTAAAATCATAAAGAATTATTGTGCAAAATAATTGACTAATATGCTTTTACTCTAGCAATATTTCTACCAAAGAGCAAGACTAAATATCTGAATGCAATACAATCACAATAACGTTACTACAGAATTGTGTTTACATGTAAAAAGTAAAAAAGCTGATCTGAGAGGATAAGCATGTAAATATGTCTAGGAATATTCTGAGAAACGAGCAAGAAGGAAGACACACTCTTTCAGAAATCATTCTTTCAGTTTATTCTAAAGATATACAAAACTTGATTGTAAATATAAGGTGATATAAAAAGTCTTAAATTCATTTAAAATATTCAGGAAGTTAACTATGAATATATGTTAACATAAGAAAATTTTGATATCAAAAATAAATGTAAAAGAATACATGCTTTATAAAGTGGTTCCGAAATGACTAGCTAGGCATTTCTATTAAAAAAACAGAAAAAATGAAGTATGCATTTCTACACCAATTCTTGGAAATAATTCTAGCGGTATCAATACTTGAATGTAAAATATGAAACAATACTACTCATAAAATACAGATGCATATCATAACTTTGGTGATAGAGCTAACCTTTGTAAGAACCATATAGAGCAAAACCATATGTAAGAAGAAAAATAAAGGTTGCATAATTTTTTAAATGAGTAGACATCAAAAATGTCAAAGTTGGATTGAAAAATAAACTAGGAAAATAATTTTTAACTTATATGAAGTTTAGAAGATTAATATTTTAACTAAAAGTAACATAAAAAGAGCTCTTTTAATTAATAAAAAGAAATTACTAACAGAAAAATAGTCAAAGATATTAACACACAAAATACAGAAAAAATAGTCTCCACATGTTAAAAAAAGCTATTTCATTTGACTAGAAATCAAACCAATGGGAAATATTTATACCATTTTTTCCTACTATAATTCATGCAATTATTTAGGAACTAAAAATAGTTTTGTACTTTTATGACCAATCATGATACAGTAGTTTGTGGCTGACCAATGCTTTTGCCAAGAACAATTAGAAAATACAGGTAAAACCCACATAATATCTGTTTGAAATTATCAGAGAGTTGATGAAGCAACCAAAACTTAAGTAGGCAATATCCATGAAAAAAGAGAACATCAGAGGGGTGAAGTGACATTCTGTAAGTCGCTTTTTTCAACAGCATTTTGAAGGTCCTTGGTGTAGGGCAGGAAACTGAGAAAAGTAGCAGAAGGCCAAGACTATATGGTGGAAAAGAAAGAGAAGCTTCTGAAAATCCCAAGGGAATCAAGAGGGCAGATGTTATATTTGGGGTTGCCTATCTAATCAGTTTGAAGAACCAAGCCCTAGAAAGACGAGAAACAAGGAAGCGAAGGGCAATACTATATGTTTCAGCTGCGTGGAATTTGTGAAATTCTTAAACTGAGAAGGAAGAGAAACTGGAAATATAAGCAAAAGTCTTCTAGGTATAAAAACTGAGTTTAGAATAGTATGGTCTTAGAAGACAAGAAAATTAAAGTTAGGATCCAGCAAACCATCCCTAATAAAAATTCTAGGTCTCAGCTATGTCCCATGGAGAGTTTCACTCCTAATAAACAGGATGAGCTAGATGTACACTAAATCCTACTGAAAACTGCACCCCAGCCTCAAGGTAGACTCATTCTCAACAGCGTTAAGGTGATGTGCTTGCACTCAAGCTACCTCATAGAGGACAGGTAAAACTTTTCTTAAAAAAAGTATACACACACACACACATATATATATACACATATACATAACATATATACACACATATATATCTATATATATACACATATATATGTATATATATACACATATATGTTATGTATATACATCATATATATACACATATATGTTACATACATATCTATATATATATATGTCATCCAAAGTCTTCAATTTTTTATAAATATTGTCCAACATTTAAACGAAAAAATCACAAAGAAGTAGAACACTCTCCCCTCAAAAAAACAGTCACACAATATCACAATTCACTTATTTGAAATTACCTGGTGCTGACTTTTACCTGATGTAATTAACATTCACTGAACAGATTAAAAGTGAAAAATATCATTAGAAAAATATTTTTCAATAACGAGATATAAATTCTAAAGCTAAAGCAATGTAACAATTGAAATTAGGATTCCAGCAGGTAGATTTAGCATAGGTTAGACTTAGGGCTTCCTTGGTGGCTCAGATGGTAGAGAATCTGTCTGCAATGCAGGGGATCCGGGTTCAATCCCAGGGTTTGATAGAGCCTCTGGAGAAGGGAATGGCTATCCACTCCACTATTCTTGCCTGGAGAATTCCATGGACAGAGGAGCCTGGTGGGTTACAGTTCATTAGGTCGCCAAGAGGCAGACATGACTGAGTGACTAACATTTTCAGACTTAATAGAAATGAAGAGCAGGAAGTGGAAGAAAGATTAATAGAAAATATCCATGTTAACAGACAGCAACACAAGAGAAGACTCTACACATGGACATCACCAGATGGTCAACACCGAAATCAGATTGATTATATTCTTTGCAACCAGAGATGGAGAAGCTGTATACAGTTAGCAAAAACAAGACCAGGAGCTGACTGTGGCTCAGATCATGAACTCTTATTGCGAAATTCAGACTTAAATTGAAGAAAGTAGGGAAAACCACTAGACCATTCAGATATGACCTCAATCAAATCCCTTATGATTATACAGTGGAAGTGAGAAATAGATTTAAGGGACTAGATCTGATTGATAGAGTGCCTGATAAACTCTGGACGGGGGTTCGTGACATTGTACAGGAGACAGGAACCAAGACCATCCCCATGGAAAAGAAATGCAGAAGAGCGAAATGGCTGTCTCAGGAGGCCTTACAAATAGCTGTGAAAAGAAGAGAGGCGAAAAGCAAAGGAGGAAAGGAAAGATATAAGCATCTGAATGCAGAGTTCCAAAGAATAGCAAGGAGAGATAAGAAAGCCTTCCTCAGTGATCAATGCAAAGAAATAGAGGAAAACAACAGAATAGGAAAAACAAGAGACCTCTTCAAGAAAATTAGAGATTCCAAGGGAACATTTCATGCAAAGATGGGCTCGATAAAGGGCAGAAATGATATGGACCTAACAGAAGCAGAAGATATTAAGAAGAGGTGGCAGGAATACACAGAAGAACTGTACAAAAAAGATCTTCACGACCAAGATAGTCACGATAACGTGATCACTGACCTAGAGCCAGACATCTTGGAATGTGAAGTCAAGTGGGCCTTAGAAAGCATCACTACTAACAAAGCTAGTGGAGGTGATGGAATTCCAGTTGAGCTATTTCAAGTCTTGAAAGATGATGCTGTGAAAGTGCTGCACTCGATATGCCAGCAGATTTGGAAAACTCAGCAGTGGCCACAGGACTGGAAGAGGTCAGTCTTCATTCCAATCCCAAAGAAAGGCAATGCCAAAGAATGCTCAAACTACCGCACAATTGCACTCATCTCACACGCTAGTAAAGTCATGCTCAAAATTCTCCAAGCCAGGCTTCAGCAGTATGTAAACCATGAATCCCAGATGTTCAAGCAGGTTTTAGAAAAGGCAGAGGCACCAGAGATCAAATTGCCAACATCCGCTGGATCATGGAGAAAGCAAGAGAGTTTCAGAAAAACATCTATTTCTGCTTCATTGACTATGCCAAAGCCTTTGACTGTGTCGATCACAATAAACTGTGGAACATTCTGAAAGAGATGGGCATAACAGACCACCTGACCTGCCTCTTGAGAAACCTGTATGCAGGTCAGGAAGCAACAGTTAGAACTGGACATGGAACAACAGACTGGTTCCAAATAGGAAAAGGAGTACGTCAAGGTTGCATATTGTCACCTTGCTTATTTAACTTCTATGCAGAGTACATCATGAGGAACGCTGGGCTGGAAGAAGCACAAGCTGGAATCAAGATTGCTGGGAGAACTATCAATAACCTCAGATATGCAGATGACACTACCCTTATGGCAGAAAGTGAAGAGGAACTCAAAAGCCTCTTGATGAAAGTGAAAGAGGAGAGTGAAAAGGTTGACTTGAAGCTCAACATTCAGAAAACAAAGATCATGGCATCTGGTCCCATCACTTCATGGGAAATAGATGGAAAAAGAGTGGAAACAGTGTCAGACTTTATTTTTGGGGGCTCCAAAATCACTTTGCATGCTGATTGCAGCCAGGAAATTAAAAGACGCTTACTCCTTGGAAGGAAAGTTATGACCAACCTTGATAGTATATTAAAAAGCAGAGACATTACTTTGCCAACCAAGGTCCATCTAGTCAAGTCAATGGTTTTTCCCGTGGTCATGTATGGATGTGAGAGTTGGACTGTGAAGAAAGCTGATCGCCGAAGAATTGATGCTTTTGAACTGTGGTGTTGGAGAAGACTCTTGAGAGTCCCTTATACTGCAAGGAGATCCAACCAGTCCATTCTAAAGGAGATCAATCCTGGATGGTCATTGGAGGGACTGATGATAAAGCTGAAACTGCAATACTTTGGCCACCTCATGCGACGAGTTGACTCACTGGAAAAGACTCTGATGCTGGGAAAGGTTGGGGGCGGGAGGAGAAGGGGACGACGGAGAATGAGATGGCTGGATGGCATCACCAACTCTGTGGACATGAGTTTGAGTGTACTCCGGGAGTTGGTGATGGACAGGGAGGCCTGGCATGCTGTAATTCATGGGGTCGCGGAGAGTCGGACACGACTGAGCAACTGAACTGAACTGAACAGACAGCAAAACAGAATGGAAAAAATACAGAGAACAAAAGAATCTAGATAACATGTTCTAACATATATGCAATAAGATTCCCAAAAGAGATGAGACAGAAAACAAAAGAAGAAACAAAGAGTAAAGATTACCCTCAAAATTGAAGAGCTAATGGCTAAAATTATCCCTCAACTAGGGGACGACAGAGAATGAGATGGCTGGATGGCATCACCGACTTGATGGACATGAGTTTGAGTGAACTCCGGGAGATGGTGATGGACAGGGAGGCCTGGCGTGCTGTGATTCATGGGGTCGCAAAGAGTCGGACACGACTGAGGGATTGAACTGAACTGAGTTAAAACACACACATGTGAGAACAATAGTAAAACTACTGAAAACAAAACTGAGAACATCTCATAAGCAACTAGGGTTGGGGTGGGGATGGGGGAAAAATACTTTCTCTAAGGAGCAAAAGTCAGCCTGTGGGAATGGGGGATGCCAGAAGACAGAGGAACAACAGACTTAGTAGTGGCGATGGAGGGCAAGGACTAAAGAGAAACATAAAGGAAGCTTCTAGATTGCTGGTCGTGTTCTCTGTCTCAGCCTAGGTTATGTATATATGCGTATGTCCACCTGGCAAAAATTCTTCTAGCTGCACACTTATGAGTAGTGGATTTCTTTTTGTGTATACTTAAAAAAAATAAACTCAGAAAAATATGAGAATCCATATTTAGTGTCATGGAATGATGCCCACACCACATTGTCAAGGCATGTTTTAAAACAGCATGTAGAATATGAGCCCACTTTTAATTTTTGAAAACCTATATATACATTTATAGGTTTCCATATAAATAAAAATGCACAAAGAAATGTCTAAACATAAGTTCACCATAATGTTGAATATTATCTCTGGGTGGTAGATTTTACTTTCTTCATATTATTTTTTTTCTGTATTGTTTGAATTACATTTTAACTGAGCATGATCTATTTTAGGTAATAAAATGAGAAGGATATTTTCATTTTGTAAAATTGTAAAAATTAACATCCCAACTCTGAAGTTCTCTCCATGTTAAATATGTAAATGGGCTGGTGCCAACTACAAACAGAAGACTTCCTAGCCCCAGAAAATCTGGTAGGCAATATCTCTATTAATGCTCTTCCCTCCACTTTTCCTTAACATCCCTCACCTCCATTTCTACCTCTCATATTTTAGCTTTGCCAATACATCTTAGATTATTTTTCTGTGAGCTAATTTCATTTTAAAAATAATAAATAACATTTATTGTTTTAAATGGAGATTTTAAAGCCCAGTAGAATATGAGGAATGCATTTCTTTTCTTCTGAACTCAATTTCACAAATCTTGCCCCACTCAAAAGAGAATAATCTTGCATTGATTTTTCTTAATAAATCACCTGGATTAGGTAGGTCCACTGTTTCTTAAGTATATATCTTGATATTTTAACTTATTTCCGCATGCTTCTTTCTAGGTGAATGTCAAGGAAACTGCTTTAATTTGGTACAATGAAATTACAACCATGTATTACTTATTTAGGTTAAAAAATATTTTTCTTAATAAACTATGCTCATGTAATCTCATTTAATCCTCACAACAGCTAGATAAATTGAAGCTGTTATATTATCATTTGGCAAATGTAAGAGCTGAAACAAAAACTTATGAATTTATTAAGTTAATAAGTTCTTATTCAAAATTATATGTTATTTCTACCACAGAGTAACATCTCTCTAAGCAAAAATTAAAAGATAAAGAAAAATTTCCTCCTTTCATTATTTCTACAATTAGCTTTTGATTCCTACAAACTAATATAATACTGACTGAAATTAATAAGTTGGGTCAAAAATATCCAGTAGTTTATATTGACAACTTTATTTATAAATTGAATGGAAAGTATCAAGGTCATAATGGCAATAATATTAACACTAAATAATTTGAAAATTATAGACTTCTAAATTATGAAATTTAGAGAAGACCTTTGAGAGTCCCTTGGACTGCAAGGAGATCAAACCAGTCAATCCTAAAGGAAGTCAGTCCTGAATATTCATTGGAAGGACTGAACTGAAGCTGAAACTCCAATACTTTGGCCACCTGAACTGATTGGAAAAGACTCTGATGCTGGGAAAGATTGAAGGCAGGAGAAGGGGACTCTATGGACATGAGTTTGCGCAAGCTCCAGGAGTTGGAGATGGACAGGGAAGCCTGGCATGCTGCAGTCCATGGGGTTGCAAAGAGTCAGATATGACTGAGGGGTTGAACTGACTGAAATTATGAAATATAACATTTTATTTCTCTATGAATTAATCTTTGTATGATAACAGAATACTATGTAACATAAGCAGCAGAGAAAATAAAAAGCACAAACTTACATAGAAGTAAAGACAATTTCTGCCTAAGCTATCTGTGAAAAAAGGATTCTTCTGGCTCACATTTTTTTGCTGTTGTTGTTGTTCAGTTGATAAATCATGTCTGACTCTTTGCAACCCCAAAGACTGCAGCACACCAGGCTTCCTTGTCCTTTACTATCTCCTGGAGTTTGCTCAGACTCATAGCCATTGAGTCAGTGATGCCATCCAACCATCTCATCCTGTTGCCCCCTTCTCCTCCTGCCCTCAATCTTTCCCAGCATCAGAGGGTCTTTTTCAATGAGCTGGCTCTTCACATCAGGTGGCCAAAGTACTGAAGCTTCAGTTTCAGCTTCAGTCCCTCCAATGAATATCCAGATATTTTTAGTAGCATCTGATTACCTTAAAATATCATGCATACAGTCAAGGTAGAATTTATTGTTCCTAGCTTAATATTATCCTAATTAATACAGATCTACTTTGTCTGGGTCAAGAATGATAGTAAAGCATTCATTGTTTCTCCACACGATCAACTGGCAGACTGAGAGCTGATTCTCCTTTCTATTGTCCAGCATCACTAGAGACTATCTTGGTGGCTCAGATGGTAAAGACTCCTTCTTCCATGCAGGAGACCTAGGCTTGATCCCTGGGTGGGGAAGATCCCTTGGAGAAGGGAATGGCAACCCACTCCAGTATTCTAGCCTGGGAAATCCCATGGACAAAGGAGTCAGACATGACTGAACGATTAATACACACACTAGAAATCATCAGACCACATATTGCTATTGGAGAAAGGGTAAAAATTCAAAATTTGAAGTACAGGTTATATTGAATGCCTATCTTTTCTGCACCATTCTAAAGTCGAAAACTTAAGTTGAACCATCACAAGTCAGGGACCATCTGTACGTGAGCATAGTTCACTACAAGTTATGAACTGCAGATTTTGAATTCTACAGGAGAAAAGTTAGTGGCTTGTGGTTACATTCTGAATTTAGACTTTGTTTTAAATCCTAGTTCTGCCATTTAGTCACGTGCACCTTAGTAATTTATACAACTTCTCTAAGCCTTGGTTTCCTTATTGGTAAATCACTAGTACTGCAACCTTAAGACTGTGCCTATGTTTAAATGACATAAGGCCTTTAAAACTAAACAAGGTTCCAGGCATAAATATTTTTCTCAATGTCAGTTATTAATATTGCTGTTTCATAAGATATGAGATTGACTGAGAAGAAGCATGCTTATTGATGGTGTGCCTTGGTGCATCATTTATTGTAAAATGGTGAAAAGAAGAGAATATTTTTTAAAAATTGCTACCATACTCTAATCTTCATTCTGTAACAAATATTCCATGTTCTATGAGATAATTTAATAACCACTCTCATCTACTGCTTCCCCTACAGTAAACGGAAAACAAAACGTGTGTCGCACTGAATTTCAGCTTCTTTCCAACACTGTGCTTTGCCAGTGACACACCCACAGAGCATATGTCCAAAGGAACATTCTCTTCTACATTCTGCATTTAAATCTTCCCTTTGGGGAAGTCCTCTTTTTTTTCCCCCAGTTTTATTGAGAAATAATTGATATACATCACTATATAAGTATGGGTTTCCCAGGTGGTGCTTGTGGTAAAGATCCCACCTGCCAATGCAGGTGACCTAAGAAACTGGGGTTCCATCCCTGGGTTTGGGAAGATCCCCTGGAGAAGGAAATGGCAACCCACTCCAGTATTCTTGCCTGGAGAATCCAATAGACAGAGGAACCTGAAGGGCTACAGTCCATAGGGCTGCACAGAGTCAGACACAACTGAAGTGACTTAGCCTGCACGCACTATACAAGTTTAAGGCATACAACATGATGGCTTGATTTCCATATGTTTTGAACTGATTACTATAGTATGTTCACCTAACATTCATCTTCTCATAGAGAGTCAATAAAGAAAGAAAGAAAAACAGAAAAAAGAAAAACAATTTTCTCCTTGTGATGAGAAATTTTAGAATTGACTCTCTTAACAGCTTATCTGTATATCACACAGCGGTGTCAGCTGTAGTCACCAGGTTAAGTTCTTCTTGCTTTAAGAGGTAGTACATTTTTTCAACTACTATTTAATAGAAGAGAAGGAAGAGTCACTCACCTGGAGCCTTCATTTGATTTTGCATGGATGTGTAGGCATCTGTTTGATGTGTTTTACCTGATACCGTACAATATCTTTGGAAGAATCGCATTGCATTTGCTCAGTGCAAAAAAAAATTGACTTGGAGTCCATTTATTAAGTGACCTTTTTAAAATGGAAATAGTAGTGACCAGTAAGAGAATTTTTGGAGGAAAAGAGAGGCAACAACTATCAATTACAAGAAGTTCATTTCAGGTCAGTCACTCAATCATGTCCAACTCTTTGCAAATCCATGGACTGCAGCACACCAGGCTTCCCTGTCCATCACCAACTCCCAGAGTTTGCTCAAACTCATGGCCATTGAGTCGGTGATGCCATCCAACCTTCTTCTCTGTCTTCCCCTTCTCCTCCTGACTTCAATCTTTCCCAGCATCAGGGTCTTTTCCAATAAGTCAGTTCTTCGTATCACATGGCCAAAGTATTAGAGCTTCAGCATCAGTCCTTCCAATGAATATTCAGGACTAATTTCATTTAGGATTGACTGATTGAATCTCCTTGCAGTCCAAGGGACTCTCAAGAGTCTTCTCCAGTGCCACAGTTCAAAAGCATCAATTCTTCAGCGCTCAGCTTGCTTTACGGTCCAACCCTCACATCCTTTCAGGACTACAGGAAAAACCATAGCTTTGACTAAATGGACCTATGTTGGCAAAGTAATGTCTCTACTTTTAAATATGCTTCCAAGGTTTGTCATAGCTTTTCTCCAAGGAGGAAGCGTCTTTTAATTTCATGACCACAGTCACCATCTGCAGTAATTTTGGAGCCCCCCAAAAAAAGTCTGTCGCTGTTTCCATTGTTTCCCCATCTATTTGCCATGAAGTGATGGGACCAGATGCCATAATCTTTGTTTTTTGAATAATGAGTTTTAAGCCAGCATTTTCACTCTCCTCTTTCACTTTCATCAAGAGGTTCTTCAGTCCCTCTTGAGTTTCTTCATTAAGGGTGGTGTCATCTGCATATCTGAGGTTATTGATATTTCTCCTGGCAATCTTGATTCCACCTTGTGTTTCATCCAGCCCATCATTTTGCATGATGTACTCTGCATAAAAGTTAAATAAGCAAGGTGACAACATACAACTTTGATGTACTCCTTTCCCGACTTGGAACCAATCTGTTGTTCCATGTCCAGTTCTAACTGTTTCTTCTTAACCTTCATACAGATTTCTCAGGAGGCAGATAAGGTGGTCTGGAATTCCCATCTCTTAAAGAATTTTCCTCAATTTATTGTGATCCACACAGTCAAACGCTTTGTCATATTCAATAAAGCAGAAGTAAATTTTTTTTGGAACTCTCTTGCTTTTTCAATGATTCAACAGATGTTGGCAATTTGATCTCTGGTTCCTCTGCCTTTTCTAAATCCAATTTGAACATCTGGAAGTTCTCGGTTCACAGACTGTTGAAGTATTGCTTGGAGAATTTTGAACATTACATTACTAGCGTGTGAGGTGAGTGCAATTATGTAGTAGTCTGAACATTCCCTGGGTAGTTTGGGCTTCCTTGGTGGTTCATCCGGTAATGAATCTGCCTGCAATGTGACAGACCTGGGTTAGATCCTTCGATTCAGCAGATCCCCTGGAGAAGGGAACTGCTACCCACTCAAGTATTCTGGCCTGGAGAATTCCACGGTCTAGTCCATGGGGTGGCAAAGAGTTGGACAAGACTGAGCAACTTCACTTTCATTTTAAACATTCTTTGGCATTTCCTATCTTTGGGATTAGGACGAAAATTGACCTTTTCCAGTCCTGTGGCCACTGCTACATTTTCCAAATTTGCTGGCATACTGAGTGCAGCACTTTCACAGTATCATCTTTTAGGATTTGAAATAGCTCAGCTGGAATTCCATCACCCCCACCAGCTTTGTTGGTAGTGATGCTTCCTAAGGTTCACTTGTCTTCAGACTCCAGGACATCTGGCTCTAGGTGAGTGATCACACTGTTGTATTTATCTACATCATGAAAATCTTTTCTGTATAGTTCTTCTGTGTATTCTTGCCACCTTTTCTTAATATCTTCTGCTTCTTTAGGTCCACACCATTTCTGTTCTTTATTGTGCCCGTCTTTGCATGAAATGTTCCCTTGGTATCACTAATTTTCTTGAAGAGATCTCTAGTCTTTCCCATTCTATTGTTTTCCTCTATTTCTTTGCATTGATCACTGAGGAAGGCTTTCTTATCTCTCCTAACTGTTCTTTGGAACTCTGCATTCATATGGGTATATATTTCCTTTCCTCTGCCTTTAGTTTCTCTTCTTTTCTCAGGTATTTGTAAGGCTTCCTTAGACAACCATTTTGCCTTTTTGCATTTCTTTCTCTTGGGAATGGTCTTGATCCCCCTCTCCTGTACCATGCCCTAAACCTCTGTCCATAGTTCTTCATGCACTCTGTCTATCAGATCTCATCCCTTGAAACTATTTGTCATTTCCACTGCATAATCACAAGGGATTTGATTTAGGTCATACCTGAATGGTCTAGTGGTTTCCCCTACTTTCTTCAATTTAAGGCTGAATTTTGCAATAAGGAGCTCATGATGATTTCTTTTATGAAACTAATTTACCTATTATGCCCTTAAAGTCAGTTCTTGCATAGATTCTGGTTGAATCGCCAGCATTTTTGTAACCACTCCTGGCAGACCATGGCAAGTACCCCCTTTATATATGAACCAATTTGGCTTATACTGCAAGGAGATCCAACCAGTCCATCCTAAAGGAGATCATCCTGGGTGTTCATTGGAGGGACTGATGCTAAAGCTGAAGCTGCAATACTTTGGCCACCTCATGCGACGAGTTGACTCACTGGAAAAGACTCTGATGCTGGGAAAGGTTGGGGGCGGGAGGAGAAGGGGACGACGGAGAATGAGATGGCTGGATGCCATCACCGACTCTGTGGACATGAGTTTGAGTGTACTCCGGGAGTTGGTGATGGACAGGGAGGCCTGGCGTGCTGTGATTCATGGGGTCGCGGAGAGTCGGACACGACTGAGCGACTGAACTGAACTGAACTGAACTGATATGGAGGCAAATATTTCTGCTTCAACATTACTTGCAAGAGATTCCTTAACTTTGGTCTCGGGACAGGAAGACATAGTTAATTGAGGTAAAGTAGAAAATGACACCAATGTGAACTATATACAGCATAACCAACAACTTGTTAAGATAAGTAGTAAGACTATAGACTCTTTAAATGACGAATCTCTCTTCACCAAATAATTGCCACTATGTTTTATATACTAGTATTTGTAGGTAAACCCTTAACCCAGTATCTGATTTTTAATTCCCTTATTTGTCTTGATTGAGTGAGTTGTCTTCTGAAATGTTGAAGATAAGTGAGATTATCTCCATTTACTTAAGTCTGTTTCTAAGGCATAGATTTCTTTCAGTGTCTCAAAGTTTTTCACTATCTTGTCTAGATAATTTTATGTATGTAATACTTACACCTAATTATCTTAAGAGCCTGTTGGATGGGAAGTGTTTCTATCTATCCAGAAGTACTTAGACTTACACTTAGGTCCTTGTTGTTTATCTATTTTAATTAATAGCAGTGTGTACATGTCAATCCCAACCTGTAGATTTTTTATTTTAAAGGCTTTATTGGTTAAACTATATGAAATTGTCAATATTGACTACTTTTGGTCTAAAAACTAATTTCATATAATTTTATCTAATATTTTTACTACCTAATATTTTGCCTAATATGTTTTATTCATGTTATATTATCTACTTTTGAAATTACCTTCTTTCTTGTGTTGTAGGAGCAGGTGTTACTCTTCTAAGACACCTTATGTGATTATACTATTAAGTGAAGTTGCTCAGTCATGCCTGACTCTTCGTGAACCCAAGGACTGTAGCCTATCAGATTCCTCCGTCCATGGAATTTTCCAGGCAAGAGTACTGGAGTGGGTTGCCATTTCCTTCTTCAGGGGATCTTTCCGATCTAGGGATGGAATCCTGCATTGCAGGCAGATGCTTGAATATCTAAGCCACCAGGGAAGCCCCAATATATATTATTAATGGTACCATTAAATGTTCATGTTAATTACCATGTTGACCAAATGGCTGGTATAGTTATATTAGTTAGACTGGTCTCAGAGTAACTTCACCCTGGTCTTCATGTGTTTTTCATACTGACCCTCAGTTATCAGTGATTTCTCTGACTTCTATACCTTTCATTATATACATCTTTATAATTATTATTTTTATTATTATGGCAGAAATGTACATAGACTTTACTGTGTATCAATATTATTTTCAGCTTTTTGCATATATCAACTCATTTAAACAAGTCATCTACTACCTCAGCTAGATGGAGGCTGGGTGAAAGAGCTGAACTAATTTGAACTATTATGCAACATATAGTATATATTGAACAGGCACCAGTCTGTCATGTGAAAAATGATTCCTTAATTCAATAAATAAAATAACTTTTCCCCTAGACACGATAGTGAAAGAGCAAACAAAAACCCCAAAAGGAAATTTAAAAGGCAGAAGATCCAAAACGGATTGCTTATAAAGGACTAGGAACTGAATTAGCAGCAAACTTCTCAAATGCAGTAAATGAAAACATAGGAAATAAAGAGCACCAAAATGTTGAGGGAAAATAACTGTCAACCTAGAATTCTAAAACTTACTGAAGCATCATTGATAAATGAAAATAAATATATTTTCAAACAAAGATTGAGAATGTAAGAGAAAAATATAGGTAAGGGATCCTAACATTCTTAAACTTTTCAGAAGTCAGAGAATTTTTTATTGATTATATTATTTAATTATGTTTACTGACAGAATAGAAGATGAATGTGTAATTTCCAAAGTAGTTGAGAAGAAAAAATAGAATACAGAGTATATTAAATTTTATCGAGTTAGTAGAAAGTGGGGAAGGACAAAAAAGCAATTAAATGACATTAAGAATAACATTTTTTCAAAAAGAAAATTGAAGAAATAAATCGAAGTGCCAGTTTTCTCCATCTCATTTATGGCAAGTCAGTTTTCTTCAATGTCTGAAGCCAAACATCTTATAGTCACCATCAATTTCTCTCTTACACACCCAGTTTGCAAATCATCTACAAATCCTAAAGAGCCATCTTCATTTTAGAACCAGAATCTGGCCCTTTCCATTTCCCTCTCTGCCTTTACAGGCACACACACACACACCACAATCGATTGGAATATTGCCAAAGAATCATGTATAAAAGATCTCCTTGCTTTCACTCTTCGTCCCCTACAGTCTATCCTCAACACATTCCTCAGAGTGATCTTTTGACCAACAAGTCCCGTCACATCACTCCTCAGTTCAAAGCCCTTCGTGCATGTGTGTGTGCTCAGTCATGTCCAACTCTTTGCCACCCCATGAACTACAGCCTGACAGGTTCCTCTGTCCATGGAATTTTCCAGGCCAGAATAATGGAGTGGGGTGCCATTTTCTTCTCCAGGGGATCTTCCCAATCCAGGGATCTAACCCACGTCTCTTGTGTCTCCTGCATTGGCAGGCAATTTATTTACCAGCCGAGCCACCAGGGACCTTCTCTCCTGAACTAAGAGGCTTCAAGTGGCCTACAGTCCCTGGCACTAGTTAAGGGGACGGAGCACCACTCTCTCTGTTATTGTTTCTTGTCTTCTCCGCTCCTCCCTCACTTCTCTGTAGCCCCATTGACCTTAGAGCACAGGAGTTCTTGGAGGGTAAGGGGGTACACTTCTGCTGACAGAGCTTCTGAAACTCCCTATTTGTCTAGAACACTCCTTCCCCTAGTTATTAATGTCTCTCTCCCATTTTTCAAGTCTTACCTCAAATACCATTCTTACTTTTAACGTTCTATGTCACCTTGACACTTCAAATCTACAGCCAATCAAAATCTAGGTATCTTATCTCACCATTAGTTCCATTGTAATTAATGGGATTTTGATATCTTTGTCTTAGCATATCTTCCCTTCCATACTTTTTGCTGAGAAGTATTTATGAATATATCCACATATTTATGTATATAAAAGGATATATATACATATGGTGGGTAAATAGGTCTTTTTCATATCATTCATTGCTAAGTCGTATCTTTAGGAAAGAATACATTCTAATATTTTCTCACAGTCAAAACTCTATTGAGAATAAATTTATACAGGTGACATGTCTTAACTTCTGTTTTTAGGACAATTACAGTCATTTCTCTTGTCGGAATATATTACTTAGAAATAAAATTTTAGTTGAATTATTTTTATAAATAGATTGTATTTTTCATGTGTACATTTTCAGTAATTTGGTATAAAATTAATCACAAGCACAACTTGTCTAGCTCTAATTGCTTTAGACAATCATACCTATGAAGTACAGGGACTTCACAGAATGCACAGAATACAATGCAAGTGGCCACCTCTAGAATACAGCTACAAAGAATGCTTCCTGGAAGTATGCAATGTTTGGTCCCTTTGTTTACATAGAAGTGAAAGAGTCAGAAGTGGATTGAACTATGGGCACCAATTATCGATTCTTTTATAACAGAGTGATGCGCCCATAGTCATGGCTTTGGGATTGTTAGTGGACGTGATGTAGTCAGAGGCTTTGAGAGGAGTTTACATGATTAGTTTCTCTCTTGCATCTCTTGCAATGAGAAGGACATGCCATATGCCACATGCTCCCGTTCAAGAAAGCTGACAGACTTGTGGAGGGAAAACTAAACCCATCTGAGCCCAACCTGGATCAGCCAAATCTCCAGTGACACACAGATGCCTGAGTGAGAAATAAATTCTTACTGTGGAATGACATGAGTTTTGTGGGAGTTTTTACAGTGTTAATATGATGATGACTGACTGTTAAAATGGTCCAAAATTGAAATAGCAAAATTATATAACAAAATGTGTTTGTGTCTGTTTTATGTGACGGTTATATTGTGGTGAATTTTCCAGTGGTTCATACTGTACCATCCTTGCTCCCATAGCCAATATCATTTCTTAGACAGATACCTCATCCCTTGTTTAATAGAATAAACATTCATTTGGCATTTTCTGGATTCTGGGACTCCTGCTGATTTCTGGGGCACAGAGATGTATACGGCATCATCACTGACCTCATGAAGCTTATATGTAGTTGAAAGAGATAGGCCAGTAACATAGTAATGAAAAATCATATTATAAACCATTATTTAAGAAGCCATCTACAAACGTAACAATCTCATTTCATATGCAATAAGCTAGCACTGGGGCTACTCAGTGATAGGGGGTCTCGGCTTTTGATTACATGAAATCCAGCCCACATATACGAGAACTGAAGCCTTTGGGCCTCTCAACTGCACTACACTCACTAGAACTGGGTTATGAAACTCAGTCTCTGACAACCGCACTTATTCAGAACACAGTTGACATACTAGAAAGAAATTTTCAGAACTTCTGAAATGATAATATAGATGTCACAAGTTTCATGCATTTAAGTTCATCTATTTTACTCACAATATTTGCCTTAAGACCCTCTAGTGAGAAAGCACTCATTTCTACAGGTACAAATCTCACATTCTGTCTTAGAGTAGTTGGCAAGCAAGTATTCAGTCAGAACAGTGAACAAAGGCTGTAAAACTGAAATCTATAAATGAAACTGATAAGGGCTACTCTATGGACCCAATGATTTCTTGTGATTTAAGGGGGGAAAATAATGACCTCTATAATGAGAAAGTCCAACACCTGAACCAAGATAGAAGAGCGGGTAGAACAGAGGAATGTGGCTTTGATTGGTTGGAGACCTGGCCCCTATAAAGGTAGACTTGTTAATTACCTTCTTTAGAGAACTTTCAGTCTGATCACCAATATTTCACTTACTTCTTCTGCTATGTTTCTTCTAACTTTGTTTTTGTCATCCTTTAACTAACAGTGATGTTAACAAATGTTGTTCTGAGACACTTCTCTCCTTCACACCACCCTTCCCACTATGCTTCTTTATTTGCGGGTCAACTGTGCCACATTCTTGATTTTTCTCTTTGGGAATCCCCTTGTTTATTTTTGCTCCTAAATGTCCTCATATGAATAAGATAAGAAATAAAATAAGAATATTTAATGTGTAGAGTTACACTGAGGATTAGAGATCATGCATGTAAAAAGCCCATCATGGTATCTGGCATGTAGAGTGAGCAGAGAATAAAAATAAGTTTCTTTGAATAGCAAAGTTTGTAAACATGAGCTAAACTCTAATGGAAGATATGAAATACGACAAGCATCAGATAGTGTTCAGTCACTAAGTTGTGTCTAGCTCTCTGCAAACCTATCGACTGTAGCACAACATACTCCTCTGTCCTCCTCTGTCTCCTGAACTTTACTCAAATTTATATCCACTGAGCCAGTGCTGCTATCAAGCCATCTCATCTTTTGCCACTCCCTTCTCCCTTCACCTTCAATCTCTGCCAGCATCAGGGGCTTTTCCAATGAGTCAGCCCTTTACACATCAAGTGATGAAAATAATGGAACTTCAACTTCAACATCAGTCCTGTCAATGAATATTCAGGGTTGATTACCTTTAGGATTGACTAGTTGGATCTCCTTGCAGCCCAAGGGACTCTCAAGAGTCTTTTCCAACACCACAGCTTGAAAGCATCAATTCTTTGATGCTCAGCCTTCTTTATGATTCAACTCTCACATCCATTCATGGCTATTGGAAAAACCATAGCTTTGATGATATGGACCTGTGCCAGCAAAGTGATGTCTCTGCTTTTAAATTTGCTCTCTAAGTTTGTCATAGTTTTCCTTCCAAGGAGCCAGTATCTTTTGATTTTGTGGCTGCGGTCACCATCCATAGTGATTTTGGAGCCCAAGAAAATAAAATCTGTCAGATATTATTTCACCATAAAAATAGTTGAACTATATGCTGTTGCATATTTAACTTATATGTTGAGGTAATCAAAAATCTTCAGATAAAGTAATCCATCACTGTCTTCAATTAAATTAGTATGTAATATTTTTTTAAATGGGCAATATCCTGAAGAGGTGTTACAAAGAGCTTAGAAAAGGAGAGAACTGAAAGGCAAAGGAGAAAAGGAAAGATATACCCATCTGAATGCAGAGTTCAAAGAATAGTGAGGTGAGATAAGAAGGCCTTCTTAAGTGAGCAATGCAAAAAAAAAAAAAAAAAAGAGGAAAACAATAGAATAGGAAAGACTAGAGAGCTCATCAAGAGAATTAGAGATACCAAGGTAATATTTCATGCAAAGATGGGCATAATAAAGGACAGAAATAGAAGCAGAAGATATTAAGAAGAGGTGGCAAGAATGTATAGAAAACTGCACAAAAAGATCTTAGTGACCAGATAATCACAATGGTGTGATCACTCACCTAAAAACAGACATTCAGGAGAGCAAAGTCAAATGAGCCCTTAAGAAGCATTACTATGAACAAAACTAGTGGAAATGATGGAATTCCAACTGAGCTATTTAAAATCCCAGAAGATGATGCTCTGAAACTGCTGATTATGCCAGCACAATTGGAAAACTCAGCAGTGGCCACAAGACTAGAAAAGATCACTTTTCATTCCAGTCCCAAAGAAGGGCAATGCCAAAAATGTTCAAACTACTGCACAACTGATCTCATTTCACATTCTATAAAGATAATGCTCAAAATCTTCAAGCTGTTTCAACGGTATGTGAAACGAGAATTATTCGATGTAAAAGCAGGATTTAGAAAAGGCAGAGGAATCAGAGATCAAATTGCTAACATCCATTAGCCTATAGAGAAAGCAAAGGAATTTAAAAAATTATCTACATCTGCTTCATTGACTATGCAAACATCTTTGACTGTGTGGATCACACCTGGAAAATTCTTCAAGAGATAGGAATACCAGACCACCTTATCTGCCTCCTGAGAAACCTGTATGCAGGTCAAGAAGCAACAGTTAGAACTGGACATGGAACAACAGACTGGTTCCAAACTGGGAAAGGAGTACATCAAGGCTGTATATTGTCACTCAGTTACTTAACTTCTATGCAGAGTACATCATGAGAAATGGCAAAATGAATGATGAATCACAAGCTGGATGAAACACAAGCTGGAATCAAGAGTGTCAGGAGAGATACCAATAACCTCAGATATGCAGATGACAACACCCTAATGGCAGAAAGCGAAGAGGAACTAAAGAACCTCTGGATGAAGGTGAAAGAGGAGAGTGAAAAAGTTGGCTTAAAACTCAACATTCAAAAAATGAAGTTCAAGGCATCTGGTCCCTTCACTTTATGAAAAATAGATGGGAAACAATGGAACTAGTGAGAGACTTTATTTTCTTGGGATCCAAAATCACTGCAGTGACTGCAGCCATGAAATTAAAAGATATTTGCTCCTTGGAAGAAAAGCCATGACAAACCTAGACAGTGTATTAAAAAGCAGAGAGATTACTTTGCCAACAAAGGTCCTTATGGTCAAACTATGGTCTTTAGTAGTCATGTACAAATGTGAAAGTTGGACCATAAAGAAGGCTGAGTGCCAAAGAATTGATGCTTTCGAACTGTGGTGCTGAAGAAGACCCTTGATAGTCCCTTGGACAGCAAGGAGATCAAACCAGTAAATTCTAAAGGAAATCAATGCTGAATATTCATTGGAATGGACAGGACTGAGCAACTGAACTGAACTGAACTGATTTGTTGAAATGACTGATGATAAAGCTGAAGCTCCGATATTTTGACTACTTGATCCAAAGAGACGACTCATAGGAAAAGACCCTGATTCTGGGAAAGATTGAGGGCAAGAGGAGAATGGGGAGAAAGAGGCTGAGATATTTTGATGACATCACTGACTCAATGGACATGAGTTTGAGCAAACTCCGGGAGATAGAGAAGGACAGGGAAGTCTGGTGTGCTGCAGTCCATGGGGTTGCGAAGAGTTAGACATGACTGAGTGACTGAACAACAACAAATCTTCACTTTGCTAATATCTTTAAATCTAAATAGGAGTATTTCTAGAGTGACTTGTTCATATCTACACACAAATTGAGGCAAAAGATCAGCATTTTGTAGCTTTTCTAACTTAGAAGAAAGTGAAGAAAAAGTGGAAGTCACTCAGTCGTGTCCAACTCTTTGTGACCATGTGGACTGTAGCCCACCAGGCTTCTCTGTCCATGAAATTCTCCAAGCCAGAATACTGGAGTGGCTAGCCATTCCCTTCTCCAAAGGATCTTCCCAACCCAAGTTTCCTGCATTACAGGAGGATTCTTTGTAGTCTGCCTTAATTGCGGAAAGGAAAGACATGATTCACAGTTGATAAGAAAGAAAGTCATCAGAATCTCACAAGCAACCTGGTTTCCTGAGCACTGATGTGGTCTCATTGAGAAACATTAACATTGTAATTATGGCGGCCTTTTAGGCATGATTGTAACTGTCAAAGATCTGTCCTCTGACCACAAGCTGCTTTTTTTTCATGAGATAAATTGTCTCTTGTTCAGAACTAACATATCTTTGTGCTTTGTCTTGATTTGCCAGATGATCAAGAACTCAACAAAATTTGTAGTTGTTTATATTTCACTGAAGCAAATATTGAGAAGGAGGGAATATAGTTGGAGTTATTTTGGCAATTGTTTCCACTGAAAAGCTTGAAGGACTATTAACTGCCATTCATGTGTCACAAAAGAAATGAGCTTTCATTTTGAAATGCAGCTTATTTCAGGCTGGGGATCCACTAAAAATATTAGGCATGGTAAGTGAGAATCAAGTAATCAGCATTTTATTTTAAAGTCATTCTTGTGCTTGCATGCTCAGTTGCTTCAGTTGTGTCCAACTTTTTGCACCCTGTAGACTATAGCCCACCAGGCTTTTCTGTTGATTGGATTCTCCAGGCAAGTATACTGGAGTGGGTTGCCATGTCCTCTGTGAAATGAAAATAACTCCTGCCATATCAATAAACAAGAAATGTCACAGCCGTCAGTGATTTCCGGCCTCCAAATGGGAATGAGGGCTCCCCAAACTGAGATCCAGAGGATCCTGCCACCCCTCATGGTGATTGCTGAGGAGCTGGGGAAATGCAAGAAGCAGCCATCTGCCACTCCTTAATGAAAACAAGAAAATAGGATTTACCCTAGATATCCGGGGGGCAAATGAAAAGAATGAATTCAGTGATTACAGAGGCTTGCATCTTCCCAGACAGAATAGGAAAGAGCAGTCTTCCCTAGTGGCTCAGAGGGTAAAGAGTCCGTCTGCAATGTGGGAGACCCAGGTTCGATCCCTAGGTCAGGAAAATCCCCTGGAGAAGAAAATGGCAACCCACTCCTGTACTCTTGCCTGCAAAATCCCACGGACAGAGGGTCCTGGTGGGCTACAGTCCACAGGGTCGTAGAGTCGGAAACGACTGAGCGACTAACAACACATACACACACACACACACACATAAAATATTAAATTCCTAAACTTTGATGTTCAGACTGCCTGCTCCCTTTGTTGCATACTTGTATATAGCCTGACTCTTTCTCCTGCCTCCTTGGGGCAGTTTTCTCAGAGCTCCTGAATTTGTGTCTCCTGGGGCTCAGAGTCCTAAACATTCTCACCAAATAAAATAGCACTCTACTTTCAGATTGTGACTGTATATTTTAGTTGACACCTCCTCAGGGGGATTTCCCTGACCCAGGGATTGACCCCAAGTCTCCTACATATGCTACATTGAAGGTGGATTCTTGAATGCTGAGCCACCCTGGGGAGCCCAGAGTCTTCTAACTGACAGGCAATAACTTATTAGTTCAATTTATAAAATTTAGACAGAAATTCCCAAGTGCAGAAAGTCTGTTATAATAAATTTTCCACTTAATCTGCATATATTTTTCCTTAATGATAAAATGGAACTCCAGACTCATACCACAGATCTCCTCCAGGGGATGGCCTATAAAAGTATTGATAGGTGGGTGTGCTGTGTCCCCATAAAAATCTTCCTCCAAACCTCAAGTCATTTATTTCTTAAATCACACTTAGTTTTGTCACATACATTAATTAGAATTGCAAGCCCTCTCTAGGGATCTCTCATTTATCATTTATGAAATGCTTTCTAAGAGCAATCAGTAACAAATTATAAAATGATTATCTCACTAAGGGAATTATTCCACTACAGAAGAATATAAGACTTGGAATAACCACCCCTTTATGATTTTAACACAGCATTCCCCATCACCACGCACCACTTGGGTGCACACACACATACACACACACACAAGCACATACACACACACACACACACACATTCACACACACCTCTGAAAATGTTAGCACTTGGAGGTGGAAGGAGGGATGTTGAAGTCGCTTCTATTTAGGTCAGCTCCTTTCACCGTGATAATTAGCTTTCAGTATCCTGGCAGAGTCAGGTATATTTTAGGATTTCAATTCTGTGCAACCATCTGAGTTATATATAGACTTTTATATAGACTTTTACCTACAAATTTCTAATTTCTTTTCCTCATTACCAATCTAAAATATTCCTCTTTTAGTAATGAAATGCTGTTTATTAGATATCAGTCCAAGAATTGAATAGCCAAAGATAGTCACAAAAAAGTTTATTTGTTTCAAGTATGAGAAAACTTGTCCTTTGTTTTTTATTTTACATAGATGTATAGTTGATTAACAGTGTTAGTTTCAGGTATATGGCAAAGTGATTCAGTTATACCTATATAGGTGTGTGTGTATTAGTCGCTCAGTCATGCTCGACTCTTTGGGACCCTGTGAACTGCAGCCTTCCAGGCTCTTCTGTCCATGGAATTTTCCAGGCAAGAATATTGGAGTGGGTTGCCATTCCCTTGTCCAGGGGATCTTCCTAACTCAGGGATGGAACCCAGATCTCCCACACTGCAAGCAGCTTCCTTACAATCTGAGCTACCAGGGAAGCCCCATACATTGCACATGTATCTATTCTTTTTCAAATTATTCTCCCATTTAAGTTATTACAGAATATTGAGCAGAGTTCCCTGTGCTATACAGTAGGCTTTTATTGGTTATGCATTTCAATTATTACATCATGTCTGAAAATTGGTAGGTATTTTTATGTTAAAATTCAAAACATTAGAGCTTAATACATAGTTTATTTAAAGAATAGATTAAAATGGATATTTGTTTTTAAACAGTCAATAGCAACATCTATGTACATCTATTTATGAGTCAACAAATCTGTAGTCATTTTATTGGATTTCTTTGGTCTTAGCTAATATGAGAGCCTTTTTATTTTTAATAAGAAACTTTGTTTCATTTCCATTTATCATGGTAAAAGATGTCATTGTTGTCATTGTGTGCACATTTTCCTCTTAGCTACGTGCACTAACATTGTTTTTAGCAATTTCAATATTTTACCTTATGGGCATAGAGAAACATTTTATTTTGACACAGTACTTACTAAGTAAGTGATCATTTATCTTTGAAAATAGCTCAAGATTTTCACTCTGTTTTCTTATAATTCAGCACTTACCATGGTATTCTCTTGCTTAAAGTTTCCTGAAGTCTTTTCAGCAATGAAAGAATAGTACCAATAGTACCAAATTCCTTACTCTGGCTTACAGAACCCTGCGTGAGCTCACCAGCCGACTTCTCTTACTTGACTTCAATCACACTCCCCACTCTGCTCCAGTCGTACTGACCTCCTCACTGCATTTTAACCTCAAAAAGCAATTTCCTGATGACCTCTGCAATAGAAAATTCAGAATCTCAGTTTAGAGTCCATGCCCTCAGACCAGTGTCCCTGATCACCCAGTCTGGACCACTTAAAGTGGCTGTCACGATGGCCTCTGTGACATCAATGTATCATTCCTCTGCATTGCCTTTTTTCATTGACACTTTCCTAATGTTGGTCTCTCTCTAATATTACAGGTATTAGTCTCTCCAGTGCAAGTTCTTGCATATTTTCTTCACCATTTTATCTTCACTTCTTTCAGTGTAGTCATTCAGTCATATTCATGAACAATGTAAATGAGTAAGTACTCATGAGGTAGATTTCAAGGAAATGTTATCCAAACGGATGATAATACTTGGTGTCATCTGTTCTTTTACTGCTGATTAAAAATAGGTCTGGAAAAGTAGCCTATTCTATAAAGATTATGATTACCTAAATCCACTTTTGGGCTTCCCTGATAGCTCAGATGGTAAAGAATCTGTCTGCAAGGGGAGAGACCTGGGTTTGATTCCCGGATTGGGAAGATCCCCTGGAAGAGGGCATGGCAACCCACTCTAACATTCTTACCTGGAGAATCCCCATGGACATAAGAGCATGGTGAGCTACAGTCCGTGGGGTCTCAAAGAGCTGGACATGACTGAGGAACTAAGCACAGCACAAATCAACTTTTATTTGGCCAATTCATTGATGGATTGATGAACAAACAAAATTATGCATTATAGTGAAACAAAACAAAAAATAATAGGGAATTAGTCCTGAAAAGTTTTATCAGGGAAGACTTCAAGGAAACACATAGCCCAAAAACATTTAGCAACCACAAGTGTTTTCCCAGAATAGCTATTTTAGTCCTATTTAAATTGCAAACCTACAATTTGTTATGAACCAGTAAAATAGTACAGAAACACTAGTATTTTGGATTTCAGACAGTATGCTCAGAATTCTCAAGTCTGAAAGTGGTTTGAAAATTTTCTCAGCTTTTGAATCCAGTTTTACACTTGGCGAATAGACAATATCTGGATTTTCAGTAGGGTTATGGTTACCAGAATTAGCGAATAAAAAGAGGACACACAGTTAACAAGCTAAATCTGAATTTGAATTTCAGATGAAAAGCAAAACAAAACAAAAAATAATGTAAAAGTTTTTGGTGCAATATCTAGCACATTCTTATGCTTAAAAAATTGTTTGCTCTTTATCTAAAGTTCATTTTTAACTGGGAGTTCTGTGTTTCATCTTGCAACCCTGACCAGAGTATCTTGCTGAGCTGTATCTCCTCTAATTGGTACACGTAGAATATCCATTCTGTTTATAAAGCAGGAAAAGAGTAGCACCTAGTTCTTGGTGCCTCTGGCTTCCTGAATAAAAAAGAACATACTCTTTGGCTGCCTTAGACTCTGTATCTTAATGGGCTTTTTGACCCTTAGTTTAGTAATAAATTGTGCCCGAGATATCAAAATAAGCATTGGTACATTCCACATCCATGTTTGTTTCCGTTAATGGCACATTCTCTTTTTCTCAGAATTTTCTGAGACTCCATTAGAAATCACTTGGCTCCATCATTCTCCAAACAAATTGCTGCTTAGTCAGTTATTTAGTCAAAAACCCAAAGTGTTTTAAGATGATAGCACGAGTGGGAAATGGTTTATGTTTCCCAAATAACATAAAGTACACCATCAACCTTGATGGAGCATAAAACTTGGCAACACTAGGAAGTTACCTTATTTATGTGCAGTGTGAGCTAGGAGTTTTCACTTAGCTGGCAGGAATTTTCATGCACTGGGGAAATATGATTGCTATATGCTATGTTTCTTTTTTAATGATCATGTTCCTAGTTTGCTAATTCAATTTTCCTTTGCTTGTTGGCATTTAATGTGGGAAAAGAGGACATAAAATGTGAACCTTTCAGATTTCTGCTAATAACACATCAATATAAGTGTGTCTACATGTATGCCTTCATTTCTTCTGTTTATAATAAGGGTAAATGCAGGTTTAATATTATTCCCCTACCTGTTCTCTCAGAAACCTTAAGCTAATGAGTATCACTTCTCTCTGTTGTACAGACAACCTTCTTCAATTGGATACTTCACATTGGTTATTAGACAGTTTTTCAATTTCCTGTAAAATAACACTTCCTAGATTCCAAACCACGCACAGCCACACTCTGCTTCCTCTTACTTACTCACAATCAAGCTTCTCAGAGTTTTCCATGGTCACTCTATTTCTCACCTCCCACTTCATTCTGCATTTACTGAACTATTACTTCCACCCCTTGCATCCTCCCAAGCAACTCTCTCCAAGATAGTCATCATATTACACATCCTGTGGATAAATCCTTAACTTTTGTGGCAGGCAGAATAAGTGCCCCCAAAGACATCCACCTCCTAATTCCTGGGACATGTGAATATGTTATGTTATGTAGGAAGGGAATTAAGAAAAGATGGATATACAATTGCTAATCAAATGAACTTTAAATAGATTTTCCTGGATTATCCAGGAAGGCTAAATGAACTTTTAAGTGTTTTTAAAAGTGGAGATGAAGGCAGAAGAAAGAGAATCAGAAAAAAATTAAAAAGGCAGTATGAAAAGGACTTGGCTTGATGCTGCTGGTTTTGAAGATTGAGGAAGGGGCTTTGAGTCAAAGAATGTAGAAACTGGTAAAGTCAAGATAATATATCTTATCTAGAGCCTTCAGAAAGGAATGCAACATACTGTTGCCTTGATTCTAACCCAATGAGACCTGTGCCAGACTTCTAACAAATAGAATTGTAAGATAATGTATTTGTGCTATTTTAAATCAGTTAGTTTGTGACAATTTGTGATAACAGCAAAAGGAAACTAAAACAAATTCCTTGATCTAGCTTTCCTCTATTTAAGACTATGGATTTCCAAGGTGGTGCAGTGGTAAAGAATCCCTCTGCCAATGCTGGAGACACAAGAGACTTGGGTTCGATCCCTTGATTGGGAAGATTCCCTGGATAAGGAAGAAGCAACCAGCTCCAATATCTTGCCTGGAGAATTCCCTGGACAGAGGAGCTTGATGGGTTACAGTCCATGGGGTTGCAAAGAGTTGGACACGACTGAGCACACATGCATGCATTTAACCTTATGCGAGGGAATTCCAGAAAAACATATACTTTTGCTTTATTGACTACTCAGAAGCTCTAGACTGTGTGGATCACAACTATGGAATGTTATTAAAGATATGGAAATACTGGACCACAATACCTGCCTTCTGAGAAAATTGTATGTGCGTCAAGAAGGAACAGCTAGAACCAGACATGGAACACTGATTGGTTCAAAATTGGGAAAGGAGTCTGATAAGGCTGTGTGTTGTCATCGTACTTATTTAACTTGTATGCACAGTACATCATGCAAAACGCCATGCTGGAGGAAGCACAAGATGGAATTAAGATTGCCAGGAGAAATTTCAACAACCTCCAGTTTGCAGATGATACCACTCAAATCGTGGAGGAACTAAAGAGCCTCTTGATGAGGGTGAAAGAGAAAAGAGAAAAGGCTGGCTTAAAACTCGAAATTCAAAAAACTAAGATCACGACATCCAGTCACATTACTTCATGACAAATAAATGGGGGAAAAGTGGAAACAGTGGAAGATTTCATTTGGGGGGGGCTCCAAATTTCCTGTTGATGGTGACTGCAGCCAGATTGCTGGAAGAAATATCAATAACCTCAGATATGCAGATGCCCTTATGGCAGAAAGTGAAGAAGAACTAAAGAACCTCTTAATGAAAGTGAAAGACGAGAGTGAAAGACGAGAGTGAAAATGTTGGCTTAAAGCTCAACATTCAGAAAACTAAGATCATGGCATCTGGTCCCATCACTTCATGGCAAATAGATGGGGAAAGAGTGGAAACAGTGGCTGACTTTATTTTGGGGGGGCTCCCAAATCACTGCAGATGGTGACTGCAGCCATGAATTAAAAGACACTTACCCCTTGGGAGGAAAGTTATGACCAACCTAGATAGCATATTAAAAAGCAGAGACATTACTTTGCCAACAAAGTCTGTATAGTCAAGGCTATGGTTTTTCCAGTGGTCATGTATGGATGTGAGAGTTGGACTGTGAAGAAAGCTGAGTGCAGAAGAATCGATATTTTTGAACTGTAGTGTCAGAGAAGACTCTTGAGACTCCCTTGGACTGCAAGGAGATCCAACCAGTCCATCCTAAAGGAGATCAGTCTTGGGTGTTCATTGGAAGGACCAATTTTGAAGCTGAAACTTCAATACTTTGGCCATCTGATGCAAAGAGCTGACTCATTTGAAAAGAGCCTGATTCTGGGAAAGATTGAGGGTAGGAGGAGAAGGGGATAACAGAGGATAAGATGGTTGGATGGCAACACCAACTCAATGGATGTGAGTTTGGGTAAACTCTGGGAGTTGGTGATGGACAGAGGCTTGGCGTACTGCCGTCCATGGGGTCGCAAAGAGTCAGACATGACTGAGCAACTGAACTGAACTGCCCTTTGAAAGAAAAGCTATGACAAACCTAGAAATCATGTTAAAAAGCAGAGACTACTTTGCCAACAAATGTCTGCGTAGTCAAAGCTGTGGTTTCTCCAGTAGTCATGTATGGATGTGAGAGTTGGACCATAAAGAAGGCAGAATGCCAAAGAATTGATGCTCTTGAACTATGGTGCTGGAGAAGACTCTTGAGAGTCCTTAAACAGTAACAAGTACAATGAATCTAAAGGAAATCAACCTTGAATATTCTTCAGAAGGACTGATGCTGAATCTGAAGCTCCAATACTTTGACCACGTGATGCAAAGAGCTGACTCATTGGAAAATACCCTGATGCTGGGGAAAATTGAGGGCAGGAGGAGAAGGGGACAACAAAGGATGAAATGGTTGGATGGCATAACTGACTCAATTGACATGAGGTTGAGGTTTGAGCAAGCTCCAAGAGATAGTGAAGGACAGGGAAGCCTGGCATGCTGCAGTCTCTGGGGTCACAAAATTTCATACAAGACTTAGTGATTAAACAACAGCAACAATAACAGTACATGACTTGATTTGAAAGCTGTGTTAACTTGGAAAAGATAGGCTTCAGTTATAGCAAAGCATAGAAAAATGCCCTTTTTGGAAGATAGAAGAAACAGAGTTTTTTTACAGTGAGTACTAGGAAGAGTTAATAAAAAGAGTTATAAAATAGTGACATGAGATTTATAACAATAAGTGTATTTAATAAAAATAAATCCTTCTATACATAAAATAAATAAGAGCCTACTGTATAGCAAAGGAAACTGTTATATTTATTATCTTGTAATAATCTATAGTGGAAAAGGATTTGTAAAAGAATACAGATATATATGTATATTTATTTATGCATAACTGAATCACTTTGTTGTATGGCTGAAACATTATAAATTAACTATACTTCAATTTTAAACTAATGGATGCTCTATGATGCTTGTGATGTGCCAGGTACTCCTCCAAGACCTTCATGTGCATTAACCCATTTAATAACCCCTACATACACAAGCACATTCTCCCCACGTGGCAGTAGTGGTAAAGAATCCACCTGCTAAATCAGGAGATGCAAGAGGTGCAGGTTTGATCTCTGGGTCAGGAAGATCTGAAGGAAATGGCAATCCAGTGTTCTTGCCTAGAAAATTCCATGAACAGAGGAGCCTAGCAGTCTACAGTCCATGGGGCTGCAGAGTCAGACACAACAGAGACACAACTAAGTACACATATGTAACTTAGGAGGACAGTGCCATTACTAACAGAGGAATGAGGAAATTGAGGCACAGGATTTTGACCACCTGCCTAGTCAGTGGCAGGATCGAACATGCTGAATCCAGGCATCTGGGCTCTAGATGTGTCCTGTTGACCAGCACAACTTGTATGCAGTTTAAAGAATGCTTTTGTATTAATAATTTAATGGTAAGTAAGAATTTGGAATTTTGGTTGCATGAAACATTTAAAGGTCCAGGGAGAAGTTTAAGTGTGTCAAAAGAATTTACAAATCTAGCTAACAGAGACATGTAATCTCAGGGGTTCGTATGGCAGAAATACCTTGTGTATAGCCTCTTGAAGCTTAAAGCTTGATTTTCCTGTACTACTGCACAGGGTTTTTATTAGCTGAAAGGAATCCAATTGTTATTTCTAGTGAAAGAAATTTCCAGTGGTTATGGGAAATAAAGCTGTAAGAACTCGATATTAGGAATGACAATGATTGGCTGTAACTTTGAAAAACTCACAAATTAACACTGTTTGTAGTTTATTTCAAATGTAAAAAAGGATCACAGTTTTAATAATTAAGGCTTTGACCTTTTATTCTCTGTTCTTCTTTAATTGGCTACAATTTTTTCTACAATTATTTTTAGTTTTTTTCCCTTGAGGGAGGGGTGCACAGTCAATAAATTCTAAAAGGACAAAAATTTAAGGCATTCTCAAATCCTTTTTTCCTGTTCAGTGATTTTATGTTTTAGGATTAAAAACACCAATGGCTAAATACTATTTTAGGCAAAGAAAGGAAATGAACAAATGTTCATTATTTTAAGATGACAGCATTTTATAAAAGAAACAATGGCCATGAAATTTAACCAAATTGTGATTTAGTTATACTATTTTCCGTCATACTCTATGTTGACAGAAGAGTCATTGGAGAGAAGATTGTGTTTATGTTGCATTATTATCCTTTGCTTCAAGTAACAATAATTTATCATATTTCGATACTAAGGAACTTGTGAGGGCATTTTGTTGCATTTATCACCATGTTATAAATAATACGTTAAAAAACAGGAAGACATATAAAATTCTGTAATAATCCTGTTTAATCTAATAGCAAATAATTCCCATTGAATAACAAAACAATTAACTGTACAGCATCAAGCAATGTGCTGTATAACACACAAAACGATTCTAGGGAAATCATTCTCTTTAAGCAATTTAGTAATTTGAATGTGATGATACATTTTGCTATGCAGCATTCTAAATTGCAGAACTTTGAGCAAAAATGTATGAAATATAAAATAGAAAGTTGATTCAACTATAGAGAAAAATACTTCATAATAGCTATAATTTATAATCATATAGTCAAGATAAAAAGCAGAGACATTACTTTGCCAACAAAGGTCCCTCTAGTCAAGGCTATGGTTTTTCCAGTGGTCATGTATGGATGTGAGAGTTGGACTGTGAAGAAAGCTGATTGCAGAAGAATTGATGCTTTTGAACTGTGGTGCTGGAGAAGACTCTTGAGAGTCCCTTGTACTGCAAAGAGATCCAACCAGTCCATTCTGGAGGAGATCAGTCCTGGGTGTTCACTGGAAGGACTGTTGCTAAAGCTGAAACTCCAATACTTTGGCCACCTCATGCGACGAGTTGACTCACTGGAAAAGACTCTGATGCTGGGAAAGGTTGGGCGCGGGAGGAGAAGGGGACGACGGAGAATGAGATGGCTGGATGGCATCACCGACTCTGTGGACGTGAGTTTGAGTGAACTCCAGGAGTTGGTGATGGACAGGGAGGCCTGGCGTGCTGTGATTCATGGGGTCGCGGAGAGTCGGACACGACTGAGCAACTGAACTGAACTGAAGAAACCTTGACACACAAGCTGAGAAAACTGTCTCTTCAGGACAAATTAGGAAAACCAAAAAAAAAAAAAAAAAGGCCAGTTGAATTGATCAATGGAAGAGTAAATCTAGAGAATTGCATACCCAAGGTCATACATCACCGATATTTCATCCGGGTTTCTGTCCTATTTGCAGCTTATTAATTCAATGGAGTAAAAACCAAGACTTTAAGAGGGGAAAGGCAAGTCTTTCTTTTAAAGTGCTTTTGAAGTTTTTCCTCATGGATTGTAGATTGTGATTATAAGTACCAGTTGCGAAAAGATCAAACTTTTGCTCATATTTATTTTTAGAAAAAAAGGACTGTCTCTTTTTAGAACAGAAATAAAATAATTATTTAAATTTACATAATTTTTGGACAAGGACCAAACTCCTAAGAAAGTTGAACATGTAATGGCTTTTATTTAAAGTCATATATTATGTCTAATATGTTCAAACCTATGATTTTGAATCAAGATATTCCAAACTATTATTTACTAATAATAATTCTTTACTTCTAACCTTAATTTGAAGCTATCATTAATTTCTATGTGCTAGAGTAGCTTTTTCTAAAAGTGTAGAGGTAAAATATTAAAATAAACTGTTCAGGTGTTTTTTTTAATTTGTTGTGATCACTGTTTTTCTATGTCTTCCTTTATATTTCTTTATAAGCTGTTCACATTTCAGTTTCTAGTATTTTAGATAAACCGGAGTAAAAAGTTGAATCCATAATTTAGTAAATATGATCCCCACAGGTAGAAATTCTTATTCAGTGTCCCGACTACCTAAATGAACATTTAGATGTTATGTAGACCCTGATGCTGCGAAAGAGTGAAGGCAGTAGGAGAGGGGATGACAGAGGATGAGGTGGCTGGATGGCATCACCAGCTCAATGGACATAAGTCTGAGCAAGATCCAGGAGATGGTGAAGGACAGGGAAGCCCGGCCTGCTGCAGTCCATGGGTCACAAAGAGTGCGACATGACTGAATGAACAACAGACATTTAATAAAAAGGGAATTATATAGTCAAACACAAAATCTCATTTCGCATGTAGCAAAACAAAATAACTTACCCAACCATCTCTTCTATCATGCAGATTATCATAATCATGAAAAATTTATACTTGGAAATATGTTTACATTACTATCATTTTCTCAGTGAACTAGACTTTCTCTGAATATATCATTAATTGCTTAACAACTATGCACCCAGATCCATTATTTCCTCTTAATTATACACTGAGATATGAGTTATTTGAAATTTAGGTGACTCAGTTACTTTTTTCCAAAGACAACAAGTTAAAATCTAGTCCCTAAGGAACAAGCATTTTTTTCTATCACCCTTGACCCTACCTTTATTTTTATATTATTATTTCTTTTCTTAATTGTCTCAAAAAGAAGGAAATAAAATATTAGTATGTGAAATTCTGGAAAAGATGATGATTTAGATTGTGTTTCACACAGTTGGAAAAAAATGTCAACATCCTAAACCTTCAAACAATAAACTTCTAAATACTTTAAAAATGGTGGTAATAACTAGAGATATTTTGAAAACAAGAATGAAAGAAAGAAATTGAAATAAGACATAGTGGAATTTAAGAATAATCCATATTGTGCTGGATTGGAGTTGGAGGTGTACGAGCTCTAGATTCTGTAACCATGCAGTAAGATAGTCTATACTGAAATTCAAAAGCAGAAGTTAGAATACAAGCTGTATTAAAAACAAAACAGAAAAATAAAATGCAAATTTTAAAATATGCAATTTATACAGCTTTTAAAAATATACCAAAAGACATATGTGAACCTTTGGGAAAAAGTAAAACTTTATTGAAGGATATTGACAGGACCCATATTATTTTTCATAGCAAATTTAAGCCATTCACTTGTAGATAACAAAAAAAGCAAAATTAAAGAAAGTTCAAAGGTTGAATAATGTGTGTACTTTTGAAAACTTCCCAGTATAAAATAAATGCTTTTGATAACTGCTATTATCTAATTAAAATGAACAACTAATGAATAGATATGAAATGTTACACAAAATAATATTCGGTAGAGGATTCACTTGAGTTGGCTGAAAGAAAGTGAGTCTTTTCCACAGACCCTACTGATTAAACCAGAGATAATGAGTAGAAATACTATGAGTTAACCCAATTTCTATCAATAGATGATATATACATTGGTTAAAAGACAAGCTCTAGTGTAAGACTATCTTACAGTAGATTTTTGGACTATCTGTGATATTTGAAAAAATGATAATACTTGCCTTATAGAAGTATGTTTTTAATTAAATGACAAAGTATGTAGCATAATGCCTAGCATATAGTAAGAACCTAGCTAACAATTTATATTATGAATGTCATCGATTAAATAAAAGGAAATATCCAAGAAGTCTATGGATATGAGAATCTAAATGGTTCTATAAAGGGTAAAGATATACTACCACAAGCCCACATCTCCCCACATCTGTTGGAAAGGATCTTTCATTTATATTGCTCTGCTATCTGACAGCTTAGCACTTAAGAAAAAGAAGTTAACAGAGTACCTGATACATTCAGCTTAAATCCCTCCTGACTTCACTCTTCAAATAAACACAAATTATTGCTATAGCCCTTCTGTATTCCAGAATGTTATATATTATATATAGCTTTATATCCCAGAGGAAGCTGACACCCTCACATTAAATTATAGAAAGAAAAACTGATATAAAGCATGTAGTAATTTTCTACCAAAATTCAGCTTTTAAAAATAGCCAGAGATATACAGTACTGCTCTCACGTTATGTGCCACATTTAAGAAACAAATTTTCTTATACATGAACTGACAATTTTCCCAATATTCTTTTAGGAGTTTCCAGGTTTAAAATGTCAAGTGCCTTTAACTATGCCAGATTGTGGCCTGTAGATATTTTAATGATAGTTTAAATTATACAATTTATGTTCAAATAATAATATTGAACAGAAATAAAGTGTAAAAGTCATTGAGTGTGTGTGCTCGGTTGTGTCTGACTCTTTGTGACTCCATGGTCTATAGCCTGCCAGGCTCCATTTGTTCATAGAATTTTCCAGGCAAGAATACTGGAGTGGGTTGCTATTCCTACTCCAGGGGATCTTTTGACCCAGGGACCAAACCTGTGTCTTTTGTGTCTCCTTCATTTTCAGGCGGATTTCTTGCCACTCTGCCACCTGGGAAGCCCTTATTTTTACATGTAGTTCAACCCAAAACTAACTAGAACTTTATGCAGTCCATGTTAATCATCAGTACAATGAAAGAAAAATAGATAACAAAGTTATGCAAAAGGGACCTCATTTTGCCCTGGGGTTTTTAGTCTGCTTTTTCAACTCACCTGTATACAGGATTTGAGTTTTGGTGTGTTTTTAACAACAATAAATCAATATAATAATAGTAATTGAATAATAAGTTGCTATTATCTTCATATGTACATTCTTATATAAGATACATAAGTATGTACATATATAAACATTTATTTAAGCACACAGATGTGTGTTATGTGAAAACTGAAACAAGCAGCAAAAATTAACGTTGATTTCTCAGTCACTGTTTCTATGGAAACATGACAGTGAAGAGAAATATATAACATCTGAACTCCTTTGCAATAACATTGGTAATACAATTTTCCAACTGATTTCTTAACAAAAGCTGTAGTGCTGCTCAGGCTTAGACTTTCAAAATTATGGTTTCATGACCAAAGCTAATGGCTCATTTAGAAACCACCTCCTTTCTATATTAAAACAAATTCATTTTTTTATTATAGTGAATTTACTTTTAAGTTCCTCCTTGAAAAATATATCAAAGTATTCATAATATAATATCCATGATTATAGTCTATGAATAGATACTATGCCTGTAACCGACTGATACAATGCCCTGCAGAGTGTGTTCAAAATTATTTTAAGTTCAAAGTTTTAAATGGGGAACATTTAATATATTTCCTGATGGTAATATAAGATGACTCATCCATTTCTTAAGTGATAATTGAAAGTATTTTAAAAGAAAAGCTGCAAAATAAGTATAAGGCATTACATTAAGCACATAGGAAGACTGTGATGCTGGGAAAGGTTGAGGGCGGGAGGAGAAGGGGACGACGGAGAATGAGATGGCTGGATGGCATCACCGACTCTGTGGACATGAATTTGAGTGTACTCCGGGGGTTGGTGATGGACAGGGAGGCCTGGCGTGCTGTGATTCATGGGGTCGCGGAGAGTCGGACACGACTGAGCGACTGAACTGAACTGAACTGATCCAGTATGGGCAAGCACTGAGTATCTTAAGTGTGTTATTTACCAGTTAGCATAAATGTCATATTTTAAAAAAAGAAAAACTTTTAAAAGAACTATAATATAATCAAGAAATTTATCCTTAAAATTTGAATGCGCCAATTTTTTAAATTGTGGTATGTTGCTTTACAGTGTTGTATTAGTTTCTGCTATACAATGAAGTGAAACAGCTATAAGTATACATATATCCCCTCCCTCTTGCATGTCCCTCCTACCCTACCTCCTGTCACTCATCCAGGCCCTGACAGAGCACCAAACTGAGCTCCCAGTGCCATAAAATAGGTTCCCACTACTAGCTATTTTACACACGGTAGCGTATGTATGTCAGTCCCAATCTCCCAGTTCTTCCTGCCCCCTTATCCCTTAGGTTCCTAAGTCCATTCTCTATGTCCGTGTCCCATTGCTGCCTACAAATAGGTTCATCGATACTACTTTTCTAGATTCCACATACATGTGTTAATATACGATGTTTATTTTTGCTCTTTCTGACTAACTTCACTCTGTATGACAGACTTTAGGGCCACATCTCTACAAATGACCCAATTTCATTCTTTTTTGTGGTTGAACACATATTTTTCATCTTAATTCAGAAAGCATTTTGATATCTTGCTTAGAAGACAGTCTTGACACTTCTGACTTTCCCATTTGCCTAAAATATTTTTTAGAAATTTCAGCTGATTTTAACAGAAAATAATTAAATATCTCACAATTGTTAGATGTTAATTATATATTTCTGCTTTGTTGACTATGCCAAAGCCTTTGACTGTGTGGATCACAGAAGAAAATTCTGAAAGAGATAGGAATACCAGACCACCTGACCTGCCTCTTGAGAAACCTGTATGCAGGTCAGGAAGCAACAGTTAGAACTGGACATGGAACAACACTTGTTCCAAATAGGAAAAGGAGTACATCAAGGCTGTATATTGTCCCCCTGCTTATTTAACTTATATGCAGAGTACATCATGAGGAACGCTGGGCTGGAAGAAGCACAAGCTGGAATCAAGATTGCGGGGAGAAATATCAATAACCTCAGATATGCAAATGACACCACCCTTATGGCAGAAAGGGAAGAGGGCAGAAAGCCTCTTGATGAAAGTGAAAGAGGAGAGTGAAAAAGTTGGCTTAAAGCTCAACATTCAGAAAACTAAGATCATGGCATCTGGTCCCATCATTTCATGGCAAATAGATGGGGAAACAGTGGAAACAGTGTCAGAGTTTATTTTGGTTGGCTCCAAAATCATTGCAGCTGGTGATTGCAGCCATGAGATGAAAAGACGCTTACTCCTTGGAAGGAAAGTTATGAGCAACCTACATAGCATATTAAAAAGCAGAGACATTACTTTGCCAACCAAGGTCCATCTAGTCAAAGCTATGGTTTTTCCAGTGGTCATGTATGGATGTGAGAGTTGGACTGTGGAGAAAGCTGAGCGCTGAAGAATTGATGCTTTTGAACTGTGGTGCTGGAGAAGACTCTTGAGAGTCCCTTGTACTGCAAGGAGATCCAACCAGTCCATTCTAAAGGAGATCAATCCTGGGTGTTCATTGGAAGGACTGATGCTGAAGCTGAAACTACAATACTTTGGCCACCTCATGTGAAGAGTTGACTCACTGGAAAGGACCTTGATGCTGGGCGGGATTGGAGGCAGGAGGAGAAGGGGACGACAGAGAATGAGATGGCTGGATGGCATCACCGACTCGATGGACATGAGTTTGGGTAAACTCTGGAAGTTGGTGATGGACAGGGAGGCCTGGCGTGCTGCGATTCATGGGATCATAAAGAGTAGGACACAACTGAGCGACTGAACTGAATTGAACTATATATTCTTTCTTCGAGAATCCCATAAAGATCATGAAAAGGCAAAAAGATAAGACACCGAAAGGTGAGCCCCTCAGGTCGGCAGTTGTCCAATATGCTACTTGGGAAAAGTGGAGAAACAGTTCCAGAAAGAATGAAGAGGCCAGGCAAAAGCAGAAACAGTTCTCAGTTGTGGATGTGTTTGGTGGGGAAAATAACGTCTGATGTTGTAAAGAACAATATGTTCATCTTCTTCCAAAAGCACAAGAGATGACTCAATGCATGGAGATCACCAGATGATCAATACCAAAATCAGACTGAGATGTGTTACTACTTCAAAAAGGCTACTTCATTTGAGCCTTACACTACCCGCTCTGTGTGGAGTCCAGTTATAGTTAAGGAGTTTGATATTATGTACTGTAACTTGATGGGTGGTTGTTTAGTTGCTAAGTCATGTCCGACTCTTTTCAACCCCATGGACTGTAGTCCACCAGGCTCCTCCTCTGTCCACAGGATTTCCCAGGCAAGAATACTGGAGTGGGTTGCCATTTCCTTCTCCAGGTATCTTCTTGACCCAGGGATCGAGCCTGTGTCTCTCTCATTGGCAGGCATAGTCTTTAACACTGTGCCATCAGGGAAGCCAAAAAGGTATTCTGGGAAATGTGAACCCATAATATGAACTGAGGGCTATCAAACTTGAGAGATGATTTTATTTTTTTTTTATGTAATTAATTTATTTTTTATTGGAGGCAAATTATTTTACAATATTATATTGGTTGGTTTTGCCATACATTGATATGAATTTGCCCCGGGTTTACATAAGTTCCCCCTCCTGAACCCCCCTCCCACCTCCCTCCTCCCCTTATCCTCCCTCTGGGTCATCCCCGCATGCCAGCCCCGAGCATCCTATAACATGCATTGACCCTGAACTAGTGATTTTATTATGCATACTCACAAAATACGAGGGTTTTTTTTTCCCCTCCCTATAGAGTTTAGACTTTGTTGTATAAGCAATGAAAGTCCTTGAATTTTTAGAGTAGGAGAGTAAACCAATCAGTGAGATGATTTTAGGATTACTTCTCTTCCTGTGTAACTAGTTGGGTGGGGAGCGGGAAAGAAGGATGTGGAAGTTAGAGTAATTGTTCACATGAAAGATAAAAAGGCTCTGATTGCTAATGTACGGACAATGGAGAAGAGAGAACAGACTTGAAAGATAGTTCAGACTGAATCTTGACTGATTGCATGGTGAGCAAGGCAGAGGGTGGGGTAGCTATGAGGATGGTATTCAGTCAAACAGAAATAGAGGACATAAACTTTGTTCTGTATTTTCCAGGTCTCCTGTACAGTTGTTATCATACTTTCATAATTTAAAAAATAAAAGAGAGAAAAGAAAGAAATAAGGGACTTAATGATCAAAACACTTATTACTCTTTACATGGCTTGATTTTGATGCTTCCTGGCTTTCCAGGTGGAAAATAATACTGACCAGTTGGAAATTCAGAATGATAATAAAAATTCTGTCTCTATGAATATATACGACTCTTGCAATTTTGATTAAAAGAATTAACTTTAAAGTTTAACAACCAGTTGACAGTACCTGGCTAGTTAAATTTAATTTCGCAGAATATACAAAGCCTGATGAAAGTAAAAGTTGATCAGTTGTGTCCTACTCTTTGTGACCCCATGGATTATACTGTCCATGGAATTTCCCAGTCCAGAATACTAGAGTGAGTAACTGTTCCCTTCTCCAGGGGATCTTCAGACCTAGGAATTGAACCCAGGTCTCCTGCATTGCAGGCAGATTCTTTACTGTCTGAGCCACCAGGGAAGCCCACAAAGCCTGATATGGATCTGATAAACAATTCAGTGGCATCTAGAGGAGTAGATGACATAGATTTGAATGATCAACAGTGTCATCAGAGGACTCTGAAGTCTAACATAGAAATCTAGAATCTGGAGTGCTAGAGACAAAATGCCATTTTTGTTTCTGACGATGAATAATGGACTTAAATGAAATTTATTTTTTTGAAATAAAAAGTGTGATGTGATTTTTTTGTTCTTAGCTTAGTTTTTTGTTTTTTTTTTTTAAAAAGCTTTATCCAATATTAAAATGTTATCAATATTGGCTTGGTGGTTGAGTGAATGTCAAACGAGGGGAAGTACTAGAAGTAAATGTAGTGAATAAAATTTTTTAAATCACAGCATTAATACTTCTACAGTAAATTTAGAAACAATTTGAATGCATTTGGCATTTAAAATAGTTAGGATAATGTGGTCTTATTAAATATAAAACAGATTAGCTACATAGTTTCAAAGTAAACTCTGACATATTTTAAATTTGTGACATTTGGTTGAAAGGTGTGTAAGAATTGTACTAAATTTGTAAATTATGTTGGAATGATAGAGGAATTTTAATTTTTCGGTTGATTTAATTTATGAAATTTAATGTGATTTTTTTAAAGAGTGAGAAACTTGTAGCAAGGCTTGAAGACTTTCTATAAATTTATAAGTGGAAAAACAAAGAAATTTAGTTTGGTAAATATTAATCGAGGAGACTTGAAATTGTTAAAATTTACTAGATTTATGAATGATACTATTTATACAGTATACTTCAGGATCAAAGAAAATCTTTTGAATTTATAGCATAAATAAGTTCAATATTCATTTAAAATCTTAATGGGTAAAGAGTCTCAGTTATGTTAAATGAAAAAGTTCTAGATATCTGCTCAACAACATAATGCCTAAGTTAAAAACACAACAATTTTAAAATTTGTTAAGAGGGTAGATCTCATGGTAAGTACTCTTAAAACACATACACACAAATAAAAACAAAAACAAGAAAGCAAAAATATACAAGGAGATGCTGGGAAAGGTTAGGTATATCTATTACGTTCATTGCGATAGTGTCATGGGTGTTTGCATGTGTCCAGACTCATTAAATAGTACGCATTAAATGCATGCAGTTCTTTGTGTATCAGTTATATTTCAACAGAGTTGTTAAAAAATACCCTAAGAAACAATGAAATAGGTTTCTCTGTATATAAATATCATATATGAACATAAAAGTATAGTTGTAAAATTAGCCTATACAACTGCTTTTATTACCAGAGACTGAAAATAGCATGTACTTCAATTGCTATTATTAACACCACAAAACACTTATTCCTCTGCATTGAATATTGCCATATTATTAATGACCATTGTGTTTCTGTCATTTTTAAATGTTTGCTTTAATATTTCCTGTCTTTAGAAGTAGAAATATTTCTTTTTAATATTTTTCAACTCATTCACGCAATAAGCATCTCTCAACTACATGATGAATATATGGGTTGAAGACAAAAAATAAAGCAGTCATCCTCAACAGAATACTGATTTTGTTAAAAGAGTAACAGGAGAATTTGCTGGACCTTCTCTTTTCAGGACACAACCATAACCCAGCTGTTACAGAGGGGTTGATATTTTTTTAAAGGTTACATCAGATTGTGACTCCAACCTACTTCGTTTGCTAACATTCTCCATCCTATCCAGTAGGGGAGAAGGAGTACTTAAATATATAAGGTCTTATCTGTTTAAGGGCATTGAAGATGCACTATGAGAGGCTAAGACAGGAGTCATTATCAAAGGGACTAACTGGCTTGGTTAAGGCCCGGATCAATCAGAGCAGATCCAGTCTGGTTGCTGGAGGAGTCCTTAGTGGCCCCTTACTGTGTCAGATGTTAACTCTTACTGCATTGTGGGGAGGTTCTGGAGAAGTGGTGGGGTGACTAGGGTGAAAATGGGGCACAGGCAGAGTCATGAGTAGGTGTTATTTGCTAACTGTTACAAAAACTTTATTGTACTTTTACAGGAAGTTTAATACCATTGCATTCTTACTGAATAGCAGCTCTGGATTAAGTCATTGCCATGGAGTTCTGACTATCCCCTACATTTTTTCTGCAGGTATCATTGTATTGCAGGAAGATAAGACGACCTACATTTCTGTTTGGGAAGTAATATTTCTCTTACTGATTAGCAAAGCACTTAACTTAGAAATAACTGTGCTATTATGCTGAAGAGTCCTAGGTTTATTCCTACTCTGATCTTGAGTATGTGAGCTTTACAGGAGAGCCTCACAAGCTTTGCTTTAAATAGCTTCACTCTGATTTATAGAGAGAGATACTAGTGTACATCAAACTCCACTATGCCTCATTTCCCACCCAAAGGAGTGAGAGCCACAGTCAAGTGTAAGAAATTATATATGTCCATCCGATTTTAGGAACTAACCCTATTTATTATTCTCACTGTTTTGCTGAAATCCCTGCATTTTTGCCTTAGCACGTCCTAAGCTTCATCTCACTTTTTATCCAATGTGATTGTCTCATTTACCCTTGATCCAGGTGTTCATTTAAGGAAGAAGATTTTTTTGTCCATATTATGTGGTTACTCAAACAAAGAACATTTCTACATTTTTCTCCTCCTGGACAAAACACAAACAAACAAAAAACACAATAATTTGAAAATTCAGTTAACATAAGAATTAAAAGCTTGTTTACTTCTATTCACCAATTTTTATCCTATTACCATTGCTGAATTATCAGACTGAATACAGTAATGGTAGCATTTTGTGGTTAACTTGTTACCTTTTTTTAAAATTGTAACAGAGAAACATTATAATTATATTTATTATAAAAATTTACTTGAGTCTCTTTCTTTTCTTGTAGGTTAAGTGGTTCACTGAGCTGTTGCTTAAAATAGAACAGTTATTTGGGAGTCTGCCATGGCACTAAATTGAATTTTCTTCAGCTGTGTTCTAGGATATATTAATTTTGCTTGTTTGCAAAAAAAAAAAAAAAAAAAGTGACTTTTCCAATCATTTATTCTTGGTCCCTATCTTGCTTGGCTCTGGGCTCCTGTAACAAAATATCAAAGTTTCATTGGCATAAACAACACAAACGTGTTTCTCACAGTTTTGGAAGCTGAAGTCCCAAGATTATAGTTCTATCTGGTCGAGATCTGGTGTACTTCTGCTTCCTGGCTTGTGGACAGAGGCTTTTTGCTGTTCCTCATCTGGTCAAGGGAAGGTGCCCTGGTCTCTTTCTCTCAAAAGGATACTAAACTAATAGTAGGCACTCTGCCCTCATGTGCACAGATGCTCAGTCGCGTCCAGCTCTCTGTGATCCCATGGACTGTAGCCCACCACATTCCTTTGTCCATGGAATTTGCAAGGCAAGAATACTGGAGTGGGTTGCCATTTTCTGCTCCAGGGAATCTTCTGAACCCAGGGATCGAACCCGTGTCTCTTTGTGTCCCTGCTCTGGCAGGCAGATTCTTTACCACTGTATCACCTGGGAAGATGCTACCCTCATGACCTCATCTAAATCTAATTAACTCCCAAAGGTCTTATACCTTAATATCGTCCCAGTGAGGAGTTAGGGTTTCCACATAAAGATTTGGGGTGGGAGGGTGGGAACACAAATGTAGTCCCAAGTTGTAATACCTAGAAAATAAAGGAAAAGTGAGGTATAAATGTTCTCAACAGCAGACTCAAGATAGCATAATCTGTAATTGAAATCCTTGTACCATTTACCTTAGCTTAATTGCTCAAAATGGTGATTGCACAATACTAAAGGAAAGTTTATTTCTGGTAAATTATAAAATGTATAATTTTTACTTTTCTTTTCCTAGAAAAAAATAAAAGCTTAGGTTTAGCTTTTAATTAGAAAAATAGAAATACTTGATTAGAAAGATGGATTATCTGAAACAACTCTTTTCATCCTTAAATATTCAAACTTTACAGAGAAAAAATCACTTATAAACATTCAGTATACATGATCAATTCTAACTTTTAGGAAAAGCTGTTAGAAAATTCGGGAAAATGTTTTTAGAAATAAATTGCATCTTTTACAATAATTTAATACATACAAATAAATTTTATCTATTGTATCTATAAAGTATCTAATAGATACAAATCTAAATTGCATCTATTGTACCTGCAAAGCAGTTAGAAAACTGGAAAAAAAATTTTTCAGAAATAAATTGTATCTTGAAGGTAACTTGGCATTTTATCATAAATAAACAAGACAATATACAATGCCAAAATATCAACACTTGATATTAGGGAATGTAAAGTTTATAGAAATACTTTAAAAAATTCATGATAGTTCCATTTGGTACATGTTGCCAAATAAACAATCTAATTAAATGTGACATTCGTTAAGCAAATGATTTGAATATAGTATAGGGACACATTCTTTTCTGTATATTTTGTGTTTTAAATGACTAAATAACATTTAATTTACCTCACTTTCCATCTCTTCAAAACAATTTAAAGATAAGAAATAAAACATTACAGGTACATTTGAAAGAGTCTTTGGTTCTTTTCCAGCATCCACTCTACTTTTTTCACTAGGTTCCAATAATATTATTGATTTGATGTTTATAATTCAAAAATTTTAAAGGATAGTTATTACATAATAAAGTATTTATCTGATTTTAAAGGTTTTACAAGTGTTATTGAAAATGCTTCATTAGTACATCTAGGTTTATGCAGTCTGCATTTTATTTTCAAGATGTTCATATGTGTTTAATTTATTCCTTTTAACTCTATACAATGTTTCATTTCATAAATATGTCATATTTAAATTATTCATTCACCTGCTCAACAACAATTTCTGTTGTTTCCAAATTTTCACTATTGCAACAATGCTGCTGTAGACACACTTTCGCACACATGTAAAAGTATCTTGGGTTATTATACTTGGGAATGGCTTCTGGTCTCATTTTGGCAGAATAAAATGTTCTCTCACATATCTGTGTTTCCTCCTAATTTCCCAGCCTTCTTTGCAAGTGGTATTGGTCATATAACTGAGCTCTAGCCAAAGGAATATATGCAAATGTAATATATGCCACTTTCATGATGGCCTCTTAAAAGATTCTGAGTCATTTTCTTGAATTCTTTTTGCTCATTGTTCAACTAAATGCAGAAAGTTGAGTAGAGGAATTTTAAAAGCCTGAAACAGTAGGCAAGAGGGTGATGATCTTTGATTACTTTTACATACACACACACACCCCCCAAAATTAACTCCAACATCCTCACTGCTGTATACCATATCCAAGACATCACTATCACCCACCTGAACCCTGTAACAGCTACTCACCCTGCCCTGTAACCTCCACAGAGCAGCCCCAATGAACTTACTTTTTCAAAGATTATTTCATTCCCAAGATATATTTTTCCATTCCTTTCTATTTCAAGAAGAAAAACAAACCCAAAGCTTCTCATATGGCACAAAAGTCTCAGTGTTTCTCAATAGGAATGGTATTAGTATTTTGCAGTAATCTTTTTATGTAAAGGACCTGCCTCACACATTATAGAATGTTTGACATCTTTGGCCTCAGGTATCCAGTTCCAGTTCAGTCGTTCAGTCATGTCCTACTCTTTGTGACCCCATGAACCGCAGCACACCAGGCTGTCCATCACCAACTCCCGGAGTTCACCCAAACCCATGTCCACTGAGTTGGTGATGCCATCCAGCCATCTCATCCTCTGTCATCCCCTTCTCCTCCTGCCCTCAATCTTTCCCAGCATCAGGGTCTTTTCAAATGAGTCAGCTCTTCACATCAGGTGGCCAAATTATTGGAGTTTCAGCTTCAACATCAGTTCTATCAATAAACACTGATCTTTAGGATGGACTGGTTGGATCTCCTTGCAGTCCAAGGGACTCTCAAGAGTCTTCTCCAACACCACAGTTCAAAAGCATCAATTCTTTGGCGCACAGCTTTCTTTATAGTCCAACTCTCACATCCATACATGATTACTGGAAAAACCATAGCCTTGACTATGGACCTTTGTTGACAAAGTAATGTCTCTGCTTTTCAATATGCTGTCTAGGTTGGTCATAATTTTCCTTCCAAGGTGTAAGCGTCTTTTAATTTCATGGCTGCAATCACCATCTGCAGTGATTTTGGAGGTCAGAAAAATAAAGTCATAATGTGTCATTAACATTGCTCTTCCTCCTTGTAGTTTATTACAGTAATCCAGAAGATCCTGCCACCATCCTCACAAACACATGCACACACGTACACTTCCAGCCCTTGGATGAGAAATACTTTGGCTCTGCTTACTTTTCTAACGTCAGTCTACCTATATTCTTCCTCTTGTTCACCAAACTGGAGATATAATAGAACTCTTTCTACTCTTTTAAACATTGAGGCTTATTTCCCATGTTCAGGCCTTTGTACTTCTCTGCGCTTCTTCCTAGAAAGCTCCTTAGGAATTTGCTTGGTCAACCTCTTCATTGTCCAGATACCAAGTATACGATTAAAACACTCAATATAAAACCATACTCTGTAAAATGCCAACTCCTAAACCTCTCACTTTTAGCCCTCTTGTGTTGTTTACATTGGCTTCCCTGATAGCTCAATTGGTAAAGAATCTGCCTGCAATGCAGGAGATCCCAATTTGATTCCTGGGTCAGGAAGATCTGTTGCAGAAGGGATAGGCTACCCACCCCAATATTTTTGGGCTTCCCTTGTGGCTCAGCTGGTAAAGAATCCATATGCAGTGTGGGAGACCTGGGTTCTATTCCTGGGTTGGGAAGATCCCCTGGAGAAGGGAACAGCTACCCACCCCAGTATTCTGGCCTGGAGAATTCCATGGACTGCCATTATCTGCTTCCCATATTAGAATGCAGTAATTTTTATTTTTAATTTTAGGGCAGTTTTAGGTTTACAACAAGATTGAGGGGAAGTATAAGATTTCCTATATATCCACTGTTCCCATAAATGCATAGCCTTGCCCATTATTAACATCCCCACAAAGTGGTACGTTTGTTATGAATGACGAACCTACAGACCCATTCTAATCATCCACTCTGGATGCTACATATTCTATAGGTTTGGACAAATGTATAATGAACAGCATGTATTGATCATTTGATATCAGGAATTTGGTCCTTATTTACATAAAAAGTTTTCTTCTATCTAGAACTTTGTCTGGACCATGTTGGATATTTTATAAATATTAACTATACAAAAGGAAAAAATCATGAATGAATATAAGTTTCTGTCATAAAAAACTGTCCCTGATCAAACTAGCTACAGTTGTTGCCATCCCACTCATTTTTATCATAAAATTCTGCAGCACATATTGGTATCTAAGCTGTTGAATTTAACAACATGAACTTGTTCTTTTTGTCCACTAGAATGGAAGCTTCATGAATAATGATTAAGTCTTTTAATCACTCTAGTTCTATCTCTAGATATTAGAAGATACTCAAAAAATGTCACTTGAAAACTGTCTTTTCCTGTTGTGTTTAATTGATTACAAATTGGGTTTCACAGGTAGTTGAGATGGTAAAGAATCTGCCTGCAATGCAGGAGATGTAGGTTAGCTCCCTAGGTCGGGATGATCTCCTAAAGAAGGGAATGGCTACCCACTCCAGTATTCTTACCTGGGAAATCCCATGGACAGAGGAGCCTGGTGGGCTACAGTCTCTGGGGTCACAAAGAGTGAGAAATGACTGAGCAACTACCACTTTCACTTTTCACCTGGGTTTTGACAAGTTATTATTCATATTTTACTTGGAAATATGTACCTTTTATTTAAAGAATTATGAATTATATGTAGATTTTAATAATTTCGTAGAGTTGGTTCTATGTTTAAATGATTTTGTTGCTCTGATATGCCTAACAGCTTACAGATTCCCATTCTTTAATCCTAAATTTTGGTTCACTTCATGAGTGGCTGGAGTAGTATTTTAAGCATTTTATTTTGTGTTTTATTTTATGTTATTTTGCTCTGGGAATCATACAAAATATTATCTATTCTGCGTGATTCCACATTTGTGAAGGAAGGTGTGGGCTAGGACAACAGCTTGAGCAGGAACCACATTAAGAGAGGCCTGCAGATTCCAGAACAGAAAGAGCTGTTTCCTGAAATTCCCCTGAAGGTGACCCTAAGGCCACAGAGAAGAAAGTCTGGAAAGAGGAAACTTAGGTGGTCTTGAAAATTCACCTTGTCTTGGGTGTGCCCAGGTGCAGCAAAAATGATACTAGACCAAAGCAGACTATGTGCAGAGAGACAATAAACCTGATGGCAATAACCTGTCAGGCTGATATCCAAAACCCAGGGGACCCCTTACTCAGCTGAGTGAGACAACAGAACACAACCCAATGCACAACGTGGAGCAACGTAGAAAACGGGAATGAGGGGAACAAAAAGCCACAGATTACATAGGTTGTTGGAAGAATTCATTTCTTTATGGTTGTAGGACTGAGGTGCTTAGATCCTAGAGTCACTCCTACTCAAAGGCAGTTCAAAACACGACTGGGTGCTTCTCCCTAAAGCCAAAAGGAAGATCCAGTGGATGTTTTACCCTGCTTGAAAGATTTTACCTGATTAGTTCAAGCCCACTGAGGATAATCTCTCTTTTGATCAACACAAAGTGATCTAATTAGGCACCTTGATTACATCTGCGCATTCCTGCCATATTTACCTTGAATGAGTGAGTGAAAGTTGCTCAGTCATATCTGACTGCTTGTGACCCCATGGTTTATACAGGCTAGAATACCGGAGTGGGTAGCCTATCCCTTCCCCAGATCCAGGGGATCTTCCCTACCCAGGAATTGAACCCAGGTTTCCCACATTGCAGGTGGATTCTTTACCAGCTGAGCAACTAGGGAAGCCCAAGAATACTGGAGTGGGTAACCTATCCCTTCTCCAGGGGATCTTCCAGACCCACCCAGGAATTGAACCAGTATCGCCTGCATTGCAGTCAGATTCTTTACCAACTGACGTATCAGGGAAGCCCTTAATAACTTTTTTCCCTTGGAAAAAAAAAATTTACCTTGAAAGTGTACCGAATCAGAGTGGTGACATCTATCACATTCACAAATCCTATCCACACTCAAGAGGAGATTATACAAGGATGTGGGCCTTTAAGAGTCATCTTAGAATTCTGTTTACCACACAGTCTGTTCCTTGATTTATTTCTCTCCTCTTTCAGTTTATAATAACTGGCAAGAAGAAAACAGGCAGCACTTTCAACATTTTACTTGGAAATCTCCCTGCTTAAATCACCAAGTTTCTTAGTCAAAGTTCTGATTTCCACATAGCTGTAGACAACAATGTCAATAAATGTTCTGCCACTATATAACACGATATTTCTTCCTCTAATTTTGCAATAACAGATTTCTCACTTCCTTTTAAGCTTGCACTGGCAATATTTCTAAAGTCTATAATTTTACTAGCAGTCTGTTAAAGACAATTTTGACTGTCTCTAATGTGATATTCAAAAATCTTTTTAAGCATGTCCAGCCTGTCCTTTGAATCTTTACCTACTTCCTGGTTCCTAAGCCACTGCTTAGGGATAGAAATATTTAGGCATTTGTTGTGATATTATCCCAGTCCTATATTGTAACAAAATCTATGTTAGTCATCTATTGCTGTATAACAAATTGTCGTTCAGTTGCTAATGTGACAAATATAGTGATAGCTCTAGAGAATAAGTGTTTTAATCTCCCTTTTCTACTATATGATGGTGGGTGTTTCTATCTATTTCTACCACCTTGTAACCATTACTCTTAAGGTTTTGTCACAGATTTTTAAAAATCTGATGAAATATAATTGCAGTCATCTCACACACTAGTAAAGTAATTGTTACATTCTCCAAGCCAGGCTTCAGCAATACATGAACCATGAACTTCCAGATTTTCAAGGTGGTTTTAGAAAAGGCAGAGGAACCAGAGATCAAATTGCCAATATCCAATGGATCATTGAAAAAGCAAGAGAGTTCCAGAGAAACCTCTATTGCTGTTTTATTGACTATGCCAAAGCCTTTGACTGTGTGGATCACAATAAACTGTGCAAAATCCTGAAAGAGATGGGAGTATCAGACCACCTGACCTGCCTCTTGAGAAACCTATGTGCAGGTCAGGAAGCAATAGTTAGAACTGGACATGGAACAACAGACTGGTTCCAAATAAGAAAAGGAGTACATCAAGGCTGTATATTGTCACCCTGCTTATTTAACTTATATGTGGAGTATATCATGAGAAATACTGGGCTGGAAGAAGCACAAGCTAGAATCAAGATTGCTGGGAGAAATATCAATAACCTCAGATATGCAGATGACACCACCCTTATGGCAGAATGTGAAGAGGAACTAAAGAGCCTTTTGATGAAAGTGAAAGAGGAAAGTGAAAAAGTAGGCTTAAAGCTCAACATTCAGAAAACTAAGATCATGGCATCCGGTCCCATCACTTCTTGGCAAATAGATGGGGAAACAGTGGAAACAGTGTCAAACTTTATTTTTTTGGGCTCCAAAATCACTGCAGATGCTGATTGCAGCCATGAAATTAAAAGACGCTTACTCCTTGGAAGAAAAGTTATGACCAACCTAGACAGCATATTGAAAAGCAGACATTACTTTGTCAACAAAGGTCTATCTAATCAAGGCTATGGTTTTTCCAGTGGTCATGTATGGATATGAGAGTTGGACTATAAAGAAAGCTGATCACCAAAGAATTGATGCTTTTGAACTGTGGTGTTGGAGAAGACTCTTGAGAGTCCCTTGGACTGCAAGGAGATCCAACCAGTCCATCCTAAAGATCAGTGTTTATTGATAGAGCTGATGTTGAACCTGAAACTCCAATACTTTGACCACCTGATGTGAAGAGCTGACTCATTTGAAAAGACCCTGATGCTGGGAAAGATTGAGGGCAGGAGGAGAAGGGGACGACAGAGAATGAGATGGCTGGATGGCATCACCAACTCAATGGATATGGGTTTGAGTGAACTCCGGGAGTTGATAATGGACAGGGAGGCCTGGCATGCTGTGGTTCATGGGGTCACAAAGATTTGGACATGACTGAGCAACTGAACTGAACTGAAGGTTCCTGTCTGCCTTGAATTAGATTCAAGTATTCAAACTTTTTAGTTTCCTTCAAAGGACCAAATAGCATTTTAGAAATTTTAGCTTTGTATGATAAGAGGACACATATTCTACCATGGTAATGAAAAAACTTCCATAAACTTACATATCATGACTATGTTCATGGTTGATACAAGAGAGACATGGCAGGATGTGGACCATGGGCTGCTGTTTGTAAGCTCTTGTTTTTTTCAGACAAATAGGGAACATTTTATGAACATAACATAACATGACATTACACAGAATACTTAATGGAAAATGAAAGAAAGAGAGAGAGAAAGAGGGATGGATGGAGGGAGGCAATAAGACAGCAAGTAAAGAAGGAAGGAAGGGAAAAAAGCGAAAAAGTACCTCCCCTCTAGTACTTTTTCATCAGTTTGAAAGAAACTGACCTTGTATTGCATATGGAAAAGTTCATACTAATAAAAGGCAACTCATGAAAATGCACTATGATTTCTTTCATGGAGAGTAGCAAATCAACAAACAAATCCACAAAGAAAACCAATTCCAGCATCAGGAATGAGGAGATAGAATAGTCACATAAAAAGGCAGCACTATTTGATGATATGCATTATAGATGACTTATATCTATAGTGATTTTTGAATATGCAAGTATGCCCACAAATACTTTAACACTTCTCCCTTCAAAAGGTAGTAACTAATTACATCCACCTTCTTTGAATGAGTACCAGACTTAGTGACTCAATTCTATTGAATGGTAAACGGCAGAGATGACATTCAAGGCTACGTTATAAAATGGATGGCTCATATGCAATTTTCTCTTGAATTGCTTTCTTTTGAGGAAGTCATTCAGCATGTTGTAGAAATGTTGCTGCTCAGTCACTAAGACATGTCTGACTCTTTAAGACTCCATGGACAGCAGCTCGCCAGGCTTCCCCATCCTTCATTATCTCCTGGAGTTTGCTCAAAATCATGACCATTGGATCAGTGATGCCATTCAACCATCTCATCCTCAGTGGCCCCCAACTCCTCCTGCCCTCAGTCTTTCCCAGCTTCAGGGTCTTTTGCAATGTATTGGCACTTCACATCAGGTGGTCAAAATATTGGAGCTTCAGCATCAGTCCTTCCAATGAATATTCGGTTTGATTTCCTTTAAGATTGGCTGGTTTGATCTCCCTGAAGTCCAAGGGACTCTCAAGAGTCTTCTCCAGTACAATTATCAGTTATCTGGTGCTCAGGCTTCTTTATGATCCAACTCTTTCATCCATACAAGACTACTGGAAAAGTCATAGTTTTGACTGCATGGACTTTGTTGGCAAAGTGATGTCTCTGCTTTTTAATAAACTCTCTAGGTTTGTCATAGCTTTTATTCTAAGGAATGATTGTCTTTAAATTTCATGGCTTCAGTCACCATCCACACTGATTTTGTAGCCTAAGAAAATAAAATCTGCCACTGTTTCCAATATTTCCCTTTCTTTTTGCCGTGAAGTGATAGGATCAGATGCCACGATCTTAGTTTTTTGAATATTGAGATTTAAACCAGCATTTGCACCCTCCTCTTTCACCTTCATCAAGAGGCTCATTAGTTCTTCACTTTCTGCCATTCAGTTCAGTTCAGTTCAGTTCAGTCGCTCAGTCATGTCCGACTCTTTGCGACCCCATGAATCACAGCACGGCAGACCTCCTTGTCCATCACCAACTCCCGGAGTTCACTCAGACTCACCTCCATTAAGTCAGTGATGCCATCCAGCCATCTCATTCTCTGTCATCCCCTTCTCCTCCTGCCCCCAATTCCTCCCAGCATCACAGTCTTTTCCAGTGAGTCAACTCGTCGCATGAGGTGGGCAAAGTATTGGAGTTTCAGCTTCAGCATCAGTCCTTCTAATGAACACTAGGACTGATCTCCTTTAGAATAGACTGGTTGGATCTCCTTGCAGTCCAAGGGACTCAAGAGTCTTCTCCAACACCACAGTTCAAAAACATCAATTTTCAGCAATCAGTTTTCTTCACAGTCCAACTCTCACATCCATATATGACCACTGGAAAAACCATAGCCTTGACTGGATGGACCTATTAGAGTAGTATAATCTGTATATCTGAGGTTGGTGATATTTCTTCTGGTAATCTTGATTCCAGCTTGCGATTCATCCAGCCTGGCATTTAATATGATGCATTCTGCATATAAGTTAAATAAGCAGGGTGACAATGTACAGCCTTGATGTACTTCTTTCCCAACAAGTCCATTTTTCCATGTCCAGTTTAACTATTGCTTCTTGACATACATCCAGGTTTCACATGAGGCAAGCAAGGTGAGCTGGTATTCCCATCTCTTTAAGAATTTTCCACTTTGTTGTGATCTACACAGTCAAAGGGTTTAGTGTATTCAAAGAAGCAGAAGTAGATGTTTTTCTGGAATTCCCTTGCTTTTTCTGTGATCCAAAGGATATTGGCAATTTGATCACTGGTTCCCCTACCTTTTCTATATTCAGCTTTTATATCTGGAAGTTCTCAGTTCACATACTGTTACAGCCTAGCTTAAAGGATTTTGAACATTACCTTGCTAGCATGTAAGATGAGCACGGTTGTACAACAGTTTCAATATTCTTTGGCATTGCCTTTAAGATTGGAATGAAAACTGACCTTTTCCATTCCTGTGACCACTGTTGAGTTTTCCAAATTTCCTGGCCATATTGAGTGCAGCATGTTAACAGCATCATCTTTTAGGATTTTAAATAGTTCAGCTGGAATTCCATCACCTCCACTACCTTTGCTTGTAGAAATACTTCTTAAGGCCCATTGGACTTCACACTCCAGGATGTCTGGCTTTAGGTGAGTTACCACACCATCATGCTTATCCTGGTCATTAAGATCTTTTCCGTACAGTTCTTCTGTGTATTCTTGCCATCTCTTCTTTATCTCTTCTGCTTCTGTTAGATCCTTGCAGTTTCTGTTTTTGATTGTTCCCATTTTTGCAAGAAATGTTCCATTCATATCTCTAATTTTCTTAAAGAGATCTTTAGTCTTTCTGATTCTATAGTCTTCCTCTATTTCTTTGCACTGTTCACTTAGAAAGGCTTTCTTATCTCTCCTTGCTATTCTCAGGAACTCTGTATTCTGTTGGATATATCTTTCCCTTTCTTCTTTGCCTTTCACTTCTCTTCTTTTTTATGGCCTCCTCAGTCAACCATTTTGCCTTCCTGCATTTCTTTTTCTTGGGGAAAGTTTTGGTCAGTGCCTTCTGTACAATGTTATGAACCTCTGTCCATTGTTTTTCAGGCATTCTGTCTACCAAATCTAGTCTCTTGAATCTATTTGTCTCCTCCACTGCATAATCATAAAGGATTTTGTTTAGGTTATACATGAATGGCCACTGGTTTACCCTACTTTCTTCAATTTAAGTCTGAATTTGGCAATAAAGAATTCATGATCTGAGCTACAGTCAGATTCAGGTCTTGTATTTGCTGACTGTATAGAACTCTTCCATCTTTAGCTGTGAAGAATATAATCAATCTGATTTAGGTATTGACCATCTGGTGAAGTCCTGTGTAGAGTCATCTCTTGTGTTGTTGAAAGACAGTGTTTGCTATGACCAGTGTGTTCTCATGGCAAAACTCTGTTAGCCTTTGTCCTGCTTCATTTTGTACTCCATGGCCAAACTTGTCTGTTACTCCAAGTGTCTCTTGACTTCCTATTTTTGCATTCCAGTCCCCTATGATGAAAAGGATATCTTTTTTGGTGTTAGTTCTAGACAGTCTTGCAGGCTGCCATAGAACCATTCAACTTCAGCTTCTTTGGCCTTAATTGTTGGGACATAGACTTGGATTACTGTGATATTGAATAGTTTGCCTTGGAAACAAACAGAGATCGTTTTGTTGCTTTTGAGATTGTACCCAGTTCAGTTCAGTTCATTTCAGTTGCTCAGTCGTGTCCAACTCTTTGCAACCCCATGAATCACAGCACGCCAGGCCTCCCTGTCCATCACCAACTCCCGGAGTTCACCCAAACTCATGTCCATCGAGTCGGTGATGCCATCCAGCCATCTCATTCTCTGTCGTTCCCGTCTCCTCTTACCCCCATCCTTCCTAGCATCAGACTCTTTTCCAGTGAGTCAACTCGTCTCATGAGGTGGTCAAAGTATTGGAGTTTCAGCTTCAGCATCAGTCCTTCCAATCTCCTTTAGAATGGACTGGTTGGATCTCCTTGCAGTCCAACGGACTCTCAAGAGTCTTCTCCAGCACCACAGTTCAAAAGCATCAATTCTTCGGTGATCAGCTTTCTTCACAGTCCAACTCTCACCTCCATACATGACCACGGGAAAAACCATAGCCTTGACTAGACAGACCTTTGTTGGCAAAGTAAATATCTCTGCTTTTTAACATGCTATCCAGGCTAGTCATAACCTTCCTTCCAAGGAGCAAGCGTCTTTCAATTTCCTAGCTGCAATCAGCATCCGCAGTGATTTTGGAGCCAAAAAAATAAAGTCTGACACTGTTTCCACTGTTTCCCCATCTATTTCCCAGAACTGCATTTCAAACTCCTGTTCACTATGAGGGCTACTCCATTTCTTCTAAGGGATTCTTCCCACAGTAATAGATATAATGGACATCTGAACTAAATTTTCCCATTCCTATTCATTTTAGTTCACCGATTCCTAAAATGTTGACATTCACTCTTGCCATCTCCTGCTTGAGTACAACCAATTTACCTTGATTCATGGACCTAACATTCTAGGTTCCTATGGAGTATTTGTTCTTTACAGCATTGGACTTTACTTTGAATATTTTGGCCACATGATGCAAAGAACTGGCTCATTGGAAAAGATCCTAATGCTGAGAAAGATTGAAGGCATGAGGAGTAGGGGACAACAGAGAATGAGATGATTTGATGGCATCACCAACTCGATGGACTTGAGTTTGAGCAACCTCTGGGAATTGGTGATGGACAGGTAGGCCTGGCGTGCTGCAGTCCGTGGGGTCACAAAGAGTCGGACATGACTGAGCGACTGAACTTAACTGAATTGAACTGAACACATCTCAAGTTCTAGGAATTGTACAGATAAACTAGATCTGGAATCTTGTTTTCTTCCCTGGCTCCAGAGGGTTCCTGTTTCACCCACACAGAGGTCGAATCCTGAGCAAATGTCCTGAAGATAAAACACAAGTTTGTGGGTAATTTGGAATTCCATCAGAATAACAATGTGCATGTCACTCCCCACTTCATCTGCCAAACATCAGAGTCACAAAGTAGTAGCCTCCTGGCTGAGAACCTGAAATTCTTGCTCTAGTGGAGACATCTCTTTTGTGCAACCTGCTCATCTGGGAAGCAAAACATGTAAAAAGCAGAGGTAGCCTCATAAGTGGAATAACAAGAACAACAAAAGCAATAAATAGTTCAGGAAAAGATTGAGTCCTGGAATGCTAGCAAAGATTGTTGAATTTAGCCTCTTCTTGATTTCTGTCTTTTATCTCTACTACCCATTAAACTTACTACTTCACAACTTCTTCTTCAATTTGTCCAACATATGGATTGGCATCTAAAATAGCAGTTTATTTTCTGCAGTTTCTATGTTGGGAATTTTCAGTAGGTGTTGGAATCTGCATTTGCTGCACCAACAGTTTAGGATGACTTTTGCATATTTCTCTGCTGGTAAACAATATCGTATGGTAATAATAATTTAAAATACCCCCTGGGGTTAATGTCCCTTATATCGTTTGGGTGAAGGTGGTAGTTATCTTCTGTTCTCCTCATGTGAGAAAAATGCAGAATTTCCTGACTGGAAGAATATGTCCTTGGCAGAAGATGGACTTGCATCTCTCCCAGCCTTCTCATGAGAAATGACCAAGCTTCTACACATGTAGTTTGTGATCATGTCAATGATCCTTTTACCCGCTTTACATTGAGATTCCCAGAAACCTACTCTGAGTCAAGCTCCCATGTGCAGATGGATTGGGGGTTATCCTTGGATGACACCCATAAAGAAGTAAGGAAGGCAGGATGGAGCAAAAGGGCAAAGCTGACCTGCACTGATGTCATAGTTGAGGCGTTAGCCAATTCTATACAAAGCTCTAGAGCCGGGAAAGACCTTTGTTATTGCCCAAATTTTAAAAATGTGCTTACAGCTTTGTATTAATATCTTTACATCAGCCAGTCATTAGAAGCAAGTCACCCCAGAGAGAGTTTATAAGCTGAATGAGGCAGCTTCTTAGGGCTTGCTGTAGCAATTCCCAGATGAAAGTGTAATCAAGTGTTAATATTCTCAGAGGTTGGTGGCAGAGTGAAATGGGTGTATCATCCCTGAAGAAGCAATCAGGTAGTCATTACAGATCCCCAGAGAAATTAAACCCTATGTCACGAACTCGCTGGCTCTTGTCTACACAGCTAACCAGTCACTGAAGTCAGGCTAGCCAGCTTATTTCAGTGCTCAGAGTACCACTTTATCTAGTTGAATTATGTAACTCAGGAATAGGAGAAAAACACGAAGGAAATGAAAGTGAAACTCTTAAATTCTTTACGAATACGAGCTAGGAGAGAGTTACATCTATTTCGCTTTAAATACTATAAACAGAATTTGGTTAGATAAAACAAGCGATCAATATAAATTAATCCAGAGTACGTAGGTCTCACTTCAGTACTGTGGAGTGAACATCAATATTCAGCTCTCTAGTATTGCATCAACCACTTATTTAAAGAAGGTATATTCCAAGGTCTTCTCAGTGCCATCTTGTTATCTCAGATACTGGTCTTCAGTTTCACTTGCCCGTCTTGATTTTTGCACCACCCCCTCTTGTCCTTCGTGTCCTTCTTTGTTCCTCCCCAACCTCATATACAGAAGTCCCCTACATACGAACAAGTTCCATTCTAAGAGCATGTTCCTAAATTCGGTTTGTTCCCAAGTCCAACAAAGTTAGCCTAGGTACCCAACAAACACAATTGGATATATAGGAAGGTACTATAATAGGTTTATAGTACTTTTCACACAAATAATACAGAAAAACAAACACAAAAATAAAACATTTTTTGATCTTACAGCAATGCATCTTGAAAAGTACAATAGCACAGTGCAGCAGCTGGCATATAGGGGCTGGCATCAAGTGAACAGGCAAGAAGATTTAGACTAAAGGAGGAAAAGGAGGTGGGAGATGAAGAGCCGAAGGATCATCAGCAATAGGAGGTGGAGGGCAAGTTGCAATTGCACTCACACCTGATGCTGATGGGACAGGCTCTGGCTCCTTGCTGGATTCAATTCCATCTACCCTTTATAGAAAAAAGGAGCCTACCAGGCTCCTCCATCCATGGGATTTTTCAGGCAAGAGTACTGGAGTGGGGTGCCATTGCCTTCTCCATCTAGAGTATAATGCCTTTTCTCAAATTCTAGTGACTGGAAAATTCGGCTCTATCCTGAGGTCACAGAGCGTAAGAATCTATAGGTTAATCAAATCCTTGAATAAATTTAGCATATAATTATTTACTAATTATTGCTATCCTGTTGCCCAGGACTGTCATTTACTGATTGCTTTTCTATATCTGTTTTCAACATCTACTAAAAATAAAAATAGTAACCCACTTCATACCTCTGCTTAAAAATTGGGTTTCTTATATAAGTAGCCTTATGCAAAGCACTTCAATGTAGAGCCGTTCAAATACTCCTTGGCGTATTTGAAAAAAATTTTATTTAGGAAAAATAAAAACCTAAAAGGTCTTCATGACTATCTTGGTTGTGCTTTACTGCCTAATAAACCATCTTGAAACTTGGTGGGTTAAAATGACAATTTATCATTACCTGTCATGTATCTGTGGATTGACTGGTCTCAACAGGGTAGCTCTCAGGAAACAAGAAGATGATAGTTGCAGTCAGACAACAGATGTGACTGCAGTCATCTGAAATCTAGATTAGGCTGAATGTCCAAGGAGGTTTATTCACGTGACTGTCAGCTTCCGCTGGAGATCTTCTGGGAGCCTAGCTGGAGCTGCTGAGCAGAGTCCACACACAGTGTCTCTTTGTGTAACCTAAGCTTCTAAGAGCATGGCAGTTGGGTTTCCAGGTGGAGTGGTCCACAGAGGGAGTGTTCCAAGAGGCAGGAAACTGAGGCTATCAGTCTTGTTATGGACTGGGTAGAAACTGTATGCTGGGGCTGTGTTGTGCTTGGTCATGTCCTACTCTTTGCGACCCCGGGGACCATAGTCCCAAGGCTCCTCTGTCCATGGGATTTTTCAAGCAAGAATATTGGAGTGGTTTGCCATTTCCACCTCCAGAGGATCTTCCTGACCCAGGAATCGAAACCGGGTCTCCTGTGTTTCCTGCATAGCAGGCTGACTCTTTATTGAGAAACTGCATAGTGCTACACTATTCTTTTGCTCAAAGGAATTGTAAAGTCTGCCCAGACTTCAGGGGGCGGGGTTGAAAAAGTAAGCGCCATCTCTTGTTAGGGAATAGCAAGATCACATCACTGAAAAAGTGAATGCAATCAGCAACAATGGCTTAATAAAACCTGCACTAAATAGTAGTTATTGGAAAGTGAACTAATTTTAAGCAGGAAGCAAATTTTATGATACTTTCCCAGTATCAATTTTGACATACATCACAAGAATTTTCAAGTTAATTGGCAGTTAAAAGGAAATGCTATTTAAACTAGATTATTGGCTTTAATTTCAATAAGACCTCTTGGTTTAAATTTTCATATGGTGCAATGTTCCCTAAGACAAGCTAAGCCCTGAAATGACTATAAAAGGCCAGAGTTTACATGGGCTGAACAATCACCCAGTAAGCAGAGAATGGAAAAGTCTTGCCATCTTAGAAAAAGTAAATAGATCACTTAAAAAAAAAAAAAAAGTGGCACATGTAAGGATCAGGCTTTGCCATCATTCAGAATTGGATTTGAATTCCAACTCTGTCCCAAGACAATTTCCCCTTTGAAACATGGGTATTTCCCACCTCAATGTATACTAGCAAGCAGTAAATGACACTATGTTTCTTGTTTACAACTTTTATTATTACATTTTTTTTGAAAATCATGTTTTCCAACGTCTTTAGTGAGAAACTTGTCACATGCACAGAGGAGCATTTTATCAGCTATGTACATTGCTACAGCAATTTCCTGATGGAAACCATTTTCACAGCTCCACAGAGAACAGACTTCTGTTTTTAGAGTTTATTTAAAAACAGAGAGAGTAATATCAATGCATATGTTGCTTTCCAACATCATGACACTTTGTAGAACAATGCTCATAAATAGTGTCATAAATTAGTTATACATGGGCTTCCCTGGTGGCTCAGAGGTTAAAGCGTCTGCCTCCAATATGGGAGACACGGGTTCAATCCCTAGGTCGGGAAGATCCCCTGGAGAAGGAAATGGTAACCCACTCCAGTATTCTTGCCTGGAGAATCCCATGGACTGAGAAGCCTGGTAGGCTACAGTCCACGGGGTCGCAAAGAGTCGGACACGACTGAGCAACTGAATGGAACGGAATAGTTATTAATCTAACAACATCTTTAATATTAATAATACTCATCATCATCAAAATTGTACTCTTTAAGTAACCATTTGCTTGATCCTGATGAAATATGGACAGAGGTTTGTGACATTGTACAGGAGACAGGGATCAAGAACATCCCCATGGAAAAGAAATGCAAAAAAGGAAAATGGCTGCCTGAGGAGGCCTTAAAAATAGCTGTGAAAAGAAGAGAAGCGAAAAGCAAAGGAGAAAAGGAAAGATATAAGCATCTGAATGCAGAGTTCCAAAGAATAGCAAGGAGAGATAAGAAAGCCTTCCTCAGCGATCAATGCAAAGAAATAGAGGAAAACAATAGAATAGGAAAAACAAGAGATCTCTTCAAGAAAATTAGAGATATCAAGGGAATATTTAATGCAAAAATGGGCTCAATAAAGGACAGAAATGGTACGGACCTAACAGAAGCAGAAAATATTAAGAAGAGGTGGCAAGAATACACAGAAGAACTGTACAAAAAAGATCTTCACCACCAAGATAATCACAATGGCATGATCACTCACCTGGAACCAGACATCTTGGAATGTGAAGTCAAGTGGGCCTCAGAGAGCATCTCTATGAACAAAGTTAGTGGAGGTGATGGAATTACAATTGAGCTATTTCAAATCCTGAAAGATGATGCTGTGAAAGTGCTGCACTCAATATGCCAGCAAATTTGGAAAACTCAGCAGTGGCCACAGGACTGGAAAAGGTCAGTCTTCATTCCAGTCCCATAGAAAGGCAATGCCAAAGAATGCTCAAACTACCGCACAATTGCACTCATCTCACACGCTAGTAAAATCATGCTCAAAATTCTCCAAACCAGACTTCGGCAATCTGTGAACCGTGAACTTCCAGATGTTCAAGCAGGTTTTAGAAAAGGCAGAGGTACCAGAGATCAAATTGCCAACATCCGCTGGATCATGGAGAAAGCAAGAGAGTTCCAGAAAAACATCTATTTCTGCTTCATTGACTATGCCAAAGCCTTTGACTGCGTGGATCACAATAAACTGTGGAAAATTCTGAAAGAGATGGGAATCCCAGACCACCTGACCTGCCTCTTGAGACACCTGTATGCAGGTCAGGAAGCAACAGTTAGAACTGGTCATGGAACAACAGACTGGTTCCAAATAGGAAAAAGAGTGCGTCACAATTGTATATTGTCCCCCTGCTTATTTAACTTATATGCAGAGTACATCATGAGGAACGCTGGGCTGGAAGAAGCACAACCTGGAATCAAGATTGCTGGGAGAAGTATCAATAACCTCAGATATGGAGATGACACCACCCTTATGGGAGAAAGTGAAGAGGAACTAAAAAGCCTCTTGATGAAAGTGAAAGAGGAGAGTGAAAAGGTTGGCTTGAAGCTCAACATTCAGAAAACAAAGATCATGGCATCTGGTCCTATCACTTCATGGGAAATAGATGGGGAAACAGTGTCAGACTTTATTTTTTTGGACTCCAAAATCATTTCGCATGCTGATTGCAGCCATGAAATTAAAAGACGCTTACTCCTTGGAAGGAAAGTTATGACCAACCTAGATAGCATATTAAAAAGCAGAGACATGACTTTGCCAACCAAGGTCCGTCTAGTCAAGGCTATGGTTTTTCCTGTGGTCATGGATGGATGTAAGAGTTGGACTGTGAAGAAAGCTGATCACTGAAGAATTGATGCTTTTGAACTGTGGTGCTGGAGAAGACTCTTGAGAGTCCCTTGGCCTGCAAGGAGATCCAACCAGTCCATTCTAAAGGAGATCAATCCAGGTTGTTCATTGGAGGGACTGATGCTAAAGCTGAAACTCCAATACTTTGGCCACCTCATGCGACGAGTTGACTCACTGGAAAAGAGTCTGATGCTGGGAGGGATTGGGGGTGGGAGGAGATGGGGATGACAGAGAATGCGATGGCTGCATGGTACCACCGACTCGATGGACATGAGTTTGAGTGAACTCCGGGAGTTGGTGATGGACAGGGAGGCCAAGCGTGCTGTGATTCATGGGGTCGCAAAGAGTCGGACACGACTGAGCGACAGAACTGAACTGAACTGAACTGAATGAGGGACAGAATTATGCTGCTTAAAGAGGTATTAAATCCAAATCATTTATTATTGCTGTTGTTCGATCACTCAGTCTCATCCAACTCTTTGCTACCCCACAGACTGCAGCACGCCAGGCTTCCCTGTCCTTCACTATATCCCGGAGTTTGCTCAAACTCATGTCCATAGAGTAAATGATGGACATCCAATCATCTCATCTTCTGTTGTCCCCTTCTCATCCTGCTCTGTCTTTCCTAGCATCAGGGTATTTTCCAACAAGTTGGATTTTCACATCAAGTGGTCAAAGTATTGGAGCTTCAGCTTCAGCTTCCGTCCTTTCAATGAATATTCAGGACTGATTTCCTTTAGGATTGACTGGTTTGATCTGCTTGCAGTCCAAAGGACTCTCAAGAGTCTTCTCTAGCACTACAATTAGAAAGTATCAATTGTTTGGTGCTCAGCCTTTTTTATGGTCCAGCTCTCACATCAGTATATGACTACTGGAAAAACGATAGCTTTGACTACATGCACCTTTGTCAGCAAAGTGTTGTCTCTGCTTTTTAATATGCTTGCAGTATTCTTGCCTGTAGAATTCCATGGACAGAAGCCTGGTGGGACTGTAGTCCATGGGGTCACAGAGAGTTGGACATGACTGAGTGACTAACACTTTAACTTTCACTTTAGGTTTGTCATAGCTTTTCTTCCAAAGAGCAAGAATTTTTTAATTTCAGGGCTGCTGTCACCATCTGCAATGATTTCAGAGCCCAAGAAAATAAAGTCTCTCACTGTTTCCATTTTTCCTGCATCTATTTGCCATTAACCAAATCATTCTAGTATCTTCTAATAATTAACAGAGTTGATTTCATGTATGGCACTAAATTATGTTAATGGTTTTCATTCACTAATTGCTTTACCTCTGTCTGCTGTCAGTCTTGAGCATTATCAAGCGTGTATTTGACCTTAAATTTAGACAGAAATAGCCCTTGCTAAAATTGTAAATGCCATGTCTTGGTGCTAAAAACAGTTTCATAACCCTTTGGGGATAGCTAAACTTCAGTTCTCATTACTGACTAAACTAATCCCAAGTTAGTTTAACAAACTGTATTTTAGTTTGAAATATGAATTAGTGGCCATATTTATTAAGTATTAGTACATTCCCATTCAGCACATGGCAGACTAAACTCTAATAAAACCCTCTTCTAGAAAAACTTGGTACAAAACCAATAAGGTAAAATTCAGCAATTGTATATGTATAGCACTAAAATAAGATGATTCAAAATGAATCATACAAGACCAAATGGGAAAGATTCTTTTTAAGATCAACTCATGTGGAAAAGATAGTCCAAAATTTAGCTAAAGTCAAAAAGAAAATGATGTAGATACATTAAAAATTGAAAAATTTCATGCAAAGAATTTAGTATCTTTATTTACCGTAGTACAAGCCACTGCACTCCACTTGTATGGTTTTTAGAAAGTTAAGACAGCTAGAATATAACACTGTAACAACAGCATGAAGATAGGTACATGGACTTATGAGAACAAGAAAAAAGTAGAATGACAAAGCCAACTGAAGCAGGGCTTCTTTTGTGCCCTTGATAGAATAGTCAGTATTTAACCTACCACTCTGCTGCTAATAGGGCTTCCCAGGTGGCTTAGTGGGTAAAGAACATGCCTGCAATGCAGGAGACACAGGTTTAATTCTTGGGTCGGAAAGATCTCTGAGGAAGGCACGGCCACCCACTCCAGTATTCTTGACTGGAGAGGATATGCACACACTGCTGTTAATAAGTAATACATTTGAATGTATGTTTTCTAATACTGTTTGCATGTTTCCAGGCATTGGACAGAAATCAACACTAAAATCCTTGAAAGAAGAGATGCAAAACAGGTGACCCACATTCATTTGGCTTTTTCATTCAAGACATTCTTCATAACTATGGTGCAAAGAAATAGAATACAGAGAACAGAAGTTTTTCTTGTTGGGAAAAAGGGGAAAAAAAACAGAGATTAAAGTTCGGACTGCTAAGGCAGTTGGGAGCACATTACTTCGGAGGAGAGACCTGCAAAAAATTAGCCCTGAACATCTACAAAACAAAACAAAAAAAATCACCTCTGTTCCCTGGATGAATCCCACCTGCATTCCTATAGGGGAAAATTTTGGAAAGCTTAGCAGGAAGTAGCCAAGAGGGGCCCTGAGAGATGAACATAGATTTCAGAGAGCTCAACATGAAAGGAGGTACGGGAATTTGGCTATAACCAGATGGAGAGACGGAGAAGGCAATGGCAAGCCACTCCAGTACTCTTGCCTAGAAAATCCCACGGATGGAGCAGCCTGGTAGGCTGCAGTCTGTGGGGTAACTAAGGGTCGGACACGACTGAGCGACTTCACTTTCACTTTTCACTTTCACACATTGGAGAAGGAAATGGCAACCCACTCCAGTGTTCTTGCCTGGAGAATCCCAGGGAAGGGGGAGCCTGGTGGGCTTCCGTCTATGGGGTCACACAGAGTTGGACACGACTGAAGTGACTTAGCAGCGGATGGAGAGAACTTGGTAAACATCCTGGGCTGCCAGTTGAGACTCCAAATGCTGTCCCATTGAGAACTATGATCAGGGTTTCCCTGGTGGCCCAGTGGTGGAGAATCCACCTTCCAATGCAGGGGGCACAGGTTTGATCCCTGGTCTAGGAAAATCTCACATGCCACAGAGCAACTAAGCCCATGAGGCACAATTTCTATAGATCCTGTGCTCTGGATCCCAGCGCCCACAACTAATGAGCCCACGTGACCTAGAGCCCATGCTCTGCAAAAAGAGAAGCCACATCAACGAGAAGCCTGTGCACTTCAACTACAGACTAGCTCCCTTTCAACACAACTAGAGGAAAGCCAGTGCAGCAATAATGACACAGCACAGTCAAATTAAAATAAAAATAACTTTTAAAGAAAAGAACCAGCATCCAGGAGACTAAAGTCTATTGCGGATGCATCAGGTGAAAAGCAAAAGCTGTAATAGAGGACATTCAGCTGTGAACACAGCAGCAAAATGTCCCTAACCATGAGGTCTAAGTGGATTAGGCTAGCAGTCTTTCAAGGAAGTGCCTTATCACGCCAAGTGCGGTTCAGAATATATTATGTCACTTGCCCTGAAGGTGAAATGAAACCCAGTGCTGCCAGGCATTTGGCAAGGAACTTAGGGTTTTGCAAGCATTTTGATAGAAGAAAAGTTCATATGACAAGCGGCCAGCAATTTCAGAATATAGTATTCAGGGTGGATCAGGTGGAGGCATTGTTGCAAGCTGGCCCCAGGCCATTTCCCTCCTGGTGGGAAGGCACTCTGCAGAGGCAGAAATCATAATGTCTAATAAGGTTGGAGTGTGTTGCCCCCCTTCATTGTTTTCTTGGGCTAGAGTGACACCATTTGAGGCACCAGTGAACTTGAAGGTGTTGAAGGCTAGCCCATAAACAGGGGGTGTGTGCTAGTCTTCCCAGGTGGAGACCCATGAAAAGTAGGTAGAAGTATCCGACTAGTGTTAAGTTCTGAGTATATGTGCCAGAAGTCTGGCTCAGGATGGAATTAGAAGTATAGACTTTACGGCTATTTGAGCAGATCTCATTAAGTTCCTTTGAATCATCAGGGAATCACTTTGCAAAGGACTATCACATATCCTGACTGAGCTTTGTGGGGACTCTATCTGTAATGCATACATATTTTGTACACATTTGGTAAGGGCATTTTGTGGATAGCAGCTTTACAACCCTGATTTTGTCCCATTAAAATTATAGTGAGATATGTAACACACAAATCTGCCAGCCAGATACATCTGATTTGGTTCCCTTGCAAGAGTCATTCCTCCTGGGATATAATTTGAGGCAGAGTATAAGGAGAAAGAGACTTTTAAGCAGCATTTCCAGTGGCACAATTTCAAGTCAAGAGATGTGAGCTCCGGTTCAGAACCCATGCCAGGTGGCAATCTGGCTGAAGCCTTTCTAATAGAGCTCGCCAGCACCTGGTGCTCAGTTATCCTGGGTGCATTTGTGCACCTGGCTGAATCTGTTCCAGTGCATCTCCTGGGACAGAGGTAAACTTTGAGGGGTCTACTAGCACCCTTATTATCCAGGCAGTACACAATAACAGCAATAGCCGTGACAGGGGAGTACATTTCCATTTGTATTAATTTTCAGGGGCCTCCTTTAGGGCAAGAAATCTGGGTACTGACCCATGGAGAAGTGTGGATACTTTGAACAAGAATACTGATTCACTTGTATAAAGTGTCTGCTGATATGACCATTGGATTCTGGGGTTCTTTTGTGGTATAGGAGAGAAAAAATAATTTGTGCTCCATCCTTCTGTGTTCTGACTGAGATTTCCTCTAATAAAAGAGAAATTAACAGGGAAAAAAAGCAGAGTTTAAAGGAGATTAATCCTGGGTGTTCATTGGAAGGACTGAGGCTAAAGCTGAAACTCCAATACTTTGGCCACCTCATGCGAAGAGTTGACTCACTGGAAAAGACCCTGATGCTGGGAGGGATTGGGGGCAGGAGGAGAAGGGGACGACAGAGAATGAGATGGCTGGATGGCATCACTGACTCGATGGACTTGAGTTTGTGATGGACAGGGAGGCCTGGCGTGCTGTGATTCATGGGGTCGCAAAGAGTCGGACACGACTAAGAGACTGAACTGAATTGATGCTCCCTGTAGACAAGAGACGCTACCAAACCAAGCTTGGGTCTGCCCACCTGAAGCTAGTCTTCTGACATCAGGTTGCAGTGAAGGAATGTACAGGATTTACTGCAAAGCACAAAGCAAGAAAAATGGGTAGCTAATGCTGAAAACTGAACTTCCCCAATGGATTCCAGGGAAGGGTTTTTAAAGGCAACATTTGGGTTTCTAGGGTGTGTGACTTTTTCTCATTGGTTGGTGGTGAGGTAATGGAGTGATGTTCGGAAATCTTAATCAGCCATCTGGTTCCAACCAGTCTAGGGTCTACATGCTTGTGGTCAGCCTGCAGTCACTATACTCCACCTACGGTAGGTAGGTGGGTACTAGTTTCGGCAGAAAAACTCAAAGATATGTATCGAATTGTTATGTATATCCCTTGAGGAGGATCGAAGACTCTGCCTTAATGCTGAACTATTGTTTAAATTTCCATTACTTTTCTTACTTGACTGTTTTCCTTTGTCTCTGCATTCCTTCACTTCTCTGGGTAGTACCTGCTCGAGTTTGCTCTTAGAAACTCAGAGAAGGCCTAGGAGACTAAAGCCTTTTTCTATAAACATGAAACGGGGGACATAGGGGGATTTTGCACCCAGGAAGACCCTGTAAGGTCCTGCTCAGTTTCAATCCCCCATTTTCTTTGTTCCTCCTCAATCCTCAGGGGAACAGGGGAGAGACAAGAAAAGGTATAACATTTTGGATAAAGAGGTTAATTATAAACTTGGCAGGGAACTCAGTTTTAGAAAACCTCAGTTTCCCAGATACCCAGTTATTCCCAAGATGGGTGAAGCATTTGTTGCTCAGTTATGTCTGATTCTTTGAACCCCGTAGCTTACCAGGCTCCTCTGTCTATGGAATTCTCCAGGCAAGATTACTGGAGTGGCTTGCCATTCCTTCTCCAGGGGATATTCTTGACCGAGAGATGGAACCAGGGTCTCCTGCATTGCAGGCAGATTCTTTACCATCTGAGCCACTGGGGAAGCCCAAGATGGGTCAAACCACAATGTTAAAGACTCTCTCTAGCTAAAAACACAAAATACTGGGGAGGCCAGTTATGGGAGGGAGCCAGGAAAAGTACAATGTGCAAGTATATGGTTATTATGCAGATTTAAATACAAGTTTTTCCCATTAATAAGAGTTTCTAGAGATTTGATCACCGTCCTCTTCTAGGAACAGAGAATAAGACTCCCTTACAAATGGAGAATTCCCTTATAAGTGCAAATATCTCTTACAAAAGAGTAACTTCTCACTTTCCAGAGCTTTCCCTGAATTTGCCTTTTCCAAAAACTAACCAGTTTAAAACAACCCTTTCGGCAAGGGGGCATAATTTAGGGCAGTAATTTCTGCTCCTTTTAGTGGATTTTACTTCCTCCTGTGACTGGCATCTACTCAGCAGAGGGCCTCTTTCCGTCTCTCTTTCTCTCTGAGATCTGCATGGATCCTGGGGCTATAATTCCATTCTCCTGCAAAAATTTTGATGAATGTGGTTTAATTAACCATTTTTATAAACCAAACAGTAAGGCAAAGCTGGTTGCCTTAGCTTTGCAGCCAGTATTGAGCTTTTGTCTGAGAAATAAAAAAATCTGTATAATCATGATTTCTCAGAAATTTACTAAGCAATTGTCCCCTTAGGCTATTATAAGAAGGTCATATTACACAAGGGAAAAAGTTATAAATACCTTGTGGTAGCTCAGTTGGTAAAAAATCCACCCGCAATACAGGAGACCCTAGTTCCATTCCTGGGTCAAGAAGATCCTCTGGAGAAGGGATAGGCTACACACTCCAGTATTCTTGGGTTTCACTTGTGGCTTGGTTGGTAAAGAATCCACCTGAAATGCAAAAGACCTGGGTTTGATCCCTGGATTGGAAAGATCTCCTGGAGAAGGGAGCAGCTACCCACTCCATTATTCTGGCCTGGAGAATTCGCAGGCTGAATTCCCAGAATTATACAGTCAATGGGATCTCAAAGTGTTGGACACAACTGAGCGACTTTCACTTTCACTTCACAAAGTTATAAAAAATTACAGCAAATTTAGTGGCTTAACAAAACACAGGTTTACTATTTTACAATTCTGTAGGTTGGAAATCCTAAAATGAAAGGGTCATCAGGACTGCTTTCATTCTGGAGTCTCTAGTCCACTTTCTTGCCTTTTCCAGCTTCTGGAGGCTATCTGCATTCCCTGGCGTATTCCCTCCCTCTGCTTTGATCTTGACATCTCCCTCTCTGCTTCTAACTCTGTCACCTTCCTCTATAGAGATTCTGATGATTATAAAGGAGACAATATGGATAAACCAGGAAAATCCACTATCTGAATATCCTTAATTGATTTACTTTGCAAATTCCTTTTAGCTTATTCACACATTTACTGGTTTTGGAGATTTGGACATGGATATCTTTGGTGGGAGGGAAATTATTTAGCCCAGTGCCTGTGGTCAGGTGAACAAGGGACACAAATAATGTGGAAAACAACAATCAGCAGGTGATAGGTGTGGCCACCTGGAATTTCCCTTCAAGAAAGAACTTGTAAGATGGGCACTTAGCTGACATTCTAAATTGCAGTACCTTCTGTAGGCACCACAGCTTTGGAGCAAATATAAGGCTCTTCCTGGACAATCTCTAGCCGATGGCTGAGCACAGAACGGTTACTAGAGCCCCTCAAGCCATTTCTGCCCAACATAAGACTCTCCTAAAAAGCTGTCTTTGCTCTCAGTCTTCTTTTCTGCTGACCGAAACTGTCAGACCTGCATCAAAGTTGAGAGTTTCCTTGTTTGCTTCTGCTTTCTGCCCTCTTTCCTTTCACAGATGTCAGGTCTACATCACAATCACAAGCCTTTTCCTGCCATCTTGAGTCCTTACTCCATTATCTTTCCCAGGTACCTTCTCCCCATAAACTTCTCAATTTCTAATCCCATCTGAGTTCTCGGTGAACTGGCATGAAACATTATACTAGGAGCACCCACTAACCACTGGACTTTATGTGATTCAGGAGAGAAAAACATAGAATGGAGAAATTTGGTAGAACTTTGTGGAAGGAGAAGTTGGATGTGTATTCAGAGGCTGTATATGGGATTTTCATACGCAGCAGAGAGAAGACAGGTCAAGTTTGGCAAGAGAAGCACAAGAAAAGTTCAAGCAAATATAAGGTGTCCTTGAGGACAAAAGGAAGATCCTTCTTCCTCAGAGATTTCCACTTTTGAAAGTTAGAAATGAAAAGTTTTCATAATAAGTGATTTGTGAACCCTGATGCCAGTGTCCAAGATGTCTGTTAAGATGTGTCGGTCTACCAGCATCTTTATGGGTTCATCTTAAAGTCTAAATACATAAGATTTACTTCCCTTGTATTTATCACAGTCTTTTGTTTTCTTGTTAATTCAAAAGAGGAAGTACACCTGAGTTTGTTTTCAGGCAAAAGCGAGACAACCATTCTTAGTTGGTAAACCTTGAGTGAAGCACATAATATAGTGTTCTTTGAACCTCCTTTTCTAAATAATCTTAGAGTGAGTCTTTACTCTTACAGACTTACAGACTTCACTCTTACACGGTGCAGACAAAACATTATTTTTTTCTTCTCTTTTTACTGAAATTAGGCAATGGCTGGTCTAACTTCTAGGCTCTTCAGGTTTAAGAGGAAAAAAGGGTCATTTGGCTAAAAATTCACTCATTAAATATTCCTTTTAAATTCAGGAGTTAGGTTCACAATGACTTTATATATATGTTGAAAATGGATCCTTTAGTTTTGAATCTGGACTCTCCTACTCATGGATTATTCTTAAATTACATTTTCGAATTAGTATAATATGTTCCCTGAAGAAGGCATGATATAGTCAATCTTCTTTTCAATTACTTTTATTCTACATTGGTGTCAAATTTTAGTATCCTACCATCCTCTCTAAGCACACCCTTCCCCATGTATATTTATCTCCTCACCCCAATAGTTCTTACTTCTAATGAAAACGAGAAGGGATTCAGTAGGGAAAAGGCCTGGTGAGTTACAGACTTCATTTTAACCTTAGAAACAAGCCTGAAAATGATTCACCAAATGGATAAATTGAGTCCCAAAATAGCAACATACTTCTGCTGACAGATGGAGGTGCGGATGGAGGAACGTGTAAGGCAATTGCTGCTGAAGCACTTCCATCTGTCACCAGGTCTCTGCTGTGTCTGTACGCTCAGAACTGCTCTGTCCGCTAACAGGCTTTCTACCAGTTTTCTTCATTCATTTACTATGAAGTGGACTAAATGGCTCGCCAGGATCTCTGAAGCAACAATAATTAAAAATATAATGAGTTCTATCTCTGTAGAACTAAAAGTTACCATTTTAAAATAACCTCTCATGACTTTCTCCAGATAACAAATCTGGGGGAGAGAGGAAGATAAGTTGAATGAGAAGGGAGAGGGGAAAGAGGACAAAGAGAGAAAAATCTCGCAACTCAGGTGCCAAGAAATTATGGTTTCTTTACTTAAAACACGTGTATATATACATTGATACTATGTATAAAATAGATAACTAGTGAGAACATACCATATAGTACGGATAACTCTACTTAATGCATGGTGGCGACCTGAATGGGAAGGAAGTCCAAAAGGGAGGGGATATATGTGTATCTATACTTATGGCTGGTTCATTTTTGCTGTATAGTAGAAACTAACACAATATACTCCAATGAAAATAATTTTTTTATTATTTTTATTTCTATTTATACAATAAAGAATAGCCATACGAATGTCAAAAATCAAATGTGTTATTCTTGTTTGTGGATAACACAGTAAAATATGAACACAGAATCTGCAACCAGATTATCTGCCAAAACCCAGGCAGTCATTACTCCCAGCACTGGTGATGGTGGTGTTTGGTTTAGTGACATAATCCTATCTGACTCTTGCGTCCCCATGGATTAGAGCTCACCCAGGCTCCTCTGCCCAAGAGATTTTCCAGACAAGAATATTGGAATGGGTTACCATTTCCTCCTCCAGGGGATCTTCCTGACCCAGGGATTGAACCAGCATCTCCTGCACTACAGGTGGATTCTTTACCAATGAGCCACCAGGGAAGCCCTAGGGCCTTGGGTAAACTTCCAAACTCTCTGTGTCTCAATTTTCTTATCTGTGAGAGGAAGATTAATAAAGCTATTCCATTGGTTTGATGAAGGTCAAATCAATAAATACACGCAAAGTTCTTAAAGCAATGCCTGGTACATGATCAAACCTAGACCTGGCCATCTAGCTTGTTGACACCAGTGCAGACCTGCCTGGGCCCCATAACACTTACTGAGACATGATATGAATGCAATAGTAGCTTCTGGTTGCCACAACCTCAAGGAGGCTCCCCAGGACTACAGCCTAGCATCTCCAGCCAGCCACGGCCTATCTGACCACAATCCAAAGATGGCCAGATAATTACAAGTACCTAGACTTTCTTCTTTCTTAATACAAAATGTTTGTGATATGTTGGCTTTAAAAGACTTACTTTGGATGGATGGAGACACAGTAGAGTCAAGAGTCACACTTTCAGGTGGGCAGCCCACACATGGGAGAACAATCCTAATTGCAGAGAATCTCTCCAAGGAGTGAAGGGTCTGAGCGCCATATCAGACTCCCCAGTCCAGGGGTCCTGCACCAGGAAGACAAGCCTTAGAACATTTGACTTTGAAGAGCAGCAGGGAGAACAGAAGGGTTTTGGAATCAGCCTCACATGCTCTGAGACCCAGCACAGCAGCAGTAATTTTATCATGGATTGTTAAATAATAAAAGCTGAAACTTTATATAGTTTTAAAATACCTACCTGCATACGTATATACCATCATTTCCCTATTGTGTATTCTTATCTCAATCTCATAGATTAATTGACCAAATAAGTGTCCCTGATCATTAACAGTACATGGACAGAAACTTGATAAATTTAGATTCATGAGGACTTTACCAAAAGGGTATTGGCCCCATTCAGGGTAAGGAGAATGATGTGATAACTACTACTGTCACCGTCTTTGTCACTTCAAAGCTCTCAAGCTTCTAGGTACAATTATTCAACTTGGGAATTTGTTCACTTGTCCCCATCCAGACCCAAATGCCCAGATGGATTGGGGATGGTGACAAATAATTGTTACTTGCTGTGAGAAAACAACCACCATGAAAAGATAAACAGTAACACATTTTTCTCTCTCATATTTTTCCTCTATTTTCTCAATTTCCTTGAAGAGTTTTATTTATTTTTTTTTTTTTTCCAATTTTATTTATTTTTTTCAAGTTGAACAGACTAAATTTCTTTAAACAAACTTACTTATACTCCAGAGTCCTTTAAAAACTTAATAGCATTTATACATTGAAGGTATTTGATTTTCTTGTAACTAGCACTTCAAATGCAACAAGCATTTGAAGCAACAAGCATTTGACCCAACAAGTAAAACTTTCTACAGTTCATAATTTTTATAAATAAAATAAATTAAATGTACAGTGAATAAGTTCTCTGAAATATTTCAATATTTCTGCAGGTTTAGTAACATTGTAAAATACATTTCAACTAAAATTCACAAATCTAAAAACCTGTTAGCCATTTTTAGGCGTTTTAAGATGGAAATGAAGACCAATGTTACATCGTAATATGCCAATTACAAATAGTACTTCAAATAGCAAATACTACAGTTTGTCGCAAACTTTAAAAACTATTCATGAACTCAACACTGAACTATTGATGGCTATGAGAATTGTTTCCTAGTCTTTTTGAAAATTTCAACCCATTTACGTTTAAGGTAATTATTGATAAGTACGATCCCGTAGCCATTTTCTTTATTGCTTTGGGTTCAAGTTTATACACTCTTTCTGTGTATCCTGTCTATAGAAGATCCTTTAGCATTTGTTGGAGAGCTGGTTTGGTGATGCTGAATTCCCTCAGCTTTTGCTTGTCTGTAAAGCTTTTGATTTCTCCTTCATATTTGAATGAGATCCTTGCTGGGTATAGTAATCTGGGCTGTAGGGTATTTTCTTTCATCACTTTAAGTATGTCTTGCCACTCCCTTCTGGCCTGAAGAGTTTCTGTTGAAAGATCAGCTGTTATCCTTATGGGAATCCCCTTATGTGTTATTTGCTGCTTTTCCCTTGCTGCTTTTAATATTTGTTCTTTGTGTTTGATCTTTGTTAATTTGATTAATATGTGTCTTGGAGTATTTCGCCTTGGGTTTATCCTGTTGGGGACTCTCTGGGTTTCTTGGACTTGGGTGATTATTTCTTTCCCCATTTTAGGGAAGCTTTCAACTAGTATCTCCTCAAATATTCTCTCATGGTCTTTCTTTTTATCTTCTTCTTCTGGGACTCCTATGATTCGAATGTTGGAGCGTTTAACATTGTCCCAGAGGTCTCTAATATTGTCCTCATTTCTTTTAATTCGTTTTTCTTTTTTCCTCTCTGTTTCATTTATTTCTACAATTCTATCTTCTAGTTCGCTTATCCTGTCTTCTGCCTCTGTTATTCTACTGTTTGTTCCCTCCAGAGTGTTTCTGATCTCATCTATTGCATTATTCATTGTATATTGACTCTTTTTTATTTCTTCTAAGTCCTTATTAAATCTTTCTTCCATCTTCTCAATCCTTTTCTCCAGGTTATTTATCTGTAACTCCATTTTGCTTTCAAGATTTTGAATCATTTTCACCATCAAAATTTGAAATTCTTTATCAGGTAAATTCCCTATATCTTGTTCTTTTGTTTGTGTTGGGAAATTATCTTGTTCCTTTACTTGCTGAGTATTTCTCTGCCTCTTCATCTTGCTTATATTGCTTTGCTTCTGGTGGCCTTTCCCTCTTCTTGCAGTTTGTGGAGTTCTCTTTATTACGTAGTTTCTTCGCTGTGTGTGGGGTTGGACGGGTGACTTGTCTGGGTTCCCTGGTTAGGGAAGCATGTGTCGGTGTTCTGGTGGGTGGAGCTGGATTTCTTCTCTCTCCTTTAGAAGACAATGGGCTGCTTTTCTGGGAGCCTGATGTCCTCTGCCAGTATTCAGAAGTTGTTTTGTGGACTTTACTCTGCGTTCAAATGTTCTTTTGATGAATTTGTTGGGGGAAAGTGGTCTTGCCATCTTATCCCTCTGCCATCTTGTTCCTTCCTCCCCAGAACACTGGATTCTTATATTCCACTTGGTCGTGGAGTATCTCTTCCCAGCTGCTCCAGCAAGGCGCAGCCGCTGTACCTTACCTTGGACGAGGGGTATCTCCTCAAGGCCGCGCCTCCTGCTTTGAATGTAGATCAGCTCCTCTCGGCCCTCCGGTGCCCAAGCAGCCACCGCCTCCTGAACGTGGTACAGCTCCTCTCGGCCACCGCCCTAACCCTGGGCGCGGGGTAGCTCCCCTTGAAGAGTTTTAAATCAACAGAACTCAAATTCCCTGGAGTCTTCCAAAAAAAAAGTAAACCACAAAGAGAAAACCCAGCCAACCATGGCTATGGCTATAAATTTACCTTTCTGTGTTTTTTTTTTTTTTATTTCTATGGAAAATAAAAAGTTACTTGCAGAAGACAGGACGTTTCTCAATGTTGTTTGAAGTCATTGCAAGTAGCTCATAATGGTTCTTCCTATGAAGTGTAAGAGCAAGGCATAAAACTCTGTGGGTTATGCTGAATGAGAAACAGGAAAGCTGAGTGTCCTTTAATTCTGAAACTCAGTTATCTTATAAATGACTCATTTGGCTTGTAAATGGTGGGACATGGGCCAAATCAATTAGCATAGGGAGGTCCTCTCTCCAGACAGCCCTACCTGACATCACTCTAGCTTCTCCCTTCCATCCAAGGTTTTCTCCATAACCTCTGACCTCCCGAGTCCCAACCACAACCCTGCTATTGTATAGATCTGATGTACCTTCTTGTACAGGTCAGTGCCGCCAGGAGGTCTTGTTTGAGACCTTTTTATGTATCCCATCCTTTTCCAGAAAAACTCAATTTCTTAGTTCTATATACACCCATAACTTATGAATATATGAAAGAGGACACAACACAGATTTCTAAATAAGCAAACTTTTCCTATTCTAATGACACAGGTAATATTAATGTCCCCAGAATTAGAAATATCTTTACATATTTTCAGAAAAAATAAATCCCCTAGCATAAATAGTCACTGACAAACTAGTGATGAAACAACAGCTTCCTTTAAGAAGGTTAAAGACTTCTATTTCAATATAAAGCATATATAAAATATTTTTCCCACAGTGTGTCAAACCATCTATATCTGTGTGCATTCCTCTTGTGTGTATATTAACTACTGAAGCAAATAAAAGCTAAACTTTGATTTTGCAAAGGTTTATTGTGTATTATTAAGACTGCAATAAATACTAATAAATAAAAAGTTGGAATGAATAATTTTCAAGCGTACCTCAAATACTTGACTTCACATTTCAACATACACTTACATATTTACTTCTGACCCTTTTGAATGCAAATATTCAAGCATGTTAAAGGGATTTAATAAATATAATTCTGCAACATTAAATAAATTTGTTTTAACTTGTAGTTATATTATTTTAACATCAGCTGCTGATTTGAAATGTAATAATTTAACCTAACAGATGAATTTGTAGGTTAGGACAATAAATCGGTAGCTACAAAAGTCAATACATTTGAATTATTTAAATGATTATTAAACAGCTCATATTTCTTTGCTAGATCAAACTTAACCTCATTTTATTTTCTTACGCACCTATTTTTCTAAGCCTTAATTCACTGTGATTTTAAACAGGGTAAAATTCAATGCTGGGTAGAATGCTAGTTTTCTGAAACATGGAGTTTTGTGACTTTACTGAATTTTCATAAATTAGTTGTCAGAACCCTTTCATGTTATGAAAATTTGCCTTTGTTTTTCATATATGCTGCATTTTGTCCATTTATATTAGTTGTCTGACTTTTAAAATAATAATCTGGAGAACTTAGAAAGTTTTATTTTTAAGTGGTCAAATTTATATTCTTTTGTGGCTTGTTGTGTCAGGACATGCTTAACCCAAGGATTTTTAAAATTTTCCTCCAATGCATTTTTAAGAACTGCTTTTAGAAATAATTTTGATTTATTTGTAATGTATATTGGATTTATTTCAATAAAATATTTTAATAAAAATATGTCATCTGATTTCTTACAATGCATGCTATTATAGATTTCTTTTGTATTTGAATTTTGATCACCAGAAATATTTTAGTAAGTCAAATGCAATAGGACTTTTTTCTTATTTTTCTTTTCAAATGGCTAACCAACATTAATAATTGATCAAATTCATGTTTCACCAATTACTCAAAATGCCATCATAATTATATGTGAAATATTCATATCACAGTCAGAAGTTTCTATTCAGTTCCATTGACTTTTTTTTCTCTTTCTTCTTTCCAAATGTTTTAATTAATATAAAATTTTAATACACTTTATATCTAGTCAGACCAGATATATATCCTGCTCCTATTGCTTGTCATTTCTACAGCAGTCCTGTATGTGCCTGCATGATTTTTTTTCCAAAAAACTTTTGGCTTCAGTTTTGGGCTTTTTTGTGATTTTTTTTTTTTTTTTTTCTGAAATCCCATAGATCAGATTTCTACAGACACTTAACTGGATGGCTTTGAATTTATTCACTAACATAGGGAAAGCTCCATCTTTACAAAAGTGAGTTTTTCATTCTGTGGTCAAATATGTTTTTGCAGTGATGTTCATAATTTAATAAAAATGCCATGAGACTGGAACAAAAATAGGCCTATCTTCATCCTATCTTGACTATGTTTGGGGATAGATTTAGGAACTAGAATCTGAAACTCTACTTTAGACAACCTATTTTGTGAGAATTAAGCCATTCAAAGACTTTTCAAATAATACTTTTGATAATAAAAGGTAGACAAAATAATTTATAAAAATAGATTGCCACTTTATATATTGAAGAAGTATTTCAAGCATAAATTGTACCATAGAAACAATTGCTTCTCTTCTAGTACAAAGTAATTACTGACTCCTATCCCTAAGGTACAAGGAGTTCTTTCCTCCACAGTTGATGGAGATTTCACTGAACCAGCCACATTTTGTCACTCAATTCCCATTAAGAATTTTGACACGACTTTGTCAAGGGGCTGTTTGGCGCTTGTCTGGGGAGGCAGCTTGAGCCCTTGGATGTGAACAAAGGTAAAGGGCCACTAAGGCATTAAGCTGATCTGCTGGTCACAGCAGTAACTCTATTTCCTAACCAACCGAGCTAACCAGCCGTGGGTGTCTTTTGCACAAGTTTCTCTTCACTTTATGCCACCTAGAAGGTCACTCAGTGGTAAAGAATCTACCTGCCAATGCAGGAGACACGGGTTGAATCCATGAATTGGAAAGATCCCCTAGAGGATGAAATGGCAATCCCACCCCAGTATTCCTGCCTGAGAAATCCTATGGATAGAAGAGCCTGGCAGGCTACAGTCCATGGGGTCGCAAAGAGTGGGACGCGACTAAGCACACAGCATACACACAGAATTTTCTGAAATAAGAATGGATGCTGAACTCCTTTGATACATATTCATATTCATTTGCTCAGAAATGTGAAGTTCAATAGATTCAACAGGATACAATGAAACAATTTTTAATGTCAGTCATTGAAATTAGAAACATAACACAAGCTTATTTTAACAATTCAAGCAATATTTGCTTTAATAATTTAAGCAATAAAGAAGCATTCAGTTTAATACCAGTGCTCCAAGTAAGCACTACTATCCACTTGATTTAGATGCAAAAGAATATACACATATAAATATGTGGATTTTCCATGGATTTCACTTCAGCAGAGCCAAGGAGGAGTCACAAAATATGTATTTAGGTACTTCGCTGGTGTGAAGAGGAACTCAAAAGCCTCTTGATGAAAGTGAAAGAGGAGAGTGAAAAGGTTGGCTTGAAGCTCAACATTCAGAAAACAAAGATCATGGCATCTGGTCCCATCACTTCATGGGAAATAGATGGGGAAACAGTGGAAACAGTGTCAGACTTTAGTTTTTTGGGCTCCAAAATCACTGCAGATGATGGTTGCAGCCATGAAATTAAAAGACGCTTACTCCTTGGAAGGAAAGTTATGACCAACCTTGATAGTATATTAAAAAGCAGAGACATTACTTTGCCAACAAAGGTCTGTCTAGTCAAGGCAATGGTTTTTCCCGTGGTCATGTATGGATGTGAGAGTTGGACTGTGAAGAAGGCTGATCGCCGAAGAATCAATGCTTTTGAACTGTGGTGTTGGAGAAGACTCTTGAGAGTCCCTTATACTGCAAGGAGATCCAACCAGTCCATTCAAAAGGAGATCAATCCTGTATGTTCATTGGAGGGACTGATGGTAAAGCTGAAACTGCAATACTTTGGCCACCTCATGCAACGGGTTGACTCACTGGAAAAGACTCTGATGCTGGGAAAGGTTGGGGCGGGAGGAGAAGGGGACGACGGAGAATGAGATGGCTGGATGGCATCACCGACTCTGTGGACATGGGTTTGTGTGAACTCCGGGAGTTGGTGATGGACAGGGAGGCCTGGCGTGCTGTGATTCATGGGGTCGTGGAGAGTCGGACACGACTGAGCAACTGAACTGAACTGAACTGAACTGGTGGTCCAGTGTTTAACACTTAACCATCCAATGCAGGGCGTTTGGGTTCAAAAGAGAGCTGCCTAGTGGCCAAAAAACCAAAACACAAAACGAAGCAATATTGTAATATTAAAAACTTATAGCGACTTTAAAAATTGTCCACACACACAAATGTTTTAAAAATAATATGTATTTAAAGGGAGAGCAATGGACTCTCTGTCTGACTCTCTGTCTGACTGCCAGGCGCCTCACCTCAGGGCCCCTCATTTTTGCACAGGGATGAGGCAATTTCCTTCATCCATGGCAGTGCAGGGCCAACACCACAATAGCCCCTGATTTTGGAACTATTTTCCGACATTTTCCGAGTTCTGAGTAAAAGTTTGCATTCTCTGCTTTAAAAGAAATGATACGATCAACCAACAGACTCTCTTTATTCTAGAATCATAACACCAGATTAACAAATCTGAGGTGTCTAGAACCCCTTAGCCAATCTTTCTTCTCTGAGGTTGACCAGCTCCCTCCAAATCTCCCCTTAATCTTTCCATAGCAACCCATGCCATTTATTGTCTCTCCCATTCGTTTGGCAGTTGCTCTGAGTCTTTTGAAGGGCTTCCCAGGTAGCACTAGTGATAAAGAACTTGCCTGTCAATGAAGGAGACATAAGAGATGCAGGTTTGATCCCTGGGTCAGGAAGATCCCCTGGAGGAGGACAGAGGAGACTGACAGGCTACAATCCAGGGCTGGAAAGAGTCGGACACGATTAAAGTGATTTAGCAAGCACGCACATGCTCAATCTTTTGAAACTGTTGGCATTACCTATTTCCAACGTTATTTAACATTCTGTAGGTCTTATCTCTTTAACTAAGATACAAATTTCCTGAGAAAAAGGACTTTGTATTTTATTTGTATTTATCCTAAAGACACTTATTTATATTCATCCAAGACACCATTATGCCCATAACAAGCACTTGATAAAAAGTGGTCTCAAAGTTTAACACACACGCACACAAACACACACCCTTCGGTTTGACTCTCACTTGTGTCAGTCATGAGCAGTGGAATTTTGGGAAAGTCACTCAGTTTCCTTGTTGATAATACAGGGATAAAATATCCACTTTACAGAACTGTTGTCAAGGCCAAATATTGCCTACAAGTGCTTCACTATTTATTATACAGATACAGATATAGTTGATCAATATTTATTGAAAATCACTAATATAATTTGTGAATAAGATTTGAAAGTCATCTTAGAGGTTACCTCTTCTAATCTTATTTGACAGATGAGAAAAAAAACCCCACAGAAATGACATGTTCCAAAACTATACACCTCATGCACTAATATACATATTTAATAAAATTTTTGTTACATAAGACTTCACATCTTGAAGCATATTAACTATTAGAATAATCTGCTCCAGGTCAAAAAATATTTTATTTGTGACTAACCTAGAGTTGATTATAATCATTTTAGCAACCTCCCTTTTTGAGAATTTTATAAGTATGAATAGACCTTCAGTGACTGATGCTAAAGCTGAAACTGCAGAACTTTGGCCACCTCATGCCACGAGTTGACTCACTGGAAAAGACTTTGATGCTGGGAAAGGTTGGAGGCAGGAGGAGAAGGGGATGACCGAGAATGAGATGGCTGGATGGCATCACCAACTCTGTGGACATGAGTTTGAGTGAACTCCGGGAGTTGGTGATGGACAGGGAGGCCTGGCGTGCTGTGATTCATGGGGTCGCGGAGAGTCGGACACGACTGAGCGACTGAACTGAACTGAATGAATCTGCTCAGTGTCCTTAATCTGTTGAAGATATCAGGTTGATGATTTGTCTTTGAGCTGTTTTGTAGCTATCTAAGGCTAGGAAATATGAATGCACTTGATGGTAAATTGAAAAGTGTACTCACTTAACATCTAATGTATGCAGATTTAAACACGCATATTGTGAAATCAACCACATCTCCCTGAAGCTGAAGAAGAAATACACTTTAAAAAATGAACAATGCCCTGTAGAGTTCCCAGACCCTTGTTATGTAATAATTATTCAGCTAATTATAATACTGAGATTTTTGAAAAAGGAAAGAAAACACATGTCCAGTTTCCTCTGTTTCTGTGTGTGCATGTGGTTGAGGGTCCTGGGCAAGGCATGTAGGACAAGTGTGGAGATTCTGGGGTCCCTGAAGGGAGACGTGACCATCCACCCATCTTGACAATTATCTGCTGTTGCTTGCTTCCTCTATGTTTAAATCTGCATGATTAAAATACAGGCTTGCTGGTAGAAAAGGGCTGGCTGAGATTTCTGACAACTGCATATTTAACTAGCCAGCAGTGATAATGCATGATGCAATATCTGTCAGCACTTTTGCATTTGCCAGGAGGAAGGGCAGGAAAACTGCACTTTAAATCCTCAAGCTCAGAAAATCATTAGGCCATCAGTTCATTTTAATAAAGAACAAACAAGCTTTTTCAAAGGGAAAAAGAAACACAAAGACTTCATTTTAGGATTTGCCTTTTAAAACTCTTTAATGGGATTATTGTGGGGAATCTCCATTGTATCTCTTCATTTAATGCTGGTCTCTGAAATCGGGTAGAGGATCATTACTGAAAGACTTACTAGCATTTCAAAAATTTTACAGTCTTTATTTCCATGTCTAGTCTACCTGGACAGATAGATGCTTATCATTAGGACTTTGCACAGTTCAAACACAAGAGGCATAAATGCAATTAGACACCTTCAAAAGATGACTCTAGGAAGAATCTCCCATCTAAAATATTACTTCCTATCTTAGATTCCTGCTTCACAGCTGCCAATTATTTGTTTGTTTGTTTTATCATTCAACATAAGTGTAAGTTTATCTTTGGAGGAAAAAAATCTAAATTTTGAATGAAATTGGATTGAAGGTATGGATGAATGCTACCAAATTCATTTCACCATCTCTCCCTCCCTTCCTTTTTCCTTCTCCTCCCCCATCCTTTTTTGGAAGACAATTGAGGCAGAAAAGAAAGTATTCAGCACTTGAAGATTGGCATGCAGGTAATGGCTTCACAGATGGGAAAAAAGAGCTGCTGACAACACCAAAATCAAATTTTGCCTGTTTCACAATTTCTCTCAGACCTAACCATTAATAATATAATTAGTGTTAATAATATTTGTTTCCTAATAGAGCCTTCTATTGTCTTTTGAACTGCAGCTTAAGACAGTCTGCAAAGATGGATTAATTTAAAAGGGATAAAGGCAGCTATGTTTTGTTTTAATTCCATTAATTCCCCTTTCAAAAACAGGATGGTTACTAACTGCAGCAATCTTTTCCTAGGCAAAAATGAATCCTAAATTCAACAGCTAAATTTAACTGAAAAACATAGATTTCATTTCATTCTGAATTTGAAAACTGTATTACATAAACAGGTAACTTCTCTGTTGTATTAGAGCCATAAGTATCCAGATGTTGTAGAATTTCAAGGCTAACAGTATTGGGAGACTTTCAAATCAGAAGCTCACAGGGTTATTTCATAGGGAAACATCAGCACACCCTTTCTTCTTGCATTTTTTAACTGTTTGTGAATTATTTGTAAGTGTAAGATACTGATATTTATTTTTCAGCATGGATGCACACAAAGAAGAGGGAGGAGACTGTATCCTAATCCGAGAAGTTTATATCTTTACAATTAGCTCGCGTTCTCAAAGGATTCTTGAGTAGCAAAAGCATGACAATTTTAACATGATTTTTTTTAAAAGAGTATTTCTACAGAAACTCCTAGGCAGCTCATCAGTGTAAACAGACTCACAGAAGAGATAAGTTCTTTGGACCAAAAGTGAGATCAGACGAGAGTCAGAAAGGTCAGCATAGCTTTTCATGTTTGTGTGGATGAAAGAAACAGAAAGAAATGCAGTGTCTGAATCCTTCTGCTTATCACTGAGCCAAATTCTCCTTTCTCCAATTATTTCTCAGGGTTTTAGTGCCCAGGGAAATATAAATATCTGGAAGTTCACATAGAAAATCCTGCTTACCTGCCCCATCCCTGGAGATCCTGCCTCCATAGATCTGTGGCTGTGCCTGGCAACGTGTGTTTCCCAAAGACCACAGGTAATTTTGATGCAATGCAGCCTCAGACCAAATTCTCAGCATCTCAGAAGCATAGTGAAAGCATGAGATTTGAACATCATAACCACAGGTGGAAGGAGGAGAGGAAAAAAAAAATACTCTTTGCTAATTTTAACAGGGCCTTTCACTGGAGGTTAGTGTAGACGGTACAAAGAACCAGAATCAGCTCCACCCAAAGTGAGGGGTGGTCAGAATGGAAAAGCTCTCTCTGCTGGCTGCGGTGATAGCTGGCAACGATGCTGGTTGGGAATGGGTAAAAGATACATCACTGATGACAGCTCCTGGGAAGTGAAACTTCTCTTTCTCCCTCTTCGTACTCAGGCACTCTGGCCAGTGGCACATTTTACCTAATTAATAGTAATGCTTGCTGCTGCTGCTGCTAAGTCACTTCAGTCGTGTCCGACTCTGTGTGACCCCACAGACGGCAGCCCACCAGGCTCCCCAGTCCCTGGGATTCTCCAGGCAAGAACACTGGAGTGGGTTGCCATTTCCTTACACTGGTATAAAAATCTTTCAAAATGCAAAGCATTGGGGAGTTCCATGGTGATCCAGTGGCTAAGACTCTTCACATCTAAGGCAGGGGGCCTGGGTTCGATCCCTGGTCAGACAACTAGGTCCCATATGCCACAGCTGGGAGTTCTCATGCTGTAACTAAAGATCCCACACGCCACAACTAAGACCTGGTACAGCTAAATGAATAAAAATAAATATTATTAAAAATTATTTTAAACTTGAAAAGCATTATAAAGTCATTTCTCATTCTTGGTGCCTCGAACCCTTATTTTAAACTTGAAAAGCATTATAAAGTCATTTCTAATTCTTGGTGTCTCGAACCCTCTAGCGAATGCAGGAGATGTAAGAGACGCAGGTTTGATCCCTGGGTCGGGAAGATCCCCTGGAGAAGGGCATGGCAACCCACTCCAGCATTCTTGCCTGGAGAATTCCCATGGACAGAGGAGCCTGGTAGGCTACAGTCCATAGGGTTGCAGAGTCGGACATTACAGAATTGACTTAGCATGCACTCAGCACTGAAGTATATAAAGGTCAAGGGCTCAAGCCCTAAGAATTTCAATATTCTGTAATTCAGAAGTTAAACAGAACTGAATTTGTTTGTGTGTACTAAACACTTGTGGGGTGGGGGGCTTCCCAGGTGACTCTAGTCGTTAAGAACCTGCCTGCCAATACAGGTGACTCAAGAGATGCAGGTTGGATCCCTGGGTTGGGAAGATCCCCTGGAGAAGGAAATGGCAACCCATTCCAGTATTCTTGCCTGGAAAATTCCATGGACAGAAGAGCCTAGAGTCCATGGGGTCACAAAGAGTAGGACATGACTGAGAGACTGAGCACGCACACACACACACACACACACACAATACTTTCCTATAGTTTTCCTCCTTTCTAGCTTCCTTGGGCCATTTCTATCCAAGATGCTCCACTCCTAACCTGCCTACAATGGTTACTCAGCATCTGAAATAAGCAGGTGAACATTAGAGTTAGAATTACTCTGTTTGGGTTGTTTCTTCTTAGAAACAAAGAATGTGCTATGTGTTCTTCAGAAGATGGGTGGTACAGTCCATTGATGGTAATTTTGTCTTTGGGTTTCATATTCAGGGTGCATGGGAAGTAGTTTTCCCATCAGGAGAATTTTAAGGAATAAAACATGGTGTTTTTCATTTTGAGGGCTTTGGAAAAATTCAACAAGTTCGTACTTAGCAGAGTAAAAAGAGGACAGTGGAGGTAACTGTTTAAGAGTTGTGTGCTGATATGTATAACGTGAGGAATAATTTATGCAGATTTTGTTTGATGGTGGTTGAATGGAATATTCTCTTCTCCTCACTACAGTTTGACTTCTGGATAAAAGTTGATGAATTATGCGGTGCAATAACACCAATTATATTAATTAATTAATTAAAATGTGCACTGAATGTTGGCTATGAGCCCAGTGCTCTTCTAAGTAATACTAAGACTATATCACTGAAGACAGCAAGAAAATAAGAAATTCCTGCTTTGGTGAAACTTCCATGCTAATATAGGTATATAGAAAATAAACATATTAAGTAGGTAAATGATACACCATGTGGGAATGTGATAAGTGTGTGTTAGTCAGGCTTCCCTGGTGGCTCAGATGGTAAAGAATGTGCCTGCAATGCAGGAGACCCGGTTCAATCCCTGGATCGAGAATGTGATAGGTACTATGGAAAAAACAGGGCAGAGTTACAGAGGCTCTAGTGAAAAATAGTTGCCTTTTGACCACCTAATCAGTCAGGTACTATGTTAGATACAAAGGATTCAAGGATCCAAGAGAGAATCCTGACCCCTAAGGCTTAAGACAACAAAGGTCCGTCTAGTCAAGGCTATGGTCTTTCCCGTGGTCATGTATGGATGTGAGAGTTGGACTGTGAATAAAGCTGATCGCCGAAGAATTGATGCTTTTGAACTGTGGTGTTGGAGAAGACTCTTGAGAGTCCCTTGTACCGCAAGGAGATCCAACCAGTCCATTCTAAGGGAGATCTATCCTGGGTGTTCATTGGAAGGACTGATGCTGAGGCTGAAACTGCAATACTTTGGACACCTCATGCGACGAGTTGACTCACTGGAAAAGACTCTGATGCTGGGAAAGGTTGGGGGTGGGAGGAGAAGGGGACGACCGAGAATGAGATAGCTGGATGGTATCACCGACTCTGTGGACATGAGTTTGAGTGAACTCAGGGAGTTGGTGATGGATAGGGAGGCCTGGCGTGCTGTGATTCATGGGGTCACAGAGAGTCGGACATGACTGAGCGACTGAACTGAACTGAAGGCTTAAGACGTCCATGCTGTGGCTGTTGTAACCCAGAGTTTGTCAAGATCAGTACATGGATTGTCACGCAGACTAGCCTGGCCATGGAGAATACTGAGCATGGATCAGAGAGCACGATTTCCCACTGGGTTGCCCAGTCCTTCTCAAGATACAGTTTCATGAATACACATGACCCATGAATTAGAGCAGGTAATTGAGAGCAACACACTTCACGACCTGAATACAATCAGTATAGGGCGTCCCAGGTGGCTCAGTGGTAAACAATCTGTCTACCAATGAAGGGACCACAGGAAACATGGGTTTGATCCCTGAGTGAGGAAGATCCCCCAGAAGAGAAAATTGCCAAACCTCTCCAGTACTTTTGTGAGGGAAATCCCATGGACAGAGGAGCCTGGTGGTCTATAGGGTCAAGCCCCCCACCAGGGGGGCATGGTGTCACAAAGAGTTGGACATAACTGAGCACACACAGAAGCAAACAATCAGTATAAGACTAGAAGTTGATCAGTACATGACTGCATCAAAACAGAAAGCCACATCAGTCAGAGAGAACACCCATTATCCTATTAGCCCATGCACAAAAATAAACTCCTATTAATCTGCATTAATATTTATGACATTTACTCAATAAAGCTTTTTCTTTTTAGTTAGTTTACTAATGAGGCTTATTACATTTTCTCTTGAGTGACGAATGACTATCCCAGGAGTAAAATATTTTCCCCAAATATTATATATCCAATTAAAACATAATGTGTAGTAAATAAGTATAATTCTACTTAGCAAAAATTCAAAATAACAAAAACTTTGTCAGCAAATACTATATGTCATAGAAGACAGAGTATCAGCAATGTACGATAAATTCTCTGACATACTTTTTCTCCATTAGTAAGAATATTAATGAGTGAAATTGTGCAGTAGTTTGAAAATGCCAAAGAATGTTAAAACTACTGCACAATTGCATTCATCTAACACTTTCACTTTCTGCTTTCATGCACTGGAGAAGGAAATGACAACCCACTCCCGTGTTCTTGCCTGGAGAATCCCAGGGACAGGAGACCTGGTGGGCTGCCGTCTATGGGGTTGCACAGAGTCGGACACGACTGAAGCGACTTAGCAGCAGGAGCAACACTCTAGCAAATTAATGTTCAAAATTCTCTAAGCTAGGCTTCAAGAATATGTGAACCAAGAATTTCCAGATGTTCAAGCTGGATTTAGAAAAGGTAGAGGAACCAGAGATCAAATTGCCAACATTCACTGGATCATAGAAAAAGCAAGAGAATTCCAGAAAAGTTATCTACTTCAGCTTCATTGCCTGTGGTAAAGCCGTTGACTCTGTGGATCACAACAAACTGGAAAATTCTTTGAGAGATGGGAATACCAGACCACCTGACCTGCCTCCTAAGAAGTCTTTATGCAAGTCAAGAAGTGACAGTTAGAACTGGACATGGAACAACACTGGTTACAAATTGGGAAAGGAGTATGTCAAGGTTGTATATTGTCACCCTGCTTATTTAACTTATATGCAGAGTACATCATGTGAAATGCAGGGCTGGATGAAGCACAAGCTGAAATCAAGAATTCAGGAAGAAATATTAATAGCCTCATATACACAGATGACACCACCCTTATGTCAGAAAGCGAAGAGGAACTAAAGAGCCTCTTGATGAAAGTGAAAGAGGAGAGTGAAAAAGCAGCTTAAAACTCAACATTCAAAAAACTAAGATCATGGCATCAGGTAAACAATGGATACAGTGAGATACTTAATTTTCTTGGATTCCAAAATCACTGTTGATGGTGACTGCAGCCATGAAATTAAAGATGCTTGCTCCTTGGAAGAAAAGCTACGATCAACCTAGACAGCATATTAAAAAGAAGAGACATTACTTTGACAACAAAGATCCATCTAGTCAAAGCTATGGTTTTCCAGTAGTTTTAACCATAAAGAAAGCTGAGTGCAGAAGAATTGATCCTTTTGAACTGTGGTGTTGGAGAAGACTCCTGCGGGTTCTTGGACTGCAAGGAGATCAAAGCAGTCACTCCTAAAAGAAATCAGTCCTGAATATTCTTTGGAAGGACTGATGCTGAAGCTGAAGCGCCAATACTTCCGCCACTGATGTGAAGAACTGACTCATTGGAAAAGACCCTGATGCTGGGAAAGATTGAGGCGGGAGAAGAAGGGGATGACAGAGGATGAGATGGTTGGATGGCATCACTGACTAGATGGATGTGAGTTTGAGCAAGCTCTGGGAGTTGGTGATGGACAGAGAAGCTTGGTGTGCTGCAGCCCATGGGGTCGCCAAGAGTCAGACACGACTCACAGAATTGAAGTGAACTGAAGAATAGTGATGGCAATCCTTGAAGTCAGATATTGTGTGATTATTTTGTGTGTGTACATACACACACTCACACACACATATTTATTCTTAGTCAATCACATTGATCATCATGATTTGTTGTTGCTGTTTAGTCACTAAGTGACTAAGTCATGTCTGACTCTTTTGTGACCCCATGGACTTTAGCCTGCCAGGCTCCTCTCTGCATGGGATTTCCCAGGCAAGAATACTACAGTGGATTGGCCATTTCCTTTTCCAGGGGATCTTCCCAGTCCAGGGATCGAACTTGCATCTCCTGCATCAGCAGGCAGATTCTTAACCACTGAGCACTAGGGAAGCCTATATATATATAATAAGGAAGGGGAGAGATTTAAAATAACTAAGACACTATCGTCACCAATTATTTTTAACAAAAGAATGGGACCTAGTTCCTTTAAGATAATAAAAGAGAACAATGAACCATACTATCAGATAGTCAATAATTCATATTCAAGGACAGATCCAATCCTGTGAATACTAAAACTTATACAATTTTAGAGGCCCTGTTTACGAAAAGAATACAAAGTTATAAATACAGAGTTGTATTATAAAGTAACTTTGCTGTTATGTGAGTTGTTATTAAGAATAAAAAAAATTAAAACAAACTTGTATATTTTAAAAAGCCGATATATGACAAGCATCATAAAATTCATAAAAATAATTTGTTGTTATTAATTAAGTATGTAGTCACCAACCAAGTCATCTCTTGGGAAGTAGAACTGGACACAGGATTGTGAAATTAAACAGCCACAAATATAGCATCATTTGGAGAGTTCTATCCCAAAATGTTTTTCACTTTTCAATTAGCCATTGCCATGGTAATACACAATGTTGAAGTGAAATTCTTATTAAATATCTAGAAGGGATATTTTGACCTGGAAGCAAAGCATTCTGAAATGATCCTTGCTCGCAAACAAAGTAGAACACAACTTGAACCCATTCAAATGATGGTTAGGTAAACAGGTTCTAGAGTCAAAATGACTAGATTCAAATTCTAAATTTCTAATTTATTTGGGTCATAGAATATTGAAATTCTGTGTTTAAGTTAATCTTCAACAGTCACTTTGTTCTAACTTGTACAGTTTATAAGGAGTATGTGATTTCTATGATTTTAATTTTGAAATAATTTTCAGAGACATAAAAATTTGTTTTATTAGGGCTAAATTGGGGAGTGCATAATGAGTTAATTTTCTGAAGGTTTGTGGATAAAATTACCCCCATTTGGAAAATACGGTTTACAGCTTTAAGTAAACAGGTTTTGACAAATGCAGCTTTCTTAAACAAGTATCTTTAATTTTAATGATGATAGACAATCCTTTAAACTTTTTGAAATAACCTTTAGTTATACAAAAAATTTCATTTCTATCTTGTAAAAAAAAACCTGAAACTGAAATTAGTGGCTAAACAAAATAAATATAAACTAGAATAATTGCGAGGTCACTGCTCCTTTCTCCTGGGTCCTGGTGCACACAAGGTTTTGTTTGTGACCTCCAGGAGTTTGTTTTCCCAGTCCTGTGCAAGTTCTGGCGTCTCTATGGTAGGGTTAGTGGCAAGCTACTCCAAGAGGGCTTATGCCACACCCAAGTTTGCTGCACCCAGAGCACCGACTCCACTGCTGACCCATACCTCCACAGGAGACACTCAAACACTCAAAGGAAGGTCTGGCTCAGTCTCTGTGGGGTCTCCTGGTGCACAGAAGGATTTGTTTGAGGCCTCCGAGCATCATAGGTAGGTATGGGATTTGATTCTAAATGTGATTTCACCCCTCCTGATGTCTTGCTGGGGCTTCTCCTTTGCCCTTGGAGGTGCTATATCTTTTTTGGGTGGGATCCGACATTCTCCTATCAATGGTTGTTCAGCAATGAGTTGTAATTTTGAAGTTTTCATAGGAGAAGATGAGCGCACGTACTTCTACTCCACCATCTTGTGTCAGAAGTTCCAAATCAGGAAAGGAGTACATCAAGGCTGTATATTGTTACACTGCTTATTCAACTTATATGCAAAGTACATCATGCAAAATGCCAGGCTGGATGAAGCACAAGCTGGAATCAAGATTGCCAGGAGGATACCAATAACCTCAGATACACAGATGACACTACCCTTATGGCAGAAAGCGATGAAGAACTAAAGAGCCTCTTGATGAAAGTGAAAGAGGAGAGTGAAAAATTTGACTTAAAACTCAACATTCGGAAAACGAATTTCATGGCATCTGGTCCCATCACTTCATGGCAAATAGATGGGGAAACAACAGAAACATTGAGAGACTTTATTTTTCTGGGCTCCAAAATCACTGTTGATGGTGACTGCAGCCAAGCAATTAAAAGACGCTTGCTCCTTAGAAGAAAAGCTATGATCAACCTAGACAGCATTATAAAAAGAATAGACATTACTTTGCCAACAAAGGTCCATCTAGTCAAACCTATGGTTTTTCTAAGTCATGTATGGATGTGAGAGTTGAACCATAAAGAAAGCTGAGTGCGGAAGAATTGATGCTTTTGAACTGTGATGTTGAAGAAGACTCTTGAGAGTCCCTTGGACTTCAAGGAGATCACACCAGTCAATCCTAAAGGAAATCAGTCCTGAATATTCACTGGAAGGACTGATGTTGAAACTGAAACTCCAATACTTTGGCCACCTGATGCAAAGAAGTGACTCATTGGAAAAGACCCTGATGCTGGGAAAGATTGAAGGCAGGAGGAGAAGGGGACGACAGAGGATAAGATGGTTGGATGGCATCACTGATTAGATATATGTGAGTTTGAGCAAGGTCTGGGAGTTGGTGAAGGACAGGGAAGCCTGGCATGCTGCAGTCCATGGGATCACAAGGAATTGGACAGGATCGGGCGACTGAACTGAACTGAACTGAAAATAACTGTTGTGGTAATTTTATATAAATATTCACTGACATTTTCTTTATCTGTTTAAACATACTTGAAGACTGAATATTTATCTCCTAGAAGTACCTGTGTCAAAAATTTCCCTTTGCTTTGAATTATTATTGTTAAAACACTAATTTTACATTGACTCATCAATTCAATGGAATCCTAATCAGTATCCTAGTTAACATTTTTTAAGAAATTGATAAGCTGATTTTAAAACTTATATGGAAACTCAAAAAGGCTTAGGATAGCTAAAACAACATTTAAAAGGTGGAGAAAAATTGGAGATCTATCACAACCTAATTTTAAGACTTCTCATAAAGAGACAACAATCCATCATTGTGTTATTGATGTAAAAACAGACCAATGAATCCATTAGAGAATCTAGATACGCTCATGAACATGGTAAATGTATTTTTGACAAAAATGTCAGTTTATCCAATAATTTATTGAACATAGTATAATCTTTCACCAAATGATGTTGAAACACGAGTAGCCATACACAGAACCCCTTGGTCCTTATTTCACACCACATACAGAAATTTGGTTGAAATGGATCATGAGAACTAAAACTATAAAAATTCTAGAAGACAATAAAGGAGAAAATATAACAACTTTGGTTTAGCAAACTTTCATAACAAGATGCACAAAGTACAAATTATAGATTCATCAAAATTTTTAAAAAAGCTTTTACCCTTCAAAGGATACATTTATGAAAATGTAAAGACAACCAGAGACTGGGAGAAGATTCTTGTAAAACATCCAACAATAGACTTCTCTGTCCATGGATTCTCCAGGCAAGAATACTGGAGTGGGTTGCAATTTCCTTCTTCAAGTTTTGTATCTAGGCAATAAAATAAGCCAAATTAATAACAGAAAAGTAAAGAAGTTAACAAAAATTAAACTTCAAAATATATGAACATATGCTTCACCAAAGAAAAACAAATAATTCACCAAATACATGAAATGGTGTTTAATAACTTTAGTCATTAAAGAAATGCAAATTTAAACTACAGTAACATATCATTTCACCATTAGAATGCACACTAAAGTTAAAAAGCCTGACTATACCAATTATTGATAAAAATATGGAGGACTTGCAGAGCTGGAAATCTCATATACTGCTAGTAAAGACATAGAATGGGGACTTCCCCTGGTAATCCTGTGGTTAAGACACCCCACTTCCAAGGCAGGGGTGCAGGTTCCACCCCTGGTTTGGCAACTAAGATCCCACATGCCTTGTGATATGACCAAAAAAATAAATACATTTTTAAAAAGAATCAGGAAAAATAATAAATCATTGTTGTTAACAAAGGAAAATATAGAATGATACAGCTACTTTAGAAAACATTTTGGCAGTTTCTTACACTCTATGACCCAGGGAAGCCTGGCATGCTGCAGTCCATGAGGTCACAGAGAGCTGGATACAACTGAGCAACTGAACTGAACTGAACTGATGACCCAAACATATGAGTTCCCTGGTGGCTCAGATGGTAAAGAATCCAGCTGTAATGCAGGAGACCTAGCTTGGATCCCTGGGTGGGGAAGATTCCCCTGGAGAAGGAAATGGCAACCCACTCCAATATTCCTGCCTGGAAAATCCCCGTGGACAGAGGAGTCTGGCGGGCTACAGTCCATGGGTTCACAAAGAGTTGGACATGACTGAGCAACTAACCACGTGATCCAATCATTCTACTTCTAGGTATTTACCCATGAGAAATTAAAAAACATATCCACACAAAAGCTTGCATGCAAATATTCATAGTATTTTTATGTGTAACAGCTAAAAGCAACTCAAATATCCATCAACAGGTACATGACACATCTGCTGTACTGTATCCACACATTGGGATACTACTCAACAGCAATAAAAAAAGAGCTACAGGTCCAAGTACTAACGCAAGTACATTTCAAAATAACTATACTGGGTGGAAAAAAAACAGTCAAAATAAATGCACCTCCTATATGATACCACTTACATAAAATCCTATAAAATGCAAGCTAATGTCTCGTGACTGAAACTATATCAATGGCTGCCTCAGGGTAGTGGCAGGGGGTGCAAGGAATTTAGGGGTGATGACTATGTTTATTAGCTTGACCGTGATAATTATTTCATGGGCGTTTGCGTATGTCCAAACTTGTCAAACTGTGCATTTTTGATATGTGCAATTTACCATATTTTAATTATGCCTTAATAAAGCTATTTTAAAAAAAAGGTTAAAAAGAGTACTCTAGGAGATATACATTACAAGGTGTATATCAATTTGCCTGGTAGCTCTTCCTAGCCAGTTTTGTCCCTTATAGAAAATTTTTGTAAATTTGGAACTTTAAAGTTCCTAACAAAACAAGCCTAAGGACTTCTCTGCTGATCCAGTGATTAAGACTTCACACTTCCACTGCAGGAGGTGCACGTTCAAACCCTGGTTGGGGAACCAAGCTCCCACATGCCAAAAAAAATAAAAGCCTAATAAAATGCCAGTGTTCATCTCTAACAATTAACACTCCAAATACTACACTTAAGAAAAGATACTGTGCAAATAACACCCACAGATGAGAGGCTGATCATACCTCTTTTATTTGGTATTGTGATGTTTACTTTTTTATATAAGTTGGCTAGTATCAAGATGCCAACAGAAGAATGGAGGGTCTTGAAGAAAACTTCTACTTAAGAAGGTATGTTTTTACAGTCTGGCATCAGATCTGACACGTATTCTTTGTTAGCAATTTTCAAAGTTGGTGACTTTCTGAAGCACAATAAGTACCCTGTCAATCAATGCTTCAAAGGATAAAGAAGCTTGAAATATTTCAGATTAGATAGATAAAAATGCCACTAACTCATGAAAGTATCATTATCACTTTTTTTATTTTAAAGATCAGCCATTAGAAAAGCCTTGCTTTATCCAAAGGGTTTCTATTAATCATGACTAAAACTTATACATATATATATATAGTTAAATATATGTAAAGTACAGTTAGTCACTCAGTCGTGTCCGACTCTTTGTGACCCCATGGACTGTAGCCCACCAGGCTCCTCTGTCCATGGAATTCACTAGGCAAGAAAACTGGAGTGAGTTGCCATTATATCTATATATATATATATGTTTAATATCCCATAAAACTGCTACCTGAGTGGCTATCATAAGGCAAATCCATCTTATACGTCTACAGGCGATAATTTTCCTAAAAAGAGAACTATCTGATACTTATGAGATACGTAGTTGGCTCTAAATAAATAGGTGAAAGCCCTGTTAAGTATCCAAGCTCAATACTATCATCCACTTGAGAGCAGAATTGAGACTAAAGTTATACCTAATCACATAGAATAAAGTGACTACTTATTTAGACTATCAGACTGACATCATACTCACTGTGCATTTCACTGGCCTGTATCCTAAAGTTCCTTAATAAATGCCTTCCTTTCAGTTATCAACAACTTTTCTGTCTTTCACAAAGGATTTTGTAAGCCTCTGTATCATTGTCCAAACCTGCTTTTGAACTGTGGTGTTGGAGAAGACTCTTGAGAGTCCCTTATACTGCAAGGAGATCCAACCAGTCCATTCTAAAGGAGATCAATCCTGGATGTTCATTGGAGGGACTGATGGTAAAGCTGAAACTGCAATACTTTGGCCACCTCATGCGACGAGTTGACTCACTGCAAAAGACTCTGATGCTGGGAAAGGTTGGGGGCGGGAGGAGAAGGGGACGACAGAGAATGAGATGGCTGGATGGCATCACCGACTCTGTGGACATGAGTTTGAGTGAACTCCGGGAGTTGGTGATGGACAGGGAGGCCTGGCGTGCTGTGATTCATGGGGTCGCGGAGAGTCGGACACGACTAAGCGACTGAACTGAACTGAACTGAAATCACTCATCTCATCCGGTATCTGTACAGATGATCTCCTTACCAGGAAAGAGGCATGGGACCCTAGCACATTAAATGGATCTTGGTGCTTCTAGAACTAATTGTGTGCATATCAGGAAATCTGTGTGATCCTATAATTCTCAGAGTGGTCACCCTCCTCAGACATCAGTGATTCAGTGGAATTCTCAGTCTTTGTATTAAAACCTCTTCTCTAACTTTGATAGCTCATTGTACTAATGCAGCATTTCCTAAAAAATAGTCCAAACATATTCATTCATTTCAGTTCAGTTCATTCGCTCAGTCAAGTCCGACTGTTTGCAACCCCATGAACCACAGCACAGCAGGCCTACCTGTCCATCACCAACTCCCGGAGTTCACCCAAACCCATGTCCATTGAGTTGGTGATGCCATCCAACCATCTCATCCTCTGTCGTCCCTTTCTCCTCCTGCCCTCAATCTTTCCCAGCATCAGGGTCTTTTCAAATGAGTCAGCTCTTCGTATCAGATGGCCAAAGTATTGGAGTTTCAGCTTCAGTATCAGTCCTTCCAATGAACACCCAGGACTGATCTCCTTTAGGATGGACTGGTTGGATCTCCTTGCAGTCCAAGGGACTCTCAAGAGTCTTCTCCAACACCACAGTTCAAAAAGCATCAATTCTTCAGTGATCAGCTTTCTTCACAGTCCAACTCTCACATCCATACATGACCACTGGAAAAACCATAGCCTTGACTAGACGGACCTTGGTTGGCAAAGTAATGTCTCTGCTTTTTAATATGCCCTCTAGGTTGGTTGGTCATAGCTTTCCTTCCAAGGAGTAAGCGTCTTTTAATTTCATTGCTACAATCACCATCTACAGTGATTTTGGAGCCCCCAAAAATAAAGTCTGCCACTGTTTCCACTGTTTCCCCATCTATCTGCCATGAAGTGATGGGACCAGATGCCATGATCTTAGTTTTCTGAATGTTGAGCTTTAAGGCAACTTTTTCACTCTCCTCTTTCACTTTCATCAAGAGGCTCTTCAGTTCTTCTTCACTCTCTGCATATCTGAGGTTATTGATATTTCTCCCAGCAATCTTTATTCCAGCCTGTGACTTGACCAATCATATACATCAGACTTGACCAGTGCTAGTTGAAAATGAAGATTTCTAGATCTATCGCTAGTATCAAATTGAATATTCATTTTTTATTGGAGTATGGTTGGTTTGTAATGATCTGTCCATGAAATTCTCCAGGCAAGATTACTGGAGTGGACAGCCATTCCCTTCTGCAGGGGATATTCCTGACCTAGGGACTGAACCCAGGTCTCCTGCATTGGAGGCAGATTCTTTACCTTCTGAGCCACAATGTTGTGTTATTTTCTGCTGTACAACATGAATCAGCCATATGTATACACAATCCCCTCCCTCTTGGACCTCCTTTCAATCCCCCATCCCATCCCTCTACGTCATCACAGAGCACTGAGCTGAGCTCCCTGTGCTATACAGCAGGTTTCCACTACCCATCTATTTTACACATGGTAGTATATATACATACTAATATATGTATATACATGTCAGGGCTATTCGTTCATTTTTATCAGGATGGAGGTGAGTAATCGCCATGCTGAAGGCCTGGAGGCCAGTCCCAGGGTGCTGCTCAGCTCCTCACGGCCTCGCTTGCTCCGCATTCTACTGACAACTGCAGTCACTAAGAGAACTTTAATATCAGAGAGACACTGCTAACATATTTCAGTTGCAAGGAAATCATTTCAAATGAAAATAAAACATAGGAACAGAGAGGGAAATTCATAGTTCAAAAATTAGGTTGTTTTTGGAAAGAATATATAATAGAAATCTCAATGTTCTTACTATAGGATTTGATTGATATTACCAAATAAATAGCTTTAAACAGTAAGAAAGAAAGAAAGAAAAACTGAAGAAATTACCCTTTAGAGACATGAACAAAATCAAAATCAGCGGTGTTGTTTTGTTCGGTGAAAATGAAATCCTAAAGTATGAACCTTACATTAGGAAGCTAGTCGTGGGCTACTCAGAACACTTCAGTATGATCTGTTGGGGCATTCCTTTTTGAGAGCAGAGATACATTTTTAGGCTTTTCAATAATTTACATTTAAAAAAATATTTCTATGTATACAAATGCTGGTATTACATACTAAAATAGTCAGAGCTGGAAATTTCACATGCAAATGTTTGATATTTTAAATTTTTAAAATTCAAGACAGTTTATCACATTCATTTCCCCATTGGAACATCATGCCATTGTGGAAAAATATACTGCTACAAAAGACAGTGACATCTTGGCTGCAAGACTGGGACAGAAAGGTCACTCCAAAGAAAACAGTGGAATTTCTCAAACTGTGTACCCTTGGTACACAAAATACATTTTCTTCTTGTTTGTGATTATATTCTTGATCTAGTATTCATCTTTGAATGAAGCAAAATGAAAATATCATTTTTTTCTCTTCATAAAATTGTTGAATGTGGAATGATAGTACAGTGGTGCTAGATTATTAGTTGTCTCATATAGGAGTATCAAGGGAATGATGGGGTAGTAAAGGGAAGAAAGTATCTTCCCTGGTGGCTCAGTGGGAAAGGACTCGCCTGCCAAGCAGGAAACACAGGTTCAATCCGTGGGTCAGGAAGACCCCCTGGAGAAGGAAATGGCAACCTCCTCCAGTATTCTTGCCTGGGAAATCCCAAGGACAGAGGAGCCTGGCCAGCTACAGTCCATGGGATCACAATGAGTTGGACCCAACTGAGTGACCAGAGAGCAAAAGGGAAGAAAAATGTGCTAGTGCATGGAAGATAGTGCAGAATACTTCAAGACTTCCAACAAGGCAAATTTTCAGAGCTTCAAAGTGTCCTTTCTTCCCTGCCTTATCCCAAAGAATAATTTTAACCTTCATATTCATGTTTTATTGAGTAAAATTTCTGTTTCACTCGTGTAAATATGAGGAGCCTGTACTCAGCCATTGTGGGGAACTAAAGCTTAAATTATGGACCAGGGTAGATAATGACTCAGTTCCAGCTCTTCTACTTAAAACCATATGAACTTCAGTCTTTTTTTACTTCAACCAGTCTCTCCATTTTTTTTTTCCTTAATAATAAAATAAGATTCTGTATCATTTCTAGAGTCACAGTGAGGAAGAAAGTAGTTACACAAAAAAGCAACTGCCACAGTCCTTGGCACGCTGTAGGCACCACAGTTATAAGCACTTTATGACTCTTAGCTCCTTGTAGAGCTGCTCTCCTCTGTGTATACACAGTAGCCTATAAAGATGCTCAGAGCACCATTTCAGTAGCTTTACCTTTTATGAAAATCTATGATTTTAAGCCAGATTTCAAAAGATTAACTGAGATAATGGCCTTTTGTTTCCCTATATTGATGTTTAATATGCCAGAGATAAATGTGAAGCTACAGCAAAACCATGCTTGACTATTAATTGCCTCTTGAGTAGATAACATATGAAAAACAGTAGGTATGCACACACTGTGTCTCCTTAACTTGTGTTTATATATTCTAGCAACACAATTAGAGCTTAGGCTGAATTTTTTAATTGAAGGATTGGGAGCCCTTTGGGGCTCTTTCTGAGATTCCATATATAAAGATAGATTAGGAAATGGACTGGCATATATACACTACTAATATTATGTATACAGTAGATAACTAATGAGACCCTACTCACAGAACTAGTGTTCTATGGTGACTTATGTGGGAAGGAGATCAAACAAGAGGGGATATAGGGCTCAGACATCAAAGAATCTGCCTGAAGGCAAGAGACCTAAATTCAATCCCTAAGTGGGAAGATTCCCTAGAGAAGGGAATGGCTACCTACTCCAATATTCTTGCCTGGAGTATTCCATGGGCAGAGGAGCCTGGCAGGCTATAGTCCATGGGGTCACAAAGAGTCAGACATGACTGAGACACTAACACTTCCACTTTTCACATATGTATACATACAGCTGATTCACTTTGCTGTACACTAGAAACTAGCTCAACCTTGTAAAGCAACTATACTAAAAAATAAAATAAAATAAAGAAAGAGGGGGAAAAAAGTCACACATTTAGGCCATGTCACTACACTGCTCATTTCAACCAGAGAGTGAGAGTTTGTCACTGTACCGTAATCTCATACTAGATACCTGACAGCAACAGCTTTTCCTTCCACTGAATAGGGAGAGAAACAATTTTTCTTTAGTGTCTGTGATCCAAGAACTCTGGGCCTTGGCTAGAGTTTAGTGAATCATGAACCATTTGGAAAGCAGATTGCTTGAGTGCAATTTTATACCCACTTAGTAAAATATATTCTCCATTTGTTAGGTACATCTATTATTTCTGCAAATTGAGCAAACCCAAGAAACATAAAGAAAAGGAGATACAGCCCCGTTTTCAACTTAAAAGTGAAAGGGAATCCTTATTCCTCTTTACTATCAACATAACCAGCTTTGCTTTGCAACATTCCAAATTGAAATGTACACTATTGGCATCCACCCATGAAATTAAAATATGCTTGCTTTGGAAGAAAAGCTATGACAAACCTAGACAGCATATTAAAAAGCAGAGACATCGAAGACATAAAGATGGCTAACAAACACATGAAAAAATGCTCAACATCCCTCATAATTAGATAAATGCAAATCAAAACCACAATGAGATACCATTTCACACCTGTCAGAATGGCTGCTATCCAAAAGTCTACATGCAATAAATGCTGGAGAGGGTGTGGAGAGAAGGGAACCCTCTTACACTGTTGGTGGGAATGCACACTAGTACAGCCACTATGGAGAACAGTGTGGAGATTCCTCAAAAAACTGGAAATAGAACTGCCATATGATCCAGCAATCGCACTTCTGGGCATACACACCGAGGAAACCAGAATTGAAAGAGACACATGTACTCCAGTGTTCATCGCAGCACTGTTTATAATAGCCAGGACATGGAAGCAACCTAGATGTCCATCTGCAGACGAATGGATAAGAAAGCTTTGGTACATATACACAATGGAGTATTCAGTTCAGTTCAGTTCAGTTCAGTCGCTCAGTCGTGTCCGACTCTCCGCGACCCCATGAATCACAGCACGCCAGGCCTCCCTGTCCATCACCAACTCCCGGAGTTCACTCAAACTCATGTCCACAGAGTCGGTGATGCCATCCAGCCATCTCATTCTCCGTCGTCCCCTTCTCCTCCCGCCCCCAACCTTTCCCAGCATCAGAGTCTTTTCCAGTGAGTCAACTCGTCGCATGAGGTGGCCAAAGTATTGCAGTTTCAGCTTTAGCATCAGTCCCTCCAATGAACATCCAGGATTGATCTCCTCCAGAATGGACTGGTTGGATCTCCTTGCAGTATAAGGGACTCTCAAGAGTCTTCTCCAACACCACAGTTCAAAAGCATCGATTCTTCGGCGGTCAGCCTTCTTCACAGTCCAACTCTCACATCCATACATGACCACGGGAAAAAACATTGCCTTGACTAGACGGACCTTGGTTGGCAAAGTAATGTCTCTGCTTTTTAATATACTATCAAGGTTGGTCATAACTTTCCTTCCAAGGAGCAAGCGTCTTTTAATTTCATGACTGCAATCAGCATCTGCAGTGATTTTGGAGCCCAAAAAAATAAAGTCTGACACTGTTTCTACTCAGCCATTAAAAAGAATGCATTTGAATCAGTTCTAATAAGGTGGATGAAACTGGAGCCTATTATACAGAGTGAAGTAAGACAGAAAGAAACGCACCAATACAGTATACTAACACATATATATGGAATTTAGAAAGATGGAAATATAACCCTGTATACGAGACAGCAAAAGAGACACAGTTGTATCAAACAGTCTTTGGGACTTTGTGGGAGAGGGTGAGGGTGGGATGATTTGAGAGAATGACATTGAAACATGTATGTTGTCATATGTGAAACGAATCAGCAGTTCAGGGTCAATGCCTGTTACAGGATACTCGGGGCTGGTGTGCGGGGATGACCAAGAGGGAGGATAAAGGGAGGAGGGAGGTGAGAGGGGGGTTCAGGAGGGGGAACTCATGTACACCTGGGGCGAATTCATGTCAATGTATGGCAAAACCAACCAATATAATATTGTAAAATAAAGAAAAAAATAATAATAATAATAAAAAAAAGCAGAGACATCACTTTGCTGACAAAAGTCTATACAGCCAAAGCTATGGTTTTTCCAGTAGTCATGTATAGATACAAGAATTAGATCATAAAAAAGGCTAAGCAACAAATTGATACTTTTGAATTGTGCTGTTTAGAAGAATCTTGAGAGTCCCTTGGACAGCAAAGAGATCAAACCAATTAATCCTAAAGGAAATCAGTCCTGAATATTTATTGGAAGGGCTGATGCTGAAGCTGAAGCTCCAATACTTTGGCCACCTAATGTGAAGAGTCAGCCCAGTGGAAAAGACCCTGATTCTGGGAAAGATTGAGGGCAGGAGAAGAAGGTGGCAACAGATTAGATGGTTGGATGGCATCACCGACTCAAAGGACATAAGTTTTAGCAAACTCTGGGAGATAGTGAAGGACAGGGAAGCCTGGTGTGCTGCAGTCCATGGGCTGACAGTGTCAGACACAGCTTAGCAACTGAACCAAAACACATCACCAACTTCATGCTTCTCCACCACCTTTCTCAAGTTGGACAGCTAGTAACACTCACCTTTGATATGAACTCTTTATTTTCTATCAACTCTTCTTAAACACAATTTCCCACCTAAATGCCATGACCATTACCCTTTAAACTGATGTGGGTTAAAACCATTTTTTTTAAAACTAGCCAAATGAATGTCACTTGAAAAACCTAAATATATTATCCTAGTTTCACAGTTCTTTTCTAATGTCTGATGGAAATGTTAAAACTTTGTCATTTTTTCTTATTTACTATACAAGTCATACTTTGGTTACTAAGTGAGTGATATAAACATCAACTGGAAACCATTACAAAATGAACGTGAAACATATGTGAGAATCAGTTCAGTTCAATTGCTCAGTCATGTCCAACTCTTTGTGACCCCATGGACTGCAGCACGCCAGGCCTCCCTGTACATCACCAACTCCCAGAGTTTACTCAAACTCATGTCCATTGAGTCGTGATGCCATCCAACCATCTCATCCTCTGTCATTCCCTTCTCCTCCCACCTTCAATCTTGCCCAGCATCAGAGTCTTTTCCAAAGAGTCAGCTCTTCACATCAGGTGGCCAAAGTATTGGAGTTTCAGCTTTAGCATCAGTCCTTCCAATGAATATTCAGGACTGATTTCCTTTAGGATGGACTGGTTGGACCTCCTTGCAGTCCAAGGGACTCTCAAGAGTCTTCTCCAACAGCACTGTTCAAAAGCATCAATTCTTCGGTGCTCAGCTTTCTTTATAGTCCAACCCTCACATCCATACATGACCACTGGAAAAACCATAGCCTTGACTAGACAGACCTTTGTTGGCAAAGTAATATCTCGGCTTTTTAATATGCTGTCTAGGTTGGTCATAACTTTCCTTCCAAGGAGTAAGTGTCTTTTAATTTCATGGCTTCTATCACCATCTGCAGTGATTTTGGAGCCCCCCAAAATAAAGTCTGCCACTGTTTCCACTGTTTCCCCATCTATTTGCCATGAAGTGATGGGATCAGATGCCATGATCTTCATTTTCTGAAGATGTTGAGTTTTAAGCAAATTTTTCACTCTCCTCTTTCATTTTCATCAAGAGGCTCTTTAGTTCTTCTTCACTTTCTGCTATAAGGGTGGTGTCATCTGCATATATGAGGTTATTGATATTTCTTCTGGCAATCTTGATTTCAGCTTAACCCTGCCCAATTCTATTATTTCAATGTTAAGTACTGTGCCGCAAACAGCTAATGTTTGACACAGTGGTGTTAAAAGATTCTGCTCTCGAGGTTGGATCTTCTGAGACTTTCCCTACCTGATAGGGGTGTCTCACTGGGCTTAGACAGTTGGTATATAATATGTGGCCTATGTTAACCATCTGCTGAGAGTCTGGAATTTTGCTAGTTGCTAGGCAGATAATGCCTATGTGAGCAGCTACAGACAGGCTTCCTTGGGCAGAAACATCACACGTATGTTGCTGCGTTTTGCTCCTGGAAGGAGAATGCTCTCTCTGTGATCACTTAAAGACAGGAGAGAGTAGAGAAAGGTGGATGCATATTTATCTGGATTCCTTCTGTATTGTTTTACTTAACAGATCCAGCTGTATACATGTAATAAATCTTAGGTGTGGGTATGACTTTATGCTGAATCCCTGAGTTCTTCTAGCAAATCACTTAAAATGTATGGACAGCCTTGGGGAACCCCAAAAGAATTACCTCATTAAATAATATACTATGTACAAAATAAAATAATAAAATTTGCTTTTTCAATCTCTCTAGACAGAGCCAGTAACTTTTTCCCTCTTTTCCCATAACACATACATTAATTCTCTGCTTAAAAACCTGCCATTACAACCCACTGGACTGGACTCCAGTTCCTAATGAGTATCTACCTACCCCCTCCATAACCTCATCTCAATTCCCTTGTTCCCTTGCCTACAGGAATTCAGTGATGTTCTCCACCTGAAGAGTCATGCATTATATCGACTCACCAGATAAACCTCCATTCTCTCATAAATGCACTGCTCTGCTACAGACCAAAATATTCATTTAATCTGAAGCACAATTAGAGAATTGGGCATTGGATATTAAAATTAATCTTCAAATCTCCAAATTAGGCTTTCTTCATAATTAATTAGGAGCCATAAGATATCTAAAACTATATTCAATTGGCAATCCCTTTATAAACTCCTGCAGCTGGTATGACGTCTGCCAAAATGTCAGCATTCACAGTTTTTAATCAGCTAAGATTTGTTGCCTGAAAATGAAGGTGCACCTGACCATCTGTGCCTTAAACCATAAAGATAGTGTAACTCACCTACCCTGGACTCTGGTACAGGTGGATTCCTGGTTTGCTAGGAGCTCTATAGTATCAGGCCACTGAGTTGGTGTTTCTGCATTTCTCTTAGCCTTCCCTTTTTAGCTGCAATTTGGCAGCTGCTATTCCAGACATCGCACAACTATATTCATGCAGAAAGCAGGGGGCAGGTGATGTGTTGGTGGTAAAATAGCTTTTTCTTCACAGGACTGGCTGTCTCTTTTATCTGGGAGCAGAATCTTTCCCACAAGATTCAGCTTATTTTATAATGCATTGGCTAAAAGTAGTTAGCATACCCTCCTCTACGATAATCCTACCCAAGGTAAATAGCATGCAGAAGACTGGCTTAGACCAAGCAGGACTTGTCCCAATGCCTGGAGGACAAACCTGAGCATATTGCTACTGAACAAAGTAGTTACATTAGCAGTAAATGATGGGCACATCCATGGTTTGATCACTGTTTAGTCATCTGGAGTACTGACTAAACCACAGATCTTGCATCCTGATCCTCTGAGTTTCTGCTTCAGTAGGTCTGATGTGGCACCAGAGAACTTGCATTTCTAACAACTTCTCAGGTGGTGGCTGCCATGGTTGCTCTGGGTATGGAAAGGCAAACATCAGCTTCTACTGTACAACTCCATAGGTTCCAGGTAACATCAAGGGTTACTGCTGGCTTATTTAGTCATAGGTAAGCATTAGTGTGACTCCCACTTGTAGGTGTAGACAAGGTTTATCACTGGCCTCACCTACAGTTGTAGGCAAGAGTTGATGCTAGCCTCAAATTCAGAATAGAAACATGCACTGAAGGAATGCCAATCTTCATGTTTTAAAATCAAATTTGTGATGTGCTTCATAATCTCAAATATATAGGGAAACAAATTATAAAATAACAAATACTTAGTGCAAAACCCATCAACTTTAACTCAAAATGCTGCCCAGCCCACATCATTCAAAAAATTAAGAATTACTTTAAGAAATGTGAGGTATAATATTATATTTTCCCAAACTCCTGAATATGCAAAATGATAAGGATAATAATATTTTACATTTTCTAGAAGTATTAATTCTGTAATGGACTCGGCATGGATAAACAATCTCAAACAAATTAGAGGGTTAGGAAATCAGTTCAGTGAACACATTTTTATGTGCAGAGTTTAGGGAAATTAAAAAATTTTGTCTAAAAGACTATGAAACATATATTTTTATAAATATAAAAATTTTCAGTTCAGTTCAGTTGCTCAGTCGTGTCCAACTCTTTTTGACCCCATGGACTGTAGCACACCAGTCTTCCCTGTCCATCACCAACTCTCAGAGTTTGCTTAAACTCATGTCCATCAAGTCGGTGATGCCGTCCAACCATCTCATCCTCTGTCGTCCCCTTCTCCTCCTGCCTTCAATCTTTCCCAGCATCAAGGTCTTTTCTAATGAGTCACTTCTTTGCATCAGGTGGCCAAAGTATTGGAGTTTCAGTTTCAACATCAGTCCTTCCAATGAATATTCAGGACTGATTTCCTTTAGGATTGACTGGTGTGATCTCCTTGCTGTCCAAGGGACTCTCAAGAGTCTTCTCCAACACCACAGTTCAAAAGCATCAATTCTTTGGAGCTCAGCTTTTTTTATGGTCCAGCTCTCACATCCATACATGACCACTGGGAAAACCATAGCTTTGACTAGCTGGACCTTTGTTGGCAAAGTAATGTCTCTGCTTTTTAATATGTTGTCTAGGTTGGTCATAGGTTTTCTTTCAAGGAACAAATGTCTTTTAATTTCATGGCTGCAGTCACCATCTGCAGTGATTTTGGAGCCCCAAAATTAAAGTTTCTCACTGTTTCCATTGTTTCCCCATTATTTGCCATGAAGTGATAGTACCAAATGCCATGATCTTAGTTTTCTGAAAGTTGAGTTTTAAGCCTACTTTTTCACTCTCTTCTTTCACTTTCATAAAGAGGTTCTTTAATTCTTCGCTTTCTGCCATAAGGGTGGTGTCATCTGCATATCTGAGGTTATTGATATTTCTCCTAACAATCTTGATCCCAGTGTGTGCTTCATCCAGCCTGGCATTTTTCATAATGTACTCTTTAGTTTTATGTTTTTATCCATAAAACATATACAGAAATAATTTGCATAAAAATTTTATTACAGTAAGCAGATATGAAGGTGGCAGGTAACATTATTAATGAATATCTGTTAGCACCACAGGCCATCATCATGTACTTGCTGGTTACGTGTTAGGTATCTAGTATGGCAATATTGTCTTGTTACGTGTGTACTGGGCTTCCCTGGTGATTCAGCACTAAACAATCCATCTGTCAATGCAGAAGACAAGGGTTCTATCCCTGAGTTGGGAAGATCCTCTGGAGAAAGAAATGGCAGCCCACTCCACTATTAAATCCCTGGAAAATCCCATGTACCGAGGAGCATGATGGGCTACAGTCCATGGGGTTGCAAAGAGTCAGACAACAATAAATGTGTATGTCTGGACAGTCTGTAGATGCAACAAGGTGTACCCACATGAAGTCTCTAAGCAGCAAGCAAAGGTACAAGGAAATACACATTTCAATGGCCACTGATCCAAGTACTGTGATAAAGAGTAGGCACATGTCTTGTTGTTCAGTCGCTAAATTGTGCCTGACTCTTTGCAACCCCATGAACTGCAGCACACCAGGCTTCCCTGTTCTTCACCGTCTCCGAGAGTTTGCTCAGACTCATGTCCATCGAGTCAGTGATGCCATCCAGTCACCTCATCCTCTGTTGCCCCCTTCTCTCCTTGCCCTCAATCTTTCTCAGCATCAAGGTCTTTTCCAATGAGCTGGCTCTTTGGATCAGGTGGCCAAATGACTGGAGCTTCAGCTTCAGCACCAGTCCTTCCAACCAATACTCAGGGTTGATTTTCTTTAGGATTGACTGGTTGGATCTCCTTGCTGTCCAAGGAACCCTCAAGAGTCTTCCCCAGCATCACAGTTTGAAAGCATCAATTCTTTGGCACTCAGCTGTCTTTATGGTCCAACTCTCACAATACAGGCCTTGTAGTTGATAGGGACTGCTTAACAGAGGAAAGTTCTGTCTCAGAGGGGACAGAATATTTACAATTAAGAGGAATAGAAGAAAACCAATTAGGACAATACAATGAAAGAAGTAGAAACCACTTTATCTGGATAATAAAGATGAAGTTTGCCTAACTCTGGGATAAGAATTATAATAATTAAGAGCACAGTGGCTTTTTTTTTTTGTTTTTTTTTAAACACACAGACTTTTGAACTCAGTATATATGTGAGTAAACAAATCGATGGTGAAAATCTACTCAACTAAGCATTTTCACAGAGTAGATTTCTGAAGTTAACAATTTAACATTACGAAGTTATTGAGTATAAAACTAAGTTCTATATAAAACAGAGACATGGTTTGCTGTGCCATAAGGGATTATCCTATAAACACACATCACATTTTACATGGGTTAGGAGCCAAAAAGTCCCATCTGTGCTCAAGATACTATTTAACCATCTAGAAAGAACTCAAGTTCTGCCTAAGCCCTATATTTGGATAAACACTTATGATCCCATGTAACTAATTGCTCTTTTGTCATATATACTTTCATTTTCCTCTTTATAAGTCTCATATTTTTGTTAATTTTTACTAGCACTTCCTACACAGTGCCTGTGTTCTTTACTTAAGAAATCTAGGCTAATATCATAAAATTGGTTTAACTCGTCTTTTCAAAGATAAAGAATCCTAGGAGTGAGAGTGAGGGAAGTAAGGCTTTCTCTTTTCACTTCATGGAACTCTATATTGCTGGAAAATTTTAACAAGCATTTACTATTTTTGAAAAATTTTAAACTAATATCTTTTTAATTGGGATAAAATGTACATATCATAAAATTGATTATTTAACCATTTTTCATTGCAGGATTCATTGGCATTAAGTATTAATATATTTACATTGTTTTGCAAGCTTCTTTAGTGTCCATATCCAGAACTTTTTCATCACCCGAGACTGAATCTTCTACATCCATTAAACAATACCTCTTCATCCTCTCTCCCCTCAGCTGTTAGAAACCACTATTCTACTTTCTATCTATATGAATTTGACCACTCTAGGTATACAAATTAAGTAAAAGTGTACAATATTTCTATTTTTTGTATCTGGCTTATTTCTCTTTCATAGAATTTTTAAGATCCATCAATGGTATAGCATGTATTGGAATTCTGTTTCTTTTAAAGGCTGAATATTCCATTCTATGCCTCTACCACATCTCGTTTATCCATTTATCCATAAATGGACACTTGTGCTGCTTCAAGCTCTTTGGCTATTATAAATAATGTTGCTATCAGCATAGGTTTACAAATATATATCTTTGTCCTTGCTTTCAATTCCTTTGAGTATATACATTTAGCAGCAGAATTTCTGGATCATATAGTAATTCAATGTTTCATTTTTTGAGGAACCACCATATCAATCTTTCCACATCAATCTCACCATTTTACTTTCCCACCATTAGTGCCAAGGGTTCCAATTTTTCCACATCCTTCCTCATCAATACTTGTTTGCTTTTTTGTTCTATTTTTTTAATAGTAGCCACTCTATTGGGGGCAACGTGATTTCACTGTGGGTTTGATTTTCACTTTCTTAAGAGTTAGTGATATTGAGCATCTTTTCATGTGCTTTTAGACTCATTTGTATATCTTCTTTGAAGAAATGTCTTTTCAAATTTTTAAATTGGATTATCATTTTGTTGGTCTTCGGCTTTTTGCATGTGGATAACTAGTTATCTCAACACTTAGTTGGAAAGATTGTACTTTCCCCACTGAATCGTCTTGGCATTCTTGTCGAAATCATTTGACTACATATACAAAGGCTTATTTGTTTTCTTTCTATTGCGTTGTGATCTGTGTCTGTTCTCACGCTGTAACACATTGTTGTGACCACTATAGCCTTGTTGTAAATTTTGAAATCAGGAAATTTGAATCCACTTACTTTATCCTTTTTTAAGATTTATTCTGGAAAGTGATTACATCTGTCATTTTGCTACTTGTTTTCTATATGTCTTACAGTTTTTTTACCCCTCATTTCCTGCATTACTATTTTATTAGTGCTTATTTGATTTTGTATTGTGAAATTTTAGAATTCCCTTTTCATTTCTTTTTTGTGTGTACTCTCAAGCTATTTTCTTCGTGGTAACCTTAGGAATGACCTTAGTTTCCTAAAGTTTTAACACTCTTATTTGAATACCGTCTTGATTTCATTCACATACAAAAAGCTCTGCTCCTACACAGCTCTATTCCTACTCTTTTGAAGTTGTCGAAATCATAAAATTCCACTTTTATGCTTTGTATTTGTGTTTGTATATCCAAAACTTGTAAGCTAATATTTTAATGTATTAGTCTCTTAAGTAGAAAATGAAAAATAGAGTTAAACCAAAATTACAATAACACTAGGGATGCAGCAGTTGACCTTAATATTTATGCTGAGGATAAATCTGTCAGCATTCATAAAATTTTTGATCTAGAAAATATGATATGAATATTTATATTGAAATATGAAATAGCAGGTTAAACTTATAGCCCTTTAAATATTTAAGTGTTGTGTCACTTGAAATCACATACTTAATCAAAAAAAATTTTAAATATATTAAGAATATTTTCTTAGAAAAATTTACTTTAATTTTTATACAATGGTTGGGTCAAATCATTCTAATAAAGTAAATTAGCATACGTTAGCTTTAAATTTCTTCTCATAAAATGATCAGTTTTTATTTTTAAAATTCAATAGTAATATTTAAGACTTGCAAGATGTTTTCAACTATATGATAAATGTTTTCAATATGTCTTGCAGTCTTAGGAACAAGTTATAGGAAAATATGTTAAATAGAAGTCACCAGGTAAGAAAACACTGCTGCTACTGCTAAGTCACTTCAGTCATGTCCGACTCTGTGTGACCCCATAGACGGAAGCCCACCAGGCTCCCCCGTCCCTGGGATTCTCCAGGCAAGAACACTGGAGTGGGTTGCCATTTCCTTCTCCAATGTGTGAAAGTGAAAAGTGAAAGTGAAGTCGCTCAGTCGTGTCCGACCCATAGCGACCCCACGGACTGCAGCCTACCAGGCTCCTCCATCCATGGGATTTTTTAGGCAAGAGTACTGGATTGGCTTGCCAACACACACTGAAATATAAATCACATTTGAGCTAGAGTTCAGAAGGACAGTTCCGCTTCAAATGAATATTTTTCCACTTGAGTGTTACAGGGAGCAGCTATTTTTTGGTCAATCTCCAGCTTTAATTACTGGCATCTGTTAAAAAGCTAATTCTTTTCATGGTTTCTTTCTTCACTGTATTTCAAAACATAGGACAGTATCAATAAATTAAGATATTTTTATGAGACTGCCAGATTAAACATGCTTATTTACACAGTTTTTCTTTTAGAAACTTGCACATTGTTTTGGCAAGTAGAGAACTGAGTCCTAATTCTTAATCCAAAGCTCTCTTTACATGAGTGTGGGTGGCTGTATAGTATCTAGTTGCTCAGATGGTAAAGAACCTGCCTGCCGTGCAGGAAACCTGGGTTTGATCCCTTGGTCAGGAAGATCCCCTGGAGAAGGGAATGGCCACCCACTCTAGTATTCTTGCCTGGAGAATTCCATGGACAGAGGAACCTGGCAGGCTACAGTCCATCAGGTCACAAAGACACAACTGAGCAACTAACACTTTCACTTTTATACTTACAGACTAGGAAGAAAAATTCTAAATCAAGATTAAAGAGCATTGTGTCAGAAAACTGCTAACAAAGTCATTGTGTAGTTATTGTGTGTCAATTTCCATATTTTGTAATATTAATGCAATGGTAATATTAGTAATAACTTCTTTTATAAGTTTGTTGGGGAAATTAAGTATAATGAAAAGTGTGTAGGATAGTGCGTAGTATATAGGAAGCATTCAATAAATGTTAATTATTACTATTATTCTGAAATATAATTTTCTTAAAAAAACCTGTATTCACTGAAATGCGGAAAAATCATCAAAACATGTTCAAATAATTCTCCTGTAGATATTTTGTGTTCTATTTTACGGCTGAATAGAGATACAATGCTAGGGCAGAAAATATATGTCTACATAGTTTCAAAAGAGATAAGGAAATTCCCCTACCAAAACCTCCTCCTCACTTTATGACCCTCAATTTATTTTTCTAATATGATCTGAAATCAGATAAAGATGCTGGGACTGAGCAGTGAACAGTCAGGGAAGAAGGGTTATATTTAAGGCAGAGATCAACAATAACTCAATTAAGTGAGATTAAAACTGAGCCTTGAGAGGCAGCTTGTAAATAACCTGAGTCTGACAACCCCATCAGCTCAATTCAGTTCAGTCGCTCAGTTGTGTCTGACTCTGCAACTCCATGGACTGCAGCACGCCAGGCTTCCCTGTCCATCACCAACTCCTGGAGCTTGCTCAGACTCATGTCCATCGAGTCAGTGATGCCTTCTCATCCTCTGTTGTCCCCTTCTCCTCATGCCTTCAATCTTTCCCAGAATCAAGGTCTTTTCTAAGGAGTCAGTTCTTTGCATCAGGTGGCCAAAGTATTGGAGTTTCAGCTTCAGTATCAGTCTTTCCAATGAATATTCAGGATTGATTTCCTTTAGGATTGACTGGATTGATCTCCTTACAGTCCAAGGGACTCTCAAGAGTCTTCTCTAACATCACAGTTCAAAAACATCAATTATTCGGCACTGAGCTTTCTTTATAGTCCAACTCTCACATCCATACATGACTACTAGAAAAACCATACTGAGTCACAATAGGGAAGGAGGTGGAAAAAGACCCATATTAGGAATATTCTTTGGCTATTGACAAAGTAGTGGCAAAACCTCTTTACAGAAAAGTTATCCTAATTATAGCATAAAGATAGTCCACAGACGAGGTCCAACCAACAAGTTCACAAAGATCAATAAGAAACAAGGAAAACATGAGACCCAATATGCCACAGCTACCAGAAATAGAAAATAGATGGAAAATAAGCTACTGGGGGCACACAGCAAGCATAATTACTCATATAAAAATAGTATTTCCACAAAAACAGGGAAAACATAGCATTATCTTCTATCTCTGTTATCATTCTAAGGTATAATAAAGTCTTACTAAATTAATAAAATCAGTATAAAAAAAGTAGCACAGAGATTGAAAGGAAAGACTCAGCTGTCACTATTCGTAGACAAAATCATCATCTGGATAGAAAATGCAAGAAAGTCAAATGAAAAACTGTTAGAAATTACTAGACTTACAAGAAAGATACAAAACCAATACACCAGAATTCTATTCATTATTGCCACACATACAAAAACATTGGAATTCTTAGGCATAAATATGATCAGAAACTATGTGAAATATGAATAAAATTGTAAATGTTTATTGAAGGACACAAAAAAAGGGTACAATATGTCAAATATGAAGGAGTCTTGATGGGAGAGGAGTTTCAAGGAGAATGGATACATGTACATGTATGGCTGCGTTGCTCTGCTCTGCACCTGAAACTCTCCCAACCTTGTTAATTGGCTATACTCCCATATAAAAAAGTTAAAAGAAACAAAAAAAGAAGTGGAAAGACATTCTAGCAGCTGAATGAGTTTTGCTACTGTATGATGTCAATTCTGCCTCAAGTTAATCTATAAATTCAATTCAATATTGATCAAAGTTTTCTTAAATTCTTTGGTTATTAACTAAATTCTTTGAATTCTTAAGAGACTTATTTTAAAGTTCAAATGTATGGACTATTTCTAGAAGAGCCTATAAGAAGCTGGCAACATTACTTGCTTCTCAAGAAAGAACCAAATGTTAGGCTAAAGGAAACACTATTTTTTTTTAACTTTTTAAAATTTTAATTGGAGGCTAATTACTTTACAATATTGTGGTGGTTTTTGAAAAACATTGACATGAATCATCCATGGGTGTACATGTGTTCCCCATCCTGAACCCCCCTCCCACCTCCCTCCCCATCCCATCCCTCAGGGTCTTCCCAGTGCACCAGCCCTGAACACCCTGTCTCATGTATTGAACCTGGACTGGCAATCTATTTCACATACGATAATATACATGATTCTCTCAAATCATCCCACCCTCACCTTCTCCCACAGAGTCCAAAAGTCTGTTTTTATATCTGTGTCTCTTTTGCTATCTCGCATATAGGGTCATTGTTACCATCTTTCTAAATTCCATATATATACATTAATATACTATATTGGTGTTTTTCTTTCTGACTTACTTCACTCTGTATAATAGGCTCCAGTTTCATCCACCTCATTAGAACTGATTTAATTGCATTCTTTTTAATAGTTGAGTAATATTCCATTGTGTATACATACCACAGTTTTCTTATCCATTTGTCTGCAGATGGACATCTAGGTTGCTTCCATGTCCTGGCTATTATAAACAGTGCTGCGATGAACATTGGGGTACACATGTCTCTTTCAATTCTGGTTTCCTTGGTGTTATTTACTAATTGTTTACCTCTTGTGTCTGTATATGGTGCCAAATGTATTTTTTCCCCAGATAACAAACAAAATAAAATTAAAATATAGGTTTCATGTGGTGAATAAATATATTTTAAAAAATCAAGTTGTTTCAAGGAAAGAAGTGTAATGATATCAGTAGAAGAATATATATATTTATATGTCATATATATCTATATGACAATAAATAAAGTCATAACAAAAGGCTTTGTTATTGAGGCAAAAACAGTTGAATGAATCAATGGATAAGAATAAAGAATTAAAAGTAGAGTCATGTATGTATGGTGATTCACATTATGTTAAAGGTGGAGTTTATACAAACCAATGGGTTAAATAATGGACTATTGAATAAATACTGAGCATCTTAGTTTTCTCTCTGTAAAATCAACGTTAGGATTCTTGGGAGGATTCATTGAAATAATGTTTGTTTAAAACAAAAATTATACAGAATGTATCACACAGTGGAGAAAATGGGAAATGTGAACAAATCTTAAGGAAGATGAAGAGGATGTGATACATGTATATAACCAAGGTTTCCTAAGAAAAGAAGAGAGGAAAAAAAGGCAATGGTTGCAATGATAAAAATGCAAATATTCTAAATTGTTTAAAAATATCACACACACACATATACGTATGTATATAATAAACACTCATCCATGAAGAAAAATTAAATCTTCAAATTAAAAGCATAAACACTAGAAAATAACAGTCGAGCTAAGTATTAAACTTTTAATCCGCAGATGATATGATTACATAAAATTCCACAAAAATCTATAAATTAGTAAAATAGTAAAGATAATTTAGAAAGATGGCTAGATGTAAGATGGATATTAAAAACTCAGCTGCATTTCTAAATGCTAGCTACAATCTTTCTAAAATATATCCACTATAATAAATGTATATACTAAAATGTATCAAAGAATTCATCTAAGATAGGCTTCATATATATCAGGAAGTTATTATAATTATATTTAAATATATTGAAGAGACCTTAAAAATAGAATTTTTGCTTTAATAGACAGGTAAGATAAATTTTCCATTTTCCAAAATTTGATCTAAACACACAATATAATTTCAGTAAAAATCCAAGTAGAATTCTATATGAAATTTGACGAAATTATTTGAAAAACAAAGGGCAAAAGTATATACCAAACAATCCTAAATTTTAAAAAATTTAGGTGTAGGAATTTCCAAATAGTTCAAACACTGAGTCCAGGAACAGTAATTATGATACATGATAGAAATAACATTGAAGATCATTAGGAAATTGAATAATGATTCAATCTACAAAAGCTAGATAACAGGTTACACAATAAAAAAAGTACAGAAAGGATATGCAAAAAGCTTTATGCTGTGCTTAGTTGCTCAGTCATGTCCAACTCTTTGCGACCCCATGGACTGTAGCCCACCAGGTACCTCTGTCCATGGGGATTCTCCAGGCAAGAACACCGGAGTGGGTTGCCATGCCCTCCTCCAAGAGATCTTCCCAAGCCAGGGACTGAACCCAGGTCTCCTGCATTGCAGATGGATTCTTTAATGTCTGAGCCACCAGGGAAGCCCATAAATACTGGAGTGGGTAGCTGATCACTTCTCCAGGGGATCTTCCCGACCCAGGAATCAAACCAGGGTCTCCTGCATTGCAGGCGAATTCTTTACCTGCTGAACTATGGCTGACACATGAAAAGACATTCAACCTCATTATTGATGTAAGAAATGTGAATCAGGGTCGCAATAAAAGACCATTTTACATTCATTATATTGACAAATACTTAAGAACTTGACAATGCTGATATGCATATGGAGCAACAAAAACAGGTACTCTTCTGGAGGTTGTGATTAGTACATCCACTTTGGAAAAACAACTTATTTTCCATTTTGTCAATGTGAAGACAAGTATAAACAGGGTCCAGGAAATTCCTATCCTAAGGAAACTCCTGTGTACCTTCACCATAAGAAGGACACAAGAATGTTCCAAATGTCCAGTGGGGAAAACTCATCCATAGGAAAAAGAAACAAATTTTGTATAATCATCATGAATACAATATTGAAAAATAAATGGATCTCATCTATCTCATCTAAAAATAGCTTAGGTGGACTTAAGAAATATCACACTGAGTTTAAAATACAAATCATAGGAGACTACATATAATGCTTACAAAAAAGAAAAATTAATTATTTTACTGTTAGACATGATTATATATATGGCAAAATTATTTTTTAAAGCAGGGAACTGAAAAATTTAAAGATATGGTTACATCTGAGGAAGAGTCGGGGGATAAGATGAAGAACCCATATACAGGCGAAAGTCGTTGTTGAAGGAAATATACTATATGATTATAAGAAAAAGAAGCCCTGTCACTTGAGAAATCAACATATTGGATTCCCATCCCTAAACACAGAAATCAAGCTTATGGTCAGTTCCCATCAGGTAAACTGGGAAACTCAGCCAAATGTTGTAAAAATAAAGAAATTATTTCTTGAAGTAGACATATCTGACTAGCCTCATTTTCTACCATAATACATAATGGTATAAAAATGCCAATCAGTTCAGGGAGAAAAGACTTGCTTTCCCAGAAAACTACTTAAAATGACAGCACTTCTCTAGTGTTTTAGATGGCTTTTTAATGGAAGGCCACATGGTTTCAAAGGGCAGTTAGTCCACTAAAAGTATGCTAGTTCAAGGCTGCCATTATGAAAGATTGCTTTAGAATATGCACATTGTGATGAAAGTCAAATACAAAAAATATGTAATGACTCACCAGTTGGCTAGAAACATCTGTCATTGAAATAATAGAATGTGGAGAGACGGTGTTACTCCAAAGATAAAATGAAACTTTCTATGGCCTTAAACAGGAATGTGTTCAGAATGCAATTGAGATGTCAGACTTTTATGAGCAAATCTGTTAAAGGAATCTATAAATCATTTCCCAGGTTCAAGATTACCATTTAAAAACTTTGATTGCAGGAAGAGAAAGGGAACAGGGGCATAAGTATTTACTTGCTAGGGATCACAGGTTATTCTACCTTCTATGTATTTCTCTACCAGACATGGGATCATGGCTATCCTTTTTTCTAAAAATATTAATTTTAAAGCATTTAGTGACAATCCAGATATTTTATTGGGCAAATAAGCAGAATAAAGAAATAGTATTAGTCTCAAAAACACACAAAATTCTGAACAAATTAGAATATTACTTTTTAACTGTATATGTATATATGTATACATAATTTAAATATTTTATAAATGATCAATTAGCTTGTTGATTTCCAGTGTGCTTAATGCTATTAAAAGACCATCGAGAACCTGTGACCATCAGGAACCTGTGATAGATACCTCACAGAAAATACATCAATTTCCTTCCATTTTTATTTTTTTTTTTATTTTTTTTTTTAAAGTCAGTAGCATTTACAAACTTCATAGACAAAAATACAACCGTGAACACAGAGACCATATTTTGAGAAGTTATTATGTTGGGCACTCTGTGTATGCAGATCTAAATCTATAAAACAAGCTTTAGAGGTCATTGTTATTAAGCCACTTACAGCCCAAACTCAGAAAGATAAACAATTTACATGAACAGGGTTTTTGAGTATAAATATGTGCATTCAAACCAAGATTGGCCTTATTTCAAGATTCATGTTATTTTTCCAAAATCACGTTGATTGTCAACTTTACACAATGTTACCCAATGTGCTAGCTCAATTCAGTCATGTTCTACTCTTTGCTACCCTATGGACTGTACCCCACCAGGTGTCTCTGTCCATGGGATTTTCCAGGCAAGAATACTGGAGTGGGTTGCCATGCCCTCCTCCAGGGGTTCTTCCCGACTCAGGGATCGAACCCACATCTCTTATAACTCCTGCGTTGGCAGGTGGGTTCTTACTAGTGCCACCTAGGAAGCCTTTCTCACCCAACACAAGCTCCTAAATGACTCCTTTTTTGACTGCTCATCCTCTGTTCGTTTCATGTATTTGTTCCATAAATCATTACTGATCACTCTCTCTCTATAAATCATCATGTCATGGACTGAGAATAGAGAACTACAGATTATAGTGTATTTAGGGTTAGAGAGTGTTTATGAGATCCTGACAGGAGACATCTGTGAATATAATTGCACAAGGAGGCCTGACTTTGGCTGCCAAAAAAAAAAAAAAACCCACAGGGAACCGACGGCAGGTACTCTCTGAGCAGTGGGAGAGCTGTGAGCAGCAACAAACAAGCAATAGCCACCTGGTAAGGGCGAAAGCAGTGGCCTGCCACAGGGACAGGAGCTCTGGGTGCAGCAGACTTGGGTACGGCATAAGCCCTCTTGGAGGAGGTCACCATTAACCCCAGCAAAGAGCTGCCAGACCTTACACAGGGCTGGGGAAAATAGACTCTTAGAGGGTCCAAACAGAACCGAGTGCGCACCAGGACCCAGGAGAAAGGAGCAGTGAACCCACAAGAGACTGACCCAGGCTTGCCTGTGAGTGTCCAGAAGTCTCCAGCAGAGGCCTGGGTCAGTGTGGCCTGCTGCTGGGTCGGGGGCAATGAGTGCAACAGGACATGCATGGGAGCTTTTGAAGGAGGTCGCCATTGTCTTCATTACCTCCACCATAGTTGGGCCCCAGGTAAATAGCAGGGAAAATTCATCAGTGGCCACAGGACTGGAAAAGGTCAGTTTTCATTCTAATCCCAAAGAAGGCAATGCTAAAGAATGTTCAAACTACCACACATGCACTCATTTCACACGCTAGTAAAGTAATGCTTAAAATTCTCCAAGCCGGTCTTCAACAATATGCAAACTGTGAACTTCCAGATGTTCAAGCTGGTTTTAGAAAAGGCAGAGGAACCAGAGATCAAATTGCCAACATTCATTGGATCATCGAAAAATCAAGAAAGTTCCAGAAAAACTTCTATTTCTGCTTCATTGACTATACCAAAGCCTTTGACTATGTGGATCACAACAAACTGTGGAAAATTCTGAAAGAGATGGGAATACCAGATCACCTGACCTGCCTCTTGAGAAGTCTGTATGCAGGTCAGGAAGCAACAGTTAGAACTGGACCTGGAAAAACAGACTGGTTCTAAATAGGAAAAGGAGTACGTCAAGGCTGTATATTGTCACCCTACTTATTTATCTTATTTGCAGAGTGCATCATGAAAAGCGCTGGGCTGGATGAAGCACAAGCTGGGATCAAGATTGCCAGGAGAAATATCAATAACCTCAGATGTGCAGATGACACTACTCCTATGGCAGAAAGTGAAGAAGAACTAAAGAGCCTCTTGAAGAAAGTGAAAAAGGAGAGTGAAAACATTGGCTTAAAGCTCAACATTCAGAAAACTAAGATCATGGTATCCAGTCCCATCACTTCATGGCAAATACATGGGGAAACAGTGGCAGACTATTTTGGGGGGCTCCAGAATCGCTGCAGATGGTGATTGCAGCCATGAAATTAAAAGATGCTTGTTCCTTGGAAGAAAAGTTGTGACCAACTTAGAAGCATATTAAAGAGTAGAGACATTACTTTGCAACAAAGGTCCATCTAGTCAAAGATATGGTTTTTCCAGTAGTCATGTATGGATTTGAGAGTTGGACTATAAAGAAAGCAGAGCGCCAAAGAATTGATGCTTTTGAACTGTGTTGTTGGAGAAGTCTCTTGAGAGTCCCATGGACTGCAAGGAGATCCAACCAGTCCATCCTAAAGGAGATCAGTCCTGAATGTTCGTTGGAAGGACTGATACTGAAGCTGAAACTCCATTACTTCGGCCACCTGATGCGAAGAGCTGTCTCATTGGAAAAGACCCTGATTCTGGGAAAGATTGAAGGCAGGAGGAGAACGGGATGACAGAGTATGAGGTGGTTGGATGGCATCACCGACTCAATGGACATGAGTTTGAGTAGACTTTGGGAGTTGGTGATGGACAGGGATGCTGGCCTGCTGCAGTCCATGGGTTGAGAAGAGTTGGATATGACTGAGTGCCTGAACTGAACTGAAGAAGGGAAGGGATGGGAGGTTAATCTGGAGTTATAAGGGTTGGGTTTGGAACCAGAGCTCTGCCATCGACCAGCTCTGCAAACTTAAACAGTTAGCTGAGCCTTTCCATGATCTATCCTCAGCTGTAAAATAGGAAAATATGTCTGACCCTTTGCTACTCCATGGATTGTAACCCACCAGGTTCCTCTGTCCATGGAATTCTCCAGGCAAAAGCATTGGAGTGGCTGCCATGCCTTCCTCCAGGGGATCTTGCCTATCGAGGGATCAACCCTCCCCCGCCACCACGCCCATCTCGTATGTCTTCTGCATTGATAGGCTGGTTCCTTACAACTAGTGCCACTTGGGAAGACTTAATCGCTATTGGGTCACTTTTAAACTAAGATGTAAAGCCGAGACCTCCCTCTTTGCTCTTGCCAGGAATCCTCACAATTGGATTCTCACTGAAATCACTCACAGAGCTTTAAAAATTACTGGGTCCTTATTCCCAGAGATTTAATTGTCTGATTTGTCTGAGATGAAGCCTCAAAATGAGAATTTTTAAAGTTATACCTATGGTCAGAGCTGAGACTACTTGCTTTGTCCATCTCTAAGGAGCTTCATGATACCCCTGATGCTGACTAATTAAAATTCCATGTTATATGTTACAGTATGAGAGAAAATTTATGTTATAGTATGAGAGAAAATGAGTTAACTCTAGGTTATACCAGAGGAAATTAACAGAAGGTAGCATGAAAACAGAGAAGGAAAAAAGGAATGCAATACTAAGAAATACAAAGGATAAAATGACAGGCTCAACGTGCTCTATGTTTCAGAATAGATGTTAGGGCAGGTATCATACCTGTTGACTCTTGAAGGGATATTAAAAATCTGCAGTTTGAAGAAGCACATCAAGTTGGGAGAGGAAATAAGCTCAAACAGACAGGATTTGACATCCTAAGATACGTGTAAATACCAAAGAGGTCAAGATTTGGATAATAGATGGAATTTTGAAAATATAGAGTCAAACAGAGCAAATTATATGAGAGAGGAAAAAACACATATTATATATTAATGCATATATATGGAATATAGAAAAATGGTGCAGATGAACCTATTTTATGGCAGGAATAGACACGAAGACCTAGTAAATGGACTGAAGGACACAGTAGGGGGAGGGGAGGCTGGGACAAATTGGGAGAGGAGCATTGACATATAAGCGTTGTGCATGCATGCATGCTAAGTCGCTTCAGTTGTGTCTGACTCTGCAACTCTATGGACCGTAGCCTGCCAAGCTCCTCTGTCCATGGGATTCTCTGTGCAAGATACTGGAGTGGGTTATCACGCCTTCCTCCGGAGTATCTTCCTGACCCAGGGATTGAACCCATGTCTCATGTCGTCTGCATTGGTAGGAGAGTTCTTTACCACTAGCATTATCTGGGGATCCCCAGAATATATTCATTGCTACTGCTGCTGCTGCTAAGTCACTTCAGTCGTGTCCGACTCTGTGTGACCCCATAGACGGAAGCCCACCAGGCTCCCCCGTCCCTGGGATTCTCCAGGCAAGAACACTGGAGTGGGTTGCCATTTCCTTCTCCAATGTGTGAAAGTGAAAAGTGAAAATGAAGTCGCTCAGTCGTGTCTGACCCATAGCGACCCCACAGACTGCAGCCTACCAGGCTCCTCCATCCATGGGATTTTTTAGGCAAGAGTACTGGAGTGGCTTGCCATTGCCTTCTCCGGCATATATTCATTACCAGATGTAAAACATAACCAGTGCGAAGCTGCTGTGTAGCAAAGGAATTTCTGCTTGGTGCTCTGTGATGACCTAGAGGGGTGGGATGAGGGGCTGGGAGGGAGGTTCAAGAGGGAACCTCTTGAACATGGGACACATTGTATACATTTTGCTGATCTGCTTCATTATACAGCAGAAAATAACCATATTTTAAAACAATTTTATCTCAATTAAAAAAGAAAAAATAAATTTAAAAAATGAAGATATATAGTCAACTTACAATATTGTTAGTTTCACATGTACTTCATATAGATGGACTATGTTTATAATTTAGTTAAAAATAAAAAAAAATACCATTAAATGTTGTAATAAAGATGGTAACCTTCATGCCAACCACTGCATTAGTATTTGTATTTTCACATCTGTTAAAAACCCTGTAGTAACTTTATCATTATCCCCATTTACAGTTGAGGACACTGAAACTAAGCAACATTAAATGGAGGTAACAGAGGTTGAACCTGGCAGAGGCATCATTTGAACCCAGATATATTTGGCTCCTGTAGCAAATGAGCCAAGGAATTAACTTTTCTTTGAGTCAGTGAGTGAAGAATGTCCTTTGGGAGATCACTGGTTATATAAAACAAAGAGAAATTGGATTTGTCTTCAAGTCACCAGGACAGCACTTTATTAAGCTAGTGGAAAAGCAAATTCTGCTCTCTCCATATATGCCAATCCACGTGTGAGTGCTTAAAAGCTCTTTCGTGGAAGAGCACACATCAGGCAAATAATTTCAGGAGAGAGAAAAGCTGAGATTGCATATCCTACTCTGCTTATTTACTAGAAAGTTACATAACATTCTGGAAACACATGAGGGTTTTATTATGATTTTTTTGCAATATTTGCAAGGAGGTGAGATGTAATAAAATTGTTCCATTTTAATAGACCAAAAAAAAGTTGAAAGTGTAAAAAAGTATTCTCAACAAAAAATACAAAAAATAATTCAAAACATTACTGGGAGACTGGCCATTAGTTTTTATCAGTGCATGTGAGAATGATTTTATTTTGTTAATTATGTAGTTAATTACTTCTGAGAATTCACTACATCTGGACACTTGACATTTTGTAGTTCTGAAAACTGGGTTGCATACATAAATGTTTTTATGTGCTTAAGTAAATCGTACGTGTTGGCATTTTCTGGCAGTAGCAATTGCTAATTACACATGCATTTAGAATGGACAAACAGGTCAACCACAAACAATGATAGGTATGGAAATTGGCCCTCAGTGGTCTAGCTGTCTGTGAAATGTCCCCCGCGACAAACATCTCTCTGCCTCATTTCCTCGGGCCTGGAAGTAACATGGTGCTCCCGCCCCTTCTTCATCTCCTGTCCCAGGTGGGCTGATTACCCAGCCACCAGGGCATCATTCACACTTGAGTTGTGCTCCAAAGGTCTCATTTATTGGGTTGGCAAAAAAGTTCCTTTGGGTTTTTCCACTGAAACTTATGGAACCCAAACAAACTTTTTGGTCACCCCAATATGTAAACTATAATATGGAAGGTCCTTCCTGTAAACATGCCACTTTGAGACCCTGACCTGGCCTCCTGCTTACCTTCTCAGCCTCTTCTGGCGTCACACTGGCTCTTGCCATGTTCATCGTAGTGGCTTCTTTTCAGGGTCCCGAAATTTGGCATGCTTGTTCTGCCCTAGAAGCTCTGCACTGAAGCTCCCTCCCTCATTCAACAAACATTTAAAACAGGTGGTTTCCAGAGAGTGGTGGGGGGAGAGGATAAGAGAAATAGGTAAGGGAGAATAAAAGGTACAAACTTCCAGTTACAAAATGAGTGAGTTGAGAGGATGAAATGTACAGTGTGGGGGATATAGTCAATAAAAACATGATATCTTTGAATAGTGACAGATTGGAACTAGACTGTAGGATATATATAACAATTGTTGAGAGTAAATCCTAAGATTTCTTATAATAATTTTTTTCTCTTTCTTTAATTTTGTATTGTGTGTACTAATGTAATGATCCATGTCTATGGTAGCACAAGTGTTGAAACCCTGCTGGGGACTTATTTTTGACAGATGAATGGATCAAGGAGATGTGGTGTATACACACACACACACACACACACACACACACACAATGGAATATTATTCAGCTATAAAAAATAATGATGTAATGCCATTTGCAACAATGTGGATGGACCCAAAGTAAGTTAGAAAGAGAAAGACAGTTACCATATGATATTACTTATATGTGGAATCTAAACAAATTATACTACTGCTGCTGCTAAGTCACTTCAGTCATGTCCAACTCTGTGTGACCCCATTGACAGCAGCCCACCAGGCTCCCCCGTCCCTGGGATTCTCCAGGCAAGAATACTGGAGTGGGTTGCCATTGCCTTCTCCAGATACACACTACTATACATAAAATAGATAAACAACAAGGACCTACTATACCACACAGGAAACTATATTCAATATCTTGCAATAATCTATGATGGAAAAGAATCTGAAAAAGAATATATATGTGCATACATATACACACATATACAACTAAATCACTCAGCTGTGCACCTCAAATTAACACAATGCTATAAATCAACTATACTTCAATAAACAAATATATATGTTTGTTAAAAAGTATAGGCTGCCCTTTGCTGATCTAAACAGTTCTCTGAACACCTTGGCTTAGCTCCCTCCATGGTAAAGGTGACTCTTACCAGCAGTGGTGAAAACTATGCAGCCCATACAACATGAAGATCTAGCTAGCCGACACCCATGCCATTGTTCCCTAGCAATTTTCCCTAGCAACAGAAGACTTTTCACTTTCCTTTCCCTACAGCTCTTGATTGGCTAAGCTGCCCCTCCCTAGTACCAACTCAAATAAAGATATTCCTCAAATTAAATTTGTGTTGTATTCCTTTCAACTCTCCTTGTCTGGAACAACAGAATAATTAATCTATCCCTTGTTCAAAGTATGTTATTTTATTATTGACTTAAAAACCATCATACTGTATGCTATTGTCTTGTGAAATTATTATAATTCCCACAGTGAACCTGTGTTAAATAAATTATTGGCAAAGACAATCTCAGTCTCTGAGCATAATCCGCCACCTCTCAAAGCAAACATACAGGGTGTGTGTGTGTGTGTGTGTGTGTGTGTGTGTGTGTGTGTTCAGGTTCAAAAGTTCAGCAGATGGTGTGAACTAGAGTCTAATCCTTGCCTTTTTTTGACATGAAAATTAAACTATTTGATGTTACAAATATTAAATATATCATAGTGAAATACAATTGTATTTGTTTTTTCATTTAATTCTATGTCAAAGTTATTGAAGAATTCAGATCGGCAGCTTGATAAAGTGAATTCTCATTAAAAAGAATGTGTTGTCTCAAAAAAAGAAATGCTCTATATTTATTTTTGTATATAATATAGTTGTTGATTCACCAAGTCTCTGTTGCAGGTTTAAAATAATCACCTTCAACAAAATGAAAAAATATCAAAGTACTTTCCTTAAAGAATTTTTTGTACATCTCAAACTTACAATTAGAAAAGTACATGTGAATATAGGTTGGAACAGATAAGAACTAAAAAGGAAGTGAGGGGGAGTAAGAAATAAGTAAAATTATTGAAAGGTAGGTAATTATTTTCAGATTCTTCCAAAACATATTCAGATATATTCAGCTGTAGCACAAAAAAATACTATTTTGCATTTCAAATTTGAAAAATCTATGAAAGAAAATATACTTTTTTCATACAAAATTTTGATTACTTTAAATTCAGGTATATTCATTAAATATGAGACAAGATTTAATGGGCATTTAATGGAACTGGGATTACCCAGAGTTAGTACTCAATATCATTAAATAAACTGAAATGAGGGCAATCTAGTGGTCATAGTAAATAAAAATGCTTATAGGAATATTCGAAAGAATCTGACTGCATTTGGAGAAATGTTTAAAATCTTAAATATTTGCTTAATGTTTAGACGAATGTTTATCATCGTTCACAAATAGGAACAGTGATAATTGCAATATCAACTTTCAGCTCTATTCTCAAATCAATATGTATCTAAAACTATTATATTTGCACCTTCAAACTACATATTTTAAGACTTCTTATTGTGTAATGAAGACATGTATTTAGATATCCCTAATTTTTGTTTTTAAAATGATGCTTGTGCTAAGTTGCTTCAGTTGTGTCTGACTCCTCATGACACTTTGTGACCCCTGTAGACGGCCAGGCTCCTCTATCCATGGGATTCTCCAGGCAAGAGTACTGGAGTGGGTTGCCATGCCCTCTTCCAGGGGATCTTCCTGACCCAGGGATTGACCCATGTCTCTTATGTCTTCTGCATTGGCAGGTGGGATCTTTACAAGTAGGGCCACCTGGGCAGCCCTTTAAAATGATGGTCATTGGTTAAATATCAAAAACAACATTTTAAACCCCCAGTAGAAATATAGATGAATATCTTTTAGATTTCAGGTAAATAATTTTTAAACAAGACACAAAAACTTTGAAAGTGGAAACATCAATCAATTGCTTCTATTAAATTTTTTAATCAAAAATTCTTTAAAGAAGATAATGAGTTACAAGCTTGTACACACAATCAAAGAAGAATAACTCTAAAGAATTATAAAATTATATTTTAAAAGCACAAATAACACAATACAAAGAAAAAATATTTTAAAAAATACCACATACCATTTTTATAAATTAAAAACAACTAAAATAAAACATACTTACATTTAAAAAGTATATATAGATGTACTAAATCTAGACAAAAAGGGAAGCAAAGGAATGATGGATTTGAGACTCAAGATGATATCAGGTGGGTAGAGGAAGGAAGGACTAGAAGATTGCATGTAGTTACATCAAGAACTTCACTATTACTTGAATGATCACCTTAAGGGTGCTTACTATACCATTAGAAGTAACTGAATAAGTACAAGGGGACCACACATTGACCAAATGAAGATAATGTGACATGACCATGGAATTTATGATTATCCAGTTCTGTGCACCTCAGTTCCAAAGGAGAAGAAAAGAAACACTGAGGTCTTTGTACGGACAGAGGGAACTAATACTCAAAAGAAAGAGATGGAGTAGGGCACTGCAAACTGAGGCCAATATAAGGTATTGAAGACAGTTCTTCCAGATTTTCTTCAGTGCTATTAACAATAGAACAGTATTATTACCAATGGAAACGGTGACAGACTTTATTTTCTTGGGTTCCAAAATCACTGCAGATGGTGACAGCAGCCATGAAATTAAAAGACGCTTGCTGTTGGAAGAAAAATTATGACCAACCTAGACAACATATTAAAAAGCAGAGACATTACTTTACCAACAAAGGTCTGGATGGGCGAAGCTTTGGTTTTTCCAGTAGTCGTGTATGGATGTGAGAGTTAGACCATAAAGAAGGCTGAGCACTGAAGAACTGATTCTTTTGAACTGTGGTGTTGGAGAAGAATCTTGAGAGTCCCTTGGACTGCAAGATCAGTCCAGTCAATCCGAAAGGAAATCAACCCTGATTATTCATTGGAAGGACTGAGGCTGAAGTTGGAATTCCAATACTTTGGTCACCTGATGCGAACAGCCGACTCATTGGAAAAGACCCTGATGCTGGGAAAGATTGAAGGCAGAAGGGAAAGAGGATGACAGAGGATGAAATGGTTGGATAGCATCACCAACACAATGAACATGAACTTGAGCAAACTCTGGGAGATGGTGAGAGACAGGGAAGGCTGGCGTGCTGCAGTCCATGGGATCGTGAAGAGTCAGACAAGTGAACAACAACATATTTTTTCCATTGGACAAACAAGAAAACTGACATTCAAAGAATTTATTTTGTCGAAGGATCCAGTCCAGAATGTAGCCCAGAGGTGACATGTCAAGGGAAGACAGAATAGCTATAACTGAGAAACCTTTAGGCAGTCAGATCAGGGGTCTTATAAAGGGATTCCTGAAAGGGAACAAAAGACATTACATTCATCAGAGTCCCAGCAAGAATAGAAAAGTTTTTCATCTGTGACTGGCTCAACACTAAGGAATGGTGTTTTAAAATTGAGTTTGGGGAAAGCTCAAGGAAATCAACATGGGATGCTGAGTTTTGTTGGCACTAGCAAGCGCCCTTGGGGAAGTGAAGGGAGAAAACCCTAACATGAGCAGGACCCTTGGGAGTTCAGAGCCATATGACTAATGTTGCAGTCAAAGAGAGACAGCCACTGCAGGCAAAAGATATCCTCTAATCTCGCCTTGCTCTTGCATGCTCATCTCCTGCCAGCGTCTTCTATTAGCGAACAAAGTATGAAGCAGGGTCATGGGAGCTGCATAAGTTGATATGCTGAGGTCTGTCCCGTCGGGGCACTGACCAGGGCAGAAAAGGATGGAGAACAGGTCTCAGGGAGAAGTGACAAGTGGAGAGTAAGCAGCCCAGGCACCTTTAAAAGTTGTCAAAGGCTGACCATGGTTAGAGAGTCCTCATGAAAGAACTATTATACAGATGTGGAGGTGTTAGTCACGCAGTCGCCGTCCGACTCTTTGAGATCCATGGACTGCAGCCCACTAGTCTCCTCTGTCCATGGGACTTACAAATACAGATTCCTCACCCATCACTTACCTGGTTTGCTCAGGCTAGCCCACACACTACCCTCTAGGCTGGTCACCACTGCTGCAGGGATCCGAGGTGGGCACCCACCCAGGAAGGGATCCTGGGTGTGGCTCCCACCTGAGAGCTTAAAGCTGATGCACTTTCCATGTCTCGAATCCTCCATGTAGCAGGTTCACTTAACCACATATGTGTGTCACATCCAATCCTGAGAAAGCTGTAGGGTCCCTTGAAGGGCTTCCTCTACACACTGACAAGGGTTCAAGGGGTGGTGCTGTGTGAGGGCGGGGTCCAGTAGGGACATCCTTACTGTGCTAAAAGCCACTGCAAACATAGCAATAAAAATGTGTCATTAAAAAAAAAAATCAGCCATTGGTCAATCAAACTTTTTCCGTCTCTCATTTTGTTTACCCAGATATACACATAAATCTTATGGTCCATTACCTGAGAATATATAGTCACTTTATGACACACATAAAGTAATATTTTCCCCTTTTACTTTTTAATCATGGCTCTAAAGATCTAGAAAACTTATAAGTTCTCAACCTGTATCTTGTTATTAGTCAACCATAAGATGATGATTTAATAGCATGGAATTAAGAATGGTAATGCTAATATTCCTGGAAAAGGAAATGGCAACCCACTCCAGTCTTCTTGCCTGGAGAATCCCAGGGATGGGGGAGGCTGGGGGCTTCCGTCTATGGGGTCACACAGAGTCGGACACGACTGAAGTGACTTAGCAGCAGCAATGCTAATATTAAAAAGCAGAGACATTATTTTGCCAACAAAGGTCCGTCTAGTCAAGACTATGGTTTTTCCAGTGGTCATGTATGGATGTGAGAGTTGGACTGTGAAGAAAGCTGATCATTGAAGAATTGATGCTTTTGAACTGTGGTGTTGGAGAAGACTCTTGAGAGTCCCTTGGACTGCAAGGAGATCCAACCAGTCCATTCTAAAGGAGATCAATCCTGGGTGTTCATTGAAAGGACTGATGTTAAAGCTGAAACTCCAATACTTTGGCCACCTCATGTGACGAATTGACTTACTGGAAAAGAGTCTGATGCTAGGAGGGATTGGGGGCGGGAGGAGAAGAGGACGACAGAGAACGAGATGGCTGGATGGCATCACCGACTTGATGGACATGATTTTGAGTGAACTCCGGGAGTTGGTGATGGACAGGGAGGCCTGGCGTGCTGTGATTCATGGGGTCACAAATAGTCGGACACGACTGAGCTACTGAACGAAACTGAACTGAACTGAATGCTAATATAGGTCTTCCCAGGTGGTGCTGGTGGTAAAGAATCTTCCTGTCAATGCAGGAGACATAAGAGACATGGGTTTGATCCCTGGGTCAGGAAGATCCCCTGGAGGAAGGCATAGCAACCCACTCCAGGATTTAGCCGGAGAATCCCATGGACAGAGGAGCCTGGCAGGCTACAGTCCTTAGGGTTGCAGACAGTCAGACATAACTGAAGCAACTTAGCATGCATGCAGTGCTAGCATTTGACTTAATATTATTGATGTATTTTAATTTTGGTATTTATTTTATGCTTCATTTGGATAGAAAAATTGATATGGGATTAAAAAATAATTTGCAGCTCTAGAAAATAGCATAGATTTTATAATTAATTTTTTAATAATAATAACCTACAGGCATATACTTCATTTTTTCCCATTCACTGCATGCATCCCTATTCTGCTATAATTTTCTTCATCTCTTGACAATATCTCAGGTAGATCTTATAACCTTCTGATCACTGTAAGTTATAGTAATCTCATTTTTGTGCTAATGTCAATGTTTGGATATTAAAGGTACATTTATCTAAGTCAAAACTTCCTTTGCACATCCAGCTCAAATCTTCCTCAAGCCCAACCCGGCATGAGGAACAGTTAGGATTAGGAATACTTTGATCAAGGAGATGGCAACAATAGGCCCAGGGTACAGGCAATAATACAACTAATGGAAACTAATCTCCTAAATATACAAGTAGCTCATGCAGCTCAATACCAGAAAAACAAACAACCCAGTCAAAAAGTGGGCAGAAGAGTTGAACAGACATTTCTCTGAAGACCTACAGATGGCTAAGAAACACATTAAAGATGCTCAACATCACTCATTATTAGAAAATGCAAATCAAAACTACAATGAGGTATCATCTCACACCAGTTAGAATGGCCATCATCAAAAAGTCTGCAAACAATAAATATTGGAGAGGATGTGGAGAAAAGGGAGCACCCTTGCACTGCTGGTGGGAATGCAATTGATACAAGCCACTATAGATAACAATAGGGAGATTCCTTAAAAAACTATGAATAAAACTACCATACGACCAACAATCCCACTACTGGGCATATACTCCAAGGAAACCATAACTGAAAAAGACATAGCTAGAATATGGAAGCAACAAGGACTGATGGATGGATAAAGAAGCTGTGGTGCATACATACAGTGGAATATTACACAGCCACAAAAGGGAATGCATTTGGCTCAATTCTAATGAGGTAGATGGACCTAGAGCCTATACACAGAGTGAAGTAAGTCAGAAAGGGAAGAACAAATATCATATATTAATGCATACACATGGAGTCTGGAAAAATGGTGCCAATGAACCTACCTATCTATAGGGCAGCAGTGGAGATGCAGACATAGAGAACAGACTTTTGGACACAGTGGGGAAGAGAGTAGGTGGGATGATTTGAGAGAATAGCACTGAAACATATATATCACCATATGTAAAGTAGACAGCCAGTGGGAATTTGCTGTATGACACAGGGAACCCAAAACTGGAGCTCTGTGACAGCCAGGAGGGGTGGAACGGGGAGGGAGATGGGTGGGAAGTTTAAGAGGGAGGGGGCATTTATATACCTATTGGCTGATTCATGCTGATATATGGCAGAGACCATCACAATATTGTAAAGCAATTATCCTCCAATGAAAAACAAAATAAAATTAATTTAAAAATAATACAACTAATGAAAAATCACATTTCTTTAAAATTCACCATCAATTAGCAATTTTAAACAATGTCAGTAATGAAATATTTCTGTCCCCAAAAAATTCTTCCAACTTGTAAACAGTTGCCAGGGTTACTGCCAAGTTTTAATAATACACATATAAGCTTCAAATGAGCACATGTGTCTTACTTTCCTTTAATAAATATAGCATTAATAAATGTAGTAGTCTATGTGGAAGATAATTTGGCGAACTGCCAATTATAACGTTGACACCCAACACACACAGACTTAGGGACACGCAGTCGAGAGTAAACTGGGAAAGTTTTGTTACTGTTCCAGCTTGAGTAGGCCAGTTCATGTCTACAAACACTACATATTCTTTGCTGTGAACAGGAGATTCAGAATAAATAGTGATAGCTGAATACAGGGTTTTCTTTTTCTAATTTACTTTTTCTTCCAATGTGACGTTTTAGATGAAGCTATTCAGATACAAATTTTGCAATAGCCTGAATTAGACTTGACAATGTACAGTGATACAATGGGCTTTAACATTGTCCCTTGTGAAGAATATTATTGAATATGCAACAATAAAATGTAAGGAAATAGAATTTATATACAGAAAAAAATTCAAAAAATGCCAAAAGAAAGGCAATGTTTGAATGCTTAGATCACTTTCACTCAGAACTAGACACTTGCTCTAAATCAATGGATCAAGTAAAGTCATTTAGCCATGTGTTCTGGTTTTTTGTTTGTTTGTTTTTTGCAGAAGAAAGAACAAGTGGAAGATACTTTCAAATATAATAGAAGTGTGTGATGAATTTTCTAGTGGAAATGTTTCCTATTTGACTGCCTCTGGAATCAACTCTGATGAAATAAAGATCTAAATAGTGTCACAATTTCTGGGATTTATTATGAAATGGAATTTTTATTAATTTCTGCCAAACATCCTCATGTATAAGACTTTTGTTAGCTATTTTTAGATAGTTGCTATATGTGAAGGAAACATTTTATGATTAAAATAAATAAAATACATTCATCAATCAGATATGAACACACCTATCAGAGAACAGTTTTAATAGGCATTGAAAATTTGGAGAAAACTGAAATTATAATATCATTCATTACTATGGTAGACTAATATGGTGGTATAATTTTTTTCTTTTTAAAAAAATATGTGAGTGAGTGAAAGTCACTCAATTATGTCTGATTCTTTGCAACACTATGGACTATAGCCCATCAGGCTCCTCTGTCCTTGGAATTCTCCAGGCAAGAATACTGGAGTGGGTTGCCATTTCCCCTACTCAGGGGATCTTACCAACCCAGAGATCAAACGTGAGTCTCCCACATTGCAGGAAGTTTCTTTACCATCTGAGACAGGAGGGAAGCCTTTTAAAAGATATAGTAATGCAATTTAAAAGTATCAAACCATTACTTTTTCCTCTTTTGTAACTTAGTATTCATTTTTTAAATTTCTTTTACCTTTTTTTTTTTTATTGGAGGCTGATTATTTTACAATATTATATTGGTTGGTTTTGCAACCAATATACATTGTCATGAATCCGCCCCAGGTGTACATGAGTTTTAATTAGCATGACTATATGTAACTTTTTTATGAAATTCAATTAAAGAAAATTTTCACTGTCTGCATTTATTTGCTTGCCATATAATTTTTCAAGATTATTTCTATCAAGAACAATCCTTTCATAAACTTCAGTTCAGTTCATTTCAGTCGCTCAGTCATGTCTGACTATTTGCGACCCCATGAATCACAGGACACCAGGCCTCCTTGTCCATCACCAACTCCCAGAGTTCACTCAAACTCACCTCCATCAAGTTGGTGATGCCATCCAGCCATCTCATTCTCTGTCATCCCCTTCTGCTCCTGCCCCCAATCCCTCCCAGCATCAGAGTCTTTTCCAGTGAGTCAACTCGTCGCATGAGGTGGCCATAATATTGGAGTTTCAGCTTCAGCATCAGTCCTTCCAATGAACACCCAGGACTGGTCTCCTTTAGAATGGACTGGTTGGATCTCCTTGCAGTCCAAGGGACTCTCAAGAGTCTTCTCCAACACCAGAGTTCAAAAGCATCAATTCTTCGGCGATCAGCTTTCTTCACAGTCCAACTCTCACATCCACACATGACCACTGGAAAAACCATAGCCTTGACTAGACAGACCTTTGTTGGCAAAGTAATGTCTCTGCTTTTTAATATGCTATCTAGGTTGGTCATAACTTTCCTCCCAAGGAGTAAGCGTCCTTTAATTTCATGGCTACAATCAGCATTCTCAGTGATTTTGGAGCCCAAGAAAATAAAGTTTGACATTGTTTCCACTGGTTTTCTCAAAGTATGTGCCCAATAATGGGACTGCAGGGTCATATAGTAGTTTCAGGCCTTTTCATCAAGGTAAAGAGCCTGCCTGAAATGCAAGAGCCGCAGGAGACACTGGTTCAATCCCTGGGTCAGAAAGATGCCCTGGAGAAGAGCATGGCAACTCACTCCAATATTCTCACCTGGAGAGTCCCATCGACAGAGGAGCCTGGTGGGCTAAAGTTCATGGAGTCACAAAGAGTTGGACACGACTGAAGTGACTTAGCATGCACAGGCATTATAGTTTTATTCCCAGTTTTTTTAAGGAAATTCCACTAAGTTTTCTATAGTGGCTGTATGAATTTACATACCCACCAGCTGTACTAGAGGGTTCCCTTTTCTCCACACCATCTCCAGCATTTATTGTTTGTAGATTTTTTGATAATGGCCATTCTGACCAGTGGGCCAAGATGCAGATGTAGAGCATTGATTTGTGGACACAGTGGGGGTGGGTGGGTGGGGGGGGAGTGTGGGACGAATTGAGAGAGTACCATTAATATACATATATTTGTAAATATAATTTATATAAATATAAGAATATAAATATATATATGTCAGTTCAGTTCAGTCGTTCAGTTGTGTCTGACTCTTTGCGACCCCATGAATCACAGCACGCCAGGCCTCCCTGTCCATCACCAACTCCTGGAGTTCACTCAAACTCACCTCAGTGATGCCATCCAGCCATCTCATTCTCTGTTGTCCCCTTCTCCTCCCACCCCCAACGCTTCCCAGCATCAGAGTCTTTTCCAGTGAGTCGACTCTTCGCATGAGGTGGCCAAAGTATTGGAGTTTCAGCTTTAGCATCAGTCCTTCCAATGAACACCCAGGAATGATCTCCTTTATAATGGACTGATTAGATCTCCTTGCAGTCTAAGGGACTATCTCCAACACCACAGTTCAAAAGCATCAATTCTTCCGCGATCAGCTTTCTTCACAGTCCAACTCTCACATCCATACATGACCACTGGAAAAACCATAGCTTTGACTATATGTAAATATATATATATATATATATATTTGTAAAATAGCTAGTGGGAGTTGCTGTCTACAAAAGGGAGCTCAACCTGGTGTTCTGTGACGACCTAGTGGGTTATGATGGGTGGGAGGTGGAAGGAAGGCTCAAGAGGGAGACGGTATATGTAGAGTACAGCTGATTTGCACAGCTGTACAGCAGAAACTAACACAGCATTGTAAAGCAAGTATCCTCCATTCAAAAATTAAACCTAAAAAAGAATGATCTGGTCCAAGTGTCACTCTCATTTATGTCACAGACAAGAATGTGCCTTTTCTTTCTTGAATTATTCCTCCTTGCTCTTTCTTTTTCCATCTTATTAGTTCTAGTACCTCCAAAGTGTGAGGAAGAAGAAAAGGGCCCAGACGCATTGCTTATTTGTTCTGCCATTGGAATTTGTGCTTAATGTCTGCTGTCCACTGGGAAATATTTTATGGCTCCAGGACTTGGTTTCCTTGAGATGTTCTTCCAGAGTTTTGCTCTGCACAATTTCACTATGTGGCTGAAATGACTTGTTACCATCATTTTATCACTCTCCCACTTAGACTTGTATTTGGAAGTATAATCCACAGCCTTCCAAGCTGGATTCTTGGAAGATCATCCTCTTACATAGGGAACCAGGTGGCTTTTTGTGTGTATCCACTAAGACTGGAGAAAAATTAATGAGTTCTTGGAATCTCAGATACCAAGAAAATGGGCTTCCTGAATGTTGTCTGTTCTTCTCAGACTTACAGACGTCTCCAGAGTATCAGGAACTTGTCTTGATGTTCATATAAACCCCAAATCTAGCATGCGCCTATGAGGATTTACCCAAATTCCACACACAGTGTTTTGCCCCACAGCAGCCCCCAGTGTGCGCAGGTGATTTTCTACAGCAAGTTTCTAGTCAGCAGCACAACTGTTGCTATTCAGTCACTAAGTTGTGTGCTACTCTTTGAGACCCCATGGACTGCAGCATTCCAGGCTTCCCTGTTCTTCACTCTCTCCTGGAGTTTGCTCAAATTCATGTTCATTAAATCAGTGATGCTATCTATCTCATCCACTCTAGCCCCCTTCTCCTCCTGCCCTCAATTTTTCCCAAAGGTTTTCCCAGTGAAAAATCTTTCTCACTTTTCCAGTGAGTTGGCTCTTTGCATCCAGTGGCCAAAGTAATGCAGCTTCAGCATCAGTCCTTTAAATTACTATTTAGGGTTGATATCCTTTAGGACTGACTGGCTTGATTCCTTTGTTCTCTAAGGGACTCTCAAGAATCTTCTCCAGGGCCGCAGTTTTGAAAGCATCAGTTCTTTGGCTCTCAGCCTTCTTTATGGTACAACTCTCACATCTGTACATGACTACTGGAAAAACCATAGCTTTGACTTTATGGACTTTTCTCAGCAAAGTGATGTCTTTGCTGTTTAATATGCTGTCTAGGTTTGTCATAGCTTTTCCCTCAAGGAGCAAGCATCTTTTCATTTTATGGCTCTAGTCGTCCACAGTCATTTTGGAGCCCAAGAAAAGAAAATCTGCACTGTTTCCACTCTTTCCCCATCTATTTGCATTGAAGTGATGGGACCAGATGCCATGATCTTAGTTTTCTGAATGTTGAGCTTTGAACCAACTTTTTTTCACTCTTTTCTTTCATTTTCATCAAGAGCCTCTTTAGTTCTTCTTCACTTTCTGCCATAAGGGTGGTGTCATCTGCATATCTGAGGTGATTGATATTTCTCCTGGCAATTTTGATTCCAGCTTGTGCTTCTTCCAGCCCAGCGTTCCTCATGATGTACTCTGCATATAAGTTAAATAAGCAGGGGGACAATATACAACCTTGACGTACTCCTTTTCCTATTTGGAACCAGTCTGTTGTCCCATGTCCAGCTCTAACTGTACTTCCTGACCTCCATACAGATTTCTCAAGAGGCAAGTCAGATGAACCAGTATTCCCATCTCTTGAAGAATTTTCCACAGTTTGTGGTGATCCACACAGTCAAAGGCTTTGGTGTAGTTAATAAAGCAGAAATAGATATTTTTCTGGAACTCTCTTGCTTTTTTGATAATCCAACAGATGTTGGCAATTTGATCTCTGGTTCCTCTGCCTTTTCTAAAACTAGCTTGAACATCTGGAAGTTCACGGTTCATGTATTGCTGAAGCCTGGCTTGGAGAATTTTGAGCATTACTTTATTAGCATGTGAGATGAGTACAATTGTGCGGTAGTTTGAGTATTCTTTGACACACATCCATATATATTTTTTATGTGTATATATGTACATACATATTCATGTAATTGTGCATTTAAATATGTTTTATATACTTATGTATATTTTTACTTATGTTTATATAAAGTCTTCCTATATTGTTTTTAAATGTTAAAGCTATCAATTATGATTTAAGGAGCCTATCGTATTACTTGAAAACATAGGTGAACTATATCTCAGGTAGCTAATTGGAAGGAAAAGTTCTAATTCTTCAAGTCCAAGTAACCAGTCTCAAAGGGACCTTCCTTTCTATTGCTTCTATTTACAGACCACGTCATGGTCCCTTCTTAAATGAAGAATATCACCTCTGCTATTTTTAGTCTCTTAATTCTCTTTTCAGTTGCTCAGTCCACAGCTTGATACATCTTTGGAAATGATTCCTCGGTGAGTTTAGTGTATTTTATAAAGAAGCAAGAAAAGGCTTTTTATTTTCATACTTCACATGTAAATTTCCCCCTCCTAGCTCACTAGTAAATAACATCCATTTCATGTGTTGTGAACACATGCTATAGTCAATGTTTTCCTCATTTGCTTTTCATCAAGGAGCAGCACTGCATGTTTGCAAAAGCAGAAATATCTTATCTTCACACATAGGGAAGGACAGGCAGCACTTTCATGTTGCTTACTTAAGTGACAAAGGCTACTATTATAGAAATGCTATTTGTTCCTGCTTGGCTTCCCTATGTTTGCAGGTGATTTTTCTTTTTTGAGTCATCTGAGATGACTCTCACGTGACTTTCATTTGACATCTCAGGTGAAAGTGAAAGTCACTCAGTTGTGTCTGACTCTTTGCAACCCCATGGACAGTATAGTCCATGGACTTCTCCAGGCAAGAGTACTGGAGTGGGTAGCTTGTCCATTCTCCAGGGGATCTTCCTAGCTCAGGGGAAGGCGGTCCTCTCAACTCAGGGATCAAACCCAGGTCTCCAGCATTGCAGGCGGATTCTTTACCAGCTGAGCCACATAGACATCTCAGGTAAAAGATGTAGTTCCCATTTTCATGGAGGAATAATTTGCAGAACAGCTTCCTGATGATGAGTCCACAGTTGCATTCTAAACCTCTTACCTACAGGTATATTTTCAGTTATGTTTGGCAGAAATATCACCCCAGTTACCAACGGTCTCCCTATCTAAAATTATCTGTGTCTCCAAACAGAAAAAGATAACATGAGAACATTCATCTTTTAAGCAATGGGTAACTGGAGTTATTCAGATGAAAGAGATGCTTTCTCTGATAGTGTATAAAGTAATGAGAAAGTGAGGGGGAAAAATGTCTGAAGAAACAAGCACATGGACCCAGAAAAAAAATTTAAAGGGTTTTCCTCCTTGAAGGCATTTAGGATTAAAATGTTGCCCTGATCTTCCCCAAGAGGGTCTTGTTTTGCCAAGCAAGGGGCTTTGAAGGGAAGGGGGCCCAGTCAAGGGGCAATGTGGAAGGGAAGTAGTGTTAGAGCGGAAATGCCTCAGCCTGGCTGTACTGAGTCAACTGCACCCCCACATCTGGCTCCCCGGGGTCCCCAGAAACCTACATTCAAGGACTGAGTTCAAATCCAAGAGAGGATAGTGGGAAAACTCAAAGATTAAAATATGTGTCCATTATTTTATACTTTGATTTGAGAGGTCGTTAGATGTTTATGTATACACTTGACAAACGCATTGAATTTTATCCTTTAAAAGAGTATTCTATTATCTATGTGTTAGATCTCAATAAAGGTAATTTTAAAAGCTAAAAAAAAAATCTATGATTAACAGCTATAGAAATGACAGAGTCTATGAAATATGCTTGTTCTACAATGTTATTTTATGAAATTTTAGTAAGATATTTTACCTTTAGAATAAAAAAAGGGTTGCTTAAAATAATTATGTCTGAAAAAAGTAAGACATTTTTTGTGGAACCTAGAGTAATACAATTATCTCTTCTGGTAGTTAAAAGGATTAATGCTGAGAATTTTTTTAAACAAAAACTAAAACTTGGTTCCAGTTCTGATATCACCTAATGGTTAATTTATTTTTCTTTCCTCATCCATAAACATGTGAATTATATCTGTTTTACTAAGATTACTAGGTGGTCATGAGTATCACAAGACAGAATATCTATGAGATAACTTTATAAAGTCACTCAGAAAGGTTTAATTTTAAATTTATAACCCATTTAATGATTAATTAGATTATAAACCCTTGTACTGTATCTTTTTCACAATGTATCTTTCAGCAATTATAATAACACAGTGAGTATAGACTAGATGCTGAATAAATATTTGTTGACTGAGTAAATAAAAGAAATTTATCCCCCTGTGTTATGATCACACAATACAGTCTGAAGGAACCCCTTAGTTACATCTGTCTGTTAAAATTGTATACAATTGTTTATTAAAGTTTGCATATTAATGAAAAATTGTTTCCATAAATTAGTGGGAACATTTCTTCTGAATTCTTTCTATATAAACTAAAAAGCATCCCTATTACCAAGAAATGCTGGGAAAGACTGAAGGCAAAAGGAGAAGGGGGCAGCAGAGGATGAGATTATCAGAAAGCATCACCAACTCAATGGACATGAATCTGAGCAAACGCTGGGAAATACTGAAGGACAGGGAAGCCTGGCCTACTGCAGTCCATTGGGTCACAAACAGTCGAACACGACTTAGTGACTGCACAACAAAAATTACCAAGGAAAGATGGAGCAGCAGTGCCTAGGCTTAACTGCTGTGATATGAGCAAAGCTTTCAATGTGGAACATAAACGTTTGTGTCTGGTCTTCCAACAATGACGTGCAGGGTGTGAAGTTTTATCATTGTTGAGTCAACAGGCAATTCTGTAGGACCATCTGTGCTGAAAACTATTTTGTATTGGTCAGCAGGTTGTTTTCCTAAGATATCCCATTCATGTCATCACAGATATTAGGAATATATCAGGCAGCTATTGGAAATATCTGAAACTACATTCAAGGAGAGGGTGGATCATTTAGGCAGGATCCACCTGCCTCATTGAAATCAGCCTCCTGTGTCTTCTTGTTCTTTAGCTATAGAAGACAGCTGGTGCCCTTGTGAGTATTGCTTTGCTGGAAAAAAAAAATCTAAACCTGGAATTTTACAGGTTGGTCTTTGAACAAAACTGGTTGTGAATTAGGGGTGAAAGTAGTTTACAAATATGCTAGAGCACACACTGGATTTCAAGGTTCCAATCAAGGACACTGGACTCTATTCTTCCCATAGGTGCATCTGCACATAATCAGTAAACATAAATGCTTCAGTTCAAATGCTCCCCAGTTGTTGCTTAGAGCAACAGGAGTTTCTGCTTGAGTGAACTTGAACAACATCTCCAGACCTTTATCCCTAAGTAACCCTGCTATTCATGGAGATTAACTCTTGCATTTTGTAAAGAATTCTGTCATTATAGTTAGAGGATGTTTTAAAGTGTCAAATGTGGTGATTTACAAGCACTGTTCCCTTAAAATCTCTTCGTCATTCTCAAATCCTCAACAAAAGACATGATGACAAAAGTGAAGGCTTACTGGCCATGTGATAATCTCCTGGGAGTAAATATGGCTTGATCAAATGCTCATGAAGCTGAAAGTTGCACAAAATGAAATATATTTACAAACTAGGCTGGAAATTTTTCAAGGACAGGTTTTTTGGAAAGGTCTCTTACATTTCCAGATTTGAATGAGTTGGGAAAATCTGCATGGGCAATCCCAAGCTCTGCATCACATTTGAGAATATTGCATAACACTCTTTCCTCCCCTGTGGAGTCCAGATTTGTTTACAGACAAGTAGGGGCATCCCTGGTGGCTTGGGTGGCTCAAACCTGCAATGAGGGAGACCCGACTTGGATCCCTGGGTCATGAAGATCCTCTGAAGAAGGGGATGGCAACCCATTCCATTATTCTTGCCTGGAGAATTCCATGGACAAAGGAGCCTGGCAGGCTGAAGTCCATAGGGTCACAAGGAGTTGGACATGACTGAAGTGACTTAGCACACAGCACATTAATATATGAATTTCCTGCCACCTTCACTAGTGGAGAATAATGTTTTTACTCAGGCTTCAGTCAGAAGATCTGAATCATTTAATATATAATATCTTATTAATTTCCTTTGAAGGGGAAACCATTTAAAGGAATTTGAGGGTTTGTGCCTATAGTACTAATTCTGGTGGGAGAAGAGTTGAAAAAGAGTATTGTGCTAAGTGTTTCCTGACACCTTTGTTGTCTCCATCCCTCCTTCTAGTCCATTCCTGTGCTGGATAGTCTAACAATAATCCTGGCTCAAGGCTTTATCTCCCAGGAATGCCTCTAAACTCTTTCAGATTATCCATCCTCATGTCACTGACCACTTACTTGTACAGTGCAATGTCATGAAAACAGCATTAGATTTTTTTAAAGATTTTTTTTTATGGAAACCATTTTTAAAGACTTTATTGAGTTTGTTACAATATTCCTTCTGCTTTATGTTTTGTTTTCTTGGCCACAGAGTACATCTTGCAAAATGCCGGGCTGAATGTCTCACAAGCTAGAATTAAGATTGCCTGGAGAAATATCAACAGCCTCAGATATGCAGATGATACGACTTTAATGGCAGAAGGTGAAGAGGAACTAAAGAGCCTCTTGATGAGAATGAAAGAGGAGAGTGAAAAGGCAGGCTTAAAACTCAACATTCAAAAAACTAAGAATATGGCATTTGGTCTTATCACTTCATGGCAAAAAAAAGAGGAGAAAGTGGAAACAGTGACATATTTTATTTTCTTGAGCTCCAAAATCACTACGGATGGTGACTACAGCCATTAAATTAAAAGACACTTGGTTCTTGGAAGAAAAGCTATGACAAACCTAGCATGTTAAAAAGCAGAGCTGACAAAGTGATGTGAGAGTTGGACCATAAAGAAGTCTGAGCACCAAAGAATTGATGCTTTCAATTGTGGTGCTGGAGAAGATTCTTCAGAGTCCCTTGGAATCCAACCAGTCAACCCTAAAGGAAATTAACCCTGAATATTCATTGAAAGGACTAAAGCTGAAGCTGAAGTTCTAATACTTTGGCCATCTGATGCGAAGAGCCAACTCATTGGAAAAGACCCTGATGCTGTGAAAGACTGAGGGCAGGAGGAAAATGGGGCATCAAAGGATGGGATGGTTAGATAGCATCACTGACTCAATGAACATGAATTTGAGCAAACTCCGGGAGATAGTGAAGGACAGGGAAACTTGGAGCACTGCAGTTCACAGGGTTGCAAAAAGTCAGACATGACTTAGGAACTGAACAACAGCATGTGGGATCTTATTTCCTTAACCAGGAATCAAACCCACACTCCCTGTGTTAGAGGATGAAGTCTTACCACAGGACCAGCAAGGAAGTCCCACGTTTCAAGTGAAAACACTTATTTTTCTCATCCCCTCCATTTACCAGATGTCAGATCTTGTACAGTTCACCCAACTAGTCTGATATTCAGTATTCTCATTTATTTGCTTATTAAACAAATATTCCTTGATTGTCTACTCCATGCTGGATACAGTGCAAGGTACTAACAATAAAATGATTACCCTAAACAGATTATGGCAGCTGGCCTTGAAGATGGCCATCATCAATGTCTTCCCTCCCCATATGTTCATTTTCCCCATTGCAAGATGGAATCAAAATCCCCCTTCTCATGAACATAGATAGGTCCCAAATAATTGCTCAATATAACACAATAAAATTGGTGTCAGATTCTGGGCCCAGGCTTTACGAGACTGAAGGCTTCTTGGTGTTCAGTTGTTGAGTCATGTTCCACTTTTAGTGACCTCATGGACTGCAGCACACCAGGCTTCCCTGTCCTTCACATTCTCCCATAGTTTGTTCAAACTTTAGTCCATTGAGTCAGTGATGCTATCCAACCATCTCATCTTCTGCCATGCCCTACTCCTCCTGCCCTCAATCTTTCCCAGCATCAATGTCTTTTGCAATGCGTTGACTCTTTGCATCAGGAAGCCAAAGTACTGGAGCTTCAGCTTTAGCATCAGTCCTTCCAATGGATATTCAGGGTTGATTTCCTTTAGCATTGACTGGTTTGATCTCTCTGTTGTTCAAGGGACACCCAAGAGTCTTCTCCAGCACCATAATTTGACAGCATCAGTTCTTTGGCACTCAGCCTTCTTTATGGTCCAACTCTCACATCCACACATGACTACTGGAAAAACCAAAGCTTTGACTATATGGACCTTTGTCAGCAAAGTGATGTCTCTGCTTTTTAATATGCTGTCTAGGTTGGTCATAGCTTTTCTTCCAAGGAGCAAGCATCTTTTAATTTCATGCTGCAGTCACCATCTGCAGTGATTTTGGAGCCCAAGGAAATAGTCTGTCACTGTTTCCACATTTTCCCCATTTATTTGCCATGACGTGATGGGACCAGATGCTATGATCTTAGCTTTTTGATTGTTGAGTTTTAAGCCAGATTTTTCACTCTCCTCCTTCACCCTCATCAAGAGGTTCTTTAGTTCCTCTTCACTTTCTGCCATTAAAGTGATATTATCTGCATGTCTGAATTTGTTGATATTTCTCCCAGTAATCTTGATTCCAGCTTGCAAGTCATGCAGCCTACCATTTTGCATGATGCACTCTGCATATAAGTTTAAAAAGCAGGGTTACATATACAGTCAGTATATAGCCTTGATGTACTCCTTTCCCGATTTTGAACCATTCAGTTGTTCCATGTAAGACTTCTACTTCCTGTCTACTGGAACCCTAGTTTATGGAATCTTGAGCCCACCATGTAAGAATTCCAACTATCCTGGAATTTCCCTCCTTGAAGAAGCCCAAAGCTAGCCATGTGTAGAAACTATGGGAAGAGAGAAAGAGAAGTGCAAGGATGAGGGTGGAGGGTGTCAGCCTTGGCCAGTCTCTGGCTGCTCCAGCCCCAGCACCATAAAGGATGGAAAGTGAAAGTGAAAGTCAGTCGTGTTCAACTCTTTGCAACCCCATGAACTATACAGTCCATGGAATTTTCCAGGCCAGAATACTGAAGTGGGTAGCCGTTCCCTTCTTCAGGGGATCTTCCTAACACAGGGATCAAACCCAGGTCTCCCACATTGCAGGCAGATTCTTTACCAGCTGAGCCACAAGATGTCTTCAAATGAATCTGTCTCACATCATGCTTAACTTCAACTATATGAAGGACTCAAAGCATGAATTTCCCAGTGGAGTCCATTAATTCTTTGAATTACAGGGAATAGTAATAAATTGGTCTTCTAAGTAACTAGCTTTCAGATGGTATTTACTCAGTGGTAGATGATGGAACACATACTTGCTGCCCTCCCGGAAGTTTAGTAAGGACAACAGGAGACCAAGCAAATGATCATAAAAATGAATGTCATTGAAGGAATGTATATGGGCCTTTAATATACATTGTGACAAGTTTGGGGTAAAATTTATTATAGAAAAAGCAAAGCAGCACTACAAGTAAAAACATTTTCTTTAATAATACTTCATGTTTGGTATGCTATAGCCAAAAGCAGGGAATTAGAGGTCAGAAATTTTGATTTGTTCTATCAATAATTAGTTTATGACTTCGGGCCAATATTTTGAACTCTGTAGACTTCAATTTCCCATCTGAAAATGAAGAGAACTGGTCTCTTTCCAATTCTATGATTCAGATTGTATCTGTTGCCTATAAAATTATTACACATTTAAGAATATGTGAATATATAAAGGGAAAACTCCTATAGCATATTTTTTAAATTTCTGAAAAATCTTAAGCCAAAATTGTATATTCATGACATTCTTTGTACTGATTTATCACTCATAAACTCTGTGTCTTTCAAAGACTAACAAAATATTCTTGGCAAAGTTACCAGATACCTTGTTCTTTCATTTTCTAGGAAATACCTAAGAACAACTAATCACTCTTACTCTTATCAGAATAAAATGCTGCTACACTCTATAAAAGGTTGATTAGTTCCAGTGAAACTAACTCACTGGCATTTTCTGGGCTTCATTTCAAAAAAGGGCCTTAAAATAATTTATTGTTTTACATCTACTTATATGCAACTCCCATCCATCCTATTTAGAGACCTTTTTTTGAACGAAGATGAGTGTTATCAAGCTACAATATGTAGCTTAAGGATTTTTATCCTCACTTCAGGCAAAATTTCAGGCTTACCTAGATTCACCCGTTATTAGAGTTTACATGAATATGTATGAATAAATATAAATAAATTTCCACAGCACCATCTAATTTAAAGTCTTCTCGCTAGATGAAAGTGAGATATGTATGAATAACACTTGGAGTCTGTCTCAAGCAGTTTGCAGTTCACTGAAAATTCAGAACACTTTTCAAAGAAGTATTTTGTAAATCTGATAGTATGGTATCATGAAAAGAATAAAGTAGACTTCCCAGAAAGATGCCAGGGTCATGGTAAACATTCCAATCTCATTTCCCAGGCATCAACTCTGAGAAGTATCTTCCAGCTTAAATAAATGGAATAAAAATTGAAGAAAAGCAACAGAGGGAATAAAATAACATATCAAGGTGGTAAAAAAAAATTCCAAGTTTTGTATTTATATACAATTAGGTTAGTTTTCCCACTTTATAGCCCTTATATTAGTAGCAATTTATCTAAATATTCTATGTCTGACCCACATCTGTAAAATGAGAATAATACATACCTTCTCCATTGTGTTATTGGCCAGTAGTGTTGTTGAGAAAACACCTGCATCCTAGCTAACCTAATGTTTAGAAAATGGTACAGTGTACCTATTACCTACCAGGAAGATAATGTTGACAAAATTTCTAAATGATGAGAATTAACCTGTGGTAGTATCTGCTGTACATAGGCAATCACTAGCCACCTGTCTTAGGCTATCCATAAATAATCATATTATACAGACAAACCAGGGTCTCTGTTTCACCAGTCAATTATGAAATAGTGATGATTGCTTTCTGGAGTCATCGCTTGACTGATTTGGTAGAAGATTTTCTTTCACTAGTCAGAAAACTAGTCCACCCTTCTCTGATGTCCAGTGTCTTCACACTAGTTCTCCTTTTCTCCAACTAAAGCTTACTCTCAGATACCAAATAAAGAATTTTAGCACATCTAGAACTATCTTCCCACAGAGATTCCCATTTTAAAAGACCCCAAAATTCTAAAAGAAATGAGTCAATCTCTTGTAGGCACCAGTTGTTGAGTGAATAAAGAATTTTCAATGCTCAGAGGAAGGTACACACCCTGAAAATTATATCGATTCATCTGTAACTAAAGCCAAACTTCCTTTGAGACTTATGTTTACAATAACTAAAAATCAACTGACAATATAGTATGAAATATAAATACCAAGTAAGTTAACTGATGTATGATTAATATATAATCATGCCTAGTTATATTTTCATTGATAATGTTTCTGTTATTGCAAGGTGAGTTCTTAATTGAAGGGAAATAGTTATGTAAGTAAATCAGGTTTCCAGGTTCTAAAACTAAAGACAGAATTTTCAAAACCTTCTGGGACTTTTTTCTTATTGTACACATTTTATATCATTAAATAGATGAAGTCCAAAGGCTGTACAACAGGTGTTTGATTGCACCTCTCACTGCTTTTTAAAGTGGCTGGGTTCTCACAAAGCCTCAATTTTACAAAAATGAGAACTCTGTCCCCAAATGCCAGAGAGAAGATGTAAGTGTGTGTACATGCATGCTGAGTCATTAATCAGGCGGGGAACAAATTCTAGGTGTTGATATGTATGTGTGCATGCATACAGAGCTGCATGATAACCTGATGGTTATAAAAATAGGAAAAAATTACTGCCATTTATCCATCCTGTAATGGTTAACTGCTGCTCATTGCTGTCCTAGGTGGCATAGTGGTAAAGAATCCGCCAATGCAAGAGACCAGAGATGTGGAGTTTCGATTCCTGGGACAGGAAGATCCTCTGGAGTAGGAAATGGCAACCTGCTCCAGTATTCTTGCCTGGGAAATCCCATGGACTGTAACCCTCCAGGCTCCTCTGTCCATGGGATTTCAAAAGAGTTGGACACGACTGAGCATGCAATGGTTAATTGGACTGTATTAGCTGCTTTGTGAACTGAACTGAACTGAACACATTATTTATCTACTTTTCAAACAATCTGGAGAGGGAGATATTATCTAGTATGAAACTGAAAATAATAAAATTAATGAACTGCCCCGAATCACACAGTAATGAGTTGCATATCTATGACCTAAACCCAGTGTCTGAGTTAGTTAGGGCTGCTATAAGAAACTCCACAGACAAGGTGGCTTTCACACCAGACACTGCTCACAGTTGTAGAAGCTGAGAAGTCCAAGATTAGGGTCCTGGCAGATTTGGTTTCCAGCGAAGACTATTTGGGGTGCAGGTGGCCGCCTTCTCACCATGTCCTCACATGGTTTGGGTGTGACGGGTTCACTCTGGTGTCCTTTCTCATAAGTGTGTGCAGCCTCAGTTGTTCCGTCATGTCCAGTTCTTTCTGACCCCATGGACTGTAGCCCACCAGGCTCCTCTGTCCACGGGACTTTCCAGGCAAGAATATTGGAGTGAGTTGCCATTTCCTTCTCCAGAGGATCTTCCCAATCCAGTGGTTGAAACTGCATCTCCTGTGTATCCTGCATTGACAGGTTGTTTCTTTACCACTGAGTCACCTGGTAAACCTCCCTCATTCTGTTTACCTCTTCTCTTTCTTCTGTCCTGTCAACTATTATAACCAAAGCAATTCTATATTTTTCATTTTCAAAAACATATATTCCTCATAATTGCTCTTTGATAACTTAGTGATAAAGTTTTACTTTGCTGTAGTTTCCAAAAGTCAAGTATAGTTTCCTTCTATCTAGAAACCATGGTAATGCTGATGTATGTTAAGAATTTGCCTTACATTCCTAGTTAGCTTTTGGTCTTTTGTATTTTGTCATTAAAAATCAGTTTGAGCATCCCTGCAGCTGGTACCTGAGGCACCAGCATTGGAGCGGCCAGGGCCCTAGTCAAGCTCCTTCGGAGGGCAAGCATGGTCAAGCTCATCACATCTGCAGAAGGATGTGGGAGAGGAAGATTCAACGCTAGCCCAGCTGCATAGCAGGGCAGTAGCTTTACATGTAAACTCCAGATACTTGAACACTGGTGATGTCCCTGATTTAATTAGCAGGATAGAAGAGAGGATGAAAACATAGGAAATAAAAATTAACACCAGGAACAAGATGGCGGAGGAGTAGTTGGACGTGGAACACATCTCTCTCCATGGATACATCAGGAATACACCTTCAGACACAGAAGCACATGCAGAACACTAGCTGAGAGCGGACAGGAGTGCCTGACCAGCAGAAAAGAATATATAGACCCACGCAAAACTCTGTAGCACAAAGGAACTAGCGGGAAAAACGAGAGTGTTAGTAGGACTAGACCTGACCTTAGGTGGGTGGGGGAACTGAAGCAGGGGTCCGATCCCCACACCGGGGCAATTGTTTGAGTTAGAGGAGAAACATTTAAGGCTTCGAGGGAAACAGCTGATCTGTGGCAGCCTGAATGGAATGAGAATCAGACAGTCCTTACCACAGCCATACATACCTTAGATGGCACAGTGGCTGGGACCTGGAGTTTAGGAGTTGTGGAGCCATCCCAGGGTGAGGGCTCCTGTTGACAGCAGAGAGACAGATCAAGGGGATGTGAGGGGGGAGACTGTGGTGGGAAATGCCTGTGGAGGAAAGCCGGGCAGCCATGTAAGCAAGGTGATACTGCTGAGTCATGCGTAGGGGGTGGAGCCATCATCATAGCCTCTCTACCCCCACACACCAGCATTGGCAGCTAAACAATAGAGAGCCTGGCCCATCAAACGCCTGAGGCACTGAACTACAAAGTAAGACCCCACCCAGAATGCCCCTTTAAGTGCCTGACACGCGATCTACAGAGTAGGACCCCAGGCAGAGGGCCCCTCTATGTGCCTGATGCACCCAACAACAGAGAAGGACCCCAAGGCAAGGAAGCCCTAAGCCCTCTAAGTGCCTGAATGGGCAGAGCTATGGAGAAAGATTGGTCAAAGAAGTCTTCTGATCACCAGCTACAAGAGGCTCAGAAAAAGACTGATGGGGCCATAACTCCTGCAGCAGAGGCAGTCCATGCACATTTGGTGCCACCAGAGTCCCCGCAAGCCAAGCAGCTGTGCTACCTTCATGCTCAACTCTCAATGGGACAGAGCTGCCACAGGCAAAAAAGTCTTGTGCCTATGTGCAGGGGGTTGCTTCGGTAGTGACCAACTGGTTGAGACCCTGTGGAATATGGCCTGCCAGGCTTCTCTGTCAGTGAGGGGGTTCTCCAAGCAAGAATATTGGGGCGTGTTGGCCAATACTTGTTGCCATACCCTTCTGAAGTGAAAGTGCTCAGTCGTGTCTGACTCTTTGCAACCCCATGGATTGTAGCCTACCAGGCTCCTCCCTCCATGGGATTCTCCAAGCAAGAGTACTGGAGTGGGTTGCCATTCATACCCTTCTAGAGCACTATATTTCCTTCTGTCCTAGCCCCCAACTCCCCTGAGTACCTGGTGCTGCCAGAACCCCTGCGACTCAAACAGCTGCACCACCTCCACACCTGGCCCTCACAGGGGCAGACCCAAGTCCTCTAAGGCATCCTCAAGAGCAAACCCCAGAGGACGATCCATATCCAGAGGTAGAAATAAAATCACAGTTGAAACCCAGGGGCAGTGTGAAGAAGGAAGAAGACCCAAAACCCTCCCACCAGCTATATAGCTACAGATTAAATCCACACGATCAACTAGGCAGACTCTGTGTCTGTGGAATACATAAAAGGTAATTGAGAGCTCCCATGAAAGAAAACACACTAGTTCTGATAGCTGTGGACATTGGAGGCAAGAACACAGAGGAAAAGGAGCAGATAAGAATCTGAGCTGCCCTCACAGCAGGTCCAGAGATCAGCACAGTGTTAGAGGGCATCCTAGGGAGGTTAAGTAGACTGTGACTCCCAGGAAGGGAAAGGACTCTGACAGAAGTGACCCAAGATAAATATTTATTATTCTTATGTTTTGACATGTTCTGTAGATTGCAAGGATATCCAACCAGTCCATCCTAAAGGAGATCATTCCTGGGTATTCATTGGAAAGACTGATGCTGAGGCTGAAACTCCAATACTTTGGCCACTTCATGTGAAGAGTTGACTCATTGGAAAAGACTCTGATGCTGGGAGGGATTGGGGGCAGGAGGAGAAGGGGACGACAGAGGATGAGATGGCTGGATGGCCTCACTGACTCGATGGACATGAGTTTGAGTGAACTCTGGGAGTTGGTGATGGACAGGGAGGCCTGGTGTGCTGTGATTCATGGGGTTGCAAAGAGTCGGACAAGACTGAGTGACTGAACTGAACTGAACTGAAGGATACAAAAGAATTGTACACAGAAAATTGCGAGACATTGATGAAAGAAATCAAAGATGACATAAACAGATGGAGAGATATTCCATGTTTCTAGGTAGGAAGAATTAATATTGTGAAAATGACTATACTACTAGTGCAATATACAAATTCAATGTGATCCCTATCAAATTACCAGTGGCATTTTTCACAGAACTAGAAAAAAATTTTCACAATTCATATGGAAACACAAAAGACCCTGAATAGCCAAAGCAGTCTTGAGAAAGAAGAATGGAGCTGGAGGAATCAACCTTTCTGACTTCAGATTATACTATAAAGCTATAGTCATCAAGACAGTATGCTACTGGCATAAAAACATAAATATAGATCAGTGGAACAAGACAGATAGCCCAGAAATAAGCTCATGCACCTATGGGTACCTTATTTTTGACAAAGGAAGCAAGAATACACAATGGGGCAAAGATACCTCTTCAATAAATGGTGCTAGGAAAACTGGACAGCTACATGTAAAAGAATGAAATTAGAACACTTCCTAACACTATACACAAATACAAACTCAAAATGGATTAAAGACCTAAATGTTAGACCAGAAACTACAAAACTCTTAGAGGAAAACAGGCAGAAAACTCGATGACATAAATCAAAGCAAGATCCTCTAAGACCCACCTCCTAGAGTAATGGAAATAAAAACAAAAGTAAGCATGTGGGATCTGATTAAATTTAAAAGCTTTTTCACAGCAAAGTAAACTATAAGCAGGTGAAAAGACAACCCTTGGAATGCGAAAAAATAAAAGCATATGAAACAACTGACAAAGGATTAATTTCCAAAATATACAAGCAGCTCATGGAACTCAATACCAGGAAAACAAATAACCCAATCAAAAGGTGGGAAAAAGATCTAAACAGACACTTCTCCAAAGAAGACATACAGATGGCTAACAAACACATGAAAAGATGCTCAACATCATTCATTATTAGAGAATGCAAATCAAAACTACAATGAGATAGCACCTTACACCAGTCAGAATGTCCACCACCAAAAAGTACAAAATAAGTACTGGAGAGGGTATGGAGAAAAAGGAACACTCTTACACTTTTGGTGAAATTGTAAATCGATAGAGTCACTGTGGAAGATGGTAAGGAGAGTCCTTAAAAACTAGGAATAAAACCACCATTCCATTGAGTCGATCACTCATGTCAGACTCTTTGCAACCCCATGAACTGCAGCATGCCAGGCCTCCCTGTCCATCACCAACTCCCGGAGTTCACCCAAACTCATTTCCATTGAGTCACTGATACATCCAATCATCTCGTGCTCTGTCATCCCCTTCTCCTCCTGCCATCAATCTTTCCCAGCATCAGAGTCTTTTCAAATGAGTTAACTCTTCGCATCGGGTGGCCAAAATATTGGAGTTTCAGCTTCAACATCAGTACATCCAATGAACATTCAGGACTGATCTCCTTTAGGATGCACTGGTTGGATCTCTTGCAGTCTTCTCCAACATCACAGTTCAAAAGCATCAATTCTTCGGTGCTCAGCTTTCTTTATAGTCCAACTCTCACATCCATACATGACTACTGGTAAAAGCATCAGTTCAGTTCAATCGCTCAGTCGTGTCCGACTCTCCGCGACCCCATGAATCACAGCACGCCAGGCCTCCCTGTCCATCACCAACTCCCGGAGTTCACTCAAACTCATGTCCACAGAGTCGGTGATGCCATCCAGCCATCTCATTCTCCGTCGTCCCCTTCTCCTCCCGCCCCCAACCTTTCCCAGCATCACAGTCTTTTCCAGTGAGTCAACTCATTGCATGAGATGGGCAAAGTATTGCAGTTTCAGCTTTAGCATCAGTCCTTCCAATGAACACCCAGGATCGATCTCCCTTAGAATCGACTGGTTGGATCTCCTTGTGGTACAAGGGACTCTCAAGAGTCTTCTCCAACACCACAGTTCAAAAGCATCAATTCTTCGGTGATCAGCTTTCTTCACAGTCCAACTCTCACATCATTACATGACCATGGGAAAAACCATAGCCTTGACTAGACGGACCTTTGTTGGCAAAGTAATGTCTCTGCTTTTTAATATACTATCAAGGTTGGTCATAACTTTCCTTCCAAGGAGTAAGCGTCTTTTAATTTCATGGCTGCAATCAGCATCTGCAGTGATTTTGGAGCCCAAAAAAATAAAGTCTGACACTGTTTCCACTGTTTTTCCATCTATTTCCCATGAAGTGATGGGACCAGTTGCCATGATCTTTGTTTTCTGAATATTGAGCTTCAAGCCAACCTTTTCACTCTCCTCTTTCACTTTCTTCAAGAGGCTTTTTAGTTCCTCTTCACTTTCTCCCATAAGGGTAGTGTCATCTGCATATCTGAGATTATTGATATTTCTCCCAGCAATCTTGATTCCAGCTTGTGCTTCTTCCAGCCCAGCGTTCCTCATGATGTACTCTGCATATAAGTTAAATAAGCAAGGTGACAATATACAGCCTTGACATACTCCTTTTTCTATTTGGAACCAGTCGGTTGTCCCATGTACAGTTCTGACTGTTGCTTCCTGACCTGCATACAGGTTTCTCAAGAGGCAGGTCAGGTGGTCTGGGATTCCCATCTCTTTCAGAATTTTCCACAGTTTATTGTGATCCACACAGTCAAAGGCTTTGGCATAGTCAATGAAGCAGAAATAGATGTTTTTCTAGAATTGCCAGCGGATGTTGGCAATTTGATCTCTGGTGCCTCTGCCTTTTCTAAAACCTGCTTGAACATCTGGGAGTTCACGATTCACATATTGCTGAAGCCTGGCTTGGAGAATTTTGAGCATGACTTTACTAGCGTGTGAGATGAGTGCAATTTTGCGGTAGTTTGGGCATTCTTTGGCATTGTCTTTCTTTGGGATTGGAATGAAGACTGACCTTTCCCAGTCCTGTGGTCACTGCTGAGTTTTCCAAATTTGCTGGCATATTGAGTGCAACACCTTCACAGCATCATCTTTCAAGATTTGAAATAGCTCAACTGGAATTCCATCACCACCACTAGCTTTGTTCGTAGTGATGCTTTCTAAGGCCCACTTGGCTTCACATTCCAAGATGTCTGGCTCTAGGTCAGTGATCATGTTATCGTGACTATCTTGGTCGTGAAGATCTTTTTTGTACAGTTCTTCTGTGTATTTTTGCCACCTCTTCTTAATATCTTCTGCTTCTGTTAGGTCCCTACCATCTCTGTCCTTTATCGAGCCCATCTTTGCATGAAATGTTCCCTTGGAATCTCTAATTTTCTTGAAGAGCTCTCTTGTTTTTCCTATTCTGTTGTTTTCCTCTATTTCTTTGCATTGATCACTGAGGAAGGCTTTCTTATCTCTCCTTGCTATTCTTTGGAACTCTGCATTCAGATGCTTATATCTTTCCTTTTCTCCTTTGCTTTTCACTTCTCTTCTTTTCACAGCTATTTGTAAGGCCTCCTCAGACAGCCATTTTGCTTTTTTGCATTTGTTTTCCATGGGGATGGTCTTGGTCCCTGTCTTCTGTACAATGTCACGAACCTCCGTCCAGAGTTCATCAGGTACTCTATCAATCAGATCTAGTCCCTTAAATCTATTCCTCACTTCCACTGTATAATCATAAGGGATTTGATTTAGGTCATACCTGAATGGTCTAGTGGTTTTCCCTACTTTCTTCAATAAACCGTAGCCTTAACTAAATGGACCTTTGTTGATAAAGTAATGTCTCTGCTTTTTAATATGCTGTCTAGGTTGGTCATAACTTTCCTTCCAAAGAGTAAGTGTCTTTTAATTTCATGGCTGCAATCACCACCTGCAGTGATTTTGCAGCCCCCCAAAATAAAGTCAGCCACTGTTTCCATTGTTTTTCCATCTATTTGCCATGAAGTGATGGGACCAGATGCCATCATCCTAGTTTTCTGAATGTTGAGCTTTAAGTCAAATTTTTAAGCCAACTAGAAGTTCACAGTTCATGCATTGCTGAAGCCTGGCTTGGAGAATTTTGAGCATGACTTTACTAGAGTGTGAGATGAGTGCAACTGTGTGGTTGTTTGAGCATTTTTTGTCATTGCCTTTCTTTGGGATTGGAATGAAGACTGACATTTTCCAGTCCTGTGGCCACTGCTGAGTTTTCCAAATTTGCTGGCATATTGAGCGCAACACTGTCACAGCATCATCTTTCAGGATTTGAAATAGCTCAACTGGAATTCCATCACCTTCACTAGCTTTGTTTGCAGTGAAGCTTCATAATGCCCACTTGATTTCACATTCCAGAATGTCTGGCTCTAGGTGAGTGATCACACCATTGTGATTATCTGGGTTGTGAACATCTTTTTTGTATAGTTCTCTGTATTCTTGCCAGGTCTTAATATCTTCTGCTCCTGTTAGGTCCATACCATCCCTGTCCTTTAATGAGCCCATCTTTGCATGAAATGTTCCCTTGGTATCTCCAATTTTCTTGAAGAGGTCTCTAGTTTTTCCCATTCTATTTTTTTCCTCTATTTCTTTGCACTGATCACTGAGGAAGGCTTTCTTATCTCTCCTTTCTATTCTTTGGAACTATGCATTCAAATGGGTATAACTTTCCTTTTCTCCTTTGCTTTTTGCTTCTTTTCTTTTCACAGATTTGTAAGGCCTCCTCAGACAGCAGTTTTGCCTTTTTGCATTTCTTTTTCTTCGGGATGGTCTTGATCCCTGTCTCCTGTACAATGTCATGAACCTCCATCTATAGTTCATCAGGCACTCTGTCTATCAGATTTAACCCCTTAAATCTATTTCTCACTTCCCTAGTATACTCATAAGGGATTTTATTTAGGTGATACCTGAATGGTCTAGTGGTTTTCCCTATATTCTTCGAGTTAAGTCTGAATTTGGCATTCAGGAGTTCATGATCTGAGCCATAGTCAGCTCTCAGTCTTGTTTTTGCCAACTGTATACAGCTTCTCCATCTTTGGCGGCAAAGAATATAATCAGTCTGAGTTCTGTGTTGGCCATCTGGTGATGTCCAGGTGTAGAGTCTTCTCTTGTGTTGTTGGAAGAGGGTGTTTGCTATGACCAGTGCATTCTCTTGGCAAAACTCTATTAGCCTTTGCCCTGCTTCGTTCTGTACTCCAAGGCCAAATTTGCCTGTTACTCCAGGTGTTTCTTGACTTTCTACTTTTGCATTCCAGTCCCCTATAATGAAAAGGACATATTTTTTGCATGTTAGTTCTAAAAGTTCTTGTAGTTCTTCATATAACTGTTCAAGTTCAGCTTCTTCAGTGTTACTGGTCGGGGCATAGATTTTGATTACCGTGATATTGAATGGCTTGCCTTGGATACGAACAAAGATCATTCTGTCATTTTTGAGATTGTATCCAAGTACTGCATTTCGGACTCTCTTGTTGACTATTATGGCTACTCCATTTCTTCTAAGGGATTTCTGCCCACAGTAGTAGATATAATGGTCATCTGAGTTAAATTCACCCATTCCAGTCCATTTTAGTTCACTGATTCCTAGAATGTTGACGTTCACTCTTGCCATCTCCTGTTTGACCACTTTCAATTTGCCTTGATTCGTTGAACTACCAATCCAGATTCCTATGTAATATTGCTCTTTACAGCATGGGACCTTGCTTCTATCACCAGTCATCTATTTGCAATGAAGTGATGGGACTGGATGCCATGATCTTAGTTTTCTGAATGTTGAGCTTTAAGCCAACTTTTTCACTCTCCTCTTTCACTTTTATCAAGAGGCTCTTTAGTTCTTCTTCACTCAGCCATAAAAAGGAACGCATTTGAGTCAGTTCTGATGAGGCGGATGAACCTAGAACCTATTATACAGAGGGAAGTGAGTCAGAAAGATAAATATCATATCCTAATGCACACATACAGAATCTAGAAAAGTCGTTCTGAAGAATTTATTTTCAGGGCAGCAGTAGAGAAACAGACAAAGAGAATAGACTTACAGACATGGGGAGAGGGAAGGAGAGGGTGAGATGCATAGAAAGAATAACATGGAAACTTACATTACTATATGTAAAATAGATAGCCAATGGGAATTTGCTCTATGGCTCAGGAAACTCAAACAGGGACTATGCATCAACCTAGAGAGGTGGGATGGGGAGGGAGATGGGGGGGAGGTTCAAAAGAGAGGGAATAAATGTATACCTATGGCTGATTGATGTTGAAGTTTGATAGAAAACAACAAAATTCTGAAAAGCAATTATCCTTCAATAAAAAAAAATAAATTAAAAAAAATCTGTTTGAAAGCCACTGCACAGAAAAAAAAAATGCAAAAGTACATGTATTAACCTAATACAGTGAGAGGACAATCCTGGAGAAGCTCAGTGTTAACCAAGACAAAGGGAAGAAGGAGGTGTTTAATGTAAAGTTTGAGTTCTCTTGACAAGTCCATAAAGGGGGCAGGATCCTTTCCTGTCTCTTTCCTTTTTTTTCACTCATTAACCCCAACATTGATTAAGTGCCCCCTGCATGCTTTAATACTGGAGGAGAATTAAATTTGTTCAACACAAAGAGCAGCAATTGCATAATGTCCCATCTTAAATATGATAGCTATTTCAATTACATCAGATAATGTTTAAAATTTTCTAGCATGTTTTGGGGACAAAATTGATATATAAAATTTAGTTAGTTTTAGATGTACAACATAATTATTTGATATGCATATATATTGAGAAATGATTAAAAAAAAAAAAGAATGTGTATGCTAATGCAGAAGATCCCCCAAAGTAGGAAGTGGCAACCCACTCCAATATTCTTGTCTGGAAAATACCACAGACAGAGGAGCCTGGAGGGCTACTGTCCATGGGGTTGTAAAGAGTCAGACATGACTGAGAGACTAAGCATGCACACATGCACCATGCTGTACATTACAAGTCCAGGGCTTAGCTCTCTGATAACTGGAAGTTTATACCTTTTGCTGATTACTATTTCTGAGGCAGCAGTAGAAGTGGGACTCATTAAGAATTGGGTGCCAAGAGATGAGAGCAGTTTAGCAATTGTGTTCCAGCAATTATGGGAAACGAAAGGAGGTCTAGAGCCCTTACTGGCAAGAAAATAGGAGTCAATCAGAAAGACCCCAAGAGGGGGTCATCATGGCATTTCACAGCTGCTGCCTGACCCAGGAGAAATTCTGTTTCCTGCTAACGTTGCAGCTGGCTTTGTCTACATCTGCCCTGGGGCCTGATTAATGAGCTTCTGTCTTTCTTCCTCCAGCCAACCTGATTTTCACTCTTTTAATTGAGGATCGGTATTTGCTCTTTCTGATTGTTTAGATTATAGGTCATTTCCATTGTATTGCTCTAAACTTTTATATGTTCCATATTTTCTACAATTCTTTTTAGGATCAGGGTAAAAACAGAAAATCTATGTAGAGGAATAGTTAACCAGCAGTAATGAGCAAAAAATCAATCCGTGCTCAAGAAAAATAGCTGTACTTATATTTATTAGTTATTCAGGCTTGCTGTTTGCATTGAGTAATCAATTTGCACTTTTAAATAATATTTGTGTAAACTGAATGGTTCATGTATTTCAGTTGGAGCGATTCTCTACATTGTTTAATTCAAAGAATCTAAATATTTTAATATTCAGTTGAAAAAGAGGAAAGAATGAGAAAGTAATAAAGGATAATGCTTTATTTATTAACCCAGAGATGATGACTCAAGAGCCATCATGGTGTATTTGTCAATAAGCCCAACATAAAACACTTCTGAATAGCACAGTCCACAATCCACCTCTTACTACTCATGAGAGTCAGTGTATTATGTACCTAGCAGCACATGCCAAATATCAAGGTGACTACAGCCACATTTTGAGGAATTCCAAGAAGATCAATAATCCACTTTCTTTCCGAAAGTGTTAAAAGAATAGAAGCAAATATTTGTTCCACATCAGCAAGTAATACATTGATTGACAATGCAGTTTGGCTCTCTTAGGACCTGAACAGAGGACTGGAATGTCTGGGGTGCCTGCTGTGCCCATGTGCTGAGCAGAACTGAGGGTTCTGGAGGTCAGTTGCTCTTAAGCTCTGTGTAGTATCAGTAGGCAGACTCTGCACCATCAACTGTTGGGTGTTACTAACACCTTCCCTGATTTAATGCCACCAACAAATAAAAGACAGGACCTGTGTGTTTTCCATGACAAAAGAATGCTAAAGTCACCTTTAGTGTCTTTAAATTGTGTTAAAACTTCACTCTCTTTTCTCTCATTTATTTTCTCAAATATTTGATGTTTGAAGTAAATTTATTGTGGGGCTTTCAAGAGTTAAGAAAAGGATACAAATTTCATTACTGAGATATATTTATCTAACGGGAAACTTGGCTGGAATACATAAAATCCCAGTTCTTGAATTCTAAAATATAGGACCAGGGAATGTAAATGTACTATTCTTTTTATTACAAATGTCACAGGTGGACTCAGTCTTATTTTTTTCATAATATATTCTATTCCTCTTTATATTTATATGCATGTCCACAATGAGGACTTATTTAATATTAATCTATTTAATTTTGAATACCTCTTTCAAGAGGTTTACCCCTGTGTTAGAAATGTCTTGCTCTCTCCATCTTCACTAGAGAATACATACAGAAATACTATCATTCTGAAATCTTTTATTTACTTTGCATATTCAGAAACAACTCTGAACATCAGTCTTCTCCCCCACCAAAAGAAAAAGTGTTATTCTCCCTTTCATGTCAATCTTCTGCATCTTCCAAAGAACCATATTTGAAGCTTGAATCCATTCTAGAAAATTCTAGGACTCAGTTGAAAATCACCTTCAAATATTCCCTATTTCTGCTGTTTTTTTGTTCTATGTTTTATTCAGTTTTTATTTTTCCTAGAGAGAGTCTTAGAATGCTATTTTCTTTCACATTTTCTATATCCTACGGAATTAGAATTGAATTAGAGAAATTTTCTGGCAAAAGCCTGGCCATGAGAGGCAAGATTCTTCACCAGTAAGAGAAACTCCAAGCAAACATCCCCTCCTTCTCCTCTCTCTGTCTCTCATACACACACAAACACACACACACAGATCTTTGAAAAACATTTTGGGTTAAGAAGTCTTATGTGTACCTGCTGTGCAGATCACTAAATAGCTATCTAGAGATGATAAATCTTTAAGGATCACCCTGTTAGAGAAAGCTGAGCGTGAGTGGTGGCGATTTAGTTGCTAAGTTGTGTCAACCCTTTGCAAAACCATGGACTGTAGCACTCTTGGCTCTTCTGTCCATGGAATTATCCAGGAAAGAATACTGGAGTGGCTTCCATTTCCTTCTCCAGCACACAATAAAAATGAAAGCTTAAAGAAGCTAAATTCAGAAAGTTGCTTGAGGCCATATAGTTTTATTCAATTACTTTTCCTAATGTGATTGAGATACAGGGTGAAATACGGGAAATTATTTACATATCTGTAGCAAAATTCCCAGACATTGTTTAGTTTTCTGGAGGAAAATGAGAATTACATGTAAGCCAACTATGTTAATGGTGTCATCTTAGAGTCCAGACCTGAAGAACTTTCTTTTTCATTTTGTGTTACAAATATCTGTGAGTTGAAACACAAATGAAATGATTAACAAATCTAAAATTTTATCAGCTAGTTCTTTAGAAGAGAGGGATAGAAGAAGCTAAAAGTAGGGGTGAAAAAATGCAGAATAGCTGGAAAGATGGGGGAAGTAATAAGAACAAGAGGGAAGAAATGGGAAGACCAAGCATGATTTATTCACAATTTGCCCTAGACTGATTGGAGAGTGTTTATTGCAATAATACAACTTATGCTACACACTTTTATAAAGTAGTTAAACCATCAAAACATTTTCTTTGAACCAAGAATCGACCACAGATCATGTCTCCTGAGCCAGACCAATTTTTCTATTGTCACTTATAGACACAAAATGGTTTAATCCCAATTTGAATCAGCCTTGAGGTGAAAAACAGCAAACAGGCACTTCCTCTGCTGGGTTTTGAGGAAAATCAATGGAAGCCAGGAGACCCACTTCCTCAGGGAGGCACCAATTATATGAACCTGAAATGTAGGTTGTGAAAAGGTGCTGGAAAGGCTTAAAGAATGCTCCTCTCTGCACCTTCTTGGGAAAAGATGGTCTCTAAAAATCATCATTTCTATAGTTAGCATTCATTAAGCCCTCAGTGTATGTCAGGCACTGTGGGAAACTCTTCCTTGGTTATTTCATTTAATTTTCACAGCACTCCTATGAAACAGACACAAGGAAATTAAAACTCATGTTAAAAGATTGACAATGGGAAATTATGGCACAGGAAAGGAGACAAAGAGAAGAATATTTTTCTCATCAAAGTCACATAACTGCCTTATGAAAAAGCAAGAATATTCTGTTCTGTACTAAACTATAAATGCATAGATAAGCAAAGTTGCTAAGGATCCTGCTTTCAGGCCTTCTAGTGAGGAAGAGGTACTTCATGGAAGTCTATCACTCTTTTAGTGATATGAACTTCCAGATGTTCAAGCTGGCTTTAGAAATGGCAGAGGAACCAGAGATCGAATACCAACATCACCTGGATCATCAAAAAAGCAAGAGAGTTTCAGAAAAACATCTATTCCTGTTTTATTGACTATGCCAAAGCCTTTGACTGTATGGATCACAACAAACTGTGGAAAATTCTGAAAGAGATGGGAATACCAGGTCATCTGACCTGCCTCTTGAGAAATCTGTATGCAGGTCAGGAAACAACAGCTAGAACTGGACATGGGACAACAGACTGGTTCTAAATAGGAAAAGGAATACTTCAAGGCTGTATATTGTCACCCAACTTATTTAATTTATATGCAGAGTACATCATGAGAAACGCCTGGCTGGAAGAAGCACAAGCTGGGATCAAGACTGATGGGAGAAATATCAATAACGTCAGATATGCAGATGACCCCACCCTTATGGCAGAAAGTGAAGAAGAACTGAAGAGCCTCTTGATGAAAGTGAAAGAGGAGAGTGAAAAAGTTGGCTTAAAGCCCCACATTCAGAAAACTAAGATAATGGCATCTGGTCCCATCACTTCATGGCAAAGAGATGGAGAAACAGTGGAAACAGTGACTGATTTTATTTTGGGGGCTCCAAAATCACTGCAGGTGGTGATTTCAGCCATGAAATTAAAAGACGTTTGCTCCTTGGAAGGAAAGATATGACCAACATAGACAGCATATTAAAACGCAGAGACATTACTTTGCCAACAAAGGTCCATCTTGTCAAGGCTATGGTTTTTCCAGTGGTCATGTATGGATGTGAGAGTTGGACTACAAGGAAAGCTGAGCACCGAAGAATTGATGCTTTTGAACTGTGGTGTTGGAGAAGACTCTTGAGAGTCCCTTGGACTGCAAGGAGATCAAACCAGTCCATCCTAAAGGAGGTCAGTCCTGAATGTTTATTGGAAGGACTGATGCTGAAGCTGAAACTCCAACACTCTGGCCACCTGATGAGAAGAGCTGACTCATTGGAAAAGACCCTGATACTGGGAAAGATTGAAGGTGGGAGAAGAAGGGGATGACAGAGGATGAGATGGTTGGATGGCATCACTGACTCAGTGGACATGAGTTTGAATAAACTCTGTGAGTTGGTAATGGATAGGGAGGCCTGACGTGCTGCAGTCCATGGGGTCGCAAAGAGTTTGACTCGACTGAGTGACTGGACTGAACTGAACTGAACTGAGGCAATTCTTAGAACTGGCATGACACACCTGTGATGCCAGCCCCAATGCAAGTTTAAAAATGTGTTACTTATTAGGCTGGTTTTCATCTTTTCTCTCCTAGAGTGGATTTCTCTTCCTCTCATCCATTCTGTCATAAGAAATTTCTTCTTCCTTATCTGTTGTTTAAGATCATATTTTGTAAATAAGTTCATTTGAACATCTGAACAAAACACAACACTGTAGACCAACTATACTCCAGTAAAAAATTCTAAAATAAATAATAATTTTTAAAAAAGTACAAAAAGATTATGTTAGTTTCTGAAGGCTAGTTTATTAGCTATTCTTGTGCCCTCAATTCCTTTGGGGTCTGGAAGACATGATTATTTAGAGCCTGGTGTGCTGCAGTCCATGGGATCACAAAGAGTTGGATACAACTGAACGACTGAACTGAACTATATAGATAATTGTTTTAGTTGTTAAGCTGATAGCAAGATTGTCTTGCAATTTTCTAAAATTGAATAGGCATCTTTCTCCCCCCATTATAGTACGTTGTTGTTGTTCAGTCACTAAGTTGTGTCTGACAGTTTGCAACCCCATGAACTGCAGCTCATCAGGCTTCCCTGTCCTTCACTCTCTCCAGGAGCTTGCTCAAACTCATATCCTTTGAGAATGATGCTATCTAACCATCTTATCCTCTGCGGCCCCTTCTGTCCTCAATCATTACCAGCATCAGGATCTTTTCTAATCAGTCAGCTCTTTGCATCAGGTGGCTAAAGGATTTGAACTTCAGCTTCAGCATCAGTCCTTCCAATGAATATTTACAGTTGATTTCCTTTAAGATTGACTGGTTTAATCGCCTTGTGGTCCAAGGGAATCCTGAGAGTCTTCTCAACCACCATAATCTGAAAGCATCAATTATTTGGCACTCCACCTTCTTTATGGCACAAAAATGACCTTCATGACCCAGATAATCATGATGGCGTGATCACTCACCTAGAGCCAGACATCTTGGAATGTGAAGTCAAGTGGGCCTTAGGAAGCATCACTACCAACAAAGCTAGTGAAGGTGATGGAATTCCAGTTGAGCTATTTCAAATCCTAAAAGAAGATGCTGTGAAAGTGCTGCACTCAATATGCCAGCAAATTTGGAAAGTGCAGCAGTGGCCAGAGGACTGGAAAAGGTCAGTTTTCACTCCAATCCCAAAGAAAGACAATACCAAAGAGTGCTCAAACTACCACACAATTGCACTCATCTCACACACTAGTAAAATAATGCTCAAAATTCTCCAAACCAGGCTTCAGCAATACGTGAACTGTGAACTTCCAGATGTTCAAGCTGGATTTAGAAAAGGCAGAGGAACCAGAGATCATATTGCCAACATCACCTGGATCATTGAAAAAGCAAGAGAGTTCCAGCAAAACATCTATTTCTGCTTTATTGGCTATGCCAACGCCTTTGACTGTGTGGATCACAACAAACTGTGGAAAGTTCTGAAAGAGATGGGAATCCCAGACCACCTGACCTGCCTCTTGAGAAATCTGTATGCAGGTCTGGAAGCAACAGTTAGAACTTCACATGGAACAACAGTCTGGTCCTAAATAGGAAAAGGAGTACATTAAGGCTGTATATTGTCACCCTGCTTATTTAACTTATATGCAGAGTACATTATGAGAAACACTGGGCTGGAGGAAGCACAAGCTGGAATCAAGACTGCTGGGAGAAATATCAATAACCTCAGATATGCTGATGACACCACCCTTATGGCAGAAAGTGAAGAGGAACTAAAGAGCCTCCTGATGAAAGTGAAAGAGGAGAGTGAAAAAGTTGCCTTAAAGCTCAACATTCAGAAACTAAGATCATGGCATCTGGTCCCATCACTTCATGGAAAATAGATGGGGAAACAGTGGCAGACTTTATTTTGGAGGGCTCCAAAATCACTGCAGATGGTGACTGCAGCCATGAAATAAAAAGACGCTTGCTCCTTGGAAGAAAAGTTATGACCAACCTAGACAGCATATTAAAAAGCAGAGACATTACTCAGGCAGCAAAGGTCCTTCTAGTCAAGGCTCTGGTTTTTCCAGTGGTCATGTATGGATGTGAGAGTTGGACTATAAAAGCTGAGCACTGAAGAGCTGATGCTTTCAAACTATGGTGTTGGAGAAGACTCTTGAGAGTCCACTGGACTTTCAAGGAGAGCCAACCAGTCCATCCTAAAGGGGATCAGTCCTGAGTGTTCATTGGAAGGACTGATGCTAAAGCTGAAACTCCAATACTTTGGCCACCTGATGTAAAGAGCTGACTCATTGGAAAAGACCCTGATACTGGGAAAGACTGAAGGCGGGAGAAGAAGGGGAGGACAGAGGATGAGATGGTTGAATGGCATCACTGACTCAATGAAGATGAGTCTGGTGAAGTCCAGGAGTTGGTGATGGACAGGGAGGCCTGGCGTGCTGCAGTCCATGGGGTCACAAAGAGTCCGACATGACTGAGCGACTGAACTGAACTGAACTTCTTTGTGGTTCAACTTCACATCCATATATAGCTACAGGAGAAACCATAGATTTGGCTATACAGACCTTTGGTGGCAAAGTGATGTCTCTGCTTTTTAATATGCTATCTACGTTGGCATAGCTTTTCTTCCATGAAGCAAATGTCTTTCAATTTTATTCCTGCAGTCACCATCTGCAATGATTTTGGAGCCTAAGAAAATACAGTCCGTCACTGTTTCCATTGTTTCTCCATCTGTCTGCCATGAGGTGATGGGACTGTATGCCGTGATCTCAGTTTTTTGAATGGTAAGTTTTAAGCCAGCTCTTTTACTCTCCTCTTTCACCTTCATCAAGAGGCTCTTCAGTTCCTCTTTGCTTTCTGCCATTAGAATGGTATCATCTGCATATCTGAGGTTGATGATATTTACTCTGGCAATCTTGATTCCAACATGGGATTCATCCAGCCTGGAATTTCACTAGTTATACTCTACCTATAAGTTAAATAAACAAGGCGACAATACACAGCTCTGATGTACTTCTCTCCCAGTTTTGAACCAGTTCGTTATTCCATGTCCAGTTCTAACTTTGCTTCTTGACCTGCATAGAGATTTCTTCCAAGGCAGGTAAGATGGTCTGGAATACTTATCTCTTTAAAAATTTTCCGCAGTTTTTTATGATCCACACAAAGTATTTTATGGGGCCATTACCGTGTATACTATGTAATATTTGCTATGTTTCTCTTAGTGGCATATCATCTTTGATATTTCAAAATGTCATTTTGTATTTAGGAAGCTTTCTTTTCTTTCTAGTAGAAATATTTGTATTTACATCCTTTATCTTTAATCTCCCGTTTTCAAAATTCAGTTCAGTTCAGTTCATTTCAGTCGCTCAGTCATGTCCGACTCTTTGCGACCCCATGAATCACAGCACGCCAGGCCTCCCTGTCCATCACCAGCTCCCGGAGTTCACTCAAACTCATATGCATCGAGTCGGTGATGCCATCCAGCCATCTCATTCTCGATCATCCCCTTCTCCTCTCGCCCCCAATCCCTCCCAGCATCAGGGTCTTTTCCAGTGAGTCAACTCTTCGCATGAGGTGGCCAAAGTATTGGAGTTTCAGCTTTAGCATCAGTCCTTCCAATGAACACCCACGACTGATCTCCTTTAGAATGGACTGGTTGGATCTCCTTGCTTATTCTACTACTATCTGATTTGTTGGTTTTAACTAGTCTGTTTTGACACTAGCCTTAAAATAATCAATGATCTTATTCTACTTCCTTCTTTTTTTCTTTTTTCCTCCTGTTTTACTTTCATTCATTCCACTATTTCAGAACATATATTTATCTGGATGTCTCCCACCCATGTCACCAACATCACTTTAGTCATATTTCTACATCTACATATATTAAATCATTTCCATTAGCCTTTTTACTGAAGTTGCTCCAGTTATTTCTTGCTAGAATGAAATGCATCATATATTCAAATCTTTGGAAAAGGCTGATGTGTTTAGTATTCCCTGACTTACTGAATATTTAAAACTGCCTTTCTATAGCCTCAGTATTTAAAATACAGCTTCGCTGGGATTACATTCTTGGCTCATGCTCTTTTTCTTTGTGTATTTTGAAAATGCTGCTCTACTATTTCGTTACCTTACATTTAGTTCTTGAGAAATCTAATGCCAGGCTGATTTCTCTTTACCTTTATGAAGAGTTTGATCTTTCTGCTTTAAGGTCCTGAGAATCCTTTATCATTTATTCTTAAAGACTATGAGCTTTACTCAGGAAAGTGTTAGAGTTTATTTTCACAAAGTCAATTTTCTTAAACTATTTCAATATTTTATTTCTAAAACAAATTTTATTGGATTACAGTTTTGAATATTAATTCTGATCTATTTTTTATTTATTTGCTTGCTTTTCTTCCTGAAGAACTCCAATTTCATGAGTGTTGGAACTTCTTTTTCTGGCTTCCATTTTAACCACTTTTTATATGAGTTTTTAAAATTTCTCTCTTTAATTTTCATTCTTCTGATGCTTTACATATCTTTCTTTGATATGCCTTATTAAAATTTCCTTGGAATCTGTTTTTCTTTGAGCCTTATGTTTCTGAAATTGCTTTCTTTTAAACTTTTTTCAAATTATTCCTTACAGGTACTCTGATAGAGACAGAAAAGGCACAAAGTAGGTGATCAAATAATTAATCCCATTCCGTGGTGGCTCAGACAATAAAGAATCTGCCTGCAATGCAAAAGATCCAGATCTGATCCCTGGGTCGGAAAGATACCCTGGAGAAGGGGATGGCAACGCACCCCAGTATTCTTGCCTGGAGAATTCCATGGACAGAGGAGCCTGGCGGGCTACAGTCCACGGGGTGGTAAATAGTCAGACAACACTGAGTGACTAACATCACCAAGAGATCACAAGTAAAGGAAAAAGTATGGGAGACCCCTGTATGTTAATGATCACTCAGTAATAATTTGCTTAATCGTGAAACCAAGCAGGCTTGTTTAGCAAAATAAAATGCAACAGAAGCATGGGATAGGCTCCCAAAACAATAAAACAGTAGCGGAATGGGATCCACATCCCGCCCAGTGAGTTCAATAACTTCACAATTCCCAGGAGATTCTCCTCTGTGCACACTAAACTCTATTCAATACTCTGTAATGATCCATATGAGAATAGAATCTTTAAAAAAATGAATATGTATGTATGTACACCCAAAAAAGATGTCCTTTTCATTATAGGGGACTGGAATGCAAAAGTAGGAAGTCAAGAAACACCTGGAGTAACAGGCAAATTTGCCCTTGGAGCACGAAATGAAGCAGGGCAAAGGCTAATAGAGTTTTGCCAAGAGAACGCACTGGTCATAGCAAACACCCTCTTCCAACAACACAAGAGAAGACTCTACACATGGACATCACCAGATGGTCAACACCGAAATCAGATTGATTATATTCTTTGCAGCCAAAGATGGAGAAGCTCTATACTGCTAGCAAAAACAAGACCAGGAGCTGACTGTGGCTCAGATTATGAACTGTTTACTTCCAAATTCAGACTTAAATTGAAGAAAGTAGGGAAAACCACTACACCATTTAGATATGACCTAAATCAAATCCTTTATGATTATACAGTGGAAGTAAGAAATAGATTTAAGGGACTAGATCTGATAGACAGAGTGCCTGATGAACTCTGGACAGAGGTTCGTGACACTGTACAGGAGGCAGGGACCAAGACCATCCCCATGGAAAACAAATGCAAAAAAGCAAAATGGCTGTCTGAGGAGGCCTTACAAATAGCTGTGAAAAGAAGAGAAGTGAAAAGCAAAGGAGAAAAGGAAAGATCTAAGCATCTGAATGCAGAGTTCCAAAGAATAGCAAGGAGAGATAAGAAAGCCTTCCTCAGTGATCAATGCAAAGAAATAGAGGAAAACAACAGAATGGGAAAGACAAGAGATCTCTTCAAGAAAATTAGAGATTCCAAGGGAACATTTCATGCAAAGATGGGCTCAATAAAGGACAGAAACGGTATGGACCTAACAGAAGCAGAAGATATTAAGAAGAGGTGGCAAGAATACACAGAAGAACTGTACAAAAAAGATCTTCACAACAAAGATAATCACGATGGCGTGATCACTGACCTAAAGCCAGACATCTTGGAATGTGAAGTCAAGTGGGCCTTAGAGAGCATCACTATGAACAAAGCTAGTGGAGGTAATGGAATTCCAGTTGATCTATTTCAAGTCTTGAAAGATGATGCTGTGAAAGTGCTGCACTCAATATGCCAGCAGATTTGGAAAACTCAGCAGTGGCCACAGGACTGAAAAAGGTCAGTCTTCATTCCATCCCAAAGAAAGGCAATGCCAAAGAATGCTCAAACTACCACACAATTGCACTCATCTCACACGCTAGTAAAGTCATGCTCAAAATTCTCCAAGCCAGGTTTCAGCAATATGTGAACTGTGAACTGCCAGATGTTCAAGCAGGTTTTAGAAAAGGCAGAGGCACCAGAGATCAAATTGCCAACATCCGCTGGATCATGGAGAAAGCAAGAGAGTTCCAGAAAAACATCTATTTCTGCTTCATTGACTATGCCAAAGTCTTTGACTGTGTGGATCACAATAAACTGTGGAACATTCTGAAAGAGATGGGAATACCAGACCACCTGACCTGCCTCTTGAGGAACCTGTATGCAGGTCAGGAAGCAACAGTTAGAACTGGACATGGAACAACAGACTGGTTCCAAATAGGAAAAGGAGTATGTCAAGGTTGTATATTGTCATCCTGCTTAGTTAACTTAAATGCAGAGTACATCATAAGGAATGCTGGGCTGGAAGAAGCACAAGCTGGAATCAAGATTGCTGGGAGAAATATCAGTAACGTCAGATATGGAGATGACACCACCCTTATGGCAGAAAGTGAAGAGGAACTCAAAAGCCTCTTGATGAAAGTGAAAGAGGAGAGTGAAAAGGTTGGCTTGAGCTCAACATTCAGAAAACAATGGTCATGGCATCTGGTCCCATCACTTCATGGGAAATAAATGGGGAAGCAGTGGAAACAGGGTCAGACTTTATTTTTTTGGGCTCCAAAATCACTGCAGATGCTGATTGCAGCCATGAAATTAAAAGACGCTTACTCCTTGGAAGGAAAGTTATGACCAAGCTAGATAGCGTATTAAAAAGCAGAAACATTACTTTGCCAACCAAGGTCTGTCTAGTCAAGGCTATGGTTTTTCCAGTGGTCATGTATGGATGTGAGAGTTGGACTGTGAAGAAAGCTGATCGCCAAAGAATTGATGCTTTTGAACTGTGGTGCTGGAGAAGACTCTTGAGAGTCCCGTGGACTGCAAGGAGGTCCAACCAGTCCATTCTAAAGGAGATCAATCCTGGGTGTTGATTGGAAGGACTGACGCTAAAGCTGAAACTCCAATACTTTGGCCACCTCATGCGATGAGTTGACTCACTGGGAAAGACTCTGATGCTGGGAGGGACTGGGGGTGGGAGGAGACGGGGACGACAGAGAATGAGATGGCTGGATGGCATCACCGACTCAATGGACATGAGTTTGAGTGAACTCTGGGAGTTGGTGATGGACAGGGAGGCCTGGCGTGCTGTGATTCTTGGGGTTGCAAAGAGTCGGACACAACTGAGCGACTAAACTGAACTGAACTGATAACTGACTCAGTTTGCCATACAGTAGAAACTAACACAACATTGTCAATCAAACATACTCCCATAAAATATAAATCACTTATCTTTTACTTTGCCTCTCACTGAATTCTTTCTGTGTTAGGACATAAAGAACTGGAGCTCCTTCGAGCCCCCCTACCACAAGACACATTTCTGTTTTTTATAACGACCCCCTGAAACAAAAGGAAACCCAAAAGAAAGGTAGCTAGGGTGGAAAGAAATAGAAGACAATAAATTACAGTTAAATATTTTACTGTTACTAATTTTATCCCAAACATGACCTCATAAATCTCTACAAGGGCATAAACAGGGCCACTAATAAGACAGCCCCTGAAGGCTAAGATTGATGAGCATCACAGTAATTCCACCTCTGGTGACAACTGGTTGTCAAGCATATGCAAAGTGCTTGCCTACATTATCTCATCTGATACATTTATGTAATGCTGAGAGAGTATCTATTTAGGATAAAGAGTTATCGTCCTCATTTTAGGATGAGGAATATGAGGCAACAAATGATAAACTCCAAGTGCCAAACTTTGGGTTAGAATACAGTACCCCATTACTCGAAGGTATGTGTGTCTTCAACACTCTTCTCCGATGCCTCTTTGAAATAGACACAGGATCACTCCCACTATATCCACTTGGACCTCATTGGTTTTTTCTGTCTTAATTGCCTCCAACTCCTACAGATTCTCAGTCAATACTTAAAAAAAAAAATCCTTTCTAGATACATGTATTGAATGATCTGCCTCTGATTCTAGTTTGATTTCTTGCGGTCTCATCTTATTGCAGGTCCTTTGAATAGAAAACACACAGAACTTTTTCTACCTTCACAGCCTTCGTAGTCATGTTAAATGTTCCTGGAACACTCATAGCAGAGCTGTTAGAATTGATTAAAACCACATAGGAACCAGCAACTCTTGAGCATTTCTCCTTGTCCTGATCTTCCTTGCCCACTAACTGCCCTCTCTCCATGAATATAGAGGTTGAGGTTAAAAAGGAGAGACAGACAGATCAAAAACTATGTTAAGGTGTTATTTTGAACTACTGGGTAACTGTACTATCATTTTCTGGGAAGTGGAAGATTGGAGAAGGTGGCCGTTTGGGGTGTTGGAAATCTCTTAATGTTAGCACCTCTGTTTAAAATGGAAACATCAAAAATGAAGCTAAACATTAAGACAGGTGTCTTGCAATAATTAATACTTACAGCAAGATTTAATTTAATACTAGGTATATGAAAAGAAAGAATAAAGTACTAGATTTTACTGCCTTCAATAATCCTAGCTACTTTATACTTTTTAAACAGGGAAAACATGGCAGAAGAGTTTAAATAATATGACTTTTGTCAGTATATTTATTTGTACAGGCGGTTATTTGATCTTAGTTTGGGTTTGTTTGTTTGGATGCCTCCCAAACTAGGACATATGCTCCATAGAGAAATGAATCGTGATTTCTTTGTTTACTGATGTATCCATAAAGCCCAAATGCAATGCATCTGTTTGTGTTAGTCACTGTTAACTTATATTGAATGAGCAACTAAAACAATAACTCCAGCTATCAAATGTTAAAATAATATAAAATATTTATCAACAATGGATTGGATTCTAGATTATTTTAATATTGATATCAGTAAGCACTTTCATTGCTGAAATTAACATTTAAATTAAAAAGTCCATTTTCAGCAACAAAGTTACCATTCTTTTCTATGCCTCCCTTTACACTTATATACATATGCAAAGTAAGAGCCTTCTGACTTGCTTAGTGGCTAGAGCGAGCATCTCTATTTACAGATGAGGATTGAAAAATTACTTTTTTGGCATTATAGAATATGTGTTTGTAAGTCACTTATTTCTTCTACCCCTTGAAAAATCTGTGAACCATTCTGGGCCAGGTAATGGGTTGATTCAGTGCCTCTACAGCAGTGCAAACTTGTCAGCTTCTTTGTGGTATTTCGGACATTTACCATACATTCTTGAGAGTCCCTTGGACTTCAAGGAGATCCAACCAGTCCATTCTAAAGGAGATCAATTCTGGGGGTTCATTGGAAGGACTGATGCTAAAGCTGAAACTCCAATACTTTGGCCACCTCATGCAACGAGTTGACTCACTGGAAAAGACTCTGATGCTGGGAAGGATTGGGGGTGGGAGGAGAAGGGGATGACAGAGAATGAGATGGCTGGATGGCATCACCGACTCAATGGACATGAATTTGAGTGAACTCCGGGAGTTGGTGATGGACAGGGAGGCCTGGCGTGCTGTGGTTCATGGGGTTGCAAAGAGTCGGACACGACTGAGCGACTGAACTGACTGACTGACTGATTGGCCATACTTCTCTCTTCTTCAAACACAGATTCAAACACATAATGCCAAGAAAGTAATTTTGGGGAGTGGGAGGGAGATTCAAGTGGGAGGGGACATATGTATACTTATGGCTTATTCATGTTGTTGTATGGCAAAAACCAACAGAATATGTAAAGCAATTATCCTTAAATTAAAAAAATTAAAATATAGAAGAGTTAAAAACAAGTTATAGGCAAAAAAATAATAATAATAATTTTTCAACCCTCACCTGAGACATTTTTCTTGAGAATGTACTGTAAACAGACCTCCACTCACTCAGGTTACCATTTGTTTCTAGCAGTATTTAATTTCTTTTCCTTACAGTGTGTATTTGTTCTACAGTTATATTATTATACATAAACATATTATATATTATATTATGTGTATACCCAAATATATTGTATACATACATATTGTATATTATTATATTTTATATTATATAATTATATGTATATACCTATAACATCTATAGCAAAATTACTATGTTTGCATATGAAGTACTTATGTCTAGAGAAAATGTAGCTCTTATCATACATTAATACAACAGCTTGTAAATTCATTCAGATAGTGTATGAGCTATTTCCAGATGCCATATTCCTCTTTTCTGTACTGTGTTGTACTTAGTCCCTCAGTCTTGTCCGACTCTTTGTGACCCCATGGACTATAGCCAGCCAGGCTCCTCTGTCCATGGGGATTCTCCAGGCTTCTCTGTCCATGGGGATTCTCCAGGCAAGAATACTGGAGTGGGTTGTCATGCCCTCTTCCAAGGGATCTTCCCAACCCAGGGAAGGAACCTAGGTCTCCCACACTGTAGGCAGATTCTTTACTGTCAGAGCCACCAGGGAAGCCTAAGAATATTAGAGTGGGATCTTCCTGACCCAGGAATCAAACTGGGGCCTCCTGCATTGCAGGTGAATCCTTTACCAGCTGAGCTATCTGAAATATATATATATATATATATAATTATATAAATATAATATAATGTATTATATATAATATTATCTTATATATAATATATATATATATACACACATATACACACAAACTCTTAACCTAAGTTTAGTAGTTTAGTTATACTTTTAAAATTATAAAAACTCCTATGGTAAGCTAAATAATGGCCACCAATAAAAGCAATAACTACATTATTCACAAGGTGCAGCTATTGTATATTGTCAACATATAAATTATTTTCTAAATTGGAAAGATTAAAAACACTGCACAAAGTCTTTTGCAGAACTACTCCATAAAAGCAAACAGCAATGCTGTATAAATTTCCCTCTTTCTTTCTATGAAGTCTCTTTTAATACCTATCTCACAGTATTGTTACCAAGGTTATATTTTCTACTATTTTTTTAGGTGAAGAAACAAGTTCAAAAACATTATGAGATTTGTCCAAGGTGACCCAACTAGAAAGCAGTAAAGGAATGAAACTAAACCTTCTACCTTCAAAACAACACTGTTTTCTCTACATCAATATCCTGTCCTTTTTTCAGTAAAAAGAGAGAGAGAGAAAATCTAAAAGAATAAAAACAGATGTCCATTGCATTGACTGGTTAGTAGAGGGCCTCAGCTGACCATTTCATTGACAATGAATCTCATTTTGTTATAGATTTCTGCCTCTGTTTTAAGCCTTAATAGCTCAGTTGGTAAAGAATCCACCTGCAATGAAGGAGACCCCAGTTAGATTTCTGGGTCTGGAAGATCCATTGGAGATGGGATAGGTTACACTGTAGCATTTTGGGGCTTCCTTTGTGGCTCAACTGGTAGAGAGTCTGCCCACAATGCAGGAGACCTGGGTTTGATCCCTGAGTTGGGAAGATCTCCTGGACAAGGGAAAGGCTACTCATTCCAGTCCAGTATTCTGGCCTGGAGAATTCCATGTACTGTATAGTACATGGGATCTCAAAGAGTCGGACACGACTGAGCAAGCATAAAATTTAAGCCTTAGTCATTCATATCTATCATCTGCATAACTTATGCAAAAAGACTCATAAGGAATAATGAGAATATATTTCACCAAGAACTTTTTATCAGCTGAGAGATTCTTTGATTCCACATTCCCAAATATGTTTGTGCTGATATGAGAATTCAATTTACTAGGCCAATATATAAAGTGGTAAAAAAGATAATAAACAGGATGTAGTTGATGAGGAAAGTAAGAATTGATATAAGATTTTAGCGCCATGAAGCTTCTTTCTTTGTAAATAAACTTGACCCAAGAAAATAAAAAAAAAAGAAACCAGGGAGTAACTTTTAAAGGAGTTATTTGCTTTCTGAAATTTATTTTACTGCAAATCAGTACATAAAAGTTGTTAGTCAAGTTATATATTAAAGATATATTGCATTAACTAATTGCATTAATTAATCTTAAATTTTATCAATAAATAATAAAGAATACATTAAATTAAGCATGAGGATATCCAAGTAATGGTTTTATTTGTGTGAGCATGGAGAAGGTATTCCAGAAATGTTGGGTCTAAGACCTGAATAATGACAGAAGTGATGCCTGGTAAGAACAAAAGGGGTGGGAATGGGAGGGTCACAGATGGATGGAGTTAAAAGGAAAAATTGACAGACATGTATGATTTTGAGTCATCTTGGTCTGCTGTGCTTGTTGATCAAGCATCTCCCCACTTTGCAGCCTCCCAGCTGACCTCCAGTACTTAACTGAGAAGAAACTGACCCATAAACAATGCATGCTTCCAAGGCATGGCAATCACTAACCTTGGGGTAGGGAGAAGACAAATGGTTCCTTGGTTTTAAAGCCAAACTGCATAGTTAGCTGGCTGGTGTGTCTGAGGAGCAAAAATTTGACTCATCCCATAAAATAAATTCACAGTCTCTTATTTAATATTTTTTACATTTTGCATTAAGATAATACTTCTTAGTCTTTTCTGATTAACAAAGTAATATCTGTTAGGAAAAATTTAGAAAACACAGATCAACACAAGAAAATAAGTTGCCTATAATCCCATTACCCATAAATAACCATTATTAACATTTTTATTTTTAGGTATTTTCTCTTTAGAAAGTAATAGCAGGTTCCACACCCTCCACCCAATGTAGTAAGCTGAAAGCGTCCTTGTTTCCATTCTTGAGACAACAACAAAAGCAGAGAAACAACAAGTTTATGACTTTTCTTCGAATCCATCAGAGATCTACAGCCCTGGGTAACTAACCAGCCTAAAGTCTAGGGAGAGACAGGTGCTTCAGAAAGAAATGGAGAGAAAGTTCTTGTTTACCTGAGGCAGACACACCAGACACTAGTAGAAAAAATCCAGCTGAAATAATTAAGGCATTGGTGGAAGTTAAGTGGGTCTGACAAGCAAGTAAACAACCCCAAGAACTGTTGCTGTGCTGGGAATTTTCACCCTCTTATGCGCTTTTCTCTATGGATCCCACAAAAATGTTTGCTGAGAGTCCTGGAAAGATGTCCCTGTGGTACCAGCCTGGGGGAGAGGAACAACAAATGTCTACAGAAAAGGTGCGAAACTACCTCACATGACTCAAAGAACGAAACCCTTAATATTGGGAGGAAGGAAGGAGCACAAGCCTACTGTCACCTTAGGCCCTATTATAATCCTTTGCAGTTGGAGAATTTGCGCAGAAAAACATTTCTGCCCCTAAGGAAGGAGCAGGAATACCATGAGAATACCATGAGAATACCACAATGGGCTCAGAACTACACCTGGGGGACAGAGCAATAACAGTCAGAGCCAGGAGACCCAGGCTCACACTGCTTGTCTAAGGCTGAGGCTTAATCACAAGTGAAAGAATGCCCCTTCCCCTCCCTATACCATCAGAACGACAAGTGTAGAGTAACAGGAATATGGAGCGTGGCTTGAGTAATTGCAAGAGCAAAGAGGCAAATCAGTGCGAGGGCAGAAAAAAGAGAAAATGTAAAGATGAAAATGCAACAGACACTGAGTAAAGCCATCTGGTAAACCAGCCCTCAACCTAAACACTAGGCATCATCACAAGCATTTGAAGACAATGGGTCCCCCAGCAAGGAGGGTGGCTGAGGAAGGGGCAGACTCTGCAGGACAGGAACCCTCCTCTGTCTTCACCTGACAAGTTCCCTCTTGGAACCTGGAGGCATATAAGAACCTGTCCTCTAAGGCGGTGTGAAGATCCTTTAATGAAATTAGGATAAAAACCCATTTTATGTAAAGCTTTATTATTTACCACTGGAGCACAGAGCCTCCATTGGTGCACTTTTCCCAGGTACAACAGATGTCGCCAGTGTCCCTGGTGGAAGGTGGACTAACCTTCCAGAGGGAGAGATCTCCCAACTTCTGACCACTTGATCCTTGCTTGGTATTTTTTCTGCAATGCCATTTACTCTCCCAGAATTCACCTCATCTTTTTTCTCTTTTAAAAATTTTTTTCATTTTACGGGAGAGTATAGTTGATTAACAATGTCATGTTAGTTTCAGGTGTGCAGCAAAGTGATCAGTTGTGCATATACATGTACATATATATACATGTATTTTTCAAATTCTTTCCCCATTTTGACTATCACATAATACTGAGCAGAATTCCCTGTGCTGTTTCGTAGGTCCTTGTTGGTTATCCATTTTAAATAGAGCAGTATGGACATGTCAATCCCAAACTCCCTAACTTATTTTCAATACAAGTAGAATCCAAGGTTTTCTTTCAAATGATCTTTAAAAAGAGAAGATTTGAAAAATCCGAAAAAGGCCAATATTTTTCACGTAACGTGAAACAACTATAAAATGGTTAACTATTAAATAGTGCACAAAATCTAACAAAAGCAGAGGCAATAAATGACAAGTACCCATTTGTTGAACTTCCAGTATAGAGGTTTTAATTATTCTGCATAAATAAAAAATTATAATTTCATAAATACACAATTATTTTTCACTGTATTTCCTCTATATATCAATATCAAGCCTGCACATTTTTTCTGATTTGGTACATATCATGTGGCAATTACTTCACAGATATGGGGGTTTTGTTAATCACTGCCAGAAACCACCTTAGTTATTCCACATGTATATGTTTTCCTAATACTTGGAAGTTAGAAAGAATTAAACATTCAAATTACATTTAACTCTGATGGAAGAAATACAGCATTTCAGAAAGTAGGAAAAGAATCTCTTCCTTATAAGAATGAGCAATTCAAAACCACACTCCCTGAACAGACTTATAAATTCAGTGCAATACTAATTATAATTTCAGCAAAGTTTCTCATAGATATCTGTTATGGATAGAGTGTAGACATCCTCTCTAAATTTATATGTTGACACCTCAACCCCCAATCTGACTATTTCGAGATATGAGCCTTTGTGCAGGTCATTAAGGTTAAATGAGGTTATAAGAGTTGGGCTTTGATCCAACAGAACTGGTGTCCTTATAAGAAGAGATAAGAGTTTGCTTTCTCTCTCTTTTTCTCTCTCCATCCTGTGCAAGAACACAATAGGTCAGCACCTTGACCTGGACTTTCTAGTCTCGAGAACTGTGATAAATAAATTTCAGTTGTTTAAATCATACAGTTTTTGATATTTTGCTATGGCAGCCTAAGCTGAACACAATGTTAATAGCTAACTCAAAAAACTTGTATGGGAAAACAAAGAAACTAGAATAGAATAGCCAAAGCACTTTTGAGAAAGAAAAGCAGTGTTAAATAATGCACACTATACTTATTATTAAGACTTATTACGACTTAGAGTAATCAAGACAGTATAGTACTGACAAAAGGATAGACACAGAAAGCACAAAAATAGATGTATACAAATATGATCAACTGTTGACAGAAGTACAAAGGCGGCTCAAACAAACATGCTGTTTCGGAACACTAGACATCACTGAAAAATTAACATTCACCAACCGCTAATTCTTTACACAAAATTAACTCAAAAGGGTTATAGATCTATAGGGTTATAGATCTAAATTTAAAACATATAATTCTAAAATTCTTAAGAAAAAATAGAAAAATCGGCTTAGAGAAACAGTTTTTAAACACAACTCCAATATCATCAAATGTAAAAAACTGATTAATTGTACTTCATCAAAATGAAAAACTCTCTTTCTGTAAAAGATTCTGGTAAAGGAACAAAATATAACCTATAAACTGGGATAAAATACTCCTTAATCTGACATCTGACAAAGTATTATATCCAAAATGTGCACACGGGTTTACACAACAATGTTCCCAACAATGGAACTCAACAATGTTTCAATAAAAAACAAACCAACAAACAAGGATGGGCAAAAACTTTGAACAGACACTTCATTAAAGGGGTGTGGATGGAAATGCAGCACAAAATAGGTGTTTAACACCGTTTTACTAGTTAAATCAGGAAGCAACAGTCAGAACTGTACATGGAACAACAGACTGGTTCCAAATAGGAAAAGGAGTATGTCAAGGCTGTATATTGTCACCTTGCTTATTTAACTTATATTCAGAGTACATCATGAGGAATGCTGGGCTGGAAGAAGCACAAGCTGGAATCAAGATTGCTGGGAGAAATATCAATAACCTCAGATATGCAGATGACACTACCCTTATGGCAGAAAGTGAAGAGGAACTAAAAAGCCTCTTGATGAAAGTGAAAGAGGAGAGTGAAAAGGTTGGCTTGAAGCTCAACATTCATAAAACAAAGATCATGGCCTCTGGTCCCATCACTTCATGGGAAATAGATGGAAAAACAGTGGAAACAGTGTCAGACTTTACTTTTTTGGGCTCCAAAATCACTGCAGATGCTGGTTGCAGTCATGAAATTAAAAGATGTTTACTCCTTGGAAGGAAAGTTATGACCAACCTAGATAGTACATTAAAAAGCAGAGACATTACTTTGCCAACAAAGGTCCATCTAGTCAAGGCTATGGTTTTTCCCGTGGTCATGTATGGATGTGAGAGTTGGACGGTGAAGAAAGCTGTTTGCCGAAGAATTGATGCTTTTGAACTGTGGTGTTGGAGAAGACTCTTGAGAGGCCCTTGTACTGCAAGGAGATCCAAGCAGTCCATTCTAAAGGAGATCAATCCTAGGTGTTCATTGGAGGGACTGATGCTAAAGCTGAAACTGCAATACTTTGGCCACCTCATGTGATGAGTTGACTCACTGGAAAAGACTCTGATGCTGGGAAAGGTTGGGGGCGGGAGGAGACGGGGACGACAGAGAATGAGATGGCTGGATGGCATCACCGACTCGATGGACATGAGTTTGAGTGAACTCCGGGAGTTGGTGATGGACAGGGAGGCCTGGCGTGCTGTGATTCATGGGGTCGCGAAGAGTCGGACACGACTGAGCAACTGAACTGAACTGAACTGAACTAGTTAAATGCAAAGTAACTGTTGATATACCATTACATGGGCTTCCCAGGTAGTGGTAGTAATAAAGAACCTACATGCAAACTCAGGAGACATAAGAGACATGGGTTCAGTCCCTGGGTCGGGAAGATCCCCTGGAGGAAGGCATGGCCACACACTCCAGTATTCTTGCCTGGTGATTCCCATGGACAGAGGATCATGGCAGGCTAAAGTCCATAGGGTTGCAAAAGAGTCAGACATAACTGAAGTGACTTAGATGTATGCACATGGAAATTTATAAGACTTACTGGAAACTCTAAGGATGTATAAAGAATCTTTAAAGGCTCATTAAAAGTAAAATTATATTTGCTTTTCATGACCTGGCACTTTCACAAGCACTACCATGGCTTTCTCAAATGGCAAAATTTAGAACAATTCTATTCTTGGCCTGGGTGTACACCTAACTCATTCTGAGATTTTAAGCAAGTCATCTTTTCCTTAGATTTGTTTTCTGTTATATAAAATAAAGTGGTAAAAAGCTTTTCAAAAGCTGCTATAGACTTAGCAGAAATTCTTATAGACTGAGCACGTTAGAATCACATCAGAAACTTCTGAAAAATGTTGCTTCCTGGAAAGGCATCATCTTCAAAGATTCTAACTTAATTGATCTTTGTGGAGTTTAAGCATTGATTTATAGTTAAGACTGAGACTCACGGACCCAAAGCTCATGATTCAACCATGTTCAAAAGCAGTCTTCTATGGATGTGTTACAGTGTCTGGCTCTTTACTGTTAAAAGTTGGATGTGTATCACATTTAGTTGATCATATTGCGATGTGTCCTGTTGAGTTGATTAATATCACCATTGCAGCTGCAGACACTGAGAGGCTGCACAAACAAAAATGGGCGAAGTTGGGCTCTGTGGGGGCCTCGTCCCATTTTACTGCCTCTGAGTACACTGACCCTGGCCATCTCCAAACTCCTTAAGCTGCACCCCCCATTTGTTTGCCTTTTACACTTACATCCTTAAAGGTAAGTAGGTTGCTTGCTTACACCAACATAGATGGATATTGGTCACCTTCATGCATTCAGGAACTGCTGAACCTGCACAATATCCTTTCAAATTCCATGACTACCAACGATCCAATCTTCAATCTGAAATGTCAGAACCCTCACAATTAGCTACTGAGCCTTGTTTCAGAAATCTGAACCAAACCCACTAATTTCTGACTATGTTTTGAGACCACGTTAAAAGAACAGCACCTGGCACCCGCCCACACCATCAGGAGCTCAAATTCTGATGGCCATCATCCAGTACCATATGCCTAATTGCACCTCCCTTTTTCAGCTCTCATAATTGGTAGACGCTTACACTTTGGAGAGCATTGCCACAGGCACAAGAATCAAGAACAGTGGCAAAGCTAAGAAACTGGAAAGGAGGATTTCAGCCAAACTAATTTTTTTGAGGTTTCCATGATGTCATACCTTTCATTTGTTTTTTTGAAACATAAACTTCCCAACTATTTATTTTAATGTAATATACAAAAAGTTACAAATATCTTCCATTAATTCTTCCAGAACTTCATTGCTTAGTTGTTGTTTTTTTTTAAACAGGTGCAGTGATCACTGCAATTACAAAGCACAATTAAGACTCTGAGTCTCAGGAATCAAGAGATTTCTAGGACTTTGAATGCGCACAGATATTTCCTTTGTCTTTGAACAAGTACTATGCCCTAATGTGCAACATAAAAATTACACACTGAACCACTTCTCTACAACAGTGATGTTTTTTCCTGATACTTTAACTTTTTCTTTTCTTGTACTTTAATTTTAAATGGAGAAATGTATATTGTGCTTGTCACATATCTTGGAATAAAAACGTCAGTGCTAGTAATCAGTACAGTCATTACAGATAGTGATGTAGACTGGAAGAGACTCAGAGGAGAGTGGAGATGGGTATCTTTGCTTTTGTACCCAACCCAGGATGCAGTGTTCTATAAATGTTCATTAGATCCTATTGGTTTATGATCTTGTTATGTCATTCTATATCCTTGATGATTTTTTGCCTAGTTGTTTTATCAGTTGTTGAGAAAAGTCCTTAAAGTGTGCAACTATAACTGTAAATTTGTCGATTTCTCCTGTCCTACAAGTTTGCTGCTTCACATATTTTGCAGCTCTGTTGTTTTGCACATAGGCATTTAAAGTGCCTGTGTCTTTTTAATAGATTGACTTTTTTTAAGAAATAAATATAAATTGCTTTATTTCACTCCTTTGGTAGCTTTTTCAAAAATTTGTTTATTTTTTAATTAGAGGATAATTGCTTTATAGAATTTTGTGGTTTTCTGTCAAACTTCAACATGGATCAGCCATAGGTATATATATATCCCCTACTTCTTGAACCTCCCTTCCATCTCCCTCCCCAACCCCTCCCCCAAGTTGCTACAGAGCCCCTGTTTGAGTTTTCTGAGACATACAGCAAATTCCCGTTGGCTATCTAATTTACATATGATAGTGTAATTTTCCATGTTACTATCTCCATACATCTCACCCTCTCCTCCCCTTTCCCTGTGCCCATAGTCTGATTTCTAAGTCTGTTTCTCCACTGCTGCCCTGTCAATAAATTCTTCATTACTATCTTTCTAGATTCTGATATATGCAATAATATATAATATTTATCTTTCTATTTTTGACTCATTTCATTCATATAATAGGCTCTAGGTTCATCCACCTCATTAGAACTGACTCAAATGTGTTCCTTTTTATGACTAAGTAGTATCCCATTGTGTATATGTACCACAACCTCTTTATCCATTCATCTGTCAATGGATATCTAGGTTGCTCCCATGTTCTAGCTATTGTAAATAGCGCTACAATGAACAATGGGATACATGTGTCTTTTTCAACCCTGATTTCCTCAGGGTATACGCCTAGGAGTGGGATTGCTGGGTCATATGGTGGCTTTTTTCCTAGTTCTTTAAGGAGTCTCCATACCATCTTCCATCGTGGCTGCATCAATTTACATTTCCACCAACAGAGCAAGTTCAGTTCAGTTCAGTCGCTCAGTCGTGTCTGACTCTTTGAGACCCCATGAATCACAGTATACCAGGTCTCCCTGTCCATCACCAACTCCCAGAGTTTACCCAAACTCATGTCCATCCAGTCAGTAATGCCATCCAGCCATCTCATCTTCTGTTGTCCCCTTCTCCTCCTGCCCCCAATCCCTCCCAGCATCAGGGTCTTTTCCAATGACTGAACTCTTCGTATGAGGTGGCCAAAGTATTGGAGTTTCAGTTTTAGCATCAGTCCTTCCAATGAACACCCAGAACTGATCTCCTTTAGGATGGACTGGTTGGATCTCCTTGCAGTCCATGGGACTCTCAAGAGTCTTCTCCAACACCACAGCTCAAAAGCATCAATACTTCGGCGCTCAGCTTTCTTTATAGTCCAACTCTCACATCCATACATGACCACTGGAAAAAACCATAACCTTGATTAGATGGACCTTTGTTGGAAAAGTAATGTCTCTGCTTTTTAATGTGCTATCTAGGTTGGTCATAAATTTCCTCCCAAGGAGTAAGCATCATTTAATTTCCTGGCGGAAGTCACAATCTGCAGTGATTTTGGAGCCCCACAAAATAAAGTCTGACGCTGTTTCCACTGTTTCCCCATCTATTTCCCATGAAGTGATGGGACCAGATGCTATGATCTTCGTTTTCTGAATGTTGAGCTTCAAGTCAACTTTTTCACTCTCCTCTTTCACTTTCATAAAGAAGCTTTTTAGTTCCTCTTCACTTTCTACCATAGGGGTAGTGTCATCTGCATATCTGAGGTGATTGATATTTCTCCCAGCAATCTTGATTCCAGCTTGTGCTTCTTTCAGCCCAGCGTTTCTCATGATGTACTCTCAGTTCAGTTCAGTTCAGTCGCTCAGTTGTGTCCGACCCTTTGCGACCCCATGAATCTCAGCACGCCAGGCCTCCCTGTCCATCACCAACTCCCGGAGTTCACTCAAACTCATGTCCATCGAGTCGGCAATGCATAAGCAGGGTGACGGTATACACCCTTGACGTACTCCTTTTCCTACTTGGAACCAGTCTGTTGTTCCATGTCTAGGTCTAACTGTTGCTTCCTGACCTGCATACAGGTTTCTCAAGAGGCAGGTCAGGTGGTCTGGTATTCCCATCTCTTTCAGAATGTTCCACAGTTTGTTGTGATCCACACAGTTAAAGGCTTTGGCATAGTCAATAGAGCAGAAATAGATGTTTTCTGGAACTCTCTTGCTTTTTTGATGATCCAGCAGATGTTGGCAATATGATCTCTGGTTCCTCTGCCTTTTCTAAACCCAGCTTGAACATCTGGAAGTTCATGGTTCACGTATTGCTGAAACGTGGCTTGGAGAATTTTGAGCATTACTTTACTAGTGCGTGATATGAGTGCAATTGTGTGGTAGTTTGAGCATTCTTTGGCATTCCCTTTCTTTGGGATGGAATGAAGACTTACCTTTTCCAGTCCTGTGGCCACTGCTGAGTTTTCCAAATTTGCTGACATATTGAGTGCAGCACTTTCACAACATCATCTTTCAGGATTTGAAATAGCTCAACTGGAATTCCATCACCTCCACTAGCTTTGTTCATAGTGATGCTTTCTAAGGCCCACTTGACTTCACATTCCAGGATGTTTCTCTCTGGGTGAGTGATCACACCATCGTAATGATCTGGGTTGTGAAGATCTTTTTTGTACAGTTCTTCTGTGTATTCTTGCCACCTCTTCTTAATATCATCTGCTTCTGTTAGGTCCATACCATTTCTGTCCTTTATTGAGCCCATCTTTGCATGAAATGTTCCCTTGAAATCTCTAATTTTCTTGAAGAAATCTCTAGTCTTTCCCATTCTATTGTTTTCCTCTATTTCTTTGCATTGATTGCTGAGGAAGGCTTGCTTATCTCTCCTTGCTATCCTTTGGAACTCTGTGTTCAAATGGGGATATCTTTCCTTTTCTCCTTTGCTTTTTGCTTCTCATCTTTTCACAGCTATTTCTATTTCTCCACACCCTCGCCAGCATTTTTTGTTTGTAGACTTTTTGATGATGGCCATTCTGACCTGTGTGAGGTACCTTCTCATTGTAATTTTGATTTGCATTTCTCTAATAATGAGCACTGTTGAGCATCTGTTCATGTGTTTGTTAGCCATCTGTATGTCTTCTTTGGAGAAATGTCTGTTTAGGTCTTCTTCCCACCTTTTGATTGGGTTATTTGTTTTCCTGGTATTGAGTTGCATGAGCTGCTTGTATATTTTGGAAATTAATCCTCTGTCAGTTGTTTCATTTTCTATTATTTTCTCCCATTCTGAGGGCTGTCTTTTCACCTTGCTTATAGTTTCCCTTGCTGTGAAAAAGCTTTTAAGTTTAATCAGATCCCACTTGTTTACTTTTGCTTTTATTTCCATTACTCTAGGAGGTTGGTCATAGAGGATCTTGCTTTGATTTATGTCATTGAATGTTCTGCCTATGTTTTACTCTAAGAGTTTTATAGTTTCTGGTCTTTCATTTAGGTCTTTAATCCAGTTTGAGTTTATCTTTGTATATAGTGTAGGAAGTGTTCTACATTTCATTCTTTTACATGTAGCTGTATAGTTTAGAAAGACTTCTTTATCGTTGAGTAATCTCCCCCTGTGCCTCTAGTAGTTTTCTTTGCCTTGAGATCTACTGTCTCTGATAGTAATGCTTTCTTTTGAATAATATTAGCTAATATTAGCTATAATAATAATAATATTGAATAATAATAAAGGCATGAATAATATGCTTTCTCTTGAATATTAGCATGATACACCTTTTTCCAACTTCCTTATATAGCTATATTTGAAATTAATTTTTTATATACAGCATAAAATTGAATGTTTTTGATTGATTCTGCCAAGTTTTGTCTTTTAATTGGTATTTAGATCATTCAAATTTCGTGTAATCATTGACATGTAAGTGCGTGCGTGGTAAGTCATTAGTCATGTCAGACTCTTCGCGACCCCATCGACTGAAGTCCACCAGTTCCTCTGTCCATGGAGTCCTCCGGGCAAGAACACTGGAGTGGGTTGCTGTGCCCTCCTTCAGGGGATCTCCCTGACCCAGGGATCAAACCAGGGTCTCCTGAACTGGCAGGCATGTTCTTTCCACTAGCACCACCTGGGAAACCCAATCATTGATATATTAGAGCTTAAAACTATTCTTTTGTACTTTTTAGAATTCATTTTCTCTTTTTGTTTCTGTTCTCTTTCTCTCTGCCTTACTGTGGGTTACTTCACATTATTTATTTCAATTTTATTTACCCATAGTATTTTGAGCATATTTATTTGTATGGCTTTTTCTTAGTGATTTCTTTACATATTGCATTAAATACACATCACTTATTAAAGTCTTTTGAGGTATTAATTTGGGCCTCTCTTATGACTCAGATGGTAATGAATCTGCCTACAATACAAGAGACCCAGGTTCAACCCCTGGGTCAGGAAGATCCCATGGAAGACAGAATGGCAACCTACCAGTTTGAACAAAGTGTACAAAACTTTCCCTTTATTTTCTACCCTTTTGTAAGACCATTGTCTTAAATATGATTTAGGAAACCCAAGAGGAGAAAGGAAACCTATTGTTTTTTATCATACTACTGCTTACTGTGTTTTGTATTGGATTTTTTTTCCTGATATTCCAAGATACCTTCCTTATAGTTTCTTTTCTATTTGGAAAACCTCTTTGGGCTTCCCTGGTAGCTGAGTTGGTAAAGAATCTGCCCCCAGTGCAGGAGACCCGGGTTCAATCCTTGGGTTGGGAAGATCCCCTGGAGAAGGAAATGGCAACTTACTCCAGTATTCTTGCCTGGAATATCCTATAGACAGAGGAGCCTGGCGGGCTGCCGTCCATGGGGTTGCAAGAGTTGGACATGACTTAGTGACTAAACCACCGCCACCAGCACTGGTGGCAAATTTTCTTAGTCTTCCCTCATCTAAGAATGTCTTGATTTCACTTTCATTTCTGAAGAATATTTTTACTGGACACAGGATTTTGTGTTGCTAGTTCTTTTTCTCAGCAGTTTTAAAATGTTGTTGCACTTACTTTTGGCCTCCGTGGTTTCTGACAAGAAATTTGCTATTGGTTTGTACTGTTTTTCCTTATGGGTGAGCTTTCCACGTGTCTCTGCTAAAGAATTCACTTGCCAATGCAAGAGATGCAGGTTTGATTCCTGGTCCAGGAAGATCCCCTGGAGAAGGGACCAGCTACCCACTCCAGTATTCTTGCCTGGAAAATCGCATGGACAGAGGAGCCTGGCAGACTACAGTTTGGGTTGCAAAGAGTCAGACACAACTTAGTGACTGAACAGCAGCAACAACCCTTATGGGTAAGGTGATGTTTCTCCACAATTGCTTTCAATATTTTGCCTTTGTCTTTAATTCTTAGATGTTTGACTATGATATGACTTTATGTAGATTTATTTGTGTTCTTTGGGATTTGCTCCACTTCTTGAAGTCTTCTGCCAAATTTTGGGACTTTTTAAACACTGTTTTTCTTCACATGTTCTTGGGACTCTGGTTTTTTCCTTTCTTTTCTTAGAACATATTCTCTCTTTTGTTCAGGTTGGATAATTTACATTGCTCTATATTCCGGTTTACTGGTTTTCTCTTCTTTTCACTTTATTATGTTGTTAAAATCATCGTCAGTGTTGTATTTTTGATTACTATGTTTTCCAGTTCTAAAATTTTCAATTTTTCTTTATGTATGTGTTCTATTTACTTGTAAGACTTCATTTCTTCTCTCCCTTCTTTCCTCCTTCCCCCATCTTTCTTTCCTTTTCCTATTTCTCCAATTTATTTTCAAGTGTGTTTGTAGTTACTTATTGAAGCACTTTTATTATGGCTACTTTAAAGTCTTTGTCAGATAATTCGAGACCTCTTTGTTATCTTAATTTACTGATTTTTCAAAAATATTGTTTGAAATCTTCTTGTTCTTGGCAAGATGAGTAATTCTCTATTAAGCCTGTACATTTAGGGTACTATATGGGAGACTGAAGCTCATTTCTTCTTATAGTGGGCATCTCTCAGCCATGCTCCTGCAGGACACAGCGGCAAGTGGGGAAGTACCTCCTCGTTACTGCCTGGGGAGAGGTGAGGGAAGTAAGATATGGGATAGAATTCACGGTGTCCTCACAACTTCCTTCAACACCTGAGAGGAGGGGTGTCCCCCTTGCTACTAGGCACAGATTGGGGGTTCAGGATCCTCCAGAGACCTCCACTGATACTGGGACTGGTGTGAGTGCCTAGGTATCAATTCCCAAGTGGCTTCATTACTTCCAGGCAGTGGGGGAAGCTCTGACTCTCCACCGTGGCTTCTCTTACACTCCCTCAGTGCCGAGTGGGACAGGGACACGTTGCTGCTATGTGGCAGCAAAGAATAGGCTTCAGTGACACAAAGGCAGGGAGCAGGGGCTGATACATCCTTCTGGAGGTGAACGTCCTGGCTCCCTATTCAGCTTTCACTGATCCAACCTGGGCTGGGGGTTTGCGATGCCTCCTAAGAGCCTAGAAACAGTAGAACAAATCTAGGGGCCACACTTGTCCTTTGATGGCATGGTTGAGAGGGACCACAGGATTTTTTTAATTTGATGTTCTACCAGACAATTTTCTGTCTGCTGGGCTGTCCCTTTCTTGGTCCTTTGGCTAAAAAGAGGAGGCTTTTTTTTTTGTCTGCACTCATGGTTTTTTTGTCTGCACTCAAAACTTCTGGTTTTGTTCAGCTGTTTCAGTTCCAAGTCTGCAACATAAGAGACAAAGGAAAAAAACAACAACAACAGGAACTCAAGATCACGCCATTCCTTGAGTTTCGAGGTCTCTAGTTTGTCAGCCTTCTTCTGTCCAACTTTTGGTCTTATTATGCTTGTTTTACAATCTCCAGAGCTTTTATCTGTGGCTACCGGAAGGAGGAGGGTCAAGTGAATGTCCTCCATCTTCCCCTTTGTCCTATGTGCTAAGTCGCTTCAGTCGTGTCTCTTTGCGACCCCATGGATCGTAGCCTTCAGGCTTCTCTGTCCATGGGATTCTCCAGGCAGGAATACTGGAGTGGGTTGTCATTTCCTTCTCCAAGGGATCTTCCCCACCCAGAGATGTCTTATGTATCCTGCATTGGCAGACAGGTTCTTTACCACTAGCGCCACCTGGGAAGCCAGGAAGTCCCATATCTTTCTTTTAATTTTTTTTTTTTAATTTGATGAAACTAAAGCAGAAGCAAGAGTACCTTCATCTTAACAGTCATTTGCAATCATCAGTGTCTTCTTAAGTGTCAATTTTTGCTCAAGACACTGAAACAGGCATTTACAGATTTGTGTGTGTGTGACAGCCCTTCCTTCCAGGGTCTGGGTGCTGGCCTCTGACGGATGACCACTGTCATAGCTTCTGAAATCTCTGCTCACACAGGCTTCTAACAGATGAGTTATGAGTGAGTCACAATTAAGCCAAATGAGTTCGATGCAGAACTCTGAGAATCAAATCTAGACCAGGTAAAGGCAAAAGCAGCTGGCAGATCAAAGAGCATTGCTCTGAGCGATGAACCATGACTTGGTAGAAGACAAACAGAACTAAAATTCAGGGAGGCAGTTCAAAGGAATGGTGAGCGACCAGTGGAGTATGGGGGGCATGGCCAGGAGTTGAGCCTGAATGGGGCAAAGTGGATGAACAACTTCACGGCTCAGGCTCAGACGGCTTTACCCCAGGGAGAGAGGAGGGGACGGGATTGTGAGGCGGGGAGAGAGAAATTCTGTCGGAGTCACCTCAGCTGGGCGCCAGCAGAGGCAGGGAAAGCTCGTGAGGCGCCTCTGGCTACCGAGACCCGGGCTGCCTTGGAGGAGGGCAGAAGCTGGGTAGCCCGCTCGGAGCTTTGGCCAAGCGCACTTGCAAGCTCAGAGGGGACGAACTGGGAGGAGACTATTTGACGGCCGCGGAGTTCAACGCTTCCCCGCCAGGGAGGAGCGCGGCTCCGACCGCCCCGCGCCGCGGTGGTCTCAGCTCGCGCGCCGCGGTGCCCGCGCGCGTCTGTCTCGGCGCTCTGGGAAGCGGGTCCTCGCGCCGCAGGCTTCCCAGCCCTCGCGCGCACTTTCCGTCTCGCCGCTCTCGACGCGCCCCCAGACAATGGATGGCAGCGCCCTGCTCTCCGCACCAAGGTGAGACCCGCTTTCCCCTCTTTCCTAGCTGACGCGCCTCAAACTCGGCTCTCTGCTCCGAGTCGCTGGCGAACTTGCCCTGGGGGGCGCGGGGCTCCCCAGGACACCGAGGACTCGGAACTTCCAGGAAGTCCGGCTGCGCGGGTGCGAGCAGCTTCGTGGTCGCTGGAAGCTGGCGCACGGGGAGCGCTGCTGCGCGCCGGGGCCGCACGGGGTGGGGAGAGCTCGCGACCGCCTCCAGGGCGGGGGCCCCGGGAAGCCGGGAGCCCGACTTTCTGCGGACCCGGCCCGGAGAGGTTTTGCGCCTTGAGGGGAGAGCGGTTCCAAGGTAGGGATGAAAACTGGAAGGGAGCAGGACTGGGGTAAAGCACCGCTACATCCCGTCCCTCCGGGCCCCCTAGGCGAGTGTCTGCGGTTGCTGGTGGGGAGGTCGAGGTGGGGGCGATTGCCCCTAACTCCCGACTGACCTGGACTGCGCCCGCCGGAGACCTATACCAGAAAGGACCTCTGCCTGCCCCAGTCCCACCCGCCCCACACCTCCTGCCAGGCTCCTTAGCATCTCTGGCCTCGATCGTTCCCTGACGACCCCAGCCCTGGGGTCCGCACGCCGGGAGGTTGTGGGGAGGCCACCTTAGGCGCTGCCCAGCTGGGGACCAACACGTTTTCCCTGATGTGCGTTCCGTCCTGTCTCCTCGCTTTGCCGGTGCTCCGCGCTCGGTTCAGACTCAGTCCTTTGCGCATTTAGGAAACAGATTTTAGTCTTTCTGCCCGCGTAAACCTGAGGGGTGAATTGAGGCCGTGGCGCCGGGGGCGTTCCGGCAGCCGGGCAGGTGGGCTTTTGCGCTCTTTGTGCTCCGCGCGGAGCGTCCATCCCCGTGGAGAGGACGCTGCTGCTCGCGGATGCGGGGGTCTCTGCCGCCCGCACAGCCCCGCCTTTCCGAGGCACAAGGGGCTTCGTGTGGACTCTTTTGCCATCTCTTACTTCCTCCTTTTCCCCAAGCAAACATCTAGGCAGCTTTCAGCCAAGTGTCAGGCTCTGGAATAAACATTTGGAACTCGAATTCTTGGAGAGCACCTAAATCCACCACGCACCGGTTAAAGCAGACACGGAGCTGATACTGTGTTGCTGAGTAGCCGAGACGGGGGTGGGACTGGAGTCGGGGTGGATGGACACCGCTTCTCTAACGTGTTGAAGGCTGCCATCTAGAGACTTGAAGTGTTAATATTTATATTCAGTAAGAAGATAGAGCTACATCCCTTCTCTGGGTAGCAAAGGGCTCTTATAAAGTCTTCTAAGCCTAGCTTGATGCTGCTCCAATATCTGTGGAGTCAAACAAAGTCAGTTCAGTTCAGTTCCGTTCAGTCGCTCAGTCGTGTCCGACTCTCCGCGACCCCATGAATCACAGCACGCTTGGCCTCCCTGTCCATCACCAACTCCCGGAGTTCACTCAAACTCATGTCCACAGAGTCGGTGATGCCATCCAGCCGTCTCATTCTCGGTCCTCCCCTTCTCCTCCCGCCCCCAACCTTTCCCAGCATCATAGTCTTTTCCAGTGAGTCAACTCTTCGCATGAGGTGGCCAAAGTATTGCAGTTTCAGCTTCAGCATCAGTCCTTCCAATGAACACCCAGGATTGATCTCCTTTAGAATGGACTGGTTGGATCTCCTTGCGGTACAAAGGACTCTAAAGAGTCTTCTCCAACACCACAGTTCAAAAGCATCAATTCTTCGGCAAACAGCTTTCTTCACAGTCCAACTCTCACATCCATACATGACCACGGTGAAAACCATAGCCTTGACTAGACAGATCTTTGTTGGCAAAGTAATGTCTCTGCTTTTTAATATATTATCAAGGTTGGTCATAACTTTCCTTCCAAGGAGTAAGCGTCTTTTAATTTCATGGCTGCAATCAGCATCTGCAGTGATTTTGGAGCCCCAAAAAATAAAGTCTGACACTGTTTCCACTTTTTCTCCATCTATTTCCCATGAAGTGATGGGACCAGATGCCATGATCTTTGTTTTCTGAATGTTGAGCTTCAAGCCAACTTTTTCACTCTCCTCTTTCACTTTCATCAAGAGGCTTTTGAGTTCCTCTTCACTTTCTGCCATAAGGGTAATGTCATCTGCATATCATCAAAGTACCACTAACTCATTCCTTTCTATCCTGATGCACGATAAGGACAATAAGAATGTCAGGAAGACTTTTTAAAGCTTAAAACTATATATTGTCTCTTAGTTTGGGTCAAAGTGTGAAACATTTTAAAATCTAACAAACTAGGGATTCACGTTCCCCACCATCTGGTCTACTCCCTACGGTCTTTAGAATGGAAATGGTGAACTGTGTGATTCCAACATTCCAATAAAATAGAGACATTTTTGATAGGAGATTGCTCTAAATCCAGTTTTGCTGATCAATACAGTGGTGCTTGAATCCGAATTATGTATCTATTAAACAGCTGAGGTATTTTCTAAAATATTAGAACTACTTTATACCAATAACTTCTTAAAATTTCTTCTGCACGATTGTAAAATGACCTTTTGAAGAGCAAGTGAACTGGATGAAATTGCTCTGTATCTTGTAGTAGCCTGTAAAAATCTTAATATAGAATTAGCACCAGCTTCAGCTATTTAACCTTTTGAATATTACTGCTTATTTGCCAAGATGCAACACATTTCCACAAATCAGTGTGATAATTCAGCTATTTTATGAGCATCCTTATTAATATAAAAATAGTTAAGTTTAACCCCTATTTCATTTACTACAAGAAATACAATTTCTTCCTGCAATATTTAATTGGAAGTCATAGTGATATGCAAAAAGTAAACTAGAATTTTAAAACAGTGTGTAGAAATTATATTCATTGTATCACTTCTTCACAAAACTTTGAAATTTAAATAATTTATGATTGGATACTCTACAAACTTTTCAAGAAAATGGAAATAAAGAGGAAAAATCAAATTGTTATAAATCAAGATTTGTGTTGTCTAAATCTGATATGTTTTCAGTATTTAATAAAATTAAGTTAGTGATTATAAATCATTGTTTCTCTTAAGAATTATAAAAGCAATTTGATGGTCAACAATTGGACAGATAAAACAAAAAGATTTTTTAATATATCAAGCTAATTAAAGAATATATGTTTTGTGTGGACCTTTAGATTTTAAAATGTTTAATGAATCAAAGATATAATTGACTGAAATTTTAATCAAACAATATTCTGTAGAGATTGATCTTATTTGATTCATACACTGTAGAAATTTTGAAAGATGGTTTTTTGAAAGGAATTGTTTGTTTTTTTGAGTTATTACACTATATTTCCTTACCTCTGTGAAAGCTCCAACTAGTTTTTACTTTGAATATTTTCATCTTTAAATGTGTAATAAGTTATGTGGATTATATTACAATTTTCTTAAAACCACTGTTTGTTAAAGCTGGAAGGTATCTCAAAAAAGGATGGAGCCTGGTCGGCTGCCATCTGTGGGGTCGCACAGAGTCGGACACAACTGAAGCGACTTAGCAGCAGCAGCAGCAGCAGCAAGCTATGGAAACATGAAATGTTTCCATGTTAGCTGTATAGTAGACCCAGAACCTAAGTGTTTTCTGATCAGTAATCCAGTTCAAGGAAAAAACAAACACACAAAATCTAAAAAACAAACCAAAAAAAAAAATTTTTTTTTAGATCTAAAAGTTTAGGTAGAGATTCTTTCATCATGTATTTTACAAAAGGTTTATTTGATTTGCCAAGGCCACATAACTAGGATTTATGAAAACAGAATAGAATCCCAGACTGACAAAATGTGTTGTATTGCTGTAGCACATTATACTACAATGCAGCAGTCACCTCTCACAGAAGGAAAGTTGATCTGACTTATATTGGTAATACTTTGGCCACCTGATGCAAAAACTGACTCATTTGAAAAAACCCTGATACTGGGAAAGATTGAAGGTGGGAGGAGAAGGGGATGACAGAGGATGAGATGGTTGGATGGTATCACCGACTCAATGGACATGAGTTTGAGTAAACTCTGGGAGTTGGTGATGGAGAGGGAGGCCTGGCGTGCTGCAGTCCATGGGGTTGCAAAGAGTCGGACACGACTGAGCGACTAAACGGAACTGAACTGATTATGTGGTTGGTAAAGTTGAAAGTGAAAGTCGCTCAGTCGTGTCCGACTCTTTGCTACCCCGTGGACTGTACAGCCTGCCAGTCTCCTCTGTCCTTGGACTTCTCCAGGCAAGAGTACTGGAGTGGGTAGCTGGTCCCTTCTCCAGGGGACCTTCCTAGCCCAGGGGAAGGGGATCGTCTCAAACGCAGGGATCAAATCCAAGTCTCCCGCATTGCAGGTGAATTCTTTACTATCTGAGCCACCAGGGAAGCCCAAGAGTACTGGAGTGGGTAGCTGGTCCCTTCTCCAGGGGATCTTCCTAGCCCAGGGGAAGGGGATCTTCTCAATGCAGGGATCAAATCCAAGTCTCCCGCCTTGCAGGTGAATTCTTTACTATCTGAGCCACCAGGGAAGCCCAAGAGTACTGGAGTGGGTAGCTGGTCCCTTCTCCAGGGGATCTTCCAGACCCAGGGATAGAACCAGGGTCTCCTGCATTGCAGACAGATTCTTTACCAGCTGAGCTACCAAGGAAGTGTGTGAACGGTCAAGTTGGTATTTTATTGTGTTATCCCATATCCCTGGAGGAGGAAATGGCAAACCACTCCAATATTCTTGCCTGGGGAACTCTATGGACAGAGGAGCCTGGTGGGTTACAGTCTGTGGGATCACAGAGTCAGACAAAACTGAGTGACTGAGAACATCCCATATATTAAATTATTTGATCATCACATCCATGTGAGTTAATTATAACAAATATAATTGCCCCCACTAATTTGTTGGGGAAAAAATTGAAGTAAAAAGAAATTAAATGAAGAAAATAAAATTAGATTAAAAAATTTATACAATAGTATGTAAGAAAGCTCAGTCATCTACAAGTTCTTCTGACTTGAAGTTCAATTTCCTTTTCTGTATTGATTGAAAATTCACATGTTATTTTAAATGGGGGTAGAGGAGAAGAGATCCTGGTGCACAGTTTGGACAAAGTCTGATGTCATTAGAACACATGAGGGCAGCCTAAAAGCCAGATCATTGTTTAAAGCCAACAAATGCTGAAAATATCATGTTTGCAAACAGAAATAATTTGTCACCTTGACCATATCTAAGCTTGAACGTCAACTTTAAGAAAGAAGCCTTCTTTTATTTTCTAAATCACTTGCATTTATACTAATTTTGTTCTTTTTGTTCAGTTTGGCTTACTAATTTCTATTTCAGTAATAATTTATTTTTATTGGAGTAAAGGTGATTTACAATACTGTGTTAGCTTCAAGTGTACAGCAAAGTGATTTAGTTATACATATACATATGCCCATTCTTTTTCAGATACTTTTCCCATTTAGGTTGTTACAGAATATTGAGGTGAGTTCCTGTGCTGTATAGTAGGTCCTTGTTGATTATCTATTTATGTATACTAGTGTGTGTATCAGTTCAGTTCAGTTCAGTCGCTCAGTCATGTCCGACTCTTTGCGACCCCGTGAATCACAGCACGCCAGGCCTCCCTGTCCATCACCAACTCCTGGCGTTCACTCAAACTCATGTCCATTGAGTCGGTGATGCCATCTAGCCATCTCATTCTCTGTCATCCCCGTCTCTTCCCACCCCCAATCCCTCCCAGCATCAGAGTCTTTTCCAGTGAGTCAACTCGTCGCATGAGGTGGCCAAAGTATTGGAGTTTCAGCTTTAGCATCAGTCCTTCCAATGAACACCCAGGATTGATCTCCCCCAGAGTGGACTGGTTGGCTATCCTTGCAGTCCAAGGGACTCTAATAGGGAGAAGGAAATGGCAACCCACTTCTTCATTCTTGCCTAGAGAATCCCGTGGACAGAGGAGCCTGGTGGGCTGCTATCCATAGAGTCGCAGAGTTGGACACAACTGAAGCGACTTAGCATGCATGCATGCATTGAAGTAAATGGCAACCCACTCCAGTGTTCTTGCCTGGAGAATCCCGGGGACAGAGGAGCCTGGTGGGCTGCCTTCTGTGGGGTCCCACAGAGTCAGACATGACTGAAGCTATTTAGCAGCAGCAGCAGCAGCAAATGTATGTTAATCCCAGACTCCTAGTATATCCCTCCCCCCACCCATGGCACTCTGAATGAGAACATTAAAGAGAGATGTTTGAAAAAATAGATATTTTAATTTAAATTTCCCATCAGTTTAGTTTGACCAAGCCTAAGTTTAGCCTAGCAATATTTCACTAAAGCCCATTAGAATCAAAATTTTGTCTCCGAGAATGTTAGTACTAGAGGGGGAAAAAAAAGCTGTTTTTTAATTGGAGCTAACAACCCAAAGCTGTAAATGAAAGTCTTCCATTCAAATTCAAAACAAACAGAGAAATTTAAGAGTACGTTTACATTTCTGTTTTTTATTTATCAGAAACTCTTAAAGAAAGAATCCATCACTCTTAACAATTTGGGGGTCAGGGACAAATACCAGATTCTGTCTTAAATAAAAATTTGAGATTATTCTCTAGACTGAAATGCATGTTCTTTACAAGACCAGGGCTGATGTGGCCATGTCTCCTAATTTACAGTTCTCAGGGAAGCACCGCTCAGGAGGTGCTGCTTCTTACAGAGAAAAAAACCTGGGAATTAGTAACTCTTGGTGCTCAGGACTCAAGACTCTATATTGCCGAAGGGTAATAAACATCTGGAGAAGAGGTGGGAACTCTGAAGGCAGGTTCCCAGAGAAACATTATTTTTAAAAGTCTTGAAATCGACCATTTATCCTGCATTTCACACCTTGACCCTTTTAGGGGCCCCTGACCTCCATCCTTTTGGTTCCTTTAGAAAAATATGTATCTGCTGCCAAATAATCAATTTGTAAATGAACTGTTAGAGAATGTCTCATTTGCAAAGGGTCCATTTGTCTAATATATATTTGAATGGAGTTTTATTCTAATTAAAGCTTACAACTAAAAGGAATTGTAGGAAGAGGAAAAAATGGTGTATTTGATATTAGGAGACTATTGGGACATGTAGTGCTTGGTTCTGTTCTGAAATTAATGGCTGTAATTGCGGAATTAATTGTTTGACGTTGATTCTCTACCTCCTCCTGTTTACAGTAATGCATACTCTACATATACTGATCTGAATCCCTCTCACTTCTAACCTTCTATAATGCCATGACCTTTATTGTACAGGACCTTTATTGATGGCTTCCCTGGTGGCTCAGATGGTAAAGTGTCTGCCTACAATGTGGGAGACACAGGTTCGATCCCTGGGTAGGGAAGATCCCCTGGATAAGGAAATGGCAATGGAGGCTACAGTCCATGGGGTTGAAATGAGTTGGATACGACTGAGTGACTTCACTTTCTTTCTTTCTTTTAGTGTATCATGTCTCAACTGGACATGATATGAATAGGATTATCCTCTTGAAATATACAGGTAAAATCAAGGCATTGAAAAAAGAACCAAAGCAACACTAATCCATTCAAAAAAAGTCCAGCTCAGAGAATCAATGTTTGTTTTTAAATCCCTCCAAAAGGCTCACAGAAGGCAGAAGAAAAGCTTACTTTTTTGTAAAGACAATAGCATGGTGATTAAGATCCTGGTTCTCCACTTACTACTTTTGTTGTCTTGGGTGGTGAATAGCCCACGTAACTCAGACATGAAATCTACTTTGTCTGACATAAGCATAGCTATTCCAGCTTTCTTTTGGGTTACCATTTTCCATCTTTTTGCTTATAATCTATCTCTTCATATTTAAAATTGTTTCTTGTAGACAGGGTATTGTATCTTTTATATTTTATCTGACAATCTGTTTTAATTGATTTGCTTAAATTTAGATCATTCACATTATGATTCTAGATAGGGCTGTATTAAAAGCCACCAACTAAAACAACAAAAGCAAAAGTAAATGAGATAACATCAAATTAAATAGCTTCTGCATAGCAAAGGAAACCATCGACAAATGAAAAGGCAAACATGGAATGAGCGAAAATATTTATGAATCATATATCTGATAAAAGATAATATCCAAAGTATATAAAACTGATACAATTCAATCGCAAACAACAACAGCAACAAATATAAATAATCTGGTTTTTAAATGGACAGAAAAACTGAGTAAACATCTTTTTGCAAAGAAGATGTGCAAATGTTGTACCATCTATTAAATAAAAATTAAAAATAAATAATTTTAAAAAAAGAAAATGTGCAAATGGCAAACAGGTACTTGAAAAAGTGCTCAGCACACTTATTGTCATGGAACTACAAATCAAAGTCATAAATGAGCTTTCACCTCACATCTGTTAGAATGTTAACTGTGCTCAGTCGTGTCTAACTCTTTGCGACCCTGTGGACTGTGGCACGCCAAACTCCTCCGTCCTTGGAATTCTCTAGGAAAGAACACTGGTGTGGGTAGCCATTTCCTTTTCCAGGGGATCTTCCCAACCCAAGGATCAAACCCAGGTCTCCTGCATTGCATGCAGATTCTTTACCATCTGAGCCACCAGGGAAGGCTCCTCTGTTAGAATGGCTGTCATTAAAAAGGCAAGAGATAACAAACGGTAGTGAAGATGTGGAGAAAAGGGAACCCTCTACACTGTTGGTAGAAAAGTAAATTGGTACAGCCACCATGAAAAACTGTATGGAGATTCCTCCAAAAATTGAAAGTAGAATGACCATTTGAGCCAGCCATCTCATTTTAGGTGAAGATAAAAAGAGAGACATGTGGTGGGGTGGTGGGTGCAGAGAGAAAGAAAGAAAAAAAGCAGGATCTTGAAGAGGTATCTGCACTCTAGTGTTCATTGCAGCATTATAGACAGTAGACAATGTATGTAAATAACCTCAGGGTTCATCAACAGTGAATGCGTAAATGAATATTTATATGCATAAAGTGTAAAAGTGTTTGTCACTCAGTCGTGTCTGACTCTTTGTGACCCCTTGGACTGTGGAAGATACATGGATATTATTTAGCCATGAGAAAGATGGGTATCCTGCCATTTGTTGTCCCTTTCGGGGATTTGGAATGAAAACTGACATTTACCAGTCCTGTGACCACTGCTGAGTTTTTCCAAATTTGCTGACATACTGAGTGCAGCACTTTAACAGTATATACCTTCAAATTGTAATCTACTACAGCACACCCGCCGAAGAATTGATGCTTTTGAACTGTGGTGTTGGAGAAGACTCTTGAGAGTCCCTTGGACTGCAAGGAGATCCAACCAGTCCATTCTAAAGGAGATCAATCCTGGGTGTTCGTTGGAAGGACTGATGCTAAAGCTGAAACTCCAATACTTTGGCCACCTCATGCGACGAGTTGACTCACTGGAAAAGACTCTGACACTAGGAGGGATTGGGGGTGGGCGGAGACGGGGACGACAGAGAATGAGATGGCTGGATGGCATCACCGACTTGATGGACATGAGTTTGAGCGAACTCCGGGAGTTGGTGATGGACAGGGAGGCCTGGCGTGCTGTGATTCATGGGGTCGGACACGACTGAGTGACTGAACTGAACTGAACTGAACCGCACACCCAGAGAGAGGGTCTTACAATTATATGTCCAAATTGTCTTCTCTGATCCTCTGTGCTATTGTCATGTATTTTATTTTTATTTCTGTTATAAACACTATTTGATGTTACTACGTTTGCTTTAAAAAGTTGGATATTTTAGAAAATCAAAAATAAGAAAAAGTAGATTTTATTTTATCCTCATTTATTCAATTTCTGACGCTTCATTTGTATAGAGGCAAGCTTCTCTGTCTTGTGTGTTCTTTCTTTCTGTGGAACTCCCTTTCGCATCACTATCATGCAGGTCTGCTGGCAGTGAATTCTCTGTTTTTGTTTATCTAAAATGTCTACTTTTCCTTTACTTTTCAAATTATACCTTTTATGAGTATGGAGTCCTGGGTTGAAAAAATTTCTTTTCATTGTTTTAAAGATGTCTTTCCTTTGTATTTAGGCTTCTGTGGTTTCTGCCAAGAAACTGCTTTCATTCTTATTTTTGTTCCTTTCTATGTCACGTGTGTTTTTTCCCCTGCTTGTCTTCCAGATTTTCTTTTGGTCTCTTGTTTGGAGCAGTTTTAATTTGATATGCCAAGGAGTGAGTGTGTGTGTGTGTGTGTGTGTGTATGTTGTATTTATCCTGCCTGGTGTTGTTTGAGCTTCTTATTGTGGTTTGGTGTCTTATTATTAATGCTGAAAATATTAAGCTAAAATTGTAATAAGCTGGTTCTGTATGTTGCTTTATCCCTTGGAAGAGCAATTTTACCTTGCCTTTTCATGTGGCTTATAATATGGTAGGATAATACTTCCCCAAGTGGAAACTGGAAGTCAGTGTTACTGTTTAATGAATGTTTTAAAGAATACGCTTAGGCTTAGAGAGGTTAAATGACTCGCCCAAGGTCATTCAACTAGTGAGTGACAGATGCCAAACTTCATCCTTGGTTTTTATACTCCAAATTCTATGCTGTCTGACTGTATCACTGTTACTGTCCACTTCCTAATGCATGTATGTTCCCACTCTGGAGGCCTCCAGGACACTTACTGATGCCACATGGCTTCATTTATTTCAGACATTTTTGACCTCCTATCCCCAAGAAAGTTACTGAAGCATGCATAATGATGAGTAGGAAATGGTTCTTGCCTTCCATAAGGTCACCAAGTAGTTTTAAAATGTCATTATTTTTTCTAAATGCCTTTTGATTCCATCTTTCTCAACATATGGCCTCTGAATCAAAAGCAGCTGCAAAGACAGGTGGATGCTCAAAGGAATTTTGAGTCAGCCATAAGAAAGCAATGGAAACCTAGAGTATAATGGAATAAAAAATTAAGACATTAATTTAAAAGTTTGTATATGTATTCAGTGGAAATGCCTCTACCTGAAAACCATGCTGCATTCCTGCTTGAGACAGAAAAAGTGGCATATCCAAACAAATGGCTTGAGAGAACTTCTCTTGGAAAAAATAGCTTACAGACCAATGTACTTCTTTTTATTCCTTTCATTTTAAATACATATTATTGATATCTTGAAATCGTTAACAGGAATTCTTAAAGTATTGATGGCTTTTGAAATAAAAGTTAGTCTTTAGAAATGTAAACATATGGGAATTCCCTGGCAGTCCAGCAGTTAAGACAGAGTGCTTCCATTGCAGGGGACGTAGGTTCAACCCCTGGTCAGGGAACTAAGATCTCTTGTAGTATGGCCAACAGTTTTTAAAAATGTAAAGATATTATTTTCATTTTCTGTATTAATTCAGCAAATTGCCACAAAATCAGTAGATTAGCACACAAATATATTATTTTATAATTCTGTATGTCAGAAGTCTGACATGGGTCACACTGGGATAAAATCAAAGTATTAGCAGGGTTGCATTCTTTTCTGGAAGGTTTCAGTTCAGATCAGTCACTCAGTCGTGTCCAACTCTTTGTGATCCCATGGACTGCAGCACACCAGGCTTCCCTGTCCATCACCAACTCCCGAAGTTTACTCAAACTCATGTCCATTGAGTCAGTGATGCCATTCAACCGTCTCATCCTCTGTCTTCCCCTTCTCCTCTTGCCTTCAATCTTTCTCAGCATCAGGGTCTTTTCCAGTAAGTCAGTTCTTCGCATCAGGTGGCCAGAGTATTGGAATTTCAGCTTCAGCATCTGGAAGGTTTAGGAGGAATCTATTTCCTTGTGTTTTCCAATTTCTGGAAATTGCTGGAAGTCCTTGCTTCGTGACTCCCTTCCTCTGTCTTCAAAGTCAGCAATGGTGGGTTGAGCTCTTACATCTCATTCTTCTAACTTCTACCTCTTCAGCCTCTCTTTTCCACTTTTGAAACCTTGTGATTACGTTGGATCCACCCAGACAAGCCAGGATAATGTCCGTATATCAAGGTCGTGGATTAATAACCTCAATGCCGTCCAGAATCTTGATTCTGCTTTGCCGTGTAACAATATTCCTAGGTAGAGGGGATTTGAACATGAACATCTTTTTAGGCCCATTGTTCTGTCTATCACAAGCATTAATTTAACTAAAAAAAAATGTATCATGCTGGCTTTCAAATTTCACTTGAAAAGCTACTAGGAGAAATTTCTCTCTCCCTCTTTCTTTCTCTCCTAACCCTCTTTCTTTATTAAATAAAGGGGGAGAGTGATAGGACTGTTTGTTCTTCCACTGGAATATGCAATTCATTCAGTGTGGCCAAAGTGAAACCACAACCCAATTCCAGAATCTTATTCAATAACATAAGGCCAGATTGGGGTGTACTTGAAGACCTAATAGAATTCACTCTTTGGCACATCTCTTTATTGCAATGGTCATTAGTGATAGTCAGGAAATATTTCCGATTGTGTTCCTAAGCATAAAGCCAGGTTGTCCTTGCTTGTCTCCTTTGTACAAGGTATGATCACATTATTTGCTTGAGCCAATGCAAGGTGGGGCTTCCCTCATAGCTCAGTTGGTAAAGAATCTGCCTGAAAATGCAGGAGACCCCGGTTTGATTCCTGGGTCGGGAAGATCCGCTGGAGAAGGGCTAGGCTACCCATTCCAGTATACTTGGGCTTCCCTTGTGGCTCAGCTGGTAAAAGAATCCACCTGCATTGCAGGAGACCTGAGTTCGATCCCTGGGTTGGGAAGATCCCCTGGAGAAGGGAAAGGCTACCCATTCCAGTATTCTGGCCTGGAGAATTCCATGGACTGTATAGTTCATGGGGTCGCAAAGAGCTGAACACGACTGAGCAACTTTCACTTCACTTCACTTCAATGCAAGGTGTGCAGAAGAGACATGTGTTTCATCCAGGTGGGAGTGTTAAAGAGCTCATATGTGATTTGCTTCACTTCCCCTGCTCTCTGCCATGCCATATAACAGGGTTCACATAGTGGCTGCTCCATCAGCCTGCGTTTCAGAAGGAGCACAGTGTGAAACACTGCCCCCATTAAATCACGATGGCCACATAGGATAAGCAAGAAATAGATCTTTGTCATTTTAACCCCCTGAGATTTTGGAGTTGTTTGATAAAGCAGTATCACCCAACCCACTATATCTGACCCTGCCACCTTTGGGGCTGAAATGGTAGGTGGTCCGGTGGGTGAGTGGCTCACTTGTGGAGGTTTTCAAAGGATCTCACAGGTTCTTGTCTTGCTCTGAACTTCAGAAGACCCTCATCACTATCTAACGGCATACTCTTGGTGTAGTGGTACAAGGATGGGGTTGGAGAAAGGCAGGAATGGAATTCACCTTGGCTAACTCATGAAGCAGTCAGGAACCAGGTCCTTTGCACCAACCCCAGGTAATGACAATAAACACAGTGTGGCCTGTAGGCCTCCCATCCTAAGGACATGGGGTGGGAACTAGGAGTCTCACTCATCCTGATGTCAGTTCACACCCTTCCCATTTCACAGTCTCACCCAGCTGCTGCTTTTTAAGGACATAGTAGTGCATCATATGGGATTCTCACGTGGCTCAGTGGTAAAGAATCCGCCTGTCAATGCAGCAGATGTGGGTTCAATTCCTGGGTTGGGAAGATCCCCTGGAGAAGGAAATGGCAACCCACTCCAGTATTCTTGCCTGAAAAATCCCATGGACAGAGGAGCCTGGCAGGCTAGTGTCCATAGGGTCACAAAGAGTGGGGCATGTTGTAGTGACTGAACAACAACTGCATCATGTACACTTTTAGCTCATGCAGATCCAGTACTACATGTTCCTTTTCCTTTTTCCGTTCTCCCATTCCTCTGCTTCTCTTTCATTTTTAAAAATATGGTAGTTCAGTTCAGTTCTGTTGCTCAGTCATGTCCAACTCTTTGCAACCCCATGGACTACAGGACGCCAGGCTTCTCTGCCCATCACCAACTCCGAGAGCTTGCTCAAATTCAGTCCATCGAGTCAGTGATGCCATTCAACCGTCTCATTCTCTGTTGTCCCCTTCTCCTCCTGCCCTCAGTCTTTCCCAACATCAGGGTCTTTTCCAGTGAGCCAGTTCTTCGCATCAGGTGGCCAAAGTATTGGAGTTTCAGCTTCAGCATCAGTCCTTCCAATGAATATTCAGGGTTGATTTCCATTAGGATTGACTGATTTGATCTCCTTGCAGTCCAAGGGACTCTCAAGAGTCTTTGCTGGAGAAGGGAATGGCAAACCACTTCAGTATTCTTGGCTTGAGAACCCCATGAACAGTATGAAAAGGCAAAAAAAAAAAAAAATATGGTAAGCTTATGTTAGCTTGTATTTCTGTCACATTGCCCATTTCTATATAGCATACACACACTAAAAGAAAAAAACACTTTATTAGGCTTTTTTTTTTTTTGCAAAATCCAACATGCCATGATTTATAAGCTTCTTAAAGGATTTTCAAAGGTTATTTTGACTCCACACAGTTTTCAAGATAGGCTATGACATTAGACCTGAAATCCCACATTAGCTGCTCCTCTGCTTCCCAGTGGTTGTCAAAACATTGATTTTGGTAACCTGTCACCACAAGAAGGGGATAACTGGAAGGTTCCTCACTCAGCACTCTCTCTTGGCTCCTTCACGATCCTGGGGTGGAGTGAGACCCAGTTCCTGCCCTCGCTGCATTTCATCTTGGTGGCAGTTGAACTTTGTGAGGAAGGAGACATGCTGGGAAGTTGACACACAGCACGCAGTGACTAGATCCTCTTCATTTCTTGAGGGACCTCTCTCAGGCTAGCCAGATTGATCAGTTTTCTTCCTGATTCTGAGCACACTGACAGTGAGGTAGAGGTGACCCCTAACTTCCTAAAACAAGTTTTCCCTAATGAGAAACTTACCTAAAATATAGACCTTTTGAAATATCATGTTCTTTTCTCTCTGTGCTGAGAAAGTGGGAACCCACTGAGAATGGGATGTTGTAGCTATAAATATGTTGATAACGGCTACTTTGCTCAACCCTTTTCCTTTACAGATTAAAAAACTGAATTCAGGAAAAGTTAAATGAATTAATCAAATTATAAAAATGTTGATATTTATAGATGTGTGTATGCCTGCTTAGTCACATCCGACTCTTTGAGACCCCATGGACTCTAGCCCACCAGGCTTCTCTGTCCACGGGAATTCCCAGGCAAGAATACTGGAGTGGGTTGCCATTTCCTTCTCCAGGGAATCTTCATGAGCCAGGGATCAAACCCAAGTCTCCTGAATCTTCTGCATTCGCAGGTGGATTTTTGACCACTGAGCCACTTGGAAGAGTCAGGGAGCCAAGAATGAATCCCTAAGCTCCTGATTCCTATGCTTATCACTGCACTGGATTTATTTAAAATAATAATAATAATCAGCTCCAAAAGTGGTTGGAAGCTCTTAGCATTTACCAATACTATAGAACTTGTCAGTCACCTGTGTCTAAATAACTTTCTGATTTTTCCTTAAAAAAATAATGTTTTTATGATTGCTTATGTCTCCATTTCGCTTTAACTGACAGTAATGCCAGAAACAAATCAAAAGTTTAATATTAACAGCAATTTAGGAGTTTATAACCTAAATATCTACGCTGTTTTTAACCATGATACTAACCACTTGCCTTAATGTCTATTTTCCTTAGCCCTAAGTTTTAAACCACGTCTGATCATTTCATTGTACATACATTTTCTGTGTGTTTGCATGCGTGCTCAGCTGTGTTCAACTCTTTGTGACCCCACGGACTGTAGTCCTCCAGGCTCCTCTGTCCATGGGATTTCCCAGGCAAGAATGCTGGAGTTGCCATTTCCTACTCCAAGGGATCTTTCCTACTCAGGGATTGAACCTGAGTCTCCTGCATTTTCAGGCAGTTTCTTTACTATTGTACCACCTGGGAAGCCCATGTTATCTGTTAGTTGTCATATATTTTTAGTGGAACAAGATGGAATATACATCACTAAACCAATCATGCAGTCAATCAATTGATTTCTTTATAAACAATGCAAAAGAATAATGTTCCTGCATATTAGAGGAATTAAATTGATCTGTGACAAATTGGAACTCATATGAATCAATGGTCTATACATATTAATTAAACCTCCATTAATGACAGACTGACCATATGTGAAATGTTATAAGCAATTTCTTCAAAATGCTTATTAGATGATTAGATTTAAGGAAAACCAACTGTTTTAGAATAAATATAAAATAAAATTTGAAAGCTTTCTGAGACATAATTCTCAATTATTTATTAAACACGATGTTATGGTTGTTTAATCGCTAAACAACCATAGTGACTCCATGGACTATAGACTGCCAGGCTCCTCTGTCCATGGGATTCTCCAGGCAGTAATACTGGAGTGGGTTGTCATTTCTTTCTCCAGGGGATCTTCCCAACCCAGGGATTGAACCTGGGTCTCCTGCATTGCAGGCAGATTCATTACCAACTGAGCAATGAGGGAAGCCCAAATATGATGTTACACATCTATTTTAAATGTATATGCATATGTCATGACTTTCAATTTGTATCAAGGTATGCAGCTAAAAGTGCCATTTTTAGTGTGTACATTTTATATTTTAGAATACTTTGCTCAGGGATTCAGTTCAGTTCAGTCGCTCAGTCGTGTCCGACTCTCCGCGACCCCATGAATCATAGCACGCCAGGTCTCCCTGTCCATCACCAACTCCCGGAGTTCACTCAAACTCATGTCCACAGAGTTGGTGATGCCATCCAGCCATCTCATTCTCTGTCGTCCCCTTCTCCTCCCGCCCCCAACCTTTCCCAGCATCAGAGTCTTTTCCAGTGAGTCAACTCGTCGCATGAGGTGGCCAAAGTATTGCAGTTTCAGCTTCAGCATCAGTCCCTCCAATGAACATCCAGGATTGATCTCCTTTAGAATGGACTGGTTGGATCTCCTTGCAGTATAAGGGACTCTCAAGAGTCTTCTCCAACACCACAGTTCAAAAGCATCGATTCTTCAGCAATCAGCTTTCTTCACAGTCCAACTCTCACATCCATACATGACCACGGGAAAAACCATAGCCTTGACTAGACGGACCTTGGTTGGTAAAGTAATGTCTCTGCTTTTTAATAGTATATTAAAATAGGTTGGTCATAACTTTCCTTCCAAGGAGCAAGCGTCTTTTAATTTCATGGCTGCAATCAGCGTCTGCAGTGATTTTGTAGCCCAAAAAAATAAAGTCTGACACTGTTTCCACTGTTTTTCCATCTATTTCCCATTAAAATGCATTAAATAAAATAACAAGAATTTTAAAACACTTACTTTTGCTTTGAAAGATACAAGGAGAATTGATAATTTTCTCACATACTTCAGTATTAACGTAAGTTAACAAAGTTGCTTCTCTTGTAAAAATCTATAATTTTTAGCATAATAAAAAGAACATAATAAGACTTCAATAAATGACTTTTGACACATTGTGCCTATGGATAGATTTATCTGTTCAATTACAGTTTGAGCAACTGATTCTTCCACTTAATTTATGAAGACAAATAATTTATCTGGTTAATTCAAAACAAAAATCTTATAAAAATAAAAGACTGATTGGAAACATTTTTTTCCAAGTGAAATATTGGCTCCACCTAGAAACCTGTATGCAGGTCAGGAAGCAACAGTTAGAACTGGACATGGAACAACAGACTGGTTCCAAATAGGAAAAGGAGTACGTCAAGGTTGTATATTGTCACCCTGCTTATTTAACTTATATGCAGAGTACATCATGAGGAACACTGGGCTAGAAGAAGCACAAGGTGGAATCAAGATTGCTGGGAGAAATATCAATAACCTCAGATATGCAGATAACACCACCCTTATGGCAAAAAGTGAAAAGGAACTAAAAGACTCTTGATGAAAGTGAAAGAGGAGAGTGAAAAAGTTGGCTTGAAGCTCAACATTCAGAAAACAAAGATCATGGCATCTGGTCCCATCACTTCATGGGAAATAGATGGAGAAACAGTAGAAACAGGGTCAGACTTTATTTTGGGGGGCTTCAAAATCACTGTGGATGCTGATTGCAGCCATGAAATTAAAAGACGCTTACTCCTTGGAAGGAAAGTTACGACCAACCTAGATAGCATATTAAAAAGCAGAGGCGTTACTTTGCCAACCAAGGTCAATCTAGTCAAGACTATGGTTTTTCCCATGGTCATGTATGGATGTGAGAGTTGGACTGTAAAGAAAGCTGATGACCAAAGAATTGATGCTTTTGAACTGTGGTGTTGGAGAAGACTCTTGAGAGTCCCTTGGAGTGCAAGGAGATCCAACCAGTCCATTCTAAAGGAGATCAGTCCTGGGTGTTCATTGGAAGGACTGATGCTAAAGCTGAAACTCCAATACTTTGGCCACCTCATGCGAAGAGTTGACTCATGGGAAAAGACCCTGATGCTGGGAGGGATTGGGGGCAGGAGGATAAGGGGACGACAGAGAATGAGATGGCTGAATGGCATCACCGACTCGATGGACATGAGTTTGAGTGAACTCCGGGAGTTGGTGATGGACAGGGAGGCCTGGCGTGCTGTGATTCATGGGGTCGCGGAGAGTAGGACACGACTGAGCGACTGAACTGAACTGAACTGAGTGTGCTTATTGCTGACTCATACATTCAGTATAACCTGATGATTTTTACCTCTTATTTAACTTTTTTTCTGAATGAATCAACGATGCTTCAAAATAGCAATTAAAAATGCATGCACTTTACTTGTGTAATTATCAATGGTCAGTGATCTGACCTGACAATCTGTTAAACTGTTTAGTCTTCCTCTCTTGCAATGATGGATAAAATATGATGACTTCATCAGAATCAGGTCATTTGGATAATGAGCTGCACTTTCATCACATGAATCACTGTAAAAGTGTCCCGAGAAGAGATTCATGATCCAGAGAACTTTTTATCCAGATAAACTTTTATCCTAACCCTAGTCACACTCAAGTCTTTTAGATTGTAGTCATTCTTTATGGAGGAGAACAATATGCACAAACTGTTAATGATGATGATATTTTCCTCAATATTTTTATTGGTTTTCATATTTTTCCATATTACGGATAAGAACATTTATAAAGAATGAATCCGAAAAGGTGAGATCTCTTATGAGTTTTAAGCTTGTAGATTATATGGAACTGGTGTGGACGTTTGGAAATGGAGGGGGAAAAAGTAGGAGGGAGGGTTTACTTGTTTACTTTATAGGAAAGAATGAAATATAGTGACTTCAAAGCCATCTTCATCATGTGAGGGCAATTGGAACCTGTAAAAGGGCACATAAATTTCCTACAGTGAAGATTAAATGCTACTAAATAGTGGACAAAATTAACTAGTTTGATTGGAAATATATCTTTAAGAATAATAAGACTTATACTTCAAAATCATTTCACTTTATTGATGTTTTAAAAATAAAAAGCATGAATTATGTAATAATCAAATAATGGGGCTTCCCTGGTGGCTCAGTGGTAAAGAATCCGCCTGCCAATACAGGAGACATGGGTTTGATCCTTGGTCCCGGAAGATCCCACATGCCATAGAGAAACTAAACCTGCGTGCCGCAACTGTTGAGCTTGTGCTCTGGAGCTTAGGAGCCCTAACCGCTGAAGCCGAGAGCCTTAGAACTCCTGCTTCACAGTAAGGGAAGCCACTGCACTGAGAAGCCCGTGCATTGCAACTAGAGAGTAGCCCCCACCTCTAAAACCACACAGCAAGACCCAGCACAGCAAAAATAAATAAATAATGGAATCAATAATGTAAAAAAAATTTAAATGATCCAATAATGAATTTGGTATTGATTGGATTGGGAGACCAAAATTTTTCCTTCAAATGTGTGTGCTAACATGGCACATAAAGAATAAAGAAGTCAGTTCTGTAAATATATTCAAGAGCCTCATAAGTTTTGCCAGTTGTTCCTTTACTTCTTTGATTCTCAGATCAGTGCCTTGTGAAATGTCTGTCATGTCATCAACCTCATTGATCTTCCCTTCTTCCAATTTTAACTGATCCTAACTCAGACAGACTTTCATTTATCGACAGTTTGACCTGTGATAAAGAGTTCTCATCATTTTCTTCTCTTTCCTGAATTTCTGCATTTTCTGCAAGATTTTTAATCTTAATTTATGAACATTTTATTTAAATAAAACTGACAACCTCTGAAATCATCAACAGGCAACTACCAAAGATATTGATGCCATGGACAGAGATAAACACTCAAGTTTGGTTGGGAGGAATCCTCACTGGAGACTAATTGGGAGCTGTCAGTCTATTAGTTAATGAAATGTTTGCTTTTTTTATACAGTCTTTTAATTACAAAGACTGGAACGTGAATAACAAGGACATCTGATGTTTAGGAGGACAATTTCCAATGATTTTAAATTTAGATTTTCTCCAATGAAGGCACTGCTGAAAATCTTTTCCATTTTCCCAAACATTTTCTTACAGATGAGTGAATTATCTAATGAAGCAATGCAGATACAATTGACTGTTTCAAAAACCCATTCTTCTGGGAAATTATCCACTGTTCTTAAGACTGCAGAGGTCTTTCTGTTTCCAAAATATCTCACAGTTATTAGTCCTTTTTTAATGCACAGGTATTCATTTGAATTGAATGAATGAAAAGCACCAAACGGTGTTCCAGGATAAATGTCAGTCTACTTCTTTACCCTTTCTGTAAGACCACCGTGTTGATCAAAGTCTAAAAGCAACAAGTAGACCAACAAGATTAAAACCGTGTGGTGGGTCTTCAGACAGTGTCTGTGGTGACCAGGATCTTGGTGAAACAGTTCCATGTCTAGTCCTTCATAGCCACTGAGTGAATGAGTCAGTGAAAGTCTCTCAGTCGTGTCTGACTCTTTGCAGCCCCACGTACTATACAGTCCATGGAATTCTCCAGGCCAGAACACTGGAGTGGGTAACCTTTCTCTTGTCCAGAGGATCTTCCCAACCCAGGGATCAAATCCAGGTCTCCCGCATTGCAGGCGGATTCTTTACAAGCTGAACCACCAGGGAAGCCCATAGTCCCTGAATGCCCCTATAATAGGTCTCTTTATACCTCTGAGGAGGGAAAAAAAAAGCTCCTGCCACAGAAAGAAGCCCTTGTTTGTTACTCACTAAGTCATGTCTGACTCTTTGCAACCTGATGAACTGTAGCCGGGCAGGCTCTTCATGGGATTTTCCAGGCATGAATACTAGAATGGGTTGCCATTTCCTCCTCCAGGGGATCTTCCTGACCTAGGGATTGAACCTGGGCCTCCTGCGTTGGCAGGAGGACTTTTTACCGTTGGAGCCACCAGGGAAGCCCTTTTTATGAAGAGTTAAGGTCAAATGTAAGACATAAACCTTTAAAAACAAAATACATTTACTCATGCATTTATTGAGTACAGATATTGACCCCTTGCTGGTGTTGTTGTTGTTTAGCCACTGTCATATCTGACTCTTTTGCGACCCCATGGGCTGTAGCCCATCAGGCTCCTCTGTCCCTGGGATTTCCCAGGCAAGAATACTGGAGTGGATCGCCATTTCTTCCTCCAGGAGATCTTCCTGACCCAGAGATAGAATTTAAGTCTTCTGCGTTGAGGCAGATTCTTTACCACTGAAACCTCATTGAAGCCTTCAGTTCAGTTCAGTTCAGTCGCTCAGTCGTGTCCGACTCTCCACGACCCCATGAATCACAGCACGCCAGGCCTCCCTGTCCATCACCAATGCCCGGAGTTCACTCAAACTCATGTCCACAGAGTCGGTGATGCCATCCAGCCATCTCATTCTCTGTCATCCCCTTCTCCTCCTGCCCCCAACCTTTCCCAGCATCAGAGTCTTTTCCAGTGAGTCAACTCGTCGCATGAGGTGGCCAAAGTATTGGAGTTTCAGCTTTAGCATCAGTCCTTCCAGTGAACACCCAGGATTGATCTTTAGAATGGACTGGTTGGATCTCCTTGCAGTACAAGGGCCTCTCAAGAGTCTTCTCCAACACCACAGTTCAAAAGCATCAATTCTTTGGCGTTTAGCTTTCTTCACAGTCCAACTCTCACATCCATACATGACCACGGGAAAAACCATAGCCTTGACTAGATGGACCTTTGTTGGCAAAGTGATGTCTCTGCTTTTTAATATACTATCAAGGTTGGTCATAACTTTCCTTCCAAGGAGTAAGCGTCATTGAAGCCTTACTTTATGCCAAATAATGTCAGCTAGATATGCACTAAGGAACACAATTAGAGGTAGCCCCATTCTCATGGAAGTTCAGCACCAGTGGGCCAGAAAGACTTTAGTCATGGGCAGTTTACAAAATTAGATGTCATGAGGATTTGTGCTTCTGAGGACGTATATCCTGAATCTTTTTGTTTTTTCTTCTTTTGACTCATTGATGGTTGAAATCCCTGTGGCACATGACAATTTAACCGCCAACTTTCTGAAGCAAAAATAGCATTGTTTCTGGATTGGACCTACAGTGAAGTTTTCCCTGGACTCCCTTTACTAACTCAGACGCCTCTAAGTATAACCTCACCAAGCATTTGTTCTTGTTCATAATATTATTTACTTGATGCCGGCCTTCTCCACTCACTTCAAGTTAGTTGAAAGCAGATATTACGTTTAACTTCGGTCATCATTAACTTCAGTCAACACATTATTGTGTTGGCAGTGCCTTATATAGTATTTGGCACCATATCAGTTCTGATAAATTATTTGGATGAACTAATTAAACACACACATGTTTCCTGATAATCCTTGAGCCGAGAATTTGTTGTTCACACACGAAACTGTGTCTGACTCTTTGTGACCCCATGGAGTGCAGCATGCCAGGCTCCTCTGTCCTCTGCTGTCTCCCAAAGTTTGCTCAAATTCATGTCCATTGAGTCAGAGATGATATCTAACCATCTCATTCTCTGCTGCCCACTTCTCCTTTTTCTTTCAATCTTTCTCAGCATCAGGATCTTTTCCTATGAGTTGGCTCTTCGCATCAGGTGGCCAAAGTACTGGAACTTTAGCTTCAGCTAACAGTCCTTCCAATACACATTCAGGATTGATTTCCTTTAGGATTGACTGGCTTGATCTCCTTGCAAGTCAAGGGACTCTTAAGAGTCTTCTTCAAAACCACGTTTCAAAAACATCAGTTCTTCGATGCTCAACCTTCTTTATGGTCCAGCTCTCACATCCATACACGACTACTGGAAAAACCATGCTATGCTATGCTAAGTCACTTCAGTCGTGTCCGACTCTGTGTGACCCCATAGACGGAAGCCCACCCATAGCTTTGACTATATGGACCTTTGTTGGCAAAGTGATGTCTCTGCTTTTTAATAGGCTGTCTAGGTTTGTCATAGCTTTCCTTCCAAGGAGCATGTGTCTTAATTTCATGTCTGCAGTTACCTTCTGCAGTGATTTTGGAGCTCAAGAAAATAAAATCTGTCACTGCTTCCACCTTTTCCCCTTTGTAGAGTCTAATATATGAGAGATCGCGAAAATCTGTATAAGGAAAGAGACACTGAGTCTGGGACACTGGATGCAAACATTACCTTAAAAATATGCAAAGGTCTGGAATATCTTGAAAAAATATACTTTAAAAGCATTTTGCTCTATCACAGTGTCATTAATTAGCAAACAAAAGTTTACCACTAACAAAATAAATCCAGGCACATCTCATAGATATTATAGGCCAAGTTCCAGACCTCCACAATAAAGTGATTATCATAGTAAAGCAAGTCACACAGTTTTTTTGGTTCTCCAATGCATATAAAAGTTCTGTGTACCCTGTAATCTATTAAATGTACAGTAGCTTTATGTGTTTTCAAATTAAGGTAATTATATCACTTTTCAAACATAAAGCTTCTGCACATTTAATAGAATCGCCAAAGTGTGACAGAGACAAGCAGTGAGCACTGTTAGAAAAATGACACCAATAGACTTGCAGGACACAGGGTTGTCACAGAACTTCAATTTATTTTTTTTAAAAAAAAAAAAGCAGTATCTGCAAAGTGCCATATAAAATGAGGCATGCCTATATAGTACAGTATTTCATTCAGACAGTTCACATGCTGCTGCTGCTGCTAAGTCGCTTCAGTCATGTCCGACTCTGTGTGACCCCGTAGACGGCAGCCCACCAGGCTCCCCTGATCCTGGGATTCTCCAGGCAAGAACACTGGAGTGGGTTGCCATTTCCTGCTCCAATGCATGGAAGTGAAAAGTGAAAGTGAAGTCGCTCAGTCGTGTCCGACTCTCAACGACCCCATGGACTGCAGCCTTCCAGGCTCCTCTGTCCATGAGATTTTCCAGGCAAGAGTACTGGAGTGGGGTGCCATTGCCTTCTCCGGAAAGTTCACATAGATTCAGCTAAATACTATCTGGATTTCATGATCATGAAGACTAACATGATTATTGCAATATGCCACCTCCCCTAGTTCCAAGCCCACAAATTCCACTGACAATATCAAATCTCAGATCATTCAAAACATCACACGAAGCTGAATTTCCTCCTCTCCAATCAATATTTTGATTTATTTTTGTCTTCCCCAAAATGATAGTTTTACATAAAGACCTTATCTTTCAGCTGAGGGTGTGAATGTCAAATTCCCTTTGCTCCCTTTCCAAATGAACAAGACTCACATGATGCCAGGAAAGATTGAGGGCAGGAGGAGAAAGGGGTGACAGAGAATGAAATGGTTGAATGACATCACCAATTTAATGGACATGAGTTTGAGCAAGCTCTGGGAGATATTGAAGCACAAGGAAGCCTGGCCTTTTGCTGTCCATGGGGTGACAAAGAATCGGACATGATTGAGTCACTATTAACAACAAAACCAACAACACATGGCTTCAGGCTCCTAGCACCAGACGACATTCCCAGCACCCATCTGGAGGGAGAATTTAAAGACACATTTATATGGAAATTACCTCCTCAGATATAGTGAGGATGTGTAGAAGTGAAGGGCATGGTATCCTGTGATGAGAAATACGGATGGAGAAGAAGCCAAGGTCTCCACGATGGAAGCTGCACAGTCTATTGACCAAGATGAGCTTAACAGTTTCCTCATCTTGATTACACTAGTAATTACCTTCTTGACTCTGGGAGCAGACTTCTCTTTTCTTAGAGCCTTTAAAAAAAAAAAAAAAAAACTTATGAATTCTTTCTCTGCCTCTCTGGAATGAAAATACTTTCAAAGACCTCTTTCCAGTTTTACAAACTAGGAATATCTTTCTTGAGGACCTAGAAGTCATCTATTTGAAATGTAAGCATCATGGAAGATAGTGTGCCCATCTTCTAGCTTCTGTGGGAGGGGGGAGCCTGGATTATGTGAGCACCTTGCTCCAAATTATAAAATTATCCCATGTCATGAAGATATGAGAGTTTATTTTTCCTTTGGGTAAGGTCAGTTAACAAATACAAATGGCCTGTGCTCCCCCACCAACCGTCAGCATCCCTGCTCTTAAACAGTCTTCACCCTTTGTTTCAATGGAATTGAGTTTGGACTGCATTCTGGTCCCCTATTGCAATAAACTTGAATAAAGTTTGTCTTACCTATTTAACTTTGTCTGGTATAAATTAGCTTTGAGATTATGTTTAGGAACCTGGGCTTTGTCTAAGTTAGTAAGATAGTGGTGGAGAACTCAGAGTTGGAGGTCCTACAACCCGAACTAGAATTCTGTCTCTACTACTGCTCATTTGTAAATTACTTTATCCCTCAGTCTGAGTTTCTTCATCTATGACACATGAACAGGCATTGAATTCTTTCAGTGGTAATATTATAACATTGGAAAGAAGGGGATAGAATGAAAGATGTATTTGTTTTGAAAGACATATTTAGAAAATAAAATTGGAAAGCTTTGGTAATTGATTAGATATTAGAGATGAGACAAAAGGAATTCAAAGATAAATTCCAAGTTGTTTTAGTTTGGAAATTTTGGGTTGTTTATGATAGCAAAAGTTGAACTGAAAATTCATGAGGAACTTTGAGGTAGGTGCAAGACATAGAGATGAAGACAATTCAGTAGGCTGTTGAGTTTTCATATCTGAAACTCAAGGGAGAAGTTTGGAGTGAAAGAATGAATCTAGACAAACACATCAGAGGTATGAGATCTCTTGGCTAAATTGGTTAACTAAGAATAGCTCTCCTTAGCAACCTAAATGTCCACCAGTAAAGGAATGGATAGCAAAGAGGTGGTACATGTATACGATGGAATATTACTAAACTGTGAAAAGGAATGAAATAATGCCATTTACAGCAGCATAGATGGACCTAGCGATTGTCATACTGAGTGAAGTAAGTCAAAGAAAAATACATGATGTCGCTTATATGAGAAATCTAATAAAAATGCTGAAATGAACTTATCAACAAAACAGAGTTACAGGTGTAAAAATAAAAACAAACAAACAAAAAAAAACCCAAAAAACTTATGGTTACCTGGGAACAAGGAAGGGAGTGACTGTAGCCCACCAGGCTCCTCCATCCATGGAATTTTCCAGGCAAGAGTACTGGAGTGGGTTGCCATTTCCTTCTCCAGGGGATTTTCCTGACCCAGGGATCGAACCTGGGTCTCCCACGTTGCAGGCATGTGCTTTACCATCTGAACCACCAGGGAAGCCAAGGAAGGGAGGGGAGGTATAAATGGGGAGATTATAATTGACATATACACCTTACTATATATACACATGTGTGTTCTGTCACTTCTGACCTGTCTGACTCTGCAACCCCATGGACTGAAGCCTGCCAGGACTTATGTCCTTGGGATTCTCAGGCAAGAATACTGGAGGGGGTTGCCCTGCCCTCCTCCAGGGGAATCTTCCTGACCCAGGGATTGAATCCATGTCTCCTGCATCTCCTGTATTGGCAGCAGATTCTTTACCACTAGCACAACCTGGGAGCCCATATCTATCTATAATATATATATTTAATTTCCTGGTGGACCCCATGTTCACTCTATAGAAATGGCAATAGAATTCAGTCTCTTGGACTTGATTTTCATACTCCCTAGGACATACCTTAAGTTTACCCCTGGTTTTTCCCATGCCTGGCTATTTTAACCACCTCCTATAGCTGGTATGGTTGGTCTCTTGGCCTTATTTTAAACGGTAAAATAATACAATCTATGCTGGGAAAGAAAGAAGTAAAATACAATCACAGTTATCTTACATGTGCCTGTTTTATTTTCGTATAGCCCTCTGAGGTCTGAAAAAGAAGAAAATAGGTGAAGAATGTAGTTAGTGGAACATTTGGACAGGAAACAGGAAGTTGCTTGGATGATCAACACTGAATGTCAGCACTGATTAAATTCACTGGGTAATTAATTGCTCAATTCTCCCTGTTGCTCTGCCTTTGTGCAGTCCTAGAAGAAGCAAATCTGTGAGTGTGCTGTCCATTCTACCATTTAATTCCTGACCTTTTGCAAGCACATCAGTCATAATTAACTTCAGTATACTTGGCATGTTGTTGTGCCCTTGGCATCTCCACATCAGTCTTGTGCATTTTGAAGCAAGCTAATAATGATGGCTTAATAAAAAGCTGTACTATTTAAAATTTGATTTCCTCTTTTCCTTGGTAATTTTACTTTCCCTTCAAGAATCATAATTATTCTACCTAGACAAAACAACTACTACCCATCTGTGGCCATCTAAATAGCCTATGAAAATATTTCAGCCTACATGTTTATTTCCAAATCTATCCAATGAAACTGTACTAGCAATTGTAGAACAAGCAGACTCACCCAGATCCCAGTGGTCTCTGTTGGCTATTCCTGTTCTTAGATATTTATGCTGATCCTGAGTTTTCTTCCACTGCTTCCCCACCCTAAATATTACCTCCTTATTCCTTATATTGATAGAACTATGTAATAGAAGCACATACAATGAAACAGACTAAAAAATCCTCTCAAAGCAAGTACCATTTAAAAAATGTAAAAACAGAATAACAGGTGTTCTATTGCAAATTGTACAGTTGCTTTATTTTTCTCTCATTGAGTCCTGCTTTCTTTGAAACAGTGAGTGGAGAACTCTGAAATATTCAGATGTATATTCAATTTTTCAGTTCGTTTGGGTGTTCTCTTTCCATGATTCTCAGTACACAACTTCTTGTGAACATTTAATTTACTTTTATTGCTGTGTAGACAATGCTTTATAATGGAAAAATTCCAGGCATGGAATTGGAAGACAGAGTTGAAATCATATCTTTTGGTATACTGTGTGACTTCAGCAAAATTGTTTACCTGTCCTGAAGTTGTCTATTAATGTTTCCTGACCCGATTCTCATTATTTGTGTGAAGGAAAAAAAACCTCAGCAACCTAAATGAAAATATTCCCTATCTAAAATAAACATTTAAATGTTTTTAGTCTCTTACATATTTTTAATTTTATATTTTAATTCTTTCTTTCTTCTCCAATACAACATAAACTCCATGAAAGTGAGGGGTTTTTTGTCCATTTTATTACTGCAAGGGCTTAGTAGTTATCTGTTGAAAGAATAAACGTATGTGAATTCAGTTTTCTGCTTAGTTTTATAATTGCTCAGAAAGTATATTTCTTCTGCTTTTTCTACTTACAGAGTGGTTAATGGGACTGTTAATATCTTGTTAGAAAGAGAGCTCATTTTGATTGAATTTCAGAAGAAATTAAACATTTGTGTTTCTAGATCTTTCCTTAGAAAATGAGAAGCTCAGAAATAAATCTGAATCAATGACCAGAAGGTCTGAGATATGTATCTCTGACTATTTATTGATGTTAATCCTTGCACTTGTAATTTTAGTTGGAGGGATAAACTTAATTGTCTTCAGTGGAGAAAACTATTGTTGTTTAGTCGCTAAATAGTGTCCAACTCTTTGTGATCCAATGGACTGTAGCCTGCCAGACTCCTCTGTTCCAGGCAAGAATACTGGAGTGGGTTGCATTTCCTTCTCCAAGGGATCTTCTGACCCGGGGATCAAAACCACATCTCCTGTACTGCAGGCAGATTCTTTACTGCTGAGTCAGCAGAGAAGACCAGCAATACTGATACAAATAAAGCTTCTTCATGATTCCTGTTTGTAGTTCTCCCACAGCTGTTGTTCGGTTGCTAAGTCATAACCACCTCTTTGCAACCCCATGGACTGCGGCACGCCAGGTTTCCCTGTCCGTCGCTATCTCCTGGAGATACTCAAACTCACATCCGTTGAATCGAGGATGGCATCCAACCATCTCATCCTCTGCTGCCCCTTTCTCCTTCTGCCCTCAATCTTCCCCAGCATCAGGGTCTTTTCCAGTGAGTTGGCTCTTCTCATCAGGTGGCCAAAGACTGCGGCTTCAGCTTCAGGATCATTCCTCCCAATGAATATTCAGGGTTGATTTCCTTTAGGACTGACTGGTTTGATACATTTGAGACATGCATATCAGATTTCGGGGGTAATCCTTCTGTAGACATTATGAGAATATAGATAAGAGAAAGTAACCTTATTTCAAAGTAGGTCTTGATGAGGGGAAAGGAGTCTTATTCTCTTAGTTGGCATATCTTAGCTTAATTCTTTCACCAGGGAAGGTATTCCTCACCACGGTGATCTTCTATATAGGACACACTCTGTTCTCTTCCACCAAGAAACTGGCTAATGAGTTAGATGGCCCTCTGTGTGCCCTCCCTGAGCCATGATTAACATTTCCTAAACTTTGAGGCATTGCCTGCCTTCTTTGCCTGTGCTGCATAGAAGCTCTATTTCCTGTGTGCAATGATAATTTGCAGTAAATATTAAATGTATGAAATTTCTCTCAGAAATATGTTTTTAGCACTCTTGAACACTGAAATAAGGGAATAATTGTTTTAAGCCCTTAAGCAGCCTGGATGTCTCTACATAATCCCTCTAGTGGGATTTGCTCACTGTCTGCTCTCAGCTAACCTTTCTCAGTGGCATCTCATGAGGCAATAAGATAAAATCTGCTGTGCGAATGGATATATTGTCCTAATATTGAGGAAACATGTTCATCTGCTCAGCCTCACTAAAATGCTCCGCTCTGCTTCACCTAGAAAGGATGAAATGCGGTTTCCAAGAACAAATGACAGTTTCCTGAATCTTGGTGATTTGGGCATCCATAGAGTTATAAAATCTGAAGTGCATATTTATGTCATATTTATGTTATGGCCTTTTTAGTGAGCAACATTTTTATGTTGCTATAATTCATATGCGGCCTAATACTTGAAATTCTCAATAATAGTTGCATATAGATTATGACATTTAATAATTTGGGTTCTAGCTGCATTATTCTCATCACCTACTTTTAGAAAGTAAAGAATTTTTACTCTTACCAGGTCTTATCTTAGAAATAGCTACTGCTGAATGGGTGAAAGGAGTATTCACTGCTAAACTTCCAACACACATGCTGATATAATTGGCTTAAAATTTTATCTATAAATTATACAAAGATATAAATTAGCTGATAATATCTGTTATTACAATTTCTGAAATGTTGCTCAAATTAAAGTATCATTTTTAAACAAAAAAACTTCCCCTTTAATATAAAAGCTTAGAGTAGTACTATAAAATCTCCCTAATATTCTTTGCACTTTGAAAACGTTTTATGTGTCCCTTGACTCACATACTTTTTTAATGAAGTGGAAAATATAGAGGTATTTATTTTTTTGGCTTGAAAGCCAATATATTTAAGCATTATAGCTTAGGACCTAGAACGATAAGCTGGTTTGTCTGTCTTTTTATTAATTCATTCACTTATTCTTTAGTTGAATAAATTCATGAAAAAAGAGAAAATGTTTATTTTCATTTTTGCATCTCATTCTAAAACCTAATAGTTGTAAAGTTTTATTTTTTAACTGAACTAGAATAAAAGTCATAGAAAAACTGGCCGTTCTACCTGCCTCTCTAATATGTTGGATTGTGCTACTCAACTTCCATTAGGGTAAAAATGTTTTTGTAGGGAAAGCAATTTAGAACTGGCAGGGAGGCAGCATGCATCCTACTTGAATTTTGTACGTGAGTTACTTATTTAAGATTTTTCTGAAAATGAGACCTACATACACAATGACAAAATATTGGTATAACGAATTTATAACACAAAAAGTAAGATTTAATAAGATTATTAATAAGTACACATAGTATGTTTTCTTTGCATGGGCATTTTGATATATTACCTAGGGGTAAGCTTCTTTAAAGTATACTGCTTTTCAAGAAAGACATTGAATGCTATTTATTGTTGTCATTCAGTCACTCAGTCATGTCCAACTCTTTGCAATCCCATGGACTGCAGTGTGCCAGGCTTCCCTGTCCATCACCATCTTCCAGAGTTTGCTCACACTCATGTCCATTGGGTTGGTGAAGACATTCAACTATCTCTTCCTCTGTTGTCCCCTTCTCCTCCTGCCTTCAATCTTTCCCAACATTAGGTTCTTTTCCACTGAGTCATAACTTCAAATCAGGTAGCCAAAGTACTGGAGTTTCAGCTTCAGCACCAGTCCTTCCAATGGATAATCAGGGTTGATTTCCTTTAGGATTGACTGGTTTGATCTCCTAGCTGTCCAAGAGATTCTCAAGAGTCTCTTCCAGCACCACAGTTTGAAAACATCAATTCTTTGGCCCTCAGTCTTTTTTATTGTCCAGGTCTCACATCCATATATGACTACTGGAAAAACCATAGCTTTGACTATACAGATCTTTGTAGGCAAAGTAATATTTCTGCTTTTTTATGTGCTGTCTAGGTTTGTCATTACTTTTCTTCCAAGGAGCAAGGATCTTTTAATTTCATGGCTACAGTCTCTGTCCATAGTGATTTTGAATCCCCAAAAAAATAAAGTTTGTCACTGTTTCCATTGTTTCCCCATCTATTTGCCATGAAGTGATGGAACAAGATGCCATGATCTTCGTTTTTTGAATGTTGAGTTTTAAGACAGCTTTTTTACTCTTCTCTTTCACCTTCAGCAAGAGGCTCTAATTCCTCTTCATTTTCTACCATAAGTGTGGTGTCATCTTCATATCTGACATTATTGATATTTCTCCAGGCAATCTTGATTCCAGCTTGTGCTTCATCCAGCCTGGCATTTCTCGTGATGTACTATGCATATAAGTTAAATGAGCAAAGTATCAATATATAGCCCTGATGTACTCCTTTCCCAATTTGGAACCAGTGCATTATTTCATGTCTGGTTCTAACTGTTGCTTCTTAACCTGCATACAGGTTTCTCAGGAGGCAGGTAAGGTGATCTGGTATTCCCACCGCCTTAAAAACTTCCCACAGTTTGTTGTGATCTATGCAGTCAAAGGCTTTTGTGTAGTCAATGAAGCAGATGTTTTTCTGGAATTCTCTTGCTTTTTATATGATCCAGCGGATGTTGGCAATGTGATCCCTGGTTCCTCTGCCTTTTCTAAATCCAGCTTGAACTTCTGAAAGTTCTCGGTTCACATACTGTTGAAGCCTAACTTGAAGGATTTTGAGCATTACTTTGCTAGCATGTAAGATAAGTGCAAGTGTGCAGTAGTTTGAACATTCTTTGGTATGTCCTTTCTTTGGGATTGGAATGAAAACTGCCCTTTTCCAGTCCTGTGGCCATTGCTTAGTTTTCCAAATTTGTTGGCATATTGAGTGCAGCACTTTCACAGCATCATCTTTCAGGATTTGAAATAGCTCACCTGGAATTCCATCACTTCCATTAGCTTTGTTCATAGTGATGCTTCCTAAAGCCCATTTGATTTCACACTGTTCATAACTATATATAAATACTTTATTAATTCCCTAGGATAGGGGTGAAGAACAAAAACAATGTAGGAATGAAAAAAAAGTGAACATCACTACATACATCACAGACAAAATTATGATAATATTGTAAAACATTATGTCAACACATGAACATTCGACTTAGATTAAATTTTGAATAAAAATATAGTTTACCAAAGTAGCTCAAGAATAGAAACCGTGGTAAACATCAAAGATATTTATTCTGTGATCAAAACCCTTCCAACAGAAAAGCTCTATCTCCTTTTGTTAGATTTCTGCCAAACATTTGACAATAGACAATTTCCATATTACACAAACTCATCCAGCAAACAGAAAAAAAGGAATAGCTTTAATATATTTTACGAGACTGGCATAACTTTGATACCAACATGACAAAAGAAGAAAGGAAATACAGTCTATCTCAATTATGATCACAAAGGGAAAAAAAAAACCCAAGGAAATTATCAGCAATCTAGGTCTCACAACATATAAAAATTATAATTAATACCATGAAGTTACATTGAGCTCAGGAATTCAAGACTGATTTAACATTATAATTCAATTTTTATAATCCATCAAATTAGTAATCTAAAGGGTAAAAATGTGGTTATATCAATAAATGCAAAAAAGCATTCAATAAAAAACAGCAGCCTTTTCCAATTAATTGAAAAAAACAGACTAGAAAAATACAACTGGCAAAACTTCCTTAGTAAAACTCTATAGCAAATATAATACACATTGGTGTAACCCTATGGATTTTTTTTTTCATTACTTTATTCAGAATTTCTCTGAAGATCCTAGCCAAGGCAGGAAGACAATAATGAGAAACAAAAAGTAAAAGATATGGAAGTCATGTGTGACTCTTTGTGACCCGTTGGACTGTAACCTGCCAGGCTCCCCAGTCTGTGGATTTCTCCAGGCAAGAATATCAGAGTGGGTTGCCATTTCCCTCTCCAGAGGATCTTCCAGACCCAGGGATCAAACCTGGGTCTCCTGCATTGGCAGGTGGATTCTTTACCACTGAGCCACCAGGGAAGCCCAGGTTGGACTTTATATGACCACAGATGGTCACTTATTGACACATGCTGCTCTACCCCATGCCTCTAAATCAAGTATCTCCTGCTTTGATATCTCTGATATTTTACTGCCCTACTTTTCTGACATCTTCATTCATAAAGTAAAATTTTCTTGAGTTCTAATGATGCATAGGGCTTCCCTGGTGGCTCATTTGATAAAGAATCCACCTGCAATTCAGGAGACCTGGGTTCAATCCTTGGGTCAGGGAGATCCCCTGGAGAAGGAAAAGGCAACGCACTCCAGTAATCTTGCTTGGGAAATCCCATGGACAGAGGAACCTGGTGGGCTACAGTCCATGGTATTGAAAGAATCAGACACAACTTAGTGACTAAGCCACCAGTGATGTAACTACCATCAGTGGAGATGTGATGATAATTTCACTGACTTCTCACTTATTTTGTGCTCCAATATATATTGATATTGTTAGTTTTTCTTAGCTATAATGACTTTATAGCCTTTGAAGTTTGAGGTAATGTACCCTTCATTTTGACTGAAAAAAAGGTGCTAGAGCATGCTTACAGATATGTGTTGTATAGAAAATTAATTACAAGGCATTCAAAGAAGCTACAATGAAAGCCTGCAAAAATCTGTTGCCCTTAATATTAAAATAGTAAGTTTAAGTAGCACATACTGAGCTCCTCACCTATACATACCCATAAACCAGGTTGGAAGGTTGTGGAATTCTTATCTGCTAGATGTAATTTGCCTTTTGATTCATCAAAGATGTGGAGCCCCATCTCAGATACAAATCCAGCATATTACCCAAGACAGGCACTATCTGCATGCAACTTTTGAGCACGTTTTTGAGTTTTTAAAAATTATTACAATTTCTTGTTTAGCTGTTTTTGTTTTTTTTAAAGACAACCTGCTGCGAGTATGTCTTTCTCCTATAATGATAGTAAAACTTGTTTTTTCCCCCTCTACTCTTCTCTCCAAATCTGCTGGTGTATGTAACTCCTTTATTGTGGGTCTGGTCCTCTCCATCAGCCATGTGGGTAACTGAACCAAACTCACCTACCTGCCCCTCTGCTGCCTTGTCTGCCAGGAGATACTCCCAGGAATCCAGGTTGATCATGGGGTGTGAGGTCCTGGGAAGTATACAGCCGAGTCGTGATTAGGATCCCTTCTCTCATGCCAGTATTCCATTGGCCCCCTGGTTCCCAGCCCCCCAGATTTTGACCCTGACTCTGTAGGCTTCTTGGTTCATGGAGCCACTTTTGCCAAACTGCAAATTTTGCTATGCACCTGACCTCTTTTTTGAACTCTCGAATTTTACCCTTTCTATGCTCCATCCCTGGAGAAGGAAATGGCAACCCACTCCAGTGTTCTTGCCTGGAGAATCCCAGGGACGGGGGAGCCTGGTGGGCTTCCGTCTATGGGGTCACACAGAGTCGGACACGACTGAAGTGACTTAGCAGCAGCAGCAGCATGCTCCATCCCTTTAGGATCCTTTCTATGCTCCATCCCTTTCTATGCTCCATCCCTTTAGGGTCCTTCTACCCTCTTCTAGTTTAAATGACTGACTCCAAGTCATTAATGACTCCAAGTCATTAATCATCATGACGATTAGACCAGCCTAGTTACACAGTTTTCCTCATTCTTTCAATCACAAAAGAAGGATGTTTTCCTATTTCATTTTCATGCAGGTCTAGGCCTGGTAGTATGGTTGGCAATGCTCCTCTATGATTCAAGTCCCCTCTTTCCTCCATAGGAGCACCATCTAGTCTGGTGCAGCAGCAGCGTCTCCTCCTGCAAACCTTCACCCTTGTCTGCATTGCTCTTCTCTGGGCTCCAGGATCCCCATGAAATGGAAGACCTTAAGGAAAACACAGTTCTTGAGAAAGTTCACATGTTTTCTAGGGGAAAGTTTTCTAAGGGAAAGAGCACAGACTGAGGGCACACTCACCTAGGCTTGAAACCCACATTATGCCACTTAATTAACTGTGTAACGCCTAGCAAACTCCAAACCTCTGAGTCTCAGTCTTCTTATGAATACAGTAGGGTAATAGCATCTCCCCTACTCTGAAGCTATGAAGTGACAAATGTAAAGGTCCTATCACAGCAACTAAGGTAGAGTGGGTGCTCAGCCAAGTGTGTCTATTAACATTAACTGAGACTCCCTTCGTTAACAGCAAATCTTGTAGATAGTATTGGCCCCATTTGACAGATGAGAAAGTGGAGGCTCAGGGAGATTAAGTAACTTTCCCAAGATCGAGCTAGTAAAAGTGACCCAAACTCAAATCTTCTAACTTCCGGTACACAGCAGTATTGTTACTAGATCACATTACAAGAATTTTTTTTTATTTTGACATATATATTTATATTAATTGTAATTCTTCTCATGGCCTATTTTTAGTGTGTGAATGTTATACATTTCTCCATTCTACTGGTTTCAAATATTGCAAATATAATTTATATGAGTTTTTTGTTGATTTTTAAAAAATGACAGTTCCACTGGCTTATTTGTACTATTTCTAGCTAAATGTTGGTTTTACTAACATTTGTATTTCAAGACTATAGATTCTCACAGACAAAAACATGGAGACAAAAGACCATGTTCACCTTTATCTGACAATTGCGGATAGATCACTACAATTTTTGTGGTGCCATTTTTGGATCCTATCATATTTATTGAATGCTGCCTAATCGGCAGACATTGTGCCAAGTGTTTTATACGGTTCAATAGAGAATCAGATGCTCCTTTTCACCTCAAGAACTGAAGAACAAATTTGGAAATAAAATCTGGCAGTTTAAATTTAACCTCAGCTAAATTGGAAATTCCTTCTTCATTCAATATAAAATATAATTATGCCATAAAATGGAGATCCATATACATTAACATTTATAAGTGAAGATTTATTTACTCGCTTGATCAGCTGTGTCTGACTCTTTGCAACCCCCTGGACTATAGCCCACGAGGCTTCTCTGTCCATGGAATTTCCCCAGGCAAGAATACTGGAGTGGGTTGCCATTTCCTACTCCAGGGATCTTCCTGACCCAGTGATCGAACCTGGGTCTCCTGCGTCTCCTGCAGTCAGGAGAAATTCTTTACCTGCTGAGCCATCAGGGAAGCTGATATACACACAAACATATATACATATAATATTGTCTGAATTGGGATTTCTCCAGATACTCTCTCCAAGAAAATACACACCCAACTCTTTGTTAGTTGTAAAAGTAGCCTGCTGGATGGCTTATGAAATCTCTGCTATGACAGCAGAAAAGACTTCTTCAAACTCTAATAAAAGTGTGTATCGGAGTGCTCTATTTCAAAATGCAAAAATAATTACAAAAATAAATAAATCTAAGAGCAATGGTAACTCAAGGCATGGTTTTATAATTCTAAAAATCTGAGGGAAGAAAATTTGAGACAAAAAATATGTCAAGAATGTTTTTTATTCTGAAGTCGCATGATCACATACTTTCCAGGCTGAAACTTGTAATGAAAATGAGTGCAACAGCGTGCTCACAAAGCATGCTGAAATTGTTTTTTAATTTTAGATTTAATATTGGAGTATAGTTGACTTGCAATGTGTATGGGGTCATTTTGCTATACACTTGAAACTAAAAAAGCATGATGAATTTAAACAGGTTCCAAACTCAACAAGTTCTGCCAGGGTAACCTGATTTATATATTTCAAGAGAAGACAAAACTCAAACCTTTTAAGGTGCATTCTTCCAGTTTTCAAGAGTTGGCAACTAGTTTAAAATATTTTAATAGTGCACAGTTTGTGAATTCTATTTAAACTCTCTCATGGCTTAATGTTTGGGATGTAAAATTACCTCAATTTTAAACTTATTTTATTCTATTCATAAATTTTTGACATTTAACAAGCTGTACGTTTTAAAGCCATAAAATGAAAATACATTCATCTCTAAGGAATTAAGTTAATTGGACTCTATGAAAATAATCTATAATTATAGTAATACAAATTCCAGGTTCACTTAGAAGATCCATTTATTAAATCCAAATGTACTTGCAGTGAGTCTGAGAGCAAAAATGATCTGGGAAAGGTTACCCCTCTACCCTTTGAAAAGAATGTTATTCAGTGTTATTCTAACACATGAAAGGCTTCCTACAGGCTTTAGATATTTTAAAAGACAATCTGTTATACCCAATAAAGAATTCAATTCAAAACCATTAGCCTATTGTGATAGTTTCAGAGAAATGAAGCCATTAGCGTTGGCTGGCTTCACCCATCAGAACAGGAGCTACTTCTTTTGAGGGGATCTGTATTTTGGCATGATGGTGCTCTTTTAACCTGTGCAGGTAACTCCATCCAGCAGCTTCCAAAATCTTCTGCTCCTGATCTAAGTCTCATTATCCAGAATCAGTGAAGTGTTCCATAGGGTTGTCGAAGTTTAATTTCATTTTGCCAGTTATCTACGTAGACAACTATGAAACCGGTCAACATCTTCATCCCCCAGAGATATCAGGAAAACAAGATGTAGTCTCATACCCAGTCATCCATGATAAAGGGTTCTGAATAAAAACTTTGCCGTGGAAGTTACCTTTGGTTCAGTTCAGTTCAGTTCAGTCGCTCAGTCGTGTCCGACTCTTTGCGACCCCATGAATCACAGCACGCCAGGCCTCCCTGTCCATCACCAACTCCCGGAGTTCACTCAAACTCATGTCCATCGAGTCGGTGATGCCATCCAGCCATCTCATTCTCTGTCGTCCCCTTCTCCTCCCCCAATCCCTCCCAGCATCAGAGTCTTTTCCAGTGAGTCAACTCGTCGCATGAGGTGGCCAAAGTATTGGAGCTTCAGCTTCAGCATCAGTCCTTCCAATGAACACCCAGGACTGGTCTCCTTTAGGATGGACTGGCTGGCTCTCCTTGCAGTCCATTTGCTGGTTCTACCAGTCACATTAGTTCATTTTCACTGTAATAGCTGGATTGTCTGTTACCTTTGGTGTGGGACCCATGAGAACTTACTACTAAAATAGTAACCTATATGCTAAGATGGAAAATTTCATTTATTTTGAAGGAAAAAAAAATATTTACTAACCAGATAAATTCCTTATTACTGTAGATATAATTTTGCATCTCCATTTTTTTTTCAGAAGCACTGGGTTTTCAGAGCTTACAGAGATCATACATTTCAAAATAGAGAATTATTTTGAGTCACACACACGCACACACACATGTGTATGTGAAGAATGTACAGAATCTAGAAAATGTAGCAAAGAATAAGAAAGAAAATGTCACAAGTCATCCCGTAAGCCAAAGATTAGTTCTGTTTACATTTTCAGGGGCTTCCCTGATGGTTCAGTAAAGAATCCTCCTGCATTGCAGAAGATACAAGAAACATGGGTTCATCCCTGGGTCGAGAAGATGCCCTGGAGTAGGAAATGGCAACCCACTCCAGTATGTTTCCATGTATATGAAACAATGTATACATTTCTTTTAAGGATCTCATTGATTCAACAAACATTGACTGGGCTCCAGTTACTATACTCCAGATATTATGCTTGGACTGAGAATGCATCATGAAAAAATCAACAGATATCCCCACATTTTTTAGAATTTACAACCAGCAGGGTGGAGTGAGGGAGGACAGGGAGGAGAGACTTGTAATAAATAATAAATGTAGTAAATATTACATCCTATAGAATGTTAGAAGATGATACTAAGAAAAATAGAACAGAGTAGGAGAGATTGGGAAGTCCAGTGTAGGGAGGTCTGTGTGATAACAAGAGAGGTCAGGAAAAGCCACATTGAGAAGGGGCATTTGGGAAAGACCTGAAGGAGGTGATGAAGGGGTTTTTCAGACAAAGACCGTTCCAGGCAAGGGGACAGCTGGGGAAGGGACTAACACAGCAGTGTGCCTGTCCTGTTCTAGGAATAGCAAGAAGGTCAGTGTGGCCAGAGTGGAGACAGGGAGTGTGAAGGACACAAGGCCTCAGAGGTGATGAGATTCCAAGCACGGAGAGCTTTGTGGTGCATGGCAGTGACTTACAGTTTTACTCGTAGTGAGATGCAAACCTACAGCAAGGTTTTAAGCATAAAGATAACCTGATCAAGCTTATATTTTAGAAGGATACCACCTCTGTCAGCAGTCATATTGTATAATATTTTGTGTTCAACTGTGGTCGTTCAACAGGGGAGCATCTCCCCAAGTTATTTTGTATTTATGGGGAAGAGGCATACTGGTTCCATCAATGTACCCATTAGTGAATGTATTCTTTATTTCAGTTTTCCCTATTCATAATGTTGAATGGAAATCTCAATACCCAAGTCTTTATCTCAGACATCAGTGTCAGTCCTCTAGCGTAAATTCTTTTAAGGGGCGGTACTGAGTAACATGTAAGAAGAGTCATGAAATATGCATCCAGATTGTTTTCCAAAAGTGTAATATACATTTCAGTATTCTTGCCTTGAGAACCCCATGAACAGTATCAAAAGGTACAATGATAGGATACTGAATGAGGAATTCCCCAGGTCGGTAGGTGCCCAGTATGCTACTGGAGATCAGTGGAGAAATAACTCCGGAAAGAATGAAGGGATGGAGCCAAAGTGAAACAATTACCCAGTTGTGGGTGTGACTGGTGATAGAAGCAAGGTCCAATGCTGTAAAGAGCAATATTGCATGGGAACATGGAATGTTAGGTCCATGAATCAAGGCAAATTGGAAGTGGTCAAACAGGAGATGGCAAGAGTGAACGTCGACATTCTAGGAATCAGTGAACTCAAATGGACTGGAATGGGTGAATTTAACTCAGATGACCATTATATCTACTACTGTGGGCAGGAATCCCTTAGAAGAAATGGAGTAGCCATCATGGTCAACAAAAGAGTCCGAAATGCAGTCCTTGGATGCAATCCTAAAAACTGCTGACATAGAATGATTTCTGTTCATTTCCAAGGCAAACCATTCAGTATTACAGTAATTCAAGTCTATGCCCCAACCAGTAATGCTGAAGAAGCCGAAGTTGAACAGTTCTATGAAGATCTACAAGACCTTTTAGAACTAACACCAAAAAAGATGTCCTTTACATTATAGGGGACTGGAATGCAAAAGTAGGAAGTCAAGAAACACCTGGAGTAACAGGCAAATTTGGCCTTGGAGCACGAAATGAAGCAGGGCAAAGGCTAATAGAGTTTTGCCAAGAGAACGCACTGGTCATAGCAAACAACCTCTTCCAACAACACAAGAGAAGACTCTACACATGGACATCACCAGATGGTCAACACCGAAATCAGATTGATTATATTCTTTGCAGCCAAAGATGGAGAAGCTGTATACAGTTAGCAAAAACAAGACCAGGAGCTGACTGTGGCTCAGATTATGAACTCCTTATTGCCAAATTCAGACTTAAATAGAAGAAAGTAGGGAAAACCACTAGACCATTCAGATATGACCTAAATCAAACCCCTTATGATTATACAGTGGAAGTGAGAAATAGATTTAAGGGTCTAGATCTGATAGATAGAGTGCCTGATGAACTCTGGATGGAGGTTCGTGACATTGTACAGGAGACAGGGACCAAGACCATCCCCATGGAAAAGAAATGCAAAAGAGCGAAATGGCTGTCTAAGGAGGCCTTACAAATAGCTGTGAAAAGAAGAGAAGCGAAAAGCAAAGGAGAAAAGGAAAGATATAAGCATCTGAATGCAGAGTTCCAAAGAATAGCAAGGAGAGATAAGAAAGCCTTCCTCAGCGATCAATGCAAAGAAATAGAGGAAAACAACAGAATAGGAAAAACAAGAGATCTCTTCAAGAAAATTAGAGATATCAAGGGAACATTTCAAGCAAAGATAGGCTCGATAAAGGACAAAAATGGTATGGACCTAACAGAAGCAGAAGATATTAAGAAGAGGGGCAAGAAAACACAGAAGAACTGTACAAAAAAGATCTTCACGATGAAGATAATCACGATGGCGTGATCACTCACCTGGAGCCAGACATCTTGGAATGTGAAGTCAAGTGGGCCTTAGAGAGCATCACGACGAACAAAGCTAGTGGAGGTGATGGAATTCCAATTGAGCTGTTTCAAATCCTGAAAGATGATGCTGTGAAAGTGCTGCACTCAGTATGTCAGCAAATTTGGAAAACTCAGCAGTGGCCACAGGACTGGAAAAGGTCAGTCTTCATTCCAATCCCAAAGAAAGGCAATGCCAAAGAATACTCAAACTGCCACACAATTGCACTCATCTCACACGCTAGTAAAGTCATGCTCAAAATTCTCCAAGCCAGGCTTCAGCAATATGTGAACCGTGAACTTCCAGATGTTCAGGCAGGTTTTAGAAAAGGCAGAGGAACCAGAGATCAAGTTGCCAACATCCACTGGATCATGGAGAATGCAAGAGAGTTCCAGAAAAACATCTATTTCTGCTTTATTGACTATGCCAAAGCCTTTGACTGTGTGGATCACAATAAACTGTGGAACATTCTGAAAGAGATGGGAATCCCAGACCACCTGACCTGCCTCTTGAGAAACCTGTATGCAGGTCAGGAAGCAACAGTTAGAACTGGACGTGGAACAACAGACTGGTTCCAAATAGGAAAAGGAGTACGTCAAGGTTGTATATTGTCACCCTGCTTATTTAACTTATATGCAGAGTACATCATGAGGAACGCTGGGCTGGAAGAAGCACAAGCTGGAATCAAGATTGCTGGGAGAAATATCAATAACCTCAGATATGCAGATGACACTACCCTTATGGCAGAAAGTGAAGAGGAACTCAAAAGCCTCTTGATGAAAGTGAAAGAGGAGAGTGAAAAGGTTGGCTTGAAGCTCAACATTCAGAAAACAAAGATCATGGCATCTGGTCCCATCACTTCATGGGAAATAGATGGAGAAACAGTGGAAACAGTGTCAGACTTTATTTTGGGGGGCTCCAAAATCACTGCAGATGCTGATTGCAGCCATGAAATTAAAAGACGCTTTCTCCTTGGAAGGAAAGTTATGACCAACCTAGATAGCATATTAAAAAGCAGAGACATTACTTTGCCAACAAAGTTCTGTCTAGTCAAGGCTATGGTTTTTCCTGTGGTCATGTATGGATGTGAGAGTTGGACTGTGAAGAAAGCTGAACACTGAAGAATTGATGCTTTTGAACTGTGGTGTTGGAGAAGACTCTTGAGAGTTCCTTGGACCGCAAGGAGATCCAACCAGTCCATTCTAAAGGAGATCAATCCTGGGTGTTCATTGGAAGGACTGATGCTAAAGCTGAAACTCCAATACATTGACCACCTCATGCGACGAGTTGACTCACTGGAAAAGACTCTGATGCTAGGAAGAATTGAGGGTGGAAGGAGAAGGGGACGACAGAGAATGAGATGGCTGGATGGCATCACTGACTCGATGGACATGAGTTTGAGTGAACTCCGGGTGTTGGCGATGGACAGGGAGGCCTGGCGTGCTGTGATTCATGGGGTTGCAAAGAGTTGGACATGACTGAGCGACTGAACTGAACTGAATATACATTTATGCCCTCAGAAGCAACTTGTAAAATATGACATTATTTTGATCAACAGAATAATATGTCAGTTTTTTAACTTGAGACTAACAAATAAGAGACTCACTTATTTATCAAAAAGACTTCTTAAAATCCATACAACAATCAGTAGACACATCAGAATGATGGAGGCCCATATTTTTCACACACACACCTACGTTTCTTACTTTTCTTCTTTCACTCCTTTTTTCTTCATTAACCCACTTTCACATAAGTGACCTGGTTTTCTTTAGTGAATCATTGTTGTATTTGTTTATTTATTGGTTTCATGGCACAGCATGTGGGATCTTAGTTCCTCAACCAGGGATCAAGTCTGTACCCGCTACACTGGCATTACAGAGTCTCAACCACTGGACCTACCAGGGAAATCCAGATATAACTGACTTTCAATGTAAATAAAAACCATGAAATTGAGCTGCAGGAGCTGCTTGTATATTTTGGAGATTAATCCTTTACCAGTTGCTTCATTTGTTATTATTTTCTCCCATTCTGAAGGCTGTCTTTTCACCTTACTTACAGTTTCCTTTGCTGTGCAGAAGTTTTTGATTTTAATTAGGTCCCATTTGTTTATTTTTGCTTATTTACAATATTCTGGGAGGTGGGTCTTGGAGGATCCTGCTGTGATTTATGTCGGAGAGTGTTTTGCCTACGTTCTCCTCTAGGAGTTTTATAGAATCTGGTCTTACATTTAGCTCTCTAATCCATTTTGAGTTTATATTACTCAGCCATTAAAAAGAATGCATTTGAATCAGTTCTAATGAGGTGGATGAAACTGGAGCCTATTATACAGAGTGAAGTAAGCCAGAAAGAAAAACACCAATACAGTATACTAACGCATATATATGGAATTTAGAAAGATGCAAATGATAACCCTGTATACGAGACAGCAAAAGAGACACAGATGTATAGAACAGTCTTTGGGACTCTGTGGGAGAGGGCGAGGGTGGGATGATTTGGGAGAATGGCATTGAAACATGTATGTTGTCATATGTGAAACGAATCACTAGTTCAGGGCCGATGCATGTTAGAGTATGCTCGGGACTGGTGTGCGGGGATGACCCAGAGGGAGGATAAAGGGAGGAGGGAGGTGGGAGGGGGGTTCGGGAGGGAGAACTCATGTACACCCGGGGCGGATTCATGTCAATGTATGGCAAAACCAACCAATATAATATTGTAAAATAATTAGCCTCCAATAAAAAATAAATAAATAAATGAGAAGATTTAGAGTTCTTCTATCTCGCACATTCCTATGGTCCCTCTTTCCAATGTTTGAATACAGTACTGATTTTTAATTAAATAAATTGGATTTTTTTCTTTTTAAAAAAAAAAAATGCATGACTCAAGCCAACTCTGGCTTGAGTGGGTGACTCGTCTCCTCCCTCTCCTAATGTTTCTCTCTCTCTCTCTCTAATTGGAGGATAATTGCTTTACTTTAATGTGTTGTTTTCTGCCGTAATCAGCCATAGGTATACACATGTCCCCTCCCTCTTGAACCTCGCATCCACCTTGCATCCCATCCCACCCCTCTACGTTGTCATCGAGCACCATATATGAACTCCTTCTGTCATACAGTAAATTCTGATGTGATGATACCTGAGGGAAAGCCTTCACAGAAGTATAACTCCCAGTATCTCAGAAGAAAGGGTTTGCAAAGCAAATGAAGAAGGTAAACAGAAACAGAGGAAAATATACATAAAATGTCTTATGTTTTTTATCTTTTAAATTATGAAAACATGGTAACACATGTATAGGAGATTTAGAAAATACAGAACAAAGTTACATATAGTTCCACTATAGAGAAAAGTAATTCTTGTGTATTGAAGTATTCATTTTTTTTCCAATTAAAATAGCAATACCTCTTTCCTCAAGAAACACTTTCAGCTCAAATTTTCACTGAAGTCAGATTAGCCCCCTATAAGCTTGAATATTTCCCCCTGTTGACAGATAAAAGACTGTGTGTCTGAACAGGCCATATATTTGTACAGCTTTAGACTCATTGAATGAATTCTATGTTTCCTTGGATTTAAAAGTGGTTCATTGCTCTTTACGTTATAATCTCATGGTGATAGTCAAGAGACAGCATAAGTATGTATATATTTTAGAAACTCAGGTCTGAAAACAGAAAAGGGAAATGTCACTATAACAAGTATTTATTTCTCTTTTTGAGTTGCTTCTCTCTGTATGACCACCTCTGGGTATTAACGCATGTATATGGAAGCTAGAACAATGATACAGATGAACCAACTTTCAAGGCAGAAATAGAGACACAGATGTAAAAAAGCAATGTATGGACACCAAGGAGGAAAAGTGGAGGTTGGGATGAATTGGAAGATTGGACTTGGCATATACACACTGCTGTGTATAAAGTAGACAACTAGTGAGAACCTAGTGCATAGCACAGAGAGCTCTACTCAGTGTTCTGTGGTGACCTAAATGGGAAGGAAATCCTAAAAAGAGGGGATATGTGTATCTGTACAGCCGATTCACTTTACTGCACAGCAGAAACTAACACGATGTTGTAAAGCAACTATGCTCCAATAAAAATTAAAACAAGAAAATCACAAGTATTAAATGTCTATGCATTTATTCAAAAGGTCTGCGCATATTATGTTTAATTTATTAGCAAAATATGCTTTAAATCTGATAAGGAGAATCTTAAGAATAAGTCGATTTATGGAGTTTAACGTGGTATCATTTCTCAATTTAATATCTAGTGCTTTCCCTGAGCCAGCATTATGCTACTGCTTTATAAGACAATAACACCGTTTAACCACCAGAACAGTTCCATGACACAGCTTCTATTATAATCTGCATGTTACAGATGAGGAAATGGATGCTTGGAGAGGTTTAAGTCACATGGTCCGATTTTACCCAGCTAATAAGTACTGAAGTAGAAACTTGAACCTAGACTTTCTTAAATACCAAAGCACTAGGATTTGGCTAGATTGGGGCTCATTTAGAGGGCACGGTCATGGAAGCCAAGGATTAGAGGGAAAATTAGAAGTTACAATGGAAAATAGCATGATGCAGAGATAAGAAAAGCAGAGCAAATCACAGAGCAGTTATTTACCAGGGATATAAACCTGGATTATGTTAACCTCTAACTCCTGACCTATAAAAGGGGTATAATTAAAAGACAGTGTAAAATAGTCCATAGACACTAAGCGTCTGCTATGCATTAAATGGCGGCAATATGTTTAGAAGATTGTATAACAGACGGAAGCACTTGCCCAGGTGGTTTGGTGGAAGAACAGAAATTAGTTGGGAATGGAGGTGGATACTGTACCATATATTACTAATGTATCTGAACTAAAACCTAGATGCAGCAGAATGCAGTGACATACATGATATGTTTTGACCATCCAAATAAATATCACCTGAACCTTTTTTAAGAAATAAAGAACTTTGGGATAAGTATGTCAATAGTAATCATCTAATGGGCTCCATAGTGCATACTCATGCAACTCTTACTTAGCAGTGATAGGTACCTTTCGTCTGATTAAAATAATATTTTCCCTACACCACTTGTAGGACATATGTTTTCAAAAGTTTCCCATAGCTCTTGTTAACAAAAAGGGGGGAGGGGAAAGCTAAACTACATTGTTTTGGGCTTGATCCTCTTTTCTGAACAAGGAGTTATATTTTCAAGGTTAATTCTTGGGATGTTGGTGAAGGCTGAGATTGTGAAACTGAGTTTTAAGGTACAAAAATAAACCCCTATGGTAGTGATGAAATTCCTGAGGCCATTACTTGCTGTCATCTATCTACTCAGAGACAGTATATGAATTTTCAAAGCACAGCATCTGACACACAAACTATCATTCAATAAATGATTTTGTATTATGTATATAATCATCAATACACTCTGTTCTACAATACAGTCCTTGAATTATATTAGGCAGCTTATTGTTTATCTTTTCTATTATAATCTAGTTATTGTGCATAATATCTACTTGTGATGGGCTATCAGACATTCCAATGGGCTCTCATACCATTCGAATGAAATGTCTGATAGATTTAAGGGTTGCCTGAATGAAAAAGTCTTCATTGAACAGTGTTTGATATAATTTAATACTGAAAATAAAACTACCAACCATTGGTGTTTACAAATTATATCCCACGTGAGGTAATAATTCTCTAATCGTGTATTTTTAAAATAATCAGTATTGAATTCAGTTCAGTTCAGTTCAGTCGCTCAATTGTGTCCGACTCTCCGCGACCCCATGAATCATAGCACGCCAGGCCTCCCTGTCCATCACCAACTCCCGGAGTTCACTCAAACTCATGTCCATCGAGTCGGTGATGCCATCCAGCCATCTCATTCTCTGTCGTCCCCGTCTCTTCACACCCTCAATCCCTCCCAGCATCAGAGTCTTTTCCAGTGAGTCAACTCGTCACATGAGGTGGCCAAAGTATTGGAGTTTCAGCTTTAGCATCAGTCCTTCCAATGAACACCCAGGATTGATCTCCTTTAGAATGGACTGGTTGGATCTCCTTCAATTAGAGTATAGCTAATTTGTGTTTGTGCTCAGTCATGTCCCACTCTTTCAGTTCAGATAGTAAAGAATCTGCCTGCAATGAAGGAGACCCGGGTTCGATCCCTGGGTCAGAAAGTTCCCCTGGAGAGGGGAATGGCGACCCACCCCAGTATTCTTGCCTGGAGATTCCTATGGACAGAGGAGCCTGGCAGCCTACAGTCCATGGGGTTGCAAAGAGTCAGACATGACTGAGCAACTAACAATCGCAATTTGTGCTTGTGCTCAGTCATGTCCGACTCTGCGACCCCATGGACTGTGGTCCGCCAGGCTCCTCTGTCCATGGAATTTTCCAGGCAAGAATGCTGGAATGGGTTGCCATTTTCTCCTCCAGGGAGTCTTCCTGACTCAGAGAGCACACCCACATCTCCTATGTCTCCTGCATTGGCAGGTGGATTCTTTACCACTGAGCCACCTGGGAAATCAGGCCTGAGGGTTTCACTAGCAGCAATGACAGTATCACAAAGCTGAGATTTCTGATTCATGAACAGTGTAATGAACTTGACTAAAGCTTGGCCAGGGAGGGGAGTATTTGTCAATAGATTGGTCAGAAGATGAAGAAATTTACACATCATGTGATTTTTAAAGCAAATCAGTTTTAATGTAATTTATTTAAAATGTAAAGAACAAAGCAAAAAACACTCACCCATTTCTTCCACCTGCCTCTCCCTTTTGTTTTATAGATGCAGATAATATAGATAAATACACATATATACATGTACGTTTTCGATTTCACATATAATAGAGATTGTACAAATAGTATTTGTCTTTCTTATTTCACTTAGCATAATGCCCTCAAGGTCCATCCATGTGATTGCAAATGCCAAGATTTAATTTGTTTTTATGGCTGAATAATATTCCAGTTCCTGTGTGCGTGTACACGCGCATGCTTGTGTGTTTGTTTTCATCCATCCATTGAAGGATGTACTTAGGATGTGTTGGCTATTGTAAATAATGCTGCAATGAACATGGGGTGCATATATCTTTTCAAATTAGTGTTTTTGTTCTGTTTGGAGAAATGCCCAGAGGTGGGATTGCAGGATAATATGGTAGTTTCACATTTAATTTTTTGAGGAAACTGCATACTGTTTTCCGTAAGTGACTGCATCAGTTTACATCTCACCAGCGGTATACGGGTGTTCCCTATTCTCCATATCCTCTCCAATATTTGCTAGTTTGTCTGTTAGTCATTCTAACACGTATGAAGTGATATCTCTTTGTTATTTCGATTTGCATGTCCTTGGTGATTAATGGTGTAGTGCATCTTTTTATCGGAGAAGGCAATGGCAGGCCACTCCAGTACTCTTGCCTAGAAAATCCCATGGGTGGAGGAGCCTGGTAGGCTGCAGTCCATGGGGTCGCTAAGGGTCGGACACGACTGAGCGACTTTAGTTTCACTTTTCACTTTCACACATTGGGGAAGGAAATGGCAACCCACTCCATTGTTCTTGAGAGAATCCCAGGGATGGGGGAGCCTGGTGGGCTTCCGTCTATGGGGTCACAAAAAGTCGGACACGACTGAAGTGACTTAGCAGTAGCAGCAGCATCTTTTTATTGGCCATCTGTATTCTGATCTTCTGCCTGCTTTTTAACTGAGCTGTTCAGTTTCTTGCTATTGAACTTTGAGTTCTTTGCATATTTTGGATATTAGCCCCGTATTGGATATATGATTTGCAAATATTTTCTCCCTTCCTGTAGGTTGCATTTTCATTTTGATGATGGTTTTCTTTGCTGTGCAGAATCTTTTAAATTTTTTTTTGCTTTTGGTGTCAGATTTTTAAAAATCATCTATGAGCTTACTGCCTTTATTTTCTTCTAGGAGTGTTATGATTTCAGGTCTTATTTTCAAGTCTTTAATCTATTTCAAGTTAATTTTTGTGTATGATATAAAGTAGTGGGGAGTTTCCCTCGTAACTTAGCTGATAAAGAATCCGCCTGCAATGCAGGAGACCTGGTTCGATTCCTGGGTCTGGAAGATCCCCTGGTGAAGGGATAGGCGACCCACTCCGATATTCATGGGCTTCCCCGGTGGCCCAGCTGGTAAAGAATCCGCCGGCAATGCGGAAGTCCTGGGTTTGATCCGTGGGTTGGGAAGATCCGCTGGAGGAGGGCATGGCAACCCACTCCAGTATTCTTGCCTGGAGAATCCCCATGGACAGAGGAGCCTGTGAGCTACAGTCCATGGGATCTCAAAGAGTTAGGCATGACTGAGAGACTAAGCCCAGCACAGCATAAGGTAGGGGTCCAGTTTCATACTTTCTCATGTGGCTGTTCCATTTTTCAATACCATTTACTGAAGAGACTGCCTTTTCTACATTGTATAGTCTTGGCTCCTTTGTCATAGATTAATACCCTGCAGGAGTGCATTTATTTCTGGTGCTGTATTCTGTTCCAGTAATCTCTGTGTCTGTTTTTTATGCTAAGGTCACACTGTTTTATAGGTGTTTGTAATATAGTTTGAAATCAGGGAGTATGATGCCTCCAGCTATGTTCTTTCTCAAGATTGCTTTGGGTTTTCAGTTTTCCAAAAACATATCAGTTTTAGAAAGACTGACCTAAACCCCTTTTCTTCATCTAACAAATTAATCCCTTTAGATAAGGGTAAAATAAGGACATTCACTTTAGCAAACTTTCACTTTGAACCACACAAATGTGTATTTTAAAATCCTCTAAATTCTCGGTTGTGGCATGTTGTTAAACTGGTTTTAACAAGGGGCACTTGATTCCTTGCTAAAAATCCCTTCTGATAGATAGGAGCTTTTATTTTTCATCTGCTGTTGAGATTAAAGGATTTAGTATAAGGCCCAAGAATAGATATCCTTAATAGGATTGAGACAAACCAATTACCATATTTTACTAAGAGCATTCTTTATGTGGGGGAGAAGCTAAGAATAAACCTTAGCTCTTAGAATCTTCAAATTTTCTAACTTTTACTGTATTTACTTGAATTCAGCAACAACAGCAGCAGGATCCCTTTTTGTTAGAATTATCCTGGGAAATTCTTTAAATTATCTTTTCAGATGTGGCTTATCTCACCATCTGTCACCATGGCAGGAAATTAGTGCATAATCTTTTGAGGTCAGCCAGGATGCTCAGAAAGATAAGGAAAAACAACATTGATAAATACTAATTGAGCATCCATCACTGACTAGTGCTGTCCTAGGTGGTAAGGGATCCCTAACAGTGAAAGCACTATTTATAGCCTAAACAGGGAGACAGACAAACATTATGCAATTATATATCATTTTGACAAGTGATGTCATAGGACAAGTGCTATTGGAACTCACAAGAAGAGTGTCTGTCTCATATCTTGGTTGAGTTGAGATTGGGAAGATGAGGGTGGAGGAAATGTAAGGGTATGGGTGTGAGTGTGTGTTTGTGTGTGTGTGTGTGTATGCATGTGCGTGCATTGGGCACGGGAGGTTGGAGAGGAGCAGTGGTCTCCTTAGCAGAGAGAGGGGAAGAAAGAGATGCAAGAGGTGATTTATAAATGGAGACTCAAAGGATAGAGTAGAAATTATCCTGGAGGAAGCAGGGGTATGGGCTGGGGTGGAGGGTAGGTACAGGAAGGGTTTTCTTTTTTTAATTGGGGTATAGTTGCTTTACAATGTTGTGTTAGTTTCTGCTGTACAATGAAATAAATCAGTTATATGTACACATATATCCCAGTGAAAAAGCAGGCTTAAGACTAACTATTTTAAAAAAAACTAAGATCATAGCATCTGCCCCCAATACTGCATAGCTAATAGAAGGGGAAAAAGTCAAAGTCGTGACAGATATCCTCTTCTTGGGCTCCAGAATCACTCTGGACAGTGACTGCAGCCATGAAATTAGAAGACGATTGCTTCTTGGCAGGAAAGCGATGACAAACCTAGACAGTGTGTTGAAAAGCAGAGACTCTGCCAACAAAGGTCCATATAGTCAAGAGTATGGTCTTCCCAGTGGTCTGGTACAGTTGTGAGATCTGGACCGTGAAAAAGGCAGAATGCCAAGTAATTGATGGCTTCGAATTGTTGTGCTGGAGAAGACCCTGAAAGCCCCTTGGACGACGAGGAGATCAAATAGGTCAATCTTAAGGGAGATCAACCCTGAATATTCACTGGTAGAACTGATGAGATCTCCAGTATTTTGGTCATCTGATGCAAACAGATGACTTATTGGAAAAGTCCCTGATGCTGGGAAAGATTGAGGGCTGAAGGAGAAGAGGGCGTCAGAGGATGAGATGACTGGACAGCATCTCCAATGCAGTGAACATGAACTTGGGCAAACTCTGGGAGATGGTGAGGGACATGGATGCCTGGCGTGCTGCAGTCCTTGGGGTTGCAGAGTCGGACACAACTGGGTGACTGAACAACAGCAACAGTCCCCTCCCTTTTGGAGCTCCCTCCCACCCCACCTCCATCCCATCCATTTAGGTCATCACAGAGCACCATGCTGAGCTCCATGCGCTATACAGCAGCTTCCCACTGGCTATCAGTTTTACACATGGCGGGGCATATATGTGAATCCCAGTCTCCCAGTTCACCTCACACCTGCTATCCTGTCTCCGTGTGTCTGTTCCGTACGTCTGCTTTCCTATTCCTGCCCCAAAGATAGGTTCATCTATACATTTCCAAAAGAAGTAATATCATGTGCAAAGGCTCAAGGGCAAAAGGAATATATATTTAACTTAAGACCTTAGATAAATGCTTCTCAAGCTTTAATGAGTTTAGTGTCAAAATGCAGATCCGATTCAGGAGCTCTAGGGCAGGTCAAGAAATCCTGGCTATCAACAAGCTTCCAAGAGTGCTGCTGGTACATAGACTGAACTTCAAGTAGCAACATAAAAACCACTCAATTTCCAGTAGTGGGTCACTTCATTCTCTGGTGAAATCACTGAATATTCCTTAAGCTATTTTCACTACTAATGGTTGACCTACTTATTCGCATTGCATGAATCATTGATTGCAGTGTGGTGGCAACTCAGGATCTCATTGATATACGACATTGTTCTACAAAGCTGTCTGCTTCTCCTCCTATAATACTTTTAAAGTCACTACTTTAAATTCTGCTTTGGTGCCTTCCTTTCTAGCTTGATCTTCCTCCTCACTGAAATGCATTTAGCAGTTTCAGCGTGAAACCAGACGGAAAGGATGTGCTTAATAAATACTGTCAACACTTGTCAAAATCAAACGAAAATGTCCCAGGGAAGTATTTACATCCTTCCCCATTAAGAGCAAGTTATAAGGCTGTGCTGTATCTTGACAGCAGTTCTTTTAATGTCAGTCTGTGCTCATTTTTAATAAATGCATGAGTTTCATGTTCTTGCCATCGCTGTCTCATCCTGTAGCAGCAAATGTTCTGCTTCTAGGGAGAAAACGTTTTTGCAAATACTCTGAAAATTCCATCTCCTTCCCAAAGGCATGGGAATACATTGAGCTGGGTTGTAGTCACCTACTGGAAACTTACATTCATGTCACGTGATTTTAAAGATGTGCCTCTCTAGATATATTTTAGATATAGGCATCATTAAATTGATTCATAATGTGTTTCGGGAGAGCAGAAGATGCATTGAGGACACATTTTTAATTTTGTTAATGCTATACATGGTTAGCCTTAAAACAAATGGAGCGAGCCCTGCAGGCAAGCAACACTTTCAGATCCCCTTCTTCTCCTTCACTTCTGACTAGGATCTCAATCTCACAGTCATCTTACAAGAAGAAAGATTTTCGTACCAGGATATGTGTGGGTCAGTCAGTTCAGTTAAGTCGCTCAGTCGTGTCTGACTCTTTGTGACCCCATGGACTGCAGCATGCCAGGCCTCCCAGTCCATCACCAACTCCCAGAGCTTGCTCAACCCATGTCCATCGAGTCGGTGATGCCATCCAACCATTTCATCCTCTGTCGTCCCCTTCTCCTCCTGCCTTCAATCTTTCCCAATATCAGGGTCTTTTCCAGTGAGTCAGCTCTTCACATTAGGTGGCCAGAGTATTGGAGTTCCAGCTTCAACATCAGTCCTTCCAATGAATATTCAGGACTGATTTCTTTTAGGATTGACTGGTTGGATCTCCTTGCAGTCCAAGGGACTCTCAAGAGTCTTCCCCAACACCACAGCTCAGAAGCATCAATTCAGCACTCGGCTTTCTTTATAGTCCAGCTCTCACATCCATACATGACTACTGGAGAAAACATAGCTTTGACTAGACAGACCTTTGTTGGCAGAGTAATGTCTCTGCTTTTTAACATGCTGTCTAGGGTGGTCATAGCTTTTCTTTCATGGAGCAGAAATATCCAGTTCTAATTGTTGGTCCACTTAGAGGTCCATACCATTTCTGTCCTTTATGCCCATTTTTGTATGAAATGTTCCCTTGGTATCTCTAATTTTCTTGAAGAGATCTCTAGTCTTTCCCATTCTATTGTTTCCCTCTTTCTTTGCATTGATTACTGAGGAAGGCTTTCTTATCTCTCCTTGCTATTCTTTGGAACTCTGCATTCAAATGGATATATCTTTCCTCTTCTCCTTTGCCTTTAGTTTCTCTTCTTTTCTCGGTTATTTGTAAGACCTCTTCAGACAACCATTTTGCCTTTTTCTTTTTATTGGGGATGGTCTTTATCACTGCCTTCTGTACAATGTCACGAACCTCTGTCCAAAGTTCTTCAGGCACTCTATCAGATCTAATCATTTGAATCTATTTGTCATTTCCACTGTATAATCGTGGGAAACAGTGGAAACAGTCAGAGACTTTATTTTGGGGGGCTCAAAATCACTGCAAATGGTGACTGCAGCCATGAAATTAAAATATGCTTTCTCCTTAAGAGAAAAGCTATGACCAACCTAGACAGCATATTAAAAAGCAGAGACATTACTTTGCCAATTACTTTGACATTACTTTGTCTAGTCAAAGCTATGGTTTTTCCAGTAGTGAGAGGATGTTCGAATTGGACTATAAAGAAAACTGAGTGCCAAAGAATTGACGCTTTTGAACTGTGGTGTTGTAGAAGACTCTTGAGAGTCTTGGACTGCAGGGAGATCCAACCAGTCAATCCTAAAGGAAATCAGTCCTGAATGTTCATTGGAAGGACTGATGTTGAAGCTGGAACTCCAATACTTTGGCCACCTGATTCGAAGGACTGACTCATTGGAAAAGACCCTGATGCTGGGAAGGATTGAAGGCAGGAGGAGAAGGGGCGACAGAGGATGAGATGGTTGGATGGCATCACCAACTCGATGGACATGAGTTTGAGCAAGCTCTGGAAATTGGTGATGGACAGGGAGGCCTGATGTGCTGCAGTCCATGGGGTCACAGTGTTAGACATGACTGAGCAGAATTAAACTGAACTGTATAATCGTAAGGAATTTAATTTAGGTCATATGTGAATGGGGTCTAGTGGTTTTTGCTACTTCAATTTAAGTCTGAATTTTGCAATAAGGAGTTCATGATCTGAGCCACAGTCAGCTCCCAGTCTTGTTTTTGCTGACTGTATAGAGCTTTTCCATCTATGGCTGCAAAGAATATAATCAATCTGATTTTGGTATTGACCATCTGGGGATCTGGTGACTTGGCATTTCTTCTTTCTCCTAGACTAACTCAGCAGTTAAACTTTTATGAGTATAATAATCACTAGGGTACTGTGGCTACTCTCCCTGGTGTCTCCGATGGTAAGGAATCTGTGCAGTGGGGGTGACCCAGGTTTGATCCCTGGGTCAGGAAGTTCCCCTGGAGAAGAGAATGGCTATCCACTCCAGTATTCTTGCCTGGAGAATTCCATGGACAGAGGAGCCTGGCAGGCTACAGTCCATGGGGTCCCAAAAAGTCAGACACAGCTGAGCAACGTGGCTACTTGCAGCCATGTACAATGTGCTTTATGGAAAAACAAGGAGCTTCAATGGGTGGTCTTTTACTGTAACCTAGGTTCCCTGATTTTGGACCTACCCAACTTTCCCTAAGTTAGTTATGATCCACCTTTAGAGAGATACCAATTGCTGAACCTTTATTTCTATTGTGTTTTGTATCAGGTTTGTGTCCATTTCATTTCTCAGCCTTCCTCCTACCCACTCTCAGGATTGCTAACCCTGCAATGAGACATGGGGAATGTCCCAACACTGGACTTAAATCTTTGGTGGCCTGGATGGACGTGATCCTCCAGGTCACTAGAGACGCCTAATGGACATAGCAGAAACAGGGCAGGCAGCTATGTAGAACTCTTCGGCCTGTCTCCCTGAACTCCTGCACACAGAGCTTTGACTGGTTCCTACTAAGAATAATAACTCAATTTCTTTTGAGTCATTGGTCAAGTTGTTACAGACCATAGTTACCTTGGTCAGTGATCTTGTCTTCCATGTGTAAATGATTTAGAATCTCACAATGATAACCTGTTTGGTATAAAAGTCAAACTCTCCTGTGGCCGAGAAAGCATTCAGAAGGCCTGGAGCTGAGTTTGAGGGAGAATCACTTACTGACAGTAAGTAGGGTACAGGCCCTACATTGCAAGAAGCCTGTAAAGACAGGGCTGAAAACTCAGACGCTGATATTCTGAAAGTGAGGTCCAGAGCTAACAGGGACCACAGACTTCACGCCAAGTGTTTCATTTATAAACAAAAAGGAGACAGGCCCTGAAAAGCTAGGCAGTGTCTTGGCTGAGGCGTTAGAACCAGGATCTAGAGTCAGTTACCTTCTCCCTGTTTCCCGATCCCTCCCCGCTCCTTCTTCCTTTTTCTTTCCTTCTCTGTCCCTTCCTTCCTTTCTTCCTTTCATCCTTCCTTTCCCAATCTTCCCCTAGTTCTTCAGAAACAATGTGGATGCTGTCTCTTCATTTTATTCCTTACGCTGGCAGTAACTCAGAAAGCTTTACATAAAGTTTAAAACAAAACAGATTTCACTTGAATTATTCTGTAAAATTTTTACCCGAATTTCTGATTTGTTTCAGAGTGCTGTCTGTGGTCATGTAAATAAAAGAATGTTATTAACAGAGGTTAATAACAGAAATACAAATGGACTACATGCATGCAATATTTGATTTACGGCTAATTGCAATGCAGTGAAAATTGACTAATTCAGAACCTCAAGCATAAGGCATACGTATAGGTTATTTAGAAATACAATGTTTATTTAACAGATCTTCTGTTTGATGCTTCTCAATCTGAAGAAAAAAATTCTACATGTTGGGTTGATAATTATATAAAGAGTCATTAGACGATAGTTCAAAAAATGTGTTTTAATGAATTATACATGTTCTATGTGGTCAACAACCACAAAAATAAAATATGTAGATTTGAGATATCAGTATACTTTTTTAAAATCTAAATTTGCATATTTTCAGAAAAAAAGTATTCAGCCTAACTTAAATATACAAGAAGCCCTCTGAATCTTAATATTTCTCAGCTCAGCTCAGTAAGTCACTCAGTAGTGCCTGACTCTGCGATCCCATGGCCTATACAGTCCATGGAATTCTCCAGGTCAGAATACCAACCTGGGTAGCTATTCCCTTCAATATTCTATAACTATTTTCTAAAAATAATTTTGATTTTTATCATGTCTTGAGGCTGTATAAGTAATTTCAGATCTTTTAAAATATGTATACACCCCTGTATATAGTCAAGCCCACCAAGATTTGACAGGAATAGGGGAAGAGGATTTAAGTCTAGAATTTTGGAGACAAGAAAGTTAAAATACTGTCTCCAGTCACAGCAATGATAAAGAGATGACCTGTGTTTTCTAAAGCTCATGTTCTTTTCATGGTACCACACTGCTTCCCAATTAAAATTGTTTTCCTCTCATTTGAAAAAATATGAGTACTTTTTATGTATTCATTTTGGCTGAGTAGAAATAATGTGACAATGGAAAGAATATTACTTGGGTTTTGAAACTTCTTGCTTAAGAAAACGTGTCAACTCTGCTAGAAATCATGCAGATGTGTCCATCCACAGACCATGAAGGGTGATGGGTCACAATTTTATATTCAGAATGGAATAGGTCGTAGTGCTTCCACCAAATACAAAAGTGAAACCAGCAAGGAAACAAACATCAATGTCAGCAGAAGATTTGCAGTGTCCAGCTTAATCTGAAAAGATGAATTTGCATAAAGCACATTGTGCTTCTTTCTTTCTGAATATGCAGATGACTCAATGAATGTGTTCTCTTTTGTGTTTTGGGGAACAAACAGCAGCCTGGAGTCACCCCTGATGTACGAGGTTCCGGAAACACAGCAGGGCAGCGCCAGCGCCAGCTCGGGAAGTAGCCTGGGCGGCTCCATCACTGCGTGTAAGAAGGTAAACACTGCCTCTAGCATCACTCTCTCTGAACTGATTGAGCTGATTGAACACTGGTTTGAGTTTTCAAGCACATCTTCTAAAGCAGAAACAGCAGTAAAACCACACAACAAAATCACTCACAGTTTGCTCATGGGGATAACCGCCTGATGACATTAAGCATGTAATTCATGGGAATGATCAGAAAACTCAAGCATTTCAGAAAGGTCTGATTTAAAAATTCTAAGCCTCCAGTCATACACCACACCTCCAACTTCTTCTAGTAGCTCTTCCTAAACTTAAGCATGGATAAGGGCTTCTTGGATCTCCTTTCAGAAAAATCTTCATGGATATTTAATGATTCAGCTTACTATAGTAAGCTCCTAAGTTTTCCTTTAGCTGTTTTCTTAAAGGGAAGGGTATGCTTGGCTATTTTATTAGGAACAGAATTGAATTTCCTATAGATTTTAGAACTGATAAACAAATCTTGCTTTCAGACACTTGCAGAAAGTTGACATTTGAACAACATAAAATCATCTAATTTAACTGTCCCATCTTTCAAGCCAACCCAACCCAATTTCAGACCCAGAAATTTAAAGCCAAATGCTCACTTACCTATTTAATGCATTTGTCAGTATTTGATGCTGAATTCCAGAGGAAAGTGTATTTCTTTTCTTGAAAACAGAGAAAAATCATACTGGGTTATTCATTTATTGTTAAAAAAAAAGTTCAATTATAAAGAATGCTTATACATTGCTGCTGCTGCTGCTAAGTCACTTCAGTCGTGTCCGACTCTGTGTGACCCCATAGACGGAAGCCCACCAGGCTCCCCCGTCCCTGGGATTCTCCAGGCAAGAACACTGGAGTGGGTTGCCATTTCCTTCTCCAATGTGTGAAAGTGGAAAGTGAAAAGTGAAAGTGAAGTCGCTCAGTCGTAGTGACCCCATGGACTGCAGCCTACCAGGCTCCTCCATCCATGGGATTTTCTAGGCAATAGTACTGGAGTGGCTTGCCATTGCCTTCTCCGGCTTATACATTAGATAAATTATTTTACTGATCATGTTTTATATGTACATTTAATTATGATAACATAATGTACATTACATACGCATATATATTTCAATCTATTGATTACTCTTCTGAGTGAATCAGCAGTATTCTCTGTTTGTGTGATTTTGTATAGTTTTCAAGTACCAAAGAAAACAAATATCTTCAATAGAGAACATACATTGATTATAAAAAAAGTAGTATTAAACATAATCTTAAAAAAATATTTGCATGCATATATTCAAAACTAAATATAAAAATAAATGTGCCTGATTAATTAAGGCATACGTGTTACATAATCCTATCTTACTATCACGTGTTACATAATCCTATTTTCTCTCCTCTTTTAAAATTCTTCTAGAGGATTCAAAGCTATAAATTCCAGATTTTAATGCAGAAAACCGAGACCCTGTCACGCAAACTGGTTTTGAGTTGCCTATGAAAGAACTAAAGCTGCAGGTTTCAAGCCCTAAATATGGTCTATTCAACTCTGTAACTCTAAATTATAAAGTCATCACCAGATGCTATATCTTTCATAAGGATAAATTATTTTTAATTTATTCTAATTTTTGAATAACTCTGTTTCTATTGATTAGAATTTCAGTGGCATTTAAAAGAAGGATTGAAGCCAGACTGCCTGAATTTGACACCCAGTTCTATGATTACTAGTTGTGTGATTTTGAGCAAATTACCTCTTCATGCCTCAATTTGCTCATCTGAAAAAAGATGTTATTACCCATTTCACAGGGTTAAGATGCAGGTTCTTCAATGAATGTCTCAATAGGAAATGCTTAGAACAGTGCCTGGGATACTATATATATTCAAATATAAAGATTACCTGTAACTACTATTAGTCTAAAGAATGGTTTTACCAACTGGTAAACAGTGCCAGAAAAATTCAATAGTAGCATTACCATGCTAAGAGTTAGTACTTTATGATCTGTTATTTCAATTATGCTTATTTCCCTAGAAAATAGTCATATTCATTTTTTTAAAAAAATCATGTCTAGAAGCTAATGAATTAATAATAAAGAAGTTTGGGGCTGAATAGGTTCTAAAAAAAGTAAAACAAATTCAATGATCTATTCTAAATGATCTACTATATATGTATGTATGTATATATATATGATTTTAAAATTTTTAATATAATCCTACTCATTCCACAATTATTTCTAGAACAACTGTTATTAGGTTGAACCATATAAAATTCACTTTTTTATTGATCATTTATCAAATATGGGTACTTTCATATAATCCAACCTGAATACATTTAAAATTTCGTTACCTCCTAAGGAAAGATAGGGGCTTCCCTGGTGGCTCAAATGGTCAAGAATCTGCCTGCAATGCAGGAGACCTGGGTTCAATCCCTGGGTTGAGAAGATCCCCTGGAGAAGGGAATGGCAACCCACGCCAGTATTCTTTTCTGGAGAATTCCATGGATAGAGGATCCTGGCGGGCTACAGTCCATGGGGTAACAAAGAGTGGGACAGGACTGTGTGACTAACACACACACACACACGCGTGCATGCATGGAAAGATAAAAAGATAGATCACAAATGGCCCCCACTCTAAAAGAATTTACAGTATGGTTTGGGAGATTGTACTGGTTTCTGACATGAAAAGTCAAGCAATAAATAATAAGATAAATAATATAACTCTACAGTGACATATCAAGATAGTATAAATTAGGGGACAAATGAGCATTATGCGTATTTATAGCTGAGAACACAGAGAGACACTGGATTTGTAATAGACAACAACCTTCAAAAAGAGAAGATGTTAATTTAGACTTTGAAGTGTGATTAAGATTTGAATAAGTGAAGAGATTCAGTTCAGTTCAGTCGCTCAGTCGTGTCCTACTCTGCGACCCCATGAATCACAGCACGCCAGGCCTCCCTGTCCATCACCAACTCCCGGAGTTCACTCAAACTCATGTCCATCGAGTCGGTGATGCCATCCAGCCATCTCATTCTCTGTTGTCCCCTTCTCCTCCCCCAATCCCTCCCAGCATCAGAGTCTTTTCCAGTGAGTCAACTCGTTGCATGAGGTGGCCAAAGTATTGGAGTTTCAGCTTTAGCATCAGTCCTTCTACTGAACACCCAGGACTGATCTCCTTTAGAATGGACTGGTTGGATCTCCTTGCAGTCCAAGGGACTCTCAAGAGTCTTCTCCAACACCACAGTTCAAAAGCATCAATTCTTCCGCAATCAGCTTTCTTCACAGTCCAACTCTCACATCCATACATGACCACGGGAAAAACCATAGCCTTGACTAGATGGACCTTGGTTGGCAAAGTGATGTCTCTGCTTTTTAATATGCTATCTAGGTTGGTCATAACTTTCCTTCCAAGGAGTAAGTGTCTTTTAATTTCATGGCTGCAATCAGCATCTCCTGTGATTTTGGAGCCCCAAAAAATAAAGTCTGACCCTGTTTCCACTGTTTCTCCATCTATTTCCCATGAAGTGATGGGACCAGTTGCCATGATCTTAGTCCAACTAAATTTAGAAAGCAGAAGCCAAATTAATGTAGGAGAAGCCATTACTTTTGTGTATGGCAATATTTTTCTAATATTCATGGTACATTCCTTTCATTCTTAAGCTTACATAAACATTGCATTTTAAGACAATTTAGTAGCCCTATGTGCCATAGGTTATACACCATGTGGACTCTGTTTTTCTTGCCTTCCAAAAGATAGCTCACCAGTATTTCTTCTTCTTTGTATCAAAACCATAAACCACAATAAAAGACATGAATATTGAAACTTAACTCCTTTATTTTATTTTTATATGTTACTGCAAGTTGATTTAAGTGATCATGATTATTTTTTTATTGCATTAATCACAGGTCACAGGATTGGGGAAGTAAGGATCTGTATATTCACAATTGCACATATATGTTTTGTACAATAATTACAAGAAGAGTAAGGACAGTTCTGTCTTAGAAAGAGCAAGACTATCCAGCTAAATCCCCACTCTTCACAGTGAATCAGCCTTCAGTAAGAGTAACGTGGATAATTGAAATCAATTGGTAATTCCCCAAACTCATTTTATGTAATAGTTTCATCTTCTTATCCATCAAACCTTATCAGAACTGACATATTGTTAAATTAACCAGTAGAAGAAATAAAACAAGGGTCCAAAAGATAATGCATTAGTTGGATAATCAGCCTCTGAAAAATTGCAAATTGACCAAATGTATTTCGTATGCTGTATGCTTGACAGTGAATCGCTAAGGTTTTTGGAATCCTATCCAGGTACAGTTGCTTTAGTTTCTTGTTGTTAAGGAAATATGTCACTGGACGCCATAGCTGTGAAAAAGCCATACCATTAGGAAAAAGAATTTAGTGGTCTTATTTGAAGGAATTATTAACTCCTTAATATATGTGTTTATTTGAGAAGGACTGTCTTTCCCCAGAGCTAAGATCACCATACCATGCAATCACAGCTAATATATACTGTCCTGGCATTTTGTTGAGAGAATCCCCTTTTGCTCTCAAAAATTCCTTGGTGTGCAAAGTATCCTATGATTATCCCAACTCTAGCTTCAGAATTATCCTTTCTCTTCTTTCTCCCATTCCTCTAAGTGCTGTGAAAGTTATCAGATAAACTCGCTCTGTGGTGTTAGTAACTACACATCTTAATGTTGTTGTAACAAATAAAATCTGTTTTTACTTAACTACTGCTACTGCTGAACTACTATGATTATCACCTCCCTCAGCTGACACTGGCAACTGAGCCTATAGAGCCTGGCTCAAAATTCTATTCCTCACAAAGCATCAGTCCATGCAAGTTGTGATTTAAGCTAACTTTGATGTCACCCTAATTTAATGAGCACCAAGACCCATCTAATTCTGCTTCACTGACTACACTAAAGCCTGTGACTGTGTGGATCACAACAGACTGTGGAAGATTCTTAAAGAGATGGGAACATTAGACCGTCTTTCCTGCTTCCTGAGACATCTGTGTGTAGGTCAAGAAGCAACAGTTAGAACTGAACATGGAACAACAGATTGGTTCCAGATTGGGAAAGGAGTACATCAAGGCTGTGTATTGTCACCCTGCTTATTTGACTTACATGAAGAGTACAACATGCAAAATACTGGACTGGATGAAGCAAAAGCTGGAATCAAGACCGCCAGGAGAAATTTCAGCAACCTCAGATATGCAGATGATACCATTCTAATGGCAGAAAGCGAAGAGGAACTAGAGAGCCTCTTAATGAAGGTGAAAGAGAAGAGTGAAAAAGCTTAAAGCTCAACATTCAGAAAACAAAGATCATGGCTTCTGGTCCCATCACTTCATGGCAAATAGATGGAAAAATTATGGAAACAGTGACAGACTTTATTTATTTTTTTTTTTTTTTTGGTCTCCAAAATCACTGCAGATGGTGATTGCAGCCATGAAATTAAAAGACTCTTGCTCCTTGGAAGAAAAGCTATGACAAACCTACACAGCATATTAAAAAGCAGAGACATTACTTTGCCCACAAAGGTCCATCTAGTCAAAACTATGGTTTTTCCAGTAGTCATGTATGGATATGAGAGTTGAACTATAAAGAAAGCTGAGCACCGAAGAATTGATGCTTTTGAACTGTGTTGTTGGAAATGACTCTCGAGAGTCCTTGAGACTGTAAGGAGGTCAAACCAATCAATCCTAAAGGAGATCAACCCTAACTATTAATTGGAAGGACTGATACTGAAGCTGAAGCTCCAATATTTTTGGCTACCTGATGTGAAGAGCCTACTCATTAGAAAAGACCCTGAGGCAGGGAAACATTGAAGACAGGAGAAGAAGGGGACAGCAGAGGATGAGATGGTTGGATGGCATCGCTGACTCAATGAACATGAGTTTGAGCAAGCTCGAGGAGATGATGAAGGACAGGGAAGCCTGGCGTGCTGCGGTCCATTGGGTCAGGAAGAGTCAGACATGACTGAGTGACTGAACAACTACCAGACCCAGGGGAAGTTTTAATGTATGCAGTGTTGTTGTTGTTCAGTTGCTAAATATGTCCAACTCTTTGTGACCCCATGGACTGCAGCGCACCAGGCTTCCCTGTCCTTCACTATCTCCGGAAGTTTGCTCAGACTCATGTCTATTGAGTTGGTGATGGCATCCAACCATCTCATCCTCTGTTGCCCTCTTCTCCTGCCCTCAGTCTTTCCCAGCATCAGGGTCTTTTCCAATGAGTCAGCCCTTTCCATCCAGTGGCCAGAGTATTGCAGCTTCAGCTTCAGCATCAGTTCTTCCAATGGATATTCAAGATTGATCTCCTTTAGGATTGGTATGCAATATAATGCATTTAAATGATGAAATTCTACATACTGCCTTGGGGGAGGGAGATGAGAGAAAGAAAGAAAGCTGCTGGTGAAGAAGGGACACTGGAGCCCTCCCTGTTATCTCTTAAAATTGTTTCTCACCTGGACATTCCCTGATGTTTCCTTCCCTCATAGGATAATTCTTCCTTACAAGACAAATGCAACCACCTTTGTTAAACTGAATCATATGGATTTCCCTTTAAATAAGCTAAGTTATTATAAATGTTATCCTTTTTATTTATTAAACACTAAGTGAAATGTCCTTAATATTCTCTTTATAATAAATCAAAATCTGTTATCTAAAGGGAGGCAGTAAAGTGTTGTGTAGCAAAACTGAATTTGGAATCCAAAGTCCCGAGTCAGATTTCAGGTTTCTCCTTTTACTGTGTGATCTTAGACCAGTGATGTAACTTCTCTGACTCAGATGTCTTAAGGGTTGGGAAGCCTTCATACCAACCCTTAAGACATCTGAGTCAGAGAAGTTACATCACGAGTCTAAGAGCTTGGGCTTCCCTTGTAGCTCAGCTAGTAAAGAATCCTCCTGCAATGCGGGAGACCTGAGTTCTATCCCTGGGTTGGGAAGATCCCCTGAAGAAGGGAAAGGCTACCCACTCCAGTATTCTGGCCTGGAGAATTCCATGGACTGTGTAGTCCATGGTGTTGCAAAGAGTCAGGCAGGACTGAGCGACATCCACTTCCACTTCACTTTCCCTGTTTGCTCAGTGGTAAAGATTCCCCCTGCCAGTGCAGGAGACAAGGGTCTGATTCCTGGGTTGAATAGATCCCCTGGAGGTAGGAAATGGCAACTCACTCCAGTATTCTTGCCTGGGAAATTCCATGGACAGAGGATCCTGACAGGCTACATACAGTTCATGGGGTTTGCAAAGAGCTGGATACAACTTAGTGACTAAACAATAATAACATGACATTTATATGCCAAAAGCTTTGTGTAAGTCTTCAGTACATAGTTCATGCTTAATAAAAATTAATTTATTTTTTAACCAAAAAATAATCTTTTGTTGTTGTTTAGTTGCTAAGTCATGTCTGACTCTTTTTGGACCCCACCAGGCTTCACTTTCCATGGGATTTCCCACGCAAAAATACTGGTGTGCGTTGCCATTTCTTCAGGGGATATTCCTTACCCAGGGATCGAACCCACATCTCCTGCATTAGTAGGTCGATTCTTTACCATTGAGCCACCAAAGAAGCCCACAGGGTAAAATTTATTTAAGTAGAATTGACAAACTAATCTGGATGTACCATGCAATGTGCCTTCATTGTGTTGATTATCTGTTGGACTCTTCTCTAGTTAGAAAGCATTATGAAAGTGAAGTGAAAGTGCTAGTCACTCAGTCGTGTCTGACTCTTTATGACCCCATGGACTGTAGTCTACCAGGCTCCTCTGTCCATGGAATTCTCCAGGCAAGAATACTGGAGTGGGTAGCCATTCCTTTCTCCAGGGGATCTTCCTGTCCCAGGCATCAAACTGGAGTCTCCTGCATTGCAGGCGGATTCTTTACCATCTGAGCCACCAGGGAAGCCCCTTGAAAGCATTATCTGTTCTGTTCAGTCGCTCAGTCGTGTCCGACTCTTTGCGACCCCGTGGACTGTAGCCTACCAGGCTTATCCATCTATGGGATTCTCCAGGCAAGAATACTGGAGTGGGTTACCATTTTCCTTCTCCAGGGGATCTTCCCGACCCAGGGATCGAACCCGGGTCTCCCGCATTGGAGGCAGACGCGTTAACCTCTGAGCCACCAGGGAAGCCCAATAGTCAATGTCATATGTCCACAATAGCAGGACATTTTCGATTCATACTTTGCATCACGGACTGAAGATTTGCTACTCAGGATATAGTGGAGCCAAATGTATGAAAAGAATTTTGGAGACAAATCAACACCTCAAATATCCTTCTCTTTTTAGGGCATGTTAATTAAATCCACCCTATAGTTGGACTTATCAAAGGCATCAGACTGAAAACACTTGAGGTTCCCAGAGGCAAGATTTGATCTTAACGCGACATCTGATCATCTCTTTGAAGCTTCAAGAGCATGCTTTGGCTTGACTGACCTCTTTTAAACTGACTGAAATTTGCTGTCAACAGTAGCACAAATACAACTGAAGAAAAACAGAATGGAGGCCCCTTGATGTTTTACTCTGCTCTGTAATATACATTTCATCTCAGCCCATATCCTTTTGATGACATGTAATTAGCAAAAGCAATTCAATTAATACGTTCATGCACGAGCATACACATTGAAAGGCTTTCTCAGAATCCTATCCTTATCTCTAAAGATGTTTTTATTGATCAGAATTGCATTGCTCTTGGCCAAAAGCCCCAGTAGTAACTCCAGGAAGTACATGATGGAAAATAGCTATAATAATCTGTATTTGTAGAAGCTGTTTCCTTAAAGGAAGGAAGGGCTTTTAAAATATATGTAACTAAGTAAGTAAAATTAAAACAAGGCCAGCATAACTGGGCCATAATCACCTTTCTGTTGAAGGCTTTCCCTCTGGGATGTAACCCACTCACAGATCTATAAACACTCTTCTGATCAAGCAACCTGTTAGGATGTTCAGGAGCACCTTCTGATGCCAGAGAATGGCCTCTTCAAATTTTGTCTCGTTTTATTGCCCTTCTACAGGAATAATCAGAGGCATTGAAGAAACAGGGAGATTTTTAAGAAAAGGAATAGACAGATGTCTTCCTAAAAGTGGTATTTGAAGATGGTTAGTCTAGTAGTTCTAAAGACAGTTCCTTAGACAAAAATGAGAGTGAAATCTGGGATGGCAGAAGAAGTGCAGCTTACATGGATGGGAAAGCAGGGAGAAGAGAGGCAGACCCTGTATACAGAAACTGCGGGGAAGGAAAAGCAAGACACATGAGGAAATCAAGGTCGATAGGGCTCCACGACATTTAGAGTTGAACAGAACCACGAACTCTATTTGAGCCAAGACATTCATGAGTGGTGAGTCATTGAGGTCATTGGGAAGAGGAGCTAGGAGACAAGGTATCAGGTTCATAGGTTCAGATTTAGCCCAGTTACATCTGAAGAGCCAGCCACAAAATTTCTTCTGGAGGTCATTTCACTGACTGCCTATGGAAACATTTACTTGTCCTGAGCCACACTAACGTCTAAAAGGCTTCAAGGTTGCTCTGAGTCCAGAACACAGATAATGAGGACTCTGGTGGGGACTCGTTTCCTCTGCCTTCAGCAAAAGCAAATTGAAATGATAAACATCTTCTCTTGCCTTTAAAGCAGCCTGGTCTACTCTGAACTAGAGAGGTGTGCTACATGGTGAGTTTATTCTTTGACAAATGTCAGTTCAGTAATGTTAGGTGGGAAACTGTTTAAAACTATCAATTATGGCTCATTTTGCAATCTGAATGTGATTCAGCTTCTTATTCCAAAAGTCAGGACTTCTATTCAGGATTCCACACCACCTCTCCTTCGTGCCAGCAACTGCTGTATAGAGTGTTTGAGACTCCAATATGCTAGTCTTTTTCTATTCTCTACAGTTCAATTCCTTGAGTGTCTTCTCCGTTATGTGTGAAGAACTCCTAGAAGGATTTTGCAGTGCCTTTTCTTTCTTTTTTTTTCAACCAAAAAGTAGGGCTCTGAAAACTCAAAATAGCTTAGAACATTTTGTGGAATGGAAGGTGACGTTGCGCTGTTGAAACCAGGCAAGTGATCTTTTTTTTTCCTTGAATTATTTTAATTACCCCAAACCTTTATATTAGCTATTCAGAATCTCTATCCAAAAATGGAAGGGGTATCTATTTTTTAAATATCTAATATGGCATTCAGAACTCTTTTTTTCCCTTCAGGCATTTGAAATATCTTACCATCCCTGCTCCCCATCACTAGCCTTTTGCTTTTTCTCACTTTCCCCTTAGTCTTCCATCTAAGCATCCCTCTGGACTTTGTAGCCTGGAGTAAACACTGTTCCCCACCAGTCCTAAGAGGATTCATTTTCCCTGTATCCTGCCAGGCTTGCCTTTCTGATAAAAGTGCTCACTTTTCAATTCTGGCAGTGGCAGAGTGGGAAGAAAGAATGTGACTCGGATAAACTTGAACCGTCCTCCTTAAGGGCCTTCTGGTTCATGAATCCCTGAGACTGAGTCTCTGCTGTGTGTGCCTGCATTTACTAGGCTTTTCTCTGTGTCTAGAGGAGACCCATTTTGAAAGACCCAGATGAGGGCTCTTCCTCTCAAGGATGAAGAGCATCCAAGAAGCAGGTGTATCCCTTAGCAAAGTATGTGTCCCTCTGCTTCCACCTTTAGAAGGTAGTTGTTCCCAGCAGCATCTTGCAAAGAAAAGAAGAGTCAAGATGAGAATTGCCACTTTCTTATATTTACCAAAGGCCGAATACACATATCAAAGTGCTACATGGCCAAACCTGGTGTCCCTTTGATGAGTAGCAAATCTTCACCATGTACACTTTGCACAAAAATCATCCAAAGTCAGTGGCAGGCCTGGATGTACATTACAGGATTCCTTGGTGGCTCAGATGGTAAAGAATCTGCCTGCAATGAGGGAGACCTGAATTCAATCCCTGCCTTGGGAAGATCCCTGAAGGAGGGCATGACAACCCCCTCCAATATTCTTGCCTGGAGAATCCCCAGGGACAGAGGAGCCTGATGGGCTACTGTCCATGGGGTTGCAGAGTCAGACATGATTGGAGCTACTTAGCATGCAGCGCACACAGATGTACATTATAGATTTTCTTATATGTGTTTTTTTCCCTGTATTTTGCTTCTCCTAACATGAAAAATCCTATTTCCATAACAGGTCATATCAACATGACAGCATTACATGGCACCTAAATAGAAACTAAACAGCAATTAATCAGCTATCTTCCATTCATGTCTAATTTGATGCTATTTAAATCAGACCATTCATAAATTATGCTATAATTACCTTTACTGAGTATATCTGTTTCTGTAACTCTTGCATTTTATGCTTGAGACAAACTTGGTTATCATTTTCATGTGGAAAAAGCTCTGATCAGCTTTCCGAGCATTCTTCAGCCAGCTGACATCTGTGTGGTGGGGAGAAGTAAGCAGCATGGCTTGATACTTCTAAATTGTCCTTTGTACTCCTATACCATTCTTGTGATTGCATTGAAATACAATGTAACTTCCAGGATACAAGTAATTGTGTGGCGCAGAAAAACAGGAAGCTATTTTAAACTGCCTACCTAGTTCATTTCTTGATGCATTAGGATATACTCTGGGCCAAGATAACGTACAAACTCTCCAGATTACATAGATGGGTACATTAACTTCAAAGGAGAGAGCCCTCTTGTTCATGAAACATTTCCATTTTATACTCAGAGAGATACTTGCATGTGTGACATTTGTTGGAAGTAACTTGTGAATCAGTATGTTGCTGTTGTTGCTTACTGGTTAAGACATGTCCCACTTTTGCAACACCATGGCCTGTAGCCTATCAGGCTCCTCTGTCCATAGGATTTACCAGGCAAGAATATTGGAGTGGGTTTCCATTACCTTCTCCAGGGGATCTTTCTGACCCAGGAGTCAAACCTACGTCTCCTACACTAGCAGGCAGATTCTTTACCACTGAGCCACAGGGGAAGACCAATATTAATCAGTATATTTCATGTTTACCAGAGGCAAGGTTCATAAGATCGGGTACATATTGCTAAAGGCATCCCATAGATGAGGACTCTGCTGCTATAAAAGTACAGTTTATTTGGAGGTTAGTGTATTTATAATGAAATATTAGAGTGTCACCTTCTTTCTTCTCTGGGAGTATTCCCTCCCACTCTGCTCTATAGTCAAGAAACAATTGCAGATCCACTGCCAACTATTTCCTTCCCAAACTTCCGAACCAATAATACCTTTGATCTGGTGCTGTCGAGGTTCTTTCCTTCTTCTTAACAATGAAGAATCGCTAGTTCCAAAGTCTTAACAGAACTCCATTGTTTTCTAATACTTTTGCAGCAATCAGTTATAAGATTGCTACTTTGTGCTAGGTGTCAACCTTTTCATGAAAGAATGTTTCACATTAACTGTATTTTGTACATGATTATCATACTTTGAAAACGGTTTCCCCTTTTTGTCAAAGGAAGCTAAATACACAAAATGACAGGCAGTCAGCCAGAAGAATCATCATTAAAAGGAAAATGTTATCTTACTATTTCATTTAACCTCCTGAGAAACTGTGCCACACAATCATTTTATTTCCAGTTTGTTTCTTTGTCTTTTCTTAGGAATTCAATGTGCTTTCTAAAGCATGAGAGTTTCCCTGTGAGGTAATGAAAAAATATTATCCCAGAGTGGAAAATAAAAGATTACAGAGTTCTCAGAAAGTTCCCTAAGGCACAGATTAAATCAACATAAAATTAAGTGTGTAAAGTGACACAAAATCTTCTGACTTCTAGTTCAGTGTATCTGGTGGAGGTAGGCTTTTAAGCTATTATAAAAATTTAAGCAAATAATTAAGCATTACTTGAGCCAGTGACTAAATATCCAAAAATTATAATTAAAGATTTTTAAAATTAAAACTTAGAGTACTTCATGACGTTAAAGAATATCTGGCTCCCTTAGCCATGGGTGTCTTTTCGGTGGAGGATAAAATGCCCTTTCTCATCCCTTCCCCAACCATTCACACTGCACCAGCCATGATGGATTCTCTGCTGCTCTTCAACATCAACAAACGCATTTCTGCTTTGAGCCTCTGTTTTTACTGGTAATCTCTGCTGAGATGCTCTTGCTTCAGGTAGGTGTGTGGCTGTCACTTCATTTCTTTCAGATCACTGTTCAATGTCACCCTCACAAAGGCCAGAAAATACTTTCCCAAACACTATCCCTTACATTTTCATTTCTTTCTCTGGCTTTATCATCTCTGTGGTCACAGTAGTTTTCACAGAACATATATAAATATGGAAAATTTATTTGATTGTGATGGGTCCTTCCTTGGCAGAATGAGAACAAAACTCTCTGCTTCGTCATTATTTTTGTTTTGCCCACCCCTCGATTGCCTAGTAAATAAGCAACATCTTCTATAAACAGTAGGTGTTCAACAGGCAGCCATTGAATGAATGAACAAGGAAATGAAAGCAACATGGATGGCTTATCCTTCTCCTGGAAATGATATCCCAAAGTTAGTATCAAATGTAGAGTCTATTTAATGCTTTGTGACTGATGAATATGGTTTGCACCAATGTAGAAGCCAAATTAAAAATTTTAATTTAAAAAAAGGAGAAAAATCTTTTAAAAATAAAAGGAAAGTAAGCCATGATGAAATACCACGGTGCACCAAGTAGAATGGCTAAAACTTGAAGTCAAAAACTGATAATACCAGGTACTGACCAGGATGCAGAGCAGCTTGACCTCTGATGATGGGAATGAAAATGGCAAATTCACTTTAGAAGACAGTTCATCAGTTTCTTACTGAGTTACATCACTGTCTCATTCTCAAGCAAGACAAAAACTTAAATTCAGACAAAAACCTGTAAGCATATATTTATAGCAGCTGTATTCATATTTGGGCTTCCCTGGTAGCTTACCCCCAAATAGAAACTACTCAAATATTCTTAATCTGGTAAATGGATATTTTTGAAAATATGCATACATCCAAAAAATGAAATACTGCTGGCAATAAAAGAAAAGTAATACACACAACTATGCAGATAAATCTTGAACACATTACACTCAATGGGGGGAAAAAAACAGGTCACAAAAAGGCAACAAACTACATTATTCCACACATACAGCATTTTGCAAAAGGCAAATTTTAGAAATAGATATCAAATCAGACTGCCAGAGTTTGGGACTTGGGTGGCCTTTTGACTAAAAGGAACAGACATGAATTTTGGGGGTGATGAAGTTGAACAGTTTTTCTACATTTTGATTGAGATGGTGGTTACACAACTATGTGGTTTCTTCAAAACTCATAGAACTTTACACAAAAAGGTGCATTTTATAGGAATGTGTTATCTCTATGAATAAAATGTTATCCACAGTAGAGACACCACTGTTTATTGCAGAACAAATATGTAATAGTATTTAGTGAGTAACTGCCTTCATTCTTCCCTAACATCAATTTTCATCAACTTTTTGGCATCCTTTTTTTTTTTTTTGGATTCACTGTGAAGCATGTGGATCCTAGTCCCTGACCAGGGATCAAACCCTCACCCCCTACATTGGAAGGTGGAGTCTTAACCACTGGACCACCAGGGATGTCCCAACTCTTGCCATCTCACTGTGCAAATCTAATTGACCTGCTCACATTACAGTCTCTTTGTGTAAGGAAAATTTAATTGAGTTTCTTAGAGAAAGGCTAGAACTGCAGTAGGGGTCTGGAGAGTCTTCTCTGAGGAATACTCAGGACTCTCCTAATGGGCTTGTCTGGCTTCCTTTATCTTATTGTTCCTCTTTCTTTTTCTTTCCTTATCTGCAGCACACAGCCATGGAAACTGTGTACCACATTTGAAAGGATGATTTTTCTTTAAACAGTGTTTCCAAATTGTTTCCACATTACAGTACATATTTTTTAAATATTTGTTTGGAACTCCAGTAAGCAGATGGTCAAGGGTGCTTGCCCTTGAATGGCCAACCAGGCGCTGTCCAGCCTCCAGACAGCTGAGAGTGTTAGTGTCTCAATGTCCCAGCACTTCTCAGCTTCTCTGAGTCCACTTGTTTGGGGCTGGGAGGGAGAATAAATCTGCTGCTGAAGACGAATGAGCTCATTGTTCTGATCATGTTATTCAATTAGTGTGAAGCACAATTCCATCATAAATTGTGATACCGTCGTTGCTGTTGTTTAGTCACTTAGTCATGTCCAACTCTCTTGCAACCCTGTGACTATAGCCCACCAGGCTCTTCTGTCCATGGAATTTCCCAGGCAAGAATACTGGAGTGGGTTACCATTTCCTTCTCCAGGGGATCTTCTCAACCCAGGCATCGAACCTGTGTCTCCTGCATTGGCAGGCAGGTTCTTTCCCACCTAAGAAGGTTCTGAGCCAGGTTCCAGGAAGCCCCAATCATACATACATTAGGCAAATACAGTATTTTGTGTGTGAAATTTTCTCTTTTAAGAGCATTGATGCTGCTTTACATCATGATACTTAAAATTATCAGGAAAAAAAATTTGACAGTATTTGATAGTATAGAACTAGAAATGTGACTAAACTTAAATTGCTGTCTTCTCCAATTTAATTATTTTTATTAATTTTAAAGCATTGCTCAGTAATATTTAGAGCTGTGTTCAGGTTACCAAGAATCCATCTATGTTCAGGCGCATAGATTCCATATCAATGTAGTATTTCTTGGTCAATAATTGAAGAATATAAAGTATTAAATAATTAATAACCTCTAAATATCTCTATTTCTGTATAAAAAGGGGAAATCACTGTACAGGAAAGCAGAATGATCTTTCTTCGTTGTTTAGGACACAACAAAATTTTAAGAGAAAATGTGTCATTATTATTTCAAACTTGTGAATGCATAGCATGTTTGTCGTAAGCTCTTCGTCTGAAATAATCGAACCTGCAGCTAAAAAATAGCAGATAAATAAATGAGCCATGGAAAGCCTGGTGAGTTTTTCTTGTTCCCTACCCCCATCAGAAAGTGACTCTCTCTGCAGGGAGATTATATTCATAAAACATTAAAATCATTACGTTCTCAAACATATATCCTTCTTTCAAGTATTCTTCTTTTTTTCTAATGATTTGTCTAAACCATTACACCAAAAGCTTTTCACGGGTCAAAATTGCTTAACATATGATGCTAAATGGTTTATTGATGCCTGCATTTTTATTCTCTTTGCTTATTTGCTTCTTAATATATTTGGGAATTGGAAGAGCAGAAGGAAAGGAGAAGGGAGGCAGAGAATTACTGTTGTTCCAGAGAAGAGCGCTTCAGATCACATGATTTCATTGTGTACAAAGGACAAACTGAGCCTGGGAGCTGGTGGATAACCTGACCACACAGACAGTAGGGCCAGAACTAGGACTCAAACCTTCTGACCACCAAGAACAGGTCCCTGAGGGAGAGATGGATAAATGCATAGACATATATTTGGTAGAACTGGAAGATGAGAAATTATGTAACTTTACTACCTTGCAATGAAGCCATCTGTTATGGGACCTTTGGGACCAGGGAGACTGGTTCACAGAGTGTGAAGAAAAAGTATAAATCCCTTGAAGTCTCGGCAAAGAGAATAATAATTTTTACAAGAGCTGATGTTTATTGACGCTTTTGAACTGTGGTGTTGGAGAAGACTCTTGAGAGTCCCTTGGTCAGCAAGGAGATCCAACCAGTCCATCCTGAAGGAAATCAGTCCTGCATATTCATTGGAAGGACTAATGCTGAAGCTGAAACTCCAAAACTCCGGGAGTTGGTAATGGACAGGAAGGCCTGGCATGCTGCAGTCCATGGGGATGCAAAGAGCTGGACACAACTGAGCGACTGAACTGAACTGAACTGATGTTTATTGAACACTTGCTACATGCCAAGAACTATTTTAAGCACATGTCACATATTAGCCCTCAAATTCTACTTCATAAGTCTAGGTGTTTAATTCAGATAATAACTAAATAGGACCTTAGCCCAGAGAGTTCTCAATTAAATGTAGTATTTCTTGGTCAATAATTGAAGAATATAAAGTATTAAATAATTAATAACCTCTAAATATCTCTAAATAGAGAAATGTAATTGTTGATAAAAAACAAGCTATTTTTTAATTATGATGAATAATATTCACATTTTAAAGTTACACAGGGAATGATGATTCTCACAAGAGACATTCTCTTCAAAGTATTTGTTCTCAAGCAATTGAAAGATGTAGGTTGCATTTTAGTTATTTTTTAAATGTATGATATATTTTATTTTTCAGAGCAGTTTTAGGGTCACAGCAACATGTGAAACTGAACTTACACTTTTTAGGTCAGAAGATTTGCTAAAGAAAATTTGTCTTCACACATCTGAAATGTTTTCAATGTACTAATTTCAAAACAGACATCCAGTTTTCTACTTTCCTTTGTAGTTCATATCAAACGGTAACAATGAGAACTGTGTATTGAGAGGATGACGTACCATCTTGCACACTACCGTCTTTGACACACGTCATCTCACTGAATACCCCAGTGATCCCACCTCCAAGTGGGTATTTACTGTCTCCATTCACAGGTGTAGAAAGTGAGACAGAATTTAAATCAGCCATCCAAGGTCTTCTTGCTACTAATCACCAGGATAAGATCTCAACACAGTTCATGAATGTCCATTTTCTTAAATTCTATTCTATGCTGGAAGTAAAAGTGAATGGCAGTGGAAGAAATGGACTGAGAATCTTTTTCTACTTCAAATAAAGTTAATATAAATCAATGGTTCTCAATTTTAATGTTTCTGAAATCAAAACTCCTACAAAAATGGTGGGGACCTTGTGAAAATTTTGATTATATGGGTTGTTCTTATTGGTATATTCCATATTATAAATTAAACCTAAGAAAACTTCTGCATATAAGCAATATCATATCATATTTGTCTTTGACTCACTTGCAGAATCTAAGAAAAGTGATACAAATAAACTTATTTGCAAAACAGAAACAGACTCACAGACTTCGAGAACAAATTTATGATTACCAAGGAGGAAAGGTTGGAGGAAGGATAAATTGGGAATTTGGGATTAACATATGAACCCTATTGTATAAAATAGATAACCAACAAAGACCTACTATATATATAGCACAGGGAACTCTGCTCGATACTCTGTAATAACCTAAAGGAGAAAAGAATCTGAAAAAGAATAACATATATATGTGTAACTGAATTATTTTGCTGTATACCTGAAACTAACACATTGTTAATAAACTATACTTCAATAGAAAATAAAAATTTTAAATAAAATTAAAAATAGCTTTTGCTATTTGCTAAATTGTATTTTCAGGATATGTTGATGAAGTCTGATGCCACATAGAAACAAAAATACCAAAACTTGTGCATGTGTGCTAAGTCCCTTCAGTCATAACTGACTCCTTGTGACCCCCATGGACTGTACCCCGCCAGGCTCCTCTGTCCTTGGGATTCTTTAGGCAAGAATACTGGAGTGGGTTGCCATTTCCTTCTCCAGGAGCTCTTCCCAAACCAGGGAGCAAACTCACGTCTCTTATGTCTTCTGCATTGGGAGGCGGGTTCTTCACGGCTAGTGCAACTTGACAAACCCCAGCAAAAACTTAAAGCAGCTAAATAAATGCATAATTCATAAGAAAAAAGCAAAGAAAATTCTAAATACGTATTTCTTTAATCTTGAAATAGCAATTAGAATTTAAATAGCCATAATTTATTACTTAAAAATAATTTGAAAATAAAAATAAACATACTGCATGTTAACATACATATTTTTATGGCCAATACCTATGCTTTCCAAGACAAAGCAGCTTAGTGAGAAGAGTAACTTTATTTTACATTTTTAGCAAATCTCCTTAATATCTAACTTAAAAGAACTCAGTGGGACTCTCCTATTTGCTTCTGCATTTAGCCTATTACATTATCATACCTCGTGTGGACCCTGGGGAACTCCACTGAGTACTCAGGAGACAATTCAATTGAAAAGAGAAAATAAAGACAATATTATTATAAAAATAATTTGACCACTGGACTCCCTGAAAGACCCCAGGGACCTCTATAGGTCCCAACTCACACTTTAAGAACCACAATTTTTAGATAAACTCTAAGAGACCTGAGAAGTTTCATCTCCAACCTTCATCTCCAGTGATAACTGAAGTCCATCCACACTGTCTCTTGGTATTGTTCTGGAAAAGAATGATGAAAATTTGTTATCTCCAGAATAATAAACCTTGAGGGGGAAAAATGTTAAAATAATATCATGTGGCTAACACAAAAATGTTACAGAAAAATATGTCAGAATTATATTTGGTTAACTCAATATACAGAGACAAAAAGTATTTTTATAGAACAAAAGAAGACAATCCTTCAGTGTGCAAATGAAATGTAATTGAAGTGTCATTCTATTCTTGTGATTAAACCTGATTAAATCTATTAAACTGATTAAATCTATTACTTAAGTGAAGGTGGTTGTCAAATATTGGCAGACATGTTCCCTAATAGAGTAGAGAGTACCAGGAGAGCATTGGAAATCTTATATGAGAAAAATCTTATACAATATTTGAATTGCATTAAAACATCAGAAGCTGAATCATTTGTTTGTTCATGAGACTACATCTTGAAAATGTTTCAGTTCAGAAATATGGGTTTTTTTTTTATTTCTTTAAAATCAAAGCCCAGAAACAAGACATTTGTAAACCATATTTGGTGTTGTTAATCTGTGTATTGAAATTCACTTTGCATTACCATACTGTTTCTACAAGGGAAATGGTTGTTATAATGCACTTATTTATTCCTAATAGTTTTTAAACTTAGTGTAGTACCCTAAGTGTTCTAAAAGAACTGTGCCTTATTTCATAGGTAGGTTAGCACAGCTGGAAAACTAAAGAATAATTCCATTATTGCGCCAAATGGAGAAACACTACATTTCAATCAAAAGTATTCATAGAATGTAAAAGAGCTCCAACACTTAAATGAAGTGTGATCCCACTGCCAATTGAACCATACCCCAAACAGTCATTTGACTGCAAGTTATGCAAAAGTCACAGATACATTTCCAGATGTTGAATTAGATGAGAGAAGAAACAACAATATTCACATCAGTGCGTTCCTTTAAAGTGGATTCTTGGTTGACTGTTTTACACATTTTAGAGGTGCTATTATTCTGGAAGTATTTTTTTTCCTAACATCCAGATGCTCTGAGGCCAGCGAAACACTTCTAGATTCTTTAGCAAAGAGCTCTTTCTTTAAATGGAAAGTCTTGCCAGAAGCTCTGAGAAGGTTGTCTTGGTTCCCTTAGGTTCTCCGCAGTAATAGCCTGCTGGAGTCTACAGACTACTGGCTGCAGAATCAGAGAACACCCTGCCAGATTGGTTTTGTGGAAGACAAGTCTGAAAACTGCGCTTCTGTAAGTAAACACCGCTCCGGGGCGGAGGGCTTGAAAAGTGGGGAGTCGCAAACCTGTGCCCATGAGGACGTAATCATTAAATACAGCATTGGGAAAGTAACCTTTTGAAAATGCGTAATTGGTTTATACAGAGGGTGACAGGCCAAAGCTCATGATTATTCTTCTGCTTTTCTCATTTCAACAGACAATCTTAACAATTCTCTATCCATGTTGTTTTTATTTTTAAAACTGAGAAAAAGATTCAGAAATAGAATTGCATGATGAGAAACAAAAGCCTGGTCAAGAGCTCTCTTAGATCCTTTTCAATATATTTTATCACTTCTTCTAATAGGTATTTTCCAACATGAAAACTTTAAAAATGTTCTACCGCTTTTATATGTTATCGTCATTATTTGAAAACCTTCTCAACATAAGAAATATACAAGCATGAATTTTAATATTCTGTACTGTATCTGAGCTTTACATATAAAAACCCTTCTTTTCAAGGGAAGAGATTTTCTTATAGATAAATGTTTCTTATGGCTTAGATTGTAAAGGTATATTGTTGATATGAGAAATCAATACTGTGATCTCTCCTTCCTTTATGAAGTAGTCTGCTTCCTGTATGTTCTACAAAGCTATGTTTCATTTTAACTAAAATTACCTAGCTCTAATGGGGTCATAATTACAGAAATTGGGGGAGAATATTTCCAAAGAGGAGAGAAATATAATTCTCATGACTAAGTTGAGAGCATCAGCTCAGAGCTATTCCTAGAGGTAAGTTGCATGCCAGCATTTCTGTTAAAAGAAAAAAAAAAGGAAGCTGAAAATGGGATGGAGAAGCTTTTTATATATAATGAGCAGAGCCAGAATTGGCAGACAGAGAATGTAAAACATTTCACACTGCAGAGTCTCATAGCCCAAGGAAAACAGAGTCCATTCAACACACTTAATTCAATCTCTTTGTTTAGGCAAAATGATTTTATTGTGCTGTTTTGGGGACTTTTAAATCCCTTGTCCAGAAAACCAGTTGATGGCTAAAAATCTTTGGTGAAAACAAAAAAGATTAGGTGGTGAGTTATTTAACAGCGATACCTTTGGAAATTCAGTTCTAAGATGAGGTAGAAACTTCAGGCATTTGCTGATACTAATCTCTAATTACACAGCTATGAATTGCAAAAGGGAGAGAAATGGAGAGGAAAAGCTATCAGCATTTACACTTCAGTCAAAGGCTTCATCCAGGCAGCTCCTATATAAAGGAGTCTGTCATTTGCAGCAGGCACCAAAGTTGAGGCCCTAACAATTGCATAATAAAGGGCAAGGAGGTCTTTTCTAAATTCATATTTTGGGAATCTGTACTGAAGATCTACAACTAGAAATGATAAATTTATAGCCAAAGTTAAGATTACCGTCGGATCTGAGCTCTCCCTAAGTGTGAGAAAGTTCTACTCACAACACCCCCCCCCCAGTCTCTAGGAACTCACATTTGGACGTAAAACTGTGTGCCCCTTTCTTTCTTAATTCTTTGTCCCTTTACAGTTTCATATGACATTGGTGAGTTTGAGCTTGCTGATTTGTCCTGTCCTTGTGGTTCTTTCTATTCTTCCCCAAAGGAGAAAAATCTAAACACAAATAAAAGGCATACTGGAAGGTTTATTTTTCTGCAAAAGTTTATAATAAATGAAACTGACTCAAATGTTAAAAATTGTCCATGACTCTAAACTTTAAAGAAATTTCAGTATCCCTATGAAAAATAAACCCTAATCTCTTAAAAAGTACTTTGTAGTTTACTTTTTCTTAGTTTACAAGTCCTTTCTCTCTTAGTTGGCATAGAAACAGAGTCTAGACCTGGACGTTGCTGAAGCGAAGCTATTATCTAGAGGGAAGCAGAGCTGATCTACAGCAGTGGTTGGCCTTCCCCTGGTGGCCCAGCTGTACAGAATCCACCTGCCAATGCAGGAGACGCAAGAGATTCGGGTTCAATCCCTGGGTCAGGAGGAAAGATCCCCAGGAGACAAAAACAGCAACCCACTCCCAAATTCTTGCCTGAAAAATCCCCTAGAGAGAGGAGCCAGGTGGGCTGTAGTCCCCTAGAGAGAGGAGCCAGGTGGGCTGTAGTCCATGGTGTCGCCAGAGACTCAGACATAAGCAACAGCAACAACACAGCACTGGTTGACAGGACAAGAATTTCTTGCCCAAAACAACTACACACAAGGAAGAAGTAGCCACATGGTCAGGGAAAAAGTACATAATTCCTCTTCCAAACAAATTCTCCTCAGTAGGATAAACATGGAGAAGGAAATGACAACCCACTCCAGTGTTCTTGCCTGGAGAATCCCAGGGATGGGGGAGCCTGGTGGGCTTCCGTCTATGGGGTCACACAGAGTCGGACATGACTGAAGTGACTTAGCAGCAGCAGCAGCAGCAGAATAAACATGAAAGTGTAATTTAAGGAAACCACAATACTGTGTTTTTAAATAATATCTTCATTAAAGTCTAGTTTAAGAAATTATTCTAAAGAGATCATCCTAAATCTACATCTATTAACAAATAAGCACAACTGAATTCTGAGGACCCTATAGCAAATTGTACTCTGTTCTAAGCCTGGGGGATCCTCCGCTGTGTTAATTGTTGCTTCTTTAACTCATTTCTTCCAGATCAAACTTTGTATACAGCTGTTTCATATCCAGTTTTGATTGGCTTGTTATCCATCATGCTAAACTCTAAGTATCTGGATTTGCAGTTTCTCGGAACTAAGTGCCTCACAGTACCAATATTTTCTGAAGACAAGATGTTCATTTAAAATTTTTATTGAAGGACATTCTCAGGCATGGAAACCCTTCAGGGTGTTATGGGCATGGGTCAGTACAGCTGCTTGTTCTCAAGCATCAAACGAGCTTCACAAATCAGATTTGATCATTATCTCAGTAAAGAACTGCTTTCACTTCACAGCTAAAATGATGTATCTTAGTGAGCTGTCTGAAGCTATCAGAAATGAGATAAGTGCTCTATCATGATCTATATGGGAAAAGAATCTAAAAAAGAGTGGATATATGTATATGTATAACTGAGTCACATTGCCTTACAGCAGAAACTAACACAACATTTTAAGTCAACTATGTTCCAATCAGAAATCAAAAATATAATAATAAAATTAAAAAATAAATATGATAGGCAAGCCAAACTTGAGAGAAATCTGACTCAGAAGCCCCCTGAAAGTCACTCTTAATATTTTTTACAAAAGAGATTAAATATGAAAACTGTGGTTTTGCTTTTGTAAATAGAGTTGGCTTCCCAGATGGCTCAGTGGGTTCAGAATCTGGCTGTAATGCAGGAGGCACAGGAGATGTGGATTCAAGCCCTGGTCGGGAAGATCCTCTGGAGGACATGGAATGGCAACCTGCTCCAGTATTCTTGCTGAAGAATCCCATGGACAGAGGAGTCTGGTGGGCTACAGTCCATAGGATCACAAAGAGTCTGACATTACTGAACGACTGAGCACAGAGCACAATCCAACTACATTATGTTTTTTTATTTCTGATTTGCTATTCTGAGGGAATAAAGCATATATCAGCCTTGGAGATTTTTTAAATCTAATTATTTAAAAGAGAAATGTAGAATAATAACATTGGAAGCCAATATCTAAATCCGGAAGCTGAGACATTATCTTAGTAGAAGTCCTTAACTTGAGTGGTAGGATGTGGACGTTTTAGGAAGCCTGACATTTTTAAATTAAAAACAAATTTAGTTACTTTTTAACCCCCTATTTCTCTTTCAGTTCAGTTCAGTTGCTCAGTTGCGTTTGACTCTTTTCGACCCCATGGACTGCAGCACACCAGGCTTCCATGTCCATCACCAACTCCTGGAGGTTGCTCAAACTCATGTACATTGAGTCAGTGATGCCATCCAACCACCTCATCCTCTGTTGTCCCCTTCTCCTCTGACCTTCAATCTTTCCCAGCATCAGGGTCTTTTTTAAGACCCTCACATCAGGTGGCCAGTGTATGGGAGCTTCAGCTTCAGCATCAGTCCTTTCAATGAATATTCAGGACTGATTTTTTTAGGATTGAATGGTTTGATTTCCTTGCAGTCCAAGGGACTCTCAAGAGTCTTCTCCAACACTACAGTTCAAAAGCATCAATTCTTCGAAACTCAGCATTCTTTATAGTTCAACTCTCACATCCATACATGACTACTGGAAAAAACGTAACTTTTACTACATGGACCTCACATCCATACATGACTACTGGAAAAAACGTAACTTTGACTACATGGACCTTTGTTGTCAAAGTAATGTCTCTCTGCTTTTTAATATGCTGTCTAGGTTGGTCATAGCTTTTCCTCCAAGGAGCAACCATCTTTTAATTTCATGACTTCAGTCACAAAAATCATCTGCAGTGATTTTAGAGGCCAAGAAAATAAACTCGGTCACTGTTTCCACTGTTTCCCCATCAATTTGCCATGAAGTGATGGAACCAGATGCCATGATCTTCATTGTTTCAGTGTTGAGATTTAAGTCAGCTTTTTCACTCTCATCCTTCATTTGCATCAAGAGGCTCTTCAGTTCCTCTTTGCTTTCTGCCATAAGGGTGGTGTTATCTGCAAATCTGAGATTATTGATATTTCTCCCAGCAATCTTGATTCCAGCCTATATCATCCAGCCTGGCATTTCCCATGATGTAATCTGCATATAATTTAAGTAAGCAGGGTCACAATATACAGCCTTGAGGTATTTCTTTTCCCATTTGGAATCAGTTTGTTGTCCCATGTCCATTTCTAACTGTTGCTTCTTGACCTGCATGCAGGTTTCTCAGGAGGCAGATCAGGTGATTTTGTATTCCCATCTCTTTAAGAATTTTCCACAGTTTGTCATAATCCACACAGTCAAAGGCTTTGGCATAGTCAATAAAGCAGAAGTAGATGTTTTTCTGGAACTCTCCTACTTTTTCTATGATCCAACTGCTGCTGCTGATGCTAAATCACTTCAGTCGTGTCCGACTCTGTGTGACCCCATAGACGGAAGCCCACCAGGCTCCCCCGTCCCTGGGATTCTCCAGGCAAGAACACTGGAGTGGGTTGCCATTTCCTTCTCCAATGTGTGAAAGTGAAAAGTGAAAGTGAAGTCGCTCAGTCGTGTCCGACCCTTACCGACCCCACGGACTGCAGCCTACCAGGCTCCTCCATCCATGGGATTTTCTAGGCAAGAGTACTGGAGTGGCCTGTCATTGCCTTCTCCGTATGATCCAACAAATGTTGGCAATTTGATCTCTGGACCTCTGCCTTTTCTAAATCCAGCTTGACCATCTGGAAGTTCTCAGTTCACATACTGTTGAAGGCTAGCTTGGAGATTTTTTAGCATTCTTTGCTAGCTCACAGACTTTGCTAGCGTGTAAGATGAGTGCAATTGTGTGGTAGTTTGAATATTCTTTGGCGTTGCCTTTCTTTGGGATTGAAATGAAAATTGACCATTTTTCTGTCCTGTGGCCACTGCTGAGCTTTCCAACTTTGCTGGCATATTGAGTACGGCACTTTAACAGACAGCATCATCTTTTAAGACTTGAAATAGCTCAGCAGAATTCCATCAGCTACACTAGCTTTGTTAATAGTTATGCTTCCTCTGGCCTGCTTGACTTTGAACTTGAGAATGTCTGGCTCTAGGTGAGTGATCACACCATCATGGTTATATGGATCATTAAGTTCTTTTTTGTATACATTTTCTGTGCATTCTTGCCACCTTTTCTTAATATCTTCTGCTTCTGTTAAGTCTATACCATTTCTGTCCTTTATTGTGCCCATCTTTGTATGAAATGTTCCTTTCGTATCTCTAATTTTCTCAGAGTTCTCTAGTCTTTCCCATTCTGTTGTTTTCTTCTATTTTTTGTATTGATCACTGAGGAAGGCTTTCTTATCTTTCCTTGCTATTCTTTGGAACTCTGCATTCAGATGTGTATATCTTTCCTTTTCTCCTTTACCTTCAGCTTTTCTTCTTTTCTGAGCTACTTGTAGGGCCTCCTCAGACAAACATTTTGTCTGTTTGCATTTCTTTTCCATGGGGATGGTCTTGATTCCTGTCTCCTGTACAATGTCACAAACTTCTGTCCATAGTTCTTCAAGCACTCCTCTGTCTATCAGATCTAATCCCTTGAATCTATTTGTCACTTCCCCTGTATAATCGTAAGGGATTTGATTTAGGTCATACCTGAATGGTCTAGTGGTTTTCCCTACTTTCTTCAATTTAAGCCTGAATTTGGCAATCAGGAGTTCATGATCTGAGCCACAGTCAGCTCCCAGTTTTGTTTTTGCTGACTGCCTAGAGCTTCTCCATCTTTGGCTAGAAAGAATATAATCAATCTGATTTTGATATTGACCATTTGGTGATGTCCATGTATAGAGTCATCTCTTGTGTTGTTGGAAGAGAGTGTTTGCTATGACCAGTGAATTCTCTTGACAAAACTCTGTTGGCCTTTGCCCTGCTTCATTTTGTACTCCCAGGGCCAAACTTGCCTGTTACTCCTATCTCTTGACTTCCTAGTTTTGTATTCCAGTCCCTATGATGAAAAGGACATCTTTTTTGGGTGTTAGTTCTAGAAGTTCTTGTCGGTCCTCATAGAACCATTCAACTTCAGCTTCTTCAGCGTTAGTAGTTGGGGCATAGACTTTGATTACTGTGAGACTGAATGGTTTGCCTTGGAAACCAACAGAGATCATTCTGTCATTTTTGAGACTGCACACAAGTACGGCATTTTGGATTCTTTTGTTGACTATGATGGCTACTCCATTTCTTCTAAGGGATTCTTGTCCACAGTAGCAGATATAATGGTCATCTGAGTTAAATTCACCCATTCCAGTCCATTTTAGTTTGCTGATTGCTAAAATGTTTATGTTCATTCTTGCCATCTCCTGTTTGACCATTTCCAATTTACCTTGATTCATGGACCTAACATTCAGATTCCTATGCAATATTGCTCTTTACAGCATCAGACCTTGCTTCTATCACCGGTCACATCCACAACTGGGCGTTGTTTTCGCTTTGGCTCTGCCTCTTCATTCTTTCTGGAGTTGCTTCTCCACTGATCTCCAGTAGCATATTGAGCACCTGCCGAGCTGGGGAGTTAATTTATCAGGTCCTATCTTTTTGCCTTTTCATACTATTCATGGGGTTCTCAAAGCAAGAATACTGAAGTGGTTTGCCATTCCCTTCTCCAGTGGACCACGTTTTGTCAGATCTCTCCACCATGACCCGTCTGTCTTGGGTGGCCCTACATGGCATGGCTCATAGTTTCCTTGAGTTAGACAAGGCTGTGGTCAATGTGATCAGTTTGCTTAGTTTTCTGTGATTATGGTTTTCATTCTGTCTGCCCCTTGATGAATAAGGATAAGAGACTTATCATTTTGCTCTTTACTAGAATTTAATTTCTAATTTTTCCAGAACTATCTTTTGGTTAAAGCTTCATTAAAATTGCCTTGAAATTCACATTATTTCTATTCATAGTTACAATCAGTTCTTTCCTTACTGATCATTTTAAGACTTCTGGCTATCACCCTGCAAATAAATTATACCCTCTAGCGTGCATTTTAGCTGATGAATCTTGGCATTTGAAAATGTTTTGCATTTGCCTTAAATTTGTGAATAAATTAAGAAGATTTTTGAGCGGTCTTTAAAATTCCAAACATGATATTGTGAAACTAGGAAGATATTTGACAGCTATTCAGTGGGTCTCTGATGTGAGTGAAACCCAGGAGCAACAATGACAGGATGGTATATTGAATGACTGCTTTTTATTGTATATTATTTCTCCAAATATGTCTGTACCTACTCTTTTCTGAAACTTAGTAGAAAAGTTAAGGAAGAGACAAATAGCCCACTAGTTGGTCTATGGAGGAATCTAGGTTTACATGATTAAGGAAATATAAAATATGAAGAGATATTTACATGATCTGGTACAGATATTTACCAATTTACCAATGTTCAAGGAACTATTAATGTTTTTTTTTTCCCTAAAAGAATAAGCTTTGGAACTTCCTTTTTAATTCTTTAACTTTAGGCTTACAGAAAAGTTGCATGAAGAGTGCAAAGACTTTGCAGATGCCTGAAATGCAAAAATGTTACTATAGTTGTTTCACCCTCTCCTTTGTGCATGAATATGCATCTGTGTGTAAATATACATAGGTGCTTTTTTTCTAAAACTTTTGAGAATGACCCGATGCCCCTTTATCCCTGCATACTTTGGTGTGAAATATAAATATTTGAAATTCAAGTTGAACCCAGAGTTGCAGAAACCCTTGTTTAGGCGAGGAACTCAGTTACCACTGCACAATGGTATTCTTTAAATATTCATTCAACAGTTTTCAAGGAGAAGCTAAATTCTGCCTGCAAAAAGTGAAAAACCAAAGGATGATGATGGAAGTCAGACAGACTGAGCAAAACAAAAGCTCTAGATAAAACAGACAAAGCAAAGCAGCGTGAGGGCAGTAGAGCTGGACCAGGCGACCTCATCTCACCTGGGCAGTAGCTTCAGAGACATCTTAAAAATCCAAGCATCCCGGAGAAAACTTTTGTCTCTCAGTCAAATGAAAGTTTCACTTTGGTACATATACACAATGGAGTATTATTCAGCCATTAAAAAGAATACATTTGAATCAGTTCTAATGAGGTGGATGAAACTGGAGCCTATTATACAGAGTGAAATAAGCCAGAAAGAAAAACACCAATACAGTATACTAACACATATATATGGAATTTAGAAAGATGCAAATGATAACCCTGTATACGAGACAGCAAAAGAGACACAGATGTATAGAACAGTCTTTGGGACTCTATGGGAGAGGGTGAGGGTAGGATGATTTGGGAGAATGGCATTGAAACACGTATGTTGTCATATGTGAAACGAATCACTAGTTCAGGGTCAATGCATGTTATAGGATGCTCGGGGCTGGCATGCGGGGATGACCCAGAGGGAGGATAAAGGGAGGAGGGAGGTGGGAGGGCGGTTCAGGAGGGGGAACTTATGTAAACCCGGGGCAAATTCATATCAATGTATGGCAAAACCAACCAATATAATATTGTAAAATAATTTGCCTCCAATAAAAAATAAATTAATTACCTAAAAAATAAAAAAATTAAAAAAAAATAAAAAACTTAAAAAAAAAAAAAAAGAAAGTTTCACTGAACCTTCCCAAGCTTTTATTTATTTTTTTTTCTTTTTTTTTTTTTTTTAATTTTTTATTGGAGGCAAATTATTTTACAATATTATATTGGTTGGTTTTGCCATACATTGATATGAATTTGCCCCGGGTTTACATAAGTTCCCCCTCCTGAACCCCCCTCCCACCTCCCTCCTCCCTTTATCCTCCCTCTGGGTCATCCCCGCATGCCAGCCCCGAGCATCCTATAACATGCATTGACCCTGAACTAGTGATTCGTTTCACATATGACAACATACGTGTTTCAATGCCATTCTCCCAAATCATGCCAACCTCACCCTCTCCCATAGAGTCCCAAAGACTGTTCTATACATCTGTGTCTCTTTTGCTGTCTCGTATACAGGATTATCATTTGCATCTTTCTAAATTCCATATATATGTGTTAGTATACTGTATTGGTGTTTTTCTTTCTGGCTTACTTCACTCTGTATAATAGGCTCCAGTTTCATCCACCTCATTAGAACTGATTCAAATGTATTCTTTTTAATGGCTGAATAATACTCCATTGTGTATATGTACCAAAGCTTTCTTATCCATTCGTCTGCAGATGGACATCTAGGTTGCTTCCGTGTCCTGGCTATTATAAACAGTGCTGCAATGAACATTGGAGTACACGTGTCTCTTTCACTTCTGGTTTCCTCGGTGTGTATGCCCAGGAGTGCGATTGCTGGATCATATGGCAGTTCTATTTCCAATTTTTTGAGGAATCTCCACACTGAAGTTTCACTGAACCTTCCCAAGCTTTTAGAAGCCAGTGAATTAGAAAGGCACTTTATTGTGAAGCGTGACACAGAGGGATGGTAGAGAAAAGAGTTGTGGCTCTCCATCTGTGAAGGTCATGTGCAAGAAACCAAAACCTAGAAGAGTGATCAGTCAAACTGAGAAGAAGCTTTTGATAAATAATTTGAGTGCTGAATCTAAACTGTGTGGCCAAACAGTACTGTAGCAGTTTGGAGGTCAGATGGTAAAGAATCTGCCTGTGATGCTGGAAACCCGGATCTGATCCCTGTGTCAGGAAGAGCCCCCGGAGAAGGAAATGGCAACCCACTCCAGTATTCTTGTCTGGAGAAACCCATGAACAGGGGAGTTGCAAGGGGGTGGACGCGACTGAGCTACTAACACTTTCGCATTTTGACTTTCAGTTTGGGAGTAAGTCTTAGGCTCAGTCCATACATTTATTAGTGTCTTAGATCCTGAAACTGTTCAGGAGGGTGTTTTTGTAAGTTTACTTTGATTGAAAATTGAGTCCAAATTCTGTGTCCTAAAGTGAAAATCGCTCAGACATGTCTGACTGTGAGTCCATAGACTGCAGCCCACTAGGCTGCTCCTAAGTTGTAGGTAAAATGATACATAATAAAAATTAAGATCATTGACTTTGTTTACTGTCCCAGAAATTACAATGTATATGCTCAGATTTTCGGTCATGTCTGACTCTTTGCAACTTCATGGACTGTAGCCCACCAGGCTCCTCCGTCCAAGGGCTTTCCTAGGAAGGAATACTGGAGTTGTTGTTGTTCAGTCATTCAGTCATGTCCGACTCTCTCAGCCCCAAGGACTACAGCACCCCAGGCTTCCCTGTCCTTCACCATCTCCTGGATCTTGCTCAAACTCATGTCCATTGAGTCATGAGTGATGCCATCCAACCATGTCACCCTGTGTTGTCACCTTCTCCTCCTGCCTTCAATCTCTCCCAACTTCAGGGTCTTTTCTGATGTGTCAGCTCTTCACATCAGGTGGCCAAAGTATTGGAGCTTCTGCTTCAGCATCAGTCCTTCCAATGAATATTCAGAATTGATTTCCTTTAGGATTGACTGGTTTGTTCTCCTTTCAGTCCAAGGGACTCTCAAGAGTCTTCTCCAACACCACAGTTCAAAAGCATCAATTCTTCAGCATTCAGCCTTCTTTATGGTCCAACTCTCACATCCACATATGACTACTGGAGAAACCCTAGCTTTTACTATATGGACTATTGTTAGAAAAGTAGATTGCCATTTTATCTAAGCATTAAATAAGTGGAATGAGACTTGTAATAATTCATAATAGAAACCAAGGCTCCCAGTGTAATTATTTATTTAAAATATGCTTCAAAACTGTGCATATTATGTATTAAACCAAACACTTTAATGAATTGAATGAAAAAAAGAAGTCAAGGATAACTTCTGTGTTTTTGGCATAAGCTCTTAGGTGAATTTAAGTTACCATGATGGGGGAGACTAAGGGTTGGGAGAAGTAGTTGGAGGTAGGAGGAGGGAGATGATTCTGAGTGTCTTTTAATTATCCAGGTAGAAATGTCAACTTGGTATCTGGATGTACAAATAGGAATTGTTGGTAAGATTAAGGAGAGAGAGAAGGGATTTGAGGGCAGAAAGTAGAGCTCAGTCACACCAGGGAGAATGTGTGGAAGAAAGGAGCTTATAATTCTGAGCTGGAGTATTTTGGTAAGTGCTCATACAAGGATCTCCATCTCCCAAGGTCCCCCCAAAAGCAAGAGATTATTCTTTAAGCATGTAAGTCTGAATTTCAAATACACAATGAAGTGTTTTATGTATCCTGGTACTTTTGTCACTCAAAATACAGGCAGATGAATAGATCTGAATGTACTTTTAAACTTGGGTGTTCAAACCGTTCTCAGTTTTTTTTTTATTCATTTTGACAGAAGAATACATTATTAAAATAGCTCAGAATAGCTTTGAATTTCATATTTCAAACAATTTCTGCAATTACAGCAATTTTCCTTTGAGTAGAAAGTCAATCAGTCAACAAAAACCAGGAGCAGTAAACACTGTTTGTCATTAAAATACCTTTAAGCTTCAAGGATTATTTATTACATAGTTTAGGTATCTCTTTAGCAGAATTATTTGTTTTGGTAACTTGTCTTTCTTGATCAGTTATTCCAAAATCCCAGGAAAACTAGTCAGAAGTAACAGCATTAATTTCTTTTTCATAACTTAGAGTCTAAAGGTTAAAAAAAAATAAGAGGAAGAAACAAAGTGTGCCTGGCTAATGACCACCATAGGATGTCTGTTTTCAGTTCCAAGCCTCTGGGGTATTATTTCTCTTTTATGATAATGACACAAGCTCACCCTTAGACCTTTATTAGAGATGAGAAAGTGCTTCAAGCAGAACTGCTGCCCTTCTACCCTTGTATATTACACTCTTTTTAAGACCAGAGACAGCCCTCACTATATATTCCAGACAGTGCCTGGCAGGTCAGCTGGTTCATAGCTTCTGTGGTGTTAGTGGAATTTAATTGGATTATCTGGAGGCATTCAGTGTACTTGCCAGAATCATCTGCATTAGATGAAAAGAGTGAAGGAAAGTTTGTCCATTGCTAAGTTATGCCTTGTGGGCTTCCCAGGTGGCTCAGCGCAAGAGTCTGCCCGCAATGCAAGAGATGCATGTTTGATCCCTGGGTCGGGAAGATCCCCTGGAGAAGGAAATGGCAACCCACTCTGGTATTCTTGCCCAGGAAATCCCATGGACAGAGGAGCCTGGCAGACTATAGTCCATGGGGTCGCAAAGAGTCAGACACAGCTTGGCGACTAAAGAACAGCAACAATGTTATGCCTCAGGTTTGATTTAGTAGGACCGTTAAAGAGACAGACTAAGTCAGCAGACACGACTGATTGACTAACACTTTGACAGGTCAGCAGTATCTAAGGTGGTTCTGCCAGGTACCCAGGGATGAATTCTTCCAGAAGAGAGTCTTCCAATCTTCAGCACCATTGCTGAACAAATGTCTTCATTCTTGAATGAAAGTATTCTTCACTATGGCATTCCTAATGTGTACACGTACATTTGCATACATGCTTCCCCTCCTTCCTTATAAATATTTATTCTTATGTTCTTCCAAATCCTGTTTAAAAAGCAAATATTCAAACAAGCAAAACACTTTCTTTGACCCTCTCCCTGTGAAAGCACTCTCCCTGTGTTCCTCCTTCTCTTGACCACCAAACTTAAAAACTAGTAAAAAGCGTATCGTCTAATCTATCTGGACCACTATCTGGCTATCTTACCTTTCTGCTTAAATTGTTCTTATCCACTGACGTGTTGTCACTGTTTATGTTACTTTTGAGCAGAACAAACTCATACCCCTACCCAGCTTCTGAAGAGTATTTATTTTTTTCCATGGCTTCATGAACATCATTCTCTCTTCTAATTATTTCCCTACCTCTCCTATCATTTCTCCTCTTTTCCCTGGACTTCCGCTTCTGTATTTTTCTTGGACTTCCCAACCTAGCACTTAAATGTGGCTTTTCCCAAAGGTCTGTGCAAAAGCCCATCCTTTCTTTCTCACAGCTCTCACTGGATCATTCATCTATAACTAATGGCTTTAGCCACGTCTATATACCAATGACTGCCATTTCAGGACTACAGACTTCTTTCCAAGTCCCTGTTATATAAACTCATCTGAAAAAATCTTGAAAATAACACATAGTCAATATAAATTGGGTAAATATCCAAAAATATGGTCCTTCTCCCAAAATTTCTGTTGATGGTTTTGTAATCTACACATTTTCCCAGGCTGTAGTCCTTAGAAATCACACTCATCTTATTTTTCTCTTATGCTTCATCTCTAATTAATTATCAAAAGCTGTTTTTATTTCTGAGTTCTGACTGTGCCTTTTTCAGCCCTACTGTCACTACTTTATGGTTTAACGCCCCACATGTTTCTTCTAAATATTTAATGTGCAAAAATCTAAAGCAAACACAAAAAACAAGAGACAAAAAAATCAAAGAAGACCTTAGCAATCTTGAAAGTCCACTGACATTTTGGTATCTTTCTCTCCTGAGTTCCTTTGTAGCATCAAATTCCTAGACTTACTTTAAGGTTCTAGTGTTACAAATAATTGCATTGCCAGTTACCCTGCTACCACACTATATCACATAATTCCTCAGGGGCCCCTTAGTCAGTTCAGTATCTAATTCAAGACCATAACTCTAGTTTTTAATTGAATTGAATATGAATTCCAAGGGAATATGGATATGATTCACCTTGTTATCCTGGGTTTTATTTTTTAATTTTGTAAAACTTTTTATTTTGTGTTGGGGTATAGTCAATTAACAATGTTATGATAGTTTCAGGTGGACAACAGAGGAACTCAGTCATATATATACATGTATTCATTCTCCGCTAAACTCCCCTCCCATACAGGCTGCAGCATAGCATTGAGCAGAGTTCTATATGCTATACAGTAGGTCATTATTGGTTATCCATTTTAAATGTAGCAATGTGTGCATATCCATCCTAGTTTTTAAAGTGCATTGCAAAATGACGGGTCAAGGAAGAAGCACTTTGACACTGGTACTCTCTGACATTGAAGATGCAATCACAATATTCATTTGCCAGAGCCTAGCAGCAGCCCCATGTATGCATTCATCATGTCTGACTCTGCGACCCCACTAAGGAGAGCATGGCAACCCACTCCAGTAATTTTGCCTGGAGAATCCCCATAGACAGAGGAACTTGGCAGGCTATAGACTATTGGGTCGCAAAGAGTCAGACATGACTGAAATGATTTAGCATGCATGCACACAGCAGCAGCCCCAAAATAAAATAGCTTTGGTAAGCATATTTACAACACATGCTAAACAAACAGAATGTACTAAAGTTCTCCTGTAGTGCCAAACTAAGTGACTAAACTTCTATTCATGAAATTGCATACCCTAAGGGCTGGAATCGGAGAAGGCAATGGCAACCCACTCCAGTACTCTTGCCTGGAAAATCCCATGGGCGGAGGAGCCTGGTAGGCTGCAGTCCATGGGGTCGAGAAGAGTCGAACACACCTAGCGACTTCACTTTCACTTTTCCCTTTCATGCATTGGAGAAGGAAATGGCAACCCACTCCAGTGTTCTTGCCTGGAGAATCCCAGGGACAGGGGAGCCTGGTGGGCTGCCATCTATGGGTCACACAGAATCGGACACTACTGAAGCAACTTAGCAGCAGCAGCAGCAAGGGCTGGAATAAATCTGAGAAGATATATTGCCCATTCCACTTACACTTCAAATGAGAAAACAAAAGAGCAATGAGGAGTAGGATTGCTCAAAGCCTGGGATTAAATTAGCAGCAAGGCCAGGTCTAAAGCTCAGATCCACCAATTCCTAGCAAAATGAATACAGCACTGTTTCAATATTCTGGTAGATCCCCTTCTACAGTAGCTATAATTTTATTAAAATGTAATAAGATGTACAATTTCTTTTGTAGGTTATTTTATTTGAAGCATGAAAGATTTTTATCACTAATCCATGCTGAAGACCTTAAATTATTTAAAAGTTCCAAGATATTTAGCTTTCTGACTGTTTTTAGTAAATTTAAGATTGTCACATTTTGTATACATAATACTGTCAAATTATATCTGGGGCACATATATCATTCATAGTTATAAATACCATTAAGGTTTGGGTGGCTCAATGGTAAAGAATCCACCTGCAGTGTGGAGACACAGGTTTGATCCGTGGGTGGGGAAGATTCCCTGGAGAAGGAAATAGCAACCCACTCCAGTATTTTTGCCTGGAACAGAGTAGCCAAGTGGGCTGCAGTCCTTGGGGTCCCAAAGAGTTGGACATGACATAGCAACTAAACAACAGTTAAGTTTGATTGTCTGTACCATCAACCAAAGCAACATACCCCTTGGAGACCTCGAGTGGCAGTGCCTACACTTAGTCCTCCAGCTGACATTTATCAAGTCTTATGATATTCAAACCCTCCACCAGAGTCTCTGAGGTGTATGGAAACATGAGCAAAAATTCTCTACATTTTAAGTAGCTCAGAAAACTGGACATTTTAACTGATACATGCTAAGTCACTTCAGTCATGTCCAACTCTGCCACACTATGGACTGTAGCCTGCCAGGCTCCTCTGTCCTTGGGGTTCTCCAGGCAAGAATACTGGAGTGGGTTGCCATGCCCTCCTCCAGACGATCTTCTCAACCCAGGGATCGAATCCGTGTCTCTTATGTCTCCTGCATTGGCAGACGGGTTCTTTACCCCTAACGCCACCTGGGAAGTCCATTTTAAATAATATGCCATAATAATTCTGGATACTGGTTCCACTCCCACACTCTTGGGCTTATTTTGTTGTCTTTTTCTCCAGTTTGTTTTTTCACTGGATTTGTTTAGTGGAGTTTATTTCCTTTTCATATTGTGGAGTCTTTGGTGTCACTCCTCAGAGATGCACAGCCTTGGGCCTGTGAGCAATCACCTAGGACAACCATGATCCTCGCAGGTCTCTCTCCGTGTCGTTCTCTGATCTTTCTTTTAGGCTGCCTGTTTCATTTGGTAGTACATTGCTGCATGTTAGACTCCACTACTTGTCAGCTGGTTATTCTATTGCTTTGAAAAATACCTTGGAATATAAATTGTTCAGCAGACTGATGCAGTTAAACTTAGGCAGGTGTAGTTTCTGTAGTTTTGAATTTTGTTCTGACCCCATGAGGGTTCTTTTTAGATACCTTTTTAATTCACTCTAATAAGCTAGCTGACTGTGGTGTAGCATGTTGATCTTAATTTTTAAGGATTCACTCAGGCTTGAACTTCTCTAGACACTGTCTCAAATAATCTCAGTGTCCTTTGGAAAGAGCTTCTGAATTCTTTTTTCTTATGGATTGCCTTTTCTCCTAGGCAACATCTCTTAAGTGGTGATGAAGGGCACTGGGTATAACAGTAGCCTCTGATGTTCTTGGCTTGCCTCTCTAAGTTAGAACTGCTACTTTCTACAAGACACTGGAGTGAGTCCAAGCTTACTCTGCTCATCTCACAACAGGCCAATAAATCGGAGACAAGGTGTTGAGGCAAGGAATATGACTTGGAAGGCTGGCTGACTAAGAAGATGGCAGACTAATGTCTCAAAATGATCGTCTTATCCGTGTCTGGATGCCAGGTTCTTTTATAGATCAGAGATGAGGGGAGGTGAGGAAACAAAGTAAAAAGGACATTGATCTTGCAAATATCTCCTAGAATGGCAGGGGATGTGTTAATTTCTTTCTGCCATCTACAAGTGGACAGGACTCTGCAAAGGCACTTTAGTTTTACAGTTAAGCAGAGGGGCAGGATTCTCTGAAGCCATTATGTGTGATTATAATAACAAAAGCAACTAAAAGCTAGTTGAAGCAACAGTTCCAACATGGAGTCAGAATTGACTTTCACCTGCAACAGCCCTAGTATTCCCAGCCTGCTGTATCTAAGTAGAACCTGGATGGGGCCCACATGGAAGAAAGAATATCCCAGTTTCTTGGTTTCACTCACCAGGTATTTAGCCTCTTCACTTTGGATCTGGAGGGGATGAGTAATGCTAGCAGTTTCTGACTTTCAGGAGATAAGATAGAGCAACCCTTGTTTGGTAGTTGAGGGGACAGGAGACCCAAATGGAGCCTCAGGTCAAATTGAACTGCAGGGGAAAGGAGAGAGTGGGGTGTGGCATAAATACCACAGACTTTTTCTCTATTTTGAGTTTTAGCAGATTTTCTTGAAGATATTTCCTTTTCTTGGTGTTCTCGTGACAGTTTCTAGGGAATTAAAGCATTTCTTTTATAGTTCCCCTCCCGCACCCCACTGCTTTGCTTCCTTCACTGAGGAGTTGGTCCACAGAGCTCTTCATGCTGCCATCCCAGGCCTGGAAATTTCTACCATATTTATGTTACCTGCCTGACACTTGGAGATGTTCAAGTTTGTGACCCAGGCAGGGTTCACAAATAAAGACAGGCGTTTCTCATCACCAGTTAAAGATTTCTTTATATCCTTTAGCTTTTAGCTTTGTTGAGGGTAGAGCTGACATTCTTCATGAAAGTTGAGGAATCTAATTTCCCCAAAGAAGAGCATCTCATTTTCATATAAAGTTGACAAGTGAATGTTTGAGGAGAGAATCAAGATTTTTCTCAGGAAAAAAATGGAAGTTTCTTATAATCCATGGAGTTCAACTTCAGGAGATGCTTCTACTGATTTTATTCTGAAAACATTTAACAGATGTCACAGTTGTCTAGAGAAGCTGTCCATTAAAAACTTGTTAAATACTGATTTTTCAACTTTAAGGACTATAATTTCATCATGATCCCAAAAAATAACTGTAAAGGATTCCTCTTGATACTGCTTGAGTTGATTCAAAATATACTTTTTGGTTGGAAGCTACTTAGATGTTACATGAGGTCTGGCAAAGGATGATAAATGTGAAATCGCTTAAACTGAGTCATTCTCTCTAGTACTAATTGTATAGCAAACCCAATTGTCTATTCATATCATTTGTTTTTCTGGATAAAATTATATTGTAAACCTCCAAGAGAATTTAGTCATGTATCCTTGAAATCAGCAGAATTTTGTGAATTTTCAAGTAGACATTCATAGGTAGGTATATCTGTATCAAAGAATATTCTCTGGTCACTGTAATTTTTGTCTAAAATAGCATTAATAAAAAGTAGGTTGTGCAGGCTAAAAAAATGATATTAAAATTAAGGGACATATTTCATTTATCACAACAAATTCCCACGTGACTTGGCCTATGTGACCACAAAGCTTCCTTCCAATTTTGAATATTCTTTTCAGATGCTTATTCATTCTTCGTCAGATAAGTTCAGTTCAGTTGCTCAGTCATGTCCGACTCTTTGTGACCCCAGGGACATCAGCACACCAGGCCTCCTTGTCCATCACCAACTCCTAGAGTTTACCCAAACTCATGTCCATTGAATTGGTGATGCCATCCAACCATGTCATCCTCTGCTGTCCCCTTCTCCTCCTGCTTTCCATCTTTCCCAGCATTAGGGTCTTTTCCAATGAGTCAGCTCTTTGCATCAGGTGGCCAAAGTATTGAAGTTTCCACGTCAACATCAGTCCTTCCAATGAGCACTCAGGACTGCTGTCCTTTGGGATGGACTGATTGGATCTCCTTATAGTCCAAGGGACTCTCAAGAGTCTTCTCCAACACCACAGTTCAATGGCATCAATTCTTTGGCTCTCACCTTTCTTTGTTGTCCAACTCTCACATCCATACATGACTACTGGAAGAACCATAGCTTTGCCTAAATGGACCTTTATTGGCAAAGTAATGTCTCTGCTTTTTAATATGCTGTCTAGGCTGGTCATAACATTTCTTTCAAGGAGCAAGCGTCTTAATTTCATGGCTGCAGTCACCAACTGCAGTGATTTTGCAGCCCCCCAAAATAAAGTCTGCCACTGTTTCCCAATCTATTTCCCATGAAGTGAGGGGACCGGATGCCATGATCTTAGTTTTCTGAATGTCTAGCTTCAAGCCAATTTTTTCACTCTCCTCTTTCACTTTCATCAAGAGGCTCTTTAGTTCTTCTTCACTTTCTGCCATAAGGGTGCTGTCATCTGCATTTCTGAGGTTATTGATATTTCTCCCAGCAATCTTGATTCCAGCTTGTGCGTCATCCAGCCCAGCGTTTCTCATGATGTTCTCTGCATATAAGTTAAATAAGCAGGGTGACAATATACAGCCTTGACGCACTCCTTTCCTGATTTGGAACCAGTCTGTTGTTCCATGTCCAGTTCTAACTGTTGCTTCCTGACCTGCATACAGATTTCTCAAGAGGCACGTCAGGTGGTCTGGTATTCCCCATCTGTTTCAGAATTTTCTACAGCTTATTGTGATCCACACAGTCAAAGCAGAATTGTTGTTCTTAACAGTGCAATATTGGAAGAAAGTGATATTGTGTTAATTAGTAAAAACAGCATAATTTTGCTGCCTTTATTTTTTTACACTGAACTTCAGCATGGTGTTCTGTTAACTCAGCAGATTGCTGTTGTTCTGGTGTTAAGTGCATGAAAACACATTCTGTTTGCTTTGCTTAGGAGGAGTCAGAGAACTAGGGGCATATATTTGGTTTACCTTGGTATCTGCAAAGGGAAGTCATCAATCAATGTCACAGGCTTTGAGCTATTCTTCTGACAACTCAATTTTATTATTTTTTTCCTTCAGTAAGTTTGTCTGTAAAGATGCTCTTTTCCCCGTTATCCATCACAACGCTTTCTCACTCTTCATATAGGCAGAGATTTCTTTGATCTAAAGAGAAGTTCCTTCGAAGTGGGAAAGCAAAGAATTGGACTTGAGCCCTGCTTATGTGTCTGGAAACTGAAGGGAGAAGTAATTTGTTCAGGCAAAGTCCTCTTAAGTTTTAGTTTATGAAACACTTTTGAAAACTAATCAGTCATGAACATTTTAGAAACTACCTGAAATGAAATCCCACAAGACATTTAAGATGATACAATGGGGTGCATGAAAATTTACATCACATCATTTTTTTCAAAAACAAAATCAAAATAAATGGCTTGTAATAATCAATATTAATATTTATGTATGAATATATAAAAATGAGCTATTAACGGATGTTTTCATATGTGTTGATAATTATGGGAAAAATTCTTGAAGGCTTTCAACTTCTTTCAGATCAGCTGTGCAGGCATTTATTTGCCTTCTTATTCATAGCCATAATGCTATTAATGTCATCTCTTGTTTAAATTTCTTTAATTGTAATACTATCAGTGCCAGGAAGCCATTAGTAATATATGCTATCTGTGCAAGATGAAACAGGGAAATAATAATATTATTTTTTATTAATTTCTACAGAAACCCTATGAAATACCCAGAATAGGTATTGTATGTAAAGAAATGTGCATTGGTGTTGAAAGGTTTAATGTTTGTCCAAGATCAAAAAGTGATGGACTTAATGCTTGAAATCAGGTCTCCCAATTACATTTGCCAAGCAATGATTAATTGGCAAAGTCAAGTCTTATGATTTCACATTCTTGATTTTCTAGAGACACAACTGACAAAAATATAGTCCTCAGGCCAAATCTGGCCCACTGCTTGTTTTTGTAAATAATTTCACTGGGACACAGTCACATCCATTCTGTTCCATACTGCCTATGACTGTTTCCCCATCATCACAGAAGAGGTGAGTAAATGCAGCAAAAACTTTTGAAAGATAAATACAGCTTCTTTGCATTATTGATTTAGTATGGGTAAAAACAAGACTATTTCTGTTCTATCTGTGGAATTTCTCAGATCTGTTATACATCAAGTGTTTGAAGGACATTACTTTTCACCATCAAGATTTTAATTCGTCGATCTCTGCTTCCCATTACTTAAAACCATGATACGTTTTGAGTGAACTTAAGATTCTCGGTGTATTGAATTGTGCAAAGTAGAGTGACTATAAGCTGAACTGATAAGCTCTATGGACTGAACTTTAACTTAAGTCTTAATTTTTCTTGATAGAGAACTGTACCTCAGGATTTTAAATTCTCCAGGATATTTGATTTTCATGTTTCCACCTAAATTTTGGGTTCTTTTAAATTGACTTCCCTGTTCTAATAATATACTTAATTTACCCTACTGAAAAAAAAAAACATGATATGTTTTGAAATTTTTATCAAAGAATAGTTTCATGGCCGTTTCCCACAAACTCTGTTATTTTTGTTTCTCTTTAGTAAAGCCTTTTTGTGCTTCACCTCTTAGTGGTTTCCAATTTCACTAGTCCAAGTGTCCTAAGAAATTACATGTTTCATAGCGTTTTCTCCTGGCTTACTCTTGAGAATTAGACAGATATATTGCCTTTTCTTGTCCCTCTGAAGAGTAATCTGGCATCTTTTAGGAGAACAATATTGCTTCCTGCATGAATCTAGCTTTTGTTTGTCTCAAAGCTATAATTACTAACTGTATTTTTAGTTCTGTAAACCCTAATTTGCCATCCCATTTTATTGTTGCCTGTTAATCACAACCTACCAGAAGTCACAAAAGCCATGGTCTTTGAGAAATATTTGATGTGTGCTTGGCAATTCAGAAAGAACAAACGCTTGTCAGCTCTTTAGAAAAGGAAAGCAAGTCCTTGGTAATTCAAAGAGAGTGTGATCAGAGGATATATTTTCCAATTTCTAGGCCTCAGGTTTCGTGAAGTAAGTTAGTGGTAGTAAGCACATACACCCTAAGCAAGTCATTATTAATTTTAAAAATAGGCACATTTATGTACCAAAAGACAATGTTCTAAAAGCTTACTGCATCCATGGTATAAAAGAAAAAATGCAGGTATTATAAGAATGTTTTCATCGTTGAGGTCCATCTTAGTGATGATATTCTGTAATTTGAATTTACTTCCATAATTATGTTCTTCCTGCCTTAATAAGCATTGTGGTGACTGAGATCAATACAGTCTCTGCCTTTTTGCATCGAAAATTTTCTTGGTTTTGGAATCTTACTTTTTGATGATAATATTGGCTATCTTATGTAAACGGAAACTGATTGGCAGGAATACATGTTGAAAGGACAAGGGAGAGAGAAAGGGAAGGAGGGAAGAAAGGAGGGACGGAGGGAAGGAAGGAAGAAAATAAGACAGGCAGGCTCAAATAAAATAAAGCAAGTGAAAAGTGAAGTCACTCAGTCATGTCCGACTCCTTTGTGAACCCATGGACTTTGGCCTACCAGGTTCCTCCGTCCATGGGATTTTCTAGGCAAGAATGCTGAAGTGGGTTTCCATTTCCTTCTTGAGGAGATCTTCTCAACCCAGAGATTGAACCGGTCTCCCACATTGCAGGCAGATGCTTTACCTTCTGAAATAAAGGCAATGTTATATACAATTGGGGGGACTTCTGAAGACCACTAATTCAAGATTAACATCTTATGAGCATTAACATAGAATACAGATAATGGATCTGAGATTATATCAATTAATCCCCATTATAGAACATTTTTGCATTTAAATATGTGTTTTAATCACAGTATATATTTACAGAAATTTTTTCAAATGGTCAGAAAATACTGCCTGCCTTAGCTTAAGTTGCTTAGCTTAAGGTCATAAGAGCACATTATGGAAATTTCTACCTTAGGGCTAATTTCCATAAATTTATCTTTGTCTAGCTGAACGGTGATTTTTTTTTTTTACTAGTTTTCTTAACACTCTCTTTGCTATTTCTTTGGCTTGTTCTCTCCTAAATTAACTCAGGTCATTGGGGATGGTTCCATGGTCTTTCTTATGGCACCATATCACTGCTAACTTCAGATCCAAAGGCATTAATTTTATACAAAAAAAAAAAATTGTTTCAAATGATGGTAAGAGTAACTGCTTAAGTAGCATATATTTAAATCATTCCGACAGTGGCTGAGGCATGTAAACCTTCAGGCCGCATGGTCCTAAAGGCAGTAGGTTTGACTCTAAACAGATAAAGTATAGCGGTCACGGTCACGTGGCAATGGTTTAAGACTTCAGAGTGCACCAGAAATTATGTAATTATTGATTCATTGTTGTTGTTTAGTTGTTAAGTTGTATCTGACTCCTTTGTAACCCCATGGACTGTAGCCTGCCAGGCTCCTCTGTCCATGAAATCTCCCAGGCAAGAATACTGGAGTGGGTTGCCATTTCTTTCTCCAGGGGATCTTGCTGACCCAGAGATAGAACCCACCTCTCCCGCATTGGCAAAATTATTCTTTACCACTGAGCCAATGGGGAAGCCCCATAATTATTGACATGTTGATGTAATTTGGAGAGCACTGTGGCATGTATCCTTTCTGCATGTTCAGCAGTACATTAATAATGCGGTTTTTCTAGACCACTCACCTAAATTTTGTAGATACTCTCCTTCAGTAGTCATATGTTAACTGAAAAGTAAAGTCACAACCTGAAAGTAGAGGGTGTGTCCCACTTTCATCAAGAGGCCTTTGAGTTCCTCTTCACTTTCTGCCATAAGGGTGGTGTCATCTGCATATCTGAGGTTATTGATATTTCTCCTGGCAATCTTGATTCCAGCTTATGCTTTATTCAGTTCAGTTCAGTCGTGTCCAACTCTTTGCGACCCCATGAATCACAGCACACCAGGCCTCCCTGTCCATCACCAGCTCCCAGAGTTCACCCAAACTCATGTCCATCGAGTCGGTGATGCCATCCAGCCATCTCATCCTCTGTCATCCCCTTCTCCTCCTGCCCCCAATCCCTCCCAGCATCAGAGTCTTTTCCAATGAGTCGGCTCTTTGCATGAGGTGGCCAAAGTATTGAAGTTTCAGCTTCAGCATCAGTCCTTCTAAAGAACACCCAGGACTGGTCTCCTTTAGGATGGACTGGTTGGATCTCCTTGCAGTCCAGTTACACGTATGCAATTCTCATTTCTAGATTGGCTCTGCCTAGTGGGTAGGCAGGCAGTAACTTTGGGGAACCTCAGAATTTACTGGTGCAGCCTAACCCATGCGGAGTATCTGAAACTGTATGAACCAACTTTCATTCAGAGAGGTTTATTCCAATCCAATAACTCATATATGTTTTCTCTACCAGACCATCATTCTCCCCACACATCACAAGGAGAATAAGACCATTGCAGTGCCATTAATGAGCTGTTAGATAATGGGTCAATTATTCTGACTCTCTGAGCTAATTGTATCATCTGTAAAATAAGCTGCTTTAACCAGATGTTCTCAAAGTTCTTTTCCATTTCTGTAAGTCTGTGTTTTTCCAATCATCTCTTCTAGTTAGTACAAATGCACGAACAAATTACCCCAAACCTTAGTAGCATAAAACAGCTTTCAATATACTCATACGTTCTGTGGGCATATGGGAGGATTGGTGGGGAGAGGGGGAGGAGAGTGGCTTGTTTCTGCCCTATAGATCTGTGTTACAGTTGGGAGACTGGATGGCTGGCTCCACTGAGCCGAATAAGTTAGTCAGAGGCTGAGGACTGGAATCATCTGAAAGCTTGTTCATACACATCTGATATCTGAGCTGGAAAAGCTCAAACAACCAGGATCTCAAGCAGCTGGGCCTTGTTGTGTGTGTCTTTTCATTTCCTACGGCTTCTCCAAGTGGTCTCTCCAGCATGGGTGACACAGGCCTACTCAGATAAAAGGGGAAGAAAAACTGACCCCATTTATTAATGAAGGAGTGTTAGTGTTACATCATAAAAAAGCATGTGATGTATACGTAGGTATGACGATTTCTGGAAAGTGCAGTGTCATGTTACACATAATAACTTCTCAATAAGTTTAGTCTAGTATGGATAGAATTAATCTGGTTCCCACCTTGAATTCGAGTATTTAAAAACAATAATGTCTTACCATATGCTGCCTTTGAGAGATTTGTTTAAGCTTTAAGGACACAGATAGATTGAGAGTGAGGGAATGGAAAAAAGATATTAGAAGCAAATGATAAACAAAGGAAAAGAGGTAGCTAGACATATCAAACAAAGAAAATTTTAAGCTAAAAATGTTTAAGAGAGACAAAGAAGCTCATCACATAACAATAAAGGGGTGAATTCATCAAGAAGATATAAGTAAACCCACATATATATGGTCAATTAATATCTGTCAAGGAGGCCAAGATTATACAGCAGAGATAATCTCTTTAATAAATGGTGTTTGGAAAACTGCATATTAACTCCAAATGGAGTAAAGGTTTACACATAAGGCCTGAAATTGTTAAACTACCAGGAGAAAACATAAAGGGAAAGCTGCTTGACATTGGTCTTGGCAATGATTTTTTTGGTATGACACCAGAAGCGCAAGCAACTGAAGCAAAAATAAGTAAGTAGGACTACATCACATATAAAAGCTTCTGAACAGCAAAAGAAATGATCAACAAAAGGAAGGGGTGGCCGATGGAACAGAAGAAAATATTTGCAAATCACACATCCATATCTGATGGAAAATTAACATACAAAATATATAAGGAATTCACAAAATTTAATATCAAAAAGCAAATAATCTGATTTAAAAATGGAGAAAGGACTTGAATAGACATTTATCAAAAGAAGATATACAGATGGCATAAGATATATAAAATGGTGCTCAATATCAATGTCAGGGAAATGCAAATCAATACTACAATGAGATACCACCACACACCTGTCAGAATGGCTATCATCAAAAAGACAATAAGTAGCAAGTGCTGGCAAGGATGTGGAGAAAAGGGAACTCCTGCACTGTTGGTGGGAATGTACATTGGGGTGATTATTATGGCTTTTCCTCAGAAAATATGCATTTGTGCGTATGCATGTATGTGCTTGCTCAGGCCTGTCTGATTCTTTTGCAACCCCAGGGACTATAGCCTTCCAGGCTCCACTGTTCATAGGATTTCCCAGGCAAGAATATGGGAGTAGGTTGCCATTTCATTCTCCAGGGGATCTTCCTGACCCAGGAATCAAACTCACTTTTCCTGCATTGGCAAGCAACTTCTTTACCACTGAGCCACCTGGGAAGCCCCATCAATAGGGTACTTTCTGTATCCTAGGTATAATTCAAGGATCAGATAATCTAATGATGAATGAAATCAGAATAACCCTGGAAGGTGGTCACTTAAGGAGCTCTGTAACTTTCTCACCCAACTCTCACTCCAACACAGCTGCGTCTCTTGACTGGGGCAAACGTGGGGACTTCTAGACTGGCTTGGACTTTAAGTCTAGAACACTTTAAAAAAGAACAAGACTACTAACAACACACACAAAAAATGAATTCTTAAAACTGAAAATGTCATTTTCTAATAAATATTAAAGAAATACATTGAGTAGGAGACAGTCATTATAGAGATTCAAATTTGTAGTATAGGAGAGAAAGCAAAAGAAATATCTCTAACTGCTAATTTTGGAAAATAAAGCCATATGAAAAACCTCAGAAATTTAATATGAGAATCATAGAAGCTTCTGAAGGAGAAAAAGGAACATAAAAGGAAAACAATAATTAAATAAGGAATCTTTGCCTGAATTTTATAAAGACCTTAGTCTATTAGACCTTAGGTTTAAATGCTTTGCCAAGCTACTTGAGGGGGTCAACAAAAATGAAATGGCAAAATAATTGCATAGGAAATTAATTCTTCCATTAAAAAGCAGACTGTAAAAACAAAAAAAAAAGGGAGAGAGAGCAAGGAAAACCATGCATTTCACCAAGGAAGCATGCTTTTATGATGCTTAATGATAGAAGAGCAATATTCCTATAATACTGATATGGAAAGGGATGTTTTCACATATAGCTGATGGGCATTTAAATTGTTCTAAGCTGTTTAAATAGTAAACAAAATACTTCTGTTAGAACTTAAGTTATGTGCCCTTCAACCCCCAAATCCCATTTGTGTGTGTGTGCGTTGAAATCATAAAAGTAACCGAAAACAAAACTCTTTAATATGGCATTTCTTCACAATGGCAGCAAGAGAAACAACAACAGCAAACAAACAAACCTGGAAGCAAATTCCCATTAACAATTGGGGAAAATTGCCCTACCTCAGCTCATAAGCCAGAATGCAGTCATACAGAAGAATGAGCTGGGGATATGTCACTATTCTTGGAGGGACTTAACGAAGGGCTTCCCTGCTGGCTCAGTGGTAAAGAATCCTCCTGCAATACAGGAGACTCGAGTGAAATCCCTGCATTGGGAAGATCCCCAGGAGGAGGAAATGGCAACCCACTCCACCATTCTTGCCCACTCCACCATTCTTGCCGAGACAATCCCATGGACAGAGGAGCCTGGCAGGCCACAGTCATGTGGTCACAAAGAGTCAGACATGACTGAGCATGTATACATACATATATATACACATATGTCAACACACATGGATATATGTTGTATGTCAAGTTCTGGAAGAACAGAGATTTAACGCAAACATGACAGTGAGAGGAGTAGAGTAAAGTCAGTAAAAAGGAAATGGATGAAATAAAGATTGCACTTTGCCTCACCATATTACCTGCCCCTCAGAATACACACTCACATATTGCAGATGAAAAACCCAACATGTACTCTTTGTTATTATTGTTCAGTGGGTAAGTCGTGTCTGACTCTTTGTGACCCCCAACTGTCACATCTGTACATGACTACTGGAAAAGCCATAGCTTTGAGTATTCAGACTTCTGTCGGCAAAGTGATATCTCTGCTTTTTAATACACTGTCTAGGTTTGTCATAACCTCTCTTCCAAGAAACAAGAGTCTTTTAATTTCAAGGCTGCAGTCACCATCCACAGTGATTTTGGAGCCCAAGAAAATAAAGTCTGTTACTGTTTCCACTTTTTCCTCATCTATTTGCCATGAACTGATGGGACCAGATGCCATGATCTTAGTTTTTCTGAATGTTGAGGTTTTAGTCAGCTTTTTCACTCTCCTCTTTCACCCTCATCAAGAGGCTCTTTAGTTCCTCTTCACTTTCTGCCATTATAGTAGCATCATCTGCATACCTGAAGTTGTTGATATTTAGCCCAGCAATCTTGACTCTAGCTTGTGATTCATCCAGCCTGGCATTTTGCGTGTTGTACTCTACATAGAAGTTAAATCAGCAGGATGACAATATGCAGCCTTGACGAAATCCTTTCCCAATTTTGAACCAGCCAGCTATTCCATGTCCACTTCTAACTGTTGCTTAACATGTATTATGATCCCCATTTATTGAAAGCTATAGTGTATGTATGCAACACTAGAAGAAAAAATATAGAGAAAGTTAGATATATGGGTGTCCATAAGAGAAAGCATGTTATAATATATAGAGAGTAAAATTATATTGTTGCAAAATAAAATCCGTATCGGTGTGTACACATATGCATACTGATAAACAGATAAAGATATAAAGACACAGACGGAGACAGAGAGATCTGTGTCTTTAAACACATAGCTGTATCAAGGTAGATTCCTTGGAGAAGGATTTAGAAAGATATAGATTAAGCTATTAAATTTGTTCACCACATTGGCAGGTATTGGAAGCAGGAAGAGGTGAAAGAAGGTTGAAATGGTCAGTTTTACCTTTACATAACTCTTATTATTTTTTATTTTATTTATTGTAACGACCATATTACCCGTAAAAAATAAAAGCATTTTAAAAATAAATAAAGCTAGATAAGTCATATCTACCAGACACTCCACAGGACTGGGGGAAATTTCAGATTTTCTCAACTACTTCAGTGTGATACATTAGCACCAATGATACAAATGAGGGAGGTGGGATCACAGGAGAGGCAAAAGTTATTTCTGGTCAGAGAAGGTGATGGAAAAAGCTACACATCAAAGTAGATGTCTGAGATGCGATTTTGTTTTTAAGTCACAGCATGAAAAATAGGAACACGTTAACTAAACAAAGAAGGCAGGAAAGATAATTTTAATCGGGTGCAGAAATATGACCAAAGGTAAGTACATGTATTCGTACACCAGGCTTAATATACATTAAAGAAAGATCCTAATGCATTTTTGAAAGAAAGGATTATTGGACTTTCGTGATTTTAAAACCAAAACTCAATGGCGTTCTTGTTATCTGGCAATTGGTTTTCATCAAAAACAAATCTCATAGTAATATTAAAATCCAAAGGACTAAAATATAAAATGCCACAAGCGGGAGAAAAGTCTTTGAAACTTTAAGCAATAACAAACATCTTCTAAAGATAACTGAAGAACCTCTGAACTTACCATCTTAAGGTGCTCAAAATATTATGCCAATATATTCTAACTTGGTTTAGTTAACACTCCTAAAATTTGTTTGGTGCCAAAGAGAAAGACACGTTTCTGTCTCTTTATATGTTTAATAACTCACGCTGAAGTTTCCGTGATTATTCATATATGTTTGTAAATAATTTAAGCACAGCCTTGGAATGTGCTCTGCATCAGTGTCTTTTTTTCTAAAAAGCAAAATCCTTTTTTTCAAATGAAATCGTATCTGTCTCCCAATATACACGACAGAGAGAAGAGGGAAATGACTAACTGCTCGTTTAAAGGCCTAGAGCCCTTATTGGAATGAGAGTCACTCACAGCTTTCAACTAGAGCCCTCAGTAACATGACAGATGACGGAATGATGGTCTGTCTCTCTGACATGTTCCTGTCTGTCTGAGGGCTAGCTCAGTCCCAGGAGGCCCTGTCAACGCTAAGTCAGGATGACTTAATTGGAGCATATGGAATGAGCTACCTCCTCTTTCCCAGATTCCCGACTCCACGTATGCAGTTTGTATACAATTTTACATTTTGTAAGCTTGATATTTAGCTTCTCTCAAGTTTATTTCATCCTGTGATTACAAGAGTAGATTCACTTTCACTGTGATTGGGAAAGTCCATCAGTAGTCCCAGCAAGTGTCATTGAGTCAGTGGGATTCAAATAACTGAGCCTCAAGAGTACACAAATAGAAAGGGCAAATGCTCTCTCCATTTCTTAGCTTTTTAACTCCTGTGCTGAAGGAGAGAAGCAGAAGAACCTTCTGTCCTGAGGCCAAGGTTGCTGAGTCTTTGAATGTACATTCTGTGGTTTTCACTTTTTATTTGAATTTTTTTTTAATTTTTTTTTACAATATAGTAACAAATACATTGTTCAAAATACAATATAGTAAAAAATATATTGTTCAAAATACAATATAGTAACAAAGACAAAGATCAAGACAAAACTTACTGATGTAGCTTAGGACTTAAGACTTCAGTCATTGGTGTCACACATCTGAGTTCACATTTCAGCTTTGTCACTTCTCACTGTTTATTTATTTTGGTTTTTGTTTATTATTTTTTTATTTTTTCAAAAACAATTTTAGGAATCTTTACTTAAAAACAACCTTATTTTAAAATGGAGTAACTTTGGTTTTATGAGCAGCAAGCAAAGTACAGAAGCAAAAATGCATTACAGAAGCGTTAAGTTCTACATTAGGTCACAGCGTCTAATCTGAAATCACACCCATAATATCATTTTTTAGGATATCTGGGAAATAGTTATTTCCCAGGATGTCTGAACCATAGCTGACTGGAAGTTGGTTTGCACTTTTAAAGTCACATCCACCGGAGCTGAATTTTCAGATTAGGTGATGGAGGTCAATCCTGGATATGTTCACAATAAGGAGAAAGGTCTATGAAACAGGACAGATGGATTAAAAATGAAAGGATGCTTAATAGGTGGGATAATAAATGAAAAACACATTTTTACAGTCTCTGAAATATTATCCCTTCAATTTCTTGCCTTGGTTTATTATTTTTTAATTTTTAATTAAAAAAACAGAAATAGCTTATAATTTAAATCACACTCGGTCAGAAAATATAATTTAGTAAAGAGTAAGAATTGTCTCTGTATTATCTCTAAAAAAATAGTTTACTAAGTAACTACAGTAAAAATATTAGTGAAAATATTTTTTAATTGAAGTGTAGTTGATTTGATTTACAATGTTGTATTGGTTTCTGGTGTACAGCAAAGTGATTCAAATTATATATGTAAATATGTGTGTATATATACAGTTTTTATATATTCTTTTTCATATTCTTTTCTGTATGGTTTATCACAGGATGTTGAGTATAGTTCCCTGTACTACACAGTAGGACCTTATTGTTTATTCATTCTATATATAATAGTTTGCATCTGCTAATCCCAAACTCCCAATCCATTCCCCACTACCAACCACGTGTCTGTCTGTTGTTGTTCAGTCACTAAGTCATGTCCAACTCATTGTGACCCCCTGGGCTGCAACATGCCAGGCTCCCCTGTCCTTCACTATCTCCCAGAGTTTGCTCAAACTCACGTCCATTGAGTTGGTGATGCCATCCAACCGTCTCACATCACCCCCTTCTCCTTTTGCCCACAATCTTTCACAGCATCAGGGTCTTTTCCAGTGAGTTGACTCTTTGCATCAGGCGGCCAAAGTACTGGAGCTTCAGCATCAATCCTTCCAATGAATATTCAGGGTTATTTCCTTTAGGACTGATTGGTTTGACCTCCTTGCAGTCCAAGGGGCTCTCAAGAGTCTTCTCCAACACCACAGTTCAAAAGCCTCAATTCTTTGGCCCTCAGCCTTCTTTATGGTCCAACTCTCACATCCATACATGACTACTGGAAAAACTATAGCTTTGATTATATGGACTTTTGTCAGCAAAGTGATGTCTTTGCTTTTTAATACACTATCTAGGTTTGTCATAGCTTTTCCTCCAAGGAGCAAGCGTTTTCTAATTTCGCGGCTGCAGTTTGTTTCAATGGGTGCTTAAAAGCAAGAGGTGAAATTTTAAGAGATTACCTTCTCTGGTCAGTTTGTGTTCTAATGAGAATTGATCATGGAAGAATGGATGCTCCTGTGGCTCCAGAGAGCTCTACTAGTTGAGAAGCATGTTCTCTTTTGCACGGATGCAGGAATGAGTATGATTTCTCCCTATCAGAACAACGTGCAACCTAGAAACTAGAAACAGTGTGCTCATCACAGCCCTGAGTACTGCCCCCACACAATGTGCCGCTCAGGGCGGCACCAGCTGGCCTGAAAGGTATCTTCTCTGGAAGGTGAAGGGAACTTTTCATGGGCGGATTCCAACAGCTTGACTGTGCTTTAAATGAGAACAGAGGGTAATTGTACAACCTTCTTATTAGAAGAGGATAAATTTCCAAGAGACACAAATAACCATTTTATAGAAAATGAATTACCTTGTGTCAGGGTGAAACCCACAGGAGAGAGATAAGAGTGGAAGGTACAAAAAAGAAGCTAATGATGAGGTCAGGTGTGTTGGGATCCCTCTGAACACAGGCATATTTCAACTGTAGGATAACACCCATTTCATTGGAAAATCAATCGGAGACGAAAGTTAAGAGGAAATATGAAGCAAACAAACAAACAAAACCGCTTGGAGCTTCTCTGGCTTTTATTTAGGGGGAAAAAAGTTAAGCGTTGATTCTTTCCTACTTTCTTATACTGCTACAGGTTTTTGTTTTGTTCTTCTTCCCTGGTGGCAAACAATAAAGAATCTGCCTGCAATGTGGGAGACCTGGGTCTGATCCCTGGGTCAGGAAGATTCCTTTGAGAAGGGTATGGCTACCCACGCCAGTATTCTTTTTTCTTTTTTAAAATTAATTAATTTATTTTAATTGGAGGCTAATTACTTTACAGTATTGTGGTGATTTTTGCCATACACTGACATGCATCAGCCATGGGTGTACATGAACCCCATCCTGAACCCCCCTCCCACCTCCCTCCCCATCCCATCTAATGAGGTGGATGAAACTGGAGCCTGTTAGACAGAGTGAAGTAAGTCAGAAAGAAAAACACCAATACAGTATATTAACATGTATATATGGAATTTAGAAAGATGGTAACGACAACCCTATAGGCGAGACATCAAAAGAGACACAGATATAAAAAACAGACATTTGGACTCTGTGGGAGAAAGCAAGGGTGGGATGATTTGAGAGAATAGCATTGAAATATGTATATTACCATATGTGAAATCGATCACCAGTTCAAGTTCAATGCATGAAATAGGGCACTCAAAACCACTCCAGTATTTTTGCCTGGAGAATTCCATGGACAGAGAAACCTGGTGGCCTAGGGTCACAGAGTCGGACACAACTGAGCCACTAACACTTTCACTTTAGCCCCTAAGGGCATATTTAAGTTCCACTACAAATTATTCCCTTCCAATCTAAACAGTGGGTTTCAACTGGTGGCTCAGTGGTGCAGAACCCACCTGCCAATGCAGGAGACACTGGTTCGATTCCTGGGTCAGGAAAATCCCCTGGAGGAGGAAATGGCAATCCACTCCAGTATTCTTGCCTGGGAGATTCCATGGACAGAGGAGCCTGGCAGGTTACAGTCCATGGGGTGGCAAAGAGTCGGTCACCACTTAGGGACTAAACAGCAACAAAACCTAAACAGGAGCCTCCTGGGATAAAGGATGCTTTTTAAAGTTTCACCTCTCTGCTCCTTAGCCCGTCCTACATGGATCATTCTGACTCAAAGTCTTTACAGAAACTATTCACACTTGTGCAGATCCTCTATTCCCTGCTTTGATGACTAATAGCTCTTCATTATTCACAGCTCATCTTCGTCAGCATCTCACTGAAAGGCTTCTGGAACTCTGAGGGCTGGAACTGACTGATCGTCTTCCTCACCCCGGTATCGTCACCCAGTACTATTCTTGGTACTTAGGTGACTCACAATAAGAATGTTGAGTGCAGACAAGGAAGTCACCTCTGTAGTCCAGGGTTGGTTTACTCGGGGACAGATTCCTCCTGAGTGTCCCTCAGAGGCAGCCTCGCCACAAATGCAAAGGGGTTTCCTTCCTCAATTCGGTATAGTGCTTCTCTCCAGAAAACTATTATAATAACCCTACAACTGCACTGTAACTAGAAAGTAAATGGTACCCCTTGGCCTCTTGGAATTATACTACAAAGCACACTTGCACAGCCATACCAGCTGTCTTAGCAAAAATCCCAAACAAAATCATTAAATAACTGGAAAATTGGTGCCAGGAACTAGAATCCTCCTTTGACCCTATATCATCTTTAAGCAGTTACCTTCTGTACTCTCATTTTTATAGCCAAACATATTAAAATAGTTTAGAATCATCTCTTTGGCCCTCAGCACTCCATGGAAACTGTTCTTTGCCAAGGTTTTTAAGGACCAATAGACCCTTTTCGATGTCTACCTTTCTTTTTTTTTTAATTACTTATCATTTGTTTCCTTTCTATTGAAGTATAATTGCTTAACAATGTTGTGTTAGTTTCTGCTGTACAGTGAAGTGAATCAGCTGTATGTGTGCATTTATATCCTCCCTCTTGGACCTCCCTCCCACCTCCCTATCATCCCACCCATCTAGGTTCTTACAGAGCACCGAGCTGAGCTTCCTGTGCTTCTGAACACTTGGCAGCATTGGTAGCTCTTCTCCTGAATGAGTGTCCAGGACTGTGAAAGAACTGAGATTTTGCCCTACTTTGAAGCTGACTGTTACTGTTAGGTGAATGCTTGGAAAAGACATGAGATTTCTGGGTCAGAGAAAAAGTATTACACACAGCACAGCAGTAGCCAGAGTCAGTATGTTTGCGTCAATTTCCCTTGCCTCCCAAGAGCCATGGGGATGGCTCAGGTGGGTCCCAGGTGTATGTCACGCATGCAGTGAGTTTGCATTGCAATGAAGGAATTCTGAGTGTGCAGCATCTACTGATTTTATAATGAACCAGGAGCGACTGTACTCTGTTGGTGAGGAAGGAAGAAATTAACTTCATCCTTTAAGACTGCTTTCTGCAGGCACAAGGCCGAGAAATGGCCCTAGGAAAGAGAATTCAGACCTTGCATTTTTGTGCACCCAGCAAGGACAAAGATGCTCAGGGCTCATGGTAGACAGCCTCTGCTCTGCCAACAATGTCTTCCCCCAAGCCCTGCAGCCCCACATTCTCCTGGTTTTCTGGTTACCTTTCTGGGTACCCATGTCCTCTGTCTGTTCTCTTACTCTGCCCCTATGTGAGCATTTTAATGAATTTTGTGTTGGCTCCTCCTCTCTTCTTGTTCTATGTACTCTTTCTCTTCATAATCTTGTGCTTTAATTCACATCTGTATCCGGGAACACGACCTCATATACCTAAAGGGGCGAAGCAGGTAAAGAAATGAGTGACATACACCAGGAAGAAAGCTAGCATCTGCCAGAAACAGAATCATCTGCCATTCATTTTTTCTGAACAAAGACAAAAATACCTAACATGGTATGGATGGATACTGAAAATAATTTTAAAGCCAACATTTAAACTATATACTCTAAACTGTGGAACATTCTGAAAGAGATGGGAATACCAGACCACTTGAACTGCCTCTTGAGAAACCTGTATGCAGGTCAGGAAGCAACAGTCAGAACTGGACATGGAACAACAGACTGGTTCCAAATAGGAAAAGGAGTACGTCAAGGCTGTATATTGTCACCTTGCTTATTTAACTTATATGCAGAGTACATCATGAGGAACGCTGGGCTCGAAGAAGCACAAGCTGGAATCAAGATTGCTGGGAGAAATATCAATAACCTCAGATATGCAGATGACACCACCCTTATGGCAGAAAGTGAAGAGGAACTCAAAAGCCTCTTGAGGAAAGTGAAAGAGGAGAGTGAAAAGGTTGGCTTGAAGCTCAACATTCAGAAAACAAAGATCATGGCATCTGGTCCCATCACTTCATGGGAAATAGATGGAAAACCAGTGGAAACAGTGTCAGACTTTATTTTTGGGGGCTCCAAAATCACTGCAGATGCTGATTGCAGCCATGAAATTAAAAAGTAGAAATGTCCCATTATTATATTTTTGTGTTGTAAGTTAGAAGAACTTGTTCTGAAACTAAAAAAAACCGAACATCTGAAACCTTCTACACACCATGTCAATAGTAGGTTTTTTATTTCAGTTTACAATGTGTAATATCAAATTCAGTCATGGTTCCTCTAGCTGGGTATGATATTTACTTTTATTGCTTTCCATAATGGAAAACAACTGTTTCAATACATAAATATATAGACCTGTAAATGTTTGTATTTTAGGTAATTCCATCTGGGAGAGATGGAATTACTGTGTCCCAATGTCTTCGTTTTTAGATGCTGCTACTTAATGATTTTTATGATCCTGTATTTCAGTAGTATCCAACAGTCGTTCTTACTTCACAAGTGGAAATATTAAGAGATAGAAACCAAGCAATGTTAATTAATTTTACTTGCAGTTTAACATCAACCAGAGAAATCTTTTTAAACCTCAGACTTCAAAACCACGGTGTGGAGTATGTGGTTCCATTTCATTAGGGAGACTGACTTTAGCATATAAAAGTGGACCAGACAATTTCTTCCCAAATAGTATCTCCAAACACATCGTCTCAGGATTCCTGGAACAGTGAAATCATGCATTTTGATAGCTATTCAGTGATTAGGTGAGTTATACCGGCAACTTAAAACAGCCAAATCGTTAATGCAGTCAAGGTTCCATGAATAAGTCAATGTTTTGAACAGTTAAAACTCTGATCGGTATTTTGTCATATGAAGCTATTAAAAAACTATGTCTTACTACCTGTCCGGTTCATCCAGAAATCTCACTTTGACTCAAGGGCCACCTCATGGGAAGAGTTGACTCACTGGAAAAGACTCTGATGATGGGAGGGATTGGGGGCAGGAGGAGAAGGGGACAACAGGGAATGAGATGGCTGGATGGCATCACCGATGCATCATGTCAATGGACATGAGTTTGAGTGAACTCCGGGAGTTGGTGATGGACAGGGAGGCCTGGCGTGCTGTGATTCATGGGGTCGCAAAGAGTTGGACACAACTGAGTGACTGAACTGAACTGAACTGATACGAGTTTATTGAGTTAATGCAGTTAACTACAATGTTAATAGCATTGTTTAGTATTAACTTTTTAACCAAAACAAACAAATACTAGTTCATAATGTACTACATGAACTAAAATTCTACATTCTTGAAAAATGTTACCACCCTGTATATATGTTAGTTCCCTAATGTCTAATACCAACCACAGCAGCAATACCACTCAACCAATTTTGACCAATCTACAATAAGTTATTTGACTTTTCTCAGTAAAGTAGCTCATTTCCTGATATTATGCCATGAGGGACACTATATTCAAAAGTTCTCAATAAAATCAAAATCATCAAAATACCAAGAACAAATATAAATAACTGTCTGGTACTACATAGACAGATAGATAGATATGATTTATAGATAGACAGGAATCAATCTGTGCTTTGAGCTGAGGCCACAAATAACATTTTCCATATACACCGTAAAATCTTAACAGTAGTTTCAGTATGCCAAGCAACATTATTTCCAGCTAGACTTTCATTTGTAAAACTTGTTTCTGTTCAGAACACATGATTTCTGTTACACTCAATAGACTTTGTTTAATAAACCTGTCATCTGTAAAAAGCAATTGCACAGACAAATTATTTCCCCTAATGCATAACTAATTCCACAGGAGCATCAGTTATTTTACTCACATCCAAAACAAATGTTTTTAAATTCAGTCCTTTTCAACAGATCACCAGTTGTTTCATCATACATCTTTCCTTTACACCTGTGTGGTTCTTTATGATGAATGATTTCATAATATTATTTTATGATTTTGTCTTGTTTCTTTTAAACACAGATATACTTTGCATATCAAACATGTGGATGGATCTAGCACTCACTTTCACAAAGAAATAGGCTTACTACCATTTTTCTTTAAACTCACAGTCTTGGCATTTTTATTTCCCCACTTGGGTACAGAGACATATTTCTCTGTTCTTAAAAAAATGACCAATGCAGAAACCAATGACATGGCATTTACCATGCAACTTCAGAGTCCAGAATACAATAGGAACTGGTGGAGGACTTGACACTTAAAAGGATCCGGGGACAGTTGTCATATGGAAATGAAGGTTTTTGTCCCAGAATTTCTCTAGAGGTTGGAAATTCAGAACTTTTATGAAAAATCACTCAGTTGTTTAATGTTACCTTGATTTTACTTAAAACACTACCTATGCACACTACACATTTTCTATGCTGGATATCGACTGATTTTGGAGTGAAAATGCTAGTTTGCAACATGTGAAAAGAATTGAGTGATACCTATTCTGTCAGGGCTAATAAGGCTGGAGTCTAGATTCGGTCACTATAATCCATTAGTTTTTCAAGGAAAAGAATTTTTTGTCTTTTTTGTGGGCTTCCCTTGTGGCCCAGCTGGTGAAGAATCTGCCTGCAATGCGGTAGATCTGGGTTCAGTCCCTGGGTTGGGAAGATCCCCTGGAGAAGGGAAAGGCTACCCACTCCAGTTTTCAGGCCTAGAGAATTCCATGGACTGTGCAGTCCATGGGGTTCCAAAGAGTTGCAAAGGGTGCATATAGATGCTACAGCTAATGCTCTTTTCCAAGAAAATCCATGTCCTGGATATTCAGAGTATAAATGCGTGTGTTAGTAGCTCTTTCATATCTGATTCTTTGAGACTGATGTGGACTATAGCTCACAAGGTTCTTCTGTCCATGGAATTCTCCAGGCAAGAATAGTGGAGTAGGTTGCCGTTTCCTCCTCCAGGGGATCTTCCCAACCCAGGGATTGAACCCAGATCTCCTGAATTACAGGAGTATAATTCAGTTCAGTTCAGTTCATTTCAGTCGCTCAGTCGTGTCCGACTCTCTGCGACCCCATGAATCACAGCACGCCAGGCCTCCCTATCCATCACCAACTCCCAGGGTTCACTCAAACTCATGTCCACAGAGTTGGTGATGCCATCCAGCCATCTCATTCTCTGTCGTCCCCTTCTCCTCCCGCCCCCAACCTTTCCCAGCATCAGAGTCTTTTCCAGTGAGTCAACTAGTCGCATGAGGTGGCCAAAGTATTGGAGTCTCAGCTTTAGCATCAGTCCTTCCAATGAACACCCAGGATCGATCTCCCTTAGAATGGACTGGTTGGATCTCCTTGCGGTACAAGGGACTCTCAAGAGTCTTCAACACCACAGTTCAAAAGCATCAATTCTTCGGCGATCAGCTTTCTTCACAGTCCAACTCTCACATCCATACATGACCACGGGAAAAACCCTAGCCTTGACTAGACGGACCTTGGTTGGCAAAGTAATGTCTCTGCTTTTTAATATATTATCAAGGTCGGTCATAACTTTCCTTCCAAGGAGTAAGCGTCTTTTAATTTCATGGCTGCAATCAGCATCTGCAGTGATTTTGGAGCCCCAAAAAATAAAGTCTGACACTGTTACGTTGGTTCAAATATCACCCTGATGTTGGGAAAGATTGAGGGCATGAGGAGAAAGGGGCAGCAGAGGATGAGATGGTTAGTTGGTCAATAGACATGAGTTTGAGCAAACTCCGGGAGATAGTGAAGGACAGGACAGCCTAGCATGCCGCAGTCCATAGGGTCACAGAGTCAGGCACACATATTTGAAACACATACATGAAAATGGAGAACTTCAAAATTCCCCAAAAGTTGTCCAAGTTTAGTGCTAAATCCAGCATGGTTTATGAAACCTCCAGCTTCAGCCTGGGCTCTGCCCTGAGAGATGAGGCCCCTGCCTTCCCCTCACGGGCTGCTCCTGGTGGTGTCTCGTCTTCCCTTGGTCCTTTCTCCATCAACCATCAAACTCAGAGTACTTTCTGAGAGCTGTCACCCTCTCCCTGGGGAACACCTCTCCCAAGCTCTGCCATCCATCTTGCCTCCTACTTCAAGCTCTTTGGGATTAACCAAATCACAGTTGAGACTGACAAGAGATGCCTCTTGAAGAAAAAAATTCTCAACAACCATCATGGCTTCAATCATAAATATATTAAAGACCTGGAAGTAAATATCACATTCCAATCACTAACCCATGTTTTTTTTTGTTTGTTTGTTTGTTTGTTTGTTTTTCTGTTGTCTTCCTATCTTTCATAGTCTCTCTAATCCATTTTACCTTGGTTAATCTCCGGTTTATTTTGCTTGCTTTTCTTAATCCTGTCTACCTTATCTTCACTAACATGAGTAGTGCTTATTCTCCTCTGTGTTTATTTCAATATGCCTAAATTTCCATATGGCTTTATTTTTCTCTTCTGCTTCCTTCCTGAGCCCTAGAAGTTATTGTTTCATCTCCTTCTGTGGCGCCTCTGTATTTTCCCCCTGAGCTCTCAATTGCTCTGCTTTAAGCCTCTTCGTTGTTCCATTAAGTTCTATTAGTTTCTAGCCATTTATTTAGTCCTAATTTCCAACACTTTGGTGGTCACTTGTTATTGTGAGGATTTTTTTTCTGCCATATATATCCTCTTTCCCCTCCCTCTATTGTCTTGTACTGTCTTGTGTGGAGCCTGTTCTTGTTGCCTTTTTATTGCTCATCTCTAAATTTAAAAAAAAGACCATCTTAGACTGCTAGAATGAAATGTTGAGAGTATATCCCATTTTTAACTGAATTAGAACCCTTAGCAGTCTATCCAGTTCATCTTTTTAAAACAGCATAGTATTTTTTTTGCCTTTTAAAATCTTTTTTATTAAATTTATCTTAATTAGAGGCTAATTACTTTACATTGTTGTAATGGTTTTGCCACACGTTGACATGAATCTGCCCCGGGTGTACATGTGTTCCCCATCTTGAACCCCCCTCCCACCTCCCTCCCATCCCAGCCCTCTGCTTCATCCCAGTACACCAGCCCCAAGCATCCTGTATCATGCATTGAACCTGGTAGTAAAAAAAATATATATATAATATAGTATGTCACAGAACATATGTAACATCATATATTATATAATACATGATAAAGCATATAGTAAATACTATGTTAAAAAGATACTATAACATGGCACAGACCTCTAAGACAGACTACTTGCGAATGAATCCTACCATTCAACAGATCTGTGACTCTGCACAAGTTACTTAACTTTTCTGTGTTTTAGATTCCTGACATGGGAATCATAATGGCATCTTTATAGGATTTTTTATGAGGACCAAATGTCTGCCTGAGAAGATACATAATGAAAGTATCTGCTATCACATTAGTTCTGAAGGTCTGGAATGGGTTCCTGTATGCATGCATGCTAAGTCGCTTCAGCTATGTCCAACTCTGTGACCCTACAGACTGTAACCTACCAGGCGCCCCTGTCCATGGGATTCTCCAGGCAAGAATACTGGAGTGGGTTGGAATTTCCTTCTCCAAGGGACCTTCCTGAACCAGGGACTGAGCCCATATCTCTTATGTCTCCTATATAAATTGCCTGAAAACTTTTTCTAATTAACTTATGTCTAACTATCAATGTTTGAATTTCTGTAGACATTTAATTAATCTTCTCCCTAAGGACTATATTTATAATCAAAAAGGAAAACAGAAATCTTCGATGGGAACAGTTCATCCCAAGGCCTCATATTATGTTGAATTAAAGTGGCAAGAGTGGACATCCTTGTGTCATTCCTGATCATAAAGGAAATACTTTCCTCTTTTCACCATTGAATGTGATGCTGTCTGTATGTTTGCCATATATGGTCTTTATTATGTAGAGGTTTTTTCGTCTACATCCACTTTGTTGGCAGTTTTTAATCCTAAGTGAATATTGTTATTTTTCAAACTCTCGATTACATCCAACGCAACTCTTTGCAACCCCATGGACTGCAGAATGCCAGGCTTCCCTGTCCATCACCAATTTCTGGAGTTTGTTCAAACTCACGTCTGTTGAGTCAGTGATGCCATCTAACTATCCCATCCTCTGATGCCCCCGTCTCCGCCTCTCCTCAGTCTTTCCAAGCATCCAGGTCTTTTCCAGTGAGTCAGCTCCTCATATCAGGTCGCCAAAGTATTGTTGCTTCTGCTTCAGATCAGTCCTTCCAGTGAATATTCAAGGTTTATTTCCTTCAGGATTGACTGCTTGAATCTCCTTGCTGTCCAAGGGACTCTCAAAGAGTCTTCTGCAACACCACAGTTTGAAAACATCAATTCTTTGGTGCTCAGTCTTCTTTATAGTCCAGTTCTCACATCCATACTTGACTACTGGAAAAACCATAGCTTTGACTATACAGACCTTTGTTGGCAAAGTGTTGTCCCTGCTTTTTAATACGGTGCCTAGGTTTGTCATAGCTTTTCTTCCAAGGAGCAGGCGTCTTTCAATATCATGGCTGCAGTTACCATTCACAGTGATTTGGGAGCCCCAAAAAATGAAATCTGTCACTGTTTTGATTGTTTCCCCATCTATTTGCCATTAAGTGATGGGACCAGATGCCATGATCTTAGTTTTTTGAATGTTGACTTTTAAGCCAGCTTTTTCATTCTACTCTTTCATCTTCATCAAGGGTCTCTCTAATTCCTCTTCACTTTCTGCCATAAGGGTGGTGTCATCTGCGTATCTGAGGTTATTGATATTTCTCCCGGCAATTTTTATTCTGGTTTGTGCTTCATCCATCCTGCCATTACTCATGATGTACTCTGCATATAAGTTAAATAAGCAAGGTGACAATATACAGCTTTGACATACTCCTTTCCCGATTTGGAACCAGTTTATTGTTTCATGTTGGGTTCTAATTGTTGCTTCTTGACCTGCATACAGGTTTCTCAGGAGGCAGGTAGAGTAGTCTGGTATCCCCATCTCTTTGAGTGGATATTAACTAATGCCAAAAACTTTTTCCACATATTTTGAGATGATCATATGATTTTTATTCTTAAATGTGTTAATGTGGTATATTGTGTTGATATCAATAGGCTTGTGTTCAGCATGCCGTTAACTTCTTCTTCTACCTGGTAGGGGTTTTAGTATCTGCAAAACAGCACAAGGATTTGGCTCAGGATGTTATCTGTGACCCTTGAGGAGAAACTAAAGGTCTTTGACTTTGTTTTATGATGAAACTATTATAATTTTATCTTGCTTGACTGTTTTCCTTTGTTTCTGTATTTTTTCAGTTTTCTGATTAAATTTGCTCTTTGAAACTGTAAAAAGCCTAAAAGCATGAAGGTTTTCTACAAACAGGATGCAGGTCACAAGGAGGTGGGTGGTTCCTGCTTGGTTTCTGTAAGATAAAATTGACCATCAACTCCATATAGGAATACCTGAAAGCTGTTTGCCACATTTTAAGTTTCACATAATCTAAAAGCAAGAATTGGAGGATAAGGTAACACATAATGAGCTCATGTTTCAGATTCTGTTTTTCAGAGAATTTGTTCTCTCTCTCTCAGCTTTTGCACTCACTGGATGGAATATTTAGCCAGCTTATGCAGTTTCTTCTTCAACACCATGACTGCAATTCAGTCTTGCGCTTGTATAAGTCAGTTAACAAAATGATTGGGGAAGATGATTTTTTCAGCCACATTAAAAAATCACAAAAGTGAATAAGCAGGGGATAAAATACAGTCACTCTGGAAGAGAGTTTGGCCTCGTCTTAGAAGTTAAACATACACTTAGCACAAAACCAAGCAATCCCATTCACAGGTATTGCCCAAATTGAATGAAAACTTATATTCACAGGAAAACCTGTAGTCAGTGACTAGGCGGATGAATAGATAAACCATGATGCATCTAAACAATAGCATACTATCCAGCAATAAAGAGAAACAGTAAGTACACACAACATGGAGAAATCTCAAATGCAGCTTGCTGAGTGAAAGAACCTAGTCTTAAATGATTATGCTGCTGTCATCGTTGTTCAGTTGCTAAGTCACGACTAACTCTTTGCAACCCCATGGACTGCAGCATGCCAGGCTACCCTGTCCTTCACTATTTCCTGGAGTTTGCTCAGACTCATGCCATCCAACCATCTCAACCTCTGTGGCCCGCTTCTGCTCCTGCCCTCGATCTTTCCCAGCATCAGGGTTTTTTCCCAATGATCAGCTCTTCCCATCAGGTATATAAATGGTTATATACTATATGATTCCACTATCACAACATTTTAGAAAAGGCAAAACTATAGGAATAGACAACAGGTCAGTGATTGTAAGGATTAAGGAGGGAAAGAGGGTCTGCCTATAAAAGAGCAGCACAGGGGAATTCTTTGGGGATGTTGGAAGTGTTCTATATCTTCTCATGGTTACAGGAATGCATGCATGTGTAAGACTGCATGGATATGTACACCCCCAAAAATGAACTTTTTTGTCTGTAAATTTTACTCTACGTAAATTTAAGAGTTAAGAAAGTAAATCAGCAGACCCTTCTAATAGGGAGGTGATGAACTACTAAAAGAAAACCCTTCTATTTGTTCACATATGACTGCTACATAGGAGTTTTTAAAAACAAATGCTAAGAGGGACACAGCACTTCAGAAAATCTGCAAGTGGAGGTATTGAAGAAGGTAGCATATTAGTTCAAGTCTGAATGGATGTTCTGATAAAGGGGTAGGGAGCAGAGGGGAGGTAACATCTCCCCATTCCAGCAGTGCTAAAGGTGTGAGAGTTTAAGTACAGAGGGAAGAAGACTCTGGGCATATTCAGCGAACAACATTGGTGGCATTTGCCTGGAGCTTAGAGAGCAGGTGAAGTGCACTGAAATGATAGTGCCTACCTTGCCTGGGGGTGGTGAGGTTTAAATGATATAATGCAAGTACAATGGTATAATATAGGTGAAGATTAAGTGGTGTAAAATGTAACATAATGTCTGTATAATGTATGGCTAAGCACTTAGGACATGGAGTGACTCATAGCACTTACTGAGATTTCTCTAGACATTAAAGGGAAATGGAAGTTTCTTAGGCTGGGAGTAGCAGGACACAGAATGGGCTAGATCTGAGGGAGCTGCTGTTGGGGATCCTAATTAAAGGCTTTTGCTCCTGGTTACAGAGAAAAGTTCTGAATGGGCAACGGCAGCAAGAACAAAACAGAATGTAGACTCATATCTGCAACTCTAGATGTGCAAGGAATGAAACTAAATGAAACTAATTTTTAATCTGATCTTTAGAATTGTGGAGCGGCATAGAGCTCAGGGGAAAGAACTGCCCACAGAGTGGTCTTTCCAAAACAGAAACATGATGTCATAGAATAAATGTGTCCTTCCAGAATTCATGTGTTAAAATCCTATCACCACAGTGTGACAGCAGCCTTAGGAGGCGGGGCCTTTGGGAGGTGATTAGGATCTGATAAAATCATGAATGTGAAGTCCTTCTGCATGGGATTAATGCCTTAGGAGAGTCTTAAGACCCTCTGCCTTGTGAGGGTGCAATGAAAAGTTAGCAGTCTGCAGTCTGGAAGGGGGTTCTTACCAGAGTCTGGCCATTGTGGCCCCAAATCTCACACTTCCAGCCTCCAGAACTGCAAGAATTATAATAGATTTCTCTTGATAAGCTGTCCAGTTTATGGTTTTTGTTATAGCTTCAACAAGCTAAGATATAGTTGAAAATGAAAGTATTAGTCACTCAGTCATATCCAACTCTTTGCCACTCCATGAACTATAGCCCACCAGGCTCCTCTGTCTGTGGGATTTTCTAGGCAAAAGTGGTGGCGTGGGTTGCCATTTCCTCCTACAGGGCATCTTCCCAACCCAGGGACTGAACCTGGTTCTCCTGCATTACAAAGATATAGTTATGTCTCCTCTCATCTGGGAGTCTTTCTCTTTACTGGTGTTCCATTGCATTCAAGGTAAAGACAAAGTCTTTAAAATTCCCTCCAAATTCCCCATACTCCAAGACCTTATTCCTCTGGTTTCAGAGTGTCCCATTTATCTGCTCACTCCCTACATTCCACCAATCTTCCTTACCACTTCTTAAATGCACTATGTTTTAAAAACTTGACATTTGTTACTTGTCTATCCAGAATCCTCTCCCAGCTTACCCTCTTTCTGCTCATCTTCCATCTAGGACTTGACCTCGCCTCTAAGACTTTCAGATCTTCCTTCAAACTTCACCTCCTCAGGAAGCCTTCCCCTCCCTCCTTTATCTGTTCAGTATCGTCTGGCACACAATCTGTGGACTCCTCCTTGCAGTTTTCATTTCACAGTTACTACTTTCATAGGGACTCAAATATTTTCTCAAGGGGTGAATGAAATGCCTCATAAGTTTGAACTTCAAATTGTTGTTGTTCAGTTGTTCAGTCATGTCCAATTCTTTGCGACCCCATAAACTGCAGCACGCCAGGCTTCCCTGTCCTTCACCATCTCCCAGAGCTTGCTCAAATTCATGTCCATCAAGTCAGTAATGCCATCTACCCATCTCGTCCTCTGTCGTCCCCTTCTCTTCCTATCTTCAATCTTTCCCAGCATCAGGGTCTTTTCCAATGAGTCAGCTGTTCACATCAGGTGGCCAAAGTATTAGAGCTTCAGCATCAGTCCTTCAATGAATATTCAGGATTGATTTCCTTTAGGATGGACTGGTTGGATATCCTTACAGTCCAGGGGCCTCTCAAGAGTCTTCTCCAGCACCACGGTTCAAAAGCATCAATTCCTCGACGCTCAGCCTTCTTTATAGTCCAACTCTCACATCCATACATGACTACTGGAAAAGCCATAACTTTTACTATACAGATCTTTGTTGGCAAAGTAATGCCTGTTTTTTAATATGGTGTCTAGGTTGGTCATAGCTTTTCATTCATGGAGCAAGCGTCTTTTTACCATCATGGCTGCAGTCACCATCTGCAGTGATTTTGGAACCCAAGAAAATTAAGTCTGTCACTGTTTCCATTGTTTCTCCATATATTTACTGTCAAGTGATGGGACCAGATGCCATGATCTTTGTTTTTTGATTGTCAACTCTCCTCTTTCACCTTCATCAAGAGGTTTTATTAGTTCTTCTTTGCTTTCTGCCATAAGGGTGGTGTCATCTGCATATCTGAGGTTATTGATATATCTCCTGGCAATCTTGACTCCAGCTTATGCTTCAGATACACAGGTGGAAATAGAGGAACACTGGGAAAGGATACAGTTTGAACGAGACAACTTTGCTTTGCATTTGAGAATTTTTTGCCTACTAGCTCAATAAAAATAATGTACATTCAATGATACATATCAATGTATTTTGAGTGAATAATAGGTGTTACATGAATAAAAAGACTTATTTAATATTTATTTCCTATGGCAAGATTTCTAGTATACTTTTCAATAGTATTCTCTTTAAAAATAATCTAGAATACTTGTGAAGAACGTCAGAAGATTTTCTGCATGTATGGTATATAAGATAATTTTAAAGAAAAAAGTAGAATGTCAAGTCAAGTCAATTTCTACTTTCAATCATGCCTCCCTTCCTAATCGTACAGTGCATTTAAGAATGTATGCTTCTGTCAAATACAGATGTTTGATGCAACTGCCTTAGTCCACTGAACAAGTCAGACGTGCTTTTGAGCACTGATGATTTATCATTTATTTCTTTCTTAACCATGGGAGCCATCTAAGCTACTCTCAGGAATACTGCTAGACCAGCCCATCTTAAACTGTTCCTGACATTCACACATACAGTCATTCAAAGTAAACGAGGCCCCTGTAGTGCAAGCTGCAGGGAGTATGAAGGTAATTATGCCTCCTTCTACTTCAAAGCTGCCTAACAATTGACTTAAAAGTACACTTGCCAGTACTTCGTAAGCAAGTTTTTATTCACTGTTTACTCCCTGTGCAAATATGATTTCCTGTGGCTCATGCTTATATGTAATAAAGATCAGAGATATTATCTTTTATTTATTTTACTCTCTTCACATTTAAAAGGAAAAATAAACATTTAAAGAACCTCTTAAGTCATAAAGAATAAGAATTGCTATCTCAATGCTTAGGGAAAACAGGTCCCCCTAGATTAGGCCAAGATTCACTATTACATTGTTCCAAATCAAGTTGGGCTGGAAGTGATAGTCCAACGAAACACAGATTGGGGCCAAAATGGGCCACTGATGTGGCCAATTCAAGCTCTCTCTGTCTTCATCTATGACCTGGTCATTCTTCGTTTACTCAGCTGCTGTTGTCTGGACATATGCTGCACCATGCACTTGGGGAGATGCACAGTTCACCTACTGACAAGACAGCGGTCCCACTCTTCATTAGCCTACCTTCTGTTTGGGCAAAGGGCTTCCTAGGTGGCACCAGTGGTCAAGAACCTGCCTGCCAATGCAGTAGACATAAATGAAGCATGTTTGGTCCCTGGGTTGGGAAGATCCCCTGAAGAAACTGGCAACCCACTCCAGTATTCTTGCCTGGAGAATTCCATAGCCAGAGGAACCTGGAGGGCTATAGTCCATGGGGTTGCAAGGGACTGGACACAACTGAGTGACTAACACACACACACACACACACACACATTTGGGGGAAAAGACAGGAATAATTTAAAAAATGTTTATGCAAATTTTAATCACTGCTGTGAAGGAGAATTTCATGGTGCTATAAGAAAAAAGCATAATCATCAGAAAAATTCACTGTGACAAGGTAGTTCGTAAGGAGGTCTGAGAGATACGAAGAAATCTGACCCTCATCCCACTCTTCAAGACTAAATATGGAGATCAAGTACACAAAAATAGAAAACTCCATCTGTGTGCAGCATCAGAACTATTTTGTCAGACTCCCATTGGCTGTGTCTCACATCTGGGGTATCTGGACTGTTGAAGACACTGGCAGCAATGTGCCCCAAGGAACTGGAATAACAGCTTAGGGTCCTGAAATCTCTAAGAATTGTACTTAAGTCCTTAAATACTACTGTTGGTGTTTGCAGGAGACCAAGATTTGCCATAGAGTATAGCTTGTGAGAGACTTTACCAGGTGGCGCTAATGGTAAAGAACCAGCCTGCCGATTCAGGAGACTTAAGAGAAGTGGATTTGATCCCTGGGTTGGGAAGACCCCTTAGAGGAGGGTATAGCAACCCACTCCAGTATTCTTGCCTGGAGAATCCCATGGATAGAGGAGCCTGGCAGGCTACAGTCTACGGGGTTGCAAAGAGTCAGACATAGCTTGCAAGGGAGCTAGAAAACAACAGAGCAATGTCTTCAAATTTTTGAGTGAAATGATTTTTCAACTTGGAATTTCAAATTTTTTTATTTATTTACTCCTAGTAAAGTAAAAATTTATTTGACAAGACTGATTTGAAACCCAGGAATATTTTTGTGCTCTCTTCTCCTTTCCTTTTAAGTGAGAAAATGTTAGCTGGCAACAGAGAAAGCCTGACGATGAGGTGTGGACATTACAAAGGAACAAAAGTCAGGGCTCCAGCTGTCCTTGCCCAGACACTACTTTCTCCTCTTTTGCACAGAGAAGCGTGCATTTTTTTAATCTTTCCAAAAGCTCAATTCAGTACAGTCGCTCAGTCGTGTCCGACTCTTTGCAAACTCATGGACTGCAGCATGCCAGGCTTCCCCATCCATCACCAACTCCCAGAGCTTACTCAAACTCAGGTCCATAGAGTTGGTGATGCTATCCAACTGTCTCATCCTCTATTGTCACCTTCTCCTCCTGCCTTTAGTATTTCCCAGCATCAGAGTCTTTTCCAGTGAGTCAGTTCTTCACATCAAATGGCCAAAATATTGGAGCTTCAGCATCAGTCCTTCCAATGAATATTCAGGATTGATTTCCTTTAGGATTGACTAGTTTGATCCTCTTGCAGTCCAAGGGACTCTCAAGAGTCTTCTCCAACTCCACAAAAGAAGACAATTCATAGTGTCCTTCAGTTAAAAGCTGACATTTGGAATCTCAGACAGAAATTATAATAATTTTTTAAAAAAATTCTTGATTGATGCTTCAATGATTGAAGTCAGAAACAATGAAATATTAAGTTTAAACACAAATGAAATAAAACAAAAAACACTTTCCTGCTCTCTTGCTGTCAATGATTTCTGGAGAGGTCAGAGAATGTGAAGTGTTTGAAGAGCATCTGAGTCACCTATCTATTTCAAACACTTGATCCCATAATCAAAGCTTAAATTCAGAAGTTTATTGGTCATGTCTTGTTAATAGCAAGCCTAGAACTATCTTGAATTAATACCTTCATTACAAAAGTCATTTTTCCAGAAGTCATTGCCTTAAATGAATAAAGTTCAAGAAAGTAAATTGGAAAATAAGCCAGAATTAGGATATATGTCAGTTTTACCAACAGAGACAAAAATCCAACAAAGGGGAAAAAAAACAGCGTTCATCATGCACAAAGTCTCTTTGAAACATGAATATTTTAATAATTAATCAAAATCATTTTCAAAGGAAACAAATGTGAAAGATTAGTTTTTATCCTCTTCAGAACAATAGATAATCCCCTCTGGTATTTTTTTGTTTCTCTCTAATTGCTTTATCTATCTATCTGATTATTTATTCATTGTGTGAAAATGACAAACTTCAGAATTCCAATTTTCAAAGACTTGGCTTTAATGGCCATTTATTTGAAAAGCAAGTTACATCTAAGCACTTGCCAGTCTGTTAGAACATTTTACCTTAATGAGTCTCTGAAGAGCTCTAGGAATCCAAGTTATAGAGAGCAGTAATTCAGATACATGCTTGGAGCTAATGACTTAATACATAACCACAGAGCAGACCAAATAAAGTGGTTCTTACAAACCCATTGAAACAGAATTGAGAACAACTTTCAATGTAGATAGTGAATCTGAACAGTTCTTTTCAAAAGAATGAAAAGTACATCTGCACCGTTGCTAGCTTGATTTGAGGACTAAATTATCTAATCAATTCACTTTTCTGTGTGGCATCAACCAGGATGTACATTCAGCAGTTACTGTTACATTTTTGTTTTTTATACTTTTTTTTTTTTTACATATACCAATGGAATGACAGCTTCCCTTAATTATTGACAGGCACACAGTGTTTGCTCAAGTATACCTAAGGCATCCAGGAGAGGTAAAGCTTGGAGTTATTTGTTAGTTTGGTTGTCACATAATATGAGGGATGCTAGTTAGAGGTCTCAGTTCAGTTCAGTTCAGTCGCTCAGTCATGTCCGACTGTCCGCGACCCCATGAATTACAGCACACCAGGCCTCCCTGTCCAACACCAACTCCCGGAGTACACTCAAACTCATGTCCACAGAGTCGGTGATGCCATCCAGCCATCTCATTCTCCGTCGTCCCCTTCTCCTCCCACCCCCAACCTTTCCCAGCATCAGAGTCTTTTCCAGTGAGTCAACTCGTCGCATGAGGTGGCCAAAGTATTGCAGTTTCAGCTTTAGCATCAGTCCCTCCAATGAACATCCAGGACTGATCTCCTTTAGAATGGACTGGTTGGATCTCCTTGCAGTATAAGGGACTCTCAAGAGTCTTCTCCAACACCACAGTTCAAAAGCATCAATTCTTCGGCGATCAGCTTTCTTCACAGTCCAACTCTCACATCCATACATGACCACAGGAAAAACCATTGCCTTGACTAGACGGACCTTGGTTGGCAAAGTAATGTCTCTGCTTTTTAATATACTATCAAGGTTGGTCATAACTTTCCTTCCAAGGAGCAAGCGTCTTTTAATTTCATGGCTGCAATCAGAATCCGCAGTCATTTTGGAGCCCAAAAAAATAAAGTCTGACACTTTCCACTGTTTTTCCATCTATTTCCCATGAAGTGATGGGACCAGATGCCATGATCTTTGTTTTCTGAATGTTGAGCTTCAAGCCAACTTTTTCACTCTCCTCTTTCACTTTCATCAAGAGGCTTTTGAGTTCCTCTTCACTTTCTGCCATAAGGGTGGTGTCATCTGCATATCTGAGGTTATTGATATTTCTCCCAGCAATCTTGATTCCAGCTTGTGCTTCTTCCAGCCCAGCATTCCTCATGATGTACTCTGCATATAAGTTAAATAAGCAAGGTGACAATATACAACCTTGACGTACACCTTTTCCTATTTGGAACCAGTCTGTTGTTCCATGCCCAGTTCTAACTGTTGCTTCCTGACCTGCATACAGGTTCCTCAAGAGGCAGGTGTCTGGGAGTCCCATCTCTTTCAGAATGTTCCACAGTTTATTGTGATCGACACAGTCAAAGGCTTTGGCATAGTCAATGAAGCAGAAATAGATGTTTTTCTGAAACTCTCTTGCTTTCTCCATGATCCAGCGGATATTGGCAATTTGATCTCTGGTGCCTCTGCCCTTTCTAAAACCTGCTTGAACATCTGGGAGTTCACGGTTTACATACTGCTGAAGCCTGGCTTGGAGAATTTTGAGCATGACTTTACTAGCATGTGAGATGAGTGCAATTGTGCGGTAGTTTGAGCATTCTTTGGCATTGCCTTTCTTTGGGATTGGAATGAAGACTGACCTCTTCCAGTCCTGTGGCCAGCGCTGAGTTTTCCAAATCTGCTGGCATATTGAGTGCAGCACTTTCACAGCATCATCTTCAAGACTTGAAATAGCTCAACTGGAATTCCATCACCTCCACTAGCTTTGTTAGTAGTGATGCTTTCTAAGGCCCACTTGACTTCACATTCCAAGATGTCTGGCTCTAGGTCAGTGATCACGTTATCGTGACTATCTTGGTCGTGAAGATCTTTTTTGTACAGTTCTTCTGTGTATTCCTGCCACCTCTTCTTAATATCTTCTGCTTCTGTTAGGTCCATACCATTTCTGTCCTTTATCGAGCCCATCTTTGCATGAAATGTTCCCTTGGAATCTCTAATTTTCTTGAAGAGGTCTCTTGTTTTTCCTATTCTGTTGTTTTCCTCTATTTCTTTGCATTGATCACTGAGGAAGGCTTTCTTATCTCTCCTTGCTATTCTTTGGAACTCTGCATTCAGATGCTTATATCTTTCCTTTTCTCCTTTGCTTTTCACCTCTCTTCTTTTTATAGCTATTTGTAAGGCCTCCTCAGACAGCCATTTCACTCTTCTGCATTTCTTTTCCATGGGGATGGTCTTGGTCCCTGTCTAGTTTAGATTAATTATTTGTATTTTAAAATTAGGTTCACTATCATTTATTCCCAGTAGGTATTTAAATGGCCTTTCATCTACTCTAAAATAATTGAGCTGCTAAGGCTACAAACGTCCATTTCTACACTTTTTACGTTTCTTTTTGCAAATATTTATGACTTTGAGAAGAGGCAAAAGTGACTTTATTACTTTACAGGTGAAAATTAGAAATAACTTTAATAGAAGTTTAAAGAGCTAAAACATAAAATTCTACAAAATTTAAAGCCATGCAGTATTTTTGTTCAGTTTATGCTCAGTTTATCTATTGCATTTTGTTCTAATGCATATTATCTAATGCATTTCTATTGCATTCATTTCATGCCATAGTCAAAACTCAATATTCTTATCATGCCTGAAGGAAGATTTTTGTCAATTAACTGATCAGCTTTTCAACATTGATGAAAAGCGCATTCTCAGCTGGTTTCTTAAATGTTTTAAAATAAAGCTACCCTGTATATGCTTTCATACGCTCTATTGAGAAATTGAAATCATGCATTGGATTCAGTGGGGTGAAATGCAGAGAATGAGATGACTGGATGGTGTCACCGACTCTATGGACATGAGTTTGGGTGAAGTCCGGCAGTTGGTGATGGACATGGAGGCCTGGCGTGCGGTGATTCATGGGGTCACAAAGAGTCGGGCACGACTGAGCGACTGAACTGAACTGAACTGATGTGTGTATAACAGTTTATGTGTTCTCATTCTCATCAAAGATATTTATTTCTATGAATAGTCTATTTTGCCTGCAGATCTGTATGAGTTCCCTCAAACAGCACTATTCCTGTTAAGGAACTTGATGCTGGTTAAGCAGTGGTTGATGTTTTTAGCATGCCTACATTTCTGCGGCAAATTATAATTTTTTACTCTCCCTACACGTAGTTGGTTCCCAGTTTCTTGTCTGTTGCAATCACCCACTGGTTTTATGGCATGTGATAACAATATTACCCATAACACTTGCAGGTGTTTAGATAAATAAGTCATAAATGCCCCTGAGAACAAGAATGAAGGCATTCCTTAATAAAATATTTTATAGCTTGAAAAATACAGTAACACACAGTTCTTATATACATATTAGAGTCCAAACATGAGAAGTAAAAGTTTATAAAAAATTATGTTCTTTCTTTAATCACAAGTATTTATTCTGCTTTATCAAAATTCCAGAGAAGAAAGTTCTTTAGGCAAAATTTCTGGGACTCTAAGAATGACTTTTTTAATTAATAATATGATTTTTTTTAATCTCATGCATTTTCTTTAACTAATTAAAAAAAATTATTGCCTTATAGTTGCTTTACAATGTTGTGTTAATTTTTACTGTACAGCAAGGTGAATCAACTATATGTAAACATATATCGCCTCTGTTTTGGAATTCCTTCCCATTTAGGTCACCACAGGGCATTGAGTAGAGTTCCCTATGCTCTGCAGTGGGTTCTTATTAGCAATCTACTTTACACATAGTATCAATAGTGAATATATGTCAATCCCAATCTCTGGATTCATCCCACCCCCATCCCCTTGGTGTTCGTACATTTATCCTCTACTTCTGTGTCTGTGTCTCTGCTTTGTAAATAAGATTGTCCATACCAGTTTTTTTTTTCAGATTTCACATAAATGTGTTAATATATTTGTTTTTCTCTTTCTGACTAACTTCACTCTGTATGACTATCTCTGTACAAGAAGTCAAAATTTAATTGCTTTACACTCAGAAATGGCTGTTCTTTATAAAATTCTATTTCACGTTATTTAGATTATTAAACCTTATAAAATGTTTTGTGTGAAAAAAGTTAGAGAGCAGCAGTTTAAAATAGTTCACCTTTACAGATTATAATCCAGAAAGCAGTAAAATGTCATCTACTGTACTCCAGTGTTCTTTATTTTGTATTTCATCTACTCTTCACAGGAATTCTACAAATTATTATTATAAATTTATGACCCCCATTTTTCTCATGGATTATTAAGACTACCAACTATTAAGAAGTGAAATCAGGATAGGAAAGCTAAGCTTGTCTGAAAGCAAAGCCCTTCTGTTTCTTCTGTACTCTGTGCCTCAAAGACGAAAGAGTGGTCCAGCCGTAGACAGCGATCATATTGTCCCATTTACTGGTTCTGGAATTTCCTCCATTGGTATTTGGTGAAACCTCTAAAGTTTTCATATTCTGAACAATGGCTTTGTCCTCTACATGGAAAACATAGGATTATTTTGAAAACTTTGAAAATTAGGTGACTTTCTGCTACATAGCTTACTTATTTCTTCAGTTCTTTGTTGTTAGTTCCTTTAGTATGCCTGTTCGTAGACTAAGGATCTGGGTTATTTCTGACTTTCATAACCTAGGGACAGTCCTGTTCTTTCAGTCTTTCTTTTCTAGAGTATGTTTATCCAGATTAAGTAGAGTTAACCCTTTGAACTGAGGGCATCCAAGAAAATGCAAGAACTTATAAGGAAAACAGCAGTTTGAGCACGAGAATTTTGAAGAGTAAGATGCATAGAGCTGTCATATTGAACTTGATGACAGGTAAGAATTTCATGCTCAAGTCATGTTTCAGGATCAGCAAACAGATCTTACCTACCATCTCCTGAGGTGTTGTTCACCTGTCAAAAGACATGAAGTCTCTGACTACTCCCCCTACCCGACACATGCCCTACTTTTCCAAGGGGAAAAAAAAAGATTTTCCCTATTAAACATGCTAGTGATTGTTATGTGACTCTCTGAAACTTGGTTTAATTACAGTAGACAAAATGGGGACTTGAGAAATCATCTTGATCAAAAAGAAAACAGAAGTTTCCTGTCAAGTAGAAGATTCCCCCACTGCCATTGAGGATGTCTGTAGCAAGCCATCTACGCAGTTGATCAGCATCTGAGTTTTCTTTGCCTGCATTACCCCTGGACATGACTCCTGAGAGGTTAGGAATGTATCTCAACTCTTTGTGTTAGTAATCTAAATAACCTCTGTGAGAGAAGAAATAAACAACGTGGAGCGAAGTCCGTTATTTTTCCTTTCAATTTAATATGCAAAATGGTTAAACTTCCAGATAAACCCTCTTCTAAGGGAAATTTGACTCATCCTTGCCCCTCCATCCTTGAGCATCACTTTTATTTTAGAATCATCCCCTATTATCAAGAAGAGATAACAGGAGAAATTCTTAGAGCCAAGATGATAGATGACATAATTATAGTCAAAACTTATCATATTCTAAGAGTCCCAAATCATTTTACCAGGGGAGATTTTGAAAAATAAATATTTTCTTGGAACAACCCAAATATCCATAAATGAAAAAATAGCATGCAGTATATTGTGGTACTGGAGAAGACTCCCTAGAGTCCCTTGGACTGCAAGGAGATCAAGCTAGTCAATCCTAAAGGAAATGAACCCCAAATATTTATTGGAAGGACTGATGGTGAAGGTGAAACTCCAAAACGTTGGCCAGCTGATAGGAAGAGCTGACTCATCGGAAAAGACCCTGATGCTAGGAAAGATTGAGAGCAGGAGGAGAAGGGGACGACAGAGAATGAGATGATTGGGTGGCATCATCTACTCAGTGGACCTGAGTTTGAGCAAACTCAGGGAGATAGTGAAGAACAGGGAAGCCTGGCGTGCTGCAGTCCATGGGGTTGCAAAGAATTGGACACAACTGAGTGACTGTGAACAATAAATTTTAATTACCAAAAAAAAAAAAAAAAACTTATGTTTTGTTTCTAAGACACGTGCTTTTAGTTATACTGAATGTCCAAAACAGGCAAATATCTAGAGATATAAAGTAGATGAGTGATTGTCTAGGGCTAGAGGGAGGGTTCCTGAGGAGAAATAAAGATTGACTACTAATAGTACATTTCCTTTTGTGTATGGTAAAAATATTCTAAAATTCACTGTGGTGATGATTGCACAACCCTGTGAATATATGAAAAACCATAGAAGCATGCATTCTACATGGATAAGTCATATAGTATATTAATTATATCTCAATAAAACATATATTTTAAATGGAAATCTAAAATAAATATCATGTGTTCTTTATATCTGGTAAATGTCTATCAGACATTATATTTAAGTTTATCCTCATACTCCAAAAGAATTGTCTTTAAAACAACAAAAATTTTTGGAAAATGAATAATTACTCTAGAGTAGCATCCTTATTTTTTCATTTATTTTTTAGGTTAGCAATAAAATTGGCCTGACGTATGGCTAGTTAAAATGCCTGTCATTGCTTGGAAGTCTATGCCTTTTACTTGAATAACTACCCCCCAACAGCATTTCAAAATTATTTTTAAAAAATATTGGCAATGAAAACAAAGGAAAATTTGACAGTCTCAAGTGTAAATAAAACTTTGTATTTTATTTTGCGTGATTGCTGAAATTATTTCAAAGCAATAACTGGATACACATGCAGTGTCATTCCAAACAGTCAAGTATGTTCTAGAATGTCTGACAGCTCTGTGGCTTGACAGCATTGATATATAAATTGCCGTTTTAGTTATCATCAACCTAAAGGACTAATCAGGGGAAAAAGCACATTCTTTAAAAGGTAACTGTGGTCCTGGATCCTGAATCTAGCAGAAGTCTTTTGATTGGGGAAGAAAGGAGGCAATTTTTATTTTGAAAAACTTGTCGATCAGCATTTTAAACCACCAAATTAAGAGATCCTCTCATCACCACATGGCCAGATGGCTGCATTGTTGGAAGCTGCAGAAAAAAGGAATTGGGTTTCTTCTAAGATAAAGCCTAAGTATATCTTTGGTCATAGTAAACATTCAAATGCCTAGATTTCAAAAACAATTTGACATCATGCTCTTTGTTAACATTTTCTAAGCAGGATCTCCATAAGAATCATTTCTTAAATAGATTTTAGCTGACTTCAGGAAAGATGAAAACATACCCAGGAAAGAAATACAAAGGTCCCATATTCTGGGCTAAAACCCACTTGTCATATATCCTCTTGCACAGCGATTTGCTTTTAGTGAGTGCATTATATAATGGCATCTCTCAACTGTTGCATTTGACTATCTGAACAATCCAAAATGTTAACTAAAGTGAATACATGAAAAAATAAAACTGTCCACATACAGTGGATTGTTTCAAAGACTCAAATCTGAATTTTTTACTAATTTTTTACTAATTTTGACATATTAGTATTGTTTTATCCGACTTAATTTGCATTGAAATAAAACTATTTATTAAATATAGCTAACTTAGAAAAGTTGTTACGAATTGTTTCTTTATAGCTGTTTTGTGTCCGACTTTGCGACCCCAAGGACTGCAGCACACCAGGCCTCCATCTCCTTCACCTACTCCCAAAGTTTGCCCAAGTTCATGTTCATCACATCGGTCCATCCAGCCATCTCATCCTCTGACGCCCTCTTCTCCTTCTGCGCTCAGTCTTTCCCAGCATCAGGGACTTTTTCAGTGAGTCGTCTGTTCACATCAGGTGACCAGAGTACTGGAGCTTCAGCTTCAGCATCAGTCCTTCTGGTGAATATTCAGGGTTGATTTCCCTTAAGATTAACTGGTTTGATCTCCTTGCTGTCAAAAGGACTTTCAGGAGTCTTATCCAGCACCAGATTTCAAAAGCATCAATTCTTTGGCCTTCTGCCTTCTTTACAGTCCAGCTGTCACAGCCGTACATGATCACTGGGAAGACCACAGCCTTGACTATAGGGACCTTTGTTGGCAGAGGCACATATCTGCTTTTCAACACACTGTATAGGTTTCTCACCGCTTTCCTGTCAAGAAGCAATCGTCTTCTGATTTCATGGCTACAGTCATAATCCTCAGTGATTTTGGAGTCCAAGAAGAGGAAATCGGTTACTATTTCCACCTTTTCTCCTTCTATTTGCCATGCAGGAACGCACTGTTCATAGCAAACACCCTCTTCCAACAAAACAAGAGAAGACTCTACACATGGACATCACCAGATGGTCAACACCGAAATCAGATTGATTATATTCTTTGCAGCCAAAGATGGAGAAGCTCTATACTGTGAGCAAAAACAAGACCAGGAGCTGACTGTGGCTCAGATTATGAACTCTTTATTGCCAAATTCAGACTTAAATTGAAGAAAGTAGGGAAAACCACTAGACTATTCAGATATGACCTAAATCAAATCCCTTATGATTATACAGTGGAAGTAAAAAATAGATTTAAGGGACTAGATCTGATAGATAGAGTGCCTGATGAACTCTGGATGGAGGTTCGTGACATTGTACAGGAGACAGGGACCAAGACCATCCCCATGGGAAACAAATGCAAAAAAGCAAAATGGCTGTCTGAGGAGGCCTTACAAATAGCTGTGAAAAGAAGAGAAGCGAAAGGCAAAGGAGAAAAGGAAAGATATAAGCATCTGAATGCAGAGTTCCAAAGAATAGCAAGGAGAGATAAGAAAGCCTTCCTCAGCGATCAATGCAAAGAAATAGAGGAAAACAACAGAATAGGAAAAACAAGAGATCTCTTCAAGAAAACTAGAGATTTCAAGGGAACATTTCATGCAAAGATGGGCTCGATAAAGGACAGAAATGATATGGACATAACAGAAGCAGAAGATATTAAGAGGTGGCAAGAATACACCGAAGAACTATACAAAAAAGATCTTCATGATGAAGATAATCACGATGGCGTGATCACTCACCTGGAACCAGACATCTTGGAATGTGAAGTCAAGTGGGTCTTAGAGAGCATCACTACGAACAAAGCTAGTGGAGGTGATGGAATTCCAATTGAGCTATTTCAAATCCTGAAAGATGATGCTGTGAAAGTGCTGCACTCAATATGCCAGCAGATTTGGAAAACTCAGCAGTGGCCACAGGACTGGGAAAAAGGTCAGTCTTCATTCCAATCCCAAAGAAAGGCAATGCCAAAGAATGCTCAAACTACCGCACAATTGCACTCATCTCACACACTAGTAAACTCATGCTCAAAATTCTCCAAACCAGGCTTTAGCAAACTGTTAACCGTGAACTTCCAGATGTTCAAGCAGGTTTTAGAAAAGGCAGAGGCACCAGAGATCAAATTGCCAACATCCGCTGGATCATGGAGAAAGCAAGAGAGTTCCAGAAAAACATCTATTTCTGCTTCATTGACTATTCCAAAGCTTTTGACTGCGTGGATCACAATAAACTGTGGAACATTCTGAAAGACATGGGAATCCCAGACCACCTGACCTGCCTCTTGAGAAACCTGTATGCAGGTCAGGAAGCAACAGTTAGAATTGGACATGAAACAACAGACTGGTTCCAAATAGGGAAAGGAGTATGTCAAGGTTGTATATTGACGCCCTGCTTATTTAACTTATATGCAGAGTACATCATGAGGAACGCTGGGCTGGAAGAAGCACAGGCTGGAATCAAGATTGCTGGGAAAAATATCAATAACCTCGGATATGCACATGACACCACCCTTATGGCAGAAAGTGAAGAGGAACTCAAAGGCCTCTTGATGAAAGTGAAAGAGGAGAGTGAAAAGGTTGGCTTGAAGGTCAACATTCAGAAAACAAAGATCATGGCATCTGGTCCCATCACTTCATGGGAAATAGATGGGGAAACAGTGGAAACAGTGTCAGACTTTAGTTTTTTGGGGGCTCCAAAATCACTGCAGATGCTGATTGCAGCCATGAAATTAAAAGACGCTTACTCCTTGGAAGGAAAGTTGTGACCAACCTAGATAGCATATTAAAAAGCAGAGACATTACTTTGCCAACAAAGGTCCATCTAGTCAAGGCTATGGTTTTTCCCATGGTCAAGTATGGATGTGAGAGTTGGACTGTGAAGAAAGCTGATCGCCGAAGCACTGATGCTTTTGAACTGTGGTACTGGAGAAAACTCTTGAGAGTCCCTTGGACTGCAAGGAGATCCAACCAGTCCATTCTAAAAGAGATCAATCCTGGGTGTTCATTGGAGGGTCTGATGCTGAAGCTGAAACTCCAGTACTTTGGCCACCTCATGCGACAGGTTGACTCACTGGAAAAGAGTCTGATGCTAGGAGGGATTGGGGGTGGGAGGAGACGGGGACGACCGAGAATGAGATGGCTGGATGGCATCACCGACTCGATGGACATGAGTTTGAGTGAACTCTGGGAGTTGGTGATGGACAGGGAGGCCTGGCGTGCTGTGATTCATGGGGTCGCAAAGAGTCGGACACGACTGAGCAACTGAACTGAACTGAACTGAATGGGGCCAGATGCTATGATCTTGCTTGCTTGGTAAGTTACTTTTGTCGTGTCCGACTCTGTGCGACCCCATAGACGGCAGCCCACCAGGCTCCCCCGTCCCTGGGATTCTCCAGGCAAGAACACTGGAGTGGGTTGCCATTTCCTTCTCCAATGCATGAAAGGGAAAAGTGAAAGTGAAGTCGCTCAGTCATGTCCGACCCTCAGCGACCCCATGGACTGCAGCCTTCCAGGCTCCTCCATCCATGGGATTTTCCAGGCAAGAGTACTGGAGTGGGGTGCCATTGCCTTCTCCGGCTATGATCTTAGTATTTTTTAATATTTAGTCTTAAGCTGGCTCATTCACCCTCTTCCTTCACCCTCATTAAGAGGCTCTTTACTTCCTCTTCGCTTTCTGCCATTAGAGTGGTATCATCTGCCCACTTGACTTCACATGTTATGAATTACAATCAACTTTACTTATATTTTCTTATTTTAATATAGTTTAAGGTTAACCTTTTTCTCATAGTAGCTTTTACCAAAACTCTTAAATCACTATCTAATAAAATATCAAAGTAAAATTTTATTTTTACATGCCTACATCCTCCATTTATGAAAGTAGACTTATAGGTGAAATGCTTGACTTAATAATCCATAAAAGCTAAACAGAGGAAACAGTATATGGCCTACAAACATTAAAATGTTTACTTGTGAGTACCTTTGAAGAATATTTTATTAGATTATTTAAAAGTCAAAATCATAAAATGGCATAATTTTTTGAGTGATACTTATTCCTACAATGTTTCATTTTAAAACCTTAATAATGACAGAAGAGAGGTTTTGAATTTAAAAGTTATGCACAACCATAAAATTAGCAAGAAAAGTTGTTTGTGTTCTCTTGATGATGATACTGTGTTTCCATCTGCTTTAACTGAATGTATCTGCAAATGCTGTAAACAAGGATAAATGCAGACACAATGTGGAATGCATTTTATGTGAAGAACAAGGAGCCTTGAGTCCAAAAAAAAAAAAAAAAGCTAATACCTTTTATGCGTATTTATTACTAGTTATTCTCAACTTTTTGCCCGTTTCTATTTTTTAGCAAATCCTTATTAGGGGATAAAGGAGCAAATTTTTAAGCACTTTAAGCAATATCAACAGCCTGATTCATATTAGCCCAGTTAATCCTCCTATAACTTCTGTATTTAATCCCTTACATCCTTGTTAGAAGAAAACTATGCAACAAATAAGGAAAATACTTAGTTAAATTGATGATTATTACACCTATCACCTGTGACACTACTTTCACTTCACACATATACATTTATCAACAAGGATTCATTGAGCATCTATGAAATGCCAGGCTATGATAAGTACTAAGAATACAGTGATGACCAGAATCTGACCTCATGAACAAATAATCTAGTCCAGGCTGAAGGAAATAAACTGTGCTCAGGAACAAAGGTAATTAAGTAAACACCCGTACTTTAATTCATGTCAATGTATGGCAAAACCCACCACAATATTGTAAAATAATTAGCCTCCAATTAAAATAAATTAATTAATTAAAAAAGATCTTTCCCCATATCACTTGACATACAGTAAGTCTCCTACATAGAAACAAGTTCCATTCTAAGAGCACATTTCTAAGTCCGATTTGTTTGTAAGTCCAACAAAGTTAGCCTAGGTACCCAACTAACACAGTTGGCTATATAGTACTGTACAGTAGTAGGTTTATAATACTTTTCACACAAATAATACATAAAAATGAAATACAAAAAAAATAAAGTATTTTTAATCTTATAGTACAGTGCCTTGAAAGGCACAGTAGTATAGTTCAACAGCTGGTAAGCAAGGGCTGGCATTGAGTGAACAGGCAGGAAGAGTTACTGAGGGGAGGGAGAAAGAAGGTAGAAGGTAGACATGAGGGATTGTCAGCAACAGCAGACGGAGGGCAAGTTGCGATTTCATTCACCTCTGACATTAATGACACAGGTTCTGATTCCTTGCTGGATTCAACTCTATGTTTTGGAAAAAATGATCCAGTGATGTCTGGGTTCAGTTCAGTTCAGTTCAGTCGCTCAGTCATGTCCGACTCTCTGCGACCCCATGAATAACAGCACGCCAGGCCTCCCTGTCCATCACCAACTCCCGGAGTTCACTCAAACTCATGTCCACAGAGTCGGTGATGCCATCCAGCCATTTCATTCTCGGTCGTCCCCTTCTCCTCCCGCCCCCAACCTTTCCTAGCGTCAGAGTCTTTTCCAGTGAGTCAACTCGTCGCATGAGGTGGCCAAAGTATTGGAGTTTCAGCTTTAGCATCAGTCCTTCCAATGAACACCCAGGATTGATCTCCTTTAGAATGGACTGGTTGGATCTCCTTGCAGTGCAAGGGACTCTCAAGAGTCTTCTCCAGCACCACAGTTCAAAAGCATCAATTCTTCGGCGATCAGCTTTCTTCACAGTCCAACTCTCACATCCATACATGACCACGGGAAAAACCATAGCCTTGACTAGACGGACCTTGGTCGGCAAAGTAATGTCTCTGCTTTTTAATATATTATCAAGGTTGATCATAACTTTCCTTCCAAGGAGTAAGCGTCTTTTAATTTCATGGCTGCAATCAGCATCTGCAGTGATTTTGGAGCCCAAGAAAATAAAGTCTGACACTGTTTCCACTGTCTTTCCATCTATTTCCCATGAAGTGATGGGACCAGATGCCATGATCTTTGTTTTCTGAATGTTGAGCTTCAAGCCAACCTTTTCACTCTCCTCTTTCACTTTCATCAAGAGGCTTTTGAGTTCCTCTTCACTTTCTGCCATAAGAGTAGTGTCATGTGCATATCCGAGGTTATTGATATTTTTCCCAGCAATCTTGATTCCAGCTTGTGCTTCTTCCAGCCCAGCGTTCCTCATGACGTACTCTGCATAGAAGTTAAATAAGCAGGGTGACAATATGCAGCCTTGACGCACTCCTTTTCCTATTTGGAACCAGTCTGATGTCTGGGTAGTAGCTCTCTTTTTCTCATCATGGATGGCATGTTCACGTCTTTGAATGTTTGCAAATTAAAGTTTGTATTTCAGGGACTTACTGTATTTGGATTTGCACATCCAGTCATTTGACAGATAACTCAGTGAATTGAAAGTCCTGTGGACTGCGAGGAGATCCACCCAATCAGTCCTAAAGGAAATCAGTCCTGAATATTCATTAGAAGGACTGATGCCAAAGCTGAAGCTCCAGTACTTTGGCCACCTGATGTGAAGAACTGACTCATTGGAAAAGACCCTGATGCTGGGAAAGATTGAAAAGGGGGCGACAGAAGATGAGATGGTTGGATGGCATTACCTACTCGATGGACATGAGTCTGAGCAAGCTCCAGGAGTTGGTGATGGACAGGGAAGCCTGGCGTGCTGCAGTCCATGGGGTCACAAAGAGTCTGACATGATTGAGTGACCGAACTGAACAGTAACTTCACTCCAGATTGAGATAAAGTGTCAGCACAGAACAGTTACACTTATTCCTAATTGGATGATGTCTTAGACATACAGACTCAACCTTCATGCAACCCATTAAGCCATAATGAATAATCTGCCAGGGTTTAATGTTGGTCATACATAACACTCACCTTAAGCTGCTACGAACTTTTAACTTCCTGTTACCAAGTTTCCTTATATAATGTCCTCCTATTTAAGTTTCCTCCCGTAATAACATGGGAGCAGCCTCACTTGCAGGAATGGAAATACCTAATTCTAACCCACAGGTCTCCTTCAATTCTTATTGCACAGGATGTATATCACAAAGTTATGAGTTCCCCTTTCATTCATCTTTGAAAAGTCTGCTGAATTATTCCCAGAGTCTTTTATTGTTCAGAAAGAAGGACGTTTTGTCCACCCACTTTGATCTCACTCTGGAGTTCCTCTAGAAAGTTTTCCTTGCCTTGGATTTCACAACCTCTGTCTTCTCCTTCTCCTCAGCCTGTGCTTAATACAGAGATTCTTATCATTTATCATTCAACAGCTGCTGGTCAGGGGAAAACCATCCATTTGTTGTTTTGTGCCGTTTTCCCTCTTCTGCTTATTAAATGTGTCCTGCCTGCCTGCCTGCCAACCTCACCTCAAATCTATCTTCTCAGAGATGCCATTTGTGATGAATCCCTTTTCCCAGCTTCCTCCACCACTACACATGCCTGTTACTTTTGTAACACTTCATGGTCATCCTTTTAGGGATGCATTCAGCCTTCAGCAGACCAAAACTTTCTGAGAGCGAGAAAAATAACTGTTTGTCTTCTCAGCACCCAGCACTAAGCCATAAACCTCGGAGGCGTAGGACCGCTAGTCCTCTCATCAACCTATACAATCTCCACTCCATAGCGACCATTCCCCAGTCCTACTGGAGAGAGGCTTGTCTTACACTTTCCACTCAGAGTTCAGCATCAGGGGATCGCTGAATCTCAAGTAAACAGTCCACAGTCATAGAGAATGAGCATATCCTAAGAGCATTTCCATCACAGAGACCATTTCACTGTGAAGTGCACTTACAGTGAAACTATCAAAGCTTCAAATTTAGGGCTCCTCGGGTGCATAGGATCCCCTCATAGGTATTCACAAAGTTATATGTATTTGTGATTTTCAAATTGAAGATATTTAAACTGCAGTTGTCTCTTTCCATTCAGACTCCCTGCATCTTACCTCTTCTCATGTGAAGGGTCATCAAAGTGACCCCAGACATGTGTGGGGTCTGGCTCAAGAGAAAATGAGTGGATTTGTATTTCCTTGAGATATGTTTATGTAGTTTGAGATCATGCCCATGTAGGAATGTAGGAATGTCTTCCTGAATGCTCCCGTCATGGACAGAGGGTAACCCAGCCGTACATTGCACCAAGAAGATTTCAGATGAGAGACAGTTTTCCAATTGAATGTGTCCTACCATCCCAATACCAATATAAAACAGTAAACAAAGTTTATGTGCCGGGAGCTAGTCTGTGAAAAATTCTTCTAGTCACCAAACATGTAAAATTAAAATACAAGATTGGGTTCTCATTGGTGTCTAGACAACACAGAAGTTCTCCCCAGTGGAAAATTCAGTAACATGTCCTTGTCTTTCTTTTTCAGTAGGAATCAAAAGAGAATTTATCCAAATGTTAGTTTGTAGAGCACAAACTTTAATAGTATTAAAATGAATGAATATACCTATCAGTTCAGTTCAGTTCAGTCGCTCAGTCGTGTCCAACTCTCCACGACCCCATGAATCACAGCACGCCAGGCCTCCCTGTCCATCATAGCCACTCATATATGAAAGAAATTATTTAGTGATTTCTCACTGGATTTGACAACAACCTGGAAACTGTGCAAGATATTATCAATGTAAGTTTGTGAAGCTGAAAAAATTAAATCAACAGTATTGAGGTTGAATTATCTTTCTATTCTTGCTAGAGAAAATGGTATTATAAAACTGCTTTTATAAGAAGAGATAATCAGAGTACTGAGCCAACACTGTAGGGGGAAATATTATGTAGGTGTACTAGGCTGTTTATTAATAGAAATATCATTTTTCAGAAAGTTCTTGTGTTTATGGTGTTTGTCAGTCTTTTTAAATTTGAGAGTTGTTGTGATTTCCTTTCTCTTTCTAAATAAATAGGCACTTTCACATCTAATTTAAACTTTTAAATTTCATCATTCTTTTTCTAAAGGACTGTCTCCCCAAATTGCATGTATATCAGGCCCTAAAACCTCCCCTCCCACCAACATCCAGAAAGACGTATGGGCTCAGTACAATATAAGCAGCAACGGCCCTAAAACCTCCCCTCCCACCAACATCCAGAAAGACGTACGGGCTCAGTACAGTATAAGCAGCAACGGCCCTAAAACCTCCCCTCCCACCAACATCCAGAAAGACGTACGGGCTCAGTACAGTATAAGCAGCAACAGGTTTAAGTCTTGCTGTGTTCCAGTCTTGGCCCAGCCGGCAAGTGTGGAGAGTTTCCTCCTCCAAGCACAGGCAGTTTCACATTGTAACGCAAAATTAATGTTAAAGAATGTTCATCTTCAGAAACTAAATACGGTATCAGAAGGCAAGAAATGGTTATCATAGACGCTTCTCTTGGGTCTCTCTGCTTCGCCCTCTTCCTCTGTGAAATAGGATAATAGAGCTTTGTGACCCCCAGGGGCCAGGTAATGCACCTTTCTTTAAGGTGAATGGAGAATTGCCTAATCAGTTCAATAACTGCTATCCCAGCTGCCTATAATGAAAAGTCCCTGAGCACTAATGGATACTGAACCAGCTTTCCAAGGGCAAAGTTACTGTTATTATATGAATATTCTCAAACTGCTCTAGATTGTGCATCAGGAAGCACCTACTGTTTATGCTTCCATTTGCTCTCTGTCTGCAAAAGGTCTCATGCCCGAATCCTCCCTGTTAACCAAAAGATTGAGAGTGTGGGTGGCATTTCATACCCTTGCTTTTTCCAAATGTCCATCAAGTTATAAGCAAAAACTGTATCCAAGAAATGTACTGAAACGATATTGTGAGCCCAGGAAACGAAGAAGTCTCTCAATAATTAGGATTAAAACAACAGTGAGCTTTATACTTCATCGGTATAACACTATTTTAATTTTTAAGGCCTTTCCCAAAATCTTTCCCTTATGGTTCTTTTCCAACCCCAAAAAGAAAAACGATGGACTCTAAGAAAGCATGACCCCAAACAACTAACTGAAATCAGAAACCCTTATACGCTTTCAGGTATCTACTTAAGTCCAAATATCTGACTAACTATTCAGGTAATTAATATTCTCATCCAGTTTTTTATGGCCCTACTGTTTTTCTTCCTTTATTTTTTTTATTTATTTTTTTTTAATGCCTCTAGAAACTTTTGGCTCTTTATTTATATTAGTAGAAACACCAGCAAATTACAAATTACAAATAAACAAAAACCATCATTTCTTTAAACTACATTCATTAAGCAAAAACATTCCTTTATTTAGACTTACATTTAGCTTTTTATCCATATATTTACAGGAATTTACAAACAGTAACTTACTTATTTTTTTTAATTAGAATATAGTTGCTTTACCACATTGTGTGAATTTCTTGCAGTATAGCAAAGTGAATCTGCCATTCACATACATATGTCCCCTCTTCCTTGGATTTCCTTCACATTTAGGTCACCACAGAGCACCAAGTAGAGTTCCCTGTGCTCTTCAGTTCAGTTCAGTTCGTCTCTCAGTCGTGTCTGACTCTTTGCGACCCCGTGAATCGCAGCACACCAGGCATCCCTGTCCATCACCAACTCCCGGAGTTCACTCAAACTCATGTGCATCGAGTCGGTGATGCCATCCAGCCATCTCATCCTCTGTCGTCCCCTTCTCCTCCTGCCCCCAATCCCTCCCAGCATCAGGGTCTTTTCCAGTGAGTCAACTCTTTGCATGAGGTGGCCACAGTATTGGAGTTTCAGCCTCAGCATCAGTCCTTCCAATGAACACCCAGGACTGGTCTTCTTTAGGGTAGACTGGTTGGATCTCCTTGCAGTCCAAGGGACTCTCAAGAGTCTTCTCCAACACCACAGTTCAAAAGCATCAATTCTTCGGCACTCAGCTTTCTTCACAGTCCAACTCTCACATCCATACATGACCACGGGAAAAATCATAGCCTTGACTAGATGGATCTTGGTTGTCAAAGTAATGTCTCTGCTTTTTAATATGCTGTCTAGGTTGGTCATAATTTTCCTTCCAAGGAGTAAGCGTCTTTTAATTTCATGACTGCAATCAGTGTCCGCAGTGATTTTGGAGCCCCAAAAAATAAAGTCTGACACTGTTTCCACTGTTTCCCCATCTATTTCCCATGAAGTGATGGGACCAGATGCCATGATCTTTGTTTTCTGAATGTCGAGCTTCAAGCCAACTTTTTCACTCTCCTCTTTCACTTTCATCAAGAGGCTTGTTAGTTCCTCTTCATTTTCTGCCATAAGGATGATGTCATCTGCATATCTGAGGTTATTGATATTTCTCCCGGCAATCTTGATTCCAGCTTGTGCTTCTTCCAGCCCAGCGTTCCTCGTGATGTAGTCTGCATATAAGTTAAATAAGCAGGGTGACAATATACGGCCTTGACATACTCCTTTTCCTGTTTGGAACCAGTCTGTTGTTTCATGTACAGTTCTAACTGTTGCTTCCTGACCTGCATACAGGTTTCTCAAGAGGCAGGTCAGATGGTCTGGTATTCCCATCTCTTTCAAAATTTTCCGCAGCTTATTGTGATCCGCACAGTCAAAGGCTTTGGCATAGTCAATAAAGCAGAAATAGATGTTTTTCTGGAACTCTCTTGCTTTTTTGATGATCCAGCGGATGTTGGCAATTTGATCTCTGGTTCCTCTGCCTTTTCTAAAATAAGCTTGAATATCTGGACGTTCACGGTTGACGTATTCCTGAAGCCTGGATTGGAGAATTTTGAGCATTCCTTTACTAGCATGTGAAGTGAGTGCAATTGTGCAGTAGTTTGAGCATTCTTTGGCATTGCCTTTCTTTGGGATTGGAATGAAAACTGACCTTTTCCAGTCCTGTGGCCACTGCTGAGTTTTCCAAATTTGCTGGCATATTGAGTGCAGCACTTTCACAGCATCATCTTTCAGCATTTGAAATAGCTCAACTGGAATTCCATAACCTCCACTAGCTTTGTTCGTAGTGATGCTTTCTAAGGCCCACTTGACTTCACATTCCAGGATGTCTGCTATTCAGTAGGGCCTCATTAGTTATCTATTTCATATATAGTAGTATCCATGGTATGGCAAGCCACTCCAGTACTCTCGCCTGGAAAATCCCATCGATGGAGGAGCCTGGTGGGCTACAGTCCGTGGGGTCACTAAGGGTGGGACATGACTGAGCGACTTCACTTTCACTTTTCATTTTCACACATTGGAGAAGGAGATGGCAACCCATTCCAGTGTTCTTGCCTGGAGAATCCCAGGGACGGGGGAGCCTGGTGGGCTTCCATCTGTGGGGTCACACAGAGTCGGACATGACTGAAGTGACTTAGCAGCAGCAGCAGTAGTACCCATGGTAGTTTATTTTAATTAATGTGATCTGGTTGTGGTTGGTGTTCAGTTGCTAAGTCGTGTCCAGCTCTTTGTGAACCCATGAACTGCAGTACGCCAGGCTTCTCTGTCCTTCACTATCTCCTGGAGTTTGTTCAGACCCATGTCCATTGAGTCGTGATGCCATCCAACCATCTCATCCTCTGCAGCCCCCTTCTCCTCTTTCCCTCAGTCTTTCCCAGCATCAGGGTCTTTTTCAAAGAGTTGGCTCTTCACATCAGGTGGCCAAACTATTGAAGCTTCAGCTTCAGCATCAGTCTTTCCAAAGAATATTCAGGGTTGATAACCTTTAGGATTGACAGCTTTGATCTCCTTACAATCCAAGGGAGTCTCAAGAGTCTCCTCCAACACCACAGGTCAAAAGCATCAATTCTTCGGTGCTCAGCCTTCTTTATGGTCCAAATCTCACTTCCATACATGACTACTGTAAATACCATAGCTTTGACTATACAGATCTTTGCCAGCAAAGTGATGTCTCTGGTTTTTCAATACACTGTCTAGGTAGTTTTTCTTCCAAGGAGCAAGTGTCTTTTAATTTCATCACTGCAGTCACCATCCACAGTGATTTTAAAGCCCAAGAAAGTGAAATCTGCCACTGTTTACACTTTCTCCCCATCTGTTTGCCATGAAGTAATGGGACCAGATGCCATGATCTTAGTTTTTGAATGCTGAGTTTTAAGCCAGCTTTTTCACTTTCCTCTTTCACCTTCATTAAGACGGTCTTTATTTCCTCTTCACTATCTGCCATTAGAGTGGTATCATCTCCAAATCTGAGGTTGTTGATATTTCTTCCTGCAGTCTTGATTCCAGTTTGTGCTATATCCAGCCCTGCACTTCGTATGATGTACTCTTCCTAGAAGTTAAATAAGCAGAGTGAAAATATACAGTTTTGACATACCCCTTTCCTAATTTGGGACCAGTCTATTGTTCCAAGTCTGTTTGTGATGGCTTTAAATTATAAAAATTCTTTGACCGTTGCTCTGAATTACTATTTAATCTTATAGCTATTGTTTTTACACTCTTATTTATCCAGACACTTCTTTTTTGTTTGTTTGTTTGTTTTTAATTTATTTTATTGGAGGCAAATTACCTTACATTAATATATTGGTTGGTTTTGCCATACATTGATATGAATCCGCCCCGGTTGTACATGTGTTCTCTTTCTTGAACCCCCCTCCCACCTCCCTCTTCCCCATATCCTCCCTCCATGTCATCCCCGTGCACCAGCCCCAAGCATCCTGTATCATGTGTCGAACCTGGACTGGTCACTTATGATACTATACATGCTACAATGCCGTTCTCCCCAATCATCCCACCTTCACCCTCTCCCACAGAGTCCCAAAGACTGTTCTATATGCCTATGTCTCTTTTGCAGTCTCGTATACAGGGTTCAGGTTACCATCTTTCTAAATTCCATATATATGCGTTAGTATACTGTATTGATGTTTTTCTTTCTGGCTTACTTCACTCTGTATAATTGGCTCCAATTTCATCCACCTCATTAAAACTGATTCAAATGCATTCTTTTTGATGGCTGAAAAATACTCCATTGTGTATATGTACCAAAGCTTTCTTATCCATTCATCTGCAGATGGACATCTAGGTTGCTTCCATATCCTGGCTATTATAAACAGTGCTGCAATGAACATTGGAGTATATGTGTCTCTTTCAATTCCGGTTTCCTCGGTGTGTATGCCCAGGAGTGCGATCGCTGGATCATATAGCAGTTCTATTTCCAATTTTTTGAGGAATCTCCACACTGTTCTCCATAGGGGCTGTACTAGTTTCCATTCCTACCAACAGTGTAAGAGGGTTCCCTTTTCTCCACACCCTCTCCAGCATTTATTGCATGTAGACTTTTGGATAGCAGCCATTCTGACTGGTGTGTAATGGGATCTCATTGTGGTTTTGATTTGCAAGATAGCTACTAAAGTGTCAGAGTTTACAAGAAGATTAAATACATTAAAAATTAAAATAATGAGACATGGAGAACTCGACTGATAGTACATGATATGAAAAGTGGGTGTAGAAAGGGAGCAGGAAGTACGAGAAAAGAGAGAACCAGCAGGAAATATTTGCTGCGATTATAAAGAGTTTGCAAGTATTACAAGCTTCTTTTTTTCTGTTTCATGAGAGTTAACAACCCTCTAAAAACCTGAAGATTTTGTTGAGACTGTTACACTGGTTCTGTACAAAGAGATTTTGTTTTGTTTGTTGGGTCATGAAAGACAGAGGGCATTCGGTGGAATCAGTGGGAATCATGAGTAGGATATTAGAGACCCATGCAGAAGCTCAAAGGTAAGATGGCTGTTTCTATGCCAGATCAACTATATGAAAAAATTTGACTCTGGAATCATTTGCGCCCAACTAATTCCTGCTCTTTTCAAAAAGGACTGTCAGGTTTTTCACTTTATTGACAGCTGTCGCCCTTTTCCCAGGTCTGCTTTGTGAACCTGGATGTGAACAAGGATGCATGCAGCGCGGAGCGCCTGCAGCAGGTAACTCGGGGAACTGAACTCTCTGGGAGCTCCCCTCAAGGGCTGGCTGTACTGACGAGAGACCTATCATGACACTGCCTCGGTGATGCCCGCTTTGTAGGAGACTCATTAGTTAGATGATTTCATCACAGCCCATCTCCCTGGCCTCTTCCTGGCATTTTTCTGCAGTTTGCTCTCCTTACATTTGAGAATTGCTTTCCCAAGTAGACCAGGCTATTTTCTAAGCAGTCTCTTTCTCCTGTGCCCCCGGTGCCTAGGAGTGACTTTTCTACTGCCCCACTCTACGCACTCAAGCACTCTTTCTCTGATGACTTTCCCAAAGTTTTTCTAAAACGTGCTTGATGCCAGCTAGCCCTTCCCTCTGGCTTGCTCCTTCTTGCTGCTCTCATCAAATGTTTTCCATCTAACCTCAGTTTCTCAGTCCCACAGTCATCTGGGACTCACAATTTTTGCACTCTGTGGGAGCTGAATATTCCAAACTTAGCCACGGTTGTGAGATTTCTGATGTAAATTTTTGACAACATGCAAAAACTTGAAGACTCAATCCTTTGGGACCAGAGCCTGTAGGTACAGTGGGAAAGGTTGGTTAGTGTGATATAATTTATCATTTCATGCCCAAAGCTGAAGACGGTTTGATTTTACTGTTTGGTACAGCACTCTTTAATGTATAATAGTACACCATTTGCATCTTGATTGCCATGGGACAGTGGATCTGAAATTACTCAGTTACCCCTGTAACTTTTTTTCTTAACAGTGCTGCACCTGAAGATTCTCAAATTTAATTGTCCATACAGATTATTTATTACAGATTTCCACTGAGCCCCAAATATCCCTAATCTGTGTAGTACTATAGAGATCTTCAAAAGAAATTATACAAATTATTCCATTTTATGGAATTGTGGTGCAAAGTCCATCAGAGAGAGCAGGAAGGGACAAAGCAAGCTGTCATCTTAAGAACTGTGTGTTTCCATCAAACTTTATGATACAGAAAATATGCATTATAACTTAACAGCATTTTTCCCACTTTTATTTCTCCAATTAATGTGATCTTCATGGAAACAAAAATGTTTCAGCTGTGATCTTTGGGACAGCTATTGCAGTATTTAAATATGCAAATAGATGACAGATATTAATTTTTAAATATGTGTGAAATGAAAATTTGGTAATATTATGAAAATAACATTTTCAGAGTATATAAAATAAATATGTATATGTGTATTTCCAATTAATCTGTTGTATATGAATCTCAGTATTCTCTGTGTTCTCAGGTTCTGATTTTTTGTGTGTCAAATAAACATTCTTTTGTTTGATATAAAAAAATAAGTATATATGTCGAGCACAATAAAAGACTAAAGCAAAAAAAGAGAAGACTGTATTTAACAATTTTTTTTTTTTATTTAACAAATTTATGACTGATTCGAGACAGTCTTCGGCTATGCCTAAGAGCATACATAAGCTGATTTAGCTACACAAAGTTGTTTCTCATCTTTCTGGATTTCAGGATACTTATGTGTGAAAATAGAGTGGTAGTGCTACCTAATCCATTTAGGGGTATTGCAGTGACTGTAGCAACATAACATACGTGTAGTCCTCAATATGGTGCCTCATATATACAGAAAAATCAATGCCGTTAAATATTTTATTATTAATATTATTACTGGGGGCTTCCCAGGTGGAGCTAGTGGTAAAGAACCTACCTGCCAATTCAAGAGACATAGGAGACTCGATCTCTGAGATGGGAAGATCCCCTGGAGGAGGGCATGAAAACCTACTCCAGTATTCTTGCCTGGAGAATCCCATGGACAGAAGAGCCTGGCAGACTACAGTCCATAGGGTTGCACACAGTCAGACATGACTGAAGCGACTTGCCATGCAATTTTATTATTATTAGCTTCATTAGAAGCTAATCATTAGCTTCATGATTATTAGTCAACGAGTCTCTTATTCAAGGACTTAAAAGGAAAGAAAATTCCCAAACTACCATGGATGCCTGTGGTGTCACAATAAAATCATTAAGTGTTTACTTTGGGAAACTTCAAACTAAAAATTATTAAATCTTTATGTTTAGGAAATTTTCTATTCCAATCTAAGCCTTTATGTTTCAATTTTATACAATCTCTTCTTGTAATAATCTTAGTAGATTCAGTCATCTATATTATGAATAGTTATATGAGTATATTAGTTTTGCAAGTAAAATAATTTTGAGGTAGTATTTTGGAAGTGAAAATAAATTATCTCAACTAATAAAGATTCTTGTTCTACAGAAGTTGGTCAATGTTTCACCAGATCTTCCAAAACTTATAAGCTCCATGAATGTCCAACAGCCAAAAGAAAATGAAATTGTCCTCCTAAGTGGGTTAACATCTGGAAACCTACAGGCAGATTTTGAAGTTTCACAGGTAAGAAATAGTAGCTCTTGATAAGCAATTCACTAGCAAGTTATCTGTGGTCAGCTCTTGGCACAAGTCAGTATGAGGCCCAAATGAATGCAATATATAGACTCCCATAGCATATGAATCTAAACATCTTTGTATCCTATATCATTCTTTACTTGTACTTCTTTTAAATATTACCCCTTAAAGTTTGACAGAGTTTCCCTTACATTGATTTCTAACATATATTATCTTCTCAGCTTTATAGTACTAAGTTGCACTTAAACTAGAGCAGGCACACCCGGCATTGGTTGGTTAGCTTGGTTTTCTACTAACCTACTGAGTAATCAAAACCGGAATTGTCTTCTGTTTCAGGAAAAATAGCAAAATTCTAATTCATACCATGTGATGCCAGAATGGCATAATTTCTTCTTTCTGGATGCTATTGGTTTTTTAAGCTATATCAAACCAGCTAAGCTAATAAATACAGGATAGCAGTCCCAAAGATGAAAATGGAGTCTCCTAGACCCAAAATGAAGTTCCCAGAAGAAAAGAATGTTACTGAAAATAGAGTTTAAAATACTATTATCATTCAATCTATTAAACTAATGTTCGTTATTATTAAATAACTATAATGCTGAAGAAAACTTTAACATTTTAAATTGTTTAATCAATTTACATAAAATTTCTAAAGACACACTGTACAAGCTTGTGAATGTTCTCACATAAGATATGTGAATAGTGATCGATAGCTACAGATTAAAATAATGAGCATTTGTTTTCCCCTATAAATTGTTCTTCCTTGTGTTTTAGTTTTGCTGGAAAGTTTTTAAATCTTCTTTTTTCTTTAATCCTTCAAAATATCAAAAAAACATTTAGTGGGCCACCCACTGTTTCTTTCCATACTTCAGATGCTCAATGAAAATCTACACACAGTCCATTACAATTTGCTCCTCAAGACTAGAACAAGATTACTCCCAGTCAATCTGGTAACACATTTCTTTAGTGAGAAAATTATTTGAAAAGAGAATACAGAAGGGGACCTAAGTGCTGTCTATTTGTATTAGGCAAAGCCATAATAACCAAACGTAATTTTCAAACCTGAGTTTTAAGAGTGGTTTCTGCACCAGGCCTATTAATTATCATTTCTAATTAAACTCTCCATGAGGAGAGTTGGAAAAAACACAGGAACTGGAGTCCAGCAGACCTGGACTGCAGCGGTGGTTCTTCCACTTTATATTTCTGTGACTTGGATGAATGGAGAGACAGAGATTGACACATATACACTATTGATGCCATGGATAAAATCGATAACTGTTGAGAACTCTACTCAGTGCTCTGTGGCGACCTAAATGGGAAGGAAATCTAAAACTGAGGGGATATATGTGAACATAACTTGACTCACGTGGCTGTACAGCAGAAACTAACACAACACTGTAAAGCAACTACACTCCAGTAAAAAACTTGTATAAAAAGAATCAATTGGCCTTTGTGTGCCTCTGTCTGTAACAGGGCAGTAGCACCAGCAACCTTGTAGAAAATTGTTAACGTTAGAGGCAATAAGGTATGCAAAGCATCTAATAGACTATCATGAAAATCATATACTAATATCTGCCACTATTTTTAATTACTTTTTATTGGAGTATAGCTTCTTCACCCTGCTATGTTAGTTTCTGCTGCTACTGCTGCTACTGCTAAGTCGCTTCAGTCGTGTCCGACTCTGTGCGACCCCATAGACGGCAGCCCACCAGGCTCCCCCATCCCTGGGATTCTCCAGGCAAGAACACCAGAGTGGGTTGCCATTTCCTTCTCCAATGTTAGTTTCTACTGTACAGCAAAATGAATCAGCCATACAAATGTTAGGAATACAAATATAGGAATACCTATATTCCCTCTCTTTTGGATTTCCTTTCCATTTAGGTCACCACAGTGCATTGAATAGAGTTCCCTGTGCTATTCAGCTTATTCTTCCTAGTAATCTATTTTATACATAGTATCATTAGTGTATATGTGTCAATCCCAATCTCCCAGCTCCTCCCACCCAAAGGTCCGTCCAGTCAAGGCTATGGTTTTTCCAGTGGTCATGTATGGATGTGAGAATTTTACTGTGAAGAAAGCTGAGCGCCGAAGAATTGATGTTTTTGAACTGTGGTGCTGGAGAAGACTCTTGAGAGTCCCTTGGACTGCAAGCAGATCCAACCAGTCCATTCTGAAGGAGATCAGTCCTGGGTGTTCATTGGAAGAACTGATGCTAAAACTGAAACTCCAATACTTTGGCCACCTCATGTGAAGAGTTGACTCACTGGAAAAGACTCTGATGCTGGGAAGGATTGGGGGCAGGAGGAGACGGGGACGACAGAGAATGAGATGGCTGGATGGCATCACCAACTCGATGGACATGAGTTTAAGTGAACTCAGGGAGTTGGTGATGGATAGGGAGGCCTGGCGTGCTGTGATTCACGGGGTCTCAAAGAGTCGGTCATGACTGAGCAACTGAACTGTACTGAATTGATAGCCCTTTTCCCCTTGGTGTATCTCCCATTATTTTCCAGCCTCTACTGTTTGCCATCATGTACCTAAGATTCCCAGGATCTTTCAATCTTTACTTTCAAGAAGATTGTAAACAAAATACAGTTTCTTCCTAAGGGTACCACATCTGTGTAACATCTCATGTTTAGTAACATCCTTTCCCTAAGTCTGTCTTGAAGTATGACTTAACTGCTTATATTACTTTGTTAACATTCCTTTTGATTTCTGTCCCATTTCACCTCATGTTATTTATATTTAGTCTAAATGATATAAAATAACCAATCATCTTAATCTGCATATGTGACAATTTCATATGATTCAACTTTGTAATGATTTTTATTCCTATGTGATCTACTGGGAATATATCATGCCGTATTCCCTAGAGTGATTATTTGATTAGTGTTTGTACCTCCTTTTCATAGAAGAAAATCTGTGACAAACCCAGACAGCATATTAAAAAGCAGAGACATTACTTCACCGACAAAGGTCTATCTAGTCAAAGTTATGGTTTTTTTAGTAGTCACGTATAGATATGTGAGTTGGACCATAAAGAAAGATGAGAGTCGAAGAATTGATGCTTTTGAAGTGTGGTGTTGGAGAAGACTCTTGAGAGTCCCTTGGACTGCAAGGAGATCAAACCAGTCAGTCCTAAAGGAAATCAATCCTGAATATTCATTTGAAGGACTGATTCTGAAGTTGAAACTCCAATACTTCGGCCACCTGATGCAAAGAGCCAACTCACTGGAAAAGACCCTGATGCTGGGAAAGACTGAAGGCAGGAGGAGAAGGGGGATGACAGGGGATGACATGGTTGGATGGCATCGCCAAGTCTATGGGAATGAGTTTGAGAAAGCTCTGGGAGTTTGTGATGGACTGGGAAGCCTGGTGTGCTGCAGTCCATGGGGTCACAAAGAGTCAGACAAGACTAAGCAACTGAACTGAACAGAACTTGTACCTCCCAGCATATCTTGCATATAATAGGCACTCAGAAAATGTCTGGCAAATTTCCCTTTATTTTCTTACTTCTGAATCCAGTGGAAAGAAAAGTCATCAAGTCAGCCCCCATTACTCTATAGCAGTGGGTCCTCACCATTTGGGGGATCACAGATTCTTTGTGAATTTCACAGAATCTATAGGGCAGTACTTCTCAAAAGTCAGTGCATGCAGGAATCACTGAAAGTTTTCTTGAAAATGTAGATTCTGATGTGGTAGACTGGGTGGAGTCTGAGATTATATATTTCTATCAGGCTCCCATGTGATGCTGAGGCTGGTAGTACACAAACCACACGTTGAAAAGCAAGGTTATGGGCCACCTTCCTTGAGAAAAGACCCAGTCACTTAAGCACATAGATAAATCTTAGGGACCCCTGGACTCAGAGAATGATTGAATTTTTCATTTTCTAATCAACTGTCCTAGTCTTACTCTAATTATATATAGTATTCAGTCAAAGAGATTGATAAATGATATTTACACAAAAAAGATATACTGCTTTCAGAGATACAATGTGAATATCCATGTGTATGTGTTCTGCATGTATGCATCCTCACCACTCGCGCACACACACACGTATATATACTTATATACATACATATATATAATACATTCAGATATCTACATTCACACTCAAGCATTTCGAAATGGCAAGTTAACTAGGATGAGACCTAATTACCTCCAACCACAGATAAGCACGTGTTTTAAACAATCTCTTTTTATAAGAGGAACATGTCGACATAAAATATTCCCAAGCGTTTTGAATTCCATCTTGAGATGAGTTTATTTAGCTTCTCTTTGCCCACTGTTTCTATTCAGATAATTTTCTCTTAAAAATTGCTAGAAATCAGCATATTGTTCCTCTTACAAAGATGAAAACCCCAATGTACAAGACATATCTGTGACCTACTAGTAATCTGTGCAAGGGCAACTGAGACTTTTTACTGTTATTATAATGAATGGCACGGTGAATGGTGAAAATGTGTAATGGAGAATGGGGAGGTGGTCTGTAACCTTGGAACTGAAGAGAATTAACAGGTCTCCGTGGGACACTCTCCAGTGATCTGTCTCCCTCACTGCTGTCCCCATACACTGTCCTTTAGAGAGAATTTTATCACTTTCAGTGGATTTTCTTACGTCTCACTTTGGCTGCTTCTTCAAATGAACACTACAAATTATAAAATATAACCAGAGTTGATAGAACACTTTCCATCTGTGTAAAATAGTAGCAGAGAGGTTGTACTGAATATCACCAATGCAGAAAAATATTGGTCTGAGAACCTGGGACTCATTTAATCAAAAGGAGCACCCAAGACAGCCTTAACTTTCCTCTCAGCTTTATTAAATTTTAGACAACCTTATTCCTAACTCCAGGCCCTAAACTTCCCTTTCCTTAGAATATTGATTTTAGAGGACTTATTTTTATAAATTGCTTCTCTGCCCCATTGGGATATAAATCATTTTAAAAGCCTTTTGACACCTGTACAGTTCAAGAATGTCTTTCTCAAGACCTTGGATCCATCTCTTGGAAATGTCATCAAAGAAGTTAGTGTCCCTATGTCCTAACTTCTGCAGGCACTTTGCTCCAATTTACAAAACTACTTCCAGCCAAGAAGATACGAGAAGTTTCTTTTTCCTAAGCAAACACAGATGGACTTCAGTCCTCCTGTACCAGCTCTTCAAAACCCTATTGCCTTTTTTTTAATTTCAGTTGAGTTGTGATCCAACTCAGTTCTGGCCTCCTTCTCTTATTTTAAAAGCTTTGAATGAGGTCTTCTGTGCCTGCTAAACTTTGCCCAGTGAAATTTTCACCTAGACAAGAGAGAACAAAAATATGTGACACAACTAGTCAGCTTTTCTCCTAGATACCCTGTGTTCCAAAGCAGCATTTTAATTTTTTTAAGCAGTTCATCAATATATGCCCTGAAGATATTCCAAGTATTTTAAAGGTCCCCATTCCTTCTAATGGGAGAGACTAATAGAAGAAAGTTTGGAGGCAATGGTTTTATATTTTCTCTTGTGTGTGTGTGCTGTTGTGTTGGACTCTTTGCGACCCCACAGACTGCAGCCCACTAGGCTTCTCTGTCCATGGAATTCTCCAGACAAGAACATTGGAGTGGGTTGCTATTTTTCTCCAGGGGATCTTCCTGACCCAGGGATCGAAGTTGCATCTCTTATATCTCATGCATTGGCAAGTGGATCCTTTACCACTAGCGTCCCCCAAGAAGCTCCGTTGTCTTTTTTTTTGTTGTTGTTGTTGCTTTTTAACAAGTGCCTTTTTTTCTCTCTACTTGCAGTGTCCTTGGATGTCAGATGTCTGCTTGGTCCAGTGTGCAAGAGGGAACAGACCAAACAGTACCAATTGCATCATCTTTGAAATCAACAAATTTTTGATTGGTCTGGAACTGGTACAGGAGCGGCAGCTCCACCTTGATACAAACGTCTTGAAAGTGGAGGATGACACGAACTGTTCCTTGTCTTCAATTGAAGAAGACTTTCTCACCGCATCCGAGCACTTGGAGGAGGAAAGTGAAGTGGAAGAGTATAGGAACGGTGAGAGCTTTCCTGTAAAATGAATGTGCATCCTGAAATTAGTCACCCTATAAAAATGTCTTGGTTACATTTCAGAAAAGTTTCAGGCCACATCAGTTTGGCTGATGCATCACAATCTTCACGTAAGAAGTTTCAGGAGGGAGAGAGGATAAGGAAACACTAGTGAGGATGCTGACGGAGGCACTTTAACAGATTTAATGGTTAGATGGCCCCATTCTGTGTAAAGATGCCTTAGGGATGCTGAAGGAAATCTCTGTTTTAAAACGAAATCTTCCTGCCTGCCAAGAGATGAAGACTATCAATCGGAGGAAAGTTAATTTCCCTAAGATTTCCATTAAAGCCATCTGTTAGCTGAGGCCGAGTGAGATTGGCCTGAATCCGAGCACTGCCTCTTTGAGGCTGTGAAACCTAGGGCCAGTGATCTAAGTCTTTCTGAGCTCCATTTTCCATCCATAATTTGGGAGTATAACAGTGCCTCCAGAACTATTGTATGTATTATATTTAGCCATTTAAAATATATATATTTGTTACATTTCTGGGCTTTCCAGGTGGCTCAGTGGTAAAGAATCTGCCTACCTACGCAGGAGCCACAGGAGATGCATGTTAGATCCCTGGGTTGGAAAGATCCCCTGGAGGAGGAAATGGCAACCTAGGCCAGTATTCTTGCCTGGGAAATCCCATAGACAGAGGAGCCTGACAGGCTGCAGTCCATGGGGTCACAAAAGAGTCGGACATGACTGAGCCGGCATGATTATTTTTCCAGGGCAGGAGGAAGTAACCCAAAAAAGTGCTTAGCGTGTATTTATTCTTTCTTTTGACTCATTAATAGAGCTCAGTGAGCAATGAGTTACTCTTCCCCAAAGAGGAAGGAATACTCCAGATTCTGTTCTCACTGTCCTTGGGGCATGTCCTATGCAAGCTTCAGAGAAACTCTCTCAACAAGGCCCACGATATCCTGCATATCCTGCCTTCTCCCCCGTGCCCACTGGGCAGCTGCAGGACACAATTGTCTTGGTTACTTTCTCGCCAGAGCACGGTGACCAGCCCTCAGCTCCCAAATGCCCTCTTCCACTTTCGCACCGGCATTTGTACTCCACATCGAAAGCCATTCTGTTGAGGGCAGTTCACAATGAAACTCAGAAGCTTTTTCAGATTCATATTTCTTGAAGAAATATTCAAAATACTATTTTCAAAAACAGAAAAAAAAGATAACTGATCCTTTAAGGCAGTTTTGGAAATAAAGATTATTTTAGACTTAAGTGAACCTGCTATCTAAAAAGTAATGGTGCATGTAACTTCTCGAATTATGGTTTTTTATGTTGTTTTTTTTTGTTTGTTTGTTTCTTCCATTTATAACTGCTCTGATCTTTATGATTTCTTTCCTTCTACTAACTTTGGGTTTTGTTTGTTCTTCTTTCTCTAAAAAAAAATACAAATGAACTTATTTATAAAACAGAAATAGAGTCACAGATGTAGAAAACAGACTCATGATTACCAGGTGGAAATGGTGGAGGGGGGCGGGCTGGGAGATTGGGAGTGACATATACACACTGTGCTGTGTTGTATGCAGTTGCTCAGTCATGTCCCACTCTTTGCGACCCCATGAACTGTAGCCAACCAGGCTCCTCTGTCCTTGAGATTCTCCAGGGAAGATTACTGGAGTAGGTTTCCATGCCCTCCTCCAGAGGATCTTCCCAACCCAGGGATCGAACCTAGGTCTCCCGCACTGCAGGTGGGTTCTTTACCATCTGAGTCACCAAGGAGGCCCAAAAATGCTGGAGTGGGTGGCCTCTCCCTTCTCCAGGGGAACTTCCCAACTCAGGAGTTGAACCAGGGTTTCCTGCATTGCAGGCAGATTCTTTACCAGCTGAGCCACCTGGGAAGTCCCATATACACACTACTGTATATAACATAGATAACTAATAAGAACCTACTATATTCAATACTTTGTAATGACCTACATGGGAAAAAATCTAAAAAAGACTGGGTATATATACAATTGATTCACTTTTCTGTATACCTAAGACTAACACAACAATGAAAATCAACTGTACTCCAATAAAAAAAATTACTCAGAACTGCAAAAAATGGAATAAAAGCAGATGATCAAAAGTGAAAAAATAAATAAGTAGTATTTTTATTTAAATAAAATAAATAAGTAGTATCATTTTCTCTTCACCAGGTTATGAAAATATAAATGTCTCAAGCAGTATCTTGGAAAATAAAAAGCCAAAGGAAGCCACTAAGGAGGAATGGAATCACAGCAAGGAAAAGTTACTTTATACATTGGAAGACAAGTGTGTTAGCAAATATCATAGACCACTGGTTAAAACAGAAGGATCTCTAGGAAGAGTGGCAGAATATACAAGTCTGCAGAATCTAGATCCTTCAGCCAAGATATCAAAGTGGAAAGGTGAAGCTGTGGGGAATGAGTGGTCAACCACAAAGGATTATTATTCAGAAAAGTGTGAAAGTCAAGAGGAAAAATCACAGGCACTGTGTGTTCCAGGCAATGCTTATTCCTCAAGGATGGTTAAGAGGGATGGACCTTCTGCATGTGGGACTTTCTCTGAGCATGACAGCAATTTAGACCCAGCAGACCATGAAGACTGCACAAGCTCTCTTCTTCCCTCACAAGACGGAGAAGCCACAACAGGCAAGTACGCCACGAATTTAGCGGAATCTGTGCTGCAAGATGCATTTATTCGACTATCTAAGTCTCAGCCTGCCCTCCCCCAGGAATCTGCAGTCAGTGTTTCTGTAGGACATGCTCTGCTCCCCAGTGGCTCTTCCACAAAAGATATCGTGGTACCTCAGTCATGGAACGAGCTCCCCAAAATCGTCATTGTCCAAAGTCCAGAAGGTAGTGATGCTGGCCTTGAGCCAGGCATCTCCTCATGGCCCGAGACAGAAGTCTCCAGTGAAACTCCAGGCGGCCCCTCTGGAGAGAACTCCAGCAGACACCCCCAGAGTGCTCTAGAAGTAGCACTAGCTTGTGCAGCCACTGTTATTGGAACCATTTCCAGTCCACAAGCCACAGAAAGATTCAAAATGGAGCAAGAATCCCTGGTTTCACACCATCCACTGGGAGGTGATGAGCCAGTGCAATCTCAGGCCTCTCAAGTACCCAAGGATCCCTCCCTCAGTGAATACTCATTTCCATCTGCTTTATGCGGCATGACTCAGGTGGCCAGTGCTGTTGCTGTCTGTGGCCTGGAGGAAACAGGAGAGGTGAAGTGCCCGGTGGCTTCCAGTGGCTTCCTGTCTGCAGTTGAGGCCCCTGCAGCCATCACCCCACTTTGTGGTTTAGTGACAGAGAAGAGCATGGAGCTGGGGGATGAAGCCATTGCAGAGGCCTTGCTCAAGGAGGTTGCCTTGGTCTTAACAGGACCTAATGCCTACAGCAGCATCGGAGACCTCATGGAGTCAGTGAATAGGAGGATCGTAGAAGCTGTTTCAAAGCCTCAGACCTTGTGCTCAGAAAATGCCCTTGGGAATGAACTGGCACAGACCCTGTCTAATGTTATCCTGAAGCATTCCATTGATGAAATTCACCAGAAAAATAAAATAATAGACCCCAATGATGACAGGGACTCATCTGAAACCCTGGACTCCTTAATGGAAAGTGTAAATCAGCTGCTCTTCAATGTGATACGCTTCACGTTCAAGAAGATGAGCCACCTTGTACGGCTTGGGGGATGTCCCCCTGTCCTTTCTAAGGAGACCATCAGATGGAAGGAAACCGAACCAGACTTCCAGCCAACTGATCAAGCCATTTGTCCAGCATGGACAAAAGCCACTGAATACTCCAGTTGCCATCCACTTAGTAACCTGCATATCAGCAGTCCTGTTATCAATGATCTCGTAGATGCTGGACATCTGAAGCAAGATGGCAAGGGTCCAGCACAGTCAGGTCTTTCCCAGATCCCCATACTGCAATCTGAATTATCCTGCAGTACCAGCATGTCTGCTAAAATATCCCCCAAGGAAATATATCTGAAAGGATCGGTGGTGGAGGATATGAAAAACCCTCCTCCACCACCCAGTGACAATGAGAATGAATGCAGAGCCCCTCCAGAGGAAGAAATGACACCAACATTTGGCAAGTACAGCACCAGTTCTCAGGACACTGAGGACAGCATCAATGCAAATGCTCAAGAAAAGTACAATGGTGCCTTGCCTCTGAACAATGAAGTTCACGTTCGCCCGTCTTTGTCGGGGGATGATTTGCTGCTTCCTGCTCAATCCACGCTACCAGAAAAAGACCCAGACATATACTGCATTGCAGACTTCGCAGAAGAATTAGCAGAGACGATCGTCTCCATGGCAACGGAAATCGCAGCGATTTGCCTTGACAACTCCAATGGAAAACAACCTTGGTTCTGTGCATGGAAAAGAGGGAATGAGTTTCTGGTTACCCCCAACATCTCCTGCCGATCCTTGAAGAGGAAGAAAGAGAGCCAGGCCAGCGGGGCCACTGTGAGGAAACACAAGCCCCCGCGACTCAGCGAGATCAAGAGGAAAACCGATGAGCACCCGGAGCTGAAAGAGAAGCTGATGAACAGGGTGGTGGACGAGTCCGTGAACCTCGAGGACCTCCCAGACTCTGTCAGCATTTTTGCAAATGAAGTGACAGCCAAGATCATGAACCTCACAGAGTTCTCCCTGGTGGACGGTGTCTGGCAAGCCCAGGGCTACCCGCGGAGTCGGTTACTGGGTGGGGACAGGTGGAACCGCCTGAAGGCCTCCAGCTGCGAGAGCATTCCAGAGGAGGACTCTAACACCCAGGCCTATGTGAACAGCCTGGGTTTGATGAGTACCCTGAGTCAGCCAGTTAGCCGGGCCAGCTCCGTCTCCAAGCAGTCGAGCTGCGAGAGCATCACGGATGAGTTTTCCAGGTTCATGGTGAACCAGATGGAAAATGAAGGACGAGGCTTCGAGTTACTGCTGGATTACTATGCAGGCAAGAATGCCAGCAGCATCCTGAACTCAGCTGTGCAACAGGCCTGCCGGAAAAATGACCACCTGAGTGTGAAGCCAAGCTGTCCCTCCAAGCAGTCCAGCACGGAGAGCATCACCGAGGAGTTCTACAGGTACATGCTGAGGGACATTGAACGAGAGGGCAAAGACGGCACCGCCTCCAGGCGAGGCAGCCAGGACTGGACCACTGGCTTGCTCTCGCCTTCTCTGCGGTCCCCCTGGTACTGCAGACAGTCGTCCGTGCCCGACGGCAGATCCCCGGGCGCCAGGCTCACGGTGAACGCGCCCATCAAAGCCAACTCCTTAGACGGCTTTTCTCAACACAGCCAGCAAGACTTCCTCAGCGTCCAGCCAGTCAGCGGCGCTTCCTCCTCGGGTCTCTGCAAATCTGACTCTTGCCTGTATCGCAGAGGCGGGACTGACCACATCACAAACATGTTAATTCACGAGACATGGGCAAACTCAATCGAGGCCCTCATGCGGAAGAACAAAATTATAGTGGACGATGCCGGCGCAGCTAATGCTGACCCTGCTTCAGGGGGCCCCTCCTTGCAAGTGGAGAAGTGTGCCGGCAGGTTAGCTTCGGGCAGGGTGCAAAGTGGGCCAGCTCTGCTTGTGCAGGAGTCCGTTGATTATCCGAGGAAAAACTCAATCACAGAGAGCAACCGTCCCGCAGGGTCGTCCCCAAGCAAAGCTGCTCCTCTTACAAGTCACAGTAGTTTAGATTTTAAAAAGGAAACTCCCTCCTGCCACAATGCGGTCCCTCTAAGCCACACCCGGCGATCACTTTGTTCAAGGGAAGTGCCTTTAATCCAGATCGAAACAGATCAGAGAGAAGAGTGTGTGGGAGAACCTGAACACGTGATTTCCGAATGCAGCCCCCTAGAGGAAAAAGAAAAGTGTTTGAAAGAAGAAAAGGTCCCAGATGCAGGGAAGGGTGAAGACGCTGCCCTGAGTGCCTGCCAGAACCCCAGGTGAGTGAGTGATCTCTTAGAGGAACTAGGGTGCATGGGACTGCAGTTTGCACCTTCAGTTCAGTTCAGTTCAGTCGCTCAGTCATGTCCGACTCAGCGACCCCATGAATCACACAGCATGCCAGGCCTCCCTGTCCATCACCAACTCCCGGAGTTCACTCAAACTCATGTCCACAGAGTCGGTGATGCCATCCAGCCATCTCATTCTCGGTCGTCCCCTTCTCCTCCCGCCCCCAACCTTTCCCAGCATCAGAGTCTTTTCCAGTGAATCAGCTCGTCGTAATCAGTATTTATTCTAAATCTTAGGAACTTACGGTTCAGGAACTGAATTCCTGAGATAGTCATTGGCCTCCCTGGGTTAATATACACTTTCCCAGGGGGTGCTAGTGGTAAAGAACCCTCCAGCCAATGCAGGAGACGTAAGAAATATGGGTTCAGTCCCTGGGTTGGGAAGATCCCCTGAAGGAGGCATGGCAACCCACTCCAGTAGTCATGCCTGGAGAATCCTATGGACAGAGGAGCCTGGCAAGCTACAGTCCAGAGGGTGGCAAAGAGTCAGACACGAGGTGACTTAGCATGCATATAATAGAAAGGCGGAAGTAAATTTTTTAATTTCTAAAACAAATTAGATTTCTGTGTATAATGAAATGAGATATCATTCTCCCCATTAAAATTAATCTCCCATAGTAAGCTCCCTTTTGAAATTAATTCATGGCAACTTTCAAGCAAAAAAGAAAACACATCAACTTGTTCACTTGAAAAACAGCTAAATTTAAGTAAGTTTTAATATTGGAATCTGACATTAAATATTTTGGTGTAATTTTCCCCCAGGTTCTCTCGAGTTTTTCTTTCTTGTCTTACTCTAAAGATCTTTGCAAGGACACCATGTCCCACAGTGCTTTAGATCTTTAGTATAATACAGGCGTTCATGCATGTGATAAAGAATACCTGCCAATCCATGAGACATGGTTTGATTCCTGGTTGGGAAAGATTCCCTGGAGAAGGAAATGGCAACTCACTCCAGTTTTTGTGCCTGGAAAATTCCATGGTCAGAGGAGCCTGGCAGAATCAGACACGACTTAGCGACTAAACTTCAACATAATCAAGGAAGCATAAGTGTAAAAAAACACTGGAATGTTGTTATTTCAATAGTTCTTTTTCCAGAAAATCGTAATGCAAGTGACAGTGCATTTTGAATTTGAGATAAGGTAATTATTTCTCTCAGACAGCTTAAAGAAATATCAGTTCCTTTTACAACTCCCATTTTCTGTAGCATATTCATAGGATTCTTGAATATGAGACCATCGTAACATTTAAAATTTTGATCTATACATAAAGTTTATTTTTAAGCTACCAAAGTAAACAAAGACAAAAATTAATCTACTGGCTTTGGGAAACATAAGTTCAGAAATAGCTTGCATTATCTTTTCAGAGATATACATCTATCATTCAGAGAGCTTATGCTTTTTAAGTGTTTAGCTGCAATTAACCAGCTGAACACAGACTTCCTCAAATTTTGTCAGCTCTGGAAAATCCCTGGGACATTCACACCCCCACCAAGAATAAGAAATCCCCCAAATGGATCCATCTTCAGGTACTAAAGCTCGCCATCATTATAAAGCATCTTTACAAGTTATGGGCAGTGGGTGCTCCAGTTGCACTTTCTTAGCTACTTAGTGCTAAAAATTCAGCTTACCAGTTGGATTAAATCCTAGAAGAATGCAGGGGGACAAAAGCATGAAAACGTACAAGCCAAAGAACATGAACTTAAACGAAATGAAATACAGGCCAAGCTGACTAAGAAGACAAGTTCTTACATATCTGTAATTCTCCAGACAATACTTGTCAAAATCTTACAGAAGTACCATAGTGTTCACCACCTCCAGGAAATATGATGCATGACAAGTTATTAATTCTGATTAAAGACTTGTTTTGGATTCCAGGTGTTTGACTTATGCTCTCCTTGAAAGCACCAGCTGAGATTCTTAGTAAAAGAAGATCATCTAGCTAGGGAGCATTCTTGAACCAGTAGTTCAACAAGGTTCATAGTTGTAGGCTCAAATCTAATAGTGGTGGTCACTGAAATTAGATACCATGCATTGTACAATTTTGAGTTAAATGTCACAAATGATACTCAAAATAGGTACAACCTAAGAACATTCCAAAAAGTTGGAAAATAAGCATGAATAAAGCCTCCAACTGAATTAGTTTGTGTTCCCAATAAATGACACAAACACATATTATCTCATGATGTGGATTTCTGATTCAATTTTCCAACAGTGAAAGAGAAAAAAAACGTGGTAGAATCATCAGCCTTAGAAATTCAAGAGCTAAATTTTTTCTCAAAGCATCCAGACTAAGCATTTAATATATTTTTCTTTGTGGCACAATATAAAGAATTATAGGAACTTCCCTTGTGGTCCAGGGGTTAGACTACAGGCTAAGTGCTTTCAATGCAGGGGGCATGATAGCCCACCAGGCCAATCTGTCCCTAGGATTTTCCAGCAAAAATACTGGAATGGGTTGCCATTTCCTTCTCCAGTGGATCTTCCAAACCCAGGGATCAAACCATGTCTCCTTCACTGGCAGACAAGTTCTTCACCACTCAGGCACCAGGAAAGACCTTACTCACCTGCTGTTGTTCAGTCACTCAGTCATTTCAGACCCTTTGCAACCCCATGGACTGCAGCACTCCAGGTTTCCCTGTCCTTCCCCAGCTTCTAGAGCTTGCACAAATTCATGTCCATTGAGTTGATGATGCAATCAAACCATCTCGTTCTCTGTCATCCTGTTCTCCTCCTGCCTTCAATCTTTCCCAGCGTCAGGGACTTTTCCAATGAGTTGGCTTTTCACATCAGATGACCAAAGTATTGGAGCTTCAGCTTTAGCATCAGTCCTTCCAATGAATATTCAGGACTGATTTCCTTTAGGATGAACTGGTTTGATTTTCTTGCAGTCCAAGGGACTCTCAAGAGTCTTCTCCAACACTGCAGTTCAAAAACATCAATTCTTCGGCACTCAGATTTCTTTATGATCCAACTCTCACATCCATACATGACTACTGGAAAACCATAGCTTTTATACAGACCTTTCTTGGCATTGTCTCTGCTTTTTAATACACTGTCTAGGTTTGTCATGGAGAAGGCAATGGCAAGCCACTCCAGTACTCTTGCCTAGAAAATCGCATGGACAGAGGAGCCTGGTGGGCTGCAGTCCATGAGGTCGCTACTAGTTGGACACGACTGAGCAACTTCACTTTCACTTTTCACTTTCACACATTGGAGAAGGAAATGGCAACCCACTCCAGTGTTCTTGCCTGGAGAATCCCAGGGACGGCGGAGCCCGGTCGGCTGCCATCTATGGGGTCACACAGAGTTGGACATGACTGAAGCGACTTAGCAGCAGCAGCAGCAGCAGGTTTGTCATAGCTTTTCTTCCAAGAAGCAAGTGTCTTTTAATTTCATGACTGCAGTCACCAACCTGCAGTGATTTTGGAGCCCAAGAAAATAAAGTCTGTCACTGTTTCCATTGTTTCCCCATCTTTTTCCCAGGAACTGAGGGGACTGGATGCCATAATCTTTGTTTCTTGGATGTTGAGTTTTCAGCCAGCCTTTTCACTCTCCTCTTTCACCTTCATCAAAAGGCTCTTTACTTCTTCTTCACTTTCTGCTGTAAAGGTGGTGTCATCTGCATAGCTGAGGTTATTGATATTTCTCCCGGCAATCTTAATTCCAGCTTGTGTTCCATCCAGCCTGGCATTTCTCATGATGTTCTCTGCATATAAGTTAAATAAGCAGGGTGACAATATACAGCCTTGAAGTACTCCTTTCCCAATTTGGAACCAGTCTGTTGTTCCATGTCCGATTCTAACTGTTGCCACTTGCCTTGCACACAGGTTTCTCAGGAGTCAGGTAAGGTGGCCTGGTATTCCCACCTCTTAAGAATTTTCCACAGTTTGTGGTGATCCACACAGTCAAAGACTTTGGCATAGTCAATGAAGCAAAAGTAGATGTTTTTCTGAAATTCTCTGCTTTTTCTATGATCCAACGGATGTTGGCGATTTGATCTCTGGCTTCTCTGCCTTTTCTAAATCCAGCTTGAACATCTAGAAGTTCACGGTTCACGTACTGTTGAAGCCTAACTTGGAGAACTTTGAGCATTACTTTGCTAGCTTGTGAGATGAGTGCAATTGTGCAGTAGTTTGAGCATTCTTTGGTATTGCCTTTCTTCGGGATTGGAATGAAAACCTACCTTTTCCAGTTCTGTGGGCTGGATTTTTCAAATTTGCTGGCATATTGAGTGCAGCACTTTCACAGCATCATCTTTCAGGATTTGAAATAGCTCAGCTGGAATTCCATCACCTCCGCTAGCTGTGTTCATAGCGATGCTTCCTGAGGTCCTCTTGCCTTCTCACTCCAGGGTGTCTGGCGCTGGGTGAGTGTGAGTGATCACACCATTGTGGTTATCCAGGTCGTTAAGATCCCTTTCATACACTTATTCTGTGTATTCTTGCCACCTCTTCTTAATATCTTCTGCTTCTGTTAGGTCCATACCATTTCTGTCCTTTATTGTGCCCATCTTTGCATGAAATGTTCCCTTGGTATCTCTTAATTTTCTTGAAGAGATCTTTTGTCTTTCCCATTCTATTGTTTTCCTCTATTTCTTTGCATTGATCGCTGAGGAAGGCTTTCTTATCTCTCCTTGCTATTCTTTGGAACTCTGCATTCAGATGCTTATATCTTTCCTTTTCTCCTTTGCCTTTCATCTCTCTTCTTTTCACAGCTATTTGTCAGGCCTCCTCAGACAACCATTTTTCCTTTTTGCATTTCTCTTTCTTGGGATGGTTTTGATCATTGCCTCCTATACAATGTTAACGAACCTCCGTCCATCATTCTTCGGGCACTCTGTCTCACCTGTTCAGTTCAGTTCAGTGGCTCAGTCGTGTCCGACTCTTTGCGACCCCATGAATCACAGCACGCCAGGCCTCCCTGTCCATCACCAACTCCCGGAGTTCACTCAAACTCATGTCCATCAAGCCGGCGATGCCATCCAGCCATCTCATTCTCTGTCGTCCCCGTCTCCTCCCGCCCCCAATCCCTCCCAGCATCAGAGTCTTTTCCAGTGAGTCAACTCGTTGCATGAGGTGGCCAAAGTATTGGAGTTTCAGCTTTAGCATCAGTCCTTCCAATGAACACCCAGGATTGATCTCCTTTAGAATGGACTGGTTGGATCTCCTTGCAGTCCAAGGGACTCTCCTGTAGGGGGTAATAATAGTAACAGCTACATCATCAGAAGATTCTTAAGGTTTACATCAAGAAATGTTGACAGACTCTTAACTCAGCACCTAGTCTATTACAAACACTCAATAAATGTTTACAGTTGTGCTTGGGTTTAAGGTATATGGTTGCTTTTATTCCAGAAGATCTTTGTCCCAAGAGAAACCTGTTTTGAACAGTGTGAGAATTTTATTGAAACTAGAGAATTCTCAGGATTTGCAAGAGGGAAATTAGTCATACTTAGATCACATTTTCTAAGTTCAGGGTTGTTATCAGGGGATTTGACGTGTCCAAATACCTAAATATGGAGCTCAATTCCCTATGACAGACTTCCTACCCACTTATACACTAGGGGGAGGGAGGACATAGGCACACATTAGATTGTTTGGAAGTGGGGAGGTGTCATGTCCTGAAGATATTTTTAAGCTATTCTCTGAAGGACATTGTCATAATTCTTACTAACAGCTTCATAAATGCTCAACATAATGAAATAAAAATCACATTCTTACTTTTTTGTTATGTAAAACCAAAATTCATCATGGCCATCAGGCCCAAATAGAAATACTGTAGTTCAGACAGGAAAGAATCTGCTGCAATGCAGGAGACCCAGGTTCTTTCACTGGACTGCGAAGATCCTCTGGAGAAGGGAAGGGCAATCCACTCCAGCATTCTTGCCTGGAGAATTCCGTGGACAGAGGAGCCTGGTGGGCCACAGTCCGTGGGGTTGCAAAGAGTCGGACACGACTGAGCAGCTAACACTACTACTGCTGCTACTGTAGTTCAGGCCACCACATTTGGCCAAGTTCCGAATTATATCAGTTTTAAAGAGCTGCAGTGATTTAGGATAGCCCAGTTCTTGATTTCTGGGAAGATATTATCCTATTGGTGAACAGCAATGTGTTCTTAACTCAACCACCTTCTCTGAGATTTTCGAAAAGCAATTATCTAACTTTTTGATAGCTGGAGACCAAGGTATAAACACCAAACTGAAAATCTTGATCATTCACATGTTGCACTCACTTTATATAATTTTTAAAAAATATATTTTATATTGTGTATTCATTTATGTTTGCTTCAAGAAAAAAAATTTTTCACCCGACAATTATTTGCATGCTTATCTATGATACACGTTGCCGCTGGAGCTGCAAACACAAGAGAACATAAAGATTTAGTGCCTGCATCCACGGCTCTTGGGCTTCCCTGGTGACTCAAACAGTAAATCATCTGCCTGAAGTGGAGGAGACCTGGGTTCGATCCCTGGGTCGGGAAGATCCCCTGGAGAAGGAAATGGCTACCCACTCCAGTGTTCTTGTCTGGGAAATCCCGTGGACGGAAGAGCCTGGCGGGCTACCTTGCACACCAGTGGGAGAAATAGACAGTGTGCTTGGAAAAACCCGCTTGAAAAAGATTACTGTAGTGTGTGCTGAGAGGAAATAAGAGTAATGTGACAGAAAATAACTAGTTGGGGGGAGAGGCTTCTTAAGATAGAATGTTGGCATTTGAGACAAAATGTGAAAAAAGAGAGAAATTATGCCAATGACTTAAGAATTGAATTGAACCGCATCTTTAACATCACTGTGTTCTAGATAGACAAAATTTCTCCCAGGATGAATCACCTAGAAATCCTAGATTGAGTATAATAAACATCCTTTTAAATCTAGGGCTGAACTTAATAATCATAATCATATGATAATCTCAGAGGCAGAAAATGGAAGGATCTGAAACAAAAGTGACAATCTCTGCTTCTTGTTAGAGTGTTTTGACCATTAAAAAATTAATGTAGTTATCAGCATGCCTGAGTTTCAATGATCATCTTGAAAATTATTTACTGTTTGTGGTGTTCTTTCTTTGTGTGTATCCAAGTTCCAATCAGTATTATTTTCCTTCTGTCTAAGGACTCCCACTGCACTTCTTACTGTGCACATCTCCTAGGGACATTTTGTTAAATAAAAATTGCTATTTATTGATAACCTTATTTTTTCATTTTTTTTAAATAGGCTTAATTTTTTAAGAGCAGTTTTAGATTCACAGTAAAGTGGATAGAACAGAGAGTTTTCCATGTCCTCTGCCCCCACATAAGCATAGCCTCTCCCACTATCACCATCATACACCAGTGGTCCACTTGTTACAGCTAATGAACCAACATAATACATCATTTTCACCCAAACTCCATCACTTACATTAGGGTTATTGTTACTGTCTACCTATGGCAAGTGATTCCTGTTTTTCATTTATAGTAATGACTCAAATTTTCTTTCTAAAATAAACATATTTTGGTTATATAAATTAATTTTTAAATTTTTATTATTATTATTGTAAAGGGTAATGCAAATATGGCACAAATTATGACAATGGTTTGCTAGCAAATTAAGTTGAAGGAACTCTGAGCTAGGTGGTTTCTGAGGTCCCTGCCAGCTCAGAAATTCTACAGTTCAATTTGATGTCATATCAACTATGGTCCTTGAAAGCAGTGTGTGTGAACTGTAAGATCAGAAGTAGGAAAAAAAGCCAACACATACATCTGCAAAACATATATGTGTATTATTCATAAATAAATGAGCAAAGCTTTAAATTTCTCTCAAAAGAAAATGAAAACTACTATTTTAGATATAATCATTATTCATTCTGAATTCCTGGTTATGTAACATGGGATATGAAGTTTACTGTAAATAGAGTGTGAAATTGAGATAAAATAAAATATTCTGACAGCTTCATTTTTTAACCTGAATGTTTAATGTCAGTCACTGAGATTTAACTTCTGCTTTAGTAAGAAATGTCCTGGAACAAATTTTGCTAATAATATAAGGTCCTAACTCAGTTGGGAATTGGTCTAGGAAATTATTTTTTAACCAAATGAACAATTGGCTTCGGATTTCTCTCCTTTGTGCTCAACGCTTGGCTCATTTCCACTTGGGGGAACATGTATATTATTTCCATTTGTCATCAATGAACTTCTCTTTCATTTGATTTAGTTAAATTCAGTAAATGTGTCTTTGGCTGCATCTATTCCTCTCCCCCTTTTCCTTGCTCAATTTAGAAAATCTCAACATTTCTGAAAGAAAGATCAAGTTTATATGGGTCTCTTTGCACCAAATGTTAGCAGCAGATTGCACTAGAAGCAGCCACACCCCAACACTGCACTTGTCCGGATTCTGTGAGAAGGAATCTGAGATCTTGTGTGAAATTACCAAGGTGACACGTTCACATTTCAGAGGTGGTATTTAATCACGCCCCCAGAATTAAGCATTTGAAGTTCTGTGAAGTGAAATGAAGTGAAAGTCGCTCAGTCATCTGACTCTTTGCGACCCCATGGACTATACAGTCCGTGGAATTCTCCAGCCCAGAATACTGGAGTGGGTAGCCTTTCCCTTCTCCAGGGGATCTTTCCAATCCAGGGATCGAACCCAGGTCTCCCACATTGCAGGCAGATTCTTTACCAGCTGAGCCACAAGGGAAGCCCAAGAATACTGGAGTGGGTAGCCTATCCCTTCTCCAGTAGATCTTCCTGACCCAGGAATCGAACCAGGGTCTCCTGCATTGCAGGCGGATTCTTTACCAACTGAGATTTTTTTTTAAAGTACAGTCATTTTTGGAAAAAGGATAACAGTACTCATTCTAAGATTAAGGAAAATTATGTAGCCTTTTAGGGCTTGTACCTACTGCTGCTAAGTCACTTCAGTCGTGTCCGACTCTGTGCAACCCCACAGACGGAAGCCCACCAGGCTTCCCTGTCCCTGGGATTCTCCAGGCAAGAACACTGGAATGGGTTGCCATTTCCTTCTCCAATGCATGAACATGAAAAGTGAAAGTGATTACTCAGTCGTGTCCGACTCTTAGCGACCCCATGGATTGCAGCCCACCAGGCTCCTCTGTCCATGGGATTTCCCAGGCAAGAGTAATGGAGTGGGGTGCCATTGCCTTCTCCTACTACCAGTCACGAAAGGGAATGCAGATGGTCATATGCTCACGGTCGACTGACAGTTGCTCTGTTGTGCATGTCTTCCCATAATTCGGTCTGTTATAACCAGTATAGAATATTTATGAACCGTCAATGGGCTTGTAGCTGCCTGAGTTTACTTGGGGAAGCCCCTGTAGTTAGTTTGTATCCACTGTGTGCTCTGGGCAAGTGTAGGTTTAGAGATCAGATTGCAACCTTTTCCAGTAAGCCACCCTTGCTGCTGCTGCTGCTGCTGCTGCTGCTAAGTCGCTTCAATTGTGTCCGACTCTGTGCGACCCATAGACAGCAGCCCACCAGGCTCCCCCGTCCCTAGGATTCTCCAGGCAAGAACACTGGAGTGGGTTGCCATTTCCTTCTCCAATGCATGAAAGTGAAAAGTGAAGGTGAATTCGCTCAGTTGTGTCCAACTCTTCGTGACCCCATGGACTGCAGCCCACCAGGCTCCTCTGTCCATGGGATTTTCCAAGCAAGAGTACTGGAGTGGGGTGCCATCACTCACGCCTAACTTCCTACCTAACACAGGAATTTTGAATGAAATTGATCAAGTATCTTAAATTGTATTTCCCAGGAACAGACCTTGAAGAGAGTGGCAGACAGGTAATTTTTGGAGTGCTCTCCAGAGAAAAGTCTACATCCTTGTGTAAGGAGCAGGGAAAGACAAGATTAGACAGAGGCAGATCGTCCACCCCTGCAAATGTGTTTACAACTGAGAGCGCAGCATAGCCTACAGGAAACCCTGCAGCTGGGATGGTCTGTCAGGTTTAGTGCAAATGGAGCCAGTAAGTAGGTTTTTGTAGCTCTGTATTATCGCATCCTTGGGGTACTCACTGGGAAAGGGTATAACCTTGGCAAGACAATTCCAGACCTGAGGACGAGCCTCACTGGAAGCCCTCAATACTCTCTACAGCCAGTACACAACAGCCAAGGAAAGAATTCCAGTGTCCGCTCACCGAGTTACCTTATTCTTCATCGTCAACTGAGAAATACACTCTTGTTTTTTGTTTGCAGTCATTGAAGCCCTTCACTTCCATACTGTTAGTTTCTGATGAGCCTATGGAGAAAAGTTTGCACGAATCTCTCCCTACTTCCTGTATATTTGGCTCTCTGAACAAAGAGCCCTGGCACCTGGATTGACGGTTGATCAATTATGAACCCTAGAGTTCGAGACTTCTAGAGAGAGACAGAGCTTCATTTTCCTAGAGCTGGTTGTTTCCGTTCCAGGATGGTGACACCAGCTCCTCTCTGCAGAGAAGGTTTTAGTTTATTTATAATCCTGAGCAAAGTTCTCTCTCTTCCATCTGTCTCTCTCCCCTCTCTCCCTGAAGAAAAGGAGGCAGACATGTCCTAGCGTCTTAATTTTGAGCCTCCTCTCCTGTGGTGAAAACCTCACTCCATCTGCAGTGTGCACTGGGAAATTGGGGCAGACTGAGGGAATGGATGCAAAGAAATGGTCTGATCCCTAATCCAGAGCACCTGTGTGCGTGTATAACTGCCAGGCAAACAAATGGAACGTCAAGCTTGTCAAGAACCCTCTTTCACCAAGTGTTAGCAGAAGTTGCTTTTTAGTCAGTACGTTGTGCCTGACTCTTTTGCCTAGAGTGTGATAGAAACTGCCACATCTCCATACTGCAGTTATCCAGATCTTTCCACTTGGAACTTAACAGGTAGGGCTACCTAAATTGAGAGTATGCATATAATTATGAACTAGGCAGTTTTAACAATAACATATTCATTTATGGCGTCCCTGGTGGCTCAGACAGTAAAGAACCTGCAATGCAGGAGACCTGTGTTCAGTTCCTAGGTTGGGAAGATCCGCTGGAGGAGGGTATGACAACCCACTTTAGTATTCTTTCCTGAGAAATCCCATGGACAGAGGAGCCTGGCAGGCTACAGTCCATGGGGTTGCAAAAGAGTTGGACACAACTAAGCAGCTTTACAGACACACACACGTTAATTTACAGAATATTTAGTGTGTCCACAGCTCTACCCCAAACACATACAAACTCTTAATAATATATGGTATATACACTCGGGGCAGTGAGGTTCCCCGGAAAAGTTCAGTCTTATACCTACACTCTTAGTAATGTCTTACTATCTACAGTGAAACCCTTGATGCCAGAGATGTACCAGAGGCTGAAGTCTCAAAAGAAGGCAGAGCCCTGGATGAGTTCTCCAGCCCTCCAGGCAGCAGTGGGGAAAGCATGGACAGTTGGTCCCAGCTCGCCAACGAGGAGGACAACCCAGACGACACAAGCAGCTTCCTGCAGCTCAGTGAGCGATCCATGAGGTACCTGCACTTTAATTGACTTCCCAGGGAAATAAGTCTCAGCGCAGATTCCAGAAATACATTTTAAATCATTATCTTCAAAGGATCCCTAAAAGAGCAAAAAGGAAAGCTCCTGCTAGGACCAAGTGCCTGCTTGTCATGATTTGTTCTGAGAGCTGTTAATATCCAGTTACGGTTTCAATTAGCTCGACCAAAGTTGAGAGTCATCCGTGTTCCCTTCTCTGCAGGCTCCAGCTAGTGCATCAGTGGTGTGACAACTGTGAGGTTTGTTTGTTTGCTTTAATGAGTTGCTGTTACAAATGGCGTGTTTGATACTTTCTTTCTGGTTCGTTTGTATTTCAGATGCAAGACAGGCTGGGTTTACATGAGGCAAGTGTTTTCACACAGTGTTGTGTTTTTCCCTTTCTCTGCCCTGCCCTCTGTATTGTTGCTCTAGAAAGCTAGACAGGAGCTTAGAGAGATTAGATTTGGGAGAACCTAAGCCCATGGACGGAGAAGCCTGGTAGGCTACAGTCCACGGGGTCGGAAAGAGTCAGACACGACTGAGCAACAGAACGGAACGGAACGGAAGCCACTCAGGAGACATAAACTAAAAATTAGTCCTCTGTGAGGTGAAAATGAAAAGCATCTTCACTTTTCTACCCCAATCTTATTTGATACCAGGCCAACAAGTCTAAGAACTTTTCAGAAAGATCAATTGGAAAGTGGCTTCAGTTGCATCTGAGTGTATGCCTCCTGGAAAGGTTTTTCTTTTTTTCCTGCAGTTCAGTCTGTTTAGACTTAGAAAATGTCACAGTGTTAAATGATTTATCGAAAATTTCAAACACTGGTGGAAATGTTGCAGTATAGCAATAAAAAGCAAAGAGAATTTGAATCTTTGGGTTTATCATAAGTTTATACAGTTAATTACCTCCAGTGTAATGTTTGAGTCATCAAATTTCAATCAGTGAATACATTCAGTACCCCCATGTGAAACCCAAGATAAGAATTTGAAATGAGGGGGTTTAGTTGTCTATTCATAGAACTCCAGAGGGAAGACTGTTCCGTTACACAATACTCCAGCACACATCCTTAGAAAACCTTACTTGCAAGAGAAGTCATTGGAAATTAGAGAAGGTATGAGGACACATGGTGAGTTTGGTGAAATTGGATACATTCCATTGTGCAAGTACAGACAGAACCTAAAAATGGGCTCAACTCTTCTGTGTTCCAGTAAATAGATTCCAGGCTAGTAACTAGACCATATATTGATTGTGCAACCTACAAAAATGATAAAATATGTAATTCCTCCTTCTCTACAACACAGGAAGTATCAGGTGTGGCTCCTCCTCAAAGATTTTAAGATAAAGGAGCTATAAAACTTTGACATTACCCAACTGTGTACTTAAAATTCTGTAGCCCCATAAGAAAAAAAAAAAATGAGACAACTGTATATCCTATGGAATATGCCTCAGAAAAATCGCCTGAATGGCAAAGGGAAAAACCCTACTGGTTTCTGTCAAAAGTCAAGAAGCAGGAAGATCTGCCCCAAGCCAGCATTCTCAGAAGTATCTTAGTCTCTGGAGATATACCCAAGAAGCCTGTTGCTGATGGATAAACTTCCTAGAATGGGGAAGAAAGGGGTTTTGCTGATTGTCACCCACCAGGTGTGATCCACCAAGTCTGAGCCCACTGCAGGAATTACAAAATACTGATGATGAGGATGATGGTGGTGAGTCAAAAGAGTCTTTTATTGTGTTTTCCCCTGATTTGGTCAAATAAACATCAATTTAGGGGTCCTAGACACAAAGCAATGTTCTCTTGGGGCTCAAAGGAAGGACCTCTTGGAATGGTGGAACATCAGTGTCGGCAGTGTGGCCAGGTGGCAGAGACTGGCATTAATATGTCAACTTTTGCTTTGTCAGCAATGGCAACAGTAGTGGCACTAGCAGTCTTGGCATTATGGACCTGGACATTTATCAGGGAAGCATGCCTTCTTCTCCCATGATTAAGTAAGTAGCCACTGAGATGCCGTGATTGTGAGACCACTACTCTGATTCCATCTGGCAATCCATTTTGATCATTCAGGTTGTGCCCGACCACTGGCTTCATCATGTCTGTCCTACCAAGGCTCCCGGAGATGTGTGGTTTCATGTCACTGAAGTAAGAACTCAGGCGTGCCGTAGCCTCACCCTGCCATCAACCGCTTTCTGTATTTTAAGTCTGTCCCTTATACTATAATCGTTTTGGATAAAACTTATCCATATATTCAGACATATATGTCATTTTACCTAGATAGATACAGAGAAGCAAAAATCCATTTAAATTGTACTATACCAAGCAGCAAAGACTACTGTTCAATAGAATATAGTGTGAGAGGCTTTTTCTTTTCTTGTAGACACCTGGGATTATTGTCATTAATGAGTCCAATACCAAATGGCACTATGATGGAGATACATCATCTGCTCCCCACATTATGAGGCCCTTCTAAAGTACCAAGGAAAAAAAATACAATAAGTAAGGCATAAAATATGGTGTATAAAGGGAGAGCAACATGAGGTCAGGACTTTATCTAGAATTTGTGATTGTTCTGGAAAATTAAATGAACCGAAACCTATTTTTGACCATTATGACATTATTTGGAGATTTCTGAAATTTCAGAAAAGGGAAAATGAGATATCGGGCTAAAACTTCTCCCTGTTCTATTTTTTTGTTATTATCCATAGTGAAAGCACTTCTGTTTCACTGTTTAATCAGTATCCTGCCTGTGGGAATATTCCTCAGTGATTAAAAGTTGCAGTGCCTCCTTTACTGTGCTACACAGCCATGATTCGCAGGTAGAGATGAACATAAACGTTATCTTGGGTCTGATTTGTGTTTGAAAGGAGACAAAACAAGCAAACCCACTTTGGGGTAAATTTATTTTTCTCCTTCAGACAACGTTTGTTTAGCTGTCCATCTTTCTACCCAGTATGAGTCTAGGACCCCACAGAATACAGCAGGAGAAAACCAAGACCATCTCTGCTACCCCTGTTAGCATCCTGCTGCTTCATAACAGCAGAAACTGTATCTAGTAGGTCATTTCACTTATGAGATCTTGGATAGAGATCTACCGAAAAATATAGAGCTTTTGGGAAATTGGCCATTCTTCCACAAACAAATAGGTGTTCATAAAAGAACAATTGTACTTTCTCTGGATGTTAGGAATACAATGGAATTTACTAGTCAGATTTTAGCAGTAACAGAGAATATAAGAAAGAATCCTCCCCCATAAAGAGACACATTTTTAAGAGCACCTGCAGTTTAATTTCTAGACAGGACAAAAATACAGGACAACGATGAGTTTCCCAAGATGGCCACTTGCTTTCAGCTGTTGGAACATATACTCTAATTTTAAAATCATTTACTAAATCTTCCCACTATTTGCAAGGCTCCCTAATAAGTACTCACTATAATGAAAATACCTCAGATATTCAACATGCCTATATTTAATGAGATCCTTACTTCGGTTTTCAGAGTCAGACACAACTGAGCGACTGAACTGAACTCACTTCAGTAATGAGTCTCTAGTTCTAAACAACTTCCAGCCTGCTAACAATTCCCAATAAAAAGGAAAAAAAAGAAAAGTTTCATCTAATTGAGATATTTTGTCATACAACTTAAGTTCTAAAGTTTGTGATTGTGTTTTTCCTCATTTCAGGTCAAAGAACCAGCTATATGTAGAAAAATATTTTCCCAGACTAAAATGCAAATTTATGTTGCTATCATGGTATAGAAAAATAATTAGTCTTGAGATGGAAATACAAGATCCTTTAAATGACAAATAAAATGCAGAAGGATAAATCCTCCAATCGGATCTAGTTACCTACTAAATATTTTCTTGACTATTCAAACCTATGTAGGTTTGTAGAAGGGAGGTTGAGAAGAATTGAAGATTGCATCTCTCAGAGTCTCCCACACCAATCATCTCAACTAAAACCATGCAGTTGATCTGGCCTTTTTTTTAGGGGCGAGATTGTCTATTTCAGATCCAGTAGTCCAACGTAATAGCTATATTAGTACTTCTCTAGTATTCATTTATTCCACAAAAACCATAAATATATTTCAAGAGCTTCTATATCAGTAAGACCCATCACTTCATCTTCCATTTACAGCTTGTTCTTCCTAAACATTACCAACCATATACTGTTGTTTTCTCCTAAAGTGAATTGGTAGAAGAAAAGGAGATTCTTAAAGGACAGTCAGAAACCATGGAAGGTAAGCCACTTTCCCATAATTTTGAGACGCAATTTGCCTATGATCTTCCCATGGAAAGCATAGTAAGGTGGTTATGTCTGTGTTCAGAATGTGCCTCTGGAACGCCAGTGGGAACAGCCAGCCGCCAGGGGAGCCTGCTGGTGATAAACTTTGACCTGGAGCCAGAGTGTCCTGACACTGAGCTGCGAGCTACTCTGCAGTGGATAGCTGCGTCTGAACTTGGTATCCCCACCATCTACTTTAAGAAATCTCAAGAAAACAGAATCGAAAAGGTACCTTGACCCCTGTTTGGATGTCTTAAGGCTTTGTGTTTTTATCCCTGCTTGAAACTGAGTAAATGTCCAGTTGACCCATTTGAATGTTTTTGTTCTTGACTTTTCACCTTAGAATTTTGATTAAAACTTTGAAGCCTTCCACCTGCATAAATGTAATCATGACAACTCTTTGACTGCCAGTTTGTTTCCACTAGTTGGGGATGATGAGAAAGTAAATTGAGATGGGATATTTTCAAAGAGTCTGTTATCTTTAGGTGTGTTTCCTTGCTCTTGAATTGACCTTTTCCTATGTTCATTTAAATTAAAAGTAGAGAAGCAAAGATTTGATATATACTAGACCAAACTGAGGTCACACTGATAATTAAAACAAACTGGCATGGTGTCAAAGAGAAGGCATTTTGAATTCCCTGTGGAACAGATTTGCATTGGATGGATTTTCTCATTAATATTCTCCAGCTACCAAAAATATAAAGCTAAGGAATAGATCTTTGGCCAACATCAAAATTAATAGCAACTGCCACTCTAATTCCTATTCTCTAAGACCAATCACTTACTATTATAGAATATCAATTATTAAGGTTAAAACAAGAATTCAACTACCAATGACTCCCCAGGTGGCTCAGTAGTAAAGAATCTGCCTACCTCAGTAGTAAATCTCAGTAGTAAAGAATGCAGGAGATGAAAGAGACACGTATTCCATCCCTGGGTCAGGAAGCTCCCCTGGAGAAGGGAATGGAAACCCAGTCCAGCATTCTTGCCTGGACAGAGAAGCCTGGCAGACTGTGGTCCAGGGGGTCACAGAGAACTGGATATGACTGAACTATTGATCAGGCACACCAGTGTTTTCAAGCTCAATTTTCATAATTTAAAAGTATACTTTTAAAATGATTTAAAATAATGTTGCTATATTGGTTTTCTATTTCTGTGTTACAAATTTAGTAACTTAAAACAGCAACACCAAGGTCTGTTGTTAGAAGTTTGGGTGAATTCCATTCTCTCTACTGAGGGACTTACAAGGCAGAAATCAACTTAGCAGCTTTCTTTGGCACTTATCTGGAAACCACAGAGAGAAATAAGTTTCCACACTTCTTAAGGTTGTCCTGACTCAAGTTACTTGAGGTTGTAGGACTGAAGTCCCATTTCCTTGCAGAAGCCCACTCTCAACTTCTAGAACTTGTGCAATTTCCTGTCACGTGGTCCCTTTGTGCCCTCATGCTGTTAGTTTCCATTACTTCTTCTGCACTAGCCAGAGAAAACTCTGCTTTTAATGGGTTCATTCAATTAAATTACACAGATTAAGTTCACCAGATAGTCTCCCTTTTGATTAACTCAAAAGTAACATTTAAGATATGCCCTAATAAGAGCATTAATTGTCTCATTCTTAGTTTTCTGAATGTTGAGCTTCAAGCCAACCTTTTCACTCTCCTCTTTCACTTTCATCAAGAGGCTTTTGAGTTCCTCTTCACTTTCTGCCATAAGGGTGGTGTCATCTGCATATCTGAGGTGATTGATATTTCTCCCAGCAATCTTGATTCCAGCTTGTGCTTCTTCCAGCCCAGCATTCCTCACGATGTACTCTGCATATAAGTTAAATAAGCAGGGTGACAATATACAACCTTGATGTACTCCTTTTCCTATTTGGAACCAGTCTGTTGTTCCATGTCCAGTTCTAACTGTTGCTTCCTGACCTGCATATAGGTTTCTCAAGAGGCAGGTCAGATGGTCTGGTATTCCCATCTCTTTCAGAATTTTCCACAGTTTATTGTGATCCACACAGTCAAAGGCTTTGGCATAGTCAATGAAGCAGAAATAGATGTTTTTCTGGAACTCTCTTGCTTTCTCCATGATCCAGCGGATGTTGGCAATTTGATCTCTGGTGCCTCTGCCTTTTCTAAAACCAGCTTGAACATCTGGAAGTTCACGGTTCACATATTGCTGAAGCCTGGCTTGGAGAATTTTGAGCATGACTTTACTAGCGTGTGAGATGAGTACAGTTGTGCAGTAGTTTAAGCATTCTTCAGCACAGTGGTAATGATAGGTAGTATCTTAAATTAGCTCCCCAAATTTGCTGCCCTAATCTTTATCCAGTGGTCATGTATGAATGTGAGAGTTGGACTGTGAAGAAAGCTGAGCACCAAAGAATTGATGCTTTTGAACTGTGGTGCTGGAGAAGACTCTTGAGAGTCCTTTGGACTTCAAGGAGATCCAGCCAGTCCATCCTAAAGGAGATCAGTCCTGGGTGTTCATTGGAAGGACTGATGCTAAAGCTGAAGCTCCAATACTTTGGCCATCTCATGCGACAAGTTGACTCACTGAAGACTCTGATGCTGGAAGGCATTGGGGGCAGGAGGAGAAGGGGACAACAGACGATGAGATGACTGGATGGCATCACCGACTTGATGGACATGAGTTTGAGTGAACTCCGGGAGTTGGTGCTGGACAGGGAGGCCTGGCGTGCTGTGATTCATGGGGTCGCGGAGAGTCAGACACGACTGAGTGACTGAACTGAACTGAACTGAATGTTATAAAGTATGTCCACATACTCATTATACTTGTTTCTCAACAACCCGGTGAGAAGACCAGAATGGATATTATCATTCCCTATATACTGATGAACAAGTAAGGACTCAGAGAGGTTGGTCCATGAGAGTCCTATGGACTGAGCCTAGTCCTAGAACCTCACTGCTGCTGCTGCTAAGTCGCTTCAGTCGTGTCTGACTCTGTGTGATCCCACAGACAGCAGCCCACCAGGCTCCCCCGTCCCTGGGATTCTCCAGGCAAGAACACTGGAGTGGGTTAGAACCTCACTGTCTCTACATATGCTTCTCGATAGTTTCTCTCTCTCAAGTTAAATTGCCTTGGAGTTAAAATCTAGATTTTCCTAAAGGTGTAACTGCATCTTAATTTTTATTGCCAAAATCTAGCATCTTGAAACATCCTGAAATGAGAGGTCCTTTACTCTCTGGCTTAGGCTTAAGTACACGGTAGTTAGAATAGCATCTGTCTCTCTCTCTTGCTCTCTGTCTCTGCCTCCCCAGCCAATGGGCTTAGCTACTGGAGAAACTGAGAAGACTTAGTTTATTTTCCATACACTCGTCCACTTCGGCTTCTCTTTCCAGCCAGTGATTCGTGTTTCTGTTTATGCATAGGACTGCCTACAGTTCTATCGTCTCTAAATCTAGATACTATTCCATACTTTGCACACCTTTATTTTCAAGGTGATGAGTGGTTCACTATAATGGTTCACTATAAATTCTCCTCCCACCTTTCCATCCAGCCAGCCAGTGCAAAGGGTGCAGCGATAGAGTGCTTCAGTTTTGGCCCCTCCCTCCTGCCCCACATCATCCCAAGACCCCCTGCCATGGGGAGCAGAACAAAGACATTTTTATCCAGAGTTCTTGGTTTCCTGGAAAAATGAAAGGCAGGTTGGTTTCTAGTTTTATCCCCAGCCCTTTCCTGAATAAAAGCATTGCATGGTGTATTTTAGATGGTTTGTTCATGAAACAGATTTTTATGCTGTTGTTGTTCAGTTGCTCTGTGTCCAGCGCTTTGGGACCCCGTGGAGTGCAGCATGCCAGGCTCCTCTGTCTTCTGATATCTTCCAGAGTTTGCTCAAATTCATGTCCCATTGATTTTTATACAGTCCACCATTCTGAAGAAACAGTGTAACACTCTATGTGAATATATGTCTAATAAATTTGTTTAGATAAAAGGACAAGGAATATGTCACTAACACCTTAATTATATAAATAGTGCTTTGACATGATATTTATTTATCCCCAGTGGATTTTCAGTTATCAAAGGGGATCCCTGTCCTTTTTCATAGCAATTTTTCTGTAAAAATAAATGTTCCATTAGTATGTCAAGATACATTAAATGCTGTTTCACTCCTATTTAGCATCACCTCAAGGGACTTATTTCTAAGTAATATAATTTTAGGGACTGAATCATTTTTTTTTTCTGAGTCAGTTAAAATTCTCTACAGGTAATGGCTTCTCCATAAAAGGGCACTGCCTGTGCCCAGTTCTGTGACAGAACTGGTGAAATAAAGCAAACCCTTATGTGGAATTTTGATATCCCGTCTTTTATTTGGAGCCCTCATTCTGTTTTTTAATTAGTCAGGAAGTTAAGTGGCCATTTTCAAGTGTGAAAGACAGACTATGGCTTCCCACCAAGGAGGCTGTGTCACTTGAAAGCAGCAATGTCTCATTAGCTCCTCATCAGCTTGGAAAAGGTGAAAGAAGTGTCTCTGTTAAGTTCAGCAAGCGAAAGGCAAAGGAGAAAAGGAAAGACATACTCATCTAAATGCAGAGTTCCAAGGAACAGCAAGGAGAGGTAAGAAAGCCGTCCTCAGTGATCAGTGCAAAGAAATAGAGGAAAACAACAGAATGAGAAAGACTAGAGATCTCCTGAAGAAAATTAGAGATACCAAGGGAACATTTCATGCAAAGATGGGCACAGAAAGTTATGACCAGCCTAGATAGCATATTAAAAAGCAGAAACATTACTTTGCCAACAAAGGTCCGTCTAGTCAAGGCTATGGTTTTTCCCGTGGTCATGTAGAGTTGGACTGTGAAGAAAGCTGATCGCCGAAGCACTGATGCTTTTGAACTGTGGTGCTGGAGAAGATTCTTGAGAGTCCTTTGGACTGCAAGGAGATCCAACCAGTCCATTCTAAAGGAGATCGATCCTGGGTGTTCATTGGAAGGACTGATGCTGAAGCTGAAACTCCAATACTTTGGCCACCTCATGCGACAAGATGACTCACTGGAAAAGAGTCTGATGCTGGGAGGGATTGGGGGTGGGAGAAGATGGGGATGACAGAGAATGAGATGGCTGGATGGTATCACCGACTCGATGGACATGAGTTTGAGTGAACTCCGGGAGTTGGTGATGGACAGGGAGGCCTGGCATGCTGTGGTTCATGGGGTCGCAAAGAGTCGGACACAACTGAGTGACTGAACTGAACTGAAAGGACAGAATTCGTATGGACCTAACAGAAGCAGAAGATATTAAGAAGAGGTGGCAAGAATACACAGAAGAGCTATACAAAACGGATCTTCATGACCCAGATAACCACGATGGTGTGATCATTCACCTAAAGCCAGACATCCTGAAGTGAAAAGTCCAGTGGACCTTAAGAAGCATCACTATGAACAAAGCTAGTGGAAGTGATGGAATTCCAGCTGAGTTATTTCAAATCCCAAAGATGATGCTGTGAAAGTGCTGCACTCAGTATGTCAGCAAATTTGGAAAACTCAGCAGTGGCCACAGGACTGAAAAAGGTCAGTTTTCATTCAAATCCCAAACAAGGACAATGCCAAAGAATGTTCTAACACCACACAATTGCACTCATCTCACATGCAAAGTAGTGCTCAAAACTCTCTAAGCTAGGCTTCAGTAGTATATGAACCAGGAACTTCCAGATGTTCAAGCTGGATTTAGAAAAGGCAGAGAAACCAGAGATCAAATTGTCAACATCTGTTGGATCATAGAAAAAGCAAGAGAATTCCAGAAAAACATCTAGTTCTGCTTCATTGACTACGCTAAAACCTTTGACTTTGTGGATCACAACTGTGGAAAGTTCTTAAAGAGATGGGAATACCAGACCACCTTACCTGCCTGCTGAGAAACTTGCATGCAGGTCAAGAAGCAACAGTTAGAACCAGACGTGAAACAACAAACTGATTCCAAATTGGGAAAGGAGTACGTCAAGGCTCTATATTATCACCTCCTTATTTAACTTATAATGCCATCATGAGTAATGGCAGGCTGGATGAAGCACAAGCCAAAATCAAAATTGCCAGGAGAAATATCAATAACCTCAGATATGCAGATGACACCACCCTTATGGCAGAAAGCAAAGAAGAGCTAAAGAGCCTTTTGATGAAGGGTGAAAGTGAAGAGTGAAAACTCCGGCTAAAAACTCAACATTCAAAAAACTAAGATCATGGCATCTGGTCCCATCACTTCTTGGCAAATAGATGGGGAAACAATGGAAATAGGAAAAGACTGTTTTCTTGTGCTCCAAAATCACTGCAGATGGTGACTGCAGCCATGATACTAAAAGACACTTACTCCTTGGAATAAAATATTTGACAAACCGAGACAGAGTATTAAAAAGCAGAGACATTATTTTGCCAACAAAGGTCTGTCTAGTCAAAGCTATGGTTTTTCCAATAGTCATGTATGGATGTGAGAGTTAGACTATAAAGAAAGCTGAGCACTGAAGAATTGATGCTTTTGAACTATGGTGTTGGAGAAGACTCTTGAGAGTCCCTTGGACTGCAAGAATATCAAACCAAACCAGTCAATAGTAAAGGAAATCAGTCCTGAATATTCATCGGAAGGACTGATGCTGAAACTGAAACTTCAATACTTTGGCCACCTGATGCTAAGAGCCAACTCATTGGAAAAGACCCTGATGCTGGGAAGATTGAAGGCAGGAGGAGAAGGAGATGACAGAGGATGAGATGGTTAGATGGCATCACTGACTCGATGGACATGAGTTTGAGCAAGTTCCAAGAGATGTCATGATTGAATACAGAAGCATGTCATCTGTCCCACCACTGCCTGTGAACTTGGCCTTGGAGTGGAAGGACACCTAATATCAGCTTATTAGATAAGACCTGCAGTCTTATTTCAATTCAAAAGATAAATTCCAAACATTCTGGGTGCCCAATGTACTGTCACTCCTCTCCAGTAAATGACACCTTTATTCTCAGGCTTTATCTTTTAGTGTTCCATCTAATTATTAAAATGCTAGGTGCACTTGAACATCATACATTCAGGACATTCATCAAAAGTTTATCGAATATGTACAACATGCCAACATTGTTCTAGGCTCTGGGGACACAGGGAACAAAAGAGGCAAGATGTTCTACCCTTTGGGAGTTCATATTCCAGTTTAGGAAGGGCCCAGGACAGGTAGAAGGTAAACCAAAGGAGGCTCAGCTTGTAAAGATCAAACTTGAAAGGTAATGGGAGCTTATTCTGAATAAGGAAAAATGAGAAACATACTGAAACTGTTCTTTATGCCCTGCAAACCATAAGCCAAATGCAAAGAGTCACCTGGGACACTAACTTACAACTCACATCTTAGGCTGCTTCTTGGAGCTCCCTTTCTAAGAGTGGTGCCTAGAGATATGCACGTTTAACATATTTGTTCAAGTATGATGATTCTGATGAGCACTAAAGTTTGGACTCCCTTCCATAAGAAATGGGCTTTCCAGGTGGCTCTAGTGATAAAGAATCTACCTGCCAATGCAAGAAACATTAAGAGATGTGGGTTCGATCCGTGGATTGGGAAGATCCCCTGGAGAAGAGCTTGGAAACCCACTGCAGTATTCTTGCCTGGAGAACCCCATGGACAGAGGAGCCTGGAGGGCTCCAGTCCATGGAGTCGCAAAGAGTCAGACATGACTGAGAAACTAACACTTTCATAAGAAATATCTTGAAGGAGTGGCAGAATTTGAGGTGGCTTTTAAGTATGCTAACTTCCAAAGGAAAGATTGCTGAGAATCATAGCACTTGAAAATCTAAAATACAGTTTATAAATTTAATTCACAGTGACCTTGATATCAGTTAAATTTAATCTACTTAATTCATGGAGGGGGAAAAATCATGAGAGCCATTTTTTTTAAAAAAAGGATATCAATTAACTAATTGTTCTGCTTTGTGGAGGCAATGCATTATTGTTCTCCAGCTCTTTTACTTCTGTTTAAATTCAATAATCGGGAAGCCGGAATGAGCTGATGACTGGCCTCTTAGTAAATCAGTTGCCTTCCTCATCATTAAGCTCATTTGGGGAATTACATCCTTCTCTTGAGGGCAGTGCATAGAACAGAATGTCCTAAGAGGAAACAGATGTATACCTGCCTTCCTAAGAAAGTGGGTGTCAGAAGAAGACTTGCTTCTTTAATGTCTTACTCTTTTCCACAAGCCAAGTAGAGAAAAGAGAATGAGAAAATATCTATGGCATTTACTGTTAACTTAACTTTCCCCAAAATACTACACTTAAAGTCTCAGTTTTGAAAACAGTACCTGACAAAGGAGAAATAAAGAATTAAATATTGTCTTAGTCAGCTCAAGCTTTTCTAATAAAATAACATAGACAGTGGCTTAAACAGCAGACCTTTATTTCTTAGAGTTCTAGAGGCTAGAAAGTCTGAGATCAAAGTGCCAGTAGGTGCATTTCCTGATGAGGGACAGCTTCCTTTCTGTGCAGCTTCCTTTCTTCCTTTCTGGCTCTCTCATGGCAGAGAGCCGGCTCTGGTATCTCTTCATCTTCTCAGAAGGGCATGAATTCCATCCTGAGAGCCCCATCCCCATGACCCGGGGGATGCTTTTATGGCCCAATGCTCGAGCCAATCAAATCAGATTCCTCTCTTGGGATGAACCAGGCTTTGGGGTTTTCTCAAGATCCCTGGGGAGTCCCAGGGTACAGCCAAGGCTGAGAATCTCGACTCCTACAGGCCATAGTTGCAGGAGCAATATAAAGACCAGCTCACTAGTGCTTAATGAAATGGACTGCCTTGGAACAAAAGAAGGTAGCTGCTTTCAGAAATCTACATTGAGTGTTTCCCAAAAAATCTAAACAATTTGCAACAATTCTAATAGATTCCTTTTGATACCTGGATTGGGAAGATCTCCTGGAGAAGGAAATGGCAACCCACTTCAGTATTCTTGCCTGGAAAATCCCACAGACAAATGAGCCTGAGGGGCTACAGTTCATGGGGTCACCAAGAGTCAGGCACAACTTAGCAACTAAACAACAACAACCCACAGGTCCTACCATATGATTTTATAAACAACTAATTGAGTAAATGCACCTGAGAATATAAAAGGTACCTACCATGTGATACTTACCTTCAAACAGGTCTACAACATACCATCACAGGATGTAGATTCTTCTACCTTCCTAAAACGAAACATTTGTTCAAGCAGATGGCAACTCTGATACATAGGAAGGGAACCTAATTGTTATTAATTGTGAAATGATACAAAATGAAAATTTTTATTTGTCAGTACGTTGGAAAGAAAAACTCAGATCCCTGACATCCTAAAGCTGATTATGAAATTATCAAGTCCATAGCATGGACAGACACAGTGAAAGATATAGGGACAGCTGCTAAATAGAATGCAGTTTTTAAAGACTGTAGGAATGAACTGGAAGCGTCCTTTTCTGGCTTATTTACAGTCTTGGCTTCATTTTGTCTAGAATATTTTTTAAATAAAGGAAGAAAAGAAAGTGTAAGACCTTCCTTACTCATCAACCCCATCGATGTTTCAAGGTCTTAATGTCTGAGATGAAGCCATCACAGACTAAGAGCATGCTATATTTAGCGGGACCAGATCATTTTTAAAAATTGCTTTACTGGGATGTGCTTAACCGTTCAGTCATGTCTAATTCTTTGCGACACCGTGGACTGTAGCCCACCAGGCTCCTCTGTCCTTGGGGATTCTCTAGGCAGGAATACTGGAGTGGGTTGCCATTTTCTTCTCCAATTTATTGGGTTATCAACCTGACTTTAGAAGTCATGAGACAGATTCTAGCATGTGGCCATTTCACACTGATAGGGTAGCCTAGTTGGTAGGACATTTTGACAATTTTGGGTCAGTTCACAACAACCTGTGGTCATCATCACAGACCACAGTGGGAGACCCTGCTTCAGCAGGCCCAAAATAGATGGAAAGTAGCTAATACCTTCCAGAAAGGTCTGAAGCAGACAGGCTTCTGGGAAGAGTTTAGCCAGTATTGACATCTGCTTTGTAATTTTCATTCTCTCCCAGAGCAATGACTCAGAGATTAAAGTTGGGAATAAGATGGTGGCCCAGAAAACTAAAGTGTACAGAAAGAGAAAAAAAAGTGCTGAGACTAAGTTTGTATTTCTATGTACTTTATACTGCATCTTTATAAAACATGCTAAAGAAGAGGAAACACCCTTAAGGGATAAGTCTGGTCTAAGACCACTGATGACCCTGGAGGAAAATCTTGAAGAAAAGTCGATGAATTATTAATATGAGCCTCTCTCAGTGAGACCTCAGAAACTTGATGTTCAAACCTTCTGCACTGGGAACACCTTTCTCCAGTAAGAGCTGGAAAAGTCTGATTAACAAAATCAGGCAAAGACATCCTAGCCTTTCTCCCCTTTTTCCTGACGCCTCATGTTTTTGCCACCTACTCCAGTAGAAAAACATGCGTGCCTGGGATCTTTCATACACACCAACATACAAGTAACGGCTCACAGAATTATTTTTATGCAACTCTGTGAATTTACTAATAACTACCTAGAGTATTCCTCTTTCTGACGGTATTTGTGTTCTGAGCAAAGTCTTAACCTAAAGGATTAAGTTCTCTAAAATTTCAGGCGTCTGACAGTCAGAAAGCACAACAGAATTGTGAGGGATACCGGACAGCTAACAGTCTGAAATTCTGTCACTGAGCCTGATGGAGCTGATTGGAGCTAACTTTCCAGGGCTGTTGTAATGACCAGTGAAGAGGGGTCCCGGGCACCCCACCTCCACAGCATGCATGCCCACTCCCAGTCACAGGTGATAAAACACCTGCCCCATGACCATCTCTGACTTTGCTCTTTGCCCACTACCATGGCACCAGTTCAGGCTCTGCCTTGACTTAGATTCGCAGCCTTGACTCATTTTTTGGAGCATCCTATCTGTAGGAAATTATTGAGTAAGCAGCCCCAAGATGTGCCTGGTAATTTTTTAATGGTGTATGTGCAAATATGTAAAACTCAAGAATGAATATTTAGACAACGTACAGCTTCAATGATTCTGGATGTCACTTCATATTTCAAGTAGTCTTATTGATCATTTTGAATGCATTTGATATATTTGACTCACATTTGGATGTTTGCTGCTGCTGCTAAGTCACTTCAGTCGTGTCCGACTCTGTGCAACCCCATAGTTTGGATGTTTAGCCTTCTGTAAATATTTATTGAGTCCCTAGTAGGTGCAGGCACAAGATACTGGGTTGGCCAAACAGTTCATTCACGTTTTTTCCATAAGATGTTACCAATATGAAGTGATTAAGGACTTCCCTGGTTAACTTTCAGTGGTTAAGAATCCGCCTGCCAACGCAGGGGACATGGGTTCGATCCCTGGTCTGGGAAGATCCCACAGATTGCAGAGCAACTAAGTTAGTACACCGTAACTACTGAGCCTGTACTCCAGAGCCCGTGATCCCCAACAAGAGAAGCTATTGCAGTGACAAGCCCTCTCACTACAACAGAGCAGCCCCTGCTCACTTCAACTAGAAAAAGCCCACACACAGCAACAAAGCCCTGGTAAAGCCAAAAAAAAAAAAAAAACTGCGAGAGGCAGATCAGATGGTGTCATTTCCCAGGGAGATTACTGTCTATAATACTGTTGCCATCAGCTTCCCACTGGTCTCCCTTTTTGCATCTTCCTAAAACTCTTTGAGATGATGTTTATGTTTCCATGTATTAAAAGTTAAGCATTTTATTTTCCAGCCTAGAAAATTGCTTTATTCTGATTAAGCCAACACAAGGCAAATGAGTACAATAAAGCACTGATTTCCGTAACTGCCAAAGCTGGTGCTGTCACAGCAGCTGGAAGAAGAAACATAATTTAATAGTAGCTCTCTGGGAAACAACTTCTCAGTAATTGAAATGAATTAGCAAATTCAAACCGAAGGGGGCAGGGGACGATCAGAAAAAATTAGCATTCCAATTTGTGGCTCATCTTCAAAGTCTGAGCAAATGTGAAACGAGCAGGGCAAAGAAATTCTAGAAGGAAACATTGAAGAAATAGTAACTAAACTACATCTCTCATCTTTTTAAGAAATAGATTTTTCTTCCTCAATAAACGAGACTAGAGTCCCAGCCTTTCCTTTATCCCAATGTTCCAAATAAATATTAATGTCTTACTATCCTACCTTGGAGAAGGAAATGGCAACCCACTCCAGTTTTCTTGCCTGGAAAATCCCATGGAGAGAGGAGCCTGGCAGGTTACAGTCCATGGGGTCGCAAAGAGTCGAACACGACTGAAGTGACTTAGCATATTCTCCTACCACCAAAAGGCATGGGGTGCTGTAGCAAAAAGAGCTTTGGGCTGTAGTGTCAGAAGACCATGCATCCTGGGACTTCCCTGGTGGTTCAGTGGTTAAGACTTCACTTAATGCAGGCGGTGTGGGTTCCATCTCTGGTCAAGGGGATAAGATCCCACATACCTTGTGATCAAAAAGACAAAATGTAGACAACAGAAGCAATACTATAACAAATTTGATAAAGACTTTTAAAATGATTCACATTAAAAAAAGAAGACCATCTTACTGCCAACTTTTCATCTCACAAACCCACAATTTTTCATCTTTAAATGCCTGCTTTGCAGGGTTGTTGATGGAATTAAATGAGATTACATGCTTGAAAGGTACTTCCTACAGGTTTTGGCTCTTAATAGTTGTTACTTTTCTCTATACATATCTGACTAAGGAGTTTAAGAGGACTTCATGCTGAGCTTTAGGCTACAGTTTCATGAAGGGGACCATCTGTAATGATTTTCCCATCTTCCAGTGCTCCAACTCAACCTGCAGTCAGATGCTTTCTAAGTTGTGGCCAATTGAAAATGATACCTTAGCCAGGTGATGAGTCTAGGATGTTTCCTCAATCTTTCCTTTTCCTGTTCCAATGGAAAGACAGTGTCTCTTGAAACTTGATGAAGGAGGAGGGAACTTTTCAAAGTGGAATGAGGAACCAGTAAGTAAAACTACCCAAAAGTTTGTGGTTCAGTCGCTAAAGGCATCCCCAACTCTTTGTGAGCCCATGGACTGCAGGACGCTAGGCTTTCCTTTCATTTACTATCTCCTGGAGTTTGCTCAGATTCATATTCACCTAAGTCAATGATATCTAACCATCTCATCCTCTGTCACCCGCTTCTCCTCCTGGCCTCAGTCTTTCCCAGAATCAGGGTCTTTTCCAATGAGTTGGCTCTTCACAGCAGGTGGCCAAAGTATTGTACTGGAGCTTCAACATCAGTCCCTTCCAATGAATATTCAGTTGATTTCCTTTAGGAGTCACTGGTTTGATCTCTTTGGCATCCAAGGGACTCTCAAGAGTCTTCTCCAGCACCCAAAATTTTAACACAATTTATTTGACCTAAATGGTACATCCTATGAAAGATTATGTATGACACTGATAGAAGGGACTGGGAACCGTGCTATACAGACCCATTAGAGAGAGTCTAACCCAGAGAAAAGTGGATCTGAGGGAACTCTTCAAATACCTAAAAGATAAGATGTTGGAAGAAGAATTCCATGTAGACTCTCAAAAGTTGGTGGATGGCAACAGCTGTGAGGAAAATCTCAGTTCAGTTGAAAGAACCCTCTAATAATCTGAACTGTCTACAAAGAAAATAGACTGTCCTGAAATATAGTTCCCTGCCACTAGAGGTATTAAAAAATAGCCTGGAGAGCCATTGGCTTTGGTAGAGTGGTTGAGTGAGATGATTGGAGGATCCTCTGTGATATGTGAGTCCTAACTCTGTGCTTTCCTCTAGTTTCTAGATGTCGTGCGGCTGGTCCATCAGAAGTCCTGGAAGGTGGGGGATATCTTCCATGCCGTGGTTCAGTACTGCAAGATACATGAGGAGCGGAGGGATGGGACCCCAAGTCTCTTTGACTGGCTCTTGGAACTGGGATAAGAGAGCAGTCTCCTGAAGAGTACCCCTTTCCTTCTTTCCAGCTTAGATTACAGTGGTTTGCTCTAAATGCTCTAAACTTCCTCAAAACATCACATCACATTAACAGAGCTAGGAAAAATCTGTTCCTCAAGTCTGCTGCACATGGAATAAATCTGAGGGAAAGCAAAATACAGGTCTGTACAAATCAACGCAACCTGTTGGTGAGTTTAAAAGAGCTTGTGTTAGAATGGCTGGAGAAACAGAAATTGTAATGGGCCCAGATGGAAAACTTAGGGCTAGGCCTAAACTCTAGGAGAGTTGCACTTGCATAATTTTAATAACATAAAATGTCATGTAATATCTCCAATTATGTGAATCAACTGGAAACAACATCACTGGTCAAAATCATTTTATAAACTCTGCTGTAATCTTTATTTTACTTTTTTGAGCAGATTAAAGGGTCTATCAGTCCAGGTAAATATTTAAGATACAGGTGAGAAATTTCCAAATTTTTGATATAAAAGCTTTTCAGTTTTAGACCGTTACCAGTGGATATTCACAGAGATGCAAGGATATGTCAGTGTTGCCTGCAGAGGTGATTTCATTTGTTCACTGTAGCCCACTGATAAATATTTCATATCTCCCCAGCAATGTCTGAGTTCCCAGCTAATCAAAAGACTCTTGGTGTTCAGCTGAGAGAGAGAAAGGTGGAAGATTTTCTTATTTCCATCTGTTTATTACATGAGTGACATGGTTACAGAACTCTTACCCTATGGGAAAGCTTTCCTACTAAAGAGAGTCTTTGGAGAGAAAATCTGCTTGTATATTAAATTATATAAAATATAAGCTTTCATTTTTATTGTAAATTATGGAGAGATTATCATAAATAATAAATCAAGTTAGCCTTCGAGGTTCATAAAATATGAAGAGATTATTGTTTCAAGTTGGATATTGACACTTGAGCCCTATGATTTCATTATAAACACGTTGGTACCCGTATGGCAGACCTGCTAGTCAGATGACATTTATAATGATGGATGCAGGGTTTGACATATCCAGTTAGGATCATATACTTCTTAATTTAAGGATACTGGCATTTAATTTGGGGAAAAGAAAATATTGTCACATTGAAGTATTTTAAAAACAGAGATTTACTTTTTTGAAAAATAAAGGTATTTAACTTCTCCCTAATAGGTCTTTTTCCCCTTCAGCTAAATGAGCTAGACTGGCTTTTATTTTCTTGATCAAAGAATGTGTTTATTAAAGATTTCCTGAAATACTATGCTTTTACACTATTTTTAAGATTGTCAAGTAATTTTAAATGTGAACAAAGTCCCACACCATCTATGCCGGCTTTCTGTGTCATTCACGTTGACAAGAAATGGACATTTCTTGAAATGTCAAAAAAACTTTATTGGAAGTCATCCTCCCTACCACCCACCCCCAGGATTCTTTCAAGGACTCATTAGGCATTTATTATAGAAAAATAGTCCAAATTTGGGTTATATATTTAATTGACATGTTATACAAATACCAAACTTGAACATTTATCCATCCTCTCAAAGTGAAAATTCTTTGTGATACTAGATGGAAAAGGATATGTTTATTTTCTGAACAACCCCAAAAGACTGTAATATTGTGTGTAGATTTTTGTTGTGCTCGAATGTTTACTTATCCTACAAAGCACAAATACCGAATTATAACCATGTGATGAAATATATGTTGTACCTAAAGTTGCAAACTAATTAATAAATTTTTGTTGCCAAGTGGTTGATCATTTTTTCTCCCAGAGCTTAAGTGCCTCATAGGAAAAGTCACAGTGTGATTATACACTTCACTGTCCCACTTTCGATTTTTGAATAAGCCGATATTCTTTGACTAAATTGTTGGGATCAGTAGTATTCACATAAATCTTCACTTCTCAATCTTAGCATCACTGTCAGGTAAGGCTGGATAATTCTTTGTTGCGGGGGTGGGGATACTGTCCTTCATATTGTTGAATGTTTAGTAGTGACCCCCTCCCAACTTCTACCTATAGATGTCGGTGACTATCTCCTCCCAGTTATGACAACCAAAAAAGTAGATCCTGGGGGGCAAAATCACCATTGGTTGAGGATCTTTGGTGTAAATAATGCCTTGAAAAGGCAGAGTCTGAGGCTCTAGGAGGCATTAGGTTAAAGGAGAACCCCAGTACGAACCTGAAAAACAGGCATTGGGAAGATCCCCTGGAGAAGGGAAAGGCTACCTACTCCAGTGTTCTGGCCCGGAGAATTTCATGGACTGTGTAGTCCATGGGGTCACAAAGAGTTGGACAAGACTGAATGACTTTCACTTTCACTTTTCACTTGCCCACACCCTCCCAGGGCTGACTGTGGCCTTTACAGTAAGTCTCAGAGACGAGAGAGGCACAAGGCAACCAGGCATCTCCAGACCTGGGACTAAACCAACCTAGAAGCAAGTAAGCTGGAGGTAAATGTTCAGTCTTAGAGATAAATGGACTGGTGCTCTTTGAACTCATTAGAATATATTGTGATGCCGATATATAGCAAAAGAAAAAAAAAGATTATTCAGGTAATTAAAAATAAGGATAGTAAAGTAAAATCACTCAGTCGTGTCCGACTCTTTGCGACCCCGTGGACGGTAGCCTACCAGGCTTCTCCGTATATGGGATTCTCCAGGCAAGAATACTGGAGTGGGTTACCATTTCCTTCTCCAGGGGATCTTCCCGACCCAGGGATCGAACCCGGGTCTCCTGCATTGGAGGCAGACGCTTTTAACCTCTCAGCCACCAGGGAAGCCCAAATAAGGATAACATTATCTACTATTCTCAACAATTCTGTTAGTTGCAATTTTTATGATGATTTTCCAAAAGTGGGAAGCTAAAATATAGAGAACCTAAATGATCTGTACAATGCTTAAAACAATGAGGGGCAAAAGTGGGGTCTGATATGACTTAAAGAGGTGAGCTAATTTTTTCCAGCTCCCACAGCTATGAAGAATTTGAGCATAGGCAGCCTGACTGCAAATCTTAACCACTGTACCATACTTCTGGCTGTGAGCATGTGCTATTTTTATTACTTGAGTAAACGAAATAGCATCTACATTTTTTTTTAAATGAGATCTGTTTTCCTAATAGCTGTATGAAAACTGGAAAGATTGTGTAGAAATAGCTAGACAGTTGTATCAATATTTTAATTACAGTCTGATGTTTTCGAACTGAAAAGCCATATTTGATAAAAATTTAAATGCATCTCTTACAATCAAAATTATTTCATTGAGGTTAATTTATGTGTGAGACAGTGTGTGTGTGTGTGCTGACTATTCAGACATTTAGACTAATAAAACAAAACGTTTTCTTTTTCTATAGGTTAATTATGTTTGAAAGAAACAGACACCATGAACACCAGCCCACATAAATAAAAACATAGTCAACCTCAAAAGTTATTAGATTTATAGAAAGAAATTATTGAGATACCTGAGCATTTTATTTACTAATAAAAAGGCTTGGATATGCTTATGTAAAGAATTCTCCATCTGCCAGAGGACAATGTCAAATAAAAATAAACTCTAGGCATTAGTAAGGAGTGACTTTATTTGAAAGGATTACTACAAGAAGGGGAAAGGGACTGTTCCAAAGGGAAGGAAGGGGGACTATTTCTATAGCAAAGTAAGAAAGCTCCAACTGTGAGATCTACAAGTGTTCTGGGCCAAAAAAGAGGTTTTATTTCAGAGAGAAAAGGACTAGAAAGAGCCAGGTGTGGAGAATGAGATAAGCCAGTGCAGGTGTCATGATGGGGCAGTAGATGAGAGAATGTTTTATGCTGGGCTCAGTCTATTCTCAGGAGGGGTTATTTAAGGAGACACTATATACTGGATCCTGCCAACAAGGATGTGTCAAAGTTAAGGAGCCTGGAGAAAGTCAAGAAACTTAACTAAAGTTTGGTTAGCAAGTATATTCCTCTAGTTGATCAGTGGGTACAACTAGTTCAGCTAAGGATTTATGAGACCAAGAATGGAAATTTGAAGGGTCCTTGTGAACACGGGGGCTTCCATGGGTCCAAGTCTCAGAGCTGAGCTCCTAAGAGCCAGTCAAGGTCAAGACCTGAAATCAGACCTCTTTTAGGAAGAGGTATGTGTGAGTGCCAAGGCCTTCTAGGTTAACCATCTCAGTCTGCCTTCTAGCATGATAAGTTGAATATCTATGTCTTCATCACTGATTGAAAGCTTCTTGAGGATGGAGCCATCTTTAACTCATGTATGGACTTGCTCATCATCTCTAGCACAATGCCTTGTCCATGGTAGATGTTGAATTGAACTGATAAAGCTAATGGACCTTGGATAATTAAGGCTTTGGTTTACATCTAGTGATGGTCAACCATTAATTTGAGAAACACAATTTTACTCTAAAGTTCTCCTTAGTTTTCCAGAGACCTGCCATATTAAATGTCTCAAGACTTTGTATAAAATTACTTCTTTACTTCCGTAAGTGAAACTTCCTAAAAATATTTGCCTTTTATTTTAGTTGCATTAGACCATTCAGTCATAGAAAGGAGAATGTCTTCATGGTACTGGGATGAATTTAAGTGATATCCAGGACATTATCAGCAAGACTTAGAGGCCAGTTGGGTGCAGATTAGGTCTGAACAAGATGGACAAGGGGAAGAATCATTTGATCCTCCCTTCCTATCAGTAAAGATTTTCTGTGCTCAAACAAATGAACAAAATGCTAATCCACTGTTACTGATGTAAGAATCCTTTGGCCACCTAAGTTTTTCTTTTCCTGAAATAATCAGCTCAAAAATACCCTTGCAAAGCCCCATATCCAGTTTCACTTTTTCTCAGTTTCATATCTCCTTCCCATTTCTTCTGCTTTTGTCCTTAAAAACAGCCTTTTATTAAAACTTATCAATGTCGACTTAAAAAAATGCATGAGAAAGTTGAGAGGCAAGTTTTATTTGGGGGCAAAATGAGGACTATAGCCTGGAGGTAGCACCTCAGATAGCTCTGAGAAAGTGCTCCAAAGAATCAGAAGGAAAGGTCAGTATTACATGTGATTTTAGTGAAAGAGGAATACATGCAATCAAGTGCATATTTTTGCAGATTTCTGCTCATCAGAAGGAGCAATTGTCACCATGATTTCAGTGCTTTTCTATACATGAAGAGCTATAAGAATTGAGCTCATAAAATCAGCTCCTAACCATATCTGAAGACTTGTTATGCCAGTTTTTTCCCAAAACACAGTAGTGCCTTATTTCTGCTCTCCAACCCAAACTCCTTTCAGGAGGTGTTGAAAATCAACAACTTGGGCATACACACCGAGGAAACCAGAATTGAAAGAGACACATGTACTCCAATGTTCATCGCAGCACTGTTTATAATAGCCAGGACATGGAAGCAACCTAGATGTCCATCTGCAGACGAATGGATAAGAAAGCTTTGGTACATATACACAATGGAGTATTACTCAGCCATTAAAAAGAATACATTTGAATCAGTTCTAATGAGGTGGATGAAACTGGAGCCTATTATACAGAGTGAAGTAAGACAGAAAGAAACGCACCAATACAGTATACTAACACATATATATGGAATTTAGAAAGATGGAAATATAACCCTGTATACGAGACAGCAAAAGAGACACAGTTGTATCGAACAGTCTTTGGGACTTTGTGGGAGAGGGTGAGGGTGGGATGATTTGAGAGAATGACATTGAAACATGTATGTTGTCATATGTGAAACGAATCAGCAGTTCAGGGTCAATGCATGTTACAGGATGCTTGGGGCTGGTGTGCAGGGATGACCCAGAGGGAGGATAAAGGGAGGAGGGAGGTGAGAGGGGGGTTCAGGAGGGGGAACTCATGTACACCTGGGGCGAATTCATGTCAATGTATGGCAAAACCAACCAATATAATATTGTAAAATAAAAAAATAATAAATTAAAAAAAAAAAGAAAATCAACAACTGCAACAGCACATGATTTAATCCTTGTAGAGGAAGATGGCAAGTGCCAATTTGTAGTTGACATCAACAATTATTTGTTTGCCTTTGGGAGATTCCCTCTGCTTTGTTGAATTCTGTCCCATCTGCTACTTTACTCTCTGTTCTGCCTGTTTCTGGTCCAGAATGTAGCAAGGACTCCAGATTCTACCATGATACTCCAAGCACCACAAAACCCAGGTGCAAAGATTGTTTCATGGCAGATTGTGTTGTGTCTGGGCTGAACACCTGGTCCAAATACTTATACACATGCAACATTTTTCTCTCTTATCGAGTCACAAACAGTAGCATGTGGCCCAGATAAAGTAGGAGCAAGCACTGTTTTCCTTCTTTCAGATAAAAGCAAAAGAAATCAAATTGCCGTTTGTTAAGACAGAATAAAGATGGATGATACCAGGAGAGCATCTGGTTTCCAGTGCACTGGATTCTTCTCCATTGTCACATGTTCCATTTGTGAAGGTTACCCTTGCCTACTGTTTCAAACAATAGGACAGTTATTTTACACCTAGCAGTATTTTTAGTGAAAAAGACAGTAGACCACATATTGTTTTTTTGTGAAACTCATAGAAATATCTAATAAAGCTTCATCCAATTAGTTCACTTATTTCCTTCTTTCCTCATGTTTGACATCACGATCTCCTTCTAAAATTTAAATGCAAAGATACAGTAGAAAAATCAGTAACTTAAATCCCAGCTGTATGTGCCCTCCAGCATAGGACTAAATGTTTCTGAAACATTTTATTTTGTTTTTTAACATAACAAATAAAGGATGCAGTAAGGCAATATATGAGAACACTTCCAACTAGAACATTCTACAAATTGCTATTTGGCAGAGAGAAAGGTAAATGTAAAGATGATACCAACACTTGTGTGGAATTCAATGTCTCAGGAAAATAATTAATGGTTCCTAAAGAGGTTTCCATTCAACTCCAAGAACTTCTAGTTTCTCTTCAAATCCTAGGGATTGAGGGCCTGATGCTACTCTCCCGATCATGCCATGAGACTCTGTTCTTTCATCTGAGTGAGTGCTAAGTCCAGTCTGACTCTTGCGACCCCAGTGGACTCTAGCCCATCAGGCTCCTCTGTCCATCGGATTCTCCAGCAAGAATGCTAGAGTGGGTTGCCATGCTCTCCTCTAGCGCATCTTCCCAACCCCCCCAGGGATCGAACCTACATCTCGTATGTCTCCTCCATTGACAGGCACATTCTCTACCATTAGCGCCACTTAGAAAGCCCTTTATTAGGGCTTCCCTGATAGCTCAGTTGGTAAAGAATCTGCCTGCAATGAAGGAGACCCTGGTCTGATTCCAGGGTTGGGAAGAGTATTCTTGGGCTTCCCTTGTGGCTCAGCTGGTAAAGAATCCATCTGCAATGCGGGAGACCTGGGTTCAATCCCTGGGTTGGGAAGATCCCCTGGAGAAGGAAAAGGCTACCCAAGTATTCTGGCCTGGAGAATTCCACGTACTGTATAGTCCATGGAGTCGCAAACAGCTGGATACAGCTGAGCAACCGTCACTTTCACTTTCTTCCCTTCATCCAGGTTTGTTGAAAACAGTGATCACAGTTTTAACCACCTGCCACTCAAAGCAGATGAAATGTATTAGTTGTCATTAAAAATGCACCAATTACAATGGTTAAGACAGTAAATTCCATGTTTTTTTACCATAATAAAAAAAAATTCAAAAATGCATCAGTTAAACTAGAACTCTTATACACAGCTCTGAAAAAACAGGAAGTCATAACTTCTTATGCTGGAGAAGAAAACAGGCAACCCAGTCCAATATTCTTGCCTGGAGAACCCCCATGGACAGAGGAACCTGGCAGGCAACAGTCTATGGGGTCACAAGAGTCAGACATGAATAAACCACTACCACCAACTTTTTGTGCCCATAATAGCCTGTTGCATGTGTGTGTGATAGGTTGTTTAGTCACGTCTGACTCTTCCTGACCCTATGGAATGTAGCCAGCCAGGCTCCCCTGTCCAGGCAAGAATACTGGAGTGGGTTGCCATGCCCTCTTCCAGGGGATCTTCCCAATCCAGGGATGAAACTTGAGCCTCATATGTCTCCTACATTGGTGGGCGGGTTCTTTACCTCTAGCACCACCTGGGAAGTCCATAACAGCCTGCTAGTATGGGTGTTCATTGGAAGGACTGATGCTAAAGCTGAAACTCCAAATTTTGGCCACCTCATGCGAAGAGTTGACTCACTGGAAAAGACTGATGCTGGGAAGGATTGGGGGCGGGAGGAGAAGGGGACGACAGAGAATGAGATGACTGGATGGCATCACCGACTCGATGGACTTGAGTTTGAGTGAACTCCAGGAGTTGGAGTGGAAAAGAATGGAAAAGAATCTGAAAAAGAATATATAGGGAATTCCCTGGCAGTCCAGTGGTTAGGACTCTACTATCTCACCACTGACGACAAAGGTTCGATCCTTGGTTGAGGAACTAAAATCCCACAAGTTGTACAGTGGGGTCAAAAAAAAATTTTAATTAAATTATTTAAAAATAAAAAGAATAAACATATATGTATATAACTTAATCACTTTTCTGTACACCTGAAACTGCTTGTTAAGTCACTTCAGTCGTGTCCGACTCTTTGCGACCCTGTACACCTAAAACTGCTTGTTAAGTCACTTCAGTCATGTCCAACTCATTGCGACCCTATGGAGAACAGCCCACCAGGCTCTTCTGTCCATGGGATTGTCCAGGCAAGAATACTAGAGTGGGCTGCCATTTCCTCCTTCAGGGGATCTTCCCAACCCAAACAATGTAAATCAATTATGTATCAATAAAAATTTAAACATTTTCTTTAATTTTAAAAAAGAACAGAAATCTGCAAGAATCCAATATGTCCTTATTCTTTGGTCAGTTTTTCCTCTCACCCCCGCGTTTCTCAGATTGTATATTTTCCCACTTTCAGCTAAGATCCCAATACATTCTCTCCTGACATTTTCTGAACTATCTCCAGCTCTTGCTGCCCCACCCCCATCAGGTTGTATATTTCCTTGCCCTGCAGGAATTCATGGGTTGATGACTCCTTGAGTACACTGTTGTCTGAGGTATGGAACCTCATCTTTTAGAATGTCAAGGGCAATACTGTCATCATCAGAATTCCTCTGGCTAAAGAATCAGTAACACTTAAAAATAAAAGGAGTTTCTTCCTGGGAGAAAGTTAATTTTCCATACTCAGCATTGGAGGTTTGGGCAAGCCCTTGAGTTGGAAGATGGTGACATCTGCTAGCATCTAACTGAATTTTGAGCCTCGTCAACTTCTGATGATTCTGAAAACAGGGGACAGCCCTGGTATGAAGGTTCCTGGTGTTAATTCACCAACACTTTACTAATGACCACTCCCTCTGTGCTCCTCGTTCAGGTCCATATAAGTCATCTGAGTATGGAAAAAAATTATGGCTCCAGTTTTGCAGGTGAGAAAGTGGAGATTCAGGGGTGAAAGGGAACTTAATCAAGGTTTCAAAGAATAATAAAAATAACGGCAACTAAGATTTACTGAGCATTTGATCCACGTACCAGACATATGTGAATGTTACTTAATCTCCCCACCAGCCCTCTGAATTAATAAAATATTGTTATTATAATTTCATTATTGAAGCATCTGGAACATGGTAAGAAGTAGCTGGCTTATAATCACAGACCTAGAAATGGGTAGAGCAGGATTTACCCCCAGACAGATCAGAGCCTGCACTCTGAACTTCTGCTGCAAGGTTTTTAATTTAGTATAAATTAGAGGAATGAGAAGTAAGCCAGGTCAAAGGAGATACAAGGCAGACAGGAAAAAAAGCAGAGTCACAAACCAGAAATCATCCTTATTGGTTCAATCGCATCTTTTCTCAGCTGCCATCATGCTCCCCAAATAGACTAGATGAACAGAACTCTGTGTTACTTGATATCGACAGCAGTTAAGGCTGGGAAAGTGGAGATGATGACTAAAAGTTTGGGTTAATTCTTTAGAGCTGTGGTCCCCAACCTTTTTTGGCACCAGGGACTGGTTTTGTGGAAAATAATTTTCTATAGATGAGGGGGTTGGGTGTGGTTTCACGATGCTTCTCATAAGGAGTGCGCAACCTAGACCCCTCACTTGCATAGTTCACAGTAGGGTTCATGCTATTATGAGAATCTAATGTCACTGCTGATCTGACAGGAGGCAGAGCTTAGACACGTGATAGGGAGTAGCTGTAAATACAGACAGAGCTCCCATTGGTCACCTGCCACTAACTTCCTGCTGTGTGGCCCACTTCCTTACAGTCCAGGGACCAGTACCGGTTCATGGTCTTGGGACCGGGGACTCCTTATTTAGAATATCCCCATGCAAACAGACCATACTTCTAGATCATTCACATAACCTCCCTCCAGATAAACGCTTCACTTAACTGCAAACTGTAAAGGTGTCCTCAACCTGGATAAGCACCAGGTTACAAGAGGTTTCCCAAAAGTTTAAAATCACAATAAAATTTTCTTCTTAAATCATCAAAAAGAAAAAGAAATAATAAGTATTTGGCTCCTCTCATTATTCTTTCAGAAATGTTTTTAAAATATTATGTGATAGGTCATTTTTTTTAATGTTATATTAAACATTCGCAACCAATAATGCCATACCTGTCATCTATTCTAAGTAAGTTAGTGAACTGAAGAGTAGAATTGTTCTACAGAGCACGAAAGAAGTGAGTGCCAGCCAAATTTTCAGCATGAGGAGAATGAACATCACAGAGACACACTGGGAGATGAATTTTTAATTCTGTTTTTAGAGTTTGACTCCGGAAGATAGCAAGAATAAAGAAAAAAAATTAAAAGAGTGTTTTCAAAGAAACAAATGCCAAGGCTGACTCATGTTGGATCTGGGAGTTAGAACATTCACTCCGAAGGCCAGCCAATGGGGAGAAGAGTGAGGATGATTAACTGACCAGAGCACACAGGCCTTTGGCCAGCAATTACCTGCTGGAAGTAACACACCTGGCTTTCCCTTATCTGGGCATGAGCCACTCCCACTGACCATGAGGAATGGCGGAGACCCTTGCCACGGAGCAGCCCGAAGGAAATTGGTCAACACTGCCCAGGGCAACTGGGTGATGACAAATGATTGTCACATGTGGTAGCCCCACACAGTGGAGAGTTTTGGTGGCCTAGTCAGCAGCATCTCTCTCCTCCTTACCTGATGATGAGCAGGAATTCGGGTTCCTCCACATAACCCATATAAAGTAGGAGAAACTAATTCCATCCCAGAGCGTGGATGGATACAGGCTAGACTAAGCCCATTGGAGTCAGTCTTCCCTTGTTAGAATCCTTATCAGTTCAGGAGTAGATTTGGGACCTAAATTTCCCAAGCCAAAGGGAAGAAATTATATAGAAGATTCTATCTATCTCTCTATCTAATCTATCATCTTTCTCCAGCTCCTAAGAAAAAGTGAACAGGAAAGCATTTCTCTGGCTACTTCTGGCAGCCAAACTGCAAATGTAAATGGTTTATTAAATGACCTAAATTACACGAGGCAAACAAAACATGATGCATTTTTTAGTTCCTTCAACTACTAGGCCAACTGTGTCCTGTCAAATATATTTTTGCCATCCTATGAAAATCTAGGGCAGATCCCATAGTTTCTGTTCTTTTTCATTACTAAACTCTACAGCCAGTCTACTCCAATTTGTAGCCTGGCTCTGGTGTGCAATTTAAAGTTATTCTCTTCTGCTAAGCACCAACTACACCTCAGCCTAAGGAGCTTGAATTTGGAAAAGGGACAGTGTCTACTGTTTCTTTGTTCTTCCTCCCCAACCTCTTCTGGTTCCATCTTAGTCAGTGTTAGGCAGTGGGGGAAGGAAACAAAGCAGGACAGATATTTCTCATTTCATCTGGAAATTGAACTACAATTCTCTGTTGACTAGGATTGCTTCTCTTGTTAATATCACCCCACTGGTGATGCGCCTCCTGGAGCAGCAACCCAAATATCTGCTCTCCGAATGGGATACATGTGTTTTGAAAGGGCTTGTTGGATCATGGTGAACATATTTCTCTGAATAGAAGACACAAGTACTTGACTCCAGTCAGAACGGTCATAATCAAAAAATCCACAAACAATAAACACTGGAGAAAGTGTGGAGAGAAGGGAACACTTCTGCTCTGCTGGTGGGAATATGAATTGGTAGTGCCCCTACTGAGAACAGTTTCAATATGCCTTTAAAAACTACAAATAAAACTACCATGTGCTACATGTGCTAAGTCACTTCAGTTCAGTTCAGTTGCTCAGTCGTGTCCGACTCTTTGAGACCCCATGAATCACAGCACGCCAGGCCTCCCTGTCCATCACCGACTCCTGGAGTTTACCCAAACTCATGTCCATTGAGTTGGTGATGCCATCCAGCCATCTTATCCCCTGTAGTCCCCTTCTTTTCCTGCCCCCAATCCCTCCCAGCATCAGGGTCTTTTCCAGTGAGTCAACTCTTCGCATGTGGTGGCCAAAGTATTAGAGTTTCAGCTTCAACATTAGTCCTTCCAATGAACACCCAGGACTGATCTCCTTTAGGATGGACTGTTTGGATCTCCTTGCAGTCCAAGGGGCTCTCAAGAGTCTTCTCCAACACCACAGTTCAAAAGCATCAATTCTTCGGCGATCAGCTTTCTTCACAGTCCAACTCTCACATCCATACATGACCATTGGAAAAACCATAGCCTTGACTAGATGGACCTTGGTTGTCAAAGTAATGTCTCTGCTTTTTAATATGCTGTCTAGGTTGGTCATAACTTTCCTTCCAAGGAGCAAGCGTCTTTTAATTTCATGGCTGCAATCAGCATCTGCAGTAATTTTGGAGCCCCAAAAAATAAAGTCTGACACTGTTTCCACTGTTTCCCCATCTATTTCCCATGAAGTGATGGGACCAGATGCCATGATCTTAGTTTTCTGAATGTTGAGCCTTAAGCCAACTTTTTCACTCTCCTCTTTCACTTTCATCAAGAGGCTTTTGAGTTCCTCTTCACTTTCTGCCATAAGGGTGGTGTCATCTGCATATCTGAGGTGATTGATATTTCTCCCAGCAATCTTGATTCCAGCTTGTGCTTCCTCCACCCCAGCGTTCCTCATGATGTACTCTGCATATAAGTTAAATAAGCAGGGTGACAATATACAGCCTTGATATACTCCTTTTCCTATTTGGAACCAGCCTGTTGTTCCATGTCCAGTTCTAACTGTTGCTTCCTGACCTGCATACAGGTTTCTCAAGAGGCAGGTCAGGTGATCTGGTACTCCCATCTCTTCCAAAATTTTCCCCAGTTTATTGTGATCCACACAGTCAAAGGCTTTAGTCAATAAAGCAGAAATAGATGTTTTTCTGGAACTCTCTTGCTTTTTTGATGATCCAGCAGATGTTGGCAATTTGATCTCTGGTTTCTCTGCCTTTTCTAAATCCAGCTTGAACATCTGGAAGTTCACGGTTCATGTATTGCTAGACAGAGTTCCTGATGAACTATGGACGGAGGTTCATGACATTGTACAGGAGACAGGGATCAAGAACATCCCCATGGAAAAGAAATGCAAAAAAGCAAAATGGCTGTCTGAGGAGGCCTTACAAATAGCTGTGAAAAGAAGAGAAGTGAAAAGCAAAGGAGAAAAGGAAAGATATAAGCATCTGAATGCAGAGTGCCAAAGAATAGCAAGGAGAGATAAGAATGCCTTCCTCAGTGATCAACGCAAAGAAATAGAGGAAAACAACAGAATGGGAAAGACTAGAGATCTCTTCAAGAAAATTAGAGATACCAAGAGAACATTTCATGCAAAGATGGGCTCGATAAAGGACAGAAATTGTATGGACCTAACAGAAGCAGCTGGATCATGGAGAAAGCAAGAGAGTTCCAGAAAAACGTCTATTTCTGCTTCATTGACTATGCCAAAGCCTTTGACTGTGTGGATCACAATAAACTGTGGAAAATTCTGAAAGAGGTGGGAATACCAGACCACCTGACCTGTCTCTTGAGGAACCTGTATGCAGGTCAGGAAGCAACAGTTAGAACTGGACATGGAACAACAGACTGGTTCCAAATAGGAAAAGGAGTACGTCAAGGTTGTATATTGTCACCCTCTTATTTAACTTATATGCAGACTACATCATGAGGAAATCTGGGCTGGAAGAAGCTCAAGCTGGAATCAAGATTGCCGGGAGAAATATCAATCACCTCAGATATGCAGATGACACCACCCTTATGGCAGAGAGTGAAGAGGAACTCAAAAGCCTCTTGATGAAAGTGAAAGAGGAGAGTGAAAAGGTTGGCTTGAAGCTCAACATTCAGAAAACAAAGATCATGGCATCTGGTCCCATCACTTCATGAGAAATAGATGGGGAAATAGTGGAAACAGTGTCAGACTTTATTTTTCTGGGCTCCAAAATCACTGCAGATGCTGATTGCAGCCAGGAAATTAAAAGACGCTTACTCCTTGGAAGGAAAGTTATGACCAACCTAGATAGCATATTAAAAAGCAGAGACATTACTTTGCCAACAAAGGTCCATCTAGTCAAGTTTTTCAGTGGTCATTTGTGGATGTGAGAGTTGGACTGTGAAGAAAGCTGATTGCCGAAGAATTGATGCTTTTGAACTGTGGTGCTGGAGAAGACTCTTGAGAGTCCCTTGGACTGCAAGGAGATCCAACCAGTCCATTCTAAAGGAGATCAGTCCTGGGTGTTCATTGGAAGGACTGATGCTGAAGCTGAAACTCCAATACTTTGGCCACCTCATGCGAAGAGTTGACTCACTGGGAAAGACTCTGATGCTGGGAGGGATTGGGGGCAGGAGGAGACAGGGACGACAGAGAATGAGATAGCTGGATGGCATCACCGACTCGATGGATATGAGTCTGAGTGAACTCCGGGAGTTGGTGTTGGAAAGGGAGGCCTGGCGTGCTGTGATTCATGGAGTTGCAAAGAGTCGGACATGACTGAGCGACTGAACTGAACAGTGCAGAAGCAGAAGTTGCTTCAGTCATGTCCAACTCTGCCACCCTATGGACTCTCCAGGTTCCTCTGTCCATGGGGATTCTCCAGGCAAGAATACTGGAGTGGGTTGCCACACCCTCCTCCAAGGCATCTTCCCTGGAGGGAAGCTGTCATATGACCCTACAATCCCACTCCTGGGTATATATCAGGAGAAAAATATGATCTGAAAGGACACAGGCTCCCCAGTTGTCATTGCAACACTGTTTACAATAGTCAAGATACGGAAGCAGTATAAATGTCCATCAACAGAATAATATATAAAGAAGCTGTGGTACATATATATAATGGAATATTGCTCAGGCATAACGACAAATGAAATAATGCCATTTGCATCATCATGAATGGACCTAGAGACTGTCATACTGAGTGAAGTAAGTCAGACAAGAAGAAATATCATATGACACCTTAATACGCAGAATCTAAGAAGAAATTATATAAATAAATTTATTTACAAAACAGATACAGACTCACAGACTTAGAGAATGAACTTATGGTTGCCAGAGGGAAAGACTGAGGAAAGGGATAGTTAGGGACTTTGGGAAGGCCATGGACACACTGCTATATTTAAAATGGATAACCAACAAGGACCTATTGTATAGCACAGGGAACTCTACTCGATATTATGTGGCAGCCTGGATGGGAAGGGAGTCTGGGGGGAAATGAACACATGTATATGTATGGCTGAGTCCCTTTACTCTCCACCTGAAACTGTCACAACACTGTTTATCGGCTATGTGTGTTCAGACGCTCAGTGGTGTCCAACTCTTTGCAACCCTGTGGACTGTAGCTTGCCAGTCTCCTCTCTCCATGGGATTTTTTCAAGCAAGACTACAGGAGTGGGTTCCATTTCCTCCTCTATTGTTAATAATTGGCTATCAGTTCAGGCTCTACTTCAATATAAAATAAAAAGTTAAAAAAATAAAAAGAAGAGAATAAAGAAGTTAAAATTAAAAAAAAATAAAACCAGAAGACACAAGTATAACTCCAGTTTTACTTTTTCTTCATATGGCCCACACTCATATGACCCCTAACTCTCTCTGCTCCCTGCCCCATCCAAGCCTCTTGCACCTGGTTTCCAATATTTAATAGACAACTCCATGGGTGCATACCATCAGAATAGTTCAAATACAGTCAACTACCCCTATTTCTGCAGTGAACTTTGGCAAATGCATGACACTGAATAGGAAGAATCTTATCTTCACCAAAGCTGTTCCTCTTTCCCACTCATCTGAGCTGGGCCTTCTCTCTGGAATGTTCTTCTCCACTCAGATGTGCAAAAGTGAAATCGTCAAGTTGGCTGTCCAAACAGGCAGCCAATCAAAAGTAAGTAAATCAGAATCTCTCCCTTCCTGGTTGATCTTGGTTCATCTTGATGCCCCTTCCTGGGATTTCAAGGAAAGGGAAACAAAAACACTCTCCCCACAAGGGCGAGGCAGAGGAGAGCATAGGTTGATGACCCACTAGTCATGAGGCTGACAACAAAGCAGGGTGGTTGAAGTGGCTTGAGCAATACAGCTGTGCAGCCTTGCTTGTCTTGTTTCCAGAAATCAATTTTGGGCAGAGAAACAGTGCCAACCAAGAGAGAGGGGATTTCAAAATTGGCCAGTTAAACAAGAGATGACTGTTTCTTTCCTTCTCCCTCCCTTCCACACCAACTTGTTGGAATAATTAAAATCAAGAGAGCGGGAAGAGCTGCAAAATTTGCAAGCTTCAGTGCAAAATAAAAATTGTTAAGATTTTCCAGATTGCAACAACAGAGCCTTAAACTAAGTGCAAGTCTTTCCTAAGTGTGAGGCCCAGGTTACATGACCCATTAAGTCCAGAAGGTAGAGCATCACGCCAAAAAGGACCATTCTTGAGCCTTAATGGCTCATGGAGTTAGCCTTGTTCAATTCAGTTCAGTCTCTCAGTCATGTCCAACTCTTTACGACTCCATGGACTGCAGCACGCCAGGCCTCCCTGTCCATCACCAACTCCCAGAGTTTACTCAAACTCATGTCCACTGAGTCAGTGATGCCATCCAGCCATTTCATCCTCTGTCATCCCCTTCTCCTCCTGCCTTCAATCTTTCCCAGCATCAGGGTCTTTTCAAATAAGTCAGTTCTTCGCATCAGGTGGCCAAAGTATTGGAGTTTCAGCTTCAGCATCAGTCCTTCCAGTGAATATCCAGGACTGATTGCCTTGTTAGGTACTGGGTTTGCTTGGGACCCATTGTGTCGTCCTTCTTTTTCATACCTCTAGGTGGCGATAGAGGTAAAGAATTCTCCTGCCAATGCAGGTACTATCCCTGGGTCAGGAAGATCCCCTGGAGGAGGTTATGGCAACCCACTCCAGAATTCTTGTCTGAAAAATTCCATGGGCAGAGGAGCCTGACAGGCTACAATCCATGGGGTCGCAAAGAGTCGGACACAACTGAGCACATCAGGAATAGAAATGTCTATCCTATTCACCCCTATTTTAGAACCATTTGACTTGTCTGGTTTCACAGATTCCCAGCTGGAGAGGAATTTTGCCTCAGGATGAATCTTACCTCCAGTCTCATTCATATCTGAATTAGGTGGTGTTTAGATGAGATTTTAGACTTTAAAGTTGCTATTGAAATGAGCTAAGATGTCTGGGTCTCTTGGGATGGAATAGATATCTTTTTCATGGACATAAATTGGGGGAAGCTAGAGTCAAAATGTTATAGGTTGCATATTTGTTCTCCCAAAATTCATATGCTGAAGCCTTGATCCCCAATGAGATAATGTTTTCAAGCAGAGCTTTTGGCAGCTAATTAGGTCACGAGGGTGAATCTTTCCTAAATGGGCTTAGTGCCCTTTATAAGGAGAGCTGTGGAAGAGGTCATCTCTCTCTCTTTCTGTCTACCATAAGAGGATACAGAAGGAAGATAGCCATCTGCAGACAGGAAACATTCCCTCAACAGACACAAGATCAGTTGGTGCCTTGATATCAGACTTAGAGCCTCCAGAATCATGGGGAAAAAATGTTTATTGTTTAAGTCCCACAGGCTATTGGATTCTGGTACAACAACCCAAACTGACTAAGATGATTTCAGATTTCAGTGATTTTCCCATCAGCCTTCCTGCTATTACACATACACGTGTGTACACACACGTGTGTACACACACGTGTGCATATGTGTGTGCACACACACACATATTGAACCAGAGAGATGGTGTTGGACAGGAATAGAATTACAGTGAGATAGCTTGAGGGGTTAGCTGGGGAACAGAGACTTTCAAGTTCCATGTGGTTCCTCAAATCCCAAATCAGATTTGGAAAAGCAGAAATGGAAGACATGTTGGGAAGAAAATTTTAAACAAAAGGAAGAGAGTAGGCAATAGGATGGGTATCAAAGCCAAGACAATACAGGATGCAAACAATACAGATGGGAGAATGGAAAACTATGATTTGGAAGTGGCTGGGAACAAAATTTGGAAGGTCTTGAATGCACAACTTCATCTAAGCAGTATGGTGTTTTATATGTATTTGTTCTTAAAGTGTGCGCATGTGTGCTAAGTCTATTCAGTCATGTCCGACTCTGTGAGACCCTACAGACTGCAGCTTGCCAGGCTCCTCTATCCAATGGGATTCTTCAAGCAGGAATACTGGAGTGGGTTGCCATGCCCTCCTCCAGGGGATTTTCCCAGCTCAGGGATAGAATCCGAACCTCTTATGTCTCTTGCATTGGCCGGGCAGTTCTTTACCACAAGTGTCACCTGGGAAGCCTGTTCTTAAAGTATGTTACTTGCATTTTCTATTATCCTAATATGCTGACTATAGGCAAATTATTGCTATAATTCCAGTTATGTGGAATAGCTTAAAATATACCTACTCTGTGATTCAAGTCATACTTTAATAAGGGAGAAGCTTCTGATAATGCCTGCTTTATTCATGATAGGAAAAAGCGACAGCCAAAAGAATGCTGGGTTTGGAATAAGAGAGTCTAGGCTTGAGACTCATTTGCCACTACTATCTGTATAACTTTGGGAAAATCACCCAAAGTTTCTGAACTTCAATTTATTCATCTGTAAAATGGGTGTCAACATATATTCGTCTCACAAATAACCCAGTTTAGTTCTTTTATATGGCTGCACAATACTCCATTGTGTATATGGACCACAGCTTCTTTATCCATTCATCTGTCAGTGGACATCTAGGTTGTTTCCATGTCCTGGCTACTGTAAATAGTGCTGTAGTGAACACTGGGGTACATGTGTCTTTTTAAATTATGGTTTTCACAGGGTATATGCCCAATAGTGGGATTGTTGGATCATACGTTGTATCACACATAGTGAAATAAATCAGAAAGAGAAAAATAAATATCATATACGAACACATGCATGTGGAATCTGGAAAAATGGTACAAATGAACCTAGTTCCAGGGCAGAAATAGAAATGCAAATGCGGAGAAGAAACATGTGAACACAGGCGGCAAAGGGGAGGGTGGGGTGAATCGGGAACTTAGGTTTGATATAAATGCAATGTTATGTGTAAAATAGATAGTGAATGGAAATCTGCTTTCTAGCACAGGGAGCTCAGTTCGGTGCTCTGTGATGACCTAGATGGGTGGGATGGTGGAAGAGGGGTCGGTGGGGGAGGAAGAAGGAAAGCCCAAGAGAAAGAATATATGCATATATATAAGTGATTCACGTTGTTGTACAGCAGAAATTAACACAACATTGTAAAGCAATTATACTCCAATAAAAGATAAATATATTAATAAAAATGATCAAATATATATATTCATTAAACAGTTGTAAATATTCAATATGACTACATTTACAAGTATGCTTTGTAAGTAAAAGGCACTATCCAAGGTACAGTGTCAATGTGATTCCTGAATCCTTGACTCCTTTGGAAAGGTCACATCAATTGATGCCTGCTTGTAAATGACATATAAGTCTGCTGAGACAGAGTTTAAAAAGGCTAAAATATTTATAAATCTAGCTTCCAGCTGGACAAAGCATACTCGTGACAGATGATTCTCAGGGGAAGCTTTCAAGTGTCAAGTTCATGAGCCCATGAATAGAACCTGTAATTGAGGGTAGTCAACTTTAGCTTAAAGAACAGTTGCTAAGATCTTGGAGAACATAGTGTTTTTTTCTTTAATGAAACTTTTATGCAAAATTTCTGCATTTATACTTGCCTATTCCCTATATTTTCCAAGTCTCATATCTCAGCTCCATGAAAATACATATTTCTGTTTTATTTTGAAAAAGTGTTGACAATGAATCAATTATGTAATCATCCTTCAGTGTGACATAATTTTATAGCCTGGTTCCTGTGTTTTTGTGGGCAGAGATATTAGGTACTACTTAACTCCAGCCATAACGGTTCCTTGCCATTACCCAGAAGCAATACATGATCGTAGAGAAACTTACACAAGCTATTTGTTCTGTTTGTTTGGACTATACATTCTCCCATCATGGATAGTGGATCTTCTAGTATCAATTTTTCCCATGCCAATGACTCCTAAATTTCCATTCTTGTATCTGCTTGCTTAAAGGGAAACTAATACATGCCAAGCCCCCAGGGGTTGACACAGGACCTAGGCTAATCCAATCACTGCTTTTTATTTCATTGGCCCCAGTGGTTGATTCAGGGGTGGACATACAACTGAGCCTAGAATGTTAATCAAGGGTTGAGTGACTCTTAAAGTCTAACTAAATAGATGTATCAGGAAAAATGGGCTTGTTAGTTTGTTTTTACTTTTCCATTTTTCTAACATGTTCATTAAACATTTGTTGTGTGTGTGTGTGTGCTCAGTTGTGTCTGACTCTTTTTGAGATCCCATGGACTGTAGCCTGCCAGGCTCCTCTGTCCGTGGGATTTCCCAGGCAAGAATACTGGAGTGGGTTGCCATTTCCTTCTCCAAGTGATCTTCCTGACTCAGGGATCAAACACACATCTCTTGCATCTCCTGCATGGGCAGATGGATTCTTGGTATTACATATTAAACTGATGTTTCTTATAAGTAGCCTTATAAGTCAATTATGATAAATGCCCAATAAAGAACCTTGAAGGCCACATCAGACCAATTTTGTTTAAGTAAATGCCATAATTCATGACTCTAAGAAGAGTTATCCTTAGTTTATACCCAGCTTTTTGTAATTTGATAAGGTGATTTTTTTTCAAAACCATTGGACAGTGTCGATGTCCTGTGTACTTGAATCTGAGCATGGATCTGACATTTTCACACAAAAGTGCTTAGTAAAAGCAATGCTATATGATTGAAAAGGCTAGATAATTAAATGACAAGCAGTTTCTGCCTGGTGCTCTCGAGTACTCACTGTGAGAGAATCCAGCTGTCAAATAAAAAATCAGACTAGTCAAAAATTACGATGTGCACGCACCCTGCTGTCAATCCCAGTGAGTGTAGCCTTCAGGTCACCCAGACCAAGAACCACATGCCATGGAGCAGAGGCAAATCATCTCTGCTGCATATTGTCTAAATTCCTAACCCACAGGATTTTATAGCACAGTAAAACTTTGTGCCACTAGGTTGCTTGTTATAAGCAAAGTAACAGGAAGATTCACCTTACTCCTCTTCCTAGATTTGAAGTCACATTGGGCTTGTCCATTGTTCTGTTGGTTCTCATTTATGTCATCGTGGTTCCTTATACATCTGATATTTTTGATACCAACTTGTGTACTCTGTTCGGAAAACTATTGTATAAATAATTTTAGGCATACGATGGTGAACCTTCCACGAGTGAGAATTTTTTCTTGCTCTGCCTGACATCAAAGTCTTTCAGTCCAGACTGCCTAAAGTTCACTTTATATTTTATCCACATCTTTTTATTTATTTATGTCAGTGGTGGTGTGGCCTAAGCTACACAGCTCACAATTACCTAAATTCAGGGAATGGCAGAGTAACAGAGACCAGTGTTCTCAAATTTTAAGACACACACAGTTCACCTGATTTCTTGTTAAATAGTGGTATTGTTGACAGGAATGAAGATTCTGATTCAGTAGGTCTAAGGTGAGGACTAGAAGTCTACATTTTAACAAGCTCCCAGATGATGGAAATGTTAATATTTGAATCAAAAAAAAGATACATGTGTAAAGCTGGCAAGGGAGTTGGGAAGATTAAAACTCATGATAGAATATCCCAAGTAAATTTTTTAAAATAATATGCTGCTCAAAATCAAACGGGCTTCCCTGGTGGCTCAGATGGTAAAGCATCTGCCTGAAGTTCAGGAAACCCGAATTCAATCCCTGGGTTGGGAAGATCCCCTGGAGAAGGAAATGGCAACCCACTCCAGTACTCTTGCCTGGAAAATTCCATGGACTGAGGAGCTTGGTAGGCTACAGTCCATGGGGTCGCAAAGAGTCGGACACGACTGAGTGATTTCACTTTCCTTTCACTTTCAAAATCAAACATGTTTGAACCTTTCCTTTGTAATATATTAAATATATAGATATTGGAGAAATTGGGGCATGTCTGACAGTGCCTGCTACAGCAGGCCTGTCAGCAGTACTCTTCTTTCAGTAAAGATGATCTGGAAGAAGTGAGTTTATGAGTTAGACTGAGAAAGAGAACAGAGAGTAATATGACATCTGCCCCCATGCCCTGTGGTAAGTGAGTCTGCAGATAAAAGCTGAAGGAAGTGTTTTCACAGGGAACTATGTAAGGCATAGGGGTATAAGCAGAATGTTGTTAATCATCATTAGGTCTGGTAGCTTTGGAAATTCGGGGAAGCCAACCTGTGACTTGTCCTCACTAATTGGTACCCACTAGGCAGATTTGCCAGAGAAGGCAATGGCACCCCACTCCAGTACTCTTGCCTGGAAAATCCCATGGACGGAGGAGGAGCCTGGTAAGCTACAGTCCATGGGGTCACAAAGAGTCAGACATGACTGAGCGACTTCACTTTCACTTTTCACTTTCATGCATTGGAAAAGGAAATGGTAACCCACTCCAGTGTTCTTGCCTGGAGAATCCCAGGGACGGAGGATTCTGGTGGCTGCCGTCTATGGGGTCGCACAGAGTCGGACATGACTGACGTGACTTAGCAGCAGCAGCAGCAGGCAGATTTGCAAGGAGGGCACAGCAACCCACTCCAGTATTCTCACCTGGAGAATCCCATGGACAGAGGAGCCTGGCAGGCTATGGTTCATAGGGTCATAGAGTTAGACACAACTGACGTGACTTAACACCCACAGGCAGATGTGCAGAGTGGATGGTTCCCCTCAAGTTCAAGGGCATGTTCAAGACAGTCCAGAACAAAACACTGTGAGTAAATTCAGCTGGCAAGAAACACTTACAGGAACTCCTAGAAATAATTAGGATAGCTTTTAAATGGGAGTCATTCAGGATACAAATGAAAATAAAAATGCAGTGGAGATTAAATAACTACTGTTAGTTTTCGTTTAGTTGCTGAGTTGTATACGACTCTTTGCTATCCCATGGACTGCAACACTCCAGGCTCCTTTGTCCACTATCTCCTGATAGTGGCTTTACAAATTCATAGCCATTGAGTTGGTTATACTATTATTCACAACTCATTACTATGAATGTTGATCTTATGATATATAGTATAAAGGCTCTATGAAGCCTTTTTTAGCATCTAGGGGCCATATATATTAAATTTCAAAATGAAGGGATAGGAACTTCCTTGTCCAGTGGCTAAGACTCTGTACTCCCAACTGCAGAGGCCCAGGTTCAATCCCTTGTTAGGAAAATAGATCCCACATGTAGCAACCAAAGTTCATCAGGCCACAACTAAGGATCCGATATCCTTCAGTTAAGACCCAACACAGCCGAATAGATAATTTTCTTTTAATAAGGTGGTAATTCTTAACTAGTGGAGTAGTATGGTGTATTGGAAAGCGTGCAAGATTTTTAAGCAGACCTTTTTGGGTTCAAATCCCTGCTTTCATCACAAGTGGGGTTATTTGGGGCCAGTTGCTTGCCTTCTTAAATTCAAAGAGTCTGTAAAGATGAAAAACATCAGCCTTTTACAAATTACTTGCCACATATTATATACTTAAAAACAAATGTACATATCTTTATTTTCCCTCCTCTTATTACCAATGACTTAAAAATATATCTGAATCCCAAACACAGCTTTATCCAATTAGGATTGTGATGCTTGAAAATCTGGAATATTTGCACAAGAGATGCTCAGAAAATCAACAACACTATTGTATACAAATTCAAAGCAATTGGAGATTAAGTTCTCTACACCTCACTCCAGTTTTAGAAAACTGATGCACCAGGCCAAGAGCAATGACTTATTCGGTCACACCATTTCAAAGCTGAGGCAAACAGACTTGGGATAATTGACAAATAATTTTTTTTCTTATTTAGTAACCAAGGGAAAAGATAATCCGTGCATATCCTCAAAGTAGGTCATTCTCAGATTCTTTTTGATGCAAAGTGCTAAGTATAATTGATCAAAAAGTTTTACTTTTTTACAAAGGCCAAAATATAAATATAATTTTCTTCCATATCCCCACTCTAACTTGTTCAGACATATTTATTCATAATCACTTGTGAAAGCATAATTCACAAAACAAATCTTCCTAGAACAAGAGTGCTCTTATTTACCTCCGCAATACCACATGCTGGTTGCTCACTGGGCAACCCTGAAAAATAATTATACAGCATCAACATGGTGAGTTTAAAATTGGGACCTATTTTAAAAATTGGGATGTATTTTAAAATACATTTTCAAATTACCCTCTGAAAATGCCCTCAATTAATGAAACTGAAATCAAAGAAGATTGCTTTTTTATATTGGAAATCGTTCATGTAGGCTTAGGATAATTGTCTTTTGTAACAGATACTCAGTTGAGTATAAAATGTTTTCAACACCAGCATTTCCATACAGGATGAGAAGTTTAGTAAGATAAAGAGCTAATCCTGAAATGAAAATATGGTGACTACTTTTTAAAATATTTATTTATTTATTTGGCTGTGTCAGCTCTTCATAGAACCGATTAACTTCGGCTTCTTCAGCATTACTGGTTGGGGCATAGGCCTGGATTACTGTAATATTGAATGGTTTGCCTTGGAAACGAACAGAAATCATTCTGTCATTTTTAAGATTGCATCCAAGTACTGCATTTCGGACCCTTTTGTTGACCATGATGGCTACTCCATTTCTTCTAAGGGATTCCTGCCCACAGTAGTAGATATAATGGTCATCCAAGTTAAATTCACCCATTCCAGTCCATTTTAATTCACTGATTCCTAGAATGTCGATGTTCACTCTTGTCATCTCCTGTTTGACCACTTCCAATTTGCCTTGATTCATGGACCTAACATTCCAGGTTCCTATGCAATATTGCTCCTTACAGCACCGGACCTTGCTTCTATCACTGGTCACATCCACAACTGGGTATTGGTTTTGCTTTTGCTCCATCCCTTTATTCCTTCTATAGTTATTTCTCCACTGAGCTCCAGTAGCATACTGAGCACCTACTGACCTGGGGAATTCCTCATTCAGTATCCTATCATTTTGCCCTTTGTTACTGTTCATGGAGTTCTCAAGGCAAGTATACTGAAGTGGTTTGCCATTTCCTTCTCCAGTGGACCACATTCGGCTGTGGTCCATGTGATCAGATCGGCTAGTTTCCTGTGATTATGATTTCAGTGTGTCTGCCCTCTGATGCCCCCTCACAATACCTACCGTCTTATTTGGGTTTCTCTTACCTTGGTCGTGGAAAATCTCTTCACAGCCGCTCCAGCAAAGTGCAGCCGCTGTACCTTACCTTGGACGAGGGGTATCTCCTCAAGGCCACCCCTCCTGACCTTGAACGCGGAGTAGCTCCTCTCGGCCCTCCTGCACCCGCGCAGCCACCGCCTGTTGGACGTGGGGTAGCTCCTCTCGGCCGCCGGCCCTGGCCTCAGGCGTGGGGTAGCTCCTCACGGCCGCACCTCTTTGCGTCGTTCGTTGCGACCGGGCCCGGCGTCTCTCGCGTCGCGTCTGCGCCGCCGGGGCCGGCGTCTCTCGCGTCGCGTCTGCGCCGCCGGGGCCGGCGTCTCTCGCGTCGCGTCTGCGCCGCCGGGGCTGGCGTCGGTTCTATGAAGACCTACAAGACCTTTTAGAACTAACACCCAAAAAAGATGTCCTTTTCATTATAGGGGACTGGAATACAAAAGTAGGAAGTCAAGAAACACCTGGAGTAACAGGCAAATTTGGCCTTGGAGCACGGAATGAAGCACGGCAAAGGCTAATAGAGTTTTGTCAAGAGAATGCACTGGTCATAGCAAACACCCTCTTCCAACAACACAAGAGAAGACTCTACACATGAACATCACCAGATGGTCAACACCGAAATCAGATTGATTATATTCTTTGCAACCAAAGATGGAGAAGCTGTATACAGTTAGCGAAAACAAGACCAGGAGCTGACTGTGGCTCAGATCATGACCTCCTTATTGCCAAATTCAGACTTAAATTGAAGAAAGTAGGGAAAACCACTAGACCATTCAGATATGACCTCAATCAAATCCCTTATGATTATACAGTGGAAGTGAGAAATAGATTTAAGGGACTAGATCTGATTGATAGAGTGCCTGATGAACTCTGGACGGAGGTTCGTGACATTGTACAGGAGACAGGGGCCAAGACCATCCCCATGGAAAAGAAATGCAAAAGAGCGAAATGGCTGTCTGAGGAGGCCTTACAAATAGCTGTGAAAAGAAGAGAGGTGAAAAGCAAAGGAGAAAAGGAAAGATATAAGCATCTGAATGCAGAGTTCCAAAGAATAGCAAGGAGAGATAAGAAAGCCTTCCTCAGTGATCAATGCAAAGAAATAGAGGAAAACAACAGAATAGGAAAAACAAGAGACCTTTTCAAGAAAATTAGCGATTCCAAGGGAACATTTCATGCAAAGATGGGCTCGATAAAGGACAGAAATGGTATGGACCTAACAGAAGCAGAAGATATTAAGAAGAGGTGGCAAGAATACACAGAAGAACTGTACAAAAAAGATCTTCACAACCAAGATAGTCACGATAACGTGATCACTGACCTAGAGCCAGACATCTTGGAATGTGAAGTTAAGTGGGCCTTAGAAAGCATCACTACTAACAAAGCTAGTGGTGGTGATGGAATTCCAGTTGAGCTATTTCAAATCTTGAAAGATGATGCTGTGAAAGTGCTGCACTCAATATGCCAGCAGATTTGGAAAACTCAGCAGTGGCCACAGGACTGGAAGAGGTCAGTCTTCATTCCAATCCCAAAGAAAGGCAATACCAAAGAATGCTCAAACTACCGCACAATTGCACTTATCCCACACGCTAGTAAAGTCATGCTCAAAATTCTCCAAGCCAGGCTTCAGCAGTATGTAAACCGTGAACTCCCAGATGTTCAAGCAGGTTTTAGAAAAGGCAGAGGCACCAGAGATCAAATTGCCAACATCCGCTGGATCATGGAGAAAGCAAGAGAGTTCCAGAGTAACATCTATTTCTGCTTCATTGACTATGCCAAAGCCTTTGACTGTGTGGATCACAATAAACTGTGGAACATTCTGAAAGAGATGGGAATCCCAGACCACCTGACCTGCCTCTTGAGAAACCTGTGTGCAGGTCAGGAAGCAACAGTTAGAACTGGGCATGGAACAACAGACTGGTTCCAAATAGGAAAAGGTGTACGTCAAGGTTGTATATTGTCACCTTGCTTATTTAACTTATATGCAGAGTACATCATGAGGAACGCTGGGCTGGAAGAAGCACAAGCTGGAATCAAGATTGCTGGGAGAAATATCAATAACCTCAGATATGCAGGGCAGAAAGTGAAGAGGAACTCAAAAGCCTCTTGATGAAAGTGAAAGAGGAGAGTGAAAAGGTTGGCTTGAAGCTCAACATTCAGAAAACAAAGACCATGGCATCTGGTCCCATCACTTCATGGGAAATAGATGGAAAAACAGTGGAAACAGTGTCAGACTTTATTTTGGGGGGCTCCAAAATCACTGCAGATGCTGATTGCAGCCATGAAATTAAAAGACGCTTACTTCTTGGAAGGAAAGTTATGACCAACCTTGATAGTATATTAAAAAGCAGAGACATTACTTTGCCAACCAAGGTCCATCTAGTCAAGGCAATGGTTTTTCCCGTGGTCATGTATGGATGTGAGAGTTGGACTGTGAAGAAAGCTGATCGCCGAAGAATCGATGCTTTTGAACTGTGGTGTTGGAGAAGACTCTTGAGAGTCCCTTATACTGCAAGGAGATCCAACCAGTCCATTCTAGAGGAGATCAATCCTGGATGTTCATTGGAAGGACTGATGCTAAAGCTGAAGCTGCAATACTTTGGCCACCTCATGCGATGAGCTGACTCACTGGAAAAGACTCTGATGCTGGGAAAGGTTGGGGGCGGGAGGAGAAAGGGACGACCGAGAATGAGATGGCTGGATGGCATCACCGACTCTGTGGACATGAGTTTGAGTGAACTCCGGGAGTTGGTGATGGATAGGGAGGCCTGGCGTGCTGTGATTCATGGGGTCGCGGAGAGTTGGACACGACTGAGCGACTGAACTGAACTGTCAGCTCTTAGTTGTGGCACGCAGGATTATAGGATCTAGTTCCATAGCCAGGGATCGAACCTGGGCCCCCCACATTGGGAGCACAGAGTCTTAGTCAATGGGCACCAGGGATGTCCCCAAAACATACTATTAAGTGACATCTCACACAACTGGGTCTGACACATGCAGAAGCTTGCAGGTCTAGAGAAGACTTGACCTCAGGGCTAGCTTCTCTTTCCCAGGGAAGCCTCCATTCTTCAGAGCTGTGAAGACTGGGGAACTGCTGGGGACAGTGCTGGATAGTGACATTAATCTGACCAGGGAACTGCATTACTGATTCTCCACAGGGTTTAGCCAGGTTCATTGCAAACAGACTTCTTTACCTGGGTAATATCTGAAAGCTCTCTTTCTCTTTTTATTGGGTCTGAGAAGGTGAGGGTCAGTGGTAGTCTGTGGTATCAAGGGAACTTTCCTTCACTGGTGCTATCATTGTGGTTGGTATCACAAATGTCTCAGGGCCACAGACATGAAGTTGTGAGTCTGTGGCATGGTAGACTTGGAGAGCTAATGAGCTGAGAAACACCTGTCCACAGAAAAGGATTCAATCTACTACACATACACACACACACACATACATACACATATCAAAGAACAAAGAATGTGTGGTATGTGAATTCTAAGAATATTTAACATGAGCCAGTTATTGGACTCAATTCAGAGATACGAAACCAAATCAACTAGATCTTATTAATGAGCCACCCAGAGGGACCAGCTGCCCTGGAGAGTCACCTAGATTCATGGCAGACCTTAATAAGTGAGAACTAAATCTCTTTTTTAATTTCCTGAAAAGTTAGGGGTTTTATTTAATTGGCGCACACTGGTATCAATTCTAATTGATAGTGAAAAGTGAACATGTTAGTCACTCAGTCATGTCCCACTCTTTGCGACCTCATGGACTGTAACCTATCAGGCTCCTCTGTCCATGCAATTCTTCAGGCAAGAATACTGGAGTGGGTAGCCATGCCTTTATCCAGGGGATCTTCCCAAACCCAGGAACCAAACCTGGGTCTCCTGCATTGCAGGCAGATTCTTTACTGTTTGAACCACCTACTTGCCTTCATTAGACTTACCATCCAGGAATGTGACTTCAAGCATTTCAGTGGCTTTAAGAAGAACCCATTTTTTAAATGAAAATAATTATTTTTTTCTAATTTATGTATTTTTAGTTTCTAAGATGGTCAGACAGGAGATGACAAGAGTGAACATTGTTCTAGGAATCAGCAAACTCAAATGGACTGGAATGGGTGAATTTAACTCAGATGACCATTATATCTACTACTGTGGGCAAGAATCCCTTAGAAGAAATGGAGTAGCCATCATAGTCAACAAAAGAGTTCAAAACGCAGTACTTGGATGCAGTCTCAAAAACAACAGAATGATCTTTGTTTATTTCCAAGGCAAACCATTCAATATCAAAGTAATCCAAGCCTATGCCCCAAGTAGTAATGCTGAAGAAGCTGAAGTTGAATGGTTCTAGTTCAAGAACTTCTAGTTCTTGAAATTGACATACAAGACCTTCTAGAATTAATACCCCAAAAAGATCTCCTTTTCATTATAGGGGACTGGAATGCAAAAGTAGGAAGTCAAGAGATACCTGGAATAACAGGCAAATTTGGCCTTGGGGTACAAAAAAAAGCAGGTCAAAGGCTAACAATTTTGCCAAGAGAACGCACTGGTCATAGCAAACACCCTCCTCCAACAACACAAGAGAAGACTCTTGTCCATGTGCACATGGACATCACCAGATGGTCAATACTGAAATCAGATTGATAATATTCTTTCCAGCCAAAGATGGAGAAGCTCTATACAGTCAGCAAAAACAAGACCAAGAGCTGACTATGGCTCGGATCATGAACTTCTTATTGTCAAATTCAGACTGAAATTGAAGAAACTAGGGAAAACCACCAGACCATTCAGGTATGACCTAAATCAAATCCCTTCTGATTATACAGTGGAAGTGAGAAATAGATTCAAGGGAAAAGATCTGATAGGCAGAGTGCCTGAAGAACTATGGACTGAGGTTCATGACTTTGTGCAGGAGGCAGTGATCAAGACCATCCCCAAGAAAAAGAAACACAAAAAGGCAATATGGTTGTCTGAGGAGGCCTTACAAATAGCTGAGAAAAGAAAAGACATGAAAGGCAAAGGAGAAAAGGAAAGATATAAGCATCTGAATGCAGAGTTCCAAAGAACAGCAAGGAGAGATAAGAAGCCTTCCTCAGTGATCAATGCAAAGAAATAGAGGAAAACAATAAGATGGGAAAGACTAGAGATTTCTTCAAGAAAATTAGAGAAACCAAGGGAACATTTCATGCAAAGATGGACATAATAAAGGACAGGAATGGTATGGACCTTACAGAAGCGGAAGATATTAAGAAGAAGTGGCAAGAATACACAGAAGAACTATACAAAAAAGATTTTCATGACTCAGATAGCCACGATGGTGTGATCATTCACCTAGAGTCAGACATCTGGAATGTGAAGTCAAGTGGGCCTTAGGAAGCTTCACTATGAACAAAGCTAGTGGAGGTGTTGGAATTTCAGTTGCGCTCTTTCAAAAGATGATGCTGTGAAAGTGCTGCCCTCAATATGCCAGTAAGTTTGAAAGACTAAGCAGTGGCCACAGGACTGGAAAATGTAAGGTTTTATTCCAATCCCAAAGAAAGGCAATGCCAAAGAATGTTCAAACCACCGCACAACTGCACTCATCTCACACACTAGCAAAGTAATGCTCAAAATTCTCCAAGCCAGACTTCAGAAGTATGTGAACTGTGAAATTCCTGATGTTCAAGCTGGATTTAGAAAAGGCAGAGGAACCAGAGATCAAATTGTCAACATCTGCTGGATCATCGAAAAAGCAAGAGAGTTCCAGAAAAATATCTACTTCTGCTTTATTGACTATGCCAAAGCCTCTGACTGTGTGGATCACCACAAACTGTGGAAAATTCTTCAAGAAATGGGAAAACCAGACCACCTGACTTGCCTCCTGAGAAATGTGTATACAGGTCAAGAAGTAACAGTTAGAACTGGACAAGGAACAACAGACTGGTTCCAAGTCAGGAAAGGAGTACATCAAGGCTGTATATCGTCACTCTGCTTATTTAACTTATATGCAGGTACATCATGTGAAGTGCCAGGCTCGATGAAGCACAAGCTGGAATCAAGATTGCCGGGAGAAATATCAACAACCTCAGATATGCAGATGACACCACCCTTATAGCAGAAAATGAAGAAGAACTAGAGCCTCTTGATGAAAGTGAAAGAGGAGAGTGAAAAACTCTGTTAGCTTAAAAGTCAACATTCAGAAAACAAAGATCATGACATCTGGTCCCATCAGTTCATGGCAAATAGATGGGGAAACAGTGGAAACGGCGAGAAACTTTATTTTGGGGGGCTCTAAAATCACTACAGATGGTGACTGCAGCCATGAAATTAAGACAGTAGCTCCTTGGAAGAAAAGCTGTGACAAACCCAAACAGCATATTAAAAAGCAGAGACATTACTTTGCCAACAAAGGTCCATCTAGTCAAAGCTATGGTTTTTCCAGTAGTCATGTATGGATGTGAGAGTTGAACTACAAAGAAAGCTGAGTGCTAAAGAATTGATGCTTTTGAACTGTGGTGTTGGAGAAAACTTTTGAGAGTCCCTTGGACTGCAAGGAGATCCAACCAGTCAATCCTAAAGGAAATCAGTCCTGAATATTCATTGGAAGGACTGATGCTAAAGCTGAAACTCTAATACTTTAGCCACCTGATGCGAAGAACTGACTCACTGGAAAAGTCCCTGTTGCTGGGTAAGATTGAAGGCAGGAGGAGAAGGGGACGACAGAGGATCAGATGGTTGGATGGCATCACCAAGTCGATAGACATGAAATTGAGTAGGTTCCAGGAGTTGGTGACAGGCAGGGAAGCCTGGCATGCTGCAGTCCATGGAGTCAAAATGAGTCAGACATGACTGAGCAGCTGAACTGAACTGAAGATGATGAAAAGATCATTTCAATATCAGAACACATATAAACCAGGACAGCTAAAAAAATCGAGTCCCTTTAGAGCAGTTGTTCTTAACTCTCGCTGCATATTAGACCTGCCTGGCAGAACATTTTCAAAGCACAAGTTCTGGGGCACTCATCTCCAGAAGTTTTGATTTAATTGGTCCAGAGAAGGGTCAAGTCATTGTTATTTTTCAAAGATATCTAGTTTGACACTCAATTAATTCAATAGTTGCATTAAATTCTTAAAGTTCAGTCTTAAAACCAAACATTAAATTTATCTCTAAGCTTCCAGCTAGACAAAAAGTATAGAAACATTTTCTTCTCTCTCCTGAATCTTATTGTGATATTTTTGTGTGGTTTGTTTAGTGTTCTTTCCTGTGATGGTCAGTTTTATGTGTCAGCTTGACTGGGCTACAGTCCCCAGTTATTGAATCATATACTACAGAGCAGTTACTGTGAAGGTACTTTGTAGTGGTGATTACAGGTCGAATCAACTGACATTAAGTATGGAATAGTTAGTAAATAATCTGAATGTGCCTGATTCAATTAGTCAAAGTCCCTAAGATCAGAACTGCTGCTGCCACAAGAAGGAGAAATTTTATCTGTGGACAGCAGCTTCAGCTCGTGCCTGAGCGTTTTGCCCTGATCATCCTGATAGCCTGTCCTGAGGATTTCAGATTCACCACAATCATATAAGCCAATTCCTTGTAGTCAATCTCACAATGTATCTCCTACTGATTCTGTTTCTCTGGTTGAACTCTGACTGATAGGGCCCCCATGTTTGTGAGTGCTCAGTTGCTCAGTCATGTCCAACTCTGCAAGAATACTGGAGTGGGTTGCCGTTTACTCCTCCAGGGGATCTTCCCAACCAAGGGATCAAATCTACGTCTCTTGTGTCTCTTGCATTGACAAGTGGATTCTTTACCACTGAGCCTCCTCAGAAATCAAATATACCCCTCAAGTCCAATTAAATTGTATGTTCTGAAGGCAGAGGTATCCACGTTATTCATTATGAATCTCAGTACCTGACATATAAACCTCCAATACTTTGGCCACCTGATGAGAAGAACTGACTCATTAGAAAAGACCCTGATGCTGGAAAAGATTGAAGGCAGGAGGAGAAGGGGACAACAGAGGATGAGATGGTTGGATGGCATCCCCGACTCAATGGACATGAGTTTGTGTCGGACACAACTGAGTAAAGGAACAAGCACATCCCCCCATGGAGATTAAGGAAGATGTGAAATGAGATAATTTTGAAGGTTTGAGATTGGAGAAGCAAAAATATAAAGATTGGAAGTGGCATACTGAGATCAGCTGTATGGCATATTAGATCAGTTGGACTAGACAAAGAAATCATGTAAGATCAACATGAGTTTAAAACAATAGGCCAGTCTTTCGTGATTAAATGCAGAACTGTATTCTTCACCTAATGATCTCTCTCTCTCCCTTAGAGATTATAAAATCTTTCTCCAAATGCTTCCCTGATAGCTCAGTTGGTAAAGAATCCGCCTGCAAGGCAGGAGACCCTGGATCAATTCCTGAGTTGGGAAGATCCCCTGGAGAAGGGATAGGCTACCCACTCCTGTATTCTGACCTGGAGAATTCCAGGGACTATATAGTCCATGGGGTCACAAAGAGTTGGACACAACTGAACGACTTTCACTTCACTTCACTTCTCCAAATATACTTTACTTGTAGGTGAAAATCAGGAAGAAAGTGTTTTATAAAATTATTTTCCTTTATGGTGTATTGATGATGATGATGATGATGATGATTTAGTAGCTAAGTCATGCCCAAATCTTGCAACTCCATGGACTGTAGCCCACCGGGCTCCTCTGTCCATGGAATTCTCCAGGCAAGAATATTGGACTGGGTTGCCATTTCCTTGGTTTATGGTTTATTATAGCATATTAAATATAGTTCCTTGTGCTATATAGTAAGACCTTGTTGTTTACCTTTCCTATATACAGTACTAATCCCAAACCTTTCCTACCTCCTCTCCCCTTTTGCAAACATAAGTCTGTTCTTTGTGTGATCCTGTTTTTTAACAAAGCTCCTCTGGTTAAAGAAATATGCAGAGGACACAGTTCTGTGTGCTCAGCCCCTTGCTCCCTGATGTGGAAGGCTTTGAAAAACCTCTGAAGAACAGCTAATGTCCTACAGCGTCAAAGTAATTAGCCACAGCATTCTTCATTCACTCTATTAATCAATCAGTTCAGTTCAGTCGCTCAGTCGTGTCTGACTCTTTGGGACCCCATGAACTGCAGCACACAGGCCTCCCTGTCCATCACCAACTCCCGGAGTCCACCCAAACCCATGTCCATTGAGTCGGTGATGCCATCCAACCGTCTCATCCTCTGTCGCCCCCTTCTTCTCCTGCCCTCAATCTTTCCCAGCATCAGGGTATTTTCAAATGAGTCAGTTCTTCACATAAGGTGGCCAAAGTATTGGAGTTTCAGCTTCAATATCAGTCCTTTCAATGAACACCCAGGACTGATCTCCTTTAGGATAGACTGGTTGGATCTCCTTGCAGTCCAAGGGACTCTCAAGAGTCTTCTCCAGCACCACAGCTTGAAAGCATCAATTCTTCGGCACTCATCTTTCTTTATAGTCCAACTTCCACATCCAAACATGACCACTGGAAAAACCATAACCTTGACTAGATGGACCTTTGTTGACAAGGTAATGTCTCTGCTTTTTAATATGCTGTCTAGGTTGGTCATAACTGTCCTTCCAAGGAGTAAGCATCTTTTAATTTCATAGCTCTATAATCAATCAGTCATTACCTATTTAGAGCAATCTACCATACCAGGGCTTCCCTGGTGGCTCAGACCATAAAGAATCTGCCTGCAATGCAGGAGACCCAGGTTCAGTCCCTGAGTCAGGAAGATTCCCTGGAGAAGGGAATGGCAACCCACTCCAGTATTCTTGCCTGGAGAATCCCATGGACAGAGGGGCCTGGTGGGATACAAAGTCCATGGAGTTTAAAGACTCAGACACAACTAAACGACTAACACATTCACCACACCACATTCTGGAGAAGCTCAGAGTTGAAGAGAAACCTTCTTCTGAAAGTGGAACCAGCTTGAGAGGCCGTGAGATGCTCTCCTGAGGCTGCAAATCATTCCATGCATGACTAAGGTCCTGAGAGTCAGCTTTCCAAGAGCTTTGAGGTTTATTCCAAAGACAATTTGTCTCTGATAGAGGAGACAGGGTTTTGTAAAAATTGTGAGTATGTGCTTACTAGATTTTCCCTGTCCTTGAACTTGTACTAGAGCCCTAGGGAGAAGAGGCAAAAATAAAGTTGTCCAACATAAAAATATCTGAAACACAGGGCAGTGACAAAGCTGTTTCAGAAACCATGCTGCAAAACGCAACATGGAGGCAGTGCCAAAAGGCATCATCTTCACGTGAAGTGGAACAGATTCTAAAATGGGATATGAGAGAATATCACCTATCAGATGAGGGAAAGGTGAGGGTCATGGTGGCAGGATACTTGTCACTGTGCCTGCATCCTTTCTTGAAAGAGGCAGAAGTTCTGACAAATCTAAAATGGCCCAGAGAGACTTTAAAGTCTATTTGCTTAGTTTCTTTTGCATTGCAGGGTTTCAGCTTTTGTGTTTACCAACCCCTTCATTTCCAACGTCCTGGATTCTTTCCAGTCAAAGACCGTCTCACAACCCAGAAGAATTTCTACTCAGAAAATCCTCTCTCTAAGACTTTCAGTTTCCCCTTTCTCTTGGTGGCTAATTCCTTCATCGACTGTCTTTATTCATTGCATTGCCCATATCTCAGAGCAAACCAACAGAATTCTTCTCACCTTCACTCTCAAGTTTGAACTCCTGTTCTTTTATCCTGGTCTCTCTGAAAACCCCAGGCCAGGACCAGTGTTGGAATGTCCCTTCTTCATACCTGTGCTGGGTGGTCAAGCACCAAGGATGAGAATCACACAAGCACAATGCAAATGACTACAGCAAATCCGTGGTCTCTGACCTCGACTTTCAGCGTTGCCCATCATCCCTTTGTGATTCTCTTCAGCGATGATCAAAAAAAGATTATCAACATCCATCTCAGTCTCTAAGCACCTCATTCTCTGCAGATACCCTACAGGAACCAAGGTCGTTAGGCATTGATCAACAAGGTCTTGGCGTTGCTACTGGCTGATACAGCCAGGCCTTGGCATTCTCATAAACAACTTCACAGAACATCAACATTGGAAAAGGCCACTCTGTGCTCAGGATGTGTTTTGCAAAAGGTTTGTTGTTTTGTTTTGTTTTTTGTAACAATTGTATATATTTTTTACTTACACATGTGACTATATTTTGATGAATACAAGATAGAAGAAAGAGAGAGAAAGAAGCATAATAAGCAACTGTAATTTGCTTACTTGATGATGTTATAAGAAGTTCAAATGCTGGAGCTTTAATTGTTGTTTAGTCACTAAGTCATGTCTGACTCCTTTGTGACCTCATGGATTATAGCCCACCAGACTCTTCTGTCCATAAGATTATCCAAGAATACTGGAGTGGGATGTCATTTTCTTCTCCATGGGATCTTCCAACCCAGGTATTGAACCTGCATCTCCTGCATTGGCAGGGGGATTCTTTTTTTTTTTTTTTACTTCAATTGGAGGCTAATTACTTTATAATATTGTGGTGGTTTTGCCATACATTGACATGAATCAGCCATGGGTGTACATGTGTTCCCCATCCTGACCCTCTCTCCCCATCCCATCCCTCAGGGTCATCCCAGTGCACTGGCCCTGAGCCCCTGTCTCATCCATTGAACCTGGGCTGGTGATCTATTTCACATATGGTAATATACATGTTTCAATGCTATTCTCTCAAATCATCCCACACTCGCCTTCTCCCACAGAGTCCAAAAGACTGTTCTATACATCTGTGTCTCTTTTGCTGTCTCATATACAGGGTTATTATTACCATCTTTCTAAATTCCATATATATACATTACTACACTGTATTGGTGTTTTCCTTTCTGGCTGACTTCACGCTGTATAACAGGCTCCAGTTTTATCTGCCTCATTAGAACTGATTCAAATGCATTCTTTTTAATAGCTGAGTAATATTCCATTGTGTATACATACCACAGCTTTCTTATCCATTCGTCTGCCAATGGACATCTAGGTTGCTTCCATGTCCTGGCTATTGTAAACAGTGCTGCAAGGAACATTGGGGTACATGTGTCTCTTTCAATTCTCGTTTCCTCGGTTTGTATGCCCAGCAGTGGGTTTGCTGGGTCATATGGCAATTCTATTTCCAGTTTTATAAGGAATCTCCGCACTGTTCTCCATAGTGGCTGTACTAGTTTGCATTCCCACCAACAGTGTAAGAGGGTTCCCTTTTCTCCACACCCTCTCCTTGCTGAAAGTTTTAACTTTTGTTTCGGGTTCCAAGGATTCGTTAACAAAACAAACCACTCATACACAAATGAACAATTCCAATATCTAATAGAGAATTATCTAACTTACTTTCAATATACAATCATTAGAAGAAAAGAGAACCAATATCTAACAGAGAATTATCTCTCTTACTTTCAATAATCATTAACAGGAAAGAGAAATAGAACAGCAGATACATCACCAACCTGGGGCTGGTTAGCATCCAGACTACAAATAACACTGGGAAGTCCCGTGTAACAGCAATCTGGTGTCCCAGTCGGGAAAAAATCCCAGGCCGCACGTCCACTCTGTGGGTGTGACTTCGTAATTGCATTTTGGGGAGTTCTCGCTTACCATCCCAGGCTGCAAACTGATACCATCAGAAGTTTGTGAGAAAACTGCAGCTCTGGTTATAGGTTAATCTTTTGAACAGTGCTCTTTATCTTGCCACTCCTCAGTTCAGTTCAGTTCAGTCGCTCAGTCGTGCCCAACTCTCCGTGACCTGATGAATCACAGCATGCCAGACCTCCCTGTCCATCACCAACTCCCGGAGTTCACACAAACTCATGTCCACAGAGTCGGTGATGCCATCCAGCCATCTCATTCTCGGTCTTTCCCTTCTCCTCCCGCCCCCAACCTTTCCCAGCATCAGAGTCTTTTCCAGTGAGTCAACTCATCGCATGAGGTGGCCAAAGTATTGCAGTTTCAGCTTTAGCATCAGTCCTTCCAATGAACACCCAGGATTGATCTCCTTTAGAATGGCCTGGTTGGATCTCCTTGCAGTACAAGGGACTCTCAAGAGTCTTCTCCAACACCACAGTTCAAAAGCATCAATTCTTCGGCACTCAGCTTTCTTCACAGTCCAACTCTCACATCCATACATGACCACGGGAAAAATCATAGCCTTGACTAGACGGACCTTGGTTGGCAAAGTAATGTCTCTGCTTTTTAATATACTATCAAGGTTGGTCATAACTTTCCTTCCAAGAAGTAAGCGTCTTTTAATTTCATGGCTGCAATCGGCATCTGCAGTGATCTTGGAGCCCCAAAAAATAAAGTCTGAAACTGTTTCCACTGTTTTTCCATCTATTTCCCATGAAGTGATGGGACCAGATGCCACGATCTTTGTTTTCTGAATGTTGAGCTTCAAGCCAACCTTTTCACTCTCCTCTTTCACTTTCATCAAGAGGCTTTTGAGTTCCTCTTCACTTTCTGCCATAAGGGTAGTGTCATCTGCATATCTGAGGTTATTGATATTTCTCCCAGCAATCTTGATTCCAGCTTGTGCTTCTTCCAGCCCAGCATTCCTCATGATGTACTCTGCATATAAGTTAAATAAGCAAGGTGACAATATACAGCCTTGACGCACTCCTTTTCCTATTTGGAACCAGTCTGTTGTTCCATGTGCAGTTCTGACTGTTGCTTCCTGACCTGCATACAGGTTTCTCAAGAGGCAGGTCAGGTGGTCTGGTATTCCCATCTCTTTCAGAATTTTCCACAGTTAATTGTGATCCACACAGTCAAAGGCTTTGGCATAGTCAATGAAGCAGAAATAGATATTTTTCTGGAACTCTCTTGCTTTCTCCATCAACCAGCAGATGTTGGCAATTTGATCTCTGGTGCCTCTGCCTTTTCTAAAACCTGCTTGAACATCTGGGAGTTCATGGTTCACATATTGCTGAAGCCTGGCTTGCAGAATTTTGAGCATGACTTTACTAGCATGTGAAATGAGTGCAATTGTGCGGTAGTTTGAGCATTCTTTGGCATTGCGTTTCTTTGGGATTGGAATGAAGACTGACCTCTTCCAGTCCTGTGGCCACTGCTGAGTTTTCCAAATTTGCTGGCATATTGAGTGCAGCACTTTCAAAGCATCGTCTTTCAAGATTTGAAATAGCTCAACTAGAATTCCATCACCTCCACTAGCTTTGTTCATAGTGATGTTCTCTAAGGCCCACTTGACTTCACATTCCAAGATATCTGGCTCTAGGTCAGTGATCACATTATTGTGACTATCCTGGTCGTGAAGATCTTTTTTGTACAGTCTTCTGTGTATTCTTGCCACCTCTTCTTAATATCTTCTACTTCTGTTAGGTCCATACCATTTCTGTCCTTTATCGAGCCCATCTTTGCATGAAATGTTCCTTGGAATCTCTAATTTTCTTGAAGAGGTCTCTTGTTTTTCCTATTCTGTTGTTTTCCTCTATTTCTTTGCATTGATCACTGAGGAAGACTTTCTTATCTCTCCTTGCTATTCTTTGAAACTCTGCATTCAGATGCTTATATCTATCCTTTTCTCCTTTGCTTTTCACTTCTCTTCTTTTCAAGCTATTTGTAAGGCCTCCTCAGAGAGCCATTTTGCTTTTTTGCATTTCTTTTCCATGGGGATGGTCTTGGTCCCTGTCTCCTGTACAATGTCACGAACCTCCGTCCAGAGTTCATCAGGCACTCTGTCTATCAGATCTAGTCCCTTAAATCTATTTCTCACTTCCACTGTATAATCATAAGGGATTTGATTTAGGTCATATCTGAATGGTCTAGTGGTTTTCCCTACTTTCTTCAATTTAAGTCTGAATTTCGCAATAAGGAGTTCATGATCTGAGCCACAGTCAGCTCCTGGTCTTGTTTTTGCTAACTGTATACAGCTTCTCCATCTTTGGCTGCAAAGAATATAATCAATCTGATTTCAGTGTTGACCATCTATTGATGTCCATGTGTAGAGTCTTCTCTTTTGTTGGAAGAGGGCCCCGCCGGCTCAGACGCGGGAGACGCTGGCCCCGCCTGCAACCGACCACTCAAAGAGGCGCAGCCTGAGGAGCTACCTCATGCCTGAGGCCAGGGCCAGCGGCCGAGAGGAGCTACCCCACGTCCAATAGGAGGTGGCTGCGCCCACACAGGAGGGCCGAGAGGAGCTACTCCACGTTCAAGGTCAGGAGGGGAGGCCTTGAGGAGATACACCTCATCCAAGGTAAGGTGCAGCGGCTGCGCTTTCTTGGAGCAGCTGTGAAGAGATTTCCCACGCCCAAGGTAAGAGAAACCCAAATAAGACGATAGGTATTGCGAGGGGGCATCAGAGGGCAGACACACTGAAATCAAAATCACAGAAAACTAGTTGATCTGATCATATGGACCACAGCCGAATGTGGTCCACTGGAGAAGGGAATGGCAAACCACTTCAGTATACTTGCCTTGAGAACCCCATGAACAGTATCAAAGGGCAAAATTCCTTGAATGAGGAATTCCCCAGGTCGGTAGGTGCCCAGTATGCTACTGGAGATCAGTGGAGAAATAACTCTAGAAGGAATGAAGGGATGGAGCAAAAGCAAAACCAATACCCGGTTGTGCATGGTAAACCATACCGGTGATAGAAGCAAGGTCCGGTGCTGTAAAGAGCAATATTGCATAGGAACCTGGAATGTTAGGTCCATGAATCAAGGCAAATTGGAAGTGGTCAAACAGGAGATGGCAAGAGTGAACATAGACATTCTAGGAATCAGTGAATTAAAATGGACTGGAATGGGTGAATTTAACTCAGATGACCATTATATCTACTACTGTGGGCAGGAATCCCTTAGAAGAAATGGAGTAGCCATCATGGTCAACAAAAGAGTCCGAAATGCAGTACTTGGATGCAATCTTAAAAACGACAGAATGATTTCTGTTCATTTCCAAGGCAAACCATTCAATATTACAGTAATCCAGGCCTATGCCCCAACCAGTAATGCTGAAGAAGCCGAAGTTGAACAGTTCTATGAAGACCTACAAGACCTTTTAGAACTAACACCCAAAAAAGATGTCCTTTTCATTCTAGGGGACTGGAATGCAAAAGTAGGAAGTCAAGAAACACCTGGAGTAACAGGCAAATTTGGCCTTGGAGCACGGAATGAAGCAGGGCAAAGGCTAATAGTTTTGTCAAGAGAACGCACTGGTCATAGAGTTTTTTGCCACTCCTAGGATATTGCTAAACACTGGGCTTGGTTGGCCAGACCTCCTCCAAGGGTTCAACAACTCCAAGACCCGCTTGCTATCTTTTCTACAGTTCCCCTGGATTTACTGGTATGCACAGATGCACTTGGAGCAGGCACACAGTCAGGGTAGTGTCGGGGCCAGTTAGAAGCAAGATCAGAGGCCTCCTCTGCTTTCTTGTTCCTGAAGTCTGAACAGGACTACTTTAACTTCCCTAATAGGATGGATCAAGACAAAACACCACCACTCTATTTTGTCTGAACACAGACAAAACATAAGCATTGTTCAAGCCACAAAAATGTAGTAAATCAAATGCCTCCTTCTTTTAGTTAATATAAGCAGTAGCTACTCCTTTACCAATGACAACTTTAGTCTTGCATAAAAGTTTTGAAGATACCCAATCACGTTCATGGGGCTTCCCCGGTGGCTCAGATGGTAAAGAGTCTGCCTGCAGTGCGGGAGACCTGGGTTCCATCCCTGGGTTGGGAAGATCCCCTGGAGAAGGAAATGGCAACCCATTCCAGTATTCTTGCCTGGAAAATCCCATGGACAGAGGATCCTGGCAGGTTACAGCCCATGGGGTCACAAACAATCAGACATGACTGAGCAACTTCACTGATGAGTCACACTCACTTCCTGACAACATCCAGTCCAGAGAAAAGTCCTTTAATACTTTCCAAAAAAACCTAATACAAGCCCATATTTTATAATCAATCCTTTCTAGCATTCTTTTTCTGAACCGATCCATGGTTCCCCATGAGAGCATCGTCTCCCTCCAAGGAATAATCAATCTAGTCTGTTCAACTATGGGCATATCCCTGGTGGTTAGGCGTTGACAACAGTAATAAGATTCATTGCTATTGATGATCATTTTGGTGAGGTTCTTTGCTAAGTACTTTATGTGTGGGACCCATTTAATTGTTTGATGACAGTGATGATTTTACCCATTGTAGACCTAACAACACTAAGACTGAAGTCTAAAAGCCGCTGATGTCAGCGCCTCCCTCTGTTCTTTGACCATCTCCTCTGTCATCTTCTATAACTGGTTCCAAGACTTCCCTAGTGGCACAGTGGATAAGAGTCTGCCTGCCAGTGGAGGGGACATAGGTTCAATCCCTGGTCCAGAAAGATTCCACATGCCACTAAGCCCGTGTGCCGCAACTACTGAGCTTGTGCTCTAGAGCCCCGGAGCCACAACTACTGAGCCTGTGTGCCTAGAGCCTGTGCTCCACAACAAGAGAAGCCATTGCAATGAGAATGCACACACCTCGATGAAGGGTAGCTTCCATTTGCCATAATTAGAGAAAACCGGCATGCAGCAATGAAGACACAGTGCAACCAAAAATTAAATTAAAAAAATAATAACAGTTCCAACAAACACAAATTTTTTTCTTTTAACTTTTCAACCTTTATTTCTTTACTGGAATCGTTTCCTCAGTCTAAAATCAGGCATATGCCTCTTTAATCCTAATAAAAAGCCAAAATTAAATGGTCCCATGGTCTCTTGATCTTTTTCAACTCCAGCAAGTTCTGGAAATTCTAGTCTTTATTTTCCAGAATAATATGATTTAAAATTATAAAATAGACATGCATGAATGGAATTGAGAGGAAGACCTTTTCCACCTTGGAGGAGTGAGGGTGGGTAGGAGAACAGAATTCAAGAGAAATATTGTATCTGAGGAATATGCAGAGCATTGGAGGGGGGAATTCCTAACTAGAGATATAAGAGGAATCTTAGGGTAAGTAAATGGGTAACTTACTTACCTATTTATGGTAAATTACTTACCCATTTACTCACAGCATTTTATGGTAAGTGCTATAGACTGAATGTTTGTGTTCCCCCAAATTTCATGTTTTGAAACTAACCCTTGATGTGATATTAGGTGGTAAGTCCTTTAAAGGTAATTAGATCATGAGGGTAGAACCCTCATCAAGACATCAGTGCCCTTACAAAAGCAACCCCAAAGGGCTCCTTTGGCCCTGTGAGGACACAGTAAGAAAAATGGCCATCTGTGAACCAGAAGATTCTGTTGGTTACAAGCCACTGACTCTATAGTATTCTTTTATAACACACCAAATAGGCTAAGAAAGTAGATAATAGTGAAATCAAAGAGAAAGACAAGTCTGGTATATGAGATCTGCTGGATAGTCTAGTTAATCTGGTGTATCATCTGCTCAGACTGCCATAACAAAATACCACTGACTGGATACTTTCAACAACAGAAAATTGCTTCTTATAGTTCTGGAGGCTGGAAGTCCAAGATCAACTCTACAGACAAAAATCTTCCTGCTGTGTCCTTGTGTGGTCTTTACTTTTTGCACCACAACCCTAGTGTCTCTTTGTATATCCAAATTTGCTCTTTGGACATCGGTCAGATTGGATGAGGGACAATCCTAAAGACCTTAATTTCATCACCTCTATAAAGACTTTCTCTCCAAGTACAATTTCATTCTAATCACATTCTGAAGTGGATTAGGACTTCAAAATACAAATTTTGAGAGAACACAATTCAGCCTGGGATGTAGGGGAGCAGGGAAGATTAAGCCAGTAATGTAGGTTAGGGCCAACTCATAGATGCTGTGGACTATAAGAATAAGAAATCAGAACTTCTTCTTTATGCAACTAACTCTATGAATGTCTGACATGACATTCCTTACCTCATTGGACTGTTAAATATTGAAGGTGAAACCTAATATGACTTCTTTACTGAAATTATTTCTATATATTATAATGTAAATTTTACAACAACTAAAATCCCTCTAAAAAGACTTGCTTTCAGATATATATTCATATACTTCTATTTTTATCCTCCTCCTTCAAACCAATCTAAAAGGATCATCCAGATATTTAGAACATTGTCTGAAACAATATCTTTACATAGAATCAATGCTTAAAACACTTTTTGATTAACACTTGTAGGCATTCACTCAAATACTTAACAGCTGAAGCTATTCTAAATATAGGCCACCTGTTTTTCCCAAGGGAGTCAGCAAAACCTGAGTGGCGGAGAGAAGCACATTTACAAGGGACATCTCTGCGTGGCATTGTGGGCAAAGACCTTCAGAAAGGCAGAGAGGATGTCCTTGCTCTCTCCAAGGACAGTTCGTGCAAGATCCCTTTTTCAATCACAGGAGTCAGCACTGACTCCATTCTCAAAGGAGAAATTGAAGGTCAAGGACACACATTAAATACCAAATGCACCACAAGCCTTGGGCTAGTTTTTCTCCATGTGTACTGTCTCATTTCATTCTATTATTTTCTTTCCATCTTATAGATGAGGAGACAGACTCAGAAAGGTAAAATGACTTGCTCATAAGAATAGGATAATGAGTTGAACACTGTCTTATTCCAAAATCCACTATGTCTGCCATATACCATGTTAAGTGGGTTTTCTCTACCATGATTACGTAGGTCAAAGTATCATCAGCCTTTGTTTGAAACCCATCATCAGCTCTCTGCAGGGGGAGGACACCAGGATGCAATAATTGTTGTGGGTCACTATCAAGGATCTGTTTGAGGACAAACCTGAAGCAAAAATATCTCTCAACCTGCACATATACAGCAATGTATTAGGTTGAACCACATGAAAATTTTGTAAATCAAAAATCTGTCAAAATTTTATAGGATGCAACCTAATTGTTTATTCCTGGTAATAACCCAAGGTGTAATAGCCGTAGCTGCTACTCTACTTAACAATGGAGATTTTCTACCCTAGAAGAGAATTGTTCATGTTCTTTAGCCTCAGGCACACCTAGAAAACAAGTCTCCTCTTGCCTGGGGGAAAAAACCCAGTGTCATCCTCCACTCCAGGAATATACACTCCGCTGGGAAAACAGGGAAAAACCATATGCACACGGAGCAGAAATTCGGGTATTCCCCCTTGGATTGCTCTTTCCATAATTAAGGATGAGAGCGTGTCCTAGAAATACTTGCAAATAATAAGGTGTATAAGATGAAGAAAAGTACTAAAGCAGGAACCACACCACAAGAGATTCCAAGGGGATCATTACACATGCAGCATAAGCCTGCACCCAAAATATTACATGTCAATGCACTGGAAATGCCAAAGGAAAGTGTGTCTGTGATCACCCTTACTGAAGAGGTGCTGGCTTCTTTGATTGATTGACACTGTTGTTCAGTTGCTAAGTCATGTCTAACTCTTTGTGACCCTATGGACTGTAGCACGCCAGGCTTCCCTGTCCTTCACCATCTTTTAGAGCTTGCTCAGACTCATGTCCATTGAGTTGATAATGCCATCCAACCATCTCATCCTCTGTCGCCCCCTTCTCCTGCCCTCAATCTTTCCCAGCATCAGGGTCTTTTCCAAAGAGTCAGCTCTTCACATCAGGTGGCCAAAGTATTGGAGTTTCAGCATCAGTCTTTGATTGACACTTTGATTGAGTAATTAAAACTCAAATTTAGGGGCATTTGTCAATTTCTCCAATGCGTAGGAATCACTGAAATTTTAATAGGCACATCAGAACACCCTGGGGAATATTGCCACCTTAAAGATATTTTTAAGAAATATTTGATAAATTCCCTCTAAATTTTCTAATAAAAACATCTTTTCTCAAAATCCAAGAGGATAACTTCAAGAATTTTGAAATTTCACCTAATGGCATTTTCCTCCTCTTCAGTAGTGATTGCCGTGGCTGTGAGGGCTGGATGAGGCTTTACTTAGAAGGTCACAGCTTTGCAAAAGGAGGAAAATACTGAAACACTGGGCTAATTAAGAGCCATGATCACTACATGCGCATTAATCTGAACCAAAACTTTATTCTCATGCCTCGGTCCATAACAATTTATGAGATGGACACTAATACTCGCTGCATTTATTTTACTCCCTATCAGTTTCCTAGGAGAACATAGATTGGGAGGTTTAGAATATCTGTTGCAGAGATATCCCAAATCATAATAAATTCATGAGAATCTGCCTCGAATATGTGAATTCTTTCTCCGGTCTTAAATCCTTTAAATCCAAGCCACTGAAGCCTTGTCTGCAAAGGAACTAATTCATTAATTGAATATTTACGATGTATCAAGTTCTGTTGCTGTTCTTGTTCAGTTGCTAAGTCGTGTCTGACTCTTTGCAACCTCATGGACTGCAGCACGCCAGGCTTTGCTGTCCTTCAGTATCTTCTGGAGTTTGCTCAGATTCATGTCCATTGAGTCAATAATGCTATAACCATCTTATCCTCTGCCACCCACTTCTCCTTTTGCCTTCAATCTTTTCCAGCATCAGGGTCTTTTCCAATGAGTGGCTCTTCGCATCAGGTGGCCAAAGTATTGGAGTTTTAGCCTCACCATCAGTCCTTCCAGTGAATATTCAGGGTTGATTTCCTTTAGGGTTGACTGGTTTGATCTCCTTGTCCAAGGGACTCTCAAGTCTTCTCCAGCACCACAATTTGAAAGCATCAATTCTTCAACACTCAGCCTTCTTTACAGTCCAAGTTTCACATTCATACATGACAACTGGAAGAACCATAGCCTTGACTGTATGGACCTTTGTCAGCAAAGAGATGTCTCTGCTCTTTAATACGCTATCTAGGCTTATCATAGCTTTCCTTCCAAGTTCTTCATGTATTTATTAACTTATTTAATCCTCACCAACTCCACACACACTATTATCAGTCCCCTTTTATAGATGAGAAAACTGAGTCAAGGAGTGTTTGAAATCTCAAGCTTCTACATCCAAGAAGCATGTGAGCAGGATATTAAAACAGACATTTGGATTGCAGTAAAAGTGAAAGCTGCACCGTCACGTCCAACTCTTTGTGACCCCATGGACTATATAGTCCATGGCATTCCCCAGGCCAGAATACTGGAGTGGGTAGCCTTTCCCTTCTCTGGGGGGTTTTCCCAACCCAGGGATCAAACCCAGGTCTCCCACATTGCAGGCAAATTCTTTACCAGCTGAGCCACAAGGGAAACACAAGAATACTGGAGTGGGTACCCTATCCCTTCTAATATTATTTGATTGCAGAGTCTACATTTTTAATCACCAAAATACTGTCACTCTTGAGAAACTGGCTGTCATGGCAGCTGGCCCACCACTACCATCAAATAAGAACCTTCATGACAGTTTAACGGCCACAAAGCACCCAAGGACTCTACAGAAAATCCTCCACCCATGACACTGAGTAATCCTTCCTTCTTTAAAAATGTCCTCAAACTGCTTTCTTGTCCATTGTAGCCAGTAGAAGGCTGCCAGATATACCTGAAAACCAGTTAGAAAGTCACCCTGAAGCTGCCACCTTAATAAAGCACCTGTCAATCAGAGATTATCTCTGTATTTCATCTTTCTGCTCTATGAAACTGACTCTCCTTTGAAACTTGGAACTCCTGCTGAAATGAAAGTGACAGCAGATGGTCTTCCTTTATTAATAAATAGCCTCTGTTCATTTCGTCTCAGAATTTTGTTGTCTTTGAAAATCAAACACAAACCAGATTGACCCTTTCAATTTACAATTATGTTAAAATAATTACATTCAAAGTATCCACAATTCTTGGGCTCTTGACCCACTGAAATTATAATCAATTTTATCAGAACATAAAAATTGATCAAGTATTACTTTATCCTAATTGAAAGTTTGTTTACTTGATAGATTACATCATTATAAAATAAATAATTAGAACATGGTTTCCAATGGAGGGATCTATAGAGAACAAATAAAACTATCTCTTATCCACCTTAGTGGGTGGTGTTCTCATAAATACATGGAAAAACATCTCTATACTGCATCGGGTTTAATGAGATATGTCATTTGCCCCAGATATGCCAAAATGGTCCTATGCTTTAAGCCATACCACAATCTGAGCATTGTTATATAGGCCCATGTAGCTTGAACTTTAAAGAACCCAGAATACAAAGCTTACTCTTTAGACTCATTTGCAGCTGTAAGTAAAGAATTTATTTGCCAAAAGATAAACACTGCCACCTGCTGAGATGAGAGAATAAAAGTGAGATTTAAAACAATATTTTCTCCTTTTCATTAGTGAGATCAGTGAAAAGCAGGCTTGCCATTTCTCAGTAAAGTACAAGGACATTTGACTTGTGGTGATCGCTTGATTAGACCTCACAGTCCCAAGAAAGTAGTAGCAAAGGCAACTTTTGATTGAAAAGATTCATCCAGCATTTCCCAAAAGACAGAATAAATAAGTGTTTGTCCTCACTGTATTTACAACTTCTAGATAACTTCTCTGGGATTCTCATCTCTTGCATGACAGCAGAGTCATAAACTCATTTTCCAGTTCCAGGTAACTGAACCTAAAGCTCAAAACTCAAGAGGAAATTTAGAAATAAAGAGAAACAGCATAAAACTCCTAGAAGAGAACATAGGCAAAACATTCTCTGACATAAATTGTACCTATGTTTTCTTAGGTCAGTGTCCCAAGGCAAAAGAAATAAAAACAAAATAAACAAAAGGGACCTAATCAAACTTTGCACAGCAAAGTAACAATTTTAAAATTTAAAAAAAAAAAGACAATCTACAGAATAGAAAAAAAATATTTGCAAATGATGCAATAGACAGGACTTAATCTCCAAAATATACAAATGTAACATGAACCATTTAAAACTGAGCAATTCATTAGTACTTGATATATTCAGAGTTTTGTGCAATAAGCATCTCTAATTCTGAAACATATTCATCACCCCTAAAGAAAACACCACACCCATGAAACAATTGTGCCCCACCCTACCCCCAGTCTTTGGCAAGCACCAATCTACATTCTATCTCTATGGATATACCTATTTCGGGTATTTCATATAAAGGAAATCACACAAGAGGTGAGCTTTTGGTCTTACTTCCACTGAGTATAATATTTTCAAGATTCACTTTATCAGTATTTCATTCATTTTTGTGGCTAAGTAATATTCCACTGTATAGATATATTACAATTTGTTTATCTCTGCACCACTGATCGGAGAAGGCAATGGCAAGCCACTCCAGTACTCTTGCCTGGAAAATCCCATGGATGGAGGAGCCTGGTCGGCTGCAGTCCGTGGGGTGGCTAAGGGTCAGACACGACTGAGCGACTTCACTTTCACTTTTCACTTTCACACATTGGAGAAGGAAATGGCAACCCACTCCAGTGTTCTTGCCTGGAGAATCCCAGGGACGGGGGAGCCTGGTGGGCTTCCGTCTATGGGGTCACACAGAGTCGGACACGACTGAAGTGACTTAGCAGCAGCAGCAGCAGCACCACTGATGGACGTTTAAGCTATTGTGAATAGTGCTTTAATGAAAATGCACATACGTGTCCTTAAGTACCGGTTTTTAATATTTGGGGTATTTATTTAGAAGTGAAAATGGTATATGGGCCATATGGTAACTTGATGCTTACCTTTTTCAGGAATCTCAGTATTGATTTTTAAGTTGAGAATAATAACAATGCAAAAGTTGAAGCTTGCCGAGTAGTAGAGAGTAGGTCATGATACCATGAATCAAGTGAGGACAAACCGTACTGTAATCTCACTAGGACCCAGGAGTCTTCAGGGTGAGTACAGCTGTTCTCAGGATGAGGGGAAGCTTTTCAGAATATATATTCTTTTTTGCTATATGAATAGACCTGATCCATAATAAGAGTGAGAAATGTGTTCTAATATGAGGAAAGGAAAAAAAGTGATCATAATCTGCCACTAAGGTTCAGTTCAGTTCAGTTCAGTCGCTCAGTCGTGTCCGACTCTCCGCAACCCCATGAATCACAGCACGCCAGGCCTCCCTGTCCATCACCAACTCCCGGAGTTCACTCAAACTCATGTCCACAGAGTCGGTGATGCCATCCAGCCATCTCATTCTCGGTCGTCCCCTTCTCCTCCCACCCCCAACCTTTCCCAGCATCAGAGTCTTTTCCAGTGAGTCAACTCGTCGCTGTACTCATAAGTCAAAATTTTCTACCTTGGATATAACAAATTACATTTATTGTAATAGGTAACAACCATTCGAACTGTGGTGTTGGAGAAGACTTTTGAGAGTCCCTTTAACAGCGAGACCAAACCAGTCAACACAAAAGGAAAATTTATGACCAACCTAGACAATATATTAAAAAGCAGAAACATTACTTTGCCAACAAAGGTCCGCCTAGTCAAGGCTATGGTTTTTCCAATGATCATGTATGGATGTGAGAGTTGGACAGTGAAGAAAGCGGAGTGCTGAAGAATTGATACTTTTGAACTGTGGTGTTGGAGAAGACTCTTGAGAGTCCCTTGGACTGCAAGAGATCCAACCAGTCCATTCTAAAGGAGATCAATCCTGGGTGTTCATTGGAAGGAATGATGCTAAAGCTGAAACTCCAATACTTTGGCCACCTCATGTGACGAGTTGACTCACTGGAAAAGACTCTGATGCTGGGAGCAATTGGGGGCAGGAGAAGAAGGGGATGACAGAGAATGAGATGGCTGGATGGCATCACCGACTAGATGGACATGAGTTTGGGTAAACTCCGGGAGTTGGTGATGGACAGGGAGGCCTGGCGTGCTATGATTTATGGGATCGCAAAGAGTCGGACACAACTGAGCGACTGAACTGAACTGATGCTTTTTACTATATTCACAATTTTTTAACTTCAAATTTCAAAACCCAAAATTGTTTTAAGAGAGCCAGAAGCAATGGGAAAACATAATAAATTCCTTTGTAATTTAAAAGATTACTGATGCATTTTCAAATGGCAATAGAAGATTTCTGTGTATAAAAAGCACTGTTTAGTTCAAAGAGCATTTATTTTGCCTTTAAATAAGACATTATGCTAAATCATGAGCTACTGCAGTTTTCGAGATGAGTTGTTAGAAAAGATACTTCATTTTTACGAGGACAGTTCACTTTCATAAAATTCTATATGAAATCTAAATGCGTGAGGATAGATTAGACCATAATCATCTATATTAATGATCTCCTCACATCTCATCTCCTCTGAAAGAAAACCTTTAAAAGGAAAGTTATAAAAGACTTAAATTTTAAATTAATTGACAAAAATTTGATTTACAATCCTCCCTAAGATGCTTTTAACAAATTAAATGAGTTATATTACAACTATTATTTCAGGAAAAACAACACTGTGTTCTTCCCTGAAAAATGTGCTCATATGTGAAGTGCAATTTGTTTTGAAGAGGTCTCCTAAGTTATTGATCATAAATAATAACAGAAAACATTACCCTCATGCTTGTTATGTGCCATGTATTCCTAATCCTCAAAACAAGAACTTTTATTGCCACCAATTTCCAGATAAGAAACCTCAGACAGAGTGGCAAGGTATTATAACTTGTCCAAGAACAGGAGTCTGAATCAGAATATATATGTAGAGAATCTGACTCCAGGCCCCACATACACTTCACTGTACCTGACAATACTCCAGATGAAAATAAAGTGGGTATATGTAGTGAAAGTGCCTGACAATAAGCTTTTGACTACTGAGGCATCCATTTCAAAGATATCCATTTCAAATGAGCTTATTTACAGCTCTATGATGACACATACCCTAGCTAAACAACCAGATAAGGAGCCAGGCCACCTCACCTATGATGTTCCTCTTTTAGAAAGCCCTGGGTGACCCAGATAACTTCACTTGAGTGACCCTGTTTCTTTTCTCCCAAGCCCTAGTCCCCACTCTTATGTTTTAAATTCACCACTGAACTGTGAACCTGTGAAACCTCTCCTTCTACCTGGCCTCCTGTGTGACCTTGGGTGTGACTTGTACCCTCCAGGACTTTGTAACAAAACCTTGCTTTTTTCAAAGTTCCCTAATGGTTGTTGCCAAAGTGCCTCTTACAATCATGTTACCAAGTCTAAGCTCATTCTGCTTGCCACATGACAGGCCAATAAATTGGGAGATGAGGTGTTGGGGCAAGGAAGAAAGGCTTTATTTGGAAAGTCGGGAGCCTCAGAAGACTAAAGTCCTAGAGAACTGTCTTAACGGGGTCTGGATGCTAGTTTCTTTTGTAGGAAAGAGAGAAGGGGGAGGGCAAGAGGTAAAGAGAAAGGCCCCAAATTTTTGCAAATATTTCCTGATTTGACCAGACTCTGGGAGGGGATATGTTCCCTTTCTTCTTTCCTGCAGCCATTCACAGGTGAACAGGGTCAGAATGTTTCTCTGTGAGCTTAACAAATGTATATCAGTTTAGCATTTAGGCAGAAGGGGCAGGTTCCTTGAGATGGGCCATTATATTTGCTTCTAACTGTAGGCATTGTCCTTTTAGTGATTGACTTGTAAAAAAAAAAGCAACAGAGAGCAAAGGTTTAAACTAAAAGAAACATCTAATATGGAGTTAGATTTGTTCTTCCCTATTAGAACCATATAAATAACCAAGAGAGCCAATCCAGCTACACTGACTTCAGGTGGGTAAATGTCTATGAGGACTCACCACAAGGAGAAGGAGCTCAGGTGAGCATTTCAGGCATTGCTAGCCAATAGCATCATGATCAGTGGGCTGAGACCAACACCCAGCAGTATATTATTGCTTTCCCTATGATCTTAAGTAAGCACTTTTTAAAGTAGATTAGGATATCTGAAAGCCATCACAAGCATTCTATAAAGAAACAATTCCTCAAAACATAAAACTTAGGAGGTTAAGTCATCTTATGGCCAAGAGTTTCATTTTGGTCTGTAAGTCACAGGATAATCTTACATTTGAACAGCAGCAGGACCCTATGGAACCTTCCTGGGACAGGTCTTCTCCAATGTCCTCTACTTTGCTGTTGTTCAGTTGCTCAGTTGTGTCCAACTCTTTGTGACCCCATGGACTGCAGCATGTCAGGCTTCCCTGTCCTTCACTATCTCCCAGAGTTTGCTCAAACTCATGTTCATTGAGTTGGTGATGCCATCCAACCATCTCTCCCTCTGTCACCGCCTTCTCCTCCTGCCCTCAATTTTTCCCAGCATCAGGATCTTTTCCAACAAATTGGCTCTTTACATCAAGGTGGTCAAAGTACTGGGGATTCAGCTTTAGAATCAGTCCTTCCAGTGAATTTTTAGGGTTGATTTCCTTTAGCATTGAGTGGTTCAACCTTCTTGCTGTCCAAGGAACTCTCAAGAGTCTTCTCCAGCACCACAGTTTGAAAGCATCATTTCTTGGATGCTCAACCTTCTTTATGGTCCAACTCTCACATTTGTACATGACTACTGGAAAAACCATAGCTTTGACTAAATTAAACTTTGTTGGCAAAGTGATAACTCTGCTTTTTAATATGCTGTCTAGGTTTGTCAGAGCTTTCCTTCCAAGGGGCAAATGTCTTTTAATTTTATCCTCTGCTTTAGCTCCTCTCTAAAGTACCTACTGAATATATAATAGTATCTGAGGTACATTTCCGGAGTTGTTTTGCAGATGTGAAAACACCCCCAAAATGGAAGATATAACTGCCTGATGACTGTGAGTAACATAGCCTCCTGGAGCCTAAGGGCTGATAAAGTTAACATCAGTGACACCACCCTTTTCCACATCATCAGCTAATCAGAGAATTGTGCACGAGATGATCACATACCCTGTGCCTCCCCTCCTTCACCTGGCTTTTTAAAATGTTTTGCCAAGTAGCTCGGGGCTTTTTAGGGCATGAGTCACCCACCTCCTTGCATGTCCCTGCAATAAAACTTTCTCTGCTCCAAACTATGACGTTTCAGTTTGTTCGGCCTCACTGTGTGTCAGGCACATGAACTTAGGTTAGCACATTGTCTGAGTCTTTTAAATGATTTATCAAAATAATATTCTCTCTGTGGACTGAAAGTATGTATTCACAGTCTACAAGTTGAGCATTATGTCTTATTTGGTGGGAATTTTTAGGACTTCAAGCCCAGGAGGCAGCATCTCAAGTAACTCTGAGAACTGCTGCAAGGAGGCAAGCAGAAAGCTAGGATATATGAGTTTTTCAACAAAAAGCAGGTAATAGAAACAAAAGATTACTGTTAATTAAAGAAAACACAAGAGTCTGGACTCACTGAAATCATTCTTTGGATATGCACCTCAGGGATCTGGGGCCAGTACCCTGTGTTCTCACATCTAGAGTTTCTTCAGGGCTCACCTTGGAGAGTGGCTGCAGTCTGATGACTACTGATGTTGCTGCTGACTCCTAAATAGCAGCTATTCTTCTCCTTGCTGAGTGCCCTTAGGCCCCCCAGCTTACAATTGGCTATGGCTGCAATTGCTGATGACTGTGACATCCTTTGTTTACTGATATGGCAGAAAATATTCTGTTTATCACCACCCTTCCCAAAGGTGTCAAAGGGTTAGAAGGAAAACTCAAGGTCCACTGATTCTTTAGAATTTTCAAAGCAGCAGCTAAATTTTGGCCTGAAAGTGAAAGTCACTGAGTTATGTCCATCTCTTTGCAACCCCATAGACTATACAGTCCATGGAATTTTCCAGGCTGGAATACTGGAGTGGGTAGTCTTTCCCACTCCAGGGGATCTTACCAACCCAGGGATCAAACCCAGGTCTCCCGCATTGCAGGTGGATTCTTTACCAGCTGAGTCACAAGGGAAGCCCAAATGTTGGCCTGGTCTTCCCTAATTCAAGCTTTCATTGGCTGCTCCATCTCTAAACTTATTTACTCCTTTCCAGCACTAAAGTTTTGTTTATTCTATTTTTTTCTTCTTGAGGCATCCACAGATGATCTGAGAGGTAATTCTCACCCCAAAATTTCTTACCAGTACATCTGATAGTGTTAGGCCAGAATTAAGACTTTTTCACTTAAGAATGTAATATATGAAAATGAAAGTGTTAGTCACTCAGTCCTGTCTGATTCTTTGTGACCTCATGGTCTGTAGCCTGCCAGGCTCCTCTGTCCATGGAATTCTCCAGGCAAGAATACTGGAGTGTGCTGCAATTCCCTTCATGGGATCTTCCTGACCCAGGGATCAAACCTGCATCTCCTGCACTGCAGACAGATTCTTTACCATCTGAACCAATCAGAGAAGCCCAGGAAAGGCTTTCCTGACCACCAGGGAGCGTCAAAGAACATAATATAATGGAGTGTAATCCCTGGGCTCTAAATCTCACTTCACTACCTAATATTTGATGTCTATAGTAAATTACCCAGGGACAGGGGAACCTGGTGGGCTGCCATCTATGGGGTTGCACAGAGTCGGACATGACTGAAGTGACTTAGCAGCAGCAGCAGTAAATTATTTAACTTCACTGTGACATACCTTGCTCAGTATAAAATCAGGACTGCTATCTGCATTGTAACAGATAACAGTTGTAAAGATAAGTCTTGTGCTTTATCTATGAACATTAACTTTTAAAATGCATTGTGGCACTTTTACATAGAAAAGCCTTTTTAAAAATATTGTCTAGTATTTCAGCATCAATCAGGTTGGTGTTTGATAATTTCTCTGGTACCTCAATTGTTTAAAAACCAGATTTTTAAGTTCAATAGTCTGAATTTATATTCTGTTTAACTTTTCCTCAGAAAAAAATAAGTCTGCATTTTTTACATTCCAATCTACTATGAAATCAGAATACATTTGCTACTAAGTGAGATCCATTTTATTCTCCCTATATGTTTTTCTATATTTCACTATATTTTATTCAGTGTCCTTTCTCAACTTTTTCTCTGGAGGAAGGAGGAGTAAGTGTATTCTTGAATATGAGGGAAGGAAGATAAAACTTCTACTCCTATTTGCCTCTTTCTTTCTGAGCTGAAAAAAATAAAATAGCTAAATAAATAATAAAACTTCAATCAAATTCCAAGCTTATATATCCTCCTAAAAATTGTTGGAATGTAAATTGGTATAGCCAACATGGAAAGTAGCATAGAGGGTTCTCACAAAAATTAAAAATATAATGTAATCCAGCAATTCCACTTCTGATTATATATTTGAAGAAAACAAAAACCCTAACTTAAAAAAATATATTCACCCCTATGTTCACTGCAAAGTTATTTACAATAGCCAAGATAGAAAAATGGATAAGGAAAATGCGGACGTACTCACATGCGCGCGCGCGTGCGCGCGCACGCACACACACACGCACACACACACACACACACACACACACACACTGGAATACTACACAGCCATAAAAAGGAAAAATCTTGTCATTTGCCACAACACAGATGAACCTTGAGGGAATAAGACTAAAATGAAATAAGTCTGACAGATAAATGTCATGTGATCTTACTTATATGTGGAATTTAAAACAAGCAAAAAACACTGAACTTATACAGAGAACTGAGGCAAAAATGGGTGAAGGGGATCAAAAGGCACAAAATTCCAGTTATAAACTAAGTAAGTCGTGGGAGTGTCATGTATATCATGGTTCTTATAGTTAATAAATCTGTACTGAATATTTGAAAGCTGCTGAAAGAGTACATCATTAAAGTTCTCATCATAAGAAAAAACGCATACATCATACAGACATGCAAATTCACAGAAATTTTCTCCAGAAACTTTATTCAACAGAAATTATAATAGCCTGCAAACTAGAATGTAGGAGACACATTGTTAAATCATTCTGGTTTCATTTATCAGTATGGTGATGCTATCAAGAAATAAAAGAAAATTGAAATAACCAATTTGCCAAGCAGCATGCTCACTCTTGTCATCTCCTTCAGACATCAAGGAATGATATAACTTCATCAACTTTAATGGTCATATCTGTGAAACTAAGGACAGTATACAAATGGTTGACTTGTGGACAAAGAGAAAACATTTGAAATATCAAAAGAGTTTGCTGGCTGTCTGTGACGCTCCAGCTTTTGATCACCATGGCAGGCAAGTTTCTTCACTGACTGACTCTCTTCAATCACCGCCATATCCTACAGGTATTATCCTTGCTGCCTAGTAAAGCAAATTTCACAAAGTTATTTTTCTTTGTTTTACCCATTTAACTCTCTCTGTGTTTACAGGTGACATTTTCTGAGTCGTCGTGGATGATCAATGTGCTCAATGTGCTAGCTCCTGGGTGTAGAGCCTGTTAGCAGTTCAGGTGTTTGGGGAGAAGGGATCTTTTTGTTTGTCTTGCCCATTGGTCATAAATTGGGCAAGTTCAATTCTACTCCCCTCTGCAAGATTCATGGCATTTTAGGATTAGAGAGGACCTGAGAATGCAATCACATCACCCACCCCTCAGCTTATCCCCGTCCTGCTTCACACATCACCACCAAGTGGCAAATATGATGACTTTGAACATCTCCAGGTTTGAGTGATCAATTTATGAGGAAGCAGCACATTCCACTTTGGAATGTTTCAAAATTACAGTGGATTTTTCTCCTCATCAGCCAAAATGTGAAACTCCTGCCCTCCCCGAGACAGCGATAGACACTCTTCCAAAGCAGCCTTGATACACTCCTCCCCCAGGGGCCCATCCACATTCAGGCCCTGGGAATGGGAGCCCCGGTATGAAGCACTGCTGGGCTCTGCTGGTTTTTGCTAGCTCAGGTGCCAGGCATGTATCATCAATACAAGCAGTGTGGGGGCTGCAAAAGCCTGTGAAAACTGTACACTGTACCCAAAGGTATCTCATCTTTTTGAAAGTGTCCTGACCACTCTGGACAGTTTGCTTCCATTTTGTGATTCTAAACCCTCAGGCAGTCTACTGAAAATGCATGCAGTTAAATCACACCAGGGTCCACCAGGAAAATAGGGCAGATTCATATTCAAACAAAGTGCTCTGCTGATGGCAAGGAAGGCATGTCACTTCCCATTCTCATAAGCGCTGTCATCAAGTGGACCAGTATTTATCATATTGGTGCTTTTATTTATTTATTTTTTGTATTGTTCAGTCACTAAGTCATGTCTGACTCTTTGCAACCCTATTGACTACAGCATGCCAGGCTCCCTTGTCCTTCACTATCTCCAGGAGTTTGCTTTGGAAAATACTAAATAAACTAATAATATGTTGAAAGAGCTCAGGCATTTGAAGGCCAGCATTAAAACAAGGCACAAACAACTAATATTCCTTCCCTAAATTCTCCAGGGCCTTCTGTGAATGAGGAAAGAGGGACTGCAGGGCTGGCCCGGCTTAACACAAACAGGGTGGACTAGGAAAGGTTGTTCCTCTGACAAACCAGCCCCAACTCCAGTGTTCTCTGTCACAACTACTCAAATCCTTCATCATCAAGAGAAAGGATTTAATGCTATTTACTATGATATTGTCTTAGGAATACCTACGTTATAGTAACACTTGCAAACCATAGGCCCAAAGAAAGTAATCTGTAATTTTGGAAATCATCCATAATTAGGTAGAAAGGACTGGAATTTTAGGGCAAAGGCAGAGATTATTCTCAGCACCTTTGAAGTTGTCTGATTAAAATAAATAAAATTAGCCAACATACGAAGCCAAGTTTGCATATGCGACATTTAACTCCTCCTTAGACCAGTTAAGCAATTTAAAAATGTTCTCAACATAATGAGAATCATTGAGAGTTAAGCAGGTTCATTCCCCTGTGGGTATCCCCACCCCAGACTATCATTTAGCACCTTGCTCCTTGCCAGGGTTTCCTCCAGAGGCACCTACTCACGTTATGCCATATTCTTGGCATTTTCTCCCTTTTCTACGATCTCAATTAACCTGCTCTTAATCCAGTTCTTATGAAACATTGTTGATATAACTCATTTACAGTAAATTGTTAATGGTTGAAAAACTGTTCAATATGTGCTCTTTTCCCCATATATTAATGTGTTACAAAGGGACATCTAAGGAGAAAACAGTTTTGCTCAAAGAATAAATCTCTAATGGCTGTCAATCCCACTCTGGAGAACTCAGGTACTGACTTGTTTTAGTTACTAACACTTACCTCTATCAACTGAATATTAACCACTGGATGGATGATGCCTGGGGATATGTAGTCAACAGTAAGGCAGGCTACTAAATTCTTACCCTGTCTGGGGCAGTTAAAATTCAGGATTCACAAAGCCTTACGGTCGGTGGCAGAGCCCACTCCTGTGGTCCTGCAAAGCAGCATAAACTAAATAGTGGACATAAAAGGCACCCAGGTGTGCTAGGGACCCTGGAAGAAGGGTGGGGATAGGAGTGGGCTCCTTTTGGTATTCAGCTCAGAAACTCTAATAACCAATTTGAAAGGAAAGCTGAGTTGATGAGGTCTATTTCTCCCCTACCTGTAATGATTATGTCGCCTTTATAGTTGAAAGCACAGGAGAAGATCTCATCCGTGTGTCCCTCAAGAACCTGAAGGCACTGACCAGTCTGAGCATCCCAGATTCTAGCTGTTTTGTCAGAGCTGCCAGTGAGAAGACGGTTGCCTTGGGGGTTGAAAGAAATCTACAGGCAAGCAAGGTGGGGGAAAGCGATCACAGGTTGGTGTAATTTGATTCCCAGTATAATTTTCATCAGTAAAAAGCGAACACCACTAAGTTACCTGTTCACCTTCCCAGCTTAGTACTTATTCTTACCTAGAACAGTTCCTTCAGGGTGGGAAAAAGACTGCAGAGACTAATACACAAAAATTAAAATCTAGACAATGATGTCTGATAGCCTCCGCCTCACATACAAGTCTAAGGATAAAGACCACAGCTCCCTTATACTTTGAGTGTTCCCCACCCAGCGTCTTTTCATTTCAGGAGCAAAGGCTGTGGACACCAATCTCTCCACTCAAACCAAGATGCAGAGCCCTGGTATGGATAAGAACGCAAGTCGGGCAACTTCACACCCAAACCTCGGTGTCACCTCTACAGACCAACTTTCTGTCATCATGAGCGTAGAGATGGTCCTTCAGTCTGTGGCACAGAATGTCAGGGTCCACAGGACAGGACTTTCTGTGTTGCTGCTTAAAGTGCATCAGTTTCCATCCACGTGGGCTTGAGAGCCCCAATGGGCCAGGCATTGTCACATGGTATGTGAGCATCAAAGAAAACTGTCAGTCTTCAGTTCCTCTGGATGTCGTGTTTATAACCTCATCTAAATCATCAGAAGATGATGTGGGTCACTTCCTCTGTGACTGTAGGCTTGATGAGGGCAAGCCCCAAGGTTATGGCTTTTTTTCATCACAGTGTCACCAGGGCCCAGCATGATACCTAGCATAGTGGGAGCTCTCAAAATGAATGAAAGAATACTTTAGCTTGGCACCCCACAGAAATGCCATTACTGGATGGCAATTCAGTAGGTAATGTATCAGTTAACAAGCATAAAATGCAATAATGTAAAGTGTGAACTCTTCCTACTCATACACACACAAAAACATGTGCGTTTGTTGAGTGTGCCACACCAGACACTCAGAAACATAGCTCAGTCTCTCTTTGTGACCTGTTTCCCGTGGCCACATCCCTCATCCCTCTTACTACCAATCTCCCAGGCCTCCCAGCCTAATGCAGAGGATGTGTTCTGCAATGTCTAAGAGACCAACCCTGATGGGCAGGAGGGCAAGGGCCACCAATAGCAGGGGAGCCTGAAGAGACCTGAATCCATCAAGCTGATACATTAAAAAGAATGAAAAATCTCATCTTAGGCACGAGACCAAGGAATTGGGCTGAGCTGGGGGGACAGTCACCGGTCCCAGGCTTCTCTACAATTTTCTGAGGACGTCTCTAAACCTCAGATCACTGACTGGATGGTCGTACTGCATGGATAAGCTTTTGGGAGGAGTTCATATGAAATCCCAAACTATAGCTTTCAAGTTTCAAGACAGGTCATTTTTAACTTTTTTAAGTGGTAAATATTTCTAGGAAATACTTCCTTAATGGCATGTGATCTACAGGACACTTGACATTTGCTATAAGCCTGTTCTTTTGCATAATATAAAAGGGGTGTGTTTACTAGAACCAGGCAAAGCACTTTACTAGCTTCTTAATAGCTTCAATAAGTATGCTTTGCTAATTGAAACTTTTTTCATGGCTGAGGAGAATGTTGTTTTAAACTTTGTAAAAGGTTTTAGAAATCATTTGATTATACTTTGTGAGTTTGAGGACACATTTGAAAAGTTACTCTTCAGGTAACTGATTTCTACAAAGAATGAGATAACTGGGCAAAACCTCGGTACTATCAGTGACAATAGACCGAATTGTATTAAGCCAGATGCTTATTTTTGAAAATAATTAAATTGCGCCAAATGAGAAAAGCAACTCACCTTTGAAATTTCTCCTTCATGGCCTTCCAATGTGGTAACACATTTTCTTGTGGCCGCACTGAAAATTCTTGCTGTTCCTTTATGAGAGGAGAGGAGATAAATATAAATTCATCAGAAATGCAGGACTCTGAACCACATGACTTGAATTGTCTAAATATCTATCCCTCTGACACATAAGTTCTGTGCTGTTTGTCTTCTTACCTGTGGTGAGAGCCAGACACTTAATACTATAAATGCAAGCTGATCCCACTACAGGAGAAGAACGGGAGAAAGAAGCATCTCTCTAGCCCCAGCTTATTAGAAGAGACACTAGGTTCCAAGATAGATGGAGGTGCAGGGACAGGAATTCAAAAAGAATCAAATTTTAAAGAGAAAAAACGGGGACTCACAACAAGTTTTGATGATTCTAATTAACTACAGAAATAAATAGCAAGACTAATATCCTGAAAGATGATGCTGTGAAAGTGCTGCACTCAATATGCCAGCAAATTTGGAAAACTCAGCAGTGGCCACAGGACTGGAAAAGGTCAATCTTCATTCCAATCCCAAAGAAAGGCAATGCCAAAGAATGCTCAAACTACCACACAGTTGCACACATCTCACACGCTAGTAGAGTCATGCTCAAAATTCTCCAAGCCAGGCTTCAGCAATCTGTGAACCGTGAACTTCCAGATGTTCAAGCAGGTTTTAGAAAAGGCAGAGGCACCAGAGATCAAATTGCCAACATCTACTGGATCATGGAGAAAACAAGAGAGTTCCAGAAAAACATCTATTTCTGCTTCATTGACTATGCCAAAGCCTTTGACTGTGTGGATCACAATAAACTGTGCACAATTCTGAAAGAGATGGGAATACCAGACCACCTGACCTGCCTCTTGAGAAATGTGTATGCAGGTCAGGAAGCAACAGTTAGAACTGGACATGGAACAACAGACTGGTTCCAAATAGGAAAAGGAGTACGTCAAGGTTGTATCTTGTCACCCTGCTTATTTAATTTATATGCAGAGTAGTACATCATGAGGAACGCTGGGCTGGAAGAAGCACAAGCTGGAATCAAGATTGCTGGGAGAAATATCAATAACCTCAGATATGCAGATGACACCACTTTTATGGCAGAAAGTGAAGAGGAACTCAAAAGCCTCTTGACGAAAGTGAAAGAGGAGAGTGAAAAGGTTGGCTTGAAGCTCAACATTCAGAAAACAAAGATCATGGCATCTGGTCCCATCACTTCATGGGAAATAGATGGGGAAACAGTGGAAACAGTGTCAGATTTTATTTTTTGGGGCTCCAAAATCACTGCAGATGCTGATTGCAGCCATGAAATTAAAAGACGCTTACTCCTTGGAAGGAAAGTTATGACCAACCTAGATAGTATATTAAAAAGCAGAGACATTACTTTGCCAACCAAGGTCCGTCTAGTCAAGGCTATGGTTTTTCCCGTGGTCATGTATGGATGTGAGAGTTGGACTGTGAAGAAAGCTGAGTGCCGAAGCACTGATGCTTTTGAACTGTGGTGCTGGAGAAGACTCTTGAGAGTCCCTTGGACTGCAAGGAGATCCAACCAGTCCATTCTAAAGGAGATCAGTCCTGGGTGTTCATTGGAAGGACTGATGCTAAAGCTGAAATTCCAATACTTTGGCCACCTCATCAACGAGTTGACTCACTGGTAAAGACTCTGATGCTGGGAGGGATTGGGGGCGGGAGGAGACGGGGACGACCGAGAATGAGATGGCTGGATGGCATCACCGACTCTGTGGACATGAGTTTGAGTGAACTCCGGGAGTTGGCGATGGACAGGGAGGCCTGATGTGCTGTGATTCATGGGGTTGCAAAGAGTCGGACACGACTGAGCAACTGAACTGAACTGAATATCATACACCAAATATGAGTCTAAGGTTACAGAAGACACAAGAGGCCTTCTGAGAGGGGTCAGCAGCCACTAGTTACAAAGAATGAAGAATAGGTGCTAAGCAAACCTTTTCAATAGAAAAGGCAAATAGAATGATTTGTTCCCTGCTGTATATCCAGTACTTAGAAATGCCAAACTCATATTAAACACTCAATAAATAGATGTAGGATGGATGGATTGATGGATGGATGGATGCATGGCTAGATGGATGAATGGATGTGTAGATGGATGGATGGATAGAAGGAAAGATGGATGGATGATGGATGGATGGATGGGTAGATGGATGAAGGATAGATAGACAAATGGATGAATGGATGGATGGATGAATAGATAAAACATTTCCTTAGAATTAAGGAATAGAGCTCTTATATAAGCACAAAAGGAGAAAAACAGAAGCAATGAAATTGTTGTCATAAAAAAATTAAAATTTATCTGGCCAGGTGAAGGATGCTGTCTCAACACAAATTATAGCATCAAGGTAAAATTCACAAGGTAAAATTAAGATAGGGAATTTTGGTTACTTAATTTCCATTTAGAGAGAAGCAAAATATCTTAATTTTTAACTTTCCTCTATGACAACTTCAGGAGGAAGTAGATAAAAATTGCTATAGTAGAATTAATATGATTAAATTATAATATTACTACTTCACTGGATATTTCAAAAGCTTTAAAGGAACGTGATCCACTTGTTTTAAGAGTTTGTGAATAAGACAAAAATATGCAGAATAGACTAATACATCAAATTTTGCAAAAGTATTTTTAAGTTTCAGAAAACACAAGAATAATATAGCCTGAAATTGCAATTTTTATAAGATAGAAATATGAATAAGACATCAAAAAATTCAACCTTGAGAGTAACTCCAGTGAAGGTGAAAAAGGAAATGAATATAAAGAAACAGCTTGTTTAACACATTAACATATTATATGTTAAATATAAAGAAACAGCACAGGCAACTAACTCTGTTGAATGAGATCAAATTTTAAGATGGGAATGAGGAGCAAAGACCAAAGGCAAATAAAAAATGGCTCTAAACATTAATACTTCTTGGGAGGGACAGAATGAAAAGAGACAACACAAACCAAAAGAAAAAGATATTTTTTGAAAGTAATATGCTATTGAAGAAAGGAAAGAACAGAATCACTGCTAGGGAAAACAGCAGATGATAGGACAAAACTAAAAGAATTGAGCTTATATTTTATTCACCTCCATCCCTCAGCATCCTGATCACTTGTCCCTGCCTGTTTCTTCCCCCGTACCACTGACAACTCCTGACATTCTATATAATCTAATATTCTATATAAGACACATGTATGGTATTTTTTGTGGTCTCCCTCTTCGAAACATAGCTCCAGGAGGGAAGAGAGGCCCATCTCTTTTTTCCATCGATATATCCTGTGTTCCTAAAGAATTCCTGGCACAAAGTAGTCACTCCATATATATTTAATAAACAGATTCTTTTGCATAAATGAGAATGATATTTAAAATGAAAAGGGCAGATTCATTATTTTTAAGGGATGGTTTTAAAAGCCAAGATCTGTGAGAAGATGAGAAAATAAGTAGTTAGTTTAAAAAATAAAATTCTCCAGATTCAGGGTGTTTGTATTCCAGGATGCAAAAAAGACATGTGTGTATGATCAAAGGATCACCTTTGAAAAGTCCTAATGAGTAAGAGAACAGCTTGCAAATATAATTTTGAAGAATGAGACAGTAATAAAGACTGTAATTAAAATGAATCACGGGCAAAATTCTACAACTGATTATAACACAAAGTAGCTACTTAAAAGTATGCTAGTCACAAGGAGCAAATATAGGCAAAGAAGTGAACAGAAACAGCCTAGAAACAGCATTTGATTTTTGCCAGAATTTCTTAAAAAGCTATTAAGGAATTTATACAAGCAAGAGGTAGTCACATATGGTCAGTAAGGGAATTAAACATATGTGTACCATCATACGAGGCTTCCCTGGTGGCTCAGATGGTAAAGCGTCTGCCCGCAGTGCGGGAGACCTGGGTTCGGGTTATCAGAGAGGTGACCTAGAGTGAAAGTTTGCTCACATTGTCAGGGCAATGACACAGTCACAGAGTAGCAGGACATGCACTCACAGCGGGGGACAGATTCAGAGTCACCGTGGTTATCACAGAGAGGATGTAGACACAGGATGGCATCAAGCATGATGGCATCATGAGGGAGACGGCTCATAGTTCAGGATCAAATGTGATCAGAAGGATGATGCAGATAGAGTGTAGCATCGCACATGTTCATCAGGGAGGTGACCTAGACACAGCATAGTGTCATGTATTACTGATAAGAAGATCACAAGGATACAGTTTAGAATCAAGGAGATGAGACAGACATAGCGTAGCATGGTCCTTGACCATCAATAAAGATGATTCAAGTGTAATGTAGGGTCATACATAGCAGTGAGAACGTTGATGCAGACACGGTGTGCGTTGTGTGTGTGGTTACCATAGAGATAACACAGCTTTAGTATAGCATGATGTGTGCTTCTCAAGATGATGAAGAGACATAGGGTAGCATCATACAAGCCATCAAGCAGATAATGGAGACATAGGGTATAGGCATCTGTGGACTGTAGGGAGATAACACATATACAGTGTAGCAACATATGTGGTTATCAACAGATGACACAAATATGCTGCAGCACCATACATGGTCTTCATGGATATGAAGCAAAGTGAGTCATCACACACAGTTGTCTAGGAGATGATGCAAAATAGGGCAGCACTCCACGTGATTGTGCAGGAAAAGATAAAACCAGGTAAAGCATCACACTGAGCTTTTGAGGAGAGTACATGCGCACAAACATTCATCATGTGGAATTATTAAAGAGAAAAGTCTTACTTTAAAGATCATATATAGTTATCAAAGAGATAACATAGCATCGCATGTGCTTGCTAAACAGACTTTGCACACATAAGCACTACATCATATATGGTTGTCAAGGTGACAACACAAACATCTTATGGCACAATCTAGTGTCATCAGTGAGATAACCAGCAGCATAGTGGCATATATAATTATTTTTAAAGGACGCAGCTATAGCATAATTTTGTTATTATCCAACACTTTCGTGACCCCTTGAACTGTAGCCCAACTGGCTCCTCTGTCCATGGGATTTCCCAGGCAAGATACTGGAGTAGGTTGCCATTTCCTTCTCTAGAGGATCTTCCTGGTCCAGGGATCAAACCCACATCTCCTGCATTGGCAGGTGGGTTCTTGACACCAGGGAAGGCCCGACAGTAACAGCATACATAATTATTTTAAAAGGATATAGATATAGCATAACTTCATTTGTTATTGTCAAGAAAATGATGCAGACAAAGAATGAAAATAGTTTCATTTTACATGCTGTCAAGATGATCAGACAGTGGAGCATCTGACTGGTTATCAGTAAGATGACACCGGCATGGCGTAGACTCCTAAGTGGTATTCAAGAAGATGAGGGGCAGCACAGCAGTACACATGTTCATCATGAAGATTTGCTTGATGTGGTAGAGCAGCCTGTGTGATCATAAAGGAGAAACTGCAGATTTATCATATCACCACTGACAGCGGTCAAGCTGATGAGAACAACATAGGGTAGCATAATGCATGGTCATCTGGGAGAAGAGCCAAGATACACTAGTATATATAGTACCTGCATATATATAATTATCAAGAAGATGACAGAGATATGGTTTAAGATCATATGTGGTTGTCAAGGAGGTGATACAAACCTTCTACAGCATTGCATGCGATATCAAGAATCTGATACAGGCACAGTGTAGTGACATGCACGGACATCATAGCGATGAGGCACATGTCGTTTCTATCATAGCTGGTCATCAGAGAGGTGACTTATAATGCAGACTCACCTATGTTTATTAAACAAAACATAAATCCCTCCATAAATTACAAGCAGATTTCCTACCATCGGCTGAAGCAGTTGCAATAAACTTTCCAGTGTAATCAAAACAGCTGTCTAGTATTTCATCATCATGGCCTGTTAATGTTGCCACACATTTTCCATTCACAGCATCCCATAGCTACAATTAAAAAACAAATGATGAAGACGATGACTTCCTCTCTAACAAGCAAAGATGGCCATGCTTACAGCTGATTAAATAAACTGCACCAAAATCATGTGTTTAATTTTCACTTTTTGTTCATTTTCTTTGATTCACAACCAGAGACTGCAGCCAACCATCTAAGAAGGCATGCTTTTGACACAGAGAAGATCAAAGACAGGCTTTAGAATACAAATCTGTCACTATTTTAGGAAAAAAAACCTCAAAGTGCGTGCTTCACTGATGGAGTAGAAGCAACATCTTTTCATATGAAGGTAATCAAGTAATAAAGAGCTTGATCTAAAACTACAATGCTAGGAAATAAAAAGTACACTCAGATTATAATACATTTAATATACAATCTATATATCTAATAATAATTCTAGAGTATAAGCTCTTAGCAACAGAAACACAAAGGCAGGGAGATATCATGTTGAGACTTCTTGAAGTTTATGCTAATGGAAGTTTAATAAAGGAATAGAAAGACATTAAACAAAGATAATGTGCCTTCATAAAATAAGCTATTTTAGCACAAGGAACTCTACTCAGTGCTCTGTGGTGACCTAAATGGGAAGGAAATTTAAAAAAGAGGGGATATATGTATATGTGTGGATGATTCACTTGGCTGTATAGCAGAAACTAGCACAACACTAGAAAGCAAATGTTCTCCGATAAAAAAGATCTTTTAATACATTTGAATCATCAAAGCTATTTTACACCATAAATCCTTCAAACTTGGAGGATCATCAACTTGAAACTTAAAAATTACCAATTTTTGGATAAATTAATATCTTAATTTTCTAGCACCTTTAAAATGTGTTAATGCTGCAATGAATACTTGACACACTACAAAGCACAGACACAAGAGTTATAAAGCAAAGATATTCCTCGAGCTTACCTTACAGGTTTTGTCCATAGAGCCAGTTAATATCAGAGAGCAATCCCAGTTGAACAAGGCACTGCTGATCTCAGCACAATGTCCGATTAAGGTATATACCTTCCTACAAAACGGAAATGGGTCAGACTGGTGAAAGATGCATTCATTCAGGATATGTGGACAAAGAAAGATATCAAACCATCAGTGTACAAGGTGAATTTCAGTTTTTACAAAATATCTGTGATGGCTTAACTATAGCCCAAAACGAGTCAACTAGCCTCTTAATTTCATCTCAACAAAAATATACTTAAAATTTTAGGCTTATGTAAGCTTCCAGGGAAATTCAAGTAGGCTTCCTGGCTAACTCAAATGGTAAAGAATCTGTCCACAATGCAGGAGACCTGGGTTCAATCCCTGGGTTGGGAAGATCCCCTGGAGAAGGGCATGGCAATTCACTCCAGTGTTTTTGTCTGGAGAATCCCCATGGACAGAAGAGCCTGGTGGGCTACAGTCCATGGGATCGCAAAGAGTCGGTCACGACTGAGCGACTCACATAAGCACATAATTAAAATTTAAACAACCCAAAATAACAACATTACTTAAGACAATGCTTCAGAAAGGCATGGATAATCTGAATCCTGGAACTAATTTTACACCAGATGGGTGGACCCCTCTGTAGTTCAGAAGCTATCCATCAGTTGTGTAGTTCAGAAGCTATCCATCAGTTGTCTAAGAGCCCTTCCTTCTCAATGCATCCATCTTAATTGGGATCCCTGAAAACTGAGTGGAGTTTTACAACACAAATAAGCTAATTTAGTTAACTTCTTAGCAACTAGAACCAAAAATAATTAGGGAGAAAATTGAAGTTCTTGGACTAAATTAAATTTGGATCATTAGCTGTGATTTTATTTATTCATGATATCCATGCCGACCCTAAAGACAAGCCACTGAAATTTGATTACACAGTACATAGAATAAATAATAGTTATATAACCAGGCTATTGCTAACATTCTCCTTTATGTTGCTGTTTGCCATTATTTGCTCAGAATTCTGAGGAAGCATATATACCAAGTAAGTCAGAAAGAGAAAAACAAAGTTCATATATTAACACATAAATGTGGAATCTAGAAAATGGTACCGATGAATCTATTTGAAGGGCAGGAATAAAGACGCAGACATAATGAAAAATTTTTGGACACAGCAGGAGGAAGGAGAGAGTGGGACGGATTGAGAGAGTAGCACTGAAATGTATACATTACCATATGCAAAATAGATAGTCAGTGGGAAGTTGCTGTATTAACACAGGGGGCTCAATTCAGTCCTCTCTGATGACCTAGAGGAGTGGGATGGGCTGGGGGTTGGGAGGGAGTCTCAAGGGGAAGGAGATACATGCATGAAAGTGAAAGTGTTAGTTCCTCCATCAGATCCGACTCTTTGAGACCCCATGAATTTTAGCCGGCCAGGCTCCTCTGTCCATGGAATTCTCCAGGCAAGAATACTGGAGTGGGTTGCCATTCTCTTCTCCAGGGGATCTTGCCAACCTGGGGATAGAACCCAGGTCTCCTGTACTGCCAGTAGCTTCTTTACCGTCTGAGACACCAGGGAAGCTCTATGACTGATTCATGTTGTTGTAAGGCAGAAGCCAATATAATGTTGTAAAACAACTATCCTCCAATTAAAAATAAAATAAAAAAGAAATATCATTAAAGAATGAACTGATTTGCTTCCAATGTGTCCTATTCCTATGAAATCCAAGGCTGAGTTAATAGATTTAATATTAATCTGATCAATAGCAAGTATTTTCTTAATCTTCTGATCCAGGTTTAAAAAAGATTTCTTAAAAATCAAGGATACCTTCCAGTATCAGCTTCCCACACTGTAACTGTGTGATCAAAAGAGCCCGTGATGATCCTGTTTCCTGACGTGTTGAAGGACAAGGAGATGATTTCAGCTGAGTGTCCCTAGGGAAAGAGCAGATATCCACATACATACCTATAGATGAAACAATTTCTACCCACGCATCACATAACAGTTCAAAAGAAAGTGCTACACAAAGGCAAAGCTCTGTAGGGAGAAGAGAGATTAGCAGTTGGGGGATGGGAATAGAGAAAGACTGTAAACCAAGGGCACAAGGGTTTTTGGAGGGGTGGGGGATGGGGAGTCACGGAAATGGTCGAAAACTAGTGTCTTGGTGACAGTCATGCGATTCGGTAAATTTACTAAAAATTGAGGGGATCCAACCAGTCCATCCTAAAGGAAATCAGTCCTGAATATTCATTGGAAGGACTGAAGCTGAAGCTGAAACTCCAATACTTTGGCCACCTGATGCGAAGAGCTGTCTCATTGGAAAAGACCCTGATGCTGGGAAAAACTGGAGGCGGGAGGAGAAGGGGACGACAGAGGATGAGATGGTTGGAAGGCATCACTGACTCGATGGACGTGAGTTTGAGTAAACTCCAGGAGTTGGTGATGAACAGGGAAGCCTGGTGTGCTGCGGTCCATGGGGTCACAAGGAGTCAGACATGACTGAGTGACTAAACTGAACTGAAGCTGTTTTACAAAAAAAAAAGAAAAAGAAAAGGATATGTATTGGGAAAGCAAAGGACTTCATTCATACTGTTGTGGAAATGCTAAAAAGGTCTTTATGCTTTATGGGCTAATTTTTTTTTTTTAAGTCTCACTCAGTCATCTCCAACTGTTTGCAACCCCATGGACTGTAGTCCTCCAGGCTCCTCTGCCCACGGAATTTTCCAGGCAAGAATACTCTTGCATTGCAGGCAGACTCTTTACCATCTGAGCCACCAGGAAAGCACCCTGTATGCTTCATAAGCTAATAATAGCTGATGGGTAAAAGACAAAAAGCTTGTGAAATAAAGTTAATGTTTCAAAAACTAAAATTCTTATAGTGAATTAACATGAAATAGATTAATAAATATCTAGTCTTTGGCCTGACTTTCATCTGGATGTCCTCTGGGGTGGGTGAATCAAACTGTATGAGACAGTGGGAAGAATGGGCTACACTCTGCTGTAGATCCTGCTTGGATGTAGCCCTTGTTTTGCCTAACAATTTCAGTAAATTCACTTAATTACTTTTTTCATAATAAAAAAGTTCATTTACAAATTAAATTTCTGGTTGATTCCAAATGACAAAGATTAAATGGAGCTGAACATTAAAATTCTGAGCACACAAATGTATTCCCTGGTGTCAGAGCAGGACATATGCCTTCCAATGCTCTTAGGCATTTGTCTGGAAGAAGAGGTGGTGAAGAAGCCCAATGCACAAAACTGATGAAGGTGAAGATGTGAAAAGTATGCTTATGTAAATAGAACAAGACACTCATTTAATAAAGAAAAACTCCTGCTGTTAGTTAAAAGCACTGCTTTTCCTCTCTTTTTCTAGTCCTTTTTTAAACTTTCTTAGAAAAAGCTCACCTATAGAATGGGTTCTATTTTTTAAATCCATTTATAATTCAGAAGAATAGGATAACATGATTTTCCCATTCAACTGTTCCCACCTATTGCCACTGGGAATCACCCTTTTTTGTTTGGCTGGGACGGAAAGAAATGGACGGTGCTGAATGGATGTGTGGTGGAGACACACAGGACCCCTGCCGAGATACAACATCAGTATCCACTCTTTGGGCAGTGCCCTTTGACCTTGTCACCTCCTGCCACTTATACTTCAAACTTTGGGAACAGGAAGCTTCTGGGATTGGAGGTTAGAGAAGAAGGGAGTTAACAGTCATCCTTTTAAGAAATTTTCTGGCAGGTTCCTCCAGTTCTGCCTCTTCCAAAAGGTGCCAGCCTCCACATCCTTTGCTTCTAGCCAGATAGATGACCATAGCTTTTAAGCAATAGCCACTACCTTTTTTAGACTGAAGTTAGTTGAAATAAAAAGCCCATCAGGCTTTTTTATGGGCTTTTAAAAAGCCAAAAAGCCCAGTGTGTCCATTTAAGTCTTTGGGAATAGCCAGCAAACCAACTGAAACACTTTTTTACTACAGTCTGAAAACCAGTTGCTCAAAAACATCTAACTTAGAGTTCATTTGTAATAAAAGTACAAAAAAAAAAAAAAAAACCTCAGGTAAAAAGCTTATCCAAAGGAACAGCTAATGAAAATGTAAAGCTTTTAAAGTTATTAACATTAGCGACATACTGTTAAGGTGAAAACTTCCTCTCCACTCTGAATGTCCCACAGCTTGGCTGTCGTGTCCATGCTTCCAGTAGCCACCAATGTGCTTTGAGGATTGAACGATAAACATACCTGAATTGCATGAAATGGAGAGATTTTAGAAAGATAGAGTTTCAGATTTTTAATCCTATTATACAGAAGCTTGAAGCTGCAACTCCCTGAGGCAAAATACCAGATATGAGTAGCCATCCATCTGCAGGTTGACCCGGAAGCATTCTCTGCTTGAGCAGAGGCTGCTGTTCTCCACGTCACCCAGTTCAGGCTTAAAAGGGCACTGGCTCCCCTTAGTCACTTCCAGACCACAGAAGATCAAGAACAAAAGCAAAGCCCATTCCTTTGAGATTCATGTTGTCTGGCTCCCTTCCATTTTTGTTTATTTGTTTTCACTTTTTGGCCACGCCTCAGGGCATGTGGGATCTTAGTTCCCCAAGCAGGGACTGAACCCACACCACCTCCAGTGGAAGAGCGGTGGACCATCAGAGAAGTCCCTTTGGCTCCCATCTTCCTGTCAGTCGTATCCCCTCACTTGCTTAGGACCTTGGTTATCGGCTTACAGTCTCAGTTCCAAGTCCCCAGTACTCTTCCTGTGGGCCATTCATCCAATATCCCTGGATCCACAGTCCCAGACTCCTTTTTATAATCACCCCCATGGCTACGACACCCTGACCTTGGCGTCACTTCCTCTAGGAAATTCACTCCTGATACACCAATCTCTAGTTCCAGGTTCCTAGTACTTCTGCTTTTTGTCTTCTTCAGCAAGCCCAGACCCCTTACCCGCTGCAAGATGACTTCCGTCTCATGTAAAGCCCTCTCTTTTCTCATGGTCCATCATGGTCAGTCAACTGACACCTGCAGAATCACTCTTGCCAGCATGCCCAAAACTCCTAGCCCCCGTCTTCCATCTGCACCCTTCACAAATCTCCTAACAACTTGTATCAGCCTGGGATTTTATCCACTCATTTGCCAGCCCTACCTCATCACTCATCCAAGGTAGCTTAAGAAAACAGAATGGCAGACAATTAGTGTGGCTCACTCGTGCCTCCCAGCCTCAGATGTGACCTCAGTACCATTCCCTACTTTGCCCACCATGCCTCTGACTCAAGACATTCTACCATTCCCTACTCTTGACTCCACTCCCATCTTTATTCCTGCTCATCAGGCAACTTTACCTCCTAACACTTCCCTGAAAAAACCTTACCTGTCTGGTGGGAACTTCCTCCCCTGACCCTCACTTTCCTTTCCCCCAGTCTCAGATTCAGAGAGATCGCTGCCATTTTAAGACACTGCATTCCCTGTGCTCCACGGGGAGATGATCTCACCAACTTTCCCTCCACTCTAAACTAGATCCTTCCCAATAGCCTATAAACATGCTTGAGTTCTTCCCACATGAAAACAAATTCTCCCTCGACTCTGTCTCTTTTTAAACTAACTTTATTTCCCTTTACAACCAAATTCCTTGGAAAAATAGTCTACCAACACTCGCTTCCCATTTTCTCTACTGGGACCACTCTGGATAAGTGTCCAGTTGGGAGGCTTGGTTGGTCTTGGTCACTTCACTCAACCTCCCCGAGGTTCTTGATATTTTCTTCCTTCTTGACTATTTTGATAACGCTCTGCTTTTTTTCTCTTACTTCTTATCTCTTTTGCTGTATCTTTTCAAAGTTTCTCTCCTCCATCTTCCCAGGATCCCACCAGTTTTCTCCTCATCGTCTACCTTTCCCGCTGGGAACTTTTCAGTTGTTCGGTAGTTTCTACTGCCACCCAGATGCCGGTGACTCACACATCCATGTCTTTCATCCGGACCTCACTGCTCAGCTCAGCCCCAAAGAGCCAGCTGCCAAATGGATGCCTCTCTCTGGACATCACACAGGGAGATTTTATCACCCTGTCCAAGACGTGCAAATCAAATGAAGAAATCTGTTTCTCTCTTATGCACAGACTTGGTGAATGGCACTGTCAGTTGCCCAAGTCTGAAATAGGGAAATCATCCTAAATACTTTCTTCCTTCATGCCTCGTATCTCCCTGGTAACCCAGTCCTACCCCTCCCACCCCTTAACTTCTCTCGCATTCTCCTCACGACAGGGCTTTGATATCTTTCTTTGCACAGTTACCAGATCCCCACTGGCTCATACTCCCCATATTATCCTCCCCTCAAGTCTACTTCACAATGGCAAAAGAACCATCTTCCCCAAATGCAAAAACTGACCATGCCCCTCTCAGGTGAAAACTCTCAACAGTATAGCAATATCTCCAGGATAAAGTCCCAATTCCTTAGCATGGCATTTATGGCCCTCTACAAATCTGCAGTGTAGCCTCTCCTTCCTCCCCTACTTCCATCACGCAAAGACTGGGATCTAGCTTTGTGGTTCAACACATATGCCAAGTCACTGACCCCTTTAACCCAGACAACTGGGCAACACCTGGGATCCCTGCCCATCACCTCTGACTGTGGGAAGTCAATGCTTACAAGTGTGTGTATCTCCATATAAACACTTTCTGTGCAGTGAAGCTGGGGGAGTGCTGCTCTGGACACTCAGCCTCCTGAGTTCTCAAGCGCGTACCATGGTTACACACCTCCTCTGGGCATTTGTTGGTGCAGCTCGCTCTGCCCGGAACACACCCGCCACTTCTCTGCAGAGTCTTCCCTGAATACCTCTCCTGGCCAAGGAGGCTTGGCTGTTTCCTCTGTGCTCTCACTGAACTTCACACCAACTTCTAGCCCACCTACAATACATCTTTGAACTTAACCATGGACACCTCTACCCCCTCTAGAAAACCAAAATCCCCAGGGGCCAAGAACTACAATTTGGCCCCCCACACATAAACCAGGGCTTCACACAGTCAATACTTAGCAAATATTCATTGGGTTGATGTCAGAATATGAATGGGTTGATTCCAAAATATGAATGTCTTCCTAGGAACTATAAAAAAAGAAAACCTTCAAAATTCCAAGGGAGTGTGGAAACACAGCCACACTATGAAATGAGGATTGTGTCTTTCTTGTGACCTTGTGTGAGTTACTTAAGCTCTGTATACCTCAGCATCCTCAACTGAAAAATGGAGAAATAGCTACCCCTTAGGGTTGTCATGAGGAACAACTAAGCTAGTATACATTTAAAAAATTGTTTAATTTTTCACGCAGCATCCCCAGCAAAGTACCTTGAACATAGCTCTTGTTGGATGAACATACAATAAATATGAAGAATAAATTTTTTACTCCTAAATAAACAAATAAATAAAAGAATAAATAAATTTTACTCCTAAAATAAGCAAATTCTTTAAAAGCTATCAGTTGTTCCACAGGGTGCAAAATAATCTCACTAATTGTTGTAAGATATTTAACACAGAATTAGTTAAGGAGGAGGGCTTCCCAATAGTGAAAGCAATTTAGAGAATGAAACCACTTATGCAAATCTGAGTTCTAATTTTATCCAGGAAACAAGCTTAGACATTTTACATGGGATAAAAAGAGTTACTTTAAAAGCTATTTTAAGAAGTTCGCCAACCCTCAGTCAAGTGAATTCTCTAAAGACAAGTCAATGAAAAAGACATCAGATTGGATATTGTACTCATATACTTATCCCATTAATTTTAGTCAATGCAGGACATGAATCTTTGACAGTGTGTGCAAGATATTAAAACTAGAGTGGTTTGTGAATGATATAAATTCCATCATATATAATATAGAGAAATTTAAAGTAACAGAGTTTTAAATTAGTTATAAAGGTATAACAGCTACTTTTGCAATGGAACCCTAAAAAGAAATAACAGTTATGTGAAGCGCCAGTGTAAACTCATCACTTGCAATATATGTGCTGCCCTGGTGGGAACGCTGACAATGGGGCACGCTTTGGAGGACAAGGGGAGGAATACATGGGAAATTTTTGCACTTTTCACTCAATTTTTCTGTCAACCTCAAACTTCTCTAAAAAATACGATCTACTGAAAGAGATAAAAATAAAAAAGTAAAGCAAAAACCAAAGGAATGACAACACAAAAATATAATAAAATAAATATACTCACTATTTCTGCTGTATGACCCCTAAAGGTATGGTAACATTTTCCAGTTTCTACACTCCATAGTTTACAAGTCTTATCAAAGGACCCAGTGGCAATTTTGTCACTAAGATTTAAAAAATATATATATGGAATTTGAGAACAAAGTCAATCACAGTATTTGATACACTGAATTAAGACAAGATATTAATACATGGATCTCTATTTAGAAATCTACTTCACTTTTTATACTTCAATAAAAATCAATTTTGAAAAATAAGTAATTTATTACTCAGTAATTTATTTGCCCTCAGGAGTCCTGAGGATGGGAAGTGCCCCTCTCCACCCCATCCCCACAAAAAAATTTATTTCACCTTTAAAATAATAAGCAATCCAGTAAATTAACTATACTCCAATATAAAATAAAAAATTTTAAATAAGCTAAAATAATAAGCAATCCTGTATCTGTTGCAGTGGAAAACAATATTCTAATTTTTGAATAGTAGCTCTTTATGTGTTCAATTTTAAATATTTTACATTTTAAATTTAAATTGTGTTTAAGACTGCAATTTTTTCATTAATGAATATGGTAAATGATTTAGTTTAGAAAATTACTAACAAGTGGAAATTAGTCATGTGTAATATGGTTGTAGGAATATGGAAAAACTCTGTTAGATATACTGAAGACAGTAATATCAAATTTGAAAGAAGGAAAATAGAAAGATATAAATCCAATTAAACATGTGGCTAGATAAGGTTTTGAGAAGTTAGACAATAAAAGTCTCCTTGAGAAAGTAAAAATCTGTATTATTTCAACTGTAAGGTCTTTAAAGAAGAAAGGGGATTTGGAGAGGAAATAGGATAAAGACTTCAGTTCCTTTCAAGCAAGAAGCTTCACACAGTTACTGTGGATCAGGGTTACTGATCAACACCCAACAAGAGTAAATTAGCCTATTCAATCCTCAACTAGGGAACTAACACCTTTTCCTTTACCCTGAACCCTGTCTGTCTTTCGTACTAATAGCAAGTCATCAAAAGTTCACACAGTTGGGCCATCACTTGCAGTGCAAGCTAACTGTTCAGAAGTGTAGCAAAGTTCATCTTACCCCAACTTCAACAACATTGTTGTTCAGTTGCCCAGTCATGTCCAACTCTTTGTGACCCCCATGGATGGCCGCACGCCTGGCCTCCCTGTCCCACACCAGCTCCCAAAGTTTGCCCAAGTTCATGTCTATTTCATCGGTGATGCCATCCAGCCATGTCATCCTCTGATTCTCTCTTCTCCTTTTGCTCTCAATTTTTCCCAGCTTCAGGGGCTTTTTCAGCAAGTCAGCTGTTTGCATCAGATGATTAAAATACTGGAGCCTCAGGTTCAGCATCAGTCCTTCCAATGAATTTTCTGGGTTGATTTCCCTTAAGATTGACTGATTTGATCTCCTTGATGTCCAAGGGACTTTCAGGAGTCTTTTCCAGCACCACAGTTTGAATGCATCAATTCTTTGGCATTCTGCCTTCTTTACAGTGCAGCTCTCACTGCCATACATGACTGCTGGGAAGACCATAGCCTTGATTATATGGACCTTTGTCAGCAGAGTCATGTCTCTGCTTTTCAATGCACTGTCTAGGTTTATCATTGCTTTCCTGCCAAGAAGCAAACGTCTTCTGATTTCATGGCTGCAATCACTGTCTGCAGTGATTTTAGAGTCCAAGAAGAGGAAATATGTTACTACTTCCACCTTGTCCCCTTCTATTTGCCATGAAGTAATGGGGCCAGATGGCATGATCTTAGTTCTTTTAATATTTAGTTTTAAGCTGGCTCTTTCACTCTTCTCCTTCACACTCATCAAAGAGGCTCTTCAGTTCCTCTTCAACAATGCAGCATGTACTTTATTAACCTCTTAATTTTTGCCATTCAGATGGCCAAAACATAAAAATAATTTTAAAATTCATATTTACCTAGTTGTTAAGTATGTCTATTCATATTTTTTGACTATTTTTCTAATGTGTTGTTTCTACTGATTTGTAAAGGAGTTCTTTACATGTTCTCCATAATAACTCTTTGTTGCATATGTTACAAATTTTCTCACAGTGATCACTTGACTTTTCTTTTATGTATTAATTTTTTAAACATACACATGTTAACTTGTGTGTACTGAAGTCCATCAGCCTTTTCTTTTGTAAAACAAAAATGTGAGGGGTCCAATGGCCCAAAATACATATCCCAAAGAAAATTATAAGTGCTCAGCACAGCTGCAGGCTTTATTATTATCCAGACTAACTCTAATGCCTTGAATCTCTCCTCTGTTCTCAGCGCCCCCACATGGTTTTCTGTAGTCTCTAATACTACATGAAAAGAGGGTCCTTTCTTTTCCAATGTTTTCTCTAATTTTTATAATGGCCTTATCTACAATTTCATTTAGTAACAATTTTTTCAAATATTTACCTTATCTATGTTTTCATAGGAGACAACAGCTTTAATTTCACACATATTTCACTAGCTTAAGCAATATCTAATTAAATTAGATTATTACAGATTGAAAGCACAACCCCCCACAAGCAGGTTTGTGGACAAATACAACTAACTCTTGGTAAGCTGAAAACGTCCCCAGTGGAAAGGGAAGTTAAGTGTACTAGCGGGTAGACGAGTTGCTGCAGGCATTCAGACAGCTATAGGTATAAGTAGTATGTCATTCAGAAGGACAGAGGACCTTGGGAAGATCTACTGAATGGGTTAACTAGAAGTTAGCTTAAAAAAGGTTCTACTGCATTTTGTACTGTTATTTAGCGTGTCACTATACATGGTTTTCTACCTGATAAGATTATAAGTTAACTTCTACACAAAGCAAACCGTGTCATGCATGTACAGGTATTCTCTTGTGATCCAGTGCTAGAAACATCAGCAGGAACTTCCGGTCAGAGTTCATCTTCCGGTCAGAGAACTTCCAAGGGCAGAGAGTCAGCCCTGCATCAATGGGAACGCTAGCTCACCACTTTACTTCTGTGTGATCCTGGGAGGGGTGCCTGAATTTTATCTATGTTGTATGAGGCCAGTAATACCCATCCCAAAGCTACTTTGAACACTGAAGAAGATATTTAAATTTATTTTTTATTTTATTGTTGGAGTATAATTGCTTTATAAAGTTGAATTAGTTTCTGCTGTACAATGAAGTGAATCAGCTATATGTATACATATATCATCTCCCTCTTGAGCCTCCCTCCCACTGCCCCATCCCACCCCTCTAGGTCACCACAGGGAACCGAGCTGAGCTCCCTGTGCTATACATCACACTAATTATCTGTTTGATACACTAGCTATCTATTTTATACACACACATATACACATGTGTGTCAATGCTACTCTCCCAAATCATCCCATCCTCTCCTTCCCGCGGTGTCCATATATGTCTGCATTCTCTATTCCTGCCCTGCAAATAGGTTCATTTATACCATTTTTCTAGATTTCATATATATGCCTTAATATACAATATTTGTTTTTCTCTTTCTGATTTACCTCACTCTGTAGGACAGACTCTAGGTTCATCCAAACCTGCAAACATCCTAATTCGCTTCAGTCGTGTCTGACTCTTTGCAAACCTATGAGCCATAGCCTGCCAGGCTCCTCTGTCCATGGGATTCTCCAATTAAGAACACTGGAGTGGGTTGCCATGCTCATCCTCAGGGATTTTCCTGACCCAGGGATCGAACCCGCATCTTTTCCATCTCCTGCATTGACAGGCAGGTTTTTTACCATTAGCACCATTTGGGAAGACCTAGATTCATCCACATCACTACAAATGACCCAATTTCATTTCTTTTTATGAGTGAATTGGGCTTCCCAGGTGATGTTAGTGGTAAAGAACATGCTTGCCAATGCAAGAGACATGGGTTGGATCCCTGGGTTGGGAAGATCCCCTGGAGGAGGAGGGCATGGTAACCCACTCCAGTATTCTTGGCTGGAGAATCCCATGGAAGGAGAAGCCTGGCTGGCTGCAGTCCGTAGGGTCACATAGAGTCGAACATGACTGAAGTGACTTAGCGTGCACACACTATAGCATACATCATTCAACAACTTTTGGTTCTTCATCTTCCTTTTTTCCTTCCCCACTGGATGGAGGGAGAGGTGAATAAAGAACCAGTGGATTAATAAGGAATCACTGAACGAATGGATATCTTCTTACCCATAGGGGTTGTTGAACGCTATGGCATATACCACATTCCTGTGACCCTCCAGGGTATGAAGCTCCTCTCCAGAGGCAGTGTCCCAGAGCTTGCATGTCCGATCATAGCTTCCTGTGATGAAGCTAACACAAGCAGTGGAAATACAACACAAGGTGAGACCAGCAGTGTGTTAACAGACCTCATGTTTTTGCCTGCAAAACTATAACCTCGCTTATCTTGCTTCTTACAATGAAAACTGTGTATTCAGAACAAAGAGTTAAGTGAAAGTGACTTAGTCATGTCCAACTCTTTGCGACTCCATGGAGGTCCATTGAATTCTCCAGGTCAGAATTCTGCAGTGGGTAGACTTTCCTTCTCCAGGGGATTTTCCCAACCCAGGGATCAAACCCAGGTCTCCCTCATTGAAAGTGGATTCTTTACCAGCTGATTCACAAGGGAAGCCCAGAATACTGGAGTGGGTAGCTTATCCCTTCTCCAGGGGATCTTCCCGACCTAGGAATCAAACTGGGGTCTCCTGCATTGCAGGCAGATTCTTTACCAACTGAGCTATCAGGGAAGCCCTCATAATCTCGTTTATCTCATTTTTTACAATGGAAATTGTGTATGCAGAACAAAGAGTTGAACTGAGGACAATATCTAAATCCTTTGACTCGGAAACTTTTCAGTTGCAGCCCAAACCCAAAAAGGAGTTACTAAATAAAGAGTAATCCTTCCAATAATCATTCTTATACTATAGTTGCATAACTAAAAAATGTTAATAATTGGTAAGCTTTTCTGAAACTCTAATATATCTTAATAAATAACATCATTCTTCCAGTCAGTCAGACCATAAGATCTTGGCTTCGTGTTTGATTCCTCTCTTTCCCTTACATCCACACACAAGCTATCAGCTAATTCATTCTATTAGCCCAGTCTCAGCATACATCCTTAGGATGGTCATGTCTCACCATCTTCATTGACTCCATGTTTTCCCTAAACAAAACCATCTTCTATTAGGGTGTGGCTCACCCATGGTTCTTACAAATCTATTTTCCTCATATAAACTGCATTTACTTTTTTAAACGTCCTCAAATGGTTTCCTAGTAATCTAGAGGAAAATGCAAACTCTGCTCATGGTCCACAAGACCAGCAGCCCTGGCTAACTCCGGGACCTCAACTTCAACCAAAAGCAGAGACTGATCAGTCTACATTCCCCATCAGCGGAAAGCTAGTCTCTGAAGACCTAGATTGTTTCTCTCATAAACATTCGTCTTTCTACCCACGCGGTTTACCACCATCACCCCCAGGCCCTGGAACGTGACTGGCACACTAAGAGGTGTTCAATAAGCATTTGTTTAACATTTAACAACCCTTTAACATTACTGTTCTACTACAGGAATTGTTAGTATATTGTTCTCTAATAGCTAGAGTTAAAATCATAGTATCTTCATTATTCCTAAATATTCCATTAGGAAAAAAAATATTTCCAAGTACAGAAAAAACACACAACATTGAAAAGCCAGTCTTCATGTCAAGTGGTGGTGATAAAAGGTGAAACAAATTCTGCTATCAAAATCCAACTAAACAGGAAAGCTAACAAGGCAGTATATTTTTCGTTCTCTTCTTGGTATTTTCCTTGTAGCTTCCTGGGGAGTGTAAATTGGCATGATCATTATGGAACACAGTATGGTGGTTACCAAAATAAATAAAACTGGAACTACCATATGACCCAGAAATCCCATTTCTGGGCATATATTTGAAGGAAATGGGATCAGGATCTTGTAGAAATGCCTGTACTCCCATGTTCACTGTAGCATTGTTCACTATGACTGAGATATGGAAATAACCTGAGTGTCTGCCAAAGGATGAGTAGGCGAAGAAAATGTGGTATGTATATATAGATAGATCGATAGATACAATGCAATATCATTCAGCCTTGAGAAAGAAGGTGATCCTGCCATTTGCTACTACATGGACAAACCCGAGGGACATGATGCTAAGTGAAATAAGCCAGACACAGACAAATATCACATAATCTCACTTATATGTGGAATCTAAACAATAGCAACAAAAAAGTTGAACTCACAGAAGCAGAACAGTAGTTACCAGGGGCAAGGGAGGTGGGGGAAATGAGCAAACACTGGTCAAAGGGTACAAAGTTGCAGTTATGTAGGAGAAGTCTAGAGATCTAATGTACACCCATGATGACTACAGTTAATAATACTGTAGTGAATACTGGGAACACCCTGACAGAATAAATTTCAGGTCCACCAAAAACGGCAACCCTGTGGAGATAAGCTGTTAATAACCTTGACTGTCGTAAACATTTCACTGTGCATATGTATCAAATCATCCTGTTGCATACACCATGGGTGCCAGCACTCCTCTGCTCAGTCGTGTCCGACTCTTGGTGACCCCATGGACGGTAGCCTGCCAGGCTCCTCTGTCCATGGGGATTCTCCAGGCAAGAGTGCTGAAGGGGGTTGCCATGCCCTCCTCACATTATGGGTTCGGTTCAGTTCAGTCGCTCAGTCGTGTCCAACTCTTTGCATTATGGGCAGGCACTTTTTATTTTAAAAAACGGTTGTATCCCTTGGTTGTTAAAAATTAGAAATTAAAACAGAAATAGACATACACACAGAAGTTAATAAGCAGTGTACAGAAGATTTTAGGACAGTGAGACTGCTCTGTGTGATAACACAGCACTGTACAGATGCCGCTATACAGCTGCCAACCCATGGAATGTACAAAACCAAGAGTGAGCCCTAACGTGTACTATGAACTTTGAGTGATAATGATGTGTCAATACAGTTCAATAGCTGCAACAGATGTAGGTCTCTGTGGGAGACAGTGACAGTGACAGAAGCTGCCGGGGGGTGGGGATGCATGCAGAAGTTATTCATAGATAGGAAATCTCTGCACCTTCTGCTCAATTTTGCTGTGAAACTAAAGCTGCTCTAAGAAAATAAAGTCCAATAAATTTTTTCTGAATAAACAGAGGACCTTACCATGAGCCTGATTTATTAAGTGCGACGTTAGTCAGTGGCAGTATGTGTGCTCTGAGAACCTTCAATAAAAGAAAACACCATTCATTTCAAACTCGAACAAAATTACTCAGCCCATTCATTTTAACTTCCAACCAATGAAGACGTTCAAATGCATCTTAATTATATATAATAAATGGATAGTATCCAATATTTGAACAAAGGAAGAAAACACATAGGACTTTCTGTTAAGACCAATAACACATCTGGAGGTTACATATAACTACAGAAGCATGAGCAAATCTATGTTTTCTATCAATTTGCCTTTAGATAGATTATAGCTCTGATATACAAATAGCTGTTGCTGTTCAGTTGCTCAGTCATGTCTGACTCTGCGACCCCATGGACTATAGCACGCCAGGCTTCCCTGTGCTTCACCAGCTCCCAGAGTTTGCTTGAACTGATGTCGTTTGAGTCAGTGTTGCCGTCCAACCATCTCATCCTCTGTTGCCCTCTTCTGCTCCTGCCCTCAATCTTTCCCAGCACCAGGGTCTTTTCACCAATTTATGTTCTCTTTCACGTATTGTACATGGCTTGCATATATGCATAAACAGTATATACAAGAAATAAACCATAGATGTTTCAAATACAGATTAACAATGAATTATTACTTTTTGAATCTTAAAGCTTCTTTAGAGTCAGGATATGTCATGGAATTTATATTTCTATCCCTATGTTATCTAGCACATGCTGCTGCTGCTGCTAAGTCGCTTCAGTCGTGTCCGACTCTGTGCGACCCCATAGACGGCAGCCGACCAGGCTCTGCCGTCCCTGGGATTCTCCAGGCAAGAACACTGGAGTAGGTTGCCATTTCCTCCTCCAATGTGTGAAAGTGAAAAGTGAAAGTGAAGTCGCTCAGTCGTGTCCGACTAGTAGCGACCCCATGGACTGCAGCCTACCAGGCTCCTCTGTCCATGCGATTTTCTAGGCAAGAGTACTGGAGTGGCTTGCCATTGCCTTCTCCACATAGTGGATGCTTTATATTTATTGAATGAATATACCTAAATTGGACCATCTGTTTCCAGGTAGAATGACTGGCTAGACTGGGGCAGTCCTAATTATGTCTACTGCCAGAGTGTAACTATTAATAGTGTCCTTCTTCACTATCAAAATATTCCCTTTGGAAGATAAATTACAAGGTCTGTTATAGAGTTCATATTTGAAGTAAAATAGTGCCACCTGCTGGAGAAAGAATTATTACAAGAATGACCATCTTTCAGTAAGTTGAAAGAAGGAATACAGAAAATTGTTGAATACTTCACATCAGACAAGATAGGCTGAGTATATAAATAACATATATAAGTCATAAAAAATAAAATCAGTGTAAATAAATCATTTCTATAATAAAATATTAAATGTTAAATAATAAAGAAAAATGAAAGCTGTTATTGAAGTAATACATGACATTTATTTTATTTGCCAAGATTATAGATGAAAATAAATATCTTTATGGGATTAAAATTATTACACAATCAATATCAATAAATAGTTTACTGAAATATAGTTTAGTTCACATGGAAACAGAAAATTTGAAATGTTGATACACCATGAAATACACCTTAATAGTACTCCAACTGGAAAAAAAATTTAATTATTCAATAACTTATAGTTACTTTAATGATTATTCTTTAGACTTATCATTATAAAGAAAAGTTAAAGTTACTAGTGCAAATCTTTATTGAACCTGTCAAGAAACCAATTTTTGAATTTTATTCATTCATTCAACAAACATTTAAGATTTAGTCTTGGCAAAAATGTGGAAGACCTGAAAGAAAACATGATTTATATTTAATTTTAGATTAGTCAGTCAGTCAGTCAGTCAGTTCAGTCACTCAGTCATGTCCAACTCTTTGCAACCCCATGAATCACAGCATGCCAGGCCTCCCTGTCCATCACCAACTCCCGGAGTTCACTCAAACTCATGCCCATCGAGTCGGTGATGCCATCCAGCCATCTCATTCTCTGTCGTCCCCTTCTCCTCCTGCCCCCAATCCCTCCCAGCATCAGAGATTAGTAGAGTTAAGTAATTCATTGAAGTTCTTCTACTTAGTATCTTTAAACATGCATTACCTTAAAAAGATAGAATTTGTGGTTGCTGTGCTGTTCGAGTTTATTTTGTAATCTCTGTATTAAAAGTTTGACCTGGTCTGATCGTGAAGCCGTGATGAGAGGTTCTGCTTTCTGTATCTCTTTTACTAATGCACTGACATCTGTACTGAAATTCACCAAAACAAAAAAGTTACTTTTTTCTATGTCAGAAATTGCATATATATTCACTACATGAAGGATTGCATTGCTTTATGAAGTTCAAGATTTATAAATTGTTGACAGCATCATCATGTTTACCGAGAGATTTCCAGAGATTTCATAGAAATCAGTAAAGAGCATCTTGGCACGAATGAAAGCTGCCTGGGTTCTCTTCAATGCCTTTCCATTACCTGAGACTTCTCTCGAGGAAGGTGTGCAAAGATTCTGATTTACTCATCTAAGAAGGCCAAGTGCTGCTTCTGAACAAGAGCTCTTTCATTTTTTTCTGTTTCTCTTTTCTTTTAATAAATATATATTAAAGTTGCCCAATCCTACTTTACTTTCCATGTTACCTATGCTCTCCCATTTAATCCTATAACAACGCTCTAAAATTTAATGTTTTTCATAACTATTTTGGGGATGAAGAAACTGAGGTTCAGAAAGTTTCGATTTGCTGTATTTGGGGGGAAAGAGAAAGTACCTCACCAAAACAGACATTCAAAGAACTATCATGATTATTAATTTCTTAAAGCTATAACATTATCTCCCTGAAAGAGAACCAGTGTGAAAAATACAGATGCAAGTTTCCCCAGCATTCAAATAATCTGCAGCAATTCTAGTAAATTTTGCTAGTTCAGAATATTAACTCAATACAAATATTAACTTTTGTATACCACAAAACATCCAGAATAGGGTCATTTTGCAAAACACATCTCCGAATCGAGAAAGGATTCATGGACCGGGCTGCTGTGGGAGAGGTTGGCCAACGGCCTCCAGCTGCAGCTCCTTCAGGATTCACATCAGAGTTTGAGCCCAGGGCTTGCTCTTCTTTGCAGCTTTCAGCCCCTGGCTAAGCAAGAGGGCCACACAAGAGCCTGGCCACTTCTGCCCTGGGAGCCTGGCTATTTCCCCTTCTGTCCAACTCCACCTCATTCTCTGATCTGTCCCAGGGGTCACCTCCCAACAACCTTGTACTCACCTACTCTGTCTCAGCATCTGCCTTGCAGAAATGCATAATCTAATAGGCATCCTCCTTTTCATAAATAAACATGTCCTGAGCTCCAGGTTTGCGCAAGGCGCTGAACTAGGAGACCCTTCATTAAACTAACATTGATTACTTGCCATAAGTTTGGCTCAGGGAGTGTCCAAGATATGGTGCCAGCTCTCAAGCAATACAGTCTTTCAGAATAAGAGTGAATATTTGGAATTCAGAGATGGTTCCTAACAATGACTTTGAAAAACTCAGGGGTCAACAGAGTTAGATCTGCATAAGAATTCAGAAGATAATCAAACCTCTTGGGAAGATTGTCAACAAATATTATGAATCAAAACAGATTTTCAAACCAAAAGGTTTATTTTTTTAAATAAGGTTGGTTTGGGAAGAAGAAAAGGACATACTGATAATCCTCTTCCCACGCCCTCCTCAATTCAGCAAGAGCCGTGTTTGGTCACTTCAGTCATGTTCAACTTTTTGGAACCCCATGGACAGTAGTCCGTCAGGCTCCTCTGCCCATGGGATTTCCCGGACAAGAATACTGGGGTGGATTGCTATTCCCTCCTCCAGGGGATCTTCCCAACCCAAGGATCGAACCCACATCTCCTGTGTCTCCTACATAGCAAGCATTTGCATTTACATTGCATTTACCCAGAAGCCCATTCAGCAAGACACTAATATAAATTCACTGAAACAAACAAGAAATAATACACCCAGAACAATTTTTTTAGTAATGTATTGTCTGTAGTTTTATGAGCTTATCTACACACTATCTTATGTCAGGGTTTCCCAATAGTCATTTTGGATATGAAATACATGCTGCATTATATAGCTATCTTACCTGGGATCAAGATCAAGCAAGTCTATGGATTTGGTCTTTAATTGTCCACTTTTTTCATATTCCAACATAATTCCTAAAAAATAAACAAATATATTATAAAACACTACAATGACAGCCTAGGCCAAAAGTTAACCTACTTAGATACAATTTTTTCTTTTTTTCCACTTTTGAAATTTTTCAACATAAAACATATGCATATATTCAATAAATAATTGAGTAAATAAGTAATGTAACATTAAGTAATATAATCACTCATAACTCAGAGAAAGGTTGGAAAGAACTAGCACTTCAGAGCCCACACAGCATAATCCATTTTCCTAAATAGATGCATTTTCAAAATCTAGCAAGTAAATTAGCAAAATTGTTTTCCTTATTCACAATTATCTTATTTTTAATAAGATGAAAAATGTTAAACATTTGTATGCCAACTACTAAAAATTAGTTGGGTTTCTGTAAAAATGAATCTAGAAAATAGAGTGCAAAATCTGAAACATGTACATTTATATGATTGCTTCACTGTGACCAGACATTAAGGCAGTATGCTCACTGAACTCCAATACAAGCAAGAGGCTGTGACATGTGCAATGAAAAGCATAAGCAGAAAATAGATAAAGATGTTTCCAGGAATACATGTTGTTCGTCAGAGATTGTTTCTCACGGTATCTTAATATTCTTGATCTTCTCCTGGCTGTGAACCATAGGTAATGTGTGATTTCCAAAACACCTGGGTAAGAAGATGATCACCCCTCCCCAAATCTGCTATGTACCAAAAGGCCAAGCTTCGAAAGGTAAAATAGTATTGCTTACCAAGCTCATATTCAATCAACACAAACCTTTAAAGTGCACAAAATACCAACCAGTTCATCCTGCCGCTTATTTAGATCCTTCTCCTGGCCAAAGAACAAGGGGCCCACATTTATTCCATAAATAAACGACAAAGATTGTCATAACTGAGTCAATTGAAAAGCATGTATTCAACACCTACTCTTGACAAAGCAAAGAGATTCTGAAGGATAAAAAATAAAAAGGGAAAGCCCCAAGTTTGATTACCCATATTACTGCTACATTCCTTTAGTCTTTGGGAATCTAGGTTAGGGAGAGGAATTATTCACTGGATGCCAACAAAAGAATGCTCCTGACCTATATGCTATTCAAAAGAGGGTGGGAGGACTGAAATTAAAAGATTAGGAGGTGAGACATCATTGCTTTATACACAGAAGGGATAAAGGTAACATGAAATGATTCAGTGGTGAGCCATACTTTTCCTATTTGATAATGTTATTTAACACCCACCTGCTATTCAGTAGTACCTCAGAAACTTGCAATATCATGTGGCTTACCAAAGATCAGAATTTAAGTATCTAACGTGTTAAGTCAGATGATCTTATTTATTCTAAGATAACCATTACGGCAATAGTCACAACCATGAGTCTAAAGCTTTACTTGAGTTTACTTGCTTTTAGAATTCTGGATTCAGAGTCTGACCCACTGGCATTTCAAGGCGGATTCTACACATTCTGCTTAACCCACATCATCTTATTTAAACCGTTCATTTATTTAACAAATATGTGAGCACTCATTTATGCACCCAGCTCCACTAGAGGCTCATTTAGAGGTATCTTACAGATACCATTGTAAGTGAAATTAGCAAAGTCCTTGCCCTCATGAAGTTGATATTCTAGTTGGGGAGACTAAGCAAGATAAGTAAAATTTATTTTGGTTGAATTGAGATAATGCTAAGAAAAGACAAAGCAAGGAAGAGGGTCCTGGAATACCATGAGGAGAAGTTGCAAATTCTAGGAAGGAGGGGGCTTCACTTTATTCACTTTACTTACGTTTTATTTAAAAAAAAAGCTAAAGAAGCTAAAAGTAACAATATTCAGGGGAAGATTATTCCAAGCAAAAAGGCCAGCAACTGCAGAGACCCTAACTGGGGGCATGCTTGGCCCACCCAAGGAACACGAAGCAGAGAAGTGCTGCTGGAGGGGGAGTAAAGTCAGAGAGGCCAAAGGGGGTGGATCCTATATGGTCTTGGGCATCATGGATCTTTCACTTTAAAAGAAATGAAAGCCACTGAAGGGCTGAAGAATGGTGACATAATCAGATTTATGCTTTAACAGACTCACTTCCACAGAAGTGGAGCAAGTATAGAGCCTCCAGCAATAAAGAGAATGGTGGCCATGATTCTGGAGAGAAGTTGTTGAACTCTGTATATATTTTGAAGGTGAACTGGCAGGGTTTGTCCCTGGACCAAACATGGAATGAGCAAGAGAGAAGAAAAAGACAAGTCTAAGGTCTTGGCAGAAGTAAGTGGAGGAATGGAGCATCCATTGACTGACAGGAGGTAGACTATCAGAGGCCCCATGTGAGATGTATGTTGGACATCTGAATGAAGAACCAGGCAGGCAGTCAGATACTTAGGACTACTCAGGATGGTTTTGAAGCCTTGAGAATAGATGAGATCATCCAGCAAATGAATAGAGTTAGAGAAGTCCCCGATGGCTCAGCAGATAAAGAATCTACCTGCAATGCAGGAGACACAGGAGATGTGGGTTCAATCTCTAGGCTGAGAAGATTTCCCTGGAGGAGGAAATGCCACCCACTCCAGTATACTTGCCTGGGAAATTCCATGGACAGAAGAGCCTGGTGGGCTACAGTCTGAAGAGTCACAAAGAGTCCGACATGACTGAGCACAATCACGGACGGACGGAGAGAAGTCCAAGGACAGAACGCAGGGACACTCCAACATTAGGATCAGAAAGAAGAGGACAAGCTAACAAGATAGACTCAGGACTGACAATGAGGCAGAAGAAAACATGGAATGTGTGTCCTGGAAGTCACAGGAGGGCAGGGTGAGCCAATGGATCAAGTGCTCCTGCCCGGTCAGAAAAGACAAAGACTGAGACGGGACATGGCCAGCGGATTCAGCATTATTGGAGGTGGTCACTGAGGATCTTGAAGTTTCAGTGGATCAGTGAGGGTGAGACCATGATAGGAGTGCATTTGAGACAAAAGGGAGAAGAGAAATCGGGGACAACATTCTTTTCAAGGAGGTTCACTCCCAAGATAGACTTGAGAGACTAGCTAAAGGGAGTCAGTACACATATAGGATAAGTGTTATTACCACCACCTGACTGATGCCAAACAAATCAAAACCAAACAAATCCTCAAGTTCCACATTTTCACATGTTGATATCCAGTTATTCTTTTAATTAATTTTAATTGGAAATTTAAGAGGGGAAAAAAACTGAGTGTCCTTACTACAAACTTTCTACTAGCTTCATGTCAAAGTTGCACTCATGCAGGGAGACAGAAGGAGGATCTCCTGAGTTTTTAAACATTTATTTTAAAATCACAAGTTCTATGTCTGGATCAACCTCATTTATCATACACATTCACTTACTAATAAACTCACTCAATAAACACTGAGGGCCTCCTATATGCCAGAGTCTCTTTTACAGCTGAAGAAGAGACGAGATCTCAGTTCTCATGGAGCTTACATTTATGGGAAAGAGGGAGTCATTCAAAGCACAGACAATAAGTGTACTTTGATAAATATAATAAAAGACAATAAACAAAATGGTTGAGAGTAAGATCAATGAGGGGAAGGGCTTCTTTGAATAGGGATAATGGAAGGTCTCTGAGTAGGTGACACTGACCAAGACCAAATCAAGAAAAGTGGCCAAAGTCTAGGGATGTCTGAGTCCAGAAAGAGAGACTGATGAGTGAAATCTTCCCTCCATGAAGTCTTGGAAAAGCATTCAAAGAAATCTGAAGTGTAGTGAGTGTAAGCTAAATTCTACAGAGTATGGATCTTATTTTGAACATGATGAAAAACTACTGCAGATCTGAGTCCAGATTCCACTGGCTGTTAGTGACATACAGACTGTAGAGGATGGAGTTAAACCAGGAATCCAGTTGACAAGCCCAGGGATGGAGGAAGTAGAAGCGATGGTGGGTGAGATGGAGATAGGGATAGAGGTGAAAGCAGGAAGGTGTGTGGGGTCAAGAAAGCTGTGCCAAGGAAATGAGAAGAATGTGATAGACTCACAAAGTACTTTGAAAGTAGAGCTTACAGCATTTGTCAATGAACTGGATACGCGAGTGCAGAGAGGGTCAGTGAATCACAAGAGAGAAATAAAGGATGGCTGAGGTTTCTGCCAGAAAAAGTGGATGGGGTGGTGATGCCATCCATGGACTGGGCCCAGCCTGAAAGAGCTACATGACTAGGAGGGGGCTGGAGAAAATGACCCATGAGGTCTGTGCCTATTAGACATCTTCATGGAGATTGTGAGTAAGCAGTTGGATGCATTACTGTGAACGGTGAGATATTCAGTGCTAAATTCTTCAAGTCCCACCCCTCCCAAAGTTATCCTAAATCAAACCAGTCCAAAGTGATATCACCCCCCATTTGACATCTTTAAAGATAGTGTTTGTTCAGACTTTTCATTGAGCAAGTGTATTTTGTCTTCTACTGCCTTGTGGCAAGTTTTGAGGACTTTTTGCTTTATATTTTTAGTTTCAATGTGAGTTCCATATTAGAAGCCAAGAATTCTGCTCCTATTTCTATGCTTGTCAATCTGTATGACCAGTGGACTTCACTTATCCTCTAAAGGTCAAGAGGACGAGGAGAGAGTGTCCTACTCTACACCTGATTTTAGCCAAAAGATCAAGAAGCAATGCCCTACTCTAAAACTAGAGCATTCTAGCCTTCTCTGGGTTTATTTCACAGTTCCTGAGCTCACTGGAACTTAAAGCCCCATGTTGCAAGAGTACAAAGTATACACAGTAAAGTGAAAGCCTTAGTCATTCAGTCCTGTCAGACTCCTTGCCACCCCACCTACAATAGCCCGCCATGGAATTCTCCAGGCAAGAACACTGGAGTGGGTTGCCATTCCCTTCTCCCCGGGATCGAACCCAGGTCTCCCATATTGCAGGCAGATTCTTTACCATCTGAGCCACCTGGCAGGGCTTCAGTAAGTGTTGATGGATTGATATGTACAGTCTGGAATTCAGTCACTAAGGTAATATGCTTTTTAAGTATGCATTTTTCTTCCCATACTCAACAAACCTTGACTTGATCATTCTGGTGCCTTTAAAATAAAAGACAATGTGACCCTTGTCAGCGTCTTCCCTTCCAGAAACAATATTCCACACCATCACTAATCACCCCCTCTCCCTCCCCTTCCACTTCGTCCCTAAGTAACCAGAAAGCATTACAACTCAGCCATTTAAAAGTTTAAGGACTTCCTTAAAAAAAAAAAAAAAAAAAAAGTCTTTTTTTTTTTTCTTAAGTTTTGCGAAACCGACAACAGCGTCCGAAGCAGCAATGAAGAGCGCAAGTTAGGAAGCACCAGGCTTCCCTAGGGATCACCCGCTCTGGACTCCACCGCTGGGGCCCCAGCACTTTTCCTCTGCCCCAGACCCTCCCGGTGCAGACCTTCACGTGAAAGCAAAGGGGGACCGGCCCGTACCTGGCGGGTAATACCGGAGCAGGAGGCTCTTGAGCTTCATTTTCTCGCTAGGGGACCACCAGCCAACCGACTTGGTCGCCATGGAAACGTCCAAACAGCGGGCAGCTCCGGCGCGCATGCGCGGGGGCCACTGCACGCTCCCGGGACGCGGGGCTTGGAGCTCTGGCTGCTGGGGCTCATCCTGCCGCTCAGGCGTCGGGGGATTGGCTGGGAGGTCCCGGAGACGCGCGGGCGCAGAGCGCACCCTGCCCCCTCCGCCGCCCGCATCTGCCTGGGGGTTCCCGGGGCGGGACAGGGGGTCCAGGGTGCCGTGCAGGGAGGACGCTCCCGCCCGCACCGCCTTCTCCCGAATCTGCACCTCTTGGTGCAGGTGTACGAGGTGGATGGGACGAGCTCCCCTGGTGTCTTCAGTCAGGGTAATCTCACAGGGGCGAAGCGCGGCCGGGGACCACGGGCCTCAGTTGCAGCCTGGGCCACACGAGGTTTAACCCACTGACTTTCTAATCCGGAGGGTGGGAGTAAACTCCCGCTTACCATTCCTGGCCCCTCATGTCCCTGCCCCCGCAAAAGAAAAATGACCTCAGCGTGATCGCCTACGTTTCGGGTCACTGCCACATACTGCGCTAACTCACAGTCCTAGAAAACGTATTAAAAAGCAGACCTCAGTTTGCCGACAGAGGTCCGTGTAGCCAAAGCTATGGTTTTTCCAGTAGTCATGTATGGATGTGAGAGCTGGACCACAGAGAAAGCTGAGCATGGAAGAATTGATGCTTTTGAACTGTGGTGCTGGAGAAGACTCTTGAGAGTCCCTTGGACTTCAAGGAGATCAAACCAATCAATCCTAAAGGTCACCCCTAGATCAGAGCCATTAGTTGTGAATGATATACAGAAATTTACATAAATAAAACCCCTATATTGTCCTGGTGATGATGATGAGTGCTCATCTTAGTGTTCAGAGAACCTCGTAAGACTCTAACAGGGCTTTAGCTGCTGCTGCTGCTGCTAAGTCGCTTCAGTTCTGTCCGACTCTGTATGACCCCATAGACGGCAGCCCACCAGGCTCCGCCTTCCCTGGGATTCTCCAGGCAAGAACGCTGGAGTGGGTTGCCATTTCCTTCTCCAATGCTTTAGAGGCCTCCCTAAAAGTTGTGGGCTTCCCTGACGCTTGGTGGTAAAGAATCTGCCTGCAAATGCAGGAGATGCAGGTTTGGCCCCAGATCCAGGAAGATCCCTTGGAGAAGGAAATGGCAACCCATTCCAGTATTCTTGCCTGGAGAACCCCATGGACAAAAGAACCCGGAGGGCTGTTGTCCCTGGGTTGCAAAGAAGTCGGACAGGATTTGGCGACTGAAAAATAACAATTAAAAGTTGTAGAACACTTTTCATCAATTCATGGTATTCTGTGCTGATCTGACCATTGACCCTCTAGATCAGCAATCGCCACACGTATGGACTTGTACGTATAAATGCAATATTAAACTCTGGGTTTCTTCCCACTGACAGCTGCCTTGACCTATCAGAAACTGAAAAGTCAGTGATAATAATTATATTCCCGCAAACCACTGCAGTCCAACGCATTGAAGCCACCCTGAAATTCAGCTCTCACAGTATGTCCCTGGACTAGTGGTGGCATCAGCATTACCTGGGAACCTGTTAGAAATGCACATTTTTGCCCTACCTGACACTACCTACAGAATCAGAAGTCCTAGTGGTGAGGCCCAGCAGTTTGTGTTTAGATTAGCTTTCCTGGTGATGCTGATGAGTGATGAAGTCTGAAAGCCACTGCACTAGTATAGTAGGTTACATTGGCTCAGCCAGGTCTGAGTGAAACTGGACACCCTCCTCCTGCCATCAGGCCTGTTTTGTATTCTAAACCATCTTCCCTGATTGTCAGGGACAGTAAACTGGTTCCTCAGAAGATGTGAATAAGACCCAGAAACAACATGGGAAGAGAGGCAATGCTTCGCATACTTGGGTTTCAGATGCTCCAGGACACTGAGAGGGACCGATGGAGATCACAGAGGGCTAGAGAGGAATTTACCTGGGAAGGAAGGTGGGGAGCAGGTGATCCCTACAGATGGGAGAGGGGGAGAAGGATGAAGGGAGGGAGGCAGCGGTCGGTCTGCAGGATCCAGATTCAGCACTGATGAGGGACAGATGGGGCAGGAAGGGTTCCAGCTACAGTGGGCTTGGTGGTTCCCATTTGACTGTGTCTATCTTGGAAAGTCATGGCATAAGTGAAAAACTGCATCACTAGTCCTCATTGAGAGTGGCAGGTTAAAAAGAGAAGTGCATTTCCCTTCTGGAGAGAAAGACAATCCCTTCAGAAGATCAGAGCCTGGCAGTAGAGGTCAGCTGTGCAGCCCAGTTAATAATGGTCTGTCCCAGCAGACCCCCAAGCAAGGAACTACTTCAGGGTACAAACACACTGAGCACTCATCCCTTTTTATTTTGCTCCCATTTAGCCTCCATCCCACTGAAGGGACGGTCAAAGCATCTGATCTTTCCTAAGACCAGAAAACTGCTGGGGATGAGGTCTGCTAATTTTATCATTCAATCAGTGAGTATTGAGGACCTGTGAGTTCCACGCATGTTCCAATTACAAAGGAATCTAATTCTCAAAAAAATACTTCAGGGGATTCCTTCATACTAAGACTCAGACCTCAAATGGGTTTGAAACTATTGCATTTATGGAGAGGGGCACGTCTCTAGGTGAGACCACACTGACATTCACAGATGGGCTACTACTGAGAAGTGCAGGCATACCAGCAGGGCCGATTTACAAAGCTTTGCAGCTAGTTGTAATTCCTTAGCATGAACTGCTTGACTGGAAGCCTCGTTCTGCCATCTACCAGCTGTGTGCTCTTGGGCATGGTCCATAATCCCTACGGCTTCAGTTTCCTCATTGGAATGACAGGAATGATCACAGGTTCTGAATAACAGAGTTGTTCTAGCTGAGTCTGGCTCAATCAGAAACATTTCATAACTATCAAGGATGGTAATGATCACAATAAGCATTTATTATCCTATGATTGTGTGTTTCAAATTGGGGAAAGAATGTATCCATATTGTTCCTATTGAAACTGATCATCTAGATCAAAAATTACTCTGGCAATCACTTACATTCAATTTGGAGTCTTTCGTATGATATTTAACAACAGGTATGCTTTACTACTTGTTCTGGAATCAAGATTGCCGGGAGAAATATCAATAACCTCAGATATGCAGATAACACTACCCTTATGGCAGAAAGTGAAGAGGAACTCAAAAGCCTCTTGATGAAAGTGAAAGAGGAGAGTGAAAAGGTTGGCTTGAAGCTCAACATTCAGAAAACAAAGATCATGGCATCTGGTCCCATCACTTCATGGGAAATAGATGGAAAAACAGTGGAAACAGTGTCAGACTTTATTTTTTTGGGCTCCAAAATCACTGTGGATGCTGATTGCAGCCATGAAATTAAAAGACGCTTACTCCTTGGAAGGAAAGTTATGACCAACCTTGATAGTATATTAAAAAGCAGAGACATTACTTTGCCAACCAAGGTCCGTCTAGTCAAGGCAATGGTTTTTCCCATGGTCATGTATGGATGTGAGAGTTGGACTGTGAAGAAATCTGATCACCGAAGAATCGATGCTTTTAAACTGTGGTGTTGGAGAAGACTCTTGAGAGTCCCTTATACTGCAAGGAGATCCAACCAGTCCATTCTAAAGAAGATCAATCCTGGGTGTTCATTGGAAGGACTGATGCTAAAGCTGAAACTGCAATACTTTGGCCACCTCATGCGACGAGTTGACTCACTGGAAAAGACTCTGATGCTGGGAAAGGTTGGGGCGGGTGGAGAAGGGGACGACCGAGGATGAGATGGCTGGATGGCATCACCGACTCTGTGGACGTGAGTTTGAGTGTACTCCGGGAGTTGGTGATGGACAGGGAGGCCTGGCGTGCTGTGATTCATGGGGTCACGGAGAGTCAGACACGACTGAGCGACTGAACTGAACTGATGCTTTACTACTTATGATCTTTTGCATTATTCTGACAGGTGGCTCAGTGGTAAAGTATCCACCTGCCAATGCAGGAGATGCCGGAGACGATCCCTGGGTCTGGAAGATCCCCAGAAGGAGGAAATGGCAACCTGCTCCAGAATTCTTGCCTGGAAAATCCCATGAACAGAGGAGCCTGGCAGGTTATAGTCCATAGGGTTGCAAAGAGTCGGATACAACTGAGCAACTGAGCAATTAGTATAAATATTAAAATTAGCTAACATTTCTTAAGAAATAACTACTTTCTCTTAGATCAAAATAGATTTGTCTTTTTAAAGAAATGGCTGGTGAGGATTTAGAAGTATGGAGAGGGTTCTATGCCTGATCAAGTCTAGTGATAGTCCAGAAAAGAACAATAAGATATAAAAGGAACTGAAAATGTCAGGAACATGAACAAGGATATCTGGGTTGGGCATGATGCTACCTTCCATGCCTGGTACGTAGTAGGTCTTCCATTAATGCTCGATGCTCAAGAGTTTGGAGGATGCATTGGCAAGAGGAAGGAGCTCATTATGTGCAGAGACAGGGCAGGGTTAAGAGAGCCAGATACCTGGAGGCAGAGTTCAGCTCCAAATAAAGAATTTCGTGCCAGTGTGTCCAGTAATGCCTGAAAAAGTGCTGAGAATTTCCCATCACAGGAAGTGTTCTAGCTGAGGCAGTTTGCCCAGATGCCAAGATTATTGCAGAATGCAGTGCTAAATTGGCTGAGAACAGGATTAGATAAGAGAGGTCTAGTTTCCCTTTTGATGCCACAATTCCATGATTTTGTGCTGCTCACGCGTTTTTATAAGAGAACGCATGTAGAAAGGTGAAGCACGGTGGGCCACTGGTTGTAAGACAGAAGTTCCAACCCTGGCCTTCTCATCAGCGACCTTAAAGAAAGTCATTTGTCACATTCCAACCCTTGGTTACTCATCTGTGAATCACTTTCTTTCATTCCAGGCAGCTTCAGCATACCAGGACTTGCTTATTCATGCTCTGGGACTTTATTCTTGTCATTCTTTCCACCTGATAAGCCTCCCACTTCACCTGTTCTAAGTCTTACCAGGCTAGATCACCTTCTGCACAGGCTTATTTCAATTCAACAGTATGTGTTAGGCATGGGTTTCATATCACAGTTTCTGAATGATTACCTTCAGGCAGTTCCTGCCTCAAGCCTGCATTTGAAAAGCTGTATCTGGCCACCGTCAGGTAAACTCATGAGAAACCACTGATTTCTCAGTCATTTCATGTTTGAAACCACATTACCCTCAGAACTGTTGTTTTTTTCTTCCTTCAACGAGTTGTTTTTTAAATACATATATATATATATATATATATATATATATATATATGGACCATTTTAAAAGTCTTTCTATTGAATTTATTGAAATATTGCTTCTGGTTTTCATGTTTGGGGTTTTTGGCCCTGAGACCTGTGGGATCCTAGCTCCCTGACCAGGGTTTCTAACCTGCACCCCCTGGATTGGAAGGCGAAGTCTTAACCATTGGACCTCCAGAGAAGTCTCCAATGGAGTGTATTCTAACTTCCTGAGGGGTCTTACAACATAGCCACTTCTTATTAATTGATGGAGAAAAGGTCTAAAATTCTCAATCTTGGTTATCCTTGGCCTCAGGCTCCTACCTGCATGTATGACCCTCCCCCTGCTTGTCAGAGTACTCCCTCCCACCTTGTTGCAGTCAATTGCAGAGATGAATCTATGTCAACACCACCCTTATGGCAGAAAGTGAAGAGAAACTAAAAAGCCTCTTGATGAAAGTGAAAGAGGAGAGTGAAAAGGTTGGCTTGAAGCTCAACATTCAGAAAACAAAGATCATGGCATTTGGTCCCATCACTTCATGGGAAATAGATGGGGAAACAGTGTCAGACTTCATTTTGGGGGGCTTGAAAATCACTGCAGATGGTGATTGCAGCCATGAAATTAAAAGACTCATGAATAACCTGGAAGAAATGGACAAATTCCTAGAAAAGCACAACTTTCCAAAACTGAACCAGGAAGAAATAGAAAATCTGAACAAACCCATCACAAGCACGGAAATTGAAACTGTAATCAAAAATCTCCCAGCAAACAAAAGCCCAGGTCCAGACGGCTTCACAGCTGAATTCTACCAAAAATTTAGAGAAGAGCTAACACCTATTCTACTCAAACTCTTCCAGAAAATTGCTGAGGAAGGGAAACTTCCAAACTCATTCTATGAGGCCACCATCACCCTAATCCCAAAACCTGGTAAAGACCCCACAAAAAAAGAAAACTATAGGCCAATATCACTGATGAACATAGATGCAAAAATCCTTAACAAAATTCTAGCAATCAGAATCCAACAACACATTAAGAAGATCATACATCATGACCAAGTGGGCTTTATCCCAGGAATGCAAGGATTCTTCAATATCCGCAAATCAATCAACGTAATACACCACATTAACAAACTGAAAAATAAAAATCATATGATTATCTCAATAGATGCAGAGAAAGCCTTTGACAAAATTCAACATCCATTTTTGATAAAAACCCTCCAGAAAGTGGGAATTGAAGGGACATACCTCAACATAATAAAAGCTATATATGACAAACCCACAGCAAACATTATCCTCAATGGTGAAAAACTGAAAGCATTTCCCCTAAAGTCAGGAACAAGACAAGGGTGCCCACTCTCACCACTACTATTCAACATAGTTCTGGAAGTTTTGGCCACAGCAATCAGAGCAGAAAAAGACATAAAAGGAATACAAATTGGAAAAGAAGAAGTAAAGCTTTCACTGTTCGCTGATGACATGATCCTCTACACAGAAAACCCTAAAGACTCTACCAGAAAACTACTAGAGCTAATCAATGATTACAGCAAAGTTGCAGGATATAAAATCAACACACAGAAATCCCTTGCATTCCTATACACTAATAATGAGAAAATAGAAAGAGAAATTAAGGAAACTATTCCATTCACTGTTGCAACGAAAACAATTAAATACTTAGGAATATATCTACCTAAGGAAACAAAAGACTTGTACATAGAAAACTATAAAACACTAGTGAAAGTAATCAAAGAGGACACTAATAGATGGAGAAATATACCGTGTTCGTGGATTGGAAGAATAAATATTGTAAAAATGAGTATACTACCCAAAGTAATTTATACATTCAATGCAATCCCTATCAAGCTACCAACAATATTTTTCACAGAACTAGAACAAATAATCTCACAATTTGTATGGAAATACAAAAAACCTCGAATAGCCAAAGCAATTTTGAGGAAGAAGAATGGAACTGGGGGAATTAACCTGCCGGACTTCAGGCTCTATTACAAAGCCACAGTCATCAAGACAGTATGGTACTGGCATAAAGACAGAAATATAGATCAATGGAACAAAATAGAAAGCCCAGAGATAAACCCACGCTCCTATGGACACCTTATCTTCGACAAAGGAGGCAAGAATATAAAATGGAGAAAAGACAGTCTCTTTAACAAGTGGTGCTGGGAAAACTGGTCAGCCACTTGTAAAAGAATGAAACTAGAACACTTCCTAACACCATACACCAAAATAAACTCAAAATGGATTAAAGATCTAAATGTAAGACCAGAAACTATAAAACTCCTAGAGGAGAACGTAGGCAAAACACTCTCCGACATAAATCACAGCAGGATCCTCCAAGACCCACCTCCCAGAATATTGGAAATAAAAGCAAAAATAAACAAATGGGACCTAATTAAAATCAAAAGTTTCTGTACAGCAAAGGAAACTATAAGCAAGGTGAAAAGACAGCCTTCAGAATGGGAGAAAATAATAGCAAATGAAGCAACTGATAAAGGATTAATCTCCAAATTATACAAGCAGATCCTGCAGCTTAATTCCAGAAAACTAAGTGACCCAATCAAAAAATGGGCCAAAGAACTAAACAGACATTTCTCCAAAGAAGACATAAAGATGGCTAACAAACATATGAAAAAATGCTCAACATCCCTCATCATCAGAGAAATGCAAATCAAAACCACAATGAGATACCATTTCACACCTGTCAGAATGGCTGCTATCCAAAAGTCTACATGCAATAAATGCTGGAGAGGGTGTGGAGAGAAGGGAACCCTCTTACACTGTTGGTGGGAATGCAAACTAGTACAGCCACTATGGAGAACAGTGTGGAGATTCCTCAGAAAACTGGAAATAGAACTGCCATATGATCCAGCGATCGCACTCCTGGGCATACACACCGAGGAAACCAGAATTGAAAGAGACACATGTACTCCAATGTTCACTGCAGCACTGTTTATAATAGCCAGGACATGGAAGCAACCTAGATGTCCATCGGCAGATGAATGGATAAGAAAGCTTTGGTACATATACACAATGGAATATTTCTCAGCCATCAAAAAGAATGCATTTGAATCAGTTTTAATGAGGTGGATGAAATTGGAGCCAATTATACAGAGTGAAGTAAGCCAGAAAGAAGAACATCAATACTGTATATTAACGCATATTTATGGAATTTAGAAAAATGGTAACCTGAACCCTGTATAAGAGACTGCAAAAGAGACATAGGCATTTAGAACAGTCTTTGGGACTCTGTGGGAGAGGGTGAAGGTGGAATGATTGGGGAGAATGGAATTGTAGCAGGTATTTTATCATAAGTGACCAGTCCAGGTTCGACGCATAAATTTTCCTCTGTTCATTTCTTTGCATTTGTGCTTTTTTAATAAAAATACTTTTAAATAAAAAAATAAATAAATAAAATAAAAGACGCTTACTCCTCAGAAGAAAAGTTATGACCAACCTAGACAGCATATTAAAAAGCAGAGACATTACTTTTCCAACAAAGTTCCGTCTAGTCAAGGCTATGGTTTTTCCCATGGTCATGTATGGATGTGAGAGTTGGACTGTGAAGAAAGCTAGTCATCGAAGAATTAATGCTTTTGAACTGTGGTGTTGGAGAAGACTCTTGAGAGTCCCTTGTACTGCAAGGAGGTCCAACCAGTCCATTCGAAAGGAGATCAGTCCTGGGTGTTCATTGGAAGGACTGATGCTAAAGCTGAAACTGCAATACTTTGGCCACCTCATGCGACGAGTTGACTCACTGGTAAAGACTCTGATGCTGGGAGGGATTGGGGGCGGGAGGAGACGGGGACGACTGAGGATGAGATGGCTGGATGGCATCACCAACTCGATGGACATGAGTTTGAGTGAACTCCGGGAGTTGGTGATGGACAGGGAGGCCTGGTGTGCTGCGGTTCATCGGGTCGCAAAGAGTTGGACACGACTGAGTGACTGAACAGAACTGAACTGTGTCCTGCTTTCGGTCCTAGCTGGACACTCTACTAAACATCACCTCTTAATTGCTTACTCTAGGAGAGAGACCTAGGAGGCCCTGTGTGTGTGTGTGTGTGTGTGTTTGTGTGCGCGCGCGCGCGCACGTGCGTGCTAAGTCACTACAGTTGTGTCTGACCTTTTGTGACCCTATGGACTATAGCCCAGCAGGCTCCTCTCTCCCTGGGATTCTCCAGGCAAGAATACTGGAGTGGGTTGCCATGCCCTCCTCCAGGGAATCTTCCAGACCCAGGGATCAAATCTACGTCTCTTATGTCTCCTGCATTGGCAGGCAGATTCTTTACCATGGTGCCACCTGGAAAGCCCTTAGCTCTTTGTTAATTTCCATTCCTTACTAGGGAGTCCAGCAAACTTGCAATTATCTAAACTCACCAGACTGACCAGGAGAATCTACGGGGCTCTCTCCAGTTTACACTGAGAGGCCATTTCTACCCTATTTCCATCCATTCCTTTTATTCATGAAAGCTCCTTTGTAAGGCTTGTTGAATTCCAATATCATCTCAGAAAGCTGGTACCTTTCTTCATTCTGCTTGAATCCCCAGTCTCCAAAGGTGCTCTCCCCTACCCTCCCACCACTCACCATAATAAACTCTCCATCCTTCTTTCTTTACCCAGATGAAAGGATTGTTTCCTAAATATGCTTTTGATTGTGGTGCTGGGCCTGGGGGATGGGATTGGTTTAAGATCAGTTTGCCAATGCCCCCTGCCTGCCTGAGAAAAAGGTCCTTCTTTGTCTTGTGAATAATGAGCAAGCAGGTAAACACATCCATCGCGCCTTTTTTTTAGTGCCACCACCAGCCAAAGTCATGCCTTTGGGCAAATTACAAAAATATGTCGAGGCTTCTCTGGTTGTCCAGTGGTTAAGAATTCACCTTAAAATTCAGGGGACATAGGTTCGATCCCTGGTCTGGGAATATCCCATATACCATGGAGCAGCTAAACCCAGGCACCACAATTACTGAGCCCACACACTGCAACTACAGAAGCCTGTGAACCCAGAGTCTGTCCTCTGCAACGAGAGAAGACACTGGAATGAAAAGACCTCGCATTGCAACTAGAGAGTAGCCCCTGCTCACCACAACTAGAAAATCCCCACGTACAGCAATGAAGACTCACCATGGCCAAAAATAAAATAAATAAATCTTAAAAAAAAAATAGATGTCACCTATGGGTTAGAGGATTACCAAGGTATCTCTTCACTCCTCCTGGACTTCCAGGGCCAGGCTTCAAGGAGACACTCCCTCAGCTGGCTGACCCAAGAGAAGCATGGACCAGTTTCCCCCCAACTCATCCTCCCTGCCAGGTCTCCATAAGCTGCCCAGGCTGCCTGCAGAACCCATCAGCCAGGGCAGCCCTCCACTTGTGCAGAGAGGATGGCTGATACAACCTGCCCAAGGCTCACAGCCTTGACTCCTCTAAACCTCCCTACTTGGTATGTAACCTGCTGAAGTGCATTCGCTTGCAAGCTCCTTTCCAATGCAAAAGAAAGTTGGGGGAAATAGCACACCATGCCATTTGGTTAGACTTGCCAAGGGTCACACTTTCGATGAACATCTGTTCAGTTCAGTCGCTCAGTCGTGTCCGACTCTCCGCGACCCCATGAATCACAGCACGCCAGGCCTCCCTGTCCATCACCAACTCCCGGAGTTCACTCAAACCCATGTCCACAGAGTCGGTGATGCCATCCAGCCATCTCATTCTCCGTCGTCCCCTTCTCCTCCCGCCCCCAACCTTTCCCAGCATCAGAGTCTTTTCCAGTGAGTCAACTCGTCGCATGAGGTGGCCAAAGTATTGCAGTTTCAGCTTTAGCATCAGTCCTTCCAATGAACACCCAGGAGTGATCTCCTTTAGAATGGACTGGTTGGATCTCCTTGCAGTACAAGGGACTCTCAAGAGTCTTCTCCAACACCACAGTTCAAAAGCATCAATTCTTCGGCGATCAGCCTTCTTCACAGTCCAACTCTCACATCCATACATGACCATGGGAAAAACCATAGCCTTGACTAGACGGACCTTTGTTGGCAAAGTAATGTCTCTGCTTTTTAACATATTATCAAGGTTGTTCATAACTTTCCTTCCAAGAAGTAAGCGTCTTCTAATCAATGAACATAGTTGGTCTAATATTCCCTTCAGGATGATTTGACTTAGAAAAGCTTCAAAGAGGAGTCAGAGGAGTTGAAGGCTGAATGGCAGTTCTGCCACTTACTAGTTGAGTACGTTTTCAAACTTTTTGTTTCCTCTACTTACAGTGGGGATAATAATATTAATAGTACCCACCCATGGGATTCTTGTAGAGATTGTTGTTGCTGTTCAGTCGCAAAGTTGTATCCGACTCTTTGTGACCCCGAGGACTGTAGCACGCCAGGCCTCCCTGTTCCTCACCATCTCCTGGAGTTTGCCCAGGTTTGTGTCCATTGCATCGGTGATGCCATGCAAACATCTCATCCTCTGTCACCCTTCTTCTGCCTAAATGATGTAATATATGCATTGCAATGTGTACCCCTTTCAATTTGTAGGCACCTAATTTTTTCTCCAAAATCACTGCAGATGCTGATTGCAGCCATGAAATTAAAAGACGCTTGCTCCTTGGAAGGAAAGTTATGACCAACCTTGATAGTATATTAAAAAGCAGAGACATTACTTTGCCAACCAAGGTCCGTCTAGTCAAGGCAATGGTTTTTCCCGTGGTCATGTATGGTTGTGAGAGTTGGACTGTGAAGAAGGCTGATCGCCGAAGAATCGATGCTTTTGAACTGTGGTGTTGGAGAAGACTCTTGAGAGTCCCTTGTACTGCAAGGAGATCCAACCAGTCCATTCTAAGGGAGATCAATCCTGGATGTTCATTGGAGGGACTGATGCTAAAGCTGAAACTGCAATACTTTGGCCACCTCATGCAACGAGTTGACTCACTGGAAAAGACTCTGATGCTGGGAAAGGTTGGGGGCGGGAGGAGAAGGGGACGACGGAGAATGAGATGGCTGGATGGCATCACCGACTCTGTGGACATGAGTTTGAGTGAACTCCGGGAGTTGGTGATGGACAGGGAGGCCTGGCGTGCTGTGATTCATGGGGTCGCGGAGAGTCGGACACGACTGAGCGACTGAACTGAACTGAACTGAATTTTTTCTCTTTAAACCTTACCATGATACAGTTATCTGTCTCTATAACTGAATTGCCTCACTCTGGCATACACACATATACAATATATTCAACCATCTGTTCAGAATAAAATATCACTTTGAGGGATTTTTTTTTAATAATCTAGTTACTTAGCTGCTAAGCAAGCCATTGGCGGCAGGGGGCAGCAGTGTACATATGGTATAGATGAGCAGCAACACTTGTTTCCTTTCCAAGTCCAGAGCCAGGGTTCAACAAAAAACTGTAAGCTGTGTGCCAAGAGTGCACCTTTCTTCTGCCTTCTCAAAAACCATCTTTGAAAGTCACTCCCTGGATATACCAGAACAGTCCAGAAGACAGATTATTATTTCTTTTATCTTTTTATAATTTTGTATTTATTTGTTGAGGCTTTATAATTTTTAAGTGTTCTTGCTTTGAAAGATTATTCAGAATTGGTGCAGTAGTAGACATTTGTTGTTGTTTTCTGTTGCACTTAACTTTCCTAAATGAGTTACTGCTGTATTCTTAATCATCACTTAATATATTTGAGAGTGACAAAAACGATCAATTTTTGAATGTATAATAAAATAATAATGATAAATATAGATGGCATGTGTATGTGCTCAGTTGTGTCTGACTCTTTGCGAGCCCATGAACTGTAGTACACCAGGCTCCTCTATCCATGGAACATTCCAGGCAAGAATACTGGAGTGGGTTGCCATTTCCTTCTCCAGGGATCTTCCCACTCCCAACCCAGCAATCTATACTGCGTTGGCAGGTGAATTCTTTATCCCTGTGCCACCTGGGAAACCCCATAGATGGCATAGCTAGCTATAAGAAATCAAATCATGTGAGATAATGCTATGCAATGTTAATGATAAGCAAATATGCTGGCAATGGCAGCAATAATAGTTAACATTTACTGAGTGCCCGCTTTGTGCCAGGCACTAGGTAAGTGCATTGCACAAATTATTACTTGATTTAATCTTCACAAAACCTCCATGATGGAAATGATCCCCATTTTACAGATAAGAAATTGAGGTTTTAAGATGATAAGATAGTTTGAGCTTCTTTCTCTCTGTTTATGGCCTTTTTAAATAGTCCTTTTACTTAACCAACTGTTTTTCTTGTCTTTTAGTCTAAAATTTTAATTTTAAAAAAATCCTAAATTTCTATTTTCTCCTGTCTCTCTCTTTTTTTTTTAAGAATGTAGTAACACATTCACCACAAATGAAGAACTGCTCATAATACTACTTTCCTGAGGTGAGTCTGTGCCAACGCAAGAGCTATGGTCCCTACAGGACTCACCGTATCATATCTAACAAGCTCCAAGACCATGAGGGCTTGGCTACCTCTCAGCCAGGATTTTTTATTTACCTTGCCTACTGAAGTGAATGCATAGTTGATAAAAAGTAATATTTTAAAACAGGAAGAGAATCCATCTTCTCTTATGTTGTTTTGTTTTCCATAGCAGTATATACAAAAATACTTTTCAAAATAAAAACTTTGGAGCTCTATGGCGCTATTATTATTGCTCTCATTCCTATTATAACTTAAAGTGGGGTTCAGCTGTTCATAACTCAAAAGCCACCCAAGAAGCCAGTTTGATGGAAAGGAAAGTTTGCTTCATTTTGGATGCCAGCAACCAGGGTGGAGGGCAAATGTCTGTCCGAAGGCTGACAATCGGTGGGCAAGAGCTTTTATAGGCTGAGGGAGGAGGCTCCATGCAGACACAGCTCTGACTGTCATCTTAAAACTGGCTGTCAGTATTCTGCCCAGAGTCACCTTGATTGTGTTAGGTACAGTTAATATTCAGTCCCAGTTCCCATTTTCTTGAAGCCAACTTTCAGAATTGTGGCAGTTTATGTCAATAGGCCAGCAAATTTGGAAAACTCAGCAGTGGCCACAGGAATGGAAAAGGTCAGTCTTCATTCCAATCCCAAAGAAAGGCAATGCCAAAGAATGCTCATACTACTGCACAATTACACTCATCTCACATGCTAGTAAAATCATGCTCAAAATTCTCCAAGCCAGGCTTCAGCAGTATGTCAACCGTGAACTTCCAGATGTTCAAGCAGGTTTTAGAAAAGGCAGAGTCACCAGAGATCAAATTGCCAACATCCACTGGATCATGGAGAAAGCAAGAGAGTTCCAGAAAAACATCTATTTCTGCTTCATTGACTATGCCAAAGCCTTTGACTGTGTGGATCACAATCAGTTCAGTTCAGTTCAGTTCAGTCGCTCAGTCGTGTCCGACTCTTTGCAACCCCATGAATCACAGCACGCCAGGCCTCCCTGTCCATCACCAACTCCTGGAGTTCACTCAAACCCATGTCCACAGAGTCGGTGATGCCATCCAGCCATCTCATTCTCGGTCGTCCCCGTCTCCTCCCGCCCCCAACCCTTCCCAGCATCAGAGTCTTTTCCAGTGAGTCAACTTGTCGCATGAGGTGGCCAAAGTACTGCAGCCTCAGCCTTAGTATCAGTCCTTCCAATGAACACCCAGGATCGATCTCCCTTAGAATGGACTGGTTGGATCTCCCTGCAGTACAAGGGACTCTCAAGAGTCTTCTCCAACACCACAATAAACTGTGCAAAATTCTGAAAGAGATGGGAATACCAGACCACCTGACCTGCCTCTTGAGAAACCTGTATGCAGGTCAGGAAGCAACAGTTAGAACTGGACATGGAACAACAGACTGGTTCCAAATAGGAAAAGGAGTACGTCAAGGTTGTATATTGTCACCCTTCTTATTTAACTTATATGCAGTGTACATCATGAGGAATGCTAGGCAGGAAGCAGCACAAGCTGGAATCAAGATTGCCGGGAGAAATACCAATCACCTCAGATATGCAGATGACACCACCCTTATGGCAGAAATTGAAGAGGAACTCAAAAGCCTCTTGATGAAAGTGAAAGAGGAGAGTGAAGTTTGGCTTGAAGCTCAACATTCAGAAAATTAAGATCATGGCATTTGGTCCCATCACTTCATGGGAAATAGATGGGGAAACAGTGTCAGACTTTATTTTTTGGGGCTCCAAAATCACTGTGGATGCTGATTGCAGCCATGAAATTAAAAGACGCTTACTCCTTGGAAGGAAAGTTATGACCAACCTAGATAGCATATTAAAAAGCAGAGACATTACTTTGCCAACAAAGGTCCGTCTAGTCAAGGCTATGGTTTTTCCCATGGTCATGTATGGATGTGAGAGTTGGACTGTGAAGAAAGCTGATCGCTGAAGAATTGATGCTTTTGAACTGTGGTGCTGGAGAAGACTCTTGAGAGTCCCTTGGACTGCAAGGAGATCCAACTAGTCCATTCTAAAGGAGATCAGTCCTGGGTGTTCATTGGAAGGACTGATGCTAAAGCTGAAATTTCAATACCTTGGCCACCTCATGCAACGAGTTGACTCACTGGTAAAGACTCTGATGCTGGGAGGGATTGGGGGCGGGAGGAGAAGGGGACGACAGATAATGAGATGGCTGGATGGCATCACCGACTCGATGGAGGTGAGTTTGAGTGAACTCCGGGAGTTGGTGATGGACAGGGAGGCCTGGCGTGCTGTGATTCATGGGGTCACAAAGAGTTGGACATGACTGAGCGACTGAACTGAACTGATGTCATGGCTACAGTCTGGTCACCATGTAGTTAACTTCTTCCACCTGGTGGGGGGTTTCAGAATCTATAAAATGGTTCACAAGATATGGCTCAGAATATTGTCTATAGCCATATTCTGAGCCATATCTCTTATGGCAGAAAGTGAAGAGGAACTAAAGAGCCTCTTGATGAAAGTGAAAGAGGAGAGTGAAAAAGCTGGCTTAAAACTCAACATTCCAAAATCTAAGATCTTGGAATTCAGTCCCAATGGATGACTTTATTTTCTTGGGCTTCAAAGTCACTGCAGATGGTGAATGAAGCCATGAAATTAAAAGATGCTTGCTCCTCAGAAGAAAAGCTATGACCAACCTAGACAGCATGTTAAAAAGCAGAGACTTTAATTTGCCAACAAAGGTCCATCTAGTCAAAGCTATGGTCTTTCCAGTAGTCATGTATGGATGTTAGAGTTGGACTATAAACAAAGCTGAGCACCGAAAAATTGATGCTTTTGAACTGTGATATTGGAAAAGACTCTTGAGAGTCCCCTGGACTGCAAGGAAATCCAACCGGTCAATCCTAAATGAAATCTGTCCTGAATATTCATTGGAAGGACTGATGCTAAAGCTGAAACTCCAATACTTTGGCCACCTGATGCTAAGAACTGACTCAATGGAAAAGACCCTGATGCTGGGAAAGATTGAAGGCAGAAGGAGAAGGGGATGAGATGGTTGGAAGGCATCACCGACTAGATGCACATGAGTTTGAGCAAGCTCCAGGAGTTGGTGATGGACAGGGAAACCTGGTATGCTGCAGTCCATGGAGTTGCAAAGAGTCGGACAGGACTGAGCAACTGAACTGAACTGAACTGATTGTCTATCGCCCTTGGTGAAGAACTAAAAGTACTTGACTTTGCTTCAGTTCAGTTCAGTTCAGTCGCTCAGTCGTGTCCGACTCTCCGCGACCCCATGAATCACAGCACACCAGGCCTCCCTGTCCATCACCAACTCCCGGAGTTCACTCAAACTCATGTCCACAGAGTCGGTGATGCCATCCAGCCATCTCATTCTTGGTCGTCCCCTTCTCCTCCCGCCCCCAACCTTTCCCAGCATCAGAGACTTTTCCAGTGACTTTGCTTAATGACTGCATAATTATTATTTGGTCTCCCTGGACTGTTTTCCTTTGTTCCTGCATTTTCTCAGTACTCTGATTAAACTTATTCTTTTGCCAAATCCCACAGACAAAAGGTAGACAGAGGACACAGTGGGGAAAGGACTGTAGGGTGCTGCTCTGTTTCACTGTGTTCTGTTTTCTCAGGCCTTACCTCCCCTCCCCCCCCTCTCTGAACAGCACTAATAGGTGGGGAATCCTGGGAAGATGTAGCTGACTCTCTCAGCTGATCTGGCATAGGTGAGTTTCCACATCTTTCCCTCTTCTCTTTCTCTGACCTCACTGGCACTTCCTTCTCAGAACTTCTTTGGCTTCCTCCTACCTTTCTGATCTATTTCTCTGTTTCTGGTGTTTCACTTCCACGTTGCCATCGTTTCCAACTCAATTTACGTAACGGCATCATTTTCCCAAACCAGCTCCTCTTCAAAGACTTCCCAGACTTTCCGTTCTCTTTTTTCTCATACTTAATCAGCTGATAAGTACTTTTGTTCCCAAAACTCTTACCCGGCCACTCTGGCAGAGCTGACAGCTCACCTCACTCAGGTCTGTTTTTCCTTACTGGTAGAATGGACAGGACAGAAAGTTGCCCTCAGTGGAAAAGACGCTGATACTGGATAAGAATTTTCCCTCTCTGCCCAACCAAGCTCCCTCCTGCCTCATGCATTTCTGTAGCTTGATTACGTGTTGTCTCCCTTCAAAATGCATATGTTGAAATCTTAATGCCAGGTGTGATGTTAGACAGTGGGAACTTTCGGAGGTGATTAGGTCATGAGAGTGAGCCCTTATGAATGAGATTAATTCTCTTTACGAAGAAGTCAGAGAAGGGTGGGATGGGGGTGGGAGGAAGTCTCAAGAGGGAGGAGATATATGTATAGCTATTTCACATTGTTGTACAGCAGAAACTAACATGGTGTTGCAAAGCAGTTATCCTCCAATTAAAATTTAAAAACAATTAAAAACTAAATAAAAATAAAACAGAGAGAGCTCCCAAGCCCCTTCTACCATGTGTTGTTGCTGTTTCTCAGATGCTCAGTTGTGTCCAACTCCTTGTGACCCCATGGACTGAAGCGTGCCAGACTTCCCTGTCCTTCACTGTCTCCTGAAGTTTGCTCAAACTCATGTCCGTTGAGTCGATGAGGCCGTTCAACCATCTTATCCTCTGTCAGCCTGTTCTCCCGCCTTCAAACTTTCTCCAACATGAGGACATAGCTATAAGCTGGAAGAGGGCCCTTATTCAACCATGCTGGTGCCTAGTCGCAGACTTTCAGGCTCCAGCTCTGTAAGACATACATTTCTATTGATTACAAGCTGCCCAGTCAGTGGTGCTTTGTTACAGTATCAGGAACAGACTAAACCATGTATCATCATGATGTCCAAACGATGTTGCTACTGAGCACAGCACCATGTACCTGCTCAAGAATTAAGGTGGTCAGAGGACTCCCTGCTCTTACCCCAGCCTCACCACCTGGAAGCAACTGGCCAACAGAGGACTTAGTTCTAGGGCCAGGGGAAAGCAATTCTTGGTTAGCTTGAGGGATTTGTTCCTGATTTGGTTGTCTGTCCTGAACCAGCAACCATAAAGGCTGCTGATTTTCCCATAGAATCCATTTTTCTGCCATACAAAGGATGGGAAATTAGAGTGGCATCTCTCAATATTCCACCTAATAATTCACCTGCAAAAGTCTGATTATCACACTTTTCAAGTGTGGTTTTGCTAGCTTAGAAGTCTGAGTTCTGGGGACAAAACTATTAAATTAGACACAACCATGTTCCCAGAGCTAGGAGCTGCCCTTTGGCCATTTCAGGCCCTTGTGTCCCTGGATAAACTAGGAAGAAAAGAGGGTGGCCACATTCGCTGGGGAGAGTAGGCTGGTTATCAAGGGGAAACAAAATTCCTGTTATAATTATTAAAACAATGGAAAAATGTTCCTCAAACCAAGAAATTCTGCAGGGACCCAATTTCATGCCCTGTCAAGTGATAAAACTCAATGGAAGACTGTGGGAACCAACGTAACAAGGACCTTCCTAAGATCCAAACCCTTTAGGAGTGAAGGTTTGGGTTACCCTCTGAACAAAGAATCCTAACCTGATGACGGGCTGGCTGAAGACAAAGCCAGCACAGAATGTTTGGTGGAGTAACAAAGATATAAGAAAAAACAAACAAACAAAAAGTGGTGCAGAAATGAACACTGTTGTACTTGACATATTCCTTCTCTTCATTTTATGTCATATTTTTACTTTTTCTCTCCTTTTTCTCTATTACTTTACATAGGGCTTAATTTTCTCCACATGTTATAGTATAACAATCAAGTCTATGATTAAACTAAAGGGAGAAATGTCGATGCCCAGAGGGGAGTGCTGCAACTGAAGACTTTCAGGGTCTCTGCTTGGGGTGGGAAACTGTATTCTTATTAGCATGAGCGAAGATTTCATTGCAATAATGGGTGCTTTTTTTGTTGCTGTCGTTATGATCTGAGAGTTTCTGAGGGAAGAAGGAAATTCTTGGGTGTCCAGTAGTCAAATGGGTGTCACTGCTGGCAAGAACTGGATATTGATTCCAGCAAGTTTCCAAGCCCCTTGTGTTGATTGTATCAGGTTTTGTTGCAAGCTGAGGGCTGAGACACCCACGACTACACCTCCCAGACGTCCTTCTAGCTCAGGTTTCCCACGTGACCTTGCCACTTAAGCCCTCTGTTAAAAAAGAAATATGGGGGAAGAAGTGCTTAAACCCAGGTCTGGACTATGTTCTTAGCTACAATAGAAAGTTCAGAGAAGTTAGAGTCAGAAAGATAGGAGTTTGAATCCCTTCTCTGCTACCAAATGCCATGAGAATGTGGGCAATCTCCTGACCTTCTCAACATCCCATGGGTATAATGATCACCCCTCCCTGGGAAAATTACCGTGAGAAATGAGAGGTCATGCGTGTAAACCACCCAGTATAGTACCTGGCACACATCACCAAAGGCTGGTTCCTCATCTCCTAACAATTGACAGATCTGTTTGCCAGTTTGGCAACTGGTCATATCTTTTCCTCAGATACAACGAGAAAAAAATGTGCAATACTGCAGGAAGGAAAAGCAATTATGATATTATCTAACTGAGCGTAAAACCAGGGGAAATATCTCCCCAGCTAGGATCTGATTTCTTTTTGGAAGTAGAAGCTTATCTGGACAAAAGCCCCCATTAGGATGTAGGACCAATATCATGTTAAAATGTTGGACCACATCACTCGTAGTTACATAGTTTTCAGATGGTAGAACTGTACTTTTATGCAGCCCCCAACCCCAGTACCCTGATTCCTCTAGCATCTTAGCTCTCTCATGGAACAGGAAATGCCATTTAATATTTAGCAATTGCCTAGAGTGGTTTCTGGTTTTTTTTATTTTAGTACTTTCCAAGTTAAAGTTCCTAAAATATATTGTTACATGCTCTTGACTTTCATGCTAAAGCAGAACTGTTTGAATTGCTTGTTCTCAGAATTCACCCATGGTTTGAACCTGCAGAGGTGAAAGAAAAGCCTGCGTTTCTTCACAGTGGAAACCACCACTTTTGAAACAACAAAGTGAAGTTACCTCTCAGGGCTGCCTGTCTAGCTGAGGCTATTGTTCCTTCAATGTTTGGCCTCTGATAATCCAGAGCAGAACAAGAAAACTATTCACTATCAAGAAACAAGATATGTAATATGTGATGAATTTTCTGTTATAAACTGTTCAGTACTTTCCAGACCCAAGGGGAGGGGTGGAAGTTCACCTTTGAGAACTGGTTTGGAGGAGAGAAGGAATTTGTTTTCTCTTTTATTAAAGTATTTCAGGAGCCTAAAGAGAGTTGCGTGTCAACTTTTTTTTTCCAGACTACATTCATTTAATGCTTCTGACATAACCAGGAATGGTAAATGATGAATTGACATTTAGGTATATACCTATATGTGTATAGTACTTAGATATTGTTTAATAAATGTATTAATTCCACCTGTTTACTAATGAGGATAGGAAGAAGTAAAGGGGGAAATAAGGGATAAAAGAGAGAAAAAGACAGATGGTTATGGGGGAGGAAAAGAGGCATCAAAAATAGACAAAGAAGAGGAAAATATAGGGCATGTCAACAAACCACGAGAGATAATGTCTAAAATATAAAATATAATAAATGGTAAGTCTAAAATAAGATAGAAACACACTGCTAAATAATCTGAATTCCAATTCAGGTTTTTAGAGCAAGTGATCATAAGTGTAGGAATGAAGCTGTTTAATTTTCTTTCCTCTTTGCTTGCGAAGTCTGTGTTTACCACTGTATTCCTTGTGCCCAGTACAAGGACAGTAAGCCCTGTTCAATCACTGAATGAGGATGGAAATCATCACAGAATCACAGAAGGTCAATTGCAAAGATATCGACAGGTACTGACCACCTCCCCTGCCCCACCCCCCACCCATGGCCATTTTTTCAGCCTATCTTGGTTCTTTCTTTCTTTTTTCTTTTTTTTACTGGTCTCCCCTGCCATCCCAGGAGTCTGTAATTTTTTTTTTAATTTATTTATTTTAATTGGAGGCTAATTACTTTACAATATTGTATTGGTTTTGCCATGCATTGACATGAATCCGCCCCAGGAGTACATGGGTTCCTTTCTAATAATAAAGAATACATTTCTCAGGGCAGTTCAGTTCAGTTCAGTCACTCAGTCGTGTCCGACTCTTTGCGACCCCATGAATCACAGGGAGAACTTTCTTCTAATAGGATAAATTCTCAGCTGGCATCCACTCCAGTTCAGCCCTTGAGACTGGACCCAGCAAATCAAACCCATCTTCCACAAGAGAGCCCAGTGGAAGCTGGCTGTTAGTGTCCTTTAAGACCACCTTGAAACCCCACTGTGCAATCCTTTCTTTCTGATGACTCTGCCTTAAGATCACTTGTGTGGATACATGCATATTGTTATTGCTGTTCAGTAACTACGTAGTGTCTGATTCTTTGCTACCCATGGACTGCAGCACACCAGGCTCCCTTGTCCTTCACTGTCTCCTGGAGTTTGCTCAAATTTGTGCCCATTGAGTCGGTGATGCCATCCAACCATCTCATCCTCTGTTGTCCCCTTCTCTTCCTGCCCTCAATCTTCCCCAGCATCAGGGTCTTTTCCAATAAGTCGACTCTTGGCATCAGGTGGCCAAAGTATTGGAGCTTCAGCTTCAGCATCAGTCCTTCCAGTGAATATTCAGGTATGACTTCCTTTAGGATGGACTGGTTGGATTTCCTTGATGTCCAAGGGACTCTGATCCCACAGTTCTGAAGTGAGACCAAGTACCTCTATATTTCTAAAGCTATGTGGGTTATTCCAATGTGCTTTGGGAAACCATTGGCCAGCAAATTTTCATCACTCTTCCAAAGGTGATGATGAAACTTTGCTCCCCCAGAAGTAGTCTGAGATGTAGGATCTGTCAGGGATGATGTCTTCCCCAGTCCAGACTCCTCTCGTCTGGTCCCAGGTACTCAAGCTCAGTTCGCCTCACGGGGAAGCAGCCCTGGGGGAAGTGCTACCAGAAAGGGAGGGAGATCTGCAACCTTTGGCTCTTTCCTTCTCAATCAGAAAAATCACCAACTAGAGCAGGTTCTGTCGCTGAGAATGGGAAAGCCAGGAGAAATAACTGGAGCCACCAAGTCCCTTCTTTATAGTTTTCCTGAATACTTTAGATTGAGTAAAATAGCCTTAAGAAAGTTGCATCTATTTCCATCAACATATGCATGTGAGAACAGATTTTCAATAATAACTGATAAAGATTAAATCCAGGAAGAAGTAGGATATTGTCACTTCATTTCACACCAAACCAAAAATAGATGTGCAAATTGACAAGCTTGTATAAAACAAAGTGCACTCAAATAAAGTAAGAAAAACTGTCATGTTGCTGTTTATTTTTATCTATCTGAATTATTTAATATATTCTTTTTAAAAAATTTAGATATTAACATAACTTTACTTCCTATGCTTCTTAAGATGGATTTCCCAGTATTCTGAAATTGATCTTCCCATACTTATGGTGTGGAAACATCCTTCCTTTAATAAAATGACTGTGTATTTGTTCATTCATTTGTTTTTGATGACTTTGCTTGAAAAATAAAGGATTGATAACCCTGTTCATCAATCTCCTTGAGGTTGATGAGAACCTCAGGGAAACCTCAGAAATGAGAACGCCTCATTTCTTTTTTAAAACTGATCTATGTGAGGGATAAATTGGAAGATTGGGGTTGACATATATATGTGGCTACGTGTAAATAGATAGCTAATAAGACACTACTGCGTAGCACAGGGAATTATGCTCAATACTCTGTAAAGACCTATATGGGAAAAAAATCTTAAAAAAAAAAGTCAGTATCTGTATGAGTATGGGCTTCCCAAGTGGCACTAGTGGTAAAGAACCTACCTGCCAATGCAGGAGATGCACCTTTGATCCCTGGGCTGAGAAGATCCCCTGGAGAAGGAAATGGCAACCCACTCTAGCATTCTTGCCTGGGAAATCTCATGGACAGAGGAGCCTGACAGGCTGCAGTCCGTGGGACCGCAAAAAGTCGGACATAAATGAGCTACTGAGCATATGTATATGTATAACTGATTCACTTTGCTGTCCATCTGAAACTAACACATTACAAATCAGTTATGCTCCAATAAAAAATTTTAAAAACTGATCTCTGAAACTCCAGAGTCTGGAAAAAAGGCAGCCTATGGAAAATGTTTTTCAAAGTACAAATTGTCCTCAACTTATGAGGGAGTTTTGTCCCAATAAACCCATGGTAAGTTAAAATAACAGAAGTCCAAATGCTTTTATTAATACACCTAACCAACTGAACATCATAGCTTAGCCTTGCCTATCTTAAACAAGCTCAAAACACTGACAATAGCCTACAACTGGGCAAAATTGTCCAACACAAAGCCCATTTTATGAAAAAAGTATTGAATGTCTCATGTAGTTTATGGAACTCACACTGAAAGGGAAAAGCAGATTGGTAGTCTGGATCCAGAGAGGCTGTAAGTCTGTTGGTTGTTTCCCCTCATGACTGTGTGGTTGATGGGGAGCTGAGGTCACTGCTGCCAAATATCACAAGAGAGGGTTGTACTACACACTTCACTAGCCCAGGAAAAAAATAAAATTCACTTTGAAGTCCAATCTCTATTGAATGCATATCACACCATCGTAAAGTCAAAAAAATCTCAAGTCAAGCCATTGTTAAGTCATGGACTCTCTATATTTAAACAGTATGCAAACAGACAAAGTATGTTACACATATATTAAGCAATATATGAATATATGCATACACACATGAGTTTCTCCAAAATAATTGCGTCTTTAAAAGTGCCGCAGATGGTTCTTGCATATGAAAACTGGGCAAAGATATGCATTTTTAATAAATTTTTATTTGACTATAGTTGCTTTGCAGTGTGTTAGTTTCTGCTGTACAGCAAAGGGGATAAGCTACATGTTTACATATATTCTCTATTTTTTGGATTTCCTTCCTATTTAGGTCACCACAGAGTATTGAGCAGAGTTCCCTGTGCTATACAGTAGATTCTCAATAGTTATCTATTTTTATATACAGTATATATAGTGTTATATATGCCAACCCCAATCTCACAATTCATCCCATCCACCCCTTAAGATACTGCATTTTTAAAAAGGAAGTTTCTTTGCTCAAATGGATCTATAACTAGTAACACATCAAAATGACTACTGGGAGGAAGCAGGGATTCATGAATTTGGAAAAATGCTTCTCTGAAATAATGAACAAAGCAGGGAAAAGAATGTTGGATGGATGGATGGAGCTTGGATAGCTGAAGGAGTAAAGGAAAGAGGATGAAAATAGAAAGACCAGAAGAAATTGGGAAGCGGAGATAATTAGACGAGGGGGAGAAAAAGGAAGTGAAATAGAAGAGGCTGCATAGGTAGCATGAAGGGGGAAAATTGCTGAGAGTTACTCTGCAAGTGAATTAAATGGGGATCTTGTCCTTGTTTCTTCCTCTGAAAACAAGCAAATTGTTTTTTATGCTCTCCAATGTCCTTTTCAGCTCTGGCATTCTTTGTGTATCTGGAATACACAAAGAAAGAGAAAAAGAAATAAAAGAGATGAAAAGAGGTTCAGTAATTCCAGAGTATTAGATCATGTGTTCTCTCACTATGGTCATTGTAACAAATTACCAGAACCTTCCTGGCTTAAAGCATGATTTTTTTATCTTATAGTTCTGGAGGTTGGAAGTCCTAAAATCTAGGCAGTCCTCCTGTGTAGTCATCACGCAGCCTTTGATTCAGAGACCCAGGCTCTTTCCAGCTTTTACCCCCTGGAACTCTTTATTTATTTTTTAAACTTTTTAAAGCATTTTTTGTTACGGTAAAAGTCACATAATATAAATAAAATATACTATTTTAATCAAGGAACTTCTCTAGAAGGAAAACAAATGAGAAGAAAAAGACCTACAAAAACAAATCCAGAACAGTTAAGAAAATGGTAGTAAGAATATGTATATATTGCTAATTACCCTAAATGCAAATGGATTAAATACTCCATCCCAAAGACACAGACTGTCTGAATGGATACAAAACCAAGACCCATTTATATACTGTCTACAAGAGACCCACTTCAGCCCTAGAGACACACACAGACTGAAAGTGAGGGGATGGAAAAAGGTATTCCATGCAAATGGAAATTCATCTTTTGACTATATCTTCTACTACTTTTGGCTGCCTAGACTTCCTTGATGATACAATTGTCAGATTTAGCCTATGAAAAAAAGTGAAAGTCGCTCAGTCATGTCCGACTTTGCAACCCCATAGACTATACAGTCAATGGAATTCTCTAGGTAATTTTGAAATCAGATAAATGGCACAAAATACTTTTAGTATAAATATGCTTCAAATTTTGCATGAGACACAATAATGCTAAATAAGTATGTTGCTTATCTGAAATTCAAAGTTAACTGGGTATCCTCTATTTTATCTGGCAAACTTCCTTGGGGATCATATCCATTCCAACAAGCCAGATAGGGAAAAGAGCATAGACAAGCATTCTCAAAGGGCCATTTATGGTCCAGGCCAGGATGAAAGTCTGCTCACTGATGAACAGCATATTACTAGCTCTACCTTCAGAAAAATTTCTTCCACATCACTTTGCAGCCACTCTAGCTCCTTTCTGATCTGCATCCAAATGCTAATCTGTGCATAGTACCACTCTTTTTATAATCCTCTCAAACATATTTAGTTGCCTAGGAATCCCTGCCCCTAACCTATTTCTGCAGCTTCATTTATGACTCACTCTGCACTTTCCAACTTCTTCCACACTGTCTTGCTTCAGCACCTCATATAAATCTCTGAGCCAAAATGGAATTAATAGACCTCTGTAATTGCTCAGAAAATTTGGGACCAAAAGATGAGCTAAGTGTAACATAAATTAATACCAAGGGCTACACAAGGAGGGGCTGTGAGTAAGTATCCTACTATCTTGTAAAATCCCAGATTTCTTTTCAGTTCTTTATACATTTAGAGACCAGGTCTTCAACTGGCTCAAGCAACTTTTGTTAATATCTCCAAAAAGATGAAAAGAAACTGAACATAGAATACAGTTCAAAATATGAATTTGTTTAAAGAAGGGTGGTTTTTAGGCTTCCGTTGAAGGAAAAAATGGTCTGACCCAGTTTTCAACTAGGTCATGATGTGGTAGTCTGAGTTAAATCATGAAAGGCACAAATTACCCCAGAGCAGAGGAAGACTTTCATGAAGTCAGTTCCTAGCTGCTCCCTTAGCTTGAGTGGAACTTGACTTTCCAGTTGAGGGAGTGTCACACCCCCAAGGAAAAGTAAACTCATGATTTTGACATCTCGCTACTTTTATTTTCCCATCCTCCTCCCAGCTTTCACCAGGTTCCCGTTCCTTCCTGCAATGGTTGGTTTTCCCCTGTTTTAATGACTTGGAGTGACTCAAAATGGCTGGCTTTGTGGTGCTTTTCATTCTTTCCCTCCATTATTCTTTTACTTTTAGTAGAGTAAGATGCAAAGAGTCCTGAAATTTAGACAATTGAACAGTTTTTGCCCTTTTTCTTCGTTTATATCTTCACCTGCCTCATAATGCAAATGTGTTTTGTTTTTTTTTTTTTGCTCCTTTCGCCTTATTATTTCCCTTATCATTTAAACGATTAAAGTATTAGGATTTTTCTCTTATGCCATTCTGGTTTCTTTTCTAAAGGTTTTTCCACTACTTTGCTTTGTCAGTCTTTGAAATTTGAGTCTCTTTGTTTTTTATAAATGTTTGTTCTTCTAAAAATAAGCCTGATTTTATTTTTGCCTTGCAAACTTTTAACTTTCACATTCCCATTAGACATTTCTGATCAATTTCTCTCTTTTTTCTGTTAAAACTCTGTTTGAGGGAGTTCGGGATGGACATGTACACACTGCTGTATCTGGAGTGGATAACCAGCAAGGACCTACTGTATAGCACAGGGAACTAAACTCAAGGCTATGTGGCAGCCTGGGTAGTGGAGTTTGGGGGAGAATGGATACATGTACACGTGTAGTTGAGTTGCTCTGCTGTGCTTCTGAAACTATCACAACATTGTTAATCAGCTATATGCCAATATAAAATTAAAACTTTAATAAACAAAAATTTTGTTCCTATTTCTCTCACTTATTTTTCCCTTCCTTCACCTGAGAGGGAAATGGTCTTCACAACTCAGTGTCTCAGATCTGCTCTGTCTCCTTCCCTTCTTCACTCTCGTTCTTGCCTACGTTTTTAGATTTTATGTCTTTAATATCTTTCCTCTCTGTCTCCCTCCTAACTCATCCCCTGTACTCTCTTCTCCTTTCTGTCTATGTTTCAGTTTTCTGAGTTTTCCTTAGTTTTCTCTTCTTTTCTTAAGGGTCTTACTGTTTTTGCTTCCTAGCAAAAATGTCCTCATTTTAAAACACCAGCATCAAAACAAACAACCCACTCAAAAAATGGACAGAAGACTTGAATAGACATTTCCCCTAAGAAGACATACAGATGGCCAGTAGACACGTGAGATGTTCAGCATCACTGGTTATTGGGGAAATATAGGTCAGGGCCATGGTGAGATGTTGCCTCATACTGGTCAGAACAGGTATCATCAAAAAATCCACAAACAACAAAGGCTGGAGAAGGTGTGGAGGGAGGGTGGGGGGCCCTCCTGCACTGTTGGTGAAAATGTGGATTGCTGCGGCCACTGTGGAGAACCGTATGGAGGTTCCTTAAGAGACTAGAAGTGGAGTTTTCTCTGCAGTCCTGCTCCTAGGCGTATATCCAGAGAAAAATAACTTCTGAAAGGATACGTGCACCCGGGTGTCCATTGAAGCCCTGTCTGCAGTAGCCAAGACATGGAGGCCACCTAGATGTCTATTGACAGAGGACTGGATAAGGAAGATGTGGTTCCTATATACAGTGGAATGTTACTCAGCCATTAGAAAGAATGAAATAATGCCATTTGCAGCAACGTGGATGGACCTAGAGAATGCCGTGCTGAGTGAAGTAAGTCAGGCAGAGAAGGAGAAACATCCTGACACCCCTTATATGTGGAATCTAGAGAGAAATGATATAAATGAACTGACTTACAAAACAGAAAGAAATTCACAGACTTAGAAAGCGAACTTATGGTTGCCCCAGGGAAAAGGAATAGTTAGGGAGTTTGGGAAGGACATGTACACACTGCTGTATTTAAAATGGATAACCAACAAAGACCCTTTGCACAGCACGTGGAACTCTGCTCAGTGTTGCGTGGCAGGCTGAATGGGAGGGGAGTTTGGGGGAGAATAGATACATGCATATGTATGGCTGAGGCCCTTCACTGTTCATCTGAAACTACCACAATGTCCTTAATTGGCTATACCCCAATACAAAATACAAAGTTTAAAGTTTGGGGGAAAAACAAAACCTCAAGTAAATCTAGGCATGAACAGGACTTCTCCTGGCCTCTGAGACCTGCCTCACCAGCCCATTCCTCACAGCTTCACCCGGAAACCTGGCATCTGACTATCAGGACCACGTGATCACTCTTCTGAGCCAATCTTGCTGCTGCTGCTAAGTCGCTTCAGTCGTGTCCGACTCTGTGCGACCCCACAGACGGCAGCCCACCAGGCTCCCCTGTCCCTGGGATTCTCCAGGCAAGAACACTGGAGTGGGTTGCCATTTCCTTCTCCAGAGACAGTCTTACGTCGGCCTAAAACACTTTCCTGCTTTTTGTGCTTAACCTCCACCATTCACCCAAGATTTTTCTGTCACCTTCCCTCTGACCTTCCTCGACCAGTCAGTCACATGTCTTCTATGCTTCTATCACTTCATGGGTTTATCTCCTGATCAATCAAAATTCAGCCATTTGAATTTTGGTTCAGTTTAGTTCAGTTGCTCAGTTGTGTCCAACTCTTTGTGACTGCATGGACTGCAGCACGCCAGGCTTCCCCGTCCATCACCAGCTCCTGGAGTTTACTCAAATTCATGTCCATCGAGTCAGTGATGCCATCCAACCATCTCATCCTCTGTCATCCCCTTCTCCTCCTGCCTTAAATCTTTCCAAGCATTGGGTCTTTTCAAATGAGTCAGTTCATCACATCAGGTGGCCAAAGTATTGGAGTTTCAGCTTCAACATCAGTCCTTCCAATGAATATTCAGGACTGATTTCCTTTAGCATGGACTAGTTGGATCTCCTTGCAGTCCAAGGGACTCTCAAGAGTCTTCTCCAACACCACAGTTCAAAAGCATCAGTTCTTCAGCACTCAGCCTTCTTTATGGTCCAACTCTCACATCCATATACGACTACTGGAAAAACCATAGCTTTGACTAGACGGACCTTTGTTGCCAAAGTAATGTCTCTGCTTTTTAACATGCTGTCTAGGTTGGTCATAACTTGAATTTCAGTAATTAAAGATGAATTTAACCTTTAAAAAGTCACATATAACAACATACGAAAGGGATGCATAAAACATACAGTGTCCTGACAATTATTATTAATAATTCAGGCACTTCCCTGGTGGTCCAGCGGATAAGACTTTGCTTTCCCATGCAGGGGCTGTGAGTTCAATCCCTGGTTGGGGAACTAGGGTCCCACATACCTTGGGTGCGGCCAAAAATTAAAAAAGAAAAATTCATAGAACCTCCACCCCGGTTCAGTTCAGTTTAGTTCATTTGCTCAGTCGTGTCCGACTCACCGCGACCCCATGAATCACAGCACACCAGGCCTCCCTGTCCACCACCAACCCCCGGAGTTCACCCAAACTCATGTCCACAGAGTCAGTGATGCCATCCAGCCATCTCATTCTCTGTCGTCCCCTTCTCCTCCCGCCCCCAACTCTTCCCAGCATGAGAGTCTTTTCCAGTGAGTCAACTCGTTGCATGAGGTGGCCAAAGTATTGCAGTTTCAGCTTTAGTATAAGTCCTTCCAATGAACACCCAGGATTGATCTCCTTTAGAATGGACTGGTTGGATCTCCTTGCAGTACAAGGGACTCTCAAGAGTCTTCTCCAACACCACAGTTCAAAAGCATCAATTCTTCGGCGATCAGCCTTCTTCACAGTCCATCCACCCAGGTTAGCCTTACCCAAAACCCCACAGTATCCTGTTTTGGTCACGTTCTCCTTACTTTCTTTGCCTTTGTGCCGATCACTTTCTCATTTTTTTTTTTTTTTTTTTAGTTTTACTACTTTTGTATGCTTTCTTACACAATGAAGTTAGTTATTTTCCTGTTTTTGAGTTTTATAAAAATGGGGTCATCTGTAGATAGATCTCATGTATTGCTCTCTCATCATGCTTTTTATTTATTCAATGCTGTTTGAGTCACCTTTACTCCAATAAAATTTGAAATTTTAAAAGAAAATTCTAGGCTACTGTGGCATTTAGATCTCTACTGCACACGATATCCCACGGCTTACTTATCCACTCTAAAGTTGATGAACCAGTTTGGAGCTATTATCAGTGATGCTGAGAATATTATTGGGCAAGACTCTAGGCACACGTGTGCACTCATGCCTCCAGGGTATAAATGGGGCAGCATTGCTGAGTCACAGCATGTGCTTATGTCTGTGCTTTGTAAAAAATTGCCAAACTGTTTCCCAATTTCCATTCCCACTCACCAGTCTATGGGAATTCCTTTTGCTCCACAGCCTTGCCAAACTTGGCTCATCCGATGGGCAGGGATGGGCATTTTCATCTTTGTATGCCCGGAGCTACCCAGGTGACTGGTTTTCAAAAGATGCTCCCAAGCACTTACTAATTCCTAAAATTCCCTTCTGTTTGGAATCATGCAGATTTATTCCATGTCTGAAAACTTTCCAGGGGTCTACTTTGGGAGGACTGTGGTCAACCATAAGTGGGCATCTACTCTGAAAATTTCTTTAATATGGAAAAAGATTTAGTCCACTAGTACTGTTGGACTATAGGGCAAAGTTTGTATGGAGCAGAGTGAGGGAGACTGCAGTCCATCACCCAGCCAGACTTTAACCCTAAGATGGGGATGAAAGATGCCCACTGAGTCTTCCATTCTTGAGATCAGAAGGGGACTTTCCATCTCTGTCTCACAAAACAGTTCTGGATTGAAGAGACTTGAATGTACAAGGAATCTTTGTGGAACTCTCCTGCCTCTGGAGGCAGGATACAGGCAGTGCATCCTACCTATCTCAGGGAGCCCCTGCCCCTTTGACTCCCACCACAGTGTATTAATACATGCCCACTAGTAAATTTTTCTAAAATGACAATCTTTCAGATTAATTTTTGAGGGCTATGCCTTCTGGCATGAGGGATCTTAGTTCCCTAACCAGGGATGGAGCCCACACCCCTGTGTGGAAGCTGGGAGTCTTAACCCTTGGACTGCCTGGGAAGTCCCTACAGATTGATTTTCTTATGTTAAAAGAAGTGAAAAAGGAAAGTTTTGGACAGACCTCACATTGGTCTCTATACTTCTCTGGACTCATTTACGAGAGTGGTAGTACAAGTGATGTGGAATAAAGTTACAAAACATAAAATAACTGCCACTTATAAACTCATGTTCAAGGATTTTTTTTAATTCCAGTGAAGTATTGCTAATAAAAATTTCCCCACCTACAAACAAATGTTTCCCTTAATTCAAATGTTAACTAAATGTATGAGTTAACAGTCTACAAATGTCTCTTGGTTAGAGCTTCCGTGCTAAGTGGGTTTAAAATTCTCATCTATAAAGTTTTTTTTTTTCCATTTTTAATACTTCCTCTTTTGGATAATGTTGATTAAAAGTGTTCTTCAAATTGAATGTTACGTACATGCCTATCAGAGAAGTCATTCCTTTTAAGAAGAAATTCCTCAAAACCTGATAAGAAAAGAGAATATTTGCCATTAGAGAAATTTTGTAGATTGTTTTAACACTCTCAAAAAGTGATGTTTGAGGTATGAAAAAAGAATGATGGTTCACACTTCAATCTGTCTAGCTATCAGCCTCTACAAACCTCATCAAATTCTTTCCTAAGTAATGAATGAATTCTTCTTAGTGAATTATAGTTTTGAATCAATGGAACAAAAAAGAGGTTTAAAACATCACTCAAAATGAACACATTTGCCCACCTGGTCAGCCATGCTATTATTTAAATGTCAGGAATAAGCAACTTTTTGCAAGAAGAGAATGTCATCACTAAAGAGGAAAAAACATGATCAAATGGCAGAGACTTTGCAGAACAGAAAGAGCACGGGGGCTGGGGCTTTGATGGTGCACATCCTAGATAGTGTGAAAAGATACGAGATTAAAACTAAAATCTGAGAGGCTAAGTAAAAACTCAGTAATATTACATTTTAATTGAAAACATCAATATAGACTCACAAATTTTTGGAAATACATTTCCCAGCTCTTCTTCCTTGGAAGGTATTAGAAGAAGTCCATTTAGTTATAATCAACACGTTATATATTGCAGATCTTGGTTTGTGTTTACCATTTTTGCCCCCACATCACCCCACCCCCAGACATAACTGTGGCTTCTTGGAGAAATATCTAATTCCAAGCCTGAGGTAAAGAAAGAGCAAGATGAGCCTGGGACATCTTGTTACAGAAAGCAAGAAATGCTCAAAAATGAACAGGCATGTGTCAAATTTTAGGATACTGTGGGCTCCACAAAAAGTGATGGTGACACACTGAATAAATAAAAATTCATACTACTACTCAAAAAGAGAAAACAGAAGACATTTGTTATCATTGGCAGTGTTGATTATATAAAATCCTTCCTCTGAAAAGCAGCAACTTTGGGGGAAGAATTACACAGCAAGCCAGACACTGGGAGAAAGCTTTTTATAGCAGAATTCTAGTTAAAAATATTGAAAGAGGGGATACTTCCCTGGCTCAGACGGTAAAGAATTTGCCTGCAATGCAGGAGATCCAGGTTTGATACCTTGGTCAGGAAGAGCCCCTGGAGGAGGGCATGGCAACCCACGACAGTATTCTTGCCTGGAGAATTCACTGGACAGTAAAGTCTGGCAGGCTACAGTCCAAAGAATAAGGTATTTTCAACCACAAAAGTAACAATGGATTCATGCAAGATCTTCAGTGGATATAAAACTACCATGTAAATTATACTGGGAATATTGGCATGATGTCATAGTATTACCCTACAGATTGTTCATATTGCTGAAGATAAATACGAGAGATGTGTGTCATCGTCTTAGCCAGGCAACCAATTTAACACCACTAATAATGGAACAAACTGGCCTTGTGGGCTTGGTGAAGGGAAGCATAAAATTTAAACCTCAACTATGAAGTTATATCAGAAAAATTTCACCTGAATCTAATCAACTTATAGACTTAAGTTCCACTCTAATGAAAATACAAGAGACAGAGAACAAGTTAAATTAAAAGAAATAATCATCAAATTCAGAATGTACAATTTGATAAAATAATAGTTCAGTCAATAAGATGAAATGAAGCAAGAGGGTGATCTAGCACAGTTTCTCTACTAGAAAAGCTATCAGCCAAAACTGTAATGTGCCAACTTTTCTCAGAAATTAATTTGAAAGAAAAAAAAATAGCCAAATTAAAAGAGATTTGCATGGAGCACAATTTGAGGACATGTAAATCTTTGGCCAACTCATGCGAAGAGTTGACTCACTGGAAAAGACTCTGATGCTGGGAAGGATTGGGGGCAGGAGGAGAAGGGGACGACAGAGAATGAGATGGCTGGATGGCATCACCGACTCGATGGACATGAGTTTGAGTGAACTCCGGGAGTTGGTGATGGACAGGGAGGCCTGGTGTGCTGCAGTTCATGGGGTTGCAAAGAGTCAGACATGACTGAGAGACTGAACTGAACTAAACTGAGATAGCATATTAAAAAGCAGAAACATTACTTTGTCAACAAAGGTCGGTCTAGTCAAGGCTATGGTATTTCCAGTAGTCATGTATGGATGTGAGAGTTGGACTATAAAGAAAACTGAGCACCGAAGAATTGATGCTTTTGAACTGTGGTGCTGGAGAAGACTCTTGAGAGTCCCTTGGACTGCAAGGAGATCCAACCAGTTCATCCTAAAGGAGATCAGTCCTGGGTGTTCATTGGAAGGACTGATGCTGAAGCTGAAACTCCAAGACTTTGGCCACCTGTTGCGAAGAGCTAACTCATTGGAAAAGACCCTGATACTGGGAGGGATTGAGGGCAGGAGGAGAAGGGGACGACAGAAGATGAGATGGTTGGATGGCATCACCGACTCAGTGGACATGGATTTGGGTAAACTCCGGGAGTTGGTGATGGACAGGGAGGCCTGGCATGCTGCAGTTCATGGGGTCGCAAAGAGTCGGACACGACTGAGCGACTGAACTGAACTGAACTGAATGTGGTTTACGGACTAGACATATTAGCGAATGATTGTTAATTTTATTAGGTATCATATTGACCTATTCATTATGGGAGAGAATTTCATTGTTCTAGGAGATTCTTGCTGAATTCTTGGGGCCAAGTAACATCGTGTTGGTAAACTACTTTGAATAGTTTATCAAAATAATTTGGAGAGAGGGAGATCGAGAACACAAAAGAACAACCTAATAAAACGCTTATGGGCGTTGAAACTAATTGCTAGGTACATAGTGTTCATTATACTAGTCTTTCAACTTTTCTGTATGTTTTAAAGTTTTTATAGTAAAAAATGTTAACAAAAGAAATGAATAGTAATGAATAAAGTAATCTTTTAAAACTTAGAGTGCAATTTTAAAATAACAGTTATCAGTGGTTTCCCTGGCAGATTAGTGGTTAAGACTCTGTGCTTCCAGTGAAGAGGGCATGAGTTCCACCCTGGTCAGGGAACTAAGATCCTACATGTCGCCAAAAATAAAAAGTAAAAAAGTAAAAATAATAGTATCAAAGCAAAATATATGAAATATTATTGGAAGATATAAACAAAACTGTACTTCTAATTGCAGTGAGTAACACAAGGGTACTTGGCTTCCACTTCTGGTCAACCCTGATCCATCTTACGCCCTGCAGCCAAAGTAAGCTTTCAGAAAAAGATCAGGTCATGTTATTCATCCTTCAGTGGTTTAGAATCAAATCCTAAGTCTGCATGCCTTCTGACAGACTCCTATTTGTATTCCCCACAACAATCAGACAAATGACTTTGTTCCACTTTACAGAAACACCCTTTATAACAAAGGTTCTTTTGTTCTCCTACCGTGGAGACTGGAGATGACCACTGCCCTGTCTTCCTTCTTCTAACTGGAGAGACTGGAAAGTGAAAGCAACATTTTTCGAATTCCTGTTCAGCTAAGGAGCTGCTTGTGATGGCATCTGCCTGTTGGATGTTTTTGTTCAAGATTTGGAATGTAGAAATAAGGCAAGGCCATATTTCCATGCCTTCTTTCTGGTTTTTTGCTATCTGGCAAAGCCATGAGTAATACATGAGGTTTCTTAGCTTCAAGGGATAATGAGTCATTAGAACCTCTTGATGAGGCTTTCAGATCCTTGGACTGCAGCTCCAGACTCCCCTTTTCCCAGTTTCTGGATAGTTTAGAGGTATCCAAAGTGGAGGCAACAGTCCCACCACTACCAGTTGGTGATTTCCATCAATAATCTTGATCTTAGCATAGCTCCCGTGATAGGTCAGTTCTGTTCAGTTCTAGAATTATTCCTGGAGGGCCATCCAACTTTCAACCTATTCTATGAGCCTTTCCAATAATTTTCTAAGACCTAACATCTCATTTTAAAGTCTTTTTTTTTGGGGGGGTGGGGTTAATGCCTAGAGTGGTTTTCATTGTCCACACCAAACTGACTGATAAAACTGCACAAGTCTGAGAAACAAGCGTATTAAAAAATTAAGAGATTTTTAACTGAAACTTACCCTTGGGCAGGGTTTCCAAAATCTGGAACAGCGAACCACCTTCAACACTTGAGAAAAAAATAACTATTTGACTCCACCCAAAACTACAGGATAAACATTTCCCTAGGTGGAGCCTAGGTTATAGCTTTTAAATCTCCCCACGTGATTATGATGCAACATGCCTAGCGTGGAAATCCATGGACAGGTATGTAGGATTTTAAGATGGAAAGGTTTGTAGACATCATGAGACCCAATCTGCCAAGTGATGCAAGAATCTCAAAGCTGACATTTTGATATTTCCCAATCTTCCTCTCCTACAGATTACATTATTGTCTGCAATAATTTATCAACCTGGCAGAAACTATTGAGAAAATCCACTTCACAGAATGAATGAAATAACTTCTTCCAAAAGTGTGCAATAAAGGAAATACCCAAGCTAAATAGTGGCTTTAAAATTCCACATTTCACTTTGCAGAATGTATACTAAACTTTAATAGTCTGGCATACTATAAAGCTCTTTAAGAATATTTTTATCAGCTTAAAGCACATTCTAGATACTGCTAATATTTCAGAACAGGATCTCAAAGCAGTATCTCTCTGGATCATGGAATCACAAGATACAAAATTAGAAGTAATCTTAAAGATAACTGTTTTAAAACAGAGACCTAGAGTGGGAGGCACAACTTAAAACTAACGACCCTGAAAAAAAAAAGTGACTCCAGAGACCCTGAGCTTGGTGTTTTACTCAGTTGTTGGCTGAAGAAAGAGCAATGTATTTAACATAGCATTCACGATTCTTTTCAAATAAATTCCAGTTTATGTTTGCTTCCCTATTTATTCATTCCTTATTTGTCACTGAGGTCTTACCTGATATGGTCATTAATTTCATCCCTTCTGTGGATCTAACTCTAACATATATAGTTGAAAAGTTGACTAAAGAAGGATGATAAAGAGCAAAACAAAATAACAAAAAATAACAAACATCTCTAATTTTGAAAGAGACCAGAGATTATGGTTATGTACACAATGAATTTAACTTTTATGCAGACTACATCATGAGAAATGCTGGGCTGGAAGAAGCACAAGCTGGAATCAAGATTGCCGGGAGAAATATCAATAACCTCAGATATGCAGAGGACACCACCCTTATGGCAGAAAGTGAAGAGGAACTAAAAAGCCTCTAGATGAAAGTGAAAGAGGAGAGTGAAAAAGTTGGCTTAAAGCTCAACATTCAGAAAGCAAAGATCATGGCATCTGGTCCCATCACTTCATGGGAGATAGATGGAGAAACAGTGGAAACAGTGTCAGACTTTATTTTTTTGGGCTCCTAGATCACTGCGGATGCTGATTGCAGCCATGAAATTAAGACGCTTACTCCTTGGAAGGAAAGTTATGACCAACCTAGAGAGAATATTAAAAAGCAAAGACATCACTTTGCCAACCAAAGTCTGTCTAGTCAAGGCTATGGTTTTTCCCGTGGTCATGTATGGATGTGAGAGTTGGACTGTGAAGAAAGCTGAGCACCAGAGAACTGATGCTTCTGATTGTGGTGTTGGAGAAGACTCTTGAGAACCCCTTGGACTGCAAGGAGATCCAACCAGTCCATCCTAAAGGAAATCAGTCCTGGGTGTTCATTGGAAGGACTGATGCTGAGGCTGAAACTCCAATACTTTGGCCACCTCATGCGAAGAGCTGACTCATTGGAAAAGACCCTGATGCTGGGAGGGATTGGGGGCAGGAGGAGACGGGGACGACAGAGAATGAGATGGCTGGATGGCATCACCAACTTGATGGACATGAGTTTGGGTAAACTCCGGGAGTTGGTGATGGACAGGGAAGCCTGGGGTCCTGCGATTCATGGGGTCACAAAGAGTCAGACACAACTGAGTGACTGAACTGAACTGAACTGATACAATGAATTTAAACTGTAAAGCCAAGTCGGATGGGCAGCATCTCTTCAAACATCACCTTTGAGAGCCTGAGAAACAATTGGAAATAGAATCCCAACCACTCCAAGATTCTGACTCTGGTAGTTTCACTGAATATTGCTTTCAGCTGATGAAAGAGGTAAACCACAGCTCCACCCAAATTCCTTTCAGTAGCTCACCTCTCTTTTGGGTATCAACTACACTGTCATCTGAAAATTATAAATCTGAATGACTAAATGATATAGTTAAATACTACAGAAATCACCTGATCTGACCTTTAGGGTAGAGAATTTACATTAGCAAATAATAACATGAGACTTATCTGGGTCTGTTCATGGTTAACAACTTCATACAGATTCCGCATCTGATAAACAGGGTATCGGGATCTCAAGAGTTTTATTTTATTTACTTATTTATTTGGCTGTGCCTAGTACTCTTGCCTAGAAAATCCCATGGATGGAGGAGCCTGGTGGGCTGCAGTCCGTGGGGTCGCTAAGGGTCGGACACGACTGAGCGACTTCACTTTTCACTTTTCACTTTCACACATTGGAGAAGGAAATGGCAACCCACTCCAGTGTTCTTGCCTGGAGAATCCCAGGGACGGGGGAGCCTGGTGGGCTTTTGTCTATGGGGTCACACAGAGTCGGACACGACCGAAGTGACTTAGCAGCAGCAGTCTTAGATGCTTCGTTTGGGCTCTTTTAAGTTGTGGCATGTGGAATCTAGGCCTGGGGATCAAACCCAGGTCCCTTGCATTGGGAGCATGGAGTTTTAGCCACTGGATCATCAGGGAAGTCCCAGGATCTCAGAGTTTGATATTGATCCTAGTCATTCAAAGTTATCTGAAGAGTACCTTCTAGGTGCAAAGCCCTATATTAGGCACTGCAAGAAATTCAAAGAGGTAGAAGAACTGTGACACTTTTTTCCTAAAGGAGAGCCCAACACCGTATAGAGATGAAGCACATGTGGTAGGTACAAGTCATAGGAGAACAAAATGCATGCTCCACCATTGGGAGAGACTCAACATGCTAAGGATCAGAGGGATGAGGACATAGCTTGGACTAGACTGATCTGGAAATGGTCCATGAAGGAGGAAGAACATGAACTGGGTCTTGTTCTAGACGGGAATGAGGGCAGCAATCTAAATGAAGCTGTAGAGAAAGATGTGAAAATAGAAAATGGCCACGTTTGCCAAAGCCAAAAGGAAAGGAAGTTAATGTGCCTGCAGTATGTAGAACACAAGCTCCCAAAGAGCCAGGAAGGGACTGGATCATGGAGAGCCTTGCTTCCCAGTCTGGGGACTTGACAGGAACCCAGAAGCTGTTTATGAACCACAGAATGTTAAAAATCAAATTTCAAGGATGTGGCAACGATACACAAGGCATGTTCAAACGGGAAGAGATTAGAGGCTGGACCTCTTAGGTGATGAGAGCCACAGGAAAGAGGTGAGGGCAGTGAGAAAGCATGCCCTGTGGCAGCTCCAAAACAAGCACAGCCTTGAGTCCACGCCAAGGAGAAGCTGCTGAGTTTGCTGAAAAGGGAGGCACTTGGCAGTGACCAAAGAGGACCTTACCACTTCCCCCCGAGTCTGCCCAAATTTTAGACCTGTGTCTTCTTCCCTCTAGGCTCCTGATCTCCATTTCCTTAGAGCCTCTACTATAGAAAACTTGTCATTGTTAATTCTTTCTTTGATCTTTGAAATGCAAATCATTTTTAAAAGCTTTTTGCCAGTTTTACAACTCAGGGATGTCTTTCTCAAGCACCTGGGAACCATTTCTGTGAAATATGATCACCAATGACGACCCCTATCTCCCAGCCTCTGTGGAAGGATGGAAGCCTAACTTCAGTGGGCATCTTGTTCCAGGTTACAAAACTGTTTTGTGCAATGAAGGTACCAGAAAGCTTACTTTTGGGAGTTGTTGTTCAGTCACTCAGTTGTGTCTGACTCTTTGAGACTCCATGGACTGCAGCACACCAGGCTTCCCTGTCCTTCACTATCTCCCAGAGCTTGCTCAAACTCATGTCCGTTTATGTGGTGATGACATCCAACCAGCTCATCCTCTGTCATCCCCTCTCCTCCTGCTGTTAATCCTTCCCAGCAATAGGGTCTTTTCCAATGAGTCGGCTCTCCACATCAGGTGGCCAAAGTATTGGAGCTTCAGCATCAGTCCTTCCAGAGAATATTCAGGGTTGATTTCCTTTAGGATTGACTGGTTGGGTATCCTTGCAGTCCAAGGGACTCTCAAGAGTCTTCTCCAGCACCACAGTTCAAAAGCATCAATTCTTCCATGTTCAGCCTTCTTTATGATCCAATTCTCACATCTATACATGACTACTGGAAAAACCACAGCTTTGACTATACAGACTTTGTCGGCAGAGATGTCTCTGCTTTGTAATACGTTGTCTAGGTAAAGTCAGTTAGCAAACACAGATGGACTATAGTAGCCTAGCACAGTCCTTAAATACCCTCTTGCCCTTTGTTTCAGTGAAACTGGGTCAAGACTTTAGTTCTGCCCTCTCTCTCCCCTATTGCAATAGACTTGAACAAAATCATCTTTGCTTACTTAACTTTGTCCAGGGCAATTTTTGCTTTGACAGTCATAGTGAAAGCCCAGCTGACTTGGAAGACCATGAACTAGCAATAGCACTGAACCACAGAGGGTGGAACTCCGCCACCAGGACTTAGCCATCTGCAAATTAGGAAGATGGAGCACTGAACTTAACCCCACGTGGAGTTTTATAGCCTGGATGTGACACAAGGAAGCAAAAGGACAAGGATGTCAGCAGGAGAATTGTTCTGATGACATGTCATGGGGTTTAGGTTTTGACTGGAGAAGAATTAGAACCTGATGATCGATGAAAAGAAAAGATAAAAGTCAAAAAGTTAGAGGACTGGGTGAGATTTAAAAGCAAAGCAAAGCAAAGCAGATGTAAGGAAATGTGAGTAGTGGCAAGAAGAGAGATAGCCATCCTCAGAGAAGCGTCAGCCCAGTCTGACCTCATCACTCCTTGCTAGAATCAGATTTCTCGTTGTCTTCAGGGATAAGGTCACTTTCTTAGAGTGACTACTTCCTTTTCAACCCTCAGCTCCAGTCATTTCTGCAATGCATGCACACACACACACACACACACACACACACGCATGTGGGTGTTTTTGCACATATGTCTCTATCCCCACCTGAAACGTGCTCACATGCTTAGCTCCTGTGTTTTCTGATCTTGGATGCCTTCTGCAAGTTCCTGGCAGAACCCAATTGTCCCCTTAACTTCCATAGCACTTCTAATACACAGTGCTTTTATGGGTTTAAAAAATCAAACAAAAACAAAAAAACCTCCTTCTCAATCGTAGGTTAAAACGTGAAATTCAGGGTTTTTGTTGTCACAGTTCTACTTTGAAGAGAGACAATATTTCTACTCCCCCCCACCAACTTGTAAAAGGGACAAATATCCTTTACTCCTGCTAACACTTCCATCAGGGCTGACTCATTTGCAGGCAGGTTTCACATTTAAAGGTTGTGAGCCGGTTTTCACAGTGGAGCAGAAAGGAGGGGTGGGTCGTTCAAGTCCAGACAAAGTCAGAGTGAATAAGCAGGGTGGTGAGGCCGAAAGAGGCAGGCAGGAACCCTGAGGGTGGAAACTGAGGAAGTGGAATCTAGGCAGCTAATGAAATCTGGGCCAGAGGAAATTGCACCGGATGTGCCGAATCCAGGGAGTCCCATGGGGTGAAGAAAGAAGCTCAAGGCATTCACCGCAATTGCCTAAAACTCGGTTTACTAAAGGAGACACATGCCACCTGACCTTTCTACCTGGAGCCACCACCTGACATGTACTGAACCAAGAGCAGGCAGTTGGGGTCTGTAACACAGAGAGAAAAAGAGCTTCCTGCCTCTTTTGTTATTGGGGGCAGAGTTGGGGAACTCAATGGTAACCTTCCTGCTTTCAGGGAAGAACATGTGTGTCAGCTTCTGCCTTGAGACGTGAAGGTAGTTCATTACCAGGTAGTTCAGGTTGGATATTGTTGTTCAGTTGTTAAGTCATGTTCAGCTCTTTGTGAGCCCATGGACTGTAGCCTACCAGGCTCCTCTGTCCACGGAATTTCCCAGGCAAGAATACTGCAGTGGGTTGCCATTTCCTTCTCCAGGGGATCTTTCCAACCCAGGAATTGACCCCATGTCTCCTGCATTGGCAGGTTGATTCTTTACTACTGAGCCTCCAGGGAAGCCCCTCAGGTTGGATGAGACCTTCATTAATTATGCTTTGCCAGCCCTTTTCCTCACAAGTTCCATCCCAATAACATGGCTGAGATAGACGTGAGAAAATTTCTGTGGCAGAAGATGTCACCTAAACTCCACCTCACACAACGAGTTGACTCACTGGAAAAGAGTCTGATGCTGGGAAGGATTGGGGGCAGAAGGAGAAGGGGACGACAGAGAATGAGATGGCTGGATGGGATCACCAACTCGATGGACATGAGTTTGAGTGAACTCCGGGAGTTGGTGATGGACAGCGAGGCCTGGCGTGCTGTGATTCATGGGGTCGCGAAGAGTCGGACACGACTGAACGACTGAACTGAACTGAACTGAAGGAACAGAAGATCTTGTGCAAAACTGTGGTTTGTATGGACCACGCTAAGAGTGATTTATGAACACCTGTGATAACTCCCAATAGACTCAGGACCAGCTTCCCTCTCCTTGACCCCTGCATCCATCTTCCAGGGCTGCCGGAACAGATACCACAAGCTGAGAGCCTTGAACAGTATAAATTCATTTTCTCACAGTTCTGGAGGCTGGAAATCCAAGATCAAGGTGCCAGCAATATTGGCTTCTTCTGAGGCCTCTTTCCTTGGCTTGTAGATGCCCATCATCATGCTGTGTCTTCATATGGTCTTTCCTCTGTGCATTTGTTGTTTTGTTAGGTTGCTAAATCGTGTCTGACTCTTTCGTGACCCCATGGACTGTAGCCTGCAGGCTCCTCAGTCCATGGGATTTCCCAGGCAAGAATACTGGAGTGGGTTTCCATGTCCTTCTCCAGGGGATCTTCCCGACCCAGGGATCGAACCCACATCTCGCACTGGCAATCAGATTCTTTGTCATTGAGCCACTTGGGAAGCCTCTTCTGTGCATGTCTGTCTAAATGTCCCCTTCCTATAACAGCACCAGTTGTATTGGATTAAGGCCCATCCCTATGACTTAGTTCATTGTCATTACCTCCTTAAAGACCCTGTCTCCATGTGCAGTCACATCTGAGATCAAGACTTCAACATGTGAGTTTGGGGGATGGGTGAAACAGTTCAGCCCATAACAGCCCCTTCGCCTTGGATCCTCTATCTTTCTGGGTCATCCTCTAGACTTTATCCCTCAGGAATCCAGAAGTTCTTTTCTTCCTCAGATTTGGACCTCTGAAACATGAAGCTCATTATGGCCTGACTCCAAATGAATCTAAATCCAACACTTTCCTCGTCACCTGGAATTTAGGTGAATTTAAACTTAATATAACTGATATTATATTATAATTATATATTATATATTGTAACTGTTAAGATAACTGATACTGAAGTGAAGAAGGAAAGAGGCAGGAACAAGAAAAGTGAAAAAAGTTTTCCATGTTAAGCCTTCCAAACCTTTGATCACTGATGGTTAAAAATGCCTGGATTCTAATAATTTGAGGAATGGAGAATGTGTTGTGCCATACAGAGTATGGGCAACCTTTTTATAACCACATTATTGTACCAGATTGATTCATAATCTTGTTTCAGTTGAGTGAGAACCATAGAAAGAAAACAAACTTGCAAAATCACAAAAGTCTGTGGATGAAAATGTTGGTTTGTGCTAATTAAATCACCAAATTGAGGATATGGTTCTTGCCTTATGTTAGTCCTCAGCTGGAGCCTTGACACTTGGTGAAAAACTCAATCCAATGAAGAATAGTTCACCACCCAAGTAATTTTAATTCATGATATATCCTTTCAGTCAAAAAAAGTCAGAGTAAGCCAGGGCTTGGTACAACAGTCCTTCCTGGATCTTACTGTATCTCAGAAAATTAAGACTACATTCTTAGAGAGATTTGATCACATTTGTCTTTCTTACCTTATCTAGATTTCTTGCTCAGCCAAGGGGAAGACATGGGCATTGCTTCAGAGAGAAAGTAAATTATGACAGGTTCTTCACAGGTATGGAGAAGTTCTCCCTCCTCATCTCCAATCTCTATTCCTTTACCTGACTTTATTCTTGTTTCATATTACACATTTACTGGGTTATAAGTTTGTTTCCTGTCTCTCCTTCTGTAAGTTACGTTAAAGTAAGGACGGCATCCTGCTCATCCTCAGTGACCAGAACAATGCCTGATTCATAGTAGATGCTCAATAAATAGCTGTCCACTGAATGAATGAATGGGTGAAGAACACAACTTTCACTAAGTAAACCATGATTTAATGAGGAAAAAAAGGACTGTGATATGCGTAGCACTGCTCAGAATAAGGTAGCAACATTGCAGTTGGGATTTACTCCTTGAAGAAGCAAGTATTGAAGTCTTTTTGATACCAAAGAAAGAAAGTCTAAAATGTTCTATATTCTAAAACATTGATAATATTATGTTCAAAATTAAAGTAATACTCAAAATTCTCTAAGCCAGGCTTCAACAGTATGTGAACTGTGAACTTTCAGATGTTCAAGCTGGATTTAGAAAAGGCAGAGGAACCAGAGATCAAATTGCCAACATCTGTTGAATCATTGAAAAAGCAAGAGAGTTCCAGAAAAACATCAACTTCTGCTTTATTGTCTAGGCTAAAGCCTTTGACTGTGTGGGTCACAACAAACTGTGGAAATTTCTTCAAGAGACGGGAATACCAGACCACCTGACCTGCCTCCTGAGAAATCTGTATGCAGGTCAAAAAGCAACAATTAGAACTGGACAGGGAACAGACTTGTTCCAAATCAGGAAAGGAATATGTCAAGGCTGTACATTGTCATCCCGCTTATTTAACTTCTATGCAGAGTACATCATGCAAAATGCCAGGCTGGATGAAGCACAAGTTGGAATCAAGATTGCTGGGAGAAATATCAAAAACCTCAGATATGCAGATGACACCACCCTTATGGCAGAGAGTGAAGAAGAACTAAAAAGCCTCTTGATGAAAGTGAAAGAGGAGAGTGAAAAGGCTAGCTTAAAACTCAACATTCAGAAAAATAAGATCATGGCAACTGGTCCCATCACTTCATGGCAAATAGATGGGGAAACGATTGAAACAGTGATAGACTTCATTTTGTGGGGCTCCAAAATCACTGCAGATGGTGACTGCAGCCATGAAATTAAAAGACGCTTACTCCTTGGAAGGAAAGTTATGACCAACCTAGACAGCATATTAAAAAGCAGAGACATTACTTTGCCAACAAAGGTCTGTCTAGTCAAAGTTATGGTTTTTTAGTATCAGGTATGGATGTGAGAGTTGGACTATAAAGAAAGCTGAGTACTGAAGAATTGATGTTTTTGAACCGTGGTGTTTGAGAAGACTCCTGAGAGTCCCTTGGACAGCAAGGAGATCCAACTAGTCCATCCTAAAGGAAATCAGTCCTGAATATTCATTGGAAGGACTGATGCTGAGGCTGAAACTCCAATACTTTGGCCATCTGATGTGAAGAACTGACTCACTGGAAAAGACCCCTATGCTGGGAAAGACTGAAGGCAGGAAGAGAAGGGGACGACAGAGGATGAGATGGTTGGATGGCATCACCGACTCGACGGACATGAGTTTGAGTAAGCTCTGGGATTTGGTGATGGACAGGGAAGTCTGGCATGCTGCAGTTCATGGGATCGCAAAAAGTCAGACGTGACTGAACTGAACTGAAAAAGATGAAAAAGAGCCAACAGAAGAACCAACATCAAAAAATCTAATGACCCGGAAACACCAGTCACCTGATCAAAAACTTGACACCAGCTAATCCATTATATCTCTAAGGACTGCATGATCTTAGGTAAGGTCCTTAACTCCACTGACCCTCAGTTTCTCTATACCCAAAATGGGCATTAAAATTGTATCTACTCACTTTAAATGAGATAATATATCAATGATCTTAGCAAATGATATTAACACATCACTTGTTGCTTGCTATCTAGATTTTAATGATGGCGTGATTACTACCCAAATGCAAACCCAACTCCTTGCATCCATATGTCCTTTCCCATATTTCTCATGCTTTCCTCGGGATACTGTTGTGTGCCTCCAACTCATCTTCAGGATGTCCCTCTGGCCTTCACTGACAGTTCTTTCCTGTCCTTCCATCTTTCATTCTCCTATCTCCTTGCCTGGGTTGAAACTTGAGTCCACCACAAATACAACACTCTCCCTGTGGTTTCTTTTAATGGTTTTCTCAAGATGCCCACAGGACCAGGAGCAGCCAGAAACCAGCATTTTTTGCTTCCATGATGGCACTTCTTCACCCCTGCATTCCTCCCCATTCTTTCAAGTATACGTGTGTCATTAGACCATCTGTTTCCCCTCCTTCTGGCTATCAATTGAAGGTCTTCGTCGGTTCTTCACTTCCCTTGAAGAACTCGGCCCAAATTCACCGTCTCCTCTTTCATTCCTGTTGCTGACCTCAGTTTAGGCAACGTTATAACCATGTGACACAGTGCCACTTATCAAGTGGTTTTGGCCCGCTCCCCAAATCAGCTTCTATTTCCGACTAAGAGTGAGGGGACATACTAAGTGATGCCACAGGAACGTAATCAACAAAACAAACAAAAGGAGGGAAACTCAGAATAAAAACCTCCTGGTTTCTTCAAAACATAAATTGCAAAGGAAAATGAGAAGGGTGGTAGTGGTAAGGAACATAGATTAAAATTTAAAAGAAATCATACAAAAACAGTGTGTGCACCTTATGTGGAGCTTCATTCAAACATATCAAACTGAAATAAATAAATAAAATAACCTTTTTGGGGAAATCAACTGGGAAACTAGAATATTGACTGAATATTTGGTGATATTAGGGAATTGTGGGCCCATTCGCTCAGTCATGTCCAATTCTTTGCAACTCCATGAACTGTAGTCCACTAGGCTCCTCTGTCCATAGAATTCTTCAGTCAAAAACGTTGGAGAGGGTTGCCATTTTCTTCTTCAGGGGATTTTCCTGATGCAGGGTTCGAACCTGCGTCTCCTGCTTGGCAGGCGGATTCTTTACCACTGAACCATTGGAGAGAACAGTTTCGCTTAATCTGCAGCTATTCCATCCCATACCCACTCTTTGCATATGTCCCGCTTTGTCTAGTGTTGCTCAGTTCGTGGCATAATTGACACTTGGGTGAGACACTGCATTTCTTCATTGTGCCAGACTATCCCGTGAAATTCAATGGGTGTAGCATTCCTGTCTCCTGCTCACTGAGTGCCTTAGTACCCCACCTTCAGACACTATGACAACTAAAATATGCCCCCAGATATTTCCAAACACCCCCTGCTGCCCCTTTTCCAATTGGTGTCTCCTATTGCCAGCTCTATGGACATGAGTTTGAGTGAACTCTGGGAGTTGGTGATGGACAGGGAGGCCTGGCGTGCTGTGATTCATGGGGTCGCAGAGAGTCGGACACGACTGAGCGACTGAACTGAACTGAACTGAATTGGCCCTTCCTGTTGCTGTTGTTCAGTCACTAAACCATGTCCAATTCTTTGTGACTCTATGGACTGTAGCCCGCCAGACTCCTCTGTCCATGGGATTCTCCAGGCAAGAATACTGGAGTGGGTTGCTAGTTCCTTCTCCAGGGCATCTTCCCTACCCAGGATCGAACTCGGGTCTCCCACATTTCAGGCAGTTTCTTTACTGTCTGAGCCACCAGGGAAGTCCATTTAATATGGTTTAACTGAACATTGTTTCTTCTGGAAACCCTCACTAATAATGCCCTATAGCCTCCCACAACTTCCTTTACCCAGATGCTTACCACCCTGTGTTGTAATAGCTGCTTTTCTAGTGGTCCCCTCCCTCTCCCTACACTGCTTGGCCCTAATTATCTAGAAGAGAGGGCACCAAGTCCTAACTTAATCTCTTGGTATCTCCAGCTTCCCTCGGCTCAGTGCCCGGCTCATAATAGTACTAACCCATGTTGAATATACACACAGGAAACTGAGTCTACTTTCCCTGATGATTCAGTGTTGGTATTTGTGGGCACAGAGCTGCCTTCAGAGTCTATTGAGTCACAGCTTTTGGCTCTATACCAAGTGACCTGCCATTGACCGTTTTATGGATGTGTGCGTCTGGATTTTAAACCCTATCATCAGCATGCCTGCCTGCACTAATCCTTCATGGTCTTTGGAATCTGAAGCTGACTATCCAGCCAGAGTGCTGTGTCAGGCTCTCTGTGAGCTTAAGTGAATGACTGTTGTAACAATAACTACCCTAGTCCAGGGTCTTTTTGCCTTATTTCTGAGTTCTTGCTAGGTTTCACACTCTCATTGTCTCTCCTCTGGTTAGTGAGGCAATGAGTTTTTCAAAACCCATTGTATAGTCATTTTCTTTTTGGCAAGTGCTTAAAGGTGACTTGGGAGAACTTGTGAAGTAGTGAAAGCTCTGCTGAGATGACCATTCCTGGGACCCTGCTGGTGACAGAAGGATGGACTCAGTGGTTTCTAAATGGTCACTGTGTCTCTGCAGTCACAAAATAGATGGGCATACTTTTTTATTTTAAAAAATTTTATATCAAGAAACACTGAACTATGTCACAGATATAGAATATTTCTAAATTATGGTTTAAATGACTTTGAATTTTAAAAAAGAATCAAAAAATCTTTCTATTATAATTCATATCGAATGAAGTCCAGGACCACAAGGGACAAAGACAAAGAGAATAACCATGCATGCTTAGTCACTCAGCCGTGTTCAACTCTTTGCGACCCCATGGACTGTAGCCCACCAGACTCCCCTGTCCATGGGATTTCCCAAGCAAGAATACTGGAATGGATTGTCATTTCCTACTCCAAAAATAGAACAGCTAGGCAAAGAAGTAAATGGGAATGCAAATTTCAGAGCAGGACTTCCTTGGTGGTCCAGTGGTTAAGAATTCAGCTGCCAATGCAGAGGACGTGGGTTCACTCTCTGGTCCTGGAAGATCCCACATGCCATGGTGCAACTAAGCTGGTGTTCCACAACTACTGCATCTGCACTCTAGAGCCCATGCTCCAAAGCAAGAGAGGCCACCACAATGAGAAGAACACCACAACTGGAGAAAAGCCCTCGAGTAGCAATAAGGCTGCATCGCAACCAAAAGTAAATTTAAAAATTTTATATTTAATTAAAACACTGCAGAGCATTTTCATATTTACTAAACCTTTAAATATTTTTAATATACCTCTTAATGCTAATTAACTCAATCAACAAACAATGTTTAGTTCTTTTATTTTCAACTTTTATTCTTCTCATCATTTTTGTCTTTTGCAAAGTAATTACAACAATTTAGGAAACAAAGCTATACAAACAAGAGTGTTAAATGTCTTTTTAAAGTAGCCTTCTGCTCAAGAAAATCCATGTATCTTATTCCTTCAAGCATAACTTTATACCTCATTCTAAACCAAATAGCTTATGGAAAACTAGTATTAAATAGCAAAACACACCAAAAAAACACACATATAAATAACATAACATAAAATAGAATATAACATGATGCTTAACAAAGCAAACTATGATGCAATATGAATCAACTTCACTAATTGGACAAGTCCAATGAGACACAAATCAGACAAGCTTTGAGCCCTCAACAAGGGGTAAGTGAAGCTGTCAACTCAGCTAGGTTCCTTTCGTTCTGGGGCTGTGCCCAATTCCATTCCAGGGAGCATCCATTTTTACATCCTCTTGATTCTTTGACTGCAAAGAGAAAAAGAGAAAGATAAGCAAAGATAGAGTGACAGGCAGGTGGGAATGTGTTTCATGCCTACAGATTGACCCACACTCTCTAGTCTCATTTCAGGATACCAAGCAGCTCAGAGGCACTATGAGGAAATCAGGGTTCAGCCCAGCTAACCAAGGACAGAAGCAGAATGTCAACACTGTGTCTTCATAGTAAGTGTCTGACACCCTGGTGTGAAATGATTCTGTCCACTGATAAAATGTCACTCTGTTATCATCCAAGAAATCAGAGCCATGGACCGCTTTTGAACTGTTTACTTTTTAGCTTTTAACAAATGAATGTCATGTAGTCTGTCAGTTATATACATAGGAAGCAGCTTTGCAACAAGGATTGAACACATAGAGGGATCTAACACATTATGTGGAAAAATAAATTAAAATGATCTGTAAGTAGTTGAAAAAAAGAAGTTTTGTTTTCATGTGCTCAGTCCCTCAGTCGTATTTGACTCTGCGACCCCATGGGCTATAGCCCATCAGGCTCTTCTGTCCATGGGATTTTCCAGATGGGAATACTGGAATGGGTTGCCATTTCCTCCTCCAGGTAATCTTCCTGACCCAGGGATCGAACCCACATCTACTTGTGTTTCCTGCATTGGAAGGTGAATTCTTTACCACTAGTGCCAACTGGCCCCATTCAAATTACCCTTTTTAAATTACCACAGCACTTAGGCGAAAGCCTTCCAGCAAGCCTGTGATCCACCACTCTAACAACACTAACCCCAAACATCTGGAGCAAGGCTGATGGACTGTCAAAGTTCCTTACCTGAGCAAATGCACAGCTTGTTTCACCCACTTCTTCTTTGGATCTGCACACACAGCTAATTTTTTCCTGGTGTAAAAGCTGGAAAAAAAAAAAAAATCTGACAATTTGATTTATGTTTCAAGAAATTTTAATTTTTTTTTCACAGAACATACAATAGAAATTTCATATTCCAATTGATTGCTCTATACCCTAAACAATTCATTTGTTTCAGAGGTGAAACTAAATGAAAAAATAAAGCTTCTGATAAAGCTTGATGCAAGAAATGAAAGTGATTCTCCCTAACTTTCTCTGCAGTTTAACAAATGATTGCGCTATAATAAGAAGATAAACTGCCAGAATTATATAATTTTGTTGTTGGTGGTTACATGACATATGGATATATGTGATCAGTAACTCACATCATTTCAAACATAACATCTTAGATACATCAAGAATATTATATGTGGTGGTATAACTACTCTGAGTTTTTACTTAGAGCTGCAATCACTTTCTGGCAGAAGATGCACATTTCAAAGTTTATGTCTTCCCTATTTTCCTAAGATAGCATCTTAGTTTATAAATTTATCTTCAAAAGTGATTTTGCCCTCAACTATGTTCATGTTTTTTAAACTAAGCTTTTGCCTTATTTCAGTCCTATTTAAAGTGAATTTTGAAGATATATGTACTCCTAAAACAAAGTTATCTTTGCCGCATCAGTAATTTCTGAATGAAACTCCAAAAAGGCAAAGCTTTTTCTACCTGAAATTCCCATGTACTCCTGTTACAAATGAATTAGAATCCCTTGGTAACTTACATGACTGCATTGATGTCACAGGCTTCATTGGCCAGCTGCTGTGTGAAGCCCACAAGAAAACTAGGGTGGAGTATTCGTTCTGTATATTGGAGACAGCAGTCAAAGCTGCTTGCTGCTAAAAAGAAATGAAAGGTATTGAGTCCACATGAATTAATTTATTCGGTGGTAGGTATCACAGAACTACTTGAAGTTGTGGAAAACCTAGAACCCGATTTATATGCAAATTAACTATTTAAGGAAACAGTTTCAATGTCTTTGAGATCCAATTTAGCATAGCTTTCAGTTGCCCTAAAACAATTAGTTTGTGTGCTGGGAAATTTTGGTTCAATAATACAATATAGAAAGATATGACTTTTCACCAGGGAATAGCTTTAGTAATAAATACAAACTAACAGTGCTTTATTTCAGTTCACTATAATCACTCAAGAATATGAATACCTCCCACTGGAAGAAACCCTTATAAATAGTCTTTTAAATTCAGAAAAGAAATTGGCAGATTTTTAATCTATTATCTTGGCTACTGAACATTGAGAGAAGCGAAAAGACAAGAAGGTACAAAGGAAAATGTGGCTTATAGGAGCTGCTAATACGAGCTACTATTAAAGACTTTTGAAATGGTAATATTAGTTAATGAGAATTTTTAATTTTGTTCACAAAAGTTCAGCACTTGTATTTTCAGGAATGCACCTATTGATAAAAGTGATGTCCTCTTAGAGCAATAAAGCAGTTCCTGGACACTCCTCCAAGTTAAATTATAACCTGCTGTATCTCTAACCTGCTGTAAGGGATAATTTAGTCACAGAGTTGGCAGGTGATGTCCCAAGGCCTTGCAAGGATGAAGTCAGGTGTCACAATCCACCCCTAAAGGATGAGTTTTGAACTTTGGCAAAGCTATTTAGTTGAGAGGTGAGAAAGTTGGGGAAATGAGAGTGTTGCTTACATTTCAAAGTGACCCCATTCACTGGTAGTGTTACACAATTTACATCACTCCCAGAAATAATACTTTGGCCTTTCTCTGGATCTCAGTGGTCTCTAAGAGCCCATTCTGAAAAAAAAAATCTGCTGAGATTGACAGCAGAGAAAAAAGCCTGATAGGCAGCAGTAACTGTTCCCTCTTCCATTAGCCAGTGAGATGACAACCTCCAGTACTTCCTTTAGAAGATTTTCTAACAGGCTTCCATTCTCCTGGGACACCCCCAGATGAGCTCAAGGCTTAGAGGAAAATGAAAAGAGTTCTTCCTCCTGAGCTGGCAGAAAGAGTGACACTTACCTTCTGACTTGCTGCAGAGGTGGAGCAACAACACTGACATCAAAGCAGCCAGCAGCAAACTCTTGCTACTGGACATCATTTTCAACTCGAGAGATAGATGTCTCAGTGCTGGATTCCGAGTGCCTTGGGAGTGCTGTGATGTTTGATAGCAGCCTGGGCCTGGGATGGCCCTACTTATAGCAAATATTGGGAATGTACATAGAAGGCGTGTTCTCACATGGGGTTTTCCCCATTGATTACCCCACCCCAGCATGTCGTAACAAAGAAAAACCACAGGGAAAACTTCCTGCCTTTCCCTACTGTCGGGAAGGTGTGAAGGTCAGGATGGAGGGGGAGGGAGTGCTGAGAAGGGGAAAATCCTTTGAATTTGCAAAGAAGGAAAAGTAACTTTGCCCTGTGTCCAAGAAGAGGTATCAGTTTTAACTTAATCTCTTCTCTCTGAGAAGAGAGGTCAAGGATTAACAGTGGTACAAAGGTCATCTCCTCTTAGGAACATTCTAGAACTCCTACTGCTACACTCTGTGAGCTTTCCAGAGGCAACTGGGGAGGAAGAGGACAAGGTGGGACACCAAGGCATTTATGGCTTCATCATTGGTGCTCAACTGTCACCAAAGCTTTTGAATTTCTAGGCAACTATTCAGAGCTGGTAATACAGCAGTTCATATTAGTGTTTCCAGTTTTAGTGGAAAATTTGCTCTTGCTGTTTGGTCTCTAAGTTGTGTCCAACTCTTTGCAACCCCAAGGACTGCAGCCAACCAGGCTCCTCAGTCCATGACATTTCCCAGGTAAGAATATTGGAGTGGGTTTTCATTCACTTCTCCAGGGGATCTTCCTGACCCAAGGATCAAACCCACATCTCCTGCATTGACGTTCTTTACTGCTGAGCCAGCAGTAGTGGAAAATACCAGCTCTTCAGTAAGACTCAAGCTTCGACTTCATTTCGTTTCAGGTTCACTCCTCGACCTCTACATTAACATGACTCTAATCAGCACTGCAGCTCAGAAAGTGAGTGCCTCTCTTCCCTTAACTCTTCATGCCAGTGTGGTTACGTAACTCAATACAAAGCCGCAGAAGGAAAAATAAAAGTGGGGGGAGGCTATCAGCGGTGAATAACCAACAAAACAAAGGTCAAATTACAATGATAATGATAATGTGGTGTGAATACCTAACTTATGACAATATAAGAACTCTCCACTAGGAAGAATATCATTGTAAACTAGGGAATGGGTTTGCAGGAAGGGTATGACTATAAAGAAATGACCCAAATCACAGCAAGATCCTCTACGACCCACCTCCCAGAGTAACAGAGATAAAAACAAAAATAAGCAAGTGGGACCCAATTAAACTTAAAAGCTTTTGCACAGCAAAGAAAACTATAAACAAGGTAAAAAGACAACCCTCAGAATGGGAGAAAGTAATAGCAAATGAAACAACTGACAAAAGATTAATTTCCAAACTATACAAGGAGCTCATTACAACTCAATACCAGAAAAACAAACAACGCAATTAAAAAGTGGGCAAAAGACCTAAACAGACATTTCTCCAAAGAAGACATACAGATGGCTAACAAACATATGAAAAGATGCTCAGCATCACTCATCATTAAAGAAATGCAAGTCAAAACTACAATGAGTTATTAACTTACACTGGTCAGAATGGCCATCATCAAAAAATCGACAAACAATGCTGGAGAGGTTGTGGAAAAATGGAACCCTCCTGCACTGTTGGTGGGGATGTACATTGATACAGCCACTGTGGAAGACAATATGGAGATTCCTCAAAAAATAGAGTAGAACTACCATGTGGCCCAGCAATCCCACTACTTGGCATGTACCCTGAGGAAACCAAAACAGAAAAAGGCACATGTACCCCAGTGTTCATTGAAGCACTATTTACAGTGGGGTGACGGAGGATGAGATGGTTGGATGGCATCACTGACTCAATGGACATGAGTTTGAACAAACTCTGGAAGATAGTGAAGGACAGGGAAGCCTGTCCTGCAGCCTGTGTGCTGCAGTTGATGGGGTCACAGAGAGACAGGACTTAGTGACTGAACAGCAGTACAGCTAGCAGCAACACCTCGAAATACATACAGCAAAAATAAACAGAACTGAAGGGAAGAATAAACAATTCAACAATAAAAGACAGATATTTCAATAACACATTTTCAATAATGAATAGAAAAACTAGACATAAGATGCACAAGAAAACAGAAGATTTGAACAACAGTATAAACCAACTAAACCTAACAGACATCAATAGGATGCTCTAGCCAACAACCATGGAAGAGGCATTTTTCTGAAGTATACATGGAACTTTCTTCCATAAATCATGTGCTAAGGCATAGAACATGTCTCAGTAAGCTTAAAGGGATTGAAACCATACAAAATATGTTTTCAAACCACAATGGAATCAGAATTCAATAATGGAAGAAAATTTGGGAAATCCACAGCTATGTCTAAACACATATTATACAATACGTGTCTAAACAACTGATGTGTGAAAGAAGAGAAATAAAGAAAGTAGAAAATATTTTGAGAGGAAATAAAATGAAAATACAACATACCAAAACTTGTATGGTGCCGCAAAAGCACTGATCAGAAAGGAACTTGGAGCAGGGATAAATGAAATCGAGAAAAGCAAAACAGTAGAGGAAATCAAAGGAATCAAAAGTGGGTTCTTAGAGAAAATCAACAAAATTGATGAGTGTTAATTAGACTAACCAACCAACAACAGGGACGGGTAGAGTGAAGAGAAGACAAACTGCTAAATACAGAAATGAAAGAAGAGACACCACTACCAACTTTAAGAAATGAAAAAGACTGTAAGGGAATTATGAACAACTGTATGTCAATGCATTAGATAAAACCGATGAAAGAAACAAATTACTAGAAAGACACAAATTATGAACCTGACTCAAGTAGTTGTAGAAAGTTTGAATATGCAACAAGCAATCAAATTGGTAACTAGACATATTTCCACAGGGGAAAGTCCGGACACAGATGGCTTCACTGGATAATTCTATCAAATATTTTTTAAAAAATTAAAACCAATCCTTTACAAACTTTTTTTAAAAAGCACATGAGGAGAAGACAATTTCTAACTCACTCTATGAAGACAGTACTGTACTGATAGCAAAATAAGATAGAGACATTACAAGAAAAAAACTACAGACTAATATCTCTTATGAATACAGACACAAAAGTCCTCAACAAAATACTAGGAAACTGTATCCAACAACATAAAAAGGATCATGCACCATAACCTAGGAAATATAAAATATAAGAGTAACAGAATGAAAATCAAAAACCACGTGAAAAGCATTTGACAAAACCCAATACCCAATCATAATTAAAAACTCAACAAACTAGGAATGGTCATCTATGAAAATCCCACAGCTTGTTCATACTTAATGTTAAAAGACTGGACGCTTTCCTCTTGAGAGCAAAACCATGACAGGAGTGCCCATTCTCACCACTTCTATTCATTGTTGTACTAGAGGTTCTAGTCAGGATAACTGGTCAAGAAAAAGGCGAAGGCACCCAGACTGGAAAAGAAGTAGTAACTATCTTAATTTGCAAATGAGATAATCTTGTATGTAGAACATCTAAAGAACCTACTAAAAAACTATTGCAACTAATAAATTCAACAAGGTGGCAAGATTCAAGATCAATTTACATAAAATCAATTGTAGTTCTATATATCAATAAACCACTTGAACATAGAATTAAGAAAATAATTACTCTGATAGTAGTATAAAAGAATAAAACACTTATGTATACATTTAACCAAAGAAGTGAAAAGTAACTTAAAATTACAAAACATTATTAAAGATATTAAAGAAGACTTCTAAATAAATGGAAAGACCTCCCATGTCATGGGTTGGAAGATCCTTGTTAGGATGTTACTACTCTCTAAACTAATCTACAGATTCAACACGAGTCCCAGCAAACTTCCAGCTGAATTCTTTGTATATATATATAAATTTCTTTTTAATTGGAGGATAATTGCCTTACAATGTTGTGTTGGTTGCTGCCATACATCAACGTGAATCGGCCATAGGTATATACACATCCCCTCCTTCTTGAGCCTCCCTCCCATCTTCTGCCCCATCCCAGCCCTCTGGGTTGAACTCCCTGCATCCAACAACAAAGTCCCACTGGCTGTCTATTTTACATGTGGTTAATGTACACGTTTCCATGCTACTCTTTCAGTTGTTCCACCTTTCCCTTCCCCTATGCTTCCCTGGTGGCTCAGATGGTAAAGTGTCTGCCTGCATTGCGGGAGACCTGGGTTTGATCCCTGGGTCGGGAAGATCCCCTGGAGAAGGAAATGGCAACCCACCCCAGTACTCTTGCCTGGAAAATCCCATGGACTGAGGAGCCTGGAAGGCTACAGTCCATGGGATTGCAAAGAGTCGGACACGACTGAACGACTTCACTTTCTTTCATTTCTTTACTTTCTCCTTCCCCTGCTGTATCCACAAGTCGGTTCTCTATATCTGCATCTCTATTCCCAGCTGACTTCTTTTCAGAAGTGGAAAAAGATGGTACTCAAATTCATATGGGGTTGCAAAGGATCACAAAGAGCCTCCCTACATAATTTACTATAAACCTAATCAACACATGTGATACTGGCTTAAGTGTAGACAAACAGATCAATGAAATTGAATTGAGAGTCCAGATATAAACCTTTGCATCTATGGTCAACTGATTATTTATTGTGGTACCAAGACCATTCAGTGGGGGAGAGAATAGTCTTTTCAGCAAACGGTGCTGGGACAACTAGATATCCACATGCAAAAAATTATGTTAATAATATTAATGATATTACCTCACACCATACACAAAAATTAACTCAAGAAGGATCATATACCTAAATATAAGAGTTTAAACTCTGACCCCCTTAGAAGAAAACATGGAAGTAAATCTTCATGACGTTAGGTTGGATAATGATTTTCCAGATACAAGACCAAAAGCCCAAGCAACAAAATCAAACTGGACTCTATCAAAACTATAAACTTTCATGCTTCCAACAGAACTATAAAAATGTGAAAAAACCATCAACAGAAAGGAAGGAAATACTTACAAACTATACATCTGATAAGGGACTTAATGCTTGTATACAGCATATATGAAGAACCCCTACAACTCAATAATGTAAAGATTTTTGTTGTTCAGTTGCCAAGTCATGCTCGACTCTTTGTGACCTCATGAACTGCAGCACACCAGGCTTCCCTGTCCTTCACTGTCTCCTGGAATTTGCTCAAACTCATGTCCATTGTGCTGAAGATGCCATCTAACCATCTCATCCTCTGTCACCCCCATCTCCTAGTGTAAAGATAAATAATCCAATTTAAAAATGGGCAACATACCTAAGTGAATATTTCTCTTAAGATACATAAGTGGTCAGAAAGCACATGGAAAGATGTTTAACATCATTAGTCATTAGATAAATGTATATCAAAGCCACAACAACATACCACTTCACACCCACAGGGGTGGATATCATCAAAAACGATGTGGAGAAGTTGGAATCCTCATGTATCATTGATGGGAGTAAGAAATAGTGCAGTCACTTAGAAAAACATTTTGACAGCTCCTCAAATGGTTGATTGTGGAATTGTCATATGACCCAGCAATTCCACTTTTAGGTATACTCAAGAGAAATTTATCTCCACACAGCAACTAGTATGAATGTCATGGCAGCATTATTCATAATAGCCCAAAAGTGGAAATAATACAAATGCCATCAATTGGTGAACAAATACATAAATGTAGCGAATGTGTACAATAGAATGTTACTTGGCAATAAAAATGAAAAAAGTACCAGTGGATGATACAATATGGATGAACCTTGGAAACATTTAAGCAAGTGAAAAAAAACACAAAAGGCCACATACTATATGAGTCCATCTATATAAAATGTTCAAAACCAGTAAACCTACAGATACAGGAAGTTGAATACTGATAGTTGAGGGTAGACTGAGGGGTTAGGGGAAAGGGAGGGGAAGGAAGAGTGACTGCTAATGGTTATGACGTTTCCTTATTTTTTTAATCTAAAAATAGTGATGACTTCTATAACCCTGTGAATATACTAAAACACATTGAATTGTGCACTTTAAAAGGGTGAATTTTATGGCATATGAATTATATCTCAATAAATTTCATAATGCAACAACAAAAATTCTCCCACCCACCTATATCTAACACTCACCACAGCCCACAGATACTCTTTCCTTCTTTTCATAGACGTGTCATTTCATATTTGTCACTTAAAACCTTTTTAAAAATATGACCTTCAACTAATTCTTTGCTCATTTGATGAACATGCTAATGAGGTTAACATAAGAAAATTATTTCAAACTTAATTTATTAGAAACCTATATGACACTGGAATTAGGGTTCTGGCTATTTTTTCAAATATGTCAGGCATTCCTGATGAGTCTTAATTCCTTCATGTAGTAGAGACTCGGTGTCTTGCTTTTTTTTTTCCCCCAGAAAAAAAAATTTGACACGTGTTTAATGTGGAAGGTACAGAGTGGCTCATATGACTGACCAGAACATGACAATGGCATTCAAGGGAACTTATAAGAAAATGAAAACCCACAAATAACTATAAAATCTAGCAATATGGTAAGTGCTATCTTCATATTATGTGAAATATTTTCATAGAAATTAACAAAATGTGGTCACTTAAAAATGACTTAACTCCCCTCCCATTTCTATGATGAACACAAGACATGCCATGCTGACTTAACAGAGTAACCATCAAAAACTATTCTCTTCCTGATAGGGATTCCATGCAAAGTTTTTTGGGGGATGATACAAGTTCCTTTTAAAACAGCATTGATTGGCATTCCAATATACATTAGGTGCAGACAAATTCTGCACCTTTGATTCCACTTCTAGGAGAATTCTCCAGGCCAGAATATTGGAGTGGGTAGCCTTTCCCTTCTCCAGGAGATCTTCCCAACCCAGGGATCAAATCCAGGTCTCCCACATTGCAGGCGGATTCTTTACCAGCTCGGGAGCCACAAGGGAAGCCCTTGAGATACCTAGAAGAATTAAAGTCATTGAGTCAGAAAACACATTGGTAGATGCCCCGGGCTGAGGGGTGCAGGGGTAGGAACAGGTGGGGAGTTGGTGCTGAATGGGGACAGAGTTTCAGTTTAGGAAGGTGGAAAACTGAGTCTCAAGATGGATGATGGTGAAAGTTGTACTACAGTGTGAATGTACTTAGTGCCACTGAACTGCACAGTTAAACATGATTGAAGTAATATGCTTTATATTATGAGACTTTTACCACAAATAAAGCACATTTTTAAAAAATAGCATGTATTGATCACTACTATGTTCTGGGTGTCTTAACAGAGAACATGATGTCTGTTTCCTTACAGGTGTGTACGTGATGCATAGACAAAGAATTAGGTGGCCCTGAACTCTCTGACTTCCACACAAGTGGGTCCTGGCTGAGCTTCAAGGAACAAACATGCTTCTTACCATGGTTTCTGAACAGTACCAAATTGTAGAATTTCTAACATAGAGAAGGGTGGTGACCATCCAGCTCAATATCTTAATTTTATAGATAAGGACATGAAAGCCAGAGAGTGGTTTGACTTCATCAGCGTTGAACCATGACGTACAGATCTAGAATTCAGATCCTCCTCCCCGGGTCAGAGATTGTTCTGCATTTCCTCCTCAAAGTTTTATTATCTGATTATCAAATGGGTGGAATTATATATCATCAACTTATACTTCTGTTTTCTTTAGGTAGTGACACGAGTTGTAGTTTCTCTACAGGCTTAATCATGTACACCAAACACTGAAGCATTACAGAGATGGCAAACAAAAAAAATAACAAGCCCCAGCTTCATTGGAGGGTGGCAACAATGCAAATACCCACAATGAGAGCTTGAAACAAATCAAGCATCTTGTTTCTTGGCATCTGAGTTTGGACTTCCCTGAAAGCAAGGCCTCAGGTATAGATAACTTATTTGAGACATAATCCTTGGAAACAAGAGTCAGACAGGGAGATGAAGAAAGAGAAGGATTTCAAGGTCATTCTGTGGGCACTGGGAGATCTGTTACACTAGAACCTCCAGAGAAGCAAAAACATGTCTTACAGAGTTATTCCCTGAAGAGTGGCAGACTGACCAGCCAGCTCACATGCCTCATTATCTCAGGAGTGTCCTGGGGAGATTCAATACCCTACAGTTTCAAGCTATGGTCAAGCTATGCTTGAACTTCCCAGGTGGTGCTGGTGGTAAAGAATCCACCTGCAAATTCGGGACATGAAAGAGACATGGGTTCGATCCCTGGGTCGCAAAGGTCCCCTGGAGTAGAAAATGGCAACCCAGTCCTGTATTTTTGCCTGGAAAATTTCATGGACAGAAGAGCCTGGTGGACTACAGTCCATGAGGTAGAAGAGTTGGACATAACTGAGCACAAACACACACACACACACTCAGGAGTGAGGAGGTTGGTCCAGCATTCTCTCTCAGCCCTGAGAAAGTTTTGGAGCAGAAAGACAAGCATAGCATCCTCCAGGTAAGTTACTGTCCAAGTGATATGATCTCAGTTCACTCCACTACCCCTGGGGCTGAAATCAAAGGTAAGCTGAAAGAATGTGACTGTAGGTTTCAGAGATAACTTGCTACAATGGTTTAAGAAAGCTTTCCTAGGAATACCAATTTGAAGCAAGCAATTATAAAGAAAATAACTACTGTACATGCTAAGGCCAGGTGATTTCCCCCTAGAACCCAGGAGGACAGCTCAGTTTTGTAAAAAATATTTTCCAGAACATACTGAATATGCACATGTCTTGTTTCCTCGTGTCCCACTGATCGTGAGACAAAAGCTTTGTCATAAATTCATTATGTTGCAAGGCTGTGTAGTCATACTGAGGAATACCTATATGTTGAATCTAGGAAAATCAAAGCCTAATATTTCTGAGGCTCACAAAGAAGCCTAAAAATGTCGTCATTACCACTAAAGAAACAGTCAAAAGAGGAATTACCAAAAGATGCCACTGTGACCTGCAGTGTGAGCCAGAGCCGAGGTGCTAGGTCAGTGCAAACATCATGAGGAGAAACACCACGATGAAGTTTTCAGTCTCTACATTAAATACAAGACACCTGTCAATATGATTCTTCATAACATTTTTACAGGAAGTAGGTCAGATATCAGTTTTCAAATATATATATATATGACATTACTCTCTGATAGCCACTGGTTGCTGTTGTTGTTTAGTCTTTCAGTCATGTCCGACTAATTGAGACCCCATGGGCTGTAAACCCACCAGGCTCCTCTGTCCATGGAATTCTCCCAGCAAGAATACTGGAGTGCATTGCCATTCCCTTCTCCAAGGGATCTCCCCGACTCAGGATTTGAACCTGGGTCTCCTGCATTGCAGGCAGATTCTTTACCATCTGAGCTCCCAGAGAAGCATAGCCACTGGTAGATTCATACATTAATTGTTTGGTTTTTTTTTTTTCAAGAACAAAAAGAGATACCACTGAGAGATTGTTAAAGCACTGGTTGCAGGTCCAGTAAAACTGGAAGTCAGCTTCATTCTGAATTTCTGCAGGGTTGTTGTTTAGACCAAAATAAAGACCCCTATAACCAGTCTTATGATAACAGGAATGGAGCTTGCAGGCTGCCAAGTAAATTTTAGAGTTTGGACACCCACCCCAGTCCATGACCAAAGTCGTGTATGTTTTATATGTGAAAAGTGTGTATTCCTTTTCTGACCTACTGAAAGACCCTCCAGTTCAGATTTAGTTTCTCTGCAGGAAGAGGAATAAAATTTGCTCACTCTTCCCTGCTTTGTTTATCCTTATGGGAGGCTCTTCAATACTCTCTGATTTCCATCTCCTCGGTTTCTGGGTGGTCACAGCAGAGGAGTGTCATTAACGACATACGGGAAGAAATCAGCAGAGCTATTACAGGACTCACAGTCATAACCAGTGGATGCAGATGGTGCCAAAGTTTCCTGTGCATAGCCATAAAACCTCACCTTCCCAAAGCCAACAAGGTAAGGCTATCAAACAGTTTGAAAGTGGAGTCACGAGTCTGATAAATGGAGAAGACAATGCTTCTTCCCTGCCTTGACATCTTCTCCAGGAGAAGGATTGCATTTCAGATGCCAGCATCCAAGCCCATGATACCAACAAATGTCTGTATAGTCAGAGCTATGATTTTTCCAGTAGTCATGTACAGGTGTGAGAGTTGGACCATAAAGAAGGCTGGGTGCTGAAGAATAGATGCTTTTGAATTGTGGTGCTGGAGAAGACTCTTGCGAGTCCTTTGGACTGCAAGGAGATCAGACCAGTCAATCCTAAAGGGAGTCAATCCTGAATATTCATTGGAAGGACTGATGCTGAAGCTGAAGCTCTGATACTTTGGCCACCTGATGAGAAAAACTGACTCATTGGGAAAGACCCTGATTCTGGGGAAGATTGAAGGCGGGAGGAGAAGGGGACAACAGAGGATGAGACGGTTGGATGGCATCATTGACTCAATGGACATGAGTTTGAGCAAACTCCAGGAAACAGTGAAGAACAGGGAATCTGGGCATATTGCCATCATGGGGTCTCAAAGAGTCAGACATGACCAAGCAACTGAACAACAACAAGTCCAGTGGTCCATACACGGGACCATTGGATCTGAAATCCCCTCCATTCTAATGCTGGTTTTCTTTCTCTCTCCTTCAGACACTCCCCTAAATTTGCTGGCTTCCCACCTTTGAGTCCCCCACTTGGCTTATGTCGAGGTCTTGAATGATTTTGTTAGTATGCTGAGGTGTTTTTGTTTGTTTGTTTTTGCTTGACTGCTCCATACTTGTCAAATAGCCCCTGAAAATTCTAAGTTTTCTATTACTGTCAAAGTCTCCATCTTGCTGTCATCTTGGGCTACATAGCCTCTGGTTCTTTCAAAGTTGGCAGATTGAAGGTTTCCTTCTTCGCAGACAGTACACCTGACAATGAAGACTTGCCTCCTCTCAAGGGCACCAAAATCACATTAAGAGCAGTTTCATCACCCCATTGACAACCTTCAGTATCTTCTGCTCAACTGTTTTGACCAGTTAGGAAGTCACACTCTTCCCCTTCACTTAATAGCAAATATTATAAAAACTTTAAAAGGAGAACATAAGAGAGGGCAGTGAGGAAGCTTATTGATACTAGGGCAGTAACATCCCAAAGTCTATGGAGGGCCCAGCAGATGGACCAAACAAGATGGTGCTTGTTTTTGACATTGGGGAAATGGGAACATTCTTTGCAGACATCTAAAAAAAATTTTCTCTGCTGTGCCACTATGAGATAGAATGAATCTTTCCCACTGAATTCTAAATGGAATTCTGATTTGTGAAAATGCTATGGCCACCTTCCTGCTGTGGAAAATCATCTCTGCTTGGTCTTACTTTTTAAAACATATACACGCCTGCATTCACACACACACAAACATACACACAAATACTTTTTGTTGTTGTTCAGTCGCTCAGTCATGTCTGACTCTTTGCAACTCCATGAAGTGCAATATGCCAGGGTCCTCTGTCCTCCACTATCCCCTGGAGTTTGCTCAAATTCATGTCCATTGAGTCTGTGATGCTATCTAATCATCTCATCCTCTGTCACCCCCTTCTCCTTTTGCTTTCAATCTTTTCCAGCATCAGGGTCTTTCGCAATGAGTTGACTCTTCGCATCAGGTGGCCAAAGTATTGGAGCTTCAGCTTCAGCATCAGTCCTTCCAATGAATATTTAAGACTGATTATACCTCTATTCACATACAAGGAAAAGTAAGGGGTAAAGGGTAAAGAAAGTGAAAGATTACCCCTCCAAGAAAAGATCCAGAGAGGGTGCCTCACTGATACGGGCCCCATTGTTCACCCAAGAGAAGAGGAATTCATTCTTTCAGCAAGGGTATTTGTGCACCTCATTTGCACTACAGTCTGTTCACAGCACCGAGGACAGCATAGTAAACAAAACAAAGTCTCTACCCACGTGCAACTTGGATTGTAGTAGATGAGACAGACAAGAAAGACATTAACAGATAAGTAATTTAATATTAGGTAATGTAAGTGTTATGAAGAAAACTAAAGTGGGATGATGAAAAAGACTGTTCATGAGTGCCATTTGAGTGAGGTGATCAAGAAAGCTCACAAGTGCCATTTAGGTGAGGTCACCTGGAAAGAACCTGTGGGGGAGACAGTGAGCAGAGACTGAACGAAGTCAAGGGGAGAGCTCTGTCGGTATCTGGGCAAAGAGCACCCAAAGTGGAGGGAACAGCAAGGGCAACATCCCCAAGACAGGGAACTGCTTGGGAAGCTTGAGGGACAGGGAGGCCTGTGTGCTGGAGGAAAGGGAGGGAGGGGCAGGGTGGTATGGAAGGAGGACAGAAAGGCAGTCAGGAGAGAGATCAGGTAAGACTCTGTTGGCCTCGGTCAGGAGTTCACTTGATTGTTCTAACTGGGATGGAGGTCCATGCATGCTCAGTCCCTCAGTCATGTCTGACTCTTTGCAACACCAAGAACTGTGACCCACCAAGTTCCTCTGTCTATGGAATTTTCCAGGCAAGAATACTGGAGTGTGTTGCCATTTCCTCCTCCAGGGGACCTTCCCAATCCAGAGATCCAACCCGCTTCTCTTTCCTTGGCAGGCGAATTTGTTACCACTGAGCCACCTGGGAAGCCCAAATGGGACAGGATAGAATGCCGTTGGATAAATTTGTGTAGGGAAACAGTATAAGATTTTAAAAGGAGAACAGTTCTTCCCTTGTGATCCATTGGCTAAGACTCTGCACTCCCAATGCAGAGGGCCCAGGGTTCAATCCCTGGTCAGGGAACTAGATCCCATATGCTGCAACTAAGACCTGGTGCAGTCAAGTAAATAAAGAAATAAAAATAAATATTAAAATGAGAACAGGATAGAAGCAAGGAAAGCAGTGAGGAAGTTTGTTGACAACAGGGTGGACATGGCAGAGATGGTCAGAAGTAGTAAAACTGGGAATATAAAGATAAAAAGAAGAGTTATTTTATATATATTTGGATAGTGAATGTGAAAAAAAAGTAGGAATGATGCCAAGTGTTTTGTCTTGAATAACTAAGGGAGTGGTAGTGCAATTTAATCAGGGAGCAGTGAGAGCAGAGTGGATTATTGAGGGAAGAACAGAACCAGGATTTCTGTCCTGTCTGTAATGCTCAAAGGACATCCAAATGGAGAAGCTTCTTTCCCCCACATATGACAGTCTCACCTGGATTCAGGCATAGCTGAAGCCAACCTCGGTTTTGAGGACTTAATAATTGGTTACAACCAATATAAAATCAATAACTGTCTGGAACTGAATATAAAGCCAATATTAGAGATTATTTAGACATTTTTTTGGTGATGGACAGGGAGGCCTGGCGTGCTGTGATTCATGGGGTTGCAAAGAGTCGGACACGACTGAGCGACTGAACTGAACTGAACTGAACTGAGACATTTTTAACATTAGATTATATTTAATTTAATGAAATTTCAAACAAACAAGACTGAGCAACTTCACTTTCACTTTTCACTTTCACCCATTGGAGAAGGAAATGGCAACCCACTCCAGTGTTCTTGCCTGGAGAATCCCAGGGACGGCGGAGCCTGGTTGGCTGCCATCTATGGGGTCGCACAGAGTCGGACATGACTGAAGCGACTTAGCAGCAGCAGCAGCAGCAGCAACAGCAAACAAACAAGAAATCTGACTTTCAACGTGGGTTGGGGGCATAGGTTGTTTAATGAAACATGTTTGCCACTAGTATGTATAACAGAACCTTCACTGTTAATGTTACACACTATGCTACGAATCTCAGAAAAAGATTTTAAAGCCATGATGGACATTTGAGAGGGAAATGTTTTATGTAATTCAACACTATCTTTTGAAATCCCAGTTTTTCCAAAATGTGAGTCATTGCTTAATGCCTTTCCCAGGTCAAAAAGAACATATGACATAGCCTCAAGGAACGGAAACCACAAAAACTCAAGCAGGAGAGGATATGTTACTGTCTGGAGGAAAAGTGCTTCAGATACTTAGAAAAACTTCTCCTATATGTGTGAAAGTAAGCCACATTATTTTAAAGCACTTTAAATACAATTTCTCTTTCTTTCACATTAATTTTCAAATTCAATGTTCTTGTGATCAAAAAGTCTGTCATTAGATTTAGAAAAAAAATTCACGGTTACCAAACGGGAACAGTAGAGGAGGGATAAATTAGGAATATGGGACTAACAGATACACCACTATATATAAAATAGATAAACATCAAGGATTTACTGTATAGCACAGTGAACCATATTCAGTATCTTGTAATAATCTATAATAGAAAAGAATCTGAAAAAATATATGTATACAAATATATATATCACTTTGCTGTATATCTGAAGTTAATGCAATACTGCAAACCAATTATAGTTTCATTTTTTGAAAATTTGTTGCTGCTGTGCTGTGCTTAGTCGCTCAGTCATGTCCAACTGTTTGAAACCCCATAGACTGTAACCCGCCAGGCTCTTCTGTCCATGGGGATTCTTCAGGCAAGAATAGTGGAGTAGGTTGCCATGCCCTTCTCCAGGGGATCTTCCCAACCCAGGGTTCGAACCCAGGTCTCCCACATTGCAGGCAGATTCTTTACCATCTGAGCCACGAGGGAAGCCTAAGAATATTGGAGCGGTTAGCCTATCCCTTCTCCAGGGGTCTTCCCTACCCAGGAATTGAACCAGAGTCTCCTGCCTTGCAGGCGGATTCTTCACAAGCTGAGCTACTAGGGAAGCCTAAGTTTGTTGTTATTAGATGGTATAACACTGGTTATTCCAGACCCATCACTTTAAAATTCTTTTGATTTTCTGATAGTCTGTATATTGCTTCTTCTGAATGAAGAAGTTGGGAATTTGGCTGCGTTTCAAGAAATCTTCCATTATGAAGGAGGCAATTCTCAAAGTACATGAGGACTCAGGAGATTTCAGCAGGAGTTTCCCACTATAAATCTGGAAGCCAATGACTCTCCCTTGTTACTTCAAACTAGATTGCATCATCAAGCCAGTCAACAGCCCATGACTAAATTTTTCTTTGAAATAAAAATATCTCATCTACAGAGACAACTTAATACCATCAACGTGATTGATTTTTTTTATCCTCAAGTCTTTTAGGAAATATGAACTTCCCAAATTATAGTACTTATACTATAAAATTGGTGCTGCCTTTCTTTGCTTAATTACTGATAGAGTCCCCAAGACTGGCTGGTTCAAGCCAAGATGTGTGCCTTGAAATCCAGGTTGAAAAGCAGCAAAAAGGCTACGCAAACATCATGAGATTGAAATCTCTTAAGAAATTAGATAAATACCATACAAGTATTCAGTGTTCACGCTGGATGTGTATGGGTTTGGAACAATGAGAAGACATCTAAATTTTCTAGGTTTAGATTGTTGAACTATGTACAATGATTGGCATGTTGTATGTCAAAAATAGTCTTAATCTTCTGTATTTGCAACATTTATTTTAAATTTCATCCTGCTAAAATTAGGTTTCTCTTCTTTTATCACTCTAAAGCATAGCTCATATTTTCATTAAAGGGTTTTCACTGATGAGACTCTAATGTTTCTTGGTTTAACAGAGTTCCCTTTTAACAATATTCAGTGGAAAATGCAATAAATATTATTCAACAGTGTCATGACTGATTTTAGTATAACTTCCTGATGAGACAAACAAGCTAACATTTTATGAACTCTTATGCTGAGAATGATTTTGAGGCTAAGTACAGGACGTTGAGAAAAGTTTCATTGTGTATTAGGAATGGTTGCTGTGAGATGAGGGAAGCAATGACAAGAGCATCATATGTATCTATAGACTCTGGAGTCATATCTGCTCCTGGATTGTTTTAACGGTTTAAAAGAAATGGTTGAATAGTTAGTCTTTTCCTTGCAAAAAAAAAAAAAAATTATCATAAAGTGTGTATGTCGAGCTGAATACATAAGTCTTCTAGTGTCTTTTCTTCTCTTAAGGATGAAGAAAGTCTGTAGGATATAATGCAGAAAAAAAACAGAGATTTAAAGATATTTGTGCACTTAAAAATATAACAACACCATATAATCTGTTTAAATAAAAAAGATATAAACAAGTCAAAAGAGAAATGTAAAGATTAGTCATGTATTCACCATCTAGAGGATTTCACTAGTTAAAAAAAAAAAACTATGTAAACTTCTAGACTTAATTCTATTAGAGTATCCACATATTTAACATAAATTTAATCAGAGTGCTCATATTTTCCAAAACTACTCCTTTTCATTTAAGAATATGGATAAATCATCCATTCATATTAACAAATGTACTCTCTATGCCATCGTTTTAAATTATTGTGTAGTTTCCCATTGCATAATCATCCTTGCTTTAATTCCTTAGGCTGTTTCTAGTTTTTCAGTTTTTATAAACAGCACTATGAAGGACAAACTACAGATGAATTTTTGCACATATTCTTAATTACTCTCTTAAAGTAGGTCCAAGAAACGCAATTTTAGGGTCTTTAAAAAGTGTACATACTTGATATCAATAGATTTGAGATTGCAAAGCTACGTACTAGAAATCTCTGATCGGGTAAACCCAGATCCCTGCACATTTCACAATATCCAGAAATAGGTGTATTTACTTAGGACTTTTTATGAAAGAAGAGTCTAAAATGTAGCAAATGCCAGCACACTATCAATTACTGTGATAACACCTAGCCTCTGTCTCCTTAACTGTTGGGTACTTTTTATTTTTTTCTGGCACAAAAACAAAATGCCCTGTGAAGTGTACATGCCACACCCTGAACTCTTGAAGTAAATATTTTGCCAGGGAAATCGAAGAACCGGAAGAAGAGAGCCAGTGGAAGGGAGGAGGGCAGTCCTGTACTTTCCCAAGGAGCCTCTAAGTACTAAGTGTATTTGTTTAACAGATCAAAGGTTTTAAATAGGTAATTGAGTTATTGCTCTGATGATGAAATCTTGGTAGCTCCCTGTTGTAAATTTGAAAATTCCCCTGCATGCCTCTCAAAGCTGATATGAAGGAGCCAGCTACAATAACCTAACGAGGCAGAGAATAATTTGCTTAGGAATGCTGCTGGGTCAAGGCACAGGTAGGGACCTAGGCCACAAGTTCCTTCAGAGCAGGTAGTTTCACATTTGAGCCAGCAATTTTCCCCTGGTCTATATGAACAGCACCAGCTAAAAGGCCAGCATGTGACATGCTCCAAGTTCTAATATGTGATGTTTAAACATTCCAATATTAGGTAGGTTTGCTGTACTTCTGCTAGGGATCATTCAGCTATTCATTTGTTTATGTTCTGGAGCTTTTCTAGATATGACTAAACCTAATTTTTCATTTAAGGCAATCCATATCTACCAAGAATATAATCAGAAACGCTTGAGAAAATTACACACACGACTGATCATAGCAGCATTACAGAGAACAGGAAAGAAAATACCCAAACAGTTAATAATAGAATAGTGATTAAAATAATTGTAGGCGATCCAGAGTATTGAATGATATGTTGCCATTTAAATAATTTTGAATCAAATTGTCAAAGGGAAAATCTCATGACGTTATGATAAAGTTGTAGGATACAACATTTTAAATGTTCGGTTAACACATTATGGGAAATTGTGTATGTTCATAGCCATGCTTTTCAAAATAAACAAACTGGAAAGAAAACCACCAAAATGGAAACAGAAATGATCTTCAGTAGTGGGGGACTCTCCCCCCTTATTTTCATATTATTTCTACATCAATTTTTACAGTAAGCAAATACTCAATAATCAGAAAAGAATAAACTATTTCCAAAACCACATATAAAAAGAACCGTATTTCATAATATATGCAGTACTTAACTTAGAAATATGATTTTAAAAGGCTACCTTTGTTCAGAGTTTTAATATTTTCTAGTAAAGAATTGCTATTGGAAGATAAAAGAATGATCTTATTTCTTAGAATACCAGGCTTTTATGAAAATATTACAGCAAGCCTTACAAAATTTTTACTGTCCCCCGAACTTAATGGATAGTCCTAGAAACAATATACTATATCAAGAGATATCAATAATATGCTATATTTTGTGTTAGATTTTGCAACATAAAATAAGTGAAAGCTAACTACAAATAGTTTACATGGGCCAGTAGCTTTTTCAAAATTTAGTAGTGAAGTTGCTTTATTAACTAAGGTGGAAAGTGCCCATAAAACAGTTCCAGAAATAGGTTACTTTGTCGGTTAGGGCTCAAGAATAACTGATTAACCATACCAGTAATTCGCTGTGTGATTGGGCAAGCCATTGTGTTCTCTGAGTCTTAGCATCTCTGTCAGAAAATAAGTGCTGTGCAAATACCCACTCTCTGAATTATTTTTTGGAAGGGATATACTATTCAATGATACAGGAGAATTCTTTTATAGAGCTTATTAATTAGCAGCTTCATTTCCATAAAGAAGAAAAATGGCTATAACCTCTTGTAATATTATAGCCTTATGATTTTTTTTTATGGTGAGGACATTTAAGATTTCTCTCTTAGCAACTTTGAAGTATACAATGCAGTATTATTGACTATCATCACAAATCTGTGCACTAAATCAAAACTTACCACCTTCTAACTGCAAATTTGTACTCACGCCCAACATCTCCCCAGTCTGCAACCCTATTATGTTATGTTAGCCATCATTCTACTCTGTCTCCATCAGTTCTGCATAGTTGCATGAGTTAACTAGCTTATAATAAACTAGTTAATCAGTAGACTCAAAAACACATGCTTGAGTTTCACCATGGTCTGACCCTAAGCAAGCATCCATTCTGAATCTTGTTATTTTTATTGATCATGTAACATCACACCATCCTGATCATCCTTCCTCTCACAAAAGGTTAGGGAAATCCTAAGATATCCTGTCACTTTTAACTACGTACATTTCCATTTACGGTACATTCCTTCAGGGCTCACAGGTGCCCATTGGGAGTGAACCCAGGGATGGAACAAGATAAGCAACTGGAATGCACCACCATGCCCTCCAGCTCAAGTCAAGAGCTACCAATCATCTTGGGGTTGTGTGTCAGTTAGGCAAGATAAAATGAATCATTGATTTGATTCAAAGATGTTTCAATAGCTACTGGGTGGAGTGCTATGGTAGCTCGCCAGGAAATGACGCCAGTAAGGTCAAAGCTCTGGATTCATTACTGAAAAGGCTCCTTGATTTGCCTCTGTCTCACAGACCTTAACTCCAGCCCATCATCTGTAAAGGGGCTTGTGAGTGGTGGTAAAAATTCTGGTCTCTACCAAAACTATAACTATCAGTACAGTATCTCTAAAACAAGTCCAAAACAATTTTATAATGGTCAACCAGAAGGATATACCCTTCACATTGATTGAATTTAAGTATCTTCCAAAATATTTCCACCCTACTTGAGGACTACCACATCCTTTCTGTAGAAAAGCACAAGTGAAAACTGTCAGATTTATTCAAACATGTATCTCATATAGACTAGTTTTCTACCAAATAACTTTCTGCTAAAAATGAGTCAAGTGCAGCTGATTATTTTTAACCAAGCTGGATGATGTATAGGACCATTGGGGGAATAAAAAAAGTTAAGAAAAGCTATGTGATTTTAAGAAATGATGTATATCATCATGAAAACCACTGGAGAATTTTCCACCAAAACTATGTGTTGTTAATTGACAGAGACACATAATCACTTCAGAAAGACAATTTAAAAACAGGAACTTAAAACATTAAGGATCCTGGGTAGAATATGAAGTGTCTTCATGTGGATCTCTCTCATACATTTCTTACTCTCAATTTATTTCATTTTAATATAGCTTCATTTTTCTTTCAAGATTTTAGCTTATTTTCTCTCTTCTTCTTCCTTTTCTTTTTTCTTTCTCCTTTTCTCATCCTCCCCATTTTTATCATTTTTAATGTACATAATATAAGATCTAGTTTGCCCTGTCTTTCTATATCTCTTTATCTCCTTCTCATTTTCTGTACCAAATAATGGTATTCGAGTATAATTTGTTTAGTCAATTCTAGAAAATATGTTGACTCTTTTACTCATTGATTAAAAACATCTATATTTATACTTTCTTCCTCTGCCCCCAATAGAAAATACATTAGTAGATTCTTCCACAGAATTTTGGGAGTTATATTAAGTTGGTTGCACGAGGACATAACTTTAGCCATTATAAATGAAGGGCCTTTCGTTTTAGAGCAAGAACAACTAAGGAATTCATTCAGATATAATGTTCTTCATCACTCCAGGTCCAAGGAATTCTGATCCTTGCTGAATGTCACAATAGATAACATACATAAGAGAATAATTACATGGATGTAGGGAATTATTCAGAGAATCTGAAAGCTAAATCTAAAGAGAGCTTTCACTGAAGGAAGAGCAGAGAAGAGGGTACTGAATGTTACACTTCCTATAATTGATAGCAACAAAATACCCTGGAAAAACCTTATCTTACAGGAATTCCAACCATGCCAGATACACAAGTAAGAAATCAACACTGAATGGTAAATACTCTACAGAATGTGAAAGAAGAACCATCTCAGGGAAGCACATAAATACCCACGAGTATTTGTTGGACAACTGCCATGTGGTCAGGTTGGCTAGAGGAAAGAACCAGAAGTCACGAGTAAGGCCTGGTGGCACCTGAGTCACAAACTAGCCCTCTGGCACCACTAAATTTTAGCCTCAGTTTCTGCACTTTAAAAGTGGGGATAAATATGCACCCAACTATTGTTGAGAGGATTGATAAGGGAATCTAGATGAAAACACTTTGTACCATGTAGGGTATGAATCAAATTCAAATGATTATTGGTTGGGTTTTGTTTTGTTTTGTTTTTATTGTTTCCTTATAGCAAGGAAATCCAACCAGTCTATCCTAAGGGAGATCAGTCCTGGGTATTCATTGGAAGGACTGATGTTGAAGCCGAAACTCCGATACTTTGGCTACCTGATGCGAAGAGCTGATTCATTTGAAAAGACCCTGATGCTGGGAAAGACTGAGGGCAGGAGGAGAAGGGGATGACAGAGGATGAGATGGTTGGATGGCATCACCGACTCAGTGGATGTAGATTTGGGTGGACTCCAGGAGTTGGTGATGGACAGGGAGACCTGGTATGTTGCGGTCCATGGGGTCACAAAGAGACGGACACGACTGAGCGACTGAACTGAACTACAGCACTTACTCTGTAATAGTAGAAAATTAATTCTTGCCAAACTGTTAGTTTACCTAAGAGAGCAAGGCAATAGAGTTCTTATTTTTTCTCAGATGGTGGGGATGTTAGATATACTTGCAGCATATTTGAAGTATCATCAATTCCCCTTTCAAATGAGCATTCCATTTTATCTTTTCGGTTGATTTAAATTTTGTCTAATTCTTGGGAGTGCTTGAAATCCTTTTGTAAATGAAGAATAGGTTCGATATAACCCATACCTGTTTAAAATTTTTTGTCACTATTCCTTTTCTTTTTCTTCTTGACTTTACATTTAACAGTAAAGCAACTTTTCTCTTAAGTCTGTATTTCTCTTCTATGTTCAAATCTAAAGGGGGCGGCCTTATGTGTTGGGCTTTATTCTGAGGATGGACAAGAGAGATAAACCCTTGTGAATGTTTCCAGGACTGTCGCAGATTCTGAAGATTATGTGCTCGTAGTTATTCTAAAACATAGTTTGTTGAATAAAAATACATGACTTTTTAAAAGACTATACCAAAGATAAAAATGGGCTTATGTTTCGTCTATTCAATATTTATTTTGAAATTCATTCAATGTAATTACAGCTAATATGAATGTTTGAGCTTCCCTGGTGGCTCAGCAGTAAAGAATCTGTCTGCCAATGCAGGAGACATGGGTTTGATCCCTGGGTTGAAAATATCCCTTGGAAGAGAAAATAACAACTCACTTCAGTATACTTGCCTGGGAAATCTCATGGACAGAGGAGCCTTGGCGGGGGTTACAGTCTGCAGGATCTCAAAAGATTCAGACATGACTTAGCAACTAAACAACAGTTTTTACAGAAACATTATAAGATGAAAGCAGGTATATGTCGTATATATATCTTATATATGTATCTCTCACATATATAGAAATGACTAGTATTATTCTCACTTAACAAGTGAAATATACAAAGAAATATGAAGTAAATTTCCCAGAGTCACAGGTAGTATGAAAAGTAAAATTTGAATGCAGGAGTAAAGGAGAGATAAAGTGAGGGAAAGGGGAAGAGAAAAAAGAGAAAAAGGAGGGGGAGAAGGAGAAGAAAGGCAAGGAGAAAGAAGAAGAAAGTATGGTATTAAAGAAACCTTATTGTTTAGATAACCAACAACCATTTGAAAACCTACTCCAATGAACATTCTCGGGGAAATAATGATATTTAAGAACTACTCTGTCCTTAGAGAACTGAGGTTGATGCTATTAAAACTAAGGTGGGATATGTGAATCTAACATGTGACACTTTACCCCAAAGGAGGAAATGGAAGTCCTTCATTTAAAAATAAAACATACTCGATATTGGTGCAAAAAAACTTTGAAATTTCCTAAATGTGGAAAGATCACCTCTGGGCACCTGTGAAAATTCCTTGTGTGCCTCTTCTCAAATTAAAAAAAGAAAAAAGCAAGCCACGCCACACTCCCATCCTATCATTCCAAAAGAGTTTTCAGTCCACCCACCACATGTATGACACCACCAGACAATTTTCCTCAACACGTGGGCCATTCCACCAGGAGGTCTGGCAAGGACTTCACGGCTTCCTCCTGGCGTTCAACACCTGAAGTTTAAAGATTGCTGATCTTTTTAGTTTTGCCTGACTTGTGACATGTTTACCATTTCCTGTATGCCAAGAAGAGACTTGACTGTGGGAGTAGAAAGTAATCTGTCAGCGTCAAGTCACAGAGCTTTAGAATTTGAACCAAATCCAGCTCCCAAGAGTGACTAACAGCAGCTTAGCAAGATCACACTTGAACTACCTGATCACCTTCTCCAGGGCCATGAGAACGAGGCTCACAAACTCTAATAAGGGATTCAAGATACACTTCTTAGAACCAACACCAGGGACACAGGAAAAGACAAAAGACAGAGTAAAAACTGGAGGGCAAAGGGATTGACTGTGTTTGTCTCTGGGAGTTGTCACACCCTTCTTGGAGCCAGGCCTTCAGCGTCCCAACCCACTATGAAGGGAACAGCAACCAGAATGGGCAACACTCAACATACATATCTGCAGACTTGGGGGAGACCCTCAGAATGTGGGAGGTCCTTGCTTGCTGGAGCTCTGCCCACACTCCCCAACATACAACGCTGTCATCATAAGAAGTTCTTAAAAACCTAAGAGTCCTTCTGGTCTTGTCTATCACTCAGCAACGTTGCTATTGTTCATGCACTAAGTTGTGTCTGGCTCTTTGGGACCCCATGGACTGCAGCACGCCAGGCTTCCCTGTCCTTCACCATCTCCCAGAGCTTGCTCAAACTCATGGCCATTGAGTTGGCGAGGCCATCCAACCATCTCGTCCTCTGTTGCCCACCTTGTCTCCTGCCCTCAGTTTTTCCCAGCATCAGGGTCTTTTCCAGTGAGTCAGCTCTTCAATAAGGACATATTTATGTAAGGGCCTTTCTCCTGTGTATCAGCCTCATTTCTGGAATAACTCCTTTTATGACCTCTACCCCCAGCTGGTCCATCACTGTTGTTAGATGTCCATGTCCTATTTATCATTCAAGACCTAAGTCAAAGGCTACTTTTCCATGGCAGTTTCCACAATTGGATGAAAATGTTCTTCACTTTGAACTCCCATAATACTTGGCTTTTCATACCACATAAGAACTCATACTAGTCTTTTTCTGTACAGAGCCTGATGGAGACCAAATGTTCAAGAACATGTACCAGATGACTCAACCAATCCAAATCACCATTGGTTACTCCCACTCCTCATTCCCCATTTCTGTTAGCCACTAATTCTCTTACACACTTTGCTTCCAACTCATTTCTCTGTCTCCCATCACAGCTGTCCTGCCCTCAGTTCTAAGAACTCCCATGTCTGCATTAATATGGTACTTTTCTGATGCCTTGTCAGCCCATCACAGGCATAGAGGTGGAGGTTGGGGGAAGAGAGGGTGGGACAAACTGAGAGAGTAGTATTGAACATATATGCACTATCATGTGTGAAATAGATAGCTTGTGGGAAGCTGCTGTATAGCACAGGGAGCTCCTCTTGATGTCCTGTGATGATGTAGGTGGGTGGAATGGGGAGCTGGAGGGTGGGAGGGAAGCTCAAGAAGGAGGGGATAAATGTATTTGTATAGCTGATTCACTTCATTGTACAGCAGAAATTAGCATAATATTGGAAAGCAATTATATTCCAATAAAAAAAATTTAAAGAATATTATGATAATGATATGGAGAAGCTTGTTGTCTGTTGTTCTGTTTGGTTGGTTCCCAAGGAGAGGAAAAGAAGATGTGGACCAGTTTACCTTCCCTATGGGGCCGATATTGAAAAAACTAGGAAAGATCTCTTGGTAGGAGCTAGACCTTAAGAGAAGTCATAAATGAGAAAAAAAAGAATGAGTATAGAAGGGTTACAGAAATAGAGTGAAGGAAACAGACTTAGGGGAAGCAACCCTGAGTTTGGAATTCTAGAGTAAGGAAAAAATTAAAATTATTATCTAATTTTTACAATTTGGCATTAGGTTCTTTGTAAATTGTCCATTTCCTCTCAAGATGTACCTTCCATTAACATTAAATTAGCCTCATTCATCATAATAATGACCATTAACTGTTGAATGTTCTCTAGAAAACAGTTTATTTACATATGCCTCATTTTAGGAGTACAGTATTTCTATACCTCTCTTAGAGACAAAACATTTAGGGAATTGAGTAACTTGTTCCTTGAAACCCAACTAACAACATCAGAGCTGGGATTTGAACCCAAATCAGTCCAGACATACAGTTCATGCTGCTTCTCCATCACCTGCCTCTTCTATATTGACCATAAAAGGAGAAAGATGAGGATTATCACTGCACACCTCACTATCAAGTGTACTAAGTCACCCCTGCGCAAGTTCGCATGGCTAGAATTCTGCAGTAGAATGAGAATTTCAATACTGATCTACCTTATTCTGAAATCCAAGCTTCTTCAACTTTCTGCTTTCTTTTCCACCTCAACAACCTTGCTTCTCTCTGTTTCCTCGTAACATTTCCCAATCTTTCATGGTGGTGTCGGAGAAGACTCTTGAGAGTCCCTCGGACTGCAGGGAGATCAAACTAGTCAATCCTAAAGGAAACCAACACTGAATATTCGTTGGAAGGACTAATGTTTAAACTGAAGATCCAATACTTTGGCCACCTGATGCAAAGAGCTGACTCATTAGAGAAGAGCCTGATGCTGGGAAAGATTGAAGGCAGCAGGAGAAGGGGATGACAGAGGACAAGATGGTCTGATGGCATCACTGACTCCATGGATATGAGTTTGAGTAAACTCCAGGAGATGGTGAAGGACAGGGAAGTCTAGCATGCTGCCGCCCATGAGGTCACAAAGAGTCTGACACAACTGAGCAAATGAATGACAACAACAATATCCAGACAATGGAATACATTCTTATCTCAGCATCCATGGAGGATTAATTCCAGGGTCCATCACAAATACCAAACCTCCTAGAGGCTCAAGTCCCACATTTAAATTACTGCACTATTTGTTTATAATCTACATACATCCTCTCATACACCTTAAATCATCTCTAGATTATTCATAATGCCTAATGCAATGTAAGCGGTTCTGTAAATAGTTGCTGATTTGGAGCAAATTCAGATTTTATTTTTTGGAAGTTTCTGGAACTTTTTTCTGAATATTTTCCACCCACTGGTTAGCTGAGTTCACAGATGCTGAACCCAAGGATATGTAGGGTCAACTGTGAGAGTGCTAAAAAGAACTACCAAGCCGCAGAAAAGACCTGGAGGAACAAATGTGGTGCTAAGTGAATGAAGCCAATATGAAAAGGCTAAATAGTGTATAATTCCAAGTATGTGACACTCTGGAAAAGGTAAACTATGGCAACAGTAAAAAAAAATAGACAGTGGTTGACAAGGGTTTTAGGTGTTGGGAGAGACGACCAGGTTGAAGCACAGAGGATTTTAGGGGCAGTGAAAAGCCTCTGTATGTCATGATGGATACATGTCGCTATACATTTATCAAAGCCCATAGAATGTATAACACCAAGAGTGCATCCTAGCATAAACTATGAACTTGGAGTGAAAATGAACCGCTCTGTCAGCCTTACCATATACTGAACTACTCATTGCCCACCTCCCCCAAAAAAACTGTGACAAGAGGAAGCTAGGCTGAGATCACTGCTAGAAACCAGTCAGCAGTTCCTTTTTCAGTCGGCGTCAGTAGTTTTACTGAAATACCTTTTAGGACTTATTTGTGAATTACAGTTGAAAGCTGTATTTTGACCAGTGCTTTATCAGGCTTTTGTCTAGTCTTACCAGTATGTCTTTGGTAGGATGTCAGTCACTGTTGGATGTTACACCAGCCTTTCCAGGGTTAACCACTGTGGTGGTGTGCTGCTTATGGTTTGCTGTTGCATTGTAATAAAAGGTATCTTTTCCTATAGTGACCTGTAAAAAAAGGACTCAAGGGCTTTATTACATACCTGTTCTCCCTTTGAAATGGGAAATGCTAAGAGACTCAGTACTCCCCAGCTTTCAATGTACCTGTGTGTCAATCTTATATTTCTTTTTTTTTCTAAATTGTGAATTATACTTGTATATCCAACTGGGAGCACTTTGTAGGCATTGCATGAACCATGGAATGGTAATTCTGTGGAAGTACTGCCTTGTGAATTTGCTGCTATTTTAGTTTTGTCTTTGCTGTAAAATTGTAGCATTAAACAATCATTTTGTTAATAGGCTTTCTTTTTAAAACAATTATGTGAAATATATAGCTGCTGTTGATGAAAGTAGCTATTTGCCTTTTTTTTCCTTTGAACTTTGAAGCTAGTGCATTGGAGAAATGCACCTCCCTCCCTTTGGAATGCTGTATTAATGTAGTATAATTATTACTGGTTTTGTACTTTTTTCCTGATTATACTTCTCTGACTCTTTTTAAAAAATGTATTCTCCTTCCGCCCAAGTTTTGTACCTGATTGTATTGTTAGTCTGTTTTTAAATGTTTTGCCCGGTTTCTCTTCAATATTTGTGTATATAAACTAATCTTGGTGATAACTGTACATAGCTGTTTGAAATGCCAGAATGACTTCTGACTATCCCAAGCTTTTCACAAAATATATTTTATCTGTGATTAGCCATTTGACTAATAATACTGGCTAACAGATATTACAAAAAAAAAATAGAGTTTTTTGTTTGTTTTTCTATTAATTTTCTTTTAAAACATGATTGCACTTGTCTGTTTGACTTGTGTTTTATTAACATTGATTGGCATATTAAAAGTCACTCTGAGCTTAAAAAAAAAAAAAAAGAACTTGGAGTGACAATGACATGTCCATATGGGTTCACCAGTTATAGCAAATGCACCATTTTGTTGTATTTGTAAGGGCAGGGAATATATGGAAAATCTCTCTACCTTCCTCTCAATTTGGCTGTGAACCTAAAACTGCTCAAAAAAATTGTCTTAAAAAAAAAATGTTGTGTCTATGGACATAGGTGCATGTTTCTGAGGAGACAGGCCACAGCTTTCATCAAAGACTTTAAGGGTTCTCTCAGGGAATGACAAACCACTCCAGTATTCTCAGCCTAGAGAATTCCATGAACAATAGCTACAGTCCATGGGGTCGCAAAGAGTCAGACATGACTGAGCAACTAGCACTTTCACTTTCAACTCCAAAGAGTTGAAGAATCACTGCCTTGGAGCATTTCTGTAATTTTAAAAAATTTTCTCGGGTGGGGGGGTTAATCTGTTTATTTGTTTAAATTCATTTCCCTGAGCCCACCATGCAAAGGACTGTCAACTCCCCCAAAGGATTTGCAGCACAAAATGGGCTCTTAGTGGTTTCCTTGGGCAGAATTACAGATTCTGATGATTCGAGTCGGTAATTTCCTAGCCTGGGCACCACCCTCCTTTCTCTTATCCTCATTCAGATAATCCTGCTAAACGCAATTCCCCCTCCTTCGAAGATCTGATATACTGTTCCCGGGGCCTTTATCTCTAGATTTCCCCTTCTGCCAGGCTGAGCAGGTAGTTTCCTGGGGCTGGGACCAGAGCCCAGTTTATCCTGGCAGTGGTGTTTTTTTTTTTTTTTATGTTTTTGTTTCCGTTTTTTTTTAATTCCCCAAAAGAAAAACTGAGACCTATTGGGAAACATAAAGAATGTGGACCTACTTTATCCCTGTCATCTATCTTTATCAATTCAGAGCTTCAAATTAGAAATGCAAAACTGGTTTGGAAGGAAAAGGATAGAATATTCAAATCCACAGTAAAATTTCAGTGTTGTGACTTCATGCCTGCTCCCTCCCCCACCACCCCTGGAAAATTCTAGTAAAAGCATTTTTACTTTTTTGATGTCAAAAATAATGTGACATCAAGAATTGGTCTTATATATAAATAACTGTCATGCACAATTACTTATGACAATTATTTATATATAAGACGCGGAGAGTCGGACACGACTGAGCGACTGAACTGAACTGAACTGGACTGAATTCTTTGTAAGAGAGGAATACAGAAGGAACACAATAATTTGCTGTTGGACTGTGAAGAAAGCTGATCGCCGAAGAATTGATGCTTTTGAACTGTGGTGTTGGAGAAGACTCTTGAGAGTCCCTTATACTGCAAGGAGATCCAACCAGTCCATTCTAAAGGAGATCAATCCTGGATGTTCATTGGAGGGACTGATGCTAAAGCTGAAACTGCAATACTTTGGCCACCTCATGCGACGAGTTGACTCACTGGAAAAGACTCTGATGCTGGGAAAGGCTGGGGGCGGGAGGAGAAGGGGACGACAGAGAATGAGATGGCTGGATGGCATCACCGACTCTGTGGACATGAGTTTGAGTGTACTCCGGGAGTTGGTGATGGACAGGGAGGCCTGGCGTGCTGTGATTCATGGGGTCGTGGAGAGTCGGACACGACTGAGTGACTGAACTGAACTGAACTGAAGATTACTTGGCACGAAAGTAACAATATTAGAAACACAGTATCACAGAGTGTGAAGGAGGACCTAACCTTTCCCAAACCCTCTCAGAGAACATCTGTAGCCATGACTAGTTCACCACTTCACTTACAGCCCACTTCATTGTGCATGGACGGAGGAGCCAGGTGGGCTGCAGTCCATCGGGTCGCTAGGAGTCAGCGACTTAACTTGCACTTTTCACTTTCATGCATTGGAGAAGGAAATGGCAACCCACTCCAGTGTTCTTGCCTGGAGAACCCCAGGGACGGGGGAGCCTGGTGGGCTGCCATCTATGAGGTCGCACAGAGTCGGACACGACTGAAGCGACTTAGCAGCAGGAGCAGCAGCATTGCTGAGTGGCCACTTCTTACATTGAGTAAAATATTTCTACCTGTTGGTTCTTATTTTACCCTATAGTTAGAGAGGCAATTAGTCTTCTCTTATGTGACAGCTCTCCTTTATATAGGAAAAAATCAGTGTTCTATTTTCAATCATCTGCTGCAAATTATAACTACAGATCTAGGAAGTTTAGTTCCGTTTTTATAATAATAGCACTACAGAATTTATTCAGTCAGCTCAACAAACAAGCCAACCACACAGCAAACAGTTTGTCAAAATCTTAAAAACTAATTAGCTTTAGAGTCAGGAGAAGTTTTTTCCTAAACCAATGTGCACCACCAACTTCAAGATACAGACATGCTCATTTCTTACTTGAATCACTATCTTTCTAATTTTACGTACCAACACTTTCTTAGCCATAACACCAAGAACGTTTGGGTACATTGGTGCAGTCACTAAGTTGTATCTGACCCTTGCGACCCCATGGACAGTAGCCCACTAGGCTCTGACTGTCCATGGGATTTCCCAGGCAAGAATACTGGAATGAATTGACATTTCCTTCTCCAGTGGGTATATTATACGGTAGTTTTCCTGGCTAGATACCTAAGACAAATAATACACAAACAGTTTAGATAAGCCAACTACCACCTGCTCTGAAAAGAATTGTGCTTCTACAGAAAATTTTAAAAAAGTAAATACCGGGTGGACGGGAAGATGGCGGAGGAATAGGACAGGGCGGCCACTTTCCCCCCAACAAAATCAACAAAAAAACATTTGAACGCTGAGTAAATCCCACAAAAAATCTTCTGAATACCGGCAGAGGACATCAGGCACTCAGAAAAGCAGCCCATAGTCGTCGAAAGGAGGTAGGAAATAGATAAAAAGATAAAAAGAGAGACAAAAGAGGGAGGGACGGAGCTCCCTCCCGGGAAGGGAGGCTTAAAAAAAAAAAAAAGAGAGAGAGAGAAGTTTCCAAACACCTGGAAACACTGGCGAGTGGAACCTCAGAGGGCCGCATAACTGGGAGACAAAAGACATAAATAATTAAAACTCACAGACTAAGTGCTCAGAGGAAACTCTCAGCGGAGAAGCGGCGCAGACTCCCGCGCCCCTCACTAGCAGGCGGGGGCTGGGCAGGGAGGCGCCGGCAGCAGCGCTCAGAGGGAGAGCCAGCTGCGGCGGCGCTTAGAGGGAGAGCAGGTGCCCGCGCTTGGAGGGAGAGCCAGCGCCCGCGCGTAGAGGGAGAGCCGGCGCCCGCGCTTGGTGGGAGAGCCGGCGCCCGCGCTTGGAGGGAGAGCCGGCGCCCGCGCTTGGAGGGAGAGCCGGCGCCCGCGCGTAGAGGGAGAGCCGGCGCCCGTGCGTAGAGGGAGAGCCGGCGCCCGCGCGTAGAGGGAGAACCGGGCTTGGGCGCCCCAGCCCCCGCCGACGCGGGCGGGGAGGGCAGCCAGCGCCGGGGCGGGGGCAGCCGCGGCCCCAGAGAGGCTTCCCGTGTCAAGCTGCAGGCAAGCTTCCTTGCTGGCCAGGACTTCTTGGGTTCGGGCCGGTCGATATCCACCTGAGAAACTGCACCGGTTGTACTCCCAGAAAACCGAGCGGCGGGGACCGGGAAGGCGATAAGTCGCAGCGACTGCGCTCGCCAAACGCCTGGTCACCTGAGCTGCTAGGACCGGGGAAGGCACAAAACGCAGGCCCAGCCAAGTCTGCCTTTGTCGAGTACCCGAGGACCTGAACCTGAGCCAATCAGACCTGGGAAGTGCATGCAACCCAGCGCCAGCCGCGGACAGCTTGCAGCAGAGCGAACTAAAGCCTAAGCAGCATAAACAGGGAAAGCACACACGCCTCGAGCGGGAGCATTCCCAGTGTAGCCGAGACACCGCGAGCACTCCCCACAGACGCCAGGGGTATTTGTTAGTTGTTCCTCCCTCCCTACAGCAGGACTGAATAGGAGAGCCTGGGGGAAAAAAAAAAAAAAAAGTGCCCACCACCGCCTCCTGGAGTCAGGACGGGAATTAGACACTGAGGAGACCAGAAAACAGAAGAGGGAGAAGCCTTGAGCCTCCTGCAAGAATAAGACTGAAAACCAGAGGCAGAGGTTTAAGGCCAAATCCTGAGAACACCAGAGATCTCCGGTTCCAGAGAACATTAATTGATAGGTACTCATCAAAGGCCTCCATACATACACTGAAACCAGGCACCACCCAAGGGTCAACAAGTTTCAGTGAAAGACATACTACGCAAGCTATCCAGCAACACAGGAGAATAGCACTGAACTTCAATATACAGGCTGCCCAAAGCCACCCCAAACCCACGGACATCTCAAACTCATTATTGGACACTTCCTTGCACTCCAGAGAGAAGAAATCCAGTTCCACCCACCAGAACATCTACTCAAGCTTCCCTAACCAGGGAACCTTGGCAAGTCACCCATTCAACCCCACACATAACGAGGCAACTACATAATAAAGAGAACTCCACAGACTGTCAGAAGACAGAAAGGCCACCCGAACACAGCAATATAAGCAAGATGAAGAGGCAGAGAAATACCCAACAAGTAAAGGAACAGGATAAATGCCCACCAACACAAACAAAAGAGGAAGATATAGGGAACCTACCCGATAAAGAATTTTGAATTTTAATTGTGAAAATGATTCAAAATCTGGAAAGCAAAATGGAGTTACAGATAAATAAACTGGAGAAAAGGATGGAGAAGATGGAAGAAATGTTCAATAAAGAATTAGAGGAAATAAAAAAGAGTCAATATACAATGAATAATACAATAGACGAGATCAAAAACACTCTCGAGGGCACAAACAGTAGAATAACGGAGGCAGAAGACAGGATAAGCGAGCTAGAAGATAGAATTGTAGAAATAAATGAAACAGAGACGGAAAAAGAAAAACGAATTAAAAGAAATGAGCACAATATTAGAGACATATGGGACAATATTAAACGCCCCAACATTCGAATCATAGGAGTCCCAGAAGAAGAAGACAAAAAGAAAGACCATGAGAGAATACTCGAGGAGATAATAGTTGAAAATTTCCCTAAAATGGGGAAGGAAATAATCACCCAAGTCCAAGAAACACAGAGAGTCCCTAACAGGATAAACCCAAGGCGAAATACCCCAAGGCACATATTAATCAAATTAACAAAGATCAAACACAAAGAACAAATATTAAAAGCAGCAAGGGAAAAGCAGCAAATAACACATAAGGGGATCCCCATAAGGATAACAGCTGATCTTTCAGCAGAAACTCTTCAGGCCAGGAGGGAATGGCAAGACATATTTAAAGTGATGAAAGAAAATAACCTACAGCCCAGATTACTATACCCAGCAAGGATCTCATTCAAATGTGAAGGAGAAATCAAAAGCTTTACAGACAAGCAAAAGCTGAGAGAATTCAGCATCACCAAACCAGCTCTCCAACAAATACTAAAGGATCTTCTCTAGACTGGAAACACAGAAAGGGTATATAAACTTGAACCCAAACAATAATGAAAATGGCAACAGGATCATACTTACCAATAATCACCTTAAACGTAAATGGGTTGAATGCCCCAACCAAAAGACAAAGGCTGGTTGAATGGATACAAAAACAAGACCCCCATATATGTTGTCTACAAGAGACCCACCTCAAATCGAGGGACACATACAGACTGAAAGTGAAGGGCTGGAAAAAGATATTCCACGCAAATAGAGACCAAAAGAAAGCAGGAGTAGCAATACTCATATCAGATAAAATTGATTTTAAAACAAAGGCTGTGAAAAGAGACAAAGAAGGAAACTACATAATGATCAAAGGATCAATCCAAGATGAAGATATAACAATTATAAATATTTATGCACCCAACATTGGAGCACCGCAATATGTAAAACAATTACTAACAATTATGAAAGGGGAAATTAACAATAACACAATAATAGTGGGAGACTTTAATACCCCACTTACATCTATGGATAGATCAACTAAACAGAAAATTAACAAGGAAACACAAACTTTAAATGATACAATAGACCAGTTAGACCTAATAGATATCTATAGGACATTTCACCCCAAAACAATGAACTTCACCTTTTTCTCAAGCGCACACGGAACCTTTTCCAAGATAGATCACATCCTGGGCCATAAATCCAGCCTTGGTAAATTCAAAAAAATTGAAATCATTCCAAGCATCTTTTCTGACCACAATGCAGTAAGACTAGATCTCAATTATGGGAGAAAAACTATTAAAAATGCCAACTTATGGAGGCTGAACAACACGCTGCTGAATAATGAACAAATCATAGAAGAAATCAAAAGAGAAATTAAAATATGCATAGAAATGAATGAAAATGAAAACACAACAACCCAAAACCTCTGGGACACTGTAAAAGCAGTGCTAAGGGGGAAGTTCATAGCAATACAGGCACACCTCAAGAAACAAGAAAAAAGTCAACTAAATAACCTAACTCTACATCTAAAGAAACTAGAAAAGGAAGAAATGGAGAACCCCAGGGTTAGCAGAAGGAAAGAAATCATAAAAATTAGGGCAGAGATAAATGCAAAAGAAACAAAAGAGACCATAGCAAAAATCAACAAAGCCAAAAGCTGGTTCTTTGAGAAGGTAAATAAAATTGACAAACCACTAGCCAGACTTATCAAGAAAGAAAGGGAGAAGAACCAAATCAATAAAATTAGAAATGAAAAGGGAGAAATCACAACTGACAACACAGAAATACAAAGGATTATTAGAGAATACTATCAGCAATTATATGGCAATAAAATGAATAACTTGGAAGAAATGGACAAATTCCTAGAAAAGTACACCTTGCCAAAACTGAACCAGGAAGAAATAGAAAATCTGAACAGACCCATCACAAGCACGGAAATAGAGGAAGTAATCGGAAAGCTTCCAGCAAACAAAAGCCCAGGTCCAGACGGCTTCACAGCTGAATTCTACCAAAAATTTAGTGAAGAGCTAACACCTATTCTACTCAAACTCTTTCAGAAAATTGCTGAGGAAGGAAAACTTCCAAACTCATTCTATGAGGCCACTATCACCCTAATCCCAAAACCTGGTAAAGATCCCACAAAAAAAGAAAACTACAGGCCAATATCACTGATGAACATAGATGCAAAAATCCTTAACAAAATTCTAGCAATCAGAATCCAACAACATATTAAAAAGATCATACATCATGACCAAGTGGGCTTTATCCCAGGAATGCAAGGATTCTTCAATATCCGCAAATCAATCAACGTAATACACCACATTAACAAACTGAAAAATAAAAATCATATGATTATCTCAATAGATGCAGAGAAAGCCTTTGACAAAATACAACATCCATTTATGATAAAAACTCTCCAGAAAGTGGGAATAGAAGGGACATATCTCAACATAATAAAAGCTATATACGACAAACCCATAGCAAACATTATCCTCAATGGTGAAAAACTGAAAGCATTTCCCCTAAAGTCAGGAACAAGACAAGGGTGCCCACTCTCACCACTACTATTCAACATAGTTCTGGAAGTTTTGGCTACAGCAATCAGAGCAGAAAAAGACATAAAAGGAATACAAATTGGAAAAGAAGAAGTAAAACTTTCACTGTTCGCTGATGACATGATCCTCTACACAGAAAACCCTAAAGACTCTACCAGAAAACTACTAGAGCTAATCAATGAATACAGTAAAGTTGCAGGATATAAAATCAACACACAGAAATCCCTTGCATTCCTATACACTAATAATGAGAAAATAGAAAGAGAAATTAAAGAAACTATTCCATTCACTGTTGCAACGAAAAGAATTAAATACTTAGGAATATATCTACCTAAGGAAACAAAAGACTTGTACATAGAAAACTACAAAACACTAGTGAAAGTAATCAAAGAGGACACTAATAGATGGAGAAATATACCGTGTTCGTGGATTGGAAGAATAAATATTGTGAAAATGAGTATACTACCCAAAGTAATTTATACATTCAATGCAATCCCTATCAAGCTACCAACGATATTTTTCACAGAATTAGAACAAATAATCTCACAGTTTGTATGGAAATACAAAAAACCTCGAATAGCCAAAGCAATCTTGAAGAAGAAAAATGGAACTGGAGGAATTAACCTGCCAGACTTCAGGCTCTACTACAAAGCCACAGTCATCAAGACAGTATGGTACTGGCATAAAGACAGAAATATAGATCAATGGAACAAAATAGAAAGCCCAGAGATAAACCCACGCACCTATGGACACCTTATCTTTGACAAAGGAGGCAAGAATATAAAATGGACAAAAGACAGTCTCTTTAACAAGTGGTGCTGGGAAAACTGGTCAGCCACTTGTAAAAGAATGAAATTAGAACACTTCCTAAATAAACTCAAAATGGATTAGAGAGCTAAATGTAAGACCAGATACTATAAAACTCCTAGAGGAGAACGTAGGCAAAACACTCTCTGACATAAATCACAGCAGGATCCTCCAAGACCCACCTCCCAGAATATTGGAAATAAAAGCAAAAATAAACAAATGGGACCTAATTAAAATCAAAAGCTTCTGCACAGCAAAAGAAACTCTAAGCAAGGTGAAAAGACAGCCTTCAGAATGGGAGAAAATAATAGCAAATGAAGCAACTGATAAAGGATTAATCTCCAAAATATACAAGCAGCTCCTGCAGCTCAATTCCAGAAAACTAAGTGACCCAATCAAAAAATGGGCCAAAGAACTAAACAGACATTTCTCCAAAGAAGACATTAAGATGGCTAACAACCACATGAAAAAATGCTCAACATCCCTCATCATCAGAGAGATGCAAATCAAAACCACAATGAGATACCATTTCACACCAGTCAGAATGGCTGCTATCCAAAACTCTACATACAATAAATGCTGGAGAGGGTGTGGAGAGAAAGGAACCCTCTTACACTGTTGGTGGGAATGCAAACTAGTACAGCCACTTTGGAGAACAGTGTGGAGATTCCTCAAAAAACTGGAAATAGAACTGCCATATGATCCAGCAATTGCACTCCTGGGCATACACACCGAGGAAACCAGAATTGAAAGAGACACATGTACTCCAATGTTCATTGCAGCACTGTTTATAATAGCCAGGGCATGGAAGCAACCTAGATGTCCATCTGCAGATGAATGGATAAGAAAGCTTTGGTACATATACACAATGGAGTATTTTTCAGCCATCAAGAAAAATGCATTTGAATCAGTTCTAATGAGGTGGATGAAATTGGAGCCAATTATACAAAGTGAAGTAAGCCAGAAAGAAAAACATCAATATAGTATACTGACGCATATATATGGAATTTAGAAAGATGGAAACCTGAAACCTGTGTACGAGACTGCAAAAGAGACATAGACATATAGAACAGTCTTTGGGACTCTGTGGGAGAGGGTGAAGGTGGGATGATTGGGGAGAATGGCATTGTAGCATGTATATTAGCATATGTGACCAGTCCAGGTTCGACGCATGATGCAGGATGCCTGGGGCTGGTGCACGGGAATGACATGGGGGGAGGATATGGGGAGGAGGGAGGTGGGAGGGGGGTTCGGGAGGGAGAGCACATGTACACCCGGGGCGGATTCATGTCAATGTATCGCAAAACCAGCCAATATATTAATGAAAGGTAATTTGCCTCCAATAAAATAAATTAAAATTAAAAATAAATAAATAAATAAAAAGAAAAAAAAAAGTAAATACCAAAGTTGTGGACACATTTGAATGGAACGCAACTGAAGATTTGCCTACTGGCTTCATGGATCAAGGTGTAGAAACTATTTCTGGACTCAACAGCAGGCGCCCAACCCCTCACTGAAATATGAAATCTGCAAAGACAGCTTTGTTGCAGAAAGCTGACAGCAGTTTCTGCTGGTTGTGTGGTTCAGGGGCCTCCACGGGCAAGACGGAGACTCTCCATTCAGCACCTTGACACCCTCATTTTCTTTCCAGTAGGAAATGATCCACTGAAAGGGTCCAATCAACTCTGCCACACCTCTCTGCCTCCCAGCTGCAACTCCTCCAGGAGAGACGAAAAGGAGAAATTGATGGTTAGTTTCTCATTTTATTGTTTAGAAGCCACCATGAATTCCAAGTTCAGGAAAGTGCAGACACGGTCAGAACAAACTTGTCCTTAAGTGCTGGGGATTCTTTCTCCCTGGTGTCCTGGGGATCTAGGAAAGTGAAGTTGGGGACAGGAGGCAGGTGAAGGGTAGGGGCTGTGATACTGGGCTTGAAGTTGAGTAGACAAAGGAGGGCAAGGCGGGTATCCTGGTAGGAAAGTCAGGGGTCTTCAAGATGGCACTTGAGATGAGGGCCAGTATGTAGGAACTTGCTACATGGTTTGGGAATCAGAAATACGCCTGATGGCTACATAGTTTTTCTTTCATTTGGGCAAGATGATTTTTTAAAAGTACATTTATAAATAGTATTAATGGTATATATATGTCAGTTCCAATCTCCCAATTCATCTCAACCCTGCCTTCTCCGTTGGTAGCCATACCTTTGGTCTCTAGGTCTGTGTCTCTATTTCTGCTTTGTAAATAAGATCGTCTATATCAATTTTTTCAGATTCCACATGTATGCGTTAATATACGACATTTGTTTTTCTCTTTCTGACTTACCTCACTCTGTATAAAATAGGTAACTAATGAGAGCTATGATGCTTTTGAATTGTGGTGCTGGAGAAGACTCTTGAGAATCCCTAGAACAGCAAAGAGATCAAACCAGTGAATCCTAAAGGAAGTCAATCCTGAATATTCATTGGAAGGACTAATGCTGAAGCTGAAGCGCCAATACTTTGGCCACCTGATACAAAGAGCTGACTCATGGAAAAGACCCTGATGCTGGGAAAAATTGAAGACAGAAGAAGGGGGTGACAGAGAATGAGATCATTGGATGGCATCACTGACTCAATGGACATGAGTTTGCACAAGCTCCAGGATATAGTGAAGGACAAGGAAGCCTGATGTGCTGCAGTCCTTAGGGTCACAAAGAGTTGGACTTGACTTAGCAACTGAACAACAGCAATTGTATACCCCAGGGAACTCCACTTAATGCTCTATGGTGACCTAAATGAGAAAGAAATCCAAAAAAGGTGGAATATATGTATACATATAACTGATCCATTTTGCTAAAGAAAAACTTTGTAAAGTATATTTGAATTTCACCTCTCGGCCAGCACAGTTCCAGCTCCTCCACGCTATTTAGGGTGCTGGTTGCCCTCTGTGGTCCAGAGTTACCATTGGTGGAATCTGACTAAAGTGAGCCATCACCCCAAATCCTGGTATGATGAACCTTGCCATACAGGTGATTTTCCAATTTCTTCCCTAAGCCAATGACTCGAGGTCCTTACTATATAGAAGAAAGAAGAAAGAGAAATCTCTTCTTTTATCACTTACATAGCACTTAGACACCTTATGTACTGGGTCTTATTCTTAGTGATTTCCAAATATTAACTCACAACATACATAAATTCTCTGCTAGGAGATTTCATATCTATTATTTATTCTGGACTCCCTAGAAATTATATTTGGGAAGTACTTATACCAGAATCATGGGGTTCTTGTTAACAATGATGATTTCTAGATCAATTCAAAACCAGTCTTTTCAACAACCACGTGAGGTCAGCATATGAACCTCTCTCTTACAGATGAGAAAACTGAGATGCAGAGAAATTCATATCCCGCGCAAGGAAACATGACTGACGATTAAGTGCCAGAGTCAAGAACAAAACCTGAGTCTGCCAAACTCTAAAGCTCATAGTCCTTCAGCAGCGACATGGTACAGAATCAAACCCCAAGGGAGAACGAGCACACTGATGCTATCCTGCTGCAATTTCAGAAAAAGACCTCATGCATCTACCTTGTGGGACATATTCCAAAAGGACATTGCCATATTGCAAACATGGTGCCTTGGGAAACCTAAACTACTGTGTGACGGGGATCTGGGTGACTGGGACCAGGACCCAGGGAGGGACAGAAATTAGGGTCTGTGCAGATTATAGATCATCCAGGCAGAAGAATGTGTTGTCGGGATGCAAAGAATGAAGGAAACTGGAGTATCCCAAGCAATCCATGAAGGGACTTAACCAGTAAGGATGCAAAGGACAACAGGGAAACTGATCAGGAGCTAACAGAACCCCAGCCGCTGGGCTGAGTTTCCAGGGCAGGGTTGGGGTCCCTGGGTGAACTGATGAGAGCAGAAAAACATGGAGAATAAGACAGGGGCGGTGGCCTGAGTCCTGAGATATGGCTTGCATGCATCAGTCCCTCAGCCATTTCCAACTCTCTGTGACCCCACGGACTTTAGCATGCCAGGCTCCTCTGTCCATGCGATTTTTCAGGCAAGAATACTGGACTAGGTTGCCATTTTCCTCCTCCAGGGATCCTCTTGACCCAGGGAGCAAACCTGCATCTCCCATGTCTCCTGCACTGCAGGTGAATTCTTTACCTGCTGAGCCATCAGGGAAGCAGAGCCCCAGCAATCAGGGCAGAAGCTCCATGATCACAGCTGTGGCTCATGGTCAGGTTGGGCCAGTGGTCCCAGTGGTCCCTGAAGGACACATCTTCCACACTTTTCTGTGGACCACATTGTCCTTGGAGATGGTGGTAGGTAATCTTGTCCATGGCCCTGGGCTAAGCAAAGTTAACCAAATACTTTACTGTTGTTACTGCAGAGACAGTCATATACTCAGCTTCATTTCAAATCTTCAGAAAGGGAAGGTAAGGCATTTCCAAAATATTTTATCTCAGAATGCCTTTTTTGTTTTTTAACAGGTCATCTCTTGTTAGCTTTTGGAATATCAAAACGCTTCTTGGGAAATAATGAGGCAATGTTTCTTAAATTAATTCTCCAGCCCCAAGATTGAAAATAGGTCCTTAAAGTAGAGCAATGCTGTGCCAGTAGCTTGGGGGTCCAGGTGTCTCAGCCTGGAGTGCAGAGTAGGGCCAGATGGACACAGAGCACGATATACGGAAGAAGCATCATTTCTGCTTTAGAAAATGTACACTGTATGGAAACCCCAGTTCTTTCAAAAAGGTTCAGTTCAGTTCAGTTCAGTTCAGTCGCTCAGTCGTGTCCGACTCTCCGCGATCCCATGAATCATAGCACGTCAGGCCTCCCTGTCCATCACCAACTCCCGGAGTACACTCAAACTCATGTCCATCGAGTCGGTGATGCCATCCAGCCATCTCATCCTCTGTCGTCCCCTTCTCCTCCCGCCCCCAACCTTTCCCAGCATCAGAGTCTTTTCCAGTGAGTCAACTCGTCGCATGAGGTGGCCAAAGTATTGCAGTTTCAGCTTTAGCATCAGTCCTTCCAATGAACACCCAGGATTGATCTCCTTTAGAATGGACTGATTGGATCTCCTTGCAGTGCAAGGGACTCTCAAGAGTCTTCTCCAACACCACAGTTTAAAAGCATCAATTCTTCAGCGATCTTTTCCCTGTCTACCAGGCCGCGCTGTTCTCGGTGTGAAATCTTTGCTAGCTTTCTGCTCCCCTTTTTATGGAGTCAATCACCAAAAATAAAATGGGATATATCCATACAATGGTATATTTAACAGCAAAAAATGATACAGTGAAGTACTGAGACATCCTACAACAGGGATGAACCTCAAAAACTTTACACTGAGTAAAGAAGCCAGACACAGAAAACTACACCATGTATGAGTCCATTTATATGCAATATCCAGAAGTGGCAAGTCCTTTGAGATAGAAAGCAAATGGATGGTTGCCAGGAGACAGAGATGGAGGAAAAGGAAGAGTGACTGCCAAAGGCTGTGGGTTTCTTGGGGGGGGAGGAATAAAAATATTCTAAAATGAGATTTTGACGATGGTCACACAGTGCTGTGAATACATCTTTGCTGTTGTCGTCGTCACTCATTTCTAAGTCGCGTCCAGCTCTTTCAACCCCATGGACTGTAGCACGCTACGCTTCCCTGTCCTTCACTGTCTCCTGGAGTTTGCTCAAACTCATGTCCATTCAGTTGGTGATGCTATCTAACCATCTCATCCTCTGCCATCCCCTTCTCCTTCTGCCTTCAGTCTTTCCCAGCATCAGGGTCTTTTCCAATAAGTCAGCTCTTCTCATCAGGTGGCCAAAGTATTAGAGCTTCAACTTCAGCACCAGTCTTTCCAATAAATATTTGGGGTTGATTTCCTTTAGGATTGACTGATTGGGTCTCCTTGCAGTCCAAGGGACTCTCAAAAGTCTTCTCCAACACCACAGTTCAAAAGCATCAGTTCTTCAGTGCTCACCCTTCTTTAGGGTCCAACTCTCACATCCAAATATATTTTTAAAATGTTGAATCTTACATTGTACCTTTAAATGGTATGTGAATTAAATCTTAATAAAACTTTTAAAAAAGAAGAGTTGCAAATGCTTGGCTCTTCTGAGAGCAAAGAGAACCCTTTCTTGCCTTCCTACCTGCTCAGGGCTTGAAGAAATCAGCACTTCCTTTTTGGTTAAGTCACTAAAACTCTGAGGTGGGGAGAAGCAGGCTCCCTTCTAACTGTACCCCTGGAATTCTTACCCTTGATAAAGCAATTTCCTAGACATTCTCCCGGAAAAAAACTCTCATCTTCTAGGCCAAAACCATGAACTGATAGAGGTATTTTTTTTCCTTCTTAAACAAAGGTCTTGTTTGAAGTGAGGTAAAGTAAAGAACAGCAACGAGAAAACGAATCATGCAGGAAGAAAACGTTGAACCAAAACATAAAAATGTCAATAGTTTTCTTTTCATTTCAAGGAAGGCCTTTGTGGTTAGTAGCATTTTTCACAAGAGTTTTCAAGGTGTGGGAGAGAATTTTTCTCCAGTTTCTATCCGAGCAGTTGAAACACCAGCAGGCCAGCAATAAAATGTGAAGATAGTATTTCTTGGAAATCAGGGTTGATGGGTGACCCTATAATAACCAAACCAGCAAGAAAGTTAAGAACACAGAAAACTCCTATAATTCCAGGTGGAAGAGAAATGAAAGATTTTCAATCAATGACAGAGACAGCAGAGAGGCCCAGTGGCCTTTTCATGATTAATGGAAATTCTGAAAGATTTTACCAGAATTTTGATCTTAATAATTAAGAAATGGAAAGCAGTAGACTCATTTCCTCTCAATTTCTTGGTTTTTCTTTTAAACTGGTTTACCTAGATTTGGACTTTCTAGGGTCAACATAGATGTGGAAAAATCTGCTATAAAGAGTGACCTACTTAGAGTTCAGTGATATTTTTGTAGAAACTTGAGAGTCACCTAGTAGAGCCACTCATGTTTCAGACAAAGAAATGGAGGGTCCAGATCAACTGAGTAATTTTCTAGGGTGAGTTATCTAATAAGTGACAAACCAAGACTGCAACCCAGGTCTTCTAACTCTAAAGCTGAGGTTCTTTTACCTACCCTTCACTCTCTCTGTTCATCTCACTTTGGGGGAGAAAAAAAATTAAGTGTTCATTTGTGGAGAAAGGGTCAATTTACTCACGATTACATTAAAAGGAAAGGGATTCATAACCACAAGAAGAAGGCCAAAGGAGAAATTAGAGATGATGTATGTGCTTCATCAGTCTGAATCTGAATGATGTTTGTGCATGCTCAATCTGATGCCGAAGCTGAAGCTCTAATATTTTGGCCACCTTATGCAAAGAACTGACTTATTGGAAAAGACCCTGATGCTGGGAAAGATTGAAGGCAGGAGGAAAGGTGATGACAGAGGATGAGATGGCTGGATGGCATCACCAGCTCGGTGGACATGAGTTTGAGCAAGTTCTGGGAGATGGTGATAGAAAGGGAAGCCTGGTGTGCTGCAGTCCCTGGGGCCCCAAAGAGTCAAACAAACTGAACAATTGAACTAACTGTGTGCACGCTCAGTTGTGAGCTTAGCATGGACCGTAGCCTGTCAGGTTCCTTTGTCCATGGGATTTCCCAGGCAAGAAGACTGGAGTGGGTTGCCATTTCCTACTCCAGAGGATTTTCCTGATCCAGGGATCCAACCCATGTCTCTTGCATCTCCTCCCTTGGCAGGTGGATTCTTTACCACTAGTGCCACCTGGGAAGTTCACAGATGATAAGTAAGTAAATAAGTGTTAGTCGCTCAGTCATGTCCAACTCTATGCAACACCACAGACTGTAGCCACAAGGCTCTTCTCTCCATGGAATTCTCCAGGCAAGAATACTGAAGTGGGTTGCTGTTCCCTTCTCCAGGAGATCTTCCCACCCAGGGACTGAACCTGGATCTCCCACATTGCAGGAAGATTCTTCACCATCTGAGTCACCAGGGAAGCCCAGAGATGATAATTATCTGTTATTGAAAAGAAACTGTTTAACCACTATATAATAAATTTCTATTTATTTTTGTATTATTTGCTTAGGAAAAAAGTGATGCTTTCCAAGCAAGATTACATTCCAGTTTAAGCTCAAAATTCTCTCACGTTGGGCAACACTTTACCCTCTCACCCATGAATACTATTAGTCATGCAGAGAATAAATATGCCATAATTGTAATCGCTGTTGCTAGAAATACTCTCAGAAAGGGAACTCTTTTTGTGAGCAAAATGTTATGATCAGTGGGTAAATTCATCACAAGCAAAAACAAAGACACAAAAGAGAAACTTAAAGTGCTTTGCAATAAAAATCAATAGAAATGAACATAAAACCATAAAACTCCTAGAAGGTAACACTGGAGAAAATCTTGTACATGGCAACATATTTTACAATCCATCAAATTTTGATAAATTGGACTTTAAAACTTAAAAACTTCTTCTCTGCAAAAGACAAGGGCAAGAGAATGAGAAAGGAGGCCCCAGATATTTGCAAGATTTGTGATAAAGAATTGTTATCCAAAATATACGAAAATTTTTTAATACATTTAGAAAAAAAAAATTTTTAATGGACAAAAGACACTGACAGATACCCCACCAAAGAAGATATACAGATGGCAAATAAGCATATGAAAAGATGCTCCACATAGTAAGTCATCAGAGAAACGCAAATTAAAATAACAAAGAGATACTAGCTGGGGGAAATGGGAAAACTTTCAGCCACTTTGAGCGACAGTTTAGCAGTTTCTTACAAAATTGAACATACTCCTACCGTACAATCCAGCAGTTGTACTCCTTGGTATTTATCCAAAGGAGATGAAAACTCACGTTCGCACAAACACCTGCACGTGGACATTTATAGCCACTTTATTCATAATTGCGAAACTTGGAAGCTAGTCAAAAGTCGTTCAACGGGTAAATGAACAAATAAACTTTGAAACATCCAGGTGATGAATATCATTCAGTGTGAAAAAGAAATGAGTTGTCAAACCTTGGAAAAAACATGGCAGAAATTTAAATGTATACTCCTAAGTGAAAGATGCCAATAGGAAAAGGTCATAAATGTATGATTCTAATGACATGACATTTGGAAAAAGCAATACTGTGAAGGCAGTAAAGAGATGAGTGGTTGTCAGGAGTTGGGGGTGGGGAAGGGAGAGGGATGAAAAGACAGAGCCCAGAGAGTTTTCAGGGCAGTGAAAATATGACGCCATAATAACGGATTAATTTCATTATACATTTGTCCAAACCCATAGAACAAACCCTAGTGTAAACTATGGACTTGAGGGATTACGTGATTTTGATATGTCAATGTAGGTTTGTCACTTGTCACAAATGTGCCATCTGCTGCAGGATGTTGATGGTGGGGAAACCTGACTGGGGCTGGAGAAGGCAGTACATGTGAAATTTCTGCTCCTTCCTCTCAATTTTGCTATGAATCTAAAACTTTAAAAAAAAAAAAGTTTCAATGCAAATAAATCAACAGAACCCTGGTGATTATTTATAATGATAAAGCAGGGGAAGGATAGGTGAGACTTTAGCTGGACACAGATCCCTGATACTGTCAGAAACCCTGGGGGAGACAGCAGACCTAAGAGAACCCAGAATGTGTGAGTTAGAACTTAAAGAACAAAGCAATCACTGCCTTTAACCATGTATGCATGCCTATGGCCTGTGGTTAGTGAACAAGAGTTGAGTGTTCTGCCAATAGTGCAAGCTATATGGTTTACAAGGCAGGACCGGCCACTGACAAGTATGAATTTCATTCAAATAGTATGTTATAATCATCCCTTTTCATCACACAGGCTTCAGAGCAAATAAATATGACTTCCTACAGCTTTCAAACCCTCTCTCTTTTCTTTGGTTTGTGTTCTGAGTTTATGGGTTTGCTTTGTGCTTTACGTGTGACCTTCACTGCTTTGAGGATCTCAAGGAGCTGAATCCCAAGGGGAGAACCTCCATAACGACCTGGAAGACCTCACACCGAGGAGAAACATTTAAGAATAGACTTAAAAGAATTCCAGCATGGGAAAGGAGGAAGGAGACCTACAGATAGCCTAGCAAAACCTTTGCTTTTAGTGGTTTTTCAAGTGGTCATGTATGAATGTGAGAGTTGTACCATAGAAAAGTCTGAGCACCAAAGAATTGATGCTTTTGAGTTGTGGTGCTAGAGAATACTCTTGAGAGTCCTGATGCTGAAGCTGAGGCTCCACTACTTTGGCCACCTGATGTGAAGAGCCAACTCACTGGAAAAGACCCTGATGCTGGGAAAGATTGAGAGCAGGAGGAGAAGGGGGCGACAGAGGATGAGACAGTGGATGGCATCACTGACTCAATGGGCATGCGTGTGTGCTAAGTCCCTTCAGTGGTGCCTGACTCTTTGTGACCCCATGTATTGTGGCCCACCAGGCGCCTCTGTCCATAGGATTCTCCAGGCAAGAATACTGAAGTGGGTTGCCATTTCCTTCTCCAGGAGATCTTCCTGACCCAGGGATCTAAACTGTGTCTCTTACATCTCCTGCATTGACAGGCTGGTTCTTTACCACTAAGTGCCACCAGGGAAGCCCCAGAGTTTGAGTAAACTCAGGGAGATAGTAAAGGACAGGGAAGCCTGGCGTGCTGCAGTCCACGGGGTCACAAAGAGTTGGACACAACTGAGGGACTAAACAACAAATAGTGGGGAGCCCAGGGTTAAAGAAGGCAAGTGACTGGCCCTGAGTTAGTCACCTTGTTGGAGTACACCCCTACCTGCTGCCATTCAGATCAGTCCTGGAATAACTACATTCACCTATTTCTTAAATTTCTTTTTTTAATATTTATTTATTTATTTGGCTGTGTTGGGTCTTCACAGTGGCACGTTGGACCTTCTGTCTTCATTGGGGCCTGCAGGAGCTTTAGCTGTGGCATGCAGAGTGTGTCCACATTCCTCAAGCATTCCAGCACGTTCTCTAGGACTGTTTCTGATGCGGAGGAAATTAACACTCCTCCAAAATCCAGCAGCCTTTCTCTTCATTTGAAGCGTGCTCCCTGCACAAGTTCTTGCGAGCAAAACAAGGTCCTGTGTTCTTTGACACAGCTCAAAGTTCCATAGACTCATGATCAGTTTGAAAAAGAAGTTCCAGAAATGAGGAAACTCTAAGGAAAACACCTATCTGACAAGGCTGGGCGAAATTATCAGAAGTCATCGTGACAGTGCCAACAATAAAGATACACAAAGTGTGAATTGTAATAAAGAGCTGCTACTCAAGCGAAATGTATTTCTCAGCAAACATTTTGTTTGCTAGCAGGTTGAATTCCTAAAAAATTTTCTTTGACCAAATAACACTTCTTAAAGCTAACACATTTTTTTGGGGGGGTAGCCTTGTCAGCTTTATATTTTGCAAATACTTTCAGATCTTTCAAGGTTTCCCCCTGTACTAAACAAGATCCTCAGAGTCATCCAGTTTGCAAAGGTGGTGTGGTTGGCTGAATACTGGCCCCGAAGATGTTCAGGTCCTAATGCCTAGAACCTGTAACTTTTCATGGCAAAATGGACTTTGCAGATTTGATTAAAGGTTTTGAGATGGGGAATTTATCCCAGAAATCAGGTCAGGCCCTACATGTAATCATAGGGGTCCTTATAAAAGGGAGGATGGGACCTCCCTGGTAATCCAGTGGTTAGGTCTTTGCCTTCCAATGCAGGGGGCACAGTTTCGATCCCTGGTCAGAGAGCTAAGATCCCACATGCCTCACGGCCAGAAAAACCTAAAAACATAAAACAGAAGCATTACTGAGACAAATTCAACAAAGACTTTAAAAAATGGTCCACACACACACACAAAATCTTAAAAAAGAAAAAGGGAGGCAGAGGGAGATTTGACTACAGAGGAAGAAGAAAGCAGTGACAGGAAGAAAGCAGTGAGAGTGGCAGCAAGAGGCTGCAGTGACGCGAAGAAGGAATCCACAAGGCCTCCAGAGACCATCAATAGCAAAGACAGGGAAGTAGATCCTCCCCCCAGAGACTTCTGGAAAACCCTCTCCTGCCCACACCTTGATGGCCACCCAGGGAAGCTGATCTCAGACCTCTGGCTTCCAGAACTGTAAGAGAATCCATGTGTGCTGTTTGAAGCCAGGTGGTTATTTGATACAACAGGAAAACTTGTGCAAGCATGCGTGCTAAAAGCAACTAACCTCCAAACGGTGAGCCAAGGTATGTTTTCTTTTTCAACTGAAATAGAGTTGACTTGCAATATTATATTAGTTTCAGGTGTACAACATGGTGAGTCAATATTTTGATAGCTCAGACTCCATGTAAAGTTACTGTAACATACTGGCTATGTTCCCTGTGCAAAATATTATTGGTTGGCCAAAAAGTTCATTCGGGGTTTTCTGTTACCGCTTATGGAAAAACCTGAATGAACTTTTCAGCCAACCCAATACATCCTTGTACCCTATTTACTATATCCATAGGAGCCTGTATTTCTTAATCCCCTTCTCTCATCTTACCCTTCACTCCACCCCACCCCCTGTTGGTAACCACTAGTTTGTTCTCTGTATTTCTGTGCCTATTTATGTTTTGCTACATTAGTTTCTTTATTTTTTCGGTTCCACATATAAGTGAAAACAAATAGTATTTGTCCTTTCCTGTATGATTCATTTCACTAAGCCTAATACTCCTTGGGTCCATTCATGTTGCTGAAAATGACAATTTCATTCTTTTTTACGACTGAGTAGTATTCCATTGTGATATTTAAAATGCACATATATGCATATATTTCACACTTTTTTTGTCCACTCATCGCTTGATGGACATTTAGATTGCTTTCACCTGAAGATCCAGAAATAGAAACACACTTTCATCAAGCAGGACCTAACAGGAGGAACGAGACCCAGAGGGAATTCCACAAGTTTGCACAGCCTTCAGGGCATATTGCTCACACTGTTTTTTCCATGTGCCCTAAGAAAGTTTCAGGGCCTAAAGAATTTCCAAATTAGTAAATGAGCCCAGAGTATATTGCTATTGATAAACAATAAACCACATAGGAACAATTCCCAAGCCATTCCCTTTAGGTACTAATGAGCAAATGAAAAATATCAATAGTATTCACCAAGAGTGAATCTTGTCATGAACTTCAGCAGAAGAGTGTCACAAAATTGCACTGCTCCCCATCTTATGATTCCACAACTTTCTTTTGAAAGACAATGATCAGACAGTCTCTCCTGGGAGTGAGCCAGTCTGGTCCTGATGCTTTAAGGCAAGGTAGAGTCTGTATTTAACCAATGGGCTCCACTGGTGACTCAGATGGTAAAGACTCTCCCTGCAATGAAAAAGACCCAGGTTTAATCCCTGGATCAGGAAGATCCCCTAAAGAAGGGAATGGCAACCCACTCCACTATTCTGGCCTGGAGAATCCCATGGACAGAAGAGCCTGGCAAGCTACAGTCCATGGGTTTGCAAAGAGCTGGACACGACTGAGCAACTAAACACATATTTAAGCAGGCTGTCACTTCCAGCCCACTCTCTGATTTCCCTGGGCACCCTGGCTTCAAACCCCAGCCATCCTCCTAGCCACGGAAAACAGAACACTCCTATTACGAAGAAAGTGGAAGTATAGCCAGCTGAGTGTTGGTCAGTGGCAGGAGAATTCATCTGACCTCTTTATCCTACTATTTATTAAATAGAAAAAGCTGAGAAGTAAGACTATGAAGAAAGTCAACAATGGTTCAAGGAATTTGTTAGAGAATAATCCACCCGTGAGGGCTTCCCTGGTGGCTCAGCTGGTAAATTATTCACCTGCAGTGCAAAAGACACGGATTCGATCCCTGGGTCAGGAAAACCCTCTGGAAAAGTAAATGGCAACCCACTCCAGTATTCTTGCCTGAGAAATCCCATGGACTGAAGAGTCTGGCAGGCTCGAGTCCATGGGGTCCCAAGGATCAGACACAACTGAGCAATTGAGCATCCTTCTCCCTGCTTCCACCCATGACCCTCCCTCCTTCCCTCTCTTGCAGAAAATGGGTGGGCATACCCTTCACTGCCTCCAGCCTGGACCTGAGACCCTGGAGCCCAGGGGTGCCCTTGGCCCTGGAGATGTGCAGCCTCCATGGAGGAGGAGCTGGTGCCCGCGGAGCTGCCAGACACTGCAGACCTGGTGGAAGCCAACAGGGTGCCTGAGCTGCGCTCCCCTGGTGACTAAACCACCTTCCCTACGAATCAATCAGGGAGATTTCATCACTCTTTCCATTTCCCCATTTCATATGAAAGCTCTTTTGAGGCTTCCCCTGTTGTATCTGAAAACAACAAAGATTAATGTCTTGTAACTGGGGGTAGGAGTGTGAGAGGATGAAAAATTTCGATATATGATGACAGTGTGTATCACCACTGACCCAGCAATCTGCATTTTGTTCCACCCACTTACCCTTTATCTTATTATTATAACATTTAAACAACAGTTCACATGCCACTCCCGGGATAAGCAAAGATTGTCATTTTTCAAAACCAGTGGAGAAACTGGGCCAAGAAGCATTCTGAAACCACAAAGCTTACTTCTAACAAGAGAGAGCTTGCTGTGCTTTACCCATGCTGTCCTGCTCGGCCTTTCATTGCATCAGGCACACAAGAGTGTCTTTCTCTTGAAAGGACCTTCATGTCTAACTGCATCAACCTTCTCCAGTATTCTCGCCTGGAGAATTCCACGGACAGAGGAGCCTGGTGGGCTACAGTCCATGGGGTTGCAAAGAGTCGGATATGACTGAGCGACTCACACTTTCTTTTAGACTTTAACCTGCAGTTTTTCTACCTAAAACTGGTACCCAAATTTGGAGACTGTTTTTTCAACATTGACTTTGCCCCAAGGAAAGAAAGCAATGTATTAGATCTCAGGCAAGCTTTCAATGCAAGAAGAGTCTATGAATATAAGGCAGTGTTCTCTCTGTCCTTCAGCTCCTTCTGTGTGTCTGTGTGTCCTCTGTGTGTGTATTTTTTCTTAAGAACTAGTAAATATGTATATATACATAACATAGATACACATGTTCTGCTGTGCTGTACTTAACTAAGCTCAGTCGTGTTCAACTCTTTGTGACCCCATGGACTGTAGCCGGCTAGGCTCCTCTGTCCATGCAGATTCTCCAGGCAAGAATACTGGAGTGGGTAGCCTATCCCTTCTCCAGGGGAACTTCCTGACCCAGAAACTGAACCAGGGTCTCCTGCATTGCAGGCAGATTCTTTACCAGCTGAGCTACCAGGGAAGCCCATAGAGACACATATTATTTATGTGTCTGTACATACACATATTTAATGATTCTTCAAAAGATTATTCTCAGAACTTATGGTTGCCAGGGGGGAAGGATGAGGAGAAGGGATAGTTAGGGAGTTTGAGGTGGACATGTACACACTGCTCTGTTTCAAACGGATAACCAACAAGTCCTGCTGTGTAGCACAGGGAACTCTGCTCAGTGCTCTGTGGCAGCTGGGATGGGAGGGGAGCTCAGGGGAGAATGGATGCATGTGTATGGATGGCTGAGCGCCTTTACTGCTCCCTGAAGCTGTCACATTGCTTGTTTCAGTTATGCTCCAATACAAAATTAAAATAGTTTTTTAAAAATTGCTCTCAGTAGTCAGTCTGGGGTTATCAACAAGGGGAACAGGCTACTTTCACCCAGATAGCACCGTGGGATTTTAGGGGTCGGCGGCGGGTTATCTCTGCCTGGGCTGAGGTTGTGGCCAAAAGCTGCTGGACAGAGTGAGGGGCTCACAGGAATCCTGAGAAAGTGATCCTTGCCCCTCCATGCACACACTCACCACGGTGGGTTGGCAGCATTATTCTTAGAACTGCAGTCTGTTTTCTGGCAATTCACAGCACCAGCAGTGGAGAAGAATCCATCTCTTATCAGGAATTTGTCTTGGGAATTCCAATCTTGGCAGTCCAGTGGTTAGGACTCAGTGCTTGCACTGTCAAGGGCCTGGGTTCAATCCCTGGTCCGGGAACTAAGATCCCACAAGCTGCATGGCATGGACAGAAAAGAGTTGATCCAAAAGTCAGATGATTAAAAAAAGGATTTTGCTCCTCCTAGAAGGAAAAGGCAACCCACTCCAATATTCTTGCCTGGAGAATCCCAGGGATGGAGGAGCCTGTTGGGCTGCCATCTATGGGGTCACACAGAGTCGGACATGACTGACGCAACGTAGCAGCAGCAGGTCAATTTAATAAATGATTTATAAGCACCTGGTCTCATTGGCATGGTGGAGTCATAGTAATGTACAGTCGTGGCTTCCCACCACTGTTTGGATGAAGACAAAATTCTTCACGTGGCCCCTAACCCTTTGTGGTCCAGCTCCTGGCAACTCCTCCCGCCTCTCTCGCTCAAGCCCCACTTCCACCTCTGTCCTGAAGCCATGTGGTCCGTGAAAAACAAGAACCATCCCAGAAAAAGCCATTGTCCAGTCACTGACTGATGCTGTGCTCAAATCAGGGCAAACCTTTCCTGTAAAGCCCCAGATAGTAAATTTGTTAGCCTTTGCAGGCCATCAGATGTATGTCACAACTACTTGACTCTGTCCTTATAACACAAGAGTCCACGGACAAGCACACGAGTGGGCAGGACTGGGTTCCAGTAGAACTTGATGGCACTTAAATGTAAATTTTGTAAAACTCTCACATTATAAAATGCTACTTTCCCTTGATTCTTTTCCCCAACCAATTAGACATGTAAAAACTGGTCTTAGATCTTGGGTTGAATAAAAGCAGGTGGCAGGTCAGATTTGGGCCTCAGCCATGAGTTTTCAACCCTTGCTCTAAATCACCTACTCTTGCAAAGTCCAGATGAGGTCTTAATATGAACACAAAACAGGTTAATGGCAGCGAACTTCCCTAAGCTACTACCCTGTCAACAGGATAATATCTTAAGCATCAGATGACCTGGAGTCTAACAGAGAAATCACTCACATTATTCACTGATCATCACTGGGGGTTATCATTTCACAAAGAAAGCAAGGCTTCAGTAGTTGTGGCACAATAGCTTAGTTGCTCCATGGCATGTGGGATCCTACCAGACCAGGGATCGAACCCATGTCCCCTGTGTTGGCAGGTGGATTCTTAACCACTGGACCACCAGGGAAGTCCCCTACAACGTCTTCACATGGTCTTTCCTCCTGGTGTGTGTGTGCTCCAATCTCTCCCTAGGACAGGAGTCATGCTAGAGTAGGGTCCACCTCAACGGCTTCATTTAACCGTAATTATCTCTTTAGAGGTTCTATCTCCAAGCATAGTCACGTTCTCAGGTGTTGGGATTAGGACATGAATATATGAATTTTGTAGGGGAGACACAATTCAGCCCAAAACTGCTCTTCATAAGGAATCTACTGGTTATAGCTAGCAGGAAGCTGCTGTACAACACAGGAAGCTCAGTTCAGTGCTCTGTGATGACCTATGACCTAGAGGAGAGGGTTGGGTGGGGAGGAGGGAAGCTTAAGAGGGAGGGGCTATATGTATACTTAGAGCTGATTCACATTGTACAGCAGAAACTGACAATACTGTAAAGCAATTATTCTTCAAATAAAAAATAATTAAAAAAAATTTTTTTAAGCATAAAAAAGAAGAAATTTTTGACGGTCCTCCTTTTGTCCAGATGCAAGAGCCAAAAATGCTGGGGATGATACAGTAAAGGATGAAAGTGGTCATTCTCACAAGTCAGCTGGAACTGACCCTTCCGCTCTAAAAAAGACCTCCTTCATCTAAGTCCGCCCAGAGCGCCCACTTTTCCTGCCTCCCCCAAGAACTCTTACAAGGCTACCCACCCATGTGTCCAAACGTGTTGGCCTGAAATAACCTCTTGGAGTTTTTATGATGGCCGCACGTGGACTCAAGGCGAGGTCATCTCTGGCAGCCCCGCTGTAGCCTCTACACTCCTCCGAGGGATCAGGAGAAATGGAGCTTGTGTCACCGGTGCCGAGGAGCTTCTGAGACAAAAGATGGGGAGAGGGTGGGGGTTGGGGGTGGGATGGAAGGCTGAGGACAAAGGTTGAGTCCCATCCCTTCGCATCCCTGGTTTTCCACCTGATGAAACTCTGCAGCACGAAGACGGGGCTCTTTCTCTCCAAGATCACGTGCACGTTTTCCAAAACGGCCTTCTGTGCACTCGTGACCGCGGTACCCGCACCTTGTCAGGAAGTTCTGAGGCCCGGTGCGAGGGCCTGTTTCCTTTTCCCGTTCTAGAAATACACGAGGATCTTCTCCCAAAAGAAAACGGAAAGACGGGCAAATGGGTCATGTTCCCCCACGAACGGCGCCCTGACTGTAGCCTTTGTGCCTTGCTGCTCTCTCTGCCTGGAATGCTTTCCAACCCAGCCTCCCTCATTTCTGCTTCAAGGTCACGTCCTCCAGGAACCCTGCTCTGACGTCCCCGCGTGGACCCGCCGGGACACACCTCTACTGTTGCACTGCCCGACTGCAACCATCAGGTGGCAGCACAGGGCTGTGTTTGAGAGCCGCTTAGGGGCCAGTTCGGTTCAGTCTCTCAGTCGTGTCCGACTCTTTGAGATCCCATTGACTGCAGCACGCCTGTCCTCCCTCTCCATCACCAACTCCCGGAGCTTACTCAAACTCATGTCCATCGAGTCGGTGATGCCATCCAACCATCTCATTCTCTGTTGTCCCCTTCTACAGCCTTCAATATTTCCCAGCATCAGGGTCTTTTTCAATGAGCCAATTCTTTGCATCAGGTGCCCAAAGTATTGGAGTTTCGGCTTCAGCATCAAGGTCCAAGCGATCTAAATGCAACCACAAGCTCAGCCAACCACTACTAGTTAAATGACTCCCTGAATAAATCAACTAATAAGCCTCTGTACCTCATTTTTCTTTTTCTTTTTTTTTCTTTTTTCTGAAAGATGGACCCAAAACAGTATCTGCTTCATCAAATCCTTGTGTGGATTATATGAGCTAATATGTGAAAAGTGCTCAGAAATCCCATGGTAAATGCTCCATAATAAGTAACTGTTGAATCTTAATTTTCTGTTGAGGTGTCTGCCCCTCCCAAGAGGCTGAGATTAATGTTTCATGTTTAAAGAGAGTCCATTTCACAGGAGCCACTTAATTCTATCCTGGGAGTTTCACATTTTCTAAGTTATTTGCAAACTTTCCTGGTCGATTGTAATTACCCCCTCTCCCCTCCCCTCCTTCCCTCTACCCTCCATAAACTGCTTGGTCAAACACTTTATAATTTTTTTATTTCCTCATCACAGGGGACTTGAGAGCAGCTCTAATCACACCACTCCCCTGCTTCAAAGTCTTATCTGGTTCACCGATGCCCAGAGGGTAAAGTCTGACCACCTCAGCCCAGTTTATGAAGGCCCCACCAGGGTTCTGGGCCAACTCTAGGGAACCATGAGTTTCTTTTGAATCCCCTTTGAAGAAAGAAAGAGGCCAAGTGAAGACAAGAGACCTGAGAGCAAGCAGGTGGAGAAGGAGAGAGGCCAGCCCTTTCCGACTCTAGAACCCGGAGGCACCTTTATTTTTTCACTTTGTCCCATTCTAGGTTGAACAATCTACTACTGCGATGTAAAATTAACATATGCTGAATTAGAGGGGTGGATAGACAGACGTAGACCTTCTGAAAAGCTGAATTGCCTTGTGGTCCATTTCGGTACAGAATTACAGTTATCCAGAAAAATATGACAATTCATATTGAAAAAGAAAAAAAAAAGTGACTCTTCACTGCAATCTCTTAGCAAATTTCAAAGTGGAAAATGAATTAAAGAAGCCAGAGAGGAGCTTCCCTGACAGACCAGTGGCTAACACCCCATGTTGCCAATGCCTAGGTTCGATCCCTGGTTAGGGGACTAGATCCCACTTGCGGCAAAGAATTCTCATTCTGCAATGAAGATCTCGCATGCCTTAAGTAAGACCTGGCTCAGCCAAAATAAAAAGTCAGAGAAATACTTCCAAAAATCTTTATCTTCCAGTGAGGTCCGCATCAGAGTGTGACCGAACTTCTCCTGTCTCCCTCATCTCTCAAAACTCCCCCCAAATTCCCAAAGAACTCAGTTTGGGCTTTCTTCTCTCAGGAGCCACCTATTTTCTTTCCTCATCCTCCCTGTCCTCCAAGTATAAATTGATTTTGTCTTTCTGAACTTCTTTCATTCTCTGCCCTCAGAACTGGCAGGTAAACTCAAAAACTACGAGGTGAGGGGAGGATATCATATTTACTCATGACTTGCTTTTATCTATGTGACGTATGTGACATTTTATCTAAGACACTGTCCACACACATATGTATGTGCCATGCCAATCCCACTGCAGTAAGTTCACCTAGAAATAGGTAGGATGCAAGGGGCTAAGTGCAAGAGAAGAAAGCAAAGCCTCTTCTATGCTCTTTGTTAATGTTTTTAAAAACAATTTTTTATATGGACCATTTTTAAAGTCTTGAATTTGTTACAATATTACTTCTGTTTTATGGTTTGTTTTTTGTTTAGCCACAAGGCATGTAGGATCTTAGGTCTCCCACCAGGGATCAGAACCATACCCTCTGCATTGGAAAGGGAAGTCTTAACCACTGGACCACGAGGGAAGTTCCAAAGTTTGGTTTTAAATGCACATAGAAACACGTATTCACACATATTCAGTAAAATGCCTTACGTTCTTTTGAAAACAGAGAACAGTAGCTATCGACTGTGTTAATCATTTATGAAGCTATTTTCTGATGCTTTACAGCCAATTATGAGACTCCACCCTTTCCCGGTCTGGCACACTTCACTCTCCTGTGCTGGATGCTAAAAGGTTGGATGACTATCTAAGTGTGCCATTCACCCTCACTTTGCATAACTGCCATTCCAGCAAATGAATAGTCTTCATCCTGTCTCTGCAGCCAGCTTTCTTCCCTAGGCCAGAACTTGCGTGCAGACCATCACAGAAGTGCTCCAGCCCCAGAGAGTAACCGCAGCTGATGTTCCTTCAAAGGCAAACTGTTCCCAGCCTAAAGTAAAATGTGACATGAAAGCATACCTGGGACCTGTCACCTTTCATGGATTCACACAGCTTTTAGTAACTGAGTTCTGCTATCAAATGGATCCTGGGTGTAGGTTTTGGAAAAGCAAGGGAACATGTGAGTCACTGGACACAGATGAGCCCTCCCTCTCAAACACCCCCACTAACCTAAGGCAAGAAATGGGGACAGGTGAAGACACCAAGACCAACCATAATCTTCTTCACCAATTGCTCAGGCCAACCCTTCAAAATCCATGTTCTGGATGCCAGCCAACTGCCCCTCATGAATTAGCATCACTGGGATATAGTCCAACAATCAAGCATATACTTATGCACATGGAGGCATCCACGTCTTACACTCCAAAAAGCTGATGGTCTGTATGATTTGCTAAATGTAAGCAGCTCCTTTACTCCTTTTCCATTTGTTCATCTCTATTTTCCTTAGACCTTAATCATAAAGATGAGATCATTATGCAACATTGATCTTAGCTCTTGATTCCTGCTTTTCCAAATATCATTGTCATTGCTGAGTCCACTAAGTTGTGTCCAGCTCTTTGTGACCTCATGGACTGTAGCCCACCAGGCTCCTCGGTCCGTGGGATTTCCCAGGTAAGAATACTGGAGTGGGTTGCCATTTCCTTCTCCAGGGGATCTTCCTGACCTAGGGATTGAAACTGTGTCTCCTGCATTGCTGGTGGGTTCTTTACCACTGAGCCACCCTAGGGAAGACCTGTTATTACAGTCTTGGTCAAAAAAATGTCCAGCAAAAAGAAAGTTGTCCCATGAATGGAGAACATACATGGACAATGTGGTTGTGAAGATATACAAGGAATAAACTGTTTTTTCTAAAGTAACAAAACTTTATGTTTTATTACCAAAAACACTACCAGAAAAGTTATTTTTGTCTACTGTGAAATTTTAAAGTATTTATTTTTCTAACACAATGTATATTTTTATTAGTCAAGTGCCACTTTATTCCACAAGATTTGTTTTTTCAAGTATAGAAATGAGAATGAAGGAATAACTAGGAAAGAAAATATAAAGTAAAGTCAGGAGTGAGTCTCATACAAAAAAAAAAAAAAAAGGGATGCTATGAGGTCTCAATAAAGGATCTTGAAATTTAGGATCAATAGCTCCAAAAGCAGCACTTGCACAAACAATATAAGAAAATATTACAAAGTTGTAATCTGTATTTTTGAGACAGGTCATAGGGTGGGAAAACAAGAGGCAGATGGTTAAACCTCCAACTAGATTTCAAAACTAGAGGCTATGGTGTGTCTTGGGGGGAATTCAGTCAAACAATTTTTCTCAAAAGTCTTTGTTGGCAAGCATGACCTTGAGGGATGGCAAAGTGGTGCAAGAGAAGAACAGTTCTACAGTATATGGGAAAAACATCTACAGTGAAGAATAATTGACACAGACCATCGAGAACACAAAACATCTGAATGTCCACAAACAAAGGCGTGAGTGTGAAGGTCTGCCTCTGGAAATGAGAGGAAATCGTTAGTGGTGCAGTCATCTCGTCCAGTCTCACCTAGCCTACTTCTCTCTGGCATTATACACAATTTACTACCTTGAAGAATTATTGGATCCATTTTTTCACCATGCATCAAAATAAAATAGGTGGAAGTTTGAGGGGAATGGGCATACAGAAAGGTTTTTCATAAAGTATGTGCTTTTCCTGCAGGAAAAAAAAAAATCTCAGGGTGGATCAGCAGTAACAGCAAAAAAACAAAACCACTTTCTTGGCTGGAGTACAGATGGCTTTTGCTTATTTTCTTTTTTGCTTATTTATGTTCCACTTTATTTCACAGAGGACTTGAGATGGCTTTCAAAAAACATGCAGAAGATAAAGATTTGAAAAGGTAATGGCAAAGGGAAAATATAGGTGTGTAAATCAAAGCCACAAGGAAAGGAGAGATTAATACTGAGAAATATGCATTATTCAGTGCTACTCACCACTAGAGATGATAAAAAGTGACTTAAGGCTTCCTTCCAATCAAAGTCAGGCAGTGAGAGTTATGAAACCCATTTAACATTGCATCCTTAATGTTTAAAGTATATACTTTTGCAAAGTTTTTAGAAGTTTATTCAGAAGATGACTTTTGCATGTAGGGGCACTAGGCTGTAACCCTATCTCAATAAACCAGACTAACTGATTCCATCATGGTCCCCAAAGACAATCATAAACCTGCTCTCTTTCTCATTTTTTAAAGATCTTTTTTGAAATAATTTTATAGTGTGTATATGTATCCATATCAATGTATAGTAATATTGAGACGGTCTTGATGCTATTTAAATTTATATAAATTGTATAATGCTGCATCTTGTTTCATTTACTCATTGTTTCTGAGGTCAATATCCTTGTTGACTAAGCTGACCACAGGTGGTACCCGACTTATGGTTTGATTTATAATTTTCTGACTTTAGGATGGTGTGAAAGCAATATGTACACAGTAGAAATTGTATTTTAATTTTAAACTGTGCTCTTTTCCTTCAGTGCTTTTGTGTGATATCCAGCCCTAGCTCCCAGTCAGCCATACACACAACCATTCTGTTTTCCATGTTCAGTAAAGTAGTCAATCAATTACATGGGATTAGTTCAGTTCAATTCAGTTACTCAGTCATATCTGACTCTCTGCAACCCCATGGACTGCAGGTTGCCAGGCCTCCCTGTTCATCACCAACTCTCAGAGTTTACTCAAACTCATGTCCACTGAGTCGGTGATGCCATCCAACCATCTCATCCTCTTTCGTCCCCTTCTCCTCCTACCTTCAATCTTTCCCAGCATCAGGGTCTTTTCAAATGAGTCAGTTCTTTGCATTAGGTGGCCAAAGTATTGGAGTTTCAGCTTCAGCATCAGTCCTTCCAATGAATATTCAGGATTGATTTCCTTTAGGATGGACTAGTCGGATCTCCTTGCTGTCCAAGGGACTCTCAAGAGTCTTCTCCAACACCACAGTTCAAAAACATTACATGGGATAGTCCACACTTTATTATACAATAGGCTTTGGGTTTTCCCAGCTGTAGGCTAATCAAGAGTTATGACCATGTTTAAGGTAAGCTAGGTAAGCTATGATGTTCAGTAAGTCAGAGGCATTAAATGTATTCCAATTTTTGATATCTTCAGCTTATGATAGATTTGCCAGGATATAATTTAATATAGAATCTGCATTTATAACTGCTATATCAGAATCTATAATATGAGATTATTGTTGGTGTTCCAGCATTCAGTCAAGTGCGACTCTCTGTGACCCCATGAACTGAGCACGCCGGGCTTCCCCGTCCTTCACTATCTCCCCGAGCTTGCTCAAACTCACATCCATTGAGTCAGTGATGCCATCCAACCATCTCATCCTCGGTCTCATCCCTTCTCCTGCCTTCAATCTTTCCCAGCATCAGGGTCTTTTCCAATGAGTCAGTTCTTTGCATCAGCTGGCCAAAGTCCTGGCACTTCAGCTTCAGCATCAGTCCTTCCAGTGAATATTCAGGGTTGATTTCCTTTAAGATTGACTGGTTGGATCTCCTTGCAGTCCAAGGGACTCTCAAGAGTCTTCTCCAACACCACAGTTTGAAAGCACTGAACCTTCTTTACATCCAGTTCTCACATCTATACATGACTACTGGAATTTATTTACTTAGGAATTTTTCATTCAAATTGTGCCATTGTACCTAATGCTGCAATAAATACCTCTGTACATATTTTCTTGTATAAATTTAGAAGTTATTTTGAAACAGGAACTTAAAAGTTTAATTGCTGATTTGGACTGTATGCTCAAGTGAAAAGATACTGCCAAGTTGCGTTCCAGAATGGGGTGTCATCAGTTTATACTTCTAACAGTGCATGACAGCTGCTGTTTCCTTGAATCTTTAGTAACTGGAATGTCTCTTCTCTCCCACCTGCATGTACACTCCCTAATCTGAGAGGTTATGGCATATCATTGTAGTTTTAACTTGAATTTCCTTAAGATTGGAAACCATTTTAGTTGAATTTCTTTTTATGTAAATGCTCCATTTGTATAGTTTATTTGCTTTTTTTCTGTTGCATTCTAGGCACTTTTAAATATATATTTGGTTGTGTTTTATATTTACCTTTTAAAAAGCTTTTCAAGTTTTGTTTTGGAATTACATTAGACTGATATATTCGTTTGAAAGAACACAGAAATCCTGACAAAACCATCCTCTTTCCATCCGTGACCCTTGTTTGAAAGAACACAGAAATCCTGACAAAACCATCCTCTTTCCATCCATGACCCTTGTTTGAAAGAACACAGAAATCCTGACAAAACCATCCTCTTTCCATCCGTGACCCTTGCCTATGCCTTCATTAGTTCAGATTTTCCTTTATGCCTTTTAAGTATTTTGTTATTTTTCCTCGATGATTGTATTCCACATTTTCTCTAAATTTATTCTTAGATGCTTATAGCTTTTGTTAGGATAGTAAAATGTGTCCTTACCCTGGGCTTCTCGGGTGGTAAAGAATCCTCCTGCCAGTGCAGGAGATGCAAGAGACACAAGTAAGTTCAATCCCTGGGTTGGGGAGATCCCCTGTAGTAGGAAATGTCAGCCCATTCCAGGATTTTTGCCTTGAAAATTCCATGGACAGAGGACTATGATCCGTGGGGTCACAAAAAGTCAGACATGACTGAGCAACCAAGCACGCATGCATGTCCTACCCTTATTACATTTTTGTTAGTTGTTGTTAGTGTATAAGACATTACTGATTTTTTTTGTCACTTTACAGGAGCATTTCCACCTTATTCAGGGATTGGAGGTTCACTGTGATTACTAGACACAATTATATCATCTACAAATAATGATGATTTGATTTTTCCTTTTGATCCTTATCTCTCTCATATTTTTTTTTCTTGCATTAGTAGAATTGACTCTGTGTGTGTTAGTCACTTAGTTATGTCTGACTCTTTACAACCCCGTGGGCTGTAGCCCACCAGGCTCCTCTGTCCATGGGATTCTCCAGGCAAGAATACTGGAGTGGGTTGCCATTTCCTTCTGCAGGGGATCTTCCCAGCCCAGGGACTGAACCCAGGTCTCCCGCATTGCACACAGATGCTGAGTTACTAGAGAAGCATAGCATTGACTAAGACCTTCATTATTGTGGAACAGAAATGGTGACAACACACACACACGCACACTGCACACAAAACAATGAAAGTGACATCGTATTTTTAAATAGCAAACTGGGACCAAAAATACAATAAAGTAATCTTTTAAATTTTTGAAATAAAAACTCTTTGAATCCATAGTTTTATGCCTAGTTAAATTTTTCATGTAACATAATATTGCAATTCATCACCATCACATTTTTAGTGACACTCAAACTGTCTTGTATTTGGCCAGTGGGAACTTCTCTAAGTTGGTTTCTAAGTTGTCTCAACAGCTTTTTATGAAGTAAATGGTATTTAGGGACCACAATCTATGCCCTAGGAGTAGTCATTGCTAGTAGGCTGAGCAGTATTTTCTAGATCTTCTCAGTAGACAGAGTAGGAAAATTTAAATACATTGTTAGTTCATATAAATAGTTCTCATTCAAAATCAAGACTACAGAGTCTTTACCAGCTGTACTTAGCTCACATCCGCATCCTCTTCCTTCTACACCAAAATCCCATTCACCAGTTAACAGCAGCATACGTGCTCACTTGTTTCACCCCATAGAATATACACAACAGTCTCAGTCTAACAATTCCAAACAACCCCCCAAAATCGGGTCACCAAGCAGCAGTTTTGTCTGTTTCTTTAGTTCCCTTGTCCGCTTTTGTAGTTCTTTTGTTCTTAGCGTGTATTTCACTAGAGACGCACAAGTCAAATTAAAGTTGCTTGAAATGATTCCTTTGTGGTTATGCTGCCTACTTAGTTCACACTGAAGCACGTTTGTTTCATTTTATTTTCATTTTTATAGGTTTTCAAATGTGAATGGTGTTGAATAATTATGTAAAATATTCACATGCTTCCAAAGTCAAATGTACAAAACAAGGTACACTTAGAAAAGTGCGACTTCTGTTCCCTCTTTCTTTCTACTGGGAATCAAGTTTTTCACATTTTCATTTACTTTTGACTTTTTGAAAAGGCTAAACAAATACGTACGTTTTCAAAACCCTCTTAGATAAACTTACCAAATTCTTTAAAATACTTAATTCCTTCCTTATGAATCTGTGTTAGAAAATTGAAAAAAAAGAGTAAAAACCACCTTCATTATTTTTTGAGACAAATGTCATATGGATTCCAAACTAAGGATCTTGCCAGAAAAGGAATATGTAGAAACAATTCACTTATAAAATTCGCTAATTCACTATGCTGAAGGAGAAAATTTGGAAGACTACCTTAACTTTTACAGAAAAATTCTTATAAAATTTTAAGCTTGTTTTTGGTCTTTGAGAATATAAAGAATATCAGTTACTACCTGGAAATTTCCAGGTAACTTACAAAAAATATTATATTTCATGAAGAGACTTTGGCTATATTCTAGTTGCTGTCAGAAACAAGACCGGGATACTGAGAAATATTAATAGAACCAATTGATAAATCATTAGATGTAGTAAGAGAGCTCAGAAAAGTGACAGATGTATAACTAAATGGAAGAAACCAAGAGCAGGTCTTTATGTACCACTCAAATGCAGGATACTTAACCCCTGTGTTAATTTCCTAAGATTTCTGTAACAAAGTTCCACAAACTGGGTGAGTGAAAACAACAGAAATGTATTTTTTCACAATTCCAGGGGTCAGAGGAAGAGGTTCAATCCCTGGGTTGGGAAGATCCACGGAAGAAGGGAAACGCTACCCACTCTGGTATTCTGGCCAGGAGAATTCCATGGACTGTAAAGTCCATGGGGTCACAAAGAGTCGAATATGACTGAGAGACTTTCACACTATACACTATCCACACTATGCTTCATAAACACTATTTAATAAATGAACTATTTGTTTTAGAAAATTCCAAAGCACCAGAAAACCACTCCACCCACCACCTTTAAAAACAAAATCAAGGTCAAGAGAGAAGGGACATATGTATACTTACGGCTACCGTATAGCAGTTCAGTTCAGTCACTCAGTCGGACTCTGCAACCCCACGGACTGCAGCACACCAGGCCTCCCTGTCCATCACCAACTCCCAGAGCTTACTCAAACTCACGTTCATTGAGTCGTTGATGCCATCCAACTGTCTCATATTCTATCATCCCCTTCTCCTCCCATCTTAAATCTTTCCCAGCATCAGGGTCTTTTCCAAAGAGTCAGTTCTTCACATCAGGTGGCCAAAGTATTGGAGTTTCAGCTTCAGGATCAGTCCTTCCAGTGAATATTCAGGATTGATTTTATTGGCTTGAAGCTGCCTTTGTTATCACATGGTGTTCTCCCATGGCTGTTTTCTTATAAAGACCTCAGTCCTACTCAATTAGGGGTTCACCCTACTCTGGTATGACCTCACCTCAACTAATTACATCTGCAATGACCCTGTTTCTAAGTCAGGCCACATTCTGAGGTCCTGGAGGTTAGGATTTCAACATGTGAATTTTTGATGAGGGAGGGCATCATTGAAATCTGGAGCACAATGTAGCAAGTGCCTGAAGAGCAGGCAAGGCAAGAGGCTACGGACAAGAGACAAGAGTGATGCCTTGACTCCCAGCACATCATGAAAGGCAGAGACAGCACTTGGAATTGACCTTGTAGATTTGGAGATGGCAGAAAGCATATTCCAGGTGGAGAAACAACCACTGAATTCTTGACATCAGAAATGGTGGAAGAAAGTGTATGAGTTAATGCAAATATAGACTGATAGAGGAAAATTGAAAAAATTCAGTTCAGAAAAAAGACTCAGGAAGATCTTGAAGACCTGAGCAATTAGGAAATCAGACTCTTGGTACAGGCGGCTTTTGGCCTATACCAAGGCCAAAAGGGTTTTGGAAAAACTTTTATCAGAAAAGAGCTGTCTGCAGGAACCACCCCTTTTGTCTCGTCACTAACCTTAAACCAGGCACCCCCATGCTCTACTCATCGCTGCCCCGAGCACACCTTTCAGATCTTCTGATCACACAGCACCTTGCTTGGAAAAATTCAAACAATATAGAAGTTTATGGGCTTCCCAGGTGGCACAGTGGTAAAGAATCTGCCTGCCAATGCAGGAGATGAAAGAGACAAGGGTTCAGCCCCTGGGTTGGTAAGATCCTCTGTTGTAGGAAACAGCAACTCACTCCAGTCTTCTTGCCTGGGATATCCCATGGTCAGAGTAGCCTGGCTACAGTCCATGGGGTGGGTCACAAAGAGTTGGACACAACTGAGCAACTGAGTGCGCGCACACACACACACACACACACATGCATATATATGGCGCCCCACTCCAGTACTATTGCCTAGAAAATCCCATGGATGGAGGAGCCTGGTAGGCTGCAGTCCTTGGGGTCGCTAAGGGTCGGACACGACTGAGCAACTTCACTTTCACTTTTCACTTTCACACATTGGAGAAGGAAACGGCAACCCACTCCAGTGCTCTTGCCTGGAGAATCCCAGGGACAGGGGAGCCTGGTGGGATGTGGTCTATGGGGTCACACAGAGTCGGACACGACTGAAGTGACTTAGCAGCAGCAGCAGTAGCAGCACATACGTGTATATATAATATATATATATGAAAGTGAAAGTCCCTCAGTCGTGTCCAACTCTGCAACCCCACGGACTGTAGTCCATTCTCCAGGCCAGAATACTGGAATGGGTAGCCTTTCCCTTCTCCAGGGGATCTTCCCAACACAGGGATCAAACCCAGGTCTCTCGCACCACAGGCAGATTCTTTGCCAGCTGAGCCACCAGGGAAGACCAAGAATACTGGAGTGAGTAGCCTATATATATCTATATATGCACATATATGTGTGTGTATATATATATATCATATGGGGGTTCCCTGGTGGTTCAGATGGTAAAGAATCTGCCTGCAGTGCGGGAGACCAGGGTTTGATCCCTGGGTTGGAAAGATCCCCTGGAGGAAGAAACGGTAACCCACTCCAGTATTCTTGCCTGGAGAATCCCCAGGGACAGAGGAGCCTAGTGGGTACAGTCTATGGGGTCGCAGAGTCAGACACAACTAAGTGACTAAGCACAGCACAGCACAGCACACATTATATGGGCTTCCCCATTGGCTCAGACTGTATAGAATCTGCCAGCAATGCAGGAGGCCTGAAGACATATATAAACACACAATATACATATGAGTATATATATATTATATATATATAATACAATATATATAAAACAGTATTTATTAGCAAACTATGGCACATGCCAAGCTCTGTGATCTATGCAAACTATATTTGGGGTCTGCACTCTGAATCTAATATTCCTTCTAGAAATGAAGGCAAAAGTTCACCATGAGATAAGGAGACCAAAACAATGTTTATTTTTTTAGTTTAGCCAATATAGCAAATTAAGTATACCCGCTTCTTCTCAGAATACTCACACCACAGGAATAGAATAAATACACTGTAAATAGGATCAGAATTATGAGAGAATTTAATTTGTAATTTATTGGGCTGCTCTTTTATTAATAGGATGCTGTCAACTCCGTTTACCTCTATGTCTTATAAAGTGAAACCGACAACCTTAAAGGAAACTGTCAGTCTCTAGCCCAGTTGTTTCCTGTATTTAATGTAAACTTTAAAATGGGCTCCCTTGTACAGTATTCCAGACCTCTCAGAAAAGAACAGAGGCCATCCTGTGCTGTTCCATCACTCTGGCAGTCATCAGCTGTGGTGACAGAATACCATAGACGGGGTGGCTTACACAGCAGATTTCTTTTTTCACAGTTTTGGAGGCAGAAAGTCTGAGAGCAGGGTGCCAGTCTGGTCGGGTTCTGGTGAGAGCCTTCTTCCAGTTTGTAGAAAGCCATCTTCTCACTGTGTCTTCATATGGCAGACAAATGGCTCTGGTGTCTCTTCCTCTTCTTGTAAGAGCACTAATCCCAGCAAGAGACCCATACCTCCAGGACCTCATCTAAATGTAATTAACTCCCAAAGACCCCATCTCCAAATATGGGGGCTGGGGCTTCAGCATGTGAGTTTAGCTTTCTGTGATTGTGGTTTTCGTCCTCGAGGCTGTGGGTTTATAGTTCTTGCTTCTTCTGTCTGCCCTCTGATGGATAAGGATAAGAGGTTTATGCAAGCTCACTGATGGGAGGGGCTCGTTATGGGGAAAACTGGGTCTTGCTCTGGTGAGCAGGACCATACTCAGGAAATCTTTAATCCAATTGTCTGCTGATGGGTGGGGCTGTGCTCCCTCAGTTAGTTTTTTGGCCTGAGGTGACCCAGTCTTTCAAATCAGAAAAGGAGTACATCAAGGCTGCATATTGTCACCCTGCTTATTTAACTTATATGCAGAGTACATCATGAGAAACACTGGGCTGGGTAAAGCACAAACTGAAATCAAGATTGTCGGGAGAAATATCAATAACCTTAGATATGCAGATGACACCACCCTTATGGCAGAAAGCAAAGAAGAACTAAAGAGCCTCTTGATGAAAGTGAAAGAGTAGAGCAAAATGTTGGCTTAAAGCTCAACATTCAAAAAACTAAAATCACGGTATCTGGTCCCATCACTTCATGGCAAATAGATGGGGAAACAATAGAAACAGTGAGAGATTTTATTTTGGGGAGCTTCAAAATCACTGCAGATGTTGACTGCAGCCATGAAATTAAAAGACACTTGCTCCTTAGAAGAAAAGTTATGACCAGTCTAGACAACATATTAAAAAGCAGAGACATTACTTTGCCAACAAAGGTCCATCTAGTCAAAGCTACGGTTTTTCCAGTAGTCATGCATGTATGTAAGAGTTGGACCATAAAGAAAGCTGAACTCCAAAGAATTGATGCTTTTGAACTGTGGTGTTGGAAAAGACTCTTGAGAGTCCCTTGGACTGCAAGGAGATCCAACCAGTCCATCCTAAAAGAAATCAGTACTGAATATTCATTGGAAGGACTGATGCTAAAGCTGAAACTCCAATACTTTGGCCACCTGATACAAAGAACTGATTTATTTGAAAAGACCCTGATGCTGGGAAAGATTGAAGGCGAGCGGAGAAGGGGACGACAGAGGATGAGATGGTTGGATGTCGTCACCGACTCGATGGACATGAGTTTGAGTAAACTCCGGGAGTTGGTGATGGACAGGGAGGCCTGGTGTGCTGCAGTCCATGGAGTTGCAAAAAGTCAGACACGACTGAATCACCGAGCTGAACTGAACTGAACTGACCCAATCTTGGAGACTATGACTATGATAGGGTTACCGGCATCTCCAAAAGGCCTTATACCAACGTGCCTCTCAGGACTACTCCTGCCAGGGCTCCTGTCCCTGCAGCAGGCCAGTGCCAACCACAACTCTGCAGGAGACCCTTAAACACTCACAAGCAGGTCTAGCTCAGTCTCCTGTGTGGTCCCCGGTCCTTTTCTGTGGGTCCTGGTACACACAAGGCTTTGTGTGTGCCCCCCAAGAGTCTCTGTTTCCCTTGGAGACAGAGAAAACTGGAAAATGGAAATCATCTGTTTTCATTACAATCCCAATGAAATGCAATGCCAAAGAATCTTCAAACTACCATACAATTGTGCTCATTTCACATGCTAGTGAGGTAATGCTCAAAATCCTTCAAGAGAGGCTTCAACAGTACATGAACCAAAAACTTCCAGATGTACAAATTGAGTTTAGAAAAGGCAGAGGAACCAGAGATCAAATTGCCAACATCTGTTGCTGCTGCTGCTGATGCTAAGTCGCTTCAGTCGTGTCTGACTCTGTGCGACCCCATAGAAGGCAGCCCACCAGGCTCCTCCATCCCTGAGATTCTCCAGGCAAGAACACTGGAGTGGGTTGCCATTTCCTTCTCCAATGCGTGAAAGTGAAAAGTGAAAGTCACAAAAAAAAAAAATGTGAATTCCAGAAAAACATCTACTTCTGCTTCACTAAATATGCTAAAGCTTTTGACTGTATGGATCACAACATACTGTGGAAAATTCTTCACGAGATGGAAATACCAGACTACCTTACCTGTCTGCTGAGAAACCTATATGCAGGGCAAGAAGCAACAGTCAGAGCTTTACATGGAACAACTGACTGTTTCAAAATTGGGAAGGGAGTCTGCAAGGGAGTCTGTATATTGTCACCCTGTTTATTTAACTTCTATGCAGAGTACATCATGAAAAATGCCAGGCTGGATGAATCACAGGCTGGAATCAAGATTGCCAGGAGAAATATCTACAACCACAGATATGCAGATGATACCACTCTAACGGCAGGAAGCAAAGAGGAACTAAAGAGCCTCTTGATGAAGGTGAAAGAGGAGAGTGAAAAGGCTAGCTTGAAACTCAGCATTCAAAAACCAAGACCATGGCTTCTGGTCCCATCACTTCATGGCAAGATGGGGAAAAAGTGGAAACAGTAACAGATTTTATTTTCTTGAGATCCAAAATCACTGCAGATGGTGACTGCAGCCATGAAATTAAAAGATACTTGCTCTTTGGAAAAAAAAGCTGTGTCAAACTTAGACAACATATTAAAAAGCAGAGATATCATTTTACTGACAAAGGTCCATATAGTCAAAAGTATGGTTTTTCCAGTAGTCATGTGTGGATGTGAGAATGGAACATAAAGAAAGTTGAGCACCAAAGAATTGATGCTTTCAAATTGTGGTGTTGGAGAAGATTCTCGAGTGTCCCATGGACAGCATGGAGACCCAACCAGTCAATTCTAAGGGAAATCAACTCTGAATATTCACTGGAAGGACTGATGCTGAAGCTCCAATACTTTGACCAACTGATGTGAAGAGCTGACTCATTGGAAAAGATCCTGATGCTGGGAAAGATTGAGGGCAGGAGGAGAAGGGGATGGAGAAATGGAGGGGGGAGGAGAGGATGAGATGGTTGGATGGTATCACCAATCCAATGGACATGAGTTTGAGTAAACTCCAGGAGACAGAGGACAGGGAAGTCCAGTGTGCTGCAGTCCACGGGGTCACAAAGAGTCGGGCACCACTGAGAAACTGAACAACAACATGAGCTTAGGGGACACAATTCAGTCCAGAGCAATCATTGTTGTCCCACCTTGCCTATTCTGTAACTGCAGACATCCTAGACATTTGCTGAGTTTTGTATTTGCCCACAAATATGCTACTCTGCCATTCAGTTCTTATTGCTTGTCCCTGGAACACTGATGTAACTTGAGTTCTCCCCGTAAATCATTAACTGTGCAGGTGGCTGCACCAAGTTCCTTCTTGAAAACCTTCACTGGCCAACGGCATTGCTGCATGTCAGAGCTCCACCAGCTGCAGCTGTGTGCTTTGAGCAAGTTATTTAACTTCTCCGTGCAGAGGGCATTGTAATAGTCCTTCTTTCAAAACAGGTGCATTGTTAGAGAAGTGCCTGGATTTTAAGGGCAATGTGTGTGCTGGTCATTGCTGTCATTGTGAATGATAGACTTAGTGTCTTTTCAGTGCTTATTTCTAACTATTTATATTGATATGCTCTGTACTTAGGTCAAATGCATGGCTTGCTAGCTTCCATGTGTGCTTTGAACTTTTCCATCCCTCACTTGTTTGCCCTCCTTCTAGAATGTCTGCCTCCAACTGTCTCTACTTGTCACAATCTTACTAATTCTGCAAAGCAGCTCAAAATGTCATCTCTTTCTTGAAGTCATTCTACTCGTTGCACCCTTTTCTCACCCAACAATGAGGAGTCCCTCCTGCCATGATATATGAGATCATGGTCTCCTGGTATGTTTGTTGTTATTCTGTCTTGTGTTCATGGTTATTTGTATGGCTGGATTGTAGAGTAAATAAAATTGTAAACCACACCAGGGCATAATTATTTGTGTATCCTTGACAGCCCCAAGCCATGGGAAACTATAATTAATACCCATTTAATAAGAATACGTTTAAGAATAAAACAAGAGCAAATGTTCAGAATTTATTTTTGTATTTTATTAAGACAGTTTTAGGACATCATCTAGAAAAAAAACTCTATGGCCACAGGAAGGACAGATGTTTATGGTAAAAACAAGAAGACAAGGCAAAGACGGAAAAGAATTTCAGAAAAAAAGTGAGAATAATTACCTCATTTTGCTGAGCTTAGTAAGCAAAATGCCCTCCATCATTTTTCTTGGATGACTTTGAAGAAAATATCCATGTGAGACTACATTAAAAAATGGAAAAAGATACTTAAAGTCAGAGCATGAGAACCAGCGGGAAGTGCCATAAAGCCCAGGTGCCAAAGAGAGAGCACAGTACAGATGGGTGGATGGAGTCTCAGCAGTGGGAGCAAGCAGACGCAGAGTAGCACCTGCAGACCAGCTCACCTAGTGGCAGCATTGCTTCTGGCAGCTGCACTTCTGCTGACAGCAGCTCTTCTGCTTGCAACAGCCCTTCCCACACCCGCAGCCACACGAGTTGCAGCTGCAGGTGCGACGGTGGCAGCAGACCACGGGGACGCTGCAGCAGCCCCCACAGCAGCCATAGCAGCAGGGGCAGCAGCTGGTGCAGCAGCCCACCCGGTAGCATCTGCAGCTGTTGCAGCTGCCACAGCCACCACCGCAGCCACTGCCACAGCCACCACCGCAGCCACTGCCACAGCCACCACCGCAGCCACCACAACTTCCACAACCACAGCAGCCCATGGTGTCAGTAGAGAGGACTTGGACTCAGGAGAGTTGAGGAGGCAGACTCAGGATGTGAGGGAGGTTGAATGTCACCTTCTTCTAGGGGGACCCTTATATACCATCTTCAGGAGCTGAGCCAAGAATATACAGTTTGTGCCTTGTTGTTCATCCCACTTCCTATAAGAGACCTCATGAGACTCTGACATCCTTCCTTGTTGAGATTGTGTCCAGTTAATATTGCTATTTTAAACCATTACCTGTCTCTTAAAGCTATATTTGGATTAGAAGACACTTTGAACAGCTTTGCTCTCCTAAGAACTTACACGTGTATGTAGGTTTTTCCCAGGGACTAGAATAGTACCTGACCCATTGTACATATTCAACAACCAGCTGCTGCATTAAATAAATGCCTGAAATATTTAAGATCTATCCTCATTTTTTATAACCATGACAGTTTGCATCTGGACTCAGGTAAAAGTCCCAATTTTTAACATATGCTTCTTAGTCATCGCAGGTTAGGAAAAAAGATTGTTTTTCTCTCTACTGAGATTCATTGCTTATCCACTAAGTTACTAAAACCTCTTGGAAGAATAAGTGAAAAACCAGACCCAAAACAGAAAAAGCATCCTTAACATCTCACCTTAAAACACAGGTATGGTTTCCAGTTCAAGACAGCAGAGTAGAAGGACACACACTCCTCTCCTCCTCCAAGAACACCAAAATTGCAACTAGCCGTTGAACAACCATCAACAGGAGGACCCTGGAACCCATCAAATAGAAACACCCCACGTCCAAAGACAAAGACTAGCTGCAGCAGGACAGTAGGAGGGGCACAATCACAATAAAATCAAATCCCATACCCTCCATGTGGGTGACCCACAAACTGGAGAACAGTAATACCAAAGGAGTTCTCGCGCTGTTCTGAGAGTTCTGAACTCCACATCAGGCTTCCCAGCCTGGGGATCCGACAAAGGGACTGGGAATCCCCAGGGAATCTGATCTTAAAGCCAGTGGGATTTGGTTACAGAACTTCCAGAGGACTGGGGGAAATAGAGACTACAGTCTTAGAGGGCACCAAGACTCAGAGGAAAGGAATAGTGAACCCACAGGACTGTTCCGTTCCGTCGCGACCCCATGGACTGTAGCCTACCAGGCTTCTCCGTCCATGGGATTCTCCAGGCAAGAATACTGGCGTGGGTTACCGTTTCCTTCTCCAGGGGATCTTCCCGACCCAGGGATCGAACCCGGGTCTCCTGCATTGGAGGCAGACGCTTTAACCTCTGAGCCACCAGGGAACCCACAGGACACTGAATCAAAAGTGTTGTACCTGCTAGTGTTGGAGGGCCTCCTGTGGAGGCATAAGTCAGCAGGGGCTACCACAGGAACCAGGGCACAGGCATCATCAGGCCAGGAAGGTCCTCCTTGGTGTAAACCCTCCTGGAGTTCACCATTAACTCTACCATAGAGCCCACAGACCCCAGGACTGGGTCACCTCAGGCCAAACAACTACCGGGGAAGGAGTGGAACCCCGCCCAGCAGCAGATAATTGGATTAAAACTTTACTGAGCAAGGCCCTGCCCACCAAAGCAAGACCCAGTTTTTCCCATAACCAGTCTCTCCCGTCAACAAGCTTACACAAGCTTCTTAGCCCCATCCATCAGAGAGCAGACAGAAGAAGCATAGTCTCCTAGCAGCTAAAACAAAAACCATACTACAGAAAGTTAATCATGATGAAAAAGCAGAAAGTTATGTCCTAAACAAGATAAAATGCCAGAAAAACAACTAAATGAAGTAGAGATAAGCAATCTTCCAGAAAAAGAATTCAGAGTAATATAGTGAAGATGATTCTGGACCTCAGAAAAAGAATGGAGGCAAAGATCGAGAAGATGCAAGAAATGTTTACCAAAGACCTAGAAGAACTAAATAAAGAACCAACAAACAGAGATGAATAATACACTAGAAGGAATGGATAGCATAATAACTGAGGCAGAATGGATAAATGACCTGAAGGACAGAATGGTGTAAACCACAGCCCCAGAACAGAATATAGAAAAAAGAATGAAGAGACCTCTGGGGCAACATTAAAAGCACCAACGTTCACATTGTAGGAGTCCCAGGAGGAGAAGAAAGGACCTGAGAAAATATTTGAAGAGATAATAGCTGAAAACTTCCTGAGCATGGGAAAGGAAATAGTCAACCAAGTCCAGAAAGTACAGAGTCCCAGGAAAGATAAACCCAAGGAGGAACACACCAAGACACATAGTAATCAAACTGGCAAAAATTAAAGACAGAGATAAAATATTAAAAGCAGCAAGGGAAAAACAACAACATACAAAAGAACCCTCATCAGGCTATCAGCTGATTTCTCAACAGAAACTCTACAAGCCAGAAAGGAATAGCATGATGTATTTAAAGTGATGAAAGGGAAGAACCTACAACCAAGAATACTCTATTCAGCAAGGCTCTCCTTCATATTTGAAGGAGAAATGAAAGGCTCTCCAGACAAGCAAAAGTTAACAGAAATTTAGCACCACCAAACCAGCTTTACAATAAATGCTAAAGGAACTTCTCTAGGCAGGAAACAAGAGAAGAAAAAGACAGAAATAAAACCAAAAAATACAGAAAATAAACCCCAAACAATTAAGAAAACAGTAATAGGATCATATATATCAATAGGGCTTCCCTGGTGGCTCAGAGGGTGAAGTGTCTGCCTGCAATGCAGGAGACCTGGGTTCGATCCCTGGGTCAGGAAGATCCCCTGGAGAATGGAATGGCAACCCACTCCAGTACTCTTGCCTGGAGAATCCCATGGGCAGAGAAGCCTGATAGACTAGAGTCCATGGGATTGCAAAGAGTCGGACACGACTGAGCGACCAACCACCACCACCACATATATCAATAATTAGATTAAATGTAAATGGATTAAATTCACCAACCAAAAGACATATACTGGCTAGGTGGATGAAAACATATGCACATATGTACTTCCACTTACCACATCACTCTGCTTGATAGCACCCCCTCCACCAAACTGTATGCAATTATTTTATATTGTTAAGTTAATCATGTTCCCATTATGGCTTGTAATTGTAATTTTTTTTTTTGGTCTGGCTATTGATTGTGAAAACTGATAAAACATCTTTTACTATTGTGATTATGTTTAAAAAAAATAGCTATGCTTTCTCTGGCTTCCTGAGGTCCTTATTTTATAAAAATTGACTGTTCATTAAAGATTATCCTGCCCCTGCCAAATAAAGAAAACTTCTGTAATGTCAGATGCTAAAACTATAATTTTGTGTAGCCCACACCTAACATCTGCTAGGAGGAAGTTCCTCCTTGTCATTTGTCAGTTAAATAATTGGGTAAACAAAAATAAGAAAGATTTCATCCAGTGGCTGGCCTTTTCCCATGGCTCTCTGGGTTTGAGACCTGGGGCCAGCCCATCGGTTCAGTCTGAAAATGGCCCAGGGGAATGTTTATCTGAAGCGACTGGTCTCCATCCAGTTGGCTCTGCGGGTCTGGTTTCCTTCTTTCACCCCAAGTAGCTTGCAGGTGTAAACATTAGTCCCCCTTGCTTGACTGTCTTGAGAACTGAGGCCCGCCCAGCTAGTCCAGGAACTCCAAGGAGCTCACTGCCAGTCTCTCTTGGGACTTACACTGCAGCTTCTGAATCAGAGACACCTGGACTTGGGCAGGTCCGTGCTTCTCCCAGGACATTGGAATTGAAAACTGGCATCTCTTTGTTAAGTTTACCTTCTGAAAGCTAGAGAAAGAAATCTTAATATACCCTCCTTTGATTTACTTCTCACCATTGAGCAGTCTCTCCCAGCTCCCCATTTTTGTTGCCCAGCATCATGGAAAAACTCTGGGGCACTCATGGGAGCTCTTCAACTCTTCACTCATGTGAACTCTAGGATGGTCATGTCTGACACACAGGCAACATTCTGAAGCCCCTGAGGCTGCATTTTCCCTGCACCTTGGCCATCACTTTTCCGTTTCTGAACTAAAGATCTGATACACAACCATTTCATTCCCAACAGAAAACTCAAAGTTATGAGGCTGCTATGCTAAAAATAGCAAGTTATCATGGCACAGGTACTCAAGAAGGAAGTAAACAAAAGGTCTTGTGAGACTTTTCCAGGGAAACTGGGCCAAAAAACAGGAAAAGGGGTCAGTATATAAGGGTCTCCCTCAGCAGAAGGCGGCATCCAACCTCCCACATCTCCTGAGTCTCCCTCCTCACCTCTTCTGAGTCCTCTCTACTAACACCATGGGCTGCTGTGGTTGTGGAAGTTGTGGTGGCTGCGGTGGTGGCTGTGGTGGTGGCTGCAGCAGTGGCTGTGGTGGTGGCTGCGGTGGTGGCTGCGGTGGTGGCTGCCGCAGCTGTACCACATGTAGAACCTACCGGGTGGGCTGCTGCACCAGCTGCTGCCCCTGCTGCTACGGCTGCTGTGGGGGCTGCTGCAGCGTCCCCGTAGTCTGCTGCCACCGCCGTACCTGCAACTCGTGTGGCTGCGGGGGTGGGAAGGGCTGTTGCCAGCAGAAGAGCTGCTGTCAGCAGAAGTGCAGCTGCCAGAAGCAATGCTGCCACTAGGTGAGCTGGTCTGCAGGTGCTGCTGGGCGTCTGCTTGCTCCCACAGCGCAGGCAGTGGGAGCACTGCCTCCATCCATCTGTCTGCTCTGCACTGTCTCTCTGCCACTTGAGCTTCCTAAGAATTTTCTCTTTGGTTGTGTATATCATACTCTGAGGCTTCAGTGATTCTTCAGTTCTTGAGAGTGATGGCAGGACATCTTATACAATGACTCCCAGTGGGAAAAGGTGGAGCTCCTTGTTCATCAGTAGCTGTAGCGTTTGGCAGGTGCTGATGGTATGACAGTTGTAGAGACCAACCTCTCTCAATTCAATCTTGTCTGCTTCTCCCAGATCTGTTATCCTGCTGTGTAGGATTTAGCCTCTGTGTTAGGACTTTGTTTTAGTATCTTCTCTTTTTGCTTTGAGCAGTTCAAGTCTTCATACCTTTAAAGCGTTTAAACCCATGGGACTAATTAAATTCGAAACTGTGAGCACCTCTAAGCACCTGATAGCAGCCCATAGCCCTGATCTCAGACTAGTAGGATTGAGATCCTCAATATTTTGATCTGTAGCAGGTATTCACTGTGTCTGTCCACCAAGTTTTGCCTTTGCCATCTCTAAGTACAATGGATTCCTGATTTTGCAATGCCTGCTTTATATTTCTAGTTATTACACTGCCACCTTCTAAATGTCAAATAAACTAAACTAAATCACCCTCAGAATATTGACTCGTAAGATCTTCTTACTTGGGGGTAACCTCTGAGGGAAGATGCAGGGGTCATGTTGAATAAGGAGGAAAGAGGCCCCCCATGGTTGCTTGAATTAATTGTGAGCACAAACTACTTTAATGGAAGACCTACATTAATAAACATTAAAATTTTAAGTGTCTTGTCTGTTTCTCATCTATTTTGTGACCTGATTTTTTTTTCAAGGATATCTTAAGTGAACTGACAATAATAGCCAAGAACATACAAAGCTGGACAAAGTTTACTTGGCTGTCAGAATTTCTGCCATTGTGATCCATGCACATTTCCTTCTCAGGCAAAATAATTTCATGAAAGTATGGATTTCACATGCAATTTAAATTTGATTTGTTAAGAGTGTCTTTTTGACAACTGGGTTTCCTCAATTAAATTTAAAATCCTTGTTTAACCACAAAAGATTAACTTCCACAGATTTTTAGCAAACTCTGTGTCTAATTACAATCTAAATATCCTCTATAACAGAACACAATACTGCTTCTCAGTTTAGAACTATATTTTCACACTTACTGTGAGCAAATCGGGTTTTGGAATTATGAAGCTTTTAGGTGAACTCTGCCATGTCTTTTGAAAAAATGAATTTTCCACAGAAGATTACACTCATCCAACCACCATCACGGCCATCATCACTATCCCGAACACAATCACCAGCTTCACCACCATCAATTTGCATTAAAAAAGAATGAATTGAAAGAGTAGCATTGAAACATATACATTATCATATGCTAAACAGAAACCAGTGGGAATTTACTATGTATCTCAAGAAGATCAAACACAGTGCCCTGTGACAACCTAGAGGGATGGGATGGGGTAGGAGGTGGGGGAGGGAGGTTCAAAAGGGAAGACACATATGTATACCTATGGCTGATTCATGTTGATGTATGGCAGAAACTAACACAATATTGTAAAGCAATTATCCTCTAAATAAAAATTTTAAAAAATTAAAAGAAAGACTGAATAGAGAAACTTAAGAAACTCACCTTTCAATGGTCTTTTAAACAGTATTTTCAAGGTCCCCAATGAGTAACAGATTGGAAAGCACACGGAGAAACAGTCACTCCTCTACAATATCTGTAAGAATGCTGAATAATAAAATTTCTTGGGACAGCACTTAAGCAGTCTGAATTTTCATTTTTTTAAGTACATGTCTTTTAATTCAGAAACTTCATATCTTGGACAAAGGCATACTCTTTAAAAGGCTATTCACATTACCAAATCAAACTTGAGTCTGCTACCCACACATAAAGCCAATCTATTGACCCCAGGTGGTGGTGAGGGAAAGTGCAGCATTTACTTTAAGGCACCTCACAAGGAGAATGGGTGGCTCATGCTCAGAAACCCCAAACTCACCAAAGGATTTCAGCAAAGCCTTTTAAAAAGCCAAGTAAGGGAGAAGGTCACAGGGTCTGTGATCAGCTCATGCGCAATGCTCTGATTGGTTGATGGTGAGGGAACAGAGTGGTGTCACAGGGGTTGGTTAATATATCAACCCTTAGGCACCAGGAGGTCTGCAGGACATGTGCTCATGATCATCAAGTTAATTTCTTCCATTTGGTGGAAGTTTCTAAAAAAAAACTTGGAAAATATGCATCAGATATTATTATCTAAGTATTCAGAGAAGAGTGATAGCAGAGAATATAGAGGAGGTGTCTGCCCTAGGAGGGTCCCACTTGGTTGAACTCATGGCATTGAATGTAAAGACTTTGTTGTTCAGTCACTCAGTTGTGTACGACTCTTTGGGATCCCATGGACTGCAGCACAGCAGGCTTCCCTTTTCTTTATCATCTCCCAGAGTTTATTAAAACTCATGTCCATTGAGTGGATGATGCTATCCAACTATCTCATCCTCTGTCACCCCCATCTCCTCCTGCCCTCATTCTTTCCAAGCATCAGGGTCTTTTCCAATGAATCAGCTCTTTGCATCAGGTGGCAAAAGTATTGGAGTTTCAGCATCAGTCCTTCCAGTGAATATTCAGAGTTGATTTTCTTAGGATTGATTGGCTTGATCTCCTTGCTGTCCAAGGGGCTCTCAAGACCCTTCTCCAGTATCACACATAAAGACTAGGAAAACACTATCTTCCCCTGTGTGTATGTGTGTGTGTGTGTGTTGGTTGTTCAGTTGTGTCCAACACTTTTGACCCCACAAACTGCAACCTGCCAGGCTCCTCTGTCAATCCATGGACTTCTCCAGACAAGAATACTGGAGTGAGTAGCCATGACACCACCCTTATAACAGAAAACGAAGAGGAACTGAGGAGCTTCTTGATGAAAGTGAAAAAGGAGAGTGAAAAAGCTGGCTTAAAACTCAACATTCAAAAAACTAAGATCATGGCATCTGGTCCCATGACTTCATGGAAAATAGATGGGGAAACAATGGAAACAGTGGCATACTTTATTTCCTTGGACTCCAAAATCACTGCAGATGGTGACTGCAGCCATGAAATTAAAAGACACTTGCTCCTTGGAAGAAAAGCTATGACCAACCTAGACAGCATTTTAAAAAGCAGAGACATTACTTTTCCAACAAAGATCTGTCTAGTCAAGGCTATGATTTTTCCAGTAGTCATGTATGGATGTGAGAGTTGGACTATAAAGAAAGCTGAGCACTGACTAATTGATGCTTTTGAACTATGGTGTTGGAAAAGACTCTTGAGAGTCCCTTGGACAGCAAGGAGATCAAGCCAATCAATCCTAAAGGAAATCAGTCCTGAATATTCATTGGGAGGACTGATGCTGAAGCTGAAGCTCCAATACTTTGGCCATCTGATGCAAAGAACTGACCCGCTGGAAAAGACCCTGATGCTGGGGAAAATTGAAGGTGGGAGGAGAAGGGGATGACAGAATATGGGATGGTTGGATGGCATCACCAACTTGATGGACATGAGGTTGAGTATGCTCCAGGAGTTGGTGATGGACAGGGAAGCCTGGTGTGCTGCAGTACATGGCGTTACAAGATGTCGGACATGACTAAGCTGAACTGAACTGAGCCATTCCCTTCCTTAGGGGATCTTCCTGACCCAGGAATTGAACCCATGCCTCCTGCATTGCAGGCAGATTCTTTACCATCTGAGCCACCAAGGAAGCCCTGAAGTCAGATTCAATTTCTCTATATACAACAGAATCCTGCCTAGTTGTTAAAAAAAGGAAATAGATCTCCATGAACTGAGAAAGAATGATTTCAGATCTATTAAATGTTCATAAATCTAGTTACAGTGTACAAGATCAATTATGTAAACTGAAATTTACCTAAAAAATTATACTATACAATCAAGAGAAATGTGTTAACAATGAGGTATACGTGATGTGTTGTCTAAGTAACTGTAGGGGAACAAAGGGGACTAGGGAGATTTTGGGCTTCCCAGGTGATGCTAGTGGTAAAGAACCGGCCAATGTGGGAGATGTAAAGAGATGTGGGTTCGAAACCTGGGCTGGGAAGATACCCTTGAGGAGGGTATGGCAATCAATTCCGGTATTCTTGCCTGGAGATTCCTTTGGACAAAGGAGCCTGGCAGACTACAGTCCATAGTGTGGCAAAGAGTTAGACATGACTCAAACTACTTGGCACTCATGCAGGGAGGTTTCAGGAAGAGGACCTGATATGATGGTTCCCTGCAGGCTTTAAATGGTACACCTATGATGGTACTGCTACCATTGGAGCATCCTGTGACATCCCAGCTGAGTAGTATTTGTGCCCTGAGGAGCACTAAGCCAGGGGGAACGAAGCTCTGAGTTCTTCCTATTTGCTGGCCTCTCTGGATGTCCAGCCACAACTTCCTTGATACTGGGGCTGAGGGAGTCCAGGGAAAACAGAGGCAAAGAAAGCCTGATAGTGACTCCCTTCCTGTTGTGTTGGATGCAAGTGTCTGATTTTCAATTGACCAAAGACTTCAATGTCTCCAGATTCCTAGTCGGTATGGGTTCAATCCCTTGTCAGGAAGATCCTCTGGAAAAGGAAATGGCAACCCACTCCAGTATTCTTGCCTGGGAAATCCCATGCACAGGGAAGCCTGGTAGATTGGAGTTCATGGGGTTGAAAAGGGTCGGACATAACTTAGAGACGAAACAAGAATAACAATAGGTGTCATTAAACGATTCACACCTTATTTCCTGCATGTTTTTAAATTCCAATAGGTGCTGTCTAAAAGATCTTCTATAGTCACAGAAATAGACCTACAACTATCTCTCAGATTCCTAAGGAGACACACCCAGATAAGAGAAGCTTGTCTCCAAACACATTCAGGACAGAAATGAGGACATCATGATTAAATTATCATTATGCATTTAGAAATCTGCTTCAGAGTATCACTGTTGAAGCTGGATAGTTGGGAGTTCATTACATGCTTAAAGTTTCTTTACAATAAACAGTTTAAAAATACAAAGATCAACAAATAGTGTACAATTAGAAAAAGATGCTCAACCTCACTAATAATCAAGAAAAGTATTGATCTTTTCATCTACTATAGTAACAAAACATTGCTGCAGTCCATGGGGTCTTGAAGAGTCGGACACGACTGAGTGACTTCGCTTTCACTTTTCACTTTCTCGCCTTGGAGAAGGAAATGGCAACCCACTCCAGTGTTCTTGCCTGGAGAATCCCAGGGATGGCGGAGCCTCGTGGGCTGCCGTCTATGGGGTCGCACAGAGTCGTACACGACTGAAGCGACTTAGCAGCAGCAGCAGCAGTGTTGGTTGCAGAGTATAAAGCAAGCATCATACAAAGTGGGTGAGAATAACTACCGTACATTCTATAGAGGGTTATTCAGTTGACTTTTATCACTATGCAAAACATAGATAATCTTTGATATAGTAATACTATCCCTGGGAGTTTGTTCAAAGGAAATAATCAGAAGAGAGAAAAGATGTAATATATAGTTAACATTTCAGTTCAGTTCAGTTCAGTCACTCAGTCATGTCGGACTCTTTGCGACCCCATGAATCACGGCACGCCAGGCCTCCCTGACTATCAACAACTCCCGAAGTTCACTCAAATTCATGTCCATCGAGTCGGTGATGCCATCCAGCCATCTCATTATCTGTCGTCCCCTTCTCCTCCTGCCCCCAATCCCTCCCAGCATCAGAGTCTTTTCCAGTGAGTCAACTCGTCGCATGAGGTGGCCAAAGTATTGGAGTTTCAGCTTTAGCCTCAGTCCTTCCAATGAACACCCAGGATTCATCTCCTTTAGAATGGACTGGTTGGATCTCCTTGCAGTCCAAGGGACTCTCAAGAGTCTTCTCCAACACCACAATTCAAAAGCATCAATTCTTTGGTGTTCAGCTTTCTTCACAGTCCAACTCTCACATCCATACATGACCACGGGAAAAACCATAGCCTTGACTAGACAGACCTTGGTTGGCAAAGTAATGTCTCTGCTTTTTAATATACTATCAAGGTTGGTCATAACTTTCCTTCCAAGGAGTAAGCGTCTTTTAAATTCATAGCTGCAATCAGCATCTGCAGTGATTTTGGAGCCACAAAAAATAAAGTCTGACACTCTTTCCACTCTTTCCCCATCTATTTCCCATGAAGTGATAGGACCAGATGCTGTGATCTTTGTTTTCTGAATGTTGAGCTTCAAGCCAACCTTTTCACTCTCCTCTTTCACTTTCATCAAGAGGCTTTTGAGTTCCTCTTCACTTTCTGCCATAAGGGTAGTGTCATCTGCATATCTGAGGTTATTGATATTTCTCCTGGCAATCTTGATTCCAGCTTGTGCTTCATCCATCCCAGCGTTTCTCATGATGTACTCTGCATATAAGTTAAATAAACAGGGTGACAATATACAACCTTGACCTACTCCTTTTCCTATTTGGAACCAGTCTGTTGTTCCATGTCCAATTCTAACTGTTGCTTCCTGACCTGCATACAGGTTTCTCAAGAGGCAGGTCAGGTGGTCTGGGATTCCCATCTCTTTCAGAATTTTCCACAGTTTATTGTGATCCACACAGTCAAAGGCTTTGGCATCGTCAATGAAGCAGAAATAGATGTTTTTCTGGAACTCTCTTGCTTTCTCCATGACCCAGTGGATGTTGGCAATTTGATCTCTTGTTCCTCTGCCTTTTCTAAAACCAGCTTAAACATCTGGAAGTTCACGGTTCATGTATTCCTGAAGCCTGGCTTGGAGAATTTTGAGCATGACTTTACTAGTGTGTGAGATGAGTGCAATTGTGTGGTAGTTTGAGCATTCTTTGGCATTGCCTTTCTTTGGGATTGGGATGAAGACTGACCTTTTCCTGTCCTGTGGCCACTGCTGAGTTTTCCAAATCTGCTGGCATATTGAGTACAGCACTTTCACAGCATCATCTTTCAGGATTTGAAATAGCTCAACTGGAATTCCATCACCTCCACTAGCTTTGTTCATAGTGATGCTTTCTAAGGCCAACTTGACTTCACATTCCAAGATGTCTGGCTTTAGGTAAGTGATCACACCATCGTGATTATCTTGGTCATGAAGATCTTTTTTGTACAGTTCTTCTGTGTATTCTTGCCACCTCTTCTTAATATCTTCTGCTTCTGTTAGGTACACACCATTTCTGTCCTTTATCGAGCCCATCTTTGCATGAAATGTTCCCTTGGTATCTCTAATTTTCTTGAAGAGATCTCTTGTCTTTCCTATTCTGTTGTTTTCCTCTATTTCTTTGCATTGATCACTGAGGAAGGCTTTCTTATCTTCTTGCTATTCTTTGGAACTCTGCATTCAGATGCTTATATCTTTCCTTTTCTCTTTTTTTTTTTTTTTTTCCGCTTCTCTTCTTTTCACAGCTATTTGTAAGGCCTCCTCAGACAGCCATTTGCTTTTTTGCATTTCTTTTCCATGGGGATGGTCTTGGTCCCTGTCTCCTTTACAATGTCACGAACCTCCGTCCAGAGTTCATCAGGCACTCTATCTATCAGATCTAGTCCCTTAAATCTATTTCTCACTTTCACTGTATAATCATAAGGGATTTGATTTAGGTCATACCTGAATGGTCTAGTGGTTTTCCCTACTTTCTTCAATTTAAGTCTGAATTTGATAATAAGGAGTTCATGATCTGAGCCACAGTCAGCTCCTGGTCTTGTTTTTGCTAACTGTGTAGAGCTTCTCCATCTTTGGCTGCAAAGAATATAATCAATCTGATTTCGGTGTTTACCATATGGTGATGTCCATGTGTAATTTTACCCTGGGGCTTGACTCTTTTAATCTGCATAATAACCATATGGATCAGATATTAATATTATTATTATCATTTCTATTGGTTCAGTCACTAAAAAATCCCCCTGCAATGCAGGAGACCTGGGTTCGATCCCTGGGTTGGGAAGATCCTCTGGAAAAGGGAACAGCTACCCACTCCAATATTCTGACCTGGAGAAATCCGTGGCCAGAGGAGACTGGCAGGCTACAGTCCATGGGGTTGCAAAGAGTCAGACACAGCTGAGCAACATTCATTTTCATTTTAGGAATAGGAGACCAGAAGGTGAAGTTATTGCACAAACGAGTAAGCGTTAAAGTTGAGAATTGAACCCTGGAAATCTGACCCCATGTGGGGAGTGTTATGTTTGGACATTCATGACAACATTAAAAGTTCACTTATATGGAGACTTCCCTGGTTGTCCAGTGGCTAAGACTTCAAGCCCTTAATTCAGGGAGCCCAAGTTCCATTCCTGGTCAGGGAACTAGATCCCACATCCCACAACTATGAGTTCGCATGCCACTGCTAAGACCCAGCACAGACAAATAAATTAGATAAATAAGTTTTTAAAAGTTCACTCATAGGCATTTGGCCAGATAAATTGTGCTATCTGCAACTATTACAATATTTCCTAGATGAGCATCAAGCACCTTTGACTCTCAAACTCACCCTATTTGTTCTTGCATGTGTACAAAGCTGAAGTTCCATATAAAATAGCCCACAGCGTATTCCAAACAAGGACAAACTGTGGCAACACACTTTAGCCACCCAAATGTTCAGGCCTCTAATTAAAGCAGGGTCACATTCCCATCAGCCTCCACAGTCATGGTTGTGTCATGTGGGGTAATGGCTGGCTCCGCCCCAGTTTTGTGTTGGAATCGCATCCCTCTGGAAGTCACTGCCAGGCTGCCCTGCTCCTGTGCACATTCCCACCTCCACTTGTCCTAAGAGATCCCTAGGGTGCTGGGTCACCTACTCAGCTGTCCCTCCTCACAGCACCCACCCACATTCCTCCACTTTCAACCTCCTCTTTGCTGCTTCTGACTGACCCTTGTTGGTCCTTGCTCTGCTGGGCTGAGGGTGCCCTTCTGGCATTCACTGCTTTTACACCATCCATACCCACCTCCCCTCCTCCATCCCAGAGGTGGAGCAGGGTCTTCTTTTAATTCCCCACAACCTTTCAGACTCCAGATGACAACCAAGCTAGTCTCTACTTAAGGTACAAGGACAACAGAAAGGGATTTAAAATCGTACCAGTGCGGTCATGCTCTTTACCCCTGCTTGCCTCTGTGACCTGCTCCATTCCACTCCTGGTGTCTGGGGGGAGCACCAGCCAGCTCCCCTCCTCCAGGCACCTTTGCTCCCCTTGGAATCCAGGCACAAACCACAATTCAACTCCAATGAAAGGAAAATTGGCCCACCCTGGGTGGGGCCTCACCCTGATCTTATTCTTAAATCTACCCCAGATCTAGGCAGGGACTGTGGGAAAACCTGCTCCCTTCAGGGTAAATCCCACTTTATTCTCACCCACACAGATGTGGTCTTGCCTCCCAACCCAGAGTTCAGAGCAGGACAGTTACTTCAGAACTCAATAAACCAATATCTGTACCACCTGATACCTGGAGTATTTCAAGTATCATATGTATGGGATGGGCTTCCTGGGTAACTCAGCTGGTAAAGAATCTGCCTGCCATGCGGGAGACCTGGGTTCAATCCCTGGGTTGGGAAGATCCCCTGGAGAAGGAAAAGGCTACCCATTCCAGTATTCTGGCCTGGAGAATTCCATGGACAGGTAGGCTACAGTCCATGGGGTCGCAAAGAGTCAGACATGACTGAGCAACTTTCACTTTCACTGGTGGACCCAAATCAAAGGAGCAGAAACCTGAAGGTAGCTTGAAGTCACCATGTTGAAGCCAGACATGGCTTTCAGTTTTCCTATGAAAACTTTGCTGCTCTCTAAAGTATTACCAAGGGGCATAATTATAGGACGGAAGACAGTTGATAACTTAAGCTTTTCATGTTTGAAACTGAACTCTTGATCTTCCTCAAAAAGATGCATTGTCACAAACATCCCTTCCTGGTTACCCTCAGTTAAAGGCAACCTCATCCTTTTGCACCAGCCTAAAAGACACGGGTGCCACCTGGACTCCTGTTTCCCTCACACACACGCACTGGGTTTATCAGCAAGTCCAGGGACATTACCAGAGCCCAAAGCACTCATATTCCACTCACCACCTCAGTCCAGCAAGAACTTCCTCAAGATGGCGCAGTTCCTATCCCAGCCCCTCCAAAGTCAATTCTCAACGTGCTGTTTAGAGTCATCCTTTTATAATGAAAGGCAGGTGATCTCTTTTCTAAAGTCACGCAATTCCCAGGTTGCCAGCTCCACTCACGGTCAAAGCTGAAGTTTACAATTGTCTATAATGACAGCTATGAAACGCAGTCCCCATCACCTTGCTGAACTCGCTATGCTCAGCACCCTCATTGACCTGCCCTCTCACTGCCCCCTTCCCACTGTTCACAATGCTCTTGTCCAATTAACTGGCCAATTCATTCCTCAATCACTTTCTTCCTTGGATCAAATGGCACTTTCTCTTTGAGTCCTATTTGCACCGCCCAATACAAAAGTGAAATCCCACCCATCCTCTCTGCTATTCGAACCTCTGTATTCTGCTCTATTTCTTTTCTTTTGCGTCATATTTTAATTGGCTTTGCTGTTTTTAAAGGACTTCAGAAGCCCAGAAAATGATGGACTGTTATCTCTTTGGTTCATAATACACTCTAAGCATAATTTTTCTTATTTATTCTGCCAAGAATTTTAATAATTTATCAAGCTAGGATCTTAACAAGATAGCCTAACTATAAGGCTCCTCACCACCCCAACCCACCCCCTGTAACCCCACACCCAGGCAACTCCCTACCCTAATCCCTGTAGGGAATTAATTATTATTAATTATTAATCCACATAATTCCCTTGATTTTCTTTGGTCATGGATTGTTTACAACTATATGCATTTTTTTCTATGAATATGCTTCAATTTATTTGTTCATACCCTCTCCAGATAACGGGAAGTTCTATTGTTTCCAGGTTTTGCTATTTTTGACAATGCTGCTATGAACATTCTTGTATATATCTCCTGGAGACATATACAAGAGCTTTCACACACTTATGAGTGGAATGCCTAAGTCTTATGGAAATAAATGAAGATCAATCAAAGAAAATGGGTAAAGGTTATTTATTCAGAGTTACTATGGCAAAGGGGCCACCCACCGTCACTGTGTTATGACAGAGACTCAAAGGCAAACAGAGGAGTGGGAAAGTTTTATGGTGGAAAAAGGGGAGGATCCATGTGGACCCTGACTGGAGGCTGTTGTAAGGATTCTGGAGGTGGCTAACTAGAAGTGAGGTGTCCTGTGTGACGGGTTAGACATACTTGACTTTCTCTGACTCGTCCTAAGTTAGAAGAAGGGGAAGAATTAGGGAAGTTGTCAGTTATTAGTCAAATTGCTAGAGACGTTATAATTTGACTTTCTGCACCCTTTGCTAGAGATACTTGGCTGCCTGGGCTGGTCATTTAGATAACCATGCCATTAGCATGCATGCAACACAGCAAGATCAGCCCAAGACTAATACTGAGTTGTCCATTAGATCTGAAGTTTCACATATATAATATATATTTCTGTATAATTTATCTTCCTGAACTTTTTAAAGTAATTAATTTAATTACAATTATAAAGTAAATTGTACATATCTCCAAGTTAATTATTTGTTTCACTCTTTGCAACATTTAATAAACACTCATTATTTGTAGAAAAATGTGTTAGAGTCCCTTATACTGCAAGGAGATCCAACCAGTCCATTCTAAAGGAGATCAATCCTGGGTGTTCATTGGAGGGACTGATGCTAAAGCTGAAACTCCAATACTTTGGCCACCTCATGCGACAAGTTGACTCACTGGAAAAGACTCTGATGCTGGGAAAGGTTGGGGGCGGGAGGAGAAGGGGAAGACCGAGAATGAGATGGCTGGATGGCATCACCGACTCTGTGGACATGAGTTTGAATGTACTCCGGGAGTTGGTGATGGACAGGGAGGCCTGGCGTGCTGTGATTCATGGGGTCGCGGAGAGTCGGACACGACTGAGCGACTGAACTGAACTGAACTGAACTGAATGCTCTGTGATACTTCTTCAAAATTTGCATTGTGTTGTTCCTACATAAGCTCTCTGGAAATATCTATAAGCAATGGGACACATGCAAGCCCTCAAAGATCCATCAGAAAATCAGGAGCCCGCAAAGACAGTGTCTGGACAGAGCTTTTAGACAGTATGACCTTTATACTTGTGGATGTCAATGTGTGTATCCATATTTAAGGTGTATTTACTATTACAACTCCTTTATCTATCATATTACAGTTATAAAAATCATCATGGTATGTAAGTTTCTAATTGCCAGGAATGTTCTGAAAACAATGAAGTGCATACAGCATCAGTTGTGTAAAAAGAAAAAAAATTCCTGGGGGCAAGGATTTTTATCTCTTTTGTTCATTGGAGTATTCTCAGTGCTTAGTGCATTGTAGGCACTCAGTATATATATGTAAAATGAAGGGATATGATGTATCTATAAAATATTATGTTACGGGTGCACATGTTTGATCTTGCTGTTACCCTCACACGTAAAGACTGTATCACTCAGATCTACGTCCCCTCCATTAATGCAGGCTGGCTTCCAGCTTTTGCTTATTTTTATATAATCCACTGCAACATGCACAATGTTTGGCAAAAGTAGTGATCACCAGGTATATGCTGAAGCAAATTCATATATTTATTTTATTACCCTTTGATGCATCTATTAATGTGAATGCTGGCAAGTAGTAAGTAATAACCCCCAGTAAGCAGGATCGCTCCTCATTGTATAGGGACATCTGAACACAGACTGCGCCAGGTGGGAAGGACTCGTTTTTCCCTGAGCCTTACTAAATCCTCCCACAGCCTCTCCCTAGAAGCACCCCGGTCATTGTTATTGTTGCTGCTGTTTAGTTGCTAAGTTGTGTCCAACTCTTTGTGACCCCCATGGACTGTAGCCCCCAGGCCCCTCTGTCCATGGGATTCCCAGACAAGAATACTGGAGTGGGTTTCCATTTCCATCTCCTGGGGATCTTTCTGACCCAGGGATCAAAGCCAAGTCTCCTGCATTGGCAGGCAGGTTCTTTACCACTGAGTCACCAGGGAAGCGCATGTCACTGTTACTGCGTGTGTGCTTTTACCTTGCACCCGGAACCAGTGTCTTCTGAAGTTCTTCTCAATGCAACACTTCTAAAGTATCCACCCCCTGTGAACACTGCCCAGAGGAGTGGGAGAGACACTGAAAGCAGGACCTCTGTGGTCCCAGCACAGTCCAGAAGGGAAAAATCACCTTCTCAGCAACTGCCTGACCATTGATGCAACGGCCTGCCCCTTTCTTCATCTCTTGCTTTGACCAGGGAACAGATTTAGGTAGAAAATCCTAAGGGCACTGCATTCCAAGGGTGGGTTTATCAACATCGTACACTGTAAGTGGTTTCACATTCCAGGCACTGTGAGAGATGTGATCGAAAGTACCTTGTTGTAACCTCTTCATTTGTATGTTCCTACAATGTTCACTTATGATAGAATATAATCAAAGTGGGTAGTGTTTCAGTAACTCACAACTCTTACTAATAGATTTATTCACTCATGACCAGACCAGTATTTTACAATCATAATCTTCCAAAAGAAAGTTGACTAGTACTGGTAATGAAATTTTAAAATCTCATGAAATTGTAGTCAGATGTTAAACAAATAAGACCTACACAAATAAACTAAAATAACCAAGGCCTAAACAAATGCACATTGCTTTAGGTGTTGAATTTCATCTGGCAGTAGACACTGAGATCAAAATCTGTTAGAAAGTTATCTAGGGGTAGAGAGAAAGTGATGTCATAAGAGTTCATTGATATGGTGTTCCTAGAATCCTTTTTCTCACTTATATAAGAGGAGAGTTGAAGCCACAAATTTTTTTTAAATTTATTATTGGAATATAATTGCTTTACAATGTTGTGATAGCTTCTGCTGTACAGTGAAGTGACTCAGCTCTATGTAGACATATCTCCTTTCTCTGTTGAGCCTCTCTCCCACCTCCCATCCCATCCCATCCTTATCCCACCCCTCTAGGTGGTCACAGGCACCAAACTGAGCTCTCTGCGCTAGCAGCAGCTTCTCACTAGCTTTCTATTTTACACGTGGTTGTGGATATATGTCAGTGCAACTCTCTCAATTCGTCCCTCTCTACTTCCCTCACTGTGTTCACATATCCGTTTTCTACATCTGTGTCTCTGTTCTTGCCCTGCAAATAGGTTTATCCAAACCACTTTTCTAAATTCCATATATATGTGCTAATATATGATATTTTTTTCTTTCTGACTTACTTCCCTGTGTATAACAGGCTCTAGGTTCATCCACCTCATTACAACGGATTCAAATTCATGCCTTTTTATGGCTGAGTAACATTCCACTATATATATGAACCACAACCACCAAATTTTTACCATCATGTGAAAACCTATTAGGGACAGATTATTCATTAATTACTTTAAATCCATCTCAGAAAACATCAGGGGATCTTACTCACTTCAGTGGGTTTAGTTGCATCTTTGCATGAGACACATTCAAACAAGGAACAAAGAGGAGACATGGACACATTTTTGATTGCCAGCTTTATGGTTTATTAGGAAAAGAACTGTCTACGGTTTACAGAATCAGAAAATAGTAGCAGAGATAGAGAATGTAGAAACCACAGAAAGAAGGAGAAAGAGATAAAACAAACATTTCAACAATAAAATTTCGAGAAAGCATAGCATGAAAAATCATCACTCCATTTTGTGGGGCTCATACTTTGATGATGGATGGAGAAAGACTGTGTTGGTGTTTTTCATTTGGAGGCAGAATCTCAGTGACCAGAGGATATGAATTAAAGTCCTTAGCCTAAGAATTCGTCTCAGGTCACCTATATGACAGTCAAATCAAGGCGGACTGGCAGAAAGAAAGAAAATCTTACCAACAAGACAGTTACCAGCAGCACCTTCCCAGCGGGCAGACTGGCAGCCTAGTGGCAGCATTGCTTCTGACAGCAGCTCCTTTGCTGGCAGCAGCATTTCTGCTGGTGGCAGCCCTTCCCACACGAGTTGCAGCTGCAGGTGCGGCGGTGGCAGCAGACCACAGGGACGCTGCAGCAGCCCCCACAGCAGCCGTAGCAGCAGGGGCAGCAACTGGTGCAGCAACCCACCCGGTAGCATCTGCAGCTGTTGCAGCTGCCGCAGCCACCACCACAGCCACCACCACAGCCACCGCCACAGCCACCACCACAGCCACAGCCACGGCCACAGCCACCACCACAGCCACCACCGCAGCCACCACAACTTCCACAACCACAGCAGCCCATGGTGTCAGTAGAGAGGACTCAGGAGAGGTGAGGAGGGAGACTCAGGAGGTGAGGGAGGTCGAATGTCAGCTTCTGCTGCAGGGGACCCTTATATACCAGCTCTGGGGACAGGAGAGGGAAGACACATGACCACTTTCCTGTTGCTATTTGGCTCCGTAGTCATGGAAGAACGTCATAATACATTAATTAGTACCCTTTTTAGGCATGTCAGCAAGATTTATTAGATGATGTTTATTTTTCTAAGTCAAACACCCTAAACATTCTAGTGAGGGCCCCTGAGAGCTGGGGAAAAGGGGGTGCTGTGACCGGTCATGGGCACACAAGGAAGTCTCACGTAAAACAACACGTTGTGCTTGAAATGACATCTGAACAGCAAATAAACATTATCAGGAGGCTATTTCTGTGTAAGGCCCAGAAGTCCTCTTTCTAAAGACTAGAGAAATGAAAGCGGTCTCAGCCTCCAAAGTCACTGCCAAGTGCAACAGCAGCCCCAGTCCCCTCACCAGAGCCTCTTTACTGGGGAACGGAAGGTCCCCACCACATGGTTTAAGGATGGCCACTGTGCTCCATCATGTAGTAGACTGCACTTTGTGTGCTGGCTTAGAAAAGCATGAATAAACTTTTTCAATGGCTTACTTTTTTCTGGAAAAATTCACATTTCAATTAAGATAAGAAAGCTTGGACTTCCCTGGGAGTCTAGTTGTTAGGACTTCGCCTTCCAGTGCAGGGGGTGAGCGTCTGATTCCTGGTCAGGGAGCTGAAGTTCCATGTACCTTTGGCAGAAAACAACAACAACAACAAATCAAACAGAAGCAATATGTAGCAAAGTCAATAAAGACTTAAAAATTGATCCACATCAAAAAACAAATACATCCAGATATACATACATAAAATAAGAAAGCATTTCCTAGCTAGAAGGAAAAATGAATTTAGGTGCTTAAAGAATTTTTATTGATACTAGAATGAAAAATGAATTTGGGTGCTTGAAAAGTTTTTATTGATTGATATCTAAGAGGAAAATCTTATATGCAAAATCATATGGCCCACAGTGGCAGAGAGGTGAAGAGAAACAATACAAAAACCAAAAAAATTAAAAATAAAAAGAAAGATACTCCAGAAAAATGAAAAGTGAAAGTCACTCAGTCGTGTCTGACTCTTTGCGAACCCACGGACTATACAGTCCACGGAATTCTCCAGGCCAGAATACTGGAGTGGGCAGCCTTTCCCTTCTCCAGGGGATCTTCCCAACCCAAGGATCGAACCCAGGTCTCCCACATTGCAGGCTGATTCTTTACCAGCTGAGCCACAGCTGAACTATCAAGGAAGCCCATCCAGAAAAATGAAAGATTGTACATAAAGAGAATATAATCACAGTATACAATTTTTATTCTGTGATGAGTCATATTTATATTGTAATAATTTTATCATCAGTTACAGATTTTACTGAAAATAGTGATATAAATATTAATACATTAGGAGTGGCATTAAAGAGTTCAACCCTCATTTTAACAAAACTAACAATGGCTACCAAGAAACAGTCATTCAAGGAATTAATAAGAAATATGAGGGTTTCCCTGGTGGTTCAGTGGCTAGGACTTCACACTCCCAATGCAGGGGGCCCAGGGTTCAATTCTTGGTCCAGGAACTAGATCCCACATGCTGCAGTGAAGATCAAAGATCCCATATGATGCAATTAAGACCAAGCACACTCATATAAATAAATAGTTTTTAAAAATAGAAAAGAAATGTGGGGGTGGGGGCAGCTCCTAGCAGAAACGATTGGCAAGATGGCAATATTGCCTTTGTAGAGTGGCTAGAGGGTGAGGCGGGATGATAGAGGACAACTTGGAATTATTTTAACTGTGTATGTACATGTATTTTGTTAATAATATTCAAGATGTCCTGGTAATTGACTGACACGTCCCCTGTGGCACATTTCAAGTGACCCTATCACCCAGTCTTACTTCCTGTTCTAAATCACAGATCAAACAGTCACACAAAATTTCCATTTACATCTCCCAGCAAAGACCTTGGTCCATACCAAGAACTCCGCCCATCTTTATTAACTAACTGCAGGACAGCTTTCTTTCAAGCAAGTCTCAGGCAATTATATTGTTGTGAAATACTAGATGGGGAGATGCTTTGGAAAGATAAAACACTATCTTCGTCTCAGCACTACTGACATTTTGGACCAGACGTTTCCTTGCTGTGAAGGGAGTCCTATGCAGAATGTGGAGCAGTATCTCTGGCCTCAACCCACTAGTTATGACAACCTCTTCCTCAGTTGTAACAACCAAAGATGTCTCCAAATATTGTCAAGTGCCCTGGGTCAGGGGGTGCACAATTGCCTCTCATTGAGATCTAGTGCCTTATAGAAATGTGAATGGATCCAGTGGTAAAGAATCTGCCTGCCAGTGCAAGAGACGTGGGTTAAATCCCTGAGTTGGGAAGATCCACTGAAGTAGGAAATGGCAACCCACTCTAGTATTCATGGAATTTTCCATGGACAGAAGAACCTGGCAGGCTACAGTCCATAGGGTCACAAGAGTTGGATGTGACTTAGCAACTGAGCACACACAGAAATGTAATAGGGATAATCCATGCCAAGCTGTTCTGGACAACGATGCAAGTTTAGAAACAGCTCCATGAAATCTGCAAAAGGATTTGGGGTGAAATTCTTCTTTCCTCTTAAATTCTGGGGAGAATCCCTTGGGCATAGGATTCTGAAGAGGCTAAGCACCTGAGGTGGCTGGTGAGAGAGGACAGGAATGGCCTCTTCCACTCTTACTTCTCCCTGCTGCCATACTCACGAGCAGCAATGCTCAGAAAGTGCTTGCTGGAGTAAACTGATTTGCATTTTCATGTAGCTTCTTTTGTGCTAAATGTCACAAGAAGGCAGGCAGTAACAGTAAGAACCCCACAGGAAATTCCATTGATGGCAACAAAACAAAATCCTGCCTCCCCTTTCTAAAAGTGGAGTAGAGAGACTAAAACACACACAGACACAAGCAAAAATGCCAGACAAAGTCCACGCAGTTGTGCTCGTCAATTATAAGCCAACATTCTATCTTGCACCCCTGTAGGAAGTAAAAAAAGGAACACAAAGAAACACACGTGATGCTTGGTGAGGGGAAGGGCAATTGTTGGAAGTGGGCTTTGCCTGCTGACTCCTGGCTGCCGCAGACATTACTGAAAAGACAAGAGACCTGAGGATGGGGCCTGAGGAAATGGTCTTTTCTATAATATTGGGTACCCCAGGGAACTCAAAGGGCTTCCAAAAGACCTAGGCTGTGGAGAAGAGAAAGACGATAAGGAAAAGGGGCATAAAAACAGAACTGGGAGAATGAATGCAATGGACACAATCTGCTCCATGCTTCTCCCACAGGTCATCCCCCCACCCCAATTTATGTCTCCTATAGGCTGGGTAACCTGCCATAGCCTTCTTCTTGGTTTCTGTTTGGAAGCCTCCATGGTGGTCCTTTAACCCAAATTAAAGTTTAACTTTAACCCAAGTTGTTTACCCTGGATTTAACATCATCTCAGTTTGAGCCACTATAACAAAATACCAGAGTGGCTTATTAACAGTAGGAATTTATTTCTCATTGTTCTGGAGACTGGAAGTCTCCAGAGGATGAGATGGCTGGATGGCATCACCGACTCGATGGACCTGAGTTTGGGTGAAATCCGGGAGTTGGTGATGGACAGGGAGGCCTGGCGTGCTGTGATTCATGGGGTCGCAAAGAGTCGGACACAACTGAGCAACTGAACTGAACTGATATCTAAAACTGCTCTTAAAAATACAGTCTAGTTCAAAAAAACAGACATGATTTAACCTAAACTAAGGAAGCTGATTCACAGAGAGACTGTGGTTTTCTTTTTTTTTTTTTAATTTATTTTATTGGAGACAAATTACCTTACATTAATATATTGGTTGGTTTTGCCATACATTGACACGAATCCGCCCCGGGTGTACATGTGTTCCCTTTCTTGACTGTGGTTTTCTGGGGGACATGAACTCAGTCGGTGGTTGGGATTCTTGGCTTCTTTGGCCCTTACCCCGAGTATTGGAGAAAAGAGACAGGTAAACCAGCATGGGGCATTCACTTTGAAATCCATCATCACAAAACCTCCTACCGCAGAGCCATCCCCTTGCCAAGCAGCTTGCCCAGAGTTCACGCACTCTCAAATAAGGACAAAAGTGAATCTGCAAATAAATGAGAAAATTCTTTGACTTTTTAGCTTCAGAATCTTATGACCTGAGAGAAGAGGCAAATTGGGGTGCTTTGCTTCCACACGTGGAATTCCACCTTGTCTGGGGTTCAGCAAAGAATATCTGCAAGCAGGAGGATTTCCCTCTGAAACTGAGGGAAAGAACTTCACTGGGTGCTGAGCGAGTGATCCCAATGCCCAGAAAACAGGTAAGTATTCATCAAATGAGACTCATGGGAGGGTCGGACTTGCACTTAAAAACTGCTAGACGAAAACAAAATTTAACATTTTAGAAGCATGCTGTTTTATTAGAAACATAACCTGAGGAAGAAGTCAATACTAAAATAAGCAGTTGAATGAGGTCAGCGAGGTTTCATGAGGAAATAGCCTCAGGGTCTTGTGAAACTCTCCCGAGGAAGCTGGTGGAAACCATAACAAAGGAAGTGGTCACTTGCTCTGAGTTAAGCCCTGAAGATGGTATTTAAGGGGGGGCCCTGAGACAAAGGGCATCAGACCTCCCTCCCTTCCTGAGTCTCCCTCCTCACCTCTCCTGAGTCCAAGTCCTCTCTACTGACACCATGGGCTGCTGTGGTTGTGGAAGTTGTGGTGGCTGCGGTGGTGGCTGTGGCAGTGGCTGCGGTGGTGGCTGTGGCGGTGGCTGCGGTGGTGGCTGTGGTGGTGGCTGCGGTGGTGGCTGTGGCAGCTGCAACAGCTGTAGATGCTACCGGGTGGGCTGCTGCACCAGCTGCTGCCCCTGCTGCTATGGCTGCTGTGGGGGCTGCTGCAGCGTCCCTGTGGTCTGCTGCCACCGCCGCACCTGCAGCTGCAACTCGTGTGGCTGCGGGGGTGGGAAGGGCTGTTGCCAGCAGAAGAGCTGCTGCCAGAAGCAATGCTGCCACTGAGTGGCTGGTGGGCCCTGCCTCCCAGGGTCAGAGATGCTGGGAGCACAGCTCACAGCGTTTGGTAAGACTTCTCCTTGGACTTCCCTGGTGGCTCTGATGGTAAAGACTCTCCCTGCAATGCAACAGACCCAGGTTCAATCCCTGGGTCGGAAGATCCCCTGAAGAAAGGAATGGCGACCCACTCCTGTATTCTTGCCTGGAGAATTCCATGGACAGAGGAGCCTGGTGAGCTACAGTCCATGGGGTGGGGTCACAAAGAGTCGGACACAACTGAGTGACTAATACTTTGACTTTTCTTTTTCCCTGCATCCCTCCCGCCCACTTCCTCTTGTCCGAGGTGACTGGCTGCCTTGTAACTGCTGGGTCTACTCCTTTACTCTGAGGTCTCAGGGCTTGCTCTTTCCTGTTAGTGTGGTATCATGATGACATTAATTTCTTCTCCCTGTGTCTTCAGAACTCAGCATTCAGAGGTATCTATACTCTGTCACCTTTGTATTCTTGTCTCCACTTGGGAAAAAAAAAAAAAAGATGAAAGATGACCATATATTATCAACATTAGTGCTTGGAAACAGCCACTCGTGTCAAAAATCTATTTATATTATAAATATAATAAAATAAAATAATGATAGGTAATAATTCAGTTTTTTAGAAAGCATTACATTTGATGGACTCTTTGATCTTTTCTATTGTCCATTTACTAACTTTTCCCCTGTTTCTGTATTGTTTTTTCTTTTCTTAATTAAAAGTGATCTTTCTTTATTCTAATGTGTCTCTCTGTTCTATGAGATGGATATCTGCCCACGGGTGATCGAAGAGCACAAAAGACAAAAGGTGATACTCAAAGACTGGGATAAGTTTCAGTTAATAGATAATTAGTCCTCTATTATCCTATATCTGGTTTTATAATAAAGATAGGAATTTGGGGGAAGTTCCCAACCTTCGGTTGTCAGTATCTTTGAGGGAAGTTCCTAGGCTCTCCTACAGATGCTGTTGTGTCGATCTGTGTCTGCAACTGAGTTTTGGCTTTAAGAGTTGACTGCACCAGTCTTCAGAGGTCAGAGCTTCACTCCCTCGTTCCATGTCTTTCTTACTCACTCATGCATTCAGCAAGCATGGGCTGTATTAGGATAGATATTCAGCCAAGTACTAGAGGTCTGAGACTAAACAATCCTTTGCCCTCAAGGAGTAGACATCTCAGAGGAAAACGTAGAGTCAATTACAATATAGCTTTCTATTTCGGCTTTCTTTGGTCACTTTTCTCCAGGATGGATCCTACATCAGCAATTCAAATAGATTTTGGGGGTACATAACTGCAGTGATAGGACCAGATGCCATGATCTTTGTTATCTGAATGTTGAGCTTCAAGCCAACCTTTTCACTCTCCTCTTTCACTTTCCTCAAGAGGCTTTTGAGTCCCTCTTCACTTTCTGCCATAAGGGTGGTGTCATCTGCATATCTGAGGTTACTGATATTTCTCCTGGCAATCTTGATTCCAGCTTGTGCTTCTTCCAGCCCAGCGTTCCTCATGATGTACTCTGCATAGAAGTTAAATAAGCAAGGTGACAATATACAACCTTGACGTACTCCTTTTTCTATTTGGAACCATAAGTTTTTAAACATCCATTTTAACCAATGAGAATTTCATAATGCTTTTTTAAAAAATCTGGGCTTCCCTGATAGCTTAGTTGGTAAAGAATCCACCTGAAATGCAGGAGACCCCGGTTCAATTCCTGCATTGGGAAGATCCACTGGAGAAGGGATAGGCTACCCACTTCAGTATTCTTGGGCTTCCCTTGTGACTCAGCTGGTAAAGAATCCACCTGCAATGTGGGAGACCTGAGTTTGATCCCTGGGTTAGGAAGATCCACTGGAGAAGGGAAAAGCTACTTACTCTAGTACTCTGGCCTGGAGAATTCCATGGACTGTATAGTCCATGGGGTTGCAAAGAGTCGGATATGACTGAGCGACTCTCACACTATACACTACTTACACTATGCTTCATAAACAGTATTTAATAAATGAGCTGTTTGTTTTAGAAAATTCTCAAAGCACCAGAAAACCACTCCACCTACCACCTTTAAAAACAAAATCAAGACTCAAGAGAGAGGGGACATATGTATACTTATGGCTACTGTACGGCAGTTCAGTTCAGTTCAGTTGCTCAGTCGTATCTGACTCTTTGCGACCCCATGGACCACAACACACCAGTTCTCTCTGTCCATCACCAACTCCCAGAGTTCACTCACACTCATGTCCATTGAGTTGGTGATACCATCCAACCATCTCATCCTCTGTCATCCCCTTCTCCTCCCATCTTCAATCTTTCCCAGCATTAGGGTCTTTTCAAATGAGTCAGTTCTTCACATCAGGTGGCCGAAGTATTGGAGTTTCAGTGTCAGAATCAGTCCTTCCAATGAATATTCAGGACTGATTTCCTTTAGGATGGACTGGTTGGATCTCCTTGCAGTCCAAGGGACTCTCAAGAGTCTTCTCCAACACCACAGTTCAAAAGCATCAATTATTTGGCACTCAGCTTTCTTTATAGTCCAACTCTCACATCCATACAAAGCAATTATCCTCCAATTAAAAATAAATAAATTAATAAATAAAGCAGAAACAGAACCAGTGATTATAAGCACTGGCTCTGGAACCAAGATAACCTGGCAAAAAATCTAGGCTTCTGTATTTAACAGTCTTATTTCCTCGATCATCTTATTTGCAAAATCGGGATCATGGCTGAATCTCTCTCATAAGCTTCCAGAATAAATGGATTTATGATGTTTTTCAGTGGTGTCTGACTCTTTGCGACCCCATGAACTGCAGCACACCAGGCTTCCCTGTCCTTCACTATCTCCCAGAGTTTGCTCAAATTCATGTCCATTGAATGGGTGATGCTATCTAACCATCTCATCCTCTGTCGCCCTCTTCTCCTTTGCCTTCAATCTTCCCTAGCATGAGGGTCTTTTCCAATGAGCTGGCTCTTCACATCAGGTGGCCAAAGTATTGGAGCGTCAGGTTCAGCATCAGTCCTCCCATTGACTATTCAGGGTTGATTTCCTTCCAGATTGACTAGCTTGATCTCCTTGCAGATTTACACGAAATGTCATATTTACAAACAGATGATTGGCACTGCTCCCAGTGTCTCTTGCGCTGTCACACTGGGTATCAACCGGGTACGGATACACTACTTTCAGTTGGCCTTTCTGCATACAGAGGTGTTTGCCCACAAACCGCGGATTCCCGCCTCCAGTTTAAAGGTTCTGGAAGCTTGTGAAGAGCACTTGCAAAATGTTGGGGCGGGGCTTACGACTCCTAGTAGGGCCGGCTCCACCTCCGCCCCGCCCACGGCCCCGCCCCGGTTCCGCCCCGCCCACGGCCCCGCCCCGGCCCCGCCCACCCACGGCCCCACGCTACCCTTAGAGCCTGGTTCGCTGGACTGGACTGGCTAGGGTGCTGGTCCACCGGGCTTGACAACCCAGGCTGTGAGCGAGTTGGTGAGCAGAAATCCCCTCCTGTAGGTAAGGATGTCTCCGGGAGGTAAATTAATTGATGAAACAGACACTTTCATCCTTCGGCCCCCTTGTCTCCCCTCCCCCACCGTTGGGAGCGTGAGCGGGCTGGCACCTGCGCTGCCGTGGGCGGATTCAGACAGGCCTGGGTTACACGCCACCCCTCCACCCCAGCCCTTGGCGGACCGCCAGCTCCTTCCTGCTGAGGCTCCCCTGGGATCCACAGTCCTGCCAACGCGCGCAAGTAGATTTGGCTAGAATTGTTACTCTCAACCATCTGGAAAAAACAGATTGCATAAAACCAGAATTCTGATTCAGGGCCAGCATTCCCATGATTACATCCGTGGTCACAGATTTTTAACTGTAAAGAAATCTTAAAGCACAATTCTGAATCCTCATCCAAGAATGTCGAAGAGGTCCTAGTGAGGGAAAGAACGGAAACTTTGAAGTTAGGAGATCTGGGACCCTGTTGAGACAACTGATTGAAGTTAACAAATAACGCAACGCGTACCTTACAAGGATACTTCTGGAAAGGATACCATTCATCAAATAACGTGTATAACAATTACTCATCAAGACCTTGTTGCCACGGTAAATATGCAAAACGTTTGAGCTTGTGGAATGCTTAAAATTTTTCAAGGGTAATGAAAATAATATTTTATAAAAATACACAGAGGAGTTTTCCGTCTGCAGACATCAGTCTCCTGAGATAGAAAGTGTGTTTCATTAAGATACATATTTTAAAGAGTCGTAAACATAACTTCCAGATACAGACATACTTCCCTTTGTTGAGTTTTTTATACAAACTGAAGGTTTGTGACAACCTCACCTCTTCGAGCAAGTCTGTCCGCACAATAGTTCCAGCAGCATTTGCTCCCTTCTGTGTCTGTCCCTTTTGGTAATTTTTGCAGTATTTCTAAATCTTTTTTATTATTATTGTGTTTGTTATGGTGGTCTGTGGGTTTTGCTGTTACTCCCACCATTTGCTGAAGGTTCACATGATGGTTAACATTTTTTCACACTGAAGTATTTTTAAATCAAGGTATAAACATGGGTGTTTTTAGACATAATGCTATCGCATGCTTAATAGACTACAATATAGTGGAAACATAAACTTTTACATGTCCTGGGAAAACAAAAAGCTCCAGTGACTCTCCTTATTGCAATATTTGTTTTATTGGGGTGATCTGGAACCAAACCCATGGTAGCTGGAAGTATGTTTTTCTTCAGACTATCTCAGTGGTAGCTGAAATGGACAAAAATACTAGTTTCTTTCAGTCATTATTGGTTATGGACCAACAGTGGTGTCTCAGGTTTGGGTAATGGTAAATGCAACTCAAGCATAAATATTTAAAGGTGAGGTGATTTGGCTCTCTTCCCAGGTGGCACTGTGCTTAATCTCTCAGTCATGTCCGACTCTTTGTGATTCCATGAAATACAGCCCGCCAGGTTCCTCTGTCCATGGGGATTCTCCAGACAAGAATACTGAAGTGGATTGACATGTCCTCCTTCAAGTCATCTTCCCACCCCACGTATTGAACCCAGGTCTCATACATTGCAGGTGGATTCTTTACTGTCTGGGCCACCAAGGAAGCTAGTGGGAGACATAAGAGACATGGGTTCCATCCTGGAGTAGGAAATGGCAACCTGCTGGAGTAGGAAATGGCAACCCACCCCAGTATTCTTGCCTGGAAAATTCCATGGACAGAGGAGCATGGTGGGCTATAGTCCATGGGGCCACAGAGAGTCAGACACAACAGAGCAACCAAGCGTGCACGCACACACACACACAGAGACACACACACAGCCTTAGCAGTTTAGGTGAAATTAACTACTGTGTATGTTTCTGAAATTACTGTCTCTGAACTATACAGGCCCAGCTGTGTTCATTCTGGTTGGATTTGCAATGCCTGCCTGTATGAGGGCGATGGGAAGGGAGGTGGACTGAGTCCCTCATAGGGACCAAGAACCAGATGGAGCAGTTCCTGAGGCAACCTTATGTGGTGGATGTGATTATCTACATTTTAAGATGCAGCTTGGAAAGGTTAAGTACATGCTACAAACAAGGGTGGGGCCAGGAGGAACATGGGCTTCAGACTCCAGAGTCTTTTTCCTCGGGACCACACTGGTCACAGCAAACCGAAAACTAGGAGGGGAAAAATTAAATAAACAAGCTTAAGGCTGGGTAGTCTGTAGTGAGATGTCAAAATATTAAAACTGATTTGGTAGTTTTAACAACTAGTCCCATATCATTTAAATTCAGAAGAGTAAATTAGAGGTTATGTGCATTGGCCGGAGGCACAGCAAATACTTAACAAGTGTTAAAAGATAATTTTCAGAAAAAGATAGTCATGACTCACAGATATAAAATAAGTGCATCCAATAAAGGTTTTATTAACTCATTAATTAAGGAAACCGCTAAAGCTGTTAGAACCAGATCAAAGAAGAATCCATGAAATTGGTACATTTATAGATCAGGAATGTTGAAATGGAGGTAAAACTGGTTTTCCATGGAAGAGAGGGGCAAAAGGCTATGTCTTCCTTGGATAGAACCCATTTTCGTTTCTACAGACAAGAGTTCTTTCACATTGCCTGTGAGTTATTACAATTCAGGGCTCAGTCGTTCAGTCGTGTCTGACTCTTTGTGACCCCATGGACTGTAGCCCACCAGGCTCCTCTATCCATGAGATTTCTCAGGCAAAAATACTGGAGTGGGTTGCCTTTTCCTTCTCCAGGGGATCTTCCCAACCCAGGGAAAGAACCCATGTCTCCTGCATTAGCAGTGGATTCTTAAACCCCTGAGCCATCAGGGAAGCCCGAGTTACTACAGAGTTGTAAAATAGCTCGAACAATACCTAGGTTTTCCTTGAAACACAACTTTTCCCCTCCACTTCCACCCACTCCATATTTTTGACTAGTTACCACACTGCATTTCACTGACTGGATGTGATAGTTGACTTCTATCAAAGTTGTCTACCAGTTTGATGGTTAAATAGGAATATCCCTCCAGCTACATCAGACACCAGATTTATCTAACCATAGACACACAGAGAATAAACAATCTGGGAGGGGATGATCAATTTATCAAGAAATGTTTGGTGCAAATAAAAGAAAAAAAGTGGTGCCAAATATGATAAAGTAAGACTTGAAGCATGTATTTTAAAGATCACTTGTATCTACTCTTGCTATGGTTTTGACCAAAAGCAGAACTATGTGAGCCTGAATATTAAATGTATTGTTGTTGTTCAGTCTCTAAGTCTTGTCCAATTCTTTGGGACCCCATGGACTGTAGTCTGCCAGGCTCCTTTGTCTGTGGGATTTCCAAGGCAAGAATACTGGAGTGGGTTGTCGTTTCCTTCTCCAGGGGATCTTCCCAACCCAGGGATGGGACCTGAGTCTCCTGCATTGACAAGAGGATTCTTTACCATCTGAGCCACCTGGTGGGAAGCATATTGAATATCTGGACCTAATTACCTTTTGAAGTTGTATGGATGCTTCATTTCAGTGAGGAGTCTGTGGTTTTGGTTTTGGTTGGTTTGGGAGGAGGGAGATACCTGAAGGATTATGAGTGGGTGATGGGTAATAGGGCTACTTCATAGTTTCCTGCGATTCTAAGTCACTTTGACAAAATTCTGGGGAAACTAGATTAGTAATATTACTCAGAGGAAAGTGTTTTGATATGTTTATCTCTCTAATCATCTGTTGCAGAATGGGATAGCAACCCACGCCAGTTTTCTTGCCTGGGGAATTTCAGGGACAGAGGAGCTGGCAGGCTACATACAGTTCATGGGGTCACAAAGAGTCAGATACAGCTGTGCAAGTAACTTTCACTTTCAGTCATCTGTGATTTAGAAAAATCTGAATCTCGATCTTATTCAGAGGCATTCTAAAGAGGGTGACTTCGGAAGAGGGTGGGTTCCAAGATACGAAACCATTAGAAGGAGGTGTGGTTTGGTGCATATAAAGCCATTGCTCCTGACAACTCAGTTCTGAAGGAGGAGGACTTGAGACTCCAATGAAAGGAAGGGACATTGTGATAGGGACTCACAGCAGCTGGTGGCAGGAAGGAGCCGAAGTTGGATCTGAAGGCAGGAAATTGGACTAGGTTCTAGGAAGAAATAAGTTCAGGGCACAGAAGGAACAGGTAACTCTGACTCTATCTGTATTATTTTTTAGGATGCTATTTGTGGACAGACTTGCAAAGTTTGTTGGCCTGTCCTGGGTTTGATTTATGAGCCCTGTTTCCATTCTAATATTCTAGGACAGACCCAATTTCAAAGGTGCTGTTCTATTTTCAGATTAAATTGAGGTCCTGCTCCAATGTAGAATTTGGGAAAACCTTAGTGGTTGCAGCAATAGGAAAGTTCCAAGGCTTTGGAGAGTCATACACAGTAAAATGTATTGATGGGGGGTGGGGAGGTGGTGGAAGGTAAGGGATATGTTTCTGTTAATTGAAGTATAATGTACATGCAATATACGAAGTATAGATTTTTACCTTGAGTGTCTATAATTGCATACATGTATGTAACACTAGCATACCAGAATTTAGGATATTTCATTATCCCCAGAAAGTTCTCTCATGCACCTTTACAGACAGTTCCCTCTTCCTGCCCCTCCCTCTGATTTTAATCAGTGGTGTATTATATAAGGATGTTTTTGTGTGTCTGGATTCTTTTTAGGCAGCATAATATTTGAGATTTACTTGTTTTAGTCCAGGTATTAATGATTCACTCCTTTTTAAAAAATTATCTTTATTGAGGCATATAATAAAATGTACATAAAATGCAAATAGATTCTGACAAATCTAAGTTTATAATCACCTACAATCAAGATGTAGAGCTTTTTCATCACTCCAGAAAGTTCCCTCGTGTTCCACCCCATCTGCTACCCCATGCAACTACTGACCTGATTTCTATCACTACACATTAGTTATGCTTGTCTTAGGACTTTATATGTATAAAGGAGATCAATCCTGGGTGTTCATTGGAAGGACTGATGCTAAAGCTAAAACTCCAATACTTTGGCCACCTCATGCGACGAGTTGACCCACTGGAAAAGAGTCTGATGCTGGGAGGGATTGGGGGCAGGAGGAGAAGGGGACGACAGAGAATGAGATGGCTGGATGGCATCACCGACTCGATGGACATGAGTTTGAGTGAACTCCGGGAGTTGGTGATGGACAGGGAGGCCTAGCATGCTGTGATTCATGGGGTCGCGGAGAGTCAGACATGACTGAGCGACTGAACTGAACTGAACTGAATGAAACTGTATGGCTTTGAGTCTTAGTTCTTTAGAACAGCATAATATTTTCCGTATTCACCCAAATTTTTGCAAGTAATTCATTCCTTTCTATTGCTGATTAAAGTCAGTATTAGTTGCTTAAATATACAGTATTGTTTATTCATTCACCTTTTAATGGACATTTCAGTTGCTTCCCATTTTTTTTTTTTTACTATTATGAATCACATGAACTTTCTTATATAGATTGCCAAAAGGTTTTCCAAAGAGTTGGTACCGTTTCACTTTCTCCCAAGCGACTGTCTCAGCCCAGTTGCGCTAAATCTTTGTGAACATTTGGCATGCTAGTGTTTTTGTACTTAGACCTTCTAGTGGTTATGAAGCATTTTCTGTGATTTTCCTTTGTGGTTTCTAAATGGTATCTCTTAAAGAGCAAATATGGTTTTTTAATGAAATTCCATTTATCTTTCTTTTTGTTTTAAGTTTAGTCCTTGTCATTGCAATGAAATATTTATCAGCCCTGAGGTCACAAAGATCTGTTTTCTTCTAAATGGTGCTCTCTGGTACTAGAGTTTATTATGTGAAATTAGTTTTTCTGTATGGAATGAAGTAGCGATAAGTATTAATGCATTTTAAATATGATGAAGTCACAGCTAAAATGCAGTCTCTCACTAGAAACTGGTGAAACCACTCTCCAACCTTGATTTTGCAACAGAGCAATAGTAGTTAAGCAATTCCCTGGAGTCATTTCCCCAGGCCTTCCTCCAGCATCAGCTTGCCTTGCTTAAGCAGACTTGGATTTGGATGTTTTACTCAAAATTATATTCTCTTCTGTTTAGGTAGTAAATAGATTAAAAGGCATAATTAGTTGTTATACTCTGTCAGCAAAATGCAGATGTTTCAGTTTTCAGTGATTAAATTTTTGATTTGCCTCTGTCTGGTGAGGGACTTGGTATGGCAGGGTTGAAAAATCTAAAAGGGGAGCTTGAGTTTTTGGGGAAATGTAACAAATATTGGCCCTAACCTCTGTTTTCACAAAGGTTTTGGGCCTTGGGGAGTGAAGCCATTTGCAGATGTCATCTACTTCCCAGCTGCCCAACCCCTTTGGAATGTAGAGGCTGTGAGATGCATGATCCTTTTGAATTACTAGTCTCTTGCTGTGTTGTTTGAGATAGGTGTGACGTGAAAATTAGGCCAGTCCCCTTCTCAGATGCTGGTTGTCTTGTCAAGTACGCTCTCCAAGATGAATGGAACAATTAGTAAGGAGGGGTGGATGGGAATGGGGTAGAGACTGGGGCTTCTAGATAGTTTCCCTCTTAATTACTAGCATCTCAATTAGTTCTGGCAGCATCTTCTAGACAAGCATGGAAGAGGATTTGATAAAATGATTGCTTGCTGCTGACCTATCCCTTGTACTCCAGGTAAATGTTCTGGGGAACTTCTGCAAAACCAGATTTGGAGAAGGTCTTTGATCAGGTCACCTTGACCCCTGCCTCAGGGAGCCGCACAGCTCTGAAAACTGGCTCTGGGCGGAATTCCATCTTCTGGGAGTGGGTGGAGGAATCTAATCAACTAAGATTTTTAGCTAGGAAATCTACCCAGACCTCAAAGAACCAGAAAGTCCGTTGGTGTGTGCCAGTCTCTACAGTTCTTGCTTTTTAATGGCTGCTTTCCTATGCAAGTGAAAATATATATTTAGAAATACCTATGGTCATAAGAGTTTTTATGCATATATACAGCCTATGGATTAGGAAATAGGACACTGCCCATGCGTAAAAGTTAGATGAAGTTGTCATAGGCCCAATATGTTTCCCTGTGGCATATAGGAATAATACATGAAAAATCTTTATGTGAACAAATGTGGAAAAGATTTGTTCCACACAGTGAGTCTACAAGTGAAGACTAACTGAAGGACATACAGCAAAGTGGAGGGTCTGGGCTTCAAGAACCAAGAAATGTGAGTTCTGGGTTAACCTTACAACTCCTTGAAAAGGAGTCAGTTTTTTTGTTTGCTTTCCATTTTAAAAAGTTTCATTTTCCCCACATTGTAGAATTATGACAAATGAACTTCTTTCGCAGTCTGTATAAGAAAATTGAGAGTTTCAGAGATGATATTATAAGATCCAGGAAACACCTAAGATTATTGCTAAAGCTAGTGTTCTTGCCTAGAAAATCCCATGGATGGGGGAGCCTGGTGGGCTTCCGTCTATGGGGTCACACAGAGTCAGACACGACTGAAGTGACTTAGCAGCAGCAGCAGCAGCATGTACATCCATATGAAGAAGAATGTTTGCTTGAAAGCAGTTAGAAAGACTTAAGGATATGGTTAAATAACAATAGAAATGGAAAAAGTCAATAACACAGCAATTCTTGGAATAAAAGAGAAGAGGAAAAACTGAACTCTATACCAAGACACTAAAAACATGTAAGAGATTGCATAGAAAGAAATTTTTCCAAGGCAGGTGGAAATACCCAGCCCAACTGTTCATAGTTGAAAGACAAGTAAATCTTCATTTTTTTTTCTTCAGGAAATGAAAAAAACTTATGAGCATCTCAAAGTGAAGTCAGATAAGACATGCCAGCAAAGAGATTATGTTACCGCCCCCATGTACCTCGAGAAAGGGAAGCAACAATAAAACCATGGGACCTTCTAGAGCTAGATCCAAAAGAGAGACTGAGAGACGCTAGACACTTAAGAGCAGAATATGAAGGGCCCCTGGTGAGATGGCTGTGGATTTTAATGAAAAATAATCATTATCTGCCTGCCAGCAGAAACAGAAAAGAACATGTAGGTCCCAGAGTAGTTTAGGAGAGTCGAAAAAGTGTTGCTGGTTTGGGGGCTTGTTCAAGGCCACAAGGGCTGGCTGGTCACCCCAGTACGCCCGGGGCCCATGTGACATGCCGCCTGTGTGTACAGATTGCACAACTAGATCTGGTCTTCAGGGCAGGCTGAGCCAGGAGACTACGATCTGCCAGGGGCCACCGTGGCTCAGCAATGACCAGAGGCTAAAGCTCAGTGCTCAGCTCACCTGTCAGCAGGAGCTCGCCCTCCTAAGAGCACTCCAGGGTGTCCCAGGCTCCAAATCTCTGTTGATTCATTCAGCCTCCCTTGTTACTTGCAGCATCTTCATTGTAGATTTCAAGTCATGGTAGCTGATAGGCTGAATTTTGTTTGGAGACCATCTTCCCCTCTCCCCTTTAATCCTGTTGCCTGCTGCAGTGTTTTTATACCTTTTTAAAAATGGTGATGGAGCATGGAAGTAATATGTGAGAACTGCTGCCACAGGAACAACTTTTGAAAGGATTGTCATGTTTGGAAAACACGGAAAGGGGAAAGATAAGCATCTTCTTTCAAAACTGCCAACTCAAAATCAGCATGATTCGTATCCTCAGGTTAGATTCACTGAAGCAAAGCGAAGTTTAAAATACTCTCTAGGAGGAGGATAATTTTGTGTGGAGTCCAAATGGAATGATAAATGGATAAAGGAGCAAGAGAACAGCCTTTTCAGGATGGTGCATTGCCGTGAAGGCTGTGGTCCCCCCAGGCAGAACAGGTGTTCTATGATGACGTAGACAGGTGAGTTTATTATGAGGGATGTGATTAGATATTTAGTTCTCTTCTTTCCTCTGCAACTTCTAACCCAGTGGCTATATCTGCAGTGATGTAATGTAAAATCATGGTCATAAAGCTGACCCTTGAACAACATGGTTTTGTGCTGCATAGGTGTGCTTGGTCATAGACTTTTTTCAGTAGTAAATACTACAGTAGTACACAGTCTGGTTGTATCCATGGATCCAGAATCATGAATAGAGTAGAACAGTGGACCACAGAAAGCCAACTATAACTTCTACTCTGATTTTCAACTGTGTGAAAAGATGGCACCCTTAACCCCCTCTGGTTCAAGGATCAACAGTATTGATGAACTGATAATCCAAATGAAAGTTTTGGAAGAAACAGGCATACTCTGCAGTGCACTTTGATACTTAATATTTTTTATGAAGCTTTTTTTTTTTAATCCTATTGACAACCCACTAGAACTTTTTGACACTGACCAACTGAAAGACACAGTTCTAAAATAAATTGGAATTGGAATTCTGAGGATATAGCCAGGCGGTCTCAACACAGTGTGAGAAAAAAGATTACTGACCTTGTAATTAGAAAAACTGAGTCCAAGTCCAGGTTTTGATGTTGGTTAAACTTGAAAACCAGTGCAAATCTTGTCTCTGGCCCTTGGTTTCATTACATATAAAACAAGGACAATACCACCTCCTTTATCTACTTCATAAAATTTTCTGAGAAAAATTAAAATAATTGGCAGCCACTGAGGAAAACAATATGGAGAATCCTTTAAAACTAAAAATAGAATTACCATATGATCCAGCAATTTTATTCCTGGGTGTAAAATCCAGAAAAAATAAAAATACTAATTCAAAATGACACATGCACCCCAGTGTTTAGAGTGGCACTCTTGATAACAGCCAAGACATGGAAGCAGCCCAAGGACCCATCAACAGACAATTAAATTAAGAAGATGTGGTGCGTACATATGCAATGGAATATTACTCGTAGAAATACTACCATCTGTAGCAATATGAATGGAGAGTATTGTGCTTCACGAAATAAGTCAGAGTAAAACATGCTACATCATACCACTTACATGTGGAATCTAAAAAATTATACAAATGAATGTGTATACAAAATGGAAACAGACTCAGACATAGAAAACAAGCTTCTGGTCATCAAAGGAGAAAGGGAAATAGGGAGGGACAAACTAGGAGGTTGGGATCAATAGATGAAAACTGCTCTACATAAAATAGATAAGCAATAGGGATTTACTGTATACCACAGGGAGCCATATTCAATATCTTCTAATAACCTATAATACAAAATAATCTGGAAAAAATATATATGTATAACTGAATCACTTTTCTGTACACCTGAAACAAATACAATATTTTAAAGTGACTGTACTTCAGTCTAAAAAATTAAAATAATTTTCCAAATGTAAAAATTGTACAAAGAAATTGCATAAGGACTGTGAAGAAAGCTGATCGCCGAAGAATTGATGCTTTTGAACTGTGGTGCTGGAGAAGACTCTTGAGAGTCCCTTGGACTGCAAGGAGATCCAACCAGTCCATTCTAAAGGAGATCAATCCTGGGTGTTCACTGGAAGGACTGATGTTAAAGCTGAAACTGCAATACTTTGGACACCTCATGCGAAGAATTGACTCACTGGAAAAGACTCTGATGCTGGGAAAAGTTGGGGGCAAGAGGAGAAGGGGACGACGGAGAATGAGATGGCTGGATGGCATCACCGACTCTGTGGACATGAGTTTGAGTGAACTCCGGGAGTTGGTGATGGACAGGGAGGCCTGGCGTGCTGTGATTCGTGGGGTCGCAGAGAGTCGGACACGACTGAGCGACTGAACTGAACTGAACTGAACTTGATTATCGTAGTCAGAGCCATGATGACAGTAAATAGTAGCACCTCAATAAGATAAAAATATAGTGACCAGAACTTCCAGTCATTGTGAGACCAGCAGCCTCAGGTTTCTCCCGTAGGAGAGGGAGGATTTGAGTGATAACCAGGGTGTTTGGTTGGAATCCTAGAGCTCATATCAACAGCGCTTTCCAGGGTAGCTGGCAAGGAAATGAGGAGGTGGTGGAAATGGTGCCATGGAAGTAGGAAGCATTACCCATCAGAGAAAAGGAAGATATAACCTTGGAACCAACAAACCCAACCCTGAACTCAGCTTTAGCCTTTTGTAGCTCTGTGGCCAGGAGCTCTGGGGAGGCTCATTTTCTGTGTCTGAGAAATTGGGGGCCATGTATATATTTTATATATATATAAAATATATATATATATAATGTACAATACATAAATTATAATTTTATATTATAAATATATAATTTGATAAAATAAATATATAATATGTTTAAATTGTTATTTAATATATGCATTAAAATATATCATATAATGTATAATAAAATATGTGTATATATATATAAATATATGTTAATAGCCATGGCAACTGAAGGAGCCAGTTGTTCTTTAGTCGCTAAGTTATGTCTAACTCTGCAACTCCATGGAAGGCAGCACACCAGGCTTCCCTGTCCTTCGCTGTCTCCTGGAGTTTGCCCAAATTCATGTCCAGTGAATCGGTGATGCTATCTAAAAATCTCATCCTCTGCTGCCCTCTTCTCCTTTGCCTTTGAACTTTCCCAGCATCAGGGTCTTTTCCAATGAGTCGGCTCTTTGCATCAGGTGGTCAAAGTATTGGAGCTTCAGCTTCAGTCCTTCCAGTGAATATTCAGAGTTGATTTCTGTTAGCAATGACTGGTTTGATCTCCTTGCAGCCCACGGGACTCTCAAGAGTCTTCTTCAGTACGCAATTCGAAAGCATCAATTCTTTGGCACGCAGCCTTCTTTAGCCATGGTGTTTTGTTTAGGGCTGAACACAGGCACTCTGGGGCCACTACTGGACAAGCAGTTTAGGTTGGATGGGACAGAATAGGTCACAAGCAGAGTTTTGTGTGCCTATCAAGGGGTTAGTCGGTAGGGCAGGGTTTGAGGGTCTTATCTGAAACATCAGATTGTCTTCCACCTATCTCCTACGCTCCAGGGCTTAGAGGACCAGCAAAGAATTTCAGGGTGATAGGTCTACGTGTAGGTTTGGGAAAGCTCCCTAGTTGATTTCTACCCACTTCCCTCCCAACCCTGTGGCATGGAGCCGCTCAGCCCAGTGCATGGATAAGTGACCAAGGGTCTTTGGGGCTCTGGCATCAGAATCACTCAGCACCTATAAATGTAGGTTCATGGGCCTCACTGGACTTACTGAATGAATCACACTTAAGCGCTGGAGTCCAGGAAGCCGTATTTTCACCAAACCTCCAGTGATTCTAATGCTAATCAAGTTCACAGTCATAGTAACTGGCCAGAATAGGGAAGGGCTATGCAGTGAGGCAAGTGCTTGACAAGGTGACCTGGAGAAGGGGGCGGGAGGTGGGAGGAAGGAAGGATCGGAGGAGTAAGGACTGTGGGGGTAGAACAGCCAGACATCAGCAGCCGAGAGTCCAAGAGTGCCCCAGTGGAAAGCAGACAGAGACCAGGGTCAGTGCAGAAGAAACGCCTCAGGCTCACAGCAGGTTAGTTTCTTTCCTATGAATTGTGCTGGAGAACTTAACCATGTCCAAGACCACCAAAACACATGTCCCCTTTACAGAGGAAAACCTGATGCAAAATTATGAAGGTATGAGAGTGAATTTTCCTGTCACGCATTGTAATCCACATGAAAAAGCAAGATGTTCTCAAATGTGGCTGCCATAAAATAAAGGCCTTGTTCTTATTTTTCTGTGCATTGGCAGATGAGATCCTTCACTGGAGTTTTTGTCTGAAATTTGAATTTCAAGCAACGTTATTGGTGAGCTGACAAAAGAAGTATGAACGTAGTATGAATGATCAGTAAGCTACCTGCCCCATTGAGTGGTGTAAAAACTGCAGACTTAGAGATGAGATGGGGCCTGTCATAAAGAAAAGTGGAATGACAGTCTGAGACATGCTGCATTCTTTTCGCAACACAGAGTTACACCAGGATGGAAAAGAAGGGAAATATGAAAAAGATGACAAGTCAGAGCTTTACCAGCTTAATTTTTTTAACTGAAGATTATTAATTCCCAGATCATAGGCACTTAAAAATAATATGGGTGTCTGTTTTGTGTCAAACACAATAATAAGCAAGGAAAGAGTCTGATGGAGAGAAAATGTGTAAATAAATACCTTCAGCATATTAAATAAGGTTTCAGAATCAGAGGTTTCTGTGCAAAATGTACTAGGCAGATTATAGACGCCTTGACCAAATCGATCTCTGTTCTGGGTTTGACCTCCTAGAAGGTCTTGCATAGACAGACCTCCTTTTATTGCACTTAATTGTGCTTTGAAGATTCTGCATTTTTACAAATGGAACGTTTGTGGCAACCCTGCCTTGAGCAAGTCTATTCACACTATTTTCCCCAACATCATTTGCTCGCTTCCTGTCTCTGTGTCCAAACTACTGCACAATTATACTCATCTCACACGCTAGTAAAGTCATGCTCAAAATTCTCCAAGCCAGGCTTCAGCAATACGTGAACCGTGAACTTCCAGATGTTCAAGCTGGTTCTAGAAAAGGCAGAGGAACCAGAGATCAAATTGCCAATATCGCTGGATCATCAGAAAAGCAAGAGAGTTCTATAAAATCATCTATTTCTGCTTTCTTTACTATGCCAAAGCCTTTGACTGTGTGGATCACAATAAACTGTGGAAAATTCTGAAGGAGATGGGAATACCAGACCACCTGACCTGCCTCTTGAGAAACCTATATGCAGGTCAGGAAGCAACAGTTAGAACTGGACATGGAACGACAAACTGGTTCCAAATAGGAAAAGGAGTATGTCAAGGCTGTATATTATCACCCTGCTTATTTAACTTACATGCGGGGTACATCATGAGAAACACTGGGCTGGAATCAAGATTGCTGGGAGAAATATCAATAACCTCAGATATGCCAGTGACACCCTTATGGCAGAAAGTGAAGAAGAACTAAAGAGCCTCTTGATGAAAGTGAAAGAGGAGAGTAAAAAAGTTGGCTTAAAGCTCAACATTCAGAAAACTAAGATCATGGCATCCGGGCCCATCACTTCATGGCAAATAGATGGGGAAACAGGGGAAACAGTGGCTTACTTTGTTTTTGAGGGCTCCAGAATCACTGCAGATGGTGATTGCAGCCATGAAATTAAAAGACGCTTACTCCTTGGAAGGAAAGTTATGACCAACCTAGACAGCACATTAAAAAGCAGAGACATTACTTTGTCAAACAAATGTCTGTCTAGTCAAGGCTATGGTTTTTCCAATGGTCATGTATGGATGTGCTGCTGCTGCTGCTGCTAAGTCACTTCAGTCATGTCTGACTCTGTGTGACCCCACAGACGGAAGCCCACCAGGCTCCCCCCGTCCCTGGGATTCTCCAGGCAAGAACCCTGGAGTGGGTTGCCATTTCTTTCTCCAATGTGTGAAAGTGAAAGTGAAGTCGCTCAGTCGTGTCCAACCCTTAGCGACCCCACGGACTGCAGCCTACCAGGCTCCTCCATCCATGAGGGTTGGACTATAATGAAAGCTGAGTGCCAAAGAATTGATGCTTTTGAATTGTGGTGTTAGAGAAGACTCTTGAGAGTCCCTTGAACTGCAAAGGAGATCCAACCAGTCCATCCTAAAGGAGATCAGTCCCGACTGTTCATTGGAAGGACTGATATTGAAGCTGAAACTCCAATATTTTGGCCACCTGATGCGAAGAGCTGACTCATTTGAAAAGACCCTGATGCTGGGAAAGATTGAGGGTAGGAGGAGAAGGGAATGACAGAGGATGAGATGGTTGGATGGCATCACCAACTCAATGGACATGGGTTTGGGTAGACTCCGGGAGTTGGTGATGGACAGGGAGGCCTGGCATGCTGCAGTTCATGGGGTCACAAAGAGTTGGACACGACTGAGCGACTGAACTGAACTGAGCTGTCTCTGTGTCACCTTTTGGTACTTCTCACAATATTTCAGACTTTTTCATTTTTAAAATGTTTGTCATGGTGACCTGTGACTAGTGATCTTGAATGTTAGTGTGGCAGAATGATTCTTACAATTCACAGAGCGCTCTAATAATGGTTAGCATTTTTTGGCAATAAAGTATTTTTTTGATGAAGTTATGCACAGTGCTTTGTTAGACATAATGCTCTTGCAGAGATAATAGACTATAGTGCAATGTAAACACAATTTTATATGCAATGGGAAACCAAAAAGTGTGTGACTGACTTTATTGCAACATTTGCTTAGCTGTGGTGATCTAAAAGTCTCGCAGTATCTCTGGGGTATGCCTGTACACCAGTGATTCACTCACTGATGTTTTACTTACTTTCACATGTCCGTTGGCCCATTGTTTACCCTTTATTGTGTGCGTGCTCATTCGCTTTAGTCGTGTCCAACTCTTTGGGACCCCATGGACCGCAGTCTGCCAGGTGTCTCTGTCCGTGGGATTCTTTCAGCAAGAATACTGGTGTGGGTTACTGTGCCCTCCAGGAGATCTTCCTGACCCAGGGATCAAACCCACATCTCTTGCATTACAGAAGTATCCTTTACCACTGAGCCTCTGGGGAACCCCTTACCCTTTATTGCATGCTAAGTCACTTCAGTCATGTCTGACTCTTTCTAACCCTGTGGACTGTAGCCCGCCAGGCTCCTCTGTTGATGGGATTCTCCAGGCAAGAATACTGGAGTGGGTTGCCATGCCCTTACCCTTTATTAGTAGCTACTTACTACCAGGATTATGATACAGAGCACTAATGAAGTGGGAGTCTACTCCCAGTAATAATGAGTAAGAAGTTTGTTGATAAAGTAGTTGGCTGATAAAATTTGTTGATAAAGCCAGTTGACTGGCTTCCATAGGAAATATTTGAAAGCAGCTGTTAATCACTCACCTTTTCAGGTCAGCTTGAGATAGAGGAAACTTTGTCCTCTCATTAAGCATTTAGAAATCAGCTCTTCATGATATCCAGAATGCCAGAAAGAATAAACCTCAGTTCATTTTGGTTTTGTTTTCACTTGATCAGCCATGAGTTGTTTCCAGACCTCAGAGAGCCAGTCTTGGGTTTATCCCACTGTGATCCTCTGCCTCTTTGGATTTTTCTCCATGATGAGACCCTCAGAACCCTTCCTTATGCTGTATTTATCTGGACCAGATAAAAACCTGACCAGTGCAGAGGTGAGTTAATATCCATATGAACGTTGATGTTGTTTAATCTTACAGGACTTACACAAGGACATAGAGTCAGGGTGTCATTCAGCTGGAAATAAGGTTAACATACTGGCCTCAGTGAATCCCATTTTCATGGTGTTTGTTATTTTATAGAACTGTTCAAACCGCTCTTCGCGCCTGACACTTGCAAAGATGGGAAGCCTAAACACATTGCATGTATAATAAATATTTTCACTTTTACAGAGTTCTAACATTGGGCAGAATGTGGGCCACTGGAGAAGGGAATGGCAAACTACTTCAGTATTCTTGCCTTGAGAACCCCATGAACAGTAAGAAAAGGCAAAATGATAGGATACTGAATGAGGAACTCCCCAGGTCGGTAGGTGCCCAGTATGCTACTGGAGATCAGGGGAGAAATAACTCCAGGAAGAATGAAGGGGTGGAGCCAAAGCAAAAGCAATACCCAGGTGTGGCTGTGACCGGTGATAGAAGCAAGGTCCAATGCTGTAAAGAGCAATATTGCATAGGAACCTGGAATGTTAGGTCCATGAATCAAGGCAAATTGGAAGTGGTCAAACAGGAGATGGCAAGAGTGAACGTAGACATTCTAGGAATCAGTGAACTAAAATGGACTGGAATGGGTGAATTTAACTCAATTGACCATTATATCTACTACTGTGGGCAGGAATCCCTTAGAAGAAATGGAGTAGCCATCATGGTCAACAAGAGTCCAAAATGCAGTACTTGGATGCAATCTCAAAAATGACAGAATGATCTCTGTTCGTTTCCAAGGTAAACCATTCAATATTACATAATCCAAGGCTATGCCCCAACCAGTAATACTGAAAAAGCCGAAGTGGAACGGTTCTGTGAAGACCTGCTGCTGCTGCTAAGTCACTTCAGTCGTGTCTGACTCTGTGCAACCCCATAGACGGCAGCCGACCAGGCTCCGCCGTCCCTGGGATTCTCCAGGCAAGAACACTGGAGTGGGTTGCCATTTCCTTCTCCAGTGCATGAAAGTGAAAAGTGAAAGTGAAGTCGCTCAGTCATGTCCGACTAGTAGCATCCCCGTGGACTGCAGCCCACCAGGCTCCTCCGTCCATGCGATTTTCCAGGCAAGAGTACTGGAGTGAGAACTAACACCCAAAAAAGATGTCTTTTTCATTATAGGGGACTGGAATGCAAAAGTAGGAAGTCAAGAAACACCTGGAGTAACAGGCAAATTTGGCCTTGGAGCACAGAATGAAGCAGGGCAAAGGCTAATAGAGTTTTGCCAAGAGAACGCACTGGTCATAGCAAACACCCTCTTCCAACAACACAAGAGAAGACTCTACACATGGACATCACCAGATGGTCAACACCAAAATCAGATTGATTATATTCTTTGCAGCCAAAGATGAAGAAGCTGTATACAATCAGCAAAAACAAGACCGGGAGCTGACTGTGGCTCAGATCATGAACTCAATATTGCCAAATTCAGACTTAAATAGAAGAAAGGAGGGAAAACCACTAGACCATTCAGATATGACCTAAATCAAATCCCTTATGATTATACAGTGGAAGTGAGAAAAAGATTTAAGGGACTAGATCTGATAGAGTGCCTGATGACTATGGACGGAGGTTTGTGACATTGTACAGGAGAGAGGGACCAAGACCATCCGCATGGAAAAGAAATGCAAAAAAGCAAAATAGCTGTCTGCGGAGGCCTTACAAATAGCTGTGAAAAGAAGAGAAGCAAAGAGCAAAGGAGAAAAGGAAAGATATAAGCATCTGAATGCATAGTTCCAAAGAATAGCAAGGAGAGATAAGAAAGCCTTCCTCAGCAATCAATGCAAAGAAATAGAGGAAAACAACAGAATAGCAAAAGCTAGGGATCTCTTCAAGAAAATTAGAGATACCAAGGGAATATTTCAGGCAAAGATGGGCTCAATAAAGGACAGAAATGGTATGGACTTAACAGAAGCAGAAGATATTAAGAAGAGGTGGCAAGAATACACAGAAGAACTGTACAGAAAAGATCTTCATGACCAAGATAATCACAATGGTGTGCTCATTGACCTAGAGCCAGACATCTTGGAATGTGAAGTCAAGTGGGCCTTAGAAAGCATCACTACGAACAAAGCTAGTGGAGGTGATGGAATTCCAGCTGAGTTATTTCAAATCCTGAAAGATGATGCTGTGAAAGTGCTGCACTCAATATGCCAGCACATTTGGAAAACTCAGCAGTGGCCACAGGACGGGAAAAGGTCAGTTTTCATTCCAGTCCCAAAGAAAGGCAATGCTAAAGAGTGCTCAAACTAACGCACAATTGCACTCATCTCACACGCTAGTAAAGTCATGCTCAAAATTCTCCAAGCCAGGCTTCAGCAATACATGAACCATGAACTTCCAGATGTTCAAGCTGGTTTTAGAAAAGGCAGAGGAACCAGAGATCAAATTGCCAACATCCGCTGGATCATGGGGAAAAAAAGAGAGTTCCAGAAAAACATCTATTTCTGCTTTCTTGACTATGCCAAAGCCTTTGACTGTGTCGATCACAATAAACTGGAAAATTCTGAAGGACATGGGAATACCAGACCACCTGACTTGCCTCTTGAGAAACCTGTATGCAGGTCAGGAAGCAACAGTTAGAACTGGACATGGAACAACAGACTGGTTCCAAATAGGAAAAGAAGTACGTCAAGGTTGTATATTGTCACCTGGCTTATTCAACTTATATGCAGAGTACATCATGAGGAACGCTGGGCTGGAAGAAGCACAGGCTGGAATCAAGATTGCCAGGAGAAATATCAATAACCTCAGATATGCAGATGACACCACCCTTATTGCAGAAAGTGAAGAGGAACTAAAAAGCCTCTTGATAAAAATGAAAGAGGAGAGTGAAAATGTTGGCTTCAAGCTCAACATTCAGAAAACAAAGATCATGGCATCTGGTCCCATCACTTCATGGGAAATAGATGGAAAAACAGTGGAAACAGTATCAGACTTTATTTTTTTGGGCTCCAAGATCACTGTGGATGCTGATTGCAGCCATGAAATTAAGACGCTTACTCCTTGGAAGGAAAGTTATGACCAACCTAGATAGCATGTTAAAAAGCAGAGACATTACTTTGCCAACCAAGGTCCGTCTAGTCAAGGCTATGGTTTTTCCAGTGGTCATGTATGGATGTGAGAGTTGGACTGTGAAGAAAGCTGATCGTCGAAGAATTGATGCTTTTGAACTATGGTGTTGGAGAAGACTCTTGAGAGTCCCTTGGACTGCAAGGAGATCCAACCAGTCCATTCTAAAGGAGATCAGTCCTAGGTGTTCATTGGAAGGACTGATGCTGAAGCTGAAACTCCAATACTTTGGTCACCTCATGCGACGAGTTGACTCACTGGAAATTACTCTGATGCTGGGAGGGATTGGGGGCAGGAGGAGAAGGGGACGACAGGGAATGAGATGGCTGGTTGGCATCACCGACTCGATGGACATGAGTTTGAGTGAACTCCGGGAGTTGGTGATGGACAGGGAGGCCTGGCGTGCTGTGACTCATGGGGTCGCAAAGTGTCGGACACGACTGAGCGACTGAACTGAACTGACCTGAACGTTAGGCTTAATGCATGGGAACATGTCAAGTCTCAGTGATTCTGTTACACTTATCCTAAAATACAATCACTGCCAGGCACAGGATCTAGTCCTAATAAACTTTAGTTTGCTGGGGTATAAGTAGAATATATTTTTTTTAATGTAGCATGTCTTTGAAAGTGTTGAGAATGTTAGTTACTCAGTCATGTCCAACTCTTTGCCACCCCATGGACTGTAGCCCACCAGGCTCCTCTGACCATGGAATTCTCCAGGCAATAATACTGGAGTAGGTTGCCATTCCCTTCTCTAGGGGATCTTTCCTACCCAGGGATTGAACCCAGGTCTCCTGCATTCCAGGCAGATTCTTCACCATCTGAGCCACCAGTGAAGCCTCTCCTTAGGACACTTAATTTTGAAAAAGTGTCTATCAGCAGATGAGACATTAACAGTTTATTTCCCAGCTTTATCTTCCCCAGAAGTTCCAATTCTCTAATTCAAAATGTCTGCTGCTTTTTTTTTTTTTTTAATAAGTATAACAAGGAAGTGCCCTGACCCAGTTGAAGAATTACCCTAGGCTGGTTCTTTAGTCTCCGGTCCTAGCTAAGAAGACACTGCAGATTGTGAGGCTTCACCTGAAAGGGTCATTGATGCTGTTTTATTTGTTGATGAGGCAATAAGGACAGAAGGACAAGTTTATTCTGCTACACTGTAAAATCACTTAGGGGCAGCTCTGTTTCAGAGTTTCCCAGACGGGAACATGACTCTGTTAAGACAAAGCAGACCACAGACAAAGGGCCAGAATCGGCCAGCGAACCCCAAGCCTCTACTTCTGCAACCATTATGGACCAGTGAAAAAGTGTTAGTCACTCAGTCGTGTCTGACTCTTTGCAATCCCATGGACTGTAGCCTGCCAGGCTTCTCTGTCCATGGAATTCTCCGGCAAGAGTACTGGAGTGGGTTGCCATGCCCTTCTCCAGGGAATCTTCCTGACCCAGGTCTCCCGCATTGCAGGCAGATTCTTTACTGTATGAGCCACCAGGGAGCTACTGTGGACTAGCTGGACCACAAAGGTGCAGCCCAGTCACACTAGCCTTTCAAATCACTGAACTTCCCCCTTGTCACTAACACGGGAACCCATTGAGGTTGCTGGAGGAAGCAGGGGGGCACAGAAGAGAGGCTACTGTGGCTGACCTACACCTGTACCCACCATGCCCCAAAGATCAACAACTTCTCCAGTGCTTTCTATGAATAAACAGTGAGGTCCCCTGCATTTCTGACTAAATCCACAAGACAACTCATATTAAGCTGAGACCAAGAATTGAGTAAACAGAGATAAATCAACAGAATTGAAGAGAAACAGGGTTGGAAGCCCATCCAATTTGTCCAGGAAGGAGACAAAATGCATTGCTTGTTCCCACATCGTAATTCTGCAGGGTGATTTAGTCTTTGCTGTCTTCCTGTGTGTGTTCATCCAGACTTGCATGGGCTAAGATTTTTTGCCATAATGATGAATCAATGCAAAGATAAGGTTGCTGAATTCTTCTAACACTGTAGCTGCTTTGTCAGGTGTTGTTAATCTTCAGGCAAGACAGGGATAGTATTTTTTTTAATAGCCTGAAAAGCCCACAGGTCTGTTGAACAATTTTTAACTAGTTTACAGGCATACCTCAGAGACATTGCTTGATTACAGACACAATAAAGCAAACAAGGCAATAAAGTGAGTCACATGAATTTTTTTTATTAAGCGCATAAAACAGTTATGTTTATACCGTACTAATCTCTCGTGGCTCAGACAGTAGAGAATCTGCCTGCAGTTCAGGAGACCTGGGTTCGATCCCTGAGTCAGGAAGATCCCCTAGTGAAGGGAATGGTTACCCACTCCAGTATTCTTGCTGGAGAAGTCCATGGACAGAAGAACCTGGTGGGCTACAGATCACGGGGTTGCAAAGAGTTGGACATGACTGAGCAAGTAATGGTCTCAGCTGAGTATGACTTTCACTCAAAGACTATTAAATATGCAATAGCATTATGCCAAAAAAAAAGTATATACCTTAATTGAAAAATATTTTATTGCTAAAAAAATGCCAAAACAATTACAATAGTAACATCAAGAATCACTGATCATAGATTCCATAACAAACATAATAGCAATGGAAAAGCTTTAAATATTGCAAAAATTACCAAAATATGACAAAAAGATATGAAATGAGCAAATGCTGCTGGAAAAAAATGGCACCAATAGTCTTGCTCAATGCAGGTTACCACAAACCTTTAATTTGTAAAAAGAAAAAAAAAAAAAAGAACAAGCACAGTATCTGCAAAACACAATAAAATGAGGTATGCCTGAACGCTAGTGTACATACAGTTAGTATAGTTCACATTGGACTTCCCTGTTGGCTCAGTGGAAGAGAAACTACCTGCCAGCACAGAAGATGCAGGTTTGATTCCCTGGGTCAGGAAGATCCCCTGGAGAAGGAAATGGCAACCCACTCCAGTATTCTTGCCTCAGAAAGCCCATGGGTAAGAAGAGCCTGGTGGACTGCAGTCCATAGGGTCTTGAAAGAGTCAGACATGGCTTGGCAACTAACCAACAAAGTTCAGATTGCACATTAAGCTGATATATTCTTGTAGTGAAATTCATGTAGATGTATAAAGTGGGTTTTTGAGGGAGTGGAGGAGTTCTCCTTTCCTAGGGTTTCCTTGAAAATCAGTTTTCTATTCTGCTTTCTCGTAATGTGAAGATACCCTATCTAATTAGGGCTTCCCTGCTGGCTCAGACGGTAAAGAATCTGCCTGCAATGCAGGAGATCTGGGTTCAATCCCTGGGTGGGAAGATCCCCTGAAGGAGGGTGTGGGACCCTTCTCCAGTATTCTCGTCTGGCAACTCCCCACCAACAGAGGAACCTGGCAAGCTACAGTCCATGGGGGTCACAAAGAGTAGGACATGACTGAGCAACTAAGCACAGCACCCTATCTGATTAGATACAGAGTTTTATACTGGGCAAGCCACATGGATCAACGCTTTAGTAATACCCAAGTCTGAGAAAGGTCACCCTCCTCACTTCCTGGTGCTTCGTGGTCACAGAATCCATTTTCCACCTCTGCAGCTCACAAACGAGATCTTCCCCGTGTGGACCTACTCTTACCTGGCGCTACTGCTTCCAGTCTTTATCCTCACCGATTATGTCCGCTACAAGCCAGTCATCATCCTCCAGGGGATTAGCTTCATCATTTGCTGGCTGCTGCTCTTGTTTGGCCAGGGAGTCAGGACCATGCAGGTGCTGGAATTCTTCTATGGGATGGTCACTGCCACCGAGGTGGCCTACTATGCCTACATTTACAGCGTGGTCAGCCCGGAGCACTACCAGAAGGTGAGCGGCTACTGCAGGAGTGTCACTCTGGTGGCCTACACGGCGGCCTCCGTGCTGGCCCAGCTCTTGGTATCCCTGGCCGGCCTGTCCTACTTTTACCTCAACGTCATATCCTTGGCCTCTGTCTCCGTGGCCTTCCTCTTCTCACTCTTCCTACCCATGCCTAAGAAGAGCATGTTTTTTCATGCAAAACCCAGCCAAGAAGCCCTTCCAAAGCCACCAGGAATGGACGCTGTCTCAGAGGAACCTCAAAAGGATCACAAACCAGTGGGAAAAGAAGTGTTCACTGATTCAGGGAACCCAGATGATGGCCAGGTGACCAACCCAAAGCCAGGAAATGTAGCTCTGAGAGTTTTTGTGCAGTGGTTACAAGATTTGAAGCAGTGTTACTCCTCAAAACATCTTCTTTACTGGTCCCTATGGTGGGCTTTTTCCACAGCAGGTTATAACCAGGTTTTGAACTATGTTCAAGTTCTGTGGGATTACAAAGCACCATCCCAGAGTTCAATATATAATGGAGCAGTAGAAGCTATTGCAACCTTTGGAGGTAAGTAAACATTGATCTATCTTCCTTTGTTGCCCAGTCCCCGCCCCCCTCAAACTAAATTCATTTCTCCAGTTAATAAATTCTCCACAGTGGTAAATTAAGTCTGTTCAGAAGGCATATTAATCGTTTTCAGGAATAGAAGGCAATGGGGGAAAAAGACACGACATTTCTGTTTAATGTGTTACAGGTAACTCAGGAGTTCAGGATTCAACACCAGGTGATTACATTCTAATCAGTTTCCTAAAATTCCACTTCCTCATCAAGAAAAGTGTTCATAATGCCCTCTTTTCTTTAAGGATTGTTTTTACTATCAAAAAGAAAATGGGCATTGTGTATTAATATATAAACAAGGTGTTCTGTTATCTTAGAAGATGAACTGAAATAGTAAGACTTCCAAATTTTCACTGGAAGGGTTTTTGTTAATAAAGGATTTGATTTAGCTAGTGCCTATCTTTAAGCAATTCCAAGGTCTACACCACACATTTCCAAAATTAACTTTCTTATGAGATTTAAATCAGAAGTGGAAGATATTTGAGAGTCAAGATTCTAATATCAAAGAGAAGTCTGCCTTTGAAGTTCATTCTGCAATAAATATTTATATCCTGGTTAACAGAAACTTAAATTCAGCTAAGACTTTGAAGATATATTCTAGGAAGTAGGAGATTTCCACACCCTCCTTTACAAAAAAATTTCAGAAACCTCATGTGGCATCCATTTTACTATTGTTTTCCTTTTAAAAGACTTACGTTTAAACTCCTGGAAACCAGGACAGTCTTGGAATTGGTTCATTGAAATTATTTATCCCACATTTCAAATTCTGAGAAGAAAAGTACTTTTATTTCTTTTGTAGTAATGGTTCTTGCCTAGATGGAAAGTTAATCAACATGGAAAAGTTAATCAAATCTCAGTAATTCAAAACATAAATACCTCTCACTTCGTTAAAGAGAACTATAATTACTAACCTTAATTTCTGTCAATTATTCAGTCTCTTAAATTCTGTAACTTGTTCACCTCAAATCTGAAGTTCAGTTCAGTTCAGTTCAGTCGCTCAGTCGTGTCCAACTCTTTGCGACCCCATGAATCACAGCACGCCAGGCCTCCCTGTCCATCACCAACTCCCGGAGCTCACTCAAACTCATGTCCATCAAGTCGGTGATGCCATCCATCCATCTCATTCTCTGTCATCCCCGTCTCCTCCCACCCCCAATCCCTCCCAGCATCAGACTCTTTTCTGGTGAGTCAACTCATCGCGTGAGGTGGCCAAAGTATTGGAGTTTCAGCTTTAGCATCAGTCCTTCCAATGAACACTCAGGATAGTAGATTAAGCCAAATCTTGAAGACATTGGGATGGAGATTAGAAGAAAGATGAAGATTAGTACTAATGACTAAAATTTACTGCCCAGGGCAACATATCTGTTACATATTGCTGAGAAAAACAACAAAGAAAGGCAAATATGAACAGGTTAGGTGTACTGCCAGAACAATTGTTTCATCTTTATCTATCCCTGCCCTGAGCTTGTTATATTAAGCAACTGAGTTGATGTATCTTTTTTCCCCACTCTGATAGTTAGGAACTTTTCTGGTCCCTCTGCATAGAACAGTGTTTGGCGTATAGCTGCTGCTAATTTAAAGTGTGACATCTAAATGTTTGAAAGAATAGAAATTAAAGACAGTAGCCAAGGGAAAATATGCTTGAGAAATGGATAAATCCCCATTTAGGCGGGTCATATTATTTTCACAAATTGTGAAAGTAATATAGTCATCTTTCAAAATTGCCTGAAACCTGATTTCTTAAGACAGCGTGTTAATATTTCATTGGGTATGTTGGATCTTCCTTGATGTTTCTTCTGTAGGGGCCCTGGCTGCCTTTGCAGTGGGTTACGTGAAAGTCAACTGGGATCTTCTGGGAGAGTTGGCTCTGGCCATCTTCTCAGTTGTCAATGCAGGCTCTCTATTTCTCATGCATTACACGGCCAACATATGGGCGTGCTACGCTGGCTATCTGATATTCAAGACTGTCTATATGCTCCTTATCACCATAGCAGTGTAAGTATTACTAAGCATTTCTTCCCACTCCTAAAACAATACCATGTTCTCTTTTCTGTATTCCTGTAATTCCATTGAGAACTTTGAAAGGATTTTAATCAATGCAATATTAAATGTTGACTACTTTATATTAACTTAGGCACAGTTAAGCCATCTTTTCATTCGGTTGTTTATCCATTGAATATTGCTAATATTAGTCAGCAAGGAAAATGTTTTGTAAGTTCATAAACCAAAGGCATGTTAGCAGTGTCAGTTATAATTTTTATTTCAAGCAATTTTCTGGTTTGCACAGTATGATGCAATTTGATTTATGATTAAGTTGAGATTTCATTTCTAATTTCACTTGGTTGCTAGAGCAATTCCAGGCATATACTTTTGTATGAAACAAAATATCATCAGCCCATCATAGGAAGTCGGATACTGAAAAAAAGTAAATGCAAAAATCACAGGAAACTATAAATCCCAGCAATTTTTTCAATGATTAAAAGAATTTGGTTCCATATATAAGTGCAGAGAAAGTTGAGTATAGGAAATATGATTTGATTTCACTGAAAGAGGTAAGAAACATTTGAATTTCAAACACATGGAAGAAGTAGTGCCAAAAGCTTTATAAAGTTTTAGGTTTTAATCTGTGAAAAATGCTTGATAAGTAATTGACAAAACACAGAAATATAAAGACTCTGAGAAAAGATCATGAAATCTAGGAAAGAGATGAAATTTGTTGCATGCTCTTTTTTTTTCTTTCACTGAATGGAATCAGGTTAATGTAACAAACTCATGTGTCTTGAGGTTTTTTTAATGTATTTTGTTAAGGTAGAATGACATTATTTCTTTTCATTTTAGGAATATTCAGAACCCAAAGCCTCTTACCTTCATTCCAAGGAAGAACTGCAAATATCATATATTTGCCAGCCTTTCAAAAGTGTTTGTAATAAGGCTTCAAAATCTATATAATTATATATTTAAAAAAAAAGAAGTTAGTTATAGATTCACTCAGTTATACCACCAGTCATGCTTTGGATCTTCGAAAGAACAATTCACCTACCAAACTTTAAAACTGCTGATAGATTCAACAAAAAAAAGAATAACTGTCCAAAAAATTCCTTAGGTTGGATGGTGCTGATTTTCATAAAAATGCACTGTGAAACAGTATCTAAGATCAGATAACTTCCCATATTCTCAAGTTATGAGAACTAGAACATTTAGGTTTAATTTCTGAAAGTATTAAATTGGATAAGAGCAATTCTGCTGTATTTCCTTTCAGTTCAGTTCAGTTCAGTCGCTCAGTCGTTTCCGACTCTTTGCGACCCCATGAATCACAGCACGCCAGGCCTCCCTGTCCATCACCAACTCCCGGAGTTCACTCAAACTCATGTCCATCGAGTCGGTGATGCCATCCAGCCATCTCATTCTCTGTCGTCCCCGTCTCCTCCCACCCCCAATCCCTCCCAGCATCAGACTCTTTTCCAGTGAGTCAACTCGTCGCATGAGGTGGCCAAAGTATTGGAGTTTCAGCTTTAGCATAAGTATTTCCTTTAACTACATTTTAATTCAGCCTTTAAATATATATACATTTTTTCTCTGCTCTGCCTGTTTGTCTATACTGGAGGAGATTTAGACAAAAAGTGCTGTTAGTAAGACACTTTCTCTTCAGTCTTTGTCTTTTAAAGATGAGAATCCCATATATGTTCATGTTTTAAAAGTTACTATGTGTTGAATGACAGGTTTCAGATCGCTGTTAATCTGAGTGTGGAACGCTATGCCCTGGTGTTTGGAATCAACACCTTCATTGCCCTGGTGATTCAGACCATTATAACTGTAATCGTAGTAGATCAGGGAGGACTGGGACTTCCGATCAGCATTCAGGTAGGTTGCAATGCTCACCTATTCGTGCACTGGGGGAACGTAGAATGAAAGGGCTTTGTTCAGCCTTACCACTGCCAGTGTTTAATGTCTTGAATTCCTTGGTTGGCAGATTTTAAAATAAGCCATTCCTTTATTCACCAACTGTAAAATCAAGCAGATTTTGAGCAGTAATCACTATAGGTTAGCATTTGCTTTGGCTCCTAAAGCCCCATCAAGTGACACTCGCCGTCGTGACCCCCTTTTGTCTCCTCTTCCTCCCATGGTCTAGGACCAAGGTTTACTAAGATGCCACTGGGGAGGAGTACATGCTTACCGAGTCTACTTCCCTTTTCCCTTCAGCACTGAGAGACTTAAAATTAGACCAGCATCACGTTTTACATATGGTTCCAAAATAAAGGGGGTTATAATCCGTTCCTGGAGACACTACATATGCACTATTCTCCAAACATGGACACATACATCTTGGGATTTAGTGTTTTTGTTTTTTACCATTAGTGGTATCTGCTAGAATTTAACCCAAACAACCTTGACTCTAGAGCCCACACTCGTAGTTACCGTGTTGCTTATCCTTTCACACTTGGTTCTTCTAAAACGGGAGAAGGAAATTTTATGCAAATCTAAAAGAGCTGTATTAAGATCCTAGGTCTCAGTCACCCCATAATCCAAGTAAATCAGTAGCATCGCTGTGTATTATTAAGAACAGTCATATTTCATGTGTGTCTAATTCAATTTGTTTTTCTCTAGTTTTTAGTTTATGGAAGTTACTTTGCAGCCATTGCTGGCATTTTCCTAATGAGAAGCATATACATTATCTACTCAGCTGCATGCCGAAAGAGAGTGCAGAACTCTGCTATTACAAGTCAGAATCAATATAGGCCACACCCAGAGGAACCAAAGAACGTCTAATGAGCAAAGCTCCAACCTCCGTCAACCGCTGCAACCTCTGAGCAAGGACTCTGCTGGTCACACTCACATATATACTGAGTGTCATATATTAACACCCTTCACAGGTCTAGATTCCAACAAACATTTTCAAAACGGGAAAGTTCAGCTTTGGACTAGATATCTATGTGCCCAACTGACCTGGATGTAGCTGACCAGGGCTATCATCTCAATTCAGCAACCCATGTCAGGGAAGTCCAGTGAATAGCCATGACTGGAAATTTCTGGTTTTGATCACTTACAGGGATACGCACGTGGTGTGGAAACAAACCATGAAAACAGCCGTCATCCTTGAGTTGATGTTCCCCAGCTGTGAACAGAAATACTAACTGAAGTGACCTTGTTCCTTTCTTAGATATTTGTTTTATTTTACCAAAATAGACAACACAATGGACATTTTTTGTCACATGAACCATTGTCCTTCTTCCATTAAATATATTTCTTTAAAGCATACAGTTCCCTGAGAAAATTGTAAGACAGTCCTATTAGTAAGGACTTCTTTTCTCTCCTGAGAACACAGTATTATTCACAAGCTATTATTTGTTAATATCACCACTTAATTTTTTCAAGATGACTTTTCACTTTATGCTCTGCTGAGCTTTGTTGTTGAAACTCTACCTCAGGAGTAGCTTCGGACACTCCTGTGTGGCCACAGAATGACATTCATGCCAATTTCCAGTGGTCCCAGGGGAGGCAATAAATTTTCTCCTGTCATGACTCCTGAAGATGGAAATGGCAACTCACTCCAGTATTCTTGCCTGGAGAATCCCATGGACAGAGGAGACTACAGTCCATGAGGTCCCAAAGATTCGGACACAACTGAGCGACTATCACTTATCACTCACTATCTTGACTCCAGAGAGGTGTTTTAATATCATGTCAGTGTGATGTCTGCCTAAAACAGAAAAACCTAAGTAGACATTTTAGGGATTTCTAGAAGTATTTGTAAATAAGAAAATCTAATTTTTAGATGGGAGAAATTGTGCTGAATAAAATAGATGTGTGCAAAAATAGAGCCTTTCTAATTTTTTGATGAATTGTGCTGAAAAATGTCTGAGTTTGCATGTCCTTTGAAACTTCAACAACAGTCCCATTGAACAATCTGCCACTGGGAATAAAGAATGCTGATTCAATATTTGTCTTTCCAATAGACTTTTCTCCAAATCTCAAAATTCAATCACTGGATGAAAAATTAAAATTCAGTCCAAAAATCAGCGTACTTTAGTGGAGAAAGCTAATACGTAATTATATCAAAAACAAGGAGAGAATGACCACTGTTGTCCTTCTTGGTTATTGTAGTGAAGATATTAGTCAACAGTGAGATAAAGAATGAAAAGTCAAAAATTGGAAAGAAGGGGAGTTCCCTGGGGGTCTGGTGGTTAGGTCTCTGCGCTTTTCACTGCCGAGGGCCCAGGTTTGACCCCTGATCTGGGAACTAAGATCCCACAAGCTGTGCAGCATGCCATAAAACAAACAAAAAAATTAAAGGAGGAAAGACTGTCACAATTCCGGAGGCTCTAGGTATGCATCCAAAAGACTCAAAAACAGGTATGCATCCAAAAGACTCAAAAACAGGTAGTAGTAGAGAAAGGAAGTGTACAGAAATCAAGAGTTTTTGTGATACAACAACCATTTAGAAGATACATGTGAGTAAAAGGCCACATTTATAGTAGAATAAAAATAAGATACCTAAGATTATGTTAGTCTATTTAACAATTCAATAAGTGTGTAAGACATATATGAATATGCCTAAAAATAGTTTTGAAAATTACAAAACAACACTAAACATATGGAGTCACCTACCTTGTTCTTGACTAGTAAGAAAAATACATATAAAGTCTATAAAGGCATTTATACATATGAAAATGCCTATAAAGGCATTAGGCTTTCTAAACAATTTATATGGTAAATCCTATCCCAGAGGAATAATAATACCTTTTTCAACTAGTATGCTGCTGCTGCTAAGTCACTTCAGTCGTGTCTGACTCTGTGTGACCCTGCAGACAGCAGCCCACCAGGCTCCCCCGTCCCTGGAATTCTCCAGGCAAGAACACTGGAGCGGGTTGCCATTTCCTTCTCCAATGTGTGAAAGTGAAAAGTGAACTAGTATAGGTGATTCTAAATTTATTTGGAAATTAACAAAGAAGAACCAATAGAATGGTTTTTTAAGTGGAAAACGAGATTAAATTATTTGCAGAGAGTAAAATCTAGCTCTAAAATCTTAATTACAGTAACATAATCAGCATGAAGAGACAGTTTGAATTAGTGCCTAATTCATATGAGAATGTAGACTATTATAAAGATAGCATTTCATACAAGAAGAAATGTGAATATTTAATAATATTGAAATTATTCTTTTCAAAGGTAAAACTAAGTTGGACTAGAATAACTATCAATATGTTATGTATATGTATCAATAGGCAAATATGAAAAATGAAACTGCAAAACTATCAGAAGAAAACATACAAAACTTACTTTATAAATTTAAACCTTTCTAAAGTAACAGAAAATCTGGAAGTCATAAAAAAGTGAATTGACAGCATAAAACTAACCTTAGGCATGGAAAGTAAAGCAATACGAGTAAAGTCAAAAGACAGCTGATAATCTGGAAGAAATATTGCAACTCATCAAAGCTACTTTTCCTAAATTATGTAGAACCAATACGAATTGATAAGAAAGAAGTCAAAAACCTAAGGAAAAAATGGACAAAGAATGTGAAGAGGGAATTCAGAGAAAGAAAAATATAAAGGACTCAGATATATGAAAAAATGCTTAAATTAACTTATAAGAGAAATGCATATTAAAAGTACAATGAAGCTCTATTTTTCACCTCTCAGAGTAGAAAGTAATCTAAATGTGTGATAATAGAATTTGTTCTCTGGGAATGGGTCAATGGCAATCTTGAAGATTCTTGGTGAGAGTGTACATTGTCTTCATGGCTAGGAAGGAAAATTCAGGATTTTCAAAATTACAAATGTGTATATCTTTCCACCTATAGATTTGTCTGATAGAAATATGTATTACCAATATACTTGCATGCTTGGAAACTGACTTGTGTAAATGTATTTCATTACAGCAAAGTTTCTAAGCACAAAGGATTGGAAGCTATTTAAACTTCATTAAAAGGGGAGAAGGGAAGTGTATTATGGGACACCAGTATATTCACTTGTAATAATATTAACTAGATTAAAAAAGGAGGAATATCTTTTAATTGTGATAAAGGGCTCTAAATACAGTATTACTATTTAGTAAATAATGATAAATTATTGTTAAGTGAAGAAAAGTCAAATAACAAAATAGTAATGAATGCAATAGCTCATCATTCATGTAAAAGTAAGGAGAAAAATAGCTACATTGACTTATATACACATACAACTTTTCTGGAAAGATTTAAAAAAGTTGATCATAATCTTTTCCTGCTGTGGGGTAATGGGAAGCAGAAGGAGTTGTCATCTTGGCATAGTTTTTGATGTTTGCATCCTCAAATTAAAATATTAATTTTCAAAAAAGCATTTAACTTCTTGGGAAATAAATTAGCATGGATGAATAAGGAGCTAGAATTTTTCAATTATTTCTATATAACCATTCCAGTGTTTTTACATTTTGGGCAGTTTGCAAGGTTAACAAAATGTACATTTATTAATCAAAGGAACAAACACACAAGAAAAAAATCGAGTATTTTTTCAACAGAAAATTTTATTTGGTACCTCAGTAAAGAGAAAGGTTATTACTTTTTTGAATTAAGACATAGGTTTGCTTGGTAAGATGTAGGATTTTGTGACTGGTAAGTACACCTTATGGAGAAAAATTTTAAATGTTTTGCTTTGTGCACGGAATGACAGAAACAGAACTCATAGACAAATAACAGAAATAAGGAGGAAGAAATAGCAAAAGAATAGCCTTTTCTCAGAAGAAAAAAAAACAGTTATGGTTCTAGCTTGTTTGATTTGCTCTCTGCCTGTATTTAGGCCTTGACGGAGGTGAAATATGTTTGCTCTAGTTGAGAAACGTGTCACAGAAGAGGCACTTTTGGCAGATAAGCAGGGTCACAGGACCTGTCAGGAAGAGGCACAGGAACAGAAGTGAAAATATCTAAAGGAAGGTGGCAGGTGGCTGGGAGGCCTGGGCCCCGGAGGCCCTGCATGTTCGCCGCTGCCGGAGAGAGTCAGGCTGGGGCTGTGTCATCAAGGAAGGACCACTGGGTCCTGACTGGGGCCAGGGAACAGCTTTGACTCCTGTATGTGTCAATTAGCTTTATTCCATTATCACAACCACAGACTATATCTAAACCTCCCTATTGTCTTGTAAGTGTTCACCAAGGTTTGGCAGGTTGACTTAGGTGAGGAAATGTGTATCGCTCAGAGGAAATCATGACGGCCCCTAGACACACAATTGAAAATTCATGTCCTTTGACAATGAAAAATCAAAGGCAGAAATCATTACTAAATCAAATAATTATTAATTCATTGTCTCAACACAATGAAAGTCAGAAGGCAGTAGAAGATAACTGTCAACCGAGAACTGTACCCCAAAGAAACTTCCTTTCACATTTTTTTATCACAGGGAAGAAGGATATCCCCTGTACTGGACAGCATTCATTTGCAAGTTTACAGATAAGAATTATTTTCTCTCTTTCAGTTATCTACAATGTACAGTTCTGTGAAATAACCCACCTGGCCGTAAAAGGCTAGAATCAGGCCACTGGAATCTAGATAATGTCTCTAGAATCTAGATAATGTCTAGTTCTCCACTGATGCACAAAGTCTTCCCTATGTATCAACATACCTCATATGCAAAAGAAAAGTAAAGCAGCAAGATAAAAACAACAATATTCTAAGCCCACCATTCCGTGTCGCTTTACTTCTGCAGAGGCTGGAAAAACATCACCTGGAGTGGGACGGGGTAGTGGGGAGGGGAGTATTCTGCCAGCAGTGACTCTGGGCTGGAGGCTATCCTGGGAATCTTTTCTAAATCTATGCCCCTAGGACTTCAGGTCACTGAGCACAACATTCTAAAGAAATTCTGAATTTGGTTTCTTTGATCACATCAGTCTAGCAGAAATCTTGGTTTATGGGTTTTTTTTCCTTATTTCCAGGAAGAACTAGATCCAAGAATGGAGTTTTGTGTGATTTTACGAAAGAAGCTGGCTTCAGCGGGGTGTATGTTTCAGTGTCCAGACCCTGACATTTTAGCAGTGGAGAGTGGTAACTCTGGGACTGTCTCAGAAACTGGGAGGCCACAGGTACTGGGAGCAGGAGAAGTAGAAATCAGAACTCATCCAGAAAGTAATCAAAACAGACAGAAATGAGAAAGGGAAACTGCTCCAACTTCCTGTTTTCCTCGACGGCAGAGGAGGCAATCGGGTGATTTGACATGGTATTCTGATACAGTTTCAGGGAGGTTTGTATTTGTGCAGTCAAACTGCCCAGCTTCCCGTCTCCATGTACTGCGTGACTTGGAGAAAGATACTTCACTTGTCTGCACCTCAGTTTTCTCACCTACAAAATGGAAACAAGAATGGTTTTAGGTCATAAGAGTGTTGTGAGGATTAAATGGGTTAAGACATACATGTCACTTACCCAGAGGGTTCAGGACACAGGGCAGGGTAAGTCTTGGCTAGTATTACTGTTAATAATTACTTTTCTAAATGTGAGATGTTCAGGCATATATGTTTCCTTGAGTTGCCCGAGTTTAGATTCAGAGATCACATCGTTAGCATTTTTCTAAGTAGAAATTTCAAGTATCTCAAGATACTGAGTAATTACCTAGCAGAGCAGTAGCTTGGATTTTGGAAACTAACTACTAGGAAAAATAAAGGTCTTGAAAAGAGATAGTCTGTATGAGGTTGAAAATACTGAATTGTCCTGGAGGAGGTCCCTTCAGAAGTAAAACCTTTTATGTACTATTAATTAATGGAGTGGGCTTCCCTGGTGGCTCAGTGGTAGCCACCACTGTCTGCCAATGCAGGAAACGAGGATTTGATCCCTGGGTTGGGAAGATCCCCTGGAGAAGAAAATAGCAACCCACTCCAGTATTCTCACCTGGAAAATCCCACGGACAGAGGAGCCTGGCAGGCTTCAGTCTGTGGGGTCACAAAGAGTTGGACATGACTGAGCAACTAAACAACAGCAACAATTAATGGAGCACTTGATATGAACCGGGCATTGTTCTAGTCCTGCATTAATTAGAAGGCTTAAAAAACAAACCTCCATTTTCCTATTTTCAGCAGAGAAATAGAAATTAAACAGTCTCTTTTCTTCCCTTGGCATGTGCTTCTGCTCCGTTTGGACCAAATTAGATCTTGGACCAGATTAGATCTTGGCCCAGATTAGAACATCATATGATAGTTTTATCTAAATGGACGAGGGGTTTTCCCTGCTTTAACACCAGGAGTAAATTTAAGAAATTTATTTTATTTGACTGTATATGAAATTCAACTAAATCCTTAAATTTCCATCTCCAGCTATTCAATATTGGTAGACCCTACCCTCAACCCATGCTTTATAGTCAGAGTTTATTTCTGGGGACAAGTACAGAAAAACAGTAGGTTATGTAATGTTCATTGCAGCACTATTTACAATAGCCAGGACATGGAAGCAACCTAGATGTCCATCGACAGATGAATGGATAAAGAAGTTGTGGTACATTTATATGATGAAATATTACTTAGCCAAAACAGGAACAAATTTGAGCCAGCTGTAGTGAGGTGGATGAATTTAGAGCCTTTTATACAGAGTGGAGTAAGTCAGAAAGACTGGTTGGATGGCATCAACTACTTGAGGGACAGAGAGGCCTGGCATGCTGCAGTCCATGTGGGCGCAGAGAGTCGGACATGACTGAGCGACTGAACAAGTCAGAAAGAGAAAAACAAGTATCCTAATGCATATATGTGGAATCTAGAAAAATGTGTATTAATTTATGTATATTAATGTATATATGTGGAATCTAGAAAAATGGTACTGGTGAACTTAGTAGAGAACAGACTTGTGGACACAGTGGGGAAGGTATTGAGAAAGCAGCATTGACATATATACAGTATCATATGTAAAAGAGATGGTGGGAAGTTGCAAAATAACACAGGGAGCCCAGCCCAGCGTTTAGTGTGATGACCTAAAGGGCTGAGAGGGAAGGCAGGAGGCAGGCTTTGAGGTAAGGTACAGTATTTGGGTTTATCTCCCAGGATGATCTAGAAAAGACAAGGGATGAATCTGGAAGGGCAAGGGAAGGCTAAAATTGCCCAAAGCAAATTCTTAAGAGTATCTATGAGGCTATACACCCCATGCTCTGTTCCCTCCTGTGCTCTGTCGCTCAGTCGTGTTCGACTCCTTGCAACCTCACAGACTGTAACCCACCAGGCTTCTCTGTCCATGGGATTTTTTTCAGGCAAGAATACTAGACCAAGTTGCTATTTCCTTCTCCAGGGGATCTTCCTGACCCAGGGATTGAACCTGCGTCTCCTGTATCTCCTGCCTTGGCAAGTGGATTCTTTCCTACTGAGCCACCAGGGAAGCCCTGTTCCCTTCTACTTTGCACAAACTGGAATCTTGGGCAGCGTTGTTGTTCCTTTTTGCTTTCTCCGTGAATGTCATTTCTCTTCCAGATCTTTCAAAATGATTACATTTGATTCTGAGGGTTTCACATCTGAGGATTCAATCAACCTCAGAGCAAAAATATTCAAAGAAAAAATTCCAAAACTTTCCTAAAAGCTAAACTTGAATTTGCCACTTCTTGGCAAGTATTTACATAACATTTGCATTATTTTAGATAGATAGGTACTCTAAAGATGATTTAAACCACACAAGAGTGTGTATGTAGGTTATAAACAAAAACTATGCCATTTTATATAGGGACTTGAGCATCTTGGCTTTTGGTGTCCGAGGGAGTCCTGAAACCAGTCCCCTCCAGATGGCTGTATAAGGACAACTGACCTGACCTACAAATGTCTATGGGCTTCAGGGTCATTACATAAAACCCACAGTGCCGACTGGCAAACGTCTAGCCCTGAGCTACACCCACATACAGACAGAAGGATGTTGGCCTGGAGCCAGTGCATATGTCTTAAAGGAGGTGGTTCAAGAACGGGTTGTAAGAGATATAGCAGGAAAAATGGAGGAGCACACTGATTATCTTATTGCATAAGATTTAAATACAAAGCCTGTGACATAGTAAGAATGGGATGGTTCTTCTGGTCACTAACAAACTAGGTGCTTACTTCACTCTGTATAACAAGCTGTAGGTTCATCGTATATTGATGCAGGTATAGGAAATTTAGAAAAATGGTACTGATGAACCTATTTGCAGGGAAGGAATGGAGATGCATTTGTAAAGAACTGACTTGTGGGCACAGTGGGGAAGGAGAGTGGAATGAATGGAGAAAGTAGCATTGACATAAATACACTCTCATGTGTGAAACAGATAGCTAGTGGGAAGTTGCTGTACAACCCAGGGAGCCCAGCCTGGTGTTCTGTGAAGACCTGGAGGGGTGGGGTTGGGGGAGGGGAGGCAGGCTCAAGAGGGAGGGGATATATGTATAATTGTGGCTGAGTCACGTTGTATGGCAGAAACCAACACAATCCTGTAAAGCAATTTTCCTCCAATTAAATATTTACATGTACATACTTATACATACATGTGTGTATATATAGGCTTCTCTGGTAGCTCGGCTGGTAAAGAATCCGCCTGCAATGTGGGAGACCTGGATTTGATCCCTGGGTTGGGTAGATCCCCTGGAGAAGGGAATGGCTACCCACTCCAGTATTCTGGCCTGGAGAATTCCATGGACTGTGTATAGTACATGGGATCGCAAAGAGTCAGACATGACTGAGCAACTTTCACTTTCATATATATTTATATATATATATAAACTAGGTGCTGAGAAAATCCAAAAATTCTTCAAGTTGCTGATATAATAACAGTGATTTATTTTTAATACAAGGACAATGCAAAGGTGGAGATTTCATTAATCTGTGATAATGAAACTCTGACGTGGTCATTCCTGTTTGCTAAGGATGGCAGCATGCCATGGCGTGCTTTATTGCTCAATAAAGACTTGTGGCAGGTGTTATCCCATCTGCCTTATAGATGGGAACTCTGAGATTATGACTGTTTGTGGCTTGCCTTTGTGTTCCAAAAGGAACACAGTACAGAACTCCACATGCACCTTGTTAATTCCGAGTTTTCTTTTGCCTAACACTTCGTCTTTGTGTAAAGCCTTCTTTTCCTTTCAAGATCACAAAGGTAAACACAGACAATCTTGGCTTATCTGCTGGAAGGCGCTGCTGATGAAAGACATCTTTCTTGTTTTTGCTTCAGACATTGGTTTCACCAAATGAAACCTCTCTTGCTTGATTTTAATAGGATAAAATATAGTACATAAAATTGCTCATTCCAGAGGGAAGAAAAAAACTTAGAATAGGAAAATAAAAATTTGTATGAATTCTTACTTCTACTCCTCATGAGTTAAAGAGTCATTTAAACATCATTGACCTTGTGATTTTCCATAGGTTGGAGAGAGTGTGCAATATGTACTCAAAATTATAAGCCATTAGGTGCAATAATAAAGGCAAAACTTCTTCGTGACAATCTCCAAAACTCTTGTTAGTGGCATCAGCAGCAGACTGGAACAGGTCGTGGGGGATAGCCCTCCCCCGTCCCTTGTCCCGATGTCTCATGGACACAACCATAAGTCTTGGTGTCCATGCTCCTTACCTTTCACCCAAACTTTCAATATAGGGACCTTTCCAGATGGGAAATTAAGGATCTTATCACTAAAAGCCTGACAACTAGTAGATGTCACCAGCATTAAATCATAAAGGATCGCTTTAGTAGAAGGAACAGCTTAGGGGGATGGGGTGCTTAAACTATTCAAAGAAGAGCTTCTGTAAATGTCCTCTGAACTGATTTCAAGAACTCATCCTCCACTTCTTAACAATTAAGATGGTACATGACCATTTAATGATACTTATTTGAGAAGACGATCCTAAGTCAAATACCACACAGGTTCAATCTTTGGGAGTAACCTGTAAGAACAAAGGAAGTAAACAAGCTTGTGGGTTAACCCGAAAGGAATGAGAGAAAGAAATGAGATGATAATCACGTCCTAACCCAGTAGGTAGGGGGAAAAAAAAAGAGTTTAGGGTTTGCATCTTTTCAGAACTGGATTCTAAACTCCATGACCCTGGGCAAGCCTCATTATCTATCTCTGAATTTCTGCTTTCTCATCCACTCCATGGAGATAATATCTGCTTTGCAAACTTTTCAAAGGATCAGAAACAAAGCATGGAAAACAAGTACTATTAATATCTGCCCAAAGAGGAATTAAGTAAAAAATGGCAGCTACCAGAAATGTTACTTTTATGAGCTTGTTGAAAGCATTTTTTGTTTTTGTGTTTTTGTCCGCACCATGTGGCTTGCAGGTTCTTACCTCTCTGATCAGGGATTGAACCCTGACCCACAGCAGTGAAAGCGCCGAGTCCTAACCACTGGACCACCAAGAAACTCCCAGAATTTGATTTGTTTCTTTTTTAAATTAATTATTTATTTTTGGTTGTGTTGGGTCTTCATTGCTGTATGTGGGCTTCTCATGGAGGTGGCTTCTCTTGTGGCGGAGCATGGGCTCTGGATCTTGGGCTGGGTACTTGTGGTACACAGGCTTCGTTGCCCTGTGGCAAGTGGAATCTTCACAGATCAGGGATTAGACCCACGTGCCCTGCATCGGCAGATGGATTCTTACCCACTGGACCACCAGAGAAGTCGCAGAAATGATTTGGTTTTGCTGAAGAGTTGCATACTTGGAGGACAAGCTAAACACTCAGAATCTCAGGAAATGTGGACAGACAGGAACAACCAGACTGAACTAGGTTGCTAAACCATATTTATAGGCAATTATTAAAGTTAAAGGGGCAGGGGCTTCCCTGATGACTCAGTAGTAAAAAAAAAAACCCACCTGCCAACCCAGGAGACGTGGGTTCAATCCCTGATCCAGGAAGATCCCACATGCTATGGAGCAGCTGAACCCATGCACCACATATTGAACCTGTGCCCTAGATCCTGGGAACCACAACTCCTAAAGCCCTCTCACCCTGGAGCCTATACACCACAACAAGATAAGCCACCCCAATGAGAAATTTGCACGCTGCATCTAAGAGCAGCCCTCACTTGCCACAACTAGAGAAAAGCCCATGCAACAACGAAGACCCAACACAGCCAGAAATAAATAAAATAAAAAATTACTTTTAAAAAAGACCCAACACAGCAAATAAACAAAAATATTTTTAAAAAATTAAAGGGACTTCCCTGGTGGTTCAGTGGTAAAGACTCTGCCTGCCAATGCAGGTGTTGCAAAAGATGCAGATTCAATCCCTGGACCAGGAAGATGCCCTGGAGTAGGAATGGTAACCCACTCCAGTATTCTTGGCTGAAAAATCCCATGGACAAAGGAGCCTGGCAGACTACAGTCCATGGGGTTGCAAAGAGTCAGACACAACTTAGCAACTGAACAACAACAAAATTAAAATTAAAGAGGTGTTAGAAGAAGACCGGTTCCATTTCGCTTCCAGGGATTTCCAGGAGGTGTGGGGGAGGTAGAAGTCTTCTGTGGGCTGACAAATGTCAGCTATTCATATGCCTGTCTCTTTTCGACAGTGAAGCCCTGTCTCCACTCCATGCAGCACTAACCCAGGACAGCATGGAGGTCTGACTCTCAGGCGGTCCCTTTCTGGGAAAGCCATCTGGGCAGGGGCTCCAGAGTGGTCCTCAGCTTGGGGGTGGGGCACATCAGAAACAGAAGAATCACAGAAAAGGAGCTGAAAATTGCACGTAGGAAATTCTAGTACCTCCTCTTGGTAGGGCATGCCAGGATCTTCATGAGAGATGGGGAAAGCCCTAAGTAAGGTGTAACAAATTCACCTCCCGCCTTTGTGAATGTCACTGTGCTATACACCTCAGGAGGTTGCCTTTGGGAGACCTAGACCTGTGGAGAGGATGAAATGCAGGTCCCTTGGTCTGCTACTGCTAACTGTGACCACTCTCCATCAGTAAGAACAGTGCTTTGTGAGCAGGCAGATTCTTGGGCTTCGAACCTGACCTATCCAGTCAGAAGCTGGAGAGATGAGACCAGGACATTTATATTTTCTCCAAGTTTCCCAAGTGAATATAGTCCTAAAAGTTACTCATTACAGTCCTGGTAAATCACCTGTGTGTGCATGTGAACGGATCAAAGGATAAGGTCAGCATGTAAATGCGTCAGTTGGGACAGCCACCCACACATTGGAATAAAGGTGGAGCTGGAGGCGTGCCCACATCTGACCATTTGAGAGGCAGGATTCCAGACTCAAGAACCTCACCGACAGATCTCATAGTTGAGGTTGAAGGTCAAGGCCAATAAAATTGCTTCTCCCCAAGGCATCCTCTGATGATTGCTGAAAACCTCAGTTCTCTGCAATCCTGGACTCTGGCCTCTCCACCCTTCCTCCCAAGAACAAAGGTCTCCAGTTGTTCTGAGCAGATGATCTGCCTGTCACTTACCCCTGGCAGAAGCACCTGCTTTGGGCACAGTGGACGTGAAGAAAGAACCTCCCCAGAAGTCAACAACAAACCTCCGCCTCTCCCTAGACCACTCCCCTTTGTTTTCATCTGCCAAGACCAGGATCTGGACCATGAACACACACACACTCATGCAGGCAAGTAAACAGTTGCTAGTTATAAAATGGAAGGAAGGACAGGGGGAAGAAGGAAAAACTGGAACCAAGAAATTATTGAGCAGTAACTTCACACATGGAGAAGGAAATGGCAACCCACTCCAGTGTTCTTGCCTGGAGAATCCCAGGGACAGGGGAACCTGGTGGGCTTCCGTCTATGGGGTCACACAGAGGCGGACACGACTGAAGTGACTTAGCAGCAGCAGTAGCAGCAACTTCACACAAGATTCTGTGTTGGGTTCCTTACATACACAGATATCATTTAACTTTCACAGCCTTAGTCTAAAGTCTGTATTACGCTCCCTAATTCAAAAAAATGAGGCAGTTGGGGCTCTGTAGATTTTCCATTCATTAAAAAAATATTTATTAAGCCCATACTCCACCAGATCCTTTTCTAGACACTGGGGATAGACTTGCAATCAACAATAACACACTTACTTCCTGAGCGCATGGAGCTCACAGACTAAGGGAGGACTCGGCTTCTAATGCAATAGACACAATAATGAATGTAAAATCACAGACTAAAAAACTGGCTCTGTAAAATCCCAGTTTTTCCACACAGGTGTGATCAAAGCACTTACAGGCAAGGGAGTTTAGGGCATTGGTATGATTATTACAGAAATAAGAAGGTAAAGAAGGAAAGGAGAAGCCTGGGAGATTGGAAGGAGAACAGAGGTATCTTGATGAAGAAGTGTGCAGTGGAAGTTGTGTTCGGTCACTCAGTCATGTCCAACTCTTTGCGACTCCATGGACTGCAGCACACCAGACTTCCCTGTCCATCACCAACTCCCAGAGCTTACTTAAACTCATGTCCATCAAGTTGGTGATGCCATCCAACCATCTCATTCTCTGTTGTCCCCTTCTCCTCCTGGCTTCAATCTTTCCCAGCATCAGAGTCTTTTCTAACGAGTTGGCACTTCACATCAGGTGGCCAAAGGATTGGAGCTTCAGCTTCGGCATCAGTCCTTCCAATGAATATTCAGGGTTGATTTCAAGATTGACTGGTTTGATCTTGCTGTCCAAGGCACTCTCAAGAGTCTTCTCCAGCACCAGTGGGAGTAGTTCATCCAGTAATAAGCAAGACGAGATGGTTGTAGTCAGAGTCAGATGACTGAATTCCTTATTAGAGGGGGAATAGGGTATGGTCTTGAGAGTGGGTAACTCGGGTAGAATGGGAAAAAAAAAGAAGGTCTCTAGAACTAAAGAAGTTTGGGGAACCAGAAAGACAAGATGCCTTTCATGTAACTGTTGAAGAACTTACAAGATAATAGCAGGACTTGGGATGAAGAGTTGATGCCAAAGTGGTTGATGACTAAGGAAAAGAGATCAGAAAGTCAACAGATACTAGCAACTAGGAGAAGGTGGTTAAGTTAAACGAGTTTCCAGAAAATGAACATGTTAATGTTTTCCCAAAGAGTTGGGAATAGTTGTCTGGACACAACAGTAAGAAGCAAGAATAATATCAGTTAACATATGTTCTGTTCTGTTCCGTCACGTCCAACTCTTTGCGACCCCGTGAACTGTAGCCTACCAGGCTTCTCCATCCATGGGATTCTCCAGGCAAGAATACTGGAGTGGGTTACCATCGCCTTCTCCAGGGGATCTTCCCGACCCAGGGATCGAACCCGGGTCTCCCGCATTGGAGGCAGACACTTTAACCTCTGAGCCACCAGGGAAGCCCCTAATGTTAAAAGCACAAAATCACAGCTATAGAATGATAAAGCTAGTATTTGAATTCAAGAACCTGAGAAATCTTGGCAGCATTATTGGTCTCCTTATTAACTGGGCAAAATAACTTCCATCTCCCTTCCTCCTGAAGATCACCTGCCTTCATGTCTCCTTGATCCAAGCACCTTTTCCGATTCACCACCACCATCTCTTTGAAGAGGCTCTGGTCCTCTCCACCCACATTCTTTTTCTGGGGAGTACCATCTTTCATGATAAGCATTATTTCTACCCTCTTTTTAAAGTGAAATTACCTAAGGACTAATTGATTGTCACTAGCAAGTTAGTGTGTAAGTATTTATCCATATACTTTCATCTCTCATGTAGACAGGATTACCCTAGATGATAACAGAAGCCAGGTATTTAACACATGAATTCTTTAACACATCGAATCTATTTTCAGGCTTTCTTTTATTTTGAAGCCACCCCCTGCCCACACACACAGACACACACACACAGCTCAACTCCTCACTCCTATTACCTATAACCTCATTCAGCACGGGAAGAGAGGGAGGGGCCTTGTGATCAAGAAGAAAAGATAAAACCCTCAGAGACAGGCATGGCTGGTGGGGAAGGTGGACTTTATCACTGTAAGTCAATTAACCTCAAAAACAACTCTGAAAGATCCTGGGCTTCTTTATTTGTTGGGAACTCAACCTCACCCTTTACTACCACCACCACCTTCCAGGGCCCCCTCCCTCCTGCAAGGAAGAAGTCTGGGAAGGAGTTTGCCTGGATTCATTTCCCCTTACGGTTGTAGATCAGTGTGTTGATCAGACGCACTCCTGTGACATTCAGAGAGGGGAAGTTTTTACAGTGGCTAATTTTCTCCAAGGCAATTATCTTCTCTCTCTCTTTTTTTTTTTTTTAAGAAACCTACTGAGTTGGCCAAAAAGTTTGTTCAGGTTTTCCCGAAACATCTTACAAAAGCCTAAATGAACTTTTTGGCCAACCAGCCATGAAATTGAAAGATGCTTGCTCCTTGGAAGAAAAGTTATAACCAACCTAGACAACACATTAAAAAGTAGAGACATTACTTTGCCAACAGGGGACTTCCATGGTGGCTCAAATGGTAAAGCATCTGCCTGCAATGTGGGAGACCCAGGTTGGATCCCTGGGTCAGGAAGATCCCCTGGAGAAGGAAATGGCAACCCACTCCAGTACTCTTGCCTGAAAAATTCCATGGACAGGGGAACCTGGTGGGCTACAGTCCATGGGGTCACAAAGAGTCAAACATGACTGAGCAACTTTACACTTAAACTCACTCACTACTTTGCCAACAAAGGTTCGTCTAGTCAAAGCTAGGGTTTTTCCAGTAGTCATGTATGGATGAGAGAGTTGGTCTATAAAGAAAACTGAGCACTGAAGAATTAATTCTTTTGAACTGTGGTTTTGAAGAAGACTCTTGAGAGTCCCAGGGATAGCAAGGAAATCTAACCAGTCCATCCTAAAGGAAATCAGTCCTAAATATTCATTGGAAAGACTGATGCTGAAGCTGAAACTCCAATCCTTTGGCCACCTGATGCAAAGAACTGACTCACTGGAAAAGACCCTGATGCTGGGAAAGATTGAAGGCAGGAGGAGAAGGGGACAATAGAGGATGAGGTGGATGGCATCACCAACTCAATGGGCATGAGTTTGAGTAAACTCCAGGAGTTGGTGATGGACAGGGAGGCGTGGCGTGCTGCAGCTCATGGGATCACAAAGAGTCGGACATGACTGAGTGACTGAACTGAACCAATATATTCAAAGAATCTGCCTGCAATGTAGGAAACCTGGGTTCGGCTCCTGAGTCAGGATGTTCCCCTGGAGAAGGAAATGGCAACCCACTCCAGTATTCTTGCCTGGAGAATCCCATGAACAGAGGAGCCTGGCAGGTTACAGTCCATGGAGTTGCAAGAGTTGGACACGACTTAGTGACTAAACCACTATACATTCGTTAAAACTTTTGGTGCAGATTTTCTTGAACACATTATCTAATAAGGAAACCCATTAAGTCACAATGGGGTCCTTTTGTAATTTTATTTTCTACTTGTTAATCTCTGCTTTTAATTATTTCCTTCTGTCAGCTTCCCTGATTGTATCTTGTTTTTATTTTTTTAATTTTATTTTAATTTTGGTGAGGTAACACTGGTTTATAAGGTTATGTCTTAATTGCATAAAACCCAGTGCAGACTGCCTTCTCAAAGAGGCCTTTCCATAAACATAAATACCCACTACCTTAACAATATTTAAACTCAAACTTCCTGAAGTCTGTAAGAATATTCTCTAACATAAGCAGAGTATATAAAAATAAAAATCACATTAAACTTAAATAATTACTGCACAGTGTCAGATAGTGTACTTTTAATTCCAGAAATGCAAGTGGAAATGTTCGTATAAATTCCAAAAGTGTTCATATTATCTAGGTCCTATTAGAACTATCTCATAAGGCACTCCAGTTTTTACCATCTAAACATATTTAACATTTAATATTCTTATATGCTAACAATATTGTCCTATTGTTCTGTTTCTCTGGAGAACCCTGATACAATAATGAGTCTTATATACTTACATACCATTAATTAATTTATCCAGAAATAGGTTAATGAACGTCAACTTAGTACCAACAGTACATCAGACACCAAGAAGGATAAAATCCCTTCTGTAAACAAGCATTTACTATCACAGGTAACAATACTCAGTATTTTATAATAACCTACAATGGAAAAGAATCTGAAAAAGAATATATATATATTATATAGATGTGTTTATATATATATATATAGGGCTTCCCATGTGGTGCCAGTGGTAAAGAACCTGACTGCCAATGCAGGAGACCTAAGAGATGAAGGTTTGATCCTTGGATGAGGAAGATTCCCTGGAGAAGGCCACATAGCAACCCACTCCAGTATTTTTGCCTGGAAAATCCCCATGGACAGAGGAGCCTGGTAGGCTACAGTCAGTCCATGGGTTCACAAAGAGACAGACACGACTGATGCAATTTAGCATGCATGCACGCATATATGTATAAACTGAATCACTTTGCTGTATACCTGAAATTATTAATAAACAATATTGTAAACCAACTATACTTAGATTTAAAAAATCTCTCCTGCGGACTTCCTTGGTGGCCCAGTGGTTAAGACTCAACCTTCCAGTGCAAGGGTCATGGGTTTAATCCCTGGTCAATGACTAATATCCCACATGCCTCGAGGCCAAAGAACCAAAACATAAAAAAGAAGCAATATTGTAACAATTCAATAAAAACTTTAAAGATGGACGACATCAAAAAATAAATAAATATATAAAAAAGTAAGTAAATAAGTAATTCCTTCCATTATGGCTCTTCTATTTTAGAAAGTGAAAGTGAAAACGAAGTCGCTCAGTCGTGTCCAACTCTTTTCAACCACATGGACTATAGCCTACTAGGCTGCTCCATCCATGGGATTTTCCAGGCAAGAGTACTGGAGTGGGTTGCCATTTCCTTCTCCAGGGGATCTTCCCAACCCAGGGATTGAACCCAGATCTCCTGCATTGTAGGCAGACACTTTACCATCTGAGCCACCAGGGAAGCCCTCTATTTTAGAGGAAAGAAACAAATATAAGTGATTAAGCATATTAATATATAACAGGTGGTAACAAAGCAAGGCAGGGAGATAGAGGATGATATCAGAACGGCCATGTTGAACAGAGTGGGTCTGAGACGTCCTCTCTGATAAAGAGCATTTGAGCACAATCTGTACCAAGTGATGGGGCATGGCCTGCAGGTAACTGGAGGAAAAATGCTCCAATGGGTGGAACTGAAGGTCCAAAGCCTTGCATGGAGCTCTATGTGCCCAGTCTGGGAGTATCACTGCATGCAGTCCTGCAGTGTTTGATCCATGTGAAAGAGTCAATTACTAGGCAGGTTAGTCCAGGGTCCCCGAGGAGGAGAAAGGGGTCTGGGGCTCTCAAGGAGGAGATAGGGGTCTGAAATTCTCAAGGAGGAAGAAAGGACAAACATCTTTTTTTTCCTCTACATTCAGACAGACTTAGCGACTAAACCACCACCACCATATTCCTTAGTCTTAGTCACATAAAATGGTTTTTTCTTTAAACCCAGAACTGATGATAACACAACAAACAACTCAGTTTAAACTCTGGATTATATAACAACAATGTATCCTGCTTGAGGACAGTTTCTCCTTCCTTAAAAATTTCTGATTAATCCTGATATCTTAAAATGCATATTATGGGAGTGGGTCTGGTAGGATTTTTCTATTGTTAAGTTCTAATCTTGTTATTCTAAAATGTAATTGTGGGAGTGTATCTGTCTGGTAAAATTTTGACAACCTTGAGGCATTCTTTTGATTTATTGTAATAACTAATTTAAAAAGTACATAACTTCCTTGCTAACACTAGTGAGGGGGCCACTGTCCGTCCTCCCCCTCCTGGTGTCTATGTCAGAGGCTTTCTCTGTCCCTTTTAATACTCTAAGAAAGCTCAGCTACACAAAAGGTCATTGGGAGGACTGATGTTGAAGCTGAAACTCCAATACTTTGGCCACCTGATGCGAAGAGCTGACTCATTTGAAAAGACCCTGATGCTGAGAAAAAAAAAAATTACAGGGCATTGTAGTATGGTAGTTGAGAGAAAGAACTGTGGTGATCAGCATCAACAAAATGCCATTGGTAAACTCATAAGGGATTTAAACTTGACTTAAGCTGATCACTTTTGGAGAAGGAAATGGCAACCCACTCCAATATTCTTGCCTGGAGAATCCCATGGACAGAGGAACCTTGCGGGCTACAGTCCATGGGGTTGCAAGAGTCGGACATGACTGAGTGACTTTCACTGATGCTGGGAAAGATCGAAGGCGGGAGGAGAAGGGGACGGCAGGGGATGAGATTGTTGGATGGCATCACCGACTCAATGGACATGAGTCTGGGTAAACTCCGGCAGTTGGTGATGGACAGGGAGGCCTGGTGTGCTGTGGTTCATGGGATCGCAAAGAGTCAGACACAACTGAGCCACTGAACTGAACTGATACAAAAGCTCTTGAGTGATCAAGCCTGGTCCCTGGTCCCGAAATTCTTTGGAGATCACGAATCTGACACCATAACCTATCACACGTAACGTGCCCTGGGCTGTAGTCAAGGAAGAGATCCTATCACTGTCCAGCCATCATTTTACTTTCTGGTCTCTGATTCTTTACAGGAAAGATGAAGGATGAGGACCAGATCCTTGTCTCCTGTCCAAAATACTCACAGTCATCCTTCATCCTACATCCTCCCCCCAGCAGTTTTCAGTGGACAAATAAAGGCCCTGAGGAACGTTCCAGTAAAGGAACCTGTATCACTTAACCCAATGTCTTCCAACTTACTTGGTCTCGAAACCCTATCTCCATTATTAATTGAGCTTTGGTTAATTGAAAACACCCTTAGAAACATGAGCTTCCATGGGATTCTCCAGGCAAGAATACTGGAGTGGGTTGCCACTTCCTTCTCCAAAAGTGATCAGCCTAAGTCAGGTTTAAATCCCTTACGAGTTTACCGATGGCATTTTGTTGATGCTGATCACCACAGTTCTTTCTCTCAACTACCATACTACAATGCCCTGTAATTTTTTTTTTCATTTCTAAAGTTGCCTGAATTAAATATCACATGATATCGCTAATATGTGGAATCTTGAAAAAATGGTACAAATGAACTTATTTACAAAACAGAAATAGAGTCACAGACACAGAAAACAAACTTATGGTTAGCAGGGGGAAAAGGAATTGAGGGATGAAATCAGGAGATTGGGACTGACATATACATACTACTATATATGAACTAGATAACTGACAAGAACATACTGTATAGCACAGGGAACTCTACTCAATACTCTGTAATGAGTAGAGTTGGGGGAAAAGATCTAAAAAAGAGTGGATATATGTATAACTGTTTCACTTTGCTGTACAAACACAACACCACAAATGAACTATACTCCAATAAAAATTAATTTTAAAAAAATTTTAAATAAATGTGTCTTAAAAATGGGACATATTAAAAAGCAGAGACGTTACTTTGCCGACAAAGGTCTGCATAGTCAAAGCTATGATATTTCCAGCAGTCATGTATGGATGTGAGAGTTGGACTATAAAGAAAGCTGAGCACCAAAGAATTGATGCTTTTGAACTGCGGTGTTGGAGAAGACTCTTGAGAGTCCCTTGGACTGCAAGGAGATCAAAGTAGTCAATCCTAAAGGAAATCAGTCCTGAATATTTATTGGAAGGACTGATGCTGAAGCTGAAACTCTAATATTTTGGCCACTTGATGAGAAGAACTGATTCATTTGAAAAGGCACTGAGGCTGGGAAAAATTGAAGGCAGGAAAAGGGGACAACAGAGGATGAGATGGTTGGATGGCATCACCGACTCTATGGGACATGAGTTTGAACACTTACCGGCAGTTGGTGATGGACAGGTAAGCCTGGCATGCTGCAGTTCATGGGGTCCAAGGAATCTGACATGACTGAGGCAATGAACTGAACTGAACAGAATGGAACATAAAATCTTGCACACATATGCCCAGAGCCCCGGTTCTATGACTTTAAAAAGGAGTGCAGCTCTTACACTTATTTTTAGCATCAGAATCTTTCTTATACATACATTCCAATTTGAAACATCAATAACTAAAACAGATAAAATCAAAGATGCCTGGGCTACAGCATAGTTTAGACTAGACGGAAATCAGTAGGCTCAATTCAGTGTGTGTGCCGTGGTGATACCGCCCTCTAGTGTCTAATCTTCAAAGAAAGTAAAGCTTACTACAGAAAACTTTTTTGCAACTTTCAGCCTAAGAGTTGACCAAGTCGGCTATTTGCTAAGCAGTGACTCTCCAAGTGAGGTGTCCAACCAGCAGCATCAGCATCACCTGGGGGCTTGTTAGAAATTAAAATTTTCAGTATGAACCTGTATCTCCCTCCCCAAGACCCACTGAATCAGTTCATGCGGGAGGAACCCAAAACTCAGTGCTTAAACACACCCTCCAGATAAGGAGTAAAATCAAAACCCAGCCAATCACCCCCAGGTGGAGCAGAAATTTTTTAAACCATATTGCCTTCAACTAAGAAAAAAATGAACTTGGGAACAGTCTGTCAAAAACCCAAAAGTTCATGAAGAGATTCTGTACTTAGCATTTGGTAAGCAGTTTTCATCCGGAATATTCCAACAGGATGATACATCCATTCCAACAAACCACTGGAGCCAAACTGGTGTAGCACTGCCATGAATAACAAAAAAACATTCTAGAATGGACCTGATCGACCCATTATAAACACCCATTCTAAAAAAAAAACAGGCTTTGCACTTTGGAGTAGTGGTGAAAACTGGATAAAGCTGACCTATGATAAGATGGTCATAGCATAAGTTTTGTTTTTTTCTGGCCAGCCGTCATGAATTTATACAATGTTCATGATCAGGGAAATCAGATAAATGTGCATGAATGAATTAAATCAATTTCACTACAAGAAAAATAAATGGCTTTCCTCCTTCTTTCTTCCCCAGAGGCTGCCTGAACTCTTAGGATGGATGAGGGCTCTTTTGGCTGAAAACATGAATTCATGAAATGTCCTGGGAGCACCAGCCTCCTATACAAGACACACCTCCATTGTCACCATGGCACCTTGTTTCCAACACTTGATAACTTGATAAAGAAGATGTCCACCAAAAGGAGAGCAATTGTTATAAACATCCATCTCAAGTGGAAAATCAGTACAAAATAAATTGACAAGTAACGACTAACCTATAAGTAAATTTACAAATTTTTTACTTGAAAATTGCAATTTGCTTAAAATGACAGGTCACCTAAAAGGGTGAGGCAACCCTTAATCTCTTCGGCAATATATAACATTACATTTAAAAAACTAACATTTCACTCTTATAAGAACACTTAAGTTTTCAAACAGCCACCATATGGGGTGTAACCAGTGTTTATTACCTAGCTAACGATACTTATGAGTAGCTGTGAAAACAAGCTGGAAAATTTTACTCCGTGTGCAAATAAAGACTCATCTGTCCTACTTACATTTAACGATCATAAAAGTATGGATACATGGAAATCAAGATAGATTATATCTAATGAAAATCTTTAAATATGAAATGCATCTTACATTTTGTACAAATTATCTAAAACTCAGAGTAAATATATCAGAGTCTACATCAGTTTCCTAGAGCAGCTGTAATAAAGTATCACAAAATGTGGTTTAAAGCAACTAAAATTTATTGTCTCACAGTTCTGAGGATTATAAATCCAGCAGTGTGTCAATAGGACCATTCTCTCTCCCTGAAGCCTATAGTGGAAGATCCTTCCTTGTGACTATTAGCTTCTGGTGTTTGCTGTCAATCCTTGGTGATCTTTGGTTTGTAGATACATTACTCCAATCTTTGCCTTTGTTATCACATGGCTATCTTCTCCCTGTGTGCCTTTGTGTCTCTTCTTCTTAAAATATTTCAGTCATAATGGATGAAGGAACCACCCTCCACCAGAATGACTTCATCTTAACTAATTATATCTGCGATAATCCTGAAAGTGAAAGTCATTCAGTCATGTCCGACTCTCTGTGACCTCATGGACTTTACAGTCCATGGAATTCTTGAGGCCAGAATACTGGAATGGGTAGCTTTTCCCTTCTCCAGGGGATCTTCCCAACCCAGGGATTGAACCCAGGCCTCCTGCAATAATCCTATTTCCAAATAAATCCCATCCTGAGGTCCTGGGAGTAAGACCTCAGCACATTTTAGGGGAGGACACAGTTTAACCCCTAACAGTCTACCCTCTGCCCTCTCCCCAAATTTAAGTTCTTCCCATATGCAAAATATAGTCACCTTATTCCCAACATTCTCAAATGTCTTAAACATTCCAATATCAACTCGAAGTCCAGAATTCATCTCAATGTCATCAAATCAAAGTCCCAGATTTCATTATCTAAATCATCTAAATCAGTAGGAGTGTGATTCATCTTGGGGTAAAATTCGCCTTCTGAGAAACTGTGAAATCAGAGAATAAGTTGTCTGTTTACTAAATACATTATCCAGGGGTAGAATAGACATGTTCTTTCCAAACAGGAGAAATTGGAAGGAAAAGGAGATAATAGGTCCCAGACAAGTCTTAAAAACTAACAGGGAAAGTTTCATTAGATTTCAAAGCCTGGGAATAATTCTCTGTGGCCTGATGCTCTGTCCCCTGGGCCTGATAGGATGACAGCCTGCCTCTTGGTTCAAGGAAGCCCATCACCACAAGCTTCTGTATTTTGGTTCTGTCCTAAGAGTCACTCTTCCTTCATTTCATGCTGTCTCTCTCCCTTTTATTCCAGGCTGGTAGTGTTTTCGCTGGTATATTCTCATAAACCTTGTCAGTCTCCCATGTCACTCACAGAGTCGTAAGTCATCAGACAGGAGTGTCCTCCTTAGAGCTCTCCTGGATAACCCCATCTCTTTTCCTGGCTCCTGCTGAGATTAGATCCACTGTTAGTCGCTCAGTTGTGCCCAACTCTTTGAGACCCCGTGGACTGCAACCCACCAGGCTCCTCTGTCTATAGGGATTCCCAAGCAAGAATACTGGAGTGGGTTTCCATTTCCTTGTCCAGGGGATCTTCCCAACCCAGGGATCAAACCTGGGTTTCCTGCATTGCAGACAGATTCTTTACCAATTGAGCTACCAGGGAAGCCCTTAGATCCATTAGCTAAATACTTACTCTCTTTAGCATTAATAAATGATTTTGCAGGCACATTCTCAGTTCTATAAAGTACACTGTTTGAGTAGCCTGAAAATCTTTCAGATCATCAAGTGCTGATTCATTTTTGCTTTTCAGTTCCTTCCTCAATTTATCTTTTTACACTCACATTTTACTGTAAACAGTATGAAGAAGCCAAGCTACACCTTCCATACTGCTTGGAAATCTCCAAGCAAAATATCCAAGTTCATTATTTACAAATTCTACTTTCCCCTCAACAATAGAAAGAATTCAGACATGTTCTCTGTCATTGTATAACAAAGATCACATCCACTCCAGCGTCCAATAATACGGTGCTTTCCATCTGAGACCTTGCCAGAAGCATCTTTACCATCTATATTTCTAGTAGTGTTCTGTTCATGGTGATATATGTATCCTCTAAGACAGTAGACACTTTCTCTATAGCTCCTCTCTCTTCTTTCTGAGCCCTCAACAGAAATTCCTTTAATCTCCACATTTGTGCCAACAGTCTCTTCAAGGCATTCTAAGTATTTTCTATCAAGTACTTCAGAACTTTCCTAGCTTCTACCTGGTGGGCTTCTGTCTATGGGGTCACACAGAGTCGGACACGACTGAAGTGACTTAGCAGCAGCAGCAGCACCCAGTATCTGGTTCTGTCTTCATTCCAATCCCAAAGAAAGGAAATGCCAAAGAATGCTCAAACTACTGCATAATTGCACTCATCTCACACGCTAGTAGGTCATGCTCAAACTTCTCCAAGCCAGGCTTCAGCAATACGTGAACTGTGAACTTCCAGATGTTCAAGCTGGTTTTAGAAAAGGCAGAGGCACCAGAGATCAAATTGCCAACATCCGCTGGATCATGGAGAAAGCAAGAGAGTTCCAGAAAAACATCTATTTCTGCTTCATTGACTATGCCAAAGCCTTTGACTGTGTGGATCACAATAAACTGTGGAAAATTCTGAAAGAGATGGGAGTATCAGACCACCTGACCTGCCTCTTGAGAAACCTGTATGCAGGTCAGGAAGCAACAGTTAGAACTGGACATGGAACAACAGACTGGTTCCAAATAGGAAAAGGAATACGTCAAAGCTGTATATTGTCACCCTGCTTATTTAACTTATATGCAGAGTACATCCTGAGGAAACCTGGGCTGGAAGAAGCACAAGTTGGAATCAAGATTGCCTGGAGAAATATCAATAACCTCAGATATGCAGATGACACCACCCTTACGGCAGAAAGTGAAGAGGAACTAAAAAGCCTCTTGATGAAAGTGGAAGAGGAGAGTGAAAAAGTTGGCTTAAAGCTCAACATTCAGAAAACTAAGATCATGGCACCTGGTCCCATTACTTCATGGGAAATAGATGGGAAAACAGTGGAAACAGTGTCAGACTTTATTTTTTTGGGCTCCAAAATCACTGCAGATGGTGACTGCAGCCATGAAATTAAAAGATGCTTACTCCTTGGAAGGAAAGTTATGACCAACCTCAGTTCAATTCAGTCGCTCAGTCGTGTCCAACTCTTTGCAACCCCATGAATCGCAGCACGCCAGGCCTCCCTGTCCATCACCAACTCCCAGAGTTCACTCAAACTCATGTCCATCGAGTCGGTGATGTCATCCAGCCATCTCATCCTCTGTCGTCCCCTTCTCCTCCTGCCCCCAATCCCTCCCAGCATCAGGGTCTTTTCCAATGAGTCTCTTTGCACGAGGTGGCCAAAGTATTGGAGTTTCAGCTTCAGTATCAGTCCTTCCAGTAAACAGCCAGGACTGATCTCCTTTAGGATGGACTGGTTGGATCTCCTTGCAGTCCAAGGGACTCTCAAGAGTCTTCTCCAACACCACAGTTCAAAAGCATCAATTCTTCGGAGATCAGCTTTCTTCACAGTCCAACTCTCACATCCATACATGACCACGGGAAAAACCATTGCCTTGACTAGACGGACCTTTGTTGACAAAGTGATGTCTCTGCTTTTTAATATGCTATCTAAGTTGGTCATAACTTTCCTTCCAAGGAGTAAGCATCTTTTAATTTCATGGCTGCAGTCACCATCTGCAGTGATTTTGGAGCCCAGAAAAATAAAGTCTGACACTGTTTCCCCATCTATTTCCCATGAAGTGATGGGACCAGATGCCATGATCTTTTTCTGAATATTGAGCTTGAAGCCAACCTTTTCACTCTCCTCTTTCACTTTCATCAAGAGGCTTTTTAGTTCCTCTTCACTTTCTGCCAGAACATCCCTAGATAAAATAAAAACATGTATATGGATGGCTGGGTTGCTTTCCTGTGCACCTGAAACTATTACAGTATTGTTTAATTGACTATACTTCAATATAAAATAAAAAGGTTAAGTAAAAAGTTTTTTTAATTTAAGTAAATTTTAAAAAATAAAAAACATATTGTCTTTTTGCAGTAATAACAGCAGGGGACAAAATTGGAGCCTGTCCTAATTGGAACATTGAATATCTCACATATGAGGGAATTTGCTGCACTATTTCTCCATGCTATTTTTGTTTAGTCACTAAGTCAATTCTCTTATGACCCTATAGACTGTAGCCTGCCAGGCTCCTCTGTCCATGGGATTTCCCTGGCAAGAACACTGGAGTGGGTTGCCATTTCCTTCTCGAGGGGATCTTCCTGAGCCAAGGATCAAACTCTCATCTCCTGCATTGGCAGGAGGATTCTTTACCACTGCACCACCCGGGAAGCCCGTTTCTCCATTTAATCACTTGTTGTTGAGTCTTTTCCTTCTGGTGGTAATAGATTTCATGGTCTAGCCAAACCAATCCACCCATTTTGAGTTCAATATTCTGCTTTACAAACTGGTTGCCAACATTAGTGTTAGAATCAGAAGTCATTTTCAACATAAAAACCTAAGTCACTGATCTTAGAAATGATGATATTTCATCCCTGCCAACACCTAAGGCATGGATTCAGAAAGATGATTTGAGATTTCCTCGATATGACCTCTGTTAGAAACTGACTCTACTCTGCATTTTGTTAGTAGTATCCCAAGTATTACTAGTCTCTCAAAAACACTTTCAAAAACTTCAATGGGTATGACAGTGAGAAATTATGAATTTTTATAAAGTATACAGTTACTTAATATGTCACTCTTTAGGGGGTTATTTCCTGATGAGTAGAAAGCTCCCTTGGCTGTTTCCCTTGACTGCCAGCAGGACTGATCTGTGTAAAAACAATCTAAAGGACTAAGCATATTCACTTAACACCTAATTGTCCCAGGTTCTAGAACCTCCCTGGAGGTTAAGCATGTCATACTCCAACAGAAACTAGCTCAATGGTGCCAAACGCCACCACTGTCTAGTATTTTCCCTGTTCCTTCCCACAGAAGTTGGGTGTGGATTCTCTAGCTAGAAGCGGGAATCTAGCCCATGTTATATACCTGCAACAATGACAGGCATCGTACCAAGAGATTTCCACACAACTACACTTGTGTGATGGCCATTACTACTACTGTGCAGGTGAAGAAAATATTGAGGTCTCAACAGAATAGGAAACTTATCCAGGGTCACAATCAAGATTTGAATTTGCTCAGCCAAAAGCCCATATTATTCCCATCAGGAAATCCTGTTTTCCTTATTCCAAAACTGCTCCAAGAGTAACCTACACATTCTCAAAAATCAAATGGCAGGTAGTTCCCACTCCAGAGAATACCTTTAAGTAACTGAACATTTGGAAAGCATCTTGCTCTTATAATTTTGATTTTCTCTGGCCAGTTAGAAAACCCCATTTGGTTCAATGGCTGCACAGCATTTCCAGGAGACCTTCAATGTGTCGGATCCTGTGCGAGACTCTGGGTGACAAAGATGAATCTCTGCTCCCAAGGAGCTCCCAGGTTAAGGAGCAGAACTGCATGTCCATGCGTTAGTACCTTTCAGGCCATCAGTATTACAGACTGCATGCTCGTGCTTAACAACTGGCCTTGCTCTAACAATTAGAGGAATACTAATGTGTGTAGTCCTCATCACATAAAGTAGTTATTATCAGCTTCATTTTACACACGAGCAATCTGTACAAAGAGGTCCGGAAACTTGCTGAAGGTCACATGGGTGTAAGTAGCAGAGAAGGATTTGGACCTATTTGAATCCAGAACCCTGTTCTTGTTAGAAATATAAATTTTCAAGCCCCGCTCAAGATCTGCTAAATCTAAATGTCTGCTTTTCTAAACTGAATGACAATTATTTTTCAGTGCTGTGTTGGTTTCTGCCACACATCAATATGATTAGCCACACGTACACATATGTCCCCTCCTTCTTGAACCTCTCTCCCACCCTCCACCCCAAATGTCTGTTTTGAGCCATTCCTCCAGATTAATCTGAGATTTGCTAAAATTTGAGAATGACTGCTTTAAGCCATTGGGCAAGAAAAAGATCAGATAAGGAATTGTATTAGTTCACTTTCTTTAGGGAAAAAAATAAAAACTGTCACTAACATCTGATTTACAGCCTGGTTATTCAGCAGACGGAGCATGACAATTTTATCTCCCTTTCTTTCTTGCCTTGCCAGCCACCATCCACATCCCCCTAAGCCCCACACCAAGGAAACTTTGCCTCCTAAACCAATCCACCATTTTTTCCTCACCTAAACACAAGTCAAACTTGAATGCCAATAAGTACAAATTTAGGGGTAGCTGGGAGCTATTGCTGGTCTAGATTTAGCCTCCAGATTGTCATAAAAAGCAGATTTGGAATGTAGCATTTCCTGGGTCGGTAATTATCCCTAAAGGCCAGGAAGAGCAAGAATACCTTCTACCAAACTTTAAGAATGCTTAGATAGGGCTTCCGTAGTGGTAGAGTGGATAGGAATCCGCCTGCCAGTGCAGGAGACACGGGTTCAATCCCTGGTACAGGAAGATCCCACATGCCTCAGAGCAACTAGCGCCTGTGCACCGCAGCTACTGAGCCCGTGCTCTAGAACCCAGGAGCCGCAACTGCTGAGACCTCTCACCCTAGAGCCCATGCTCCGCAAGAAGAGAAGCTACCGCCATGAGAAGCCCACGCACCACTCTGAGAGAGTAGCCCCTGCTCATAAGAAAGCCCACGCAACAAACACCCAGTGTCACAAAAAAAAAAAATGTAACCTATATCTTTTTAAAAAATGAACACTTAGATAAAAGTCTACTGGGGAACCTAAACACCATATTAAAAAGCAGAGACATTACTTTGCGAACAAATGTTCGCCTAGTCAAAGCTAGGGTTTTTCCAGTAGTCATGTATGGATGTGAGAGTTAGACTATGAAGAAAGCTGAGCACCAAAGAATTGATGCTTTTGAACTGTGGTGTTGGAGAAGACTCTTGAGAGTCCCTTGGACTGCAAGGAGATCCAACCAGTCCATCCTAAAGGAGATCAGTCCTGGGTGTTTATTGGAAGGACTGATGCTGAAGCTGAAACTCCAATACTTTGGCTACCTGATGAAAAGAACTGACTCATTGGGAAAGACCCTGATGCTGGGAAATGTTGAAGGTGGGAGGAGAAGTGGATGACAGAAGATGAGATGGTTGGACATGAGTGTGAGTAAACGCCAGGAGTTGGGGATGGCCAGGGAGGCCTGGTGGCTGCAGTCCATGGGGTTGCAAAGAGTCTGATACAACTGAGCGAGTGAACGGAACTGAACTGGGGAACTCAAGAAGTGAGGACACACAGATTCTGTCAAAACAAAGGACATTCTCAGGCTCAGTAAATCAGTGGGTGTATTTCAGTTTTTCACTAGGATTCGAGAGGGTCTATGCCAACCTCCTCATGTCGTCTTCTGTCCACCATACCTTCCTCTTACGGAAACTGAAATAATCACGTGTTACTTATGGGCTCAGGTAATTTTGCTGATGCAGCCAGTGTTCCTTGGGAAACTGTGACCCAAACTGACTTAAGCAAACGACTGACTGAGCAGTCTCTCATGGCTCCTCCGTTACAGCCCAGTGAAATAAGGCCAAGAATGTGGAAGAGCAAGATACACCAGTAAATTTCTTTCTTTGACTCTCAGTCTTGAAATATCATTTGTTTTATTGTTGCCTGATTACTATGATGGTATCTCAGTTTGGTCTGGGCATTTACACTGATGCAGATCAAAGGTGAAGATGCTCAGGTTCTTCCAGGACAGAAACATCCTTTTCACCCTCGTGGTTCTGACTTTGAAGAAGAGTAAACGATTAAGTGCTCACAGGCAGCAGTACCTGAGCATGAATTGCCCTGGAACTACCATGCGGTGTGAGAGATGTGTGAATGTACACATTGTGACCTCTTTTCCCAGCCTCCATAGCTTATGCAGATCAAATCACATGTTAAAATGTAAGAAGCACTTAACAACGACGAGCAATAGCTGCTCTTTCCTTACACTTGGAGGAAGGAATCCACACATTATAAACATCTATTATCTTTGCAGTTTGTTTCCTCAAATTTCAGTTGTCTTGTTTTTCATTCTATCAGAAAAGCATCAAAGTGGACGTATCAAAGTGGACCCCCTTGGTCAGAGGCCAACCAATGTGTCCTCAGATTGATACATGCCATATGCTAATGTCATGATGCATTTCTCTTCCTGGAACTTTGTCCATTTAATCTTGTAGATCACAAAAGACATCTTTTACTTTGAATTTTTTTTTTAAGCAGGGGAGTCTTTCACTTTGAATACACTTTTATCTGGCGTTGCTGCTCCCAGTGTTTCTCCTCACTTATTATGTCCATTACAAGCCAGTCGTCATCCTCCAGGGGATTAGCTGCATTGTTTGCTGGCTGCTGCATTTCTTTGGCCCGGGAGTCAGGACCATGCAGGTGCTGGATTCTTCTATGGGATGGTCACTGCCCCCGAGGTGGCCTACTATGCTACACTTACAGTGTGGTCAGCCCAGAAGACTACCAGAAGTTGAGCGGCTACTGCAGGAGTGTCACGCTGGTGTCCTACACGGCAGCCTCTCTGCTGGCCCAGCTCTTGGTATCCCTGGCCGGCCTGTCCTACTTTTACCTCAATGTCATATCCTTGGCCTCTGTCTCCGTGGCCTTCCATTTCTCACTTTTCCTACCCATGCCTAAGAAGAGTGTGTTTTTTCAGGCAAAACCCAGCAAAGAAGCTCCTCCATAGCCATCAGGTGTGACATGAAAATACCTCCTGCCGTATCAATAAACGTCACAGCCATCAATGATTTCTGGCCTCCAAATATGAATGAGGGCTCCCAAAACTGAGATCCAGTGCGTGCTGCCACCTTGCTGAGGAGCTGGGGAATGCAAGAAGCAAGGTGAACAGGGAAACAGGATTGGCCCCAGAGAGCTGAGGTGCATATGAAAGGAATGAAAACAGCGAGCCCAGAGGCTTGCATCTTCCCATACATACAATGCTGAATTCCTTAACTTGATACCTGATCTCTGATGTTCAGACTGCCTGCTCCCTTTGTTGCAAACATATGTACAGCCTGATTTCCCTCCTGCCTCCTTGGAGCAGTTTCCTCAGAGCTACTGAGATGCTATCTCCCAGGCCCAAGAGTCCTAAACACTCTTAACAAATAGAATAACTACTTTCAGGTTGTGACTATATTATTTAGTTGACACAGGAAAGGGTGCTGTCCCAGAGGAACATCAAAAAGATCACAAAGCAGTGGGAAAAGAAGTATTTACTGATTTAAGGAACCCTGATGGTGGCCAGGTAACCGACCCAAAGCCATAAAATGTAGCTCCAAGTGTGTCCACAGTAGTTCTGAGACTTGAATGAGTGCTGCTCCTCTACTCATCATTTTTACTGGTCCCAATCTGGTGCACTTTCTCCATAGCACGTTTTAACCAGGTTGTGAAACTATGTTCAAATCCTGTGAGATTACAAGGCACCATCCCAGAGTTCCATGATACAATATGGAGCAATAGAAGCCCTTACAAACTGGGGGGATAAGTATAGTTTATCTTTGGGGCTATGTATTGTTATCCTATATAATTATCCTATCAGTTCAGTTCAGTTCAGTCGCTCAGTCGTGTCCGACTCTTTGCGACCCCATGAATCACAGCACACCAGGCCTCCCTGTCCATCACCAATTCCCGGAGTTCACTCAAACTCATGTCTATCGAGTTGGTGATGCCATCCAGCCATCTCATTCTCTGTTGTCCCCGTCTCCTCCCACCCCCAATCCCTCCCAGCATCAGAGACTTTTCCAGTGAGTCAACTCGTCGCATGAGAATTATCCTATCAGTTCAGTTCAGTCGCTCAGTCATGTCCGACTCTCCGCGACCCCATGAATCACAGCATGCCAGGCCTCCCTGTCCATCACCAACTCCCGGAGTACACTCAAACCCATGTCCACAGAGTCGGTGATGCCATCCAGCCATCTCATTCTCCATTGTCCCCTTCTCCTCCCGCCCCCAACCTTTCCCAGCATCAGAGTCTTTTCCAGTGAGTCAACTCGTCGCATGAGGTGGCCAAAGTATTGCAGTTTCAGCTTTAGTATCAGTCCCTCCAATGAACATCCAGGATTGATCTCCTTTAGGATGGACTGGTTGGATCTCCTTGCAGTATAAGGGACTCTCAAGAGTCTTCTCCAACACCACTGTTCAAAAGCATTGATTCTTCGGCGATCAGCCTTCTTCACAGTCCAACTCTCACATCCATACAATTCTCCAAGCCAGGCTTCAGCAGTATGTAAACCGTGAACTCCCAGATGTTCAAGCAGGTTTTAGAAAAGGCAGAGGCACCAGAGATCAAATTGCAAACATCTGCTGGATCATGGAGAAAGCAAGAGAGTTTCAGAAAAACATCTATTTCTGCTTCATTGACTATGCCAAAGCCTTTGACTGTGTGGATCACAATAAACTGTGGAACATTCTGAAAGAGATGGGAATCCCAGACCACCTGACCTGCCTCTTGAGAAACCTGTATGCAGGTCAGGAAGCAACAGTTAGAACTGGACATGGAACAACATACTGGATCCAAATAGGAAAAGGTGTACGTTGTATATTGTCACCTTGCTTATTTAACTTCTATGCAGAGTACATCATGAGGAACGCTGGGCTGGAAGAAGCACAAGCTGGAATCAAGATTGCTGGGAGAAATATCAATAACCTCAGATATGCAGATGACACTACCCTTATGGCAGAAAGTGAAGAGGAACTCAAAAGCCTCTTGATGAAAGTGAAAGAGGAGAGTGAAAAGGTTGGCTTGAAGCTCAACATTCAGAAAACAAAGATCATGGCATCTGGTCCCATCACTTCATGGGAAATAGATGGAAAAACAGTGGAAACAGTGTCAGACTTTATTTTTTTGGGCTCCAAAATCACTGCAGATGCTGATTGCAGCCATGAAATTAAAAGAATTATACATACCCCCAAAGATAAACTATACTTACCCCCACAGTTTGCGTGGGCTACTACTGCTCCATTATATATTATGGAACTCTGGGAGGTCCACAGAGTCAAAGCTATGGTTTTTTCCAGTAGTCATGTATGGATGTGAGAGCTGGACAATAAAAAAGGCTGAGCACCGAAGAAATGATGCCTTCGAATTGTGGTGCTGGAGAAGACTCTTTTAAGAGTCCCTTGGACAGCAAAGAGATCAAACCACTCAATCCTAAAGGAAATCAATCCTGAATATTAATTGGAAAGACTGATGCTGAAGCTGATGCTCCAATACTTTGGCTATCTGATGTGAAGAACTGATTCATTGGAAAAGACCCTGATGCTGGGAAAGATTGAAGGCAGGAGGAGAAGAGAACGACAGAGGATGAGATGGTTGGTTGGTATCACTAACTCAATGAACATGAGTTTGAACAAATTCTAAGAGATGGTAAAGGACAGGGAAGCCTGGCATGCTGCAGTCCATGGGGTCATGAAGAGCTGGACACGATTGAGTGACTGAACAACAATGAATGTGCAAGAAATGCATTCTTTCAAATTGTATTCTTGGATAATCTTGTAGTGATTTCAACACTGAATACCAACTACTTTGAAAAATAAAAGTTTTGTCACAAAATGTAAAAGAGATGAGGAATATAACAAAATGTTTTGATGAAGCTATACATGAGTTTCAGTCATCTCTAATAAAAGGGGCTGCAAATTGGTGTCCCACTAGTCAAACACAGTTTGACCATGGCAAGTTAGATGGTTCAAGGTCTATCAAAACTCTTTCCTCTCTTTAACCTTTTAGTAGCTCTAGTCTTTAATCTGTGATTTGCAAACCACTAATATGAGGTGGCAAATGATGGCCAATGGGCTACCATAGCTAACAGTTTTTACACCTTTAAAACATTGTGTGTGTGGAGGGGAGACTTCCCTAGTAGTCCAGTGGTTGAGAATTCTCCTTTCAGTTCAAGGGACAGGAGTTCGATCCCTGGTCAGGGAACTGAGATCCCACAACTGCTGAGCACTGCAACTACTGAGCCTGTGTGCCACAACTAGGGAAGCCAGTGCATTGCAAACAAAGAAGAGCCTACAATGAAAGATCCTGCGTGCCACAAGTAAGATGAGTTAATTAAAATAATAAAACATTGTAAGGGAGAAAAAAGAATATATGACAAGTATCGTGAAAATAAATAGATCCCATCTGATAGCCAAGTAAAAACAAAGAAAGATATGTGGCCCACAAGCCTGAAATACATACTATCTGGCACTTTACAACATACAGATCTTGAAATCAAGTTAGGGGATTTCTAACCAGAATAGCGGAGAAGGCAATGGCAAGCCACTCCAGTACTCTTACCTAGAAAATCTCATGGATGGAGGAGCCTGGTAGGCTGCAGTCCGTGGGGTCTCTATGGGTCGGACACGACTGAGCGACTTCGCTTTCACTTTTCACTTTCACACATTGGAGAAGGAAATGGCAACCCACTCCAGTGTTCGTGCCTGGAGAATCCCAGGGACGGGGGAGCCTGGTGGGCTGCCGTCTATGGGGTCGCACAGAGTCGGACACGACTGAAGCGACTTAGCAGCAGAGCATATCAACTTGTAAGGATGAATTCTGTATTGTGACAGTTCAGTTTACACATGCATATGTGCTAACATGTAAAATATATTTCTTTCTCAGACTATAGTCCAAGAAGTTTGGAAGTTACTGCTCCAGGATCTATCTTATCATTTCAAAGATTCCCAGTTGAGACAACTGAAATAACTGTATCTTTCCCTCACTACACATTTAGGGATTTGCTGAAGTTTTTGCCCTCTATTAAGACTACTTTCCACACCCAGCTATCCACTTCCCTACCATATCCTGATATATGCTAGAATAAAAGTGGATCCAGCCTGGATTCTAATAAACTTCCATCCAGTCTCCTTTCCACAACCAGGTTATTGGGTTATCCCATATACTTGTCTCAGCCGCCTTTCATATAATACTTTCACTCAATTGTCATTAGTAAGAACAAGGACACAGTTGCCTTTAGCAAATAAACAGTAATCCTTGATTTTTGGTGAAAATGGCAGCAGAGGACAAACAGCATTCTAGAAAGGTTCAGGCCCTTCGAGAGGACATGGTGAACCTGAGTGTTTACAGCTTTTCCTTGAGTTGTCTGATACATGTCTGTTTCATCCTTATTTACTACAGACAGATTTCTGACATTGCGTCTTGTCCAGTAGAAAGAAGCCAGAGAGACCAAGTGGCCTGGAAAAGCCTTGGGAAGGTCTCTAGCGGGTAGAGGGCCTCTAGCTTCTGTTACTGGAGGGGGTGTTACCTTCCACCCCTCCTGAGCTTTTTGTTTTCGCAAAACTTCCCTCCAAGCTGAGAAGCTACGGTCTTTGGTGGTTTTAGATGTGTATCCAGACACCCTTCCTTGTTCCTAGAACATATTGTGAAATTTGAAACACTTTTCCAGAAGTAGTGTGCAGAGAGAGAGGGAAGGTGGGCTGATGCAGGAGTTAATATCCTGCAGTCTGGGCAGAACCCAAGGCCAGCTTTGAAATTAGCCCAACAATTCACACAGACCTTCCTGAAGAAACAAAGCCTTCATATCAAATAAGACTTTGAAGATACTTGTTTTTGAAGTTGGCGTGTTCCACACCCGCTTATTTATTGAGCATTTCAGGGTCCATTGTTGAGCTCATATTCTTCTCATTTCCCTTTCTGGAAATTCTATTTTGACTCCTAGAAAACTGTTCTGGTTGGTTCTCCTCCACTTATTTCCTCTGTAAGTACTTGGTCCTGGGGACAAGCAGGGAAAAAAAATCCTCTTTTCTCCAGGTAATGTACCCTTACTTAGGCCATGTGTACAAAAGATAAAATTCTCATAAAATGTATTCTTTACAAGCCCATTAAACACAAACAGTCTTTATAGTCTCTTGGTGATGGGGAAGACCTTCAGTTCAGTTCAGTTCAGTCACTCAGTCGTGTCCAACTCTTTGCGACTCCATGAATCACAGCACGCCAGGCCTCCCTGTCCATCACCAACTCCCGGAGTTCACTCAAACTCATGTCCACAGAGTCGGTGATGCCATCCAGCCATCTCATTCTCTGTCGTCCCCGTCTCCTCCCATCCCCAATCCCTCCCAGCATCAGAATCTTTTCCAGTGAGTCAACTCGTCGCATGAGGTGGCCAAAGTATTGGAGTTTCAGCTTTAGCATCAGTCCTTCCAATGAACACCCAGGATTCATCTCCTTTAGAATGGACTGGTTGGATCTCCTTGCAGTCCAAAGGACTCGCAAGAGTCTTCTCCAGCACCACAGTTCAAAAGCATCAATTCTTCGGCAATCAGCTTTCTTCACAGTCCAACTCTCACATCCATACATAACCACGGGAAAAACCATAGCCTTGACTAGACGGACCTTGGTTGGCAAAGTAATGTCTCTGCTTTTTAATATGCTTACTTAGTGTCAAATTTTTAGGCAAAACTAAGTGAAGTAGGATTGGGTTACTGACCTAAGGATGTGTGTAAATTAGACCACATCTTTAAGAAAGAAAGCCTTCCCTGGTGTCTCAGATGGTAAGAATCACCTGCAATGTAGGAGACCCAGGTTTGATCCCTGGGTCAGGAAGACTCCCTGGAGAGGGGAATGACAACCCACTCCAGTATTCTTGCCTAGAGAATCCCATGGACAGTGGAGCCTGGCAGGCTACAGTCCATGGAGTTGCCAAGTCAGATATGACTGAACGACTAACACTTGACGAAAGAAAGCTGAGAGTAGTAAGAAATATGACAATTGACTACTTAGCTCCCAGCACATTGTGGGAACACACTGGAAAGACATCTGTATAATGTATATTATAAAATAGAACTCTCCTAAGGATGTATTCTGTGGCCACATGTGCTTCCAAGCACTCCATTAGTTGGGCGAGGGCTTGGGTCAGGGTTTCTCATCCTCACACTATTGACATTTTGAGAGGGGATAATTCTTTGTCATGGGGCGGAGTGGGGAAAAGGGGTCCTGTCCTGTGCGTTGTAGGATGTTCAGCAGATTCTCCATTCTCCAGCCCACTAAATCCCACTAGCAACTCCCTCCTCCAATCATGACAACAAAAAATGTCTTCAAATATGGCCATGTTTCCCCTGGAGGCAAAAACAACCCTGGTGATAAGCATTTGGTTAGGGTTAGGGTCCATCTGAGTCAGGGTCAGCATTTTTACAATCTTTATCACAAACTATTAAAATTACAAATTTATTACTACATGGTATCACTTATATGGGGCTTTGCAGGTGGCACTAGTGGTAAAGAACCTGCCTGCCAATGCAGGAAACTTAAGAGACACTAGTTCAATCCCTGGGTGAGTGGGGAAGATCCTCTGGAGAAGAAAATGGCAACCCACTCCAGTATTCTTGCCTGGAAAATCCCATGGACAGAGGAACCTGGCAGGCTATAGTCCCTAGGGTCTCACAGAGTGGAATATGACTGAAGTGACTTAGCATACATCACTAATAAGTGGAATCTAAAAGTGACATGTTATCTATGAAACAGAAACAGACACACAGTCATAAAGAACAGACTTGTGGTTGCCAAGGGGGAGAGGAGGTGGGCGAGGGATGGATTGGAAGTTTGAAATTAGTAGATGTAGACTATTATATATAGATTGGACAAATGACAAAGTCCTGCTGTATAGTACAGGGAACTATATTCAATATCCTGTAATAAACCATAATGGAAAAGAATATGAAAAGTAACATATATATATATATATATATATATCACTGAGTCACTTTGCTGTACAGCAGAAATTAACACAACATTGTAAATCAACTATAATAAATTTCTTTAAAAACTACAAATTTGTCTCATTTTCCCAGTAAGCTAAATTATTTTCAAGAGCAAGAGTCAGCCCTGTAAAGATCCAGCGGGGTGGATGGCGGGTGGGAGGAAAGCACAGGAGGGAGGGGATATATGTATAGTTATGGCTGATGCCCATTGTTGTGCAGCAGAAACCAACAAAACATTATAAAGCAATTATCCTCCAATAAAAGATAATTTTTTTTTTCTGGAAAAAAGAGCCGGGGTCCGTAGTTTAGACCCACAATTCCACACAGAGAAGCTCAAAAATTCTTGGTGGGCAGATAAGTGAACAAGGAAGGGAACAAATAAGACGATGAACAAACACCCAAGTGGGGAAGACGTGTGTAGAGAGAATTCTGGAAGAGAAGTGTGGGACCTGCCGCGGATCTTGAGGAAATATTTTAAATGATATTTCAGAGGAGAGAGAGAAAAATAGAAGCCAGGGCCAAGAGAGGTCATACTTGCTAGAGCATCACAACACGTCACGAAGGAAGGGTGTGCTGGAATGAGCTGACATTTCAGTTGAAACACTTGGCACCTCACTGGATCACGTTGTAACTGTCCATTTCTTACCTATTGCTTTTTCTTGACCAAACTTTAATCCGGCTCCTCTCTTTCTTGCAGGTCCCTACACCCTGCATGCCCACAACCCTGAACAACGACAAAAAAATGCGGACCACGCCCAAACCCTCCGCCACCGCCTGCCCCTCCTTATCAGCTTCTCCCAGGGATTGGCTGACCACAGCGGGACACTTTCCTGTCAGACTCCACTGGTCACTTCCCCTGGTTTGTCCAGCTTCCCCTCCAAAGTTCTGCCTACCTCTGCTTGCCAATAGCAAAGGATTATCTTTGAAAAGAAACCCCCTTTTCAGATTGATTTTAAGACACTTGCAGATTCCAATAATCGCAGCAATTCTCCCAATTCCAGTAGTCTTTCTCATCAATAAGGCTCTCCCTCTGGAAGACACCAGATTTCTAGCCTGAGTTTAACTTCTAGCAAAGAGAAGAGGAGAGAAAAAATGGCCTCTATGGGTCCTTTCCAGTCTATGATTTATGGAGACCCAAATTTAAGTGGTCTATTTCAAATGTTAAGAGAAAAAAAGCTATGTGCAGTTCACAGAGTTGGATCAAGTGATTTTTCATTCAAAGTTCACAAGTCAATCTTCTATACCATAGCCTAGAAACGCTTCAGTGCTTATACAGTTTGGATTTTGGCAAAATGGTGCACCACTTTATTATGCAGAGAATAACGGGATGACTGTTGTTTCCTTTTTCTTCAGGGACAGAGGGCAGTGGGCCCTGTGAGTGTCAGCTGAAATCTTCTGGGAGACTGGGCTTTGGGAATCTCTGCAGCTGATGCAGGTGCTCTTTTTCTCAACCGTCCACAGCTAATATTTGGCTGTGCTCCACTGGTCTGTGATATTCAACTTACAAGCTTCGTATAACAAGCAGCTTAGGTATTTATCATTTCTTTATTTAGCCATGTAAATCTGAAGCAACAAAATACATTTCTTTCTTTATTCTTCCAGTTTCTCTGCATAGCATTTTGCATCATTTATATATAATGCTTCACATAAGGGACGATGGAACTATATTCCTATTTTTAACCAACTTTCTCTTGGGACTTATTGTTAATTAGGCAAGAAAATTCAGAGTTCTCACAGTTAATAAACAGGGACATACATTTTCAGGTTTTGATTTTTTATCACTTTGTTATTCTATTTATTTATTTGACAGAATCGTTTTATTGATTTTTTTTTCTTTCATAGAGCTCCCCCATTTTTCTGGTAAGAATACTTAACATGAGGTCTGTCCTCTTAACAGATTTTTCAGTATACAATACAGTATGGTTACTGATAAGTACAATGTTGTGTATCTGCTCTCTAGAACTTTATTCATGTTGCATTACTGAAATATACACATTTATATTACAGTTCCTCATTTAAATATACAGTTTAAATCCCCAGTTTAAAGATACAGTTCTTCATTTTCCTCTCTACCCAACCCTTGAAAACCACCATTCTTTGCTGCTCTGAGTTTGATATAATGGAATACATCAGAATAATGGAATCAGGCAGCATTTGTCCTGCTGTCACTGTGGTGTAATGTCATAAAGGTTCATCCATGTTGTCCTGTATTGCAGAATTTCTCTTTTTAAAGGCTGAATAATATTCTGTTGTATGTATATACCTCATATTCTTTATCCATTAATCCTTCAATGGACATGTAGGTGGTTCCCATATCTTGGCTATTGTGAATAGTGCTACAATGAACAAGGCAATGCTCACAGCTCTTCAAGATCCAGTCTCTGCAACCACACTCACATCTAATGGTTATTCTAACTTCTAAGCAAATTTTAAAATGAACTTAACAAGTGTAGGGTATTAAGTGTATCTCTAATGCAAAGGGTTATTGTTCAGGTTTGGAAGAAAGTCTGAAAGTCATTGACCATGGTTTCAACCATCATGTAATATAAGAAGTTCACATAAAATAATTGTGTTTCTTCTATAAAAATATATTTACTTCCTATTTCCTTTTCATGATACAAAAACTCATAAATTTCATTCAATATTAGAGAAAGTAGTTCAACTCAGTTCAGTCAGTTCAGTTCAGTTGCTCAGTTGTGTCTGACTCTTTGCAACCCCATGAACCACAGCACACCAGGCCTTCCTGTCCATCACCAACTCCTGGAGTCCACCCAAGCAGTAATCTAGTACCCATTACTTATTCTCTGATACAGTGAGCCCTGAGATGGTAGAGTCAAGCTTCTGCATGATCATATACCTGGTGTTTACCCTGGTTCTTTCTCTACAGTGAGTACTTGACTAGAATTTCTAGAGAAAAAAAAAAGAACAAATACAACATTAAAAAATAAAAGTTTGGGCTATTGAATTTTTAAACATTCTATTTTCATATAAGCACAAATTAGTGTTCTTATTACTTTCCTTGAAGTTACAGGGTAAATTGGTAAATGCCAATCTCATGATTCCATAATACATGGGACATAAACAACCAAATAACAATTCAGGGTGGTTCTACCTTTTAAAGTATAGACTATCCCAAAGACTCACTTGTATTAAGTGCTAAATGCCTAACAGAAGAACATGAATACTGTTCTTTTTCTAAGAACTTATTAGCTGGGACCAGGTACTCTGCAAGGTAGCTTTATGGTGAATCAGCAGGTGCCATTGAGAAATGACCTGGCAGGAATTTTGAAATAAGGTCTTAGATAATATACATGCAATTTCAGGTATCTGGAAAAGTAATATTTGGGTTTAGACTGAGAAATCTTAGGAATCAATGCCACCCTCAGCCTGCCCTCAAAATTGTGTTTTCTTCCGAATCCATAATGTGTATAGGTCTTATGGAAAACCAAGTCATCACTGACAAGCTGTTTAAGCATCTGTACAAGTGAAATCAAGATTCTAGCCTGGAATAATTTACATTCTAAATGGGAATCTGCCATTTGATTTAATCTAGGTTTCGAAACATCAATCTAGTGTAACATTTGGTCAAGGGAAAAAACTTTAGCTGAACAAGAAATACCTGGAATTTTAAGGCCCATTTGGACCACCTGTTCTGTTCTCTTTGTGGGACCTATAATTATTTATGGTTTTACTTATGTTTAGTTGGTAATTCTTTGCACTGAAGTAATGCATTTTCACTGAATCAGATAATTTTTAAATTCTTATATTTGTTTTTCAGTGTGAGAATTTGGGAGGGGATATAAAAATAGTTAAAACTTTTCATTTGGTTTTATATTTTTAAACAGATTCAAGTTACAAATGTTTGAGCTGTATTACACGGAAGAAATTTAATTCATCATATGCGCTAGTCTTGTCTAACTAAATTTAAAAGCCAGTACAATTGCCAGATTGTATCACCTGTGAAAGGAAATAATTTGTGAGTTTTCCAGAGAAAAAATGCACCTTTTAGACTCTGAAACTGCTAATTTAGACAATCAGTGATCCAGTGAACAGTCTCCAAAGAAGTAAATGTTCATCAATTGACCTGTGTTTTCACTCACTGATATGGCTCATTTAAAAAGCGACTAATACTCTGTAAGGGGCTTCCCTGGTGGCTCAGATGTAAAGAATCCCCCTGTCAATGCAGGAGATGTGGTTTCAATCCCTGGGTTGGGAAGATCCTCTGGAGAAGGAAATGGTAACCCCTCCAGAATTCTTGCCTGCAAAATCCCATGGAGAGAGGAGCCTGGAGGGCTACTGTCCATGGGGTTGCAAAGAGTCAGACACAACTTAGCAACTAAACAACAAACACACTGTAATGGCCTATATGGGAAAAGTATCTTTAAAAGAGTGGGTATATGTATTTGTATAAAAGATTCACTTTGCTGTAATATGAAACTAACACAACTTAATAAATCAATTATGCTTCAATAAAAATTGAAAAACTAAAAAAAAATGTCTTTAAAAAGTGTTGGCCGAAGCTCAGCTACATCACATAATGTTCATGTTCTTTAGTTTTAGAGCAGTGGAATACTTGGCTTAATTTTAGAACAAGTTAATTAGTTTTAAATTCTTATCATAATCTATCACATCCCATGGAATGTTAAAATACAACATTTCACTATCCCATTTACCCTTCTTCTCTGCTAGAAGAGTACTTAACAAGAAACTGTCAACAAAAGTCTGGGCTTCTGAGCAAAGCAATACCACTTACCGCTCTGTATTTAAAAGCCCAGATATGTGCTCTTTCAAAACAATTTGTACCATGTGAGATTTCAGATCATTTTTAATCTCAGCATGGAACCCTGCTCTCTAGTGTTGGAGGTCATGCCTTCATTGCTTTGCTGACCCAGACAATCCTGATGTGGCCATGGTTGATAATCAGGGACCTGGGCTTCCAGCCAATATTCAGGTAAGTGCATTGCTTCTGTGTCCACACTGACACAGAGGCATATCTTTTAAAATGCATATTTTTTTTAAAACTCAGATTTATTGAGAGACTTCTCTGACTGTCCAGGGGTTAAGACACCAACCTTCCAACACAGGAGGTGTGGGTTCTATCCCTGGTCAGAGAACTAAGATTCCACATGCCACGTGGAAAGGCCAAAAAATTTTTAAAAAAAAGGAAAAAAGATACTCTAAGTGAGGAGGTAGCGGTTAGCAAGTTTGCCCTTTTGAATAAAAGTCAGACTTAAAAAAAAAAAATGTCCTAGAAATGGAATCACATATTATACAACCTTTTGTTTCTGGCATCTTTCATGTCTCATAGTATCTTGAGATGGAATAATTCTGTACTGAGAAACAGAAATATAATGTACTTAAGATGCATTCTATTTCTTAAGAATCTTTTTCATTAAACACATGAACTTTTTATTCAACAGATGAAAGAATTAGAAAAATAGACCCATAAAGTCACGCCAGTTTAAGTGGATCTCATTACTTATTGAGTTTTTTCCTTGTTATTTGTTTTTTCCTTTTTATTTGTTTCCATTACTTACAAAGGTTTTTCCTTGTCTTGGTTAAAGTTCATTCTTATTAAAGCTTAGTTCACAAACTCTGTAAACCTACCCAATCTCATGAACAAAATGGTCAGTCTTACATATCTCTATAAATATTTACTTCAAAACATTTAGAATATTAAGCCACTTTAAAAACAAAAAAATAAAATCAATTCATAAAGCACAATTAAATAACATCAGAATATTTTTTTAAATCTATTTTAATCCCCTACTTATTCAATAGAAGGAAGGATATCTTTATTTAGTAAATATTAAAAGGTTCATAAGAATTCAATATTTGAGATAACAAAGCAAGCAGTTTTTACTTTCTAAAATTATTTTTGAATTCCCAATTTATTATCTGGTTGGAAATTTGCTCCCCTGTTTTTCAGAAATTATTCAGTGTGTGATGGAGAGAATACAAGCTTGAAATGAGAAAAATACAGATTTGAATCTTCAAGTTTGTTAGTAAGTTTTAAAAAGCTCCTCATTGTGGAACATTTCAAATACATTTTAATAGAATAGACAAGGTGGTGAAATCTCACCCAACTTCAATCATTATTTTGTGGCCAATCTTGTTTCATCTTTTCTCCCCACCCAATTCCTCGTGTTTTTTAATGTCTCAGTTTCTCATCAAGAAAATGAAAAATATAACATCTACTTCAAGTTTTGCAGTCAAAATGTCAGCCTGTTAAACACATGATTCCTGGCCCACAATGTACTCAATACATGGTGCTTTTCTCTGATTTCCTAACTGAATAAATATTCATATTAGTCACACTGCTAGAATGCACTTACTTTTTCTAAGGACTTTTACACTAATCATCTCCAGATATTTCCTTTATTTTTTCACAAACCCATTATGTCTTAATTTGAAATGAATGCATCCCTAGGACTGAAGGAGGCAAAATAGAACTTGAGAGGGAAATTAACCCATCAATCTCTCTATCCTCCTTCTGCTGCTATTTTGTATAACTCGATTGAAATGCCTGCTTTGTTGGCAAATCATGTTGCCCTTTCTGGGGAGTTCACACAGGCATCAGAGACTCAGAAAAAAATTAAATTGGGCGGAAAAAGTCAAGGCTCACCTTGTTTCTCCTGATAATTCAAGATTTTTAATCTTTTTAACTTCTCAACTAAGGGAAATATAGATTTTTAAAAACTTCTCCAAAATCTTCCTTTGTATTCCTGTAATATATTCTCTCGTTTCTGTCAAGATCCTCGATGCTAAAACAACTTTCATTGAGATCCTTTCCTTGAAAGTTACTTTAAAACTCAGCTCCCAAAGGAAGGACTTTACCCAGGTGCCAGAGCAGAGTAAACAAAAAACAAACAAACAAACAAACACACACAGTCCAAAGGCATAATAGAAAACAAATCTTATTTCAATAAAATATTTCCCTAGACAAAAATGTGTTATTGCAAGCTCCTGGTTTTGAAAAGCAAACTTCTTCAAAATTGATTTTTGGTAGGAGTCTAATTAAATGTACTTGAATTAAACTTCTAAGTGACAAGACTATAGAGACACATTGATTAATAACTCCCCAATCTCCATCATAAACATTCATTTATCATTGATTATACACTTAGGATATCACATGAGCTTTTCAATGTAATGCCATTTTAAAAGATTGGAACGAAAGAAAAACAGAAAATACCATGTCAGCATTTTCACATGACACAGAGATTCATCAGATAGAAGATTGCATTGAAACATCCTAAAGTAATTCTTCTATTTTCTCAGCATTTCTCAAACCATTATCACGACATAAGCTATTTATGAATTTCACAATTTAGAAAAGCTATGCATAGCTTAAAAAGAGATTTCAAACACATCTTTGAAGATTAATGAAAGGCTGGGGGCGGGGAAGGCCCATGAGAAAAGCTAAAAAAAATCCTTTTACCTCATCTAGAAAAAGCTAATTCAATATCTTCAAATATACAGCCAGTTAGGCAACAAGTGCCACTATAAATTATCTTTACTGAAAGCATAAGAATATATTGTTGTATATAGATGATATAAGATAATTTTCTGGGGGAATCTTGTTTTTAAAAAAATAGATGAAATTTCTAAGTCTAAAATATGGGCTGGGGGCAAGTGTTGTTGGAGAGTGAATAATCACACAACCTCTCAATAAAGGTTAATTTCTTAAAATAACTCTTAACTTAGGCAAATGAAGTAATAACACTTCACTAGTATCACACCAAACACCCAGCTATTGACAGATTGGTTACCTGTTACCATCTCTCTCACACACACACAAACACACACACGTACACACACATACCCTTCTACCCTCCACCTTGCAAAGATACCCCTCTGAATGGGAAACAGATTGGGTGAACATTCGTTTCTTCTAGATCAAGGGAGTAGACAGTAAAAACATCCTTCCGTACATGAATCTCATTGCCTTCATGGTCCTCCTCCCTGGATGGTCCAGAGACTTGAGCTACAAAAAAACAAGTGTGTAGTTTTAGAAAATTAATTTTCCCTCCTACCTCCTTTGGTTCTCAGCTGAGTCTCTGTAACAAAAGACAGATTAACAAGAGAAAAGCGTACAAATTTATTTGCCATGAGTTTTATGTGACACCAGAGCCTTCATAAGGAAATGAAGACCCAGAGAAACAGTTAAACCTGTGTGCCTTTATTTTAGGTTTGATGAAGAGTGGAGAGTCATGAAAAAATGTGCTAAGACAGAAAGGAAATGAGCTATGAGTAGTAAACCGAGGGGAACTTGGCAAGGCCAGGTCATTCACACTCCTCTCTGTGTCTCTTGGAGGTAGGGAGTCTCCTTTCCCTTGAGTGGAGGGAGGGCATCTCTCACATGACTGTCTTATCACCTGCTCCAGGGGAAAGTCAGTCTTTCCTGCATGTGCAGTGTCTCCAATTCCTATAAAAAAATATTTAGTATCTCAAGATGTCACATTTGGGGGTAGCGTGTCCTGAACCCCATCACCACCAAGTTTGGAAAGTACACACGAGAGAGAAAAGGGGAAGACCAGCAGTGCAGAGTGGCCCCTTGATGTCAGGGAAACCACAGCTGCCGTGCTGCTCTGTCCTCCCTGTCCTCCCTGGGAAATGCAGTGATCCTTTCCATCCGTGCTGGCAGGAAGCCATTGCACTCAGCTACCCTGGGACCAGCCAGATGGATCCTGATTATACTGTCCATTAGGTTATCTAGCTTGAGTAACTGGTGCTTTCGTCTACCCTAAATTAAATAAAAATTAGAATCATGAAAATGGCTTTTTAGTTATAACCTCCAAGGGCTTAGTAAAGGAAGGGTCACTGTAAACAGAGATTATCTCACAGAAAGTAGAGCAGCGATGCTGTTATTTTAAGTGCATGAAACAAGGATGTGTTCAAATTTGGAGCAGCCTCACATACACCAAAACTGAAAATTTTCAGATGTGTTTAAAGCACATAATATTTGCAAAAAGTCCAGATAGTTCAGATGAGTGTTTTCACCTCATACCCATTCATTCAAACCTGTGATGTATGCAGTTGCAAAGCCTCAGGCTTCACTACTTCATATACTATTTTGGGGTCAATTCAAAGTATAGCTGAAGTTGAAAGCCAGATTTTCAATATCAAACAAAATAACAATATATATGGATTTTCAATAAGTTTGGCTTCTGATCATTAGGACAATTATTTTCTTATCTTTCTGTTCTCATGGAGATGGTCTCATTGCAGTTATTCGGGGGAATAGGATTGAGGGACTGAACTTGAAGAAGGATAAGAGAATTTAAACAAATTTCAATAGTGCTTTTTAAAAAAGCCATTTAAAAAAAAATGTTAAAAGAAGAAAGGCTTACTTCCATTAAGGCAATGATAGACTCAGTTCAGTTCAGTTCAGTCGCTCAGTCGTGTCCGACTCTCCGCGACCCCATGAATAACAGCACGCCAGGCCTCCCTGTCCATCACCAACTCACGGAGTACACTCAAACTCATGTCCACAGAGTCGGTGATGACATCCAGCCATCTCATTCTCCGTCGTCCCCTTCTCCTCCCGCCCCCAACCTTTCCCAGCATCAGAGTCTTTTCCAGTGAGTCAACTCGTCGCATGAGGTGGCCAAAGTATTGCAGTTTCAGCTTTAGCATCAGTCCCTCCAATGAACATCCAGGATTGATCTCCCTTAGAATGGAATGGTTGGATCTCCTTGCAGTATAAGGGACTCTCAAGAGTCTTCTCCAACACCACAGTTCAAAAGCATCGATTCTTCGGCAATCAGCCTTCTTCACAGTCCAACTCTCACATCCATACATGACCACGGGAAAAACCATTGCCTTGACTAGACGGACCTTGGTTGGCAAAGTAATGTCTCTGCTTTTTAATACACTATCAAGGTTGGTCATAACTTTCCTTCCAAGGAGCAAGCGTCTTTTAATTTCATGGCTGCAATCAGCATCTGCAGTGATTTTGGAGCCCAAAAAAATAAAGTCTGACACTGTTTCCACTGTTTTTCCATCTATTTCCCATGAAGTGATGGGACCAGATGCCATGATCTTTGTTTTCTGAATGTTGAGCTTCAAGCCAACCTTTTCACTCTCCTCTTTCACTTTCATCAAGAGGCTTTTGAGTTCCTCTTCACTTTCTGCCATAAGGATAGTGTCATCTGCATATCTGAGGTTATTGATATTTCTCCCGGCAATCTTGATTCCAGCTTGTGCTTCTTCCAGCCCAGCGTTCCTCATGATGTACTCTGCATATAAGTTAAATAAGCAGGGTGACAATATACAACCTTGACGTACACCTTTTCCTATTTGGAACCAGTCTGTTGTTCCATGTCCAGTTCTAACTGTTGCTTCCTGACCTGCATACAGGTTTCTCAAGAGGCAGGTCAGGTGGTCTGGGATTCCCATCTCTTTCAGAATGTTCCACAGTTTATTGTGATCGACACACTCAAAGGCTTTGGCATAGTCAATGAAGCAGAAATAGATGTTTTTCTGAAACTCTCTTGCTTTCTCCATGATCCAGCGGATGTTGGCAATTTGATCTCAATATCAATATGATAGACTAGATATCAGAAAAATCCTTACACTGCAAAACACCTAAAACTTGTGGATATAATTTTACCTTTTTAAAATAAAAATCTGAGTTGGTGATAAGTAAGAAAAATTCTCAGAGGCCAAAGCAAGACAGGAAACCATCTAAGGAAGCACTGAGTCTGTCATGCGCTCAAGGCATCGACTGATTCAGTGACCTGGAGTTTGTGTTTCAGAGTCATCCCCAAAAGGCTGCACCTTCAGCAAGTGGTGAAACTGAATAAAATGGAGTTGGGGCAAACTTAACAAAAAGATTAACTTGGATATAGTTGGAGGAATTTAGGAATTTGTCTTCATAACCCAGCACTCCTAATTCTGGAGACTAATTCCTACAAGCTAATTTTTTTTTTTTTAACTGAGAATTCAGTGTAAATTGGTGCTCAGTGGCAATGGCCCTATGTGCATATATGTATTAAAAGCAAATACTCTCTGGAAGTGTCCGTCAAAATAAGAATCAAAAAACTGCCACAGATAAAATTCCACCAGATAAGAGTTTATGATAAAAAATCCAAAATCACATAAGGATATAAAATATCATAAGCAAGTCAACTGAAATAACAAACAACGTATTCAGACCAACAAAGATTTCAGAGTAATTATCAGCATTAAAATATAAAATGATATGTAGTATGTTTTTACACAGAAGGAAATAACAGCAAAAGAGAGAAATATGATTCATAAAAAATGATCATGAAACAAAGGGGGAAATAGAGTTAATCAGAATTTAAAACTTAATAAACATGCTAAGAGCAGTGTAGATATATATAAAAGGAAATTATAGAACTGGAAAAATATCACTTAGTATGTAGCACTTTTTTATGAGAGAGAAAAACGGAAGAATTAACACACATGGAGATTAAAGTGAGAATGTTTAACAAATCTCCTTTTGGAGTTCCTAATAGAGGTGATGGAGTGAGGAAGATTTTAAAATTATTGAAGAATTTTTCAGAAGTGATCAAAGTTATATATTCTCACGCCTTTGATTACTTTAATTTTTTATTATTTTTTTTAGGAGGCTAATTATTTTACAATATTATATTGATTGGTTTTGCCATACATTGACATGAATCCGCCCCGGGTGTACATGAGTTCCCCTTCCTGAACCCCCCCTCCCGCCTCCCTCCTCCCCTTATCCTCCCTCTGGGTCATCCCCGCATACCAGCCCCGAGCATCCTATAACATGCATCGACCCTGAACTGGTGATTCGCTTCACATATGATAATATACATGTTTCAATGCCATTCTCCCAAATCATCCCACCCTCACCCTCTCCCACAGAGTCCCAAAGACTGTTCTATACATCTGTGTCTCTTTTGCTGTCTCGTATACAGGGTTATAGTAATCAGAAGTAGTTACTTTGGGGAGGCCCCCAAAATCACACACACACACAAAAAGCAAAAACAGATTCATATCTAAGCACACTGATAAAACTGCAGAAAACCAAGGAAAAGACAAGCAGAGAAATGAGGAACTCCACTACAAAGAAATGACAATTAGATTGACAGTTGATTTCTCAGTGGCACATAATGGAAGCCAGAAAAACAATGGCTTTGAAGTGTTAGAGAAAATAATTGCCAGCCTTCAATTATATGCAAGGAGAAACTACATTTCAAAAATGAGGGGGAAATAAAGACATATTCAGACAAACAGAAATGGAGTGACTGTACTACCATCAACAGACCTTTTCTTGAAAGCAACTTCTAAAGGATGCCATTGAGGAAGAAGGCAAATTACCCCAAAAGGAAGGGAATCCCAAAAGAAGGAATGCAAAAAAGGAGGTTAACAAAACAAACACTGACTCTGTTTTTTTAAAAGATGACAAAATACTGAACAACAATATATCAGTCAAAGAATGTTCAAAATTAAAGATTTTTGTATTTTTCTGAAGGAGGGCAAAAATTACACTGACTAGACACTGCTAGGATTGCATGCAAGCAGAGAGTTGGGAAGCAGTCCATGTGCAGGGAGGCATTTGGTTATCAGCATCGTTGCTTGAAATTGCTGATCCATGTCAATAATAAAATGTAGACAGAGTTTTAACTAGTTTTATTATCGCTTTTAAATTCTCTGCAGACAATTCTCCCCCTTACTACCTGTACGCAGGGCAGACAACTCCCATCACCATCATTCTTGTACATCCCTGCTTCATTTATTCAAGAATTAATATGCCCAGTGTAACTACTAGAAACTTAGAGATAAATTACATAATTTATAAACAGAAGGGAGGAATAAAACATATGGGAAATGTTAACACTAAAGAACTCAAGAAAGGAATGGGAAAATTAAGGAGCATGAAAAAATAGGAAACGAGTAGTAAGAAATAAATGCAAATAAACGTGCTTCTAGATTGAACTACCAATTTACAGAAAACAGAGGAAATAGAAGGAGTCATTAAATGACACCCAAGGATATCACTCAAAAACACCAGAATCTGGGAAAGTATGGTTTTTTTCAACAATGGAATTTGAGGGGAAAAGAAAAAGAGGTTGATAGTATCTTAGGAGATCTATCAGTCGCCATGTGTGAATCTTGTTTGAATCATGTTTCATACCAAGAAACTAAAAATACGAGATAATCAGGACATTCTGAACACTGACTAGAGATATTAAAGAATTATTCATATTTTTAGGTGTGATAATAGTTGGTGGTTAGGCTTTGCGTGTGTGCTAAGTTGGGTCAGTCGTGTCCAACTCAGCAACCCCGTGGACTGTAGCCCATCAGGTTCCTCTGTCCATGGGATTCACAGGCAAGAATACTGCAGTGGGTTGCCATGTACTCCTCCAGGGAATCTTCCTGACCCAGGGATCAAACCCGTGTCTCATGTCTCCTGCATTGGCAGGCGGGTTCTTTACCACTAGTGCCACCTGGGAAGCAGGTGGTTATGCTTTAGGAAGTCCTTATTTTTAAAGGTATAAACTTGCAATCATGAGCCATTAGACCAGCCAATATTCAACAGAGGTGGTTTCACGAGTCAACCCGAGGCAGGAATCATGGGCCCCATCTTAGAGCCTCCCACTATAAAGAGCTTTTGAAACTTGTTTGCAGGGAGGTGTTTTGGGTATTATTTTCATCTATTTCTCTTCTCACCTCAGTGCCCCATTCTCTTTGCGTCTTCCTGTCTAGAAGTTTTGTATTAATAGTTATCTTTCCTGCCCCATCCCAGAGTAGTTATGGGATAGCATAGGTGATTCTTGAGCAAGATTGTTGTTCAGTCGCTTAGTCGTGTCCAACTCTTTTTGACCCCATGGACTGCAGCATGCCAGGTTTCCCTGTCCATCACCAACTCCCGGAGCTTGCTCAAACTAATGTCCATAGAGTCAGTGATGCCCTCCAACCATCTCATCCTCTGCTGTCCCCTTCTCCTCCCACCTTCAATCTTTCCCAGCATCAGGGTCTTTTCCATTGAGTCGGTTCTTCACATCAGGTGGCCAAAGTCCTGGAGTTTCAGCTTCAGCATCAGTCCTTCCAATGAATATTCAAGACTGATTTCCTTTAGGATGGACTGGTTGGATCTCCTTGTAGTCCAAGGGACTCTCAGGAGTCTTCTCCAACATCACAGTTCAAAAGCATCAAAACCAGTGTCTCTGGTGAACAGCTGTTTAGAAGCCATAGCCCCAGGCAACAAAGAGCAGTAGACTATTTTTTAAGATCCAAGAGGACCCACCCTGGCACTTAACCTCAAAAGTGAGCCTGACTCTAGTCCCCCATATCAAGTGAGATATATTGGCTATACATCCCCACTCTCCGTTTAGCCCACTGACAGGCCCAGAACCCAACACATGCAGCCTCGTATTCTGCATTTCCATTCTGAGTCTCTTCCACAGAGATGTTTGTTTTGATTTTGAGCCCAGCTTGACTGTTAATTTGTTTTATTTTTCTGTTATCCACACTAGATTTTTTCTACTTTTTTGGACATAGAGGTTGCATCAAAGTGAAAAGACTGGACTATTGTGATCCTGATCTCCTCAGCCTCCCATCTCTACTGCTAATAAAAGAGCAAAATCTCAACAACTGGAAAAAGTTGTAGAAAATAATCAGACATGATCGGGCGCATTCAGGTTGATATGGCTGTAGACCACAGAAAATAATCAGAAAAAGAAAAAAGAAAAGCAAAAGCAGGTAAAAGGAGAGGGGAGAGAAAGAAGGGAATAGAAAAGGGAAGGGGAAAAAGCAGTTAGCCTGTTGCTTTTAATGAAATTTAAGCAGTGGAAGAAAATACTTCCTCCTGGAAAAATACATTGAAAGCTTCCTTTCCCCTGGATGTGCTTTCATCCTTCCTTTCCTTCATTTCATTTATTACTTTTGCTAAAGATAATTGAGAAGATAGAGGCATTGGGAGAGTTTGTGGCAATTTAATGTGTTTTATTTTTAAATATTTCACTGTGTTTTTATTGAATGTTGCAGTGTACTGAAAAAAAAAATTGAAAAAAGAAAACATCACACACAAAGAACAGGAAGAGGCAAAGAAAAAGATTGAACATATCAGTAACAGAAACCCATCAAAAGCTCAGATAGTCTTATTCCCACCACTGAATTCTGTATTTGGGTCCTGAAGAGAGTGGCCATGCTTGGCTTGCAGAGCAGCTGCTGATGGGCCATGTTGTGTTGCATCAATAAAACAAAGGACCAACACACTGGGGTGTAAGGGAGGGAGGGGTCACGGAGGCAAAGTAATGTTTCACTGGGAAGAGAAGCTGGTCCCCCTAGACCTGACAGAGCTTCTTATATGACCTTTGCTTGTGATGTGGCCACTGCGAGGGAGTTAAAGGCTTTGTTCAAGATAAAGCCTCTCTGAAGTTTCAGAACAGACAAACCAGGATTCAGTGTGCTCAAAACACAATGAAGACAAAAAGACTGCTTTCTTATGGGTATCTAGTTTTTATTTTATTAGGAAATTTGGATGACATTATGGGATAACTAAGAACACGAAAAGGGAAAATAGAAAACCATGCCTGCAGGCAGGGAATAGTAGATCAAGGAAGGAGCTGAATGGTGGTCTTCAGCTGGAAGTATTCATATTCATCAAACCAAACATTAGGAATCAAGATTTCATTCAGCTGAGTTTACTGATGTGCACAATCACTCAGGTGCTGGGCTGCACACAGAATTTTTCCACTAGATGTTTCCTTTTAGTTGGGAAACTTTCCAGATGAAGGGATTTGTAGCACCAAAGAAAGCCAGGAAGAGGGTCCAGGACCAAAAAGTAGAGGAAAAATGGGTGAGAAGGAGGAAAGTCTTACCAACAGAATGGGTACCAGCAGCACCTGAAGAGCAGCTCACCTAGTGGCAGCATTGCTTCTGGCAGCTGCACTTCTGCTGACAGCAGCTCTTCTGCTGGCAACAGCCCTTCCCACCGCCGCAGCCACACGAGTTGCAGCTGCAGGTGCGGCGGTGGCAGCAGACCACGGGGACGCTGCAGCAGCCCCCACAGCAGCCGTAGCAGCAGGGGCAGCAGCTGGTGCAGCAGCCCACCCGGTAGCATCTACAGCTGTTGCAGCTGCCACAGCCACCACCGCAGCCACCGCCACAGCCACCACCGCAGCCACTGCCACAGCCACCACCGCAGCCACCACAACTTCCACAACCACAGCAGCCCATGGTGTCAGTAGAGAGGACTCAGGAGAGGTGAGGAGGGAGACTCAGGAGGGCAGGGAGGTCTGATGCTGCCTTCCGCTGGTGAGGCCCTTATATACCACCTTGGGAGATGCTAGAGGGAGTGACCCAGGGCTCATGACCAGTGGTCACTTCCTCCTTGCTGCCATTGCAGCTTCCAAATAGGGTTGTCTAGGGTTCTTCCTTGTCACATTCTTATGGACTACATTTAAACCAACACATTTGCTAATTTTAGCTTTCCTCTTTACAGTCATTTTAGAAACAAACCAAGAGGTGCTAACCTACTGGAGGGGATCTTTGCAGAAGGACAGTTGAGTCTAAGATTCTGAATTAAGAAGGCCCTGGATTGCTATGAGCTCCTGTTCTTTCTCCTTAATGGTTTTCTCTCCAAATAGTCAGTTGACATCACCCTGCCTTCACAGAAGATTCGAGAGGAAGGCAAGTCAGCGTGAATGCCCACAGTGCACAAGCCATTCTCTCAAAATTTCCCCTTTGTTAGTACTGTGTACCTTCTGCATCATTACATCAGCCATTTTAGTTCTTATGAAGCTACACGTTCACAGCTCTATTTCCAAAAATTGTTCTTGAGTGAAATGAACTTCTTTCCTTTTTGTAACCTCAAAAGTAATCTACTAAAAGCCTTGATCCATGCTCGCCTCTCTCACTCTACACCATCTCCCTGAAAGCTCGTGTCCACACCCAAAGTTTCCATTTCCTCACGTATATGCCTGAATTTGTTCCTCAGATGCGCACATCCAGCTTAGAATCTTCTTCAGATTCCACACGTAGCCAACTTGCAGTCCACCTTCTCCCTGGAGGCACCTCCAGTGTCACTTGTCCCAGACTCAAGTCATAATCTTCCCTGACTCCCCCTCCCCCCAAAATGTAAATTTCTCCACATTTCCTTACCCATCAAGTTGACAATCCATTTAAAAAATCGCCTTTGGGACTTCCCTGGTGGTCCAGTGGTTGAGAGTCTGCCTGCCAACGCAAGAGACATGGGTTTGATCCCTGGCCTGGGAAGATCCCACATGCCCCAGGGCAACTAAACCCATGAGCCACAGCTACTGAACCCACGTGCCCTAGAGCCTGTGTTCCACAACAAGAGAATCCACTGCAATGAGAAGCCCGCACACCACAAAGAAGATAGTCCCTGCTTCTTGCAAACACAGAAAGCCTGAGCACAGCAACAGAGACCCAGCACAGTCACAAAGAAATAACTAAATAAAATTGTTAAAGTCGTCTTTGAATCTTTCCTTTCTCTCAGCCCATATCTAGTCTTTCACAAAATTCCGTTGATTTTTGCCCCTTTAAAAGCTCTCACATCTGTTCACTCTCTGTCTGCTCCATTGCCCCCCTCACCACGGATGAAGCACCCCCTGAGCCGCTGAAATGCTCTTCGGTCCACATACAGAAATGGTCTGTGCTCATTGATAACACCACCTATCAGCCCTGGGCCCATCACAGCATTTCCTTTCACTCAAATTCCCGAAGAACAGTCTCACCAAATTGACAACATGGATTCTGAGCAGCAAGCCTGTTGCCAGAGCAGCTCCGGGAGACAGTCAGCCAGCAAACATGCCCACCAAGGCCTCTGGACTCAGTGATGGCAAGAGATGCTCCTACATCAGCTTGTGTGATGAAAAGGCCACCGGCACTCTCGTCTCTCCTTCCTTATATTTTTACAGCCTCCATGTTGGTCCCCAGCGCTCACGTCCCACCAGGATCCACCGCTACATGCTTCGCCTCATTGCCACAGACCCCATTCTTCCCCTACTCCTCTGGGCTCTGTACCTGTACTCCTCAGGTATCCACCCTGCTCTCAGAATCACCTAAGTCAGCTACTTAGCACAGGGGTGCTTCTCTCAGACATCAACTGATGTCATATCATCAAAGACGAAATCAGTCCCTCAACCAAAGCTACTACACATGCCAAGAACTACACTATCAGTATGCAGACTCTTCAGAGGATCTGTTGGGCTGGCCAAAAAGTTCATTTGGGTTTTTTCATGAGAGGGGACAGAAAACCTGAATTAACTTTTTGGTCAACCCAATATTTCTGTTTTTAAAAGAATCATTACAGCCTGGCTGTGAAAAGACAAATCACAGTGGAACACTTCAAATGAAGAGGTGGAGAATGAAAACTTCTAGCCTCAGCAGTTCCCACTGGTCACGAAGCCCGAGCACAACGTCTGGCCTTGTTTGGAATTTGTGGCCATTTTCACATCCCCAGCTTCTAATGTCACTATGTTGCAAACTCTTTGAGGTCAGGGATTGTACCTTAAGCTTCACTGTCGCGACCCCCTTGGAAGCTCACAGATCACCTGGCTTGGGGGCTGTCCAAAGGGAGATGTGGGCTGTGGACAACCCTGCCCAGCACTCACACTCACCGTGATAGCCCCTGGTATTGTGGGATGATGGAGAAGTCTGCCCATTCCTGTTGACAGTCGGGTTCTCAGCATGCTTCCCTGGAACATTTAAGCCTTTTCAAATTGCATTGGAATATAGTTTTATGAAAGAAAAAAAAAAACACTGAAAATTGGGTAAAGACAAAGATATCTAAAAGGGAAGTAAACAAGAGATGATGCAGTTTATTAAGACAAATAGTAAAGAGTAAATCCAGACAAACAGCAACAGGGAAGTGGTCATGTGTCTTCCCTCTCCTGTCCCCAGAGCTGGTATATAAGGGTCCCCTGCAGCAGAAGCTGACATTCGACCTCCCTCACCTACTGAGTCTCCCTCCTCACCTCTCCTGAGTCCTCTCTACTGACACCATGGGCTGCTGTGGTTGTGGAAGTTGTGGTGGCTGTGGCGGTGGCTGCGGCGGTGGCTGCGGTGGTGGCTGCGGTGGTGGCTGTGGCGGTGGCTGCGGTGGTGGCTGTGGCGGTGGCTGCGGTGGTGGCTGTGGCAGCTGTAACAGCTGCAGATGCTACCGGGTGGGCTGCTGCACCAGCTGCTGCCCCTGCTGCTATGGCTGCTGTGGGGGCTGCTGCAGTGTCCCCGTGGTCTGCTGCCGCCGCACCTGCAGCTGCAACTCGTGTGGCTGCGGGGGTGGGAAGGGCTGTTGCCAGCAGAAGAGCTGCTGTCAGCAGAAGTGCAGCTGCCAGAAGCAATGCTGCCACTAGGCTGCCAGTCTGGCTTCTGGGAAGGTGCTGCAGGGAGCCATGGTCTAGATAAGACTCCCCCCTCTCTGTCTGCTCCTCTTTGACTTTTAAGTCAAAATCATGGCTGGATCCTTATCATCAGTCCATGGAAATCTCACATTTTTTGAGTTTCTGTTTTCCTGCCTGTATTTAATAAACACCAGCTAAAATAATAAATGTGCAGTCTTCTCTGTTTTGTGTGTGGAGTGTGTGTGTGTGTGTGTGTGTTTGCACATTCAGTCACTCGGTTGTGTCTGACTCCTTGCAACCCCATGGACTGTAGCCTGACATGGCTCCTCTGTCCATGGGATTCGTCAAGCAAAAATACTGGAGTGGGTTGCCATTTCATACTCCAGGGGATCTTCCCAACTCGGGGATCAAACCTGGGTCTCCTGCATTGGCAGATGGATTTTTTACCACTGTGCCACCTGAGAAGCCCCCTTCTCTGTCAATTACTGTTCAAATCATGTTCTCAACAAAACTAAGTCAAGATAGCTGATGTTCCACATTCTCGAAATGCCTCTAACGTTGTGTTCATTTGTGTCCTATTTTCACCATTGCATTGGCATCCCTGTATACACAAAGCAACTGTTGTCTTAATAAACTGCATTAGAGTTAGTTGTGGCTTCCCTGGTGGCTAGAGGGTAAAGATTCTGCCTGCAATACAGGAGACCTGGATTTGCATTAGAGCAAGACCCACCTCTTTTCTCTTTCAAGTCTCTCAATAGTCTATCAGGAGAAATGAGTTTTGATCCCAATGGACAAGGCAGATGTTACATAAGTAAAGGCAGTAATGAATCAAAAACTAGATGCATTTTTTGTCATAGATGTAGTTAGTGAATGAGTAATCCGTGTGGGTTTATAAAGAAGCAAGGGATTAGGGGCTCATCCTCAGTGTTGGCACTTAAATGTAGTACACTAGACTCTCCCCAAATCTCTCCCTGGATAGCAGCAGAAGTTTTAGTGCATCAGTAAATATTTGTACAGATCCTGCATGGTCATGGGGTCACTCAGGAGCATGATCACCTTTGGCTCAGGTTTATGATGATTACTCTTCGTCTCCTCATAGAGTTTCCTTCTCCTGTATTTTGATCATAATTGTCATGCCTCATTACTAAGAAGAAAATGGCCACCCACTCCAGTATTCTTGTGTGGGAAATCCCATGGACAGAGGAGTCTGGCGGGCTACACTCCATGGGGTCTCAAGGAGTTGGACATGACTTAGCACTAAACAAAACAGCAACAACTTCAAAAAGCAACATAAATGGAGGCATTGGGCCCCACATGTTCCTTTGCCACTAGCTCTAGAGTTCACGTGTGCTTTCCAACGAGTCATCTCCCTCACTGAGCATCCATATCCTCCAGCTCAGACCTCCCAGAGCCAGACCACAAAGTTCAGCTCTAGCCAAGACCAGCACCATGGATGTCTGAGACCAGCCTCTGCAAACAACAAGATAGCCCTTGGTTATAACGTGAGACTGTGAGCATCGGAATCTAAAGAGTCAAAAAGGGCAACTTTCAAGCACTCCATTCCCTGAAGAGTCCATATACATGATAAAACGTGTCCCCAAACACCCCTCCCATCACTCTCCCATACCTTTCCTTGGCCCTTTTCTGTGGACTCCAGCTGTTTAATCCATCATGGTCAGTTGGGGGTTCCCAGCTGGGTTGGACAGGAGAGTCAAGCCTGAGGGAAGCCAAGCACCTAGGAAATGTCTCCCAGAAGGACATTCTGGCACCAACCCCACGAGGTTCACTTGGGGCATTTTCTTGTCCCCCTACACAGAGCCTGACACAAGGCAGATGTTTAAACAGGTTGAACTGATCAAATGGAATGAAATAACCAAAGGAGACATGAGTGAAGTAAGAATGTCAGGTAAGACTTCCAAAGGAGGTCTTCCTTCTCAGCTCCTTGAAATTCAGAAGACAGCATTTGACAAGGGGGTGTGTCTCCCCAAATTCTAAGTTTACGAGGTAGGTTTTGGCAGCCATCTGACTCTGTTCTCATGTTTTTTCCCACCTCCAAGAGCCCTGAGCCTCTAGTGCTCTCTGGTTACCCACCTCCCCTTAGTTAATCTCAGCCTCAAGAATTTATCCCCCGGGACCTCCACCCTCTGACTTATCCTTCCGGTCCCACACTCCACCCTTAGAACCACGACCATCACATGGCTATTTCTAGCTAGAAGGGAGTGGTCAAGAGAGAAGCCCCTTCCATCTTTCTTACCCAACTTTTCCTCACTGGGGCATCCTTGAGGCAGTTTTCCCACAAAGAAAGGTTGAGCAGACAAATTCTGGAGATACAGCCACTCCTCCCATGGAAGACAGAACCCTTTTTAGGCTGTTGGTCCCTTGTCCCTCTCATTAGACATGTGCGTTTGCTTTCAGTCACTGTAAATAAAATACAAGAGGCTGTCAGGATGAAAGAGATGTCACATTCATCACTGACACTGATTTGTGAGAAAGGGACCCAGGTGGCCAGTCATCCACTAACAGTTACTGAACCTTTATTTGCCAGGCATGGAGCTGGGTCTTACGGGGGGATACCAAGAAGACACCATTCCTTCAGTTAGATAGGTGGCAGTTTGATATAGAAAAGAAGATATGTGTAAAAACCAAAGCAAATATAGGTCACAAGCAAAATCACAAGAATGAAAGACACATGATGATATGACATCTCTAGGCTGTGTTGTTCTTTTGTTAGGAGTTGAACTGTGTCCCCCACTCATGCTCAAATCAATATGCTGAAGTTGAAGTCCTAACCCTTAGTACCTCGGAACCTGACTATATGTTCAGTTCAGTTCAGTTCAGTCGCTCAGTCGTGTCCGACTCTCCGTGACCCCATGAATCACAGCACGCCAGGCCTCCCTGTCCATCACCAACTCCCGGAGTTCACTCAAACTCATGTCCACAGAGTCGGTGATGACATCCAGCCATCTCATTCTCCGTCGTCCCCTTCTCCTCCCGCCCCCAACCTTTCCCAGCATCAGAGTCTTTTCCAGTGAGTCAACTCGTCGCATGAGGTGGCCAAAGTATTGCAGTTTCAGCTTTAGCATCAGTCCCTTCAATGAACATCCAGGATTGATCTCCCTTAGAATGGACTGGTTGGATCTCCTTGCAGTATAAGGGACTCTCAAGAGTCTTCTCCAACACCACAGTTCAAAAGCATCGATTCTTCAGCGATCAGCCTTCTTCACAGTCCAACTCTCACATCCATACATGACCACGGGAAAAACCATAGCCTTGACTAGACGGACCTTGGTTGGCAAAGTAATGTCTCTGCTTTTTAATACACTATCAAGGTTGGTCATAACTTTCCTTCCAAGGAGCAAGCGTCTTTTAATTTCATGGCTGCAATCAGCATCTGCAGTGATTTTGGAGCCCAAAAAAATAAAGTCTGACACTGTTTCCACTGTTTTTCCATCTATTTCCCATGAAGTGATGGGACCAGATGCCATGATCTTTGTTTTCTGAATGTTGAGCTTCAAGCCAACTGTTTCACTCTCCTCTTTCACTTTCATCAAGAGGCTTTTGAGTTCCTCTTCACTTTCTGCCATAAGGGTAGTGTCATCTGCATATCTGAGGTTATTGATATTTCTCCCGGCAATCTTGATTCCAGCTTGTGCTTCTTCCAGCCCAGCGTTCCTCATGATGTACTCTGCATATAAGTTAAATAAGCAAGGTGACAATATACAACCTTGACGTACACCTTTTCCTATTTGGAACCAGTCTGTTGTTCCATGTCCAGTTCTAACTGTTGCTTCCTGACCTGCATACAGGTTTCTCGAGGCAGGTCAGGTGGTCTGGGATTCCCATCTCTTTCAGAATGTTCCACAGTTTATTGTGATCCACACAGTCAAAGGCTTTGGCATAGTCAATGAAGCAGAAATAGATGTTTTTCTGAAACTCTCTTGCTTTCTCCATGATCCAGCGGATGTTGGCAATTTGATCTCTGGTGCCTCTGCCTTTTCTAAAACCTGCTTGAACATCTGGGAGTTCATGGTTTACATACTGCTGAAGCCTGGCTTGGAGAATTTTGAGCATGACTTTACTAGCGTGTGAGATGAGTGCAATTGTGCGGTAGTTTGAGCATTCTTTGGCATTGCCTTTCTTTGGGATTGGAATGAAGACTGACCTCTTCCAGTCCTGTGGCCACTGCTGAGTTTTCCAAATCTGCTGGCATATTGAGTGCAGCACTTTCACAGCATCATCTTTCAAGACTTGAAATAGCTCAACTGGAATTCCATCACCTCCACTAGCTTTGTTCGTAGTGATGCTTTCTAAGGCCCACTTGACTTCACATTCCAAGATGTCTGGCTCTAGGTCAGTGATCATGTTATCGTGACTATCTTGGTCGTGAAGATCTTTTTTGTACAGTTCTTCTGTGTATTCCTGCCACCTCTTCTTAATATCTTCTGCTTCTGTTAGGTCCATACCATTTCTGTCCTTTATCGAGCCCATCTTTGCATGAAATGTTCCCTTGGAATCTCTAATTTTCTTGAAGAGGTCTCTTGTTTTTCCTATTCTGTTGTTTTCCTCTATTTCTTTGCATTGATCGCTGAGGAAGTCTTTCTTATCTCTCCTTGCTATTCTTTGGAACTCTGCATTCAGATGCTTATATCTTTCCTTTTCTCCTTTGCTTTTTGCCTCTCTTCTTTTCACAGCTATTTGTAAGGCCTCCTCAGACAACCATTTCACTCTTTTGCATTTCTTTTCCATGGGGATGGTCTTGGTCCCTGTCTCCTGTACAATGTCACGAACCTCCGTCCAGAGTTCATCAGGCACTCTATCTATCAGATCTAGTTCCTTAAATCTGTTTCTCACTTCCACTGTATAATCATAAGGGATTTGATTGAGGTCATATCTGAATGGTCTAGTGGTTTTCCCTACTTTCTTCAATTTAAGTCTGAATTTCGCAATAAGGAGTTCATGATCTGAGCCACAGTCAGCTCCTGGTCTTGTTTTCGCTAACTGTATACAGCTTCTCCATCTTTGGTTGCAAAGAATATAATCAATCTGATTTCGGTGTTGACCATCTGGTGATGTCCATGTGTAGAGTCTTCTCTTGTGTTGTTGGAAGAGGGTGTTTGCTATGACCAGTGCATACTGTATGTACATACATGACTATATGTAGAGATAAAATATTTCAGGAGGTAATTAAGTTAAAAGAAGATCATTAAAGTGGGTCCTAAACAAATATGGCTGGTGCCCTTCTAAGAAGAGGATGTAAGGACACAGACATGCCCAGAGGGAAGACCATGTGAGGACATGCAAGATGGCAGCCATCTGCAACCAAGGAGAGAGGCTGCAGAAGAAATATAACCTGCTGACGTCTGGATCTCGGACTTGCAGCCGAGGAACCTGAATTTGATCTTGGACTTGCAGCCGAGGAACCTGAATTTGATCTTGGACTTGCAGCCTCCATAACTGTGAGAAAACAAACTCCTGTTTGAGCCACCCAGTTTGTCCTACTTTGTTATGGTAGCCCTTGCAAACAAATACAATCTCTCGGGAATGCGTAATGAGTATCAACCACATGTGTTTCTGTGAATGTTGAGCTGTAGGCCTAAAGAGATGCTGTGACTTAGGTGAACCTGTGTAATGAATCATTCTTGACGTTTAAGTAAAAGAAACATGCTGCTGTTGTATCCATGATGTGGTCCAGGTATGCAGCCTGGTTCCTGGCTTTCCTTGACATGCTCTGCTCTCTCCCTCCTTCTGAACATGGTCCACACTAATTCCCATCACATGAAACTGCCATGAAATTCACAAGGAAGTCAGACAGATTCTATGCATGGACAGGGTGGGGAGAGGGTGTGATGGGGGTTGGAGAGTGTAGGAGGAGCACTCTGAGTTCACACATTCTACACCATAACCCAACTGGTGAATAGTTTGCTTTCTGTAATCCTACTGAGAATTTGGATCTTCACTAGGTTATCTGAATAATTGGCATAAACAGTCTGTGTGCCTCACTGTGGGAAACGGATAAGCAGGGCCTACAGGAATTTGCAAATTAAGTGGGAATAATATCAGATTGTGGAGAAGGAAATGGCAACCCACTCCAGTGTTATTGCCTGGAGAATCCCAGGGACAGCGGAGCCTGGTCGGCTGCCGTTTATGGGGTCGCACAGAGTCGGACATGACTGAATATCAGATTGAAAAGTGAAAAGATTTGCTGAGCTCAACTGAGCTACAGAAAATATTTTCTCTCTTACATTGTGACCTAATACTTTCTTCTCAGTACTTAGTCCATCTGAGAAACGCATGCCTGTAGCAGAGGAATGAGGAAACTTATGCAAAAACAATGATGCTGACCACCCTACCTACGGACAACAGCCTCTGCCACTCTCTGGCTCTTGTCCAAACTGGACCACATCTGATGGAGAAAAGATACACTGAAAAGGTCACATGGAACAAGAAGCCACAGGTTCAGTGCAATGAACCTGTTCTGTGTGTTCCTACCTCTGACGGAAACACCTACAAGGCCAGGCATCACACTTAGCCTTGGATTATAATTATTTGTGTGCACATTCATCCCCCGCAAACATTCCAAGGCAGAGTCTGCTCCATCTTTGAACTAGCATCATCTCTTTAGACCTATCTTTATACCTAGGAGCATTTCAATGAACATTTGTCAACAGAAAGCAAACTCTTCTGAAATATTCAAATCCTTCTAAATACTATCATGGTTTGAATCATAAAATATCACTTGTATTTCAACTTGCATCTTCAAAGTGAATTATGGTTATCGAGGACTCACTGAGGTCTAGTTTCCTCTAGGAATGAGAGAGGTAGATCTTACCCATATAATGATTTTCCAACAGGAAAGGACTTCCAACAGTCTGGCAAAGGGACACAGATTAGATGACTGCTCAAAGTCCCAAAAGGCTTAAGAGTCTAAGAAACGGAAATAAATACACAAAAGCATAAATTATATCTTAAGCTATTAAGATCTGATATAAATTAGAAAGAAACCCTAAGTCTTAACAATAAACCCAAATGAGGGTAAATTATTTGGTTGGTCAAAAAGTTTGTTTGGGTTTTTTGTATGATGTTACTTTTTGGGCAACCCAATAACATAAACAGAAAAGCAAGCAGCAGTTACTTCAAAAGAACCAGTTACTTCAAGAGAACTGCTGCTGCTGCTGCTAAGTCACTTCAGTCGTGTCTGACTCTGTGTGACCCCATAGACGGAAGCCCACCAGGCTCCCCCGTCCCTAGGATTCTCCAGGCAAGAACACCGGAGTGGGCTGCCATTTCCTTCTCCAATGTGTGAAAGTGAAAAGTGAAAGTGAAGTCGCTCAGTCATGTCCGACTCTTAGCAAGCCCAAGGACTGCAGCCTACCAGGCTCCTCTATCCATGGGATTTTCTAGGCAAGAGTACTGGAGTGGCTTGTCATTGCCTTCTCAACATAACATAAATACCACATCCACCAATGCCAATGCATTTAGCACAACCTGATGGTATTGATTTTTGTAGTTGTTTTGTTTGCTTTAGTCACTAAGCCATGACCCACTCCTTGCAACTCCATGGACTATAGCCCCACCAGGTTCCTCTCCCCATGGGATTTCCCAGGCAAGAATACTGGAGTGGGCTGCCATTTCCTTCTCCAGGGGACTTATTCCCAACCAAGGGATCGAACCTGTGGCCCTTCAGTGGCAGCCATATTCTTTACCACTGAGCCACCAGGGGAAGCTAAACTAATAATAGGAAAATTCTAACTGTGCACTGCTGCCTGAATTTATATGGGGGAAAAAAAATGAAAGGGCCTACACTGCAGGGGTGGAACTCTGCCCTCCAAGCAAAGAGTAAATGGCCCCAGTGGATGGAAATCTAAAGGCAATGTAGTCATCCATATTTTGGTCAGTCAGTCAGTCAGGCAGTTCAGTCGCTCAGTCGTGTCCGACTCTTTGTGACCCCATGAACCACAGCACGCCAGGCCTCCCTGTCCATCACCAACTCCCGGAGTTCACTCAAACTCATGTCCATTGAGTCAGTGATGCCATCCAACCATCTCATTCTCTGTCGTCCCCTTCTCCTCCTGCCCCCAATCCCTCCCAGCATCAGAGTCTTTTCCAGTGAGTCAACTCTTCACATGAGGTGGCCAAAGTATTGCAGTTTCAGCTTTAGCATCAGTCCTTCCAATGAACACCCAGGATTCATCTCCTTTAGGATGGACTGGTTGGATCTGCTTGCAGTCCAAGGGACTCGCAAGAGTCTTCTCCAGCACCACAGTTCAAAAGCATCAATTCTTCGGCGATCAGCTTTCTTCACAGTCCAACTCTCACATCCATACATGACCACGGGAAAAACCATAGCCTTGACTAGACGGACCTTGGTTGGCAAAGTAATGTCTCTGCTTTTTAATATGCTGTCTAGGTTGGTCATAACTTTCCTTCCAAGGAGTAAGCGTCTTTTAATTTCATGGCTGCAATCAGAATCTGCAGTGATTTTGGAGCATAAAAAATTAAGTCTGACACGGTTTCCACTAGTAGATGTAGTTATGAAAATTTTGTTTAAACTGGCTCTTTGTGAATAATACAGGACTTTTAATAAACTAGGGAAACATTCATCTGTAAATAAAACTGTTACCTCAAAACTGAATTCAAATTGTGAACAAAGACGCACTTTCAAATATATTTGTTCTGCTTGGGTTGAAACTGGAGTTCATAGACAGTGGAGACAGAAAAATTGTTCTCATGGTCCTTCCTGGCTCCATTGTCACTGCCCCTCCACTAAGAGACTTTTAAGAGATTGATAACTTCTAGGAGGTGAAATATGATTAAACCAAAACAAAGGCGAAGAGAAACTTCTACATGATAAATTGAATTATTTTATTAGGAAATTTAGAAAACAGTTGTTGATAAACAGGAATACATGATAGAAAATGTACAGAGATAAAAGCACGTAACTGGGAACGAAACGTGCATCTAAAGGATATTGGGAATTGTGATCCTATTTGATGGAGCTCAGTGATGTCAACTCTTCTTTAGGAGTCAGGTTGTACTTGGGCCTTTATTTTGGATGTTTGCTAATCGATTGGGAATTTTTCAGAGAGGGAAACTGAAAATACCCAAAGCAGAAGAGATAGGAATCCAAATCCAGGAGCAAAGTTGCAGCCCAGGAAGGTAAGTCCCAGAATCCCAGGTGATGTCAGGTAGGGCAGGTGAACAGGGTAGAGAGACATCCAGAACAGAGGCTGAGCTGGTCACCTAGTGGCAGCATTGCTTCTGACAGCAGCTCTTCTGCTGGCAACAGCCCTTCCCACCCCCGCAGCCACACGAGTTGCAGCTGCAGGTGCGGCGGTGGCAGCAGACCACGGGGACGCTGCAGCAGCCCCCACAGCAGCCATAGCAGCAGGGGCAGCAGCTGGTGCAGCAGCCCACCCGGTAGCATCTGCAGCTGTTGCAGCTGCCACAGCCACCACCACAGCCACCACCGCAGCCACCACCGCAGCCACCACCACAGCCACCACCGCAGCCACCGCCACAGCCACCACCGCAGCCACTGCCACAGCCACCACCACAGCCACCACCGCAGCCACTGCCACAGCCACCACCGCAGCCACCGCCACAGCCACCACCGCAGCCACCGCCACAGCCACCACCGCAGCCACTGCCACAGCCACCACCGCAGCCACCGCCACAGCCACTGCCACAGCCACTGCCACAGCCACAGCCACAGCCACCACCGCAGCCACAACTTCCACAACCACAGCAGCCCATGGTGTCGGTCGAGGGGACTCTGAGTAGAGAGGAGAGGTGAGGAGGGAGACTCAGGAGGTGAAGGTCTGATGCCTGCCTCCACCAAGGGCCCCTTAAACACCATCTCTGGGGAGAGAAGTGACCTAAGTCTCGAGGTTCCTTCCCTGTTGTTGATGCAGATACCCACAGTGGACTCTCACATAGCCTTGTGCACTTCCTGAGCAGATCCTTCTCACTTAAAAAATTTGCTAAATTTAGCTTTTGCTTGTCTTTTTAAGGCCATCTTTAAAAATAGAACAGGAAACAACTATTAACCCCCTTTTCTCTTTAGGAGTTGTAAAGGTCTGAACAGACCAGAATTCTCTTGGCTGCTTTTACATCTCTCAGCCCTGTCACCCCAGGACAGAGATTGTTCATTCCCGATTACCAGGTTGGGAAAACATTGTTTTAGGGGAACATTTTGAACTTGAAAGGGAAATGGGATCTCCGGTCACATTATTTCATCCTGGGACAATTCCTCTTCCTCTAACGCAGGTTAGGACTCTGATTCAGAAGAGATGGTCCTGGGTTATCAGGGGTTACTCCAGGGCATGTTTTCAGTTGTGTCAGATGATAGAAGCACATCCTAAGAAGAACATTCCTAAGTCACCTGCCAAATTTAAGGACACTTCTGCTATCATCAGCCTGTTCAAAGAGAACAAGCAGCAACAGAGATGCAGACACAGAACAGACTTGTGGACACAGTGGGAGAGGATTGGACAAGTTGAGAGAGTAGCATTGAAACATATGCTTTACCGTGTTTGGAACAGATAGCCAGTGCGAATTTGCTGCATGATGCAAGGGTCTCAATCCAGTACTCTGTGACAGGCTGGAGGGGAGGGAGCTTCAAAATGGAGGGGACATGTTTCAGTCTGTTCCCTGGTGGCTCAGATGGTAAAGAATCTGCTGGCAATGTGGGAGACCTGGGTTCGATCCCTGGGTTGGGAAGATCCCTGGAGAAGGGCAAGGCAGCCCACTCCAGTATTCTTGCCTGGAGAATCCCATGGACAGAGGAGCCTGGTGGGTTACCATGGCAAAGAGTCAGACACGACTGACTGAGTAACACACATGGCTGATACATGTTGATGCATGACAGAAGCCAATACAACATTGTGAAACAATTATCCTTCAATTAAAAATAAATAAATAAAAGAAGGACAAATCAAAAAAGCAGGTTTCTGACATCTCTGTGTTGCTGGGGTGATCAGAGACCATCCACATGGAATACTTACTTGAAATCATTGCTTTCACATGGCTGTCACTGCACAGACCACTCTTTCCTGTTAGAGGCAATCACTGGAGTTTGCAGGTCAGATTCTATTAGCCATTCTCAGAAGATTAAAACACTCCTATGGGTCACCCTCAGAGAACTCTGCAGTCAAGGAGGAAAATACTTTTTGCACCAAATGAAACTTGAACCCGTGGGCTCTTCACTTGCCTTCACATACACCCAGAGGACTAAAAAGTTTCCTTATCCAGGACTGTACCTTTTTGACTCCAAAGAACATGCAGCTAATTCTGTAGTGTTGGGCTTCAATCAGTTACTTGTGTATTAGTATCAGAGTTTACTACAAGATGGCAGAGTAGGAGGACGTGTGATTATTTCCTCCTGTGAGAACTCCAAAATTACAACTTGCTGCTGAACAACCATCGACAGGAGAATGTTGGATCCCAGCAAAAAAAGATACCCCATGTCCAAGGGCAAAGGAGAAGCCCAAGCAAGATGGTAGGAGGGGTGAAATCATGTTTAGAATCAAACCCCAAACCTGCCAGAGATGCTCAGAGGGCTCAAATATACTTGTGTGCACCAGGACCCAGAAATCGCACAAATATTGAGCCAGAACTGTGTTTGAGTGTCTCCTGCAGAGGTATGGGTCAGCAGTGGCCTGCCACAGGGGCAGGGGCTTTGGGTGCAGCAGACCTGGGTATGGCATAAGCTCTCTTGGAGGAGGTCACCATTAACCCCACCATAGAGCTGCCAGAACTCACACACGACTGGGGAAACAGACTCTTGGAGGGCACAAACAAAACCTTGTGTGCACCAGGACCAGAAGAAAGGAGCAGTGACCCCACAAGAGACTGACCCAGACTTGCCCATGAGTGTCCGGGAGTCTCTGGTGTAGACGTGGGTCAGCAGTGGCCTGCTGCAGGGCTGGGGGCACTGAGTGCAGCAGTACACGCGTGGGACCTTTTGGAGGAGGTCGCCATTATCTTCATTACCTCCACCACAGTTTGGCCTCAGGTCATACAACTGGGAGGGAAGAGAACCCCAGCCATCAACAGAAAATTGGATTAAAGATTTATTGAGCATGGCCCCGCCCCACCACTGCTGACCTGGACCTCTGCAGGAGACACTCACACACAGTTCCAACTCAGTCTCTGTGGGGTCTCTGCGTCCTGATGCGCACAAGGTTTGTTTGAGCCATCTGAGCATCTCTGCGGGGTATGCGGTTTGATTCTAAATGTGATTTCGCCCATCCTACCATCTTGCTGGGGCTTCTCCTTTGCCCTTGGATGTGAGGTATCTTTATTTGGTGGGATCCAACATTCTCCTGTCGATGGTTTTTCAGCAGCGAGTTGTAATTTTGGAGTTCTCACAAGAGGAGATGAATGCACATCCTTCTACTCCACCATCTTGTAGTAAACTCTGATACTACAAGACCCAGACCCAGACTATAAGAACAAGACCCAGTTTCCCCCTCAGTCTCTCCCATCAGGAAGCTTCCATAAGCCTCTCATCCTTATCCATCAGAAAGCAGACAGAATGAAAACGACAATAACAGAAAACTAACCAAACTGATCACAGGGACCACAGCCTTGTCTGACTCAGTGAAACTATGAGCCATGCCGTGTAGGTCCAGCCAAGATGGATGGGTCATGGTGGAGAGTTCTGACAAATCGTGGTCCACTGGAGAAGGGGATGGCAAACCACTTCAGCATTTTTGCCATGAATAGTATGAAAAGGCAAAAAGATAGGACACTGAAAGATGAATTCCCCAGGTCACTAGGTGCACAATATGCATACGCTACTGAAGACTGGGGAGAAATAACTCCAGAAAGAATGAAGAGACAGGGCCAAAGCAAAAACAACACCCAGCTGTGGATATGACTGGTGATGGAAGTAAAGTCCAATGCTGTAAAGAGCAATATTGCATAGGAACCTGGAATGTTAGGTCCACGAATCCAGGTAAATTGAAAATGGTCAAACAGGAGACGGTAAGAGCGAACATCAACATTTTAGGAATCAGTGAACTAAAATGGACTGGAATGGGTGAATTTAACTCAGATGACCATTATATCTACTACTGCAGGCAAGAATTTCTTAGAAGAAAAAGAGTAGCCATCAGAGTCAACAAAAAATCTGCAGTGCAGTACTTGGATGCAGTCTCAAAAATGACAGAATGATCTCTGTTCATTTCCAAGGCAAACCATTCAATATGACAGTAATCCAAGTCTATGCCCCAACCAGTAATGCTGAAGAAGCTGAAATTGAATAATTCCATGAAGACCTACAAGACCTTCTAGAACTAACACCCAAAAAAGATGTCCTTTTCATTATAGGGGACTGGAATGCAAAAGTAGGAAGTTAAGAGATACCTGGAGTAACAGGCAAATTTGACCTTGGAATACAAAAGGAAGCAGGGCAAAGGCTAACAGAGTTTTGCCAAGACAACACACTGGTCATAGCAAACATCCTCTTCCAACAAGAGAAGACTTTACACATGGACATCACCAGATGGTCAATATCGAAATCAGATATTATATTCTTGGCAGCAAAAATGGAGACGTTCTATACAGTTAGCAAAAACAAGACAGGGAGCTGACTGTGGCTCAGATCATGAACTCCCTCTTGCCAAATTCAGACTGAAATGGAAGAAAGTAGGAAAAACCAGTAGACCATTGAGATATGACCTAAATTAAATCCCTTACGATTATACAGTGGAAGTGATAAATAGATTCAAGGGATTAGATCTGATAGAGTGCCTGAAGAACTAGGGATGGATGTTCATGACATTCTACAGGAAGAAGTGATCAAGACCATCCCCAAGGAAAACAAATGCAAAAAGGCAAAATGGTTTTCTGAGGAGGACTTACAAATAGCTGAGAAAAGAAGAGATGCTAAAGGCAAAGGAGAAAAGGAAAGACATACCCATTTGAATGCAGAGTTCCAAAGCATAGCAAGGAGAGATTAGAAAGCCTTCCTCAGTGATCAGTGCAAAGAAATAGAGGAAAACAACAGAATAGGAAACACTAGAGATCTCTTCAAGAAAATTAGAGATACCAAGGGAACATTTCATGCAAAGATGGGTACAGTAAAGGACAGAAATGGTATGGACCTAACAGAAGCAGAAGATATTAAGAAGAGGTGGCAAGAATACACAGAAGAATTATACAAAAAAGATCTTCATGACCCAGATAACCAAGATGGTGTGATCACTCACCTAGAGCCAGACATCCTCAAAAGTGAAGTCAAGTGGACCTTAGGAAGCATCACTACGAACAAAGCTAGTGGAGGTGATGAAATTCCAGTTGAGTTATTTCAAATCCTAAAAGATGATGCTGTTAAAGTGCTGCACTCAATATGCCAGCAAATTTGGAAAACTCAGCAGTGGTCACAGGACTGGAAAAGGTCAGTTTTCATTCCAATCCCAAAGAAAGGCAATGCCAAAGAATGCTCAAACTACTACATAATTGCACTCATCTCACACACTAGTAAAGTAATGCTTAAAATTCTCCAAGCCAGGCTTCAATAATACGTGAACTGTGAACTTCCAGATGTTCAAGCTGGATTACAAAAGGCAGAGGAACCAGAGATCAAATTGCCAACATCTATTGGATCATAGAAAAAGCAAGAGAGGTCCAGAAAAAAATCTACTTCTGCTTTATTCACTATACCAAAGCCTTTGACTGTGTGGATCACAACAAAGAGATGGGAATACCAGACCACCTGACCTGCCTCCTGAGAAATCTTTATGCAGGTCAAGAAGCAACAGTTAGAACTGGACATGGAACAGACTGGTTCCAAATCAGGAAAGGAGTACGTCAAGGCTGCATATTGTCACCCTGTTTATTTATATATCATGAGAAATGCTAGGCTGGTTGAAGCACAAGCTGAAATCAAGATTGCCGGGAGAATTATCAATAACCTCAGATATGCAGATGACACCACCCTTATGGCAGAAAGTGAAGAAGAACTAAAGAGCCTCTTGATGAAAGTGAAAGAGGAGAGTGAAAAAGTTGGCTTCAGCTCAACATTCAGAAAACTAAGATCATGACATCTGGTCCCATCACTTCATGGCAAATAGATGGGGAAACAATGGAAACAGTGACAGACTTTAATTTTCTGGGCTCCAAAATCACTGCAGATGTTGACTGCAGCCATGAAATTAAAAGACACTTGCTTCTTGAAAGAAAAGCTATGACCAACCTAAACAGCGTATTAAAAAGCAAAGACATTACTTTGCCAACAAAGGTTCACCTAGTCAAAGCTATGGTTTTTCCAGTAGTCATGTATGGATGTGAGAGTTGGACCATAAAGAAAGCTGAGCGCTGAAGAATTGATGCTTTTGAACTGTGGTGTAGGAGAAGACTCTTGAGTCCCTTGGACTGCAAGGAGATCAAACCAGTCCATCCTAAAGGACATCAGTCCAGAAAATTCATCTGAAGGACTGATGCTGAATCTGAAACTTCAGTACTTTGGCCACCTGATGTGAAGAACTGACTCATTGGAAAAGACCCTGATGCTGGGAAAGATTGAAGGCAGGAGAAGGGGACAACAGAGGCTGAGGTGGTTGGATGGCATCGTTGACTCGATGGACATGAGTTTGAGTAAGCTCCAGGAGTTGGTGATGGACAGAAATGCCTGGCATCCTGCAGTTCATGGGGTTGCAAAGAATAGACATGACTGAGCAATTGAACTAACTAATGGGTCACCCTCAGCGCGTCCAAGCACCAAACAACCAAGGAAAGCCCAGGTACCCCTTCAGCCCTCTTTGGGACCCTGAGGGAGGAATTTGTAATTCCCCTGGAATAATGCTATGATCTGGATCTTTAACATAGGCTCTCTTCAGGTTAGTTTTTAGTTACTTTAAGAAGTCTTAAAAATGTCTTCTGTATACTCCTTAGAAAGCCAGAAAGTTAATCAAGTGGTCGAGTGCTCTAAACACAAAATCCCTAAAGCCTGTCTACACTCACCTGACATTAGTCATTAGATTTTCAGGAAAACCCCCCTGTAAAGCACCCAGTTCATTTATGCTGATATTTTTTGGCTGACGTTTTAGAATGTAATAATTTCCTATGAATGTTTCATAGTTTTTCTTTCCTATAACAGAGTAAAGACAGAACTGTAAAATTACTTAAAGAACTATACCAGGAAACACAGGATGAACAAGCATTTCTTTCATGCCTTCAGCTAGTATACAGTTCTTTCCAACTCTCTAACCTTCAGGATTTGTCTATTTTTATTAAAAGGGCACATGACCTTCTGCTTTAATGCATCTTAATACTTTCCCATCGTATAAACTGAGCGGAGGGCAGTGTAATCAGCTTAATAGTTGTTGAGTTACTTCTCATCCGAGGAAGTGGCTCTGCATGGCACTATGAGAACCTGTGGTGGTGGTTTAGTCCGAAAGTCATGTCCAACTCTTGCAACCCTATGGACTGTAGCCCACCAGGCTCCTCTGTCCATGGGATTCTCCAGGCAAGGACACCAGAGTGGGTTGCCATTTTCTTCTTTAGGGGATCTTCCCAACCTAGGGATCAAACTCAGGTCTCCTGCATTGCAGGAAGACTTTTTCCCAACTGAGCCACCAGGGAAGCCCATGAAAACATAACGAGATGAATCCACAAACTCTTTGTCTTATAAAAAATGCATATAAACAAATCTCAGTGCAATGGGACAAGAACTAGAATAACCTTGTAGACTTTCTTAGCATGGAGTTTGTTGACTCTAAGTGTGTGTGAGAGGAGGAGGGCTGGGATGACTAGGATGACTGTGACATGAAAGGCCTGCTATGGAAGGGCTGCGGGAAAGCCTGGAGATGGGAAAGTGTGAGGGGCGGTCAGGCAGCAGCTGCTGTAGGTCTGTGGGTGGGGCTTGCAGGATAGGGCTCGGGAGAGGCCCAGAAGGCTGAGAACAGTGAGGACAGAACCTGGGACAAAGGTACAGTCAAAAGGGAGACATCCCTGGGTACCACGCTGAAGACTCACTGGACGTGTGGAAGTCGGTGAGAATGTTACCAAGGCTGTTGCCCTGCCCCTGAATGGAAACGAGCCGTTCTTATCTGGGTTTCAGGCTCAATGATAAAAACAGGAAGCTTCAAAAAGAAAAAAACAAGAACTGGCTTGAACTAACTTAGCTCAAGACGGTGGAAGACCGGACTTCCAGTGGACCTTGGGACTCATTAAACGCTCCCAGTGACTTCCTAGGTGGTTCAGTGGTAAAGAATTTGCCTGTCAGTGCAAAAGACACAGGAGATGCGGGTTCAGTCCCTGGGTCTGGATAATTCCCTGGAGGCAGAAATGGCAACCTCTGCCAGTATTCTTGCCAGGACAATCCCATGGACAGAGGAGCCTGGTGGGCTACAGTCCATGGGGTCACAAAGAGTTGGACACAACTGAGCAACTGAACACACACGCACACTCACTGTAATGCATTAACAAGCTAAATGACACACCTACTAGTGCCCTGACAGTTGACAGTTGCCATGGCAATAGCGGGGCAAACCCGCACAGGAACTGAAAAGTAGTGCTGCTCAGTTCCGGGCCCCAATCACACCCCTGCTCTCGGTACGCCACGCATGTTCCTCCGTCTCTTTACTCAATTCCCTCCCTTTTACCTCACCCGTCCAATTTATACGGTGCCTAGGCCCAGATGGAGTGGAGAAGGCAATATGTGCACTGGGTCCCCACCTCTCCGTTCTCTGGCCGTTGAATAAAGCTGCCCGTCTCAGCTTCCGTTTCACTGTCGCTACGCAAATCTGAGCAGAAGAAGAACCTCTCCAACTAAGACAAGTGATCCCAGCCTGGGTTAGGACCCCGGCACAGGCCCAGGCAAGCAATTTAATAACAGAAAATGCAATTCATGTTTCAAGAAAGTGACCAACAGCAAAACCAGGACTTGGGAAGATGAAATTGAACATGGGAGTGAGTTAAAAGATGTTTGCAGCAGTCCTGGCCAGATGGAGGGTGGCGTCCAGAGGGCAGAAGCTGGGGAAGTGAGGGAAGGAAAGAGTGGTAAGTTGGGGACGGAACGTTTCCCAGGGAAGCATCGCCGCAGCAGAGAAAACAGGGTCACAGTAAGAGCAGCAAACAGTGTCTTACTAGACCTGCTATTAGTCACTCATAAGTGGCCGACAGACACTTGTTGAATGTGTTGATCATTTGGTTGATTAATTAAATGAATCCACCCTAATGCTCCACGTGGGTCTTCTCACCCTCTCCAAGTCCTCCTGCTTCAACAACCATTAGTCCAGGTGTCCACGCGCTCAGGAGCACAGCACACTCAGCTGTCCTGTGGACCGGCTCTTGCCTTTGCTTCATTCTCTACCCTGCACAGTCTCCCAGGCCAGCGGTGATACAACTCTGAGGCCTTTCGGCAGGAGACACCATGAAAGTCCGTGGCGGATGAGACCTCCTGCAGGTACCAGATGAAGGCCCTGAACTGGAGCCCACCAGTGTCACCAGCTACCAGGCTGTGCTGTGCGTGCTGCCGTGGCAACACCCCTGGCCACATCTGTGGCACGTCACCCTGCCCTGATGTCACTCTGGCACAGTGGAACGAATGTCCTGCCCCCACTTTTTGCCACATTTCGTTATATGGTCCCAAAATGCTGACTCCCCATGACTCACAGGGAATTGTTCTCACTGCCTTTTTTCTGCATCATCAGGTTCAAGTCCATAGTGGGATACAACTATTATAGGTCCATGACTTAGACTACTCAAAAGCTCTCCAGTAACGGGCACTGTCATAAAATCAAGCTTCACTGCTGTTGTTTAGTTTGGGCTTCCCTGGTGCTCAGAGGTTAAAGCGTCTGCCTCCAATGCGGGAGACCCGGGTTCGATCCCTGGGTCGGGAAGATCCCCTGGAGAAGGAAACGGTAACCCACTCCAGTATTCTTGCCTGGAGAATCCCATGGACGGAGAAGCCTGGTAGGCTACAGTCCATGGGGTCGCATAGAGTCGGACACAACTGAGCGACGGAACGGAACAGTGTCCGATTCTCTGCAGCCCCATGAACTACAGCACACCAGGCTCCTTTGTCCTTTACTATCTCTCAGAGTTTTCTTAAATTCACGTCCATTGAGTCAGTGATGCCATCCAACCATCTCACCCTCCATGGCCTACTTCTCCTTTTGCCTTCAGTCTTTCCCAGCCTCAGGGTCTTTTCTAATGAGTTGGCTCTTCACATCAGGTGGTCAAAGTATTAAAACTTCAGCTTCAGCATCAATCCTTCATGAATATTCAGGACTGATTTCCTTTAGGGTTGACTGGTTTGATCTCCTTGCAGTCCAAGGGACTCTCAAGAAACTTCTCTAGCAACACCATTCAAAAACATTAATTTTTCAGCACTCAGCCTTCTTCATGGTCCAACTCTGACATGTGTACATGACTACTGACTGGAAAAACCATCGCTTTGACTAGATGGACCTTTGTCAACAAAGTGATGTCTCTGCTTTTTAATACGCTGTCTGGTTGTCATAGCTTTCAAGCTTCACTGTCTGACTCCTTTCCTTTAAAATAACTTTACTGACACAGCAGGGAAGGGGATGGTGGGATGAACTGGAAGATTAGGATTGATATATATATACACTACCCTATGTAAAATAGGTAGCTAGTGGAAGCTGCTGTAAAGCTCAGGAAGCCCGGCTCGGTGCTCTGTGACCCTAGAGGGTGTGATGGAGATAGAGATGGGAGAGAGGTTGGCGAGGGAGGGGATATATGTATGTGTATAGTTGGTCCACACTGTTGTACAGCAGAACTAACACAACATTGTAAACCAATTATATTCCAATTAAAAAAACTAAATAACTCTACTTGCTTTGGTTTTTGTTTAAACACTCCTCAGTCTTCATCTCAAGGGGCTCCTGGCAATCCCCCTTTACCATTTCTCTAAACCTCACCAGACACATCAGCACCTCCAGACCAGTGAAGCTGAAGTTCAAGCTGGACACTCACTGGTGTCAGTGACATCGTGGGCGTAAAAGTGATAAAAATCTGTGGTTATTCAAGAGACTTTCCATTTTGTGCATATAAAGAGGGTATGCACACTGTCCTAGAGGAAAGACCAGAAGCTGAGGTATGTGGCTAAAAGGTGTGTCAGGGACACTTCACAGAGTCAAAGAGGTGATGGAAGGATTATACATTGAGAAAAAGCAGGCAGAGGCTAAAGAAATAAGGACTCACAGTACACCAAGGTCACCCATGGATCCTGGACCATCATTTTTAATCCTAACAAGACCTTGCATTGCAAAAGAATGCAAGAGTCCCTATAACTACCTGAAGACTAAATTAGACTTCCAAACAGATGCCATATAATGGATTCTTTGCTTTTCTTGAATATTTTTAACCAAACTCAGAAAAAATAACATTGGGCAATAATCAAAACACATTCAATTCACCTACATACAGAGACATCAACTTGGCCCCACTCTGTGGGGACAGACAACAATCCCAAACCCCATTCAGCCAACTTGTATGACAAAGGTCATTGAAAACCACAGGGCATTCAAACGTGTGACCCATTAATCAGTAGCACAAATGCCTACATAAAGCATGGCTCCCAATATGTAAGCATAACAGTTAAAAATAACCAGGTGCTGCTGACCTAAATATAGGCAATTGGGTAGCATATCTATCAATTAACTTCCTGCTTACAATAAACACTTTAGGGACTTCCCTGGAGGTCGAGTGGCTGCGTCTCTGCCCTTCCAATGCAGGGGGCACAGTTTCTTTCAATCCCTGTTCAGAAAACTGAGGTCCCACATGCCTTGCAATGTGGCCAATAATAATAATAATAAACTTTAAAGTCATTTTTTTAAAAAAGAAAAACACTTGAGCAAAAGCAAACCAAATCAACAAATATTTGTGGAACCTCTGTTATGTGCCAGGCTACATAGGTGATGCATAGAAATGTGTTTCTATTAATAAGCAATTCCAAACTAACAAGAAGAAGTAAAGTTCAGTCACTCAGTCGTATCCAACTTTTTGCAACCCCGTGGACTGCAGCAAGTCAGGCCTCCCTGTCCATCAACAATTCCTGGAGCTTACTCAAATTCATGCCCATTAAGTCAGTGATGCCATCCAACCATCTCATCCTCTGTCGTACCCTTCTCCTCCTGCCCTCAATTTTTCCCAGCATCAGGGTCCTTTCAAATGAGTCAGCTCTTCACATCATGTGGCCAAGGTATTGGAGTTTCAGCTTCAGCATCAGTCCTTCCAATGAATATTCAGGACTGATTTCCTTTAGGATGGACTGGTTGGATCCCCTTGTAGTCCAAGAGACTCTCAAGATTCTTCTCCAACAATCAATTCTTCGGCTCTCAGCTTTCTCTATAGTCCAGTTCTCACATCCATACATGACTACTGAAAAACTATAGCCTTGACTAGATGGACCTTTGCTGGCAAAGTAATGTCTCTGCCTTTTTAATATGCTGTCTAGGTTGGTCACAGCTTTTCTTCCATAGAGCAAGCATCATTTAATTTCCTGGCTGCAGTCACCATCTGCAGTGATTTTGGAACCCCCCAAAATAAAGTCTCTCACTGTTTACATTGTTTCCCCATCTATTTACCAGGAAGTGATGGGACCAGATGCTATCATGTTAGTTTTCTGAATATTGAGCTTTAAGCCAACTTTTTCACTCTCCTCTTTCAGTTTCATCAAGAAATCATAATCACAGGAAACTAGTTGATCTGATCACATGGACCACAGCCGAATGTGGTCCACTGGAGAAGGGAATGGCAAACCACTTCAGTATACTTGCCTTGAGAACCCCATGAACAGTATCAAAGGGCAAAATGATAGGATACTGAATGAGGAAGTCCCCAGGTCAGTAGGTGCCCAGTATGCTACCGGAGATCAGTGGAGAAGGCCACCTCATGCGATGAGTTGACTCACTGGAAAAGACTCTGATGCTGGGAAAGGTTGGGGGCGGGAGGAGAAGGGGACGACCAAGAATGAGATGGCTGGATGGCATCACCGACTCTGTGGACATGAGTTTGAGTGTACTCCGGGAGTTGGTGATGGACAGGGAGGCCTGGCGCGCTGTGATTCATGGGGTCGCGGAGAGTCGGACACGACTGAGTGACTGAACTGAACTGAACTGAAGAGGCTCTTTAGTTCTTCTTTGCTTTCTGCCATAAGCGTGGTGTCATCTGCATATCTGAGGTTATTGATATTTCTCCTGGCAATTTTGATTCCAGCTTGTGCTTCGTCCAGCCCAGCATTTCTCATGATGTACTCTGCATATAAGTTAAATAAGCAGGGTGACAATATACAGCCTTGATGTACTCCTTTCCCTTTTTGGAACCAGTCTGTTGTTCCATGTCCAGTTCTAACTGTTGCTTCCTGACCTGCATACAGGTTTCTCAAGAGGCAGGTCAGGTGGTCTGGTATTCCCATCTCTTTAAGAATTTCCCAGTTTGTGGTAATCCACACAGTCAAAGGTTTTGACGTAGTCAATAAAGCAGAAATAGACATTTTTCTGGAATTCTCTTGCTTTTCTGATGATCCAACGGATGTTGGCAATTTGATCTCTGATTCTTCTGCCTTCTCTAAAACCAGCTTGAACATCTGGAAATTCACTGTTCACGAATTGTTGAAGCCTGGCTTGGAGAATTTTGAGCATGACTTTACTACTGTGTGAGATGAGTGCAATTGTTCAGTAGTTTGAACACTTTTGGCATTGCCTTTCTTTCGGACCGGAATGAAAACTGACCTTTTCCAGTCCTGTGGCCACTGCTGAGTTTTCCAAATTTGCTGGCCCGGTGAGTCTACCGCACAAAATCGACAGAAGCAGAGAAAGAATACACTGCTGTGGGAGGCAAGACCAAGGACATCAGCAAGAGCAAGAGCCTTGCAAAACCATCCTCAGGCACTCAAGCTGATCACCCAGGCCAGGAATTCCCAGGCTCTTCAGAAACCACCCGTCTCTGCAGGATAGGGGGGCTATGTGAGTTCTGCCTTCCTTTGGGGTGCATTTTTCATCTCCTAGATTTTACAAAAGAAACCAAGACCCACCACCACCACCAGTTCCCACCCTGGAAAAGCCTTGGGCGAGTCTGAGCACCGAGATACCCCAGGAAAAGAGTCATTACGAGGCAGCATCAGAGGGAGCTGGGCTGATAAACACACATAATCAGCTGATAAACGGTTCTGCAAGTGGGAGCGGGAGACGCCACACCAACAAAGGAATTAATGATACATGTGACTAGTGAACAGTTTTCCTTGGGCATTGAGTCATTTTATTAGACAGTGTAAAACAGCAAGTGTACACACACAGCAGTGGAAAAGAATCCACACAGGCAGGAAACGCCAAAATGACCCAAATTTGGGCCTGAATGGGTTGAACGATTAAACAACACAATCAAATATCCTAGGGTTTATCTGTAAATGAGGGTTCTCTGCAAACTTGGGCTTTGCCCAGCTATCTTGTCATCAGTTCTTCGCAGTATATTTGTTTCCTGCCATGATACGTGGTTTGTGGGCAAAGGAAGATCCCAGAAGGACAAGACACGGAGCACAGGAAGGAGAAGAAAAGCTGGTGATGGAGGTTTTAGGGGAAAGAAATGGACCGAAGAGGGTGAAGTAGCCTTACCAGTAGGAGAGGGCGTGTCCTCCGTAGCTCCTGGGTGGAGCCGGGCGGTCACCTAGTGGCAGCATTGCTTCTGGCAGCTGCACTTCTGCTGACAGCAGCTCTTCTGCTGGCAACAGCCCTTCCCACCCCCGCAGCCACACGAGTTGCAGCTGCAGGTGCGGCGGTGGCAGCAGACCACGGGGACGCTGCAGCAGCCCCCACAGCAGCCGTAGCAGCAGGGGCAGCAGCTGGTGCAGCAGCCCACCCGGTAGCATCTGCAGCTGTTGCAGCTGCCACAGCCACCACCACAGCCACCACCGCAGCCACCACCACAGCCACTGCCACAGCCACCACCGCAGCCACCACAACTTCCACAACCACAGCAGCCCATGGAGTCAGTAGAGAGGACTCAGGAGAGGTGAGGAGGGAGACTCAGGAGGGCAGGGAGGTCAGATGTCACCTTCTGCCAGAGGGGACCCTTATATACCAGCCCTGGGGACAGGAGCAGGAAGACACATGACCACTTCCTTGGAATTGTTTGCTTCCTTTTCTCTAGGAAAACCTCTGCCTCCTCCTGCTCATTTTCCTTCTAGACACCGTTTATCTCATTAAGTCACAACTCTTCAGTTTAGCTAAATTTACCTTTGTTTCACCCAGTGGGAGCATTTAGCAAAGGACCTGTCCCTGTTTTCAAATACAGCCAGTGTTAGCATAGGTAAACTGGGAATACCTTCCTGCCCACTGGCGTTTTCCTGAGTCACTAATATTTTCCCAGGGGAACCGTGTATTTCCTGTCACCTCTCCAGAGAAAACTCCTAGGAGTCTTTTCAGTAGGAGAAAGAGAGTACAGAACCTTAAATAAAGAAGGTAACTTTCAACATGGCTGTTGCCATCATCAGTCTGAAAGCCATAGATCCACACATATATAAATGAGCGGATATGTCTGTTTCTCTAACCAGGGATAGAAGCTCTGATTGCAAATGGTGAACTTGCTCAGCAAATTATAAAAATCAGCCTCTCTGTGGGGAAGCCCAGATCCATCTACAGGACCTCCTAACCCTCACATTTCTGTCTTGTAATTAATACTTCTTGCGTGAGTCACATATGTAGGTCCAGACTTAATCATAGAGCAGGTGACAAGAGAGATGAGATGCGAGTTCACAAGCCCTAGGAAACTTCTCTGTCGCCCAAAAGACCTTGTCCTCTGATGGTTGACTTCAGCAGTGTCAACTCAGTACTCACATTAGATCCTTGACTACAGAAGGGCTATACTCAATGTTGAAAAAAGAAAGTGAAAGTGTTAGTCGCTCAGTCCTGTCCGACTCTTTGAGACCCCATGGACTGTGGCCTGCCAGGCTCCTCTGTCCATGGGATTCTCCAGGCAAGAATACTGGAGTGGGTTGCCATTTCCTTCTCCAGGGGATCTTCTGACCCTGGGATCCACCCCATGTCTCCCGCATTGCAGGCAGATTCTTTATGGTCTGAGACACCAGGGAAGATCCCATACTTAACATTGGGTTTCCCAAAATGTGTTTGGTAGAACACTAGTTCCACAGGAAGTTAAAACTTACAACAACACAAAAAGAGATTCAGTTATGTTTGAAAAGTAATCCATTTACATAAAGCTAACCGGATGTTTTGACTGTAGATCTTCTCAGAGCTTCAACAGGTCATGTGACTCTCAACAGACCACGGAGCCTACTCTCAGCTAGAAAGCCCTGCTTGCCTTCACTCCTCAGGTGAGAGAGCTCCCAGGACAGTCCCAAGTTCAGATTCTTATGGTGAATTCAGAAAAATGTTGACCACAGGGAATGGAAAGGGTAGAACAGCAGTTCTCAGACTTTTTGGTCTTGGGACCCATTTTGCTCTTAAAAAGTATTTATGACCCCAAAGAGCTCTTGTGGTATGACTGGTATCTATTGCTACTTACTATATTAGAAATTAATACTAAGACATTGTTAATACTTAATTATGAATTCATTTTAAAATAACAATACAATCCCACTACTTGTTTACATAAAATAACACATTCTGGGGACAAAAACACTTTCCAAACAAAGGAAAGTATTTATTGAGCACAGCAGCATTAGTTTTACATTTCTGCTGATCTCTTTAATGTCTGGCTTAAAAGACGGCTTAGCGTTGGCTGGGCAGTCACATCTACTTCTGTATTGACTCCAACGTACTATGTTGTTCTTGTTGAAGCAAATAAAGAAAACTAACAGTCTCACACAGACAGGCAGTTGAAAAAGGAAGATAATCCAAGGGTGCCAGAATCACACTTCAAGGACTGCTAGAGCAAAGATTCAGAAACTTAGCTCCCTGTGGAAACAAGCTACGTAAAAATGTTCCCAACTATTGATTTTCGCTTCATCAAGGACACATCTTTATGCCACTTTATGGAATTTTATTGCTTCTATATTAAAATAGTTACCACATGCTGCCATATTCTCTAACAGCATTTCTAACGATATTTTCTAATGCTTTTCCCACTCAACAATCCTGTGATTGTCTTCGTCTTTAAAATAAAGCTGAGACTCACCAGCAGAGCATTCAATGCCCTCAACAATCTGGTTTCAATTGACCCTTACCGCCTAATCCTCTGTCCAGAGTTCCAGGGGGACTCAAGACTATCAAAGAAGAGATAGGCTGGAAATTAATACCATTACTAACAGGCTTCCCTGGTAGCTCAGTTGGTAAAGAATCTGCCTGCAATGCAGGAGACCCTGACTCGATTCCTAGGTCGGGAAGATTGGCTGGAGAAGGGATAAGCTACCCACTCCAGTATTCTTGGGCTTCCCTTGTAGCTCAGCTGGTAAAGAATCCGCCACAATGCGGGAGACCTGGGTTTGCTCCCTGGGTTGGGAAGATCCCCTGGAGAAGGGAAAGGCTACCCACTCCAGTATTCTAGCCTGGAGAATTCCATGGACTGTATAGTCCATGGGGTTGCAAAGAGTCAGACAAGACTAAGTGACTTTCATTCACTCACTCCCTGGAGTAATAGTTAATCTTCATGGTACAAGCACTAGGTACTGAACACAGTACTAAGCACTTATAAATGTAACTGAGCAGGTTCTTAAGATTTCCTGGAACAGACCCCCACCCCATGTTCTCCACCTGTCTCTTGTATATAGAAAAGCTGTAGTCTTCCAGGCCTCCAAGAGTTAATGATTAGAAGGATGTGAACATGTAGTAACAAAAGATAGTTGGGTCAGGAGAACTGGTGACAATTTAAACAGCAGATCAGCCATATCAGAGTCACAGAATCTTTAGTTCCTACCTGAAGAACATAGATAAGAGGGTTTGATGCACAATCCTGAGTTCTGCAGACACTAAAATTACCACCAGAGGGAAAAGGCTAACTTCGTGATGACCAGACTGTAGCCATGATATAAGCTCCAGCTTGAGCAGTACAGAATCTGAGGCTTGCACAGTTCCAAGAACTAGCTTCAAGGAAATGGACACAGACCAACCTTCGAGTTAAAGATCAACTGCACCTAAAACAAGCAAGATAACGCTGACCATCACCTGAGTTTCAGGATGATTGTTGGAGCTGACCATGCTGTTCTGCACGTAGTCCCTGTCCACACTCCCCTGCAACTTCCTGATTTTCCCTTTTCCCCCTAATGGGGAATTTGAAGATGGTTTGGGGAACACTAACGGCAAGCCACTCCAGTACTCTTGCCTGGAAAATCCCATGGATGGAGGAGCCTGGTGGGCTGGAGTCCATGGGGTCGCTAGGGGTCGGACATGACTGAGCGACTTCACTTGCACTTTTCACTTTCACACATTGGAGAAGGAAATGGCAACCCACTCCAGTGTTCTTGCCTGGAGAATCCCAGGGATGGGGGAGCCTGGTGGGCTGCCGTCTATGGGGTCGCACAGAGTCGGACACGACTGAAGTGACTTAGCAGCAGCAGCAGTGCAACATCTCTTCAGGGTTGCCTACTTCCTAAATAAAGCATCTCTCTTTTTCCATCAACCCTTGTCTCTTGAACACTGACTTTTGAACAGAGCAGCCAAGTTTGAGTTTGATTCCAACTGCAGCCAGTGACAGAAATGAAAGGAAGACAAAAACAATGAAACAGGCAGGACTCAGGCAGTAACACACACATGAAGGAACAGTATCAACAGAGCAAAGGTGGCGAAGGCAGGCAACACTAGATCACACCTGTGACGCAGACCTTTTTTTCTCCCATGAAAGAAACACCCCAGCCACATGGTCACACCTTGAACTTTTATACTCCCATACCTCCCTTGTGGCTATGCTTTTAGCTGAAAATGCCTTCTTCCACCATCAAAATTCTACTCATTTTTAAAGATGACTTTTTTGTCCTGTTTTGGTTGTAGCTCCATTACATTCTATAAAGGAAGGGTAAGAATGACAGCAGGGAAAATAGGAGGAAATGCTGTTGTCATAGGAGAAGAAGGAGAGACAGGAGTTAAGGCTATTAGCACCACTGCCACCGTGAATGGCATTCTCAACACACACACACACACACACACACACACACAAGGTAACTATGCAAGGTGATGGATGTATTAATTAACTTAATTATGGTAATCATTCCATAATATATGCATATAATAAATCATCACATCATATACCTTAACTATAAATAACAACTGATTTTTAAATTATATCTCAATAAAGCTAGAAAAAATATTTGTTCCAAGGAGTTAGATATGTTAGGGAAAGATTTGCGTATTGAGTAAATTTTGTGTTTGTTTATGTGGGATTCTGTGCCTGAAAAACACCAGGTAAATACAAAAAGCTGCACCCAGCTAACACATGCGCATACACACACTTCAAACAACCACCTGTGTGTCCTATGGGTTAAGAGCATCACTCATCCACACCTGCAAATACAACTTTCCCTCCTATTTTGGATATACCCTCTTGTACCACTTGACAATAACACAAGCTGCAACCTTTCTCAGGGCCACTTCCAAAAGCAAGGTTTAGGTCTTTTCCAAGGTAAAATCCCATATTTATTGTGCTTTCCTCATGGCTCAGCAGTAAAGAATCTGCCTGCAACGCAGGAGATGTGGGCTTGATCCCTGAGTCGGAAAGATCCCCTGAAGAAGGGAATAGCAACCTACCCCAGTATTCTTGCCTGGAGAATCCTATGGAAAGAGAGGAGCCTGGTAGGTTACACTCCATGGGGTCACAAAAGAGTAGGACATGACTTACTGACTAAACAAACAAAAGACCTTTTTATTATAGAATTTATACTTTTTAAACAGATAACGTGTAAAATTGTGCACAATTTTTATTGTTTCAACTCTATAAACAAGTCACTGATGAAGTTTTTGAGTGCTCTTCCCCAAACCCACAGCCCTGTGGTTTTTACTGCATGATCTTGTAGAGTGCCATGTTGTGGAAGAACACCTATGTTGTGTTACAGCCAAACTGTGAGTACCAAAAACCATCTCAGCAGTGAGCACACCTAGCCCCTAGCTCTTGGATGCTAAATACCAATCTCCAAGAAAACAGACAAACTTTTTGGAGAAATGACTGATTTCCAACTGTGGTGTTGGAGAAGACTCTTGACTCTTGGAGAAGACTCTTGAGAGTCCCTTGTACTGCAAGGAGATCCAACCAGTCCATTCTAAAGGAGATCAATCCTGGGTGTTCATTGGAAGGACTGATGCTAAAGCTGAAACTGCAATACTTTGGCCACCTCATGCGACGAGTTGACTCACTGGAAAAGACTCTGATGCTGGGAAAGGTTGGGGGTGGGAGAAGAAGGGGATGACCGAGAATGAGATGGATGGATGGCATCACCAACTCTGTGGACATGAGTCTGAGTGAACTCCGGGAGTTGGTGATGGACAGGGAGGCCTGGCGTGCTATGATTCATGGGGTCACGGAGAGTCAGACACGACTGAGTGACTGAACTGAACTGAACTGACTGATTTCAGATCTGAGGCTGGGAAGGCATGATACAGACCTTGAACATCTTCTGCCGGACCCTAAGTCAGTGCTCAAAAACTAGTGAAGATATTTTTAAAAGCTACAGGGGCCAGCTTGCAGGTATGGCCAGATATGCAGATGACACCACCCTTATGGCAGAAAGTGAAGAAGAACTAAAGAGAATCTTGATGAAAGTGAAAGAGGAGAGTGAAAAAGTGGGCTTTAAAGCTCAACATTCAGAAAACGAAGATCATGGCATCCGGTCCCATTACTTCATGGCAGATAGATGGGGAAACAGTGGAAACAGTGGCTGACTTTATTTTTCTCGGCTCCAAAATCACTGCAGATGCTGACTGCAGCCAGGAAATTAAAAGACACTTACTCCTTGGAAGGAAAGTTATGACCAACCCAGACTGCATATTTAAAAGCAGAGACATTACTTTGCCAACAAAGGTCCATCTAGTCAAGGCTATGGTTTTTCCCGTGGTCATGTATGGATGTGAGAGTTGGACTGTGAAGAAAGCTGAGCGCCGAAGAATTGATGCTTTTGAACTGTGGTGTTGGAGAAGACTCTTGAGAGTCCCTTGGACTGCAAGGAGATCCAACCAGTACATCCTAAAGGAGATCAGTCCTGGCTGTTCACTGGAAGGACTGATGCTGAAGCTGAAACTCCAATACTTTGGCCACCTGATGCGAAGAGCTGACTCATTGGAAAAGACCCTGATGCTGGGAAAGATTGAGGGCAGGAGGAGAAGGGGATGACAGAGGATGAGATGGTTGGATGGCATCATTGACTTGATGGACATGGGTTTGGGTGGACTCCGGGAGTTGGTGATGGACAAGGAGGCCTGGCGTGCTGCAGTTCATGGGGTCGCAAAGAATCAAACATGACTGAGAGACTGAACTGAACTGAAAATCTGGGACTGCTTGAGCATCAAAATAATGATAGTAAATGATTGTATTTCATTGAAAAGATTATTCCACTAACCCACAATGATATAAATGAATAAACAGAAGAATGCACATGTTCCACTCGGCCAGATGCTGTTGAATTGCTCTACAAAGTCGTGAGAGTGATTTACACTCTCACCTAACAGTGCATGACAATTTCAGTCACTCAGCATCCTCACTAATATTTGGTATCATTAGTCTTGAACATTTTGATCAACATGGGTATAAAATATTTTAATTTGCACCATTTTTAATTAGAAGAGGTGACAAGAATACACAGAACTGTACAAAAAAGGTCTTCACGACCCAGATAATCACAATGGTGTGATCACTCACATAGAGCCAGACAACCTCGAATGTGAAGTCAACTGGGCCTTAGGAAGCATCACTATGAACAAAGCTAGAGGAGATGATGGAATTCCAGTTATTTCAAATCCTAAAAGATGATGCTGTGAAAGTGCTGCACTAAACATGCCACCAAATTTGGAAAACTCAGCAGCGTCCACAGGACTGGAAAAGGTCAGTTTTAATTTCAATCCAAAAGAAAGGCAATGCCCAAGAATGCTCAAAGTGACAGTGAAAGTGAAGTCACTCAGTTGGGTCTGACTCTTTGCAACTCTGTGGACGGTAGCCCACCAGGCTCCTCCATCCATGGGATTCTCTAGGCAAGAATACTGGAAGGGGTTGCCATTTCCTTCTCCAGGGCATCTTCCTGACCCAGGGATCAAACCCAGGTCTCCCGCATTGCAGGCAGACACTTTAACCTCTGAGCCACCAGGGAAGCCCAAGCTCAAACTACTGCACAATTGTACTCATCTCACACGCTAGCAAATGAATGCTCAAAATTCTCTATGCCAGGCTTCAACAATATGTGAACTGTGAACTTCCAGATGTTCAAGCTGGTTTTAGAAAAGGCAGAGGAACCAGAGATCAAATTGCCAACATCCCCTGGATCATCAAAAAGGCAAGAGAGTTCCAGAAAATATTTATTTCTGCTTTATTGACGATGCCAAAGCCTTTGACTGGGTGGATCACAATAAACTGTGGAAAATTCTGAAAGAGATGGGAATACCAGACCACCTGACCTGCCTCTTGAGAAACTTGTATGCAGATCAGGAAGCAACAGTTAGAACTGGACATGGACCAACAGACTGGTTCCAAATAGGAAAGGGAGTACGTCAGGGATGTATATTGTCACCCTGCTTATTTAACTTATATGCAGAGTACATCATGAGAAACGCTGGGCTAGATGAAGCACAAGCTGGAATCAAGTTGCAGGGAGAAATATCAACAACCTTGGATATGCAGATGATATCACCCTTATGTCAGAAAGTAAAGAAGAACTAAAGAGCCTCTTGATGAAAGTGAAAGAGGAGAGTGAAAAAGTTGGCTTAAAATCCAACATTCAGAAGACTAAGATCATGGCATCCGGTTCCATCACTTCATGGCAAATAGATGGGGAAACAGTGGAAAGTGAGAGACTTTATTTTTCTGGGCTCCAAAATCACTGCAGATGGTGACTGCAGCCATGAAATTAAAGACGCTTACTCCCTGGAAGGAATGTTACAGCCAACCTAGGCAGCATATTAAAAAGCAGAGACATTACTTTGCCAACAAAGGTCCGTGTAGTCAAGGCTATGGTTTTTCCAGTAGTCATGTTTGGATGTGAGAGTTGGACTATAAAGAAAGCTGAGCACTGAAGAATTCATACTTTTGAACTGCGGTGTTGGAGAAGACCCTTGAGAGTCCCTTGGACTACAAGGAGATCCAACCAGTATATCTTAAAGGAAATCAGTACTGAGTGTTCACTGGAAGGACTGATGCTGAAGCTGAAACTCCAATACTTTGGCCACCTGATGTGAAGAACTGACTCATTGGAAAAGACCCTGATGCTGGGAAAGATTCAAGGTGGGAGAAGAAGGGGACGACAGAGGATGAGATGGTTTGATGGCATTACCAACACAATGGACGTGTGTTTGAGTAAACTCTGGACACTGGTGATGGACAGGGAGGCCTGGAGTGCTGCAGTCCATGGTATCGCAGAGTCGGACACAACTGAGCGACTGAACTGAATTGAACTGAATGGAGATGAGCTTCTCCTATGTCAAGTTTTGTCCTCTGTAACCCCTTAATTTATATCCTCCTTGTACTTTAACTATATATCTGTTGACCTATCAATTCCCCTAAAATATCTGTATCTACATTTATTATCCATATCTCTCTCTGCACATGTGTATACACACACACATCATGAGGATGTGTGCATGCTCAGTCACTTAGTCACGTCTCACTCTTTGCGACTCCATGAGTTGTAGCCTGCCAGGCTCCTCTGTATAGGGGATTCTCCAGGCAAGAATATTGGAGTGGGCTGCCCTTTCCTCCAGCGGATCTTCAAAACCTGGGGACCCAATCCACGCCTCCTGCATTGGCAGGTGGATTCTTTACCACTGAACCACCGGGAAGCCCTAAGCATGAAGATGGATCTTTATTCAGTCTACTGATTCAAATACAATTCTTTTCTAGAAATTCCCTCACAAGTACACCCAGAAATAATGTTTTACCAGATATACGGGCATCCCTTAGACTGGGCAAGATGGATAAAATGTCTTTTGAGACTTTCCATTCATAAACCTAACATATTTTTGTCTTTATTTCATTTTTTTGTGTGCTTCAACATTTAATAAATTCCTCCAAGATCCTTGCATTTCATTAGGTTTATTCACTGTTATATTCCAATTTTTGTTGCTCTTCAGAAAGTGTTCATTTTTAAATTACATTTTCTCTTCTATGAGTAAGAAATTTCTTTATTGCTGAATTTTAATCTTTTTAAGGGCTTTTTTCCCTCCAGGATTTCTTATTACTTCTGAGATGCTTTGTCCATCTCCCAAATGGAGACATAATATACAGCATTTCCTAGGCTTATTTGACTAAAAACTCCATTTTAACAGACTCTATATATCTAATCTACTTTTTGTTAAGGGTGAGTAGATGACATAATGTACATAAAATGTATCCTAAGTACAGCAGAGTAAAAGATGGATCAGATTAGAACTGATCTCTTTCCTCTGTGAGGCTCTTACCAATCTGTGCGAGCAGAGGGAAAGCTTGGGTGGCCTTGACTTAGACTGTCTAACACTCAGCAGGAGAACTGCATGCTCAGGCAGTCATACTGAGAAAACAGTGTTTTATTAAATATTTCATGATTCTATTTGTGAAGTAGAAGTGAATTTTGCTAAAACTGGAAAACAACCAAGTTCCATGTATCCACAGAGCTATCACCAAACAGGAAATAAACATCTGCCATAAAAACTGGTCAAAAGAACAAGGAAGTGACTGCATACCATGTGCCAAGCCCCCAGATGGACTATTTAATGGCCCCTTAGCAGAGCCACGCATCAGACCTCCCTCTTCTCCTGAGTCCTCTCTACTGATACCTGTGGTTATGGAAATTGTGGTGGCTGTGATAGTGGCTGCGGCAGTGGCTATGGCAGCTGCAACAGCTGCAGATGCTACCAGGTCGGCTGCTGCACCAGCTGCTACAGCATCCCCATGGTCTGCTGCCACTGCCGTACCTGCAGCTGCAACTCATGTGGCTGCAGTGGTGGGAAGGGCTGTTGCCAGCAGAAGCCAGAAGCAAACCTGCTGCTACGACTAGCCCAGACGCTGGTAGCATTTGCTGGAACTGGGCTTGTCTGTGGTAAGTCTTTCCTACAACCCTCGTCTCTCTGTGACCTAGAAGTCACTGGTGTGCACTCAAGGGCTGTAACTGGATATTTTCCTTTCTGTCACATCACAAACTGTTTAATTTCATAAGACCCTGCTGCCGAGGTGAGAGAAAGAACTGGGCCAACAAGACACCCCAGTCACTGCAGACAGTCCACATATTGAACAAACTTGAAAACTGAATCATGGTCACAAACGCTTTTGCTTTTCCGAAATTCTTTGTTGTGCCCATACATGATATGCCATTTCTTCTGTATTCTTCTGCCCAGCAGCGCTGTACTGGTGAAAATGAAACCATAAATAGAACAAGGCATCATATATTGATGTTTAAATCTTTTTTTTTAAACTTTTATTAATTGTCTTGCTATGAAAGAACCTTCTCTAGTCTATAAATTTGGGCAAGCCAAATAAAGAAAGCCTTGATGGGAAGAATTTCCCCAGTTGTCAGATTCACTTCTTTTACGATCACAGTTGCCCTGAGATGCCTTATGGCAGAATCACAAGCAGGTCTCAGAGCAGCCTGACTTGTCCACATTCCGTCTCCTGATACCACTGTGACACCTCATTTCTTTGAAGTCAGTGAAAGTGAACTTGGTAGTCACTAAGTCGTGTCTGACTCTTTGCGACCCGATGGACTGTAGCCCACCAGGCCTCTCTGTCCACGGAATTTTCCAGGCAAGGATACTGGAGTGGGTAGCCTTTCCCTTCTCCGGGGGATCTTCCCAACCCAGGAATCAAATCCGGGTCTCCTGCTTTGCAGGCCTATTCTTTACCATCTGAGCCACCAGGGAACCCAGTGAAGTCCTTGGGGATGTTGCTATTCTAAGAATGCCTCCCTCTCACCTTGGTTTGAAGGAACATGAACTCAGCTTGAGTTGCTGCCACTCCAGAAAAACAGATGTTTTACCTAAATCAGTCAAGTCCATCCCTGAGGATACTCTTAAGACAAATGTCATACGTTTCCAAATCTGCCTTTTCTTTTCAAATCTCAATTGGAAGTATATGGCTTTTGACATAAGAGGCTTATCACAGAGAGTGGTTTTTGGAAGAGGTACTGAACAGCTCAGGCAAGTAGGCAGGCATCTGGCTCTTAGGCGGCAATAGCCTGATGACAGGGTGTGTTGAGATGGATTGGGAGCAGTGTTTTCAGGTGCTTTCAAAGCTCACTGACCCTAGGTTAGGCCTACCCCTGAAGATTTAGGTCCTACTCTGTTTTTACTCTGATACTATTCTTGGGAATGGTGAACATGTTTTCATTTTGTATTTGACAGGTTCTGAAAGCGATTCCTCACCCTATTCTTATGAGAAGGATAAAACAGTCAGTGGGCCAGACAGAACTAAGATACTGGTCAAGGACCCACTCCCTACTCTATTTATGCACATTAATTGCAAAAGGATGAAGATTTTTGAAATCTGTGTGATACAGGGATAAAAAGTCCCTGCATGAGTCTTTGCCAAGCCACACCAGGAACATACCATGAGTACCTGACTGGCAAGACCCAGGAAAATTCTCCTTGTGTGTAACTAAGGGAATGCAGATCTAACAGAGAGAGAAAATGTCTATAAAATCAAAGGATTCAGTGACTATACTAGGTTTAGAAATGGGGGAGGATTCATCTATACTGACTTTGTGCCACAGTCTACATTTTTAGAAACTGAATCATCTACCTTGAAACAGGAAACTTTCAATTCAGAGCAAAGAATGGCTCTGGCCTTTAGGACTCTCAGTATAGAAAACCCACGCTCTCCACCATTGGCGTGTCCCACTGGAGCATCACCCTGGCTCTTCACGTCTCCCACGGGTACAGCTGGAATCTCCGCTGCCTTCTCTGCTTTTGTGTTTCTCCTTGTCCACTGTAGACCTAAAAGTAACATCCAGGAGTCTGCTCATCAAAACCCTTAATAGATCGGAGGACAGTCTTCAGTTGCTTGGTTTGTTTTTTTTTTGCAATAACCAATGACCTCAATTTTCTTAGCCTTCAGTAGAGTTAGAATACACTGGTCTATCTCAAGGTGCAGCTCCTGAGCCAGCAGCATTGGCATCACATGGGAACTTGTTAGAAGTTTATATTCTCAAGACAGTCAAGAGGGTGAAGCCAGCAATCTGTGTTCTAACAAATCCTCCAGGAGATCCTGGTGCATGATTGAATTTGCCTTTGGACTGTATCAGTATAGGGAAAGGAGCTTTCTTCCACCTAGATTTGGAGAACTATCTCACAGTAATAGGAATCTAGTCAACTATTTCTATCTCATTTTTCCAGTGAATATTTTTTAACAGAGAAAAAAATCTTTGGAAACCAAGGCTTGATGAAGAGTTCTTAGACTGGACACAAAAAACAAGAACAGTAAAATTAAAAATTGACAAATTGGACCACATTAAAATTAAAAATGTTTGCTCTGGTAAAGACCTTGTTGAGAGGATGAGGAGACAAGCTACAGGCTTAGAGAAAATATTTATAAACCACATATCCAGCAAAGGATGTGTATCCAGAGAATATGAAAAATTCTTAAAACTCCATGGTTAGAAAACAACTAGCCACTTAGAAAATGAGCAAATGACGAACAGGCAACTCACTAAAGAGGATCTACAGATGGCACATAAGCACATGGAAAGGCGTTCAACATCATGAGCCATTCAGTTCACTTCAGTTCAGTTCAGTCGCTCAGTCGTGTCCGACTCTTTGCGACCCCATGAACCACAGCATGCCAGGCCTCCCTGTCCATCACCAACTCCCGGAGTTCACTCAAACTCATGTCCACAGAGTCGGTGATGCCATCCAACCATCTCATTCTCTGTCCCCTTCTCCTGCCCCCAATCCCTCCCAGCATCAGAGTCTTTTCCAATGAGTCAACCCTTCACATGAGGTGGCCGAAGTATTGGAGTTTCAGCTGTAGCATCAGTCCTTCCAATGAACACCCAGGACTAATCTCCTTTAGAATGGACTGGTTGGATCTCCTTGCAGTCTAAAGGACTCTCAAGTCTTCTCTAGCACCACAGTTCAAAAGCATCAATTCTTCGGCAATCAGCTTTCTTCACAGTTCAACTCTCACATCCATACATGACCACGGGAAAAACCATAGCCTTTACTAGACGGACCTTGGTTGGCAAAGTGATGTCTCTGCTTTTTAATATGCTATCTAGGTTGGTCATAACTTTTCTTCCAAGGAGTAAGCGTCTTTTAATTTCATGGCTGCAATCAGGTATGGTTTATAAACAAGGGAATTTTGCTTCTCTGTTGGCCCTTATTGTCCGCCCCCCCCCGCCCCCCCGTGAAAGCTGAGTCCTACCTGCCTATCTACTCACACAGTGCTGTGCCTGGGGCCCACAAAAATGCTGGGCACAACCTCAGCAAACACCCACTTAAAGAAACAAAGCTCCGGAGGCTTTTTATGTCTTCCTCTGCATCATTCTGGAGAAGGCAATGGCAAGCCACTCCAGTACTCTTGCCTAGACAATCCCATGGATGGAGGAACCTGGTAGGCTGCAGTCCGTGGGGTCGCTAAGGGTCAGACACGACTGAGCGACTTTACTTTCACTTTTCACTTTTTCATTGGAGAAGGAAATGGCAACCCACTCCAGTGTTCTTGCCTGGAGAATCCCAGGGAAGGGGGAGCCTGGTGGGCTTCCGTCTATGGGGTCGCACAGAGTCGGACACGACTGAAGTGACTTAGCAGCAGCTGCATCATTCACGGAGTCAATTACTCCCTCACCTGTGCGAGCAGCTGCCTTTTACAGGATCCCACTGGAACACCGACACAATCATGGACATGCTTGTTTACAAGACCTTGAAGTTCTAAGGCAGGAACCATGCGTTTTAAAATCCCATGTCCTTTCACAGTATAAGTCTTCCCTCAATTAACACGTGATGAACGAATGACCTCACCCTCTTTTCAGGGGATGACAGCAGGTGGTCACATCCCCCAGAATACATTTAACATCATTTACAAGGCCAGTGATGATGGGTATCGAACAGTGTCTCACATGAGGCATGAGGGTGAGACCCAGACTGACACTTTCCTTCACACTAAGTATGCAATTCAGCCGTGCCCTTAAGCTTCTGGCCAAAGACATTCTTCACAGAAAACTCACAAGATAAAGGAACAAAGCTGAAAACCAAAAGCACAAATGCATCTTCTAGAAAGATTTTGGGCTTTCCCGATAGCTCAGTTGGTAAAGAATCCACCTGCAATGCAGGAGACCCCAGTTCAATTCCTGGGTTGGGAAGATCTGCTGGAGAAGGGATAGGCTACCCACTCCAGTATTCTGGCCTGGAGATTTCCATGGACTGTTTAGTCCATGGGGTTACAAAGTCAGACATGACTGAGCGACTTTCACTTTTTTCAGAAAGATTTTAAATTGGAACGCTTTTTAAAAAATCATCTAAACACCAGGGAAAGGAAAGCTGCATAATAGCATTACAACACAATTGAATCACTGATTTTCATAAGGGATGCTCAAGTGACCTTGCTTCTGGGGGGTCACCAGAGAAGATGATGGAAACTCAGAGGTTAAAGTCAACTTGGAAGCAAGTATCCTTTTTTAATCCATGCTAATATAAGATCATGCTAAAGCCCTTTTTATTGCCTGTTACAAAGACGTGTAGTAATTAGATACAAGCAAAATTGAGCAACCAACAAAAAATATATAGGCCCCACAGTTGGACAAAAAAAGAAAACCTTTGGAATGAGGTACCTAAAGTGTCCAATCTATGTGGATACTTCAATTAGCAATAATTGCGCGTCGGATAAACCTCACTGGCTATGATACTGCCAGTGTACAAAGCTTATGTGGATACTTCATAACACCCACCATCTAAGTGTTTCAGTGGGTTTCCAACAGGCCAGAAACATAGGTTCCCTGGGGAAGACTTTCCCTGGATGCCTCCCACTGCCTCCCACTTGAGGACCATGCTGCACCCAACTCCCCTCCTCCTAGCCCCAGGGGTAGGGCCTTTGCTCAGTTTAATCACCAGCCTCTCAAGGTGGCTCAGATGGTAAAGAATCTGCCTGCAATGCAGAAGACCCAGGGTTGATCCCTGGGTCAGGAAGATCCTCTCGAGAAAGGAATGGCTACCCACTCCAGTATTCTTGCCTGGAGAATTCCATGGACAGAGGAGACTGGTGAGCTCTGGAGACTGGTGGTCCATGGGGTCACAAAGAGATGGACATGACTGAGCAACTAACACTTTCACAACCTTGGAGTAAATCAAGGCAAGAAGAAAGAGATAAGCCTAATTCCCTGGGACCCAAGATACTCAAAATGGCTATTTTGACTATTTATCAAGAAGGGTGTTCATGGATATTCCTTTCCCTTTGAGCTACTCTGACACAGAAAAAAGAATTAGAAACAGACACTGAGGGGAACATAAGAGGTGTCTGGAACACACAATTAACCCACCAGGAGCCAGCGGTTCTTGTTGTTGAGTCACTAAGTCAAGTATGACTCCTTGCGACCACATGGACTGCAGCACGCCAGGCTTCCCTGTCCACTGTCTCCCGGAGTTTGCTCAAACTCATGTCCATTCAGTCAGTGATGCCATCCAACTGTCTCATCCTGTAGCCCCCTTCTCCTCCTGCTCTCAGGCTTTCCCAGCATCACAGTCTTTTCCAATGAATAAGCTCTTCACATCAGGTGGCCAAAGTATTGGAGCAGAGGGTAGGACTAAAATCTTCACCAAACCTTTCTCAATGAAAGCCACAGGATACAGGACTGAGTATTTTCACCCAGGAAATAATTTCACCCAGCTCTGTAATTGTTCATAAAACTCTGGGAATACAACGTGGGAGGCTGTTAATTACCACTGATGGCTCTGTGATGCCTTTTAAACTTGAGGTTAGAATATAGCCTGAGTGCTGTAAGGCTGATGGGCTAGGATGGGTCGGGAGGCTGTGAAAGATGGAAGATGTATATTGATTGAACTTAGTGAGCTCAAACTGGTAATTGAAGGGATAATACTAGGTAAGACCTTAAGGGCACGTGACCAGCATCACTATTCGTCTTTTTCTTAAAACAGGAATTGGTACCTTGGAACAAGCATTGACTGGGAAGGATGGGCAGTGCAATCTGTTTTTGTCCACATCACAGGGCAGCTATTTGCCTGTCCATAAATCACTAAGCCTCTCTAAACAACTGTTTTCCCCCCCTTGTAATCACTGAGCTCAGACCCTCTCAAGGGTCCTTCCAGTTCTTAACTCATCAATGAGTTCAATATTATAGAATGATCCACTAAAACTAAAAGGTATTCTTTAACTCAGTTTAGTTCAGTTCAGTCACTCAGTCGTGTCCGACTCTTAGCGACCCCATGAATCACAGCACTCCAGGCCTCCCTGTCCATCACCAACTCCCGGAGTTCACTCAAACTCATGTCCATCGAGTCTGTGATGCCATCCAGCCATTTCATTCTCGGTCGTCCCCTTCTCCTCCTGCCCGCAATCCCTCCCAGCATCAGACTCTTTTCCAGTGAGTCAACTCGTCGCATGAGGTGGCCAAAGTATTGGAGTTTCAGCTTCAGCATCAGTCATTCCAATGAACACCCAGGATTGATCTCCTTTAGAATGGACTGGTTGGATCTCCTTGCAGTCCAAGGGACTCTCAAGAGTCTTCTCCAGCACCACAGTTCAAAAACATCAATTCTTCGGCGATCAGCTTTCTTCACAGTCCAACTCTCACATCCATGCATGACCACGGGAAAAACCATAGCCTTGACCAGACGGACCTTGGTTGGCAAAGTAATGTCTCTGCTTTTTAATATGCTGTCTAGGCTGGTCATAACTTTCCTTCCAAGGAGTAAGCGTCTTTTAATTTCATGGCTGCAATCAGCATCCGCAGTGATTTTGGAGCCCAAAAAAATAAAGTCTGACACTGTTTCCCCATCTAATTCTGTATCTATATGCTCACAAAGGGAATTATTGATTTATCTAAAGAGGGCAGAAGTGATTTTTATTTGATGTGGATTGAAGGTTTCATTTTTTAAACTTGATATATACAACTAATTGTGAGGAGATTTCAGTCAGATTTATTTACACGATGAGAGGTTAAACAGATAATGCTAGAATTGATTTAAATTAATACAAGCATATAAGCCCGTATTTTAAAATTAAGCCTCATCTAAAAGAAATTTAGACTCTGAACAAATAAAAACTAGAAAATAAAACCCATGATGCTAATAAAGACACAATAATTGTCACCACTTACAGAGGGCATACAGCCATCAGTCTAACTTAATTCTGGTGGTAATCCTGAAGGGTCAATACCTTGAACCACCTTTCCAAAAGGAAAAGCTAATGTTTCTCAGACAGCTGCCCAAGGTGCAAGCTTTCTAAGATGTGGAGCTGGAATCTGAATCCAGATTTGAGAGCTTCAACAGGTGGCTGCTAGACAAACTAGGGCAAATCGTGACCAGATGCCTTCATGTATTTTAGCAGTAACTGCCAGCAATGTTCATTCTCTCTGGACAATTTATCGGGACAACTAAATCCTTTCTTGATGTGAGCTGTGCCAAATGCCCTATCACATTAAAAGCAGCAGAGAAACCTAAATATCAGGTTCTTTCCAAGCTGAGGACAGGATGATTTTCTCGTTGTACCTTGGCCAGTCCACACCCAGTTTTTCTCGCCCACTCATAGCTTTGGTTTCACCTCCCATGCTGCCCTAACCCACAAGGGGCCCAGCAAGTCATCAGGTATTTCCTCACAGTCACAATCCATCTGGTGCCTTCATCCACATTATCACAGCATCCCATAAGAAATCTGAGAATACCCGTCAATGAAGTGTGGAAACAATTATGACCAGACTGCTCATCACATCACTTGAGTAAGTGGATAATATTTGCTAACTAAGTGGCTGATGGCAAAAATCATTCCAGAAAGGGAAGCAGTGGAACCACCAGCCTCATCAGCAGCAGAAAATGAGACACAGGGCCACATTTCATCGCCCCTGGGACATGAGTCAAAATAATTCAATTTAGGATGACATATGTATTTAGTTCACTTGTTGAATTGCTCCACTCACAAAAAAAGAAAAAACCCAAAAAACCCTATCACTTGCTAGCACTGGTGGTTTGGTGCAAGAGATTCAGAGGAAGTCCCCATAGTCCAATTAGGAGAGAGTAAATTTTTGAATAACTCATGCATACAGTCCTTTTATTCTTGCATTTTCAATTGTGATGTCACATAAACTATACATTCTTCCTTCTGTAATTCAATAATTTTTGGTATATTCACAAAATTCTCTATTGTAGAACATTTTTTCACACCCCAAAGAAATCCTATGCCCATTAGCGGTCACTCTTCCTCCATCCCAAACCCTGGGAACCACTCTTCTGTCTCAATGGATTTGCCTGTTTTGAACACTTCATATAAATGGAATCACATATATGTGGTCTTTCATATCTGGCTTATTTCATTTAGCATGTTTGCAAGGTTCATCCATGTTACAGCATGCATCAGTACTTCCCTCCCTTTTAATGACTGAAAATTGCTCCTTTGTATGCTCATACCACATTTGTATTCATCCACCTACCAGTTGATGGACATCTGGCTTGTTTCCACTTTTCGTCTATTATGGAAATGATGAAACGAACATTTATGTACAAGTTTTTGTGTAGACATGTTTTTATTTCTCTTGGGTATATACTGAGCAGTAAAACTGCTGAAGTAACATGGTAACTCTATGTTGAACTTTTTAAGGATCTGCCAGTGTTTTCCAAAGCAAATGCATCATTTTAAATTTACACCAGCAACATATGAGGGTTCCAACTACATCCTCACTAACACTTGTTATTGTCTGTCTTTTTTACTATAGCCATCCCAGTAGGTGTAAAGTGATATCCGCTGCCTTTTTTGTTTATCCTTAATGACTAATAATGCTGAGCATTTTTTCATTTGTTTATTGGCCATTTGTAAATTTTTTAATAGAAAAATGTCTATTCAGATCTTTTGCACACTTTCTGGTTGGGTCATTTGTCTTTTTGTTACTTAGTTAAGAGTTGCTTCAAATAGTTAAAACTACAAAAAGGAATGTATTACACTCATGTTATACCAAATTTGAAATACATGTTTAAACAAACTCATATGTAGGCATATTTTGCTTGCAATTTAAGTACTTTTTATGAATATTTAGAAAATTAAGTTCTATTGTTATAATAAAACAGGAAAATATAAGAAGTATCAAAAGCTCTACCAACTCTTAAACAGACAGTAACAAAAATTACCAAGTAAATTTAGATTATAGGAAAATAATTTCAATACTTGATATATTAAGTCACATTATTAAGCTCCTCATTTGTAGGCTGGCCACATAATTTTTTCCAATGACAAGAAAAATTACCAATGGTTGCCAGATGCCCATCAATAATTGACTATTGTCTTCATCTAATTTGAAACACAGACTTGTTCAAATTTAGTAACACTTCATTACCTCAAGATTCAAAAACAAATGTCACGTGCATTTATTATATTTCTTACCATTAAAATGTTTCATCAGGAATGTGACAATTCCTAAAATGATAGAAAATCTTCCTTGCATATAATTTTAAACCTAATATTTCAAAGATTGTTCTATCTTGGAATCTTAGCAGAAATCATTTCAAAGTTTAAGACAGTACTTCTTTCTCAAGCACCTCAAATGAATTTTAAAGTATTTTATTCTATAGATAATTCCTAATTCCCCATTATGGTTGAGTTTTATGCATCATATCCACTACACAGGTCCTGGTTCCCAAGTGAGTCCAGACAAAATATAAGGCAGGGGCTACCCACTGGGTGAACACGGCCATTGTTTTCAGGGTCCAGTCAGATGGGACAAGAATTTGCTCCAAGTCCTTGGAGATGCACAAAACCAAAGACAACACATCTGGATGGAAGCCAAGATCAAAGCCGAGACAGAACTCACGGTGTGCCCAACTAAAAGTGTCAGGTGAAGATGGAAAGTGGGTGGAAAGCTTCACTCTCACTAGCGTCAACTCCACGAACACAGGGGTCTTACTTTCCGTCTACCTCCACACATAGCACCATGTAGGCACACTACGGATATTCAATCTATTATTTGCTAAACTTACGAATGAAAGTAAAGTTTGCAGCTTTATGTTTAGGGGCTAAAAGAACATTGAGTTCTCCCCTGTGTGTGCTGAGGGCCCTGGGGAGAAGTGGCCAAGAGCCCAGTCCACATGTGCTATTAGTGCAAGCAAGAACACCAAAATGAGTGGGGAATAAACAGTTCATCAATGAACATGAATCTACATCTGAAAGAACTGCCAGTCCTCCTCTGGTTAACATGCTGTTGACATTTCTCAAGTACAGGTCAAACTTTCCTACTTCTTTATGTATATCAGGGGTTGGCAAGCTGAGCTGCTGGTCAGATCTGGGAAGCAGTCTGTTTAATCAAGTTGTATAGGAATATAACTATGTGTACAGTTTGCATATTATCTATGGCTGTTTTCATAATACAAGGGCTGCCCTCATCAGCTTTGCACATACATAATTCAATCAGATATGTAAGTATTTTTAAAACCAAGTTTGAGTTGCCCACCATGAAATCAACTGGAGCCTGTGCACAGGCAAAAAGCCATAGAAGCAGGGAATTCAGTGTTCCCCTCTTCTCACTGGCAACTCCTCTCAGTATAGCAGTTTCTGCCTGCTATTGGTTGCTCTCCAATGCCTTCAGAACACTATATCCAGTATTTTTCCAGAATCCATAATTATTTCTGGGTTGGTCACACAGGAATTACTTAAAGATGGAAGTTCTTTCCTACATTTACTTCTAAATGCTATGAATGTTCAGACTCAAGGCTGTATCTCCAGCTGACACCTTTCACTTGAGTCTCTGAAACAACCTATAGGTTTTATCTGCATATTGGACTCTCAGTTTATATAAACTGACCTTAACTTTTCATCCAACTACTTCAGCAAATGTCACTCCCATTCATCCAACTGGCTGATTAAGAACAATCATTTGGGTTGTTCTCTTACCCCTAGAATTTACACCATCTCCCCATTATGCTGGCTCAGGTCACCATCACTTGTCACATAAATTACTAAAAACCTCTTGTCTCCCTGCTTCTACTTCCATCTCTTCAGTAAATTCACTCTTCACACTGCAGGCTAAGCCATATTTCTAAACAAGTCTGATCACATCAATCATTTCCTTAAATCTCGTAACATCTCAACACTCTTGTCCACAACTTCTAAAGTCAAAACCCCTAAGATGGCATGTTAGGTGTGTGCATGCTCAGTTGTGACCCCATGGACTGTAGCCCGCCAGGCTCTTCTCTCCATAGGATTTTCCAGGCAAGAATGCTGGAGTGGATTGGCATTTCCTCCTCCAGGGGATCTTCCCGACCCAGGGATCCAACCATCTCCTGTGCCTCCTGCATTAGAAGACGGATTCTTTACCACTGAGTCACCAGGGAAGCCATCTAAAATGGCAGAAGCAGCCCTTCAAGACCTGGCTTCTATCTCTGCAATCTGAGCTCTCATCATTTTGACTCATCTCTGTACTCCCTTTGAGATTCTCCCACATCTCCCCAGATTTTTTGCACTAGATTATCTCAGTGCCTGCATTTCTCTAGGCAATAAACTAGATGATTCTTCCTCCCTCTTCAAGTCTCAGTGGGTTATTTTCATAGAAAACTTTTCTCGGAGCTCTAGTTTGAGTTAGGTGTTTCTCCTATAACCACAGCACCTGACTCTATCCTACTTCTTTTATTGAGCACTTGCGTCTACATCCCCCACTGCGCTGTAACTTATATTACACTGTAATTCTAAGTTTCCCTCTAAACTTCAGGACAGGCACTGTTCCTTCCTGTTTAATCCCAGTATCTTACTTGGTTCCTGGTTCATAGTCCATACTTTACGTGTGTTGATGAATCCTCAAAAGGTATGGAGTGGAATTTTTTTAAAGGATTATTATCTTACCAGTGCCAAGTCTTATTTTCTCAGAAGTTGATCCAAGAAACCCTCATTCATCCAAGCAACATCTATTGAATGCTTAGCACGTGCCCAGCCCAGCGGTGGTTATAGTTATTCAGAGGTAACTGAGACAGAGCTACTGCTAGTGAACAGTTCACTGCCTAGTAGGGACGCGAGTGAATAAAGAAGTGATAAATATCATGCTAAAGCAGAAGCGTACATTAGACACAGGAGAAACCTTGCTGAGGGTAACAGAGAGACATCCGGAATCAGCTTTTGGAGGAGGAATGGTTTCCAAATAGCTAAAAAGTTGCATTTACTAACCAATTAAGAAACAGGCTAAGGACACGCCTAGGCAACCTCCTCCCGGCACAACCCCTCCCTCCCGGATGCAACATCAAAACAGTAAGTAGATCAAGCAAATAACTCCTGGGGAAAGAGTCTGCTTCCGTGGCAAGCTATTTACAATGCAGAAAATGAGATACTGTCTTTTTGCTTATAATAATGCCTAAGACTTCTTACAAGTCCCACATCAGTAAGGATCAAGCAAAATAAACATTCACATCCTGATGATGGGAGTATGAACTTGGTAAATTTCTTCAGAAGGCAATTTGGCAATATAAATCTTTTCTAAGATCAATCCCCAAAAACCTACTCCTGGAAATTAATCTTTCAAATAGTAACATAATATACACACAGATATATGGATAAGAATTTTAAAAATATTATTTGCAGTAGTGACAATGCAGTGTTGGGGCATTACTTCAGCCTGCAGCATACCAGGTTTCCCTGTCCCAGGCGATCTCCCAGTTTGCTCAAATTCATGTCCTTTGAGTCAGGCAAGGGTGTAAGAAAACAATTTTAAACACGAGTTCTTTAAAATCACCATACATTATCCCTCTTCAGTCAGCTTCCTGCAACCTGGGACATAACTCAGCCAGCAGGGGATGTAACATGCATGCATCTTCGTCCTCAGAGCCACCATCCTTCTGAGTCACACACTCAATCCAAAATGGACTGGCATAGTTCAATCACTGGCACGAAGAGGTAACTCTGGTGTCCCTGGGTGGTTCTGTTCTGCCTGCAGAGCTGCCTCCTCTTCTCCAGTGATTGGTTTCATGGTGACAATGAAACCTGTGCTCTTCAAATTCATCCTTAAAATTATAGCATCAACCAACTCCTTTATGTGCTATGAGATCAATACTGGTATGTTTCTTTACTAATCCTTCATGAGTAGCCTCCACACTGACTCCTAACTCCATTTAACCTGAACTTAAGTTCCTTCTTAAGAAGGAACTTAATTCAGAAGTGCTTCTACATAATCTCTTTTGATGAGCTTTTAGTGTACCTTTTAAGATTCTTTAGAGCAGTTTTTCCAAAACACATGGACTTTTATAAAGATTTAAAAAGCTAAAACAAAATTGACTTATCTAACATAGTGGGGCTGTGGTTCATGTGGTCGCAAAGAGTAGGACACGACTGAGCGACTGAACTGAACACAGTACCTAAACCAGTGCTTCTCGATCTTGAATATGCTTACAATTCACCTGAGATTCATTAAAATGCAGATTCTGATTACTATCCTGGGATAAGAATTGGCATGGCTAACAAAAGTCCAGGCAATGTCCAGGCTGTAGCTCCCCAGACCAAACTTTGAGTAGCAGTGACCATAATCATCTTTAATGGAAAAGCTGAAATATATATGCTTTCGAGAATTCCAAACTAATACTGTTTTACAATAATTTGAAATACAGTTACTGTTATTGAATCCTACTCTGCTTTCCATGTTCTTTCTGCCCTAGGAACCTGGAAGTATTTGCAACAAGTATTCTTACACACAAACACACATAATATTCTTTATTCAAATGTTGAGGACAAACCTGTACAAAATACTGCAAAAAGCTGCTTCAATATGGAGTCCCCACAACACATGCTTATGAATTGTGGTGTTGGAGAAGACTCCTGAGAGTCCCTTGGACAGCAAGGAGCTCAAACCAGTCAATCCTAAAGGAAATCAACCCTGAATATTGACTGAAAGGAGTGATGCTGAAGCTCCATTTGGCCACCTGAAGTGAAGAGCAGACTCACTGGAAAAGATCCAGATGCTGGGAAAGATTGACGGCAGGAGAAGGGGGTGAGAGAAGATGAGATGGTTGGATGGCATCACCAACTTGATAGACATGAGTCTGCGCAAACTCTAGCAGATAGTGAAGGACAGGGAAGACTGGTGTGCTGCAGTGCATGGGGTTGCAAAGAGTCAGACATGATTGACTGACCATTCAGGTAAAACCTAAATCAAATCCCTTATGATTACAGAATGGAAGTGACCAATAGATTCAAAGGATTAGATCTGACAGACAGAGTACCTGAAGAACTATGGACAGAAGTTTGTACCGCTGTATAGGAGGCAGTGACGAAAACCATTCGAAAGAAAAAGAAATGCAACAAGGCAAAATGGTTGTCTGAGGAGGCCTTACAAATGGCTAAGGAAAGGAGAGACGTGAAAGGCAAAGGAGAAATGGAAAGATATACCCAACTGAATGTAAAGTTCCAGAGAAGAGCAAAGAGAGACAAGAAAGCCTTAAGTGAACAATGCAAAGAAATATTAGAAGAAAACAACAGAATGGGAAAGACAAGAGATCTCATGAAGAAAATCGGAGATACCAAGGGAATGTTTCATGCAAAGATGGGCACAATAAAGGACAGCAACAGTAAAAGGACCTAACAGAAGAAGAAGAAATTAATAAGAGGTGGCAAGAATACACAGAAGAACCATACAAAAAAGGTCTAAATGGCCCGGATAACCACGATGGTGTGGTCACTCACCTCGAGTCAGACATCTGGAGTGTGAAGTCAAGTGGGCCTTACGAAGCATTACAACGAACAAAGCTAGTGGAGGTGATGGAATTCCAGTTGAGCTATTTCAGTCCTAAAAGATGATGCTGTGAAAGTGCTGCACTCAATATGCCAGCAAATTCAGAAAACTCAGCAGTAGTCACAGGACTGGGAAAGGTCAGTTTTCATGCCAATCCTAAAGGAAAGCAATGCCAAAGATGTTCAAACTACCATAAAATTCTGCCCATTTAACATGATACCAAGGTAATGCTCAAAATTCTTCAAGCCAGGCTTCAATAGTATGTGAATCGAGAACATTCAGATGTTCAAGCTGGACTTAGAAAGGGCAGAGGAACCAGGAATCAAATTACCAACATCCACTGGATCACAGAACAAGCAAGAGAATTTCAGAAAAACTTCTGCTTCATTGACTACGCTAAAGGCTTTGACTGTGTGGATCACAATAAACTGGAAAATTCTTAGAGAGATGGGCATACCAGACCACCTTACCTGCCTCGTAAGAAACCTGTATGAAGGTTAAGAAGCAACAGTTAAAACCGGACAAGGAACAATAGACTGGTGTAAAACTGGGAAAGGAGAAAGCCAAGGCTGTATACAGACACCTTACTTACTTAACTTATAACCTGGCCACCTCATGTGAAGAGCCTACTCACTGGAAAAGACCCTGATGCTGGGAAAGACTGAGGGCAAGAGGAGAAGGGGGCAACAGAGGATGAGATGGTTGGGTGGCATCACTGACTCAATGGATGTGAATTTGAGCAAACTCCGGAAGATAGTGAAGGACAGGAAAGCCTGGTGTGCTGCAGTCCACAGGGTCATAGAGTCAGATAAAACTTAGCAACTAAACAACAACACATAAAAGCAGGTCAGGCAGCGCAGTTGTAAAGAATCGCCCGCCAATCAAGAGACAAGGTCCAATCCCTGGGTCAGGAAGATCCCCTGGAGAAGGAAATGGCAACCCACTCCAGTATTCTTGCTTGGAAAATTTCACCAACAGAGGAGTTTGGTGGGCTAAGGTCCATGGGGTCGCAATGAATCAACACCACTAAGCTTCTGAACACTCACAGAACACATAAACTCCTCTCCCTCCCGTTTCAAATCAGGCTTAGTCCTCAGTCTTACATTCTATTCCTTCAAGGCTGACACTCCTTTATCAGGAGTACACAGGACTGAGATCTCTCCTACTCTCCAGAGCCCTTTTCTCTGCCCTTGATTTGCAGGTATCACCCTTCCCCCATCAGTTGCTTCAAGGAACCAGGGTGGAGTGGTTCTGAATCTCTGCTTTGACAGCTGGGTTTAAAGCTCAGTCCTACTGCTTAAATTCCTTGAGCCAAGTAAACCACCACCTAACCTGTTCCATCTAGTAAAATTAAGTCATTCCTACATATAAGGTTATGAGGTAACAGGAAATGTTTAAAAAATATTCAGCAATGTGGCACCAAATTAATACAGATTAAATGGAAGATACTACAACACTGACATACGGCATTCAGTACAATTTCGTTCACCTGAGAAATCCTCAACCATTATTTAAAAAGTCAAAACTTTTCTGCATTTACAATGATAGCTTTGAATAAGAAAAACTGAAAATAGTGGCCATAACATTGAACTATATGGTGGTGGTGTTACCTGTACTTTCAATCTACAAAATACAATAGTTTATGCTCAACCTAACAGCTATTATTATGAAATGTCTAATTCCAATTTCCAAAGCTAATTATTCTCTAAACATACATTCCAAATGGCTGATGGGAATCATGTTTTACCATTTGGAAGAGATTTCTCTTTAAAGCTGGGAAACTGGCATGTAAATTACCTGCTCACTGAATGTCGGTTAATGCAGAATTTAAGACTGAAATACAGGAAACTTCATCTGGGTCAGTACCTTTCAATCCTCAAGTCCAGTTTTAATTTTTAAAAAGTTAGCATATGACTTAAAAAAAAAGAATTTGAATCTTTCTTCACCTAATAAGACTAAACTTTAGTCTACCTCTAGACGGAGGGGAGGGGAAAATAGTGGTAGTGGAGTGAAATTATTGATTCAGAGGAAAATAAATTTTCTTCTGGGTTTTGATGATTAATGAAAGTAATTTAAACAACAAAAATGTATAGAATTGGGACACAAAAAATAATGGTGACTACTACCAGGAAATAAGATTAGATGTATGAAGAACCAAAGATAGTTTACTATGTACCTTTTAAGTTTCAGTAGGTAGTAGAGAAACTAAAATCTAATTACAAAAACCACTTAAAAATCAAGCTAGAACAATATGAATTTCAAGAAAAAATGTCACCCTTCGGGGATGGGGAATCAGTATTGGAAATTCAGTAATACATATAGCTTTTAAAAAACAGATGCTTTGTAATTTAAAAAACAAAGAGAAAGTGACAAAAGTTGCTATTAATGTACAATTAATGGAACAAAGAAAGTAAGGTTGGAAGTAGCTGCATCACGTGCTTGGCAGGAACAAATGTGCATGACGAAAGGAAAAAACCAAAATGACAAAAGGAGAATTCAAGTTATTCTTCAGTGTTCCAGATGTCTTGTTATGTTCTGTGACCATCAAAGGAAAAAGGCTACTACTTTCAAATGGTACATAAATTCAGGAGTCTTTATTTTGAAAAAAATATTCCAACAATGTTTCACAATGAACAATAAATCAAATATATCTACCATATATTTGAAATGAAAATTGAAATCAACCTGTTTTTGCCTAATACCTAAGACCACCTCTTGCAATTAAGACTGGTCTTCATAAATCTTGTCATATTAAAACATCTTCCAAGACATGCCCTGTTGACTAAAAGGGCCTTGCTCTTTCTTTCAGATTTCTCAGTTATCTCACTCCCTATTCTTAGCCTTAAGTGCTGATATTATTTCTCATAAACTATTCCAGAAACCAAGACTTCTCCTTGACTAATGATAAACACAAATAAAGAAATTCTCGACTCTATAATCTTGTGAAGAATAAGAACTGGAACTTTCAGTTATTACCCAAGTCTTTTCTAAGGCAAAGGGAGTTAATTTTGGAGAAGTAATAAATAAAACATGTGGTTGTGCCAAAAGATTTTGCCAAATTAAATTCTGTTCTCATCTCAAAAATAAGGTATATTCTAAGCTAATGTAGATAAGGAAAGGCACAATACCAACAAGTAGTAATAGAAAATAGTCCCAAACCTTGAACATTTAGAAACTTCAAGGGTCATGGAAAAATTAAAATTAAGGTGCTAAATAGACGTGAACTTGCACAATCTTCAATGAACTAACTGAAGGCCTTCACAGTTCAATTAAAAAGTATGAGATTTTTCAAACATCTTATTTTAAGACAGTCATACTGAATCTGCAGGTGAGATTCAAAATTGAATGTCTATTTTATTGAGTTTAGTGTCAGGCAGATTCATGACTAACCTTCATATACACATAAGGATATTCTCATTTTAACAATGTTTTTAAGTAGAAAAACTCTATAAACAAATATTCTTCAAAAGGGGCATCCACATAATGAAATCTTGGAGCTCCAAAGAGATAATGAATTAGAGGTGGATGTGACAATATGGAAAAATAACCAAGTTAAACAAAGAGAATCAAGTTATAAAACCATACATTTAAAACAACAGAGGACAGCAAGAGGCATATATATAGAGAGAAAGAAGTATATAAAATAAATGATAACATTTCTGAAAGACTATACAAAAACACAAGTAACTGTATTTCCCTGGGATGTGGGAATAGTCACAGGAAGGAGACACACTTTTCCACTTTATACCCCTTTGTATATTGCATAATTTTAAAGAGCATAAACATGTATTATATTTTGGTAACATATAAAAAACCTTTAAAGTCTTTAAAAAACCTGATTGTACCCATAGCGTTCTATGAAACACTGGGTAACATTAATTCACAATCCTTTCCTGCCTTTTTGCACTTAATGGTTATTTAGTCAAAATTAGAAGGCTTCTGGGTTGTTTGTTTTTTCTGTCCCTCAAGATTGAGAAAAAAAGGTGAGAATACAAGTTTTAAATCTCACTGGTTAAACTGTAATTTGGATAATATCTATTTAAGATTCCAGAGAACCAATTAAGAAATTAACCAATGAACATCTGAATCACCAATTAAAATATTTTATCCAGGATCACTTTTCCTGGTTACAAAAGCCTGAATCTTTAAACTCCATATCCCTGTGAGTTGAACAACCCTAGATTTCAAAAATATAGTTAAGTATGTTGAATTTTCCTCCATTAGCATAAAATAAGCAAAATACATAGAGGCTATCAAGTTTGAAAGGAAATACATTTTTGGCAAGAGTCTTCACTAGAAAATAGCATCATAAATTCAAATCCTACAGAACTGACTCCAAAATCAGAACAGCTAAAAGCTGGCAAAAGAGCCCTTTTATGTCTACTCAAGATTTGCCAATTCAAAGACCTTAAAACGTTTTTGAACGTTTGAGGCTCAGAAAATTTAGAGTAGGCGGCTGGTGGCCACCTTGAGAGTACGAACACCCTTCAAATTACACAAAATTTAACTTTTTAAAACACTGTGATGAAAAAATAAATAAAATAAAATAAAACAAAACACTGTGATGGTAAAACAAAACCCAACTGCAGAGAGCATTCAGAGTATATGCCATAAATGTGCAACCTCTACATTAGAACAATAATTGGACTTTTTAAACCAGGGTTTTCACAACACTTTCCAGATTAAATACTTCAGTGCCCACTACACTTCTAGAAGTAATTACTATGTTCAGTCATTCAGTCATGTCCAACTCTTTGTGACCCCATGGACTGTGGATGGCCAGACTCCTCTATCCACGGGATTCTCTAGGCAAGAATGCTGGAGTGGGTTGCCATGTCCTTCTCCAGGGGATCTTCCCAATCCAAGGATCAAACCCAGGTCTCCCACGTTGCAGGAAGATTCTTTACCATCTGAGCCACCAGGAAAGCCCTAAGTAAACTAGTGTTTAAGTGCTTACTGAATTAACAACACAAAAGGCTCTTTAAATACTACATACAATCACCAAATAAACAATAAATTTAATGAACTGGGTTGTGGAATTACCCATCTGTGCCCTCCTAGAGCTGGCCTGCAAAGTGAGACCGGTGTGTCTAACCGGTGTGTCTAAATCCAAGTTTAATTTAATTAACATCAGACTGGTAGCTGAAATCAGCCATGGTGAGAGTATTAATATCACATATATCAGTAAGCACTACAGAACACTTTTTCATGAGAGAAAAGCATTCACCAGCACAATATATGACCAGCACATCTTGGTCGTATATTCATTTGTTCAAATATACCACATAAAAATTTTAATGAATGACATGTTTTAAAATATACAAGGAAAAAGTTAACTAATGAATATAAACTCAATACAATAGGCTAATTTATAACACATTTTAGTAACAGTACCCTTTCAAAAGTAATTTTACTACTGTCTAGGGCACAGACTTAATAGTTGGAATGTTTCACAAAATAGGAGTTATTGTGATACTTCAAATGTCTCTTTATTTTAAAACCTGACCCACTATTTACCCCCATGAATTTACTTGTAAAGTTTAAATAAAACCCTAGAGAATAAACTACTGATTTCAGCAAATTATGAATGGAATCCAAATTAAAAATGATTTTTATTAGGTATATAGGATATAAAAAGAGATTCTCTTAGAATTTCATATGATTTTAAAAAAAAAACTGCTTACACATAAATGTGAGAGCCTCTTAATCCAACAATAAAATACCTGCTCCCCAGAGCAAAAGCTCTGTCATTAGCTGCATGCCTTGCTTGCTTCTTTCAACCTTAGTATGAGCCCACTTTAAGGACCATATGAGTTAACACATGAAAAGCATTTAGCAAGTTTCTGATACACTAAAAGAGCTTAATAAACCACACTCTGTAATACCGTCACCATTATTACTTTCAAGTCATATCTTTAAAGAAATATATCTTTATAAGGTCCCGTAGAGATTAACTTTCTGATATAAATCTGAGACTGCAAGTGGAGGCCAAAGATGAGGTAAGTCATTCTGAATGTGAGCAGGAGCACAAACATGAACAAAGAGGCCCAACAAGCAAGGCACAGGCCGGCCTGAGGACAGCAGCATGTTTTACTGTATGCCAACAAGAGCAGCAAGAGGTGACTAGTATCATAAACTACCTTTTACAAAGTCACAATGTCTTCAAAAGAATTTTAAAATATTCTGTTTAAATGAGAAACAACAAGTGTTCTTTCTAAAAATGGACCAGTTATAAAAAACCACTGGGGGAAAAAACCCAGAGCAAATTTTTTTCTTAAGAAGTAAACACATTCCTTTAACTGTAGCCAACATCTTGGAAGGTAATGTCTTTTGTTAGAGAAATCCTATTTTCATTCCCCCAATATATATATATACACACACACATACACAAAGTTAAAAATTCTTTGTTAACTATAAACACAGGAGAGATAAGAAATTATTCATTTTTGAACTTTCTTTAGCAAGGTGTAATTTTAAAATAGCTATCTGACACTCCACCAAAAGAATACCACAATTTCAAAGTGGTCAGAAGAGTAAATAATTCCAAAATAAGTACTAATATCCAAGAGCCAGAACTTGGAATATTCCTTTTAAAAATGAGATAGTCACCAATTTCATCATTACTGAAATACATTCAAATAAAAATCAAAAGAAGAAAATCCAGAAAACAACATTTAAGAAGTTTGCCATTTCAACTGAAATTTAAATTTTTCCCATCAAGCCAACAAAAACACTAAGAAGTTCAGGGAGCAGTATATCTACCCTACAACTAAACATCGTTGTCACAGAAAATACAAATTTAAAGTGTTGTGCAGTGGTTCTTAAACCGCTATAGTCTGAGAAACCCCGAGGGTCCCCCCAAACCCAAAGTCAAAACTATTTTCAGCATACTAAAATGCTGTCTGTTTCACTCGGGGTTTCACAAGTGCATGGTAGAGTTTCCCAGTGCCTACACACTATGTCACTTAAAAGAACTGCATCGTGAAAGCGGTATCCCGCTGCTTCTATTGGGCCAGATTTTTAAAGAGATGTGCAAAATGTAAAACAATGGTCTTCTGTTCATGGAAAACAGTTATTTGCCACCAAAAATGGTATTTATGGTTACTGTGTAATGAGTTTATTACTGTTACATTTAGGTGAATAAATATGTTTTAAAACCATCTCAGTACTACTTTCTAATACAGCAAATACTGAGCAATACAAGCTACATAAACAAAAGCTTTTTGGAGATCTTCAGTAACTTAAAAGAGTTAATAATCCTGAGGCCAAAATGTTTGGAAAGCAGCCAGTTAAGTTATTCTCTTCATTTTACCAATTTACAGGAACTGTACCAACGAGGATATATGTCGGAAGCTGGGGCAACTCAGAAGTAAAACAAGAACTGATGTGCTTCTTCAAATTTACAGGAAGAATTATTCTGCGGAAGCAAGTGACTACCTGATCTCTATCTTCACAAAAATAAGAGTAAAATATACCTTTAAAGTAATCAATAAAGCTTGTCACCCTAAAAGAAAATTTTCTTTCCTGAGCAAACATAAAAGGAGAGAAGATGACTCAACCATTAAGTCAGGAAACTGCATCTTCATGTTGCTAAAACTGAGTATTTTCTCCTCTTCACTGTTCAACACAGTTCTGATAGTCCACAATTAAAACCAGAAGCAAATCTGAATATCTGATATGAAAGTCTCAGGATTCAAATCCACATTAAAGTTGGATCACTTCTTACACTAAGCATTTTGATTTTATAGCATTCAAAGTCAACAAGTTTCCACTTAATTACAAACCTCAAAGTTTACCCAGAAAAAAAATAGTCTTTAAAATTATTTTAATAACAACTGTTTAATTTACTTATTTCTTAGATGGAAAGCCTGGTAGGTTAACTGGGTAATGGCCTTCAGTGGTATAGCATAACTTGGTACAAGAGTTGATTGGGACTCAATACAATCTAAAACACAGGAATTCAAAGACATCTTTTAAGTATTCCCTCCATGAGGGGGCTGGAAGGTGACTCCAAATATTTGGAGAGAGTTCAAGTATACACCAACACACACCCAGACCTTTGCAGCATTCATTTAATTCTAAGAGAAGAGGCGTACTGCTCAGAAAGGGGGCAGAGACTTCCCAGTCTGATCAAAGTAGTTCAGATAACTATACATTCAGCTAGGTATGCACTGGACAGCAACGCTTCAAGAAGTTTAAAACTCAACACAGATTTTAATATACTATGAAAACAACTCCTGTAGTCACCATTTGAAAAGGTATTCAGCACAAATAATGTCTGAGGAAACTGATGTTCACCTCTTTTAATATGAAAGCTTTAAAAACAATTTTAAGTATTGTAAGAAAACTCTTCAAATATGTATTACATATTTAGATATGTAATTTCACCTTTTCTGGATGACAAAGAGTCACAGTAATAGGCAATTTTCAGAAGATGATGTATATACTGATGCCCTCTAAACTGGGCTGGCTGTCCCTACACTAACTAGTCTTGGACAGTGTATGCTTGTCATACATTCTATCTCCTTCGTTTCAAGCAATAACTTCTGAACTGTTAATATGCCACGGTCTGGGAAATCTAATAATCAAAATTTCACATAAAAACATGAGCTCTAACATATGGACTTTGTGACTTCTGTGGGCTACTCAAAGGCATTTAAAAAAAAAAACTATTACAAGTTTTTCAATTGTGTTCTGTTTTGATGAGACTGCCAGATTATCACTGGATGAATGAGGCATTATATAAATATTTAATCAAGTTCACTTGAATATTAACATAAAGATATAACTAAACATTAGTACTGTTGCCTTTTTAAACAAAGTATTCTATAACTTTAAGGTAACACCGGGTTCCAGTTTCTTTCCCCTAGAAATGATCATAAACAAATGTCCTATTAATATCAGTTTGTCCAAAGAAAAAAAACTGAGGTGCAATCATGTCACAGTTAATGCATGTCTGCTTCCAATACATTCAAAGACAATATTTAAAAAAAAAAAAATCAATAGTTAAAATAAGCCTTTTGCAGTCTGAGAATTCAAGATACTTAAAAAAATTTGTAAATACACATACATGCAGTTCTTCATATATACAAATTTTCACAAAATTAAGAAGTTGCTAAGAAATTAGAAGGATTACAGTGAATCTAACAAGCTACATTAAATGCTTTACCACTGACATATTCCTAAACATAGCAGTCATAGTAGTTTTAATAAATTTTCTACATGGCCTTTTTATAAAATTTGCTTTTAGACATAAAAGTTAGTCACTAGAAGTCTTCTGAAACTCTAATTTAAGAATTCAAGATGTTCTCAATTCACTACTGATATTTAAGGCCACTTTGGTAAAGGCATTGCAGCAAGAACACAAAACAATAGCATATTTTCTAGTATTTATTTTTTTTCACCTGCAAACTGTTGCAAAACATGATCAGCTTTATTATGCAGACAGGTATCCCTCTACATTTTGAAAGAATTTAGGCATGTATAAACAGAAGAGCTCTTCAGAAAGGAAAAATTCAAGAATGACTAAAACCTTCCAATTTTGACTTTGTAACTTTCCAGTAGCAATGGTTAAAGTGATTTTAGGTCATTCATTCCCAGATATAAGACAGCACCTTTAAGTGGCTGAACTATTTCCCCAGTAACATTTCTCACATAACAATGTGTTAAAGTTACAAATACTGATATGCACAAGTAGCTAATTTCTAAGAAAAATATGTACAGTACTGCAGCATAATGAATGTGGTATCTGCAATAACTTAATATTAGCCAATTTTTAATATACATGATACCGCTACTTTTTTTTTTTTTGCCAATTCACAGGTTAAAAGTTGTTACTGGAGCCCTCTGTTTTGCACATATTACCTGGTGTTTAATACACAATGCAGGCTTTTTAAAGACTTCTCTTGTGTTTAAAGCTAAGATCAGTGAAACAAGACAACAGTGCAAGAGGCGGAGAGATGTAATGTGACCATGTAAAAGTTCGTTCCAGTAAAGTGTCTATATAAGGCTATAAGAAAGGATTGGTTGATGAGCTTCCTGTTGGAAATTGTCCTGTTGGTGCACCAGTCTAAAGGAAAACATAAGACAAAATAAACAGACAGACAAGACAGTGTGGGAAAATAAGAAAATAATAATATTTTTTAATTAGATTAAGTATGATTAAGTGAAGTCGCTCAGTCATGCCTGACTCTTTGCAACCCCCTGGACTATATATAGCTTACCAGGTTCCTCCATTCATGGGATTTTCCAGGCAAGAGTACTGGAGTGGGTTGCCATTTCCTTCTCCAATTTAGATTAGGGTTTTATAATTACTGGCAACCATATTTATTCATTCCGATTATTAAGGCAGGAGAAGGAGGCAACAAAGGATGAGATGGTTGGATGGCATCACTGACTCAATGGACAGGAGTTTGAGCAAGCTCCAAGAGACCATAAAGGTCAGGAAGCCTGACATGCTGCAGTCTGTGGGGTCACAAAGAGTTGGAACATGACTTAGTGACTGAACAACAATTACTGTTATTAGCAATATACTGTAACACAACTATAGGTTACCAGGCAATGTGTTGTGTCTTTTATATCCATTACTTCACATAATTCTGTTAACAGATTCCAAGAAGGGATTGGTCCAAAAATATACATTTACAACTCAAACTAAATCTGACTCCAGGATTCCTTTTTCACATTGGTCACTAAATCAGCAGCCTCTCTCATAAAGCAGAATTTTGATAAGAAAGCATACAAGTTTCATGTCTACAATAGTTTACTGTCAATGTTTCGCTTTCCAGCTGATCAATGTGTTTTCTTAAATCAACAAAAGATTGTGCTAATGGCTGCCTCTTGCATCTGGGAGGAATCACATCCTGCTTTTCCCACTCTGAAAACAATGCAACGACCTACAAAGTGCTTAAAACTGCATCTCACTTACCATAAAAGGATTACTAGACACTCCAGCAGCTGCAACTTGACCAAAAGGGGTTACCACTGGCTTTGTTTGTCCAAATGCTGCAAAACCTGCACCTTGTTTAAAAAAGAAAACCCAACAATTATAACCTATACCTTTGAGAGACAATCAAGGAGTTTCAGAAAAATCCCTACTAGAGCATTAATAATTTAAAAAATCAATGTTAACATGTTGAGTCTCAAGTTCTTCAAATTAAGTTAAAAGTTTCAGTGGCATGTCTTAAAGAACTTACATTGACTCCCCAGAAATGATTAATGATTAATTCCAGTCTGTCCCAGCTATGTAAGTTGCTGACAAAGGATTTAATCAAAAGATGAGTTTGCTGACTATTTAAGAGAGGCTGTGATCCAGGGATTTCAAACTTCAGCAAATGAACAGCCAAAAAACAAACAAAATCTACCGAAAACAAACAAAAATGATGACAACAACAAAAACAAAAACTGAAAACTTTCTCTAGTGAATCTTCTAAAAACAAGTAACAAACTCGAACTACAACAAAGTTACCTTTAGTCTATGCCATCACCACGACCAACAAACAACAATAAATACAATAAATGGAACAAAATAAACAGCTCTCCAATGCAAAGCAAACACTCTGGGTCTATAAAGTTTCCTTTTAAAATCAAGAAGCATATTATAACACAGAACATACAAGAAAGATACTGGAGATCCTGAGAAAGAAGAGGTACTCTTTAGTCTCAGATTACTTCCAAATCTGTAATCTGGTCACAAAAACTTACTACGTCACTCAATTTTCTGTGGCCTAACCACAGGCTCCTATATCTGTGTAATGAACACCCAGTAGATAACACCAGAGCATTCTTTAGATAAATCTTTTCGTCCAAACATTCAAATTATGATAAATAAAGGTTACCTGCGATGAACTTGGCACCAGCCAAATGTTAGCTCTTACCATTGGGCTGTTGAGAAAAAGCTGTCTGTTGAGGAAAAGCTGCTTGGGCTGGGAAGGTTGGCTGCTGGAAGCTGCCACTAAAGCTGGTGGGAAGACTATAGGGAGCGGGAGTCCCGAAGCCCGCAGGCATGCTCATGGATGCAGTGCCAAAGGTCGCCGCTGGTGAGAGAAGGAAAGGCTGATCACTTACAAACGAAAAGGGAGGTTGTCTATACTCATTCTCAGCAAAACAGACATCGTTTACCTTAAAAATAGAAAGATGTATTTTAAATCCCCAAACTCCAACAAACTTAGGAGCAAGTTTTAGTGCCATATAGTTTAATGTAAGCTACAAAGCTATCATTTGAAATCATAAGTAAACCTCTCAAAGTAATTATATAAATTTGAGTCTAAATAGCAGTCTACTTTTAAAGTCCATCATCATTCAATTCACATGTATGCTAGTATATACATTTTTAAGTTTTGCTCTGTTATACACAGTAAAATAGTCAAACATTTAATAATATCTACTGAACTGTCTACTATAATGTAGTATATGTATTCCTGGAAAAACCTCTGGAAAATAGTTCACTTAAAAATAAAACTTACAGGAAAAACAGGGTCTGCGGCAGGCCACTCAAAACCTATGCAGCTTTGTAACCATAGTCAAAAAATGGATGGGGGATAATCCTAACAAAAACATTAACACAATTAAACTATATAGACTCCCATTCCTTTTTTGAAAAGTATAAAATAACGAAGATTTCTTTGCATAAGCAGTGAGTGAACTCTGGGAGTTGGTGATGGACAGGGAGGCCTGGTGTGCTGTGATTCATGGGGTCGCAAAGAGTCGGACACGACTGAGCGACTGAACTGAACTGAAGGGGTATAAGGAAGATAATATTAGGACCAATGAGTTTATAGAAACTGGGGCAAAGTACACAAAAACTGAACAGAAGATGAAATAAACATTCTTAAAAGAGGCAAAGAATGTAGGGATTAATGACACTGTACTCAATAACTACCATGGCCTGCCATATCCAGTCACTATAACTTCATCGAATGAAGGATTCATTCACAGGTTGGGGAAATCTGTGTGTGAACTACAGCTATACACACACACACATATATGGTATGCTGCCATCACCCCCCACTTACAAATGACTTATGAATTCACATTATTACTCATATAAAAACATACATGGTAGCAGAACAATATATTACTTTTTGCTGGTGATTCAAAACAGAACCTTTCAACTGTTCTAGGAAAGAAGAGCCAACAATGGTTGCTTTTAATACAGAACACTAGCAATTACATAGTGAAGTATTTTCAGCATTATGTTATCAAACAACATAATTCACTGCATTTTCTGATTCTAAGAAAAAAAAATTACCAAGCTGAAAGCTGACTTAAGGCACTGAAATTAATACTACAAGTGCTATAGAGAATTAGCTTTTATTTAAAAAATTAAAAATGTTATGGATGTTGTTCAAAATAATTCTCATAATCCTAATATTTCTAACAGTGCAATTCTCAGTGAACCTAATTAGATAGTAAAATTTTAAATATTACTTTTTATTATTCGTAAGAAAAAGGAAACTAAGCCACTGGGAAGCAAGTGAATTAAAGAATAATAAGCACACTGCAAGGGAAACAGAAGCGTTTCAGAACAGACAACAATACACTGACATAACTTTGACAGATCACTTTTTAAGAAAGCAGTATAAAGCAAAAGTTGGCTACAGTTAAGCAAAGCCAAACTCCATGGAATAATGTGGTAAAATGGTTTGGTACATAGAAAAGGTGTGTCACTCAAAGAACTATGAATTCAAACTCAAGAAAAATAATCAAAAAAGCTATTAACATTCTAATGTGACCATGGAGGTAAGCAATATGCCTTTCAATATTAAAACATAAACTACCACAGAAGATTTTCATGTAAGTTTAAAATATAAGTTACTCCCAATGCCACACATCCATGCCCACTCCATTTTAAAACATGGAAAAAACTTAACTTCACATGCAGGGATCCAGAACACTAGCAGAAGCTTCCACAAGCAGGTAGACAAATTGCCACACAAACCTAGATATTAGCTGTGGCCACCTACCAAAATGAGCGTGAGGAAACACTTGAGAATGCATTGCTCCAGAAAGGCCTTACGGAAAGCCATAAAGAGACCAATGTCAATTAACTTATGAGTAACTATTGTCAAAATAAAAGTAAATTTGTTTCATTAAAAAATTCAAAAATTAGAATACACTTACAAAGGAGATAGCATAAGAATACATAATAAAAACACACTCACAGAGTCTTTACTTCAACTATATTCATGATACTAGTATTTACACTATTTGAAACAAAGAGATTAGAATAATACCAGAAAGACAAATATCAAAGAAACATTTATGAAATCCAACTTTTAAATAAACACATTTTTTTTCATGTGAAGATGCAACAATATACATAAAATGATTTTCTAGGCCTCACCAGTTACACCCAAAAATGCTATTCATAGAATCATCTAAAATAATCTAGCATCTACCTTTTAGCATTTAAAAAGTCAAATCTCAGAGAAAGCACCTGAATAATGTTTGTTTTATTTTCAACTCCATACATTAACTAGAAACTAGTAAAGATAACTCGTGAACAAATTATTCAGGGTTTTGTCAGTGGACTCCATTAGAAAGGTGAGCAGCACTTAAAATATGATGGCTAAAAAGAGAGAGAGAAGAGAAATTCATCCCGTGCAGATCTTAACCTGCATGACTGAGGTCAGACATGTTATACGTAAAGAAAAGAACCCAACAGAAATTAAATTTAGGTTAAATACTAGAACCACTGTTTAAACTATCCCGAGTGGGACTGTTTCTAAAAATACATATCCACGCATTTTAAAGAAGCATACTTAACTAACTAAATTTGGGGGAAAACAACAACTGAGATACGAAAGTGGTTCTGAGTCTTGGTTCTGTTGTTTTCTAATTACAGGACACCACAACTTCTTCAAGCCTCAGTTTCCTCATTTGCAAACAAGGGATGGAGAGGCAGATGCAGTAATACCTAATTTACAAAGCTGCTGTGATTAAAAGTACTACAGAGTAAATATTCAATGAATCTGTTCTTTTTTCTTGCTAACTTAAAAGATGCTGTTTATAGCTTGTTATAAATTCAACAAAAGGTTGACTGAGGTGGAAGGGTTCTGTGATAAACAAGCTTGGTCACTTTATCTCCTTTCTTAGAGCATGTTACAAGCTCTGCGAAATCATGCATTAATAATACTGGTTCAATTTTGTGTTATTAACTCAGCACTTCCCATATGCTTTTGGGCACAGAACCCCTTCCCACGAAGCACTGTGATAAAATCACCTCAGGAGACATGTTCTACATAATACGCTTTGGCAAAACCTGACTTTTAGTCAACACTGACTGTTAGCTAGTATTAACTGCAGTACTCAATCTATAACACTGATGCCTAGTCCTGGGCTGCTATTAAAATATTTCAGGCTTGTCTTTAACAAGCTTTTTGAGATATAACTCATATATCATACAATTTGTCAACTTAAAGGTAAAATTCAGTGTTTTATTCTTTTTTAAAAACACATTCACCAGGTGTACAACCATCATCACAGTTTAATTTTAGAACATTTTCACACCCCCCTCACTAAAAGAAATTCCACACCTATCAGCTCTCCATTTTGCCCTATCTTCTTTCTGTCTCTCTAGGTTTGTCCATTCTGGACAGGTTATAAATGGAATCACATATTATATGACATTTTGTGACTAGCATCCTTTATTTTCCCTGCTGTTTTCTAGGTTCATCCATGCTGTACCATATATCAGTACATATCATTACCTTTCACTTTTTATTATCAAAAACACTCCACTGTACAGCTATACACATTTGCCTTATCCATTCATCAGTGGATGGTCACCTGGGATATTTCCATGTTCAGTTGTGTCCGACTCTTTTGAGACCCCATGAACTGGAGCCTGCTAGGCTTCTCTGTCAATGGGATTTCCCAGACAAGAATACTGGAATGGGTTGCCATTTCCAACTCCAGGGGATCTTCCTGACCCAGGGATCAGATCCTCGTCTTCTGCACTGCAGGCGGATTACCACTGAGTCACCTCAGCTGAGCCAAGACTGTTTCCACCTTTGACTACTAGGAATAATGCTGCTTTAAATAACTTGTACACAAGTTCTTGTGTGGACATATAATTTCATTTACTTTCCTGTAAGTGAAGTGGGTGAAACCGGTGGAAACAGTGCTGGTTTTGAAGCACTCTGGGACTAATACTAGTCATTGGTTAATCAGGCAAATCCATCTAATTGGTCTTCACCTAAGTAATAAAATGAGGATACTTGGCTAGATGCTACCATGATTCTTTTGGTTCTACATTTCTACAAGTTTATTTCTCGGGGGGGTGGGACTTTTAAAACCATTCATTTATTCATTAAATGAATATCAGAAAATAAAGGATACTCATTCAGGGGCAAATGAGAGATTTAAGAGTTTTAAGAGAATGTCCTAAATAACTGAAAACTATAAAATTAACTTTATTAATTAAAGGGTTCAAGGGCTCTAGAAAAACAGAATGCTAAATATTATAGAATTCTAAAAAAAAAAGTCTTAGGCTACATTGTCCAGTTTTTTGAAGGTTTCTATATAACATGGTAAAAGAAGGCCCAAAAGCTAGTAAATGCAGGAAAAAAATTATTATTAAAATGTGTGTTTTAAGAATGAAATGTATCAGCAGAACTTTCTAAATAGTTTGCATAGAACTATTATTTAATACCTCTTTCAAAAGCTATCTCAAAAGGAATTTAACAATACTAATATATGAGAACAACAACAAAACATATTTCCTAAAGAACTAATATTAAGTTTGATGATATAAAACACTGAAAGTACTTAAGCACAGTGTATTTGTCAAAGTGTTGTTTATATCAGCTTCAACAGAAACGTATTACATAGTTAACAATTACTTTGACTCAGTCAATTCAATAAGACGATCAATGTGATAAATCAAAATGGTTTACAACAGAAAAGATATTTTACCTTGAAATAAAAAGACTCACCTTTCAATAAATTTTGCTTAGACTGAAATTAAAACTACTTTATATTATCTGAACAAGCTTTCTGAGATATAATTTGTACACTTTATATTATTTCACATCTTATATAGAACCTTAACTTTCAGGACTTTTGTACTCTAAATAATGGTAGGGGTGGTGGGATGATAATCCTAAACTCTAATAAAAGAACCAGTCTGGAGGTACAATCACAAAAGAAAAATAACAGGAATGATTTACCAAGTATATGGGCTTCCCAAGTGGCACTAGTGGTAAAGAACCTGCCTGTCAATGCAAGAGATGTAAGAAACGCAGCTTCAATTCCTGGGTAGGGAAGATCCCTTGGAAGAAGCCATGACCACTATAGTATTCTTGCCTGGAGAATTCCATTGATAGAGGAGCCTGGCAGGCTACAGTCCATAGGGTCAAAAAGAGTCAGACACAATTGAGCAACTAAACACACACACCCAGCCTCCAACTGTATACAATAATGCAAAGACGATGCAAGGTGATCTGCATCATCTAATTCTCACAATATCCCCGACAGAGAATACTGTTCACATTCTATACAAAAAGACAATAAAATTCAGAGGAGTTAGATCAACATGACCTTGGTCACGGTATAATATATTTCCATCCTTCAGTTGTCAAATAGGGTTATAATAGCTATAAACATCTCAACAGTTATTATTATTACTGCAAATAATGTATTTTCCTATCACTTTTCCTCCATTCATTAAAAAAATAATATACAGAAGGCATTTTTAGGATTACCGAGTTAGTAAATACTAAACTAGGATTTGAACACAAATCTGCTGTATCCAAAACATATGCACTTAACTTCCCTGAGCCTCAGTTATCTCAGCTGTCAAAGAGTGATTAAAACATCTGATGAGAGTTAAGAGGACTAAATGAGACAATGTACAAAATACCATGTCATGAGACATTTTAAAAACATTCCATGAAGTCAAAATAATATGCTCAGGAACAGAAATATTATATACATCATCCAGTGATGAACAGTATATTTTGTCCAAAACACAACAGAAATCTGAAATAATCACTGATTATGTTTAAGCATAGTGTATTTTTATGTATTTGAATGAAAATAAATCATTAAAAATTATGTGCAAAATTCAAATACCTTATACAACATATATTCTGTGAGATAGCAACAGATTATGAATGAAGACATTATATGAAAATGGAAGTTATGTTTCAAACTTCCAATATTACGGTTCTCAACCTCGCCAATGACAAAAAAATGTGCTAGTAATTAGTAATTCTTAATGGTGCAAATTTATTGTGATGTTAGAAGCACCTTACTCTCTCAAAATATCACATCAACATATGCTGTAAGTCAAGTTTAAGGCTTTAGTTCTAAAGTTATCTAAATCTAAAAACTGACAAATTCAGCTTAATGGGTACTGGGTCATACCAGTACACTTGCCAACACTCCAAAGTACTGGCAAATAACTCTGGTGTTCAGGGTAATAAGACAAAAATCAAAGAGGCAAAATATAAGAAATGCATAGCTAGCTTACAATATGAATCAAAAAGAAAAAAGAGGGGGAAGGATAAGAGGATTTTTTTTTAAAGTTATAAAAAGAGAAAATATTCAAATTATTATATCCCAAGTTAAACCAGTTTAAACACCCCCCAAAAAATGTTAACAACCCTAAAAGAGATATGCACCGGAAAAATACCTCATTATTAAGATCTCATGTATCAATAATAAAATCCATCCATTCCTTGCAATCCCAAGCAAAGGAAAAAAACTGACACATTTTTTCAATTAGTTATAATAAATAATTGTGAAACCTGATCAACAAATAAGTCAGAATTATAATGTTCAAGTACCACCTCTGTCATGAACCGGCAGTGTGGAGTTAAGGCTTTAACTCTCATCTCTATGCTTGATTTCACACCTAAAAAATGAAAGCTTTCAATGGTGGGGGGTGCTAGGTAACTTACATGGTCCATTTTCTTTTTTTTTTTTTTAATTGGAGGCTAATTATTTTACAATATTATATTGGTTGGTTTTGCCATACATTGACATGAATCCGCCCTGGGTGTACATGAGTTCCCCTTCCCGAACCCCCCTCCCACCTCCCTCCTCCCCTTATCCTCCCTCTGGGTCATCCCCGCATACCAGCCCCGAGCATCCTATAATATGCATCGACCCTGAACTGGTGATTCGTTTCACATATGATAATATACATGTTTCAATGCCATTCTCCCAAACCATCCCACCCTCACCCTCTCCCACAGAGTCCCAAAGACTGTTCTATACATCTGTGTCTCTTTTGTTGTCTGGTCCATTTTCAACTATTAGGTTCTAGGATTCTATAAACTTTCAACTAGCATATGTTTTCATAGATGAAAACTAATCCACTTCATAGTCACTTCAGTAAGAAAGGAACCTTATTTTCTAATGTTCTTCATATAGTGTCTTTGCGGTATATACCTTTCCCAAAGTTTACTGTTCTGTAATTTACATTTCTTACCTGTTGCTCCTCTGGCATTGGTCTGAAATGGATTTGTAGAAGATGCCACAGAAGGACCAGCAGCAGCAACAAATGGATTTGTGGAAGGTGTAGCTTTAAAAAATTATAAGATACACTATAAAATCCTAATGCATTTGTATTCAATTACTTAAAGTATTTGTTCATATATTTATGAAGATAGAAAATTAGAGCTTTCTGATAATAAACTGGTGCTTTGATCGTCTTCTGGTATCCCTAAGAAAATGCAATACTATATATATATATATATATTTGGACTCCATATAAAAATCAATACATATACCAGAAACACATACCTCCAAATGGAGCAGGCACACTTGAAGACGCAGGCTGTGTCTGTGCAGAAGCACCCACTGGCACTGCTCCAAACACATTACTGAAAACAAGTATTGAAAGAATTCATATTTTGAGAGGGGAAAAGAGCAAAGGTAACCTAACAACAGGGTTGCCATAAAATACGGAAAAAATAATACTGAACATATCATGTATCACATCAGCTCTCAAACTTTTTAAGTCTTAGAATTCATTTACATTCTAAAAAAATGAGAACCCCAAAGAGCTTCAAGATGCTCTATCTACCAATATATAGTACATCAATTAAAACAGAAATTTAAGAATTTTTAATTCATTAGAAAATAACAATAAAGCCATTCATATCGGATACTTTTACAAATCTCTTTAATGACTGGTTTAATGGATGATCAATCTGTTGTGATATGTTGTTTAGCTTGATGCATATGAAGAAAAAACTGGCCTCATGTGGCATCACAGTTGAACAAAACAGGAGAATTTTAACACCTTTTCCAGATAACTATGTATATCTTGCTTGATATCATTCCAAAAACAACAGTTACAGTTTCCTAAAGGTTAACTGCAATATGGTCCAACTCTCATATCTGTACAAGAGGAGAAGGGAAGGACAGAGGATGAGATGGTTGGATAGCATCATCAACTCAATGGACATGAGTTTGAGTAAACTGGAGACAGTGAAGGACATGGAACCCTGGCATGCTGCAGTTCATGCGGTTTCAAAGTTGGACACAACTCTGCGACTCAACAACAGCTGTGATATGGAATCTGAAACCGTATCAATGAACTTTGATGCACTCTCTTAAAGTAACATCCAGTAGTCTATTTTACACTTTAAATGAATCTTTTACTACTTTTGTATCATTTGGAAAATACTTGATGCCAATCTTCAAAATGTCAACATATCTCCTAATGCAAAATAAAAAAACAACCATTAATATCACCATCCATCTCATCAGAAAAGAAATAGGAAGCTTAACATTAAGCTCATGGTGGCTAATAAATTTTCCAAAATTCTACTTAGTTGCTTGAGAGTGTTTATTTTAGCCATTATTTTCCCTAAAGTGACAGACTTAAAATTTCATTTTTGAGAAAACGTCTAACAAATATCCAAATCTGAATAACCATGATTTGTTTAGTAATCATATTTTCAAGAAAAAATGGTGTTCCAGAAAACAAGTAGCTGGTTCATTCCACAACTCAAAAAACCACACAAGTTGGTTTTCCTCAAGACAGCTTTATACTTCAGTGTACACCAGAACTACTTGATGCATACCATACTTCAATACACAGAAAATTAAGACGTTTAAGGGTCTAGACTCTGTTATACTCTGGGGACCACTTATGACTATAATGTAATACCCATAAACCACTTCATTACATATACCCTGTCTGTGTTTCCAGACTTTATGGCCACTTTGCTATAGTTCACTATTTTATATGTCTAACGTAGACAATATTAGTAAAACAAAAATACAGAAATACTCAGAATTTTATTCTTTGGATTCAATTTTTCCCATCTGCCATACAGAAAATTTGTTACTGGAGAATGGACCCAACTAACTAGTGTTGCAAACCCTATCATTTTTTTCTGGAAAAGGTGCTAAAAGGGAAAAATAAGTTACTCAGATAAAAGAGACAATGTATATGAATGGAAAATCAAAGGTAAGACATTGTACAGGTAAATTACCTATACTTCTGGATCTGCTTCCTTGACCCAAAAAGAAGTCAAAAAACTAGAGGAGTTTTTAAAGATCAAATGTTTTTAAAATGTGGTAGACTCTCTTCTGCCAAGAATTCCTTACACCAGACATATACAAACACTGTAACAGATACATCTATTTATAAATACCAGTATGATAGAAAAGATACAGGACTAATCTTGGGTTCTGGTGCAAATCTTTCTAAAACTTCACTTACAACTCAGGCTACAACATGTTACTTTCAGTATTTAATCTTCATGACTAAGAACTGTACCTTGCAAGTAAGTAGTTCTGCAAACGGATTCCCTGAGTATAATTAAATTTGTATTTAAGAATTTAACACATCCATTTCAAGATGTGTACATACTCTAAATTACATTTCAGCATTCAAGGGGAAAAAGTACTTTTGATTAAATAAAAAATATAAAGCGATGGTAAATCACCTATGGTAATTACTCAAGGAGTATATTTTAATTAGAAAATGTAAACTCGTAACTTTCTTCAAACTTAGGAAAATATTCAAGAATCTTTTAAATTAAGCCCCAAATAGTGATTACTGAACAACATTATTATTCAGAGTAGAAAAAAAGTTTCAAATATAAAACACAAGACAATGACAAGCTACCTGCTAGCATTACTTGTGGAAGTATATGCGTTACTGGAGGTGGCAGCAGAGCTGAAAACACTGTCCAGTTCTGCCAGGGCTGCATACTTGTCTGAAGATGCACTTGACTGACTGGGAACTGAAACCACAGAACCAACAGGAGCTTTACCTGTGGTCCCAAACCCACTACCCTGATCACCACCTATGAACAAACAAACAACAAATTAAATCAAAGATTTTAACTTACGCTTAACTTATCCTTTCAACTTACCAACCGCATTTGCCATGATGTGTGAATTTAAAACTGATTTGGAGCTTAACAAATAAATGGACATGATTCTAGAGTCTTACCTAATAAATACTCCAGAAAATACTGGACAAATTTAGTGCTATACATTCCACTCTGATAAAAATGAAATACTGTGTCTGAAATAAAAACTAAGACCCAGTACCGATGACATGTCTAGGTTACATAAGAAGGAAATTCTCAAAGTGCTACATTAAATCTGCAAGATAGGGACAACTCAATCAACCACACATATACACTCATCTAATGCTGGACCTACTGAACTCAATCTATTAATAATATCATCTTCCCAGGGTTGTTTACGAAAAAATTAAGAGATAGTAATAAGAAAACACTTACTATGCGCCAGACTCTGTTCTAAATACCTCTCATACAGTAACACATACGACACAACTTTTTAAGTCGAATGCTATTTCTATTACTCTTGGAGGGGAGGTGAGAAATCAGGCTCAGAGATCAGGATGCAGAATCCCAGCTGTTCTCCTTACCACACTATGCACTTTGAGAGGCAAAAATACTAGCCTTGCGACCATAACTGGGTATAAAAATACACTGCTAACATGCTGCTGCTGCTGAGTCACCTCACTCGTGTCCGACTCTGTGTGACACACAGACGGCAGCCCACCAGGCTCCCCCTTCCCTGGGATTCTCCAGGCAAGGACACTGGAGTGGATTGCCATTTCCTTCTCCAATGTGTGAAAGTGAAAAGTGAAAGTAAAGTCACTCAGTCGTGTCCGACCCTTAGCGACCCCCCGGCTCCTCCATCCATGGGATTTTCTAGGCAAGAGTACTGGAGTGGCTTGCCATTGCCTTCTCCGTGCTAATATGCTATTTCATTTTAAATAAATACTAAAATAGTAATAGAAAACAGTTCAAAATTAATACATCATAGAAACCACCAAATAATCCTCTAGTCATCTCTTAGCCCTTTTGGCTTTTAGAACAATAAAGCACACTAAGACAAAATTTTTTGTCAATTATTTTCTTTTAAATCTAGAAGTTTACAAACTAGTTTCTAGGCTTTCTATCATGTGGTTATTTCAGATCCAAAATGTGCTAAATAGTCACAAACATTTAGTGTAGATAAAACCTATACACAACGAAGAAAAGCATCCTCAGAATTTAATAAATACAACCAAATGTAGAAGACTGCTTAATATACAAATTTGTATTCTTTTCTTCAAAGCTTGATACCTTGCCCAGCACTGAAGATATTGTCTAAATTAGCAAGTGCCGCATATTTGTCTGTAGTCTGTAGACCAGCTTTGTTCGCTGAAACTTTACTAACAGCTGAAGCTGTTTGATGACTCTGGGAAGTATTGAAGGTTCCAAAATCAGCACTGGAGGATTTGGGGAAGTTATCAAAATGAGCAAAATTAGCATTTACTGATCCAGCACTTCCACCTGTAACAGAATAGACAGAAAACTTGAAACTGCTAGACTTTCCCAATATCCTTTGATAGATTATATGATCATTTCTTTCTAAATTAAGTTTCCTATAAGCAATCCTAAATTCTTAAAAGTAAAAACTGGCAAATGGCATTCAACTTGAATCATCTACACATGACTATTCACAATCTGCAAAACTAGATTTTCAACGGTCCTGACAACATATAGGCCAACAAGTTCCTATGTGTAATTACCTATCCTGGAATGAACAAAATAATTCACAGGAGAGTCTCCATGCTACCCAGTTTTATCGTACTTGAAGAGCTACTACTCAATTCCACATAATAATTTAATGTACACACAACACTATGTCTTCAGTAAAATTATGCTTACATATATTTCAAGGAAAAAATAAGAGCACATAATAATATAAATATTACATCAATTTTATCCTAAGATTTTAAAGACTGTTCTATATTCTAGAATCTTCCCTAACATACTACTGAAATACTAAAAACCAGTATATATTCATTCTATGCTTCTGATGCTATACTTTCGATGTTTGTTCTTTATACCTAAACATTAGTTTCAGCAATCAAGATAGTAGATATAGGTATGTGTATATACAGTTATAGATTAAACTGAGAGCAACACGCATTTAAAAGGTATTTCAGAAACAGAAAGATTACACCCTATTTAAAAAAAAAACAAAAACAACACTTTCCATCCGTTTTTTATACATTCTAAAACAAATACATGTCTTACAGAAATTAAACTCTGTTTTTGATTAAAACTAAATAGTGTCTGTATTTAAAAGACTGTGATCTCTTACAAGGAACTGGTGAACAAAGCACATACTAAGTTTTTAAAATCTGTATGAAGAAAGTTATTTCAAATTAATAAAAACAATTACTAAAGCAACTGCAACTGTTACTGTACACTATTGTGTTCTCCGAGTATAGCAATAGTGAGGAGAATAAAAGTGAGAATTTATGGAGAATTATCATGAAAAGATGATTAAAATTCTGTAACTGAAAAACATATAAAATATACCATTAAACATACAAATTAGTAAAAGATGCCTACTTGACAACAGAACTTACTGTTGGAAGCCTGGAGAGGAAAAGCTGAAGTAAATTCACCAAAACTGCAGCTAGATGAAAGCATTCTAAATGCTGGACAGCCAGAAATTATGTAAATGATGAAATTTAAAAAAAAAAAAAGAAAGTTGAAAGAAAAGGCTTTAAGACAATACAGAGTTAAAAGTTGAAAGAAAAGCAATCAGCCAAAGATCTAAACAAAGGTTCAATGAGTTTCTGAAAATAATACAGTTTATGGGTAAATATTCAATGTTTAAAGACCAATTCCTGCACAGAAAACTATTTGAAGTTTATCAAAGTGATTATTAAATAATCTACTCAACCAATTATTTTCTGAAGCTTGTTGCCCTGAAAATTACTTACATTTTTAGTTCTATGGAAATAATTAACTAGCTTCCTTTATTTAGAGCCTAAATTAAAAAATATTTTGTGAACCTAAAGTATTACTACTTTACTGTCTCCGTGCGTAAGAAATGTAAGAAAGATTCATGTGCAGGAAAAGGAGAACAGATGTGAATCAGACAAAACACTAGTGTCCAGAAAAACAAATAAAGAAACATATAAAGATTTCAGGTTTCCCCAGAGCTTTGTAAAACAGAACTATTTTAAAACCAGATAATCACAGAATTTAAGTTTAGAATAATTTTTAAAAACTGTATCTACAGAGTTGTATTCTATTTTTTAAAGTAAACATTTAATCATAATGCTGGAGAGGCTCTACCTGTAGTTTGGGGCTGAAAAGAAGAGTGACTTGCTGTGGGGAAACCTCCAAAATTACTCGAACCACTAGACTGTCCAAATGCATCAAAGTTTGCAAAATCTGCATTTGCAGAATTCTGAGCTGTAAATGGTAAGGAATAAATACATGTTAATGAATATGAAAATTATAAATGAAAAAATATGATAAATGAGTTTAAGAATTTTATGAAAGTTTCCATGTTTCATAACTTAAAATTCATTTAGAAATCAGATTTTAAGTTCTACAAATGTTTATTTCACCCAACTGCAAGCAATTATCAAAGGGCATCCAGTACAATGATAAATTTGTACACAAATAGCCTGTGAGTGACAACACAAATAGTACTATAAAGTGACTCTATTAAAGCACTAAATAACACAAGTTTCAGTAAAGCAGACAGATATGTGGGATACAGGATACATTTGGAAAATTGAGATATAAAATGGTGATTCACCAGTTACATGAATCATATAAAAATGGCTTGATTACATCAAAAATTTTTGTTCTTTTTAAGCTTACAACTATGTTACATCATAGCATACTTTAAAAAAAGCAAGTATACAAACAGATGGACATGATCATCAAATAAACTGAAGAAACTTGTATTTTATTAGGAGCCTGTCATTTTAAAACACACATTACCTTAAGAAACAATAAACACTAGTAAAAATTATACCATAAATACACCTCAAACCTACTGAAAAAGACCAACTGGCATTTCCCAACTGGTAACCAATCTAACAGCAAAGTCCTAGGCTTCTATAAAGTTAAAATATGTAAGGTAAAAGACTTTTTTAAAGGCCAAAACAGATGCTGGATAAGATTTTTACAGAGGATAAGATAAGAATAAGAAGTGGCTGATATGCAGAAAAGTGAATGCTAAATGGTAAGAATGAAAAGGATGTCCAAAAGATGGAGAAAGGTTCTATGTCACCAACAAAGTGAGTGAGCCACTTTAAATTTCTTGGCAGGCAATTCTATTTCTAGGCAGTTTTGGTAAAACTACTACAAATGAGCACACAGCTAATTCTAATAGCTAAACAATGTATTTTTTATAAAAATGAAAAATTAGAAACTCAAATGGCCAGTAATTAGGGATTACTTAATTAAGGAACATCACATGATGGAATATAATGTAGCCATTAAAAAAAATCATGTAAAGAATATTCAGCCCTATACAAAAATACCTGTAGCAAAGTAAACAAGATAAATAGGTTAATAAATTCCCGATATATCTTCATTTGGTAATTTCGTTAAACATGGTATCATGTGCATACAAATCTGTGTTTTAGTTAAATGGAAGTAGTGAGATTTCAGGTAGGTATCATGCCCTGAATTTGCCAAGCTTTTTCACTGAATCTGTACTCTACTTGAGCTTCCCTGGTGACTCAGAGGTAACAAGCCAAAAGAAGTCACTAAGCAAAAAAAATTGTCCGTTAACAAAGTAAAACATTATTCTAGGAAGAAAATCAGCAAAACTTACAGCATCTCCCATAACTGCTATTTTTTTTTATCTAAATGGGTACGATAATGAGCAGGGGGAGATGTACATAAAGAAGATCAGACCCCCTTTTCCTACACATCTGTGCCACTTCTCTTCCAGCATCTTCCAAACTACCACTTCTGACATGTGGAGTGCTATCCCACTTTGCTCTTGAAAACCTTTTTAAAATCAATTGTCTTGGCCCTCAAATACCACACAGAAGTACCTAAATTAAAAGGCTGCTTACTGCTTAACAACATAAATTCTGTATTTTCTGGACTCCCTACATTATTTTGTCTGTTTTCACTTAACAGGATAAAATTCAACTTTACAGGCTGAAATTTTACTTTCCCCAAAATACATATAATAGAGGAAATACTAATAGATTAAAAATGTTTTAATTAATTTCTTGAAAAATATTTTGAAACAAGTATCTATACCAGTTTAAATTACATATAAGGTTAAACACAGTTACTGACACATTGCTGACAACACCATTAAGCAAGTACAGTTTAGTGAAAAGGGAATCTATGATAAGAGTCAGAGAACTCCATCTTAACATAAGAAACTGTAAACTCTTGGATTAGTCCCTCATTGTTCTGGCTCTACCAGTATTCTTACTAACAATATGAGAAGATTCATTAGATCGTCTCTACTAATAAAATCAACACTGATTCTACAACTTATGAAAAAATAGGAATAATTTATCAGCTTTAAAATGTTAATCCAAAGAAAATTCTAAAAGACAAAATAAGTTTATTAAGGCAAAAACAGATAATACAATTAATTGTAAACCAAATGAGTAGAGAGCATGATACATGAAGTTCTCAAATTCAGAGTAAATTATATTCCAAAAGGCAAATTTCCAAGTTTTTTGAACACTTAGCTGTACGGTTGAGAACAACAAATGAAATACATCTGTCCCTTGTAGAAACAGGAATGGGTCCCTAAGCTAGTTTGTGGCTTATAACCTCAAATATATATGACTATGTAGTCTAAAATAATATATACTGAACATTTAACTTATATTTAGAACATCATATGGGAAAAACTTACATTTAACATGTTTTAAACATCAGGAAAAAAGATGAGTTCAATGCAATCCATTTTGTTAATCAAGTCTATTTTATCATATTTATAATTTTCCCATTGTTTTCCAACCAGAGCACCAAACAAACTAACCAAATACTTATTCATTACAACAAAACAGGATTTTGTAATACTTCTATCAGTTCTTATTTGTAAATACTGAATCTACTCGCTGTTTTCAACAACTTTTTACAGTACCTTTTAAAATTTATAAGCGTTATGGAATGAAACTGTGATAAACACAACTTTGGAATTAAACACTAATAATACGATAAACAAAAACTACTATCTAGAACCTCAAACAACTTCTACACAAAGAAATCCAGACTAAAAAGAATGTGACAAAATAATAAAGATGCTTTTTATATAATCTTATTCAAAAAGTACGAAAGAGTCAACTCAGTTTAGAATTTAAGGTACTAAGTCAATGAGCATGAATCTTGCTGACAGCTGTCTTTACACTTCAGTGAGCAATAGATACTCATGTAAAAGGAAAAAAAAATAAAAATGTAGAGACCAGATAGCAGCCAGCAACTCTCATCAAATTCAGATAACAGACTTCATTCCATCTATACAATATTTTGGATTATTTTCATCAATTCCTAACATTTAAAAAGAGCATTTCAACAAGATTTCTTGCTTCTCTTAGAAGAAATCAATATATTAGGAACCCTGAGCCCGCATTTCCATGTGGCAACAGATCACAGAACATCCCCCGCTGAAAGGGGCACTGTAGTCCCTTCCACAGTGCATTACACTACTCATCTGTTAACTGGGTGGCAAGACAATTGAGTTTGACATCCCTCGTATAAGATGTGACAGTAATCAATGACAGTTTACAGTTTTTGTGATATATTTATTACCAGGCAAGATAACTATTACATTCCATAGTAAACTATGTTTCTAACTGCCACGTATATTTCTGTAGAAGTTGACTTTTATAATACTGACCCCATCATCGATACACATCCACACACACTAACTCAGCCAAAATGTTCAAATGAAGAAGGGTAAAGACTTCTGGTTTTTAAGCCATTAAATTGTCTGTAAAAGGACAGGTTTTCCTATACAATAACGCTAGCCAGATTGGCTTATCTGAATAATTACTGTTTGCCATTAAAGGTTCCATTTGCCACATCAATCTGTGCAGGAGAAAGTTTTCACCCAATTATTTTTTTTTGAAATAAGAATTTCAGGGCAAGAATTCAGCTATCAATGACTTTAAATGTGCGAACCATGTATGAAAAAGTAAAAATTCAGAGTGATTACAAAGGTTCTGGGAAAAGATATTTCAGATTGAACCAAGACATTAGCTTACACTTAAAAACTACGTAAGGTAAAAAGTAAAAAGATGGCATCAACTATACTAGAAGGGAAAATAAATAAATAATTTTATTAGCTTTTTCTTGCAATATCCATATATATTTTTTGTGCTCTTGGAATCAAATGAGGTAAGAAAAGAGTAATCTGAGTGGTCCTTTGTAAAAACAGAAGAACTTTAGGCTAAAAAATTATTACTCTCAGGCAACCTGACCTAATCTACATGGTTATTAAACTACTTCCTCACAGACATATCTGTCCTCTACTCTATTTCTGTCATATGTGGAAAAGAGACAAACAATATTTAATATCTTCAATCAATCTGATAAAATCATACACTGCTATTTTTTAACATTTACATGTTACAATTAAATAATAACAATTATTTTCAAAAAGCATTTTAAGGGAGTTATTGAAAATATGAGGGTAATCATGGTACAAATTAGTCTGTGGAGTACACTGACATGTCTATTTTTTTTGCTAATATGGCTACACAGAAAAGTATTACATTAATCCCCTGACCTGCAAATATTCACAAACTGCAATCAGAGACCAAACACACACACACACACAAAACATGAAATAAGTTTAAAATTTATAAGAGTTTGGCAGCTACTTATCTATCATTTCAAATTATATTTCAATATTTATAAATTACAGAAGCTTCACTCTTTTCATTGATTCTTCTACCAAATCTTTTGACCATCATTCAAAAAGCAAGAGGTGAGAACAGAGAGCTGGAGCTCCTTTCTGCTCAGAGAAGGAACAACTGGCTTCCCGCCTGGAGAATGAAGGGCAAAGATTCTTTTCAGTCTCCTTCTGGACTTCTGCTACTTGGCTAATATAAGAAATGGAAAACCTACCACAGTCCCAACAATTTAAGCTTCCTGACTTCTTACCCTTCTCAGTATAATCTCTCTTAGAAGAAATCTTCATCCTAGGATCTCTTTTTAAAGTAAACACATACAGATACAAACATACATAAATCACACCGCAACTTCCTTCTGTAGCATTCTTAGAAAATGTTTTTATTGATATTTAAAACAAAAATTCCTTTAATGCTTGATAGAAATGTGGCTGAAGGTTTTCTATAATTTTCCAAATTATCTCAAACAGCATATTTTTTGATACATATACATAAAATAATTTGTACCATTATTATCCAACTATAAGCCAGGACATGAAACTGAAAGGAAAAAAAGGGCAGAGAGCATCACAATTTCACAGGTGAGTAAAAGAAGGTAAAGTAAGTCCCAAAATACAAACAGGAAACCAATTCAGTAAGTACTGGCTTTTGTCATATTTATAAAACAGTGAAACACATACATGCAAAAATGTCTCAAATCATCAAATAAAACTGCTTCAAAATGACCAAATGAATTCTTAATTTAGTGCTCCACATTTAATTTGATGATTATTCAAACACTGGCAAAAGCTGCTAGGAAAAAAGACTTACCTGCGTGACTATTGAAATGTGCAAAGTTAGCAAAATTGGCTGTAGCTGTTGACTGAGGTGCTGGAGCAGCAAAGATGTCTGAGCCAAGATCACTTAAAAGGTCGAACTGCTTCTTTTCCTGCTGTTGCCCTTGGGAGCGACCTACAACAGGGGACTATAAACCACATATTAACTACAAAGAGCTTCCAGTTAGATTTGCTAAACGTTTATAAAACTACTTCCAATTCACCAAGCTTAAAACAATTTAAAGATTATATAATCTACTTGTAGAGTTCTGAATAAAAAAAAGGAAAGTGAAGTCGCTCAGTCGTGTCCGACTCTTTGCAACCCCATGAACTGTAGCCTACCCAGGCTCCTTCGTCCATGGGATTTTCCAGGCAAGAGTACTGAAGTAAGGTGCCATTTCCTTCTCCAGGGGGTCTTCCCAACCCAGGGATCGAAGCCAGGTCTGCAACACTGTAGGCAGGCGCTTTTACTGTCTGAGCCATGTTTTCTGAAAACCACAAACTTTCAACATCTATGCCCATAATTATCTTTTAAGTACAGAGTCAAAAGCAATGAAGCATAATTACAGCAGTTGTTACACCTCATGACACAAAACAGACTTATTGTTAACAGAGTATGATGATAAGGCTTTCACAGAACAAATCTTTTATCCAAGCGAAGAGTCAAAATATATTGACTTTACCCTTCTCTTCACTCAAAGCTTCGGTAAAAATGGAGCAATTTATCAAGCTGCCCTAGTATATGCATTTTTTAAAAGGGTGGAATTTAATTCAAATAATAACATGATTCAGAATCATTCTTACATAAGACAATGCCACACAGTAACAGATTTGTCATAACTCATCTGTCATGAAGTATAGAAGCATAAACTCTAGACACCAAATGCTGAAAAGACTTCAGTCTACTCAGTTTTTTAGAATAAGTTATGTAATGCAAAGCTACCTGCGTTTTAATGATAAACATGTTTCACCATCAGGATGGGGAAAAAATTCTGTGCTTGAGAAATCCTTTCCTGTAAAAGTATATCACAAAGGCTATACTATTCTAAATAAGTGATGGTCATCACAGATTCATGTTTTACCAGTATATGTTACATCTATGACAATGCTGCTGTATGCCTTTACAAACTCATATTCGCAATAGCAAACCCCACAAAAATAGACACACTCCAACCACTTAACCAAGTATCTTTTAATGTATTATAAACCAGAGAAGGAAATGGCAACCCACTCCAGTGTTCTTGCCTGGAGAATCCCAGGGACGGGGGAGCCTGGTGGGCTGCCATCTATGGGGTCACACAGAGTCGGACGCAACTGAAGTGACTTAGCAGCAGGACATAATGCTACTGGTATACAAGTAGCATTATGCAACTGTCTTAATTCCCAAATTCATTGTACTCAATCCTCCTTACATAGAAGCTTCTACAAAGACTTAAAAATGACTCACCTGACTAGGTGTGCCCTTATTTAAGTGCAGTGCTGGTGCTGAATCTCCTAAAAGAGATTTCAGTGGTTTAACCTCAGGTGTGCTGCTCGTGCTACTGGCAGAGGACCCTGAAATAGATGCATGGACTGATGCCACCACTCTGGCTTGTTCTGGTGGGACATACCTGAAACACATGAAAAGTTGAAGAGGCAGGTAACTAAGGAAGAGGTAGGGAATACTAAGCTCAAAAAGCTTACCTCTATAATTCTGTGTAAGACTGCTTCGATATTAATCTTATTTCAAAACCCTCTAAGAACTGATATACCATAAGAGTACATTTAATTAAAATATTCAGAGAAAAAGTAATAAAAGAGCAACCACAAAACTTGCTTCAATTATTTACTTACAGTTTTTCTAAGATAACAATATTAACTGCTTTTTTAAAAAAAGACTACTTGTAGTTCATCAAGTACTGTAAGATCATAAATAACATTTGAAAACTGATCAAAAGGAAGGAAAAATATTTATTATGTTACGGTTAACAGCCCAAAATATAAAGGTCTATTACAAATCTATAAGAATAACTACTCAATTTTTAAATGAACAGAAAGCAATTCACTGAGAGACAAAGAAATGAAAACATTTTTAAACTAATAAAAATGTAAATTAAAATGACACACATTTGGTCTGAGTATAAACTTTACAAATTTTGTTACTCTATTAAAATACTCTGTACCCCAGAAGTACCATTTCCAGTAACCTATCCTTAGGTAATAATTGGGTTAAGTGTAAATAAATGTATGTTACCACAGCACCCTTTAAAATTTCAAAAAACAGCAATAAACCAAAATTCACCAGGAGAAAAATGCTTGAAAGGGTTATGCTAGTATCTATATAATACACAGCTGCTCTGTCTTGACATGGAAAGATGTTCATAAGACTTTACAGGTCTTTTAGGTTTGACTCCAGTCATGTAAGGATTCATGGGGTGAAAGGAATAAAGGAAAGAGAGAGAGGGAAGTGAGAATACAATGCCCATATATTGGCAGTGCTATCTCCAGGGCTGGCATTCTGTGAGAGCTCTTGCTCACACAATTTCCGGGTTTGGTTCTAACTACCCTCCTTCCCCATATCACACAGGTGGGAGAAGCAGAAAAGCAGAGTTTTTCTACTGTGTTCCACACGTGTGTGCATGTGTGCTCAGTAGTGTCTGACTCTTTGCAACCCCAAGGACTGTAGCCCGCCAGGGTCCTCTGTCTACGCTCCAGAATCAGAGTTCAAATCCTAGCTCCATCACTCAACAGAGGTGAAACCCAGAGTAAACAACTTTAGCACTCTATGCCTCCAAATTTTCTTCTAAAACACTAAAGTATGGTTACTATGAGGTATAAACAAATTAACATTTACAAAGTACTTATACAGTGTTCTGGTACACAAGTGTTGGCTATTATCAAATTACATAATAATCACAAACAATAAAACTTCTGTTTATTTCAGTATATGCAAGAGATGAAAACAGGAAGTTACATTATCCCATAGTTTGGCTTATCAATAGTGATGCCAATTTCTGAGAATAGCCAAGCCTTTTTAAAGCATAAAATCATGTAAGCTCAAAGGCTTATGTAGCTAGAAGTAAAAAAGCTAACTAAACATGTACAGCATAGGAAGTGAGTGAGTTCGAAAAATGGTTAAAAGAACAATTTCAAAAACCCTCTAGATGACAGCACCAGCCTCGTCTTAAGTGTAGCTGCCCACAGTGAGGGTTTTAAGGGAGACTGCATTTGGATAACATTTACGTCGCAAAGAAGGAAATGGCAACCCACTCCAGTATTCTTGCCTGGAAAATACCATGGAGCCTAGAAGGCTCCTCTGTCCATGGGGTCGCAAAGAGTCGGACATGACTGAGCAACTCCAGTTTCACTTATGTCGCATTACAAACCCATTGCACCACCCACTAGGTACATGTAACAGGTGTGCAGGAGCATTAGTTTAAAATGCAAAAGTCCCAGCCTACCTGAAGGCTAGTCATTCCCTCTCCCCTACCCACCAACTGAAGTTTGTATTTGTCTTACTCTTATTACTATTCTGTTTCTCAAGACAGAAAAGATAACACAAATTATAATTAATTGAGGTTTACAATTATTTGGCTATGGTTTGAATAAATAATTTTTATTATTTTATTTTGTGGCTATTATTACTAATGCAAGGAGAGGGGACTTCCAGTTTTAATTCTATCAACTCTTATTCATCAGCTGAAGCTAATTTGAGAACCCAGATAAGTTCTATTCAAACTAACTCTGAGCTGGTAAAAGTGAAACTTGGGAAAATGAAAAATTAGGCCAAGGCTATCAAGGAGAAAGGTCTTAACTACAGGATAAAAGGTCTGGGAAATTTAGAACCAAAATGATAAAAAGCTAATCATATACTTCATTTTAAGAGAATTATTTATGGCACCATATTTTTACTATCAGCTCATCTTCTAAGTTTTGTTTTTTTCTTTCCTGAACTAAAATATTGCTGTTATTTTTTCTTCTATATTCATACCTAATGTTTCTAGTAATGCTGAATATGGCCCTGGCAAAAATTAGTCTTCTCCAGAGAACAGGAAGAATACAAAGTTCACAGAACATACAAATTAGAGCCACTTCTTTCTACTATGCTCACCCAAAGGAGGTGGAGATATCTCACTCATAACCATATCAAGTATTCCCTCAACTAGAACAGTTTTTTGAAGATATTCTCTGGGTTAAAATACAGTTCCTCTGGCAAACGAGAGGCCATTTACTTCTTCATTATCCCTCTATTTATGATTCTCTCTCATCTTTTTAACCTCTCAAGAAGGAAAATACACACTACTGAAACTAAAATACACACACTAAAGAAATAGCCAAGAATTCATCACTAATGAGTCTTAGTAAGCTCATTTAAATTTTTCTGATACAACTAAAAATGAAGAGCTCAAAGTAGCTGAATGTTAGTTCTACGAATATACCCTTGCTCTGCTTTAAAACACTTCACTAGCCACACATACATCTGTTTTAACTCCTTTTCAAAAATTAACATCTGACAGATTTAGTTTAAAAAGTATAAACACTTCCTTCTTAACAAGGTAGAAAAATGACTTCTTGGGTGGGTAGTGAGGGGTATTTTGAGCAAAGAATTATTGCAATCTGCAACTAAGTGAATAGATTGCTTCATGAGTGCTTTAGGGCAGTGCTTACTATATAAAAGAAACTAAAGAAACACTTGCTAAATGAAGGAACATTTTTAAGAAAGGAGGTTTTACATGACTATAATGTCTAGAGAAGCTAACAGGGATAGTAAAGGTTTAGAAGGAAGAATCCCCGACTTCCCAAAAAAGGGTAAGAGGCCTGGTGGTGACAAAAAGGTTACGGACAGGCACAGATGAGTTAGGACAAAGCAGAAGTAAAAGTTTTTGGAAATCAAATCCAATAAAAGCCAAAGTATAATAAGTACCTATTTCCTTATTTCCTGTCTACCTACTTATTTCCTTCCTTCCTGTTATACTAATCTTATCCATAATTAATGCAATCTGGGGAGCCTTTGCTCTAAATAGAAACTATTCACTCACCATCTTTTCTTTTCATATTTTTCTTGTAGGAACTCTTTCACTTTTTGTGGATCCCTGAAGTCTGGAATTGCTGAAGATCTATCATCAAATAATCCTAGCCAAATCTGTTTACAGACCTTTGGAAAGAATTACAAAAACAAAAGTGTTAAATTCAACATCTTAATGAAATTTTAAGAGATAATTAAGATTCATTCAGAAAGCTAACCTACTTTAATTTTAATAATATTGCTTTCAATAGGATATTAATCACAATGAGCAATGAAGAAGCAACAAATGAAGGAACTAAATTTATTTTAATGTTATAACATGCAATAAAGTCTTACCAACAGCATCACAAAGACCAGCTCCTCAAAGGGAAATAAATGGGATCTAAGAGGACCTCAGATTATTTGATCTTAGAATAATCATAAACTGTAAACCATTAACAAAGTCAGGTAACCTTTATGAACCTCAGTTCCTTCACCCCATAAAACAAAGGAATTTGATCAGCAATCTCTTAAATCCTTCACAGGTTTAAAAATCAACCAAAAAGAACAACTAAAAAGTACTAGAATCATACACAATTTGCTTTTAAAGTATAAGAAAAATACAATGCAGCTATGACTCTAGCTTTATAACTGCCTCCTGTACCTTTTCCCCCCAATGGCTAAAATATGAGAGTTGTACCGCAAGGAGATCCAACCAGTCCATTCTAAGGGAGACTGATCCTGGGTGTTCATTGGAAGGACTGATGCTAAAGCTGAAACTGCAATACTTTGGCCATCTCATGCGACGAGTTGACTCACTGGAAAAGACTCTGATGCTGGGAAAGGTTGGGGGCGGGCGGAGAAGGGGACGACCAAGAATGAGATGGCTGGATGGCATCACCGACTCTGTGGACATGAGTTTGAGTGAACTCCGGGAGTTGGTGATGGACAGGGAGGCCTGGCGTGCTGTGATTCATGGGGTCGCGGAGAGTCGGACACGACTGAGCGACTGAACTGAACTTACTGAAGATTATCTAACTTTTTAGTAAAAATCAAAGAAACAAAATGATGCAGTACCCAAATAAGATACAAAGTATAAAGAGAACTGTACAGAAAAAGTGGATAAGGTGTGCTTCATCAAAATTTAAAACTGTTCCTCTTCTGATAAGGCAAGTCACCAACTGATAAAAGGAAGTTACAACATGTTAAAGAGTGGACAGAAAATTTGAATAGCCACTTCAGCAAAGAAGATATACAGATGGCAAATAAGCAGCCCAAGATCATAGGCCATGTAGAAAATATAAATTAAAACAACACAGAGCCCCACTACAGACACCCATACAAACCACCAGAATGGCCAAACAAAAAGACCTAAGCAAGACAAAGCGAGGCTTTTTTCATGAACTATATCAATCAGAAATATAACGGAGCATAAGTTCCTGTGTTTGATCCCCAGGACCCGCACCAAAAAAAGAAAGTAATGGAGAAAATGCTTTATGAAGCTTCCCCTAGAAGAATTTTCCTTTTCTCCTCTACAGACAATTGTTTAACTCTCTTGTGCCATTAAGTTTTTTGATACCGAAGAGTTATTTCTGGACATTCTAAAAAATAAGAGTATTATTATTGAAATAGTTGGTGTTTTGACAAATATTTATTACAATAATCCAAAAATAACTACTCTACCCACCTCTCTCAAGCTACACAGAATGCTTATTTCTGAAATAATAAAGGTTCTAGCCAAAAAAAGAAAAAGACTGGCCATATCATATGCTGGTGAGAATGTGGAACTAGAACTCTCAACAATGTAAAAATGGTACAATCAGTTTGGAAGATAGTTGGCAGTTTCTTAAAAGTTAAACATATACCTACCATGCAACCCAACCATCCCATTTCTAAGTAATTACTTAACTCAAGAAACATAAAGGTACATGTCCATGCTCAGATTTGTACACAAATGTTCACAGCAGTTTCATTAACTCCAAAGAGAAAACAACCCAAATATCCATTAACAGGTAAGTGAATTTTTGGAATATTCAAGTTAGATACTATTTGGCAATAAAAATAAATTATTGACATAAGAAATTACGTGAATAAACCCTCAGTTATGCTGACTGAGAGACATCAGAACCCCCCCACCCAACAAAGTAATACATAGTTAGTATGTATACATGCAGAGTATACATATTATGTAATTCCATTCATTTAAAATTTGAGGAAATGTAAACTTATCTATGGTGACGGAATGCAGATCAGAGGATGCACTACGAAGGAGCACAACAATATTCTTGGGGATGATGAAAATGTAAGTCATCATGTTACTATAATGATGGTTCACATATGTCAAAGCTCATTAAATTGTACATTTTAAAATACATACAATTTATTATAATTACTTATTCCTCAGTAAAGCTCTAAAAAACAAGTCCACAAGTTTACAAAATTATATTACTTTAAAGAACAACACTGTGAAAAGAACACAGTATATAACTTCCAAAGCTTGACAAAAATTTGAGAAATCAGAGATGGAAAAGCAGCATCCTTCTCAAGCTTACCTGCCTGCTCACTGAAGTAGATGCAGGAAAAATAAAGGCAGGAAAAAAGGAGTCACCCTTCTCTTCTCCTATCATGTACCCCAAGCATGTTTCAGAACAGCATTTCTTGTGGTTCCTTACTACTCTGCGCTCAATACAAATACTATAAAGTCATTAAGGCAGTACAACAAACACAAAGGTACAGTCTTATTATAAAAACATTTCAGTGGAAAAGCCCAAGAAGTGCAAACACCCAGGAAGGGTAACGCAACTTACGCTGCAAGTACTATATAAACCCTATTAGAGGACCTGTTTCTCTAATAAATACTTAGCTACTTAAAAAAAAAAAAAAAGATCCAAAAGGGTACCTGCACCCCAATGTTCACTGCAGCAGTGTTTACAATACTGAAGACATGGAAATAACCTAAATGTCCATCAACAGAGGAATGGATAAAGAAGATGTGGTACATATGTATAAAATGGGACACTATTCAGCCACAAAAAGAATGAAATAATACCATTTGCAGCAATATCAATGGACCTAGAAATTATCATACTAAGTAAATCAGAGAAAGACAAATATCATACGATATCACTCATAGGTAGAATCTAATCTAAAAAAGAAATAAATGATCTTATTTACAAAACAGAAACAGACTTACAGATATTGAAAACAAATGTATGGTTACCAAAGGGAAATTGTAGGGGAAGGGGGAAAAAATCAGGAGCTTGGGATGAAGACACACACACTACAAATGATAACCAACAAGGATCTATTGTACAGCATAGGGCACTCTACTCAATATTCTGTGACAACCTATGTGAGAAAAGAATCTAAGAAAAGAAAAATACGCGTGCGTGTGTGTATAGAACTGAATCATTTTACTGTACACATGAATCTAACACAATGTTGTAAGTATACACCAAAAAAATTAATATTTTTTTAAAAAGTCCACACGAGACTCTTCTCAACCAGAAACCTATAATGATTCTCCAAAAATGTAATTTTAAAAGATTCTATGGCTTTAAAATTACATTCATAAAGAAATAACTGGTAGCTCCTAATTCTTTTATTTAAAAAATTTCCAAGTGAGAAAACAAGACATTTGCTCAAAGACTTATTAAACTGTAATTGAAAGCATTAGCTTAGGATAATTTATGAAATTTAGTCTTTGTATTCCAAAACCCCTATTAACTAACGTATACAGTTTTTTAAACTAAAAACAATTAATGAACAGCAAATAATAAATATACAAACAAAAAGGAGATGGGTTAAAGACAGATCATATAGTTACTGTCTTGGCATTCATCATGGTAATACACAGCAAAGATGGAGTGCTTGATGACAAGCTCAATAGATACCTGAATTAGCGGCCTGTCACTCAGGGCTTCCCAGGTAGCAACAGTAGTAAAGAAACAGCCTGCCAATGCAGGAGACATAAGAATGCGAGGTCTGATCCCTGAGCCAGCAAGATCCCCTGAAGGAGGGTATGGCAGCCCACTCCAGTATTCCTGCCTGGGGAAACCCATGGACAGAGGAGCCTGGCGGGCTGCAGTCCATAGGCTCGCAAAGAGTCGGACACGACTAAAGTGACTTAGCACGTAGGCATGCACAAGTCACTCAAAATTTCATACTAACTGCTGGAGCGTCTGTTCTTTCTCCTTGACAGGTCAAACTGTTAGGGAAATCATGAAAACTCACGGCCTCGGTCCACCACAAACTCATGCTATCTTACTATCAAAGTTCCATGATGTTGTGTGTAGTCACTCAGTTGTGTCCGACTCCTTGCAGTTCTATGGACTGTACGGAGTCTGCGAGGCTCCTCCGTCCATGGGATTTTCCAGGCAAGAAAACTGGAGTGGGTTGCCATTTTCTTTTCCAGGGGGGTCTTCCGGACCCAGGGAATGAACTTGGGCCTCCCACATTGCAGGCAGACTCATAACCGTCTGAGCCACCAAGGAATCCCTTGACACTGATGATGTTGTTCAGTTCAGTTCAGTTCAGTCGCTCAGTCGTGTCCGACTCTCCGCGACCCCATGAATCACAGCACGCCAGGCCTCCCTGTCAATCACCAACTCCCGGAGTTCACTCAAACTCATGTCCACAGAGTCGGTGATGCCATCCAGCCATCTCATTCTCCGTCGGCCCCTTCTCCTCCCGCCCCCAACCTTTCCCAGCATCAGAGTCTTTTCCAGTGAGTCAACTCGTCGCATGAGGTGGCCAAAGTATTGCAGTTTCAGCTTTAGCATCAGTCCCTCCAATGAACATCCAGGACTGAGCTCCTTTAGAATGGACTGGTTGGATCTCCTTGCTCTTATTTCTGACTCTGCTACCCTGCAAAGGCTATTTCCTGTATTGCTCAAATCCTAGCTATACCTGCCACTCTTGGCAGTTGATTTCTTATTCAAGTGAAATGACTCTCAAAATGGGATGCCCCAATCTCTTGGACTGGCAGCATCAGTATCACCTAAAAACTTGTAAATGCAAATTTTTAGGAGCCACCCAAGACCTGTGAAATCAGAACCTCTGGAGGTAGTATGCAGCAATCTGTGTCTTAGCAAGCCCTTCCAGTCACTGTGAAATAGGCCAAAGTTTGAAAACCAACTCTTTAGTAAAATCTAGGCCAGCAGATGGAAACTTCCTTCCATACAAATACTATATATAGTTTTCAGCATTTCTCAAATTTAGTTGGCCATTAAATCTTTGCTTGGGCAAGATTCATGAAACAAAGACAGTATTCCAGAGATACAACTGGGAAAATGTCACAGTCCTATCTCCTTTTGATCCATTCACATTTTAATCCCTGAAAAAGTGGCTTCTGCTCCTATCATTCTCCTGAAAACTGCTATTTCAGGTTTGTAGATCTTCTGATAGAAACACACAAAATTAGCTTTTCTCCATGTTTGTTTTGGCTTTTTTTTTAAGAGTAAAATAATAAACACCATCAACTGAAAAGAGAGGGGTTCTGAGTTGAAGGAAAAATGAGAGAGTGAATAAACTAAAACTACAGGCAGCACTAAGGTTTTAAGGTACGGGTATTTAAAGTGGTATTAGTCAAAATAGTTGTGTGTTTTCTTCCAGGCTCATTTGGCTGTTTAGGTACAAAGTAGGTAGAGTGCTGGCTTTAATCAGGTAAAATACAACAGGCGTGAAGTGAGTGGTCCTAACAATAGACCCATAGACCATGGAATCAAAGCTAGGTTAAGAAAAATGGAAACATGGTAAGAATGATGCACAACAAAGAAATTTGGCATGAGTGGACTGGAGGTCTTAATGGTTATCCCGGAACTACTGGAGTCAGAAATGAGAGGGCATGAGCTGAGAAGAGAGGAGCAGTGGTGGTCAGAAAACAGGACACTTACACTTGAAATCTAAGAATACATTTACTGATATCTAAACTAGAACAAAGGATTCCTGGACATAAATAGTCAAAGAATTCAGGAGGCTGAGGTATCTTATGTGGACACTGGGACTGCCAGAAATGATTAATAGAAAAAAAAGATTCATCATGTGACGTGTTAAAACATATACTGAATGAGAGGGGCTGACTGGAGCATGACAGAGCATGTGATAAATTCTACTGACAAGAACATGGGGCTGAGGGCCTTGAAACATCACTGAGGACAAGGAGGACACGTAACAGCCATCATTTAAAAGGCTTCATACATGATGAAATTCGTTTTGATGATCTCTTTGGGGAGATGAATAGTTTTAATTACAGAACAATATGGTAGGTGTGGCAGTTATGAGCCTAGTTGAGGAAACCAGATCGCCTTAATGTGAATTCCAACTCGGTTGGGCAACAGAACCTGCTTCATTGAGATGCTGGAAGAGTTAAATGAGTTAATATGTCTTCCACTCAGAACAGGTATATACAAGTGGATTTTAAATGGCATTAGCTATTATTATTTGCTGCCGAGTCTCTGTGGTTTACAGTGGAGTGTTATGGGGTGACAAAGTAAGCAAGGATTGGAAAGCAGAGGTCTTATCAGAAACGCAGCAAACCGTGGGTCTCTCATTCCTGCTGCAGACACAATCAAAGCGGTCTTAACGGAACAATCACTCTCTCTTAACTTCAAGAACACTTTGTACCTCTCACATGAAACTTACCACAAACTGCCCTATATTAGGATTAATATGTGTCTCATCTACTTTTGCGGAGACGGCAGTGGCAAGCCACTCCAGTACTATTGCCTAGAAAATCCCATGGATGGAGGAGCCTGGTAGGCTGCAGTCCGTGGGGTCACTAAGGGTCGGACACGACTGAGCGACTTCACTTTCACTTTTCACTTTCACACATTGGAGAAGGAAATGGCAACCCACTCCCCAGTGTTCTTGCCTGGAGAATCCCAGGGACGGGGGAGCCTGGTGGGCTTCCGTCTATGGGGTCACACAGAGTTGGACACGACTGAAGTGACTTAGCAGTAGCAGCAGCATCTACTTTTGAATTCCCCATAATGCTGAAACAATGTGTGGGGTTGTGCCATACTAAGGGTTCAGTAGCCAGGTTGATAATAGTTAAAACCAGACCTTATGAAGGAATTAAAAATAAAATCACACATCAACCAACAGAATAAATTCGTGAAATTGTCAGAATAATTATTCTACTGCTAATCCACTTTAGAATTGCAATCACGATAACCACTGAAAGAATCTAGAATATTTTAACATATATTTATCAGTCAGGGTCAGCCGTAGGAAACCGATGACACATTCAATTTGAGTAATCTGAGAATTGCAACAGAGACTGTTTAAAGCGGAGGTAGGCTGTAAGGAAATCACCAGTGAGAGTATAGTGTCCCAGGGTTATTAGCAACAGCAGGGCCTGCCTATCACCACCTACTGGCAGCAAAGGGAGGAGGAGAGGAAGTGGTCACAACCTTAACTTGATGGGAGCTTTGACCTTCAATGAAAGGAGGCAGCGAGGCTACAGAAATCCCACACTAAAGAAGTTAAGGAAATAACTATCCTAACCTTTCCCTTCTTCCTTTCTTTGATCTGCTAACAATATTCTCCATCAGTTAAACCCTTCCAGGAGGCAAGAAAACCCACTTGTGTAACCCGAAAAACCAGGTGCTCGGAGACATAACAGGGTTAAAAACTAGGGCTAGAAGGGCAGATGAAAGATATGCAGCACTGCACGTAAATCACATAATAAAATTCATTCAGTGCAAGCAATTTAACAAACAATTCTGAAAATAAAAAACAGGGAACACCTATACTAATTCTCAATTACTCACACATAAAAGAGTTAAGAAAACAGTGTTGCATCAGGCAAATAGATATGACATGTTATAGTTTTATAATCCCCTCAAGGACAACAAAATAGAGAAACCTGCTGCAATGGATACTAACCTTTATTCAGACAACCCCAATATTTTCATAAAATAGATACAAAGAATAAACAATGTGACATGACTCTACCAGTAACCTCTAAGTCCAAAGATACAAAATAAGGAAAATACAGGAAGATGTTCTGGAATTACCGAAACTTTAGTCATTAAGCCAATCTACACATATCAACTAGAGTTCAGATTTTTTTTTTGCCCTTTCTCTCCTCCTTCCGTTAAAATACAATTATAGCAATTAACAATACTGCCTATAAAATACAGGAACAAATAATAGGAGACTTAAAGAACTGAAAAATTCATGAGCATAATATCCACGTTTGAGGAGCAAAAAGAAAAGATTAACAGAAATAATCATGAACAGGAAACATTAGAAACTCTCTAGTGAGTTACCATAGATCTACACAAATTCTGTCAGCAACATATCATTTTGCCCTAAAAGGGACAGACAATAAGGGTTTGGGGTGCCTTAGTTTGTCCTAAAAACTCACAATCAGAAAAAATATACTTCAAATATGTGTCATGACTTAAGTTAAATAAATACTGGGGAAAAAAGTACATTATTAAAATTTCCTATACTCACCCAGACTACATGAGCATGACTATGCTAATATTTCTAGGCCATCGGCTAACAGGTATTTCTCAGTGATGTCCTATCTATAAAGAATTTATACAAACTAATAATGTTTAAAGAAATAATAACACTATCCATATACTTTATGCAAAGATACAGATAGTCCTGCATTTATATACATCCTTTTAGGATCATCTTAAAATTTGGTTTTAAAAAATCTTTCAGCAAGAATTAGAACATATACAGCTGAGTCACTGAAAACAGACACACACACAAGTTCTATGTGCAGACCACCGGGACACGAGACTTGTGAACCAAATATCTAAATGGGTAGGTGAGGGAGTATCAGATTAAAGACATCGAATCCAATTTATTTAATCCCAGTTTGTTGTTGTTTTTTAATTTAAGCAAAAATTACCTTATAATGGCTTCCTTAGCGTAGGAATCAAATTCTTCATCACCACCTATTTAGGTCCCAGATCCAACCCGATTAACTCTCCAAACTCATCATCACTCTCTCCAGCCATAAAGTCTTTCCTGACTGATTCCAAAGGGGCAACTTCCCCACACCAAAACACATATATTATCACAATGTATTATTTATTTCATAGCCTTTTATCTAACTTTTAAATGTAAATTTCACATGGCAGATGACTTCTCTTCAATTCATCACTATTTATTTGTATTCTCAGTGCCTGCCAAACACAGAGTAGCCACTGAATAAATATCTGGTGCATGAATGAAAGAAAAATCCTAAGAGCCATGAAATATATGTACAGTAGAAAATTTTTTTCCCTTTGTTCCACCTAAAATACACATGCTGACCTAGAACATTTAGCTTACCAACTTATGAATAAGTAATAAATTCACCAAATCAAATTCTCAAATAAAATTTAGGCCAGATGTTAACAAATTACACCTCTCAGGCTAAATCTGGACTATAGCCTGCATTTACAGCTGAAGTTTCACTAAACACAGACACGTCTGCTTGTTTATCTATTGTCTAGGGCTGTTTTGCTGGGTAGTTGCAACAGGGACTGCATGATCCAAAAGCCTAATATTTACCATCTGGTTCTTTAAAGAAAACGTCTGCTGACCCCTGAACTACTTGCAAGACCCGTGGACTTAATATGATACTACCCCAGTATCCAAGAATAATAAAGATTTAAGTAAGACAATAAATAAAAGCCTGTTTTTGAGGTATGAGTTAATGTACATGAGGAATAACAGAGATGAAAATAAGTCTTTCCCTGGAGGAAGAACTTTCTAAGAGTGAGGACTAACTAAGGGCCAATTTATTATATACACCCATTAACTTGAGAATAACAGAGAGATATTAATGGATATTTCAGTTATTCTCAAAATAACTGATAATCACAAATAAACAGAAAAAAGAAGCAAATACTAGACACCAGAGAGAAATCAAATGAAGTGGCAACACCAACAAAACTTAATTGCAAGTGTCTGTGGGTTGTGAAGGAGACCAAGAGCTCTAATTCAGACACCTACAGTGGAGACTTAAGTCAGTCAGTCAGTATACAAACCTCACAGCACACTCCATGACCTGTTTCATTTAATGTTTCAAATGTCAGAACCACATTCCAGGTAGGCTTCAAAGAACCAAAACTCATCCACATTTCATCAGCTAAAACAAGTTTACTCAAAGTGAACAGTAGCTCTTAAAAACTTTATGGGAACCTAGGCTGCAAACAGGAAGTCATCCGGGGCCTAGTCAGTCTTATTACCTGTTTCCTAAGGAGAGTGAAAAAACTGGCTTAAAACTCAACATTCAGAAAACTAAGATCACAGCATCTGGTCCCATCACTTCATAGCAAATAGATGGAGAAACAGTGGAAACAATGGCTGACTTTATTTTGGGGGGCTCCAAAATCACTGCAGATGGTGACTGCAGCCATGAAATTAAAAAATGCTTACTCCTTGGAAGGAAAGTTATGACCAACCTAGACAGCATATTAAAAAGCAGACAACAAAGGTCCGTCTAGTTAAGTCTATGGTTTTTCCAATAGTCATGTATGGATGTGAGAGTTGGACTGTAAAGAAAGCTGAGCACCAAAAAATTGATGCTTCTGAACTGTGGTGTGGGAGAAGACTCTTAACAGTTCCTTGGACTGCAAGGAGATCCAACCAGCCCATCCAAAAGGAGATCAGTCCTGGGTGTTCATTGGAAGGACTGATGTTGAAGCTGAAACTCCAATACTTTGGCCACCTGTTGTGAAGAGCTGACTCATTTGAAAAGACCCTGATGCTGGGAAAGATTGAGGGCAGCAGGGAAGGGGATGACACAGGATGAGATGGTTGGATGGCATCACTGACTCAATGGACATGAGTTTGGGTGAACTCCAGGAGTTGATGATGGACAGGGAGGCCATGGACAGGGAGGCCTGGCGTGCTGCAGTCCATGGGGTCGCAAAGAGTCAGACACGACTGAGCAACTAAACTGAACTGAAGCCCTTCTCCACGCTCCCAATCCCTGCAAACACAAAGTTTACACACATATGTCTCATCCCTGCTCATGTTTAATCTCAGTACAATTTTTTTTTTTCTGTTTACTTGTTAAGATTGCACATGGCCCAAATACATACTGCCTTTTTGGTTAAGTGACTCATCTTTTCAGTCCAGCCTCTGTGAACCTTAATTCAATTTCATAAAAGAGAGAGGATCTGATTAGTCCCTAGTCCCTAGGCTTAGGCATTCAATCAGCTGTGTGTTTTGCGTCTTTTCCAGCAGAGGGAGCCTTCCCCCATTTCTTCCTTCAGTAAGGGGAGCACTAGCTTGGGAAGCAGCCCCTACCTCCTAAACCCAAGTTTATTCATAAATGTAATTTGTAAACTATAAACAGCTTTATAAATATAAGATTCATTATATTAGCCAAGGACAGCAGTCTGGAGAAAGATTATCAACTGCCTTATTTTACCAAACTAAGATGACATACGTAACTTACCCTGTATGTGTAACAAAACAATCACCTCTTTTTTTATATGGGAAAGGTTGGGGGTGGGAGGAGAAGGGGACGACGGAGAATGAGATGGCTGGATGGCATCACCGACTCTGTGGACATGAGTTTGAGTGAACTCCGGGAGTTGGTGATGGACAGGGAAGCCTGGCGTGCTGTGATTCATGGGGTCGCGGAGAGTCGGACACGACTGAGCGACTGAACTGAACTGAACTGAATAAGTTTCCATGTTTTAGCTAGCTAAATTTATCAATTTTACTTTTGTGATTTCTTCCATTGCTTTTAGTCTATAAATTCCTCAAACTTTTAAATGTTAAAATATGTAGTCAGCTATTTTTTATTAATTTTTGTTTTTTGATGTTACCTACAAGTGTATACATCCTTAAACACTATCATTTAGTTAATTAGTTATGAAATAATCTGTTTTACAGAGAAGTTGCAATTGTGATGGAAAGAAATCCCATACATGCTATTTACCCAGAGTCTAACATCTCCTTTTTCATTCCTCTCTCTGAAAAAATTTTTGGAGCCAGTTACATTATAGATGTAAACCTTTGACCTCTTAATGTGTATCTCCTAAAAAAAAAGGGACATTCTTTTATATGGAGAAGGCAATGGCAAGCCACTCCAGTACTCTTGCCTAGAAAATCCCATGGATGGAGGAGCCTGGTAGGCTGCAGTCCGTGGGGTCGCTAAGGGTCGGACACGACTGAGCGACTTCACTTTCACTTTTCACTTTCACACAAATGGCAACCCACTCCAGTGTTCTTGCCTGGAGAATCCCAGGGACGGGGGATCCTGGTGGGCTTCCGTCTATGGGGTCACACAGAGTCGCACCTGACTGAAGTGACTTAGCAGTAGCAGTAGAGCCAATCCTATTTACTCTTCGCTTCATAAATTCTTTCCAGTTAGTTTTACTTTTTTGATCTTTTGAATAAACTTTAGAATCATTTTCTTAAAAAGGTAAAAAAAAATTCCCACCAATGTTTTGGTTCCATTTGTTCTAAACTTAATTTGTGAAAGCTCTTAAAGCAAAGTGTTCTTATCTCCTAAGACAGTATGAATCTGATAAGCAAGCTTGCCAAGAAGAAAAAATTACCACAGGTTTATGTTTCTCTTTCTACAGAGCAAGTTTTACATTCCTAAAATATAACAAGAACATGGCAGTAAGCAAAGGAGTAGAATGGGCAAGATGTTCATTTAGAACTGAATATTAAGATGTTTTATTTACTTGTCCTGATATGAAGAAAGAACTGTTCTCAGATCATCAATGGTTTAGGGACAGCACCAGCACCAGAGGGCTACCTCCAGCATGAACACGACTCACCCGTTGTTCAGCTTCATCTAAGGCGCAATGATAGTGACTGATTTAGATGGACACTCTATTGTCTGGTTGTCCTGGTGACCGAAGGCATGCATTTGCCAGGCAGCTGACTAAGGTTGGGAATGTAGCCGTTGGCAAAGGAACAGAGAGATGAACTGGCCCAAATGCAGAACAAGTCTCTGAAGTAAGCTTGATCTGTACCATATTCTACATAAATCAATCATGAGAAAAAGAAACATTTAATTTTCTTGGAATATTTGCAACTAGATGGTTCACAGGTTAATATAAAAAGAGAAAAAGGAATATTTAGACAAAATCCTTCTAAGGAAAAATGTGATCTGCAGAAGTGTTAAGTTATAAGTAGGTTTACAAAAAGACTACCTAACTGTCCAAAGGGGACAACTGAACATCAACAAGAATAACTGCTACTGACCAAAATAAATAACTTCACAGTGATACACACACACACACACACACCCCACCCCCAGCTGCTCATTGTTACCTCCAGTGTTCTTGCCTGGAGAATCCCAGGGATGGGGGAGCCGGGTGGGCTGCCGTCTATGGGGTCGCACAGAGTCGGACACAACTGAAGCGACTTAGCAGCAGCAGCAGCTCATTGTTACAGATGTTACAGAACTAACTCATTTTGAAAACAGTTAAATATTGAGGGGGCTTCCCAGGTAGCGCAGTGGTTAAGAATCCGCCTGCCAATGCAGGAGACACAGGAGTCAGGGGTTCGATCCCTGGGTAAGAAAGATCCCCTGAAGTAAGAAACGGCAATGAACTCCACTATTCTTGCCTGGAAAATTCCATGGACAGAGGAGTCTGGTAGGCTACAATCCATGGAGTAGCAAAAAGTCGGACATGACTGAGCGACTAAGCACAAGTAAGCAAAAACTGAGGACCACAAATGGCTTTATTTATGTGCACTGTATCTACTGATATTTATAAGAAATAGTTTTAATGTATTTATTTTGACTCCTCAGAAGCTTTACTGAGATACCATATAACTCACCTATTTGTACCATTTAATGTTTTTAGTATATTCACAAGAGTTGTGACACTATCACAACTAAATTTTAGAATATTTAATATCACCGGAAAAAACCCCACCCCATTAGCAGTTGCGCTATACTAACCCCATGTCTTAGGCAATATTGTTTTTCAGACACTCAGTTGTGTCTGACTCTGTGACCCCATGGACAGCAGCACGTCAAGCTTCCCAGTCCTTCACCACCTCCAGAGCTTGCTCAAACTCATGCCCGTTGAGTCAGTGATGCCATCCAACCATCTTGTCCTCTGTTGCAATATTAATATACTTTTAACAACAATAAAACTACTGTATGCTAATGTAACCAACTTGTAATTGTAAAAATAGCTATATTTTCTAAAAAATAAAAAGAGTGGCACTGCTATACATTTTTACAAATTTCATTAGTACCTGGTTAAACACAAGAAAGTTGATTTCTCATCAGCTGCTGCATTTTTATGTTATTCAGCTTCTGGAAAACGCCACTGTATATTCATGAGACTGGGAGTAAACACCACAAATCAAGTCTGAGAATTATTATTTAAAAAATCTTGACCTTATAGAAACCCTGTAAAGGTCTCAAGGATTCCCCTCTCACAGGATCCTAGACTAAGTTATCACCATTTACCATTTCTACTAAATGGATATAGACAGAGTATTAGCCACTCCACCCAACATATACACAAACACAAAAATGTCTCTCTACAAAAGAACACAACACCCAACCTATCAGACACCAAGTCTTTTCCCTTCCCTCAGTTAGGGAATCTACTAGATCTATCAATTTACAGGAACTGAGATGACAGAGGAACACTGACACTTCATGGATGGAATCAGCAAAATCCTGACAGTGGGAAACTACTGAACAAATTACTGAGCTGACAGGGGAGGAGAAGGGGGAGAGAACAGGAGTGAAAAACAGAAGGGGAAACCTACAGAATGAGGAAGACTTTAAAGACAAGCAGGGCAGATTCCACTTCCAATAATGTCAGAGTAGCTCATAAAAAAAAAAAAGACCAGAAATTAACAACTATAAACTCAGCAAACATTATAAAATATATCAGAAAACATTAGAAAACAACCACAAGTGAACAGAATCTGGAGAGGAGTCAACACCTGGAAGAAACAGCTCAAGGTATTTGCCTTTTTTAAGGATCATCATTTGAAAGCAGGCCTCTGCCAAGCAGAGCTGTCAAAACTCAAGGAGAAATCCCTAAACCTTAAAGCTTAAAGACAGTTCACAACCACAGCATCCAGAAAGTGGGGTATGTCCAAAAAGACAAGAGCTACAAGATTCGCATAATGACACTGCCCGAAACTCTGGCTCACCCTTGACCTTGGCATCCTCAGCAACGATTCAAAGCAGTTCAATTAAGGACTGGAAGAACTGAGCAGAGATTTCAACTGGCTCCACCAGGAGAGGCAGAGTTTGCTAAAGCAAAATGTGGACAAAACTAACAAACAAACCAATACTTTCTGAACAAACAGAATCCAGAGGCTCTACAACCAACATTTCCAATGTTCTACATATAATCCAAAACCGCTACATATCCCAAAAGAAACAAGAGCGTGTGATCCATATTCAAAATAAAAGGCAATCAGTAGGTCTTTGTTGATTATCTATTTTAAATATTTTAGTGTATATATGTTAATCTCAAATTCTTAATTTATCCCTCCCCACCACCTTTCCCCTTTGGTAACCATAAATTTGTTTTCTAAGGCTCTGAGTCTGTTTTTGCTTTGTAAATAAGTTCATTTGTACCATTTTTTTTTTAGATTCTACATGTGAGTGATATCCCATGATAAACGTTTCCAATTTCTTTCACTTAGTATAATCATCTCTAGGTCCATCTACGTTGCTACAAATGGCGTTATTTCCTTTTTTATGGCAGAGTCATATTCCACTGTGTATATGTACCAAATCTTCTCTATCCATTCATCTACCAATTGATACTTAGACTGTTTTCATGTCTCGACTATTGTGAATAGTGCTGCTATGAGCAGAGGAGAGCTGTATCTTTTTGAATTATAGTTTTGTCGGAATATGTGTCTAGGAGAGGAATTGCTGGATCATATGGCAACTCTACTTATAGTTTTTTGAGAACCTCCTACAGTTTTCCAAAGTGACTGCACCAATGTACATTTCCACCAACAGTGTAGGAGGGTTCCCTTTTCTCCATACCCTTTTCGGTATTTGTTACTTGTAGAACAAAAAAAGCACATTCTAATTTTATTACATGAGTATGAACAAAAATCAAAACAGTGGTTGCCTCTGGAAAGGGGAGGGACTGAATAGGAAGAGATATCAGGGGAACTTTGGGGATAATGGTCATGTTCATATCTTCACAGGATTCTGGGTCACCAAACTGGATACACTAGTCAAAACTCTTTCAAAGTTACAAATAAGACTTTTACATCCACTGTAAGTAAATTATACCTCAAAAAAATCTTACTGAATTTTAATTAACAATACACAAAAGATTTTAGGAGTGATATGAACCAATTTTGCAACCTACTGTGAAATGCAAGAAAAATGTTAAGACAGGTGGACAAATGGAGACACAGATATATTTGCTAGTGCAGTGTTCAATGTATCTGCATAATTTTAAGTTTTATGAATTTCTCATAATAAAACATTTGGGAGGTGTGGGGCAGAAGACAGGCAAATATAGCCACTGTGCTGTGGCTTGAAGCAGCCTCTGCCAGGGACAAGACCTTGCTATGACCATCCATGAGAGAGGGTTCTAAAGACAATGCAGCAGATAGCAAAGCAGCCCCCCACCAAACAGAGAAGTTGCTGCACTCACACTGCCAGAAGACTTAGCTCACCCTCAGTAAGACTTAAAAGCTGCATTATGCGACACAATGCAGGTCAACTTCTGCCAGAAGATGACGGCTCAGAGCCACCCCCACGCTTGGAAAAATCCTAGCATCACAGGCCAGTATGAGATCATCCTTAGCAAACTGGTGAAGCCCATGGTCCACGAGAACACTGATGAAAGACATTACCCTAAAGCTCCATTAAATTCCTGCTGGGCGTGACCTCTGGTTTCTTCTACAAAAGCTGATCTTGCTTGTACAGGATGGTTTGAATTTCATAAAACAGAACCAAAAATCTTCAATGTCATCACCAATTCCTCAAAAATCAATGGCCCCAGAGTTTAAGATCCTTCTTACCAGCTTATAAAGCACCCCATATCCAGATGGCATCCTCTGTTGCCAAGATGAATGCCTAGCAACCAACTAGCATCCCTGCTCTGTAGCAAGAATTCAACATCAATTTTCAGGAGTCTGGTTAGCAGGTGATGCTGGAGCAATGGAAGATTCATGTGAAAGACAACTCAATGTGAACCAGGGGAATGTATACTACAAGTTTGATTGCAAGGCTTAGAATTTACCTCAACTGCTATGTTTCCCAGGGACTTGAGCTGGCAGGGCCCCTGGTTACAGGGTATCCAGCCCCAGAGTAACCACCTGGTCTGAAGTTCCCACTGTCGTGGCACAAACGTGGCTCTATCCCACAGATCAAGTGGTACAGGTCCCAGGAAGCTGCCTGGTTCCAGCCAGAACTATGCAAGCCCAACTCTGACCCATTTAGCCTCCAATACTTTGTCAGAGTTTCAAAATCCATATTAACCACTCATTAACATGTGAGCATTACTTGCACCTCTATTTAAACATATGCTTAAGGGAAGAGAAAAAATGAAAATTATGAAATAAAAGGAAATATGCACACTGGCTAGATAACTGAAAGTGAAGTTGCTCAGTACTGTCTGACTCTGTATTTGTAACCCCATGGACTATACAGTCCACGGAATTCTCCAGGCCAGAATACTAGAGTGGGTAACCTTTCCCTTCTTCAGTGGATCTTCCCAACCCAGGGATCAAACCCAGGTCTCCCACATTGCAGACAGATTCTTTACCAGCTGAGCCACAAGGGAAGCCTAGATAGATTACCATAATTTTTATGGATGTGAAAATGGTATAGAGTTATATATTTTTTTAAAGTCTTTCTTCAAAGATAACATCTAGTTCGTGAATTTATAGAGGAAACTGTACGTCTCAGGCCTGTTTCACATAATAAAAAAGGAACAGGAGTTTGTTATATTGTCTACTTGTGTAGCTACATGGGAATCCCCATAACAAAAAGTTTTAAAAAAAAAAAGGAATAATTTATATTTTTAATTAGATTCAAAGAAATCTGTTTTCTTTTTTTAAGTAACATATTTATGGCAAAAAAAGAAATAAACAAGAAAAGCTGGGAGACAGATGACAGGAAGCAAGAATGACTGAAGCAGTTAGAAGCAAACAAATAATATGACCTGGGATACCAATGCAATAAAAAGTAAAATAAACACTCAGAGTAGTTACATAAACTATCATCAATCTCCTTCTACAGTACCCTTTGGGTTTTCAGTAATCATTCAAAAAGATCCACATGTTACAGTACGTACAAATATAACATTTCCTACATTCTTTTTGTTAATTAATATTAGATATTTCTCTGAAAGCCAACAACTAATACCAAAGAATGCACCGTGAATATTTAAAGATTACTATGTCACTACCGATTTGATTCAGAATTTTAAGAAACTCTTAACACCTCGCCTTTCTTTTAAAATAGAAGACAGATTTAAAACATTTCTTCACAAATATGTAGAAACTGAAAAAAATAGCCTATTAAATAATAGCATGTGTTTCAATATTTTAGCTGGATGGTTTTAAACCTCAAGGATCTCACTAGTAAGCTATTCTTCCAAATAATTCCATATTTTTGTCTAAAATTGTTTGAAATGTTACTATTATTACTGAATTAGCTTTCCATACTGATCAATACCATCAAATTGACTACAGTTCTGCAAAAATCTGCCTATACTAAACTAACTGAATTCAGTTCAAAGCACATCATTTTCCTACATGGTACCCCCCGCACCCCACCCTGAGCTTAGAAATCAATGAGAAAGTATATCTGCACTTAAACTGACATCTTTTATCTACATAGTACACTGGTTTTCAAATTGTTTTCACATATACTACCTTCAAATCAACCTCATGAAATAGGCAGGACAGGTACTTCCCATGGAGTACAAAGGAAAATGAAGCTCAGGGAAAAGCAGTTCCCTCAAGGTAACAAGGCTTATCAATTGGTGGTGTTGAAACTTGACTACAGATTATTTTGAGTCGAGACTCAATGGAGCCTTCAGTTATTATACTGGTTCTCTCAAAAGATGGTCCACAGCATCAGCAACAGAATCACATGGGGCTTCTGGCTGAAAAAGCAGACACTCCTATATCCCACACCCAGGGTCAGAATCACCGACGGAGTAAAGCCCAGGAATTTTTTAAAAAATTAAATAATACATACACACACAAAAATACACACACATACGTTCTCACAGCTCTAGGTGTAATGATATAGTATTTAAGATTATGCCATGGAAATGTCTTATGTTTTGAGGGTAGTAAGATCAATATAGAAGAAAATATGATAGCAATTAAAAAAAAAAACTGTGCAAAATCTTGTAGTCAAATATATTTTTTAAAAAGTTTAAATTATGAGAGGGTAGTTTGGTCCTTGTGTGCCAAAATACTCCTGAAAGTCTTGATGGAAGGGTAAAAACCAATAGGTCTTGGAACAAAGATGAATAACAAATGAACAACTTGAGCAAAATGTCAAGAAAACTGGGATATAAACAGCATATATGAGAAACAAACCAGAAATCATTGGGGAATTTCATAGATCAGGAGTTTTCAATCAACCACCTGCAGATCAAATTGGGCCACTGGCCTGATTTTGTACTTCCCCTGATCATTTGGTTTGTCTATATTTAAAGGGCTACTTTTTTTAAAAAGTTTTTTTTTCAAACAAGAGTATACTACAGGCAGTTGACCTACAAAACCTACAATATTCACTATCTGTGCCAACCTCTGCACAGGCAGTTAAGTAACTGTAAACCCTGGAGTAATGAGGATGTAACTTAACTCGGCCACTCAATAAAGACATTTAATATGTCATTACTAAAATAACTACCAAATTTTACTAATATTATTTAGGCTCAGCATATAGTTAAAATTGGAGAAGGAAATGGTAACCCACTCCAGTATTCTTGCCTGGAGAATCCCACGGACGGAGAAGCCTGGTAGGCTACAGTCCATGGGGTCGCAAAGAGTCGGACACGACTGAGCGACTGAACGGAACGGATAGTTAAAATGCTCCAAGGGTTTAAATACTCAACCTAAATATTGATGTAATTGATATACTACCATATTCTAAGAAAAATGAAAAATCCTCCAAAAAAATCACTTTGAGCAAGAAGTGAAAAAAAAAAATATTGTTAATCTTCCTGTAACTTCTACTAAATGAAGTTCTGATTCAATAGACATTTGAATATCATTCTACAAGAAGTATGCTGGGAAGTTTCATGGTTGCTTGAGCTCAAAGCATTCCACCCTTTCTACAGTAAGATACTGTCAATATCTTACACTTGTATAAACTGAGGCTCAGAGGTATAACATTTAACAAGTCTAGTCCAAATTTTATCAATTTCTGTACAGAGTTGCAGTTTGGGATAGATTGTCTGGTTTTTAATCAAACTTAAATGAATGTAACACTTCGAAGCTATGTAACAGTTCCATGCCCTGATTCAGGATTCATTCAAAAGTTCATCGTCTTTACTCTGACAATGGCCTACAGGTTCTTTCAGATATTGGCCTTCCACTTTACAGAGTCCACTATTCTGTACTGAGAGTGACCATCACTTATTACAGTTTATAAGACAACATGATTTGTACATTGATTCCCACTATTCTCAGGCTACACCCTTAATAACACATGAGCTAAAATCCACTTCGTAATTATATTTGTAGGCGTAAACATAACCTTCTTCCCACAACATTTTCTTGGGCTATCTGGAATACCACAATGCTACTCTGATTACCCAGACGCATACACAATGTGAAACACCATCTCATCTATAGGCTCAAGATGATTTAGGAAATCTGTTTAACATCATAGCAGATTGAGTCTAATACTATACAATGATACCTGAATATTCCAGCAAAATTGTCACAGCATGTGAATTTGAAATTTAAAATGTTTAAGATATCAGAATACTTTTCTTTGTGGCAGTGCTTATTTCTGATTATAAAATAGTGCCAATCTTTCCCAAAGATGCAATTCAACTACCCAAAAGGCCTGAAGTGCTGTCTCATAAAATAAGGCCTATTTAAGCCATAAGTATAACGTCTTAAAAAAAAATACTGTCTCCATAATCCCAAGCACCTACAATTCTAAACTGAAGCCCTTTCTCACTCTTACCCAAAAATAGAACTAGGGGGAAAAAAAAAAGATTTTTATTGCCTCTCTCCCCCCGACTAGACTGAAAGCTTTACATGAGGGCAGGAATCATAGGCAGTACCCCTAGTACCCAAAGACAATCCTGGACACAACAATAGGTGATTAGTAAATCTCTGCTTCAGGAATGAAGAATGAGTTGATCATAAATACTGACCAGGGAAAAGCACAACTTACCTTATGGGTCTACCACTTTGGAAGGATTTTTTTTAAAAGCTTTAGTTTCTAGTTGGGGGATTATGTTTTGAATCTAGCATAAAGATAACCAAATATTGTCAATCAACGCATGACTTTATTTCTACATGTAGAGTGCATGCCTGTGAAGCATCGGCAGTAACCGTTTTACTCAGTCCTGAAATGTAATTAGGAAGGTTAATTTATTACTAGGGGAAAAAAAAAAATGTATGGCTCAAAATACAATTATTCCTACATTTTCCTTTTACTGAGTCAGCTACATAGCACTGGTACCCAGTCTTCTTCCCATTAAGTTTGAAAATCAGAAGTTAACCCAACAATGAAATCCCTTTGATAGACCCACACCACCACAAAAGAGGACATATGGAGTGAACCACTGGAGATTTGTTTAAAATAACGAATGATACAAAAGAAAGCATTATCTGATGTGCCAAAACAGTGGACAATTCTTAAGTTCTGAATGAAAAGTGAAATCTTTCCCAGATATACAAATGCCTTGTCACTGCACTGACTGTGTCAATGAATGCCTTCCTCTGTCCAAGCCCTCTGCCCTGTAACTTGTGGTCCTCTCCCACACTTGATTCTAGACTTGGCAGCATGATTTTCTCTGACAATAAGTTGTTCACAACTGTAATCAAAGCATGTAAAACAGATTTAAGTTCTACATGCAGATTGACTGTAAAAAGGTTTCTCCCACATATAAATGTCTGGAGGAAAATTTAAAGCATGTGGAATACAGGATGATTTAGGAATCAACACCTTGTGAGTCATCCAGCAACCATTGTCCTGCTGCTGCTGCTGCTAAGTCACTTCAGTCGTGTCCGACTCTGTGTGACCCTATAGACGGAAGCCCACCAGGCTCCCCCGACTTTGGGATTCTCCAGGCAAGAACACTGGAGTGGGTTGCCATTTTCCTCTCCAATGTGTGAAAGTGAAAGTGAAGTCGCTCAGTCGTGTCCAACCCATAGCCTGCTGCAAATAGTGACAACCAACAAGCCCCTCAGAACGTTAAAACTCTCTCGTGGGGGTAGAAGATCCAAGACTTCTGCCAGTTAATATACATTTTGATCTTTTAACCTGAGACATGAACCCACTCATTCACTAGACATATGACAATACCTTCTTTTAACCCAACATTTACATGACTGACTATGTTCCTTTCCAGACAATGGAGAGATTTAACATACTGTTCAAATATGGCAACATAATTTGAAATAAAAAATAAACATCTGCATACTTTTCTCTACGTATGTTATACTTAAGATTTAAGTGTATAAGATAAACTGATAATTAGGCATTTGCACTTGAAGTCTATACAATTTTTTACCAAGTTGTATCAATCATCCTGCATTTCATATCAATCCTCACCTTCTACACATCTCATAAAACTTTTAAGAATGGAAATTTTGCTAATAGTGTAAGGAATTAAATATACCTACTCCAATATTTTGGTTTTAAGATGTCTTTAGGGACACAAGAAAGTATGTTTGTCTCCCTTAACAAGTAATTAGGTAGCTGGTAAACGTTCTAGCATTAAGAACTGTTGGAAATTTCTCTTTGTGCACTGTTTACTATGCCTATAGACTCTTTCCCTGTTAGCCTAAGTCGTGAGTCCAACTCTTTGCGACCCCATGGACTATACAGTCCAACAGGCTCCTCCGTCCATGGGATTCTCCAGGCAAGAATACTGGAGTGGGTTGCCATTTCCTTCTCCAGGGAATCTTCCCGACCCAGGGATCGAACCCAGGTCTCCCGCATTGCAGGCAGACGCTTTAACCTCTGAGCCACCCTCAAAAGCTGGCAAATATTTTGCCTCCTCTATGAAATCTTCCCAATCCTCTTCTTTCCACATTACTTCTGAAAATTCTTATTCTTATCATTAATTACCTAACATAGTATCACAATTATTTGTTATGTATCTATCTCCTACCTAGACCATGAGCTCTAAGTCTACTATATCCAAGTTCTAGCACAGTGACTGTAACAGTAAGGACTTTAAATGGACTTTTAATTTGCATGACTTTTTAGAATTTAAAATTCATAAATCCATCCCAGTCATCTCTATTGCTTGTATTCTGTTTCCACTATTTGATATAAAGAGTTGTCTAAGATTTCCTTTCATATATTCTAAATTTATCTTGATATTACAGTCATAAAAACTATTCTTTCAGAAATCCTATCATATGCAACATGGATGAAGCTCGTGAACATTATGCCAAGTAAAATAAGCCAGTCACAGAACAGCAAATACTGTATGATTCCCCTTAAGATGAGATACCTAAAACAGTCAAACCCACCGAAGCAGAAAGTAGAATGGTGGCTGCTATTCATTGGCTATGAAGTTCAGTTATGCAAGAAGACTAAGTTCCTAACACTTTGCCTATATCTAACAATATCACATCTTACACTTGAAAATATTTTGAGAGAGTAAATCTCTCATGTCAAGTGTACTCACCAAAATTTCAGGAAAACTTTTTTTAAAAAGGGTCCGTCAATTGTAGTATTTTGGGACCAATTTCCACCAAATCTTTATCTACTGACAGATTTGAATGTTTTTTTACTTACTTCTCCAAAGGATTGTTTGTTACTTTTACAGTTCTACTACTATAATTTCATCTCCAGTTATTAAATTTTTAACACAAGAATAGATGATATTCTTTCATTTCTGACTCCATTCTGATGTCCAAAATTTTGTATTCAAGGCCAAAATTCTAAGAAAATAATTTAAAATTTGCACTGGTAGGCTAAGCTCAAACTTTATACAAACTGTTCAAACTGTCTTTTAATCGAAATACATTTCTACACTTACTGTCATTACACACCTCTGCCTTTTCATCTTGCTTCAGATTTTCCTGTAATATAGAACTTGATTACTCAAGGTAATTTTTTATTGGCAAAATTTGGAAACTGTGTGCTTACTTCTCTAAATCATGTATTTTAAAATATTATCATAATCTTTACTACTTTAGAACCAAATACACACATGCATCAAAAGTTGGAAAGCAAGTTTAAGACATTAGTATAGAAGTGTTAGGGAAAAAAAGAAGCCATGTACAAAATGCTTGCATACATCTTCTGAGGTGAAAAAGAAGACTGAACCTAATAAAATTTGAAAACTTCTTTTCTATTATCAAAAACATGCAAAAAAATAAAATATGCAACCACTGTAGTACAACTAAAGTAATACCTCCTTATCTAGGAAGTGATTAAACTGTCTCATTAAATAATGGTAATTCTAATCAATTGGGTTGACTGGTTCATCCATGCCCCAAGATTATAAAACATGCTGGCTTTCTGTTAATTTTACATTTTTTTATATTTGTTTTAAATAGCAGACCACCACTCTCAATAATAGCAAAACATGGAACTAAACCAAGAAAGCAAGCAAAGAGAACAGAATTCCTGGAAGCCCATTAAAGCAGAGTCGAAAGAAAAGGCTGCCCTACAAATCTTGACTCTGTTGGGTTCCTCAAGCTGCTAGGCTGCCCACTCAGAACTACTAATCTCCTCCCTATTTAGCACCTACTTAACACTGCTGTCCTGTATGTTTATTCGCTCAGTCGTGTCCAACTCTTTGTGACCCCATGACTGTAGCTTGCCAGGCTCCTCTGTCCAAGGGGATTCTCCAAGTAAGCATACTGGAGTAGGTTGCCATGCCCTCCTCTGGGGGATCTTCCCAACCGAGGAATTGAACCGGGGTCTCCTGCATTGCAGACAGATTCTTTACCAGCTGAGCTACCAGGGAAGCAGCTCAACATTAAGCATCACATATACATCTAAAGTTAAAAATGTAAAAAGGAAGGAGGGGACCCTCAAATGAAAGCCCATCACACAATAGCCTAACAAAAGTTTACTACAGTACCACAATGTTAATTCTCTTTCTCCCTCTTTTTGTCATTTAAAGCCAAAACTAAGTTATCCAATACTAGATGTCCTCTAAAAATGCCTTTTACATTCAATACTGACAAAGCTTAAATACAGGTTTCATCTCAGGTTTAAGGTAAAGTATTTAGAAGTAGATATTAATTCCAAATACACTGCTAGATGAGTACATTCTGAAACACCTAAATACAGAATACAAAAATACCTTTTTTACACAGTGAAAATTTCTTATCATTCTAAACAACTCAAATTTTTTAAAAGGACTAAAATACTTACTTCATTTCCATGTTTTTGAAGGAATTCAATTTCCTGTTGTGTGAATGTTGTCATGGAGATGGATTTCACCCTGTGTGGTGGATTTAACCCTCGCCTAAAAGATAAAAGAAAATACCATTACAAACTATAGTATTTCAAAAATTATGTCAATGAAAAACATTTTAATTAGCACATTTAAACTTAGAAATGTTTTTATGCTATAAGCTAAATTAAAAAATATTTTAAACTATTAATCCCCACAATAGATATATCAAGGTGAATTTGTTCAGACTGACACTAATTTATTTAAAGCTAAATTCAAGTAATCAGTTAGCTAGAAATATACAGTAGCTGTAATACATTAGCTTATTGGGAACACAAATACTGCTTCAGTGTAAGTCTGACGGAAGGAGAATAATTTATATATATATACATGATAGGTTCAATGGTAGAGAATTCAAAAAGTTATTATTTTCATATTTTCTAAGAAAGTGATGATATGTCAGGTATCCGTTCCGTTCCGTTCAGTCGCTCAGTCATGTTCGACTCTTTGCAACCCCATGGACTGTAGCCTACCAGGCTTCTCCGTCCATGGGATTCTCCAGGCAAGAATACTGGAGTGGGTTACCATCTCCTTCTCCAGGGGCTCTTCCCGACCCAGGGACTGAACCCAGGTCTCCCGCATTGGAGGCAGACACTTTAACCTCTGAGCCACCAGGGAAGCCCATGTCAGGTATGGAATTATACAAATACTCAAATCAAATAGTTACCATTTTAAGACTGACTTAGGAAACTGAAAACTAATCCAAGGAAAGTATTGATGGATAAGAAAAAAGTTCCATCTCTCCATCAATTAAAATAAGAGTTGATAATGAAGAACATCTTCCACCACCTCAGGAGGCCCTAAGTGTTCAAGAGGAAATTAAAGGGACATGATGGGAATCAAGAAATACCTGAATATATATGAATACTTCTAAGGTCCTTCACCACATTGAAATCTTTTCTGCTTATGTGGCCTTAAGAGGACTTTTAAGTTTCTATTTTATCACGCACATGAAAAACTAAATAGAGATGCACTCAGAATAAGAACTACTTGTATTCTGTCCAACTACCACATAGTGGCCTATTCTACCCACAAGAATGAGGAGTTAAATAATCTATGCAGTTTCATCAAATCAGTTTGGAGTCATATCCTTCCTCTGACAAAGACTTCATTTGAAATACAGGTTCTAGGGCAGATCAATAGTTTTACAGAATTTGCCATACTCATTTTGCAATCAACCATGGTAATTAAATGAGAGTTAACAATGATGCAAAGTAAGAAATCTTTCAAAAATATTCTAGAAACATTTCTGAATAATTAAATATGGTACGTAATGTTCTAGAAATACAAAATATTTTAAGTTAACATAAAAATTCAGAATTAACAGAAGCTCAATTTTTATATACTGCTGCTTCTTTCTCTCCCTTCTGTCAGACATAGATGGCACATATTTCAGCTCACACTTTGAATTAAATCAAGCTGCACTTTATCTGCTTAACATTTCGAGGTGGAGAAACAACAGCTGGGTTTTCATGTTTTGCTTTAAGTTTTAAACTAATAAGTTATTTTTCTTACAGCTCTTGCTAAGTTAAAAATTACAGAAATGAAGATTGCACAGTAGGACAAATTCAAACACAGCCATTTCATCCTAGTAAAACTTTGAAACTGAACTATGAAGAAACAATAATCGTACAAATTATCTTTACAATTAGTGATTACAAATTAAGTTATGCTTTAAAGATATCTAAATTTCCAAAAATGAAAATTTAGAAGTCAGTATTACTCCTTTAAAGCAGGACATTTTGTTTTTCAATTCACATATATTATGAAAATAAGACTAACTTCATCACTTTGACAGCTTATTCATTTATATTTATTTCTATACAATCTTGTTCCAAAACAATTTTAAAAAGAATTACTTATTATTGTTCTCTCAAATTCCCCTGCTCTCTCCCTCACACTTAGCAACTTTGTCGCTCCTTATTCCCTAATACTTCCACCTTGTTCCAGCCAACCCTCTCCTGCTCCCACCTCCCTTAGAGTATAATATTTTAAAAAAACAAAAAAGCAAAGGCATAACTTTCCAAAAAAGAAATGTCACAACACTGCTACAAGGGTGTGTATATTTTAGATAAGAAACTAGGGGGCAATGAATTACATCCCTACACTCTCAAATCATCAGATAAGGGAAGCCCCTGACTCTTTTTTAAAGTTATGCAATACAGATGCAATCTCATGAAAGCACTGCACTGTATAGCTTATTCCTTCAATGTTCTACCACACCAGAAAGTCAATTTTTGCATAAAAAAGGTATTCATATTAACTTCAAGTGAACAAAAATTTGCACTTATGAAACAAAACCATAACAGTCAGTTCAGTTCAGTCACTCAGTTGTGTCTGACTCTTTACAACCCCATGAACCACAGCACACCAGGCCTCCTCACCAACTCCTGGAGATCACCAAAACCCATGTACATTGAGTCGGTGATGCCATCCAACCATCTCATCCTCTGTCATTCCCTTCCCCTCCTGCCCTCAATCATTCCCAGCATCAGGGTCTTTTCAAATGAGTCAGCTCTTCGCATCAGGTGGCCAAAGTATTGGAGTTTCAGCTTCAGCATCAGTCCTTCCAATGAATATTCAGGACTGATATCCTTTAGGATGGACTGGTTGGATCTCCTTGCAGTCCAAGGGACTCTCAAAAGTCATCTCCAACACCACAGTTCAAAAGCATCAATTCTTCAGCAATCAGCTTTCTTCACAGTCCAACTCTCACATCCATATGTGACCACTGGAAAAACCATAGCCTTCACTAGACGGACCTTGGTTGGCAAAGTGATGTCTCTGCTTTATAATATGCTGTCTAGGTTGGTCATAACTTTCCTCCCAAGGAGTAAGTGTCTTTTAATTTCATGGCTGCAGTCACCATCTGCAGTGATTATGAAGCCCAGAAAAATAAAGTCTGACACTATTTCCACTGTTTCCCCATCTATTTCCCATTAAGTGATGGGACCGGATGCCATGATCTTTGTTTTCTGAATGTTGAGCTTGAAGCCAACTTTTTCACTCTCCTCTTTCACTTTCATCAAGAGGCTCTTTAGGTCCTCTTCACTTTCTGCCATAAGGCTGGTGTCATCTGCATATCTGATGAGGTTATTGATATTTCTCCCGGAAATCTTGATTCCAGCTTGTGCTTCTTCCAGCCCAGCGTTCCTCATGATGTACTCTGCATAGAAGTGAAATAAGCAGGGTAACAATATACAGCCTTGACGTACTCCTTTTCCTATTTGAACCAGTCTGTTGTTCCATGTCCAGTTCTAACTGTTGCTTCCTGACCTATATACAGGTTTCTTAATAGGCAGGTCAGGTGGTCTGGTATTCCCATCCATCTCTTTCAAAATTTTCCACAATTTATTGTGATCCACATAGTCAAAGGCTTTCGCATAGTCAATAATGCAGAAATTGATATTTTTTGGAACTCTGTTGCTTTTTCCGTGATCCAGCGGATGTTGGCCATTTGATCTCTGGTTCCTCTGCCTTTTCTAAAACCAGTTTGAACATCTGGAAGTTCACAGTTCATGTATTGCTGAAGCCTGGCTTGGAGAATTTTGAGCATGACTTTACTAACGTGTGAGATGAGTGCAACTGTGCAGTAGTTTGAGCATTCTTTGGCATGGTCTTTCTTTGGGACTGGAATGAAAACTGACCTTTTCCAGTCCTATGGTGCCGGGAGCCAGCGAGGGAAATCCTACCCATGGCAAAGGTCAATTGGGGAAGAGGCCTGACGGGCAAAGGCTAATCAGGGCTCGAGGAACCCCCTGGACTTACCTGAGCATCTACCCCAAAGAAAACTGGAGTCTGACTGCTTTACTATCTTACGCCTCTTACCAAGTCCTCTAATACTTACAGGGGCTTTCCCCCAACCACCTTAATTCAGAGCTGTAGTTTAAAAGTTCCCCTCGGCTTAATAGGAGTGTTAGGAGTGTTCCAATCCAAGCCCCTCTGATAGCTTTCTAACTTGCATGACAAGTTTGTCCGGGCTCTTACAACTGTGAGTGTGACTGTTTATAGCCTCCCAGCCATGCAAGGACGGAAAGCCTAATATTCTAAAATACAGGAATCTGTTGAAGAAGTTAAAATCATTAGAATAGTACTAGAAAAGATTTCATTGTTGAATCAATGCTTGCTGCAGTTTCCTCTATCTATTGTATCCTTGGAAATATATTAATCCTTTGATTTAACCACATCAGATCTTAAGTTAATAAATTCCTTTCTTGCAGCTCACTACACCGGTGCCTTATAGGAATGTAACTTTGTTATGTGTCTACCACCTAACTTTAGGAAAGTCACCTTAAAAGAAAAGTCTTTTACTTGCTAACTAACCTATTGTTAGGAGAGAGGGCCATAAACTGTTAGCAGGCCCCCTGGCCAGAAGATGATGTAAACCACCTAAAAACTTTTACCACGAGATATACAAAAATAAGCCCTGATCCTGATAAGGGTCAAGACTGCTGACCCCACGTGATTTTGGTGTGAATCTATACCTCCCTTTCTTTGTTTCTTATGCGCATAACTTAGGGTATAAAAGCAGCACTGGAAAATAAAGTTTTGGGCCTTGCTCACTGAAGCTTGGTCTCCCCGTGTCGTTCTTTCTCTTTTTCCATCCTTTTCTCTATTCTCCTTTTTCTGGTTGAGATCCTTGGAGCGCTGGGCCCTCTGAGTTTACTTATCTGCCTGGGCTTCTAAGACCCACTCGAGGGGGTGCCCTGGTGGGGTGCCTCCAGTGATTCGAGAGGGCGCCTGCGGCCTACGTAAACAGAGCAAGCCCTGTGCTGGGGTTTTATTGGTTTCCAGCGTAAACCAAGGAATCATCAGCCCCTGTCTCTCTCTCTCTCTTTCTCTCTCTCTCTCTGACGCCGACGCCGTTCATCCCGAGGATACCCTGGGTCATATCGGGGCTGGACCCCGATACTATGGTCACTGCTGAATTTTCCAAATTTGCTGGCATATTGAGTGCAGCACTTTCACAGCATCATCTTTCAGGATTTGAAATAGCTCAACTGGAATTCCATCACCTCCACCACTTTGTTCGTAGTGATGCTTTCTAAGGCCCACTTGACTTCACACCCCAGAATGTGGTCCACTGGAGAAGGGAATGGCAAACCACTTCAGTATTCTTGCCTCGAGAACCCCATGAACAGTATGAAAAGGCAAAATGATAGGATACTGAAAGAGGAATGCCCAGGGTCGGTAGGTACCCAATATGCTACTGGAGATCAGTGGAGAAATAATTCCAGAAAGAATGAAGGGGTGGAATCAAAGCAAAACAATACCCAGTTGTGGATGTGACTGGTGATAGAAGCAAGGTCCGATGCCGTAAAGAGCAATACTGCATAGGAACCTGGGATGTTAGATCCATGAATCAAGGCAAATTGGAAGTGGTCAAACAGAAAGCAGAGACATTACTTTGCCAACCAAGGTCCGTCTAGTCAAGGCTATGGTTTTTCCCGTGGTCATGTATGGATGTGAGAGTTGGACTGGGAAGAAAGCTGATCGCCGAAGAATTGATGCTTTTGAACTGTGGTGCTGGAGAAGACTCTTGAGAGTCCCTTAGACTGCAAGGAGATCCAACCAGTCCATTCTAGAGGAGATCAATCCCGGGTGTTCATTGGAAGGACTGATGCTAAAGCTGAAACTCCAATACTCTGGCCACCTCATGCGACTAGTTGACTCACTGGAAAAGACTCTGATGCTGGGAGGGATTGGGGGCAGGAGGAGACGGGGACAACAGAGAATGAGATGGCTGGATGGCATCACCAGCTCGATGGACATGAGTCTGAGTGAACTCCGAGAGTTGGTGATGGACAGGGAGGTCTGGCGTGCTGCCGTTCATGGGGTCACAAAGAATCAGACACGACTGAGCGACTGAACTGAACTGAAACAGGAGATGGCAAGAGTAAACGTCAATATTCTAGGAAACAGAGAACTAAAATGGACTGGAATGGGTGAATTTAACTCAGATGACCATTATATCTACTACTGCGGGAAGGAAGCCCTTAGAAGTAATGGAGTAGTCAGCATGGTCAACAAAAGAGTCCGAAATGCAGTACTTGGATGCAATCTCAAAAATGAGAGAATGATCTCTGTTCATTTCCAAGGCAAACCATTCAATATCACAGTAATCCAAGCCTATGCCCCAATCAGTAACACTGAAGAAGCTGAAGTTGAACGGTTCTATGAAGACCTAAAAGACCTTTTAGACTAACACACAAATAAGATGTCCTTTTCATTACAGGGGACTGGAATGCAAAAGTAGGAAGTCAAGAAACACCTGGAGTAACAGGCAAATTTGGCCTTGGAATACAGAATGAAACAGGGCAATGGCTAATAGAGTTCTGCCAAGAGAACGCACTGGTCATAGCAAACACCCTCTTTCAACAACACAAGAGAAGACGCTACACATGGACATCACCAGATGGTCAACACTGAAATCAGATTGATTATATTCTTCGCAGCCAAAGATGGAGAAGCTCTACACAGTCAGCAAAAACAAGACCGGAGCTGATTGTGGCTCAGATCATGAACTCCTTATTGCCAAATTCAGACTAAAATTGAAGAAAGTAGGGAAAACCACCAGACCATTCAGGTATGACCTAAATCGAATCCCTTATGATTATACAGTGGAAGTGAGAAATAGATTCAAGGGACTAGATCTGATAGTCTATGCCTGATGAACTATGAACGGAGATTCGTGACACTGCACAGGAGACAGGGATCAAGACCATCCCAATGGAAAAGAAATACAAAAAATCAAAATGGCTGTCTGAGGAGGCCTTACAAATAGCTGTGAAAAAAAGAGAAGCGAAAATCAAAAGAGAAAAGGAAAGATATACCCATTTGAATGCAGAGTTCCAAAGAATAGCAAGGAGAGATAAGAAAGCCTTCCTGAGTGATCAATACAAAGAAATAGAGGAAAACAACAGAATGGGAAAGACTAGAGATCTCTTCAAGAAAATTAGAGATACCAAGGGAACATTTCATGCAAAGATGGGCTTGATAAAGGACAGAAATGGTATGGACCTAACAGAAGCAGAAGATATTAAGGTGGCAAGAATACACAGAAAAACTGTACAAAAAAGATCTTCACGAACCAGATAATCATGACCAAACTAGACAGCATATTAAAAAGCAGAGACATTACTTTGCCAACAAAGGTCCGTCTAGTCAAAGTGTTGGTTTTTCCAACAGTCATGTATGTATGTGAGATGGACTATAAAGAAAGCTGGGCACTAAACAATTGATGTTTTTGAACTGTGGTGTTGAAGAAGACTCTTGAGAGTCCCTTGGACTGCAAGAAGATCCAACCAGTCCATCCTAAAGGAAATCAGTCCTGAATAGTCATGGGAAGGACTGATGCCGAATCTGAAACTCTATAAGACCCTGAAGCTGGAGTGATTGAAGGCAGGAGAAGAAGGAGACGACAGAGGATGAGATGATTGGATGGCATCACTAACTCAAAGGACATGAGTTTGAGTAAACTCCAGGAGTTGGTGATGGACAGGGAAGCCTGGCATATTGCAGTCCATGGGGTCACAAAGACTTGGACATGACTGAGCGACTGAACTGAACTGATGTGCATATCTGCGGTTATTGATATTTCTCCCAGCAATCCTGATTCCAGCTTATGCTTCATCCAGTCCCGCATTTTTTTTAATTTTTATTTAATAAATGGTACAAAGCACAATGCCAAAAACATTAACAGTTAAAATTTCACCAAATGAAAAAATACTATAGAATACACATGGTTTATAACATAAATGGCATTATTTTGAGAGAGGGATAACTTAGGTATGGTACTGGTTTTTTTTTTCTTTTTGCAGCCTGGGGCAGTTGTAAAATAACTTAATGTAGCTTTTTACAACCAGCCCCGCATTTTGCATGATGCACTCTGCATAAAAAAGTTAAATAAACAGGGTGACAAAAATACAACTTTGAGCATACCCCTTTCCCAATTTGGAACCAGTCCACTGTTCCATGTCCAGATCTAACTGTTGCTTCTTGACCTGCATACAAATTTCTCAGGAGGCAGGTCAGGTGGTCTGGTATTCCCATCTCTTTCAGAACTTTCCACAGTTTATTGTGATCCATACAGTCAAAGGCTTTGGCATAGACAGTAAAGCAGAAGGAGATGTTTTTCCGGAACTCTCTTGCTTCTTCGATGATCCAATGGATGTTGGCAAATCCATCTCTGGTTCCTCTGCCTTTTCTAAACCCAGCTTGAACATGTATAAGTTCTCAGTTCACGTACTCTTGAAGCCTCACTTGGAGAATTTTGAGCATTACTTTGCTAGCGTGTGAGATGACAGCAGTTGTGCAGTGGTTTGAACATTCTCTGGCATTACCCTTCGTTTGGATTCGAACGAAAACTCACCTCTTCCAGTCCTTTGGCCACTGCTGAGTTTTCCAAATTTCCTGGCATACTGAGCGCAGCACTTTAACAGCATCATCTTTCAGGATTTGAAATAGCTCAGCTGAAATTCCATCACTCCCACTAGCTTTGCTCATAGTGATACCCACTTGACTTCCTACGCCAGGATGTCTGGATCTAGGTGAGTGATCACATCATCGTGGTTAACTGGGTCATTAAGATCTTTCTTTGTATAGCTCTTCTTTGGAGTCTTGCCACCTCTTCTTAAATATCTTCTGCTTCTGTTAGGTTCATACAGTTTCTGTCCTTTATTGTGTCCATCTTCACATGTGTTTTCCTCTATTTCTATGCGCTGATCACTGCAGAAGGCTTTCCTATCTCTCCTTGCTAGTCTTTGGAACTGTGCATTCCCAACAGTGTATCTTTCCTCTTCTCCTTTGCCTTTAGCTTGCCTTCTTTTTTCAGCTATTTGTAAGGCCTCTTCAGACAACCATTTTGCCTTTTTTGCACTTCGTTTTCTTGAGGATGGTCTTGATCACCGCCTTCTGTACAATGTCAGGAACCTCAGTCCATAATTCTCCAGGCACTCTATCAGATCTAATCCCTTGAAACTATTTGTCACTTACACTGCAAGGGATTTCATTTAGGTCATACCTGAATGGTTTAGTAGTTTTTCCCACTTTCTTCAATTTAACTCTGAATTTGGCAATAAGGGGTTCAAGACATGAGCCACAGTCAGCCCCTAGTCTTGTTTTTGCTGACTGTATAGAGCTTCTCCATCTTTGGCTACAAAGAATATAATCAATCTGATTTTGGTATTGACCATCTGGTGATGGCCATGGGTAGAGTCATCTCTTGTGTTGTTGGAAGAGGGATTTGCTATAACCAGTGAGTTCTCATGGCAAGACTCTGTTAACCTTTGCCCTGCTTCATTTTGTACTCCAAGGCCGAACTTGCCTGTTATTCCAGGTATCTCTTGACTTCCTACTTTTGCATTCCAGTCCGTGTGATGAAAAGGACATCTTTTTTGGTGTTAGTTCAAGAAGGTCTTATAGGTCATCATAGAACCGTTCAACTTCAGCTTCTTTGGCATTAAAGGCTCGGGCACAGACTTGGATTAGTGTGATATTTAACGGAATAGATCAGAAGACAAACCAATGGAGATCACTGTCATTTTTGAGATTGTAGCCAAGTACTACTTGTGTTGATGAGGAGGGCTACTCCATTTCTTCTAAGGGATTCTTGCCTACAGTAGTATACATAATGGTCATCTGAATTAAACTCACCCATGCCAGTCTATAATTTAGTTCATTGATTCCTAAACTGTTGATGTTCACTCTTGCCATCTGTTTGACCACTTCCAATTTACCTTGATTATGGACCTTGATTCATAAACATTGCAGGTTCCTATGCAATACTGTTCTTTATAGCATCAGACTTTATTTCCATCACCAGTCACATCCACAATTGGGTGCTGTTTTCACTTTAGTTCCGTTTCTTCCTTCTTTCTGGAGTTATTTCTCCACCCTTCTCCAGCAGCATACTGGGCATCTATCGACCTGGTGAGCTCATCTTTCAGTGTCCTATCTTTTTGCCTTTTCATACTGTTCATGGGGTTCTCAAGGCAAGAATACTGAAGTGTTTCCCATTCCCTTCTCTAATGGACCACGTTATGTCAGAACTCTCCCCCATGACCCGTCCGTCTTGGGTGGCCCTAACAAGGCATGGCTCATGGTTTCACTGAGTCAGACAAGGCTGTGGTCCATGTGATCAGTTTGCTTAGTTTTCTGTGATTGTGGTTTTCATTCTGTGCCCTCTGATAGAGAAGGATAAGAGGCTTATGGAAGCTTCCTGATGGGACACACTGACTGTGGGGGGAAACTGGGTCTTATTCTGATGGGTGGGGCCACGCTCAGTAAATCTTTAATTCAATTTTCTGTTGATGGGTAGGGCTGTGTTCCCACCCTGTAGTTTGGCCTCAACTATGGTTAGGGTAAAGCAGTCCATGGGGTCTCAAAGAGCTGCATAGGACTGAGCAACTGAACTGAAATGAAGGAAGGTAATGGCGACCTCCTTCAAAAGGACTTGTGCGTGTACTGTTAATATTCAGAGCGCCTGATCACGCAGCAGGCCACTGTCGACCCATGCCTCTATCGGAGACTCCTGGACACTCACAAGCAACTCTGGCTCAGTCTCTTGTAGGGACACTGTTGCTCCTTTCTCCTGGCTCCTCGAATGCACAAGGTTTTGTCTGTGTCCTCCAAGAGTTTGTCTCCCCAGTCCTGTGCAAGTTCTGTCATCAAATCCCACTGGCCACCAAAGTCAAATTCCCTGGGGGTCCTCAGTCACTTTGATGAATCCCCAGGTTGGGATATCTGTTGTGGGTCCCAGAACTTTCTTAACAGTGTGAGAATTTCTTTGGTATAATTGTTCTGCAGTTTGTGGATCATCTGTCCAGCGGCTCTGTGGTGGGGCTAATAGCACCTTCTTCCAAGAGGGCTTGTGTGACCCAGGTCTGCTGCAGCCAGAGCCCCAGTCCCCGCGGCAGGCCACTGCTGACCCGTGCCTCCACAGGAGACACTCAAACACTCATAGGCAGGTCTGGCTCAGCCTCTGTAGGGTATGGGTCCTGATGCGCACAAGGTTTTGTTTGTGCCCTCTGAATGTGTCTGGTGGGTATGGCGTTTGGTTCTAAATGTGATTTCACCCCTCCAACCATCTTCTTGGGGCTTCTCCTTTGCCCATGTATGTGGGGTATCTTTTTTTGGTGGAATCCAACATTCTCCTGTCCACAGTTATTCAGCAGCAAGTTGCAATTTTGGAGTTCTCACAAGAAAAGATGAGCCAGTGTCCTTCTACTCCACCATCTTGTTAGAATACAAGCAGCTTAGTATCATCAAAACAAACAACCCAATCAAAAAAGGGTAGACATAAATAGACATTTCTCCAAAGAGAACACACAGATGACCAAGAGACACACCGAAAAGATGTTGACACTGCTAATTATTAGAAAAATACAAATCAAAACTACAATGAGATATCACCTCACACCAGTCAAAATGGTTATCATCAAAGAAATCCACAAACGATAAATGCTGGAGATGTTGTGGACAGAAAGGAACCCTCCTACACTGTTGGTAGGAATGTAAATTGGTACAGCTACTGTAGAGAACAGTATGGAGGATCCTTAAAAATCTAAATATAGAACTACCATATAACCCCATAATCCCACTCTTGGGCATCTATAAAGAGAGAAAAATATGGTCTGAAAGGATACATGCACCCCAATGTTCACTGCAGCACTATTTACAATAGCCAATACCTGGAAGCAACCTAAATGTCCATCAACTGAGGGATGGATGAAGATGATGTGGCATATATATACAAGACAACATTTTACTCAGCCACTGAAAAGAATAATGTCATTTTCAGCAACATGGATGGATCTAGAGAGTGTCATACTGGGTGAAGTAAGTCAGACAGAGGAAGATCATATGGTATCATGTATATATGGAATCTAAACAGAAATGATACAAATGAAACTATTTACAAAACAGAATCAGACTCACAAATTTAGAGAAGAACCTATGCTTACCAAGGGGAAGGGTGGGTTGGAGGGAGATTTAGGGAGTTTGGGACTGACATGTACACACTGCTACATTTAAAATGGATAACCAAAATGGTCCTACTATACAGTGCAGGAAACTCTACTCATTATTATGTAACAACCTAAATGGGAAGCTTTTGAACTGTGGTGTTGGAGAAGACTCTTGAGAGTCCCTTGGACTGCAAGGAGATCCAACCAGTCCATCCTAAAGGAGATCAGTCCTGGGTGTTCATTGGAAGGACTGATGCTGAAGCTGAAACTCCAATACTTTGGCCATCTGATGCGAAGAACTGACTCATTTGAAAAGACCCTGATGCTGGGAAAGATTGAGGGCAGGAGGGGAAGGGGATGACAGAGGATGAGATGGTTGAAAGGCATCACCGACTCGATGGACATGGGTTTGAGTGAACTCTGGGAGTTGGTGATGGACAGGAAGGCCTGGCATGCTGCAGTTCATGGATCGCAAAGAGTCAGACACGACTGAGCGACTGAACTGAAATGGGAAGAGAATTTGAAAAAGAATAGATACATGTATATGGATAATTGAAACACTTACTGTATACCAAAAACTATCACATTATTAATTTACTTCAATATAAAACAAAGTTAAAAAAACACTTCATTATCAAACGGGAAGTGGTTAAGTGACAGTGTTGTTATTGTTTAGTTGCTAAATTGTAGCTGACTCTTCTTGACACTATGGATTGTAGCCCAACAGGTTCCCCTGTCCGTGGGATTTCCCAGGCAAGAATACTGGAGTGGGTTGCCATTTCTTACTCCAGGGGATCTTCCAGACCCAGGAACAGAACTTGCATCTCCTGCATTGGCAGGGGGACTCTTTACTGCTGAGCCACCTGGAAGTCCTAAGTGGCAATAAAACTGTATAACTATGAAGTGAAGTCGCTCAGTTGTGTCCGACTCTTTGCGACCCCGTGGACTGTAGCCTACCAAGCTCCTCCATCCGTGGGATTCTCCAGGCAAGAGTACTAGAGTGGGTTGCCATTTCCTTCTCCAGGGATCTTCCCAACCCAGGGATCGAACCCGGGTCTCCCGCATTAGAGGCAGACGCTTTAACCTCTAAGCCACCAGGGAAGCCTGTATAACTATATTCTCAAAATTATATTAAAAATATCTGCAAAGAAAACAAACTAAATACTCCAAAATATTAATATTCTTTGTTTATAGATTATGGAATTGAATGGTTTATATATGTGTGTGTATATATATATATATATAATTTTCCATTTTCTCCAAGTTTTCCACAATGAATTTGTATTATTCAGTAGTACAAAAAAAAAAAAAACAGAAAATAGTAAACAATTCAATAAACTAGTAGTAGTCAAAAAACTTGTAGTATCAACTTTATGGATGTCAATGTCTGTGCTGAAGAATTACCCAAAAAAAAAAAAAAAGCAAGAACAGTTTTCCTTCTTAACGCTATCTTTCAGTTTTTCTAAAATACCTGGAACACTCTCCCAAATAGAGCTACCAGCATCAACAATTTATGTTCACCTCACTTCTCTCCAGCTGGCGTTAGCTGTAAAGAACCTGCCTGCCAGTGCAGGAAATAAAAGAAATGTGGGTTCGATGCTTGGGTTAGGAAGATCCCCTGGAGAAACAAATGGCAACCCACTCCAGTATTCTTGCTTATGGACCGGGAAGCCTGGTGGGCTCAGTCCACGGGGTCGCAAAAGAGTTGAATATGACTGAAGCAACTGAGCATGCACTTCTCTAAACCAGGCACTATTGACATTTCAGGCCAGAGAACCATCACGAGGCACATGAAGCACATCACCCTGTGCCTTATAGGATATAGGGCAGTATCCCTGGCCTCTACCCACTATAGGCCAGTAGGACCCGTAACCCATAAGAATAATGAAAAGTGTTTCAGGATACTGCCAAATGTCCCCTGAGGGTGCAGGGGGTGGAATTGCAGAGTCATACTCAAGAGCCACTACTCTAAATATACTAAATGTGTTAATCACCAAGTAAAGAAAGAAGAATTTCTTTGGATCACTGCTGAGATATAAATTATACCTAGGTTCACTCGTCTACAAAGCATTCTTCACATTCACCATTCATATGTTGTTGTTTTAGTCACTGAGTCATGTCCCACTCCTCTGCGACCCCACAGACTGTAGCCCGCCAGGCTCCTCTGTCCATGGAATTTTCCAGGCAAGAATACTGGAGTGGGTTGCCATTTCCTTCTTCAGTCACCTCATATACAACAATAACTTTAATCTTCCCATAAATTTACTATTTCCAGCGTAACAAAATATAGAAATCCTTAAAAGATTAAGCCAAGTGTACACCAAAAAATAAAATACATGATATTAAGCACATTTATACAAATTAAGAGGTGGGAAAAAAAATAAGACAGAAGGAAATTAATATCTATAAAGTTCCTAGACTGGCATGCACTTTGCATATCTAATCTCATTAATTTCTATTTACAGCAGTATTTTTGAAAAGGTTCCTCTGCGCAGGGGCCACGCTAATCTTCTCTGTATCGTTCCAATTTTAGTATATGTGCTGCCAAAGCGAGCACAAAGTTCCTCTGCTAAAGTATGGTAACTTTGCTGCTGCTGCTAAGTCGCTTCAGTCATGTCTGACTCTGTGCGACCCCATAGATGGCAGCCCACTAGGCTCACCCATCCCTGGGATTCTCCAGGCAAGAACACTGGAGTGGGTTGCCATTTCCTTCTCCAATGTGTGAAAGTGAAAAGTGAAGTCACTCAGTCATGCCTGACTCTTAGTGACCCCATGGACTGCAGCTTACCAGGCTCCTCCATCCATGGGATTTTCTAGGCAAGAGTACTGGAGTGGCTTGCCATTGCCTTCTCCGATGGTAACTTTATAGACTACTAAAAAAAAAAGAAGAAAAACCCTAATTGCTAATATTTCTAGAAAAATCCTAATTGTTAACACTTCTAATAAATCTCAAAGTACTCCCCCTTCACAAAAGAAAAAAAAAAAAAGATAAAAAGTAAAAGTGAACTGAAACTAGAAGAGCAGCCTATGTTATACAAAAAATTCAGTATTGCTCAGAAGGCAAATATAACAATAGCTAAGACAACATGAGAGGTAATCCTGAGCTATTCCTATTAAACCCAAGACTTTGGATGAAGAATTAAGCAGCTTCAGGGTGGCGATATCCCTAGATCCCAGCAGTAGAATATGCAAATCCTCTCAAGAAAAATGCATTTCTAATTTATAAATTATGCTATGAGGATTTGGAAATATTAAGTTCAATAAAAGATAAGACTACAATAAAAATCATTACATAATAACAAATCACTACTGAGCTTGAGACAGTAGAAAACAGATTTATGCCACCTCTCCCCATGACTTTAGCTACTGGATTTATCAAATACAAAATATAAAGTAAGCATAGCATATAGGAAATGTTAAATGGTGGAATAAAAATGAATAGGAAATATGAAATTATCAGAATAAACTGGTAAATCTAAAAGTCAGAACTTTTAGAAATGAAAATTTATAAATGTGGAAATCAAAAATTTAACAAATTAGTTAAAGAGAAAATTAAACATACCAGAAGAGTGAGAAAACAGAAAGAAGAAATAGCCCAGAAGGCAGCATAGATGCATAAGGAGCTAGAAAAGACAAGAATTAAAAAAAAAAAAAACAGGGTGGGGGGACACTATTAAAAGGTGTAATCAGTATTCTTGCTTTTGCAAGAAAGAAATCAAAGAATGAAGGACAAGCAATATTATAGAGCTAACAGCTGAGATTTTTACGATCCAATGAAAGTCACGCATCTACAAATATAGGAAGCACATCTTCTGAAAATCAGCACAAATAAAATTCATACTTAGAAACATTTGAGTAAAACTTCAAAGATAAAGAGAACAGCTTACAATCAATCAAAAAGAAAAGACAAAGGAAATGAAATCTGACTGAAAAGACTTCTTAGTGAAAACCAGAAAATGGTGGAATATTGCCTTTAGGAAGTTTTTAAAAAACTAAAATTAACAGTTGTGAATCCAGCAAAAATATCTTTGAGGTATAAGACAAAATACCAATTTCAGATTAAAAAACTGAAGTTTACCCCCAGCAGATCTTCACTAAAGAAACATATAGTTGGCCTTCTGTATCCCTGGGTTCTACATCCAGGTACTCAACCAACTGCAGATCAAAAATACCGGAAAAAAAATTCCACGAAGTTCCAAAAAGCAAAATTGGAATTTGCAATGTGCCTAGCAACTATTTGGGTGGTGCTAGCTAGTGGTAAAGAATCTGCCTCCCAATGCAGGAGACATAAGAGACGTAGGTTTGATCCCTGAGTCAGGAAGATCCCCTGGAAGAGGACATGGCAGCCCACTCTAGTATTTTCCTGGAGAATCCCAGACACAGGAAGGAGTCTGGTGGGCTACAGTCCACAGGGTCACAATTGGGCATGCACGCACCATTCCATGTTCCGCTTGTGGTGCATCTATACAGATGTTAAGACTCCCAGAACTACACAACAAAAAAGTTGCTTTTAATGTATGCCAACTTAAGATTCCATGTTACTATCTACAGTAACCACAATTTTCACACAAACTAAAATTTTTCATTGGCAGACTACCTTTCCTTCTCCATCTACCAAATCTGATTCTTTATTTAAATGAATGAAATCCTCAAGTAACCAAAACTGAATTATTCATTTATCTAGTTATTTTCAGGATACACTCCTGAAACGTTGGTGCCATTTCCCCGTTTTTCTGCTAAGCCAAGTCTAGCTATCATGTGAATCCAGTGTTTATAAAACACTTTACTGTAATGACATTAGTCATAACTATTGGATCAAAGTGTTACGCAAATAAGCCACATCACTTTTACAGTGCCAATACTGAAGTACCACCCATTCTGGATCCTAAAATACACATTTTAAGTCTCCAGTTTAGTGCAAAAAAAAAAAAAAATTAAATAGTGACTCATTTAATAACAGCAGTATTGATATTTTGAAAGCATGTTTGCCACTTAATTGGCTTCAAGAAGTTTCAAAGTCATCTACTGGTGGAGCCCAATATGTTTTTGCAGCATAATTAAGTCATATGCAGATTCCCCAGAGTTTCAGTTTTAAGGACCACCACCCAGGTATGACTGCAACCAGATGGTGTGACTCATTCCATATGTCCACCAGTATGTTACTCTTAACTATGCCTCAAACAATCTTGCAAACAGCCATTCGTTCAACTCAAAAAACAATGTGTGCTGGATGAATAAGTAAGAAAGCTTATTTAGCTAGTTTTATTCACTGCTTTTCTCCTGCTGGAGGAAAAGCTGGTTCAAATATTTCATTAGGCTGTGGAAATTTAAGTGGTTTGCTAATGCTGGCATTAAGTAAGAACGCCAATTTGACATTTAAATCTATCCCAATCTTATGGAGGAAAAATATTGTATATAAATGTTCTGTATTATATAAATTATACATTTAAAATCTACAACAAATAGAAGATGCCTTTAACAGGTTACCAAAAATCTCCGACTTTTGATACCAAGATCTGTATATATTAGATAGTCCAGGTATTAGTTTATCCAGAACACAACTTTAAAACACTGAAAATACACACACACACACCCCCACTCCCATGGTGCAAACCATAATTGCTATTTGGGGTTTTTATTTTTAAAAGCCAGCAACTCTATACTGTAAGGTCCTTGTAACATTTAGGGCAAGAACCTAAAAAATAATACTCAGGTAACAATTTAAACATAAGGCATTCCTGTTAAAAGTGGACAAAACCCAAGAATGTCTTTACTACCTCTCTAAACCCTACTGAAAGATAGCAAAGGAATAAAAAGTCATTAACCCAGAAAGAGAGGAACAGAGAACAAGGAGGGAACCCAAAAGCATAGCAAAAATATAGAAAATACAATACCAGGAGTAACCGACTATGCAGAGTAAAGAAAGCTAAAACAAAGTTCCTGTAGAGGTGGGAGAAGCCAACTAGAAGATGACTCCCACCACAGAACCCCTAAAAGAGTCACAAAAGCAATCAAGCCACAAGTTGGGGGATTTATGCAGGCTCAAAACTAGATTTCCAATTTCCCTACTTCCAAAAATACTCCCCAGTGGCTCAGCAGTAAGAATCTGCCTGCAATGCAGGAGATTCAGGTTTGATCCCTGGCTTAGGAAGATCCCCTGGAGAAGGGAATGGCAACCCACTCCAGGATTCTTGCCTGGAGAATCCCATGGACAGAGGAGCCTGGCGGGCTACAGTCTATAAGATCTCAAAGAGTCAGACACCACTGAAGCAACTGAGCACACAAACGTACCAAATCTTAGGTAGGAAAATTTAATCTGCAACAGTGGTTGTTGTAGTTCAGTTGCTAAATCCTGTCTGACTCTTTGCGACCCTATAGTCTACAGCACACCAGGCTCCTCCATCCTCCCCCACCTTTCGGAGTTTGCTCAAATTCACGTCCATTGAGTCAGTGATGCTATCTAACATGCTTATCTAATCTGGACAGCCTATACCAAATATACTGTGGCACAGCTGAGGACTGCTACTGGGTATTATGCCAAAATTTGGAGACTTATCTGAGACTCTACACACTGAAAAATAATAAATTCTATGTCCCCAGTCCCCTCCCTCAACCTGACACGTAGAATGACAGTCAGACTTTTTTATTCCCCAAAAAGAAGACTGGAGAAAAAATATGTATGAACTAGAAAAAAATCATGGATAGAAAGATCATATATATATACTCCCAAAGAGGGAGTAGAAAATGGGGCACAGCATTAAGTTGTGGAAGTTTAAGAATAGCATTAAACTTCTCAACAGCAATACTGAAGGTTTAAAGACAATGAAGCAATGTCTTAAAAACTCCAAGGGTATTTTCACCTTTGTGAATGTAGACAAAGTATTAATTTTAACATGAGGGCAGAATAAGACATTTTCAGCAATGCAGATCTCAAAAATGATCTCCCATTAACCTTTAATCAAGAGGCTAATGGAAATGTGGGGATCCTGGAAAAAGAGGTTTCAACACAGGTTAGGCATGATAGGAATTTCCAGAACTAAGGTAGAAGAAAGACCAAAGACAAGAGCTGCACAGCAGGCCTAGAGAGCATTATTTCCAGATCAAAATGACAGAAGCACCCAGCATCTGACACAACTGATCATACTATGTAAAAGGTGCATACCACAGCCAGAGATAATTTCATGTGGGGAAATATTAATGAAATTCACATGGTAAACAAAGCAAATGAAGAAACCTAGACAGACAATTATAAACTTCAGGGAGAAAAGTAAAGAAAGAAAAGGTAGTAGTAAACACAGGACTTAGCTGATACAGTATGTACATAATAGTAACAAACTGTATGACTTAGTTGAGACAGTATGTACATAATGCAATAAGGTAAATACTTACTAGTGACTTAACCAAAACTCTGATAGTCTATTGAAGGAGCAGACGCAGAGTACACATGGAAAGTGAGAGAAGTGCTAAGAGGGCCAAAGCCTTCTCTTCACTCTTGCGAAGCAGAGAAGCCAAAGTTGAAAAAAAAGCTATAAGCATGTTAGTTAGAAATACAAAGGTAAAAAAGAGAAGGGAACAGACTGTCCATGATAAACAGAAATGGGGAAAGGGAAGAGGTGACTGCTGTTGCTCATTATAAGCCTTTTTAAACTATGTGCAAGTATTTTTTTTAATTAAAATTACATTAAAAAATAAACATAAAAAATGGAAAATAAATGGTTCTTTCCCTTCAAAATGAAATTTGACACACACTGTATTCTTTAACTGAAGAAAAAACATTTCTAGAAAATTTTTCGTAGGAATTTTTTTAAATTTCAAATTTCTCATATTTCAAAAATATCAAGACTCTACTAGACACCAGCAATTTCTTTTATAGAAGTACCTCTGAACACAAATGTTCCAAGTCAAAGCCACCAAGATTCATTAAGAGATAAAGGTTTGAAGAGAGAAATGAGGAAGTTTTCCCATCTTTCCACATTAGTTCTACTGACTTTCTTACTTCCCCCATCAAAGATCTTGCAAAATTTAACCAAAAAATGGGGCAAGAATAAGAATTTTTAGAATCTGACACTACAAGAAAAATCTCTCTTCTTTTCCCAAACATGTATGTTTCACTATGACTTCCATACCTGGTCTTGTATCTCCCTCTACAGAACCTAGACAGCATATTAAAAAGCAGAGACATTACTTTGGCAACAAAGGTCCGTCTAGTCAAGGCTATGGTTTTTCCAGTAGTCATGTGTGGATGCGAGTGCTGGACTATAAAGAAGGCTGAGCGCTGAAGAATTGATGCTTTTGAACTGTGGTGTTGGAGAAGACTCTTGAACGTCCCTTGGACTGCAAGGAGATCCAACCAATCCATCCTAAAGGAAATCAGTCCTGGGTGTTCATTGGAAGGACTGATGCTAAAGCTGAAACTCCAATACTTTGGCCACCTCATGTGATGAGTTGACTCACTGGAAAAGACTCTGATGCTGGGAGGGATTGGGGGCAGGATGAGAAGGGGATGACAGAGAATGAGTTGGTTGGATGGCATCACCGACTCAATGGACATGAGTTTGAGTAAACTCCAGGAGCTGGTGATGGAAAGGGAGGCCTGGTATGCTGCGGTTCATGGGGTCGCAAAGAGTCGGACACGACTGAGCGACTGAACTGAACTACTGAATAAAACTTATTACCTTTTCTGCACAAAAAGTGAAAGTGGCTCAGCCCTGTCCAACTCTTTGCAACCCCATGGACTACACAGTCCATGGAATTCTCCAAGTTAGAATACTGGAGTGGGTAGCTTTTCCCTTCTCCAGGGGATCTTTCCAACCCAGGGATAGAACCCAGGTGTCCTGCATTGCAGGGGTATTCTTTATCAGCTGAGTTACAACAGAAGCCCAAGAATATTGGAGTGGGTAGCCTATTCCTTCTCCAGACCCAGGATCTTCCTGACCCAGGAATTGAACCGGGGTCTCCTGCATTGCAGGCAGATTCTTTACCAACTGAGGTATCAGGGAATCTCTTCTGCATAAAGGCCTTAAATTACTCAAAGATAGTGACCACATGGTCAGCTCCATACCCCCACTCCCGACTTTTTTCTTCTTTAAGCTAATAAACTTCTGGTCCCTGGAGATATTCCGCTCATTCAGAATTTCAAATCTCCTTATCATCCTAATCAATTTTCTTACACCATGCTCCAGTTTGTTAATTCATCTCTTAAGCTAAGCAACTAGAATAAAAGCAAAGAGTAATTATGACTTCCTTCCCTGTAAAAGACAGTTATGATACCAATCAAAAGGAGACCATGTCTTATACAGGAGTCTTTGGAAAAATACATTCTAACTTAAAAACAAAAAAACAAAAAATTAATTGCCCATATATAGAACAATTCAAATAAGGTTTCCACCCCTCCTCTAAGTTAATAAATTTCATTCTAATCATGTCCAAGCAGGTGTTTTTAGGGCAACAGCTCTCATGAGTGAGGCTGAAAAGGATGTCTGGAGGAACCTATTAAACAAAGTACCCAAAGTTATGAACAATTTATCTTTTTTATATACATTAGAGGAATCCAAGGTGTATATTCCTAGACAACCATCGATTTGATCAGGTGGACTGGGAAATGCATTACTGAGTGGGGGAAAAAATAAGAAGATAACGGCACCTAATACTGAGTATCTCCACAGAAGCTTCTTAAGAATGTAAGCATTACACATGTTGTACAGAAAAGACAGAAAATGATCACTTTGGGTATTTGCTTATTTTCCAAAGCGTGTACTGAAACTAGATACAGAAGTTTCTAACGAGGCAAAATATTTAAATTGAGATCCAGAGGTCAGCAAGTTCCTTAAAAGAATGCTTTAATTCTTTTTATTTGTAATACAACTCACTAATAATACTTAAAATTTTAATATAAATTTAATTAGATAAATGATACAACCACTACTTCGAAACTGCTTAACGGTCTAAGTGCTTACAAGCACACTGAACCAAATTCATAGACAGATGAAAGAAGAACAAAGACAAACAATATAAAAATGCTGTGGTAGCAAGTTAAGGTCAAATGATGTCGCCATGCCTTGGGCGCCAAAGGACACCAAGACAGGAGGTGCTCACAACACTTAAGAGTCTCTCTCAATCAGTTTGCTGAATGGATCCACGTTTATCTTTCCTGCTAAAAAACCTACAGCAAACATCTATTCCACAATGAACATGCATGCTAGAAGGTCCCATCTCTTGCTCCTTTCAACTGAGTTTCATGCTTATCTAGAGTTGTTTCATATCCTACTAAACTATATTTACTTGGTATACTATTTGGCAGGTTTTTGTTGTTGTTCAGTTGCTAAGTCATCTCCAACTCTGAGAACCCATGGAACTTCTGTCCAGGCTCTTCTGCCAGGCTCCTTCTGTCCATGGATTTCTCAGGCAAGAATATATGGAGTGGGTTCCATTTCCTTCTCCAGGAGATCGTCCCACCCAGGGAAAGAATCCGAGTCTCCTGCACTGGCAGGTGGTTGGTCCAACAGGGAAGCTCTATTTGGTAGATATACAGTTTAATTAAACATTATATAAAACAATCACACTTGACTAAGAATTGTTTCCATGAAAATGAAGTATTTTAAAAACTCTACCAAATAGTCACTATGAAAAGCTGTTACTCAACTGTAGACAAGAACTGTAAAACATCTAAGCTGAAAAGGGGTCCAAAACAATTCAGCACTCAAACTGCTTTAAAAGTAGCTTAAAATTCTAAAATCTTTTATAACACAAAGTGAGTCTAAGTTATATCAAGGGAACAAAAATCTCATCAGTGGAACCATATTCAAAGAAAAGTCCTAGGTGTTACATAACGCTCTGGCAAATAACAGTTACACACTAAAATTAAAAAACCTAAATTTTATCTGTGTGATTTTTTTAATGATTATCTTTTTTGATAAACCTAATGACCATCACTGTCTTTTTTCACTGCATTTTTGGATAAATCTAACCACTATCAATCCTGAAAACATAGGATGAGGGGTTTCAATTACAGTTCAAACACAGAAAATAGCAAAGTAATTAATTCCTGACAGGACAGATGTGCCAAATTCAGAAGAATCAATATCAGAACCAATCGCACCATAACCCATCACACTCACAACACATAACAATAGTTTCTGAAGAAATTCAAAGAGCAGACATTTGAAGCTAGCTAAAACTACAATTTAAAGAAAAGCATGACATAACTACAAAACACAAAAATACACTATACATTAATAAACTACCTGTCCTGCCCTTTAATATCCAATGAAGTAAAATCCAACATTTAAATCCCCCAAATACAGAATTCACAACAATTTACAGTAAGCATCAGAGTGTAAACTAACTTTACAATTTACAGTTGTGAAGGATTACAGTACTTTTTTTATGACTGTTACTAGAATAATGCCTGACACAAGAGTGAGTACTTAGTAATTGTAGCCAGTAATTATTATCTTATTTTTCATTTAAATACTTTAATTTTTGTATCCCCTGGATACATGTACTAGTGCCTAGACTTAATGAATATTTACTTAAAAAAAAAAACTCTGCCCTTCATAATTGAAAAAGTTATCAAAATAGCTTTCCCACTTAAACTGAAATTGTACTACACTGTCAAAATATTTCACTGAATGTATCCATGCTAGTGTACCAAGAAAAGTGAAAAGGGAATTAAGGATGTAAACTGCCCCTTGTGACATACATAAGGTTCTGAATATTATACACAGAGATCCAAAAGGGTATTTGATTCAATCTACTCAAATGCTAGTGAATATATAAAAACAAATGCCTCTTTTTAATTGCCCAAATTTAAAGTAAAAATTCTTATTAAGAAAGATTCATCATAAGACTCAAAATGCACACAAAATTGAGTATAAGTTATTATCTGTTTACATTTATCCACCTGTGAAATTCCAAGTATAAATGCACTGTCTACATAAAAGGGCTGGTATTGAGCAGCTGGACTAGATGTTTCTCAAATGTTATTTTTTATTTTTATTTAAACTCTCTGAAAAGTAAATGAATCATTTTTTAAGGCTAGAACAATTCTTATATTATTTACCAATTAATTAATGCTAACAATCTCCACAAAATAAATAATTTGATCTAAATCTAGTCTGTTTATCAACTATAAGTTTGTTAACATGAAGGTGATATTTTATGTTGGCTATAAGAGTGCCATTTATCAGTCTAAATAGTTTCATAGACAGAAGCAGGAAGAATGACAAATCAATCTGTTAGAACACCCCCTCTCTAGCTCAGTCACAGTCTAATATACCTAAATCTCAAGTCTATATAAAGTTTCACAATCTTAATTCAGTTACACATTTTAAATAAGCATCATACAAGCACAGAGTGCAATCATCTGAAAAAAACAATAAACAGGAAATAAAAGATCAGCTCTGAGTCTAATAATTTTAACAAAATACTTGTTCATTTAACAAAGATACTGCTAAATAATTAATAAAAAGGCATGTGACTATCTTAAAATTCATAATAGCAGATACCATTTATTGTGTATCAGCATTTTCTAGGCACATCAAGGTTTCTGAAAGGCCACTAACATGCCTCAATTCATGTATGTATATTCTCTGCTTAGCCCCATGCTCAAACATAATATATGCTCAATTAATATTCAATGAAGTGTACCATTTAATCCTCTGAACCTTAAGCTATATCTTATCATCCTCTTATTACAAATAAAGAAGCTGAGGGGATAAATCCAGGCTAACCCACACATAGTGGTCTTGCTCAATACTTTGCCTTTGCTTAATACTTTGCCCTAAGTCACTAAGCTGGGCTTTCCTAATAGCTGAGTTGGTAAAGAATCCACCTGCAATGCAGGAGACCCTAGTTCGATTCCTGGGTCGGGAAGATCCGCTGGAGAATGGATAGGCTACCCACTCCAGTATTCTTGGGCTTCCCTTGTGGCTCAGCTGGTAAAGAATCCGTCTGCAATGCAGGACACCTGGGTTCGATCCCTGGGTTGAGAAGATCCCCTGGAGAAGGGAAAAGCTACCCACTCCAGTATTCTGACCTGGAGAATTTCAGTCCATGGGGTCGCAAAGAGTTGGACACAACTGAGCAACTTTCACTTTTAAGTCACAAAGCTAGTGGTAGAATCAAAATCTGACTTCATAATTTATATTATTTCAATTACAGCATGTCATCTAAATATCAAAGACATAATTATCATTAAACTCAATAGCTATCATTCTTGAAGTATTTTCCTATATTATTGCTTTTCAAAGAAAAAAATCCTCAGGAATTATTGTTCTTTCAGAATTTCTGAGTAGACGTTTGATCTGGGATACAGTCTTTCCTTCACAAGGATCCCAGATTTCTGATTTGGGAATTCTATTTGGGATCTTTGTTATCCCAATAACATCATCGTACAACGTATTCAATGAGGGTACTGGTTCTAAGCAATCATATGACCTAACCTAATCCAGAATGAATTGTAGAAATTCTGGAAGTGTTGCAACAGTAATATAAATTAAGGCAGCTGGGAGTAGCCATCTTTGAATGAGGGAAATCTAGGCAACATCATTAAACCAGAAGATAAAGTCTCATTTAAAGACAAACAATACATTCCCTTCATATTTTTAAACCAACTTCAGTCACATTGAGTTAAATCTAAAGAATCCAAATTGATAATTTTTTTTATAAAGGTGCTTCTCATTTTATCATCTTTCATATATTGTTCCCTACTCATGGAATGTCCTGTCCCCTTTGCTAATAATGCCTCTCACCCACCTACTGGGCAGCTATTATTAATATATATCCCAGGAGTCAAGTGAGATGTCAGACATACAATATCTCTAATACTAAAAACTAACCTACATCCAAAATGCATAAGGTAAACCTCATCCTTGCCTTTTCAAACGTGAGAAAATTCACACTCATAGAGGTTGAGTGTCATTCTCAATACTACACAGCTAATAAGTGGAGCCAGGATTCAAAACCAAGTTTATCCAGTTCATAAGCATTGGTATTTGTTCTTTCACTACACGAAGCCACTGCCACGTGGCTCTTATCTTTAAAGGTCTTCACTCAGCCATCAAGTCTTCTGTGAAGCTTTCCCTATTCATTTACATATTTGGGGGATAGCTCATTCAACGAAATGAAATATTACAATATATTGTAACTTTCCATACTGAGAATGCAAGCACCTGAAATACAGTGGGATCCCAACAGGACCAGTGCTTCCCATAGTACACGAAACAGGCCAAGCAATAAATATTTGCAGATTTACAACTAAACAGATACGGAGTCCTGTTACACATTAAATTCCATTAAAGTGAACAATTGGCATGCATAATGAGATGGCCTCTCATATATAAAGTTTCTGAAATGCAAACACTCTAGGAAGAAACTTGTAAATAATTCTTCATATTACACATTTACGGCAATAAATTCATACTTATAAACAGATACACAGAAAAGTCAGAAATCCAGAAAAGTAAATATATACACTGTTGCTGTTCAGTCACTAAGTCATGTCTGACTCTGTGATCCTGTGGACTGCAGCACACCAGGCTTCCCTGTCCTTCACTATCTCCTGGAGTTTGCTCAAACTCATGTCCATTGAGTCGATGACGCCATCCAACGTCACATTCTCTGTTGCCCGCTTCTCCCTCAGCCCTCAATCTTTCCCAGCATCAGGGTCTTTTCCAATGAGTCGGCTCTTCGCATCCAGTGGCCAAAGTTATTAGGGCTTCAGCATCAGTCCTTCCAATGAATATTCAGGGTTGATATCCTTTAGGATGGACTAGTTTGATCTCCCTGCTGTCCAAGGGGCTCTCAAGAGTCTTCTCCAGCACCACGATGTGAAAGCATCAAGTCTTCATCAATGCTTCATAAAGCATCAATTCTTTATGGTCCAACTCTCACATGCCTATATGACTACTCGGAAAACCATAGCTTTGACTATATGGACCTTGGTCTGCAAAGAGATGTCTCTGCTTTTTTAAACGCTGTCTAGGTTTGTCATAGCTTTCCTTCCAAGGAGCAAGCATCTTTTAATTTTATGGCCGCAGTCACTGTCTGCAGTGATTTTGGAGTCCAAGAAAATAAAATCGGCCACTGTTTCCTGTTTTTTTTCCCCATTTATTTGCCATGAACTGATGAGACTGGACATTTTTTCAAATACTTTAAATGTATTAAAAGACCTTGTGTTAAGTAAAAATACAGCATACTTACTATGCAAAAAATCAAGTACTACCCTCAAAACAAACTGGACTATAGTCTTCCTTGTTTTAAAACCAAAGTGGCCCACAAAGTTTTTATTTGTAAATGAAAAGAATGAACCAGACTATCTCCTAAACACTAGGCAGCTCTAGGATTCTGTTGTAATTCAATGACATCACTAATTATCAACTTCTCAGAGTGCTTTCTTGATCCTACAATCTAAAAGTGACTTCTCAGAGAAGGTCTCTGCTCCTGTCTTAAGGTTTCAGTGCACTCTTGCCCCTGACAGTTTTCTCATTTTATTCCTTACTATGTTACCATCTCCCCAACAAGAAGGTAAGCACCAAGAGAACAAAAGACTTTGCTCTATTCATCAGCACTCCCCAAGGCTTTACAGAGAACCGAGTAGGCACCCAATAAATATGTTAAATAATCATCATGGGAGATTAATGATGCATCTTGGCCCAACGTAGGTACATTACTGGGCATGCCTTACATTTTCAGAAACAAACAAAAAAAAAAAAGTTTTCTCACATGTTATACACTTTGCCTCAAGATTAATCGTACAGTTTCTGGAGGGGAACGGGGAGACCAAATAATTGATTTCAAAGAATGGAACAAGAGAAAGAACTTAAGTAGATGTTTGATACAACAAAGGTTTTAAGACTATTTAGTATTGGCATCTGGTCCCATCACTTCATGGGAAATAGATGGAAAAACAGTGGAAACAGTGTCAGACTTTATTTTTTTGGGCTCCAAAATCACTGCAGATGCTGATTGCAGCCATGAAATTAAAAGGCGCTTATTCCTTGGAAGGAAAGTTATGACCAACCTTGATAGTATATTAAAAAGCAGAGACATTACTTTGCCAACCAAGGTCCGTCTAATCAAGGCTATGGTTTTTCCCGTGGTCATGTATGGATGTGAGAGTTGGACTGTGAAGAAAGCTGATCGCCGAAGAATTGATGCTTTTGAACTGTGGTGCTGGAGAAGACTCTTGAGAGTCCCTTGGACTGTAAGGAGATCCAACTAGTCCATTCTAAAGGAGATCAATCCTGGATGTTCATTGGAAGGACTTATGCTAAAGCTGAAACTACAATACTCTGGCAACCTTATGCGACGAGTTGACTCACTGGAAAAAAGACTCTGATGCTGGGAAAGGTTGGGGGCGGGAGGAGAAAGGGACGACCGAGAATGAGATGGCTGGATAGCATCACCGACTCTGTGGACATGAGTTTGAGTGAACTCCGGGAGTTGGTGATGGACAGGGAGGCCTGGAGTGCTGTGATTCATGGAGTCGCGGAGAGTCGGACACGACTGAGCGACTGAACTGAACTGAGTATTTTCGCTGGTAACTTACTTACAAGATAATTTAGTGTATAAAACTCTCCAAAAAAAAAAAAACCCTTCAATCTCAGCAACAAAAATCCTAATAGAAAAAAGCAACTTAATGAAGAAAAGAGGAACAAATACAAACCATCCCAGTAATTTAAGACGGCAGTCTCCCTGTTCCTGAAACAATACTATCTTTCCACCTCTTCCCGTTTCTGTGTACAGCCAGGACACTTGGGTATTGACGGAAAAATCTTACAGATAACACCACCACCATATGGGCAATGACACAGCTCCTAGTCAGTCCCTTACTTCCACTTAAAACTTTACCCCAACTCTTCAAGACTCTCTTTGGGTCATAAAGCTGAAGTCCCACAACCTCACGCCTGCCTTCTCTGCCTTCCTCTCCCGCAATTAAACGCGGACCCCCTTCCCCGCCCCTCAACTTCTCCCTTGCGATTCCCATCTCTGTCATCAAAACATTTTAACCCCGCTACTATTTCCAAGTGCTGGCTTTCTCACAGTGTCCTAGGAACTCTGGATCCGAGAGAAGAAAAAAAAACAAAACAGGCTAAGGGTCGCTGCTCTCTCTCCCACCCCGGCCTCACCCACCACTCCTCTACCGGGGGCCCAGCAGGTGCCTCGCTAGGGACCGCCGCGCCCGGGCCGAGAGGCGGGGCACACAAAGGACCCGCGAGGCCCTCCCAGCCTCCTCCCGTCCTCCCACTGCAGCTCCATCGGGTCGGCGCGCCGGGAGAGCGGAGGCCCGAGGGAGGCGGGCAGGCGCCGGCTCCGCGGGGACCAGAGACGCTCAGCCCGGGCACCCTCTCCCGACCCCGACCCCGCCCACGCCCCCCGCCGGGCCTGTAGCCCCGCCCGGCCAAAACCGAAAGCGCATCCCCGGTCCCGCGGGCCCAGCGCATCCCGGCCCACGGCCCCGCGCCCCGCGAGGCCCCGCGTCCGCCCAACCGCTGCCCGCGCCCGAGGAAGGGCCGCCCGCCCGCCCGGCCGCCCCGCACTCACAGGCTGCCGGAGCAGGAGGTACAGACGAAAGAGCCGACCGTCATGTTCACGTAGGTGGGGCCGCGCTGGTCGCAGTCGAAGCACTTTCGGTTGTGCGGGAGGCCGGTCATGTCCCGCAACATCTTCAGGTGCTTCTCCTCCTGCTTCCGCTTCGCGCTGGCCGCCATGGCCGCGGCGCCGAGCGAGGAGGCCGGCAGGGCCGGGAGCCGGGCGGCGCTGCGCCGGGGACCCCGCGGTCCCACCGGCCGCCCTGGCCGCGGCCGCCGCCCTCCGTCAGCGCGCGCCGCCCGCGCCGGACCCGGGCCGCTGCGGCTCCACTCGACCGGCCTGAGCGCGAGGTGGACACGCTGCGGAGCGCGGGCTGACGGGCCACGCGAGCCGGCCCGACGGCCGTGGGACAACCGCCGCCGCCGCCTTCCCGACTTCTCCTGAGGGGAAAAGACGAGGAAGGGGGGACGGCAAGAAGAGGCCCGCCCCGGGCGGCCGGAGGCCAAGTGTCGGCTGGCGCCCTCTGCTGGCCGGGAGGAGTTACTGCGGCCGCACTCGCAGGCAAAGCGCGTTGCTTGGGTTGCCTTCCTCCCCCTGCCTGAAGGGGTTCAAGGGCTGCCCACTGCTTTGGGGATAATTCACAGTTCATCACCGTGTGTCCTAAACAGCTCTCCATCCGTCTAGCCCAGGCTGCCTCTCTCACTTCATCCTAATCTACTCAGCCACACGGGATTTCGATTTGGATCCCGAACACAGCAAGCTCCCTCTTGAGTCAGGAACCCTTGCCGGGGCTGTACACTCTTTAGCAGGGTTTCTCCGCTCTGCCTCTGTTGGCATTTTGGACTAGATGATTTCTTGGTGTGGAGGCTGTCCTGTGCCGTGTAGGGTATTGAACATCATCTCTGGCCATGACCTACTAGATGCCAGAATGACCTTCCCACCCCATGCCGTGTTGTTGTGGCAACCGAAAATTCCCTGACGTTGCTAAATGTGAAATCATGGTAGAGGGAGGTGAAATCCACCTGGCTGAGAACCACTGCTACACGTGGGAGGCTATGTCATCCATGCACCCACTGCAGACAACTTCCCTAAGCCCAATCAACCTACTTAATATTGCAGCCCGGAGGATCTGCAACGTTTCCACGTGAATATTTCCACGGTCAGGAAAGTCACCCTCAGTGAAATGGCTGTGCTGTGTTGTCTTCTCCGTTCTGGCTATTTAAAATTCTGTTCCTACTATTCTAGAAGAGATTAAGGGAGTGCAAGCCCTGCTCACTCCCTTAATCTTATCAGAGACCCCCACCTTTGACCCACTGTTATAAAGTAAATAAATAAAATCCTACTCCTTTAGTGTTTACTGTGTTTTCCCTGGGATCTCCCTTTAGGCTCCAAGCAACCGGGACCCCAGTGTTTTCTCCTCTGCTCCACCCCCTTCCCCTCCCAGAGTGGCAGGCTGGGTGCTCAGTGTTTATGGAATGAGTGCATTATGTATCTCAATTAATCTTCACAAGATCCCTTAAGGGTAAGCCTTATGGTTCTTACAGTCGGGAAGCCAACACTCTAGAGGATTAAGTAAATTTACCCTTGGATATACATGGGTTGGCCCAGACAGTCAGACTGCAGAACTCAAATCTCTTAATCACTCCAGGAATCCACAGCCAGCAGGATGTTAAAAATCATTCTTGCCCCTGGTTTTCCCAAGGAGTATCCAGAGAGACCCAGAGAGTTCAGAGTCCCTCAGTCAGTGAATAGGAAAGATTAGAATCCAGGTTTTCTATTGCCAAGGCTAGCCTCCAGATCTCCAGTGAAAGTGACTGGACAAGTCAACCAAATGAGACTTCATATTACTAGTAATAATAATGTGTTTAATGGTAAAAGAAAAGGATTGACAGATTTTGGATTAGCCAGTGGATTTTTAACTTAGGCTCCCCTTGTGACTCAGACAGTAAAGAATCCACCTGCAGTGCAGGAGACCCAGGTTCAATCCATGGGTTGGGAAGAGCCCCTGGAGAAGGGAATGGTTACCCACTCAAGTATTCTTGCCTGGAGAATTCCGTGGACAGAAGAGCCTGGTGGACGACAGTCCATGGGGTCGAAAAAAGCGGGACACAACTGAGGGAGTAACACTTTCACAATGCCATTAGCACATGGAAAAAATTAATAATTCCTTAAAATCCTCATATATCCCATCAGAGTTCAAAGTTCCGATAATCAATGTTTAAAAAAATTTTTTTACAGTTTGAATCCCCACCTTGCAATTGAGTAATGTGTCTCATATTTTAAAATCTCTTTTAGTCTATTACCCCTCCATCTCCTTTTTTTTTTAATTTTATGTTATTTTATTGGCTGCGTCATGCAGAATCCTACTTTCCTGACCTTTGATTTCCCTTGACCCCTGCAGTTGAGGCTTAGAGTCTTAACCACTGGACCACAAGGAAGTCCCCACCATCTCCTTTTATCCTTTCAATTAATTTCTTTTAGGAACTGGGCCCTTGGTCATGTCATTTACCATTGTCTACGTCATTTAACATTTTTCTCTATCCTCTGTTTCCTAAGAAATGCATTGTTGGGTCTAATTCACTTTTTTTTTTTTTGGCCAAATTTTATCTTTGTGTTCTTCCATCAGGAGGTACATAATGGGTGGGGGAGGAGGAAGGGAATATCTTTCTGTCTTTTTTCCATTTATAACCCTTGGTGATTAGTGTCTAGATTCATTAATCCGTTACAATTTACAAAATGGTGACAGTCTAACTCTGTTGTTCCTTCTTCATGTATCGGCTGAAAGAAAATGTTTTTTATGAAGAAAAATTTGCCCTCAGCCACTATTTAAAACAATTCATGTCAGAAAGGCAGGGTGACTATTTGATTCCTTCTGTTTATTCACAAACTTTCAAAATAATATATTGGTTTCCTAACACCTTGTATTGGTGAGCAATGTTTTTTCCGTGTCATTACAAACTCAAGAATTTTTAAATGTATTTGATATATTTCACATCCTCCTTGGAGCTCACACTGTCTCTTCATGAGCGAGTGGGAGCCTTAGAAAGTTGACTTCCGAGTCTTTTTGACAAGATCGTTGACTTAACATCAGCTGGAACGCCAAGGCAGCCGGATCCTTGGCTGTTTAGGAATACTGAAATGTCCAGTCCTGGACTGACAAAGATAGAAGGATTCACAACCCCACTGAGACTAAGTATGCCACCCAGCCATCTCTTACTCATCACTAACAAATGCATTCAACCCACAGCCAGTGGCTTCCTTGTTTGTTTCTATATTTGTAATGCTCACTTGTTTGTGTGTTTTCTGATCGTTCATCTCTCCATGGTCTAGCATCTAATAAATGCCAAAATCAGAAGGCGGGCACCCTTGTACAAACAGTTTAATAAGTGGTTGTTGTGTTGTTGTTGTTGTTGTTTAAAGAATCAGGAGTCGGTATTTCCAGACTGCCGTTCTATAGGAAGGTGAAGTTCAGGTGACGTCCAAAGTGTTTTCTCCAAATGAAGCTGAAAGTCCATATGACCTGCTGAATTTTAGCTTTTTTCATTTCCCATATAATATCAAACTAGGTTTCTAATCTCTCAGATCCCAAGGAGAATTTGTGGTGTGTCAGGCAAGGCTATTTATTTACTCGTCTTGACCCTCACAACAAAAGGAGGTATTTTTGTCCCTATTTCATTTATGAGGAAGCTGAGGCTATGAAGTGCCAGCTTGCCCAAGGCCAGAAATGAAGCATGAAGCTGAATTCAAACCCAGATCCAGATGCAAGGCACCAGCTTCTGCTTCTAGTAACTGAATACTGATCCTGCTTATTGGATTTGCACAGAAGTGCCCTTCAGAAAAGTTAGCTCTGCCGCCCGAGTGATCTTTCCCACTGCAAATATGATTCTGGCATTCTCAGTCTCCTCTCCCTGCCTTTCAGAGACTTCCCATTGCTAGGAAGATAAAGACCCTAAGAAACCCAGAAACCCTGTGGTCCAACCCGAGTTCCTTCACCCAACACACAGTGAGGCCAAACAAACTGAAAGGTCAGAGTTTGGAGCAGAGAAAGTTTCATTCCAGGGCTTCTCCGCTGGCTCAGCAGTAAAGAATCGGCCTGCAGAACAAGAGATGCAGGAGATGTGGATTCGATCCCTGGGTCAGGAAGATCCCCTGGAGGAGGGCATGGCAACCCACTCCAGCATTCTTACCTGGTGAATCCTCATGGACAGAGGAGCCTGGCGGGCCGTAGTCACAAAGAGTCAGACACGACTGAAGCAGCTGAGCACACACAAGCGCAAGGGTCACAGAAGTCCATAAGGTCACAAAAAGCTGGACACAACTGAAGCAACTTAGCACGTACGCATGCACCTCTCCTTTAGAGCATTTGCCACTGCAGTGGCTTTATGTTTTTCAGATCGGGTTCTTAGCCACACCACCACCCCAACCCTCCCCACGACACGGTGGGCTTCATCAGGACCAGGGCTGTGTTTGCTCACCACTGTTTCCTCGGCCCTTAGCATGGGGCACAGCACTTTGAAGGGGCTCAATAAATATTGGTTGAAAAATTGCAGCCGAAGAATAAAGCTTCCCTCTGGGTTCCACCTTCTATTTATTGTTGCCTCTGCGCTTTGGCTCCCAGAATGACTACAGTTATGTCAAAGCTGCGAAAGGTTTGTTAAGGAACTTGCAAATTCTGAAATCAAACCTCTAAGAGGATGAATCTAAAACCTGATTTGCTAAGAAGCTCCTGCCTATGCTTATCACCAGGGGTGACTCAGAGAAAATGTCCCGAACAAACCCTGGTGTTTGGAGAGGCCCCATGGAGCCAGCGACCAGGCTGCCAACTCATCCTTGGCCGCCCCACCCTCTGGGCCTATAGGCGGGGCCCAGAGAGGAGGCCCCTCTATGTCTTCTTGGGAACAAAGCAGGACAAACAATAACAAATGTAAGCCGTGGTTTGATCGCTCGAAGTACTTGAGTGAGGAAGAGTCCCCCCACTTTTATGTGAAGGACTCAAATTTAGACTATTGACAGGGGCCTCTCTGGCAGTCCAGTGGTTAAGAGTCCGCCTTCCAACTCAGGAGATGCGGGTTCAATCGCTAGTTAGGGAACTAAGATCCCACGCTCCATGGGGCAACGAAGCTAGTGTACTTCAACTAGTGGGCCTGAATGTTTTAGAGCCTGTGTTCTGCAACAAGAGAATATTGACAGTATCCATCACTGAGTTGCCCACAGTGTCAACAAGATCCGCTGACAGAATAGAAAGAAGATGTTGCCAGAGACACACATAGCCTATGTGCATCTTTTACAGCACTCTCTGAATTCCTACTTTTAATAAGTCCTGGATTTAGCCTGTGAATAACACAGTTGGCTCATTTGCTTGTATATTAAAAGGGCTAATCTGTTGAGTGTAAGTGTTTAAAAATACGCCGCAGTGGCCCTGTTTTGACATCTGTTTTCATATACCGGAAACCTTGAAAAATTTGAAATGGCCATGAACTCCCTCTGAAATGAATCTCCTTCTCTCTCCAAGCCCCCAGACCCTTGACTGCCCCCTTCCCAGCCCCAAACCTTGAAGCACAGAGCCTCTCAAAACTTTCCCAGTCCTCCCTCAAGGCACCCCCATGGTAGGCTAGTGAGTAGGGGTTATTGGGGACCCCATTTCTCATGCTTGGGGTCTTCAGATCTTCCTTCTGCTCAGGACCTCTTGACTTCTGGAGCTGATTTTGCTTATGGAGAGGAGTTAACCTGACAAGTTAGGAGCCTTTCCAAGGTAGGAAACTGGAGCTGTGGGTTTTCTTTTTTTATTAACATTCTTCCTTCCCCAGAGTGTGACTTTTTCCAGTTTGTGACCAGGGAGTCAATGCTAACCTTTGTGGCCCGTTTAAGTAATGGCAGTGGCAAGTCACATGGGCCCATTAACTCCCCCAGGCCCCCGCAGGGCCTGGATGTGAAGCACTGTGGAATAATACTCAGCTCGGTTTTTTCTTCTTTTTTCCCCCTTTTCTTCTTTTGCTGGCTCTTTCCCTCAGCTGTGGTTTGATTATTTTTAACATTGCTTCCTGACTTGCTTTTTAACTTGCAAGAAACAGTGAGATAGAAAGGGGAGAGGGAAAGAACCTACAGAACAAGCGGGTGGCGTGCACTTCCTGGAAACGTCGGCGTGGTTTCTGGGTACCCTCTGCGCAAGAGCGCCAGGAAACCACACACCAGAAGGGCCGATGCTGTGGGGCTGACAGGCCCTCGGTCACCTGGCCTCATGCTTCCCGCAGACCTGCCCCCAAGCTGTCCCCACCACCATCAAAGCTGTACTTCTCTACCTGGATTCATTACTGTGTCCTTTGTGAGTTTTGTCTCAAGGCACCCAGCTGAATGCTGTCTGCTCAGAGAGCAGGGCCCAGCTCCTAAACTTGGTGTCCCTGGCTCGCCAGATCACAGAAGGACCGTGCCAGTCCACTGACTGATCTAACCTCAGGTCATGCTGGAAGACCAGAACAATTGCAACTAGATTCTAATTATCCATTTGTCAGAAAGGCACTTTCTGGCTGTTAGAGGGAAAACAGAAGTGGCTTTCAGCTTGCATTCATCCATCTGTTCATTCATTCAGTGAGTATTTTTTGAGCACCTACTGTGTGCCAGGCACTGTGCTATATGCTGGGGACTCAGCAATCAATAAGACAGAGTCTCTTCTCTCCTGGAACATGTGTTCCCATGCGACGGAGACCAGACTGTATCCATGATAATGGAAATGGACCAGGTGATGCTAAGTGTTCTAATTCAAAAGGAAGCAAGGTAAAGGAATATAGTGTGAAGAGGATGCTGCTGGACGTTTGGGCGGGCCCGGAGGTCAATGAGGCAGGAAAGTTCTAGGACGTGCACCTGTCAGAAATCACAGGACAAATATCATATGATACCGCTTATAGGTGGAAGCCAAAATTACGGTACAAATGAACTTATCTGCAACAGAAATAGAGTCACAGATGTAGAAAACAAACCTATGGCTACCAAGGGGGAAAGGGAAGGGAATAAACTGGGAGATTGGGATTGATATATCCACACTACTATATATAAAATAGATAACTAATAAGGACCTACTATATAGCACAGGAAACTCTGCTCAATATTTTGTGACGATTTCCTGGGAAAAGCATCTGTAAAAGAGTCTATGTGTATGTGTAACTGATTCACTCTGCTATACAGTAGCAAAAAACACATTGTAAAGCAACTATATGCCAATAAAAATTAATTCAAAAAAAAATCACAGGGCAAACAGCCCGGTATAGAGACCCTGTGACCAATCACCCCCCTCCCTTCGTCAGTTTTTACTGCAATCAGGGCCCCTGGGCTGCCTAAAGAGAACGTGAGTCATCGTCTTTGGAAGCTGAGGGACAGAGGAAAGGGCCCCGCGTCTACAGCAGGGAGAGCGTTCCCGGGTAAGAAACGTTCCATTCACGTCGTCAATGGCACGTTGTTCTTGCCCGACGCTGAAAAGAGAAAGGGGACCTTCCCTTCTGGTTCGGGGGGAAGAATGGGGCTCCTGTGGGGAGAGAAACCTGCTCTGGTTTCAGAAAAGAAACCCCAGCGTGGCTTGTGGGGCTGCCCAAAAGGAGTATGGACCCTACCAGCAGCCATGTTTGGATGGGCTCGGATGCAGATATTGTACTCGTGGGTCTCCGAAAACACTCATCTCCCCCCACACCCTTTTCTTTTCTTTTTCACCAAATGCCAGCAGAACAGGTGATGGTTCAATACGGAGTGAACTGAGCACAGAGAAACTCTCTTGAGCCCAGCTAACTGACGTGGCCATCACAACCCAGCTCCTGAAAAGTGAAGTGATCGCACAGAATTCCACTGTTGATGCCCAGGAATGATGACAAATGTTTCCTGAGACTAAGCATGAGGCGCTAGGCGAAGCATGCTCTGTGGAGTGACTCCGTGAATTCTCACACCAGCCTTCATCGGTAGGCTACAGACATAAAGATATACAGACATGTCCATTTTACAGATCCAGAAACTGAGGCTCCCAAGTCGAGGACCATGCCAAGGTCCTACAACCGAGAAGTGATGGAGCTGAGATTTAAAGATCAGTGGTGGGGTGACTTCGGAGCCCATGATTTAATGTCTGCAGTCAGCACTGTGCTGTTAGGTGCTCTTGTCAGTCAAACCCAGCCCTACATGAGAGCAGGAAAAGACAGGAATATGTGCTTCCTTGGTCTTGATCTGGCCTTCAGGGGTACAGACACCCTGGAACACAGCCGGGCTGGTATAGCCCAAGGATGTCACACCACCCCCAGAGCATCAGGCTGTGTGCTTGGACCTGTTTTCACTTAAGTTATTCAGATGAGGGAAATTACCTGGAAAGTTACAGACACCAAACTTCCCCCAGTGAAAATGTCCCCAATATTCATTCAGGTAGTTGATACAGTACAGATTTGTCCTTACAGAATGTGCAGAGAGTCACAAAGCAGAGTCCACTTCAGAAGTGGGGGAACCCCTGGAGCAGGTTTACAGGAACAAGCCTGTAGCCATTTTTACCATAAAGATAACCTACTGCTTTATTAACAGTCACCCTCCCAGCCCTGGGGCCAGCAATGATTCAGAAGGTCATAGCATTTGGCAAAGGTAAGGCTCAAATGAGAAAAAAAACTCAGCAGGGCACCTGACGTTTGAATGTAAGTACTCCAGTCATTCTTCTCATTATTTTAAAGATGACTGCTAATTCCGGTTTTCTTCACTCAGTGTGTGTTGCTTGTAATATACAAGTCAACTGCAACTGCGGTTTAGCTGCAATTTGCTAGAAGCCGCTGTAATTGAACCCCCTTGGGTACGTGGCTACTTTGACCAGAGCAACGCTGCACTTTGATTGGTTGAAATCACTTGTGGTCTGTGTGGTCTGCAAGGCAGTAGGTGATGCTCATGAACATCTGTATATCACTCAGTCTTGGACTTTTCTGGTGGCTCAGACAATAAAGAATCCACTTTCAATGCAGGAGACCTGGGTTTGAACCCTAGGTTGGGAAGATCCCCTGGAGAAGGGAATGACCAGAATTCTTGCCTGGAGAATTTCATTGACAGAGGAGCCTGACAGGCTGTGGTCCATGGGGTCACCAAGGAATGACAAACACTTTCATACTAGTCTTTATTTGTTCTATCTGACAATGTCCAGTTCAATGGATTCTGCAGATGAAGTGCTCCAAACCCATCTAACCATGGAAACAACATGTTCGTTTATTATTGCTGTATTTGGAGGGGGTAGGGGAGGATGTGGGTCTCTTTGTGTTTAGGAAGTGGTGATAAGTTGCTTTAATCAGACCTCTGTCTCCTATGTCTGTCTGCTCTTATAGAGAGTACAACAGGGCAGCTGTGAGCACAGCTACTGAGTCACACTGTCTGGATTCCAATCCTGGCTCTCCCCTGGGAGCTTACATAAGGAACTTAAGTCTTCCATGCTTCAGTTTTCTTTTTTTCTTTTCTGTAAGATGGAAATGATGGTATCACCTACTTCCTAAGGTTGCTATGAAGATTAGGTAATTCAGTATACAAAAAGCATTTCATCCCTTATTTTTTAAAGAAGAGGTCCCACATTTTCATTTTTCACTGGACCCAAAAAATTAATGCAACCTGGCCTCCCCACAGCCCACCTCAGGAAAACTAAATTGAGTGCTTACAGCTACTTGATATATGTTCTGAACTCCTTGCACAAGGAGAAAACATTAAAACTTCAATGCTGCGCTCAGAGCATGCTGGGGTCCTGTGGTGGTCAGCTGAGCCACGTGCTCAAGGTCAGCAGCATGGCCAGTGTGTGTCCTGGAGGACAGCACTTAATGGAAACTAAGGAACTCATCCCTTTGTTTCTAGTACCTACCGTTTGCCCCCCAGGGCTTCCCTTGTGGCTCAGTTCACTAAGTATTTCCTGCAATGCAAGAGATCCAAGTTCAATTCCTGGGTCAGGAAAATCCCCTGGAGCAAGAAATGGCACCCACTCCAGTATTCTTGCCTGGACAATCCCATGGACAGAGGTGTCTTGTGGGCTACAGTCCATGGGGTCTCAAAGAGTTGGATACCACTGAGCAACTAACACTTTTACTGTCACCATTTGCCCCTGTTTCTCCAAATTTATTAACTTAATCTGGGGTTGTTAATCTTATGTTTATTTCCAAAAATAATGAAAGGGATCCTTCTAAAACAGAACAATAAACAAACAAAGCACTTAGGATAGTGTCTGGCAAATAATGAGCACTCCACAAGTGTTAGCTATTATCATTGTATTTCTCTGTCTTCCCATCAACCACCTCCTCTACAATCCAGCCGGCGTAAGGGAGTAAATGCATGTGTGTGTGTGTGTCTGTGTGTGTGTCTGTGTGGCTTCTGACAACACCCTTTGTTGTTGTTGTTTCCTTTTGTTTTTCAATATGCTAAATAAAACATGGATACAGTCTCATTTAAATAAAAAAGAACTTCAGACAGTGCTAGCGTCATGGGTTGAATAACGTCCCCCATTCACCCAGGACCTCAGGGTGTGATCTTATTTAGAAATAGGGTCTTTGAAGATGTGTTCAGTTAGTAAAGAAGACATGGGGACACCCTGGGAAGAAGGCCACGTGACGAGAGAGGCAGAGGACAAAGCAATGCAAGCCAAGGAAGACCCGGGACCCCCAGGAAACTGGAAAAAGCAGGAAGGATCCTTCCCCAGAAACTTTGGAGGGAGCACCGCCCTGTGACATCGCCATTGTGGACATTTAGCCTCCAGAACTGTGAGAGAATAAATTCCTGGTGTTCTCAGCCTTCCAGCTTGTGGACATTTGTCATATCAGCTGTAGGAAATGAATCCAGCCGGTAAATCCCACATTACCCTAAGGCACACGCCCCCCATGCCCCCATCCATGTCCCTTCTCCCGCCAGAGTGTCATTTTATTAACTTTCCAGGTTTTTCCCGTGAGTCTAGCATATTTCATCAACAGCATATGGCGAAGGTGGCTAAACTGTCCTCACTGCATTCTGCAGCCTTGATAGGAGCCGGGCGGCTGGACCACCTTCAGGATGAGGAGAGCTGAGTTGCCTCTCCCAGGGGACCCTCTCCTGTGTCTCCCATGAGCATTGCCTCTGAATGACAACCGTTGAAAGCCAAGAGAATCCTCTGGAACAATGCCTCCTTTTTCATTTTTTTAACACTCCCCCGCCCCACCACCACACAGAACATGGGATCTTAGTTCCCCGACCGGGTATCGAACCCAGGTCTCCTGCAGAGGAACTGCAGAGTCTTAACCACTGGAAGGCCAGGGGAGGCCCAGTGTCTCCTTTTTCATAATTCTCATGCCCTTGGGGTCATTTTAACAACCCTACTTCCTCTTTCTTATGCAGGTAACATTTTTGTCTACCTGAGTCATCTTCCACAGATGTGACTAATATGGGTCTATTTAATACTAATATGGGTCCATGCTCTGTAAGAACTGGAAGTTGCCATTTGAAGAGTGCTTGTGGGCCTCATCTTCCAGCTGTGAGCATATATATAGTTAGTTATCAGTTACATGAAAAGGGATCTTCACAGACAAAAGTTTCAAGTGGAAAGAATTTTAGAAACTACTTCTTAGGAGTTTTGGGGTTACAGCTCCCTTTTGAGGACCTGATAAAGATGCCAGTCCCCTTTCCTGAACTATGCACCAAGCGTATCAACAAGAATCTCAGGCCGGTCCTTGTGCCCAGGTTAAAGTCCCCCTCATTTGACAGCTGAGAAAAATCACTCTGAAACATAAAGCAAAAAATGTCTCAGAAGGAGCTGGTGGCAGACCCAGGACAAGAACCCAGATTCCCCATGACCCACCGCCTCCCTGAGACTCTCTCAGGAGACCCCTGTGTCAGCAGGTGGGGGACCACGGTGGGGAACAGGACACTGTGGGAAGAAAGCCCCAGATCCCAGGAGCCGATGGCTGGAGGGAGGGGAGCGAGTCCAAAGCCTCCATGCAGGTTGTGGCCAGGACACCTCAGTAGGTTCCTCGGACATGGCACTTCTCCAGTTTCCAGCAAGGCCAAGACAAAAGAACTTTACATTAAAGCAGCAAAGCTTTAGATAACACAAGGGAATTTTGTTTTAAGTAACTATCTTTGCATTTCTAAAAGAGGTTTATATACTGTCCTCTGCAAGCCTCATCAAAAATAGAATAGCATCTCATCTATCTAAGATGATTTGAATGTAGACAGTTATGGAGGCAAGAGACTGGTCAGGAACATTAAATCCGTTGTCTGGGCACACACCGTTCCTGCCTCCTTAGCCCCAAGCAGACATCATTTACCCTCATTGTACTATTTCTAAACCAACACCAGGTGTGGCCCCAGAGTCCTTCAGAGCTCAGTTCCTCCCAGTTGGCAATGAGGTCTGCAACCTGTATGCCATCCTCTGGCTAAATGACCTTCCAGTGTTGTTCCTAGTCTCTTGTGATGATGAAATATTCACTGGAAGGACTGATGCAGAAGCTGAAACTCCAATCCTTTGGCCACCTGATGCAAAGAACTGACTCGTTGGAAAAGACCCTGATGCTGGGAAGGAGTGAAGGCAAGAGGGGACGGGGATGACAGGGGATGAGATGGTTGGATGGCATCACCGACTCAATGGGCATGAGTTTGAGTGAACTCCGGGAGTTGGTCATGGACAGGGAGGCCTGGCGTGCTGGAGTCCATGGGGTTGCAAAGAGTCGGACACAACTAAGCAACTGAACTGACCTGAACTGTGATGACGGATTTCCCTGTCGTCCCATTTAAACTTTCTGATGGCTTTACTTGGCTCAGCAGAGGCCTAGGGATCTCTTATTTCTAGGGCAGGAGTCTCCCCTAGGACTTTTTTTCTAATAGCTGTTCTCCTCCATTCTCAGTCATGTGAAATGATTGAGAGCCCTAAGAATCCTTGCTTATGTTTACATAGGGCCCCCCAGATGACTCAATGGTTAAAGAACCTGCCTGCCAACATAGGAAATGCAAGAGATGTGAATTTGATCTCTGGGTTGGGAGGATCCCCTGGAGGAGGAAATGGCAACCCACTCCAGTATTCTTGTTTGGAGAATCCCGTGGACAGAGGAGCCTGGTGGGCTACAGTCCATGGGGTCACAAAAGGGTCAGACACGACTGAGCACACATGCATGCTTGTTAACAAAGTCAGTTCTATAAAACTATTATTGCCACAGGGCTTGTGTCTTGATTTTGAAACCCTCTTTTGTATCAGTGATCAATCTCTGTCTCTCCCTTTCTCTCCACGACATTCCTAATGCTAGATTTTGGAGAAGAAACAAGCAGACTGACACAAATCTAAGCTGCGTCAGGAATTTCAAAGACAATGGCAAGGCGAGGTGTACTGTGAGGTTTTACGCCTTGTCACTGCAAATATCCAATAGGAGCTCTTCATCTATGACATCAGTTAGATGCATTGAGAATAGAGCCCAATGCAGGGCCCCTTTCTTGCCTTTGTTCTTTGCTTGCATCACCAAGCATTCCAGAACTACTTCTGGAACGTTCCAACCTTGTATTTACCTCAGTGCCCCTTGACATGACTCATAGTCTGTGATACAGCGGTGCTGACCCTGAAGGGAACAACCAAGTCAGCTTATGTCTGATGCTCCTCCAAGTGGAAGAAGCCATGTGCTAGGCATGTTGCCGCCTGTGATGGGAGGGTGAGCAAGTTCTCCCTGCAAGAGAGGGACTGAACAGGAGGCCCTGGTGTGCTTGTCTTTGGTTTTCTATTTTTGAGTCTGATGTAAACCAAGAGGGCTTTGAATATTTTCTGATGTCACTTTAAGAAATCCTTTGGTCTCCCTGCTTCTACACTTACCTCACTCTCTGCTGTCCATTCTCCGCCAGATAAAAGGGGGTCCTTTTAAACAGGAAGTGGGACCCAGCATATGGCTCCTCCAGGTCCTGGAATGCCTGCCCCCACCTTTGGCCTCCCCTTCTACAAGGCTCTGCCTCTCTCTCTGCCCAGCCATTCTCACCTTCTCGCCTCACTGGGTAGACGCCAGGCTCCTGCCTGGGGCCTTCACTCTGGCTGCTGCCTCTGTTTTTAAGGCAGATGACTGGCTAACTCGCTCAGCTCTCTCCCTCTCACTTTCTCAACAGGGCCTACCTGGACGACCCTCTGTAACATGGCAACCTGCCTCCCACACATACACACCCCAGTCCTCCATTTCCTTAAGCTTGTTCTCCTTTGCATTCATTTACTTTACTCTTTCCAAAGTGCTTATGAACTTCCTGGGTACTGTATTGTTCTCACTTACCATGTTTGTTGTTTACTATCTCACTGTCTCCCAGGAGAATGGAAGCTCCAGGGGGCGGGAATCTTTGGTGCTAATTATCTTCTTCACTAACGTATTGGAGGTGCCTTGAGTTGTGGGGAAACAGTGGAAACAGTGTCAGACTTTATTTTTGGGGGCTCCAAAATCACTGCAGATGCTGATTGCAGCCAGGAAATGAAAAGACGCTTACTCCTTGGAAGGAAAGTTATTACCAACCTAGATAGCATATTAAAAAGCAGAAACATTACTTTGCCAACCAAGGTCTGTCTAGTCAAGGCTATGGTTTTTCCAGTGGTCATGTATGGATGTGAGAGTTAGACTGTGAAGAAAGCTGATCACCGAAGAATTGATGCTTTTGAACTGTGGTGCTGGAGAAGACTCTTGAGAGTCCCTTGGACTGCAAAGAGATCCAACCAGTCCATTCTAAAGAAGATCAATCCTGGGTGTTCATTGGAAGGACTGATGCTGAAGCTGAAACTCCAGTACTTTGGCCACCTCATGCCACGAGTTGACTCACTGGAAAAGAGTCTGATACTGGGAGGGATTGGGGGCAGGAGGAGAAGGGGACGACAGAGAATGAGATGGCTGGATGGCATCACTGACTCGATGGACATGAGTTTGAGTGGACTCCAGGAGTTGATGATGGACAGGGAGGCCTGGCTTGCTGTGATTCATGGGGTCACAAAGAGTCAGACACGACTGAGCGACTGAACTGAACTGGAGTTGTGCTGGGTAGTTTAGCTGCTCAGTTAACAGTCGATAAATAAATGGTTTAACGAATAAATAAGTACATGAGTGAATAAAACATTTGTTCTGGGGTGACTACTGATCGGTAGCAAATATTTAGAAACCACCTCTAACAGTTTCTAACAGAATCAGGAAAATGGGATGGGGGACTCAACATTGTAGAAAAAGGTGAACACATGATCAATAGCATTTATTTTTCTGCTTAATATATACTCACTGGTAGTGTTGACCTCGGAGAAGGCAATGGCACCCGACTCCAGTACTCTTGCCTGGAAAATCCCATGGATGGAGGAGCCTGGTAGGCTGCAGTCCATGGGGTCGCGAACAGTCGGATACATACGACTGAGCGCCTTCACTTTCACTTTTCTCTTTCATGCATTGGAGAAGGAAATGGCAACCCACTCCAGTGTTCTTGCCTGGAGAATCTCAGGGACAGGGGAGCCTGGTGGGCTTCCGTCTATGGGGTCGCACAGAGTCGGACACGACTGAAGCGGCTTAGCAGCAGCAGAAGTGTTGAACTATTTTTATAGAAGCAAAACTGACACAACTTCCAGCAGGTGGTTTTGACAGTAATTTTATTTTATTTTACAAAAGAAAGTTGCAGCAGTTTTCTGGGTCTCTCTGGCAAAATACAAATGGTAGCCTGGACTACTCTAGTAGCACTTCAGATTTTCCTTCATTAGAGACAGAGCAGAAATGCATGTGCAGGGAAGTTACTTAAAAAGCATAAATATTTTACCAAAAGAAAGATGCTTTTGTGGTTGGGTGATGGAATAATTTACGCTAACTACTTTTCAGCATCTCTAATTTTGCATGCAAAGGTGAGCTCATGTGATTAGTTAGTAAAAGTTGCTCAGTCGTGTCCAACTCTTTGCAACACCATGGGCTATATAATTCATGGAATTCTCCAGGCCAGAATACTGGAGTGGGTAGCCTTTTCCTTCCCCAGGGGAAGATCAAACCCAGGATGAAACCCAAGTCTCCTCCATTGCAGGCAGATTCTTTACCAGCTGAGCCATAAGGGAAGCCCAAGAATACTGGAGTGGGTAACCTATCCCTTCTCCAGCAGATCTTCCTGACCCAGGAATCAAATAGGGGTCTCCTGCATTGCAGGCGGATTCTTTACCAACTGAGCTATCAGGGAAGCCCCTAATGTTACTGACAGAAAGTTAGTGAAAGCTGCTCATGTGATTAGGAGCCAAAAAGTCTTAGTAAGACATGCTCTCAGACTGTTAATGAAAAGGCAGACCCAAGGGTAACACCAAGGCAGAGTAATACATCATCATCGAATAACCATCATACCATCCAATTAACTTTTGCAGAGGAAGCAACCTTGAATCTAAATGCTAACAATACAGGGCTGTAAAAGATACAGAATGATTCTATTGAAAAGAAAGTTGACCCTGGAGGCCTCATGAAATCATGTCCATAAAACTCTGCATTTGAGAGAGGAGATGCAAAATAAGATAACAAAGGAAATGTACATTGAGTCTGTCTGCTTCGGAAGGAAAACGTGCATTCTTATGGCAATTTGGGTTTCAAAGATTGAAGGGTGTTTATTGTTTCCTTCAATGTACTTTGTGGAAGTGCTTTTCACAATCTAAATGCCGCTGTGATTAATTAAACATGCACACATTGACATTCTACTGTGTGAGCTTAGAAAAATTGCAAGGCTAACCTTTTTAAAAAGTACGCCTAATTGCTAAGACCTGATGGGGGGTGACACCAAATGAAAGACTTTCAGATGAATCTCTGGTTGAAGTCAAAGGTCGCCAGCATTTTGTGGCCTGAGAAGGGTTTAAACTTGGTTTCTTTCTTTTTCTTTTGTGAATCATTTTATTTATTTTTTCACTCTGCTGGGTCTTGGATGCTGTGAGGGCTTTTCTCTAGTTGTGGCAAGTGAGGGCTATTCTCCATTGCAGTGTTAGGGCTTTTCATGGTGGTGGCTCCTCTTGTTGGGGTGTAAGGGTTCTAGGGCACTCGGGCTCAGTAGTTGCTGTTCCCAGGCTCTAGAGTACAGACTCAAGGGTTGTGGCCTACGTGCTTACTTGCTCCACAACATGTGGGACCTTCCCAGACCAGGGATTGAACCACTGTCTCCTGCATTGGCAGGCAGATTCTCTACCACTGAGCCACCAGGGGAGCCCTAACCTTGGTTTCTTAGACAAGGTATCTTTCTAAGGAAACAATGTGGAAAACTTGGCCTCTGTGGACTGATGTCAAATCAAATCTCAGAAACAGAGTTCTGGATGAAGTAGAAAATAATAGCTTTATTGCTTTGCCAGGCAAAGGGGGATGAAGCAGGATCATGCCCTGAAAATCTGTGTGTCCCAACCTGGGAGGATATAGCAGAGTTCAAGGACAGAGTTGCTGATAAAGATCGGGGTGTGTGCAGGGCCTGCACTCCTTTAATCAGATAGTGTCCTAATGAGCTTCTCAAGGTTATCGAACTGTGACATTCTCTCTGGAACATCTTCCACTTGGTGGGTTTTTTTTTTTTTTTTTGGTGAGGGTTTTATTAATAGCTCTGAAGAAGAGCTTGAACATACTATGTGTATCCCTTGAGGTGGAACCAGGACCCTGCCCCAAGGCTGCACTATTGTTTCTTGACTGCTCCTCCCTTGTCTCTGCATCCCTTCCCTTCCCTGCTTGCACCTGTTGAAAGGTTTCCATCCCAAGAGCCCCACAAGGGTTCTGCTTGGTTTCAAACCCAGGCCATGGATTTCAGTATGGCCTCAGTTCAGTTCAGTCTCTCAGTCATGTCCGACTCTCCGCGACCCCATGAATCACAGCACGCCAGGCCTCCCTGTCCATCACCAACTCCCGGAGTTCACTCAAACTCATGTCCATTGAGTTGGTGATACCATCCAGCCATCTCATCCTCTGTCGCCCCCTTCTCCTCCCGCCTTCAATCTTTCCTAGATTTGCAAAATCTGGAACCCTCCTTCTTACTACCTTCACAATCAATAGACATCAGCTGGGCTCAGTGCCAGGCTGTTCTCTGTGACCTCTCTGTGTCCACTGGGGCAGCCTTGTCCCTCTTGCCCTTTCACCCCTAAACTTTTCACCATGCAGGATTTCTCTCTGACTGTGCCTCTTCTCTTTACATGGCTTCTTCTCAGGAGAGGAGGCACCTACGTTTTCCTTCATCTTCTCTGTTCCTGTAGCGCTTCCCATCATCCCGATACCTCTTACCCCATATCCCATCTCTTCAAATTGCTTCCCCCTAAAGACACTCTCTCCCTTTCCCAAAGGAGGAGCCATAGCATCTTAAAGTGAATGTGCCCTAACATTACCTAACATGCCTCCATGTGCCCTAACACACCTCCCTAACATACGTGCCCTAACATAGCTCCACATGGCCAGGCCTTGTGCATCCACTGAGTGACTTGGCCCTCCAAATTCCTTGGGATTCCTAGGGGTCCTCCTAGCCCTCATCATCATCAATAAAAGTCTCCCATCTCCAGGGAAAACAAACAGACAAAAACCAGTTCTGTGCTCAGGTTATGAGTTGAAGTTCAGGAGCCAGACTGCTTGGATCTAGACCCTGCTCTGATCCCCAAACATCCATGGGACTTGGCGTTCATCACCTTGACTCAGTGCTTTCCCCTTCTCTTTGCAGAATAAGGATAACAACACTAACCATGTCAGGGGATGTAGTAAATGAGATAATACATACAAAATGTTTTGAACAGTGATTGATACGTTGTTGTTATTTAGTCACTAAGTCGTGTCTGACTCTTTTGCAATCCTATGGACTGTAGCCGCCAGGCTCCTCTGTCCGTGGGATTTCCAGGCAAGAATGCTAGAGTGAGTTGCCATTTTCTTCTTCAGGTGATCTTCCTGACCCAGGTTTCAAACCCACAACTCCTGCATCGGCAGACAGATTCTTTATCTCTGAGTTACCAGGAAAGCCTGATCGATACATCCCTTCGTCGTTCCGTTCCCTTCCGTCGCTCAGTCGTGTCCGACTCTATGCGACCCCGTGGACTGTAGCCTACCAGGCTTCTCCGTCCATGGGATTCTCCAGGCAAGAATACTGGAGTGGGTTACCGTTTCCCTCTCCAGGGGATCTTCCCGACCCAGGGATCGAACCCGGGTCTCCCGCATTGGAGGCAGACGCTTTAACCTCTGAGCCACCAGGGAAGCCCAATTGATACATACTGATGCTGAAATCTCAACCTCTACGCACCGGTACTGAATCAAATTTCAGAGACAGAGTTTTGAGTAAAGAGAAAAAAAGCTTTATTGCTTTGCCAGGTGAAGGGGGACATAGTAGGCTTCTGCCCTCAAAATCTATGTGTCTCCACTGAGGAGCTTTTGATGAGGAGCTTTATAGCAATAGTTCAAGGCTGGGGTTGCTGATAAGATCCGTATGTGTTCAGGGCTTGCACTCCTTTAATTTCATCTCAGGTGGCAGGTCTTCTAACCTTGGTGAGCTCCTCTGGTCTCTGTAACCTTGCTTCAGGTGGTTTCTTGGCCACGCCTCCCTTGATTAGCAACTGTTAGAATCTGCCCTTTGGACTTCCAGAAAGGTCATGGAGGCTGGAGGCTTGCCTGCAGAAAACAGCAATGAGTGACAGAAAGGCTTCCATGCTCAGGAACCCCACAGGGTCCTGCTCAGTCTCAGCACTAGCCATTTGCTACCGTGTTCTTCAAAGGCAGAAGCTGTTTTATCCTTCAAGCCTCAGGCCAGATTTTAATCTTCTGTGGAGAATTTCTAGGTTTTTTTTCAACCAGATGTGATGATTCTTGTTTAGTTATTTGAACCTTTGTCATCCTAGGTTGGTGCTTATCTTATCCCCTTGGAAAGATACGACTTACTAGGTAACTAGATACATCAGGCACTGAGCTCGGGACTTCATGTGTATTGTCTTATTTGCTTATTTGTTTTTCAGTCGCCAAGTCATGTCTGAATCTTCGCTACCCCATGGACTGCAGCATGCCAGGCCTCCCTGTCCTTCACTATCTCTCACAGTTTATTCAAACTCATGTCCATTGAGTCGGTGTTAGCATCCAATCATCTCAACCTCTGTCACTCCCTTCTCCCCCTGCCTTCAATCTTTCCCAGCATCAGGGTCCTTTCCAGTGAGTCAAGTGATCAAAGTATTGGAGCTCCAGCTTCCACTTAGTTTCACAGATGAAGAAACCCACCCTCACAGAAACTAAGCGAATTTTCCAGATTCACAAAGCAAATGTGACTAAACTCTTTTGTCCTCTTAAGTTCATTTCTAGAGTGAATGCTCTCTGAAGGCAAAGTCAGCATCTCTTTCTCAACTCTCTATACCCTATACCTCAAACGGAGAAGGGGTTCATACTCCAAGTATGTTGATCTGAATTGAACGCACGGTTTGGATACCAGAGTCTGGGGATGTAATGAAAACAAACAGCACTTACAAAGCACTGTACACTTTTCACATGCCTTATCTCATTAAGACCTCACTACAATTCTGGAAGACATGTATTATTGCTGTTTCCACTTCTCAAGTAGAAGACTGGGAGGCAGAGAAGCTAATTGGCTGTCCTCAAACCAAACTACCAATCATAGCAGAGCGAGGACTCAAATTCAGGTGTCCATCCATATGCTGTCCTTTAGGACACCTTTACTTTCCCCCCAGTGCCATCTGAGACCCAACCAATGGCACAGTATCATTGTGGAGGCAAAAGACACTTTACAAGACTCTTGAACACTGCAAAAGAGGCAATGACCACAGATGAGCAGAAAACCGGAAACTATCTGCCAGAGTTCACTTCTTCAGAAGGAAGAAGGCAGATAGACCCAGAGCCAACCCAAATTCAAGAAATCTAATCCTCATTCTGTGGGAAGAAATAGTCAGCTCAGAGAGTTCCTTTAATTCAACAATGAATTTATATAAAGTAACAAGCCAGCAGGTGTTTAGGAACTCTGAAGGTTGAACATTCTCATGCTAAGAATTCAGTTTGGGAGCATTCTTCCTTTTCTTTCAGAAAGGTCAGGCATGTCATCTCAACACGTCCCTGGCAGTGGTAGCCTTACAAAGGGGTTGGGCTAGGTAATGTAGCCATTTTTATATTACTAAATATGAAAGCGCAGGTTGGTGTGTTATACAACAGTGAAAAAAAAGGAATGGCTGAGTCTTTAGTAACAAGCCCCATTTCAAGAAGCACCCAGGGTTTATGAGAGTTTTTTCACTGCAGAAAGGTAGAAAGAATGGAAGCAAAAATGTTGACACACATTTGCAGAGGGGATGATTGCAACATTAATCCAGGGAGTTGAACTGTAACCAGACTTTGTCTTTCTTCAACCTGACAGGGTGGAGAAGAGCTTGCCTGCATTATCTTGCCGTCCAGAAGAATTTCTTCTGGGTGGAACAAATACCAGATATGGACATGGTACGTAAAAGTCTTTTATTGAACATGTGATCTGAACGCAATGTACAAAGTCCTGAGCCACGTGATATGGGAAATGCAACAAGGAACCAGAAACATATTCTCCCTTCAGAGGGTTTCCTGGATAATGGGAAAGGAAGCATAAAAAACCTTAAAGCAAGACAGAAAGTGAAGTGTCATGAGAGTTGTGAGATAATAATGTAGTTCAAAGAAAAGTGTGACTCCCTTGGTCTGGAAGAGTAAGGGAAAGGAGACTTCATGGAGGAGGAGACAGTTGAGATGGGCAGGATTTGGAAGGCACATTGCCGTGGGAAGAAAGAACATCCCAGGCAGAGGAAACAATCCAGGCTAAGGCTGAAAGCAAGAGATCCAGGAGGCAGACCCAGAACAGAGAATTTAGTTTGTTCATGACGCAGGATGCTTGCAGGTCAAACTTCTTTTGACAGTAACTTCTGCTCCAGGCTTAGTAACTTCTGTGACAGCATTCCGAGGCTGTCGTTCACTTTATTAGAGAAAGTTTTCTCAATAAACCGGTTACCTGGGTGACCCTCTCTTGGCAATCCAAGTAGAAGAAGATGTTTTCAGACATGTAAAGCTACAAGGATGGAGCATCCAGTGGGCCAGGCACCCCACTAAGGAAGCATTTTGTGGAATAATATTTAGTGTTTGCAACCAAATACCTGTCCTTGGCTCGTACAATATGAAAAGTTCTGCAGGCTACAGAGAAGCTCGTAAAATCCACACTCCCTTCTTTATAGAACTTGCTAAGGCAGCCATTTGATTTTAAGTGTTCAATGGAACATTAACAGTGTGTAATACTTGCACTGACACATCCATGCCTCATGCTTGATTTCACAATCCAGATGTGTTGAATCAACTTTTCTGATATGCGTGAACACTGTAATTTAAAAAAAAAATGAAGAAAAAGGAAGGAAAGAAAGGAGGAGGGGTGGAAGGGAATGGTTTCCTTTTTGCCTCAAAGTGTCAATTTCTGCATTTCATAATTCTGCTGAATCTAGGAAGCATAGTGTGATGACTTGCCCAAAAAGGAAAGAAAGCACTTTCCTGCCAAACTGAATGTATGGATTTGGCTGTGATTTTTTTTTTTTTTAAGCCACCTGGCAACATATTTCAAGAGCTCTCCTTTTGTGACTGTATCTTAGCTCCATCTATGTACAAATGTGTGTTGAACTTGAATACAATAAAAAAGGATGACTTTTTAGTTCATCTGAATCACTAACATTTTCTGCCTTATGAAAAATGTACACTGCAATGTTGTGTTTGGCCCAGGCTACTGAAAAAGAGATCTTTCTTCAGGAGAAGCTGACCCTGTTCCCATTGTTTTCTCAGCATCGGCACACTGATTATGCTGTCATTAGCCAGAATACTGAGACAGGAAAGAGATCTATTAGATCATCAAAGTCCATTCCTGGAGCAGGCCTAGGTCTCCTGGGAGAGACAGACACATCATCTTACAAAACTCTAGAGGCATGTACAATGTTTCCCTCTACCGTTTTTAATTTTTGAGTGTTTCTGAAATAACTCCCAGAGACTGTTCAAGGAACAATGACATGGCTAAATTTAGGTCAGTGGTTCTCAACTGGGGCGCTTTGGGTCCCCAGGAGACATTTGGCAATATCTGGAGACCTTTTTGATTGTCACAACTCAGGAGAGGGTGGGGTGCTACCGGCATCCAGTGGGTTGAGGCCAAGGTTGAGGCTAAACATCCTACATTGCACAAGTCAGTCTCCCAACAATGAAGAATTATCCGGCCTCAACTGTCAGTAGTCCCCAAGTTGAGAAACTCTGGTTTAGGTCTTTCTCTAACTCTTTTTGCTGAAGTTTAGCTATTCACTCAGCTCCAAACAAAGCTGAATTGCTTGAATATATGGCACCAAAGAACATATGCTATTCCGGAATAAACTATTTTAAATGAAATTCCTACTAACTCTGGTTCTTTTTCAGAACATAAGCAAGTATTAACAATCATAGAGAGAAAACAAAAGCACCTTTTCTAGTTATTTCAGGAGTTAGATTGTGGGGACTCCCCAGGTGGTCCAGTGGCTAAGATTCTGTGCTCCCAAAGCAGGGGGCCTGGGTTCAGTCCCTGGTCAGGGAACTAGATCCCACATGTCAGAACTAAGACAGATAAGTAAGTACTAGGAGTTTTAGACTGTCAAATTTTAAAAGACTCCAGAGCCAGTAAGTAACATTCCAGAGACTTTAGGAAAAGGAAATGTTATAGGCTTAAGGAAAAAGAAACCACCATATTTTCCCAAACCATTAGTATCTTACTGTTCATTAGAAGCTTATTTTTTCTTTCTACATGTTCTTCAAAGTTTTATAGGCAGAGTAGATCTTTAAACTCAAAACCTTAGGTGAAGAATATTTGGTAAAAAAAAATAAACACCTCGGAGTACTCAACAAATATCCTCCTGCCCTTACCCCAAATCATATCCATCATCCATTCCTTTCTAGGAAGTTTAAAAAGGAAGAGCTTTCCTCGTGACTCAGATTGTAAAGAATCTGCCTGCAATGCAGGAGAACCAGGTTCAAGCCCTAGGTTGGGAAGATCCCCTGGAAAATTGAATGGCTACCCTCTCCAGTATTCTTCCCTGGAGAATTCCATGGAAAGAAGAGCCTCAGTTCAGTTCAGTTGCTCAGTCATGTCCGACTCTTTGCGACCCCATGAATCACAGCACGCCAGGCCTCCCTGTCCATCACTAACTCCTGGAGTTCACTCAAACTCATGTCCATCGAGTCACTGATGCCATCCAGCCATCTCATTCTCTGTCGTCCCCGTCTCCTCCCACCCCCAATCCCTCCTAGCATCAGACTCTTTTCCAGTGAGTCAACTCGTCTAGCAGGCCATAATTCATGGGGCTCACAAAGCACCAGACGTGATAGAGCAACTAACACTTTCACTTTCACAGAAAGGAAAAGAGAATATAAGATAGAATGGAGGGCTAGAAAAAGTACAAGGTAAGGAAAGGAAAGAAGAGAGAGAAACCAAAGTTTTGTTTCTACAGGTTCAAAAGGACCTTGGCTGACGGAAACTTCCTGGTGGGTTGTTTGACCCTCAACTTGCTGAGCATTTTAATACTGTCCTTGATCTCACTTGAATTGTATATTTTAATACTCCAGGTCAGGGAAGGCTATAAAGGGAAAAACAGGATAAAACATTTAAAACAGTTATGAATTGTTCCCAAAATACCAACATCGAAAAAACAAGCAGTATTAGAAATATATCGGCTTAAGTTTCTCCCATATCATAATATTTTGCTTGCTTTGAGTTTCTAAGTTTGGGAATCTAATCTGAGTTAGTATTTTCAAAGACCAAAGGAGTTGTTAAAAATTCCAGATCGGCTCAGAGGCTTTGAAAGTGTGAGAAGCAAGCTGTATCCACTGCAAATCCTTGTTAAAAACATGGGGTTTTGTTAGCTCATTGGTTTCGGTAGCAGAGTGACACGTGTGCGTTTGAAGCGTGACACTGTTTACTCTTGGCCTAGGAGGCAGTCATACCTTCTTTGAAACCGTGCCTTGACGATGACATTCTTCCTTCTCCCCTGTCCCAAACACAATCAAGGTGGAACCTTTGTGTGCTATTAGGCTAAATTAAATTAAAACCTGACACTGAGTTCAGTTACAAATCTGTTCCATCTCCTAATGAACCATGTCTGATCTTCTGGCATTTCCTGGGGTTCTTATGAGAAGGAGGAAACTAAGGCTTAGTAGGGACTTCATGGTGCTAGTTCATATGTGAAGCATCTTTACAAAGCACTCAGTCTAGAATCTTCCTTCTTTCTCGTTATTAAAATCAGTCGCCCACACTCCTCCCTACTAAATGGCTGCCCAGGAGAACTCAAGCACGAATTCTTCACAGTGATAGCACTCGTCATAGCAAAACTAGGATCTGATAAATCCACTCCTTTCTCTCTAAACCAGGAATACATTTAATAAGCTCTTTTGCTTTCCTTTTATTTTTATTGAACTTGCACAAATTTCAATAGTCACACAAGCTCATGACAAATGAAAAAATGTTTACCACACTAAATGGTAGTGAAAACAATTTCCTTTCTCAACCTACCCAACCTCCAGCCCCATTGCTCAGAAACAAGCACTATTAATAGTTCTTCATGTGTTCTCCTAGCAATTTTCAGAGAATAGAGAAAAAAAAATTTTTTTTTCTGTGCCCCAATTCCCTTTTTTTTTCTTTTTATCAGAGTTCACAGTACTTTATATCACCACTAAATCTTTACCAGGCCAGTCCCATAAATAGGCAATTCCAAGTAAATTAGAACAAGAATTAAGAAAAATAATCTCTGAATATTAGTTCAGTTCAGTTCAGTTCAGTCGCTCAGTCATGTCTGACTCTTTGCGACCCCATGAATCACAGCACGCCAGGCCTCCCTGTCCATCACCAACTCCCGGAGTTCACTCAAACTCATGTCCATCGAGTCGGTGATGCCATCCAGCCGTCTCATTCTCTGTCATCCCCTTCTCCTCCCACCCCCAATCCCTCCCAGCATCAGAGTCTTTTCCAGTGAGTCAACTCGTCGCATGAGGTGGCCAAAGTATTGGAGTTACAGCTTTAGCATCAGTCCTTCCAATGAATATTAGTAACAGACATTAAATAACATCTACCCCAGCCTTCTACCTGCTTTTAATTCAAGCCCCCACGTTCATTTTGAGTTCTGTAGCTGTTTTTCTTTCATTACAAGAAGGGTTCCTTTTAGTGAAATTAAGTGGAGACTTAAACTAACATTGATTCTGCAAATCCATGGAGACAGTGTGAAACTAGGGTATTCATTAGAGATCCCACAGACCTGCTCTGATAGCCTTGAATATCTTGTTGCTTCAAATTGCTTTACTCTCACTATTTCTTTTATTTATTTATTTATTTATGGCTGCACTGGGTCTTCATTGCTGCGTGCAGCTTTTCTCCAGTTGTGGCCAGCAACGGCTACTCTCTAGTTGCATGTGATGCATAGACTTCTCATTGCAGTGGCTTCTCTTATTGCAGAGACAGGCTCTAGACCACAGGCTCGGTAGTTGTGACATAGGGGGTTAGTTGCCCTGCAGAATGTAGAACCTTCTCACTGCCTGTGTGTCTGCTCAGCCGTTCAGTCATGTCTGACTCTTTGCAACCCCATGGACTGCAGCTCAACAGCTCCTCTGTCCATGGGATTTTCCAGGCATGAATTCCGGTGTGGGTTGCCATTTCCTTCTCCAGAGGATCTTCCAGACCCAAGGATCGAACCCGTGTCCCCTGCACTGGCAGTCAGATCCTTAACCACTGGACACCACCCCCAACACTGGAAGTCTCTCATTATTCCCTTTAAATCTTAAAACAGGAATGCAGCACTCCCCTGGCCTGTCTTCCTGGCTGATTTCCTGGTCTCCCTGGGTATATCTTGAACGTTTGATGTTTTTGAAACACATACCACTGCTGTATCTAGCCTCTTTGTGGAGTCATCTGGCCTCTGGATTGCTTTTAGGGAAAATCAACTTCGCCTAAGCCATTAAGGGGCTCTGCTAGGTGACAGATCCCGTCTTCCTATTACCTACAAGGGAACTCTCTGGTTTTCTGTCCACTTAGAATTGGAGCTCTACCTGGGTCATTTCCCCGTGAGCCTGTGACGTTTCACCCTCCTGGTGCCGTTACAGTTGGTAACATGTCCCCTCTGGCTCCAGCCTGAGACCTTTTAGCATATATCCTCATGGACAGAAGGCACGTGAGAGAAAGTTTTTCTCTTTCTTTCTTTCTCTTTGGCTCTGCCGGGTCTTCGTTGCTGTGTGAAGGTTTTCTCTAGTTGTTGTGAGCAAGGGCTTCTCTTCACTGGGGTGCGCAGGCTTCTCATTGCTGTAACTTTTGTTGCAAAGCACAAGCTCTTGGTGCAGAGGCTTCAGCAGTTGTGGCACCTGGGCTTAGTTGCTTGTCGGCATGTGGAATCCTCTGGGATCAAGGTAGAAACCCATGTCCCCTGCATTGACAGGCGGATTCTTAACCACTGGACCCCAGGAAAGTCCTTTTTTCTTTTCTTAAATGCAAGTCAGCCCAGAGTTTTAAACCCCAATTGGCTCAGCTGGTAAAGAATCCACCTGCAATGAGGGAGACCTGGGTTCAATCCCTGGGTTGGGAAGATCCCCTGGAGAAGGGAAAGGCTACCCATTCCAGTATTCTGGCCTGGAGAATTCCATGGACTGTAGTCCATGGGGTCGCAAAGAGTCAGACACAGGTGAGTGACTTTCACTTTTACTTTATCACACCATTAATAGAAGCAAAAAAAATTTGCAGAAAGAGAGAGGCATAAGTCAAAGCCACAGCATGAGGGAGGGCTGACAGGGGGATTGGGATGGATTTTATTATTAGCCTCATCACCCGATCAGAACAACCTGAGTTTTGCTCAGGACAACTCTCAGGTCCTTCAGTTCAGTTCAGTTCAGTCGCTCAGTCGTGTCCAACTCTCTGCGACCCCATGAATCACAGCACGCCAGGCCTCCCTGTCCATCACCAACTCCCGGAGTACACTCAAACTCATGTCCATAGAGTCGGTGATGCCATCCAGCCATCTCATTCTCCGTCGTCCCCTTCTCCTCCCGCCCCCAACCTTTCCCAGTATCAGAGTCTTTTCCAGTGAGTCAACTCGTCGCATGAGGTGGCCAAAGTATTGCAGTTTCAGCTTTAGCATCAGTCCCTCCAATGAACATCCAGGACCGATCTCCTTTAGAATGGACTGGTTGGATCTCCTTGCAGTATAAGGGACTCTCAAGAGTCTTCTCCAACACCACAGCTCAAAAGCATCGATTCTTCGGCGATCAGCTTTCTTCACAGTCCAACTCTCACATCCATACATGACCACGGGAAAAACCATAGCCTTGACTAGACGGACCTTGGTTGGCAAAGTAATGTCTCTGCTTTTTAATATACTATCAAGGTTGGTCATAACTTTCCTTCCAAGGAGCAAGCATCTTTTAATTTCATGGCTTCAATCAGCATCTGCAGTGATTTTGGAGCCCAAAAATATAAAGTCTGACACTGTTTCCACTGTTTTTCCATCTATTTCCCATGAAGTGATGGGACCAGATGCCATGATCTTTGTTTTCTGAATGTTGAGCTTCAAGCCAACCTTTTCACTCTCCTCTTTCACTTTCATCAAGAGGCTTTTGAGTTCCTCTTCACTTTCTGCCATAAGGGTAGTGTCATCTGCATATCTGAGGTTATTGATATTTCTCCCAGCAATCTTGATTCCAGCTTGTGCTTCTTCCAGCCCAGCGTTCCTCATGATGTACTCTGCATAGAAGTTAAATAAGCAAGGTGACAATATACAACCTTGACGTACACCTTTTCCTATTTGGAACCAGTCTGTTGTTCCATGTCCAGTTCTAACTGTTGCTTCCTGACCTGCATACAGGTTTCTCAAGAGGCAGGTCAGGTGGTCTGGGATTCCCATCTCTTTCAGAATGTTCCACAGTTTATTGTGATCGACACACTCAAAGGCTTTGGCATAGTCAATGAAGCAGAAATAGATGTTTTTCTGAAACTCTCTTGCTTTCTCCATGATCCAGCGGATGTTGGCAATTTGATCTCTGGTGCCTCTGCCTTTTCTAAAACCTGCTTGAACATCTGGGAGTTCACGGTTTACATACTGCTGAAGCCTGGCTTGGAGAATTTTGAGCATGACTTTACTAGCGTGTGAGATGAGTGCAATTGTGCGGTAGTTTGAGCATTCTTTGGCATTGCCTCTTAGGAGCAGCTAAACCTCTAGGATGGGAGAAGGACCTGGCTGGTCTGTAGCCAATCCCATCCCCCTCTGCTGGGAGCTGATTCAGTGATGGGCTTGGGAGCTGATGGGATGAAAAGAGAGGTTTTCTGGGGCAATCTCTCTAAGGAGAAAGCGAGAGGAAGAGAGGATCTTTTCTGCCAGAACTTCTCAATATTCTCCTACAGATGAACTCAGCCCGCAGGGGAACATAGAGCCCTTGGAAATGGAACTCGAGCTTGTGGATTCGGTCAGCCCTGACCGTGTCCTATGAACGTTCCAGCTGTGGGAGCCAAGAGAGTTTCTCGTTGTGTCAATATAAGCCAGTTGAGTTCAGTGTGTGTTACTGGACACCGAAAGCATTCTATTTACACGATACAAATAGAGGAAAGCCAGCATCAAAGGAACAAAAACAGAATTTCTACCCCACAAACCATATTTTGTCCTCCTGGGCAAAGTAACTACTTTGGAGAAAGGCACGTTGTGGGTACTTTTTAATACCCTATGGTTTCTTTGAATTTCTGTGACCTGTATTTGTTTTGGCCTGCTTTATTTTCTTTATGAAATGAAGATCCAAGTTGTGTGGGTTTTGTCTTCCTTCTTTCTAATGTTGAACCCTAGGATAAATATGTGTGTGTGTGTGTGTGTATCAGTAAGAATAACAACTGCATTTAAACCACTGGACTAAGTATGGGGGTTATGGGAAGAGGTGCAAGGAAAGATGAATAACTTGGTTCTAGAAGATATTCTTATTCTGGTTCTGTCCCCAGAGAATCATGGAGAAAGCAGTTAGTGTAATTCTGACAATAGTTTTGAGCAGAGGTGACCTTTAACCTAAGTCTTAGAGCTTTTTTTAAATAAAGGAAATCCAAGCATTAAAAATACAGAAAATTATGCACTGAGCACTTGTGTATGCAACACATTTTTTGAATAAATAGTAACATTGCCATTTTGGCTTTCGATTCATTTCTAAAATTAATTTTTTAATTTTGTGGTAATTGTGGACTCATACACAGTTTTAAGAAATAAAACAGAGATTGATGGGGTAAGTTACATATTACGTTTTTTTTTCTTGTGGATTTATTTGTTTTTAATTGGAGGATAATTGCTTTACAATGTTGTGATGGTGTCTGCTGTACATCAGTGTGAATCAGCCATAAGTGTATATATATATATTCCTTCCCTTCTTCTTGAGCCACCCTCCCCTAACCTCAATTCCTCCCTTCTAGGTCATCACAGAGCTCCAGGCTGGGCTCCTTGTGTTGCATAGCAGCTTCCCGCTACTTATCTCTTTTACACATAATACTGTATATATGTCAACGCTACTTTCTCGATTTTTCCTAGTCTCTCCTTCCCCCACTGTGTCCACAAATCCATTATCTATGTCTGCATCTCCATTTCTTCTCTGTAAATAAGTTCACCAGTACTGTTTTCCTATGCATTAATATAACATATTTGTTTTCCTCTAACTTCACTCTGTATAACAGGATGTAAACTTTGATAATGACCAGGGAGGTTGGTGAAGAATTCCAGTCCCCCAGTTGGATGTCTGTATGTAAAGGGAAACTGTTAGAAGTTATAAGATGCCTTGTTTTAACAGCTACATGACAGACTTCCCTGGTAGTCCAGTACCTAAGACTCTGTGCTCCCAGTGCAGGGGGCTTCAACTTGATCCCTGGTTAGGGAACTAGATCCCACATGATACAGCCAAGACCCGGTGCCAGCAAAAAAGTAAAAATTTTTTAAAAATAAAAAAAAAGAAATGCCTTCTCCCTTTCCTTGAAAAAAATAAAAGTTATCTGACACCTTTAATAAGAAATAAAACAAATTAAAAATTAAAAAAAGAAGAAATAGTACCAAGAGATCCCCTGTAGTCTTCCCCCGTTTTTCCCAAAGGTAACATCTCGTAGATGTAGGTAACAACAGGATCACGACCAAGACACTGGCTTTGATGCAGTCAAGATACTGAACATTTCCATCCCCCAAAGGATCCCTCGTGGCATCCTATTACAGCCACACTAATATCTCTCCCTCTAGGACCCTCTCCTTAAGTCCTGGAAACCACTAGTCTGTTCTCCATTTCTACACTTTTATCATTTATAAATTTTTTTTATCATTTCATAAATGTTTTACAAATGGAATCATACAGCATACAACCTTAGGGATTTGCTTTTTCACTGAGCATAATTCCCTGGAGATTCATCCAAGCTGTTGTGTGTGTTAATAGTTCATTTCTTTTCATTGCTGAATAGTAATCCATGGTACAGATCTGCCACAGTTTGCTTAACCATTCATCCACGGAAGGACATCTGGATTGTTCCCAGTTTTTGCTTATTACTAATAAACATTATTATTATTGCTACAAATATCCATGCATAGATTTTTGGTATGAACATAAGGCTTTATTTCTTTGGGGAAAAAAGCCCAGGACTGCAATTGCTAGGTCCTAATGCTAGAATGTTTAATTTTTTAAGAAACTGCCAGACTGTGTTCTAGAGAGGCTATAGCATTCCATATATCCACCTGTAGTGAATGAACAATCTGCAACTAACATCAGCATCTTAAATTGTCACTATTTTGTAGTTTAGCCATTCTATTAGATGTCTAGTGATATTTCATCGTATTTGTTTTTTTTTAAACTGAAGCAGAGTTAATTTACAACATTGTGTTAGTTTCAAGTGTACAGCTAAGTGATTCAGTTATACAGGTATATATGTTATTTTCCAGATTCTTTTCCATTATAGGTTATTAGAAGATACTGAGTATAGGTCCTTGTCCTATAACAGGAGAGTCTTGTTCACCTATTTTATATATAGTAGCAGGTAACGGAGAAGGCAATGGCACCCCACTCCAGTACTCTTGCCTGGAAAATCCCATGGACAGAGGAGCCTGGTGGGCTGCAGTCCATGGGGTCGCTAAGAGTCGGACATGACTGAGCGACTTCCCTTTCACTTTTCACTTTCATGCACTGGAGAAGGAAATGGCAACCCACTCCAGTGTTGCCTGGAGAATCCCAGGGACGGGGGAGCCTGGTGGGCTGCCGTCTATGGGGGTCGCACAGAGTCAGACACGACTGAAGCGACTTAGCAGCAGCAGGTGTAAATTAATCCCAAACTCCTAATTCTCATTGGGATTTTGATTTGCATTTTAATAATGACTGATGATGCTGACCTCCTTTTCATCTGCGTATTTGCCAGCTGAATATCCTCTTCTGTGAGCTCTTTTCCTGTCTTTTGCCTGTTCTTTAATCGGATTGTTTTTTGCTTGTGTGTTTGTCTTGCTTTTCAGTTCTGAGAGCTGTTAACATAGTCTATATACCAATCCTTTGTCAGATATACCGTTTGTAAATATTTTCCCTCATTCTGTAGCTTGTGTTTTCATCCTCTCAGCAGGGTCTTCTGAGGAGAAAGAGTTTTTGGTTATGTGAAGTCTGGAAAGGTTGGGGGCGGGAGGAGAAGGGGATGACCGAGAATGAGATGGCTGGATGGCATCACCGACTCTGTGGACATGAGTTTGAGTGAACTCCGGAAGTTGGTGATGGACAGGGAGGCCTGGCGTGCTGTGATTCATGGGGTCGCGGAGAGTCGGACACGACTGAGCGACTGAACTGACTGACTGAACTGACTGACTGACTGAAGTCTGGAATATCCATTTTAAGTATTCATTGTTATTTATTTATTCGACCACACTGGGTCTTAGTTTCAGCACATGGGACCTTCTATCTTTGTTGTGGTGTTTGGGATCCTTAGTTGCGGTTTTTGAATTTTTAGTTGAGGCATGTGGGATCTGGTTTGTTGACTAGGAATTGACCCCAGTGCCTCCTGTTATGGGAGCATGGAGTCTTAGCCTCTAGACCACCAGGGGACCCTGATATACCAATTTTCACTTTCAGGGATTATTCTTTTGCTACCAAATTTAAGAATGCCTTGTCTACCCCTAGATCCTGAAGATATTGTTCTATGTTTTCTTTAAATTTTTTAATAGTTTTATGTTTTGCAATATGTCCATGATCCATCTTGGGTCAGTTTTTTATAAGGTTTAAGACCTTAGGTTGGGTTTCATAATATGGCCTATAGATGGTCATCCATGTGCTCCAGCGTCGTTTGTTGAAATGGTTGTGTTTCCTGCATTGTACCTTTATCAGACGTCAGTCAGGCATATTTGCATGGGTCTATTTCTGGGTAGTTTATTCTGTTCCTTTGATCTATGTGTATATCGTTCCACGAATACCACAGTCTTGATTGCTATAGCTCTATAATCAGCCTTACTATCAGCTAGGTTCCTTTCTCCTACTGTATTCTTCTTTTTCAAATTATTTCAGCTATGCTAGTTCCTTTCCCTTTCCATGTAACTTTCAGAATAATCTTGCCTATATCTATAAAAAAAAATCTTGCTGGGAACTTGATAGGAATTGTTTTAAAGCAATATATAAATTTGGGGAGAATTCATATCATCATTATCTTCTTTTAAAATCATATTTATTAGAGCGCGCCCGGGGCCCGGGATCCGGCCGGGCGGTCCTTCGCTGCTGCGCATCCCCGCGGAGCCGAGCGCGGCGCGGGCCGGACGGCGCTGCGGGCTGCCGGGCTGCTGAGAACCAGCCCGAGACCTCTGCTTGAGGGTCCTTCCTCTGAAGACATCACCAGTGTGTGGAGCCTGCCGCACACCCACCCCCTGCCAAACCACGGCCTTTACCTGCGTCTTCCGGTGTTTCCCGTGCGACCCGTCCTGTGGGAGTGCCTCGTGGGCCACCCCAGAGTTCACCTCCCGCTCAGCAGCGCCAATGGTGAAGATGACCAGATCCAAGACTTTCCAGGCTTATCTGCCTTCTTGCCACCGGACCTACAGCTGCATTCACTGCAGAGCCCACTTGGCCAATCATGATGAACTTATTTCCAAGTCGTTCCAAGGAAGTCAAGGACGAGCATACCTCTTTAACTCAGTAGTTAACGTGGGCTGCGGGCCGGCGGAAGAGCGCGTGTTGCTAACAGGACTGCACGCCGTCGCAGACATTTACTGTGAAAACTGCAAAACCACCCTGGGCTGGAAATATGAACACGCCTTTGAAAGCAGCCAGAAATATAAAGAAGGCAAATACATCATTGAGCTAGCACACATGATCAAGGACAATGGCTGGGACTGATGGGAGAGCATCCAGCCAACCCAGCGTCCACGTGAATGCCATCCAACCGAACATTCTACCCAAGCGTGAGAGAGTGACTGAACACTTGGTTCCATCCATTTAGGGGCCTTGCCATCTGGGGCATTCTCCCACCCTGACACCATCTTTCTGGTGACCGGCCTCTAAACCGCTGTCTCTCTGTCTCTTTGCTTTGTATCTGTTTGTGAGTTGATCCTGTTCTAGTGTTGGCTGAAAAAAACAAAACAACAAAAGGAACAGACGCCTGCCCGCACGGCGGCAGCCCACTTTGACAAAGGCCCCAGGGTCCTTGAAGAGCTGCCCGAAGGCCGCTGGGCAGGAGCCCAGTGGCCCAGCCCGGGGGTGTGAGGGTCCCGGGTGGGCAGGGCATGGGAGGGGAGAGGTAGGAACAGACTTGTGCTGCTCCTGGAGACCTGGGAACTTAGGCTTGAAATAATCGACTTGTCTAAGAGGACAAAGAGGAAAAAAAAAAAATACCTCATGACTGCATTCTCTCTGATCAGAAGCTTCTGTTCCTGACACCAAATGTGCCAGGTTAGCAAATGAGAATGCGAGAAGGATGGCCCCTAATCTTCACTGGCGGGGCAGGGGGCTGGCCTGGTTCTCCCGGCCCGAGCTGGTGGGGGGTTGGGGGGGAGACGGTGTCCTGGCAGCAGGGGATGACTTGGGAAAAAGCCCGGAAGGTTTTGATGACTGATGCCTCACTGCTCCTCTGGGTGATCTCTGCCTCTTCAGCCACTGTAGGTGACAGAAAAGGGGACTGTCATTCGCAATGTGTGTGAGACGCAAATATCCCAAAGGCTTTGACCAGCAATCAAGTAAAAAAATCAGTGATTGAGTATAACAGGGAACAAAGGAAGGTACAGTTGGGGAGCTCTTGCAGAAATGGCCTTGATCTTGGGCCAGAGAAAATAAAAGAGTAGAACCAGTTAGCAATTGCAACTGACCTTTCTTTCTGAACCTTCATAAGAGAAGAGCACTGTGGCAAGGAGGGTGGTGGGTGGGGCAGAGCCTGGAATAGTTTAGGTTTGAACTGTTACAGGTTAAGTGCATCTTTTTTGCGGGGGGCGGGGGGGGATGCATTGGCTTCATTGAGAACAGCAGTTCTTCATGCGTATGAGTTTTTGGGTGTTTTCCTCCAGTTCTGTAATTGTAGTTGTGGAAAACAAAGTCCCAAGGCTTCGAGTTTAGTGATAACCTGGCCGGTAGATTCCTCATGCCCCTAGCTCATTCTCTTTGTACTTGAATGTTTTTGTGTGGAGAGAAATCTGTCCGTGTGATCCAGCAACGGGAAACTCTTCAATTTGGTGTCAGACGGCAAGTTATAAATTCCAGTGTTATACCCCACCCCCGGCCTCCCCATCCAAAGCTCATTATATTAGGGAAGTGGGGAACGCATCTCTGCGAGGCTCAAGAGAGAGGAGTTTGTTGCATTTAATCAACACTGTGAAGTCTGTTCTACAGCAATTTAGCCAGTACGCAGTGCATGACCGCAACTCATTTAACTGAGATAATTTCATTGCTTAGATTGAAAATATTATCATTGCTAAGATATGTGTAGGTTAAGTTAGGTAATTCTCAGCATCTCATTCTCCCAGTAGGCTGATCCTATAGGAAAATTCACCTTAAAAGTCACAAAAGAGTGAGTTGAAGGAGACAAGAACCTATAAAATTGTTAAGCAAGATTAAAGCAGCCAACCCGGGACGTTTTCAGAATGGAACCAGATTACCAGAGAGTGTGAGTCTGTCGTGGAAATGCCTTTTTGCGTCTCTGTGGGCCTGAGATGCGCATGGTCCTGCCCTGGCAGTGCTGGGCGGAGAGCTAACGGGAAGCCAGGTAGCCCCGCGTTTAGCAGCAGACAGCCTCTGTGAGACACAGAGGGTTCTGCAAAACCAAATTTTGTTCCCAAAAGCTTCTTGGCCCACATTGTTGGGTGCTTTAGCAATCCTGGGAGATTAAGTTGTTCTCTCCACGTTACTAAAAAGCAGACCGAAATTCAGAAGTCTTTCATTTCCAATCCCAGAGAAACAGTTCCTCTGGCTCCCAGGCCCAAGATCTCAATTAAAAAAAAACAAAGTCATTTTCAACTTTCACATTCCTAAGCTGGTTTGCCAGCCCAGAAATCATAAATTCCCTCTGCATCTCTGCTGAAGGTAGTGGCTCTCATTTCTGTGTTTTGATTAGCCCCTTTACTCAGGGAATGTCCTGGCTATTGATAATCCTTTCCAGGAAAAGAAAACAGGCAGGGTCAGGGTCGGGGGAACATGTAGTTGTGTAAAAACCAAGCATGGTCATAGAGGAACTGGACATGAGGTGCTCTAGAATGTTCAAGGGGCAGAGGAGACCGAAGTGCCACTGTTCATCCTTGAGGATGGGGCCTCTGACTCTTGCATGGATCAGAGTAGGCTCCAGTAAGACCCGGGTTCTGGTGTTCTGTTTTGCTTTAATTTAAATGACTAGCCATTGAGCATCCAGTGGGCACATGGTGCGAGAGAGCTGAACAAAATGCTGGTTTTTCCATAATGACAAGGATAAAAAAACCCAACTCATTAGGCTTTCCCTAAGAAGAACCAGAAGTGCTTCTTATAACTTGAGCTCCATTCATGGCTTGTGTACTAATGTCCGGCAGTATCAGAGAGACCGCAGCTGAGTGAGGGAGATGCCTCCGTCGGTTCATTTTTTAATTTCCTCACCAAATTCTGGACTCGGAGCATAACCAAAGACCTCACCCGTTCACCTCTGGTGGGTTTGGGGAACTGGAGTTCGATGGTAAAGCTTAGGTGGGGTGCCCGGAGTAGGGAAAGGGAGAAGGGGAAAGGAAAAAGGCATGACGTGCTAGACCTCAGCCAGCAGCTGCCTTCCTTTGCCGCTGAAGTCCAGCCGGCAGATTCTCGTTCCATCTCCCTCGTGCCTCCCCAGGTCATATGGCGTGGGCGGCCCTGGATCACATCCAGCCTGCTCAGATGTTAGTCTCAGGCCGCTGATGGGTTGATTTGATGTGTATCCAACCCAGCCGAGCTAAGTGTCCACAGAACGTCAGCTGGGCCTGCCCAATTCCCCAAACAGCAAGATGACGGAGATAGGGTAGAGTCAGACTTTACTGGTGGATCAGATTTACTAGTGTGTGAAAGACAGGTGTCCCCTTTATAAAAAGATTTTCAAGAGGATATATAAGAAACAGTTGCTTGTGAAATATACTTTTGTAAATAATATTTAATTTTTTAAATAATATATTTGGTGCTGTTTTCTCAGATCCCCTGAGAGCACTTTTTATTTTCATTTTTAAATTCTCTAGTTTCCTCTGCATTTCTTGAAATATATTTTAAGGGAAACAGTGATCACCAGTATACTCTTGCAAAAGAAAAGGAAAGGAAAAAAAAAATGATCTCCATCACTTTAGTCTGGACAGAGGCAATAAATGAAGCAATGCCTCTGTATTTCTTAATGGAACAGACTCTGCAGTACGTTACCAGGTTGAGAATTGAAGTATTTTCTTGTACCGCTATTGGCCAGAAAAGAAAATAAATAAATTTAGTAACAACTTAAAAAAAAAATCATATTTATTTATTTGTTTATATTTTGGACACACCATGCAGCTTGTGGGATCTTAATTCCTCAACCAGGAAGTGAATCTAAGCCCTTGGCAGTGAAATTATACAGTCCTAACTACTGTACCACCAGGGAATTCTCCATTATTATCTTAAGTATTCCAATTCATATACACGGTGTACCTCTCATTTTCTTTCTTATATTTTTAAAAATTTCTTTCATTGGCTTTGTGATTTTCAGCACACAAGATTTATACATGTTTTGCTAGATTTACATTTAAGTATTTCATTTTTTTAAGCTCTTGTGTAAGGTACTGTGCTTTTAATCTCAGTGTCCATGTGTTCATTGCTTGTATATGGAAATACAATAGATTGTTGTAGGTTTATTTTGCATCACATGACCTTTCACTTACCACTGCCAGGAGGTATTTTTGCTTTTTTTTTTCCCCTGTGGTTTTCTATATCAGTTCAGTTCAGTTCAGTTCAGTTCAGTCGCTCAGTTGTGTCAGACTCTCCGCGACCCCATGAATCACAGCACGCCAGGCCTCCCTGTCCATCACCAACTCCCGGAGTTCACTCAAACTCATGTCCACAGAGTCGGTGATGCCATCCAGCCATCTCATTCTCCGTCGTCCCCTTCTCCTCCCGCCCCCAACCTTTCCCAGCATCAGAGTCTTTTCCAGTGAGTCAACTCGTTGCATGAGGTGGCCAAAGTATTGCAGTTTCATCTTTAGCATCAGTCCCTCCAATGAACATCCAGGATTGATCTCCTTTAGAATGGACTGGTTGGATCTCCTTGCAGTATAAGGGACTCTCAAGAGTCTTCTCCAACACCACAGTTCAAAAGCATCGATTCTTCGGCGATCAGCTTTCTTCACAGTCCAACTCTCACATCCATACATGACCACGGGAAAAACCATAGCCTTGACCAGACGGACCTTGGTTGGCAAAGTAATGTCTCTGCTTTTTAATATACTATCAAGGTTGGTCATAACTTTCCTTCCAAGGAGCAAGCGTCTTTTAATTTCATGGCTGCAATCAGCATCCGCAGTGATTTTGGAGCCCAAAAATATAAAGTCTGACACTGTTTCCACTGTTTTTCCATCTATTTCCCATGAAGTGATGGGACCAGATGCCATGATCTTTGTTTTCTGAATGTTGAGCTTCAAGCCAACCTTTTCACTCTCCTCTTTCACTTTCATCAAGAGGCTTTTGAGTTCCTCTTCACTTTCTGCCATAAGGGTAGTGTCATCTGCATATCTGAGGTTATTGATATTTCTCCCAGCAATCTTGATTCCAGCTTGTGCTTCTTCCAGCCCAGCGTTCCTCATGATGTACTCTGCATAGAAGTTAAATAAGCAAGGTGACAATATACAACCTTGACGTACACCTTTTCCTATTTGGAACCAGTCTGTTGTTCCATGTCCAGTTCTGACTGTTGCTTCCTGACCTGCATACAGGTTTCTCAAGAGGCAGGTCAGGTGGTCTGGGATTCCCATCTCTTTCAGAATGTTCCACAGTTTATTGTGATCCACACAGTCAAAGGCTTTGGCATAGTCAATGAAGCAGAAATAGATGTTTTTCTGAAACTCTCTTGCTTTCTCCATGATCCAGCGGATGTTGGCAATTTGATCTCTGGTGCCTCTGCCTTTTCTAAAACCTGCTTGAACATCTGGGAGTTCACGGTTTACATACTGCTGAAGCCTGGCTTGGATAATCTTCATGGGGACAAATTTTGATACATTGTATTTCCATTTTCATTTGCATCAACATTTTTTTTTAATTTCCTTAGAGACTTCTTTAACCCATGGGTTGTCTATCATTATACTGTTTAGTTTCCAAAAGTTTCAAGCTTTTCATATTATCTTTCTATTTTTGATTGTTAGTTTGATTCCATTGTGGTTGGAAAGCACATTTTGTCTAATTTTGATTCTGTCAAATGTTTTGAAGTCTGTTTTGTGGCCCAGGATATGACCTATCTTGGTATTTGTTCCATTGGTACTTGGAAAGAATGTGTATTTTGATGTTTTTAGGTGGAGTGTTCTATAAATATCTGTTCGCTTCTGTTGGGTATTGATGTTGAGTTCTACATCACTGCTGATTTTCTGTTTAGTCATTCAATCAATTGTCAAGGGTGTTGAAGTCTCCAATCTAACTGTGGATTTGTCCATTCCTTCTTTTAGTTCTAACACTTTCAGCATCACCTATTTTACAGCTCTTTTGCTCGGTGTGTATACATTTAGGAATGTTCACCAAGTTTTCCTGGTGAATTGGTCTTCCCCTTTACTTTTAATTATATAATGCCCCTTTATCTCTAGTGATGTTCTTTGCTCTGAAGTCCACTTCCCGTGATATTGCCATAGCCACTCCTACTTTCCTTTGACTAATGTTTGCATGGTGTGTTTTTTCCATCCTTCTACTTTCAATGCTTATATCATTATATTTGAAGAAAGTTTCTTGTAAGAGCATGTAGTTGGGTCATGTTTCTTAATGCAAACTACCAATCTCTATTTAAGTTGCTGTATTTAGGCCATTAATTAATAAGGTAGGGATTAAATCTGGCATTTCATGGTCATTTTCTGACTTTTCTGTTTTTGTTTTCTTTTTTCTATCTTTATGTGGGTTCAGTTCAGTTCAGTCGCTCAGTCGTGTCTGACTCTCCGCGACCCCATGAATCACAGCACGCCAGGCCTCCCTGTCCATCACCAACTCCCGGAGTACACTCAAACTCATGTCCACAGAGTCAGTGATGCCATCCAGCCATCTCATTCTCCGTCGTCCCCTTCTCCTCCCGCCCCCAACCTTTCCCAGCATCAGAGTCTTTTCCAGTGAGTCAACTCGTCGCATGAGGTGGCCAAAGTATTGCAGTTTCAGCTTTAGCATCAGTCCCTCCAATGAACACCCAGGATTGATCTCCTCTAGAATGGACTGGTTGGATCTCCTTGCAGTATAAGGGACTCTCAAGAGTCTTCTCCAATACCACAGTTCAAAAGCATCGATTCTTCGGCGATCAGCTTTCTTCACAGTCCAACTCTCACATCCATACATGACCACGGGAAAAACCATTGCCTTGACTAGACGGACCTTGGTTGGCAAAGTAATGTCTCTGCTTCTTAATATACTATCAAGGTTGGTCATAACTTTCCTTCCAAGGAGCAAGCGTCTTTTAATTTTATGGCTGCAATCAGCATCTGCAGTGATTTTGGAGCCCAAAAAAACAAAGTCTGACACTGTTTCCACTGTTTTTTCATCTATTTCCCATGAAGTGATGGGACCAGATGCCATGATCTTTGTTTTCTGAATGCTGAGCTTCAAGCCAACCTTTTCACTCTCCTCTTTCACTTTCATCAAGAGGCCTTTGAGTTCCTCTTCACTTTCTGCCATAAGGGTGGTGTCATCTGCATATCTGAGATTATTGATATTTCTCCCGGCAATCTTGATTCCAGCTTGTGCTTCTTCCAGCCCAGCGTTCCTCATGATGTACTCTGCATATAAGTTAAATAAGCAAGGTGACAATATACAACCTTGACGTACACCTTTTCCTATTTGGAACCAGTCGGTTGTTCCATGTCCAGTTCTGACTGTTGCTTTACCTGAATATATTTTAGAATCCCAGTTTGATTTATCCATGTATCTTTGGGTGTATCTCTCTTTTCAGCCTTTTAAAAGTTTCTCTAGGGGTTGCATTATATATGAAAACTTGTCACTGTCTACTGGTGTTATCATCTAACCCGTATGAACAAAGTGGAAAATCCCAACCTCCTTTACATACATTTCACTCCCTGTTTACATTATTATCTTAACTATTGCCTCTATATGCATTAAGAACCATAGCAGACAGTGTTATAATTTTTGCTTCTTCTGAAAAGCGTAATTTAGAAAACTCAGAGGATAAGTCAAGCTTGTTTTTTTCAATCCATAGTTTTGTTTACCATGTTCTTTCTTCCTTAAGTGCCAAGGGCCCTATTTTTATCATCTCCTCCCTTTAGTCATTCCTTGAGGGTAGGTCTGCTGACAACTATGTCTGTTAGATTTCCTTCATCCAAGGATGTCTTGATTTCCCCTTTATTTCTGAAGGATATTTTTGATAGATATAGGACTTGGGGTTGACAGTTCTTTTCTTTCAACACTTGAAAAACATTGTGCCTCTTCCTTCTGTCTTCCGTGGTTTCTGGTGACAAATATCCTGCCTTTCAAATTATATATCCCCTACAGGTATTGTGTCATTTTTCTCTGGCTGCTTTCAAGACTTTTTTCTTCATCTTTAGTTTTAAAAAGCTCAATTATAATGCACCATGAATTTCTTTGGGTCTGTCCTATTTGGGATTCAGTCAGCTTCTTGAATCAGTAGGTTTATGTTCCTTGTCAAATTTGGGGAGTTTTCAGCCACTATTTCTTCAAGTATTTTTCAGTCCTGCTTTGTTTCTCCTTTCCCTCCAGGACTCCAACGACGTGAGTGTAGAATCTTTTGTTATAGTTCCAAAGGATCCTTAGGCTCTGTTCATTCATTTTTCAATGTATTTTGTCTCTGTTATTCAAATTGGATCTTTCTTTCTTTTTCTTTCTTCCTTTTATTTTGCCTGCACTAGGTGTTTGTCACGCATGCAGGCTTTCTCTAGTGCTCTTGTTGCAGTGGGGTTCCCTTGTTGCAGTACATGGACTCTAGAGCACGTGGGCTCAGAAGTTGTGTGCGCAGGCTTAGTTGCCCTACAGTATGTGGGATCCTAGTTCCCCAACCAGGGATCAAACTCGCATCACCTGTTTTGAAAGGTGGATTCTTAACCACCAGACTACCAGGGAAGTCCTAAATTTGGTCATTTCTGTGTTCAAACGTACAGGTCACTGATTTTTTTCCCTCAAATTCTTCCATTTTGTGGTTGGATCCATGTAATTGGGATTTTTAAAACAATTTTCAATCATTGCAGTTTTCCGTTCTAAAACTTTTATTGATTCTCATTTATCTTTTCTAAATCTGCAAATGTCTGTTTCTTTCTTGAGGCTCTCTTTATTCTCATTTGTTTCTTGTGTGTTAGTAATTGCTTGCTGTTGCTCGGTATGATGAGAGGTTTCCTATCAGACTTTTTGTGCTATGTTGTGAAGCTCTGGATCTCATATAAACTTTCTGCTTTAGCAGATTTTCTGTGACACTAGTAAGGCAAGGGAAGGGGGGATGTCACCTCACTGTGCCAAGTGGAGACAGCAGTCCAGGTTCCCCATTAGGTTTGCACTGATACCTGAGAAAGGGGTTCCTTGTTATTGCTGGTCACAGGTGGGGTTCTGGCTCCACCAACTCTTCATGGGATTGTGGGTGGAGGAGTGGCTCGTGACTGCTGGGCTGGTGTGTAAGTCCTAACTCCCTACTTGGCCTTCTCTGACACCATGCCCATTGGGTCCTGGGCATGTGGTTACAGGCTCACAAGGATTGGAGTCTAACCTCCCTACTCAATCTTTACTGCCTGGAAATGGGTGAAGATGAGAGTACAGTTTCCAATATGGAGCTTGGCTGGGGTCAAGCAGTTATTGTCTAAAAGTATTACATTTTGTTAGGTTGTCCCCTTCCCAGGTCCTTTGACTGGAGAAGATTTTGTTGGGATTTTTTTTTTTTTCTATGCTTGTTGGCATTTCCAGGTTAACAACTACTTCAATTCTAAATCTGCTTCTGTATGCAACAGAAAGAAAACCCAGAGAACGTGCCATCCTATTATTCCTTGGGCCCTGAGATTCTTAGCAGTTCTGCCTTCTCCTTACCTTTCAGAGTCTTTTTATGCTTGTTTTACATATAATTTCTAGGGTTTTTAGTTACACTCAGTGAGGTGATTAGGGCAAATTACATGTACCCCAAACTCTAAGATTCATTAGTCTTAAGGAAATAAAATGTTGTGGTTCCTATTCAACATTTCTTTGTAAATCTTACATAATCTTATGATCTTTTCTCCTACTTAATGTATCTATCATATTTGTTTTTATTTTCACATAGTGGCATTTTTAATGGTTTAAAGGTTTACATGTCATATCTAACACAAAAATGAATCCAAAATGGATCATAGGCTTAAATGTAAAACATAAATTTATAAAACTTTTTGAAAACAACACATTAGTCAATGTGGTCTCAGATATGATGCAAATAGTAAAGATCCTTATAGGAAAAAAATTAATAAATTGGATTTCATCAACATTAACAGGTTTTGTCCTCTGAAAGACATCTTTAGGAGAATGAACAGCAAATCATACATCTGACAAAGGATTTCTATATAGACTATATAGTGAAAGTAAAAGTGTTAGTCACTAAGTTGTGTCCAACTTTTTGTGACCCCATGGTCTGTAGCCTACCAGGTTCCTCTGTCCATGGAATTCTCCAGGCAAGAATACTGGAGAGGGTAGCCATTCCCTCCTCCAGGGGATCTTCCCAATCCACAGATTGAACCTGGGTTTCCTCCATTGCAGGCAGATTCTTCACCATCTGAACCATATAAAGAACTCTCAAATTTCAACAAAAAATGCAATTTTTTAAATGGGCAAAAGATTGAAAAATATTCTTCACCAAGAAGATATGCCAACATGCAAAGGTGTTAAAAATGTTAGTAGTTGGAAAAATTCTAATTAAACTACAGTGAAATATTACTATACAAAGGTCTGTAGAGTCAAGATTATGGTTTTTTCCAGTGGTCATGTATGGATGTGAGAGTTGGACTATAAAGAAAACTGAGCGCCAAAGAATTGAATGCTTTTGAACTGTGGTGTTGGAGAAGACTCTTGAGAGTCCCTTGGACTGCAAGGAGATCCAACCAGTCCATCCTTAAGGAAATCAGTTCTGAATATTCATTGGAAGGACTGATGCTGAAGCTCAAACTCCAATACTTGGGCCACCTGATGCCAAGAGCTGACTCATTTGAAAAGACCCTGATGCTGGGAAAGATTGAAGGCAGGAGGAGAAGGGGACAACGGAGGATGAGATGGTTGGATGGTATCACCAACTCAATGGACATGAGTTTGGGTAAACTTTTGGAGTTGGTGATGGACAGGGAAGCCTGGCATGCTGCAGTCCATGGGGTCACAATGAATCGGACATGACTGAATGATTGAACTGGACTGGACTGAATAATAAAATGAAAATTTGACCATGCCATGACTGATAAGGATGTTAAGCTGCTAAAACTGTTATATAGTCACTATGGAAAACATGGCAGTTTCTTATAAAGTGAAACATGTTTACCACAAGATCCAGCAATTCCACTTCTACATTTTTACCTAAGGGAAATGAAAACCTATGTTCACACAAAAACATGTATGCAAATGTTTATAGCAGCTTTACTTATCATTGTCAAAAACTGAAAATAACCTTAAAGTCTCTTGTCTTGGGATTGGACATACAAACCAAGGTCTGTCTACCCAATGGAATACTGCTTAACAATGAAAAAAGATTGGTACACTCAGTGACTTGGATGGATTGCAAAGGCATTATGTTGAGTGGGAAAAAAAAAAACCAGTCTCAAAAGGTTATATTCTCTATGATTCCATTTTTATGACATCCTGGAAAAGGCTATAGTGACAGCTTATAAATCAGTGGCTGCCAGAGAGTCAGAGCAGTTGAAGGGAACAAGGTAAGGTTGGCTATCTTGAGGTACCACAAGGGAATGTGTGCATGTGGTGTGTGAGATGAAACTCTTCTCTATCTCCATTATGGTGGGAGTAATACAACTGTGTGCATTTGTCAAAACTCGCAGAACTGTGCACCAAAAAAGAGTGAATTTTACCACGTCACTAAAAAGTAAGGAGAAAACGTACATGAATGTTGTCTTCCTTCTGCGACCTTCTAATTTACTCATCATTGTTTAATATCCAGACCTACCTCGTCCACATACTAGGAAAACTTCTAGTATGTAGAAAATTGCATTCCAAGTGATAGAAATATTAAGAACAAAGATTCAGAATTGATGTGACCTTAGAGCCATCCATGCACTTGGTTCTAAAATGAGAAAACATCATTAAATGGAGCAGGTTCCAGATGATCCCTGGGGAACATCACTTTGACACGAAGGTTGACAGAGGTTATCCATCACAAGCCATTGACTCTGACCTTAAAAGCTGTAATTCTCAAAAGGTGAATCCTTCCAGGGACCTCAGCTGTTTCAATGTTAAGTGAAAAACACGAGGAGCCAGTCTCTACATTCTCTCCAATTTGTTTGTTGTCCAGTCCTGTGAAAATCAAATTTATTTGTCCATACTGCCTTGGAAAAAGTATGCAATAGATTCTAGTCCTGTTTTATCAACTAAATAAGTGTATGATGTCGACGAGTCATTTAACTCCTCAGAGTCGCTTTCCTCCTCCTTAAGCAGCTGCATTGTGTTAAATTATTTGAAGTCTCTTCCACCTATAAAGTACCATAGGCTATTAATCAAACCTCTGAAGCATTTGATCGTCCATTCAACTGTCTGACGTGTCTCAGGAAGTTATCTAGGGGCCCTAGAAACACATGAGTCCTAGAAACACATGAGTCGCCGCTTGAGTGTGGACAACCGCAGGGCCATAGTACAATGGCTTGGTAGGTCAAGGTCCTGGGGTAGAACCACTAGGAGAGCAGTTCATGAATGAGAATGCCAAGGAAGCACCCAGACACTCCCACATTCACTGCTGCTTCCCTGCTGTCCCCATCTGATTTCATCTGAGAACAAAGGAGGAGGCCTTTCCTCTGCTTTCATTGGTCTGTCCATGGTTGTAAAGGAATAAGAAGCTACAGACTCTCAAACTAGTTAAAACCCAGCTGTAAATCCTCTCAGATCTTCATTTCTTATTTAACTAGACATATAATGAAAGCATCTAAACCTGGAGGGTCCTCAGTAAATGTGAAGTTCTAAAAGCTTTCCCAGTGATGAGTAAGCATTTAGAATCTGGTTGTTTTGATGGCTTTTATTTTTTTGGTGAGTGGTAACAGCCTAGCTTTGAGAAATGTGTGTAGCACATTTTCCCACACTGCTGCTAACAAAACAGCAAAATAAAATAAGTATTCTGGAAGATGATTTTAAAGAATGAACATAACTCCTGCCCATTAATTACCACATGATTGGATTCCAGGAATGTTCATTTAAAAAACAGTTAACCCAGAAGTTTAAACAACAAGGAAAATTATTGTGGTAATAATCAACGGTCCATTGATAAAATCTCACATGTATATGGAAAAGTATAAAAATTAAATGTGGAATAAATCTTACATTAATGCTAGGAATGTATTTGTCAAAGATGAAACTGGATTTCTGTATATAATAGAAAACTCTATTAATCAGAAAGCTTCCATTCATATTTAAATAGGAAGCAGGAATTTTTTTAATACTTTTCCATCTATCGTTGAAACCACTAGTAAAATACATAAACTTTCCTCACTTTCTGAGCACAGAAGAGTCATCAAAGTTGAATTAACCCTTGAAGACAGGTATTGAAACATCTGTGATGATGCTTAATACAGTCAAAGCCAGGACTGAAGACCAGACCTCAGAACCTCAGATGAACCCTAGAGAATACTTTTGGAGAGATGAATTTCTGACTCAGCTTTAAAGCATTGAGTTCTCTCCTTTCACCAGGTTGTAGGGAGCCAAAACGGAGAGTTTAGCGAAGGATAACGTGTCCACTTTGTTGACACTGGCCAGCTGAGATTTTCCTGTCTTTGAAGAAGAAAGTTCATGAGTCGAGATACTAAATAATGTACTGGATCTCAAAGAATATTCCCTCCAAATACTTTTTAATTACAAAAGCTAAAATGGCAAACTTTTCAGTGAGAAAACCTGCAAGAGACTACCTTCACCAAACGATCATAACCTTGCAGCAATGGAATAAAAACTACAGCATGTGCCTGACACTATAGTGTCAACTACAAATTGGCACTTGCCATGGGCACTTGCCATCTACCTCTCCAAGGATTAAATCACGTGCTGCTGCAGCTGCTGATTGCAACATCGGCTGAAAGGAGTTCAGGGTGGAGAGCAGAAATGAGGCACTCTGTGTTTGGGGAAAAGCTGGCAGAACACGTCTTTAGATAGTTATTTTCAGGAGCTGATTTATGAGCCCAGTTCTTGTATTTCCTCCTATCTAGAAAAGCACTAAAATCCTTCATGGTGATGACTGTCTCTCCGGACTAGCAGATAGCTTCATTAGACTAGCAGAAACCTTCTGGGAAAATATGTGCTTGATTGCGTGTACTCTCCCTTCACCAAAATCGCATGTATACTGACCTTCCCCCCTACATCTTTGGAGTGGTTTCTCAAAGCTGTCTGAGGTGCTGACTCACAGACTTCAGTCCTCGTTCTACCACATATAAAACTTAACTGGCCACTCTCACGTTGTGAATTTTTTTTTTCTTAATCGACAGCAGGAAGAACCCAGCATCACTACTGTGGAATTCTTGCCTAAAGCGCAGCAACTGAATCTAGTCGTGAGGAAATGGCCAACAAATCCGAGTGGAAGGATGATCTGCAAAGCAACTGGGACTCTGTTCTTCAAAAATGCCAGTGTGAGAGAGAAAGAGCCAGAAAACGTCCCAGACCACAGGAGACCAAGGGACAAGATGATGGAATTCAAGCATTGCATTGTTTAAGATAAAACCTTAATAAGGTCTGTAGATTAGATAGTAGCATTATTTTAGTATTAATCTCCTTTTTGATCACTGTCCTGTGGTTATGCAAGAAAATTTGAGAAAATACAAACAAATATTCTGTAAAAATAGGGAGAAAAAGATCGTAATATCTAAACTTACTCTGCCTGATAGCTCAGTTGGTAAAGAGTCTACCTACAATGCAGGAGACCCCGGTTCGATTCCTGAGTGGAAAAGATCCATTGGAGAAAGGATAGGCTACCCACTCCAGTATTCTTGGCCTTTCTTTGTAGCTCAGCTGGTAAAGAATCCACCTGCAATGCGGGAGACCCAGGTTCGATCCTTGGGTTGGGAAGATCCCCTGGAGAAGGGAAAGGCTACCCATTTCAGTATTCTGGCCTAGAGAATTCCATGGACTATACTATCCATGGGGTAGCCAAGAGTCGGACATGGCTGAGTAACTTTCACTTTTGCTTTCAAACTTACACTTAGATGGGCATTAGAGAACTTTCTGGCTGACAAAAATGTTCCATATCTTGACTGCAGTGGTGGTTACAAGGGTTATACAAATGTATTTATTTGCCAAATGTATCAAACTTAAGTGCATGAATTTTATTGTTTGTAACCATATCTCTATAAATACAGCTGATTTTCAAAGCTGCTGTTCACTTTGATATTGTATAAGATTGTGAAATAGTTACATAAGTAATATGAACTAAGTTCCTGCTGTTTTTATGTGTATGGTTTCAAAATGATTTATTGATTGATTGATTGATTGCCTGATGCATGAAATTCAATAAGACTGTCACTAAACTTTTACAAATTCACTCTCTCCATTGTCATTTTACCTAATCTATTTTAAGTAGTTTGCAACTACGCAGGTAAATTCTTATTCTAATCTCATTCACTTTTTAAAGAGCTGCAAATATTTTCTGTATAAAAGCATGTCTTCTTGTCAATCAAAGATATCCCCGACATAAAACAATTCTTATATTTTGTATTATATAAAAGCGAAAAAAGAAGAAAGGCATGTTGGCTGCTTCAAAGGAAATGAAAACTAGGACTGGGGCCATTTCTGATGACTAAATAATAGGATTTCAGTTGCTCTGTGTCCCACAGGAGCTTAGCTATTAACTCAACTTAGGAAAAGGATTGCAAAACGGACTGCTTCCTGTTGTGAATAGATTCTGAGGCCTTTACATTGCATTACCAAAGGCTCGAAGAAAGGTGAACAGTCAGGGTCAGCAAATACCACAGAAATTGGCTCTCAACCCTCAGGAGTGAAAGACTATTAGTACAAGTAGAAGCGATTCTGACCCACACGTGGATTGAGACCTGACCCACATTAGCAAGGCTGCCTCCAGGGGCCAAAGCCCAGCAGAGAAGTGAGCTGGGAGTGTGAAGGCTTTTCTTAGTTCTGCTCCATCAGATCAGCCCAGGGTCCTTGTACATGTTGCTTCTCTGGGTCTGTTTCCCTTCCTCATCTGCAAGATGAAAGGCTGCCACAAATGTTTTTTAGAGCGAACATCCTATATAATTCTGAATCCGAGTATCTCTGGTGTGGAGCAGTGAGGTCTTCTCTGCTTCCTCACTTCTGTCTTTTCTTTGCCCGTGGCTTACCAAATCTGACAACAGTGTCACATCCACTGTCTACAGGGCTGCTTGCTGCATTCCTGGGATAGAGGAAACATATGAATTGTTTCCATTGTGGTTTTTGCTGAGGGGAGATAGATAATGTTTCTCTCTCTCTCCTTTTTCCCACTAATTCCTGGGAATATCCATAAAACCCTCCACAAGATGTACAGCCATGGGTTGGACACAGCTAATAAATAGAAATATTTCATGTGTGCTTAACTTACATCTCCAGAAATGTCTAAAGAACTGAATAATCCTATCCAACAGGTAGTAATAAGATCTCTGTGAAGGAGCAACTACAAATTGGCACTTGCCATGGGCACTTGCCACCTACCTCTACAAGGATTAAATCATGTGCTGCTGCAGCTGCTGACCTTCAACACCCCCTGAAGGGAGTTCAGGGTGGAGAGCAGAAAAGAGGCATGCTGTGGTGGGGTGGGTAGCAGGGAACTGGCAAGACAGGTCCTCAGATAGTTACATATTTTTGGAATCGATTGTACGAGCCCAAGTCTTTGTATTTCCTCGTATCTAGGAAAATACTAAAATCCTTCCTGGTGATGACTGTTTCTCATGACCAGCAGAAAGCTTCATGAGTCTAGCAGAAAGCTTCTGGAAGAATATGTGCTTGACTCAAGCATGTACGCTACCTTCACTAGAATCACATATATATTGGCCTTCCCCCCTACCTCTTCGGAGCAGTTTCTCAAAGCTATCTGAGGTGCTGTCTCCTGGGCTGCAGTCCTCATTTGACCTCAAATCAAACTTAACTCGCAACTCTCACATTGTGCTTTTTCCTTTAAAGTCAACAGAGCCTATTGTTGTTGTCGTTCAGTCACTACATCATGTCTGACTTTGCAACTCCATGACTGCAACACACCAGGCTTCCCTGTCCTTCACCATCCCCCGGAGTTTGCTTAACTCATGTCCATTGAGTCAGAGGCAGCACTCAACCATCTCAACCTCTGTCCTCTCCTTTTCCTCCTGCCTTCAATCTTTCCCAGCATCAGGGTCATTTCCAATGAGTCAGTTTTTTGTATCAGATGGCCAAAGTATTGGAACTTCAGCTTCAGCATCAGTCCTCCCAGCGAATATTCAGGGCCTATATAGATAGAGCATACAGGTTCTTTAATCATCATTTGTAAATTAATGGATTCTGGATTTGAAAATGAGTTGCTTAATGTGAGAATATTCTTTTCGTAGAATATAATCAAGAAATGCAAAGAAAAAAAAACCATTCCAGCCAACATAAGAAAGCAATTAAAACTTCAGCCTCGACTTCCTACTGCTCTACCTGATGCTGAAAATGGCTGCTTTCAATACAGACCAGATTTTGAAGCTGAAAAGTGCTGAAAGGTATCAAAATCTGCCACCCCAAAATATGCCTCTTTGACATGTGGATTATTTTAAGAACCATAGATGCAGGGAAAACAGGGCACACAGCTTCCTTTTGTAAAGAAAATTTCCACTTAGATGTTTCCACTCCTGTAGAAGTAAGGGGAGGACTCAACTTTTATCAGTGGAGGAGGCACTTTAATAAATGCTACTAAACAGCCCTCATGTACCACATGCTTCTTGGTTACTTTTTGTTGCTGTTGTTTAGTCACTCAGGTGTTTCTGACTCTTTTGTGACACCATGGACTACAGCCCACCAGGCTCCCCTCTCCATAGGATTTCCCAGGTAAGAATAATGGAGTGGGTTGCCATTTTCTACTCCAGGGGATCTTCCCAACTCAGGAATCAAACCTGTGTCTCCTGTTAGGGAGGCGGATTCTTTACCACTGAGCAACTTTGGAAGCCTGGTTTGCCTCCCCATAACTTGTCTCTCCTGCACAGAAGCCCAAGACCCCTTTTCCTTTGTTTGTCCTACAATGGTTTATAAGTCCAAGTTCTAACCATCCCTTTGGGTCACTCCTCACTGGGTGCTCCCATATATATGTATGATGCACAAATCAATAAACTTCTGTTTGCTGTCTCCAGTTCATCTGTCTTTGGCCAGACTAATTTCCAGGGCCCCAGATTTATTTTTCCATCCCCACAGTGCTAGAATATTAAACTAAAATATAAGAATAAACATTTTTACCTTAAAAAAGAGAAATGTGCCCAGACTGATGGAAGAAGCAAGTTTTCATTCCTTTTGTGATTTCACGGGGGCGAAAATCATGACCAACCTAGACAGCATATTAAAAAGCAGAGACATTATTTTGCCAACAAAGGTCCGTCTAGTCAAGGCTGTGGTTTTTCCAGTAGTCATGTATGGATGTGAGAGTTGGACTGTGAAGAAAGCTGATTGCTGAAGAATTGATGCTTTTGAACTGTGGTGTTGGAGAAGACTCTTGAGAGTCCCTTGGACTGCAAGGAGATCCAACCAGTCCATTCTAAAGGAGATCAATCCTGGGTGTTCATTGGAGGGACTGATGCTAAGGCTGAAAATCCAATACTTTGGCTACCTCATGCGACGAGTTGACTCACTGGAAAAGACTCTGATGCTGGGAGGGATTGGGGGCGGGAGGAGAAGGGGACGACAGAGAATGAGATGGCTGGATGGCATCACCGACTCGATGGACATGAGTTTGAGTGAACGCTGGGAGTTGGTGATGGACAGGGAGGCCTGGCGTGCTGTGTTTCATGGGGTCGCAAAGAGTCGGACACGACTGAGTGACTGAACTGAAGTGAACCGAACTGTTTGTCAAATCGTTTTCCTGAGAACAATAGTCATGAAAGACAGGTGTGCAGAGAAAACGCCTCTGAGATCAAGGGGGTAGAGAAATCCTGCATGCCCTGCTAACTATGGGAGAATCACAATCCACGTCACCCATTCTCGGAGATGTTCTGCCTGCATTAAAACACAATGAACTTTATCATTAACTCGAGCATTTCAAACCCAAGTGACCTCAGAACACTTTATCCACCTAAACCTTTCTTGTTTAGCAGGACACACTTGGGGAAACCCAGCCCATAGAGTTCAATTTACTGATGAGGAGTCCACTTAAGATTTGGTAAAGAAAATAGGAGAAAAGAGGGTTGCTCATGGAATTTGAGGTTGGGGCTTGAGTGGGCTCTGCTTTTCTACCCTTTTGAAAGCCATATATTACAATCAGGAAATATATTGAAAACTGAGCTCGGTTTTCTTTGCAATATTGCTCCTTCTGTTCCTCTCCCCCTCCCCACCCTCCTGGACCCTCTCACCCAGCCCTGCTTCTCACCTAAACCAGAAACCCAAGTGCTGGTGTGCACTGCAGCTCTCCAGAAATCAGAGAGGATCCCTATATACATATACATTTATCAGGAGGTTTTCTGATAAAAAGAATGTGTGGGGCCTTCCCTGGCAGGCCAGTGGTTGAGAGACTCTGAGCTTCCGCTGCACGGGGCATGGGTTTGATTCCTGGTTGGGGAACTAAGATCCAGAATGCCATGTGGTGAAACCAGAAATAAAACTGGCACTGAAGCCCTCAAACTCAGTGTTCCACAACCAGGTACATACCTAATATCCAGGTGGATCCCTCTGTGTCATTCCAGTGGGAACTGGGAGAGGGAGAACCGACACAATATTATGTTCATGCTTGGTGTACCATAAGTAATAAAATCTTAAAAAGAGAAAGAACGTGTGGCACACAATTTACAAATATAATAAAATATACTATTATCTTTACTGTAAATTCCATGTGGCCTGGGGACTTCCCTGGTGGCTCAGTCAGTAGAGAATCTGCTTGCAATGCAGGGGATTTGGGTTCAATCACAGGGTCAGGTAGATCCCCCAGAGGAGGGAATGGCAACACACTCTAGTATTCTTGCCTGGGAAATCCCATGGACAGAGGAGCCTGGAGGGCTTTAGCCCACGGGGTCACAAGGGTCAGATACGACTCAGCAACTAAAGCACCGCAACCACACACCATGCAGCCTATTGATGCATGTGCACGCATGCTAAGTCACTCTAGTCGTGTGTGACTCTTTGTGACCTCCAAGGACTGTAGCCTGCCAGGTTCCTCTGTCCAAGGGCTTCTCCAGGCAAGAAGACTGGAATGGGGTGCCATGGCCTCCTCTGGGGGAATCTTCCCGACCCAGGGATTGAACCTGGGTCTCCTGCATTACAGTTGGATTCTTTACCACTAGTCACCTGGGAAGCCCACTGATGCTTATCAAATGCTTTCACTGATGTTTACTAACTTCTTGTAACCACAGCCATCCTATGGTGCAACTGCTGAGGGACTGTGGCCTTGTTATCCATGCTATGCAGCCCAGGCCCCTGGTGCAGAAACTCTTTTTTTCTTTCTTTGTTCGTTTTTTTAACCATACAGACTAGTTGTATTTTATCAGCAGTGTGACACAAAGGCCTGAGACAAAACCAGGCTGAATGACCTAAATCCAAGACAGTGGGCAAAGTAGGCTAAAGGCCACGGATTTCCCTGCCTTGCTTTATCTCTCTATTTCCATACCAGCCCCTGAGAGCTGAAGGACACTGGCCCTGCTTTATTTCTGTGTTTATTTTCAAAAGTACCAGGCATTGGGCAGACATGCTTTGCTGCTGTACTTTGAGAGATATAGGATGGTCAACTGCCTCAGCTCTGCTCTGGCTTGACCACAGGAATGCACCTGAAAATGCAGGTGAAACCTGGAGGTGTCAGAGAGTTACCTTTGCTTCTTTGTCATGCTACAATCTCCACCCAGAGGGAGAATTTGCACTCTGTTAGGCACAATTTGTGCCACACGCAATGGAGTGTGGAAGATTGTGGGTACCCTTTTCCTAGAGCCCTGATCAACTGTCTGCCTCCTAACTCTTCAGTTCAGTTCAGCTGCTCAGTTGTGTCTGACAATTTGTGACCCCATGGACTGCAGCATGCCAGGCCTCCTTGTCCATTGCCAACTCCTGGAGTTTACTCAGATTCACATCCGTTGAGTTGGTGATGCCATCCAACCACCTCATCTTCTTCTGTCCCCTTCTCCTCCTGACTTCAATCTTTCCCAGCATCAGGGTCTTTTCTAATGAGTCAGTTCTTCGCATCAGGTGGCCAAAGGATTAGAGTTTCAGCCTCAGCATCAGTCCTTCCAATGAATAGTCAGGACTGATTTCCTTTAGGATGGACTGGTTGGATCTCTTTGCAGTCCAAGGGACTCTCAAGAGTCTTCTCAAGCACCACAGTTCAGAAGCATCAACTCTTCGGCCCTCAGCTTTCTTTATAGTCCAACTCTCACACCCATACATGATTACTGGGAAAACCATAGTCTTGACCAGACGGACCTTTGTTGGCAAAGTAATGTCTCTGCTTTTTAATATGCTGTCTAGTTTGGTCATAACTTTTCTTCCAAGGAGCAAGCATCTTTTCATTTCATGGCTGCAGTCACCATCTGCAGGGATTTTTGGAGCCCCAAAAAATTATTTTTGGGGGCTCCTAACTCTTAAAATTCCCTTACTGCCCCCCACCTCCTCACTTTGGGGAGAAGGTGCTTCTAGAACATAAGCTCCCTCTATTTTCTGGCCACTGAATAGAAGCCTGTCTTGCTTGCACCAAACTCAGTTTCGCCATTGGCAGTGTGAAACTGAATGGGAAAGAACCTCTTGATCAAGACAGAGGGTCTTGGTCCAATTTGGTAACAGCCCCAACACAGATGTTGGCTCATGTTTTTGTTTATAATAGTGAATATGAAGCAGAAGACACATATTGGAACTTCATTTGTTCATCAGTGATGCAAGTGACTTCTCAGCTGAATCAGATGACAGCTCTCAATATTGGAAGAGTTTATTTCCTCAGGTTTTTACACTATTATGTCCTGGCTATAGACATAAAACTCTTTAAAGCATAACTTACATCATTAACTCTTTCTCCAGCACTTTCTAGCCTAGAGCAGGAGTTGGCAAACAATGGTTTGTAGGCATAAAACCAAAACAAAAAAAACTGGCTGCTGCCTATTTTTTTAAACTTTTTATTTCGTATTAGAGTATAGCTGATTAACAAAGTTGTGATAGTTTCAGGTGAAGAGGGAAGGGACTAAACCATATATGTACATGTATCCATTCTCCCCCAAACTCCCCTCCCATCCTGGCTGCCACATAACATCAAGCAGAATTCCCAGTGCTATACAGTAGGAACTTGTTGGTTATCCATTTTTAAATATAGCAGTGTGTTTACGTCCAAAACGACGATGAGATATCACCTCACACCAGTCAGAACGATTATTATTAAAAATTAATAAACAGTGAATGCTGGAGAGGGTGTAGAGAGAAGAGAAGTCTTCGGTACTGTTGGTGGGAATATAAATTGGTATAGCCACTATGGGGAACAGTATGGAATGCGTGCTAAGTCGCTTCAGTCATGCCTGACTCTACATGACCCTATGGACTGTAGCCTGCCAGACTCCTCTGTCCATGGGATTTCCCAGGCAAGAATACTGGAGTGGGTTGCCATTTCCTTCTCCAGGGGATCTTCCAGACCCAGGGATGAATCCATGTCTCCTGCATTGGCAGGTGGGTTCATTACCACTAGTACCACCTGGGAAGCCCAGAACAATATGGAGGTTCCCGAAAAAATTAAAAATAGCACTTGCCCACTGCGATGGCCCACAGTCTCTCTGTGGAGTGTGCTTCTCTCTGTATTTGAATAAATCCACTTCTTACCTATTAAAAAAAATAAAAATAGAGCTACCATATGATCTTGCAAACCCACTCTTGAACATATATTCAGAGAAAAACATGATCCAAAAGGATACATGCCTATTTTTATCAATAAAATATGATCAGAACACAATAGCACTCATGGTTTATGATTTTCTGTGGCTGCTTCCACTGGACAACAGAACAATTAAATGGCTGTGACAGGAACTGTGTGGCCCAGAAAGCCCCAAATATTTTCTCTCTGGCCCTTCATAGTCAAAGTTTGCTGACCCCTGAGCTAGAAAATCAACAAAACAACAAACTGAGCCCTAATTTGTAGCCTTGACCAATTTCTGTGTTTGTATATTCCCACCATGGCAGGTTTCAAGCTACTGGGGGTGATGGTAGAGAGAGATGCAGAAATGCCCTACTAAATGGTATGTCTGTTAGATAGATACAGCAGATGTAAATAACCTCCAGAGCTTGGAAAAGAGTGAAACGTAGTGAGATAATTAGGAAGTGATGACTTTTGAGAATGTGTTACCATTGCTTTTAACAAAATGTATTTTATTGTAAATGTATATAATTTGATTTTGTAACGGTAATGTAAACTTACCATCGCATCTCCTGCTGCTTCTTGCAGGTCCCTTATGTCAGCCCATCAAATTTGTCCCCAGGTCCTATAATTTCATCCCTAAATCTCTGTAACGTTTGTTTTCCCTCCTCAGTGCCAATGTTTTGTTTGTGTTTTTTTACCTCTGGATGTCTTGTCTCTTGCCCAGACTATTATAATACTTTCTGAGATCCTCTCTTGCTTTCAGAACACACGCCTCCAATTCATCTTCTAGACAATGGTTCTTAAACAGCAATGCGCATCTGAGTCATCAGGATTCTTATTAAAATGCAGATTCTGATTCAGTTGGTCTGGGAGGAGTCTGAGGCTCTGCATCTCTAACAAGCTCCCAGGCAATGCTGCTGTTGGAGGTTCTCGGGTCACACTTTAAGGAACAAGGCTGCTAAAGGCTCCTGCAAAAATGTGAATCTCACCGTGTTACTCCCCTGTCTAAAACTATTTATGGTTCCCCAAACATAACAGGCTGTTTCACACCTCTGGGCTTTATTAATATTGCTCCCACTGCCAGAAATCACTCCTGCTCCCTTTTGCATCTGCCCAGGAAGCGCATTCTTTTCTCGCAAAGCCCAGCTGTGTGACAGCCTCTTCTGACGTCCTCCGTTAGAAAGGAGCACCCCGCCCCCATCGGTTCCTGCTACAATGCGTCAGCACAACCATCTCCTGACACTGCTGTATTTATTTGTTTGCATGACTTTCTCCCTCCTTAAACTCTTGTCAACCAAAATTCACTAAGCCTTTGTCTGACCTCAGCTCAAATGTCATTTCCTCAGAGTTTTTCTGATGTCCCCAAGAAGCCCACCACCCCTAACCTTGTCACTCTTTTTAAATTTATTTTCACTAAAGTATAGTTGTTTTACAATGTTGTGTTAGTTTCTGCTGTATAGCAGAGTGAATTAGCTATACATATATCCCGTTTAGGTCAGCACAGAGCATTGAGAGGAGTTCCCTGTGCTATAGAGTAGGTTCCCATTAGTTATCTATTTTATACATAGTATCAACAGTGTATGTACCTCAGACTTAGTCTCCCAATTCAGCCTCTCATCTTGGTACCCACACATTTGTTCTCTAGTCTCTATTTCCCTGTTGCAAATAAGATCATTACCTCATCACTCTTCACACCCTGACTGTGTCTTTCAGAATGCCATTCAGATCCTGTGATTATTTTGGTTTAATTTTTAGTAGATGCAGCCTTATTTGACTCAACTGACACCAGTAGAGGGTAAGTCGATGATAAGACACTGAAATTGGGGAATCATAAAAAGTGGTATTTATATATGTGAAATATTTTTATGAAAATATAAATAAAGGCACATTTGTTTACCTGGGTTTTAACTCAGAGACAAAAGCATCATTTTGAATGTGTTTGTTGATTCAAGTTCAGTATCATCTTTCTTACATAAATTATAGCCAAAAAGCCTCATCTACAATTTCCAGCTTCAGTTTCTTTCAAGTGGAGTGTGAACATAAGGAAACTGGTCAAAGTAAGATTGAAAATAATTTTTTCTGTATCTTTTACAATTAGGTTTTGCCTACGCCTAATTTAACAGCTGGAGAAGACTCTTGAGAGTCCCTTGGACTGCAAGGAGATCCAACCAGTCCATTCTAAACGAGATCAATCCTGGGTGTTCATTGGAAGGACTGATGCTAAAGCTGAAACTTCAATACTTTGGCCACCTCATGCGACGAGTTGACTCACTGGAAAAGAGTCTGATGCTAGGAAGGATTGGGGATGGGAGGAGACGGGGACGACAGAGAATGAGATGGCTGGATAGCATCACCAACTCGATGGACATGAGTTTGAGTGAATTCCGGCAGTTGGTGATGGACAGGGAGGCCTGGCGTGCTGTGATTCATGGGGTCGCGGAGAGTCGGACACGACTGAGCGACTGAACTGAACTGAACTGAATTTAACAGCATTGTTTAAAAACAACCTACCATTATCTAATCTTCCAAAGCATGTAATTTAGTTTTTTTGAAAAACAAACATTTTATCTGAGGATAATTTTAGACCTACAGATAAGTTGCAAAGATAGCACAGAGTTCCTGATTACCCCTCACCCAGTTCTCCGTGTCCTTACCATCTCCATTTGTCAATATTAAGGAACCAACATTGCTACATTATTAGTAACTAAACTGCAGGCTCTCTTTGGACTTTCCCACTTTTTCTATAGTCTCTTTCTATTCCATGATCTAATCCAGGGAGCCACATTGCATTCAGTCTCCTCTGCTCTATGACAGCTTCTCTTTCCTTATTTTTCATGACCCTGACAGTCTTGAGAAGTATTGACCAGGTACTTGTAGAATGTCTCCCCCACAAATATGATATCTAAACCAGTAATTGTGAGAGGAGGAGAGTACAAATGCAGGATATCTGAAATGCGCTTGAAATTAAGAGATCAGCAACTTAAAACAATCATGTATGTGTGTGTATATATATATATATATATATATATAGAGAGAGAGACTGCTATATTAAAACTTCATGGTAATTGCAAACCAAAAGTCCATAATATATATACACACAAGAAAGGAGGAGGAATCCAAACATAGCACAGAAGAGTCATCAAATCACTAATAAAAGAGGAAAGGAGGAGAAAAGACCCACAAAAATAAAACCACTGGCCACATGGCAGTAAGAATGTACATATCAATAATTACCTAAACTATAAAGAGCTTAAATACTCCAAGCAAAAGACACAGACTCAGCGTGTACAAAAACAAGACTGTATACATACTGTCATGAGACACCCCCTTTGGAGCCGGAGACACATACGCACTGAAAGTGAGGGGATGGAAAAAGTACTCCATCCAAATGGAAATCAGAAGAAAACTGGAGTGGCAGTACTCATATCAGGCAAAATGGACTTTAAAATAAAAGTCCATTTAAAATAAAGACTGTAGAATGTCTCCCAATATCTGATATTTTTCTCATGATTAGACTGCAGTTATAGATGTGTAGAAAGAACACACAGATGGAATGCTCCTCTCAGACGCATAATATCTTCTTGTGTCACTATTGCTTGAAACAGTTCAGTTCAGTCACTCAGTCATGTCCAACTCTTTGAGACCCCACGGACCGCAGCACACTAGGCCTCCCTGTCCATCACCAACTCCCAGAGTTTACTCAAACTCATGTCCATCGAGTCAGTGATGCCATCCAGCCATGTCGTCCCCTTCTCCTCCCACCTTCAATCTTTCCCAGCATCAGGGTCTTTTCAAATGAGTTGCTTGTAACAACCTTCATATAATTTAGTTTTAACAAAGTAATGCTCATCCTTTTACATTTTATTGGTTTACATATAATTTCATTGAATAATGTAGTCAGAAATGTAAATACAAATGGCAGACACAGGACTGGGAGCAAGCACAACTGACTCTTGATCAGTGTGGGTTTCCACTAGTGGGAGCAGAGCGTTTGCCAGCATAATTGTCAGCCTGACAAGGACATCTATCAGTGAGGCTTATACGATGATGTAGGAAGCAATGGCTACTTCAGTATTACAAATTCACTGAGAAGCTAAATGAGTATTAAGCATTTACATCAGAAATTGAGAGTTTAAATTTCTCCCTGAAGTAACTGGAAGTGGGTTAAAAGATTCCATATGCTTGTTAATTGCATTTCTCTCCCCCACCTTGAATGTGAGGAATTTGTCTGCCTTGTTCATCACAGCATCCCCAGGCCTGAACACTGTGCCTGGCACCCAGTGGGAACTCACTACACTGTTGTTGAATGAATACATGAACAGAGCAAATCTTAAGAGTTAGTCAGGTTCCAGTGAAGAAATAGTTGAATTGAGAAGGCTTAATTATTAATGAAGTAGAAATCTGTGGACTAGAAACTAGAAGTGGCAAAATTATTAGGGAAGTAGCAAATTATTAGGGAAGTGGCAACAGTAGGAAACGACTATGACCCCTAGGGCTTGGAGAACAAAGAGGCTGAAATGATTGAAACTTATATGTTTGAAGGAAAAACCCCACAGAGCTGCAAACCAGACCATCCAAGAGGAGTGCCAGCTGGTTGCTGCTGATGTCTCTGAAAGGGTGTGAGGAGACCATCTCTGTAAGCCTTGGAAATACTGCAAACCGGATTTGGCAGTTGCCATTTGGGCTTCCCTGGTGGCTCAGAGGTTAAAGCGTCTCCCTCCAATGCGGGAGACCCGGGTTCGATCCCTGGGTTGGGAAGATTCCCCTGGAGCCGGAAATGGTAACCCACTCCAGTATTCTTGCCTGGAGAATCCCATGGACGGAGAAGCCCGGTAGGCTACAGTCCACGGGGTCGCAAAGCTTCGGACATGACTGAGCGACTGAATGGAATGGACAGATGGGCAGGAGTTGCTGCTGCTGGGGTGAAGATGTGTTGCCAGGATGTTGCTCCCAGGAGCGAGAAGTGGTCAGGAAGGAGTATGACTTTCTCCATCCTCCATACAGATTCCCCCAGCATCAGTCCTGCAGTCACAGCCTTACAGGGAACCAACTCCAAAGCGAAAATGTGGTTTGTGGAGACCCAGCCTCAGAATCACAAAGCCAAATGGAGAAGGTTGGGTTTGGAGCTGAGAGAAGATATCTGGGTGGTCACACAGGGGCGAAATGGATTGCAGTAATTGTTAATTCTCATTTCACTCCCTCCGTTTCCTCTTCCTTCCCATACTACTGCAGGGCATCTGCTCCTATTTCTTGGCTCCTTTCCCTTCTGGGGGGTCCGCTAGGTGTGGCACAGCTATAGTAAGAAGGTCTTTCATGAGCAGATTTCAACTCTGCCCATGTCTCGAAGGCCATGATCAGGGATACGAAGATCCTAGCCAGTCTCATCTCCTTCCTCCCATTGCAGAGACGTTCCACCTCTTCTGAATTCTGCTGTCTCAAATGAGTTGCTTGGACCCAAGATGTAACATGGTTAACTAAACCATTCTGCTAATTTTATGAAAGGTTCTTTCCTCCCCAGGCCATTGACACACCTCTACTTTCTGGCTGGGTCAGGTGTAGGCTCAAGGTCAGGTGACTCCAGATTTAAGACCTACTTGGTTTCTGGATAAAAGTCACAAATTGAACAGACTGCAGTTGAACGCTTACTATCTACCCCACTTTTGGAAGTCTGTTCAAACCATGAATCTGTAGACATTTATTTTGACAGTAAAATAAAATTCAAGTGGATACGTTTGTAAACAGTTAAGAATGTGAACCCACGCATTTAATATCAAAGCTGTTTGGGCAATTATTTTTTGGAGGAGATTTTTCTTAATTGAGATGTCCTAATATATAAATCCAGTAGACTTTGAATGGAAGATCCCCCTCTTTACTGGTAAATCTGCTCAGCAAATACAGCTGTTACTCATTGCAACAAGGACATTCACATTGAATTAAAACTTAGGGCTATCTTTGGTGGCTCAGATGGTAAAGAATCTGCCTGCAATGCAGGAAACCTGAGTTCGATCCCTAGATCGGGAAGATCCTTGGAGAAGGGAATGGCTACTCACTCCAGTATTATTGCCTGGAGAATTCAATAGACAGAAGAGCCTGGCAGGCTATAGTCCATGGGGTCACAAAGAGTTGGACGCAACTAAGCAACTAACATTTTCTTGAAAAAAAGGGACAGGGATTGTCAATGTTTTGAGCACTCAAGACGTCCAGATACTTTGAATGGTAAATGCTGCGAGGAGGGATTGGAGGGGGTAGTACTAATTCCATAAAGTTCCATGGCTTCACTAGTTTCTCTCCCTGGTGGCTCAGAGGTTAAAGCGTCTGCCTGCAATGTAGGAGACCTGGGTTCAATCCCTGGGTCAGGAAGATCCCCTGGAGAAGGAAATGGCAACCCACTCCAGTATTCTTGCCTGGAGAATCTCATGGATGGGGGAGCCTGGTGGGCTACAGTCCACGGGGTCACAAAGGGTCAGACACGACTGAGTGACTTCACTTCACTACGGCATGTAGGATTTTAGTTCCCTGACCAGGAATGGAAAATTGTCCCCCTGCATTGGGAGCACCGAGTCTTATCCACTGAACCACCAGGGAGGTCCCCTCACTAATCCCTTGCAAGCTATTTCAACAAGGTTAACTGACTAATGAAAGTTAAAGTGTTAGTTACTTAGTCGTGTCTTTGCAACCCCATGGATTGTAGCCCATCAGGCTCCTCTGTCCATGGAATTCTCCAGGCAAAAATACTGGACTGGGGTACCATTTCTTTCTCCAAGAGATCTTAACTGCCTAATGCTACTTGATAATCTTAGTAATTCTTGGAGGAAATCTTCTATGTTCCCATAGCAGAATCTGCAGTTTCCCTCTGAACTCTGATGTGATACCACCTGATTCACATTTTAAAATGATCAAATTGGCCTTCACTTGGGCTACAAACATTTTCCTGAGGCTCTTCTTAACCATTTCAAAGTTAAAAAAATTAATGCCAATAGGCAGAGCACAGAGGATTTTTAGGGCAGTGACCCTACTCTGTATGATGGAATCACTGTGGATGTGTATCAGTCAGTCAGTCATTTCAGTAGTTCAGTCGTGTCTGACTCTTTGCGACCCCATGGACTGCAGCATGCCAGGTCTCCCTGTCCATCACCAACTCCCGGAGCTTGCTCAAACCTATGTCCATCGAGTCAGTAATGCCATCCAACCATCTTATCCTCTGTTGCCCCCTTCTCCTGCCTTCAATCTTTCCCAGCATCAGGGTCTTTTCCAATGAACCAGTTCTTTGCATCAGGTGGCCGAAGTATTGGATCATTACCCATTTACCAAAAACCATAGACTGTACAACACCAAGTGTGAATCCTAGTGTAAATTATGGACTTTAGATGATGATGATGTTTCAGTGCAGGTTCATTGATTATAACAAATAAGCCAAATGGAGTGGGATTTTGATAGTGAGGGAGGCTGTATATATGTAGGGGCAGGGGTATATGGGAAGTAACTTTACCTCTGCTCAATTTTGCTGTGAATACAAAACTGCCTTTAAAAAATCTACACCACATTGTAAATCAACTTTACTCCAATAAAAATTTTTAAAAGATTAAAAAATAAAAATCTATTAAGAAAACTAAAAAATAAAATAATTTCTTTGCTGAAATCGTTTCTTGGTTTTAAGGTATCCACCATGATGATGTTTTTCTCCTAAGGAATTGTGTAGTTTCCCTTTTAATTTAAGGTGTATTGTTCACCTTCACCCTTCCAAGCCACATTCACCAGACCTGGGAAGGAGTAGTGAGGGAGAAGGGTTATGAGTATAGGGGCTTTGGTCACCAGACAAACTTTAGCTTTTGACATCTGGGAACCCAGATCACTATAGGCTTTTCAAGGGCAGGGGCCAGGTCTGACCTATCTTGACTTTCCCAGCTCCTAACAGTGCCCAGCACATATCACTTGCTTAATAAATGTTTATTGAGTGACTGAATACGTGAACAAATGAGAAAAGCAAATGGAAATTCAAGAGTCAAGTAGAAGCTTTTAGTGGAGAAAAAGCTTTGAATAAAAAAGAACAGAGAGATGACAAAGCTTATATTTTTAGCATCCTTTCTTCTGTTCCTTGGCAACTCTGATGAGAAGAGCGACAGAGATTGAGTCAGGAAACCTCACTCAAGTTTTAGAAAACATTGTCAGGGTGACAGAAAAAATCTAGTCCCATCCTTCCTGCTGCCCGAGCTCAGCCTAATTCCTTGCTAAGTCGCTTCAGTGGTGTCTGACTGTTTGCCACCCTATGGACAGTAGCCCATCAGAGGCTCCTCTATTCATGGGATTTTCCATGAAAGAATACTGGAGTGGGTTGCCATTTCCGTCTCCAGGGAATCTTTCTGACTCAAGGACCAAACTTGCATCTCTTATGTCTCCTGCATTGGCAGGCAGGTTCTTTACCTCTAGCACCACCACCACCCTGATTTCTCACTTGGGAAGACACGGTTCAGAAGCTGAACTTAGAGATCCCCAAGAACTTCAGTCTCCAGAAATAAAGGGGAGAGAGAGAAACTGGGTATGAGACTGGATGAGTCAGATACAGACCCCACCCTGAAGCGAGGTTTTGAAATGGACAATGATGAGCACACGTGAGTTCAGAGCGATATTGACCACCTTCAACTTTTCAAGACAAGGTGGCCAGGGAAGGAGTGATAAACTGAGAGCTTATGGCTGGATCCAGCTCATAGACAGAAAAAAAATGTCTGGCATAGGTAGGGTTTTTTTTTTTTTTTAATGTAATGCATTGCCAAGATTTTGACATTGGGAAATTTCAGATCAAATCTGGATTTCCAGCTTCTTGTGATAAAGCATATCTGGGAAGCGCAGGCCCAAGATTCCTTGGGGCCACAGTGTGCTGGTGGGGGAGGTAGCTTTCTCTACCTGAAGGGCCTTGCTTTTGAACCCAGCAGCTGGCCTTGTGGACGCTGGCATGTGGACACACACCTATCCCCACCTCTCTGGACACTACCCAGAAGGGTCTTCCTGGGAAAGAAGCTGATGGTGAGGGCAGATGTGCATGATGGATTTCTTCTTCTTTTTAAAATTTTTTAATTTATTCACTTATTTTTAGCTGCACCTGGTCTTCGTTGCTGCATGGTTTCTCTCTAGTTATGGCGAGTGGGAGTGACCCTCCAGTTGCGCTGCACGGGCTTCTCTTTGCATTGGCTTCTCATTGCAGAGCACGGGCCATAGGGCTTCAGTGTTTGTGGCTCCTGGACTCTAGAGCACAGGATCAAAATCTTGGTTGCTCCGAGGCATGTGGGATCTTCCCAGATGGGAGACTGAACCCATGTCTCCTGCATTGCAGGCAGATTCTTTCCCACTGAGCCATCTGGGAAGCCCTGTGTGATGTACTTCTGAAAGGATAGTGTTACACTAATGAGCCATTCTGCTGAGTAGGAATCGAATTTTCTCAGAGCCTTTCGATTATAAACTCAAATAGAGGCTGTCACAAGGCTGCACCTGGATAGGGTGATTGAAAGATACAAAGGTCAAATTTTGTAAAGAGGATGGCTGGCTCCTCTCTTTGCTCTGGCACATTCAGCCGGTTCTAAACAGCAGGAAGAATGCCTTCATTTTTCTATCACGTCTATACCCGGGCCCCAGGTCCAAATTAATGAAGGTAAGTGTCTTCCACATTGAGAATTTCGCCCTCACTCAGATTAAGGCAAAATTGCTATGATAAATAGTCTAAGCAATTGGCTGAATTATGAAATTTGCACTTATTTGAAATACCGTTTCCTACTGACATTTCCCTTCTGGCTGCCTTGGCATTAATGTAAGAATTATTTATGACTCAGCATTTCCCCACAGCAGCTGCCCACGGGACAGAGCATGAACTGATGAGAATGAAAGAATCAGCTGACTTGGCTCTCTCTCGCCTGACAAGAGACCACGCGCTCCAGGGGCCGGGGCACAGGCTTCACGGGGGCCAAGCTGGGTTCAAACCCTGGCTTGGGAATGGACCAGCTCTGTGACCCTGAAGCTGTTGTCTGCAGCTGGGGTCAGCCAACGTTTTCCATAAAGGGCCAGCTAATAGATATTTTCCACTTTGCCCACTGCTGTAATTTCTCAACTCTTAGCAACTCCCATAGTCCCCAAACAGCCAAACATAACATGTTAATCTTCTACAGCGGCCATGCTGACTGAAGTAACACAGGCTGAGTGGCTGAAACAAGAGAAAGTTGTTCTCTCACAGTTCTGGAAACTAAACATCCAAGACCAAGGTGTTGGAGGGGTTGGTTTCTCCGGGGGCCACCCTTTGCGGCTTGTAGACGGTCATTTCTCTTCACATGGTAGTCCACCTCTCGTCTGTGTGGTCTGTGTCCTAATCTCCTCTTTTGACAACGACTCCAGTCATACTGGATCAGGACTTACACTAATGAGCCCGTTTTAGTTTTGTCATGTCTTTAAGGGCCCTAACTCCCAGTGCAGTCACATTCAGAGATGCTGGGGTTCAGACTTCACACATGAATTGGGTATGGGGTGGAGGTCACTGTTGTTCAGTCGCTAAGTCATGTTTGACTTTTTGCGACCTCATGAACTGAAGCCTGCCAGGCTCCTCTGTCCATGGGATTTCCCAGGCAAGAATACTGGAGTGGGTTGCCATTTCCTTCTCCAGGGGATCTTCCCCACCCAGGGATCGAACCTGTGTCTCCTGGATTGCCAGGCAGATTCTTTACCACTCAGCCCATAACAAATACTAAGTATGTGGGTGAGTAGGGGACTGTGTTCCTGTGAAAGTTTCTGGAACTGGGCCTGCGGCCTAATTTGGACCATGGACCCAGGTTGGCAGACAGCTGGTCTTCACTGGCTTCCTCCCCTCCCTTCCCACCTGCTCTGGACCAGCTCTCACTGGACTCTCACGCCCATCATTCCACCTATAAGGTCACCCATGGCCCCAGCTCCCTTGGCTCCCAGCACTGTCATTTCCCGCAGCGGACTTCCTAGTGAGTCTTTCCCCCCTGGGCTTTAGTAAGGCCACATTCCTTGAACTCCTTCCCCCTTATCTGCTTTGCTGGCACCTCCTCTTCTTTCCGGCCACTCCATGCTAGACTGTCTTCAAGCTCAGTGCTGGCTCCCTTCCCTTCTTCCAAGGTGATCTCATCAACACCCCCAATTTCGAGTGCCCTCTGTAAGCTGAAGTCTTCCAGATACAAAGCCCCGGCCCTCATCCCTTCTCAGCGCTCCTGCCCATGAACCTAACGACCTCCTTCACATTCCCTCTTGTCAGTGTTTCTGTGATTTTCGTGCTGTGTGTCCTGTTCATTTACTGTTTGTTTTTCTTTCACAGTGATATTCTCCAGGGTGAATTACTTTTGTTCTCAAACTATTTCCATGGGCTCACCTTCCCTGACCCACCTCCCTGTCCCACAGTCTAGATCAGAACCCTCTTTTACCTGCCCTGAAAGGACACTGTGTATTTCTTCCTCGTTCTTCAGTCTGTAATCAGAAATTTATGTGTGTTTGCTTTCTCTGGAGGACAGTAAACAAGGGAGGCTAAGATCCTATCCTATCTGAGCACTTAGCACAGAACCACATACATATACTAGGGTTTCGGTCAATACATATGGGATGATGGAAGAACTTTAAGTAAATGAATTAAACTCTCTGAGATAGTGAGAACTGTTTGATTTTGGTTCAAACTATTTTGGATTAGACTGTGCTGCTGCTGCTAAGTCGCTATAGTCATGTCCGACTCCGTGCGACCCCCTAGATGGCAGCCCACCGGGCTCCCCTGTCCCTGGGATTCTCCAGGCAAGAACACTGGAGTGGGTTGCCATTTCCTTCTCGAATGTGTGAAAGTGAAAAGTGAAAGTGAAGTCACTCAGTCTTGTCCGACTAGTAGCGACCCCATGGACTGTAGCCCACCAGGCTCCTCTGTCCATGGGATTTTCTAGGCAACAGTACTGGAGTGGCTTGCCATTGCCTTCTCCATAGACTGTGTTGCTGCTGCTGCTAAGTCACTTCAGTCGTGTCCGACTCTATGTGACCCCATAGACGGCCTCCTTCTAGGCTCCCCCGTCCCTAGGATTCTCCAGGCAAGAACACTGGAGTGGGTTGCCGTTTCTAGTTTAGCTTAAATCTGACTCTCATCATGGTTCTCCTAGTTTCCTAATTTAATTTCAATGTATATTCTGCCATTCCTTCCATTTTCCTACGTTCTACTAATGCAGAAAACTAAGGTCATTTGAAGAGTGAACACACTCACAGTCTAAGTATATCTTTAGTTTTTTGTGTATAGGAGAAGGGATACAGCCCTAGAGGCAGACATTCCTGGTTCAAATTCCAGGCTGACTCTTCACTAACTGTATGACCTTGAGTAAGTGGCTTAACCTCTAGACACTTCATTTTCGTCGCCGTAGAAAGATGAAGCTGATACTCACTTGTGTTAAATGTACAGTGTGTGGACAGGGCTTGACCCAGTGCTGGCATTAGTAGCGTTTCCTTATTTGCTTAATAAATATTTTTATGTGCCCACAAATGGGGCAGGCACTGTTTTAGGCACTGGGAGAACAGCAGTGAGTGAATCAGACCAATGCTATGCTTGCGGGGGGCTCACATACCGGTTGGGGAAACAGGCAGTAAAGAGAAAGCCAAGTGAGGGTACAGAGGTTGACAGTGAGGAGCAGAAGTTGGGGGGAGCCTCGCCAAGCCTCCACAGTGAGGCGAATCCAAGTAGACATGAGAATGAAATGAGTCTCCCCAAAGCACCATGCTCTTCCCTTTCTGCTCTGTCGCAGGGAGGACTCCTGCTCTACCTGGTTACTGGGGAGGAGGCTTCACTCTAACCTGATCCATCTGCATGGGAGCGGCACCAGCAGAAATAAGGGGTAGGATTCAGGGCACTCTGGGCTGTTATGTGTATAGATATTCCACTCAGCTGGGAGATCAATATCAAGGCTTTGGTTGTAGATTCCATAAAAATTGTTATGCAAATGAGATCAGGTACTGAGAATTGCTCCTTGGAATGAAACTTCTGCTTGGAGAACAACAGATAAAACACCAAGAAATCCCATAGGTATACATATGTCCCCTCCCTCTTGAACCTCCCTCCCATACCTATGGCTGAGTCATGTTGATGTTTGATGTTAAACAAGAAAATTCTGTAAAGCAATTATCCTTCAGTTAAAAAATAAATTCATTAAAAAAAAAAAAAAAGAAATCCCATGTCTCTTTCAGTGAATTTGAGGTAGCAGTTGGCAGGTTCATTTTTGCCATGGCTTGCCTGGGAACCAGATGAGTCAAAGCACAGTCACACCTTGGGCCTACACCAGGAAGTCTCAAGGATTACTCAGGCCCCAGGGATTACTCAGGCCCCAGGACTCTACACTTGATCTTAACCAAAAGGCAGAGAAGTCAGTCAGTCCTAAAGGAAATCAGTCCTGAATATTCATTGGAAGGACTGATGCTGAAGCTGAAGTTCCATTACTTTGGCCACCTGATGCGAAGAACTGACTCATCGGAAAAGACCCTGATGCTGGGAAAGATTGAAGGCTGGAGAAGGGGATAACAAAGGATGAGATGGTTGGATGGCATCACCGACTTGATGGATATGAGTTTGAGCAAACTCCGGGAGTTGGTGAGGACAGGAAAGCCTCTCAAAGAGTTGGACATGACTCAGCAACTGAACTGAACTGAACAGGTGTCTAAGAAGGCAGTGGGGTTAGTTTGGCTGTGCCCCAGGCATAGCTGCTTGTCATTTCATTCCACACCTGTGCCTTCTTGAGGAAGGCTGACTTGATTATTTATTGCCCTGGAATATTCAACTTGGATGATATTGGAAAGACTCAACATCTTTCCACTTCATCATTTCTCCTTGGGAGGTACTATACACTTTCTCCTCCATGGTCACCAAAGGGAATGAAGAGGGAAGAACCACATCTTCTATACAAAGTAGGCCCTCCTTAAATGTTGACTATCTTAAGGCAACAAATTAAAAAATAAATTTTTATTCCGATGAGGAATACAGGTATATTTTATATCTTTAAATAAATCCAAAGGAAAGGATTACCCTTCTGTCTCCAGGCTGCTTCCCCAGCTTCATGGCCTGCAGCAACAAGGAGGCGGGGCTCTATGATGTGAGAGATATATTGGGCTGCTGGAAGGCACCAAAAATATCAACCTTTCAGTGGATATTTCCTTTCAGTCAGATAAGTGACTGAACCACAGCCGAGGTTGAAAAATTTGTCAGAATGTTGATACAATAAAATCTTGGAAGTTGAGACTTGTTTTTAAAAGCATTTGATTGGTCACCAGATCACAAGTATTGGGTGGGCCAAAAAGCACAGATGGACTTTTCCATAACATCTCACAGAAGACCCAAGGAACTTTTTGGCCAACCCAATAGTTAGAACTTTCCAGGTAAAGAATCCACTGGTGACACAGGAGACCTGGGTTCAATCCTTGGGTTGGGAAGATCCCCTGGAGGAGGATACGGCAATGCACTCCAGTATTCTTGCCTGGAGAATCCCATGGACAGAAGAGCCTGGTGGGCTACAGTCCATGGGGTCACAAAGAGTCAACATGACTGAGCGACTAACACTCTCCAGACCCAACACAGCAGGGGGTTGGGGAGGGGGGTGCCTGTATACACAAGAGTCCCCTTCACTCCATAGACTGAGGAGGGGAATTTGAAAGCATCTGAGGCAAATCCCTAGGCGAGGAAATCAGACTCCTCTCTCAGACATCAAAAAGTACCCAGCAAAATCAATTCAGTAACCAGGTATCTTGCAATCTAGATCAAAGTGAATAATTGTAACTAAAAATAATAAAATAAAATAACAGTACATGCTATAAAAATTTATTTTTTAATTTGTTGCATTAAGATAGTCAACATTTAAGGAGGGCCTACTTTGTATAGGTTTATCTTCTAGATGCTATAGAGCAATTAAAAGACAAATTGCACCCACTCCTAGGCCTGGAGAGCTTTCCCTTAGGCGTGGTCGGAGGTGGAGTAGGGCAAAGAGAAAGATAAGTGACACATTTCCTGGGCCTGAGAACTGACCTCTGGCAAGAAGCTGACCAGACCTGCTATGTGGAGGTGGGGCTAGGCCAGGCCTGTTCATTGAAGATCAGGCCACTCAACCAGGTGCTGTAGTTCCAGCCCATTTTAAGCTTCAGGAGAAAAACAGATGTATCCTCCAGACCCAGTTGATTCCCTGGACTGTTTAATATGGCCCAAGTTGGGGGAGGTTCAGGAGAGAGGGGACATAGGTGTACTTGTGGCTGCTTCATGTTGATGCTTCGCAGAGACCAACACAATGTTGTGAAACAATCATCCTCCGATTGAAAAAAAGAAAATAAATATGCCCCAAGTGACCAAGGGTCCCCTCTTGGAGTATGGCCAGATGGATCTCCAGCTAGCTTTTCCCTTGGGTTTTAATAACAAAAGAACTCATCTTAAAAAAAATCTGTTCTCTCATTTTCAAGAATTGAGGCCCTACCCTCCGTTTCAAAAGGATATGAGTAGTAGCCAAAACTAAGAAATGATGAACTTGACATTGAGAGATAAGAAACATGCTGTATCAAGAGTAAGTCAGGAAGGGATAAATTAAGAATTTGGGATTAACAGATATATACTACTGTGTATGAGACAGAAAATCAATAAAGACCTACTGTATAGTTCAGGGAACTCTGTTCAGTATTCTGTGACAACCTATATGGGAAAAAATTCTGAAAAAGAATGAATATATGTATGTGTATCACTGAATCACTGTTCAGTGCCCCCTGAAACTAACACAATATTGTAAACCAACTATATTCCAAAAAAAGAAACTTGCCTTATCCAACTCCAGAGTACTTAAAATGCTTCCAGACTGATTATAAGTTCAGTCACATTTCTATTAAAGCAATAAAAGCAAACACCAAACAAATGATGAGTTCTAGCTTCAGGGCTTTCATTGGACAACCCATTTTGGTACGTTTAATGTATATTTTATATATTGGTTTCAGAATTCATCTGAATTAGGAATTAGAAAAAGTTACTTTCAGAAGCCATATGAAGAATGCATGCGTGCATGCTCAGTCACTAAGTTGTGTCCGACTCTTCTAGACACCCATGGACTGTAGCCCCCCACGGTCCTCTGTTCATGGGATTCTCCAGGCAGGAATACTGGAGTGGGTTGCCATTTCCTCCTCCAGGGGATCTTCCTGACCTCGGGATCAAACCTGGGTCTCCTGTGTTGGCAGGCAGATTCTTTACCACTGAGTCACCTGGGAGGCCCATATGAAGAATATCTCTGCTAATTTCTATGGAGACCACTTCTAGGAAGACAAAATACCCTGCCTCTGTCTTTCCCAGGAACCAGGTGCCTGGGAAACAGGAGTAGGAATATGGAGTTTTCTCCCCTGTACTCACATTTGAACTTTTTGAATTTGTACAGTGTGTATGTATTACCTACTCAAAAATAAGTATTTTCTATTACACATGAATAAAGTGCTGTAATATTTATTTTTGTCATGAAGTCACTCCCCACCACCACTTTCCCTCTAAAGAAATTCTCTCAAAGCCTCAGGAAAACGATGAATTAAACTTTTCCTGACAGGAAAGGCAAAGTCTGAAAATTATGCCTGATGGAGAAAAGAAGAGTCCTGGCAACAGACGCAGTGCTGACAGCTGAAGAAAAACATGTCTGACAGAATTTGGACTGTTCACCCAAGCTGAGCTAGAACCAGAAAGCTAAACATGTTTAGAATGATATCGTCCATCTTAGCATCAATTTACTCAACCAATCAACGCCTTTTGGAATCAGGGCATCCTAGTCTCCGTCCACATCCACCTACCCACGGAGTTCTATTTTCATTTCTTCCAAAGTGATGGACGTAGAAGTTGAGTTCCACTTTTGGTTGGAAGCACAGTGCTGTCAGGCTGAAATTTTCACTGCACTGCAGTTCCCAGTGCCCCGGGGCGAGGGGTGAGCTGTGAATGCCACTGTCTCAGGAAACTGGAAGATGGAGCAATGCAAAAGAAAGTAGAAAAAGGGATAGTAGCAGAATTGCCCATTGCAAAACTTGGCGGGAGGAGAAAGGTACACTTTTCCCCGACTGCCTGGCAGAAATGTACGAGGTTTATGTTTTCAGTCTAATGGCTGTCTTTGCTGGGCCCTTTGATCCTTTTTGGAAGAATGCTACCAATGACAAACCCTGAGCTTGAACATGCACACCTGGAACTTGAACTCAGAAAAGACAGCAAGCCAGGTGCTGGGCATCACAGGGCCTTATGAACTTTGTGGTCGCACCATTCATGAATGATGAAAGGGTTTTCACGGGAAGGGTTCGTGGTGCCACCATCCAGTAGGTGATATGTGTGTGAAGGGGGGCGGATGGTTTGTGTAACAGATGTAACTGCTTCCCGTTTCCTCAGATCCCAATTTTTCAAATAGATAATGGCTGAGCAGACTCCGGCTTCCCTCATAGCTCAGTTGGTAATGAATCCATCTGCGATGCAGGAGACCCCAGTTGGATTCCTGGGTCAGGAAGAGCCCCTGGAGAAGGGATAGGCTACCCACTCCAGTATTCCTGGGCTTCCCTTGTGGCTCAGCTGGTAAAGAATCTGCCTGCAATGTGGGAGACCTGGGTTCAATCCCTAGGTTAGGATACGAAGAAGCTGGCACTGAGATGAAACAGCATGCCACGGGCAGGGATCTGAAGTAGCCGTCATCTCCCCAGCAGTGTCATGTTGTACAGAGCGTCAGCGCTCGCCTCTGGTTAAACAGGTTAAGAGAGGAAGCGGGCATTGTTTACTTCGTTGTTGTTCAGTTGCTGAGTCGTGTCTGGCTCTGTGACCGCATGGACTGCAGCACACCAGGCTCCTCTGTCCTCCACTATCTCCCAGAGTTTGCTCAAATTCATATCTATTGAGTCGGTGATGCCATCCAACCACCTCATCCTCTGTCGCCCCCTTCTCCTTCCGCCCTCAATCTTTCCCAGCATCAGAATCCTTTCCAATGAGTCAGCTCTTCGCATCAGGTGGCCAAAGTATTGGAGCTTCAGCTTCAGCATCAGTCCTTCCAATGAATATCATTTGTTGAGTAAAGCCCCAAGTCATTTGAATGCAAACAGGCCAGGCCAGAAACCATCTCCATGGCAATGACGAAACGCTTCCATCACCCCCTTTCATTTGGGAGAAGGCTGTTGCAATCTCCACTCTCCACTAGACTGTCAGATCCACTGCAGCCAGATGGTATCTCTAAAAATGTGGCCCGCAGCCATGCTTGGGAGTTGAATGTGTGACTCGCATTCTCTCTCAGAATAAGAATACATAATGTAACCCAATTAAATGTTTTTGTGTAGCAAAGGAAACCATCGATAAAATGAAAAAACAACCCACGGAATGGGAAAAAGTTTTCACAAATGATAGGACCGGTAAGGGATCACTATCCAAAATATGTAAACAACTGATACAACCCAACCTCAAAAACACAAACAACGCCATTAAAAAATGGGCAGAGACCTGAAGAGACATTTTTTCAAAGAAGACATACAGCTGGGCAAGCAGTCACAGGAAAAGATGTTCAGCATCACTAATTATTAGAGAAATGCCAATCAAAACCACAATGGGATACCATCGTTGTTGTTAAGTTGTGTCTGACTTTTTGTGACCCCATAATACCCACCAGTTCTACTCCTGGATATATATCCAAAGGAAATGAAAGCACTAATTCAAAAACGTACGTGCACCCCGATGTTCACAGAAGCATTACTGATATACAGTGTTACTATGTTATATACCTGTAACTTATATCATATTGCAAATAAGCTATAGTTCAGTTAATAAAAAAGAAAAAAGAATAGATAATGTAAATGGTGCTGGTTGGGACCAACTGAGAAAGAAAAGAAACTACAAGATGGGAACACTGAGAGTTTCTGAAGTTAATGATTTGTGTCCTGTTTGCTCGTTCCTCTCTCCTGTTGGAAAGGAAGCTTTAGGAGGTTAGGGCCAGGGCTATCTGACTCAGGGCTGTTTGAGTCCCAAGGCTCCCGCCTGGCACATAGCACGTGCGCAGTGTTTCCCACCAATGAAGGAGCGACTTTCTCAGAATAAGGTTTCTGTGATCAGGTATCGAGACAGTGGCAGACTCTCTGCAGTCTTGAAGTCTGACTTTTCTGAATATCCCCACAAGGCCGTGTCTCGATTGCCACCATCATGAGCATAGATTGCTGCCCAGACAGTGCCATGATTCCGAACACAAGAATGCGAATTCCTCCCCAGCTCTTGCCAGGCTGTCTCCTTGTGCTGACTTTATGTTGGGGCCTCTTTGATTAAGTTTAGGGCCAATCTTGCCCCTCGAGAACCTATTTTATGAACCCCTTTTAGGTCCGGGAGTTAACCCAGACATTGCTGCAGAGGGTGAAATGTCTTGCCCTTGCCCAGGTTGACTCCTAAGCACACACCGCCCCCTTGTGTCTATGATGCATTTGACAATGTAGCTTCCAACAGCTGCTAAAGCTCAGCCAAGTGACGCCATTCATGCAGAAAGACCTCAGTATTGAGGGGGTGGCAAAGCAAACACATCCAATTGCCCTGAATGTCCAGAATAGCCCAGAATGTTTTGAAGATGGCATTAACTACCCAACCCAGAGCCTTGAAAATGAAAACAAAAAATCAGGCATGATAAAATCCAAATCCAAGAGCTCAGAGACAGAAAATTCTGCTTTCCAATGGAGCTGAACATTTCCATAAACTGAAATTATGAATGAGAAAATGAAGATGTACTCCCAGATTCTTCATATTCCAATTCATTGCCTTGAAGCACTTTCAAATTCTTTTTTTGGGAGGGGGAGTTGCATTGTCCATTCACAGCACATACACCCACATATGCAAGCGGTGTGAGGTACAAATATACCCATTCCCTGGGTTTGTACTCTCAGTCACAATGTAAGACTGTTCATTTTCCTTACACACTTTGGCTTTGAGAGAGAGAACCCTGGATCTCTACCCTGGCCAGTCTTCTCTCCAACCATTTCAGCAGACGCAAGGTGAACTTCTGGCACAGCAGATAAACATCTGGATCTGAAAAGTCCATGTTCACTGGCCCAGAATGGCCTGGATGAGACTGGTGACCTGAGCCTCTATTCTATTTGTTTCTAAAGCAGAGACTAGAATGAAAGATACTTCCACTGTTGGCATTAAAAAAATTATCTCCCGAACACTCAATTGTGTGTTGTCCTGCACAGTTAAAAAGACACTGTAGGAATTTGCGTTGTAGGAATGTATGTTGTAGGGCTACATCTCTCAGACAAGTGCACCTCACCTTCAGAAAATTGCAGTTAGAGCCTCTGCAGGAGACCCTGGCTGTGAAATAAGCTTTGTTTCAGAGGTGTGCCAGGCACAACCTGACCATCCTTATGAAGGAGCCCTCATAAAATACCTTCTCCACAAAAGAGCACAGCTGTTCAGACTAAGCCTCTAAAACCCTGTTTTGCTTGCACGAGTGCTAAGTCATCGGGAAAGCAGTACATCAAGGCTGTACACTGTCACCCTGCTTATTTAACTTATATGCAGAATACACCAGGTGAAATGCCAGGCTGGATGAAGCACAAGCTGGAATCAAGATTTCCGGGAGAAATATCAATAATCTCAGATACCACCCTTATGGCAGAAAGCGAAGAAGAGCTAAAAAGCCCTTTGATGAAAGTGAAAGAGGAGAGTGAAAAAGTTGGCTTAAAACTCAATATTCAGAAAACTAAGATCATGGCATTTGTCCCATCACTTCATGGCAAATAGATGGGGAAACAATGGAAAGAGTGACAGATTTTATTTTCTTGGGCTCCGAAATCACTGCAGATGGTGACTCCAGCCATGAAATTAAAGGACGCTCGCCCCTTGGAAGAAAAGCTATGACCAACCTAGGCAGCATATTAAAAAGCAAAGACATTACTTTGCCAACAAAGGTCCGTCTAGTCAAGGCTATGGTTTTTCCCATGGTCATGTATGGATGTGAGAGTTGGACTGTGAAGAAAGCTGAGCGCCAAAGAATTGATGCTTTTGAACTGTGGTGCTGGAGAAGACTCTTGAGAGTCCCTTGGACTGCAAGGAGATCCAACTAGTCCATCCTAAGGAAAATCAGTCTTGACTATTCATTGGAAGGACTGATACTGAAGCTGAAGCTCTAATACTTTGGCCACCTGATGTGAAGAACTGACTCACTGGAAAAGACCCTCATGCTGGGAAGGATTGAAGGCAGGAGGAGAAGGGGATGACAGAGAATGAGATGGTTGGATGGCATCACCAACTCGATGGACATGAGTTTAAGCAAGCTCTGGGAGTTGGTGATGGACAAGCAGGCCTGGCATGCTGCAGTCTGTGGGGTTGCAAATTGTCGGACACAACTGAGCGACTGAACTGAACCGATCGTGCTTGGGCTTTCCTTCCTCTCTTCTTGGATTCTCTTTTTGTTTTATATTTTTAAATTTTAACTCTTAAATTTTAAATTTATGTTTATTTATTATATTGGGGGGCTGAGTTGGGTCTTTGTTGTGGGGCACGGACTCTTCATTGGGGCCCACGGGCTTTCCCTCGTTGCAGTGCGTGGGAGCTTCTCTAGGTGAGCTGCGCGAGACCCTCTTGGATTCTCATTCCACCATTACTGTGCTTTTCCCTGTCGGCCATTATGCCTCCTCCATCCTCTGTCCTTCGAGGTGCACCCGTTTTTAATGGGTACGCAATCCCTTACTTCAGGGAACAAAGCTCTGCTGAGAAACTTACAGACCATGTTAGTGACCAGGAGGTGAGGCAGGTATTTGTGTAGCGTGACATTTCTCACAGCCCTTTAAGCAGGCTTTCTGCATCTGTGTTTGTCATCTCTGTGAAAAGAGGCTTCTCGCTTGTCTCTCTCTCTTTACTCTCAGTGATCAAAGGTCCAAATTGTGCCCAGTTGCCAGAATAAATCTGACCTTTGCCTCCAGGGGCTCCAACAGGCAGTGGTGATCATAGCAGTCTACCTAGCATAGGTGGAGTGTTGTTTGCTCTGAGCTAATTATTCCGGTAATTATTTCTTCTGATTTTCTCTTTAGCGTAAATTGAGATTAATGGTAGAGGGCTCTTGGGTTCACAGTTTTCTTCTGCAAAAGGGATAAGATTAAAGATTAAACACATAACAACTCTGTCTCCAGGCCGGCTCCTAAGGGTGTCGGATGCCCAGTCAGACTGATCAATTGGAGTTTCAGAGCGATTCCTGAAGACATTTCCCTTTTCTGAGGCCTGAGACAAGGCTCTTCTTGGTTGGAGAATCCAAGAGAAATCTCAGTGTAACACCCGCCTCCATTTTTCAGCCCACTCTAACGGAGCCTGTCACAGCATTCGGTGGCCCTTTCTTGCTTTCCATGTTGCTGGATGCTTTGCGCCATGTCCAGCCTGCCCCATCCCTGTGCCCTCAGCCCAACCGGCCTTCCCAGTATCACTCACCCTCTCCTGAAGTACCTTCTTTTCTTGGCACCTGCAGACACCACCCTGGTTTTCCTGTCACTCCTTCTGTGCCTCCTACGGCGGCTACCCCACCTTGGTCCTTTTCTGGTTCCAGGTCTGTCCTTCCTACAGCCTGACATCTCCATGTTGGTGATGCATGGGTATTTCCAATCCTACACAAAGGAGGGGTGTGGAGTGGAGGGCTAAACAGGAAGTGAGAGACCTGGGCAGGAAGTCATCATAGGAAGTCACAATCTTGCCCTCATTTAAAATCACCCCAACAACGAAGTCACTTCCCATACCTGGTCACTCAGAACCTGGAGCAATCTTGACCATGGCCCTCCTTCCTTTACCTGTCCTCCTAAACATCTGCTTAATCCATTCACTTTTTCCACAGCCATTTCTACCCCTACATCCAATCCATCCCACCTGCTCGCCTATCATAATGGCTTCCTCGTTGTCTTTCCATCTCTTTCCATCCCACTCTCCACACAGCAGCAAAGGGACCACTCACTGCCCTGCCAAGAGTATACCTGCTGTCCCAGGAGAAAGGGGACTTCCCAGGTGGTGCTAATGGTAAAGAGCCCACCTGCCAGGGCAAGAGACACAAGAGATGTGGGTTCAGCCAGTGCAAGAGACACAAGAGATGTGGGTTCAATCCCTGGGTCAGAAAGATTCCTGGAGTAGGAAATGGCAACCCACTCCAGTATTCTTCCCTGGAAAATTCCATGGACAGAAAAGCCTGGTGAGCTACAGCCCATGGGGTCACAAAGTTGAGCTTAACTGAGCACACACACACACACACACACACACACACATACACACACACATTCCAGGAGAGGGATCAGGATTCTCACTGGTCCTGCAATGCTGGATGAGACTTGCTCCTTGCCACCCCTGCAGTCTCGTTGCAAGCATCTCCCTTTCTTTTTCCACAGTCCATAATCTCCAGCTTTCCCTCAAGTCGATTCTAGAATGTTCCTACCTCAGTTTCTGTTCTTGTCTTTGCCTGGAATGCTCTCACTCCCACACGTTGAGTGACCAGCTCCTGTTCAGACTTTAGCCTGTAGTTGTCTCCTCCAGAGGAACCTTCCTGAATCTACAAACTTGGTTAAACTCCCTCTGTCCTAAACCTCTCTTTCCTAGCACTCCCACTATTGGAACCAAAATATTTTTTGCTTCTTGTAACCATGATTGCCTTCCAGTGGGGGTGGAACCCATGACACTGAAGGATCTCTTGGCTTCTGGACATCTTAAGGAGTCTGAATGTGAAAGTGTACGGAAAACAAAAACATTCTACCTAATACAGTGGTAGAAAGTAACAATGACAATGCTGGATTCTGAGAAATCCCAGAAACAGGAGCAAAGATGGATGGCGTGGGTGAATGCTATGGGACAAAGGGTCCAGAGAGGATACAGGTGGAGTGACCGGAAAAGCCCTTCGAAGTGAGCATGTTATTAAAATGGGCTTCCCATGCGGCTCAGTGGTAAAGAAGTTGCCTGCAATGCAGGAAATGCAGAAGACACAGGAGATGCAGATTTGATCCCTGGGTCAGGAAGATCCCCTGGAGGAGGAAATGGCAATGGCAACGCACTCCAGTATTCTTGCCTGGAGAATTCCATGGACAGAGGATCCTGACAGGTTACAGTCCATGGGGTCAGAAAGAGTCGATACAACTTAGTGACTAAACAACAGCAATTATTAAAACATCTTTTTACCCAGGACTCCATCAACAGATTTACCTGTCTATGTAACAGACTTCTCCCCAGATAATTCAACTACTGTTAAACTTGAGTCCAGAAGGTTTTTTCCAAGTAACAAGGGCAGCTGTGGCAGGAGAAATGTCTGTGGGATCTGATATGATCAAGATAGAATCTGGAGGAATGGATGTCTTCTACCTGACCACCCCCCTGCAAATGTGTGCCTTGCAGACTTGGGGCAAAGCCGGGCATGGAGTGGAGGGCTAAATAGGAAGTTGGCGGGAAGGCGCAGAAGTGGCCAGGGTGGAGGGCAGGCTCTTTCCTCAGAATGAACTGGCCTCGGGGATGACATATTTTGTGTATGTAATATTACAGCAAAGGCTGTAAATGTTACCTTGGAAATTCTCCAAGATCAATCATTAGCTGATAATCCACCCAATGTTCCCAAAGAGGTGCTATTAAGGCATATTTATAGCTAATCTATGTATTCCTAGACACACCTAGATAGTATTAATCCCAGGAGGATGATGGAGGTGAATACAACATCAATCGGTCATTGGTTCCTCAAGGCCTACTCCACTGGCTTACGTAGCTCTGTTTTATCAGTTTTTGGAAAATCTCCAGAACAATAATCATGCTTTCTTAATTAAGAAAAAAGTCTCCGTCTCATTCTAATCAATCAAGTAAACCACAAAACAGTCTAAGGGAGGTTAGACCTTTAGAGCAGCGTCACAGACTTTTCCTGTCAAGTGGCAGGTAGTAAATTGGTTAGGCTTGGTGGTGATCTACCATCTCTGCTGCATATTTTTACATTTACGATATAAAAACTATTCTGAGCTAGGGGACAGTGCAAAACCAGGCCAAGGACAGGACTGGCCTGGGGCCATAGTTTGCTGTCCCTTTCTGTAGAGCAAGGAGAAAGTGATAATACCAGTACTATCTGGTCTGGGAGAACCAGACCACCTGGCTTCCCAGGTGGCACAGTGGTAAAGAATCTGCCTGTCAATGTAGAGCCGCGGAAGACAGGGAGATTCCCTGGAGGAGGGCATGGCAGCCCACTCCAGTATTCTTGCCTGGGAAATGCCATGGACAGAGGAGCCTGGTAGGCTACAGTCCATGGGGTAGCAAAGAGTCAGACATGACTGAGCAACTGGCCGGATACACAGTACCAGATCTACTTTTTGATGCCATGGAAAGAGGTATCAGATGGGGAGGCTGAGCCTCAGAGATATAAAACTAATCCTGGAGTTCCATAACCAGAAAAGGCAGAACCTAGATTCAAACTTCATCTCTGCCCGCCAATACCTTCCAGGGCTCCTGTCTCCATGAAGCTGTGAGTGGCAGACCCTAAAGGATGATCAGGTGGGACTCTTAGCCACCACAAGCACAAGCAGAAGTCTTGCAGGTTAGCGAGCATGCAGACAAAGGATGGATGGTTGATGAGAACGCGGAAGGAGGCAGTCACAATCCATGCTTTTCTCACAGCGGGTCCACCATGCTCACTTGTCTTGGAAAGCCAGCCCTGCCTATTTGGACTGCTGTCTCAATAGGATCCTCCTAGGTTAGCGGCTGTGAGGAAGGGGTGGGGGAAGAACACTGTTTCTCCTGCTACTGTGCCATGGCAGGCACTGCGGTGAGCCCTAGGTCTGCACAATGCGTGCAGGGTCTCCAAGGGCGCAGGGTCCCATGTGTTCAGAGTCTCCAGCGGTGCCTGTGCGCATGCTCAGTTGCTCAGCCGCGTCCCTCTCTTTGCGATCCCGTGGACTGTAGCCCGCTGCGCTCCACTTGCATGCAATTTTCCAGGCAAGAATACTGGAGTGGGTCGCCATTTCCTCCTCCAGGAGATCTTCCCAACCCAGGGATCGAACCCACCTCTCCTGTGTTTCCTTATATATCACTGCAATTTTATATATACATAGATAGTGGTGGAAGATAGAAAATACACAAGGAAAAACATATGATCACTTAGGCTATTACTAATAACTTACATGCAGAGTACATCATGCAAAATGATGGGCTGGATGAAGCACAGGCTGGAATCTAGATTTCTGGGAGAAATATCAATAACCTCAGATATGCAGATGACACCACCCTTATGGCAGAAATGAAGAGGAACTAAAGACCCTCTTGATGAAGGTGAAAGAAGAGAGTGAAAAAGTTGGCTTAAAACTCAACATTTAAAAAACTAAGATCATGGCATCTGGTCCCATCACTTCATGGCAAATAAATGGGGAAACAATGGAAACAGTGACAGACTTTATTTTCCTGGGCTCCAAAATCACTGTAGACAGCCATGAAATTAAAAGATGCTTGCTCCTTGGAAGAAAAGCTATGACCAGTCTAGACAGCATATTAAAAAGCAGAGACATTACTTTGCCAACAAAGGTCTGTATAGTAAAAGCCATGGTTTTTCCGGTAGTGATGTATGGATGTGCGAGTTGGACCATAAAGAAGAATTGGACTGTGGTGTTGGAGAAGACTCTTGAGAGTCCCTTGGACAGCAAGGAGATCAAACCAGTCAATCCTAAAGGAAATAAACTCTGAATATTCATTGGAAAGACTGATGGGGAAACTCCAATACTTCGCCCACCTGATGTGAAGAGCCTACTCATTAGAAAAGACCCTGATGCTGGGAAAGATTGAAGGCAGGAGGAGAAGGGGATGACAGAGGACAAGATGGTTGGATGGCATCATCACCTCAATGGACACGAGTTTCAGTAAGCTCCAGGAGATGACGAAGGACAGGGAAGCCTGGCATACTGCAGTCCATGAGGTTGCAAAGAGTCAGACATGACTGAGTGGCTGGACTGAACTGAACTAAGTTCTGAGGGAAGTCAGGACTTGTAAGCAAGAGTTGCTGGGTGAGGGAGGGGTTGAAGACTCTAGAAAGCTGATTGGATGAGAAGAGAGGGCCTCTGGGCTGGTGGGCTGAAGCAGAAGGAACATCTCTGTTGGTTGTTCTCTTTCAGCTTCAGCCCCAAACCTCATCCCCAACCCTCCACCAAAGGTGCTAGAAGGCCGGAAACTGTGTCTCCCGCACCACCTGCCCACACACCCATGCACTGTGGGAGGAGGCCAGACAGGTCCCTATGCCTCCTCCTCGGGGCAGGGTTTGGTCTTTCTTGTACTGCGGCTCAATATCCCTGCCAGTCGCCCCTTTGGCAGTTTTACCTACCAGCAGCAGTTCCCTGATCTCCACAGGACCATGATGCTCGATTGTGTCTGCAAAGCTAATCCTTTCTAATCCTTTCAACCAACGCATTGGATCCCCTAAATGGCATCTTTCTCTCCTTCCAAAGCAATTATTAGAGTGGCTTCTCTTTTCCTGATTCAATTCCAGCTGATATACACTGTGAGTGCAGAGTTCTGAGGTGGGAACACATGTATTGGAGAGAGAGAGCCTGATAGGGCTGGAGGAAGGGAAAATGGTGCAGTAGTGGGGAGACTGAAGAGTTGATTCACGCACACCCCAAGAATGGCCTTGTGAAACACCCTGAGTCTGGATTTTATTCTGAAGGCTCTGAGAAGGCACTGGGGAGTTAAGATGAGGGAGAGAATTAAATAGGAAAGGGGAAAAATGGGCAAGACTGAATTGAAGAAACAGAACTAAGGAAGTATCAATAAGTAAGTACCTAGAGGGGTGTGATGGAGGGGGGCTGGGAGGAGGCTTGAGAGGAAGGGGATATAAGTATACATATAGCTGATTCATATGTGGTCGTACAGCAGAAATTAACACAGCATTGTAAAGAAAGCACATTCCAGTTAATGAATTAAACTTTAAAAAAAAGAGACTTGATTATGATCCAAGCCTCTAGGCATGGCCAAAGGTTCTGGAGAGAAATAATTGGGGCACTTATTAGGTCACAGCTATTGGAGCAAGGATGGTTTTCCAAGGGTTTTACAAAGTAAACAGCTTGTTAAATTAAAAAAAAAAAAGTAAATAAATAAGTTAAATAATGAGGCTATGAATAACATGTTCTAGAAAAGAAAATGGCTGAAAGGTAGTCACTAAGTCGTGTTCAACTCTTGTGACCCCATGGACTGTAGCCTGCCAGGCTCCTGTGTCCATGAGATTCTCCATGCAATAGTACTGGAGTGGGTTGCCATTTCCTTCTCCAGGGGATCTTCCCGACCCAGGAATCGAAATCAGGTCTCTTGCACTGCAGGCAGATTCTTTACCAACTGAGCTATGAGGGAAGCCCAATATAGTAACTATTTGTCAACATCTGAAGTGCTCTTTTTAATTTCTTGCATTTGCGAGACATTTTCCATCTATTCCAAAGACAGAGGAAGACCAGACTCAAACTATGGAAGTGTTCAGGTTAGTGACATGGGAAAAAAAAAAAACCAAGAACCCTGATTGCAGAAAGAGTTTGAACACCCTCTTTTTTTGGGAATCTATATAAACAAGATAGACAACTAGTGATTTTTAGTGGGATGAAATCTAATTTGAAGACAGTACTGCGTGTCCCTAGCAGTTGGATCTGCGCAATTATGGATAATTTGGTCTCATGTTTAAATTCACTCCTGGAAATTTTGGCCTTAATTCTAATTATGTTTGTTTACCTTACCACAGCCGAATGTGGTCCACTGGAGAAGGGAATGGCAAACCACTTCAGTATACTTGCCTTGAGAACCCCATGAACAGTAACAAAGGGCAAAATGATAGGATACTGAATGAGGAATTCCCCAGGTCGGTAGGTGCCCAGTATGCTACTGGAGCTCAGTGGAGAAATAATGTTCATTGGAGGGACTGATGCTAAAGCTGAAACCGCAATACTTTGGCCACCTCATGCGACGAGTTGACTCACTGGAAAAGACTCTGATGCTGGGAGGGGTTGGGGGCGGGAGGAGAAGGGGACGACGGAGAATGAGATGGCTGGATGGCATCACCGACTCTGTGGACATGAGTTTGAGTGAACTCCGGGAGTTGGTGATGGACAGGGAGGCCTGGCGTGCTGTGATTCATGGGGTTGCGGAGAGTCGGACACGACTGAGCGACTGAACTGAACTGAACTGAACCTTCTGTGTGCTCAGAAAGGCTGGTTTCTCCATCTTCCATAAAAGATAGTCTTCGTGTTAGAGAAACAAGTCTAGAAATTATCTTATAATATTGTCATATATTATATCACTACATTAACGGTGATAAGAAATCACGAGTCATTGCGTCTTGAACATGTGATAGGGCTGTGGCAGGAACCCAGGTAACAGGCAAGGGGACCCATAGGCAGGCAGAGATCAAGGAAACAGGGCGGCTACCGTCTGTAATGACCTGCCAGCTCACCCACTGACGCAGGCACTCCGCTTAAGTTGCTGAGGTCAAGGTTTCAGCTAATCACGATGATGTCACAGGAACAGAATATGAAACATGACATTCAGCACTCACACAGCCTTCACCTGTCAGCTCTGGGCCCAGACGGAGACTGTCCATTCGAATCAGGTCCCACTTGGACTAGTGGTCTCTCACCTGGAGTTGGGAGGGGTGGGGCATGGATCGTGTTTTTGCCCTGAAGATGGAAACCTGGAAAGCAGACCTAAAACTACATCCTGAATCCTGAGGCCAAATGGAGTGGGAGGCCCAGGTCTGGGAGAGAGGATGAGATACAGGAAGGGGAACAAGTCATGGGGGAGGTGGGCCGGAGCGATGCTGCGGGTGCTGCCGCCCCTCCCTGGCGTCGTGCTCGGAAGGGACAGGGCCTGAGCCTGACGTCACTGACACCTGGCCCAGAAACCTGGCTCTGTGTCACTGCTTGGGGTGTGTTAGGCAAAGTACTTGACCTTTTTGAGTCTCCATATCCTCTTTTTGTAAATGGGAATACTGTAGGTCTTCATTATCCAGGAGTAATTGATACGGGGGAAAAAAGCTTGAATCTCTCTAAACAGGAACCAAAGTTTCATAGCAAATAATTTAGTAACAAGTTTGATTGCAACCCGATCTTTAGAAATGAAGCTAAAAGTGATGTATAAGAATTATCTTGTTTTATAGTTAGTAAAATACAGGTTATAATTACTGCAGTGTGCTCATTTCTAGAACAACAAGTAAGTCAGATTTGATTGCAGGGTTGTGGCATGTTTTTCCTGATGACATACTGCAGGGCTCCATCATCTTCTCTAAGCATCTCTGCTAATATTTTGATAGGCAAAGAATTTTTTCCCCATAATGTGGCATCCTATTGTCAATATATTCCTTTCAAGAACAAATAGGGAAAGAATAAATTGTTGTCTTAAACTGTAACTTTTTACAGCTGCTTTGGAAATTCTATTGATCATTTTCATTTCTGGCAATATGGTAGGCTAGATATCCCCCAAAACCTTCTCTCTCTGCAAAACATTTAGAGATTCTGTACAAATTTTAAAAAGTTTCCCTTTAAGTGTAGAGTTGACTCATGAGAATAAAGGCAGCCCTCAGGGTAAGAAATGGAAGGAGGCTACAAACGTGACTTGCAGCAGCCTTTGGTTGGGCAAAGGGGAACTGAAGCAGAGACCGCTGTTGGAAATGTGGACCCTCAAAGGGTCACCCTCAGTGAAAGGAGGGCTTGGAAAAAACCCACCCAGGACAAAGTGAGCTATACAGTGTCTGCTGCAGTTTGGGTAGTGGAACTATGGAAGATTTGCACAAGTATGTTTTGTTGTGTATCTCCTAAGGCCTTTTCAGACACATGCGCACATGCAGGTCTGCATGAGTTCCTAGCAAACTGTTCTGTAATCTGCTATTTTCCTCTTCCTTTTAGAGCTCTTCCATTGTGCCCATATGCATCTATCTGATTTTCTAATGGCTGCAGATAGCACATAGTATGGATATGATTTCATGTGAAATTATAAAACCATACCACATTTCTAATTTCCCTTTACTTTTCCATTGAATTTAGCACTTTCTAATGTACTCAATACTTATCCATTATATTTATTTTCTGTTTCTTCCCATACTCAAGGAAATGTCAAGGGTACAAGGATTTGTGTTGTGTTTCATTCATTGATGGACCCCATGTGCTTTTAGAACAGGGCCTGTCACATAGTAGATTCTCAAGCAAACACTTGCTGAATCAACTGAATTAATCAATGAGTTACACTTCAACCAATTCCCCAATGACTTATATAATTTCACGACTCTAAAGAATACTACAAACATCATCACATGTGCTTCTACTATACAAAGCCACAGTCAGATCCTCTACCTCTAATCTGCACTAGATTAGAAACTGTATGGAAAATGACCTTGGTGGATGAGAGAACTTGCTATGATTTCACTCATGATTATTTATAGTAGATATGTAATAAACAGCTCTATTAGAAGTATCAGCAGCCTCAGACATGCAGATGATGCCACTCTAACGGCAGAAAGTGAAGAGGAACTAAAGAGCCTCTTCGTGAGGGTCAAAGAAGAGAGTGAAAAACCCAGCTTAAAACTCAACATTAAAAAAATTATGGCATCCAGTCTTACCCCTTCATGGTATAGAGAAGGGGAAAAAGTGGAAGCAGTGACAGACTTTATTTTCTTGGGCTCCAAAATCAGTTCTGATGGTGACTACAGCCATAAAATGAAAAGACACCTGCTCCTTGGAAGGAAAACTATGACCAACCTAGACAGCATATTAAAAAGCAGAGACATAACTTTGCCAACAAAGGTCCATATAGTCAAAGTTATGGTTTTTCCAGTGGTCATGTATGGATGTGAGAGTTGGACCCTAAAGAAGGCTGAGCACTGAAAGAACTGATGCTTTCAAATTGTGGGGCTGGAGAAGATTCTTGAGAGTCCCTCGGACTCTCAAATGATGATCAAACAGTCAGTCCTAAAGGACTGACTTCAATTATATCAATCCTAAAGGAAATCAACCCTGAATATCATTGGAAGGACTGATGAAGCTAAAGCTGAAGCTGCATTACCTTGGTCAACTGATGCAAAGAGCTGACTCATTGGAAAAGACCCTGATGCTGGGACGGATTGAAGGCAAAAGAAGAGGGTGGCAGAGGATGAGATGGTTAGATAGCATCACCAACTCAATGGACATGAATTTGAGCCAACTCCAGGAAACAGCAAAGAACAAGAGAACCTGGAGTGCTGCAGTCCATGGGTCGCAAAGAGATGGACACAACTTAGCAACTGAACAACAACAACAATACAATGTGTAAAATAGATAACTAATGAAGGCCTACTGTATAGCACAGAAACGTCTACTCAATACTTTGTAATGACCTCTATGGGAAAGGAATCTAAAAGAGGGTGGATATATGTATAACTGATTCACTTTGCTATACAGCAGAAAAAACAACATTGTAAATCAACTACACTCCAATAAAAAAAATTTTTTTAAAGCAATGTTTATTTTCTGTGAGAAATGTTCTCAGACAATGAAATGTGGAATGTGATAGAGGATCAGGGAATGACCACCACATCACAGCAACATTAGATGTGAAGAAGAAATTTGGTGAGTAAAATACAGGAAGCAAGAAATCAGCAGAAGCCCACTGTATAGAGGGGCCACCTTGCCTCCTGCCTCCCAGTGCATTTTCCTACTATATCAGGACTTTTTCCCAATTTCACACTCCACAACATTCCCCTGAAGGATATTCTATCCATCAGCATCCCTTGAAGAAGCAAGAAATGACCAGATATTCTATTTTAAAGAATGCGTTCTCTTTTTTTCTTAATATTTTTCTGCCTCAGGTGCTTCAGAGAACAGTAACAAAACCCCACTGCTCTAAAAGGGGTGCAACTCCATATGAAAGCAGGATTTGCACCGGATTTCTCCAAACCCTACCTCCCATTCTTCAACTGAAGGGGCACAGCATCTTCTGGTTTCTCTCCCAGGAGGCATGGTTCTGAGCATCCTGACTGAGTGCCCTGCAGAAGAAGAGTTCACCTCTTCACTGTTAGGGTTCCTCCTCCCACACCTCAACTTTCAGGGCTGCCAGTCCCCACAGGGTCAGCCAGACAATAAAGAGTGACTTTCAGGACTTCCCCGCTGGTCCAGTGGTTAAGAATCTGTCTGCGAATGCAGGGACACTGGTTTGATCCCTGGTCCTGGAATATTCCACATGCTGAGGGGTAACTAAGCCTGTGTGCCACAACTACTGGAGCCCGTGAATCCTAGAGCCTGTGCTCAGCAACAAGAGAAATCACTGCGATGAGAAGTCCGTGCACCACAATGAGAGAGTAGCCCCCGCTTTCCTCAAATGGAGGAAGTCTGAGGGCAGCAATGAGGACCTAGAACAGTCAAAAAAGAGAATAAATTACTTAAATTAAATTTTAAAAGACAGTATTAAAAGAAAAAAAGAGTGGCTTTTTTCAGGCCTCTTTGACTGTGGCCCCTGCCATACTCCTTCCATTCCAGACACACACCCCCTGATTGCCCTGAGCCTGCCCTAATCTCTGTGGACCTCTTTTGTACTTGGGCTTGGATGCTCTCTGCTTTTGTCTGCATGTAGCAAAGCCCTAACATTTGCAGGGCTGGGATTTGAGAACACATGGAACTTCGGACGGTATAGTTGCAATACTGTAAAGCAATAAATTGTGCTAAGAAACTGCTATAATGTGCTTCATTCTTTTGCCTGGTCAAATATACCACCTAAAAACCATATAAAAAATTGTATACATGTGTTACTTTTGGCAAAATATCAAAGACAATTGAATTTAATCACTAATGCTTTGTGTTTGGGTATTCTGTTGATGGGTCAGGAGGTAGAAATACACATATTTTAGCTTTACTTAAATAATTTTAATTTACAATGGTCATTAATTATAATTTGACTTTCTGTTAATTTTGTAGGTAATTTTGAAGATTTTTTTTTTTTTTCAAAAAAGTTAAGTTTTAAGCATGTGAAAAATTACTTTGACCTTTGGCCACACCATGCAGCACACGGGATCTTAGTTCCCCAACCAGGGATCGAACCTTTGACCCTACAGTGGAAGTGTGGAGTCCCAGTGATGGGACTGCTAGGGAAGTCCTCATGGGACTTGATTTTAAACCAGGACTCAGCTCATGTCATTGAACTGGCTTTTTTGTACATGAGCGCCCACTCCAGTGAAGTCTCCTTGAGGACCTGTGGCTTAAAGCCAAAATTTATTTGTATTTTGTTGTGTTTCAAAGGGAACACATTTAATTTGTCAAATGCAAAATTATATTGAATCTGTTTTCCAACTACTCCTGCCATCCTATTTATATGTGTGCATGCTATGTCACATCAGTCATGTCCAATTCTTTGTGGCCCCGTGGACTGTAGTCCACCAGGCTCCTCTGCCCATGGAATTTTCCAGGCAAGAATATTGGAATGGGGTGCCATGCCCTCCTCCAGGGGATCTTCTCGACCCAGGGATTGAACCCATGTCTTTTATGTCTCCTGCATTGACAGGCAGGTTCTTTATCAGGAGCTCCACCTGGGAAGTTCCATCCTGTTTGTGTGCCCGGGGGGAAAGGCACCATTCTCTGGAAGAAGATGGTGCCTGTTCCTGGGCTGACAGACTCAGCCGTGGGTCCGTCTGTGGATCTCATTCTTGCTGTGGGATCACACATGGTTTCTCTGCACCAGCCGCTCTAAATCCTGACCCTGTGACCCGAAGTCCTGCGCTTCTGAAAGTCTTCTTTTTGCCCACTTTTGAGTGAATCCCTTCTTTGTAGAAACTGAACACTAACCAGGGACAGTAGAAAGCCTGGAAAAGAATAGGGAAGACCCACAGATTATTCTTCTCCTCTTATGTGAGACACAGGAGGTTTTGGAAATGTTAAGTTTGAGGCCTCTTATTGGTAGAGACATCAGACTCAGAAGTATTTCTTTGCTTCATCTCAAAGGATCAATGAAGACACTGAACAAAAGATGGGAAAGATTAAACATCACAATTTTACTCATGTTTATGATTCAGTTAAGACTTCTGAGTCAGACTTGCATGGATTGAACAGAAAATAAAGACGACAGTCATATATTTCAGACCCTCATAATCCTATTCTAAATATGTCCCTAAAACAAATAAATTCAGAACTGAAATAAGCTATTTCATGAGGCCATAAGTCCTTAAGGAAGTAAACCAGAGGCACTGTAAACTTCTCCCAGGGAAATTGAGATAAACAACAGAGAACTAATCATGTGCTTGGGTCAAGGCCAAGCCAAACAGAGTAACAAGGGCTTCCTCCAGCAGAAGGAAACTTCAGACCCCCCCCAACCCCGAGTCTTGCTCTTCACCTCTCCTGAGTCCTCTCTACTGACACCATGGTCTGCTGTGGTTGTGGAAGTTGTGGTGATGGCTGTGGTGGGGCTGTGGTAGTAGCTGTGGTGGGGGCTGTGGTGGGGCTGTGGTAGTAGCTGTGGTGGGGGCTGTGGTGGGGCTGTGGTGGTGGCTGTGGTGGGGCTGTGGTGGGGGCTATGGTGGTGGCTGTGGCCGTAGCTGTGGTGGGGGCTGTGGTGGGGCTGTGGTGGTGGCTGTGGCCGTAGCTGTGGTGGGGGCTGTGGTGGGGCTGTGGTGGTGGCTGTGGCCATGGCTCTGGTGGTGGCTGTGGTGGTGGCTGTGGCCGTGGCTATGGTGGGGGCTGTAAGGGGCTGTGGTGGAGGCTGTGGCTGTGGCTGTGGTAGTAGCTGTGATGGGGCTGGGTGGTGGCTGTGGCCGTAGCTGTGGTGGTGGCTGTGGTGGGGCTGTGGTGGGGGCTGTGGTGGTGACTGTGGCCGTAGCTGTGGTGGGGGCTGTGGTGGTGGCTGTGGTGGTGGCTGTGGTGGGGCTGTGGTGGTGGCTGTGGCCGTAGCTGTGGTGGGGGCTGTGGTGGGGCTGTGGTGGTGGCTGTGGTGGGGGCTGTGGTGGTGGCTGTGGCCGTGGCTGTGGTGGTGGCTGTGGTGGGGCTGTGGTGGTGGCTGTGGTGGGGCTGTGGTGGGGGCTGTGGTGGTGGCTGTGGTAGTAGCTGTGGTGGGGGCTGTGGTGGGGCTGTGGTGGTGGCTGTGGACATTGTTGTGGTGGGGGCTGTAGAGGCTGTGGTGGGGGCTGTGGTGGGGGCTGTGGGGGCTGTAGGGGCTGTGGTTGTAGCTGTGGTAGTAGCTGTGGTGGGGCTGTGGTGGTGGCTGTGGCCATAGCTGTGGTGGGGGCTGTGGTGGGGCTGTGGTGGGGGCTGTGGTGGGGCTGTGGTGGTGGCTGTGGTAGGGCTGTGGTGGTGGCTGTGGCCGTAGCTGTGGTAGGGGCTGTGGTGGGGCTGTGGTGGGGGCTGTGGTGGGGGCTCTGGCCGTAGCTATGGTGGGGGCTGTGGTGGGGCTGTGGTGGGGGCTGTGGTGGGGGCTGTGGTGGTGGCTGTGGCTGTGGTGGGGCTGTGGTGGGGGCTCTGGTGGTGGCTGTGGCTGTGGTGGGGCTGTGGTGGTGGCTGTAGTTGTGGCTGTGGCCGTGGCTCTGGTGGTGGCTGTGGTGGTGGCTGTGGCCATGGCTGTGGTGGGGGCTGTAGGGGCTGTGGTGGAGGCTGTGGCCGTGGCTGTGGTGATGGCTGTGATAGTAGCTGTGGTGGGGGCTGTGGTGGGGGCTGTGGCCGTAGCTGTGGTGGGGGCTGTGGTGGGGCTGTGGTGGGGGCTGTGGTGGGGCTGTGGTGGTGGCTGTGGTGGTGGCTGTGGTGGGGGCTGTGGCTGTGGTGGGGCTGTGGTGGGGGCTGTGGTGGTGGCTGTGGCTGTGGTGGGGCTGTGGTGGGGGCTGTGGTGGTGGCTGTGGCTGTGGTGGGGCTGTGGTGGTGGCTGTAGTTGTGGCTGTGGCCGTGGCTCTGGTGGTGGCTGTGGTCATGGCTGTGGTGGGGGCTGTAGGGGCTGTGGTGGAGGCTGTGGCCGTGGCTGTGGTGATGGCTGTGATAGTAGCTGTGGTGGGGGCTGTGGTGGTGGCTGTGGCCGTAGCTGTGGTGGGGGCTGTGGTGGGGCTGTGGTGGGGGCTGTGGTGGGGCTGTGGTGGTGGCTGTGGTGGGGGCTGTGGTGGTGGCTGTGGCTGTGGTGGGGCTGTGGTGGGGGCTGTGGTGGTGGCTATGGCCGTAGCTGTGGTGGGGCTGTGGTGGTGGCTGTGGTGGGGCTGTGGCCGTGGCTCTGGTGGTGGCTGTGGTGGGAGCTATGGCCATGGCTGTGGTGGGGGCTGTAGGGGCTGTGGTGGTGGCTGTGGCCGTGGCTGTGGTGATGGCTGTGATAGTAGCTGTGGTGGTGGCTGTGGCCATGGCTGTGGTGGGGGCTGTAGGGGCTGTGGTGGAGGCTGTGGCCGTGGCTGTGGTGGGGCTGTGATAGTAGCTGTGGTGGGGGCTGTGGTGGGGGCTGTGGCAGCTGCACCACCTGCAGATGCTACCAGGTCAGCTGCTGTACCAGCTGCTGCCCCTGCTGCCACGGCTGCTGTGGGGGCTGCTGCTGCTGTGTCCCTGTGGTCTGCTGCCACCGCCGCACCTGCAGATGCATCTCGTGTGGCTCCAGGGTGGGAAGGGCAGTTGTCAGAAGTGAGGCTGCCACTAGGCAGCGTCCTCTTGACAGGTGCTTAGATTTTTAGACGTCCTAAACTTTCAGCTCATCTGGTTCATCTAAACATCTAGCTTATACTTTAATAGAAAGACAACTGCTCAGAGGTCAGAAGTCCCAAATTCACATCCGTGCTCTGCCAGAGCAACCTAACCATGAGTGGGTCACCTCAGCTTCTCTGAATCTTACTGTCTTACTTATCTATACAGCAAAAAGATTGAGCTAAGAATCTCCATGAACCTTTACAGCTTTAGCAGTACATATATCTACTGAGCTCTCAAAATTAAATTCACAGTTTCTCTACCCCACAGACTCATGTATTTTCTTTGGTTATAGTGGGCATTAAATTTGTTTATGTATATATAAACAACTCTCAATCCAATATGATCCATTAATCAAAATTCTCTAGGCAAGCTTGGTACTGAGGGTGCAAAAGTTCCTATTAATGAGCTCAGTGGTGGAATGAAATAATACTCTCAAAGATATTTCATTCTTTTGAAACATTTACTTTTCTGCTTTTGGGATTTCTCCACCTGTATTCCTACTTTATGGGCTTCCCCAATGACCCAGCAGTAAAAAATCCACCTGCAAGGCAGGAGACACAGGAGAGGTAGGTTCGATCCCTGGTTCAGAAAGATCCCCAGGAGGCAGAAATGGCAACCCATTCCAGTATTCTTACCTGGGAAGTCCCATGGGACAGAGGAGCCTGGAGTGTTAAAGTCCATGGGGGTCACAAAAGAGTCAGACACGACTAAGCACAGCTTCCTACTTGTATTTGTTATATACTGTACATTTCTTACAGTTCCTAATGTTCCCTAATCTTCCTGAATATAATTTATGAATAAAACTCTGGGAAAATATGGTATCTCACAGTCTTGTTTTGATGTCACTTTTTCGGAGAGACGGGAGTGACATAGTTGATGTTTGGCAACATGTTGCAAAGGTTAGGAAGGTTATAATGCCAAAGACAGAGGGTACACTGTGTTTACTGGGGGTAATGCTAGCTACTGTAACACTGACACATTATATGATGACAACTCAATAGACATTTATTGCTTGTTGATGGCAACTATCTTGAACGGTTCTAGATGGATAGAAAGGGAAGGGCATGGGGCCTCTAACTGGTAGAGATTTAGGTTGATGAAAGCTGATATTTTCAGCACATGACTTCCAAGGCAGCTTACTTGTCTGCAAACTATGGATGGAAAAGAAGAAAATAGATAGTGTCTGTCACTTTGTAAGTGTCTTAGATTGAAAGTGACTTGTCATTGGTTAGAAGAAGTCAAATGGCCCAACCTAGTTGCATGGGAAACTGGGAACTATAGTTCCCAGACACTTCTCAACCACTGTCTTATGAAAAGTGAAAGCATGAATGTTGATGGACAGTTAGCCATATCTGCGTATAAAGCCCAAGTTCTAATAAAACCCTCAGCTGGTTTGACTGGAGTGTGTTTAGAAGAGGATGCCTGGCAGGACATGGGTGGGTGTTTAATGCCCATTCAATAGTGCATGAATTCCTCCTGGGGTGGTTATCCAGAGTATTGTGAGGTACACTCGGAGCATGGTTGGAGCTGCTTACGATCACGTAAACTTTCACAGGCAGAAGATGGTAAGAGCTAGAGAATTTGAGCAAATGTGGCCCCTGATGTTTGACTATGATCCTTACTGCTCCTAGGTCCACAGTGTGCATGGGACTAGGAGGGGAAGCTTCGGGTTAGGGGAAGGAACAGAACAAAGTGCTTCTGCATTACCTCTTATTTTCACCCATGGCACAAGCATGACGTGACCACAACTCCGTGCTCTCTCACATGTTAACTCTCTTCTGTCTTGAAGAAACACATTTTCCTAATATTCTTAAGGGTGTTCTCATTTGGAATGTTACATGTCAGCCTAGACATATATCTAGACATTCTAGACATCCAAGCCATGGAAGAAACAGAAACATGACCGAAATCACTTAAATGATACATAGTAATGGTAACCCTCCATACTCTAGAGAAAGTTTCCTTCCATACCATTTAAATGAAATCACTATGGTGAATTATCTTGTTCAATGTCCGTGTCAATGTCATTCTAGTATACGTTTCTGTACAGTAGAGATTGTGATGATTAAAGACTACATTTTCCAGAATACTCTACCTCTAAGGTCTGGATGTTGCAGTGATTAGATCAATCCTTGTGCTATACTGAAACAGAGGAAGATCCTATTGTCCTTGCCTCCTCTTCCATGTAGTTACCCTGCTTTTAGTCTGCAGAAAAACTTTAACCAAACAATATTTAACCAGAGAAGTGAGAAAATGCAGACATGAAGGAGAACAGTCAAAGGAGACCAAATGATAGCTTGGTCATTAAGGAAAGACAAGGACCTTTAGTTCCTCTTCAAGAGCAATGGATAATATTCTGAGCCATGTCCTGTGAGCTGTCTTCTAGATACTGAAACCCCAGTTGGAGAAGTTAACTATATGATGACCAGACTGTAGCCATGACATAAACTGCCACAATTCTGACAAGTGGTCTCAAGGAAATGAGAACAAACCAACCCTGGAACCGAAGGTTAACTGTATTTAAAACAATCAAGATGATGTTGGTCAGATCACCGACGACCAATTTCAAGATGACAGTCAGAGCTGACTGTGCTGTTGTTGCATGTAGCCCCCTCCCTCAGCCTATAAAACCTTTGCACCATGATTCTCAGTGGTGGGGGGCAGCGGGAGAGTCAGCCTTTGGACTGGAGTCTGTCCTCCCCTCTGTTGCTGGCATCTGAAATAAAGCAAACTTTCCTTTCCCCCAGTTTGCTTCTTTATTGGCTTTTGAGCAGCAAGCAGCCAGACCTCACTTTTGGTAACAATATGGAAGGCAGCAGGGCTTCCCAGATGGTGCCAGTGGTTAAGAACTCATCTGCCAATGCAGGAGATGTAAGAGATGCGGTTTCCATCCTTGAGTCCGAAAGATCTTCTGGAGAAGGAAATGGCAACCCACTCCAGTGTTCTTGCCTGGAGAATCCCATGGACAGAGGAGCCTGGCGGGCTACGGTCAATAGGGTCATGCAGGGTCAGACACGACTGAAGTGACTTAGCATGCACTGGAAGACAGCAAGGAGGTGGAGGCCCTCTTTCAGCTACTTCTGTCTGTGGCTCTGGAAGAAGATGGGTGCGGGAGGAGGTTTTGAGCTTTATGTACTGTCACAGTGTTAAGAAGCAGTTGCAGTGACAGCAGAAGTCAAATTCAGTGTTCCGGGGTCTTGTTACCACTCTTATATGTTTGGAGGGGCAGGGGCAACAGCAATGGCTGTGGCTCCCTGGACTGTGACTGTTGTGGTGCATGCTTGAGTCTGACCCTTGCAGAGGTGGTTTCTCAATTTCCCCACCTTTCTGAGGACCGCAGAGGCAGAAGCTCTCCTGCAGCCACTTGGCAGTCATGTCCTGGGAGGCATTCCTGGAGGCCACACTGGAGCCTGCCCTTTCAGACCTCCCAGAAGTTTTGTAAACACACACAAATCCCCAGTTACACTAAGTGAAAGTGAAGTCGCTCAGTCGTGTCCGACTCTTTGCGACCCCATGGACTGTAGCCCACCAGGCTCCTCCATCCATGGAATTTTCTAGGCAAGAGTACTGGAGTGGGTTGCCATTTCCTCCTCTAGGGTATCTTCCCACATTTGTGTGAAATGTGGTAAAGTCTCCCACATTTCAGGCAGACACTTTACTGTCTGAGCCAATACGGAATCCCTCAATTACACTTCCTCCAGCTTAATATAGCTAGAAGAGTTTGAGTTTTCTGCAACTGACTCTGATACACAAAATATCATTCTGACCATCTTTTTGTGTCAGATTCTAGCCATCTTCCAAAGCCTAGAGGAATCCTGATTCTTTGCCCATCTTTTTTTTCTGAATTTCTTTTGCTGTTTTAGTATGGCGTGTGACAAGTTATCTGTATACTTTTCTATCCCTGGTGTTAGTAACTTCCAGCTTTTGTTTGAAAAAAAGAGAAAAAAAAAGGAAACCCAGTTAAAGTATTAACAAAGAGAAAATTTATTGTAAGAATAGATAGCCAATGGGAATTAGAAGTATGTCTCAGGAAACTCCAACAGGGGCTCTTCAACCTAGAGGGGTGGGATAGGGAGGAAGACGGGAGGGAGGTTCAAAATGGAGGGGATATATGTATACCTGTGACTGGTTCATGTTGAAGTTTGACAGAAAACAATAAAATTCTGTAAAGCAATTATCCTTCAATTAAAAAATAAACTAAAAAAAAGAATATAGAGGCATCTCAGGAAACAAAGATAGGATCCACAGTCAGTCTTCATAGGGTAGAGATTAAGAAGTAGAAACCCTGTTTTGTGTGTATGAGCATACAGCCTGAAACTGAACCCTAACATTTCAACTAATTAAGAATGTTTGCAGTGGAGAAAATATATTTTTTTCCCAATCTCATATATATTCATTTTTTTGTTGAACAACTTCAAACTAAGGAACTTTCATAGTTGATATTAATATCAATACAAGAAAAAATAGGTTATATTAATTGGATACTCTTATTTTTACTTTTTATATGGCATACTAGTAAAATGTATTAGAAGAGTGTACCTTAAACTTTTTAAAGATTTTTCTGCCTATTTTCATGCATAAATTTATCTAGTAGCACTTATAGACTTTTTCCACCTATCTTCCTCCACCCCATCGTAATATAAAATCATCCTTACTTCCTGTAATACTCATAATACCTGCCCTATTGGACTCTGAACTGCTTTCTGTAATTTTTTTTTATAAGTGCTGAGCTTTAACTAGAAGGCACAGGACAAAAGGCAAAACAGTGCCAGACAAACAGACTCCCCAGACAGGATTTCTCCTAAACCAGGGGGTGACCATGACCTGCTTCGAAGGATGGACAGCCTGCAATGGATTCAGCCTGCTGGTTCTACTTCTGTTGGGAGTAATTCTCAACGCAATACCTTTAATTGTCAACTTTGTTGATGAAGGCCAATTTTTTGAAAACCCCATCTCCTGCTTTGAATGGTGGTTCCCTGGAATCATTGGAGCAGGTGTGATGGTGAGTGAAATTTACTTGACTCAGTTTGGGGAAAGGCCTGCCTATTATATTGAAGATGATCTAAAAACAACCTTGCAGCCTTGCAGTGAGCTTTGTCTTGGCTTAGGATATACTGCAGGGAAATGGGTATGGTATTAACTTGTATTGGCATCAGTGAAGAATGACAATTTAAATGAGCTGTTGTATAAGCTAAGGAGCTTGGGCCAAAAAATAATAATACGTTGATAAAAGTTGGTCGGGTTATTATGTATTATACTGTTACCAAATCCAGGTCTGGCAGCTCACTGCTCAAAAGCCATTAGAGTTCAGGCTGGTGGAAAGCAAAGTTTGCCAGCAATTGTGTGGGGGGTGGTAGGGGTCATGCCTGTCCAAAATCCAACTCCCCCAAACTAACAATCAGTGGGCAAGAGCTTTTATAGACAGAGGGAGGGGGCTACATGCAACAACAGTACAGTCAGCTCTGATGGCCATCTTGAAATTGGTCACCGGTGGTCTGACCAGCGTCATCTCAATTGTTTTAGGTACAGTGAGTCTTCAGTTTCAGTTTGCTCCAATTTTCTTGAGGCCGGTTCTCAGAATTGTGGCAGCTTATGTCATGGCTACATTCTGGTCACCATGTAGTTAATTTTTTCCACCTGGTGGGGATTTCAGTATCTATAAGACAGCTCACAGAACAGGGCTCAGAATATTACCTACAGCACTTGAGAATGAATTAAAATGTCCATGGAATTCTCCAGGAAGAATACTGGAGAGGACAGCCATTCTCTTCTCCAGGGGATCTTCCTGACCCAGGGATCAAACCCAGGTCTCCTGCATTGCAGGCAGATTCTTTCCCATCTGAGCCACCAGGGAAGCCTGTTTAATGACTACATTGTTATCATTTGGTCTCCTTTCACTGTTTCCCTTTGTTTCTGCATTTTCCCACTTCTCTGATTAACCTTTTCTTTGGCTAAAGTTTTTCCACAGACAAAAGGCAGGCTGAGGACCTGGGGAGCAAGGATCATAGGAGGCTGTTCCATTTCAAACTTCTTCACATATAAGTCCCCTATCCCAAGCTTCAGATGTAGTGGTAAAGACTTTTTTAATTCATTGCCTCAGCTTTCCTTTATCAATCCCAGTCTTTAGGTATTCACGGGAATACAACAGGTGCAGGAAGTGCTCAGTAGGAAGGGGGAGGGACATTCCATGCCCCGTGCACCTACTGGATGAAAATTGCGAGGCATGAATATGACACTGCCTGCACCTAGGGGAGTTGACCTAAGAGGTTTGGGACTTGAAACCCTGGCTCTCTCTTACCTCAGGGACTTTTTTGACTCAGATCTTATTTACAACCCAAACATCATGGTGCTTGTTTAGAGTTTGATAATTATTAATAGGCCTATCTTTGTTGAAGTCTGTAGCCAAGCAGTGTAAGGTAGAACTGCCCAATGTACCCGGCCATAAATCACCCCAGGCACTTGTAATACATGCAGATTTATATGCCTTTTCCTGGGAATTCTGGTGCAGATGGGTTAGGTGTGACCCGTGGTGTGGCAACAAATCCTGTTTTCAGACCTGGCAGAATATCTGTTCTGGTTGGGTCCCCAATGCATTACTAGCAAATCATTTATCCTGTGATTTTGTTTCCATATCAGTAAAAGTGGGAATGTAATTAAAGTTGAAAAATTCAGCATTCAAGAGGCTTATTTTTGTTATACCATTGAGGACTTACTTAAGGGTGGTCTCATGAATGCACCCTTGTTTGGATGTGCGTTTCTGTTGTAATGATGATCGGTTACTGTTCTTAGTCTTGTTCCCTGACTTACATGAAAAGTCTTTGTTGTTGCTGTTGTTCAGTTGCTCAGTCGTGTCTGACTCTTTGCGACCCCATGGACTGCAGCACGCCAGGCTTCCCTGTCCCTCACCATCTCCCGGAACTTGCTTAGACTCATGTCCATTGAGTTGGTGATGTCATCCAGCCATCTCGTCTCCTTCTCCTCCTGCCTTCCATCTTTCCCAGCATCAGGGTCTTTTCTAATGAGTCGGCTCTTCTCATCACGTAGCCAAAGTGTTGGAGCTCTAGCTTCAGCATCAGTCCTTCCAGTGAATATTCAGGGTTGATTTCCTTTAGGATTGACAGGTTCGATCTCCTTGCTGTTGGGTCATTATATATGAAACAGAGAAAGAGAGACCACTGACTTCATACATTACACTATCTTATTCAAACTCTATAAAAATCTGGTTGAGTAGTTATTCACATTTGTATTTTAACAGACCAAGAGAGGTTAAGAATGTTAACAATGTGGCACAGTAGGCGTGAAACCCAATTCCAGATTTATCAGACTCCAAATGTCTGTTTCCCATCAGTCTTAGCACCATAATCCTCATCACCTGTCTCAGGCTGACAAAGGGAAAGACAAAGTCTACAACTTAACCCACAAACTCAAGTAACCGGGAAACCAAAGCATAGAAAGATTACGTAAGTATGAAATTGATTCAGAGAATCTAGACTTTCTTTCCAGATAAAGTTTCCTTTATCACCCTCAATAAATACTAACAATGTATTGTTATCACACAAGGTTCTTGCTATTGCTCAGTATCATGCAACATCTTCACAGCATCAACAACTCTCTGAAGCATTCAATAGACATTTTATTGACAGATTCAAACTCTAGACTAGGCTCACAAGCAAATAGGTGGATAATAGAAGGGCTATTTTCTTGATCCTCGGCCATGTATAGAATGTGGAAGAATATCTTTTTCAAAGGGAATTGTGTCCTTTACATCAATCTAAATACTGACTTAGTTCAAAATATTGAACTCTCAATATACTTGTATATACACAGAAAAGTTAATGAAGAAGAAATCACTCCCTTAATAAGCACTTTTGTCATAGTTCTTGAAATCCTTCTAATCTGTAGCATTTTAAATTAGTTTCAAAAACAGGGCATTTTGCAGGAAGTTGTTAATAATAAAACTATGGAATTCATCATCGATCACTCCATAAAATACAGTTATTTTACAGCTTTGTGATTTACCCAAAACAGAAACGAATCTTTTCATCTTTGAAACCATGACTAAGAGTATTCAAATATTGTGTTATTATCTTCACTTATTATCTACTAAATGGAAAATCAATACACATTCCTTTCCCAAGTACCAAAAAAACAACTTGAAATGTTTCCTTGAAATATTTCCTCTAAAAAATAGAAAGACTGTTTTATTTTACAGGTTAATTATAAACCTAATCTTAATCATGATTATTTATTGAGTTCACTTACTATGTAATAATCAATTGATTAAAGTCTTAGAGTAGAAATTGTTGAACATTAAACAAATTAGAAAATACTGTTTAATAAGAATTTTCAGAATACAGTTTTTATATTTATAATGAACCATGGTTTTGTGTGTTACTTTCATATTCAAGTACTTTGAGGAGTCCCAGAAATCTGCATTCTAACAGAGTTGTAATGGTCTAAAGCTATTCTGGATTTCATTTATGAAATCCTATGCCTTATTTCTAAAACTGGATGAAAGTAGGGGCTTCTGTAATGAACAGTGAACAACGCTACTTCTTTCCTTTATAAAAACAAAATACTATCAAGAAAAATAGTCTCACAGAATGTATTAGAGTTAATACATTCGAATGTGCTTAGGAATTGAAGAGAAAGAGTATTCTCCAGATTACTTATTTTTGTAGGAGACAATCTGGAAGATTTATAATTCAGTCACACACACACACACACACACACACTTGCACATTTTAATGTCCATCCTATAAAGAGTGTCTCTCTCTCCAAAGTTCTGAATGGGCAAAATGCTTGAAATACAATGAGTTATCAAGTTGCCGGTAACAATGTAAGAAAGATGAGTCAACATGCCAGAAGTCAACCAGGTGAGGATTAATATATGAAAAGCTGTTATTTATAAAACCCCTTTGTGAGAGAGGGGAACTATGAATGTATCTCTTTCAGCATCTCTGAAATAAACTAATCTTCAAGAAATTTAGCAGAGTTTAATTTATACCAATAAGGAACATGGAATGACTTATCCACCTAAATTATAATTTAATGTTGCTCCAAATTTCTTTTAACAGATTAATTTTCTAAATCAGGGTTAGCTTTTTTTTTTCTCTGTGAAAAGCCAGGTAGTGAATATTTTAGGTTCTGGGAGCCAGACAGTCTCCTTCACAACTATTCACCTCTCCTGCTTGTGTACCAAACCAGCATGAAAAATTAAGTAAGTGAATGGGCATGTCTGTGTTTTCATAAAACTTTACAAAAAAGAGGCTGTGGGCCATAGTTTGCCAGTTCCTACTCTAAACTATTTGTTCCTTAAGCTCAGAAGGCAGTGTCACTTACAGGTACAACATAAGACGTGTAGCCCGTGAACACTGACACCTATTTGGGTGCATAAATTCCTTTCCTCTTTTCTCCTGGGCTCTCAGCAGTTGAGGGTCGAGGCTACCATACACACATGTGCCGTCTGAATCATAAAGGTGCTGGTGTTCAAGGCAGTCTGTAAGTAAAGCTCGATAGAAATACAAAGTGTTTTCGTAGTCAGTTCATGGTCAGAGAAGTGTGAAGTTTGGCAGGAAAGCTGCCTTGTAAGGCAGGAAAGCTGCCTGTTCTCCTGGAGAAGGAACTGGTAACCCACTCCAGTATTCTCGCCTGGAAAATCCCATGGACAGAGGAGCCTGGTAGATTCCCAGTCCATGGGGTCCCAAGAGTCGGACACAACTTAGTGACTAAAGCAAGGTATTCAATGTTAGATGCTCTGAAAGGATAAAGGTAGACATTGTATTGGAAAGATAGATTGGGGGGAAGGAGCAATTAGGACACTGAGATGACTGAGGGAGGTGACGGTGGTGGTAGGGATGAGAATGAATATGCTCTGTGAAGGAGACGAGAATTGTTAAGAGTTGGCCAGTGTGGTTGGAATGGTGGTTGAGTCTGGGCTCTGGAACCCTAGTGGCCAGCTTTGACCCCCCTCCCCCATCTCTTCCACTTTCTCAGGTGAGTTACTCAAGCTTTCTGGGCTTCAGTTTTCCACCCCAGTGAAATGGGGATAACTAGCACCTACCTCATAGGATTTTTATGAGGTTGTGAGTAAACTAAAACACATACAAAAGCTATAACAGTGACTGTTATTCTGTTAGAACTCAACAAAATGTTAGAAAGAAAAGAGTGGGCGGACAGAGATCTACCCAAGGGCAGCTGTGCTGAGACAGCAGGAAAGCAAAACCAAAACCAAAGACCCTGTGGCTAAAATTTCTTAAGAGGAAGGAAGTAATTGACATCCCTCCCTTCAACGATATAAAATTTCTTCCAGGAAGAATTTCTAGTCATACCTGCTGATTGCATGAGTACCTGCTCAGTCCCTTTAGTCATGTCCGAGTCTTCGCAACCCCATGGACTGCAGCCCACCAAGGCTTCTCTGTCCACTGGGGTGGGTTGCCATGCCCTCCCCAGGGGATCTTCCCAAGCCAGGGATCAAACCTGCATCTCCTATATCTCCTGCATTGCAGGTGGATTCTTTACTGCTGAGTCATCAGGGAAACCCCAGCTGCTGACCAGTTAGTAGTAAACATTTGAATTTAACTCCTGAGACTGTGACATCATTCCTTATAGCTTTCACCAGCAGTATTTATTCCTTTGACACTGAATGTAGTACAAGACTTCTAAACAACAATGTGAAGTGAAACCGTTTCATACCATGGACACAGGAGTAGAAAGGAGAATGTAGAGCTAAAAATAATTCTCAAATCACAAGTTTGGGGAATGAGGGAGCTGGTGGTGACCCTGGGCATGGGAGAAGGGTGATGATAGAATTCTTAGTTCCCAACTTCCAGGCAGACAAAACCATCAATTTCCTTTCTGAACACTTGCTGGATTAACTCACACCATTTTAGGGAAATTGGGTAAGTGGTTGCAGATTATAGTTTTTTTTCAAAAAAGTGAATTTTAGATGATGCAACCAACTCTTTCAGAAACATTCCTTTCAAAATAATTAATAAATAACTCACTGTATTTAAAATCCAAGTCTCTCTCATGATGACGCAGAGTAGTGTTAAAATGTAGACGGGAAAGTCTGAAACTGCGATCCTGAAATCCCCTATCCTTTGCCCTCCCTTGTAATCTTTATGGTCCAACGGGGATCACAAGATAAAGGACACTGCCACACTTCCTTCTTGTTCTCTTAAGCCTTGGCTTCCCACAACTGCTGGGAAGTAGAAGGTGAAGATTATTGCTTTATCACCTGCTGGGAAGTAATCATATCCATTGTCCCTGTTGATGTAATTTCCAGGCCATTCCAGCAACAACGATGTCCTTGGCAGCGAGGAAAAGAGCGTGCTGCAACAACAAAACTGGGGTGAGCACAGTGCAGCTGGTCTGGGAGCAGAAGGGCAGAAACAGTTCCTGGCATCTCAGCAAAGTCGCCGAGGCGCCAGCATCCACTGCATCAGCTGTGTGGCTTCAGTGGTGGGAGTGGTCCTAGACACGTGCTGTTTAGGAGGATTTATACAATAATACTGAGACTGAAGTTTGTCTTTCTGCTTTCCTGTAACAGTTTATTTTTGGAGCCAGATTTTGGACCTTTCCTCAATCTCAGTTTCAGTCTAAAGGTTATCAAAGAAAGGAGATTTATAAGTCACTCTCAGAGGTGTAATCAATTTCATAATACTCAAGTACTCATTATTTTTGTGATGTGTATAAAATACTTAGGGAAAAGTACTCTCAGTTTTCTCATGCATGTGAAAGACTGGTTTACTAGGATCAGAATGCTAATTGTCCTTATGCAGTTAAGTTAAAAGAGAACATCACATTTTTCCCCCCAAACATTTTGGTATGTATGAGATTGTTTAAGATTGTAACTAAGTCAAAAGTAAAGGAGGACTTCCCTAGTGGTCCAGTGGTTAAGACTCTTACACCTCCAATGTAGGGGCTCAGTTTCAATCCCTGGCATGGTCAGGGAACTAAGAACCCACATGCCATTTGTTGTGGTAAAAAAAAAGTAAGTTTGAAAAGTAAAGAAAATTAATATTTACTAACCTTCTCTCACTGTGTTTTAGTCGCTCAGTCGTGTATGACTCTCTGCAACCCCGTGGACTTATAGCCTGCCAAGCTCCTCTGTCCAAGGGATTCTCCAGGCAAGAATAGTGGAGTGGGTTGCCATTTCCTTTTCTAGTCTCTCACTGTACTCAGAACATTTTCAAGCACGTTATCTTATTTTTCTGAAAATCCATGTTTTATGATTTCTGTTTTATGGACAGAGAAATTAATCCTCAGAGAAAACAAATAACTGCTGGTGTTGCACCATTAGCAGGTAGATTTGTATCCACACCACCACCATCAGATTCCAAAATTCCCAGTCTTTATGCCATGAACATGGTTATACAGTAACTCTGAGGACTCCTCTCACAATTCTTTAAGGAAGCAAGCAGATCAATAAACCAGAAATCACAGTAAATATTCCTGGCTGAGTCTAAGGTTTTAAAGCAATGATTCTCAGCCTGATGGGAACATTAGAACCACCTAGGGAAAATGTTAAAAATACCCATGGCTTGTGGCCCTCCCTAAGATTCTATATCAGTGTTTTTCAAAAGCACCTTAAGTGATTCTATTATGCTCCCAGGGGTAAGAGCCACTGTTTACATATTTATAACCATAAATTAGAAAATTAGTTAAAAAATACCTTTTCTGACATTTGGTATTTATCTAGCATTATAGTTACTTTGCTAGTTATTTATAGTCTTTCTCTGGTCCTGACACATTCTAGTGGTCCACTGAAATGGACAAGGTTCAGGTAGAGCATAAAAGTTCAGGTTTTTCAGAAACAATGGCAATGATCATTGATTTCAGTTGTGGCTGCAGTGGGTCTCTGCTGCTGTCTGTGGGCTTTCTCTAGCTACAGCACGTGCACGTCTCTTGTTCCAGAGAGCGGGCTCTAGGCATGTGGGGTCAGTAGTGGTGCACAGGCTTAGTAGCCCCATGGCACATGGGATCTTCCCAGACCAGAGATCAAACCAGTATCCCCTATATTGTTAGGCAAATTCCTAAGCACGGGACCACCGGGGAAGTCCAAGACCAATGACATTTTGAACAGTCTAATCGAATGGCAGGGACCTTGCCCTCTGCTTTCTTGCATAAGGCCCACCTAATCACACCTAGATCCTAAGATCGAGGTCTGTAAGGTAGCGGGACAATGGCAGCGGTGGATGATGAAGACCACATATGCTGCTGAAACTGGCGACAGACTCCGCTCATGTAATAATGTGTGCAAACGTGTCTACTTTCTTTTTCAGATGTTTCTGTCATCACTTCTGAACACCATCACAGTCATTGGAGCTGCGTACTGCCTGCTGGTGTCTATCCAGGCTCTCGCGGAGGGCCCTCTCATCTGCAACTCTCAAAGTAACACAACCAGTTGTGAATTTTCACTTAAAAACTTAACGTGAGTAACCGTTTGCTCCCTTACACAGCTGCAGCTGATTCGGTTAGGAGACTGTGGCGCCGACCTGGTGCCAGGTTCTCTCTCATGGGACGGTCTTAGGGATTTAGTACAGTAATCCCAGCTGGCCCAATCTCAGGGAAATGGAGGAATCACTGCATTCAGAATGCTTTGGGTATGGTCTTGGCTAAAAGGAGTAGACTTGGATGGATTATCCTTGTCTTCCAAAAATCTATGGCAGCATATGTGCATGTATATAAAAAATTTCAGAAAATGTGCACCAGAAACTTTCATCCATGAAGAATGGTAATGGAGAACGCCCTCAGGGAGTAAAGGGAGCACTCTTTCTGATCAACGTAAACTTGTAGAGAAATGGGTGAAAGTGTTAGTCACTCAGTCATGTCTGACTCTATGAGACCCCATGGACTGTAGACCGCCAGGCTCCTCTGTCCATGGAATTTTCCAGGCAAGAATACCAGAATGGGTTGCCATTTCCAACTCCAGGGGATCTTCCTGACCCAAGGATCGAACCCATGTCTCCTGCATTACAGGTAGATTCTTTACCGTCTGAGCCATGAGGGAAGCCCAATTATACTTGTAAAACCTAAGCATATATTACTTTGAAAATCCGAACAAAAACACAGTAAGTAAATAAAATATAGAGGCTTACCACTAACCCCTAAACAAGAAACAAAGCAGCAGCCAGTGGAATCATGCAAACATAATATAAATACACTATAGGCATGAGGATGAGTCAAAAGTTTAAGTTGCGGAGTAGCAAGTAATGCTGAAGAGTTACATGGAAACGGTTCATTTCAGTCTTGTAAAATGGTTCTGTGCCTTAATCTAGGCACAACTGGTAAAACTGAAAGAAAATAACAATCTCACTCGTTAATTATATATTGTTCAGTACGGAAAACAACTAGAATTCATTTTTGTGGTTACAGGAAAAAAAATCACTCCCCTTTTTCCTTATCTTGAATGGCTAAAAAAGAAAACTCTCTCAAAATTTGCATACCACAGTTGTGAATCAAAATCCAAAGAAACTCCCTTTCAAATAGAGTTGGAATAGGAAATTAGGGCTCCCCTCTGGGTGGCTCAGTGGTAAAGAATCTGCCTGCCAATGCAGGAGACTTGGGTTGGGCCCCTGGTCTGAGAAGATCCCCTGGAGAAGGAAACGGCAACCCACTACTTTCACTTTTCTCATTTATGGCTATGCTGCTGCTTGGGCTTTTCTCTAGTTGCAGCAAGTGGGGGCTATTTTTGCGGAGCATGGGCACTAGGGCTCACAGGCTCAGCAGTTGTGCCTGAGTTGCAGGCTTAGTTGCTCCGCAGCATGTGGGACCTTCCAGGACCAGGGATCGAACTGGTGTCCCCTGCACTGGCAGGCAGTTTCTTTACCACTGAGCCACCAGAGAATCTCTAGAAATGCTTGTGGATGAGCTACATAATGAATCAAACTTTTATAGCTGTTAAGCATACAAGGGTACATCCTCTGGAACCCTGATCCTAGCTACAGTTTCTGGGCACAATATTTTCTTTTTTGGGGTGGGGCACAATTATTTTAAAAGCAGTGTCTGTTTTACCGGACATGTCCTTTTCTGGAGGCCATGCTGCTTTCTCGACATGGTCAGTGGTATTTCTGAAAAATTTTTATCTTTTTTTTTTTCAGTGCCAATTATCACGAATCCTTTGATCTGCAGTGGTTCTTCGAAGACTCTTGTGTTCCTCGTACGGATTCCAATAATCCCTCCATCAGCAACACAACAGCCAGTAACTGGAGAGTACACAACTTGAATTTCAATTCTATAGAAAACAAATACAGGATTATCCATTTCTCAGTATTTTTAGGTCTACTGCTCGTGGGCATTCTCGAGATGCTGTTTGGACTCACTCAGATAATCATCGGCTTCCTTGGCTGTCTGTGTGGAGGAGTCTCTAAGCGAAGAAGCCAAATCGTGTAGTTTAGTAACAATAAAACGGAAATACAAGTTTAAATCATTTGAGAACATTTAAAAGACATGCTTTTAGACGTTCAACAATAGAACATTACCTAGAAAGCTGTGGATGAGTCAGTTTAGCCCAAGGGTTGTTTTTAAAGTCAACTTTGATATAATTAAAAAACAAATCACATTTAAGCATGCTGGTAAATGCAAATTCTCATATGGAAAGAAAAATATCGTCACTGACTTTGGAGAAAAGTGGAGAGAAGCTTTCTGGTTATTTTGTGTCTTTCTGTACTTGTGTATTATTTGGATTTTCTAACTATATTCTCATATGTGGAGAAAGGGAGGGAGAGTAAGCAGGACAGAAGTTATAATAAAAGACAAAGTATGGGATTCATTTTTTTTTTTTTTTGTATTTCTCTATAATTAAAAAAGACAAATATATACAATTGACGCTTGAACAACTCAGGTTTCAACTGTGCAGGTCCACTTATGAAGCAGATTTTTCCCCAAAAGTAAATACCAGAGTACCACATGATTTTCGGTGCTGTTGGTTGCATCTGTGGGTACAAGAGCCCTGGATACAGTCGAAACAAGGATATGGAAAAAACAGGCATATTATAGGAGGGCCAGTCACATTTTCTTGCCTGGAAATTCCCATGGTCAGAGGAGCCTGGAAGGCTACAGTTCATGGGGTCACAGAGTCAGACACGACTGAGCAACTAACACTTCTAACATTTGATTGTGTAGAAAGTTGGTGCCCCTAACCCTCCAAGCTGTTCAAGTGTGAAAGGTAATCTGAATATACTCAAGTTTTCAGACCTCATTCAGCTTACAGGAAATCCAAGAAAAGAGGACATATTCAGACAAATTCAAAAGGTGGGACAGCACGTAACAGGCAACTGGTTTCAACAAGAAAATGTAGTACAAGAAAGAAAACAAAAAGTTGGATGGGTTGAGGGAGCTATTCCACATTAAGAGACTAAAGCGACAGGTATGATTCAACCCAATGGACTACGTGGACCTTGTCAGGGGTAACTGGGGGAACGTGCACAAGGACTGGTTTAGGCATTATTAAGGACTTACTGTTTTTCATGCCTGATGACGGTTTTATGTTTATGCAGGAAAATGTCTCAATTTTTCAGAAATGCTTATGTATGCGTTTGGGGAAAACATCACATTTTTAAGATATTTCAGCTAAAAAATGAAGCAATGGAAAAATGCTCATTATTATATTTAGGTGACAGGTATACGGCAATTCATTACATGCTTCCATTTTCTTATGTTTGCATTTTTCATAGTAATTAAAAAACAATAAATACCTAGGGGGGAAAATCAAGTCTTTCACAATCTGGCTTATACATATGCCAAGTTCAAAAGACAGGACAACAAAACAGTGTATTGGCCATATTAAAACGTTACAGATAAAGCTCAAAATCCACCATTTTCTGAATTATGATCATGCCTGTATTTTTATTTCAATTATTTATATATTATATTCACTGGGCTTAAGATTCTAGAAATAATTTACAATTCCTATAGCTGTCTGCATCCCCCAATCAGTAACATCAAGAGCTTACAGGCATTTTTTTCTGAACCAATTTACTATATAAAGATCTTCTCCCTATGCTCTTATAGACACGTATTTACCCTTAAATATCTCCTACTTGGGAAAGCCTTCCCAGAGTGCATGCTTTCAACAATCAGCAGGTACCAAAACCACTGTTATCATAGCTTATCCCATGTCACGGTGTAACAAGTTACTTGTTCTGAGAGGCTTTCCCTAATAGCCTAATGAAAAGTGGGCTCCCCCCCCACCCCTTCAGCATTCTCTCATTTATAGTACTTAACGCAATGGCAACAGCATTTTAACTTCTGCTTGTTCCTTAAGTTTCACTCTCCCCCATAAGACCGTAAGCTGCACGGGGTACAAGGATGTTTCTTTTATTCACTCTGGTAGAGTCAGTACCAAGTACAGTACCTGATACAAAGTAGCGACCCTATGAATACTTTACTGAATAAATGAATCCTATTTTTAGAACTCAGCTTTCAGCCAAGACTCACTGCGTATTAAATGAAGGCCAAACTGCTAAGAGTCATAAAATTAAAACACAAGTAAATGTGACAGCTCCCTGTACTTGACTGAACAAGTCAGTGATGATGTATATAATCCTCATCAGCCTGGAAATGGCTGAGAGATGACCCCAGTTCTCTACAGGGTCATGAACAGAGACTTGAGCCTCTCATTTCGGAGGGCAAAAGAAAGGATGGTTGGCAGTAGCACAACTGGCTGATAAGGCTGTAGTTATTTCTTTGCTATTTTGGTCTCGTGGAAACTGCTGCCATGGTATATAGCAGATACACCTAAATGCCTTTAAATGCCTAAAGCTGATGGGCCACTTGCAGTGGGTTGGCTACACGTCATCTCTACCCTGGTACCTAAAATTGCAAATGCATGTCTGTACAAATGCCCACCACCCCCACCCCAACAACATACACCTACATTTGAGTGTTAGTCACTCAATCATGTCCAACTCTTTGTGACCCTAAGGATTGTAGCCCGCCAGCTTCCTTTGTCCATGGGATTCTCCAATCAAGATTAGTAGAGAGGGTAGCCATTCCCTTCTCGAGGGGATCTTCCTGACCTGGGATCAAACCTGGGTCTTCTGCATTGCAGGCTGATTCTTTATTGTCTGAGCCACCAGGGAAGCCTAACATGCACCTAAGTCACTTACAAAGCTCATTGCTTTTTATTTCTCACTTCCACCCCCATGTTCAATCTCATTTTGGAATTTTTTTTTTTTTTACTGTATCCACCATCTGAAACAGTTTCTCCCTATTCTTCAGCATATATCTCAAGTTCCTTTTCCTTCATAAAATATTTTTATAATCCTCTAATTCATTAATGAGCCTTGTTTCCCTCCTCCTCCATCAATCTATCAATTTCTTAACAGTGGGGCTTGTGGTGGTGTATCTGCTGTAACTGCTTACTGCTGAGGTCAGTGCTGTGCACACAGGAGTGTCTGCTTATTGACATAAACTATAAGTAAAAGAACAGTTACAGTAATTAAATTTTTCCAAACCTGAGGCCAGAAAAAGTTCAAATTCAATGACATATTATTAAGAAGCTGGATAACAGACATTCATGCAGGAAAGGAAGGAAAGTTCTCTTGCAAATATACTTTCATAAAATCATCCCCCAAATGTAAATAACCAGTAAATGCTTTAACAAATATTCCGAGAAGTGAAAAAAAATCTGACCTTTGAATAGAGTACCCAAAGTAGTGGCACAACACACTTGCTACACTTGCACTTGTACTTAGTTGTTATGGCCCTAGTGAGCCTGGGAGGCTGAACAATGGGTTACTGGCCCTAACTGTATCCTTTTCTCACACTGTTTCCTGCATCTGAAATCTTTTCTTCATTCTCTGCTTGTTGAAATCACATCTTGGGATTCAGCTTGAATACCTAAGATGTATTTCCTGACCATCCTGAATGTTAATCATTTTTGTCGTTTCAATTCACAGAAATTACCTCGAGATATACATATAAAGAGAATTGCTATAATGAATGATACCACAAGGATATTATTAATATAAAAGTCAGAAGACTTTCATGGGTTAAAAAAAAAAATTGTCACCAAACTCATGATCAGTTCAGTTCAGTTCAGTCGCTCAGTCATGTCTGACTCTCCGCGACCCCATGAATCACAGCACGCCAGGCCTCCCTGTCCATCACCAACTCCCGGAGTACACTCAAACTCATGTCCACAGAGTCGGTGATGCCATCCAGCCATCTCATTCTCCGTCGTCCCCTTCTCCTCCCGCCCCCAACCTTTCCCAGCATCACAGTCTTTTCCAGTGAGTCAACTCGTCGCATGAGGTGGCCAAAGTATTGCAGTTTCAGCTTTAGCATCAGTCCCTCCAATGAACATCCAGGATTGATCTCCTTTAGAATGGACTGGTTGGATCTCCTTGCAGTATAAGGGACTCTCAAGAGTCTTCTCCAACACCACAGTTCAAAAGCATCGATTCTTCGGCGATCAGCCTTCTTCACAGTCCAACTCTCACATCCATACATGACCACGGGAAAAACCATTGCCTTGACTAGACGGACCTTGGTTGGCAAAGTAATGTCTCTGCTTTTTAATATACTATCAAGGTTGGTCATAACTTTCCTTCCAAGGAGCAAGCGTCTTTTAATTTCATGGCTGCAATCAGCATCTGCAGTGATTTTGGAGCCCAAAAAAACAAAGTCTGACACTGTTTCCACTGTTTTTCCATCTATTTCCCATGAAGTGATGGGACCAGATGCCATGATCTTTGTTTTCTGAATGTTGAGCTTCAAACCAACCTTTTCACTCTCCTCTTTCACTTTCATCAAGAGGCTTTTGAGTTCCTCTTCACTTTCTGCCATAAGGGTAGTGTCATCTGCATATCTGAGGTTATTGATATTTCTCCCAGCAATCTTGATTCCAGCTTGTGCTTCTTCCAGCCCAGCGTTCCTCATGATGTACTCTGCATAGAAGTTAAATAAGCAAGGTGACAATATACAACCTTGACGTACACCTTTTCCTATTTGGAACCAGTCTGTTGTTCCATGTCCAGTTCTAACTGTTGCTTCCTGACCTGCATACGGGTTTCTCAAGAGGCAGGTCAGGTGGTCTGGGATTCCCATCTCTTTCAGAATGTTCCACAGTTTATTGTGATCGACACAGTCAAAGGCTTTGGCATAGTCAATGAAGCAGAAATAGATGTTTTTCTGAAACTCTCTTGCTTTCTCCATGATCCAGCGGATGTTGGCAATTTGATCTCTGGTTCCTCTGCCTTTTCTAAAACCTGCTTGAACATCTGGGAGTTCACGGTTTACATATTGCTGAAGCCTGGCTTGGAGAATTTTGAGCATGACTTTACTAGCGTGTGAGATGAGGGCAATTGTCCGGTAGTTTGAGCATTCTTTGGCATAAGAATTAAAGAAAAGAATCCCTCCTCCAAGTATTTTTTGAAGGACAGGGAATAAGCAAGAAAAGAACAGTTTGAATACACCTTTATCTAAGGAATTTCCCTAACTGCCTTTCTCAAAACTCACTGCCTTGGTAGAAAGATACTTAAGATGTATGGCGAATGCTGTACCTAAGTAAAATTCTATCCATTTCTGAACAAAAAAAAGGAATAAAACAAATAGTTTGGGAACTAAAGGCTCCCAGCAGTTGGTTTCCTTGATGCTTTTAATCTCATGAAATTTAGAATATCAACTAAGCACAATGGAAAAAGCAACAGAACTGATGGTGTTTCTATCTGAATCACTTTATAGACACTACATATTAGAAAAACAGCTGTAACAAAACCAGTGTCTACCACTACCAGGACGAAGATCTGACTTGCTACCTGCCATGTCATTAACTATACTAGTTGCTCCAGAGATGGGAAGACCTTAGGTGCATATAAAGAAATATGACATGGAATATAGCACACAGCACAATATGATGAAATAAAATCTTTCAACAGACAAATACAGCTTTGGTTGACAGTTTATTAAATACACTACATTTGTACCTTATTCTGCAGTTTTAAATCATTCACACACGGACTTAGTAAAAATGTACTTTATAGAAAACCATCTGCAAAATAAAAATGCACATTTTTACCCACATTTTAGATAAACCGCTGAAAATGTTAGGAATTATTTTATTGGAGGTGATCATGAAACATGGGGTGGCTTGATTTTATTAAATCTGACAGCAGACCAGGACTTCAGTAGTGTTAATGTTGAAATGTGGATGCAAAAATGTCTATTAACTAAATTGTTTAATCTAACAAGGTTTGAGAAATCACTACAAATAGGACAAAATGAAGTACTATTTTTCCTTTACAGACATTTCACTAAACCCATTTTCTATATACTTTCTCACACTCATAGAATTAGTGGTGCAGACTGAAGACGCAAAAAAAAAATTCCTTAAAAAAAAAAAACAACTAGATCCTATTTACAAAACATGCGAAGTGTGAATTTTAAGTAGGTGTTATGGCAGAACTGGTTAAAAGTAAATACAGTCAAGTGACAGAATATACCTTTAATTCTGCAAATGTAAGTCCTTCCCCTCCTTTCTGGGAGAAATACATTTTCAGGGCGTGGACTGTGAAACGGCATACAATGCAAAGACAGAAAACAAAGAAGTTTGCAAATTCTTTATATTTCCAGCTGTTGAGACAATATTTCTGAGAGCTGAGGTTACCTCTAGCGGCGAAACCAGAGCCAGCTATTAAGCAGCCAGAATGCTACAGTAATTGAATACATGACCATTTCTCTTTTAGCCCGTTCTTTGTTCTCCTCTTCCAGAAGTTGTAGACGTCTATTCAGTTTGATTATCTGAGTGAAAAACAGTATCGAAAAACAAATAGAAGCTTTAATGCATGATGCAATCAAATTCTTATTAAGTAGTTTAATTTCTCAAAAGAATTATTACAAACATGAGAAGTTTCATTCGGGGCCAAAAAAGAAAGTTGTAGATAGGGGAAAAAATGGTGCCCATGACAGCTTAAATTCATTAAATTCTCTTAAGAATTCTGTCACTCAGCTTCAGTTTTTCCTATTTAACCTGCTTTAACTGCTTTATGCTTTCTCTGAGTTACTCAGAGGACCCCATGTATTAACCTACTGGAGTGGGCCCTGTGATCTGCCACCGAGACCCTTCAGGACTAAAATGCTAATTCTCCACCTTCCAGGAGTGTCACTGGTCAACAGCACTGTTCCTGGCTGTTGGTCCTTACTATGAGCAGCGCTGGGCCAAACAATTGTCTTGGTAAGTTCATGCTCCCTTATGAAGGCAGTGTGCATCCAACAACTGGTTTGTGATGGCGTTAAAGGCCCAGGTTCCTTGCTCCAACTCTGAAGGGTTATCCCAGCTTCAGAGCAATGTACAGCTGCATATATTTGCTTAAATGCTAATACCCTGTGTTATTGGCTAGAATTACATCAATCCATTTTGGTAATACTGTTTTATGCTGATGAAAACCTGTAAACTGTGATTTAATATATCTTTAATCAAACCGGGAATATAAATTACGGTTTAATAAACAGATTGATAGTGAAAGTATGTTAATTCATGGGTTACAATAGAGAGAAAACTGATAAAATGGATAAACTGTTAGGAACTACCACTTTACATGTAACATGAATGGAATTCAGGGTCACATGCTGTTTGGTACATTAAATACCTGTCGTCTTAATGAAGCTGCATCTACAACTGTCATGTCTTCTGAAGTTCCTTCAATCATTGCATCTATATTTGAAATGCCATACCTGAGAAATAAAACACGATTTAATATTAGAACAGAACTAAAAGTACCTTGCAAGTCACATAACGTATTATGTAATGCTCAGAGGACTGTTATAAAGACTGGTATTTAACAGTACAAATTATTAAAATATTTATCAATCTCAATGGGTATTAATAAAGAGAAGAGCTTAAGGGAACAACTACCTACAATCCTGGGAAAGTGTCTTGAAGGTCAGAGAAAGAGAAGAAACCCTGACTAAGGATGTAAATAAGGAGACACTTTTCAACTCAGAGAGACTGGCAGTGTTGAAAAAGGATACCTGGTTGAAAAGATCTGAGAGCTGTCATTCTGCTCAAAAGTCCTTGCTGAAACTCACTGGCAGGGAACACAAAGTAAACAAACTCCAGCTAAAAGCCTAAGACTGATTATTTTTTATTTCTCCACCTCTTCTCACTGCCATTTCTACTTCCCCTCTTGCCATTTCTACTCTTTGCTTATTTCCAATTATCTAATCTCTTCTGTATCCCCAGAGAAGCAGTTCTAAAATAACCTGAACACACCCTGCCACTACATTCAGATCCAGAATTTAAGTACTGTAATTAAGGAGCTGTGTATAAAATAATGCTGGAAGGCCACTAAGACAAACTCTCGGGAAAACATTAAAAAGTTCTTCTTGTTCAAATGCAGTTACTTCTAAAGGGGCATTGATTTTTAAATAAATGACAACTACTGAGAAACACACAAATGCTATTATTCCTCTTTGCCCCCACTTCCACTTTTAAAATATATTTTAAGTAAGATACAATTTACATACCTGATAATTCACCTCACACATGTACAGTCTATTTAATCCTGTATGGCTTTCAATAAAATGGCTCATTAACTTTTCTGAATGAGCAGATTATAAATAAATCAGATTTAAAAGTTACTCCTATGTAATCTAGAGTTGGCACATACATCATGTTTTTAATACTTTAAGCCAGTCCCCATAACAAAAAGCACATTACCATACAAAGGGGTACAAAGGGGTATGAAGAGAATTATATTTTTCATTCAGACATGTTAAAGACAAGTCTATTTAGAAAATCCTTTTGCTATAAATGCTACTGAAAATAATTCAAAAATACTTTAAATACACTGATTAGAATTATATAGGTTATATATTACAGGTTATATAGAATTACACAGAATTATATAGGTTGCGGTTTCAATGGATACTTGGTGTGTACTGACTTCAGATAACCTAGAATGATCTCTAAATACTCCTTTTATGGCTAAATTAACTTGCATTCTCCTAATCTGCCCTTTCCTTTATGGGGGAATAGAGCAAATATACTGGAATATTGAGAGTAACTGCATCAGGTAGAGAAGTAAGCTACCAAGTCAGTAGGTGATCTGCCCTTTGCTTCATGGGAATAGAGCAAATACACTGGAATACTGAGAACAACTGCACCGGGTAGAGAAGTAAGCTACTAAGTCAGTAGGTGCTGGAACCATGGGTTTACAAACATCTGAATTCCTCTTAACATTAAGCAGAATTATTAAACGGTTAGTGGAAAAAAAATAAATGGTGAAGATTCCTCTTCTCTACACTTTATTCTCAAAATAAAAGTTTTCGATTTCTGTGAGGTCATATATGAGATAAATAATTGAGGGGAAAAAATATCAAACAACAGAAGGCTTCAAAGGTAAACGGACCCAGACTGAATGCAGAGAAACGAACTGTGACTGAAAGGACCTCCCCACAACTTACATGCTGAACTAACTATAGTTTTAAACATCCGTAAAGGAAATCTTCATTTGCTAAGAAATCTAAAGTTATGCAAAAGACTCCACCTGTATAATTCAACTTAAAACATGTATGTTTTAACCAAAACATGTATTTATCAGACCTAAAATCTCTGTAAGGAATTCTAAGTCAGATCACTGGCTGAAAATAACACAAAGATAAAAGGATCACAAATTTATGAGAAATACACAACGAAAAACTTGTTAATAATATAAAAATAAACTAATCAGTTGAGTGGAATGGGACGCCTAAGGACACATTTTTCAATTTTCCAATCAGAATTTAGTATTAAATGAGAAACCCGTGTTTCCCTCTTATGCCTAAAGATGAATGTGCCAGCTCGCTTCCTCTCATCATTGAAATAATGCTGTCGGTTTGAAATCTGCTGCTGCAGATTTTGCTTAAAATAAATAAAATTGGCTCTGAAAAATTACAGTAATGGTATCATTATAGTACCAACCTTTTTTTTTTAACCATACAACTTGGGAAATGAGCATTTGGGTACTTGAGAACCTTAAGTATTAGCATGTGCCATTCTATCTGTCCTTGTGCACGACAGGAAGAAATACCTACTTTAGGCTAAGCATAACTCAAAGTGAAAGGGACAAAATAAGAGAGAAAAGCTTCATCAACAGATGACAAAAATGCTTAAAAACCAAATTCTCTTTCTAAACATTTACCCTCTCAGGCTGTCAATCCTAATTTCCCCAATTTAAAATGACACTTTACAGACATGTTTATCTATACAGTGAAAGAGACCAAGTGATATTACAGATAATTGACAACTAAAAAGGAAATGCTGGACAGAACCTCAGGCAACAATTGACGTAGTGCACATAAAGCAAGGTTTAAGACTATTTTTTTCTGTGTACTAGCATGATCGCCCATTAGAACTGTGTTTAAATACACTGTCTCAGATGTTCACATGGTAATGTATTAAAACTTTTTCTTTATACTCTCTTGGCCAAATGTCACAAATGGTTAGACTCACTGTTCTCAGAGAAAAGCAGGGGGTCCACCGAGAGAAAACTCTAGAAGTTAAAGCTATAATCTAAAGGCGTGGCTACTGCATGCATTATGTCCTGCAAAATAGAACACATTCAACCAACTGTTCACCCTGGTAATTACAAAGTCTCAGAGTTTACCTGACGTTGTCATGATGAGGATTAGAAGTGGCGGCGGCAGACCCACCACGCAACACAGGTCTAAGGCGGGTTTTTGCAGAAGGCACAAGACAGAATCAGGAAACAGAGAGTAATAAAATAAAAGCAAAAATAAGACAAATAAATGTCAAATAGGATTATATTGTATGTTTCAATACATTTCAAATACTTTACGTATCTTTCTCTCGCTGTCCTCCATGTTATGACTTTCATGAATTGAGCATTTTACAATGAGTTAGAAAACAAAGGGAACCTCTTATTTTTGTAACAAAATAGCACCAACATATAAAATAATTTTTTGGTGCTTGTACTTGACATTCTACTAATTCTGTTCAAAACGTGTAACTCCTCTCTTCGAGCTGGGAGAAAAAAAAATATCGGCAACTTTAGAAGCATGTCAAGAACTGGTTAGTAGCACCTGCATGGTCATGGCTGCTCACCTGGTATCAACAGCTACCTCGAAAGCTAAAAATCTGAAGTAACTCCCACTTCCCACAGTCCCTTGCCTCCCACCTCATTAAGCAGTGCCTCATATCCTAATACAGCCGGGTCTCACACAAACCCTCAGCTCCCAAGAGCAGAACTGGAGCTCAGTTCTGGAGCTGAGGAGGTCGGGGACTGGTCTTGAGGGCATAATACAGCACATCACAGGAAGTGCAACTGAATTGCGTGCATACAGGGCTGCTGGAAATGAAGACTAAGGCGCACTGGAAAACTTTGTGGGGATTTTCACTGAGTACATACCTTGATTCTAGAGGACAATTAGTCCTGTACCAGTAAGAGGTAACCTTTTCAATAAATTTTACTTTTTAAATCAGGAAACAAAGGCTCTATGTGGTCACTGGTCAACTCCCCCAAAAGTAATCAGCAATACTTATAACCAGAGAAAGGAGGTTGGGGTGCAGAGGCCATATTAAGGATTTGAAGAATTATTATTCCATTTTGAATGTCTTATTCTCTACAGGCTGATCAGGTTTTACCTGCATTTAATTATCAACACAATTAGAGGAAACATTTAACACCAAATGCTACTACTTTTTTTTCTGTAAGTTGGCACAGCTGTAGAATTTTTGTTACAATATAAACCACTACTTTATGTCAAATCAATTTATACGAGAAAATCTTAATGCTTAGGTTGTATGTTTCCTAAAGGCACTACTGGTGCTTAAAGAAATTTACAGAACCTAGAGGGGAAGGGACTTTTGAGTCAGATATTAGACTTCTCCTTTGTTGGCTAAAGAATAGTAAGAAATCATAATGCTTGAGGCAGGTTTTTTAACTCATCCCATCCTACTAATTCATTTATTCTGTGACATTAGGAAAACTTACTTTCCGATCCTACATCACACTAACATGAGAAAGGTTAAAAGTGAAGCCACTGCTGTGTGCTCCCTAAAGCTTTTCTAAAAAATTCAAGCATATGCTCAAAAGGATCTGCCATATCCAACATATTCCACCAGAGATCTCCCTTTTATAATGCAGAGCCAGAAAATAATACAGTCTTTACCTTTCACAACGTATTTCATTTTGTCTTCTCACACTGGCAATTGACACATATAATATAAAAGTAAATTAGACAGGTGTTTGGCAAAGTTAGAAGCTTTATTCAAATATCACTTTCTACTGTAAATATGACTTAATACATTAAAGAATCATTTTAAGTTTGAAAATAAGTAAGATTTAATATATTAAAAAATCTTTTTAGGTTTGAAAATATGTTTTGTAATTAAAGTGGTAAAAGGGAATGAGATTCAAGGCTCTTCCAGTATTAACTTGTATATCAACATTTTTCAGTAAATAAATGGTCTTAGTAGAATGTTTTTTTGCTAAAAAAAAAAAAAAAAACACATAGAAACTGCTACAGTAAGTAAACAGGGTAGATGTACCAGGAATTAGATGTATTTTTTAAAAAGATAAATTATAAATAACAGATACTGTCTCAACTGCAACTCTGCATTTCTAGGTCTTCCAAGTAATGTATTTACATGGATACTTGCAAAAAATATAAATTATTTACAAATTGGCTTCTTGTTATATTGAATCAAAGCCAGAAATAATCAAGCCCTTTCCTTCTCTTTTTGACTGCGCTTGAGCAGCATGTGGGATATTAGTTCCTTGACCAGGGCTCGAACCTATGTCCCCAGCAGCTGTAGTGAGGAATGGAGTCTTAATTACTGGACTGTCAGGGAAGTCCCTCAAGTATAAAACTTAAGCATGCTGAGCATGACTAATCCAAGTACTTAAATAGTGTTCTTTCAGCAGTACTAAGTTTCTTTTTAAAAACATTAATATTTTGTATTGGAGAGTGAGATACAGAGCTCTAGAAGGTGTCCAGAGATATGAGCATTTTCTAACTAGCAAGGACTAAACAGCATTTTTAAATCCAAAGAACACAACTGCACCTGGTACTTGCTATTTCAGATGTTTTGGTAAATTTTTTTCTTATACCTCAGTTTTCCAAATGCACAGCACTGACCTATGTAAGTAAACTTTTCTAATATGTATACCTAGAATTTAACTTTGTTTTCACGTTGAACTTAGTTATGGGTCATATAAGTTCTCAAGATGAGAAAACAAAATACATAAACCTTTCAACAGTGACCCTCAGAGTATAAACTAAAAATAGTTCTTATGCCAAGCAACTGCGAAAATGCATTATTTTTTTATAATAAAACAGGCAGAAAGGTGTTTTTCATTCTTTCTGTCAAACAGTTCTAACTTTAACTGTATCTAATTCGATGGTTTAAGACCAAAGATAAGACACTGCATTAACATAACAGCCAGGAGTAAAAAATAGGAAAGAAAAAAAAGATGTACAGAGCAAGGAACACAAAAGCACTTCAAACTTCATATGCAATATTATTTAATAGTCATGCAAGTTGAACATTATCCAAATTTCACATTCCTATTTCTTGTATCTGATAAGTCACGCTAGACAGTTCTCCTAGTATAAATAAAAACTAATTTGACATCTACAACTCTGATTAAATCTTGCACAACATTTAGATTAGTAAATACAAAGGGGGAAAAAAACACCTTTCAAGTTGAAAGCAACCAATAATACTAATGATAATCTATTCTTCCAAGTTCCAAGGTATATATACAGGAGCAAAGAATTATTACTACAACTATTTTATGAATTGTTTTTAAAATCTCACTTAAGTGAGTAAGAAAAATACTTCCTTCCCAGAAAAGGGAATTTTAAAATTATAAATTTATTTCAATTAAAAAAAAATCACTTTAAAGCTCAAGATAATTTTTCATAAATAAAAGAATACAAAGCAAATTTTACAATTAATAAGATTTCTTATTTTATACTTTTGAATTTAAGGCAAACTGTTCCATTATGGATTAAAAAAAAAATCCAACTATTTTTTCACACACTGCATTGAGCTGTGTGTATGCAGGGGGACAGTTCTTTGTCATCTACACAGGATTTATAAAACATCTTTCCCATTCAGATATTTTCACTGGAATAGCATTTGATAGAATTTGACCTAATAATCTAGCTTCTTCTAAGGACCTATTACAATTAAAAAGTTAAAGAGGATACCTGGTAGAGAATAAATCTATGTTAAGAAGGGAGAAGAAAACAGGCATTTGGAAATACTAGTCAAGTGCCAGGTACTTTATCTCTCATGACACTAAACAAAAAATTTGAGGCCATCTTTATATCTTAAAATAAAGACGGGGAGGAAACAAGAGTCCTCACAAGAATCCAGAAAACTAGGTAATATTAGTATTAACAGAAGAAAACAAGGCCTAGAGAAGCTAGGCAATTTGTCCAAGGTCAGCATGTGGCTAATTACTCAGTGCAGTGGACCAAGATTAAATCTGATCCCTTCAATCCAAGCTTTCTGTTCTAAAGCATGATGCTTCTTATATTCTCATACAGTCCTTGAAGCTTTAAAGAGTGTAAGAGGGACTCTAAACCCTTGGGGAGGGATATACATATATACACACACATATATATATATATATTCATAATGTGTATATATATACACCCACACACACACCCACCTATACACGAATATATGTACACATAGATGCAGTTTTGCCCCTGTCATGAGCTTTCTCTGTTATGTTCTTTCTAGTATGGCTTTAAGTCCCTGGGCCCACAAGTATGGGAACCCTGGGAAGGGTCAGGAACCCTAGTCAAGGGGCACGACGGGTGTTCATCAAGGATGGCGAAACACCTGGGGCTTGTGTGAGTTTCAAGAGCAGGTAATAAGCAAAAGTTTGTTCAGAGCAAGTCACGAGATATGTCAGTTCCCAAGGTAAGAAAGAAGGTTTACTAGAAAGCCCTGCTTAATTTATTGGGAATTCTTCAAAAAGCAAAGTTAACAGACTAATAAAATGATTATGAAAATTCAAGCAGTGACTCAACAGTTATTACTACATAAAATGTTTAGAGTTGAAGTGAAACTGACTGTACTTTCCTCACTTTCTGCCAAAAAGCTCTCAAATTTCATCTTTTTAAAACACTATCTACTAATGAAGCAAGGAGAAAAAGGTATTAGAAATAATGGCAAAAAATTCATTTGAATGAACAATTCTAGGTATACTACTAGTGATTTTACCTGGAGACATTCAAAAGTGAATACTGAGAACATCCATCCATACTGAGAACAATTAGTATTATTCATAAAAAGACAACAGCCCCTGGGATTTTTAGCACAGGCTTAGAAATCCCTAGTGAAGAGGAAAGAAAAAAAAAAAAAAAGCCCTGGCAGCTACACTGACTTCATCTTCTCAGATTTGCTTACTAATCCAACCACATTAGTATCATAAATGATTAAAGACTTAGTAACAAAAATGAGTACAATTCGGCCCAACATCCCACACTGGATCCAAAAGTACCCCTCAGCATATCAAAAATGGAATCAAGTACTTCATCTCAGCAAGGTCTTGGGGGAAAAAAATCTATATTTCCCATGTATAGGTAGTTATTAACTGTATCTCACCCCTTCCCGCCATACCTCGACTGAAGAGAAGCTAACAGAATCTTCGAAATGTGAATTTTGGACAATAATTTCAAATTAAAAGAAAGCAAAGCAAGCTCTTTAAATCATTGCATCTGAGAAGGAGACAAAGGTGCAAACATAAAAGGAAGACACCACAGTCCACTGATAAGGAGCCAAAAAATAATGCAGAAAAGTTGGCAAGAGTCAGTGATGGCCAATCACCTGCGATTTTCATCCAGCACATCCAAGATCTGCTGGTAAGCCCTACGAGTGGAAGACTGGATAAGCGACAAAATGCCACGAGCAGAGGAAAGATTAACTCCGTCTTCAGGTAACATACGGGGAGGGCAAACCCGAACCTGCGGTGGCGATGGTGTCACACTGTTCACACAAGCACAGCAAATGAAGAGAAAAACACTCAAGTCAGATTTTTGTAAAACCCCAGCTCAACATTTCCCCCAAACACCCATATTTTAAAAATTAGCTTAGTTTTCTTGCCCATTTCCCCCACCTTCATTTTCCCCCAAAGCCAAATAAGTTAATAAACATGTTAAATTGTTTCTGTGGTTTTTTTTAAACCCAGCTACCATGAAGCATCTGTAACTGTGTAGCTTTAAGCATCAAATTAAACAGACTGAATATGAAAGGACAACTTTAAGAGGGAAGACAACTAAGGCAGAGAATCTGCAACCCCTGGCTCTGGAGAAACAGCGTTCTTTACTTAGCGTAAACCCAAGCCTCTAACAAACAACAAGGCACTGCAGCTTACAGATGATCAGAAGAGTAAGATAGGGAATTTCAGTATACAGGTGTCAGGCAAAGTTTACATGCATAAAACAAAAGGGATTCCATGAAAATGCCAATTTCAAATACTTCACAAAGACAATGAAGCGATTAGTTTATGACAAGTAAATTTAAAGATGAACCAAAGTTTCAGAAAGCTAACAAAAAGCATTTTGATTACTCAATTAAAGCATACGTTCCCTGGTTAAATGACCAATTCTGTAAATACAATGAAAAGGCAAAGATATTTCTTAAATTATCCAGATGGAGGTTAGGTGATCATTCATTCGTTTCTCAGTGACAATAATCTTGGTCATTCTTTTATGTGTGAGTTGAGACTTACAATGTCTTTGGTTCCACTCACAGTTTCTCCTAAAAGCTAAGCACATTTTAATGAAGTGATTTTACAGTTCTAATCTGGATTCTTATTTTCAGAGAACTGCCTAATTTTAGAGCATGATCAGCAATATGAGGTATTTAACTGATTTAAGGACTTGGCATGCAATTTGTTACAATAAGATGTTTTGTTACAATAAGAGAACTATGGGATGTGGGCTCAATAATTTTTCTCAGTGTCAGGGTAAGAACACCTTAGACTAAGCCTCATCCTTGCATATTATATACAAAAGAGTGAGGGTGGAGAAGATGGTGAACAACTGAGAGATAAAAGATTGTACTTTGATCCATGTAATCTTTTCTTAATATTTTTGGGAACCACGAAATGAGTGGGATAATTTTTGAAAGGGTAACTGTCATCTAATATTATTCCCAGAGTCCCAGAAAATTAAAAACAAAATCTTCTCCTCAATTTTGTGAATAACTTTCAATGTCTTGATGATCCAGAGCAAAAAGTACAAAATACATGAAAACCATGTTTTCCAAAAACTACTTAAAAGAGAGATTTAAGCCAAATCTTGGCATACTGAGAAAGTAATCTGCCAGGGCTGATTCACCATATGAATGAGGCCTCATGGTGTCAAGATAAATGCAAGTTTTCAGATGCAGACTCATGGATGGTCACCTGAAACATCTGTCCACAGACTAGGAATCTTCTGGAATATATATAACTTATCAACAACAATAAATATCAACTGATCCATGGTACTTGGCAGAACCCAAACTGGGTATCCAAAAAGAGTAAAGGAAACAGTATATCTGGGACTCGAAGTCTAGGTTCTAGGCTTGTACTCAACATTCTCTTCAGGCAGCATAGAGAATACCTGAAGTTCTTGCTCCTTCTAAGAAAACAGACTCAATTCATGTTAGAAAACTGTCACCAGAGGCAGGAATAAAATGGCCAGTTCTTCATCAACATAAACAGGCATCCATCTGACACTGTTCTTGACAGCAACACCATCATACCTAGCTAAACCGACTTAAGCAAGTTTTAAAAGACTATTCAGGACAATATCTACTGACATAATTGAAGATTTTGTCTTCATATTCTGGGGCTTAAATTGAACACTGCATATACCAATTTGAAATAGTATATAAATGAGCTACCTATATAAAGTCTATAATGATCACTATTTAGAATTATAATATTAGAGCAAAAATGCCAACAAACTGAATCCAAATCCATGAAAAAACTTTGATGGATTTTTGCACAATAAAATTCAAAAGGAAAGAAGGCTTCCTTGGAGAAAACTCACTTTGTCAGAAATAAGCAATAGGAATTGTTTATTTAAATTCTAAAAGTACAAGTGTTTCCTGCCCATACATGGGAAATCAGGTCATCAAGCATAAATTATTTTCAGATTAACTGCAAAGCATTCTTCAGATGGAATGCACAGAAGACTGAGTTTTAGAAAGTCTGTAAGATCACCTTCAATTCTAAGATTCTACGATCACATAAAATTGGAATATGTTATTAAGTGGGAAAAAACCATACACAGTCCTCAATGGTAACTTAAAAAGAAAACATATCAATGTAGAAAGATAAAATTGTCTTCATTAATGCTAGTAAAGATAGTTCATCAAAGATTAAAATCAAAAACATATTTGGATTTCAGGTTGTTTCTCAAAAGTTTCAAAGATTAGTTAAGAAACTTAACTTTTCATAAACAATCTTTCATGAACAGCAAAATTAGAGTAGGAAGTAATTTTATACACTGACGACCAGTTTGGGCAGTATACGTACAGATTAAATGCCCTTAATGGTTAATCTATTTCTATCTACAGATGAACTGAATGATTAAATCATAAGATGACCATAGCTACACTAATTAGAAGAAAGACTAGTAATTCTTTCTTTTCAAAGCTTTAAGCAGTCTTGTGAGTCTCTTTAAAAACAAACAAATCTAAGAACAAAAAAAGAATAAGCCCCATGTTAGTGATAGCCTGATGCTAGCTGGGATGCCTGGCACCGGTGGCATTAACCGTGACAGGAAACAGTGCTTTCAGAGCTGAGTTTCATCTCTGCCCACCCATCTAAAGTGGAGTGACTTTGGTTTTTTCTTTTGACACATGAACTCCTGTGAAAAATAAGTAATCATATTGCAAAGGCACTGAGATTATTCAAGCAAATGTTATAGTATTAGTGATTTAATAAAAATGCATGTTGATGATAAATTCATCCTAGTAATGTTACAAAACAGCAAAATCTCAGCTTTACCTTTTTCTTTTATTAAAGTAAGGAAATTTTGAAGAATGTACTTATGTTTGTCATATTATTTCATTAGTAATAGCTCTCTCTCATGCCTGTATGAACTCTTACTATGTGAGTGTTGAATAAACAACACTAGCCAATGTTAGAACTCAAATTTAAATGAAAATTGACTTGGCATAACTATTATTATAATGTAAGTCCAAAGTCAAACACCTCTTTTTTCCACGGGTTTTTATATGAATAGTGTTTCTCAAACTGCGAGGATAATCTCTTTGGTGAGGCTCCAGTCTCTTCCAAAAATATAGTGAAGGTAAAATAGAAATGGAAGAAAAAATTTTCACTGAATCACAAATACTGCACCATTTCTCTCGAAATTTTAAATACAGATAAAGTATTTAATTTCTTGCCACTAAGGTAATTTACTAGTTCTAAGAAGTATAATAAGAGAATCAGAATTAAGAGAGAAATCACTGGTTGTCAGAACAGTTTTGGTACTTGAGAACTACACTAGCTGTTGAATCTTCTACTGCACGCCAAAATGTCCCCTACCCTTAAGAGGCCAGTCATTCCCATCCCTTGCTGTATCACACACACAGAAAGAGTGGGTTTAATGATCTCAAAGTATTCTTCCAAAGCTTAATTTTAATATATGGAATTTTAAAAAAACTTAAATGACTCATTATACTTAGACTCCTTTTCTCCTTCTGAGTGAAAATAAACAATAAAAGATAGTGTGCTAAATTTTTTTAAAGATTGAAACCACTGAATCTGGTTGAACTGAATCCACAGAGAACTAATATGCCAACCAAAGCAAAATAAAGGAACTAGAAAGGATTTTTGGTATGAATTATTCCATTCTACTTTCACCATTATACTGCAAATCATATATAACTTCCTCAGTTGATCTAGGTTTTTTTTTTTTTAAACAATTAAGTGTATGATGACAGCTTGAGAAATCCTGAAACAGAGGTACTTAAAAGCCAAACAGTAAGAGAATTAGGGCAGTACATGTCAATTACCTGGTGGAATATTAGTGTCACATAAGCCTGCAAAATTAAAACAACTCCTAATTGTGAAAAGCAGAGCAGACAGATAAAATCTTACGTGTACTCCGGTGTAGAAATCGGTGCCTGGAACCTTGAAATTTTATTTCTTGGGGCAGAATCTGATCTGTGCCACCTTAAATAATAATTACGTTTCTTTTACATATTCAGCTTTTATAACACAAAGAAAAAAGCTTAATACGAATCTACTGATCATTTTCGTGTCAATAATAAGCCTTATTGTCTCTCTGAAAGTAAGTGAGAAAACAAGGCCAGCGCTCTTATACCCCTATGGACTTCTATTCCTAAATCCAAGGAATAAAATAAAGTGGAGGCAGGCAAAGGTTCATGCACAATGACACATAATCAGATCACATCACAGAGTAAAGGCTGAAGTAGGTAAAGACAGGAAGAGTCCAATAATTACTTAGGTAGAGGTAAAATACAGTTGAACCACGTTAATAGTTTCTTCCTTACCATATTATCAGCATTAAATACATAATTTGCTCATTATATAAAAATTTGAAAGTTTGTCAAATGTAGATTCTTAAAGATGATTATAAATAATAAAATTAATAACAGCAGCAGAAGAAAGGGCAATGTTACACTATCAACAAAAAGATGGTTAAGTATCTTGCCATGGTAACATACATAACTAAAAAACAAAAAGGTTAAGGAAGGTAAGCATTCTATTGCAAAAAACTGTATAGTTAAATATTCATGCTATTTTTACAACCAAAAATTAAAACATGAGATTCTGTTTTATTAAACATCTAGAATAGCAGTCCCCAACCTTTTTGGCACCAAAGACTGGTTTCATGGAACAATTTTTCCAGAGACGCAGGGGCAGGGATGTTTCCAGGATGATTCAAGCACATTACATTTATTGGGCACTTTATTTCTATTTTGTGGCAATCTCAGGACATTCTGTCTTGATACTCGGGTTAGTGTTTGTGCTTCTATGAGAATCTAACATCATCACTGATCTGACAGGAGATGGAGCTCAGGCTGTAATGTGACCGATGGCGAGTGTCTGTAAATACAGATGAAGCTTTGCAGGCTTGTTCACTTCCTGCTGTGTGGCCTGGTTCCTAATAGGCCACGGACAAGTACTGGTTCGTGGCCTGGGGACTGGGGTACCCCTGATCTAGAAAACTGCCTTTCAAGGGGCTTAAAGAAACAAATAATTCAAATATTAGCTAACTGTGTTCATCTTTTTTGAGGAACTTTCACTACTGGTAACTGCAAAAATATCTATGAACTAGTCATTTACTCTAACTCATGCTTCACAAGGTTGGTTTTTATATATTATAGAGCAGAGCAGTTTCCTTTCTTGTCAACTGAACTTAGCTATCAGTAACATATACTTTGCGAGGGAAAAAACCAAAAGTGATTCTATAGTAAAATAGTCCTATTTTTATTTCATTATCGGAAATTTCAAAGTAATCATGGACCTAAATAAAAAGCAATACCTTTATATAACAGGAAAGTTAATTAGAAACTTTTGGTGCCCTAAAAAATATTACAAATAGAAAATAACAAAAGCCTTTAGGTCTATGTTTAATCATTTCTGAGGGTTCTAAATATCAAGAAGCTACCTTCACCATAAATTAGGTAGTCTTTTCACCATTTGTGTAACATATGTTAACACAGTCTAGAAAAGGGAATTCCACGGACTGGCCATCACTGCCAGTCATGGACCTGCAGGAAAACATACAATTATCACAAAAAAATTTCATTATTAAAAATGGCCGAACCTTTCAGACAAGCCTTCCCTGAAGGAGACATATATTCTTTCAAACTTCCTATCTTCCTATATAATGCTTCAGAATAACTGTAACTACTTTAGGAGGCATTTCAAGATTCCCCAAGAAATGAAAACAGTTACAGTTCTCCTTTGCACCTAATGCAAAAAAAGAGAGACTCAATCCCCATCAAAGTCCCTTCTATGTCCCTATATTCTTTAGTCAAGCCCAAGTTAAAACTTCATACGGTTTAATACAAATGGCATCAGTTCAGTTCAGTTCATTCGCTCAGTTGTATCCGACTCTTTGCGACCCCATGAATCACAGCATGCCAGGCCTCCCTGTCCATCACCAACTCCCGGAATTCACTCAAATTCATGTCCATCGAGTCGGTGATGCCATCCAGCCATCTCATTTTCTGTCGTCCCCTTCTCCTCCTGCCCCCAACCCCGCCCAGCATCAGTCTTTTCCAGTGAGTTAACTCTTGCCACGAGGTGGCCAAAGTATTGGAGTTTCAGCTTTAGCATCAGTCCTTCCAATGAACACCCAGGACTGATCTCCTTTAGAATGGACTGTTCATACGGTTTTATACAAATGGCATACTTGTATGCTATTTTCCATATAAATTTAAATGTCTTGCTTTTTATCTAGATTTGCAAGCTGTGAGAGACATTATCACCTCCTGATTCTTTCTTAGTTACCAGAGAAATTAACGTGATGCCTGACATCAAATCAGGTTCATGATAAATGAGCTCATCAAAGTTGAAAATTTAATGAGGAAGAAACAGTAATTTATATAATTTAAATCACCAATGGCTTTGAGACTTAAAAAATTCTGACCAATTTTTAAAGGGATATTTTATTTCAAAAAACCAATCAATTTTAATAAAAAAACAAAAATCACTTGTCCAATTTAAAACATCTTATGGTAGGGGTAGTTTTTAAGATCAGGTTTGATAATGTAACCAAATGAGAAAGAAAGGTTTACACAAATAGTCCTTTAAACAATGTACTTAAATTTTTAGAAAATGAAAAAGGTCTAAGAATTCTGTGACTCAGTAGGAAGAGAGCTAAAAAAATAATCCTGGAAAGCAAAAAAAAAAAATGCCATTTGCTAATGCTATATTCTTTACCATGGCTTATTAGAAGCAGAGCCGGCTAGTCCTTTTACAATCTAATCACAAATTAAGTAACCTGAAAATGAAGATGTTTCCTTAACAAAGTGTTTATACTTTATTTTTTTTCCCCAAATTTAAGGTTATAAAGAGTACTACAAAAATATAAAACTGATGTAAATGTATTACATAATAAATTGCAAACACTATTAGAAGTAAATGATTTTTTTCTTCAGGTTCTTAGGTATAAAACATACACTTCATTCTTTTTTTTCTTTTTAAATATTTGAGAGTAAGTAAATCATTTAGAAAAGGATGAGACAGGCAGTGTATAGAGACAACTTATGAATGAGATACAATGCTTAGTGGTTCTACTCACATGGAGTCAGTTTTGACCAGCTGTCCATTTTGGCGAACAGCATTTTCACTCATAGAGCGTTCTCTTTTTAGCCTGCCAACTGCACGGATCTGTTAGGCACAAAGAAAGGGAAAGGAACAGAAAATATTCTTAGTAGTCTAGTAGTTGCTTAGCATCAAAAGGACCTTAATCTAAGGCTACTCACAAAATTAAAAAAGAACAAAACCATGAATTGCTACTCGGTATGTGTATTATATGCAGGGAATGTTAAGGAAAAAAAACCTCTACTTACTATAATGCAGATAAACTTAGGAATGCTTATCTTCTTTATGAAAACAGTGACTTCTAGTTGCTTTTTAAGTCTCAATCTTACCTGGTACAATTATTAATATTTTTATTTATTATAATTATGTAATATACTTACATTCAGTTCAGTTCAATTGTGTCCAACCCCATGAATCACAGCACACCAGGCCTCCCTGTCCATCACCAACACCCAGAGTTTACCCAAACTCGTGTCCATTGAGTCGGTGATGCCATCCAACCATCTCATCCTCTGTCATCCCCTTCACCTCCTGCCCTCAATCTTTCCCAGCATTACTACTTGCATTACTTACGAACAATTCACAACAGCTTTTAAAGGCACTTACACTATGAGATGGCTGGATGGCATCACCGACTCTGTGGACATGAGTTTGAGTGAACTCCAGGAGTTGGTGATGGACAGGGAGGCCTGGCGTGCTGTGATTCATGGGGTCGCGGAGAGTCAGACACAACTGAGCGACTGAACTGAACAGAACTGACACTATAGTAAATGGGATATATTTGTAAATATTACAAATAAGGCTTTTGAGGTTAGAACAAATTCAGATTAGTTTAGATATTTGAAAACTAAAAAAAAAAAAAAAATCTATCTCACATGCTTAAAACGTTTTAGCATTCTAGAAATAGCTACAATCTTCCACCTTACAAGCTCTTCGTACAAAATGTTAACATTGATCTCTTTCCATTAAAGAGATGGAATTAAAGGATGATTCTATGTTTCCTTCCATTGAAATTAGGTGGGCTAGTGACTGCTACCGAGATGATAAATGTGACTTATGAGGTTAAGTTAGAAACAACACTAAGGCTTCTGCTTTTTTTCCCTTTCATTGTTTGGAACAACAGCACCAAGACCCAAGCGGCCAGACAGAAACGCTATGTACGGTTATACCAGTCAGTAATCCCGGCTGACGTCTACACAATAGCTAGTATCAACTGACCTATGAGTGAGTAAGCCTTCAGATGACTGCAGCCTCAAGCTGTTGAGTCATCCCGAGCCTTTGAGTCATGCCAAGCCTAGGCCCAGATAATATACAACAGAAACAAGCTTTCCCCACTATGCTTGATGCAAATACCTCACCCATAAAATCCATGAGCAAAATGAGCAATTTCTTTCTATTTTAAGCCACTAACTTTAGGGTGGTTTAATGGGCATCAGAAGATAACTGGGGCTTCCCTTGTGGCTTAGATAGTAAAGAATCTGCCTGGAATGTGGGAGCCCAGGTTCGATCCCTGATTTGGGAAGATCCCCTGGAGAAGAAAATGGCAACCTACTCTAGTATTTTGCCTGGAGAATTCCATCAACAGAGGAGCCTGGCAAGCTACAGTCTGTGGGGGACACAAGGAGTCGGACATGACTGAGTGACTAATACACACACACACAGCAGATAACTGAAACAATGGTAATCAATTTTCTGCTTAAAAAAAATTTTTTTTTAAACTGGAAACACCTCTGGCAACTTAATGGTTAAAAAAAAATTAGATTTTATTGTAAATGACAACTGTCGTGTGAACCAACAGACTTGAAGATTAACATTCTCAAAAATGCAAACCCAATATCTATTAATGCTCTTAAAAAAGACTTGGGAATAGATCACCAGGGTATAAGCACCATCAGAGCAAGAAAAATCCTGTATTTCATGCCAACAAAACTTAAAATCATACTAAGAGGCACATAACTTCAAAGCGTGGTTTAGATTTGGTTATGATTATGAACCACTTATCCATCTGAACAAAAGAAAAAAAAACAGAAAAGGAGTTGGCTTGGAGCCTACTGCAAGAGTTCTTTACAGTTAAAAGTCAAAATTACTTGAAGGTATTTATATATAAAAACTAATCCTGGACAAATCAATGTCCATGAGGTCTTTGTTTACTGGTTCTCCAGATTTATTCTGATCTTATCTCTCCCTCAAGAATCTGCTCAGATGCCTTAGTATTTTCCCCTATAATGGTCTGTTTTATTTCTTTTCATATAATTTTTAAAAGTTACACTCTATTTATAGTTATTACAGAATACCGACTATAATTCCCTGTGTTGTACAACACATTCTGGTAGCCTATCTTACACCCAATAGTTTGTACCTCCCACTCCCCAATTCTTAATGCTGACCCCTCCACTAATAACTGCTAGTTTGTTCTCTGTATCTGTGAGTCTGCTTCTTTTCTGTTTCGGTCACTAGCTTGTTGCATGCTTTAGATTCCACATATAAGTAACATCGTATAGTATTTGTCTTTCTCTGACTTATTTCACTTAGTGTAATACCCTTCAAGTCCATCCATGCTGTTGTAAATGGCAAAATTTCATTTTTTATGGCTGAGTAGTATCCCACTGTATTTGTGCATGTCTCTGTGTATCTCACATTTTCTTTATCGATTCATCTGTTGATAAGACACTTACTTCCACATCTTCTGCCAGAAGATGCTTTCATAACAATGATATTTGTACCTACTAATCTTTTAACATCAATTAGAACCATGTGCTAAACATACTATACATATTATTACACCTAATTCTCTCAATAGACTTATGTACTTGGCATTATTCTTTTCTTTATTTTAGAGATGAGCCTTGCCTTGGAACAGTTAAACAACTAGATGAAAGTTATGTGGTTAGTAAGCAGCAAAGTAGGCCCTCAAAATTAAGACTAATTCTCAGGCTCAGTTTTTCACTTCAGTGCTATACACTGTGGACATTTATCACATTTGACTAAATATAATAATTATTGCAGGAGTAAATCCCACACAGGCTTAGAATCTAGGTCTACTGAGGGAAATCTTGGTAAAAAATTTTCTATCACTCATCCTTAGTCATTCAGAAAAAAGGGGGTGATTTACAAAAACATAAGTGCCACTTATTATTTTAAAACAAAATATTATTTTAATAAAAATAGTCATTCATGACAGTGCTCAGCTTGTTTTCAGGCTGGTTATTCACACCAAGCAGTGTCTAAAACAGTGGGATCATGAAGATTAGAAGGCAAACAAAACTAAAGGAATATCAAAGAGAGAGTTTCTCTTCTGGCAGAATCCTCATTCCAAGACAGTATTATTCACAGCTGTAAAGGTCTTTCTCTCACTCAGACCACTGTGAAGGAAGCATGTCTCTCTGAACTGCCTTACACAAAAGCTCAAAAGATGTCTGTTAAATACAGTCCTGCAAGTTCCTCAGTGCCTTTTCATCATGTGAAGATTCAAAGTTAGTACTTTTCATCAAGCAAACAAGTGAAATGTCTAAATGGGCACCTATAAGTGTATTATCTGAGTCACCTCAGCAGAAACTTCCAGCCTAGGAAAAGGCTATACCTAGTACTGGGAAACTGCACTCCTGTAGGTTACGTGCATGATTTACCCTCATAGGAAGGACTATATGAAAGATGAAAGACAAAGGCAGTGTCATTACCAATAAAAACTTATCTTCGCATATTGTCTTTTATTAGAATCATGACCACATATGAATTTAGGAATTATAATGAAAAAGTTGCAACTACAGAAATCACAGCAAAGGAGTTTTACAAGACTGGCCCTAAATCAACAGCAAAGGCAAAATCTGAACTTCGCTACTAACATCTTAGTAAGTCCATACACTGCCATATTGAGATCAAAAGGGCTAGTAACCTTACATAACACAATAACTAAATCAGTAGAAACTCTGGAGCAAGCAAGAGAATAGGTAGTGTCAAGGGGGAAAAAAGAGCTTTTGCCAACTGCCAGACAGCTCTTATAACAAAGCGATGCGTTAATTTTTTCCCATGCTAAAACTTCCCCAAATTTTCTGTATTGCTTAAAGTGACTCCTAGCCATAAAAGCTCTTCCTTCAAGACCCCATGAATGTTAATGCCTTCCACAAAATTGTCATTTTCCTGAAATATGATATCTAAATTTTTTAAAAAAGCACAGCATATTATTTCAAGTATCTATAAACCAGAATTTATAGCAATCAATGGTCCATGCAGAAGGATATCATTACATATTGCTAATGACATGATTTATAGGCTCTTGACGCCTCTTTTAACTTTTGCTGTTGTCTATGTTATTTCAAATTCAGATACTGTCAAAACTTTAGTACTTACTTCTTCATTTTGAGGGGTTGGAGCAGGTCTTTCTAAATCCAGAAAATCTAGCGGTCTTTCACTCAGTGTAAGCACACGAGGTGGTGTTTTTAGAGCCAGAGGCTTAAAGGGAGTTGACTGTATAAGGTCAAGATCTGCTGGTCTTGAAAATGGAATGTCTTCATTATTTCCTGAGAGTAAAAACAATAAAGAGGAAGGAGGTTTTTAAAAAGATAATGGTTTTATTCAAATGTATTTGCCACTACACACCCACCAGGAATAGCTAAAATTAAAAAGGCTAACAATACAAACTGTTGGCGAGGATGCAGAGCAAATGGAGCGCTCGTATGTCACTGATGGGAACATAGCAGGGTACAACCAATTTCAAAAATAGTTTGACAGCTGTTCATAAAGTTAAAAGTCATAACTTATAATGTGATCTAGCAACTTATTCCGAGGAGATATGAAAACATGTATCTTCATAGCAGCTTTATTCTTAATAGCACTAAAAAAGGAACAACTCAAATGTTCACCAACAAGTGAATATATAAACTAATTGTGGTATATACACACAGTGGAATACTAGAAATAAAATGGAAGAATGATCGATATAAGTAATAATATGGAAGACTTTCAAAAACATAACACTAAGCAAAAGAAGCCAGACCCAAGAGTATATAATATAGTATTATCATTCTATTCATACAAAACTCTGGGAAAGATAAATCTGATCTCTGGTTATAAAAAGGAGATTATGGTTGCCTGGAATTGAAGGGTAAGAACTGAATAAAAAACCGTTCAGGGTGCGATAATGAAAAGTTCTGGACTGTGGTAGAGGTTACATAGGAGTATACTTTTGTCAAAAATCATCAGGCTATACACTTTAAAACTACACACATTTTATGTACGTAAATAATACCTCAATAATTAGTTGAACTATTAACAAATACTATTTGAAATTTCAGACTATGGTAATTAATAAACTTTTTGCAGAAAATGTAAAGTTGCATTTCTCAACCCCTTTTCTGTGTGCTGAGTCGCTTAGTTGTGTCCAACTCTTTGCAACTCCATGGACTACAGCCCATCAGGCTCCTCTGACCATGGAATTTTCCAGGCAACAAGACTGGAGTGGGCCCCAATCCTTTTGCTAAATATTTTGAAAAGTTCCAAAAGTTTTCATAAAAATATACAAAATAAAGGTTTATCAGACAACTTTATAAACAAATATAAAATACCTGCTACCACAATTCTCTCTGGAACTTGCATAATCACACTAGCGTTTGAAACTCCTTCTTGAAATCCTTGTTCCAGGTCAGCATTTGGTGGTGCTACCTTTAATTTTTCTGGGACCCTCATTCGCTGACTAATACCTTCGGTATATTCCATTTCATACTGAATTCGACTAATTTCCGCCATCTCAGCAGCAGTGGGAGAAGGAAAGGCCGCCCCACTCACTCTGTGGGCAAAAAATTTACAGACGGGGTGAATGAGTGCCAAATTGCCAGTCTTCTCTACGTAGTGAAGTTAGAAGACAATACCTTTTAGAAAGAGCACAAGAAGACTTCTCCTTTGTGAGTACTGAACACATACAAAGGAAAAATAAAAGACTGAAGAAAACGCTTTTCTCAACATAATACCTTCCCACTTAGTTGAAGCTGCACCTTGAGGTTACTACTTAGGAGCAAATTTTTAAAATCTGTGTATAACATGAATATGCACACACATACACTCTCCTCCTCACTGTATAAACAGACAGGCATGCTGCTTATAACTAAAAACTGCCGAAAAGAAAACTCAAACAGAAATTTCCTAGTGAATTATTTGAAGGGAAGCTGTTAGGACTTTATAAAAATGAAATTAGAAACTGCTATCATGCATGGAAAAAATAAATCTTTTTAATGATGAAAATCAGATTCAGAGGTAAATAATGTAATTCTAAATTTACTAAAAAAGAAGCAACCCCCTGAGTTTCACAAAATACAAATTAAAACTTCTCTTACTGAATGTATATCTGATGACTGAGATGAAATTTTGAAAATCAAATAAGGAATATACATTAATAAATCCTTAACGTATGCATTCATTTTGAGGGACCATAGTGTGAAAGGTTCACACTATTCACCATTTGTACTGAATATCATATTTGCATGTATATTTTTAAAAAACATGACATGCCTTCAAAGGGAAAGGCAAAACATATGCACTGCAAAATCTTCTAAATTAGAGAAGCATCCATGCTCCAAGGAAAAGCAGCAGAAAGGAAGTTGCCTGAGATAAAAAATGTTGATCACAATGTAAAAGATGATTAGCCTGTGGGCAATCAGCTTTAAAGCCACTATGTCTCAAGCCTATAATACCAGCTCAACTGAATAAAACGTCACTGACCTTCCTAGTGATGTGTCATTGCTTGTTCTTTTACTCATTTTTAATACAGTAAATACACGTCTATAAAAGCTATTAAAATACTGCTACCCTGGAGTTGTTTACTTTACACAACAATTCCCCTACAGATCTGAACTTTTTTGGAGGTGTACATAACAACACGGACACTGCTTTTCCAGCTGTAAAAAAGAAAGAATAAATATCAGTATTTCAACAATTCATTTCATATGAAAACTATGAATCAAAGTAAATATATACTTAAAATTATTTTTGGATTTCAACCAAAACCAATGTTCAAATCTCTCCTAAAAAGAGTTCTTCTTTACCTCAAAAATCACAAGGGCCATTTTAAGCATAGTCACTATACTACGATTTCGCAAACAGGGTCAAGAAAAGCTAAACAAACATATATACAAACGTGAAGTCAGATTAGAAGAAAACATTTTGTCACAAAATTCCTCTAAGTATTATATTCTGAAGGCGGGGGGGATCCTTTTCTTTTTTAGACTAAGTACAAATGAAGAAATCACAAAGATAATGTAAAGGGCAGAAAAATGTATTTGTGGTAACTTAATATTTGATGTATAAGTAATGATTTCTTTAAAAGCAAATAACTTTGAAACTAAATTACTAAGTTACTAATTACTAAATTTCGCTAAGTTTTTAGCGAAAGATATAATATTTAAGTCAAGCTCAATAAAAAATTAAAGACAATAAAAAAATTAAGGAGTATAAATTTAAGTCACAGTAGGGACATTTCTTATACTCCACGTCAGAGACACAACACACATCTCAAACTCCACGTCACTGACATGCTTTGGAGAGTTCTTAGAGGTTGGTTAAGGGGCTACACCCTGACAATTGGTTAATTATGACTGCTAACTTGCACCTTTTATTCTTTACCAAAATGTGTGAATTTTAAGGATCTGGCATGCAGATGGTTTAAAGACTAACACAACAGACCCAAAAGAGACAATTTTTACTCACAAATGTGTACCAATTACTGCTTGCTCTTTGGCATTATCTGCTTCCGTGCTTCATATTAAATCCATTAACTTGCCTCAGTATGCACGTGCTGGATTTAGAGCCACTTTTGTCCCTGGGGGAGAAAAAACAGGAGCTAACTGAAAAACTACATGATACTGACATCAGAGATTTATTGCTGGAAAACCTCTGAATGATGAAAGCCACTAAAGATGCATTGCCTTACATTAAAAAAAAAAAAACACTAAAATAAATAAAGAAAAAATGAACAAACTTACCAATTTTAGGCCTAGAGACAAAACCCTACAACCCTTCACTAGTTAATACAAGATAAAAGACTATTGTTTCTGATTTGAATTTAGAAAAACATAGCTGACGAAATATATGTATGTTTAACAGCATCTTAATACTTAGGCGTACATATAAGTGTGTATGTATATATACACAAATTAAGGAGAAACAAATGCACTGGCGAAATTTTCATCCAGCTACTTTCATTCAGTATTTAATTCCATTCATAACTTTAATTCAGTATTTAATTTGAACCAGTGACACAGGCACATGGTACAAAGTACACAAGAACATACAGAATGAATCGTCCCACCGATCCCATGCTATATAACAACTCAGGTCCCCAGAGATGACCTCTTACCAATTTCTGTGCATCATTCTAAATAAGAAAGGAGATACCCTTCTTATACTTACACATGCATGTACCTGAAGCACAGTGAAAGCTTGTATTTGGGAATAACACTGAAAGAGACACTTCAAAAGGAGTACAGCCTTAAGACATTATAAACTGAAATTTTATAATAATAAACAAGGGATGCATATTGCTAGAACAGTATCTCCCCAAAATGTGCTATACTCTTCACTCCATTTACTACATTTCAGCCTTCGTATTAACTTTCCACTGCTACATACCATGGGTCTCAACATTTCATTCTACAGCAACACTTTGCTTATAAGACTTGCTGAGTTTGTAAAAGAATCATGGATTTAAATCACCAAAGATGGACACTGAAAAGACAACTTCTAGAAGAAGCCAAATTCTCCTGTAGCCAATCTGAGCTACTTACAAGGTAGATTAAACTTTTCTACTAAGATTTAACATTGTACTGTTCCAATTAACTGGCTTTTCTCATAAGCAAATTAGATCAAAATCTCATTTTCTCTCTCTCTCTCATTAGACATTTTTGGTAGTATCTTTTGGCAAAAAAAAAAATAAATTTCTCATCTGGAGTTAAGACATTAACTCCAGTTTTGTCACTTACAATCTACTAGGTACATGAGTCTCTGTGATATAACTAAAAAGACAAAATCCTTTAATGTACACATACAAAAACAGGTAACAAAAACATAACTCTTACAAAAACCCCTCACCCACAAACCACCTAGATTCAAGTCACATCCACTTTCCTGTGATGGAAAATGTCCCCAATTTGGGGACATAATGAATCACGCTTTACGTTTTCATTTTCTATATGAGAATGCTGGGATCGAAAGACACAGCCCAGGAAGTCACAGAAAGAACTTGGGCCAAATTGATTGTGGTTACAAAGATTTCTATAATTCCCCAAATGGCAAAAAAAAAAAAAAAAAAAGGTCAGGTTGTTTGTCACTTATTGTGTGGAACTAGTTCAAGGTTTTTATACTGGTCACCCTATTTCAGTTCTCTTTTCAAGCAACTATACTTCAAGAATACGTCTGCAATGTGGGAGACCTGGGTTCGATTCCCGGGTTGGGAAGATCCCCTGGAGAATGGAAAGGCTACCCACTCCAGTATTCTGGCCTGGAGAATTCCATGGACTGTATAGTCCATGGGGTCGCAAAGAGTTGGACATGACTGATTGACTTTCACTTTCACATTTAAATAATGGGTGTATAAGAAAATCACAGCGTAGTAACCCAGGACTCATTTTTATTTTTAAAGAAAAGTCACTGAAAAGTTGGAAAAATACGAGTTAACGAATTTTAAAATAAGGCTATCAATCCACAGGAAACAAGTTTCAACACCAGAAGGGAAGACAGTAACCGCTTAACTTTGTAATCATAAAATGCGGTAGCCCTATCAGACAGGAAGGGATAGAAAACACAATTTCCTTTGGGAAAAAAAACAAAAGAGCAAAACCAACTCACAAGTGCTTGCAACCAAAAAGATAGCAGGTCCTACACACAATTTAATTACACGGGCAGAGACTCCGAGGTACAACTAAATCGTTCTAATTCTCTCCGAATCTATTTTCCTAAGGGTTTTTCCTTTGGGATCTCATTAGGTGATGCAATCAACAACGAAAGAAATGTTTTTTCCATCTAGGGAGAGAAAACATTTACGATCCTTCAGTTAAAGTCCCTTTGTGGGATGAGAGACCTGTATACAACTGGTTCTATATTTGAAACAAAGGCGCTAAGGCTTTTTATCTTCTGCAACTAAAAGACGCCACCACTTTTGGAAGGGTTCTCCTCCCTCGAGAATGCCTCTTGCAGGAGGCAGCCCTGGGTTTTCTTCTACCACAGAAAGGTGGTCTGCAGACGAAGAAGGTCACACGCTGACGGAAGGGGAATCCAAGCTTTCTCCAGTTTCCAGCTCCTGGAAGGAAAAGCTGGAGCATCTCCCGACATCCACACCTGCAGCAAGGATGCGCGACCAGGAGCTTCCCCGGGGCGCCTGGGCTTCCAACAAGGCCTTTCTTCTCCAACACGTCCCGCCTCCCCCCACACAAAGTAAAAGTAAAAACAATCCAAAAACGACTTTCAGAGAGACAGGCGTCGGGTTCAAGGTCATACTGGAAGGTACCAGGACCTTGGCTGGGAAGCATGACAGTAGACTACCACTCAAGCCTCGCTTGAAGCTCTCAGGACGCCCTTAGGGTTTCCCACGCCAGAAACTATTTCCTACGTGGAAAACTCAATTTTTCGACCAAACGAAGGCAAAGAACTAAAGCGGGAAAGGTTAGCCCCCAGAACGATTGCAGCAGGGTGCGCTGCTCTCCCGTGCTTTCCTCAGACACTAAAGGGGGGAGCAACGCCCCGAGGAGGAGGAAAGGTCAGGGTTGAAGCGGGGAGGCCCCTGGGGAAGGCCAAGACAGCACACGGACCGGCAGGAGCCCCAGCCGGTCCCTCCATCGCCGGAGGATCCGGGCCGCAGCGCTAGGCCCCGCATCCGGCTCGGGCCGCGGGTCCCGGGTCGGGAAGACGTCAGCACTCACCCCTGGGCCCGCTGCAGGGTCCCCGGCAAGGGCCGCCGCCCGCCGGCTCCCGGGGTGCTCGGGTGGGCGGTCTCAGAGGCCGTTGGCCGAGCGCACGGAGGCGCCCGGGCAAATCACCGGCCGGAGACGCCCGCAGCGGGCGGGGAGAGAAAGAAAGACGCGAGAACGCCCGGGACTGGCCCCTTCCGGGAGCTGTAGTTGAGACAGGTTCGTGGTCACGTGACACGAGGAAGGGCGGACGTAAGACCCACGCAGAGGAGCGGGGCTGTACGACGGCGATTCCGCGACATCTTTGTTGTGGGCAAAGTGCGCCCACCGCATCTCGTGTTTAAAAGGTAAAACTTCGGTAGCTAGTTAAATAATTAGTTTTAGGACTGTCCGCATCAAAATCAGGACTGGTGTGAGGCCTAATAATCTGCATATTTCGCCAGCTCTGCAAGTGATTCTTAAACACTATACTCCAATTTTGACGATTTTTCAAGCCCTCTGTGTCTTCCTTAACAGTGATCCCTACCCTGACCTGCTTTCCGTTCCGTCGCTCAGTCGTGTCCAACTCTATGCGACCCCGTGGACTGTAGCCTACCAGGCTTCTCCGTCCATGGGATTCTCCAGGCAAGAATACTGGAGTGGGTTACCGTTTCCTTCTCCAGGGGATCTTCCCGACCCAGGGATCGAACCCGGGTCTCCCGCATTGGAAGCAGACGCTTTAACCTCTGAGCCACCAGGGAAGCCCCCTGACCTGCTTTACTAACCCTTAAAGGTAAGGATCTCGGAAAAGAAGTTAGGTTTCACAGTAGTTAGAAACCCTGTTTAGTTTCCAAGAACTGTTTGCTGTTTAACCATATAAAGTGAAAGTGAAGTCGCTCAGTCGTGTCCGACTCTTTGGGATCCCACGGACTGTAGCCCTCCAGGCCCCTCCACCATGGGATTTTTCAGGCAAGAATACTGGAGTGGGTTGCCGTTTCCTTCTCCAGGAGATCTTCCCCACCCAGGAATCCAACCGGGGTCCCCTGCACTGCAGGCAGACAACCACATAACCACTAACTTTCTAGGAGAAAGTCAGTACCTTGTTCGTCAACGCTGGGGCGGACTGAAGTCAATTCAAGTAATATATCTGTATTCTTCGATATTAACAGCTAAAGACATACGCATGAGTATGTACTTCTCTAGAGTCTAAAGCTGCTCTAGAGATGTTCAGTTCAGTTCAGTCGTTCAATCATGTCAGACTCTTTTTCGACCCCATGGACTGCAGCATGCCAGGCTTCCCTGTCTGTCACCAACTCTCAGAGTTTGCTCAAACTCATGCCCATCAAGTTGGTGATGCCATCCAACCATCGCATTCACTGTGGTTCCCTTGTCTTCCTGCCTTCAATCTTTCCAGCATCAGGGTCTTTTTCAATGAATCAGTTCTTAGCATCAGGTGGCCCAAGTATTGGAGTTTCATCTTCACCATCAGTCCTTCCAATGAGTATTCAGGACTGATTTTCTTTAGGATGGACTGATTGGCTCTCCTTGCAGTCCAAGGGACTCACAAGAGTCTTCTCCAACATCACAGTTCAAAAGCATCAATTCTTCCGAGCTCAGCTTTCTGTCTAGTCCAACTCTAACATCCATACATGACTACTGGAAAAACCATAGCTTTGACTAGACAGACCTTCGTTGGCAAAGTAATGTCTCTGCTTTTTCATATGCTGTCCAATTTGTTCATAGTTTTTCTTTCAAGGAGCAAGTGTCTTTTAATTTCATGACTGCAGTCACCATCTGCAGTGATTTTGGAGCCCCGCCAAGATAAAGTCTGTCACTGTTTCTATTGTTTCTCCATCTATTTGTCATGAAGTGATGGGACGGGATGCCATGATCTTAGTTTTCTGAATGTTGAATGTTGGTAACATCTAGAAATGTTGCCATTCTTTAAAACAACTTAGGAAGTCCTCTGAGAATTTCCTTCTTGGGCCCCTTTTTAATACTGGCAAATCATCCTTTAAGTGCAGATGATCTTAGGAATGATCAGCTATTCCAAGCCAACCTTTTAGGGGAATTTAGAGACCAAGCTAAATAAGCTATGACCAAAACCTTTAGAAATGAGGGTCTTGCTGCTCCACTAGTATCTTTCTACTTCTTAGTACTTATGATTTGGTGCTTGCTCCTGTCCATTCCCCACAAGGGAAACTGAAATAAGTTTCAAATGAAGATTGTGATCCTGAAATATTGAATCTTCCATGTTATCATCTGTATGATCATTCTACTCTGGCTCAAAGTCTTGAGTTCAGTTCAGTTCAGTCACTCAGTTGTGTCTGACTCTTTGCGACCGCATGAATCACAGCATGCCAGGCCTCCCTGTCCATCACGAACTCCCGGAGTTCACTCAAAGTCATGTCCATTGAGTCAGTGATGCCATCCAGCCATCTCATTCTCTGTCATCCCCTTCTCTTCCCGCCCCTAATCCCTGCAGATGACACCACCTTTATGGCAGAAAGTGAATAGGAACTAAAAAGCCTCTTAATGAAAGTGAAAGAGGAGAGTCGAAAAGTTGGCTTGAAGCTCAACATTCAGAAAACTAAGATCATGGCCTCTGGTCCCATCACTTCACGGGAAATAGATGGGGAAACAGTGGAAACAGTGTCAGACTTTATTTTGGGGGGCTCCAAAATCACTGTGGATGCTGATTGCAGTCATGAAATTAAAAGACACTTACTCCTTGGAAGGAAAGTTATGACCAACCTAGATAGCATATTAAAAAGCAGAGACATTACTTTGCCAACCAAGGTCCATCTAGTCAAGGCTATGGTTTTTCCAGTGGTCATGTATGGATGTGAGAGTTGGACTGTTAAGAAAGCTGATTGCCAAAGAATTGATGCTTTTGAACTGTGCTGTTGGAGAAGACACTTGAGAGTCCCTTGGACTGCAAGGAGATCCAACCAGTCCATTCTAAAGGAGATCAGTTCTAGGTGTTCATTGGAAGGACTGATGCTAAAGCTGAAACTCCAATACTTTGGCCACCTCATGTGAAGAGTTGACTCACTGAAAAAGACTCAAAGTCTTCAATGGGTCTCTAATACCAATCAATGATGTACAAGTTCACCATGGTGTTCTAAACTCTAATATGGCCCTCACCTCCTGCCATGTCACTTAATTTACTATGTGTGTGAATGATATATATGTATATATTCTTGATCATTGATTGTTCTCTGAGATTATTTCATGCCTTTCTGACTCTTGATACTTCCCTTTACCTATTTCTGCCACCTATAATGCCATCCTACCTCTGATCAACTTCTGTTTCTTGAAATTCTAACTAACCTTGAAAGACCACCTAAAATATCCACTTTTGTGATTTTCTGATGCCTCCAACTTATGAACCATTGTTTATTGACTCTTACAGTACTTGTCACATTCTATTGCATATTATAATTATCTATGTATTTGCTTTATTTTCTCCTACCAGATGATAAGTTCCATGTTTGAGACCAAGGTCTATATCCTACTCATCTCACTATTTTCATGGAGCAACCATATTGAGCATATTGTAGGTCTTGGGTATAAAGTAATGAGATCTATTTCCTTATTTGACTGATAATTGCTGTTAAGGATAATTCCAAAGCAATAGTTCTAAAAAGGTTTTGAGTAGTGTTATCATTTTTAGAGACACCTTAAAGTCTCCAAAATTCTAGAGAGGGTAGTATTTATCTGAATGGTTAAATTGAGCCTGGTCTGAGGAGGCCTTGCAAATAGCTGAGAAAAGAAGAGAAGCAAAAGGCAAAGGAGAAAAGGAAAGATATGCCCATCTGAACACGAAGTTCCAAAGAATAGCGAGGAGAGATAAGAAAGCCTTCCTAAGTGAACATGCAAAGAAATAGGGGAAAACAATAGAAAGGGAAAGACTAGAAATCTCTTCAAGAAAATTAGAGATATCAAGAGACATTTCATGCAAAGATGGGCACAATAAAGGGCAGAAACAGCATGGACCTAACAGAAGCAGAAGAGATAAAGAAGAGGTGGCAAGAATACACAGAAGAACTATACAAAAAAGATCTTCATGACCCAGATAATCGCGATGGTGTGATCACTCACCTAGAGCCAGACATCCTGGGAATGTGAGGTCAAGTGGGCCTCAGGAATCATCATTATGAACAAAGCTAGTGGAGGTGATGGAATTCCAGCTGAGCTATTTCAAATACTAAAAGATGATGCTGTGAAAGTGCTGCACTCAATATGCCAACAAATTTGGAAAACTCAGCAGTGGCCAAGGACTGGAAAAGGTCAGTTTTCATTCAAGTCCTAAAGAAGGGTAATACCAAAGAATGTTCAGACTACCACACAGTTTCACATGCTAGCAAGGTAATGCTCAAAATCCTTCAAGCTAGGCTTCAATAGTATGTGAACCAAGAACTTCCAGATATACATGCTGGATTTAGAAAAGGCAGGAGTCAGAGATCAAATTACCAACATCTGTTGGACCATAGAAAAAGCAAGAGAATTCCAGAAAAACATCTACTTCTGCCTCATTGACTACACTAAAGCCTTCAACTGTGTGGATCACAACAAACTGGAAAATTCTTTAAGAGATGGGAATACCAGACCACCTTACCTGCCTCCTGAGAAATCTGTATGCAGGTCAAGAAGCAACTGTTAGAACTGGACATGGAACAGACCGGTTCCAAATTGGGAAAGAATACATCAAGGCTATATATTTTCACCCTGCTTATTTAACTTACATGCAGAGTACATCATGTGAAATACCAGGCCGGCTGAATCACAGGCTGGAATCAAGATTGCTGGGAGAAATATCAATAACCTCAGATATGCAGATGACACCACCCTTAATGGCAGAAAGTGAAGAGGAACTAAAGAGCCTCTTGATGAAAGTGAAAGAGGAGAGTGAAAAAACCTGGCTTAAAACTCAACATTCAAAAAATGAAGATCATGGCATCAAGTTCCATCACTTCATGGCAGATAGGTGGGGAAACAATGGAAACAGTGAGAGACTTTTTTCCCTTGGGCTCCAAAATCACTGCAGATGGTGACTTCAGCCATGAAATTAAAAAATGCTTGCTCTTTGGAAGAAAAGCTGTGACAAACCTAGATAGCATATTAAAAAGCAGAGACATCAGTTGGCCAACAAAGGTCCATTTAGTCAAAGTTATGGTTTTTCCAGTAGTCATGTATGGATGTGAGAGTTGGATTCTACAGAAAACTGAGTGGTAAAGAATGATGCTTTTGAACTGTGGTGTTGGAGAACACTCTTGAGAGTCCATTGGACTGCAAGGAGATGCAACCAGTCCATCCTAAAGGAAATCAACCCTGACTATTCATTGGAAGAACTGATGCTGAAGCCAAAGCTCCAATACTTTGGCCACCTGATGTAAAGAATCGACTCATTGGAAAAGATCCTGATGCTGGGAAAGATTGAAGGTGGGAGGAGAAGGGGACAACAGAAGATTAGGTGGTTGGATGGCATCACTGACTTAATGGACATGAGTCTGAGCAAACTCCAGGAGATGGTGAAGGACAGGGAAGGCTGGCGTGCTGCAGTCATTGGGGTCGCAAAGAGTCAGACATGACTGACTGAAAGATGTCAATGATGATTCAAAACCAGTTGCTTTTCCTTCTGTGTTTGGTTGTCTTTTAGTTTCCAGTAAGCAGAGCTGGGGTAAGACTGAGGTGAACTAGGCACACTAAGTGCTCTGCAAGTGCCCTGTCAATAAGTTACAAGGAATTCCTTAGAGACTGATGAAGACTTTCCTTTCTATAAACTTTTCTTTCTATAAGACTTTTCTTTCTTATAAACAGGCTTATAAATAGAGATAATGAACTTAACACAGCATTCATTCTTCTGCTTGTAAAAATAAGTTCATTAAAATGGATCAGTATACTTTTTGATCAAAAGGTTTTCTGATTAATTTTTGGGTCCAATTATGAAACTGTTTCTAAATATCTGGGCAACAATTTTCTTGGTTTTCTTAGAATTGTTACCCAGCATCACCATTCATTCTGTGTTTTCATATGATGATATCTTTATTGTCATTTGACACACCCCCATGAAATTAAAAGACGCTTACTCCTTGGAAGGAAAGTTATGACCAACCTAGATAGTATATTAAAAAGCAGAGACATTACTTTGCCAACAAAGGTCCGTCTAGTCAAGGCTATGTATGGATGGGAGAGTTGGACTGTGAAGAAAGCTGAGCGCCGAAGAATTGATGCTTTTGAACTGTGGTGTTGGAGAAGACTCTTGAGGGTCCCTTGTACTGCAAGGACATCCAACCAGTCCATTCTAAAGGAGATCAATCCTGGGTGTTCATTGGAAGGACTGATGCTAAAGCTGAAACTGCAATACTTTGGCCACCTCATGCGACGAGTTGACTCACTGGAAAAGACTCTGATGCTGGGAAAGGTTGGGGGCGGGAGGAGAAGGGGACGACCGAGAATGAGATGGCTGGATGGCATCACCGACTCTGTGGACATGAGTTTGAGTGAACTCCTGGAGTTGGTGATGGACAGGGAGGCCTGGCGTGCTGTGATTCATGGGGTTGCAGAGAGTTGGACACGACTGAGTGACTGAACTGAACTGAACTGAAAAGTTCCTTACCAGTGAGAGTTCAGATATTTGTATATTAAAGGCATTCATCTTTACCAGTTCTCTACCTTTGAAATTTTATGAATATTTTTCCTTGAATAGGGTGTATTATAAATGGGAAACATAAAAATATAAGATCCATAACTTCTGTAATTTATACCTTTTCCTCTTGATTTATGAAAACTCCTTAAATACCTCAATAGGAAATGCATAAAAATATGCTTGGGCCTTTCACAGGGAAAAAACCTCAAGTATTAATTAAAATATATTAAATAAAAATCCCAATACTAATTTAAAGTGCTAAATGTTCCGCCTTGTTGATAATGAGCAAAATGTAAATTGAGACTGGCAAAATTGTGAAAGAACAGCAATGTCCAATATTGGTAAAAGCATAAGGAGATGAATATTTTCATAACATTGTATTGATGCAACTAGAAATTCTAGCAATGTTTCTGGAGAATATGTATGTGTGTGTATCAAAATATATATATATCTCAAAGCCCTAAGATTGCAACTCCTTTGATTTTTGCAGTTTTCCTCCTAGAGATTTATCCTGAGGAAACAATTGGACAAATATGAAATAAAATGTTCATAATACATCCATCCGTTCCGTTCCGTCACTCAGTCGTGTCTGACTCTTTGCGACCCCGTGGACTGTAGCCTACCAGGCTTCTCCGTCCATGGGATTCTCCAGGCAAGAATACTGGAGTGGGTTACCGTTTCCTTCTCCATAATACATCCATAATAAAACTAAATATCAGCCAATTCATTGATTTATGTAGAAAATTCCATACTGATTAGTTCTTACCTATTGATTTGGAAATATGTCCACAAGAAAAAAGTCTGAAATGATAATACCTTAATTTTCTTGGATGGGGGTGAGGGTTTAGATCATGGCAATTTTTATATCAGTTCAGTTCAGTTCAGTCGCTCAGTCGTGTCCGACTCTTTGCGACCCCATGAATCACAGCACGCCAGGCCTCCCTGTCTATCACCAACTCCCAGAGTTCACTCAAAGTCATGTCCATTGAGTCAGTGATGCCATCCAGCCATCTCATTCTCTGTTGTCTCCGTCTCCTCCCACCCCTAATCCCTCCTAGCATCAGACTCTTTTCCAGTGAGTCAACTTGTCGCATGAGGTGGCCAAAGTATTGGAATTTCAGCTTTAGCATCAGTCCTTCCAATGAACTCCCAGGATTGAGCTCCTCCAGAATGGACTGGTTGGACCTCCTTGTAGTCCAAGGGACTCTCAGAGTCTTCTCCAGCACCACAATTCAAAAGCATCAATTCTTTGATGCTCAGCTCTCTTCATAATTACTGTTATTTTTTACAGTGAACATATACCATTTTTACAATCCAAAAAATTAATTTGTTTATATTTTGAAAACAATAAGACCAGATATAAATTTTTCAATTTTATTCTTAGACAATACAACAACATAATATTTAAGGTGTAATTACAGAAATATTAGTACAACATTGTGATTCTGTCAAGATATAATAATATAAAATATTCAATAGGTTTTAAATATATTTCATTTGGTTATATAGTAAATATTAAATTAAGTTTAGTAGCAGTAAGTTGCACTGGATGCATAGAAAAATCTTTGTAAGTTAAATTAGCAATAAAATTCAAATTTAGAATTATTGTAATACTTTTATAAATAAGTTATTTAATAATGTTTATCTGGCAAAAACACCTCTGAGAAACCCATTATATAGCACACTGTGAAATTTCAAAGTTGAAGCCCCAGATTTAAAAGAAACAAGTTATTTACATTTTATCTACAAAGTTAAATCTTCATAACTTTATAAACTACTGATGGGTATCTGGAAAGTAATGCTCATGAGCTGTGTTTCAATGCTCAGTCTTAGAAGGGAATGAGCCACTTTCAATATGGCTTCATTGGGATCTAATGTTTTAGCATCACTTGTCTTCCTCAGAAGTTTAACACTGATAATGGAACAAGAAAAGAGGGAGCCTGGGGACAAGCAGAGGCCAGTCATTTGCCATTAGCACCAATATAGGGCTTTAACTTATTAGTAAAATTAGATGACCTTGAGGGCACTTGTGATTTTGGACTTTAAAGAGAGCTATGGATGGAGCAATATTGGTTGGCCTTAACTGGTAACTGTAGAATAGTTTTTTGGATGTTTGCCTAGAACAGTTCTCAATCAGAAATCACCTGGAGAAGCTTGTTAAAATATGCATTTCTGGGCCTTTCCCCCAGAGTTTCTGATTCTAAATGTCTACGCTAAGCATTTGCATTGATGGCAAGTACCCAGATGCTGCTGATGCTGCTGGTCCAAGGACCACATTTTGAGAATTGCTGAGCTACAGAGGGTTTGTGTAGATCAGCTAACCCTATGCCATTATGGTACAATTAAGAAAGTTGGATATTTTTAGAGCAAAAATTAAAAAAAAAAGTCTTAGTATAAGGTGAGTCTAAGCAAATAATCTAAGTAAAATGCACTTCTCAGCTTAAATGTAAAAATCACTTGGCAGCAGTCACATGAGCAGTGAAGGATGCCAACCAAGGTCACAGTCTGTGCTTTCCTCTGGGGTCACACCTTCATTTACAAAGCAACTGAGGTTGAAGCAATAACCTGAATTTAAATATCAGCAACACCAACTCCACCTCGGTAGATTAAGAAGCATCTGCAGAGCTTTATCCCTGGACATCTGGCCTCTGAGATTAATCAAATAGTGCTACTATCAAATATAAAAGGGTCTTTAAGGTTTTGTAAGTTTTCATTTTCTTAACATTTTCAAACCTTGGCTTCTGTAATGCCAAGGAGAAGCTAGATGTCCTGGGCTTTCCCTGGGCATAAATATTATTTTTGAACCTTTATTGAGGCCTGCTGAATTATTCTGATGAAATATAAGAACAAAGGAAAAAAAGGAAGAAAAACAACTTAGATGTGTAGAATTCTTAACAGAAACAGTAAGTTACCTTCTCTGAGATATTGGATCAGAAACAAGTCTCTTTTCATCCCCTTAGTGTCTATAATTTAGTGCAGTGCCTGGGATATGACTTGGTGTTGAATAAAATCTTAAGTTGAATTAGGTAAACTTGGGAATGTATCAACACACTGAAAAGCAAGTTTTAAGACATACAACCACGAAACTATACAATTTGTACATCAAAATTTTTACACAATGGATTCTTCAAATGGTTTATAAGAATATGTAATATCAAAAACATGTCTTTAACGAAGGAAAAATTATGTAGTTAACAAGGGACTACATCTCTGACCACCCAGGTCAAATGGAATATTTAGAGCAAATGAAAAATATTTTGAGCCTGATTAGCCAACAAATGCCTTCAGTTATTCCATGGGTTGCTGAACTCATGCACCAACATTTATAGGGATATTATAGGGTGCATATAGGTATGCACCAACATTTATAGGGATGGCGATAAAGTGCACATCAAGGAATTTGTTATTTGTGTGGGTGTAGTTAATTTACTAAGGGTAAAAATTATATCTATTTGAATATAAGCAAGCTATATTGCTGTAGTGAAATGAATTCAATGGGCAAACAAAAATGTCTTTTAAAAAATGTAAACCAAAACCATACAGTATTTCCAAGGCTATTATTATTCCATTCAGGGCAACCCCCTTCTGGCCTTAGTCTTGGGTGTGTTTGAAAAAGCACTAGAGAATCCATGAGCCTCAATTCAATTCTGGTTCCCTTAGGTCTTAGATTACTCACCAGGTTTGAAAGTCCAGTTTATTCATGATGCTCTAATATCCCATTTCATCCCCTTCCCTACATAGGGTCTAGAGCTTTGGGAAGTGGGTGATCAGGCAATTTAAAACAGAATTAGCCTCCCTGAGTCTCCAAGACTGGAATAGAAAGGGGGTGAATCCTGGGAATCCAGTGGACCAAATAGCTCTTCACTTGTAGTATCAAACTTTATACAATCGCCATTTACTTAGTGCATTGGATAAAAGTGGAATACAAGATTCTGGTGATACTTTGTGAAAAACTTAGTGCTTTGCATTAGGGAACTTTGATACAGTACAGATTTAGAGACCAGTATCACAGAACTAACTTAAAAGAAGGCTTTGTTGTGTGGGGAAACAAATAGAAACTTTGTACTGCTGTTCCAAGAGAGAAAGATACTTAAATAAGTGCATGTTCTGCAGTATTACTTGGTTATTTAGGATGAAATATAAGTAACAGTTTTATTTTTTCTTTATTTCTTCATGGTCTCCTCTTCATGCACACTTGACAGCGACTTATTATGTTTTCTAACTCCCCAGCTTTCACAGTTGATGGAATGGGTTTTCTGAAATAAAAGCAAAAAAAACACCAAAAATCTCATCAATTTATAGATAAAAGGGAAATACTTCCTGGGTCTGAGTTTTGTTAATAAATATGGTAGCTCACCTAAACTTTGTTTCAGGGAGGTATGTTTCTGAAAAGATATATGTGTCAACACTTTATCATTTTTTGTATTTAGCAGTCACTTACAAATGCAAACTTACAGATTTTTTTAATGAAAAAATACTCCTACCCTTTTAATTTTGTGTAATACTCAAAAGTCTTCCAACACAATAAGTTAAAATTAGTAGATCATGTAATTTTTTTTTTTTTTTTGAGCCCACTTGTGGCTCAGACTGTAAAGAATCTGCCTGTAATGCAAGAGACCCAGGTTCAATCCCTGCATTGGGAAGATCCACTGGAGAAGGAAATGGCAACCCACTCCCGTATTGTTGCCTGGAAAATTCCATGGACAGAGGAGCCATAGTCCATGGGCTACAGTCCATGGGGTTGCAAAGAGTCAGACATGACTGATCAACTAACACTTTCACTTTAGTAGTTTATTCAGTAGTCTATAAATTCATATATCAATATTAAATATTTTTAACAATGACAAAAATCATATTTTTTGGCCTTTATTGGTACAGTAGCACAAACCAGGGCTACTTGTCGACTCTAGACCACTTGTATACTGGGAGTGCCAAGCTAAACAGGATTTTATTGGCACAGGGAGATTTTTTTTTAAACGTTGAGTACATCAGCACACAGGGAATGAAAATCTAACACAGGCAACCTTTGAATAGCTACACAGTTGAGTCATCAGATTAAACTTAACTTTGAATAGTTACCTGAACATTCTTTTGGGGTCTAATGAAGCCAACCAGAAACTGTAGGAATTTGAATAGTAGTTGCATGTTCCTCTTCCATGACATTCTATAAATGGACTGGCTCGGAATTCTTCCAGGCAGGAGCCGGGGGATGCGAGTGCTTGCCCAGCACCCTCCGAACCAGCACTTGTGAACTATCACAAGAAAAAGATCCAAATAAGAATTCTGTGCATAGTGCTCACATTTTCAATGCTCTAATTTTTTTTTTTTTTGTAATAGAAGACACATACACAAAAAAGCATGAATTGAACTTCTTGTGCTTATTTACCCATATTTACTATAACACTCCAGGTACCTTCCGAGTTGAAGGATAATCATCAAAAATCATCTAAAAGCTGTTTATTTTGCCTGGAATGCTTTTCCCCCCCAGGTCTGACGTGTTCTTTGTCATTCACGGGCCTGCTCCACAAAACTTTCCTTGACCTCATCCCTATCAGTCTCTCCTCTTATCTTGCTTAATTTTCTCCATGGGACTGTTCACCATCTGAACTCACTATGTACTACTATCGTTATGTTGTCTTCTCACTTATATGTCTACCACTACGAAAGAAGCTCCATGAGAGCAGGAACTTTGGTTCACGGCTGGTATCCTAGTGCCTAGAATGGTCATAGCACAGAGTAGGCATTCAATAAATATTTAATGAATTGAGTAAAGAAGTGAGAATAAGGTATCATAAACGATGTTACACAAAATATGAATAATCACCAACCACATCTGCGCAGGTATCAAAATCACAAATGTCAATCCATAGATTTCTTCATTTAGTACTTGCATCTGGAGAATTTTTCTTTAAAAGGCTATTTCTCTTTTAGTTCCCATCTTCATAGGAACTTCAAAGGGTCTTAGAATATGTGGGTAATCTCTTTCTGAGAAGTCTGTTTTTAAAAATGTGTCATTATTTACAAAAACAAACAAAGCATATTTGCAGATTTTCAAGCAAATATGCACGGTAGATTGTGCATACTGATGTCTAACAATATCATTCCTGGAGACCACATCTCATCCAGCCTAATGTAACATTCCATGGATAATGCTTACTATGAATGTACTGTTCCTTTTCTCCTTACCATGATGAAAGAAAAGCCTTTCCAGAGAGAAATCCAGCCAGCAGGACAGGGGGGGATATCAGTGGTTTGGCTGTGAACAGCTATGGCAATTGCAGGACCTTCACAGACTGTGCATCTGTAACATGAAACAAAAAATACGGTGCATCACCACTTTCTGCACCACGGTTTGCTGCCTTACATTCTGTGGCAAAGGAAGTGATTCACCTGTTGCCATCATGAAACTAAGGGGCTGGGATTTTACCTGCTAATATAAGGCTCCAGGGCCCTGCCAGTAATTGGAGCCATGTCCATTGGTATCATAGCTGGTGTTGACAGCCAGTAGGAATAATCGTTTCGAGATGCAAAATTACACACATCGTTGATATTGCAGAATAAGAATGGCATTGTGGTAAATCGCTGCAGGCAGCTGCCAAGTGTTCCTAATAAAGCATCAGACTGGGTATCACTTTCAGTGAATTCCAATTATTTTGATTATGATTACTAGATAGAAGCTAATTAAAACATAACATGTGGCAAAAACTGGAAAAAAATGACACAAAAGAGCTATTTGCAAAGTGTGTGATTGAAAAGTTTTAATACTTATAAGAATTAAAGATCCAATAGGGACATAAATCCCCCTTCCTTCTTCCACCTTTAACACTTTCTGGGGCCCTTTCTAATCATCTAGAACTTGAGGACTAGCGGAGGTCTTTGAGAAAATGTCTTTGCTTCAAAATCTCCCCAGTTCTTCATATGTATATGATGGCCCATAACCAGGCCAAGCTTTGGAACAGATTTTACTTTTAAGCCTGAACAGCAGATAGGTTATTTAAGCGAAAATTGTTTTTGTTGAATAAGACCAACTAGATTGGCTCCTTCTAGAGCTCACAATCCAGAATGAATATTAGACATGAGACCAATGTCTTATTTACTCTTTAAAAAGTATTGATGAACTTATTTGCAGGGAAGGAACGGAGACACAGATGTAGGGACTTGTGGAAACAGTAGGGGAGGGAGAGAGTAGGATGGATGGAGAAAGTAGCATCAATACAGATATATACTCTCAGGTGTAAGATGGATAGCTGGTGAGAAATTGCTGTGTAGCAGTGCTCTGTGGTGACCTGGAAAGATGGGATGGGGAGAGGGGAAGGAGGGAGGAGAAGGATGTATAATTATGGCTGCTTCGCATTGTTGGATGGCAGAAACATTGCAAAAATTAAAAAACAAAAACAAAAGTACTAAAGATACTCAAGTTGTTTACACTTAACTTCAGAGGGAAGTATCCCATGCCATAAAAATTTACTGTCTGTATATGGAATGACGTGGATAGAAATTAAACAGGGGCATTACCCAGGTCCTGTCCATGGGATTGTTCATTTCCTTGTACAAAGAGAAGAGAAAACCCACTATAGAGTGGCTCTGTCCCTTCTGGACAGGAGGGAATCGCTGTGGTCTGGCTGTGCCGGGTAAAGACAAAGCCCCTCGTCACTGTCCCTGCGGCAGGTGGTCCAGTGTCTCCAGGTTTCCCCTTCAGGCCTGGCAGGCCATCGGATCCAGGTGGTCCTTTAAAAAACACACTATACATGTGGCAACACAAACAAAACCTCAAACTTGTTTATCCAAAATACTAATTCGAATATTTACATATATTTATTAAGCCTCAACTATAGAAAGGAGTCCTAAAGAAGTATGGTTTATAAAACGGCCAAAGAACTTTCTTAAATGTTGACTATTTTATTACAGATGCCTCTTGTTATAAATACTTGTGTATATCTGATGATGAGTTTTTTGAGATCAGTTCTTCATCTCTATGTTGCCCTGTGGTGCCTGGCATCAAGACCATCTCTGTCTATTTGCTAGTAATTCTCAACACAGTTTGTGTTGTAGTATCCTCAGTCTTGCTATGGCCCCATTTTGAAAGTCAGATGTGGCCAGTAAAGTTTTTTAATTCATATAATTATTAATAAGAGTTTTGCTTTCACCACTTTGAAAAACACACTTTGACAAAAGTCGAATGATTAATAGTGTCTTAAATTGCACTCAGGACAGTACTAAATAATGAGAAATTATGCAATTATTTTTATTAGCTAGCATTGTACTTAAATTTTTAAAGACAAATCTCTAATCTTTATGCAGTTGTGTCATAGTAGATCTGGGCATATGTCAATGAATCGGGAAATCACACTTAGAATTTTTTCTTACTTTAACAAAGACTCAATCCTAAAAAATAAGATTTGGACATTTAGATATTTTCTAGAAGGGTGCTTTTGAAACTTTTGCAGAAGGTAGTCTTTGATTCAGGCATATCAAACTGACACACATAAGCTTACGTTCAGACTGAAGTACTTAAAAGAGGCCCCTTTTCAGGACACACACATGAGTTGTTGAATTGTATTCAAGAATGGCATAGTTAGAAGATGGTTTTCCTGAATAATGATACTAAGTTGCTGTTCTATTCATATCAAAGTAATATTTTTCCAACTATGACTTAGGTGCCACTGTTTTTCTTTTCTTTGAAAAAAATGTGCAGTTCATATATTTCTGTTGTAAATTAGATTAATACTAAAAATTAAACTGAAGAGAATTTATAAGGTGATTTTAACTTATTTTACGATAGCAAAATTTATATAAGTATGATAGTTTGCAAATTCTATATCAATCTACATGCTTTATTAACTCTGCCATGCTCTTATCTCATTCGATGCATATGTATCAACATGCCAGTAAGTTTAACCCATTCTTAATTGAAGTCTATAAACCTTAATCTTAAACAAGTAGATCATCACTTCCTACAGTAGGTGTCAAAATTAGGTGCCACGCTTAGAAGTAGATGTTATTAACTAAGTACGCAATATCAGCTTTTCTGAATATAAAATTGGTGTTTCATTAGATCCATGAGCCTGCAGGTTAAAAATCAGGAGTACATTTGCCCAGTTAAGACATATGAATGGAGAAGGAAATGGCAACCCACTCCAGTGTTCTTGCCTGGAGAATCCCAGGGATGGGGAAGCCTGGTGGGCTGCCGTCTATGGGGTTGCATAGAGTTGGATATGACTGAAGCGACTTAGCAGCAGCAGCAGCAAGACATAGGAATAATGGTATATTCCAATAACACTTGATTGTCTATCTCAAAAAGAATGTTTTGCCCCTGGCTTAGTCTTCTCTGCACAGCACACACTGAAATATTTAGAGTTCTCATAAGTTCAAGTAAGTCTCCTTTCTCTGTATATACAGAGAATAGCTCTCCCTCAGTGAAGAACAGCCAGCTGTTGTTGTTTTTTTTTTTACCTTGCTCTCCTTTAGAACCTTTGTTGCCTTTTTCTCCAGTTGGTCCAGGACTTCCTGGTGGACCATCCTCCCCTGGTTTACCTTTTGGTCCACAGGGTCCTAAAGCAAAAAACCAACATTGTACTGAATGGCTCATATAGGATAAAAGGCAAGGTGGCCAACTATCCCAGTTTACTCAAGACTTCCCCAGTGTCGATAATAGAAGTCCTGCAAATAGAAGAGACCCTCATCCCTGGGCAGACTGGGACAACTGGTCCAACATGCTACAATCTATGTCCCAAGGGAGAAAAAACTAAAAATGAACCAGGGGTATATGAAATACAGCATTTTAATACTGTGCTACCATTTAGATTAATGCTACTCCAGAATTCACTATGCCCTTGTATTCACCAAAGTAATAAAATCTCTCTTATCTCTCAGGTGACTCAGGTGAACCTAGAACACAACAGTTCCATCCAGAGGTCTATTACAATATGCTGGGCCAATAGAAAGGGGTTAGTTCAACTTCCATGCACCAGTCATTTTAAAAGATTTCATAACAGTAAGTACATTTGCATTTACTAATTTTCCAAGTGTTGTGCAAAGTGTTGGAAAGGTATAAATATTTTACATAGAACTTGGATTTATTCAGTCAGTCATTTAGAAATAGAGCTCTAAGACTGGCAGTTTTCAGAGGAGACAGACTTCATACTTTTACCTTCATAAAAAACAATCCTGAGTGCCCTATAGTGTATTTGCTCAACTTTATACTATAAACACCAGTTGTCAATAGGGTCAAAAGTTCTTTTATTTGCTGGCCTAGAGTAAAATAAGCTCAGTCTTTTGGCCACCTGATGTGAAGAGCTGACTTATTTGAAAAGACCCTGATGCTGGGAAAGATTGAAGGCAGGAGAAGAAGGGGCTGACAGAGGATGAGATGGTTGAATGGCATCACCGACTCATTGGACATGAGTTTGAGTAAGCTCCGGGAGTTGGTGATGGATATGGTGGCCTGGTGTGCTGCAGTCCATGGGGTTGCAAAGAGTCAGACAGGACTGAGCAACTGAAATGAACTGACTGAAAGCTGATTATTAAAAACACTATAATGTGTAACATTTTCTATGAAGTTGTATTGTTTATTTCCAAATCTCTTTACAAGAAGTTTGGTTCAGCTACTTCCTAGTGATCCCACACCTGGATCTCCTGGTGGTCCCGGAGGCCCGGGTTCTCCTGGCATCCCTGGTTCTCCAGCTGAACCAGGTGGGCCTGGGCTTCCTGGAAGGGAGATGATCTTCACTGTGCCAGGCTCTCCACGTGCACCTATTGGCATGAACAGAAAAGGATGATGGCTTTCCTGATGAGCTACTCTTTCTTCACTGAGAGCAATATGAAGGAAATAATACATTTACCAGGTGGTCCTTTTGGCCCAGTTTGCCCTGGAGGTCCCGGTGGTCCGGGAAATCCTGAATTACCCTTCTCCCCTTAAAAAAAAAAAAAAAAAGGCAATGTCATTCCACACAGAACAACAGGTTTCCTAGCTGTTCAGATTGATTGCTGTCTCCAAGGGGGGTTCTGGGAGTGACGACTGGAGGTTGTGAGCTGCATGACAAGGACTGTGAGTTAGTTATATTCATGTGGATTGTAGCGTTTCATTTGGACTCAACTGGTCATGCATAGTGTCCGTTAAAAATGCATTCTAGAAGTACGCATTAAGTACTAGTATCTTAGCATTGAAGGGGAAGAGTTCTTAGTTTTTAAGTTCAGAAACCAATTTAATATTTAAGGTAAAATATGAAGTGACATTAAATCTTACTTTAGCATTTCCTAGTGAGTTATATTGGTTGTCATAGTTATCTACTTTCTCAGCTTATTACTCTAGCTTTACTAGTAGCCCAAAGTTAGTTATATTAGGAACTCTCATGAACTCATATGAAATATCTTGTTTGTTGAAAACTATCAAAGTGGTAAGGTTTCTCTCCCAGTCTTTGACATGAATAAAAAGTTACCAAGAAACATTGGTTTGGAGAAACACTCTTTTTAAAAATCTTGACACAATGTACATACTGTATCTAATTGTTGTTGCTGTTTTTATTGTTGTTTAGTAACTCAGTCATGTCTGACTGTTTGCGACTCCATCGACTGTAGCCCACCAGGATCCTCTGAACATGAGATTTTCCAGGCAAGAATACTGGAGTGGGTTGCTATAACATCTAATTACTTAGAACTTAATACTAAATACGATATTCATAACAGAAATATAATAAAACAATTATATTATCAAAAGTTAACTGGCAATCACACTATAAATTATCCACTTGATATCAGAACTAGAGGATATGTTAATATTTGCTTATATCTACCAGAAGATACCTAATCTTTTGGGGAATAAAAATTTCCAAATAAAGAAGTTCAAACTCATTAGTGGTGCCAGATGATGAACAGTCTTATTCTGATATCTAAGAGAATAACTGAATGTGTTTCGTGAACATATTTCAAAAGAACTGGTTAATACTTCTTATTTTATGAATCTTCCTTAGCTTTGCAGGTTGCACCACTGGTAAAGAACCCATCTGCCAATGCAGGAGACATGAGACACAGGTTCAATCCCTGGGTCAGGGAGATCCCCTGGAGGAGGAAATGGCAACTCATTCCAGTATTCTTACCAGAGAATTCCATGGACAGAAGAGCTTTGCGGGCTACAGTCCATGGGGTCGCAAAGAGTCGGACATGACTGAAGCAACCTAGTATGCACGCACACATGCCCTCGATATACATCTAAACATTTCACCAGAATGCTTTTTTCTTTGGTATAGCATGTCTATAATTTTTCAAGTCTTCGCTGTTCCTGTTCTGAGACTTGGAAGAGTGACAAATGGTCCACATCTTCCCTGGGCCAGTGTTCACCCACCCAGTGGCTAGTGAGATTTCTCAGAATCTCTTGCTTTGGTTTCTCCTTAGTTATTTTGCTCTTTGAAGAGCCAGTGATTGAAAAATTGAAAAGGCTATCTTTGACCTCCACCTTGTCCTCCCTCAGAACTGGAAAAGTGTCTTTCATGGAAATGTGGTTTTGTTCACTTTGGTTAATACTAATTTAGCATCTATTTATACTATGATCATCAATTCCCTGCACACACAAAACAATCCCAGTGGATTCAACCTGCTAAGACAACACAGCCAATATTCAAAATGTCATTTGAGATCATACTACCATGATGGGGGATTTTCTGAAAACCTGAAGTTTAAATTTTATGTGTGTGAATGTTTTAAACTTTAAACTCCAAATTATGTTTTCTTATTTAAAAACATAATACATGTGCCCCATAAAAACCAAACACTTAAATCTGCATATAAAAATTTACTTACCCTCCCCCATGATCAGTTTGTGAATATTCTTTTAGATTTTCAGCTTTTAAAAATTATCACACAGGCACAAAGTAAAATAAATCATGCAAAGCAACCTGTTGCTATTGATGTAGTTCCCCATTCTCTAGCCCAACACACATCAGCACGCTCAAAGGTCACCACTTCAAACTGTTTCTGTTTTAAACTTTTCTAGAGTTTCCGTCCTTAAGATATGGTTTAATTCTTAAGGCCTCTGGGGTCGGGTGCTAGTGTGGTCATCCTGCTTAATTCTCCCTTCTTCATTCATTCTATCTGCACCCGGTCTGTTCTGACACGATGGGTTCAGTAAACATCCATGTGCCCTAAAATGTGACTCATGGTCATTGCCTTTGCATCCACAGAGGGCTGAACAAAAAACAGTACCTTTCATGCCTGGAAATCCGTAGAATCCAGGATCACCTCTGGCTCCTAGCCGACCGGGGATACCTGGTGCTCCCTATATTTCAAATAAGAAGCAAAACCAAAGACAAATTTTTAAAATCAGAATATTAATTATAGTTTTTTTTAAAGCATATAAGATATTTTATTATATTGAGTCAGAATGATCTAAAGTTGATAGACATCATTTTTACCTTCCAATCCACTGTATTACCTCCTGTAACTTCTATGTAACCTAGACCTCACCTTAGGACTATGATTTTTCAATATAAAAAAAGTAAAAACTACCGTTGAACACAAGAGTGAACATAACTTTTGATGTGAATATATGTTAGTGTATCAAATACAATTGGATATTCTGTATTTCAAAGTGAACTTCCCAGCATTCAGAGATCTTCCCGGAAGAACAGGTACCAGATGGTCAGAATGAAAATTATAATTTGTATTTGTAATTCTTGCAAAGACAACAGAGATGCTATTGAACTGTAACAATCACCATCATTCTAACTAAGCTCTCAGAGTTATTACTTACTCTGGTCAGAGTGATAAAAGTACAGGTTCCAGGAATGGGAGTAGGAAGGGGGTGTCAGTGGAGTTTTGACATCACTCTTGGCAAGGATGCAATGATCTGACCAGGCCGAGATGCTCCCATAATATGAGGCTCACACTAATTGCCCTTGTGGCCATAAGATGCTCAAGCAAGGCCATAGGAGGAGAGGGGAGGGAACAGCGCTTCCAGAAAGAGCTGTTTGTCAGAATGTATGTCACCTCTAGTCTTATACTACCCATAAGAATTGAGACAGAATGCTATTACTTAAAAACAATGAATTGAAGGTCCTGAAAATGCCAACAGTAACAAAACTGCTTGTTGAGCCAGCTGTCTTTGGAGCTTGAAGACCAAAGAAGGAATGGTCCTATTTCTTAGATAAGGTGGTGTGAATTTAAAAAAGGAAGGAGAGTAAACAGGAGCATGTGATCAAGGATTCTCAGGCTTCTGAAGTCTGGCCTGTTCTCCAGAGGTAAAGGTAACCAGGGAGGAAGGTCTGGTGCCAGGCCCTGCCCTTGGGTGGGGAGGAAGCTGTTTCCTTCAAAGAGAGAGTTGTTAAGGGCAAGGAGTCAGTTTTCATCAAAAAAGACCCTGCTGCTGGGAAAGATTGAGGGCAGGAGGAGAAGGGGATGACAGAGGATGAGATGACTGGATGGCCTAACTGACTCGGGACATGAGTTTGAGCAAACTCTGGGAGATAGTGAAGGACAGGGAAGCCTGGCATGCTGCGGTTCATGGGGTAACAAAGAGTTGGACACAACTTAGTCACTGAACAACAATAAGAATTATCTTTCAGGTGTAAATACAAATACACCACAGCGGATTTAAGAGAGATTGCATTTCCAAACTAGACTTTCCACATCCCAGTGTTCTTGGAAGAATTTCAATGTGATTATAAGATCAGTGTTTGCCACTTTCAAAAAATCATGAAGAACAGGAGAAATACCTAATGCTGGAGATAGGTGAGTATCTCATTTTTTAAAAAAAGTTGTTAAAAAGTAGATTCAGGAAACCATATACCAAGAGAGCTTAACATGTTTCCTGACAATAAACCATGTCAAAGAACCTCATTATCCATCACAAGATAACACAGACTCTCTATGACATAACTCTGATTTCCTCATTAGTTTCCAAGAATTTTATGTAAACAGAGAAATCTTTTCAAATATGCTGCTGAGAGAAAGCTAGGGAAGGTGGCTATGGTGTTGAGTGAGATGCTATGATTGAGAGATCTTAATAGGTTGGGAGCATGAGCCTAAAGGAACAAGATGATATCTAAGAAAAATAAATGTGAAAGTTCGGCACTTAAGTCACAAATACACAAACGGACAAGACAAAAAGTAATGGAGGAAACTTAGCAGCAGTTCAGGCAGAAAAGGCACAAGGGCTTTCGTTGACCATAAACTCAATGTGTGATGATAATGTGGTGACTAGGCAGCCAAACAATCCATGTGGAATTCTGTTTTTATTGTTGTTTAGTAGCTCAGTCATGTCTGACTGTTTGCAACCCCATGGACTGTAGCCCACCAGGCTCCTCTGCCCATGCAATTCCCCAGGCAAGAATACTGGAGTGGGTTGCCATTTCCTTCTCCAGGGGATCTTCCTGACCCAGGGACCAAACCCGCATCTCCTGAATTGGACGGCAGATTCTTTACCACTGAGCCACCTGGAAAACCCCACGTGGACTTGTAGGCTGGATTATAAAACAGAATGTTCAGGATAGTGAGTCTCGTCTGTCTTCTAGCTACTCTGTGGGGTACTGAATTCATATTCCTAGAAGGTGCTCATCTCAGGGGCTGCATTCTTAAGGTATTGGCAAACTAAGATATATTCAGAATAGAGGCACATTGATGAAAAGTTAAGCTGAAATTGAGGGAAAAACATTTATTGGGAGAGAAAATATTCAGAAGGAAATGGCAGCTATTCATAAATACTGGAAAGTATGTTGTGGGGAAAAATAGACATCGGGGACGGCAAAGATGATTTTGAAATCCTATTAATAGAGAAAAATTTTGTTGTCATCTAGAGTGATTCCAAGCTTCTACGTGAAATTGTTCAGAGTCGAAACAAGATGAGGTCAGGAATGACACACAGAAGGGCCCCAAATAGACTGAACTTTCACAGGCTTCTTAGAGACCAAATCTGCCCGACTCTTAAGGTCCTTTGATTCTTTGAACCTTCCAGACTCTGTCATTTTTTCGATTCACTGCATAGAAGCATCATAAGTGGGAAACTTGTGATGCTTCCAGGTACATCTGATCCTGGCAGTCAACTTAGAAGCATTCAGTTCAGTTCTGTTGCTCAGTCATGTCCAACTCTTTGCAACCCCCTGGACTGCAGCATTCCAGGCCTCCCTGTCCATCATCAACTCCCGGAGTTTATTCAAACTCATGTCCATTGAGTTGGTGATGCCATCCAACCATCTCATCCTCTGTCGTCCCCTTCTCCTCCCACCTTCAATCTTTCCCAGCATCAGGGTCTTTTAATAAGTCAGTTCTCTGCACCAGGTGGCCAAAGTATTGGAGTTTCAGCTTCAGCATCAGTCCTTCCAATGAATATTCAGGACTAATCTCCTTTAGGATAGACTGGTTGTATCTCCTTGCTGTCCAAGAGACTCTCAAGAGTCTTCTCCACCACTGCAGTTCAAAAGCATCAATTCTTCGGTGCTCAGCTTTCTGTCTAGTCCAACTCTCACATCCATACATGACTACTGGAAAAACCATAGCTTTGACCAGATGGACAAATGGACAGATGGATATTACTTTGTTGACAAAGTAATATCTCTGCTTTTTAATATGCTGTCTAGGTTGGTCAGACGTCAGAATTATTTCCCACTTACCGGATGACCCGGTGGCCCCACGTCTCCTACAGCTCCAGGTGGGCCTCTTCGGCCAGGCTCTCCCATCAACCCCTTGTCTCCTTTTACGCCTTCTACAGGACCCCCTGGACGTCCGGGAGGACCAGGCACGCCTGAATTCACAGAAAGCCTGTCAATATTAGCACTCAGGGAGCTTTGCAGGTTCTGTTGGTGCCCTTTTGAGTGAAGAGCAAACCCTGCACCTTAACGTTACCTGGCACAAGGCATGAGGCAGGAACTACCTCTCCTTGATGACGGTTAGAGCAGAATCAGTGCCTAACCCAGTATCTTACACACAGTAGGGGCTCAGTCAGTACTGGTGAATGGATGCCTCTGTCTCTCTCCCAGGCTCATGAACTTGATATTTACTAATTTTTCTTTCTTTAAAAAAAAATTTTTTTTATGTGGACCATTTTTTAAGTCTTTATGGAATTTGTTACAATACTGCTTCTGTTTTATGTTTTATTTTTTTGGGCCATAGGCATGTGGGATCTTAGTTTCCCAACCAGGGATCAAACCTGAACCCGCTGCATTGGAAGGCAAAGTCTTAACCACTGCACCACCAGGGAAGTGCCAGTATTTACTAATTTTTCAAACAGGTCCCTCTGCCTCCACACCAACAGCCTTATGCACCCCACTTGAGGACAGGTGGGCATGGGAAAACAGAGAAGACCAGAAGGAAAAAGCAGCAAGATGGTCACATGAATGGGTTGAAAGCTTCTTATGTCAAATGTTATTTTCATTCTTTTATCATATTTAAAAGTAGATTCTTTACCTGGGTTTCCTCTGGAGCCAGGTGGACCTCGATCTCCTTTCTGGCCAGGGATGGTTACACCAGGAAAGCCTGGTGCCCCTTGAGGTCCTGTCATGCCAATGGGCCCTGGAGGCCCAGCATCTCCCACTGACCCTTTCCTGCCAGGGAGGCCGGGCAAGCCTGGTGCTCCCCTGTCTCCTTTGGCTCCTGTAAAAAAAAAACTCTGGTAAGTTTCTGTAATGCCCCTGTATTTGATGTTATAGTTTGTGGTTATCCCTAATAACAGAGACACTTTGCATAAAGGTATTAAGATTCAAAATATAAATTTTTTTAAAGAGGCCAACAAAAGAGATGTAAGTCTATAAAGACAGGGTCCAGACTAGACTCAGTTCTGCCTCCAGCTATCTGGTGCTCCTGGTAAAGTCATTTCACTGTTTTATTGTTTTAAAAATAGAGGTAATATCTGACTTCACTCAGTTCTTTAAATATCAAATGAGAATATGCAGATGAAAAGCATGGTATAAGCTCTGAAGTGTTTGTTATTTTCTGGTGAATTTTAATTACAATGACTTTATTTAATCACTGATAATTCAACAGAGCATTAAAAAGCTAAACTTCAGGGTCAGTTTGTGCATTTCAAATGTTGCCCAGCCAAACCCTGACAAAAGAACGACAAAGCTGCTATTCTTGTTCTGTCCTCTGATTACTTCTCTCCCATAAGATAAACACTAGTCTGGAAGAAATGTGAGATTTGGATTTACCAAAGAAGACTCCCCTAGAAGGTCACAACTTAATACTAATATTTTTAATCTCAGAAAACCTTCAAGAAATTGTGCTTTGACATTCATGAATGGAAAATGTTTTATGAATTGAAAATAATCTCCCCCTCCTCTCTCCCATCTTTGTGTTACTCTAGAAATATTCTAGAAATAAAATCTATAACATCATGTGAAAAACCCAAATGAACTTCTTGGCCAATCATGAAATGTCATGAAAATAGGAAAAAAATGGAAGGAAGAAGGAAAAGTGAGGATGAGGCTGGTGGCACAGGCAAGGGCTTGGGGAGTTATGCAGAGAATGCTTTAAGTGATGATGAAAATAAAACTGAATATCTAACACTTTATCTACCATGTTCTTTTTTATGCCTGTAATTTATACTTTAGCATCAGTTCTTCCAATGAACACCCAGGATCTATCTCCCTTAGAATGGACTGGTTGGATCTTCTTGCGGTACAAGGGACTCTCAAGAGTCTTCTCCAACACCACAGTTCAAAAGCATCAATTCTTCGGCGATCAGCTTTCTTCACAGTCCAACTCTCACATCCATACATGACCACGGGCGGGAGGAGAAGGGGACGACCGAGGATGAGATGGCTGGATGGCATCACCGACTCTGTGGACTTGAGTCTGAGTGAACTCCGGGAGTTGGTGATGGACAGGGAGGCCTGGCGTGCTGTGATTCATGGGGTCGCAGAGAGTCGGACACGACTAAGCGACTGAACTGAACTGAACTGAACTGGATTTATACTTTTAAAAGAAAGAATTTAGATGATTTCAGCTCTCTCCAAGCTCTGAAATGCTTGAAGGGTCTGGCAACAGTCTGATGCAAACCAAAAACGTGTATGTTCTTAATGACATGTTCAGTAAATTGCCAGGTCTGAGATCCTGGGAGAGTTATGGGAAAGCCCTGAAGAAACGGTAGCCTGAGCCACACACTGGCTCCAGGGGTTGGAATCAGACCAATGAAGAGAACAAGGTGGCAGAAGATTAGTAATTAGAAGATTACTACTGCAGCTCAGAATAGCATGGAGAGAAAACTCCAAGCTATCAATTCCACCTCCATCTTTTTAGGAGGTGATACATTTTAACCATGCTGATAACAAGGAAGGAAATCCAGAAGAAGTCTTTTTACTTTCATAGATGGAAATTTGAAAGTTGGATCACAGTGTCTAGTTTGTTCATTTTGTTGTGATGGTAATAATGGATTTTTACTTGAATGCTAGGAATATATATATTCTGTGTCACCATTGGGACTTCTTTAATTCAAAATGCTAAGTGTATCTGTCAGGGCTATTAAATCAGATTCTGTCCTTGAAAATGTATATCACCAGGTTTGGGAGGAAGAACCACTCACCTTGAGGACCAGGTTTCCCTCTTGGACCTGGAGGTGCTCCCAGCAAGCCTGAAAGAGAAAATGTTGGTATTTCACTATGTTATATATACAGTTAATTTATATCATATAATATATATTATGGAGAAGGGAAATGGTAACCAACTCCAGTATTCTTCCCTAGAGAATCCCATGGACAGAGAAGCCTGGTAAGCTACAGTCCATGGAACTGCAAAGAGTTGAGAGGGTAACAGGCAGGAAGGCTAGGGGTCTGCAAACGGAGGAAATAGGCTACAAGCGTCAGACATTTTTTTATCTCTCTTAAGCGGCAGGAGGAAACAAGCTACAAGTGTCAGATTTTTTCCCTTCTCTATACAAATTTAAAAGGAGGTTTCTCTTAAAATTCTGTTTTGCCATGATGAGACCTAGTTCCACCTGAACTTTTCTCAAACCATGAGCTAACCAATGCATTTTTCTTATGGAAATGTTTCTCTTAAGCTATGTTAATGAACTATGTATTTACCCTAGACTCTGTCTTTCTTTAAGTCAGTTCCGCTTAAGATTCAGAACCAATAAGGGCTCAACAAACCAGTATGTTTTACTCATATGTTGTTCTCCTAATCTATGCTAATGAAACTATATATTTACTTGGAAACCTGCCTTTCTTCAAGATTCATGTCAATCGTTTTATGGCCCAGGATGACTCACCTTGTGCCAGGGTTATCTCAAAATGCATGTTGTGGGTGAGGGGCCTGGCGCCTGTCTCTGAGTTTTGAGACCTTCCCTTTCTCTAATTAGCAGCCTGCTGGTAGCTATATAACATCCAGCTAAAGACTAGCAGGGGGGTACTCTTTCTGCCCCCTTCTGATGTCTATGTCAGAAGCTTTCTCTGTCTCTTTTATACTTTAATAAAACTTTATCACATAAAAGCTCTGAGCAATCAAGCCTCGTCACTGGCCCTGTATTGAATTCCTCTCCTCCAGAGGCCAAAAATCCCAGTGTCTTTCACAGCTCAGCAGCAACCTTTCAGAGTTAAACATGACTGAGTGACTAACACACACAATATATATTCATCTTCATGTATATATATATATATATATATATAGTTGGCTTCCCAAGTGGCACAGTGGTAAAGAATCTGCCTGCCGATGCAGGAGATACAAGAGATGTGAGTTAGATCCCTGGGTTGGGAAGATCCCCTGGAGTAGAAAGTGGCAAGCCATTTCAGTATTCTTACCTGAAAAATCCCATGGACAGAGGAGCATGGTGGACTACAGTCCATGGGGTTGCAGAGTTGGACACAACTGAGCAACTGACATACACACACACATATTCCCTAATGTGAAATTGACCTAGATATAAAATTTATTCTACTTGGTCAATTTCACTTTGGTAACAGAATTATTGCAACCCAGAACAACTTAAAGGTCATCAGTTCTGTCAGGGAATAATTCCTAGAATGGTGAAGAATTACAGTATCACTAATGATTCTATGAAAAGTAAAACTAGTGTATCCATGATGAGCAAGCTGTACCTGTTTCTCCTTTTTCCCCAGCTGGACCAGGAATTCCATCAAGTCCTTGATTACCTCTCTCACCCACTGGTCCAGGATTTCCTGGCAATCCTGGAGGACCTGGAAAGAAAAAGCCATTCAGAGAGAGGACTTACTTCCTATCAATTCCCCAGATGTATGGAATTCTGTAAAAAGTGTTCATTTTTCAGAACTGTAGTGACATGAAGCTAAATTAACAGTGAAAGCCATGGACTGGTTAGTGCTGTTATGAGGATTTTCACTTTGCGTAGGTTGGCTGGTCTTTGAATTGGGAGAGAGAGCAAGCTAAGTTGCTTTAGTCATGTCTGACTTAGCAAACCCATGGACTGTTGCCCACGAAGCTCCTCTGATGGGGATTCTCCAGGCAAGAATACTGGAGTGAATTGCCATGCCCACCTCCAGGGGATCTTCCAGACCCAGGGATCGAACCCATGTCTCTTATGTCTTGGCACTGGCAGGCAGGTTCTTTACCATGAACACCACCCTGGAAGCCTGATCTTTGAATTATACCTGACCTCACTTTTCCACATTGTTGTCTGGAAACTGGGTAACTGGAAGCTACCTTCCAAGGAGCAGCTGTGAGTCAGAGATACAGGTGGGTAGAAAGAGATTCCAACCACATAGAAAACATGCTTCCCTCACAAAAGGGAACTAGACAAAATACAAAAATGGAACCTGGAGGGCCTTTTATTCCTGGAAAGCCAGGGAAGCCTTTGATTCCTTTGGACCCCAAATCACCACCAGGACCAGATTTCCCTGTAAATGAAGAGAGAGGGAAAGGAAAAAAGAAAACCACAAGATGAATGATTCCAACAATGGCTAAACGTCAGTTGTTACGGTCAGTTGTGCTCAAGCTGGTCTTCAGGGGCCGCTCCTGCTACCAGTCACAGTGGGTTTTCTCTTGGATGTTATTTCCCCAGAGAAGCACGGCAGAGATGTGTCCACTCATTTTCAAAGGGATGCATACCCCAGCCAGGTGGACAGCTGAATATCTGATTTATTACTTTAATTGGGATTTAGCAGCAGATCCACTGAACTTTTCCATGTTTGGAAAAAACAGTTTAAATATTGCCTTAAGGTAAGACCTGAAGCTGCAAACCAGTGACTGAGTCATTGTTTTTGATCAAATGAAGTGAAACCCCAAATAACAAGCAAATATTAATAAGAAAGCAACCCAATGTTCGAACTGGAAGCATGTCAGGAAAAAAAAAAGTCTCAGATCAACAGTGTTACAGGTTAAATCGTGTTGTCCCCAGATGCATCTGCCGAAGTCTTCATCACTTAGTATTTCAAAATATCACTGCATTTGCAGGTAGGTCTTGGTTTATTTCTTTTTTTGCCCGTGCTGCTCCAGTTGTGGGATCTTAGTTCATTGACCAGGAATTGGACTCTGGCCCCCAGTGGAGTCCTAACCACTGGACCACCAGGGAATTCCAAGGCAGGGTCTTTAAAGAAGTAATTAAGTTAAAAAGAGGTCACCAAGGCAGGTGGTGGCCCTAATCCAACATGACTGATGTCCTTATAAGAAGAGATTGTGACCCAGATACACGGAGGAAAGACACCTGGAGAAGGGGACCACCTGCAAGCCGAGGAGAGAGGCCAGAAGAAATTGTCTCTGGGACACCGTGACCTCAGACTCTCAGCCTCCAGAACTGTGAGAAAATGAATTTCTGCTTAAGTCACCCAGTCTGTGTATTTGCTTTGGAAGCCCTAGGAAACTAATACAAATATCCTAAGTACATTGAGCTAACATTTCAAGTCTTTAGGTTGAATTCATGTGAGGCAGCACTCCCAAAGTTTTGTTTTCAGGAGGTTTTAAGATTTCAGATCACCAAACTGGACTGAAAGGGGCTCCTTGCAATTCATTTGCTGTTTCTTAGTGTCTTTGATTTTAAAGATCAAAGGTGAAAGAAGGCAACTGTAGTACAAAAGCCTAAACAGCTTCCCATTCACTATTCTAGGAAGCGAGAGCCATACACGTGTCAGGCTTCCAGCATTCAGGTTGCAAAGCCAGGCTCACCTGGATGGCCAGGGGGTCCGGGACTCCCAGGAAGTCCCTCTGGTCCAGCAGGCCCCGAACGTCCAGGTGCGCCAGGTGGCCCTCTTTCGCCTTTCTTGCCCATGTCACCTGGCAATCCTGGATCTCCCTTAAATTCAGTCAAACACCTTTAAAATTCTCATATAAGCAGGATATGTGATCAGAATTAAGTATAAACTGTGTTAGTTTGCATATATTGATTTATTTAACAATTCATGGTAAGTGTCTGATGTGTGCCAGCACCCTGAAAACTTGCTGGAAACAGGATGGCTACGTACTTTGTGGGGTGCAGTGCAAAAGGAAAATGCACCTTTCTTGTTTTTTAAAAATAAACGTTTTAAAAGCAATTCAAGACAGAAATGGCAGCGCATTAAACCAAACATGGAGTCCTTATCAGCATGGGACCTCTGTGGCTACAGAGAGTCCTATGCCCAGGAAGCCAGGAATATGATGGTAATTGCATACAGATATGTGATAGATACAATCCCTGCCTTCATGGAACTTTAGAGACCTCTGGGAGACAGATATTAATGACAAATGTATAAGTTCAAATTGTAATGTTTAACTCAGGTGTAAGAAGCAAGCAGAACAAATAGACGTGTGTTCATCAAATACTCTGCATGCAGATAAATAAATGTAAAAAACCCAAAACTTTCCATGGTTTTCTATTCATTAAATCTGTACCTCGCTTTTATGATAAGCCAGAACATATGGATTTGATGGTGACTTACAAAATCTTAAAGGTAGCTGATTAAAATACTACTCTGTTAGTAAGATTTGCCAGCATGATAAAGCCAGCTCATTTTCTGTTCAGTGTACAGTTTTAAAAAAATTTCTTCTATAGTTACCTATGAAAAATTTAAATGAAACTGTTAACTAATTGAGTGAATTAAGTCAAATACAATTTCTCATTGAGGAAAGAATGGAAAGAATCTCTCCCTGGCTTTCTGAGGATCTAGTTAAAAATAAAGGGCAAAGGAAATTTGTTTGTACTCCAAGTCATAAAGGGTTACTTTCTTGGGACTTTGTGGTTTCTAAAAATTTTTCTTTCTTGTTCATTTATAGCTGGAGGAAATCTTTAGGAAAGGTGGTATTTTATTGGCTCAAAAGAGAGTCAAGGAGAAAATCCCCTAAGCTACAATTTTTACAGTCTTTGGAATCATATACTCTTGAAAGTCTAATGTCAAATAACCGACTCCTACAAAAGAAAATTAAACAAAAAAACCCCCCATCTCCAAACAGTTTTCATTCAATTTCAGGATCGATGAAATTGATCTGGATACAATTTTTCTTTGGATCCAATAGGCTTCCACAGGGAAGCCTACAAGTTAAAACCCCCTGCTTGGGGGAATTTCTGTTAGTTATTCTCTATCAGTCTCGCTCTGAATCTTAGTGTAGTTGCTATAGACAGAAAGGTTGGAAGAAGATAAACCTAAAGAACAACTGAGCCCCACTGAAACCTTTGGTTACTGCATGATACAACATGCAAGGGAGGATCTGACAGAGCACGAGCACTGAAAACACTGTGGCAGGATAAATCAATCCTCTGTGTAATGCAATGAAGATAAAGTTCCAAAACAATGAAGAAAGATAAATGTATCTTAGGATTTTCTTGTGTTTGCTTTTTAATAATTCTCTCAATTTATTTTACTTTATACCTTTTATTATGTTTAATAAGTGTTTTTTATTATAAAGTTGGGAAATTTATTTTTGTAACCATGTGTGATTTGAATCCAGAGCAGAGACTGACCACTTTGTGCCATAAGAAAAACGAACACTGCCTGGGCATCTTATATGGGCCTGTGATCACTGACTCCTTCTGGCAGCATACATAAATTGCAGGGCCAGTTATGAGAAATAGCTCATGCGTTGAAACTGGAGAAAATAAACTCACAAGTAGAAACTGTGATAGACATCCTCAGTTATAGATGGGGGGAAAAAAAAGCCCAAACAAATGCCTCAAAATACAGTAATGTTTTCAGTTTTCCTTGCCCACAGTGAATCCAGATGCTTGTTGGTATTTAAAAGGACTCATTCCACTACCAAAATGTGAATACTTCAGTGCCCTACATACCTTTGGCCCTGGTGGTCCTGGCCGTGCACCTTCTGAATAACCTGGCTCTCCCTTATCTCCTTGGAGACCGTGAATCCCTGGGAGGCCTGGACTTCCAGCAAGACCTGGGAATCCCACAGTTCCCTTCATTCCTTTAGTACCTGAAATTAGGAAAGAAATCAGGTAAAACAGGTAAAGGCAGAGATCTTGAAGGATTCTACTTCTGACCTCTGCACAAACCATCTTTCTCCCATGAAGTTGGTTTCTCAGAAGCTCTAATGTATCAGGTAGCCTCAATGGATGATTTTCTGCACAGTGTAAATATTTATTTCATTCTCATGCTCTTGCTGCATACAGTACCTTTGTCTAAAAGCATATCTAATTGTTTTACACCAACTTTCTACCAAGTGGAAAACCAAAGTGACAACACAGAAAATATAGAATCAGGACTCATCAGGAGGTTGTAGGTTCACAATAGGACCTTATGCGTTACCTGGCACTCCCATGTTTCCCATGCTTCCTGGGATGCCACGTGGTCCTGGCTCACCAGGATTCCCAATGCTGCCTGGTTCTCCTCTGGGACCTTGAGAACAAATAAACAGTAATTGGCTCTGTGTAGTTTCTGGACACAGTATATGCTCAAAGAACATTTGTTGCTTGCACAAATGAATGAATCCAGAGCAACCAGACCAGCTGGTTTAGGTACTTGTTTAGCTGCCTTTATGCCTTCAAACAGGGAAGGGACTGGCAACTCAGAAAATGTACAATTAGAGAAAATTATATTTTTTTCAACAGGCCTGGAGTTCAAACATCAAAATCATCCTAGGACCAAGGCCAGCAGGAAAGAAGGGGCTACTGTGACAATACGGTAATAGATTTCCAAATGTAATAAGGAAATTTTATTACCATGCAATAAATTTCATCACTGATGTCACGGAGAATAGGGGACTACTTTATTTATTTTAAAAATTACTTTGCAAACTGAATAACTTGTTTAAAATAGAGGCCTCTAAAGCGCTTACTTTCTTCCAGGTTATATGATATTGTAATAAATTATGGCTTGCAATACATACCAGCAATTTCAAAATAATATTTTGAATGCAAAATAGAACTTCATGTAGGTTAATATTTTTAGTTAATGCAGGCTGACCACAATTTGGTTAAATTATAAGAAGCAGATTTCTGTTGGAACACTGTTGTGGCAGAATTCATATTCTAGAAACACAGTTTTGCTACATTTAGGTCTAGGAAAACTTAACACCTGGTATTTCTATTAGAGAATCAGCCATACCTGGTGGTCCTGGTGGTCCAGGAAGCCCTGTGAGTCCTTTTATACCTGGTAACCCTGGAATGCCTCTGCTTCCTTTCTCACCAGGCTTTCCTGCAAGTCCTAAAGTTAAAAATCATGTATTAAACATACAGGTTAGAATTTTATCAGACTTTTCCACATCCTGATTAAAATTTATGAGCTATTATTATAATATACATAGAATATTTGTTAAGAGCATGGGCAGATTTGGGCTTATATTTTATTTAAAAAGAGGATTAAATGAGATAACACATAAAAAACAGCACCGTTCCTGGCATGAGTTAGGTATAGTTCTCAAAGAACACTAGCAATTATCATAATGTTTACACTTTAAACCAACATTTTAGGAATTAGTGGCCTAAATACAGCTCTTTTCTTTTTTTTTAAATTAATGACAGAGGATCATCTACTACAATATTCTTATTTGGACTACTGCATTTTTAATCCACCTATTACAACTGTAATTTATTAAGTAACTGGTTTATGGAAGACATTATTTTCTTTCAGTTATGTGATTTAACCTTCAGGCAATCTCAATGAATTCTTGAACCTTTCCAGATTGGGTGGAGAGATGAGAAAATTGAGACCCCTTAAGAAGTCAATGAACTAATCTAGAGTTACAACATCGGTTAGTGGTAATGCTGGGAGCTGAACCCAGTCCCACAACACCATCCTGCCTTTCCTAAAACATGGTTTTGATCACATTATTCTCCTGTTCAAAAATATTCATTGCCTCTCTTTTGCCTACAGAGTAAATGACGAATTCCCTTCACAGGCGCTTGGAGCATTCTGCAATCTGTCCATGGCCTGGCTTGTGCCTTTCCTCAAGCAGATTCACTTCCTTTGCCTGTTTCCCTGTTTACATATTCATTCATTCACATATAGATTGAGTTCTAATTAACAGACAGGTCCTGTTTTGAGTACTGGAGACATAAGTAAATCACATTCTCTTTGTCCCGGTTTTTAGTATTTAATTGGAGAGAGCCAAATAAAAAATCACCACCCAGTGAGATAGTTTCTGTAACAGAGTTGGGTGCAATGTGCTCCAGGTACGAATTCTGAGAGGAGGGGGCATTTTTAAATTTTTATTCAATGTTTATTTTTGGCTGCACCATGAGGCATGCAGGATCTTAGTTGTCCAACCAGGACACCAACTCGGACCTCCTGCATCAGGAGTACAGAGTCTTAACCACTGCACCACTAGGGAAGTCCCAAGAAGAGGGGGTATTTTTATGCTCAATCTTGAAGACCAAGTGGGAGCCAGCTGGATGGAGAAAGCATGCAATGGAGCAGGAATTCCTAGACAAGAAAATACATGTGCGAAGGGGTGGTGAGTGGCAAGAGGTTAGAATTTTTTTCTTTTGTAACTTTTGTTATATGTCCTTTATCATAACCTAAAATATGTATTATTTAATTTATTCATTTGGTTCGTTTTTTAAGGGGTGGCAAACAACTGCCTGTGGGCCAAATTCAGCTTAATGTTTTATGGCTGGAGATCCAAGAATGGCTTTCACATTTTTGTGGATTGTAAACAAACAAACAGACAAACACCAAAGAAGAATATGCAGCTAGGGTCACAGGTGGTCCACAAAGCCTAAGATATTTACTACCTGGTCCTGGGTATAAATCGTTTCAGAGACATGACTGTCTCTTTCCTCCACTGAGCTGTGAGTTTCCTCATGACCAGGATATTAGCACTGCTTTGTTTACCTCTCTGTCTTTAGGACAGAGTAAAATGCCCAGTCAGTAGGTTCTAAAAATAATTGTTGAGTAGATAAATGTGGTGTGGCTGGAGAGGCAGGCAAAGGGCAAGTGGCAGAGAAACTTGGATGCTGGTCTAAGAAATTTGAATTCTTAAAGCAAAGGGAGACTTGGAAAGATTTTAAGCCAAGAGTATTCCTTGCTCATTTGAAACCTACTCACAACGTAAATCCTCATTCATGAAGGATTTAAAAGAAAATTATTTTATTGAAATATAGTTGACTTACAATGTTGTGTTATTTCTTTTGTATAGCAAAGTAATTCAGTAGTATATATATATATTCTTTTTCACATTATTTTCCATTATAGTTTATTACAGGATATTGAATATAGTTTCCTGTGCTCATGGAGGTTTCTTTGACTGCCCCATTTGAGGTGCTTTCTGCTTTGTTCATCTCCCACAGAGCTCAGTGTCTTGGTACCCAGCCAACAGCAGAGTGAGAAGGCTGAGTATAGACTTTGCTTTTTACCTTTTTATTTTGTATTGGGGGATAGCTGATTAACAAACAATGCTGTGACAGTTTCAGGTGAACAGTGAAGGGAGCCAGTCATACGTACACATGTATCCATTCGCCCTCAGTGAGTATGGACTTTGGAACCACATCAGAGTGAGGTCCATCTCTGCACTTCCTATCAGAATGACACTGAGGAATTTGACCTTCCCATTTCCCATCTGTAAAATGGGATGATAGCAATCATCCAGTCATAGGGTTGTTGTGAGAATTAAATGAGTCAATATTTGTAAAATTTGGAATAGTATCTGCATGTGGGAAGGGCTTCACAGGTCTTTGCTAAAAGTAACACAACAGTTCTATTGTATTATTCATTTTCTTTTTGTTGTTGTTTAGTTGCTAAGTCGTATCTTACTCTTTGCAACCCCATGGACTGTAGCCTACCATGCTCCTCTGTCTATGGGATTCCCCAGGCAAGGATACTGGAGTGGGTTGCCATCTCCTTCTCTTTGTTCAGTTCAGTTCAGTTCAGTTCAGTCGCTCAGTCGTGTCCGACTCTCCGCGACCCCATGAATCACAGCACGCCAGGCCTCCCTGTCCATCACCAACTCCCGGACGTATGCCTAAATCTCCCATGCAGACTCCTCAAGGAGAGGAAGACTGTTTTTTTGTACCTTTAATAGCTCTTCCACTATTTGCAATGGATGTCTTCAAGTCAGAAATTCAGATAAAAAAATGAACCATACTGAAATTAGAGAGGCCTAGATAGTATGATCTTTTGCTGCTGTTGTTCACTCTCTGCTCCTTGGTTATGTGTTTGGAAAGCCAAAAGGAAACATACAGGACAGCCTCCACGCATACTGTACTTTGTTAGAAGCATAGAAATAACATGTGTCCCTCTATATTTCACAGAAGCAATTTTTAAATTATAAATTAGTCTCCATTGTGCATTCATGATGTTAGAGCCAAATTTTAGTTTATGCAGGCACAGATATGCTATTCATATTTTTTTTTCCAAAATGTTTGCAACACTACTTAAATCATCTAGGATAATTTAGCGAAGCAGTGTTTATGAAGACTAGACATTTGCGCCAGTATATATTTTTTTCTTTTTATATCTTGACTTAGACCAGTTCTAGAGGAGTTTTATAAAATTAATGCTACTTTCTATTTCATTGCTAAAAATGCAACACAATCTTCTGTATGCACCTAGAACTAAACTCTCTCTTTGACAGCAGATTAGAGGGGGACCATCCCAAAGGCCTTAGAGTTAGGCATGGCTGAAGTGACTTAGCAAGTATGCACACGCCCCAAAGACCTTGACTTGCTCATTTTCCTTTATAGGAAAAAAATCGTCGTTTTTTCCAATGCTTAGCCGTTTTTTTAAGTTAGAGAATCAGTTGGATTCAATCACTCTCCAGAACACTGGTCGAAGTCACTTATGTGAAGTCCTTCCTAATTCTAGGAGAGATGGCTATTTAGCTTGCCAGCTTGGTCTACAGAATTCTATACAGAATTTTAAAATCAAATCTGTATTTGGACTGTAAATCCTTACCTGAAAAACAAGTAAATATTTGTTGAATACAATCTGACTTCTCAAAGTTGATTACAAATTACCCAAAACTTTATATGGTTTTGCAACTACAAACACATTATCTTCCCTGCTATATAAGTCTGATCTGCAAACATTTAATTTTACTCAGCAATTCTCTGTTTTACTAAAGTTACTCAATTTGATCAGGAAGACAGCAAGGCAGATTTTCTTGAATTTTGATTTAATACTGATTGCATTGATCATATAACAAAACCTGTCATACAAAGAGCTTAAATAATTTGAAATAATGTGACTGGGTTTGAATTTGAACTTAACAGCTATAGCTAACAATTCTCAGCCTTTTTAAGGCATTGACTTGTAAAAACATATTTTCTCTTCAGTGATTATTCTCCGAAGGTCTCTGAGCATGAGAAGCAGTTTTTAGATGCAATCAGAAAAATTCATCCTGGCAGTTGATAGAATAGAATAGAATTTGAGGTGGAGGTTTCTATTCCAGCCAGGGAACTTTTTTATGTGGCGTTTTCTAAAGGTTTCATTTTCACCATTCTTGGCCGAAGGGGGTCTTTGAGGCTTAGAATCTAAAAATTGACTGGTGACGGTTTAAAGACAGCAGACCGAAATGCAGACTTAACTTAGAAATAAAAAGTTATGATTAAAAAGGTGATGTATTATTGTTAAAGCACACAAAACCCAGTTCTAGTGGAACTCAGCCATCAACTGGCTTTGTGAGCTTGGGTGCAAAATTAAACCCTGGTCCTCACTGTGCTCATATGGCAACTAAAGGGATTTTCCTGGATAATTTCTTAGTCCCAGAATCAGCTCTGATGTTCTCGTCTAAATGTAAAGAAGTATTTACCTTTGCGTCCTGGCTCCCCTTTGTCCCCCACTAAGTGGAACATCTGAGGAGACCCGGGAGTTCCTCTCTCTCCCTGCTCTCCCTTGGCTCCTGGGGGTCCTCTCGTGCCCTTTACTCCTGGAATTCCAAAGCTCCCTAAAAGACAGCAATAACAGCATCAGTTCCTTACTTCTTTAAAAGTCCACAAGGATTCAAAAGCTAGCAGTGCTTATCATAAAACAAGACAAATAAACCAAAAAAGGTTAATAGGGCTAAGAACTTGATGAATAGTTGCTCCCAAACAGGCAGCCACATGAGGGTAGTGGTCAAAGCCTAGAGAGAGAAAAATATGCCTCTATTCAAATCGGAAAAAGGAAAACAGAAAACTGTAAAATTAAATGTGTGATTCCCTCAGAAATACTTTCTCCTCAAAGAATAAAATATAATAAATTTTTCTGCTAATTAAATGAATATTTTTCATACCTTCTAATAGCTGGAAGATACTCCATCACTTACCCCTCTGTCCTGGGGTGCCTGGGTTCCCAGGAGGCCCTGGGGGACCAATGTGGCCTGGAAACCCCATCATCCCCATTATTCCTTTTTCACCTGTGGAAAGAAATTAACACAAAGCAGCACACATTGTAAATAATGAGAAAAGCAAATACTCCATAAAATAAAGTATACTTAGAGGAAAGAGAGTTGAAAAAATGGTTTCTGTAAATAGGTAAATAATCATAATAGTCTAGGAGATGGGTCAGGAAATGGCCTTTTTCTTACATCACAGACGTAGAAGTCATTGGTAGTACATCACACTTGTGGGTGAGAAGAGACTATGGCTGAAGTTCGGGAGCCTTTCCTCCTCCCAACCCTTGATCAATAACTTTCTGTTATATTCCCTTATCTTACTTCCTTCACAGCCTTTGTCTCTAGATGAATTTAATTCTTCAATGTATTTGTTATTGTGTCCCCACTGTCGGAGGTGGAGTCTTATTCAGCAATGTGTCTCTAGGCCCTGGAACAGTGATGGCATATACTAGAGGCTCAGTAGTATAAATGAAAGGTTAATTAGCAGATTGAGTTCTTTTTCAATTTTTTTTTTTTTTTACTTTTCAAATTTTGAGTATAACTGCTATACAATGTTATATTAGATTCTGTTGTACAACAAAAGGAATCAGCTATAAGTATACATATATTCCCTCCCTTTTGAGCTTCCCTTCCACTCCACCACATTCCAGCCATTAGGTCATCACAGAGCACCGAGCTGAGCTCCCTGTGCTATACTGCAACTTCCCACTTGCTACCTATTTTGCACCTGGTCATGTATATATGTCAATCTAGCATTCTAAGGCAAACAAGTGAAAACATGACTGACTAAGCAACAGTAACTTAAAAGGAAAATGTGGAAGAAGAGGGAAGAAGAATAACAAAAGCAAGGATACCTGGTGGCCCTAAAAATCCTGGATTTCCTGGATATCCTTTTGGACCAGGTGGTCCCATCTCCCCTCGGTGACCTGGCATTCCTGGTAGTCCAGGTTCTCCAGGAAATCCTGACCTATCCAAGCCTGGGATACCTGGGTCTCCCTTTGGCCCTGTTTCACCTCTTCTGCCTGTATATAAATGAATGAATGAAAAAAATGAACACACAGTTGCTTCCCACCAACTCCAGATATATTTCATGGCTGTAAATATTTAGCTCTGTGATTTGATCAAATCACACACTTATCTAATTGATTGATTTAATTGATTGATTTAGGTCCCCTCTTATAGAATTCGAAGAGCCCTTCTGGCTTTAAGATTCTGTGTTTCAATGCTTCATGAAGTGATGATAGTGTAGAATTTAGATTTATTTTCTAGTCCTGCAGGCACATCTTGGGAATGCACTTTCTGACCATGGTTCAGTCTTTAACCTGCAGGATTGGTACTGAGCCACTCATCTGGCAAGTTTCAGATGCTTCTGGAAACAATAATAGCACCACTACAACAATTAACATTTTGGCGAAAATTTTCTTGCAAACATGTTAGAAGTGTGGTAGCTGAGTCCTAAAAGGACTTTTCCCCCCAGAAATAGTTCACAAATCTGGTTGAGAGAAGCCAAAAAGATAATAAATTTTCCATGACCACCTAATCTTCATAATTAGATTTGTTTTCACATTCTATCTGTTATGTTGCTTGTAAAGCAAGTGACTATATGTTCTAGTTTGTAACTTGTAAACATATATCTTTGCATACAGTCACTCTGTTTCAATAATTAGGATAAATTTACCACTTTAATATACACATGAAAGTATTCAAGGTACAATATTTTTGCGAGTTTATATGTATATATATATACGTAAATATATATCTGATGTAATTTCAGTGTTTATATTTTCTTGCATACAAAACATAGACCAATTTTACTGTAGTAACTTCAGGTCTCTTACTCTATCGATGGTACTCACCGCAGTGAATCTATGACAACAGATTTCTGTTTTTGAAATCACTTTTCCCACTGAACAGTGGTCAGGACTTGTTCCTGGACAGTTCTCATGTTAGGCAGCAAAGCTCAGAGTAGGAGTCCCATGTCACTTGCCCACCTGGTGATTGGTTTCAAGGGCCTCCCCCTACCTTGTTGCCCTTTCAATCCATTTAAGCCTGGAAGTCCTTGAGCTCCCCTGGGACCCTCTGTGCACCTTCCTGGGGGTCCTCTTTCTCCAGGTGGCCCAGGCTTCCCTGGATCCCCTGCAAAAGAGAGTCCAAAACACAATAAGGTGCCAAACCCAGGGTCTTAGTATTGCTATTCCAGTCATTCTCCGATAACTTTCCCCCCGAATGGAACTTATATTTAGTATCCTTGATAGTACCATAGTCCTATGTCTAATACAGAGGAGAATGGTTAAAAGAAAAGAAGGAAGGAAGGAAGAAAGGGGAAACAAAGGTAGGGCAGCAATGGAATGGAAAGTTGAATAGAAAAATAAGCCTCCCACATTCTATTTATTGAGCTAGAAGTTTGTTTGAGAAGAATTCTTCACTTGTAGAGCACTTACACACAAAAATGGCGGCATTGTAGCTGAGCTCACAGTGGAAAAAGGTAACCATACTTGCTACTGTACCTCGTGGTCCATCAAGCCCCCCAGTTCCTGGAACTCCAGGGAGACCCAGAAGTCCAGGGAGTCCAATTTCTCCATTTTCCCCAGAGCTGCCTCTTTCTCCTGGCAAACCTGGCGCTCCGGGTTCTCCAGGCATGGCTAGTCCTGGCTCTCCCTAGAGCACAAAAATGATGTTAGTTTCATTGCATCATGTTTTCAAATCCTTACTGACTACAGACTGGTCTTTAGAGCTATTTACTTAAATATATCTCCAAGATGGAGGTTCTACATTCCTTTTTACATAGTCACCACCATTCCATCCACTTCCCTTTTTCAACTTTAGTTGCTGACTTTTTAAATAAAATTGTGCTTACTAATTCTTCCTAGCCTCCACTTTTAAAGAAGACTGTGGAATTTTCTACAAACAGTCTAGATAGCTCTCCTTTTGATAGTTTTTCTCTTAGCTATCCATGTTTGTTTCTAAAGTTTTCCCATTTTAAGAACTCCGAATGCTTCTGAAGATTAAGGAAGAAATAGAGAGGCAACTTGGTATTCTTACACCTTCTATCTCCTTTCTAAAGGGGAGGAATAATTTAAAGAAACTTAAAAAATCAGTATCTTCATTATCTACAAATATATTGATAATTTCTGCACACAGAGTATCCTGACTGGCAAGGGCATAAGAACTGGCCAACTGTAATTGCTTTCTACTCCCTCATATTAGTCTAAATTTTAATTCTCCAAGACCTTGATTCCTGGGAGGCCTGGCTTTCCAGGTAACCCTGGCTTTCCCATTTCTCCAGGACAACCTGGTGATCCTTTGGCTCCTGGAAACCCTCGGTCTCCTAGAGAAAAAATAATAAAGGTTGTAAGATAAGTCTTAAAAGAGCCTAAGCAGTAGCTCTCTCATCTTAAAGTGCTTTTGCAAGGCAAGCAGGCTTAGGTGTTTTCATGAAAGTTTGAAAAATGAGAAAGACAGCTGCTAAATTAGCACTTTAAAAAAGTCAATTCCAAATTAGACTGCATTGGTTCCCAGTTTTAAAAAATTACCTTCTGTATTTTTGTTGTTTAGAGCCACTAAATTCTGGCAATTCTAGTTTAAACCACTGATACTAACTGACAATTTGGCTACCTTTTTAAAAAAGTATATTTCACATACAGTGTACAGCCAATGAATTTTTACATGGCTATCTGATGTGAGCACTGACTCATTGGAAAAGACCCTGATGCTGGGAAAGATTGAGGGCAGGAGGAGATGGGGGCAAAAGAGGATGAGATGGTTGGATGGCATCGTCAACTCAACGGACATGAGCTTGAGCAAGCTCTGGGAGATGGTGAAGGACAGGGAAGCCTGGCGTGCTGTAGTCCATGGGGTTGAAAAAGCTGGACATGACTGGGTTACTGAACAGCAACAACAAAGTACAGGTATCTATCAGGAAGAATAAATTCCTTACAATCCCACAATCAAAAAGAATCATTATTACCATTTTGGTGAATTCCCTTCCAGTTTTTTTCTGTGCATTTAAAAAAATATGATTGAGATGAGATTGCATAAAATGTGAATTCTTCCTTTTTTGCTTAAAATTATTGTAAGAATTTTTCCCCATTTAAGACTAGTGGAAAACATCATTTTGAAGGATTTAATGGATATTTCCTATGCTATTCATTACATGTGTTTACATTTTATAAATATCCACAATGTGTTTAAAATTTTTTGAAAACTTACCCTTAGGTCCAGGAGGCCCAGGGAATCCAATTCCTGGAATTCCTGGTTCACCATCAGGCCCCGGGAGACCGAGATTACATTCTCCCGTGGATCCAGGAATACCTTGAAAACACACAGACATCCATGTCAGCACCTTCCCTGTGCTGCTGTTGCTGCTAAGTCACTTCAGTCGTGTCCGACTCTGTGTGACCCCATAGACGGCAGCCCACCAGGCTCCCCCTTCCCTGGGATTCTCCAGGCAAGAACACTGGAGTGGGTTGCCATTTCCTGTATCTTGCCATAAAACAAGATGTTTGTTTCTGCATCGTCCCAGACCTTTTTGGAAATTCAGAAATAATAACGCCAACTTCCTACCCATTCCTATATAATGAACTTATCATTAGGAAGCACAAATAATTAAAAAAATTTTTATTTTTAATTGGAGGATAATTACTTTATAAATTGTGGTGGTTTCTGCCTTACACCAGCATGAATCAGCCATAGGTATACACATGTCTCCTTCCTCTTGAATCTCCCTCCCACCCCCCACCCCATCCAACCCCTCTAGGTTGTCACAGCGCAGTGGCTTTGGTTCCCTGCATCATACAGCAAATCCCTACTGGCTGTCTATTTTACATATGGTGCCCTACGTGTTTCAATGCTACTCTCTCAAATCATCCCACCTTCTCCTTTCCCCACTGTGTGCAAAAGTCTGACCTTTATGTCAGCGCCTCCTTTGCTGCCCTGCAAATAGGATCATCAGTACCATTTTTCTGGATTCCATATATATGCATTAATATATGATATTGTCAATAATTTTGAAAATATAGTTTGACTTCTAAAATGAATTGTTTTTGATATCTTGAACTATATGCCCCCCTCCCCCCACCATGAATGTGATGTTAAGTTTTAGATGATGCTGACAAAGAAGTTAAACTTTCAAATGAAGAAGCTATGGGAACTGTCCCAATCAACCACCAGTTCACATTGCTTGCTCCTCCACCAAAAATCCAGGAAGTCTTTTCTTCTCTCCAATCCCTCTTAAGGAACTGTATTGATCTCTTTTGGAATCAGAAGAACTAATGGGAATAGTCCAGATAACCTCAAAGGACAACAGCAAGTCTCCTGTCTGTTGACTTGTCCCCTGTGACCTGAGCTCTTTATTGGAGCCAAGGAATCTGTTTTCCTTCTAATGGGAGAGTTATAGCCAGGAAAATCAGGGTGCCATATGCTCCCATGTATCAGACGTGGCAAAGGGGATACTCACCAGGTGGACCCCGGGGACCAGCACGGCCAGGAGGCCCAGGGGGTCCTGGGGGCCCTGGGACTGGTGTCAAAATACCAGTTTCTCCCTCAGGACCTTAAGAAAATTTACAGCATAAGATTGGTTTGCATATTGAAGTTTTTATTTGTTCAGCAGGGAAAAACATAATTATAAGGGATTCATAAACATACCCTAAGGGATATAAAAAATAATCTCTGTTTCCATAGGCTTCAAACCTGGCTTAAAGATGACCAGCTCATAGAAACTCTCTTATTCAATTGACAAATATTTATAAGCCACTGTTATTGGCTAAGCCTTGTTTTAGTTAATAGTTCAACATGCTGATCTATTAAAATAGAACATATTCTAAAAAAAATATTGATAATATGGAATTCAGCCTAACTGCTAGCGAATACTGGTAGGGTATTTATTTATTGGGTGACTAATTTTCACAGGAAGACAGTATGGTTTACTGAATAAAGCATGAAGTGAGGCTGGACAAGTTGAACTGGGCTTGAATCTTGGCCCTGCTCTTTGTAAGGTCCGTGAGCTTGGGCATATTTTTTAACCTGAGTTCCTCATGTGTTGAAGAAATAATGACTGCCTCCCAGGTAAAGATTTGAGATAATGTTCTGACCAAAGTGCGTGTGTGTGCATGTTCAGTTGCTTCAGTTGTGTCTAACTTTTTGCAACCCCAAGGACCATAGCCGCCGGGCTGCTCTGTTCATGGGATTTCCCAGGAAAAATACTAAGAGTGGGTTGCCATGCCCTCCTCCAGGGGATCTTCCCAACCCAGGGATCGAACCTGGGTCTCCTGATTCTCATGCATTGCAGGCAGATTATTTACTGCTGAGCCACTAGATAAGCCTTCTGAAAACAGTGGCCAATATTAAAACAATTTATACTGATTAGAATCACCCATATATTAATATATATTTATAGAAAAAATAATTTTATAGTAATGTGATGGGACAACTTTGATGATAATATACTTTATGATAATGGAGTCCTTCATTAAAATTCCCTTTGAAAGAACAGAGGAGGACTTGAAGATGAATTAGAAGAAGGTAAACTTACTCGTTAAAGGGACAGATGGTAAATAATTTAGACTTTATGGTCCAGATGTGTCTCTGTTGAAATAACTCTGCTTTCCTAGTGTGAGAATAGTGAGGAACAATCTGTGTGCCAATAAAACTTAATAGGAAATATAACTTTTAGTGTCTATTGTATTGCCTATAATTTTCATATGTCACAAAATATTATTCAAAAAATTTTTTCCAATAAATTGAAAATATAAAAACTACTCTTAGCTTGTAGACTATACATAAGTAGGTGGTAGGCTGAATTTAGACTGTGGTCTGCTATAGTGTGCCAATCTTTGGATTAGAATATCAGCCTTAAAGTAAGGTGCAGAAAAAAATACTCATATAAGTCATATAACCATATAACCATAAAATAAGCTTTACATATGTGTATGGACAGAAATGCATGCATGCAATTTATAATGTACCATTGACCCTTGAACAACATGGGTTTGAACTGCAAGGGCCCACTTATTGGCAGATTTTTTCAATAGTAAATATTAGAGAGCTACATGACAGGCTACGTTGAACTACACAGATAGGGAGGAGAAAACACAGAAAACCTGACTCTGAATTATACACATGGCGAAGTGGTGCCCCTAACTCCCATAGAGTGTTGTTCGAGGAATGTATATATAGATGTATGTGAATACTACAGGGGATACTGCATTCAAAATTTTATTCCTGGTGAGGGATGCTATAAAAAGATTTGGAGACCACTGGTATTAAACCACTAAAGTATTTTGGAGGTAAAAAATTACCAATGCAGCATTACTTAACACTGTCAGTAACAGGAAATTCTCCTTTTCAGCTATGTTTTCCACCATGGGTGAACATGAGGGTCCAATCCTTCCTGAATGCTGCAGCTATGTTCAGTACACATAGATACCAAAGTCAATAGCATTTTATGACTACTGTCAATACAACTTTTCTTCATTTGCCTTAGGTATTTTGAAGTTTTATTCATAAACCATTTATGAGGTTATGGATCAAAAAGAACAAATTGCAATAACATGAGTGGGCCCTGGGTCTAGGAAGAGGTCTCTCAAGGTCAATCCTACAGGTTTCTGCCTCCCCTTTGTTTGTCATAACTGACTTCCACTCATCTCTTAGGATCTATTCATTCCATTTATCTATATCAGGAATGGATATAGACTATTTCTAGGAAATTTCAGCTGCGTTGCTCAGTAGCGTTGCTCAGTAACATTGTTCTCTACCACAGTCTCCATGTTCTTTCCCAGAGTCTACAAATTGACACAGTCTTCTTATTAGAAGTAAGTTTCTATATATTCACTAGTCTTGGGGGAGTTACATTCCCTCTAGCTCTAGAAACCATCAACCCACTCCACAGGAAAACAGGACTGGAAAGAAAACTAACCAACCGGCTTCTCCAGGTGGTCCAGGGGCTCCAGGAAGTCCTTGGGCTCCCTTTGGACCAGGCTCTCCCTGTGGTCCATAGTCTGATGGTCCAGCTGGTCCTATGGGTCCTGGGGACCCAGGGATACCAGGATCCCCTGGAAGACCTGGGTCCCCCTTCTCACCACTCAGGGCCTGTATGAATAGGAATATGTTTGGATAGTGATTCATCCAGTATCTCCTTACGCAATTTCACATGAATATGAGTACCAGTTAGGTCATCATTGAGAAGATCCTGAATTAAAAGGCAGTTGTTATTGAAGGCATTGTTTCTAAAATAAGCACTGAATGATCCTGACTTTTGGGATCCAGCAACATGTCATAAACTCTCTCAAATCCCACTTGAGATGTCCTACAATGGGATGCTATGCATGTAACAGCCCAGAAAATCAGCTCAAAATTGGCCAGTGATGCAAATGGCATCAGAGTTGACATTCATGTTAATGTCACATTTCTAAAATAAACCCAGTACAACAAATCATCATTTGATTGGTTTTCACCAGGTATCTTCATTACAGAGGATATTGAGTCTGTATTAATTTTTTCTTAAATCTTTTTGTTGTTGTTGTTGTTGTTGTTAATTTCATCATCTCTAGCTCTGAGAATGAGTCTTATCTTTTAAAGTTGAATTTGACAAAATAACCGAAGTTCCTCTTTCCCCCCCAAGTGAAAGTGAAAGTATTAGTCACTCAGTCATGTCTGAATCTTTGCGACCCCATGTACTGTAACCTGCCAGGCTCCTCTGTCCATGGGATTCTCCAAGCGGGAATAATGAAGTAGGAAACCAATCTCTTCCACAGGGGATCTTCCTGAGCCAGGGATCAAACCCAGGTCTCCCACATTGCAGGCAGATTCTTTACCCTCTGCACCACCAGAAGCCCATCTGACTGGACTTGCATGGTTCAATGTCAACAGGTGGCTAAGTAGTCCCTCTTTTATGATGGCAGGGTGTAAGACTCAAAACAGCTCCTTGATACTCCCTTACTTTCTGGGACATAAGAAGAACTAATTTAAAAAAACAGGGAGATGCAAATAGGAGCATCATATGGACTGTATTGGGCTTCCCTGATGGCTCAGATGGTAAATAATCTGCCTGCAGTGCAGGAGACCCAGGTTTGATCCCCAGGAAGGGAAAATCCCTTGGAGAAAGGAATGCCAACCCATTCCAGTATTCTTGCCTGGAGAAGTGCATGGACAGAGGAGCCTGGCAGGTTACAGTCTATGAGGTCGCAAAGAGTTGGACACGACTAAGTGACTATCACTTTCATTTCCATGGACTGTATTAATACAAGAACAAAATAATTCCATACTCCAGCCCTTTTTAAGCATAAATACCACCTTAGAGGGACAGCTGGCAGTTTGCCAAAGATGAGTCTGAACCATTGGCACTGCTAGCTGCTCTGGCCAAAGAGGGTTTTGTACAGAAAAAGATGTAGGAAAGATTGCAAATCATATCTACATTTGGGGAACCAATTCATATTCTCATATTAAAGGGTTTGTGAATTAAGCTTTAAATTGTTTCCAAGTTTCCCTGTTGGAGGTAGAACACTTTTGATTGGATGACACTGATAAACCTTGGAGAAACTGGTATTTCATGAAACATACTGGGTAGCATGCCTTGTGAACCTCTCAGATATATGTGATAAGTGGTCAGCCTCTGCCTCTATGACATTTAAAAATAAAGGTCATTAAGAACCTCCCACTTGAACATGTGAGATTCTATACATGAAAAGACAGGATTTCTACGAGCTTAAGTACTGTAAATGACAACACTTTAGATTTTTTTGACTACACTAAATATTTTGTCCTTTCAGGCATTTATTTTTACTTAAAAGAATGAACAGTGTCCCCAATATACTGACTAAAACTTTGTTACTAATAATTTTCTGAACTTTCCTATAAACTCATTTGATACAAATGTGGAATTATTACTTGTGTATGAGACAAGATCATTGTCAATGTGGAATTTTATTTGGGCTGAAAAAGTCATTGAGAATAAAGAAGATATTGAGTGCTACATATTTATTTTGTCAAAATACTATAAATATTTGTTTTGGTTTGAGGGATGAACTGTGCTGAAAGGCTAATAATTTTTTAAAACAAGATCGGCTGATGTCTTAACTTTAGAGCCCTTCATTCAGAAGGACGGTAATCTGGAAAAAGTTGTTGGGTACCAACCGGTTCTCCTTTAGGTCCTGGTAATCCTTTCACTCCTGGAGTTCCAGGAATGCCATCCAAGCCCTTTCTTCCAGGATGTCCTCGGAGTCCTGGATCCCCTGGGGCACCCACTTGTCCCTCTGGCTGAGATGCTTCACCTTTTTCTCCTTTAAGTCCTGGCTGACCCTGAACACCTGGGAATCCCTAGGGTAGTACAGAAATGTCTGCATTGTATTGGGTACAGTAGTTATTGTCAGTCTTAAAAAAATGTCAGTAAGAACTTTTCAATTTTAATGAACATGAATTATTTTCCAGACACTTTCTTTGACCCACAAGTATGTCAAGCTTTTTGGCTTTATTTTTACTTTCAAAATTATATTTAAAAAATTCAGTTAGTATAATTCAATGCAACACCTATAATAATATAATTCAGTATGATGCCACCATCATCATAATTCAGAATATGTTTGAATACTGGTAAATTTTAATATGCATCCATGGATAATTTGATTCAAATATATTTATCCAAATATAACTTTCTGGTTTTAAATTTTTAATGATTTTATTGAGGGATCTTCCTGACCCAGGGATCAAACCCAGGCCTCCTGCATTGCAGGCAGATTCTTTCACTGTCTCAGTCACCAAGGAAGCCCCACAATATGCATCCATGGATAATTTGGTTTAAATGCATTTATCCAAATATAACTTTCTGATTTTAATTTGTTAACAATTATATTGAAGTATAATTTAAATATCATAAAATGAATCCTTTGTAAGACTACAACTCAATGATTTTTAGTAAATTTACACATTGTGTTGCAATCACCACAATCCAGTGTTAAAATGTTTCTATCACCCCTCCAAATTCCCCCAGATCTACTTGCCATCCATCCCTGTTCCCAACCTCAGCCTCAGGCAACCATTGATCTACTTTCTGTCTCTGATACCATTTGAAATGATGATAAATTCATGAATTCACTTATTCATTCACACATCATTCATTAATTCATTCAATCCAAAAGTATCAACTAAGTGCTTTGCTATTAAGTAAGCCTCCTTCTGAGGCACCAAACTGACAACCTATATGGACAGCAACCATTATCTCCAGAGTGCTCCAAATTTAACCTAAATAGAGTTTCAAAACTATGAAATCTTACTGGAAATCCTGGAAGACCAGCACTTCCTGGGGACCCTGGGCTTCCTTTAACGCCAGCTGCCCCTGGTTCTCCTGCAAAGCAGTAAATTATTAAGTAGTCATTGAACACAAACTTGGAGTAGCCAGGGTAATGCAGTGTGTGAGGAAAATAGGGTGTTTTCTTCTGAAGAAAGAAAATTTCTATTTTAAAACACACAGTGGAGGATGACAATGGGAGTTAAAAAACTGGAAAAAGAGTTAATGTTCAAAATAAGTACGCAAATTTTAGCTTCCTAAAATTCTTTTCTTTATAATTTTAAGGAATACATTTATTTTTTTCTAATGATAAAAGCAATGGATGCTCATGGTAAAAAAGTTATACTGAAAGAAGAGAATAAGAATCATGCATAAATCTACCACCAGAAGATAATATTTGCTAAAATTTTCATGTGTATTACTCATAATATTTTATATCCGTAAATGTGTAGGATTTCATAATATACTTTTTTTGCATCATACTATGCATATGTCAACAAATATGGATTAATAGTTTCACTTTAAATGGCTGTATCTTATTGTGTGTGTGTGCGTGTGTTTAGTTGCTCAGTTGTGTCCGACTCTTTGCGACCCCATGGACTGCAGCTCACCAGGCTCCTCTGTCCATGAGATTCTCCAGGCAAGAATAATGGAGAGGGTTGCCAGATCATTTATTCAGGAAACAACTATTTTTAGACATCTATTTTAAGATTTTTTTGACATGGACCATTTTTAAAGTGTTTATTGAATCTGTTACAATATTGTTTCTGTTTTATGTTTTGCTTTTTTGCCTGAGATGCATATGAGATCTTATCTCCTGGACTAGGGATTGAACTCACCCCCTGAATTGGAAGTCAAAGTCAAAACCACTGGACCACCAGGGAAGTCTCTATTTTTAGACATTTGAATTGTTTTATTCAATTTTAGCTGTTGTAAGCAAGTCCTATGATAAATACCCCATATTTAGTTCTGCAATTTAACCAATGATTTCCTTTACAATAAATTCCTAAAAGTGTACTTCCAAGTCCAAAGAGGTAAAAACCTTTCTGAGGCTTTGGATATCTGTTGCTAAATTGCATTTTGCTGTACAACTGTATAGTTCCTCTGGGTATTTAAATATTTCGATAAAGAGGATCCCTTTGGAGGGTCTTTTGGATGGATCTAAGGTCAGTTTATTAACAAATGTTTATTCATATTTTATTTTTTGCAAGATTTGAGTCAGGAGAATTCTTTTACAGTAATCAAAACAGTTTTACAATTTATGCATCTTCTTTAACCTATAGCTGTAGTTCCTCAAAGGTAAGGAAACCAAGGAAAATATAGCAATGCAACTGGTTGGGCAGCAGCAATGAGCTGCACGTCTGCATCTCAAGCCTTGGGTCAGAGATGACTCTGGGGATGTAGGAAAACCATGTTAGCTTTCCTTTTGTTCCTTCTCTCCTCCTTTCCTTTTTTTTTTTTTTTTTAACCATTTTCCCCCAGAGACTTGAGTACCAAATAGAAGCTGCAGAAAAATACTTCCCCTATTCTTTGCCCCATCCTTTCCGCTCAGGCTTGTCTCAGGTAGTCAGCAACTAAAATGCAATAGAGGGAAATGCCACGTTTTATGAGGGTTTTGGCTTTCTTTATGTTAAGAGTGTGTTTTTGAAGGTTTCCCTCCTAATTCACGTAAACCTCATCCTGACATCGAGCAATCTGATGTTTGTTTGTTTTTTTTTCTGTCCAGTGAGTGGAGCCTTTTGGTACTTGCAAGAACACTTGGGTGTAAACTGTCCTACCTTGGAATCCTTTTTCGCCTTCTAACCCTGGCAATCCAGGGGGGCCTGGAGACCCTGGGATATAAGGACACTGTGTGCACAAGAGGCCTGGCTCCCCTGCAATGAGAACACACTTGCGTCACTCACAAACCCCACTCACAAACCCACACCAAGTCCTCAGAAAGGACTGAAATTTTCCAACCACATAATCATTTATTACATCTAAATTTTTTTCATGTAGTGAAAATTATGCATGTATTCATACATATCTAGGACATGTATATTCATAAAAAATAATTCATCTATTATATCTGCTTATTGTATCTGAGCTTTTCTTTTTTTTTTTTTTGCATTATAGAGAAGAAATCCTAAGAGCGCAGTAACAAACATTTACTATCTCAGTTTTTCTCTCCTTGAGTGCAGGATAAAACTCACATGCTAGGAATAGCCAATGATTTATTGCACAGGTGCTAAATAAATGATTGATTTCCAGAGAAATAAATACTATTAGATAATCCTTTTGGAAAAGAAGCCATCTGTGACTGTCTGCTATTTGGGATCATTGTCTCTGGGAAGTATAAAAGAAGTGATGATAAAGGTGATGAAAATGATTCATTCTGATCGACATCACTGACTGAACTAACCTTTGGGTCCACCGACTCCTGGGATACCTGGTGACCCTATATGGCCTGGAAGTCCACCAACTCCAGGTGGACCTTCGCGAAAAACAATACTACCTGCAAAGAGATAACACCAAAGCTAATTTTTTATTTAAGTATTTTTTCAACTAGCAAGTGTTTTAGTAATGTCTTTATTTTATATGCATTTCCCCATCTCTGTTTTGCAAGTTGAGTCTTGTGAAGGTTATCTGTAATTGAAAAGACTGACCAGCTTTCCTTTCACATCACACACATGATTTTTTTTTTTTTAAATAAGGATGCAGTTCTATTGCAGGTGCCCTGGGTTCCAGATTCTGACTTGAACATTCCTGAGCTTCAGGAGTTATGCACATCAGACTTGTCATCAATAAAATGAGGACACAAAATCGACATTTGGAAAAAAACCCAAAGGGCTAAGAGCCCTGACACATAGTGAAGGATTTTAGTTTAGTTTTGCTTTGTTTTCCACATAGATTCACTCTTTAACAGATTTGTTCTTAGACATTATGCCTATTAATAAGATAATTTCTTAGATGGTTGTTAGCCTAGAGGAAAGCTTTTATTTATTATTTATTTAGACTGTTTAGCTTATCAGATCCTTAGTTCTCCTGACCAGGGACTGAATCTGGGCCACGGCAGTGAAAGTGTCAAATCCTAACCGCTAGACCACCAGGGAACTCCCTTTACTTATTTTTTAATATTGCTCATACAACTAGGTTCTTAACTGAATTTCTTTATTAAGTTTTCCAGATTATTTTATTAATTTTCTATGTTTTAATAACATTGTCTATAAATGATTCCTCCTTTCTTAAAAAGATCTCTGGAAGATTCTTAAAGCTAGTAGGAGGGCTGAGTATAATACAAGACCTCCTAGGTACCTGCTAGGAAAGGCATTTTAAAATACATGGAGTGATCTGTATGTTCTTGAGGTTCTATATTCCTATCAGCCAACACATTTTGTGAAGTGACTTTGTCATAGGATGGGGAGAAAAGGACAACTTCATCAGAACCTTCAGGTACCATTTCACATCCTCTGGGCGGCAGCCCTGTGGTTTCTGACCCACTTTACTTGGCAGCATCTTGCCTCGGTTCACGTTGGTCACCTGTAGTTTCCTGCTCTGGGGCTTTCCTGCTGATACCAAGGCATAGGATGCCCGGGAAGCCATGGAAACAGAGTTTGGATGTGTGTGTGTATGTGTGTGTGTGGTGGTGGTGGTGGTAGGGTGTTAGTCCTATCCCTGGAGAAACTTTTGCCTCTTGGTCCCCAGGAAAAGTGTATCCTGAGACAAAGTTATACAGCTTCTTGGAAGATAGTCTCCAGGCACTGAACAAGAAGTTGCACTTGGCCTAGGCCAACGTGCTAACAGTCACTCCTTCTCTGCTCCACTCCTCTGTCCCTGCCTCCCTCTCTGTCCTCAGGCTACTGCTGGGCTGACCTTGACAAGCAGTCAAGCTTTCACCGGCAGCTAATAAAATGAAACACCAGTGGAAAGATAACACCTAAGGTCCCCACGGATAGCCAAGCTGCATGTAAGGCTCATTGCCCCGATGGGCACACCTCTGTCATTGGGCATCGCACACAGAAGGGCGCCAGGAAGCATCTTTACCTGGTGGGCCTGGAGGTCCCGGGAAGCCCATAGGACCTGGAGAACCAGGATAGCCGGGGGACCCCGGAGGCCCCACTGCAGTCTTTCCTGGGGGCCCTTGCTCCCCTTTACTTCCTTTCACACCGGGTACTCCAGGGGCTCCTCGGAGGCCAGGCCTTGATGACCCTTGGAGAAAATAATCACTTATTGTATTTAAAAAGTTCCCCGTGATTAACATATGTGTTTCAATTGCAAAAGTGAGATAGTCTTGTAAACGTTGTACAATCGAAAAGTATACAGAGCATATGAAACTAAGTGAATTTTCTTCTCTCCCTCACCTGTGACCTGGTTCAGCTATCACAATACAGCAGAGCTCAGACCACTCCATTCCCACAAGGTAACTTACGTGCTTTATTACAAGGGAATGAAACAGAAGTTGGGATTCACTGTAGTCTCTTGATTCAAAAGGATCTCAGGAGAAATTACTCAATACATGCTAAATATTTTGTAATTTTTTAAATTAGAGACTAGAAGGTGCCTATCTTTCAGTGTCTCAAATAAGAAAGAGAGAAAACTATAATTGAACTTTTGTTGTTGTTGTTTAGTTGCTAAGTCATGTCCAACTCTTTTGCAACCCCCTGGACTATAGCCCACCAGGCTCTCTGTCTATGGGATTTCCCAGGCAAGAATAATGGAGTGGGTTACCATTTCCTTCTCCAGGGGATCTTCCTGATCCAGGGGTAGAACCCACATCTACTGCATTGACAGGAGTATTCTTTACTCCTGAGCCACCAGGGAAGCCCATTTTAAGTTTATTTCTGCCAATTGTCTTGTGTGCTGTGTGTGCTAAGTAGCTTCAGTTGTGTCCGACTCTTTGCCATCCTATGGACCATAGCCCACCAGCCTCCTCTATCCATGAAATTCTCCAGGTAGGAATATTAGAGTGGGTTGCCACTTCCTATTCCAGGGGATCTTCCTGACCCAGGGATCAAACCCACATTTCCTGTGTCTCCTGCATTCCAGGCAGATTCTTTACCACTGAGCAACCTGGGAAGACTGCTGGAAGGTGCTCTTTCTTAATATTTGGTCGGACCTCTAAAATCTCCATTTGCATCATTTCACCTTCAAGAAATACCTGCTGTTAAGAGTTTGGTATATATCTATGAAGACCTACAAGACCTTTTAGAACTAACACCCAAAAAAGATGTCCTTTTCATTATAGGGGACTGGAATGCAAAAGTAGGAAATCAAGAAACACCTGGAGTAACAGGCAAACGGCCTTGGAGCACAGAATGAAGCAGGGAAAAGGCTAATAGAGTTTTGTCAAGAGAACGCACTGGTCATAGCAAACACCCTATTCAAACAACACAAGAGAAGACTCTACACATGGACATCACCAGATGGTCAACACCAAAATCAGATTGATTATATTCTTTGCAGCCAAGGATGGAGAAGCTGTATACAGTTAGCAAAAACAAGACCAGGAGCTGACTGTGGCTCAGATCATGAACTCCTTATTGCCAAATTCAGACTTAAATTGAAGAAAGTAGGGCAAACCACTAGACCATTCAGATATGACCTAAATCAAATCCCTTCTGATTATACAGTGGAAGTGAGAAATAGATTTAAGGGACTAGATCTGATAGATAGAGTGCCTGATGAACTATGGACGGAGGTTTGTGACATTGTACAGGAGACAGGGACCAAGACCATCCCTATGGAAAAAAAAAATAATCAATGCAAGGGTTTATCAAATCTTTGCTATTTTGTTCTTGTTTTGTTTCCTTTTTACAAGATGACCCATTACAGAATAACAGTTAAAACTGAGGCCACTGTGGTTAATCCTTAATTAACCATCCTTGACCCTATTCTTCTTCCTCTTTCAAGAGGCAACCACTCTAATGATTGATGAATATTTTTACACTTTACAGAACTGTGTATGTACCACAAACAATATATGTTAAAATATAAAAACTGTAATCTATGTATCCTTAGGCAACTTGTGATACATTATGAAAACTATTACTTTAACCAAACTAATTGCCACAAAATTAATGTTTTTCTTTCTCTGTGCCTTTTTCTGAGTTTCAAGCCTCCTGCTCCACACCAAACTGCCTGACAGTTAAAAATGCCTGTGTGCTAAGTCTCTTCAGATGTGTCTGACTTTGCAATCGTGTGGACTGTAGCCTGCCAGGCTCCTCTGTCCATGGAATTCTCCAGGGAAGAATACTGGAGTGGGTTGCCATGCTCTCCTCCAGGGGATCTTCCCAACCCAGGAACTGAACCGGCATCTCTTACGTCTCCTGTCCTGGAAGGCGGGTTCTTTACCACTAGGGCCCCCTGGGAAGCTCGGTAGTAGTTAAAACTACTGAGGAGTTAAAAAGAGCATTTCTGTATCACTTTGTGTCAGTTTTCCTTCCTTTTCCCCTGAAGGTCCCAAAGTTAATGATGAAGAAGTTGGAAACACTTGTATATCAATTAATAAGCCATCACTCTTATGTAAATAGTGCAAACTCATTCGAAAGCAGCATGTTTTCCTTTTAATAGTATTTGTATTGGTATCTGAGAAACATGTACATACCAGGACTTCCAGGGGCTCCAGGGGGACCACTGGGACCTGAGGATACATAACCATAATTGTTTACAAAGATAGAAATATCCCCTCCTTCCATAGTTGAAATCTTAGATGGCAATACAATGATAATTACCAATACATTTTTCATACTTTGCCTCTACTCTCACATAAGTAAGTATGAGAAAAGTTCACTCATTTAGACAAACTACGAAGAAGAAACTAAGTTCATCTTCGATGTCTAACACTCAAAAACAGGAAGGGGGCGAAGTAGGGGATTAAGGGACATGAACTACTATGTATAAAGTAAATAAACAATAAGGACATATTGTATAGCACAGGGAAATACAGCCATTATTTTTTAATAACTTTACATGGAGTATAATCTACAAAAGTATTGAATACTATGTTGTATACCTTAAACCAATATTGTAAATCAACTATATATATATTTTTAAAGTAAATTACAGCGCTTTATCATCTTCAGATAACAGACATTTCCTAAGAGGTGTTCTATGTTTGGCACTTCGCTGGGATAATTCAGAGGCTAAAAGGTCAAATAGCTGAAATTGTCAACAACCTCAAGTTTGGCCTGGATCCATCTCAGATCACTTATAGCTACAACACCGGGTAGGGTTCTAACTCTTTGACGTACATTAGTAATTTGAAGTGAGTGTATCAGATTTTTTAGAACCTGTGTCTAATAATTATCTGTCCGTTTGTTTAAAACAATGAGAATTTTTACACATTTAAATAAAATTCTCCTTTGAAATCTTATTCATAGCAATCATTTTCCTGGATCAGTGGTTCTCAAGCCTGCTACATGTTAGAATTAATCTAAGGAGCTTCTATGACCTGCCAGTATCCAGGACCCTCCTCCAGGCAATTATATCAGAATCATGGGGAAGAATTGGGGACATGGTTCTTATTCAGCTGTTCTTGGGGGTTTCAATGTGCAGTGAGATATGAGCTCATTAGCCAAGATCATCTCAACCCACCAAAAGGGACAGAATATAAGTCAATGTTACTTTAATTCATGGTCTTGGAACTCAGGAACCAAGGGCTTCAGTTCCTTCTTGCCCCTATTTGTGTAGATTTGCTCAAATGAGAGCTGTTTGGGGCTCCATTTTCTCTTCTATAATCCCTCTGAGACTGGTAGTTTTGGACACTTCCTCTCCCTGCCCTCTGGCTATGTTAGTGTCTTCCTATCAGATGTGAATATTATGTTTAAAGATATTTAATTATGCATAAAAATAATCAGTTACTGTCTACTGTATACCACCTAAGGAATTTTTTTAAGGAAAATATGAAAATTAGGAAATATAAAAAAATACCACCACCTATGAACATTAGAGACTGCCTCTTTCCTCTTGCAAATTCTAGGTCTATAAACACATGCCTTGAAACACATTTTGCCATGAATGAAAGACACACGATGATCAGCAAATGCTTTAGGAAGAAAATTATTCTCACCCTGCGGGCCACGAGCTCCCTTGGGCCCTGGTAGGCCTGGAATTCCTTCATCTCCCTTTTCCTGATATGCGTCATAATATTCTGTCTTAAAGGAACATGAAATTGGAAAAAAAAAAAAAGATAGCTATTTATGGTAACTCACCAAATATAATTACTTCAATTTCTTCTTTTTTGACTAAAATGATACTTTCCTTGTTTTCCTGAATTCACAGGCTTATGTGTTAGAAAAACATGGCAGTTAGATATATGGGATGGGTAAATTTAAAACTTAACCTGGTATCATGACAGTGCCTATTTCACGGGCTTTCATTTAGAAATACATTTCATGATGTGGCCCAAATCATACACACACTCTTAAATATACATATACATATCTATATACACATGAGTATGCATATAGAAATTAAAGTTTTACAAAAGAGTAACTTCTTACAACGTATGATCAACCCTGATATTTTTTACTCTATTCTATTGCATTTTTAAAAAATGCTTGTCCTATGGACTACATTTATTTCAAAGTATGTTGGGACCTATACATCAAAAAAATACTTCATTGTTTCTCTAAATTTCAGGACAGCATTGATCTTCAGAAAAATGTTTCCTGAGCCCAAGGACTGAGGATTATTAGTATTTCTGAAGTGATCAATGGACCTTCTGCTCACTTCCTTAACCATCTCCTTCCAAAGAAGAATTTCCTCTGAAGTCAATAGAAGCTGCAGAATTATGTGGAATTGAGCATTAAAAAATAGATGGAAATATAAAAGTTTTAAAAAACTTTTTTCATATATTGATGGGGCCAATTAGCTTACTGACTTGTTTAAAGAACTATAACAAGAACTGTAGTTAAAACTATATGCATAAAGTGAAAAAAATAATTCATAATAATAATAACAGTACAATAAACTCCTCCATCATAAAATCCATCAAGATATGTATGTACCTTCCAAGCATTGGCAAAGTATTTTCACAAAATAGCCTTTCATCTTCCCAGCAACCCCTTAAAAGGATCTTGGGATTGTCATCTGAATCATTTGCTTGCAAGGTAAAGAAGCTGATTTCTGGGACCCTCCTTCAGTTACTGAGTTAACTTACTTGGCCTGGGGGGTCTGGGAACTGCATTTGTAGGAGGACAAAAACACACTCCCCCGGTGACTCCTCTGTCACCAGGGACCTTTCTGTCGCACCTGCAGGTCTTAAATGGGAGTTCTGCTCTGCACTCTGAGTGTGAGAACCACTGTCATTTGAGGCAGCAAAGGAAGGTACCGGGAACTCAGAGCCTGGTCCCATTCACACTCATCTCCGCAAGCTACAGAGTCACTATATACAGGGTGGCCACCCTGTTGCCAGGAGCTGACGGACATCAAATCCATGTCCATGTGGGAAGGAGAGATCTCTTGCCTCTAAGGAGCTTAAAAGTGAAAGTGTTAGTTGCTGAGTCATGTCTGACTCTTTGCAACCTGTGGAAGATAGCCCACCAGGCTCCTCTGTCCATGGAATTCTCCAGGCAAGAATACTGGAATGGGTTGTCTTTCCTTTCTCCAGGGGGTCTTCCTGATCCGGGGATCAAATCCAGGTCTCCTGCATTGCAGGTGGATTCTTTACCATCTGAGCCACCAAGGAAGCTTGGGCTGGGGTCATTGGTTTTTGCAGGCCCTGAATTAAACCCAAAGTTGAGCTTCTGCTGCCTTATAGTTCAGGGCTGTCACAACAGGGCCCAGAAGGTGAAGTCCTTCTCCCACACCCCTGGTACCTGAGCTGTCCTTCACTGCTGCCTTCCTATGCTACTCAAAGGTGCAGGATGACCTTAGGCCAGCCCTGTTTAGACAAAGGCTTTTTCTTCTCTGCAGGCCAGGATGGGCATTGCCAGTGCATTCCAGGGACCAAGTAGGACCAGATAAAAATATTTGTCCATTATTGAATGGACAAATAATGACAATAGCTATTTTTTTTTGCCCTGAATTGATAAAAAGGTAAATACTATAATCTCTATCATAGCAGTTAATAAGGGACACTGATTCAAAATTTCCTTGATATTTGGAAAGACTTGATCAAGCATAATGTTAATATTGTCCTTCATTACACTTACTGGACCACGAAATCCTGGAGGGCCAGAGTTTCCTTTCCACCCCTGTATTGAAAGACAGTTACAAATTATAAGCACATTAATCAAAAGTATTTACATGTTAGATATACTTAGAAATAAAAATGCATAGTTAAACAAATCTATGCTAAAGCTGATGTTATTTCTATGAAATGTACAAGTCAAATTAGCACGAAAGGGATATTGACTTTTGATTATTTTCCTGGAGGGCCATATCTGAGGCAGAAATCCTATCTACAAGGTCTGGAAGAAGTGGCTCTTGTTCTCTAGGTTTCTTCCACATCACTCCCTTGAAAGGATGTTTGCATCATTGCATGCTCTCCCTGTTCGCACCTGGACAAGAGGCACAGGGAAGCCAGGCCACGAGTTGTAGGCAATTCCCAGTGTCCCAGCTATTGTCAACCTTTCTTACTGAAGAGGGCATTCCAGAAAGCTCCAGTCACAGGTCCCTTCCAACTCCTTCCTCACGGGAAGCTGAAATCTCACTAGTCCTAAGCCAGCTTCCACTGCACAAAACAGGTTTAACATCTTTCCCTTCAGGTGTTTAAATAAAGCCGCCACAGCTCTCCTTTCTTCTTAACAAATATGATGAGGTATTTTAGTGAATTCTGCAACTCCTTGCACCGAGTTTCAGCATGTGGGGAGGAAAAGGATGAGAAAACCCAACCAATAATAAAAGCTGAAATTAGATGTTAGGAAGGGAATTACCTTAATGCCATCTTCACCCCTTAACCCAGGGAAACCCTTGTCGCCTTTGACTCCCTAAGAGAAGAGCAAAGTGAATAGATCAGAAGACACACTGATAATCAATTTCTTCTGTAGCAAGCAAAATGCTTTAAACTCCTTTTAGAGCTGGGGGGTGGGGAGGGTGATCAGATGACCTCTCTCCACCGAGAGGGTGTAACACTAAAAGTGCATGCATACTCGGTCGCTCAGTTGTTTCTGTCTCTGCAACCCCATGGACTGTAGCCCACCATGAGTGACTCTCAAAAACCCTTCTTGGTCTAATAGGACTGACTTTCATCACATCAATGTGCCAAGTCACGTCTTTACCTCAGTGCCAGGAAAACCGGGGGCACCATCTTTTCCAGGCTTTCCCTACAACAAAAACAAAAGAAAAACATGTAACTTACGGATACTTTAATAAACATGAAAAACTTAAATGATACAATCTCTTGATCTTAGGCAAGAAAGCCTAACTGAGGTTTCCCTCAGTTATTAGAAGGAAAACTATTAATTGCAGAACCAACGATGACCTTCTTCTGCCAGGAAAGGCAGAAGCCAGTCAGACTGGGAAGTTAGAGAGGGTCATGGGATTCTCCAGGCAAGAGTTAGACATGGCTGAAGTAACTTGCCACACATTCAGTATTCCACTGTATATATGTACCACATCTTCTTTATCCATGCATCTGTCAATGGACACACGTTGTTCCCATGTCCTGGCTAAACTAAAGTTAGCCATCCAAGCTTAGAAAGAAAATCAGGGAAGCACTGAGCAGAGAAGTAAGCAGGAAAACTCAGAAAGAGAGGGGCATTCACAGTCAACGTATTTATTTGCAATGTTGGCAATTCCCTGAACTGCAGACGTGCCATATTTAAATATACATATAAAAGGAATTTTACAGTGTTTAAAGAGACAGAGCTGTCTAACTATTATGGGATTAACTATTATGGTGTGTCGTGTGAGTCGCTCAGTCGTGCCCGACTCTTCCTGACCCCATGGACTACAGCCCACAAGGCTCCTCTGTCCATGAGATTTTCCAGGCAAGGATACTGGAGTGGGTCACCATTTCCTTCTCCAGGGGATCTTCCCAACCCAGGGATCAAACCCGGGTCTCCTGCACTGCAGGCAGATTCTTTACTGACTGAGCTATTTCCATTATAAAATTAAAAATAATATTAGTTGAATATTTTTCTTAGAAAAAATATACTTTTCCCAGTGTAGATTTTTAGTTTTTAAACAACGAGAGTGCTGCATACTGGGTACTATGGGCTAAGTCATTTCAGTCCTGTGCGACTCCTTGTGACTCCATGGACTGCACCTGCCAGGCTCCTCTGCCCATGGGGATTCTCCAGGCAAGAATACTGGAGTGGGTTGCCATGCCCTCCTCCAGGGGATCTTCCTGACCCAGGGATGGAACTCTCATCTCATGTCTCCTGTGTTGGCAGGCAGGTTCTTTGCCACTAGTGCCACCTGGGAAGCCCTAAGCATCTTATACTTGCCACCTATAAAGTCCTGAGTACTGACTAATTTTGAGCTTCCCTGGTGGCCCAGATGGTAAAGAATCCACCTACAATGTAGAAGACCTGGGTTCCATTAACTTAGGCTGCACATGACACTGATTTCCAAACTCACCTGCGGGCCTGGTTCTCCAGGAGCACCTTTTTCTGATCCATAAGATTCTCCAGGTGGCCCCTGTATCAATGAGAGTTAGGTCAAGTTTTGTAAATTAGCGATCTTTGACTTACATCAATTTTTATCAACTTTTCCCTTTCGTTAAAATTTTTGAAATGATAGGTTATCTAAGTGAGACATCTTATTTATGAATATCAAATTAAAAACAGATGTTATAAAATCAGATGCTGAAGATAAATCACAAGATGGGTGACAGAGGGTGCATATAGAACAGTGCAGGTATTCTAGTTGGAAGCGGCCATAAAATAATTCTAGTGTTTATGATCCCTGCAGTAAAATGCTATCATGCTTTAGCTAATAGTAAGCCTTAAAGGTAGATCTTATGCTCTAAGTTTCTACTTTTAGTTTCAAGGGAACTATATGATTCTAAGTGACCTACGGAGGGTCCAGGGGGTCCGGACTGTCCCATGGCTCCCTGGTCTCCCTTCTCTCCCTTGAGGTCCTGTCACAAAAACAAATTGAGGTCATCAGAAAGAGAGCAAACAAGATATTATTGACTACATTTGGAAAAGTCCTCTAGCTGTCCAACGAACTGAATTTTCAAGTTACATATATACCTCCTATTAACATAACCCATCTCCATTCCTCACATTTTGAATTTTATACCTGTGAACCCCCTGAAACAATACACAAACATTTTGTGTGCTGCTTTTTATTTTTTGAATTGGGGTATAGTAGATTTACAAATACTCTACTAGTTTCAGGTGTACAATGTAGTGACTTAAGGTTTTTGTATATTATACTCCATTTATAGTTGTTATAAAACACTGGTAATATTCCCTGTGCTGTACAATATATCCTTTGTACAGTCTCTTTTTTAAAAAAGAAAGTAATTTAGATCAAACTATATTAAACTAATTTAACTCCTGAATCAGTTTTCTGTAAGCACAATCAGATCATTTCTATTTTACTCTCATTTTTAATATATTGAAATTATTTTCACTGAGATCAATTATTTTCTGAGTAAGTGTAATAGTGAGGATTTGAGTCATTAATCAGGTTTATTTTGGCCTTATCATATTTTATTAATATTTTGTGAAAATATAATTTTCAAAAACATCATTTTTTTTAAAGTCATTTTTTATCCCTTGGTCAAATTTCCCAGCTCTTAATGTTCTCAAGATAAGACTTTTTAAAATCAATTTTTCAGCCAATAAAGCTTTAGATTTTATTAAATTTACTTTTGTTGATTAGTTTTGAAAAGTTCAGTTATTTTCCTCAGGCAATATTTTTTCCAGTCTTCAATGAGAGTTATTATTTTGGTCATATAAAACTTCACCGTGTTTTAACTTATCAGCTTTGTTTGATAACTTCTATCATTAAAAGTAGTGGCTCAAAAAAAAAAAAAAAAGTAGTGGCTCAGAGGTTAAAGCGTCTGCCTCCAATGCAGGAGACCTGGGTTCGATCCCTGGGTCGGGAAGATCCCCTGGAGAAGGAAACAGTAACCCACTCCAGTATTCTTGCATGGAGAATCCCATGGACGGAGAAGCCTGGTAGGCTACAGTCCACAGGGTCGCAAAGAGTCGGACACGACTGAGCGACGGAACGGAATGGATCATTAAAAGTTAATTATATTGAAAAGTGATGGCTAAGGTATTTCTTTTAGGGTGATGAAAATGTTCTAAAATTGCCCACAGTAAGTTGCACAACTCTGTGAATACATTAAAAGCCACTGAATTGCACATTAAATGGGTGAATTATACGTTATGTGACTTATACCTCAATAATGCTGTTAAAAATTAATTATAACAAAAATCCATGAATTTCTTCTTTAAAATGGTGAAAATTACAGCATGTAAATTATATTGCAATCAAGGTATTATCAAAACAATTAATCATAATTTAAAAAAAGAGATGATTTTTATTTACGTTGTTGTTTAGTTACTCAGTCTTGTTCGACTCTTTTGGACCCCATGGACTGTAGCCCTCCAGGCTCCTCTGTCCATGGTGTTTTCCAGGCAAGAGTACTGGAGTGGGTTGCCATGTCCTTTTCCAATTTCTTAGTTAATCCACAGGAAAATTATTAGCTTCCCCCTCACTCCCATTATCTGTCCCAGACATTTCAGGATCAACCTAGTGTCTAGGATTGGGGTATTATGCTGTGATGCACTTCTGAGCATCTGATTCAATTTTGTTCCCTGGTCCTTCCAGCTACCCCAATTCGAGAGCAAAAAGCATGTGATAATTTCAGAATAAGAGTCACAGTGTCCTTGGAAAGGAATGGGGTCACAGTGCTTTGGGGTTATAATGGCAGGGTAAAAATGTCCCATTTGATTATGATAACACTCCACCCTTATTTTTAGGCCATTACCATCCTTCCCTGGTGGCTCAGTGGTAAAGAATCCACCTGCCAAGCAGGAAACACAGGTTCAATCCCTGGGTTGGGAAGATGCCCTGGAGAAGGAAATGGCAACCCACTCTAGTATTCTTGCTGGAGAATCCCATGGACAGAGGAGCCTGGCGGGCTACAGTCCATGGGGTCATGAGTCAGACATGACTGAGTGACTAGATAGCTAAACAACCATCCGGTTGGATCAGAGACACACACCCATTTTGTTACCACCTATTCAAAAATACGCATTGAAAACACAGCCTGTGTTAGGAACAGTGAGAGGGATGAGGATACGGGGTGAGCAAAATTAGATTGAGGCTCCTCCTTCAGCAATCTCGAAAGTGACTTGCCTTGGGCCTTCTCCACCTCATGTCTTCTAGTTCTTGAGAAAAAGATGGGAAAAGAATAGAATCCAGAGACCCAGGCTGGCTGGACTGCAGTTAGGTGCTGTTACTGTTTTTAGTCACTAAGTTGTGTCCGACTCTTTGCAACCCCATGGACTGTAGCCCACCAGGCTCTTCTGTCCATGGGATTTCCCAGGCAAGAATACTGGAGTGGGTTGCCATTTCCTTCTCCAGGGGATCTTCCCAACCCAGGGATTGAACCTCTGTCTGCTGAGTTGGCAGGTAGATTTTTATTTTTTTACCACTGGGCCACCTGGGAAGTGGACTTAGGTGACAGAGCTTATAAAAGAGGTAAGGGATCACAAGGGCCTCATGGCAGAGAGAAGAGGGCCTAGTAATAAAACAGAAGAGTTACCGTTCTGTTATCAGGGCCAGTTAGAGTCACAATAACTGTTCCTGGTGGTCCAGGTGGTCCTGTCAATCCTTTCACACCCTAAAGACAAATACGCTCAGGAATTAAAAAATACTTAAGCTTCAGAGATCTACATTTCCTCTTTAGTTCTCACCTAAAAAATAAAGCAAACAAAACTTGAGACACAGCAAATACTTTGGTTTCAATGTGACTTAGTAAATAACAAGTGTATTAGTAAGTCTTTTGTTGGTGGTGGTCAGTTGCTCAGTTGTGTCTGATTCTGTGACCTCATAGACTGCAGCACTCTAGCCTTCCCTGTCCTTCAGCATCTCCTGGAGTTTGCTTAAACTCATGTGCATTGAGTTAGATAGATGCTAGCCAACTATGTCGACCTCTGTCGTACCCTTCTCCTCCTACCTTCAATCTTTCCCAATCTGGTTCTTCGCATCAGGCAGCCAAGGTACTGGAGCTTCAGTTTCAGTAACAGTCCTTCTAATGAATACTCAGAGCTGATTTCCTTTAGGATGGACTGGTTTGATCTCTCTGTAGTCCAAGGGACTCTCAAGTTCTCTCTGACACCTCAGTTCGAGAGCATCAGTTCTTTGGCGCTCACCCTTTATGGTCCAACTTTCACACGTGTACATGACTACTGGAAAAACCATACCTTTGCTTACATGCACCTTTGTTAGCAAGATAATGTCTCTGCTTTTTAATATGCTGTTTAGATTTGTCACAGCTTTTTCCAAGGAGCAAGTGTCTTTTAATTTCATGGATGCAGTCACCATCCACAGTGATTTTTGAGCCCAAGAAAAGAAAGTCTGGCACTCTTTCCATTGTTTCCCCATCTGTTTGCATGGGACTGGATGCCTCGGTCTTCATTTTTTGAATGTTGAGTTTTAAGCCAGCTTTTTCACTCTTCTCTTTCACCTTCATCAAGAGGCTCTTTAGTTCCTCTTTGCTTTCTGCCATAAAGGTGGTGTCATCTGCATATCTGAAGTTATTGATATTCCACCCAGCAATCTTGATTCCAGCTTGTGCTTCATCCAACCTGGCCTTTCTCATGGTATACTCTCAGTTCAGTTCAGTTCAGTCACTCATTCGTGTCTGACTCTTTGTGACCCCATGGACTACAGTATGCCAGCCTTCTCTGTCCACCACCAACTCCTGAAGCTTGCTCAAACTCATGTCCATCAAGTCAGTGAGGCAATCCAACCATCTCATCCTCTGTCATCCCCTTTTCCTCCCACCTTCAATCTTTCCTAGCATCAGGGTCTTTTCCAGTGGCTCAGTTCTTCTCATCAGGTGGCCAAAGTTGGAGTTTCAGCTTCAGCATTAGTCCTTCCAATGAATATTCAGGACTGATTTCCTTTAGGATGGACTGGCTGGATCTCCTTGCAGTCCAAGGGACTCTCAGGAGTCTTCACCAATACCATAGTTCAAAAGCATCAACTCTTTGGTGCTCAGCTTTATTTATAGTCCAGCTCTCACATCCATACATTACTCCTGGAAAAACCATAGCTTTAACTAGATGGACCTTAGTCAGCAAAATAATGTCTCTGCTTTTTAATATGCTGTCTAGGTTGGTCATAACTTTTCTTCCAAGGAGCAAGTGTCTTTTAATTTCATTTTGGAGCCCCCCAAAATAAAGTCTGTCACTGTTTCCATTATTTCCTCATCTATTTGCCATGAAGTGATGGGACCAGATGCAATGATCTTAGTTTTCTGAATGTTGAGTTTTAAGCCAACTTTTCCATGCTCCCCTTTCACCTTCATCAAGAGGCTCTTTAGTTCTTCTTAACTTTCTGCCATAAGGGTGGTGTCATCTGCGTATCTGAAGTTCTTGATATTTCTCCTGGCAATCTTGACTCCAGCTTGTGCTTCATCCAGCCTGGCATTTCTCATGATGATACTCTACATATAAGTCAAATAAGCAAGGTGGCAATATACAGCCTTGACATCCTCCTTTCCCGATTTGGAACCAGTCTGTTGTTCCATGTCTAGTTCTAACTGTTGCTTCTTGACCTACATACAGGTTTCTCAGGAGGCAGGTAAGGTGATCTGGTATTCCCATCTCTTTAAGAATTTTCCAGTTTATTGTGATGGATCACCGTCAAAGGCTTTAGTGTAGTCAGTGAAGCAGAAGTAGATGTTTTCCTGGAATTCTATTGCTTTTTCTATGATCTGGTTGATGTTGGCAATTTGATCTCTGCCTCGTCTGTCTTTTCTAAACCCAGCTTGTACGTCTGAAAGTTCTCAGTTCACATACTGGTGATGCCTAGCTTAAAGGATTTTGAACATTACTTTGCTAGCATGCAAAATGAGTGCAATTGTGCAGTAGTTTGAACATTCTTTGGCATTGCCCTTCTTTGGGATTGGAATGAAAACCGAGTTTCCAAATTTGCTGGTATACTTAGTGCAGCACTTTAACAGCATCATCTTTTAGGATTTGAAATAGCTCAGCTGGAATTCCATCACCTCTCTAGTGATGCTTCCTAAGGCCCACTTGACTTCACACTCCAGGATGTCTGGCTCTAGGTGAGTGGTCACACCATTGTGGTTATCTTTGTTATTAAGACTTTTTGTTTTGTTGATTAACAATGTTGTGATAGTTTCAAGTGGACAGCAAAGGAACTCTGCCATATATATACATGCATCCATTTTTTCCCCAAACTCCCCTCTCATCCAGGCTGCCACATAACATTGAGCAGAATTCTTTGTGCTATACAGTAGTTCCTTGTTGATAATCCTTTTAAATACAGCAGTGTATACATATCCATCCCAAAGCCCCTAACTATCCCTTTCCCCCATCCTTCTCCCTGGCAATCATAAGCTTTTCTCTGAGCCTGTGAGTCTGTTTCTGTTTTGTATACAAGTTCATTTGTGTCATTTCTTTTTTTGATCCTGCATGTAAGGGTATCATCAGGTATTTCTCCTTCTGTCTGACTTGCTTCACTCATATGACAATCTCTAGGTCCATCCATGTTGCTGCAAATGGCATTATAAAATGTGCTGTTTACTAAGGAACCTAAAATATTTTGCCCACAAATAAACCATAGTATATAAATTACCCGCTCTCCTTTCTGTCCTAGCACGTTATCACCCATGTGACCCTGTAAGAAAAGACAAAACCAAATTATTTTTTTTAATGAATACAAATATACAGTCTAAGCCCATTAAAGTTCCAATGTTTGTAATCAAACACTTACATTTTAATCGTAATGTTAGGATTGTAAAAGTTACTTTATTGCTTGGAGTAGAGTGGCAACATGTTTCTTTTAAAAGGAGAGATCTTAAAGTGCAGAAAGTTGAAGGGAGTTACTTAAAAAAGCAAGTGATGGCATGAAGGGGTGTAGGGTGGAGGAGGAAGCCTTCTCAGAGGACATTTTTTTAGGCTTAGCCAGCCACCAGCTAGTTTTGAATCTGCTGGCTGGATACGTAACTTCCTGATGCCCTGTTTTCTAGTCTTAAAAATAAGAGGGATGTGTAGCTAAACTTCAGGATTCTGAAATTCAAAACTTAAAACAGAATTCAAGCTAACCTGACTTCACTAGTAAGTTAGAACATGAGCTAAGTCTAATGTGAATCATCTCTCTTCAGTAAATCTATTGTTTCAACCAATGTCTCTGTTTCTTTGCTTCTGAGTTTGCAGATTTTCATCCCGTTAGGCCACAAGCAGTAGAGAAAAGCTCAGGATGACGAATCAAAAGATTTTAAACTTTAGTTCTGCCAATTACTATTTGATGATTCACTTAACCTGAACCTGTTCATCTCACAGAGTATGTATGTGTGTGTCTCTCTGTGTATATACACACACACATCAATGAAACAATAAATGTGAAAGCACCTTGGAAAGTATCCTACACACAAAGGCTTACCTGATAGTAAGAGATATTATGTTTAATACTAGTTTCCTGGTGAGGTTCAGCCCTCTCTCAACATTTTCTTACTTAAACTAATGAAGGAGATCAGACTATCCAGCCCCAAAATACACCACTTTGGCAGAAGAACTCTTTTGTACTGAAGGCATTTGAGAAACAGGGGATGCAGAAAAAGTTCTCTCCTTCTCCCTGGGCCTCAAGGCAGGGCATAGATTGCCTCATGTGAATGTGCCACCCTCCCCTCTCCTGTACACAGAAGAGAAGACAACTCATCATGGGAGACAACACCAACTTAAACCTGCATAAACAAACTTCACTGAAATAACCCCTATCTTCCATTATTTTCACCCATATATTTACCTTCCCACAATTTGTTGCCCTTAGAAGCTCACAACCCACTTCCTATGTCTTTATACTTCACCACAAATGTATCACCCTTTGTTAAAACAGTATACAAGCCTCTGGGTCTGATTGCTTCTTTGGGGTTTTCATTTCTGTGAGGTCTCCATATGCATATGAAATCAACCTTTTTTCTCCTGTTAACCCAGTCACTGAACCTAAGAAGATAGAAGAAAAAGTTTTTTTTTTCTCCCCAATCCTAACAGTTTTCTTTTGTAATAGAAAGACATGCAGGACCCTGTTTAATGAGCACATGAACAGTCATCTTTTATTTTCTAGTATGAAGACAGGTTGGTTTGGGGAAGCAGCCCAGTACAAAAATGTATAAAATAAAGTACTGGGAGATCGGCAGGACTATGAGAAATGGAAAATTATGGACTAGGAATCCTTGCTGTTTTCCTGACAAGGAGCTCCTTATAATTGAATTAAGACTCTTCGTATCAGAGATCAAGTTACTGAAGTGCAGGGAAAAGAGAAGAAAGAGGTGGAGAACTGTTCACGTCCCCGCTGGGGATTCTCGTGAGTCCCAAAGAGAAGCCCCGGCAGAGACCCGCATGTGCAATCAGACTGAGTTGGCTTTTAGGTTGGTTAGGATGTTCTGGCTGGTGCAACATATAGATTACAATCTACCTTAGGTCCTGGAGGTCCCATGCTTCCCGGAAAGCCCTAGAAAAATCCATCAGTTAAAATTACAGCAGGTAGTGCACCAAGCCTACAACTCTGTTTAAAATCTTTAAGCTGTGATTCTTTTATTAGTTACAACGTCTATTGCAATGGCTACATACTCACAAGGAATCCTGGAGGGCCAAGTGGACCCGCAGGTCCAGGAAAACCTGGAAGGCCTGGCAAACCCTTTAAATGAAGAGAAGAATTAGAGTAAGTTTAAATTTACTTCTTACTGAAGAACAATGTCCATTAGTTAAATGCCTTAAGTTATTTTAGTAAAATCAGAGCATGATGTTTCCCATTGATGCCTGCAGTTAACTTCAGTGAAGGCCACGTGCTATGTATAACCACCTGGACTATCCTGGTGGTACTACTTCCAGAAAAATAACCAAAGCGTTTGCTTTACTTTAGAAGACTTTTAAGATTTTTAGAAAAATTTCCCTTCCCCGCCTCTCTCTGTCTCTCGCCAAGCATGCTCCTACCTCTGGACCCTTCCAGCTGCGTCCCTCTGCCTAGAATCCTCTTTCCCCAGACGTCCATCTCTATGACTCACTTCCGCTCCCTTTTCTTGTCTTTACTCAAGCATTATCCTTTCCATGGGCCTTCCTGTGCATCCAGTCTAAAGCCACAGCGCTTCTTCTAACTTAGACACTTCCTATCCTCAACCCAACATTCATTTTTCTCCTCAGCATTTATTACTATCTAACACTATACACAGGTGGTAATTTACATTTTGAAATACTTTCTCCTTCTAAAAGGCATGTTCCATGAGGGAAAGAATTTTGGTTAAACTGTTTTTGGGGATTTGTGCGCTATGGTATCCCAGAGCCTAAATAGCTCCTGATACCTAACAGGCAGGCGGATGGTAAGGCTTTCTTGTAGAACTGAAGGTCCCACTCTTGCGCCTTCAGCAGCAGCACGTTGTTGTACATTGCCAATGCTCAACACACGTTTAAGGGATACATCGTGTCCCAGATTGCTACTCTGTCCTCGTACTAGATTCCTCAACCTCAGCATATGACCCCTTAATGCTTCCTAAGCAAACAAACAAGCAACAAACTAAGAGCCATCGACTTTCGTGTCTTTTCTCAAAAGCCTATGACGGGGCTTCCTTGGCGGTCCAGTGGTTAAGAATCCGTCTTGCAGTGCAGGAGACACCAGTTTGATCCCTGATCTGAGAAGATCCCACATGCCACTGGGCAAAATAAGCCCACGAGCCGCAACTACTAAGCCTGCGTGCCGTAAGTGCCGAAGCTCGCACGCCTGGAGCCTGTGTGCCACATCGAGAGAAGTCACTGCAGTGGTAAGCCTGCACACCGCAGCTAGAAAAAGCTCGAGAGCAGCAACAAAGACCCAGCACAGCCGAAAACAAGTAAATAAATAAAACTCTCTGATGGCTTCTAATTGCATCACTGCTCAGTTTTGCAGCCCATCCTTCACCAGCTGGCATGGCTCACTAGATGGATGTTCAACAACCTTAACTCAGACTCTTTGACTTGTTCAGGCGAATACCAATCTCTACCCAGGGATTTTCACATATACTCCTGAATTAAGATATTTCTAATTAATCGGAAAGTTAGTATCAAAAGACTCCTTTGAAACATGAAGTAAAGGATATTCAGCTGAACAGCTGTTTCTTTGTATATATTCTGGATCTCCCTCAGGCTAACAAGCATAGATGTCAGAAAGCCAACTATTCAGCAGGAGAAATTTGCATTTAAATAAAATATCACTATCACGCATACTTTACAATAGGACTGTTATTTAATATTACAGTTCTAAATTGCATTCTATATGGGATCCTGGATTTTGACAAATACTAAGAGGAACATAACCATTCCTTGAAGGCTCCTCCTTAGATTTAATAAAGCTTGGGTGATTGAGACTTGAGAAGAGACTAGAATGCATATTTACAAAAGCATCTTTTTTATATGAGCTTAATGTAGCTTCTTATAATGAGGTGAAAGTTTTAGAATAAAATGAAATATATAAACAGGAGAAACATGAATGTGACAAATATTTTTAAGAGGGTGAGAAAGACATAGGGAGAGGAAGAGAGAGAGAGAGAGAAGAGAAGAAAGGGGGGGGAGACAGAGAGGGAGCGAGATGGAGAACGGCAGAGGCCTTCTCTGAAGTGTGTACCTGGAATCCAGGAGCTCCTGGCAACCCAGGGTCACCTTTTCCATCAAGGCCTACACCTTCTCCTTCAGCAGGAGCGCCCTTGAAAAGGAAATTCATCAAACATCAGCAGCATTGTATCTTCAAAACATCCTTAAATGATTATTCAAGGTCATACTGTTTCAAGGATAAGTGCTTCCAGGATATATACTTAGAGAAATGCTATAGGATTTTTTAGTTATTCTATTTTGAAGAATTCAAAGCATTTTCATGTTTTCTAAAGCTGACCTTTGACTATAGAGTGAAGACACAAGAATAACTGACCATTTCCCAAGACACCAAAATGAGTGGCACTTTCTGATCTAGAATCTGGAGCCCTGAGCATAAAATCAGTTCTCCTTTCCCAGACCTTATTTTCCTAAAGGATGATACATAGCTTGCATTCCTTAAGACATATTTATGACAAGAAGTAGAAGACCCTCAATAGGAATAGATATCATTTCTGAATTCATCCAGAAATCTGATTTGTAATGACACATCTTAAGGGATGTGCCTTTCATATGCACAACTAGAGATTTTTCAACAATAACATGCCACAAATCACTTACCTTTTCTCCTTTCAAACCAATGACACCCTAGGAAAAAGAGCATCATATTAATAACTAGAAGCAAACCAAATACAGAACATCCCTGCTTTGTCCTTCTCTCTGCTATTCTGCCTTCTCTTCCTGCTGCAAGCTTCCTAATGGCTTTTACATTTGCTCAAGTCTTTCTCATTTAAACAAAGTGTGTATCAGTCGCTCAGTCGTCAGACATCATGGACTGCAGCCACCAGGCTCCTCTGTCTATGGAATTCTCCAAGAAAGAATGCGGGAGTGGGTCGTCATTCCCTTCTCTAGGGGATCTTTCTGACCCAGGGGTTGAACCTGGGTCTCTCACACTGCAGGCAGATTCTTTACCATCTGAGCCACCAAAAGGGAAACCAGTCTCCCCCTGAATACACTGCTTCATCCTGTCTTATCTATCCTTCCTGTCATCTATAAATTACTCACTTTGTTCGTCCCCACTTATTCCTTAGGCCCATATCTGCCTCCTGCCTCCATCTGTCATGGAAATGTTGTTGTTCATTTGCCCAGTTGTGTCCAACTCTTCGCGAACTCCATGACTGCAGCACACTAGGCCTCCCTATCCCATATCCCTTGCTAAAGTCTTCAATGACTTTGATGTTATAGAAACCAAGGACAAAACATTCGTTCTTGTCTTACTGAACTTCTCAACAGCACTAAGAAGCTGTCTGTTACTCGCCTTTACTGGAATTTGGTAAAACGGAGATGAGTCCAAAATGGAATCACTCCTGTTAGGTCCAGTGCAGTAAACCAAGACTTAATACCTGCGTTGACTGTGGTTTTAACCTTCTCCAGGAATGTGACCTTTGACTGGCCAACCTGGAACTTCCGAGTCAGCACTAATAAGATACTCCAGCCAATAGCCCCTTCTGTTCCCCTTAACAGGCTACCTTGTCTAAGACAATGCCTTCTTTGTTAATAAAACAATACACCCTTTGCTAAGAATGTCATATTTCCATTCTCTCTCTGACTTTAAAATCCTTTGCTATCTATGGCTGGAGGCAACTCTTTCCTTGCTGGATAGGAAGCAGCTGGGTTCGTGAATCATCCAATTAAGCCAGTTAGATGGTCAGATTTACTCAGCTGAGTTTTTATGGTTTAAACATATCTTTCCTGGGCTTCCAGAATATACCCCTCTTGCTTTTCTTCTACTCCCAGGGCCCTTCTTCCTTTACAGGCTCATTGTCCTTGATCTCCCTTCACATGCTAGAGCTCGCTAAGCCCCACTTTCAAGGCCCTTCTCTCCTCTCCTCCATCCTTGAGTCACCGCCACCCATCCAGGTGTCTCCCACTGTCTATCCCGGATCTCTACTTCAACGTCTCAAAAGCAAAACAAAGTCTCAGAGTGCAAACCCCAGTGCATCTATTCATTCCTTTCTCAACTACTGGGCTCCCCAGGTGGCTCAGTGGTAAAGGATCTGCCTGCTAATGGAGGAGACACAAGAGACATGGGTTCAATCCCTGGGTCGGGAAGATCCCCTGGAAGAGGGCATGGCCACCCACTCCTGTATCCTTGCCTATGAAATCCCATGGACAGAGGAGCCTGGTGGGGTTGCAAAGAGTAGTCAGATGTCTATTGTTGACTGACCTCAACTCCCTCAAGGTCATGACAGATTTCTGTATATGATCGTTTCAAAGGAAACTCCTAGTACTTGTACATCATGTCTTGGATGGGGAGTCAGAAACATAAACCTACCGGCATCCCTGGGTAGCCTGGTGTCCCCCGAAGTCCTGGGAACCCTGGCTCTCCCTGGAAGACACATGAGGCTTATCATTCTTCTTAGTTGTTCTAGAACAGCCTGCTGTGATATTTCCCCTGTTCCTTGCTTCCAACCCTGCAGCAAATTTAGACAAAGTAACCCAAATTCCTCACAGCTACTGGATCATGAGGCTAAAGACCAGAAAACCATTATCTTAACTGAAAACAGGATTAGAATCTACTGTTTCTCAAATTGTGCATCAACGGCAAAAGGTTAATTGTGCCAAGAACTTTTCAATGGCTGCTTCCTTGAAATTTTTGTAATTAGTCCTTTCCTGGCCACCATCCTGGGGCAAAGAAGAGTGCAGTCAGGAGGCAAAGGAGACGAGTGCACATCGGAAAGCTCAGTGTTTCTCTTCCGACTTTGCATTCTAAGCTTTAGTTTCTGATTTATATTCAATCCCAACCTCAGATGCGAATGTCTGTTTGAGTCCTAGTCACCTTTCTGTGGAAGAATGTGAGAGAACTTCCTTAAAACATAATCTGAAAGTGAGATGGGTGGAGGGAGGGGGGATCGGGTGCAGGCAGTCAAATGGTACTCCAAACTCCCAGCTATAAGATAAATAGTCCTAGGGATACAATGTAAATGTGAGAAATCTAATTAACACTGTTAATTTTTTAAAGTTAAGAGAATAAAGCCTGTGAATTATCGCACACACAAAATGTTTTCCTTCTTTAATTTTGTATCTATAAGAGATGGTGAGCTCACTAAACTTAGCACGATAATCATTTCATGATGTATGTAAGTCATTATGCTGTACACCTTAAACAGGTAGTTCTATGTCTCAATTATATCTCAATAAAGCTGGGAGAATAAAGAAAAAAGCATGAGAAGAAAGAAAATCATCACCTTTCTGTCCTGAAGACGTTATACCATTCAGTTCAGTTCAGTTCATTTGCCTAGTCGTGTCTGACTCTTTACGACCCCATGAATTGCAGCATGCCAGGCATCCCTGTCCATCACCAACTCCCGGAGTTTACTCAAACTCACGTCCATCAAGTCGGTGATGCCATCCAGCCATCTCATCCTCTGTCGTGCCCTTCTCCTCCTACCCCCAATCCCTCCCAGCATCAGGGTCTTTTCCAGTGAGTCAACTCTTTGCATGAGGTGGCCAAAGTATTGGAGTTTTGGTTCTGGCCAAAACAACATTTCAAGGAAAGACTAGGCCATCTCATTGCTATGTCACCCAGGTTTATTCATTTAGCAAAACACTAACTAACCATCTCCTGTGTGAGAAGACATATACCTTGGAACCGTTGCATCCTGGCAAACCAGCAAGTCCATAAGGTCCAGGATGGCCCGGGATGCCCTAAAAAAACAGAGAAAGTCTCAAAAAGAAAATATGATCAGGCTCTGGCCCAGGTACAAACAGCGTACACAGTGGGAAAAGATGGGCTAATTTAGATAGTTATTTAAGTATAAATGGTTATTTAAATAGTTAAGTAGTAAACTGGCTATTTTAGATAATTGACATTAAAATCATAGGAAATAACATAGGCTAATTAAAACCATAAATTATCAAGTGAGATATATTATTTAAGATAAAGCAAAAGGTCTTTCTATACAAAATGAGTCCATTAACATGCTGTATTAAGCTGGGGGAAAGGAGAAGAGGGAAGGGTACATAGTGGTAACTATCTGATTATTTTTATCCTGTGCTATAAAGTAGATTTATCAAATTCTATTCTGTCTCATCCCATCCCATCCCACCCCAATCTATTCCATTCTATTCTGCTTACATTTCAGGAAATGCAATTTGACTTGATATCCTATAAATCCACACTCTTAATACACTATAATCCTGACATTCTCATCATGAAGCCAAAACATCATACTCATTTTCTTATGTTGGTGCTTTAACATCTTTATTAAAATGAGCTTACTCATTATTCCATTCACACATTTTCTCACTACTTACTGGAAGTCCAGGAGGACCTGAAAATCCTGGTAATCCAGTTATTCCCTAAAGATGTAGAAAAGAAGAAAGATGGCAAGAAAAAAACTAAAAATGTTCAACCGATAAAACATGATTTATCATTCCAATAACCCCATTCTGTAACAATAATTGAGAACAGCTAAAAGCTTTTTTGAAACACACAAAAAAGCTTGACAAACTTTGTAAACCTTACATTTATATAACTTTTAAAAAGAAACGATTAAGATCATTTTTGGCTTTTTGGGGGGATAGATTTTTTAAGGCATAATTTGCATAAAGTGCTCCAATCTTCCACAAAGAGATTGAGGAATATTTACCTGTGTACATACGCACATTTTGGTGATTCCCACCCAACCAGACACAGAACCTCTCCACCACCCCATATGGTACCCTCATGCAACCTTCCTGTCTTTTTTTGTTTGTTTGTTTTTTTGTTAACCTTCCAATCGCTTAATAACTACCCCCAAGCAAGTAACCACTATGTAGATTTCTACCATTATAGACTGCTTTTACTTGCCCTTGAACGCAATCTACAGAAGCGGATCACACACAACCTACTCCTTTGTGACATCGGTATAACTTTTACAGTGCTGGGGTTCTGTTTACTTTTTTAAAACAAGATTTTTCATCAAGCAGGATAGACTGGTTGGACTACTAACCCTCACGCCTTTGGCACCAGTCAGTCCTGGAGATCCTGGAGAGCCCTAGATCCAAATGCAAAAAACAAAAGGTAAGCACTGTGACAATTACTTGGCACTAATAAGCCCATACATGAAAGGTCCTAGTTTTATTCACACGCCACACAGTTTTGCTCTTGCGATTATTTCATTGTTAACACGGTTCAATTGCTTGCTTGTTTCATTGGCGCTATAGTTATTTATCCGAAAGGACAAACAGAAATCCATTCATACCCCTGCTACTCAAGGTGGGGGGTCCAACAGTAGCATCATCTGGGAGCTTGTTAGAAACGCGCCATCCTGGGTCTCCCCCACCTCCGAGACCTATTGATTCAGAATTTGCATTTCAACAAGATTTGATGATGATTCTTGCTCACATTAGTGTCTGAGAAGGGCTGCGGGAAAAGCCCCACATTAGCCAGACAGCTGCCGGGGCTGATAAGGATGAATGACACAATTACAACGGCAGACGAGAATGGCAGGCGATATTTCCGTGCATGAGAACTACTTTATTAACAAAATGTGCTTCGCAGGCACAAATAAATAAAGAGCAAACCGAGAACTGCCTGAACCAGAGATAAACTTGCTTTGAACACACAGTGCGTACACGTGGAGGTCCTGTTTCTTAGAGAATAGCCCCAAACAAAACTGTTTTAACAAGACCACTTAGTGTGAAAGTTCCATTGTCATCCAAAAGTTTTTCTTCATTCCTGAGAGTTTCAGTATGTTTTAGTATTTCCGATTATTTGAGGACAGGGTTGTTACAGAGACTTCTGAGACGAGGCGTCAAGGCCAAAGTCAGTCTTCCTTGTCTGAAGTGGAATTCCTACGTGCGTGACCTTGACCCCCTCCTCTGCCGGGGGCTGTCTGTAATCTGCAGATGCCAGAAGCGTGACTTGCAGGTTTCACTTCGCCATTATAAACTGTCTCATATAGGAAATATTCAGACTCAAGACCTTTATAAACCTGCAACACTTTTTAAAGCAGGTTTTAATAGTCTCTGATTGCCTGCCTTTGGTTAAATTATCATTTGTGGCTATATCTTTAAGTTATGGGCTTCCCAGGTGGTAAAGAATCTGCCTGCCAATGCAAAAGACTCAAGAGATGTGGGTTCAATCCCTGGGTTGGGAAGATCCCCTGGAGTAAGAAACGGCAACCCATTCCAGTATTCTTGCCAGGAAAATCCCGTGGACAGAGGAGCCTAACGGGCTACAATTCACAAGGTCAGAAAGAGTCAGGCATGACTGAGCACAGCACGGAACACAATTCAGCAGCTCTAAGCTTTAGTTTACTATTCAATTTCCTGGATGAATGTTATGGAATACCTACACATCATGTAACCCACACACAAAACACCATGTGTTTACAACTATAATTTTAATTTGTTACTGACTTCTCTAAAGAAAAGCTAAGGAAGCCAGCAGAGTGGAGTGCAGAAAACAAAACAAAAAGGAGTGAGTTAGCATTCAGTTCAGTTCAGTTCAGTTCAGTCCAGTCGTGTCTGACTCTTTGCGCTGATCTTAAGTCCAGTGCTGAAGTGACAAATTCCCCTCCAGGGAAATGGAGGGAAATCTGAGACCACGCCCTGGAGGAATGTAGCAGAATGTTCAGACACTAAACATGTCTGAAACCAGACACTAAATATCAGAATCTAAGCGACTTTTTTCATATTAGGATTAGAGAAAGGAGAAATGAAGAAACAGAACGCATACACGAATACAGAAAAGTAGAATCCCTGGGAAACAGTAAGTCTTGCAGCTGTAGGAATGGGTTTAGTTTCTTTGACTGTAGGAATTTGATTCTGGCATCATATAATCCTGCATTTGAACTCTGATTTTACCACCTACTAGCTGTGCAACGCAGGACAAACTGCTTCACGCCTGGGTGTCAGTTTCCTCAACTCTGTGATGAAGAGTATGTCACCATCGTCATGACCAATGAGATCAATGTGAGGAGTAAAAGAAATCCAGGCAAGAAGAAATGCCCCAATGCCTAACTCAGAATAGGGGAAACACACCGACCGAAACCACCCACACGAGTCAGGCACAGTGGTAACCATTGCATGTTATTTTACGACAGGAGGGCCTGGTAAGGAACATGGAACTAATAAGCTACCGCCAACCGGAAGGTTTGGGAAAGGTCAAAAGGAGACACCATGCATCCTCCCACCTCCCAGAACCCTCCTCGCTGGAATCCATCCTGGCTGAGCGATGCGGGTGCCACCAGGAAGGACCCTGAGTCAGAATGATTGGCCAGAGACAATCCGGAAACTAACCTCATCACCATAAAACCTGAGACTGCAAGCCACACGGAGGGGCAGTTCTCCTGGGTTCCCTCACCCGACTGCTCTCCCTCAGGGTGCCTCTTCCCAGTAAAGTCTCTTGCTTTGTCAGCTCGTGTGTTTCCTCAGACAATTTATTTCTGAGTGTTAGACAAGAGCCTTGGAAGGGGTGCCCCTTCCTGCAACAAATTCACATAAAATGTTACCTAAATATTTGTAACATTACTTAGGAAATTTAAAAAGATTTAAAATTATAATTTAAAAATTATAATCACCCTCCACAACTTATTAGTTAGTTCATAGCTTCCGGGAAGCTAGCAGGCAGGGGAGTGACCCAGAGGGTGCGTGAGAGTCCAGGCTTGAGTCCAGGCTTAATTCCACAGCAGAAAAGAGCCATCAGCAAATCTAGTGGTTATGCAGTTATTTAGCAAATCCTCTAGGGCATTTATTTAAACAAAGCCCTTTGTTGTATCACAGACTTTAGGATAAAAATGTGTGATGAGTGTGAAGGGCGGTGGGCCCTGGTAAGAACCTTAGGAGGCCTGACACTGAAGAACCCAGCTGAGAAACAGGAACCTGGGAAAGAAGGAAAGCACTGGGGAGGGGAGAGAAGAGAAAGGAGGATTCCAGAAGCAAAGGCATGTGTTTCAAGGAGAAAAGAGGGAGCCACACGCTGGAAACAAAGCAGAGGGGTCCAGGTCAGACAAAGACACAGTATCCTCCATTGACCTTTTGGGGGTCGAGGGCAAAGTGGAGGTCATTGGTTTTCAGGGAGGGAGCAGAAGGCAAATTGTTGCTGGCTAAGGAGTGAATAGGAGATGAACCACAGCCTGTGAGGTTGGTTCTTCTTTTTTAAAGAAGTCTGACTGAGATAGGAAAGACAGAGAAAGTATGACAGTCCTTGGATTATAGTGCTGGAAAGATCCAGAGGAAGTTATATGCTGGTGCGGGTTTTGCATAAAGATGGAAAGAGAAAAACCAATAACCAAGTTGGTCTGAGAAAGAGGAACGAGATTCTAGTGGAAATCCCAGTGACCAGGATATAGGTAGAGGACAGGGCTTGAATGGAGGCAAAAAAAACTTCACCAGGGGCCAATGCAGGTGTTCAGTTCAGTTCATTTTGGTCACTCAATCATGTCCAACTCTTTGAGACCCCATGGACTGCAGCATGCCAGGCCTCCCTGTCCATCACCAACTCCCGGAGTTCACCCAAACCCATGTCCATTGAGTCGGTGATGCCATCCAGCCATCTCATCTTCTGTCGTCTCCTTCTCCTCCCGCCTTCAGTCTTTCCCAGCATCAGGGTCTTTTCAAATGAGTCATCTCTTCGATGCAGGTGTGGAGACCCCTAAATCAGGAAGTAGGAGGATGCAGAGCTGAGGACTGAAAGATACTGATAGTCTTTTCTTTGTTTTAATTGGAGTATAATTGTTTCGAATTGTGGTGCTGGAGAAAATTCTTGAGAGTCCCTTGGACTGCATGGAGATCAAACCAGTCCATCCTAATGGAAATCAGTCCTGAATATTCATTGGAAGGACTGATACTAAAGCTGAAGCTCCCACACTTTGGCCACGTGATGTGAAGAACCAGCTCACTGGAAAAGACCCTGATGCTGGGGAAGATTGAAGGTGGGAGGAGAAGGGGACGACAGGGGATGAGATGGTTGGGTGGCATCGCTGACTCAATGGACATGAATTTGAGGAAACTCCAGGAGATGGTGAAAGACAGGGAAGCCTGGCATGCTGCAGTCCACGGGGTCGCAAAGAGTCTGAGACAACCTGGCAGCTGAAAAACAATATAAGTGCTTTACAATATTGTGTCAGTTTCTACTGTACAGCAATGTGAATTAGCTGTATGTATACACACATCCCCTCCCCGCCAACACCCCCATCCTCTAGATCATCAGAGTGCTAGCTGAGCTACCTGTGCTAGATAGCAGTTTCCTAGCTGCTATATAGCTAATTTACACATCTTAGTGTAAATACATTGATATGCATACACTTTCATTTATAAAATAGATAGCTCGAAATAAGAAGCAGTTCTGAGGGCCCAGCTAAGACTGGAGCAGGAATTTACCATGGCATCCATCGTCATAAAGAAGCTTAAGTGGACTGGGGATCTTCCAAACTCATAGGCTAACATACCTTGGGTCCCTGTGGTCCAGGCAGGCCTTCGGGACCTGGGTATCCCTTCTGGCCGAGAGGCCCAGGGGGTCCTGGGAAGCCTTTCTCCCCCTGTTAAGACCAAAACAAGACAATGCACACACAGAATAGCAATGCCCAGGAGTAAACATAACCATCATTTTCTTTTCTTTATGACATAATGCTAACATTTTGCACATTTTTCCCTTGGATTAAAAAAATAGCACTCAACAGTAAGTGTAATAGCAACTGGAATGTTTCTGTTAGTATTTGTCTGTAGGCTTGAAAGCATTTGTCTTTGGTCTTCTGGAAACTCGACTTTTACCCAGATGGCAGAGCTACACAGGGCAGAGATTCAGGGAATCAAAACCTGAGAGGGAAAGCCCAGTTAGAAAGATGGAGGTTGGTGAAGGGTGTTTTTTGGGGGATGGAGAGTGACAGTCAGGTTCAGGAATGTCTTGGGAGTGTGCGTAATTGCTATGTAGCTCGAAAGAACAACACACAGGCTATGAGTTTCAGTCCTTTCTTGATTACACAGGAATTAGTAATTCCATCTGCTATTTGTGGAGGAGATGGAGGAGAGATACCAAGAGTGTATCGCTTCTCGGCCTTTTGGCTAAGATCAAGTGTAGAGATACCAAGAGTGGCAAAACCAAAAGTGTGAGCCACATAGTTAAGAGATGATAATATGGGAAAGCCCTTGGGGATTAGGGAGTAATTTTAGGCCCAGTAAGGGACATGGTTCTGCCAACAAATACCCGTCCCATGAACACGGATCCTGGGATTACTCTTCAATAGTTGAGGCCACTGGTTTGATTCAGATAATCTAGTAGGCAAAAGGAAACTTAGATTTTTAAAACAGAGCAAGTCAGCTATTTCACAAGATGTGTGCACACACACACCCAATAAAAAGAGAAGCAGAAGAATTTGCTAGGCCCCTCTCAAGACTGTTACCTTCACACTTTGAACAGCATCTCACCCAGAGGGATTCAATAAATGCTTCTTGAATGAGAGAATGAGTCATAGCTTTTCAACAGGGATCTGAACATACCACTTTCACAGCTTCAGGAAAAACCTTAAATCAAACTACACATGAATCATAGAATACTTTAAATATGGCAATTTTTATTGTAATTAACGTGCAAATTATTTTGTCTAAAGAGCTTAAAAAGCATTCTTTTAAAAATATTTTTAAGCAGTCATCTTTCAATATTGTTAAGCAATTCATTAGCGTATCTGAGAAAAGGGTTTTGTAAACAAAGGAAAAATTTTAGTTGTGGCTCGGTCTTAATTATCACAAATTGAAAGTTAATGGAGCGAATTAATGAGATTTCACGGCACTCATTTTTTACTCCAATTCTGCAATGGAGCTACTTTGTCTCACTGAATTTTTGCCTTGAGAGAGTGCCTGTGCAAGATTCTTCCACCAGAGGGCGCCCTTACACCAATGCTGCAGGACAAAATCTGCGGGTTTCGTTTGTGTCCAAGTGAGTGAATCACGCGGTTTCAATTCTCTCGCCTTCAGCAACAATGTAAATAGGGGATACATATGGATCGTTCTCAAAAACTTTCTTTTTCTTTAACTTAATATTTTTTGTTTCCAGATCGAGAGAGTTACAGTAATTGCCGGCATTTATACCAGTTATCTGAAGCTCCCCTCCAGGCTTTTCCACCATTCCCAATTAATATTTATATACAGTTACTTTAAAATTGTTTTTGGGGAAGGACTTTCCTCACTGTTAACACCAGTGGTTAACACAGGGAGTGCAGGTTCAATCCCTGGTCAGGGAGCTAAGACCCCACATACCTCCTGGCCAAAAAACCAAAATATGAAACAGAAGCAGTATTGTAACAAATTCAATAAGACAAAAAAATTGGATTTGGGGAATGGAATATGGTGTTGCTGATCTGTCTGCTACGAGTGAAGGAAGAGTGTGAATTGTTAATGAGCTCTATGGAGAAAAGAAGCAGAATGAAGGTTTTGTTTTTACCTTCTCCCCTTTGGCCCCATCACAGAAGCACTGGCCTTTGTCTTTACAGATACAGCCCTAGAAAGAGAGAAAGAGAAAGGATTTTGTTTAAAAAACGGCTTAATAAATTCCAACTGACAGAACAAAAGCAAACATATTTTTCTGTTCTCTGAGCATCAAACACCATTTAGCAGGAGTCCTGTGATACTGTAGCAATTTATCAATAGAAACAGAGTAGAAAAGTGAGATGCACATAGAACTGTCAGATAACTGTACATCATTTTTATTGTATATAGGAACTTCAAGTGATTTATTCATGGAAAAGACCAAGTCAGCTCTTCTTTTTTTTTTTCAGAACAATGTATAGTTGAATCATATGAAATTGTCATTGTTATAGGGAGAAAGTGGTGTAATATTTGCAGATTTCTTGGTTCAACAAAATGAACATAGCTGGTGATATCTTCTGTAGATCATTCGATAGTTTTCTTTCCCTGAAATAATGTTTAATACTGAAAAAGGATGATCAGTATCCATCGTGTATTTTCAAGAACAAATTCACTGGTGCTGATATCAAAATGCTCTCTTATTAAAAAACAAAACCAAAACTTGAGATGCGACCTTGGGAACTCACACATCTAAATGGTCACGTAGACCCACTGACAGCCCTAGCTTTCACACCTATGCACGTGCCAACTCTAATGAAGGTGTTTTTATTTATTTTATGAAGGTCAGTTTTTATTTCTTTTATGAAGGCCAGGTTTTAAATTCCTCTCTGCCAGCAGAGGAAAAGACAGAGAAATAGTTTTAAATAGTGGATTTAAACATTTTGAACACACATTCTATGGTTATATATTTATCTTTTTGGGAGGGGGTGTTAATGTTAACTGAAAATTAGTTTATTTTCCCCAGGAAAAAATATTAATTGACAATAGAGGCAGAGCAAGCCTAGGAGATGTGCTGGCTGGTAGCAAAAGTAAAAAGAAATTGCTTCAGATAGTCCCAAAGTGAGGACTCTGTGCAATCAAAAATACACAGGGAGTTCCCTGGTGGTCCAGTGGTTATGGCTCCGAGCTTCCACTGCACGGGGCACGAGTTCCATCTCTGGTCAGGGAACTGACCAGATCATACATGCTGCCTGGTACAGAAAAAAAAAAAAAATAGTAATAATTAAAAAACAAAAATATAAGTACACAAACAAAAAATTTAAATTGAATCTATTTTCTAATCCCAGGGCAGTAGTCTGTTGTTATTTAAGAAAGGGGAGCCCACAGTCATTTTCATACACTTATCATTGATTCTCACCACATTTTCACCCACCATAATTTCTATGAATGAAAAATAAGTAATTGAAAAGGAAAGTCTATATTTCCCCCAAGGGCTAGCTGTTTGGTTTTCTTTAAGAAGACTAAATTTTCTACTTTTCCTCCCAGATGCTGGGGGTCTTTAGGTTATATCTAGCTTAATTATTTTGATTTTGTTTTTCTGGGTTTTTAACCTTAGTGTTCATTTCAATTACATATTTAAGTGTACTAAAATATATACCAAATCTAGTATACTAATTTAGTATACTGGTATACTAATATCTGGACTTCCCTAGTGGTTCAGTGGTAAAGAACCCACCTGCCAATGCAGGAGATGGGGGTTTAATCCCTGGGTCAGGAAGATCTCCTGGAGCAGGATATGGCAACCCATTCCAGTATTCTTGCCTGGGAAATCCCATGGACAGAGGAGGCTGGCGGGTTATAGTCCTTGGGGTCATAAAGAGTTGGACAAGACTTACTGACTTAACAACAATTCAGTTCAGTTCAGTTCAGTCGCTCAGTCGTGTCCGACTCTTAGCGACCCCATGAACCACAGCACGCCAGGCCTCCCTGTCTATCACCAACTCCCGGAGTTCACTCAGACTCATGTCCATCGAGTCGGTGATGCCATCCAGCCACCTCATTCTCTGTCGTCCCTGTCTCCTCCTACCCCCAACCTTTCCTAGCATCAGAGTCTTTTCCAGTGAGTCAACTCGTCGCATGAGGTGGCCAAAGTATTGGAGTTTCAGCTTTAGCATCAGTCCTTCCAATGAACACCCAGGATTGATCTCCTCTAGAATGGACTGGTTGGATCTCCTTGCAGTACAAGGGACTCTCAAGAGTCTTCTCCAGCACCACAGTTGAAAAGCATCAATTCTTCGGTGATCAGCTTTCTTCACAGTCCAACTCTCACATCCATACATGACCATGGGAAAAACCATAGCCTTGACTAGACGGACCTTGGTTGGCAAAGTAATGTCTCTGCTTTTTAATATGCTATCTAGGCTGGTCATAACTTTCCTTCCAAGGAGTAAGCGTCTTTTAATTTCATGGCTGCAATCAGCATCTGCAGTGATTTTGGAGCCCAAAAAAATAAAGTCTGACACGGTTTCCACTGTTTCCCGATCTATTTCCCAAGAAGTGATGGCACCAGATGCCATGATCTTTGTTTTCTGAATGTTGAGCTTCAAGCCAACCTTTTCACTCTCCTCTTTCACTTTCATCAAGAGGCCTTTGAGTTCCTCTTCACTTTCTGCCATAAGGGTGGTGTCATCTGCATATCTGAGGTTATTGATATTTCTCCCGGCAATCTTGATTCCAGCTTGTGCTAATATTTATTAAAGCAGTTGTTCTCAAAGTGTGGATTTTCAGAGTAGTATCAGCAGTATCAGAAATGCAAATTCTTGGCCTCACTGCAGACTCACAGAACCAATAACTCTGGTGTTGGGTGCAGTAATCTATAATAGGCCCCCTGGGTGACTCTCATACTACCAGTCTAAACCAACATTTACAAGCACAGTCTGTAGGGTAGAGCTAATTCTTTAAAGATTTATGAACACTTGGACCCTAGTCTGCATATCCGCTTTTTGTTTGTGATGCCATTTTCCTTCTCAATCCAAGAAACTAGCTAGGCTTTAGGGAGGCTTTTGTTACTGGGCTGAAAGCAAAAGCTGCCTTTTGTAAGATTTTTCCTGGCTTTTGCTTCTGGAGTGTACGGACCCGTTGATGGTTGGCTGCAAGAATGGAGGGACCACCAAGCTGTTCCTCCACAGTGCCTGGAGGAGGCAGCAGGGCCTCAGAAGAGGAAAGTCTGAGTCCTGCACCCAAGGGAACCAGATACGGGGGCAGGGAAACTCAACCCCACTAGGACCTGGTGCTCTAGTTTACACAGCAGTGGTGGCCACTGTTTCATGTAGATCCTGAGCCTCTCTGACTCTTCTGCTTCCCAGGCATCACACAAGACCTGGATTTGGAGCATCTCTGGGCCACAGGTAGGAGAAGGCAAACTGGCAATCCTCTAACTCCTAAAAAGGTGCATGTTGTTGTTCGGTTGCTGAGTCATTTCCAATTCTTAGCAGCCTCATGGACTGCAGCACGCCAGGCCTCCCGTCCATCACCAACTCCCAGAGTTTGCTCAAACTCATGTCCATTGAGTCAGTGATGCCATCCAACCATCTCATCCTCTGTCATTCCCTTCTCCTCCCACCTTCAATCTTTCCCAGCATCAGGGTCTTTTCCAGTGAGTCAGCTCTTTGCATCAGGTGGCCAAAGTATTGGAGCTTCAGTCCTTCCAGTGAATATTTAGGGCTGATTTCCTTTAGGATTGACTGGTTTAATCTTGCTGTTCAAGGGATTCTCGAGAGTCTTTTCTAGCACCAGAGTTCAAAAGCATCAATTCTTCATAGATGAAGAATTGCCATCTTAAGTTTTATTTCTTGGAGTAAGTCACAGTCATATATTATTGGGAATCTTTCAGTCTTAGTTTGAACAAATAAATGTTTGCTGAACTCCTCCAAAACAAGGTCAGGTCCCCTTTCCTATAGCTCCAATGGGCCACTTGTAGTTATATGTGTAACATATATTTTTCTTGATGTCCCTAAGCCTCAGAAGAGAAGGAATTGTCCAGCCTTGTTCACACTGTCAACCCTGGCTGTAATATGTCCTGAACAAATGCTTGTGGCTTGACTGAATGGATCAATGAGTGAATGGAGCATTGGTAATTTGTTTATATCCAGATTGGTCCTGGAATTTCAAGGCATGTGACATATACAGCTATTGCTGGGCTGCCAGGATTAAGATGTTTTATATATATATATATATATATATATACACACACATACATATATATATTCTATATGTATGAATTCTGAACAACTTTGTTTGAAGTGGGAGAGAATGAAACTAGAAGCTTTGGCTATTTTAACACATGTTAAAATTAACACAAGGTTAATTAGTTGTTAGTTGCTTGAATATACACATTTCGGGGGGAAAAATTTTTAAACCCTCAGAACTGAAAAACAGTGTAATGAACAACTATTTATCTTTTCATCTAGGTTTCCCAACTGTTAACATACTCTCCTAGCCATTCCAGCTGTCACTTTCTGTTTCTCTCCACACACACACGTGCACACACACGCACACACACATGCACACACGCACACACACACATGCACATACTTCCTTGCCAATCCACTGAAAAGTAGACTGCAGACACCATGACACTTCATGCCTAACACTTCTGCATGCATATCCCCCAAACAAGAGTACATTCTTATTCAGTAACAACATCATTTTCAAACCTAAGATAGGGACTCTGATGCAGTGATTTCAAGTTACTATTAATAGCTCTTAAACAAGATCTTCAGCCTTCCAAGGCTCTTGATGACCATTAGAAAATGAAAAGCTATTTAATTTTTAACAAATCTTTTCATACCAGAGATTTAGTCTCAATCAATGATTTCACCTATAATCAATACATGAGGTCTGAACAAGTGACTGTCAGAGATCCAAGCAGCTTTAGAGCCCACACGACTGCACCCAGAGAGCAGGTGCGGGACTCTGGCATCAGCCCTCGTTTGTTTTCTTGAATCCCCTCCTGTCTGGGGGCTGTCCTCCTGTCGCCACCCACAGCAACACTGATCACCATGCACTGTCATCAAAATAACGGGCCCTGACTTTTTACATTATTGTCCTTGAGTTTGGGTCTTGAACTTTCCTGGGTGACATAGTTAGCTTTTGTTTTTATTTGGTTTCATGGTTTTCACATGAAAGTAGAAGTCTTATTTTGCAGGAGGAAGCAGAAAAGGCTCTATCTTGAAAGCAGGACTCCATCTTGGGTTTGACTGTGGACTTTAAGCTATATGAGCAGTATCTATGGAAACGACATACCAACTGGAAAACCAGGCCCAGGGCTCGTACCTAGACTCTCCGTCACCTAAAAGAATACCTTAATTATCTGCGAAACCGAATAGAATCATACATTCTATTATGTTTATTGGGGTATGACCACAGGCCTATTGATAATTGTCCACTGTTAACTACCTAGGCTTAAGGCATATGAATCACAGGTTAACTTTGATTGTCTCTTTCTTTTCCTTTGTTTAGACTAATTTCAGGGAATTTGGGGAGGTGGGTTTGGGCACATACGCTTAAGGTATATAAGGTTTTCACAAAAACTGGTCGGGGTCCTTGGCTAAAAGGAGACTCTGCTTTGGGCGCGCCGGTGTAATAAACTGCACTCCACTATCTGCATTGTCCTTCTGAGTCAATTTGTTTTCTAGAACACATGGCTACAACAATTTGATGATTTGGAGCTAGCTGGTTGGTTAGCTTAAGAAGTTAAAGTGAGGAATAAAAAACAGATAGACAAAAGATACATGAGCACTTTAGGCATTTTAACTTAAAACGTGTACACCAGTTCTTCAGTCATGTGAAGAAGGGCTCAGGTCCCTTCTTTGGGAATGGGGCTGCTGTTTAGAGGGCCACAGCATCATTTTTGCTAAGTCACACCCATAATGTACTGTTGTAGAAACCAGTACTCGAGAAACCAAGCACCACACTCGGAGAGTGGGAGAACTAAGGTTTATTATGTCAGCAGGCCCAGAGGCATAAATACTCCAAGCTCTGAGCCCTGAACAAAGGGATTAGAGAGTTTTTATAGACAGACTGTAGTGGGCAACACTCGCTGTTAATAGGCTGGTTTAAACTAAGGGGTTTCGCGTGCACGGGAACAGCCGTCAAGATGGGGAGGGGATGCCTGGCCTGCACCCACATGATTAAGCAGGTTTGCAGGGGCTGGGCTATTGCAAACAGCAGGACAAGGGTGAGTGAGATAAACTCCAGTTCCTAGTACTGCAAGTCCCCACTTTCTGAGACCACGTGACCTATGTGATCTAGACTTTGCCAGGGGCAAGCTGAGTTACAGAGGCAGAAGGAGAAGGTCAAATTTTAACTTTTCCTCTTCAGAACCACTGACATTTCTAGTTTGGATTTTCTTGGAGCAGGCCAATTGCTTAAAGACGCTGGTGATGCAATCTGAATACAGAGTCCTTCTAGATATGAATCCATGTTTCCCTCTAACTTTTTAAATGTTGCAGCCATACTTAATTGAATAACAGTTTCCTATCAGTTTTAATCTTATCAAATCTTCCAAGCTAGTTTTCACAGAAACATGGTATTTTCTGTATTTGTATTTAACCAATTTGTTATTTAATATTTAATTAGATGCCTTTGTTATAATAATAAGTACAACAGGCAGAAGCAGCTAAGTCTTGGCAATCATACAGCTCCACCATGGAGCAGGCGAATGTTGGTGTGCTGGGAAAGCCTAGGAGTGTCAAGGGGGAGGCGGGCACTGGCACCCATTGGTCTACTTACACAAGGTATGGAGAGTTCTGGTTAGAGACTGACGGCTAGAAGGAGAGTCAGCGAAAGGGAAATTACCGGGCCATCTACTCATCCACTGTTTCACCCACATGCAGACGTTAAGCACTGTTGGCAGGACTCCAGAACCAGGTCTGGGGCTGTGTTTCTGGGCCCAGATGAGCAGAACTGCACCAGAATTCTTCCAACTTGAATTTTCAGTGAAACTGGCAAGGCATGGACTGGCTGTATATCCGCACAATTGAACTGACTAGGACTTCAGAGGATGTGAAGTTGCTGACCTGTGGATGCTCCAGCTGATTGAATTAATTCAAAATTACCATCTGGGCAGCTATCTGGCCGATGCTCAGCTGCTTCTCTAGAAGCAGGGAGCCCAGCCCAGGGCCATGTTAAATGAGGCATGGCACTGTCTTTGGATGGTGGTGACAGTAGCCCCAGACTCAAGAGACCCATTTCTCTTAATTGTATTGCTTTTCTTAAAATAATTTATGTTTGAAATAAATTTTTAACTCTGTGAATGTCTTTTAATAATTCAATAGTTCAGACAGATCAGTTGACTAGAATACAACAGTGGCCATATTTTCATTTTTGTTGCATTTGATCCACTTTTTTGGGCTTGCTGTTGAAACACTACGATTATATTAACGTAATATAATCCACTTATTACTATTCAAATGTTAGATCATTTTAAAAACCAGTATAGCCAAATGCTGTGAGCTATTAAGAAAGCATAATTATGGAAACTTCTTAAGTAACATTTTAATGATTTTTCCACTTCCAACAATAAAGTACCTCTTAGTTTCCATGTACCTTAATGAAGTAAGAAATCATTCATCAAGAGCAGAAAACCCTTAATAGTGATTTTCTGACTTTTCTCCTAATCATATCAGGAAGTAATCCAGGATTCCATGATATTTTAGCACTGTTGCATATTAAACAGTTAAACTTGTGAGACCCTTAAACAGTTAAATCTTGTAGCCTACGAAGCCCAAAAGTCATAGGCCTTCTGCCAAATATGTATGGGATCTATTTCCAGATTTGCCAGCTACTATCTGGAGCTTGATAGAGTGCCTGATGAACTATAGATGGAGGTTCGTGACATTGTACAGGAGAAAGGGAGCAAGACCATCCGCAAGAAAAATAAATGCAAAAAAGCAAAATGGCTGTCTGAGGAGGCTTTACAAATAGCTGTGAAAAGAAGAGAAGCCAAAAGCAAGAGAGAAAAGGAAAGATATACCCATTTGAATGCAAAATTCCAAAGAATAGGAAGGAGAGATAAGAAAGCCTTCCCCAGTGATCAGTGCAAAGAAATAGAGGAAAACAATAGAATGGGAAAGACTAGAGAATTCTTCAAGAAAATTAGATACCAAGGGAATATTTCATGCAAAGATGGGCTCAATAAAGGACAGAAATGGTATGGACCTAACAGAAGCAGAAGACATTAAGAAGAGGTGGCAAGAACACACAGAAGAACTGTACAAAAAAGATCTTCACAACCCATATAATCACGATGGTGTGATCACTCACCTAGAGCCAGACATCCTGGAATGTGAAGTCAAGTGGGCCTTAGGAAGCATCACTAAGAACAAAGCTAGTGGAGGTGACAGAATTCCAGGTGAGCTATTTCAAATTCTAAAAGATGATACTGTGAAAGTGCTGCACTCAATATGCCAGCAAATTTGGAAAATCCAGCAGTGGCCACAGGACTGGAAAAGGTCAGTTTTCATTCCAATCCCAAAGAAAGGCAATGCCAAAGAATGCTCAAACTGCAGCACAACTGGACTCATCTCACATACTAGTAAAATAATGCTCAAAATTCTCCAAGCCAGGCTTCAGCAGTACCTGAACCGCGAATTTCCAGATGTTCAATCTGGTTTTAGAAAAGGCAGAGGAACCAGAGATCAAATTGTCAACATCTGCTGGATCATCAAAAAAGCAAAAGAGTTCCAGAAAAACATCTATTTCTGCTTCATTGACTATGCCAAAGCCTTTGACTGTGTGGATCACAATAAACTGTGGAAAATTCTGAGAGAGATGGAAATACCAGTCTACCTGACCTGCCTCTTGAGAAACCTGTATGCAGGTCAGGAAGCAACAGATAGAAGTGGACATGGAACAACAGACTGGTTCCAAATAGGAAAAGGAGTACATCAAGGCTGTATATTGTTACCGTGCTTATTTAACTTCTATGCAGAGTACATAATGAGAAATGCTGGGCTGGATGAAGCACTAGCTGGAATCAAGATCACTGGCGGAAATATCAATAACCTCAGATATGAAGATGACACCACCCTTATGGCAGAAAATGAACAGGAACTAAAGAGCCTCTTGATGAAAGTGAAAGAGGAGAGTGAAAAAGTTGGCTTAAATCTCAACATTCAGAAAACTAAGATCATGCATCTGGTCCTATCACTTCATGGCAAATAGATGGAGAAACAGTGGAAACAGTGGCAGACATTATTTTTTTGGCTCCAAAATCACTGCAGATGCTGATTGCAGCCATGAAATTAAAAGACACTTAGTCCTTGTAAGAAAAGTTATGACCAACCTAGACAGCATATTAAAAAGCAGAGACATTACTTTGCCAACAAAGTTCGGTCTAGTGAACTTTGCAGTAGTCATGTATCGATGTGAGAGTTGGACTATAAAGAAAGCTGAGCCCCGAAGAATAGATGCTTTTGAACTGTGGTGTTGGAGAAGACTCTTGAGAGTCCCTTGTACTGCAAGGAGATCCAACCAGTCCAACCTAAAGGAAATCAGTCCTGAATGTTCATTGGAAGGACTGATGTTGAAGCTGAAACTTCAGTCCTTTGGCCACCTCATGCAAAGAGCTGATTCATTGGAAAAGACTGATTCTGGGAAAGATTGAAGGTGAAAGAAGATGGGGACAACCGAGGATGAGATGGCTGGATGGCATCACCGACTCAATGGACAAGAGTTTGAGTAAACTCCGGGAGTTGGTGATGGAGAGGGAGGCCTGGCGTGCTGCAGTCCATGGGGTTATAAAGAGTCAGATACAACTGAGTGACCGAACTGAACTGATCTGGAGCTTTGGGAAAATTACTTAATCCTTCTAAGTTACATCACCTGTAATGGAAGACAGTAAGATCTATCTTCACACAGGGTGCCCTGCATTCCGTAGCAGACTCAGTCTTTGGGGGCTGCCACTGCTAAAGCTGAAACTGCAATACTTTGCCCACGTCATACGACAAGTTGACTCACTGGAAAAGACTCTGATGCTGGGAAGGATTGGGGCAGGAGAAGAAGGGGACGGCAGAGAATGAGATGGCTGGATGTCATCACCAACTTGATGGACATGAGTTTGAGTGAGCTCAGGGAGTTGGTGATGGACAGGGAAGCCTGGCGTGCTGTGATTCATGGGGTTGCAAAGAGTCGGACACGACTGAGCGACTGAACTGAACTGAACCCTCTCCTTTTTTGCTCCACTATCTTGTATCAAGGGACATTCATGTTAATATCTGATGTTTCTCCAAACAAGCCACCGCCTTCCCAGGCAGTTCCTCCTGAAGTCGTTTGTCCAGTATCAGTTGTCCTGAGCCATTGTCAGAGAGATCAAAAAGTATCACTTGTTAATAATCATCTTAGAGTATATTAAATATATTAGTTAATTCACCAAATATGATTTGTGCATGAGCACAGAAACAACCTGTTTTATTTGTTTAATAAAATAGACTGGTGTTAGATGCACCAGTGGCACTGGGTGCTCATAAATGAATGGTGGCATGTCAAATGTGTTACAAAAGCAGGAAGCAACTTTGGGTGCGCCGAGCAGTCAGCTCTCACACTCTGCTCTCTGCTTCAGCTTTCATTGTCACCGTGTGTCGCCTGCTCTCTGCCTGTTTCAGGGCTTTGTGATTGAACGGTCAAGGCCACTGCCTAGGGGCAGACTTCTTAGGTCTAAACCCCAGCTCTGCTAAGCCACCCGTGTGACTCTGGGTGAGCTCTGGTGCCTCAGTTTCCACATCTGTAAAATGGGGTCAAGTGGGCTACCTCTTAGAGGAATGCATAGGATGTCTGCAGAGGGCTGTGAAGGAAATCACAAGTGTCACCTCCAAACCTGCCTCTTTGATATACAAATTATTTTCAGTTGAAGGCAACTAAAAATCACTAAATGCAGAAAAAACTCCTCCCTTTGTTCTTAAATTCAGGAAATAAATTTAATAATTTAGTAAAGATAAAATTTATCAGCCCAGAGAGGGCACTAGAGGAATCTGTATGCAAACCTTGTTAATCTAGTTCTGTCTTCTAGTTACTCCTTCACCCTTCACTACCTCGAGCCCATACCCCTTTGTCTAACCACTTCACAAATTTACTGCTTCTTTGTCTAAAAGGTCTAAATGCTTCCTCCTCTGGTCACTTCTTTGGGTCTTGATTCTTTTGCAAAGACTCCCAGGCACATGTAAAAAAAGAAAAAGTTTTTAAAAATACATGTATGCCTCTCTCCTGTTAATCTGTTTTTCTTAATTTAATTTTCAGACCCAGCTAGGGACCCTAAGAGTGTCTAGGAAAACATTTTCCTCACCTTCAGCTGTTACAGAGGGCAATCAAGAATGTAGATTATTACTCATTTATTAGCTTAATATTGCTACTCAGATGCTCGTGACTTGAGCGCTTATTAGATCGACTAGCTTGCAAGTAGGAACTGTGTCTCAGAAAATTTACATCTCTTCAGCACTTACAGGCAGTAACAAAATTATCTAATTTCTACTCTTCAAGCTAATGAAGGATCTAGTTATGGGCATACCTTTTAAACAGTCTTCGTTGACTACACCAGGAAACAATTTCCAAAGGAAGCTTGGGAGTTTCCTCTTTCTGCGCCCGAAGCATCATCCATCGCAGGCCCAGGCCCCATTTCCCTGCATCCCTGTGAAACAGAAGTGCCAGCCCTCCCTCGGGTGCCCCTGCCCCACACCCAGCCCAGTCTGGGTTAGCAGAAGGGGAAGTTGGCAGCGTTCAAAGCTGGTTAACACTCTACTGAGCAGCCCTGTTGATTTTGCATTATGATTATTGACCCTCTGCCCAGCCAATAGCCTGAGGCCAGAGTTTCTGTGTGTGAAAAGAAGAGCTGACAGAGTGCAGGCAGCCGTGCCAGACAGACTCCATGAACTTCTCTTTGTAGAGTCCCTCCATCTGCGTTGGGCTTCCCTGGTGGCTCAGACCGTAAAGCGTCTGCCTACAATGCGGGAGATCAGGGTTCAATCCCTGGTTTGGGAAGATCCTCTGGAGAAAGAAACGGCAACCCACTCCAGTACTCTTGCCTGGAAAATCCTATGGATGGAGGAGCCTGGTAAGCTATAGTCCATGTGGTCGCAGAGTCCAACACGACTTCACTTTCACTTTCTTCCATCTGCGTCTGCTTTAAGCAACCAACGGTGAGCCTTGGCAGCCTGCCCTCCAGTGACGGAGGTAGACATCCATGGTCTGTTTTCTGCAGTGGCCCCTTCTTCCTTGGCCAGGAGCGACGGCCACTTCCCATTCTTCTGTCCAGAGAGACATCACTAGTCTAGACATCTAACTCAGCCATCCCATTTTGATTTTCTGGACCACAGCAAGCATACAGATTATTGACTCTGCCCAAGAAGGGGGCAATCAGATGTCTCTGATGTACTGGGGAATGTTGCTCTTGTTTAGTCCCTAAGTCGTGTCTGACTCTTTGTGACCCCATGGACTGTAGCCCGCCAGACTCCTCTGTCCATAGAAATCTCCAGGCAAGAAAACTGGGGTGGGTCGCCATTTCCTTCTCCAGATACTGGGGGATAAACTCACAAGAAACAGCAAGTGGCATTACTAGGTGGACTTTAAAAACATTCACAACCTGAAAGCTGAGAGTTATATTCTATTTGGGGGAATTTTTAGGAATTCAAGTCTGGGAGACAGCATCTCAAGAAACTCAGAGAGAACTGCTCTGAGGAAGCCTGGGGAGGAGTCAGGTTATGCAGAAGTTTTGTAACAAAAGGCAAGTAGTCTGAACGTCAAAAGATGATTTTAACTAAAGGAAACCAGATACCCCACGGAGAAGGCAATGGCAGCCCACTCCAGTACTCTTGCCTGGAAAATCCCATGGACGGAAGAGCCTGGTAGGCTGCAGTCCGTGGGGTCGCTAAGAGTCGGACACGACTGAGCGACTGCACTTTCACTTTTCACTTTCACGCATTGGAGAAGGAATGGCACCCCACTCCAGTGTTCTTGCCTGGAGAATCCCAGGGACGGGGGAGCCTGGTGGGCTTCCGTCTATGGAGTCACACAGAGTCGGACACGACTGAAGTGACTCAGCAGCAGCAGCAACAGCAGCAGATACCCCAAGCTAAAGAATTTAGCACTTTTCTCTGTATGGGAAGCGGCAAGGGTCTGGGCTCACTGAAATCATTCCTTTGATAGGCGTCTCAGCTGTCAGCCAGTTTCCTGTGTTTTTACAACCTGAGCTTCCTCAGGGCTCAAGTTGGGAGTGGCTGCAGTCTGATAGCTGCTAGGTGGCGGGTATTCTTTCCTGAGTTCCCTCAGGGCTGTGACATCCTTGTTTACTGATATGGAAGGAAATATTCCATTCTCACATACCTATAATCATTAACCAGCAGGTTTTTTTTCTTGCCCTAAAAGGTTCTGAGTTCAGTAAAACTATGAGGTCTTTGGCACTCCTGTAAGGTGAACAAACTCTGCAGAATTCCATGTAATGGATGCTGTGGAGAAAATGAACTTCAATCAGGACTCTAATGACACCGGTAGGTAACATTTTGGGTGGAGAAGGCAATGGCAAGCCACTCCAGTACTCTTGCCTGGAAAATCCCATGGATGGAGGAGCCTGGTAGGCTGCAGTCCGTGGGATCGCTAAGGGTCGGACAGGACTGAGCGACTTCACTTTCACTTTTCACTTTCACACATTGGAGAAGGAAATGGCAATCCACTCCAGTGTTCTTGCCTGGAGAATCCCAGGGACGGGGGAGCCTGGTGGGCTTCCGTCTAAGGGGTCACACAGAGTCGGACACAACTGAAGTGACTCAGCAGCAGCAGCAGCAGCAGCAACATTTTGGGAGCACTGCTCAGGGTGCATTGACTAGTACATAGTCCGATGGACATCCGATAACAGCTCTAGGAGATAGGTGCTTGATTAGTCCCTTCTTCTAGATACGGTGGCTGGGAGATGGTGAAGAGGCTGGAGGTGGTCAGGAGTGGAGCTGGGGAATCCAAACCCAGGTGGTTTGACTCAAGCCATACTCTCAACCCTATGCCCTGACAGCTCGGTGGTGAAAACAAATCTGCCTGCAATGCAGGTGATGCAGGAGATGTGGGTTCCATCCCTGGATTGGGAAGATCTCCTGGAGGAGGAAATGGCAACCCACTCTAGTATTCTTGCCTGGGGAATCCCATGGACAGAGGACCGGGGTGGGCTACAGTCCATGGGGTTGCAAAAGAGGTTGTCGTGCCTTAGAGACTGAACAGCACCAACAGGGGGCCCCTGAGACTTCGGGGGAGAGAGAATACACATCTCCCGTCCTCATCCTGTCTCTGCGCTGTGAGGCTGTAATCAGATCCCAGCAATAAGCATAATATGACTATTTATGAAATCAGCGGGGTGGCCCTTGGCAGCCCACAGATCAGATTCAGTCTGCATTCTGTATTTCTGCAGCTAAGAATGGCTTTTCTATTTTCAAATACTTGAAAGAAAATTAAAAGAAAAACAATAGTTTGTTATCATGAAAATTATGTGAACTTCAGATCTCAGTGTCTGTAAATAAATTTTTGTGTTTCATCACTAAAATCTCTGTGGGATTTGTTTTCTGCTTTGTTATACGGGTGGGCTTCCCAGATAGCATAGTTCATAAAAAATCCACCTGCCATGCCGGAGACCTCAGTTCGATTCCTGGGTTTGGGAGATCTGCTGGAGAATGGATAGGCCACCCACTCCAGTATTCTTGGGCATCCCTTGTGGCTCAGCTGGCAAAGAACCCACCTGCAATGTGGGAGATCTGGATTTGATCCCTGGATTGGGAAGATCCCCTGGAGAAGGGAAAGGCTATCCACTCCAGTGGCCTGGAGAATTCCATGGACTGCATAGTTCATGGGGTTGCAGAGTCAGACACAACTGAGTGACTTTCACTTTCATCTGAGTATCTACCTAATATCCTTGATTTTTGCCTCTTGACCATTTAAAGAATAAAACCTGTTAACTGCTGGTGTGAAAGACCTAGATTCATTTTTGTGTTAGTACAAAGTTACATTAAAAGTATTAAAGAGATGCTAAGGAATTTATCAGCTCTGAGCTCCAGTGAGAGATAGTTTTCTGCCTCCACATGTCGGACAGGAATTTCCTTCTTCCTCCCACCCCGCCTCACCTGCCTCTCCTCTCTGTCACACTTCAGTCCAAGCTAATACAGTTTGGGGAACTGCAGGGAAGATCCCTGCAGATCATCTAATCCAAAAGTTCCGGCTGTAGCCCATCAGGCTCCTCTTTCCATGGAATTTTCTAGGTAAGAATACTGGAGAGGGTCGCTATTGCCTACTCCAGGGGATCTTCCCAACCCAAGGAATGAACCTCTGTTGCTTGCATCTCCTGCCTTGGCAGGCAGATTCTTTACCACTGTGCCACCTGGGAAGCCTATATGACCACCTACAACCACAAACAAATCCACTCTCTCCCTCCTCAATCTATCTTCTACCACTGTCATCATTCTGCCAAAATAAATGAATTTGAAAAACTATAAAGGAAGCAAGTAAATGCTCACAGAGTACAAGATGCTCCTTTAATATGAAAACAAATAAAATTTTCTTTGTAAAAATCTCTATACTGTTCTTATTTTTCTCATTTGCCTTAGTTTGGTGAAAGTTTACACAGGTATGAGTTTGTGATGTGCTAAACTAGGCATGACTGCCCGCTTCTCTGCTCCCTGCCCGCTCTGGTCAGTCACTGCTTGCTTAGTGCTCTGTCGATGAGTGGTTTTTCCCTTTGAGAGGTGATGCAAGTTCATCTCATACTGTATAAGGCATGCTAATGAGATAATTTTTAAAAATCTGACATGACTTTCAAGAATCAATGCACACACACATACACACACCCCTGCCACAAATGCCACACATGGTAGAAAATTCCAGCCTCAGACCCACAGGTAGAGACATGTTGGGAATGGGTCCCTTAGTCTGCATACCTGGTCTGCCTGTGTGTAGGACCAGGTCTTTCAGAAAATACCTTTTATGATATTTTTATAATATTATAATTTTATAATATAATCTCTTTTATAATATTGTTTTTTAAAAAATAAAACATAGCTTGTAGACAAAATTCAGATCTCCCTTTTTCATTTGATAATCAGTGAATAAACACTTAATAGGATTTTACCCGTTAACTGACAACTGAATCAGGCACTTCTGGATTCTGGTTGATCTCTCCAGAATGTGCTGCTTCAGGTGGGTGAAAACCTCCCTGGAGAAGCCACCCTTTAGCTTTCATCCATGTGGAACCACCACATGCCTTGTACCACTTTCACAAACTGCTACTTGGCTACCTACAGCAACTCTCAATGGTGAATCTAGAGGGAATTTAAATGTTTTAATACTTTTCATCTTTGGTTCTGGGATGTTTGCTAGAAGTTTTTAGAAACCTAGTACTTAGTCAGGAGAAGGCAATGGCAACCCACTCCAGTACTCTTGCCTGGAAAATCCCATGGACGGAGGAGCCTGGTGGGCTACAGTCCATGGGGTCGCTACTAGTCGGACACGACTGAGCGACTTCACTTTCACTTTTCACTTTCATACATTGGACAAGGAAATGGCAACCCACTCCTGTGTTCTTGCCTGGAGAATCCCAGGGACGGGGGAGCCTGTTGGGCTAACATCTATGGGGTTGCACAGAGTCGGACACGACTGAAGCGACTTAGCAGCAGCAGCAGCAGCAGCAGTACTTAGTCACAGAAATGTAAGACATTTTATGGAAAAATCCATTTTGTATCTGTGAAACTAAAAGTATGCAAGACGGAAGTTGTGCATCACTCATAAAATAGGACCCCCTTTCCAAAAGTAAGCCTTCTGTGGATTCGAGGGCCAGCTCTGATGTCACATTATCTGGAAATATGGACACTGCTTACATAACAATACTACTCTGAATAAAAGCAGAAAAGGTGGTGCTAGTGGTAAAGAACCTGCCTGCCAGTGGAGGATATATAAGAGAACATAGGTTCAGTCCCTGGGTCAGGAAGATCGCCTGGAGGAAGGCATGGCAACCCACTCTAGTATTCTTGCCTGGAGAATCCCATGGAGAGAGGAGCCGGGAGGGCTACAGTCCATGGGGTCACAAAGAGTCAGACACGACCGAGCAACTAACATGTTCTTTCTTGTGAGACTAAATTCAGAAAGAAAGTCAATCAAATAACTTTGCATGTGTCCTCTCCTTGTGAAAACCAGAATATGATGATGGATAAAGAATATTAAAAGTACCAACTCACAAGACAAGTGAAATAGGTGAGAAGACAAAACCAGATTAAAGATGCCAATTAATTTTTGGAAGATGGAGGTGAGTGGAACCTTCAAGTCAAGTGGGATGGTACATTTATGAATATCTTGGCACATATTGTTTGTTCCAATAAAAGATAAAATAAAAAAAAACCAGACACACTCAAAAAACAAGATGCACATTTTCAGTGTGTAAAATGCAAAGGAAACATGCAGCAGTGGTAGGGGACGATGTCTTAGGCAGCTACACTGAGTCTGAAGCTAACCAAGGTACCCGGGAGATGGGCCCCTGTACAGAATGGGAAGCACGAATCAAGAAACACCATTTTAACACCATTTGGATGGGGGTCCTGGAGGACTCCCAAGGGAGGCAGTCCTAAAAAGTGGGCATAAACAGAGGAGGAAGAGAAAAGAAATAACAAAAGTTGGAACCCAGAGCTTTGGTAGCCAGCCTTCAAGATGGCCTCAGTGATACCTCGCCCTGATGTCTCCACCCTTACATGGCCCCTCCCACACTAACTGAGGCTGGTCTGTGTGACCAAATAGAATAAAGCAGAGGTGATGTTGTGTCACTTCTGAGAATAAGTCATGTAGCACTATTTACAAGAACCAGGACATGGAAGCAACCTAAATGTTCATTGATAGAGAAATGGTTAAAGAAGGTATGGCACATATATACAGTGGAATATTAGCCATGAAAAGGGAGGAAACTTTGCCATTTGCAGAGATGTGGATGGATCTCCGTTCCGTTCTGTCGCTCAGTCGTGTCCGACTCTTTGCGACCCCGTGGACTGTAGCCTACCAGACTTCTCCGTCCATGGGATTCTCCATGCAAGAATACTGGAGTGGGTTACCATTTCCTTCTCCAGGGGATCTTCCCGACCCAGGGATCGAACCCGGGTCTCCCGCATTGGAGGCAGAAGCTTTAACCTCTGAGCCACCAGGGATGGATCTAGAGACTGTCATATAGAGTAAAGTAATGGATGTGAGAGTTGGACTGTGAAGAAGGCTGACCGCCGAAGAATCGATGCTTTTGAACTGTGGTGTTGGAGAAGACTCTTGAGAGTCCCTTATACTGCAAGGAGATCCAACCAGTCCATTCTGGAGGAGATCAATCCTGGATGTTCATTGGAGGGACTGATACTAAAGCTGAAACTGCAATACTTTGGCCACCTCATGCGACGAGTTGACTCACTGGAAAAGACTCTGATGCTGGGAAAGGTTGGGGGCGGGAGGAGAAGGGGACGACGGAGAATGAGATGGCTGGATGGCATCACGGACTCTGTGGACATGAGTTTGAGTGAACTCCGGGAGTTGGTGATGGACAGGGAGGCCTGGCGTGCTGTGATTCATGGGGTCGCGGAGAGTCGGACACGACTGAGCGACTGAACTGAACTGAACTGAACTGAAGTCACAAAGAGAAAAACAAATATTGCACATTAACACACACATATATATTATGTGTTATGGCGTCACTGACTCGATGGACAGAGTTTGAGCAAGCTCTGGGAGGTAGCGAAGGACAGGGAAGTCTAGCATGCAGCAATCCAGGAGGTTGCAGAGAGTCAGACATGACTTAGCACTGAGCAACAACAACACATATATGTGGAATCTAGAAAAAATAGTGCAGATGAACCTATTTACAGAGCAGAAGTAGAAACACAGATGTAGACTATGGACACCAAGAGGGGAAAGGGGGAGATTAAGTTGGGAGACTGGGACTGACATATACACACGACTGTGTGTAAATCAGACAACCAATGAGAACCTGCTGTATAGCACAGGGGAAGGAAAGGGCACAATCTGTTTGTAGAACATATATTAATCTTAAAAATGCATTCCAATATACAGTAGGTGGTGCAGCCAAATACTGTCTGACTCACTTACACGAGTTACCTAGAATAGTCCGATTCACATAGGCAGGAAGTACATGGGTGGATGCCAGGGGTGGGGCAGGGCGTGGAGTCGGGGTAGGGAGGGAGGTTGAGGAGTTAGTGTTTCATGGGGACTGAGTTTCAGTTTAGGAAATTGAAAAATTCTAGACATGGATGATGGTGAGAGCTCCAACACAATGTGAGTGTACTTAGTGCCACGAAACTGTGTAGTTAAATATGGTTAAGATGGTATGTTTCATATTATGTGACTCTTATCATTCTGAAAGAGATGGGCATACCAGACCACCTGACCTGCCTCTTGAGAAACCTGTATGCAGGTCAGGAAGCAACAGTTAGAACTGGACATGGAACAACAGACTGGTTCCAAATAGGAAAAGGTGTACGTCAAGGTTGTATATTGTCACCTTGCTTATTTAACTTATATGCAGAGTACATCATGAGGAACGCTGGGCTGGAAGAAGCACAAGCTGGAGTCAAGATTGCCGGGAGAAATATCAATAACCTCAGATATGCAGATGACACTACCCTTATGGCAGAAAGTGAAGAGGAACTCAAAAGCCTCTTGATGAAAGTGAAAGAGGAGAGTGAAAAGGTTGGTTTGAAGCTCAACATTCAGAAAACAAAGATCATGGCATCTGGTCCCATCACTTCATGGGAGATAGATGGAAAAACAGTGGAAACAGTGTCAGACTTTGTTTTTTTGGGCTCCAAAATCACTGCAGATGCTGATTGCAGCCATGAAATTAAAAGACGCTTGCTCCTTGGAAGGAAAGTTATGACCAACCTTGATAGTATATTAAAAAGCAGAGACATTACTTTGCCAACCAAGGTCCGTCTAGTCAAGGCAATGGTTTTTCCCGTGGTCATGTATGGTTGTGAGAGTTGGACTGTGAAGAAGGCTGATCGCCGAAGAATCGATGCTTTTGAACTGTGGTGTTGGAGAAGACTCTTGAGAGTCCCTTATACTGCAAGGAGATCCAACCAGTCCATTCTAAAGGAGATCAATCCTGGATGTTCATTGGAGGGACTGATGCTAAAGCTGAAACTGCAATACTTTGGCCACCTCATGCGACGAGTTGACTCACTGGAAAAGACTCTGATGCTGGGAAAGGTTGGGGGCGGGAGGAGAAGGGGACGACGGAGAATGAGATGGCTGGATGGTATCACCGACTCTGTGGACATGAGTTTGAGTGTACTCCGGGAGTTGGTGATGGACAGGGAGGCCTGGCGTGCTGTGATTCATGGGGTCGCGGAGAGTCGGACACGACTGAGCGACTGAACTGAACTGAACTGATCACAATAAAAAGACATTAACAGCAACAACAAAAAAGATAGTGTGACGTCTTCTCTCTTCTGGATTACTTGCCCTGGGAAGTTAAGGAGCCTTAGGAAGAGGCCCATATATTGAGGAACAGTCTTGTGAATGACCCATTTTCAAGCTTATCTTCCAACTCTGTCCAGCCTCAGATGACTACTGCCTTAGTCTGTAGCTAGACTGCAGCTCCATGGGAGACAGTCAACACCAACCAGCGAAGCTGCTCCCAGATTCCTGATCCTCAGAAAATGCATGAGATAACCAGTGTTTGTTGCGTAAAACTGCAAAACTGTATGAGTTGTTAGTTCAATCACTCAGTCATGTCCAACTCTTTGCGATCACATGGACTGCAGCACGCCAGGCCTCCCTGTCCATCACCAACTCCCAGTTTACCCAAACTCATGTCCATTGAGTCAGTGATGCCATCCAACCATCTCATCCTCTGTTGTCCCCTTCTTCTCCTGCCCTCAATCTTTCCCAGCATCAGAGTCTTTTCAAATGAGTCAACTCTTCATATCAGGTGGCCAAAGTATTGGAGTTTCAGCTTTAGCATCAGTCCTTCCAATGAACACCCAAGACTGATCTCCTTTAGGATGGACTGGTTGGATCTCCTTGCAGTTCAAGGGACTCTCAAGAATCTTCTCCAACACCACAGTTCAAAAGCATCAATTCTTTGGCGCTCAGCTTTCTTTATAGTCTAACTCTCACATCCATACCTGACTACTGGAAAAACCATAGCCTTGACTAGACAGACCTTTGTTGGCAAAGTAATGTCTCTGCTTTTTAACATGCTGTCTAGGTTGGTCATAACTTTTCTTCCAAGGAATAAGTGTCTTTTTATTTTATGGCTGCAGTCACCATCTTCAGTGATTTTGGAGCCCAAATGATGAGTTGTAAGGCAGTGATAAAGAATACAAGGACCCAACTAAAATTGAAAGTTTGGTGGAAATGATGAAGGAGAAATTCAGGAAATCTTTCATACTAAACTACAGGAAGTAGTACAGGAAATAGTTTCATACTAAACTACAGGAAGATGTGCTCCAATAAAAAGAAATTAGATCAGTAAAGGGAAAGTCATGGGGTCCAGGTGTCTCAGATGACACAGGTATACCTGACCCATATTGGAGCCAGAGGTTTGGGGCTCCAAGGGGACACCAAGGAAACAAGAAATCTGTCTGATGAATGAGACAGTAGCAAATTTTAAAACTTCAGGAGAAATGAATGTTTGTTCAAGAAAGCCTACAAACATGAAAAGTAGTGGCTCATCTGTACCATTTTTTTTCTAGATTCCATAAATGCGTTAATATATGATATTTGTTTTTCTCTTTCTGGCTTTCTTCACTCTGTATGATAGTCTCTAGGTCCATCCACCTCAACATAAATGATTCAATTTTGTACTTTTTTATGGCTGGGTAACATTCCATTCGGAGAAGGAAATTGCAACCCACTCCAGTATTCTTGCCTGGAGAATCCCAGGGACAGAGGAGCCTGGTGGGCTGCTGTCTATGGGGTCGCACAGAGTCAGACATGACTGAGGCAACTTAGCAGCAGCAGCAACATTCCATTGTATTATATTAAGATGTAGGTACCATATCTTCTTATTTGCAGGGCAGGAACAGAGACACAGACAGTAGACAGTGGATGTGTGGACACAGTAGGAGGAGAGGGTGGGACGAACTGAGAGAAGCTGAGGATGGAAGAGCTGATGCTTTTGAGTTGTGGTGTTGGAGAAGACTCTTGAGAGTCCCTTGGACTGCAGGGAGATCCAACCAGTCCATCCTAAAGGAAATCAGTCCTGAATATTCATTGGAAGTACTGATGCTGAAGTCGAAGCGCCAATATTTTGGCCACCTGATGGGAAGAACTGACTCACTGGAAAAGACCCTGATGCTGGGAAAGATTGAAGGCAGGAGGAGAAGGGGACGACAGAGGATGAGACGGTTGGATGGCATCACCGACTCAATGGACATGAGTTTGAGTAAACTCTGGGAGCTGGTGATGGACAGGGAAGCCTGGCGTGCTGCAGTCCATGGGGTCTCAAGGAGTCGGACACCACTGAGCGACTGAACTAAACTGAACTGATATACACTGCCCTGTGTAAAATAGAGAGCTAGCAGGAAGCTGTTGTATCGCACAGGGAGCTCAGCTTGGCGCTCTGTTATGACTTAGGTAGGATGGGGTGAATGGGAGGGAGGTCCAAGAGAGAGCGGGTATCTGTACACATATAGCTATTTAATTTCACTGTAGAGCAGAAACTAAAACAACATATTTGTAAAGCAAATATACTCTGATAAAAAAAGGAGAGAAAGAAAGTAGTCGCTCAGCAGTAAACAAAGTTTCCATAATCATACAGTACTGATTTAACCAAAAGTTACAATATAAGCATAATGAGAAGATTTGAGGAAAAGAAGGGAGGTGGGTCATGAGAGAGGCCTAACCTTCCCAACTGCAAGCCTATAGATAATGTCAAAACTTGCAAATTGAGGAATAACTCTAAAAGCCTGTTTTTTAGAACAATGGAGGTTAAAAAAAAAATTGGCAGAAATAGCTACAAGAATTGAAAGTGATTTCCTCTGTGGAGGGGAACTTGGGAGAGGGTAACCAGAAGGACTTTGTTTTTGTTCTGTCCTTATTATCACAAGTATTTTGTTATTATCACTATTATTTTTTCCTACCATCTGCTTATTTACTTTGCTAAAAATAAATAGTAAAGAATAAAGTTCACCCGGAACAATAAAAAAAGAAATTTCATCTTAAAAACAAAAAATTTCCTGTTCCTTTACATTTAAAGTTTTATAGTTTACTGTCCTCTCAAACAAAGCAGCATTCTAAGTTCATCTTAAGGGATGTTTTCCATCAATTTGGAAAACTACCAATTTAGTTTTAACTTCCAAGTAGTAAAAAAAAAAAAAGCTGAATAAACAGGAAAATTTTAAAGAAAAATGACTCAGACATGTGATGAAGAAACCGTGTGTGTGTGTGTGTGTGTGTGTGTATACTCAGTCATGTCCAACTCTTAGTGACCCCATGGACTGTAGCCCTTGAGGCTCCTCTGTCCATGGGATTCTTCAAGCAAGAACACTGGAGTGGGTTGCCATTTCTTACTCCAGGGGCTCTTCTTCACCCAGGGATCGAAGAAACCTTAAATTGACAATTCTCTGCAGACAAAGGTAAAAGTGGAGGTTGCCTGAGCACTCAGTTGCTGGTAGGGGAGACCTTCTTTGTTACAAGTCACAGAATATCAAGACAGCAGGGGGCCTTAGGGTCATTCATCTCATGCAAATTCTGAGGTTGGTCCAGAATTCATCTGTAGCCCTAAACTTGACTTTCCCTGGGACAGAGGCGCTGACTGCATTTTGGAGAGGGTGCGGACTTCAAGCCCAGAGGCTGTGCTGCCTGCAAGCTTTCCTGTACACAAACCTGCAAGCTCACCATCTAGCAGGTTAACTCTTCGTGGCTGAATGGGCTCGGGCCCAATTCCTGGCTTAGGAATTTCACCCCTATGAAAATATCTTGTCTTTAACAGTGGATAGTAGACGCTGTCCAATTAATATTTTGATCACGGTTGAACATAAGCTAATAAGTCATGAATGTAACTCTCTACAAAGCATAAGAAGGGAATCTGACACCCAGAATTTAATTTGAAGATGTACACTATAAATGTTTGGGATAGTTTTGTATCTGTTACGATCAGCATTCTTCTTCGAAAACACCAGTTCAAATCTCATTGTGATTCAGAAAAATTTCTCTCTTTTGTTTCATGTGATTGCAGCTAAAATTTTGGATAACTGCACTCAGCCTTTAGTATCTATAAGTTACCTGGAGCTCTTGGCAGTCATGCTTTTTCCAGAATCCTTTCCTCATAGAGTAGGTCTGAGTGTCTAGCACCTGCATTTGAAACAAGCAGCCCTGATAATTGGGTTGCAGGAGTTCCCCAGACAACACTTTGAGAATCCTCAGCATAGGCAGCTCAGTTGGTAAAGAATCTGCCTTCAACGCGGGAGACCCCAGTTCAATTCCTGGGCAGGGAAGATCTGCTGGAGAAGGGTAAGTCTACCTACTCCACATCTTTGGGCTTCCCTTGGGGCTCAGCTGGTAAAGAATCTACCTGCAATGTGGGAGACCTGGGTTCGCTCCCTGGGTTGGGAAGATCCCCTGGAGAAGGGAAAGGCTACCACTCCAGTATTCTGGCCTGGAGAATTCCATGGATTGTATAGTCCATGGGGTCACAAAGAGTCGGACACAACTGAGCGACTTTCAATTCTCACTTTCAGCATATCAAGCATGGAGCAAGAACTAAGACTTATCTGGAAAACTATTATACTAACCTCTGTGCTATTTATGAAATATTAAAACAGCACTTATTTTAAAAGCATAGAACAGAGTTGGGATTAATTACCAACCCTAAATAGATTCTCCACATGGCATCATATCACTTCCTGGATGAAAGTGATTAGTTCCTCAGCTTGATACTCATCAATGGATGTCTGAGCCTCTTGGCATTCTGGTCCCTCTGTTTCCCAGCACTTCTCACCACCCCTTACCCTGCTTGGCTAAGTTTTGTTCATTTGAGAGCCATTCAAAGGTGACATTTTTCTGGAAGACCTTCTCCCTAGGTAGTTAGTGGCTCTCTCCTCTGTTTTGTGCATCAGTTCAGTTCAGTTCAGTTCAGTTGCTCAGTCGTGTTCGACTCTTCACGACCCCATGAATCACAGCACGCCAGGCCTCCCTGTCCATCACCAACTCCCGGAGTTCACTCAAACTCATGTCCATCGAGTCGGTGATGCCATCCATCCACCTCATTCTCTGTCGTCCCCTTCTCCTCCTGCCCCCAATCCCTCCCAGCATCAGAGTCTTTTCCAGTGAGTCAACTCGTCGCATAAGGTGGCCAAAGTATTGGAGTTTCAGCTTTAGCATCAGTCCTTCCAATGAACACCCAGGATTGATCTCCTCTAGAATGGACTGATTGGATCTCCTTGCAGTCCAAGGGACTCTCAAGAGTCTTCTCCAGCACCACAGTTAAAAAGCATCAATTCTTCGGCGATCAGCTTTCTTCACAGTCCAACTCTCACATCCATACATGACCACGGGAAAAACCATAGCCTTGACCAGACGGACCTTGGTTGGCAAAGTAATGTCTCTGCTTTTTAATATGCTATCTAGATTGGTCATAACTTTCCTTCCAAGGAGTAAGCGTCTTTTAATTTCCTGGCTGCAGTCAGCATCTGCAGTGATTTTGGAGCCCAAAAAAATAAAGTCTGACACTGCTTCCACTGTTTTTCCATCTATTTCCCATGAAGTGATGGGACCAGATGCCATGATCTTTGTTTTCTGAATGTCGAGCTTCGAGCTAACTGCTCTTAAAATACACGTCTAATTGCATTGTATGTATTTGTTTACACGTCTTTCCCCACCACCTGACAAATCTTTTCACAGGAAGCCACACATTACTCATCTCTGAGTTTCTAGCAGCGGGGACAGTTCCCAGGGCAGGTCTGGGAGAAGCAGTTCTCCCAGGAGAGAAACTGTCTCCTCAGCTGTGTCACAGGACATCATGGGCCCTTTGGCTAATAAAAGGAGGCCCTCTAGACAAACCAGGATGGTGGGAGTGGGGGACCAATATGTATGAACAGGTAAAGAGAGTCATGTAACAAATGACTCCACCCAGAGTAAGAAACAGCACATTAGAAGTCCATTTGGGATCTTCTGCATTGTCTCTGGCTTGTCCATTAAAATTGTTCAATAAAATTGCCTGGTTCTGGGGAAATTGAACAAGCAGCTCTCTGTCCTGCTCTGACCCACGAATGGAAGAAGAGTGTTGAAAGCTGAGATGCTTGGGAGATTCAGTCTTTAGCAAGCACAGGAAATCACAAGGAGAACCTACCCAAAAAATGCAGACCTCAGCAAATCTGTAGAAATCTTGGGCAGGACTTGAACTTCCCATGGATTTGAGATGGCATTCAAAGAATTTCAAGCAGTTTTAAACCTTAAAGGATAGGATACTACGAGATAGTGGGGCTACAATCACCAACAGGGGATGCTCAATAAATGCTGACTGGATGAAAGACAGACTACAGGTTGCTAAATGCATAAAGCTGGTACCTAAAGTTACTGGTAGGCAGCATTTATATAACTATAAAAATACATGCAGTTGTAATGACAAAACGAGGTTAAGAGTGAAACTGTGTTATCAAGAGTAATACAATGTTTCACAGCACCCAGAGAACAGACCATGGAGAGATAACCATGTGAATGTAATGATCACAGCGGGAGTGAGACATCCTACAGAAATAAATAAGAAGTATGAGCTCCGTCTCTGGTAAAAACAAATATGTGGATATTTTAGACATTTTGATGACTGACTGAATTTTTCTTCTTACCAACATGACTCAGTTCAGTTCAGTTCAGTCGCTCAGTCGTGTCCGACTCTTTGCAACCCCATGAACTGCAGCACGCCAGGCCTCTCTGTCCATCACCAACTCCTGGAGCTTACTTAAACTCATGTCCATTGAGTCAGTGATGCCATCCAACCATCTCATCCATCCTGTGTCAACCCCTTCTCCTCCTGCCTTCAATCTTTCCCAGCATCAGAGTCTTTGCTAATGAGTCAGTTCTTCGCATCAGGTGGCCAAAGGATTGGAGTTTCAGCTTTAGCATCAGTCTTTCCAATGAAGAGCCAGGACTGATCTCCTTTAAGATAGACTAGTTGGATCTCCTTGCAGTCCAAGGGACTCTCAAGAGTCTTCTCCAACACCACAGTTCAAAAGCATCAATTCTTCGCGCTCAGCTTTCTTTAGAGTTCAACTCTCACATCCATATATGACCACTGGAAAAACCATAGCTTTGACTAGATGGACCTTTTTTTGGCAAAGTAACGTCTCTGCTTTTTAATATGCTGTCTAGGTTGGTCATAACTTTTCTTCCAAGGAGTAAGCGTCTTTTAATTTCATGGCCGCAGTCACCATCTGCAGTCATTTTGGAGCCCAAGAAAATAAAGTCTGTCACTGTTTCCATTGTTTGCCCATTGCCCGACATGACTAATGCCAAGTAAATAAAATCTTGCTGCTGCTGCTGCTAAGTCACTTCAGTCGTGTCCGACTCTGTGTGACCCCACAGACGGAAGCCCACCAGGCCCCCCCGTCCCTGGGATTCTCCAGGCAAGAACACTGGAGTGGGTTGCCATCTCCCTTAGGAGAAGATAAATGAGAAAGCCATGGGAGAATTAACTAAAGTCCTTAGGATTAGCACTGGGGGGAGAAAAAATTAACTAGCTGGCACAGTGTTGTATCGTAAATAGGTGGGACACTAAGCGAAGAATAAACGCATGAGCTGGAAAGCAGAGTAAGTGGAAAAGGTAAAGATAAGTGAAAAATCCTGGGTCAGAGGACAGAGATCTCATTCTACACTATTTTATTTTTGATTTGAGGATGAGAAATTCTGTGCAATGGTGAGAGTGTTTTGCAGGAATGTAAAAGGATATGATGAAAGAATTTTTATGAATCTGTATTTTAGAATTAAAAATACAAGTAGGCAAAAATAACATAATTTAGAATGCAAAGCAATTGAAATTCAGATCACTGACTTTCTAAATGTTAAGCCTCAGATACATTTTGGAGCTCTCTGAGATGACTCTATTTGCACACTTTGATGTTTTGCTTTGCTTTTCTCTCACGATTAAAAATATCTCTGTGTTGTTGCTGAAACAGAGTTTGATTGTTCAGAGCAGGCATCTAGATAACTTGCCTCACTGTTAGTTTTGGAAGGAAGACTACAGAAAGAACAACAAAAGTGCATTCAAATTAGTTTTTTTAAGATAGAGATAGAATCAGGATCACATCCTAATAAAAAAACTGCAGTGTTTTTATATGATATCCTTCCAAATGTACAATTACATTTAGAAAACTAAAAGGGATTTAGCAATTCTGGCAAATTCAAAACAACTCATATATATATAATGTATACACACATTATACACATATATATGCAGATCATTATACAGAAATATAAATGAATACACACACACAAACTGGAGAAGGAAATAGTAACCCACCCCAGTATTCTTGCCTGGAAAATCCTATGGACAGGATTGTCTACAGATGACTATGCCATGCCATAGTCATCACACAATGTTGACACTCAGTCACATTCAGGTTGTTTAAAAGTCATTTACTCTGGGAGTTGGAATGTGCATTTTAATGGATAAATGTGGATATCATAGCAATCCTGAGAGCATCACCTGCTCTTCAGCAAGCACAGTCTTATTTGCAGAAATACTCTTCAGAATGGAACAAGCAAAACCAGTAATGTCCAAGATAATATTTAACTTGAACGCCTCTAAGTTGTAAAACTTCATCTCCAAAGAGAAATACTGAAGTCCCATCAGAGACTGTGGTGTTCAATTCTTCTTTTTGAACACATTTTTCTTGAACGATGATCTCTGCTATTGAATTCAGTTGCTGATACCACAAACTTCTGAATTTTCACATGGCAAATACATTGATAGATGACATACTGACAATTTTTTACAATTTACAGCTTCCCTGGAAAAAGGGAAGAAGATCCCAGAATTCACTATCATGTAGTGATGTAGTGTACAACAAATATTTTTTTTTTCTATCTGATACTAGCTTTTGCTAAAACCCAAATCTATAAACTGTGGATCCTGGCACAAATACCCAAATGAAAAAGGGCTATAGCCAAGAAAGCAATGTGGTTAAAATCAAGACGTCCTGTTGCAAATGTTTAAAGCCAAACAACTATGCCTTCAGAACCTGCACACCTGCTGCTTGCGGAAGACCATGCTTACAAATCGCTTGGCTACAAAAGCTGCAAAATGGTTGAAGTCAAAGTTAAGTCACGAATTCATGAAAGTGAAAGTCACTCAGTCGTGTCCAGCTCTTTGCAACCCCATGGACTATACAGTTCATGGAATTCTCCAGGCCAGAATACTGGAGTGGTTAGGCTTTCCCTTCTCCAGGGCATCTTCCCAACCCAGGGATCAAACCCAAGTCTCCCACATTGCAGGCAGATTCTTTACCACCTGAGCCATCAGGGAAGACCATACATGATGATTAAAAAGAAAGTCTCATTTGGACCCAAGGTTATTGGGAAAGATGAACTATTCTAACGTATAGATAACTGGAGTTTATGTCTCAAAATGTCCAAACGTTGATTATCTGTCATTGTATTCCATGCTCCTCTGCCTTTGTCAACAGATTTTCAGTGACATAATCCTTCTCTAAACACCATTGCTGTCACTGTCAACACTCTCATGTCCTAATGGTTTCTTGGCACATCACTGATGACTAAGAAATATTTGTTGGCCGATGGTATTACATGTAGAGGAGATGTGCGTCTATATCATTTGACTGCAAGGTAGTATATAGTTTCAATTGTTAAATATGCTTTTCTTTTTTTTTTGATGAAGGAATTTTTTTTGGTATTGGCATTCTGCCTTTCTTCCTTTCTACTGTTAGTGTGGTCTCTGCAGCTGTCTGTACTTCTTGTTGCATTTATGCTTCATACGTGCTACTTATTAAGAAATCAGGTAACTAGAGTTTGGTAGAATTGTTTATAAATTCAGAATAAAGAGACTTGGGATAAAACCTAAAGGCTTCAACCGTAAACAAAGTTCAGGAGTTTTGTAGATTTGTCTAGGTTTTTTAAAAATTATCTTCTAGGTAAATGAAGTTGCTGGATAAGGGTGGTGTTTATATAGCTAATAAACTAATACTACTTTTTTTATTAAATAAAATATATAGTCACATTTTATATATTCTCTTAAAATTGTCACACAACACAGATAACATCAAATTTATCATTTTAATCATTTTTACCTGTCAGTTCAGTAGTGCTAAGTGCATTTACATAATGCAGTCTTCAGAATTCTTTCTATCTTGCAAAATTGGAATGTTATACCCATCAAACCAGTTCCCCTCTTCTCCAGCTCCTGACAGCCATCATTCTGTCTCTATGAATCTGAGTAAGTGGAACTTCATGTAAGTGGACTCACAAACGGTTTGTCTTTTTTGTTACTGACTTATTTCACTTAGCATAACGTCCTCAAGGTTCATCCATGTTGTAACATGTGAACACTCTCTTATTTGTTTTATCATAATTAAAATTTTAATATCAATCAAAATATCATTAAAAGCCAAGGTCATAAGGGGGGAAGGGGTGGGATGGAAGGAACTGGGAGATTGGGTTTGACACATATACACTATTGATACCATGCATAAAACAAACAACTGTTGAGAACCTAGTGTATAGCACAGGGAACTCTGCTTAATGCACTGTGGTGACCTGAATGAGAAGGAAGTCCAAAACAGAGAGGTTATATGTATGGCTGATTTATTTTGCTGTGCAGCAGAAGCTAACGCAATACTGTAAAGCAACTACACTCCAATAAAAATTAATTAATAAAAAAATCATCATAAAAATCCAAGATCATGAAACCTATACCTGCCTATATGAAGAAAGAAAATTCTGAGGGAGTATATGTCTGCCCATGAAAGAAACAAGATTCCAAAAGGTGGTGGTTACATACATTATAGCATATCAGTACAGTGGATTATTATGGGGACACATAAAAAGTGAGCAAATTTTTATACATGTTACCTTGGAGAGGAGCTTTGACCACAAGTGAAGAAAGCAAGTTGCTAAATGGTATGGTAATATTTCACATTTCTGTATGAAACATATATGTGTATGTGTAGAAGTTCTGGAAGTATCTCTGGGGGTGGGATTATGTTGCCTTTCATATTTGACTTTTTACTCTCTTGAATTGTTTTCAGATCTTTGTGTGTACATTTCCTCATAATCAGGAAAACAAACAATAAGAACAATTTTAATTTTTTTAAAAAAGAAATAAAGATGATGATGATGATAAGGAAATAGTAGGCTGCAGACTTATCCACAAATATGCTGCTGCTGCTGCTGCTGCTAAGTCGCTTCAGTCGTGTCTGACTCTGTGCGACCCCATAGACGGCAGCCCATCAGGCTCACCCGTCCCTGGGATTCTCCAGGCAAGAACACTGGAGTGGGTTGCCATTTCCTTCTCCAATGCAGGAAAGTGAAAAATGAAAGTGAAGTCCCTTAGTCGTGTCCGACTCTTAGCGACCCCATGGACTGCAGCCTACCAGGCTCCTCCGTCCATGGGATTTTCCAGGCAAGAGTCCTGGAGTGGGTTGCCATTGCCTTCTCCGATCCACAAATATAAAAAATAAAAATTCATTGCCAAGAAATGGGTATGTTTTAAGTTTAATTTATGTTAATTTCTCATGTTAGTCCAACATTCTAAGCCAACTAAACAACAAACAGCAAAAAACAAAAATTCTAATACAGGTTTCATACATTCAAGAATGAGTCAATCTGAAAACAAATATTTTCGGGCACACTTTTCATTTCTGTGGAGTTGGTAAATAGTGACCTTGGGTAATGATGTGATAAGAGGCTCTTGAAGCAGACGCCCAGACTACAGAGCTCTATGACATTACAAGAAAGCCCTTCAGCATACGGGACACTACATAAATGAGAAGGAAGCTAACAATATCCATGAGCGTGTTTCAAAGGACTTGGCAATGAGTCACAAGTTCTCCAACCATGAATCTTTGACATGTTTTTCACTTTACACAGCCGGTGTCTATAACTGGTAATGAACAAGTGTGTGAAGACTGGAAAGCCAGTTGTACACCAGGGCATAGTGTTAGGACTGTGATGTGTTATTAAAGCCTCTGGCTTACAGAATAGAAAATGAAAAAGACGCAACTCTTTACAGTCATCTGGACTGAGAGCAAGAAACAAAAAAGGTTTGGATGCTGAGCTGCCATGAATATGCAACTCCCTTTTAAAATGCGATAAACAACATATGTCTAAATCAGAAAGGACATAAATGACAAAATTCCCATTGGAGAAGTCTTTACTCACAGAACATTCAAAAATTAATGACCTGTCTGATATGCTTTCTCAGTGTGCATATTTAAGGGACTTTATTAAATAATACTAAAACATTGTATTTTAATAGGTTATCAAGAATTTTCACATCAATCACCACTCCCAATTTTGTGGTCTGGAACCAAAGAGTCCCCAAGCCATACATACTTCTGAATGTGTGGAAGGTAAAATGAACCAGAATCCAATTTACTCAAGTCATATTCAGAAGTGATTCTCAAATAAAAAGCATTAGTTTCTTCCCAGGAACACAGTTTCATCTGTGGTTGCTTATAAAATGTAATCAGATTCTTTGTTCCATTGGGGCTCTAATTTTATTTTCATATGCCTCTTATCACCAAATAAGACTGAAACAAGAATTTACATCTCATAGGTGTGGTTTAGAGCAGGGGTAGACATACAGCCTGCAGGGCAAACTTGATCTACCACCTGTTTTTGTATGGCCCTTGAGCTAAAGAGTCCAAAGATGTAAAAACATTATCAGTCTTTCCAGGAGAGCAATTGCTTAACATATTTACCTTCTGACTCTCCAAAAAGAGTTTTCTGGCCACTGTTTTAAAGTAGAAAGAACTGGAACTAAACAGACAGCAAAAAGACTTTGAGTTATTTTTCACACGATGTGATTTTGGGCTGGTTAAAGACCTTCTCTGGGTTTCAATACTCCTGTAACATATGGTCTCTTTTAATTTAATTCTAATTTGTGCTTCAAGGCTACACTGTAGCTATTTAAGAAATTCTAACAAACCTAAGTTGCACAGCACCCAGAGAATAGCACTGTGACATCAATTTGCTCTGGATAAAGTCAAGTTGTGTCAGGGTGAAAGGAAGTCATTATGGTGTTTACAACTTTCTAAATGTCAAACCAAAAAGTTTGAATAACACAGGTTTGTTTATGAATGGCCAAGGCTACAGAGACTGAGGCAAGAACTAGCTCTAGTGCAAGGGCTACTTTTTTTCTTTTTAAATTGTTTGTTTATTTGACTGTGCCAGATCTTAGTTATGGCATGCAGGATCTAGTTCCCTGAGAAGGGATTGAACCCAGGCCCCTTGCATTGGAACACAGAGTCTTAGCCACTGGACCATCAGGGAAGTTTCTTAAATTTTACTTTAAGCAGTTTTATCAGTTCAGTTCAGTTGCTCAGTCATGTCCTACTCTTTGCGATCCCATGGACTGCAGCACGCCAGGCCTCCCTGTCCATCACCAACTCTTGGAGCTTACTTAAACTCATGTCCATCGAGTCAGTGATGCCATCCAACCATCTCATCCTCTGTTCTCCCCTTCTCCTCCTGCCTTCAATCTTTCCCAGCATCACGGTCTTTTCCAATAGGCCAGTTCTTTGCATCAGGTGGCCAAAGGATTGGAGCTTCAGCATCAGCATCAGTCCTTCCAATGAATATTCAGGGCTGATTTCCTTTAGGATGGACTGGTTGGATCTCCTTGCAGTCCAAGAGATTCTCAAGAGTCTTCTCCAACACCACAGTTCAAAAGCATCAATTCTTCAGCGCTCAGCTTTCTTAATGGTTCAACACTCACATCCATACATGACTACTGGAAAAACCATAGCTTTAACTAGACAGACCTTTATCAGCAAAGTAATGTCTCTGCTTTTTAATATGCTGTCCAGGTTGGTCACAGCTCTTCTTCCAAGGAGCAAGTGTCTTTTAATTTCATGGCTGCAGTCACCATCTGCAGTGATTTGGAGCCCAAGAAAATAAAGACTGTTTCTGTTTCCATCGTTTCCCCATCTATTTGCCATGAAGTGATGGGACCGGATGCCATGGTCTTAGGGCCTCTGGGTCCTGGTGCGTACAAGGTTTTTTTGAGCCCTCTGAGCATCTCTGGCAGGTATGGGGTTTGATTCTAAACGCAATTTCACCCTCCTACCATTTTGGGGGGCTTCTCCTTTGCCCTTTGATGTGGGGTGTCTTTTTTTGGTGGGATCCAACATTCTTCTGTAGATGATTGTTCAGCAATGAGTTGCAATTTTGGCGTTCTCCAAGCAGGTTTATAGTCTTCAGATAAACAATAGGGTCAGTCCTGTGCCTTGACTTTGAAATCTCCTATGACTTTTACCAGGACCTACAAATCGAAGATGTTCACCACATTCTATGGCCTGACATCTGAGGCCTGGGAGTGAGCTGAGAATGTGCTTTTAGCGCTAAGACAGGAGCAATATGCACCGGGGATGACCAAGAACCAGAGCAAGTGAGAAGCACATCCTAAAACATACATAGAAGTGTAATAGGCCTGTAATAGCCCAAACAGATCTGAATAAAAGGACCAGGAGGGGAACATACTGGTGTAGATTTCAAGACATGTTATATAAAACTAGAGTCATGAAGCACTGTGGTGCTGCTATAGAGATAGACAACAGACAGATGGAAAAACAGAGAAGCCAGACTTAGACCTGCATACGCGGAAACCTTGTATATGACAGAGCTAGCACCGCAGATCCCTGGGCAAAGGATAACCAGTCAGTCAATGGTGCTGAGTCAGCTGGTCATCCGTACAGAAAATAATGCAGAGTTTCTCCATCTCATACCTTACAAAGGATACACACCAAAATGCACTAAGGATTCAAAGCGACAAGATGCAATATTTAAACTTTTATAAGAAAATTTGAGTGTCTGTTTATGACTTCAGCAGAGAAGGCTATATAAACAAGATGTAAAATCACAGATTATATATGAAAAGATTGATAAATTCTGCTATGTTCAAATGAAAATATTTTCTCTTTATCAAAGATACTATAAAGAGAATGAAGAGATAAATTATAAACTGCAATATGATATGCACAACACATACAGCTAATGGAGAGTTAGAATCCCTGAGAATCAAAAAGGCAAGAATAGACAACAGATATGACCAGCCATTTCACAGAAGAGGGAACACAAACAGTCCATAAACATATATAAATATGTGCAACATCATTAGAAAACTGAAAAACTGTATATTTAATCAAAATTTAGGTATAAGTTCACATGTACCGTTTTTTAAAACTTTTTATCTTGTATTGGGATATAGCCAATGAACAATGTTGTGATAATTTACAGTGAATGGTGAAGGGACTCAGTCATACATACACATGGATCCATTCTCCCTCCAACCCTCACTGCAATCCAGGCTGCACATAACATTAGATAGAGTTCCATGTGCTGTACAATAGGTCCTTGTTGGTTATCTACTTTAAATATAGCAGTGTGTACATGAGCATTCCAACCCTCCTAACTATCCTGTGCCCCCTGCGACCATAAGTTTGTCCTATAACTCTGTGAATCTCTTTCTGTTTTGTTAGTATTCATTATTTTTTGATTCCACATATAAGGGATGTCATAAGATATTTCTTCTTCTCTGTCTGACTTATTTCACTCAGTATGACATTCTCTGGGTCCATCCATGTTGCTGCAAGTGGCATTATTTCATTCTTTTTAATGACTAAGTAATATTTCATTGTATACATACATGTACCATTTGACAAAAGTAAAAGTGGGTCCCATGTATGCTTAGTCATGTCCAACTCTTTGCGACCTAAGCCTGCCAGGCTCCTCTGTCCATTGGATTCTCCAGGCAAGAATACTGGAGTGGGTAGCCATTCCCGTCTCCAGGGTATTTTCCTGACCCAGGGATCTAATCCAGGTCTCCTGTACTGCAGGCAGATTCTTTACTGCCTGAGTCACCAGGGAACCTTAAAAGTGGGTCTCAGACTGTCAAAAATTAAGTCCGACAGCTCCAAATGTTGGTGAAGATGAGAAGAAACAGAACCTCCCATACCCTGCTGAGAGACTGTTAGCTATTTTCCAACAAGAACACTGGAAATGTTAGCATTTTCTAATCAAGATAACAGTGTGCACACCCCACTCCATGGCAATTCCACACCCAGGATCCTCCCTAGAGAGACCCTGGCACACGCACACCAGGACAAATGTATGAACATATTCACAGCAGTATTGCTTCTAATAGTAAAAATGGCAACCCCCCACAGATATTTCAAGGAAGGATGAAAAAAAATCAAGTTTATTACATTCATAAGATGACATATTATATAGCAATGAAAACGAGACTACAGTTTTACAATAAAGAAGGATGACTTGAGAAAAGCACATCTACCTGTTCTAATTCACAGGAAGTGAAGATCACATAAGATTGGAGTTACAGAGGTTCTACAGGAGAGATGGGGCTAGAACTGGGTTCTACAGACTGTAAGATTCAGAAGAAGAGATCTATTGGGGAAGATGTATCATGAAAGAAGAATAATAAGTGAAGACTGAAAGTAAAAGTTAAGTCACTCAGTCGTGTCTTTTGCGACCCCGTGGACTGTAGTCCACCAGGTTCCTCCATCCATGGGATTCTCCAGGCAAGAATACTGGAGGTAGGTTGCCATTTCCTTCTCCAGGGGATCGTCCCAACCCAGGGATCGAACCCAGGTCTGGTGAAAAAAATGCAAGGCATATTGAGGACTTCATGCTATTTGACTCAGCTGGCTAGAGTGAGGAGAGCAGGAAGGGAAGGGTGGGATTGTCCACTGAGAAAGCAGTTGACTTGTAGATTACTGACACTGAAATCGAGCATCCTGACACAGTTGGATGCAGCCTGGACCACACATTCCTGGGGAACCCCCCAAGGTTATCCTCAGATAACCTTCAAAGTACCCCAGCATGTAATAGGACCCAGCATTGTTCTGGTGGCTATACCACGTTGGTGACATATGACCGTGGTAGGCAGAACTGCTTTTCCTCAAGCGATATTTAGTGTTCAAAAATAGATGGCTTAGGCTAAAGTATGTTATTTTTTTTAAGTTTACTTTTAATGCCCTCTTTCCCCTCTACTTTCCTTTGGGAATTTCTCAGCTCTTCCCCTCTTCCCCGTCCTTCCCTCCCCCACCACTGTTGTTTTAAGTAAAAATGATTTTGTTAAAACTTTAGGTAAAACAATTTTAATGTGTTAGAAATATTTGATACAGCGCAGGTTCTTTTACTTTTTGTGTGTTAATTTTTTTTTCTTATTTTTTATTTTGAATCTTGCTCCTCTCTCTGGAATTCTGTGTCAAGGTAACTTCTATATGTGCAAGTGTGTGTGTCAGAGAGAGGAGGAAAGAGATAGGAAAGGAAATAAGTGGCGAGAGAGAAATACTTGGAAGAGATATTTATGTCGTTTTAATCTGTGTTTGGGGCTTCCTTCATAGCTCAGTTGGTAAAGCATCTGCCTGCAATGCAGGAGACCCGGGTTCGATTCCTGGGTTGGGAAGAACCCCTTGAGAAGGAAATGGCAACCCACACCAGTATTCTTGCCTGGAGAATCCCATGGACAAAGGAGCTTGGTAGGCTACTGTCCATGGGGTTGCAAGAGTTGCACACGATTTAGTAACTAAACCACCACCAGTCTGTGTTTGATTTTTACTAATATTTTAAGTCTGAGTGACTAAGCATTCCATTTGCATGGGGGTATTATCTTTTGTCATCATTTTCCTAGAACTTTTCCTCTAAGGCACCAAGAACTCCTTTTTAGTAACCTAGAATGAAAGGCCAGGGGTGTAGGAGTGGGAAAGGTTAGGGGTGCAGACAGCAAGCCCCCTGAGTTGTCCTACTAGAGCTCTGGCAAGGGGGTGGGAGTGGGTGTCTTTGCCCTTTCACAGGCCTGGTTTTCCTTGTCCAGGACTTAGATTTCTACCTGGGGCTATCTCAAAGTCATCCTCCTCCAGGGGTTTCCCTAGAACCCCCCTCAGACCACAGAAATGGTGACATGTTATATGACTATAGGGCAAGAGCTTTGGAGTCAGGCATCTAGAGTTCAAATCCCTGCTCTATCATTCTCTAGCTGAGAAAACTATACCAAACCCTCCTTAGTTTCAGTTTTGCTATTCTGAAATTGAGCTATGATGATGACTACTTCCTTATGGCTTGATAGGAGGCTTGGCTGAGATGGTAACATGTAAAATCGTATGCGAGTGTATAAGTGCCAGTGTTTGCCATCGTGGCTGCCTGCGATCTGGCCTGTGCTCCTCAACCCTTGCTATAAGTCACCTCAGGGTCTTCTGAAAATGAAGATTCTCATTCAGTAAGTCTGGTGCGGGGGTCTGCATCCCCAGTAAATATCCAGGTGATACCCAGTATATGGGTCTGCAGGCCACACTTTGAGCAGAAGGATTCAAACAATTCCTTCTACTCCTTTTGGTTCCACGATAATTCACTTTCCCCCCCTCCTGGCTCTCCTCTTGCTCTCTCATCCTTTTATTCCTGCCCTCTCCCTAGTCCCTATCCCGATCTATTAAAATCATATCCATTTTTCAGGACCATACCAATTGATGGCAGTCACTTCCCTGGTGGCTCAGATGGTAAAGAATGTGCCTACAATATGGGAGACCTGGGCTCTATCCCTGCATTGGGAAGATGCTCTGGAGAAGAGAAATGGTAATCCACTCCAGTATTCTTGCCTGGAGAATCCCATGGACAGAGGAGCCTGGCGGGCTACAGTCCAGGGGTTCTCCAAGAGTTGGATACGACAGAGTGACTAACACACTAGAATCATGCAGGGAACTCTTAAAACCCTCCAAAAACCAGGATACAGCCCAGACCAAGTGAATCAGATCCCCAGAGGCTGAACTCAGGCATCAGTATTTTGGAAAATTGACCACTGATTTTCATTGGGGAGACCCAGGTGAGAGCTGCTGCCCTAGAATCTCAGCTCAGAGGCTCCCCATCTCCACAGATACACGGCAGACTTGCCAAGACCCTTCGCTTATGACATTTGACTTCTTGCTATTGGATTCAGTTACATAGACCTTATCATATTCAACCTAATCAAATGAGAGCACTTTAAAAGCAGGAACTGTGTCTTAACAAGATTTAAAGCTCAAGAAACTCGAAAGAGAGTGTCTTGAACTTGAGAAGATTTCAAAAAAATATTTATCGTACTGTGATGTATACCAGTATACTGAGATGCATTCTAATGAGTTTCCATCATTACAAAACAGCATATAGTACTATCATTGATAAAGTACCATATTTGCTTCCTTGTTATTTTAAATTTTGATCCATAATAATTTCAACTACAAATTAATCTTCTCAAGAAAATGTACTCATCTCTGGGATGATTAACAAATTTAAAAATAAATTCCAATATGAGATATAAATTCTGTCACTATGGGGTATAATAAAAACATTGCATGTCCCGAAGCCCTGAAAATAAATCCTCTCATTATAAAGGAATATCACAATGCTTGTGCTATTGCAGATTGCTGATCTAGAACAAAAGAATTTACTATTGGTTCTAGCTATCACATATAGATAAGACTGTTTAAAACTGAACTAACAGATGTATCAGACCTCTAAATTTCAAGATAACATGGGGAAGTATTATACCATTTTTGTAAAGTAACCAATTACTTCTAAGGACACTTTTGTTTCTTAAATGGAATATAATTGAATATTTTTATAACCTTCATTTACACAATTTAAAAGGTGAACAGAGAGGATGCACGAATCTTGTTTTTCATCACTGCTGTTGCACCTGTACACAGGTTCCTGAACTGTACACCCATGCATATGACCAGCCGTTAGTCAAGGATGCGTGTGTGCTCACTCGGTCGCCAGTCATGTCCGACTCTTTGTGACCCATAGACTGTAGCCCTGCTGGGTTCTGCTGTCCATGGGATTCTCCAGGCAAGAATACTGGAGTGGGTTGCCATTTCTTCCTCCAGGGGATCTTCCCAACCCAGGGATCGAACCCAGGTCTCTCCTATGTCTCCTGCATTGGCAGGCATATTCTTTACCCCTGAGCCACCTGGGACACCCTTTAGTCAAGTATCAGTCAGTTCAGTTCAGTTCAGTCGCTCGGTTGTGTCCGACTCTTTGCGACCCCATGAATCACAGCACGCCAGGCCTCCCTGTCCATCACCAACTCCCAGAGTTCACTCAAACTCATGTCCATAGAGTCGGTGATGCCATCCAGCCATCTCATTCTCTGTCGTCCCCTTCTCCTCCTGCCCCCAATCTTTCCCAGCATCAGAGTCTTTTCCAGTGAGTCAACTCGTTGCATGAGGTGGCCAAGGTACTGGAGTTTCAGCTTTAGCATCAGTCCTTCCAATGAACACCCAGGATTGATCTCCTCTAGAATGGACTGGTTGGATCTCCTTGCAGTCCAAGGGACTCTCAAGAGTCTTCTCCAGCACCACAGTTAAAAAGCATCAATTCTTCGGCGATCAGCTTTCTTCACAGTCCAACTCTCACATCCATACATGACCACAGGAAAAACCATAGCCTTGACTAGGCGGACCTTGGTTGGCAAAGTAATATCTCTGCTTTTTAATATGCTATCTAGGTTGGTCATAAGTTTCCTTCCAAGGAGTAAGCGTCTTTTAATTTCCTGGCTGCAATCAGCATCTGCAGTGATTTTGGAGCCCCCAAAAATAAAGTCTGACACTGTTTCCACTGTTTTTCCATCTATTTCCCATGAAGTGATGGGACCAGATGCCATGATCTTAGTCTTCTGAATGTTGAGCTTCAAGCCAACCTTTTCACTCTCCTCTTTCACTTTCATCAAGAGGCTTTTTAGTTCCTCTTCACTTTCTGCCATAAGGGTGGTGTCATCTGCATATCTGAGGTTATTGATATTTCTCCCGGCAAACTTGATTCCAGCTTGTGCTTCTTCCAGCCCAGCGTTCCTCATGATGTACTCTGCATATAAGTTGAATAAGCAGGGTGACAATATACAACCTTGACGTACTCCTTTTCCTATTTAGTCAAGTATACAGAAAATTAAAAACTGGTCTGTTTTTTAAGATTTGTATTTCCATGTGCGCACACTCACAAACATGCTTGACAACACGAGTTTTTTCCCAAGGATCCAGACACACAGTGAGGGAACATTTTTTTAGGTCGCTGATTAAATAGGAAAGCTACATATAAGCAAGAGACAAAGTGTGGTTGAGGCAAGTCTGGGAATAAAATGTGAAAATCCCTGGATTCTTGGTCCTGTGTTCAGCTAGGCAATTGTTGGTAACAAGATTAAGCTAGAGAAGAGGACTTCATAAGAAAAACACCAACAAGGGATTCTGTTAGCCCACCTCTAGAAACTCAGAAATTCTGTATTATGAGTCAGCATGGGCCCCTTCATGTATATGATGAATTTAGTAATGCTTATGAGAGTCCCTGCCAGGATGAGAGTGAAGGAGAAGGGGAAAGGGAGAAGCAAAAGTAATTAAGGTAGAAAGAAAGGAGAGAGACAAAAAGAAGCGAAGGAAGAAAAAATCAAAATCAAGCTAGTACTGAGTTACACCTAAAAATAAGAGCTTAGATTTATTGTACATTCATGTGCCAGGCATTGTTTTTTAATTGAATTATAGTTGATTACAATGTGGTATTATTTTCAGGTGTACAGCAGAGCGGGGCTTCCTTGGTGGCTCAATGGTGACGAACTCACCTGCCGATACAGGAAACTGCGGGTTCAATCCCTGGGTCAGGAAGATCCCCTGGAAGAGGACATGGCAACCCACTCCAGTATTCTTGCCTGGAAAAATCCCATGGTCAGAGTAGCCTAGTTGGGCGAGTCCATGGAGTCACAAAGAGTTGGACACGACTTAGCGGCTATACAACAACGTACAGCAACGTGATTCAGTTATACATATATATATATTTTTTTCTGATTCTTTTCCATTATAGGTTATACATGATATTGAATATAGTTCCCTGTGCTATACAGTAGGTCCCTGCTGCTTATTTTATATATAGTAATGCATATATGTTAGTCCCAAACTCCTAATTTATCTCTCTCTCCCATCCTTTCGCTTTTGGTAACCATAAGTATGTTTTCTACGTGAGTCTATTTCTGTTTTTGGCATTGGTCTAAGTATGCTATTTATATTATTTCATTTAATCTTTACAACATACTACAGTTGAAAAAAACCTGAGGCCCAGAGAGACTCAGTAATTTTCCCAAGGTCACCCAGCTAGTAAATAGTGAAACTTAGATTCGAATTCAGATAGTCCAGATCTACCATGTGCCACTGAGATGTCAATCAGTGATATTCATGCTGCAAATTGCCCTTCTCATGAATAATGTAAGCTCCATGCTATCAAAGATCTTATTATTTTTCACTACTATATTCCCAGGTTCTAATTAAGATTGTAAGTAAATGAATATTTATGAAGCCCTGACTATGTGCCTGGCAATGATCTAGCTGCTGGAGATCCAGACATGAACATCCCATATTCAAGAAGCTTTTGCTCTAAGGGAATGTTTAGATTATGGTGATAATTTTTAAAATATTCGTAAATTTTTTTCTGTGGAATATTATTGCTGAGAAAAAAATGAACTGGGAGATAAAAACAGACTTTGCTCCTGTGATATATGGCTTCTTTTTAAATTTTATTTTTACTTATTTTTGGCCATGCTGAGCAGCATGTGGGATCTTAGTTCCTTCACCAAGTATTGAACTCGTGCCCTCTGCAATGGAAGAGTCGATTCTTAGCCACTGGACCACCAGGGAAGTCCCTGTGGCTTCATTTTTAACACCAGCATCATCGTTCTAGAACAAACAGCAAACTTGGGATGCTGAAGAAAGACAGCCAAAGTATAGAAATTAAGGTTTCAAGAAATACATAGAATAAAAATGGTAACATTTACTAAGAAGGACAATTAAATATGAAAAAAAAATTCCATGGAAATAGTCATGAATACAGACTAGGCTAAATTACCCAGCAGTCTGACCATAGGTGAGTTACACACTGCAGGCCAGCTAGAACTTGTGCTGCCTTGATCACCCACTGGACACCCTACAGTGTCACATCATGTTGAACACATGCTGCACTCAAATATCAAACTCAATGAACCTGTATTTAGTAGAACAAACAAGAATTCTGGAAAGGAATTCTGAACATGGATTTTTGTGCTGCTACCAACCTTAAAATCAAACTTATTAAATAGGGCTTAGTGCACTGGCATTCAGGTTAATGGTTAAGGTTGGTATTTAAAGTGTATTATCGTTTCTTAGCCACTGGACCGCCAGGGAAGTCCCTATGGCCTCATTTTTAACATCAGCATACCAGCAATATCGGTCCAGAATGAACAGCAAACTTGATACGCCAAAAAAAGACAGCCACAGTATAGAAATGAAGGTTTCAAGAAATACATAGAGTAAAAATGTTACATTTTTATGTAGCATTATGTAAATGTTACATGTCCTTCTTAACATTTGCTAAGAAGGACAATTAAATAAGAAAAAAAATTCCATGGGAATAGTCTAATAGAATATTAGCTAAGTTAATAATACAACATCCTTCAGTGTCTGAAGAATCTGTCAAAACAAGTAATGGTAAACTAGACCAATATCTTATTTGGGATTACGGGGTGCAAAACAAGTAATGGTAAACTAGACCAATATCTTATTTGGGATTACGGGGTGCTTATGATAATATGAATCTGATTATGTTTCCAATAGATGTATTTGTGTATACTCAGTTGCTAAGTCTTGTCTGACTCTTTCTCGACTCCATGGATTGTAGCTCACCAGGCTCCTCTGTCCGTGAGATTTCCCAGGCAAGAATACTGGAGTGGATTGCCATTTCCTTCTCCAGGGGATCTTCCTGACCCAGGAATCAAACCTGAGTCTCTTGCATCTCCTGCATTGGCAGCTGGATTCTTTACCACTGGGCCACCTGGGAAGTCCTTCCAATAGATCAGAGTTATAAATTTCAATAAGAGAAGTACATATGATTGGAATGCTTAAGTCCCATAAGTGGTTTTAAATCTCTTGTTCCATTCAGAATCCTTTCTATTCTACAATTGTTTTTGACTGCTGTCTGTAATCGGAGAAGGAAATGGCAACCCACTCCAGTACTCTTGCCTGGAAACTCCCATGGACGGAGGAGCCTGGTAGGCTGCAGTCCATGGGGTCGCTAAGAGTTGGACACGATTGAGCGACTTCACTTTCACACATTGGAGAAGGAAATGGCAGCCCGCTCTGGTATTCTTGCCTGGAGAATCCCAGGGACGGGCGAGCCTGGTGGGCTGCTGTCTAGGGGTCGCACAGAGTAGGACACGACTGAAGTGACTTAGCAGCAGCAGCTGTCTGTAATAACATCAGGCATTTCTCAGAATTTAGAATGAACTATTTGTTTCTTTAAACACATGACCCCATACCTTGGATTTCAGTCTGTTGAAATCAAGGTCAATGGAAAACTAATCTCTGCTTCCATTCTTTTTGCCTTCAGAGTTCAGCTAAAACCACTGACTGAGAGGAGAGCCCCCAAATACAGAGTAAGTCTGGGACAGATTTGCTTTTTCAACCCAAAATATGTTGGATTTTCTTTCTTTGATTTTCCTTATTTTGGATTTTGCTTTTTGAACTCACTAAACTATGTCCCTCCTATTAAACTACTGTTAAAATTTTACCAACAGGGGGAATTGTTTTCCTCTTGAGTGGAAAAGTTTCATGTCTTAAAACAGCCCATGAAGCTGTAAATAAGAGGATTTGTTTATATATAGAGAAAATATCCTTTTGCTCTTACGCAGATGCTAAGTCAATACTATTCAATCTTACTTTCTTGGTTCCTTATTGGGGCTGATAGACTCTAGAAGAGAGATTCAACAAGGTAACATCTCGATCTAATTACAGTAAATTATTTGTATAAGCAAAACTATTTTGAAAAACATTTGAGACATTTTCATGATTTTCTCATTAAAATTAAGTGTAAAAAATAGAATTTCTAACCTGAATTTCAGTAAATTACAGGGAAAAACTCTTACAAATTTTCTGCATTAAAAAAATTTGCATAATAAAATTTTAGAAAAAGATACAACCAAAAACCAAAAACCAAGCAGAGATTTGACCTTTGTAGTTGAACACTGAAACCATAAACTTAATTGTAATTAACACTGTGTAGCTGATTAAAGAGACAAGTTTAAAAATACAAAGCACAGAGAGAACTAAAACATTCTCTTAGAGAACCATACTTTGGGAATGTGTGCCTAGGTTTCTAGAAACTAGATATCAAACATTTTACCTCTATTTGTGCTGCTGAAGGGGATCAGAATATGTTACTTTGAAATTTTCTACTTTGGGTTAAGGATTATTTTGAGCCGAAGGTAAATGTCAATAGATAGAGAAAGTGCTCTCTGCCCTCCCCTTATCTGCCTAAAAGCAGGTTCTATATTCCCCTTACAAAGGTGTTCTCTCCTCTCCATTCCAGGAAAAGGAACAACCCTTATCCCCAGGGACAAAGCAACGAGATGAGTCTGCATAAACAAACTTAAGAAGTAACTTTTATCTACCATTCAGTCCAGTTCAGTTCAGTCGCTCAGTCATGTCCGACTCTCCGCGAACCCATGAATCACAGCACGCCAGGCCTCCCCGTCCATCACCAACTCCTGGAGTTCACTCAAACTCATGTCCAAAGAGTTGGTGATGCCATCCAGCCATCTCATTCTCGGTCGTCCCCTTCTCCTCCCACCCCCAACCTTTCCCAGCATCAGAGTCTTTTCCAGTGAGTCAACTCGTCGCATGAGGTGGCCAAAGTATTGCAGTTTCAGCTTTAGCATCAGTCCTTCCCCCATATATTTCAGTTCAATTCAGTCGCTCAGTTGTGTCCGACTCTTTGCGACCCCATGGACTGCAGCGTGCCAGGCCTCCCTGTCCATCACCAACTCGCAGAGTTCACTCAAACTCATGTCCATTGAGTCGGTGATGCCATCCAACCATCTCGTCCTCTGTCATCCCCTTCTCCTCCCACTTTCAATCTTTCCCAGCATCAGGGTCTTTTCCAGTGAGTCAGTTCCTCGCATCAGGTGGCCAAAGGATTGGAGTTTCAGCTTCAGCATCAGTATTTCCAATGAGTATTCAGGACTGATTTCCTTTAGGATGGCCTGGTTGGATCCACGTATTTAGCGCTTGCAAAAGCCCAGGCACTTCTGGGCTAGTCACTTCTCCACAATTTATTGTCCTTTGTTAAAATAGCATATAAACCCCCAAGTCTAACCACTTCCTGGTTTTTCACTACTTTTCTGTGAAGCTGTCATGCATATAAAAATATTAACATCAAATAAAAGTTGTATGCTTTTCTTCTGTTAATCTGGCTTCTGTTCATTTAATTTACAAGCCTCAGGTACAAGCACAAGAGGGTAGAGGAAAAGATATTCCTCTCCCATACTGATGCTGAAACTCCAGTACTTTGGCCACCTAATGTGAAGAGCCGATTCATTGGAAAAGACCCTGATGCTGGGAAAGATTGGGGGCATGCTACTGTCCATGGAGTTGATTTAGCAGCTGAACAACAACAATACTGCCATTTTGTGAGTCTGAGCAGTTTTGAGTTTTAGCTTTAGTGTATATGAGAAACATCCACCATCATCTTTCTTGTTTTCTAAAACTAGGCAACTCTTAAGTCTACACGCATTCTATAAGCACCAACCTATGCACCGTAGCTGTGTTTGGAACTACGGAAAAAACTAGATAGTGGGCCGGTCCTAAAGAGCCAAGTATGTAGACGAGTAGAGGATGGATGAGAACCAATAAGAGAACAAAGCGTGAAACCCTATGTGTGAATCACTACTATTTGAAACAATGGAGACCAGTAGGGTACCTTGGGCTGCTGGCACCCAGGAAGGACTTTGGGAACACTTGAATCCCATATTCTACTGGAAAGTAGCTCTAGATTGAAAAAAAAAAACAACAAAAAAAACCCTTGCTTAGAACTCAATATGCACACAAACACCGTGGAAGGACACAACATTTATTCCTGTTCTTTTTCTTCCAGTGACTCTCATATCATAAAAAGAAATGTCTGAAGACAGGCCAGGTTCAGCCCACACTCAGGTTCTGCTAGCATGAGCCATGTGCACACATTAAAGGCTCAGCCTTTTTGATGTTCAGCTTCCTTAGGTTGGTCAAGGTCATCTCTACGATTCCTTCTACTTCGAGCATGCTATCACAAGGTCAAACCATGTTCACGCCTAGGGAATGTAGTACCGCCAAGGCTGTGAGCGAACATGCAGTATAAGTTATGAGTTAGCACATAAAATATAAATATAACACTTGCCTCAACCTTTGAGTTCTCTTAAAAATCATCGAAGGCATGACCCATCCTTCATACTAGCTTTCTAACATATTTAGGTGCACAAGAATTGTCCAGGGAGCAAGGTCAAAGCACAAGCTTTTCCGAACTTCTGCTCCCTGTAACCAGTCTTCATTTTGATTCATCTTAAGCCTGGGATTTTGTACTTTTAAGAAGCTCCCCCAGGTGATTTTTCATGCCATGGTTGTTGTCCTGGAACACAGAAGCAGGGGATTCAGCCTGACCCTGAGTCATATCTCCAGCTGAGTATTTTCAGGGACTTTAGGGAAGTTTCAAATCAATCTCTTTGGAATGTTTCAGATTAGAGATAAATCCTTTAGTCTGTTTTGACCCAGTCCTGCTGTAGAATGAACCAAAATGAATTACAAAGGGGCATTGATTACCTGGTTACATTTAAGACTCAAAAACACTTCTACAATGATGGTGTGCCACGGGCAAGAATTTCCAGGGGCAAATATGTCCAAGTGGTGTCAGTGATAGAAACAACCCAAGGGACGGTGGGACGGGGGATGATAGATAAGGAAATTGGTAACTAACTCTGCTATAAAACCACAGCGTTTGCAATTACCCAGGTAAATCCTCCAGAGGAAGATGGAATTTTTTTGTGATAAACATCGCAAGATATTTATTTTGAGATGCCCCATTGCTGTGTTTACCAATTTTTGTGCTCCGTGCTCAGTTGCTAAGTCATGTCTGACTCTTTGTGACCCCATGGACTGTAGTCTGCTAGGCTCCCCTGTCCATGGAATTTCCCAGGCAAGAATACTGGAGTGGGTTCCCATTTCCTCTTCAAGGGGATCTTCCTGATCCAAGGATTGAACCTGAGGCTCCTGTCTTGGCAGGTGGATTGTTTTACCACTGAGCCACCTGGGAAGCCTTTTACTAGTCTTCACTTACTGGTAATGTGCTTCTCTGTGTCTCACCTGAATTTTTCATTCCTTAATTAAAATTTTCTCTCCTGGGTCCTTGAAGTGAAGTGAAGTGAAAGTTGCTCAGTCGTATATGACTCTTTCTGACCCCATGGACTATACAACCCATGGAATTCTCCAGGCCAGAATACTGGAGTGGTAGCCTTTCCCTTCTCCAGGGGATCTTCCCAACCCAGGGATTGAACCCAGGTCTCCCACATTGCCGGCAGATTCTTTACCAGCTGAGCCACAAGGGAAGCTTAACGTCCTTATAAGACTGCAAAACAGCTGGTACTCTCCAGTGTTAAACCAACAGAGGAAAAATTTTAGATATGCATGAAATATTAAGATAGCCCTCCAGTTTAGTCATCTTATTTTTAAATATTGTGAGCACTATTTTGTTCTGTTTTTACACAATTTTTAAAGATTATATACCATTTACAATTATTACAAAGTGTGGGCTATATTCCCCACATTGGACAATACATCCTTGAATCTGTCTTACATCTGACAGTAAGTACCTTCTACTCCCCATCCCTATTGTGAGCACTATTTTGAATCTTCTGTGAACATTTCTAAACTTTTAGAGAGGGAAGTCCCTTGTCCAAAGTCACACTCCCTCTGTGGCCAGACGGCATGTGACGATGGCGAGGTAGGGTGGGGTAAAGGGCAAGTCTCGGGTTCCTTGCTTTGTTTCCTTCAATTCACACAGACCATCCGATTTCCTGCTGTTTCCAAGTCACTCAGTTCTCTTTCCAGCCATCCTTCATACCTGCACATTGTTCCTAAAATGTAAATCCACCTTGTGTGTGTGTTTGTGTGTGTGGACACATGCACATTGTTCCTAAAATGTAACCACCCTGTGTGTGTGTGTGTTTGTGTGTGTGGACACATCCAGTGGCGCAGTCATGTCAGACTATTTGCAACCCCATGGACTGTAGCCACCAGGCTCCTCCATCCATGGGATTTCTCCAGGCAAGAATACTGGAGCAGGTTGCCATCCCCTCCTCCAGGGGATCTTCTTGCCTGGAAAAGGCCTGGTGGCTACAGTCCATGGGGTCTCAAAGAGTCAGACGCAACTGAGCATTTGTCAGCATGCAAATAAGGTCTTCAGTTTTACTTGGTTCATTTGAAGCACAAGTTTAATACTTGGTTGACATAATAGTTTATGTTCTTAATACATGATACATTATATCTGAATTTTTAGACAAGCATTACGTTAATTTAAAAAAATAAAAATTTGAGGTTAAGAATCTACTTCTCTTCAAAATATAGTGGCCATTCACATATCTAAGTTTGATTAAATCCTGGTACAGGAAACAAACATCTCACTTCCAGACTTTAGTTTCAATGCCACAAGTGGTTACAAAATGAAGATAACTGCCCAGCTATCACTTACACGAGATGATCCACATAGATAGCTAAGAACTGAATTTAATCTATTCTGACCAAGAGAAACATGCAACAATCCCAAGAACAACAAGCCTAAAAGCTGGGCCAGTGACTCAGGTGAGAGTCAAAGAGGGGCTATTTCCAAGAGGTTGGGCATTTTGAATTTTCTTCACCTGGGCGTAAATATGATTTCTGCAATTCACCAAGCCTGTGGGAAAGGCAATAAATTGGAATGATGACACCCAGAGTTCTAGAGCCAGACTGCTAGCCTAGCATCCCTGCCCCACCACTCAGCAAGCCTGTGACCCTACCCAGTTACCTCATTAGTAAAATGGGATACCTCATGCCGTCATTTCCTCATTAGTCAAATGGGATAATAATTGTAAGCTATCTCATGGGAGTACTGGGACATTCTAATTAATACCTATGAAAAGCTTACCACCATGCTGGCATGCTGGCCCACAGTAGGTGGGCTCAGTAAGTATTAGCTATTATAATTATCCAACTGCTGTTTCTTTTCCAAGTTGTGTATGTGTGTGTGTGTGTGTGTGTGTGTGAGTGTGTGTAGTGAAAAATGACTGAAAAATTTTCAAGTGCTTTCTAGTATCTACAGAGATTCGGTTATGTTCTTTCTCTTTTGCTTACAAACATGGTCAAAAATAATTTATAAATTATGTTTATAAATAAAATTATATAAAAATAAATTATTTATAAAATAAATAAAGCATTTATAAATACTTTATAAAAGTATTTATCAAATAAAAGTATTAAACAGTTTTGCATTTCTGGAATGACTCTCCTTAGTCCTGGTGAAATATACTGCATTTTTATTTTATTTTGTTTTGCTCATGTTTTACTCTGGACTTTTTCATCAGGACTCTTACATGACATTATGATCTCATTTTTCCTGGGCTTTTTGCTCAAGGTTGCAATTGACTTATGACACTTTGTAAAATAACAAAACTGAAAACAAAAAAATCAGGACATCTTTTATTTTTCTCTATGCATGGAACGGTTTAATAGCCCATCACACCTGTTTAACTATTTTCCTGGAATATTTACTTAATTTTCTCCGTCTGATTTAATTTTCTATATTTGCATTTATTAAGAAACTTTTTGAGTGGATTGCTTCCATTATTTATCTTCTTTCTTTTGTTAAGAATGTGGCTTACAGTGGTGGCAGGTAACTTTCAGCACTCCTCTGTCCTTCAGGGGCGGGGGGCTGACTGTGAGGTCACACAACGAGGGACTTCTGAGGGACTTCATCTCAGGCTTTTGGCCAGAGATGAAGGGTAAAAAGGAGAGGTGAGGGAGGGAACAGATGAAGTCAAGGTCTTTATTCTCTTGATTCCCTCCCTGCTGAGTTGCCTCAGACTCCCGGATCCCTCTACTTTTGACCTTGGCACTCCTCAAAACAGTGGTCAACTTGATACCACTGTATTTCAGGGTCCTGGGAAAGGAAGCAGACAGAACTGGAAACTGTCTGGTTGTTGTTCTACCTCTGATGGTCTCTCTGAACCTCACCCATGTTAACAATGTCTCCATAAATAAACTCTGCTCAAAGTATCTGATTTTTTTTTTCTTTTTCAAGGTATCTGATTTCAGATGTAGCATTTGTTTCTCGTTGGGACCCTGAGGGACACAATGGCTATGCATTTTCCTCAGAGGATGCTATGGACACATCCTGTATAATTTCATTCCTCATCTTCTCATTATTGACATTTATTTAAATGTCCTGCTACTGTGATCATGACTTCCTCTTTAAGTTAAGAGTTATTTAGGAGGAAGATTTAAGGTGTATAGGTAAGCTTTTCCTTGTTGTTTCTAATTTTATCACATTGCAAGTGGTTTTTGATTCTTAAACTTTTTTGGTGAAATTTGTGGGATTCTTTCAGTTTTTCTTTGTGGTTACATTTTATTTTTGTAAGTATTCCAAGAATACTGGAAAAGATGTATCCTTGGATGCAGGAGAGAGAGTTTGACATCTCAGATTCATTTTTAATTGCATCTTTCAGTTCCTCTAAAACAGTACAATTCAAATAGTGCATGGGTCTCAGTTTCTCACCTGAACATGACAAAATAACTTCAGACCATGAGAGTAAGTACTTACTAAGTTTAGAGCAACTTGGCAGAACAATTTTATGTTGGTTAATTCTAAAATAAAATATTTGGGCTTATATTTTATATTTTCCTTATTCTACTTTTCTGTAATTCACATTCAGTAAATTTTACAAAAGTACTGGTCCATGATAGAATGAAAAGTAAAACAAAATTATTCCTTCACCACAGAAAGACTGAGATACATGGCTCTAAACTCTTACTTTGGTCACAGGATACATCACAGCTCTTTCTGCCTTTCAGGCCACTTCTATCCCACCCAGTTACCCCATTCCCGCCCCCACTCCCCACACACAGAGAAGCATTCCAGAAAAAGGGACATGTTCAGAGATTGAGGATTTGGGCCATTTACATCCCAATACTCACTGGAAGAGTCTGATGCTAGGAGGGATCGGGGGTGGGAGGAGACGGGGATGACAGAGAATGAGATGGCTGGATGGCATCACCGACTCGATGGACATGAGTTTGAGTGAACTCCGGGAGTTGGTGATGGACAGGGAGGCCTGGCGTGCTGTGATTCATGGGGTCGCAAAGAGTCAGACACGACTGAGTGACTGAACTAAACTGAACTGAACCACTCCCAGGGCAAGAGGATCATGTTTATATGTAGGACATCATTTGATCCTCACAATAAGCTGAGAGGTAATAAGAGTGGATAAGAAAACCAAAGCCCAGGGGTTGGGTTGGTATTTATCTCTTCTGACTTTATTACTCCCTTGTTAGGCTCTGGAGAAAATGAAATGTGTAAGTCAAATGAGATAATGTATCCCAAATCACATTTAACATTTCAAAGCATTCTGCACACATTGTTGTTGTTGCTGTTTAGTCACTAAGTTGTGTCTGAATCCTTTGCCACCCCAAGGACTGTAGACTGCCAGGCTCCTCTATCCATGGAATTTCCCACGCAAGAATACTGGAATGGGCTACCATTTGCTTCTCTGGGGGATCTTCCTAATCCAGGGATCAAACCTGCGTCTCCTGCATTGGCAGGCAGATTCTTTACTGCTTGAGCCACCAGGGAAGCCCCCTGCACACTATAAAATGATAGGGAACAGATAACAACTGGACACAAACCTAGCCTTCTTCACAACCCTATAACTAGGTTTGGACAAGATACTCAAGATGAAATAGGATGTCAGCACTTGGAGTCCCACTTGTTTGGGATAAATTAACCATCCATTTTTCAACTACATTTTGCATCTGAATGGTAAAATGTGACTTAACATTAATACTCTGTGCTAAAATTATGTCCTGCTTTTCAACCTACAACCAGAATGACAAAAAAAAAAAAAAAGAATAATTTAGAGCAAACAAATTCTTTCTTCTAAAAAGTGTATTTTAGAGAATGAAGAACTTAACAGTGGCACATTCACAGCTGAAATTTAAGCGAATACAAATTTCTTTCTCTTGTTAACTATTTTTTTTCTTTTTTCTTTTTGACTAGCCTTAGCTTGTTTGATAAGAGCACTGCCGATGAAGAAATGATCAAATTTACTCCAATGTGTTTGTTCTTAAAATCTCTTGCAATACTTTCAAGTTCTCATTATTGTTAGTGTTCCAGAAATGAATTATGAAAAGAATCTTTAATTTTACGCTTTTCAATAATGAAAAGTGGTTTCCGTTAAAAGTTCACAATTTGTTTCTATCAGAATTACACTGAAATTTCTTGAAGTTGAAGGCAATAGTGTAAAATTTTAGCTACATCTGCCCCCAAGATGAGTTATTAGACTGACTTTGAAATCTGATAACTCTGTTTTGCTGAGTCACTGTAATTACTGATTGCAGCCCCTTGGCTCGTTTTACTTTTGAGTTCTTGATAGCCTGGCTACCAGGGGTGCTTCATAAATTCTTTTTAGATGGAGCCATTCAACATTTTTATGCTGCTGAGGCAGAGTGATTTTGTGGACTGCTTTTCAAAACACTTTCCTAAAGCTGATTATATTTCCTACTTTCTCACTTGCCCTCCCTTTTTTTGGAAGAAAGTCCAAATTCAAAAAATAGGTCTTTTGTATACATCAAGAATCTTGAACTTTCAGATTCCTTCATACCGGAATTCCACTTCTGGGAATTTATGCAGAGAATATAATCTAAAATCTGAAGCAGTTTTATATACAAGTATGATTATAGCAGCATTATTTAAAGTAATAAAAAAGTTGAAACGTTCTAAATGTCCAATAAGAGAGAAGCAGCCAAGAAAGCATGAATGTTAGGAAATGTTTTCAATACCACGTAAATATTATTTATGGAGTCCATTTTAAAAGAGAAATAAAAAGTGCCAAAGAATTGTATGTACAGTATTTTTATACCTATATTTTAAAAAATTCTATACATAATAAAAATGCTAGAGGAAAATACTGAAAACGTTAATGATATTGCCTTCAAGTAGTGAAATTATGATTAATTTTCTTTTTAAACCTTCAGAATTTTGCACGTTTTCTTCCATGAGCATATATCACTTTTATAATAGAAAACAATTGATACATTTTATTTTTAATTAACCATTATACATCTCAGCCACAATACAGAGAATATACAAAGTCCCTTATCCATAACAAGCTTGGACCTGAAATAAAAAAGTATGTATGTTTCTAGATAATATAAAAAAACATATTTATCTATTTGTGTGTTTGACTTAGACTACAGCAGTATTTCAATTTTAGTTATTCAGGAATAGCAGACTGCTATGAGAAGCATCATTTTATGTCCATGTTTTAAAAGAGTGCCAGAACCTGGAATAGATGAGATTCAAGGTATGTCTGGTGAACAAGTAGAGAAAGTAAGAGAAGATCACGGGGCAGGTGGGCCAGTGTGGCAGTGAGGCAGAAGCACCGTTCAGTTGAGAATGCCTCCAGCTCTGGAGGGACATGCATATGCTTTGCACTAGAAGATAAGAATTTATTTCAAAATCTCCTTGTTTGGTGAGTCTACTCATTTACAACAGTGCTGGCAGTCAAGATGCAAAGGGAAATGTGCTGAATGTAGTGGATATTTGCTTTTTCCCCTCTCCCCTTGACATCCTTCTTCCTTCCTCTTTTCCCTTCCATCCTTCTCCCTGGCAACTTTGACTGCTTGAGAGCATAGGACTCCAAAACATTTCCCTGGAGAGTCCTGAGAAATTAAACTTCCTGATTTGGGAGTTGCGGGGGGCGGGGGGGATAATAATAACTGGTGTAGGTTATTTCTCTTCATTGTGGACATAACACAACAGGGAAGTATGTTGTTGAGACCATGACAGAAAGCAACCTTGGGATCAAGCAGACATCATACAAAGGGCAGAGGCACAAGAAACCACGTCTTTCATGATATCATTGAAACACTGAAAAAAAGAAAAAGAAACACTGGATCCAGCCTTACCTGAAACCTTCCTGATCCTGGATTTTTAAGTTACGGGGACCAAAAAAAATTTCTTTTTATTGTCTATATCATTATGAATAGAGTTTTAGGTTACTTACAATTACAAGGCTGTTAACAGGAACCCTGAGTTATTTAATTCTTACTTGATTAAAAGGAATACCTGCTAATATAGTAAAACAGACAAACTCTCCACTGATACTAATTTGAAAATGAATGAAGCACAAGTCCTTAGTTGAAGGCAGTGCTTTGATGATGACTTAGGGTAGATACGGGCTTCCCTGGGGGCTCAGCTGGTTAAGAATCCGCCTGCAATGAAGGAGACCTGGGTTCAATCCCTGGGTTGGGAGGATCCCCTAAAGAAGGGAACGTCTACCCACCCCAGTGTTCTGGCCAGGAGAATTCTATTGTCCACGGGTTGCAGAGTCAGACATGACTGAGCGACTTTCACACTTAGGGTAGATACAGAGCCGTCCATCTATCATCATCAGGTTCTAGTGATGAGATCTTAAAAACTCACAGATCTGCCTGCTTCTCTCCACCCTCTTGACTTTACCCTCTCTTGGACCGCCTCCATCTCTCACTTGTATCACTACCATGTCTTTCTCCCTGCCTCTAATTTATTGCGCACACCACAACCAGAGTTCTCTTTCTAAAGCATAAATCTCGTCATATCTCTGGTCTCCGTGTTCCCTATCACTCTTAAGATCAAGTCCAAACCCCTTGACATGACCCTGTATGATGAACCCTTGCCTAGCTCTCCAGCCTTCTTCCTTCCTCCTCCTACCTCTCTAGATCCAGGCATGCTGATCTTGTCTCTGGCTCACCAACAGGAAGCCCTAATTCAGCATGGACTGCTCTCTCTGCTGGAAACTTCTTGCCTCCCTTCCTTCCTGGCTGCCTTTTCCTCACCTTTCAAGTCTTAGCATGGATATAATTTCCTTTAGGAAGCCTTCTTGGACACACCTCTGTTGCAGGCATCCTCCACCACCACAATATAGTCCTATCATATGACACTGTGATTGCCTGACTCTTACTGGACTGGACGCCTTATGAGGGCAGGCCCACCTTTCTCACTCTTGTGCCCCCAGCTATAACACAGCAGCTGGCACAGTAAGTACTTCAGAAACACTTGTTGACCAAGTTAATTAATTAGAAAATTATTCATTGGGTAAACCCAATACATATTACCATATATATCTAATAATGCAAAAAACTACATTCTGTGTACACATATATTTGTGTCTAATCCAGAACGTTATTTCTCTGGCATTGTAGCACATTTAAGTGAAAATGGTTCACTTTAAACAAGAGAAAAACATTTCATTTGGGTTTTCATTTCATGAATCACAGAACCTGTGCCAATTTTCTAAGCAAACTGCTGTAACCCTGTTACGTGAGATGGTATCAGGGAGGAGGCTTTAAAAATAGCTGACCGGATATCCCTCTTGGTCGCTTGGGTTATGTAAAAGTATTTTGTGTTAAGCCAATGTCTCACAATGGATCGCTGAGCTTTGAAAAGGCTATTTGGGATCCTTTTTTTTCAGTGTTAAATATCTGCTTATCAACAGAATTGGACTGAAAATCTCCTAGAGAAAGGGTACAATGTCCAAACAGTTACACTTTTTAACTCCAGGTACTTAAAAAAAAAAATCCAATGTTAATACTAAAAGTAACTTTAAGAGAAGAAAATCCTTTAACAACTTAGTGAAAAATAAGCCAGGATTCCTATAAAGAAATGTTAGATTTGGGTTTAAAATACCTTTTATTGGAGCAGAACAATCAGATAAATATCTCGTGTTACTAACATTTACTTTAATTTTTAAAAGGAAGTACTTTTGAGACACTGTTCTTATAAGACCCCAGAGAAGCAAGCTAATAGGGGTTGATGTTTGCGAGTTTATTATGGATAATGTCCTTGGGCACAGCTCATTGGCCCAAAGGGGTGAATCCATTGTCCTATGATCTACCCTGACCCAAAAGCTATTATCAGGGCAAAGATGCAGTTATTAGCTGCACAGATCAGATTCTCCCTGGAGTGGGGATTTAGGTGCTTGATAGTGGGAACAGAAGCCCAGACCAACAAAGAGAAGGCAGAAGGGAGACAGTCTGGCAGGAGAAGATGTGAATGAGAAATTGTGAAATCATGATGTAGAAACTGAGTCAGCAGAAAGCAGGAGCTGGAACACACAGGGAAGACGGTGAGGTGGCTGATGAACTGGGACAGTAACTTCTAGAGGGCTGCAGTAATTCCTGCTATTCCAGGGACAATGAGGTGACTTGGTTAATAAACATGCACTAAACTGACTAAACTAACTTCCGCTATCCGTGAGATCTGCCTCAAGATTTAGATTCCGGTTTCTCTTATTGTTCAGTGTATATATTTACAGAAAACAATTTCTTGAAATACTGGGAGAATCTTTGTTCCCCATTAAAAAGCGTCATTCACATATATGTATGTATGCATGCATGTATATTTATGTCTATTTATATCTATCTATCTACATCCAAAACAGCAAGCAAACTCATTTGGGTTGTACAGGGGGCTTCCCTTCTGCCATACTTTTCTCCTGCCATCGCCACACCGTTCAGTCCATTTCAGCACAAGCACAGCCAGGTGTACCAATCTCATCCCAGCTGGAGAAGTGTGATCACCATCATTCCCCCATCCTCATCTCATCTTATCTCTAATTTTCTCAGTTGGCAGAAGAACCCATTCAACAACTTGTGCTTAGTTGCTCAGTTGTGTCTGACGCTTTGCAGCCCCATGGACTATAGCCTGCCAGGTTCCTCTGTCCATAGGGATTCTCCAGGTAAGAATACTGGAGTGGATTGCCATGCTCTCCTCCAGGGGATCTTTCCAACCCAGGGACTGAACCCAGGTCTCTCCCATTCTAGGCAGATTCTTTACTATCTGAACCACCCAGGAAGCCCATTCAGTAATTCAGTAAGTCCATATCTGAAATGTGGCTGAGCTTCCTGACTCCTGAAGAAAATGAATTATTCTATTATCCTGAGTCAGGTGCTCTGAACTTTTAAAGACCATATGCCATTTGATTACAAGGATAGGAGAAATGTGCTGTTAAGTTACACTATGTGTAGTGAAAATAACTGGAAAATGTCTAGTAAGTGAGGAGACCAACCCATCAGTGAGAGGAGTTGGTCCAAGTAGTTTCTAACTAGTTGCTGTGGGTAGAATTTTCTGTCCCTCTGCGAAGCACCTCAGATTATGATATTGTCAAGAACTAAATTGTCTTCATTTTCTCTATATTTTGGCCCTATATTGCTAGTATTAATGGTTATTTAATTTTCCTGCTAAGGGTATTAAAGATACAGTAAATACTTAAATATACAGACATTTCTTAAATACTTGATGGGTTCAAATTTTCTTTTGAAGATATAAGTTAATTACATCTTCAAATATATTTGAAGTGACTTGGGACCACAATTGGGACCACAGCTACCCACAGGTCTCAACAGGGCCCTCACTCTCTGATCTCAATGGGACCAAATATTTATAAAAGATTAAAATAGCAGCATGGGAGAGGAGGGAAATTGGTACACTATATAAAAATTAAGTGAAACACATTCTCTTTTTTTATTTGAAAATGAACCTAAACCCTGCATTTTGTACTGCCTTTCCCGTAGTAATGAAAGCTTTGGCTGATACTCAAGAGCAAAAACAGCTTGTTAGACAGTTAGAGACAAATAAATGGATACCAAGGGTGAAAGACAGGGTGGGAGGAATTGGGAGAGGGGATTGACACATATACACTATTGATACCATGTATAAAATAGGAAACTATTAAGAACATACTGTATAGTATAGGGAACTCTACTTAATGCACTGTGGTGACCTGAATGGGAAGGAAGTTCAAAAGGGAGAGGATATATATACACACACATACATATGGCTGATTGATTTTACTATATGGTAGAAAATAACACAAAAATAAAGCAACTATGTGTGTGTGTTAGTCGCTCAGTCTTGTCAAACTTTTTTGTGATCCCATGGACTCTAGCCGCCCAGGCTCTTCTGTCCATGGAATTCACCAGGCAAGAATACTGGAGTGGGTAGCCACTCCCTTTTCTAGCAGATCTTCCTGACCCAGGGATTGAATCTGAGTCTCCTGCAATGGAGATTGAATCTGAGGAGGCAGATTCTTTACCATCTGAGCCACCAGCAACTATACTCCAATAAAAATTAATTTTTAAAAAAGAACAGCTTGCCGGGTTGCTTTATTTCTCAGACAGCTAGAAGTTAACCAGTCCACCTGGAGATTTTACCGCTTCTTGGTGTTTTGACTAGCAATCCCCTGTACTAACTATCTGCAGTAACCGCTGAGGCAAATCACCTCAAGCCACCCATTCATTTCATCAATCATCAACTAAACTTTGTACTCGGCCAGAGCTTTTTATTTTTTACAATTTGGTTGACTGAATCCACTTCTTAAAAAAAAAAAAACCAGCCTAATGTCAAGAGTCAAACAAGTCAGCTATGCAAAGTAAGGGTCAAGAATGTGTACACAAGTTTAGACAGAAGTTTTCCAAAATGTGCATGATGAGAAAATGAAAAGATCAGACTTTTTATATCGTTAAAATGTTCTATTCAGTTTATTTGGTTCTGGGTATGAAGTTTGAGCATGTTCAAATTAAGTTACTTAAAGCAGTTAAATATTGTTGGTAGAGAAGAAAAGGCAGGCCTTGCAAAGTAAAAGGATATAATTAATGAAAATAGACTTAGACATGAATACCAAAATATAGCAGGGCAGCAAAAATTTTGACCAGGTCTTCCTTGTACAAAAAGCAGAGGCCAGAACTTTTTGAGGGCTGAAATCAAGCTGGCAAACAAAGTTACCTTCAAGAATGTGCTAAGTACTTGTTCCAAGTGACATCTTTTGGGAAGAGACAATATTTCAGAGGTGGTTTAGTTGCCAGCTCATGACTTCATGGCATAGAGGTTCCCCAGGCTCCTCTGTGCATGGGATTTTCCAGGCAAGAATACTGGAGTGGGTTGCCATTTCCTCCTCCAAGGGATCTTCCTGACCCAGGGCTCAAACCTGGGTCTCCTGCATTGCAGGCAGACTCTTTACTGACTGAGCCTCCGGGGAAGCCTAATATTTCAATGGCTACTATTTCTTTCATCAATTGATTGAGTCAATTTCGATTTGACTGGGGCTGGCTCTCAGTTGCATACAAAACAGAAAGAGCCTCATAATTCGGTGATAAGCAATGATTAATCAGTAACTCAGTTCTCACATTCCCCAGTCCATCCTGGATGACTGCCAGATGAGTTTCCTAGCAAAAGTTCATCCATGCGCACTTGTCGACCTGAATGTTGCTTCTAAGGGGAACTCTCTCTTCACATGTTAATATAAGAGACTCCTTGACTGGGGTAGAAGGTTGCTGACCCACCATTTCTGCTGGCCAGACTGCTGTCTGGATTCCTGAATTCCTGCCAGGGATCTTTGGTGGCAAGCAACAGAAATTATGTAGGCTAACTCAATGATAAAAGAGGAATTTACTGGAATGACATGGAGTAGCACACAGAAGTTGAAGAAAAGTTAAATAAACAGGCCTCAGAAAAGACCAGCCTGAGGGCTGTGGTGAGGATCAAGGTACAAAAACGAACGGAAAGTTTTTCGGGGCACTGCTGTCAGGATGAATAAGCTCCTTGCACTTTCAGTTGAAGATTCAAATTCCTGGGAGAGGGCACTTGACTGGCTCAGCTGAGGTCATGTGCTAAGCCTTGGCTGGAGGACTGACAAGCAACGAGGTAAAATCAACATGCTATCACCAGAAGGAAGGAAGGAGTCTGGGCAGGCGAAAAGAGCAGCTGTCCACTACACTCCGTTTTGGGGTGTTGACTGCTTTCCCTCTATCTTTTTGTTGGCCTTGGACCTCTCAGTTTGGGTCCTTCTGGCCAAGTTTGATAACCACCAAGTTTGAGTCCATCTTCTCCTTGGGTTGGCCAGGTAGGTCTGAAGTCAAATACAGTTAAAGAGCCCTCTTATGTTTCTATTATTCCCACGCACTACTTTACTCTGGTCTCTGATTGGAATATTCGGATGTTTCTGGGTTCTGGTTTCTGAGAAATTCCTCAGATTCACCCTGTCCTTATGCTGTTCACCATTACCACAGGCTTATCTGCCCCCAAAGCTTTATATTAAGGAGAATAATTCAAGATGTGTGTCTATATAATTTCAATTTTTAAAAAAATGGCAACAAGGAAAGTGAGCAGAATCACTCTCCTCCCTTTAAAAATGCATAACCTTTAAGAAGGGGCTTCCCACGTGGCCCACTGATAAAGAATCTGCCGGCCGATGCAGGAGACATAAGGGGGTTCAATCCCTTGGTTGGGACAATCCCGTAGAGTAAGAAGTAGCAACCCTCTCCAGTATTCTTGCTTGGAAAATTCCATGGACAGAGGATTCTGGTGGACCACAGTCCATGGGGCTGTAGAGCTGGATATGACTAAAGCAATTGAGCACAATAGTACAACCTTTAAGAATATATCTACTTGGAAATCACTTCACATGTTGGAAAGTCAAATCTTTCATAAACTCAACGTCCTTGAATACAATGTTATTAGGAATGATTCTAATTTAATTCATGTGTATCCCCTTGGCAAACTGAAATTAAAACAAATAACTTGCCATATAACCAGGATCTCATTTTTAAAAATGAACAAATCAACAGATCTCTCAGTATGCAAGAAGAGATTGCAAAGTTAACAAAAGCAGTTTGACTGCTGGTTCTAGTAAGAAAAACCGGATCTGATTTGGTCAAAAACTGCCAAATACCACCACCCACTGCCATGAACAAGTACTGAGCTCCCAACACACCAGTGGTGGTTTGGTGGTTTAGTTGCTAAGTTGTGTCCAACTCTTTGTGACCCTATGGGCTATAGCCCTCCAGGCTCCTCTGTCCATGGGATTTCCCAAGCAAGAATACTGGAGTGGGTTGAACATGCCAGACACTGTGCTAAACATTTATAGACACTGTGAAGAAAGCTGATCGCCGAAGAACTGATGCTTTTGAACTGTGGTGTTGGAGAAGACTCTTGAGAGTCCCTTGGACTGCAAGGAGATCCAACCAGTCCATGCTAAAGGAGATCAATCCTGGGTGTTCATTGGAAGGACTGATGCTAAAGCTGAAACTGCAATACTTTGGCCACCTCATGTGACAAGTTGACTCACTGGAAAAGACTCTGATGCTAGGAAAGGTTGGGGGCAGGAGGAGAAGGGGATGACAGAGAGTGAGATGGCTGGATGGCATCACCGACTCTGTGGACATGAGTTTGAGTGAACTCCGGGAGTTGGTGATGGACAGGGAAGCCTGGCGTGCTGTGATTCGTGGGGTCGCAGAGAGTCGGACATGACTGAGCGACTGAACTGAACTGAACTGAACTGAACATTTAACCATCATCACATATAGAAATCTATAGGTGTGTATTATTATACTCATGCATGGCTATGCACACTTGTATTTCTCTTCAAGGCCCCAGAGATAGACTGTTGGAAATCATCTCTTGGTTCATGGTTCACTATGGTGGTTTTGATGAACATGATCATTTTTAATTTGCTTATAGTTAGAACTATCACTTCAATTTTAGAAATTAAAAGCACTGTCCTTCTTCATAGTGAGTAAACAGGAAAATTCTAGACCAGAAAAGCTTATAATAACAACAACAAAGAACCCACTCTATTTAGACCAATTCAGTGATTTATTCAAATCAAAAAGCACAACATTTTCACATGCAAAAACAAGTCTGGCTTTAGCGAAGCTTTTCCTATTGCTACCTCCTGAAGGTAAAATTCACTGAAATAGACTTCCAAGTGAATCATTTGCAGTATGTTAGTGGGTGGATCCTGAGAGTAATTGGTATTCGTCTCCTGTCAGTCAGTTCAGTTCAGTCGCTCAGTCGTGTCCGACTTTTTGCGACTCCATGGACTGCAGCACGCCAGGCTTCCCTGTCCATCACCAACTCTTGGAGCTTGCTCAGACTCATGTCCATTGAGTCAGTGATGCCATCCAAACATCTCATCCTCTGTCATTACCTTTTCCTCCTGTCTTCAATCTTCCCAGCATCAGGGTCTTTTCAGATGAGTCAGTTCTTTGCATCAGGTGGCCAAAGGATTGGAGTTTCAGCTTCAGCATCAGTCCTTCCAATGAATATTCAGGGCTGATTTCCTTCAGGATGGACTGGTTGGATCTCCTTTCAGTCCAAGAGACTCTCAAGAGTTTTCTCCAACGCCACAGTTCAAGAGCATCAATTCTTCAGCACTCAGCTTTCTTTATGGTCCAACTCTCACATCCATACATGACTACTGGAAAAACCGCAGCTTTGACCAGATAGACCTTTGTCACAAAGTAATATCTCTGCTTTTAAATATGCTGTCTCGGTTGGTCATAACTTTTCTTCCAAGGAGCAAGCGTCTTTTAATTTCCTGGCTGCAGTCACCATCTGCAGGGATTTTGGAGCCCAAGGAAATAAAGTCTGACACTGTCTTCATTGTTTCTCCATCTATTTGCCATGGAGTGATGGGACTGGAAGCCATGATCTTAGTTTTCTGAACGTTGAGTTTTAAGCCAGCTTTTTCACTCTCCTCTTTCACTTTCATTAAGAGGCTCTTTAGTTCCTCTTCACTTTCTGCCATTAAGGGTGGTGTCATCTGCATATCTGAGGTTATTGATATTTCTCCAGGCAATCTTGATTCCAGCTTGTGCTTCATCCAGCCTGGCATTTCACATGATGTACTCTGCATAGAAGTTAAATAAGCAGGGTGACAATATACAGTCTTGACGTACTCCTTTCCCAATTTGGAACCAGTCTGTTGTTCCATGTTCGGTTCTAACTGTTGTTTCTTGACCTGCATACAGATTTCTCAGGAGGTGGGTAAGGTGGTCTTGTATTCCCATCTCTTGAAGAATTTTCCACAGTTTATTTTGACTCACACAGTCAAAGGCTTTGGTATAGTCAATAAAGCAAAAGTAGATGTTTCTCTGGAACTCTCTTGCTTTTTCAATGATCCAACAGATGTTGGCAATTTGATCCAATGAATGTTTGGCAATATTGTAAAGAGCAATATTGCATAGGGACCTGGGATGTTAGGTCCATGAATCAGGGTAAATTAGTTGTGGTCAAACAAGAGGTGGCAAGAGTGAACATTGACATTTTAGAAATCAATGACCTAAAATGGACTGGAATAGGTGAATTTAATTCAGATGACCATTATATCTACCCCTGTGGGCAGGAATCCCTTAGAAGAAATGGAGTAGCCCTCATAGTCAACAAAAGAGTCTGAAACGAAGTACTTGGGTGCAATCTCAAAAACGACAGAATGATCTCTGTTCCTTTCCAAGGCATTTGTATTAACTTGCTAAAGAAAAGTTCTTGAATCCTGTGTGTGATGATTCAAGAGGGGTCTGACTGATCCTGTGTTTCCATACGTGCAGGTCAGAACTTCCAACATTTTCCTCCTTTACAAAATTGTGAGTTTTTTGGGTCTTTTCTTTATTTGAATCCTGTTTTTCTCTATATTATTATTTGCATATGAGATTATAATACAGTCACTATATAATCTACTCCTAGGTTTATAATGCACTAGAATGTTTATCAAGTTACTGCTCAATTTGACATAAGGAAATCAATTTAGTTCTAATTTAAATACTTGGTTTTAGCCAGATTGGCCTTCAAGAAACGTAAAAAAAAAAAAAAAAATCCAGTAGATTGTAAGCTCAAATGTCACCTGCTGGGAACCCATAAAAATGCATAAGAGAAGCACGAGGAGACAGGGTAGGTATAGTGCAACTGAGAGGGAAAAAGTTTTCACTAATTGAAATTAAGGCACCTTGGGAAATAGCACCTTCTCTCCAAATGCTTGGAATGATCTAGAACCAGTGGGATGTTCTATGGTAAGGGATAATGGAAATCTTTGAGTCAACCTCATTCAAGATTTACAGCTGATAAGGGTGCAGGGCACTAAGAAATGGTGGATTGGCTGAGGTGAGAATTTTTAAGTCTATCTAAGCTGAAACTCCAATACTTCGGCCACCTCATGCGACGAGTTGACTCACTGGAAAAGACTCTGATGCTGGGAGCGATTGGGGGCAGGAGGAGACGGGGAAGACAGAGAATGAGGTGGCTGGATGGCATCACTGACTCGATGGACATGAGTTTGAGTGAACTCCGGGAGTTGGTGATGGACAGGGAGGCCTGGCATGCTGTGGTTCATGGGGTCGCTAAGAGTCGGACACGACTGAGCGACTGAACTGAACTGAACACTAGGCTAACTCCAGGTCTTTAGCAAGGGGAATGACTGCTAAACACCATATTTAATTTGTGTGTATCTCATCCTCAGACCTGAGTTTTAAGAAAATCTTGACTGTATTCAACATATCCATTTTAGGGGCAGAACTGAGATTACTAGAAATCGATGGGGGATGGGTAGATCACTGCAGATATGATGGGAAAATTTGCTACTTTGAAGAAATTTTAAAAATTTATATCTTCTGCTCATATCATACACCAAGTCATATTTTGGTTTAAGTTAAAAAAGAAAATAGAATTTATATAAAAATGTTAGCTCTAGTTGTATTTACATAATAAGATTTGCATAATTGTGTTTTCTTCTTGCTTAGTACTTAAATTATGTCTATTACTGGACAAATAGAACTTGTGGTATAAAGAAAGAAAAGCATGTCAATTGATCTAAATAATTCTGTGAGCTTATTATTAAAAATTATAAGCAGGCAATAATTCTTCATAGTTTTCTTTATAATATCAAAAATTTAGGTTAAATTATGGTATATAAACACGATGACAGGGGAGCCTGGCATGCTGCAGTCTACGGAGTCACAAAGAGTTGGATGCAACTTAGCGACTGGACAACAGCAACAATAAATGCCATGAAATGTATGATTCATTTTTAAAGATGCTTAATGATGTGAGAAAATATTAACAATGTGATGCAACATCAAATAAGTGGGATACAAAATGCATGTGATTGCTGGCCTTATTTTTATATAAATACACCAAATTATTAACACTGGCTGCCCCTAGGTTCTTATACTAGGAGTACTTTTTATTTTCTTTGTCTTTATGTTTATCTATATATCTCAAATGTTCACAAATGGGCATATATTACTTTTATTGTTAGGGGAAAAAATATCAACACAGAAGAAATATTTTGCCAGGTCTGATAATGAGTTCTGGCAGCTTTATCGTGAAACTCCTCAAGGATCAGTCCTCTGTTGGAAGGCACTCCAAGAGTTTCCTTAGCTCAATGCTTTGTACCTAAGATGATCTGTGAATGGGCACAAAATGAATTTACACTTTCTACACAGTTGCAGCAGATTACATATTAACAGAATTTGAGGGAGGGAGTGTGCCAAAGCTGGTTACATGGCTTGTCTTTTAAATACAGGCCAAAGAGCCTATATCTTAAACATTAGAAAGAACAGATTATGAGTATTAAATGTTATCCAGGACTATCTCTATACTTAACAGGTACTTTAGTTGAGGTGTTTGTAAAGTCAGCATCAAAGCCATGAAATCATTGGCTGAGTTTTAGCATCAGTATTTGCATGGGATAGTGTAAAGTCAATAAATTGTTCATTTTTTGACGGGGACAGTGCTACAGGAGGATGCCATTTCTGCTGAGGCTTCCAAATAATGTTATTAGAAAATACCAGCGGCAAAGAATGCACTGAATAATAGTTTTGAAAACAAGGCACTCCTTAATACATTCCAGGAAGTAGATACTAGGTCACAAAATAATAGGAGAATTAAATGAGTATAAGAAATGTATTTGAACTACAGCTTTCTTGATATTGAAACTCATTCCTGTCTCAATACTACTTGGCATTTGTAGCATGCTTAACTGTGTGCAAAACGTGTTCAACTGTATTATTTCTGGAAATAGGAGACAGAGGTTTTATGACCACATTTTTATGATTGAGGAAATGAAGAATCTTAGAATCCAAGTGACTTGCCCCAGACTGTCACAACAGTTGTCTTCCTGCTGGCAGAGAGTGCAGGGCTCTGACTGCGGCTCAGCGTGGCCTCTCTTGGCTGGCAGGGAGCCTCACATGTCCTTGCTGCAAGACTGCCCTCCTAGGGTCTGGAGATGCTGCTTGTTCCGGCCACATGCACTCTGAATGCTTCATCTCCAAGAGGTCTGAGCAGGTCTCAGTGAGCAGACACTCTGACTAGTGCTGTGGGCACAGCCCTAGGCCCATGCGGTACTGGATAAATCCACCCCTTGGCTTTTTCCAGCCTTATCTGCAGCAATCAGAGAGCGCTGGCATCTTCAGGAGCACATAGTCTGGCCTCCAATCAGCAGGACTCTTATCTCATGAGATTTCAGATACAGTATTGTTCTTAAGTTTTTATCACTTTTTGGAAGGGACTGTGGCATCTGCTTTTGCCTAAGAGAGCAAATGAATGAGAATCCAGTCTGTGTGTATGAACCTTGAGGACATTGCTGCCAAACGCTGAAGAGCTCCAGCTGAGGCAGAGGCTGAAGAAGGTGAAAATAGCACCTGGTAACTGTACTATTGCCTAGAAAATCCCATGGATGGAGGAGCCTGGTAGGCTGCAGTCCGTGGGGTCGCTAAGGGTCGGACACGACTGAGCGACTTCACTTTCACTTTTCACTTTCCACTTCCACACATTGGAGAAGGAAATGGCAACCCACTCCAGTGTTCTTGCCTGGAGAATCCCAGGGACGGGGGAGCCTGGTGGGCTTCCGTCTATGGGGTCACACAGAGTCGGACACGACTGAAGTGACTTAGCAGCAGCAGCAGCAGCAACTGCACGTGGTTATGTAACTACACTCACTCCACCTCTTCTCTTGGTACTCTACTTTGAGGATAAGCTATGTTTTTAAGTCACTGAAATCTTATTACTTTCTGGCTCCCCTGCCATCCCATATTTGATTAATATACAGCCTACCTGTTCAATGTTCTGTACATTTATGAATCTCTCTTCTTTCTCAGTTCCACTCTGATTTCACTTTTGCTCATTTGCCCTGTGACAGTACATATAATTTCATTGCTATTGTCTGCATACTTGTCAAAACCCTTCACTTGGTGGCATATTCCATAAATGGAGGATGGGGCGTGCTGGTTGTATCTTCGCATTATCTAATTCTAATTAGCTGAATGAATGAATGAAGCATTCAGTACTTCATCTGAACCACAAATAGCAAATGTCGGTAGGGATGTAGAGAGAAGGGAACTCTTGTACACTGTTGGTGGGATGTATATTGGTATAGCCACTATGGAAAACAGTGTGGCGGCTCCTCAAAAAACTAAAAATATTGATTGAACTACTGTGTGTGCATCCATACTAAGTCACTTCAGTTGTATCTGACTCTTTGCAAGTCTATGGACTGTAGCCTGCCAGGCTCCTCTGTCCATGGGATTCACCTGGCAAAAATACTGGAGTGGGCAGCCAACCTCCAGGGGGTCTTCCCAACCCAGGGATTGAACCTGAGTCTCTTATGTCTCCTGCATTGGCAGGCACGTTATTTACCACTAGTGTCACCTGAGAAGGCTGATAGATCCACCATAAGATCCAGTAATTCCACTCCTGGGTATAGAGCTGAAGAAAATAAAAACATTAAGTTGAAAAGATACATGCATCCCAATGTTCACAGCAGCATTATTTACCACAACTAAGATATGGCAACAATCTAAACATCCATCAAGGGATGAATGAATGAAGATGTGATACATACACACAACGGGATACTGCGTGCATGTGTGCACTAAATCGCTTCAGTTATGTCTGACTCTTTGTGACCTGGTGGGACTGTAGCCCACCAGGCTCCTCTGTCCATGGGATTCTCAAAGCAAGAATAGTGGAGTAGGCTGCCATGCCCTCTTCTAGGGGATCATCCTGATCCATGGATCAAAACTGCATCTCCTGCATTGCAGATAGATTCTTTACCCCTGAGCCACCGGGGAAGCCCCAACAGAATACTACTCAGTTATAAAAAAGAATGAAATTTTGCCATTTGCAACAACATGGATGAACCTGGAGGGTACTATGCTTAGTGAAATAAGTCAGACAGAGAAAGATAAAATACTGTATGCTATGACTTATGTTTGGAATCTAAAAAATAAAACAAAGAGTGAATATAATTAAAAATAAACAGATTCACAGATACAGAGAATGAACTAGTGGTACCAGTGTGGAGAGGGCAGGAGAGAAGGGCATGTTAGGGGGAGGAGATTGAGAGGTACAACTATTATATATAAAATAAATAAGCCACAAGGATATATTGTAAGGGAATATAGCTAATATGTTATAATATCTACAAATGGAGTATAATCTTTAAAAATATTTCATCTGAAAAACAGTGTTTTATTTTTATTCTTATGCTAAATGATTAAAAGGTATGTTCATTCTTTTTTTTTTTCAAATAGGCAGGCTTGTTTTATTTTTTAAATTTATTTATGTTTAACTGGAGGATAATTGCTTTACAATATTGTGTTGCTTTCTGCCATACATCAACATGAATCAGCCTGTTAATTCTTTATTGACCTTTTTAGTTTAATAAAATGTACATTCAATTCTACAAACATTCATTGAAGACCAGTAACACCAAATATGATGTCAAGAGCTGGAATCACAAAGATGGGTAAGACATAGCATCTGTCTTCAAGGAGTCCAGCAGGGGAAGCAACATGGAAATAAGTTAAATTCTTTCTAGACTGGCAAGATAAATAAGTAAATAAAGGTATTTCATTAGTGTTGTGATTGTAAAAAGATAGCAGTGTAGGGAATTATTCATTTTTGATAACTGAAGCATTTAAAAATCAATTTTATCTCAAAAAGTACTTAGTTATCTAAAGAATGGATGAAGTGGCATCTGATACTCTTTCCATTATTTGTGATGTTTCTAGTAGGAAAGAGCCCTATTGAAGAGCCCTAACAAGCAGAACTCCCAGTTCTAAATCCACTCCCTCCACTAACTTGGTGAACACGGTTGGATCAGACCCTCACCTGCAAATCAGGAATGATATCACCTTGCCATCTAGCTCTCAGAAAAGCACAAAGTCAGATATCTAATAAGAAAGTATCTACACACAAAATCATTTGAAGTGTAATTTTAATGAATGTTTATCTTCAAGGATTTCCATTATAGTATTATTTCTAAACAATTGGAAATTACCAAAATATTCAGTAGAAGGGCATTAGTTAAATAAGTTATAGTACCACCTCTAATGAAGCACTCTGTAGATATTTAAAAATAATATTCAGAAAAATTAATGACCCAGAAAATTTTTTTCAGTCTATTCTTAGGTGAAACAAAAAGCAGAATAAAAGTCGGGAAGGAAACTGACCAGAATGTTAACAGCAATTGTCTATGGGTAATATGATCATGGATCATTTTTATGTTTATAATTCATTTTGTAATTTTAAACATTTTACAAAGTTTGTACAACACATGCAACTTTTTATTTTTAAAGCCATAATGTAAACTCTTCAGTCTTCCCAATTTCATATATAAATAAACAGCATAAAATTATCCTATCATCTGGTTAAACAAAGAAATGAATATTAGCCTTGTTGCTTCTGCTCAGACATACTTTGTCATTTGACTCAAAAGGATAATATTGCAAATTTCTCAGCTTTCCACTTGTTGAACCTTTGCTTGAAAAGTTCATACAACAACAAAATATCTCGGTGGGAAAAAAAATCCAATGACCTGACTGTTTTGTCTACATAATGACAAACCTCCCAAGGTTTCTAAATACACTTGAACTTATTTTTAAACACTGGGGTCACTTCTCTAAGAAATCAATTTGGAGAGACAATCTAATTCACAAACATCAATCTTAAAGATTAAAAATGGAAAATTCCTAACTTAACCCAAAACTACTGTCAGAAAAAGAAAAGATTCTTATATGGTTACATTTTTAAATAGTTCTGAAAATTATACTTTTGGGGGCTATTATCTTCCTATAACAATCAACATCAAAATTCTGAGACCATAAAATATTCTTTAAATATATTTGTGTGTATATTTACAAGTATATATAATACCTACCAAGATACATGGAGATGTTTTTCTTTTAAAGTTTGTTGTATATTGTTAAAATTTTTTTTATTGGAGTATAGCTCATTTATAATGTTGTGTTAGAATCTACTATGCAGCAAAGTGAATCAGCTATACGTGTACATATATCCCATCTTTTTTGGACTTCCTTCAAATGAAATATATTTTGATAGTCTGACCTTGTGTGTACAGAGCAGTACACCACTGACTAGATTTTTTTTCATGAACTGGATTTTTAACCTTCCTCTGTTTGTACATAAATAATTATCAAATTAACCTCGCTGAATCAATTAAGACAGACTGAGTACTTGCTCTACTGGTCTAGACTGGTTCTCTTCCCTTCCTTTCTTTCTGATTTCTAAGACACCAGAATCCAAAGAGAAAGTGCCAGCAAGACTTGGTTCCTACTTGGTTGCTTCTCCTTCACATAGGCTGGGTTCCCAGGGAGAGAGCAGTCAACCTTCCCCAGGGATCAGCCACACGGATCTTTAAAATTGGGGTCATGTCACTGTCCTTCTGAAATACTCCAGGGCCAATCACAGTTTGAAGGACCCTCCAGTGTCCTTATCAAGCCAATGCAGTTCTCAGATAATAATATACCAGGAATCTTTTGAATATGTTAACTGTAGATTCCAGTTGGGGAGGCCTGGAGTGGAGCCGGACATGACATTCTGTCTCCCAGACCTGCACCCAACAGAGGTTGGTGCTACTGGGTTTTGAGTGAGGAGGTCTCCAGTCCTTAAGTGGATTTCATCCTTCCCTGGTTTAGAGCCTTCCCTGGCCTGGGCCTACATCACCTGGGACAAGATCTCTTTGGCTCAGCTTCACATCTTCACAGCCACATGGGGCAAACCCAGCCCCATTCCTTTGAGGCTGAGAAGACAGTTAGCAAAAGAAGGTTTTCATCACCCCACTTTATATGTGGGTCCATTACCAAGCTGCGCTGTGAATTTGTTACTCATCCATTACTAATGTGACAACTATCTTGCGAATAGCATAAACACAGCATCACACCTTTTTTTGTTAAAATACTTATTTGTTAAGTGCAGACCTTAAAATCATACCACAATCAGCTACATACAGGCCTGTGGACTTATCCCACCCTGTTCAGTGAGCAGCTTTCCATCCTTATTAGCAGGACCACCATGAGTTTTCCTTCTCTGGGGTCCCCTACCTCCCTGTTCCCCATCCTTCCTGCCACCTCTAACAAAATACTCAGCATATTCCTTCAGGGGCATGTGTTCTTTTGGTGGTGAGTAAATAAACTCAGCTCTTTTCTTCCCTCTCCCTTTTAAAAAACAGTTCTGTTGGTCTTAGTTTTATGCTTGAGGAGCCAAAAGATTGAAAGTGTCTTGCCTCCCTCCATGGTCCAGAAGTCCTGGACCAGATTCTTCAGTGCTTCCCAAGGCTATCTCCATGCTGGTTTCTTAGGCTTTATCCTGTACGCTGCTTTCTAAGAAAGGTGGGCTAAGATAGAACCTCTTCTTCTCCATCACCACGTCCTATTCTCTTCCAGCAGGTACCAAAATCCATAGTTGCACATTTGTTTACTGAGCTCCTGTCTCTCTCTTCTGCTCCACTAGAATCCCAAATCCATCATGGTTAGGTATTCAGGCTATTTGGTTTATCCCCAGCACCTCGCCATGTGCCCATGTCTCTGTCCTGTTCTCTTTCCTGCTTTTATTAAAGATAATAAAACAACTGTGATTAGAATATCAAAGCTGGGTATTACTTTGTATCAAGTGCTGCACTGAGCACTAATGATAGTAGCATTATTTTCAGGTAAGAAAACTACAGACCTTTTTGGAAGCAACTTGTTCAGGCTAACACTAACCTTGTTACCTGGCTGAACTTTAGTGATATTTTGGTCTATAGTTTGCCTTCCCAGGTAGCTCAGTGGTAAAGAACTTGCCTGCCAATGCAAATGCAGGAGACATGGGGTCAGTCCCTGGGTCAGAAGGATCTCCTGAAGGAGGAAATGGCAAACCACTCCAGTATTCTTACCTTGATAATCTCATAGACAGAGGAACCTGGTGGGCTACATTCTATTGGGGTTGCAAAGAGTCAGACAGGACTGAGCACACAGTCTATAGTTTAAGATGAGAGGCAAGGTATAACATGTTGGTTTTCAATACGTTCATAATTTTCTCCATTTCTTTTGACAAGTGTTTGCTGTTTCTGTGATGTGTCTTCAATTTTTTTGTGTGTGTATAACTTACTCATATTTTGATAATGGAGCAATATAATTAAACTTAAACAAATGGTAATCTGCATAGTTTTAAACATTCTAGCCAAGGCCAACTATCTTACTTTTCTGGAGAAAAAATTTGCATGGGTATTTAGGCACAACCCATGCTGATTTACTGTCTTGAATTGATGTTTATTATTTGGCCACATGTTTATTTCTTATGGCAAATAATCAAAGCAAATGTGTTCTATCCAGAGATAAATGCTTATGGACTGTAACCCCTTCTCATATCTGGATGTAATTTACCTAGATTTCTTTTATCTAGAATGATGGCCACACATGGCTATAGACACTTGAAATGTAGTTAGTTGAATTGGAAGGTTCTGGAAGTGCAAAGCAGACAGCAGAATTTGAAAACTTGATATGAAAAGAAGATACATATCTCTCAATGTTTATAATAGTGATTACATGTTGTGATGATACTATTATGGATATAGTAGAATAAATAAAATAGATCAAAATGAATTTCATCTGTTTTTTTCTTTTTTAATGTAGCTACTGGAAAGTTTTAAGTTATATATATGACTCCTAGTTATGGTTCCACTCCTAGGATAGCGTCAACATATATATTTATTTATCTAACTTACAAAAGCAATGAAAGTGAAAAAAGCTTATATTACATATAAAGCTAATATAATTTAATTCCATTTTGGCTAAGAAAACATACTTGAAGCCAGAAGTCTTAATTGAGGGTTACTGGAAGAACTGCAGGAGGAATGAGAACACGCACGGGTGGATATTTAGAGAAGACAAGAGCCAGTGATCAGATCTTGTGAGATGATGTAGAACTTGGAGTAAGATGCTTTCTTATCAGATTGTTAGAGATGAACACAGCTCAGAGAGGTTAAGTTCAAGGCCATGGTAGTAGGGCTAATATGGAACTTGTCTATCCTGTTAAGAAGTTGATATAATTTTGGTTTCCTTATTTTCTTAAACTGAAAACAGAGGTGAAATTAATGACCTATGGTGAAAATCTGTTATGATTACAAAGTCTAGGCTGAGGCTGGATGTAAACTTTGTAGAACAAAGTTTTTTTTTTACTGATCTTGAAAAATCTATGACTGGTGGATGGCTGCTTTTTACACTTGATCTTAGCCAAAAGGCTGAGAAGTGATGGATGGCTGCTTTTTGACTGAAGGTCACAGCATGAGTGCGGTTAACTGCATGAGGATGAAGGACCGCAGGATGTATGTAGACCAAGCATCCCAGATGTCACCCTCAAACACATACAGGTTTGTGGGTCTTAATCAATTTCAGTATCTAACAAAGTTAACCTTAGGTAACAATGATAAGGGAAACAGAATGACAAATTGCATTTAATTCAGATTATTTCCCTAGACCATGTTTGGAAACCAACCAAGGACTGTAACCCCACAGAAACACTCAAGGAGAGAGACCCTTAGTCTGTTCAGAGAGACGAAGCTGGTGGCTTTGCTGTGTGGCCTTGCCCTTGCCCCGGTCGTCAAGTGTAAGTCTAGGCAGGAGCTCAACCTGGTGCTCTGGGACAGTGAAGAGGGGTGGGATGCGGCTGGTTAAGTGGGAGGGAGGCTCAAGAGGGATACGTATACGTGTATCTATGACTGATTCATGTTGATGTATGGCAGAAACCAACACGTTGTAAAGCAATTATCCTCTAATTAAAAATAAATAAAAATTTTAAACACTTTAAAAAATGTAAGAATAGCATGTTGGGAGGAAGCGGGCAGTAGGAGAGGTCTTGAGGAGGGTGACCTTGAGAACAGGAAAGGAAACATACTTGGTACGCCCACCTCCTCCCCCCAAACCATTACTGTTATTAAGTCTGTCCGAGCGCGGAAAATCCTCCTGGGAGCCTTAGAACTACTTTGCTCTTTTTTTTCTCCCAGGGCAGGACAGCTCCAGTGTGGGAGCAATGAGTGGGTGAGGGTGCAAGCTGTGATGACAGAGGAGGCTTATCTTCCCCAAATCTCTCATTTCCAGAGTCTCCCCATGAGTGAGAGTCAGTCAACAGACTGAAGAAATAAGATACACTTCCAAATCTTGAAATCATACAAAAAGAATCAGAAAGATAATACAAATGAGTGCAAAATGACTAAAGGTATAAAAAGGAGGAAAAATTCCCTACAAAAAAGACCGAAAAATAACCCCAACAAATCAGAAAACCCTAGACAGACTTAGACTCCAAAGGAACATCTAGAAATAAGAATAGTCATTGAAAGTAACACTTAGTGAATAAAAATAATCACATTTCACATTTACTGGATGATTACTATGTGACAGGCATGGTAAAGTGTGTGTTAAATAATTTAATCCTCATAAAATCTCTTACTTCCATTTTAAGATGAGGAAACTAAGGCAGAAAGTTTTTTAAAAAACTGGGAATTAATAGATCTGGGGTTATAACCCTTGTTGAATAGTTCCAGAGTTCTTTTTCATTATGGAAAATTACAGTAGATTGAAAATCTGCTGGACATTACAAACAGTAGGAGAGAGAATTAAACATTGAAAGATGGATGGGAGCACGTCATAGGATACAGCAGGGTGGGAACAGCATGAGAAACAAAAGTCCAGTATGTTAGCAATAGTAATGATTGTGATGACAGTAATAATGAGAGTGAACAGTTACTGAGCCCTTGATGAACACCAGAGAGACTGTCTTGAGCATTTAAGTTGTTGACAACTTTCAATGATGAGGGATATGGAAATGCAACAGGGACACATTCTTCAAGGTCACAGTCACTGTATAGGGACTTGAACTGAGGTGGGACTCTTTGTGACCCCATGGACTGTAGCCCACTGGGCTCCTCTGTCCATGGAACTCTCCAGGCAAGAATACTGCAATGGGTTGCTATTCTCTCCTCCAGGGGATCTTTCCAACCCAAGAATCAAATCCACATCTCTTATGCCTCCTCACTGGAAAGCAGGTTCTTGACCACTAGCACCATCTGGGAAGCCCATAAGAAAGGCAGTCACTGTGATTTCTTGGGTTCACTCTCCTTTAAATAAAAGTTATTATCAAGAAGTCTTAGGTTTTCCTAGCAGTTTTACTGGGGCCTATGAGAATTTTCCAGGTTTCATTTAAACCCGGAAGTGACATCCAGCTTAGGGTTTTCTGATCAATATTCTACCTGCACGGGTTTATAATGAAGATATTGGAAGCTTGTTCCTAGGAAAGGACCTGAGCTAGCCTTCATTTGTAGTTTATACAATCACGTGGTTTAAATTATAAATATCAGTTATAAATGATAAATATCTTTCTTCCAGAAAAAAAGAAAAGCTCAGTATATCACAATTTGGTCTCAAAGACAACTGATGAGGGGGTCTCCTGGAGAGTCTGTGAGAACCTCTGTAGTTCAAGACCCTTCTTCTTCAGGGAAAAGAGAAGAGTTTATCCAATGGTTCCCACCTTCCACTGGTCAGAGCTTTGCCCCACAGGTGTTAACGGCCTGCACTTTTGGGGTGCAACTGGAAGCCATGGGGGAGTCTCAAGGCATGAGGCCGTGCCCGTGTGAAGCCCATGGCCAAACTGGCCTCTCAGGGAGGAAGAGCCAGGAGAAACTCAGTCACACAGAAAAGATATCTGACATAAGAAGTCAGGAGAATTGGCGGAAAAATAAGAAGGCTGAGCTTGGCTCCTGAGAATGCCAGGAGTAGAGAGTGGGGAAGAGAAATATAAAAAATAAACGTCTGACAGAGGAGAAATATTGTATGGCATCCCTTTTATGTGGAATCCAAAAAGATAAGATACAAACGAACTTACAGAACAGAAGAGATTCACAGACCTAGAGAATGAACTTACAGTTGCCAAGGGGAAGGGACAGTTCGGGTGTTTGGAATGGACATGCACACACTGCTACTGCTACTTTTAAATGGATACCCAACAAGGACCTACTGTACAGCACAGAGAACTCTGCTCAATGTTATATGGCAGCCTGGATGAGAGGGGAGCTTGGGGGGAGAATGGATACGTGTGTATGTATGGCTGAGTCCCTTTGCTGTTCACCTGAAACTATCACAATATTAATTGACTGTACCCAAAAACAAAACAAAAAGTTAAAAAAATAAATTAATTAAAAACATTAAAAAATATCTGAGAATGTTCAAGATGATGGAAAATAGATAATCTCAGGTTAAATACAGGATATGCAAAAAAATCCCATATATGCACACATGTCACAATTTCAATAACACAATAAAAAATCTTGATCTAGTGACAAGAAATATAGAAAAAATTGAAGTCAGAATATCATCTCTACCGCAATTCAATGAAAAAAACTAGAAAATTTTCCTGTTTCAAAATTAAGAAATAAACATTTAAATAACCCATAAGACAAAGAAAAAATTGGAAAAGATTTTGAACTTAATGACATTAAAGTAGTTTTTATCAAAACTTGTATGATGCAGCTGAAACAGTGTATAGGGGAAACTTTTTAGCCTTAAATGCATTTGGACTATTCAAAGTTGCTCAATCAAAGTCAAAATGTAAAATTCAACTACTTTTTTACAAATATATTAGTTAGACTATAAATTTTTTAAAAGAATATATTATTTATAATAACACTAAGAATGTCAAATACTTAGAAATTTAAAAAACCCAGAAAACCCTAAAACATTGTGAGAAATTAAACCCCTGAATAAACAGACACATGTAAGAATTAAAACAGATCAAATATTAACGAGTGCTTGGTACACATGCTTGCAGATGTAACATAGCAAAACAGTGAGGAAAGGATGAACTTTTTAATAAATAATGTTGGGACAATTTTTTCTATATGGAGAAAGATAAGATTATAATCCCAGAAGTGGAAAACAATTCAAAGATTGAGTCTTAAATGCAAAATAATTAAACTATAATTCTTTTTTAACATAGGAGAATATTTTTATAATCCCGGGGAAGGAAAAGATCTCAACAAGATGCAAAACACAAAATCTATGAAATCAAGGAAAACATGGATAAGTTTGAGATTATAGTGAAAAGAAAAATTATACATTAAGGCACCAATAACTAAATGAAAAGGTAAGCGAAAACCTGGAATGAAGTATGTTCTGAACATTTAAATAGCAGAATTAATTCAGTATCCAAATATAAACAACTTCTAATTAATTAACAACAAAAAGGCAAAGGTCACAAAAGATAAATAGGCAAACACCTACTTATGCAATTCACTCAGAGAGAATTATAGACTGTCAATCAAAAAATGCTAAGGTTCCTAAACTCACTAGTTAAAACAAGGTCCGATTTCACATCCATTAACATCTCAGTACACCAAGTTTTGCTGAGAATATAGGAAAACAGGTATTCTGGCAAGTTGTTGGAGTCAATTTGACAATCCATAACACAATTTAAAATATGTTTTCTCTGATAACCCTCTTTGAATTCCCCCTAGCAATTCACCATCTGGTTGTGACAATGGTACATATACAAAGCTGTAAATTTCAATTCTGTAAGATGACAGCAAAAAAACAAACATACTGTTTGGGCAGATGGAAAAATAAATTGTATTTTATTTATGTAACTTGATACTACGTGGCAGCTATTACATTTATATGTATGTAAACAAATTATATCTCTATATATCAACGTGGATAAAATCAAGAAACATCCTGCTGACTGACACAAGCAAGCTCCAATAGGTATGTATCATGTGAAATCATTTATTACACTTGAAGGACCATACAATAATAGCATTTATTTTTTATGGTGACTGACACACACACACACACGCATCCATGGTGCATAAATATAAAACCAGCCATATTCCTGCCCTGTCTGGAATTTTAAGGCAAAGAGAGGAAGGATAAACTATGATATCTCAAACCATGAATCTCACCTTCCCCAGATAATCAGAGAAGGCGCTTTCTCTGCGCTTCTCCCAGACCTGCCGCCAGTGGCAGTGGCAGAGTGCCTCCCAGTTTTGAGTTGGGCCTGGGAACAGCTATAAAAACTGGGCATGTACTGTAGTCAGGCATGGAACTGGATGCCTTCAGCAATGCAGCAGCAGGATTTTACTCAGGGTTCTTCAGAACAAATTGTGTGGGTGGACAGTTCCACCCTGCCTGAACTCCGAATAGAGGGTGAACAGCGCTATTTCTTTGTTTTTTGAGAAAGGCTAACATGAAATCACAGGAATTTAGAGTAAAATAAGTCCGTAACTATGTAGCACAAAGATGGCCCAGTGACTACATCCGGCTCTCAGTTACCATTTGTTCCTTCTGTAAAGTTTTAATTCCTTTGCTAATATTTAGAATTTAAGAGATTTCTAACGGAAACTAGATTCCCAGCTTCTTTTCTGAAAAAGGTGGATTCTGGTATTACTAATTCTGAATTCTAGAATGCCAACAATTAGTTGGCCCTGAAGAGTCAACACCCCACCCCCGCCACCCTGCAAAGCCTCACTCACTTAAACCTCACCTGCTGACCTCATGAAGGGTTTCAACTCCCTCATGTTGTGGATGAAAACAGTGAGGCTGAGAGAGGTCAAAAGCCTCGCCCAACATCAGAGTTACCTTTGGGAGGGAGCCATGCTGGCACCGTGCAAACCAGTTATCAGTTATTTGCTGTGATTTCTTTTTTTCTATGTGATGAGGGCACATTTCATACTTACTAATGACACTGTGTAACTCAGCAAAGTTTTAACAGAGGCTCACTTCAAATGACGATAAAAATAATATAAATGGATTCATTGTAACATCAGCAGGTAGCCTCCAAGATTTGGCCAAAGGTAAGACAAAAAATTTCTTATGTAAAAACCAAAAAACAATAAAGGAATATGACAGTATAATTGAAAATTGGTATAAGTAGAGGCAGTGTGATCACACAGCATCCTTTTTTCAGGCTGGTTTTTACTCATTGGTAATATTTCCCCTCTTTCTCCACCTGTCCCTAATCTCCCCTCTTCTTTGGACTCTAGAAGAATGTGCAAACCCAGCCCTTCTCACACACACATACAGATACTTCAGCTATTTTTTTTTCACTTGTATTTGTTTCTGGATTAATGTTGGCAGACATTCTATACTGACTTAGATTGAATTCTCTCCATCATGTTCAGAAGTACTGAGCTACCTGGGTTGGTCATCCTTAGTCTAGGTAAAGCACATTTTTATTAGAACCAACTTCATGAAGAGATTACATGGATTCCAGTATCCTTTAGAATATAAAATACTAAAGAGCCTAAATGTTCATTGATAAGGAAATGGCTCAGTTAAACTTGGCATAGTCACATTGTGGAAAACTGCAACAATGCAAAAAGGAAAAGAGGTAGATCTGTCTTAAATACTGGCATAGATAGACCTGTAGAAGACAAAAGTATATATACAGCATGGGTACATGGTATCAATTATGTTAAAATACATACAAGACATATTGTTTGTGGGTCTATACACGCATATGTGCATGCACAGAAAAATATCTGAAAAGAAAGCCAAAGTGGTGAGAGTGGATACCCTTCCTTAGACAGGGGTGGGGGAAGGTATGAAGGTGATAAAGAGGGTTTTAGCTTCACCTGCAATGTCATTAAGTTTAATTTCAAAGGAAAATGCTTGTATTACTTGTGACTGTAGGTTGGAAGAATATTTTCATGTAACACATACTTATGTGACGATTAATTTCCAATCACAATCTTAACCACGAACTTTGTAAAAAAAAACATCTGATCATTCTGGGAAATGAAATTTATACTGCACTGTCATCCCAAATTAAGTTCTTAAAACTTACAAAAGTAGAAGTCACAGAAAGCATCTGAAAAGTTAAATTGCACTTCCGCCAGTTAAAATCGAGTAAGTCTACTCCAGGAGTCCTAACAGTTTTGAGGACAAAAAATATATCTTCTCAGATAACAAGAAATATGCAGGGGGATTTAAATGAATCCAGGATCTCTCACATGTCGAACAGAAATCACGGAGGCAGATTGCTTGATTTATCCTAACATGAGTTCTGTGAGGTGCTACTAACTTTTCAGTGATGCATTTTTGCTTTTCTCAACAAAACTGATGGAACCCCGGAGGGCAAGTATTGATAAGGAGGAACAGAAGGGGTCAGAGTGAGATGACAGCTAGGAAGTGACAGGGCTGGTTCTCCAGCCCTCTCTCCTCTCTGCCAGGCCATGCTGCCTGCTCTAATTCACCAGGGTGACCTCGCGTGTCTCTGCATCCGGTGCTCTCAGGCGCTCATCCCTGGCGATTATCTATCCACCCACATCTCTCTATCTGCCTGCATTTCTATTCATCTATCTATCCATCTGTCTACCTGCCTCCCTCTCTCCCTCCCTCTGGAGGGTTAGCGCCCACCCCTGATCTCTAGGGAACCAGAAACAAGCCTCCCCACCTCGCCTCTTCCTCCAACCCCGCGCATTCCACCTGTCTCGGGGCATCCTCGCTTGCTCCAACCAGGAGTCTGCCTGGAGCCCACTGTCACCGCACCTACCAGCAGAGGTTCAAGGCCAGCGCTCTCCGCGGACGGGGAAGCGGGGTGGGGGTCGCGCCGCCCCCCGCCCCTCCCCTGGGTACTCACCTTGCCCTCCGTGGGCGCCGCCGCCAGGAGCACCAGCAGCAGTGGCAGCAGCAGCGCGGGCGGCCTTGGCGCGGTCCTCTGGCGCATGGTGGGCGACCGCTCAGAGCCCGGGCGTGGTCCAGGGACCCGCAGGCTCTCGGGCCCCCGAGTCCCCGGCGCGGCGCGCGCTGGGAGCCGGGCGGTGAAGCTCGCCTGGCCAGCCCGCCCGGGGCGGGTTTTGTAGGGCTCAGCCTCCCCACCGAGGCTTCCAGGGAGGGAAGAAGTGGCTCAGGTCCCGCCCTCGTCCCCCCCGCGCCAACTCTCCAGGCGACGTCCCTCAGCCCCGGGCAGCGCGCGCGGGAGGCGAGAAAAGGCTGCGCGCCTGCGGGGCAGGTGCCCGCGGGGCCCAGGGTAAGGGGTGCAGGAGGTGATGCGCCCGAGGCGCGGGAGTCGCGGCGGGGCAAGGGGTGCGAGTCGGCGTAAGAGGGGGCGAGTCGGAGGTGGGGAGCTGGGGGGTGTGCGACGGGGAGGTGGCCGAGCAGCGGGGAGGGAGTGGCCAGCGGCCCTGCCTCAGATTAAGCGGGAGGCGCGCCGGGGTGGGCACTCGGGTGGCCCCGCTGGCTCCGGGCTCCCCGGCGGTGCCGTCTAGCCACTTTCCCCTTCTCAACCCGCCTCCATCGGGCCGCCGCCTGACGCCGCGGCGGTGAGAGCGCGGTGAACGGGTGGCCGAGTGGCGCGTGGAACTGCGCGCGGCGGGGGCGGCGGGTGTCCCCACGAGGTAAGGCGACCACGACCCGGTCTGGGCGATCGCGGGCCCCCGGCTCGGGGCCCGGGCGGCGGAGGAAACGTGCGCGGCATCCCAGGGTGGGGCGCACCGGCGGGCGGGGCTGGGGAGTTGGGCCCCGGGGTCACGGGAGGAGAGCTTGTCTGGCTCCAGCCTTGTCTGCCTGGGCTTGAACTGGGTGCTGTTGTGTTTTGATTAATTTGGAGGCTCAAGTTACCAGCCTGGCGGTCTGGGCACTCCGAAATGCCAAGAGCAGGAGGCAGCTGAGGGGAAAGGGAAAGCTCATCCAGCCGATTCTCCGCCGCGTTGAACTGGCTTTTCACGTTAAATCTTATCTGCGGAAGTGCACGGGAGGCCGCGCGCCAGCTTTGTCCGGGTGCCTCCGGCCTGAGAGGGCGCTTCTCCTCAGAGGTGGCCGTGGAGGCGGACGTGCTGGGCCCCGTCCGCAGAGCAGGGCTCGTGCCCTTTTCTTGTGCCACTGACCACATGGGCTCTGGCGAAGCACTCAGATCCTTCTTACAGTATTGCCATTCTCAGAATCCGTTTTACTGGAACAAATTATCAAAGTAGTAAAGTCATGATCTAGTAACATACATGCATCGTGATTATTGCACCGAATATTTCGATCTAACAGCAGGTCTGTTAAACAACCGTAATCTCAAAGTAGTGATGACTGCAAATCTGAAACGTGACAAAAAGATACTAGTGGGTACAGTCTCAAGAACTGCCGATACTGTTGTGGTTTGTTAGCTGTGTTCATAAATGAAGAAAACGCTAGTCTTCCAGGAAAGTTTAGTGAAAAGATAGATGTATTGGTTTCCATCCATGGTTCACAGACCATCTGAATTCCATCTTCAGGTTAAGAACCCTTACTCTGGATCAGGGTTGCTGATGTCTGCAGTCGCTGGTCATCAGATACCACGTGTGAAATGTGTGATTTGGTGGCTGATGGTGGAAAACCACTTGTTTGCAATTGGAATGGGATCATGGTATATTAGACCTCTGTGTCTCTGTAGGTAGGTGAAACCCTGACGGTGAATGAATGAAGGTGCACACTCCCCTTTATGGTTGTAGAGGAAATAATTATAAACTCCCCTCTGTCCTTTTTATGCCACCAAATGTCAACTCTGGCTGTATATTAGTATCTCTTATGGAGCCTCTAAAAATCCTAAAACATCCCAAGCCAATTACACTGGACTCCCCAGCAATGGGAGTCTGTATACTCCAGTGCCTGCATGCTAAGTTGCTTCAGCTGTGTCTGACTCTTTGCAACCCCATGGCCTGCCAGTCTCCTCTGAGAATGGGATCTCCAGGCAAGAATACTGGAGTGGGCTGCCATGCTTTCCTCCGAGGGATCTTCCCGATCAGGGATCAAGCAAACCCAAGTCTCTTTGGTCTCCTGCATTGGCAGGTGGGTTCTTTAGCTCTAGCACCCCCTGGGAAGTCCCTAGGTGTTGAAGTATCTTTAAGCTCTCTGGAGTTTCCCACGATGTTGCTATAGCTTCTCCATATTGATAAGGAGAGTTCTTATGAAACTTTCTCCTGCCATCCTTGTTAGATGAGACATAAGGTGCTCTGTTGATAAAATAAGGGTCCAAGAATTCTGAGAGGCCCGTGACAGTCTTGCATGAACTGACATTACTTTCTGGAAAAAACAACTCTCAATGCCGGAGTTAAATGCTCCTTCTTTATGCTGAAGTCCAGAAGTTTTCTTAATTTGGATTTCAATTGCCTTTTCCTGAAAAGATGTCATTTTGACTGAAGTCCAGACTTGGCTTTTTTGACTTTAGAAGGGGTGGCAACAGTCAACTGCAAGTCACTTCTAATGCTACAAAAGAGCAGGAAAGAAACTTGTGATGTAAACAGGGTTAGGAGGCAGGAGTCGTTAAGTGTGGTCTCTGCAGTAGAGTTTAGATTTTGCATCTTTTCCACACTTACTAGTGTGGCTTAGGGTCTTTTCTTCTGTAAATCGGCATCGTCAGTGTGCCACCTTAAACAACTGTGGGAATTTAACTCAGCAGTCAGCGTCAGCCCTTCCAGTGAACATTCACGGTATGCTCACTAGATGGTGTTCATTAACCAGAATTTTTGATTTTTTTTAAAAAAATGGTCCCAGAGTTGAGAGTTTCCCAGCTTGCTCTTGAAATGTATAAAACAAAAGGAAAGTGAGGGCAGTCCTTTTTGTAAGTACAAAGGACACAGGAATCTCTGCTTTTGACTTGGTGCCAGATGAGAGTTTTGAACAAAGTGAAATGGTAATGACCTTTGACAAGGCCTGTATTATTGTTTTTGCCCCCTTTTCATGGTCACAATATCAGGTCTGTTTTCTGCACAGTGCTTAAATGTGTAGTATTTGCTTCTCTGTTTTTGGAGCTCAGCTCCAGTAGAACAGTGGCCTTTTTGGTGTTCTTTAATGTTATTGAATGAATGAAGTTAGTGCATGAATGAAGTTGTTTACTATTTGCTGAATGAATGAAACTGGATGACTTGACAAATTCACTCAGGATTCACACCCGGGTCTGATTTCTTCCAAAGTTTAGGATCTTTCTATATCCTTCTCTGGATAGGAATGTGCCTAGGCTTTTGATGTGACGTATTTTGCCAGACTGCCAGTAGCTCCTTCTCAATCTTTTTGAAAAATTAAATTTTATATTAATTACATTTTAAATTAATTATTTTTAAATTTAAAAATCATCTCTCTTCTTTCAAGAGCCTTCTGTTTTAACACTCGAAAACAATTAAACACAGGTTCTTTCACAGTTTCAGTTCAGTTCAGTCACTCAGTTGTGTTCAACTCTTTGCGACCCCATGGACTGCAGCACGCCAGGCCTCCCTGTCCATCCCCAACTCCCGGAGATTACTCAAACTCATGTCCATAGAGTCGGTGATGCCATCCAACCATCTCATTCTCTGTTATCCCCTTCTCCTCCTGCCTTCAGTCTTTCCTAGCATCAGGGTCAGTTCTTCGCATCAGGTGGCCAAAGTATTGGAGTTTCAGCTTCAGCATCAGTCCTTCCAATGAATATTCAGGACTGATTTTCTTTAGGATGGACTGGTTTGATCTTCTTGCAGTCCAAGGGACTCTCAAGTGTCTTCTCCAACACCACAGTTCAAAAGTATCAATTCTTCAGCGCTCAGCTTTCTTTATGGCCCAATTCTCACATCCGTACATGACTACCGGAAAACCATAGCTTTGACTAGACAGACCTTTGTTGGCAAAGTAATGTCTCTGTTTTTTAATATGCTGTCTAGGTTGGTCATAACTTTTCTTCCAAGGAGTAAGCGTCTTTTAATTTCATAGCTGCAGTCATCAACTGCAGTCATTTTGGAGCCCAAGAAAATAAAGTCTGTCACTGTTTCCCTATCTACTTGCCATGAAGTGATGGGACTGGGTGCCATGATCTTAGTTTTCTGAATGTTGAGTTTTAAGCCAACTTTTTCACTCTCCTCTTTCACTTTCATCAAGAGGCTCTTCACAGTCTCAGAGTTATTTTCAATTCATATCAGTTCTTGCCATTACATCTCCAAATTCTTTCTCTGCTTTTCTAAGATCATGGCCCTTCCGAGGGCCTGGACTTATCATCTGTGAACTGTGGTAGCCTTCTAGCTAGTTCTCTGCAATGTTTGTCCTCTGAAATCCCTTCTATGTTGCTGCTGCTAAGTCACTTCAGTCGTGTCCAACTCTGTGTGACCCCATAGATGGAAGCCCACCAGGTTCCCCCATCCCTGGGATTCTCCAGGCAAGAACACTGGAGTGGGTTGCCATTTCCTTCTCCAATGTGTGAAAGTGAAAAGTGAAAGTGAGGTCATTCAGTCGTGTCCAACTGAGTGACCCCACGGACTGCAGCCTACCAGGCTCCTCCATCCATGGGATTTTCTAGGCAAGAGTACTGGAGTGGCTTGCCATTGCCTTCTCCTATGTTACTGTCTGAATAAAAGCTCACATTGTGTCAGAAAGAACCAGTTACCTTGGGGGCATCTGCAAATAACCCCCAAACTTCAGAGGCTTCCAATAACAAGCCTCTTCTTCTCCATTTATACATATTCTACATATTCTGGGGAAAGAAATGGCAACCCACTCCAGTATTCCTGCCCGGAGAATTCCATGGACAGAGGAACCTGGCAGACTGTAGTCCTTGGGGTCACAAAGAGTCAGACATGACTGAGTGACTCTCACACACACACATTTTCATCACAGGGTATAAGGAGGTGGGAAAGGGGTTGGGGGCATTCTGCTTATCAAAACCACTCAGGAACCTCCTGGAAATTCCCATTCAACCTGTTCTCTGATCTCCTCTGAAGGGGAAGAGAATTCAGCGAATCAAAAACTGCTCTAAAAGCTGCCAACTATTGTGACACTTGCTACATCTATTTCACATCTCATTGACCAAAGTGGTCACACTTCATTTTGAAAGTGATGAGGTGATAATCTCCACATGCCTGAAAAAGCCCTTGTAAAAGATTTGGTGAATGTTAGTTACACTCATCACATACATCGTGTAACTTGCTTATATTAAAGCTTCCAGAAGTTTCTCTTTTTCTTTACAGATTACTTCACCCTTCTTTGGATAGAATAGAATGGTCCAAAACCAACTTTTGAAAAATCGTGTGTATCACTCATATGTCTCAAGTTCACCATGTACCCTTCTTTACCTTGTGCCTTTGTACTTGCCATTCTTTGCACTTTCAGGAACCACCCACCCGGCCCCTACCCCCCAAACCGGTGTCTGTCTGATGCAACCCTTACATTTTGAGATCTAGGTGAAGGGTCAAAGATCATGGTCTCTGTGAAGACCTTTGTCCAGACCTTTATTATATAACACTGAAACAGAGTCATGCATTTTACTTTTTTGTACTATGAGACCTTTGCAAGCACTTACAAAGATTCATTTTATTTTTAATATAGTGACAGTGGTATTTAAAAATAAATTTATTGAGGTATAATGCAACGAGATCCAACCAGTCCATCCTAGAGGAGATCAGTCCTGGGTGTTCATTGGAAGGACTGATGTTAAAGCTGAAACTCCAATATTTTGGCCACCTCATGCGGAGAGTTGACTCATTGGAAAAGACTCTGATGCTGGGAGGGATTTGGGGCAGGAGGAGAAGGGGATGACAGAGGATGAGATGGCTGGACGGCATCAGCGACTCAATGGTTATGAGTTTGGGTGAACTCTGGGAGTTGGTGATGGACAGGGAGGCCTGGCGTGCTGTGATTCATGGAGTCTCAAAGAGTTGGACACGACTGAGCGACTGAACTGAACTGAATTTCCATACCAAAATCTGTACCTATTTAAAACACGCAATTCAAGGAGTTTCACAAATGCATACACCCTGTGAAATCAATAGCATGAATGTGGATACAGAGCTCTTCAATCACTCCCCAAAGTTTCCTTCTATCCCCTTTGAGTCCATCTCTCCACATCCATTTCCCAGGCAACCACAGATCTGCTTTCTGACTCTGTAGGTTGGTTTGCATTTTCTAGAATTTTATGGAAATAGAGTCATACAGTATGTACCATTTGGTGTCTGGGTTCTTGGACTCAATAGAACAATACTGACATGGATCTATGTTCTGTGTATCAGTAGTTTGTTCTACTCTGTAGCTGAGTAAAATTTGGTTGTATGGAAAGCACTTTTTTAAAGATCCCTTTACCTGTTAGATTTTTAAATTGTTTCCAGTTTGGGAAATATGGCTACTATGGATATTTTTGTACTAGGCTTTGTGTGAACATGTATTTCCATTTCTTTTGAATAAATACCTAGGAGTGAAATGGCTGGACCATAGAATAGGTGTATGTTTAATTATAAAAGAGTTTTCCAAAGTAATTGTATCTTCATTCTCGTCAGCAGTGTATGAGAGTTCTGGTTCACGCATATATTTTTGGTGCCTACTTTTGGTTTGCCAGCTTTTAAAATGTTAACAATTCAAATGGTTACACAGTGGCAGTTAGCGTGCTTTTGTTTTCTCTGGTAACTAAAGATGTTGAACATCTTTTCTGGTGTTATTAACTGTTCAGAGAACTTTTGCAAAGTGTTTACTTAGATCTTTCCCCATTAAAAAAACTGGTTGTTGCTCTTACTGTTGAGTTGCAATAACTGTTTATATATTCTGGATACAAGATCCTTGGCAGATGTATTTATTTTGAATAGTTTTGCCCATCCTGTGGCTTTTCTTTTAAGTGTCACTTTCCATCTTGAAGTCCATTTTTAATATAGCCAGTCTCCTTTCCTTATGCTTACTGTTTGTGTGGTGTATCTTTTTCCACCTTTTCACTTATAACCTATTTGTGTCTTTTTATTTAAAGTATGTATTTTTTAGGTAGCATATACTTGGGTTTTTTTCTTTTTTCTGTTTTAAATCCAATGTTTTGCCTTTCAATTTTCAGTGCATTTTCACATAGTTGATATAGTGATTTTTAGGTCTGTCATCTCTCTGTTTACTTTTTTATCTGTCTAATCCGTTTTTTGTCCCCTTTCTTCTTCCTAGCATTCTATTGTGTTAATCAAATATTTTTTAATGTTCCATTTAAATTTTTTTTGTGCTTCTAGTTATATCTCTCTGTGTTGTTGTTAGTGGTTGCTTGAATGATTATAGTATGCATCTTTAACTTTTCTCAATCTACTTAAAAGTAATATTGAATATTTGAGTTCAGTTGAGTTCAAATTGAGTTCAATATTCAGTAAATTGAAAACACAGTTACCGAATATTAAATTCGGCTAAATTGATTTCACTCTTGTATCAAAGTGCCTAGCATGGCATTTGATAGAAACTGGAAAATTGTCATATACTGATATAATAGATATTTCTTGAGTGAATAATCATCATAGGTGTTTTTATGTTGTATTGAAGGTATATAGAAATGAATAAAAATTTGTTTTGGTTAATGTCAGGTTAATTAGTAGAAAAATCACTTTTAAATGTTATTACATATTTAGTGGACTTGCATTTACAAACCCTGTGATTTTCACGTGTAGTCAAGATTCTATGTATTATTTTATTTTGTTCCCATATCTCAGTTGTTAAAGAATACGCCTGTGATGCAGGAGACCCTGGTTCAATTCTTGGTTTGGGAAGATCTGCTGGAGAAAGGATAGACTACCCACTCCAGTATTCTAGTCTGGAGAATTCCATGGACTATAGAGTCCATGGGTCGCAAAGAGTCGGACACGACTGAGCAACTTTAAAGAAAACAAACGTTTAAGTTTTTAATTGTAAAAATTTAATATAGATCTCTTCTTACCATTAATTTTTGAATTAAAAAAAAACCACCTCATTTTCAAATTTTAGGGGAGAAACAATCACTTTGATAATGGAATTTCTTATGGTGTTGTGAAACTTCCAAACATTGGTTGTCTTGACTACTCTGCCCATGTGATATCACATCCAATACATAACACTTTCTCTTGACTTTGCTCAGTTATTTTCTGATGTGTAAAGCTGACACTGAAACACTGTTTGGTCTGTAGCTTTATGGTCTGTAGCAGAATAGGAAATGGCACAGCTCTGAAGTCCAGGTGTGAGGGATGGAATCTTTTATAAGGTTCCAGAGTGGCAGAAGCATTTCTAGAGGAGTCTAGTTCCAGGTCTGGTCCTCTAGGGAAGCACCTGCTAAGGGGACCCAGTCTCTAGTACCAGCTCCTGCCTGAAGGAAGGCAGACAGAGGTGGACAGAAGGCAGGATGCAGACACAAGGAAAAGGAGATGGTTAAGCGCTCCTTAGAAGAGCTATGACCAACCTAGACAGCATATTAAAAAGCAGAGACGTTACTTTGCCAACAAAGGTCCATCTATTCAAAGCTATGGTTTTTCCAGTAGTCATGTGTGGATATGAGGGTTGGACCATAAAGAAAGCTGATCACCAAATAATTGATGCTTTTGAACTGTGGTGTTGGAGAAGACTCTTGAGAGTCCCTCGGACAGCAAGGAGATCCAACCAGTTAATCCTGAATGAAATCAGTCCTGAATATTCATTGGAAGGACTGATGCTGAAGCTCCAATCCTTTGGCTACCTGATGCGAAGAAAGACCCTGATGCTTATAAAGATTGAAGGCGGGAGGAGAAGGGGATGACAGAGGGCGAGATTGTTGGATGACATCACTGACTCAGTGGAGTGAGCATGAGTTTGAGTAAGCTCCGGAGTTGGTGATGGACAGGAAAACCTGGTGTGCTGCAGTCCATGGGGTTGCAGAGTCGGACACGACTAAGCGACTGAACTGAACTTAACTGAGGCTGGGTTCTTGGTCACTCAGTCATGTCCAACTCTTTGCAGTCCCATGGACTATAGTCCACCAGACTTCTGTGTCCATGAAATTCTCCAGGCAAGAATACTGGAGTGGGTTGCCATTTCCTCCTCCCAGGGGATCTTCCCAACCCAGGGATTGGGTCTCCTACATTGGCAGGTGGATTCTTTACCACTGAGGCACCTGGGAAACCCAGAAAGGGCCAAGATTCATATGAATACAATGTTCCTTCCCTACCAAGACAAAGTTTTCCTCCGGTCTTGAAACCAACTGCATGCTTGTCTCAGTATTTCTGTTTAACCTTAAAAGTTCACTTGGAAACTTCTGTGAAATCTCTCTCTCTCTCTCTCTTTTTTTTTTTTTTTGCTTACATAGCTGCCTGAAATGCTTTAACTTTCCTATAGTCTAGTTAGAAATAGTGCCTCAAAGATAGCCAACTGTCCTGTAGAAGTTTCTAGAGGTGAAATTCCAAACATGAAGACCTTCACAGGAGAACTCTTGTTTTCTAGGATTCACAGCAAACTGAATATCTATGTATCATGGTGCATCACTGTATTTACAAGTGAATCTCCCTGCTACTATTATATTGAAGGCTAAAGTTGTTCTCTCCAGAGATGCATTTCCTGAAATGTGCCCAGGAATTTTCATGAACTTTGAAATTGTGTTGTGTAGCGGTTAATAAGGGAAGCTTTAGCGTTTGAACCCTGGAAATGTCTCTTACTAACTGTGGTGGTGGTGGTTTAGTCACTAAGTTATGTGTGACTCTTGTGACCGCATGGACTGTAGCCCGCCAGGCTCCTCTGTCCATGGGATTCTCCAGGCAAGAATACTGGAGTGGGTTGCCATTTCCTTTGCCAGGGGATCTTCCCGACCCAGGAATCAAATCTGGGTCTCCTGCATTGCAGGCAGACTCCTTACTGACTGAGCTATGAGGGAAGCCAATTACTTACTGTAGTTACTTGTAAAAGGACATTGTTGTGTAACTTACCTTTTAGGGTTATTGTGAAGACTGAAGATCGGCGTTCAACCTTTAGCACCAGATGTAGCATATAAGGAACCTACTGATAATGCTGCTTATTAAAATTTCTTATGGTGAGGAAGATGTTGACAATGATGGGGAAGAGGAGGAGGAGGAGGAGGAGGAGGAAGGGCGTGGGGTTGGAGCAGCAGCAGCAGCAGCAGTTGTGGTAGCAGCAGAGGGCTCTCTCATTGATAAAAACAAATGCTGACCTTTTCATAAGTGTCCTCTCAGAGTCTGCTTACGTTAATTCTGATTCTGACCAGACCTGCCCTCCTGTTTACCTGCTTCTACACTCACTGAGGCGTCATCCCTGTCAATGACTTCTCCCGATGTTTACAAGGTCCTTTAAGAGAGACTGTCACTGCTCAATTTCTCCTCATTTCTCCAGATCTTCCTTCAAGTATTGCCTCCCTCCTGAGGTCTGCCAAGCTTGCCCCAGTTCCCAGTTTTCTAACCCTTCTCTCATTTATTGGGAGCTCATTTTGCCTGCATGGCAAATTAGTAAGGATGGAAATAGACATATATTGAGTGCTACCAAATGCCAGGAAACTTCCCTCATGGCTCAGTGGTAAAGAATTTGCCTGCCAATGCAGGAGACACAGGAGAAGGAAATGGCAACCCACTCCAGTATTCTTGCCAGGGAAATCCCATGGACAGAGAAGCCTAGCGGTCTACAGTCCATGGGGTCCCAAAACAGTCAGACACGACTTATCGACTAAACAACAACATGCCAGGGACTGTGCTAGGCATGGATTTTGACTCGTGTAGTTCTCTCCAGCATTAATTTTACATACTAAAAAATGAAGAGCTCAGAGTGGTACAGATTTGCTCAGGGTTATACTGGTAAGTGATCAAGATCTGAACACGTCTTTCTACCTCTTAGAGTCCTGCTTTCAATCCTTCACATGAGATCACCAGGTACCAGGAGAAGGTAGCCAGTCTCTAGGGAGGAGGGAAGAAGTCCTCAAAGGTTAATGCCAGTCTTTCAGTACACTTGGTTGCAGGTGGGTACTTCTCAGTGGGCAGTGGGATTTGCTTACACCAAAGGCAGCTCTCAGAAATCTGGAAGGCCAAGGGAATCCAGAGTTGCTCCATCCCTGCTCTGCAAGGAAAATCACAGACCAAGAGAAACCTGGGTGTGTAGAGTTTTTGGCAAGAGACCTCCAGCATTCTAAGTCAAGAATGTTATTCTTAACTTGGAAGTAAAGGGCACATCCGGTTTTGAAAATCAGTAGTACTTTTGTGGAACAGTGTCACCTCTGTGTGTCTCCCACCTATGAGATTCTTATGATTGTTGTCAAATGTTCTGTTGATACTAGGGGGAGACCTCATGGAGAAAAATGATAATAAAAGCCTGTATTGGCAGAATGATAGATTAGCTGAGATATGGCCCATTTGGCCCTGGACTAGCAAACTCAACTCCAGGGTCACCTGAGGACTGTACAAAGATTCTCAAACAATTCAGTTGAATCTAGAAGGAAGGCAAGGTGGGGGCGGGCTTGACCACAGTCCAACAACCTTCTGGTCCTGTTGGAATGTAGAGATATTCTCAAGAATTTACTTGAGTCGTTCTCAAGTTTTTTCCCCAGTTCCTTCTCAGGGAACATGATGCTCCAGCCACATTCCGGTAGTCCATGGACCACATGGGTTCGTGTTCGTGACTTGCTTTAAAAACCTTTGTGATGGTTGATGGGGTTGACTGTTTTCACTAAAAAGCTCTCGTCAACCTGGAGGCTTTGAAAGTCTGCAGGTAGAGGCAACCCAAAGATATGGGATTTTAGAAAGTAATCAACCTGGATGTTAGGGAAAGGTCAGGTGATCCCTTAACAGGAAAGGTATAAGCCTCAGAGGTATAAGCCACCCCCAGGCATGCCATTCTTTTTCTGGGAGCATTTTTCTACCCCCGCCCCAGGCCCCTTGATTATTTCTCTACAAAAGCTTAGCCTTTAGGAATTCTGCTTTGGAAAGATAAAAGTATATAGAAATATGTGTTCAGACCATCCAAAAAAATTTAGCCTTGGAGAGAGAGTCTTCAGATAGCTCAGTGTCAGAAAGTCAGAGGAAAGAACATGTAGTCATTGAGTTAACAGAAAATGATTTCCCTGAAAGGGCAAATATTGTTTGAAAGAGCTGGAAGACTTGATGTTCCTTGGGAAAAGAAAAGACATTGTATCTCTACTACCTTTTGTGGCTGGAAGATTCCAGGCCTCAGTCTCCTGTTTATCTGGTCCTCCGGTCTTGGCCCTCCCCTCCCCCTGACGCGCCCCCTCCCCAACCACGCCTAGCCCCTAGTGGATGAGAACTCCAGCAGGCTGTATTTGTATTCAAGATTAGGTTGCAGAGAAAACAAATTCCCCAGGGTACTGAGAATGGCTTGGAGGCTCTCAGATCCTGTTCCCAGACCTTTGGAAAACACTGGACAGAGACTCTTAAGGAGTCCCAGGGAGATTGAAGTCCGGGCATTTTCATAAAGAATTGCAGGGGGAAGAAAAAATCCCAGAGAGTTGGAGGACGCGAACACCATGGTATCTGCTGAATATATATGCTAGAAATTACTGATAGACATATATTGCTGGGCAAGAGCCTATTAATGAACAAAATGGATGTCAAAGGCCCAGGGCATGTATGTTCAGCTTCGCTATTGGGGGTGGGTGACCCCAGATGGCCTCCCAAGGTGTGTCGCATGCAGCCTTGGGACCAGCTGCGGTGAGGGCAGCGCTTTTTATCAGACTTGGCTGCCCAGGTCAGTTTACTCAAGAAAAGGGAGTTGACCACAAGACTGCATCAAGAACTGTCGGGGTGGGGGAAGGCTCTCAGGAATGAGCTGGTTTTTCTTCCTTTCTTGAGACTATCTGTCTGTCTTTGTTTTTGCATTTTCTTGGAAACAACTTTGTCTGATTCCGCAGTTTATCTGTCTCTTCTAAACTCAGACTTGCACTTGACCTTGACTTGTCGCAGTTTTCTAACACCCAGCTGTACTTGAGGATGTACTGGATGTATCCTTCTTCCCTCATCTCCCTTTCTTTTCTCGGTGTCCTCATTTCAACTCTCCAAGAGGACTGGTTCAGACAACGTTTTTGTACCATCCTCCGGCCCAGAGTTCTGTGTCACTAAGCCAAGCTCTGGTTTGGGTCAGGTGGTTATCCTTAACCTTTCCATGTGCCTGGAAGATGGAATCAGGTGATAGAAACCTGGTTATCCCTGCTATTAAGAGCCAAAGATGGGGCCTGGGGCGGGGGGCTGCGATATAGCCCTCCATAGCACTCAACACTCCCTGCTTGAGAATAACAGTTGGCAGAATAAAGCATACCTTGTGAAAGGTACAGAACTTTTGCAAAAGTTTCCTAGGTAGACAGTCCCCCAAAGCTGTTGTTTGCATATGTTTTAGTGGCATAGCACTCGAATTCTTTATACCTTCTTCTTTTTTAAAAACAAACTTCATTAGAAACACACTGCCTTGGCCTCTCCCATGTGGTGACAGCCTTTTATTTATGAGAAACTTTATTCGGTGTCATCAAAAGCATGGTTGAGACAAAAAGTTTTGTGCTATTAACACAGGTGGTTGCAGCAAAGGAAATATTTCTAGATTGCTGTGGATTGTTGTAGGCTGTGTGACGACCTTTGGGGAACTATAGAGTCCAGTACACACCACCGTTCACAGTGTCCAGCTGACAGCCAGATGGGCCTCTGCTTAGCTGTGACCTTGGAGCTGCACTCTAGCCAGGAGAGTGGTTCTAAAGTCTCTGAGACTCCTCTGTGGCTTTTTTTTTCAGGATAGACAGATGCATGAGATAAGCACGTAGTCATCTGAGGCTTGCTCCAGGTAAAACTGTGAACAAAGCTGTTTTACTTTTGGCAGCTCGTTTACTTAGCGACTAAACAACAATTGTTTATCAAGACATACTTATTTTTTTTGGATGACTTATATGCTACTAATAACCATAACAATGTCAACCTAGGAGAAAAAAAATTTTAAGACTCAGAAATTTATGATCATAAATGAAAATATTGAATTTATATACATGTTTTTGTTGCAGAGAAGTATAGTGGAGTGATTAATATGATTTTCAAGTATAAAATTATATTGCACTAGGATAGAAATGGGGGAGGGATACACTTTATCATATTATGTGTGCAGACTAATTGCATGATGTATCTATTTTGGGATTAAAAGGCAAATATCTCTGGTGTTCTTTAATTTTTGACTGTGTTTCCTATTTGTCTGAAATATCAAATACAGTTGGAATGTTTCAAGCCAATTTATGTGTTCCTCTTAAAACAGTAGCAGCTTCTAGAAGACAAATAGAAAACCACGTCAGTGATGGATTTGGGAATGGGAAAAGATCTAGTTGCTCAAAGTGATTCTGTTTTTACTTGGTTTTGAAATTATCATGGAACATCATTCTGATACTTACTTGGAAAACTAGTCTCTCATAAATATAACATTGATTGAGTTTATCTAGAGTTTATCCAGGAATTTAAAAATAAGTTGTAACATTCTACACTCCCATTTCCTTCTCTGTACTCAATTCTGACAGGTACAGTCTTTAGAGAAGCCAAAGTTTTAAGGATGAGACATTTCAAATTCTTTGAGCCAAAGAGAACTTTTCTCAAAGTATATGGTACTTGGAGTCAAGATATTTTTTCTTTTTTAAAATTGAGATAAGTTTCAACAATAAAACACACCATTTTTACTCTTTTAAAGTTTATAATTCAGTGGTTTTTAGTGTACTTATAATATTGTGCAACCATTACCCTATCTAAATCCATAACACTTACATTGCCCTCCAGAAAACCCCATACCTCCCATTCGCCCCTCCTCCAACCTTTGATAATTACTAATCTATTAATATTTTCTGACTCTATGGATATGCCTCTTCTGACATTTCATGCACATGGAATTATACAGTACGTGATTTCTGTCACTTTGCATCGCATTTTCAAGGTTCCTTTATGTTGTGGCACTGATTGGTATTTCATTCCTTTTAATGGTCAGATATTCCATTGTGGGACTTCCCTGGTGGCTCAGTAGTAGAGAATCCGCTTGCATGTAGGAGTCATGGGTTCAATCCCTGGGTTGGAAAGATCCCCTGGAGAAGGAAACAACTGCCCACTCCAGTACCCTTGCCTGGGAAATCCCACGGACAGGGGAGCCTGGCAGGCTACAGTGTATGGGGTCTCAAGAGCTGGACATGACCTAGTGACTAAACAACAACAACAACAAGTGTTTCGCTGTATAGATGCAGCACTTTTTGCTTATTTAGTCATCAGTGGAAATGAGTCATTCCCATTTTGATCCATTACAAATAATTTTGCTGTAAATATTCATGTACAAGTTTATGTATGAACATATTTTGTCAGTTCTCTTGAGTATATAACCTAGGAATGAAATTGCTGTGTCATATGGCCTCCAGAATCCTCCTTCAAAACTCCTTCCTGCTTGAGAGGCAGGAGTGCCCTAGTAAGGCCCTGAAGACACGGATTCCACCCCTCATTTCCAACCTGGGCACAGTGCAGGCAGTTGATAGCATACCCTCTTCAGAATTCCAGAGGGCAAAAGCCAGCTTCAGGCGGCCACCTGGGTGATGAGGACCATTCCTTTCTTCCCCTTTCTCCTCCACCATGAAACCAGCAACATTGGGCCGAAGTTTTCACACCTTAAAAAGTACAAAAGTTTCCGGTTGTTAAAATGCAGATTCCAAGGCCAGCCTCTGAGATTCTACTTCACAAAGTCTGGGGGAGGATCCAGAAATCTGAATTTTAAAAAAGTTCAAACTAGGCAGCTCCAAGAATCTTGAAGAAAATGATCGCTTGTCCTTCCCCTATTATTCCCACTCCACACCCAGAGTAGAGGAGGGCCACATTGAGACCACTGAGTGGTTGGATTGCCTTCCTCCAATATTTAGTGGAGGGCTTCCCTGGTAGCTCAGATGGAAAAGAATCTCCCTGCAATGCAGGAGCCTGGGGGTCAATCCCTGGGTCAGGAAGATTCCCTGGAGGAGGAAATGGCAAACCACTCCAGTATCCTTGCCTGGAGAATTCCATGGACAGAGGAGCCTGGTGGGCTACAGTCCATGGGGTCACAAAGAGTCAGACACAACTGAGTGACTAACACATGGTAACTCTGTGTTTAACTCTTTGATGACCTGCCAAAATATTGTAACATTTTACATAAAACATGTTTATATATCTTTGCTGTTTGTAGGCAAAATGTTCATTTCTATACTAGGGATTCCTTTTTAGTTTCAAAAATTAAAAAAAAAAAAGCACTTGAGTGAATTTTAGCTTGAATTTTTAAGAGAAAAGATTAAATAGAAGAAAATTTCACACAACAAAATGAAACAATTTTTGTAAAAGTTTTATGTATGTGTATCTTTTCATTTCTGAAAAATGTATTTATGAATGAAAGGATTTGGTATTTTATTTCTAAGAATTAAAAATTGATATATATTCAGTTTACTCATCACTAAGGAAAGAGTGTTATGTCAAAACACTGTTGAAGCTCCCCTTTAGAAAATATTTCCATCACTAACTCTGAATAATGAGAGCAATTATTTTCAATGTTGTAATGCATACTGTATTTTAAAAGATATTTTATATTTGCCATATACAGACTTTAAACCCAGGACATGGAACCTCAATTATAGATGAGAGTCTTCTGGAAGAGAAGAGAAGAGTGACAGAGTTTTTGTTGAGTACCAAGACTTGAATATGAAGTAATTTGTGCACATGGCATTGGTAAGGCGTTCTTTCAGGTGCAACAAGCTCTTGGCCACAGATTCCTGGTGAGTGTCCTCAAGTATGATCACTGGCTTTTATTTAGTAAAAGCCACTATTCTCCCCAGTGTTAGTTTTATAGGTATAAATTATTTGAGTGTCAAAAAACCAAAGTATTCCAGAAATCTATAAAGTTTACCTGCTGCCGTTCTATTAAACAGCACATTTATTATTAAGCAACAATTCTCTCTACTCTTCTAGAATTGCAGCCACACAATCACCCAGTGGGAGAATGTACAAGGGCACAGATTCTTGCTCTTCTTTTCACTGGGTTTGAATAGCAAAAACCTTCTCGTGTCCAGAGCCGCAGGATCCCTATAACTAGCAGTTATAGCAGTTAGGACAATGCACTGCATGAGTGTGGTAGGCAGAATGATGACCCCCCCAAATCTGTCCACACCCTAATCCCTTGAACTTCTGAATGTGTTCTGTTATGTGGCAAGGGAGAAGTATAGTTAGAGATGAAATTAAGGTTGCTAATCAGCTGACTGTGCAATGGGGAAGTTATCCTGGATTATCTGAGGGACCCAGTATAATCACAAGGGTCCCCCAGCCCGCTCAGCCGCAGTGTCCCCTTTTGGCTTCCCTGGTGGCTCAGGCAGGAAAGAATCCGCCTGGAATGCAGGAGACCCAGGTTCTATCCTTGGTCGGGAAGATCCCCTGGAGAAGGGAATGGCAACTTACTCCAATACTCCTGTCTGGAGAATCCCATGGATAGAAGAGCCTGGCAGGCTACAGCCTGTGGGGTTGCAAAGAGTCAGGCACAATTGAGGGACTAAAACACTGGAAGTGAAGGAGGGAGGCAGAAGATTGAGAGTCGAGAAGGAGATGTGATGATGCAAGCAGGGGTCAAGGGATGTAGTGGGAGAGAGACTTGACTGGTCACTGCTGGCTTTGAAGGTGGAAGGGACCACAAACCGAGGAATGCAGGCAGCCTTTAGAATCCAGAAAAAGCAAGGAAACCGAGTATCCCTTGGAGCCTTCAGAAGAGACACAGCCCTGCCAACATCTTGATTTTTTTTTTTTTTTTGCCAGTGAGACCTATTTCAGACTTCTGGCCTCTAGAATGATAAGAAAACAGATTTTTGTTGTTTTATGTCACCAAGTTTGTGGTTACGTGCTACAGCAGCAATAGCAAACTATTAATAGTATGAGATTGTTCAAAGTGACTACAAAAATATTGGGAGTTATGATAGGGAAATGTTAAATAGTGAAAAATATGGAAAAATTTGAAGCTGATGAACATGCATTGATGGGCAATGAAGGAAGAGAGGGTGATGGGAAGGAGGCTTTTTTCCATACTGTTGCCCAAATAATCTCCTCAGCCCAGTTAGGTTTCTTCTGTTCTCCCGCCTCTCGTTGTTCCCACTTAACAGCATCCAGAATACCTTAATCTTTGCCATAGTTCCTGGGCAAAGCTGCTTGCTTCCTGCTCTCCTCTAGTTTTTATTCTGAGAGTCATCTCCCTTCACTTATCCATCCATCCAGGTCTCACCTTCCCAGTGTCCCTATGGTACCCAGCACAGTGAGGGCCACATTAAAGGGTGTGAGTACTTCTTGACTGATTAAAAAGAGGAAATGTGATGCTCTCTGGAGAGAGGGTAACATTTATCTGGTCACTGATGACCATCAATTGGTGATAGTAGCCTATTAGAAACTAAAAAAAAAAACTTTCTGGAGTTAATTCTTATGTCCTTTTGCTTTTTAGTTTGTTGTGCATGAAAACCGACAGTTTAAATTAATCTGCATTTTTGTTTTCTTGTAGGTCACTCATACTTATTCTCTTTTCCGTACAATATGCATGTGGGGTAAGTCCATTAATGAGCTCTGATTCCATGCTGAAAATTTACTTTACTGAATGCATTACTTTTATTATACTATCTTAAACCATTTTTAAAAATTGAAGTATAGTTAATTTACAATGTTGTGTTAGTTTCAGAGCTAACAGAAAAGTGAATCAGTTATGTATTTCTATCTATCTGCCTCTTGATTCTTCTCTATTATAGGTTATCACAAGATAGTGAATATAGTTTCCTGTGGTATATAGTAAAAGCTTGTTGTTTATTTTTATATAATGGTGTGTTTATGTTAATCCCAAACTCCTAATTTATCTCCCTCACACCTTTGGTAACCATAAGTTTGCTTTCTATGTCTCTGAGTCTATTTCTATTTTGTAAATATGTTCATTTGTATATAAGTGAGATCATATGGTATTTTTCTCTCTCTATCTGACTTACTTAACTTAGCTTCACTTTCTTCATGGATAATCTCTATCCAAGTTGCTGCAAATGGCATTATTTCATTCTTTTTTATGGCTGATTAGTATTCCATTATGTATATGTATATATACACACACATTTCATTGTATGTATGTGTATATATATATATATGCATATAATATCACATCTTCTTTATCCATTCATCTGTTGATGGACATTTAGGTTGATTCCATGTCTTGGCTATCATAAACAGAGCTGCTGTGAATATTTTGTTGCATTTGCCTTTTTGAATTAGAGTTTTTTTTTTTTGAACATATGCCCAGGATTGGGGTTGCAGGATCACATGGTAACTCTATTTTCAGTTTTTTAGGGACTTCTATGTTGTTCTTCATACTGCCTACACCAATTTGCATTTCCAACAGCAATGTAAGAAGATTCCCATTTCTCCACAGACTCTCCAGCATCTATTATTTGTAGAGTTTCTGATGATGGCCATTCTGACTGGTGTGAGGTGATACCTCATTGTAGTTTTGGTTTGCATTTCTCTAATAATTAATGATATTGAGCATCTTTTCATATGCCTGTTTGCCACTTGTATATCTTCTTCGGAGAAATGTCTATTTAGGTTTTCTACCCATCTTTTATTTGGTTGTTAGAGTTTTTTGGTTTTTTTTTTTTTTTGTATTAAGCTGTATGAGTTCTTTGTCTATTTTGGAAATTAATCCCTTATTGGTAGTATCATTTGTAAATATTTTCTCCCAGCCAGTAGGTTGTATTTTTCAATTTGTTTATGGTTTTCTTTGATGTGTAAAATATTTTAAGTTTAAATAGGTCCCTTTTGTTTATTTTGGTTTTTATTTCCATTACTATAGGATACAGATCCAAGAAAATTTTGCTGCAACTCATGTCAAAGAGAGTTCTGCATATATTTTTGTCTAGGAGTTTTATACTATTCTCTTTTAGGTCAACAATATGTTTTGAGTTTATTTTTGTACATGGTGTTAGGGAATGTTCTAATTTCATTCTTTTACATGTAGCTGTCCAGTTTCCCCAGTAACACTTATTGAAGAGATTCTCTTTTCTTTATTGTGTATTCTTGTTGTAGATTAATTGACCATAAGTTCATGATTGTATTCTGAACTTTCTATCCTGTTCCATTGATGTATATGTCTGTTTTTGTGCCAGTGCCATACTGTTTTGATTATTGTTACTTTGTAGTATAACCAGAATTCAGGGAGCATGATTCTTCCAGCTCTGTTCTTCTAAGACTGTTTTGGCTATTTGGGGTTTTATGTGCTTCCATACAAATTAAAAAAAAATGTTCTAGTTCTGTGAAAAAAATACCATTGATAATTTGATAGGGATTGCATTGAATCTGTAGATTGCCTTGATTAGTGTGGTTGTTTTAACAGTATTGATGCTTGAAATCTGAGAACATGACATATCTTTCCATCTATTTGTGTTGTCTTTGATTTCTTTCATCAGTGTCTTATAGTTTTCAGAGTACAGGTTTTTTGCCTTTTCAGGTAGATTTATTCCTGGGCATTTTATTCTTTTTTTAATATGATGGTAAGTGGGATTGTTTCCTTAATTTCTCTTTCTGATATTTTGTTGTTAATGTATAGAGATGCAAGAGATTTCTGTCTGTGTTGATTTTTATCCTATAACTTTACTAAATTCATAGTTTTTTGGTGACATCTTTAGGATTTTCTATGTATAGTATCATGTCATATGCAAACAGTGACAGTTTTAATTTCTTCTTTTCCAATTTGGATTCTTTTTATTCCTTTTTCTTTTCTGATTACTGTGACAGGACTTTCAAAACTGTATTAGGTGTAAGTGGCAAGCATGGACATGCTTGTCTTGCTCCTGATATTAGAGGAAATATTTTCAGGTTTTCACCATTGAGTATGATGTTAGCTTTGGGTTTGTCATATATGACCTTTATTATTTTGAAGTATGTTCCCTTTATGCCCACTTTTTGGAGTTTTTTTTTTAGCTCATAAGTGGATGCTGAATTTTATCAAAAGATTTTTCTACATCTATTGAGATAATCATATGGTTTTTATTCTTCACTTTGTAAATGGGGTGTATCACGTTGGTTTATCTGCAGGCAGATCTTGAAAAATCTTTGCATTCCTTGGATAAATCCCACTTGATCATGATATGTAAGCCTTTTAATATATTGTTGGAGTTTGTTTGCTGGTATTTTGTTGAGAATTTTGCATCTATGTTCATTAGAGATATTGGCCTATAATTTAATTTTTTTGTGATACCTTCATCTGGTTTAGATGTCAGGGTGATGGTGGCCTCATAGAATGAGCTCAGAAGTGTTTCTTCCTCTGTAATATTTTGGGATAGTTTCAGAAGGATAGGTGTCATCTCTTCTTTGAATGTTTGGTAGAATTCCCCTGTGAAGCCGTCTGGTTGTGGACTTTTTGTGTGTTGAAATTATTTTAGTCACAGATTCAATTTCGGCACATGTAATTGGTCTTTCGTATTTTCTGTTTCTTCCTGGTTCAGTCTTGGGAGACTGTTCCTTTCTAAGAATTTGTCCTTTTCTTCCACGTTGCCCATTTTATTGGTGTATAACTGCCTGTAGCAGACTTTTATGATCCTTTGTGTTTGTCATGTCAGGTGTGACTTCTTTTTCATTTTTAATTTTATTGATTTGAGCCCTCTCCTTTTTTTCTTGATGAGTCTGGCTAAAGGTTCCTCAATTTTGTTTACATTTTCAAATAACCCGTTTTTAGTTTCATTGATCTTTTCTATTGTTTTCTAGTCTCTATTTCATTTATTTCAGGTTTGATCTTTTTGTTTCTTCCCTTCAGCTACCTTTGGGTTTTGTTTGTTGTTCTATCTTTATTATACTTTTAAACAAGTCACTCTCTGGGGCTTTCTTCTCATTTGTAAAAAGGAAGTGTTGGATTAAATGGGCTGTAAGATTTCTTTTATATCCTACCATCAAGACTAGTACAAAATTACCTAGGTATTAGACATTTCTTTGTTTTATAACAGAGCTATTTTTTCAAAACTTTTTTTCAGAGAGCAGAAGGAAGCAGCTGGGCCATTACAAGATTAAATCAAGAAGTATAAAATTAAATTTGAACGTTTTAACTCAGGACAAGGATAAGCCTCGAACATTCTGTTCTGCTCTTCTCTAGAGAATCTAAGTAATTAAACCCAACTTCAGACACTTCTAGGAAATCCTATTGGAGGCAGCCTGTATTCAGGTTCATCTTGAGACAGTCAGACTGGTTTAAATCATGCTAATAAATACATCTCTGTCTATCCATCCTGTAGCTTGGACCTATCCAGTCCAGCTTCTGTGATTCAAGTTATCATAGGTCTTTTCAAAGTGAATCAAAATAGAAAGTTGCCATTCTCCTTTCCCTTTTAGTCAGGAGCAGAAAGCACATGCATTAAAGAATAGGATGCCCTGGGTTCTTCTGCCAGTGATTCATCTCATAACCTATTCAAGACTCTTATGGGAAATGGGCTTGATAAAACCTGCCCAGCTTAGTTCACAGGCATTTCAGAGCATCACCTCAAATAATGAACAGAAACACACTGAAATGTATGTTTGTGGATTATTTTTCCTCTTACCTGACTTTTTAAAGTTTCTTTTGTATTATGTTCTTTTTCCTATTATAAAAGTCTATAGAGTGCTAAATTTTACTTCCTTCACTTCTTTATGTTTCATATGAGTGCATATAACACCTGAACAAAGATTATTCTATCTTGGCTCTTCCTGCCAGCTTCTGATGTGCAGAGATTCTAGAGATTTCCCACAGAGAGAGACTGTAGATGGATTTTAAAGCTAGAGATATAAATTGGTAAAATCTCTGTGGAAAGTCAATTTGGCATCACCTATCAGGATTTTAAATGCATATGCCTACTGACAAAGCAATTTCCCTATTTGAAATTTATCGTATGTATTTATTCTGACATGGATAAATATATATGCACAAGAATATTCGTTTAACGATAGCATTCAAAAGCAAGAGGGGAGATAATTAAATGTCCATTAATAAGGACTAACTAAATAAGTTATAATATTGAGTTGGCCAAAAAGTCCATTTGGGTTTTTCTGTAAGATGTTATAGAGAAACCCAAGTGAACTTTTTGGCCAACCCAATACTTTGTTTAATGGATAGCCATATGCAGTAATTCAGAATGACTTTGAAGACATAAGTGAGAAAAAGCAAGGTACAAAGAATACACCTTTTGCGTAAAAGCAAAACAAGAACAAAATCACCAAAAGTGTGTGTGTGTGTTTGGTCATTGTGTATTAATAAATATGCTCATAAATGCCCAGACATGGACTTGAGGTGAGTAGTTATCTTTAGGAGAAGGAACTGGGGACCAGAGTTAGAAGAGAAAATTTCTTTTTCCATTACACTATTTTGAACTGATTGAATTATCATGTACATATGTTATTTGTTTAAAAAAAAACATAAAAGCACAAATGCAGGACAGATCATTAATCTAGAAATTAGTAAAATGTTTTCTTGAACTTTCTATGCAACCAAAATTTGTTTAAGATATCTGGGATAAAACAGATAGTGAGTTTTATTTTTTTCTTTTTGAAGAGTAACATTGGTTTTTGAGAATGCTAGTATATTCCCAGAGAATGTGGTTTGTACTTGAATGTTGACTTGTCTGAGATACTGTCTTTATCTCTTTTTAATGGGGTTATACAATCTGGTTCTGAGATACAGTTTCTTCCTTTATAGATGACTCCCTCCTTTAAAGTGATGTTTGTTGGGATATGTCTGATGTAGAAGAACTTTGTAGGGACTGAAATTGCCTCTTGTTTTTTTCTTTTGTTGGTCCAATTTGAAGTTTTATATGCGTTTCTTTATTAGAATTCTATTAATCTACTTTAAACTGATTCTTCTCTGAAATGTAATTTTGCTCCAAACATCTCAATAATGCTTAACATAATAAAGTTTAAAAAATAACAAACTTGCCTCTATTATCAAGCCATCTAATCAACTGACCTTCTTTTTTCTCTGGTTGCTTTGATATTTCACCGAACACATAGTAATGAATCCCAACCTTAAATGAACCCCAGTGTTCAGAATAGTTATTTTAAGTGCTTTCATGCTGTCCTGACCTGGCCCTGAGCATTTGATGTTTTTTTTTTTTTAACCTTATCAGGGTTTTGAACTTAACATTTCTGCATTCACAGATAACAGTGCTACCCAAAGCTCAAGAGGTATATGTTTCTGAAACTTCAATTACATTTTTTAACTTAAATTATCTAATTCCTTAGCTCTTGTCAAGATTCAAATTTTTGTGTATTTTTCAATGACCCATAAGAGTTATGTTTATAAAAATGTATTTTTAATTGATGATTAATCAAACTATTTTGTTGTTTCTGAGCATATTTTTCAAAAAAAAGAGGTCTTAATCATATGATTGAAAAGAAAAATATGCCACTTAGACTTCTTTCCCTCACATCATATATACATATACACTTGCGTATGTATATGTGGCTGTATACTTTTGTACATGTATATGTAATGAAGGGGATATGTATGCATTTGTGCATTTCATAATATACATGTATACTCATGTATGTTTTACATAAGTGTGTTTGCATATTTATGTGTATACATATCTTCTATCTGAACTGTGCGTATTGCTGTACAGAATCTTTTAAGCTTAATTAGGTCCCCAAGAAAAAAACAAGTTTTGTATACTAATGCATATATGTGGAATCTAGAGAAGTGGTACAGATAAACCTAGTTCCAGGGCAGGAATAGAGATGCAGACATAGAGAAGAGACACATAGACATGGGGGAGGGGATGAATTGGGAGATTGAGATTGACGAATGTGCTCTGTCATATATAAAATAGATAGCTAGTGGGAGCCTGCTACATAGCACAAGGAGCTCAGCTGGGTGCTCTGTGGTGACCTGGGTTGGGGGGGAATGGGAAGAGGCAGTGGGAAAGCCACAGGAAGGGGATATATATATACATATAGCTGATTCATTGCAAGGACTGATGCCAAAGCTGAAGCTTCAATACTTTGACCACCTGATGCGAGGAACTGACTCATTGGAAAAGACCCTGATGCTGGGAAAGATTGAGGCCAGGAGGAGAAGGGGACAACAGAGGATGAGATGGTTGGAGGGCATCACTGACTCTGGAGTAAGCATGAGTTTGAGCAAGCTCTGGGAGTTGGTGATGGACAGGGAATCCTAGTGTGCTGCAGTCCATGGGGTCGCAAAGAGTCAGACATGACTGAGCGACTGAACTGACCGATAGCTGATTCACTTTGTCATACAGGAGAAGCTAACACAACATCATTGTAAAGCAAATATACCCCAATTTAAAAAAAGAGAACAGTATGTATTGGTTCAGTTGTGTAATGTTTCCCCATTATGTGTTGGTCTAAAGGCTAAAGTTTACACTGTTGTTAGTTTTAAAAGATCTATTAATTATAGAAGTGTGTGGCCATATCTGGGGCTTCCCAGATGGCACGAGTGATAAAGAACCCACCTGCCAATGCAGGAGATGCAAGAGACACAGGTTCAGTCCCTGGGTCAGGAAGATCCCCTGGAGGAGGGCATGGCAACCCGTTCCAGTATTCTTCCCATGGACAGAGGAGCCTGGTGGGCTACAGTCCATGAAAGAGCTGGACACAACTGAAGTGACTTATCAGGATGCACGTGGTCCTGTCCATACCCTCAGCTCCTGGCACCGAGAGCTGATGTACCACCTTTTCCCTCTCAACATGCAGCCCTGACCACCGTGAATGAATCAATGCTCAGTGTGTTTTCACTGCAGGTATGTCATTCTGGCTGTCATTAAGGATCTCCTTATGGACACAGTTCCTCCAAGACTATACTTTTGTATTTAAGTGACTGAAGACTCGCCATGTACATAATGAGGGTTTGTGAGAAAATGGGGCTGATTCTTCCCATAGGTGTGTGTGTGTGTGTGTGTGTGTGTAGGATGGGTTAAAGGTAAGAAAATATGTGATTGTGTGGTAATTTAACTTTCTAAAGAGCATGGTAGAAAAGCTAGCTAGAAGTGGGAAAAAGGCCCAAATTACTCAAGTTCAGAAGCTTTCGGTTTGAGAGACACCTCAGAGGAGCCGTCTTGGGGTGTCAGCAAGCTGTAGGAGGAAGAGTTTTAATTCAAGTGCAAGACTGTGACGGCAGTGCTGACCCACGAGGGCCTCCCTGGGGCACACATGCCCTATCTGATCTTGGAGGTAAAGGAAGAGAGTCTTGGAAGAAGTCACTCTTATAATTTAAGTTAGACACCGTGGTGTACATGCGGTTTTCCCAGCTAATAGTTAACATTCTAAAATTGTTCACAACTTGGTAAACAAACTCTTACCAAGAGAGACAAATCATAGAAGATTCTGGTTAAACATAAATGACTTCAAAGGAGGTCTTTAAAAAAAAATCCTAGCTCATGTAAACTTTTATCCTGCTCACGTAATAATCAACTCTTTAAATTTTTTTAATTAATTTTTTTTAGTATAGTTGCTTTGCAATATTTTATTAGTTTCTGCTGTACAGCAAAGTGAATCAGCTATATGTATACATGTATCCCTTCTTTTTTGGATTTCCTTCCCGTTTAGGTCACCACAGAGCACTGAGTAGTTTCCTGAGCTAAGTAGCTTCTCACTAGTTATCTATTTTATACATATTATCAATAGCATATATATGTCAATCCCAAACTCCCAATTCATCAACCCATTGATTATCAAGCCACAGTGTAAGTTCTTTGCCTTTTTGTATATCAGTATTAGTCTTTGCAGAGACTCAGAGATAAAACTATACTGTGAACTTTTAATGAGTTAGAGAAACCAAGAGTACTTGTTTTAATGTATATATCGTGTACCCAGCTAGGTGATTAATACTGGTTGACTAAATCAATGCTTCATTTTCTAGGGTGGAAAGAAGTTTATCGGTCTCTGTGGAGGAAGAGATTGCTCTCTTTGCCAGTGCTTTCCTGAAAAGGGATCTCGGGTGAGTCATGTAAAATTCAGCATGGGTGGTGGGAGGGGAAAATGGGAAATTACTAATCAAAGGGCGTAAAGCTTCTATTATGCAAGATGAATAAGCTCTAGAGATCTTCAATCCGGCATCCTATCCACTGCCATCAATACGTTATTGTTGAATCACTTTGTACTGAAAGGGTCCTGGTGTACACGGCCCACACTGGATCACCATATTGATATTCATGTTTTAAAAGCACTAGTTGAAAAGTATTAATACTGCAGTGAGTTAAGAAAAAACCCACTTAACGCTGTTTAAAGTAGTGTTCCTAGTCATTTGGCCATGTGGCTCTTGGACGTCTTTTAAACTTTGTGGAATAGTTTTCCATAATCAAAGTGACGGTTGCATTTATCACGTGCTTCTTATGTGCCAGGCACTGGTCTGATGTGCTCAAAATGCTTTAGCTCACCGATCCCTCACAATAACTCTCTTCCCATCTCATGGTACCTTCTTTGCAGAGCTGAAGACATCAGCACAGAGCAATTGAGCACCCTGCTCAAGTCCACCCAAGACAGTGCTTTTGATGACCACACTCAATTCTCTGTCCTGAGATGCACAATAATAACCCTCTTGGTTACAGTATATGGGGTCTCTTAAACATTTATTTATAAACCTCTCTCACATATCCTGACAGCAGCAGTTGGCAGGCACTAATTCACCTGTGCTGGGACAACCATCCCATTGGTTAAAAACACTCCCACTGTATTACAGGAAGAGAGTATATTTCATAAGTTTTAGACAATTTTGAGTCAGATCAGTGATTTTTGAAACGTGTCCAGATGGATCCAATAGGGCTGTGTGTGATGCTCAAAAAGCACAATTCCATAAAGATCAGACCACAAGGATGCAAAATATTACCTTTCTGAGAGGAAGGACCGTATATTTCTCCCACAGTATTGCTTCATCTTCACGCGGTAGTTATACAATATGTGTGTGGTTCCTTTGTCAAGTCCTATGCTGTAAGCAGCTTCCTTGTTGAGCTGCTGCTGCTGCTGCTGCTAAGTCACGTCAGTCGTGTCCGACTCTGTGCAACCCCATAGATGGCAGCCCACCAGGCTCCCCCTTCCCTGGGATTCTCCAGGCAAGAACACTGGCGTGGGTTGCCATTTCCTTCTCCAATGCATAAAAGTGAAAAGTGCAAGTGAAGTCACTCAGTCATGTCCGACTCTGTGTGACCCCATGGACTGCAGCCCACCAGGCTCCTCCATCCATGGGATTTTCCAGGCGAGAGTACTGGAGTGGGGTACCATTGCCTTTTCCGCTTGTTGAGCTTGCTGCTGCTGCTGCTGCTAAGTCACTTCAGTCATGTCCGACTCTGTGTGACCCCATGGACTGCAGCCCACCAGGCTCCTCCATCCATGGGATTTTCCAGGCAAGAGTAGTGGAGTGGGGTGTCATTGCCTTCTCTGCTTGTTGAGCTTAAGTTATGGCAAATCCCTTTCTGCTTGAACTGGTTTGTTTCTTCTTCAATACATCACAACTTTTGGTGACCAGAATATATCTTGAGCCACTTTTATGATTTATTTTGTAAAGTCTTCATTGAATTTATTGTAGTATTGCTTCTGTTTAATGTTTTAATGGCCATGAAGCACACGAGATCCTAGTTCCCCATCCAGGGACTGAACCCGTACCCCCTGCCTTGGAGGGTGAAGTGTTAACCACAGGACCACTAGGGAAGTCCCCACGATAAAATTTGAAAACTACATTTGCCAGAAAGCAAAGTTAGGACCCTAAAAATGAGCAGCCTAAGAAATGCTTTAGCTTTTTTCATGTCAGTGGACCCAATAGTCAGGAAAAAAGCCTGGTGATTTTTTGAGGTTGTCCATGTGAACATGCTAAGATTGCAAGCCAAGATTTTAAGGCTCTTGGAGCTTGGGGTCCAAGAAAAATGAAGGGATCAGCTCCATGGCAGGAATGGGATGGGAACACCGCAGAACAAAGATGAAACCAGGTGGGTGTGGTCCTCTGACTTAATGATGTTTGGAAACATTTTTTTTTTCTGACACTGGAGGAGCAGTGATGCTCCTGGTTCCAGTGGGTCATAGGCCATGACTGCTTGATATCTACAATGCATAGGACAGCCCCCCATCAAAGAGCTGTCCATCCTCAAAGGCCAGTAGTGCCGAGGTTGAGAAATCCTGCTCTCAGTCCACAGCAGTTCTGAGACCAGGATTATTATGTCTATCAGTCAGTATGGGGAACCCTGGATTTCCAAGCATTTTAAATAGCTTGGTTATATGTGGAAGGGGTGGGTGTCCCTGGTGGCTCAAACAGTAAAGAGTCTGCCTGCAATACAAGAGACCTGTGTTTGATCCCTGGGTCAGGAAAATCCCCTGGAGAAGGAAATGGGAACCCACTCCTGTATTCTTGCCCAGAGAATCCCGTGGACAGAGGAGCCTGGCAGCTGCAGTGACCTCCATGGGGTCACAAAGAGTCAGACACGACTGAGTGACTAACACTTTCACTTTCACGTGGAAGGAGCAGGGACCACTTGCAGATGTCTGGTCTCAGCATCTGCCCCGTGGTCCAGGAGAAGAGGATGGCACTTGGGTTCAAACGCCAGTTCTCATCCTAATATTCGGGAGCCCCCATGGCCACTTGAATCTGCCCAAGCCTGGGTTTCCTCATATTTACTCCCTTGGTGCTTTGTCTTCCATGTCCTTGGGCTGTAGAACCATCACAGACATTTGTGTCCGTAGGGGATGTGCTGTGTCTGATCACCAGACCTTCAGCGAGGTGGGTCAGGAGGGCCCCCGGGGGTGGGCCTCTGTCTTCATGAACTTCTGTCTTTGTCCCAGTTTCTGGGTGGTCAGGGAGAGCTGTGTGTGGAACACCGGTCAACCTCTGCCCTTCCTGGCATAGATAGATCCCTGGGGATGGCTGCGAGGCGCTGGTGACGTTCTCCAGCTAGGATTTTGGGAGTGTGGCGTGTGTGTAACCGGGAGGAGGTTTGGGACGGGCCAGCCACTCTCACACCATCTCTTCAGTCGCCGCAGTGACAGTTCAAGGTGGGAGACAGAAACAGGAATAAGCTGAATTACGAGGGTTGAGGCACTTTCTGAGGTGGCACCGCCCCTGAGTGGAACAGCAGGGCCTTCCGAAGAGGGAAGTGATGCCTCTTCTGGTTGAATGGCTGACTGAGTGATTTGTCCAGCCCCAAATCAAAGCTGCTGGGTCTATAGTAAGGGTTGGGGAGCCAGGCTGGGCGAGGGTTTCAGTGGAGACAGAAGCTGGGGTTTGAGGTGGAGTTGGGATGCATCTCCCTTCTCAAGTAGACCACATTTTGTCAGTCCATCCTAAAGGAGATCAGTCCTGAGTGTTCATTGGAAGGACTGATGTTGAAGCTGAAACTCCAATACTTTGGCCACCTGATGTGAAGAACTGATTCATTTGAAAAGACCCTGATGCTGGGAAAGAGTGAGGGCAGGAGGAGAAGGGGATGACGGAGGATGAGATGGCTGGATGGCATCACTGACTCAATGAAGATGAGTTTGAGTAAACTCCGTGAGTTGGTGATGGACGGGGAGGCCTGGCGTGCTGTGGTCCATGGGGTCTGGAAGAGTCGGACACGACTGAGCAACTGAACTGAACTGAACTGAACTGGGATGCATCTGAGAGCCGGAACCAAGGGGGCTCCTTCAGTCTCACCCCTGCATTGCTGGAGGCTCACAGTCCAGCCCCCACATGTGTTCTCCTCAGTAATCACCATCACCTCCCCTTGGACCGTCTCCCACTGCATCAGCTGGGTCGCCCACTGTCTCTCAAACATAATCTAAATATTCCCACACCTCTACCTTTTTTAAACAAATGATTATAGTGGTTTTTATTGTAACATTCAAATACGATTATTATAGACCATTTAGATGATACTGAAAAACTTTTTGTTTGTTGTTGTTCAATCACTCACTTGTGTCCAACTCTTTGCGACCCTCTGCACTGCAGCACGCTAGGCCTCCCTGTCCATCACCAACTCCCAGAGCTTGCTCAAACTCATGTCCATCGAGTCGGTGGTGCCATCCAACCGTCTCATCCTCTGTCACCCCCTTCTCCTCCTGCCCTCAATCTTTCCCAGCATCAGGGTCTTCTCCAATGAGTTGGCTCTAGAAGCAGCATAATAAATCATCTAGGGATTCACGACCAGAAAGCAATCACTCAGTATTTGTTAGTTTTATGACACGTCCCCTCTGCCTTTTTCTGGGATGCCTTCCCATTTCCCCTCAGACTCCATCTTTCCTGCCCTCCTCAAAGGAACTCAGGAGAGACTCCGCCCCTCACAAGGTCTCCTGCCTGATCCCGGACAGTGCGGATGGCCCCCTAGTGTCAACCTGGTTCCCTCTGTGATGCTTCTTGAGCTCTGACCTGTAGCTCTGGGTTTGACTGTGGATGTGTCTGACCCTCTTGATTAGATTGTAAGCATGTTCTCCTTAGAACTGGTTGTAAAGGACACATGTAAAATGTCTTACGCTGGTTCCTGGTTCCTAGTGGATGCTCTAGAAATAGAAGTTGCCTACATTAGTTTCTCCTCTTTGACAGCTGAGAGTCATTTTTGAAGGCATTTCTTTGAGATGATCACAGTAGATGGCACCTAATAGGTAGTTAACACACTTAAATCAGAAACTTAAAATTCGGATTTGAGTCTGCACAGGATTGGGGAGTCTGAGCTGGTTTCCAGGGGACAAGCAGCATGTATGTGGGAAGACCTGCCAAGTCCAAGGGAAATGGGAATAGAATCAGCAGGAAGTCTCTCCTCCGAGTCTTTTACACTCAACATGTAAATCTGTTAGTAAGTGAACATCTCACCGAGTTTAGACTTTTTGGTGAATATCAGGTAGAACCAGAAATAAGCACTTTGAGCCACAGAAGGGAACATGGCCATTGCTGTATTTAGATCTTTTGAAGGTTTAGTAGCATCCTGGAAAGACCTCGAGTCTGAGAGTAGGACACTGAGAATTACCCCTTTGGTTTTGGGGGGAGTTCAGAGCCCTCACCTGGGAAGTAAGAGTTTGTACTAGAGGACTGTCCTCCTAACAGCCTATGGTTCTGTGATGTGGGCATGACTTTTCACGTATGACAGTAACTTAATTGGCTTCTAAAATATTTTGTGACTCTGCATAACATTTCCCCAAAACCCGTTATAGTCCCTCTTTAGGGATTTTAATGATGCAACATTGGGCAGGATATCAAATTATTCTTTATCAGTTTCAATGGGAAGATCTTCTGGAAGAGGGAATGAATGGCAACCTAGTCCAGTATTCTTGCCTGGAGAATCCCCTGGACAGAGGAACCTGGCGGGCTGCAGTCCATGTGGTCATAAAGAGTCGGACACGACTGAGCACAGCACAACAGTTTCAAAGGAGAAATTGCTGTGTTTTTGGCGGATGTCTTCTTGTAGGGAAAATTACATACATGTCATCACAGACCAGGATGGAACCTTTTATAAGGTTGCTTTAGTAACTCGCTTGATACTAAAGACACTTTCTATATTTTACTCCAGAAAAAAAATTATTGTTTTCCATTCAAGGGAGTCTTGTAACTGTTAAGTCAATAGAACTTTATAGTTTGGTAGTTTTATACATTAGAAAGTCAAATGGCTTAAAACTCACTGAATCCTATATGTCAGTGTATGAGAATATTTCTGAACAGGGCATGGGAGACCTGGGGGTAGAGGGGAGATATAATTTTATATCATTTGGCTTATTAATAATATCATTAATAGCCAATATCTATATAGAGGAATGGGGCTTCCCAGGTTATTCCAAAGAACCCTCCTGGCAATTCAGGAGACATAAGAGACATGGGTTCGATCCCTGGGCTGGGAAGTCCCCTGGATGAGGGTTTGACAACCTACTCTAGTATTCTTGCCTGGAGAATCCCATGGACAGAGTAGTCTGGCAGTCTAAAGTCCATAGAGTCACAAAGAGTCAGACAGGAAGTGACTTAGCACTCACATATATAGAGGAATTGGAGAAGGACATGGCATCCCATTCCTGTGTTCTTGCCTGGAAAATCCCATGAAGAGAGGACCCTGGTGGGCTATAGTCCATAGGGTTGCAAAGAGTCAGAAACGACTTAGCAACTAAACAATCTAGAGGAATAACTCCAACTAATTAGCATGGCTTTCAGTATGCTGACGATCTCACTCTTTAAACCCAACATTTGTGCTTGAAAAAGGAAAGCAAGCCTATATTTGCCTGCTACTTTTATTAAATAATTTGTCTCTATTATTTACCAAACAGGCTAACTGTATGAAACCTCATCAAGAAACCCCAGTGACAGGTTGGGTCTGAAGGTAGATTTTGGTATGTCTGCCCCAGTCAGTCACCTCATTAAACAGGCAGTGTTTTACAGCAGTGCCCTTGGTCTCCTGGGTGGAGTTTAATCCTCTGTGTGTGTGTGTGTGTGTGTGTGTGTGTGTGTGTGTTCACGCGCACGCTCAGTTCAGTCCCATAGCAACAGTGATTGCTGAGCTCTGCGACCCAGCATGAACCGTGGCCAGGCGGGCGCAGAGCTCAGCAAATGTGGGACTAGGCTGAAGTTGAGAGGATCAAGGTCATTACCAAAGTGGAGTCAACCTTGGAGGTGGTGGTAAGAAACAAGGTGCATCTCCACGCAGGGCATCTTCCACACAGGAACACGGGAGCAGAGTTTGTGACTACGAGAACAGCTGTCTCATGCCAAGGTAGCACGTGACTGAATTAGTTAAAATGAATTACAGAGTTTTTAGGAGAGAAAATTGTATTTCTCCTTTCACATGCCATTTTCTATAATTGCTAAGAAATCCACAGGCAAACAGCTGTGTCTTCCAGTGCTTTTATTTTTTTTCACTTCTCTGTCACACGTGTGAATTTTCAAATCACTCAGTTATTAGGCATTCATTCCTTCTATGCCATAAAGAAGGCTGAGCACCGAAGAAATGATGCTTTAGAATTGTGGTGCTGGGGAAGACCCTTGAGAGTCCCTTGGACTGCAAGGAGATCAAAGCAGTCAGTCCTAAAGGAAATTAACACTGAATAGTCACTGGAAGGACTAATGCTGAAGCTGAAGCTCCAATCCTTTGGCCTTTGAATCTTGATTCGAAGAGCTGACTGACAGGAAAAGACCCTGATGCTGGGAAAGATGAAAGGCAGGAGGAGAAGGGGGCAACAGAGGATGAGATGGTTGGATGGCATCACTGACTCAATGGACATGAGTTTGAGCAAACCGGGGAAGGACAGGGAGGCCTGGCGTGCTGCAGTCCATGGGGTTGCAAAGAGTCGGACATGACTGAGTGACTGAACAATGGCAACAACAGTTTCTTCCACTCATTCAGCAAACGGCCATTGAGCATGCACCATGCGCCAGGCCTCTGAGGAGGCTGTGAGGCCTTGCGGGTATAGAGGTGGGTCCCTGCGGCCCGGAGCTGGGAGTTCATCTAGCAAGGCAGACTCACCTTCCAGCCGTTCCTCCTGGGTGCCTGATGAGTGCCAGATGTGGGGTGGTCTGGGTATTTCAGATGCCTCAGGGAAAAGAACAGACGAAGACCCTTTCTTCCTCCCCAGGTGGATAACCTAGTGCCCTAACTTGATTTTGCACAGACGCCTATGTGTGCGTGGTGGACGGTGCCAGGATATCTTGGACTTGGTGGAACCAGAGGTCACCCAGCAATGGCCTAAGGGAAGCACGGCGTGTTCTCTCCCTAGGCAAGATGGAGACCCATTCTCTGCCTCTTCCAGCCCTGGTTTGTGGCTACGTCACTTCAATCTCTGCCTCTGTCATCCCATTACATTCTCCCCTGCGTGTCTGGACGTGTCATGTCCCTCTTATATGGATACATGTAATGGCATATAGGACCCACCTGGATAACACAGAGCAAAAATCATCCTCTCAAAATCCTTAAGTTTATTACATCTTTTGCCACCCAAGGCAATATCCACAGGTTCCAGGCTTAGGGTATAAACGTATCTTTTTGTGGCCACACTTCAAACCACTATAAGTGTTTGGGCAGAGGCAACAGCCCCTACTTGGGCCCTGAAGGGAGAAGGAGATGGGCTGGTGTGCTAGGTGGGCCATGAGGTGGTCAGCAAGTTTTGATCATGTAGTGAGGGAGCGAGTGGTAAGGGACGAAGTTGAAAATCAAGATACAGCGTATCCTGAAAGATAGGCAAGGCTTTGAAAGATGCTCGGAGTAGACACAGGTTGGATTTGTTATAAGAACATGCTGGCTGCTCTTCGGAGGATATAGTGAAGGTGATAAGGGGCGGGGAGAATTATTAGGGAAAACCTGTCAGGGGGCTACTGTAGTCGCCCTGGTGGGAGGTCATGGTGGCTCAGCAAAGGGGTGAGCGTGGAGGGGAAGAGCGTGGGTGTTGAGAGTATTTGGGAGGCAGATGGGTAGGAAGGAGGAGACTCCAGGTGGGGTGGGGGGGCACACAGGATGCCCTGGGGTGATGTGGGCAGCTGTGTGGACGGAGGCGGGTGGCCGAGGAGCACACGTAAGGGGATGATCATGAGTCCACTGTGCAGACGGATGTGTGACCAGGGCTCAGAAGAGAGTCTGGGCTAGGAAGGGAAACAGGATGCTAGGGGCTGGAAGTGCCTGACCCCAGGAAGATGGGCAAGTGTGCCCAAGAGAAAGTGACAAGAGGTCAGGGCAGCCCAGCGGAGCTGCAGGAGGAGGAAGAGCGACCCGCACTGGAGACTCAGGAGGGGGAAAGATGGGAAGGGCCAGGGGCAGGGACCCCAGGAGAGCAGAGGAGGGAAAGAGAGACACCTGGATTCTAGCTCCTCGAGCGGCATTCCAGAAGCTCTCGGCGCTGCCTGTTGCATTCCCACAGCAACAGAAAAACCAGATACGGGTTATCCTGAAGGATAAGAAAGGCTTTGAAAGATGTTCGGAGGAGTAGACACAGGTTAGATTTATGTTATAAGAACATGCTGGCTGCTCTTTGGAGGATATTGTGAAGGCGATGAGGGGCAGGGAGAATTATGAGGGAAAACCTGTCAGGAGGCTACTGTCACCCTGGTGGGAGGTCTGGGCTGGAGACCATTGTACCTGGAGAGGTAAGGGACTAGGCTGATGTTACACCATTTCTGAAGATGCGAAAACTGGTGTTCCATGACCTGGATCAAGGGGTGACCTTATTATTTTTTTTCATTGAACTATAGTTGATTTACAGTGTTTCAGGTGTATAGCAAAGTGATTCAGTTACACACACACACACACACACACACACACACATATTCTTTTTCAGATTCTTTTCCAAACAGGCTATTGAAGATAGTTTCCCATGCTGTATAGTAGGTGGGTGACCTTATTTATCATTCAGTAGCAAAGCCATGTCTTCTGGTTATCAGTACAGCATTTTTTGCCATTGCATCAAGCTTCCTCTTAAGAAAACAACTTTTTTCTTTTATTTTTGATTTATATTATATAAGGTGAGGAATGTTCACTAAACTTATTGTGATTTCATGATGTATGTGAGTTGAATCATTATGCTGTACATCTTTTTTATCTATTTTTAAAAATTTGACTCTGCCGCTCTGCATGCTGCTAAGTCACTTCAGTCGTGTCCGACTCTGTGCGATCCCATAGATGGCAGCCTACCAGGCTTCCCCGTCCCTGGGATTCTCCAGGCAAGAACACTGGAGTGGGTTGCCATTTCCTTCTCCAGTACATGAAAGTGAAAGTGAAGTTGCTCAGTCGTGTCTGATTCCTAGCGACCCCATGGACTGCAGCCTACCAGGCTCCTCCGTCAGTGGGATTTTCCAGGCAAGAGTACTGGGGTGGGTTGCCATTGCCTTATCTGAATTCCCTGACCTGGAATGGAACTGAGATCCTGGGAATTCCCTTTCTTCCAGTTTTAATGATACACTTGATACAGCACTGTGCAAGTTTCAGATGTATTCCATGGAGAATTAACCTGTCTATCCACTGGTTAGGGCTTTGCACTTTCGCTGCCATGGGCCCAAGGGAACTAAAATCCTACAAACTTTGAGGTGTGGCCCTCCAAGAAAAAGCTGGAAAAAAAAAATGATACAAAAATACAGCCTATTTATCAAATTAAAAGACATTAATAAATGAATTTTACATGATTTGAAAGAACACATTATTGTCCTGCTTATATTAGTGAAAAAATAAATAATATTCATTTTAACGCCATTAAAATTTTTTTTAAAACACAGCTGAAAATCCTGAGTCAGTGATATTACAGACTTAACTGACCAATTTGTTCCTTCATTGAGTGAGGTGAACTTCAGGCACAAGAAAACATTTTGCCATTGCAGTCCTGTCTCCTTGGACTGTCTACTCTTTGAGTAACATCTTTTTTTTGTTATTTATTTTATGATCCTCCTATATCTCCAGCAGTTGTTTCATCTGCAATAGAGGAGGACCTTGGAGACACCCCTAAGGGGTTCAGGCTGTACATTAAGGCCTAGTTGAGAATGGCAAGCCACTCCAGTACTCTTGCCTAGAAAATCCCATGGATGGAGGAGCCTGGTAGGCTGCAGTCCGTGGGGTCGCTAAGGGTCGGACACGACTGAGCGACTTCACTTTCACACATTGGAGAAGGAAATGGCAACCCACTCCAGTGTTCTTGCCTGGAGAATCCCAGGGACGGGGGAGCCTGGTGGGCTTCCGTCTGTGGGGTCACACAGAGTCGGATACGACTGAAGTGACTTAGCAGCAGCAGCTTAATATTCAGAGAAGGCAATGGCAAGCCACTCCAGTACTCTTGCCTGGAAAATCCCATGGATGGAGGAGCCTGGTGGGCTGCAGTCCGTGGGGTCGCTAAGGGTCGGACACGGCTGAAGTGACTTAGCAGCAGCGAGCTTTAAGTGATGTTATAGTGCCACCTAGTGGCATAGTTCTTGAATTACAATCAAGAATTAAAAAGACAGGGTTGCTGGCAAACACTTCGTTAATTTCGATGATAAATAAGTGCTTGAGTGTATATTTAATTATTCTGTGGAAGGCAGTGGCCAAGTAGGGCTGGGAGTGGTTTTATTACACAGATTCCTGTGTACACAGATTCCTGGTCTCAATAATATTACTGGACAACATCACCCCAAGTAGATATTAAAGTAACATGTATAAAACAACAATGAGAAATAAGTGCTAAGCTTATGTAGGTGTTAATTGTTTGAGGGTGGATATGAGAGTTTATACAAGAATGGGGTTGATAAGGACTGTAGTGAAAGGGGAAGCAGCAACTTTGAAGTCGGGTGTGACTCTGCTTCTCCAGGTGGTAGCCACGTGGCCTTCATCTCTCTGAGCCTAGGCTTCCTCATTTGGGGATAAAAAAGTAGACACAGGATGACTTTGTGCTCTAAGGATGTGAGGATTCCATGCGGGGAAGGCACAGTACTTTTCCGGTGACCAGACTGGAGTAAGTGCCCAGTGAAGGGTGTCCTAGCATCGTCATCTTTGTTGTCATCATAATTTGTGTTGGGAGAAGGTTAAATCTGAGCTACAGATGGGCCAAGGCTGATATTCCTTCAGGCAAAGAGAAGACACAAATGTGACTTGGGCAGAGGGTGTGGGTGCAGACACTTAGGGACCACGGTTTGCTGGGGTGGAGGTAGATGGGCTGTGCTCATTGCGGTGTTGACGGAAGCAAGGACACAGCAAAGGGAAGACTGAGGGTTAGTTGACATTGGTATGTGCAAGTGAGGGGAGACTGGAGTTAGGGAAGCAGGGGAGGCTGGTGCTTGGATAGCCCACGTGGATGACCAGACCATGACCCAGGGCCTCCACAGTGGGATGAAAGAGGGACAGACATCTGAGAATTAATTCAGAGAAAGAAGTGATAGACTTGGTCTTGGGAGAAGGAGGGATAGAGGGTCAGCAAAGCTGACAGCTGAGTGGTGAGCTTAGCTGGTGGAAGAAACCCAAGTTGCCGTCTGCTGAGTTAGGAAAAAGGCAGGGAAACTAGTTTGGGCATGGTGAGCTCAGCTTCTGACATGATGAGTGTGAATATACAAGGGAAGAAGATTCAAGGAAGTTTCTACGGACAGTCAGAGATACAGGACGGGACTAGGAAATTAGATTTGAGAACACAAAAATAGAGGTCTTTAACTAATTTGATGAACACTGTTGTATGTGGACTTTCCTTATTTATACGGGGATAATAATCCACAGTGCTCAGTGCTGCTGGTTGGATTAAATGAAGTAATATATGGACATCGCAGGTGCATAACCAAGCTTAATAAATAAATACCTTTTCCTTCCTGTGACACTTTTGATGATCAATGTCATGGCCTTATTGGCCAAGAGTGATTTGGAAATTTATGTGTAAACAGTGTAAAAAAAGGCTTTCTAGATGGCTCAGTGGTAAAGAATCTACCTGCCAATACAGGAGATGTGGGTTCAATCCCTGAGTCCGGAAGATCCCCTGAAAAAGGAATTGCCAACCCGCTCCAGTGTTCTTGCCTGGAAAATTCCAAGCAAAAACAGGGAAGCCTGGCACGCTACAGTCCATGGGGTTGCAAAAGAGTTGGACACAGCTTAGTGACTTCACTTTCATTTTTACTTTTTGGCTCAGACAGTGAAGTGTCTGCCTATAATACGGGAGACCTAGGTTCAGTCCCTGGGTTGGGAAGCTCTCCTGGAGAAGGAAATGGCAACCCATTCCCATATTCTTGCCTGGAAAATCCCATGGACAGAGGAGCCTGGTAGGCTACAGTGCGTGGGGTCACAAAGAGTCGGACACGACTGAGTGACTTCACTTTCACGTTAGTGACTAAGCAACAATAGTATAATAAAAGCATTTTTCTTGTTTGTTCATTCATTTCATTCACTCAGACTTCTTGCACTGATTCTCTGATTCTAAAAGAGCAAGAATAGTGGCAGAAAAAGTGTGATTGTATGTGCATCTGTCATTGTCTTTCTGTAGCAATTTCTCCCAGTCCTCATACTGCTCAATAGACGAAGGATTTCTTTTTTTTTAATTAATTAATTTATTTTAAGTAAAATTACTTTACAATATTGTGGTGGTTTTTGCCATACATCGACATGAATCAGCCACGGGTGTACATACGTCCCTCCATTCCTCTTAGGGTTTGGTTCCCGGAAGGAAGCTCCAGTGGTAGCCCAAAAGGCTGATTTGAAGATTTAGGTGTTAAAAATGTACATATTGTCTTCTCTGTTGGTCTCGTCTACTGAATGTTGTGAAATAAAGATAGTTTGATCCTAGCCCAGCTCAAGAGATGCATCTAACACAGACGGTTAATGAGGGGGAATCCTAAAGGAATGCTCTGGCCTCCGAGAGCCAGGCAGGCGTGGGAGCCAGTGTCCACTCCGATCGCCTTCAGCCTTTATTTGTTCAGCTGGCCCGAGAGCCCGGTGCGGCTGCTTCCACAGTGGGGAGGCGCGTGAATGGGTCTGATGACTCGGCGTCCGCCTGGCCTTTGGGTAGAAAGCCATGGCCTGGCGGCTTCCCATGGCATGCCAGAGCTTCCTCGGCTGTCAGGCCGATTGTCCTTTCTGGATTCAGTGAATCCTTTTTCTGACTTCACTGTCTCTCACTGAAGGTCATAAACCACAGAGGCAATTCCAGACCCACAGTAGCAAAAAAAGAAAAAAAAAGAAAAGAAAAAATTGAGAGATCCTTCCTCTGACAGCCAGCCATTCATTCCCTTGGGCATTTTTTTCTTTTTGCTACAGTGACTGAAATGCAGTGATCCATTGCCTAGCATGGGTGAAAGGTGCAGGGGTAGGCATGGAATATTTCTTAAAAAAAAAAAATCACCTTTTTTTAAAGATGTAAAATTCTTGTGATTATTTAATAATTCTGTAGTTATGGAAGTGTCTTGTGTTGTTCAATTGCTAAGTTGCGTCCGACTCTTTGCAACCCTATGGACGGCAGCACTGTCCTTCACGATCTCCTAGTTTGCTCAGGTTGATGTCCATTGAGGCAGTGATGCTGTCTAGCCGTCTCATCCTCCATCATCCCCTTATTATGTCTGTTCATCGTGAAGTTAGTTTTAGGGTTGCCTGATAAATTAGTAAGTTCAACTCTTTCTTTTAAACATGGTTTTTTTTTCCTTTTATTGATCCCTTCTTTTATATGAAGTGATTTAATGAAAGTGGAATTATTCCATCACTGTGGATAAATGATTTACTCAGATTAGATAAACTCACAATGACTATTTCAAATATTGGTGCTCGGGAATCTTTTGTGAACAGTTTTCTGGAATATTTAATACTGGTATACAAGGTTTTAGAGTATTTTTTAAGATGCATTCTGTCATAAGATAACTGTTAAGAGGAAAAAACAGTACTTCATGTAGAGCAAAATGCAAAGTCTGTCCCGCAGAAGGGAGGCCTTTAATGCTCTCTTAGTTGTTTCACTTGCACGGTAGTTGCATGTGCAGTTTAGTATGGTTGAAGGAAGACCGCTGTGTCAGATCTCAACAGCCACAGATACCGACAGGGCAGCGTTCAGGGCCACTGCTCTGCTCAGCCCGGGTGGAGTCATCTCAGGTCCCCGTCCCTACTCTCAGCCAGACTTCCGGGGGCAGCAGCTCAGAGCCAGGAGAAAGCAGATCCCTGACAGTCTTCCCTTGGGTTGGGTGGTGGATGTGACCCCGTTGTTTTGTTAAGTATCGTTCTCTGCCTTTCTTGCATCATGGCCTCTGTCTGCCAGGAGACCTGGTCTGGTGGGTGTGGGGCTGGGAACACACAAAGAGGTGGTCGCAGGAGTGGATGGGCAGTGTCATTACGCAGGCTTCTTGGGCAAGCATCTCATTCTGAAGGGTGTGGGGTGAGGGTAGCGGACAGCGGGGTTTTTCCAGGGGAGGCGTGAGAGATGACTTGGGGGGCATGGCAGGGGCACTTCAGGGACAGGACACAGAAGTCTGTGAAAGAACGGAGCTTGCCATCCCTTGTTCAGGGATGTCAGTGTGACCGATCAGGGCTGGGGAGCTGACAAAAGGGAGCGACAGAGAATTTAATAATGCAAATTACCATCGCTCGATGTATTTCTGTTCAAGGGTGTTTTCGCTGGCGTGTTCTCAGTCAGGACACATTTCTATATTGAATGCAGTTTTGTCATTCTTGCCACTGTGCTCAATGTTTCCACTCCTTTTCCTTTTCTCTCCAAAGTTCCATTAGTGGCTTGGACTCGGCATCGTGTGTCTAAAACGAAATACATTAAAGAGAATTATAGCCAGTGAGTTGGCTGTCCTTTCTGTTCCCTTTTTCTGTCCAGACATGCATTTTGTTGCTTTTAGATCATAGGTTATTGTAAAGTACAGCGTTCACAATAGATACTTTAGAAATTTTTGTGTAAATGATATGTAAGACAGATAATTTCCAAACTTAATCAAAAAGCAGTTATTTTCTGAGCCTTATGGTAATTAATCAAAACCAACTGAGATTAATTAACAAGTGGAAAAGGTCAGCTGAAGTCATTATTTATGCTGACATTTAGATTGTAGTTTAGAAATTGTATAATATCTAGAATAAATAGATATGCCCTCAAAGTGCCCCTAAATGATTGGTGCCCATATGATTAGATTTTATATTTTATTGTTGTCTTTTCTGTAACACTTATGTATACGTTTAAGCTTCCCTTGAAAATTCTAAGCTTATAGTATTTTTATGGGTGCTCAAGGAATAGCAGCTATTCTAATGATAATGAAAACGCATGAAGAGAAGGGAAAGTACAAATAAAGTATGATTTTGACTTATAAAATGTAGGCACATGTTAAAGGTTGTCAATAATGAAGAAAGGAACAGAGGAGAAAGCACAGAGCCCAGTGTCAGCTTGGTGTTAGGGGAATGGCTGAGTGGACAGACCCCATTTTCAGTCGTGTGGATCATTTACAGGGACAGATAAGTTATGGAAGTTCGCTTAAGTGGTACCCAGGCAGTGGCAGCTCCAACTTGGGCTTTAAGTCGTTTCAACAGGATGCACTCTGACTGTTTATCCAATGGGGGTTGAGCGCATGAGGAGCTCTGGGGCTCATGCTCAGGGCTGGGGCCCCATGACTGGCCCTGGTTTCAAGAGGGTGGCTGCCTAACAGAACAGTCTCACTTGCCCCCTTGTGGGATTTCATTCATAGCATTCCTGAGATTGGGTCACCAGAATGGTGCTTACACACTGATATCAGATGATTCAAACTTTTATGTAGATGGGGCTCTTCAGAAAATCTTTTTGCCCTGGGCCCCACACACCCAAAGGATGGCTCTTCATTCTTGTGCAGGGTCCTGTGCACGATTGGTGGCTTTTGCTACTCAGTCACTAAGTCATGTCTGACTCTTTGCGACCCCATGGATTGTAGCCCCCCACGCTCTTCTGTGGTTGGGATTCTCCAGGCAAGAATACTGGAATGGGTAGTCATTCTCTTCTCCAGGGGATCTTCCCAATCCAGGGATTGAATCTGAGTCTCTTGCATTGGAGACAGGTTCTTTACCATTGAGCCACCCGGGAAGTCCCATGCACGCTTGGAGCTGAGCACTAATGATTCCGAATTGCCCAGAGATTTAAGAGATCTGATCTGGGCAGATCTCCCCTGAAATCCACTCAGCTTTTCTCTCTATAGATCAAGACTTCACTTGCTCACTGAATGCAGTTATCCAGGTTGTCTGGTGGGGGAAAGGGGAGATTCAATAACTTTTCTTAAATATTTGGAAAATTCTTAGAAAACACACAAAAACGGCAGGTGAACAGTCTGACTTCAGATGGATCCAGAGTGTTTTCAGACTGTAGCAAAATACAGCACAGACTCTGAAGCTGTTAGACAACACAGCTGGATATGTGTGTGCACAGAACATGGTGTCATGTGGCCAGATCACCCTGCACTGGCGAAATCACTGTTATAAACTTCTCATTGAAAAGCTTCTCTTTACCTCATCTAGAGGTGTTATCTTAAGACTGCAAAGTGAGTTATTTTAAAAAAAACATTTGAATCTAAGATACTCCCTGCTCACATCAAAGTATAGACAGAAATTGAATGCAGAGGCTGGAAGTATCATTTAGAAACCCTGACTTTAGATTCTAAAGTTCATTCAAAGAGCCTCATTATTCCCATACATTGGTTATTTTATAAAAATAAATCTGAAGTATAAGATCAAGGAATATGTCATAAGCATTGCATTTGATAGCATTCCTTTTTGCAGAGTTCAGAAATCACTTTCCAGGGTCCAGGGAGGGTGTTTCTGGAGTGGATGGATGGCCAGGCTGGACCACCAAGCCTGAGAGCGTGGTTACCGCCATACGAACCTTTCATGCATTCATTGCTGAGCCAAAGGCCGTGGCAGCTGGTGGATAGAAGACGTAAATGGTGAGCAGAGGTCCCCACCCTCACGGTGCGGGTATCTCATTGGACTGATGGGCAAATGCATAATTGTAAAACTGTGAGGGACTTCCCTGGTAATCCAGTGGTTAAGACTCTAATGCAGGGGGCGCAAGTTCGATCCCTGGTCGAGGAACTAAGATCCCACAGGCTGTGCGGAAGGGCCGAAAGTTAAAAAAAAAAAAAAATGTGAAATGCTAAGATCTTAAGAAGGAAGTAGACAGGGTGCCCTGCTGGAGACTCATGGGGGTGTGGGTCCGCCGAGGGTCCTACCTCGCTGGTGGCAGTTCAGGAGAGGCCCACGCCATGTGCCATCTAGAGAAAGAGCCTTCGAGGAAGTGCTTGCACCCAGGCCCTGGGACAGATAAGAGCAGTGTGGCAGAAGTGGTGAGTGTGGGGTGGGCACAGCACGGGGTGCAAGGGAGTCTGAAGCCACACTCTGTGAGGCCTGGAAGGTGAGGAGCATGAGGTTTATTTTGCTTGCAGTGGGAAGGCAAGGAGAACTTGAAAAGCAGAGCCATGTCATGATCTGATTTCTGCTTTAATGTCACTCGGAGAAAGGCCAGGAGGACGTAAGAGGAAGCTGGAGAGCCATTTGGGAGCATAGAGTGCAGGTCATACTAACACTGGCTGCACCAGTGTGGCAGCAAGGCAGCAGACAGTGAGGTGGGGAGCCTTCAGATCTCTTTTGGAAGTGAAATGGCTAGGAATTGAGCATGGGTTAAATGTAGTGTGGGAGAAAGAGGAATAGCAAGGGTGATCCCTAATTTTCTGGAGCTGGAGAAGGTGAATGGAAAGTCAGATCTGGGCAGAAAAATTAGAAGTTCTATTTTGCATTATTTTTTTAAGCTGCATTGTATTCTGGGCTTCCCTGGTGGCTCAGATGGTAAAGAATTGGCCTGCAATGCAGGAGACCTGGTTTTGATCCCTGGGTCAGAAAGATCCCCCTGAAGAAGGGAATGCTACCCACTCCAGTATTCTTGCCTGGAGAATTCCATGGACAGAGGGTCCTTGAGGGTTATAGTCTGTGGGGCCGCAGAGAGTCTGACACAACTGAGCAACTAGCAACAACAAGCATTGTATTCAAGGAGATGTCAAGGAGGAAGCTAGATATAATCATCTGGAAACTCATCAGAGAAACTAATGCTGAGACACATCAACCTGCCTACTTCAGAATAGAAAGAGTTGTGAGATATGCTCTTGTAACTGAACAAGCATTCATGGCATCAGTGCGTCTAAACGCAAAGGGAACAGGCTTAAAGCGAGCAGAGTTTCCTCATCTTTGTCCCAGAGATGTTCCCACTGTGAGTTCAGGGGGAGAGCTGAGTTCCTGAAACTTCTCTGCCTAAAAGAAAAAGTGATATTTTCATTCCTGGAAAGAAAGTTAGATTGTATGCGACTGACCACCACCACCACCACCAATGTGACACAGAGAGCCAGCTTTCAAATTAGGGATAAGAGAGCAGATAAAATCAGCTAAAAAAGAAATGTTTCTAAAAGGGCAGACAAATCATCAGCCATTTGAAGGAAATAAAAGATCTGGCAGCTTTTCCTCACTCTTGTGTCACTAACACAATGTTAATGAGACTTCATTTAAAAATTACTTACTTCAGGGGACATCCCTGGTGGTTCCCTTGTGATGCAGGGGACATGGGTTCGATCCCTGGTCGGGGAACTAGGATCCCACATGCCACAACTACTGAGCTCATGTGCCACAACTGGAGAGTCCATGTGTGGCAGCTAAAACACGACGCAGCCAAATAAATTTTTTAAAAATTACTTACTTCACTAAACAGCTCAAGATTTATACATTTCAATGACAGAATGAAAAGATTAAGAGGGCTTCCCTGGTGGCTCAGAGGTAAGGCCTCTGCCTGCAGTGCGGGAGACCCGGCTTCGATCCCTGGATCAGGAAGATCCCCCACAGAAGGAAATGGCAACCCACTCTGGTACTCTTGACTGGAAAATTCCATGGGCTACAATCCATGGGGTTGCAAAGAGTAGGACACAACTGAGCGTCTTCACCTTTGTTTTCAGTCAGTATGTAGATGTGTGTGTGTGTGCACATGTAGTAATTCAAATGTATTGTATAGCTTTGATTCAGATAGAAAAAGACAACATTTTCTTTATTTTTTGGTAATTAATTCATCATTTGTCCTTCTGTTATTAAAATTTGCTCCATCTTTAATTTTCCAGTCTTCTGTAAATCCAAGTCACCATATATTTGTGTTAGAAAACCCTACTTAAGGCTCATTCACCACTCCCTTTACCTTTTTAATCTTTCTTCTTAGGGTCAACCGGGACCACCAGGGCCACAGGGTCCGATTGGACCCCTGGGACCACCAGGACCCACTGGGATCCCAGGAGAGAAAGGGATGAAAGGTGACAGTGGCCGTCCTGGAGCAGCAGGTGACAAGGGTGACAAGGTAAACCTCTTCTTAAGTGAGAGACTCATTTAACCACTCACCAGCGTTGCTATACCAGATTTTTTTTTGTTTTTGTATAATCACAAGTAGTACCTATTTGCACCGTATAAAAATTAAGCCTGAACTCCTCTTGTATAATCAGCCCTCATTTCTAGCCCCCTTTCTAGAGGAGCAGGCCTCTCTGGATGTTTTCTAGATACTTAAAAAGAAGAGCGTGTCAGGCTTCCCTGGTGGCTCAGTGGTGAAGAATCCACCTGCCAATGCAGGAGACATGTGTTCGATCCCTGATCTGGGAAGATCCCACATGCCACAGAGCAGCTAAGCCCATGCGCCACAACTGCTGAGCCTGGGCCCTAGAGTCCAGGAGCCGCATCTACTGAGGACCACAATCCAGAGAGCCCATGCTCCGCACCAAGAGAAGCCACCACAATGAGAAGCCCGAGCATCACAACTAGAAAGCAGTCCCCACTCGCCACAGCTGGTGAAAAGCCTGTGTAGCACAAAGAGCCAGCACAACCCAAAATAAATAAATAAAATGAAGGAAAAAGCATGAATGTATCCAGTGAGGTTTTCTTTATGACTTTTCAAAAAGCCTAAATGATACTATATGTATCATGCTGAGTCTTTTCTTTTTTCACTCAATCACATGGCTTGGAAATCACTCCATATCAATTGATGTGCTGCTGCTGCTGCTGCTAAGTCACTTCAGTCGTGTCCGACTCTGTGTGACCCCACAGACGGAAGCCCACCAGGCTCCCCCATCCCTGGGATTCTCCAGGCAAGAACACTGGAGTGGGCTGCCATTTCCCTGTCCAATGTGTGAAAGTGAAAAGTGAAAGTGAAGTCGCTCAGTCGTGTCCAACCCTTAGCGACCCCATGGACTGCAGCCTACCAGGCTCCTCCATCCATGGGATTTTCTAGGCAAGAGTACTGGAGTGGCGTGCCATTGCCTTCTCCATCAACTGATGTAGATTGAACTTATTCCTTTAGAAACTGTGTATAATGTGCTAGGATATGGATAAACCTCTACTTTATTCTCTGTTGAGAATTTGAGATCTTATTGTAGTGCAAGTGTGCAAAAACAGTCCTGTCAATTACCCATGTTTACATTTAAGGTTTTCTTTCTCTAGGATAAAGAGATTCTGGGAAGTTGGATTTCTAATTGTCCAGTATTGTGTTCTTTGAACTGATACTGCCATGTTGGCTTCCTAAGTACAAAAAAGAAGGGAACAAAATGATGATTTCTAGATGTTGGCATTTGAGCTCCTTAATGTAAAAATAGATGACGGTGCCCATTAAGGGTTGTTTTTTTTTTTTTTAAAGCAAGCCATTAATTACTAATGCTTTAAAGTAAATCAGCTGGTTAATCTAATAATTTAGTAACTTTTATATCTTTGTTTTATTTTCTGGGATTTTAGGGTCCAACTGGAGTTCCTGGATTTCCAGGTCTGGATGGGATACCTGTAAGTATCCTTAAGTTTTCTCCTTTGGGAGGCGGGGGAGAGAGACTCATCAAAGCCTTAAAGTCACATGATCTAATGTATTTATATGATATATATTATATAGTAACTGAACAAAAACAACAGCAAATAGCAAACTTTTCTTTATTTTCTTATTTTCATAAATGGCAGAGTATGTGCATTTCAATTTTGTGTAATAACTCTGAGACCAAAGCACTTTACTTGAAGAACAAGGTTTTCAAGCAGATTGGAGAAAAACATTTTAAAACATGAGCTAGATATACTTGTCAGCTCAAGTATAATTTTCTGGAAATAAATTTATTCTCTTTATGAAATATTTCATTAGCTGTGAGTCTTAATGGTGGGAGTGGGAGTAAAGATTTCATTTCTAATGTGAAAATCAAAGGAAAGAAGGAAAAGGTATTTGGGGTGGTTATAATTCATTAGAGTCTTTCTAAGGATTTCAAGGAAGATTTCCTCCCAAATCTCTGAAAATACTCCAAACTAAATGAATTTAAATTGGAGTGTATGAAAATAAATTTATGTCTTCCCAGCTAGTAGTAAAGAACCCATCTACCAGTGCAGGAGACATAAGAGATGTGGGTTCAATCCCTGGGTCAGGAAGATCTCCTGGAGAAAGGCATGGCAATCCACTCCAGTGTTCTTGCCTGGAGAATCCAATGGACAGAGGAGCCTGGCAGGCTTCAGTCCATGGGGTTGCAGAATCCCAAGAGTCGGACACGACTGATGTGACTGAGCATGCACATATGCACTGCACTACATAGTATTTGTGGGTGGGGAAGGAAGATTCACAAAACTGAACAACATGTGAGTTGTAAAGGCCATAATCTGGGTACCCATATTGCATAACTGTTTTGTTATGCTCAGTTCAGTTGCTCAGTCGTGTCCGACTCTTTGCGACCCCATGGACTGCAGCATGCCAGGCCTCCCTGTCCATCACCAACTCCCGGAGTTCACTCAAACTCACATCCATTGAGTTGGTGATGCCATCCAACCATCTCATCCTCTGTCATCCCTTTCTCCTCCTGCCTTCAATCTTTGTATTCTTGAAATAATACTTCACCTATAATTTTGTTTTCTGTAGGGGCACCCAGGGCCTCCTGGATCCAGAGGCAGACCTGGCATAGATGGCTACAATGGCTCAAGAGGCGATCCAGGGATTCCAGGAGAAAGAGGCGCTCTTGGCCCACGAGGCCCCCCAGTAAGAGAGCCACAGCTCGTTTTAGTGGGAGTCAAGTGAAAAGAGCCTCCAGTGGGAACAGACTTTATGTGTTCGAGAAACAGAGTTATTACAAGAATCCTGGGAGCTTGGTGAACAGATGGGGGTGACTGGAGGATGAGAACAGAGAGTGGACATGGCAGCTCTCTCGGTAGCTGACATGGGGCCTTGTAGACTGTGGAAGGAGGCTGGGTTTTCTTTTCCATGACATGGGAAGACACTGGATGGTTTTAAGGAAGGAAGTGATCTATCTGACTGATGTTCTACCAAGATGCTTCTGGTTGCTGGATAGAGAATGGATAGTAGGGGAAGGGAGGCCAGTTAGCAAAACTGAGGTTGTTTATCCTTCAGGGTTCACTGCGGCCACTTAAATCCCTCTAGGTATTTCAAACAGAAAGGAATTTAATACAGGGAATTTGGCACTTAATATAACGGTTGGAGGATTAAAACTCTGGGGTCACTGTAAGATTTTAGGGGCTCACACATAGCTGAGATCCAGAAGTTAGAAGCCACTCCTGCACCTCAACCACTACCTCTTATCCCCACTACAAGACACCAGCAAACACTTAGGTTTCTACCTTCCTGCTTGGTAGCATCAACAGTACCAGAAGAGGATGTTTTGCTCATTTCTGCCTCCCAAATCTCAGAAGTACATCTCCCAGGTGGACCCTACTTCCCAGCCAGCTGCAAAGCAGTCTGGGAAATGTAGTGTTTAGCTTTCTAGCCCCCATAATGCAAAAGAAATGAATGACATGAGTTTGGAGTGGAGGTTCAGAAATAGTTGACAGTATCCAGCACTTAAGAGGCCTTTACTGCTCTTAGTGTTTTTTTTTTTCCCCTTCAAAAGTTTGCACTTTTATTTAAATATAACTTTACTAAGAATGACTCTTTCCTCTACCACTTATATCCCATTTCTCTCTTTTCTCACTTAAATAAAGACAGGAGATGATTTGGCCTTTCAAAACTGATTTTCTGTGCCTGTTTTTCAGCCTTTCTGCTTCCCTAATTAAATATCATCACCCTTCTAAAAGGTTTTCTCATCACCACCACAGTCATCTTACTTTCTTTTATGCATTTTCCTTTTGCTCCAGATCCTAGTGGAAATGGTCTGAACACAGAACTCAAAAAAGAATTTCCATATTCACCTTTTTCTTGTGGTATCAAGTAACATAACCGACTTCCATGGTTAAGCTTCTCAACCACCATTTGTTTTCAAACTCAGCCCCTTGAACATGCAAGCACAGTCTGGTGAATGCACATTTCTTAAGATCTTCAAATTGGATCACACCGCATTCTACTGAGCATCCATGAACACCCGAGAGAGCAGGATTCTCATTTTAGCTTTAACACAGCAGGTTCTTCTGATCACAGTACTGAAGTTTGTCATAATGGTCTCTTTGTAAAGTGATTTTTAAGTAAATCAACTGGTTAATCTAATAATTTAGTAACTTTTATATCTTTGTTTTACTTTCTGGGATTTTAGGGTCCAACAGGAGTTGGACTCCTCACTTTACACAGGAGTTGAAACTTTAACAATGATGTGCAATCCGAAGGCACACAAAGCAACCTTAACATCCAATGGGAAAATTACTGTTGTTCCATGACCTTTAAGATATTTCATTAAAACATCATAAATATATAGGGGTAATTTTTAAAACTAATATTTATTTATCACATTATAATCTAAAACATTAGAAACATTGAGAAATAAAGGGTTTTGTTTCTTTGTAAAAACTTATCAAAGACAGTTTGAATTGGGCTTGCCTTCTCCTGGTCCTGTAATTTAGGACATGAAATGGAGGGGTTTTCTGTGCTTTGGTGAATATCGCCCTCTTTTCTAAGTTTGGACCAACTTCCAGTGTGGTGAAATATCTCTAAGAGTATGTTAAACATGAGGTTCTTCTGTCTGTGTCACTTCCTCTGGTACATCTTCATTCTTTTGGTCACAACCGCTTCCTTCTTTTATGTGGATATGTTTATCTTCACTGAATTCCTCTGGCTTGAATGACAGCAGTGACAAGACTCTCACAATGGCTCTTTTTTCCATAACCCCACTTACATTCTATTTGAATGTCGCCTCCAGTATTAGCATTTTTCACTCCCTTTTCATCTTTGTTGGCCAGTCCTCTCTTTCAGTGATCTATTTTCATGAAATGTCACTTGGGTGTGTCACTGGGAGGGAAACAGGAGCAACACAACTACACACTCTGCTGTCTGTGTGTGAGCCAACAGGTGTTCGTGACTAGCCACTGGCAGACTTTGAAAGGAGCGTTATGATCAGCTGGTGATCTCGATTCGCCTGTTACTTATATAGCAATCTGTGGACCATTGAGCTAGCAGTGATGTTTGTGTTTTATGTGCTGACTCAGTTAATACACAGTGGTAACTGATATTTGAAGCAGCTGGTTGGAGGACTGGTGTGATATGACTTATTTGTGGAACTGAAACACACATGTTGGAACTGAGAGAAGCCACAATTGTCTGTATAAGCAAATCTGATTTCTTAAGGAAACTGATGGTGTAATTTACCATGAAACTCAAGTTATCTCCTTTTGGAAGCAAAGTCAAACACTCTCCTAACAGGGATTAACTTTGAAACCTGTACGTGGTTCATAGAAATTTGATATAATGGCACCTCACTCCAATATTCTTGCCTGGAAAATTCCATAGACAGAGGAGCCTGGCAGGCTATAGCCCAAGGGGTCACAAAGAGTCAGACAGGACTGAGTGACTGAGCAACCAGCTTAAGATGTATTAAGATATCAAGTAGGACATGAAGATATTAAATAGGGAAACTTTGGGGTGAAAGTACATTAAGGTGTTTTGTTCACTTTAAAAAATTACTCCAAGGAAACAAACTTGCAGCCACATGCAAAAACCTTCTAAAGAAACAGGTTATTTTTTTTTAAGTTAATTCAAAGGGTACCTAGGCTCTGTTTTGAATACAAATAGTTAAATGTATAAAATAATTTTTTTGCTATTTCTGGGGCATAAATTATTAACTGACAACTTCAATGTTATTTACCTATAAGAATAATCCAAATACTATGTACATTATGTTGTAAGGAAAAATGCAATTTTTCTGCTGAATAATTAGCAAATAGCTATAAATGTATTAGCATTATGTATAACCTATATAAATATATAATGTATAATAAATATTTGTAATATGTTTATGAATATATTAGTAGATATTCCATTTTAGGAGTTTCCTTAATAGATCTTAAGCAAATATTGAATAAGTATATATGACTAACTGAGGATGATAATAATAATGAGAATAAAATAATCTCCACTAGTGAAATATGATTATAACAGTAATTTTATTGGTAATATTTCAGTTGCAAAAGAAAATACAGAAATAGTAATGTGCTCTTTTCCTCTTATTTTGTTTTCAGGGCCTTCCTGGAGATAAAGGAGAAAAAGGAAATTCAGTGTTCATTTTAGGTGCCACTAAAGGTATGCAGGTAAGTGTTATGATCAGGGTGGATTTCAAATGAATTTTTTTCCGTATAGGTAAACCCATGCCGAGAACACATGGCCTGAGATTTCCTTTGGAATGCTACAAGATGGATGAACCCTGTGGTCATTATGCTGAGTGGAATAAACTGGTCAAAGCAGGACACAAAATGGGTGATTTCCACTTAGAGGAGGTTCTTACAGTGATTGGGTTCATAAAGTTGGGGAGCAGAATGGTGCTTGTCAGGGACTGGAGGGAATAGGACTTGGCGGCTCATATTTAATTGGTACAAAGTTTCCACTGAAGAAATGAAAAGTTTTGACAATGGAAGCTGGTGATGGTTATATAACGTGGTAAATGTATTTAATGCCACAGAACCGTGCACTTAAAAACGGTTGAAATATTAAATATTACTGTATGTATGTTTTACAATGTATTTTACATTTTGGGAAAAAAAAGCCCATATTCAAGAGAATATACACTTCTTGATTTTTTTAAAGTAGGTAAAGTCTCAGGACAGAGTCACGAAACGGTAGATAAGCACAAAGGCAGGTGTGAGAGAACTGCAACACAAATTCCCTTTACACCTGCTCTGGGGTGATAACAAAGCGTCAGTTAAGGCAGCCAAGCTCTGCCAATCAGAAGAGAGATGGTTAAACGCTGATGAAATGGAACCATTCAAGTGAGGATTTTAAAATGAAAGGTGAAATCCCCTTTTAAAAAATCGATATTTTATTTTTATTGGCGTATAGTTGCTTTACCGTGTTTTGTTAGCCTCCACTGTACAACAAAGGGAATCAGCCATATGTAGACATATTCCCTCCCTTGCGGGCCTCCCCTCCAACCCCAGCCCTCTAGGTCATCACAGAGCACCAAGTTGAGCTCTCTGTGCTTACAGCAGCTTGCCACTAGCTATCTCTTTTACACCTGGGAGTGTATATATCTCGGCCCTAATCTCCCAGTTCGGTCCACCCTCCCCTCCCACCCTGTGTCCTCATGTGCATTCCCGACCTGCAAACTGGTTCCAAGTCCTCACAACTTCAGCGATCTTTCCCTGGTTTTGGTTGGTTTTGGATGAGTAGAAGTGCAGTTCGGGGCTTAAGAATAAAATCAGGAAAGTGCCTCCACAGAGCCCTATCCACAGCTGTCTGTTATGGTGACAAGCTGAACAAACTGCACAGACTGTCCAGATAATTCCTGCGTGTGTGTGTTTCTTCTTTTACGTCCTGTGTGTTTGAGGGGAACAGTGTTGCTCTTCTAATGCAATGCACCGCTACTGTTGCAGGGCGACAGAGGGGACCCAGGACCTCCCGGCTCACCAGTAAGTCTTTGGGGCAGGCCCTGAGCTTCTGTTTGCTCCTCAAATAAGCTATGACCCTACTAGTAGGTTAGTAGGTCCCACTAACCTAACCCCACTAGTAAGACAGGTTACCTAAATTTGCAGGGCCCGCTCAGTGCAAAATGAAAATATAGGTCTCTTGTTCAAAAATTGTTACAAAGATTGCACTGATCACAGGCCCGCGGGGCCATCCTTGGATCTCAACTGACTCCTGCTTACCTGCCTCTTCTATCTTGCAGTGATCATTTGGTATTGCTCAGGTAGCCACAATCACTTAATATTTAGGAAAATGTACCTCTTTGAAACTACCTAAATCATATATGTCTAGTGAAAGTGATTTTGCCTGCTGAATCAGTAATTGTATATTGTGTTTAATATTTTCCACCATCCCCTTGTTCCTGGAATTTGTAATTCAGTGATTAGACTTGTTCCAATTCATCAGTGTTCACAAGATTAAAACTGAAAGCAATTTTGCCTCCTAATGGTTCACCATAATTTCATTTGGTGAGTTCTGGCTGTTGATGGGACTATTTCCCAGGTTGGTTCTCTTCCTACTCTGGAAGCTCATTGCTATGTTTTCAATGAGATACCTCAATGTTAACGTTAAAATAAGTAGCAGTTCATCCTCTAGGAGAGAGGAATGCCATTCCATGCTCACAAATCATCGGATGTGGGCAGGGTGAGCTGGAGAACAGAGTGCCTCTGTTCATACTTCTAGAACTGCCCAGCTATTACCTTTCCGTGTGAATTTGTGTATTATGCCACAACTTAACATGTTTCAGAAAATTGTTTAAGGCTGAAGTGCCTTGATCTTGAATTGGGCACATTCCTATTCACGTTGATCTTTTAGGCATGTTGAAAGAATAGAGTATAACTACATTAATATTTTAATTTAATATTCAGTTCAGTCGCTCAGTCGTGTCCGACTCTTTGCAACCCCATGGACTGCAGCATGCCAGGCCTCTCTGTCCATCACCAACTCTTGGAGTTTACTCAAACTCATGTCCATTGAGTCAGTGATGCCATCCAACCATCTCATCCTCTGTCATCCCCTTCTCCTCCCACTTTCAATCTTTCCCAGCATCAGGGTCTTTTCCAGTGAGTCAGTTCTTTGCATCAGGTGGCTAAAGTATTAGAGTTTCAGCTTCAGCATCAGTCCTTCCAATGAATATTCAGGACTGATTTCCTTTAGGATGGGCTAGTTGGATCTCCTTGCAGTCCAAGGGACTCTCAAGAGTCTTCTCCAACACCACAGTTCAAAAGCATCAATTCTTCGGCGATCAGCTTTCTTTATAGTCCAGCTCTCACATCCATACATGACTACTGGAAAAAACATAGCTTTGAGTAAATGGACCTTTGTTGGCAAAGTAATGTCTCTGCTTTTTAATATGCTGTCTAGGTTGGTCATAATTTTTCTTCCAAGAAGTAAGCGTCTTTTAATTTCATGGCTGCAGTCACCATCTGCAGTGATTTTGGAGCCCCCCAAAATAAAGTCTGACACTGTTTCCCCATCTATTTGCCATGAAGTGATGGGACCAGATGCCATGATCTTAGTTTTCTGAATGTTGAGTTTTGAGTCAACTTTTTCATTCTCTTTCACTTTCAAGAGGCTCTTTAGTTCTTCTTCACTTTCTGCCATAAGGGTGGTGTCATCTGCATATCTGAGGTTATTGATATTTCTCCCAGCAATTAAAAGCATCTTGATGTCTATTAAAGTTATATGTGGAACAAGTTTTCTTTGATCTCTGGGTCTTAATTTAATCTCAAACGTAGGGGTTAGGCACCCCCACCTGAGCACTACTGCCTGCCTGCTCTGTGCCCTTTTCCCAGTTGTGTCAGGGCTGCTGTCCAGGACCACCCAGGAGGGCAGGTGTGTCTGGAACTGACTTCTCCTGGGTCTTTATCTACCTGGGATTACATGCAGCTCTTGCAAGAACAATGCTTTTAGATTTTAGTAACAAAGGCACTGATTTTTCTCCTGCTTAGGGATCAAGGGGAGTGAGAGGCCCAGCAGGCCCAGCGGGGTACCCAGGAGAGCCCGGGTTAGCAGTAAGTACCGCATTGCTGATACTGTTCCTCTAGAAGCCCCGACTTGACATTTAAATAAACCAGAAGAAAGCAGAATTGCAGTCTTGGGTCAGGCAGAGGTGGGTCCTTTGCGAGACCTGATGAATCAGCGCACACCCACCTTTATGAGTGCAAGTCCATTCTGAAGCACAGATCCCCCCTGGGGGTGGCATTGAAGAGGGGGAGGACAAGCAGCCCAGCTGTGGTAGAAAGTCCATTGTGCATGTTTCAAAATTAAGGGTTTCCTCAAGAAAATCTTGGGACACCCAACAAGGACACATTCAGATTTCTGTGACTGATGAGTGATTTGTGTGTTTTTGCTGTTGATTTAGGGACCTACAGGCCCCCCTGGGAGTCCAGGCTTAAAGGTAGGCAGCCATGAGTAAGATACACAGGTAATGTCCGAGTCCAACAAGACAAGTGACCACTGATGTTTGTCAGAATCATGTCTTCCCTCTCTTTAAAATTCCCAAGGTATTTAATAAATCATTGTTTAGTCCCTCAGTCGCGTCTGACTCTTTTGGGACCCCATGGACCGTAGCCCCCCAGGCTCCTCTGTTCATGGGATTTCCCAGCAAGAATACTGGAGTTGGAGTGGGTTGTGATTTCCTTCTCCAGGGGATCTTCCCAAGTCCAGGATCGAACCCAGGTCTCCTGCATTGCAGGCGGATTCTTTACCACTGAGCCACCGGGGAAGCCCTATTTAATACACTTCAACAAATTACCTAACCAGAAGTCTTACTTGCTTGTAGTTATTCTATAATATTCAAGAGCAATGAGTTTCTGTTTTGTTTTCTTTTCCAGGGTAATCCTGGCGTGGGAGTAAAGGGGCAAATGGGAGACCCGGTAAGAATCCCATTTTGCATGGAGGAGCAGGTGTTAAAATGCATGAACTGCCTGTGTCTAGGAGGCTGTTCTGATTGTCACTTAACCTGTGTTTATCCTCTCATCACTGCCCAGTTTTGTGGCCAAGGATTTGTCTTCGCTGACTTATTAAGTTACCCTTACCGTTGGCTATAGAACAACAGTTCTGACAAAATCTAATAGTAAATTCAAATTAATTTATATGACACACTTCCTCCTGGGCCAAAGAGATGCGATGATTCTGGGAATACCTCCAGAGTAACAATTACATTTAATTACAGATTTGTTTGAGTTAATTTCACAAATTTCATTAGAATCTGAAACTTCACACTTAAGTAACAACGTAAATAGCTGCAATCCAAGGCATTTAGCCACACGTTCTTCCACTCCCTCCACCCTTCACACTTACAGTCCTTTCTGCTGAAGTAGGACACTAAATAAGGACAAGCTTTAGCAAAGTGCTTTATGGTAGCTGTTCATCTAGAAGCAATCTGCAGTGTTTAAGACTTGGTGAGGGGCTCTTTTAAAAAAATATTTATTTATTTGGCTGTGTTGGGTCTTGGTTGCAGCACGTGGGATTGTGGTTTTGTCACGTGGGATCTTTCATTGCAGCTCGTGGGCTCAGTAGTTGCAGATTGAGGCTTGAGAACTCAGTAGTTGCAGATTGCAGGCTTAGTTGCTTCTGGCATGTGGGATGATAGTTCCCCAACCAGGGATTGAACCTGTATCCCCTGGCTTGTAAAGTAGATTCTTAACCACTTGACCATCAGGATAGTCCCTGATGAGGGGCTCTTTCAACAACTCTGGGTAAAAAGATACTGAACATCCACCCTGTGCCAGGCTAGGTTTGGTGCTGGGAGTGGGGCTTTAGTGAGACAGACCTGATCCCTCCTCTCATGGGGTCCCAGCATGGTTGGGTAAGTTACTGTACATCCATTTAACAGAAGGACACACTTGCCAAAAATATATTGGAAGACATCTTGATGTGGGGAAGTGCAATGCTAAGCAGAAAGTACAGGTGACAAAGGGTAAGCTTAATTTTGTAAAACCAAAACCACAACAAAAATTATTAAAATCTACATGTAGAGTAGGATTTCTCAACCTTCACAATACTAGTGTATTATCGTGGGGCTGTCCTGTGCAATGTAGGAGGTTTAGCAGCATCCCTGGCCTCTACCTACTAGATGTTGGTAAGATTCCTTCCGCTTCATTGTGACAACCAAATATGTCAAACAATCTTGCCAAATGTTCCTGAAGGGAGGCACATCCAAACTCTCCCCTTCCTCCCCATGCCCCCCGACTCCCAATCTTGAGAACCACTAACTTAAGAGAAATGACTGGGGAAAAAATAGATGAAAACAATGTTTTCCAAACTTGGAATATGTTTATCAGAACCCCTAAACCTGTGCACCCCATTTTGAGAAACCTCACACAGTGAGGAAGCATTGCCAAGTTAGAGAACTCAGCACCAACACAGTTGCATGTGTTTGCAAACTCAGGCCGTTACTCCTATAGTAATATGGAAATATTTGACTATGAGGTGGCTGTTCAAATTATCCAAAATACGCTTTTAAAAATTTCTTTTGGATTGTTAAGTAAATAAAGGCATAATTTTGAAATGTTGGTGCAGAGCTCTCAATGCCCAAGACCATGTTGCCCACTCCATTTTTAGAGCAGACTGTCCTAAATGGTTGTTACTCATGTTTTCCTAGGGGATATGATTATGGATCATTTACATTTTGTTCTTCATAATTTATCTTTTGTACTTTTGACTGAAATGAATATATGGTACTGTCACAATATTAAAAAAAAAAAAACAGTAGCATGACCAATATTTGGAAGAGGCTCCTTGCTTGCCAGCCTATATGGGTTTTGTATAGTTTTATTCCAGTTACAGGAATAAGTATGGTTATCTTACCAATCCATATTATGTGTTTATTAAGTAAGCAAATACACAATGTTTATGCATTTGTTCAATTACTTATTCATGCAACAGATGCCACTAGAATGGCTCCTACACCCTCACTGTGTTATGTACTAGGGTACATCAAGAGAAACAAACCAAACCCACATCCCTAACCTCCTGGTTCTTCTGTAGTTTCCCAGGGGTGGGTGGGAATTGAATTATTGGTTATATTTTTTTCATTTACTTTGCAGAAAGTAATAAGCATCTTATGTGCATTATCTATTCAATAAAATAATACTTTGAGGCAGGCAGTATTATAATCCCCATTTCACAGAGAAGGAGAGAAAGATTTTGAGGAGTTAAGGAAACTAGGGATAAGGAGACTTTAAGAAACTTACCCAAAGGAACCCAGTCTAGTAAGGGCCTAGTTCCTGCACACAGGTGACCACCTGACCTATCACCTGCTTTTAACACAAGAGGGAAGATAATTCCAGGTGCGAAATAATAGAAATATTCAGAAAAGTATGAAATAACTATCTTCTAATTAAGGGTGTGTTTCCGTTGTATTGTGGCAAAACCAATCCAAGGAACATTTTTTTGTTGTAGAGAACTTCTCTAATGACCCAAATGAAAACTTTTGACTCATGATTTCCTACAAAGAGATGTAAAATATTAATGAACTAGATATAACCTAAATCAAACCAAAGTGGAATAACTTAGTAAGTGATAATATATTATTATGATAGATTACTCCATAGGTGTTGAAAATGAGGTTTTTTAAAGAATTTCTAGTATAATAGGAAAATGTACAAAAAATATTGTTGTAAAATATATTGTGACTTAAAATTTTAATAAAATATAAGCATATAAACTATATTCTATATTTAAATGACATTATATAGTTTTAGTACTTTTATAATATATTTTGATATGTTTAACACACCATTTAGTCACATATACGTGTGTGCACATGCATACTGTGCACATATATGTATATTACATGTGTATATACACGAACATATACAGGCACATGCACACCAAAAGAACTATACCAAAGTTTTAATAAATATTGTCTCTGGATAGTAGGATTATGGATCACTTTTATTTTTTTAATTCATTTTTAACAATAAGTATGTATTATTTATGAAAAACAATAAACATTTAAAATTAAGCGACATATTTGCTGAGTTTTTAATTTTAAATCCATGATCCATGTTACACAGGATTGTAAGCATTATATCACAGTTATGAAAAGCTTCTTTCTTTCAAATTTCATTTCAAAATGAAGTTAAAAATGGTGTTCTTATTATCTTAATTTTGTTTTTAAAGGGTGAGGTTGGCCAACAAGGTTCTCCGGGACCCACTCTGTTGGTGCAGCCACCTGATTCTGGTCTCTATAAAGGAGAAAAGGTAATTCTCAATTCATATGATACTTTGATAAAGTAGTCATAGCCAACATTTTCTGAACACGTTCCCATACCATCAAAGAGCTGAGTACCCACGTGCCACACTGCCTCCATCCTAAGCCTTCACAGATTGGTAATATTATTAGCTCCACTTTACAAAGCTGGAAAAAGGAGGCTTGGAAAGGTTTACCACTGTTCTCAAGTATACACAGCTGTTGAGTGGCAGACCTAGCTTGGGCTGCAAATGGTGACATGTCCTCCGGGATCTAGTCCCCCATTCGTGTCTTCAATATGGTGGCTGAAAAGACCACTGGAAATCCAGTGTCCTTTAGATGTTACATATGGATCTGATGCTTGGGTAATTGAAAAGGTGATAGCTACATAGAGCTGGGCACATAATAGACTCTTAGCAAATGTTAATTCCTTTGTCAGCCTCCAGCACTGATGTTACTGATGCCATGTGCAAATTCTCCTATCAGTTTTCAGTTACTGGATTCAATTTCACGACGTTGTTCAAAATGAGCCTCTCCTCTCAACAGCTACATTCCCAGGTTGCATCTCCTGCTCTGGTCCCATGGTGGCTCCCTCCCCACCGCCCCTCCTCCACGCCCCATGAGTCTACACTTGCACACGGAACCAGCCTGAAGAGTGTCAGGTTTAAAGGTGCCCTTGGATCTTAGTCATTAATTAGCAACAGCTGAAGGGTAATCCTTTATTAAAAAGTTAGGAGAACGGTTGTTGAAAGAGGTAATTTCTGAAACAGGTGTAATTCAGTATGTTAAATAAGAGTAAGGCAGATTATATTCTTTGTAAATTTTAGGGTATTAAAGGAATGCCTGGAATGACTGGACCTCCTGGACTACCGGGACCCAAGGTAATTTATTCAAATAATGTTAAAAAAATTGTTTGATGTACTATCTTCATTTTAAAAAAATTTACTTGGTTATTATCCTTGCTTTAAATGCTGATCTGTTACTAGAATTTTTCACTATTTTATCATAATCATGTAGGAAGACTGTTCCAAAGTATTCATTATCTTTAAGTTGATGGCAGTAATTTTTATTTCTTATTTTGTTTTTGCATTCCATATTGGTGAAGTATAGTTGCTTAAACCCCTCTAAATTATGTCTTTAAGGGAGAACCTGGCATTGGGAGAAAAGGAGAGAAAGGGATTCCTGGGTTTCCAGGACCTCAGGTAAGGATCCTTCATGCTGTCTTTAACTTCAGTGAGTTTGGAGGCATTTCTCTGTCACATTTTTATAAGATTCAATCAATAATTCTGAGAGTACAAAGGTGGAGATTTTCTTAAAGAGGAGTACTATATTTTGCTCAGTAAGAATTGTATGATAGCTAAAGGCCCCAGAGCATCCCTCCTCTGCATATCATTTCGATAAAACAGGCAAGCAAAAGATGGGAGAATTGCCAGGAAGTAATGCTAACGCTGAAACTCCAATACTTTGGCCACCTCATGCGAAGAGTTGACTCACTGGAAAAGACTCTGATGCTGGGAGGGATTGGGGGCAGGAGGAGAAGGGGACGACAGAGCATGAGATGGCTGGATGGCATCACCGACTCGATGGACATGAGTTTGAGTGAACTCCGGGAGTTGGTGATGGACAGGGAGGCCTGGTGTGCTGTGATTAATGGGGTTGCAAAGAGTCGGACACAACTGAGTGACTGAACTAAACTGAACTGAATGGAATCATGGTCAAAGCTATGATTTTTCCAGTAGTCATATGCAGATGTGAGTGATGGACCATAAAGAAGACTGAGCACTGAAGAACTGATGCTTTTGAACTGTGGTGCTAGAGAAGACTCTTGAGAGTCTTCTTAGACTCTCTTGAGAGTCCCTTAGACAACAGGGAGATCAAACCAGTCAACCCTAAAGAAAATCAACTCTGAATATTCATTGGAAGGACTGATACTGAAGCTGAAGCTCCAATGCTTTGACCACCTGATGTGAAGAGTCAACTCATTGGAAAAGACCCTGATGCTGGGAAAAATTGAGGGCAAAGGTGAAGGGAGTAATAGAGGATGTGATGGTTGGATGGCACCCTTGACTCAATGGACATGAGTTTGAGCAAACTCAGGGAGGTAGTGAAGGACAGGGAAGCCTGGCGTGCTGCAGTTCATGGGGTTGCAAAAAGTTGTACACAACTTAGCAGCTAGACAATAACAAAAATGGGATCATGACATTTTCTCACTGGCTCAGTGTCAGTGTGATTGTAGCTTGGAATTGTTCAGTTAAGCCTATTTGACAAAAGAAAGTACTGATCTATGGACAGTAGCTGAAAAAAAAAAGTACAGCATCAGGGCTCAACATCTCCATAACTGTTGCTAATAGAATCCCCATTCACAGAGTCATGATGAAGGCCAGACCCCAACATGCATGGGCACTGAGTTGATTTGACTCCAGATTTAGTACTTAATGAGGCAATATTGACTTCCATAGTAATTTTTATTGCTGATAATGCATAGGGCAACTATTAATCTCCAGACAAATTATATCGCAATGATTCAAAGATATTTAGCTCAGTGAAAGCATTACATTAAATAAATTAAAGTGGAAGAGCAATAAAAACAACAAAACTATATTCTTAATTTATAGCACTGGAGAGGACATGATTTTTTAAAATAATATTAAAGAGTAATTAAAATAGCAAATGTTGTAAAGAAATGGAATCTCTTTTATGTTTATTTCCTTTATTCAGTTATCTTTGTAGGCATGATTAAAAATCCCAAAAGCAATCTCATAAGGTAAAAAACGATTCATTGAATTGGTTTATGTATTTTTATTTAATTTTGCTTATGTTGATTTTTGTGAATTTATTAGGGGGACCCTGGTTCCTATGGATCTCCAGGTTTTCCAGGATTAAAGGTAAATGTATACCATTACAGAGATGATAAATACATTTTCATTAGTAGATGCAATTCAGTATCATTCAAAAATTGTACCAGTACATGTAGACTCATACACAGTAATGGCAGAGGAAACACATTTATTTTATAAATTATATAATTTTGCTGTGGGTGCAAAAACTAGAGCACAAAACTCTCTGATGCAACCTAAAACAGTGTTAAGATTTTGTATAGAACCTCAGGGAGCATGGGTCATTCAGATAAAATGAGAGTGAGATAATTTGTCAATGAGATAAAATGTCACAATCACATTTTTTTTTTTTTTTAAAAAGACATGCTTTTTGTTACTTGTAGGGGGAACCAGGACTGTTTGGAGATCCTGGGTCATTTGGATTTCTTGGCCCAAAGGTAAAAAAGTGAGCCTATTTGAGTACAATCTGATAACAGCTTATATCCCTTATGCTATCTAATTTATTTTTTAAAGTATTTGAAAATATCATTTTAAAAATGAGTCAGTTTTGCATATATTATTTTAATGCATGTTGTAATGATTATATTTTATGTTTGTGAATTGATCTTTTTGAAGCAGATGAAAAGTACTGAAAGTTTCAAAAATTCCATAGGGATCATATAGTATCATGATTGAAAACAGAGGGAACTGTGGAGAACTCTTTGCTTTGACCACCACTACAGTTTTTCTTTCCTTTGTAACCTCTGACCTCACCTTTAGCACTTGTGCTGGACAAGCCATGGTGGCATTAAGATGACACAATTAAGGAGGGACAATATTTGCTGCCAAAAAATGTATTTTCAGTTGCCATAGGCAAAGAAACCATTTGTCCTAGAGTGCAAAATTAGACATTAATGCTTATTATAGATAGAAGATATTCCATGGCTTCAGAGGTATCTAGTTTATGGGCATGGAATCATTTTTGGAATTTGGATTTATTTTTCTTTAGGGAGAACTTTGTTAGTTGGTTGTTTACTTCTGCTTATAGGTGGGAGGTTACTTATATTTGTTCCTCTTAGAACATCATGGGTTATTTATTTCTCTAGTCAGCCTACAGGCATTATTTCTTATACGAATGTACTCTTGGCCCTTCTAATATTTACTTAGTGCCAGGAAACAGGAGAAGAATATTAATATTTCTAAGAAAAGTGAATGAATGAATGATTTCAGGGAGATCCTGGAGACCGTGGGCACCCAGGACCACCAGGGGTTTTGGTAACTCCATCTCTTCCACTCAAAGGTTTGTGTTCCATTTGACTTCTCTATCAATTATGCTGAAATGGGATTTAAGTTGTCCTGAAAGAAGAGTTTGGTCTACTCTTTCTGTACTTTATACACTACGTGGGCTAAATTTATGAACTTTACCATGAATGCGTAATTGTTGTTCAGTCGCTAAGTCGTGTCTGACTCTTTGCAATCCCATGGACTGCAGCACACCAGGCCTCCCTGCCCCTCAGTATTTCCTGGAGTTTGCCCAAGTCCATGTCCATTGAGTTAGGGATGCTATGGAGCATCTCATCCTCTGTCGTCCCCTTTTCCTCCTGCCTCAGTCTTTCCCAGCATCAGAGTCTTTTCAAATGAGTCAACTCTTCACATCAGGTGGCCAAAGTATTGGCTTCATAATGTGTAAATTATACAAGTACTAATAGAGATGTACATCTTGATCATCTCTATCAGCATAAGACATCAAATTTTATGTCAGTGTGTAAACTGCCTCCTGGGATTTTTATTATGTTACCTTTCAGAAAGTAGGTATTTTAATTGCGAAACACATTTAAAACCATTTGACTAAGGAAGAAGGCAGCCTCAACCAATGACAAATTCAGCACTACTTCAACTTCACATGTCTGTCGGGGAGGGTCTAAAATACCGCATTTTAAATGTGGTGAGAAACTCAAAACCATCTCCCAGGTGTACTTGAGCAAGTCTCCCAAAGAGTGATTGTGCATGAATTTTCTGATGTATACATATGCTTGCTATGTACATGATGTCATTATTTTTGGCAGGCCCTCCAGGGGATCCAGGGCACCCCGGTCGCTATGGAGAAACAGGGGCTGTTGGACCACGTGGTCCTCCTGGTGCCCCAGGTAGACCAGGGGAAGCCTGTGCAGGTATGAATCCGCTGGCATTTACAGCTCAGGTTTGCTACATCCTCCTCCACACCAGGGGTTCTCTACTCTAGCTGACACTAAAATCATCTTGTTGTTTAGTCGTGAAGCTGTTTCTGACTCTTTGTGACCCCATGGACTGTAGCCTGCTGGGCTCCTCTGTCCATGGGATTTCCCAGGCAAGAATACTGGAGTGGGTTGCCATTTCCTTCTCCAGGGGATCTTCCCAACCCAGGGATCAAACCTGCAACTCCTACTGTGTCTCCTGCATTGCACGCAAACTCTTTTACTTCTGAGCCACTGGCAAAGCCCAAATTATCTTAGGATTGTTTCAAAAATACTGATGGCTGAGCCTACCCAGACCAGGAATCTTGGACTCTCTGGGGGGATGGATGCACCCAGGCATCTACTGTTGTAAAATCGTCCCCCTACTTCTAATGCACAGCTAGGATTAAGAAGCACAGAACTCAAACCAATTGACTAATTAATTGGAGAAAATCCAGGTTCCTAGACTGCTGCTCAGAAATATTCAGTCACTATCTCAAGGGTGTGATAAGAAGCAACTATGTATAATGGGCTTCCCACAAGATTGCCTATGTGCTAAGTAGCTTCACTGGTGTCCAACTCATTGTGACCCTTTGGACAGTAACCCACAAGCTCCTCTGTCCTTGGGATTCTCCAGGCAAGAATACTGGAGTGAGTTGCCATTTCATTTTCCAGGGAATCTTCCCGACCCACAGATTGAACACACATCTGTTATGTCTCCTGCATTGGCACAAGAGTTTTTTTACCACTAGGGCCACTGGGGAAGCCCTCCCACAAGATTACCACATGCAGATAAGATTTCAAAACCACTGCTAGGATTAGAGTGTGTCTTTAGGTTTTTACCACCTTCTTGGAAGGCTCTCCCTGTGGATATATAGTTGTTAAAATTTAGTTCACCCACCTAGGCCCCAACTTAAATATTTTGTATGAAATGTGGACATACAAATTGTGAATTAAAAAGTAGGATTTTGATTCACACTTAGTGAATAATAAAATAAAATAAATAAACAAAAGCCACAGTTTTCTCCTCCCTTCCCGCCAAACCAAAGAACAACAGTCTCATCCTCCACAGAAAAACCCTATGGCTCATGGTCATATTTGATGAAAAGCCTGAGAAATAGTTCTATTGACACAAGGACTTTCAACTCCTTCAAGTGCTATCTTAGTTAATAGTCTCAGTGATATTAGGAATAGAAGTTTACAGGGTATTTTCATTCTGTGAACCCAGGAGAATTGATTAAACATGTGAGGAGAAAAGTCTGGAATAAATGTAATTTTATTCAATCTGTCTCAAGTTATGTTTCCTGAGGAGTAAAAAGTTTTCTGAGATATTCAATTGTGAACTACAGAGTTCTTGTTTAATCATTCACGAAGCTGGCTTTCACTTGGGAGAGTCTGATGACCACGAAGTCACTAAATAAAGCTTTGTTTAGTTCATTTACTCTTTAGACATTGTAGCCATGGTTTAATTGACCCAGGACTGTATAAATCATATAGACTACTCTCTCAGTCAGTGGGTACTAGGCTCTCGTCTTACATTTTTCCTTTCAGGCTTATTTATAATAAAATAGTGCTTCCAGCAGATTGAAATAAAAACCCAATGTGAGTAAGTAACACATGTCTCTAGGGAATTTCAAACCAAGTATAACAAGAAGCCTCTTTATCCCAAAAATCTTTTAAAAATAATTAAGCCATATTTGAACTCCAACCCATAGTAAGAAGTAATTTTATATGGTATAGTATTTACATTACATCATGCACATATATGTATCCATACATACATATGATTGAAACACAAATCTCACAAAATATCTGTGGGGTATATGAGACACTCCCATTTCTATTCCATTGTTTTCTTTTGGAACAAAAAAAGGTTTTAATGCTGGTCACAACTTCATTGATATTGTGTCCTGTTGGTGGGTGATTGAGGCTGCGGTGTGCTGTACACTGTAACCCATTCTCCCTGTTGGAAGCTGGCTGAGCTTTTTCTCTGGCCCCGGGGCGGGACAGCAAGCAGGCAGCATTCAGGTTCATTCTAAGTCAGGTCTAAGGAACGTTACGAAGACAAGATGGCAACCAAGTCTATAGGAGTACATGTTCATTTTGTTTTAAGGACACCCATGTATGTAGCCTTTATTATACCTATTCAATTTTATAATCATCTATAGTATTTACTGTGAAGTTTTGGAGTCAAACACCTATGATTGAATCCCAGCCTTCACAATCAATGTAGTATGGTGAAAAAGTTATCTGTTTATACAGTGAACTAACAACATTTCTTTGGCCACCTGATGCAAAGAGCTGACTCATTGGAAAAGACTCTGATGCTGGGAAAGATTGAAGGCAAGAGGAGAAGGAGACGACAGAGGATGAGATGGTTGGATGGCATTACCAACTCAATGGACATGGGTTTGGGTGGACTCCGGGAGTTGGTGATGGACAGGGAGGCGTGGCATGCTGTGGTTGATGGGGTCGCAAAAAGTCGGACATGACTGAGCGACTGAATGGAACTGAACTGAACAAGATTTCATGTTCTAGTGCTTACAAGCTGTGTGATCTTGGGCACTTATTAAACCTCTCTGTTCCTCAGTTTTCCCATCTGCAAAATTGAGTTCTTGTTACAGTTGAAAGAAGTAATATGTATAGTTTTTAGACTACAACTTGGTGTAAAGACTCATTATGTTAGCAATTATTAGCATTTCTTATTACTGGGCATAAATTTATGTGCCTTATCTGTAAGGTACAACCTTTACAAGTTGTTTGAGGAGTAAAGCTAATGTCTGAAAATACATGCAAAGCCTCAGCACATATACACACAAGAATGAAAGCCATCTATTTACTTCGGCTGCTACATCACTGATGACAAACAGGGTTCCAGTTGTCTGTTGCTAAACAAGTAAGCCCAAACCTAATGGTTTAAAACAACAACATTCAGTATATACCCTTCACTCTTTCCATGGTTCAGGAATTCAGGAGGCATTAATCCCAGTGATTCCAGAGCAAAGCTTTTCATCTAGTTGTAACTGTAGACTAGCTGGAACAGAAACATGAGGACTGGCCAGGCATCTCTCTCATTCGTCTCTCGTATAAGTCTCAAACCTTGCTGTGTGGCTCTGCGTTTAACTTAGACTTCCTTACAGCATGGTCTTCCAGGTGATAATATTGCTTCCATGGTGGTTCAGGACTCCAGTCCCAAGCATTTCAACTCACAAGGCAGAACCTGAATCATCTTTAATAATCTGGCCTGGGAAGACATACAGCTTCACTCCCACCATACTTGATTAGTTCAAACAGTCACCAAAGGCTGCCACATTGCAGGGAAGGGGGACCTCAACTTCTTGCTAGGAGAGTGTCAGGGTTCTTCAAGAGCATGAGAAGCGAGAGCTAGCAGGATGCCATCTTTAATAATGACCATCTTCCATCCGAGAGATTCTGGTACTAGGTGTGCTTAGGAGGAAGCAGCTAGGAGAAGTGGTTGCTATCATATGAGGGCTCCTGGCTATCTTTAAGCCAAAGCTGTCAGTATGGGGTAGGTGGAGTAGTGTATCAAGGGGAGGCAGGATTCAGCTGCTCCTGCATTACTTTGACTTCCCCTGAACACACTGAATGTTACTTTGACCTCCCCTGAACTTCCAGTCCTTTGCTGAGAACTTGCTATAGCCAGACACTACATTAAGGTCCTTATGTGGATTGTTTTGTTTCATCCTCATTAGAAGCCTCTGAGGAAGATGTGGAGAATTAAATAAGTTACATAACCTACTTTGGTACTTGTGGCTGGAGAGACAGAGGTTGGGTACAAATCTAGCATCTCTATGATTTCCACCAACCTACATGGTTATAGTATTTTACCTCGACATAGATAATTATATGAGTCTAATTTTTTGGCTGTGTTAAGAAAGTATGTTCCCCATTTAATTTGAGGGTAAAAGATTAGAAGACTATCTCCATATAAGCTGCTGCTGCTGCTAAGTTGCTTCAGTCATGTCCAACTCTGTGCGACCCCATAGATGGAAGCCCATCAGGCTCCCTCATCCCTGGGATTCTCCAGACAAGAGTACTGGAGTGGGGTGCCATTGCCTTATCCGAAGCATATTACAAGCATGCCCAAATGTCACATTTTAGTATCTAAAGGGCAACACCAATTTTCTCATTAAATTCTCCTTGTCAATGATAATTATGCAAACAAAGTGCTTAAAATTATATGCTAGATACCTATCTCAGGGTTACCCTAAGAGTTCAGATGGTAGAGCATCCACTTGAAATGCAGGAGACCTGGGTTTGATCCCTGGGTCAGGAAGATTCCCTGGAGAAGGAAATGGCAACTCACTCCAGTATTCTTTCCTGGAGAATCCCATGGACAGAGGAGGTGGGTGGACTACAGTCCATGGGGTTGCAAAGTGTCAGACATGACTGAGTGACTAACACACACGCGCATAGATGCCTATCTGCATGATTTAATGCATTACCTCATTTATTTTCTCCTTATTTAAATATTTTGTTGAAGTATAGTTACTGTACAGTATTATAAGTTATAGGTGTATAGTATCAGTCAGTCAGTTCAGTTGCTGAGTCCAACTCTTTGCAACCCCATGGACGGCAGCACGCCAGGCCTCCCTCTCCATTACCATCTCCCGAAGTTTACTCAAACTCATGTCCATTGAGTTGGTGATGCCATCCAACCATCTCATCCTCTGTCATCTCCTTCTCCTCCTGCCTTCAATCTTTCCCAGCATCAGGGTCTTTTCAAATGAGTTAGTTCTTTGCACCAGGTGGCCAAAGTATTGGAGTTTCAGTTTCATCATCAATCCTTCCAATGAGTATTCAGGACTGATCTCCTTTAGAATGGACTGGTTGGATCTCCTTGCTGTCCAAGGGACTCTCAAGAGTCTTCTCCAGCGCCACAGTCCAAAAGCATCAGCTCTTCAGTGCTCAACTTTCTTTATAGTTCAACTCTAACATCCATACATGACCACTGGTAAAACCACAGCTTTGACTAGATGGACCTTTGTGGGCAACGTAATGTCTCTGCTTTTTAACATGCTATCTAGGTTGGTCATAACTTTTCTTCCAAGGAGCAAGTATAGTGCTTCACAGTCTTAAGGATTATGCTCCAGTTATAGTTATTATAAAATATTGGCTATATTCCCCATTTTGTACAATATATCTTTGTAGCTTATTTTATACATAATAGTTTGTCGCTCCCTACCGCAATATTTCCCCTCCCTCCTCTCCTGTCCCCTCCAGTAGCTACTGGTTTGTTCTCTATGTCTTTGAATCTGCTTCCCTTTTTTTATATTCACTAGTTGGCTGTATTTTTTAGATCCCATGTGTAAGTGATATCATATAGTATTTGTTTTTCTGTGAGCTCATATTTTAATTCACTGAATGTGTTGATCTGTTTGTTCAGGTTATGTTCTGTCAAACTATCAAGATGGAAAGATTTTAAAAGTAAATTTAATTAAATGATATACACTACTTTCCCAATAATTCCAAAGAATGGACAGAAAGTAAGAAAATTTGATTCCCCATATCTTTCTTATTACCACTTGTGTTCTTATTTCAAAGGAGTTCAGGCATTTTGATGGCTGGGATACTCGGTTATTTTTAAACTACAATTTTTTTTTCCTTAAAAATTTCCACAGCCTAAGAAAGATGTACTGATTTTTATTCCTTCCACAGAAAAAATTTTTGAGAGTATTAATGTGAAATTATCTGAGTATATGTGGTTTTCATTCTTGATTTCTCTTGGAGGCATGACGGGACCTCCTGGGCCACGAGGATTTCCTGGTCACCCAGGATTTCCAGGGGCAGCTGGTGTTCCTGGGAGAGCTGATTCTGCTCCAGGAAAACCAGGTAACCAGGGACCAACTGGGCTGCCTGGAGTGCCAGGACTGCCGGGACTTCCAGGATCAGATGGTAAAGTGCTCTTCATTCACATTTCATAACATTTATGTTGCATTTGATATTTGCAGTATCATCCAGAAAATGTGACTTTCCAGATTTTTAAAAAGTTGTCTAATATTTCATAAGCCAAGTCAGTGTTAGTAACCATACAAAAACGTCAACTGGTATTGACCTACCACATCAATTAAAGTATGTGAAAATGTTTGGTTGGGAATTTAAGTGTGATGATAGAATTTTGTAAATTAACACAGTTTTTATTTTTTGAATATAGTTTTTATTTTTATGAGTCATATGCAGACCAGATTTAAGAGTCAGTTCAATTCAGTTCAGTCGCTCAGTCGTGACCGACTCTTTGCGACCCTGTGAATCACAGCACGCCAGGCCTCCCTGTCCATCACCAACTCCCAGCGTTCACTCAAACTCATGTCCATCTAGTTGGTGATGCCATCAAGCCATCTCATTCTCTGTTGTCCCCTTCTCCTCCCGCCCCCAGTCCCTCCCAGCATCAGAGTCTTTTCCAGTGAGTCAACTTGTCGCATGAGGTGGCCAAAGTATTGGAGTTTCAGCTTTAGCATCAGTCCTTCCAGTGAACACCCAGGATTGATCTCCTTTAGAATGGACTGGTTGGATCTCCTTGCAGTACAAGGGACTCTCAAGAGTCTTCTCTAGCACCACAGTTCAAAAGCATCAATTCTTCAGCGATCAGCTTTCTTCATAGTCCAACTCTCACATCCATGCATGACCACGGGAAAAACCATAGCCTTGATTAGACGGACTTTCGTTGGCAAAGTAATGTCTCTGCTTTTTAATACACTATCTAGGTTGGTCATAACTTTCCTTCCAAGGAGTAAGCGTCTTTTAATTTCATGGCTGCAATCAGCATCCACAGTGATTTTGCAGCCCCCAAAAATTAAGTCTGACACTGTTTTCACTCTTTCCCCATCTATTTCCCATGAAGTGATGGGACCAGATGCCATGATCTTTGTTTTCTGAATGTTGAGCTTCAAGCCAACCTTTTCACTCTCCTCTTTCACTTTCATCAAGAGGCTTTTTAGTTCCTCTTCACTTTCTGCCATAAGGGTGGTGTCATCTGCATATCTGAGGTTATTGATATTTCTCCCAGCAATCTTGATTCCAGCTTGTGCTTTTTCCAGCCCAGCGTTCCTCATGATGTACTCTACATTTAAGTTAAATAAGCATGGCTTATAAAGCCTTTTGTGGAAAATAACCATCCCAGAATCTCCTATTCTGTCCACCCCAGGGACAATTATTTCCACACAGTTAGCTGAATCTTCTGTTATTTGTCTTTTATGACCATTTAGCGAACATGCATCACTATTTCTTAATTTTCCAGTTTGAGCGTTATCGTTTGACTTTCCTGTCCACAGATCAGTGTCCCTCTTTCCTTGCCACACATGCACGTTTTCTGTTCCTACAACCTATCCGTACAGTTATCATCATTATTTTAGTTAAATATTCAGCGTCTATACTGAAGGATTATATAAATGTTATTCACTGATTTAGTCTTATAATAATATATATTACTCTTGTGCTTTCCCATCATGGCATTTGGTTAATAATTGTCTTACATTCATTTTGTGTATCTGCTTAGTTTTCAATATACTTATTGCTAATTCAACCTCAAATCATCTAGAATTGTATAAATTTCTTAATCATACATTGTAACTCATTACCAGTGTTATCTCTTTGAATAAGTCTCTTCTGGAGCTTTATGACTGTTCAAGTTAGGTCAGGTTACAATTTCAAAAGCTGATGCTAAGATCCTGCCTTGAGTTCTTCCTTCATCATTATCCTAGGAATTGTGTCTCTACCTCTCTGTCTGTTTCTGTCTATCTTTCTCTGGGTTTCTTTTCCCCCACAACTCATATATTTCTTTGGTCGCTTTCGGTTCAGTTCAGTCGCTCAGTCGTATTTGACCTTTGCAATCTTGTGGACTGCAGCACACCAGGCTTCCCTGTCCATCACCAGCTCCCAGAGCTTGCTCAAACTCATGTCCATTGAGTCGGTGATGCCATCCAACCATCTCATCCTTTGTCCTTCTGCCTTCAATCTTTCCCAACATCAGGGTCTTCTCCAATGAGTCAGTTCTTCACATCAGATGGCCACAGTATTGGAGCTTCAGGTTCGGCGTCAATCCTTCTAATGAATATTCAGGACTGATTTCCTTTATGATTGACTGGTTTGATTCCTTGCAGTCCAAGGGACTCTTAAGAGTCTTCTCTAACTCCACAGTTCAAAAACATCAATTCTTCAGTGCTTAGCTTACTTTATAGTCCAACTCTCACATCCATACATGACCACTGGAAAAAACATAGCTTTGAGTAGATGGACCTTTGTTGGCAAAGTAATGTCTCTGCTTTTTAATATGCTGCCTAGACTGGTCATAGCTTTTCTTCCAAGGAGTAAGTATCTTTTAGTTTCATGGCTGCAGTCACCATCTGCAGTGATTTTGGAGCCCAAGAAAATAAAGTATGTCACTGTTTCAATTGTTTCCCCATCTATTTGCCATGAACTAATGGGACCGGATGCCATGGTCTTCATTTTCTGAATGCTGAATTTTAAGCCAATATTTTCACTCTCCTCTTTCACCTTCATCAAGAGGCTCTTGTTCCTTTTCTCTTTCAAGCAAAAGGGTGGTGTCATCTGCATATCTGAGGTTATTGATATTTCTCCCAGCAATCTTGATTCCAGCTTGTGCTTCATCCAGCCTGCCATTGCTTATGATGTACTCTGCATATAAGTTAAATAAGCAGGGTGACAATATACAGCCTTGACGTACTCCTCTCCCAATTTGGAACCAATCCATTGTTCCATGTCCAGTTCTAACTGTTGCTTCTTGACCTGCATACAGACTTCTCAGGAGGCAGGTCAGGTGGTCTGATATTCCCATCTCTTTCAGAATTTTCACAGTTTGCTGTTATCCACACAGTCAAAGGCTTTGGCATAGTCAATAAAGCAGATGTTTCTCTGGAACTCTCTTGCTTTTTTGATGATCCAGCAGATATTGGCAATTTGATCTCTGGTTCTTCTGCCTTTTCTATAATCAGCTTGAACATCTGGAAGTTCTCAGTTCATGTATTGTTGAAGCCTTGCTTGGAGAATTTTGAGCATTACTTTGCTAGCCTGTGAGATGAGTGCAATTGTGTGGTAGTCTGAGCATTCTTTGGCATTTCCTTTCTTTGGGATTGGAATGAAAACTGACCTTTTCCAGTCCTGTGGCCACTGCTGAGTTTTCCAAATTTGCTGGCATATTGAGCACTTTCATAGCATCATCTTTTAGGATTTGAAATAGCTCAACTGGAATTCCATCACCTCTGCTAGCTTTGTTTGTAGTGATGCTTCTTACGGCCCACTTGACTTTGCATTCTAGGGTGTCTAGCTCTAGGTGAGTGACCACACCATCTTGGTTTTTTGGGTCATTAAGATCTTTTCTGTATAGTTCTTCTGTGTATTTTTGCTACCTCTTCTTAGTATCTTCTGCTTAGGTTCATACCATTTCTGTCCTTTATGGTGCCCATCTTTGCATAAAAGTTTCCTTTGTATCTCTAATTTTTTTGAAGAGATCTCTAGTCTTTCCCATTCTTGTGTTTTCCTCTATTTCTTTGCATTGATCACTAAGGAAGGCTTTTTTATCTCCCCTTGCTATTCTTTGGAACTCTGCATTCAATTGGATATATCTTTTCTTTTCTCCTTTGCCTTTCACTTCTCTTCTTTTCTCAGCTATTTGTAAGGCCTGCTCAGACAACCATTTTGGCGTTTTGAATTTCTTTTTCTTTCAGATGGTTTTGATCACGGCCTCCTGTACAACATTATGAACCTCCATCCATAGTTCTTCAGGCACTCTGTCTATCAGATCTAATCCCTTGAATCTATTTGTCATTTCGACTGTATAATTGTAGGGGATTTGATTTAGGTCATACTTGAATGGTCTAGTGGTTTTCCCTTCTCTCTTCAGCCTTTTCTGTTGGTTTACTCTATCATTATGCTTTGTGAGAAAGTGTATAAATTTGGGATAGTTGATATACCTTTATTCTACTGTGAAATTTGATTGATAGTTTGGTTGAATATAAAATTCTAGATTGCAATCATTTTTCCTTCAGGTTTTTGAAGGCATTTTTCTTTCTTTCTTTCTTTTTTAGTGTTGTTACTAAGAAGTTCAATAATCTTTAGAGAGTTGATCCTTTGTTTAAAGTCTCTTTTTTCTCTGAAAGCTTCTAGGATTTTTTCTTTGTATTCAATGTCCATAAATTTCACAGTGATTTACCTCAGTGTGGGTAAATTTGCAGGCACTCAGAGCAGTTTCAATTGAACACAAATCCCTCATTTCTGGAAAAATGTCTAAAAGTAATTTTTTGGAAAATATTCTGTGCTTTTTCCCTCTGCTTTGTATTTCTGGACTCAATATATTTGTCCATTTCCGAATCAATCCTATACATCTCTCTTTCAAATCTTCACCTATTATCTTCGTCTTTTTATTTTTCCTAACACTTTCTGGTAGACTTCCTCAACTCCATATTCCAACTCAGCTTCTGAATTTTTAAATTTCTGCTTTCATAACCTTTTTTTTTTAAATTTCTGAGAATTTTATTGTTGGTGTTGTTCTCTCTTAATGTATCTTTTTGCAGCAGCTTGTTCATGTCTCGGGGATGAAATGCCTTCCTTCATCTGCTTTTTAAACTATATAGTTTATTTTTTAAAGATTTCTTCTTATTGTATTGTCTGTTTTCTCTTATTTGAGGGAGTTTGTTTTTTCCTGCTGCAATTTTTAAGAAAGAGTTCTTAATTATTTAGCTGTTTCTTTGACCAGTCATCCTGTGTGGGGCCTCACTGTCATTCTGCTTCAAAGGTACCAATTCCTGAACTTTAGGAGAGATTTTTCAGTCAGCTGTGTTCTTTTTCTGTTTCCCCCACAGCCTGCTTGGAGTTCAGCTTTTTAAAATCTGCTAAATCTTTTCACTTTTTTTTTTGCTCTTGTTTCCTTTCTCTTGTTGTTTCTTTGCCTTAAAGAATTCTGTCTTTTTATAATATTCTTTTACTGTCTGTTTGGAGAGAACAAGGAACTTACTGTTTGTACTTTATCTGTCATCTTTGATCAGATATCTCTGAATTTTTGCTTTTACAAACTCTGCTTTATGCTTTCTTCATTAGGTAATTATTGATAATTGAATGGGGAAATATGATCTGTGCCATACACTGATTCTTACTTTATTTGTTTTGTTTTGGTATATTTGTTTGTTTTTTTATTCCCTACCTTACCCTGCAACCCACTAAATTAGGGCTGAGATTAGGGATGGTTTTAATCAATGGTTATGGTACCAGAAGCTTGCTGTGACAACTGTATGGTCTATTTGTGTACATATCCTTATATCAGAGAGAAAGAATCTTAAGAAAGGAGTGGAAGAAAGAATGGGCGTAGGGGGATGATTGAAGTATGAGAGACACTTCTATTTGTTTGGTAGTAGATGTTGACAAAAATTGTGTGATTCTCTCTGCACTCCCTATCCCCCTGTTAAGTTGTATATTGTACTCTTGGGCAACCTGGACCACAAGGAATAAAGGGCAAAGCGGGTCCTCCAGGAAGACGAGGCTCCAAAGGAGAAAAAGGCAAGTATTCCTCCAAGTAGAATTTCTAGAAAAAAACAGCATGTGGAGGGTTGGGAGGCATTCAATGACATGTACAGTGTGGTCTTTCATTTAGGGTTTTTACTCCCTCTAGTTACCCCTGTGAGTACCTAACTCATTGTGTGCTTGTGACGTGATTAGACCTTGCCAAAAAGTCAAATCCATATCTTAGAGTATTAAGGAGACATTTATCTGCCATGAGAGTTGTCTCAAAGCGGTGACTCTTCCATGAGATCCTCTCAATTCCTTGAAGAAAGCAGAGCTAGGACAGTTTTGATCTTCAATTCCAGTTTCTCTCTGTGGGTCCCATCTTTTCTAGATTCACCAAATGCCTCTAGCTCTCTGTTTCTACACTGTGAATTGTTTGGTGCATTTTTGACCAACAGAGTCAGGCGGGTATGAGAGCTGAGCAATTTGATTATCCTAATGTTATTTTTTAGACTAAAAATCCTGCTGAGTAGAAAATGCATTTAGTGAATTATCAACTGTGATATGCAGTGCAGTCAATAATCCTCTTTACATATTTTATTTGGATTCTTTAAATGTTCAAAGTTTATACTGTAACCAATTTTAGTTGTTTTTTTCAGCAGGAACAAAATTAAGAGATTATTTTTTAAGTAGGATCCAAATAAGAGCTACCTAAACTTTTAGAAATAAGAAATTTTCTTATTTTCAAAGTTTCTGCAATGGAGTTCAGCATTAGCTTTTCCCCTGGATTTTACCAGGATGAATTTTTTAAGACACGAAACACCCCATTGCCTAGAAACAATATGTCCACCCACGTAGACCATAGCTACCTCCACATCATGCTCTGTACTCCTCCCCCATCACATGTTGTCAGTTGTCTGTGATAAGAATTGTGTGCATCAGACCCTTTTTGTTCTTATTCACACGATTGGTTTTGTATAGTAAGGACTGTATTGGGATTTCATTCAGGAAATATAACAAAGCTGCCTTTTATCCTCTGTCTAGGGAACTCAGGGCTCTGTGCCTGCCAGCCCGGTCCCGTGGGCCCACCAGGCCCTCCAGGGCCTCCTGGGAGGCAAGGGAGTAAGGGAGACTTGGGACTCCCTGGGTGGCTTGGAGAAAAAGGTTCCCCAGGCTTTCCCGGTGCCAAAGGATCTCCAGGGCCACCAGTGAGTAACTTCCCAGTTTTTTAATCTTTTAACAGAGTTATAATTCAGTTGTACCTCTCTCTAATTTATAGTGTGATATATATGTTTTTATGTATATATTGTAATATATATAATGTGATATATATGTTTTTTATGTTTTTAAATTTATTTTTATTGAAGTATAGTTGAATTGCAATATAATATATGTTTTGAATCTATAAGTATGTTAATGGTAAAAAATTGTCTCTGTCCTTTTCTTCATCCGTTCATCATTCCTGTGTTCAGTCAATTGTTTATTGAGCATCTACTATGTTCAGGTGCTATTCCAGATACAGCAGGGACCAGAACACAATCTCTGCCCTCCCGGGGCCCCTTCTCTGTTAGGAGAATACACACAGCATGACAGATGGACAAGTGAATGTCCAGTATGGCCGATGGCAATAAAGTCCATTGCCATCTAGTGTGGTTTGAGTGGAGAGAGTGAGGGGCAGAGTAGCAGATGAAGTCAAAGAAACAGCTAGGGGTTAGGAGGAGTTGGAGAGCATAGGGTTTTGTAGAAGGGCTGGCTTAGAACTTGTACTCTGAATGCCATGGAGCAGCTGGTGGAGAATCTTAAGGAGGGATAAATCTGACATTAGTTTTAACAGTATCAGACTGGTAGCTTTGTTAAGGACAGACCAGAGAGGATAAGGAAAGAAGTAGGAAGATTTTGGAGAAGGAAATGGCAACCCACTCCAGTGTTCTTGCCTGGAGAATCCCAGGGATGGGGGAGCCTGGTGGGCTTCTGTCTATGGGGTCACACAGAGTCGGACACGACTGAAGTGACTTAGCAGTAGCAGCAGGAAGATTTAGCTGAGTGATTGCTCCAGTAATCCTGGTGAAATATGAAGGTGGACAGGTTTCCATAGTAATGTTGGGTGTGGCGGGAGGTGGTCGGATTCTAGATATATTTTGACCACAGAGCCAACAGACCGGCTGTGAGACCAGACATGGGATATGAAAAGCAGAGAAGTAAAGGATGGAGCCACGCTGGGGGGACGACGTGAAGAGTAAGCATGGGGTAAGGAAGGACGCAGAGCCACTGGGCACATTTTAAGTTTGAGGCACCAATTAGACAAGCAAGTGCAAGTGTTGAGTAGAAGCTGAGACGATTCAAGTGAAGGATCCAGATGAGCGATTGGCCTGGAGCTATAAATATCGGCTCCATCAGAGTTTATGTGATGTTTTGTGCCAGAGGGTGGGTGAGATCTTGCCGTGACTCTCATTTGCTGACTCTTCCAAGGTGGGCTGAGGCTGTCCCTTGGAATAAGATCAGCGCCCTCCAGGGCACTCCTCTGGAGGCTGGAGACAGCCTTTGTTACAGAGGCTTAATCTTCGGGTGGCCTGGGGCCCAAGCATCAGCCCCAGTGCGCTCTTTTCCATTTCCCTCAGGAAATCTTGGGAAAACAAGATCCCAGTTTCAGAGCCTTAAGTGAAGGTTTTTGTTTCACTCTTCCCACACCCCACTCGTCACGTTAGCAAAGCCAACTCAAGGAGAAGCTACATCCTTCATACACATATGTTGAGTGAATGCGGTTGTAATTACTAAGTATTTTGCATTTTATAGTCTGACTTTTTTAATTCAACATTTTTTTCATAGTCATTTTTCTGTGTTGTTACTTAATCTTCTTAGTGAAGGTTTTATTGACTCTAAACTTTTCCTGCCTTTACACTGAGTTGCTTCTCAGAGCTAGCATATTGGATTGTGAGTTACAGGTTCATCCAAGGTTATCCTGGCAAAAGTTTATGTAATTCAGTTGCTCCAGGGCTTACCTCAATATAATATTGTAAAATAGCCTCCAATAAAAATTAAAAAAAAATTTTTTTTAATTTATATTGAAGTATAGTTCATTTACAATGTTGTATTAAACTGGCCGTATTTCTGATGTCTTTGTTCTGTGTATGCTTCTGTCCATATGACTTCTCTGTATTAAATTCATCGAAATGGGATCCCAGTTAGGGACCAGGTTCACACCATGGGGCACAGGAAAGGAAAGGAGGGAGCGAGGGATGGACAAAAGGTCCCACAGACAGGGCACTCTGCTCCTCCGTACATCTCTCCTGCTGATCCCTCGCCCCAGCAGCCACAGGTTGGTGGCAAAGTACCAAAAAGAAAAGTAGGTTTACATTCTCTGCCACTTTTTTTTCTGTGATTGGGCCAATATATACTTTATATTCATTGCCTTAGCCTGAGAGCACTTTCTCAGATGGGAGTTTCCCACCAGGATGCTCTAGTGCAAGGCATAGGGCTTAGGAGCACGTGGACCGAGCTTCACACCCCAACCCTGACACTGGTGATCTCTGCGGCCTTCCTGGAAAATCTCTATCCCATCACCTGTCCTCCAGGGTTAGCAGGAATTCAGTTCAGCCATGCATTGAGAGCGGTCACACACCAGTGAACCAGATGGCCAGGGCCACTGGCCCTGAGGAGCTGCAGGGCAAACCAAAGGTCACAGACTGACAAGGGCTAAACCCCTGGCAGTTTTGGTTTTGTCCTCACAGTGTTTCTTTTTGTATTCTTCATGTGAGATCTGTGGCTGCCTTTGAGAAGCTGGAAGTTCATTAACATGGGTCAATGTGTTCCCACTGCTGCCACAAGCTGAGAGGTGGTCATGCCTGTGAGAGGAGGTTGGGGTGCTCTAGTCTCCACTGTGCCCTTTTGCCTGCTTCTCAGAAGGGCACAGCCCCCTGATGGGCATCTACGGCTGAAGTCCCTGTTTTGGCTGCATATAAAATAACTGGTACATGCCTGGAGGAGAGGTCTTCTTTGCTGCTGCTGAGATTTTGTTGTTGTGTTAACCTTTGCCCCGGAAGTTTTTCAGGTTCCATATTTGTTTCACTGGAATCCAAGGCCGTGAAGGCAAGATGGTTTTGTTAACTATAGTGTCTTCTGTACCCAGAATAATGCCTGGCAGCTTGTAGGTTCTCAGTAAGTCTCTTTATCAAAATCCAAACACAGCGCTGGTAATGTTTTTTTCCCCCTTGCTAGCACAACTGAGTCTATGGTCTGACTCTAATACTTAAAATTCTACACCTGCAGAGCATTAGAACTGTTTGTCCTAAGTCTCCAATGTGCTGGCTAATAAACTTCTCAGACTCCAGGGTGAATTTGATCTTCAGGGTAAAAGTGTAGGGCTTCCCTGGTGGCTCAGACAGTAAAGAATCTGCCTGCAATGCAGGAGACCTGGATTCGATTCCTGGGTTGGGAAGATTTCCTGGAGAAGGAAATGGCAACCCACTCCAATATTCTTGCCTGGAGAATCCCATGGACAGAGGAGCCTGATGGTCTACAGTCCATGGGGTTGCAAAGAGTCCATGGGGTCACAAAAGTAAACTGTTCAGACTCCCAGGGTGAGTTTGATCTTTAGGGTACCCCGGTCTTATTTATTTAAGCATGCTACTGTCAATCTTTTTCTGGAGAGAAACTGGTTCATGTGCTCTGGGAATAGCTTTCTGTCGTGATAGTTCAGGTAGTAGAAGGGCATTTTCATTAACCAACTCTTGGATTGGATGCTGTCTGCCATACACTTTGGCCAGTCTCATTGTTAACTTAAGACTTAGCATAGACAGTAAAAGTAAGAATTAAGACAACAAACACTTCACCTATATTCCCACTTTAGGATTTCTAAAGCTCTTCTCTTGTCTCAACTGGCTGTTTCTACAAAGAAATTTTTTCACCTCTCCCTTCTGGACATCATTACACACAGGGTTCGATCCCTGGGTCGGGAAGATCCCCTGGAGAAGGAAATGGTAACCCACTCCAGTATTCTTGCCTGGAGAATCCCATGGATGGAGAAGCCTGGTAGGCTACAGTCCACGGGGTTGCAAAGAGTCGGACACGACTGAGCGACTGAACGGAACGGAACGGATGTACATTTTAGGCTGTTTCTTCTCTCACTGCTTGATGCTGCCATTGTGCTTATTTCTACTGGTACCTCTACTCCCCTTCACAGTTCACTGCTCACAAACTAATAGAAACTAGGCAAAAAGATAATGAAGTCTGCTAGAACACGTTGTTAGACTGTATGAAGATGAGACAAAGTAGCATCTGTATAAGCAAAGCAAATATTCTATTCAGTCATTTTTACTTCCTTCCAGATTCTTATCTATGTTTCTTGATTATTGAAGTTACTAGATAAGTGACCTTAAGCTATGTACAGTATATTTCTATAATTGTATTTACTGTATGCTTGGTCATTCTAATATACCAAAAGTAGGATAGAAGATTTTTGAGATAGCTTAATATTTGATAATATGTAACTTTGGCCACCTCATGTGACGAGTTGACTCACTGGAAAAGTCTCTGATGCTGGGAAAGGTTGGGGGCGGGAGGAGAAGGGGACGACAGAGAATGAGATGGCTGGATGGCATCACTGACTCTGTGGACATGAGTTTGAGTGAACTCCGGGAGTTGGTGATGGACAGGGAGGCCTGGCGTGCTGTGATTCATGGGGTCGCGGAGAGTAGGACACGACTGAGTGACTGAACTGAACTGAACTGAATGCTTACAAAACCATGACCCAAATAGTCCAGTCTCAGAACAGAGTTGAGATCAAAAGATGATAAACCCATTACCAAAATTAGTTGTTTACTTGCCGTAAAGTGGAAATACATTGATGACAGAAAACGTTCTTATTTTGCCTTCTCGTGTTCATCAATATCACAGTTGTTTTTACCACTTTCATCTCTAATGTCTGCATTCAACTCTAGTGACATCTGTTTTTTTTATTTTTTGGCTGCACCTTGCAGCATGTGGGATCTTAGTACTCTGACCAAGAATCGAACCTTCTGCACTGGAAGCACAGAGTCTTAACCACTGGACCACCAGGGATGTCCCTAGTGGCTCAGATGGTAAAGAATCTGCCTGCAATGCAGGAGACCTGGGTGTGAGCCTTGGGTTGGGAAGACCCCCTGAAGAAGGAAATGGCTACCCACTCCAGTGTTCTTGCCTAGAAAATTCCATGGACAGAGGACGCTGGCAGGCTACAGTCCATGGGTTTGCAAAGAGCTGGACACCACTGAGTGACTCACACTTTCACTTTCACCAGGGAGGTCCCTCTAGTGGCAGCTTTTGTGGTTCCCTCCCCTCCCTTTCCTTCCAATTCTACACTGCAACACCCAAGATAGTAAAATTTTTTGATTATAAATTATTCTGAGATGCTTTTATGACTCACAAGAAGTTGCACAATCATATAGAAAGGTCCCATGACCCAGCTTCCCCCAATGATATCTTGTTGTTTAATTGCTAAGTTGTGTCTGACTCTTTTGTGACCCCATGGATTACAGCATACCACGCTCCTGTGTATGGTATTTCACAGGCAAGACTACTAGAGTGGGTTGCCATATTCTCCTCCAGGGGATCTTCTTCACCCAAAGATCGAACCTCCGTCTCTTGCATTGGCAGGCAGATTCCTTACCACTGAGCCACCAGAGAAGCCCCCAGTGATACCTTATCTAACCAGAGTACATTGCCAAAACCAGGAAATTGACAATGATAGATTTCTATTGACCCCAGTGCAGACTTTATTCAGATTCCACCAGTTTTACATGCAGTTCAAGAACCTCGATTTTGTAAGGCAGGGAGGAAAGAGAATGATACCAATGGTGCCAAACTAGAATCTAGAACAGGTGATTTAGAAGGTAAAAGGAGAAAGGTTGGATGTATTCAGATAGCTTTTGACTCATCACAATTAAACTGACTTGTTCTTCTTTTCACCAAGGGAAAACCTGGTGCCTCCGGACTACCTGGCAGCAAAGGAGAAAAAGGTGACACGGTTGTATCAAGAGTGAAAGGTGAGCATAATCAATCACTTTGCTCCCTGCCATTTTATGAATGATGTATGAACCATTCTTTTGCATTAATTTTCCCTGTGACCTAAGGTCAATTCTGCAATTCGATTTGAGATTGTTGAGATTGCTTAAACATATTCCCTGCCCTTCAGAGTCGTGTGAATGTTAAGCCTAAATCTTCTGTATCTTATCTGAAAACACAAATATTCCTTTAGTCAAATACTCAAAACCTCTTTGTTGTGAATCGGGTTTGATTGAAACAAGACCTCCTTTGACTTGTCCAGTGTTTATTCACTGCATTGTAGTATCTCGTATTAATCAAGAATGTTTGGGGGGACTTCCCTGGTGGTCCAGTGGTTAAGACTTCACCTCCCAATGCAGGGGATGCCAGTTTGATCCCTGGTTGAGGAACTAAAATCCCACATACTGCAGGGCAACTGAGCCTGAACGCTGCAACAAACATGACCCAACAAAGTCAAATAAATATTTTTTTTTAAGAATATTTTGGCTGTAAGTAACAGAAGCCTAGCTTCAAGTAGTGTTTTTAGAGAAGTAATTTATTGACTTACCTAAGAAAAATTTGAAACGTTGGATGTACGATTTACACTGGGACACCTGCATCTGGAGGCTGTCTCGGCATCTTGTATCTTTCATTGTGCCATCTGCATTTTCTCCCCATCTGGTTTTCTCTGGGCTATGGGTACGTGCCCACAGGCGGCTGCAAGTTCACAACCAGAGGTGAAAGAGAGCTCTACTTCTTTTTGCTCTAGTTAGGAAAAAATGTCCAGGAAAGGTTGGATTAGCCTGGGGCACGCGCCCAACCATGGACCATTTCCCCATTCACTATAGCCAAGGGATGGGTACCAAATTAGGCATCACACAAGCTGCGGAGGATGCTGTAGAGACTGTCACCTCCACACACAATCTCTTTTTCAGAATGAGAAAAGAAACGCTTCTCAAATAAGAGAATCAGTGGGTTTGGCCACTGTCAGTCTCCCCTCTGATTTTTGTGTGATTGTCTTTGCGTGCCTTTAGTCAGCTGAGACATTCAGAGGAATCTTTACCTGCCCATGCAGAGTCAAGGTCATTGCCTTTAATTTTAGTCCCTTGTTTCCTTTCGCCTTTGCTGACTGCTGAGAAGGACTTAAATCTTTTGGCCTTTGTTCCCAGGACACAAAGGAGAAAGAGGGCCTGATGGGCCCCCTGGACTTCCAGGGCAGCAGGGACAACACGGTCGAGATGGATATGCTGGAGAAAAGGGGGATACAGGGCCGCCTGTATGTATAATTCTCCTGCTGTGGAGTTTCCCTCATACGGTTACAAAGCATCCCAGTTTAAAAAGCTAAACTCAGTAGAGTGTCAGCATGCTGCAAATCAGAGTCACCTTTGACTTACTGTCACAAGAAGATGGTTGTTATAAAGCTATGGCATATTGCAGATGGTCTAAAATCCTGAGTGGTGGTTCATCATGGCAAGACGCTCTGTCTCTAGTCTTTGTATTATTTTCGTGGTGTTTATTCCTTTCTGGGACCCTTGTCTCTGTAAAGCCCCCACTGGTTTCAGGTGTGTTCAGTGGACTCTGTAGGGTGGAGGATACACACAGGTCCTGAGAATTGCCTTCGGTTCTGTCCCCTGATGGAGAAGCACGTGAGGCAAAGTGGCAAGCAAGAAAGGAGGAACTAGTGCAGATCTACTCGGTAGACATGTTGGCTGATGCAGGGTCCCACGCATAAATGACATTTCTGCATTTTGCAAACATGTTTTGGATGGAGATTACATGTAGCTAATGAAATTCATAAGAAAAGACTATGAGACATAATGTAGGGGATATCGGTTCGATCCCTTGTCAGGGAACTAAGATCCCACATGCCTCGGGGCCAAAAAACCAAAACACTAAACAGAAGCATTGTTGTGACAAATTCAATAAAGACGTTAAAAATGGCCCACATCAAAAAATCTTTAAAAATAAAAGATGTAACACACATAACTTTCTGTATTTGAGGCATGACACACACCTGAAGAATGTATACTGTATATGTCTGTAAAAAATCTAGGTTAAACATTTTAAATTACACTTGCTATTAAATAACTTCTGGAATCACAGGCTTTCTGCATGCGTTTCTGTAGCCTACGATGACAATGATAGCTTTGTGTTTATGGCCTTTCAAAGATTGATGATTGACTTGTGATGCAAATGTTCCCAGGGTGATCACGAAGATGCAGCCCCAGGTGATAAAGGGCCTCCTGGACCGCCAGGCCCCCCTGGCAGAGCGGGACCTAGGGGGCCCCCAGGCCTGGGATTTCCTGGCCCTCCAGGAGAGAGAGGGCAACCAGGAGCTCCAGGCTGCCCCGGCAACAGGGGTCCTGATGGTCGGAAAGGTCGGAAAGGTAACTTTGAATGTTCTTGTGGCAGAATGTCAGGTGCAATTATGGAAACTAAAGTGAGCCTCTCTTCTGAGCAGAGATATTATAGGTGTGGCAGAACCTCTAAAATAAAATTCCTACAAGTTGCTGTTCAAACCTTGAATGTTGTCAAACAAATAAAAGCATTACAGCACAATGAATATTTAAAACAAGTCTTTAAAATGCTAAGCTGTCTTTGCTGTTTTACTGGTTTGGCAAATTGCCTTTGATTCATTTCTCCCTATCACTGTGGACAGTCTGACTGTGTTAAAATTACATACGTGTATATATTAAAAATCTCTCTTTTTTATAGTCTTTTGAGATAATTTGTAGTATTTTAATTTAAAAAAAAAACCCAACATTTCATTTTAAAATACAGCATTGCCCATGAAAACCCATTTGTAAACATTCTAGGGAGAAAAAAAATGGTCTTTTAAATATATTTGACAGTTATTTGAATTCCAAACAAGAAAGTGATTTGTAGTTTTATAGCTGAAAACTTTTAAAAACTTGGAAAAAGATTTAAGATTTTTTCTTTTGTAATATGTACATGTATCTTGGGTTACATAGTTAATTGTGGAATTTTATAATATAATAATATCTTTGGTTCTTGTTTTGATGACAGAAAGACAAATACCTCAAAATTTGATATGGATTAAGATTATGGTCTGTGACCATCAAAATCATCTAGCATGATTTTTATTCATGTGGGTCATTTTGTATTTGACAGCACTTAGTGTAATACATTAGGAGATGTAATTTCTATTAAAAGGGGAACATTGCGTTTTAAAGAAGAGAACTCAGAGGTGCAACTTTGAAGTTTTTTTTTCACCAAATAAAATGAGGGATGACAAAAACCACACTGCAGAGTCATTAGGAAAACAAGGGAGAGAGAATATATTTGAAACGTGGCAGGCCCTCAATAAATGGCTTTTTTTTTTTTTTTAATCTCTCTCCCAGTCTCTTTTTCTTTGGGCACAATTCCTCTACATCCAGAGCCAAATCTTGGAATCTCAGTGTTGGATGGTTACTACTGTTTCATGATTTATCAGAGTTTCTGATTCCACTGTATTAGGCATCCATGGACCTATAAATTTATTATTTTTATAGGTTATTAATTAAACTATTTCTTAGAATCAACATTTTCCTTATTCCCCTTCTGTTTATTACTGTTCTGACAGTTGAAGGTCAGATTTCAGGATAGATCTTCTGGAAATTCAAAATAAAAGTAATTCAAATGACCTAATGATGGCCAGGGGTCTTTTTTTCTGTTGAATTTCACATTTTCTATGTGAAAAAGCATTTTGATCAGGCTGTTATTGAGACTTGCATTGATCTATCAATTGTATGAATGTCACTTTTTTTTTCTTTTCATTCCAGGTGATACAATTCCTTGTAACGTAACATACCCTGGGAGGCCAGGCCCTCCAGGTTTTGATGGTCCTCCAGGTACTATCAAGGAGAAGTTCCTGCCATACCCATTCTCAAAGTAAAAAAACCTGCAAGACAGATAAACCAATAGCAAATCCTCAGGGAGTTCTTCAGGCTATTTCTACCCTGATTATAAAGTTTTGAGGGACTCTGGGGAAACAGGATTTGTAGGCATTACCCCAAAGTCCCCAGTCTACCGAACACACTCTGAATAATATTTCTATGCAGCAAAATTTACCTTGATTTGATCACATATCGGCAAAACTGACTGCCCTTTTAACACAAAAACTAAACATTTAAAAAAAAAAAGTTGCTTACTAATTTTAAGTTTTACTCTATTCTGCTGTCCAAAAGACCCAGATTTCTGAATAGAGACATTCTGAAAAATGCCCACACATCTATACCCCTGACTACACTTTTATACAATCATGTCACTTGACTCAATCACTTATTTATAGCTGAATTTAATCCAAAATTTATATAAGGGATTTTTTTCCTAATTCTTTTATACTGAGTGGGCCAAAAAGTTTATAACATCTTATAGAAAAACCTGAACAAACTTTTCAGCTAACCCAATATTTATTCAGAGTTCACTTAAATTGATCCATTAAGTACTAGCATGGCCACTAGAGGTCACCTTTTTGTTCTACGTCACTACAGAAATTATTTAAGGGTTGAATGATGAATGACCTTTTATTACCCTCTATAACCACTAGCTTTCATCCTAATAATGTTGTGTAACAACCGCCAAATTGCAGTAGGCTTAATAAATCATATTTATTTTCTCTCATATGGGTCTGTAGTTGGTTGGGGTTCAGCTGACCTTGGATGATCTCTATTGACTTGGTCCCTGGCTCCAGGTCAGGTCAGGTCTGCAACACGTACCTATCTGTGGTGCCAGGGTGTGCCTTGCTCCTGTGGCTGCAGAAATGCAAGAGGGTGGGGTCCAGCTTCACCAGCACACCTCAGCCTCTTATTGCTTCATGGTGTTAGGATCCTTTTGGCCAAAGCAAGTCACATGACCAAGCCCCAGATCAAAGTATGGGGCATACAGGCTACCCACCACAAGACGGTAGCTTGTGGAGGTGTAATTTTGTATCTATGGAGTGAAGAATTGTTGGTTGATTCACTGAATGCTCATTTTCACATTGAATGGTACTGTCATGGATAGATATATTTGTCACTCAGTTGTATCCGATTCTTTGTGATCCCATGAACTGTAGCCTGCCAGGCTCCTCTGTCCATGGGATTCTCTAGGCAAGAATACTGGAGTGGGTAGCTGTTCTTTCTCCAGGGGATCATCCTGACCTGGGGATTGAAACTGGGTCTCCCACATTGCAGGCAGATTCTTTACCTTCTGAGCCACCAGGGAAGCCACTATGGATGGATTTAGAAAAATGCTTATGTTTACTTTCAGCAGCTTCAGCCTCAAAGGAAGTGAACACTCAGAGTTTCAGTTAGCAGTTGTTAACTCCTTTGAAATCCATAATTTATTTTAGCTGAGATAGCTCCTAGTAAGAAATCACAGAAAGTTTAAAAAAAACTCAATTCCTTTTGCAGGTACTTTTTGCCTGTACTTCGTATAACGGCAAATGTAGTTAATACCAGGAAATAGATTTGGCCTTTATTCTGGTGTTTTCTCATCACGCTCCCCATTGGCCACCACCTCTCTCCTCTTAGAAGGAAGGTTGTACTCGTGTATTTGTGTTTGAGACTCAGTGCAGGAAGGTACCAAAAGGTTCATCTGAATGGTGGTGTAAATTCTTTACTGTGTGGCTTCTGAGAAAGTAACTTAATACACATATCTGTGAAATACTCGTTTGGAGCACATGACATAAAATGGTTATATAAATATGGCTAGGGCTTCCCTGGTGGCTCAGTGGCAATCAATCTGCCTGCAGTGCAGGAGACACAGGAGATGTGGGTTCGATTCCTGGGTCAGGAAGATCCCCTGGAGGAGGGCATGGTAACCCACTCCAGTGTTCTTGCTGGGAAAATCCCATGGACAGAGGAGCCTGGGGGCTACAGTCCACAGGGTCACAGAGTCGGACTCAACTGAGCAACTGATCAGGCATACGCAGGCAACACTTTTACTTCCATAAAATAAAAATATCCTAAGAAAGATTTAACATAGTTTTGGTTGTTTTTTTTAAGTCTTCTTATTTTGTTCTCATTTGCTTTGTGTTTTACTGAGTCTGTGTTTGTTGTTATTGTTTAGGTCCAAAGGGACTTCCAGGTCATCGGGGTGCTCCTGGGCTGAGGTGTTTGGATGGACAAAAGGGTCAACGTGGCAAACCAGGAATCTCAGAAAAACCTGGGCCACCTGGTAAATAAGAGCTTTTCATTTAGAAATGTCTGGATACCTCTAAACTGGATGATCACAGTCAGCAAATGGCCCAGGGCTCATTATGTGAGTGGGGAATGGTTTTTTTTTGATACATTAAGCACTTAGCTATGTTTCAACAACTACTAGGTGATGATACTTTTGTGACTTTTCAGGGCTCCTTAAGCCTGGAGCATGAGTTATAGGCTATTATTGGTCTATGTTGTTAGAAACTGCTCAGTCTAGACAGTTTGTCAGCAAGTTAAAGCTATATTGAAACATAATTGGCTTATAGGAAACACAGTTACGATTTTTCAACAACAACAAAAACAATATTGCCTATTAAGTTACCCTTTAATTTTAGTAAGTACCCCTGTATTTTAAAATAATGTATTCTTAATTAAAGTAGTATGCTTACACATGTGTTGGTTTTATATTTGTATGTGTAAAAATTTAAACACCTTTCTGTTGATAGGTTTCCGTGGTGATACAGGAGAACCAGGTTTGGGAGGTGAAAAGGGGTCCTCCCCTGTTGGGCCCCCAGGCACTCCAGGTTCACCTGGAGTGAATGGTCAGAAAGGACCCCCAGGAGATCCTGCTGTCGGCTACCCAGGACTCCCGGGAAAGAGTGGTCTTCCAGGAACACCAGGGTCCAAAGGACTCAGAGGCGATGCCGGGCGTCCAGGGACCGTAGGTATGAGGGCTGCACTGTCCCCTCGGTCCATAAAGCCAAGTCCCTGAACAGGTCCCTAAAGAATGTCTAGACTGTTTCGCCTTAAAAATCTAGAATGTAAAATGTTCACTCGAGTATCTTCCCTCATCTGTGGGCAGTGGTTGCGTTTCTAATAACCTGCATCCCCAGGGTTGCCTCTGCATTTTATTGGTTGTTTTTGAACCCGTCTTACTGTGGCTCGGTCAGTTCAATCTGATCCAGTGGCTACCAGATGTCCTCCTGCTTTGGACTCAGGACAGTATGTGCGTGCTGAGGAGTAGGGACCCTGTGACCCTCCCACTGCCCTTGCCCAGCTTAGAGAAGGCAGGACAGAATGCCAGCAGATGCTGTATTAGGTGGACAGGTGATAGTCTGGAGGGACTTTCATTCCAGCAGGGCTACCAGGCAGAGCAGAGAAACTGAAGACAGGGAGATGGCCCCTGGCACTGATTCATTCTTTTCTGAAATCACTTTGGATTCTTCAGGATCCCCAGCAGAGGCTTTCAGATTTTAATGTACTTAAAAATAACCCAAGGTGGGGGTACGGGTCATTAACATCATTGTCTTCTGGGCCCCAGTCTCAGAAATACTGATTCATTGCATCAGAATTGCATGGAACCCAGCACTCCAGTCTGAACTTTAGCCCCTGAAGGCTGGTGACCAAAAGTGGACCCCAGACCAGACTTTCACAAACACTCTTCTAGTTCTTTTCTAACAATGGATGGGCCTGTATTTAATAGGTTCCCTGGACAGTACTATACAATAGTACAGGGAAGACGGAGGGCCAGGGAATAAGTCACATTCTTTGTCCTTGGGGAGCTTATTCAATAGTTTGTATATAAACCAGAAACATTCATAAACAGAAACCCATTTAATTGGAACAGAACAAGATAATACATTATGTGAGTCAATGAAAATAATTTTGACCCAGTAATCCCACTATCTCACTTATGAGATGTATTTAACGCAAGTGTTCAACAGAATGTGAAAGTTAATATGAAAATACTGTTGTAGTATTATCCACAATAGGGGAACAATTGAAAACAGTAAAGTAATATATATACATGCACACACGTTCACATACCATGCTCAAAGGAATACTATTCAGCTATAAAAATTAATGTTTCCTGGATGGCTCAGTAATAAAGAATCTGCCTGCCAAGCAGGAGATACAGGAGACATGGGTTCTATTCCTGAGTTGGGAAGATCCCTTGGAGAAGGAAATGGCAACCTATTTCAGTGTTCTTGCCTGGAGAATCCCAGAGACAGAGGGACCTTGCAGGCTACAGTCTGTACAGTTGCAAAAGAGTCGGACACGACTTAGCAACTGAACAGCATTAACAATTAAAATTATATCTGTGAAAATTACAATAAAATGGAAAACATTTGCATATTAACTTGCAATGTAAAATAATCCAACAACTGAAAGTGCTCTGTGATTACTATTTAAAAAACGCAAACACATGAACCAAAATACAATGAAAACATGAAACAATAAAATAGATTTTTAGGTTAGAGTACAGAATTATGGAAAACTTCTTCCCCCTCCTGAAAATTATGGTGTTGTCTTCTCAATATATAAAAATTGGAGAGTTCCAGTGATGAAATCACTTACAAAATGCAAATTCAGACAATGCAGTCTGTAAGACTGTCAGACAATGCAGTGTGTAAGCAGTATGGAGATTTAGTGGAAGGACTGCTGCAATGTTAGAGGTTAATTAAAATCAGGAAGAGCTACATTTTTTTTTATTTGCATAAGCAACTTCTGTATTGTCTGAATAACCTTACCAAGTAATTCTCATAGACAAGCATGGCTTTTGGGTGCACTTGGAGCTCACTACAATCTATGACAAGAAAATCCATTCAGAGGACTCCACTGGAGTCCTGAGCCAGGATCAAAATTTTTACCTCCAGTACTGATCCACACAAACACCATTGTAGGCCATCTGTATAGTTTATGCCCTGAGTATCACAATGAACTTTGTCATTTCAGGGCCAGCTGGCATGCCCGGATTTCCAGGTCTCCAAGGTCCTAAAGGCCGAGAGGGAAATGCTGGGTTTCCAGGGATCCCAGGCCCACCTGGTCACTCCTGTGAAAGAGGTGCCCCAGGGATACCAGGGCAACCGGGGCTCCCTGGGGCTACAGGCAGTCCAGGTAAGCATTGGCAGGTGTCAAGAACTGCGACAGGTATGGGATGTACCTACTTACAAAAGAATAACCTCACTTGTTCTTTTGTGGGTGCTGACTTTTGGGTCAAGGACATTGTTATTCATAGCACAGCAAGTAGCATGAGTTTCTTGTTGGTGACATTCCCCCATGTGACCCAAGTCCCTCTGGTGTGATATAAGAGCTTGGGGTACCATGGCTGTATAGTAATACATTATTGATCAGAGGTGCATTAACACGTTTTTAGTGATTACAATTAACATCACCATGTGAAGTTGTTAGAGCTTAAAATTGATCAAGAGTTCATTATACAACTTATTGTCATTATCATTCACATTATCCTGTGTTAGGTTTTTGTTCTAACCTAGTATATATTATAAACCCAAGTTCATTACCATAAAATTTTAAAAATTAATGCATTGCAAAAATTTTGACTGAAGAAGAATTTTTTGGTGAAATTTATACAGATACTTTCTCTAATTGTCCATGTTACATATATAGTATTTTCTCAGAAGATGATAGTTGTTCAGAATATAGTTCTGATTCAGACAATACGAATATTAGGCCAACAAAAAGACAAAAAACCTTAGTGATTGATTCTCACATGGCAAGTGAAACTAAAACTCATGGTACCAATACATGGTACATGGTATTACAGGTGTGTCATATGTAACTGGGGCTTCTCCAATGGTTCAGAGGGTAAAGAATCCACCTGCAATGTAGGAGACACAGGAGACACGCAGGTTTGATTCCTGGTTCTCCCCTGGAGGAAGGCATGGCAACCCACTCCAGCATTCTTGCCTGGGAAATCCCATGGACAGAGAAGCCCGGTGGGCTATAGTCCATAGGGTCGAAGAGTTGGACATGACTGAGTAGCAAAGCACACGCTGAATGAAACAGCCAGCAAAGTGTTAGTGAAATAACAGAATTAATTTTTGGCCAGCCAAGATAAAAATCACTGGGCACAGGCGTTAGTTTCTGCAAAATCCTCTGGTCAATAATGAGGTAACCTGCATGACAGCCTGTTTTTCTTACCAGAAAGAAAGTGAAAGTGTTTAAGTGTTAGTGGCTCAGTTGTGTTTGACTCTTTGAGACCCCATGGACTGTAGCCCACCAGGCTCCTGTGTCCATGGGGTTTTCCTGACAAGAATACTGGAATGGGTTGCCATGGCTTCCTTTGGGGATCTACCTGACCCAGGAATCAAACCCACATCTCCTGTGTCTCCTGCATTGTAGGCAGATTGATTGCCACTGAGCCACCAGGGAAGCCCCAGTTTTCTTCCCAGGGGAGGTATTAAATCGTATCAAGGCTGCTCGCTGCCAGTGCATCCTTGAGAATATGCCGGATAAGGGTGGGTCCGGACTCTGTGTTCTTGGCACATCCAGCAAGACGTCATAGGAGCTCAAAGAGACCCATGAAAAACTATCTCTCAACACAGGGTGCCAGGGGGCTATTTCCAATGGGATCTTTATTTCATCATTCAGACTGTCATCTATTATTTAGATCCTAACGGCATTTATCCAAATCCAGGAAGACGCCTTCTTGAAGGAGCCGAATGAGATGGGAGCACACTGTGCTGCTAGGGCTTTATTTTTCCCACCGTAATACTAGATGGCATTGCTGTTTCCTGTGGTTCTCTCATTACAGTAAACAGCTTGACCAAAATTCACTTGGCGGTAGCTTCAAAAAGCACCTGGAATGTTTTCTTCTGTTAGTTCCCACCCTCTCCTCACCCTAGAGTAAATACAAATTCTTTACCCTTATCCATTTTCCATTTTAAAAGACTCTTTATAATGCATCTCAACAGGGAAATATTTACTTAAATAATCTGACTTTCTTTTTTTAGCAGCCAGAAAAATATAAGCTTAAACCAGCGGAAAGTTGCTACTGATATTTTAGCTGATAAATATTGTTTACTTGGCCATAGATACACAATCGAAGCTACGATGGATTTTTTTTTTCCTGCTCATGTGTGAAGCCAGTTCTCAGTCTTCACGCCTTGTTGTCACTGCTGTTTGTCACATCACAGGTGCCCCAGGTTGGAAAGGACAGCGAGGGGACATGGGGCCTCTGGGACCTGCTGGAATGAAGGGCCTCCCTGGAGTCCCGGGACAGCCAGGGGCAGATGGAACCCCAGGTCTTCCAGGGGTCCCAGGCCCCACTGGAGACGATGGGCTACCTGGTCTTCCAGGCCCAAAGGGTGTGTATCACTTTTCCAATATTTCCCTCAGTTTATAAACTTAAAATCCACTGCCAGGTGAAAACTACTCTTGTGCATGTGACCTTACTGTAGGATTTAACTGGTCTGTTGAAAGTGAAAGTGCAAGTCACTCAGTCGTGTCTGACTCTTTGTGACCCCATGGACTATACTGTCCATGGAATGAATTCTCCAGGCCAGAATACTGGAGTGGGTAGCCTTTCCCTTCTCCAGGGGATCTTCCCAACCCAGGAATCAAAGCCAGGTCTCCTGCATTGCAGGCAGATGCTTTACCAGCTGAGACACAAGGGAAGCCCAAGAATACTGTAGTGGGTAATCTATCCCTTCTCCAGCGGATCTTCCGGACCCAGGAATCAGCCTGACTGGTCTGTTAGCCTGGCTTTATCATTTCCTGTGGGACTCCTTCCTTCTTCCTGTCCTCTGTATTGTGATTTTCAGGGGCAGAATGTTTTGGTTTAGGTAAATGGGAAAAAGGGGTGGGGTGGAGTTAGGTGGAGTTAAAACCCATAAACACTTCTGCCCAAAGGATTGGGGGTCCTGATAGAGTGGGGTCAGGGCAGGTGTCCTTGCACCCTGGACGGGCCCCCACACTCCACCCCACCTCCCCCAGGCCCAGTTCCCTTGAAGTTTATGAAGTTGGGACTCAGAAGCATAAGGGCCTACAGTTGAGATCTGTGGGGCAGAAAACTGCAGCTTGAGTGGGACAGCATGGCTATTACAGGTGTGAGGTTGATAGCGGCTGAGCACAAGCTCAGAGCTGGGGCAAGTTCACATCTCTACGTGGATGGCAAGAAACACAGATAGGGACTTCCCTGGGGTCCAGTGGTTCCCATGTCGCTTTACAATGCAGGGGTGGAGATCTGATCCCTGGTGGGGGAGCTAGGAGGATCTCATAAGCCTTGTGGCCAAAAAAAACACAAGACATAAAACAGAAGCAACGGAAGCAACGTTGTAACAAATTCAATAAAGACTTTAGAAATGGTCCCCATCCGGCTTCCTTGGTGACTCAGTGGTGAATCCACCTGCCAGTGCAGGAGACACAGGTTTGCTCTCTGATCGGACAAGATCCCACGTGCCGTGGAGCAGCTAAGCCTGTGACTTGCAACTAACTGAGCATGCGCTCTAGAGTCTGGAAGCCACGACTATGGAACTCACGTGCCACAACTACAGAAGCCCTAGCACCCTGGAGCCTGAGCTTCACAATGAGAAGCCCAAGCGCTGCAACAAAGAGTAGCTCCCGTTCTTCGTTCTTTGCAGCTAGAGACAAGCCCACGCCACAGTGAAGACCCATCACAGCCTAAATAAATAAATAACAAAAAAGGCTCCTCATCAAAAATCTTTAAAAAACAAACAAACAAACAAACAAACACAGATCCAGGAACCATACTCGCCTATAAAATTTCCCTAAATTTTCGTGTTCTCATTCATCAGGACCGCAGGGGCTCCCTGGCTTCCTGGGTTTTCCGGGAGAGAGAGGAAAACCTGGTCAGGATGGACACCCTGGCAGAAAGGGAGAACACGGAGAGAAGGGTTGGCCTGGCTTCCTGGGAGACCGAGGATTGAAAGGTGTCAAAGGTAAATGCAGCTAACACCACTGTGATGCACCACAGCTTGTTTTTAGTCTTTGGCCAGAAACTGTAAGGACAATCCCTGAAAAATAAAATGGATCCTTCTGCCACTTAGATTCTGCTCCTTCTGAATCTGTGGTGTTTGTTTTAGGATTTTTTTTGTTTGTTTAAATTTCCCGGGAGCGTCCTTTTCCCAGTCAGGATGGCACCATGACCCGGAGAACCTCGGCGATCTACGTCAGACAAGCAGCTCACTGCAGCTGGAGCCGTGTGCGTTCCTGCCGCGGGCTCTCTGCTTTTTTTCTGTTTTAGGATTTTATTTTTTATTTATTTATTTTTTATTTTTTTTTATGTGTTACATATGATCTTTATTTATTTATTTTTTTTATTTTACAATATTATATTGGTTGGTTTTGCCATACATTGACATGAATTCGCCCCAATTTGTTTCAAACAAAATTTGTTTTTCTTACCTCTCAGTCTTATCACATATGACTGTGGTAAATGAATTGTTCTAATAACAGAAAAAATTAACAAGGGCTTTGATGGGTAGCTTTGGGGTTTCAGAAAACCTTCTCCCCTTTTGGGAATGGGGTGCAAGCAGGGCTCTTGGGGCCCAAATCCTGCTTCAACTTTTTTAATGAAACAAACAAACCAGTTTTTTGTTTAAAGCCTGATATAAATATTTTAGCCTTTGGAGACCCTATGGTCTCTGTTGAAATTATGCAACTCGGCATTTAGAGCAAAAAGCAGCCTGAGACAAGTAAACAAAAAAACAGCCATGTTCCAGTAAAATTTATTTATGGACACTGAAATTGGAATTTCATTTAATTTCACATGTCATTTTATTCTTATTTTGAGTCCCCTCCCCCAGTGATTAACATTGTGAAATCATTCAGAGGTCACAGATTATGTAAAAACTGACAGGAGGCAGGATTTGGCTCTTGGGCCATAGCCTGCTGACCACTCAATTATTTGAGTATGCGTTCATCTGGGCTGTGAATTGCATCTCTCCCAAGCTTCATTTAAAAACAGTTTTCACTACTATTAAAAAAAAGTTTCAAGACCACTGCTGTCAGTGTTCTGTGCCCATTTTTGTTAAATATTTATTTTGATCTCTTAGCCAAAGAGGCTGCAGAGAGTGAAGGTACAAATTCATTTCCACTGTTAAGAATGAAGGCTTGACAATTTCTAAAAACAAAAGTTTTTGTCTTTAAAACCCTTTGGGCAAGTAGCCTCATATTTTATTCAAATTTCTTTTAGTTGATTGATTGTACTATTATTTTTTGTTTTACTAGCCTGCAAATTATTTATGTAGAATCAAGGAATGAAAGAGTCATTCTCTGCTATCTTAGATAAGTGATGTTTGCTGTGCTATTATGCTACTATATAATTATCTCACTAAAAATATTTAAAATTGGGTTAATGCCAGTGATGTGCTGGTAGGCTGGCTCTCAAATAAAATTTTTTTAAAATGCCCAGATCTGTAGTGGTTACAAATATCCTCACCATGACTGATTTAAAACAACCAGTGGTTTAGCAACTAGTTGACAAAATTCTTGACTTGTTAGTAAGTGGCTCTTGCCAAGCTGGGATGAGCCCACTCCAGCCCACATCTACCACTGGGCAGTGCTGGCCCAAATGAGGAGAAATATTGTCCACCCCTCCTACCTTTTAGAATTCTCTATGTGGAGAACCAAATTAATTGTCCATTCTTTTAATGTAAGAGAAAATTGGAGGGTAGTTAGGAAGGGGAAAATGAGGAACTAGAAAATATGAGATGGACAATTTAAAATTTACAGGATAAAGAAATGTATTTTAGACCTGGAACTTTTCAAGCTTTTTTTCACTGAGACCAGTTTGCTTGAATTTAGCAAACATTCCCTGAGCACTCAGTGTCCAGGAAGTCCCCTGCACACGAATCTTCAAGTTGTGAACTTTCAAAGATGCAAACACGCGTTCCATCAGTGTCAGGCATGAGTGAAACTGCCTCTCGCCCTCTGTCTCCTATTGCGGACGAGATCCTTCAGCTCTGCCGTCTCCCACCTCCTGTCCCTCCTCTAGTCAGTAACTCTTCTTGCTTGCTCACTCGATGCCAGCCCCTGTATGCAGCTATTGTAAGGTACTACTTTATTTTTCAAGATCCTCTATTATAAGATTAAATTTGTGTGTGTGTGTGTTTGCTTTTATATATTATTTGTGTAAAAAACATTATAAACCTATTACAGTATAGTACTATATAAGCCAACTGTGTTAGTTGGGAACCTAGGCTAACTTTGTTGGACTTACAAACAAACTGGACTTACAGACACACTCTAGGAACATAGAGTGTTCATAGGTAGGGACTTACTATATATAAGACACCGTTGCTGGACAAGGTGGGAAAGGAGTGCAAAAGGCACGGACCTTCCTTTATGAAGTCAATCAACAATGTTGATACCGTGCAGTCTATGAACATAAATACAGTTTAGGTTGAATGAGAATTTGCAAAGTGGATGTGAAGACCAACAAAGGAATAATCACATGTCTGATGCTTCTTATACAGTCATAATTTTTTGCTCTTATATAATTAATATCTAAAGGAGCAAGAGGACCCCCGGGATATGAAGGAGAAATGGATATTATTTCCAAGAAGGGGGAAACTGGAGAACCTGGACCTTCTGGGGATGGCGGATTCCCGGGAGAAAATGGTAAATGCTTATGTTTTTTAACCATACCAAGTAAGTTCTTTACAGGACATTCAAACAAGCATGCATATTAGACAACTTTTGCAAGGAAACTGTAATACAGAGTTTAGGAAAGGTCATTCTTTAGATAAAAATAAAAATACATGCTTAGGAATCTCCCTCATGGTACTTTTTTTTCCATGTTAGAACTTAGCTGTAGTTCATATGTGTTGAGGGGCTTCCCTGGTGGCTCAGTGATAAAGAATCTGCCTGCCAGTGCAGGAGACACGGGTTCAATCCCTGATCCGGGGAGATCCCATGTACTGTGGAACAATTAGGCCTGTGTGCCTGCAGAATAAAAAAGAAATAGATTCGGATATTCCCAACTAGAATCAGTCCAGACAGATACTTGAAATACTGGCTCCAGGTTTACAGTATTCCTGGGTTTGGGCTTCCCTGGTGACTCAGACAGTGAAGAATCTGCCTGCAATGCAGGAGACCCAGATTCAATCCCTGGGTCAGGAAGATACCCTGGAGAAGGGAATGGCAACCCACTCCAGTATTCTTGCCTGGAGAATCCCATGGACAGAGGAGCCTGGTGGGCTACACTCCATGGGGTTGCAGAGAGGCAGACAGAACTGAGTGACTAACACTTTCATTCAAACGAGTAGCACAATGACTATCCAGAATTCAAGTACAAAAGGTGCTACTCAGCCTTCAGTGGGCATCCCTGGCCGCCCTTGTTAAAACGCAGTTACTGAATCAGCGGGTCTGGATTTCTAACATGCTCCTGCACTGCTGGCCCTCAGATACACTGCAAAGCAAGAGTTTTGATGGCAAGTTTGTGTTCCCCTTTCCTGGTTTAGACCTGATCTGCATGAGATCTGGGTTCTTTCTTTAACTAGTTGTTAGAGGATGAATGTTTTAACTTCTCTGGGGAAGTCCTTCCTCATCTGTAAAATAAGCATGTTAGAATAAAGCAAGTGATGCTGGAATAAACAAAGCATCCTTCTCTGGGATAGCCCTGGGTCTCTTTATGGAGGAATCCATTTTACAGTGAGATCATAGAAGCCAGAAACCCTTGTGATGTGGTTTAGGGCAGGAATTAGTAGTCTTAATTCCTAGGATGTAGCTTCATCTCCTATATGCTTAGTTAGTCAGTTGTGTCCGACTCTTTGAAACCCCTTGGACTGCACCCTGCCAGGCTCCTCTATCCATGGGGATTCTCCAGGCAAGAATACTGGAGTGGGTTGCCATGCCCTCCTCCAGGGGATCTTCCCAACACAGGGATCAAACCCCAGTCTCCCACACTACAGCCAGATTCTTTACTATATGAGCCACCAGGGAAGCCCTCATCTATAAGTAGGACCAAAGACCTATCCTATAGCCTATCGCCCAGCCCCAAATTTCCTCCAAGAGGTCTGTAACTCTTCCAACTCCATCAGGTGATAAAGGTCATCCTGGGATGCAAGGAAGGAGAGGAGAGCCAGGAAGCTATGGACCACCTGGATTTCACCCTGGGGAGCCCGGAAGAAATGGGCAGCCAGGGCTTCCTGGACCCCCAGGCCCTCCAGGCTCACCTGGGCTGAGAGGGATCATTGGTTTTCCAGGATTTCCGGGTGACCAGGTAAGCAGCTGCTGTTTTGGAAGGAAAGAAATAATAAAACCTTTCTGCCCTGGGGTTGCCCGTTAGGCATCTTACTTTTCCAGTGTATGTCAGGGTCCTTTCAACAGCTTTTAGAATATAAGAAGTTGGTTGAGAGAAGAATGGAGACTCTGGAAGGCCATGATGTAACTAATTTCTGGCCAGTGCTCATGCCTGGTTCCAGTGACGTAGATGATCAAGTCACTTACTCTGCATACTACCCCTCCTTTGTTTAAACAGCTTCACAGAGACTTGCCTCAGGACTGCTGGTTCATCAGATTAAAGAGTCATGTGAAAAATGACCCAAATTCTGCTTTCAAAGCCTTCCTATCCAATGGCAGATATCATAGATTTTGTTCTAAATATTTTTTATCTTTACAATCATGAGCCGAATACCCCAGGAAGTACAACTGTAGGAACCTAACTTACAACTTCTGGAAAATGTATAGCATACTCTGCTACTCAGTTTTTGGAGTAAAATAGATTTTTAAAGCTTTATAATAATATTTTATTTGGTATCAGTTCATTCACTCAAAACTTTAGGTTCAAATGATGTGATGCAATTACTGTTTTACAATTAAATATAGAGAATTGGATACCTCCTGTTGGTGTCACTATTTCTGGAAGCATTTTTTTTTTTTTTAACAAACTAGATGCATGCAGTGATATGCTAGCAGTGCATTTCCAATTTTCTTTACCACAGCAAATTATAAAAGCCAAATTTGTTATAGAAAATGATAACTGGGTCATGTTAAGAGTGTGTCATTTGTATTTGAAATTCAGTTAAAGTCTTACTTCTGTTTCATTAAACTATCAGGGTGAGCCAGGCTCTCCAGGGCGCCTGGGACCTTCAGGAATTGATGGTACAAGAGGACCTAAAGGTATGTCTTGGAAATATAGTAGCCATCCACCAAGCTCATAACATTGTGAGCAAGTACCTTTGGCATGAAAAGCAAAGTATATCAAGTTGCAACATTTAAAGAGTTCTTCACAGACTCTGCTAGATAGTCAGATAAGACCTAAAGCATCTGTACATGTCTCATTCAGATCCAATGGTACTGTGTAGAAAACATGTCTGCGTGCTTGGTAGGAGTTCTCACAGCTGTGCTAGTGACTGCAGCTCCATAAGTGACAGCTCAGGTGCAAGGAGATAGGGCCACATTGGTGGCCCATGTCCCATGCCCCAGAGGAACCAGTATCTCTCTAAAAACTGCATAGGTATAGCTTTTAGGGGCTCAGTTACAAGAGTCATGGTAGATAGAGAAAGCCAAAGCCATGGCTTCTCACCAAGTGTTAATAGTTCACTAAGAATTCCTGGGCCAAGTGTAATTTACAATTGGGATTTTTTGCCATAAGCCAAAGGTCAGCAGACGCATTTTTTACAGAGGGCCGGGTCCTAAATATCTTTAGCTGTGTGAGCTCTGCTGCAACAACAGTACATGAAAACACAGTAAGCATGAGAGCAACATGAAAACAAAGGGGTATAGCTGTGTTCCAGTAAAAGTTTATTTACAAAAGTCTGCAGGCTGCATTTGGCCTCACAGACCTTACTTTAATTTATGCCAGGGACAATGTTGCCTTGTCATTCTACCTTTATCATGTCAACTTACATTTTACCTTTATCAGGTTTCCAGGAAAATAGGAATAGAAAGTTAACCCCAGGTTAAAAATGTCCTTAGAAAAAGAGGTTTCATTAACTCTTTATGCAGATTAAACAAACAACAATCAGGCTATGTTAAATTGCAGTGTTTACACACAAGCTTTAATATTTTTACTATTTTTGTGTACCATTGGGTTAATATTTTTCTTTAAATTTACTTTAAAATGATTCACCTTTTTAACCTTAGCCTTATCCTCACTATCTGTGAATTTATAGGCTTGATGTACAGTCATGTTTTATTTTAATATAGGTTAAAATAAATAACTCTAACATATGAAACAGTAAGTAGTGAGCTGCCTGAAAATCTTCTCCCTTACTACCAGTGAAACATGCTTTTTACTTTGAGAGACAATCCATAAATAATAGGACAATTGCTATATGAAGAAAACAAACTGTACACACTTACTTATTCAGAAATAATAACTTAGATCTCCCCTTCAGAAATACTTACAAACAGAAAAGTCTTCATATTTGATTTTGACATTGTACAGCTCCAGTGCTCAGAACACCCTCCTCGTCTCTGCTTCTACTCATCTATGCATTTATTATAGATGTTTCGCCTCTCTCAAAGAACAAACCTATTTCTTTTCATTTCCTTCCTCCTTGCATTTGGCCATCTTTTCCAGAAAATGAAGTACAATGAAGGTACTGAAGTAAAAGCTGTGTCTTGGAGCCCACAAATAAGAGCTATAGTTGTGCTGGACCACAGACTGATGGAACCTACCTCTTGGGCAATCCATAGTTTTTTTCTCTCGAGACTTGTCTCCATGGTCTGATTTTCACTTATCTGCCTAAAACCGGCTTTATCACTCTGTATTCAGTACCCTTCCTGGATCTCTCTGGATATATTTGGAATGCACTTGAACATGATCTCTATCAGGACATTGTGATAACCAACCTCCATCATAAAAATGCTTTTGATTTCTGACTCAATAGGCAAGGACCTCAAATTTTTACTTTTTATTACAATTTCTCAAAAACTGGCTGACCTGGGATGGATCAGATTTGTACCCTTCAAATGACCAACCCCAATTATGAGTAGGTCAGGTGGAAGAGAACCTTCTCTAAGGTGTGGCTGGGACCCCTTTAAAGGGGTATTGGTGGGCAGGTTCTACAACACATGCCTAATTAGTTCTCTTCTTCTCTTACAACCACATCAATTATTTTGTCCTTCCCTACTACACCATTTTGAATCCTCCATTTATAACTGGCTCTCAGTTCAGTTCAGTTCAGTCACTCAGTCGTGTCCGACTCTTTGTGACCCCATGAACTGCAGCACGCCAGGCCTCCCTGTCCATCACCAACTCCCGGAGGTCACCCAAACTCATGTCCATTGAGTTGGTGATGCCATCCAACCATCTCATCCTCTGTCGTCCCCTTCTCTTCCTGCCCTCAATCTTTCCCAGCATCAGGGTCTTTTCAAATGAGTCAGCTCTTCGCATCAGGTGGCCAAAGTGTTGGAGTTTCAGCTTCAACAGCAGTCCTTCCAATGAACACCCAGGACTGATCTCCTTTAGGATGGACTGGTTGGATCTCCTTGCAGTCCAAGGGACTCTCAAGAGTCTTCTTCAAAATCACAATTCAAAAGCATCAATTCTTTGGTGCTCAGCTTTCTTTATAGTCCAACTCCCACATCCATACATGACTACTGGAAAAACCATAGCCTTGACTAGATGGACTTTTGTTGACAAAGTAATGTCTCTGCTTTTTAATATGCTGTCTAGGTTGGTCATAACTTTCCTTCCAAGGAGTAAGCATCTTTTAATTGACTCAGCTATAATGTATTATTGAGTCTTTGTGTCTGAAAGGACACAGCAGCAGTGTGGAACAGCTCTGTGGGGCTATGAGAATCACTGCCTACAATGGCCTTTGAATGTGCCTTGTGAAGTCATCAATAAGATGACTTTTTGTGATTTTCTTTTTACAAGGACACTGAGTTGAGCTTCCTTTCAGAGAGCTTGAAATGTGGTTGCAGTAGCCGAAACAGTAACAATTTCTGCTTTCTCTTCCTGAAAAACGGTATGAAGATATAGTTACTCAATGCCAAGTAATTTCTTAAATAGACATCTCAATTTGAAACTACTTTAGAAAATTAAAAATTTAAGCTTATTAAGAATAAACTTAAGAATAAACAATCTTGTTTCTTATGACTGTTATGAACTATAAACGTGTGTGTGTGTTTAAATCACACCTTGCATCTATGTTCTTACACGTGTTCTTAAATCTCACCTTGCATCCCCTATGTTCTTATGTAGGGGGGAAGAAAGCATTTTTCAGAAAAATCCTTTCCTGGAACATTGAAGATAGACTATAAAGACACAAATACATGAAAGTTATTACATCACTTGGAGGAAAAAATATAAACTCTCTTAAATAATGTGTGGATTTTATCACTTACAGGATACAAAGGGGAATCTGCAAGTCAGTTTGGCCTACCCGGTCCAAAGGGTGAGCCAGGTAGTCCCGGATATCCAGGTACAGACACATCATTTTCTTTTTCAAACAAAAAAGAGTAAGTGTGTTTTGAAACATAGAACAATTACTTCATCCTCCTAGCTGGGAATGATTATATCAGTATTTTCTCCCCCTTTTACTCATTAAGATACGTATCAGAAGGACTATGTATAGGGACTTCCCTGGTGGTCCAGTGGTTAAGAATCTGCCTTCTAAGGGTTCAATCCCTGGTCAGGGAACCAAGATCACAGATGCCATGGGGCAAGAATATCCGTGTGCCACAACTAGAGAGGCCTGTAAACTATAACAAAGGCCTGACACAGCCAAATAAATAAATAAAACTTAAAAAAAAATAAAGAAACAGAAAACTTGTGTATAACCACTGGTCTAGGAGAACACCAGAGACCCTCCATCTTCTTGCCATCATGGGTCCCATGACCTGGGGTGTTAACAACACACTTCCCAGGGTCAAAAATGAAAATCTGGACCCTTTTGCAATCTCTGTAATTAAAAATGATAATTAAGCAAGAACCACTCAACTGACTACAGTGGCAGGTTTTCATTCCAACCCTTTCTTTTCTACTCAGAAAAGCATAGGTGAATGCGTTGAGGGCTACTGTTGCTGAGATATAATATTATAGAATCCTGCATTTCCTGTGTATCTAATTTACTAAAAACCAACCCCCTCCCCCCACAAAAATGTAAAGCTTCATCATCCACAACAAGTCTTTGGAAACAGTACTCTGTTATCAGCAACAGTTGATGTGTAATCCCTCAGAACAGATGACGGTGTTCCAGTGAGTGCTTGCTCTCCGTAGAGGCTGCCTACAGTAGGTGACTCACAGCTGACAAAATACCCATAGCCTTTTACTGACTCCGCGTGTTGGAATACACCTGAAGTCAATAATCAGACAGATGTACAAAGGTGTGTGCACAGGGATATCCACTGCCAGGAAAGAATACTTGTTTCTCCACAGGTAATTGGTTCAATCAGTGATATCCAGGGCTGTTAAGCTGATAGTAGACAGGTTAGAGACCAGGTTTACATTTAGATGAGCACCTTGTAAATTAAGGGCTTCCCAGGTAGCTCGGTGGTAAAGAATTCGCCTGCCGATGCAGGAGACACAGGAAACACCGGTTCAGTCCCTGGGTTGGAAAGGTTCCCTGGAAGAGGAAATAGCAGCCCACTCCGGTATTCTTGCCTGGAGAATCCTGTGGATAGAGGAGCCTGGTGGGCTACAGTCCGTGTGGTCACAAAGAGTCGGACATGACTGAGCATGCACTTGTAAATTAAATGTCTCATATTAATAGCTTCATGCTTTATCTTCAAATTCTCTTTGGTGATGGTCATGTTTCATTCCATATGACAGACTATCTGAGCAGACCTATTATGGGAATTTTTATTTCTTTGTTTTTATTTCACTTGTTTTTTTTTTTGTAGTTAATTTATTTTTTATTGGAGGCAAATTATTTTACAATATTATATTGGTTGGTTTTGCCATACATTGATATGAATTTGCCCCGGGTTTACATAAGTTCCCCCTCCTGAACCCCCCTCCCACCTCCCTCCTCCCTTTATCCTCCCTCTGGAGGATTTCACTTGTTTATGTATTTATTTATTTTAAAGAATAAATAAAAAATTTGTTTTTTAACGTTAGACATTTTATAGAGTTTCAGTTGTCTTTACACTCTATGTGTGTGTGTTAGTCGCTCAATCGTGTCCTACCCTTTCTGACCCCATGTACTATACAGCCCACCAGGCTCCTTTGTCCATGGAGTTTTTCCAGGCAAGAATACTGGACTAGGTAGCCATTTCCCTTCTCCAGGGGGTCTTTCTGACCCAAGGATCAAACCCACATCTCCTGCATTGCAGGTAGATTCTTTACCATCTGAGCCACAAGGGAAGCCATTTACGCTCTATGCTGCTGCTGCTGCTAAGTCACTTCAGTCGTGTCCGACTCTGTGCGACCCCATAGATGGCAGCCCACCAGGCTCCCCTGTCCCTGGGATTCTCCAGGCAAGAATACTGGAGTGGGTTGCCATTTCCTTCTCCAATGCATACATGCATGCTAAGTCGCTTCAGTCGTGTCCGACTCTGTGCCTCCCTATGGACAGCAGCCCTCCAGGCGTCTCAGTCCACCTCCACAATTCAATAAATTATAGGCACAGGGAAGCCATATTTACAATAAGAATGAATTAAATTTTGTTTTTATAACATAAATTGCTAAAATGGAAATATAACAGAAGAACAAGCCATTACCCTGGCAAAGACTTCCTTTTCCATTCCCTTCCCTTTGGGTCTTTTACCTCTGGCATGTCAAATAGATTTAGATAATATAATTTTAACCGAGATATGTAGCTTATGTGTGTACATTTGGAGGGGAAAATAGCTTTGAAGTTAGCATTGTAGGGGTTCAAAAGAAGTACCAAATGAGGTCTCAGAAAGGAAAATCACTGGTTCAAAGTCAACCTCCATTACCACTGAACATGTGGTCTTGGGCCAGTTGCTTATCATCTCTGAGCTGTTTGCTCATCTGTAAACTGGCCTTCAGCAGATTACTGGTTGTTCTGAAGATCAAATGAGATTCCTTGAAAGCGATTTGTAAACCAAAAAGTGCTATACAAATGTAATGTGTAATTCATCATTGTCATCATCAGCAAAACATGAAGAAATCTTTCCACACTTACTGCTATTTTTATATAAAACCTTTAAGAGAGTAAGATTTCATGAGCTGAAAGTAGTCCAAAATGGAGACCTTTTATATTACCTAATATTTTAAGTTAAAAATCATAAAGCTGAGTTATTTTATATATAGGCTCACTTTTTCAAGAAAATTTGCCTTGGTGTTATTTCCCTGTTCTCCTGTGGTTATCACCATTTAAATTATTCCCTTTCCCAAATGCCATAGCTTTTGCTTAAATTTTTAAAGTTACATCATACTTTATGTACCAGCACAGAGTTTACCTAAACATGTAATTTTCATTGACTGGAAAAAAGCTGGATTGAATTTGAGCAAGCCTAAGAAGAAGGCATGGACCTGCAGCCTGTCTCAGGGGACTTTATATGATTGCAGTGGGTTCAGTTCTACTTCCCCTTCCTTTGTTTCAGAGAGCAAATACAGTAGAGATTAAGTCAGAAGTTCTGTTCTTAATACGGCTGTGACTGGAGAGGCAAGCCTTTCATAGTTCAGTTTTTTCATTTGCAAAAGGGCTTCCATGGCGGCTCAGTGGTAAAGAATTTGCTCGCCAGTGCAGGAAACCTGGGTTCGATGCCTGGGTAGGGACTATTCCCCTGGAGAAGGAAATGGTAACCCACTCCAGTATTCTTGCCTGGGAAATCTCATGGACAGAGGGACCCTGGAAGGCTACAGTTCCTGGGGTCGCAAAAGAGTCGGACATGACTTAGCGACTAAACAACTTTCATTTGCAAATAGGAAAATGCTGCCCTCAGATGGTAAAGAATCTCCCCACAATGCAGAAGACCTGGGTTTGATACCTGGGTCAGGAAAATCCCCTGGAGAAGGAAGTAGCAACCCACTCCAGTATTCTTGCCTGGAGAATTCCATGAGAGAAGCCTGGCAGGCTACAGTCGCAGAGTTGGACATGACTGAGTGACTAACACAACGAACACATTTACTGCAGGGATAGTTTCAGGATAAATAAAGCAACACACAGTGAAGCTCACAGATCTTAAATTTGATCACGAACAAGTATAGACTAACCCAGGCTTGTTTCTTGTGTTTTAGAATAATGACTCTGACCTCCGAGGGTTTGTAAATACAGTACCATGTAATTTATTTGCAGATTCAACTGATGAATTTTGGCACAGACTATTGGTTTATCCTGTAAATATAAATTGTATTAAAGTCATAGATAATGAATAAACACATGGTGAAGTCAGCTTCTCTAGTAGTCAAATATGAACTTAAAGTCTGAAGTATCATTTCATTCTTACTAGATTAGCAAGAAAACAAATTCAAAAACTAAGAAGTCTTCAGTGAGCACATGCTATGCTCTGAGTTGTGGGGCTGTGGGTGGGTTACGTGTGGTGATATGAGTTGATGGAGACTTTATCCAAAACCACTAGGCAACCTCTTTCCAGAACCAAATGCCGAATGGTCTGTTCTTGATCACTAAAAGCAGCTGAGCCTTCCTCTTCCGCATGTCACTGTCCTAAGAAGGGGACCATGGTCGATTTTTTTTTTTTAACCTAGTAGATGTATCCACCAGATATAATATGTGGTTCTGGAAGGGGACCCAGTGAGGACAAACCAGCTGTGAAGGACATTAAGAGGACAATTGAGGCAACTCAAGCATGGAATGAGTATTGAACATGATTAATTTTCTTGGCTGTGATGATGTTATTTTGGCCACATAGGAAAATGTTCTTATGTTTTCAGACATACCTCCTGAGATATTTAGGGATGAAATTCCATGATGTCTGTGATTTACTTTAAAATACTTCAGCCCTTAAAAATGCATTAAAAACAACCAAAATATCAGACTCTGTTACCTAAAAATTCTACTCCTAAGAATTTTTCCTAAGGAAACTAGGAGTAAAAAAGTTGATTGAAAATACATAAAGATCATTATGCATAACAGTAAGAGTTAGAAATAACTCAGATGGCCAATAGTAGAGAAAATTAGTTAATTAATTTAATTAGGGTTAACTCGATAAGCTATCAGCCAGTTGTTTCAAAACAACAATTAGGAAAATGATATGAAGCTTGGAAGATTACTTATGATACAATGCTAATTAAAAATCAGAATATAAAATTGGAGACCTTATTTGCACAATGTTATACATATGAAATACTTTGTTAAGTTGGTGGGATTATAGATGTTTTGTTTTCAATTTTTCCTATATGTTATCTTTTCAACAGAAAAATTGTATGTATATAAAAGTGAGAGTAGAAAAGAAAGAGCTGAAGTTGGAGGTTTCATAGATTCACTGCTTTGGAGAGCAACTACTCAGATGTTCTATTCTTCTTTCTTTAGGACGTTTGGGATCATCTGGAGAGCAGGGCTTGCCCGGTGCTCAAGGTCCTGGAGGATCACCCGGAAGGCCAGGACCTCCTGGCTTCTCTGGACCAACAGGATGTCCGGGTAACTTGAAAGGCACCCAGAGACTTCCCAGGCACTCATCTAGCTCTTGTCTCTCAGACTGGTCCAGAGCTGGCTCTGCCATTTCCCAGATCTGTGACTCTGGACAAGTCACTTAAACATACCTATCCCTGACCCCTAAGTTGGAGACAGACTGATCTCACTGGGTTGGTCTGGGAACAAATGAAGACAAACCTGTTTTCATCCAAGGAGGATGCCAGGTGCAAAGTGATGGCTGACAGAGAAAAGCTCCTCTCCAGCCTTCCCTAAGTCCTCTTCCATTCAGGACACTGGTTTCCTCTTCTTTAGCCTTCAGACAAACCTCACCCATTCAACACAACCTTTCAATGGCTCCTCCTTCTGCCAGTTCAGAATCAAGTGAAAATTTCAAATCAAAATTGGCAACTTTAATCTGAAGTGTGTTTTCTCCTCTTGAGATTAAAACTAGGAGGTTAAGGAAGAAAAAGTAATAAAACGATATCCCAGGTACCCATATATTAAGAATATAGATGGTCTCCCCAGTTAATGAAACTTGTATATCACCTGGATGCCTGCAAAACCTCCCTGTCATCCTCAGGTAATCCAGGGGAGCCTGGGCTGCAGGGACCCCCAGGAGAAGTGGGGGATCCTGGACCAAGAGGCATCCTGGGGGACTCAGGGGCACCAGGTCTTCCAGGAATAAAAGGTAAGTCAAAAGGAACCCTGACCTCTCTGAAAGTTCTAGTCAATGATGCTCGCACAAGTTCAGAGTGCCTCTCTCACACCCCAGGGACATGCTCTGGGGTCCCCCTTTTTTCCAGGATGCCCATGGACACCTCCTTTTCTTTCTTACTCAGGCAGCACTGGCCTGGTCTCCTGACAGGCTCTACCAAAATGATGCTCTTTTTTTAAGGACATTTCTCCCATTGTTTTCCATAATTTTTTGAGCCTTTGCATTTATTCTCTCCCCTGAGAGTCAAGCTCTTGTGTCCTAGATTTCTTTGTTAGACACTAGGCACATAATGTTGAAGAAAATGGACACAGTTCCTGCCTTCATGGAGTTCACAGTTTAGAAGGGGAGACAGATATTAAATGTGTATTTGCCAATTGTGCAAAGTAGAAGGAAGAGAAAAGAATAAGATGCTATGGCAAAGGAGGAACTCGTATTCATTATCTTTGTTTGATGAAATGTTTTTGTCCTGGTTAAGTTTTTACCCCTTTAAAAGTATAGTAGATTGGTTATAATATAGGTCTCGTGGAATAGAGTAGAATAGAATATATATATATAAACAAATCTCATACCCCTCCATTCATCCATGGTACTAATTCCTTTTCAGTCCATTTCTTTCATTGTAGAAAAAAATATTTTTTTCCATGGTACTTTTTGTATACCTCTAGCCGTCTATGGGGTCGCACAGAGTCGGACACGACTGAAGCGACTTAGCAGCAGCATCAGCAGCAGCAAAATACTTATGTTGTACCACATTTGTTTTTGTTTAGAGGTCTTTCTCACCAAGCATAATGTAATGTTTAATTTTTTTTTTAAGTTTTTAAATTTTTTGCCCACACCACGAGGTGTGTGGGGTCCTAGTTCCCCAACCAGGGATCGACCTCCTGCCCCTTGCATTGGAAGCATGGAGTCGTAACCACTGTACCGCCAGGGAAATCCCAGAATATAAGTTTTTTAAAAACAAAGAATCATTTTTAAGAATTGAACTATAGTTCATTTACAGTGTTGTCTTAGCTTTAGGTATACAGTAAGGTGATTCAATCATATATACATGTATATCTATTTTTTCAGATTCTTTTCCCGTATAGGTTATTACAAAATATTGATACTAGCTTCCTGTGCTATATGTAGGTCCTTGTTTATTATATTATATATAGTATTGTTTATATGTTAATCCCAAACTCCTAATTTATCCCTCCCCGCATTTCTCCTTTGGAAACCGTTAAGTTTGTTTTCTATAAACATAAGCTTATTTTCTATATTCTATTTATGTTTTTAAAAAATATAATTTCTTTATTTTTAATTGGACGACAATTGTTTTCCAATGTTGTGTTGGTTTCCTCCATACATCAACATGAATCAGCCATAGGTGTACTTATGTCCCCTCCTCTATTTCTGTTTTGTATATAAGTTCATTTGTATCATATTTTTTGATCACTACATATAAGCATTATCATATAATATTTGTCTTTCACTGTCTGGCTTACTTCACCTAATATGGTACTCTCTAGGTCGATCCATGTTGCTGTCAATGGCATTATTTCATTGCTTTTTAATGGCTAAGTAATATTTCACTGTATATATGTATAGCACATCTTCTTTATCCATTTATCTGTTGCTGGACATTTGGCTGCTTCCATGTCTTGGCTATTGTAAATAGTGCTTCAGTGAACACTGGGATGCATGTATCTTTTCAAATTATGGTTTTCTCCAGATATATGCTCAGGAGTGGGATTGCAGGATCTTATGGTAGCTTGATTTTTAATTTTAAGAACTATTTTTTATATCCTTGGTACAAGTAGATTCCTAGTAAGTTTATTGTGTTTATTTATAAAAATAAATAAAAAATGTAAATATATTTAGAAATTAAAACTACAATTTATAAATTTATTTTTGTGAATAAATACAATTAATTAATTAATGGAAAAATGGAAGAACGAACAATTAAATGAGTTGCTATGAAGTTGAGAGTCTGTCTTCACCTCAGTCAACAGTTGAAGGGTCAAGCCTTACTTGGTAGATTTCTGTAACCAAGACCCCTCTATCTCCTTCCTCCCTTTTCTTCCCACTTCTGTTTGTTGGCTCACGTGTGTGTGGGTGTGCTTAGGCACTTCAGTTATGTCTCTTTGCAACCCCATGAACTGTAGCCCACCAGGCTCCTCTGTCCATGGGGCTCTCCAGGCAAGAACACTGCAGTGGGTTTCCCTACCCTCCTTCAGGGAATCTTCGCGACCCAGGGATGGAACTTGGGTCTCCTGCTTTGGCAGGCGGGTTCTTTACCAGTAGCACCACCTGAGAAGTCCTTAGTTGTTTCATAAGTGCAGTAAATTTTGGTAAAATAAAAAGTACTTCCTCTTAGAAGAACTGGAAATCCCTTCTTTTGGGCTCACTCAGTTTATTTTGAAAATCCAAGTAACATTTTTCTACACTCTCACCTCTTCATTTGTCAGATAGATAGAGGGAAGTTGTTTATTTTGAAGAGCTGGTATATACTTATGTATTTCTATGCAGCCAAATAACTAGACCAGGGCAAGCTCCCATTACCAGTACAGAGTAAGATATCTTTGCACTGTTCTTCTTCCTCTTCACTGGCCTTTTTAGTAACGTGAAGTACAGTGATTGGTGGTAAATTTAGGATTCCAAGCAAAATAATTTTGTTATTTTAAGAGTTTCTCTGGTTACTGTGGCTATTTCCTGTCTCTGGCAAACCCTATAACTCTGTTGGGGTATTCTCTGATGCTTTTTTGAGTGTTTAAGAGACTACGTTGGTAAAGAATCAGAAGAAAATGTTTTCCATTGCTTTACTTATACGGAATCTCCACTTCTTACTATCCTCCTAGTATAGTAAAATGGTAAGGATTTTCAGCTGTCCTGAAAATTGAAAATGTTAGTCGCTAAGTAGTGTCTGACTCTTTGCATCTCCATGGACTGTAGCTCACCAGACTCCTCTGTCCACAGATTTCTCCAGGCCAGAATACTGGAGTGGGTTGCCATTCCCTTCTCCAGGGGATCTTCCCAACTCAGGGGTCAAACCCAGGTAGACTGCATTGCAGGCAGATTCTTTACCATCTGAGCCACCAGGGAAGCCCTGGTGCCATTTTATACACTCAGCTTGACTAAAATGACAAGGCTCATGTTGTGATTGTTGATTCTTCCTTTCCTTGAATTCGTTTGCACTTACCACATAGCTTCAGTATGATAGGTTATTAAAAAACTAATAACTAGTGAGTTTGATCAAATAACAAAATTATCTCCAATGACATCATTTTACTAAGAGGAGGAGTGAAGAAATGAGGAAATTGAGCCAAATGTACACACCAGTGTACAGATGGATGCTGCAGTGATGTTTCCTGGCCATGCGGGGACACTGTTTCCCTGCAAACAGCCCAGTGAACAACCAGTCTTTTTTTTTTTTTAAATCCACAAAACAGTGAAATACATTCTTAGGAATGAAAACGTCTACAATATAAATCCATTGCTGTCATTTATCATGCTGATAGAAAAATGAACCACACTCTGGCAGAAATGCTTTGAACTGAGAAACTAAATATTTGAAGTATGTTCTAAATAAGTCAAGGGGACTGATTATCTTGTTTGAACAAACCAGCTGCTGAACTCCAAGTTGTTTGCTCTACTAGAACAGGCCATATGGATTCAGAGTCCTGCTTATGTTCCATCAGATTTAAACTTTCACTTCAACTTAGGTAAAAATAGCTTGGTGCTTAGACTTCCAGTACTTATATATGCTCAATTCCTAGTTAGACATTCATCATTGCTGTTGTTTAGTTGTCAAGTTGTGTCCAATTCTTTGCCATCCCATGGACTGTAGCCCACCAGGCTCCTCTGTCCATGGGATTTCCCAGGCAAGAATATTGGAATGCGTTGCCACTTTCTTCTCCAGGGGATCTTCCTGACCTAGGGATCCAACCTGTATCTGCGGCATTGCAGGCAGATTCTTTACCGCTGACCCACCTGGGAAGCCCCATTTAGTTCAGTTCAGTTCAGTTCAGTCGCTCAGTCGTGTCCGACTTTCCGCGACCCCATGAACCACAGCACGCCAGGCCTCCCTGTCCATCACCAACTCCCGGAGTTCACTCAAACTCATGTCCACAGAGTCGGTGATGCCATCCAGCCATCTCATTCTCCGTCGTCCCCTTCTCCTCCCGCCCCCAACCTTTCCCAGCATCAGAGTCTTTTCCAGTGAGTCAACTCGTCGCATGAGGTGGCCAAAGTATTGCAGTTTTAGCTTTAGCATCAGTCCCTCCAATGAACATCCAGGATTGATCTCCTTTAGAATGGACTGGTTGGATCTCCTTGCAGTATAAGGGACTCTCAAGAGTCTTCTGTAATAATAGAAGCCTACAATAATAAGCTTTGGCATAAGAGCATGTAAAGAATGTGGGCTGGGTTATTTCGGTTGATAGAAGTAAACTGTTTCATAAGAACAAAGCACCTAGAGATGTCTTTTATCAGCACAGACAGGCCCAGCACCTCACAGTTGTGAAAATCAGAAACATCCTCCCTTTGTACAGCTAGTGCCCGCTCCTTGGCCGTGCCCCCCGACATTTACCACTCTCGAGGTAATTGCCTGATTGTTCTGTCAGGTCAGGGATGGTTTCTCTCTCAGTCCCGTGTCTCCTCGGTGCCTGTCACCAAGTACATTTGTGGGCTGAAGCTCCAAGTTTAGGGGACCCTATTTTAGGCTCTTGTGCATTCCCTTAATAGGCACTCATGTATTTTCTGAATTAAAGGAGAATTCCATCTTATTTCAGAATCTGTTTTGCTAAGGTTTCCTCTTTGTTCAACTATTACCTACAGGCTCAAAGAAAGGTCTCTTTCCCAGCAGCTTTCAAGTTAGGGTGACCAGCTGTCCCTCTTTGCCTTGGCCAGAGCAGATGCTCAGAACACAGGATTCACAGTGCTACAACTAGGCAAGAACTCGAACAAGCAGACAGGGACAAGTTGGTCACCCTATTAAAGGTATAAACTGTGAAAGGTGCCTGGGGATAGGGAAGCATTTTCAGTTTGACAACAAAAGAAAACCTCAGAGTGGGCATCCGGTCATGAGTCTGCTGGCTCACAGAGATGGAAGCTTTAATTGTGCTTACAGTTGGGAGATGAGATCAGATTCTCTGACTAGAGAAAGCCCTCGCCTGTGTGTGCAGTGATATGCAACCTTAAATGATGGTTGTTAAGCCAAAGGCTGACCAGAGAGGTGAATTTAAAAAAGCCTCATTACTGAGGACTGTGTTTTGTGAGCCTAATTGCCTCTCATCTGCTCTGTATATATTTTATACATGAACAACTTTCTGATTTAGAGATGGGATGGATAAAAAGCCTTCAGTAAAAAAAAAAAAAAAGAAAAATTGCCCTTAAAACCCTACCCAGATGTAGCTGCATTCAATTTAGAAAGATAACATTGGGTCAGATAAGGGTCGGCCAGTTCAACAATGGCGAGAGGCTGAAATTGTGACAGAGCAGGATTTGGACGTGTTGATGTGACAATGGAGAGTTGGCAGGAGTTGAGACATTCCACCCCCAGCCAAGTCCCCAAGCCATCAATCTCAGTGGCTTAAGCTGGAGATCAAAACACATTGAAATAGCAGTGTAGTCTCAAAAAATGTATTATCGTTTCAGATAGATGGCAATAAATATCCAGATTTGGCAGATGAAGAAGGTCTGTGTGTTCTTTTGGTGCAAACTTGAAACATTTGCTCATAAGTAGAAAAGAGAATTGGAAAACAAGCTCAGCTAGACCTGATAAAAGTGGTTAGGACATAAGAGCTTTGGGGAAAATGGGGGTGCATTCCCCCCCTTTTTGGTTTCTAGAGAATATGGCTCATTTGTACCAATTTAACATTTAGATTTTAAAATAGAATAACTGTTTCCAGTATTGATAAAAAACAAAGTGGAACCAATGAACTGTTCCATCTTCCAATAAGAAGTCTACAGAGGCCTTACCTTAATGAAGAAATAATAATGAGTGCTTGAATTATTTATAAACAAGTGGATAACATTAACTTCCCCCAATCTGACTCATCCTATAAATCTATCAATGAAACAGAGATTGGAGCTCACTCTTTTTTATAGCTTTCTGTCACCCCATTCAATCCCTCACCCTCCTTGATTACAATCCTAAAAGATGATGCTGTCAAAGTGCTGCACTCAATATGTCAGCAAATTTAGAAAACTCAGCAGTGTCCACAACACTGGAAAAGGTTAGTTTTCATTTCAATTCCAAAGAAATTTGGAATGCCAAATTGTGTGCAGTGCCAAACAATGTTCTAACTACTGCACAATTGCACTCATTTTGCATGCTAGCAAGGTAATGCTCAAAATCCTTCAAGTTAGGCTTCAGTCATATGTGACCCAAGAAATTCCAGATGTACAGGCTTGACTTAGAAAGGGCAGAGGAACCAGAGATCAAAGGGACAACATTTGCTAGATCATAGAGAAAACAAGGGAATTCCAGAAAAACATCTACTTCTGTTTCATTGACTACACTAAAGCCTTTGACTATGTGGATCCCAACAAACTGTGGAAAATTCTTAAAGAGATGGGAATACCATACCATCTTACCTGCCTCCTGAGAAACCTGTATGCAGGTCAAGACATGGAACAATGGACTGGTTCCAAATTGGGAAAGGAGTATGTCAAGGCTATATATTGATTATTTAGCTTATATGCAGAGCACATTATGTGAAATACTGGGATGGAATCAAGTTCGCTGGGAGAAATATCAACAACCTTAGATATGCAGATGATACTACTTTAATGACAGAAAGCAAAGAGGAACTAAAGAGCCTCTTGATGAAGGTGAAAGAAGAGAGTGAAAAAGCTGGCTTAAAATTCAACATTCAAAAAACTAAGATCATGGCATCCAGTCCCATCACTTCATGGCTAATAGAAGGGGAAAAAGTGGTAACAGTGATAGATTTTATCTTATTGGGCTCCAAAATTACTGTGGACGGTGACTACAGCTATGAAATTAAAAGACATTGCTCCTCGGAAGAAAAACTCTGACAAACCTAGACAGCATATTAAAAAGCAGAGACATCACTTTGCTAACAAAGGTCTGAATAGTCAAAGCTATGGTTTTTTCAGTAGTCATGTATGGATGTGAGAGTTGGACTATGAAAAAGGCTGAGCGCCAAAGAACTGATTCTTTTGAATTGTGGTACTGGAGGACTCTTGAGAGTCCTTTGGACTACAAGGAGGTCACACCAATCAATCCTAAAGGAAATCCACCCTGACTATTCATTAGAAGGACTGATGCTGAAGATGAAGCTCCAATACTTTGGCCATTTGATGTAAAGAGTTGACTTACTGGAGAAGACCCCGATGCTGGGAAAGATTGAAGGCAGGAGGAGAATGGGGACAGCAGAGGATGAGATGGTTGGATTGTATTGTCAACCTAATGGACATCAGTTAGAGCAAACTCTGGGAGATAGTCGAGGATGGGAAAGCCTGGCATGCTGCAGTCCATGGGGTCACAAAGAGCTGGACATGACTGATCAATAAACAACAACTCCGCCTATTCAGTCCTTCACCCTCCTTGTTCTAGACTTGGTAATTTCCTCATTCATTCACTCACTCACTCAACAAACATTTATTGAGCACCTACTGTGTGTCAGGATTTACGCTAAGTGCAGGAATAGAAGGAGTAATAAGACCTGATCTTGCAATCAATTAATTTACCCAAAGTCAACCAGTCACCGCAGACAGCTATACAGAGTGGAATATGTTGGGCAGAGGGGCCTAGAGGGAGCTCTGTGTCATGGGGGTTGGTGAGGGCACTTCTCTGTGTTAGTCATAAGCAAAGGTGTGATTATCACAATTTCAAGGGCTATGACCTAAATTGAATGAATGCCTGACTGTGCTCTGAGGGGCTTTTAGCCTTAGGTGGGAAAGAACAGTTTCTGGATGGGAAATCCATTAATGCAGTGGGGAGGTTACCAGGCTTGGCCAGGGGCTGAGAAGACTCTTCTCCCACATCTATCAGTGGGACATGTGTGGAGCTCTTGGCAGAAGACTCAGCAGCCAGGGATGTTCTGTACTGATTAGTAACCTGTCTATTCCCTCCCTATCTCCCTGATTCCCTTTACTTCCTCCCTACAAATCTATGTATTTATATGTCATATACATATTATATTGGATTGGCCAAGCAGTTTGTTCGGGGTTTTCAATAACATCTTACACACAAAAATCCGAGTGAACTTCTTGGCCAACCAATATAACACATATTGGGCGGACGAAAGAGTACATTTGGATTTTTCCATAGTATCACTCAGTGAAAGTTTGCGGTTTGTTTTGGCCTTCCTAAGTGATGCTAGTGGTAAAGAATCCACCTGTCAGTGCAGGAGACACAAGAGACCCAGGTTCGATCCCTGGGTTGAGAAGCTCCAGTCGAGAAGGAAATGGCAACACAATCAAGTATTCTTGCCTGGAAAATTTCATGGGCAGAGGAACCTGTCGGGCTCCAGTTCATGGGGCCACAAAGAGTCAGACACGACTGAGCGACTGAGTTCAGTTCAGATTAGTTCAGTTCAGTTCAGTCGCTCAGTCGTGTCCGACTCTCTGCGACCCCATGAACCACAGCACGCCAGGCCTCCATGTCCATCACCAACTCCCGGAGTTCACTCAAACTCATGTCCATCGAGTCGGTGATGCCATCCAACCATCTCATCCTCTGTCGTCCCCTTCTCCTCCTGCCCCCAATCCCTCCCAGCATCAGAGTCTTTTCCGGTGAGTCAACTCTTTGCATCAGGTGGCCAAAGGATTGGAGTTTCAGGTTCAACATCAGTCCTTCCAATGAACACCCAGGACTGATCTCCTTTAGGATGGGCTGGTTGGATCCCCTTGCAGTCCAAGGGACTCTCAAGAGTCTTCTCCAACATCACAGTTCAAAAGCATCAATTGTTCAGCACTCAGCTTTCTTTATGGTCCAACTCTCACATCCATACATCACTACTGGAAAAACCATAGCCTTGACTAGATGGACCTCTGTTGACAAAGTAATGTCTCTACTTTTTAATATGCTGTCTAGGTTGGTCATAACTTTCCTTCCAAGGAGTAAGCGTCTTTTAATTTCATGGCTGCAGTCACCATCTGCAGTGATTTTGGAGCCCAAAAAATAGTCAGCCACTGTTTCCCCATCTATTTGCCATGAAGTGATCGAACCGGATGCCATGATCTTAGTTTCCTGCATGTTGAGCTTTAAGCCAATGTTTTCACTCTCTTTCACGTTCATCAGTAGGCTCTTTAGCTCTTCTTCGCTTTCTGCCATAAGGGTGGTGTCATCTGCATATCTGAGGTTATTGATATTTCTCCCAGCAATCTTGATTCCAGTTTGTGCTTCCTCCAGCCCAGTGTTTCTCATGATGTACTCTGCATATAAGTTAAATAAGCAGGGTGACAATATACAGTCTAGACGTACTCCTTTTCCTATTTGGAACCAGTCTGTTGTTCCATGTCCAGTTCTAACTGTTGCTTCCTGATCTGCACACAGGTTTCTCAAGAGGCAGGTCAGGTGGTCTGGGATTCCCATCTCTTTCCACAGTTTATTGTGATCCACACAGTCAAAGGCTTTGGCATAGTCAATAAAGTAGAAATAGATTTTTTTCTGGAACTCTTGCTTTTTTGATGATCCAGAGGATGTTGGCAATTTGATCTTTGGTTCCTCTGCCTTTTCTAAAACCAGCTTGAACATCTGGAAGTTCACGGTTCACATATTGCTGAAGGCTGGCTTGGAGAATTTTAAGCATTATTTTACTAGTGTCAGATTAGTAGATGGCTCCTCAGTGACATCTAACAGAAAGTTCTAGAAGGAGATGCAGGCATCAGTGAGATCTATCCAGTTACAGAGAATGGAGTTCCCAGTAATCATCATGAAATAAATTTGGTTTCTGTAAAGAGGCATCAGAGAGGTTCTCTTTGACAGAATTGGTGGCAGAGAAATAGCTGCAGCCACATTTGAACTGCAGGCCTGTTCTCTCTGAATGGCACAGTGCTCAAAAACATCAGCGGGACGTGCATTCCTCAGTGTGCCACAGACCCACCTGACCTTACTGTCTTACTACATTTATCCAGGTAGATTGTGATGAAATTAAAATCTGCAGACCGTGGTGGAGAGGGAAGATTCTGGGTGTGGGAGGAGGGAAGCAGGGGTTTACTCCCACCCAATCTCTTCCTTATCTAGAATGACTTTATTGTTGTAAAGTTGGAGGTCATTTCCTATGCCAAGATTCAGTAATTCTAGACTGTATCTGTCTAGAAAGAGAGAAAGAGAGAGATTCATGATATGGTCAGAAACTAACAGAACTGTGTAAAAACCAAAGAAAGGGAGACTTCACTCCCTGGCGGTCCAGTGGTTAAGACTTCACCATCCAGTGCAGCGGGTGCAGGTTCAGTCCCCAGTCAGAGAGCTAAGATCCCACATCCCTGGCAGCCAAAAGCATAAAACACAAGAAAATATTGTTACAAATTCAATAAAGACTTTAAAAATGGTCCACATTAAAAAAACACATTATGAAAAAATAAAGTCATGTATTAGGATATATGCCGAGTTAAGGATGGAGTGGGAGGTTGGGGTTAGCAGATGCAAGATGTTATATATAGAATGGATAAACAACGAGGTCCTGCTGTATAGCACAGGGAACTATACTAAATATCCTATGATAAAGAATAATGGAGAAAAATTAACTATATATATATATACTTCCCTGGTGGCTCTAATGGTAAAGAATCTGCCTGCAGTGCAGGAGACCTTGGTTTGATCCCTGGGTCAGTAAGATCCCCCGGAGAAGGGAAAGGCTACCAACTCCAGTATTCTTGCCTGCAGAATTCCATGGACAGAGGAGCCTGGCAGGCTATATAGTCCATGGGGTTGCAAAGAGTCGGACACGACTGAGACACTAACCCTTTCACTTTCGCTAGGATAAACCAGAATGGGAAAGAATATTAAACTATATAATGTATAAAGGTATACGTTAAGCAGTCTATGTTAACAGAAAACATCCATCACATGAACGTGTTTAGTGATGACCACTGGCGTGGATTCTGCCTTCCTAGTGATGTTTAGGTGGTGAGGTCTCATGGTTCCCACCTAGAGAATTTGTGGGTCCCCGTCAGTTAACCTTCCCCTGGACTTTTCATGCGAGGTACAGTCAGAGAATGTGAATGGAGGGTGTTCCCCTGTGGGTCACAGACGTGTGATGTGTTTCAGGTCCCTCTGGGTCGCCCGGCCTGAACGGCTTGCATGGTTTGAAGGGTCAGAAAGGCAGCAAAGGCGCTTCAGGTAAGAGAGAACCTTTGCAAGAGGCTGAACAGCCGTTAACGAACCATGAGAGTCCACTGGTGTTCCCTCCCTTCGCAAGATACGGGCGCGAAACTGAGACACTGGTTTAGCTTAGATTCACCGTGTTGGAACTGTTTCTAGTTTTGATGATGACTTATCAAATGGGCACTTGAGAAAACCCAATTTAAGGAGTGGTGGGTTAACAGTGACTATTGTTGATACTGCTTGTGACTATCTATTAAAAATATTCTGCATAATCACTTAGGTGGAGCTAGATTTCAAAATGTTATGAATAACAAATAAATAGTCAGGATACTGGAGTATTGTTTCATGTGTTGTCATGCCAAGTTCAGCCACGTGGGTGTAATTAGTACTTCAGCATCCCTGGGTCGCCTGCTGTGAAAACAAATTACCTGAACAAATTGCTGTTATTTTTGATGCCACAAATAGGCTAATCATCAGCATCTTAGCTTGTTCTGTTATTTGAATAGAATTCATGTTGGTTGCATTAGTCTCTCAGAAAAAGAGCTTGCAATCAGACGAGGTAGCTGGAAGCAGACTTGCACATTTGTGAGACAGTGAGAAAAAGATTGAATTGTTGTGCTGCCGGGTTTGAATCTGTAGTTGGGGATGGACAAAACGTTTATAGGGTTTGGGTTTGAAAGATCAAGGCTTCATTTAGGTCACTTAGGATTGTTATTGGCTCTTCCAAATTGTTTGGTAAAATGTGTGCCCTCTCCAAGAAACGAGTGGAGTTCTGCCTTTTCAACGTGAAACCACACAATGGTTCTGTTTATTTGCCAGTTTCCATCTTAAATGTCAAGCCAGTTTATTCACAGTCACTTACTGTTCTATCCATTCGTTTCACTCTTAACGATTGTAGAGGTTGAAGGGTTGGTATTGTCACTAAGCGGTCGTGTTTTTAAATCTGGGAAACAATCATAAAAATAAATCAGAGCTACGCTGGACAGGTCTGATGGGTCCTAAGAGAGGGGACAGTGACCCCCGGAAGACTGAGCCATTCGGATCGCTCTTGTGGACAATGTTGGTCTCAGCAGAATGTGCTCCTTTCCTGTCCTGTGCCCATTGGGAAGCGGTTCCTTTCCAGCCCCCATGCCAGGGACACACCAGGAGAAGATGCAGTGCTAATGTTGTTTTCCTCATTAAGGTTCACATGAAATGGGCCCCCCGGGTCCAGTGGGAATGCCCGGCCCTAAAGGGGAGACAGGAGACCCTGGGAACCCAGGAATTTCTCCTCTGGGGCTTTTTGGAGAAAGAGGTCCCCCGGGTCCCCCAGGACCCCCAGGTAAGAAAGCAGCATGCTTTGCCCTTCGCTTGATAACTGAATCCAAACCTCCCAAATGTCGTGAGTCTAATAGCTGAATGTGTTCCTCCTCAGGGAGAGTTGGACTGCCTGGTCCTCCAGGTGCCCCAGGAAAAGCTCTTAAGGATGACATTCCAGACCCGGGTCTGCCTGGAGATCAGGGACCTCCTGGCCTCGATGGTCCAAGAGGTATGGGACAGTCACGGCAAAGGTGATGGTGCTGCTTTCCTTAGACGCTTACCAGCTCTGTTGGGATGGAGGAGCAGAGAGAATGGTCAAGTAGAAGCACGTCAGCAGCCCCATCAACCTGGCAGATGGAAAAGGGGGAGTGTGGGCAGTGGGGAGCGTCCGCAGGACCAGCGCTTAGACCCCTCACTCTTCTATTTCAACTCCCTCAGACCACCTCTGACACAGAGCAAGTCTTTACCATCGCTGGCTTGATGCTGAGCTTGAGGGGCAGAAGGGACCAGCAGGAGGCAGTCTCGTCATCCTTGTTGGTCTCAGTATCAGCACATAAAGCACTTCTTTCAGCCCAGAGATGACAGGACCCCTGCCTCTCTCTCTCTCTCTCTCTCTCTCACACACACACACACACACAGTCTCTTCATGTGCTGCTCACAGTACATTTTTTTCCTGTTATCAGTTCACTGGGATGAACTCTAGCAAGTCAATATTTAACAAAGTAAGACTGAACCAGAGCTGACTAGGGAGTTGGAACAAGAGTGTGGCTCAGTGCAGCCTTCTGCCAAACGCAGGCAGTCATATTCCTACTAGCTCATGGAACTCTTCCAGAGAGACAGAAACCTTTAAATCTTTAGGTTTTAGTGAGGGTGGGATAAAAACTATATAATTCTGCTTTACACTATGAAAAGCTGAAATGCCCCAAAATATGCTAAGAAGGTTAGAAGTTAAGAAGGAATAGAACTTGGGCTCAAATGCCATGTGTAGACAGTGGTTTTCAAATAGGATTTTACATTTAATTGAGTGGATATTCCTTTTTCATCACTAGCTTTTCTCTCTCTCTCTCTGGTTCATTTATTCTTGGCTGCACTGGGTCTTTGCTGCTGCACGAGCTTTCTCTAGTTGCAGTGAACAGGGGCTACTCTTGTTGCAGAGCACAGTTCTAGGGTGTGTGGGCTTCAGTGGTTGTGACACATGGGCTTAGCTGTGGTGTACAGACATTTGGGATCTTCCCTCACCAGGGATCAAACTCATGTCCCCTGCACTGACAGGTAGATTCTTAACCATTGGACCACCAAGGAGCCTAGTCAGACTTTCTTAAAAATCCACTATCTCTCTGTCCACCCACCATCCATCTATCCATTCATCCATTTACCCATCCACCCAACTATTCATCTGTCCATCCATCCATGTATCCATCTATCCATCCACCCATTTGTCCATCTACCCATCCATCCATTTACCCATCCATCTATTCAGCTATCTATCCATCTATCACATGAGAGCAACGGGAGGGCGATGCAAAGAAAAGTCGCAAACTGATGCTTCCAAAAGGAATGGCTCTGAAGGGAAGGAAGGTTTTGCATAGCTCATTTTGTTCTAATAGTTACTGACAGACTATTTACATTTCTCAACTTGGGCTTCAAGAGACATACTGCTTCACCTCTGATACTATTGACCTTCTTATTCTAATTCCTTGCATCCCTTGCTTGTAAACGATTAAATTCCTTTCCTTAACAAGCTCTTAGGCAGCCAGCATGCACATTTGTCTTTGACTGAAAGAATCTTTGTGTCTATTCGTGTGGTCAGGAAAACCCGGGCCTTCAGGACCGCCTGGGAGTGTCGACTTTCTGAAAGGGGAACCAGGAGACTATGGTCTGCCAGGGCCTCCAGGTCTCCCGGGCCCACCAGGCCCTCCAGGACACAAAGGCTTCCCAGGATGTGACGGAAAACATGGCCAGAAAGGTATGAATGCAAATAGTTCCTTTCAGTAGTATGAGATGACTTTCCCTATCTGGCTTGCAGGTCTGTGGTGTGCACCACTGTAAGGGCATTCTCATTTTCTATGGAAATAATGAATACATTTCCAAAATGTCCTGACTTGCCCAGAATCCTAAAATCTGCGTGACAGTCAGACAAGTAGGAAGGAGAAACACAAGTTCATCTTTAGTCCCTAATAACATGCTTGATAATCTTCTAGACAAGAAGTATACGGTAGAAATTGAATGCAAGCTACATATGTAATTAAAAGATGTAATAGCCACATTTTAAAAAGTAAAAAGAAACAGTTAAATAGTTTTTCCTACTTTGACATAATATATTCAAATATTATTACATTTTAACATAAAATCAATATAAATTATCAAAGGGATAATTACTGGAATGGGTGAATTTAACTCAGATGACCATTATATCTACTACTGTGGGCAGGAATCCCTTAGAAGAAATGGAGTAGCCATCATGGTCAACAAAAGAGTCCGAAATGCAGTACTTGGATGCAATCTTAAAAACGACAGAATGATTTCTGTTCGTTTCCAAGGCAAACCATTCAATATTACAGTAATCCAGGCCTATTCCCCAACCAGTAACGCTGAAGAAGCCGAAGTTGAATGGTTCTATGAAGACCTACAAGACCTTTTAGAACTAACACCCAAAAAAGATGTCCTTTTAATTATAGGGGACTGGAATGCAAAAGTCGGAAGTCAAGAAACACCAGGAGTAACAGGCAAATTTGGCCTTGAAGCACGGAATGAAGCAGGGCAAAGGCTAATAGAGTTTTGTCAAGAGAACGCACTGGTCATAGCAAACACCCTCTTCCAACAACACAAGAGAAGACTCTACACATGGACATCACCAGATGGTCAACACCGAAATCAGATTGATTATATTCTTTGCAGCCAAAGATGGAGAAGCTGTATACAGTTAGCAAAAACAAGACCAGGAGCTGACTGTGGCTCAGGTCATGAACTCGTTATTGCCAAATTCAGACTTAAATTGAAGAAAGTGGGGAAAGCCACTAGACCATTCAGATATGGTCTATCTGATTGGTTCAGATATGACCTTCTGATTATACAGTGGAAGTGAGAGATAGATTCAAGGGACTAGATCTGATAGATAGAGTGCCTGAAGAACTCTGGACGGAAGTTCGTGACATTGTACAGGAGACAGGGACCAAGACCATCCCCACGGAAAAGAAATGCAAAAAAGCAAAATGGCTGTCTGAGGAGGCCTTACAAATAGCTGTGAAAAGAAGAGAAGCGAAAAGCAAAGGAGAAAAGGAAAGATATAAGCATCTGAATGCAGAATTCCAAAGAATAGCAAGGAGAGATAAGAAAGCCTTCCTCAGTGATCAATGCAAAGAAATAGAGCAAAACAACAGAATGGGAAAAACAAGAGATCTCTTCAAGAAAATTAGAGATTCCAAGGGAACATTTCATGCAAAGATGGGCTCGATAAAGGACAGAAATGGTATGGACCTAACAGAAGCAGAAGATATTAAGAAGAGGTGGCAAGAATACACAGAAGAACTGTACAAAAAAGATCTTCACGACCAGGATAGTCACGATAATGTGATCACTGACCTAGAGCCAGACATCTTGGAATGTGAAGTCAAGTGGGCCTTAGATAGCATCACTATGAACAAAGCTAGTGGAGGTGATGGAATTCCAGTTGAGCTATTTCAAATCTTGAAAGATGATGCTGTGAAAGTGCTGCACTCAATATGCCAGCAAATTTGGAAAACTCAGCAGTGGCCACAGAACTGGAAAAGGTCAGTCTTCATTCCAGTCCCAAAGAAAGGCAATGCCAAAGAATGCTCAAACTACCGCACAATTGCACTCATCTCACACGCTAGTAAAGTCATGCTCAAAATTCTCCAAGCCAGGCTTCAGCAATGTGTGAACCGTGAACTCCCAGATATTCAAGCAGGTTTTAGAAAAGGCAGAGGCACCAGAGATCAAATTGCCAACATCCGCTGGGTCATGGAGAAAGCAAGAGAGTTCCAAAAAAACATCTATTTCTGCTTCATTGACTATGCCAAAGCCTTTGTCTGTGTGTATCACAATAAACTGTGGAAAATTCTGAAAGAGATGGGAATACCAGACCACCTGACCTGCCTCTTGAGAAACCTGTATGCAGGTCAGGAAGCAACAGTCAGAACTGTACATGGAACAACAGACTGGTTCCAATAGGAAAAGGAGTACGTCAAGGCTGTATATTGTCACCTTGCTTATTTAACTTATATGCAGAGTACATCATGAGGAATGCTGGGCTGGAAGAAGCACAAGCTGGAATCAAGATTGCTGGGAGAAATATCAATAACCTCAGATATGCAGATGACACTACCCTTATGGCAGAAAGTGAAGAGGAACTCAAAAGCCTCTTGATGAAAGTGAAAGAGGAGAGTGAAAAAGTTGGCTTGAAGCTCAACATTCAGAAAATGAAGATCATGGCATCTGGTCCCATCACTTCATGGGAAATAGATGGGGAAACAGTGGAAACAGTATCAGACTTTATTTTTTGGGGGCTCCAAAATCACTGCAGATGCTGATTGCAGCCATGAAATTAAAAGACGCTTACTCCTTGGAAGGAAAGTTATGACCAACCTTGATAGTATATTAAAAAGCAGAGACATTACTTTGCCAACAAAGGTCCATCTATTCAAAGCTATGTTTTTTCCAGTAGTCATGTATGGATGTGAGAGTTGGACCATAAAGAAAGTTGAGCGCCAAAGAATTGATGCTTTTGAACTGTGATGTTGGAGAAGACTCTTGAGAGTCCCTTGGACTGCAAGGAGATCAAACTATTCAATTCTGAAGGAAATCAGTGCTGAATATTCATTGGAAGGACTGATGTTGAAGCTAAAACTCCAATACTTTGGCCACTTGATGCGAAGAGCTGACTCATTAGAAAAGACCCTGAACTGGGAAAGATTGAGGGCAGGAACAGAAGGGGATGACAGAGGATGAGACTGTTGGATGGCATCACCAATTCGAGGACATGAGTTTGAGCAAACTTCGGGAGTTGGTGATGGACAGGGAGGCCTGACGTGCTGCAATCCATGGGGTCACAAAGAGTCGGACACGAGTGAGTGACTGAACTGAATATTTGGGGACCTTAGTTATTGGCTGTAACAATTTTAGAGAATTTTAAGGTTCATAGGACATTTTGTTGAGAAGAGACCAATAAATTTATCCATTTTACCTCCCTTATGTCATAAATAAGGAAACTTGATACCAAGATGCAAATCTTGAACTTTGCAGGAGCCTAGTAACTAGCACTCTGTCTGATTTCTAAAACAAATGTGAAATAAGTAAACAATTAGAGCAGAGGGAAGGTCAGAATCACCATGAGGCTGCTATGACTAGAACACAAATGGCATCCCTGAAATTGTGCAGTGTATAACCTGTACAACAGTACTCAGCAATCCTATTCACCTTTATTAGTGGTAAAATCAATTTTAGAAATTGTGGCTTATATCTGCAGGTATTTTGACTTCTAATTACTAAACTTCCAGATTGGACAGATACACCTAGCATTCAAGTCACCAAGAGAGAGGAAGGGGGCTGTCTATACAGCCTTGTTCCTCTCCCTAATAAGTCACTCCTCCTCCCCAGTGGCTTCCCTAGAGAATTAGCTTTCACCTGGAAATATACTTCAGGATTAGGGAAATAGCAAGACATATAAATAATAGCAACCTACAAAAGGATATACCAAGAGTTGGAAATATTGGTAGAACCTCTAATCATGCTTCTTAACTCCCATTCCAGTTAGCCTAGGGCCAAAGAGTGCTTAACTGTTAAAAGGATGAGGGAATTTCTTCAGCGTACCTTTTTTAGACTTATTCAGTGGGAAATATTTGATCTTTTCCATAAATTATTATTAGAAATCCACAGAAATATAGTAGTGAACAAATTCAAAAGGAGTACCCACTAATTAAGTTAAATATATGGCTTCATAAGAAAGATACTCACATTAAAGTATCCATCTATATTAACTGAGTTGGACCATAAAGAAGCCTGAAGTGTTAGTCACTCAGTTGTGTCTGACTCTGCGACCCCATGGACTATAGCCCTCCAGACTCCTCTATCCATGGAATTTTCCAGGCATTTGAGAAGTATAGGAGTGGGTTGCCATTTCCTACTCCAAAAGAAGGCTGAGCACTGAAGAACTGATGCTTTCGAATTTTGGTGCTGGAGAACACTTTTGAGAGTCCCCTGGACAGCAGGGAGATCAAACCAGTCAATCTTAAAGGAAATCAGCCCTGACTATTTATTGGAAGGGCTGATGCTGAAACCGAAGCTCCAATACTTTGGCCACTTGATGCAAATAACTGACTCATTGGAAAAGACCATAATGCTGGGAAGGATTGAAGGCAGGAAGAGAAGGGGACAACAGAGGATGAGATGGTTGGATGGCATCACTGACTCAATGCACATGAGTTTGAGCAAGCTGCGAGAGATAGTGAAGGACAGGGAAGCCTGGCGTGCTGCAGTCCATGGGGGTCACAGAGTCTGACACGACCAAGCAACTGAACAAGAACAGTGCTACATGAGAGACATGCTTTGGGTGGTGAGGCACACTTCTCTGAGTGCTTATTGCAAAGCAGCTGGACTTGGGTTGGGATTCCAGGGAGGCCTCCTTGGTGTGATCTGCACCCTACAGGATGTGGAGGACTTCCTGGATGAGGAGGAGGGAAGGAACAGTGTGTATGAGGCACCGAGTGGCTGGTCTGGCTGAAATTGAGAGCGTGGGGAAGAGAAGAGTGGAATATCAGGGTCAGGGTGGGTGTTCCCAGATAGTGGAGCATCTTTCCTAATTTTCCCTTTCCTTGGCAGTCCTTTGACTGTCTCCAGAGAAAGTTCAGGGTTACTAGGTTTTCATCCTCAGTTTTGTTTTGGTCATGGAACGATTTTCCTTTGTCCTGTTGATGGATTGAGGCAACTTTTCTCAGCCTTCCAGAAGAAAGAGGGAGCTATTCTCCAGTCCGGTGCTGGCTGTGCCCTGCACTTTGCTGGAGTGAACCTCTGAATTCAGTCCATCAAGCTGTTGTTGTCTTTATAATGCTTCGTTCTATTGCCCTCCTTTTCATCTTTCTTTTAGGACCAATGGGATTCCCGGGGCCACAGGGGCCACCTGGAAGTCCTGGGTCACCTGGAGACAAAGGTTTACCTGGACCTCCAGGCAGACAAGGGCCTTTGGGTCCTCCGGGTAAGCTTCTAATGCCTAATCATCTCCACCTAGCCTACATGGAGTGTTTTTAAAAAAATATTTACTATGAGGGTCATCTTTCAGAAAGTAATTATTCTGAAATTATCAGCAAATTCTAGTAGTTGAGCTCTTTTTTATAAAGATTATGTTTATCTTAAGCTGCATGACAGAGTCTCAGGTTTGGAAACTTACCTATAATTAGAACAAGTGAGTTTGAAAGTTAGGAGTTGGTTTTACATATACTATTTCTAAGGTAAATAAACCTTGTTCCTTTACACAGGATCCTAAGATAGACTTGATTGTTGTATGTGAACATTGTATATTCAATTCTTATCTCCAAATTCCCTACCATTAATTTTTCTAGATGTTTTATTTTAATGTTTCTTGTCAAGTACATTAGTTCCTATGAAGATGAAAGGCTATTTGATTTTTCAGCTCTATAGACAACAGGTTTTCATCAGAAAGTCAAAAGAAGTCAAAGAAGAGTTGGAAGGGCACATATGTATATCTGAGATTGGCAGAAGTCATATCTTTCAGGATCCTAAGTCAATATGACAGCAGTGTGGTATCAGTTCTGAATATTTTGCAATCTCTTAAATTAGCACTCTAGTCCAAAGAGTAAGAAAACTGTTCTGCTTTTTGATGGACCACAGAACAACATGATGAAGAACTACTATGATTCATCTTGTATTTCCTTTCTGTAAATAATCTATAAAACTTGGCAAATTAATATGGAATTTCCAGAATCCTTTAAAAGGATAGAATTTTTCCATACATTAAATTAGAGCATATTTGCCATAAGAAACCAACTCGAATTTTATATTGCACAACAGGGTTTCATTTCAGGTCTTTCTAGATACGAAAACTTCATTCATCATAGCCATTCTTGTCAGTAACAGGAATGTGGACTTTTTATGTAAATAAGATGCCATCGTTCTGCTTGTTGTCTATGCTGTCTTCAAATTATTATTTGTGTTCTCAATCTATTTCACTTTTGTCCTAACTTACACATTTATAATCTCTTTCCACCTTATGAAAATTGTTGTCTGGCCTCCCATTTTTGGCTTTGGATCTCTTCAGGTTCCAGAGGTAAGCATTGCTGTAAAATGAATAATTTCCTTTAAATCCTGTTTCTAGTCATTTTCATACTTGCTTTTTTCACTGTATTTGTGAGGGCAACTTTGTTCAATTTTTCAGATGGGGTGCTGTAACTATATTAGGTTTTAATGCTTCTGCTTCCTCATTGCAGATATAGTAACCCTATTTTAGAGAGTCCCCGTGCTGAACCTCCTTAGAGGTTGTCAAGGCGGTGTAGAGACTCGGCTTATATAATTCAGTTCAGGCACAGGGTATGAGCTTTCTCTGTGAGATGCTCCAGTACATACCAGTGTAAGTTTCCTTTCTAAATTCTGCAATATAAATATAGAGAACATCCCTAAAATAAACAATATCAACAACATGAAAAGATGGGTCCTGACCACCCAGTAAGGGGCTGTGACAAGCCTTTCCCGTCACACCCGAGGTCCATTTTCAACGAGCAAGTTCCTTTGTGTATTAAAATGAAAATGCCATTCTTTTCAACTAAGTGTGCACTTAAACCTCTACAATGCAAAAGCAACATATGATTTTGTGTCTGGCATTTTCAAAGAGAATAAAAAGAGTTTCTCAAAAGAGGGGAAGAAAAACCCTGAATGTGGGCATTTGTTCTTTCCAGGCGACTGTTATTAACCCCAAGGAATGTTGCCCTGAATACAGATGCTGTATATTATTTTTAGAGCCCTTAGAAGAGATGCCTCAGCCCCTTTCTTTAAGCTTCTGGTCTGTCAAAAAGTAAAGAAAAAGCAAAATCAGAATTTTAAGAAATCTTGCTGCTTTTAACGTTTATATTTTTTAAATTATTGTTGTATATTTAATGTTTTCACTTCAGTCTTTTTAATGTCTGTGACTATATATATAGTCACAGTATATACTGTGACTCACTAGATGATAACGTCAACATCCTAAATATTAAGTACCAGCCAAATACCCAGCCCTGCCTTTACTCACCTGCTTTCTCTCCACTCCCACTGGTGAATTTCCACTGTAACATCAGATTATCTAGGAAAAATAAGAACTATACCTCTCTCAACTCACCCAGAGTAAAAAAGCAAAGTTTTACATTAAACCGTTCATACTGTAAAAAGACCTCTAACTTGGTGTTATTTGTGGTTTCATACAATATTTTCCAGAGGGTTAAATTCCAAACTGCTTATAGCATTCAAGTACATTTTCCATAGACACAGTTACTATCATGTAGACTCCGTTGCCGTTATGGCCAGGTTTTCTAGGATTTTCTCACTGCTTTATCATTGTTTTTCAAATTATTTGGCACATTTGTATGAATTTTAAGAAAATGATAACTAATAAAGGGCGTGCTTTACAATATGTTGCACTTCTTAGAATTCAGGACATAGATGTTCAGAGTCCTTAAGGAGGGCAGTATGGGGTGGGGGTGAAGAGCACTGTTTTGGAGACAAGGTGTCTTGGATTTTAATCTAGACTATGCCACAAACTGGCTGCATGACGTTTATTTGTCAATAAATAAATGTCATTTATTTCCCAGGGCCTGAGTTTTCTTCCCCTGTAACATTCTAATGATAGCAGCACATACACACAGCCTGGGTGGGAACATTCAGTCATAAAACACTTAGCATGAGATCTGTTGCATGTTGAGCTTTGCTGGTGGCTCAGATGGTAAAGAGCCCACCTGCAAGGCAGGAGACCTGGGTTTGATCTTTGGATCTGGATCCAGAAGATGCCCTAGAGAAGGGAATGACTGTCCACTCCAGTATTCTTGCCTGGAGAATCCCATGGACAGAGGAGCCTGGCGGGCTATAGTCCTTGCAGTCCCAAAGAGTTGGACACGACTGAGTGACTAACACTTTCACTTCTCATGCATGATAAAGTGTCCACTAGGTGTTAGCGGTCATCATTTTTGCTTAGAGCTATTATTTCTTGTCCTTTGTGGAATGATTGCAGGGAGACTGAATGAAGATTTAGGGGGAAAAAAAACTGTCTTAAAGATGTGAATGTAACCAAGAATTAAAAAAAAATTTCAACCTTTAGGGCTGCAATTTTCAAAGTGAGATTCCCACATCAATACCATTGAGCTCATCCGAGCACTTATTAGAATATGCAAATTGATGCCCCCTCCCCCAGACCTATTGACTCAGAGACTCAGGGCCCTAACAAGCCTGAGAGATTCATGATGTATTCAGGTCACAGCTGCAGCTTTCCAGTGGTGCTTCTTAGCCCGGGCGAATATTGGAATCATCTGGAAAGTTTAAAAAATTATTGATGCTTCGATTTCACTCACACAAATTCGTTTTTAGTAATCTAGATGGGGTGCCGACAGTAGTACTTTAAAAAAAAATTGGACTACAGTTGCTTTACAGTGCTGTACAACAAAGTGAATCAGCTATATGTATACATATATCCCCTGCCTCTTGGACCTCTCACCCCATCACCCATCCCACCCGCCCAGGTCATCACAGGGCACCGAGCTGAGCTCCTTGAGCTACACAGCAAGTTCCCACTAGTTATCTGTTTTACACATGGCAGTATATATATATTAATACGTCAATCCCAATCTCCCAATTCATTCCCTCCCCGCCCCGTGCTCACATTTCCCTTCTTATGTCTGCATTCCTGTTCCTTGCCTGCAGATAGGTTCATCTGCACCATGTTTCTAGATTCCACAGCAGTATTTTTGAAAAGCTCTGCAGATGGATTTATTGTACAGTCAAGCTTGAGGTCACTGCCCAGGCTACATCCTGTACCAATTAAACCACTATTTCTCAGATGGGGCCCAGATATCTGAATGTTTATAACTCTCCTGGATAATTTCAACGTGTACTCAAGGTTGAAAATCACTGCTGCCTCAGTGCCTCTAGCCATCCTGAAATCATGTCTTCTTGAGTAGCAGACACTCTGGAAACCCAGCTGACTGCAGTGTAGACGGCTGAATTAAAGCAATGTTAAGCTGAGTGTGAGGAACCCACCAGGACCTCTCCCACGCCACCTGTGGCTGGCACCTAGTAAGAAATGGCCCAAAGATGGCAAATCCTGTAAAGTTCACCAAACGGTCACTGTCTCAGCCAGATTTCACTATTTCCTACTTCTTTGGCTTCCTCTGAAATCCCATTCACTCATTCGTTCAGTCACGCAGTGAAAAGTTTTGGAGAAGTTTGCCTGCCCCACATAGTGAACAAGACAAAGTCCTGCCTTCACAGAGCTGACACTGGATGGCTGAACATTCCTGATAACATTCCAGCGTGGTGTCAGAAGCCCATCCAAATTGCAAAAGGCACTGGTTCATAAGCATTTGAACCCTTTATACAGGTGGTGATTCCAATTTCAGGTGAGCCTGGGCCCCCAGCAGACTTGGATGCCTGCCCCCGAATCCCAGGGCTTCCTGGGGTAGCAGGCCCGAGAGGACCGGAAGGAACCATGGGGCTTCCTGGCATGAGAGGCCCGCTGGGACCAGGTATGAACCTCACTCTGATTTCTGGCTTTGAATTGCTGAAATGAAAATCTGGGTGTTTGCTATGTCGGTTTTTGTACGGAGCCTAAACAACTCTTGGGAATCAAGCATGAAAATCTCCTTCCCCTTTAACATTTTTTCTACATTTATCCAAAGGTTTAATCATGTAGTAGGGGGATCTATGGGCTTCCCAGGTGGACCTAGTGGCAAGAACCCACCTGCCAATGCAGGAGACATAAGAAATCAGGGTTTGATCCCTGGGTCAGAAAGAGCCCCTGGGGGAGGTCATGGAAACCCACTCCACTATTCTTGCCTGAGAATTCCATGGACAGAGGAGCCTGGCAGGTCCATAGGGTCACAAAGAGTCGGACTTGACTGTAGCGACTTAGCATGCATGCACGCAATGGGATCTACAATATCCCTTCTATTTTTGGGGGAACACCCATTTTAACTTTTATCCTTGGGCGGCTTTTGGACATGAGGATTTTTTTTCCCCTGAGAAATAATTATCTGCCTCAATTATTTATTTGTTTGGCTCTCTCAGGTCTTAGCTGTGGCATGCAGGCCTAGTTGTTCCATAGCATGTGGGATTTTAGTTCCCCAACCAGGGACTAAACTCATGTCCCCTGCATTGCAAGATGAATTCTTAACCACGGGACCACCATGGAAGTCCCTGGCCATGAAGCTTTGAAATCTCTTAGCATCACTGAGTAAATGCTCTACAAGTAGTCACTATTAGGTGTTGATTTGACCTTGAATTAAAAACTGTTGAATCAGGGCTCAATGGAGCAGAAACAGCCTAAAAGAAGGGAGGAGGAGGTGTATTTCTTGGAAGAGGAAGAGGAAAGAGGGAGAGGGTAACTCTAAATTCTGGCAAAGATGGCCTTATTTACCTAACGGACTTGGGCATTGCTCAGTCATTGTCAGGGCGGCAGGATTCTTAAGTTCTAAACCAAACCATTCATTTCATAACATTTTGCGGGAGGTAGTGACCAAAAACGTCCCATGAAAAAGAAATGCAAGAAGGCAAAATGGTTGTCTGAGGAAGCCTTACAAATAGCTGAGAAAAGAAGAGAAGTAGAAGGCAAAGATAAAGGGAAAAATACACCCAACGGAATGCAGAGTTCCAGAGACTAGCAAGGAGAAATAAGAAAGCCTTCTTAAGCGAACAAAGCAAAGAAATAGAGGAAAACATTAGAACGGGAAAGACTAGAGATCTCTTCAAGAAAATTGGAGATATCAAGGGAACGTTTCACACAAAGATGGGGACAATAAAAGACAGAAATGGTATGGACCTAACTGAAGCAGATGATATTAAGAAGAGCTGGCAAGAATACACAGAAGAACTTTACAAAAAAAATCTTAATGACCCAGATAACCACGATGGTGTGATCACTCACGTAGAGCCAGACATCCTGGACTGTGAAGTCAAGTGGGCCCTAGGAAGCATTACTATGAACAAAGCTGATGGAGGAGACAGAATTCCAGCTAAGCTATTTCAAATCCTAAAAGATGATGCTGTTAAAGTGCTGCATTCGATATGCCAGCAAATTTGGAAATTTGGAACCCTTATTGGTTTGGGTCACCTTTCCTTTTCTGAAGGAGATTGTTTCAGCAGGGTGAGTGGGGCATTAAGGACCACTCCAAGTTTGGTTGTGAAGGATCAACTGCCCCACAGAGGTACCACCTCCGCTTAAAATAATATGGTTTTCTTCCTGTTTTCCGTCAAGACCTCTTTCATTTCTGAGCTGATCTTGTAGCCAAGTGCTGCAGCTGAGATCTACAGAGGAAAAAAGGAACTTCTGGCTCCTTCCTGCCCAATCTGAGTGGGTAATGGCCACACCAAGTAAAACTTGAATCTGTTAAGAACCCTGGATAACAGGTCTAATGGTTTTCTCCTCATGTGTCTCTTTCATCTCTACAATTATCCTTCCCCAGTGGCCCTCAAAGGCTGAGGCTTTTAAAAATGGTTTCCGTTCTGGGTTGAACTGTTACTATCTTATGGACATTCCTGACATCTTGTTTGGGAGCGTTTATCTTCAACACTTGACCCTCTCAGAAGAGGGACTCCATCCGACAGTGCTGGGCTTTCAGATGTAGGTCTGTTCCTGGCGCTGTGGTAAAGAATCTGCCTGCTGATACAGGAGACACAGATTCGATCCCTGGGTCAGGAAGATCTCCTGGAGAAGGAAATGGCAACCCACTCCAGTATTCTTGCCTGGGAAATCCAACAGACAGAGGAGCCTGGTGGGCTTCAGTCCATGGGGTCGCAGAGTCAGACTCCACCGAGCACACATTTATTTTTCTGCTCCTGCAAACAAGTTCCAGATGAAAAGTTCTGGGCCTACATGTCAAGTTAACAAAAGCCTTCCTTCCTGGGGCTCAGAAAATGTTATCCGCTTACAATTTCCGTTTGTCTTCCTCGAAAGGGAGCAAAGCCCATATTGTAACATCTGGTCGAGGGACTCTTTTCCAGATGGCCAGTGGGCTTGCTGCATGTGGGGACTAGGGAAGAAACGGCTACTGCCTTCTCTGCGATCCTCCTGTTGTTTTGCTGGCTCGTTAACCCTGGGTAGCCCTTTCCCGAATCACCCTATGGCCATGTGTTGGAACCATGTCTTTGGATGGGAAAGAGAAGAATGCTCTGATCTCACCGCGGGGCCCTAGGTTCCTTCCAAACTAACAGAGACTCTTTGAAGCTGGTGGAAAGATAGCAGTGCCATTTAGGAACAGGCTTCTGCCAAGGTAGACAGGGAGGGGCACCCCTTCCCTCACTAGGGAGGAGGAGAGGGGTTCCTTTCTCACTTACTGAGAGATGACCATGTAAGAACACAGTCCAGGCGTGCAGCACGTTCCAAGAGAATTTATGATCCAAGAGGTAAGGAAGTGACATGACAGCACCGCCAAAGCCAGGAGCACCCCTGATGCCCACATCAAATGTACTGCAACCAACATCGAGTACGGGGGCTGCTGGTTGTGAGACAAAAAGAGGAGGTTTGTGGGGGCCACTCAGGCAGGGGATGCAAAATGTAAAGGTTTGGGGGGCATGCATTTCAGATGGCTCTAAGGGGGGCCTGTGTGAGAAGGGAGCCGAGTGAGACGTCTGGTCCCCTGAGTGCGGCAGCCCTCCTCCATTCCCTCAGGAGGCTCCTGCTGCCTCAGAGAACACAGCCCAGTGCAGAAAAGTGAGGCAGTTCCTGAAGTGAAGCCTCTTTGACATAATGATTGTTTTTAGGCTGATTTATGGCAGAAAGAGAGAGAGGTCGGCTAGAGAAGGACAGTGACCTAGGAAGGGAGGGAGATTAGACACCGGAAACCTCGAGGGGCTAGTAATTCAGATAATTACGGTAAGGGCTGCAAGCTCTCCCACAGGCAGGGACCAAATCTGCTTCCCAGACCAAAACAGATCACGGCTGATAAATTAATGCCTTGGCCAAAATAAACCAAACACTTAAAGAAAGAACTGCTCAAGTCTCAGGGTGACAGCTAGCTCACAGGGCCCCAGGGAGCACTCCTGAGCCCTGTGGCTCGTCCTGAGCGCAGGACTGGTGATACCTGGCACAGCCTGTGCACTTGGCCTGCTGGGTCCGCGTCCTCTGCACACATGACCCTCACCGTGGCCTCTCTGAGCCTCCGTCTCCCCACATGGTAGCACCTAGTCGTGTGGCTTCTGTATAGACTGAATCAGATAATTTCACATAAAAAGATTACCCTGCTCCCTAGTGCTTTGAACCCTCAACAAACAGCTGGTCTTTAAAAGTTGCTTCTCTTGCTTTAAATTTAACCTGCTGCTGCTGCTGTTAAGTCGCTTCAGTGGTGTCCGACTCTGTGCAGCCCCATAGATGGCAGCCCACCAGGCTCCCCCGTCCCTGGAATTCTCCAGGCAAGAGTACTGGAGTGGGTTGCCATTGCCTTTTCCGAAATTTAACCTGACTCTCTCAAATGAATGCTGTTCAGTTGTATTCATTCCTCCATTCAGGCTTCTAAAGCATCATTATTAAGGAGAATATTCAATGACAAAAGCCATAGATGTTCAGTGTAAAAAAAAAACAAAAACGCAACCAGGTCAAAATACAAGACTACGAAGAAAATATGAAAATGCCTCACTCAACACCTTGCTGGTCTGGCTTCAGATCCTGGCTCTGCCCATTCCTGGCTCACTGAAGTTACTTGACCTCTTGGAGTCTTAATTACTCCAACTGCCAAGTAGAGGTGGTATAATCCCAACTTCACATACCTGCAAAATGAACGAGCCAAAGGAGCTGTGTCCAGATGGGAGGCCCAGGCTGCCAAGTGGAATTCAGGAAGTAAATGCTAGCCTAGCAGGTGTCACATCATTGTCACCATTGCTGTCGTGAACTTTCCTGCAGGGTGCAAAGGAGAGCCCGGGCTGGATGGCAGGAGGGGTGAGGATGGCCTCCCAGGGTCCCCTGGGCTTCCGGGACATAAAGGTGACATGGGAGAAGCAGGCTGTCCAGGAGCACCAGGTAAAGCGTTTCCATTTCTCTTCTTTTCTCTGGCCCAGTGAATCTGAGAACTGTGTACAAGGTCCCTGGCCTCTCAAACATTTGCCTTAGATACCAACTCACCAGGCTTTAGGGAGACAGAGCAATAGGAACAGAAAAGAATGGACTCCCCACGTTCTAATTGATACTTGACCATCATAAAAACGGGTCAAGGCCTTGTGTCCATTACTCTTCCAAAGCACTATTCATAATCATAAAAGGCTCAGCCATTTCTGCTGTTCACTTTCCCAGTGTGAGCCTGGCATGGCTTTACCATTGAGAGGCTATAGTAAAGATCTTAGGGTTGGCAGGGGTGGTCTCACGCCTATAACTGGCTGAATCACTTGGACTCTGGTTTTCTGAGTTCATTCCTCTCATCATACAGCCATCAATACATTTTGTTGCTCAGTTGCTCAGTTGTGTCTGACTCTTTTCCGACCCCTTGGACTGCAGCACACCAGGCTTCCCTATCCTTCACTGTCTCCTGGAATTGGCTCAAACTCATGTCCATTGAATCGATGATGCCACTTAAAAAGAATACAAGGCTTTTCTTTAAAAATACTTGAGAGTGGGCCTTCGGTGAAGGCAGATAAGAACACTTTAGAATATAAATATGAAATATAACTCATCAAGCAATATGTTAGGGCCTGAAGACTCCCAGATACAGTCTCCTCTGTGGAGAGTATCTGGCAGTACCAGGTTAGTAATGAGAAGCAGGTGAAGGGGTGCGGGGGAGCTGGGATGCTGAGGAAGGGGCCTTGGGAAAATGGGGGCTGCAGTCTGAAAGCAGGGCTTGGCTTCTATTGTGTGGAAATTGTGGCCATGTAGACGTGTGGGTCCACTGTTCCCTATACTCTGCTTTTCTAGTCTGAAATCTTAACTCCTCAAATCTTGGTAAGTCAAACAAAACACATGAGCAGGCCTGATGCAGCCCACAAGCTACCAGGTTGTAATCTCTGGTTTACAGCATAGATGAGAAGAGCTGCCAGTCTCCCAGAAACAAAAACTTTTAACAAATACCGTTTTTAAAGATGTCAAAGTCTAACTCCACCCTCCGCTTTTGGCAATTAGAAGTAGCCACTGACCTTCTTCAGTAGGTCACCCACTTAGAGAGGCCAAAGGAGATGTCCCTGCTCATATTCCGTAGAGCTGTTCATTTCCTACCAGTCAGTTAGAGATCTAGAATTTGGGCTTCTTCCACCTTCCTTTCTTATAAAAGAAGAGATACAAAGCCAAACATGTGGGCCTCCCTGGTGGCTCAGCGGTAAAGAACCCGCCTGGCAATGCAGGAGACCCAGATTCAATCCCTGGGTTGGAAAGATCCCTTGGAGTAGGAAATGGCAACCCACTCCAGCATTCTTGCTTGGGAAATCCCATGGACAGAGGAGCCTGACAGGCTCTACAGTCCCTGGGTTGCAAAGAGTCAGACATGACTTGGCAACTAAACAATAATCACAATGGATTCTAAACCCTTGTGCTTCTTAGAATGGAACTGACAATATGGGAGAACCATAGAATGAGTCTGGGAGGTATAAGACAGACCAACTTTTGAGATTCACCTTTTCAGATAGCAGACTCCTAATCTAGTTGGATGGAGAAGGAAACGGTAACCCACTCCGGTATTCTTGCCTGGAGAATCCCATGGACGGAGAAGCCCGGTAGGCTACAGTCCACCGGGTCGCAAAGAATCGGACACGACTGAGCAACGGAATGGAACGGAATCTAGTTGGAAGAGTCTCGGAGATCCCGTACTGGCTGTCATTACCCTATTGTAGTTCTTCTCAGCACTTATCCTTTATTAAGTATTTCATAGTTTACCTTTTCATTATGCTTATTGCTTGTCATTTCTCCTCTTCAAGTAGAATGTAAGCTGTAGGAGGGCAGGTATTCTCAGCTGTTTCTATGCTCATGTAACCCAAGCAGCTAGAAGCTGCTAAACCGTGTCCTTGTTGAATGAGTTGTTGGGGTGCACTGCAGTTGTGTGAGGGGGACATTCCTCTCTGCTCTCTGAGTACTTAGCATAGCACCAGACAGAGGTCCTTGGAAATATCTGTTAAACTGAACTCCCTAAACCACCTTTCTTTATGTTTCTTTATTCTTCCAGGCCCTCCTGGGCCCGTAGGGGATCCTGGGCCCATAGGGTTTGGCCCTGGATACCTCAGTGGCTTCCTCCTGGTTCTTCACAGTCAGACGGACGGAGAACCCACCTGCCCCATGGGCATGCCCAGGCTCTGGACTGGGTATAGTCTCCTATACCTGGAAGGACAGGAGAAAGCTCACAGTCAAGACCTAGGTACGTAGATGGCACGTGGTCACCCAGGTTCATTGCTGATGAGCAAAACTTTCGGGTTAGTGTCATGGATTCATCAACATCTTAAATGATCACTCATCTTCTATGAGATTTTTCTTTCTTCAACTACCATGCTGATTCTCAACTAATTCTGTTACATCTATGACCCTGTGAGGTGCCAAGAAAGCTCATTCTAGCTATATCATTATTATATTTTTATTTCTAATTTTAAATACTAATTATTGTAAAATTTAAAATGATAAATATTATTAAATTTTCATAAAAGTTTTAAATTATTATAAATAATTATTTTATAATTTAGGTTATTTATAATTTTTAATAATTATTATAGTCTGACTTTAAAAATAATTCTTCCTCAGTAAGTATAACTCTGACATAAAACACAATTTTTATTTCCCAATGTAAATGATTTAATCAGGATATGGTTGGTTCCTGAAGATGCTGCCTCAATCCCTGAGTCGATAAGATGCCCTGGAGAAGGAAATGGCAACCCACTCCAGTATTCTTCTGGAATTCACTGTCAAATGAAATACATTTGACAAATAACATGATGTAAGTTTAAGGTGTATAAGGTGTTGATCTGATCCATATATATATATCATAATGACTTCATTGTATCGATTGTTGGCACCTCCATCATATCACATAGTTATCATTTCTTTTTTGTGGTGGGAATAATTACTATCTAATCTCTGAAACTGCAATACTTTGGCCACCTCATGCGACGAGTTGACTCACTGGAAAAGACTCTGATGCTGGGAATGGTTGGGGGCGGGAGAACAAGGGGACGACCGAGAATGAGATGGCTGGATGGCATCACCGACTCTGTGGACAGGAGTTTGAGTGAACTCCGGGAGTTGGTGATGGACAGGGAGGCCTGGCGTGCTGTGATTCATGGGGTCGCGGAGAGTTGGACACGACTGAGCGACTGAACTGAACTGAACTGAACTGAATCTCTTCATAAATTTGATGATTATGCTGCAATATTGTTGTCTATATTCATTCCACTATGCATTGGATCACTAGGACTTATGTATCTACTAGTTGCAAATTTATACCCTTTAACGACTTTACTTTACTTTGAGAAAAGTAAAGTTTACTTTACTTACTCAGAACTTTACTTTGAGCATCATTCCTTAGCACTGTTTGTCAGTTTCCAATAGTGGATTTGTAAGCCTCAGGAATTGACTTCTAAGCTGAGGGTTGAGTCCCCAGGTGCTGACACTTATGATCCCCCAAAGATAGGGGTGGTTGCAGTGGTGGGTACAGGAGGACTGTGCCCACAGGATCAGCTGGTGGTGAGGTGTGTCTTGTCACTGGGCGTGACCCCCACTGTCAGTAAGGGTGATAAAAGCATGCAGGCCTGTGAGGGCACCTACTTTCTCCTGTACCACCAGCGTCACCTCCCGTGCCCTGCTCTAGCCAGAGCCACCTCCCTGTGGCTGCACTCTGCAGAGCTCTTGGAAGAAAAGCAAAACTCCTTAATGAGATGGACAAAGCCTGCATCCTCTGGTCTGCTTTAGTGGGTTGGCTGAAAATGTGTAATCCTATGGAAAAACCACAAGGAACTTTTTGGCCAACTCATACTCGAGCAACGCTAGAGATAGACCCAGACCTGCTCTACCTGCCTTCCCCAGGGCTGAACTCTGAGTCCTTTGAGCTCCGTGCTCCCTAATTACCTCTGACCCTCTTTACTGCTGTATAAACAGGCCTTTCCTTTGAACCATCACCACCATCTCCAAACCTGGCCAAACCTTGTTCGGAATTCAGGGCCTGGCTTCCAATCACTTCTTGCAGCCATCCAGCTTGTGTGCCCAGGAGCTCCCACTTCTCAAGGCTTGTCTTGCTGTGTTCCCATGGCCCCTTGGCTCCTCCAGCTCCCTACCTCCACCATCCCGGGCCAGCAGCTTCCTGAAAATTCCTGAAGCTCTTCGAGAAGAGGTGTGCTCACGTCTTTCTCTCTCGAGCATCCTGGCCTGTTGCTTGACTCAGGAGAGCAATCCAGGGAAAAAAGCGGCCTGACCCGTGAGACCTGAGAGGCGGCTGAAGTGGTCAGGTGCCCACAGCAGCAGGCTTTGGCCAGCACCCCCCCACAAACCCCCGCACCCCATCCCCTGCCAATGCCAGAGTGTCTGCAGAGGGCCTGGGTAGGGAAGCTCATCCCAGAGCAGAGCACTTAGCCTTCACTTGGTCTCACCTGCCCAGGTCTGGCGGGCTCCTGCCTCCCCATCTTTAGCACGCTGCCCTTCGCCTACTGCAACATCCACCAGGTGTGCCACTATGCCCGGAGGAACGACAGGTCCTACTGGCTGGCGAGCACTGCGCCTCTGCCCATGACGCCGCTCTCAGAGGACGAGATCCGCCCGTACATCAGCCGCTGCGCCGTGTGCGAGGCCCCCGCCCAGGCCGTGGCAGTGCACAGCCAAGACCAGTCCATCCCCCCGTGTCCGCGGGCCTGGAGGAGCCTCTGGATCGGGTACTCCTTCCTCATGGTGAGCCCCTGCGCCTCCGCCGTCCCTAAGACCCCCTCTGCGCCCCTTCCATCTGGAGTGGGCCATGATTTGAGAATCCAGGGCCGATGGGCAACAGTTTGGCATGAGGGTCATGAAGGCCACCTGAAACTATAGCCTGTTGAGACACAAGGCCACTGTTTTCTGCATGTTGTGGATGAATTTTTGTATTACTTGGGTAGAATTTAGAGGATGGATTTGCATCAGCCCTCAGTGAAAGGGGTTTCTTTTTGTGTGCGCACCCATCTCCTTTCCCATGTACCCTCTCCTTTGTCATCTGTATGGAGTCGCTGTGTCCTGTCCATTTCTTTGTGACCCCATAGACTGCAGCCTGCCAGGCTCCTCTGTCTGTGGGATTCCCCAGGCAAGAATACTGGAGCAGGATGCCATTCCCTTCTCCAGGGGATCTTGCTGACCCAAGCATCTTCCTCAATGGCAGGCAGGTTCTTTACCGCTGAGCCACCAGGGAAACCCATCCTTTCCTCTTTGCTCGGTCGTGTCTGACTCTTTGCGACCCCATGGACTGTAGCCTGCCAGGCTACCCTGGTCCATGGGATTTTCTAGGCAAGAATACTGGAGTGGGTTGCCATTTCCTCCTCCAGGGGATCTTCCCGACCCAGGGATTGAACGCGTGTCTCCCGCGTCTCTGGCATTGCAAGCAGATTCTTCACTACTGAGCCACCTTTCCTTAGCAGATCATAGTCTCTCCTTCCTGGGATGATTTTTAGGGAAAATGTAAAGTCAGGCCCAGACCTGAGTGTGTCACTGGTTGGGTCTGGGGTTGTCTGCGCATGTCTGAGGCCTAATTCTCTCCTGTTGTCTGGGTAGCACACAGGTGCTGGGGACCAAGGAGGCGGGCAGGCCCTCATGTCCCCAGGCAGCTGCCTAGAGGATTTCAGAGCCGCACCATTCCTGGAATGCCAAGGCCGGCAGGGAACTTGCCACTTTTTTGCCAACAAGTATAGTTTCTGGCTGACAACGGTAAGACCTGACTTGCAGTTTTCCTCTGCACCGTTACCGGACACCTTGAAAGAAAGCCATGCTCAACGCCAGAAAATCAGCAGGTGCCAGGTCTGTGTGAAGCATAGCTAAGACCCCACCTTTCGCAATCAGGTCACCAAGAGAAACTTGCCAGGAGGCTGAGACATCCTAGGATGTGCTAAGAGATTCAGTGGTGCTCATCTTAGACTCCTGGTTTTGCTTAGACTCTTCTGTTTCGATGTGGTTATTCCCAGAGAACTATATAATTCCTTCCTCTGTTCTGGACAGATTAAGCAAATGCTACACATATGGATTTGTTTGGACCTACCAATCTAGACGAAACCCAGATATTCTTCTTTCATTGAGGATAGTTGGAAAAGCTGGCTTTGTTTAAAAGTATGCTAATTCAGGGGAAGGCAAATAGACGATAAAGGCCAGATTACAAATGACATTACTGGAAACTTCATTCATTGGTTAATAGCAACTCAAACAATTGAAGTCAATTACTCTATAATACAGTGGGCTTCTGGATGGATGCTACAGGAAAAAAAATAGGCCAGCAAATGAACTAGGAAGTAGAGATTTCCTACGTTTCAAATGATTTCCTCTGTAATCTATTTTTCCATGCACTTTAAATAATTGTAAAACCATGACCCAAGGAGATTAAAAAAAAAAACCCGACACAGTCAGCCTTAACAGTTCATTTCAAAGCAGAATGAATCATTATGCCATGAAGAACCGTGGTTGTTATATTCCAGAGATGAAACATTAGCATAAAACACATCGCAGATGAACATAAAACATTATGTCCCCTTCTGTGTTTCTCAGAGAATAGAAATGCCTACTTTGGCAACCCTTTGGAAAAGTAGCAATTATGGGGCAAAAATATGTTCAATAAGGGATTAAGAGCCTAAAAGCTATTAATGAATATTAAGGCTGTGATTCACAAAAATTGATTCCCCACTGCAGTGAACTTCCAAACAGATCGCTTTGGCTCAGTCGGGGTCCGACTTGTCTTCCGCACGCGTGTGTGTGTTAATGGGCCTGGAGCCACATGGGGCCACGTTCACACAAAGCAGACCCCTTCCCTCCCCTGGGTAGGCCTACAGACCCACCCCACCACCTCACAAAGGACACTTTCCCTCCATCCACATAATGGCATCTCATGCAGGGAACTGACAGAGCTATCATTATGCGTTTGGGAGAAAATGAAGGGCCGACTTAATTAAACTAAGGTAAGAAGATTCATTTAAGTCATCATCACCCCCCACCCCTGCCAAAGACCTGGCACTTTTAAATGAAACAAAGACAACCTACAGCTTGAATCTTATGTTCTGTTATTGGTTTTTACAGGAGCATCCTGTTTTTCCTATCCTAAAAACATTCTTGTATTCTAGATCAGTATTAGACCAAGGCAGCAGTTTGATATTTGGCTTTTTTTTTTTTTAATAACAGCTTAGAGGTCATGTCATTTTATAGTGAGTAGTTTTCTGTCTAGCAAAAGGATATGTTTTCTATTTTGCTAGAATTCTGTGATCTAATCCTAAAAATCAAAAGGCTCATTGGAAAAGACTTTTATTAAATTTCCTTTTCTCATGTTAAAAAAATGGTATTTTAGAGAAAACTAAAGAAATTTCCCATGAGAAAGTGACATTCATTTTAGTGCTTAGTTTCAATGCACTTAATAATAACTAAAACTTTGTTTATAAGACATGCTTTTCTTGCCAAATATTGATTGGGAGTGTGCTCTTATATGCAGAATATATGTCAAATGAATCTTGCTCTGGGCTGCCCCCGGGATGGCAATTTATTTTAAGGCTGCTTCCTGGTAAAAAGATAAAAATGTACATTTTAAGAGGAAATATTATCTTGATGTACCAGAATATTTCCTAATTCATTTGATCCTTTTTTAATTTTTGTAAACTCTGCTATTGCATGTTAAATATTTGCATACGCCTGAAATTTAAGCCAATTTCAACCTTATTTATAATTACAATTTTCTGATTCCAGAAGTTTTTTCATATATTACCTAAATTCAAGCCTTCCAAAAATTCATCTCGTTCATTCATGAAACTGTTCTGAGAACATTTTCTGGGAAGACAAAAGGGTGATTGATGGACCATAAGAAAACATATCTTGTTTGCTATTTTAAACACCTTCATTTTAGTATTAGAATATTATCTTAAACTGGCCAAATAAATAAAAAAAAAAAAACAGCCTGAATTAAGTGAACAAGTTCCTCCACAGTGAGTCCAAGGTAGTGTATAAGGCTGATTTCAAACTACTAGTATCACTCCTGGAGAAGGCAATGGCAAGCCACTCCAGTACTCTTGCCTAGAAAATCCCATGGATGGAGAAGCCTGGTAGGCTGCAGTCTGTGGGGTCGCTAAGGGTTGGACACAACTGAGCAACTTCACTTTTACTTTTCACTTTCACACATTGGAGAAGGAAATGGCGGCCCACTCCAGTGTTCTTGCCTGGAGAATCCCAGGGACGGGGAAGCCTGGTGGGCTGCCATCTATGGGGTCACACAGAGTTGGACACGACTGAAGCGACTCAGTAGCAGCAGCAGCAGCAGCAGCTGCAGCAGCAGTATCACAAGAGCCCCCACTAAATGCAGTACAAATGCTGCCTGCTGATTTTGAAAAATTATTTTCAATGCTCAAAAAAGCAAGACGATGGAAAAAATACTATCTTGCATTAGAAAACCACATTATTTTTTAGGCCATTAATTTCTCTATCTGGTTACCCATCAGTGTACTTCTCTCCTTTCTCTCTGAAGAATGAACAAAGCTTTAAAGTTCTTCTCCTAATCCCTTACTGGTGATTATCCTTATCAAAAGCTCCTTCTCCCAAGCCCTCTCCCCCAGTGAGTTAGTTGAAATGCTTCTGGACTGTCCAAAGACAGTTGCTATGAGCAGGGGGTCAGGGTGTTTCCTTTCAGGTTCTTATTCTCAATGAGTGGAGCCCATCGATGCTGCCAGCGAAGGGAGGCCTATCCACCATAATCCCTCCCCTCTCAGATTCCCCCAGACCTCAATTTCAGTTGCCACTTCCTGTGGATTGCTACCTTCTTCTCCAACCTCACTGTACCTGTCTTAACATAGCCTTTGTCCTTCACCTCTGCTTGTGTAGTAGACATCTCCCAGCTGCTGCCTCCAGTTTCAAATTCTCATCATCATTTCTCTAAGACGCAAACTTGATTTTGTTATTCTTTGGCTTTTGTTGTTGTTCAGTTGCTCAGTCGTGCCCAACTCTTTGTGACCCCATGGACTGCAGCACACCAGGCTCCCCTGTCCTTCACTATCTCCCGAAGGTGGCTGAAACTCATGTCCATTGAGTCAGTGATGTCATCCAACCATCTCATCCTGTCATCCCCTTCTCCTCCTGCCCTCAGTATTACCCAGCATCAGGGTCTTTTCCAATGAGTCAGCTCTTTGCATCAGGTGACCAAAGTATTGGAGCTTCAGCTTCAGCATCAGCCCTTCCAATGAATACTCAGGACTGAGTTCCTTTAGGATTGACTGGTTGGATCTCCTTGCAGTCCAAGGGACTCTCAAGAGTCTTCTGCAACACCACAGTTCGAAAGCATCAATTTTTCAGTGTTCAGTCTTCTTTATGGTCCAACTCACATCCATACATGACTACTGGAAAAACCATAGCTTTGACTATATGGACCTTTGTCGGCAAAGTGATGTCTCTGTTTTTTAATACGCTGTCAAGATTTGTCATAGCTTTTCTTCCAAGGAGCAAGTGTCTTTTAATTTCATGGCTGCAGTCACTGTCCACAGTGACAAATGACCCCACTGCCCACGAAGTCGAGATGGCTTCCCACGGGGGAAAGGGCCTGTGGGAACTCTTTGCTCATCACAGAGGCACGTTCCTCTCTCTCTTTGCTTCTGCTCTTTCCACCAGCAATGTCCCTGCCCGACCCCTGAAAGTTTACCTGGCAGACAACAACTTATCTTTAGACTGAATTAGCTGGTAGGGAGGACTGTGCATTTCCCCACGATGACCTGGCCTCTGTTCTGCTGCTCCCAGTACGAGTCAGGGATTTGCTCACTCTCTCATGCTTTCCCCACAGCTCCTGTAATGAATCATCCCGCTGCCTTCATTCTCTTGTTAAAATGTAAGCCCAGAGGGCAGGGACCATGCTTCATTCATTGCTGTATGCTCAGGGCTCACATAGAGCTGAGCATGTTATTGTCTTTCTTCACTGACAATTCACATAAGCATCATTAGACATTAGATGTTCAGCTCTGGGTATCGATTCTCATTGACAAAACGGTTACAAGTACAAACCATTTCTTACTTCAAATGATTTTAATGTGACAACCTATCTGCACACCCACAATCTCATCTTACAATTGTTGACAGAAAGCAGACTGATAAACTTTAACCATCACCCACTCCTGAAATGTAGCTTATTTGTTTATGTTTAGTCGCTAAATCACGTCCAACTCTTTTGTGACCCTGTGGACTAAGCCCGCCAGGCTCCTCTGTCCATGGGATTTCCCAGGCAAGAATACTGGAGTGGGTTGCCAATTCCTTCTCCAGGGGATCCTCCTGACCCAGGAATTGAACCCATGTCTCTTGCATTGGCAGGCAGATTCTTTACCCCTGAGTCACCGGGGCTCCCCTGAAACATAGCATACTTTTGCATAAACTGAAATTTCAGAAATAATGTTTGAGAGATTTGACAATGAGAGAAGACTCTTCGTGGAAATGTGATATGTTTTAACTCATGCTGTAGGCTGTGTTCCCTCATGATGTTGAGTGTCCTAGCATAAAATCCCCTCTACAAAATCTGTATATGTTATTGGTGCTGAGGAAAAGAGTAACAGAATGGTTTACTAAAACTGGATTTATCAAGGGTTTTATTTTGAGCCTCTTAGAGATTATAATAAAACAAATCATTCTCTGTGTTTCAGGAAATTACATGGATTTGTTCTTTTGTCTGCTCACCAGCCTAATTTTATCCTTGTTACTTTTACTGGGTATGGCTGCAAGAACAGTGGAAAGATGTGGTCTTAAAGTTGGTTGAACCTAGGTTTCAGTTCAGCTGTCCCTTTCTAGCGGCAGCACCCTGGGTGTTACACCGACTCCCTGGCCCCCATTTCCCACATTTACAATATGGGGCTTAACGCCTACTCTTGCATTGAAAATTAACTCTAAGATTATATGTCCAGTGCATAGCTGACCTCGTACATTTATTATGGCCACATCTCTGATTTAAAACAAGCCCTTTCATATGAAAACATATTTCTTGGAATCCTTTACATAGTAGAACATGATGATTCTCACAGGGCATATAAATTACTGATTAGAATTATTTATACCCGATCAATTCTTAATGTCTTTGGGAAAGCTATTTTATTCCAATTCTCGAAGTTACTGTACCACATGTGAAAAAAGTCACCATTTCCTGCAGGGTCATTATCAGGAAGTTCTTCAGGGAACAAAACAATTGACATTAAGGATCAGTACTCTGCAATTGCCACTGTTATTATCTGCCAGAGATTCTGCATAATGCATTTTCAACCACCAAGGTTGGCTGCCACATCCATGTGAAATGCTTGAATTTTATGGTGCTTAAATATTTAATGATTCATAGGAAAAAAATGTGAAACGTGTCTGATAAATTGCATCCCTTTATCTAACCTACAGTTGTAAAGTTAAAGACTTTCAACATGTAACATTTGCAAGGTGCCTGGTTTGCTATTGACATTGAAATGTTGTATTGCAATTTATACTATCACTTATTATATATAAAATTTTCTGATGACCTCCCAAAACAACTGTGTTTTATCTGGTGCATTCATTTTCTTTCAAGCCAAAGTGAGTTTACTACTTAACCTACCATGTAATATGGCCTGCCTTAGGGTTAGCTTGGGGGTGGGGGTGGGGGAACAGGAAAGATTACATGGTAGAGGTGTGATCTGCACATGGGAAGAGCATGAGCAGAGTTGTAAACAGAGACCCCCACTCCCCTCCCACCCTGGGCTTGGGAAAGTGTGATTCTGAGGCTCCAGGGAGCACTGTCCTCCATGCAGTGGTGAGCTGGCGTGGACATGAAACCAAACCTCTGCTGAATTGCATTCACCTGCCAGCATGGGAGAAGGCAATGGCACCCCACTCCAGTACTCTCGCCTGGAAAATCTCATGGATGGAGGAGCCTGGTGGGCTGCAGTCCATGGGGTCACTAAGAGTCGGACACGACTGAGTTACTTCAGTTTCATTTTTCACTTTCACGCATTGGAGAAGGCAATGGCAACCCACTCCAGTGTTCTTGCCTGGAGAATCTCAGGGACAGCGGAGCCTGGTCGGCTGCCGTCTATGGGGTCGCACAGAGTCGGACACGACTGAAGCGATTTAGCAGTAGCAGCAGCCGCAGCCAGCATGGGGCTCTGCTCTCGTGGGTCTCAGCTCTCCCACCAGTTGAAGAATGAGACCACCTGCTTCACAGGGTTCCTGTAAGGGTTAAAAGTAAGAGCTATAGGGGACTTCCCTAGAAGTCCAGCGGTTAGGACTTTGCCTTCCAAGGCAGGAGGTGTGGATTTGATTCCTGTTCAGGGAGCTTATATCCCACATGCCTCATACCAAAAAGCCAAAACATAAAGCAGAAGCAATATTGTAACAAATTCAATAAAAAAAATAAAAAAATAAAAAATAAAAAGTTCAAAAAATCTTTAAAAAATTAAGAGAGATAACTACAAAGAGATATAAAATGTAAGTTACTGTTACTGACAACCAGAGTAACTGGAAGTTAGGGGTTAGGAGGTATTTTTATTCTCATAGCACAGGGGTGGGTGCAGTGCAGATATTCAATAGCTGTTTTATGGAGCAACTTTTTTTAATTAGGAGGGAACTTCAGTGATTATTTGGTCCAACTGGGCTTCCCAGGTGACTCAGTGGTAAAAAAAAATCTGCCTACAAATGCAGGAGACACAGTTTTGGTCCCTTGGTTGGAAGATCCTCTGAAGGAGAAAATGACAACCCACTCCAGTAGTCTTGCCTGGGAAATCCATGGACAGAGGAGCCCAGTGGGATACAGTCCATGAGGTTGCAAAGAGTTGGACATGACTTAGCAACTGAGCATGCACAGTTGTATACTCACTTAATAGAGCAATAATGTTAGCAAATGAACATTTCTTGAACACCTACTATATGACAGGAACAGTATGAACCCTGTGGTATGAGCTCCCCTCAGCCTCTCAACTATCGTATCTTACAGATGAGGAAGCTGAGGTTTAGAGAAGATAAATGACTCGCTCGGGGTCACACAGTCAACACCAGGAGAACTTGAACCCTGGTCCATCAATTGCTTAAGATTGTGCTTTCTCACCACACCATGGCCTCCCATACTACTGGTTTTATCACACAATTCTCTATCCAAGCAGCAATATGTGTTACAAACCAATTCAGTGATTTCTGCTAGTCATGTTCTGGTTTTCCTTGATAAAGTCTAAATCGTATGTTCCAAACTGCCAGTTCATCTGAAGATTCCTGAACAAGATATCAAAAATGCCATGGGGGGAAAAGCAATGAGCACAGACACACAAACACACCTGCAAAGGAACAGTGGCCAGATCTGGAGGTATCCGCAGGGGCTCCTTGGTGATACCCTTTAAAGGTGCTGGAATCTTGAGTTCTGCACATTACATTGCAGCATTTGTGACATGCATGGAACCAGCTTTGGGCACAGGGGGACGGAGACCTCTCCCCACCAGCTGGTAAGCCTTGGGGAAGGCCTGGATGTTTCTGCTTCTATGGGCAAAAGACCGTGATGCTGGGAAAGACTGAGGGCAGAAGAGGGCGACAGAGGATTAGATGGTTGGATGGCATCACCGACTCAACGGCATGAGTTTGAGCAAACTCTGGAAGAGAGTGGACAGGGAAGCCTGGCGTGCTGCAGCCTATTGGGTTGCAAAGAGTCGAAGAAGACCGAGCAACTGAACAACATGAACAAAAGCTTTAAGTGATTCTTTCCTGTGACTCAAGAACACAGACACACAGTCGACAACATCAAGCAGCAACAGGCACCTCTTTTAATGTGTGCCACTGGTGATGTTATCAATGAGCTTCTGTTTCACTCCACAAAAACTTTATTGGTTTTAACATTTCAGACATTGTATCAGGTACTATGAAGAGATGCACAGAAACACAAAGTCCTTCCCTTGTGAAGCTTACAATCCAAAGACCTTCTCTCACTTTAGGAAAACTAGCAATTCTAAGCGGCTTGTGGAAACTGTGATGAACACCCTCCAAAGGCAGATCATTCTGGGGGCAGAACGGGAAGGATCTGGATGCGCTGAGAGAGAGGAACAGGCTACTGCGTGGAAGTCACAGAGTCAGGAATGCTCGTGGCCTGGACAGCGATGAGACCTGCTAGCAGTAGCACCGACTCCCTTGGGGATAAGTGCGGGGGAGGCTGAAAGGCTGGCTGGAGCAACATGGTTGAGGCGAATGAGTCTGACCTTCATCCTTTGGTAACAGAGAAATGAGAAAAAGGTAGTGAGATGGGGAGTGGCATCACAAAAGTAGATTCTGGAAGGTGAATGGGCAGGGCTATGCAGAACTTAGTAAAGACGAACTGTAAGTATTGAGTGGGGCAGTGAACAGAGATTTTAAGCAGGGAGCCTGTGACTCTAAAATAAAAGACTGCGGCAAAAGCAGAAAGAAAATGATTGCAGTAATCCATAGGAAAGGAAGGGAAGAGATGATAGGATTTTGTTTTTTAATGACTTCTTCTTGTTTATAGTCACTCAGTTGTGTCTAACTCTGCGACCCCACGGACTGCAGCCTGCCAAGCTTCCCTGTCCTTCACCATCTCCCAGAGTTTGCTCAAACTCATGTCCATTGAGTTGGTGATGCCATCCAACCATCTCATTCTCTGTTGCCCCTTTCTCCTTCTGTCCTCAATCTTTCCAAGCATCAGGGTCTTTTCCAATGAGTCAGCTCTTTGCATCAGTTATTAATCGAATACAGTTCTTTACTGACTCTTTCAAGAGAAAGTAGGACGAGGAAGGAGGTGGCCAGGTCTGCCACATCCTCTGGGTTTTACTGTCCTTTCCTGGTGATGGGTCTCAGTCTTTCAATCCCCCAGGTGGCTCAGTGGTAAAGAATCTGCCCGCCAAAGCAGGAGATACTGATTCTTCCCTGGGTCAGGAAGATCCCCGCTGGAGTAGGAAATGGAAACCCACTCCAGTATTCTTGACTGGGAAATTCCTTGGGTAGAGGAACATGGCAGGTTACAGTTCATGGGGTCGTACAGAGTTGGACACAACTGAGCAATTCCGTTTACTCAGATTCTTACTTCCCAAGCAGCAGAACGTGTGACGGATTTGTATATTGGCCCCAATTCTACAAAAAACAGCCTTTTACTGTCTAGGCCTCAACAACATACAGCTTAAAAGGACAGAGGGGCTGTGAACAATCATGTACAACTTTGGAATCACAGGTGCTAAATACATTCAAGGTCATGAAGAGGAAGCAATTTTAACTGGTTCCTCATCTTGAAAACCAAGGAGAGAGTCTGAATTAAGAGGTCTCCTAAGTTGACTGATCACAACCAAAGCATGGGAATGTTTAACAGACAACCGGGAAATCACTATTAAGCAAAGAAACCAAATTTAAAACCAGCTCTCAATGCTTACTCCCTGAGAGATAATTAGTTGAATACACTGGCTTTTGTTTGTCTTTCTCAACTCAATTTCAGTTTTGTGGTGTAACTTTGGAGATTCCTTACTGTAGGAAGAAAAAATAAGATGGCTATTGAAAATAATAAGCACTGGTGACAAGCAAGCCTATTAACAGAGCAAAGTAATTATAATAATTTCCAAAACATCTTTATTGTTGTGCTAAGGTAACTGGTTCATATTTACAACTGAAATGACCTTTCCCACATTTGTAAAGTTTAGTGATAATCCACTCCATAAATAAGGTGTGCCTATTACAGTTACACCATCTGAAATCCAATTCTGATGTCTTTACATCTGACAAGTGAAGCCGAGCAAGGAGCTGCAATTACTAGACTTGAGAGCCATAAAAAATATAAATATGCCCATGTACAGTGGCTGGATTTTACTGCACGGAAAAAACCCTCTGCTGAGAAACCAACACCAAGGAAGCCTCTCCTGGGAGGCAGGGGCCAGCCTCTGGGTGACGCAGTGAGAGAGCTGGAAAGTGCGGAGTTAAGACCTCATTCCACAGCCGTTCGTAATCTGTGCTCCTGTGTAGAAGGCATGTCTTTCTACAGTTGTGCACAAATAATCACAGAGCCAAATACAAACGTCAGCGTTACCTTTACAACGTGCTGTCAGAAGATGGAGTGTAAGGATGAGGGGCTTTCCTGGTAGCGCGAGTGGTAAACAACCCGCCTGCCAATACAGGAGACGTAAGAGACCCAGGTTTGATCCCTGGGTTGGGAAGATCCTCTGCAGGAGGAAATGGCAACCCACTCCACTTTTCTTGCCTGGAGAATCCCTGGGGCAGAGGAGCCTGGTGGGCTACAGTCCATGGGGTTGCAAAGAGTCGGACATGACTGAACCAACTTAGCATGCACGCATCGCCAGCAGAAGTCATGGGAAAGAAGTTTGAAGAGTTTGGGAGAAGAGGAATGACATTTGGCTTAAACATTTCAATTTTAAAATGTGTGAAGCTGCAAGACTCAGAGATACAATTCATACTATAAATGTGCTGCATGTCTCTTTGTATCAGTCGTAAAGTAAGCTGAGGAGCTCAGGCAACATGGTTCCAGCCGGCAGGTCAAAGTGCTCCCAGGTCTTACACGGTTTGTTAGCGCATTTACATGCCAGTGACAAAGTCTCACCCAGGCCGGCTGAGACCAGGAACCAGACACAAAACTGCATAGTTGGTATGTTCCAAATTTGTGAAACATATACAAAGACTGAGAAAGCAATATCCTTAAAGTCTTAACCCTGGTGGAGACACAGGTGATTTTTAAACTGCACATGTATTTTTTTGTATTTCTGTTTATATTGTAAATTTTATTAACAGAGACACAATACTTATTCTTGAGTCCATTTTCCTGATTATATATTTCTTCATTTATTATTATATAAATCAGTTTCCCTACTGCAAAAGTTGTACACACACATACATATACACACATTTTAAACAGAGAACAATAAAAAATTGTGAAAAAGAGAAAGCAAAATCCTATGCACTCCACCTTCCTAAATAACCTCTGTTAATATGTGGGTGCATTCCCTGCCAGATGTTGGCTTTATGCATATACATCGTATATATATTACTTTCATAATCAGAAAACTATATAAATGCTAGATAAAGCCATAGAGGAAGATCCTTTTTTGCTTCTAACTCTCTTTAAATATAAATATCTCATTGACATAAGACATCGGTGATATTTGACCTTTTCCTTTTATTCATAAACACAAGCACCAGGAAACACGTCTTAAGTGACTTGGGGTCTGTGTTAGGGGCGTGTCTTGGAGGGTGGCTGTTACAGTGGTCAATTAAAAGGCACTTTTATGAGAAAAAAAAATACTTCCTCAGGAAGGATTTCTCTGTGAGAAAGCTGCTGGTCACTCCTCTGCATGTGGCAATTGCTGCTGCTCTGCTAGTTAGTTCAATTCAAGTTACATCTCCAGGATGTGACATCGTCCCCGGAGAGGCTCTTGGAGCTGGGTTGTTGGTGCCACCTGCCGGGTCGTGGAGTGTGGAACTGGTTTCCCGTCTGACGTCTCACTTAAGCTTTTCCACTGACACATCCTGGGAAGGCAGAGGGGCATCAGAGAAAAGCAGGATCACTGCAGACACCACTTAGACGTGGGGGCCCCAGGAACCGAGGCGCCTGGGTGAGGGACGCCGGGATGACATCCTGCGATGACGGCTACATCCAGTGCCTGGAAAGTCGCTATGTCAATGTGCCAGGAGGATGAGGGATGGCTCCCCACTTCCTGTCAAGCTGGGCACTGAGTATGAGGAGGACCTGATCTTCTGGGCTGGTGAACACAAACCTTCTGGCAAAGGTCATGGTTTTAAACACATAACAAGGCATGAGCTCTGCTGAGTCAGCAGTGAGAGATGGGAGCGTGGAAACTGGTCCCCACATGGAGACGCCCGAGCTTCTGTCTGCAAGGGAACAAGGTCAAGAGTGCCATTCCCAGAGAGCTTGGGGCTGTCAAAACAAGCCTGGTCTCAAGACATCAACTAGCTCAAGACCTCAGTTGGACTCATGGTGGCCGTAGAATGACAGGCCACTGCAGATGTGAGCAACTAGGATGGTCATGTGCCCTCTCTGCTTTTGTACAAAACTGAGGGTCTGGGGGTAACTACTGCACAACCGGACCGTGTTTGTTCACAAGGCTGGGTTGCCTTGCTGGCTATCGAATCTGTACAGCCGCTGTCTCCTCATTTCTTCTTCTGGTGAGAGACGGAACCCATAGGCTGGGGAGCTGCTTCTGCGATTTCCTGAAGAGAGAAAGCACAAGGTAGAATCAAGCTCTGCCCTTGTTCTGACATTCACAGGGCTCTGCATCCCAGATTCCAAGGGCGGGGGAAGAAGATGGCTTGGGTGTTATCTTTAGCACGAAACAGAGACAGAACAAACATATTTCAACTGCAGCTGTCAATATGACATTGCGACATCAAGTAAACCTTTTTAGTGAGGTCCAGTCCATGAAGCTAATTTGACTCATTTTGAAACTTATTGACAATCCTCCCATTTCTATGTTGTTTTTTTTCCCCCACCATGCTCCATAATTTGCATCATTTAATTTCCCTAATGTCTCAAGGGCTTGGTTTATCTTTTCTTAATGCCCAGAAGCAACTTTGTTGCTATCTGTAATGTCCTCACTGGATGTGCTTGGAGGTGTCTCCCAATGAGTCTGAGGGTCTCCCTTTTCCTCCCTCTAACCTGCCGTCTCCTGTACCTCACCAGCCAGTGGGAATCACACCTGCCTGAGACGCACAAGCGCCCACAGGGCATCATGGCCCACAGAGCAGAGGCTGTGTTACCATAATGACCAGTATTGGGGCAGGCAGACAATAATACAGGCATAATATGTGAAGATCATATGAAGGACCATGGAAGTCATTACTGAAAAGACCTTCTTGGGGCTGCAAACAGACCAAGAAAATCAATTGCAATGATAGAAGCACTTCAGTTTACTGCATTAAACAAACAAACCTAAAACAATGGAAGATCCAGGCATTGTTGGGGGGGTAATAATGGAATAACAACAGACAGTCCTTGATCTTAAGGAACCAGCAACCTAAGTCGAATCAAAGACCTTTAATGTCCGTGATGAGGCAGCCATGCAGGGTATCACTGATGGATACAGACAAATAGTAGATTCACTTTTCAGCATGTGGACCAAAAAGATTGTACTTTTTCCCTTCTGAGCCTCTACTAACTCTGTGAGCTCACTTTGAAAGGCCTGCTCCCATCACCTACATCCATCAAAAGTTCTATATGTTACAGCCAGACCACCACACTCAACACTGCCCTCTGAGGTTCTGACACAATTGACTCTGGAAGTCCTGGCCGAGCCAGGAAGGGTGAGTGGTGGGCATGGGGGCCGGAGCCACGAGGGAAAACAAGTGATCAGGTGATCCCTCCTGCTCACGCTCTGAGTGTCGGAGATGCTGACAGGTAATATATTGACATGGCGACTGTTAAACCGATGATGAAAAGATGATAGAGAAAGCAGTGTGAAACTAACAGTCAGTTTGCTGAGCTACAACTAGAATTTCAGCAGCCAGACAGGAATTTCTAAGAAGGCGGGGTTTGGTCCATACTGCAAGAGAGACCCCAAGACTCACCCATCTGTGGTTCTCCTGTCCTTTTGAGACATGAGGGAATCACCCTTCCCTGACCTCCTGTCACATTTTCTGACTAGTGTACCCAAAAGTGAATGGGGTGGGCCAAGCCCAACACTCACTCCCACTGGATAAATGCCACTTCGAGGTTTTTGGATCAGCGAAGTATCAGTCATTTTATCAGCGTTCACTGAAGATGTTCAAACACAGAACACTTTTACCATAGAGATTCCATGAATCCTGTAAAAGTTTTACTGGATACAGTTTTCGCATATACATTTGTAGAGGGCTTTCTCTCTGTTTAAAGTGGTAAACGCTTCGAAATTACAGAGAAACTCATGAATCCAATTACTATTAGTTTACGGCTTCAAATTGCTTTATACAATGAGATCCAAATCCTGCTTTTCCTCTGACAGTTGTTTTTAACAAGTCCATCCTTAATTGCACTTATGAGCACGGGCCAGTGTGTGACAGCCCATTCCAGCTGGGCAGGGAACTGGGAGGCCTGGGCTGTGGGCAGAGTCAGAAGCGAGCTCAACGTGGCATGTTGACTCTGGGCCACAGGGCACGAGCCCACAGATGCTGAAAGATGCTCAGACGCCCAAAGGGACTCACAGCGTCCAAGAGAAAGAGCTGTTCTGCAAAGCGAGGAATTAGAGGGGACAGACTGTGAAGGTTCCAGGGGTCCAGCTCTCAAAAGCTCTCTGGACCCCCGCGTGGGGCACTGGAGGAGAACCAGGGCTGAGCCAATGGCAGAAATGCCGCGTGCCCACATAGCTCACATCCAGGGAGGAACAAATAATCACTCCTTCACGAGGGCCTGTTAAGGTACCCAATTTCAATTAGTTTTTATTCCTAATTTCATGAAGCCAACCTTACAGAGGAGGGAACTGAAGCTCAGGAAGAGTTAGGGACAAACCTGAGGTCACGAAGCTAGCATGAGGGGAAGCAAAACTTGAACCCAGGTGTCTGACTGCAGTTCGAGTTCTCCTCCCCTTTCCTGCAATCCCATGCCACTGTTCCTTCTAACACACCTGAATATGTTAAGCATCTTTTCATCCTACCTTATCCTCCTGCCCAAACCCAGTGAGTCCCTTTCCTGTATGGATATGTGGGGAGCTCACTATTTGAAAAGAGAAAAAGAAGAACCAGCGTAAGTCCTCAACTTGATGGGACTCTGCTGTCATGACAGATGTGGCCACAAAGTTCCCACGCAGAAATGAAAGTTGTATCTGACTCTTTGCAACCCCATGGGCTGTAGCATGCCAGGCATGGAGTCCTCCTGGCAAGAATACTGGAGTGGGTAGCCATTCCCTTCTCCAGGGGATCTTCCTGACCCAGGTCTCCTGAATTGCAGGCAAATTCTTTACTGTCTGAGCCACCACAAAGTTCCCATATTGGGTCCCCTTAAATTCTACTGACTGCTGGAGTGGTTGGGTTTTTTTTTTTTAGGATCCCTGGGAAGGCCTTGGGTATAGCCGCCACAAAACAATGACAACGACAGTGCCTGACTTGGATGTTTTTATGGATATTTTAAGTCCTTCAAACAGTGTTTCTGATTTATCAAAGCCACCCTATTGTCTGAAGAATGACTTAATCCTTTCATTTCAGGTTTTGAATTCCATTCTTCTTAATGTTGGTGGTTAACTTTCTTGGAAAGTTTTCAAGTCTAAATTAAGCTGTGACATTTTAAAGGTAATTGAGTATTTGATATCAGTCGGCAACTCACCCATCCTATTCATCACATCTGTACTTCAGGTCAGTGCCTCTCAGCCGCTCCGCTCAGTCTCAGCTGAACTGTCTTCCAAATCTACACTTTTTCATTTGTTTTTTAACCCATTTCTGTATTTTCCTCTTGTGTCACATGATCTATCACTTCTCTCTTTAGACTCCAGGATCCTCAGAAGCTATTTCTCAAAGGGTCTTCAGAAATGTGCTTTTGATATCTGCTTATATTGATTACATATGTACTAAATTGCTTTAGCCATGTCCGACTCTTTGTGACCCTCTGGACTGTAGCCCATCAGGCTCTTCTGTCCATAGGATTCTCCAGGCAAGAACACTGGAGTGGATTGCCAGGCCCTCCTCCAGGGGATCTTTCCGACCCAGGGATTGAACCCACGTCTCATTACGTCTCCTGCACTGCAGGCAGGTTTTTTTACCATTAGCGCCACCTGGAAAGCCTGAGCACACAGGAAAAGATCCGAACGGGCCTCAGTTGGATGGTAAAAGAAGAAGAGGTCCCTGTGGGTGTACTGGAAATGGGAGATGTTTCCAGCTGTGTGTACAGCTGTGGGAAGGCTTCATTCCATGAGGCTCTGGTTGGGTCACTTGTCAGGAGAGGCTGAGGAGCAAGGTGACTGCCAGGGTCCTTGCTACAACTCTGTGGAGTTTGATGACTGGAATTAAATTGTGCCTCCTCCATGTATGGTTATATATCCTTGAGCAAGCAGGTTACCATCCCTCAGCCTCAGTATTTTTATCTATAAAGTGGGAATAGTAACAGTACCTCCTCTGTTGGGTTGTTGAGAGGATAAGGAGAGATGATACATATAAAATGCTGAGTGCTAGGCCAATGTGATGGCCAATGGACGCTGGGACTTTTAAACTCTAACATCAGTGAGAATCACGGGTTATATGTCTGCTTGTTACTATCATTGACTAAGACAGACAGAAAATTAAATTACCAATGACTTCTTTTTTTTAAATTTTTATTGGAGGCTAATTATTTTACAATATTATATTGGTTGGTTTTGCCATACCAATGACTTCTTAAAAGATAAGAGCCCAGGACTTCTCTGGTGGTTCAGTGGTTGAGAATCTACCTGCCAATGCAGGGGACACAGGTTTGACTCCTGGTCCAGGAAGATCCCACATGCCAGGAGCAACCAAGCTTGTGTGCCATAGCTATTGAGCCTGTGCTCTAGAGGCTGTGTTCCGAAACAACAGAAGCCACTGCAATGAGAAGCCCATGCACTGCAACTGAAGAGTAGCCCTTGCTCGCCACAACTAGAGAAAGCCTGTGTGCAGTAGCGCAGACCCAGTGCAGTCAAAAATAAATAAGTAACAGAGTTTTCAAAAGCTAGAGCCTAATTCTGTTTGAGGAACAACTGGGAGTGTTTTGTACAAAGCGTGGGGTCACTACTTACTAAATATTTGCCCTCCAAGAAACAGATACAAAAAGGGTAATTTGTGACCCCCACTTTTGTAACCAGAAGGAGCCTTACAGGCTTTGGGAAAGCTGGAGAACTTCTCTTCTCTGCTGAGTAAAATCATGCATTGAACATTTACAGGCTTGGGTGAAATGGCCTTGCTCTGATGAACTTGGTACAGAATATTAGTATTTATGAGCCTGGCTTCTGTGTTCCTGTAAATGGAGGTCAGCCCTCAATTTTACTGAAAGAAAGAGTGAGCATGCTTCAAAGAACCTCAGGAACAGTGCCCGGTTTAAGAAGATTTAAGCTCAATTATGGCACCAATGGTGAGATCATAAGATTTATTGACTTGTGGTTCTTGATGGAAAAATTTTCAGTTCTCTACGCTTATGTATAATGCAGTAACCTCTGCATTTTACATCTAAGGGAGGAGAAGCAATTCCATCCACATAAGAATTGCTAAAAAGAATGCTGTGAGTTGATGGCCCTTTTCTCTACTGTTCGCCATCCATGTAAACAGAGATGCTTAATTTGCTGGTATTCATAGATGCTGCCATGATCTGATGAGCCCTCTAGGCCATTCAGTGAAATTATACTAAAATGAAGTCGCAGGATGGTGTATCTTTCCCTTAAATCAGGGACCCATGGAAGGCAATCACTTAAAACTTTTTTTTAAACCAAGAAACCTCTAAATGTTCTTTTCCTTTGTCAAATGAGGGCAGTATCATGGGACCCATAGTCTGTCTTTCAAAAAATGTTACTTGATTAGAATTCCATGAATTCTAAAGCTTGCAAAATGCTTTCTGATAGCACAGTTGCTAAATCATTTACTATGACCAAAAAGGCCTGGAAGAAATCCCAAGTGCAACAATTAGCAAGATATTCTTTGAAAGTGGGAGGTGCCCAAGGACAAGACCACTCTATTGTTTGAGTCACTAATTACCATGACCTATCTATCCATCCGTGAACTTCCAGATGTTCAAGCAGGTTTTAGAAAAGGCAGAGGCACCAGAGATCAAATTGCCAACATCCGCTGGATCATGGATAAAGCAAGAGAGTTCCAGAAAAACATCTATTTCTGCTTCATCAACTATGCCAAAGCCTTTGACTGTGTGGATCACAATAAACTGGGGAAAATTCTGAAAGAGATGGGAATACCAGACCACCTAACCTGCCTCTTGAGAAACCTGTATGCAGGTCAGGAAGCTACAGTTAGAACTGGACATGGAACAACAGACTGGTTCCAAATAGGAAAAGGAGTACGTCAAGATTGTATATTGTCACCCTCTTATTTAACTTCTATGCAGAGGACATCATGAGGAACGCTGGGCTGGAAGAAGCACAAGCTGGAATCAAGATTGCCAGGAGAAATATCAATAACCTCAGATATGCAGTTGACACCACCCTTATGGCAGAAAGTGAAGAGGAACTCAAAAGCCTCTTGATGAAAGTGAAAGAGGAGAGTGAAAAAGTTGGCTTGAAGCTCAACATTCAGAAAACAAAGTTCATGGCATCCGGTCCCATCACTTCATGGGAAATAGATGGGGAAACAGTGGAAACAGTGTCAGACTTTGTTTTCTGGGGCTCCAAAATCACTGTGGATGCTGACTGCAGCCAGGAAATTACAAGATGCTTACTCCTTGGAAGGAAAGCTATGACCAACCTGCTGCTGCTGCTGCTAAGTCGCTTCAATCGTGTCCGACTCTGTGTGACCCCACAGACGGAAGCCCACCAGGCTCCCCCGTCCCTGGGATTCTCCAGGCAAGAACAGTGGAGTGGGTTGCCATTTCCTTCTCCAACCTAGATAGTATATTAAAAAGCAGAGACATTACTATGCCAACAAAGGTCTGTCTAGTCAAGGCTATGGTTTTTCCAGTGGTCATGTATGGATGTGAGAGTATCGCTGAAAAATTGATGCTTTTGAACTGTGGTGCTGGAGAAGACTCTTGAGAGTCCTTTGGACTGCAAGGAGATCCAACCAGTCCATTCTAAAGGAGATCGATCCTGGGTGTTCATTGGAAGGACTGATGCTGAAGCTGAAACTCCAATACTTTGGCCACCTCATGCAAAGAGTTGACTCCCTGGAAAAGACTCTGATGCTGGGAAGGACTGGGGGCGGGAGGAGAAGGGGACAACAGAGAATGAGATGGCTGAACTCCGGGAGTTGGTGATGGACAGGGAGGCCTGGCGTGCTGTGATTCATGGGGTGGCAAAGAGTCGGTCATGACTGAGCGACTGAACTGAACTGAACTGATCTATCCATCCATCTGTCCATCTCTAAAAAGAGTTTGAAATCACTTAAAGTCTCATAATTTTCATACAAATGGAAGTTTCATTATGGTTTATAGTAAATGTAACACTTATTAACAGGTGTGACTTGAGAGAGAAAAATTCCCATTTCTATTCCTCAACCAGTGAGTTGAAAAAGTAAAGACTCTGAAGCTGGGAAAGACTGAAGGCAAAAGGAGAAGGGGGATGCAGAGGATCAGATAGTATCATTGACTCAATAGACATGGATTTGAACAAATTCTAGGAAATAGTGAAGAATAGGGGAGCCTGGTGTGCTCAGTCCATGGGCTGCAAAGAATCAAAAATAACTTAGTGACTGAACAACGACCAATCAAGTAACAAGAGCAGGAATTTCTTTCTGAAACAGTACCTGGAATCCCAAAATGAGAAGCTTTGAATGGAAATCACTCAGTTCCTACTTTCCCTGTTGTACTTCTCTGCCTGTTCTAGCTGGCTAATTTGGGGGACCTTAACTGGCCACAGCTGAGTTAAAATCAACTCAGTCAGCAATTTGAGTAATCCAAAATACTGGGTCTACTCTGTCAGATCTAGAGTTTTTTGCAATATAGACAATGCACCGTCTGAGCTCTGAAACCAAAAGAGAAAGCCCAGGACTTCCCTAGTGGTCCAGAGGTTAAGACTCCAGGTTCCAGTGCAGGGGGTATGGGTTTGATCCCTGGTCAGAGAACTGGTGTGCTAAGCCGCTTCAGTGTCTGACTCTTTGCGACCCCATCAACTGCAGCCCTCCAGGCTCCTCTCTCCATGGAATTCTCCAGGCCAGAATACTAGAGTGGGTTGCCATGCCCTTCTCCAGGGGATCTTTCTGACCCAGAGGTCAAATTCTCATCTCTTGTAGCTCCTGCATCGCAGGCAGATTCTTTACCACTGAGCTACCACATGCCATGCAGCAATAAACAAAAGAGAGAAAGTCCAGGGGGAGATAATGTTTTCTGGGCAATTGCTACATGCTTTCCCTACTTACTCTCCCCTCCTTTGAAAAAGTGTACAACTTGATTAATTTTCATGAAGGGAACATATGGGAGCAACATCCAGACCAAAACACAAGAGTATTTCCAGCACTCACAAGCCTCCATGTGCTCCCTCCCAGCAGTGGTCCACGGACTTCTCACAGCAGAGATTTATCTATTTTTGTCCATAAGTGGATTCTTACAATATGTACCCTTTGTGAGTAGCTTCATTTTACATTATGTTTATGAGATTCACCATATTGTTTATATAGTTTTTATTCTACTTATTCTTCTGAGTAGAAGTTCATCTGTTTTACAGATAGAAAAATTGAGGCTTAAAGATTTTAAGGAACTTGCCATGGCCACACAGTTTGGTCAGGAACTGAGTCCAAAGTCAAATTCATGTCTGTCTCTACTCTGCTCCAGACATGCAGTGTGTCAGTTGTCTTCCTTAATTCTGAAACCAGACTGTAAACCTGAACAATACTATTGCTTTTACACTTGATTTGGAGGCAGGGTCTGTTTAGAATGCAGCGGGAAAATGTTACCTTCTGCTGTAGATAAACCACATTGCAAACAGCAAGATTTTCTGGATAAAAAAGTAACTAGAATTAGGATCTCCCTTGAGAAGGTTTTAGGCAAGAGGTTCAGTTGTGTATGTCAGCCTTGGTAATTAACTACATCATGTATTTTCTAAACAGAAAACAGCCTCTAAGTTCTTACAGAATTCTCAATAGGCCGGAGCAGCAGCAAAGAGACAGGCTGAAGACTTCCCTGGTGGTCCAGTGGTTAAGACTCTGCTCCCTATGCAGCGGGCCTGGGTTCAATCCCTGGTCAGGGAACCAGACCCTGCAAGCCACAACTAAGACCCAGGGCAGCCAAATAAATTTTAAAAAGAAGAGAGACAGACAGGTTGAGGAGCAAAGTGTCTCCCATTAGGAAGCATTGTAACATGAGGTATGTATTTCTTTAAACAAATGGGTGTAGATTTTCATACTAAAGGGATTTTCCATTTTTTAAATCAATCTGTCTGTAATCCTTTCACAATTCTGTCATCACCTTAACACTTTATCAAGAGGGATTTTAATGAAATTAGGAATGATCTTCAAGCACCTTTTATATATATTTATACATAAAATCCCTTTAGTAAAAATCTTTTTAGTATTAAAATCTATACAATGATTTATATACATTTATTATGTAAATGTTTCAAATTTTAGGATGTTTCCAATTCTCTTTGATCTAAAACAGAATGCTCACCAATCTGGAGGTGCCTCAGATGGAGTTTACTCTGTGACTTCAGCTGATTCTACAAACTGAGGTTGACTGTCTCCAAGAATATCTTTCCCAGTTCCATACACTCTGGGACTGCATCTTTTATTTACTTTTCTAAATTAAAAATCACCTAAGAATATCCACTGGACAGATATGAGAAAATTCTTGGAAAACTAGATGCAGGCCTCCCTTTGCTCCCATATCCTCATTGCCTAGTACCACGAGGTCCCACGTGCCTGGCTGGGATGACAGAGAGAAACTGGAGTGCCTGGCTGGGATGGCAGAGAGAAACCGGACATGAGCTCTGTCTGAAGGGGCAGATTGGAGAACATACTTCACAACAGAAAAAAGAAAATAGAAAAAGGAAATCTTTTTGTGGGCAGAGAGTTCTGATAAAAAAAAATACACACACGCGCGTGTGCGCGCGCACACACACACACACACACACACACACACACACACATATACATGAGTATAGACAATGCTAGATAAAAGATGAAGACCTTTCAGAAAGATAAAATCTCACACTCTTCTCTGAAGCTCCAAGACCAACATGCCTGGCTTGCCCAGGAGGGGTGGCTGCAGCCTCTCTGGATGTTTTTGATGGAGATCCCACACCTGCCTGCAAACAGGGCCCTAGCAGGACCTCAAAGTGGGGGCCACTGCCCTGTACCTCCTGCCTGGCCTGCATCTTCGTTGCCTGCAGGGAATCCCGAGGTCCAAATGGTTACCTATTAAAGTCTCTGGCTCCTCCAGCGCCTGGTCCTCTGTCAGCTCTGACTTCTCATCTTTCTCTCACAGACAGAGGTGGCCTTCCACTGTCTTCATTGCCCGGACTTTCTGATGATGTTAAGACGGGCCATGGTGGGGAAAGGTCAAGCAGGATGGGACTTCTAGTGGCTCTTTGGAGCCTGGATCCCACACTTCCTTTTGTTTATTGATCATGGGGTTATCTTTAAGTAACTTTTTTTTTTTTTTTTTAATTTTCATGTTTGGTTGTGTTAGATCTTTGTTGCTGCATGGGCTTTTCTTTGGTTGTGGCAAGCAGAGGCTACTCTCTAGTTGTGTGGCTTCTCCTGTCACAGGGGACAGGCTCTCGGGCACACGGGCATCAGTAGTTGCGGCTTCCAGGCTCAGTAGTTATGCCACTCCGGCTTAGCTACTCCACGACACATGGGATCTGCCTGGATCAGGGATCAAACCCATGTACCCTGCACTGGCAGGCAGATTCTTCTACCACTGAGCCATCAGGGAAGGCCTGAATAACTTATAATTATTTTTTAAAAGTGAAGTGAAGTCACTCAGTCGTGTCCGACTCGGTGCGACCCCGTGGACTGTAGCCCACCAGGATCCTCCATCCACGAGATTCTCCAGGCAAGAATACTGGAGTGGGTTGCCATTTCCTTCTCCAGAGGATCTTCCCAACCCAGGGATCGAACCCGGGTCTCCCACATTGCAGGCAGACGCTTTAACCTCTGAGCCACCAGAGAAGCCCAATTATTTTATTAAAAAAAAATTATTTTTTAAAAGGAGAGGGAAATGGGTATGAGATTATTTAAACTATAATCAATTGAGCTCAAAAAGATATTAAACAGCCTCCTCTCGAGACACACAGGGTTCTGGTCGGGCAGCTCACCACCTGCTAGGGCATCATCATAAAAGAGTTCAGCTGTGACTGAATTCTCCCCTTGCAGGCCTTTTAGTAGCCCTGTACCGTCAGCGCAGTCTCCATAGAAAGCAAGCAGCTGGCCAATGGAGACAGCAGTCAGAGCCCTTCAGTAGCTCAAATGCAAGAGGTCTGTCTTGGAGAATCTACGAATGGGACAGTTGTCTGGTTTTCTGCAAAGATTCTTTAAGTTTCGTGTGCACAATAATGAAGAACTTGTTAAAAATGCAGAGTTACTAGATCCTAAAGGCAGAGATTCTTTGCATTAAGTGGCCCAGGAAGCTATATTTTAATGAAAACCCAGCCAGGTGTTTCTCCTGTAGCCAATGTATCAAATGACTGAGAATCACTGGGGAAAACAATACACATCTTTACAGGTGGGCTTGCATCTGGCTCTACCAGAATTTTGGACAACTCACTTCTCTCCAGGGTCTCAGGCTCCCGTCTGCACAATGAGGGAGCTGGGACTGGATATTTTAGACCTCCACACAGAGATGTAAGATCCCACCCAACGAGGCATCAGGGTTGGCTGGCCAAAGAAGGCAGAGTGGGCCATGCCAGCAACCCGCCTCCTCCATGGCCGGTGGTCTGGGCAGCTACTCTGCCTGCCTGTCAGCCAGCCTGGCCGTGACTTCTGACAGCTGGACTGAGATTTGGCCAGGCTGTGCTCCTTTCAAACTTCCTCCAACTCATCTGATCTAACTCAAGTGTCCCTCCCCACCCCCAATATTTTAATTTTTAATAAACTTTTTATTTGGGAATAGTTTTTAGATTTAAAAAGTCTCCAAGGTAATACAGCCAAACATATTACCACGGTCTAGTTGTCAAGACCAACCACTTACAGGGATGAGCATGTTACTGTTAACTGAATTCCAGACTTGCCTTGGATCTCACTTGTTTTTCCACTCATCTCCTTTCTTGGTTCCAGGGTCCAGCACTCCATTTAGTTGTCAGGTCTCCTTAGTTTCTTCCTGCCGGTGGTACTTTCTCAGTCCTTTCTTATTCCCTGTGACCTCGACAATTCTGAGGAGTACTAGCCTACAGGATGTGCCTCCATTTGGTTTGACTGATGCTTTTCCTCATCATTAGACTGGGGTGAGGGTTTTGGGCAGAATATCAGAGAGAAGTGCCCTTCCCATCACACCATGCAATCATATGACTTATCACTGGTGATGTCATCTTGAGCCCTGGGTAAGGAATAAGGCTTTTTTTTTTTAAGTTTCCTTTTTTTCCCCCTTTTTGGTTATACTGGGTACTGTGTGTGTGCTTTCTCTAGTAGAGGCGAGCAGCAGCTACTCTTCCTTGTGGTGCACGGACTTTGCATTGTGGTGGCTTCTCGTTGAAAGCAAAAGCTTTAAAGTGCAAGCTCAGTAGTTGTGGGGCACAGGCTTTAGTTGCTCCATAGCATGTGGAATCCTCCCAGACCAGGGATCGAACCTGTGTCCCCTGCACTGGCAGGCGGATTCCTATCCACTGTTATCCACTGGGCCACCAGGGAAATCCAGGAATAAATCCTTGACTCACCACCAAGAGTTACCAATATAGAAGTGGGTACCTAAAGTTGGCTTCGTCACTTTCCCTGTTCGAGGATGAGCAGGATAGGGTGGGGTCATCCCTGACCTTCGTTGACTCAGGTCCCTGAATTCCAGATTCTCTAACAGAGATGTGAGTGTATGAATCACCAGGAGAGCTCTTTGAGAGTTTCCGATTCAGTAGGCTTGGCGCAGAGCCCAGGCCACTGTATTTTTAATGAGCTCCCAGGTGACTCTGAGCTACATTAGCTTTTGAGAATCCCTGAGCTACAGCTCTGATTTTTTTTTTCAACTGAAAATATCCACCCCGGGTTTCAGACCAGTATTTATATTTGCCAGCAGGTGGAGTGAGAGGCCTATGACTCTGAATCTACTGCAGAAAACTAGGACAAATTCCAGTCAACAAAGCATTCCGCATAGTAAGCAGAATTAGGGTTATTTTGAAACAGATGGGCTCTCACAGAAGCTGCTGCACTGAATATTATGGAGTTGTTTATTGTCTAGATGGTCTGAAACCCAGGGATTATTGGCCAGAGTCTGGCAGTTTCTATGTCATATCAGATTTCTTCCAGGGCAGAGGAGACTGACAAGGCCCTGGGAGAGATACAGATGTGGTTATGGGTATGGATGTGGATGTAGATATTTCAACCAGCTCTAAACTCAGAATTTACCCTTGCTGTGGTGGATACTGCCTTCCATGGCTGCATGCTTCTTCCTGGAAATGACTGGGATCATTCTAACTCCAAGTGAGAAGACAGAAACAGATACAATCTGTGATAATCAGACAACGAATCCTGGATGCAGCAGTCCTAAAAATGCTTTAGATTAAGCCTAATCAAAGTGGCTCTGCTTCCTGGTTTACATTTTTACCCAGACCCTCACTTAAATGTGCCCCAACCCTCTATCCTCCCGCCCCTTCTCCTTGCGCTGACGACCCCAGGGACCTTGCTACCCCAGGGAGGAAGCAAGGTCAAGGAGGGCCATGGAGCACTCATGTTCACTCTGCCAGATGCAGTGGTTCAAAGTGTGCAGGACCGCCGTGTTACAAACGGAGTATTCGCGAGTCCTGGAAATCTTCAAAGGCCGTTAGCACCTCCGGGTTCCTCCCTGGAGAATGTTTTCCTTAACTAACTCCTTAGCCTGTGATCCTGGATACTCAGCTGCTGCTGTCCTGGTCGGCCCAGGATCACAGAGGCCATGAGGATGTGGAAGGTGGCAACTTGGTAACTGGTAGTTCAGAACAGGTCTTAACTATCTCTGCTGCTGGGCAGACCTTCGGCCATCTGAGGGACGCATGAATGTGCTTCCTAGTGGGTGAGGCCCTGCTTTAAGTGGTGGGCTCATAACTGCCTGGGACAGTGGCTCCCTCCCCAGAACAGATAAAACCTCAGTAGACGGCACCCCCTCTGTCACACACAGGGCCAGGTCCTCCACTCAGAGAACATCAACAAAATCCCCAACACGCTTACTCTTTGCTCAGACTTGTAGACAGAGGCAGACAGCAGCACTGCTGATGATATTTAGACCTGTTTCAATTTTTTCTCATTTCCTTCAACTTGAGTTTGGAATCAATGTATGGTTTTTTAAGCAAAGGCCCAAGGTAATGTTTTCATTGACTTTTAAATCATAGACCGCTTGGAGTTAGCAATATTTCCCTCAGAAACCTCAATGCTTTTAAAAAATTGTTGACAATGTTGTGTTAGTTTCTGTCATACAACAGTGCGAATCAGACACAATTATACATCTATCCACCCCCTCCGTCCTGAGCCGCCCTCCCCTCCCCAGCCCCTCCTTTCTAGGTCATCACCGAGCACCGGACGGGGCTCCCTGTGTTTTATGGCAACTTCTCACCAGCCATCTATTTTACAGACTATTTGTACGTATTCGGCGCTACTTTCTCCATTCGTCCCACTCCCTCCCTCCCTCACTCTAGTCACAAGTCCGTTCTCTACATCTGCATCTCCATTCCTTCCCTGAAAATATGTTTATCAGTACTATTATTCCATATACATACATTAATGAACTATATTTGTTTTTCTCTTTCTGACTTACTTCACTCTGTGTAACAGGCTCTGGGTCCATCCACCTCACTAGAACTGACTCAGATAATAATCTTCTGAAAATACCTTTTAACCTTTGGGCATAAAAAAATACTGTTCATGGGGTTCTCGAGGCAAGAATGCTGAAGTGGTTTGTCATTCCCTTCTCCAGTGGACCACGTTTTGTCAGAACTCTCCGCCATGACCTGTCCGTCTTGGGTGGCCCTACATGGCATGGCTCCTAGTTTCACTGAGTCAGACAAGGCTCAGTGATCAGTAAAGAAGGCTGAGCACCAAAGAACGGATGCTTTTGAACTGTGGTATTGGAGAAGACTCTTGAGAGTCCCTTGGACTTCACAGAGATCCAACCAGTCCATCCTAAAGGAAATCAGTCCTAAATATTCATCAGAAGGACTGATGCTGAAGCTCTAATACTTTGGCCATCTGATGTGAAAAGCTGACTCATTAGAAAAGACCCTGATGCTGGGAAAGATTGAAGGCAGGAGGAGAAGGAGACGACAGAGGATGAGATGGTTGGATGGCATCACCAACTCAATGGACATGAGCATAAGCAAAATCCAGGAGATGGTGAAGGACAGGGAAGCCTGGCATGCTGCAGTTCATGGGGTCACAAAGAGTTGGACATGATTGAGCAAGGGAACAACAACAAATAAAAAAATGTAAGTAAAGATCATCCCAAGAAATCAAAGAATAAAAGAAAGTAAAAAGATGGAAGGTCAACAGGAGAACTTTGGAAAGGGACAAAGAAACTTTAATCAGGAACTTCTGCTGAGAGCAAGCACTCAGGGGTCACGTCCAGATCACACTGGATAACCACTGCCAGGTCACCGTGTGTGAGGAGAAGCAAGGGTGTGGGGTCTGGGAGGGAAGGGACAGCTTCCCTGTCCCAGCTGTTGGGGTAGGAGGCAAGACTGACTGGCAGCAAGTAAGATGAAACATGTAACAGGTCCTACATCCACCCACTGCTTCCATGTCAGCATCCTGCAGAGCACGTGGTGCAACAAAGCTCTAGAGACTAAACACTGGGTCTACAACAGTCACTTCCAAACTTGCATGTGGCCGAGCATGGCAAGAGGCAGTTTTTAATGTGATTTTAACGTGATCCAGGAATCTGCTCTTTTCACAAGCACCCCAAATAAGTCTGATGCTACTGGGCCCCACTTTGAGAAACTTGGGTCAGAGGGATGCTGTGCTTTATTTTGGGGTTTTGTTTGGTTGTGACCATCAGCACTGGCACGATGCCATTTGGTGTTGTACACATTGTCTTCGCTCATGTCTTCCCTGGGGCTTCCCTATAGCTCAGTTGGTAAAGAATCCGCTCCAGTGGTTTCCCAGGATGTGCTGTGCTCAGTCCTGGAGGAGATGGATTTTAAACATAAGACACCAAGGCAACCCAGTTCTCCTGAAGAATATACCAAATATGATCATGGTGTTGCCCTAGTGAGTCTATTAATTATAACGTAAGAGTGGTTGACACTGGCCACTCAGCCAGTCCTAGGAACAAAGCCACTCACCTCTGAATCCCAGGTGCCTGGGACACTGTGGGTGCACCATAAATATTTGCTGAATGACCCAAAACAACAACCAACAGACAGCAGGGCTGGGCAGAGAGGAGGCTGGGGACCAGGGGGCCAGATCAGGCCCTTGGGGCTAGAGGACCCTGAGAGATACGGGTAAATGGTAGCAGCTAGAATATTTCAAGGCCCGAGAATCTTGGTTTCTCGCCTCTACCAACAACCAGCTTCCAAACCCTGAGACATAAATGGGTGAGAAAAGGTGAGAAGAGGCTTTGGAACACAATTCATCTATTTGTTTCCCTTAACCAATGCATGGAGGCCATCTGGGCTCCGGGGTTCCACTACATTAGAGGCCTTCGGTACCTGGATGCAGGCTGAGATGTGACATGTGTCATGTATATCCATGATGAATGCTATCACAAAGAATGTACTAAGTCAAATTATTTCCACTTTTCAAATAAACCTGATTTAACTACACGTTAGGGATTGGGGGCAGAGGAAAAGGGGACGACAGAGGATGAGATGGCTGGATGGCATCACCGACTCGATGCACATGAGTTTGGGTGAACTCCGGGAGCTGGTGATGGACAGGGAGGCCTGGCGTGCTGTGATTCATGGGGTCGCAAAGAGTCGGACACGACTGAGCGACTGAACTGAACTGTCTGATGTGCGTAACTACACATCAAGAGACATCAGTATCAAGGCACAATTATGGAAATGATCCCTGACCTAGGAAACAGTCCCCAAGATGCTGAGCAGTCAAGGAGAACACTGTGGTTCAAAGCTCTCACAAGAGCTAGAAGCTGCTGGCCAGCTTCTCTTGCAGGTGGAAACAGAGGAAGACAAGCTGTTTGGGGAAAAGCCTGCAATGAGAGTGCATCACAGCTGGTCTCAAAGGGGCCCGGCTGGCAGGGTGGGGTGGGGTGGGCATCGAGAGACTCACCAGCCCAAGCCCACAAGGAAAGAGCAGTGCAAGGACTTTGGCAGATGCACTTGCTGGGTTAAAAAAGGGCAGGGGCCGAGAGGAAAAGTAACTGGAAGAGGAACAACATCCGTGTCAATAGTCCGAGCCCCATGATTTCTGAATGGTTGGTGGGTTAGAAAACCAGGGTGGGCTCCTTGGCAGAGGCTGAGGTAACCGGGGACGTGAGGATGACACACACAAATCTTCAGAGTGGACAAGCTCTGTGAGCTAAGTGGCAGGGACAGGCTTGTGCACAAACACGAACAGACAGGAACCTTGCTCTCTGCACCAGGAGCTGAGAAATGCTTCCTCTGGGTCAGAGTTGGCCCCGAACTGGGATGGTGCTGAACTTCCATGACACGATAAACTACCCCAGAGGCAGGACTGCCATCTTAAAAACACGCTTGTGTTTTTGTATTCGACGGTGTTTAACCTGAGCTGCACTGCTATTTTTTGTGTTCTGTTAGGTCTGACTAACTCGCCCCACCCATACCAAGTTCTGATCCATTAAAGAAAGAGCGTGTGTGTGTGTGTGTGCATGCTTGTGTGTGGGCACGAGTCTGTGTGTTAACAGACATGCCTTGCAAATGAAATGTCTCCAATAAACAAGTCCTCCCAGTCTGAGGAGGAGCCAGGGGCTTTCTCAGACTGTGGGCACACCTTTGAAATAGCCTGCCTCTAACTAACCTAGAATTGTTCAGAAACGATTCTAAAATGGCCTGTGCTATGGAGACTCAGTAACAAAAATAGCTAATTCGTGCTGTGCTAAGTTGCTTCAGTCATGTCCAACTCTGTTCGACCTATGGACTGTAGCTCATTAGGCTCGTCTGTCCATGGGATTCTCCAGGCAAGAACACTGGAATGCCATTTCCTTACCTTCTTCTTACGCATCTGTCAAATAATTTCTAGTAAAAGCAAACTTATGAACAGAAAGGGAGACCTCAGCACAAAATTTTTTGAACTTTCAATTCCAAGTTAGGAATCTAGAGTGAAGCTTATTTCGGATAACATGATTTTAGGTAAGTGGGGAGGAAAATGTTGCTCTCTTGAGCATCTTTGGGAATATCTAAGTGTGTCCCGTGACCAGAGAAAAGGCGAGTACTGAAAGGCCTACCTATAGTTTTAAGAAAGAAGCTTTAAAGACTGTGTCACAGGTGGGAAAGAGAGTCTATGTGAGACGCAGCCAGCACATCTTAAAATCATGGATTTTCAGAGTGAGATTGAGGAGGACCTGGGATAGCGGCATTCTGTCTGCATTTCAGAGCCAGGAAACTGAAGCCCAGAGAGGGTGATTGGGTCTCCTGCTTTGCGCAGCTACGGGGGGGAAGAACCAGATGTGGCGTCTCTTGGGGCTCTGGCCCTGTCACCAGGCTTCACTGTTTTCTCTTTTGGCCATTTCATCCTGAAGAATCCCAACCCTCCTTTTGAGTCTGGAGTGGACATCAGAGTTTATAAGAGGGCCCTCTGGCACCCGGCTCTGGTGGAAGGGAATGAGCTCTGGTGCCAGACAGAGCTGCCTTTGAATACTGGCTCTGCCCCATCCTCTGGGCTCTCGGAGAAATCACTTTCCTCATCGTCCCTCAATTTTCTTGTCTGTGTGATGCAGAAACGTACCTAGAGATGTGCTCCAAAAGGAAGGGAGTAACGGACGCCAGCGCCTGGCGCAAAGTGTTGGAGGGTCAGGGTCTTCTGCTATTACGCTGATGACTTTCTGCAAGCTGCCCCACCCCGGGAATGTTCCTGCCATCCACTCAGTCAGTCACACATGCTCAGACCCCAGCTGTCCTGGAAGTTGCCCCTCCCTCACCTACCCCCTTCAGCCCATCACCAAATCCTGTCATCGTCACCTGAACAATCCTCTGACTCGGCCCTTCCCCAGCACCTGCCCTGTCACCAGCCCTGCCTAAGCCACCTGTTTCAGGAGCCTGGGTGGTGCCTGAGCCCTGAGACGGTGTCCTGCCCATGCTCTGATCTTCCAACCAGCCATCCTCCACAGGGGAGCTGGAATGCTTTCCAAAAACATGCATCTCATCAACTTTATCCTCGGCCTGAAGCCCTCGAGGAGTTTCCTTTCATCCAAGAACAAAGATCAAGCTCTGTAGCCAGTCCAGTAAGCCTGCCCTCCATCAACACTGACTCCCAGGGATCGTTCCCACCTCCCCCAGCTCTCAGGCAAGTGGCCGTGCCCCACTTTGCTCTGAGCTCTCCCAGGACCACGTCCCCTTTCTCCACACACACAATGCCACGGTTAGTAGTTTCTAGCAAATTACAGGATTCTGGCGATCTCAGTCTAGTGCATCCTCCTAGGTGGTGGGTGAATTGTGGGGTGAGCACTGAGGCTTTGTGTTCATATTCTCCCCTCCGGGATGAATAAATAAAGGAACCAGCAGGAACGGGAGGGAGGAAGATGCGGAGAAGTTTAACCACTGTCCTCATTTTACATCCAGACTGAGGCTCGGCATGGCGTGTGACTTCCCGAGGTTGAGATCCCCAGGGTCTAGACCAAAAAGCAGTGGTCCCCACACTCCCCACAACCACACTGCTTCAGAAGCACCACCCACATCTCTCTTCACATTAGCTGGTAGCTCAGCAAAAAAAAAAATTGTGGGTTCTTTTTTAAAACTGGGGGACTATGAGGACACTGGGGTGTGTGTTAGTCGTTCAGTCGTGTCCAATTCTTTGTGACCCCATGGACTGTAGCCGGCCAGGCTCCTCTGTCCATAGGATTTTTCAGGCAAGAATACTGGAATGGATTGCCATTTCCTTCTCGAAGGGATCTTCCCAATCCAGGGATCGAACCCAGGTCTGCATTGCAGGCAGATTCTTTACCAGCTGAGCCACAAGGGAAGCCCATTGCTCAGTCATGTCCTACTCTTAGTGACCCCGTGGACTTCAGGCTGTAATTGTCATGTGGATAAAAGAAAATATTGAGAGTTCATAAGGGGGAGATTTTTGAGTTAAAAAAAAAAAAAGACCATTGAAAGGCACAAAATTTACTGTTATTTAGACCAAGTGGAACAACATTTCCAGAGCTGTCCCTATGGATCTGAAGATTCTAGATTTAGGACAACTGATTTGGTCAAAGCCTCAGCAGCCCCATTTTCTGACACAGGCACTCTCAGGGAAGGAAAAACAAGGGCATTAAAAACTACACTAGTACGACTGATCTAAATGGAACATACTTCCATGAGTCGTTTGTAGCTTTAAATACTATAGAAAAAAGAATCTATGAAACATGCCCAAACAGCCTCCCTTTGATGTGGTGAGCTCTTTTCAAACCACACTGTTCAAATTTATGTTAAAATGCAAACCCTTCATGTTTACAACGGGACTCTTGGAGGAATGCAATATAAAAGTACAACTGCTAAATTTCAAAGACAAGACTTATAACCCCAGAACAATGGGGCATTCCCAGCGCGAATTTATGAGCTGTTAAACCTCAGAAGGTTTCCTCAATTAGCAGTGAAGTTTCTTGACATATTTGCAGCCTGATATAGGGGCTGCTTTTTATATAATTTGGGGTGTACTGCTTTTATCGGAACTTTCCCTTACTTTGGTGGACCTCGGACAACAACCATTGTGCTCCTCTCTGGGCAGCGTTTGATCCTGCTAATTGTGCTGTGGGGCCGGGATGGCATTTCACGGTTTACCGTTGCTCCTGGGGTGCGCTACAAATTATACATAATGCATTGCATTGTAATTGCTGCATTGTGAACTTGGCTCGCCTTTCCAACATAAAATACTGACATCCAAGTAGTTTTATTATAAAAAAAAATAGAAGGGATTCTTTCAGATTATAAACATCTAAAGACCTAACATTCTCATGATTCCGGCGGCTATTTTGGATACACGGCGGGTGGGTGGGCAGGGCGGTGGTGGTGGCGGCAGGCAAGGCTGAAAAACAAAGCAAATATATTTCATATTAATGTTTACAGAGAAAATGAGGAGGCGGTCACGAAGGCAAGGCCATAGTGAATGCAAAACAGAGGAGGAGCTGCAGGGCCAGGCTGACAGAAATCCAAACTGGGAAACCAGAGGGGCAAGGTCTAGCCCTGGCTCTTCACCTCGCTGGGCCTCACGGTCCTCATTTTGAAAACAAAGGCACGGGATGAAATGACCACAAAGGTCCCTTTTCCATGGACAGAGGAACCTCAGGAGGGCAGTGACTTGGTTTCCCAGTCTGATTTGTCAGGCACAGCCTTGTCATAGCCAGGAACCTGTATCTCGGACCAAACACACGGCCTCTTGCCACTGTTGGTGCGGGGCCTGTTGGTGCGGGGCCTCTTAGAAAAAGATGATGTCTCTTTAAACGACAAGGGCAGAATAAATGAAGCACAAGTTTTACATATGCAATACCATCAAGAGCAAAAAAAAAAAAAAAAATCACAAGGACAGGGGCTTCCCTGGTGGCTCAGTGGTAAAGAATCCACCTGCCAATGTAGGAGACACGGATTCAATCCCTGATCCAGGAAGATCCCACATGCTGAGGAGCAACTAAGCATGTGCACAACCGCAGCTACTGAGCCTGTGCTCCAGAGCCCAGGAGCCGCAACCACTGACGCCTGTGCACCCTGGAGCCCATGCTCTGCAAGAGAGACGTCACTGCCATGAGAAGCCTGTGCACCGCAACTAGAGAGTAGCCCCCACTAGCCGCAACTAGAGAAAAGCCAGTGCAGCACTGAAGGCCCATCAGAGTCAAAAATAAAATAAAAAAATCACAAAAACAGTACTGGGGTCCGTCCAGAGGCGTGCAGCAGGCCGGTCACAGGACCTGCTGCCGGCTTAGAAGCAGCGCCCAGGCACCAGGGGGCGCCCTCCTAAGGCCCCTTCTCCCTGTAACGGGACAGCAACCTGATGGACAAGGCAGATGGGTTTCCTTCCACTTCTTCTCAGGGAAATAAGTGTCTTGGAGGGGCCAGAGGCACCCCAGAAAGCAAGCTTACAAGCACAAGCGGTCCTCACCCGGACAGCTCAGCGGGCCCCAGGACATGGTCTGCTGTGCTCAGGCAGGGTAGAACATGACTGTGTCACAACTGTGGCTTCTCTTTGAAGTTGCGCCACAGATAATCCAATGTGCAGCTGGTACACTGTTAACCTTCCACGGAAGAATTCTGTGTCCCTCAACTGACTTTCTCCTCCCACCTGGTTCAACACCGGCAAATGGCCCAGTTAATTTCAAACCAAATTGCAGACTTACATTTGACGGTTAAGTATGCTTAGAACTCTGAATGTTTGGCAGAGGAGAGTCGGAATTCTGTTTACTTAAATTTTACACCCAGTGCTGTGCAAAAGACGTCCTGGATGGGAAACACGGCTGCCATGTGTCAAGATCGAGGACAGGCCGTGAGGCATGCGGGTCTCCTCTCTTCAAAGCCTCAAGTTCATCACGGGTAGGGGGGCATTCTGCTACTGACTAGCTCATGTGAGCAAAAGGGACGCACAGGAGTGGCAGCTAGGAGGGCAGACAGGATTACAGCTCTAGGACAGAATACTCATAGTTCTTGGCCCTAGAGCTGTGTGTGAAGGCTCACAGACACGCTACCAGGGAGATAAAATCAGCTGTGATTTTGTCAACGAAAGGATCAGGTCAAGGTTCTTCTCCCCTGGTTATCACTCCATAAAAGACAATAACAGCAGTGATAACATGAGGCCTGGCCTTTCCAAGAATGACCATCTCTACGACTTTTCCACTTGCTTATTCTCAGTCGAATTTACCTTGCTTTCTAAAAAGAAAACAACTCAAATGTAAAATAATGGAAAAGTTCCTGATGAAGGGGACAGGGAAGGGAGAGGAAGAGGTCATATCTAGGAACTGTTTTCGAAAATACTCCCAAGGCAACGGAGCTTTGCTCTAAATAAAGAAAATACCAACCTTCAAAAGGGGATAGTTTTGGGTAAATGGCAAAGCATGAGGAAGCTGAGTGGAATATGAAAATACTACCTTCCTGACAAATACCATATGATATCACTTATATGTGGAATCTAAAATATGACACAAATAAAACAGAATCATGGACAACAGAGAACAGACTGGTGGTTGCCAAGGGGGAAGAGCCTAGGGGAGAGACGGAAAGGAGTCTGGGGTTAGCAGATATAAGCTTTTATATATAAACAACAGGTCCTACTGTCTAGCGTAACTTACATTCAATATGCTATGATAAACCATAGTGGGAAAGAATATTAAATACACACACACACACATATATATATATAACTGAATCACTGCGCTGTATAGCAGTAATTAATATAACACTGTAAATCAACTACACTTCAATTAAAAAAAAGAAAATACTATCTTCCCAACTTCTTTGGACAAAATTAGGCCTGAGGTCCCCCCACACAGGCACCTACTTCATGTCACAAGGATCTCCAGTGTAAGAAAACATCTTGCACAATTTTCTTAAGTAATTATTTTCTTAAATTGATGCCAGGCAAATCTTGTTCTTTCTCTGGGGAGAATATACTTTGGGATTCCTGCCACAAATTAAATGGTCTAGATGAGTTTAGAGAAAGATCATTTAAGGACAATCAAATCGTTTAAGGACGATCAAATCGTTTAAGGACAATCATATACTCACATATGCATACATATATATACACATATGTGTGTGTGTATACATGGCCATGTGTAGGACACATACATGTATATACAACATACACACACTGGAAAAAGCAAATACTGAAGACGCAAGAGAGTGCCTAGAGGTTGGAAGTTCAGGCAGGAATCCATGAGGAAGGATAGTGCCAGGGGACAACACAAACTCAAGAAGGACTCTGCATTCCTTTATTTTGAAGTCCAAGTCCATTCAGCGATTTTGAAAGAAATCAGAAAAAATAAAGCAGTGGAGGAACTGAAGTTTTACATTTCCATTTTCTATGTTACAGGCTTTCTTTCCCTCTCCAACTTTATAAACAGAAGGTTTCAGCCTTTTGAAAACACAAGGACACTTATGCACGTACAACCAAATCCAACCAAAAAATGAGATATAAAAACCAAGGCCATTTCAAGTTATACCTCAAACTAGAGCTTGACCAAGGGTCTGGACTCTGGGGAGAAGTCTGTCTGGTCCTTGTGGGGGTCCCCATGCAGGGGGTCAGTGAGTATTTGCTGAAGGACTCAGTGCCAAAGACTTTCCATGGATGGAGAGTGAGTTCCATCATTGCACCTCTGGCCCACAAACTCAGCCAATCAAGGGGTACTGCAGGTCTTTAGTTTAGCCCTGGTCTGTCCTGGAGCCATCCAGCGAGATCCATCACAGCCTCTAAAGATCCTGGGATGATCTGAGAAGAGCAATCTATCCTGGTATCCATTTATATAAGAAAAGTGAGGATCCACTTCTCTCGGGGTGAACCAGGGCTTCCCAGGTGGTGCTAGTGGTTAAGAACCCACCTGCCAATGCAGGAGACTTAAGAGATGTGGGTTTGATCCCTGGGTCAGGAAGATCACCCGGAGGAGAGCATAGCGACCCACTCCAGTATTCTTGCCTGGAGAATCCCATGGACAGAGGAGCCTGGTGGGCTAGAGTCCACGGGTCGCAAAGAATCAGACACGACTGAAGCGATCTAACATGTAGAGGTGAACTCAGGGCTGAGGAAGGAAAGCATGGCCCTGTCCTTTATACAATCTTCACGTTCCTCTCCCTTCTCATGGTTCCCTTTATATTTCTTTCTTGCCCAAGAAGGGAAGTCTCTAGCTTTCTATCATGTGCAATAGTTACCAAATCCAAATCCAAGAGCTCTGAAGAGAAACCACAAAGATTCACTTTTAGATTAAAAAAAGGTCGCATCTCCTGAAAACATAGATAACAGATGAGAAACACTTGAGAGCTGACACCTAGAGTTCTAAACAAAACAAAAGACAGGCAAGACCACTTCTTTGGTTTTGTCAAAAAAATGAATATTTTTTGTGACAGCCACCCTTTATCCCACACTTGTAAGGCAAAGCAAATAAACTCGGGCAATTCGACAGAGGACTGATTATCACCCCAAAGTGGTTACTCCTTCATAAGAACTCTGTGCGCATGTGTAGTCACTAAGTAGTAGTCACTAAGTTGTGTCCAACTCCTGCGAATCCACGGACCATAACCTGCCAACCTCCTCTGCCCATGAGGTTTTCCAGGCAAGAATACTGGAGTGGGTTGCCCTTTCTTCCTCCAGGGGATCTTCTCAACTCAGGGATCAAACCTGAGTCTCCTCCATTGGCAGGCAGATTCTTTACCACTGTGCCACCAGGGAAGCCCTTGTAAGAACTACCAAAATGCAAATAACCTGTAGTCTATTCTTCCGTGTGCCTTAGCTGTAATAGGGGAGAAAATCGGTTTGAAAAAGAATGAGAGAAAGACAAGGGCTATGTTTTGAATGCAGTTTGGGGGTGTCCACCAGGATGGCTGTGTAAAAGGAATAGGCCATCCAGGGCTTACGTGGGCTTTAATATCAGACTTTACCATTTACTGTTCACCCATTTACTGTTCACCCATTTACTGTTCACCCATTTACTGTTCACCCATTTGTTCATTCCTTCACTCTGTCACTAGGTGGTCATTCATCCAACAAATACTTATTAAGCACCTTCCCAGAGCAGAAAAGAGCAGGGGGATGGCTTTATCTTCTGTGGGACCAGTGCTCAGGGACTAAGCCTGTGAAAATGTCTGAGATCTCAAAACAATTAATTGGTTCCCTAAGTGGGAAAAAAAAAAAACCTATAAAACTGAACAGTAATAAATATTTGATTAAATGCCTATGAAATGTACCATATCGATCATTTACTATCTCAACTCATAAATATACATATATATATTTATAGCCATTTACTTAAAAATGTATTAGTATACTACGGCTGGTATGTCACATGTTTGAACACATTTGAGATTATATGCAGTAGGGGGTGGGGCTTCCAAAATTAAAGCCCACAGAAGTCCTCAAATGCCCCCATAGGATGGACAGGACGTCTCTGCCCTCCTGGAGTGTACAGTGCAGCAGAGACAGAGTCACACACGAATAACCCCCATCACCTTATGAAATGCCTAAGAAAGTTACCCCTCTGGGCCTCATTTTCTTCATGAAAAAATAACCAACCAGAAACCACAGCCTTAGGGGCACTTTTGGGGACCAATGTTTTATTAAATGATAGGAAAGTATTTCATAAGCTCAGAGTCATGAGAAATCAAAATTTAACCCCTCTCATCTTAGCTCCTCCTGGTGGGAAATGTCTCTTACCATGTTGGATGCTATACCCGCTGCCTATGCGGGAATCAGTGCTCAGAACAGAGACAAATCTCCACCACACCCTAAAAATAAGGCTGCTTTGGTGCCCTTCTGCAGCCCACAGATGTCTCTGAGAGACAGACACACATAAAGCAGGATGCCTCATGTAAAGATAAAACCGGGTCCATAACGTGAGATTCCAAAGAGACAATGCTTTAAAGGCTCTGCAGGTAAAGAATCCTCCTACAATGCAGGAGACCCAGGTTCAGTCCCTGTGTGGGGAAGATGCCCTGGAAAAGGAAATGGCAACCCACTCCAGTATTCTTGCTGAGGAAACCCATGGATAGAGGAGTCTGGCAGGATACAGTCCTTGGGGTCAAAAAGAGTCAGACACAACCTAGCAACCAAGCACACACGCAGACACACATACAAACACACACACGCATGCAAAGGTTTAAAAATAAACAAACAAAACATTGCTTACTTTGGTAAAAATAAAACCATTTTTCAATTCAGTTCAGTTCAGTCGCTCAGTCGTGTCTGACTCTTTGCAACCCCTTGAATCGCAACACGCCAGGCCTCCCTGTCCATCACCAACTCCCGGAGTTCACTCAAACTCATGTCCATCGAGTCGGTGATGCCATCCAACCTCATCCTCTGTCGTCCCCTTCTTCTCCTGCCCCCAATCCCTCCCAGCATCAGAGTCTTTTCCAGTGAGTCAACTCCTCGCATGAGGTGGTCAAAGTATTGGAGTTTAAGCTTCAGCATCAGTCCTTCCAATGAACACCCAGGACTGATCTCCTTTAGGATGGACTGGTTGGACCTCCTTGCAGTCCAAGGGACTCTCAAGAGTCTTCTCCAGCACCACAGTTCAAAAGCATTAATTCTTCAGCGCTCAGCTTTCTTCACAGTCCAACTCTCACTTCCATACATGACCACTGGAAAAACCATAGCCTTGACTAGACAGACCTTGGTTGGCAAAGTAATGTCTCTGCTTTTTAATATGCTATCTAGGTTGGTCATAACTTTCCTTCCAAGGAGTAAGTGTCTTTTCAATTAGCTCAGCCCTAAACATATATCACCATCTATTTTGCCCTAGGAATGAGAAGCTGCAGACTGCTCCTAAATTTGACTTTACTTCTCGTTTTTGTAGACATTTCATGAAATAACTTAAATGAACTCAGCTTTGGATAGGAAGAATCACATGGTATAACACAGAAATGTGTCCTAGGAGGCAGTTTGATTCTATTATTTCTCATTTTCCCTTTTCCCTATTCGTCTTCATGGGTACCCTTTTAGGGAGTGGGATAGGAGAAGGCTGGGGTAGGGTGTGACCAGGTGAAAAGGAGTCCAGGACACAACATAACAAACTGAAGAGAGATAACAGTTACAACGGAGAAGGCAATGGCAAGCCACTCCAGTACTATTGCCTAGAAAATCCCATGGATGGAGGAGCCTGGTGGGCTGCAGTCCGTGGGGTCGCTGGGGGTCGGACACGACTTAGCGACTTCACTTTCACTTTTCACTTTCCACTTTCACACATTGGAGAAGGAAATGGCAACCCACTCCGGTGTTCTTGCCTGGAGAATCCCAGGGACGGGGGAGCCTGGTGGGCTTCCATCTATGGGGTCGCACAGAGTCGGACACAACTGAAGTGACTTAGCAGCAGCAGCAGCTACAAATTTGTGCAAGGAAAACCTGGCTGCTTCACCTGTGCTAGAATAGACCCTCCTTCTGGCTTCAAGATTCCCTTTGTGTCTTACCACAGGAAGTGTGTTACAATCATATACAATGCGTTTAAATAAAACAAGAAAACAAACCGAGAAAAATTTTGCATGACGAAGAATGAAAATCTACTAAAAATACTTTACAGTGACTTCAAACATGGAATCATGTCTTACAAATAACATTTTCATGGCTTGGGCATAAGAGACTCAGGAGGAACATGTGGATTAAATTTCATCCAAAATGCGTAGGGCTTTAAAAATCAAGGGGAAATTGGCTTGGCAAAATTAGCTTGGTTTGTAGAGCAGAGCTTGGGGATGGGGGATGGGGGCCAGAAAAAAGAAGCTTGCAAATGGCAGTGACTTTGGCATCCCCCATCCCCACCCAGTGCTCTCTTTGATGACCAGGTCAACTGGCTACAAGGGCCGTTGCCTGGGAACAACTTTCTTGGAAATCATTTAACTCTCTCTCCCTATTTAGGCAAACTATTCAATAATTTTATAATAAATGACTCTCCCTTACCTCTAATATCTCAAGCATCCAAAATAGAGGCCTAAGGTCTACTTGTGTAAAAAAAATGTTGAGCTATCTTAGGCTCTGATCAAATGCCTACCACACCTTTGTGGCAATCAGGTGTGACTGCATATGTAGGGACATTTTTATTTCCTATTAATCCAACTGAAACTATTGGGTTGGCCAAAAAGTTCATTTGGGTTTTTCCATATGCTGTAATGCAAAACCATGAACAAACTTTTTGTCCAACCCTATACTTTTTCTCCCCAAACAAGCATTATTGTAGACAAAGCCCACGAGAATCAGGCCCTTTTTTACTGCCCAAACGTTTTTGTTTTTCTTCACCACACAAGCTCATACACAAACACCACCACCACTGACACTGCTATGAAGCATCTTAGTATTCACAGTGCTTTGCTGTCGTTGTTCAGTCTCCCAGTCGTGTCTGACTCTTTGCGACCCCATGGACCGCAGCACATCAGGCCTCCCTGTCCCTCACCATCTCCTGGAGTTTACCCAAGTTCATGTTCACTGCATCAGTGATGCCATCCAGCCATCTCATCCTCTGATGGCCTCTTCTTCTTCTGCCCTGGATCTTTCCCAGCAACAGAGACTCTTCCAAAGAGTTGTCTGTTCGCATCAGATGACCAAAAATATTGGAGCTTCAGCTTCAGCATCAGTCTTTTCAGTGAACATTCAGGGTTGATCTCCCTTAAGATTGATTAGTTTGATCTCCCTGCTGTCCAGGGGACTTTCAGGAGTCTTCTCCAGTACCACAGTTAGAAGGCATCAATTCTTTGGCATTCTGCCTTCTTTACTAGAGATCAAATAGTGTTTATTGTTTCCAAAACACACCCTCAAACACAACCTCGTTCCATTTTTGGAGAGAGTTATGACAAGCATTTAACCCATTTGTTTTTAGATGAAGAAAGGGAGATTCAGTGAAAGATCATATAGCAACAATTGGCCACTCTGCAAATATCAATTGTACTTTCCTGTCCTGGCAACTTTTATTGCTCATTTTTCTCTAGAATATCCATGCCCTTAGTCCTCACTGACTAGACGTCTCCTATTCTTCAAGGAGCAGAACAAATACCACTTCTTTCAAGCTATGATCCTTTATGTCATTATGTCTCTAATCAGTTGGCTTCAAGGGAGGCCATCCTAGTAAATCCAGGCGGACCTGACTGAATTAGTTGAAAACCGCGAAGAGCAAAGCTGAGGTTTCCTGGACAAAGAAGAAATTCCACCGAAGAACTGGAGCTTCAGCTCACCCTTCCTGAAGGCCTGTCCTACAGACTTCAGACTTGCTGGTTCAGTTCCCAGAACTATGAGCTCCTCCATGAGTCAGGCACTGTTCATTACTGGATCATGAGAAAATAGCTAAAAGATTTTCATAACGTTCATAGGGTACACTCGGGATATCCTGGAAATTAATTGTTACATGGCATTTATGCAATTGGCTCTTGGGGATCTGGGGTCACCTCACAAAGAGAAGACCCATTTTTTACATCAGGTTCTCAAAGTCATTTCCAGTTCAGCTTCTGAGCATTACCTGGTAACCTCTTAACAAGTCAAATGCTTACTGTGTGCCAGCCTCAGTCATGTCCAACCCCACCGAGTATAGCCCACCAGGCTCCTCAGTCCAAGGAATTTTTCAGGCAAGAAAACTGTAGTGGGTTGCCAATTCCTCCTCCAGGGGATCTTCCTGACCCAAGGATTAAACCTGTGTCTCCTGCATTGGCAGGTGGATTCTTTATCACTGAGCCACTTGGGAAGCCCCAAATTCTCACACCTCATCCCCAAACCCAGTAAGTCAGGAATTCCAGGGGTGGAGCCCAGCTCTAAACACGGGAAACCATTCTTCTCAGTATGTAAGAGAATCACCTGCAGAGTCTGTTGAACTACAGACCCTTGGGTCTCTCCCAAGACACATGGCTATTTTCACATTTAAATGAATTAAAATTAAGTAAACTTAAAAATACAGTGCCTTAGTTGTACTAACTACATTCCAAGCACTCAGCACATGTGGCTAGCAGCTACCATTTTGGACACAGAAGATAAAAGACCATGTCCATCACTTCGGAAACTTCTATAAGATGGTGCTGCTCTAGAGCCACTAAGCAGGACCCTGAGGAGAAACCCCTCCATACACGGTCATGTACTACAGCAGGGAAATTAGGAATTTCCATTATTGGCCTTACGCTGAAAAAGCACAAGGCGAGATGGTCCACACCAAAGGCAAATGTTGCTTTGTGGTTAGGCCACTTCTCACATGGGCAATTCTCTGTCGTTTAGGATGAATAGCATCAGGAATTTATATATTTAATACTACTGAAGGCTGGGGAACCCAGCAGTAGTAATGGAGCCTATGTGAGTCATCAGGGTCCTTCTCTTCACTCTTTATTAGGGGTGGGGGATGATTAAGAAACTCAACAGGGCTTTCAACTCTGGTGGAACAAGAGACAATAGCAGGGTCTATATCACACAAGGAACTGTTCACATCCTGAAACAGCTCTGCTGACCTTGGCATTGCTAAACCCACAGGTCATTTCTCAGTCCTCATCTACCCAGAACCACCGGGGCACCTAGCACAGACGAATGTTCTTTCCTCCTAGAAAAACTTGCCTTCGAGGACAGCGGTCCCCAACCTTTTTTGGCACCAGGGACCAGTTTCATGGAAGGCAATTTTTTCACAGACCAGGGAGGCAGGTGGTTTGGGGGATGATTCTGATGGCTCAGTTGGTAAAAAATCTGCCTGCAACGTGGGTAGACCTGGGTTTGATTCCTGGGTTCGGAAGATTCTGTGCAGGAGGGCATGGCAACCCATTCCAGTCTCCTTGCCTGAAGAATCCCATGGACAGAGGAGCCTGGTGAGCCACAATCTATGGTGTCGCAGAGCAGGACACGAGTGAGCAACTAAGCACGCACACAGCACACACAGTATTAAATTTACTGTGCACTTTATTTCTATTATTATTCCCATCAGTTCCACCTCAGATCATCGAGCATTAGATCCCAGAGGCTGGGGACCCCAGTTCTAGGACCACCTGCTTTTTTTTCTCTGTTTTTTCACCCTGCTTCACTGGTTCCTTCACTCTCCTTTGCCAGCACCTCCTTTTCTCGTCAACCCCTTAATGTTGGAGACTCCCAGGGCTCAGTCCTTGATCTTTTTCTCCATTGATATTCACTGCCCTGGCGATTCCATCTACGTTCACGAATTTAAATATTATTTACATCATGCGGATACTTCCAGACCATACCTGTCATCTAATCTCATACTGAACCAACCTACTCCATCCCCACATGGAGCTCTCATAAGCCTGTCACTTTCTCCAGGTCTAAGACTGAGCTCTATTTTTCCCCCCTGCAAACCTGCTCTATCTGTTCATGTTAATGGGAACTCCAACTTTTCAGTGCCCTCAGCTAAAAATGTTACTCCCCCTTCACTTCTCTTTCTCTCATAATCACCACCATTCTGTCAAAGATGCTTCCACTCTGCCTTCAAAAACGTATCCAGAAGCTGACCACTCTGCACTCCCCCACGGCTGCCATCAGAATGGGGACAGTGGTCCTCCCTTGCCTGAATTACTGCAGCAGGACCCTAACTGGTCTTCCTGCTGCTCCCTCTGCCTCTGCCTCCACTTGTGCCTCTTCCTCTGTGTCTATCTTCTCCTTGTCTAACTCATCAGCACAGCTGTCACTGGGTTTCAGTTCAGTTCAATCCCTCAGTCACGTCCGACTCTTTGCAACCCCACGGACTGCAGCACGCCAGGCCTCCCAGTCCATCGCCAACTCCCGGAGTTTACTCAAACTCATGTTCATTGGGTTTAGGTCCCACCCAATCAAGATGATGTCACCTTGTTACTTTACTACATCTGCAAATAGGCTTACTCCAAATACAGTCATATTCTGAGGCTCTGGGTTAATATATCTCCTGGGGAGGGGGGTGTCACCATTCAACCCACTATGCCACCCCACTGACTATTTTCAACACAATAGCCCCAGTGACCCTTTACAAAATCAAGTTAAATTATGATGATACTCCTGTGCTCAAAACACTCTAATGGCTTCCATCTCATTCAAGAGAAAAACTGAAGTCTATCAATGGCCTGAAAGACCCTATGGGATCTGGCTCTCACACCTCTTTGTCCTGACCTCGTACAGTGCAGTCATAACAGTGGCCCAGGCTAGTGGATGTGGATTTGAGGCATATTTTGAGTTAGCATCAAGATCACCTGGTTTCCAACCGACACCCAGGAGGTAACACCTGACGGGGAGCAAGTTGGGGAGGTAGAAAAGCTACCATAAATTCAGCTTTGTACATGATGCACGTGAGATGTCCTTGAGCTCATTTATCTAAGATTTCAGAAAGAGATCTGGGCAGAGGAGATAAATTTGAAGTACAAATAGTAACTACAGCTTAAGAGAAGAAGACCTAGAATAAAGTCATTAGGAAAACTGATATTCCAAGGTGGCAAGGGGTGGTGGTGGGGGTTGGGGGTACGGGCGAAGCCCGCAAAGAAGACCAAGAAAAAGGTTCAGAGCAGAGTAACAGTGGGAAAAGGGAGGGTGGCCATTAGGAGAACTGGAGGATAAAGGCAGGGTTTCAAGGAGTGACTAGGTAACGTTAAGTACACCTAAGGAAGAGAAGTGTCTCCAGGCCTCAGCCACACTGAGATCACTGGGGAACTTTCATTAAAGCAAGGGGGGTGGCGGGCAGCAGCACACCTGAAGAAATGAAGCGAAGATCCAGAGTGAAAGGGAAGACTTTGGAGACTGTAAATGCAAAGGAAAGGTGGTGAATAAAAGTCGAGTTCTTGACCTGTCTCCTCCTCTTTGGGATGAGGGAGGAAAGAGACTTGAGTAGGTTGACATGTTGATAGGAAGGATCTGGTAAAGACTCAAAAGCTGAAGACAGAATGGAGAGAGGGTTAATCAGTAACAACAGATTTTCCTGAGCAGAGAAGACAGGTGAATGACTAGCTTTTGAAAAGAGGAAAGAGCCCTCCCTGCCCAGCTGTCAGGAGGAACAAGTGTGGGAGTGGATGCGGGTAGGTTTGTAGTTTTCATGATGGGATGCTGAAGGTGATACCTACAGGTGGATTCTATTTTCTGTGGGAAGTCGAGGACAGTGGGGATGTCGACACATCATTTATAACAGGCTCAGTCTGCTGTTGGGTCACATTCTCCAATTGAGCTCATTTGCCAGATGCTGGGTCCCTGATGCCCCGTGGCTGGGCTCACTGAAGTCTGAGGATTTTTCCATATAGGTGGATGAAGGGCTGAGCAGCAAGGGCATTAACGTATTTGTAACAGAGTAACTGAAACAAAGGACTGGGTACCTAAGCACTGGATGGAGGCAAGACAAGAAGGGAGGAATTCATGAACTTGAAAACAAAGAACACCTGCAGCTGAGTATCCACAATTTTAAGGTCATCTGAAAGTGGTCAGAACTCTATAAATATTAAAATCCATGAAAACTAAGAGTCCAGTGTATCTAACATGAGAAGCAAAGGATTTTAGATACAACTACTGTGAAGAAGGCTGATCGCCGAAGAATTGATGCTTTTGAACTGTGGTGTTGGAGAAGACTCTTGAGAATCCCTTGAACTGCAAGGAGATCCAACCAGTCCATTCTAAAGGACATCAATCCTGGGTGTTCATTGGAAGGACTGATGCTAAAGCTGAAACTCCAATACTTTGGCCACCTCATGCGACGAGTTGACTCACTGGAAAAGACTCTGATGCTGGGAAAGGTTAGGGGCGGGAGGAGAAGGGGATGACAGAGAATGAGATGGCTGGATGGCATCACCGACTCTCTGGATATGAGTTTGAGTGAACTCCGGGAGTTGGTGATGGACAGGGAGGCCTGGCGTGCTGTGATTCATGGGGTCGCGGAGAGTCGGACACGACTGAGCGACTGAACTGAACTGAACTCTACTATTAATACTAAACTCTACTGTACTTACAATCCAAGAGAACCAGAGGGAACTTGATACTGAAGGAGGTACTAAAATTCAAGGAACATCATTCCATCTGAATTTCATATTACCAAATTGTTTTTAAGTGATGTGCTTTATTGATTTTGCAACAGCTGCTTCTATGTAAGCATCCTATACACAAGTTTACCTGATTCTTTTTTCATCTAAACTTACACTCTGGTGCAGTGGTTCTCAACCAATTTAGCCCACCTATGGAACAATGGCAGTGTCTGGAGATATTTTTGGCCATCACAACTGGGAGGAGGGATGCATAAGCACGGAGTGGGTAAGAAGTCAGATGCTACTCAACATCCCATGGTGCACAGGATGGCCCCACCCCACCGCAACAAGGAATTATCCAGCCCCAAAGGTGGTGCAGTGGTAAAGAACCCACTTGCCAAAGCAGGAGACACAGGAGATGCAAGTTCGATCACTTGACTGGGAAGATCCCCTGGAGAAGGGAAAGGCTACCTACTCCAGTATTCTGGACTGGAGAATTCCATGGACTGTATAGTCCATGGGGTCGCAAAGAGTCGGACACGACTGAGCGACTTACACTTTGACAAAGTGGTACAGTGGAAAAGAAGTGAAGTTGCTCAATCGTCTCTGATTCTTTGCGACCCCATGGACTGTAGCCTACCAGGCTCCTCCGTCCATGGAATTTTCCAGGCAAGAGTACTGGAGTGGTTTGCCATTTCCTTCTTCAGGACTGAGCAACTTACACTTTCACAAAGTAGTACAGTGGAAAAGAATCTGCCTGCCAATGCAGGAGACACAGGAGATGAGAGTTCGATCTCTGGGTCAGGAAGATCCCCTGGAGGGGGAAATGGCAACCCACTCTAATAATCTTGCCTGGGAAATCCCATGGACTTGGACAGAGGAGCCTGGTAGGCTACAGTCCACAGGGTCAAAAAGAGTCAGACATGACTGAGCACATATGTACGTACACACACAACACACACACACACACACACACACACACACACACACTCTCAATAGAGCTCAGTTAGAAAAACCCTGTTTTAGAACAGACGTCCTTGTTTGAAAAGTAGGCTATTTACATCAGAGAGAGGAGGGCTCAACTTTGGATCTGGGTAACAAATTGTCTTCAAATTTTCTGTACCATGCGCATATGAACAGCCTAAATAAAACCACCTTACTTTTTAGAAAAACACTGAAATATGAGTACACAAAACCTTGTAGATGTAGATATGGAAGAAAGGGTGTGGATGCTCTTGATGACTTCCTCTCTTCCTCCCTCCTTCCTTGCCTGGCTTTTCCCATTCTCCTGTTTGTTTCTCTGCAGAAGGAGCTCTGTTCTATGCCACTTCTGCACACCAGACTGTTATGTTCCAATGGTAAATTAATTTTGACAAAATTCCTTTACGAGTGGTAAATGTAAAAGTCTGAAGAATTTAGTCAGCTGGCCTTTTGCCCATATACAGAAATGATTAAAGACTAGACTGCAATTAAATTCTGAGCAGAGTGACATAATTAGCAAATTTATGAATGGGTCTTCTTTTCACAGTTCTACTGTCAGGACTAATTACTTGTATTAATTAGAACTGTCAACACACGAATATGCTTGTTGAAGCTGCTTCCTATGGTAAAATATGAGACTGGTAAATATCAAGATGCTTGGAAAGATGCAAAGACTTTCATTTATTAGCAACTCTAAATGATACAGAAGCACTGCCTGCACAATGAGCCTTGGGGATTGTAAATACATTCCCAGTTAATGAATTCACTATTTGTTCTTCCTTGCTTAGGCGTTAGTCTTGGTTTAGCCTTTGGATGAAATAGTCAGTATATCACTACTTCAGAAGGACTGTAGCAAGGATAAGGAAAAGAATTCTGCAAGTTTACTGGAAAAGCAGAAAGAACAGCTGGGATGGTTAAGGTAAGGAGGAGAGAATTCCTGTCTTTTCATTGATTAGTCTGAGACTTATTGTAAAACAAGTGTTAAGAACTGCTTAAGTGAAAGGGGAAGGACAGCTGGGGGCTTTAAGAACCCGAGTTTGAGACCCAGTTTACACTCTGTGACCTTGTGTAAGTGGACAGGTTACTGAGCCCCTCTGTGCCTTGGTTTTCTCATCTGAAAAATGGGAACATCAATAGGACTTGCAGAAAGTTACGGTGAACCTTAATTCAGTTAATACATAGAAAGGGCTTAGGGCAGCACCCAGCTCAAGATATGTGCTGGCTGACCGCTGTTCTGTTGTTTCAGTTGCTAGGTCGTGTCTGACTCTCCTGCAACCCCATGGACTACAGCCTGCCAGGATCCTCTGTCCATGGGATTCTCCAGGCAAGAATATTGAAGTGGGTTGCCATTTCCTTCTCCAGGGGATCTTCCCGAGCCAAGGATAGAACCCTCATTCCTGCACTGGCAGGCAGGGTCTTTACCACTGAGCCACCCGGGAGGCTTTGGGTGAGGGTAGAAACAGAATTTCACACTCCGAGAAAGAGATCCTTGGAACAGGATGCAGTGCTTTGGAATCAGAACCAAGCCCTAATACGTTTAAAATATAAGCCTCAACTGTGTCCTGCCTCATAAGTTCTTGTACAAAGTAAATTTTTAAAAGTACATGTAATGTCCTTGCTGGGCCTGGTACATACAAGGGGGCTTGCTAAATATTAGTGCTTCAGCATTCATTACCATTATCATCTTTTTGGAGATATCTCCAGCATGGCTTGAAATGAATGCCAAAAGATAAATGTTAGCCAGTGGCCTAAGATGAGTGGAGACAGCACGTGTGAAAGTGGAGGAGCTCTCCCAGGGCCTTCTCCTTCCCAGGACTCAGGCGGCTGTCACCACGGCCCTGAGAGGAGGGTCTAACCACCAGCCACAGAATCCCCATAAATCCCCTAATTACCTTGTTCGCTGGTGAAGGAGAGACAGCTGGGACTCCAACTGGGGCCTGACTGGCTGTGAAGCCCACACTGTGTGGAGGCATGAAAGGCAGGCTGCAAAGGGCTTCCTCACAGACTGAAGCGGAGACAGACTCTCTGCTCTTCCTATCTTTTCCCTGTTTCCCTGCTTGACATATTTTTTAAAACACAGTCATCATTATGGTTGCCTGGGGGAAACGGAGGGATGTGTACACATTGCTATATTTAAAATGGATAACCAACAAGCAGCTACTGTACAGCACAGGGAACTCTGCTCCGTGTTATGTGGCAGCCTTGATGGGAGGAGGGTTAGGAGGAGAACGGATACATGTTTATGTATGGCTGAGTCCCTTTGCTGTTCACCTGAAACTATCAGAACAGTGTTAATCAGCTATATCCCAATATAAAATAAAAAGTTCAAAAGAAAAAAACCAAATTCTTGATAGGCAAAACTTCAGCTGTCTAGCTGAACTGTATCTGATAACTACCATAAAATAACTACCATAAGACAATTTTAAATTACGTTGGGTTAATCAACTTTTTGATCCTCTTACGTACCAACTTGGGCAAGGGGGCTCAAAACAGAGAATTATTCTCGCTTTATGCTGTTTTAAAAGGTCCTTCCAAAGATGCACGTTTCTGACTGTGCGATGACGGCCCAACACATGGATGCTGCTGGGAGTGTTTAGGGAATGAATTGAAAGCATTTGCTGGAATCCCCCCTCAAGTCAAAGAGCTAATGTTTGGCATTTAGCAAAATGTCAATACTAGGGCTAATTTCAACTGAAAATCCAATTGTGTACAAAGGTCATAAAACTAGACTAAGAAAATATAAGTTGACTCCTAATTTTGTCTTAAAAATCACTTGATACTTAATTTAATCAATTAATTAAAGATTAATCTGGCCAAAAATTCACAGCATCAAGACACTCAATGCATAAGAAGAAAATCTAGTTGAAGGATGTTCTAGATCCATCCACAAGAAAGCTCAGTTAAATACAAGATGCTAGAAAACCTACCGGAGTTCCCAATGTCATGTTAGAAAGCAAGCTGATGCGAGCTGGTTGATGGGACTTGTTAAAATTTATTTTAAAGGACAGATCCTTGCCTATCTGCTCCAGTTGCTCAATAGACACTTCTCGAAGCAAATGCATGCACCAAAGGATCTTACTGACAGCCCTCTAAGGTAGAGGGGGATATGTATTGGGTTGGCCCAAAAGTTCGTTCTGGTTTTTTCCATAACAGCTTATGAAAAACCCAAACAATTTTTTTGGCCAATCCTGTAGTTGTAATGGTGAGAATGTGTATTATTACTCTGAATAATCCCATTCATTTTTCTGATCACATTTTATGCTTAAAACTGAACTTGGGGGTTAAGGTAAAAAACAGCTCTGGAAAAAGAAGGGCATCGATCAATGAGAGACAGGAAATAAAGGAGATGAACCCTCTGATTGCTTTAGATCACTGCCTTGGAAAGGTAACAGAAAAGAGAGAGCAGGCAGACGCGAGAGACGCCCGGCTCCGGCGGCGCAGACGTGAGAGGCTCAACCGACCACGTGCAGAATCGTGGCTGAGAGGAGCTACCCCGCGCCCAGGGTTAGGGCAGTGGCCGAGAGGAGCTGTACCACGTCCAGGAGGCGGTGGCTGCTTGGGCACCGGAGGGCCGAGAGGAGCTGATCCACATTCAAAGCAGTAGGGGCAGCCTTGAGGAGATACCCCTCGTCCAAGGTAAGGTACAGTGGCTGTACCTTGCTGGAGCAGCTGGGAAAAGATACTCCACGACCAAGTGGAATATAAGAATCCAGTGTTCTGGGGAGGAAGGAACAAGATGGTGGAGGGATAAGATGGCGAGACCACTCTCTCCCCCACAAATTCATCAAAAGAACATTTGAACGCGGAGTAAAGTCCACAAAACAACTTCTGAATACTGGCAGAGGACATCAGGCTCCCAGAAAAGCAGCCCATTGTCTTCTAAAGGAGAGAGAAGAAATCCAGCTCCACCCACCAGAACACCGACACATGCTTCCCTAACCAGGGAACCCGGACAAGTCACCCGTCCAACCCCACACACAGCGAAGAAACTACATAATAAAGAGAACTCCACAAACTGCAAGAAGAGGGAAAGGCCACCCCAAGCAAAGCATTATAAGCAAGATGAAGAGGCAGAGAAATACCCAGCAAGTAAAGAAACAAGATAATTGCCCACCAACACAAACAAAAGAAGAAGATATAGGGAATTTACCTGATAAAGAATTTCGAATTTTGATGGTGAAAATGATTCAAAATCTTGAAAGCAAAATGGAGTTACAGATAAATAACCTGGAGAAAAGGATTGAGAACATGGAAGAAAGATTTAATAAGGACTTAGAAGAAATAAAAAAGAGTCAATATACAATGAATAATGCAATAGATGAGATCAGAAACACTCTGGAGGGAACAAACAGTAGAATAACAGAGGCAGAAGACAGGATAAGCGAACTAGAAGATAGAATTGTAGAAATAAATGAAACAGAGAGGAAAAAAGAAAAATGAATTAAAAGAAATGAGGACAGTATTAGAGACCTCTGGGACAATGTTAAACGCTCCAACATTCGAATCATAGGAGTCCCAGAAGAAGAAGACAAAAAGAAAGACCATCAAAGAATACTTGAGGTGATAATAGTTGAAAACTTCCCTAAAATAGGGAAAGAAATAATCATCCAAGTCCAAGAAACCCAGAGAGTCCCCAACAGGATAAACCCAAGGCGAAATACTCCAAGACACATATTAATCAAATTAACAAAGATCAAACACAAAGAACAAATATTAAAAGCAGCAAGGGAAAAACAGCAAATAACACATAAGGGGATTCCCATAAGGATAACAGCTGATCTTTCAACAGAAACTCTTCAGGCCAGAAGGGAGTGGCAAGACATACTTAAAGTGATGAAAGAAAATACCCTACAGCCCAGATTACTATACCCAGCAAGGATCTCATTCAAATATGAAGGAGAAATCAAAAGCTTTACAGACAAGCAAAAGCTGAGGGAATTCAGCATCACCAAACCAGTTCTCCAACAAATGCTAAAGGATCTTCTATAGACAGGAAACACAGAAAGAGTATATAAACTTGAACCCAAAGCAATAAAGAAAATGGCTACGGGATTGTACTTATCAATAATTACCTTAAACGTAAATGGGTTGAAATTTTCAAAAAGGCTAGGAAACAATTCTCATAGCCATCAATAGTTCAGTGTTGAGTTCATGAATAGTTTTTAAAGTTTGGGACAAACTGTAGTATTTGCTGTTTGAAGTACTATTTGTAATTGGCATATTACGATGTAACATTGGCCTTCATTTCCAACTTAAAACGCCTAAAAGTGCCTAACAGGTTTTTAGATTTGTGAATTTTAGTTGAAATGTATTTTACGATGTTACTAAACCTGCAGAAATATTGAAATATTTCAGAGAACTTATTCACTGTACATTTAATTTATTTATAAAAGTTATGAACTGTAAAAAAAAAAAACAAAAAAAACAGCTCTGAAAAGGGAGTATGATGCTGCAGACTCCAGGACGAGCTCAGGGATGGTCAAGCCAATACCCTCTCTTTCTAGAGTGTACTGTGCCAAGGGGGTTAGGACCAAGGTGGTGAGTGCTAAGGCTCTTGCAGAGTTATTATAATCCAAGGAATAACTATATTATTACAAACAAGAACTCTGTGGAATTCTTATAAGGCCAAACTGCTGCCACAGGGTTCTTAGACTAACATTTTTTTTGCACAGTTTCTGAAAGTGTTAGCTGAGCTCTCCTCATATGGCAGAGTTGTGCCCGTCAGGTTATAATCGTCTCTAATTGGTGCTCTTGTGAATTGCAAATTTCCTAATCACTAAAAGGCCTGGAAAAGAATCTCATGCCTCTGTAATAAGGAACATGTTAAAAGGCAAAATAATTAAAAAAGAAAACACACTACGGGCAATAATCATTAAAATGTGCTGCTTTATGTTTATGTCAACATTCCTCATCAATAAAGGCAAGCCTAAAAAACAGAATAAATGAAAAACAAACATGCTCTTCTACAGTTTCTTAATTGCATGATTTCCAATAAGAATTAGTATGTGATGTAAGTTGGTCTTAATGGTTTCCTTTCTTGTCATGGAAACCTAAGAGGAAACCATTCACAACCCACTCTCTCTCCTTCTCTCCCTCCCATCAATCCATCCCATTCCTAAATATTCCCAGCCATCAGTCACCCTTCTCTTTGATTAACAACAGGTTAACCCAGACAACGGCTGTTTCTGTTGATTCCTTCTTAGTTCCCTCCTTCTAACCTTCTCTCTCGTCCACTTGACTAAGTTTCCTGCAGGCAGAGACTTTGGTTTTAATCTTCATTTTAGGGGAAGAGGGGTGGCTACCTTGCTCATACCTGGCACAATATGGGTTTTCCATATATTCTAAAAATTACATAGAATTTAGAATTCCAGGAAACTACTAAATGGATAGTACTATTTGTACTTTCAATCAATTTTTTTTAAAGGCACCCTCTGTCTTATTCTACAGCCAAAGAGTGACACAGAGGTAAATGGAAACCTCTCTTCTTTGTCCTCAAGGAGCTCCCCACGTGAAGACCTGCAAGAATCACAGGATGCTCATAACGCAATCCTAGTGCCTACGCCCACATGGCTGTCTCCATGTACGTACCCTCACCCCTGCCCCACTGGCTGTGGACTCTGGTTTATTTGGGGGTCCAGGCACCGATAATTTTTAAAAGCTCCTCAGATGATTCTGACCGGCAGCCAGGAATGAAAACCACCAAAATCTCTGAAACATCATCTTGAGTTACTCAGTAACAGTACACTTGACCTTTCTTGTTTTATAGGCCTTAGATGGACCCACAGTCATGCTGGATTCCAACGGTGATTCTCTTTTTTTCCAGAAATCATGTGTGGTCACAAATACATTTAATTCTCCTTGATGGCAGTGAGCCATACCTTTCATGAAAGTCCACTCTCCTCCATTTAATATCATATTTTCTAACTTTCCACTGAAGTGGAAGATGCTGTCTATAGTTGGCTGAGTGTTAGCTGTGGGCTGGAAAACATCCGGGGATTTTATATCCCCTCCACTTTCACATGTCTCCACTGAAGGTTCTGGAAACACTCAACCATGAAATGTGTAGTAGAAATTCCCATAGGAAGGTTAACATTGACCAAGAAGACATTAAAAAGCCTCTATTTTGAAAACTTATTTTGAAACTTTTTGATGAATATTTTTCTAAAATTTGTATTTATTTTTATTTTTGGCTGTGCTGGGTCTTCACTGCTGCTTAGGCTTTTCTCTAGCTGCAGCATGCAGGCTTTTCATTGCAGTGGTTTCTCTTATTGCAGAGCATGGGCTCTAGGGCACACAGGCTTCAGCAGGTTGTGGCATGGAGGCTCAGCAGTTTTGGTTCCTGTCCTTTGGAGCACAGGTTCAGTAGTTAATAGCACACGAACTTAGTGCTCTGTGGCATGTGGGATCTTTCTAGATCATGGATCAAATCCGTGTCTCCTGCATTGGCAGGTGTACTCTTTACCACTAAGCCACCAGGGAAACCTGAAAGTTTTTGATGAATATTTTACAGAAAACTCTAGCTCATTACAATTTTTAATTTCATTCCTATAAGAATGAGTATGAAGACCAAGAAAAAGTTCATTAAGCCAGTAGCATTCAGAATACTATTAATTATATTATCAAGTAAAATATAACGATGACCCTACCAATACAATATGAAAGGCAAAACAAATGTAATGATTAAGTAAATAGACTCTGGAACCAAGACTCCTTGGCCTCAAATCTCTGCTCTATGACTTATTAGCTATGGGACCTCAGTTTGCCTCCCTTCAGTTTAGTCTCCTCTTCTCCGAAATGGGTACATAGTAACACTTCATTTGCAGTTGTTGGATTGAGTGAACACACATGCACACACACACTCACATATATACACATACACACACATATATATGCATGCATATGTCACTAAATAATGGTGCCTGGTGTGCTGGAACTCAAATTCCACCTCTCTCTTGTAACCCACACATAGCAAAGTGAGCTTAAAATCCAGATGTCATCTTATTGTTACCCCCGCACTTGAGTCTCAACGGTTTCCCCTGTCTCCAAGGTCAAGTGTGAAACCCTTAAGCACAGCATGCTGGGTCTCTGACAACCTGATTCCCACCCATTTGCCACTCTGGCCCGCACACTGAAAACTCTACTGCTGCTACAACCACTGCAGTACCTACAATGGGCCATCCTCTCATCTCAGGGTCTTTCCCCATGGTCCCCTCTCTCCTTTGGTCACACCCTTCCCTAACTTCTCATGGCATTCAGGGGAAAATCAAACTCCTTAGATGGTCCATGGTCTGGAGCCCACTAATTCAAATTTAGGATCGATACCTTGATTGCCTCAAACTTTAGACATGATACCTGTATTCACATGAGAAAGCATGCTCACCCCCTAAATATTTGTCTGCCAGTCTTCAGGACAATCAAGGTAAAAGCAGTTGTTATGGTATCATTATATCCTCTCAAGAGGAAAATCTGTGAATCCTGAGTTTAGAGTAAATAGGATCTTGTCTGTATACCTCTCTTCTGCCTGCTGGAGGTGCAGCTTTTATTTCCATGTTAAACAGTTGTCTGTCTATTCATGTAACTAAAACAGCAGAGAAAGACACTCTTCTTAGAAAATACAAGTCTGGGTGTTTTAAGGACAGTGCTCATTTGATCTCATTATTCTACCAGTTAATTGACAGGAAAGAATGTCCTAATAGCTCGTTAACTCTGAAGACGTCCCCCTTGTCTGGTGTCAAGGTCTGAGAGATACAGAGTGCACAGCAGCTGTACCACTGCTGCTGCTTCAGAGGACAAAGAATTAGGTTCGTACAGTTGAAAAACAGCAGATGTTTTGATTTGGGTTTCAAACAATCCTGTCTACACTATGGCAGAATTTGGTGGTGAGTTATTTTCCCCTCAGGCTAATAAGATGAACCACATGGCTGGTTAAACATTATTTTCTGGGGCCACAAGGTTTTTTTCACAGCTACCGCTTATGGAAATAATTCTTGGTTAGATCATAATCTGCCAAAATGGTAACTGGCTTGAAAGGCTCTCTGAGAAAGCACTCCTTGCTGCTCTTTCCCTTCTATGCATCCTTGTCCCTTGCATGCAGGACCGTCTGCTCCTGCAATGATGAGCAGAAGGGTAACAGAAACAAGCCATCGACACAGGCACTGCTCAGTGACTACTCAGATCCCTTCCTCAAAGCGTGCAGTGAAATTATGCCATCTGCAGCAACTCAGATGGACTGAGACTGTCATACTGACTGAAGTTTAAGTCAGAGAAGGAGGAATATCTTCTGACATTCCTTATATGCGGAATCTAAAAAGAAATGCTACAAATAAACTTACAAAACAGAAAGAGATTCACTGACTTAGAGAATGAATTTATCGTTGCCAGAGTGGGAGGGATAGTTAGGGAGTTTTGGATGGGCATGTACACACTGCTATATTTAGAAGGGATAACCAATAAGGACGTACTGTATAACACACGGAACTCTGCTCAATGTTACGTGCCAGCCTGGATGGGAGGGGAGTTTGAAAAAGAATGGATCCATGTGCATGTATGGCTAAGTCCCTTGACTGTTCACCTGAAACTATAACAACATTGCTAATCAGTGACACCACAATACAAAGTTTAAAATTAAAATTAAAAAAAGAAAGAAATCCAGAATTCCAGGAAACAACTATGCTCATAAACGAAGAAACACAGTCTTCATGCCTTACTCATGCATAAAACATTAAAATGATAATAATTAGCAAATAATTAGAGCTTCTGAGGGGGTAAGAAAACATTGTCATAACCTGACAAGTGTCACAGTATCAAAGCTATGCTCAAAATGGTCCTCGCTGGGCCTGAATGATCTAAGGCAGGGACTCATTTTCCTCCTCACCCCTACATGTCTCACTAAAAAGCATATTCCCACAATGGTGAATTACTTGGGGCTTAAAGTTTATCTCTGTCACAGCACAGTGTGCCAAAAGAAGGGCCTGCTAACCCCCAGAGACACAGCTCATTTAAAGTTATAATGAAGACAGCAGGTGTTCCATACAGATGTCACTTCTTTCTAGAAGACACTGATTAAACACTTTATCTCCCTTAATGTCGGTGGGCTAGGCTACATTTTATTTCGGCATCACCCCGAGCTCCTTTTAGTCTCACTGAGCTGAAAATTACAAACTACTGGGTTTTGGGTTGTTTTGTAGGGATTTGAAGGGAATCCTGAACACTATGATCCGAGAGTCAACTCCCACTGTTTCCTAGAAACACAAAATGTGTATTTTGCGACACAAAAATTCTCTTCCACAGAAAGCATGCTAGACTCTCCCTTTTCTTGGCGACCCAAACTTCTGAGTGCCAATCACTAGACACCTTCCACTGAGGTGATGCACAACTGATCTGAAAAAAAAATGTGCTTGGTAAAATGTGTGCAGCTTTAACTTTTGTAAACTGTAAAGTCAGATGGCAACGCCTGGTGCCGTGGCTCCTCAATGCTTCAATGAGACAGGATCCAGTGTGTTCTGGATCCCTTAATTTACAGGGCAACGATAGAGAAACAGACATAGAGAATAGATTTATGGACATGGGGAGAGGGAAGGAGAGGGTGAGATGTATGGAAAGAGTAACAGGGAAACATTACCATATGTAAAATACATAGCCAACAGGAATTTGCTGTATGGCTCAGGAAACTCAAACAGGGGCTCGGTATCAACCTAGAGGGGTGGGATGGGGAGGGAAATGAGAGGGAGGTTCAAAAGGGAGGGGATATATGTATACCTATGGCTGATCCATGTTGAAGTTTGACAGAAAACAGCAAAATTCTGTAAAGCAATTATCCTTCAATAAAAAAAAAAATTTAATTAAAGAAAAAGAAAGAAATCACTGAAGCAGCCAGGGAGAGCTAGCTACTGGTAACTGAAGCCACTGTTCTTCCTGTCCAGAGTATGTGGATACTTTTAGCCTGGAAGGATTGAAGGATAGATAAGAAAGGAAAGAAGGAAATGAGCAAAAAGGAAAAGTGGAGACTGGATGTAGAGAGATCCTAGTTTGGATAGCAGCTCTGCACCATCTCCCTCATCACTCTCATGGGTAAGTATCCCGCAGAGGCTGGAGGTGAAGGTGTGAGGTGGAGTTTTCTCTGCATTTCTCTACAGAAAACAACCTGATGCCTTTAACAGAGAGGGACTGTGGATAATATCAAAGAAGAGGAAGGCCAATACTGCATATTTTTAGCAATGTGTAGATTTTCATATTTTTTTTATAAAAGTTCTACATGATTTTGCAGACATCTGAGAGAATGGCATGAAGTCAAAACGAGAAAGTAAGCCACCGTAATCTTATTCCCGAGAAATAGGATGAGTGGCATTTTGCTAAATATTATTTCAATCTTTTTTATAGTACATTTACTAAGTCTTACAAAAATAGATGTGTCTCTACTAAGAGTACTGCTATATCCTGCTCATTTGACTCACTGTGAACCTGCTTCTCTTTTTAGTGGCTGAGTATTATTCTAGATCATGATTTATTTCACCTACTTCCTTTTGGGGCATGATTAGGCCATTTGCGATTTTTCTAAAGCAGATGATTACAATGTAATTTTAATCAACTTAATATTTATAGTAATCTTAATAACGCTGCACAATTTTGGTCCTGTGTTACAACCAAAGTAGATTTAAATAACACAGATGTGACACAGGAAGACGGCTGGTCCCTAACTGAGATTCACGAAGATATATAAATACATATTATGCACGACTCTCACATCTGGCTCTCCATAACAAAGTACAACAGAATTATAAATAGTTTTGAATCCTTGGAGAACTGCCATGTGATGAAACTAGACCACTATGAAAGCTATTTGTGATTCTGTAATAAATGGAAACCAACATATGACTCTTGATTTTTCTCACTAGCAAAACAACACAACAAAATGGATGAACACGTGCAACTCTGAGTGAGATTCAAGAGGCTGAGTAAAAGACAGCAAATTCTCACATGAATGATTCCTATTAACAAGGAGCTAGCTGCTGCTTAGTCGCTCAGCTGTGTCTGACTCTTTATGACCCCATGGACTGCAGCCCTCCAGGCTCCTCTGTCCATGCGGATTCTCCAGGCAAGAAGACTGGAGTGGGTTGCCATACCCTCTCCTCCAGTGAATCTTCCCAACCAATGGATCAAACCCAAGTCTCCTGCATTGCAGGGGAATTCTTTACCGCCTGAGCCACCAGGGAAGCCCAGCAAGGAGCTAGAGGAACGTGTAAAATGTTGCTGTTTTTGTCTTGTGCTCAGTAGCTAAGTCCTGTCTGACTCTTTGTGATCCCATGGAACTGTAGCTTGCCACGCTCCTCTGTTCATGGGATTTTCCAGGCAAGAATACTGGAGTGGGCTGCCATTTCCTCCTCCAGGGGATCTTCCCAACCTAGGGATCGAATTAATGTCTCCTTTATCTCCTGCATTGGCAGGTGGTAGGCTGCAGTCCGTGGGGTCGCTAAGGGGCAGACACGACTGAGCGACTTCACTCTCACTTTTCACTTTCACACATTGGAGAAGGAAATGGCAACCCACTCCAGTGTTCTTGCCTGGAGAATCCCAGAGATGGGGGAGCCTGGTGGGCTTCCGTCTATGGGGTCACACAGAGTTGGACACGACTGAAGTGACTTAGCAGCAGCAGCAGCTCAATGTAAAATTCTGATGTCTTAAGGCACACTTAGTTCCTTTTTGTTATGAATCGTTTTCTAAAAAGAAAGCCAGTGAAGAAAAATTGAGTCCTATTTAAATAAGCAGTACAAATATCAATTCAAATGACATTAATTGAGTCCACAGTAAAAACAATATTTTCAAACTCACATGCTATAATTTTTGGTAGAAATAAACGACTGCCCAGAAGGTTATTTATGACTGTCTGTAGGAAGCATATTTTTCGGTGTGTGTTCTGTAAGATACCTAAGATGCAAGTTTCTTGCCATAAGAAGGGCATTCTTCTCCTATACAAACTATTTATTTCACAATTTTTAATAAATGTCAGGATTTCTTTTGCTTAAAAAAAAATCAACCAAAGAACTTGGCCAATGATGTGAGGACAACAGTAAGAGAAATGTCACTGTCATTCTATAAATGATACTATTGTTTTCAATTTAGCTGAGGTTGTTCTATCGTGACCATGCCTACCTAATAGAGTTTTCAGTGTTCTCTTGTCAGGATGATTGCCATGGCCAATCCACCTCCCAGAACACAAACATAACTCCAGCTCAGTCAGGCGGACTGACTATGTGGAGGGCTAGAGACGATTCATGCTGGACTCTTCCATGACTGAAAATTCACAGCAGCCCACAACTGCTTTTTCTGAAGAGGCTGTGTTGGACAACATAGAAAGTGCTCCGGCGAGGAATAGAGGAATCTGGCCTTCTCATCTGTTCTCTGCCACTCAGCATGTGACCCCGGGCCTGCCAATTAACTTCTCTGTGCTCTGTTTCCCAATCTAAAACAATGACTACAAGACAAATGCTTATTTCATAGGGTTCTGTGTGGGGATGTGAACCTTCCTGGCACAGAATCATTAATGCTCATGGACCTAGAAAAAAATCACCAAAACATGTTCAGCAGTTTCTTCTGCATGCCTACCTTATGGGTAGCTGCAAGGATTCAATGTGGGTGGTTTTAATGTGGGTGATGGAGTTATGAACTATTTTTTCTCTTTTCTTTTTGGTGATTTGTGTTTTCCACAGTTAATATAATCTTTTCTAACCAGCATGACAACACACTTGTCCAAATTGTAGAAGACCATAATAACTGAACTGAGCTCAGGTACTCATCACCACCTATCTCAGGTCCTCAGCAACACCCACCCTGGGACGTCTGGAATTCAGGGAGGACTTTGGGAGAAAGCTGGGAGTCCATTTGCAGGCAGTCCAGAAGACGGATGTGGAAGCTAATTTAAGGTTCAGCTCTGCTCCCACCTGGATTCATAGGAGCACAAGGAAATGTGGATTCAAATCTTGCACCTTCCAGGAAGGTCCTGACTCCCAGGATCCTCATGCCTGGGGAACCCGACCTACATCACACCAGCATCCCCAGGGCAGGCCACTGTTCACAGTTAACAGACACAGATACACACTGTGATAGGATGTAAGTCTCTTGACTTCTCCTAGTCTGCTTCCTCATTGGGTAAAATCAAGGGTCAGACAATGATGACCTTTAAGGTCACTCTCCGTGCCATTCGTGTTTGAAAATGGTATGGTCTTATATCATTCTCCATTACCTACTTTAAAAATAATTTTAGTAAATTAAGCAAAGGATTGATTTAAGAGGTCCCTCCCCAAGACTGCAGTTATGTACTTAAAATTATATGGTATATGTTACAAGAAAGGCTCAAATTAAAAAAATAAATTTAATTTTATTCATTAAAATATCAACTGCTGAGCCAATGAAACAAAGTCTAGGCCTTTAGCTCCAAAAAAAAGAGAATTTGTTTTGTTTCCTATTTTAGTATAGATACATAGAATTAGAAAAATTTTCACACCTCCAATTGTTTTACTAATAAGAATGCAGAATCTACTATAATTTTAAAGCACTATTTGACAACTCTCTTCCTAATTAAACATTTAATAGGAATGAAGAGTCTCTTAAACAGGCCTATATTAAAAGAATTTTCTCCAGTTAAGTCTGATCTCATGAGACACTGAATATACCCATCAATAACTTTGGTATTAAAGATTGTACAGATTTAAAAAAAGAAAAAAATTATATAGATAACCTGAGTATCCAAATCATCATATTAATAAATTTGATATTCTATAAAATTCTTACACAGCTTAAGGAATCACAGTTGCTGAATCAGAGAATTTCATAGATGGGTAAGTAAAGGGACCAACTCATTTCAAAAGTTACTTTCTCTCTTTCCTAAATCTAATATATTGGGGTAGCTGAAGTGAAGTCACTCAAATCTCCTATCATTCAGCAAAAAGAATAATACTTTTGGTTTGATAGCAAAGAAGAAGACTTACTCATTTCTGTACCCTGTTATTCCTCAACATTATCACACACAGACAACGGACTCAAAGAGGGATTTGCTAAGAAACAGAATGAACAGTCATCCGGAGCAATGTGACAAATGCACCAGGCAGCATTCCTGCAATCACTAAGACTTGCTAGCCCCTCAAACAGGATGGGGAAGATGTGGGTGGGTGGACCTACTCCATTAGAGTTTTGTTTATTGTTAAATCTACTCATCAGCATCTGAATAACGCTTATAAATAAATGGTGATTGTGGGGGTAGGTGGTAAAGGAAAATTTATAAAATAATTCACAAAGAACTATTAATGTCAATTTCTCAAATGTGTTTCAATTCCATGTATCATTATTTTAAATTTTTTTATTTTAGCAATGGCCAAGATATAGTTGAAGAAGGAAATGGCAACCCACTCCAGTGTTCTTGCCTAGAGAATCCCAGGGACAGGGGAGCCTGGTGGGCTTCCGTCTATGGGGTCACACAGAGTCGGACACGACTGAAGTGACTTAGCAGTAGCAAGATATAGTTAATCTTTCTAAGTATAAAACCTCAACAGAAGCCTGCTCCTTCCCAATAGCAACCTAAACAGAACCTTGGTCCACTTATTTTATTCTTTCTCTTCCTGACTGGGATATATTCACATGTTAGTTCGCAGGTTTGAAAAAGCATGTATTTATATTTCTTTACACGCACAATTTCATATCTAGCTACAGTCTCAAATATCAAACTTTACTCACTGAAATGAATATCTCTAATGTCAAGAGTAGGGAGTAAGAACCAATAATCTAAAGGAAGCGTTCTGCGATGAAATTGATTTTAGGAAATCTGGCAGATGGCACTTTTTCATTACAGAGGAAGTTTTCCTAGGGGAAAACACACCAAATTACTTAAAAAAAAAGTTAAGTGGTCACACAGAATGAGCTGTGCATCTTTGTCCTGGCCTCCAACACGCCTGCAAAGCCAAGGAGACCAGCCGTGAACATTTGCATACGTTGAAAATCGCCAACTGCATTATGCCTGCATTGGGTCAGTGAAGAAAGACTCATATAATCAAGCGACTAAAGAAGGTACCACCATCAAACGTATTTACATATCAATGTAGCTCTGCCTTAGACAGTTGTGTGACTTTATCTTCCAATACAGAAACGATCTTTTATCTGTCAGCCCTGAGATCTAGATGACAAACGTGCCAATATTCCTGACACCTCTCAATGTCCCCATTTCTTTCTGGCTACACCTGCCCTACTCAGTCCATCAACACAGAAGAATGGAAAAGAAAGAAAACTTTGAAGAGGACCCACTTCAACTCTCTTATTATTAAAAAAAGAATGGTAATAATGCAAACGTCTGATTAGGTTCAGTGACATACGTCTCAAGTCAAGTTAGTTCATTGAGGACTGACGCTCAGACCACAGTGGTTCCAAGCCTTTTCTCTTCGTACCGTATGATGTACCATATGAAGAAAGATTAAAAACATGTATGTTATTTACTCCATTTTTTCAAAATTTCCATACAATAATAAACAAGACAAATGTCATTTGCATATACTTTGGTGTAGCTTCAATAAAAGGCAAAACAGTCAACTCAGTTAAATTCTCTCTTTGTTTTTTCACTTAAAATATTCCTGAATTGGTCCCTATGAATATAAATGCCTATAAACAGGATTCAAAGATACTGTCAAGTGATCTTTTAGCAACAAAAGCCCTACGTACTAATTTGGAACCTAGATTTCTTTTCCAATATGGCGCCCCTGATTAATTTTACATGTGAAGACTTAGAGACAAAGCAGGAACACATTTCAATCTAAAGCCAAGACCTTTGTATTATAGTTTATCCCACCATAGCTCCACATATGGCCAGCCAGTAACCCCAACTGTACAGTTTGGGGAGGGGGTGACAACTCTGCTTGATTTTCACAAGAGAGCCGGAGTGTGACTGTGGCCGTTTGCCTTTCAGAGGAGTCTAGGAAAAGCAACACACGTTGCTCCACATGTCATGAGGATTTCCAGTTTTAACCAGTACACATGCGCCAGGCTGGCAGACAGAAGTTGAAAAGGACACAGCTTTGTACCCAGCCGCCAGCTGAACTTGGTGGCAGGCTATTTAAAAAAAAAGAAAAGGCACAAATTATACATGGAAGGATGTGGGGGAGGGGGGAGGAAAACGGAATGAGCTAATGTTCCTAGTTGGCATCTGCCTTTTGACTCAAAGAAAGAGATGGCTCTCATCCAGAATTTCTCTATTATTGTGGCATCAGCTGCCTCTTGGATTCGTTTATAAAAGCTGAGACTGCCAACAGAACAGGACAAGATTTCTGTTAATGGTAGTAAATGTGCAAAAGCCTCTTGAAATAATAGAGATTTCGATATTTCTTCTACAAAGGCTACTTTGGTATTATTATTCATGGCATGAGCTTTAGGACTTGTAATTATAGCCAGGTACACTGTTAAGAAATATGACAACAGCAAATTCTGTGGTTAAAAAAGTTGCTACCTTGATTATTTAATTTACTCTTCCAGTATACTGAACTGAAGAGAGGTCTGAAATTAATTTGGTGCTGGATGTTTCTTGCTGGACTGGCATCCTACCAAGTGATTTTCCACTATCTGGCCCTTTCAAATCCCAGTATTATTGGTGACCACTATGCTAACTTCTTCACTGAAAACTGGGAATCCAATAAAAAGAATTAAGCATCTACCCTGCCTTTTAAAACAAGCCTATAGATTCTACCTTCTTCATGAGGGAAAGATTTTCCTTATTCTTTTTTTAAAGCTAATAAATAAATGTACTAAGATGATAAATTGAAACCCCCAATGAAGAATCAGAAACACTTCTGGTTTCCACTGGGGATACAGAAAACTGGAAAAAGCACCACTGTCATCTTTAAGCATAAATTCTGGACAATTTGCAAATATTCTGTCCTGAACGTATGAAAAAGGGACAGCAGTAGGGCAGTCAGCTAGACTGAAGTACAAGATGTTATAGGAGCCCTTGTTTACCCAGGACAGGGTCTACTGGACACTTAGAGGAATTCAGCCAACACTGTTAACACATTGCTAAGGCAGAGTGACAGCTAGCAAGATTATATTCTTAGAATACATAACACAGAACACATAGGGGGCTTCAATATAAAGGAATTCACGCCCACTTTCAGGCTCTTCTCAGGACTTACAGTGGTCCATATAAAGACACAGGTGAGTTCAGAGCATGTGTCCTTTGTCCTCTGTCCTTCCTGGGATAGTCCTGAGGGACAGAACAGCAGCCACCACAGGAAAGACTGCCTGGATCTTTCTTCCCTACTGTCCCTAAGGAACAAAAGACTTAAGTGCCTGCAAGAAAGACGAAAACCAAGTTTCCCTTAGGGAAACAGTGAGAGCCTTCTGCAACTTCGAAAAGGGAAGAGGAAGAAAAAAAAAACAAAAACCCTCTAAACTGGAGGGAGGGTCAGGGACACTGAGACCACCATGCCTCCAAACCAAGGGACAGAGTGACATCTTGGACTGAGGCTTAATCAGAGTACACCCTGCACCAGCCTCCCACAGCCAGGCTAAAAAGCAGAGAGCAATGAGTAAATGGGGCTTCCCTGGTGGCTCATACGGTAAAGGATTCTCCTGCAATGCAAGAGACCAGGGTTCAATACCTGAGTCAGGAACGAATTAAGGACTGATGCTGAAGCTCCGATACTTTGGCCACCTGATGAGAAGAGTCAACTCATTGGAAAAGACCCTGATGCTGGGAAAGACTGAGTGCAGGAGGAGAAGGGGGCGACAAGGATGAGACGGTTGGATGGCATCACCGACTTGATGGACATGGGTTTGAGCAAGCTCCGGGAGATAGTGGAGGACTGGGAAGCCTGGTGTGCTGCAGTACACGGGGTCACAAAGAGTTGGACACGACCGAGTGACTGAACAACAATGATTAACAACAGTGTGCCACCCACTGGAGGAGGGGTAAGGGAGGGGACGGAGTATCTAACCCAGTTATAGCACAAAGACTTAAAACTGAAGTCCAAGTAGACACTGAGAAACACTCAGGCAAATTGGCCCCCACCCTAGAAACAAGGTAACGGTGGAGGAATTCAAAGCCACTGGTACACTGAGGGTAACCTTATAGTTCAGTTCAGTTCAGTTCAGTCGCTCAGTCATGTCCGACTCTTTGTGACCCCATGAATTACAGCATGCCAGGCCTCCCTGTCCATCATCAACTCCCGGAGTTCACTCAAACTCATGTCCATCGAGTCGGTGATGCCATCCAGCCATCTCATTCTCTGTCATCCCCATCTCCTCCCACCCCTAATCCCTCCTAGCATCAGACTCTTTTCCAGTGAGTCAACTTGTCGCATGAGGTGGCCAAAGTATTGGAGTTTCAGCTTTAGCATCAGTCCTTCCAATGAACACCCAGGATTGATCTCCTCTAGAATGGACTGGTTGGATCTCCTTGCAGTCCAAGGGAATCTCAAGAGTCTTCTCCAACACCACAGTTCAAAAGCATCAATTCTTCGGCGATCAGCTTTCTTCACAGTCCAACTCTCACATCCATACATGACCACGGGAAAAACCATAGCCTTGACTAGACGGACCTTGGTTGGCAAAGTAATGTCTCTGCTTTTTAATATGCTATCTAGGTTGGTCATAACTTTCCTTCCAAGGAGTAAGCGTCTTTTAATTTCATGGCTGCAACCAGCATCTGCAGTGATTTTGGAGCCCAAAAAAATAAAGTCTGACACTATTTCCACTGTTTCCCCATCTATTTCCCATGAAGTGATGGAACCAGATGCCATGATCTTCGTTTTCTGAATGTTGATCTTCAAGCCAAACTTTTCACTCTCCTCTTTCACTTTCATCAAGAGGCTTTTGACATATTGAATATTATAGCAGTTCTACAAAATTCAAAATACAGTGTTCAACAGAACAAGTAGAAAGACAATCTGCAAGGATCAGAAGACCTGGGCAACACTATCAACTCAATTAATATAATTAACATTTGTAGAATACCCCACTCAACTAGAGCAGAACACACAGTCTTTTTGGGTACACATGGCACTTCACCAAGATGCACTATAAACAACACAAACACATGAGATTTAACCTGGGAATGCAAATCTGCCTCAAGTTTGAAAATCAAAATTATTTAGTATGTTATTAATAATAGAGTGGGGCTTCCCTGGTGGCTCAGACAGTATAGGATCTGCCTGCAATGCAGGAAACCCAGGTTTGATCCCTGGGTCAGAAAGATCCCCTGGAGAAGGGAATGGCAACCCACTCCAGTATTCTTGCCTGGAGAATTCCAGGGACAGAGTTTGAAAGTCAAAATTATTTATTATGTCATTAATAATAGACTAAAGAAGAAAAATTATATAATGATCTCAACAAATACAGAATTAAAAATACTATTATTAGTAACACACTGTGCCTGCATGTTCAGTCACTAAGTAGTGTCCAGCTCTTTGCGAACTCATGGACTATGGCTCGATAGGCTACTCTGTCCATGGACTTTTCCAGGCAAGAACGCTGGAATGGGTTGCATTCCCTTCTCCAGGGGATCCTCCTGACCCAGGGATCAACCCCATCTGTCCTGTGTCTCCTCTATTCACAGGCACTGGGAAGCCCCGAGAGCACATGTCCCTTCTTTTAAAAAAAAAGAAACAGGTGTAAGTTTAAGAAAATATATGAAGGATCTGTATGTTTTAAAGTTTTTAATGGCATGAAAAGATGATTCTGTTCTGTTCTGTTCTGTTCAGTCGCTCAGTCATGTCCGACTCTTTGCGACCCTGTGGACTGCAGCCTACCAGGCTTCTCCATCCATGGGATTCCCCAGACAAGAATACTGGAGTGGGTTACCATTTCCTTCTCCAGGGGATCTTCCCGACCCAGGGATCGAACCCCGGTATCCCGCATTGGAGGCGGACGCGTTAACCTCTGAGCCACCAGGGAAGCCCAAAAAGATGATTACAACATAATAATGAATGAAAAAATTAAGGTTCAAAACAAAGGTACCTACCACAATGGTCAACGGTTATAAAATAAACCAAATATTTTTCTATAGGAAATAAAGGTAAAAAATAATAAAGGCCATTTTAAAAAATGTCTCCTTGGCATCTCACTCTTAGTAAGACAAACATGAATATTTTAAGGGAAATAAAATTGAAATTAATATAAACAATTTGCAAAGTTATTTCCTTTGCTGTCACCCATTACTGTACATATACGCACTTTAAGAGATCTCTTCAGATCAGTTTCATTGGAAATATTCCATATACTCTTAAAACCATTCATTGAAAATGAAGTTCTGTGGTCAAGTAAGTTTGGAAAACATTAATTTCATAAATTGGTTTCTTAATTGCAGAATTAATTAGAACTGTCAGTACTGTCATTCTGGATTTTCAAGAGATATATTGCAGGGTAAAGTCTGCAGTTTCTCATCTTTATTTGAGTGAGTGAGAGAGGGAGAACCAAAAGGAGAGAGAGGAAAGAGCTGTTTTCAGCTAAAAATGGAAAGTAAGTTGCAGACATATTACTTTGCTTCCAAATACAATACTTCAGTGGTATCTCCCCAAGAATAAGGGACCTTCTTTTACTTATCCATAATACCACTGTCACCTCAAAGAAAGTTAGTCTGCTTCCCAAATAACATCTGACACATAGTCCAAATACAAAGTTTCTGTTTCCTCAAAAAAGGTCTCTTTATAAGAACCAGCTTTTCAAGGTCCTCATGTTATGTTTGCTTGTTACTTCCTTTTAATATAAAAATCACATCCTGCTTTTTTTCTGACATTGATTTTTTCCCAGGAGACCAGTCTCACTGAATTGTAGAAAACTTATGTTTCGTATGATGTCTCAACTTATTCCTCTCTTCCATGTATTTCCTGTATATGGACCTTTACTCTGGAAGACGAAGCACTTTTAGTAAGAATACCTCATGCGGCGAGTTGACTCACTGGAAAAGACTCTGATTCTGGGAAAGGTTGGGGGCGGGAGGAGAATGGGACAACAGAGAATGAGATGGCTGGATGGCATCACCGACTCTGTGGACATGAGTTTGCGTGAACTCCGGGAGTTGGTGAGGGACAGGGAGGCCTGGCGTGCTGTGATTCATGGGGTTGCGGAGAGTCGGACACGACTGAGCGACTGAACTGAACTGAACTGAACTGATGTCATAGTCGATGCTGCGTTCCTCACATGGCATCGCATCAGGAGACACACACTATCAGGCCATCCCATAATAATGCTGCCAAATTTGATTGCTGGGATCAGGTGATGACTCCTAAGTCTCCCTGCTTCCCTATTAACACGTCCTCCAGGAAGTGACCCTTTATCACCATGTGAATGACCCATTTCTTTTTCTTTTTTTGATGGGGGGAGTGTAGCTAATTTACAATGTTGAGTTAGCTTCAGGTGTACAGAAAAGTGAATCTGTTATAATAATGTTCCATTTCTAAACAAGACCCAAAGGGAATCAGTTACAATGATGTTCTGTTTCTAAACAAGACCTTTTCACTAATGATTTTTACAGCGTTTGTTTGCAAGATTACCAATTATTTCATTGGGTTTCTAGCTAATTTCTATCTTTTACAACTCCTTTTTAGGAAAATGTTCTCTTTGTGGGATACAGTTAGGTGACTTTTGACAAACACAAAGAGTAGTGTATCCATCACGACGACCAAGATACAGAATAGTGCCATCACTCCAAAAATCCCCTCCTGTCGTCTCTCTACTGTACTAAATAAAGTTTTGTACAAAGTCCAGGCTTAGTAGCTTTGCCCTGACTTCCTTACTTTTGTGTGTGTGTGATACACAGGGATTAAAATTTTTATCAGTGATAACATTTCTACTGCACTTCTAAGATTTACATCCAATAGAGCATACCATATTTACATGCAATGGACAGTCCAAGGTAACAAATTCAGACACAGTTCTGTTAAGATTATGTTTTTTTCCAAATTAAATTAAATACATAATATCCTTACCTCCCATAATATTTCATGTCTCACCTTGGAGTGATTAAGCACCTGCTGTGCCCAGGACTAACCTTTAGAATTTGTTAAAATACAGCCTCTGGGCCTTGCCCCCAGTGTTTAGGATTCTAAGGCTAAGGCACGCTTCCAGTGACTGTAATATCAGCAGTCCATTAAGGCTGGTGATGGCAAGAATATACCTGATTATCCACCTCTGCTTCTGTGCATCCTCTTTGCAATGCGACTGTACAGCTAGGCCCAGGAAGAGGCGGAATCTACGTCCTTATCCCCTGAATCTTGTCTGGTCTCCTGATTTGCTTCGGTAACAAAATACAGTGGAACCAACAATGCACCAGCCTAAGTATGTTCCCACATTCTCCCTGGGAACCCTTGTGCTGAGGCCTTGTGAACGAACCTGGGGTGGCTGGCTGGATGACGGGTCCCGTGTGGACCCATCGCCACCATCGCATCAGACAGCGGTCAGTCAGGCAGGTAGAGGAGGCTGTCCTAGAGCAGCTAGCCCCAACTGACCACTGCAGACACCTCAGCACACCAGCCGAGACCAGCGAAGCCTGGCCCATGGGATCACCCATCAGTTCAGTTCAGTTCAGTCGCTCAGTCGTGTCCGACTCTCCGCGACCCCATGAATCACAGCACGCCAGGCCTCCCTGTCCATCACCAACTCCCGGAGTACACTCAAACTCATGTCCACAGAGTCGGTGATGCCATCCAGCCATCTCATTCTCCGTCGTCCCCTTCTCCTCCCGCCCCCAACCTTTCCCAGCATCAGAGTCTTTTCCAGTGAGTCAACTTGTCGCATGAGGTGGCCAAAGTATTGCAGTTTCAGCTTTAGCATCAGTCCCTCCAATGAACATCCAGGATTGATCTCCTCTAGAATGGACTGGTTGGATCTCCTTGCAGTATAAGGGACTCTCAAGAGTCTTCTCCAACACCACAGTTCAAAAGCATCGATTCTTCGGCGGTCAGCCTTCTTCACAGTCCAACTCTCACATCCATACATGACCATGGGAAAAAACATTGCCTTGACTAGACGGACCTTGGTTGGCAAAGTAATGTCTCTGCTTTTTAATATACTATCAAGGTTGGTCATAACTTTCCTTCCAAGGAGCAAGCGTCTTTTAATTTCATGGCTGCAATCAGCATCTGCAGTGATTTTGGAGCCCAAAAAAATAAAGTCTGACACAGTTTCCACTGTTTTTCCATCTATTTCCCATGAAGTGATGGGACCAGATGTCATGATCTTAGTTTTCTGAATGTTGAGCTTCAAGCCAACCTTTTCACTCTCCTCTTTCACTTTCATCAAGAGGCTTTTGAGTTCCTCTTCACTTTCTGCCATAACATGCAGAACCATAAATGTGGAAGAAACATGTATTGTTTTAGGCCAAGTGTGTCTGGGCAATTTTACCCAGTAACAGATGACTGACAGACCACAGTTCTGATCCTCTTCATCTGAGAAGTCCTGATTTATCTCTTCCTCTCCACTGCCTCTGCCACCTTCATCACCCAGACTTTGCTCTGTGATTAGACCACTGCAAGTCTTCTGATTGGTCTTCCCCTCTTGGTCTCACTGCCCACCCCCACGCACACTCTTACTGCTAAGACTGTATTCCTAATGTCAGAAACCAAGCTGTGGGAATCTGTGTGTTCCCGTCATATGTTGTAATGCCTGATACCCCCCTTGATGCTCAGTCCTCGTTCCTGGCATGACTGGTGCTGGATCCATGAAACACAGCTCTGATCACATCACTCTCCCGTGCAGAACCCTTACTGGAAGTTACATCATATTCCAGACCCATTTTCCACGTGGCCTATTTAATTCTGGGACCTCTGTGATCAGGCCCCAGCCTAGCTGCCCACTCTTCTTCCCCTTCTTCTCTTAGCACTTTATTCAAAAGCGAGGATGGGATGACCACACCCCTTACTCTTGTGTCTGAGCGGATATGATTCCTGCCTGGAAGGCCCTTTCACATCTCGGCAAATGCTACACATTCTTCAAGGATCAACTCAAATACCACCTCTTCTGTGAAACTCTGATAGATCTAGTTAAGAAAAAGCTCACCCCTTCTCACAGATTCCAGCAAATGGCTGAAGCCTCTCTTAAGTACCTGGTATTATGGTTACTTATGGTATCTAGCAGGCTTCCCTGGTGGCTCAACAGTAAAAAATCCTCTTGCCAACACAGTAGATATTGGGAAGATCCCCTGGAGATGGTAATGGCAACCCACTCCAGTGTTCTTGCCTGGGAAATTCCAAGGACAGAGGAACCTGGTGGGCTCATGGGGTCTCAAAGAGTGAGACACAGCTCAGCAACTCAAGAACAATGGCATCTAACAGACCTCTCCCCTATTAGAAATGACGCTTTGTGGGGGAAGATCTCCCCCCTTTTTTTTAACCTTTCTGTATTTCCTAACATAGTACACGAAACATAACAAGACCTTTAGTTCAGTTCAGTCGCTCAGTCGTGTCCAGCTCTTTGCGACCCCATGAAACACAGCACGCCAGGCCTCCCTGTCCATCACCAACTCCCGGAGTTCACTCAAACTCAGTCCATCGAGTTGGTGATGCCATCCAGCCATCTCATTCTCTGTTGTCCCCTTCTCCTCCTGCCGCCAATCTATCCCAGCATCAGAGTCTTTTCCAATGAATCAACTTTGTATGAGGTGGCCAAAGTATTGGAGTTAATAAATGCTTATTGAATCAACAGATGATTTTTAGTCACTACTAAACAATGTATGGATGTGAGAGTTGGACTGTGAAGAAAGCTGATCGCCGAAGAATTGATGCTTTTGAACTGTGGTGCTGGAGAAGACTCTTGAGAGTCCCTTGGACTGCAAGGAGATCCAACCAGTCCATTCTAAAGGAGATCAGTCCTGGGTGTTCACTGGAAGGACTGATGCTAAAGCTGAAACTCCAATACTTTGGCCACCTCATGTGACGAGTTGACTCACTGGAAAAGAGTCTGATGCTGGGAGGGATTGGGGGTGGGAGGAGACGGGGACGACAGAGAATGAGATGGCTGGATGGCATCACCGACTCGATGGACATGAGTTTGAGTGAACTCCGGGAGTTGGTGATGGACAGGGAGGCCTGGCGTGCTGTGATTCATGGGGTCGCAAAGAGTCGGACATGACTGAGCGACTGAACTGAACTGAACTGAATGGAAACAATAAAAGGACTTCCCTGGTGGCTCAGATGGTAAAGAATCCACCTGCAATGTGTGAAACCTGGGTTGGGAAGATTCCTCTGGAGAAGGGAATGGCAACCCACTCCAATATTCTTGCCTGGAGAATTCCATGGACAGAGGAGCCTGGCAAGCTTCAGTCCTGGAGTCACAAAGAGTTGGACATGACTGAGTGACTAACACTCAGACACACAAACAATAAAAACAGGAAATACCAAAATTTATTATCAAACCTAGAAGAAAGATGGCAAAATAGATAGGGTGGTTTTCATATACTATTTCATAGAGGGATTCCCTAGTCACTCAGATGGTGAAGCATCTGCCTGCAATGTGGGAGACCTGGGCTTGATCCCTGGGTCGGGAAGATCCCCTGGAGAAGGAAATGGCAACCCACTCCAGTACGCTTGCTTGGGAAATTCCATGGACTGAGGAGCCTGGTAGGCTACAGTCCATGGGGTCTCAAAGAGTTGGACACGACAGAGCGACTTCACTTTCACTTTCTTTTCATATACTAATTGGTAAAAGAATCGTCTGGAAAATCATTTAAAAATACAAATTCCTAGGTTCTGCTCGCAGGGAGACTGGTTTAGCAGGCCTGCAGCCGAACCCTGAGTTTGCATTCTCACCAAGCTGCCCATGTGATTTTGAAGAAGGCTTGTGGGCAACACTTTGATGTACAGTGACATGTAGCCTGCCTTACAGATACACATCCCAAAGTCAACCCTTCGTTCATGTACCTAAGAATTCTTTTCTTAGGTTTCTTGACTTTAATGTCGAAGCACTGAGTGCGACAGGCCTATAAAAAGAACCACTTTAACAATACATACATAGTCTGGCACCTTATTAGCTTAGGTTGCTGGGAATATGGCATCGCACCCCATTCTTTGTAATCACAATCTGCACACATTTTTTTCACCTACATCTCCTTTTTATAAACTATTTAAAGTTTAATTTGCTGCAAACAGCCCTTTTTCAGACATCACGCCATGCCATGTGAGGTATGTACTTTAAAATAAGTGAAGGGTGCAAACTCCCCACCTTGGTCCAAGAGGCTGGCTCTCAGTGCTCTCTCCAGCTGCTCCTCTTCGCTCAGCCCCGCCGTGTACGTGTCGTAGTTCCAGGGGACATCTTCATAGGCACCGTGCCCGCCGTATGGGTAATAATCCTGATATCCAGAGTAGCCTACAGGCACAATGAACAAGTTAGGGAACAATGCCATGGACTATTTCTTTTCATACTTCCTATTTTGCAAGCAGAGACATTAAAATAATGTATGTCATTATTTTGATTATAGTACTAATTCTCAAAATAAGAAAAGATGACTGGTGCTGTATGATGGCCTGGGGGGATGAGAGGAGACAGGGAAAGGAGACTAGAGCAGGAGGGGACATATGTATAATTACAGCTGATTAATATTGCTATATAGCAGAAAACAATACAACATTGCAAAATTTTAAAATATATATTTAAATTAAAAAAAAAAGAAAGTTAAAAAAAAAGATGACCAATGGAGAATGCCTTCATGAGGGTGGGTGATAATTATCCTGTCACCGTAGTACCACAGTGTCCATGTGGGATGGACATGCCTGAGTCCTTATGTGCTGAAGATGAAGTAGATATTAATTTATGTTTACTTGATTTTTATTGGAGTATATCTGATTTACAATATTGTGTTAGTTTCTACTGTACTTCAAAGTGAATCAGTTATACATACACACATACTTACCTACTCTTTTTTAGATTCTATTCCCATACAACAGGGCTTCCCTTGTAGCTCAGCTGGTAAAGAATCCACCTGCAATGTGGAGACCTGGGATTGACCCTTGGATTGGGAAGATCCCTTGGAGAAGGGAAAGGCTACCCACTCCAGTATTATGGCCTGGAGAATTCAAACATGGACTATACAGTCCATGGGGTCGCAAAGAGTTGGACACGACTGAGCGACTTTCACTTCACTTGGGCTTCCCTGGTGGCTCAGACGGTAAAGAGTCTACCTGCAGTGCGGGAGACCTGGGTTCAATCCCTGGGTCAGGAAGATCCTCTGGAGAAGGAAATAGCAACCCACTCCAGTACTCTTGCCTGGAAAATCCCCTGGATGGAGGAGCCTGGCAGGCTGCAGTCCATGGGGTCGCACAGAGTCGGATACGACTGAGTGACTTCACTTTCTTTCATTTTCACTTTCCCATACAGCAAGGAGACCAAACCAGTCAATTCTAAAGGAAATCAACCCTGAATATTCACTGGAAGGACTGATGCTGAAGCTCCAGCATTTGGCCACCTGATGTGAAGAGCCAGTTCACTGGAAAAGACCCTGATGCTGGGAAAGATTGAGGGCAAAAGGAGAAGGGGGCGAGATAGTTGAATGGCATCACCAATTCAACGGACATGAACTTGGACAAACTCTGGGAGGTGGTGAGGGGCAGGGACACCTGGCGAACTACAGTCCATGGGGTCGCAAAGAGTCAGACACAACTTAGCAACTGCACAACATTCACAGATAGGTCATTACAGACTGTTGAGTAGCACTCCCTGTGCTACACAGTTGTTTAATCACTAAGTTGTGCCTGACTCTCGAAGACTCCAAGGACTGTAGCCCACTAGGGTTCTCTGTCCACGGGATTTCCCATGCAAGAATACTGGAGTGAGTTGCCATGCCCTTCTCCAAGGGATCTTCCTGTCCCAGGGATCAAACTTACGTCTCTTGAATTGCAGGCAGATTCTTTACCACTGAGCCACCTGGAAAACCCATGCTCTATATTAGGTTCTTATTAACCATTTTACATAAGAAGATACTAATTTAGAAGGCATGAGTAGTACTGGAGGGGGAATGGAATGGGCTATTGATGTATGGAGTGGGTTCTTTCAGTTTAGAGCTACTTAACACTGTTAGAAGACTTGGCTGGACTTGAGAGAATGGTTAAAATGACAGTTGATAAAGCCTTACTGTCCAGTGGTTCCAAACAATGACAGGCCAATATTTAATACATATACTGTAGGACTTCTGTGTTAGGTATGATACTTCAGATGGTAATAACTACAGTGAGATATAAAAGATAGAGTTTCTCTAATTGTAATTCTATATCAGAGATCATAGCTTCTATTACTAGCCCTTTCGAGAAACTGGTTGCTAGATCAAAGGAGAGAAGAGATAGCATGGCCATTAAATAATGCTTTAAGAGTCAAACTTTTACATACTATTAACAAGGGGCAAATTGACTTTTGCAAGATGTTTCCACCAAACTTTTCAACTCAGGCTGAGTTTATTGCTCACACTTACGGAACTTGTTTGGAAGAGGTTATTTTTCCCCATAGAAGACTGACAACTTAATTCTGGCATAATGAGAGAGTGTGCAAGTCATGGCAGTCGTGTCCGACTCTTTGCAGCTCGATGGACTGTAGCCCACCAGGCTCCTCTGTCCATGGGGATTCTCCAGGCAGGAAAACCGGAGTAGGTTACCATGCCCTCCTTGCCGGGATCTTCTCGAGTCTCTTATGTCTCCTGTATTGGTAGGTAGGTTCTTTATCACTAGTGCCACCTGGGAAGTCCATAATGAGAGAGAAGTCCTCTTAATTTTTTTCCTTCTCTCCTGCCACTGTCATACCCTTTGAAGATAATGTTTCGAATGTTTAATCAATGTGCTTCCTGTTGCTGATGAAAATTCCTACCCTTCACTATGCACCTTGTGGCATATGCCTCCGTATCATTCCATATCACCATAGTACAGGCCTGAGTTTAAACTGCTTATTGCTTTAATAAGACTATAGGGGGGAAAAAAAGCCAACAAGAAGAACACTGTAGGGTAGAACCTGGTTAATTAAAATTTCATGCTCAGAATTTCTGGTAATTAGTCTTAAAAAATGAAATGACAATAGAACTCAGCTGGATAATCTAACTATAAGTGCTTATATAAATATTTGTCACGTAAAGTATCTATGTCTGTTGGTTGTGTTTTTACAACACTTTCAAGACATTTAACTGACATACTATATAATTCATCAATTTAGAGCATAAAACTCAATGGATTTTAGTAAATTCATGGAATTGTGCCATCATTACCATAAACAATTTGAGAACACTTTTATCACCCCCCAAAGAAACCTGCACTCTTTAGTTATGAGAGAGTTAACAGGTAGGAAGGCCAGAGGCTCCCAAGCTGCAGGAGGAAATAACTGCAAGTGGAAGTTTGTTTTCCTTCTCTATACAAAATTAAGAGAGGCTTCTTTTAATTGTGTTGAGGACACCTGGTTCTGCCTTGAGCTAACCAATGTGTTTTTCTTATGTTAATGAAACTGTATTTGCTTTGGAATTTGCCTTTCTTCAAAATGGTTCCCCCTAAGACTTTTTCTCTTTCCTCAAACCTTGGGCTGATAATGGCCCAACAAAACAGTATTCCTGTCAATTGTTTTATGGCCTGGGGAGGACACACCTCCTGCCATCCTATCTCAAAAGTGCGTATTGTGGGAAAGGGGCCTGGTGCAACTCCTTCAACACCTTGCTAAAAAACTAGGAAGGCAGGCACTCTTTCTGTCCCCTTCTGATGTCTATGTCAATAGAGGCTTTTCCTATCTCTATTATACTTTAATAAAACTTTGCTACACAAAAAGCTCCAAGTAGTCAAGCCTCATCTCTGACCCCAGATCAAAATCCTCTCCTCTGGAGGTCACAAATTCACGTAACACACAGCTCACAGCAGCAACCTTTCATCCTGGGGGCTGGTCCCAGACCTTCAAGACGAGGAAAGGATGACTGAAGCTCTAGTTCCTTACTCTCCCAGGAAACTTGTTTTCTGCCATACTTTACTAATTCTGTGGTGTGCCTGTGTGTGTGAAATCAACAACCTTTCACTTACCAGCCCCCGATCGGCCTCAGTTCAGTTCAGCCGCTCAGTCATGTCCGACTCGTTGCGACCCCATGAACAGAAGCAGGCCAGGCTTCACCTGGCGTGACCATCACCAACTCCCGGAGCTTGGTCAAACTTATGTTTGAGTCGGTGATGCCATCCAGCCATCTCATCCTCTGTCGTCCCATTCTCCTCCTTCCCTCAGTCTTTCCCAGCATACGGGTCTTTTCCAATGAATCAGTTCTTTGCATGAGATGGCCAAAGTATTGGAGTTTCAGCTTCAGCATCAGTCCTTCCAATGGATATTCAGGACTGATTTCCTTTAGCATTGACTGGTTGGATCTCCTTGCAGTCCAAGGGACTCGCAAGAGTCTTCTCCAACACCACAGTTCAAAAGCATCAGTTCTTCAACGCTGAGTTTTCTTCATGGTCCAACTTTCACATCCATACATGACTACTGGAAAAACCAAAGCTTTGACTAGACGGACCTTTGTCAGTAATGTCTCTACTTTTTAATGCTGTCTAGGTGTGTCATAGCCTTTCTTCCAGGGAGAAAGTGTCTTTTAATTTCATGGCTGCACTCACCATCTTCAGTGATTTTGGAGCCTAAGAAAATAAAGTCTGTCACTGTTTCCATTGTTTCCCCATCTATTTGCCATGAAGTGATGGGACCGGATGCCATGATCTTAGTTTTTTGAATGTTGAGTTTTAAGCTGATCATCCTAGTCCTAAACAAACACTGGTCTACTTTCTGCCTCCATAGCTATGCCTATTCTGGACAATTTTATAAAAGGAATCATATACTATGTGGTGTTTTGTGTCTGGCTTATTTCATTCAGCATATTTTCATGGCTCATCCATGTTGTAGCACAAATCCTTATTTCATTCTCTTCTGTGGCCAAGTAATATTTCATTGTATAAATCTACCACATTTTGTTTACTCACTCACCAATTGATGTCCTTTGGGTTATTTCTACCTTTTTACTATTGTGAATAATGCTGCTACAAATATTTGTATACAAGTTGTTATTTGGACATATGTTTTCATTTCTCTTACATAAGAGTGGAATTGCTAGGTCATATGGTAATTCTATATTTAACCATTTGAAATCGCAAGAATGTTTTCCAAAGAAGTTACACAATTTTCTATTCCTTAGGTGGCTTAGAATATTGGAGTGGGTAGCTGTTCCGTTCTCCAGGGGATCTTCTCAACCCAAGGATCAAAGCCAGATCTCCCACACTATAGGTGGATTCTTTAGGTGGCTCAACTGGTAAAGAATCCACTTGCAATGCGGGAGACCTAGGTTTGATCCCTTGGCTGGGAAGATCCCCTGGAGAAGGGAACGGCTACCCACTCTAGTATTCTGGCCTGGAGAATTCTATGGACTATATAGTTCATGGGGTCACAAAGAGTTGGACACAACTGAGCGATTTTCACTTTCACTTTCTTTACCAGCTGAGCCACCAGGGAAGCCCAGAAATTAGTGGGGATTTACCAAACACCTCCTGTAACCCAACTTCTGTATTCTCTCTCACATTTCCCATGTCAATATATAAACACTATGATATTTAAATCAGGATAAGGATATATCCTCAAATCCCCTCAATGATTTAGGGCTGAAATGAGATCTGGACACAATTTTTAATATGGACACTCTTTTTCAAATTCGTTTCTACTCAACAGAACAATCAGAAAAATTCAGCTCCCACTACTGTGTTGGGCAACACATACCAGCAAGTTTCATATCCTAAGATAAAGGAGACTATGGCACTGCTACAAACCTTGCTTTCTGTGCTTTTCACCAAAAAGCCAAAAATACATATCTATACCACCAACCAAAAAAATTACCCCCCAAACCTTACACATAAGGTCAAATGATCAATACATAATAAATACATCTACTTCAGAAAGAACAAAAAGACAGGGGCAACCATTCCAGAACATAATAGAATATTTACGGACAAGCCACTGAATACCACAGGATGCTTCAGCAATCCTGAATAGAGAGACTGCCCAATTCCCTAAGAGTGCCAATTATTTTATTGCAACACGAAAAGCACACTGGGCACTTTCCCATATGGCTCATTACCACTTTCAAATCCCTGCGGAAAGTCATTTTGTTGCAGAAGGTCTAAGCAGCATTTCTACCTATCTACCCTTAAAAATATTCAGCTAATTAAAAATCCAAAATAGCTCCAAAGCTCTGAATACCTATCTACACAGATACCAGAAACACGACATACGTCTGTGGAGTTTCAACTGACAGATAAATTTGCTACAATTTGAGGCAATGTTTTCTTGATAGAGAAGAACATCTTTCTTCCTGTTATTTCTTATTTAAAATACAACTGAGCAGGGCCTTCACAACATAAAGCCTACAACTCTAAACATCTGAATATTATAAAATCTCATTTGATACTTGCCAGACAAAACATGGGGAGAGAGAAGGGGAAGTTTTAACACTTTAAGTAAAAAAGACTAGTGCGGCTAAACATTCTACATCGTCAGTCACAGTTACCAACAGGAACGAAGATCCCATCAGTACCTATTACAATGAGAAGCGGTCTCCTAGGACCCCAAATTTTCTACAGCCGTTTCACTGGCCCAATCAGATATTTTTAAATCTTCATAATAAACATAGCTGGAAAAACCTAACAATCAAACACTTAAGATAAATAAGTTTAAATTATATCCTGAGATGAATGCTAGTCTAATATTCTTTTGTAGTTATATACTTTGGCTCTGTAATAAAAGAAATTCTGGTTATCATTATTCTATAAACGACTCCATCTGTTCCTTATACACATACCAGGATTTCATGGCAAAAGGGATCAAGAAACACCACCAAGATCAGAAAGATTGGTAACAGCTTTTTAAACATTCATGAGGTTCTGTGACCTATAAATTCTTTTCCAGCTAAGGACGGCCATATTCAGAATAAATCATTGCCTGTAAGAGATACATATGCTCTCATAAAAGTTCCCTAGGTGACCATTAGCATGGCCACCTGGCCTTATGTAGTGCTGCCTTTGAAGAAATCCAATCACTTCAGCGGAAGAAATATAAATATGGTAATCTTACCGGGGATAGGAAAGGAAGGCAAGAGAGGCTTTTATTGTTGCCTTTCATTCTCTGGTCTGTGGGTCTGCTCTGCTTATGCCTCCTTCATATGAAGGAGGCTTTTAGCATGTTTCCCTTTTTTCTCAGTAAGTTCAAAAAAGATGAAAGAAAAGTCGGTAAGGGAAACTGCCCTCTTTGGTAAGGTTAATTCAGTAGAATGCCTATGTCATATCCCTGTGCAACAGAAACAGCAGGGGCTAGGAATCAGTGACTTGCATGTTTAGTCCTAGTTGTGTAACTAAGTACCTGTATGACTTTAGCCAAAATACTTCACATTTTTAAACCTCAATTTCCAATTGTCACAGAAGATGTTGGGATGAGGTCATTTATGATAGTTCAAGCCACGTCTGTGCACAAATATGCTATTATTCTCTTCATCCAGAGGATCATGCCTGTTTCTCTTTGAGATTTAAAAAATGAACCAGGAGAGAAGCCCCTTTTCCCTCAGTACTCTGAGGTATTAGGAGCCATATATACTGGAGACAATAAGGTCAACGGGAAGAGAGAAATCACAATGGGAGACAGAGTCAAAACGGTCTTCCTGTATGATTCACCTCTTCCGAGTCACAGGGGCTGAGAAACCTCTACTCAAACTTAAGTCAGTGTGAGCTGGCCTCCATAACCAACAACCAAAAGGACCCAGAGTTCTTCCATAAGACTGTATCAGCTCTGTGGACAACTAATCATCACACCTCCTCCCTTCAGGTGAGTTCAGAAAGAAACAAGTGAGCTTGCATTGTGTAGCAACTGTTCCTCTCCTACACCAAGACCACAGTTCTAGGACTTTAAGCCTCCAGAGCATCAGAAGTGAAAGCCTCAGAGTGAAGCCGCTGGGGAGCAACAGTATTCTTCACTGCAGTCCATAAGCCTGCTGCTGCTGCTAAGTCACTTCAGTCGTGTCCGACTCTGTGTGACCCCATAGACGGAAACCCACCAGGCTCCCCCTTCCCTGGGATTCTCCAGGCAAGAACACTGGAGTGGGTTGCCATTTCCTTCTCCTATGTGTGAAAGTGAAAAGTGAAAGTGAAGTCGCTTTCGACTGGTAGGACTGCAGCCTACCAGGCTCCTCCATCCATGGGATTTTCTAGGCAAGAGTACTGGAGTGGCTTGCCACTGCCTTCTCCAGTCCATAAGCCTAGGTAATCCCAATCATCTAAGCCTATGATTTTTCTTCCTGAATCCATTAGAATCAGTTGAGAAGCTTTTTTTTTTTTTTAAAGGCCCAAGTCCCTGTCTCTATCCCAATTATAACTTAACTGGTCTGGGTTGAATTCAAGCCATGGACACACTGTAAAAGCTTCTCAGGTGGTTCACATAAACAGCCAAGTTTGACCATCACAATCCAAGCCTTTACAACTACATCAAAACATATCTTGATTGTAACTCCTAGCAGTAGCATTCTGCTGAGTAAATCATTCAGTGGCACTCCACTACATTCTGGATAATTCCAGGCAGGCTTTTTCATAAAGGATTGCAAAGCCCTTTCCTTTCACTGGACTTCCCTGGTGGCTCAGATAGTAAAGCGTCAGGCCACAATGTGGGAGACTCAGGTTCAATCCCTGGGTTGGGAAGATCCCCCGGAGAAGGAAATGGCAACCCACTCCAGTACTCCTGCCTAGGAAATCCCATGGATGGAGGAGGCTGGTGGGCTATAGTCCATGGGGTCACAGAGAGTTGGACACGACTGAGCGACTTCACTTTCTTCCTTTCATTGCTTTCCTTAACTTCATCAAGTAAGGATGTTTACTTAACTCACCAAGACCCAGCACTCCACCTCTTCTGGATGACCTCCAGTAACTGCAACCCTGCTCCCTCCCTTCCAGGCTAAGCACTGCATCAACATCTCTGAAAAGGACTCCTACCTCTGCCAGGAAGGAGCAACTGGGACTGGACTAGATCTTCTACCAAATCAAGCAAAAGATGGGAGGAAATATGAGATGGATGTTTTCAGCCATTGTATAATCGGCAGTTCAAGATTCTGAATCTTGAGAGAAGGGAAATAAAGGAAATGAGCCTGAAGGCACTCTCTAGACTGTGCCTAGTTGAGACAAAAACTACATATGGTCAACAAAGCCTTTAGACTCTCAAACAGTAGCTACCTGGCCCTTAACAGGAAAGGCTGCTGACCCCAGATTTAAGTTACAATGGTTCTCGACAGGCAGGACTATAGAGCCACCCACAGCCTCTGGAGCTTAGGTTCTTTGATGCTTGTCTGCTGGTACTGATCCAGGATAGTACAGTGCAGTCTCGCCAGGCTGGAATATAAGGGTTTTAGCTTAAAAAAGGGCATATGCTTCAACAGGAAGTCCTTTGTACCTATTTACAAAGACCTCTAGAAAAAAAAGACCTTCTCCTCTTTAACTATTAAAGGCATGCCTATCTTAGCTTCTTACAGTAAGTGTGAGTCTTCCTGAATACATAGGTAGAGTGGACCGTGGAGAACTGTATATATGAAAGTAACTTCTAACACTTAGCCAGTGAATGGTCTCTTAGGCTGAGTATCAAGGGGCCTGTTTCTCATATAAATCTTAACATGTCCGAGAAACCTCAAAGCAGTCATTTAACATTTTCTTGTTGGAGTTCCCTCCTCCCCTAACAACGCACCCAGATATGCTCCCTGGACAGCGTCCCCATCCAGCTTCCAGGGACAGTACGGGCACAAGGACCTCATGTCTGCTGTGCTCTCCAGTAGCGCAAACTCATTACCTTACGGGAGCTCTGCAGTGACAAACATAATTTTTAAAGACAAGTTTAACTGTATTAAATGAAATAAAGTTACTTACCTGAACTATTAAAGTAGTACTGCTGTCCTGGGTAATCAATATTGGAGGGGAAAATGCCTAAATATGAAGGGGGAAAAAAAGAACAACATTTTAATTGTAGCCATAGGCTCTGCTCTGACCCCTATTGCCAGTTTTACTGAGGTATGATTAACAAATTAAAATTGTACGTGTTTGGGTTGGTCGTGATTTTTTTAAAAGGTGTACAATGGGATGATGTAATATACATATATGTTATGAAATGATAACCACAATTAAGTTAATTAACACATCTATCACTTTATATCAGAGAAGGCAATGGCAAGCCACTCCAGCACTCTTGCCTAGAAAATCCCATGGATGGAGGAGCCTGGTAGGCTGCAGTTCGTGGGGTCGCTAAGGGTCGGACACGACTGAGCAAATTCACTTTCACTTTTCACTTTCACACATTGGAGAAGGAAATGGCAACCCACTCCAGTGTTCTTGCTTGGAGAATCCCAGGGACGGGGGAGCCTGGTGGGCTTCTGTCTATGGGGTCACACAGAGTCGGACACGACTGAAGTGACTTAGCAGCAGCAGCAGCAGCATCACTTTATATACTTACCATTGTGTGTGTATATATATGAGAAAACATAAGATCTAGTCTCTTAGTAAATTTCAAGTACTATTTCCAGTATTAACAAAGTGCTATTAACTATAGTCACGAAGCTGAACATTACATCCCCAGAACTTACTCATCTTATAACTGAAAGCTTGTACCCTTTGCCCAACATCTCTGCATTTACCCCACCTGCCAAGCCCTGGAAACCACTGTTCTACTCTCTGGTTCTGTGAGTCCAGCGTTTTTAGATTTCACGTGTAAGTGACAACATACTTAATTATCTGGCTTATTTCACATAGCACAGTTCACCCACTTTGTCAAAAACAGGATTAGTTTACTTTTTATGACTGATAATACTCCATTATATATACACACACATACCACATTTTCTTCACCCATTCATCACACATTTGGGATGTTTCCCTATATTGGCTATAGTGAACAAATGCTATGAGGAACATGGGAGTACAGATATATCTTCCAGACATTGATTTCATTTCCTTTGGAAATACACACAGAAGTGGGATTCCTGGATCATAAGGTAGTCCTATTTTTTATTTTTTGAGGACTCTCCATGCTATTTTCCATAGTGGCTGCACCAATATACATTCTCACTAACATCCTCACCAAACTTTGTTATCTCTTGTCTTTTTGATCATTGCTGTCTTAACAATTCCTGCCTGTGATCGATGTTATAAAGCTACAGTAAACAAAACAGTATGTGCATGTGTGTGAGCCCAGTCACGCAGCTGTGCCCAGTTACTTAGTCACGTCCAGCTCTTTGCAACCCCTTGGACTGTAGCCCGCCAGACTCCTCTGTCCATGGGATTCTCCAGGCAAGATTAGTGAAGTGTGCTGCCATTTCCTTCTCCAGGGCATCTTCCTGACCCAGGGATCGAACCCGTGTCTTTGTCTCCTGCACTGGCAGGCAGATTCTTTACCACTGAGCCACCTGGGAAGCCCATTGTATACTATCAAACTATAGCAAACAAAACAGGATGGTACTGGAATAAAAATAGACATGTTGTCTGATAGAACAGAATAGCCCTAAAGCTGTAACTACCACCCTTTCCAACAATTACTAGCTTCTTTGTAACAAAGCTCAAAGTCATTATAAATAATTTCTGAACAATTAAAATATAATCCCTTTTGTTTGGGGTTAGTCCTACAGGGAACAGAACGTGGTGGGGACAATGAAACTCTAACTTACACTCTCTGAAGTTCCTTAAGGTTCCTGACGACATAAGATGATGGTCTCTGCCTTCTAAGGGACCAACCTTGGTCTTTGAGATCTCTGTACAAGTAGAGATGCTCTGTCTATAGAGAGAACATGCCCCACAACCGGGTGTTCGTGAGCCATGATCTTACCCTTCCTAAGGGACTTTCATGTTTCTTACCCCTGAAAGGGCAACAGGACAGAAAATTCAGCACTGCTGAAGGAAAGGAGAGAGGGGAGAGTCACAGGGGACACCTTCAGTGTGAGGCTCCTTTCCCAGGAGTATTTTCCACAGGACTCCTGTGTCACCTCAGTTCTCAAATCACTCTAGATCTTTCTCCTGCTTTACCAGAAAAAGAGGCAGAGGCTGTAGGCTATCTGTGAACAGCACTGAATGTTTCAACTTCATTCAATTTTCCACTTATTATACTGAAAATAGAATGATATTAAAAATAAGTCTCCTTAGAAAACAGGCAAGGTTTCAAGGAGGAAACTAAAAGTTAAAATGTTATAATTATGGGGAAAATCCTCTTTAAAAACAAAATAGTTGCCTAAATTTCATAATATGTCTGTAAGAAAGCTTTACTAACCACTTAATCCTCAGACACACACACACAAAAAGGAAACAACATATTAGACTCCCAAAAATCATTTCTTTTCCTATATCAGCACTGAGGACATTTGGGCAACAAAACTCATAACTGGATTTCCATAATTATGTTGTATCAAAAATATAATAAAACTCTACATTTTCAATACAGGAAGCTCCTGCTACCTCCTCCAGGCACACACACCAGAAACATAGTAAGATGCAAACATAGGAAAATAAAAAGTTGCGTGCATGCAGCACAGTTTGTAAAAGTCACCCAAAAGTGAATACAACCAGCTAATAAAGGCAAGGGCATAATGTCTGGAAAGCTTCCTAATGTCATGAATATTATATGGTTTGCAAGAATACCAGTCATCGGCACAAATAGTGAAAACAAATTATTTATGGCTCAAGAGAAGGTAAAATAGTCTCAGAAGATTCCCAATGAGTAAAAGATGAAATATTGGAACTCATATGGTATATAGAACTAGTGTTTGCAAAACAGTTTCCTTATAAGTCACGACTAGTATAGCATTTTCAATTATGAGAGCCAAAAAATTCATAGGTTTCCTAAGTAAAATAAAGTATTTTCATTGAGCAGCAATTAGAAGGGAAAAATTTTTTTTAATTAAAAAGCAGGAGCCACGCTTCAGGAATAACAGACTTGGTTTGGCCATGCATGAATATATGTCTCGCCTGCCAAGGACCTAGTGAGCATTCTGAATTCTTTAAAATACTGACCTTGTTCTTCAGTACAGATTTGTCTTTCTTTTTTTAACTTTGCCTTGAACTTTGAATTCATGGAATATTACAAAAGAAATCACATTTTAAACCTGCTTTAGTTCTCTGAATTTCAAGGAAATAGTGGTTTCCGGTGAGTGGCAACAATGCTGTGGGTGGAAATGTGCACCTCATTTGTCCCCTTTGGTACATATACACAATGGAGTATTATTCAGCCATTAAAAAGAATACATTTGAATCAGTTCTAATGAGGTGGATGAAACTGGAGCCTATTATACAGAGTAAAGTAAGGCAGAAAGAAAAACACCAATACAGTATACTAACGCATATATGTGGAATTTAGAAAGATGCAAATGATAACCCTGTATACGAGACAGCAAAAGAGACACAGATGTATAGAACAGTCTTTGGGACTCTGTGGGAGAGGGTGAGGGTGGGATGATTTGGGAGAATGGCATTGAAACACGTATGTTGTCATATGTGAAACGAATCACTAGTTCAGGGTCAATGCATGTTATAGGATGCTCGGGGCTGGCATGCGGGGATGACCCAGAGGGAGGATAAAGGGAGGAGGGAGGTGGGAGGGGGGTTCAGGAGGGGGAACTTATGTAGACCCGGGGCGGATTCATGTCAATGTATGGCAAAACCAACCAATATAATATTGTAAAGTAATTTGCCCCCAATAAAAAATAAATTAATTACCAAAAAAAAAAAAAAGAAAGCATCATGTTTAAAACTGGGGTTTTCAGTCTCCTTTCTGGAGCTATGAGAGGACCAGCACCAGCTGGTTCACCTCTTAGTTTAAAAAGAGCCTATTAGGGAATTCCTAAGTTGAATCACAGGGAAACTTGGGGTTGCTTTTATTCCCATTAAACCGAAGATGAACTTCCAACTGCTGCTGCGTCACTTCAGTCGTGTCCGACTCTGTGTGACCCCATAAACGGAAGCCCACTAGGCTCCCCCATCCCTGGGATTCTCCAGGCAAGAACACTGGAGTGGGTTGCCATTGCCTTCTCCAACTAGTCATGCCAAAGGTGTTCTGTGCTTGTGTGCTCAGCTCCTCAGTCATGTCTGACTTTGCAACCCCATGGACTGTAGCCCGCCAGGCTCCTCTGTCCATGGAATTTTCCAGGCAAGAATACTGGAGTGGGTTGCCATTTCCTGCTTCGGGGGATCTTGCCAACTCAAGGAACGAACTCGTGTCTTTTGTGTCTCCTGCGTTGTAGCAGGTGGATTCTTTACCATTGAGCCACTGGAGAAGCCCTATTCTATTCCATACCTGTGCATGATTCCATGATCTTCTTCAGAGGCCCATGAGTGTACATCAGTCCAACAAGAATTCCAGCCAGATGCCCGGCAAAGGAAGTCCTAGGAGAGAAGGGGAACCTTCATGAGTGTTTGCTCTGCTGCGGACTACACACTGTCTTCTCAATAGCCAGGGGTGTGTCAGTTAGTCGCAGTTTGCAGCTCTAGTTCTGCATCACATCTTTCATGATGAACAGCATTTAACTCAGTCCCAAGGACATCACTTCCTACCTTACAAGAAAAAAAAAAAGTACAATGAATAACAAACATAACAGGTTTAAAAGGCAATCTCCCTCACTGACCAAGAGAAGTGAGCTGGCTCCTTTAGGATAGCAGAAGTGTTTTTGTCAAGGCAACCCATTATACTTCGTCCAGTTTTATGTCTGTAGCTCTTATCAGGAAGTATCAATGAAATCCATTTCCTCTGAATTAAATCTTGAGTTAGCCACTGTGAGGGACGGGCATTACCTGTGTTCACAGCAGAGCAGACAGCTACAGTTTTCCCACCCTGACTAGTGAGGCAAAGAGCAAGAGAAACTTTGCAGAAGAGATTGAGATGTCCACCCCCTCCTGCACCCCTCACATAAATGTGGATCTTTCAGTCCCTCAGCCCCCAAAAACCCCAAAATGCAAACTTCAAGCTTGAAAGATGAGAGAGCATTAAATCGGTTCCACTCTTCTTAAAATAGCATCTAAAATTAGCAATTGCTTCTATAAATATAAACACAAGGCAAGCCCCAGCTAAGTGTATGCCGAATGAGTAAAAGGAGTAAATCGAAGATCACCCAGCCTGGCTTTCTGCCGCCCCCAGCTCCTGCTCCCAGTGCAGCCCATGCCCTCCATCAGTTATTCTCCCCAACCAGAGGTGAGGTCACGAATGTCACTGCCACCCTGTAGCGCTCACTGACTCCTCTGCTTACAGACACTTTAGCTTGTGCGCAAGGCCCTCCCACTCACTGCCCTGCCCATCTCTTCTCTCCGTCCTCATCTCCTACTAAACCCATGCCCACAGCCCACTGCCACACCCCTCAAGAGCTCACAGGTGACCCCAAGGCTAAACTGAAGAGTACCCCGTCATAAAAACTCTTCACATCTCAGGTGAAGAGTTCCTCTTCCTTCGAAAGTTACCAAGGAGCTGATGTGAACTCCAAGAGCACAGTGATATTTGTGGTTTACACAGAGGTATCTCGCACACCTAGGATGGTGCCTGGCACAGGACAACCAACGTGTGGAATGCAGGATTCCAGTGTCCCAGGATGGTTTCAGCAAGAAGAGCAGGGGGCAATTTAAAGTCGCGGTACCTTCAGCCTCAGAGCACTGGCTGTGCCATGGCAGGGACCGAGCCATGCCGCTGATGCTGTCACCCTCATGAGATATAGAATCAAATCCAATATACCTTGTGACCATGACAGCAAAGAACAGAGGCAAGAGGCCCTTAACGCCACAAGTGAGGCAGCCACAAGTAATTGCCAAAGTCTCAGGGCTACGGAGACTTGCTGGCTCGCAGGAAAGAAACAGACAAGGGAGCACTTCAGAGAAAAAGATGAAAGGAAGCCTTGTGTAGTCAGGACGGTCCTGCCCAGTAGCCAACTCAATCACACTACTGCCCAAACAAGGCTCTGCATGCGTCTACACACACTGAAAGTCATACCACGTGTGGGCGTGCATGTGTGCACGCACATACACACATACACATAATCATCCCTTAAGGATAGCTGCTATTTTCATCAAATATCTCTAACTAACAGCATGTTTGACCTGATAATAAAAACATGGGCTCAGACAGTTGGTTTCCCATTTTCAGAGAAGAACAATATTAACTGTGCTTTCCTTCAGCTTCCCCCCCCAAAAAAAACCCAAACTGTACTTATTTTATTCTATTTTTAGGCAAATAAACTCTCCAACTAGTTCGAGGAATGGCAAATAAAGTGGTGGCTTGAGCAAAGAAGAGGCCAGAATCAAATTTTTGAAAAGAGTAACTTCAATTTAACTGAAAAGAATAAAATACATTGATATCTTTGAAACTTTTTAAGCCAATCTTTACGGTAAATTATATAACTATAACATGACATGGGAGAAAATTTCAATTTTAAATCCCAACCTATTAAACAATCAAGTTTAAACCTCATTTATAATTAGAGCATAATATAGTTAAAAAAAAAAGAGGCATGTAAATTTTGCATTAAGCTTCCCGGGTGGCTCAGCAGTAAAGAATATCCCTACCAATGCAGGAGACCTGGGTTCTATCCCTGGGTCGAGAAGATCCCCTGGAGGAATAAATGGCAGTCCACTCCAGTACTGTTGCCTGGAGAATCCCATGGACAGAGGAGCCTGGTGGGCTACAGTCCATGGGATCGCAGAGAGTTGGACAAAACTGAGTGACCAAACAACAATATAGTTAAATGAAATTTTTCTCTCTCTAAATGGGTTTGTAGAAGTCTGAGTTATAATCACATTACAAATAACTAAGGAAGAGAGACTGGCAGACCAGAGACTATATTTCATTATCTGCCTAAAGCCCCATCTCAACAATTTTACTGTCCTTATCATTTCATTTAAGCTATATAGAAGTGTTTTTCTTTTAAAATAAAATACAAGAAGAGCTTATGATCTTATTCAGTCAAAACTGAGAACCTCTCAGGACTTCCCTTGAGGTCCAGTGGTTAAGGCCCCACGTTTCCAATGCAGCGGGTGAAGGCTTGATTCCTGGTCGGAAAACTAAGATCCCACCTGCTGCATGGCATCAGTTCAGTTCAGTCGCTCAGTCGTGTCAGACTCTTTGCAACCCCATGAATCACAGCACACCAGGCCTCCCTGTCCATCACCACTCCCGAAGTTCACTCAAACTCATGTCCATCGAGTCGGTGATGCCATCCGGCCATCTCATTCTCTGTCGTCCCCTTCTCCTCCTGCCCCCAATCCCTCCCAGCAGCAGAGTCTTTTCCAGTGAGTCAACTCTTCACATGAGGTGGCCAAAGTACTGGAGTTTCAGCTTTATCATCAGCCTTACAAATAATTATACTTAGCCTTACAAATAGCTGTGAAGAGAAGTGAAAAGCAAAGGAGAAAAGGAAAGATACAAGCATCTGAATGCAAAGTTCCAAAGAATAGCAAAGAGAGAGAAGAAAGCCTTCCTCAGCGATCAATGCAAAGAAATAGAGGAAAACAACAGAATAGGAAAGACTAGAGATCTCTTCAAGAAAATTAAGGGAAAATTTCATGCAAAGATGGGCTCGATAAAGGACAGAAATGGTATGGACCTAAAAGAAGCAGAAGATATTAAGAGGTGGCAAGAATACACAGAAGAACTGTACAAAAAAGATCTTCACGACCAAGATAATCACAATGGTGTGATCACTGACCTAGAGCCAGACATCCTGGAATGTGAAGTCAAGTGGGCCTTAGAAAGCATCACTACAAACAAAGCTAGTGGAGGTGATGGAATTCCAGTGGAGCTATTTCAAATCCTGAAAGATGATGCTGTGAAAGTGCTGCACTCAATATGCCAGCAGATTTGGAAAACTCAGCAGTGGCCACAGGACTGGAAAAGGTCAGTCTTCATTCCAATCCCAAAGAAAGGCAATGCCAAAGAATGCTCAAACTACCGCACAATTGTACTCATCTCACATGCTAGTAAAGTCATGCTCAAAATACTCCAAGCCAGGCTTCAGCTATATGTGAACCGTGAAATTCCAGATGTTCAAGCTGGTTTTAGAAAAGGCAGAGGCACCAGAGATCAAATTGTCAACATCCGCTGGATCACGGAAAAAGCAAGAGAGTTCCAGAAAAACATCTATTTCTGCTTTATTGACTATGCCAAAGCCTTTGACTGTGTGGATCACAATAAACTGGATAATTCTGAAAGAGATGGGAATACCAGACCACCTGACCTGCCTCTTGAGAAACCTATATGCAGGTCAGGAAGCAACAGTTAGGATTCGACATGGAACAACAGATTTGTTCCAAATAGGAAAAGGAGTACATCAAGGCTGTATATTGTCACCCTGCTTATTTAACTTCTATGCAGAGTACATCATGAGGAACGCTGGGCTGGAAGAAGCACAAGCTGGAATCAATATTGCCAGGAGAAATATCAATAACCTCAGATAGGCAGCAGACACCACCCTTATGGCACAAAGTAAAGAGGAACTAAAAAGCCTCTTGATGAAAGTGAAAGAGGAGCATCAAAAAGTTGGCTTGAAGCTCAACATTCAGAAAACTAAGATCATGGCATCTGGTCCCATCACTTCACGGGAAATAGACGGGGAAACAGTGTCAGACTTTTATTTTGGGGGCTCCAAAATCACTGCGGATGCTGACTGCAGCCATGAAATTAAAAGACACTTACTCCTTGGAAGGAAAGTTATGACCAACCTAGATAGCATATTAAAAAGCAGAGACATTACTTTGCCAGCAAAGGTCCGTCTAGTCAAGGCTATGTTTTTTCCAGTGGTCATGTATGGATGTGAGAATTGGACTGTGAAGAAAGCTGAGCGCCAAAGAATTGATGCTTTTGAACTGTGGTATTGGAGGAGACTCTTGGAGTCCCTTGGACTGCAAGGAGATCCAACCAGTTCTTTCTAAAGGAGATCAGTCCTGGGTGTTCATTGGAAGGACTGATGCTAAAGCTGCATGGCACAGCTAACACAAACAACCAACCCCTGATAAAGTCTCAACATTATACACAGAAAAGGGAAGGATGCCATCCATGACAAAGGAATCATATGCTTGCCTCAAGAGGTGAGTTAACCTGCTCCATGCTGTAGGTAACTGTTTGACAAACGACTGCCCTTCGCCTTCTAAGAGATACCCATGTCATGAGAGAGGAAACAGACCTGCAGACAGGAAACGGAAGTGGAGTTGGGAGCTACCTCCTCCCTGGTAGGATGGGGCAGCCCAGTCCTAGAATTAGGACACTTTATCCTGGCCCCTGGGGGTGCTGGGAAGGAGGCAGGGGTAAAGGAGGCCCGGGGCTTTGAGGGAAGAAGATACATCTGGGCTCTCTGATTAGTGGCTGGGAATGTCAGATGTCACAGCTTTAGAAACAGACTGTGTTACTGTGATCATAATGACACACGCTAAACAGATGCCTCAACATCTCTGACATCTGAGGCTCCCTGAGCTCCACAGCAGCCCTCCTAGAAGGTGCACTCTTCTCCTCCCTTACTTATACCTGCCGGCTGACACCCCAAGTGGCAGGCTGGGGAAACCCTGCTTTTAGGAACAGCCTGAGAAGGTCTCCAGCTGGGATGAGGATTTGGTGGTGACCTGCTCTCCTCCATCCTAATCTACGGTAATTCCTCAGGGACAGAACCGCTGTCCTCAGCTCTGCATCCGTGACCACACCTGGTACAGCATCAGCAGCATTGGTAAGTGGCCTGACTCTAGTTCTTAGTAAACAACTCCTGAAGGAATGAAGCAGAACTAAAATTAACACACAAAATGCACACATCTGACCTATATTCCAACTACACTCTAAAAGCACAAGTAACACCAGTCACCAGTGAATAGCTGCTTTAGTATCAAGTTTCACTGGGAGAGACAATGATTGAACACACACTTCCTCCCCGTGCTCACTCTTACACACTTGGACAACATATTACACAAACCATGTGTTCACTAAACAAAACAAAAACACTAAGTCTATTATTATAGCCTAAAATTGATCACTTAGAAGCTTTGTTTCTTCTGATAGCTCAAGAGGGACTCTTTAGAAAATCTTAACAGCTATAGTCAAACATTGACTGTGATGGTGAGATGTGGTCACAAGAGCCAGATATACCACTGCTGTGGGTGGCCACACAGGCTGAGCTCTGTGTGAACTACAGACAGAAGGCAAATCACCTGTCCAGGGTCTCAATGGTTCTGCAAAGTAACTGACAGATCCGATATTCAAATCCAGATGCTCCGATCTCATTGTCAGAGTGAGTTAAGTGCTGATACAATTTCTTCTTAATAGGGGGACAATACAATAATCCAGTAGTCCTTTAATTTGTCCAGGTTCTAAATCCCTTTAAATGTCTGATAAACGCCATGAATCCTGTCTGCGGAAAGACTCCACATTCACAAGGTATGTCACTTATCATTTAAGAAGTTCATAGATGCCTTGAATCCTATCCATGGACCTCTGATTAAAAATCCATGCCTGAAAACAATTCATCACAAACAGAAGAATTTCGAATACCGGCACTAAGTCTAGGCAGTTTCACACTCAATTGGAAAAATATTTTGTTTGTATTCAAATCCTAACACAGAGGCAGCCATTTCCTTAGATCACTTAAGTTCATGAACATGTCCAACTTCTTTGTTGGCCCATTGCTCTCTCATGGTGGAACCTACATCTGGGATCAATTTCTTTCTCTCTAAAATCCAACTTTTAGCAATTCTTTCAGCTCAAGTCTGAAAGTAAAAATTTCTGCCTGTCTTTGTATGTTCAAGAAGGTCCTATTTCTGAATCTACTACTGCTGCTAAGAAATGCTCTGACCATCGGACAGTCATTCTTCTATAGGTGATCTGGCTCTTCTCTCAGCCTTTAAGATTTCCTCTTTATGTTAGATTTACTGCCATTATGGATCATTCCAGTTGTAGACTGGTTTAATTCCCTCCTTGAGATTTGTTGCTTTTTCAACCCGAGGTCTCATGTCTTTCTATAGCTATGAAAAAGCTTCATTGTTTTTCATCCGGTGGACCTCCAGCTATGCAGCACTTGCGTATTGAGCACAGAGTGGGGCCTCAATATGTGTTTATAGAAAAAAAAATTTAAAAAAAAGAAAATAGGAAAAGCAAATATCAAATCAGTGTTGCTACATGTAAGTAACAGTGATAGTGGAAGATAATTTGGGAGCAAAACTAAGATACTATTGTGGATCATAGGTCAATTACCTCTCAGTAAAGCTGAAGAAAAGATACTATAGTGGATTTTAGTTCCACAGACAACATACAGACAATATTATTAATACCAACACAGTGTTCTTTCCTACTATGCTAGCATCGGCTGATCCCCACTCCATTAACAGGCAAATTATTTGTCAGGCTGAGCTAAGCGGTTATACAAATGTTCGTACTGTCGCATGCACTGTTGAAGAATCAAAACTAAAGTTATGATTGGAAGCCAGGACAAGCTCTACAGGACCTCTGTTAAATGGCAAACTCTGCCCAGAGTTGAAGAGGTGATCCTCTCAGGCACAGTTCAGAAAGCAGGAAATGAATTACTCTAAGACGTGATCTCACCATGGATGAACAGCAAAAGGCCTCATTAAGGACACAACTTGATGGAGATCCAGTGTTGGACAAGGTAAGACGATAAGGTAGGGTTAAAGACAGTCAGCTAGAAGTGGCCTCTGGTACTGGATGTTCCAGAATTTCCTCCTGTAAAAGCAGTTACTACCAGGTAGGAACTGAGTGGATCAGAAGGTCTGGGGATCTTAATAAAAGGCCCCTGACTGCCATTACAGAAATAAGATTTAGCAAGAATTTTTCAGCTTTAGTGAACATCACTATGGAAAATCTTGGTCAGATGGCTTCTTCCCAAGATACCCTGTTCTTATACCATCTGTTTTCTATCTGTGATGCTTTGTTCAACCACAGCCAGCCTGTTTCTTTAGCAATGGCACTTTGGGAGACACCTGATCTACGTGTCTCTCACCATACCGTTCTCATGCCCTCTCCAGCTCGCTGTGGCCTCAGAAGGAAAAACTAGTCTCCTTCCAGTATTATATCTCCTTAAAGGTAATGCAATCTCTACTCTCCTTGTTGGTTTGATAATCATGGCACCAACCTCAAACATAGAGCTGGGAGCTGACCGCTGACATTTACTTCAGTCCCAGACAAACAAGACTTAGACAAAAATAAGCATCACAAAGGTTGGAGGAGCCTCTCTTACACAAGAGCTTCCAATATAATAGATGATACCAAGCAATTCCTTGGCTCTCAAGTACACGTCTCTCAGCCTGGCAGCAAGAAAATCCCATGAGCTGGTTCAAGGAAGCAGCATTCATTCATTCACCAAATACTGATTGACTGACTACTATATAAACAAGACAGTCACTGCCTCATAGAGCTTATAATTGGTGGGGGAAACAGACAGACACACACACACTAACTGTGAATTGTGTTAAGTGTAGGGAAGGGCCTCCACTTTCCCTAGGGTGGTCTGGGATGGCTCCTTAAGTGGCATTTAAAGTGACATACACAGGATTTGAAGCTGGCAGGCCACGAGGCGAGGATGGGAGCCTCTGGCAGGGAAAAGTACATATGGAAGAACTTTGACGGAAGGAGGAATTTGGTGTTTTAAAAACACTGAGATGGCTATGAGGTGGCCAAATCCAGTGAGATGATGGAAAAAATGAATTTCAGCATGAGATGAATTTAGAAAAACAGGTAAAGGTCAAGTCCTATAGGCCTTATGTGCCATGCGGAGGAATTTGGGTTATTTCATAAGTACAATGGGAGGCCACTGGAGAAGTTTAAAAAGGAGAATTCTTAAGAGTGATCTATTCTGTCTGCTGAGCAAACAAACTCTCAAGTGTCAGCAGACCAGGAAGGAGGCTAATGTAGCTCAGATGAGAGGCAGCAGCTTGGAAGAGGGTGGGAGCAGTAAGCGTGGAGAGAAAAGAATGGCTTGAGGTCTATTTGGTGACCAAGATAAAGGATTTGTTGATATATTCAGTGCAGAGGGTGAGGAACAGGGAGAAAGCTAGGCTTCTGGCTTGTATAATGAGACAGATGAGGGAACTAACTACTAAGATGGGGAAAACCAGAGAAAAAGGGGAGCGAGAGGGGAGAATCTAAGAGCTCCGTTTTGATGTGTTTACTCTGAGATGCCTGCAAGACAATTAAATAGAAATACCGAGGGGAGTGTTCACTAGACAGCTGGATACCAAGTTGGAAATTGAGAGGAAGAATGACTCAAAATTCATATATTTAACTTTACTTGACTCCTAGAATATCTGTATACATAGGGCCATGATATTATATCTTTAAGTATATAACATACGAGGCTCCTCTGTCCATGGGATTCTCCAGGCAAGAATACTGGAGGGGGTAGCCATTCTCTTCTTCAGGGATCTCCTTGGCCCAGGAAACAAACTCAGCTCTCCTGCATTGCAGGCAGAATCTTTACTGTCTGAGCCACCAGGGAAGCCCTGGTTCTGATGCATTATGCACACACAAATACACATATACATATCTAAAAATAGGAGATGCATAGAAATAGCAACCAATGGGGGAAAAGAACATCCCCCTTTCTTTGTTCCAAATTTCTTAAAAGAGTGTTTTTACTATGTTACTGGGGGCTCAGTCATGTCTCTTTGCCAGCTTCTCTGTCCATAGAATTTCCCAGGCAAAATTACTGGAGTGGCTTGCCATTTCCTCCTCCAGGGTATCTTCCCAACCCAGGAATCAAAACTGTATTTTCCTATGTCTCCTACGCAGACAAACAGATTCTTTACCACTGAGCTACCTTGGGAAGAATTTCATTATCTTTTAAAAATATATAAAGAAAACAGTAACTTGACAAGGCTCTCATTTAAAAGACAACATTTCTCTCATTGATGTGGTGGATAGATCTAAATATTTTTGCTGTTGTTGTTGAAGTAAATCGTTAAGAAAGCTTTCCTCCATTTGGCACATGCTGTTCTTGCCTGGAGAATCTCAGGGACGGGGGAGCCTGGTGGGCTTCCGTCTGTGGGGTCGCACAGAGTCGGACACGACTGAAGCGACTTAGTAGCAGCAGCAGCAGCAGCAGTGTTTCTAAGTTGACCTCCAGATGGAAATCAAGATCACTAGCTTTCTAGCATTAATAAGTTTCTTTAGAGGCTGTGCTATTATTCAAATCTCCTTCAAAACATAATGAGAAGTTGTGCCAAATTAAATGAAAGCAACAGGTAAGTGAAATTACACACAAAATAAATGAATAACCCAATACACTTAACTGGAGCACAGATGTTACAGAGTCAGTGTAATTCTTTAAGTGAGGCTGGTGTTCTTTTCCTCACCAGACACTTCATGTAACTGGACACCTCCTAGAGTTCCCTCTCTCATATCTTCCATATCACTGCTGAGTAGGTTCCATTGGCCCAAAATCTCTCCATCTGCTCTGCACTGCCCTCAAGCCCTGTCACATCCCAGGCTTGAGTCATTTGCAAAAGCTATGATTCCACTCCGCGCAGCTTAATATGCACTGTGCCCTTTGCCTATTTGAGCCCAAGTGAAACAGCCTTCCTGATCACCCTTGGCCGCTGCCTCAGGACAAGGCAGGGGCAGCTTCTTGGCTCTTGGAGTATCGTCTGAGTTCCTCCAGCATTTAAGACTTTCTTTGTCTGCAGGTGTGTCTGCCTTTGCCCTGCTGCTTAACCTACTGGCTACGAACCCGATCACACCCAACAACCCTCAAGCCCAAATATTCTTTAATGCTCACTCTGTTTTCTTGTAATGGAATTTATAAATAAAGTATATCTACACACACATTTTTAAAAACACCGACACAACACATACACTCAATCTCAATTCAATGCCCCAGCTGTAAACACTAGAAAATTTTAAATCACACAATAAAATACTATGAATTACAAATGTCCAGGGACTTTCCTGGTGGTCCAGTGTTAGTAGCCACCTGCCAGTGCAGGGGACATGGGTTCAGTTCCTGGTCCAGGAAGATTCCGCAAGCCGTGCGGCAGCTCAGTCCGCGCACCACAACTACTGAGGCCCCCGTGCCGCAGAGCCCATGCTCCCCACAAAAGAAGCCCCTACTTGCCCAACTAGAGAAAGCCCTCACGAAGCAATGAGACCCAGCACAGCCAAAGATAATAAACAAGATTTTTTTTATTGGTACAATAATTTTATTTATTATTGTTTGTGTTTCAGTTTTTTCAATTGACCTAATGATGTTCTTTTAGACATATTCCTCTAGTACAGGATCCAGGCTAGGGTCAGGGGTTGAACTTGTCGTGTCTCTTTAGCCTCCCTAAATCTGGAACATGTCCACAATTTTCTTTGTCTTTTATGACACTGACATTTTTGAAGAATATAGTTCTCCATCTTTTTATTAAATAACTGTTTTCTAGAGACATTAATCATATACCATACACTGTACAACTTTAAAGTGGATGAGTCAATGATTTTTAATATATGCACAGAACTGGGCAACCATCATTACATTCAGTTTTAGAATATATTCATCATCCCAAAGGAACTATGTGCCTATTAGCAGTCATTCCTCATTTCCTCCCAACCTCTCCAGCCCTAGGCATCCTGTCATCTACAGGTTCTGTCTCTATGGATTTACTTATTCTGGACACTTCATATATGCTCAACATCCCTCACAATCAGAGAAATGCAAATCAAAACCACAATGAGATACCATTTCACACCAGTCAGAATGGCTGCTACCCAAAAGTCTACATGCAATAAATGCTGGAGAGGGTGTAGAGAGAAGGGAACCCTCTTACACTGTTGGTGGGAATCCAAACTAGTACAGCCACTATGGAGAACAGTGTGGAGATTCCTCAAAAAATTGGAAATAGAACTGCCGTATGATCCAGCAATCGCACTCCTGGGCATACACACCGAGGAAACCAGAATTGAAAGAGACACATGTACTCCAATGTTCATTGCAGCACTGTTTATAATAGCCAGGACATGGAAGTAATCTAGATGTCCATCTTCAGACGAATGGATAAGAAAGCTGTGATATACATACACAATGGAGTATTACTCAGACATTAAAAAGGATGCATTTGAATCAGTTCTAATGAGGTGGATGAAACTGGAGCCTATTATACAGAGTGAAGTAAGCCAGAAAGAAAAACACCAATACAGTATACTAACGCATATATATGGAATTTAGAAAGATGCAAATGATAACCCTGTATACGAGACAGCAAAAGAGACACAGATAAATAGAACAGTCTTTGGGACTCTGTGGGAGAGGGTGAGGGTGGGATGATTTGGGAGAATGGCATTGAAACATGTATGTTGTCATATGTGAAATGAATCACCAGTTCAGGGTCGATGCATGTTACAGGATGCTCGGGGCTGGTGTGCGGGGAAGACACAGAGGGAGGATAAAGGGAGGAGGGAGGTGGGAGGGGGGTTCAGGAGGGGGAACTCATGTACACCCGGGGCGGATTCATGTCAATGTATGGCAAAACCAACCAATATAATATTGTAAAATAATTAGCCTCCAATAAAAAAATAAATAAATAAATGAAATACTGATGCATGCTACAGCATAGATGAACCTTGAAACTGGCTAAGTGAAAGCAGTCAGTCACAAAGGGTCATATATTGTGTTGTAGTTATAAAGATTTTTTAAAAAATGTTCAGGACCACCACCACCAGAAGACACATAAAGTGATCCTTTGTTTGCCCGTATGTACGGGAAATGGATGGGGAAACAGCGGAAACAGAGGCTGACTTTATTTTGGGGGCTCCAAAATCACAGCAGATGCTAACTGCAGCCATGAAATTAAAAGACGCTTACTCCTTGGAAGGAAAGTTATGACCAACCTAGATAGTATATTAAAAAGCAGAGACATTACTTTGCCAACAAAGGTCTGTCTAGTCAAGGCTATGGTTTTTCCAGTGGTGATGTATGGATGTGAGAGTTGGACTGTGAAGAAAGCTGATCGCCAAAGAATTGATGCTTTGGAACTGTGGTGTTGGAGAAGACTCTTGAGAGTCCCTTGGACTGCAAGGAGATCCAACCGGTCCATCCTAAAGGAGATCAGTCCTAGGTGTTGATTGGAAGGACTGATGCTGAAGCTTAAACTCCAATACTTTGGCCACCTCATGCGAGGAGCTGACTCATTGGAAAAGACTCTGATGCTGGGAGGGATTGGGGGCGGAAGGAGAAGGGGACGACAGAGGATGAGTGATATCACCAACTCGATGGACATGAGTTTGAGTGAACTCCGGGAGTTGGTGATGGACAGGGAGGCCTGGCGTGCTGCAGTTCATGGGGTCGCAAAGAGGCGGAAATGACTGAGCGACTGAACTGAACTGAACTGAATCTGCATGAAGGCGAGATTGACAAATGCAGGTGGGGTCAGATGGGCTTTCTGTGACTCAAATACTGCAGGCAGGGTTTCATCGGTGACATGACTTTATGGGCGATTTTGACACTGAATAATGCAGAGTACAATCTTCTCTTAAGTTATATTTACAATTCAATTTACCTTTTTCCTGGAAAAAGTCACTGCCTATGAAATCCATGCCAAAGAGGAAAATCTTTGTGTTTACATGAAAAGCACAATTAGGTTTCAGGCTCAGATAATCATAAACAGGTTTTTCACCTACATAAAAGTCCTTTCAACAGAATGGGGGTGTATGTGCGCAGGACACTCTTGTTGAAGGGGACAGTCCTGCAGGCTGCAGGGCAGCTGGTACCTCTGGTCTTCACAAACCAAGTGCCAGGAGCTCCCCCACTAATTGTTATGATACCTGAAAAACCCTGTAAATTTCCAAGATCCTTCCTGGAGACCACACCACCTATCCCAGTGGAAAACCACTAGCTTAGCACACAGCAGATGCTTACAAAATGTTCGTTGAATTGACGACCTTTAATCATTAAGCTTCAAAAATATTTCTTTTCCAAGTACTTTTCATGTGACTACACCATGCACACATTCCAAGGATTCCAAGTAAATGTACAACATATTGAAGTGATACACAAGAAAACTTCCCACCACAACTGAAATGCACACGGGGAGTCAGACTATTTGAAAGAGGCCATGATCACTTCCACCCTGTGCTGCGGAAGAATAAATGCAACTTGGCACAGGAAAAACGCTCTGCCATCTGCTATTACTACAGACGAAAATATCTCTGGATACCACATGAATGGTTATGTGCATATCACCTCCAGAAAGTAAATGTGAAATGAAAGAAAAGTGGGATTGTTTATAGCCTGATTTTAACATATGCTACTGTTACGAAGCAAATCAGCCTTTTGTAGGTATTTTCAGAAGCAGTGTCATAACTGGAAATCTCATGACCCTATGGTCCAAGTTGGGCTCTTTGAAGCTGTAGGAAGAGACTGGCTTAGATGACCCCAATTAATGAGAGTTCATTATGGGGTACACAAGGAGAGAAGGACAGCAAGGAACGGTCTTGGCTGTGAACTGTAGCAGTGACTTCTACACTGTGCTTATACAGACCAGAACACAAATGGTAGGCTTCTCTTACCAGGTGGTAGTCTTAACCCACTGGCTCTCAATCCTAGCTCTCAACTGAGTCTCTTTAAGAGATTCTCAAAGTCACAGCTCCTTGGACACCAGTCGCAGAAATTCTGCAGAATTGTTCTCAAGTGGTATCCTGACATTGCCGTTTGTTGAGTTACTTGTTGATTATGTTGTTTTTAATTCCCCAGGTGATTTTACATGTTGGGGTTGAGGCCCACTGATCTTAAGCCAAAATTCAAATTCTAATGATGAGATTTCAGCTGGCATGGCAGGCTAACAAGAAAAACATTTTGAGTGTTGGCAAGACTCTTTACCCTACAATGTACCCCCAGAGAAGTGACATCTGTTTCCCTTCTTGGTAAGTTGGTCTTAATACATTCTGAAAGGCAGCAAGAGAGTAGGTATAGCTTTGAAAATACGTGCAAGGAAACATGTGAACTTACTTCAAAAGATTTACAAGTTCTTTGTTCTTAGGAAAACATGATAATTTAGCTAATGCACCCACGTATTCAAGAGAGTCATATAAACATGGTTAAAATTGAAGACAGTAAAGAGCTAGGGTAATCCCTGAGCCTCTAAATCTAACAGACTGGGAAACAAAACTGGATCATAAAGCTAACCTATAATTTCAGAAAAGGTAAATTCCATTTGCGGTTAAATCTGGTCTGAATCAATTCTACAAATGCCCAACCTTCTCCGTGACTTAGAGCCCCAGACAGGCCATGGACATCGCATGCTGCTCCTGTCACCGCTTTATTGGTGTCCCTGTGAGGCACAGGTGATGGTGAACACAGGCAAAGAACCACCAGCTGCACAGTTCTGAAAACCGCCCGTTAGAGTAGAGTGTGTTTATGTAAGACAACACACTAGGCTGAACATCTGGGTGGACAACGTAATCCCAGGGAAGCCGTGAGATCCACACGGGCTCATCTCAGGAGCACTGTCACAGTTGGAGATACACAGTCCCACCTTTGACAGAGGCCTGAGCAGGGCAGATGTACCTCATCTCCCCTGCTGGCAGCCGGAGCACAGACATGGGGCCGATACGTGGCCACTGAGACACACCTCACACCTAATCTTGAGAATACAGTGCTGAGAGTGCAGTGAAGCAGTGGCAATGACACCAGGGTCCATCCAGTTCTCACAGGTCTCCCCCCAGCCCAAGACCTCATTATTCTCAGCAATTCCAGGAGCTGCTTGTCATCCTTCCAGTAAGTCTTTCCATGGTTAAATATGCCACAGTTAATTTCTGTTTTCCATCAAGAATCCTAACTGGTAAGGAAGAGATACATATATGGATGACAAGGAGATAGGTGGCTCTATTTTCTCTAGAATCGCTAGCCTTATGATGACATAAGACAGGAGCTGCTGGTCAACCCCGTCACTGTGTGGCGAGAGCTTTCCTGAGAAAGAAGCTCTGATGGACAGATTCTAAGAGGAGCCTGGTGACTCCTGGTATTCACGCCCTTCATAAACCCTTTCTTCATGAGCATGGATGGGATTGGGACTTGCTCCTAAGCTACAGAATAAAGCATGCCACTTCCATGATCATATGTTATAAAACTGTAATTTTTGCCTGGTGAGCAGACTCTTCCTTGCTGGCTTTGATGAAGGAAGCTGCCATATAGTGAGCTGACCTACAGAGAGATTCAAGTGGCAGAGAACCAAGGATGGCCTCTGGCTGAGAGCCAACAGCAAGGCTCTCAGTCCAACAACACAGAATTAAGTTCTTTCAAAAGCTACATAAGCATGGAAGCAGCTCCTTCCCCAGTCATGCCTTCAAATGAGACCTCAGCGCTGACAGACATCTCTGCTGCAGTCTCATGAGAAAGCCTGATATGTAAGGCTTGAAAATTCTAATAAAAGCGTCAAAAAGGATGTTACCACACTAAAGAAATATTAACCCAAAATTCAACTCACTGTATAAATTCCCAGTGAGTTGTATTTGGAGAAGGAAATGGCAACCCACTCCAGTATTCTTGACTGGAGAATCCCATGGACAGAGGAGCCTAGCAGGCTATAGTCCATGGGGTCATAAGAGTGAACATGACTTAGTGACTATATCAACCACCATACCCTTGTATTAGAAACAGCTCAATTTGTCATGTGTGGGAGAAAATAAAAATACCATTGTAAGAATTAAACAACAGACTGGTTCCAAATAGGAAAAGGAGTGCGTCAAGGCTGTATCTTGTCACCTTGCTTATTTAACTTATATGCAGAGTACATCATGAGGAACGCTGGGCTGGAAGAAGCACAAGCTGGAATCAAGATTTCCAGGAGAAATATTAATAACCTCAGATATGCTGATGACACTACCCTTATGGCAGAAAGTGAAGAGGAACTCAAAAGCCTCTTGATGAAAGTGAAAGAGGAGAGTGAAAAGGTTGGCTTGAAGCTCAACATTCAGAAAACAAAGATCATGGCATCTGGTCCCATCACTTCATGGGAAATAGATGGAAAAACAGTGGAAACAGTGTCAGACTTTTTTTGGGCTCCAAAATCACTGCAGATGCTGATTGCAGCCATGAAATTAAAAGACGCTTACTCCTTGGAAGGAAAGTTTTGACCAACCTTGATAATATACTAAAAAGCAGAGACATTACTTTGCCAACAAAGGTCCGTCTAGTCAAGGCTATGGTTTTTCCCGTGGTCATGTATGGATGTGAGAGCTGGACTGTGAAGAAAACTGATCGCCGAAGAATTGATGCTTTTGAACTGTGGTGTTGGAGAAGACTCTTGAGAGTCCCTTGTACCGCCAGGAGATCCAACCAGTCCATTCTAAGGGAGATCGATCCTGGGTGTTCACTGGAAGGACTGATGCTAAAGCTGAAACTCCAATACTTTGGCCACCTCATGCGACGAGTTGACTCACTGGAAAAGATTCTGATGCTGGGAAAGGTTAGGGGCGGGAGAAGAAGGGGACGACCGAGAATGAGATGGCTGGATGGCATCACCGACTCTGTGGACATGAGTTTGAGTGAACTCCAGGAGTTGGTGATGGACAGGGAGGCCTGGTGTGCTGTGATTCATGGGGTAGCGGAGAGTCGGACACAACTGAGCGACTGAACTGAACTGAAGAATTAAAAGAGAAAATACATATAAAATTGGTCCATATAATGCTTAATACACTGGAAGCATTAAAATGTGAGTCAAAATCCACTCACCTCACTGGTTAAAATTGAGAAACACTATTTTTAAATACTCATTTACTGTCTCTAAAGGGCTTCTCAGATGGCATTAGAGGTAAAGAACCTGCTTGTCAGTGCAGGAGACATGGGAGATGCGGGTTCAATCCCTGGGTTGGGAAGATCCTCTGGAGTAGGAAATGACAACCCACCCCAGTATTCTTACCTGGAAAATTCCATGGAGAGAGGAGCCTGGCAGGCTACAGTCCAGGGAGCTGCAAAGATTTGGACACTACTGAGCGACAGAGCACCTAGTATTTCAAGAGCTCTCTGAAATACATAGATACTTTTGTCCAGTAAGGTGTCATTCTCAGGGGAGCTGATGTCCTCAGACTAGTGTGAGCTTCATCTGCCATTCTTCCTGTACCCACAGAAGACAGCTCAGAGGCACTGAAATGGAGGGAGCTTTTCCAATGAGTCTGATACTGATTTCAGGACTTTTTCTGTTTATCTTTTTAGTCCTCCCAACAAATCCATGAGATGCATACTGTTGGGGTTCCTATATAACAGATGAGGAACTGAACTTTTGAAAAGTAAAACCAAGGGCCAGGATTATGAAAGGGAGGGAGATCTAAGAGAAAGTAGGAGTAACGCTCAGTAATTGTGTGTTGTTGAAAGGAGGAGAACTGAGTAATGCATCTATACCCAGTACTTCCTCACTAATGGATACACCTTCTGCTTGCTTTTGCCCAGACTTTTTAAGTCTGGGAAAGCATAATTAGGATTGATAATCTTCAATTTGGAACATGAGGACAAGATACCACATGTGTGACCAGAAGCCATGTTTAACTGTTAATGTAACACAAGTCTAACAATATACTGGATCATGTTTTACCCATAAAACATTTCCCCAAAATGAACTAATCTACTGATTTCTAATTTGTACCCCTCCACAAACTTTTTCAAAGCAGCTATGTGTGCCTCCTTCAAATCTACCAAAAGATTTGTTTCACCAGGTGGTTTTAATTTTCTTTACTGTTTTCTAAGATCTTTTGCTGCCTGTTTCCCATCCAATCTTTTTATTTTTTTTAAGTGCTGATTCTGAGCTGAACCTTATGAAAACTCAACTGAAACCAGCATGCAAAATTCTATGGAATATAGATCAAAAGATGTCAAAGTCATCATTAAAAATGAAGACTTCGGAAGAGGATCTTAGAATAATATGGAGCACAGGAAAAACACCCATCTCGTTAGCTGGGCAGTCCACCTCTATGTGGACAGGGAACAACAGCTCTCGTGAGTCATTTCAGACTAAATATAACAGTGCCCCCTTATCCATGATTGTGCATACTGAGGTTTCAGCAACCCAAGGTCAACCATAGTCCAAAAATATTAAATGGAAAATTCTAGAAATAAAAAATTCATAAATTTTAAATTGTGTGCTGCTCTGAGTAGTCTGATGAAATCTGTTGCTGTCGTGGTCTGTCAGCTATCCTTTTGTCCAGCAGATATGCCTGGAGATACTGAGTAGCCATCTGGGTTATCAGATCAACTGCCATGGTATTGGAGGATCTGTGTTCAAGTCACTCTCATTTTACTTAATAATAGCCCCAAAGTACAAGGGCAATTGAGACCTGCCAAAGATAAGCCATAAAGTGTTTCCTTTAAGTGAAAAGGTAAAAGTTTTCAACTTAATAAAGAGGAAAAACCGTTCGCTGAGGTTGCTAAAATCTGCAATAAGAATGTATCTTCTATCAATGAAATTGAGAAGGGAAAAAAAATTGTGCTAGCTTTGCTGGCACATCTCAAACTGCAAAAGTCTGGCTATCATGGTGTGTGATAAGCATTTAATTAAGATGGAAAAAATATTAAATTTGTACAATAAGGTATTTTGACAGACCACATTCACAAAACTTTTATTGCAGGATATTGTTGTGATTGTTCTATTTTATTATTGTTACCATTAATCTTTCCAGTAGTTATGTATGGATGTGAGAGTTGGACCATAAAGAAGGCTGAGCACAGAAGAATAGATGCTTTCGAACTGTGGTGTTGGAGAAGACTCTGGAGACTCCACTGGACAGTGAGGAGATGAAACCAGTCAATCCTAAAAAAAAATCCCCTGAATACTCATTGGAAGGACTGATGCTGAAGCTGAAGCTCCAAAACTTTAGCCACCTGATGTGAACAGCTAACTTATTGGGAAGACCCTGATGCTGGGAAAGACTGAAAGCAGGAGGATGAGGGTGACAGAGGATGAGACAGTTGGATGGCATCACCGATTCAATGGATGTGAACTTGGGCAAACTCCAGGGGATGGTGAGGGACAGGGAAGCCTGCCATGCTGCCGTCCATGGAGTTGCAAAGAGTTGAACATGACTTGGCAACTGAACAACAGCAACAACAATAATCATTAATCTCTGTGTCTAATTTATAAGTTGAGCTTTATCCTGTGTATGTATGTAGAGGAAGAACATTCATAGAGGGTACAGCATGATCCCTGATTTCAGGCATCCACTGTGGGTCTCAGAACATGTTCGTTCAGAAGAAGGGGGTCCCTACTGTACTCAGAAAGAGTCAGTCTGGTATTATCTGAAACACCATTATGAAGGATGTGTGTTAAACAGTATATAATCAGTCTGCTCAAGACCTTTGATAGCAATCATATGTGGTGCACTGAGAGAGACGCTGGAGTGGAATTTATGAATTTTAAATGAACTTTTACCATTTCTCAGGGCAAATCTTTAAAATTTGCCCTAAAACTGCTACAACGCAAACAAGCTTAAAGACAGGTGTTTTCAACTGCTGTGACTTTACGGTCATTTTTCCATCCTGGCAAATACACCTTAAATCTTTTGCCATGAACAAGACATTTAATTCCGAACTCTGAGGTTCGCAGGTTAGAGATCTGACAACTCCAGAACATGACTCAGTTCAGTTCAGTTGCTTAGTTATGTCAGACTCTGTGATCCCATGGACTGCAGTACTCCAGGCCTCCCTGTCCATCACCAACTCCTGGAGTATACTCAAACTCATGCCCATTGAGCTGGTAATACCATCTAACCATCTCATCCTCTGTCATTCCCTTCTCCCACCATCAATCTTCCCAGCATCAGGGTCCTTTCCAATGAGTCAGCTCTTCCCATCAGAGGTGAAAGTATTGGGAGTTTCAGCTTCAGCATCAGTCCTTCCAATGAATATTCAGAACTGATTTCCTTTAGGATGGACTGGTTGGATCTCCTTGCAGTCCAAAGGATTCATGTCAATGTATGGCAAAAACAAACCAATATAATATTGTAAAATAAAATAAATAAATAAAAAATAAAATCACTAAAAAAAAAAAAAGTGTCTTCTCCAACACCACAGTTCAAAAGCATCAATTACTGGGTGCTCAGCTTTCTTTATAGTCCAGCTTTCACATCCACACCCATACATGACTACTGGAAAAACCATAGCCTTGACTAGATGACCTTTGTCGGCAAAGTAATAACTCTGCTTTTTAATATGCTGTCTAGGTTGGTTATAACTTTTCTTCTAAGGAGTAAGAGTCTTTTTAGAATATTACTAACACCACTATTATTAGTGCAAAACACCCGAGAGAAACAAAATCAAATATGAGCCATAGTAATGACGATCATGAAGAATAAAATTCTTCTGCCTTCAGAAAAACTATAATTCTTTATGGGCAGGAAGAAGAACTGTACACAGGATGATGCATGCCACTTAGCTTTTTCCAGAGATGAGCTTTCCTGGATGAGATCAGGAGAAATATGAGAGGAGTGATGAATCAATGAGAAATGTTGTGAAGACTCATAATAATCCATGACCCTTACTTTTTTACTCCCAATTAGACTCTCGAATCAAGGAGAGGACTTTTAATATTCCACAAGGTTACTCAGACACCAACTGTCTGGATGGGCAAGCTCTGAGGACTCTAACACTTACTCAAAGTAAACTGTCTTCCACATGGACTCTTTCCTAACCCCTCAGTCAGCAGCACGTGAGAGGGAAGAAAAGGGCAACAGGCTGCGAGGAGTCAGCCATCAGGATAGATAAGCCAGACACTGCTCCTGTTAGAAACCCATTTCACCGTAAGTACACATGATGGCTTCCCAGGTGACAAAGTGGTAAAGAACCCGCCGGCCAGTGCAGGAGATGCAAGAGACACAGGTTCAATTCCTGGGTGGAGAAGAGCCCCTGGAGGAGGCAATGGCAACCCACTCCAGTATTCTTGTCTGAAGAATCCCATGGACAGAGGGGCCTGGCGGGCTACAGTCCATGGGACTGCAAAAGAGTCAGACACGACAGAGCATGCACGCACACACATAAGATTCCTATGCTTAAATAACTTCAAGGCAATTTTCTAATGGGAAAATGTAAAAGAACAAAGAAAGAAAAAACAGTAACAATGAATTTCCATCAACACTACACTGGTTATTAGTAAAAAGATGGACTGGATAGTGTTCATTTTTAATTCATAGACTCTACTTGTATATTCAGTACAAAAGAGCACTGTAAGTTTATAAAGCCGTTTTTCTACTGCCTGCATAGCACTGAATTATTTAAAACTCATTTGAAAAACACACACACCTGACAGTTTTTAAAATACCATTTGACAACAACATTTTCAACATCTATAAAAATATGTGCTAGAGAAGCAGACTCTGTCTACAGTCTTTCACCATCAAGTCCTCAAGCATTTTTACCCGCTGGAGCGTCACACTTCACAAAATCACTGGAGAGGAATAGGAAGCAATGTGAGCCTTTGTTCAGAGTTCAAGTTACTTGGTTTATATCATTCGATGAATGCATGCCACCCTCAAAGTAAAATCAACTGGTTCATCAAAATCTGCACAATGTCAGGACTTCCCTGGTGGTCCAGCAGTTAAGACTCCGTGCCTCCACAGCAGTGGGAATGGGTTCGATCCTTGGTTGGGGAGCTAAAGTCCCACATGGCCACTAAAACAAGAAGTTCTAAACATGAAAAAAAAAATTGTGCAATGTCAGCTACACTGGGACATCTTCCCTCCAAAGTTACAGGATTTAAGTCCTCACAAACTAACACTTGGTAAGATCTGATCAAATAAATTCTACAAGTTTGGGTGCAATACTGATGTTGGAATGTCTCTTGGAAACTCAGAGACTTGTAAAAAATTACATATCTGTATTATTTGTTCCATAATGTTTTCTTTTATAAAGAAATTTTGGTTTTAATGAGTCCAAAATTTTAATAATCAAAAGCTGTCTCTTAATACAGGAAAAAAAAGTTGATGAAAACATACATCCATTTGAAAGCTGATCCAGCTTCCTCCATGTGTATGCTTACATCTTTTTCATATCTACTGTTTCAAATTTTCCTTCTAAGTTTCTTAATTAAGCCTGCCACAGGTTTGCCCATAAGATTCGTCTTTCTAGATATGGCCCTCCGGTTATTTATTTTCTCTTCTTTAAAAATGTTTTACTTTTACCAATTCCATCTTTCCTTAATCTTGAATTGATTCCTTTTCTAGTTTAAGATGAGAACTTCATTTCTTTACTTTTAAAATTTTTTAAAAAACTTTCTTACTATATTATAGAAAGAACTTAAGGGTTTGATATGGAGTGCTGCAGCTATTCATTTTTAAAGGTTTTTTTTTAATTATCATTTCCTCTTCATCAGGGAGTTATTTAAATTTCCAAGAGATTATGAATAATTATTGGGATTGTTTTTTTTTTCCTTTTACTCATATTCAGTCTTTTTTCCCCCTAAGTATTTATGTATTTAGCTGCAACAAGTCTTAGTGGCAGCATGTGGGATCTAGTTTCCCAACCAGGTATCAAATCCAGGCCCCCTGCATTGGGAGCTCAGAGTCTTAGCCACTGGACCACCAGCGATGCCCCCCATATTTAAGTTTTTAAAGTCCTCATCATTACTTTGTGATCAGATAATATAGCCTATAACATCTCTGCAGTTTTAGAGGTGATTAAAGCTGCCTTTGTAGCCGGTGCACAGTCCCTGTTTATCTCATTATCTCATGTAGGAACATGTGGTCTCTCAGGAGGATGAGATGAGCCCAGGGGCACTTCCACCATTCTAGCCCCATTGTTGAGCTGCCTCTCAAGCCTCCTGAATGTCATTTTCTCTTTGCCCATTTGAATGGACGCCACCTTCTAACTCGGCACTCAGGTTTTACGTCTGACTTCTTTCCATGCTAGGCTTCTGAACAAGGTCAGTAACTCAACTTACATTTTGGACTGCTGCTGCTGCTGCTGCTGCTGCTAAGTCACGTCAGTCGTGTCCGACTCTGTGTGACCCCATAGACGGAAGCCCACCAGGCTCCCCCGTCCCCGGGATTCTCCAGGCAAGAACACTGGAGTGGGTTGCCATTTCCTTCTCCAATGTGTGAAAGTGAAAAGTGAAAGTGAAGTCGCTCAGTCGAGTCCGACCCTTAGCGACCCCACGGACTGCAGCCTACCAGGCTCCTCCATCCATGGGATTTTCTAGGCAAGAGTACTGGAGTGGCTTGCCAGTGCCTTCTCCGACATTTTGGACTAGTCACCTCAAAATATCTTTATTCAACAAACGTACATTTTACTGAGTAACTATGATGTACCAAGCACTATTGTAGACACTGAAGATAATGCAGAGAACAGGATAGATGATAGCTCTGCCCTCCTGGAACTTGGGAAGGACAAGAAAGTTAAGGATCATGCAAATACGCTGTTTATATTTTAATAACTCAAGTCTTTCCATGTAAATAATGCATGCACACTACAGAGAATCTGACCAAAAAACAGTTAAAGAAAAATGATAAAATTCCATAACACTAACACCAGTAATATTGTTATTTGTTTTTCATTAGCCCTTTTTGTGACTATTCTTAGTTTGGAAAAAAAATTGAAACCACGTCACATGTAATACTTCGTATTCTACTTTTTACTCTTAACTTGAGGATCTTCCAATTCTATTAAGATAATCTCTGAAAATAGCATTTTAATGGCTATATAATATTCTACTACATTATCATTAACAATTTTCCTATTATTGGATTGTTAAGTGGTTTCCAATTTTCCAACACTTTATGACAATAAATACACTTGCATCTATCGTTTTTTGTATTTACTGTTATTTCTAATTTGGACAATTTCCTAGAAAAGTAATTACCACATTAAAGGGTATAAACTTTTCACAGCTTTCGATACATATCACCAAATGACTTTTCAGAAAGTTTATGCCAGACACAGTACCAGCAGAGGGTCATGTAAATTCTCGTTTCACCAAAATCTTAGAAACAGCGGCAATCTTTCAATCCTCCTGGTTTAATGAGTAAAACAGTCCATTATTTTAATAGCCACTATTTGGTCAATGATGAATTTTTGTCAGACATTTACTGGATCACGCATTCAGTTTTCTTCTGTTAACAGTCTACTGATGGACTTTTTCTTGCAGTTAGTACTGTTCACCACAAAAATACGATTTTCTTTTTCCAAATATATTTCTAATATATTTTTGGCCTTTTAACTAATAATATATTTGGACCTAGACAAAATTGCTTTTACATTCATTTGAGATTATGTTATTGTTTTATGTTTAGAAGTTTCCTCTCAAGACCTGAAAAATTTACCTCACTGAAACATCTTAGACATTTTTTAGATGCTATTTTTTAAATCTTCTAAACATAATCTATATGAAAGTTGTTTTAGGGTATAGTGAATTAAAACTATAAGCTGAACAACAAAAGTTTCTTCCAAATGGTTAAACTCTTCTTCAAGTACCATCTGCTAAATAACCCTTATTTTCCCCACAGATTTATGACGTTATCTTTATTATGTTCATGGCTTATTTTGCCCTAAAAAGATGCAGGGGGAAAAAGTATGGCTTAGAATCAAGAAACTACAGTAATATAAATCATAAAGGAGACATATATTGTTGGAAATAAAATTTGTTCTTTATTTGACCTGTGTGTTATGAACAACTGCAAAATTAAAATGCTGTCCTCTTGAATTCAGAGGGGAACAATGTCCATTTAAAGAGAGATAAATTAGAATCAAATTATTTTATCTCTCACATAAGCTAACGAGAAGCCAACTTGAAATGGAAGGAGTATTCATGTAGTCTGCAGCCTGTTCTCAGCTGGTTATCACGGAATAATTGATGCACTAATGATTTCAATTCATAGCACCGACTGTCTTCATTTTGCATAATTTAAACCAAACCTGAATGTAAATGGAAAACAGTCCTCTTGACTATTTAACTCCCAAGACTTTTAACTAAAAATCATTTCATCCTGCAGAAGAGGAGGAGGAAATTAGCAAATATAAAGAACTTTCTATTTAAAAACATTCCTTCTTATACTGAAATGGGAAGAATTAAGTAAATACACCACAAAATCTCCAGAGATGTGATTTATCATCTTATCAGTTGAGAGTGAAGTCTGTGTAACATTTATCTCCAATAAATGTCTCCTGAAAAAAAAGATCCAAGTAGACCAAAGTGCACATTCTAAATACTGATACTCCCAAGGGAAATAAATGTGCTATACTTCACAGGGCTCATTTTTTTAATGAAAAAACTATTAGTAAGAAAACAATCAACTCAAAATAATTGCTGCAATTGGTAATTAACTTTTCAGATTAAAAAACACCTTTTCCTGTAAAACACATATTACACAGGGATCTTTAATTTAATAAGATGCATCTATTAACTTATGGCATGACTTTTTTAATTTTTAAAGTTTTATCTTTTAAAACTAACTTATAGTCATCATTACCTGAGACATTCAATAGAGTAAACCCAAGCCTTGCACCTGTCACCAAGTCACCAGAATTGATCATTAACAAGCCTAGTTAGTTATGTACAGATTAGGTAGGTATTACCATCCACAAACCCACAATTACATCACAGCATGATGGCCAATTAGTTTCAACCTGCGCAGTGAACCTTATTCCAGACAACTCTGCGTTCAACTGGAAAAACAGCTGCTTCCTCATTTCTGCCTACTGTTCTTCTCTGTTATTCTGAGCCACCCAATTGGGTGAAGCAGGTCTGAAACAAGGTCTGAATAATTTACCGACAGCAGGAGTCCTCCACGCTAGTGTGCTCTAGTTGGGATGGAAATTTCTCATATCTACTTCTGTGTATGACGTGCACATCTTACAATGGAACCATATCAGTGCCATTTAAGAAAAGACAACATATGTTCATACACCTAAATTAAAACTTGCTTAGAAGAATGAGGGTTCAGGATGGGGGACACATGTACACCCGTGGCTGATTCATGTCAATGTATGGCAAAAACCACCAGAATATTGTAAAGCAATCAGCCTCCAATTAAAATAAATTAATTTAAAGAAAAAAAGAAAACAAAAAACTTGCTTAGAAACCATGCCAATGGCTAACTGAACACTGCTTCTGAATCACAAGAGGGCAAATCAAAGAAGTTAATGCTTATACACAAGGACATTTAGGAAAAATAGGTTGTAACTATGACCAACCTAGACAGCATATTAAAAAGCAGAGATATTACTTTGTCAACAAAGGTCCATCTAGTCAAGGCTATGGTTTTTCCAGTGGTCATGTATGGATGTGCAATTTGGACTATTAAGAAAGCTGAGTACCAAAGAATTGATGTTTTTGAACTGTGGTGTTGGAGAAGACTCTTCAGAGTCCTTTGAACCACAAGGAGACCCAACCAGTCCATTCTAAAGGAGATCAGTCCTGGGTGTTCATTGGAAGGACTGATGTTGAAGCTGAAACTCCAATACTTTGGCCACCTGATGCGAAGAGCTGACTCATTTGAAAAGCCCCTGATGCTGGGAAAGATTGAGGGCAGGAGGAGAAGGGGACGACAAAGGATGAGATGGTTGGATGGCATCACCGACTCAATGGACATGGGTTTGGGTGGACTCTGGGAGTTGGTGATGGACAGGGAGGCCTGGCATGCTGTGGTTCATGGGGTTACAAAAGGCAGACGCAACTGAGTGACTGAACTGAACTGAACTGTTCGTTAAAAATAAAACCAATTGTCACAGCCAAGAGGAGCTGCCATGGACTGAATTTTGTCCCTACCCAAATCTATATGTTGAAGCCCTTACTCCCAGTGTGAAAATAGCTGGAGATGGGCCCTCTGGGAGAGAATTAGGTTTAGGTAAGGTCAATGAAACTAAGCCATGCCGTGTGGGGCCACCCAAGATGGACGGGTCATGGTGGAGAGGTCTGACAGAATGTGGTCCACTGGAGAAGGGAATGGCAAACCACTTCAGTATTCTTGCCTTGAGAACCCCATGAACAGTATCAAAAGGCAAAATGATAGGACACTGAATGAGGAATTCCCCAGGTCGGTAGGTGCCCAGTATGCTCCTAGAGACCAGTGGAGAAATAACTCTAGAAGGAATGAAGGGATGGAGCCAAAGCAAAACCAATACCCAGTTGTGGATGTGACCGGTGACAGAAGCAAAGTACGATTCTGTAAAGAGCAATATTGCATAGGAACCTGGAATGTCAGGTCCATGAATCAAGGCAAATTGGAAGTGGTCAAACAGGAGATGACAAGAGTAAACGTAGACATTCTAGGAATCAGTGAACTAAAATGGACTGGAATGGGTGAATTTAACTCAGATGACCATTATATCTACCACTGTGGGCAGGAATCCCTTAGAAGAAATGGAGTAGCCATCATGGTCAACAAAAGAGTCCAAAATGCAGTACTTGGATGCAATCTTAAAAATGACAGAATGATTTCTGTTCGTTTCCAAGGCAAACCATTCAATATTACAGTAATCCAAGCCTATGCCCCAACCAGTAAGGCTGAGGAAGCTGAAGTTGAACGGTTCTATGAAGACCTACAAGACCTTTTAGAACTAACACCCAAAAAAGATGTCCTTTTCATTATAGGGGACTGGAATGCAAAAGTAGGAAGTCAAGAAACACCTGGAGTAACAGGCAAATTTGGCCTTGGAGCACGGAATGAAGCAAGGCAAAGGCTAATAGAGTTTTGCCAAGAGAACGCACTGGTCATAGCAAACACCCTCTTCCAACAACACAAGAGAAGACTCTACACATGGACATCACCAGATGGTCAACACCGAAATCAGATTGATTATATTCTTTGCAGCCAAAGATGGAAAAGCTTAATACAGTTAGCAAAAACAAGACAAGGAGCTGACTGTGGCTCAGATCATGAACTCCTTATTGCCAAATTCAGACTTAAATTGAAGAAAGTAGGGAAAACCACTAGACCATTCAGATATGACCTCAATCAAATCCCTTCTGATTATACAGTGGAAGTGAGAAATAGATTTAAGGGACTAGATCTGATAGAGTGCCTGATGAACTACGGATGGAGGTTCGTGACACTGTACAGGAGACAGGGACCAAGACCATCCCCATGGAAAAGAAATGCAAAAAAGCAAAATGGCTGTCTGAAGAGGCTTTACAAATAGCCGTGAAAAGAAGAGAAGCAAAAAGCAAAGGAGAAAAAGAAAGATATAAGCATCTGAATGCAGAGTTCCAAAGAATAGGAAGGAGAGATAAGAAAGCCTTCCTCAGCGATCAATGCAAAGAAATAGAGGAAAACAACAGATTAGGAAAAACAAGAGATCTCTTCAAGAAAATTAGAGAGGGAACATTTCGTGCAAAGATGGGCTCGATAAAGGACAGAAATGGTGTGGACCAAATAGAAGCAGAAGATATTAAAGTAGAGGTGGCAAGAATACACAGAAGAACTGTACAAAAAAGATCTTCACGACCAAGATAATCACGATGGCGTGATCACTACCTAGAGCCAGACATCTTGGAATGTGAAGTCAAGTGGGCCTTAGAGAGCATCACGACGAACAAAGCTAGTAGAGGTGATGGAATTCCAGTTGAGCTTTTCCATTTCAAATCCTAAAATATGATGGTATGAAACTGCTGCACTCAATATGCCAGCAAATTTGGAAAACTCAGCAGTGGCCACAGGACTGGAAAAGGTCAGTCTTCATTCCAATCCCAAAGAAAGGCAATGCCAAAGAATGCTCAAACTACCGCACAATTGCACTCATCTCACACACTAGTAAAGTCATGCTCAAAATTCTCCAAGCCAGGCTTCAACAATATGTGAACCGTGAACTTCCACATGTTCAAGCAGGTTTTAGAAAAGGCAGAGGCACCAGAGATCAAATTGCCAACATCCACTGGATCATGGAGAAAGCAAGAGAGTTCCAAAAAAACATCTATTTCTGCTTCATCGACTATGCCAAAGCCTTTGACTGTGTGGATCACAATAAACTGTGGAACATTCTGAAAGAGATGGGAATCCCAGACCACCTGACCTGCCTCTTGAGAAACCTATATGCAGGTCAGGAAGCAACAGTTAGAACTGGACATGGAACAACAGACTGGTTCCAAATAGGAAAAGGAGTACGTCAAGGTTGTATATTGTCACCCTGCTTATTTAACTTCTATGCAGAGTACATCATGAGGAACGCTGGGCTGGAAGAAGCACAAGCTGGAATCAAGATTGCCAGGAGAAATATCAATAACCTCAGATATGCAGATGACACCACCCTTATGGCAGAAAGTGGAGAGGAACTCAAAAGCCTCTTGATGAAAGTGAAAGAGGAGAGTGAAAAGGTTGGCTTGAAGCTCAACATTCAGAAAACAAAGATCATGGCATCTGGTCCCATCACTTCATGGGAAATAGATGGAGAAACAGTGGAAACAGTGTCAGACTTTATTTTTTTGGGCTCCAAAATCACTGCAGATGCTGATTGCAGCCATGAAATTAAAAGACACTTACTCCTTGGAAGGAAAGTTATGACCAACCTTGATAGTATATTAAAAAGCAAAGGCATTACTTTGCTAACAAAGGTCCGTCTAGTCAAGGCTATTGTTTATCCAGTGGTCATATATGGATGTGAGAGTTGGGCTGTGAAGAAAGCTGATCGCCGAAGAATTGATGCTTTTGAACTGTGGTGCTGGAGAACTCTTGAGAGTCCCTTGGACTGCAAGGAGATCCAACCAGTCCATTCTAAAGGAGATCGATCCTGGGTGTTCATTGGAAAGACTGATGGTAAAGCTGAAACTCCAATACTTTGGCCACCTCATGCAACGAGTTGACTCACTAGAAAAGACTCTGATGCTGGGAGGGATTGGGGGCGGGAGGAGAAGGGGACGACAGAGAATGAGATGGCTGGATGGCATCACCGACTCGATGGACATGAGTTTGAGTGAACTCCGGGAGTTGGTGATGGACAGGGAGGCCTGGCGTGCTGTGATTCATGGGGTCGCAAACAGTTGGTCACGACTGACCAATTGAACTGAACTGAAGGTCATGATGGTTGCATGCTCTCTCTCTCTTTTGGTCTCTCTTTGTTATGTGAAGACACGGTAAGAAGATAGCCATTATAAGCTAGGAAGAGACTCCTCGCTAGACACCAACCATGCTTGGCACCTTAATCTTGAACTTCTAGCCTCTAGAATTGTGAGAAAAGTAAATTCTGTTATTCAAGCCATCCAATGTATAGTATTTTGTTATGACTGCCGAAGCTGATTAACAAAGGAACCTAAGGAGACATGAAATGTCACACAGGAGTCCAGTTAAGAACTTAGAAAAAGGACATCAGGTAAAAACTAGGGAAATCTGTATAAAGTAAGGAGTTTAGTCAATAATAATGAGTCATATTGGATCATCAACTGTAACAAATACACCATACTAACGTTCAGTTCAATTCCGTCGCTCAGTCGTGTCCAACTCTTTGTGACCCCATGGACCGTAGCACATGAGGGCTCCCTGTCCATCACCGCCTCCCGGAGTTCACTCAAACTCATGCCCATTGAGTCAGTAATGCCATCCAACCATCTCATCCTCTGTCATCCCCTTCTCCTCCTGCCTTCAATCTTTCCCAGCATCAAGGTCTTTTCAAATGAGTCAGCTCTTCACATCACGTGGCTAAAGTATTAGAGTTTCAGCTTCAGCATCAGTCCTTCCAATGAATATTCAGGATTGATTTTCTTTAGGATGGACTAGCTGGATCTCTTTGCAGTCCAAGGGACTCTCAAGAGTCTTCTCCAACACCACAGTTGAAAAGCATCAATTTGGTGCTCAGCTTTCTTTAAAGTCCAACTCTCACATCCATACATGACGTTAAGTTGTCAAAATTAGGTGAAACTGGCTGCAAGTTATGGGGGAACTTTCTGTATTTCTTTACAATTTTTCTGTAAATCTAAGGCTATTCTAAAAAGTAAAATTTATTTATTTAAAACATATAAATAGGTAACACCTGTCTTCAATCTACTCCTAAAGCAACCTATCAGATTTCTTATTTTCAGTGTAAAAGACTTTCTGTCCTTAGCTATAGTTTAAGTCTTTATTGATTAATATCAGACAAAAAAAATCCCCATAAACAGTGTCTAAGTTATTATTTGTGCGTGACTGCTCCGTCACGTCCAACTCTTTGCAACCTCATGGACTGCAGCCCACCAGGCTCCTCTGTCTGTGTGTTTCTCCAGGCAAGAATACTGGAGTGGGTTGCCATTTCCTTCTCCAGGGGATCCTCCTGACCCAAGGATCAACCCTGAGTCTCCTCTGTTACAATTTTTTGCCGCTGAGCCATCAGGGAAGCCCCAAGTTATTATTTACAGAACTGAAAACTGTACTGTGTACTTAAGGTCTCTTAGTATATATAATCTAATCAGAACTCCTTGAAATTCAGTATCACCACTCATTAACAATAAACGATTAGTTTATTCTTATTGTTTAGTCACTAAGTTGTGTAGCATCTTGAAAGTATGCTGGGGACACAAAGACAAGTCATGGACCAGGAAATAAAACTTACTAGAAAGGGATAAAAAGTTGTCCCATTTCACTAACAAAAGATTATAAACAACAGTGAGGAAACAATTTTTGTTACGTATCAAATTTTTAAAAAAATATTATAGCAAATATTCAGTCTGGTCAAGAAGTGGGGAAGTAGGCACTCCCATATGCTGTGGGTGGGCTGTAAATGAGAACACACTTAGAGAAAACAAGTTAGTAATATGTATGAAAGAGCCATGAAAAATAGTTCAAACCCATGAACTGATTCTGGAAATCTACTCCAAGGACACATTCAGATCTGGGAGCCAAGACTAGCAAATAATGCTTTAATAAACATTCTCACTTATAATTTGGGTGATTAGGTAATAAAATTAGCATGTAAAATTAGTGAATGAGAAAATAAGGAAACTACAACACGAATCATTATACAGCCATTAAAACTGAGGCTTCTGAAGAGCTGTGCTTGTAACAAGTTAAACGAGAAAGTAGGAAACAGAATTGTTTATGAGGGGAGGGGTGTGCAATGGCAGAATGCTAAAAGTAGTTTTCTCTGGGTATCAGATGATGGGCAATTTGTGTTCTTCATCTGTATATATTTTGAACTTTCCTAAAGTGAATACCCCTTTGTGGATCACAGCCTTATCAAGGCGAAGGGGCTTGAGTAACTCAATGAAGCTATAAGCCATGCCACGCAGCATGAATATACTGTTTTTTTCAATTAGGAGCCAAGAAATTAGGTTACACTATCATTTGGCTACTGTTTTCTTTTCAACTTAATTCTTAAGGTAATATAACCAGATTTTAAAAGAAACTGTTACACTAAATCTCTCAGAAAAGAGAGAAGAAAACACAGTAGTCAGATAAAATCCTTTTCTGCTCTTAATGCACTTCCTATTCAGCTTGAGGCTCTTCATAAGTGGTCGGGGATGGGTCAGCTGTCCAGGACAAGGCCGGGCCTTCTCTCTTGCCACAGGCTTTGACGCCAGAGCTAGGGAAATGATTTATACACTCCTTTGTCCCTCAGAAAGTTCCAGTCCTAATGGGAGGGAAAGTTCTCTGCCTCCAAAGTTCTCATTCTCATCTCATAAAGCCTAACCCAAGGGAGTCTTTGCTTTCGTTAAGTACTGCTCTCACCTTGAGTTCTGTTCAACTGTAAGCCCTCCTGGGAGACTAACTAACTAACTAACTCTTTTCTATAACTCATATAACTTTCCTTCATGGGAGCCTGTAAAGAGAGAAGGAAGGAAATGTATAAATGGGACACCCAAGGAATGCAGAAGAAGAATCTGTTCAGGAGAATCCTGGAATGTTGACTCAAGCTGAACTGGTTAACAGGCTGTGAAAACATGCTTCCATGAAATAAAACTGAGGGTGAGGATCAACTCCATATACGTGTGTCATCCAACTTTAGTAGAAAAATGCAACCGTGCCAGTAGATACAAAATAAAAGATGTCATTGTATAACATAAACAGAAAAGCAATGCTTCAGAAAACGCTCACCCTGGCCAATAAATAAATTTGTATACACACACATACACAAGCACACCAAACAACTTGGCACCAATACATGGTGCCAAGAAAGTGGGTTTAAAAAAACATTATGGCCCCTCCAATAGAGGTCAATTTGCATTAAAACTCACAGAAATGACATAATGAATTGGTATAACTTCTTGAAAAAACAGCTTAACCCACATTTGAAATACAGGAATCTCGTACGGCAGCTGTCTCTCCTCTCGGTGAGCTGCCACTACCCTCCCTGGCCCTGAGAAGACCACCGTTCCTCCTTAGCTCTCAACCATTAGGCCATTGTTTTAAACTTCTTAACTTTGTATTGGAGTATAGCCAATTAACAATGTTGTGACAGTTTCAGGGGAACAGTATACACATGTATTCATTCTTCCTTAAACTCCCTTCCCATCCAGGCTGCCACATAACATTGAGCAGAGTTCCCTATGCTATACAGTAGGTCCTGGTTGGTAATCGGTTTTAAATATAGCAGTGTGTGTATGTCCATCTTGCTAAAGGAGCTTTCTCTCTAAAGCACAATTAACTTGGGTATAATTGGATTTACCTATTTGTCATCTGCTTGTTTACACAAACTCCCAAGGTGTATTTTAACCCTATATTCATTTGGGTTTTATTTTCTACTAAGCTATTTGAAATAATTCTATCAATACATTAAAAAGGTTGGAAAGGAATGTTGCACTTCTGGGGAAAATGTGTTAACTTTTACAATTCATTGTCTCCTCCTTTTTCTCTAGATTAACCCTTTCTCTTGAATTTCAAAGGATTTTTAATAATAATGTTTATAACTGAGCAATCGTTACTAGCAATTCTGATTTAGGTAGGTGAAGTCTATATATGTTAGCACACATATCCATATAGACAGCTATCCGGAGAGCTGGCATGATTACTAATTAATAAGCCTTGTGAATTAATACTTATTCTAATGAAAAATAATAAATTGGCAGAAATCTGTCATCGCAGCCTATTCTCATTGCCCCTCAAGACCTAATGTTCTTCCACTGAAGACAATAAATGTCCCTGACCTTAGAGTAAATGCATTTAACTCTAGTTTAAGCAACTAATAGCTGCTTTAAAGCAGCACCTCCCACAACTTTTGTACTGTGTCCCACAATAAAAATACACTTTAGAAACGCAGCACACGCACGCCTAAAACAAAAGTGCCTGGAGATAACACCCTTACCACACGCAACACTGGTCTGTCTCTTTCCTCTCCCCCTTCCTTCCTTCCTTCCTCTCTCTTTCAAATGCTGCTTGGGTCTCACTACACTGATTTCAGAACCTTTTAAAAGATTAGAACCCACAAGTGCCAACCACTGCTTTAAAGCCCTGTGACCTGATGGGTGATGTGTTATGACCCATGGTACCACAGCACCCCAGCAGGCATCCCCCCCAAGCCTCCCTCCTTGGCTCTCTTCCACTTTCACTCCAGACTCACACTGTCCTTTGTACTCCTTTGCTTTTCATTCTACTTTCCCCACTTCTTTTTCATTCACCTGTCTGGCATTACACAGGACAAATCTCCCCACACGCAGAGGCATAAAACAACACTTGCTTTCTTCCACTTGCAGATTCTGCGGGTCAGGAATTCAGGAAGCACACGGGGTGGTCGGTCTCTCCCCACCATGTTGAGGCTGGGCTGACACACGCGTATATCTAACAGGCATTCACTCACGTGTTGTGTGCTGCTTCCTCACGGCATGGGGGAACCAGGGAATGTGGGCTCCACGGGCCAGTGTTGCCTCTCATAAGGCAAAGGACTTCTTGCTTCAGAAGTAACAAGGCACTTCTGTTGCTATCTGTTGATTGCAATGAGCCACAAACCCACTCAATTCAGAGGGAGGAGCCCTGGACCCCACCTCTAAGTGAAGTTCTAAAAGAACACGTGGGACAGGAGATGGTGTAACCATCATCGTGCAAATTGTTATGCCTCAACCTCACTGCCAATTCCCAAGGCAAAAATCCAACAGACTCCTACGAAGCTAACTCCACAGAGGTGTCAACTGGCACTCAAACACAACGTATGCCTTTTATATTCCCTATCTCAGCACTACCGGGGAAGAAAGAACATGCATGTTGCATTTTAGATGAATATGCCAGAAGCACCTAATCACAAAATGTAAGCAAGGAGAGAACTCAAAGTAGGATGGGAGTTCCCTGCATCTAAGTTCATGTGGAACAGAACTTATAATCAGTCCCTGTTATGAGAGAGACAAGTGGCCACTCTCCTTTGGACAAAGCGTTAACAGTTCAGGCTAATTAGGAATTGTTAATTAGCGATTTCAGTGGTTACATGTGTTCTTGCATACTTCACTGCTTCCCTTTCTCTCCCAGCACTGGCTGCATGAAGCTACCATCTTTCCTTTCATACAAGTTAAGACACAGCCAAGTGCAGTGCTAGAGAGGCAGCCTAAGAGCTGGGAGCAGTGATTCTCAAAGTGGGCTCCACAGACCACGGCAAGTCCCAGAGGCCTTTCCAGCAGTTCATGAAGTCAAAACTATTTTCATAATAATACTGAGGCATTATTTGCCCTTTCCCATGTAGTGGCATTTTCCTTAATGATATAAAAGCAGCGGGGGCTTCCTTGATGGCTCAGGGGTAAAGAATCCACCTGCCAATGCAGGAGACAGGGATCTGATCCCTGGGTGGGGAAGATCCCCTGGAGAAGGGAATGGCAACCCACTCCAGTATTCTCGCCTGGGAAATGCCATGGACGGAGGAGGCTGGTACAGTCCAGGGGGTTGCAAACAGTTGGAGAAGACTTAGCAACTAAACAACAACAACATAAAAGCAATGGAGGTACAATTGCTTGTGCCTTGGCTGCTTGAATCAAGTGAATCAAGGCAATGAGTCCAAAAAAATACCAAGAGTTGCTGCGTGTTTCACAGCCACAGATTCATACTCAAAGAGAAAAATGGAAGCTCTGCTTAAGAATATCCTTGATAAATAGTAAAATTTTAATTTCTTAAAAAGTATACATTTTTTTCATATGCTATGTGACAAAATGGGAAATAGGCAAAAAGCACTTCAACTCTATATCCAATTAAGGTGCTTATCTCCCAGTGAAGCACCGGTGTGGCTGGTTGAGCTGTGAGATGAACCGGCCACTGTTTTTATGAACTTTCCCTCACCACACTTACTAGAAAGAAAAACTGACTGCCCATGGTTAAATAAATGGAAAATGGCACACGTTTTCTTAAAAATAAACAATGTGAGCCTTCAAAAAAAAAAAAACCACAGACAAAAACCCAGTGGTATCTATTGTCAATAAAATTTGAGCTTTAAGGTGAAAATTAGAATTTTGGAATCTCTCCCTCCTGTGCCACCTTAGGAGCAGGGTCACTTCTTCAGACACAAACACTGAGCAGGGTTCCAGGACACACAGGGAAAGGAGAAGAGCAAGTGAGGCACAGCTGGGACGAGCCACACGCGGGAACTGTGAAAGGGACACCGCGCAGGGGGCGGTGGGGCTCCTGGGCACAAGGCCTTTGTGTCCCCCATTCCTTTGACTGTAGGAAACAGCCTTCATTTAGTTTCCAGGACCTTCCCTGAGTCCCAGTGGGCAGATTCAAGCAGCTGTTAATCAGGGAAGGGTGAGGATGCAAAGCCAGGGAGAAACAGTCAACAGCAGCCTTGAGGCAAGGTCCTGTTTCTGCATCAGTGGATACACACAACCTCTCTAAGCTGCTCAGCAGGTACTAACCCCTGTTCACAGTGGGAGAGGTTAATGATTAAGGCTAGTTCGCTGCCCACAAGCCTGCAGACCCCAGACTAGTTGGACCTGAAAGTTGATAATGTTGACTCCTACTTACCTCACCACCAATTCATCAGAAGAAATGGCCATGGACTGATCATTCCCTCTTTGAACAATTACTATAAAACTTCTCACTATCTTCCCCAAGTGAGGACACAAGGTTTTGAGGGCACTGAACCTGCTGTGTGTCCCCCTTTGTCTAGCAAAGCAACAAAACTATCCTTTTCTACTCACCCAAAATTGTCTCCGAAATGTGATTCAGCATTGGCGTACAGAGAAGCTGAGCTTTCAGCATCAAGAGCAAAAGGCCCAACAAAGAAGAGTGGTTACTTCACCCTGCTGTGCAGGTCCATACCCCTCACAAGGCTGGCTGTTTGGAGTGGCTTCCCTCCATAAAACTCCCTAACTGGGGGAAATTACTAATTCTGTGGATTTCATAAAACACAGAGGGCCACAAATGTTTGCTTGGCAGATTTTTTTTTTCCCTCCCAAAGGGCAGCTCATTAAGTCCATCAATAAAGCAGGCTTTGTTCTAAAGATTTACAATGTTTTCCCAATGAAAATTCTAATTGACAACCACCAGAAGAATAACAATGCGGAACAGCAGAGCTCTGGTTTCTCCCATTCTTCCAAGATCCATCTCAAAGAAGAACTCCCTTCTTAGGTTTCAAGGACCAGCGCTCAACTCTGTCTCTATTGGACACACACATAAGGAGATGCTTGGATATCATCAGTTTATCATTCAAAGTAGTCAAATCTTCAAAAACCAAAAGATTTAGTCTTTGAAACTTCAAAGGAAATTCCATTTAATTCCCAGGCTCAGAATATCAGGTCCCTCCATGCAGAATAAGCATATTACATAAAAATGCAACCATGCCTTTTCTATGTAAAAGGATGGGGGTGGGAGGGGGTGGGGAGGGGGTGGGGAGGGGTGGTGTTCCTAAAAAATAAAAATGCATGATGAGAGTCTTAAGCAATAGCTGCATGAGAATATTAAAGGCACAGCTATTCAATGGATTCATTATAGAATAAAAGTTCAAGTACCAGAGGGAGTGATTTTCATATGAATGTTGGGTGTTGCCCTCACACACAAGAGTCTCTGGTCTACACAGAGAACTGAGTCACAACCAGCAAGTCAGGGAGCTGTGAGTGACAAGGTATAGAGAGGGCTGTTCAGATAAGAGACACACATTACTGGACCCTTTTTCAAAGAAAACTTTGAAGATTTTGTTAGGCTTTCTTGGTGGAACTGTCACAAGACAACAATACAGTTGCAAATGAGTGGCGTTCAGTGGCCACACCACTGCCTTTTACAGACCAGCTGGCGAAGGCTGCCCTGCCGGGATGGGAAATTAGCATTAAAGAAGAACTCAAGGTTACTGGCCTGACATGCAGCCCAAGGAGAACACTCTCAAATAAAGTACGACACCCAACATAGTCACACAAACCAAAAGCAAAACAAAAGGGCTCCTTATTGAAAAGAAAAGCAGCCAAAAAATATCCATACTTCTTTCTGAACCTTTCTGAATCTCTCCCTTCTCCGAACAGCATACAGGTCCCCAGAGTTTAAAAATAAATGTGCAAACCATGGGCTTCCAGTTGCATTACACAGATTAAGAGAAATGCAGCTGGTGGAAGAGGTAGGGAAATAAAAAACAATTCACTCCTTTTTCTGAAGAGAAAGTAGAGAAAAGAATCAAAGTGGAAAAGCAACTCCCAACGCCATCCCCACTCCCCTGGGAACATGCAGACCAGGAATCAGAAGGCCGGAATCCTAACTAGCCTGGTATACCACCAGCTGTTCAATGAATCTCCAAGCCTTCTGAATTTCCTTGTCCTCATCTGTAGAGGAAAAGTCACAGATGTCAGGGATTCCCAAACTGTGTTCCTTGGAGCTTCAGGGTTCCAGAGGTGCTTCTAACACAGTCACCGTGACATGGAGGTGAATCAAAGGGAATGGGGTCCTGTGCTTCAATCCACCCAAAACAGTTCAGAGTTGATCCAGGTCATATGTCAAGACTGTGGGTAAAATCTTCTGTTATAGAGTCTATCATCAAATCACCAAGACAATTCATAACTAAAGTGGCTTAAAAGCATTAGTCCTCTAAAATACCTTTTGATTTTTCATCTTTAAAATTATGTGGTTTCTAGTTGCCTCTTTGAATTATCATTATTAGAATTAACTAATTGACAGGCTGGTTAATATTAACCCCCTAAAGCTGTGAACCAGGTTCTACTTAAAAGGTGAGAAAATGGAAACTCACATAAGACAAATACATCAAAATCACATAGCTCAGCAGCTGACAGGATTCAAACACAGGAATATCTGACATTAAAACCATTAACTGGATTCTGTCCTTAAAGAACAAACTTCACTGTAAAAGAGAACCGGTTACCTCATCATTACTACAATTCTTTCTCCATGGAATATCAGGTCCTTCATTTGCATTCTCTAAGAGTAAACACTTACCCTGGCGAGATGAAATGAATAGCCAAGAGTTCCACCCAACAAGCAAATCTGTTGGATACAGGAAAGCCCAAAACGTTGACAAAGCCTCCAGGACAACAGTGGTTGTTCAGAACTTTCAAAGCAAACAAAACTCCTAAAAGAGAATAAAGAGCATATAAATATCAGCAATCCAAATACAGAGATGATAAACACTGGCAAAAAAAACTAACTGAAGTGAAAATGATTATCTGACTACATCCAACTCTTGGCTTTGAAACATACTCTATTCCGTGTAACAAGTCAACCCAACATTTGGCAGAAAGACAATCCTTAAGGTAACCATTCCTTCAATGTTTGTTTTTTCTTTTCTTTGATCTTTTGGCTGCACCGAAAAGCATGTAGGACTTTAGTAATCCAACCAGGGATCACACCCTCAACCCCTACAATGGCATCCCAGAGCCTTAAGCACTGGACCACCAGGGAAATCACCTTCAATGTTTCTTAACAGAAGTTCATACTGACTTTGAGTATGCTACTAAATATATAACACATAAAATGCAAATAACACACTAGTAATGGTAGTAAATGCAACTGAATTTTAAACTGCAAAATCATTAATTGTTTGCTATGTGATTTTTAACTCAATTTGAAAAAACACCATTAATGTGTGTTTTTCTAACTCCTATGGAAAGACATACTGAAGGCAGGGCATATTTCCTTTCTTCTCACACAATTAGATGCATGAAGATGTATCTTAGAGGAAAGAGGAAAGGAGAGGGAAGGGTTTGTTTTCCTTCTGTTTCAGGACAATTTCTCTCCTACCCTTCACATTCTAATTTTTAGAAGATCTATTTTAAGTCCGATGGCAATGCAGTCCTACAAGAAAAATATAAGCAAAGAACTAGTGAGGGGCAGCAGTGAGAGGCAACATAACATGTGGTTAAAGTCATGCAGACTAGGTTCAAATCCCAGCTCCGTCACTGAAGAGGTGTACAAACATGACTGATTCCTCTGCGCCTTAGCTTCCTAACTTAGAAAATCAGCACAAGGCTACCTCCCTATGGACCTGTTACATTAATTAAATAGCATAAACTGTGCATAGAGGCTGGCCTCCCCAAGTGGTGCAGTGATAAAGGATCCAGCTGCCAACGCAGGAGATGCAAGAGACACAGGTTCAATCCCTGGGTCGGAAAGATCCCTTGGAGATAGAAATGGCAACCTGCTCCAGTATTCTTGCCTGGGAAATCCCACAGACAGAGGAGGCTGCTGGGTTATAGTCCTTGGGGTCACAAAGAGTCAGACGTGACTGAGCAAGCATACAAGTATGGAGAATATCATGGTAAGGAGGTGCCATCATAGGGTGTGGCACCTTTATTTTAATGGCGTTACTGACAGGCTGCTGATCTTTCCAGAGAACTCCCTATCACAAATCCACCAGTGCATCTCTCTCTCTGGTCCCATCACAACAGAGCCAGGGCATATTTCCAAAATCCTATTTCCTGCAAAACCACCTGTGGGCAGACCATAGTCTAAACTTTGCAAGAATGAATAATGCAGCGTAATGGGAAATAGCAAAATCGATGACTCTACTGGGCTCCAATCAGCCTCTTCTCCAAAATCCAAGCTCCAGCAGTCCTTAGCCACTCAGATGTCAGTTCCCTCACCGGCTGGGACCCCCACTTCATAAAACAACAGTTGCACCTCCCTTACTGTCTTCAGGCAGGCTACCTTTAGAAATGTGTCTGCCTTACCTGAGAAACCGACAGCACAATTCCTTTTGAAGTCAGGCTCATCTAGAAATTCTGCCAGAGCAAATTCCAAGAACAGGTACACCACCCCAGTGAGGAGGGAGAACGTGACGATGACGTAGGCAAACCATCTACTCCCCAGTCTTCTCTCCAGATGAATTCCTTTCCACAGCATGGATGCCATATTGAAATACAAGTGCCAGTCATCTGCGTGATGAATAGGGGAAAGCACTAGGCGCTGCCAGTCCTTCTGCTGGTAACATTTCTCCACGCTGAGGCAGGAGCTAAGCAGCGGCTTCAGGGGATTCAAGAAGAACCAGATGTTGAGAGCCAACGTTGCCAGGGTGACAGGTGGAACATTGTTGATCCCGACCTGGAAGATTTGAGAAAGGAGCAGAAGCAGCCCGATGTTAACTCCTCTTGATCTCCGATGCATGGTGAGATATCAAGCCAGAGATGGGAAGATGTGGTCAGGATTGGGGAATACACAGGCAGCTGAATCTAAAACACAATAAAAAAAATGCACATATAAATCCACCAATTAAGAATTAGGGCATCGACAAGGCATGCTCACTGGAAGATGAGCTTATGTTACATATATCTCATCTCCCATTTACTGAAAACATTTATATTCCGTGTCATCCATAGCAACTCCCAGGACACCAGCTGCCGTCTCTCATTGTACATCCTAAAGGAGAAATGTTATCCCAAATCCCAGTGGGCCAGTGAATGGCTGGGTATGCATTTTCTGACAAACATGCCATAAAAATGTGGTTTGTCTCCCGTATAGAAAAAACTCACAACAAAAAGACAAAGAGAGTACACAGATATTTAATGATAGTACACAGATACTTAGTGATTTCTTCTCATAATGCTTTCTAATTTTAAAGAAATTTCGATGTTGATATATTAGAGTCTGCCCCAAAGTTGTTCAACATTGGCAAGTCTTAAAATGCAAGCATATATTATCTTCTAGTCCACATTGCCAGATGTTAACTGCTAGAATGCTTTATTTTCACAAAAATTTCCACTTTTAAATGTTCCACTATGTGCCAAATCCTGGAGTGAAACATGGTCACTGTCTTTAAGGAACTCATTTTCTACTAAGAAGTAAACCAACAGCTGCCACACAGTGTTTTAAATGCAGGGACAGAGGAAGCCGTGACCTGAGGCCGCGACTCAGCCTGACGTGGTTCTGGTCTTGAAGGGTAAACTGGACTCACCAGTGAGGAAAGAGTACCCTGTTCACTGGTCTACTTCTCCATGCCCTGGGCTCACCTTTGACCTACTTTGGTGGACAGAATGAAGAGCAAAGGACACTAGTTCTGAATCTAGGCCTCAAGGTGACTTGCAGACGTCTGCTCTCATTTGGAACCCTCCCACGCAACCACGCACACAAGTGCGGGCTAGCCTGCTGGAGGATGGAAGACACGTGCTCTAGTCACCTGACGCCACAGCCACTGACCAGCTAATGTCTCAGAAGCAGACCTGTTGAACTGACCAAAAATGAATAAGTAAGTCCGACTGGGGGCTTCCCTGGTAGCTCAGCTGGTCAAGGATCCACCTGCAATGCAGGAGACCCTGGTTTGATTCCTGGATTGGGAGGATCCCCTGGAGAAGGGCTACCCACACCAGTATTCTTGGGCTTCCCTGGTGGTTCAGATGGTAAAGAACCTGCCCGCGACGTGGAGACCTGGGTTCGATCCCTGGGTTGGGAAGATCTCCTGGAGGAGGGCGTGGCAACCCACCCCAGTCTTCTTGCCTGGAGAATCCCCATGGACAGAGGAGCCTTGCAGGCTGCAGTCCATAGGGTCGCAAAGAGTCGGACACGGCTGAGCAACTAAAACACAAATCCAACTGAGCCCAGACTTATTTGTTGACTCACAAAACAGTGAGCTAAACAAATGATAGCTTTTATCAATAATAAGACATCTAAAGTTTTTAATTTGCTTATTTCTGGCTGTGCTTGATCTCTGCTGTCAGGCTTTTCTCTAGTTGTGGTGAGCAGGGTCTACTCCCACTACTCAGTGTGGTGGCCTCCCTTATTGCGGAGCACAGGCTCTCGTGTGTGTGGACTTCAGGAGATGCAGCTCCCGGGCCGCAGAGAGCAGGCTCAGTAACTCCAGCGCTTGGGCCTACCTGCTTTGTGGCATGTGGGATCCTTCTGGACCACGGATCAAATCCATGACTCCTGGATTGACAGGTGGATTCTTTACCATAGAGCCACCACGGAAGCCTAGTAAATATTTTAAATTAATTTCACTAAGTTTTGGAGTGGTTTGTTACACAACGACGACTAAACAATACCAAAGAACTTTGCTTTGGAAAAAGTCTGGGTTATGCTTTTGGGAAGAAGCTAGTAAAGAAAGGGACACAGACTAAAGATGAGAGATAAACAAAAGGAATCAAGTCCTGAGAGGAAAAGCCTTGTCCACCACCACAAGTAAGAAGACACATGTCAGGTACAGATATGGGTAAACAGGCAGATTAGGGGAAAGGATGCTGAAAAAGTTCTCATCTAGTAGTTTTCTGATTTGCCTGATTTCCCTTTTTCCGTGCTTTGTTGGCTTCCAATCAAATAAATACCTCACTCTGATACGCTAAAGATTCTCATTCAGACAGCACACTGGAAAGTGCATAGCTTTGGATTTAAAAAATGGCTAGACTCTCCTACTTACTAACCCTGGGATACTGGGCAAACTACTCAAACTTCAATTCAGTTCAGTTCAGTTCAGTCGCTCAGTCGTGTCCGACTCTCCACGACCCCATGAATCACAGCACGCCAGGCCTCCCTGTCCATCACCAACTCCCGGAGTACACTCAAACTCATGTCCACAGAGTCGGTGATGCCATCCAGCCATCTCATTCTCTGTTGTCCCCTTCTCCTCCCGCCCCCAACCTTTCCCAGCATCAGAGTCTTTTCCAGTGAGTCAACTCCAACCTTGATAGTATATTAAAAAGCAGAGACATTACTTTGCCAACCAAGGTCCGTCTAGTCAAGGCAATGGTTTTTCCCGTGGTCATGTATGGTTGTGAGAGTTGGACTGTGAAGAAGGTTGATCGCCGAAGAATCGATGCTTCTGACCTGTGGTGTTGGAAAAGACTCTTGAGAGTCCCTTATACTGCAAGGAGATCCAACCAGTCCATTCTAAAGGGGATCAATCCTGGATGTTCATTGGAGGGACTGATGCTAAAGCTGAAACTGCAATACTTTGGCCACCTCATGCGACGAGTTGACTCACTGGAAACTTCAATTACTTCACTTTAAATTAGTAATAATACCTCCTTCACAGGATCACTGTAAAACCTCTCAGTTCAGTTCAGTTCAGTCGCTCAGTCGTGTCCGACTCTCCGCAACCCCATGAATCACAGCACGCCAGGCCTCCCTGTCCATCACCAACTCCCGGAGTTCACTCAAACTCATGTCCACAGAGTCGGTGATGCCATCCAGCCATCTCATTCTCTGTCGTCCCCTTCTCCTCCCACCCCCAACCTTTCCCAGCATCAGAGTCTTTTCCAGTGAGTCAACTCGTTGCATGAGGTGGCCAAAGTATTGCAGCTTCAGTTTTAGCATCAGTCCTTCCAATGAACACCCAGGACTGATCTCCCTTAGAATGGACTGGCTGGATCTCCTGGCGGTACAAGGGACTCTCAAGAGTCTTCTCCAACACCACAGTTCAAAAGCATCAATTCTTCGGCGCTCAGCTTTCTTCACAGTCCAACTCTCACATCCATACATGACCACGGGAAAAACCATAGCCTTGACTAGACGGACCTTGGTTGGCAAAGTAATGTCTCTGCTTTTTAATATACTATCAAGGTTGGTCATAACTTTCCTTCCAAGGAGTAAGCGTCTTTTAATTTCATGGCTGCAATCAGCATCTGCAGTGATTTTGGAGCCCAAAAAAATAAAGTCTGACACTGTTTCCACTGTTTGTCCATCTATTTCCCATGAAGTGATGGGACCAGATGCTATGATCTTTGTTTTCTGAATGTTGAGCTTCAAGCCAACCTTTTCACTCTCCTCTTTCACTTTCAACAAGAGGCTTTTGAGTTCCTCTTCACTTTCTGTCATAAGGGTAGTGTCATCAGCATATCTGAGGTTATTGATATTTCTCCCAGCAATCTTGATGTCAGCTTGTACTTCTTCCAGCCCAGCGTTCCTCATGATGTATTCTGCATATAAGTTAAATAAGCAAGGTGACAATATACAGCCTTGACGCACTCCTTTTCCTATTTGGAACCAGTCTGTTGTTCCATGTCCAGTTCTGACTGTTGCTTCCTGACCTGCATACAGGTTTCTCAAGAGGCAGGTCAGGTGGTCTGGGATTCCCATCTCTTTAAGAATGTTCCACAGTTTATTGTGATCCACACAGTCAAAGGCTTTGACATAGTCAATGAAGCAGAAATAGATGTTTTTCTGAAACTCTCTTGCTTTCTCATGATCCAGCGGACGTTGGCAATTTGATCTCTGGTGCCTCTGCCTTTTCTAAAACCTGCTTGAACATCTGGGAGTTCACGGTTCACATATTGCTGAAGCCTGGCTTGGAGAATTTTGAGCATGACTTTACTAGCGTGTGAGATGAGTGCAATTGTGCGGTAGTTTGAGCATTCTTTGGCATTGCCTTTCTTTGGGATTGGAATGAAGACTGACCTTTTCCAGTTCTGTGGCCACTGCTGAGTTTTCCAAATCTGCTGGCATATTGAGTGCAGCACTTTCACAGCATCATCTTTCAGGATTTGAAATAGCTCAATTGGAATTCCATCACCTCCACTAGCTTTGTTCGTAGTGATGCTTTCTAAGGCCCACTTGACTTCACATTCCAAGATGTCTGGCTCTAGGTCAGTGATCACGTTATCGTGACTATCTTGGTCATGAAGATCTTTTTCGTACAGTTCTTCTGTGTATTCTTGCCACCTCTTCTTAATATCTTCTGCTTCTGTTAGGTCCATACCATTTCTGTCCTTTATCGAGCCCATCTTTGCATGAAATGTTCAGGTGCTGAATAAATTGTAGCTACTTTTTTCACTGGGGCTTCCCAGGTGACTCAAGGGTAAAGAATCCAGTTGCCAATGTAGAAGACATAGATTTGATCCCTGGGTCAGGAAGATCCCCTCGAGAGGGAAATGGCAACCCACTGTAGTACTGTTTCTTAAAGAATTCCACGGACAGAGGAGCCTGGTGGGCTACAGTCCATGGTGTTGCTAAAGAGTTGGACATGACTGAGCAACTAAACAGCAACAACTTTTCATTACAATAAAGTAATCTCACTTAAGAGAAAAAGCTTTTACAAATGACAGCATTCTAAGACTTAAATGTACTCCCAACCAGTCCCCAATATGGATTTTTATTAACATCACACCCAAAAGAAAAAATTATACATATATGTGCATGTCATATGTGTATCCCTATTATTAGCACTCACATTTTATTGCCAGGGCTTATCATTATAGCTTTGTAGCAATCTCATAAACTAGAGAATTTAATAAAATTTCAACTGAAAAGCTCCCAGATAATTTTGGAGAAATAGTCTATATTTTTCCCATTGAAGTTCATGTTGATTTTCAAATCTCCAACTATTGTGTCAAGTTTGCAATTCCCCTCAATAGTATATATATATATCTCGAACATCATTACCCGTAATGGGAGTAATGGAAAAATACGGCCATGGTCATTAAGTAACCAGCTTGAAAGAGATCACAATATAAACCCTTCAGTATTAGTACAGTGTCCTATGATACCAGGCATATGCGCAGCAGAAAACCAAAAGTAATTATGTCTTTGCTTAAGAAAAAGTTCCCTCTCAACTGGAATTTTACTAGAGATGAAGAGTACAAACAGAAAGACAATGGCGTTTCCCCAAGTCTCTCTTAGGCTGTGCACCCGGGCTCACACTACACTTGCTTGACCTCTGCTCAGACCCAAAGGCCCCCCCTTGTTCTCCTCCCTTCTTACCTCTGTCTCCCCACTGATGACTGCTCCTGCTTCCCTAGGCCGCTGGGCTCTCCTGACTCCTTCCTTCCAATCCCCTCTTCTTTGCTTTTCAGTTTCCCTCCATTCTCATACTCTATTTTGCATACACTCATGGAATTCTATAATTCTACAACTCTCATGGTTTCTATAATTCTTTTTATCAGGATGGTTCCCAAATTTATAATTTACAGCCTTTATTTCTCAGATTTCAGAGACATAACCATCCAGGAAGAATATAATGTGCCCGATCTCTTGGTCTCACAGAATGACTATTTAGCCATACCTTCAATCACTAATTTATTTAATAAATAACAAGGGCTGGTTGCATGCTAGCCCCTGTACCAGGCACCAGAGGCACAGCAAAGACCAAAACCCTACCAATCTCAGTCCCTAAATGGCCCATTTCTACTTGTTGAAGGAGATAAAAATACTGGCTGCAAAAAAATCACAGGATGAATAAAATGACATGCTATGCTTAATAGTGCAAAGGCAGATAAAATCATAATCAACTTGAGAAGTGCATAATATGTGTCAGGCTCTGCTTTCACAAAGGTCAATAGAACATGAAGTTTTGAGTTTTAAGCAGCCAAGATCAATCCAAGTCTTTTAAGTAGCCAAGATCAAGCCAAATATTGTTTCATATCAGATCTGTGGCCCAATTTCCTTTCTTGTAAGTTACACCAAGTCAGACATCCAGGTGAGGGGTGTAGCCTATATGTAACAAGGTAACAGAAAATCCAACTAGTTCATGTGAAGATCAAACATGTAATTTGACCTTGTGGGTCAGGCAGGCACAGTTCTAAGAACACCAAAGACAACAGATCACAAGTGGCATTTACTATAAGATGAATATTGTCCTGTCCATCAATATACAGAAATTTCTAGAGATTAGTTAAATAAGCTAAGCTAAGCTTATTTAACTTATATGCAGAGTACATCATGCGAAATGCTGGGCTGGATGAAGCACAAGCTGGAATCAAGATTGCAGGGAGAAATATCAATAACCTCAGATAAGCAGATGACACCACCCTTATGGCAGAAAGTGAAGAAGAACTAAAGAGCCTCTTGATGAAAGTAAAAGAGGAGAGTGAAAAAGTTAGCTTTTTCACAGAAAACTAATATAATGGCATCCAGTCCCATCACTTCATGGCAAATTGATGGGGAAACAATGGAAACAGTGAGAGACTTTTATTTTCTTGGCCTCCAAAATCACTGCAGATGGTGATGGCAGCCAAGAAATTAAAAGACCTTGCTCCTTGGAAGAAAAGCTATGACCAAACTAGACAGCATATTAAAAAAAAGACATCACTTTGTCTACAAGGGTCCAACCAGTCAAAGCTGTGGTTTTTCCAGTAGTCGTGTATGGATGTGAGAGTTGGACCATAAAGAAAACTGAGTACTAAAGAATGATGCTTTTGAACTGCGGTGTTGGAGAATACTCTTTAGAGTCCCTTGGACTGCAAGGAGATCCAACCAGTCCATCCTAAAGGAAATCAGTACTGAATATTCATTGGAAGGACTGATGCTGAAGCTGAAACTCCAATATTTTGGCCACCTGATGTGAAGAATAGTCTCATTGGAAAAGACCCTGATGCTGGGAAAGATTTAAGGCAGGAGGAGAAGGGGACGACAGATGATGAGATGGTTGGAAAGCATCACCGACTCGATGGACATGAGTTTGAGTAAACTCTGGGAGTTGGCGATGGACAGGGAGGCCTGGCATGCTGCAGTACATGAGGTTGCGAAGAGTCGAACACAACTGAGCGATTGAACTGGACTGAAGCTGTGGGAGACAGCACAGAAGCAAGATTGATGAGCTGGAAACTGGAGCAATGTGTTTGGTTTTGAAAGTGACTTGTTTATTCTAATCTGTACCCAGATCATAACCAGTCATACAAGCTCCATGAAGAGCAGGTTGGGCCCTCGCTCCAACCCCGCCCTCGCCTTGTAAACACCTCCTTCCCCTCACACTCAACATGTCCCAACCTGAACATTGGAAGGTCCCTTCCAAGTCTGGTCCTCCAACCACGTTCCAGACCTCAGGACACAGAATCCCCATCTACCTAGCTATTCATGTTGGAGATGCTGATAACATCATCAAAACATACTTTCCTCTCTTCATCCCCAAATCCCAACCAGCACACTTTAATTCTTCCAAACAACTTTTTATCAATCTCCCTCTTTCTACCCCTAGATCCACTACATTAACCGAAACCACCATCACAGCTTGCCTGGATTACAACAAATTCTGCTTCTCCTTCTTATACCCACCAACCACTTTTCACCACTGCTCAGAGTAATCTTTAAAACTGAAGTTGGAATACCCTGCAGTAAGCCGTCAGAGGCTTATTGTTAAAGGCTGGATGAAGTCCAAACTTGACCACAGTTACATGCTCGTGATAACGAGTGCCCTGCCTACCCCTCTGGGCTCATCTCACACTGGTCTCTGCCTTATCCACTATAATGGATAAAATGCTCCCACTCAGCCACTCAGGTGCTCCCACCCGAGGAACTTCACGGTCACAGCATAAATGCTGAGGGCAGAGTTACCTGTTTTAGCCATCACTGAATACCCAGAGCCTAGCATAGTGACTTATATATTCACATGACTTGTAAGTGTTTGTTCAATGAGTCAAAATTAGCACGTTAAATACATCTACCTTATACAATAAATGAGACTGACTGACAAGGTCTGAATACCTATGATCCATTCATCCCTAAGTATTTTTCCTACAATTGAAGCAGTCTTCCTGATAGCACTATACATATTATTCCACTTAATACTTCCACTTCCTGAACAGTGTTTGTAACGTTTACCTCAACTTTATAGGAATAAACTTCTGTTCCATTTAAAATGTATTAGCAAATTGCTTTGCCAGAACTATTTGATAAAATAATGGCATTTTAATTATGTAGTAACACACACCAGACAGCACCGCATCAAGGTTGTGACAGAGAGAAATGGAAGACCTCTTAAAATATTGATAGGAAAATTAGCCACATTTACTTCTAATGAGAAATTAAAAATTAAACAGGTATGTAATAAGAAAAACTAAGTGGTTAGAACAAACAAAAGAAACTGAATTTATAATTTGGGAAACCAACGTGTCTCACGGGGGAAAGAGGAGTTTTACAAAAAAGGGAAAAGAAACTAAGTACAGTGATTTTCAATTCTACTTACCAAAGAAATATTTCATCATCACCATTTACCATGGTGACACTGTATCTCAATTTTCAGTTTAAATGTTCAAGAACTCAGGCTATTAAACTGCAAATATATATACCAGTTATAAATTACATTATCTCAATTTTGTTTAAATGTTCAAGAACTCAGGCTATTAAACTGCAAATATATATACCAGTTATAAATTATATTCCCAATTTGGCATCTGATAGTAACCAAATTAATATCACAAGAAAGAAACTGTAGTCCTAATAGGAGTAATCGAACACTATTCTGAAAACAGTTTTCTATGTCATTAAAAGTGCAACAGATCTTAAAATTATTCACTGTGAGCTTTTAAAATTGTGTGAGACTTTTCTTTAAGAATCAATAAAAGGATCATCAATACATATTTGAGGTAGAATGATATGTCATTATTACTATTTTCACACCTTTGGAAAATTTCATTTAGGTTCCATACATACTTAAGCATATCCTCTAAAAAAAAAAATCATAGAGGAGAACGTATGTTTGCCCAAGTTACTTCGCAAGTATTTATCAGAGGCCCGCTATCACTCAGGTTGAATATTTTGCTAATGCCTGACTTTCCAGATGCTTAAGTGTTGATTTTTAAAAACTGAGCTATAATTCACACACCATCATATTTTACTATTATACTACACATCTCAGTGGGTTGTGTATATTCACAAGGTTTCACAATCACCACTATCTAATTTCAGAATATTTTCATTCCGTCCAAATGAAACTCTCTCCACTTACCTCCTCAACCTTCCACCTACTCAGTACCTGGCAATCACTAATCTACTTTTCACCTCAATGAATCTGCCTATTCTGAACATTTCATACAAACAGAATCATATAGTATGTGGCCTTTCGTGTCTGGCTTCTTTCACTTAGCACACTATTTTCAAGGTTCATCTACACTGTATGAAGTATCAGTACTTAAGAGTTCCTTTTCATGATCCAACAATAAACCACACTGTCTTATCCATTTATGATGGACACTTAGGTTACTCCCAATTTTTTGGCTATAAAGAATACTGCTGCTATGAACATTCATGTACAATTTCTTTGTAGAAACATATCTTTCCAGTTCTCTTGGACATACACCTAGGAAGAGAATTGCTGGGTTAACTCTGGGGCTTCCCAGGTGGCACTAGTGGTAAAGAATCTGCTTGCCGATGCAAGCAGACTTAAGAGATGTGGGTTCGATCCCTGGGTTGGGAAGATTCCCTGGAGGAGGGTATGGCAACCCACTCCAGGATTCTTGTCTGCCTGAAGAATCCCATGGACAGAGACTTCTGGTGGGCTAACAGTCCACAGGGTCTCATAGTCAGACACGACTGAAGTGACTTAGCACGGTAACTCTATGCTTAACTTTTTGAGGAACTACCAGACTGGTTTCCAAATATCTGTGCCATTTTTCATTCTGTCCATCAATGTACGGGGTTCCAATTTCTCCACACTCATACATACTCAGCAACACTTGTTTTTATCCATCTTTGTTATTACAGCCATCCTAAGTGGGTGTGAAGCAGTACTGACTTGCATTTCTCTAGTGACTAATGATGTTGAGCAAATGCTTAAATTTGTATTGCTTAAAATATAAATATGCATGTTCATTGGTACACGTAACCATACAGATGAACATGTCCCTTCCTTCAACTTCCCTCCCACACTTCCTTCAAGGAACAGTTTAACAAACATCTCAGAAAAAAGAAAGATGATGAAAAAAAGATGGAACCACAAAGTCATTCTGGTTAAACTACCAGAATTTTAGCACTACCATCCATCTCCTCCCCTGTGATGTGATGTGTTAAAAGTGAACAAGAATGTACTTCAGTAGCAGGGGCCGGGCTGGGGCCAAGATATTCAAATCTACACACTGTAAAATATTTTTTTGAAAGATGCAGAGGGTCAGTATGATTTATCGATTCAAATAAAGCAAAAAAAAAAAAAACTATGGCAATAGCAGATTGGATATGCTAAACATAAAAACGTTCCCCACTTTTGAAATTACAAGAGCTGAACAACAAATTCAGTTCAGTTCAGTCACTCAGTCGTGTCCGACTCTCCGCGACCCCATGAATCACAGCACGCCAGGCCTCCCTGTCCATCACCAACTCCCTGAGTTCACTCAAACTCATGTCCACAGAGTCGGTGATACCATCCAGCCATCTCATTCTTGGTCGTCCCCTTCTCCTCCCGCCCCCAACCTTTCCCAGCATCAGAGTCTTTTCCAGTGAGTCAACTCGACAACAAATTAGAGCATCATAAATACCACACTGACTTGGATATTCACCCAAGTGAATTCACAAAACAATTACATGTATTTTTTGTCTCTCTCACTGCCAGCATAGTCTACTTTCTCTAAGAATGAACTGAAATGGATCATTTCTTCTCATTGCCACCAACTCTCAGCAATCTTTTCATTCATGGTTTTTCTAATCTAAACATAAGAGACTGTTTTTTTACCACCTGTTACTATAGAGCCAATAGATGAGAATGCTTTGTTCCAAGGCAATAATAATACAATCCGTTGTTCTTCCTGTAATACGTCTTAGCATAATTTTACTTTTCCTAAAGATATTAGCTCCAAGAAAACCCAATTACAAAGTCCAGATTTTTAAGATATTTTTGAAAGTAAGAAAATGCTTCAGTATAATATGTATTTGCATTTAGTGGAAAATAAGAATTTATGAACCAAACACTTGTGAAGTAATTTGTTTCCCTTTCCAAATATATGAGTGCATTTCAAAAAGCTTCAGTTCAGTTCAGTTCAGTCCAGTCCAGTTGCTCAGTCGTGTCCAACTCTCTGCGACCCCATGAATCACAGCACGCCAGGCCTCCCTGTCCATCACCAACTCCCGGAGTTCACTCAAACTCATGTCCATAGAGTCGGTGATGCCATCCAGCCATCTCATTCTCTGTCGTCCCCTTCTCCTCCCACCCCCAACCTTTCCCAGCATCAGAGTCTTTTCCAGTGAGTCAACTCGTCGCATGAGGTGGCCAAAGTATTGCATAGCTTAAAATGTGATAGTTGTTAAATACAATATACATAGTTATATCAATAACATAGGAATTATACTTTTAAAACTTAGTACTTAAAACATTAAATGTAATAGCAGATGGTCTGGCTTCACACCACTGCACGGTGATCAATTGACCAGAATGCATCATCTAACTGAGTTGATGAGTCAATGGGGAGCTCCAGGGGTCCGGTGTGAAAGCTGCAACAGAGCACCATCAAAATTTAATGACATAAACAACAGATTTTTTCTGGCCATCAAAATCTGTTACATGACTTCCTGAGCTACGTTAATGATAAAAATCAAAGAGAATCAGAGTAGGATTCTGTTTTCTTATTTCACATTAGAGGCAGAGATATACAAAGAAATGAGGACAATTGAATGAAAACCGACTTCATGAATAAACAATGAAAACTGGAGTCAAATTATAGGAAGAAGGTAATGGGAATCTAGTCTTCATGAATACTGTGACACTCAGTAATTACACTCCAGTGTCTATTCATGGAAATATCTAGTTTGGACTCTGGTGCAGAAGAAACTGGGAATTGAGAACACTTTCCCCTTTTAAAGACTGCTGACATCTCCATGTATACAATGGTTCTCCAATCTTGTACACTTCGTCTTCATAACTATGTAAGAAATGCTTACCCAGCTCGAGACAACCATTAAACTCTCTCTCAGATACCAATGGGCTAAATCTTTCTGATTTTCAGCTACCAGACCTAGCTTAAACACACAAGACCTAGTTTTTAACATTAGAGCTCCTCTTTCCTTCTCCTCCTTATATACCATCTCTCCAAGTGAAAACAAATACAAAATTTCCCATACCTTACTGGAACTAGGTCCAACTGTCTTTTACAAGCCCGTCTTAAGTACTAATATCAATGTCGTCCATGTGGAAGGCAAAATAGATGACCTCTGGGGAGTTAGGATTTAAGACCACTAAAATCGATGCTTTTGAACTGTGGTGTTGGAGAAGACTCTTGAGAGTCCCTTATACTGCAAGGAGATCCAACCAGTCCATTCTGAAGGAGATCAATCCTGGATGTTCATTGGAGGGACTGATGCTAAAGCTGAAACTGCAATACTTTGGCCACCTCATGCGATGAGTTGACTCACTGGAAAAGACTCTGATGCTGGGAAAGGTTGGGGGCGGGAGGAGAAGGGGACGACGGAGAATGAGATGGCTGGATGGCGTCACCGATTCTGTGGACATGAGTTTGAGTGTACTCCGGGAGTTGGTGATGGACAGGGAGGCCTGGCGTGCTGTGATTCATGGGGTCGCGGAGAGTCGGACACGACTGAGCGACTGAACTGAACTGAACTGAACTGAAAATGACATAGAGCAGTCCTGGGTGTTCATTGGAAGGACTGATGCTAAAGCTGAAGCTCCAATACTTTGGCCACCTCATGCAAAGAGTTGACTCACTGGAAAAGACTGATGCTGGGAGGGATTGGGGGCGGGAGGAGAAGGGGACAACAGAGAATAAGATGGCTGGATGGCATCACCGACTCGATGGACATGAGTTTGAGTGAACTCCGGGAGTTGGTGATGGACAGGGAGGCCTGGCGTGCTGTGATTCATGGGGTCGCAAAGAGTTGGACACAACTGAGCAACTGAACTGAACTAAAAATGACATAGAAGTTAAAGAATGTTCCAGACAAGTAAGCAGCCATTAATAAAGTCATATGTTATGTGGTGACAGACCCAACCAAAGGTCAGACCCTTATCACCTGATGCTCCTCCCCTAATCTTACTTAAATTATGCCTGACTCGATTTGCTTAAAATCCAATGTCATCATGTTATTCCCTGCCCCCAATCCATCATGTTTTCTTACCTAGATCAGCTTTCTCTGCATCATCATTGTAATAAGACTGAATAGTATCATAGTTAACAGAGTAGACTCTGAAGCTTAATGGCTTGGGTTCATATTCTGGCTTAACTGTTTGGAATTGTATGACCTTGTTGTCATTTGTATGAACTTGTTGTTGTGTCCAACTTCTTGTGACCCCGTGGACTGTAGCCTGCCAGGCTCTGTCCATTGGATTTCCCAGGCAAGAATACTGGAGGGGGTTGCCATTTCCTTCTCCAAGGGATCTTCTCAACCCAGGGATTGAACCCATGTCTCCTGCATTGGCACACGGATTCTCTACCACTGAGTCACCAGGGAAGCCCTTATAAAACAGATACCAAAGAATAATAAGACCTATCTCACAGAGTAGTTGATGAGTGAGTATATGTAAAACACATAGGATAAGGCCTGAAACATAATAAGGACTTTGTAAGTATTAGCTGATATAAAATCGTCATCAGATCAACTTCAAGCACTTTAGTCTATACTTCAGTCCTATAATATTTGCATACTGTTCTCAATAATAACTAATATTTATGCAGCTATTTATAGTTTACAAAATAGTTAAGTATACTTGCTTCATTTCACTTAATTCTCACAATCTGGGGAAGACATGTTATCTACTAGGTGGTCTATCCAGCACTGGCCAAAAAAAAATAGTTACCTTACTGTCTGGCTAGTCATTCTGAAGCCTGCACTGTACGGCTGTCCAGATGAGAAGAAGCTCAATAAAGCTTCTGCCCTTCAGACTTTCTGGGGATGTTAAATTCCTCTGTCCAAGGTGCTAATTATGGCCATCTCCACAGATGGGCAGTCCTATGGGGCTCTCTCACCACCAGAGGTCACCAAAGTGAATTTTACATACATCCCATAGCTTTTAAGTCTGAGTATTCAGAACATAACTGCCCAAGTTTAACGGAAATCCTTTCAGCAGTTTTGATGAGAAAGCTTCAGAGACAGAAATTCCATTTCTTTCTCATTTAAAGAGACCAAAACAACAATGCTCTTAAACTGGACTACTAGAACTCAAAATCAGCTCATCACACCAGACAGTGCTTGTTTCTCTGGCAAGCCCTTCAACCTTCTGCCTCTCACAAACACAACCCTTGCCGCTACTGTCTACACTTTTGAAAGACCTCCACGGTCCTGTCCATCACTAAAAAAGTAAATGTCCACATTTCCATGGGTTTCCCAGGTAGTGCTAGCGGCAAAGAGTGCATCTGCCAATGCAGGAGATACAGGAGACCTGGGTTCAATCCCTGGCTTGGGAAGATCCCCTGGAGAAGGAAATGGCAACCCACCGCAGTATTCTTGCCTGGGAAATCACATGGACAGAGGAGCCTGGAGGGCCACAGTCCATGGGGTTGCAAAGAGTCGGACACGACTGAGTACTTGTCAGCAGCACAGTTCCACAGCACATAAGAAATTCCTGGAATGACTATATGGGGTTAAATAAAATTGTTTTGGAATTTTAGGTTGTGATCTAGAGGCAGATTGGGAAACAGCTCAAACTTCTGATACACAGTCCATCTTTAACAGAAACCCTGAAACAAGATGTCAGCTACTTTGCTTTCACAAAACTGTTCCTTGGTGGTAAACTCAAGTTTAAGAGAATTCTTGTAGGTTCTAAAAAAAAAAAAAGACTAAAACAATGCTTCATTTTTAGTTCAATCTCTCCTTATATGGCATAAAATTCAATGAGAACTATTTTAGGTAGTAATAAGTGAGAAAAGGGTGAAAGTTTAAATATTTCCATTTAGCCAAGGGTTTGCTTTTATGAAAAATAAGATCTCACCAAACCAGTTTACGGTAGGTATTGCTCGTGGCAATAATGAGACCCACCGAAATGGATGCATCGTCAGGTGAGCTATCACTCTGGGTGCTGGGCTTTATCTCACCAGGAACTCTGGGAGCTGGTACAGATAAGACCTCAGTGTTAATGCCAAGGGCTAGGACTCTGCCTTAACTCCCTGTCACTGGTGGTTTGTCAGAGCAGGAAAGGTGGATGCCAGGGGCCAGAGAAAACACTCAGGTCACAAACCGCAGGCACTGAAGGCTGGGAGTCTGTCAGGGGACACCAAGGGCACAGGATGTAGGCATCTCACCCTGATGTGAGACACACTCCCGGCCACTCCTCCCAACCCGTTCAATTCTGCCCCAACCTTCAGAGCCCCTCTCCTGAGTTGCATCCTTTATGTCCGATTCCTCAGCCATCTCAGCATTCATGAAATCTCCCACAATGCCTTCCACGTGTTCGATCCACCTGTGCCAACAGGATGTCACCACAGGCTTTTTATCATCTCTACCACACTGTGTTTTCAGGATACCTCAGGGCTTGAGAGCACATATTCTGGAGTCTAAGCTGGTCCCAGTGCCTGGCTTTAGCCTTAAGAGCTGTGTGAAGTTCTGCAAGTCACTTAACCTAAGCCCCCGTTTCCTGCTATGAAAATGGAATAACAATAATAGCTAAACCTGATCCTGTCCAAGTCTCTTGGACAGCAGGGAGATCAAACCAATCGATCTTAAAGGAAATTAATCCTCAATATTCATTGGAAGGATTGATGCTGAGGCTGAAGCTCCAGTATTTTGGTCACCTAATGCAAAGAGCTGACTCATTAGAAAAGACCCTGACACTGGGAAAAGATTGAAGGCAGGAGGAAAAGAGGGTGTCAGAGGATGAGGTGGCTGGATGGTACTACTGATGCAATGGACATGAACTTGGGCAAACTTCGGGAGATGGTGAGGAACAGGGAGGCCTGGCATGCTGCGGTCCATGGGGTTGCAAAGAGTTGGGAACAACTGGCTGACTGAACAACAGCAAACCTGATCCTAGAATTCTTGCAAAGATTCAGTGACCTAAAACACCAAGTGCTTAGAATGATGTCAAGCACACAGTAAACACATTCAATCTCAGCTTGTGTTTTAATGACTTAAACAGAGATACCCATTTGTTACTGAGTTTAAGTCGTCCTCAGCACGGGTCAAACACAAAAGTCAAAAAACTTTGACTAAAGTTACACTTTCATATAGTACAAGTTCATCCTTGGCAGCACTGTTTTCAAGCTTTACACATGCACTATTACCTGACAAAGTTAATTCACAGATCAGGACCACATAAGGAAGGCTGTCTCAAAGGTCTAGCTCATGTCACAAATCTAAACCCAAGTCAGCTTGCTTTTACGGGAAGAGCCTCGCTGCCCAGGAAACCTAACGCCAAGCACAATCCTCCAGATCAGCTTTAGTCAGGTCACCTTACTCTTTTGAAAAAACAGGTCCTGCTTGCCTCAAAAGGAAACCATCCCCTACCCCCTAGCCAACTGTGCCATTTCTTCCTTGCCTCTTCTAACATTCTGTAAAACTCATATGCATACGTGTGTGTAGTCATATCCAACGCTGTGTGACTCCATAGACTGTAGTCCGCCAGTCTCCTCTGACCATGGAATTTTCCAGGCAACAATACTAGAGTGGGCTGCCATTTCCTACTCCAGGGGATCTTCCTGACCCAGAGATCGAACCCACATCTCCTGCGTCCCTTGCATTGACAGGCAGATTCTTTACCATTGTGCCACCTGGGAAGCCCTCGTAAAACTCACTGTGGCCCCAAACTCCCCAGGAATAAGGCTCCACAGCTTGGGAGGCGCCCTGTCCCCCCATTCTATGAACAAAGGACATCAAACTCATCACTAAGTTGGTCTCAGTTTTGTCATCCTGCAGATCCCATTCAATCCTCTAAACTTTATGCGGCAGGTATTATTTCATTTTACAGATGAGTGGGGATTTTAATCAAGATAATCTGGTTCCAGAGTCCTCGTTCTTAAAACAAGTTGTGAATCACGTCTGTCTGCATGAAAGTTGTCAGTTTTTAACTCTTAAGATAGCCTATTCTTGTACTCTAGTGGTTTGTCAGAACTACCATGTAAGCATTTCAGTGAGTTACTACGGCTCAGTGGCCATGGTTCTAGGTAAGCTGTAGGGCAGGAGAGGTGCACCCCCAAATAGGCCACTTGGCATAAGGATTATCTTGAGCTGAATATAATTAAGAACAAGCAGATACAACTAAAGCTCTCTGCTTCCCCAGTCGGCTTAAAAGCAGGACATAAATATGCGTACCACTCCCCCTCTACCAGGCAGGACAAAAGTTAATCACCAGAGACAACCTTAAAATTGGTTCCAAAAAAATCTGCACAGCAAAGTTCATCAACTAGCCCTAATCTTCCATTAGTTCCCTGACCCTTTTGCCTTCCTACCACTTGCTGCCCTAGAAACTCAAAGCCCTTTTCCTTTGCCTTGTCACTTCTCAAAGAAATGTATTCTTCTTTTGTTAGGATGCTGTATAAGCCCAAGTTCTAACCAACTCTTGAGTTACTCATCACTAGGTATGGTACTTCCACCATCTGAACCACCAGGGAAGCCCACTAAAAGCTGTACTACATGAATTCCCTAGGCAAGAATACTGGAGTGGGTAGCCATTCCCGTCTCCAGGGGATCTTCCCAAACCAGGGATCGAACTTGGGTCTCCTGCAATGCAGATGAGAAGTGGGCATCAGAGGACGAGATGGCTGGATGGCATCACTGATGCAATGAACATGAACTTGGGCCAACTTCAGCAGATGGTCAGCGACAGGGGGACCTGGCGTGCTGCAATCCATGGGGTTGCAGAGAGCTGGACATGACTGGGGGACTGAACAACATCATCAAAGGTACTTTCACTGTGTGCACAAGCTTGGCTGCAATTCTCAAAATGAGCCTTTATCTCCAGATTTTGGGGTGACAGTTTGCCCTGTGACCTCAGTTCTGACAGATCTAAGAAAAAGTCACTGATTTTCAGTTTGTTCAGGGTTCTTCTTGTTGTGAAAACCGGGGTAATGACCTGCAAGCTCTTTACATGTCAGAATTGAAATAGGAGGTCACTCCTACTGTCTTTTGATAAGAGAAATGACACTTCAACCACCAAAAGAATTAGGAAGGACATTATTTGAGCATAAAGACTTGTCTTTGCTAAGAAAGTGCAGTTGGTGACTTTCATCACACACCAAAATATATATGCACTTTGAAGTATTTCAAATATAGAAAATTTCAGAACACAGAGCTTTTACTCTACCAAATGAAACCGTTTCTTGACACAAAGTAACTTGAGGTACAAAGTAATGTTCAATTATCCAACTTCTTTTGGTAATTATCATTGTCATAGCTTAAAAAACAACAACAAAATCTGTTTCTAAAATCAAGTTAAAAAACAAAACAGTAACAGTAATCCAAATGTCACTTTTCTCATTTGGGAATATACTCTATACACATAGAGAAGATGAGGAACAAAAGACCCTGCTTCTTCACTGACTTTTCTCCCACGAGGACCAGGGCTCGACCTGGCAAGGACTCTGAAAGAAAGGCATGAAGCAGGGGGATGTGAAGGGTGCCCTGCCCAGCATTCGTTCACCCTCAGGCCCAATCCTGCAAAGTAAGGCTTAATCTAAGCCACAGAGAGGCAAACATCTTTTCTACCTTTTACATGGACAGTAAGGAGATCAATCCAGTGAATCCTAAAGAAAATCAACCCTGAACATTCATTGGAAGGACTGATGCTGAAGCTGAAGCTCTAATATTTTGGCCACCTGATGCGAAGAGCTGACTCACTGGAAAAGACCCTGATGCTGGGAAAGACTGAAGGCAAGAAGGGAGGAGGGCGGCAGAAGATAAGATAGTATCAATGACTCAGTGGATGTGGGCTTGAGCAAACTCCAGGAGACAGTGAAGCCCAGCGTGTTGCAGTTGATGAAGTCACAGAGTCGGTTTTAGTGACTGAACAACAACCTCTCAAGCAACACTTTTCCAACTCTTAGCCCTGTGTTTCACTCTGGAAGGGGTATCTTCTTTTCACAATCAACAAATATTTAGGTAGCACTCATGAAGTGTAAAAATTTCTATACAACAGCCTCTTTGGGAGGAAAGCGTAACCTTTACCCTATCCTTGCTCTTATTTTACTCACGGTGATCATGATACATAAGAAAGTACCCAGTGATGAGTAACTCAACAGATGGCTAACTTCGGCTTATACAGAATCTTAACAAAGAACAATACATTTTTAGAGACGTGACAAGGCAAAGGAAACGGGTTTTGAGTTTCTAGGGCAAAATTTCTTTGCCAAATCTCCAAATGCTGCCTGGTCGGATCACATCACTTTGCCTTTGAAGGACTTCTGCAGAAATGCACCTTCATATTATTTGAGGCCTGTCATAGTTCTCACTCACCCGAGGGACTGCTGCAGAGGAATCATTTTCACATTGTTGTAAAACACTGTTCGGACGGACTTCTTCCCTGTGCGAAATCCTACCAGAGCTAGAAAAGGCTTAATTTCACTAAGAAGTGCCTGTGCTCTCTTCTGCTGAGAGCTACTCAGCCATTTGGTTGCTTTTTTCCCCTTTACTACCAACTTCTGTCTTAAGTCATTTCTAAAACTGACACTTTCTGGAAATAGGCAATTTGTGCCAATATAAATGTACAAATATGTGCCAGTATAAAAAACTGTTAAGTCAATTCAATTCAGAGAACACCTTAGGGAGGAGGATTCCTCACCTGCATCAGACTTTGAAAAAGCAGATAAAAGGAGGAAAGGTATTTGTGCTGTTAGTATATGTGTTAGTCACTCAGTCGTGTCCAACTCCTTGCAATTCCACGGGCTGTAGCTTGCCAGGCTCCTCTGTCCATGGAATTCTCCAGGCAAGAATATTGGAGTGGGTAGCCTTTCCCTTCTCCAGGGGATCTTCCCACCCCAGGGATCAAACCCAGGTCTCCTTCATTGCAGGCAAATTCTTTACCGTCCTAGCCACCAGGGAAGCTGTTAGCATAGAGACAGGAAATAGGTGAAACATGCTTGTGCGTGCCTGCTCAGTCATGTCTGACTCTCTGTGACCCCATGGACTGTAGCCTGCCAGGTTCCTCTGTCCATGGGATTTCCCAGGCAAGAATACTGGAGTCAGTTATTTCTTCCTCCAAGGGATCTTCCCGACAGAGGGATTGAACCCACACCTCCTACACTGGCAGGCAGGTTCTTCACCATTGAGCCACCACAGTTCAGTTCAGTTCAGTTTAGTCGCTCAGTCGTGTCCAACTCTCCGCGACCCCATGAATCACAGCACGCCAGGCCTCCCTGTCCATCACCAACTCCCAGAGTTCAAACTCATGTCCACAGAGTCGGTGATGCCATCCAGTCATCTCATTCTCGGTTGTCCCCTTCTCCTCCAGCCCCCAACCTTTCCCAGCATCAGAGTCTTTTCCAGGGAGTCAACTCGTCGCATGAGGTGGCCAAAGTATTGCAGTTTCAGCTTTAGCATCAGTCCTTCCAATGAACACCCAGGACTGATCTCCTTTAGCATGGACTGGTTGGATCTCCTTGCAGTACAAGGGACTCTCAAGAGTCTTCTCCAATCACAGAAGCCCAAAATATGCTTAGCAAAGTTTAAATGCATTAGGCTGCTCAGTTCTGCTATAATGCTTGTTGTGTAACAAGCAGATTTGTTCAAATGCAATTAGTATTGATATATCAGGGAACAATTTGAATACAAAGTCTGCATCGGATTTGCAAAGTTTCATCAGCAATAAGTCTTAGGTGAATGCAGGAAACTGCACTCTGCTAAAGCAAGCTGCACAGAAATTCATAAAATGTACACATTGCACACTTTGAACACCCACCAGCAGCCTAAAGTTCAGTGGGTATTTAATGAGTTACACACCTCCACGTCTCTAGCTACGACTCACCCATCCAGATGATCCTTCCTCCACCACTCGACAGTAATTCACAAGCTTCAGTCTTTCTGACAACCACTTCTGACAGCAAAGTTTAGAACTTTGGGAAGGTAAAGTGCCATATTTCTTATGTACTTCTGTATTTATCATTTAAGGAGTGTAAAACCATGCTACCATTGGGTTCCTTTTTTTTTTTTAAGGTACCACTGATAAAAGTTTTTGAGCGTTTTGCTCCTAGTATCCTTTGCGCCATAAGCTCTCTGGTTTTTACTGCATGCTGTCGTACAGTCTGGTGGTTTGGGGAATGCCTCTATCACTTTGGGGTCTAAAGTGTGTGGGAAGGAGGACAGTCTGTATTCTGGAATCGCTGTTCTTTAGCCAATGTTATCCCACATCCACTCTGTGTTTTATTTCTATCATTTCACTCTGTAAGCCAAACCACCCAGGTTAGAGGCTCTCATCACTCAAATACTTAAATACCATATACTCTGAACTTTCTTGGGCAAATTAGAATAAGAGGGGATAAATTCTCTTTCAACCTACCTAATATGCCCATTTTTTCCCCCTTAAGTCTTCTCTACCAAAAGCTGTTTCACCTTCCTTCACATGGAATTTAAAACCAAGACTCATTTAATTTTGGCATTTGTTTACTTGACTGTATGTCCTACGAGTGTCGAGGTTTCCAGCTCTGATTACAATTATCCAATGACACAAAACATCTGTGTTTGGCAAGACGCTTTTAGTAAGAGATATCAGTACAATATTCGAGGGCAACAATTTCAGCAAAGAAGTAAAGGAAGCGTGAAAGTAAGAACCCAAGATCAGATGTTCTGACAACACACGCAGCTCAATGAGCCAACTGCATTTACATGCATTGTGCATGTTTCACTACTAGACAGCATACAAGGTCAAACCGCTGTCAGTGACAATAAGCTTCCAAACTTCTGGTCAATTATCTGGTTAATAACAAAAGACAAGGCTATGACATCATTACGGCTATGATTAATTTACACAGATCTGCTTCCTGTTAATCGAATACATCTTTAAAAAAGCATTTAATTATTTTTCACCTAGGAAGCCAACACTCAGCTTTGTTAGACGAAAAGCAACCTTGCTGAATTCAACGTGAGAGGCTGTCAGGCTGCTCTAAGATATAAAGGACAAGTCTTCACAGGGCACACTGCTGCAATGCAGGAGCTGCTGCCACATCCACAGCAGACACACAAGATGATGGATAGCACAACACGTTCGAACCGTTTCCGAAGACAAAGAAGTTGTCAGCGAACAGGGGGTAAACAGACAGACTCTGGCTAAGGAAACATCATGGTTCTTTTTGTCACAATGACATACAGGCTAGTAATATTAACATATGCAGCACAGGACAGCAGTTAAGGACAAGCTCCAAAATACGCGAGCCATGGGAATTTATAGGAAAGTTACTAACTGCTGGATTCCCACCAGGACAAGGAGATAATGTAGCCACATTTGGGACTGTGAAGCTCAAATGAGATTATGTATATAAAATCATAAATTGAAAAGTGATATGGTTTTTAATGCATATAAACACATAAGGTTTAAGATTAAAAATTCTAAAAAGCTTGATTTTATAACTTAGTAACCAAATAGCCTTTTTCTGGGCTACCTAGGATCCTACATTTTTAAACTGTATTGTGTGATACAATTATACACTTTTTAAAAAAACAACATGATGGGGTATGTGGAAGGCACAACAAAACAGAAAAAATAAATTTAACTAAAATAAATTTAACAATAAAATCTCAAACCAGAGTTTTTATCAAGATGATCTTAATCATTACATTTGAGAATTTAATGAGCCTCCATTTTAGGATTAAAAAAAAAGTCAGATAGCAAAAGTTTAATCCCCCCCCCTTTTTTAGAGTGTTATACTCTTGATTAGACGATCTTTATACATGGAAAATGAAATACTGGATTCTGTATATAATCTTGACTTGTGCTCCATCGTGAGGTGAATTAGTGCCAACTCCAATTCTGATCCATCATCACTTATGATTTCCAATATCAATCATAAGCCGGTTCCTTTCTCACAGACTACAAGTTTTAGTGTAATGAGGGCTCATTAAAGTTCTCCGACTGACAGCCCTTCAGACATGAGTCCTTAAACCAGGAGGCACTCAGGGAGCAGCAATGCCAGCAGTCCACCATCACTCCCTTCAAGAGGATTTAAGGAATTCTACACTCACGCTCACTCCACACCAGATTTCTTTGTTTACCTAAAGTCAATGAAAAGGTGAGAGCCATAACCCCATTTAAACTAACGCATATAAGAACTGTTAGTGAATTATTTATGGAACTGAAATCCTCCTAGCACAGGAACAAGTCAAGAGGGGAATGGCACACCAGACATCAGAAATGTTCATGTTCCTCAAGCACACAGGATGTCGGCTAAATGGGACAGCCTAGGTTTTTTTGTTTTGCTTTGCTGCCTGGCCAGCATCAATTTCGTTTTTTCAGAAATAGGTGAGAGATGGCTCTCATTCCCATTGGATGTGGTCCTAGAAGGACCACAAATCAAGGGTGTGTTTCCTACATGGATTTGAGGGTGACGCTGACCAAAATTGGAATAACAGCTCTCTTCCTGGAATCTAAAACTTGTGCAGAGATACTAACAGCTTCTGGATCTGATATTCAGAACATTAAAGAATTTTCCAGATCTACCCAAGTCTACTCAAGCCTTGAGAGCTCACCTGGCTGCTGTCCTGTGGTTTTGGCTTTTCTGTAGATTTTCTGAGCTTATTCATACATTTCCATTAAATCTCCTGTTCTTGAATAAGTTGGGCTTCCCTTGTGGCTCGGCCGGTAAAGAATTTGCCTGCAATGTGGGAGACCTGGGTTCGACCCAGGGGTTGGAAACATCCCCTAGAGAGAATGGCTACCCTCTCCAGTATTCTGGCCTGGAGAATTCCATGGACTGTATAGTCCATGGGGTCACTAAGAGTTGAACACCATTGAGCAACTTTCACTTTCTTGAACAAGTGATCAAGATAACTTAGTTAACTTCTGTTCTCACAGTTGAAGAGCCCTACCCAGATATTAGGGCATTTGCCAAGGGCGAGCAGCAGATCCTAGTATCTCTCAAGCATCACAAACTCTCATTTTTTATTGAGTCCATACAACACTCTAGCTGACAGGAGAACCACAACTTGGAGGGTATACAGGCAGCATCCCAAAGGTTGACCACACAAGCTACTCCCAAAGAGAGAGTGTGCACAGAGCTGAGGAGGCGAGTGCAAGAGCAGCTTCTGCACACACAAGGCAAAGCCCTCTCAATGCCATACACTTGGTGCAGAAATTTGGACACTAAATGAAGAACGTTATTTCAAAAGGACGAACTGATTGTCGTAAATGTGGCTTCTACTTATACAAAACTGATGATTTTTCAGGAAAACTTCTAATTACTGAAGTGATGTACTCCCTTCGTTCTGTGTAGACTAGTCTACACACCTAATAAAATGTTATCAGTTGACAGAAACTTCTGGCTAGAACTTTAGGACAATGAATTATTCAGATTCATGGGAGGAAGGGAGGGAGGAAGAGAGAGAGGGAAGAAAAAAGGGGTAAGAGACTTCAATTTCATAGCCTTCAGGAAGGAACACAGACATATCCTGCAAACTTTTCTGTGGTAAGGTTTAACCCTCCTTTCCACCATAATGCACTTCATTAACAGATCTAAATACCCACATTTCTCTAATCGTGAACCCAGAGAAGAAAACCAATGAATGCGAAACTACAGCAATAAAAGCACTAAGCATGTAAGTCAATATATCTTCATCTATATTCCATCATTTAAGAAATACCTGAGCATCTACTAAAAGACAAGCACTATCCTTAGAGACAACCATAGTCTTGAGAGAGAAGCAGACACACAAACAGCAACATTACAGTGTGATAAAGAACTGTAACAGGTCTGCAAATAAAGATGCATTAAGTGTTTGGAAAATAGAAAAAGTAAGTTTTAAAATTCAGTATGGGATGTGGACTCTTCTATGGCTCTGTAAAGAATCTGCCTGCAATGCAGGAGACCCCAGTTCAATCCCTGGTTTGGGAAGATCCCCTGGAAAAGAGAGTGGTTACCCACTCCAGTATTCTTACCTGGGAAATTCCATGGACACAGGAGCCTGGCAGGCTACAATCCCCAATCCACAGAGTCACAAACAGTCAGACACAACTGAGCAACTAACATTTTATGGGGTGTGGGAGAAAGAAAGTCCTGAAGCAAGTATTACCCTGTGGGCAACGCAGAGGGAGATGAAATGTCCAGGACACCCAGAGTCAAAGCAGTGGAGCCATTCCACAAAGAGAAATGGATTAAATTTTAAGACATTGTTTGGCTGATGTAACAGCTACAGGGTGAGTGTTTAGAAAGCAAAAAGGTCCCTTATTAATACAAAATGAACATTCTTGGAAAGAGAAAGACTCTGAAGACTCCTGAAGACTCTGGTGTGAAGGAACTTCTACCTGGGCAGCAGGCACAATGTTTATTCCTACATCTGTTCAAAGTCAGCATCACAACTGATTCATTACAATATACATCCCTGCAAATGTCTGGTATTTGTAACATAAAAAAAGGTAGCAAAATTTCTTTCACAGTGTTGCCCAAGAGACTTTGCTCAAGGGAAACACACATACACCCTTATATATTATTTATATAAAACTGAAGTCACTGTCATCTGTATCTAAATTTCATTCATAATTATCCTGATATTGTGACTTTGGATTTTAAAAATGCATAAGCAACTGAACACCATCAAGAAACAGCCATTGGTCTAGTAACAACCTTCCTGGGGCTAAAGCCAGATTTGGGGTCAAATCTAGACGCTTACTAGTAAATGGCTTTGGGCAAATCACATAGTCAATCCTGCTGAGTTTCAGCTTCTTTATCCATGGATGATGAAAATTCCACTTACTTTCTGGCGTCATCAGGAAGAAATGCAATAGCCTGTCATGTAAAAGCATACAGCACATCCCCAAAGTTTGTTCTCCATTCTCCCTTCCTCTCCATAAAGTAATGAGCCTTCTCCCCCATGGACCTAGACTTTATTGCTTTATAATTATGATATCCATGTAACAATGTCCAAAAGTGGTGGTGGTAAATAACACCAACATGCAAACCTGAATGCACACATTGTTAGCTGGCTACCAGCTAAATCCCCAAGGGCTCTTGCACACTATCCATTGCTTCCCAGAAATTTTATACATTTTCTCTTCTGAATACAGTCAAAATTATCCACGGGCTTTGAAATATCACCATCATGATGTTGCACAGAGCAGCTGGTTGATTGAAAGTGACTCCCCCTCCCCCACACCCCAGCTGTCACCAGGAAACCCTTCCTCAATGTGTGAAAAAAGACAATGTGATAATACTACTACCACTATTAATAACAATCTAACAAATACTTAGCATTTGAGATTATTTTTCTTATGAAAGCTCACTCTTAACTGGAAATTAACTCTTTAAGAAAAACCTTTTATCATGTAAATGCAAACCAGCTGTTTTCATACAACAGAAAACCAAAGGACAGTAAACACAAGTAACATATTTCCACTGACTCCTTGTTTCTTCTTCCTTGAGTCACTTATAATGCTAAACAACAGCCAGTTAAAATATTATATAGTTTTAACCGTGCTAACAGATGTCACAAGCTTAGAGTGATTGTAAAAAAAAAAACAAACCTCAGATGATCTCTCAAAAAATGTGCCTAGATTCCTATTTTTGTATTAATCACGTTGAAGGTTGGATTTTTCTTTTCTAATAGCCACTCATTTCTCTGCAAGAGAAGCATATGTATGGCATGTTTGACACTGCTGAAAACCCTGGAAGTTGTTTTTAGAACATGTTTGTGAATCCCACTCAGGAATTCTCAGCGCCCAGACTTCTTGAGTACAGTACAGCTCATCTCCTGAGGATTTCCACACCAAGATGAAGAGTTTCACACCTTCTGACTCAGCCTCCATGGAGGGTCACTGCAAGAGGTTCAGGATAAGCCCTTCAAACTCTCTCAAAGCCTCTCAGATCTTGAGCTTTACAAGATGCTGCTAAACAGTTTCCCCTGCTACAAAAATCTGAAGTCCCCTGCTTAGATGACTGACTGCAACTGGAGCACAAAAGGTGATCTCGGTAATGGCTTTTAAAATAATTTTTACAAATACATGTATAATGTATGGATTATGTGTCTCCACTCCTACATTACCATACATTGCCAAGTAAACAAAATTACGACCTAGTAATAACTCCATCCTAAAGGAGACCAGTCCTGGGTGTTCACTGGAAGGACTGATGCTAAAGCTGAAACTCCAATACTTTGGCCACCTCATGCAAAGAGTTGACTCATTGGAAAAGACCCTGATGCTGGGAGGGATTCGGGGCAGGAGGAGAAGGGGACGACAGAAGATGAGATGGCTGGATGGCATCACCGACTCAATGCACATGAGTTTGGGTGAACTCCAGGAGCTGGTGATGGAAAGGGAGGCCTGGCATACTGCAATTCATGGGGTTGCAAAGAGTCGGACAGGACTGAGCGACTGAACTGAACTGAACTGACACCTTCTGTGATCACATATTCATACGTAATATACACAGAAATACAAGAGATTTTGGGTATTTTAAAAAATGGAACACAAAACTTTTCACTTTGCTATCATTAAGTATCCCTATTGAAAAATAACGATTTCAGAGCTGACAGCATTTTCTTATTCTTTGGTGCATGTCTTCAGTGAAGTCTCATCTCCTGTGACAAGTGCCGCTTCCTCTGGCTATCCCTGTTAACTGAAGATACTTAAATATTAACCCCCGATCCTGACCCTGTCCTTTCAGTACACACACAAAACAATTCAGGAAAGTTGCTCTGTTACAGTGATAGACCTGAAAATAGTGTTCTTCCACTGGGCTTAAGAGTTTTAACTTTCTCCAAGTGTGCACTTTCTCTCATACATAATAATGTGAAAGCTTTGACTCCTCAGTATTTTGCTTTAAAAAGGAAAAAAGCAGTGCAGTTAGGTAATTAACAGAATCACCTCATTTATAAAAATACTATGAGGCAATGAATGAGATCAAGCTAGATTTGAGGTTATAACTACCTTTTCTCCCTTGTCCAATGTTTACCAGTTAACTGAGCCTCTGAGTGTAATAGACGTGTTTTGCACTTGATTTTATTTTATTCAATGTCCTAAGGTAGTCCACACCATGACTGCTACTCTATTGCTACTGCTAAATCACTTCAGTCGTGTCCGACTCTGTGTGACCCCATAGACGGAAGCCCACCAGGCTCCCCTGTCCCTGGGATTCTCCAGGCAAGAACACTGGAGTGGGTTGCCATTTCCTTCTCCAATGTGTCAAAGTGAAGTCGCTCAGTCGTGTCCGACCCTTAGCGACCCCATGGACTGCAGCCCACCAGGCTCCTCCATCCATGGGGTTTTCTAGGCAAGAGTACTAGAGTGGCTTGCCACTGCTACTCTATAGGAGAGGAAATAAATACTGGGAAGATATTAACTTGTCTATTCGACATGATCAGTACGTAACAAGAAGCGGGGTTCAAAGCGGGGTCGGCCTGACCCCAACCACAGAGATCTGCCTCTCAGAGACAGGAAAAGAAAAACGGGCCTTTGTGAAAAGTGAACGCTTCATGGTGGGACAGTGTAAATTTAGTAGCAACATTAACAAAACTACTTATAGGAGCTGAAATCTACGCTGACTCCTGTTTATCTGAAAACTCACCACAATACCCAGGAACCACAGTGAGGACTTAGGAGCAGAGGACTAATCAAAGTGACGTGTTGTCTCAGCCACAGTGTGGCACTCTTCTCAACATCACAGTGAGTCTAGGCTTTAGGGCAGCTGCTTCAAGTCCTGAATATTTCTCTATATACCCCCAACACTGACGCCCTGAAAACGGAAGGAAAAAGTTGTAAGCAAACACTGCAACTGACGTTTGGTCGAAACAGTGGATGGAGGGCATATCTAACTTAATTCCCGTGATGCTTCCAGAAAACAGAGATAAGTGGACAGGATGAGGCCTTCTCTGCTAATATCGTGGAGCTGTATGACACGTGGGGAATAAAGATAAGGACAGAAATATCTTCAGTCTTGCCTCTTGTTTCCAAGTCACTGCTCTGTAATACTTCTCAACTCTAAGGCTGAGGCTGGTCATTTATCCACTTTACCTTTGCTACCAAATTCTGGGTCAAAAGAAGGTACAATTACGTGGTAAAGACCAAAAGGCCAAAGAATTAAAAACTACTCTTTAACACAATTACTGTTGTGGTTCTTAAAAACACCACACCATCGGTATTAACTGAGTGTCCTACACTGGACAACCTCAACTGTATATAACACAATGAAAATCCATAAACAAAATGCCCTCTGAGAAGCAGCAGAGGCACAATATTCGTGTACTACAACTCATATCTAAACCAAAGAATCCTTCTAGCACAATCTATGTACTTATTTTAGGCAAATTACTTAACAACATCTCATTCTAACACATTACTTAATAACATCTCATCTGTTTCCCACCTGTGTTAAAACATTTTTCCTGAATTTTCACATAGAATACCCACAGCCCTAGTTACCAGTACCGAGTAATTAGTCCAAGGTCCTAAACCTAGGAAAGGCTTCACCTGTATTCAAATTCCATTCTATGACTCCACAATGGCTGGCTGTTCTTTATTACTCCCACCAGCATTTCTCAAACTGAAGCACCCAGGTGTACTGGGATCAGTTGGCAGTCTCCTTAAAACAGATTTCTGATTCATGAAGTTTGGGGTAAGACTCTTAACTGCAGTTTCAACGAGTTCCCAGGTGTTGTTGATGCCAGTAACCCTGGGACAACTTAGGAACGCAACGCACTGCATTCTTCTAAGATGACTTGTTTTTCCAACCCTTACCACCCCAGCAGCAAATTAGTAGAAGCTTTAGATTTAAAAGTTATTAGAACTAGAAAAGTGTATCATATAAATGTGAGGCATCAGATTTTTAAGAACCAATTCCAAAGGACAACAAAAAAACAAGCCGCAAAGTCCAGCTGTCACTTCAAAAGGGACTACCCATCTCGATGACTCACTCATGACTACGCAATAATTTACTGTGCTGGTAACCCTGAGTCTTCGAGACAGCTTATGCTTGGTTTAGAAAAAATATACACAGAGGATGTTTTTGGATAGGTTTATAAGGCCTGGACATAAAAGGGTTGTGTACACTTAGTTTACTTCCTGTCCCCTATTAAGGGAAATCTCAGGTTAGGATTGTTTGCCATACACTGGTGCAGAGAAAGAGTTACTCTTTACAAGAGAAACTGAAACCACAAGCCACTACTGATGCAACACCGCTTTAAACTTCCCGCTTTCGTAAGGGATCCTTTAACCACCCCCTCTCCCTGAAACCAACGATCCCATCCTCCCAGCGCCTCTGCCAGTCTTTCCGGTGTGATCGGCTTCAAGCAGAGACGGAGGGTGAAGACGCTTAGACCCCCGGATGGAGTTGCTCCAGGAAACTCCCCATTCTCGACCGGCCGAGAGATCCCTGGGAGCGGAGGCTGGGCCTCCAACCCCGCCCCCGCTCGGGTCTCAAGGAAGCGCCGACAGCCGCCCGAAGCCCCAGCCCCGCAGCCGTCGGCGCCCGCGGCCCGGCCCGGACTACCAGAGCGGCGACGAACAAACGCGGAAACTCACGCTCTCTTACGGCCCGCCGGCGTCCCCACGTCTTCGCGAGCAAGTACGTCATCACGCACGGGCGCCGGCTCCCGGACGCTCCAGGTCCCGGCGGCCTGGGGGCGGGGAGAGAGAGCGGTGGATTTTGCGCCGCTGCTCCTACTGCCTTCGCCCAGCGGGCGGGCCACGGCGCATGCTCAGTTGCGCGCACGTGCGTGCTCTTCCTCGCCGGTTTCCCCGCTGGACCACGAGCGGTGTTGGTGGCTTGGAGGAGGCTCTTAGGACGCGACAGGGAAAGGGCTGCGGCCGAGCATAGTGTGGAGGGTTTGTACCTTGCACTCGTCTTCCAAGCTCCGAGTAACTCCTAGATAATAATATTCCTTCTGCCTTGAGTAACTGTTGGCGGCCCGTCATGCGTAAAGCAAGTGAATGGCCTGCTTTCGAGTACCTGGACGTGGGATGGAGTAGGCCCGATCGGGGCTGAGAAACTGCCCTTCCGATCGAAGTCCTCCCACGGACTCAGGACCTGCTGCGTGGAAGAGTAACACACGTGGACTGGATGGCGGAACAGACACCTGTTCATGAGTTATCAGATGCCGAAAAGCAGCCCACCACGTATCTCAGGGCGGAACTCGGGTACAAAGCAAGCCAGCAAAACAAGATTGTAGGTGTACATTTCAGTCCCTAGAGCTTCCGTTTGAAGCTACATTTCAAAGTTCATTTGCCATTTTAAAGGCTTTAGGTGTTAAGTAATTTTTCTTAATGTATCATTTGATGCTATTTTGATTATGGATCCATTTCTGCCCTGGAGCAAGTTTTATGTTCGGTTGTAGGAGTCAGGTTAAGTTAAATGCTGTATTGCATACAATATAGTAACTAAGGGGAAGATAACGTGTTTTCCAAGGAAGAAACCAAGTGCAGGTGGTTCTATGCTGCCCTGTTTTTATTGGAAGTTGTAGCAGCTGTGTTTAGATAGTCTACTTAAAAACTGCCTAAATCAGAAGACTTTTGATTATCGTTTGTTATTATGTATTGCAAGAATTCTTCATGGAAATGTTTATTTTGGAGTTTGGAATTTAAATGAAGATTTAGTTCACGTGCAGGGTGTATAACAGACTTTCAAGTGATAAAGAAGAATCTTGGCGATGTGCAAGTATGTTCTTGAGCCGTGCAAGTTATTCCTTTCTTCTGAAAACAATATGCTGATCAGAATGTTTGGCTGACAAGGAGAAGCTGCGTTTCTCCAAATAGAAATTCAGCTGAAGGGTGGAGGTGAATTGCCAGCAGGAATATTTTTGTATCAGTTCAGTTCAGTTGCTCAGTCGTGTCCCACTCTTTGTAACCCCATGGACTGAAGGCTCCCCTGTCACCAGCTCTCCCAGCTTGCTCAAACTCATGACCGTTGAGTCGGTGGTGCCATCCAAGCATCTCATCTTCTGTCGTCCCCTTCTCCTTATTTCCTTAGAAAAAATAAAAGTAACTTCTCAAAAAGAAGGCATTCCCTTTTATTCCTGATCCATGATCATAAGCATCAGTTTAGTTAATACTAATCCTTAGCTTCCACTCTCTACCACCGTTTGCACCTTTCCATAATCACGTAATTTTTATTGTCCTTTTCTTAACATATCAAATACATAGGTGATTTTAAGGAAACCGCAAATCAAAGAGGCTTAATGCAATAATCTAATAAAAATGTCATTATATATGGGGGTTAGAAGTATACTTAGGCAATTATATTCAATTCCAATTCCAAGTATTATCAGTGAACAATTTTATAGCCATTTAAGAGTACAAAAAAGGCTAGCTTTTAAAAAAATGACCTTTTTTTGTCCTATAGGATTCATTGAGCAGACAAATTTATTTAAGCCCATTGACATCAACATGTATCAAACTCAGACCCTATTTAAATTGACAAACAGATCACTTGGATAATAATTGTAATATCTTTAACATTACCATATGTGGTAGTCAGCAAGATCTTTTTTCTGAGGCAAGGTTTCAAAATATCAAAGAATCAATACTTGAAAACGTTGTTTAGCACAAGTTATACAATTATAAATTACCTTGTAAGATAATGATTCCTAAAGTTCAAGTGTACTCTTGTATCTTAATTGTGAGAATAAGCAGTATTATGCACATTATGAATAATATCAGAAATCTATGTAATGGTTTGGACAATTTTATGTTTTTTTTTAAATATTTATTTATTTGGCTGTACTGGGACTTAGTTGCAACTTTCAGGGTTTTCGGCCTTTGTTGTGGCATGCTAAGTCTTAGTTGCAACATGTGGGACCTGGTTCCCTGACAAGGTATTGGACCCAGGCCCCCTGCAATGGGAGCATGAAGTCTTAGCCACTGGACCACCAGGAGAGTCCCAATTTTCCTTACAAAAGTTTTTCATGAGAGCAGTAACGCCTAGGATTAAGCCATCTGACTTAAATGAGTGTTCCTAAAATGTGATTCTTGAATACAGAGGAGTTGTAGTAACAACCTTTGTACAGTTCGTAAGTCTAGGATTGGAACTTGCAGGAGGGCAGGTAAGTGTCATTCTCAGGATTCAAAACCTGGACTGAAAGTGACAAAGCATCAGACGACAACACTGTTAGCAAATAGCACAACTGGATTATTTCGTTTAAAGAGGAACTTGTTTGTTATCTGATTGCTTTTAATGGACCAAGTATTTATTATTCCCTACAGTGTAGGGAAAGGTGTGTGAAACTCATCAAACAATTTGTAGCTTAACTATTATGAAACTTGAAAATTAAAACAAGAACAACTTTAAATACAAAATTGCATCATGTATTATGACAAAAAGACTAACAATGATACTTAAGAGTGATAGGCCCTGCAAATGGCAACCATAAGAGATTTGCAGTGGCAATAATAATGGCAGACAAAACGACTTTAAGACAAGTATTTCTAGAAACAGACATTTCATAATAAAATGGTCAATGCATCAAGAAACTGTAACAATTAGAAACGTACACACACCCAAAACAGTCCTATATACATAAAGCAAAAATTGGTGTGAATGTAGAAATAGACAATAACTTGATAATTTAATATCATACTCTCAATAATGGGTAGATCAACTAGACAGGAAACCACTAAGGCTGTAGATGCCTTGAACAGCACTATCAACCCAACAGTTATCTATTGACCTCTGAACTTAGTGACAGCAGAGTTTATATTCTTTTAAAGTATATTCTCCAGGCCACAAAAACAGTGGGGCACACATATATAAACACTGCTAGAATTAATAAATGAGTTTAGTACAGTCTTTGAATACAAGGTCAACATTTTAAAAAATGTATCTCTAATACAAGTTAAAAGTCCGAAAATAAGATAATTTCTGTCAACTGAAAGAATACATGCGGCCTAAAAGTTGAGTTAGGTTTATTACATGGGATCCATGAAGCCCAGGAGATGGCATCTCAGGTGACCCCGAGAGAACTGTTTTGCAGGAGGCTGGGGGAGGAGTCAGGCTATATAGAAGTTCTGCAGCAAGGGGCAGGTAATCTGAATATTAAAAGATTATTGTTAATTAAGGAAAACCAGATATCGTGCATTAAGGGATTTAGCACTTTTATGTATGGGAAGATGTAAGCATCCCAGCTTACTAAAATCATTTCTTTCATATGCATCTCCCCTGTTCATTGTTCAGTTGCCAAGTTGTGTCAAACTCAACATGACCCCTTGGACTGCACCACGCTAAACTTCCCTGTCCCTCATCATATCCTGAAATTTGCCCAAGTTCATGTCCGTTGTGTCGGTGATGCCATCCAACCATCTCATCCTCAATCATCCCCTTCTCCTCCTGCCTTTGATCTTTCCCAGCATCAGGGTCTTTCCCAATGAGTTGGCTGTGGCATCAGGTGGCCAAAGTATTGAAGCTTCAGCTTCAGCATCAGTCTTTTCAATGAGTATTCAGGGTTGATTTAAGTTTGACTGTTTTGAGCTCCCTGCTATCCAAGGAACTCCCAGGAGTCTTCTCATCTATCTGGGGCCAAATCCTGCTTTTCACTTTTCTCTTCCTCAATCCCTCCTTCTCCTTAAGGGGTTGCAGATGTGGCTGATGGCTGCCTCTTGCACTTTCCAACATCCACCCCAACCCCCAGCTCCTCAGAGCTTACCTGAGAAGCAGTTCAGTTCTGTCACTCAGTCGTGTCCAACTCTTTGCAACCCCATGGACTGCAGCACGCTAGGCTTCCCTGTCCATTACCAACTCCTGGAATTTACTCAGACTCGTGTCCATCGTGTCAGTGATGCCATCCAACCATCTCATCTTCTGCCATCCCTTTCTCCTCCTGCCTTCTATCTTTCCCAGCATCACGATCTTTTCAGATGTGTTGGTTCTTCACACCTGGTGGCCAAAGTATTGGAGTTTCAGCTTCAGTCCTTCCAATGAATATTCAGGACTGATTTCATTTACGATTGACTGGTTGGATCTTGCAGTCCAAGGAACTCTCAAGAGTCTTCTCCAACACCACAGTTCAATAGCATTAATTCTTTGGCGCTCAGCTTTCTTTTTAGTCCAACTCTCACATCCGTACATGACTACTGGAAAAACCATAGCTTTGACTAGATGGACCTTTGTTGACAAAGTAATGTCTCTGCTTTTTAATATGCTGCCTAGGTTGCAGTTGCTGCTGCTGCTGCTGCTGCTAAGTCACTTCAGTTGTGTCCGACCCTGTGCGACCCCATAGACAGCAGCCCACCAGGCTCCCTGTCCCTGGGATTCTCCAGGCAAGAACACTGGAGTGGGTTGCCATTTCCTTCTCCAGTGCATGAAAGTGAAAAGTGAAAGTGAAGTCGCTCAGTCGTGTCCAACTCTTAGCGACCCCATGGACTGCAGCCTACCAGGCTCCTCCGTCCGTGGGATTTTCCAGGCAAGAGTACTGGAGTGGGGTGCCATTGCCTTCTTCAGGTTGCAGTTGGTGCCTGTCTAATAACCAATATTGTTTCCTGGGCTAAAAAATTTACATTTGAAAGGCTGGAATCTCTCCTGGCTGTGACATGCTTCTTTACCTATAAGGCAAGAAATATTTCATTTCACATTTCATTACAAATAGCATCAAAAAGAATAAAATGCTTGGAAATAAATCTAACAAAAGAGATGAAGATTCATACACTGAAAACTACTTAAAATGGCTGAGAGAAATTGATATTCCATATTCATGGACCTGAATTGTAATATTGTTAAGATGGCAGTTCTAAATTGATAATAGTATCAACATAATCTCTCAAATTCTTAGGATTTTTTGGATAGAAATTGGACAAGCTGATTTTTATAATATAGAATAAAACATCTATAATAGCCAAAACAACTTTGAAAAAGAACAAAATTAGAGGCATGACACTACTCAAAATGTACTCTTAAGTTACTGTTGCAGGGACAATCCAATTCTGACTCCACATTGGAACTGTTTCTTTGACTTGCTTTGTTATTATATATATGTGTGTTAGTTGCTCAGTCATGGCTGACTCTTTGCGACCCTGTGGACTGTAGCCTGTCAGGCTTCTTTGTCCATGGAATTTTCCAGGCAAGAATACTGGAGCAGGTTGCCATTTCCTTCTTCAGGGGATCTTCCCAACCGAGGGATAGAACCCAAGTCTCCCACATAACAGGCAGATTCTTTACCATCTGAGCCACCATGGAAGCCCAATCATACATAATGGTCTACCTTAGAGAATCCTGCCCCTCTGCCTGACTGTTAAACTAGAGTGACTTTGTCCAGAACCCTATCCTCCTTAGGTCAATTCAATTCAGTTCAGTCGCTCAGTAGCTCAGTAGCGTGTGACTCTTTGAGACCCCATGGACTTCAGAACCCTATCCCCCTTAGGTGGCAGAAAGGAAGAAATTAACACATCCCCCTGCCTGAGGCTTGCCATTCTAGGAGATATTTGCAAGGTTAACCCCTCCCATCTCTGATTTATAAAAGAACCTGGCATCCAGACCCAGATAAGATGTTTACTTCGAGACATCAGTAGGCCATCTTCTTGGTAAGCCTGTTTTCCAAATAAAGTCATATTTCTTGCCTCAACACTTTATCTCTCGCATTCACTAGCCTGTCTAGCAGGGAGCAGATTGAGCTTGGACTCGATAACATTACAAACATCAAGATAGGTTATTATCAGTGTAGGAATAGGCATAGAAATCAATGGAATGGAATTTAAATAAACCTTTATGTGGTCAGTTGGTTTTCAACAAATTGCCAAGGAAAAGGGTACTCTTTTAAACAAAGAATGCTAGGAAGATTGGATATTTATATTAAAAAAGACTATTAATTTGGACTCATACTTTTGTAAATAGACATGTGAAAATATTGGGGGAATGATAGAAATGTTTAAAATTGGTTTGTGAAGATGGTTACTAAACTCCGTAGATTTATTAAAAATCACAAAGACACACTATACACAGATAATGGGTGAACTTTATGGTATGTAAATCCTGTTGATACCTCAAAGTTATTTTTGGATGCCATACTCTAGGATCTTTTAGTCTTGATTGGAGCCGAGGGGTCTATATACATTTCAGTGAAACCAGATAGAGCTAACTGCTCTAAGTGAAGTTTAGTTAAATTAACTTAAGATTTCAAAGGAAGATCATATTGACCGAAACTGCAGAGATGAGTGAATGCTTTGTGGAGTTGATATCTGAATAGTTTCTTTGAGGTACAAGTGGGATTGGACCTACTGATAATAGATGAAAGCTTACGGTGTTCTGCCAGATTCATGGTGTCCAAAGAAGAATATTTAACTCCGGGACCAAAGACAGTCTCAGTCATTGAGCTTTGTGTAGTAGAAATGTTATTAAAGTAATAGTGACAGAAAGAAGCTTCTGACATAGACATCAGAAGCGGGTACAAATATTACCCGCTTTGCTAGTTTTAAGCGGGGAAATATATACTTTCCTGCTACTTGTTGAGAATAGAAGAAAAAAAAAAAACACCTCAAGACTGTGAAAATTTTGCCCAGACCCTTTCCCATAACATACATTCTGGGTTGACATCAGCACGAGAAGGAACAGTTTAACCCAGAGCTCAAGGTTGTGGAAGTTTTACCCAGACTTCCTCCTATAACATACATTCTGAGCTCAGAAAAAGTGTCCTTGAATGAGAGATTCTGTTGCCTTTGAGGCCTATGTGTCTAAGGCAAAAGAATGTGAAAAAGAAAAAATGTTCACCTCCTCTTTAAAGGGGCCTTAGCAACCCACTCCAGTGTTCTTGCCTGGAGAATCCCAGGGACGGGGGAGCCTGGTGGGCTTCCGTCTATGGGGTCACACAGAGTCGGACACGACTGAAGTGACTTAGCAGCAGCAGCAGCAGCAGGCTTGGACTGCTTATCAATTTGCTTAAATTAACTCTTTCACTGAGATGAATGGAAGAGAATTCCAGCCTCCCACCCACCCCCAAAAAAAAAAACCAGTAAAGTGAGAACAATATTACAAGCAATCAATCATTAGCGTGATTTATATTTTGTGTAACATTTGAGCAGGGTATTATTTTGATCAATAATAAGTAATGAAAAGGAAAAGTTTATGCTATTATGTCCAATATTCTTGATGTATGAGGTGGCTTGGTGATAAACAATCTGCCTGGCAGTGCAGGAGATTTAAGAGACGTGGGTTTGAGCCCTGGGTCAGGAAGACCTCTTAGAGGAGGAAATGGCAACCCATTCCAGTATTCTTGCTTGGAAAATTCCATGGGCAGAGGAGCCTGGCGGGCCACATTCCATGGGGCCACAAAGAGTCGGACACAGCTGAGTGACACTAAGCACAAGCACAATGAGCATTATAATGTATGTACTGGACCAAATGGAATGGGGAAAAAAAATTAGGAGAATAATGGGGAAGTTCAACTGTAAACTGTGGATGTAAAATACAGAGAATATTAAATACCCCTTGAAAAAATTAATAATAAGAATGCTATCAACATGCTAATGTTTTAGAAATTCTTACAATGAATGATCTTTGAGCCTTTACAAGGAAACGTGTGCTTTAGAACTTCAGTGGTTTCCATTGGTTTAAGCGAAGAATATAGAATTCAGAATCTATCATGATTGAGTTCATTCTACAGCCAACGAGAGAAGTCACTAAAACTGCAAATAGGACCAATGCACTTGCAGTAGACCTGTGATGGTTAATTATCTTGACATTATTATGGTCATTATTATAATTGCATATCAATTGTCACTAATCGACTCAGTCAGTCTAATGAAGCAAGAATGTAACTGGGAAGCTGTCAGTCAAAGGCTTTCTCTTGGGACCCAGGCTCTTGGAAGGATCTAGAGATGGTGAGGCCATAATCATCTCAGCATTTGAAATGGCAGTACCGAGATCAGATGCAAATGTGAACAAATCAATAGGATTTCTATTATAATGGCAGGAAAGAGGTTTTGAACAAGTGAGCAATTTAAGTGTAAACAAGTGCTCTGGAGAAGGCACTTAATGTGTAGAATGACTTAATATAAAATTTATCTCACTATGTAGAATAAAGACAAAATAAACAGACTTATGCATATAAAATAAACTGCTACATGACAGAAGAAACAAATGGAGAAAGTGTGGCAGAGTTAATATGCATCATTTGAAAATTGGCAAACAAAATGGAAAATAAAACTAATTTTACCTCAATGATAAAAAAAAAAAAAAAGAAATGGCAGTACCTTCATGGGAGAACTGGAGGCTGAGTACTTCTCAAAGCACCCAGAGAAGGGAAGGGTATTAGCTTAACAGTCTCAGGATTCCCCGAACTTTAACTCAACACTTGACTCTTTACTGCTAAGACCTTCAGATACAGCTTTTATTTTCTTACAACTCAGTATTATTTTAGTAAATTTAAAACTTGTTTGTCACTCCTCTAAGATCTTACAAGACCTCACTATTACCATCATTGTGACATCTACCTGACAAGTCAGATAATGCATTTAGACTTCTCTTATGAAAGTGTCTGGGACACAGTAAACACTCAAGGCACATGAACTATTTTTTCTAACTATTATTGGCCACCATTTGTTGATTGTCTACTATAGGCCAGGCACTTCACCTCCATTTTGAAAATGAGGAAGCAGAGGATCAGAGAGTCTAAGTAACTTACCAAAGCTCACAGAGCTAGTGGTTAGAGGGATTGATGGTTCAAGATTTCTTTTTTAAAAAATATTTATTTATTTGGCTGTGTCCAGTCTTAATTGTGGCATGTGGGATCTTTCCTTGATGCGCATGGCTTAGTAGTTGGAGCAAGCAGGCTTAGTTGCTCTGCCAGCAAGTGGTGTTTCAGGTCACCGATGAGGGATCGAACCTGCACTCCATGCGTTGCAAGGCAGATTCTTATCAACTGGACCACCAGAGAAGTCCCTGGCTCAAGCTTCCTCATACACTATTTCTACTTCTGAATATTATAATCTAGTACTACTTGGCATCGGATATATCATTGTCCACATAAAAGGTAATTTGGTTTTATTCATGTACATGTTTACATAACGTTTTCATTGTTTCTAATTAACTATAAAAGATAAAATGACAGCTATTTATTATCCATTTCGGAATTATTTTGAATGACTGTGTTTCTTTCAATTTTCTACATTTTTCTATTTCAGGAAGTTTTTCTTTCTATTGAGTGTTTTGGATAAATCTTCCTTAATCGTATTTTGACTCATCATGATTATTATCCAAAAGTTAAATTGAGGCACCTGACCTGCCTCTTGAGAAACCTGTATGCAGGTCAGGAAGCAACAGTCAGAACTGGACATGGAACAACCGACTGGTTCCAAATAGGAAAAGGTGTACGTCAAGGTTGTATATTGTCACCTTGCTTATTTAACTTATATGCAGAGTACATCATGAGGAACGCTGGGCTGGAAGAAGCACAAGCTGGAATCAAGATTGCCGGGAGAAATATCAATAACCTCAGATATGCAGATGACACCACCCTTATGGCAGAAAGTGAAGAGGAACTCAAAGGCCTCTTGATGAAAGTGAAAGAGGAGAGTGAAAAGGTTGGCTTGAAGCTCAACATTCAGAAAACAGAGATCATGGCATCTGGTCCCATCACTTCATGGGAAATAGATGGAAAAACAGTGGAAACAGTGTCAGACTTTGTTTTTTTGGGCTCCAAAATCACTGCAGATGCTGATTGCAGCCATGAAATTAAAAGACGCTTGCTCCTTGGAAGGAAAGTTATGACCAACCTTGATAGTATATTAAAAAGCAGAGACATTACTTTGCCAACCAAGGTCCGTCTAGTCAAGGCAATGGTTTTTCCCGTGGTCATGTATGGATGTGAGAGTTGGACTGTGAAGAAAGCTGATCGCCGAAGAATTGATACTTTTGAACTGTGGTGTTGGAGAAGACTCTTGAGAGTCCCTTATACTGCAAGGAGATCCAACCAGTCCATTCTAAAGGAGATCAATCCTGGGTGTTCATTGGAGGGACTGATGGTAAAGCTGAAACTCCAATACTTTGGCCACCTCATGCGACGAGTTGACTCACTGGAAAAGACTCTGATGCTGGGAAAGGTTGGGGGCGGGAGGAGAAGGGGACGACGGAGAATGAGATGGCTGGATGGCATCACCGACTCTGTGGACATGAGTTTGAGTGTACTCCGGGAGTTGGTGATGGACAGGGAGGCCTGGCGTGCTGTGATTCATGGGGTCGCGGAGAGTCGGACACGACTGAGCGACTAAACTGAACTGAACTGAACTGAAATTGAGTTTAAAATGTCCCATTGTTCTTATGTTTCCAGGATAATAGTAGATATTGTTTGAGAGTTACTTTTCCTTTCAAATAATAAATCCTAAATAAGCATTTTATTTTAATAATCATTCCTTTAACAACATTTTTCTTTTACATCTGCAACTGCCACTTCTGTTTTCAGATCAACTAAAATTCTGATGCTTCCATGACTACAATGAATAATTTCACTCCAAACTGCCATATCACATTTTCTGTGTGCCATATGAGAGCTCATAGAAGGCTTCCCAAACTACATCTCCTCAAATCTGACAGAATATATCATGATGACTCTATATGTCCTTTATGAAAAAACAATTCAGATAATGAGTTCTTAGCAAACGAAGATCTGCAAATGTTCTTGCTAGGAAAAAATATTCAAAAAGGAATTTGCATCAAGATATGGAAAATGAGGCTGTGATGACCGTAGCAGTAGGTGGTGCAGGCATTCAGGCTCTCTTTCCTGCCAGCGCATGGTCCATGGTGATTTTAGGACCTTCTTTAAGGACATCCACACAGCTGTATCTCCACCACTGTTATCTAATAGTTAAAATCTCTTCAAAAACTGCCCTTCCATCCACCATTAGGCATGAGTGTGTGTGTATAGTCACGACCAACTCCTTGTGACTCTATGGACTGTAGCCCATCAAGCTTCTCTGTCCATGGGATTTCCCAGGCGAGAATACTGGAGTGGGTTTCCATTTCCTCTTCCAGAGGATCTTCCTGACCCAGGGATCGAACCCATGTCTCCTGCATTGACAGGCGGATTCTTAACCACGGAGTCTCCTGGGGATGACATAGGATGAGATGGTTAGATGGCATCACTGACTCGATGGACATGAGTTTGAGCAACCTCCAGTGTTGGACAGGGAAGTCTGGCATGCTGCAGTCCATGGGGTTGCAAAGAGTCAGACGTGATTGAGCAACTGAACTGAACTGAGCCACCTGCTGCTGCTGCCGTTGCTAAGTCACTTCAGTCGTGTCCGACTCTGTGTGACCCCATAGATGGAAGCCCACCAGGCTCCCCCGTCCCTGGGATTCTCCAGGCAAGAACACTGGAGTGGGTTGCCATTTCCTTCTCCAATGTGTGAAAGTGAAAAGTGAAAGTGAATTCGCTCAGTTGTGTCCAACCCTTAGCCATCTCATGGACTGCAGCCTACCAGGCTCCTCCATCCATGGGATTTTCTAGGCAAGAGTACTGGAGTGGCTTGCCATTGCCTTCTCCTGGGAAGCCCACAATTAGACATACCATGTTTAAAATGTAGGGCTGTTGAAAGAACACTTAGGAGTGAATGAATTTTATTAAAGGTCAATGAGTCCACCTGTCTCCTAGCTTGTGGCAGTCCCGATGAGAGGGAACAGGAAGCAGAGGGATCTTGAGTGGAAGGAGAGAAATTGGGATAAAAGACACAGTAGGAAAATTTGCAGAATTATTACTAGGGTTTTGCCCAGTTTCCTACAATAGGACTAGGGAAAATAGAAGCCATAGGCAGAGCAGAAGAGGAGGGAATTTTTGACATCACCTATGATCACAGATACCTTCACTTTACATAATTTAGATTTTTCTTTTTCTAACACACCTAACTTCTAACAAAAACATCTCTTTTCCAGGGAATTTGTTATTCAATTGATAACTATCTAAGTAAAGACTAACATTTATCTGAGAATGTTAAATATATTTAAGTTAAGATTTTTTATAGCTTGCTGTTTATTTTTCTTAAGTTATCAGAATGCCAGTCTTTAAGTGGATGGCATATCACATAAGTTTTCATGCTCCTGATTATGTTTTTAATTTATTTTGAAATAGTTGCAGATATTATAAAAAAGTTACAAAAATAATACAGAGAATTTCTGTATATTTGCAAAATATCCTAAATGTTAACATTTGTTGCTTTTTCTTTCTCTCTCCCTATCTATGTAGGTTGTATTAATATTAATAATTAATTGACATACATTATATACATACACACCATTTTGAATCATTTTGTTGACAAACCCAAGTTTATGTAACTGATATACAGTGAGGCCAAACAAACCAAAACTGCAAAGGCTGGAGCAGAGAAAAGTTTATTGCAGGGCCATGCAAGGAGGAAAACTGGGTGGGTGGCTCATACTGAAAAACCCAAACTCACTAGTGATTTTCAGGGAATGTGATATTCAGCTCTAGCACTAGCTATGTGGTCTTGTGTAAGCCATTTAAACCCTCCAAAACTCAATTTTCTCAACTGTAATATGGAATAATCACATGAAATTATTTCCAAGTTCTCTTTCAGCTTAAGTATTTTAAGATTCTAAGATCTAAAGAAAAAATAAATAGCACATTCGGAAAAAAGCAAAGATAGTAAGATATTAAAATGTGACTAGATGCAAGAGCTGCTGAGCCAAAAGGAAGATAAAGTTTGAGACATAAAGAATCATCATAATTTTTAACATTTAAAAATTCACTTTAATGAAAACTTTAATGGTATAGAAAAATGGGTAGAATATACAGTTTTGCAATATTTTGGAACAAAGAAAGTAAAATCGAGGTAGTCAGTAAACTAAATATGACTTGCAGTTACTTAATAAATATATCTTGTGCTATGATGTCCATGAGAGGCAATCACAGCTTTGTACAAAGAAAATTCCTAAATTATAGTGCATAAGTCAAAAAAAAAATTAAGTTTAAAAATCTCTATCTACTGAGAGCCAATAAGTCATAGAAAAAGAATAAAGAAAAAAATATAACTAAACAAAGTCAACAACTCTGGAACAAACTCAAACAAAGAATAAGTTGATTATTTTAAATTTAACAGGAAAAAATATTTTCATTCACTGCTTTAAAAAAAAATACAGAAAACACTACTGATCATTATTGCATTTATAACTGGCTTGAATTCAAGCAAACCAGGCTTCGATCCCAGCCCAACCAAAGGACTGTGTGATCTGACCAACCTCTTAAACAGAGCAATAATTCCTTCCTTTGTGGCTTCTTGTCAAGATTGATTGTGATAAGTCATATAAAATATATCTCTTAGTGACTGGCACGTAATAAGGGTTCAAAAAGATGTTAACTGTCACATCAACCTTTCCATCATTCATATTCAGTCTCCTGCTTTGAGGAGGAAAAACAACAGCTTGAGTGGCAGGGATAAGTGAGGATGGGTTTACCAGAAGTCTAGAGAAAGAGCAGAAAAAGTCTGACAGATACTGGGGGTGCTGCTAATCCACCTTCCTGGACTAGTTAACAGGCCCCATTTCTTCAATGCGATTCTTTGAAAGATCACCTGACTTTCTAGCAACTCCCTTTTGGTTCTGTGTTAATAGATTTTTTTTCTTACTTTCAAAAAAAGAAGTTAATTTTTAAAAGAAACATTTACTTTTCTGTAGACCTTAATTTTTAGAGACTGAACAAGAGTCAGCAGTGATGATTAGCTATTAGCCTAAACACTGCTTTGTCATGAATAATACATTCCTTTGCCTTTCTCTTGTTAGGTGAATAAATTTCCTTAAAAGGAAAACTGAAACAAGGGTTTACGGCATACTTTTTTTAGGGATTTTTCTTAGGACCTATGAAATATTGTTTAGTCAGTGTCAGAAGAGCCAGCTTATTGGAAAAGACTCTGATGCTGGGAAAGATTGAAGGAAAAAGGAGAAGGGGGCGGCCGAGAATGCGATAGATGGTTAGATAGCGTTACTGACTCAACGGACATGAACTTGAGCAAACTCTGGGAGGTTGTGAAGGACAGGGGAGGCTGGCGTGCTGCAGTCCACGGGGTCACAAAGAGTCAGACATGACTGAGTGACTGAACAACAGTATCAGAAAAAGAGTCACTCTCATTGATTAAAGCAGAGCTATCATCTACTGAACCTATGCCATGAACTGCATTCATAAAATTACATATATCCTCCTAATGAGTCTATGAAATAGGATTATTATCACATTTTACAGACAGGAGCTCAGAATCAAAATGACTAGTTTTAAGTTCACAGAGACAAAATATGAGAGACTTAGAACCCAAACCTAAATCACCATGAACTCATCCACAGAGCTTCCACTGCCCTGGCTAAAAGGGACATCTGACTGCAGAAGAGAAATGATATGAGATGCAGTTTGCAAACCTAAACCCAGGCAATATTTCATAAACAGATTTTTATTTTGAATTTCCTTGAGACTTATTTTCAGGGTACATAATCAAGGGAATGAAAATAATGAAGGGAAAGGCTTATTTTTCCATTGCCAGATTATATTTGGTCTGGGGTAAAGGTAACACATTTTATTTTCAAGGCCTTGCTGAGAAATAATACACAGTATTTTAACTATATTTTTTATAGAACAAAGAAAATGGACAACATGTTGCCTATTTAATATTCTTGGGCTATTAATCACATGTGATTGATTTAAAGTGAATTTTTAAGAGTTTCTTAAATTTATTATTTACTTTTATTTTTGGTAAAATCCAGTAACCATATTTTCTGTAAAACAACAATCTCTAGCAGTATCTTTCCTTTTGCTATAAAAAACACGCACAAAATAAAATATGCACATCAATTAGACAAGGCAAATTGTGTAGCCTCTTAGAAAGACTTGAGTTAGATTGGACCTTCTTTTGATTAATGGGCATTCTTTAAACGAATTAGCCCAGATTCTGCCCAGGAGCATAGTATGGGCATCCCAGGGGGATGCAGTCGAACAAGTCTGAATGCAGAATATCTGTCTTCATCATCAAATACTGTTCAAAAGCAATTGGTTTTGAAGCACCGTTAAGACAGGGGTCACCAACTCCAGTGCCTCCAGGAGATAGGCAGGTGATACAAATGAGTCAAGTGGGCTGGATGGAAGAAAGCATCTAAAACATTGTGGTGACAAATGGCACCTGACACTTGGCCATGGTGTCAGGGGGGTGACCTGGAGCCACGTGATCATGGCAAACTGGCCATCAAAAGGGGCAGCTGCTTTTCAGTTCTGGCAGACTGAGGCCATCTGGGAATCAAGGGCCAATGCTCTCAGATCATCTGATTTTTAAAGAGAAATTAGAATTTCAAATTTTGATGTATCATCTTCTAATCTTTATGTTGACAATTAATTTTAAAAATGCTATTTGGACCAATTTAAAAAACCACCCATGGACCACATCTGGCCAGCAGGCTACCAGTTTACAGATTTAAGCAAGTAAGATAATAGTAATAGAAATAACACCTGAAAATGATATCATAGTTTTGAATTCTCATATCCATATTAGATTTCATATACACTAAAAATACACTTAAGTTGTACTTTCCCAAAAGAAACAAAAGGATGGTATAAGCCTAGGGTTCTAGGTGAAACCATAACGTGTATTTCTCAGTATGTAAACTATACACTGTCTACTCCAGAATTAACTAAAGAGCTTATTTAAATGTGCATACTGGATTTGCATTAATTAGGTCTCAGGTGGCTTCTAGCAATCTGACTTTGTTCAAGCACCCTAATCCCCAGATGATTCTAATAGTTGTTAATGGAGTTCGTCCCTTGGAGAATTTGCAGGCTATGTGGTCATTTTACTGCCAGTCGTAACTTCTGCATCTTCCCTATTTTCCCAGGCAGAGACAGCTGTGATTTAAAGAGGGTTCGGTTTTGGATCCTTTGGATGCCTGCTTAGTTGGATGATCATAACACATCTGTGCTTTGGGGTCATTCAGTCCCATAGTTACAGGTTGATACCTCATAATGACAAATGTCTACCCCATTAGCCTGCAGTTCATGGTTGCTCAGTTTATGTCTTCATTTAGCTAATGTCTTAGTGGGTTATTTCCTCGTGGCTCCCTACTGAGTTTCAGTGTAATGTACCTGATCAGTGCCCAGTAAGTAATTTTTGATTGACTATTATAATGCATTAATTAGAACATTGTCAACGAGGCCTACCAGATCAACTGTCTGTGACTGAACTGAATAATCATTTACTTTAACCCACCAGGCATTTTAGTTAAGCCAATAATTTGACTAATTTTTAGCTCTCAGAAGATTGTTTGATGACATTTGACCAAATGAACCCATCCCCAAATGATTAATATAACTTCTGACCTTGCCTGCTCATACCTTCACGGAGTAAACATATTATTAGGAGTATGTAACTCACTATGTGCTGTCATACAGGACAAAAATAGTATCATCAAAGTGGTATTGTCACACCATTTCAGACACTGAAAACAATAGCTGTAGAAAATGCTGATAGAATGACATGTTCAATGAGCTCCACATTTTAGCGTGCCTAGGGAAAACCACAATTGAAATGTAAATTGTCATTTTGCTTCAGTGAAAAATCAACCAAAATGCAAATTTTCTTTTAAAAACATTGAGAATGGGGAAAGGTATTAAACCTGTGTTTTCTGTCTCGTGTTCACACCCTGTAAATGACAGCATCTTGGATACAGGGCACAGTTAAAAAGATTATTCATTCCTTAGCCTGGACTATAGGTAGGGACGTTTCTTTATTCCAACATTGTTAAACAAAAGAAACATTCGACCTCCAAGATAACCTTCGCCAGAAGATAAACTGATAATTCCTTGCACAAATTGCCTTTTTTTTCATCATTTCCATTCCAGTCTAGTTAATGCAACCAGTTCTGCAGTTCATAATATTCAAATATGCTACTTGGGCTCTGGACACAGTGATAGGTCTTGAATTCTCCCTTGCAAAGGTGAAGTGACATTGAATCTGTCACAGTCTCGTCTAAGTCAGCAAGATGGCACTGTATAATATCTTTAGAAATACTAAGTTAAGAAGTCCATGGGGAAGAAGGTGAAAAGAAGGTCAGCTACTGACATAAAATCAGACTTCAGATGTGATGACCTTTCATCAGAGGCTTTGTAGCCTGCAAGTCAGCATAACATTATTGAATCCACCTCCTAGCTGAAGCCAGATACGTTGATAAAGACAGCCCAACCTGCACACTAATAGAGAAGCCATCAGCATTACCTCACAAATGAGACACCCAAAGCAGTTCTTTTTGTAAAACAAACAAAACTTAAAGCTATAAATGCCCACTTTTATTTTTACTTCCTTCACTTCAAAGTGTCGACTTTTATTTTAATGTCTGAAGAACCCATGAATGTATTACAACTTAGAGAAAGATAAGAATTAGCCTTTGGTAGCCAGAGTCTTGAAAGTTACACTTTGAAGAATTCCTGGAAAATTCAGTCTTCCAACTGACAAGCAACTGGACTAATAATAACAATAAGCACTTTAGTTTTGCTAGAGACAAATCTAGTGACAACTCTTCAAATAACCCTTTTCCTCCATCAAAAAGAATTAATGAAGTGGAATAGAGATCGCAAGTTTTAATTTTTACTTTTGCCTCATGTCATGTAAGTAGAGTTTATGGTCTTTAGAATCAATTGACCTTGATACACTTCAATTAATACAATATAAAAATTCCCCAAAGATTTCTACGTTACCTAGAGGAATTAAACAGTAAAATATTCAATGCATTTTTAAAGCTCAGATGAAATGTTTCAGTTCAGTTCAGCTCAGTCACTCAGTCGTGAGTGACTCTTTGTGACCCCATGAATCACAGCACGCCTGGCCTCCCTGTCCATCAACAACTCCCGGAGTTCACTCAGACTCATGTCCATCGAGTCGGTGATGCCATCCAGCCATCTCATTCTCTGTCATCCTCTTCTCCTCCTGCCCCCAATCCCTCCCAGTATCAGAGTCTTTTCCAGTGAGTCAACTCTTTGCATGAGGTGGCCAAAGTATTGGAGTTTCAGCTTTAGCATCAGTCCTTCCAATGAACCTCCAGGACTGATCTCCTTTAGAATGGACTGGTTGGATCGCCTTGCAGTCCAAGGGGCTCTCAAGATGAAATGTTTAGTAACTGTATTATCTGATGTGCTGATCCTTATTTTAGAAAAGAATGTCCAAACTAGATGCAAAGAAGGATTCCAAAAGCAGATTCTAGGAAATTGCTCATAACACACCATTATTTTGAGTTATAAAAATAATCTTCACCATGCTTATTGCAGAAATTAGCTTATATAATTACTGATGAGAAATTTCATGACAAAAACCAATGTTACTTACCAACAATTTGAATTAATAATGAATAAAGATTAAGAGAAGAAAAATTAATTAGGTTAGAGTTTGAGCAAAGAAAAGAACTTCAAGCCAGTTTTCCTTAAAACTGATCCAATGAGTACACTTTAAAAAATGGCATTGGGAGGGACATCCCCCGTGGGCCCAAAGCAGTCTCTGAAAATTGTGTCTTAGTGTCCAGCTGGTATACAGATCTGTCTTCTGACGTTGGGCAGTTTCTGTAGCTAATCATATGAGCAGTCAAATAGATCAAGGAGCACAGAGTGACTGCCAGAAACTGCCCACTCCCTGGAGGATGGCAAGGATGCCCACCTGGAGGGTGGCTTTTTTGCTGCTTGTGAGGCCTGTAGCCCTGGACTCCTCTCTATATTCTATGCAAAATTTGTATCAGCCAACTAAGTCACCCTTGTGGGCTTGAGGGATTGCGAACTGGCACAAACATGCTGACTTCCAGCTACTACTTTTTCTGTGCATAATATAGTCTTCCATTTCTTTAAAAAAAAAAAAAATTGTAAAAAGTAGTCAGACGTCCCGCCACCCTCCCAACTGCTAAGGATCAAAATCCCAGTCATCTTTGACTTCTGTCTTACAACTGTTCCAAACAGCTGGCTGTTTTCAAAGTCCAGTATCCCCACCTCTGAGTTGTTTCTCTTTTTTTCCCCCACATATGTTCCTTCCTCCTCATTTCTATCACCATGAACCTAACCCAGGCCCTCATTATCTCATTTGATCTTTTGAAACAGGTTTCTATCTAACCTACCTTGCCCAAGATTTCCATTTTATTCTGTTTTCAGATCTGCTCATGTTAATTCCCCTGTTTATCATAAGTACTCCTTATTATTTGCCAAGTAATTCCAAACTTTTTGATCTGCATTCCAAGTCAGCCGTGTGGGCCCTCGAGGTTAATGTAAAAGCATTCAGTTCTACAATGGGGTACTGAGTGCTTGCTATGAGTGATTCTCAAATGAAGAGGAACCTCTTCTCCTCAAAGAGTTTATAGTCCCTGCTTCTCAAAATGGAACTGTGATGATTATGAGGTGATTAATCCCTTACATGCATGATCTCATTTATAGACAGGCGGTGTATTCCTTTTCTTCCAGTCCACAAAGAATGCCTGCTTTTCTTCATGACTTTCCCACCATTGTTCAAATAGTTATCCATGCCTGGAATGCTCTCTTAAGCCATCTTTATTCAACACATATTTGTCTGGAAATATATTTAACTTGTGCCTTCCCAGGTAGTGGCTAGTGGTAAAGAACCCACCTGCCAATGCAGGAGATGTAAGAGATGTGGGTTCGATCCCTAGGCTGGGAAGATCCCCTGGAGATCTTCAGTATTCTTGCCCAGAGAATCTCATGGACAGAGGAGCCTGGTGGACTATGGTCCACAGTGTCGCAAAGAGTTAGACATGACTGAAGCACACATGCATGCCTATTTAACGTATGTAACTTGTGATACTTAAGAAAAATAAAGTAAGTTAAGGTGAGAGTAGACCTAGCAAACTCTTACCCCTTCTTGAAGGATAAAAGTTCTATGATCCTCACCACTATATGGTAGGCCCCGTTCTGCAAGGGATGAGGGATTAAAGATGAGACAGATGACTGCTGGGAGTAATCCCATTCAAAATACATAGCTAAGACAACAATAATGATGGTGACTAAGATTTATAAAGCATTGATAATATAGGAACTATCTGTTTAAAATCTCACAATGGCCCAATGAGATAACCATTATTATTCCCATGTTTTTAATACTTGAGACATGAGGCAGGTTAGATAAATTATCAACATTTACAATGATGGTAAACGGCAGAGCCAATTGAACAAGACAATTCAGTTCTAAGGAAGGCTTAATTGTCTTCTATGAATTAATCCACAGAGGATCAGGGTGCTCTTGGCACCTGATGAAGAAAGTGAATGCTGTGTAAATGCCTAGTAAATTTCCATGTTGATTACCTCTCTGCCTCCAACCTTTTCTAAGTCCATCCTCCAAAACTACAGAGTGATCTAACTACAAAGTCCAACTTTGTCATTACCCTGATTAAATAATTTAATGGCTCCAAGGCAATGGCACCCCTCTCCAGTACTCTTGCCTGGAAAATCCCATGGACGGAGGAGCCTGGTAGACTGCAGTCCATGGGGTCTCGAAGAGTTGGGACACGACTGAGCAACTTCACTTTCACTTTCATGCATTGGAGAAGGAAATGGCAACCCACTCCAGTGTACTTGCCTGGAGAATCCCAGGGATGGCAGAGCCTGGTAGGAGGCCGTCTATGGAGTCACACAGAGTTGGACACGACTGAAGTGATTTTGCAGCAGCAACTGCCGGATAAACTATTATCATTCATTGCTCTCTAGTGAAATTCACAAAGTTTACCTTAACTCTCAGTTTAAGAAAACCTCTACCCCAAATCTAAGCACAAGGGTAAGCTTATTCTACTTTGTTTTATTAGTCATTATGAAGAAATCCTTCAGTTCAGTTCAGTTCAGTTTAGTTCAGTCGCTCAGTTGTGTCCAACTCTTTGCGACCCCATGAATCACAGCACGCCAGGCCTCCCTGTCCATCACCAACTCCCGGAGTTCACTCAAACTCATGTCCATAGAGTCAGTGATGCCATCCAGCCATCTCATTCTCTGTCGTCCCCTTCTTCTCCCGCCCCCAATCCTTCCCAGCATCAGAGTCTTTTCCAGTGAGTCAACTCGTCGCATGAGGTGGCCAAAGTATTTCAGTTTCAGTTTTAGCATCAGTCCTTCCAATGAACACCCAGGACTGATCTCCTTTAGAATGGACTGGTTGGATCTCCTTGCAATCCAAGGGACTTTCAAGAGTCTTCTCCAGCACCACAGTTCAAAAGCATCAATTCTTCGGTGATCAGCTTTCTTCACAGTCCAACTCTCACATCCATGCATGACCTCTGGAAAAACCATAGCCTTGACTAGACGGACCTTTGTTGGCAAAGTAATGTCTCTGCTTTTTAATATACTATCTAGGTTGGTCATAACTTTCCTTCCAAGGAGTAAGCGTCTTTTAATTTCATGGTTGCAATCAGCATCCGCAGTGATTTTGGAGCCCAAAAAATAAAGTCTGACACTGTTTCCACTGTTTTCCCATCTATTTCCCATGAAGTGATGGGACCAGATGCCATGATCTTTGTTTTCTGAATGTTGAGCTTCAGGCCAACCTTTTCACTCTCCTCTTTCACTTTCATCAAGAGGCTTCTTAGTTCCTCTTCACTTTCTGCCATAAGGGTGGTGTCATCTGCATATCTGAGGTTATTGATATTTCTCCCAGCAATCTTGATTCCAGCTTGTGCTTCTTCTAGCCCAGTGTTCCTCATGATGTACTTTACTAGATGTCATTGATAGACCGTCTACAAGGAAGTTCAGTTTTTTATCCACAGAAATCTGTCCTTGGGTGTATTACAGGAAAGTCAGGAGCAACTCATGGAGGCAAAGGGGTAGAATGGTTAAAGATAAAGCTCTGGAGCCAGGGTTTGGAATCATGGCACTTTGAATTAAGATTCTTTGAGCCTTATTTGCAGCAATGTCAAGTGCAATTTGAGAAACACATTTTTCTTATAGGGTTGCTGTGAGGACTGAATGAGAAAACATATTATAGGGCTTAAAACAATGGCTATATAGAAATTCTGAAGCAAGTGATAACCATTACAAGTTATTAAAGTTCTCCTTGTTCTACACTTGTTATATTAAACATCATGGTTTAATTCCAGTAGTAATACAAGAATGTAGTTGAAAAAACAAACAAGCACTGTAAGAGAACATGGGAAAACAGAGTCCCTTTCCCAGAGAAAACCACTGTTAAGATTTGTTTGCCCTTCGAGAGTTTCTCTATGTATAAACATATACCTGAGATTTTTAAAAAACACAAATGAGAGCATTTATAATACAGTTTTGTACCCTGACTTTTTTTCCTGTGAGAATTGTTTCACAGTGATACAAATAAATTTCCTAAATTATCTTTAATGGCTATGCAGTATTTCAACATGTAAATATGGAATAACTTATTTAATAAGTTCACTATTGATGGACATGTATGTTGTTTTCAGTCACTTTCTATGACAAGACAAATTTCAATGAATATCCATGAATGATTATTTCCATAGAATTCACTCCTGTAAGTGGAATTGCTGGATCAAATGGCATATACATTCAAAATTTGTATAGCTCTTGTTCAACTGCCTTCTGAAGAGCTGAAAGATTAATATACTCTTATTCAGTTCTAGTACAGAGAAGTTATTTAAATACATTCCTTATAAACCACTTCCATTTTCTTAAGCTCATTTCCTCACTGTCCCAGAAAATCCCAAGTTACATTCCTTCTTCCTTGCTATAAACTTGTTTTGCTTCTAGCCTAGAATTACGTTTCTTCTCATTTATCCATCTCATCCTACATACCTGCAGTAGTAGGACACACTCGGTTGCAAGTAACAAAGCTCAAATGAATCCAGCTTATGGAAAGTAAAAGGGGAGAAGAGGAAAACTACTGAAAGGATTCTAGGTAGTTCACAGAACTGAAGGACAAGCTGCAAGTTCCCAGGGCAGTTCCAGAAACAGAAGACTGGAGCCTTCACACACTCCTCTAATTATCCATCCTCAACTTCATGTATCTCTGAATGACTTCATTCTCTTCTACGGTAGACGGGTGAGGCCCATAACTGTCAAAAAAATGTGAAAATTTAAATAAAAGGCTGCACATCATAAACATGAAACTTCAAAAGATGTTTTGCACTGGTAATTTCTGGTTCTGTTGACTTCTGGTGTCTTCTTGTCTTTCATTATATAGAATTCGATGAAGTTTAGAAAACACTGACACAATGTCCAGAAAAATAACTTCTCCCAAATATCAGAGAATCAAGATTCCACTTTTCTTCGTTACAATAATGTCCTTTAAGTGAAAGCTGTCCAGCAACTATTTCAGGAACATCTTTTCCCCACCTGCATGACTAGAATATGTTGGTCGTGCCTCTTCCTCACGCTCTCCGTGGTCCTGAACCATCTGGTGGTGCTTCATTTTAGAGTCAGTTGAAATGTGATAGGAAGGGAATTAGGGAAAAGAGAAATTGAAAAGGCTGTTAGGGAGACAGAAAAGATTTTTGTAAATTTTATTGCCAATAAATAAATCACAATTAACCCTGGCCAAACTGAAAGAGAATAAGCAATTTTGGTGGGAAGCATTGCAATCTGTGCAAATATTCATATGCACAAGCAAGATTGCATGGTGATATTGTCACCGGGCTTATTTAACTTAAATGCAGAGTACATCATAAGAAACGCTGGTATGGATGAAGCACAAGCTGGAATCAAGATTGCTGGGAGAAATATCAACAACTTCAGATATGTAGATGACACCACCCTTATGGCAGAAAGTGAAGAAGAACTCAAAAGCCTCTTGATAAAAGTGAAAGAGGAGAGTGAAAAAGGTGGCTTAAAACTCAATATTCAGAAAACAAAGATCATGGCATCTGGTTCCATCCACTTCATGGGAAATAGATGGAGAAACAGAGGAAACAGTGGCTGACTTTATTTTTGGGGGGGGGCTCCAAAATCACTGAAGATGGTGACTGAAGCCATGAAATTAAAAGATGCTTGCTCCTTGGAAGAAAAGTTATGACCAACCTAGACAGCATATTAAAAAGCAGAGATTGTCTAGTCAAGGCTATGGTTTTTCCAGTAGTCATGTATGGATGTGAGAGTTAGACTATAAAGAAAGTTGAGCACTGAAGAATTGATGCTTTTAAACTGTGGTATTGGAGAAGACTCCTGAGAGTCCCTTGGACTACAAGGAGATCCAACCAGTCAATCGTAAAGGAAATCAGTCCTGAACATTCATTGGAAGAACTGCTGTTGAAGTTGAAACTCCAGTACTTTGGGTACCTGATGTGAAGAGCTGACTCATTTGAAAAGACTCTGATGCTGGGAAAGTTTGAAGGCAGGAGGAGAAGGGGACAACAGAGGATGAGATGGTTGGATGGTATCACCAACTCAACGGGCATGAGTTTGAGTAAGCTCTGGGAGTTGGTGATGGACAGGGAGGCCTGGTATGCTTCGGTCCATGGGGTCGCAGAGTCAGACACGACTGAGTGACTAAACTGAACTGAACAGGCAAGATCTCTGATGCAAGTGGGCAGATCATCACTGAGCAAGGGTGAGATGGCTCAACTGCCATTCTCAGTTGACCCAAAACAAATTATACATGGGTTTTCTTGATTTTTTTACTTTTATATCATGATGAGAAAATTGCAGAACTGAAACAATAGTAAAGTCTTCCAATTCACAGATATATGTGTTTAAGTATATTTAGTAATTCTCTAAATATTCAAGAGTTATGGATTTTACTCACTGGTAAATTGTGTGTCCACCAATGATATAAAGGGCTTCCCTTGTGGCTTAACTGGTAAAGAATCCACCTTCAATGGGGGAGACCTGGGTTTGATCCCTGGGTTGGAAAGATCCCCAGGAGAAGGAAATGGCTACCCACTCCAGTATTCTGGCCTGGAGAATTCCATGGACTGCGTAGTCTGTGGGGTCACAAAGAGTGGGACCCAACTGAGCGACTTTCACCAGTGATATAATCATTTCAGTTTTACATAATTATATTGTTGGGTATTGATTAATTTTACATAAGATTTTGTTTCTTATTTTTCCAGTTTAACATGAAATGCTGATGTTGATATTTGTCCTCTGAACATGCTAAATTATTTTCCATTAATCTTTAAAAGTAATTCAACCTTTTGGCTGGAACTGCCTTCTTCCAGCAATTCACCAAAATGACCAGCACGAAGGGAAAGAGGAGGGCACCCTTCACATGTTCTCTAGGACTTTTGGAGAACTTGGAATTGTTCCTTTGGCTGCTGCTTCTGCTACTGCTACTAAGTCACTTCAGTCATGTCCGACTCTGTGTGACCCCATAGACGGCAGCCCACCAGGCTCCCCTGTCCCTGGGATTCTCCAGGTAAGAATACTAGAGTGGGTTGCCATTTCCTTCTCCAATGTGTGAAAGTGAAGTCGCTCAGTCCTGTCTGACTCTTCGTGACCCCATGGACTGCAGCCTACCAGGCTCCTCCGTCCATGGGATTTTCTAGGCAAGAGTACTGGAGTGGCTTACCATTGCCTTCTCCTTTGGCTACATACATGCAAATCTATAAGAAGGGTGATATGGTAGATATCAAGAGAATGGGTAATGTTCAGAAAGGAATGCCCCAGAAATGTTATCATGGCAAAACTGGGAGAGTCTATATTACCCAGCATGCTGCTGGCATCACTGTAAACAAACAAGTTAAAGGCAAGGTTCTGGTCAATAGAATTAATGTGTGTATCAAGCATATTAAGCCCTCCAAGAGCCGAGATAGTTTCCTGAAATGTGTGAAGGAAAATGATCAGTAAAAGAAGGGGCTTGGGTTCAGCTGAAGCAAGTTTCCTCCACCCAGAGAAGTACACTTTGTGAGGATCAATGTTAAGGAGTTAAAAACAGTTCTAACAGTTGAACTGCTGGAGCCCATTCTCTATAAATTCATGGTATGATGGGTGTAAAAATAAAGACCTGGACTGTATAAATGTTTCTCTTAATTGAGGAGAGGTGTTATGTCCTCTCCCCAAGGAAATACTTAAAGCACATTGTAATTGTGTCCAAATTCAGTGGGTGCCGTCTTCTCACATTTAGTTATTTTCTTCCTGAAAGATATAAAACAGTTTGTTGGTTGGTATGTTCTGTTGGTTAATAAATTGTCAGATAGTATTTATATAAAAAAGTAATTCAAGATAAAGAGGAAAGCTGTTATTTGTTACTGGGAAAATTTTAAATCAGTAAAGTTTAATAAATCTAGAAGTAGATTTCTAGAAGTAAACTGTCATCTGAAACTATTTTTTAAAAGGATAGGTAAAAATGAGGACATATTATTTTGGAAATCTTTTCTATAAATTTCTCTATCCCTCTCTCTTCCCCTCTCCCCTCTCTCAAAACTTTAAGAAATGTCTAGAAGTTTACATTACAGGCACCAGAAGGTTAACAGTCAAACTTTTCACAGTGTAAGTCATGACACCTGAATGTGCTTGGAAATTAATTTAGTAGATCTTATCAAGCTTTGGAGAAGGAAAAGGCAACCCACTCCAGTGTGCTTGCCTGGAGAATCCCAGGGATGGGGGAGCCTGGTGGGCTTCCGTCTATGGGGTCGCACAGAGTTGGGCACGACTGACGCGACTTAGCAGTAGCAGCAGCAAGCTTTGGAAGAAAAAGAGCCATGGGAGCAAGAGATGGGGACAGAAAGAAATTAGAATGATCTGAGTGCATTACAAAGAGTAAGAATAAGTTTGTTTTGGTTAAGCGTACCCGTGGACAGGGCTTGAGGTACATGATTTGTAAATGTATTTTTGCTGTAAAGTGAAAAGTGAAAGTCGCTCAGCCATGTTCGACTCTGCGACCTCACAGGCTACACAGTCCATGGACTTCTCCAGGCCAGAATACGGGAGTGGGTAGCCTTTCCCTTCTCCAGGGGATCCTCCCAACCTAGGGATCAAACCCAGGTCTCCCACATTGCAGGCAAGTTCTTTACCAGTTGAACCACAAGGGAAGTCCTTTTTTCTTTTTTTGCTCTGGGTCATGATCAAAAGTTTTTAAGAAATATGGTAGAGTATTTCTGAATAAAACTGTTGACAGAATGTAGCAATTACTGGAGTTCAATCCATAGGAGTTTCATAATATCCTCATTTAAAATACACAGTCTAGATGCAGGCTAATGAGTAGTGTTCAAATCTTAGCACACATAAAATTCCTGGGAGTAGGGGTAGGAAATGGGGAAGGGCACGTGGACCTACAGAACATCCAATTTTGTGACCCTGTGGGGAGAGGGCTAGCGGGGGGTAGTTAGGGAATATGTAAGCTTTGAGTTTAACAAGCACCCAGGTGATTCTGATGTGGGTGGTCCTCTGCCCATCTGAAGAGCCACATCCTGCAACACCGCTGGTAGCTATGTAATTACCCTGGTGGCTCAGAGGATAAAGCATCTGCCTGCAATGCAGGAGACCCGGGTTCGAGCCCTGTGTCGGGAAGATCCCCTGAAGGAGGAAATAGCAACCCACTCCAGTATTCCACGGACAGAGGAGCCTGGTGGGCTACAGTCCACAGGGTCGCAAAGAGTCGGACGTGACTGAGTGACTTCACTTTCACTTGAGTTCAGATTAACTCCTATCTTCCTAATCCACACATAGCAAATATGTCTAAACTTCTAATCAGCTGGTTTTTGTTTTTTAAAATGAAGGACCTGAAGTCATGAGCCCCAATTTGAAGTTTGAGGAACTATTTTTAAAAAAGAGAGAGAGAAGAAAAAAAGATGGTTTTTAATCTTGCATTTAAGGAGAGAGTGTGAGAAAAGTGAGGGTCATGTGGATCCAGCAATTCTTTGTTAGTAAAACCTATTAGTTTTTACCTCTAGAGTCCTGGGTACGTGGATGTTAAGTCACTTCAGTGGTGTCTGACTCTTTGCGACCCTGTGAACTGTAGCCTGCCAGGCTCCTCTGTCCCTGGGATTCTCCAGGCAAGAATACTGGAGTGGGTTGCCAAGCCCTCTTCCAGGAGATCTTCCTGAACCAGGGATCAAACCCCGTGTCTCTTATGTCTGCTGCACTGGCAGGTGGGTTCTTTACCCTAGTCACCTAACAGAGGCATTGAAAATTCATCACTGCTTCAATTTCTGTTAAGAAACAAATATTATTTTGAAGACATTTTTTAGTTATCATGTTTTATGCTGAGTACACTGCACCAAAAAACAAACAAAAAAATCACAACAACTTTAAGGTGAAAGATAAGGCAAAATCAACAAGAAGTGTTATAAAGTTTACAAACCCTTCTAGGCATGTACTTTTTTTGCATAAAACATATGTCTCTTTAAATACAAGAAACAGCTGAGGATTCTCTCTTTAGATTAACTAACTTATCAACAGATTTGATGGCACTATCTAAGATGACAAATTGCCAGACCTCAATCCTCACCAAAGAATGCAAACGAAAATGAAAACATATCTTTTGGATAAGTGTCAGTTATTAAGGACTAACCTAAAAAAAATCACCAATTGGTAAAATTTGTGAAATGGAAAAATTAAACAGTGGCATAAAGTTTTCACCTCCTCCCTTTTCTTCAACCTCATCCATCTACTTATTTCTGGCTTAGTGCTCAGTCATGTCCGACTTTGTGACCCCACCAATCTTCTCTGTTCACAGGAGTTTTCAGGCAAGAATACTGGAGTGGGTTACCATTTCCTTCTCCAGGGCAGCTTCCTGATGCAGGGATCGAACCCTTGTCTCCTGTGTTGGCAGGCGAATTCTTTACCACTGAGCAAAGCCCCTTATCTCTGGTTTAATTTATATCAAAACCAAAAAACGTCTTAAATTGTCTTTTGAAAGTATTAGTGTCTTTCTGAAATCCTGTTTCCAAAGTATTTAATTTTCCTGTGTGCCTAAACCAGTGATTCTCAAATTTTACTGTAAGTAACATTCTCTGTGGGGCTTCCTCGATGGCTCAGGGGTAAAGAATGTGTCTGCAGTGCAGGAGACTCAGGTTCGATCCCTGAGTGGGTAAGGTCCCCTGGAGGAGGAAATGGCAACTTACTTCAGTAATCTTGCCTGAAAAATCCCATGGACAGAGGAGCCTGGTGAGCTACAGTCCCGTCGTCACAAAGAGCTGGATCATCACTCACAGTGCATTTATAATCACACTTTGGAAAACACTAACACAAATGTTTGAGACAGAATTAACTCTTCCCACTTGTCAGAGAGATTTGATACTTGGGATTGAAAAGAGAGAAACCTCCATGCTGTATTGTCCTAGTTAAGTAGATTTTTTTTTTTTTATTGCTGTTGTTCTTGGTATGCATACAATCCTAAAATATAAGTATCTTGCTTGACTTTCACAGCATCATATTACTGTGCCTTTAACGGAACCATCAGTCACCTAGAACTTCACTACTGAAAGTGCACTGCCCACATCTACCCTCTAGCAGAATCAGCATTACTGGGAGTATGTAAAAAATGCAGACTTCACCCTGCCCTAGACCTTCTAAATCAGAACCTGCATTTTAACAAGATCCTCAGGTTTGAGATGCATTGATCTTGCACATTTTGCAGCTAAATGTGACTTTTCAGCTCACTATTTTAATTTCACTATTTCACATTTTTAATCTAAAAGGATGAAAGATATTAATTACAAGAGAAAATAAGGTTATTAAGGAGAGAGACAACTGAAGGGCCCCAAGCTGACTCTGTGACTTATGACTTTTAAAATCAGAAGGCAGTTGGTTTTTATGGAATCTCACCTGAGATCATGGTGCTCTGTAGATCACAGAGGCCTGAGACCCCAGTGCCCTGAACCGTATTCGTTTGTCTCTCTTCACTGTAAGCTTCTCGTGGGCAGGATCCTCTTAGGGTATTTAAATCTTCCGTGGCCAGCCTAACGCCCAACCCAAGGAGGTGCTCAAAATGCCTGAATGGGAAAAAAAAAATTGCCAATCACTTATGAATTATATTCACCCTTCAGGTTCAAGCTTAAGGTTCCTTTCCTGCAAAATATTTCTTTAGTTATTTTACCTAGCATAATCTCCACCTTCTCTAAGTAAATACCACTTATTTGACATTTAATGCTAGTGGTAAATAACCCACCTGCCAATGTAGGAGATGGAAGAAATGAAGGTTTAGTCCCTGGGTTGGGAACTTCCCCTGAAGGATGACATGGCAACCCATTCTAGTATTCTTGCCTGGAGAATCCCATGGACAGAGGACCCTGGTAGGTTACAGTCCATAGGTCCCAAAGAGTCAGACACGACTGAAGTGACTTAGCATGCTCATGCATGCACACGCGCGCGCGCACATACACACACACTTTAGTTATCAATTATCTTTATTTTATGTCTCTTATTAGCCCACCAAAACTGTAAAAATCTGCTTCTTCTTATACTTTTCATACTGTCTTGCAGAGTAGGCATTCAAATATTGTTTACTACTGAAAGCAATCTTAAAATTTAAAAAAACCACTAAAGTTAGAAAATCTACACAATTTTATTTTCCTCCAGGCATCATTCTAAATTGTCCAAACTAATTCTAGAGTTGGTAATATTCAAACAGCTCCTCCAGTTGTGATCTATTTCACTGAAGTAAAGCATCACTTTGATATAAGAAATTCTCATTTCAGTTATTTTTGCCAGTAACTTATACTTCTGTATGTCGTGGGTTCGATCCCTGGGTTAGGAAGATCCGCTGGAGGAGGAAATGGCAACCCACTTCAGTATGTTTGCTTGGGAAATTCCATAGATGGAGGAGCCTGGCTGGCTAGAGTCCATGGGGTCGCATGTCTCTCAGACATAACTGAGAGACTAATCCTGTCACACTTTAGCCTGTTATGCAAGTGTCCTATAGATGGCAGCATTGAGCAATAGATTAGTATTTGGTAAGGATGCTGTTTTGTTTTCTGGGAATTTTCAGTTGGGAGTCAATTTTTCATACAGTGTATTTCATTATAGTACACCAAAAGACTAATTTAACATAGGCTGGCAGGATAATACTTGTACCTGCTCAAAATTATTTCAGTTAGTTTCCACAAAAGCATCCTTTCTATTCTGTATATAAACCATATATGCATTTCCGGAGTTAGCGCAACCCATTAACAAAAGAAAAAAGTAAAGAAATATGAATTACTACAGTATAATTTTAATTAACTATTAAACACCTTTAACATTGGTAGTAAAACATCAGCAAGTCGGAAGAAAGGACAAGAACATCTTACCATCAGTGATTATCTATGATGGGAAATCCATTGATTTGAAAAAAAGAGTCAACAATCTGACTTATTTCATGATTTCTAATGAATATATTAGCCACTGAAGTTGTGCTTTTAAAGTAGAGATCCTTTCTCACAGTTTTTTTAAAAAAGCTTTTATAATAAAAAAAAAACATTTTTATATGATCAAAATTCTAACCTTTCTGTGAAGATTTTTCTAAAATATTTGCAAATTAAGTTTATCTTTCAGACCTCTCTTTCTCCTAGAAAAGAGTATTTTGTTTCCCATAGAGGTATACTACCTTCATTTAGCTTTATTTTTGAAGGGGGGCATAATTTCTAGAGTAAATGGGTTTGGATTATTTTTCCTACAAAATGTGAAATAGTCCCCACCTCCACCCTGCGCTAAACATCAAACCTGTAAAAAGCCCTTTGGCCTTAGATTACACTGTTACTAGTAAACAACACTTTTACCTTTTTTGCCCTCTCTTTCCAAGGGTAAAACCCCACAATTACTTTACTACTAACTTCAGACTTCCCTATTCGCATTCCCCTCTTCTGCTTCCCATAAAACACGCTCTTCTCCCAGAATCCTGGTCACTGTCATTGCCGCCTAGTTACCGGATTACATCTGCTATTTATAGCTTTGCTGTTGTGGGCACGTGTGCCCACATCACCAAGCTGTCAGAAAGAGAGAAGGGCGGGCTTTCAATTCAACAGCGTGTACACAAATTACAGATGAACGAGGCTCACATGAGGCTGCATGATGGCAGGGAATAAGAAGGTGAGGGAAGAAATGAAAAGCTCCCAGGCTTTGGTGGGGTGTAGCTCCTCTACAGATACCGGCTACCCCAGTTCACGTATCACACGCTGCTGAATGGCGCCTTTGGTTCTTTTTCATTTTTTTTAACTACGCTTTGCAACCTACCTTGGTACCCTCACCCACCCTCCCCACCTCCCCTCCTGCAGTGCAAGGTTTGAAAGACAGGCAGCCCCACCAATCAGCAGGCTATCCTAAGAAACTCTCCCCGCCCCTCAGCCCTGTATTAGGCCCAGGCTGGCTCCTCCGCAGCCCAGCGGGTTCTGCCCAGCGCATGCCCAGCGCCTCCACTGCCGCGAGGATCGGGCAGTGCTTGCGAGCTGGCGACTGCGGAGGGTCTCCTGCGCGGAGGGGGTGGTGGAGACCCCCAAACGGGCCAGGACTGGGGTGGTAAAACAATATAACGTGAAACAGATGAGGAGTCATTTTTTAAAGAGTCCTTAATGACCTGTAGATCACCTTAACAAACAAAAAACTTTGGGGAACGTTTGCTTGTGGTGATTGATACCGCAAGCTAACAGCCTAAGAGTCTCCGCAAGTAGACCCAAGCTGCTGACCTCTGCTACCCACGAAACACCCATTTTCCTGTACAGCTCAGCTGGCACCGTCCTTGTTTTCTCCGATTATCCTTGTAGTCAAGGGTAAAAATTTTATGGGGTGGTTCGATGGGTGTGGAAGCTGTGTGTGAAACAGACACTTCGGCCAATGTTTACCCAGTAGGGTTTTGCCATTACGAACCCTCTGGAGGTCCCTAACATTTTTTCTTTTTTAAAAAATTACAAATAGGTTTCCGAATGTGATAAGGGGCGTCTCATTTTCTCCCCAAGCCTTCACCCCCAAGGTATGACTCCCCGACCGCTCTCTAGGATGAGGCGGGAGTGGGATGGGGTGGGGAGAAGCTGTGATATTTACATTCTCTCCCTGATGGATCAGCAGCTAACCCCACCACTCCGGACACACGACACTTCCCCGGGCTCCCTCTTCTTGTTTGGGAGTGACCATAACCTCCTCCTTCCCTCCCCCAGTCGCTGCCCTTGGGCGTCCCTCTATTCTTTCAGGGTACTTCACTGCAGCAAATTTCGGGGATTCCAAGGTGAAAGGCTGGCCCAGAAGTCCTTTAGTAAAACCTCACGAAAATGCAGATCTCACCATGGCCTATCACACTAAAACTGAAATCCAGCTTTTAGATTTCCTGGGAGGGAAGAAAAAAAAAAGCGTTGACTGGAAACACGCTCTCCGGAGGGGCTGCTCTTACCTGTTAGGTAAGATCCAGCCCAGCTCTCGAGTCCCCTCCTCCCCGGGCCCTCCCACGCAGGGCCCAGTAGCCGCAGTGCCCCCCCGTCGCCCCCACCCTCACTCCTGCGTCTTCCCGGGTTCGCCCCCCTCCCCCGTTTTCCCAGACTCCCCTCGCGCTTTCGGGGAGACACCCAAACACCCCCGCCCGCGCCCGCGGCGGGGATTCCTGCGGGCCGGGGGGCGCCCTGGGTGGCGCGCGAGGAGGCCGGCTCTGAGCCGGGGCGGCCGGCCGCGTAGGGGCGCTGCCCGAGCGCGGTGCCGAGGCCGGGCGCGGGCGCCTCTGCGGCACGGCCGGGGGGCGGAGAGGGGCGGGCGCGGGGCGGGCTCGGCCGGGAATGTAGAGACCCGGGCGGGAGCCTCCCGGCGGCGGCGGCGGCAAGGCTGCGGAGCGCGGAGGCTCCGTCACGTGTTTTTTTCTCCTCCCGAGTGAGACGGCGGCGCGGTCGGCGCGCAGAGCCAGACGCCGCCGCTTGTTTTGGTTGGGGCTCTCGGCAACTCTCGGAGGAGGAGGAGGAGGAGGGAGGAGGGGAGAAGTAGCGGCAGCGCCTCCCGGGGAACAGGCGTCTTCCCCCGACTCCTTCCCCAGCCTCCCCCTCGCACCCCCGATCCCCCCTCCCGCCTTCGCCTCCCGCCCTCGTCCCCTCCCCGCCTCCCCGGCCGACTGGAGCGAGGGGCAGGGATGAGCCTGTCCCTTCGGCGCGCCCCCAGCTCCCCAGCCTGCCTAGTCGCGTTTCGCGTGGAAAAGGCACTTTCTCCGCCCGCCGACATGGGCCCGATCGGGGGCTGCAGAGGACGCGTCCGCGGGCTGCGGCAGCAACAGCAACAGCCGCAGCGTCGCGGTCTCCGCGATTGAACTGGTATTTGGGCGGCTGGTGGCGGCGGGGACGGTCTGGGGGTGGGAGGAGGCGGAGGAAGAGGCGAAGGAGGAGGAGGAGGGAGAACCCCGTGCAACGTTGGGACTTGGCAGCTCGCCTCCCCCTGCCCAAGGATATTTAATTTGCCTCGGGAATCGCTACTTCCAGAGAGGAACTCCGGAGGGAAGGCGCGCGCGCGCGCCTGGAGGGGCCAGGCGAGGACCCCCCACCCCCACGCCGCCCGCCCGGGCGGCCGCCTGCCAGCGCCGGACTCTGGCCCCGGCGGCGAGAGATGCATCTTAGCTTCTTCCCGATCGCGGCGGCTGAGAAGAGACTTGGCTCTCGGGGGATCCGGGCTGCACTCGCGCCGGACGCGTTGCCTCCCCCCCAGGGCATGAAACGCCAGTAAACTCGGGTCAGGGCTATCTCCTTGGCGCAGCTGCTGCGTCCTCCCTCGACCGCCCCTCCCCAGCGCAGAGGGCGGCGTGGATTTCGGAGTCCGGGTTTCTGCCGCCTCCAGCCCTGTTTGCATGTGCGGGGCCGCGGCTAGGAGCCTCCGCCCCCCACCCGGTTGTTTTTCGGCGCCTCCCTCTGCTCGGCGGCGGCGGCAGCATGGCGAGCCCTCCGGAGACGGACGGCTTCTCGGACGTGCGCAAGGTGGGTTACCTGCGCAAACCCAAGAGCATGCACAAGCGATTCTTCGTGCTGCGGGCGGCCAGCGAGGCTGGGGGCCCGGCGCGCCTCGAGTACTACGAGAACGAGAAGAAGTGGCGGCACAAGTCGAGCGCCCCCAAACGCTCGATCCCCCTGGAGAGCTGCTTCAACATCAACAAGCGGGCGGACTCCAAGAACAAGCACCTGGTGGCCCTCTACACCCGGGACGAGCACTTTGCCATCGCGGCAGACAGCGAGGCCGAGCAGGACAGCTGGTACCAGGCCCTCCTGCAGCTGCACAACCGTGCCAAGGGCCACCACGACGGGGCCGCGGCCCCTGGGGCGGGAGGCGGCGGGGGCAGCTGCAGTGGCAGCTCCGGCCTCGGGGAGGCCGGGGAGGACTTGAGCTACGGGGACGTGCCCCCAGGGCCCGCCTTCAAGGAGGTCTGGCAGGTGATCCTGAAACCCAAGGGCCTGGGTCAGACAAAGAACCTGATTGGCATCTACCGCCTCTGCCTGACCAGCAAGACCATCAGCTTCGTGAAGCTGAACTCGGAGGCGGCGGCCGTGGTGCTGCAGCTGATGAACATCAGGCGCTGCGGCCACTCAGAGAACTTCTTCTTCATCGAAGTGGGCCGTTCCGCGGTGACGGGCCCGGGGGAGTTCTGGATGCAGGTGGACGACTCGGTGGTGGCCCAGAACATGCACGAGACAATCCTGGAGGCCATGCGGGCCATGAGCGATGAGTTCCGCCCTCGAAGCAAGAGCCAGTCCTCCTCCAACTGCTCCAACCCCATCAGTGTGCCCCTGCGGAGGCACCACCTCAACAACCCTCCACCCAGCCAGGTGGGGCTGACCCGCCGCTCCCGCACCGAGAGCATCACGGCCACTTCCCCGGCCAGCTTGGTGGGCGGGAAGCAGGGCTCCTTCCGCGTTCGTGCCTCCAGTGATGGTGAAGGCACCATGTCTCGCCCCGCCTCTGTGGACGGCAGTCCTGTGAGTCCTAGCACCAACAGGACCCACGCCCACCGCCACCGAGGCAGCTCCCGGCTGCACCCGCCTCTCAACCACAGCCGCTCCATCCCCATGCCTTCTTCTCGATGCTCGCCTTCCGCCACCAGCCCCGTCAGTCTGTCGTCCAGCAGCACGAGTGGCCACGGCTCCACCTCAGACTGCCTCTTCCCGCGGCGGTCTAGTGCTTCTGTGTCTGGTTCCCCCAGTGATGGCGGCTTCATCTCCTCCGATGAGTATGGCTCCAGTCCCTGCGATTTCCGAAGTTCCTTCCGCAGCGTCACCCCAGATTCCCTGGGCCACACCCCGCCCGCCCGGGGTGAGGAGGAGCTAAGCAACTATATTTGCATGGGAGGCAAGGGGCCCTCCACCCTCACTGCCCCCAACGGTCACTACATTTTGCCCCGGGGTGGCAATGGCCACCGCTACGTGCCAGCTGCCGGCTTGGGCACGAGCCCAGCCCTGCCAGGAGAAGAAGCAGCCGGTGCGGCAGATCTGGATAATCGGTTCCGAAAGCGGACTCACTCTGCGGGCACCTCGCCTACCATTTCTCACCAGAAAACTCCGTCTCAGTCCTCTGTGGCTTCCATCGAGGAATATACCGAAATGATGCCCGCCTACCCACCAGGAGGTGGCAGTGGAGGCCGAGTACCCAGCTACCGGCACTCCGCCTTCGTGCCCACCCACTCCTACCCAGAGGAGGGTCTGGAAATGCACCCCTTGGAGCGGCGTGGGGGCCACCACCGCCCAGACACCTCCAGCCTTCACACCGATGATGGCTACATGCCCATGTCCCCAGGGGTGGCCCCAGTGCCCGGCAGCCGGAAAGGCAGTGGGGACTACATGCCCATGAGCCCCAAGAGCGTGTCTGCCCCGCAGCAGATCATCAACCCCATCAGACGCCATCCCCAGAGAGTGGACCCCAACGGCTACATGATGATGTCCCCAAGCGGCAGCTGCTCTCCTGACATTGGAGGTGGGCCCAGCAGCGGCGGCAGCAGCAGCGGCGCCGCCCCTTCTGGGAGCAGTTTTGGCAAGCTCTGGACAAACGGGGTAGGGGGCCACCACTCTCACGCCCTGCCACACCCCAAACTCCCGGTGGAGAGCGGTAGTGGCAAACTCTTGTCTTGTACAGGTGACTACATGAACATGTCGCCCGTCGGGGACTCCAACACCAGCAGCCCCTCCGACTGCTACTATGGCTCCGAGGAACCCCAGCACAAGCCCGTCCTCTCCTACTACTCATTGCCAAGGTCCTTTAAGCACATCCAGCGCCCTGGGGAGCTGGAGGAGCCCCGGCACCACCAGCACCTCCGCCTTTCCTCAAGTTCCGGTCGACTCCTCTACACTGCGGCCGCAGAAGATTCCTCGTCGTCCACCAGCAGCGACAGCCTGGGCGGGGGATACTGTGGGGCTCGGCCGGAGCCCGGCCTCCCGCATCTCCATCATCAGGTACTGCAGGCCCATCTGCCTCGAAAGGTGGACACAGCTGCCCAGACCAACAACCGGCTGGCTCGGCCCACGAGGCTGTCTCTGGGGGATCCCAAGGCCAGCACCTTACCTCGGGCCCGAGAGCAGCAGCCGCCGCCCCCCTTGCTGCTCCCTCCGGAGCCCAAGAGCCCAGGGGAGTATGTGAATATTGAATTTGGGAGCGATCAGCCAGGCTACTTATCGGGCCCGGTGGCGTCCCACAGCTCGCCTTCCATCAGGTGTCCGTCCCAGCTCCAGCCAGCTCCCAGAGAGGAGGAGACGGGAGCAGAAGAGTATATGAACATGGACCTGGGGCCAGGCCGGAGGGCCACCTGGCAGGAGAGCATGGGGGTTCAGCCAGGCAGGGTGGGCCCGGCGCCCCCTGGAGCTGCTAGCGTGTGCAGGCCGACCAGGGCAGTGCCCAGCAGCCGCGGCGACTACATGACCATGCAGATGGGCGGTCCCCGGCAGAGCTACGTGGACACCTCACCCGTCGCGCCCATCAGCTACGCCGACATGCGGACGGGCGTCGTTGTGGAGGAAGCCAGCCTGCCCGGGGCCACCGCGGCCGCTCCCTCCTCATCCTCGACGGCCTCTGTTTCCTCCACTGTGCCTCCGGGAACAGGGGAGCTGGCGGCCCGTTCGGCCCTGCTGGGGGGCCCGAGCGCCTTCACGCGGGTGAACCTCAGTCCCAACCGCAACCAGAGTGCCAAAGTGATCCGTGCCGACCCGCAAGGGTGCAGGAGGCGGCACAGCTCCGAGACCTTCTCCTCTACGCCCAGTGCCACCCGGGTGGGCAACACGGTGCCCTTCGGAGCCGGGGCTGCCGTCGGGGGCAGCGGTGGCGGCAGCAGCAGCAGCGCCGAGGATGTCAAACGCCACAGCTCTGCTTCCTTCGAGAACGTGTGGCTGAGGCCTGGGGAGCTCGGGGGAGCCCCCAAGGAGCTGGCCCAAGTGTGCGGGGCTGCAGGGGGTTTGGAGAATGGTCTTAACTACATAGACCTGGATTTGGTCAAGGACTTCAAACAGCGCCCTCAAGAGCGCCCACCTCAACCGCAGCCTCCTCCACTACCGGCCCCTCATCAGCCTTTGGGCAGTAGTCAGAGCGGCCCCACCAGCCGCTCCAGCGAGGATCTAAGCGCCTATGCCAGCATCACTTTCCAGAAGCAGCCAGAGGACCTCCAGTAGCTCAACTGGACATCACAGCAGGTGCGTTTCATGGTGACAAAGTCAGAAGACAAAACTGCTTTTAACCTGGTGCTCGAATTCTGTGCCTCTGCCCCAGGGCCCTTCCCTCTCCTCCTCTGCTTTTGTAAGGAGTGCACTCCTGGGAAGGAGAGGTTTGGGCACAGGAGGGGACATGTGCCTGATGGTCAGATAAATCTATAGGAGCAGCCACTCCAGAGGGCTTTTCCCCTTGAGTTTCGCAAGTGAAGTACTTTAGTATTTCCAAGACATATCCTGTTAATACCAGTTCTGAGGTTTGTGAAGTTCGTTTGTAAGAACCTTGCTCTCCTTATGGAAGTTTTCTTTTGACTATATACTGAGGTCAGTCTCTAGAAGGGACAGTTCTACAAAAATATTTGTTAATCCAGGGGCTAAGCCCTGCATTTAAAGGTAATTTCTCAGAGCTCTTAAGGATGATCTTACCAAGTTTCCCTGTGTACTTTAGTTCTGTGATTTCACAATACCAAGGCAAAATAAGTAGCAGTGGGAAACATCAATTTTTATTCCTGTTGCCCTAAAAAGATTCAGAAGAGCTTGCTTTAGACTTACAGATTTAGAGAAATAGCTGTCTATGACTCTCTTTAAAAAGTAATTATTGGTGACATTTTGTTTCTGAATGAAGATTTATGAAATATTACCCACACATGGACCCATCACCTCACAGGCATGGCTGCTTTTACACAGTGAAGTCTGCATGCATCTGGGACCCATTATTGAGTTAAGAGTTATGAAAATTCATCCCACCGTGTCAGCCTTACAGTTGTCTGTTCTTGCAAAGGCCTGTACAGAAACCCTCACATAGATCATATGGGGGCTACTGTACATCTTCTGTAAAATTACTTAACATTTTTACATTGAAAAGAAATATTAAGTCAGGGAGATGGAAGAGTTTGGTTTTCATCTGCATTGAATGTAAGGGCTAAACCTTGTCCTCTTCCTTTGTATATTTACTGTTTGCCTTTTAAGTTCTAGAGTGGATGCCTCACTAAATGTTGAAAGTTGGCTTCGGGTTTTCTGTGGCTAAGGCTGTACTGAAAATGAAAAGCATTTCTAATAGGAAATTAGCCTGCCCTTCATTCTGTTGAGCCTTTTTTCTGGTGGTCATAATTGTGGGAAGAGGAGAAGAGTGTAGTTTGCAAATAATGTGATGAGTTGGCAATGTAGAGTTTCCAGCATTTGGAAACACTTTATTCTGACAAACATTACCTTGTGATAACCTTCTTATATATGTTTCATCAAATGTGCTTTTACATTATTCTTCTTAATATGTGCCCATCCATAAGAAATTCATGAATATATTGGGTTCCTATTCCTATTGATTCTAATATTTGACCCATATCATTTGCTGTTTCCTGGAACAAGGTACAGGTATACAAACATTCAAACTAAGATTTTAGGGGATATATATTATGCAAAACATTTGGTTAGTATTTAGATTTATTTTCATGATTCCTTCTCTAGAAGACAGATTTAATTGTGTGCATCAACAGTAAAATTTTTGGTTGTTTTCAAATGATTTGGGACATGTGGATCCCTCTAACACTTTTAACTGTTTGTGTTGCAAAGTTTCTCATTTATAAAGGAATGGGAATTTGAAGGGGGGATAAATATCCCAGCAGAACCAAGATTTTGGTTTTAAAGAAGAAAGAAGAGGCTAAGAATAAGTTTTCCTCACCTGTCTTCTTAATTTGATCAGGGTTTTTTGTTTTTGTTTTTGAAAGTAGAATAAATAATATTTTGCTTTGAAGGAAGTTGACCAAATAAAAGTTTTCATTTTTCACAATGGCTTTAAAATAAAATCCTCCTTTTGTAGAGGATACATTGAAAACAAACCAACCAAAACAAAACAATCTTCTATTCTTAACTTTCTGAGGGAAAATATAGTATTCTGGAACAACCATATAATCATTCCTTAATAATTTTGGAGCAGCAATAGACCAGCAATGGACAGCACCATGCCAGAAAAATTCTACAATTTGTATTTGTAAGATGTAAATGGAGAGAGGTGAGGGTCTGTGTATTTTAAGTGAGGCAACAAATGCTACTTGGCACATTTACATCCTGAATTCTGCTGGTTTGCCTTTACCCTGTTGCCTTTAAAGATGTAATTTAATAGGTAATTATCATATGAAACTAAAAGAAATCAAGCCTGTCTGTGGCAAACCCCTTTGCCTGGGAGTGAGTATGTTACTTTGTGAAAACGTTGTTTTCCTAACTTCTCAGCAATTGCTATCTTTGCCTGTCTTTCCTATTTCTCAGGTAAAACCTAAAACAGGAAAAGGAATGAGGGGCTTGGAGATGCGTGTGCGCTCTTTGTCTTAACCCCTCATTTTAAACGTCTCTGCTTGTTGAATGTTTTTCACCGTCTGTTACAGGAGAATGTTTCGGAGGCATTGAGCGCAGGTGCCCAGGAGTGTTGGTTGCCCTTGATTCACCTTCTGTCTGATCACCTTTTCTGTTTCTCTTCTCCGTGTCTCTTCTGGGTTCTAACCTGCTGGATTTTTTTTTTCTCCTACCCTCCTCTCCCATCCCCCTTATTTCACACCTCTTATTTCTTGTTCCTGCCATTGTCTTTTTTTTTTCCCTCTCTTTGGCTCCATTTCAGAATTTCGCAGTACTTGTGGCCTACTCTCCCCAGAGAGTTAATGGAGAGCCCCAAAAGCAGGGCAGAAAGGGCACAGCAGCCAGCTATCTTCAACCATTGTTTACCTCAAGTTTGTTTTGTTTGGAAACTGCAGCTGGGCAGGTAGAGCAGGCTTTGGCAAAGACATAGGCTCCTGCCATTTATTTTAGGTTCCTTTTTTTTTTTTTTGTCATTTTGTTCTGTCCCCTTGGAAAAAAAGTCCATTTTTCTTCCTTCCACTGCATTTCCTAGTTGTGATTTCCAGGACTCCTACCTCCAAGTCTGCCTCTCATCTCTCCTTCCCTGTTCCTCCCTCCTGTCACCTCGCTGTGTGGCCTTTTTGTCTGGCACTTTCTCATCTCCACGGTCACCTCTGCTTCTTGCATGCCTCTATTTATTTGGCGCTTGGCTTCCCCTCCCTCCTTCAAGCCCCTTTTGGCCCGGGGTTAGGGGGTTAGTATCGAGGCGGAGGCTGATACTAAGACTCCCACCCGGTCCGTCGCCGGTCGCCCGAGGGCGCGGGGGCGGCCGGGCCCCTTTCCGCGCGCTGCGCATGGTGGGCGGCGGCGGCGGCGGCCGAGCCCTCGGCCCCAGCAGAGCGGGGCAGAGACTGGCCCCGAGTGGGCGGAGCAGCCGGGCGCTGATTGGCCCCCGCTAGAGCCAATCAGCGCGAGCGCAGGCCGTGCTGCAGCAGCGGTGGGGAGGGGCCTCGGGTGAAGGGGGTCGACTGGGGGGCCTTGGACCGGGGTCCGGCCTGGGCTGCGGGCCGGGCATCGGGCTGTAGCCGACCACTCTCCCGCCACCCCTTCCCTCTGGAGCCGGGAGAACGGAGCCAGACACACGCCCCCTCCACCCCCTTCCCGGAGGATGTTGTGCACTCGGCCCTATTAGTGTGCGTCCAGACCAGAATCCTAAGAATGAGAAAGTCCAACCAGCCCACTGACAGAGGCCGGAAACGCACACTTCCTCTTATATTTAATTGAGAAAAATCCAGGCCGTGACCATGTGACGTGCCCCATTTTGTTTCCCTCCTCTCTTTACTACGGTTTACTACTACGCCACGTTCCTGTTCCTGTTCACCTTCCCAGGAAGCTACAGCACGTGCCTTAGGATTGATTGGGTTGGCCCAGGGGTTTTACATCTACTTCTCTTACTATTGGGAGGGAGGAGAGAAAAACAAAACATTGGAGTAGAAAATACAAGTGCTGTGGCAGGCACCGTGTGGGGATCATTCGGAAAACACATTTGGCTTGAATTTGCCTTGGAGTTAACACCTTACTGAGTGCTTGCAGTTTGCAAAGCACGAAGCTAGGTAAGATCAACAAAAACTGACCATCCTAGGCCCTCGGGAGTTCCCGGTGAAATGAAAACATCTGATATATCTTTGCCAGTCGTGAGAATCTAGAGATTCATTATAAGGGCTTGGGTAGGGTTCCTTACTGATCTTGGAGGTAATGCAGCTTGCTTCTAAAAAACCGATTCTTTCTCCCCACCAGTGACAGCTCTAGTGACAGTTCATCAGACTGGCTGGACGAACTGATTTTGAAAGCTTGCTAAATTTATGTTGTGCTCCTTCAACATAACCAAACTTCTGTGCGCTGTATAACCAGATGAGACTGGAAATTTGTTCACATTTGTCTTTTCTACAGTGAAGAGGGAAAATAACAAAGAGAAATTCCAAGGAAGTATTTTCTTCTCTCCATGCCTCTCAAATAAGTATTTCTCAGCAGCCAGCAATCACTGTTGCAGTCGCTGAATCATAAGCCCCAAAGGCAGCATTTTTCCTTAGGTGTCGATTGAAACATCACAGGTGAAAATGTAAGGAAGTAATTCTATGCCCCCTGAGTAATTCTGTACCCCAATACTGTGTCTGAGCAGGTGCGAGCAAGCTTCTCTGTTCCAAAAACTGATCATTTAATAATTTTCATAATTTCTACCAATGTTTGGGTAGCTTTTTATTTAAAAAATAGATCCATAAAAATTTCACATATTGTAGTCATTTATCTGATTGTGCCCCCCACCCCCAAATAAACACTATCTATAAGATTGTCTTAGAGTAAGAGACTTGGAATTCAAAAGGGCATACTTCCCTCCCCTCTCCCTATTCTTTTTTTGTTGTTGTTGTTTATCAAAATTCCTGGAAAATAATTTAACGCCATCTTGAATGATACAATGGAAAAAACAGTTTCTGAGACCCAGAGATCTTGGTTTTTAACACAGCCTGTGTCCTTTGCTAAGCTGGGTGACCTTGAGAAAGTCGCTTAATTTCCCTGGACCTATTTCCTTTTCAGTAACTTGAGAATTTTGTTCTAAATTATTCTAACCTCTTTTGCAGCTCTAAACATAGTGATTTTTTGTAGAAAATGACAGATATTCTTTAATGGGTCAGTTGTAATGAGGGTTCTTTCTGAAGAAGCTGTTGTTGGGGTTGTAATGAAGTGCTTTAGAATGTCTTCTGAATCACTGTTTTGATTTGATTCAGGACTGATTTCAACCTTTCTTATTTGGATGGAGCATTTTCAGGTTTTAACAGACCTTAAGACAGACCTTCCTGACTATACCAGTCTAAATTTTTGGAACCTTCTCTAAACTCAGTTTGGCTCCTCTCCCTCCTCCCCTTTTAAAAATAAAATTTATGTAAGGATGTAAGTTGGAGAAGACTCTTGAGAGTTCCTTGGACTGCAAGGAGATCAAACCAGTCAGTCCTAAAGGAAATCAGTCCTGAATATTCATTGGAAGGACTGATGCTGAAGCTCAGTACTTTGGCCACCGATGTAGAGAACTGACTCATTTGAAAAGACCCTGATGCTGGGAAAGATTGAAGGCAGGAGAAGGGGATGACAGAGGATGAGATGATTGGATGGCATCACTGACTTGATGGACATGGGTTTGAGCACGCTCCAGGAGTTGGTGATGGACAGGGAAGCCTGGCGTTCTGCAGTCCATGGGGTCGCAAAGAGTCAGACATGACTGAACTGAATGAAGGATGTAAGTTACCTGCTGATTCCTTCACTTTAAGGTCAGCTGTTGGAAGTACCCCTCCCTGCCTGACAATATGCTGTTTTTTCGTCACTAAGTCTTGTCCCACTCTTTTTTGCGACCCCATAGACTGTAGTCTCTGGTGGCTCAGTTGGTCAAGAATCCACCTGTAATAAGGAGATCCAGATTCAGTCCTTGGGTGGGGAAGAGCCCCTCTAGAAGGAAATAGTAAACCGCTCCAATATTCTTGCCTCGGAAATTCCATGGACAGAGGAACCTGCTGGGCTACAGTCCATGGGGTCACAGAGTCGGACATGATTTAGGGACTGACTACACCACCCCCAAGACTGTAGCCCGCCGGGTTCCTCTGTCCTTGGGATTTTCCAGGCAAAAGTACTGGAGTGGGTTGCCATTGCCTTCTTCAAGGGATCTTCATGACCTAGACATCAAACCCCTATCTCCTGCATCGTAGGAAGATTCCTTATTGACAGTTTAGGTCAGGCTTTAACAAGTCCATGTCCATGATGTTATTCTGTTGGAACAGAGCTGGTGGTCTGTTTATGGACAATATTTCTCAGTTGTTCCATCAGAATCCTTCAGTGAGGTATCCACTTGAATGAGTGGAGAGGAAATCAGAGAGTCCAGTTGGGAACTCTAGGAAGTCATGCACAATTTTTTGTTTAGTCTTATTTTTCTTTGTTAGGTGTGTGAAAAAGCTCAAAGCTTCTCTTGCTGGTGGAAGTTGGCATTGTCCAGTTTTTGTGCTTCAGATTTTTGATTGGTCATCTGAGCTGTTCAGTGCTTTGCTGACCCAGTGTAACCCTCCCTGACCAGTTGCCAGTGCTTTGAGACGGTCCTAGCCTTTGGGCATTTCCATGTGGATTTCATAAATCATTAGAATAGTCTATTGACTCTTTCATTCAAAACTTCATTGACCTAATGCTTTTCCAGTCCTCCTCCTATGATCAGATATGTTTCTTAGCTGTATTGTATATAAATGATTCCTTTTATTTTGGTGGGTTGGTAGTTTTAGTACAATGGAACGCTTCACCATTTTAAGGTTTTGTTTTGCTTTGTTTTAAAGAAAACCATTTCCTCAATTATTTCCTCATGTTACAGAGTTACTGGAAATTGTATTAAAGGAAAATTGTTTCTGGTGGATTAACTTGAAGTCAGTTTCTCACTAAATATACTGTAACTTTTTTCATACTAGTATTTTTCTTGTATTTAAAATTATAGATACTGTACCGCATTTATAATTATGTAATTGACATTATTTCATTACCTTGAAAGTCTATAGCTATGTGGCAAACTTGAAAAGTTCTCTTAAAAATGTTGTTGAAATAGGCTTAGAAGTTGTAATCACTTTGAACTTGAACAGAATTACGTTTTAATATTAGTATGGTATCACAGTATACTCATTTCAAACTATGGTGAAGTATGGCAATAAATAAGTTGTAAAGCTTTTCAAAATGATAGACAAGTATATCTTTTTTTTTTTTATTTTCTTATCTTCCATTATGAAAATGGTAGTATTTCTCCCATTCTTAATTTAAGGGAATAGGGGGAGAATAGAGCAGATAAGTATAAGGTACTGTCATCTATGGGAAGAGGAATATTTTCCATTTTAATAGTCTTGCTGCAGGCTCTACTGTGTCTGTTTGTTAAAACAAATTTGTTTGGCTAAATGTTATTTGTGCTTCTTCAGTGAGTCAGTGATCTTTGAATAACACACTTTTAAAAATGATGCTTTTCTTTTGCAACCCCCTTTCTGCATTTTTGTTAATGATGGCCATGGAATTGAATATGGGTCAGAGTATAATTTTAATTGTACTTATCTTCAATCAGAGAGGAGAGTTTTGTGATTATTACCCTAGTTTGAATATTTTACTGAGTAAACTGAGTTGCATTCATGGTCTTTGCCATCTTGTCATTTTGTTGTTTTTGTTTTCCATTCTATGTCACCCTGTCCAGCATCACCGTGGCTGTGTTAGAGCCAAATTCACATGATAATTGGTCAGGCTGAAGAAGATGTCTATATAACCCAAGTTGTAGTAAGGGAAAGACTGTAGTAAGGAAAGACTTTGATAAACTACCTTCCCCTCTTTTTTTCTTTTGACCAAAAAATTCTTAAGTGTGAGTTCTCTGATTATCCTTGACATATTTAGGTCATGTAACTGAGCAGTATTAGTTCATCTTGAGAAATTGATAGTTGTGTTATGTTTGTTGAAATGATCAAAGAGGCATTCTTTTTGTTGTTTTCCTTTAAATGTATCTAGTGTGGCAAACAAATTACATTTTGCACAGAATCGTGATTCTTACTTTCAGGAAGATTATGATCTAAATGAGACTGGCAACATTTTTTTAAAAAAGACATTTGCTAAAAATAGAGCAGTTGAAGGTCTCTGAAATATTCAGTAATTACTTTGTTGTTTTGTTGCTGTTTAGCTGCTAAGTCGTGTCCAACTCTTTTGCGACCCCATGGACTATAGCCCGCCAGGGTCTTCTGTCCATGGGATTTCCCAGGCAAGAATACTGGAGTGGGTTGCCATTTCCTTCTGCAGGGGATCTTCCCAATTACTATGTATTTAACTATTATTCAGTATTCTCCAATAAAATAATCTCCATTTTCTTTTTTAAATTACTGAAAGGGCTCTATGGAATGTGAGGAATAATCAAATTTATCCTTGAGTCTAAGGGATTGTGGAAATAATCAGAAGAACTTTCCAAATCTATAGAGGCCACCCACCTCCCTTCCTCAATGTCAGTGATCTTTGGCCAGACAAACCCTAAACTACAATTTCCTGTTGGTTTCCCTCCCCTTTTGCCTCAGTAAGTACCATTGAGCACCTATTGTATTCCAGATAGCACTTGTTTTGCTAAGAGGGTGGGGATGGAGACAAGGAAATGGGGATGAAAATGGGAATGAAAAGAGTTTATCCAGGAACTACCAAATTTCTTCTGGCAGAACTTGGTGGGGCAGGAGGGGGTGCTGGGGAAAGGTAGAAATCAAGATTTAGAAGGTGTGTGTGCATGCACTTGGTCGCTTAGTTGCTCAGTCATGTCGGACTCTTTGCGAACCCATGGACTGTTAAGTCCACCAGACTCTTCTGTCCATGGGGATTCTTCAGGCCAGAATACTGGAGTGGGTTGCCATGCCCTTCTCCAGGGGATCTTTCCAACCCAGGGGCTGAACCCAGGTCTCCCGCATTGCAGGCAGATTCTTTACCGTCTGAGCCACCAGGGAATATTCAGAAGGTGTAATTCATGAAAATTAGCATTTTTTCCTACACTTCAGGTGTGCATCTACTTTAAAGTTTTGTACTTTTCTTAATCATTCTAACCTCAGCTTCCTGCCTTACCATCACACTAGTATATTGAAAGAGTTTATAAAGCTGTTGTAACTCTCCTTTGGAAGAATGGTTCATTTTTGGCTCTTTCGATAGCAAACATAACATTTGCAAGAAGCATGAAAAAGTTATCCTTAGTCTAAGTGAAGTAGCCAGGAGAGGGCTGCAGGTGTTAAATGAGCAGAGGTTTAGTGAGTACTTGTCATGGGTTCTCAAGGCAAGTATACTGAAGTGGTTTGCCATTCCCTTCTCCAGGGGACCACATTCGGCTGTGGTCCATGTGATCAGATCAGCTAGTTTCCTGTGATTATGATTTCAGTGTGTCTGCCCTCTGGTGCCCCCTTGCAATACCTACCGTCTTATTTGGGTTTCTCTTACCTTGGTGGTGGAAAATCTCTTCACAGCCACTCCAGCAAAGTGCACCCGCTGTACCTTACCTTGGACGAGGGGTATCTCCTCAAGGCCGCCCCTCCTGACCTTGAGCACGGAGTAGCTCCTCTCGGCCCTCCTGCGCCCACGCAGCCACCGCCTGTTGGACGTGGGGTAGCTCCTCTGGGCCACCGGCCCTGGCCTCAGGTGTGGGGTAGCTCCTCACGGCCGCACCTCTTTGCGTGGTTCGTTGCGCCCGGGCCGGTGTCTCTTGCGTCGCGTCTGCGCCGCCGGGGCCGGCGTCTCTCGCGTCGCGTCTGCGCCGCCGGGGCCGGCGTCTCTCGCGAAATGCAGTACTTGGATGCAATCTTAAAAATGACAGGATGATTTCTGTTTGTTTCCAAGGCAAACCATTCAATATTACAGTAATCCAGGCCTATGCCCCAACCAGTAATGCTGAAGAAGCCGAAGTTAATCGGTTCTATGAAGACCTACAAGACCTTTTAGAACTAACACCCAAAAAAGATGTCCTTTTCATTCTAGGGGACTGGAATGCAAAAGTAGGAAGTCAAGAAACACCTGGAGTAACTGGCAAATTTGGCCTTGGAGCACGGAATGAAGCAGGGCAAAGGCTAATAGAGTTTTGTCAAGAGAACGCACTGGTCATAGCAAACACCCTCTTCCAACAACACAAGAGAAGACTCTACACATGGACATCACCAGATGGTCAACACCGAAATCAGATTGATTATATTCTTTGCAACCAAAGATGGAGAAGCTGTATACAGTTAGCGAAAACAAGACCAGGAGCTGACTGTGGCTCAGATCATGAACTCCTTATTGCGAAGTTCAGACTTAAATTGAAGAAAGTAGGGAAAACCACTAGACCATTCAGATATGACCTCAATCAAATCCCTTATGATTATACAGTGGAAGTGAGAAATAGATTTAAGGGACTAGATCTGATTGATAGAGTGCCTGATGAACTCTGGACGGAGGTTCGTGACATTGTACAGGAGACAGGGACCAAGACCATCCCCATGGAAAAGAAATGCAAAAGAGTGAAATGGCTGTCTGAGGAGGCCTTACAAATAGCTGTAAAAAGAAGAGAGGCAAAAAGCAAAGGAGAAAAGGAAAGATATAAGCATCTGAATGCAGAGTTCCAAAGAATAGCAAGGAGAGATAAGAAAGCCTTCCTCAGTGATCAATGCAAAGAAATAGAGGAAAACAACAGAATAGGAAAAACAAGAGACCTCTTCAAGAAAATTAGAGATTCCAAGGGAACATTTCATGCAAAGATGGGCGCGATAAAGGACAGAAATGGTATGGACCTAACAGAAGCAGAAGATATTAAGAAGAGGTGGCAGGAATACACAGAAGAACTGTACAAAAAAGATCTTCACGACCAAGATAGTCACGATAATGTGATCACCGACCTAGAGCCAGACATCTTGGAATGTGAAGTCAAGTGGGCCTTAGAAAGCATCACTAAGAACAAAGCTAGTGGAGGTGATGGAATTCCAGTGGAGCTATTTCAAGTCTTGAAAGATGATGCTGTGAAAGTGCTGCACTCAATATGCCAGCAGATTTGGAAAACTCAGCAGTGGCCACAGGACTGGAAGAGGTCAGTCTTCATTCCAATCCCAAAGAAAGGCAATGCCAAAGAATGTTCAAACTACCGCACAATTGCACTCATCTCACACGCTAGTAAAGTCATGCTCAAAATTCTCCAAGCCAGGCTTCAGCAGTATGTAAACCGTGAACTCCCAGATGTTCAAGCAGGTTTTAGAAAAGGCAGAGGCACCAGAGATCAAATTGCCAACATCCGCTGGATCATGGAGAAAGCAAGAGAGTTTCAGAAAAACATCTATTTCTGCTTCATTGACTATGTCAAAGCCTTTGACTGTGTGGATCACAATAAACTGTGGAACATTCTGAAAGAGATGGGAATCCCAGACCACCTGACCTGCCTCTTGAGAAACCTGTATGCAGGTCAGGAAGCAACAGTCAGAACTGGACATGGAACAACCGACTGGTTCCAAATAGGAAAAGGTGTACGTCAAGGTTGTATATTGTCACCTTGCTTATTTAACTTATATGCAGAATACATCATGAGGAACGCTGGGCTGGAAGAAGCACAAGCTGGAATCAAGATTGCCGGGAGAAATATCAATAACCTCAGATATGCAGATGACACCACCCTTATGGCAGAAAGTGAAGAGGAACTCAAAGGCCTCTTGATGAAAGTGAAAGAGGAGAGTGAAAAGGTTGGCTTGAAGCTCAACATTCAGAAAACAAAGATCATGGCATCTGGTCCCATCACTTCATGGGAAATAGATGGAAAAACAGTGGAAACAGTGTCAGACTTTGTTTTTTGGGCTCCAAAATCACTGCAGATGCTGATTGCAGCCATGAAATTAAAAGACGCTTGCTCCTTGGAAGGAAAGTTATGACCAACCTTGATAGTATATTAAAAAGCAGAGACATTACTTTGCCAACCAAGGTCCATCTAGTCAAGGCAATGGTTTTTCCCGTGGTCATGTATGGATGTGAGAGTTGGACTGTGAAGAAAGCTGATCGCCGAAGAATCGATGCTTTTGAACTGTGGTGTTGGAGAAGACTCTTGAGAGTCCCTTATACTGCAAGGAGATCCAACCAGTCCATTCTAAAGGAGATCAATCCTGGGTATTCATTGGAGGGACTGATGCTAAAGCTGAAACTCCAATACTTTGGCCACCTCATGCGACGAGTTGAGTCACTGGAAAAGACTCTGATGCTGGGAAAGGTTGGGGGCGGGAGGAGAAGGGGACGACGGAGAATGAGATGGGTGGATGGCATCACCGACTCTGTGGACATGAGTTTGAGTGTACTCCGGGAGTTGGTGATGGACAGGGAGGCCTGGCGTGCTGTGGTTCATGGGGTCGCGGAGAGTCGGACACGACTGAGCGACTGAACTGAACTGAACTGAACTGAACTGTCATGGGTTGGTCAGTGTTAGAAAACGTGGGGTGAGGATGAGAACTGCAAAAAAAAAAGTGAAATCTCTATTTGGTCTTAGAAGCTCTATTATTCAAGGACATTTCCCCCCTGCCTTTGGGTGGGTGGCTTTTATTTTTAGTAGTGAAAACCTCTAACCCTCTGATCTCTGGTTCCTGAGCTTGCTTCTGGTGGGAAGTAGAATCTCTTTTGAGATTTTGTCATTGCTCTTTTCTCTCTCTTTCTTTGTTTTGATGGTGTGCAGTCATTCCTGTTTTTAAGCTTATAGTAGTTTCTTCGAGAAATATTAAAAAAGCATTTTTAAAAAAATGTCCACCAAGTTTTATGATGGTTTGCTATATCCAAACTTTTTTTTTCTTCTTCACTGTTTTGGTATAGGCAATGTATGTAACGTGCTATAAGTTTCCAGTGGTTTACACATTTTTTAGAGGTATAGAGTGACCGTTAAGGCTTCCTCCCACTCCTGTACCCCAGTCTGTCTTCTCAGAGGTCACCACCAACACTGTTTTTTATCTTTTCAGAGATGAGCTGCTCATAAATCTTGAAACTTAGTTATAGAAAGTTGGTTACATGCCCAACAACTCAGTCTTCCACGGAAGAACACGCTCAGACCTCACATTTCTGCACGAAAGGAACACAACAGACAAGATACCTCTTACAGTGGATTCAATGCTTTGTTCCTGTTAAAGGGGGAAAAAAAAGTATTTTCCATGCCTCCTTTGAATTGCCAGGTTAAAAAAAGCACGTAACCCAGGAAGGAAGAAAAGCATTGGTTAAGAAATGGTCTCTTTTTCTAACTTTGGAGCATTTCTCCTAATTGATGGAGTGGGGAAAGGTATCTAAATTTTCACATACTATCATTTTATTGCTTTCTTTAATTCCCTGGTTCACTTTCATGGTAGTACATTCAAGCATTCAACACCCAGCCCTCAACCTCTCTAAGACTGAATGAATAACTAGTTCTTAATATAGTGTAGTAGGATTAAGTATAAAGGTTAAGGACCTTTCTGAAGAGTTTCTGGACACCAAAGTCTCATAGTTTGAGAGTTCGAAAGAATTAATGCCTCTTGCTAGATGAGTGAAAGCTAGAAGTTCACCTCTGAGAAAAACAAAAAACGTGACTACTGGGGTTTCTCATACCAGGCTGTTGTCTATATTTTTAATGCCATTGGTGATTGGTAAAAATATTCATGGTGTTTTCCTAGACTGGAGAATTTTACTTTCTAATAGTCCCCAGATGGCTCAGATAGGACTGGACATGAAATGTGGTCCTGGAAAGGCATCCAGAGCCCAGGGGGGCTTGAGATATCTTGAACAATCCTTCCTCTACCTCTTCACCAAAACTGCCCTCTCCCCACAGACCCCGGAAGCTGAAGAACTTAAACTTGAGTGGGGAGAGCTGGGGAGCCATGACCGACATAGGGTCAAAGACTTTTAAATGGCTTAAAAGAGGTTTTCCCACCTGAGTAAAAGTCCAGATCTGGGTAACAAGAGTTGCTAATTATCAGAAAGCAAACCCTAAGTGTTGGTAACATCCCACTCAAAGCCAAGGCAGAGTTGTAGCTCTTGGCCCCAGATCTTCTACCAGTCAGCATTTACTCTTTTCTTTTACTAGAATCCCCCTGCCTTAAATGTTCCCAGGGTTGCAGAACAAAACAAAATGTGGCCACTGTAGGAAGTATGTCATGAAGGGGAAGGGGAGGGACTTCCTTAAAGTGTTTTGAGGGCCTGGCTGAGTGGGGTATCTATAACCTACCTTTGGAAACTCCCACCTAACCCCCAAATTCTCCCTTGATCACTGTTTTTTCCCCCTGTCCAATTCCAGTGTACGCTTTAAACCACAGCTAAACAATAACTTGCTTTCAAACCTGATCGCATTCCTCAGGTTAAGAAATATAAATATTGCATTTTTTTTTCAAAAGAGTAGGTAATGACTTAATTTCTGAAAATACTTTACTTCCACTAGTAGCGCACCCTCGATGTCATTGAGATTGTAATTAAGACTTTCCCTTTTGCCTCAACTTTACTCTCTGTGTGTGTGTAGGTGGGGAATGGGGAGGTGAAGCAGAGGGTTATGGAGAGGAAACTACAGTCTGATAAAAAGCGTTCTATTCCTAAAACTGGGCCTTTAAAAATATCTTGCAGGCTTGGTCCCTCACAAGTCCCCGCAAGGGACGACCTTCAGAAAGTGTGCAGGCTTGTTGTTTCTTGGGCCTTTGAACTGGGTAAGGAATGTGTCTCAGGACGGAAAAATGAATGGCTGGTGCTTTTAGCCTCCAGCTTGAAACTCGCTGGAGGAATGTCATTGTGCCTTCAGAGACTGCTTCCCACCCCACTGGGCTCTTGGAAAGTGTCTTTGCAGCATCAAGTACTCAACAAAACCCCATGCCACCCAATTTGATCTAATTCACTAGCTACTTTTTGGTGGATTTTAAATGAATGTCTTTTCTCTAAGAATAGAACACCATTCCATGGTTACTCATGAGATAAAGAAACTTCAGGCTTTTTCTTTTTTTGTCTTGCGGAATATTATTTAAAAAAATAGTGGCAGGAGGTATTTAGGGACATAAATGAAGAATTCTTAGCTCTGATGAGTTTAGAATGGATTTTCACCATCTATAAAATTGCATTTGCAGTGTAAAATAAATTCACTGAATTGATCAAAGGAAATATCTAGAGCCTTTGGTTTCCTGGGTTTCAGTGTACCTAGCATGCTGTCTCTTTCCTTTCTTTCAGAAAGTTTACCCCTTCCTGAGAGATGCTGGAAACCCTTTTCCTAGCTCGAATTACTGGTTTCATGCTCCTCTTTCCTCCTAGAAATTGTAAGCAATTTGAGAGTAGTCTCACTGATTATTTAATGACTCCAATATCAGTGGAGGTGCTCACAAAATGCTTGCCAAATTAAAAATTTGTTTATCAACGGTTAAGGAGAGAGTTGTTGAATCCAGGGAGAGGATAGCTTTAGAAAAATCCTAAATGAAAACAACATTGCGGATCTATTTTGAGGCCCTCAAACCCTATCTATCATTTGCCAAATATTTTAAAAATCAAATTCAGATTTAACAAGATATTTAAAAAATCATCAAACAGAATTACCGGAATCTTTGCAGTCTGATATGACCGGATGTGAAAACTTGGGGAAAATTAATTACAGCTGCATCATTGCTGTGTCTGAAATCCTTGCATACTTCCTCTGCTCCCCCAAACCATTCTTTGAAAGACTGACAGAAATTTTGCTTTGTTTTGACAAGATTTATTTCTCTGCTTCCAACAGTAGTTCATCAACTTTTATTCTACAGAGTTCTTCTGATGTTAATTGTAGCCTACTGATCTAGGTCAAAGCATAGAATTTTTACTGAGGTTTGAAGATATCAAAAGCAATGCAAAAAGTATTTGAAAAATAATTATCGTATCATAGTTACCTCTGTTTTTCAAAAAGAGGCCAGTTATTAAGTATGTGATTCATAGAGGACCCTTCTAATTTGTCCCCATGCTCATCCATTTTTTTCCTCTTGAGTATATTGTTGCTAATTAGCCTTTCTACTAAAATATGAATAAGGTCCAGGAAAAGGAATTAAATTTAAACGAGTCCATTTTGCCAGTGTGGTACTAGTTATTACTCTGCTAAAAAGTTACCTTGGTCTGAACAGTTGACCCTGATTGCCAAGATATGAGACTTTCCTCTTGTATTCTGTTTCTGTACTTGGTTGAAGCTGGGGCAGTTTGATGTCCAAAGGATCAGACTGTATGTTCTAAACTAGCCTATCACCTATTATAGTAATTTTTTCAACATTACTTGAAGTTTTAAGTATTATGCTAACAATTAGCATCCAAGCAATTTTATATATAGCAAACATTTATTGTTTTTAACTAAAACCCTACAAGTCCCCAAGATCTGTAACATAAATATGTTCTATTTTATTTTAAATAGGACTTCAATTTTCTTGGTCCTACATAGTCACGTTGGCATTTATACTGCTTTCTAAAATGTGAAAGTATTTCCAATGGGCATGTGTCTGGTATTGAATTAGGCTATTTTTCTCTCTGCCAGGGTGGTTGACAAGGTTTACAAGCTTAGTGCAATGCCTCTGGCATTTGGTCGACACTATTTGTTGTAGATACTGAATGAATGAATGTGGGACCGTATGTTTTTAAACCACAGTACGGGAAAGGTGCCAACACCTCATTTATCTATAGAACAGAATCATATTCTATTCAGGAGGACAGAGAGTTAGAGTTTTTCTTAGCTACATTACCACTGTCTGACACTTGGTAAGTACTTCTTAAATGTTTCCATTCATTCCAAAATTAAGCTGTTGTAATTACTGAACCTGGAGATTTGAAGAAATCATAACCTGACTTGGAGATAGCTGTGGGGAGGTGCTGAAGACTCAAACATTCTGGTTAATTAATGCAACAAGGAGTTAGTGAGTTTCTCCTGAGTGCCAAGCATATCCCTAAGTTCTTGAATTACAGCTGTAAAGAAAACAGGTGAAAATTTAGGCTCTCATAGAGCCTTTTTTTGTTTAAGGACCCGCTGAAAGAAAGGCTAGAAAGGATCAGCTTCCTTGGGGGACAAATAAGGCCCACTGAGAGAAGGAACAAAAACTGCCAGCCCTTTTCATGGACTTGAAGGGTTCACATTGATTTGTTCCTGTACTTTTACTCATCACATCCTTTTGCCTAGATCTAAGTATGTTTTTTATACTCCTTGCGGCTTTTCAGTTGTGATCAAGGTTACCTTGTGACTCACAAATGAAACAAAGTCACACTTTTCTGACCTCATGGGACAGGATATGAAAGAGAAGGAATTAGACTTGATATTGGTATGTGTCTGCTTGGGAGAGATTGCCTTATGTGAAAGGCAATGTCTGGAACAGATGACACTCAGGGAAGGGGTGTGAGGGGTGAGTGAGATCTCCAGGAGGCCCCAGAAAAGACTGGGACTGTGTGTGGCCACCGCTGTGTGTTGGGCCACGTGTGTATGTTGATGTCCTGAACCTCAGCTTATGTCGTGGTACTGGATGGTAGTAGTTTTCACTGTTTAAGAGGTTTCTTTTGAAGACTATTATGCAAAACTGGTTATGGGTCATACCAATTCTTTTCTGAAGTTTCGTTTGAAAATTCTGATGGAAAATTATTTAATATGTTTACTTTTCTCTGCATCTATTCTTTGTATAAAATGTTTGGGAGGAAAGGCCAGTATCTTGAAACTACTTTTTAAAAAAACACTTTTATTTTTATATTACTGTGTAATTTACTAATAAGGATATTCGGTATGTTCCTGGTATATCCATACATCACAAGAGTAAATTCCACCATTTTGAGATGACTTTTTTAGTGGTTACCAGTTTTTATGGTAAGGAAATGTGAGATTATTTCCCTCACTCTGATTTTAGTAGTGATGACAAGAACCAAGGCCCCTGTCCTTTTTATTTTTAAATTAAAGATTTAAATTATATTTTTATCAGAATATTTAAATTTATATATATATATAAACTTCTGTAAGGTAGAGTAAGGTTCTAAAAAACATTAAAAAATAAAACAATGCATTTAAATATGCAGAATATAAAACAAGAAATCATAACAACATTGCTGTTGTTATTAATCAGTTTACTAAAAGAGGAAATGAGACTGGAAATAAATTGAAACAGAAATTCTTAGAAGACAATAGCCATAAACATGAACTGTTTCATCAGTGAGTAGACAATGTTCATTAAACTGAATATGACTTTCTGGGTTTCAAATATATATTTATTTGCTGACATTTAATTGCAATCAGTTTCCTCTGAAAGAAATTTTGCATCATCCTACTTTTCTATAAAAAAGAATTCATCAAATACAGTTTACCATTTAGGGTTCTTTAAAGTGGCCAGGAAATTTCAAAGTGTTTGAAAACCATTTAGAGAGCAGAACACATGAATATTTTTATAATCACCTAACCTTCTTTTTTCACTCATTTTTAACCCAGTAGGAATGTTTTAAAACATTTCTCTACTTTCTATTGCTATAAGATGCTCCATGATTATCTTATTTATTTCCTGCCCCTCTCCTAATATCATCCATTCCTCTAGGGAGCTCTGATTCCTTTTACTGGAGAATTGTGTTAGAAACCAAGATCTTGGCACTAGATTTGTTTGTTGCTACTGGAATGTTATTTCTTTTTTGCTCTCTTAGCTGTCAGAGCAAGGAAATGTTATGTGTGTATATTAACCTAGATAGATATAATACTATATATATGTTTATATAATAATATATACTATATATAATATATAGTCTCTCTTTCTCTCTCTCTCTCTATATATATATATGTTTACTCAGTCGTGTCTGACTCTTTGTGGCCCCATGGACTCTAGCCTGCCAGGCTCCTCTGTCCATGAAATTTTCCAGGCAGGAATGTTGGAGTGGGCCGCCTTTCCTATTCCAGGGTATCTTCCTGACCCAGGGATTGAACCTGCATCTCCTGCATTGCAGGTAGACTCTTTTACCACTAGCATCACCTGAGAAGCCCATGTGTGTATATATACATTCACATATACATATACATACACATATACCCATATACATATACACACATAAACAGTCAATTGGCAGACTACAATCCAAAGGGTTGCAAAGAGTCAGACACGACTGAGCAACTAAGCACGCACATATATCTATAAAAATTTCTGCATGTAACCATCTGTAAGTAACTTAAGCTAATCGTGGGTTCATACTAATGTCTGAACTTTGATCAATGGCTCATTATTGATCAGATTATTGGTGGATTATTCTAGCCTCTGCCCTTTGCTTATTATCTTTACCTCCCACCCCAACAGGGAGAAACTTGGCTGTCACCATCCTTCATCCATGTACTTACTGGTTCAATTCCACTGTGTACGTGTATGTAGCATTGTTAGAACTGTTAGCATGCCCTATAGGAAATGACTTTATCAACTAGAGTGCAGTTTCTTTTGCCTTTAGTTTTGTAGATTTTTGCCACATTTCCAGAGTAACTTAGGTCAGCACGTCATGTCTCCACCTGCCTCAGGGAGATTGCCTCGTGCATTTGTGATATATCTAGATGCTTCCATCACATTCTGTATTCCACGTGTAATCAATGACCTCTGGAATTTAAAAAAAATTTTTTTTGCATACACTTAAGGTTTATTCTTTTTGCTATAAAGTTCTAGGTTTTGACAAATGCTTGTTGTCTTGTGTTTACCATTACAGTATCATGCAGAATAGTTTCACTCTCCTAAAGATAAGCTGTGCTTCCCTATTTAAACCTTTTCCTAATACCCAGCATCTGGGGGTACAACCACTGATCTGTTTAACATCTCTGTGGTTTTGCCTTTTCCAAAATGTTATATAAGTGGAATCACACAGTACATACATTTATTTGTCAGACTATCTTCTGTTGCTTCGTGGTATGCTCGTTAAGATTTATTCATGTCCTGTTTTGTGGCTTGATAATTCATTTCTTTATGTTGCTGAATAATATTCCATTATATGGATGTACCGTAGTTTGTTTATCTAGCCCACTGACCTCTTATTGGATATTTTCTTACATATGTTTGAAGACCTTTGTGAAGTCAGCTTTTAGTTTTTTCCTTTATATTAACCATTATTAGATTTTAGTTGGCATTCTGGTTTCTCAAACCTTCAGTCAATTTTGTGGTTCGTCCCAAAATCTATAAAATATCCTGCATCTTTTTTCTGCCAAGAATTGGTCAGTATTCTGGAGTAGAGTGTTTCAGAGCAACCCGGCATACAGTTGGAAATTTGCTTCCTGATTTCTCCAGTTCTTTCCATTTTAATCGGCTCTTTGTCAGTGTTTCTTTGTTCAATGAGAGCAGACCATTATAGATTTTTTCCCCCAGACTTTAAGCTTTTTATTTTGTATTGGGCTATAGCCAGTTAACTAAACCCTGAACTGAACTGATAGCCAATAAACAATGTAGTAGATTCAGGTGAACAGCGAAGGATTCAGCAATATATATATGCATGTATCCATTATCCCCAGACTCCCTCCCATCCAGGCTGGCGTATAACATTGAACAGAGTTCCATGTGCTATGCAGTAGATTCTTGTTGGTTATCCATTTTAAATACAGCAGTGTGTACATGACCTTCCCAGAGTTCCTAACTATCCCTTCCCCTTGGCAACAATAAGTTCGTTTTCTGAGTCTCTTTCTGTTTTATAAGTAAGTTCATTTGTGTCATTTCTTTTTAGATTCCACATATAAGGGATGTCATATGATATTTCTCCTATGTCTGACTTACTTCGCTTGGTATGACACTCTCTAGGTCTGTTTTTGTTGCTGCAAGTGGCATTATTTCATTTTTTTAGTGGCTGAGAATTTATTCTGTTGTATATATGTATCACATTTTCTTTATCCATTCTTCTGTCGATGGACATTTGCTTCCATGTACTGGCTATTATAAACAGTGCTGCAATGAACATTGGGGTGCATGTATCCTTTTGGGTTATGTTTTTCTCCAGATATATGCCAAAAAGTGGGATTTCAAGGTGACGGTATCTCTATTTTTAGTTTTTTAAGGAACCTCCATATTGTTCTCCATAGCGGCTATACCAAGTTACGCTAGTACTATCACTGTAGGAGGGTTCCCTTCTCCACACCCTCTTCAGCATTTGTTGTTTGTGGATTTTTTGATGGTAGCCGTTCTGACCAGTGTGAAAGAGGATGTACAGGTGGCCAATAGGCACATGAAAAGATGTTCAGAACCGCTAGTTATTAGAGAAATGCAAATCAGAACATTACAGACTTTTTATCACCTTGGAGCCACTGTGATCACCAGCACCTTCTTGAGCTCTCTTCCTCCAAGGACCTAGTTCCTTGGATTTTTTAAAACAGTAATATGAATCCTTCCACTAGTAATCTTTTAAAGAATATTTTATGATATTGCCTTGCTATAGATATTTTGGTGGTGCTAGTGGTAAAGAGAAGGAAAAGAACCCTCTCCAGTGTTCTTGCCTGGAAAATCCCAGGGACGGGGGAGCCTGTTGGGCTAACATCTATGGGGTCGCACAGAGTCGGACACGACTGAAGCGACTTAGCAGCAGCAGCAGTGGTAAAGAACCAGTTGCCAATGCAGGAGACCTAAGAGACGTGGGTTAGATTGCTGTCGGGAAGATCCTCTGGAAAAGTACATGGCAACCCACTTGAGTATTCTTGCCTGGAGAATCCAATGGACAGAGGAGCCTGGTGGGGGAGGCTATTGTTAGGGTTGCAAAGAGTCTGACACAACTGAAGCAACTTAGCATAGATATTTTAAAAACACATTTTTTTTTCTTACCATAATTCTTTCCCAGGTCTCAAAGAATCGAGTTAATAATCCAGATCATGTGAGCACGGTCATCATCGATTCGGCAGTAGGAATCTGGAACTGGCCAAGTCTGGGTGCAGTGTGGTTCACACAAGATGTGGTTCACACCAGACATGGATTTCACAAGACGGCCACAAAATTCATTGCTGTCTGGACCTGTAGTCTGGGGATAGGACTTTCCTTCCTGGATTGCAGAATTGTTCCTAGACTCATAAAGGGGCCACTCTGTGGGAATCTGTGCTTATCACTTGGGCTTAAAAAAAGGCAGTTACTTAACAAATGTCTGAAAGGGGCTTGAAGAGCATACTGAAGAGTTTTTCAACACTCAACAAAAATTTTTGAGCATTTACTGTGTTCAAGGTGAAATCAATCTTAAGGCTACTCTTGTAGATTGACTTCCATTGAGAACAGTCAAACCCCTTTTTACCCACCTGGGGCGAGTGTGCTGTAGGGCAGGTAATCATAGCACAGAGTGATAAGAGGGCCATAAAGGCGTAGATATTTTGCTCAAATATCTCAAGGACACAAAAGACAAGTGATACAGTCCCAGGCCATTTATGTTATGTGCCATAGTTCCTTTTTTTTTTTGGGAAAACATTGATTTTTTTTTTTTTTCCTCTCTCTCTCTCTGAAATGGTCTCAACTTGCATAATTCTGGCAATAGAATTCCTGACATACTAGATCATAAAGATTATAGCTCAGCATCTTTTTTACTGTGTATGTGTGTGTCTGCATGTATTCTTACCTTGGGTTACATGTGTAATTTTTCAAGCACATTCCCATATAATCAGTTTTGTTGTCTGTACTTGTTGACTAGCAAAGCTTCTGGAAAAGTTGTTTAAAAATATAGGACCCAAGGGTTTCCTTAAACACATCCTTTTCATCAAAATGAGTCTCTGGGCAAAAACTATTTTTAAACTTGTTTAAAAATTAACTGACCTGAAATAAATCTTCGTTCTTTTATGAACCAGATATTAAAAATAGGGATCGGTGTCTGTTAATGGCTTTTGTTTCAAAATTCCAAAAATATCCAAATAGAGGTCCATAGGTCATTGACTGGGGACATTCATGGGATCCTCTGTAGAATTTCTGGGGCTGCTGGATTTTGCACCTTCTCGATTGCCACCAACGTCTAAGAGGAATTGGTGTTACTGGACTATATTTGCATTTAGAGTGTTAGCAAGCCTCCAGAGTACATATGCTGGGCTATTTATGAAACAATTTCAGCTGACAGCTGAAGATCAGAAGCTCCTATTTTGGGACGTGTCCTAAATGTGAGGTTCTGTGGTAAAAAAAAACATTTAGTGTCCTCCAGATAAGAATACTTAAAACAGGAAGCAATGGTAATTTATTGCATCCTGTGTAAGTATGTCCTTATCAGTGAGATAAGCTTTTGGTTTCAGTTCTGCTTTCCTGATTTCTTGTAATCAGCTTCTGTAAGAGGATTTTAGAAAGGGGGGGTAGGGGGGCTTAGGGGTCTGGGGAGAATTTGCCAGCATCATTTTTCCTGTCTTGATAAGATTCTTTCATTTCCTACTACTCAATAGTATTTACTCTGCTAGGAGAAGAACCTTGTACTAATGTTCACTCATCCCACTGGCTCACCTACTGTGTGTGTGCATATAAGGTTGATTCTGTATATGTTTACAGAACAATCTACAAGGCAAGGCCAGGCAGACTATAATACATGAAGGGTTGAATGATATGATAGAACCAGCATGGGCAGGAAATGAGGAGATGTGAATTTTATTCCTGATTCAGCCACTTCCTGGGATCCAACTTTCTTTGACCTAATTTTCTGGTCCATAACATTGGCTATAGTGCTGTTTCCCCAGTCTCACAGTTTTGTTTGAATCAAGTAAAAGTGCAATTGGAAACTATGAATTGCCTTTTGAGCCTAAGATTTGCAGTGGTTTGAGTTTAAATCCCTCCACTTCCCTTTTTCCCTTACAACACAAGGATGCTTTTGGTTTGTTTGTTCCTTATTCAAAATGCTTTTCAAGTTCAGTCAGCTTCCTATACATCTTGACTGGAAAAGTATATTGTGACTGAGTGCCTGAAAAGATACATTAACTCTGACTCTCTAGTTCAGATATTTGTTTCTCAGAGCATGAGTATTTTGTACTGTGAAATTCTAGGAATTATTAGTTTGGCACAGAAGAAACAAAAGTTCTACATGTGGGCTAAATTATTTTAGAAGCTGAAAGTATAAATCAGGATTAAAGACTGCGGTGTATTTGTTAAATTTTAAAAGGAGGTATGTGCATGCATTTTATAGTTCCTGTGGATTTTTTTATACACTAAATATGGAAAATAAAAGTATCGATGGGTGGCACTGAATGTTTCCTTCCACAGAATTCTTGTTGATAAACATCTCTACTCTGGAGTCCCAGCACCCTTTGCCAGAGAAAACTAGTGTTCCTTGCTGTGCTGGGTAGAATGGTGACCATCTTGAGGCCACGGGGAAAGGAAAGTATGACTCACTTACTTAGTGAAGGAACTAGATTAACTCTTTCAAATTGGTCGTAGAATTTGAATGGTGTAGTTTACTATTCCTAAAGGAAGCAAGCTTTGGAACGTGTAAGCTAGCTGGAAGAATGGGATTTACTCTTGCTGGGATAAAATGACCTTGGTAGTGTGGGCTATGTTGTGATTTTGAAGGTTACCCTTTATTTTTCCCCCACAGGGGAGAGTGGGTATTTAGATGTGAGCACATTCTTGGTCCTGACTTGCATTTTTCAAGGTCATGGTTTTTGGGGGAAGCAAAGATCATGGCATCTGGTCCCATCACTTCATGGGAAATAGATGGGAAACAGTGAAAACAGTGTCAGACTTTATATTTTTGGGCTCCAAAATCACTGCGGATGCTGATTGCAACCATGAAATTAAAAGACGCTTACTCCTTGGAAGGAGAGTTATGACCAACCTAGATAGTATATTAAAAAGCAGAGACATTACTTTGCCAACCAAGGTCCATCTAGTCAAGGCTATGGTTTTTCCAGTGGTCATGTATGGATGTGAGAGTTGGACTGTGAAGAAAGCTGATCACCGAAGAATTGATGCTTTTGAACTGTGGTGCTGGAGAAGACTCTTGAGAGTCCCTTGGACTGCAAGGAGATCCAACCAGTCCATTCTAAAGGAGATCAATCCTGGGTGTTCATTGGAAGGACTGATGCTGAAGCTGAAACTGCAATACTTTGGCCACCTCATGCGACGAGTTGACTCACTAGAAAAGAGTCTGATGCTGGGAGGGATTGGGGGTGGGAGGAGAAGGGGATGACAGAGAATGAGGTGGCTGGATGGCATCACTGACTCGATGGACATGAGTTTGAGTGAACTCCGGGAGTTGGTGATGGACAGGGAGGCCTGGTGTGCTGTGATTCATGGGGTCGCAGAGAGTTGGACATGACTGAGCGACTGAACTGAACTGAACTGAACTGAAAGTAGGATAATGACCCCGAATATTCATTGGAAGGACTGAAGCTGAAGCTCCAATGCTTTGGCCACCTGATGAGAAGAGCCAACTCTTTGGAAAAGATCCTGATGCTGGGAAAGATTGAAGGCCAAAAGAGAAGAGCGAGGCAGAGGATGAGATGGTTAGGTAGCATAACCAACCCGGTGGACATTCATTTGGGCAATCTCTGGAAGATAGTTGGAGGAGAGAGGAGCCTGGTGTGCAGCGGTCCATGGGGTCACAGTCAGACATGACTTAGCAACTAAACAGCAGCAACAAAAAATGACAGGAGGCGTTTACGGCAGCCTGCTCCTTCCTTTGCTTAGGTACACAACACTAGTTAGCTATCCAAAACAATAATTTCAAGGGCTCACTAGGTGCATTTGTAGTCCAAAGTTCAGGGCATTCAGCTCCACTGGTCAAGGAAAGAGAAAACGGGAAAGATGAGAACAAAGGAGTAAACTGGAGGATGTGTAAAATTGTGTCACACTTCTGTAGCTAGTCATTGGCCATAGTTACTTAATGATTTATAATTACCCAGAGGTCAGGAGTTAGAATTTTAGTTATTTTGCTATTTTGTTTTCTGTGTAGAGTGGATTATGTAAACCATGTATGAGTCTCTTGAGTTTATTAAGAAGAATATTAGGATGCTGTAGGCATCCTTAAAGATGATAAAGCTTAAAACATTCATTTTATAGATAAATGGCAACCCACTCCAGCATTCTTGCCTGGAGAATTCCATGGATGGAGGAGCCTGGTAGGCTACAGTCCATGGGGTTGCAATGAGTTGGACACGACTGAGCGACTTCACTTTTAAACTTGGGCCCAGAGAAGCTGAATAACTTGCTGAAGATGACACAGCTTTTTTGTGGTAGCATCAGCCAAGAACCCTTATTATCATCCTGAGTGAGTGCTCAGTCACTAAGCCGTGACCAATTCTTTGCGACCCCGTGGACTGTAGCCCACCAGACTTCTCGGGCAAATGGGATTTCCCAGGCAAGAATACTGGAGTGGGTTGCCATTTCCTTCTCTAGGATCATCTGTGACTTAGTCAACCCTAATCATAAAGTTTTAAAAATGCATTTATGACTACTAGAACTTTATTAGTGCTCTTTTTTTCAACTTCCTGTTTTCTTTCTGGGAGATGAGTATATTCCCAGTGACTGTACTTCTCATATAGGAGAGCAATGAAAAGCATGAAGCTCTATTTTACACAACTTGAAAGGGCATGTCTTATATAATAGTAAGGCAATCAATGGTTGATATGTCTTAACTAAGGTAAATGTATGCTTTTTATCCGTGTGACCTGAGTTCATTCAGAAAAGCTGGAAGACTGTTCCATGGGCATATGACTTTTTGTACACACCTGTTTTCCAAGAGTCATAGATGAAAAGTTTTCTAGAGATAATGACCAGAGGAATCATCCTCTTATCTCCCCTTTTACCACTAAAAGAATCACTTTATTAAACAACTTTGATGTTATAATAATGGAATGGTAAGTTGTTGCTTTTCAAATGGAAGTTAAGTCTCTAGCCTCTTGTGGAACTCTTTGGTTCAGATCAGTCCCTCAGTCGTGTCTGACTGTTTGTGACTCCATGGACTGCAGCACACCAGACTTCCCTATCCGTCACCAACTCCCAGAGTTTGCTCAAACTCATATCCATCAAGTCGGTGATGCCATCCAACCATCTTGATCTCTGCCATCCCCTTCTTCTGCCTTCAATCTTTCCCAGCATCAGGGTCTTTTCCAGTGAGTCAGTTATTTGCCTAAGAGTCAGTGAAACTCTTAGGGAGCCTGAAATGACATGTCCCGCATGGCTATGTCTTCCATCCATGGCCTGGTTGGCTGGAAGGCCAGACCCCAAAGTGGTTCCACAGGGTGTTAGAGGCCTGGACTGCTTTGGTCTAATTTTGAACTTCCCAGAGGCACCGTGGGCAGTCTTGATTGAGCTTCTTTTTCCTTGTCAGTCACTGATCATAGGAACCTGGACTGTCCTGATTTTGATGTTTGTGTTCTGCATTTCCAGTGACCATCCTTGGCTGGGCAAGGGCTGATGTCCTCAGTTGACTTCAGTTTCATTGTTTGTTCATAACTCTTTTCTGACTCTGTGCCATTGATTGCAATCTTTGGCATGTCTTCAATGCTTTTAAGAGCATTCTTGTGGTCACAGAGTGATTTGGTGATGGTGGTAGCATTGGATTCAGAGAATTCTAGTACCAGTTTCTAGGTTCTGATTATCTTTTTCAGTTATATAAACAATATTGAGCTATACTGAATACAGTTCCATAAAGTACAGAGTGTGTGTGCATGGTCCTGTCATGCAAATAAGTGTTACAATGCTGTTGGAGAACGGGTCACAGAACATACTATCTATCCTGCTTCAGTCAGCTCTGATGACTTTAAAGAAGAATCAAGAACTTAGTGAACTTTTGAGGGCATCCAAATTGGTAATAGCCAGAGCCTAGTTTCAAGTGGATTTTAAGGTCAGCAAATACAGAGGAGTGCTCCAGGCAGTTTTGCCAGTAAACTCTTGGCATATTCTGCAGTACACAAACACTTTTGCCTTTGATTAGCCCTTTGGCTGTGACTGGGGTTGTTTTCATCTTATCAGTGATTATTTGCTTATTTTCATTATTACGTCATAAAATGTATTTATATCAGTGCAATCGAAATGTGTCCAATTACTTGTTGAGTATCTATTCTGTGCCCAGATATGTTTTTGGAAAATGGAGATTCTCTAGTGAATCAGGCAGAGTGAAAATTTTTTTTGTCCTCATGGAGTATATATGATCGCAGTGGAAGAGACAAATGATAAACAAACAAACAAAAGTCATGTAATTTCAGAGACTAAACATTGCAGAGAATATTAAGTAGTGTATAGTGATGGAGGTGAAGTAGTAGCGTGGGCTGTTTTCCATAAGGGTAGTTAGAAAAGGAGGCAGTGTTGAGCAAACACCTGGATGAGGTGCAGGAGAAAGTCGTGTAAACTGTGCTGGTGACAGCTGTTCTCAGGAGGAGCAGCAGCAGATGGAGTCCTACGATGGAAACGATTCCAGCATGTTCCAATGCTTCCAGAGGAGCAGAGAGAGGGGTGGGAGATGCGCCTGGACTAGTAGTTTAGGGCCAGATCCTGGTGGGTTTGATAGACTGTGGTGAGTCATTTGGATTCATTCTAAGTGTGATGGGAATTCCATTAGGAAGGTTAGCATATGTGCCAGGACCACCCAACATGCCTACCAAGTTTCCTATTGCAGAGACATGGAGTTCTTCTGTATGGAGTTCTTCTTTTGATAGAGCCAATCAGCTGGGATCTCTTAGGTAGGAACTAAAGCCACCTGTGACCTAGATTGGTTTTCCTACATTCATTCCCAGCATCACCCAGGGGTGCATTCAGGAGATTTCCTTTTCAGTCTTGCCATTGCAGCCTACTGCTCAGGCCCCTGGGATGCCCATTGGCCAAACAGGGTCCTTTGAATATTATGACTACAGTTTGGTCTTAGTTCCAGGCCAGTCTGGATGCTCGGCCGCCTACCTGCTGATTGTTAACACATTCCTTGTAAGACATGCCTCTCTAGTTTCTTTAAAGCCAGATCCTAATTCTTCTGTATAGAATGGCATTATTAATGCATATATATATATATGGAATCTAGAAGCCTAGCAGGCTACAGTCTGTGGGGTCACAAAGAGTCGGACATGACTGAGTGACACACACACACACACACACACACACACACAGAATCTAGAAAGATGGTATTGATTAACTTGTTTGCAGGGTAATAATGGAGATGCTTGGGCAAACTCTGGGAGATATTGAGGGACAGGGAGGCCTGGCATGCTGCAGTCGATGGGGTCGCAAAGAGTCAGTCATGGCTGAGGGACTGAACAATAACAACAACAGTGGAGTTGCAGACATAGAAAACAGACTTGTGGACACAGTGGGGGAAGGAGAGAGGGTAGAATGAACTGAGAGGGTAGTGTTGAAACATATACATTACTGTATGTAAAATAGTTAGTAGGAATTTGCTGTATGGCATAGGAAGCTCAAACCCAGTGTTCTGTGATGACCTAGAGGGGTGGGATGGAAAATTAAGAGGGAGAGGACATGTGTATACCTAAGGCTGACTCATGTTGATGTGTGGCAGAAACCAACACAACATTGTAACGCAATTACCCCCCAATTAAAAATAATTAATAAAAAAGTAAAATAAACCAAGAGAGATCATCCAATATCCCCGTTCCCCCCCAAAAAAAAACCAGAATGGCAAAAGCCCTTCCTTCTGGGGTAGGAGCCTTGGTATAAGTCTCCAACAAGCATACCAACTGTAAATAACTAACCCAGGTTTTATATACCTCAATTTGGTTGTTTTTGTTTTGTAATCCATGTCACCTGACATGCCCCATTCCCATATTGGCCCTATTAGTACTTGTACGTATTTCAGCACTCTTTTTATCTTAAGTGGTTTTTAGATTATGAGATCCAAATTTAGACTTGCTGGTATCACTTGGCTGCCAGTTGACTGGCCCTGAGTGGAAATCTGTATGTTTTAGGAAGTGCAGTATTAGTTCATTTTAATCCTTTAATCTTTTGGATGCTAGAGACTAGTCTGCTCCAACACCTACGTTTCAGAGCATTCTTTCTGTGACATTTGAAACCTATCATGGAAACATATGGCACCAGTCAGGTAGCATGAGTTAGCACTGACTTTTATTGCTTTCTTTAAATCAGATTTTACCTACTTCCTGGAAAACGTTGGCCGAGGTAACTTTTCATGATGTTTGGATATGCCATGTGCTTTAAGGTGTTAATTCTGTGATCATTCTTATTTGGAGCTGCTCTGGACAGCTGGCTGTAGTAGTTTCATAGGGACGTGTGAACGGGTTGATGAAACCCTAATAGATGGGTGGCTGGGGTGGGTGCTGGTGGAAGAGTGATCTTCATGATACGAGTTGCTGCAGCTATAAGGATTTAATTGGGAAGTAGAAGCTATAAAAATATCCATTTATGAATGAACCACTTTAAAACTCCCCTTGTGTATTATCTCACTATCATTAATACCAAGTTTCCCTAATGGTTCAGTGATATAAAGAATCCATTGCCAATACAGGAGAGGTGGGTTCAATCCCTGGGTCGGGAAGATTCCTTGGAGAAGGAAATAGCAACCCACTCCAGTATTTTTGCCTGGGAAAACCCATGGACAGAGGAGCCTGGTGGGCTAGAGTCCATCAGGTTGCAGGGAGTCGGACGTGACTGAAGCGACTAAACAACAACATAGTTAAATGAATTTTTTCTCTCTCTAAATGGATTTTTAGAAGTCTGAGTTATAATCATATTACAAATAACTAAAGAAGGGAGACTGGTAGAGTCCATATAGAGTCAGACACAATTTAGTGACTGAACAACAATGATCATTAAACCGGGACTGTGCCTTCATCATTATATTCAACATTGAAAACGTACACATTGCAAAAGGTGCAGGATTTCATGAAGTCAATGAAAGTGGTTAAAGAAGGGCTAGGATTCACGAGTAGTCAATGATAAGATCTAGCAGAATTAGATGAGTCAATGGTTGAAGAAACAAATCAAAGATAATTATTTTCTTAGTACTTTTAATGCACATGGTAAAGCTATCAGATTAAGAGAGGCCCTTGGGGAAACTAGTGAAGCCTTTGACTATTTTTATAGAAATGATCCTTTATATGATTGTTCTATGAAAACCAAACAAGAAATCAAAGATGAAACATGAAGGATAAATAATCGAAAAAATGAACACTCAATCACAGTCTGTTCGTTCTGAGACTTTGCTAGTAGATGCAACTGAGGCTTTTTTGATAAGCATAGAATAAAAGAGCTCTTTCTCATATATTTTAGTTTGAATATGTCCAATATTTTAGTTTTCTGTTATAAAATTCCATTCAACCTCTCCCTCACCTTTTTTTTTTTTTACTTTGAAAATCAGGTCCCTGTGTTAAATAGATTTTACTTTTAAAAATGACCTTATTCTGGTACCAGTTAGATTCAGCTGATAATGGCATCATACATATTCCTTTTCAGGGTGTGGTAGAAGACAGTCATAGGAAGCGCATTTTTTTGCTCCCCACATTTTGCTCAGTAGAAACTGGAGTTTCTTATTGTTTCAGAGTTGCGAGGCCAGTTGTTAAACAAGCAGGTGGCAAAGCTCCAGGGATATTTCACTCCTGTGGGCCCAAGAAAGGCCATTGGTGCTCATGGGTTGTTTTCAAGAACTCACTGGAACAGTGATGCTAGCCAACACTGTAGCAAACACAAGTAAGTTGCCGATTTCTCATGGGGCCCCCATCAAAATTCCTCCTGGCCCTGAGCGCTGGATATGAACCAGTCCTGAAGACAGCTGCATCAAGAGGACCCTCCAAAGTAGTCTGTCTGACAACAAGTAGCTATTCATGAGGAGCTTGCTGCTTACTAGTCAATAACATTTTAGATCGTAAAGGGATTCAGTTCAGTTCAGTTCAGTCGCTCAGTCATGACCGACCCCATGAATCACAGCACGCCAGGCCTCCCTGTCCATCACCAACTCCCAGAGTTCACCCAAACTCATGTCCATCGAGTTGGTGATGCCATCCAGCCATCTCATTCTCTGCCCTCCCCGTCTCCTCCCGCCCCCAATCCCTCCCAGCATCAGATTCTTTTCCAGTGAGTCAACTCGTCGCATGAGGTGGCCAAGGTATTGGAGTTTCAGCTTTAGCATCAGTCCTTCCAATGAACCTCCAGGACTGATCTCCTTTAGAATGGACTGGTTGGATCTCCTTGCAGTCCAAGGGACTCTCAATCTCATGTCAAATTCCCATATCAGTTCAACTGGGTGTTTCCTGAAGGAGGAGAGTTTGAGCAGACTTTTTTTTTCCTAAGAAAGAAATATGAATTGATGAAGTGCTAGCATGAGATTGAGGTAGATAGGGATATAATCCAAGGGGAAGGAAATGGAAATATAAGCGAATTTGAAGAGAATTATCAGGAATCAAAATTTGGGCGGTAGAGTTCGAAGCTTTATAGTGATGGCATTTCTGTAACCATCATGTCAGTGTGATTGTGCCCCATTAGGTCTTTATTTTTTTAATTAATTTTTTTGTTGACATATAGTTGCTATACAATATTAAGTTATAGATGTACAAGATTCATAATTTTTGAAGGTTATACTCCATTTATAGTTATTATAAAATATTGGCTATGTTCCCCGTGTGGTATAATATATCCGTGCAGCTTGTTTTTTACCTAGTAGTTTGTACCTCTTACTATCCTACCCTTTCCCTTCCCCTCTTCCCTGTCCCCACTGGTAACCACTAGTTTGTTCTCTAGATCTGTGAGTCTGCTTTATTTTTGCTATATTCACGAGTTGGTTACATTTTTAAGATTTTTAGGGAGCACTTCGTTAGTAGCATGTGGGGCATAATCTTGTAGGAAAACCAGTTAGGCGGGTGATCTGGTTCTGATCTGCTCACATATGTATGCAGGGGTGCTACTTTGTGTCCAGCTCTTTGCGACCCTATAAATCATAGATTGCTAGGCTTTTCTGTCCGTGGAATTTTCCAGGCAAGAATACTGGAGTGGGTTGCCTTTTCCTACTTCAGGGGATCTTCCTGGCCCAGGGATCAAACCCGAGTCTCCTGCATTAGCAGAAAGATTCTTCAGACAACTGAGCCATCAAGGTTTCCCTCACATATGTACAGATGAGCATAAGAACTTGATGACTCCAACACTGAGCTTATACCATTTATATCTTAAAACACTTATAACACTGAACTTATGAGTTATAACACTGAACTTATAACAGTTATAACACTTAATTTATAAGTTGACTTATAAGTAGATCATTCTCACACAGAGATGATGATGCCATGATGCCAACACCATGATCTGCTGCCTCAACTCCTTTTCTGGATTCATAACATCCTCATTTGTTCTCTCTTTTCCCCAGCCTTTATGTGTCTTATGTGTTAGGTTTGTGGAGTCCAATTTTAAAAATCCGTATTTTAAAATTTGAATCTTTGTCACATTTCTTTAGTGATCCCTTGTTATCACCAAAGGTGCACACACTTTAATAGTGCAATAAAAGCAAAAGCAAAATATTATTTAGAAAATCTGGTGTGGGGAAAAATCATAAAACTTATTTTTAAATGGGGTAAAAATGATACTGGATTGTACACTGTTAAAAGTTATGCATGCTTCCTTTGCAAAGTTATGTCAAGGGTTTTCATCTTAGTACTGATATTTGTGGTTTATATATTGTACGACATTGATATAAATGAGTTTTGAAGCTCTGACTGCTAAGTTACTGGTTCAAAGATTTTTATATTAAGCAGGATATCTTAAATGTCCTGAGGTTCATTGTTGGTATTGCCAAAGAAGAAAAGAATAGTTTTGGTATTACTAAAGAGAAATTCAATTCAGAAGTCATTGTTTTACATGGGGGATTCATGTAAGGTCCTTTTTGATGACATTTAAAATTGATTTGAAATTATTGTGAGGATAATGAATAATTCCAAATGGAATATAACTTATAGAAAGCAAGAGAGAAAGACCACAAAAATGTTGATACCTTGGCCATCGGAAATCAAATGTACTGTAATGTTTTGGATCATTGGTGCTAGAGAGGGAGAGAAAGCAGATGGTATCTTTTGAAAGCCATGCTCTCTGAATGGCTCATTTCATTGTCATGCTAGCATTCAAATGGGGGAACCACCAGAATCTGAGATGTGACATCTTTGGCACTTCTCATGGATTTTGTTTGTCATATTTTTGTCATAAATGTGCATCGTAGCCTTCCCAGAGAACCTTCATACAGAACCTTGCATAATTTCAGGACTGAAGAAACCACAATATGGTATAAAAAGAAAAACCCTAAAAATGTAGTCATTTGAATAAAAAGGAGCTGAAAATAGACTGGTATGGGGACTATTTAGAGAATGGTGAATTTAAAACTAACAAGACCCTCCAGTGTAAGCGCCTCAGCCATGTGGTCTTTGAGCTTCTTTATTCCTTACACTATCTTCATCCCTTGCCTTTGAAGATATTGTCTCTTTCCCCCTTTTATCTTTCCATTCAGAAAATTTCTGTGCCTTCTTTACTACAAAAGCATTTAAAGGAAGATAAAGACACAGAATGTTCTGAAGGTAGTCTTGTTCTCTTCTGGGTGATCAAAATAGCATTATAATATTCCATAAGAATAAAAATAACCTATTTATATTTGGGCAGACCACTTGTTAACTATTTTCCTTACCTGATTCCTTGCATTTGAAAGGTGCTTTCGGTTTGTAGGGTTGTTACTCTGAGCTGATTTTTTTTTTTTTAATTTTATTGAAGAATAGTTGATTGGCAAGGTTGTGGTAATTTCTACTGTACAGCAAAGTGATTCAGTTTACACACACACACACACACATTCTTTTCCTTTTTTTTCTGGTCACACTGCACGACTTTCAGGGTCTTTCCTGACCAGGGATCAAACCTAGGCCCCCTGCAGTGGAAGAATGGAGTCCTAACCACTGGACTACCAGGGAATTCCCTATATATATTTTTTTCCATTATGGTTTATCACGGGATATCAAATATAGTTCCCTGTGCTAAATAGCAGGACCTTGTTTATCCATTCTGTATATAGTAGTTTGCATCTGCTAATCTCTAACTCCTGATCCATCCCTCCCTCACCCCCCAGTTTGGCTTTTATGTGCAGTCCCTTTTGTATTCTTAAAAGCTTCCCACATAGCTCATCGGTAAAGCATCTGACTGATCTGACTGCAGTGCGGAAGAACTGGGTTCAATTCCTGGATTGGGAAGTTCCCCTGGAGAAGGAAATGGCACTCCACTCCAGTATTCTTGCCTGGAGAATCCCATGGACATAGGAACCTGGTGGACTACAGTTCCTGGTATCACAAGAGTTGGCCATGACTTAGCACTATCTTTCTTTCTTTTGTATTCTTATTCCTGATTTACAGTGAAATAGATGTTCAAGCTGGTTTTAGAAAAGGCAGAGGAACCAGAGATCAAATTGCCAACATCCGCTGGATCATTGAAAAAGCAAGAGAGTTCCAGAAAAACATCTATTTCTGCTTTACTGACTATGCCAAAACCTTTGACTGTGTGGATCACAATAAACTGTGGAAAATTCTGAAAGACATGGGAATACCAGACCACCTGACCTGCCTCTTGAGAAACCTATATGCAGATCAGGAAGCAACAGTTAAAACTGGACGTGGAACAACAGACTGGTTCCAATTAGGAAAAGGAATATGTCAAGGCTGTATATTGTCACCCTGCATATTTAACTTATATGCAGAGTACATCGTGAGAAACGCTGGGCTGGAAGAAGCACAAGCTGGAATCAAGATTGCTGGGAGAAATATCAATAACCTCAGATATGCAGATGACACCACCCTTATGGCAGAAAGTGAAGAGGAACTAAAAAGCCTCTTGATGAAACTGAAAGAGGAGAGTGAAAAAGTTGGCTTAAAGCTTAACATTCAGAAAACCAAGATCATGGCATCTGATCCCATCACTTCATGGGAAATACATGGAGAACAGTGGAAGTAGTGTCAGACTTTATTTTTGGGGGCTCCAAAATCATTGCAGATGCTGATTGTAGCCATGAAATTAAAAGACGCTTACTCCTTGGAAGGAAAGTTATGACCAACCTAGATAGCATATTAGAAAGCAGAGACATTACTTTGCCAACCAAGGTCCGTCTAGTCAAGGCTATGGTTTTTCCAATGGTCATGTATGGATGTGAGAGTTGGACTGTGAAGAGGGCTGATCGCCGAAGAATTGATGCTTTTGAGCTGTGGTGTTGGAGAAGACTCTTAAGAGTCCCTTGGACTGCAAGGAGATCCAACCAGTCCATCCTAAAGGAGATCAGTCCTGGATATTCATTGGAAGGACTGATGCTGAAGCTGAAACTCCAATACTTTGGCCACCTCATGAGAAGAGTTGACTCATTGGAAAAGACTCTGATGCTGGGAGGGATTGGGGGCAGGAGGAGAAGGGGATGACAGAGAATGAGATGCCTGATGGCATCACCGACTCGATGGACATGAGTTTGAGTGAACTCCGGGAGTTGGTGATGGACAGGGAGGCCTGGTGTGCTGTGATTCATGGGGTCGCAAAGACTGAGCAACTGAACTGAACTGAACTGATGTGGTTTTACTGACTTCACACTAGATTGAGTCAACAAATTAGTCTTAGAGCCTAAAATCTGACCATCGCTTGTTTCTGTCATTTTACGGGGCACAGCTAAACCCATGTATGTATTGTGTTGCTTTCCAGCTGTAGCAACAGAGTTGAGTTCTTGCAACAGAAATTGTAGGTAGACCTGGTAGGTAAAGTTTACATTGTAATGTTTTGCTCTTTATCTTGTTTTTACATTTCTATGGTCTCATGCCTTTTTAGATGGTTATATCACAGGAGACATGAGTTATGTGTCTTCAGTTATTAGTACACTATGACAGACATAATGGCTTCCCAAAGAATTCTGGGCATTGATTCTGAGTCAGGATGCTACATTCAGATGGTAATAGTGCCTTTTTCTACCATGAAGAGCAAGGTTTTTAAAAATTTTGCTAATCAATCAAACCAAAGTTAAACCTGTGTTCTGGAAAATGATTCACGGTTGTTGGAAGAGCATGAGCCTTAGGGAGCCTTCTAATTGTATTGAGAGTGCTTCTGTAGTAAGCAAGAATTATATGGATTTAGGACTATGAATCAGCCCTATATACAGATCAGTCATTTTTGCCCTCCCTTACATGCTTTTTGGATAATCAGAATGAAGCGCCTGTACAAGCCAGTAATCAGGGGTCTTTGCTTAAACTAATGATAAACCTTAATATTCCTGTAGTTTACGAAGGAAAGCAATGTCACCTGGCAACCTCTCTTATTTGTGACCATGTTTATGGCTCTATCATCATTTCCAAGTTATGTTAATGAAAAAGTTATTTAAGTTCCAAGGCTTACAACTTAGAACTTCACTAGATCAAACACCATTTCCTTGGGCAAATTCCTTGGCTTGGGAGAATTTCAGATTTAATGAAATACCTGTAAAATCTTAGTTCTGTTCAAATTTTAGAACTTGTTATCATCTGCAATTTAGGATTCTTGGTGGGAAGAAGGAGGCTCTTTGAAACCTCAACTGACCTTTATTTAGTGTAAATTTAGATAAGAAGCAAAATTTTATCACTGTAATTGACAGTTGACCAGTGTGGAGAAAGTGGCTGGGAAGAATTAAATAAACATAGTATCAGAGATAAAATGGATAATTTCCAAGTATACTTCTGGGTAGACTTAATAAAACCCACAACCACCTGATCACCACTCCTTGGGACTGTTTCATACAGATGATGGTGTAAATAGCACCCCCTGTGGTTGTACTGTCAAAACCTCAGGTTCAACAAAAGCTAAATTTAATACCCAGCATTCATGTGTACTAAGTCACTTCCATCCTGTCTGACTTTTTTGCGACCCTATGGACTGTAGCCCACCAGGCTTCGAAAGCATTCCAAAGCAATTATGCTGTTGTAGTTAACTACTCTGGAGAGTTGGGTTTGATTGCCCTGCTTTGCTCGTTAAAACCAATAGTTAATTGGAATTGTCTGTACGTTTGCATTCCTGCCTACAGCCAGTGAGATGTTGTAGCTTGATAGAGAGCGCAGCTTGATGTCTAAGTTTAGCTTCACATCGCGAGCCAGCAGTGAAACCTAGAAGTGTTGGTTTTCATGGAAGCAGCGTGGAAAACCTCAGCAATTCCCGAATCTCCACTGCAAGGCGCATGTGTGAGTCTACTGCTGGGAGGTGGGCAGAGGTGCAGGATTAGATTTCACAATGTTACTTTCACAAGACTGGCCTTAACCTTGTGTACATTTGCTTCCAAGGTTTCTAATGACGGTTAACACCCTGGACTTCAGACAGCTTCGATGATGAGTTTTCAGGCTTTGTTCTTGGCAATATCTTTTCAACAAAAGAATTGTTAGGTGTCTGATAATAATACAGAATTCAGTGATTAAAAAAACAGTTCCTCGCTGGCTTCATCGGAAGGTGGGAAGAAGAGGGTATATGCGGGATTAACCATTGAGCCATGTGGATGTAGGCACTTAAGCGGAGTTCCTTCCTACGTGCCCAGATCTCTACCAGCTGTGTACTTGTTCATCTTTCACAGGGGGGTGAGGGTTTTCCTCTGACGTAGAGACATTCCAGATGGATAAGAGTGTAAATGCCAGGTTACATTTTTAGGGGCTTACTAATGGAGCCACAGCAGATTAAGAAGGGAAAAAAAGGATGACTGCTTATCTTTGTAGGGAAGTGTGGACCGGACACCGTTAGATTTGCTGTTCCTGAGATTCTCTGCTACTGACATTTTATAAACTAACTGGGTATTTCAACTTGCTCCAAGGAATAGAGAGATTCTAAATGCTACCTTTTGTTGAAATAATATTTCAGACAAAATTTCTTAAAGCCACTTATGGAATCTTGGTTTTAAAGTTAACTTTTAATTTTGTCTTTAGGGCACAAGACAACAAAACAGACAATGTAAAAATAAAACAAGCAAAATGAACTCCAAATTTAATTTATGCACCTAAAGGAGAAGACTTTTGTTTGGAGAGTGGGCTTATTCTGTGAGTGACTTTTCTCTTGTCTAAGCCTGTGTATGAGTTCTAACAGAGCCCTAGAAGACAAAACATCTCAGTGTGTTTTCATGGCTTCATGATTCATGGCATATTTACACTTTATTGTGACGTTCGAGTCTCTAGAGTTTTCACTAGCGTAAAGAAAATGGCATGTTTTAAATTAGATTTTTTAAATGGTTTTTTTTTTTTGCCTTCACATGAATTTTGAAAATTGTTTAAGTTTTGGTGTTATTTTTCATTCACTTTTAAAATACATAAGAAAATTTCTCTCTGCTCTGTTTTTAATGAGCTCTTCTCTGCTCACATGATCTTCATTCAGCCTTAGTAGAGGAAATAAATTTCCCTGCACATCAGCATTTTACTACATTATAAGAAGAGGTTGTAGAGTTTTGGAATGCAGCTTGCTTCAGCTGCTGTTTGGTGGGTTAATGGTTCGGAATGTTTGCCAGCTGCCATGCTTTGCTGGCGATGTCAAAACCTTTGTAATTTCAGACTCAAGAACCCAGTGCTCATTTGCCCCTTTATTACATGCAGGTACCATGTTCAGAAGTTCATTTGTTCAAGACCTCCGTAAAACTTTGCTCTGAACAAGGTGTTTTGCTTTGTGGAAAGAACTTTTCCATTTACCAGCATTTCATTTGTAAAACTACAACTTTATTTCACATTTATAAATGAGCATTTGGATTTCAATACTACATGAGTGCCTAATGAATATTACTTACTAGTTGTGACTTTGTGCTTCTTCCCCTGAAACAGGCAGTTTTGGATATTAGGGCTTATTTTTACATGATCCCCCACTGGGCCTCTATGAGTCATCTTCTGGGTACAAACAGAAGTGAATATATAATTGCACAGCCTCTCTTATTCTGCAGTTATTGGCTACAATAATTTGTATGTTGAGCATTTTTGCTACAGGGATTTATAAAAACGTCTTCAAGATAATCTCTGTGTCTATCAGAAGAGTTGCAGAAATTCCACTTCCTTGGACATTTTAAGTATCTTCAATTGGACTGTGTCCTCTCTGGCTGTGTCCTCAACAGCCCTTGTGGAGCTGTTGCCATTTCCGTCTGGTGCTTTAACTTCCCTTCCCTGCCACCATTGCCTTTTTGATTACTCCTATAAAATGTTATGCTCTTTCTGTTTCATTTCCATATTTCTGGGAGTTTATAACTTATATACATAAAGATATCTTAGAAAATATGCATATCATCACAGCCATTTGGAAGCCAAGAAAGGGATCAAAGTCATAGTCTGAGTCATTGTAATTATTTCTATATTAATCAAGGTTTAACCTCATAAGGTGAAATTTCTGCCCATCTAAATATTCACATTTAAACCTGCAGACTTCACATTTTTCCAGTATACCCAGCAGTATCTTGAAAAACTATTTAGGCTAAAAATAATATATTCTGTTTAATATTTTGAAATAATATATGATATTGTCATTAATTTTCTTTTTAAATTTTAAATGTACTCATCCTGGGTGGTTGGTCATAGTGGTAGACTAATGGTAGAGTTGGTGGCTGGATGGCATCACCGACTCTATGGAGGTGAGTTTGAGTAAACTCTGGGAGTTGGTGATGGACGGGGAGGCCTGGCGTGCTGTGATTCACGGGGTCGCAAAGAGTCGGACACGACTGAGTGAACTGAACTGAAAATATTTTTACTTCTGTCTGTATTTCTTCAATTATTATTTAAAACTATTTGTGGAGTTGGTGATGGACAGGGAGGCCTGGCGTGCTGTGATTCATGGGGTCGCGGAGAGTCAGACACGACTGAGCGACTGAACTGAACTGAAACCATTTCATTTATATGACCTTTATCCACCAATGTCATGAAGGTAAAAATAAAACACCTTCATACATGAACCAGGAAAAGTAAAGGATGGTTTTTCTGACGTCAAATCAAGTCTATAAATGGTTAGGGAAGGAAGTTTGCTCTCTCCACTCTTCAGTTCATTTTATCTCTGTATATTCATTTTCTTTCAAAAATCAAAGCAGCAAATAATACTTTTGACATATGGCATGCCACATTGTAAATATTGACTACAAATGATATTCAGTTCAGTTCAGTTCAGTCGCTCAGTTGTGTCCGACTCTTTGCGACCCCATGAACCACAGCACGCCAGGCCTCCCTGTCCATCACCAACTCCCGGAGCTCACTCAAACTCATGTCCATCGAGTCGGTGATGCCATCCAGCCATCTCATTCTCTGTCATTCCGTCTCCTCCTGCCCCCAATCCCTCCAGCATCAGAGTCTTTTCCAGTGAGTCAACTCTTTGCATGAGGTGGCCAAAGTATTGCAGTTTCAGCTTTAGCATCAGTCCTTCCAATGAACACCCAGGACTGATCTCCTTTAGAATGGACTAGTTGGATCTCCTTGCAGTCCAAGGGACTCTCAAGAGTCTTCTCCAGCACCACAGTTCGAAAGCATCAATTCTTTGGCGATCAGCTTTCTTCACAGTCCAACTCTCACATCCATACATGACTACGGGAAAAACCATAGCCTTGACTAGACGGACCTTGGTTGGCAAAGTAATGTCTCTGCTTTTTAATATGCTATCTAGGCTGGTCATAACTTTCCTTCCAAGGAGTAAGCGTCTTTTAATTTCATGGCTGCAATCAGCATCCGCAGTGACTTTGGAGCCCCCCAAAATAAAGTGTGACACTGTTTCCACTGTTTCCCCATCTATTTCCCATGAAGTGATGGGACCAGATGCCATGATCTTTGTTTTCTGAATGTTGAGCTTCAAGCCAACCTTTTCACTCTCCTCTTTCACTTTCATCAAGAGGCCTTTGAGTTCCTCTTCACTTTCTGCCGTAAGGGTGGTGTCATCTGCATATCTGAGGTTATTGATATTTCTCCCGGCAAGAATAAAAAACAGATATGATACTCTCAAAGTATATTTTTGTGTTCAATTAATTTTTTATCAACTTTTCCATCCCCCAATATACTTCTTTAGTTTATTTCTGTATATTTTTTGTCTGATATGTCATCATAATATTTTTTGAATAGCAAAGTTCAGGGGCAAATGCTTTTTTGCGAGGGGTCGGGGCGGCGGGTGGGGTGTGGAATTTTTAACATAGTCTTTTCCAAAGTGTGTTTCACAGGATGTTAGAGTCATTAGTGTGAAATAAAATCTACATATTTTTTGATCAGAAGTTTAGGAAACACATGGTTAAACAAAATGTGAAGGTTCTAATGTCAAGAGGGAGATACTGCTTAAGTGTCATTGACCACAGAACCTTCTTTCTCTTGAAGCTCCTATTCTGTAGAACACGTTTTGGCTTTTTGAATATTCAGGACTAGGTCTGCAGAAGTGGTGCTAATCACTCTGTATATTGTAGGTCCCCAAATGTTGTGTTACTTGGGGTCATTGTCATGACCAATTCATTGTAACACTTTATAAACAATCAAATTTGTACTTCTTATACCTGCCTTTCTTCATTGAAAATAAGGATACAGTCCTCCAGACCAGTGTTTGGCTACATGTGGTTTCCTTCTCTGAAGACTGTTAAGGAGAGAAACCATCATATCTTTTTTCTTTTAAAATATTTATTATTTTTTGGTCACACTGTATGGGGTATGTGGCATCTTTGTTTCCCAACCAGGGGTAGAACCCATGCCCCCTGCAGTAGAAACATAAAATCTTAACCACTGAACCACCAGGGAAGTCCCGATATCTTTTTTTAAAGATTTTAACATTTTTTGATTAGAAGAGTTCTGTTCCAGAGCATTGAAGCTTCTACAGACATTTTCGCTTCCCTGATTAGCAAACTTATATCCATAAGCCAACCCTTTTAATGATGAATCTGGGCAGCAAAAATCAATAAAAAGCCTTCTCAGAACCATTATATCTTAAAGGAGTCAGTTTGGTGCTTCCTTGTAATTCTATTGGCGTTGTGGTTTGGACCATTGAGTCTGAATTCACATTGCTATTGTAATGTATCAGTAAAGGTATAATTGATCAATAAAGTCATCTGATTTCAAAACTACCTTTTTTCACTAATATTCTAAAGGTGGAATATGTTGTTTTGTTTATTCATCATGAAACCTCTAGGTGTGAAACACTTGGAGCCACCTTTTTGGATGTCAAGACCTTGACCTTGTTGTAGGGTTACTGTTTACAAACAGTCCTTGGAAACTTTTGGGCAACCATGATTCACTGACAAGGAATGCATATTCAGGGCTGTTTCACCACCTTCCATGGAGCATGTGTTTTGATTTCATTGAGGTCATCAGTGCCAGATTTTAATATCAGAAGTTTCTCAGAAAGATGAGACTGGTGATTCACCTTGGCTTGTACCTGAGACACGTGGGTATAGGATAAATTATTTCTTAATGATAGTTCAGGACAGCCAAATCTTTTAGCTACCTGAATTTTTTTATTGGCTCTCATTAATTGGCTGCTTCTGATGGAGTGGGCTTGTGTTCAGTTAAAGCTGGAACATTTTAGAATGAAGTCTCTCCTTTGATATGGACAGTTCAAGGTAAACGCCACGAGGTCTGTGAATGGATGGTGTGTTTTAAAGAGGTTTTGCCAACTGCTGTTGTCTTGAGAATGTAACAAGCTAGACTTTTAGAGATTGAAGTCCTCCCTTCTCCACTTCCAGGTGCATAGGTGATGATGGGATGGGGAGATCCATGCCCTTAGGGTTCGTTACTTGTGGATTCGTGTTGTAATTCTCAAAGGCAAGAATCTGAACAGTGTTCATTGGTATGGGGCCAGTAATAGTGATGAGTATCAATATCGATGCTGAGAAGTATTTATGGGTGGCTCTGAGTGATAGATAGGTAGAAGGGATTAGGGGAAAGGGCAGGGGGGAAGTTGGGAGGAGGAGGGGAGAATGTTGGGAGTTGGAGGGAAGAAAGTATGGGAAATGAAGGGACAGAGTGCCCGCAGTAACTGCATTCAGCGTCATCCAGGGCTTGTGCTACCCAAGTTCAATTTGAGAAGGCTTTTTGGATTATTTTGATTGGTGAAACCAGTAGTATCCTATACTGTAAATGGGGAACATACACTCAAGCTAGAGAATTGTAAAGGTCACCTTTGTATTTTAGAGTTTTCTGTAGACAGATAATTAACACAATGATAGCTCTCTATTTGAGCCCTTCAGATCTGTTCTCAACAACCAGAATAAGGCACATAAACTCAGTTCTGTTTATATGTAAACTGTGTAATATCTTAAAGCTAACATCATTGTTTGCCCCTTCTCAAAGTACAGCCTGTTTTGATCTACGTAGGGAACATTTTTGAAAAGTGGATGTCTAAGAATGTAAACAATTGGGAGGGGAGATGCAGCTGTTTATGATTTAGTTTTTCATCTTCTGTTGTTTTGTGGCTTTTTATGTCACAGGACTTCTCTTTACCTATTCTAGTGTATGGCTTATGGCTCTATAAGTATACTTTTTTTGGTTTTTATTTTGGCTTTCTAAATAAAGGATGGAAGGGACTGAAGGAAAAGTTGTCAGATAAAAATAGCCCTGAGCCCACTAGATCTTGAGCTGCAAGCACTGGGCCAGAAGAGCTATAGTCCTAGAGTGAAAAGGGTTTCTGTTTTATGGGGCCAGTAAATGTCAGGCCTCACTCTTTACCTTAGGGCTCTGTTTGTGTTTGTTTGTCAGAATCTATTAGTCACACCCAGTTGCTTGCATCTACCACTGTCTAGACTCTCCAGGGAATGAGAGAGTTCATATTTACTGTTTTTCTAGGAGGGCATGAATTAAGGGATGAAGAGGTGCTTTTATGATGACAATCTCTCTTGCAAGCTGTTTTCCAGAAGTGAAGGCACTTCCGATATCCAGGTGCCTATTATGTGAAATGTTGTTCTAGCTGATTTCATATAGATTTATCAGAATGGCATTTCACTATGTAATTTCTCATTACCCTTTGTAAACACGAAGATTACTCTTCATTTCCTTTTATAAAAATAACTGTATGTTCTAGTGGCTTCTATTTAGATGAGAGGTTTGACAGCACTTCCACCCATTCTTTTTATAGCATTGTCTATACATTCATGATCAAGAGCATGGCTTTGAATCCAAATTGCCTCACTTACTAGCAATGAGATCTGAAGGAATTTACTCATTCTCTTTGAACATCGGTTTACTCATTTTTAAACAGGGATAGTAGAACAATCTTAGGGTGGCTGTGAGGATTAAATGAAATAATGCATATTAAAACCCCTAATATAGTGCCTGACATGGAGCAAATGCTGGCTATGTTGTTAATGAAGACTTTAAATTACTGTGATGTGTTCATGGGTGTTAGAGGATTTGGTAATTTTATGTACCATGTCTTTACCCTAGGAATGGTTTGCTGAAATATTTGAGGAGGAAGGAGAAGACAAGAGTTTGTATTATTTGAAATCAGTTATAATCGAGATTAAAATTTCTTTATTTTCTTAGCCATATTTAACTTGTAGCATTAAAAAATTGGTTGAGATTTTTATTTTATTTAGCAAAAGAGGATAATACTTCTAAAAGGTTTACAAGCCCTGACTTTACTCACTGCCAAATGTGAGGCAAATCTCAGAAAACTTAATAACCCATTTCTTCTTTGGCTGAAATTTCCCTTAATTAAGTCTTTGGGACCTTAGAATATATGTATGAGTACTTATGATGTTCCTACAGATACTTTTTTAGATAATACAGTTATTGAGTGCCAATTATGTATTAAACACTGATAAATCAAGCTGAGAGTTGCAGAGAAGAAACCTCAACAACTATTAGGGAAAACATATTAGTCAGTCAAATGAAGCTTTTTCACAGTCTTAGGAAATTAAACTTCATGGAACATATGGAACATGGTGTGAACTTACCATGCATAGATACAGTTTTTCCTTTCAGCTAGTAAAGCGTGAAGTGCTTTGTACTCACTGAGGACAATCAATTTTAATAATGGATCAACTTTTAAACTGTAAATTCAAAACCACATAGGAAGTGCCTTCATATCCAGTGTTAAAAGAGCTGTAACTCGGGAAATATTCCTAATTTGAGACCAGTGGTGTCATATGATGAGTGTAAATGTTGGAGTTTCCATGACAACAGTTTTTGAGATATTCCCGTCTGCAAACATGTCTGCAGCATGACCAAGAGCAGAGAGCTTCCATGTCATTTACTTTCTTTCCCCTTTCATTCCTCTTCTGTCCCCCTCCCATTATGGTTTCTGGTGGCTTCTAGCTACTGGGTAGAATGAATGAATTGTTCTGTAATTGGCTCAATTGTCAGAGTCTGTGTCACGTGTTTTATAGTCACCCTCTCATTTAAGCCTTGCTACAGGCTAGTGACTTAGGTGCTTTTAATGGCATTTTACCAGAAACTCACTGATGTTGTTCGAGGTTGTTCAAGTGCCTGCGTCCCCGATAGGTAGCACTGGGGGCGCTAAAGTCTTCCGCGGTGCGGTGTCCACGTGGGTCCAATGACAGTTTCCCTTCCTGTTGTCTCCCAGAGATATTGGCGAAGTACGTTCTCTGTCCCAAATGGTTGGGGTAACAACTTGTGTGAAAGGCACAGCATGTGAACTGCCGTGCCCAGTGGAATTAACTCTTGGAGACTATCTCTGGCCACCTCATCATTTTCCTGCTGGTTCCTCAAGCCACTAGAAATCTATGCTTGCCTTGCTTCGGCTTCTGTTCCAGACCAGTAAACATGTACCTCCTGGTCAGAGCACAGGGTCCAGCCCAGGGAATGAAGCTGCCATCTAATAATGAAGGCTTTGCATTCCTGTGAAACTTCATGGATAGGGAAATGGAATCTGATAACTGACTACCTGATAAATCAGACTGATGGCCTTGTTCTTGACTCAGGGCTTTTTGCCTTCCTGTAGAAATGGGGATCAATTTCCTACTGCCTGTTGACCTGAATGGAAATTATTAGCACACACAGACTATCTTTTTGTGCTTATTTTCCAGTTTTTCCCAAATGTTGATTCCTTTATGTCATGATGACTTTGCCTTGTCCCCTGATACTATCCAATGTGCTGCTTCTGGGTCTTCCTCTGCACACATTGATGGTTCTGCAGATGAGATGCCAGCACATGGGATCATCCTTGTTCTTCAGAGAGATTTTGGAGGATGAATTAATACTCACGGGGAAGTTCAGTTCAGTTCAGTCTCTCAGTTGTGTCTGACTCTTTGCAACCCCATGAATCGCAGCACGCCAGGCCTCCCTGTCCGTCTCCAGCTCCTGGAGTTTACCTAAACTCATGTCCATTGAGTCGGTGATGCAATCCAGCCATCTCATCCTCTGTCATCCCCTTCTCCTCCTGACCCCAATCCCTCCCAGCATCAGACTCTTTTCCAGTGAGTCAACTCTTCTCATGAGGTGGCCAAAGTATTGGAGTTTCAGCTTTAGCATCAGTCCTTCCAATGAACATCCAGGACTGATCTCCTGCACTCCAAGGGACTCTCAAGAGTCTTCTCCAACACCACAGTTCAAAAGCATCAATTCCTCGGCGCTCAGCTTTCTTCACAGTCCAATCTCACATCCATACATGACCATTGGAAAAACCAAAGCCTTGACTAGACAGACCTTTGTTTGCAAAGTAATGTCTCTGTTTTTTAATATGCTATCTAGGTTGGTCATAACTTTCCTTCCAAGGAGTAACCATCTTTTAATTTCATGGCTGCAATCAGCATCCGCAGTGATTTTTGGAGCCCCCCAAAATAAAGTGTGACACTGTTTCCACTGTTTCCCCATCTATTTCCCACGAAGTGATGGGATCAGATGCCATGATCTTAGTTTTCTGAATGTTGAGCTTTAAGCCAACTTTTTCACTCTCCTCTTTCACTTTCATCAAGAGGCTTTTTAGTTCCTCTTCACTTTCTGCCATAAGGGTGGTGTCATCTGCATGTCTGAGGTTATTGATATTTCTCCCGGCAATCTTGATTCCAGCTTGTTCTTCTTCCAGCCCAGCGTTTCTCATGATGTACTCTGCATATAAGTTAAATATGCAGGGTGACAGTATACAGCCTTGGCATATTCGTTTTCCTATTTGGAACCAGTCTGTTGTTCCATGTCCAGTTCTAACTGTTGCTTCCTGAGCTGCATACAGGTTTCTTAAGAGGCAGGTCAGGTGGTCTGGTATTCCCATGTCTTTCAGAATTTTCCACAGTTTATTGTGATCCACACAGTCAAAAGCTTTGGCATAGTCAGTAAAGCAGAAATAGATGTTTTTCTGGAACTCTCTTGCTTTTTCCATGATCCAGCGGGTATTGGCAGTTTAATCTCTGGTTCCTCTGCCTTTTCTAAGACCAGCTTGAACATCTGGAAGTTCACGGTTCACATATTGCTGAAGCCTGGCTTGGAGAATTTTGAGCATGACTTTACTAGCGTGTGAGATGAGTGCAATTGTGTGGTAGTTTGCGCATTCTTTGGCATTGCCTTTTTTGTGATTGGAATGAAAACTGATCTTTTCCAGTCCTGTGATCACTGCTGAGTTTTCCAAATTTGCTGGCAGCATATTGAGTGCAGCACTTTCACAGCATCATCTTTCAGGATTTGAAATAGCTCAACTGGAATTCCATCACCTCCACTAGCTTTGTTAGTAGTGATGCTTTCTAAGGCCCACTTGACTTCACATTCCAGGATGTCTGGCTCTAGGTGAGTGATCACACCATTGTGATTATCTTGGTCGTGAAGATCTTTTTTGTACAGTTTTCTGTGTATTCCTGCCACCTCGTCTTAATAACTTCTGCTTCTGTTACATCCATACCATTTCTGTCCTTTATTCAGTCCATCTTTGCATGAAATGCTCCCTTGATTTCTCTAATTTTCTCACGGGGAAAATGGAAGCATATTTTGATTCAGTGTGTAATCCTTGATGGCTCAGTGGTAAAGACTCCACTTGCCAATGTAGGAGATGGGGGTTCGATTCCTGCGTCGAGAAGATCCCCTGGAGAAGCAAATGGCAGCTCATTCCAGTATTCTTGCCTAGGGAATCCTGTGGACAGAGGAACCTGGTGGGCTACAGTCCATGGGTTCACAAAAGAGTGAGACACAACTTAACAACTATACCACTATCACCACTCCTTTGCCTCTTGAAGTGTGGTCCTCTAATCAGTGGCCCTGGCATCACTTGGGAGCTGGTTAGGAATGCAGAATCTGGGGCCTGCCCCACTCCAAACCTAGAGATTCAGAATCTGCATTGTTAACCAGATCTTCAGGAGACCCTAAGCACGTTAAAGTGAGACGAGCACTGCTTTATTTTCTCTCTTTGTGATTTATTTTTTCTGTACTTTGCTCTAGTATGCCTTCACAGTGGAGGCCAAAGCCAGGCATGGTACTGCAAAAGCGGAAATATTTTTAGCAAGTATTCTTCTATCTCAGTTCCTGTTCATACCCATGATGTTAAAAGATTTCAAACTGAATTACTGTGTAATCTTCAGTTACAACACATGTATAGTCTTCAGAGGCTTTAGAGGACATCTTTTTTTTGCTCCGTATTGACGTCCATCACCTAAAGAAACCCCCTGCTTGTAGCTGAGTGACTGGGCTGCCACGGAGTTTGTTTTGCATGTATATATACGGAATACTATCCTATCTTTCTATTTTGCTTTTTTAAAGAGTTGGGCTATTGAGAGTTCAGTAACTCTGGGTAGAAAGACTGTGGGTGGAGAGACTCCATCTTACTCCATGCTACCACTAACCAGTTTTGTGAGCTCAGGCAACTCATTTAGTGATCATTTTAACTCTTAACTAACCGCATGGTCAAGGTACCACTGTGCTCAATTGTTCAGTTGTGTCTGACTCTTTGCAGTCCTTTGGACTGTAGCCCACCAGGCTCCTCTATCCATGGAATTTTCCTGGCAAGAATACTGGAGTGGGTTGCCATTCCTCCTCCAAGGGATCTTCCCCATCCAGGGATTGAACTCATGTCTCTTTCATCTCCTACATGGGCAGGTGGATTCTTATCTGCTGAGCCATCGGGGAAGTCCCCATAATACCAGGCCTGGGACTGCTTTGACTGTTCTGTTCCTATTAATCCATGAGACCTTTATACAATGACTTGATCATGCAGTGAAAGTTGCCTATAGCAATAGGAATGGGGTGTCTAAAACAAAACTTGGGATAATTGTCATCCATATGTGTATTTTGCTTAGTCATTGTAACATCCTCCTTACCACTTTGATAGAACTCTCAGGTGGGAAAAACTTGCTAAGTGGACTTTTTAAAAATTGAGGTATAATTGATTTATAATATTGTGTTAGTTTCTGGTGTACAGCAAAGTGATTATAGATATATTCTTTTTCATATTCTTTTTCATTATGGTGTATTTCAGGATATTGAATATAGTTCTCTGTGCTATACAGTGGGACCTTGCTGTTGATCTATTTTACAACAATAAAATATTTGTATCTGCAAATCCCAAACTCCTAATTATCTCTCCCCTGCTTTCTCCTTTGTTAACCATGAGTTGGTTTTCTAAGTCAATGAACCTGATTCTCTTATGTAAATAAGTTCATTTGTATCATATTTTAGATTCCACGTATAAGTGATATTGTATGAGTTCACTTTTTGTTGAGTTTTTCTTATATTTCCTGGCTCCGTCTCTGGAACAAGTGCTAATAAACCACTGAATGGCCAAAGGCAGGGGCAGAAGGCCACCGTGGAAAAGGGTTCCAGCTTATTTACTCATGTGCAGTAGTTCTCAAGTCACTTTCCTATTGACTTTCTCCAGCTAATTCCTGTAGAATGGGAATTAGCAAGGATCTGGGTGTTCCCAGTGCTTGCACCTCTGTTGAAAGACTCTGCAAGGGCTTTTATTTCTACTAGAAGTTCTCTAGGGAGGTTCCAAGAAGACACGATTTGTGTTAAGTCAGTGGCTGTGTTAGGGTCTCTGTTAGGAACTGCTGATGGTTGGGAGTGAGGAGAGCTGAAAGTCAAAAAAACGAGCATCTCTGAAGAATACGTCTTGGTCTGGACCTCAACCTAGTCCTGTTCTTCTTTAACTGATTGTTGAGGAAGGAAAGCGTGGAGAAGCAAAGTAAACAGGTAGGCCATTGTCCACTGGTGACTTGGTTTTATGGAAAAAATGTAAGGCAATTTTTGAGCAGAATTCAGCAGAGCTCATCATAGAGCTGTTAATTAAGTGTTAATTATAGCCTGTCGCTGGTGGATAGTAATGGTGAAATTGTGTGGTTCGGTTTTATTTTGAAGGCATTTTGTCAGCAGCTCAGACTACAGTCAAGAAAGAATAGAAGCTATTGTTTTCTTTGTGTATCTTAGGACCGTAGCAGCTTCTGAGGCCAGTATTGAAAAGAGAATGTTCTTATTACTATCATGAAGTTTTATCAGGAAAAAATCTGTATTTAACTACCTGGAAATCAATTTGTTCTTTCTGCGCATGGTCTCGATTTTAGAATTTTGAACACTGAATTCTCTTACTGATGATGGTACATGTGCCCTGCCCCCTTCCTCCACCTCCTCTGTTATTTTTCTCCAAGTTTAAGTTGAGGGAAAACAGACCTAAAAGTGTCTTCCTGGGAACACATCTTATATTTAGAAATTCCAGTTGCTGTTTCTATCTCAGTCTTGTACTTTGACTATTTTTCTTTTTGTAATAAATCATCTTCCAAGGTGGATATTTATTTCATAAAGTGAAAACAACGTGTGGGAAAGTTTTGTGACTTAGGAGTTGCCCCTTAGAGAGCAAAGTTAGTGGATTTATTTTAAAAGTTGACTAACTCTGGAATAGAGGGGACCTAATCCTTAATTTTTTTTTTCCCCTCCCAGATATTTAAAGGGCAGTGAGCAGGACTAATGTCAGAAGCTACATAAGGACACTGTCTTCTGCTTCACAATGTCTTTCTCTTGTTATCTAGTGGAGTTTTGCAAGTGATTGTGAAAACGAGGTGTTTTCTCCACTTCATTGTACTATGGAGGTAAAATGAGATCGAATGACTCATCCAAGACCAGACAGAAGGTCCTGGCTCGGCTGGGTGGAGACACAGACCTGGGAGTGTTCAGATGTACTCCTTGTGGGGTTGATCTCTCTCCTGTGGGTCAGAATAAGAGGAGCATCATCGCACCGTGATAGTCTTCCCCTTCGTCTGTTGCTTTGGCCTCAGCAATCCTGCTAATCTCCCCTCTTCAATCAGCTTCGTTCGTTGCATCCAGAAGATTCCTGTTTTCCTTTGGAGCAGGGACATAGGCAAACATGGGGTAGGACTGGTTAATCAGATTAACTAGATGTCTTCTAGGTCATGAGGCAGCAGGACACTGTAGAGGTAGCTTCCCATCAGTGATAGATTGGGAGGCACCTTTGGGACTCAGGTCACGGTGTGACAGTCAGAAATAAAGCCTCAGAACCAAGAGCACTTCTTCCCTCTGATTCTTTCCTTAAAACTGGTGGGAATTCCAGAAACAGCTGATAAGCATGTGTGTGTCTTCCTCCATTTCCTCAGCTACAGCAATAACTTCAGAACAGGGTTCTTCAGGCTCAGTTCAACTGACATTTGGGGCCCGGTGATTCTTTGCTGTGGGCTTCCCAGGTGACTCAGTGGTAAAGAACCCGCCTGCCAATGCAAGAGATGCAGGTTTGATTCCTGGGTCAGGAGGATCTCCTGGAGAAGGAAATGGCAACTCACTCCAGTGTTCTTGCCTGGAGAATCCGATGGACAGAGGGGCGTGGTGGACTACAGTTGCAAAGAGTCAGACGCAACTGAGTAACAGTAATGACCATTCTTTATCGCAGGTGGCCTGTGCACCGCAGGATATTTGCTATATTCCTGGTCTCCATTTGGGCTTCGCTGGTGGCTGAGATGGTAAAAAATCTGCCCACAGTGTGGGAGATTGGGCTTTGATCCCTGGAGAAGGGAGTGGGTAACCCTTCCAGTATTCTTGTCTGGAAAATTCCATGGACAGTGGAGCCTGGCAGGCTACAGTCCATAGGATTGCGAAGAGTCGGACACAACTGAGAGACTAACACTTTTTGCTTCTGGTCTCTACTTAGTAAATACCAACAGCTTCTCTCTTATTTGAACTCCAACTGTGACAACCAAAAGTGTTTCCAGGCATTGTTAAGTGTCCCTTGAGGGGGGAAATTATCCCTACCCATTCAAGTTGAGAATTATTGCTCTAGAGACTTCATGGAATACATGAAGGTTAGAAGGTCTCACGGAGAAGGCAATGGCAAGCCACTCCAGTACTATTGCCTAGAAAATCCCATGGATGGAGGAGCCTGGTAGGCTGCAGTCCGTGGGGTCGCTAAGGGTCGGACACGACTGAGCGACTTCACTTTCACTTTTCACTTTCACACATTGGAGAAGGAAATGGCAACCCACTCCAGTGTTCTTGCCTGGAGAATCCCAGGGATGGGGGAGCCTGGTGGGCTTCCGTCTATGGGGTCACACAGAGTCGGACATGACTGAAGTGACTTAACAGCAGCAGAAGGTCTCAGGTATGAGAAGTGGGCTTAGCCCCAGAAGCACCTTTTAGCTAAAGTCCAGGTGACTTTTGCCTGGTACTCCAGTGGGCCTGGGGATCACCTTCACAGACCCCATTTATTTCCTTTGGGACTGTGATTACCTCAGAGCCCCCAATAAATATTCATAAGGATTCCTTAAGAGTTGTCACTACATCTTCATTAAGAACTTGGCCCAACTGTCTTCAGAATGCTTCTAGTTCAGCCCTGAACTGGCATGAAGCACTTAATTCAGCATGCTGGTAGGAAATTTTCAGCAAATATAATTTTCCAAGTCAAAAATGACAAGGCTGAGATGTCCGATAATGGAAGAAAAGAGGGAAGAATGGGCACAGTGGTGGTGAGACTTGAAAGTGGAGGACCAGGAGCTTGGGGTCAGCGTGTGAAAGGTCAGCCCCCCTTTTCCACTGGAAGAGTTTTGCCTCCTTATCCAAGACAATAAAGAAGTGTTCACAGTTGGTTAGAAATCTGCATCATTGTCTGCTTCAAAGACCTTAGAGATGCGAGTGATGCGTCCATTATCAGTTATTCCAGATCATCTTTCTGATGTCTTCCCTTCCTTTTCCAGCTGCCAACAATTAGACATGTGCATCTGGCAGCAGTTTCAGTTTTCCGTCAAGTTCCTCAAGCAGCATTGGCCTCACTCTCCTGTTCAGTTGAGAGATTGGGGAAAAGATTTCAGAAACAAAAGCCACCCAGTTCCTTCCCCAACAATTAGAAACATGCTTTAGCACCTGGAGATAGTGCATAAGAATCCCAGTGAACATCCATTTAAGCCTATTCATGAGAACTCTTTGTAAATTCTTTCATGTATGAGTCTTTTCGTTAGCTGACTTAGATAGGTCGGGGATCTTCTAATTTCTTCCTGGCAAGCAGCAGAAGTGGCCTTTCTGTGACATTTCTGTAGATGGTATCTATTGAAGAGCTGCTCAAAGACCTGTTGATACTGTTTATCCCAGTGTTCAACTGGAGCTGTTCCCTTTGTATTCAGTAGGTAAGCAGGTCTTTGTCTTGTCTGAAGATAAGACTTTGTCTAAAGACCAAGGACTTCATCTCACAATGTCCTATTTTTAGCGTTTTACTACTGCTACTTCTACTACCTTTATGTTTTGTTCTGGCCTTTCCCCCATACCCACCCCCTCTCTGAAGTAACTTTTCTCTCTTCCCAAGACACCTCCTAATCTTGACTTCAGGTTTGGTTCTTGGCTGCCATCTGCTTGGCTTCCCTGCTGCTTCCTTCTCCTACCGGGACATTTTTGGCTGCTATGTATTCAGGTTATCAGGAGGGGATATGAGATCCAAGGATTTCTAGTTCTTCCTGAGAATAGTACCAGTAAGAGTTAATGTCTTAGGGCTTCTTATGTGTGAGGCACAGTGATGAGAACTTTTCATGTATTATCTCGTTGAACCTCAAGTGATGACCCTATAGAATGGACACTGTTAGCCCATGTTATGGGTGACAACACTGAGGTTTACAAGGGTTCGTAACTTGCCCAAAATTACGGAGGGAAGAGAAGCAGGAGAAGAGAGAAGGTACATTCTTAGTCTTTTTTTTTTTTTTTTTTTAAGTTTAACTTGGAAAGAAGTCCTGAGTTTAAATTGATCAGTCTTTAAAAAAATGCAACAACCATGGAATGGCTCTATCTTCATTCTCAAAATAACCTTTCTGGATGGAGTGTCCTAAACTACATTTTGGAACTCAAGATTGCTTACAGGTTATTTGCATATCCCTCTGGTAGCGGCACCTCAAGGGAAACAGTTGGTTTCAGAGTGTTCTTTCATTATTTAGCCTGCTTAGGGGGAAAAAGAAAAACAGCTCATTTAACTACGTGGTGCAGTAGTAAAGAATCTGCCTGCCAATGTAGGAGATGCCGGAGAGGCAAGTTCCGTCCCTATGTTGGGAAGAAGGAAATGCAACCCACTCCAGTATTCTTGCCTGGGAAATCCCATGGGGAAAGGGATCTGGCGGGCTCCAGTCCCTGGGGTCACAGAGAGTCAGACATGACTAACTGAGCGTGCACATGCATACTTAACTGCCAAAAATCCCAGATGAATTCTCCCCAACACTTCCCCTTGATATACTCAAAGCAAGAAGGAAGACAAAGGCTAAATCCTTTTTATTTGTGATTTACAATGATGTGTTTCAGGAGATGTTAATCAGATGCATGTAGTAGAGAAAGTCCTCTACTGAGTTTGACCTTCCTAGGACCAGCTGGCAATGGCCCTGTTCTCTGCTAGGCCAGTTTAATGACCAAAGCACCTACAGGAGGGAGATCAGGGCCACATGGCTGCGGTACCTCGTGGTTTCTTTGAAAGATGCTTGTTCAATTCAGTACATTTTTCTTGCATTACCAAGTTCTTCCATAAAGTCAACCGCAACCCATATTATCGGGGACTCCGACTAAAACTTGTGGTGAGTAGGAAATAGATTAAACACAGGTTTTCCCTTTTCTCTGGCTGCCAAAAGTGATGTCAGTGGCGTTAATGATCCTTGCCTCAGCCCTCTGCAGACCTAGGGCCGTCTGTGCGAATGCTTGTTCTATACTCTTGTTCCTGGGCTGTTATAGAAAAGCTGATGATGGCTGATAGGAAACAACTGAGCAGCCAGACAGTTACTTGAAGATACACTCAGGCACTTGCTTTCTTTCAGTTTATGAGAAGACTCTAGGGAGTAGGCAAAGACTGTGATGTCTATTTAGTGTTTAACAGAAAAAAATAAAGGCAAGGGGATGAGGTTTGCCTGCTTTCCTTTTGCCTAATTAATAGAAACGGTCTTGCAAACACTTTTTACTCTCTCTACACCGCATTGTAAACGAAGTGATTGTCATTTAAGTCTACAGATTTGTATCAGAGCCAAATAAAAGCTATGTCCCATACTTCTGAACATGACACAAACAAACAAAACTGGTATAAAATTACAATATAAACCTCTCAGAGGTGCAATTCTAATTCCTGTTGGGGAGAATATACTGCAGAAAGACATCCCATGAAAGCGGAAGAAAGCAACTTTTATGACCTTCTTCCTCAGGTAGGGAAGATGAGATCATATTATTTTCATGTCTTCAAGTAACAGGTTTATTTTAGTTGAGCTCTGTGAAAATGAAAGCTTCCTGTCCCCCAGCGCACATGATCTGACTTGAAATGTTAAAGGGATTGTATCTCTGACTTCCTCTGCCTTGATTTTCATGTATTAATACATGGGGACAGATTAGAATTTTGGCAGAAGAGAGATTCGAGGCATTTGGGTTCACATTTGTGGGGACAGGGGAGACTATTAGGGTGTCGACACCCCCTTTGCTTTATGTTTTAATTACCTTTGGCTTTATCAGCATGCTCCATCTTTAAGAAAAACATGGGTAGTAACTGAAGTGATTAGTCTTTGGCTTCAAAGATTTCTGAATATTTATTCAGATTTCTTTAGTAGATCATTGATGGAATACTTTTTATGGCTGAGGACCGTATGTTGTCGTTGTTTAAATCGTCTTCTCCATAAATCCCTAGTCTTCTTGAGAAGTTTCCAGCCCCTTCCGTCTTCTGCCCCTTTGTTGCTGGGGAAGGAGAAATCTACGCTGCTGACAGCATCACCTGGCGGGACCACAGCGGGAGCCCACAGGCGTGATGGGCAGTGCCTCCGTCCCTCCCTCTCCTGTGCATAATATGTGTGCCTGTCTTCATTGGTGGTCTCCTGAATTCACCAGCCCTGCCAGAAGGTCTTTCCCTGGGACAAAAGGGAAGCTGGAGCGAGATGGCCTCTCACATGTTGGCAGCTCTCCCTGAATTTCTTTCCTTGGCAACTCTGTGCCATGGAAGGGCTGGCCAGCAACCGTGTTATTTTCACCAGCCCTCCCCCATGTGACTCGCACTGGGCAAAACTGCTATTTAAGCAGCTCCATTAAAGCACTGGCTTGGCCGGTCAGTTACCCTTTGCCATTTAAGACCATGAAACCAAGTCTTTCCAGCTCACTTCTGGCCTATTTTGAAAGATGTTGGTTGCCTTTCTTTAGCTAAAATGGCTGTCTCCTTTCAACATAAAGTAGCAAATACCTTGGGTCTTACCTCCGACTTGACTTCTTGAGTTCAATCCTCACTTGATTCTTTTTTTTTCTTTTTGGTGATTATGGTCTAAATAAAGGCTTTAAAAGAGAATGTTTTTTCACTATTTAGATCTGTCTTTCCCCAAAGTCTCAGGTTGCCCGCACACTTCCAGTAATACTTGTGAAAAGCAGAGAGGCAGTCCCCCTGGCCCAAACTTGAAGCTGTCTGGATTTAATTCTCTGTTCCTTGGGTAGCTGGGCTGGTAACTCTGCTTCTGCCTTAGATGCTACCAGCAAGCGCACATGGTACAAACCAAACTCTGAGCCAGGAAATTCCTTGCATGAGGGCTTTCACACAGTCCATCAGACAGACCCTTGCTCTTGCTTATCCTTCTGAGATGACATTACACTACCAGGACTATAAATGTATTTGATACTGATGATTTAAAAAAGAATTACTGGGCCTGTTTTTCAGGTTTCAGCTACACTTAGAAACAGTAATTTTGCAGTGTTTTCTAAGGTGTTTTATTATACAGAAGCGTTCTAGAAGGCTTGGTCAGCTTTAAATTGGCCATGTGTTGTGGTTCAGTTGTGTCCCACTCTTTGTGACCCCATGTGACCCCATGGAAGCATGCCAGGCTTCCCTGCCCTTTACCATCTCCTGGCGTTTGCTCTAACTCATGTCCATTGAGTTGGTGATGCCATCCAACCGTCTCATCCTCTCTCGCCCCCTTGTCCTCCTGGCCTCAGCCTTTCCCAGCATCAGGGTCTTTTCCAGTGAGTTGGTTCTTTTGCATCAGGTGGCCAAAGTATTGGAGCTTCAGCTTCAGTCCTTCCAATGAATATTCAGGGTTGGTTTCCTGTAGAGTTGACTGGTTTGTTCTGTTTGCAGTCCACGGGACTCTCGAGAGTCTTCTCCAGCACCACACTTCAAAAGCATCAGTTCTTCGGTGCTCAGCCTTCTTTATGGTCCAACTCTCATATCCATGCGTGACTGTGAATTAATTGCATTAGCATCAGTGGGGTGGCTGAAAAATTAACTGTGGTCATGGTTAGTGGTACACAGTTGAATATAACTGTGTGAAAAAGAAATGAACAAACCTGGGAAGACAGGGTATAGAGAGGTGTCACTGGTGCCGTGTTCAGCATCCTGCAAGGCACAGAGCTCCCTACCAGCCTCTCTGCTATCACATCCCTTCCACCTTCTTTCTTTTTCTAATCTCAATCAAAGGTAATCTTCTCCTCTGAAAGGAGTCCTCCTATGCCCCCACCAATTTTTCTAAATACTTTGCCTGTGCTATGTCCTTAAGGACTGAGGCATTTGGAAAACAAACCCAAGAAGCCAGAGGGTTTTTTGTTTTTTCTGCTTTTAAATTATCATACTTCTCCCCATACACAATGAATTGGGAGGATGGGAAAGGGGTTAAAATACCAAGAAGGTTTAAAAAGTTGGTTAACATTTTATTTTATCACAAATTTTTCAGAATGGGAAAGATCTAAATATTAAATCTATTAAAGCAGTATCTTCCTCACTACTTAAACATCTTTGACATTAGATATAGAATATTAAAAGTTCAAAAATTTTAATAGTGAAACCAGAACCATAGCTAAATAGTAGTTTTCCTTAGGTGACAGGAATTATAATGATTATAATGAATTATGTTTATTCCTTCCTTACATTTACTGTCTCTTATAAATTTTCTTTATTATGCTGAAGTTTTTTTTTTTTGTCCAGTCATAGCTGTTTATGTTAAGCGAAAGAGAAATATGCTATTTGACATATTTCTTCAAGCGGAGGAATTTATTTATATGAATTTTTCTAGTTGAGTCTACAGTGTAAGATCTCAAACAATGATCTCCATTGAAGAAAAGTCATTGCTATAGTCTTTTTTTTTTCCAGCCATGGTTGGATGAGGAAGAGTTTCTTTCTGGCTACATTTTAGTGCATGACAACAGCCAAGCAACTTACAATATTTTTACTTCTGTTTTCTTAGTAAAGTAGAAAGTGATGTTCTAACCAGGTATTTCAACTATGTTGCCAGGAAGTTAACAAGTTGGCAGGAAGTTTCAAGGTGTTTAAATATAAGATAAAAACTTTTAGACAGTGGGTTTGACTAAAAATGCATTGCTGAAAAGGAGCAGATTCTTCTTTTGTACTTATATCATAACCGTATGCTGTTTCAGCGGCTCACCCAGTGGAGACTAATCAATAGGTTGAGACAGTGTGAAAGGAAGCAGAAGCTTTATTTGTTTTTCAGCTCTAGCCAGCAGAGTTTAAGTGGGTCGAGTCCAGGAGATGTAAATTCCTACTGGATACAATAATGCAGTAATCCATAGGTCTCAAGTAGCATAGTCAAGTGTTGACTTATTTGATAATGCTTTAAAAATTACATTTTTCATTACTGGCAACAGGATTAGGCGGATTTTATCCTGTGAGAAGACACATGCCGACCATAGATGCTGATGTGGTGATGAAATTTTTGTCAAAATGTAATTTCCTGCTACTAAATCTTGTGACAGGTGCATCGTATTTCTGGGTTCAAAAGTTATTCCCCAGTGATGTAACTTGAGAGAATATATCACAGGAACATCACCATTTGATATTTGCACAGTTCTTCTCCAAGGATATGTTTTGCTTTTTCTTGTTTCCAGTTTATGAGTGCTACAAATGAGTTTTTGTAAAACATCCTAGCAATGTTTGCCTTGTGTGGTTGATTGGGAGTCTTGAAACTGTATATATAAAGTGCATTAAACACACATTACCCATGTCTTCTTTTTCAGTATGTACTACAGTCTTTGCCATTGTATTTGTGTCACTCAACAGATGTTTATTGCATTTAATGACTGTGGGAGCTTAGAATGGATGGGTGTATTTCCAAGATGCAAAAATGTATGAATATACATTCATAGATGTCTATTCTTGTCATTTAGTCACTACGTCATGCCATGCATGCGAACAAATTTACATGGGTGCCCTTCTTCAAGTGGGTTGCTTTATTCAAGCTCAGCCCTTACGGATTGCAAGTATTTAGTGGTAGGTACATAAACAGATAAACTGAAGTCCCATGAGGCATCTGCTAAGGTCTGTCTACAAAGTTAGAACAGTTCCTTTCCAACAAAACTCTCCAGTGATGTTTTTGGAACTTTAGTTTTGGAGTTCTTTAGCTTCAGATAATGGTTCTCACTGGGAACCATGACCCAGCTTAATCAGCTCTTTTATTCACCATATTTGGGTCTCAAAGCTTTTTGACTGTCTCCAAAGATCAGATGTGCCCTCCAAGGGCTAAACTGGCTGCTATAGAGACCATTCAAAAGGGTATGCCCAAAGCTGAGAAGGCAGTTGCAAGAAAGAAAGGGGACTTGAAGAAGGCATTCCAAAAATGCTTTGAACAATGCTGCATGCTTGGAATAAGTATGCAGATCTGAGGTGGCTGTGTGCAAGAGTCCTCACTGAGGATCTTTGTGAAAAATCTGTCTTGTTTACTCAGTAGCTAAACTTTATGTACAGACACATACCCCCCCTTGCACAGACATAAACAGTGGGCAAACTTCAGACTGTCCCTTTAAATTTTCCTCTCTTGCTTATTGATCGCTTCTGCTTCTGTCCCCTGCATGTCAGCCTTACCTACCACTTTCTCACTTACCTTATTCCTAGACCAGCTGGCACTGGTAGGTAGCATTAGTGACTGAGGCCTGTGTTGATCAAGATTTACGATAAAGGCTTTGAAAAGCAGTATGCTGAAATTTTTTGGAGGGGATGGTATATGATGGAATTGATATAACCTTTGATTTCCTGCCCTTTGAACATACTACTTGTGGAAAATTACCAGGATGGTTTCAAGGGTGCAAGGCTATGTGTGTGTGGTCCAAAGCAATAGATTTCAGCCTCCAGGGACCATATACTTTTCTTTTCCTCTCCTCGAAGGGGCCCCAATTTCCGCCCTTGTGTATCCATGCAGGTTGGCACGTGTGATGACACAACTGGTTATAGTTTGTTCCTGTGCTAAGCTGTTCATTCAGCTCTTCTGGATAAGAGCCAGATGTAAAATCAAAAGCATACCCTTGACTTTTTAAATTGGCCGTATGTTTGTCTCAAGCCTTTTAATAAAAGATGGCCTTCTTACCTATCTTTAGGATGTATGAAACTGTGTTAAGCTGTACGTAGATATCCTGGTAGGAACATTTTGATAGATTGCAATATGGGTTCAGAAGAAACTTGAAAGTAAGTAAGATCTCTGGGGTTTTGGAAAGGCTAGGTTATTGTTTCACTTGCAGCAACAACATGAAGTAAATCCTGTCTCCTGTTTGTTTTTACCTTGATGTCTCCATGTCAAGTCTTTATTTGTAAGTAGAAACATAGACTTTATCTGTCATTTAGGGCTGAAATGAATACTGTGAAATGAACAGAAATTTCTTAGTAAAACGTGAATTCTCATCTGGTAAATTTCAGCTTAGCTGAAAGCGGTTCTGTAGACGATCAATGCTGGTGGGTCCCAGCCATATTCTCCTGCAAAGAGGAGAGCGAGAGGCAGAGAAAAAAAAATTGTATTGGTCAACATTTACCTTGTGTGGACTTTCAGGTCTGTTGCTGTCCTTGTCGTGGACATGGATCATTACTGCTGTGTGCTGATCATATCACAAAACATGTCCTTGTGGTCCCTTCACTTTTTAAAAGACGTCTTGGTCTGTCATTCGCGGTTCCTCACCATCTACACAACCTGCGTTTGTAGACGTTTCTCCTCTTTCCCCTTTGCAGATACCCTGTGTTCTGACAAAACTACCTTCCTCCCTTGGCCTAACCAGGGCTGTGTGCGCGTCCCCCCGGGGGCTTATTTTGTTCTGTGCCCTCCGTGGGAAGTGTACCTTGTCTTTCTCATTCCTTCCGCTCGTATTTAGTGAGTTCCTGCTGTGTGCCAGCACTGAAACACCATTTCCACCTCTCCAGACTCTTCCATGGCTTCCAAACCAAGCCAAGTGTGTCAGTGAGGTGCTTCCTTTACACTCCCAGCTAGAAATGTTCTTCCCTCCTCTGTACATCTAGGACAGGAGTCCCTAACCCCTGGACCACGGACTGTTACTGGTCTGTAGACTATTAGGAACTGGAACACATATCAGGCGGTGAGTGATGGATGAGCGAGACAGGGAAGCTTAATCTGTATTTACAGCTGCTCCCCATTGCTGGCATTACCACCTGAGCTCTGCCTCCCATCAGATCAGTGGCAGCATTAGATCCTCATAGGAGTGTGAACCCTACTGTGAACTGTGCATGCAAGGGATCTAGGTTGCATGCTCCTTATGAGAATCACTTCAGAAGCATCCTTTCTCTACAGGCCTGGAAAAAATTGTTTTCCATGAAACTGGTCTCTGGTGCCAAAAAGATTGGGGACCACTGATAAACAGCTTTTTGCCTATTGCACCTTTTGTGGAATTCATCCTGTTTCAACTTTGCATTCTATTTGTGAATGAAGCTTACCTTCCTTGCTAGAATTTCGGGAAAGCAGAGCCTATAGCAGAATTCACCATTGTAGCCTCAATAGTACTGAATGCAACCATTTACTTATTTGACAGGTATTTATTGATTAGCTCTGCTGTGCCACCTCCTGCTCAGGACATCCTATAAATATTGATGTTTCTATAGATACCTTTTGGATGTGTGAAAAATAAGGCCCTCAGAAGGACTTCTAATGTTAAGACTTGAGAGCAAATGAGACTTTATAAGGCTGAGAAGGGGTCTCCTCCTGAGGGGAATGGGTAACACTCATTGTGATCTGACTTTTAAACTGCATAGAAGAAATGTTGTGTTTCTGCCAGAATAACTTATCTGTTAGACCTAAATTAGAACCCCCTTTTTAAATTTAATGATTAACTAGGTCTCTTTTGCTTAGACATTCTTTTGCATCTAGAATTTTCCTATCAACCAGTGTCAACTTAAAAACCAATTTCAGATTTTATAATGGGAAAACCCTGCAACGTCAAATTCTAAAATCTCCAGTTGACTTTTAATCAAAAGAAGATTAAGCATAGCCTGACGGTAACCTGCTTACCATATTTTGTAGTTGTTTTACACGAAAGCTGCAGTGGACGTTTTTATTTTGATCATAAGAACATCAAAGTGTTCTGTGTTTTTGTGTTGCTAAACCTCTGAAACCTCCAAAGCACATCGATTGGTTTGCTGACTTAATATTGACTATTGTGACTTTGTGATTGCTTTAGACTCTTGCATTTTGAAAGAAAAAAAGAAGTTAAATACAGTTTGTTTATTTTTTGGAAGTACTCAGTACTGCTTGTGCCCGTGACTTCAGTTTATCCCATTAAAGAAAAACCCTAAAGAAGTGATTGAATGTGTGATTTGAGATGCTGATGATGACGGATTCTTTCCTTTTTCTTTGCAGAATGAAGACCTAAATGACCTCAGCAAATCCTCCTTTAACTCATGGGTACCCAGACTCTAAATATTTCATGATTCACAACCAGGACCTCACATCTTCCTCCTCAGTAGATGGTACGATGCACCCATTTCAGTTTGTTTACTTTACACAATCCTCAGGAGTTTGTTGACTGAACTGCACGTCCTATATCGTGCCAAGAAAAAAAGCACTGTGACACCAGAACAATGAGTCTGCATAAACTTCATCTTCAACCTTAAGGACTTAGCTGGCCACATGAGCTGATGGGCCACCGTGCCACGAGAGAATGAGTTTACGCTCATTGCATTTACAAGACACATTTCATCTGCTGCTGAAACCGCGTACGACAGAGCATCATTGTAAATTATTTCCTATGGAACTGTTGCGTTGGGTGGAGAGAGTATTAAATATTTAACATAGGTTTTTGATTTATATGTGTAATTTTTTTAATTAAAATGTAACTTTTCTTACAGCACATCTTTTTTTGGGGGGATGTGGAACTGAGGTATACAGTGTTCTATTGTAAAGAGTGGAGCAAATGCTTAAAACAAGGCTAACAAGAGTAGAATAGGGTACAATCCTTGTTTTAAGATTGTAATTCAGAAAAGTAATATAATAAGAATCATAGTGCCATAGATTTTGGTTCTCAATTGTATAGTTCTATTTGCTGATACTATCTCTTGTAATATAGCCTTGATGTCGAGCGGAGATCCTTACGAGAATTGATCTTAATTTTGTATTTTTTTTTTTTTTCTGTAAGGCAATAGGCCATGTTAATGAAACTGAAGAAGGATATATTCTGCTGGGTATTTTCAAGTGTCAGCTTAAAATTGGCAATTGAATGGAAGCAAAATTACAAGAAAAGGCAATCAGTGTCTTCCTTTGTATATACTATAAAGAGGAGGAGACATGGGTGATCCCTTCGAATCAAAAGCTCTCCTTGGAATGAATAATGTGGGTGTTTGTAAATTCTGGAAATTTCTTTCTATTCATAATAAACTAGAGACTGTTGATCTTTTCTTCTCCCCCTTCCCCCACTTCTGTAAGCTTCCTGTTCCATTGCCACCAAATTTTTTTTTTCCTGTTGCACACGTTAGGATCTTTCACTTCCTGCATTGTCTTAAGAAAGATGTAAGACAAGTGAGTACTTGTCTTTCATTTCTAACCAGAAATTAAAATTCCAGAACATGTTTTTTACAATGACCAGGGCTACATGTCACTTTTCCTTGAGACTCTTATCTCATGTTTTCTGAGAATGTCCAGCATTACATTATTTAACTGAACGTAATTTGGTCCATTCGCCCTGGTGGCTACTGGCCTGTGTGTGATTAGTTAATAAAACCCAGGGTGCAGAGAGCACATCAAAGCATAATGACCTGCTAGGGAAACATCTAGCCAGCAGTGAAAATGTTAATCCTTTTCTTGTTTGGAAAGTACACACATCTTGGAATTTTTCCTTGTGAAAGAGAAATGGCAATGAACGTACTAAAAGAAATTGCCTAGAGTTTTGAATCTTTTGATCAGGAAACTTCCTAAAAGTTCAGTGAATTAAGTCTAGTATCAGGCTCCCCTGGAGTCTGTGTGAACGCTCTATCAGGAATCCCCAGCCCTGTTGAGAGGAGCAAGATTTTCTTTCACTGATGCGTTGAGCTCCCTGGTTGGGGGAGGGGTTGCCAGGAAGGGGCCAGGGTTGGGGGGCCATTGCAGTGGCTGCTCATCAACGGGTCAGGGACCCCCACCCCCACCCGCCACTCTACTCAAAAGGGAGTAGAGATCAGTGGACCCCTTCCCCTGCTGAGGCCCGTGTTACTGTTAATTCAGCCAGATGACATGTACCTCACAGACTCTTGTACAATGTTCACCATTGCAGATTCTAAGCATTTGCATGCTCATCAATTTCTAAGATAAATAGGTCTGTAGTCATAAGAACCCATTGTTTTCAAGGAACTTGCTGAATGACATCATTTCCTATTAGGAGAGAACACCACCGATTTTTAAAATCTGATATGAAAGTGTTTTGTTTTTTTACCCTTTCATAAAAAAGACTTTCTCAGTCAAGCTCTTATTTTTCAAGTATTCTGACTCATACTCTCGCTTGTGTAGGAAGGAAGCAAGCTGTCCCGTTCTCTTCCCTTGAGGACATAAGTAGTCAGTGAACAAAGTCAGCCCCACCCACTTTCCTGTAAAGGTGGTTATTTCTCAAGGAACCTAAACTTTGAATATGTATTACCAAGATACCTCTGCATGTGGGATTATTAACATATTTTGGGTGCGAACAAGAAATGAACCGGACGGGGGAAAAACATCTCTTGGTTTCTCTTCCTCTCATCTGTTTTGTTGAGTCATGTAGTATAAAGGTAAGACACTCCTATTTACTGTTTCTAGTGGTCCCTGAGCTGGGTGTGCTGGTAGTTTCAAACTTCACCTGTTTAAAACTGGAAGTTGTTGGTATTTAAGGCAAAAACTCATTCTCTGTCTCCGTGAGGGGTTGACCTTCAGCTGCTAAGTCCTTGTGTTCAGTTCTTATTTGGGAGACTTGGCTTTTATCCGTTTCAAAGTATTTGTAGGCCGGCCAAGGGCTTACATTAATGAGACTTCTAGTGGCCTCTGGTTAACCTATAAGTTAGTGGCTTTTTCTTCATGAGACCAACCTTTCACAGTTCTTTCTTAGAGACTTTAGGCCGAGTTTTAAAATTCTCCTTTGTGGAAAGAACAAATATGTTCCATGACTTTGATGATATCTTTATCCTGGGGGGACAAAAAAGGTCCTAGAACCAGCTAAAAGTGAAGAGAATCCATTAATGATCAACCACCTGAGTCAATAATGACAATTCAGTACTGATGTTACATTTGTGGCTATTTCTTGCTAACTTTCAAAGGTCAGGGACTCTCTTGACGAACTGATGTTGACTGCAAAAAATGAATTTTCCAAAAATCATCTAGCCGAAAGTAGAGATTTTAAACTTTTCTTTCCCTGATGCTTGCCTCCTAGCTGTCTTTTAAATCTGAGATCTTTAAAGTGTTAAACAGTTTTACTAAACGCAAGAAACGGTATTTGACAATGCTGAAGCCCTGTTTTGTTCAGTCCTGCATCTTGAATGCAATATGCCGTGTAGTTGAAAACTGATTTTTATTTCCTACAGGTGGCTTCAAAATGGGGGGAGGAAGGTCATCATCCACTGATGACAGAGCCACAAAAAGTGAGATAATGTACAGTGTTCCAGCTGCTTTGGCACAGCTGTATGGGTTGGTCTGTCATACAGGGAGGCACGGAAACTAGAAACACTTCACGGATTGAGACCGTCTGACTGGGGAAAGATGAGACCCTCTGGAAGGCACGGGAAGGCGAATGGATGGAGGCCAGATAGAGACTCGATCCTTTGCGATGACTTGACAGGAGAGTTAGCGTTTCTAGGACCTTGTATGTGTTCATTGGAGGTAACGCTGCATTTATATAGGTTGCTGAGAAATTCGTCAGGAAGAAGCATATGCTTCTCGGGATGTGAGGAAATTAGGACCTTGCCAACAGTAAGAGAAAAGACTTTCATTCTGTAAGCTTAGTCATGGAGGGCAAATAGAGCCTTGTAATCAGTAGACCATCAACAGGTTAAGCACTTGGTGCCATTGGTCATTTCTAAAGCCAAGCCAGAGAGGATCATGAGGGTCCCTCCACAGCTCTATAAATCAGTCTCCTAAGGCTGGACAGGCAAAGTATGGGTCAGATGGCATATTAGATTTCTTCCCTTCTTGTAACCAGAACATCAAATTAGATGCTGGGAGGAGGTGGAATGATATTGGAAGTGTTTGACCCTACCTCTAATGAATTTATCAGTAATCCAGAGCTTAGAATTAGCTAATATTAGAAAAACATAAGGCATGGCTGGAGAGGTGTCTTCCTAGTTTGTTGATGGCATCTGTGATGGGTGCACCAAGAGATCTTGGTATTATAGACTTTGGCTATTCACCTCTCTCTTCTTTGTTTTTTTGTTAATTTCCTCTGTGTTAATCAAGATGCCATGTGATAGGACAAATTCAGTAAACAGAAAAATTTGTCTGTATGGACATCTTTAGTGCTTTTTTCTTTTCTTGTTAGAATTTTGCTGTTGGCTTAAGAATGTAGTTCCCAGAACCATTTTTCTTACAAAGTTCTTTCCTTACACCTCTTGGCGACAGGGTGGGCCAAATTAAATACATATATATTTTTTCATTTGATGTGTGTGCAGTTAGGTTTATCATCTTAGATGGTGGCGCTGCTTCTGGTGCTACTTCATCTGTGTTCAAAAGGACCAATGCATGGTCTGTATTGCTACCAAAACATTTACTGTATATATGTGTATAACATATGTGTGACGTATATATGTAATGGGTACCAGACCAGGTCTATATTTTTATTTAGGTTCACTTTTTCCAAGTTTAGAGTGTTATGCTTATTTTTCAGTTTTTCTTTCCCCCCTGATTCTGTCTGGTACTTAGAACTGTAGTGTCTTCATCGTTAATTAAAGAAAACTGTCTAAATGAATTCACGGATGTGAATGCTAGTGATCCTTCATGTTTTCGATTATGGGACATGAAACAAACTGCCAATTAAAGTTTTCCGGGCCACTTGATTGGGTAAGAGCAGTGTACACTGTTCAAATGCTTTAATAAATGATTTTTGAATGGATAGGTTTACCGCACCCTGTCCCTCTTCACCTGGCTTCCAATGGCCAAGAGGATAAAGAAAAAGACCTCTGAAAAGACAGACTGAGTTGCTTTTGGTGGTGGTGAAGTAATGGAAAGAGAGGAGCAAAAATCCATCCTTCCTGGGGAAGAACGATATGTTCCGTTGCTGTGCTGAGTTGCATCAACTCTTTGAGACCCCATGGACTATAGCCCACAGACTCCTCTGTCCCGGGGATTCTTCAGGCACGAACGCTGGAGTGGGTTGCCGTGCCCTCCTCCAGGGGATCTTCCCAACTCAGGGATCAAACCCAGGTCTCCCCGCATTGCAGGCAGATTCTTTACTGTCTAAGCTACCAGGGAAGCCCAAGAATACTGGAGTGGGTAGCCTATCCCTTCTCCAGCAGATCTTCCCCACCCAAGAATTGAACTGGGGTCTCTTGCATTACAGGTGGATTCTTTACCAGCTGAGCTGTTCTGTTGAGAGCTGCTATAATAGAACAGCTTTGTTGATCTTCAACAAAGCTCTTTTTCTGATGCAGATCTGGGTAGATTTTGAAAAACAAAAATGACCAGGCCACCTCCAGTGAAGCTGATGCACTTTGTCTGGGGTGGGGCTGGGTGTCAGTTGCTTTCCTTTTTTTAAATTTGTTTTGAATTGGAGGATAATTGCTTCTCAATGTTGTGCTGATATTTGCCATACAACAGCATAAATCAGCCATATGTCCCCTCTCTCTTGCACCTCCCTCCCACCCCCCACCACCCCACCCATCTTGGTTGTCACAGAGGAGCAGATTGAGCTCCCTGTGTTATACAGCAACTTCCCATTAGGTATCATTTTACATATGGTAATGGATAGGTTTCGCTGCTCCTCTCTCAGTTCTCTGCACCTTCAGTTGCTTTTTATATTCTCTAGGAGACTCCAGTACAGGTCAGGGCTGAGAATGGGTATGGGAAGTATTGCTGAAGCTTATCTGATGACTGGAGTCACTTATTCAAAATTCTGATCCCCTGGAGTTGCCTGGGAATGTGTATTTAAATAGGTGACCCTGTGGTTGGCACGTTTGGAAAATCCTGATTTCTGTACAAGTGGAGTCTTGGATTGTTTCACTATAAGGAGGGATAGAACTCCCATGGACAGAGGAGCCTGGTAGGCTGCAGTCCATGGGGTCGCTAAGGGTCAGACACGACTGAGCGACTTCACTTTCACTTTTCACTTTTATCCACTGGAGAAGGAAATGGCAACCCACTCCAGTGTTCTTGCCTGGAGAATCCCAGGGATGGGGAGCTTGGTGGGCTACCGTCTATGGGGTCACACAGAGTCGGATATGATTGAAGTGACTTAGCAGCAGTTAGCAGCAGCAAGGAGGGATAGAACATCAATGATTTTGAAAATAATAAACTATGTGGCCAGTATATAAACAACCAACTCCCCAGGTCCTCCCAAATTGAGCTTTCTTGCTTAAACAAACAGATGATGGACGTGTCTCATGTTGTTAGGGTAGACCCAAAGTATTGACCACTTTGGAAACAGATTTGAGATATAATTTTCTAAATTAATTTTTGTTTAATGAGCATGATGCTCCACTGAGAGTAAAAAGACTGACATTTCTGTCTTTCCTATCCGCACTTGGTACACCAGGTCAGAGACTCTTCCTTCTGCCTGGCATGCAGTGTAAATGACATTTTTATTGTTAAGAAGTTGCGCACAACGTGATTGAATCAATGCTTGAAGTCATTATTTCCTCTTCACTTTATATTGGCTTCCTTCATTTATTCTTTTATAAAGCATGATTTTTCACCCTCCCAGTGGTATTGCAAAGCAACCAGCACTCTAACTTCTACTGAAATTACCAGTAAACATCACTAATTAGTATTAATTTTAGGGAAGCCTAGTTGGAGTGAATTAATGGTCCAATTTATAGCAATAATTGTCTTATTACCTTTATACATATGCTGCAACAGAGTATAGCAAGTAAGATGTTGTCAATAAGATGCCTGTGAGAATGAACAGGAAAGGAGAATATGTAATTACCTCACTGATTCTATTATAAACAATAGCAGCATTTACTCTGCATTCATAGTTGCCACGATGTACAACAGTTATCTCATTTTATCCTTTTAGCAACCAGAAGTAGATACTATCTTGATCCTTATTTCCCAGACAGGCAAGCAGAAGAGAGAAGGTGCGTGATGTGGTCCAGGGATATTATGGGATGGCCAGCCTCTCGATCATGGACCAAGAGATGGCAAAGTTTGTATTCCCATCTTCACCACTGCAAGTTTCTGGTTTCCAAGTACTTAAATTAAATTCTGTACATTAAAAATACTATCATCCACCTTCCTTGTATTACTAATGTACTGAGCAAATATGCTTTCACAGGAGCCAGAAAGAAAAACTCTCTCCAACTTATAGCTTTTACCCTACAAAGTAATAGACCCTTTTTACATTTATTTCAGTTCTTTATCTTTGTGTCTAGTGTGAAAAATCTTCTTCTGATTCTGTACTGGTTTGCTTAAGAAGTTCACCCCTGGGACTTCCCTAGGGGTCCAGTAGTTAAGACTCTGCACTTCCACTGCAGGGAGCACAGGGTTTGATCCCTGGTGGGGAACTAAGATCCTGAAAGCTGTGTGGCATGGCCAAAAATAAGCAAACAAAAGTTTGCCCTTTTTCAGCAAAGGACTGTTTGAGACCCCAGGGACTGTAACCCGCCAGGCTCCTCTGTCCATGGGGTTTCCCAGGCAAGAATACTGGAGTGGGTTGCTATTTCCTTCTCCAGGGAATCTTCCCTACCCAGAGACTGAACCCCCATCTCCTGCCTCTCCTGCATTGGAAGGTGGATTCTTTACCACTTGAGCCACCTACATAGTCCCCAGCAACAGAACAGAGATGATTTTATTTCACGAACATATCAGGACAGTAGGTGAGATGTGAAAGCCACAAAAAAATTCAGATACCTGTGTGTGGTGTGTGTTTTGGCATCAGGTTTTACATATTGCCTCCTTAAACCCTTTAAATCAGAGCTCCTTACATTCTCTGGTAGGGAGACTGATGGTTAGATCAATGACCAAGATTGGAGACAGGAAAAACTGGGGTCATCTGAGCTAGAGAGGCTCCTGACTTGAAGTGATAGAACGGTCAAAGCTGCCTCAGTACAGGAATCCCCTCTCTCACATGCCCTATCGGGCAGGAAAAGGTTTTCCTTGACTCTCTCCAAGTCCCTGGCTTGGACTGAAAATTAAAGACAAACTGACAAGAGAAAAACCTATAAATTGAGATGTATGAATTTTTACATGACATGGGAGCCTTCCTAAGGATCTGAAGAACAGCTGAGTGTTTTTGTGCTGCATTTGATGAGTGTAGACCCTCATGGAGGAATAGGTAAGGAATAGGATAAAGAGTGTGTACACCAAACCGGGGAAACTTAGCAAGTCCTGTCTATTTGCATTCTTCTTGGCATCTCTTTGTCTTTGGGGATAAGGATGTTCCTCTGCTCTGAGTATAGGGAGGGCACCTCTCACATGAGGGTTTTATGACCTGTTTCAGGGGAGAAGGGCAGGAGAAGGTCAGAGTGACCTTTCTGCTGCTGCTGCTTTCTCAGACTCATTTAGCTTAAAATATTCAGTGGCCAAAGGGCTGTATTTGTGGGTGGTGTGTCCTGAACCCCATGAACCCACAGTTCTTCTCAAAACTTGGACTGTATACTACCTACAGAATTTCCTGACAATATAAGGATTTTTAACAGGGGCCTCAGGAAGCTATATTAGTGACAAGTTGTTTCCCCAACGTGCACACACACACACACACAGACATACTCCTCTCTGGGGCTGTTCACCCTGACCTTGGTGGAATGTGCTATTGGCAGTCACTAGGCAGTATCCTTTCTGCTCCCTTCTCTGTATAAGTTTCTCCAAATCTCAAGTCCCACAGCCTCTAACTCTAACTGTGAGAGAAATGGTGACATTGCTGGAGTTTCTCGTGGCTCCTGAAAAAGCACAATCTATAAAGTAGAAATGTAAAGCTTAGTATAAAAATACAAGAACTAGGTAAATTTGCAATAAATACAGCGTTATCCTGATTCTGTAAAACAAAATCCCAAACAGAAATCTCAAAATATTACAAGTGGTGGCATGTTTGATGGCATTATGGATGAATTTTAAATTTTATGGGTTTTTTGATCATGTCTGATTTTCGTAATGAGAAATAAAAAATATTCCATAAAACACAAAGGGAGCTGGATGAGAATCTTAGTGAATCCCCAAGTACTGGTTTTTACCATTCATCACAACACTCCGTGATCAGTCAATCAAGGGTTTGCCAGCTATGGTCCAGGAGCCAAATACAGCCCAGGAGCCTGTTTCTGTAAATAAAGTTTTATTGAAACATAGGTCTGCTCATTCATTTACATATTGCCTATGACACCACAATGGCAGAGTTGAGTAACTGTGACAAAGATCAAACAGCCCCCCAAGTAGCACACTTACCATCTGGTCTTTATGAAAAAAGGTTGTCCAGCCTTATAATCTCTGCTTTTTAAGAGAGAGAGTTGGGATGAGACAGAGACCCTTTCCCTGAGCTTCTGAAATTCTCTGGGACCTGTTCAAGGAGCTTTTTGGATCTGTGACACAATTACAGTGCTGTTGGACAGACTGTAGCCTACCAAGCTCCTCTGTCCATGGAGTTTTTCCAGGTAAGAATACTGGAGTGGGTTGCCATTTCCTACTCCAGTGGATCTTCTCAACACAGGGCTCAACCTGTGCAGTTGATTATTGAAGTGCTAAACGGACTTCTTTAAGTTTTGCCTACAAATACTGAAATAATTTTACAATTAGGCACGTGGAACTGAATTAGAGTAAATTTAGAATGGTACTTTGTCCTTGGTGCCTCAGTTTTTCTAGGTCAACAGCCAAAAAATAAAAATAAAAAAGCACAAATCATCAATTAAAAGTTATTACTTTTAAACAGAGGATTTCCTCAAGAGATTCTAAAGGAGGTTCAAAATAGACTATGGTCTCCAGAATAGCAGGACTTCAACCAATGGGAGAGACAGTAAACAGGCATCCTTTCCCAGTCTCTTTTCCCAACTTGTCATCAACTGCAGTGCTGAGAATGAAAACAGTGCCAAGAGCATGGATTCTGGTCAGGAAGATAATACCTGATAACCTCTGAGATGAAGATTATTGGATTAAAAAAAGAACCATTGTTATAAGTTATTAGGCTGGAAAGCAACTCCTTGGTATTTTAAAATTATAAAATCCCACAATTTATTCCTTCATCACATCCATGATATTGTTGAGGAACTATTATGTGCTATGGAGAGGAAATAGCAACCCATTCCTGTATTCTCACCTGGAAAAATTCCATGGACAGAGGAGCCTGGTGGGCTACAGTCCATGCATGGGTTCATAAAGAGTCGGACATGACTGAGTGACTGAGCTCATATGCACTATGTACTGTGATGTGGCAGAGTAGAGAGACTGTGCTCAGTCCTGTCTGACTCTTTGCAACTCCACGGATGGACTGTAGCCCACCGGGCTCCTCTGTCCAAGGAATTTTTCCAGGTAAGAATACTGGAGTGGGTTTCCATTTCCTACTCCAGTGGATCTTCTGGACCCAGGGATCAACCCATGTCTCCTGCATCCGCTGCCCCAGTTCTTGTTCCCATGGTGCTCTCATATTTGTTCTGCAAGTGATCTATGTCTGGACCACTTGTTTTGTGGGTAAGAAAATTGAATTTCTGTTCCACTGCTATTTAACATGACTTCATTTTAAAATTGTATCTGTACCAGGTTGATTAAAGCAGATCCTAAAAGGGCTTTAACGCCCTTTTAGCACCTTTTGCGGTGCTCTCATGGCCCTGTCTGCAGCAGCAGCATGGCCCTGTCTGCAGTGTATGAAGTGGGTGCACAGGCTGGGAAGTCCTGTCCTGGAGGGTGGCTGAGGTCGACCCGTAGAGTCAGTGAGGTGGGGAGTTTGGGACAGCGAAAGCATTGAAATGGAACAGCTATAAGGACCAGGAATCAGAGCAACCAGGTGGAAAGGCTCCTGTAACCAGCTTTCAAAGAGACCAGAAGGCATCAGAGAATCTGAAAGGGTTAAATCCTTTACACATCAATGGTACAACTCCTTGTTCCTAGGTAAAGTCAGGGATCTAAGGGCCCCAGTCTCCTGCCCATGAATTCAGAACTCCTTCTGGATCAGATATAGTGAAAACCTGAGGAACACGCTTGGCTCACATTTTCAAGCATTTTGCTATGTGCCTGTCACTGTTCGTGGATCAGCTCCTATGCCTTCATCCCAAATGTTTGTAGATATTGCATATAACCCCATTTTGAAGAGTAAAATAAACTAAGATCTAGAAGGGAACCTGTCTAAGTTCATTTGATGGTAAGTGTAGCACTGGCCTTCCCACTTAGTCCCATCTAACTGCAGAGTTTCAACAACTGAAAGACATGGAACCCAGAAAAAAGAAGTGTTCGCTGAAATCCTGATACACATTTCTGGCACAAGGTTGTCAGAAAATGCCTTGTGGAAAATTCTCTCTCTCTTTATTTTGTTTGCTTCATTTTCTTTTAAACTTTGTTGCTGTTCAGTGGCTCAGTCATGTCTGACTCTTTGTGACCCAATGGATTACAGCACGCCAGGCTTCCCTGTCCCTCACAATCTCCAGGAGTTTGCTCAAACTCATGTCTGTTTAATCAAAGATGCCATCCAAACCATCTCATCCTCTGTTGCCCTCTTTTCTCCCTGCCCTCAATCTTGGCCAGTATCAAGGTCTTTTCCAATGAGTCAGCTCTTCGCATCAGGTGGCCAAAGTATTGGAGTTTCAGCTTCAGCATCAGTTCTTCCAGTGAAAATTCAGGGTTGATTTCCTTTAGGATGGACTGGTTGGATCTGCTGACTTACTTTATTTGTTCTTCAGGTGCTAATATACGGACAATAAATCTATTTTAAAATATATATTTTTACTTCCACGTATTCTTTACTATTAATTGTTTACTTATGCAACCATGGGAAGAGTTCTTGATTCACACTCCCATTGCTGGACACAACATGGACCCTTCCCCCACTCCCACCTCCCAAGTCTAACCTTCTTGACGATTCTGGGGGCTCTTGTTAGGTTGAGGTGCAAGTGCTCCTCAGCTGTCTCTCTTTAACCTCTTGAAGCTCAATTAAGTACAACTTAACATTTGCTTTTCACAGAAGATGGCAGCCAAAACGCACACACACCCTCCACAGCACATCTCACACACACATGCACCATATCACACCACTGATACACACACACACACACACACACACACACACACACACACATGCACACTGCAGCCCCCTTTCCTTCTCCACCCCATCATAAAACTCTAGGAGGAAATATTAATGATGCATCTAAAATGGCTAAATTGTTTTTTACATCAGCAGCAAGTTTCTGGTTTAAATTCAAATTGTTCCTTTAATTTTACATACCACTTTCATCACTACCACATACCAATACTCCAGTTAGCAGGGTCTCATGCCCCATATGTAAAAATGTATTAGATTTCTGAATCTGGTTTACTTCATCTGTTGAAAAAGAAAATAAGGTTGGCTGAGCTAAACAAATTTCTTCCTGAATAGAGTAACCCTGCTGTTTGTGTTTGCTGAAATGTTTGACAGATGAGACTCTGATGGGGGTATTCCTTTTAGTGCTGTGCAACACTTCAGCTCTCATCTTTGCTTTGCTGCTGAGTGACTTGGAGCAAAGCACTCCTCTCTGGCTCTTTCCTTCATTGTTTATAAAATATGAAGTTTATCTGATCTTAACCTGAGATCCAGAAATTTGTCTACACTCTAAAAGCAAATGTAGTGTTTTTCCTGGGTATGACTCTGTGCATTTTTTATTCCTGGGCATGGCGTCTGTGACTTCTAGTACAGTCATTAAGATTCAAAACAGAGAGATGGCTTCTTAGAATCAGAAAATTTCATGGTTTTTACGGTGTGCTAGGAAATTTTTATAGAACTTAGGGGCTGGCCTATGGCAAAATATTAGATCAGTGAAAGCTGTCCCCACCACTTTCTCCCGTCAGCTCTACAGATGGGTTGAGGTTGGGTATTCTCCCTTCACAAAATGATGTTTTGGAACCCAAGGTCCTTCTGGAGCGACAAAAACACTTCTGATAAACTGGGCTTTTCCCCCCAGAATACACAGAAGAACTATACAAAAAAGATCTTCATGACCCAGATAACCACGATGGTGTGATCACTCTCCTAGAGCCAGACATCCTAGAATTCAAAGTCAAGTGGGCCTATGAACAAAGCTAGTAGAAGTCATGGAATTCCAGTTGAACTGTTTCAAACCTTAAAAGACAATGCTGTGAAAGTGCTGCACTCAATATACCAGCAAATTTGGAAAACTCAGCAGTGGCCACAGGACTGGAAAAGGTCAGTTTTCATTCCAATCCCAAAGAAAGGCAATGCCAAAGAATGTTCAAACTACTGAACAATTGCACTCATCTCACACGCTAGCAAAGTAATGCTCAAAATTTTCCAAGCCATGCTTCAATTGTACATGAACCGAGAACTTCCAGATGTTCAAGCTGAATTTAGAAAAGGCAGAGGAACCAGAGATCATATTGCCAACATCTGTTAGATCATCAAAAAAGCAAGAGAGTTCCAGAAAAACATCTACTTCTGCTTTATTGACTATGCCAAAGCCTTTGACTGTGTGGATCACAACAAACTGGAAAATTCTTAAAGAGATGGGAATACCAGACCACCTTATCTGCCCCCTGAGAAATCTGTATGCAGCTCAAGAAGCAACAATTACAACTGGACTTGGAACAACAGACTGTTTCCAGATCAGGAAAGTAGTACATCAAGGCTGTATTTTGTCACCTTGCTTGCTGCTGCTACTGCTAGGTCACTTCAGTCATGTCTGACTCTGTGCGACCCTATGGACAGCAGCCCACCAGGCTCCTCTGTCCACAGGATTCTCTAGGCAAGAATACTGGAGTGGGTTGCCATTTGCTTCTCCATGCGTATTTAACTTATATGCAGAGTACATCATGTGAATGCCAGGCTGGATGAAGCATAAACTGGAATCAAGATTGCTGGGAGAAATGTCAATAAACTTAGATATGCAGATGACACCACCCTTATTGCAGAACTATCTTTAGGCTCTTGCCTTTCGATGAAAGTGAAAAAGGAGAGTGAAAAATTTGGCTTAAAACTCAACCTTCAGAAAACCAAGGTCATGGCATTGGGTCCCATCACTTCATGGCAAATAGATGGGGAAACAATGGAAACAGTGACAGAATTTATTTTGGGTGGTTCCAAAATCACTGCAGATGGTACTGCAACTATGAAATTAAAATACTCTTGCGCCTTGGAAGAAAATCTGTGAACAACCTAGACAGGATATTAAAAAGCAGCAACATGGCTTTGCCGACAAAGATCTGTCTAGTCAAACCTATGGTTTTTCTAGTAGTCATGCATGGATGTGAGAATTGGATTATGAAGAAAGCTGAGCGCCGAAGAATGGATGCTTTTTAACTGTGGTGTTGGAGAAGACTCTTGAGAGTCCCTTGGACTGCAAGGAGATCCAACCAGTCCATCCTAAAGGAGATCAGTCCTGGGTGTTCATTGGAAGGACTGATGCTAAAGCTGAAGCTCCAGTACTTTGGCCACCTCGTGGGAAGAGTTGACTCACTGGAAAAGACTCTGATCCTGGGTGGGATTGTGGGCAGGAGGAGAAGGGACAACAGAGAATTTGGACATGACTAAGCGACTGAACTGAACTGAACTGAACTCAGGAAGAAGAGTCAAACACAACTGAGCAACTAAACTGAACTGAGCCCAGAAAGAAGAGAACATTTTGGCAAATGAGAGCCAATTGCTAATAGTGGAATTTTTGGAATCCATCTGAAGAGAAATTCAGTAGTGGGGAGTGGGGGGTGTTTAGTTTTGTTGGAGCAGATTTAGTGCTGTACAGACACTGAGTCTTGAGAAGGAATCCGGTGAGGTGGTCCTTTTTCTCTTTTTAAATTAAAATAAAATTTTGCTGTGACAATGACCTAAAACTTGAACGTTTGCAATCAAGAAACTTTACTTCTAGATTTTCTGAACAATTTTAATTCTGGATATAGTCATCAAAGCTAAATGTTTTCTCTTTTGTTTTTAGTGAATGGGGTCCCTGCTAGGCTGTTGCTCTCAAGTCTTGCCTGGGATCAGCTCTCCTATCCTCACAACTCTGAAGTCATCTTTTGTGGATAACCACCTATTCTGTCTATCACTGTGGATGGTAACAGAGCCGTGATATTAAAAGATGCTTACTTCTTAGAAGAAAAGCTATGACAAACCTAGATAGTGCATTAAAAAGCAGAGACATTACTTTGCTGACAAAGGTCTGTATGGTCAAAGCTATGGTTTTTCCAGTAGTCATGTATGGATGTGAGAGTTGGGTTATAAAGAAGGCTGAGCACTGAAGAAGTGACGCTTTTGAACTGTGATGCTGGAGAGTCCCTTGGACTGCAAGGAGATCAAACCAGTCAATCCTGAAGGAAATCAACTCTGAATATTCATTGGAGGGACTGATGCTGAGGCTGAAGCTCCAATACTTTGGCCACCTGATGTGAAGTATTGAATCCTTGGAAAAAACCCTGATCCTGGGAAAGATTGGAGGGAGGAGCAGAAGGGGATGACAGAGGATGAGTTGATTGGATGGCATCACTAACTGAATGGACGTGAGTTTGAGCAAACTCTAGAAGATAGTGAAGGACAGGGAAACCTGTTGTGCTACAGTCCATGGGGTCGCAAAGAGTTAGACACAAATGAATGACTGAACAACAACCTTTTCTACCAGTACATGAAATTGGCTCTGACTCACCCTCTGATGAACATCGCTTAGTTGCTGGCAGAAAAAGAGCTAAAGCAGGAAAAGAATGAAATTTCCTTCTGGCTGACAAACAACTCCTACTTAGTTGTTACTAATGGGAAATCTATTTTTACTCTTTGGTGCCCCGGCAATGGAGTTGATCCTCATGACACAAGGAAAACGCCAGCCAAAAATTTACAAAGACCATTTCTCTTTGGAGATTATAAACTCAAAGTATCTTCTCTAGGAAACTACAATATGGTGTTTCAGGTAAGAAGACTATATCCGCTGTGTGTATTGCATTATAATGTTCAGCCTCCAATGAAAACATAATCCTTTATCAAAGATTTTCACCAAAGATGACTGTGCAGATGAAATCTGCCCTTTAATTTCTTCTCTTTTGTCAATGCCATTTAATTTTTCTATGTAGCTGTGGAGTGATGAGTTTTTGTTCCAGAAAAGGGCTGTAGTGTTAGAATTAGTCGGAGAAGGCAATGGCAAGCCACTCCAGTACTCTTGCCTAGAAAATCCCATGGATGGAGGAGCCTGGTAGGCTGCAGTCCGTGGGGTCGCTAAGGGTCGGACACGACTGAGCGACTTCAGTTTCACTTTTCACTTTCACACGTTGGAGAAGGAAATGGCAACCCACTCCAGTGTTCTTGCCTGGAGAATCCCAGGGAAGGGGGAGCCTGGTGGGCTTCCATCTATGGGGTCACACAGAGTCGGACACGATTGAAGTAACTCAGCAGCAGCAGCAGGCCACCCTGGAAATCCCATTTATTAGCTGGGGGACTGTCTGAAAATGACTCAGCTACTTGGAGCCATAGCTTTACCTTCTGGAACACAGGGCTGATGACATTTACTCTGCAGAGGTTTGGAGAGCATTCAAGGCATTCTCACCACATGCAGAGCGCTTGATACAATGCTTCGCCCTTAGCTGGTGCCCCACACAGTGTAGACCTCGCAGAATAATTTAAATTCTAAACATCTTTACAACTTTTGGACAAAATCTCTTCCTTCACACCAGAACGGTTGGGTCTACCTTTTTATAACTGTGAAGTTTAAAAGGCCTTAGACACGAGAAGTCTTCCTTGTTGGAAGTCTGGAGTCTATCTTTCTGGTGGGAAAGGCCTGTGGTCCAAGGAAGGTTATGACGAAACTGTAGATGGAATTTTGTAACCGTGGCACCCCTTCTAGGAGATGCACTCATGCAGTTTCTGAGCATAAAAGTGGCACCGATGAGGAAACTGGACATGACAAATGACAAACATATGGGCTAGTTCGGCCTTTAATTCTGATTATTGCTTTCCTTTCTTCAAGATCTGACCTGAAGATCTCATCCTTTCCATGCATGCTCACCTATAAGTTGGATTCCGATATGGGCCCCAGGTTTCCCACTCTCATAAGTGAGTGAAAGTGAAGTCGCTTGGTTGTGTCCGACTGTTTGCGACCCCATGGACCGTAGCCCACCAGGCTCCTCCGTCCATGGGATTCTCCAGGCAAGAATACTGAAGTGGGTTGCCATTTCCTTCTCCAGGGTATCTTCCCGACCCAGGGATCAAACCCAGGTCTCCCGCATTGCAGGCATACACTTTAACCCTGAGCCACCAGGGAAGCCCCCACTCTTCTTGCTTATCCACAAGCTGCTGTTTTGTTCCGATCCATAAGCCTTCTTGGAGAGAGGTTTGTCTCTTAGCAAATATCCCCTGCACCATTTGACCCCTGGGGTTGAGTTCACTTCTTTTTAGATTTGGGACCTAAATTAATGAAGAAATATCTTTGAGATGAGGCTGTTGTGTCTGCTTCATCAATAGTCTAGATTCTCCCCCACCAGAGTGTTCTTACAGAGGAGGGTGTCCAGAGGGCACGTGCCACTGAGACTGTGAAGGGAGCACTCTCTGAAAGACAAAAGGGCCAGGCTCTGGCCCCCTTGCCCTGTCTCGTTTCTCATCTTCCCCTACTGCCTATCTTCTCTCTTTCCCTTCATTTCTGGGCTGGCCCAACCTCTCACGGCATTATTTTCAGTTCTCCTGCGACAACACGGACTTGTTCCTCTTGTGGTTTCTTTTTCCCTTTACCAGGGATGTGTGATGATTTTTCTCCTTGCGCGTTCAAGGGCGTTAGGAACACTGTGTGCTCGTGTTTAACCCGTTGCATTTCCCGGAGGTCCTTTGTTCAGTTGCTCACGAACTCTTAATTTTTTCCAGGCTGGTGTGTTCTGTCCAGACTGCAGCTTTCCTGGAGCTTGGCTGGCCTCTTTGTTTTGGGGAAGCTTATTGCTTCATAGGGAGACCATCTGACAGTCGTTATCTGTGACCTGAGAGACAGAACGGCCAGCAATGGGAGTCAGGGGCAGTGATGAGCGGTCCTCCTCACTGATCTCCAGGCTCCTCACCCCCCAACACCATCTAGGACCATGCTAGGAAAGGGACCAGGGTGACACCAAATGTTCACAGGAGGATGGAAGGTTTCCCCACCCACTAGCGCTGGCCTTGGTGTTTCCTTGAGCCCCTGACAATGGAGAGAAGCATTGAATCGCACGTATGGATGGTTGGCTGTGTGGATGTCTGTACTCTGATCCTCCTCCTTCCTTCCCTCCAGCTCTCTCTCCTTTCTCCTCTCCCATCCTCCTTCCTTCCCTTCATCTCTACCTTTCACAGCAATCTGCAGCCTTACATCCTAGGCAGCATCTCTCCAGGAGGCGAACACGATGGCAGACAGAATGCCGAGTACAAGCCAATGGATCATGTCTTCAAGAAGCTGACCAGCCACAGTGAGAATAAAATCCGGGCTCTTTCCCACCGACACCACCCTTTCTCCACACCCTCTCCAGCCTTTATTGTTTGTAGATTTCTTTTTGTGGATGATGGCCATTCTTTCAGGTATGAGGTGATTGTAGTTTTGATTTGCATTTCTCTAATAATGAACCTGTGGAGCATCTTCTCATGTGCCTGTTTTTTTTTTATAGTTGCTTTGCAATATTGTGTTATTTTCTGCTGTGTAATGGAGTGAATCAGCTATTTGTATACATGTATCTCCTTCCTCTCCCACCACTCCACCACCATCCCATCCCTCTAGGTCATCACAGAGCATTAAGCTGAGCTCCCTGTGCTATATAGCAGCTTCCCACTAGCCATTCATTTTACTCATGGTAGTGTATATATTCAGAGAAGGCAATGGCAAGCCACTCCAGTACTCTTGCCTGGAAAATCCCACGGACGGAGGAGCCTAGTAGGCTGCAGTCCGTGGGGTCGCTAAGGGTCGGACACGACTGAGCGACTTCACTTTCACTTTTCACTTTCACACATTGGAGAAGGAAATGGCAACCCACTCCAGTGTTCTTGCCTGGAGAATCCCAGGGATGGGGGAGCCTGGTGGGCTTCCGTCTATGGGGTCACACAGAGTCGGACATGACTGAAGTGACTTAGCAGCAGCAGCAGCAGTGTATATATTAGGGCCTTCCCTGGTGGCTCAGATGGTAAAGAATCTGCCCACAAGGGAGGAGACCCTGGTTCCATCCCTGGGTTGGGAAGATCCCCTGGAGAGTGGAATGGCTACCCACTCTGGTATTCCTGCCTGGAGAATTCCTTGGACAGAGGAGCCTGACGGGCTGTCAATCTCAGTCTCCGAATTTATCCCACCCGCCGTTCCCTGCCCTCACCTTGTGTCCGCAGGCCCATTTTCTACCAGCATGTCTCTATTCCTGCCCAGAAAATAGGTTTGTCTGTACCATTTTTCTTGAGTCCACATATATGCTTTAATATACGAAATTTGTTTTTCTCTTTCTGACTAAAACAAAGCAGTTCACAAAGTGGACCAATAGTGCAAAGATTAAAAAGGACATACTGAAGAAAACAAAACCCATGCACAAAATCAGAGTCCCTGCGGGGCTCGCCATCACTTTCCACCCCCAGCCTCGCCTTCCTTCCTGATACTGCTGTCAGCTCACTCCTCACTCAGCTTCCTCACTGAGGTCTCCTTCTGGAATGCTCTGGTTTCTGAACTTCTCGTAGGTGCTGACCTCTTATCCTGATTTTAACCCCGATTCTCCATTCCCAGAGACACCTTTCCTCTTTCCCCCAACCTCTGACGCTCCCTATTGCATGTTCTGTTTTAGTTTCTTCACAGCATTGCTCTTCATCTGAAACTCTCTCTGTGTTGGCTTGCTTGTTTACTTCCTGCCTTTGTGCTCAGTCACTCAATCATGTCCGACTCTTTGCCACCCTATGGACTATAGTCCGCCGGGCTCCTCTGTCGTGGAATTCTCCAGGAAGACTACGGACTGTCTTTTTCTCCATGCGGTCCCCAGTGCTTGTTATGTTAGTCTTCAATAAATGTCTGTTGAATGAATGGATGGATAGATTCTCTCATGGGGGCATAAGAAATACAAAAATAACATCGTAAATAATGATAATAATAATGACTGACTTTTTTGGTATGTTACTGAGCACTGTGTTTTATGTATACTATCTCCCATCTTCAAAACCATCATGAGAGAGTATTACTTTTATATTTTGCCAAAAAAAAGGAGGCCCTCAAGAGTTGGTATTTTCCCAAGGCCACCCACCTTGTGAGGGAAGGACCTGGGATCCATCCCCAGACAGGTCTGACTCTCAAGCCCACAGCAGTTCCTTTCTCTGGGCCGTGGTGTCTCATACGTGTAAACAACTATGATACAAGCCAGAAAGAGATAAGCTCCATGAGAGGTACAGATAAAATATCATGAGAATTCAGAGAAGGAAGACGTGGCTTCTGGATGATGGCAACAGGAAAGAGTTGTGACAAGGTGATTTTGTGTTCCTGGATCTCAGCCCTTGAAGATTCCAGGGTGGAGGGAGGTGGGAGGTTCTGGACATTTGGAAATGGAATATGAAATCTCAGGGTGTGTTGTGTGTGTGTGTGTTTTATAGTAGAGAATAGAAAGGTGAGAATGACTATGAGTTTAAATTCTGTTCTGAGAAAGCTTGTAAGTAGCTGTGGGAGAGTATATTTCCTTCTTTTATCCAGCTTTGTCTTTCATTCTTTCAAGACAAAACTACACATCTGTATCTATTAGAGTAAGAGATTCGTATAAACATCTATAATCCTGCATTTCTGTTTTAGCAGACCTTGCTATTTATCTACCCCCAAAAATGTATTTTCCTACTGAGTCACATTTTAATGTCAGATGTAAGCTAAATGTTCCCAGGCCTATCTAGCCGGGGGGTGGGGGTGGGGGGCGGAGGGAGGTGGTTACATGTGACCACTTTACCACTTAAACCCAGATTTTCATGATTCAGTGTCTCCATCTTCTCAAGCAGGATTTATGTCCTCCACCAAGCCTCTGCCCAGATTATCCTTGAGTCCCAGGAAGGCACATCGGCTGCGTTCACACAAGGCCTCCTCACTGGCATGGCTTTGCCTTCTTTCTGCTGTGGGACTTGGCCTTCTCCACAGGCTCTTGGATTCTGTGTTTTTTACTAAGCCTCCTGCCTAGGGTTCCAAACCCAGAGTCACTAGTTTCCAAATTGGCTACTTTTCTTTCAGCCCTCCCAGAAGTGAAGCCTCACAGGACAGGGACAAAACCTCCTCTCTTCTGAGGGCTAGGACCTGTGGGGGATGCTGGGAGCCAGAATCGAAAGCTGGGAGCCAGCATCATAATGGATTCCATTTAGACTTATACTGATATGTTGTGATGGAACTGAATGTGAGAATATTATCAGTCCTGATGATGTTGAAGTGACTGTGATGGAGAATGAGATGGAGGTCATGAATATACACTGATTTCCTGATCTTTCAGTAAAGACACAAAACATAATTTATAAGCAAAAATAAATATCAATAAATGAATAAAGCAAAGGGTAGAAGTAAAGTATATTTAAAATAAAACTATAAGATAAATATAAAATTGAATAATGGGGAGAAAGCAACTATAATAATTGTGATCTACTGTGATCTAGTTGCCTTTATAACTACAACCATATCACAGTTTAACATGACAAAGAGCCATTAGGAGTGAAGATCTAACAGTTTCAAGCCTTGTTGTCATTTAGTGGCTAAGCTGTGTCCAACTTTTTTGTGACTCCATAGACTGTAGCCCACCAGGATCCTCTGTTCATGGGATTTCCAAGGCAAGAATACTGGAGAGGGTTGTCATTTCCTTCTTCAAAGGATCTTCCCAATCCAGGGATTGAACCTGCATCTTCTGCTTTGGCAGGTGAATTCTTTACCACTGAGCCACTGGGGAAGCCCAGATCCATTCCAGGCATCTCAAATAAAGGTGAATATTAAATGAGTTTAATGAGATAATTAAATTTCAAAGAGAAATTTAATAGAAAAAAATACAGGACACTTTTTGTTACCTAGAACAGAGAAATATTTTAAAAATAAACTGTCAAAAGCAAGAGAATAAAAACCTGAGGCATTTGATTACATCTGAATAAAGGATTTTTATTCAACAAACATCATAATGACTAAAATGGATAAATGACTAAAATGGATAAATTAGTGATAGAATGAGGGAAGGTATTTTCCACATCCAAGCCAAAGACTAATATTTAGATTAATCAAGAAACTTTTGAAAACCAAAAATAAAAATACAGCAAGACCAATTAGAAAGTGAGCAAAGGATATGAATAGGCAAGATACTGATGAGGACACTTGGAAAGCTAATCAGTGTTTGAAGAGAAAAAAATCAAAATTAAAGTAACCAGGGTATATGGTAAACACCCATTGGACTGACGACAGAAAACTAATCAGTGGGGTTCAGGGCATAGAAATCCTTACACACTGCTAGTGGGAGTATAGGCTGGTCAGCCATTGTGGTCAGATTAAACAGCCATGTATCCTGTGATCTGGACATGGCTGAGCGACTAAGCACAGCCCAGCACCTTATAATTAGGAAGTCCAGCAGATGAGTTATGACACCATTAGGTTCCTAAAGGACTTGAGAGTCCCTTGGACTGTAAGGAGATCAAACCAGTCAATCCTAAAGGAAATCAACCTTGAATATTCATTGGAAGGACTGATGCTGAAGCTGAAGTTCCAGTCCTTCGGCCACCTAATGTGATGAGTTGACTCATTGGAAAAATCCTTGATGCTTGGAACGATTGAGGTCAAGAGGAGAAAGAAGTGACAGAGGATGAGATGATTAGATGGCATCACTGACTCAATGGACATGAATTTGAGCAAATTCTGGGAGATTTGAAGGGCAGGGAAGCCTGGCGTGCTGCTCTCCATGAGGGTGCAAAGAGTCAGACAAAACTGAGCTACTGAAAAACAGCAACAAAAGAACTAGGTACAAGGATATTAGTTACAGAGGCATGTGTGGTATCAGGGGACCTGGTGCTCACCGCCGGAAGGGCAGAGATGTATAATTAAGTGGGTGTTCATCTTGGAGTTCATCACACCAGTTAGAACCTGTGGGTTCCATGTTTGCACAATGATACGGATGGGTCTTAAACACAGTACTTGAGGAAAAGAGGTAACAAATATTAATAGAATAAGATGTACTAGTCAAGTCTCTGTATCCACGAGTCCTGCACCCGTGGATGTGCAAGGCCAACTGTACTGTGCTGTTTTATACGAAGGACTTGGGCATCTTCGGATCTTGGTCCCCATGTGTGTGCTCAGTTGCTCAATTGTGAGCATACTTTGTGACTCTTTGTGACCCCGTGGATTGCAGCCTGCCAGGTTCCTCTGCCCATGGAATTTTCTAGGCAAGAACGCTGGGGCATGTTGCCATTTCCTTCTCCAGGGGTCTTCCCAACCCAAGGATCGAACCCCCATCTCCTGCATTGGCAGCTGAACTCTTTACCACTGTGCCACTTGGGAAACCCCATTGGTATCCATGGAGGTCCTGAAACCAATTACCCCATGATCCAGTGGGGCCACTGTAGTACACTCTAGCATTTATGTCAAAGAATGCAGGCACACACAAAAACAGTGCACAGTTTGCAAGGACATTACTTTTTAGATAGACATACATGAAACAGAATGGTTGCCTCTTTGAGGGGAAGGGTCGGGGAGGAAGCGTGGGAATATAAAGGAAAAGATACTTTGAAAGAATAAATAAGAGGGGCCTTGTGTAACCAATGGTAACAATGTGCCATGAATTGAAGCGTCTGATAAATCTAACCTTCTGTTCCCGAAGCTTAAAAAACAAAACAAAACTGAAATATAAACTAGACAAATAATATAAACAAAATAGAGAAGTTTGTGAAAGCGAAACCTTGGAAAGTCCCAGGCCCAGATGGCTTTTCAGGGAGGTTCTACCAAATCGTTAAAGGACAGATAACTCCAGGGCCACGCAGGCTGTTTCAGAGCAGAAAAGGGGGAAGCTTCGAAATGAGTTTTTTGATGTTAGTATCCTTCACAATGCAACAAAGATAGCATAAAAAAAAGAAAGCCATAAACAATATGACACTGTTAGACAAAAAGCCTAAATAAAATATTGGTAGATAGATTTCAACAACACATTAAAAAAAATAACACACCCCAATGAAGCGTTTATTTTAGGTCCATTAGGCTGATTTTCAAATAGGAATTTTAACTTGATTTAGCAAATCAGTAAACGAAGCTATTAATATATAAAGGTCATTTGCCCTAATATATGAGGAAAAGCATTTGATCATATTTAATACTGATTTTTAAAATTGAAACAGGTCCCTTAACAAAATATTAGTAACTCAAAACATTGATAACGTGAAAAAGAAATAAATACTAAATAAAAAGAAGAAATGCTAAAGCTAACATTTATTGGGTCCTCTTTATAAGAAAGGAACTGAGTTGTAGCCTACCTGCAGTAATACATTCAATCTTCATAGCAGTCCTATGAGACAGATAGTATCATGAAACCCATTTCACAGAGGAAGAAACAGGCTTAACAGAGGCTAATTCACTCAAGTTCACACAGCTGGTCAGTAGTAGAACTGAGTTGCAGACGTAGGAAATCTAACACCAAAATTATATATCCTTCATTGCTTTTCGGGTACCTCCGTCGTAAGTTCTTTAAAAAATTACTTCATTTTTGGCTGCACTGGGTCTTTGTAGCTGTGCGAGGGCTTTCTCTAGCTGTGGCTCTCGAGCACAGACTCAGAAGTTGAGGTGCACAGTCTCAGTTGCCCTGTTGCATGAGAGATCTTAGTTCCAGACCAGGGATCGAAACTGTGTCCACTGCATTGGCAGGTGGATTCTTAACACTGGACCACCAGGGAGGTCCCTTGTCATAAGCTTTGTTTTAAAAAATATATCTCTGTCTCTAGTTTCCGTCCCTATTTTTTCCTCTCACATCCACTGAGTTAGATGTCTTCTACTTAACGTTTTCATGAATTTCTTGAATGCATTGAGTTCCAATGGCAGTCTACCAACAGTTCTGTTTGTCAGCATTTCATCTTATCCAAGACTTCATTTAAGAAGAAATAGAGTGTTACAAGTTTATTTCTCTTTGTCAGGCACCTACACTTTGGCAAGAATAATTTTGAATGATAACATTTGTTAACATGTGCCTAATTTAGATTGTAGCCATAAGGATAATATGTTAATTTGTAGTTTTTTTCCTTAAAGAAATTAGCTATTGAGTGTTAAAATAAGTTAAATGCATTAAAAGGTATGCATTATGACTTTTAAAGAAATGCTGTTTGCATTGTTTTTAAGTAAAAATACTAAGTCAAATAAAGTCAATAATCTATTGCCCAATAAATATCTTAGGGGGTCTCTTCTAATATATAAGGATGACTTATAATGCACACACCAGTAACTGCTTTAATTTTTATAACAAATAAATATTTTAATGTGCTTGAAATATTTTTCTTTAATGGCTTAGATATTTTCAGCCTCTTCTACTTACAAAAATATAATTGATTTACTTAATGCTCAGCAGGATGCTGAGTTGGAGGATTTAACATAGTGTCAAGATATAACAAACGCTCATACTACATACAAAAATCAACACAAAATGGACCAAAAACCTTAATGTAAGAGATAAAATAGTAAAACTCAATTCCTAGCAGTTAATTTAGAGCAGTCAAGGCAAGGCAGTGATGTAATACAGAAGAAAGAGCAATTGTGTGAATAGAACAGGAAGGAAGTGGCGCCATGTGCAGACCTATGCTGCTGCTGCTGTTGCTAAGTCGCTTCAGTCGTGTCCGACTCTGTGCGACCCCATAGACGGCAGCCCACCAGGCTCCCCCTTCCCTGGGATTCTCCAGGCAAGAACACTGGAGTGGGTTGCCATTTCCTTCTCCAATGGATGAAAGTGAAAAGTGAAAGTGAAGGCGCTCAGTCGTGTCCGACTCTTTGCGACCCCATGGACTGCAGCCTACCAGGCTCCTCCGTCCATGGGATTTTCCAGGCAAGAGTACTGGAGTGGGGTGCCATTGCCTTCTCCGGTGCAGACCTATAGAATCCCTCTAATCTCCACATTTTCCTGGAAAGGCTCATCTGTGCAGAGTGTCTATCCTACCTTCCAGCTCTGCCTCCCAGCAAGATCAACACTTCCCTGTACAAAGGTGAGAGAAAAAGAGGAAGCCCTTGCACAGTAAATAACACAGAACTAACAACCTGAGGAGCTGCAAGTGCATTTTCTTAAGTTTGGGACTGTGGAAAAATATTCACCGATAAGCACCACCTACGGCACTTATAGTACTGCATGTGTTAATTTTTTTAATGATCAGCACTTTCTACAGAGTGTCTTGATTTTAGAGACTTCATAGGTTTATTTCAAAAGGTGCTTCACGAAAAGGTATATGTTGTGGTGGCTTCTACAAGTTTATATCATTCATTAAAGTTTGGCAAACATCTGGCAGTGTGGACACATGTTACACCCAAGGTCGAGTGAGAGGCTTTGAAATATGATATTTGGGTGAATGCTTGGTGAGTTAGCAGAGGACTTCACTATCACAAATAAGACAGTTATAGTTCCAACTGGTATTATTTTGATTCCTCTCTCAAAATACTGTCTTCAAAAAATAGTCATCTCTACTGAGAATCTAAAAAGAATGCTGTTCATTCTACATAGTTTTATCTGTAAAAGGAAAAATAATCTTCATTGCATATAGATTCTAAAAAAGACTTTCTCAGCTACACATTGAGCAATGATATTTAAGCTATTTTGACAATGCAGACCAATGAAATCAGTAGATAAGAGATTCTGGTGTGCAAACCCTGATCTAAGCCAAACCTTGAATCTGACAGATGAGTACACTGGGGCTCAGATGTAAACTGTCAAAGGTGAGTTTGACTTATTCTAAGGGCTTCCCTGGTGACTCGGTGGTAAAGAATCTGCCTGCAGTGCAGGAGACTTGAAGGAGACATGGGTTTGATCAGGAAGGTCCCCTGGAGAAGGAAATGGCAACCCACTCTAGTATTTTTGTCTGGAGAATCCAATGGACAGAGGAGCTTGGCGTACTGCAGTCCAGGGGTTTGCAAAGAGTCAGACACGACTGAACGACCAAACAACAACAAAAACCTGTCTACTGTCTACCACCCAATGCTGACAGAAGATTGGAATGTGGCCAGAACTATCAAATGTCTTGAACAACTTCCTCAAAGCTCATATTCAAAGTCAGCTTGGCCCAGAAAATAGGAACTGAGTTACAGTGGCTAAGTCCATTTTGTCCCTTGGCTTTGTTCCTTCCTTTTGAGGAAAAGAGGGAAGAACTTTTTTATTTTGCCCTTAATCTGTAGGCGTCAATGCTGACACTGTGGTTTCAGTCTCTCTACTCCTACGTGGGTTGAAGTTGCAGAGAAGCAGTGGTCTGGGGCTGTGCTATCAGGCTGATAGCTGTGAATTTGCAATGTTTTACTGTGCTACTTGATGAGGAACAACAGATGATCTTAATGGACTTTGAGATGCACGGATCCTATTGAAGCCTGCCCCATACTTGCGTGCTCTGTCCCTAAGTACATGGGATCCTCATTGTGGTGGCTTCTCTGGTTATGGAACACAGGCTCTAGGCACATGGGCTCAGCAATTGTGGACCATGGGCTCTAGAGCATGGGCTCAGTAGTTGTGGTACATGGGCTTAGTTGCCCTGTGGCACATAGGATCTTTCCAGACCGGGAATGAACCCATGTCTTTTACATTTGAAGGCAGATTCCTATCCACTGTGCTGCCAGGGAAGTCCCTGCCACCAAGACTTTATATTCAATCTGTACTGCTCTCTGGAAGAGATCATGGTAGCCTGAGTTTGTGCAGACAAGGATTATTCCTTTCCCTTCTTGTGCTCTTCACCCCTCCAAATGTAAGTCGCATCACTGCACAGGAGCACTAATTGGAAATCCTACTGGCTCAGATCTTTCTGGACCTCAGTGGGGTCTGGAGGGATCCTGTGTAAAGCTCTGAGCTTGGCTGCCTTCCACTCCCCGGTTGCGAGCCCCACCTATGATACTGGCCAGTGAATTCCCTCTTATCCTTTTGATTTAACCTGTGCGTGCCTGTAATGTCTGGTGCTATGATGCTGTCAATGGAGAAGGGGAGGATGAGTCTTCTTGCTGGATAGGATGATCCATATAATGTCAGGAGAAGAATATGCCTTGAGATTGAAGGGCCCAGGATCTAGAGTTAAATTGACAGAAACTGAATTTAGTCTGTATCATCCTGGGTAGGTTGAGAAGCCTTAGGGAGCTTTGGTTTCTTAACCTGTAAAATGGGGGATCATGGCAATTCTTAGCTTCCTGGTTTCTACAAAGACTGAATGTTACAACCTTGAGTCAGACTCTTAGCTGCATACTAGGCATCTGGAGGAGAAGGCAATGAAAACCCACTCCGGTACTCTTGCCTGGAAAATCCCTATGGACAAGCCTGGTAGGCTGCAGGCCATGGGGTTGCTAAGAATCGGACACGACTGAGCAATTTCCCTTTCACTTTTCACTTTCATGCATTGGAGAAGGAAATGGCAACCCACTCCAGTGTTCTTGCCTGGAGAATCCCAGGGACGGGGGAGCCCGGCGGGCTTCTGTCTATGGGGTCGCACAGAGTCAGACACAACTGAAGCAATTTAGCAGCAGCAGCAGCAGACATCTGGAAGTACTCAATCCGTGGACACACTTGCGAATGATGTGTCACGCCATGGGGACTCTATGAACATGGGTTTGATGGGTCAATTAATCAAGATTATGCTGAATCTATGTTTGTGTGTGTTGTAGGGGGGAATGTACTGGACCCCAAGTCTCATCTTTAGTCGTATTTATGGAGATTCTTGACAGTGCTGTGGGGAAGAACAATGGAATATTACTCAGCCATTAATAGAAATAAAATTATTCCATCTGCAGAGATATGGATGGACCTAGACACTGTCATGCAGAATGAAGTCAGAAAGAGAAAGACAAGTATTGTATATTAACATATGTATGTAGAATCTAGAAAAATGGTATAGATGAACCTATTTGCAAAGACACAGACATAGAAAACAAATGTATGAACACCAAGGCGGGAAAGGGTGTGTGGGCTGAATTGGGAGATTGGGATTGACATATACACTATTGATAGTATGTGTAAAATAGATAACTAATGAGAACCTACTTACAACATAGGGAACTCTACTCAATGTCCTATGGTGACCTAAATGGGAAATAAATCTGAAAAAGAGTGGATATATGTATACGTATAGCCTATTCACTTTGCTGTACAGCAGAAACGAACATAACATTGTAAAGCAACTATTTGCCAATAAAATTTTTTTAAATATATAGAGCTCAGTGTCTGGAAGAGAGAGGAAACTAGATAATAAAATTCTTGTAAATGCCACAGGACTAAGGCAGCTAGTCATACCCTAGGAATCCAGAGCAAGATAGAGGGATCTGGGGCTATGGAAAGGAGGGCCGGCTTCCTCAAGAATGTGGGGCTCCACTGACTTGCAAATCTCTGCATACCAGGCTCTTAATTCTCTGAATTCGTTTCCATTTATGATAATTTGGTGTCCATTTATAGTTAAGAGAGTGGCATGGAAACATGACCGAGCGTTGTGTCTGCATGGGGAAGCTGGCTGATTTGCCAGCCTCACAAAAGGGAGTGCCGTAGGGCTACTAACCAGGACAGTCAGCTTCTCCAGAGGCATCTCTTCCCATCTCCTGCTCATGCTTGGGAGGGCTGGGTGTGGAAACCCAGAAACTGAGTTCTGGAGCTGAGTGGACAAAGGATGCTGATGGACTCATCCTTTACCACTGAGTTTGAACAAACTCCGGGAGATAGTGAAGGACAGAGAAGCCTGGTGTGCTGCAATCCACCAGGTCACAACGAGTTAGACACAGCGTAGAGACTGAACAGAGACTGATAAAGCCAGGACAACGCACTGCTGTCTTAAACCCCCGGCAGCCTCTTCGAAGTAGGGTGACGGTATAACCTGCCTGGGGCTGCTGTCTTGAAGTACCGCGAAACAGGTGGCTTAGAAGAACAGAAACTTATTTTCTCACAGTTCTGGAGGCTAACATTTTAAATCAAGATGTCGGCAGGGTGAGTTCCCTCTGGAGGGGTAAGGCAGTCCATGCTTCTCTCTAGGTTTCTAGCGGCTGCTGGCCGTCCCTGACGTCTTTTGACTTGGGGCAGCATGGTCTCCATTTCCTGCCTCAGTTGTCACAAGACCCTCCACACTGTGCCTCTATATTCCCTTTCTGTCTTGTGTAAGGGCTCTTTTTGTGGGATTGAGGGCCACCTTAATTCAAGATGATCTCCCTTCGAGTTTCTTATCTTCGCTGTGTCTGCAAAGATCGTTCCAGATAAGGGCATATTCTGAGTTTCCAAGTAGATATTTTTTGGGTGACACAATTCTATCCAGTACAGTGACCACATATTTTTTGTTCAGACTGAGACACTTTGCCATTGACAATGCTAAGCTGGACAGAAACCAGTCAAGCATCTTGGCTTGGGCACTTCCTTGGATACGAGGACTGGTTCTACATTCATCTCTAGGTAACCACCTACCTTCTCTCTTGTGAGGAGCAGCTCCGGGCTGTGGGCTGGGAAGATGGAGTGTGAAGATTGAACGTTTCCTAATACCGACTTCTGAATGTTTCTGATATCCTCTTACAAATATTCACTCGCTCCTTGACTAGTCCTCTCCTTTGGGGACAATGAAGTTGAAATATAAGTCTCTTCTTTCGTCCAAATGTTTTGACACTCTCTTTTGCTATTCTTCCCTCTCCTGTTTTTATTAACCATCAACCACAAGTGGGAAAAATGACAGTGAAGGAAATACTTCCACAGGCATTGGGAAGGAGTGGAGATAAATGTCCCTGTCTGCTTTCGTGTAAAAGAATGTGTATTAGAGGGGCTTTTCTGGTGTTCCAGTGGTTAAGACTTTGCCTTCCAAGGCAGGGGGTGCAGCTTCAATCTTTGGTTGGAGAACTAAGATCCCATATGCCTCATGGCCAGAAAACTAAGCTTAAAACAGAAGCAATATCGTAACAAATTCAATAAAGATTTTAAAGTGGTCCACAACAAAACATTTTATAAAAAGAATGTGTGTAAGGGAAAATTGTACTTGTTTTACTTTTATGTTATAACATAAGACATGAATACTTGTAAGAGAAACCTCACCAATAATTTAAAAAATTGCAGCTGAAACTGCAGTATAACACTTACACATAAATAAACCCAACAGATTCTTTTCACTGTAATATTTAATGTGACTGAGGATGCAGGGTGAATGGAAAGGCTCATAGGCTGCTGATAAAATACAGAGCCAGTAGACTTTTCTGGAGGACAGTTCGACATCAGATATCAAATGCCTGAAAGATATACACAGCCATTCGCCTAGTTTCACTTCAAGAAACCTATCTGGAAGAAAAAGAAAAAAGAGATTTGTTACAGTCCTATGTGTGAGGGTACAAATTTTCTTTTCTTGGGCTCAAAATCAGTGATAGTGACTGCAATCATGAAATTAATTTCATGAATAAATCATGAAATTAAAAGACGCTTGCTGCTTGGAGGAAAAGCTATGACAAACCTAGGCAGTGTTTTAAAAAACAGAGACATCACTTTGCTGACAAAGGTCTATATAGTCAAAGCTATGGTTTTTCCGGAGTCATGTACGGATATGAGAGTTGGACCATAAAGAAGACTGAGTGCCAAAGAACTGATGCTTTTGAACTGTGATGTTGGAGAAGACTCTTGAGTAACTTGGACAGCAAGGAGATCAAACCAGTCAGTCCTAAAGGAGATCAACCCTGAATATCCATCGGAAGGACTGATGCTGAAGCTGCAGCTCCATTACTTTGGCTACCTGATGCAAAGACTCACTGGAAAAGACCCTGATGCTGGTAAAGAATGAAGGCAAAAGGAGAAAGGGTGGCAGAGGATGAGATGGTTAGATGGCATCACCAACTCAATGGGCATGAGTTTCAGCAAACTCTGGGAGATGATGAAAGACAGGGAAGCCTGGGGTGCTTCAGTCCATGGGTCACCAAACGTTGGACGTGACTTAGCAACTGAATAACAGCGACACATCACATACTACGTGTAGGTCAGAAGCCTGAAATCTGAGTGTGGTCATAGTTGGCTAAATGAGAAGGCATTCTGTGACAGCATGGCACACAGCCAGCCAGTAAAAACCATGTTTTAGGGACTTCCCTGGCAGTCCAGTGGTTGAGACTCTGTGTAACCACTGTAGGAGGCCTGGTTCAATCCCTGGTCAGGGAACTAAAATCCTGGATGCTGCACAGTGTGGCCAAAAACAAAACAAAACAACAAAAAAATCATATTTTAGAAGAAATATTTAATGGCATTGCCAGATGATGAGGATTTTATTTAAAATTTAAGAGGCGGGTTACAAAGCAGTATATTCACAATAATTTCCAATTTAAAAAAAGAAACAAGCAAACTTTATTCATTGAGAAAAAAATGACAGCTGGATGGGTACATGTCAGAATGTTCAAGTTGAGTATCTCTGAAGGATGAGCTTACAGGTGGTATTTACTTCTATTTTTGTGTTATTATGCATCTTTGCATTTTCTACAATAAACATATGTTAATCTGTATTGCTGTTATGTTAAGGAATACACCCAATAAAGCAAAAAGGAAAGATGAACACAATAGGAAAAAAATAATCGGAGTCCCTGTCCTTTGCTCTTCCTCTTCTCACTGTGTTCCTTTCATAGTACAAGGTCAAGCTATTTAGGGACTGGAATCTATATATACTCCCCAGTGACTGCCACCCCCTTCTCCCCCACCTGTGTACTCACAGTCAAGCCCTTGGTGGCATGCCTTTACCGGCTCTCTGACCCTGACAATGTTTCTCTAAGCCTGGCTTGTTCATATGTCATATACCTTAGTAATTCTTTGAACCTCTGGGATGAAAAAGATTGGGCTTCCTAGGTGGCTCAGTGAGTAAAGAATCTGCCTGCAATGCAGGAGTTGAGAATTTAATCCCTGGGTCAGGAAGATCCCCTGAAGGAGGGCATAGCAACCGACTCCAGTATTCTTACCTGGAGAATCTCAAGAACAGAGAAGCCTGGTGGGCAACGGGCCACGGGGTTGCAAAGAGTTGGACACGACTGAAGCGATTTAGCATGCACACATGCACAATGAAAAGGATTGCTTTTCTTTTAGCTGTCACTTTCCTGTCCTCCCATAGTGACTCCTGCTTCTAGCCACCCTGTTGGGAGGGCAGTACACATTGTCAGCACTCACCGAAAAACTACTTAGACCCACTGCAGTGAGTCAAATCTGCCATTCTAGCCTTTCATGTTGTCATGAGCTTTGCTCTGAAAGCAAGTCTTTTGGTTTATGAGATTTGCCCCAAAAGCAAATCTTTTGTTTAGACAGATAATCTTTTTTAAAATTTTTATTAGAGTATAATTGATTTACAATGTTGTGTTAGTTTCATACGGACAGTAAAGTGAATCAGTTATACATATACATATGTCTAGTCTTTTTTAGATTCTTTCCCCATGCAGGTCATTACAGAGTATTGAATAGAGTTCCTTGTACTATACAGTATAGTTATCTACTTTAGATAACTAAAAACAGTCACCTATTTTATATATAGTAGTGTGTATTTTGGACTTCTCTGGTGACTCAGCAGTAAAGAATCTGTCTGCAATTCAGGAGACGTGGGTTCGATTCCTTGGTCGGGAAAATCTCCTGGAAGAGAACACGGCAACCCACTCTATTATTTTTCCTAGGTGAATCCCATGAACTGAGGAGCCTGGGGGCTACAGTTCATGGGGTCTCAAAGAGTTGGACACGAGTGAAGCGACTTAATACACACACATGTACATACAATGTGTATATTAGATAATCTTTAACTTATTCTATTTTCAGGGTTAATCAAGTATTTGGGTTTTTTTCTTCAAAGCTGCTCATTGACCGGTTCTATATATTAAAAAAAAATTCCATACCCACACTCTATTCTGTACCTGCCTCCTCTCTCACTCACCAGAGCTGAGATGTTACAATTTCTTATCTTTTATATCATTGTTGCTATTGCTCATTTTCACCTGACTTCTTATGCCTTCCAGGCACCTTCTTCATGCTCAGCTTAGTTTCTCAACTTCACTTGTGTGTGTGTGTTTTTAAGATAAGTAGATATATGGGAAAATTACAGTAGAGTAACTGGCTACATTTGTATGCGCTAGTGGTAAAGAACCCGCCTGCCAATTCAGGAGATATAAGAGATGCGGGTTTGATCCCTGGGTTGGGAAGATCCCCTGGAGGAGGGCATAGCAATGCACTCCAGTATTCTTGCCTGGAGAATCCCTTGGACAGCGGAGCCTGGTGGGCTATAGTCCATAGGGTTCACAAAGAGCTGGACTTGACTAGACAACAACATCAACGAACATTTATATACCATTGCTTTGTTTAAATGACCCTAGATTCTAAATCCAAAATTACAACACGTGGTATTTTTTCCCCTAGTGTTTAAATATCTATTTGGTTGAAGTCTCACAAAGGGATAAAAATGAAAGAATGTTTACTTTAAATGGTAAAATAAATATACTGTGTTGGTAATAAGAAAGTTCAATGATATTAGGATTGTTTTAGAAAATCTCTGTCACCTGGCTATCATTGTTTTTTTATCCTTTGGGGTGTATGTGTAAATGTGTGCGTGTGTGTATATCATGCTCACAGATGCTCAATCTACATTGTATACAAGTAGCATTATATGAATAATTCCATGGCTATTAAAATATGTGATATCTCAAAATGCAGTTTACATTGACCCATCAACTCGTTAACTTATCAGCCTCAGACACATTTAACACCGAGCCGCAATTGTTCATGGTAGGTTATTGCTCACTTTTCTCAGCTAACAGATATAAGAAATGCTGAAAAGAGCTTTGTAGATTGGGAAATTTATACTTTAAAAAAGTGATATTACTTATGAGGAACACAGAGTAGGAGTTTTTAGGATGAAAGTTCCAGATTTCCATGGCTTAGATGGGGGTATTACTCACTGTCTTACCTGTTCTACTGTTTATCTGTTTGACAGATAAGTTGTTTACTGAAAATAATTTTAAAAATACTGAAGTATAAAAAAGCATAATGAAAAATAACAATAACAATTTCAACACTCTAGAGACAACTTCTATGAAGGATTTAAGTTTTAAAGGAATTATCTGTGACTATAGGAATATATCGGAGAAAGCAATGGCAAGCCACTCCAGTACTCTTGCCTAGAAAATCCCATGGATGGAGGAGCCTGGTAGGCTGCAGTCCGTGGGGTCGCTAAGGGTCGGACACGACTGAGCGACTTCACTTTCACTTTTCACTTTCACACATTGGAGAAGGAAATGGCAACCCACTCCAGTGTTCTTGCCTGGAGAATCCCAGGGACGGGGGAGCCTGGTGGGCTTCCGTCTATGGGGTCACACAGAGTCGGACACGACTGAAGTGACTTAGCAGCAGCAGCAGCAGCAGCATAGGAATATATGGGGCTCTCCCAATAGCTCAGTGGGTAAAGAATCCTCCTGCAGGACAGGAGACACGGGTTCGATCTCTGGGTCAGGAAGACCCATGGAAAAGGAAACGGCAACCCACTCCAGTATTCTTGCCTGGAGAATCCCATGGACCGAGGAGCCTGGTGGGCTACAGTCCACAGGGTCGCAAAGAGTCAGACACCACTAAGCAACTAACACTTTCACAGGAATATACAAAGATCCTGCTGAATATATAATTTTGTACCTTGCTTTTTTTTTTTTAACTTCACATCATATGTTAAGCTTTGCCTATACAATTAAAGGCTCTTAAAAGCATAAAGAAAAAAGATTTATTTATTTGGCTGTACCAGGTCTTAGTTGCAGCAGGCAGGATCTTCAATCTCTGTTGCAGCATGCTAGATCTTTAGTTGTGGCATGCAGACTCTTAGTTGCAGCATGTGGGATCTAGGTTCCCTGATCAGGGATTGAACACAGGACCCATACATTGGGAATACAGAGTCTTAGCCACTGACCACCAGGAAAGTCCTGAAAACATAATTTTTTAATGATTCAAACTCCATTATTACAGAGATCTTTGTCTGTTTTCCTAATTGATGTTCATCAGGTGCTGAGGACAGTGCCTGGACAGGTGAGCACTTAACAGTTAATGAAAGGTTTTATGTATTAGAACCATTCAAACGTGGTCCACTGGAGAAGGGAATGGCAAACCATTCCAGTATTCTTGCCTCAAGAACCCCATGAACAGCATGAAAAAGATGACACTGGAAGATGAGCTCACCACGTTGGTAGGTTTTCAATGTGCTATGGGGAAACAATGGAGAAATGACTCCAAAAAGAATGAAGAGGCTGGGCCAAAGCAAATGACACTCAGTTGTGGAGGCTTCTGCTGGTGACAGCAAAGTCTAATGCTGTAAAGAACAATATTGCATAGGAACCTGGAATATTATGTCAATGAATCAAAGTAAACTGAAGGTAGTCAAGCAGGAGATGGCAAGAATAAGCATCAACATTTTAGGAATCAATGAGCTAAAATGGATGGGAACAGGCAAATTTAATTCAAATGACCATTATATCTATGACTGTGGACAAGAATCTCTTAGAAGAAATGGAGTGGCTCTCATAGTCAACAAAAGGGTCTGAAATGCAGTTTTTGGATGCAATCTCAAAAATGAAAGAATGATCTTGCTTTGCTTCCAAGGCAAGCCATTCATCTTCACAGGAATCCAAATCTAAGCCCAAACCACTAATGCTGAAGAAGCTGAAGTTGAATGGCTCTATGAAGACCTACAAGACCTCCTAGAACAAACACCAAAACAGATGTCCTTTTCATTATAGGAGATTGGAATGAAAAAGTGAAAAATCAAGAGACCCCTGGAGTAACAGGCAAGTTTGACCTTGGAGTACAAAATGAAGCAGGGCAAAGGCTAACAGTTTTGCCAAGAGAAAACACAGATCACAGCAAACACTCTTCCAATAACACAAGAGACAACTCTACACATGGACATCACCAGATGGTCAAGACTGAAATCAGATTGATTATATTCTTTGCACCTGAAGATGGAGAAGCCCTATGCTGCTGCTGTTGCTGCTAAGTCACTTCAGTCGTGTCTGACTCTGTGCGACCCCATAGATGGCAACCCACCAGGCTCCCCCATCCCTGGGATTCTCCAGGCAAGAACACTGGAGTGGGTTGCCATTTCCTTCTCCAACGCACGAAAGTGAAAAGTGAAAGTGAAGTCGCTCAGTCATGTCCGACCCTTAGCGACCCCATGGACTGCAGCCCACCAGGCTCCTCTGCCCATGGGATTTTCCAGGCAAGAGTACTAGAGTGGGGTGCCATTGCCTTCTCTGGAAGAAGCCCTATACAGTTAGCAAAAACAAGACCAGAGCTAACTGTGACTCAGATCATCAGCTCCATATTGCAAAATTCAGGCTTAAATTGAAGACAGTAAAGAAAACCACTAGGCTATTCAGGTATGACCTAAGTCAAATCTCTTATGATTATACAGTGGAAGTGAGAAATAGATTCAAGGGATTAGATCTGGTTTGACAGAGTGCCTGATGAACTATGGATGGAGGGTTGTACCACTGTACAGGATGTGGTGACCAAAACCATTTCCAAGAAAAAGAAATGCAAAAAGGCAAGAAGGCAAAGTGGTTGTCTGAGGAGGTCTTACAAATAGTTGGGAAAAGAAGAGAAGCAAAAGGCAAAGGAGAAAAGGAAAGATATACCCATTTGAACGTGGAGTTCCGGAGAATAGCAAGGAGAGATAAGAAAGCTTACTAAGGGAACACACAGAAAAAAAAAAAAAAATAGAGGAAAACAATAGAATGATTAAGACTAGAGATCTTCTTAAGAAAATCAGGGATACCAAGGGAACATTTCATGCAAATATGGTCACAATAAAGGACAGTAATGGTAAGGACCAAACAGAAGCAGAAGAGAATAAGAAGAGGTGGTGAGAATACAAAGAAGATCTATACAGAAAAGGTCTTAACGACCCAGACAACCACAGTAGTGTGTAACTCGCCTAGAGTCAGACATTCTGGAGTGTGAAGGCAAGTAGGCCTTAGGGAGCATCACTATGAAAGCTAGTGGAGGTGATGGAATTCCAGCTGAGCTATTTTAAATCCTGAAAGATGATGCTGTGAAAGTGCTGCACTCAGTATGCTAGCAAATTTGGAAAATTTAGCAGTGGCCACAGGACTGGAAAAGATCAGTTTTCATTCCAATCCCAAAGAAAGGAAATGCCAAAGAATGTTCAAACTCCCATACATTGTGCTCATTTCACATGCTAGCAAAGGTAATGCTCAAAATCCTTCTAGCTAGGCTTCAGCAGTATGTGAACTGAGAACTTCCAGATGGATTTAAAAAATGCTGAAGAACCAGAGATCACATTGCCAACATCCATTGGATCATAGAAAAAGCAAGGGAATTTCATAAAAACATCTACTTCTGCTTCATTGACTATACTAACGCCTTTGACTGTGTGGATCACAACAAACTGTGGAAAATTCTTCAAGAGATGGGAATACCAGGCCACCTTACTTGTCTCCTGAGAAACCTGTATGCAGATCAAGAAGCAACAGTTAGAACTGGACACGGAACAATGGACTTGTTCAAAATTGGGAAAGGAGTATGTCAAAGCTATACATTGTCATTCTGCTTATTTAACTTCTATGCAGAGTACTTCATGCAAAATGCCAGGCTGGCTGAATCACAAGCTGGAATTAAGATTGCTGGAAGTAATATCAATAATCTCACATATGCCGATGATATCACCCTTATAGCATAAAGTGAAGAGGAACTAAAGAGTCTCTTGATGAAGGTGAAAGAAGAGAGTGAAAAAGTTGGTTTAAAACTCAGCATTCCAAAAACTGAGATCATGGCATCAGTCCCATCAATTCATGGCAAATAGGTGGGGGAAAAGTAGAAACAGTGACAGATTTTATTTTCTTGTACACCAGAATCTCTGCAGACAGTGACTGCAGCCATAAAATTAATAGACCCTTGTTCCTTGGAAGAAAAGCTAGGACAATCTTAGCTTTTTAAAAAGGAGAGACATTGCTTTGTCGACAAAGGTCCATGTAGTCAAAGCTGTGGTTTTTCCAGTAGTCATGTATGGATGTGAGAATTGGACCATAAAGAAGGCTGAGCACCAAAGAATTTATGCTCTTGAACTGTGGTGCTGGAGATAACTCTTGAGAGTCCTTTAGACTGCCAGGAGATCAAACCAGTCAATCTTAAAGGAAATCAGTCCTGAATATACATTGGAAGGACTGATGCTGAAGCTGAAGCTCCAATATTTTGTCTCACCTGATGAAAAGAACCCATTTATAGGAAAATACTCTGATTCGGGGAAAGATGGAGGGCAGGAGGAGAAAGAGACAACAGAGGATGAGATGGTTGGATGGCATCACTGACTCAATGGACATGAGTTGTGCAAACTCCAGGAGATGAAAGACAGGGAAGCCTGGCATGTGGCAGTCCATGGGTCCCAAAGAGCAACTGCTGAGTGAGTAACACTTTCACTTTTCTGCATATCTGAGGGAATCTCTAAGCTATCCTATAATATTCACTGCCCCATAAAGGCATAAAGGCAGAACTTGGGTTTACAGACAAGCAGAAGGCTTAGGAAGCTTCCTAAGGTAGTTCATGATTAGCTTAAAAAAACACACCTTTATAATAAAACTGACAAAATCAAGCTTGCTTTCACCTTTTGCACACTCATCTGGACACCACGTCTTTTTCTTGCTGATGTGTTGGTATGTGCAGAGACCAGAGTGTCTAAGAGCACCATATTGATTCCCTTTACACAATTTCTAGGTTTACAGTCTGCCCTAAGATGATAAGATGTGAGATTTATATTGTTGCACAGATACTGAGTACAATCCTTTTATTGCATTTATTTTAACTTTTTGGTGTGGGGTCATGGATGAGCACCCATCTACATTCTCTTAGATGAGCAGTAGCTTGGGATACTTACTACATGGTACTGAAAGGGCCAGCGGTGACCTTCGGTGCTGATGCTGAGTCTCTGAAAGAATAGCCCGAGAGGCAGCATCTGGGGCAGAAACAAGCAAACAAAAATCAGGTAAAACCATCCAGCCAGGGTCCTCCTTGTGGCTCAGTGGTAAAGAATCTGCCTGTGGATGCAGGAGACACAGGTTTGATCCCTGGTACAGGATAATCAATATGCCAGCAAATTTGGAAAACTCAGCAGTGGCCACAGGACTGGAAAAGGTCAGTCTTCATTCCAATCCCAAAGAAAGGCAATGCCAAAGAATGCTCAAACTACCGCACAATTGCACTCATCTCACACGCTAGTAAAGTCGTGCTCAAAATTCTCCAAGCCAGGCTTCAGCAATACATGAACCGTGAACTTCCAGATGTTCAAGCTGGTTTTAGAAAAGGCAGAGGCACCAGAGATCAAATTGCCAACATCCGCTGGATCATGGAAAAAGCAAGAGAGTTCCAGAAAAACATCTATTTCTGCTTGATTGACTATGCCAAAGCTTTTGACTGTGTGGATCACAATAAACTGTGGAAAATTCTGAAAGAGATGGGAGTACCAGAGCACCAGACCTGCCTCTTGAGAAGCCTATATGCAGGTCAGGAAGCAACAGTTAGTACTGGACATGGAACAACAGACTGGTTCCAAATAGGAAAAGTGCATCAAGGCTGTTTACTGTCACCCTGCTTATTCAACTTATATGGAGAGTACATCATGAGGAACGCTGGGCTGGAAGAAGAACAAGCTGGAATCAAGATTGCTGGGAGAAATATCAATAACCTCAGATATGCAGATGACACCACCCTTATGGCAGAAAGTGAAGAGGAACTAAAAAGCCTCTTGATGAAAGTGAAAGAGGAGAGTGAAAAAGTTGGCTTGATTCTCAGCATTCAGAAAACTAAGATCATGGCATCTGGTCTTATCACTTCATGGGACATAGATGGGGAAACAGTGGAAACAGTGAGAGACTTTATTTTTGGGGGCTCCAAAATCACTGCAGATGTTGATTGCAGTCATGAAATTAAAAGACGCTTACTCCTTGGAAGGAAAATTATGACCAACCTAGATAGCATATTAAAAAGCAGAGACATTACTTTGCCAACAAAGGTCTGTCTAGTCAAGGCTATGGTTTTTCCAGTGGTCATGTATGGATGTGAGGGTTGGACTGTGAAGAAAGCTGAGTGCCAAAGAATTGATGCTTTTGAACTGTGGTGTTGGAGAAGACTCTTGAGAGTCCCTTGGACTGCAAGGAGATCCAACCAGCCCATCCTAAAGGAGATCAATCCTGGGTGTTCTTTGGAAGGACTGATGCTAAAGCTAAAACTCCAATCCTTTGGCCACCTCATGCGACGAGTTGACTCACTGGAAGAGACTGATGCTGCAAGGGATTGGGGGTGGGAAGAGAAGGGGACGACAGAGAATGAGATGGCTGGATGGCATCACCGACTCGATGGACATGAGTTTGGGTGAACTCCGGGAGTTGGTGATGGACAGGGAGGCCTGGCGTGCTGTGATTCGTGGGGTCCCAAAGAGTCGGACACGACTGAGCTGAACTGAACTGAAAGGATAATCCCACATGCCTCGGGGCAACTAGGCTCATGTGTCATAACTCCTGAGTCTGCTCTAGAGCCCAGGAACCACAACAAGTGAAGCGCTCCTGCCCATGCTCCGAAGCAAGAGAAACCACCGCAATTCAAAGCCAGTGCGCTGCAACTAGAGAGTAGCCCCCAAACTAGAGAAAACTCTGTGAGGCAACGAAGACCCAGCACAGCCAAAAAATAAATAAAAATTTTTAAAAAGCGTGCAGATAAGATCTCAATCTGAAGGACATATGCAGAGAAAGAGAGTTCAATTAATGGGAGAGAAACCAAATAAGTCAAGAGAGTTGGAAGTGACGGAGCCCGAGCTGGGAGAGTGACTGTAAGCAGTTTATATAGGCACCTTGTTACCTCTAGGGATGGCAGAGCTTTAGCGTGACAAGTAAAAGCTGGAGCTGGCCAACAATTCAAAGACCAGAACAGTAGCTGTAAATAGGCTCCTGGCTGGCTGGAAGCCAGGAGCAGATTTTACTGGAACTGCCACAGCAGCTCAGAGCCAAGGAGCATATGGCAAGACCCCTGAGTCATCTGCGTTCTCTCTAAGCACTTTGAGAGATGCAGTGGAATGCTCACCTTTGTGTACTGAGTGATACCAAATGACTTTGTATCACCTGGAATTATAATACATTGTATTTGCCTGGGATGAACTGCCTCATGATACTTTGTTGCCAGGGAGCTCAGCAAATGAGAGTGACGCCAACCTTCAGGGCTACTCAGTAGACAGCCTTTCTCAGGTAAAGAGCACTTTTGGACAGATGGCTAGATGACAGAGTGCTGGGTTTCTCTGCCCCAGGGGATCAAACACTCAAAAAACAGTTTAAAAACAGTTAAAAAAGAAAGAAAACCTGCTCCACCAGGTATAGATGATGATGAAGAGGAAACTGGCGTTCCTTGTTTTTTCAGGTCAGTTCAGTTGCTCAGTCATGTATGACTCTTTGCGACCCCATGGACTGCAGCAATCCAGGTCTACCTGTCCATCACCAACTCCCGGAGCTTACTCAAACTCATGTCCATAGAGTCAGTGATGTCACCCAACCATCTCATACTCTGTCGTTCCCTTTTCCTCCAGCCTTCAATCTTTCCCAGCATTAGGGTCTCTTTCAGTGAGTCAGTTCTTCATATCAGGTGGCCAAAGAATTGGAGTTTCAGCTTCAACATCAGTCCTTCCAATGAATATTCAGGACTGATTGCCTTTAGGATGCACTGGTTGGACCTCCTTGCAGTCCAAGGGACTCTCAGGAGTTATCTCCAACACCACAATTCAAAAGCATCAATTCTTTGGTGCTCAGCTTTCTTCATAGTCCAACTCTCACATCCATACATGACCACTAGAAAAACCATAGCTTTGACTTCAGTTCAGTTCAGTCGCTCAGTCGTGTCCGACTCTTTGCGACCCCATGAACAGACCTTTGTTGGCAAAGCAATGTTGCTGCTTTTTAATATCCTGTGTAGGTTGGTCACAGCTTTTCTTCCAAGGAGCAAGAGTCTTTTAATTTCATGGTTGCAGTCACCATCTGCAGTGATTTTGGAGCCCCTGAAAATAGTCAGCCACTGTTTCCCCATCTATTTGCATGAAGTGATGGGGCTGCAGGCCATGATCTTAGTTTTCTGAATGTTAAGCTTTAAGCCAACTTTTCCACTCTTTTTTCATTTTAATCAAGAGGCTCTTTAGTTCTTCTTCACTTTCTGCCATAAGGGTGGTGTCATCTGCATTTCTGAGGTTACTGATATTTCTCCTGGCAATCTTGATTCCAGCTTATGCTTCATCCAGCCTGGCATTTTGCATGATGTACTCTGCACATAAGTTAAATAAGCAGGGTGATAAAATATGGCCTTGATGTACTCCTTTCCCGATTTGGAAATAGTCTATTGTTCCATGTCCAGTTCTAACTATTGCTTCCTGACCTGCATACAGATTTCTCAGGAGTCAGGTCAGGTGGTCTGGTATTCCCATCTCTTGAAGAATTTTCCACAGTTTGTTATGATCCACACAGTCATAAGCTTTGATGTAGTCAATAAAGCAGATGTTTTTCTGGAACTCTTTTGCTTTTTCGATGATCCGACGGATGTTGGCAATTTGCTTTCTGGTTCCTATACCTTTTCTAAATAGAGCTTGAACACCTGCAAGTTTACAGTTCATCTACTGTTGAAGCCTGGCTTGGAGAATTTTGAGCATTACTTTGCTAGTAATGTTAAGTAATGTGTGAGATGAGTACAATTGTGTGGTAGTTTGAGCATTCTTTGGCATTTCCTTTCTTTGGGATTGGAAGGAAAACTGACTTTTCCAGTCCTGTGGCCACTGCTGAATTTGCCAGATTTGCTGGCATCCTGAGTGCAGTGTTTTCACAACATCATCTTTTAGGATTTGAAATAGCTCAACTGGAATTCCATCACGTCCACTGGCTTTGTTTGTAGTGATGCTTCCTAAGGCCCGCTTGACTTCACATTCCAGAATGTCTGGCTCTAGGTGAGTGATCACACCATCGTGGTTATCTGGGTCTTGAAAGTCTTTTTTATATAGTTCTTCTGTGTATTCTTGCCACCTCTTTTTAATATCTTCTACTTCTGTTAGGTCCATACCATTTCTGTCCTTTATTTTGCCCATCTTTGCATGAAATGTTCCCTTGGTATCCCTAATTTTCTTGAAGAGATTTCTAGTCTTTCCCATTCTGTTGTTTTCCTCTATTTCTTTGCATTGATCGCTGAGGAAGGCTTTCTTATCTCTCCTTGCTATTCTCTGGAACTCTGCATTCAAATGAATATATCTTTCCTTTTCTCCTTTGCCTTTCTCGTCTCTTCTTTTCTCAGCAATTTGTAAGGCCTCCTCAGACAACCATTTTGCCTTTTTTGCATTTCTTTTTCTTGGGGATGGTCTTGATCACTGCCTCGTGGACAATGTCATGAACAATGTCCATAGTTCTTCAGGCACTCTTTCTATCAGATCTAATCCTTTGAAGCCATTTGTCACTTCCCCTGTATATTCGTAAGGGATTTGATTTAGGTCATGCCTGAATGGTCTAGTGGTTTTCTCTACTTTCTTCAATTTAAGTATGAATTTGGCAATAAAGAGTTTATGATCTGAGCCACAGTCAGCTCCTAGTTTGGTTTTTGCTGACTGTATAGAGCTTCTCCATCTTTGGCTGCAAAGAATATAATCAATCTGATTTTGATATCGACCATCTGATGCTGTCTGTGTGTAGTCTTCTCTTGTGTTGTTGGAAGAGGTGTTTGCTGTGACCAGTGCATTCTCTTGGTGAAATGCTGTTAGCCTTTGCCTGCTTCGTTTTGTGCTGCAAGGCCAAACTTGCCTGTTACTCCAGGTATCTCTTAACTTCCTACTTTTGCATTCCAGTCCCCTATGATGAAAAGGACATCTTTTTTGGGTGTTAGTTCTAGAAGGTCTTGTAGGTCTTCATAGAACCGTTCAACTTCAGCTTCTTCAGCATTACTGGTTGGGGCATATTCTTGGATTAATGTGATGTTGAATGGTTTGCCTTGGAAATGAACAGAGATCATTTTGTCATTTTTGAGATTGCATCCAAGCACTGCATTTCGGACTCTTTTGTTGACCATGATGGCTACTCCATTTCTTCTAAGGGATTCCTGCCCACAGTGGTAGATATAATGGTCATCTGAGTTAAATTCACCCACTCCAGTCCATTTTAGTTCACTGATTCCTAGAATGTCAACGTTCCCTCTTGCCATCTCCTGTTTGACCACTTCCAATTTACCTTGATTCATGGACCTAACATTCCAGGTTCCTATGCAATATTGCTCTTTACAGCACCGGACCTTACTTCCATCACCAGTCACATCCACGACTGGGTGTTGTTTTTGCTTTGGCTCCGTCTCTTCATTCTCTCTGGTGTTATTTCTCCACTGATCTCCAGTAAGCATATTGGGCACCTAGTGACCTGGAAGTTCATCTTTCAGTGTCCTATCTTTTTGCCTTTTCTTACTCTTCATGGGGTTCTCAGGCAAGAATACTGAAAGGGTTTGCCATTCCCTTCTCCAGTGGACCACGTTTTGTCAGAACTCTCTCCCATGACGTGTCTGTCTTGGGTGGCCCTACACTGCATGGCTCATAGTTTCATGGAGTTAAACAAGGCTGTGGTCCATGTGATCAAACTGGTTAGTTTTCTGTGATTGTGGTTTTCAGTCTGTCTTCCCTCTGATGGAGTAGGATAAGAAGCTTATGGAAGCTTCCTGATGGGAGAGACTGACTGAGGGGGAAAGTGGGTCTTTCTCTGATGGGCAGGGCCATGCTCAGTAAATCTTTAATCCAACTTTCTGTTGATGGGCAGGGCTGTGTTTCCTCCCTGTTGTTTGACCTGAAGCCACACTATGGTGGAGGTGATGAAGATAATGGGGACCTCCTTCAAAAGGTCCCACGCACACACTGCTGCACTCAGTGCCCCCAACCCTGCGGCAGGCCACCTCTGACCCAGGCCTCTGCCAGAGACTCCTGGACACTCACAGTCTAGTCTGGGTCAGTCTCTTGTGGGGTCACTGCTCCTTTCTCCTGGGCCCAGGTAGCACAAGGTTTGTTTGTGCCCTCCAAGAGTCTGTTTCCCCAGTCCTGTGTAAGTTCTTGTGGCTCTATGGTGGGGTTAATGGCAACCTCCTCCAAAAGGGCTTATGCCACACCCAGGTCTGCTGCACCCAGAGCCCCTGCCCCTGTAGCAGGCCACTGCTGACCTGTACCTCCTCAGGAGACGCTCACACTCAGCTCTGGCTCAGTCTCAGTGGGGTATCTGGGTCCTGGTGACACAGGGGTTTTTTGAGCCCTCTGAGCAGCTCTGGCGGGTATGGGGTTTGATTCTAAAGGCAATTCTGCCCTTTCTACCATCTTGCTGGGGCTTCTCCTTTGCCCTTGGACGTGGGATATCTCTTTTTGGTGGGATCCAACATTCTCCTGTCGACGGTTGTTCAGCAGCAAGTTGTAATTTTGGATTTCTCGCAGAAGAAGATGAGCACACATCCTTCTACTCCACCATCTTGTAATTTTCTACCCGCCAATTTAAAAGCTGGCCAGATAGTTACATCTCTATACAACTATGATTACGCCAAGGAAACTGTGTAGTCATCTCATTTGTCCTCGAGTGTTCGGAAGACTTGAACTTTACTCTTTCCTCATTTTAATATCTCTAAGGGCCAAATTAGTACTGAGTGTACTAGTTTAAAATTTTCCTCTGGGAACCTGCACCATCTCTTCTTGTACCAGCTGTTCCTCCTTTATTGAACGGTAGCAAGTGTGCTACCCAGTTTTAAGTCCATATTTAGCAAGATCTCCATGGTCCAGACAGAAGTGCCAAAACAGGAGATGGGGTCAGCTTTACTTGACTTTTTATAAGAGATTTAATTCTTCATTTCAAAAGCAGTCTGTCAAGTGTTTACGTTAAAAACAAACATATCTGCACAAACACTATTTGACTCAAATTAGGATAGGCTATGCTTTGAATTCAGATGTGATGAACTGTTTGGCTGAATGAAGATTTATTCAGTATTCAACAAACATTTATTGATTTCTCACTGTTGGCCAGGAATTGTGCTAAATAGTATAAGGTCTGCATTGATAAATGAGATAATCCTTGTCTTCTAATCACTCATAGTTTCTTAAGGGAGACACCTAATGAAAGATTAATGACATGTTGTGATTAATATTTAGGTGTAAGTAAGTACAGGAGGCTTTGAGAGAATTTGGGGGGCTCCAGATAGGAACTATCAGGCTCCAATGATCACCAAAGACTCCCACAACTACAAATATGGATTCTTATTTCTTTGAATATCTCAAATGCTCTCTACATGTTACAAGGTTTGGTGTCCCATTCTTTTTGGGACATTTCAATGTCACTTTCCTACTGAGGTCATCCCTGAGCATCCTATTTTAAATTATAACTTCTGTCTATACATCACCAGTATTCCCTGCTTTTCTTCCATACTTTATTTCTTTTTCTCTAGCAACTTCCACCATCTGATATAATATATTCATTTTCATTTGTTACTATTATTGCTAGTCATCTATCTCCCCTCTCCCCTTACTGGAAATGGGAGCTCAATTTTCATGCTGTTGTATTCTCAGCACTGAGAATTGTGGCTTTCAGATAGGAGGTGCTTAGTACGTAGTTGTGGGCCAAAAGAAAGGTTGAAAAGTTTTATTATTTGTACAAAGTTAAGAATGCATCTAGTGGCTTGGGCATTTTACTTTTATGCTTTACATAACCAAACAATTTTGAATTGTGGTGCTGAAGAAGACTCTTGAGAGTCCCTTAGACTGCAAGGAGATCAAACCAGTTAATCCTAAAGGAAATCAACCTGAGTGTTTGTTGGAAGGACTGATGCTGAAGCTGAAGCTCCAATACTTTGGCCATCTGATGTGAAGAGCCTACTCATTGGAAAAGACACTGATGCTGGCAAAGATAAAAGGCAAAAGGTGAAGGGGCTGGCAGAGGATGAGATGGTTAGATAGCATCACTGACTCAATGGATATGAATTTGAGCAACTCCTGGGAGATAGTGAAAGATAGAGGAGCCTGGCATGTTGCAGTCCATGGGGTCGCAGAGAGTCAGACATGACTTAGCAGCTGAACAACAACAAAAGCCAAAAAATTTTAAGGAGAAAATGTTAGATAAAAGTGGGATAGAAAAAGGATCAGATTGTTTAATTTTATTGAGGGCCTATGACCAACCTAGATAGCATATTAAAAAGCAGAGACATTACTTTGCCAACCAAAGTCCATCTAGTCAAGGCTATGGTTTTTCCCAAGGTCATATATGGATGTGAGAGTTGGACTGTGAAGAAAGCTGATCGCCGAAGAATTGATGCTTTTGAACTGTGGTGTTGGAGAAGACTCTTGAGAGTTCTTTGGACTGCAAGGAGATCCAATCAGTCCATTCTAAAGGAGATCAGTCCTGGGTGTTCATTGGAAGGACTGATACTAAAGCAGAAACTGCAATACTTTGGCCACCTCATGCGACGAGTTGACTCACTGGAAAAGACTCTGATGCTGGGAGGGATTGGGGGTGGGAGGAAACAGGGACGACAGAGAATGAGATGGCTGGATGGCATCACCGACTCGATGGACATGAGTTTGGGTGAACTCCGGGAGTTGGTGATGGACAGGGAGGCCTGGTGTGCTGTGAGTCATGGGGTTGCAAAGAGTCGGACACGACTGAGCAACTGAACTGAACTGATGACATCCTAGGCATAGCACTGGATGATATGACAAAGACAGTGAAGGTCAAGAGAGATCTTTGCCTTCAAATAGCTTATAATTTAATTGATGGGGGAGATATGAAGCTATATACTGAAAGACAACACACAGAAAAATAACACGATATCTCAAACAGACAAAGAAGAAAAAAAAACCTAAAGAAATGTGCAAGCAATCTTGGCTGAGGGTAAGCTGGTTTGTCAGGAAAAGTTTCCTGGAAAATGTAGAACTTGACTTTGGGTACAGGATTTAAGAAGAAAGAATTGAAACCTATGGGACAGGGATGATGGTGGTAGAGAAATGTAGATTGCAGGGCATATCACTTATGGAGAAGATTGAAAAACCATGACATTGGGAGGTACACTATAACATGATATTTAGATATTTATGTGATAACTTTAGAGAAATTATCTTGGGAACCAATAAACTTTCAATAATAATACCTCTGCTGAAATCATTGTGAAATGCCCCTTTGGAAACCAACTTCAGAGACTGTGACTTGTGCCTTTGAACTTTCTCACTGGGGGCATCTTTCATTATTGGAAAACATGCATAATATTTTGGGAAAAGCCAACGGTAGTTCATGGTCAAGTTGGGTGCTATAGACTAAAGCTGGTCCTCTCTGCATCCTCACCATTTATATGTGAAAAATCCTAAAGCTCAAGGTGATAATATTAGGAGGTAGGACTTTTGGGGAAGTGATTAAGTCATGACGGCTTTCATGGGATTAAGAGTGGCATTAGTGCCCTCACCAAAGAGAATTCAGAGAGCTCCCCCTTTTCTTCCAGCACAGTGAAAAGTCTAAGAACCAGGAAGGAGATTCTTACTAAACATGTGGTCTGCTGGTGCCTTGGACTTGCCACACTCCAGAACTGTAAGCAATAAATGTTTGTTGTTTATAAACTACCCAGTCTCTGGTATTTCGTTATAATAAACAGCCTGAACGAACCAAGACACTGGGTTAACAGAATGAATGATAAAATCAGGCAATACAGTTTGGTCCTCAACTGAAGTGTGATTTTAAAGTAAAGGGCTAGATTTTCAGAGGTGTCTCATACACTGGAGCTGATTTTCAGAGGCATCTCATACACTGGAGCTGAAGGTACCTCCAAAATCAGGGTTTAGAAATATGTTGAAGAGAATTGTTTCTTTGGCATAAGTCTAAGTCGATTGCTTTGAAAGCCATTGTCCACTCAGACAAATGATTGCCTAAAAAAAAGTCAGTGTTACATTTTATTAAGTCACTCTTCACAGTTGTGAATACGGATTTTTTTCTAATTTATCTGAATTTTTTTCACTAACCCTTTGCATATGGAAATATGTTCTCTGCTTCTCTATTGGAATTGAACCAACTAGCTGGGAGGGCAAGAAATTATGTCTTTGACTCAAGAACAACACTAGAAAAAGAGATGAGCGTTATTGGTGTGGTCAAAGGAGGTAGTTATCTTTGTGCTTAACAAGAGACTCAGACATGGCTACATCATGAGAACAACAGATTTGGGGAAACACGGTAACCCATTCTACTTCTGTTCCTTTCTGTTCTGCCATATCCAGCCATCCTCTTCAAACAGACTTTAGCCTTAGGCCTGAGTTCTGAAATACTCAGATGACGGGTGAGCTAAGGTCATCATAATCTCTACCTCCCTGGGTAGATGTCATTTCCATGTTCTTCAACATTAGAGTTTTTGGTGGGAGATGGATTGTAATGACCAAACCATTCCTATTTTACATACAAAAGGGAAGACCAATAATCAGATTTAACGTCTGGAATCCATATAATTGACTCATTTACAAGAGCTTACAGAAGACTGTGACAGCACCAAGTGCTAACAGATATCCTTAAAAAGGCAGATTTGGTTACCATGGCTTTGATAGTCATTTACCTCCATTCATCTATTCCAGTGTGGACCGTCAGAGAGGGGAGAGGTGAGTGCAGATTATCAGCTGGCTCGAGTTTCACTTCCTGCTGACAAATAGATCCTAAGCGCGGGGGATCACTTGGTAAGAACCAGCCTTGCTGAAAGTGACAAGGTCAAGTTTCAGGAATGGCAGTTCAATTGTCACCCTGGGTCTTAGCATCCACAAGACTTACAGCCTGTGAGACATAATGGAAGCCCTCTGGTTATACCGTCCTAGAATTTATATGCCATGAAAGTAGAAACAGACCAGAAAAGATAATTCATTTTCCCAAATTCCCATTTAATTAATCTATAATGGGTCATTGTAGCTTAATATGGATTAGACTTAGCTCTAAGATTGGATTGTGTATTCCTTGGATAGAGTACAGAATATTTGCTCTTATATTGTTTCCACTTGGGTTACTGAGCATTGGACTAATTGGAAACACACAGTTAAATATCCATTGAGTTACCGTAGGGACTAATCATTTGTAATTATTATTGGGTTTCACAATATCTGTAGAAATATACAGAGCTCAAAAATGAAGGGAATGAGGGAGAAAAAAAATGCACACAGCTAGAAAGTGACAAGAGACAAATTATTTTACAGCAGATCTTTCTCCGTCTCTGTAGCTCTGCAAGCATATATATCCTTTAGCTATGTGGTTTTAGCACTTTATATTATTGATGTCAGATCTACAGTGCATTTTAAAGGCAATGTCCTAACTGGTGTTTAAGCAGGAAGAGACAGCCTGCAGTATTCGCAATGTAATGTAGAGAGAGCCGGAAACGGTGAGCAAGTTGGCACTTTGTAGATCATTATTGCCCTTGCTTAATAAAGTAATAGATGCTTGGACATCTCTTTGAAGTGGTTGCCAACTTCCTCACAGTGCTGTGAAACCTGATACTTCTGCCTTTAAACAGTGTGTGAAAGTGCAAACAGTAGTACTTGTGAATTCATTCAGCCACTTCCAAACTGAAGTCTAAGCAGGGAGCCAGGATCCCAGACTGAGAGGAGGGGGAGGTGGCCATGCAAGTTTCCGCCGCTGGATGCAGATCCCTCTGACTTTTAGTTATGCGGGCTTGAACTTTACAGAGATAAACGCTGGTTTCCACAAAGGATCTAAAGGAATTAAAAGAAGGAACTTTGATCTTCGTAGCAGGTTTTTTTCATTTAATAAGCTCACAGCAGAGTTTAAGTCAAAGCCAACTCAACCCACTTTTAATAAAATGCTTATTGGTCGACCAAATTTAATAGGTGCATTTTAGAAGGTGGAAATTTGTCCAAATAACAAAGGGGTGGGGGGCGGTCAGGAGAATATTTTTCGGCTCGAACTGAGATGACTACTAAAAAAGGTTGGCTCCATTCTAAGGCTGAAATAATTTTCTGTTATCTGCCTTTCCGTCCTGAGTGGGTGGTCCATGTACTAACATTCTTGAAAATGTCAAGAATCATTTTTGTATGTATCCTCAATGCCACCCAGGAAGGTGAGGAAGCTTTATTTCCAGAACGGTATGCTGACCTTGGGTAGGTACTCATAATCTCTGTTGCATTTGGGGAGAACACGATAACTGGGTTGTTGTCCTTGCTCAGTTTGCTTGCTAACAAAGTGGTTTAGAACAAAGGTTGACTCCTTGGCAGCTCACAGCCCGCTAAATTGTGTAAGAGAGGCAGAGGTCTGAATCTGCCACTTTGGCTATTGCTGAGGCCACAAGCCACTATGTCAGAAGAGAAGAGCGATGACGCTCCTGTGCTACCCGCTGGCAAGCGGCAAAAGATCGTGTGGTATAGAGAAGAACTGATTTGAACAATTCTCAAATAGAGAAGTCTTGATTTGAACACTGGTCCAGAGCAGTGCTGAAGGGGCTTCCCTGGTGGCTCAGTGGTAAAGAATCTGCCGGCAATGCAGGGAACGTGGGTTTGATCCCTGGGTGGGGAAGATGCCCTGGCGAAGGAAATGGCAACCCACTCCAGTATTTTTGCCTGGAGAATCCCATGGACAAAGGAGCCTGGTGGGTTAGAGTCCATAGGGTCACAAAGAGTGGGACATGACTGAGTGGCTGAGCATAGCACACACCAGAGCAGTGAAAACCCACTCCAAAAATGCATGCATCCAAAAATGTAGATCTCTATGTTCTTTCAAGAAAAATCCATATTCTGTCGAAGCATTGTTCAACAAACACTTTCCCCAATGAACGAAATGGCCTATATATCTGGACATGTCCAACCACATGTGGCTATGGAGGCCGAGACACTGAACTTTGATTTTACTTATTTTCAATTCATTTTAATTTAAACAATCACATGTGTCTAATAGATTTTATACTGCATAGCACAGTTCTAGAGGGACCACAGTAGGAATGCACGTGAGTCCCTGCTTCACATGCTACTTAGAATTGATGGAGATGGTGTCTGCTGTGTGTGTTTAACATTTGGGAGATCCTATTTAGTCTTTCCAGGAAGCTGTGATGCTGATCATAAAAGCAAAACACATTCCTGCAATATAAGTCCCTCATTAAAAATCAGAATGAAAAAACAAATAAAACAAACTTGAGGCTACAGGTATTCCTAGAGCAGGATTGATGATTATTTCTTGGCCAAACATTCTCCGCGATGAAAAGTGGTAATGTCTCAGCAAGTGGATCTCTCTCCTACTGTCATTTATTCCTGGATACGGGTTCCTGCACTTTTATCTGTGTTGGAGAGCTAACTCCTTTCCAAGACATCTTAGAAAAACAAAACAAAGCAATAAAACAGAGAAAGGAAGATGTGCTAGGTGTGGGAAAATGCTTAACAGCACAGGTTTCGACTTGCTACCAAGTCATGTCATACGTAGCTGTAACTCACTTATTTGGAGTCTGCACGGTGCTCTCTATGGAAGTGCTTTTATAATTTACTTATTTCCAAGGCTAACCTCTATTTTGCTCATTATGGAGGGGGTGATGGTATATTTGGAGTAAAGACAGTAGAAAATATCTCTCTGGAATACTCATTATTAATGGAAGACCAGATCAAAACTCAGCAATGTTAATTATTTGCTGTGTGTTTGTTCAGTGGCTGAGTTGTGTCTGACTTTTTGCAACCCCGTGGATTGTAGCCTACCAGGCTCCTCTGTCCATAGGATTTTTCAGGCAAGATTACTGGAGTGGGTTTCCACTTCCTTCTCCACAGGATCTTCCCGACCCAGGGATAGAACCTGATCTCCTGCGTTTCCTGCATTGGCAGGCAGATTCTCTAGCCACTGAACCACCTGGAAAGCCCCAATTACTTGATACTACTCTCCAAAAATATGGTTGAAGTTTGAAAAAATTGAATAAGAACCAATATATTTTTGGTTTGTTCTGAAGTGTTGACTGCTCAAAGAAAAGCAGATTAAACTTAGAAGTAGAAGTTATTTGGTATTTTGAACTTATTTTTAAATAAGTTAATATTTAGTAAGTGCTGCTTGCACTTATTAACACTAGTCCTATATTTCATTTCAAATACTTTATTTCAGAGTTGATGGTTTCCCTTTTCTTGTCTGTGGGTCTATCAGTAGTGTTATTAGGATCAGTAAGAGCCTCGTTTTGATTTCTGAGTTGGGCAAAGAGCAGGAAAGAAAGGAAATTTTGAGAGGGGGGAAAAAGAGACTAATGCATAATAGACAGAAGTTGAGAGAAAAGGAAGATGTCAAGGTTTTGGATGATGATGAGGTGAAATTTACAGACTTATGAGTAACATGGGTGCTCACTTACAGAGCATTTCCTTCCAGCACTGGGAACTGAACTGGAATAGTTACATTAATTATTTTGCGTCATTATCGTGAAGTAGGTTTTTCTTCCCATGCTGCAGATGGGGAAATCAAAGTTTAGAGGTGAAACAACTCACTCAAGGCACTCCCTCACCTGCTTCCAGGTAAAAGGAGATGAGCCTGGATTTAAATGCAAGCCTGTAGAGTGCCAGGCCGCTGCCCTTGTGTTACAATGTACCCTCAACTGCAGTGAGCAGTGAAAGCCTGAGGGCATGGGTGGTCATGATGTGCGTGACCCCTTAGAGAAGGACGAAAGAGGTGCTGCAGACAGTGTGGGGTGGGTTCCAGGTGCTCATTACCAGGCCCCCAAGAGAAATTAGGAAATGAGTTACGAGCCGGTGAGGAGTGAGAAGGGATGATCATGGGGTGACCGGCTGGTGGCGGATATCAGAATTTTCACAAGCCAGGAGTTCCAAACCAAGATGGCCTCTCCTTGCGTCTCTGCAAGTGGAAACTCATCACCACCAAGGGTGGCTGAACTCCTTGCAAATGGATGGTTGGATCCATTGATGGAAACGTGTTGGATGCTTTGTGGGTTGGTGGTGCCCACCTCTCCAAGGAATTCTTTTCAGAGAAGGTTCTCTCTGATCTCAAAGGGTTAACTGTGCCAAAGGATGTATTCACTCAAGCAGTAAGCCTTTTTGGAATATCTGCTACATAGGGTCAGTTCTGCACGCCATAAATATTGAATGAACGCTTACTATATTTTAGATAATCTTCAATGCCACACAGTGTGAACAACTCCACGTACTGGAGAATACTTTCAAAAGGTTACCTGCTTGTTGGGTGCTCAGTCGTGTCTGACTCATTGCAACTCCAGGGACTGTAGCCCACCAGGCTCCTCTGTCCATGGGATATTTCAGGCAAGAATACTGGAGTGGGTTGCCATTAAAAAGGTTAAATGTACTCAATCTCTTATTTTAATACAGGCTCCTCTCAACCCTTTATACCACAACACTGCGGGGCACTAAAATGCTACTTAAAGAAAAGAGTGCCCTTTCCTTGCAGGGTATTTATAACTTCCTCTCAATTTAGGGTTTGACATGGTTGAGGAGAAAACTAAATATAACCAGTGTTTGTATTTTCCCTTATAGGCCTATCGGGCATTGAAAAGGAAGGTTGAGAACACAAGCTTTGTCAGAAAGGCTCCTAGTGTTAATGAGCAGCTGTATGTATCTCAGGGAAACAGTTTGTAACTAAAAATAGAGCCTCTCTAACTATAGCAACTCAGAGCATTTAATACCCAGATTCTACAGGGGCAGAAATAAATCCCCAAAGAGTGTCTGATTAAGGAGGGGTGGAGTGGCAGGGCTCAAGGGATGGGAAGGACTGTGCCCCCCAAATCCAGGGCTGTGATAATCTGCATGAGTCTCAATCAAATATGCTTACTGGGTTCACGGGAGATTTACCCGTCTCCAAGACTATTAGAAATCAGTTTGTAACAGTGAAGCTAGAAGGAAAAACAGTGCACACAAGCTATTTTTAGCACACTAAGCCAAATTGTTTTTTTTTTTTTTTTTAAAAAAAAGGGACCAGGAAAGTAAGTATGCAGTAAAAGAATGCTCAAACTACCGCACAATTGCACTCATCTCACACGCTAGTAAAGTCATGCTCAAAATCCTCCAAGCCAGGCTTCAGCAGTATGTAAACCGTGAACTCCCAGATGTTCAAGCAGGTTTTAGAAAAGGCAGAGGCACCAGAGATCAAATTGCCAACATCCGCTGGATCATGGAGAAAGCAAGAGAGTTTCAGAAAAACATCTATTTCTGCTTCATTGACTATGCCAAAGCCTTTGACTGTGTGGATCACAATAAACTGTGGAACATTCTGAAAGAGATGGGAATCCCAGACCACCTGACCTGCCTCTTGAGAAACCTGTATGCAGGTCAGGAAGCAACAGTTAGAACCGGTCATGGAACAACAGACTGGTTCCAAATAGGAAAAGGAGTGCGTCAAGGCTGTATATTGTCACCTTGCTTATTTAACTTATATGCAGAGTACATCATGAGGAACGCTGGGCTGGAAGAAGCACAAGCTGGAATCAAGATTGCTGGGAGAAATATCAATAACCTCAGATATGCAGATGACACTACCCTTATGGCAGAAAGTGAAGAGGAACTCAAAAGCCTCTTGATGAAAGTGAAAGAGGAGAGTGAAAAGGTTGGCTTGAAGCTCAACATTCAGAAAACAAAGATCATGGCATCTGGTCCCATCACTTCATGGGAAATAGATGGAAAAACAGTGGAAACAGTGTCAGACTTTGTTTTTTTGGGCTCCAAAATCACTGCAGATGCTGATTGCAGCCATGAAATTAAAAGACGCTTGCTCCTTGGAAGGAAAGCTATGACCAACCTTGATAGTATATTAAAAAGCAGAGACATTACTTTGCCGACCAAGGTCCGTCTAGTCAAGGCAATGGTTTTTCCCGTGGTCATGTATGGATGTGAGAGTTGGACTGTGAAGAAAGCTGATCGCCGAAGAATCGATGCTTTTGAACTGTGGTGTTGGAGAAGACTCTTGAGAGTCCCTTATACTGCAAGGAGATCCAACCAGTCCATTCTAAAGGAGATCAATCCTGGATGTTCATTGGAGGGACTGATGCTAAAGCTGAAACTCCAATACTTTGGCCACCTCATGAGACGAGTTGACTCACTGGAAAAGACTCTGATGCTGGGAAAGGTTGGGGGCGGGAGGAGAAGGGGACGACGGAGAATGAGATGGCTGGATGGCATCACCGACTCTGTGGACATGAGTTTGAGTGTACTCCGGGAGTTGGTGATGGACAGGGAGGCCTGGCGTGCTGTGATTCATGGGGTCGCGGAGAGTCGGACACGACTGAGCGACTGAACTGAACTGAACTGAACTGAAGGAAATATAAACACCAAAAGGAAAAGGTAATATAAACTTGTTGGTATGTGGCCATAGTTTACTATAGATGGGAGATTTACACATACATTGAAGACATTCGTTTTAGAATGGCCATCTTTGTATTTTATTTGTTAAATTCAGATATCTAGAAAGCTGCTTTTTAAGTGGATTAGAACTTTGAAGATTTTTTTGGTTGTTATTAACTTGTGCTGTGGACTGAATTGTCCTCCCCACCCCAATCTTGCCAAGGTCATATGCTGAAGCTTTAACCTTCAAAGTAGCAGCATTTGGGGCTTCCGAGGTGGCTCAGTGGCAAAGAATCTGCCTGCCAATGTAGGAAACTCAGATTAATCCCTGGGTCAGGAAGATCCCCTGGAGGAGGAAATGGCACCCCACTCCAGTGTTCTTGCCTGGAGAATACCATGGACAGAGAAACCTGGTAGGCCACCGTCCATGGGGTCACAACAAAGTTGGACATGACTGAGAGTACTGTTGGACCTTTAGACCCAATTTAGATGAGGTCATGAGGGAAGAGGCTGCAGGATGGAGTCAGAGACAGCAGAGTCCTCGCTGCCACGTCTCCTCCCCCTCTATACCCCCAACTCCTCCCTCCTCTCTTTAGCATGTGAGGACATAAGAAGTCAGCCACTGCAAGCCAGGAAGGGGTCCCTAATGCAGAACTCAGTCAGCTGGCGCCTTGATCTTGGACCTCCCGACTTCCAGAACTGTGTCTCCAGAAAGAAATGTCTGCTGCTTAGGCCACCCAGTCTGCTGTATTTTGTTATAGCAGCCACGCAGACTCACACTATCAACACTGCCACAGGTGTGTTGAAAAGATAAATTGCATGGATATTGTTCGGCAGTCAAGGAACAACCAATTAAGCATCTTTTTTCCCCTTCTCCATTTTTTCCTTCTTCCTAGAGGACTGAAATCCTTTGAAAATGTCAGCAGGTAAGGACATCTCCTAATACATGTTCTGATCCTCACTGGTCTTGATAAAAGGTTTAAAGTATTTCTACTATGTGTAGAGTTTAGTTTGTAACTAAAAGGCAAGACCTGAGGAGCTGAGAATTTCTGTGTCTGTGGAAGTTTAGGATTAAAAACTAATCCTAAAGTGTTTAAACTGTTTACGGCCACACCTTTGTTTGGAAAAAGTAATTGTTATGATCTTGGCAATGGAGTATTACCTAGTTCCATGCTGCTGCTAAGTCACTTCAGTCGTGTCCGACTCTGTGTGACCCCATAGACGGAAGCCCACCAGGCTCCCCCGTCCCTGGGATTCTCCAGGCAAGAACACTGGAGTGGGTTGCCATTTCCTTCTCCAATGTGTGAAAGTGAAAAGTGAAAGGGAAGTTGCTCAGTCGTGTCCGACTCTTAGCGACCCCACGGACTGCAGCCTACCAGGCTCTTCCATCCATGGGATTGTCTAGGCAAGAGTACTGCAGTGGCTTGCCATTGCCTTCTCCAACCTAGTTCCATACATACAGGTAAGTAAGGAACTTTTCCCCCGCATTGAAGGACTTTGAGCCTGGTAATACGTATTTATGATATATTCGATGAATACCCTCCTTGCAGCAACAGCAATCAGATTAACTTGAGAAACAAAAACACAACAAAAATAAGAAAAGAATAGAATCATTCTTCTAAATCCTTCATGCACAGTATCTCATTTTTCTTTGTATTTTGGGGTCAAAATTATAGTGGCAGCTGTAATAGCACCCTGTACTGATCGGGGCAACTCAGTCAGAAAAGTTTAAGTTAAGGGATCGTTTATTCCTCAGAAACTAAAATAACAGCTTTCCATTTCAAGAGGACTCAGACCAACCATTCTTAAATTCTGCTGATGCACTTTTTTTTTTTTTTTTAGAGTGATGAAGGGCCCAGAGCTGAGGAAGAAATTCCATTGCTATTCTCAGATGTATATACCCAAACATGGATAAAAACAAGGAAGCATTTATAGCACTGTGTATTGTTGAAGTCCTCTTGGTTAAAAATGGAATAAAACAAAACAAAACAAAAACATTGTGGGCAGCCTCTTTTCCTTGATGCAGACCTATTGGGTAGGACTGGGTGATTTTTCTTGGTCTCTTTCCCAGGTTGTTTTAATGCACTGTGAATGATATTAAATGGAACCATGTGAAAGTGCTGCTTTTGTGGGTCAAAAATGGCCTAATATCGGCAATTTCTTCCGGTCATATGTCGAACAGATATTTCTGGGTTTGTGTTATGCAGGTTGGTTACAAAACTGATCAACGACAGTACTCAGGCATTTGGAACTTTCTTCTCTCCCGCTTCATTACTCACCTGCTATGATGAGCTGACACTTCCATATGCTGTGTTCTGCCTGGATGTACTCAGATTTCATTGAAACATCAGAACAGGAGGAGAGTGGAACGAGGAATTATAGACAGTAAGTTTTTTTATGGTCACAAGAATTAAAAGCCTGAGGCACAGATAAAGTAGGCCTTAGGCTATGTTTTGTTCCCAGTGCTGACATGTACAGCTCTCTCTAAAGGTGAGTGTTAAATAGAATTGCCATTGTTAAGGAATAAATTGGAATTGGTTCTTATTAAGTCAGTCAGTTGTTTTCCAATATTAGCAGTGAATTCTTTTCAATACATCTTATACCTAAAACCCATGATGTCCTGACCCCATGGATGAGAACCCCTGGTGTCGCCAAACAGTCCATGGGAACAAAGGGGTTAAACTCTTAAAGCCTTGAGCCTGGGTTCCTGGGAGCCTGTATAATGGGCCTGCCAGGGACGATCAAGAATTCCATATCTGGGAAACCTCTTTCAGTTTGGATCCAATCTGTAAGTTAAAATTAGTTGCTTTAAAAACCCTCCCAAATGCTGCAGTCCCTTGGAGGAGGCTGGACAGAGCCTCAGGGGGTGAGATCCCTCAAGATGCAGAAAGAGACAGAGCTGGAGTGCCCACAATCAAGCGTAGCCGTGGAGCCCTGTCAAACAAGTGCTGTACTTCAGAGGGCAGTGAATGCAACAATTCCAGTAGGGCTCTGCTTGATAAAAAAGGAACACCTGAAATTGCCACTTAAAGCAACCGCAGACTGAAGATCTGTGCAGCTGATAGGAAATGCCTTGCTACGGAGAAACATTCCCAGAGCTCCTGGAAATGGGTCTTCGGGTGACAGAACTGGAACCAGGGCAGCAGAAAGGATGCACACAGGCCTGGCCAGGGACAGGTCCCTTAGCCCTCCTTGGCTAAGAGTTTTCACTTAGCAAAGGAAGCTTGGAAGTGAACATCAGAACTTTATAGAACAGTTATCTGTTGTTTGTTTTCAGGGTGTGGTGGTGCTAGCTGTGGTTCTGCCGCTGTGTGTGCACACATTCTTACACTAATTAGTTAGTCACCACTCTCCAGTTTAATTTCATAGTGTGGGATTCATCACTCTCAATGGACTCTTTATAAAGTCTTGAGTGGAAGAGGCTGTTCGGATTTTTTAGAGACATATTTGTACCAGGTGGAATCAATGAAATTCTTATGAGTCTCAGATCCTCCCAGGAGGCTGACCAGATAAAGAGCGATCCTTCCAGAGTGCGTCCAGGCAAGGCTTGGGGCGGCCTGGGCGTGTCCCCTGTCAGCTAGGACAAAAGTCTGCTTGCTTTTGGTCACGTACTCACTACTTATATTTGGCAGAGATAGGGCAGGAAACCTATTTATGTATTCTTTTTTTCCCTCACAACAGAGTTTTGGGAGAGAGAGAATCAAATTCAAAAGGACAAGGGGACTTGCCTGGTGGTCCGGGGGTTAAGAATCTGCCTTCCACTGCAGGGGACACAGTTCAATCCCTGGTCAGGGAACTAAGATTCCCACATGCTGCAGAGCATCTAAGCCCACACACCAGGACTAGAGAGAAGCCCTCAAAGAAGCCAAAAAAAATGTAAATACTAAAAAATAAAGACCTTCAGAATGGTCTTTATTTGTAGGTCTAAAGACCTACAAATGATATCATTGGGTGGCATGGTACGATTTGATGATTTGAAATTGGATTTAATAATATGATTGAAAAAAACAAAGGCTTGAATCTTAGGAGCAGATATTCGGACAGTCGTTTAAATAAAAAAAAAATTTCCACAAAAAGGGTACTTGAAGACCAATCAAATACAGGTGAATATTAAGACAAGGTCAGCATTACATCAATTAGGGACCTTCCAGGTGGCCCGGTGGTAAAGGAATCCGCCTCCAAAGGCAGGAGATGCAGGAGACTCAGGTTTGATCCCTAGGTTGGGAAGATGCACTAGAGGAGGAAATGGCAAACCACTCCAGTATTCTTGCCTGGAGAATCCCATGGACAGAGGAGCCTGGCAGTCCATAGGGTCACAAGGAATGGGACATGGCTGGGCAACTAAACACACACTCATGCAGCATTTTCTTTTTTCTCTCTTAATTGCAGGCTCCTAGTTGGACATGATAAATTATGGTAAAAAATGGGAACTTTTATGGGAACAAAGTGGGAACTCTACCTGGTCATGGACATTCAGGGTAAACCTCAGTCTGATTCTACCAAGACGTCTACAGAGAAGTGGGTCATCTTCTGTGAGACACAAATTCTGAACTTAGTGGGAAAGAGCTTTCCTGATATAAATACACAGTTGGAATAAAAGTAGTATCTGGAGTAAGAATTTCTAAATCTATTCCTTATCAAGTAGAAACGAAATGGCTTTCAATGTTGGTGCTCTTTGTTTCTTAGCTGTTTGCTCTGGGAAGAACTTGCACTTGGACCTGTACTGAAAGCAGGGCTTGAAGGGAGAGTCTAGGGCAATGCTGCTAGGAGCTGCCGAATGGCCCATCGCTATAATTAATAAGATTGCCTTGCTGATCCCAAAAGACACTCATTCTAATAATCCCTAAAAATATTTCTGGAGCAATACAGGGTAGAAATACATGAATTGAAAATAAAAACATGCATTGAACACTTTTGCACAGTATAAGCAATTCGTGATCAGAGAAAGGCTAGAAAGAAAAAAAAACTCCAACCTAGCCATCTTATATCAGAGCCTTCCCTCACACAGACTTAATTTTTTGAGGACATTGATGGACAGATATGACTGGATTAAGGGAAATGAGGAAGGAGATATCAAATCTGAAGAAATAAGATTATTTAGTTATTTATGATTTACTAACATCTCTTCCCAGGTGGTGCAGTGGTAAAGAACCTGCCTGCCAATACAGGAGACATGGGTTCATTCCCTGGATGGGGAAGATCCCCTGAAGAAGAAAATGGCAACCCACTTCAGTATTCTTGCCTGGAGAATCCCATGGACAAAGGAGCCTGGTGGGCAACAGTCCATAGGGTCACAAAAAGTCGGACATGACCGAGCACACACACACATATAATATCTCTTAAGGTGAAAGCTCCACTTCTATTGCCTCACTTTTCTATGCGGAGGGACTTCAATCAGAGCAGAGATTCATATATTTTGTGGCAAGGGTTGGTGGGGGGACTCTCTTAGGAAGTCTGGCAAAGCCTATCGACCCCTTCTCAGAATAATGTTTTTAAATGTATACAATACGATATTTAGAGGCATAGAGGAAATTAATTATAGCTAAATGCCATGTTCAAAATACTAGAGAAAAAACATGAAAATTTATGGTATAATAGCATATATGTTTCTTAATGGCCTAAGTAACAAGGCAGAGCAGAAAGTCTGAACCTCGGTTTTTCTGAAGTTCTGCTACCCATGAATGAGCTTCCAGACCTTTCCAGAGTAGTAACGTGCTGGGAACACACCTGAGTCACACGTGTTGCTTATGTGAGTCTGGCTTTCTCTCTCCTTTCATAACGTAAGGAAATGTTGAATTTTAACTAGAGGTTAGTAGGTCGGAGAGAGGTCGATGACAATAAAGAAGTAATTTTTCCTCTTTCCAATTTCATAGTCCCCCAGAATTCTCTCCGCGGACCTCTTGTTAAGAGGCCACAACTTTGTATGGGAGGAGGAGGGGCTCTGTGCCTTCTGACTCAGAAGAGGCAATCATGCTCAGCTCAGCCTCTCTTGGGCGTTTCTCTTTTCCATCCAGTCTGGCGGCACAATCAGTCCTGAATATTCAGTGGAAGGACTGATGCTGAAGCTGTAACTCCAATACTTTGGGCACCTGATGTGAAGAGCTGACTCATTGGAAAAGACCCTGATGTTGGGAAAGATTGAAGGTGGGAGGAGAAGGGAATGACAGAGGATGAGATGGTTCGATGGCATCACCGACTCAATGGACATGAGTTTTAGTAAGCTCTGGGAGTTGGTGATGGACAGGGAATTCTAGCATGCTGCAGTCCATGGGATTGCAAAGAGTTAGACATGACTGAGTGACTGAACTGAACTGAATTGCTGTCAAAACGCATATTTTCCTCTCTGTCTGCAGAGCCACCTGCTCCTTTGAGGAAGACCCACAGTTTTGAACTGTGGTAGACACTGATTGGGTAAATCTCTCTGTTTCAGGGGTTTGTTGTTTAGTCACTAAGTTGGAGAAGGCAGTGGCAACCCACTCCAGTGCTCTTGCCTGGAAACTCCCATGGATGGAGGAGCTTGGTAGGCTGCAGTCCATGGGGTTGCTAACAACTTCACTTTCACTTTTCACTTTCAGGCATTGGAGAAGGAAATGGCAACCCACTCCAGTATTCTTGCCTGGAGAATCCCAGGGATGGCTGCCGTCTACGGGGTCGCACAGAGTCGGACGTGACTGAAGAGACTTAGCAGCAGCAGTCACTAAGTTGTGACTGACTCTTTGCGATCCTCTGGACTGTAGCCTGACAGGTTCCTCTGTCCATGGGATTTTCTAGGCATGAATACTGGAGTGGGTTGCCATTTCTTTCTCCATTTTAAGGGCTGGTGTTCATAATTCTTTGCAGGGGTACTAAATAAACTGTGCACTCCAGTTCAGCTCTTCTCAGTCATAAGGCTGCTGTTTTGTTGTCCAAACATCTCTGTGGTCTTCCCCCTCTGTTACATCCAGCAGCTTGAGTATGAGTCTGAAATGCGGACATAGATTCTGGAGGCAGACAGGTTGGGAGCACAACTGCCTCTGCTACTCTTGACCTGGGACTTTGCAAAAGTGATCTATTCTCCATCTCAGTTTCTGCATTTGTAAAGTGAGGATGATGATGGAACCTGCCCCATAGGATTGTATGAGAATTTAAGGTGTCAGATTAAGGTGTTAGAATGACATTGGGAACTGGGTGTAAGCTCAACAAATGCTTATTTTCATGGTTCTGAAATGTGGTGTGGAGAAAGGTATGCTGCTGATTGAGCTCCCAGCCCCAGCAGTTTTTGCTTGGAGTCTAAAATATCCGGTTGCCTCGATGGGTGAAATCAACTAGATACCTGTCAGAGCATATCTACTTGTGCTGGGTAAACACAACCAAAGTGTCATACTTTGCTTATTTGCAGATGACTGTGCCAGTTATTAAAATAGTGAGGTATTAGGCTGCGTTCCTGAAGTTGTCAGTTTTGTAGCCCCAAATGGTTAAATAGCAGGAAGTTCGTGTGACTTTACCTGATGCTTCCATTTTCTTGTTCAGGTGCTCAGTCACGTATGACTCTTTGTGAACCCATGGACTGTAGCGCCAGGCTTCCCTGCCTCCACTATCTCCTGGAGTTTGCTGCAACTCATGTCCATTGAACTCGTGATGCTAACTAACCATCTCATCCTCTGCTGCCCTCTTCTCCTTTTACCCTCAGTCTTTCCCAGATTCAGGGTCTTTTCCAGTGAGTCAGCTCTTTGCATCAGGTGGCCAAAGAACTGGAGGTTCAGCTTTAGCATCAGTCCTTCCAATGAATATTCAGGGTTGATTTCCTTTAGGATTGACTGGTTTGATCTCCTTGCAGTCCAAGGAACTCTCAAGAGTCTTCTCCAATCAGTATGGAAGTATTCATATCAGTTGTAATTATAATTATTTAACAACCGGTATGGAGTCCCCAAAGGCCACCACAAGATTCCCCAGGGCTTTCCAGACAAAGGGGTTTCCAGGATCTTGCTGTGGTGCCAGGCTGACATCTATTTTGGCTGTCTGGTACCCATTGAGTTATTAAGAGAAAAGTTTTCAAGAGTCTCTTACTTACTGAGTATCTGATGAGTTGAACTTCCATGGTAGCTCAGATGGTAAAAAATCTACCAGCAAGGTGGGAGACATGGGTTCGATCCTGAGGTTGGGAAGATCCCCTGGAGAAGGGAATGGCTACCCATTCCAAGATTCTTATCTGGAGAATTCCATGGACAGAGAAGCCTGGTGGGCTACAGTCCATGGGTTGCAGAGAGTCGGACACAACTGAGTGATTAACACTTTCACTTTCAAGGCCCTCAACTTAAGGTTTGGGCTTCAATTTTCCTAAATAGTCATTTAAAAAAAAAATTCAGGGCCTCTGGTTGTTTACTCTGAAACATCAAGGCATCCATGACACATTTTGAACCTGCACACTATGTCTCTCTAATTATCTCAGATCTCAGTTATGTAAGATTCAGTGTCTAGTTCTCTCAGCAAAAACCTAGTGTGATCATTGATCAAGCTGGGGTTTCTCAAAGGATTATCAGCAGGTATATGACTCCTATGCTCCCGGCTGAGGCCAGACTCCTGGGGATGAAGTTTCTCTGCCCAGCAGGGAGAAACAGACTGAGCCTGGGGATCAAGTTGTAGTCTTATTTCCTGGCGTGTGTAAGTCATCTCATACAACCAATCTGACATCTGAGCTAACTTGGGGGAGCAGATCACAAAAGATGGTTTTTCAGAATGTCTAGTTCCTCCCAGGTGATTTTTCACTTCTGTATGTTTTCCCTTCTGAAGTATCTTTCCTTCCACCATTCACTGCTGAGATGTAAAATTCAACTCAATTGCCACTTCCTTCCCAAAGCCTCACAAGACAGACTCTATATCCTGATGATTCCTGGATCACATCAAGGCTTCACACAGGGTACGCTCACCAGGGCTTGTACAGATCCGAACTCCCTTCTTTCAAAGACTGTGACAGTAGGAGGAAGAGGTTTGATGAGGTAGACACACACTGGCTGAGCTCCTGTTAAGAATCAAATAGTTCTGAGAATTACTGTTTGATCATCTGTAGGCAAATATTTACGTGCCAGGTATGTTCTAGGCACTAGAGACAGAATGAAAAGGAGGAGACAGTATCTATTCTCAAAGGGACACAGTTCCTAAGCTACTCTTCAGATCTAGATCTTTCTTTCCATTCACGAGGTGTAGCTTTTTGTGAGGTGGTTTGCTAATCTCTCTTTCTTTCTGTAAGGTCAGGGGAAAACACAAATGCATATGAAACAAGAACTAGATATATAGCCCTTTCCTTCTCCAAATAGAGAATTGTAATCACGACTCTCCTACCTTGACCCCCATATATATACTCTAGTATAAAATAGAAGGACCATAGAAACAAAGCAAAATAAAAGAGCCTAGGGTGAATGTGCCCCTTTTCCCTTGTGACTGAAGACCAATGGATTTATCCCATGTCTCTGTGGATTTTGGTGGGTAACACCCATGATAACACCAAGCATTTGTCACTGGGCTACAAAGGCGGTGCATATACAAGCCAGGCCACCTGCCTGGAGAAGCCTGCTTAATTTACCAGCCAGCATGTGCAGATACGAAGCGGCCAGACTGAACTCAGCGGCTAGTTCATGCTCAGATAAGCAAGGTCAGGCATCCCCGGGGCAGAGGCAATTACAGAAAAGGCAGCTCATTGCAGCCCCACAAATAGGTTGCCATTTGCTTCTTGCTTTCTTTTGGGCTCAGGGCCAATGTCTTTCAGGGAGAATTATAGTATTGATTTGCCAAAAAAATAAAAAAAAGCCAGTGTTTATTTGTTTTTAAGAACAACATATAGTCTTATTAATCAAACAGTTTTGAATTTTATAGTTCTGAGGCCTCACTTTTCACTTTGAAGGTAATTGGGTTTTAAAAAATTGTTTGCATTTTGCTTACTTTTGCAACTATTCTAGTTTTTAGTTGTACTTTACTGTTCCACATAAGTGAGCTTTTTTTTTTTTTAATGTGGATCGTCTTTAAAGTCTTTACTGAGCTTGTTACAACCCTGCCTGTGTTCCATGTTTTGGTTTTTTGGCCCCAAGACACATGGGATCCCCGTTCCCTGACCAGGGATCGAACCTGCACCCTGCATTGGAAGGCAAAGTCCCAACCATTGAACTGCCAGGGAAGTCCCTATTGTTCTTTTTTTAATGAGCATATTAAAACTGCTGTGTGTGACTAGGTGATGATTCTACAGTTGAAGTATCCTGTACATCTTTATGTCCAAACATCCTTTCGATTTGGGAAGTTTCTCTGTGATGTGAATGTGGAGTCAGTCTTTGGAGAGGATTTTTACAGAGTTATGCATATCAAATATAGTAATTTCTAATTAGCAAAATGACTTTGAATTAAACAAGCTAGCCGAGTGTCTAAGGAGCAACGTCTTTAATTGCCCTGTGATAAACGATCAGTGAAACCCACAGCTGGATAACAGATAGCAGTAAAACCTGTCAATAAAACCAATCTTGTTCTGCCTCAGCAGCCCTGCTCACTTGTTTGAGTGCTGAAAGCAGAATTTTAATGGAGAATTATTTAAAAGACATTGGGGCAGGCTGGAACACATCCAGGCTTGTATGATATGATTTGGTGAATTTTTAATCCTTCAAAGCTAATTATAAAGGAGCAGAGCACATAAAAAACATTTAGGTAAAAAGTTTCCTCCTTTGAAGACGTATGTGTCTAAAAGGAGAACCCAGCCAGGATTATCGGAGCTCAGATCAAACGTTGGCTGCTCCTGTTTCTTATGTATGAACACTGTGTACTGGTCCAGTGTGATTACCATCTAATTAGGTTAAACTTCATTGAGGTTAGTAAACACTTTCATCACAGTAGTATTCCCGGTCTGTTTTGTAACATTTGTTGTTAAATGTTTTGTGATATTCAATTTGCTGAACTCTTCATCTATTAGGTGATTTTTACATATCACTCTCATTTGGGTGGATGGAAATTACCGTGATTTTATTATAGATTCAAGGTTGGAAGCTGAACATATTTAAATTACTTTTGGAGAAGTCATGTGTAAAGATTAAGACCCAAGAGTGGGTGAGACTGTGAGGACTGGCCTCTAGCTGCCACCATTACTGTTCCAGTGTCCTTCTGATCACAATCCTTTGGTTTCCTCTGGGTGCTGAAATGCCCATTGCTTGTGAACTTGGTGGGGCTGGTGCCTTCCTCTCATTGCAGGAGCCGGGCACAACGCTCAGAGTATCTTTTTGGTACAGCTCTTGTGATTGGTTCGGAGATTGTCACGTGGACCAGTTTGACCCAACCACTGACTGCTTCCCCTAAAATGTCTCAGTTGGAATTAACCATGTCCTGCCGGAGTGGCTAAACAGAGAGGATGTTGCTGGCGGTAAAGATGACCGGAGGTCACCTTGGAGGGACACCGTTTGAAGAATAAAGTCAAGCTGGATCAAAAGCTGCGCGATCTAGAGAGATGGAATCCTGAAGACCTAACTGAAGTCCTGACACCAAGTGTGTCTCCATCAGTGGTAATTCTAGGCCTTCCAGAAGTATGGGGTTGCCCTTTTTGCAAGAGTTAGTTTGAGTGTTTGTCATTTGAAATGCAAGGCGTGGTGACACATACCGAAGTTTAGGTGTTTGATTAGGCAACATCCAAAGCAGACTCACCTGGGTATAATTACTAACAAATGCCACCAAGACGGTGGAAGATGCAGTTTGGAAAATAGTTATGCTTAGTTCCACAAAATGTATTGGTAAATTAGAGATCTCCAAAACCCATTGTACACTGCATTTCCATGTAATTTCTGCTTCAGTTAAGCACTCCTTTTATAGAGGGTGTCCTCTCTGTGAGATAATTTAGTTGAGTTACACGTACAAAGTAATACATAAAAAAAGAAGCACCCTTCATGATTAAAACAAAAGTGAACATTCTCCTTTCCCACTGGTAGTTATAAATGCTGCCTCCAAATTGGCTGAGTCTTGGCCTAGTGGCTCCTCTGAGGATATATTACTACTGCTCGGCTTGCTCCCAAAGATCCCATGCCTGGGTCTTTCTGATTTAATTTCAGAATCTTCTGTTCCCTCGGGCTGACTCCCACCTTCTAGGCTTGATTAACATTCACACTTTCATCTTGTCTTCATTTTGCCATTTCTCAGCCTTGATCCAATTTCTGAGTCCTCTTGTCTTCAGCCCCACACTTGTCCTTTCTGGACTGTGTGTGTCTAACAGTGGTTCTTTAAGTAAAACTCCTCCTGGACTGACCTGCACTCTGGACCCTTCTTTCCCTTACACTGACTTTGGAAAGTCACCTTGCCTCTGGACATTCAATCTAACATTTATAGGATATGACTTTAGAGTCAGTCAGACCTTTCTCAGTCAGACCTCTGAAGTCTAAAATTTCCGATATTCATTGCCGTGTCTTGTTTCCTGCTTTGATAAGATGCTGATGTCTCTGGCAGAAGTGACACACAAGTCTCATCAAGAAGGTTTCCCCTGGGGCATGCAGGCATGTGTCCATCCCACTGCCTCTCCTGTGTGTAGCAGCAATGGGGGTTGGTGGTGGTGGTGGTGAAGTCAGCTCCAGAGAGGGAGGGAGCCTGATTCATCTCAGCGGAACATGGCAGTCTTCTTCCCCCTATCAGCAACAGGTTCAGGAACTCAAAGTGCAGCATCCCTTGTGTGACAGCTCAGCGTGAATGACATAAATCCTTTCATACAGACAGAAAAGAAAGCTTTGGTTCAATGGCAGGGGAACGCATCTTTCTCTTCCTCCCTTCCCCATCCCCATTCACTTGCTCCGCTGTGGACTGGAATATGGAAGCATAGGCCCCTAACTGATACACATAAGCATCCTATGACCATGGGGCAAACAATCTTAGGATGGAGCTGACATTGTGTTTAGCAGAAGAGAGAGATAGAAAGAACCTGAGTGTTTCATGACACTGTCCAGCCCCCAGATCATCCAAACCTTATCAAGACTTCCAGATAAGTCATATGTTCTGTGTTAAAACCTTTAGATTAAAAAAAAAGCTGATGTGGGACTTCCCTGGTGGTCCAGTGGCTAAGACTCCATGCTCCCAATGCAGGGGGCCCGGGTTCAATTCACAGTCGGGAAACTAGATCTCACATTCTGCAACTAAGGCCAGTACAGACAAATAAGTATTTAAAAACAAAACAAAAACAAAACTTATGTAACTAATGGACTTTCCAGGTGGCTCAGCAGTAAAGAATCTGCTAGCCAATGCAAGAGATGCAGGTTTGATCCCTGGGTCAGGAAGATCCTTGAAGAAGGAAATGGCAACCCAGTCCAATATTCTTGCCTAGAAAACTCCATGGACAGAGAAGCCTGGTGGGCTATATAGTCTATCAGGTCATATACAGCTGCGCACGCACGCACATGCACACGCACTAGCATTTACAAACCACATTCTGCTTTAGGAAGGGCTGCTACTACTTAATTTCATTTGAGCCTGAGAACAGTTCCCTAGAGTAGGTTTGTATCATCTACATTGTACAGATGAGGCAATTAAGACTCAGAGAGGTGAGCTGAATGGTACAGACTGCCAGGTTGGTGTAGAGAATCCAAGACAAAATGCTAGAACTCTGACTCAGGGGCTTCAATGCTTCACCCACCCCGGGCTGCCTCTCTGGTGTTCCATGCAGCCTCTCTGTTCTCTGGCAGGCAGCCGCTTCCTCTAAATCCACAATCAGCTTTCCTTGTTGGCATCTCTTTGGGAAGGCAGCCCGAGGGCCTTCCTTATCGGTTTGTGGTTGCTTGAGTTCTCTTACCATGAAAAGGGCTTTATTTCTCGGCATCTAATCCCCTTCCTTATCCACTCCCTCTTTTCTATGACTTCACTGGGCTTCCTGTTGGTTTTGAGTTAGGAACACCCTGGGTTGACAACTGGAGTCAATTTCTGCATTTGATTCAAAAGCAACTTGATTGAATGGTTTCTACACAATGGGGAACTTGGTGGATCATTACAGCTTAAGTAATCCCCAGGAAATGTGATGAAACAAGAGAAAAATTATCCTTCATAGGAGCTGAGAGTGAATAAGCTCTTGGGTTTTTAATAACACCTGTGAGATGACTGATGTCTTACCATAAATATGGAAGAAAGAAAAAAGAAAAAAATGAAAAGGAGTGGAAAAGTAGGAGAGAGGAAGAGAAATAAATAAACATATATATATTGGGAGTCAAAGAGGACATATATGCAATAATTTTCTAACCTCTAAAATTTTTATCTCATTTTTGAATTAAATTAGGCATTGGTTGGTGAGCACAATTACCCACTGCCTGGGGGCTCTTAAATCCCACAGAATATATTAACTCAGTAATTTGTGGGATAGGCTGATGGAGTTAGCAGCTAATAAAATGGAAAATAGAATCAAGAACCCTACTGACCTACAAACCAGTTGACTGGGCCCACAAGCACCTATTTATGTTTATTAGTTAATCTTATGAAGAGACTATAGATAAATTACAAACGGCCTTAATCTTTTCCTGTAGTTGTTTACTTTTTCTTCTCCCAGTAAGCCCTTAGAAATTAAAATAGGAAGTGAAGGTTAGGAATTAATAGGTCAAGTTTTGCTTTTTTCCCTGTGCTCATTTGCATTTTTGATGGCCCAAATCCCTCCCTTCCTGCTTCCATGAGGCATGCGATTCTTTCATTCTGTTTTATAAATATCATGATTTAGCTAAAGTGAAACTTGAATGAAAGTCAGAACATGTTAACCAGGGAATATTAGGTCAAGGGAACTGGCAGTCATATTGCCATAGACCTCCACCTCTGTGTCTTGTGATGTCTTTAAATCTGCTGATGTGGGAGGCTTGGGTACTGGGATGTCAACGCTCAAGAAAATGATAGGATGAGTTTCATATGTACTTAAACGTCTTCTTCTATAACCAGGTGGCAGCCAGTTTATTTAAAGCACTGATGAATAAGAGGAACTCTGAAAGAGAACATTTGACTCATCCTTATCTTTACTTTGAGGATGACGATAATCCTTGAAATCAAGGAACATGAAAATAAACCATGTAATGGTGAATTCATCTGATTAGCTTCATTAGTAGAATGGTGAGATTAATTGAGAACAATTAAGAGTTGGATTTGGCACAAATCTTAATTGTTAATATGCAGAAGGTAATATAAAGAAAGACATTAGATATACTAGATGAAAGAGTTATAGTGTAGTTAAACATGGGGAAACATCTGAAAGGTTTACCCACATAACATTTTTTGAGTTGCCATGCTAATGTATTTGTGCAGTAAAAAATGTCCAAGAGAGCAGACACCATGGCATGCGCAACCTAGGTGGTAGGTCTCCGAATTGGTAGAGAGGATCTTGGTACCAGGAGAAAAGTCATAAATTCTGCACTCATTCCGATTTTGCATTCACTTAGTAGAAGATTTTTAATGCTTTAATTTGTTTTTACTTTCCCTAGACTTTATGATTCCTACCTCACTGCCTTGGTATGCATTTACATAGCATAGCTCAGTCATCCAGGGAGTTTTATTTCTTTCCTCCTACTTTCTATCCAATCCAAAGTGGAGAGGAGACAAGGGATGAGGGCCGGATACTATTAGCGAGTCAGGAATAGGTCAGGGAATATGAGCAAGCCGTGTTGCAGCTTCATGCTATTTACAGCTTTTCTGTCTTAAGCTTTCTGATCTGTGTGCATTTGGCAATGAAGGGAGACAAAGGGAGGTCATCTTTCTGGTTCCTATTTCAGGAGGATAACAGGCATGACAGCCACAGCAAACGGTCACCGTTATTTAGCACACACTAGAAACGCTTTTAGATCCATAATCTCATTTAAGCCTTTCAATAACCTGGGAGAAAGGCAAGGTTACTGCAGTTGATGGATGAGGAAAAGGAGAGGCAGAAAAGTTGGGTCATGAGCTCAAACTTGCACAGCTGGTGAATGAAAGTGTTAAGAGCTCAAACCCATATTCGTCTCCTGCTTTTGTTACTTGTACTTTCATCTGTGCTTTTATTACTTTATTCCGCTGCTTTTTGGAAAGCTAGGTTTTGAGAAGGTATAGGATGAGATGGGGGCCGCTGGTTACATGAGTATTTAAGCATGTGTCACCTCCACTCTCTTGACTACATTCCACTCTTGCTTCTCCATCCACCATGCCCAAGCAAGAACAATAGGCAGGACCCAAAAGAGACATCAGTTGTCACTGATTTAAAAGAGGCTAGTCTTGTAAAATCAACTTTAGAACCCTATTCCGCCATGTTTCCACATTTTAAACCAGAAGCTCAGACTTTTCCATTGAGCAAATTATCACGAAATCATTTGGATAGGATTTCCTGTGAAATGTAGATACATTCTTATTTCAAAATTTGGGGTATGAAAGACACATTATCTTTTATTTGCATCTCAGTCTTATTCTATTGGTCTGATCCAGTGGTTCTCAAACCTTGTATGAATAAGACTCATTCTCGGGTGAATCAGTTGGTGTTCTTTGGTTGCAAGTATCAGAAATCTTCTCAGGTTACTGTAGCGAGCAAGGATTTGGGCAGCTCTGAGAACCAGAGGGAAGCTTGGAGAACAGAGATGAAAAAGGGAATGAGACGGACAGCTTTAGGGGTATAAGTGGGAGAAACTAATTCTTTTTCTCTCTGTACTCTACATTGTGATTTCATTTAATCCCAAGATTTAAAAATAACTATTTATAGTACTCAGAATTCTAATATGGGCCTGCTTCTTCTTTCTTCAGGGGATCTTCCCAAACCAGGGATCGAATCCATATCTCTTGTGTTTCCTGCATTGGCAGGCAGATTATTCACCACTGTGCCACCTGAAGTATGTATAACATATATCATGTTCGGTATTTTTGCCACAAACATCTACACTGCATAATGAATTGGCTCTAAGGCAGTTTTGCCATAAAAGATAAAATAATTGGTTGACAGTTTGGTGTCATTTCTCCATTGATGCAATACTCCTAGTTTTAGATCTTAACCCTCATAATGGTCTCTATCTGTACAGTGATGAGTGGACATGGCAGTCTTAAAATAGTGGATGATAGCAACTATGTATATGGACTTGATAGAAAATGCAGTGACAAAGCTTACTGGTTATGTGAAACAAGAGACTATAAAGTCAGATTGTATACCACTAGAAATGATAACTTTTTAGTTTACAAATCCTTTGGTGACTTGAAGGCCCAGAGTTGAACCCACATTTCCTATAGAACTTTGGAATGTCTATCAATGAACACGGAACAATATGCCAAGAACAAACAACTGTGTAGAGGTTTTCACAAGGCGATGAAAGCTCCATAGTATTTAGAAACTGGTACCTCTTTCAATGAAAGAAGAAGTTTTGGCAAAAAAGTAAAAGTGTGATACTGAATGAAGAGACAAATCAACAAGCAAAAAAGAAAAAGTATAAAATATTATGAATGAAAGACTTGGAAAGCAAACACTTAGGTACACCCACAAGATAAAATTAGTTATCTGCATAGAATTGCCATGAATCTATGTGCATTTTAAATGCATTCAGATATTTTATATTTTGCCATAAAGTCTTCTTAATTTTGTAATCCATTTCTCATGTTTCATATTTATGTCCTTTTGAGTGTCCCTTTTAAAATTCTTCAGTTTTTTTGGGGAAAATTGCCTTATGGCCAATTAGTTACACAGTGAAAATGTAAAGTCTTTTTAACTTTGTTATTTATTTTTCTTATTTCATTATGTCTATTTTAATGTCCCTCTTTATTTGTTTTTGTTGTTTAATCTTTTATGGCATAACTGTCTTATAGCCAGTTATTAATAGTTATTTGTTGAAAATGTTTGCAGTGAAAATGTGTGCACAAAAATGCTCACTGCAAGAGTACCTTTGTGTGTGTGTGTATATATATATATACACACACACACACACAAAGAGATTCATTATGACAGATTGGTTCATGTGATTAGGAAGCTGAGAAGTCATACAATCTGCTGTTTGCCATCTGGAAGCCCAGGAAAACCAGTGGTGCAGTTCTAGTCTAAACTTGAAGGCTGGAAAACCAGGAGCACCCATGTCCCAGCTCAAGAGAGAGCCAGTTCACCCTCAGCCTCTTTGTTCTATTCAGGACCTCAACAGGTTGGATAGTGCCTGCTCTCAGTGATAAGGGTGATAAGACTTTTTCACCCAATCTACCATTCAAGTGCTAATCTTTTCTGGAAACACAGATACATCCATGAATAATGTTTCACCAACTAACTGGGTACCCCTTAGAACAGTCAAGTTGACACAAAATTTACCATCACACTCTGGTATACACGTCCTGTTTAATCCTCTCCTGGTCAATGTGGGTGAGATTATGAATATGATGATATATTACTGCCAGGATCTGGTTGCTAATCAGTTGACTCTGAGTTCATCAAAAGAGAGGATTAGCCTAGGTTTGTCTGATCTAATCAGCCAAGCACTTAAAAGAGGGCTGAGCGCTTCCTGGGGTGAGGGATTCTATGAGAGAGAGATTCTCTTGGTGACCTTAAAGCTGAAATCTGCTGTGGACAAGGCCACGAGGCAGGGAGCTGTGAGTACCTCCAGGAGCTGAGAGCAGTTCTGAGCAACAGCCAGCCAGAAACTGGGACCTCAGTCGGATGGTCACAAGGAGTTGAATTCTGCCATCAAGCCAGCTTGGAAGATGATCAAAGCCTTACTGAGGTTCCAGCCAACACCTTCATTTCAGCCTGTGAGAGCCCAAGGAGGGTGCTCAGCCACACTGAGTCTGGACTTCTGACCTACAGAACTGTTGAGATAATAAATGGATATTGTTTTAAACTGCTCAGTTTGTGGTACTTTGTTACAGAGCAATAGAACATAGGTACATACCATGTATGTTGATGACCCTGAAATTTATATTTCCAGTCCAGATCTCTTTCCTGAACTTCAGTCTGATATCTAACCATCTACCTAACATCTCTACTTGGATGTCTAATAGCCATCACAAACTTAACATGTCCCCAACTTCCCTTTCTTCTAGCTCACTGCTCCTGCAGCCCTTTTGTGTCAAAAATGACAATGCTACACTTATAGTTGCTGAACTGAAAAAATTGAATCATATTTCACAGTTAGTATATTGATTTGGAACTTTGACTCTAGTTTCAAAATATTTCCAGGATTAACCCAGTGACCCACAAAGCTCTGTGCACGCTATACCCATGATAGGCTAACCTCTTCCCTACTATGCAGGTGCTGTGATCCAGTTGCACTGACCTTTGTGCTTATCCTTGACCTTGCAGGGCTCACTTCCACTCAGGCCTTTGTATTTCTTCCCTGGTTTGCTCCCCCACTGACTTCAGGTTTTCTCTTAAACGTCATTTCCTCAGTGAGAGCTGTTTGCAACTGCAACCTCATCTGTCTTCTCTCACCTTTCTTTGTCTATTTTTCTTATAGTGCTTTAAAATGTAAATTATAAATATATATATATTTTACAGTGCATATATATATATATGTATACATATATATATAATCCTTTGACCACACTGCACAGCATGTGGGAATCTTAGTTCCCTGACCAGGGATCGAACCTGCTCCTCCTGCATTGGCAGTGTGGAGTTGAGTCTTAACCACTGGACCACCAGGGAAGTCCCCTTAAACTTGTTTTTTTTTTACAGTACTTATGTCACTTCTACATATTTTATTATTTTACTTTTTACAGGTTGACGCCCGCCCCCCCCCTCCCCACACCAACATGTGCAACTAGAAGTTAAGCTTTGCAAGGTAGGGCTTTTCATCAGGTGTGTTCACTCCTGAATCCTTAGTTCCTGGACTGCTGCTCAGTAATCTTGATGAAATAAATGCAGGCATAAATGAATTCATTTCTGATCATTTTAATAGGGAGCCACATTTTTTTCCCCCTTTCTCATTCTGTATCATTCTGCTGAAGAACCAGTGTCTTAGGAAGGACGAGGTCTGGTTTGCATCTCAGTGCTACTCTTTGGACAGGGCTGAGCAAGACATTTTTATTCATAGTCTCTGCAATGGGGAGGGGGATCCCTGCAAAATGTGTCACCTAAAGAAGGGGGAATGGAGACTTCCCTGGTGGTTCAGGGTTAAGATTCTGAGCTTCCACAGCAAGGGGGCATGTGTTCGATCCCTTGTCAGGGAACTAAGATCCCACATGCTACACGGCCAAAAAAGAAAGGGGAATGGATGACAAGAAACCCAATACCAGACAGCAGTCCTTTACTCCAGGCTCAAGTTAACTGTGCCCACCCTCATATCTCATTCTAGACCTTCCACCTCAAGTGTCTGCAGCTCATACCATGAGAAACATCTGTTGTTGTTGTTTAGTTGCCACGTTGTGTCTGACTCTTGTGATCCCATGGACTGTAGCCCGTCAGGTTCCTCTGTCCGTGGAATTTCCCAGGCAAGAATATTGGAGTGGGTTGTCATTTCCTTCTCCAGAGGATCTTCCTGACCCAGGGATTGAACTCTCATCTCCACATCTCCTGTACTGCAGGCGGATTCTTTACCGCTTAGCCACCAGGGGTGAAGAAGTCATTTGAGGATCTCAAGGAAAGATGGGGAATTGGAGTCTCTTCTCCATGTGCAAGGGGAAGAGGAGAACCCATCCAAAGTCCTGGGATGAAGTAAGCCCTGGAATCTGGGATGGGGAACCCACTCAGAATAGGTAGCATCCTAATAGATTCAGGTGTCTCCAGCGTTCCCCACCTGTTGGCATCTGGAGTCCTGGATTGAACCTGTCACTCTCCTCTTGGCTCTTTTCTGCACCTGAACCATCATCCTAGGTCTCAGAGGCCCAGTGGACCTGGGATCCTACTTCCTGGTTAGCAGAGAAGAGGTGAAAGATGGCTTCCGCCAGGTGCCATGGCTGCCTCGCTGGGTCAGTCTCCCAGCAGGACTTTCCACTGTCAACCATGGCAGCAGATCACTGTGACTGCAATGTGCTTCAGCTGTACTGAGCCTGGAACTCCCTCCTGGGGGTTGGCCCAGGACCTGACCGCACCATGCAAATATGAGAAAGAGGATTCAGAGTGACAGATACCAAGCATCTGACCCATTTTTGGAAAGCAGGTTACTTATAAGTTGGAAATTGACTGTCCTTTTAGGGAAGGAAAATTACAGTCTTTCTAGGTAAAGTGACTCAGCATTTAATACTTTGCTGAGATTAACTTCCTTCCTTACTGATTCCTGCCAATTTGATGTAAACATCAACTTTAGGTATTAGGTTATGAAGCTGGAATATGGTCTTTGATTTGCACAATGAGAAACACTTGTCTCCAACTTTTACCAGTGTGGCTTTACCATGACTTAGTCACTCAATTATTCATCTTCAGTGCTTCCTGTTCAGTGGGAATAAATATATTTCTTATCTAGATAGCTCATGTAAAAATTGATTAAGGAGGTGAAATTCCATGAATAACTGTGAGCTCTTTAGAGATAGTTGTTTAAATTCATTCATTTATTCTGCATTTTGAGAATGTGTTTATTGGCTTGTCAACTTTCCTACTGTTATTAGTTCAAGGCATTTAATGTTTTGCTTATGATTTTAACACCATAGGAATTTACAAGTCTTGGAAATTAGGTTTGGAGGGTCACATTATTTGAATAATGACAGTAATAGTAGCAATAGCAGCAGCAATAGTAGCAGTAGAAATAATAGTGGCAGTCATTATAAACCTAGAAACAACCATTTCTGAGAATTGTTTGTGTGCAATAGACAGCACTATTCTGTTCTTTAAGCTTTCAAATCCCTGTTTCTTTCATGAAATTCTTTTGGGGAGTGCAGGTTGTAAAGCCAGATGAATCTGGGTCTGAGTCCCACCTCTGCCACTTAACTGGCTGTGTGGTATCTGGCCAGTTACTTAACATCCCTGTAAAGGAGGGACAGCCGTTCCTATCTCAAGATCTTTGTGAAGTTAAATGCAGTGATGTAAATAAAAGCCTCATTGTGAAGTCAAATGTGCATATGTGCTAAGTCGCTTCAGTTGTGTCCGTTGCTTTGTGATCCCAAGGACTGTAGCCCACCAGGTTCCTCTGTCCATGGGATTCTTCAGGCAAGAATATTGGAGGGGCTTGCCATTCTCACCTCCAGGGGATCTTCCTGACCCAGGGATTGAACACAAGTTTCTTTTGCCTCCTGCCCTGGCAGGTGGGTTCTTTACCACTAGCACCACCTGGGGAGCCCATGAAGTCAAATAGTCATGTCTTAATAACTGATGGCTCTTAATAATGCTATAAATAGATCACACGTTACACATAGCAAAGCTCCTTATCTGTGTGAACAATCAAAGAGGAGTTGAACGAGTGGAAAACTCCCACTGCTCAGGGCTCAGGGAGACAACACACTTGTTTTGATGTTGATTGATCGTCACAATTTGCTAACTGTCCGTAAATCAGAAGATGAGAGGAACTTCCAGGGACTCTGCCCTGAACTACATCCCGAAAACTAAGACGGGCACATGGCCAGCTGTTGCTTCTAAACACGTCATTACTTTCTCACTGAGATTTCAGTTGTGCAAATACCAGCCACATAAAGCAGAAATCATGGGAGGTGGAGGTTGGGAGGCAGGAAAGATAGCCTTTAAAAAATCCTTTGCCCAGGATAATTATAAACACTGGAGGATGATGCAGGCAAATTAGCATTGTAATGTATGGGAGCAGAAGGCATGGCGATGATTTTCCCACAAGAAATGCATCTATTTTGGAATTCTCAGTAGTTTACTACTTTCTCTACCATGGGAGTCAACACAGTTTGGAGTTACTGACTCACTGTCCCTGGAGTCTTTTCCTCTGAATTTTAAACCAAGAAAAAAAAAAAACATGGGGTGATAAAAAATAGTGGAAGGACTACAAGGCCAGGAAGAAAAACAACGAGGAAAGAAAGGAAATGAGAGAGAAAGAAAAGGAAGGAGAGAGGAGTGGAAAGAAGTCAGTGTGCTGTGACAGAGGCTAGAGTTAAAATATAATATTTCACCTTGTTCCTATTAAGTAAGAGAAAAGTTCAAAATACTCTGATTATTTAAGCATTGTTGAAAATATTGGTTAAAAATCTGAGTGTTTTTTCAATCTCCAAGCATCTTATTAACCTAACTCAAGTGTTTTATACATGTTTGAAAGTGAAAGTGTTCATCATTCAGGGTCCAACCCTTTGACACCCCATGAATTGTAGCCCACCAGGCTCCTCTGTCTATGGAATTCTCTAGGCAAGAATACAAGAGTGGGTAGCCATTCCCTTCTCCAGGGGATCTTCCCCACACGGGGATCAAACCTGCGTCTCCTGCATTGGTAGGCAGATTCTTTATCGTCTGAGTCACCAGGAGTGTTTACCATGTATCTAATGTTGCCAGGTGCTGGGGTGGCAGGTTGGGCTTACCAATGGATCAATATCTGCTCCCTCAGCACCTGTGGTCTGATTGGGGGTTTAAAACAATGAGAAAATTAGATAGCCTATAAGCACGAAGAAAAATTGGTAGAAAGGTAGTTTGTTTTAATTCCACAGACTTCTAGAAAGAAAAAAGAGAGAGGCCAAGTTAATTACCCTTGGGAAGTTCTGCAACCTGCCACTTCTAGGAGCTTCACCATGTTCACATATTGCTTCTCTCTTGCAGTAAAACTGTTTTAGCCCAGGTTTCCTCAAGGGCAGAGGCTGCCTAGGCTCTGTGAAGGGAGTTTTTTAGGGAGTGTGAACCTGGACAGCATGGGGAAAAGGGGAGTGAGGATGGAAAGAAAGGGGGAAGCCAACACAAGTGTGAGTTACTGAATATAAGCCTCCATGCAGGCTTTCCTGTGCTTGACCTTGTGGTGCTTTTCTTTCCTTTTTTTCTTAACACAAATTTTATTTTCTTGGGCTCCAAAATCACTGCCGATGGTAACTGCAGCCATGAAATTAAAAGGTGTTTGCTCCTTGGAAGAAAAACTATGACAAACCCAGAAAGCGTATTAAAAAGCAGAGACATCACTTTGCTGACAAACGTCCATAGAGTCAAAGCTATGGTTTTTCCAGTAGTCATGTATGGATGTGAGATCTGGACTGTAAAGAAGCCTGAGCACCAAAGAACTGATGCTTTCGAACTGTGGTGCTGGAGAAGACTCTTGAGAGTCCCTTGGACTGCAAGGAGATCACAACAGTCAGTCCTAAAGGAAATCAACCCTGAATATTCACTGGAAGGGCTGATGGTAAAGCTGAAGCTTCAGTATTTTGGCCACCTGATGCAGAGAGTTGACTCACTGAAAAAGACCCTAATACTGGAAAAGATTGAGGGCAGGAGGAGAAAGGGGCAGCAGAGGATGAAATGATTGGATGGCATCAGTGACTAAATGCACATGAGTTTGAGCAAATTCTGGGAGATAATGAAGAATAAGGAAGCCTGTTATGCTGCAGTCCATGGGAGACACAGTCAGATATGACTTGTGACTGAACAACAACAATAATCATTATTTTTATTTTTTATATTTCAGCCCTGAAGCATTCGGGGTCTTAGTTCCCCGACCAGGGATGGCACCTGCACCCCCTGCAGTGGTAACATGGAGCTTTAACTAATGCACCACTAGGGAAATCCCCTTGTGGGGTTTTCTGCTGGCAATTGAAACCAAACCATGGAAAAGTAGGGTGAGAAGTTGAGAAAGAGAGAGTGGAATCTTGGGAGGCATCGTTTTGGCCTATGACTAGAGCCCTATCAAATGTGTCTCAGATTATCCACCCAGAAGATGAAAAAGGCAGCAATGATCCACTGACTTCTGCATTCCTTGATCAAGGGTGACCCCCACATGGACTGATTCCCTGCTTCTCTGGGTTGCGGACAAATGATTGCTGGGCAGTTCCCATGGGAGGATCGTGCTGCAGGGTCAGAGATGCTTTGCGGTGGGAAGTGAGAGGCTCCAGGCAATGACCCAAAGTGAGGTGCTGCCAAGTTGCACTTGTGTCAGCCTGGTTAAAACCTCATGGACTTGGACTCTATGAACAGTGGCTGGAGGAAGAAGTGGATCCAAGAAGATTCGCAATGACCCACAAGGGCTGGCCAATTCAGACACCTGCTGAAGCTATAGAAATTCCTGTTATCTGCCATCCTGTGGAATTATCATTCTGCTGAATATTGATAGACACAGGATTGCTTTCTTTGAGTGACTAGTATAGGAGTTGGTCCAACTTTAGACATGGCTCTATCCAGGGGCTCAAATAATGCTTCTCAAATAGCTCTTTTTCTCAACTTTTGTCCTGCTTTGCTGTTTTGGATTAATTTTCTAGTAGGCTCCTTTCCACATGGTAGGAAGGATGACCCTAGTAATTTGCACTGGTTCACCTGTCCCATCTTATTTTGTCCCTTGGCATGCAACTGGACCATTTATCTCAGACTTGCTTGCAATTAGGTGTGACCATAAGATGGACTCGGGCTCATGCAAGGTGCAGAGTGGTGCACATTGCCACCCCTCATGAATTTTCATGCTCTCTTACTTTCTTTCCCCAGCTGCCAGTGGGCTGTAGGAGATCCAGCGAGGACCCTATGGCCCTGGAATGGAGGGAGCCCGGGTTCCCAAGTCACTGTGTGGAAGGTCACATGCCAAGTGCCCATATTGGAGTGATGGGTAAGAAAAACACTGCTGCAGTGTTTTAAGCCATTGAAACTTTTGCATTGCTTACTACAGCACTTAGCCTCCCCTGCTCGTGATCCATTTGTCCCCATCAATTCTTGAAAAGAATTCTCATTATCTCAGTTTGGGTTATTTGACAACACACTGGGCTAATGAGAATTTCCAGGGGATGGGAGGGTATTGGGGGTAGGTGGAGACATTTGATCCCCATCAGAAACACATGGAATTAGACCAAATAGTTTATAAAGTGGAAGAGAGATGGGACAGAAGAAAAAAGATGCCATGACATTTGTTAAAGGATCATACCCCAGCATCAGATTCTAGGCTTGGCTTTACCATAACTTGCACGGCGGCCCAGGGTAAACTGCTCACCTAGTCTAAGCCTTGTTTGTTTCCTCAATATGATGCAAAAGTTGGGTTGTGTGTGCTCAATCACTCAGTTGTGTCCAACTCTTTGCAACACCAAAGACTGTAGCCCACCAGACTCCTCTGTCCCTGGAATTTTCCAGGCAAGAATACTGGAGTGGGTTGTCATTTCCTCCTCCAGGAGATCATCCTGACCCAGCAATCGAAACTTTGTCTCTTGCATCTCCTGCATTGGTAGGTGGATTCTTTACCACCGTGTCATCTGGGAAGCCTGAGCATTGGGTTAGATGGTTTCTAATGCTTTTTTCAACTTTGCAGTTATTTTCATAATTAAATGATAAGAAATTAAGCTGGACAATTTCTACTGTTTCCTAGGTGGATTGAGTGACACTGCAGAGCGTGTTCTGCTCTCTCATCTTTTTGTGGGGGCAGCGGGAGGCGAGGAATGCACCACACAGCATATGGGGTCTTAGTACCCCAACCAGGGATCAAATCCACACCCCGTCATTGGAAATGCAGAGTGTTAACCACTGGAGCACCAGGGGAGCCCATTCCCTCCACTTTGTAAGCGTCATGAGAACTGGGAGCTGCTGCCACTCATCCTTGGCAGTGCCTTCAACTGTGCTGGCAGACTAAGCGAGGACCATGGATATCATGGATGCAGAGGGTGTGTGTCCCTTCCATGCAGTGGAGAAGGAAAACACGGGCAGCTCTTCCACTGATTCTGCACCTGCCTATCCATCTCCCACTTGGGCAGGAGTATTGTGAACGAAAGAAACAAGGACGCCTGGGTCAGAGCTATTTCCCTAGTAGATGGTCTCCCTGGTGGTCCTATCTTGTAGACCTGGAGCTTTCTTCCTGAACCGTGGGTATGATGAAGGAAAGAATAATCCTGCCCATTTGATAGATATTTAATCAAGAAGGGCACTGAATGCAGATTTAGAAATGGCAAAGGTCGGTCAGTCCAGTGGCTGGCAGCCATGTGTGGAGGCTCCATGGGCAGAACTAGAACAGGTGGATCTAGTGAGAAAATGCTGAAGCAAAGCAAATATCTCCAGGTGCAGGTAGAATGCCCAGAAGGGGGCATGGCAGTGAGGAATGGCATTGATAAGGACTTATAGGGAAAATTACTTTGCCAACAAAGGTCCGTCTAGTCAAGGCTATGGTTTTTCCAGTGGTCATGTATGGATGTGAGAGTTGGACTGTGAAGAAAGCTGATTGCTAAAGAATTGATGCTTTTGAACTGTGGTGCTGGAGAAGACTCTTGAGAGTCCCTTGGACTGCAAGGAGATCCAACCAGTGCATTCTAAAGGAGATCGATCCTGGGTGTTCATTGGAAGGACTGATGCTAAAGCTGAAACTCCAATCCTCTGGCCACCTCATGCGATGAGTTGACTCACTGGAAAAGACTCTGATGCTGGGAGGGATTGGAGGCAGGAGGAGAAGGCGATGACAGAGAATGAGATGGCTGGATGGCATCACCGACTGGATGGACATGAGTTTGAGTGAACTCTGGGAGTTGGTGATGGACAGGGAGGCCTGGCGTGCTGTGATTCATGGGGTCGCAGAGAGTCAGACACGACTGAGCAGCTGAACTGAACTGAACTACTTTGTGCCAGTCAGGTCACTTGTCTCTGGGATATAGTGATACGAATCCATCCCAGGTGCATTTAAGGTGGTAAGATCACCGATGAACGAGTTCAGCTAGTGATGTGGATGTCATTAGATTAATGAAATGGAGAGGAATTAGGACCTTGCGGGGACAGGGTTGTTTGTTTAAACCTGAAAGACAACAGGGAGCCAGCCACGCAAGGACAAGGGTGTTTCCAACAGTATTAAGACCAGTTACAAAGTCCCCAAGGAGGGAAGGAATTGGCCTGTTCTGTAACCTGAAAGGAGGTCAGAATGACTGCAGCATAATGAACAGGGTTAGAGAGGCAGGAAGTGAACTGGTCATTTAGAGCAGAGCTTCTCAACCGCAGAGCTATTATTGTCATTCCGGACCGGAAAATTTCTTGTTGTTGGAGGCTGTCCCGTGCATTGTAAGATGTTTTGCAGTATCCCTGGCCTCCACCCACTAGATGCCAGTAGTTTCCCCGAGTTGTGACAACCAAAAATGTCCCTGGCCCTTGATCCACATGTCCTAGGGTGCTGAGAACCCAAAGAGAGGTGGAACACCAGGGAGGGTCACCACGATGCGAAATAAAAGAGGAAAAAGGCATTATGATTTTATGAGTCTGCTGGCTGGGATGTGGTACCCAGATATCGGGTCAAATATTATCCTTGATGTTCCTGTGAAGGTATTTTTTGGATGAGATTAATATTTAAACCAGTAACCGGTTTATTTATTTATTTATGGCCGTACTGGCTTTTTGCTTCTGCACGCGGGCTTTCTCTAGTTGCAGCAAGTGGGCTTATTCTTCATCTCGGTGCTCTGGCTTCTCACTGTGATGGCTTCTCTTGTGGCAGAGCAAGGCTTGCAGGCTTCATTAGTTGTGGTGTGTGTCCAGGCTTGGTTGCTATGCAGCATATGGAATCTTCCCAGACCAGGCATCGAACCTGTGTCCCCTGCATTGGCAGGCAGATTCTTTCCCACTGTACCACTTGGGAAATCTTAAATCATTAGCCTTTGAGTAAAGCACATTACCCTCCATAATGTGTGTGGGCCTCACCCAAGCAGCAGCAGATCTTAAGGGAAGGAAGACTGACTTTTCCCCAAAAGAGGGTATTCTGGCAGTAGATTGCCTTTGAAGTTGAGCAGCAACACCAACTCTTTCCTGGGTCTCTAACTCTATGGGCTTGCCCTGTGGAGTTTGCACTTGCTAGCCTACATGATCTCATATAGCCACGGACTCCAGCATCTGATCAGTGCCACTGCCTGGGGATGGAGCTAGGGGGCTGGGAGCAAGAGGACAGGTGGCTGGAGCCCAACCAATAGGTTTGAGAATAGCGCAGAAAACAAAGGCTTTGTCAGAGAGGGCAGATTTTTTTCGTGGGGCTAGAGCAGGCCACGTGACGTGGTTAACGAAAGCCTCACTGAAAGGCGGTGAGAGATGCTGATGGGGAGAGAAGCTGGTCCATGACACACAAGGGCACCCTGGGTACTCCTGCTAACAGGCAAGAAGGACTTTGAGGGAGGTTGAAGATAACGTCAGAGGAGGTGACAGTCAAGGAAATAAAACCATCGTCTTGTGATGTGATTGTGATGGTATTTTAACTCCTACAGTGGTGAATGAAGGCAATGGCAAGCCACTCCAGTACTCTTGCCTAGAAAATCCCATGGACGGAGGATCCTGGTAGGCTGCAGTCCATGGGGTCGCTACGAGTCAGACGTGACTGAGCGACTTTACTTTCACTTTTTACTTTCACACATTGGAGAAGGAAATGGCAACCCACTCCAGTGTTCTTGCCTGGAGAATCCCAGGGACGGGGGAGCCTGGCGGGCTGCTGTCTATGGGGTCACACAGAGTCGGACATGACTGAAGTGACTTAGCAGCAGCAGCACAGTGGTGTGGGGGGAGCTGGGAATGGAGATATATTCAAAATCCCTCCTTTGAGGTGTAACTTGCTACCTGGGGGTGGGGGGGGGTCTCAAAATGGTGCTCAGGTTAAGAACAGGCTGTCTGTTTGCAACCTGATTCAGAGGAAACAAAACCAACGCCTGGAAACCAGGGACAACTCTATCTCCATTTCTAGGAGCATTTAATGAGGTGCTTTTGTTGCCAGATAAACATACCTGATTCTGAGAAACAAAAGACACATTATCTCACTGAATGTGTGAATATTTGGATTCTTTCCCAAGAAAAGCCAGAGAGAAAAGGAAAAAGTGGTTTCCTCTCTATTTCCTGCTAGGAAGACACTCAGGTTTGCTGATTGGAGGGGAAGATTGAAGAGAAGTTTGTTTTTATAGATGTGGGTTTTGGGGGCGAGTTCCAGCCGGCATTACAGGTATCCATCCAGGCTCCTCAGTAAACTTGCTGTGACCCGGCCTTAAGGGGAAGCTTTGGCGGCCCCTGCTCCTGGGTTGCTGACTGAACCTGAAATCCCTCTTTAGGTTGAGTCAGCAACATATCCCATGACTTTTGGGTGATAGCTTCTTTTATATATGACCATAAAGCAAAAGGCCTTTGGCTACATCGTGTTGAATTTCCCAGAGGCTGTGACCAGGGATTAGATTGAGGTAAAAAAGTTTAAGAGATACTGCTAAAAAGTGTTGAGTTACACATAACATGGCTTAGTCACGGCTTGAAGTATTTGTGGAGAGCAAATAAGACCATGGATAATTGAGAATAAAATGTGTTGCTTTTCACACATTGGGATGGCTCAAGTGCAAACAAATCCTTTAAAACATTTTAGCTTCAATTAGCTTCATATCATAAGACATAGACATACACACACACACATACACACAGAGTCACACATTTATTTTTTGATTTCTGTTGCTTTGGCTATCAATGTGGTTCTCCAAATCCAATCCTCTATAAGCACATAAAACTTTTTCTTAAAAATTATCCAATTTATGGGACATCCCTGTGGTCCAGTGGTTCAAAATCTGCCTTCCAATGCTGAGAACGTGGGTTCCATCCCTGGTTAAGGACCTAAGATCCCATATGTGTGTGTTGTACTAATTCGCTTCAGTTGGGTCCGACTCTTTGGGACCCTGTGGATTTTGTAGCCCACCAGGCTCCTCTGTCCATGGGACTCTCCAGGCAAGAATACTGGAGTGCGTTGCTGTGTCCTCCCTCCTCCAGGGGATCTTCCGGACCCAGGGATTGAACCCGCATCTCTTAAATCTCCTCATTGACTGGTGGGCTCTTTATCACTAGTACTGCCTGGAAGCCCTTAGGATCCACATGCCCCAGGGCAACTAAGGCCAAGCACTGCAACTGCTGAGCCTGTGTGCCACAACTAGACAGAAACCTGGGTGCAGAAACAAAGACCCGGCATGGCCAAATAAATGAATTGATTTTAAAAAGTTATCCAATTTATTATATAATCTAAATATAAAAATCCCCCCAAAGATGCGTCAGTACACAGCTAACCAAGCAGATCTGGTCTTTACTGCTCTTTATTTGCTTGTTTGTTTCTGCTTCTTGATACTCATTCTATCGATAGGTCTTTGGTTCCCCTACACTGTTTTCTCACTAATGCTGCCCAGGACTCACCTTCCTGTAGGTATGGCAGCTCCCCCGTCCTCAAGTATTGCTCTTAGACCCTGCACTATGACGATAACCCAGTGTCATGGTTGGGAACCACTGCTTTATAAGATGGTCAGTGTGATAAAACCATATACAAACACTTCAGATAAACTGGTGACCTCCAGCTCTAACTGCTAGGTTGGTATCATCTGAGTCTGTTCATTTCAGTGTTTTATTTCAATAGGAGCCATTTTTTGTTCAAACATGAACAAAAATTTCTTGAGCTCTTTGTCCTCAAGAAATCTGCTTGTGGTTAAACCTGACAGGTGACATTTGAAGCTCTGTGACTGAGGAGATGACCCAATTTATTCTGACTTTCAATTTCTTTATCTATAAAGTTGGGTTAACAACCATCAGCCATAACTTACACACAGGATTATTGTGGTAATTACAAGCAATAGGATGAGTGGTGGTAAGTTTTAAAGCACTGGGTTTTTATAAGTTTGCATTCCATCGTGAATACTTATTGAGCATTTATTTACGAATTTGCTGGCATCCTCTGTGTAGTAAGCTCCAAGTGTAATATCCGATATAGGAAAAACAGGTCAGATGTGTTCCCTGCTCTGGGGATTGCACTAGGAGAAGCCCATGAAATGAGAAAGAACTAACACTCTCTGGGTCCTTATCTAAGAAGTAATGAGAATTTAAACTCTGTGATTAATTAGCTTCTCAAAGATTTAAAGAGCACTGGTTGAATTTTTGTATGTTGGGTTCTATTTTAGTTTTGAGTCAAGGTGGGTTGACACCCTTAATTTTGTTTTTAAAATAGAGCTCCTTTTAAAATTATTAAAAAAAAACAACTATACTCATTTAAACTCAATTAAACTCTTTAAACTGCTGCTGCTGCTGGTGCTATTGCTGAGTCGCGTCAGTCATGTCCGACTCTGTGCGACCCCATAGACAGAAGCCCACCACGCTCCGCCGTCCCTGGGATTCTCCAGGCAAGGACACTGGAGTGGGTTGCCATTTCCTTCTCCAATGCATGAAAGTGAAAAGTGAAAGTGAAGTCGCTCAGTTGTGCCCAACTCTTAGCGACCCCACGGACTGCAGCCTACCAGGCTCCTCCGTCCATGGGATTTTCCAGGCAGGAGTACTGGAGTGGGTTGCCATTGCCTTCTCTGAAACTAGAGGCTACAGAACTGCAAAAAGTAGAAATTGTAGAAAAGTACCTTGGTTTGAGTTGAATTTGAACCCCAATAGGTCATTGGTTCCTGTTCAGTTCAGTCGCTCAGTCGTGTCCAACTCTCTGCGACCCCATGAATCACAGCACGCCAGGCCTCCCTGTCCATCACCAACTCCCGGAGTTCACTCAAACTTATGTCCACAGAGTCAGTGATGCCATCCAGCCATCTCATTCTCGGTTGTCCCCTTCTCCTCCCGCCCCCAACCTTTCCCAGCATCAGAGTCTTTTCCAGTGAGTCAACTCGTTGAATGAGGTGGCCAAAGTATTGGAGTTTCAGCTTTAGCATCAGTCCTTCCAATGAATACCCAGGATTGATCTCCCTTAGAATGGACTGGTTGGATTGGTTCCTGTAGGTATGGCAAAATCTTGTGAGAATTAAGAGAAACATGATTCAAAATGCCAAGCATAATATTTGGTGGGTATTTAATAAATGCTGTGGTTTTTTTTTTTTCTTCTTCCTATATTTTGAAAGTCAAGTTGAGTGGAATTAACTTTGTATGTAATACACTGATCTGAAAAAATCTTGATCTACTATAAATATATATTTGGCTCATTTGGGGTTCCATTTATGCATATTCAGTGTCTCCAAATATTGAATGCCGGATAGAAGGCCCTTCCTTACCATTTTACTAACCATCTCAAGGGCTTTTCACATAATTGATCATTAACTCTCAGAAAATGCCTAACCCACAAATTATCCTGGCTGCTTTACATTTTTGAGGAAAAGATACATTTACAAAATTGTCTTTTTGTTTGTTGAATAACTTTAACCTCCAACCACAGTCATTTCCCTGTGGGTGCAAATGTAGTAAAGTGTCCTTTCTGAGTATTTAAAGAATGGAGCCATCAAAATCAGTAAATAGTGAAGTTTCACTTTCATTATTTTGCAGTCATAGTTTTATTATAAATTAAGGAAAGAAATTTACCTGTTGGCAAAGAGGCCAGAGAGGTTTTCTCTTTTATTGATGTCTGCAGGGTTGTGACTCAGAGTCTGTGAGCTGAAACGTCTACACTAATGAAAATGGATTCTGTTTGCTTTTCAGTTGAAGTAGGAGGTCCCAAAGAATAAAGGATATACTGAAAGCATTTCTCGAAAGTCTTCCTTGAAGTAGAATATTGCACGGCATCCCATGAAACGCTCCTCCTTCATTATGCAAAAGGAGGAGGTCATGGATTTATGGACCAGGCCCGCACTTTGGTGTCATCAGATCAGTTTCAGGCTGGACTCCAGATCTATCTTGTAATCCAGGCAAGCTGGTCAACCTCTCTGAGCCTCAATTTCCTCATCTCTGATGAGGCAAATACTTCCTGTCTCACAGTCAGGTCAAAAGGAGAGCATGGTTGACTAGTCACATTTTCTAGTAGGCCTGTGGGAAATCTTTATTTTTTCACTCTCTTCTTTTTTAAATTAAAAATGTTGGAGTAGGTAGTTTCATCACTAAACACCTCTCATTTGTATGGCTGGCTACAAAATGTTTCTATATACATTTTCTCCTTTGATTTTTCAAAATAGCCTTGCGAAATAGGTAGACCTGACTTAGTCTTAGCACTATTCTACAGATACAGAAAGAGTGCTCAAAGGACTTATGAGAACTAGCTGCCTCCATCACTTGGCTGGTGAAGGAAGATGGAGGGGGAGGGTCCAGGCCATTTGGCACTTGAGTCTTTGCTTTCCCCACTCTCGTTTGTAGCCCCTTATCTCTTTGTGGAAAATACAAATGGCTAACTTGGATATATTCTTGTTTCAAAAAATTTTTTTTGGCCAAGCTGCATGGCATGTGGGCTCTTAGTTCTCTCACCATGGATTGAAAGTCTGTCCCCTGCCTTGGAAGTGCAGAGTCTTAACCACTGGATTGCTAGGGAAATCCTTCTTCTTGTTTTCTGATAATCACTACGTGTCAGGATTCAATCAGAGATTTATCACAAGGGATTGGCTTGTGCAATTATGGGAGCAAGCTAAGCAAGACTGGGGCGGTGGTGGTGGTGGTGGGGCTTTCCTGGTGGCTCAGATGGTAAAGAATCTGCCTGCAATGTAGGAGACCTGCATTCGAGTTCTGGGTTGGGAAAATCTCCTGGAGAAGGGAATGGCAACCCACACTAGTATTCTCGCCTGGAGGATTCCACGGACAGAAGAGCCTGGTAGACTACAGTCCATGGGGTCCCAAAGAGTCAGACATGACTGAGGGACTAACACTTTCACTTTCATTTCTTTTTCACTTTCTAAGCAAGACTGGAGAGTGTGGGACGGCAGTCAGGAGGGAAGATTATGAGCATCTAGAACCACAGAAGCATGAGCTGGAACATGTCGCTGAACTCAGAGGGCCAGAAGAGAGGAGGTATCTTCCCTCTTCCCTCCAACTGTTTAAGTCTCAAGAGTATTCTCCATCACCACAGTTTGAAAGCATCGACTCTTGAGAGTCGCTTGGACAGCAAGGAGATCAAACCAGTTAATCCTAAAGGAAATATGTCCTGAATATTCATTGGAAGGAGTGTTGCTGAAGCTCCAGTACTTTGACCACCTGATGTGAAGAGACAACTCACTGAAACAGACCCTGATGCTGGGGGAGATTGAGGGCAAGAAGAGAAGAGGGCCTCAGAGGATGAGATGATTGGATGGCATCGTTGACTCAATGGACCTGAGTGTGAGCAAGCTCAGGGAGATGGTGAAGGACAGGAAAGCCTGCAGTCCATGGGGTCGCAAAGAGTCGGACACAACTGAGCAACTGAACAACAACACGATAACAAAGTGTGAAAGACAATCTCAGCTTCCTGGAGGGCCTCTAATCCCCATTTCTCACATCCTTGGGATTTTCCTCTGCCTCTTGCAGTGCCAGGAACACTACAACTGTGCTTTCCCTTCAAAACTCCACTTCTATTCTCTTTTGCCCAGAAACACGAAGCTGAGCTTTCCTGTGTGTGTAATTACCTGGGGTGACAGTCTTGCTGTCTGTTCAGTTCAGTTCAGTTCAGTTCAGTCGCTCGGTCGTGTCCGACTCTCCGCGACCCCATGAATCACAGCACGCCAGGCCTCCCTGTCCATCACCAACTCCCGGAGTTCACTCAAACTCATGTCCACAGAGTCGGTGATGCCATCCAGCCATCTCATTCTCTGTCGTCCCCTTCTCCTCCCGCCCCCAACCTTTCCCAGCATCAGAGTCTTTTCCAGTGAGTCAACTCGTCGCATGAGGTGGCCAAAGTATTGCAGCTTCAGCTTCAGCATCAGTCCCTCCAATGAACATCCAGGATTGATCTCCTCTAGAATGGACTGGTTGGATCTCCTTGCTGTCTGTTAGTCAGGTTAAAGGGACAGTCCCCCATCTCGGGAGCACCAAATGGTGGGAGGGGCTGCCATGAAGGAGCGTCAGGCATCCTTGTTGCTGAGCTCTGATTGGTGCCACACAGGAAGGCTGTCCTCATCCTGTGCTGACACTCAGCCCTGTCCCGTTTGGTTTAGTGACTGTGGCATTAAGGAGCACATGTGTGAGAGGTTTTTGGCAGATGGCAAAAAGGACCACAATTTTTCATGCTTGTGATTTGACATTGAAACTCCTGTCATCAATAAGTGGGATTTATTTCCCCATTCTCAAATCAAGGTTGGTCTAGTAACTTGCTCTGGCAATGGAATGCAGTGGGAGTGAATAGTGTGCTAGTTCTGAGCTTAGACACCAGTAGGCCTTGGGGACTACCAGGCTCTCTCTGGGAACCCTAGCCAGATAATTTATGACCATGTCCAGGCGAGCCTGTTGGAGGATGGGAGATTATGTGGAATAGAGATGAGTCATTTCAACTGAGACCATTCTAGATTAGTCTAACTCAACTGACCTAGTTCAGTCCAATTCAGTTCAGTTCAGTCGCTCAGTCGTGTCCGACTCTCCGCGACCCCATGAATCACAGCACGCCAGGCCTCCCTGTCCATCACCAGCTCCCGGAGTTCACTCGAACTCATGTCCACAGAGTCGGTGATGCCATCCAGCCTAGTAGCCAACCATAAATGCATTCCGAAACCCAACTGAGACCAGAAGAGACACCCAGTGGATCATTCATCACAGCCCCAGTTATCAACCTTTATAACTGTGAACTAAATAAATGGCCATTGTTTTAATGCTAAGTTCTGGGATGGTTTGCTATACAGTAAAAACTGATTTTTACCTTGAGTACAATTACTGATGGGCTTCCCTGGTGGCTCAGATGGTAAAGACTCTGCCTGAATTGAGGGAGACCTGAGTTCAATCCCTGGGCTGGGAAGATCCCCTGGAGGAGGGCATGGTAACCCATTCCAGTATTCTTGCCTGGAGAATCCCCATGGACAGAGGAGCCTAGAGGGCTAAGTCCACGGGGTTGCAAAGAATAGGACATGACTGAGGGACTAAGCACACAGCACAGACACAATTACTGATAAGGACTCTCTGAGCATTTCGTAACTCCTTGTTTTGGAACAAAGAATTAATAGGATGTTTCTGCTGGTGAAGTTAATAGGTTTCTTCTGTCTAGCATTTTTCTGATATAGCAGAGCTCCTATACTCCCAAAACTGACATATGGATATAGAATAGAATTTAGAAGTTTCATACAGTCTCCACATTCTAGCACAGAATTCTGAATGACATAAGACACTAGGTTTTGAATATCTGTTTAAGCAGATCTTCCATGGACCCCTTAAGGGTTTAAGAAGGCATGGGCTGTGGCTCCCTTCTTATTCTTACTCAAGTAAACGCAGGTTTTAACAGGCCAAGTGGCCTAAGTAGGTGACAACTACACTCATTTCCTATTGCATTCATAATCTCCTGCTCAATTTCCTTGACTTCAATGGGGTCACAGATTTGAAGAATTACAGAGCTATTTAGTGGTAGTGAAAGGACAATTTCAGAGGAGATTCATAGATTTTGATGACTATGAATCATACCTTAAGAATTTGTGGCTGCCTTTGAAGTGCAAACCACAGGATGTATCTGATTTACTCAGCGTCTGTGCTGTTCCTGTGGTTCAGTTTCCAAAAGACCTGACTGAGCTGAAAATGAACTGCACCCACCAAGAAGACCGTTGGTAAAAATGTTGGGTATGTTAACCAGAATTGCACTGAATTTTCTGGCCCCTCGGCCAACATCTTGCTCAAGTTTGGAGTTTATTGGCTTTGCAGAGATGTTTTCTTTCAGGAAACTCTTGAGATCAGAGCTGAGTCTCTCTTGGGATGTAGATTGTGATGAGATCGGCTCCAGAGGAGTGTACTCCTAACGTTCTTCAGAAGAGCTCAGTTTAACATGCTTTCTTACTGACTGGTCAAGGCATACATAGGACTGCCACCTGACCGACAAGACTGTGTTTGATAGAACAGCACTTTTTTTTTAGATTCCTTCATATTGAGTGAGAGAAATTGCACCCCTGATGGTCCGCTCATCATGAACCTAATCTGGTTAGTGGGCAAATATTTTAGTGTGACACGAATGAATATTTTCATTTACTTTACTTGGTGTATTTAGTTGAAGATTCTGGTGGACCAAATATCTAAATTTCTAGGAATTAGGTCTCAGTTGAAGGGATTACCCAATTTGCCGGAGAAATCTAGTGGCTTTGTCACGCTGGAATGTGCACATTTTAAAAATATTTTCTATTATGATTGAAAAAAGATATGACTTTTTAACTAACAAATTCATCAGAAACCTCTTCCTTTTGGAAGTCTAATTTTATTTTGACAGAAGAGAGAGGCTATACTTTCTTAAGGGGTGACATTATACTTTCAACTCGGCCATGCCCAGTGTATTAGATTTCCAATGGGGAAAAAAATTAATCCAATGACAATTTGATTAGATGATGATAATGATGATTAGTACTAGTTACATTTATTGAGCACTGGGCAAGACACTAAATGATCCATATTAATCATCTTATTTAATCCTCACAACAACCCTGTGAGGTAGGCACTATATTACCCCCATTTTCAGATGATAAAATTGAGGCACAGAGAAATCAAATGCCCAGGTGACATAGCTAGTAAATGGAAAAAGATAGGGCCCAAATATGGTTTTGTTAGACATGAAACTCAAGCATTTCAAAATGTTATATAAGATTAAAGTACCAAAGAATTTCTGTTTTTCATCTTTTTATCAAAATGTGCTTAAGCAGCTAGTGGCAGCTCTTTTTTGCATTATCAAAGTAGTTGTTTATAACGGCAGGGGAAGAAAAACAATTTTCTCTCTACACTTAGTGAGATCTTTGTAATAAAATACAGATTAACAAGAGAAAAAGGCAATTTATTAATGTGTAGACCTCATGTATACAGGGGAGGTGCCCAGGAAAGAAATGAGTAACTCAAACAGGGGACTTAGAATTCAGGCTTCAATACCATCTTGGTGACTTTTCAGGAAAGTTGAATGGGCCCCTAGGAGAATATATGGGAGATATTATTGTTGGTGATAAAGTTTGTCTGGGTGTGGTGTCTACTTCTAGTCTCCCCTCCTGTGATAAGTCAATCTTCCCTGATTGATGAAACCCTTGGAGAAGGAATTTATAACAACTGAGTTCATTTTGGGGAATCTATCTTTAGTCAGATAAGGGAAGTTCAGAGAAAGTTCCCTTGGTCCTGCACTTGCTGTTTTCAGGTGCCCACAAAATAATCAACATACTAAAGTGGCGTATTTTGGGATGACAGGTCCTATGAGCCTTTAAAACTTAATGTCATTTGGTTTAACTTTTGGCTGAGGAACACTGAGTATTAACTCCTAGAAATAGAGTATGGGAAACGATGTCAAGTTTACCATCTCTATTGGATTACATTCTGAAGGACCTTTTAGGCTTTTCATTCCATTCCTCAAAGAATATTTTTGCCATAATTCTGTTGCAGGATAGGAGATTCCTTCCAGAGCCCAAGAGTAGGAGTTAGTCTAATGCTTGGAAATGAATTGTCTAAGGAAACAGACGTGATGACAAAGCAAGAGGCTTTATTGGGAAGGGGTGCCTGGGTGGAGAGCAGCAAGGTAAGGGAACCCAAGAGGGCTGTTCCATCACGTGGTTCACAGTCTCGGGTTTTATGGTGTTGGGGTTAGCTTCAGGGTTGTCTCTGGCCAATCATTCTGACTCAAGGTCCTTCCTGTGGCACACACATTACTCAGCCAAGATGGATTCCAAGGAGGATTCTGGGAGGTTGGTAGGACATATGGGTTGGCATCTCCTCTCTCCTTTTGACCTTTCCTGAATTCTTACATTTGGTGGTACCTTGTTAGTTCCGTGTTTCTTACCAAGACGTCCTGATGTAAGTTAACTCATGTGAGTGGTTACCATGGTGCCTGGCCAGGGCGGGTGGTTTCAGTCACTGGTTCTCCTAACAAGTCTAGAGATAGGGGAAAGAGAGATGAACAGAAAGGGTGGAGAAGAGAAAGAAGGAGAGAGACAGAGACGGAGCATGAAAGAGGGAACTGCCTTGACCACTACCAACCAACAACTGGCCTTCTCACATCTCTCCAGACTTCTTTTCATGCATCCAAGACATGTCATTGCAACTCTAAGTATTTCTGTTGTATTGCTTGGAAAATTAAAGGTCATCACACATTGCAAGGTGTGGCCTTATTTTACTTAATTCTATATACAACTGGTTTTGTTTGAGCTCTGTCAGCTATTTGCCTTCCGTGGGCAGCTATCGTTGGCTGGCACACAACTAGCCAAGTATGTGTTAGTCAACACATGCAATACAGTTTGTGTAGCCACGTAATGAAAAAGCCCATGAAGTTTAGGCATGTTGAATCTTCCTCTAAGACCTCCAGTGGGGTTCTGTAAGGAAACCTTTGGCTACAGGGAAATGTAGGGCCAATGCCTTTCCCAACCAAAATATGTTGGTGACATTACCCCGTATAAACAAACATCAGCTTTGATTTGCGAGGAAATCCTTGGTGCTTGGAGAGGTTAGAGAAATGGATTCAGAAGACATTCATCTCATGGAATGTCTGCAGCGGTGCAGCTGGCCACAGAGAGAGCCTTGGACAAAGGAGAAGGAAGCCAGGATGACTCACTCCACGTTGGCCGGGTGGTTCACACGCCTGCCTGCCCAACGGAACAGGAAGGCCCTTATTGTGCTCAATTGTTTTCCTGAATGCCTTTCTCAACAACAGTGAAAGGAAACATTACTGTTTGGCTTCAAGCCATCCAGGCCACTCGGTACTTACAGTGCTTAGAATGTAAAAGCTGGGCTTGGCCGAAACCTGCAGAGACACACGGCTGCCGTTGTTTCTGTGTTTCAGATTAAACGGCTGCCTTTTGCAGTAAACAATCCCGGGTGATTTAAGACAACGGGAACTCCCTTTACTAGCAAAACTCCCGACCTAGGTCTGACTGTTTGCTTTACAGACCCGTTTCGAGTCCAGCAACCCCATGGGGGGGACCTGATCACTACCACACATTGACTCTCGCTGGAATAAAAGACAGCTACGCCCTTTTTGCAGAGGATTGTTCCAGAGGGACTGGGCGGGTGGGGAAAGCGTGGCCTGGGGAAAAAAGAGGAAGAGGAAACCAGCAGGTTCCTTAATATAGAAGATGCCTGGGGAGCTTGGGCCTCCGGGAGGAATTACAGGTGGAATTACACCCCCAGGGGGGCCTTTCCGGGTGGAGCTAGTGGTAAAGACCATGCCTCCCAAAGCAGGAGACGTGAGAGTTATGGGTTCAATTTCTGGGTTGGGATGATCCCACGGAGGATGGCGTGGCAACCCACTCTGAGTATTCTGGCCTGGAGAATTCTATGGACAGAGGAGCCTGGCGGGCTACAGTCTATAAGGTCGCAGAGTCAGACACAACTGAAGCAACCTAGGATGCACGCAAGGCCCAAAGTTCAGCGCTTTTTTCCTCAGAACCCCAAGAAGACCTCACAAGCCTGCCTGTCATTGTCTGGGGTCTCCAGTGTCAAGGTGTCCCTCTTGGGGACACTCTGCCTGGGCCCTGGTCTGTTCCTCTGCTGCCCACCCCTGAGAAGACTGCTCCAGGGGCGCAGAGGCTGGACTCGTGCTGCAGTTTGTGACAGAGAACAGGGTCTGGGACTGAGGTGGAGAGAAAGCTTCTCTCGAGTGTCAGGGTGCCAGCGTCCTCCAGGCTTCGGATTCCTGAACTGGTCTCAGCTTTCTCTCCTCAGAGGTTCAAGCTGGCGGCTGGAGAGGGGGCTCAGGATGGTGGCGGCAGGAGGCAGTTTCCACGTGGTGCCTCTTGGCTTCCTCACTCCCTGGCTCCCACCTCCTCTCAGATTCCCCTGCACCTGCTCCATCCTCAGCCTCAGATAGGCTCTCAGGCAGATCACCTCCCACTAAGTGACACAGGCAAAGCGTTTCCTGGCCTATTTGTTCTGATACAACTGAGTGTCCATTAGGGCTCATCAAGAAAATCCTCCCTCTTGAGTTTATGCCACATCCTCCTGAGGTTTTGTCAGTTCAGAGCCATACATACCCAGAAACACAGGTTGCCAAAGACTTTCCCATGCTCCAAATAGTTTGGGTAGCTAGATTAAGGAAGAGCAACCAGGTTCTTTGCTGTAGGACTTCTCAGAGACAGAACTATGTGTCTGCGTAGCTTTACAAAGAGGCTCAGATATGTGGGGTTAACTTGTCCTTTGGCGCATGCGTGCCAATTTGCTTCAGTTGAATTTCACCCTTTGTGACCCTGTGGACCACAGCCCACCAGGCTCCTCTGTCCAAGGGATTCTCCAGGCAAGAATACTGGAGTGGTTTGCCGTGCCCTTCTCCAGGGCCTCTTCCAAACCCAGGGATCCAACCCACATCTCTCCTGCACTGGCAAGCAGGTTCTTTATGACTAGCGCCACATGGGAAGACCCAACTTGTGCTTTAGTCTGGTTAAGTACTAATCTCTAGTTCCAAAGTGGGAACAATGGGCAGGTGATTTTCAAACAGTTGAGAGGGCCTTTCTCAGAGAATTTGGACTCACCAGATAGGAATAATACTACTACAGGCAGTTTTATGGCTGCCTCTGACTCCCCTGAATCCCCTGAGGGGAGGGGAGTGTCTGAGCTCGATGGAGGGGAAGGGTTACAGCTTTCAGAGCCCTGAGCAGGGTGACCTGGTTGTGGCTGGCCAGAAGAAGCAACAGTGTCTGGACTGAGTGCCCTTCACTAGGAATGAGGTGGGGACAGCAATTATGACTTCATGTGCCAGGCAGGGTGGGGTGGGGGGACAGCCATGGGACCTCAGGCTGCCCCTGAGAAAGGGCCAGAAGACTTATCCTTTTGGGAGAGCTAACTGGTAGCCTCAGGGCTCCTAGCGGAAATAAGCAGACTTGCCCAAGCTAGGGTGCATAGGCTCACATGGTCCACCGTTCTCTAACGGACATCAAAAAATAAGCAAACCAAATCCCAACAACAAAAGCCAAATCACACCTTTAAATTCAAACATCACGTTTGTACATGCGTGCTGTTTCTAACACATAAACACATACTGTCAGGATGTAATAACCGGACGGAACCATCAAGCTCATTCATTGGGGCCAGAGTGAAAATCTCATTATGGAGCAATATTTACCTAGAAGCCTAAACCCTGGGGACCAAGGGTGAAGGAGTACTATCTGCAAAACACAATCAATATGCAATCCTGCTATCATTGGACCACTGCTGCCTTTTTTTTTTAACTCTTCAGCCACTCCACTGTGCCGCTTGAAAAATCCCCTCAACACCCTCTCCCGCCCCCAGACGACTCCAACACCTCCCCGACTCCTGCTGCAGTGGAAGTTAGGAATCTTAACCATTAGACCACCAGAAAAGTCCCATTGCTGCCATTTTCTTTTCTTTTTTTTTTAAAGAAACATCACTTATTAAAACCTCTTGGAAACAGAATTTTATGGAACTCAGGAACATGTTCATCTATAGAGATTCCAGCTTTCTTTGTTCTTTTTTCAGAGACAAAGAGGTCAGCAGAATACCCGCATCGGAAATGAACAACATCCAGCCATGTGGGAACTTGACAGATCTGCTTATAAGAAGCATCCTCTTTCACTTTCCTCTCCTCTTATGTTATATTCCAAGGCAGCCAAGTGAAGGAGGCAGTGCTGGAGGAAAGGAGAAGGGGGACAGGGAGAGCCAGGGGGGTGCAACTAGCAGGTGACAATCAGTGTTCCCTGAGAACAGGAACAGGGGAAGCTGCCTGGTTCTTTGAAAGAGATGGAAGATAGTGAGCTCCGTTTGGACAGGCTTCAGGCGTATCCAAGTGGAAATCTCCACTAGGCAGCAGATATATGAGTCCGGAGCTCAGAGACTTCTGGGCTGGAGGCATAACTTTGGGTTAACAGAGAACTGAAACTATGAGTGTGCATGACATCATTGGAGACAGTTCAATATGAGCAGGAGAGGGCCAGGCTGGGTTCAGAGGACACTGGAAGGAGACCAGGCAGAAGGAGCAGAAGGATCTCAGGTACCCATGCAGTTGGTAATGGTGTTTAGTTGCTCAGTCGTGTCCAGCTCTTTGCGACCCCATTGACTGTAGCCCTCCAGGCTCCTCTGTCCACGGGATTTCCCAGGCAAGAATACTGGAGTGGGTTGCCATTTCCTTCTTCAGGGGATCTTTGCAACCCAGGGATCCAGCTGGGGTCTCCTGCATTGGCAGGTGAATTCTTTACCACTGAGCTACCAGGGAAACCCCACCCCACAGTTAGTCCTTTTTAAACACACACAACCCTGCCTGACCCAGGATACAGGGGAACAGCACAGATTTACATTAACTAGTTACATGGGGCCTGTTTTTCTTTTTCAAGTGTCATCTTTAATTTATATATTAAAATAGAGTTTTCAAAGCGTTCTTTTGATACTTTTAATATAAAAAATACATTCTTGTGATGAACCAGCATGGAAGTTGTAGGAGGTATTAAGAACCTCCCCCCTTTTTCTATTAATAGCTTTACTGAGGTATGATTGACAAATGAAATAGTAAGATATTTAAAGTGTGCAACATATTGATTATATATAGTCTATTTATATATATTTGTATATAATCACACATGTTGTGAAAGAATTCCCCCATCAAGTTAATTAACACACCAATCATCTCCCATATTTACCCTTTTACTTTGTGAGAACAAGTTCTCTTAGCAAATTTTGATGCTACTATACAGTGTTACAGGCTTCCCTAGTGGCTCAGACAGTAAAGAATCTGCCTGCAATGCAGGAGACCTGAGTTTGATCCCTGGGTCAGGAAGGTCCCCTGGAGGAGAGGGCATGGCAACTCACTCCAGTATTCTTGCCTGGAGAATTTCATGGACAGAGGAGCCTGGTGGGCTACAGTCCATGGGGTCACAAAGAATCAGACACGACTGAGTGACTAGCACAGCACAGCATACAGTATTATTGGCTGTATTTATGGTGTTGTGAATCTCACCCATCTTATAAGACTAGTTCGTGCCTTTGTATCAACCTCTCCCTGTTTTCCCCATCCCCTCCTGCCCAGCCCTTGACAACCACTTTACTCTAGGAATTCAATGATTCCACATATAAGTGATACCAAAAGGTATCTGTGCGAGCCCATCTTTCACAATAAAGAAGTTGAAGCTCACCTGTGGGGGAGAAAGGGCAATTAGGGTTAATTGTCATGTGATGTTAGTGTCTTCCTGAGGCAGGAGATGGACGGGCCCCAGGCTGAAGAGCTGGAGTTCCCCTCCTGTGGAAAGGTAGTGAGATGTGACGGAGGAGAAGGAGCTAATCCTTGTCCAGATGTGTGCGTGTGTGCTTAGTCGCTCAGTTGTGTCTGACTCTTTGTGACCCTATGGACCACATATTTCTCTCAAAATGAGAATGAGACCTTTCCAACTACACGTGCACAGAAAGGCTCCTTGGAGCCTTTCAAACGGGAGTGATGGCAGCCTGCCACAGGCCTCTTCACTGATGCTCGTGTGTACATGGGAAGGCCCTGAGATAAGACAAATACAGACTCAGAACCAGGCAAAGCAAGATTACTGGCCAAAGGAAACCCAGAAGAAATGTCCCATATAAGTGTTTCAGACCGCCACGAGAGTGTATCTATCTCTGAGTCTACCTGTGTGTCTATCTACACGTACCTTTTTTTCCCTCCCAATAAGCTCTTGTTTCATTATTTTCTGTGTTGATGGGAATTCATTTTTACAAAGTCAAAGGGCCAGGGCCTTGTCACTGGCCATTGGTCTAGTGGCTAGGATTTCGCATTCTCAGTGCCACGACTAGATTTCAATCTCTATCCAGGAACTGAAATCCAGCTTCAAGTTGCTGCAGACCGAGGCCACGTGAGATCATTCCTATCTCTTTTTTTTATTATTTTTATGTTGATTTTTATATTCTTAAAAAATAATCAGTACAATTGCTTTACAATGTTGTGTTATTTTATCCTGCACAACAACGTGAATCAGCTATAAGTATACACATATTCCTTCCTTTTTGAGCCTCTTTCCTACCCCCCACCCCATCCCATCCTCTAGGTCATCAGAGAGTACTGAGCTGAGCTCCCTGGGCCACACAGAAGCTTCCTTCTAGCTAGCTATTTTACACATAGTAGTATAGTATATATATGCATCAATCCTACTATCTCAGTTCCTCCCACCCTCTCCTTTCCCCTGTGTCCACAAGTCTGTTCTCTCTGTCCTGCCCTGCAAATATGTTCATACCCCAGAGTTCACCACTGCAGCACTATTTACAATAGCCAGGGAATGGAAGAAACCTAGTTCTTTATTTTTAATTCACTTTCGTCCCATCTGTGCTCAGTCGTGTCTGACTCGCGGTGATCCATGGATGGCAGCCCACCAGCCTTCTCTGTCAGTGGGATTTTCCAGGCAAGAGTACTGGAGTGGGTTGCCATTTCTTCCTCCAGGGAGCCTTCCTGACCCAGGGATTGAACCCACATCTCCTGTATCTCTTGCATTGCAGGTGGCTTCTTTACTTGTTGAGCCGTCATTGGGGAAGCCCTTACTTCTTGGGCTCATTGCCTATGATTTGTAATCTTGTAAATATATCTGGCCACTTTCCTACTGGATTGTAATGTACCCAGGGTCCTGACTGTGTTTTACTCTCCTCCCAGGCTCTGCTTCTTCCATCCAGTACCTTGCTTTAAATTGCAGTGAATAGAATCAATGGCAGGACCAAACATTGGTGTTTTGAATGCTTTGAAGCTTCATCTACTGCTCAGCAATGCCCTCCCCTACTAATCAGTGGCACCGAAGAGGAGTTTTGTCGTGATTAGTATTAGAACAGCACCATAAGATGCTATGGAAAAACAAATGAACTTTTTTGTCAGCCCAGTACTCCATTCTGTACCCAATGCTCCATTCTGTAGGGGAGTCATCAGAGAGAATATATCATGACCAGTTGCACAAAGAGTTTTTGATTCAGCATGTATTCCTACACAAACTCTTTTCATTTTGATTTCCTGATCATACAACACTGCATGGGAATTTCCTTTTGGAAACATGCAGAAGCAGTTTTCTTTCATTTCTTGAGAGTTAAAATGTACACACATGTAATTGTCCTATTTTGCTTGTTCTGTCTGTATTCTACTTTGTGCAATTTTGAGTTTATTTCCTTTGAGTTTAGACACTCATAGGATGCTTCATTTTGGCCAGTTTCTGCCCTGGACTATGAGAAATGAGGGCAACTCATACAGTACAGGGGAGAGAGAACACGGTTTTTTTTGGGATGTCCGATGTGCGTACTCTGTGACATCAGGCAACTTACCCTCTCAAGATGTGTTACCTCATTGGTAAAGAAACCCTTATTGCCTTTATAGGGCTTATAATGAGAACTGAGGGAAACGAGATCTAAAGCTAGTCCATACCATGTACTCGATACATGTTTATTTTCCATCCACTCCCTCTATTTTTAACTCTGACACATATTTATTATGTAACCTTGAGGGAGCTCTTTCAACACTTAGGCATCATATCAGTGTACATTTGTCATTTACTGCTTCTTACTTTCTTTTTTTTCCCATTAGCCTAGGCTTCCCCACAATAAATTCTAAACGTTCCAAGGATAGAACAATGCATTTTATTTTTTAGGTGTTTTTATGCCCACCTATGATTTGCTCTGGAGAAGGAAATGGCAACCCACTCCAGTGTTCTTGCCTGGAGAATCCCAGGGATGGGGAAGCCTGGTGGGCTTCCGTCTATGGGGTCACACAGAGTCGGACACGACTGAAGTGACTTAGCAGTAGCAGCATGATTTGCTCATCATCAAGTAGGTGGTCAGATGCTTCTTAACTAGCTTTTCTTTATTTCTGCTTCGTCATTTGTCATCTGGTGACGATGACTGTATTTATTCCTGTGTAAAAAATTAATTAGAAATTGAAAAAAAATCCATAAATCTCAGGTATTCATGGTGGAGATCTAAGGTGGTGTTGCTGTGACTATTGATTTACCCTATGTTTTCCCTAATCAGAGGGCCCTGGGATCTATACTCATCACTCTTTTCTCTCTGCATGGCAGGATTCCCAGCTCAATCTGTAAATTGGCAAGCAGTGAAGTCTGTGCAGACAGGAGAGTCAGTTAGAAATAAAGTGACTCTATAATTTGTTGTCCAAATGGGAACACATGTGAATGTGAGAAGGGGACCTATTAGTAACTGTGGCAAACCAGGGCTGTCCAGGGCAAACCATGGTCACTCTGGCTATAGCAGTTGGGTACCAAAGTTATCTTTGCCCTGTGACAGCCACTCCACACTAACCCCATTGATATCGACGCATATTGAAGCAATTACAATGTTAACTGGATTTTGTCCGCACTCTGCAGCATGTATTTAACGTGTCCATTTTCGAAAACTTATTTTTGTAATTTTTTAAAAATTAGAATATAATTGGGACTTCCCAGGTGGCTCAGTGGTAAAGAATCTGCCTGCCAGTGCAGGAGATGCAAGAGATGCTGCTTTGATCCCTGGGTTGGGAAGATCCCCTGGAGTAGGAAAAGTCAACCCACTCCAATATTCTTGCCTGGAAAAGTCCATGGACAGACGAGCCTGCAGTGGTGGTGGTCTACAGTCCATGGGGTACCAGAGAGGCAGACACAACTGAGCGACTGAGCATGAGTGAGAGTACAATTACGTTTTTCTTTATTGGAGCATAACTGCTTTACCGCGTAGTGTTAGTTTCACAGTGAAGGGAATCAGCTGTATGCATACATGTATCCCTTCCTTCTTGAGCCTCCTTCCCGCTCTACTCACTGCTCCCCCACCCCACTGCTCTAGATTCTCACCGAGCTCTGAGTTGAGCTCGCTGCGCTGTACAGTAGCTTCCCATAGCTATCTGTTTCACATATGGCGATGCATATAAGTCAGTCCTGCTCTCCCAGTTGGTCTCACTCTCCCTTCTGCCTTGTGGTCACATGCTGCTTCTTTATGTCTGTGTCTCTATTCCTGCCCTGCAAACAGGCTCATCTGTACATCTTTCTAGATTTCATATGTATATATTAATATACAATATTTGTTTTTCTCTTTCTGACTTACTTCACTCTGTATGACAGACTCTAGGTCCGTCCACATCACTACGAAGGACCCGGTTTTGTTCCTTTCTATGGCTGAGTTATATTCCATTGCATATATGTACCACATCTTCTTTACCCATTCATCTGTGAATGGATATTTAGTTTCCTTCCTTGTCCTGGCTGTTGTAAATAGTGCTGCAGTAAACACTTTGGCCACCTGATGTGAAGAGCTGACTCATTTGAAAAGACCGTTATGCTGGGAAAGATTGAGGGCGGGAGGAGAAGGGTTGACAGAGGATGAGACGGTTGGATGGCATCACCGACTCAATGGACATAGTTTGGGTAAACTCCGGGAGTTGGTGATGGACAGGGAGGCCTGGTGTGCTGCGGTTCATGGGGTCGCAAAGAGTCGGACACGACTGAGCAACTGAACTGAACTGAACTGAAATACAGGTACGAAACATACGTTTTTCTTGACTGCTGTCTATTAGTATCTGATTAGGGCACTGTGTTGCTATGTTAAGCATATTGTGTTGATGAGAACTGCCTAAGTAAGAGAAGATTCCAAGTATAGCAGAAGTCCCTAGTGTCTTTTTTTTTTTTTTTTTTAAATTTCTCCATGGCATCTTTTAATCACACAACTCACAATTGAATGAGAGCCTCAGGTGTCCTACTGTTACCTATATCACCTGTGTTTCTTTTTCAAGCTACCCGGTCTCTCTCCAGTCCTTGGGCAGCATACTGCCAGCCGTAACAATATTCTCTGTATGGTAATGATCAATTTTGCTCCAAGAGGGCTGGCTCTTGTAGAATAAGTTCTTGTAGAGCAGGGAGAGAAATTTCCTTGCAAACAGAAGATGCTTAAATTGCTAGAGTTATTAATTCTTTACTTTTGTCCTCATTTTGTTAGAAGTGGGCTCTCTGGCGACTGGTATTGTCTTTTCTGATATGGTAATAGCCGCTGAAACTGTAACCTGGACTTTCATGGAGGGCAAATGAATCCACAAAGAATTTAAAATAAAGATGGATTTTTAACTGTTCACATATGAGATGACTGCCTGTTAACCAGATGGAAATCAGATGGGTCTTGATTTACAGTTACCTAGTGTAATTGCAGACTTTTTTTTTGAAATAAAAGTAATCATTTTGATTAGGAAGGTGAGACTTTTTCACTGTTTCTTGCCTAACAGTGGGGCTTTATGGCCTGGCTGAAGAGCCTAATGATGACCTCTAACAATGTGTTAATGGTACTAAGATACTGTAAAGAGGATAGAACTTGATTTGAAAATCAAGTTCAAATCCACCCCTTATCTTTTATTAGCTGTTAGACTGGCTTTAAACCAGCCACTTTATCTCTGTGGTCATCTGTATTTGTCTAGTTCTTTTATGGATCAAATGAGGTAAGATGTGCCCAACACTATAATCTAGAGTCAAAAAAATTAATAAACCTAATTTGGATATCGGCCAGTGAGGTATAGGCCTTTTACCTCTCTAGCATGAATGCTTGTACACACAATGAATAGTAGGGGAATGGATGAATAGTACTGACTAGAAGTGTGTGTGTTAGTCTAACTAGAAGTGTTAGTTAGTACTGTGTGTATTAATACTAACTAGAAATGTGTGTGCTCAGTCATGTCTGACTCAGACCACATGGACTGTCACCCACCAGGCTCCTCTCTCCATGGGATTCTCCAGGCAAGAATACTGGAGTGGGTAGCCATCCCCTTCTCCAGGAGATATTCCTGATCCAAGGATTGAACCTGGATCTTCAGCATTATAGGCAGTTTCTTACCATCTGCGCCACCAGAGACTAGAAGAGTAACTGATCATTTTAACATGTCTCCATGACTTCATTTAGCATAGGGTTGTACACATGTCATACCTTCCTATTCTGAGAGCACAAGTAAAAATGTGAAAGACAAATTGAATCAGCACATTCTGTAATTCTTCAAGTTATTCAATCATCATTCACTTGTTTCTTTGTTCTTCCCTTCACTCCAGCATCTATTACATGTGTAGATCATTATGAATCTCTGTGGCTTTGCTACTCACGACCAGCGGCATCTGAGAATTTGTTAGGAATGAAGAATCTTGGGCCACCCCAGATTTACTGAATCAGAATCTGTGTTTTAACAAGATCCAGATGATACAAGTGAACATTAACATCTGGGAGGCCCTGCTGTAGGAGTGGAGTCTGTCTGGTGTCTTCTAGGAGCTCAGCATTTCATTGGGAATGCAAACATGTGCATCGGTAGCTAGTATGGATCTCAGACTCCATGCCTTGGTGTGTGCAAAATATGCCTTTATTTTCCAGTAACTCAGTTTAATTCCTGTTTCCAGCTCCGTATGTGACGTGGTGGAAACTTCGTCTCAGACAATGCAGAGCGTGTCTCACTCTGTCCCGATGCAGTAGCAAGTTTCAGGGATGAGGGATGACCGTTCATTAGTTATCTGTTCATTGGGGAGTCCTCTGGGATGTCCATGGGCTGCATCGGTTCTTGGTTTCTGCCTGATGTGATAGTCTTACTGTTTTTTAAAATTATTATTATTATTTTTATGGGCCCCTTAGAGTCTAGTGACTGAAGATCTCTAAGCTTGAGGCCACGTGGGGATATGGGGATTTCAGTGGGGCTTGCCAGGGTCCAGGGAGCTTGGACAGAGCCCATGAGCCTCTACCCAAGAAGTAGAACAGGTAGAGAGGCTATATGCGTGTATGTGTTTTCTGAGCCCCACTCTGGACTTTGCTCTTATTTCTCTCACTCTTACTTCAGCTCAGGAAACCTTTCTATACTCGGAGAAGTCCTTCCCTCTCTTAATTTCTTATATTTTCCTCAGGGGCACCAGCATGGTTTCTTAATGGGTTTAAGTTCTTGGAACCACAATTGCTAGGAAATTCTGCCATACACAGTTCTCTGAGGCAAGGGCACTGGGCCTCCTCTTCATTTACATGAAGAAAGAAGGAGAGATTCCCTTGAGGCAAATTCAAATTAAATAACATCTCAGCAATATTACTTTGCTAAGAATAATAGAATGTAAGAATAAAGTGAGATTAACAGAGTAAGACATAAACTGGGGCTTGACTGTGTAGCAGCACATGAACAAGAAAGTCATTCATTAAGGAAACGTCACACAAGTTCCCATCTTTAACCAATGACGTCTTCTTGGTGTTACGGTGAGCATGCCTGGACCCGCGCTCAGCCTTCAGAGATGAATTCAAAGATGCCCTGTGTGGGCCCGGGATGGTGCTAACTTTGCTCCTTTGCCTCCTCATCAGCTGAAAACTGCTGTTGAAAATAAGGTTGTCTTGTCTTCACTGGAGTAACTTTTTTCTTTTTTCTTCATTTGGCTGCACTGGGAGCCCTCAGGATCTTCAGGGAGCCCTCAGGATCTTCAGACTACGTTATGGCATGTGAGTTCTTAGTTGTGGCATGCAGGATCTAGTTCCCTGACCAGGGATCGAACCTGGGTCCCCTGCATTTGGGAGCATCAAGTCTTAACCACTGGACCACCAGGGAAGTCCCTTGAGTGAATCTTTTAAGGACCATGGGTTGAGAACACTTTGGCTGTTTGTTCTCCCTCGGAACACATGAATGTTTGAATGTTCTATTGTCTGTTCCTGTCCCAATCTTCTTCCAATGCAAACATTCAAAGGGCTGAAAGGTGTTCAGTACTACTACTACTACTACTAAGTCACTTCAGTCGTGTCCGACTCTGTGTGACCCCATAGATGGAAGCCCACCAGGCTCCCCCGTCCCTGGGATTCTCCAGGCAAGAATAAAGTTCTGTCAAGTAGATGCACCATTACTGCTCTTCACTGCGCAACTCTCAGTTTGCGTTTTCAATGCAAAGTAGGGTTTCCTCCTGTCTTTTTGTCTGTCTGTCTTTGTATGTCTGCTTCATTCATTCTGCCTTGTGAGACTGTTGGATATTTTCCCAATTTGGTACCTTCTATGATGATGGAAGTGCAGAAGAATTGATGCTTTTGAACTGTGGTGCTGGAGAAGACTCTTGAGAGTCCCTTGGACTGCAAGGAAATCAAACCAGTCAATCCTAAGGAAATCAGTCTTGAACAATCATTGGAAGGACTGATGCTGAAGCTGAAGCTCCAATACTTTGGCCACCTGATGCGAAGAGCCAATTCATTGGAAAAGACCTTGGTGTTGGGAAAGATTGAAGGCAGGAGGAGAAGGGGATGACAGAATGAGATGGTTGGATGACATCACCGGCTCAATGGACATGCTGCTGCTGCTGCTAAGTCGCTTCAGTCATGTCTGACTCTGTGCGACCCCATAGATGGCAGCCCACTAGGCTCACCCATCCCTGGGATTCTCCAGGCAAGAACACTGGAGTGGGTTGCCATTTCCTTCTCCAATGTGTGAAAGTTAAAAATAAAGTCACTCAGTCGTGCCTGACTCTTAGTGACCCCATGGACTGCAGCCTACCAGGCTCCTCCATCCATGGGATTTTCTAGGCAAGAGTACTGGAGTGGCTTGCCATTGCCTTCTCCACAATGGACATGAGTTGCAGCAAATTCTGGGAGATAGTGAAGGACAGGGAATCCTGGCATGCCACAGTTCATGGGGTTGCAAAGAGTTGTACCTGACTTAGTGACATCCGCTGGATCATGGAGAAAGCAAGAGAGTTCCAGAAAAACATCTATTTCTGCTTCATTGACTATGGCAAAGCCTTTGACTGTGTGGATCACAATAGACTGTGGAAAATTCTGAAAGAGATGGGAATACCAGACCACCTGACCTGCCTCTTGAGAAACCTGTATGCAGGTCAGGAAGCAACAGTTAGAACTGGACATGGAACAACAGACTGGTTCCAAATAGGGAAAGGAGTACGTCAAGGTTGTATATTGTCACCCTGCTTATTTAACTTATGTGCAGGGTACATCATGAGAAACGCTGGGCTGGAAGAAGCACAAGCTGGAATCAAGATTGCTGGGAGAAATATCAATAACCTCAGATATGCAGATGACACCACCCTTATGGCAGAAAGTGAAGAGGAACTCAAAAGCCTCTTGATGAAAGTGAAAGAGGAGAGTGAAAAGGTTGGCTTGAAGCTCAACATTCAGAAAACAAAGATTATGGCATCTGGTCCCATCACTTCATGGGAAATAGATGGGGAAACAGTGGAAACAGTGTCCGACTTTATTTTTTGGGGCTCCAAAATCACTGCAGATGCTGATTGCAGCCAGGAAATTAAAAGACGCTTACTCCTTGGAAGGAAAGTTATGACAAACCTAGATAGCATATTAAAAGGCAGAGATATTACTTTGCCAACAAAGGTCCATCTAGTCAAGGCTATGGTTTTTCCCGTGGTCATGTATGGATGTGAGAGTTGGACTGTGAAGAAAGCTGATTGCCGAAGAACTGATGCTTTTGAACTGTGGTGCTGGAGAAGACTCTTGAGAGTCCCTTGGACTGCAAGGAGATCCAACCAGTCCATTCTAAAGGAGATCAATCCTGGGTGTTGATTGGAAGGACTGATGCTAAAGCTGAAACTGCAATACTTTAGCCACCTCATGCGACGAGTTGACTCACTGGAAAAGACTCTGATGCTGGGAGGGATTAGGGGTGGGAGGAGACGGGGACGACAGAGAATGAGATGGCTGGATGGCATCACCGACTCGATGGACATGAGTTTGAGTGAACTCCGGGAGTTGGTGATGGACAGGGAGGCCTGGCGTGCTGTGATTCATGGGGTCGCTAAGAGTCGGACACGACTGAGCGACTGAACTGAACTGAACTGAACTAGTGACTGAACAATAGGGAATGATGATAGAATATTGACTCATAGAGTAGCAGATCCCAGCCTGGGGATCATGTAAGACATTGTGCCAGCTTGCCTGGTATGAAAACAAATAACCATTTTTCTTCTCTCTTTTAATTTTTATGTATACTGCATTCAGAACATCTTCTTCCTATGATCAGAAACCATTAACTTAAAAGGGAAAAGTTTTTCTGACCAGCTTGTATTTGTAAACAGCATTTAGGCATAGGATCTGAAGGTTGTGGCAATGCGGCTGGGCCACTGTAAGAAATTATAAGCTGGTACCAGTGTCACTGGTTATCAGAGTTACTTTTTCACAGGAGTCACTTTACAGGTTTTAAAGCACTGTTGTAAATATATTTGTTAATTCGTTTGGGTTTCACAACAACCACAGAAATAGATAAGACAGGTTTTTCCTGTCTGATAAATGAAGAGATTGCAGCTAAAGTGATTTGCCTAAGGTCATATAAGTAGTCCCCAGGAGATGTGGAACTTTAGCCCAGATCATCTGATTTCAAGGCCTCTGATGCACAATGTTGACTGGAGTGACGTAGATTTATTTCTTCATTCAAGTCTTTACTGGATAAACTTGTGTAGGTTTGTCAGAGGCCTTGAAATCTGATGATCTGGGCTAAAGTTCCCTGGACATCCATAAAATTCCAATAGATTGACTTATGTAGTAACTGGTGGGCACACCTGTTGATTTTGCCTTCCCCACACCCAGCCCCCTTACTTCCGATGATAATAGAATGCTGATTTTCCCTTGAGGGCTGAGTCTTCCCTGTTGTATATGGATTTGGTGGGACAGCACCCTGGTTCTTCACTGGCCTAAGGCTGAGGATTGCTTGTCTCTGACTTGAGAATGTGAATCTTTACCTGGTGACTTGATGGGAAAATTTTCCCCGTTAATCCCTCAGAGTCTCCAATTTTCTGTTTTTTACATCTTTGCGGCCTTCCTGGCCCTAATCCCTTCCCAGACCTGTATGATTCGATTTTTCTTTCATTTTTATGTAGTAGTAGTAGTGTGTGTTCAGTTATGTCTGACTCTTTGCAACCCCGTGGACTGTAGCCCACCAGTCTTTTCTGTCCATGGGATTTTCTAGGCAAGAATACTGGAGTGGGTTCCCATTCCCTTCTCTAAGGGATCTTCCTGACCCCGGGATCGAACCTGCATCTCCAGCATTGCTAACAGATTCTTTACTTCCTGAGCCACAAGGGAAGCCTGAATTTCTTCAAATCCTTCCAATGAATCCCTTTTACAAATAGACTATCTAGATTTATTTTAGTTGCTGACACCTAAATTTCCCCTAACTTATATAGGAATTATGAAAGAAGTCAAGAAGAGAAACAAGCCTTTTCTTGTGACAGATTTCACTATTGTCAGATACATCCCTTCCTTTTATCTCTGTGGAAGAAGAAAACTTTCCCACTCCATTAATGCTGAACTTGACCATGTGACTGTCTTTGGCTTCAGAGTGGGCAAATAGTACTTCTGCAGCCCTTGATTTGGGCTTGAGAATGTGATTTGCTTTGGCTAATGGAATATTAGCAGGTGCGACTCGACAGAGGCTCTTGCTCTTGCTGTGGCCTGAGAGCATTCCTAGATTAGTCCACAGATTTAAGGAGGAAGCTGAGAATCACAAGGAACAGGGTCACTCTGTTGAGCAGCTCAGCTCACATCAGCAGATTCCCAGCCAGTCCAAGGATATGTGAACTAAATAAGTGTTTATTATTGCATACCTGTGAGATCTTTTGCTGTTTGTTATGCAACATCTTTATAGCAATAACAAACCTACCCAGGAATTTGTATTAAGTCCTGTACTGGGTACAAGAAAAACCTAAAAGATATGGAATAGGAGGTGGGTATAGGCTGGAAAAATGTTGAAACTGTCATGAAAGCCTGAAGAAGTGATGGCTCATGTTATATAACCATGAAGCATTTGGTATAATGATCTGTGAGAAACTAGAAGTTAGAAATGTAACCAGTGAACAGTGGGTTTCCACAACATGGTTTCTATTGTTGAAGAATTTGCTACCTTCTTTTAGCTACATATGATGAACTCAGAAAATAACAAGCTGGCTTGAAATAGAGAGGGACAGTAGAGAACCCAGAGGGACTAGTGGTAAAGAACCTGCCTGCCAATGCAGGAGACATAAAAGACCCAGGTTCAATCCCTGGGGTGGGAAAATCCCTTGGAGGAGGGCATGGAAACCCATTCCAGTATTCTTGCCTGGGAAATCCCATGGACAGAGGACCCTACGGATTACAGTCCAAAGGGTCGCAAAGAGTCAGACATAACTGAAGTGACTTAGCACGCATGCACGCAGAGAACCCAGAACTTGCTGGCTCAGGGAAAAATAGATTTCTTGTACTATTTTTCTATTCATTAATTTTCTTTTTCTGTGATATCTTTGTCTGGTTTTGGTATCAAGGTGGCATGAAACCTTACAAAATGAATTTGGAAATGTTCCTTCCTCTGCAGTTTTTGGGAAGCATTTTGAGAAGGATAGGTGTTAACTTTTCTAGAACTGTTTGGTAGAATTCACCTGGGAAGCTATGTAGTCCTGGACTTTTGTTTCTTGGAAGTTTTAAAATTACTGGTTAAATTTCTTTACTTGTGATTGGTCTGATCATATTTTTTATTTCTTTCTGGCTCAGTCTTAGGAGATGGTACATTTCTAAGAATTTGTCCATTTCTTCCAGGTTGTCCATTTTATTTGCATATAGTTGTTCATAGTGGTCTCTTACAATCCTTTACATTTCTGTGGTATCATTCTGTGAGAGATTCTTAAATGAAGATGTAGCCTGAAACCAAGGCATTCAGGAGCTTCAGCAAGACATGGCTTTCTACTCTTGCCTTTGCTCCAAGTCTTATAGATGAAAAGCAAGTATTGGGTTGTTCAGTTCAGTTCAGTTCAGTTCAGTTGCTCAGTCATGTCCGACTCTCCGCAACCCCATGAATCACAGCACGCCAGGCCTCCCTGTCCATCACCAACTCCCGGCGTTCACTCAAACTCATGTCCATCGAGTCGGTGATGCCATCCAGCCATCTCATTCTCTGTCGTCTCCTTCTCCTCCTGCCCCCAATCCCTCCCAGCATCAGAGTCTTTTCCAGTGAGTCAACTCATCACATGAGGTGGCCAAAGTATTGGAGTTTCAGCTTTAGCATCAGTCCTTCCAATGAACACCCAGGATTGATCTCCTTTAGAATGGACTGGTTGGATCTCCTTGCAGTCCAAGGGACTCTCAAGAGTCTTCTCCAACACCACAATTCAAAAGCATCAATTCTTCAGTGATCAGCCTTCTTCACATTGGGTTGTAATGCCTTTCAAAAAGCCCTTGAAAAAAATCAAATGGCTATTAGAATGTCCTTTCAGCCATATCTTAGAAAGCTTAAGTTTGTGTCTCCCAGAAGTTTGCTAACCCAGAACCAGCTATTAAGTCTAGAGAGCCAGGGACGTGTCTTGAAAATAATGGTGGGTGTGCCTTTTGGAATATGAAATAGACCACATTCATTAATAATATACAAGTACAGTAGATGTTTCAAAGAGATTAAAAATTACATAAGGAACTTTTCCTTCTAAAAACTCAAAATGTCTAAGCAACTATAAACCTAGTATCTTTCATACAGAGACAATGTACAATAAAGACATGGAAATTCTAATATAATGGAATGTAAATTAGAATGAAATATCAGGTATTTCTCTTCTCTGCCAGAAACGAGTGGAGATATTATTGCCATTAGCAGACTATGAACACACAAAAGTTTACAATAATAAAAGGCAAGTATCAGTAATTCAGGGAGAACTTCATGAGTCATATGATAAATATCAGGAAACAAATTCAGAGCAGGAAGTTCAGAATTAAAGACAGATGAAATAACACTCCTAGTGAGCTCTCGGAAACTGAAGACACATCATTGAAAAATAAGGAAGACCAAAATTAAAGTTGGCTAAGACAGATTTTCTTTAGTGCATTTCTTAACTTTCACTTCCCAAATCACCAAGAAACTGCAATACTTTGGCCACCTCATGCGACGAGTTGACTCACTGGAAAAGACTCTGATGCTGGGAAAGGTTGGGGGCGGGAGGAGAAGGGGACGACGGAGAATGAGATGGCTGGATGGCATCACCGACTCTGTGGACGTGAGTTTGAGTGAGCTCCGGGAGTTGGTGATGGACAGGGAGGCCTGGCGTGCTGTGATTCATGGGGTCGCGGAGAGTCGGACACGACTGAGCGACTGAATTGAACTGAAGACAGATTTTCTTTAGTGCATTTCTTAACTTTCACTTCCCAAATCACCAAAAATTACAAAGTCAAAAATGTGTCAATAATATTTAAAACACCCAATAATTTTAATAATGAAAGAAGTTGATTTAACCTCCTTATGTTTTACCAGTAAAAATTGAGACCAGCTTTCTGAAAGCTTTATGTGATATAGTTTAATGAAGTTGACCCATGCTGACCCATTTTTAGTAGTGATAAAGAATTTTTATCCTCTATTTTCTAAAACTTTCTTTGTGTTCTTTAGTGGGATCCTTTCTTTGGTAAAAGGTAAGATTCAAGAATCAAGCAACATCATAACCCTTTCACAGCTGAATCCCTAGAAATATATTGTCAAGTATGGTAACCTCTAGCCATATGTGGCTATTAAAGTTAGAATAAAATTAAATAAACTATTTAGCTCATCAGTTATTCTCCAGCCACATTTCAGGTACTGAGTAGACACACAGGCTAGTATTAGACAGTGCATTTAATGTTTCCATCAACACAGAAAGTCCTTGGAGAACAACACAGTCCAAGAATATAATACAGCACCTTGCCTATCATGTTACTGCTGTTCAGTTGCTAAGTCGTGTCCAACTCTTTTTGACCCCATGGACTGCAGCATGCCAGGCTTCCCTGTCCTACACCATCTCTCAGAGTTTGCTCAGATTCATGTCCATTGAGTCAGAGATGCTATCTAACCATCTCATCCCCTGCTGCCCTCTTCTTTTGCCTTCAGTCTTTCCCAGTGTCAGGGTCTTTTCCAATGAGTTGGCTCTTTGTATCACATGGTTGAAGTATTGGAGCTTCAGCTTCAGCAACAGTTCTTCCAATGAATATTCAGGGTTGATTTTCTTTAGGATTGACTGGTTTCTATAATAGATATTTTCAGCTAAAGTTATCAAAATTAATTGCAGTTTTCAAAATCTTAGGAAAGTATGCATATGATCTTATGCCAAGGGACTGCCATTTCCAAGGAAATGAGTGTAGTCCAGGGACACCCTGACATTACCAGTTTAGAGAGGAGGGTGCAGCAAGGAAAACTGAGATGGAGTAAATGAAGTAGGCGAAATCTCCCCTCCCCTCACCCTGCTCTGAAACCAGGCAGCCAACGAGGCAAGATGTCAAGGAGGGAGTCATCGGTTGTTCATAGGTTCAGTTCAGTTCAGTGGCTCAGTCGTGTCCGACTCTTTGCGACCCCATGAATCACAGCACGCCAGGCCTCCCTGTCCATCACCAACTCCCGGAGTTCACTCAAACTTATGTCCATCAAGTCGGTGATGCCATCCAGCCATCTCATTCTCTGTCGTCCCCTTCTCCTTCTGCCCCCAATCCCTCCCAGCCATCAGAGTCTTTTCCAGTGAGTCAATTCATCGCATGAGGTGGCCAAAGTATTGGAGTTTCAGCTTTAGCATCAGTCCTTCCAATGAACACCCAGGATTGATCTCCTTTAGAATGGACTGGTTGGATGGTCATATGTTGTTCATAGGTTAATAAGATGAGGACTAGAAATTAACCATTCTGGCTTTATGTTTCTGATAGTTTCCTGGTTACATAAAGTGATATATTTATACTTTTCTTTTCTTATTGAATATGTCAGTATGGATCTCTGCTCTTAAAAGTGAAAGATGTGTCTGAGTTATACTCACTTTTTAAAAACTCCACCTTTATAGGTTATGTTATAGTATTTAGTTCATTGGTGATAGACAGGGAGGCCTGGCGTGCTGTGATTCATAGGGTCGCAAAGAGTCGGACATGACTGAGCGACTTAACTGAAACTATGTAACTCTGTGCACTTTGCTTATAGATTTTAGGCTGTTCAGTCTGCTGTAACGAAACACCACAGACTGGATAGCTTATAAGCAACAGAAATTTATTTCACAGTTTTGGATGCTGAAAAAATCCAAGATCAGGGTACCAGCCTGGTTGAGTTCTGGTGAAGTTCCTCTTCTGGATTGCAGACTGCTGACTTCTCATAGCCTCACATGGTAGAAAGAGGGTTAGGGAGCTGCTTGGAAAACTATAATTCAAAAAGATACCTGCACTCCTGTGTTCACTGCAGCACTGTTTATAATAGCCAAGACATGGAAACAACCTAAATGCCATTGATAGAAGATATCATACATATATACAATGGAATACTACTCAGCCATAAAAAGCAATGAAACAATGCCATTTGCAGCAACATGAATAGACCTAGAGATTATTGTATTGAGTGAAGTAAGTCAGACAGAAGCAAATAGCATATGATATCACTTATATGTGGAATCTAAAATATGACATAAATAAACTTATCTATGAAACAGAAACATACCCACAGACATAGGGACAGACTTGCTGCCGAGGGGTGGAGGCAGCATAGGGAAGGGATGGATTGGGAATTTGGGGTTAACAGATGTAAGCTATTATATATAGGATGGATAAACAACAAGGTCCTACTGAATATAGTTTTACAGAGAACTATATTCAATATCCTGTAATAAAGCATAATGGTAAAGAATATTAAAAAGAACAAATATATATGTATGAGTCACTTTGCTGTACAGAAGAAACGAATGCAACATTGTAAATCAACTATACTTCAATGAAATAAATTTTTAAGAAATGGAGCTTAGATATTATATTTTAAGAAAGCATTTAAATACTTAAATATGTTTATTTGTTCATATTCTAATGTAGAAAGGTCAAGACATATTCTTTGAGAATGTCTTCCAATTGCTAGAAGAGATTTGTTAAATTTGAATCCTAATACTATTTGGAAACAGGCTTTACTTGGAACAATACATTTTGGGTCACTGTAATGACAGGTTCCACGAATATGAATAATACTGTTCAATAATTGACCTATTAAATGGCATGAAAAGAAAGTTTGTCTGAAAAATTCCTTTTGCTGTATAATTATTACATTTCTAGAGTAAACATTGTGTTAATAACATTAGAGTTGATTAAAGAAATGTTCATGCATACATGAACAAAGCTATTGCTTTTATGCTTCAACCCCTCCCCTTCCCATTTCTTGGCTTTATTCAGTGGCAAAGCAATAATAAAACTGACTAAAGCAATAAAAATCCAAGTTGTCTGCAAAATAATCATTTATATGTATACGGCACCATTCTCTCCATGTACATGTTTTTATTGGTCTTTCCCAGTATTCCTCAGTGGGAATTTAAGCGCCCTCTCCCCTACTTCCTCCAGAATTCCCATCTGAAAGGTAAAGAAACTGCCTTAACAAATGGTGAATTGGGTTTTTACCCTGTGCTTCTCAAACAGATTTTGGGGGTAGGTTCCAAGTTTGGCAACTTTGATGTTCTGAGTTGTTTTCAAGTAGTCTCTTCCAAAAATGGCTTATTTTTCATCTCTTGGTTCAAAGTAATGATATTTGATAAAACTTCTTTTTGAATCACCGAAGGATTGTATTGGAACAGAAAATAAATTTATGCATCCTACTGGAGTCTTGTTATTCATGGGTGATGACTTGGTATAATAAGCAGAGTCCACATATATATATTTTTTAATATATAAAAAACACTTGTGTTTCTAATACATAGAGGTGTACTTTGTTAACATTTTCTCATGTTTGCCTCTAGTCTTTTTTTTTTTTAATGAAAGAAATAAAATGGTCCCAGTTCTTTTAAATAAAATTCTACACATATACACAAAGAACAAAGAACCATTTTGACCGTGTAGAATTCTCAGAAAGAGAGGTCCAGATTAAACAAACACTAAGTGCCCCTACATCTCCTGCCAAAGGAACAATAGTGCTTGGGTGATGTTTTCCAGGCAACCCCAAGGCATAAATCTTTAATCCCACTGCCTTTCATGTGACATTTATATACAAAAAATCTGTTTATAGAGCAACACAACCTTTTCTTGTGTTCGTTATGGTTTATCAGGGCCGCCAGTGCTTCGGTTCTTATGATATAACTATTCACAGTATGTCAGCAAATATTATCAAGGCATTTTGATTTTGTTCTTTGTTTGTAGTTTCACCAGAACCAAATAAGGGGCTTATGTACTCATCACAAAACAAGGTCAATGGCAAGAAATTCAGGAAACCTTACACAGCCCACATTTGCAGACTCCGGAGTCTAAGCACCAGTGAATAGTTTTGCATCAGACCAGAAGGGAAGACTTTCTCTTTGCAGTATCCATAAATTTTGACTTAGTTAATCTTCACAGAAAACCTAGGCAGGATAAATCTGATTTCATTTAAATAAAAGAAAAGTGGTCCAGGAATAAACTGGTATGCTATATTAAAAAATAATCTGCCCAAGTTAGGGAACAGAATACATTTTAGCGTCATAGATCTGGAAAAAAGCCATTGAGAATGATTTTCCCATTTATTGAATAAATTAGAAAATCAGTTTGTAAGAATACTTAGCAAACGGTATAAGGCTCTTGATTGCAAATGATGAAAAACCAACTCAAACTAGATTTGGTTTAAAAAAAAAATTGGTTGACAAAGCTAACTAAAGAGTCAAAGAAATGCCCTTGACTTTGGACATAAGTGGCTCCTGGCCACTTAGCTACACTTACCTCTGCCTGGCTTTTCTCTTGTCCTCTCCCTAGAGGTGGCACAATGGCCCCCAGATGTTCCAGATGCCCATGGCCTTCAGTGTTCATGGTTATAGGGAAAGAGTGCCCGCATCTCATGACAAGAGTCCTGGAGACATTGGCTTAGCTTGGGACACATTCCTGGTCTAATCACTGTGTCCAGAGAAATAGGCTTAGTTCTGTGGGTGATCTAGCCTGGGTCATGGCCACCTCTTCAATCAAATTGTTAGTCACTCAGCCGTGTCTGACTCTTTGCGACCCCGTGGATGGTAGCCTGCCAGGCTTCTCTGTCCATGGAATTCTCCAGGCAAGAATACTGGAGAATGGGTTGCCATTTCCTTCTTCAGGGAATATTCCTGATTCAGGGATTGAAACCAGGTCTCCTGCATTTCAGGTAGATTCTTTACTGTCTGAGCCATCAGGGAATCCCTTCTTCAACCAAAAGTGGCATCAATTCCACCTGCACTTCATGGCCTAAGGAAATGTCTATAGAATGGTGGAAGTCATTCCCACAAAGAAGGCATGCTGATAAGACCAGAAAAATATATGCCAACTACTTGACACTGACAGGTTTAGGTAGAACATGAAGTACATGAGTTCTAATGCCAAGTTTATTTGTATTGATTGATTTTTAGTTTCTACTGTCTGCCTAAATCAGTGTTTCTCATCTAAAGATGGTAAATGTGTGTGTAAATGTGCAAAAATCAGTGCACACATTTGTGCTTGAGTTTGGAAGGTTAAGGGTTGGAGAGGAAAGTACAGCTAAGAGATCGGGAGCCATTTATGCCCAGGGTCAAGTGCCCTTCTTTGACTCTCTAGTTAAATTGGTCAATGAATTATTCTTTTTACCAAATCTAGTTTGAGTTGGGCTTTCCTCATTTGCAATCAAGAGTCTTATACAGTTTGCTGTATAGGTTAACAAAGTTTGGACCTATTGGATGATCAGGAGGAACTGTCTCTTTACTAAGAAGTTTATAAATGGATCACAGACTAAAAAATCTTGAGTAACTTTATCACTAAGGCATGCTGTCTTCTCAAGATGTAAATTACTGTACAATTCAGCACTGATCTTGGTTTTAAGGTGATGTCTGATGGGCAAGCCAAAAAATGCACAGTCGGAACATAAGGGACCTATCTGAACCCTTTGAGTGTAAAGAAGGAAACTCACAAAACAAAACAAAACAAAAAAGCAAACACTGGTTTGTGTTTTCATGAGAAAAAAAAAAAAATCCTCCTGAGATTCATATCTCTTTTGCTGATAGTCCCAGCTGAAAAAGGAAATTTAGCAAGTGAAATTGAACAAAAGGAAACTTTTTTGTTATTCTATAAACTTGCAAACTTCAAAACAGTTCTGTTGTTATTTCTCCATTTTTATTCAATCAGGTCTTAAATGTCTTCATACTTTGGTTGAATAAAAACAGAGAACAAAGAGTAAAGATTACAGTGGGACTAGGAGATACCCCTCATCCAAGGTAAGGTGCAGTGGCTGTGCTTTCTTGGAGCAGCTGTGAAGAGATATCCCACACCCAAGGTAAGAGAAACCCAAATAAGACAGTAGGTATTGCGAGGGGATATCAGAGGGCAGACACACTGAAATCATAATCACAGGAAACTAGCCGATCTGATCACATGGACCACAGCCGAATGTGGTCCACTGGAGAAGGGAATGGCAAACCACTTCAGTATACTTGCCTTGAGAACCCCATGAGCAGTATTAAAGGGCAAAATGATAGGATACTGAATGAGGAATTCCCCAGGTAGGTAGGTGCCCAGTATGCTACTGGAGATCAGTGAAGAAATAACTCTAGAAGGAATGAAGGGATGGAGCAAAAGCAAAACCTATACCCAGTTGTGGATGTGGCCGGTGATAGAAGCAAGGTCCAATGCTGTAAAGAGCAATATTGCATAGGAACCTGGAATGTTAGGTCCATGAATCAAGGCAAATTAGAAGTGGTCAAACAGGAGATGGCAAGAGTAAACATAGACATTCTAGGAATCAGTGAATTAAAATGTACTGGAATGGGTGAATTTAACTCAGTTCAGTTCAGTTCAGTTCAGTCGCTCAGTCGTGTCCGACTCTCCGCGACCCCATGAATCACAGCACGCCAGAATTTAACTCAGATGACCATTATATCTACTACTGTGGGCAGGAATCCCTTAGAAGAAATGGAGTAGCCATCATGGTCAACATGGTCAATATATAACATGGTCAACAAAAGATGCAGTACTTGGATGCAATCTTAAAAACGACAGAATGATTTCTGTTCGTTTCCAAGGCAAACCATTCAATATTACAGTAATCCAGGCTTATGCCCCAACCAGTAACGTTGAAGAAGCCGAAGTTGAATGGTTCTATGAGGACCTACAAGACCTTTTAAAACTAACACCCAAAAAAGATGTCCTTTTCATTATAGGGGACTGGAATGCAAAAGTAGGAAGTCAAGAAACACCAGGAGTAACAGGCAAATTTGGCCTTGGAGCACGGAATGAAGCAAGGCAAAGGCTAATAGAGTTTTGTCAAGAGAACGCACTGGTCATAGCAAACACCCTCTTCCAACAACACAAGAGAAGACTCTACACATGGACATCACCAGATGGTCAACACCGAAATCAGATTGATTATATTCTTTGCAGCCAAAGATGGAGAAATTCTATACAGTTAGCAAAAACAAGACCAGGAGCTGACTGTGGCTCAGATCATGAACTCCTTATTGCCAAATTCAGACTGAAATTGAAGAAAGTAGGGAAAACCGCTAGACCATTCAGATATGACCTAAATCAAATCCCTTATGATTATACAGTGGAAGTAAGAAATAGATTTAAGGGACTAGATCTGATAGATAGAGTGCCTGATGAACTCTGGATGGAGGTTCGTGACATTGTACAGGAGACAGGGACCAAGACCATCCCCATGGAAAAGAAATGCAAAAAAGCAAAATGGCTGTCTGAGGAGGTCTTACAAATAGCTGTGAAAAGAAGAGAAGTGAAAAGCAAAGGAGAAAAGGAAAGATATAAGCATCTGAATGCAGAGTTCCAAAGAAAATCAAGGAGAGATAAGAAAACATTCCTCAGTGATCAATGCAAAGAAATAGAGGAAAACAGCAGAATAGGAGAAACAAGAGATCTCTTCAAGAAAATTAGAGATTCCAAGGGAACATTTCATGCAAAGATGGGCTTGATAAAGGACAGAAATGGTATGGACCCAACAGAAGCAGAAGATATTAAGAAGAGGTGGCAAGAATACACAGAAAAACTGTACAAAAAAGATCTTCACGACCAAGATAGTCATGATAACGTGATCACTGACCTAGAGCCAGACATCTTGGAATGTGAAGTCAAGTGGGCCTTAGAAAGCATCACTACGAACAAAGCTAGTGGAGGTGATGGAATTCCAGTTGAGCTATTTCAAATCTTGAAAGATGATGCTGTGAAAGTGCTGCACTCAATATGCCAGCAAATTTGGAAAACTCAACAGTGGCCACAGGACTAGAAAAGGTCAGTCTTCATTCCAATCCCAAAGAAAGGCAATGCCAAAGAATGCTCAAACTACCGCACAATTGCACTCATCTCACACGCTAGTAAAGTCATGCTCAAAATTCTCCAAGCCAGGCTTCAGCAGTATGTGAACCGTGAACTCCCAGATGTTCAAGCACGTTTTAGAAAAGGCAGAGGCACCAGAGATCAAATTGCCAACATTCGCTGGGTCATGGAGAAAGCAAGAGAGTTCCAGAAAAACATCTATTTCTGCTTCATTGACTATGCCAAAGCCTTTGACTGCGTGGATCACAATAAACTGTGGAACATTCTGAAAGAGATGGGAATACCAGACCACCTGACCTGCCTCTTGAGAAACCTGTATGCAGGTCAGGAAGCAATAGTCAGAACTGGACATGGAACAACAGACTGGTTCCAAATAGGAAAAGGAATACGTCAAGGCTGTATATTGTCACCTTGCTTATTTAACTTATATGCAGAGTACATCATGAGGAACGCTGGGCTGGAAGAAGAACAAACTGGAATCAAGATTGCCAGGAGAAATATCAATAACCTCAGATATGCAGATGACACCACCCTTATGGCAGAAGGTGAAGAGGAACTCAAAAGCCTCTTGAGGAAAGTGAAAGAGGAGAGTGAAAAGGTTGGCTTGAAGCTCAACATTCAGAAAATGAAGTTCATGGCATCTGGTCCCATCACTTGATGGGAAATAGATGGAAAAACAGTGGAAACAGTGTCAGACTTTATTTTTTTGGGCTCCAAAATCACTGCGGATGCTGATTGCAGCCATGAAATTAAAAGACGCTTGCTCCTTGGAAGGAAAGTTATGACCAACCTTGATAGTATATTAGGAAACAGAGACATTACTTTGCCAACAAAGGTCCGTCTAGTCAAGGCTACGGTTTTTCCCGTAGTCATGTATGGATGTGAGAGTTGGACTGTGAAGAAAGCTGATCGCCGAAGAATCGATGCTTTTGACCTGTGGTGTTGGAGAAGACTTTTGAGAGTCCCTTGGACTGCAAGGAGATCCAACCAGTCCATTCTAAAGGAGATCAATCCTGGGTTTTCTTTGGAAGGACTGATGCTAAAGCTGAAACTGCAATACTTTGGCCACCTCATGCGACGAGTTGACTCACTGGTAAAGACTCTGATGCTGGGAAAGGTTGGGGGCGGGAGGAGAAGGGGACGACAGAGAATGAGATGGCTGGATGGCATCACCGACTCTGTGGACATGAGTTTGAGTGAACTCCTGGAGTTGGTGATGGACAGGGAGGCCTGGCGTGCTGTGATTCATGGGGTCGCGGAGAGTCGGACATGACTGAGCGACTGAACTGAACTGAACTGATTTCTGTTCTAATGTATTAAGAGTTAATACAGTAATATATGAACATGTTTAGATTGAGCATGGCACCATGGCAAATCTGTGTGAGGCAATGAAAGAAAGAAGATCTGTTATTGTCAGATGTCAATTGATTTCTCTTTGCTCTGGAATGGTGGTTCTCAGACTGTCGTGCACACCGCAGTTACTTGGAAGACTCATTATAAACCCATGTTGCCTGGCCTCACCCCCAGGGTTTCTGATTCAGTAGGTCTGTGGTGGACCTCCAGATGTGCTTTCCTAGCAAGTTCCTATGTGCTGCTGATGCTGCTCATCTGGGACCACACTTGGAGAACGATTCCTCTAGATGAATCTCAAAGTGCAGCTATGCATGAGTCATCATGGTCCACAGTTCCAGCTGAGAGATGGATTGAAGCTGCCCTGGGGGCATCATTACCAGAGCTTCTTGCAGTGGTGATGGTCTGAATTATGGCACAGGCTCGTTGCCAGGAGGGAAGCGAATACAGGATTCCAGCTCATGTGTGTGGTAAAATAGTAGAGTCTGCATCCTCGGGAAGCTGTGCCAAGTAATAATTAGGCAGGTCGTGAGGGCTCTCACCACACACTCTGGGATTTTCAAAGCAGAGTTCCAGGACTTGCTGGGAGTTTGAGTACCAATTAGGAGAGAAATCTAATTGAGAAGGCTGGTGCTTGTCATGGGGTCACAGGAAAGGTTGAAAGTGGAGGCTATGTGCATTCTCTAGAAACTTACCTGAACTAGGCAAACCAAAAAGGCCAGTTCTAGTCCCATGAATGAGAGAGCCTGGTGCTGAATGAATACTGAGCCAAGATGGAAGATGCGAACCTGTCTGTATCTGAAAGTTGTCTTTTCAGTGTGATTAGAATTAGGTCAGGCCAGGCCTGTCTGGAAAAGTATTTTCTTTCTTAAACTTTCTTGACTTTGATATACACTAAGAGGGCTTCCCTGGTAGCTCAGATGGTAAAGAATCTGCCTGCAATGCAGGAGACCTGGGTTCCATCCCTGGGTCGGGAAGATCCCCTGGAGAAGGAAATGACTATCCACTACAGTATTCTTGTTTGGAGAATTCCATGGACAGAGGAGCCTGGCAGACTACAGTCCCTGGGATCACAAAAAGTTGGACACAACTGAGCGACTAACACTTCCATTTACTAAGAAATACGAAGTATATTATAAGATGGTACATATAAACACACACACACAACGTGCAGTGTATTCTGTTCTGTTTTGTGGTATCTATTCTATTTTATTGTTTCATGAAAATTAAACAAGCGCCTTTTCCTATCCAAGAGTTGTTTTATGACTCACAAATGGGCAGACACTTGCAGTTCAAAAACATTCACTTAGAACTTGCAATCTGTACTGTCCCTAGCGTAAACCTACAGCTGGCCCTCCTGTCTCTGATGCAACAGTTCGCACTTCAAACCAGTTGCACACTATAAAGTCACTTCCAGTTAAGAGGTCAAAATCTTGCTACACTCAGCCTGCACTATTACTTCCTGGGGGCCCCTTTCCTGGGTTAGAATTCTTCATTACAGTACTCCTGGACTTATTGGACCTCCATGACTTGCACTAGTTTTGGTTTTGATCTCTCTTGACACCCTTAACAACCTTAGGGAAGAGACCTTCTCCTCCAGATCTGGCTTTGGGAACCACATCAGCTAGGGTAACCCTCTTTCCTCCTCCCCTGAGATTGGATCCAGACAAAAAAGCCAGTTGTGTCTTCTAATCCTACTTTTCTTTATAGGTTTTCTGAAAATCAGCTTTATTTTCCTTTCTCCTTTGTTTAATTTCTCTTCTCAGCACAATGTCTGGATAACAATTTTTAAAATGCCTTTATTTATGTTACAAATAATAGTTAAATTAATATAACTGCTGGTAAATTCCAGCTGATAAGCAAACAAAATCATACAAGTATGAGAAATAAAACCATGGTCCTGTTCAATAATGAGCTTTTCTAATATCTGTAGAAATTGTAATGTAGAAAAGATGGATGTTAACCAATCAGTCAACTAACCAAGCAGACAAGATTTCCATCAACCCAACTTTTTGAAGAAGCAAGTCTTAGTTAAAGCCTTTTACACATAGAACGAGAATAGACGACATGTTAATGAGTCACACTTAAAAAAAGGCAACCTTGTGTGTTGCTAACAGTAATAAAACAAAGAGTAAGCTATCTGAAACAAAGATATCTATTTCTAGGCCACCAACTCAATCTCTGCCCAAAGATATTTTCTAATAGTTTAATTATTTAAAGAAGATTGTCATTTTTATAGCTGCTGTGGAAAACAGTATGGAAGTTCATCTAAAAATTAGAAGTAGAACCACTATATACTCCAGTAATCCCACTCTTGGGCATATACCTGGAGAAAAACATGGTTTAAAAGAATACATACACCCCAATGTTCATTGCAGTGCTCTTTACGATAACCAAGACATGGAAGCAACCTAGATATCCTTCCACAGAGGAATGGATAAGGAAGATGTGGTGTGTGTATATATAATAGAATATTATTAAGCCACTAAAAAGAATGAAATAATGTCATTTGCAGTAACATGGATGGGCCTGGAAATTATCACACTAAATGAAGTAAGTCAGAGAAAGAAAAATATCACATGATATAATTTGTATGTGGAATCTAAAAAAAATGATACAAATGAACTTATTTACAAAATAGAAACAGACTCACAGACTTAGAAAATGAACTTATGGTTACCAGAGGGGAAGGGTGGGTGGGAGGTATAGATTGGGAGTTTGGTTGATACGTACACGTTGCTCTATTTAAAGTAAAATGTCTTTCCATGAAAAAAATAAAGAGGAAGACTTGTGTGTTTCTCACAGTAGTAAAATGAATGGCAAGCTATTTGAAGCAAAGAGATCAGTTTCTAGGCCACCAAATTTGCTCAAAGATATTTTCTAATATGTTAATGCTTTAAACAATACTGTCACTTGTATAGCCACTGTGGAAAACAGTATTGAGGTTCATTAAAAAATTGAAAATAGTACTGCCATACGATCCAGCAATCTTACTTCTGGGTAAGAAGCCACAGGAAATGAAACCACTATACTGAAGAGATCTACACCCTTAATGTTCATCGCAGCATCATTCACGGTGACGAAGACAGGAAAACAAGCTAAATATCCATTGGTGGATATGCTGGGTGAATGGACAAAAGTGATGTGGTTCATATATATATGACACATTTGTATATGGGCTTCCTAGGGGGCGCAGTTGGTAAAGAATCTGCCTGCCAATGCAGGAGACACAGAGGTGGTGGGTTTGATCCCTGGAGGAGCCCTTGGGGTAGGAAATGGCAACCCACTCTAGCATTCTTGCTTGGAAAATTCCATGGACAGAGGAGCCTGGAGGGCTGTAGTCCATGGGGTCACAAAGAGTCAGACACAACTGAACGTGCACACTCATTCATATGTATATATGTGTGTATAAATATATATATCACTCAGCCATAAAAAGATGGAAAACCTGTCATTTGTAACAATGTAGAGAATCCCCGAGGACATTATGCTGAGTGAACTAGGTCAGACAGAGAAAGACAAATGCAGTATGATATCACTTATACAAGGAATTTTTTTTTTTTAAAGCTGACATAGAAACAAAAAGTTGAATGGTAATGGTTAGGGGCTAGAGGCTTGGGAAATGGGAGGTGTTGGCTAAAGTGTGAAAAAAGTGTTAGGTGCTCAGTCATGTCTGACTCTTTGTGACCCCATGGTACTGTAGCCTGCCAGACTCCTCTGTCCATGGGATTTTCCAGGCAAGAATACTGGAGTGGGTTGACTTTTCCTCCTCCAGGGGATCTTCCCTACCCAGGGATTGAACCCGGGTCTCTTGAATTGCAGGCAGATTCTTTACCATCTGAGATTCCAGGGAAGCCCAACCACCTTCTATTATGAGATAAGCAAGTTCTGGCAATCTGCTCTTCAGCACGGTGACTAGGGTTAACAATACTGTATTATATGCTTGAAAGTTCCTAACAAGGTAGATCTTACAACTTCTTACCACATAGACATACACACACACACAAAGGTAATCATGAGAGAAGCTGAAGTGTTAGCTGACCTTATTGTAGTAATCATTTCATAATATATTCATGAATCCAGTTGTCCATCAAAACATTTTTTTTTTTGATATGGACCATTTTTAAAGACTTTATTGAATTTACTACAATATTGTTTCTGTTTTGCACTTTAGTTTTCTGGCTGCAAAGGATGTAGGCTCCTAGCTTCCCAACCTGGGATAGAACTCCTCCATTAGAAGGCAAAGTCTTAACCACTGGGCCACCAGGGAAGTCCTCCATGTTGTACATCCTAAACTTACATAATGCTGTATATCAATTACACTTCAATAAGCCTGGAAAACACACTGTCACAGTGGCAAAGAAATGTCTAAAACGTACCATTCGTTTTTTATCACCCTTCAGTTTTCATCCCAAATGGAATTTGCTTGAATAGGGTGATTGACCTCTTTAAACAGGTTCATTTAAATGATCACAGTGCAGGAGAATCACCTTGGGAAAGGTGGATTCCCAGGCCCTGCCAGTCACAGAGGCCACACTCTAAAAACACTGTGAGGAGATAAAACAGTTTATTTCAAGGGGTTATTGAGCCTCTCCCACACATGCATGTGTCAGGAACTTGACATTTGATGGAATGATGACGTTGTTTTTCATATATCTTCTTTTTTACTCAGTGAATGGTCAGTTTCCAGAACTTTCCATGTGATTCATCATAAACTCAGGCAGGTTGGCCTGAAGCAAAAACCTCCAAGATCCAGAGGCCACAAAGGCAGAGGAGAGAGAATGACAGGAGAGACTGAGGAGCATACCTGGCATTCTGGCTCCCGCCAAGGCAGCAGTGTGTCAGCCCCAGACCCCATTCAGTCTCGGCCCCACCTGCTCTCTCGCAAGCCTTCTTCACTCTCAGGAAGTTCCAGAAAATGTTACAGATCGCAATCTGAGGTCACAAGTAGAAAGCGAATTTTACCTTGTGAAATCAAAGAAGGATACAAAAATAAAATGAAATGCTAGGTCATTTCCAGTCAGAAAGGGGATTTAAGCAAAAGCCTAATCTTAAAAAGAGTATAGTTGTAAAACACACCTAAAGAAGGAAATATGGTTTTTAAAAACTTGGCGGCTCATAGTCTGGCTTACTCTCGGAGACCTGGAATTTACCATCCAATAAAGTAATTTTATGCCTGTCTGGCTGAGTTTCTTATCTGTGAAATGGGACCTAAAAGCTGTCTGTTCCTTATATGACACACAGGAATTCCACATGAAATTCTTAGGCGAATCTAGGCTTTTCAAAACAACACATCCTTGCAAGCCTCTTGTGCAAACAAGAGAATTTATCTTTGTCTAATTTGTACCTTTAGAGAGAGAGAGAATTTTTAGCATGCCATTAAAAATGACAATAAACGTCAGCACTTTACTTAAAAAAAACAAGTAAATAAAAAGGATTTCTCAGAAGTCACAGAGTGCTTAAATAAGAAATCAGGTTCTCTGAGAATTGAAATGATTAAAAAATTGTTTAAATTTTTAATTTATTTTTATTATCTATTTTAAATTTTTATTGGAGTATAGTTGCTTTACAATATTGTGCTGTTTTCTGCTCTACAGCAAAGTGAATCAGCCTTATGTATACATATATCCCCTCTTTTTAAGATTTCCTTCCCGTTTAGGTCACCAGAGAGCTTGGAGTAGAATTCCCTGTGCTACGGATTAAAATGACTTATTCTCGGACAATTCACCTAGAGACATTTTTCTCCAATTACTAAAGGTCTGGCAGGAAGAATCTTGAGTGATACATTCAACAGGAGATCTCCTGGAAGGCCCTTTTAGTTCCTCTTGGAGATCCAACAAGGGGACGAAGTTAGAAACTAGGAAGCATTTGGCTGGCTCCTTATCAAAAAAAAGAGATATTTAATCCCGTCTAGTGTTGCATGCGACTTTGCTCAAAATAAAGCAGCTGCTGGGGAGCTGATTTGAGTCTGTTCCTGTTTAAGCGGATCCGTTTTCATGCGTGTGTCTTCTTCAGATGAATCTGACTTGTCAGGCTGAGAACGTGTTTGTGCGCCGTTCCAGAGAGAATGCACATTTATTTTCCTCCCATTGAATGTTTGAACATGATCACAGTCGCCAGATGGGTCAGAGAAAACAGTGACAGCATGGCATAAATCTTCAGAGGGCGTATCAATCTGATCGAACTGAGAAGATAAAGCGGATTTTGCTAGAAATCCAATAAAGTCTCTCCACCTCCAACAATAATAAGGGTTTGTGCCAATTTTCTCCCTTATTATGCTGTCTGCCCTTTCACTCCTTATTCTCACTTCTGTTTTACTTCTGTATCCTTATAAAGCTTATTGTATTTTCTAAAGCTGTTTGGTAAGCCCACACTCTTTTAGCCTAATTGGTCAAGGAACTTGGAAGGGATGTGTTGGCAAGAAAAACGGCAATGTGGAGCTGGACACTCTTCTTTGAATGGAGTCTGCCTTCACCCAACTGTGTGGTCCTCTGGACTCAGTTTCCTTGCATAAAAATGAGATTAACCTTTCCAGAGGTTGTGAGAGTTAGAGATTTTGAATATGAAGGAACTAGTGTGATTCCCGGCACCCTAAAGAGAGTGCCTCTTTTTATATTGGACACCCAAGATTAGATTGGTTAGCCCGAAGTTCATTCTCTTTTTCGGAGGCAGGAAAAAACCAAGAGGAAGAAACATTCGTTACCGAAGACTTCAATAGTACCTGTATTCTCTGATGGTACTGTGATCCTGGTTGTAGGAAGAGGAAATGCAGCTCAGTGATTTTCTCTAGGCACTGAAATGTTAAATTTGCTATTTTGTACCAATCAGAAAACTGCAAGTGATAGCTAGCCTTACATGCAGTGTTAGGCAAAAAATCAAACTTTAGGACTCTATTTTGCTATAACATGACATTTCAGATGCCCCATTCTTAAAAAATAAATGGTTAGGCCTACCAGATAGGTTCTGTTGGAACTTACCAGAGTTTTCAGTAAACTCCCCACGGTAACTCTAACAGATGGTGTGCTAGAGTTGCATGCATGCTGAGTTGATTAATCGTGTCTGACTCTTTGCAACACTATGTACTGTAATCCGCCAGGCTGCTCTGTCCGTGAGATTTCCCAGGCAAGAATACTGGAGTGGGTTGCTATTTCCTTCTCCAGGAACTGAACCAGGAACTGAACTTGCATCTCCTTTGTCTCCTGTATTGGCAGGCAGATTCTTTACTACTGTGCCACCTGGGAATCCCCCAGTAGATAGAGATTTGCAAGATTAAGCCACTGACGACATCTGAAGTTAAGTTGACTTCATTTTGGTCACTGAGCTTAATAGCTGCTAAAAGATTTCAGTTCGGTCAGTGGTCTTTATGGGAATTGGGGACAGAACATAAGAACAAGTATGGCTAAAGAAGGTCTCAGAGTGACACAGGTCACCACTGGTTGTCTCTGGGTAGGTAATGAGATGATCACTCTGGCAAGAGAGTGGATTTAGGGGGAATCACAGACAAAAGCAAGGAAACCAGTTAGGAGGCTATTATAGCGGTACAGGTAAGAGATATTAGTGTCATTTGCTGGGGAATGGCTGTAGAGATGGAGGGAAGAAAGTGGATTCAGGATATATTTTTGGAATCGGCCTTTGAGTAGAATGTGCTGATCAGTTGGTTATTGGAAGCAGAAGTGATGAGGCAAAAAGGGAAATCAAGGATGACTCCTAGGTTTTGAGTTTGCCCAAACAGAGGACGATGGGTTCCATTACAGAGATGGGGAGGTGGAACATGAATGGGGAGAAACAGTTTGGGGATCCAAACCCCAGCTTCTGTTTTGACTGCGTTGGTTTAACCCTAGTGATGCTCATCAGACTTTGGTATGAATTTAACCAGGTAATTAGTGAGAGAACAATGTGCTGCAAGTTGTCGTTAAAGATCAAATTACTGACTGTCTTGTGAAAAGAGAAACTAGCTTACGGGGGCAGCATAGTGTAACTCTGAGATGTTGCTTTGACCTGCCTCTTTTCTTTCCTTCCACATCTCTCAGCTCCTCCTTTGGGTGCCTTCCTGTACCCTGTGCTCCCTGGAAACATGCCTAGACCTTGCAAAGATGTCTCCTTTTCTCTTCTTTTGTTGCACTATGTTGTCTTAATCTTCACTTGCTCTCTGAGCCTGAAACAGTGCCTGGCAAAGAGTTGTAGTCACAGGATGTTTTTAAGTGAATGAATGAAGGTGTGCTGAGGCCCCCAGGCCTCTGCTTCTGGTGGAGCCCACAGGCTGTAATTTGACAGTGGGGCAGATGGAACCCCTAGGTCTCTGGTGGAGCCCATCCCAGGCTGTACATCGACAGTGGCGGAGATTTAAGGGTCTTAAGATGTACATCAGCATCACTTTACTTCCGATTTGTCTTTTTTCCTGTTCATGGCACAGTTTCCATCTTAGACTCTAGTTTTGATAAGTGGCTATGAATTCTCTTGTGCCTAAATTCCAGCTGTGTTAAACTAGATGTTTTTCCAGAGCCTTTCAGACAGAAGCCAAGCAGGATCTTACCTGCTTCCCATCCGATCTCTGTTCTGTCCTCTTCCTGCTCCCTTGAGCCTGAGCCGGTGACCAAGACTTACTCTATACTCCAAGAGACTCTACTATTTTCCTGAGGGTCTCATAATGGCCTGCATCCAGGTCCTCGTTTCCAAGCAGCTTGGCCCATCAGCAAAGTCCATCATCTCTTTCTGGACCTGTCCAGTGACAGCTGTTTGCTGGTGTTTCTATCAGCTGCTTGTCACTCTTTGGTCAGGACCTCCTCTGTACTTAGCCATAAGCCACCACTGAATTCCACTCTAACCCTCATCCCAATTCATGTACCATATCAAGGAACAGAGTTAGTTCAACTTGGAGGCACCGTCAGCTATCCAAGCTGTCATTCTTCAATCTGGCCAAGTCACCAGAGATGACTAATATAAGCAGTATATGGAGGAGAAATATCCTACTGGTGTTAAAATAGCAGCAGGGCTGGATGAAGCACAAGCCGGAATCAAGATTGCCAGGAGAAATACCAATAACCTCAGATATACAGATGACACCAACTTTATGGCAGAAAGCGAAGAAGAACTAAAGAAACTCTTGATGAAAGTGAAAGAGGAGAGTGAAAAAGTTGGCTTAAAACTCAACATTCAGAAAACTAAGATCTTGGCATCTGGTTCCATCACTTTATGGCAAAAAGATTGGAAAACAGTAGAAACAGTGACAGACTTTATTTTTGGAGGCTCCAAAATCACCGCAGATGGTGATTGCAGCCATGAAATTAAAAGACTCTTGCTCCTTGGAGGGAAAGTTATGACCAACCTAGATAGAATATTAAAAAGCAGAGACATTACTTTGCCAACAAAGGCCCATCTAGTCAAAGCTATGGTTTTTCCAGTAGTCATGTACGGATGTGAGAGTTGGACTATAAAGAAAGCTGAGCGCTGAAGAGTTGATGCTTTTGAACTGTGGTGTTGGAGAAGACTCTTGAGAATCCTTTGGACAGCAAAGAGATCCAACCATTCCATCCTAAAGGAAATGATTCCTGAATATTCATTGGAAGGACTGATGCTGAAGTTGAAACTCCAATCCTTTGGCCACCTGATGCGAAGAACTGACTCACTGGAAAAGACTCTGATACTAGGAAAGATTGAAGGCGGAAGGAGAAGGGGCCAACAAAGGATGAGATGGTTGGATGGCATCACTGACTCGATGGACATGAGTTTGAATAAACTCCGGGATTTGGTGAATGACAGGGAGACTTGGCGTGCTGCAGTCCATGGGGTAGCAAAGAGTTCGACAAGACTGAGCAACTGAACTGAACTGAACTGGTCACATGATTTTGGAAGATCTGGTTATATGTTGTTGAGAGTGTGTGTGTGTGAGAGAGATATATTTATCTATAAATATTTCCATTTTTCAGTTGTTTGCTCCATTCATTTCCTAGGAGAAAACCTTTGCTACATGATCATAGGTCAACAAACATTGATAAAAGTCTTCCTAAGGAGTTGAGTATGCCCTGGAAACTAACAACACCAGTTTCCATGCTGTCACTTGTTTAATAATATGACTGAACTCTTGCTATGTGTCAGGCTCTGTTCTGGCTTGGGATCCATCCTTGACTGTGTTTACCCAAGATGAATTTCCACTAGTTTTCTCTCTTCCAGGAATTCTTAGAGAGTACAGACAAATCCTTTGGTGGCCCCACCACACCCAGAATACAATTCATTTTTAAAATTTATTTTCTGTTGGGTGATGGACAGGGAGGCCTGGCGTGCTGTGATTCATGGGGTCGCAGAGAGTCGGACACGACTGAGTGACTGAACTGAACTGAACTGACTGATAGTTGCTTCACAATGCTATGTTAGTTTCTGCTGTACGGCAAAGTTAATTGGCTATGTGTTTACGTATATCTTCTCTTTTTGGGATTTCCTTCCTGTTTAGGTCACCACAGTGCACTGAATAGAGTTTCCTGTTGTACACCGTAGGTTCTCATTAGCTATCTGTTTTATATATGCTATCAATCATATATATATATTTTCAATCCCAGTCTCCCAATTCATCCCAGAATAGAAATCAAATCCAAACAACACAAAACTGTAAAAAAAGTGAAAGGAAGTTCAACAAAGTATTCCCCTGCCCCCACCCCCACCCCCGTGATGATAACTTCAACGATGTTGTTAAATAAGCATCGATTATCAAAACATCTCTACTGTTTTCTTTTTTTTGTTGTGGTCGCTGCCTCTCTGTTGCCTAGCACATTTTCCTGGTTGGTAATCCATCTCTACGCCAGGCTAATGGAAGCAACAGACGGATCAACAGATTCGAGTAAATAATTGCAATAGAAAGAGACACACCCTCTGATAGAAGTGTATCCAGAGTGACAGGGTTGTAAACACAGTGCCGTGTGAACACAGCATTTCCCACCCTGCCCTTCCTTTTGTGTCTTCACATTCATATTCGGGGGAAATTATTTCCAGATTCAGGGGAAAATGGAATGTATGAATGTAAATCATAGCTCTCACAAAAAATAAGGTAACATATGGCCGTTTAGGTTTTCGTGTGAGAGGAAGGAACAAACTCAGAAATATCCGCCTGTGCTTTTGAAGTTTTGTAGGTCTTGTTATTGCAACCCTAAGGTGTGAAGTGTTTGCACTGTGTTTGAAATTAAGGATTGGAATAGCTGCGAGCTCCGAAACTTCCTTCAGATGCCACTTTTTTTTCTTCCTCAACTAAGTCTTCACTTACACAACTTGTTCAAAGGATAGCATCAAAGGATTGTTTTATCAGTTAGTTTAGGATAATAGACTAAAGTCAAAATCTAGTCAGTAAAGGGACACTTTTCAGACTTAGAGTTCAATCTGTTTTTCTTGGCAACCGGCCCAAGATGGGAGAAGAATTCATGGGAGAGACTTGTGGGCCGGACAGCTCTGTGATCCAACAGTTGCTCTGAACAGATCACAGAATGGAATGATCAAATGAATGTTCACACACCACTGACAGCAGGGAAATATTTCCCTTTCCTTGTGAATCTCTTTTTTCAAATGCTATTCTTAGTGTTCCTTCGATATAGCAAAATCTCACTCATTGTGAGTGAGCACATTCTCAATAGGAAAATCTCACTCTGTCTCCACGTGGCTTCAATTCTGGTGTTCATTAGGTTAGAGCAATCAGGGATGTATTTCCCCTGGGACTTGTGTTTCTGCTTCGGGTTGAAGGTGATTACTTGGCATTCGGATCAGATTGGTGATTTCTTCCTCCCTGATGCCTGAAGACAGGAAAGAATTTGTGTCTGGTGCCACTTGTGAAGTGATGAAGAACAGGAGTGAGCTGAGACAGTGCCAAGCAGCACACCTGGGCCAAATACGCTTGGCAGTGGTTTTTCCTGCTCTTGGAATCTGGGTGCCAAAAAGAAGGAAAGGGGTCATAAGAACAGAAAGAGAGGGAATGAGAGGAAAGAAATGGAGCTATGAGGATCCAAGACTATGTAATGGATGAAGATGCTTCATTTCACAGTCCCTGGGGAACTGTCTCCTGCTGTTATAGGGAGGTCATCTCTGGACACCTCTCTGCTGCTCCTGAACACACGCCATGCACTCTGCTGTTCTAGTGGACCCTGGGCAGCCTGAGCGTCTGTGAAAGATGTGCTAGGGGATGGGAGCTGGCTAGTATCTGGGCATCAACACCCTGCCTAAGTCTGTGGTCCTCCCATTTCCTTGTGGAGACTTATCTGGCTTCCACTGACCTCTGTCTGCTCTGTATCTCACCCTAGCAAGACCCAAGAGATGTTCTGGCGTCTGGTAGAAGTGTTGTTCTCCCCACCCATCCCCTCAGCAAACACACACGTGTTCTCCTCATCATTTAAATCATCATTTCAAAATTTTCTCTTACCAGTTATCACGTTCCTCTTGTATTCCAAACAGCTTAAGGGGGAAGAATAAGAATGAAAGTGTCAGCACAAATGCAAATATGTTCAGAGATGATAAATCCATTCGGAGGTAAGATATATATGTGTCTTTTAAATTTTATTTTATTGAAATATAGTTGATACAGTGTTGTGTTAATTTTTACTGCACAGCAAAGTGATTCAGCTATATATATAAATATATATGTATATATATGTTCTTTTTCATATTATTTTCCATTATGGCTTATCACAGGATTGAGAACAGTTCCCTGTGCTATACCATAGTACCTTGTTGTTTATCAGTTCTATGCACAATAGTTTGCATCTGATCCCAAACTCCCAATCCATCCCTCCTCTACTCCTCATCCTCCCTGGCAAGAGCATGTCAGCTCTCTATGTATGTGAGTCTGTTTCTTGTTTCATTTAAATTCATTCATGTCATACTTTCCTGGTGGCTCAGACGGTAAAGAATCTGCCTACAATGCAGGAGACCAGGGTTTGATCTCTGGGTTGGGAAGATTTTCAAGAGAAGGGAATGGCTAACCACTCCGATATTCTTGCCTAGAGAATCCCATGGACAGAGGAGACAGTCCGTGAGGTCACAAAGAGTTGGACATGACTGAGCAACTAACACTTTCACTACTTGCACTTTCAGGTCATACTTTAGATTTCACATATAAGCGATATCATATGGTATTTGTCTTTCTCTGTCTGACTCACTTCGCTTCATAGGATAATCTCTAGGTCCACCCATGTTGCTGCAAATGGCATTATTTCATCCTTTTTTATGGCTGAGTAGCATTCCGTTGTATATATGCACCACATCTTCTTTATCTATTCATCTGTCAATGGTATTTTGAATTAGAATTTTCTTCATATGTATTCCCAGGAGTGGGATTGCAGAATCAGACGGCAACTGTTTTTAGTTTGGCTGCATCAATTTACACTCCCACTAACAGTGTAGGAGGGTTCCCTTTTCTTCACACATTCTCCAGCATTTGTTATTTGTAGACTTTTAAATTATGGCCATTCTGATCCATGTGAAGTGGTATAGAGAGAAGATATTTTTTAAATATACAAGTTGAGGGACTTCCCTGGTGGTCCAGTGGTTAAGATTCCATGCTTCCAGTGAAAGGGGTGCAGGTCTGATCTGTGGTCAGGGAAATAAGATCCCACATGCCTTGAGGCTAAAAAAAAGCCAAAACATAAAACAGAAACAATATTGTATTCAATAAAGCCTTCAAAGTGATCTACATAAAAAAAACTTAAAAAAAATGTTGAAAGGTAACAAGCATGATCGAAATCCAATTGTTCAAACACATAATAGTAAAAGCAATGTGAAGCACTGTTTTGGGGGCTTTGCTTATATTAATTCATTTAAGCAAACTTAATGAGCTTGATACAACAGCTACCTTCATTTTTAACAGATAAGAAAACCGAGGCAGAGAGATATTAAACATCTAGTCACACGACTGATAAGTTCAGACCTGGATCTGAGCCCACGTAGTCTTGCTTCAGAGTCTGTGTACACAATTAGGACTTCATAGGGGTATAACTTACACAGTTCTAAGCAAAAGGGCACTCTGCATGATAGGAAAACCAGGTGGATTTTGATTCAGAGGGCTTTGTGGCTAGACAAGTCATTAAACTAATTTGGGAGTCACCATTGGAGAAGGAAATGGCAACCCACTTGAGTGTTCTTGCCTGGAGAATCCCATGGACAGAGGAGACTGGCGGGCTACAGTTCATGGGGTCACAAAGAGTCGGACACGACTGAGCGGCTAACACACACACACACACGCACACATGTCCTCATTAGAGCACGGAGATAGTGTGCCTGCTTCCCAAAGCTTTGTGTTTCAAGATGACCTTCGTGGGAAGGCACCTGCCCCTAGGCCTAGCATGGAATGGGTGTGCAATGCTGTTTCCTTGTCCCCACATTCACATGAGCCCTCATCCATCAGATTCTGTTCTCAGGTGTATGCTGCATGGCAGAGACAGTATTATTAGTGTTTGTTCTTAGGTGAATCCCTCATTTATTAAAAAATGTTAATTGAGTGTTGTGACTTGTATAATGCGTGTGTGCGTGCAAGTCGCTTCAGTCATGTCCACCTCTTTGTGGCCCCATTGACTGCAGCCCGCCAGACTCTCCAGCCCATGGAATTCTCCAGGCAACAATACTGGAGTGGGTTGCCATGCCCTCCTCAACAGGATCTTTCCAACCCAAGGATCTAACACACGTCCCTTTAGTCTCCTGCATCGGCAGGCAGGTTCTTTTACCACTAGCACCACCTGGGAAGCCCAGCTTGTACTATCAGTTCAGTTCAGTTCAGTTCAGTCGCTCGGTCGTGTCTGACTCTTTGCGACCCCATGAATCACAGCACGCCAGGCCTCCCTGTCCATCACCAACTCCCGGAGTTCACTCAAACTCATGTCCATCGAGTCGGTGATGCCATCCAGCCATCTCATTCTCCGTCGTCCCCTTCTCCTCCCGCCCCCAACCTTTCCCAGCATCAGAGTCTTTTCCAGGGAGTCAACTCGTCGCATGAGGTGGCCAAAGTATTGCAGTTTCAGCTTTAGCATCAGTCCTTCCAATCAACACCCAGGATAGATCTCCTTTAGAATGGACTGGTTGGATCTCCTTGCAGTCCAAGGGACTCTCAAGAGTCTTCTCCAACACCACAGTTCAAAAGCATCAATTCTTCAGCGATCAGCCTTCTTCACAGTCCAACTCTCACATCCATACATGACTACGGGAAAAACCATAGCCTTGACTAGACGGACCTTTGTTGGCAAAGTAATGTCTCTGCTTTTTAATATACTATCAAGGTTGGTCATAAATTTCCTTCCAAGGAGTAAGCGTCTTTTAATTTCATGGCTGCAATCAGCATCCGCAGTGATTTTGGAGCCCCAAAAAATAAAGTCTGACACTGTTTCCACTGTTTCCCCATCTATTTCCCATCAAGTGATGGGACCAGATGCCATGATCTTTGTTTTCTGAATGTTGAGCTTCAAGACAACCTTTTCACTCTCCACTTTCACTTTCATCAAGAGGCTTCTTAGTTCCTCTTCACTTTCTGCCATAAGGGTAGTGTCATCTGCATATCTGAGGTTATTGATATTTCTCCTGGCAATCTTGATTCCAGCTTGTGCTTCTTCAAGCCCAGCGTTCCTCATGATGTACTTTGCATATAAGTTGAATAAGCAGGGTGACAGTAAACAGCCTTGACGTACTCCTTTTCCTATTTGGAACAAGTCTGTTGTTCCATGTCCAGTTCTGACTGTTGCTTCCTGACCTGCATATAGGTTTCTCAAGAGGCAGGTCAGGTGGTCTGGTATTCCCATCTCTTTCAGAATGTTCCACAGTTTATTGTGATCCACACAGTCAAAGGCTTTGGCATAGTCAATGAAGCAGAAATAGATGTTTTTCTGGAACTCTCTTGCTTTCTCCATGATCCAGTGGATGTTGGCAATTTGATCTCTGGTTCCTCTGCCTTTTCTAAAACCTGCTTGAACATCTGGAAGTTCACGGTTCACATATTGCTTGTACTATAATGGCCCCCAAAAGATGTCCTTGATGTAACCCCCCAGAACTTGTTAATTTATTAGTATTATGTGGCAAAAGAGACGTAGTAGATGGAAGGAAGTTTGCTAATCAGCTGTGAGGAGATTGTTGCAGGTTCTCCTTCGGGGGGAGCTTATATAATCAAATGGACCCTTAAAGGCGGAAGAAGGCGGCAAGAGGGAGAAACATGGCAGAAGACTTGAGAGAGATTCAGAGCATGAAAGAGGGACCACACCCACGTCTGCTAGCTTTGAAGATGAAGGAGGTTGTGATCCAGGGAATGCAGATGGCTTCTCGAAGCTGGGGAGGGCCTCATCTCACAGCCAGTAAACAAACAGGGATTCAGTCTTAGAATCACAAGGCACTGACTTTGGCCAACAACCTGAGTGACCTTGGAAGTGGCTTCTTCCCCACAGCGTTCTGAAAGGAAGGCTGCTGGCACCTTCTTTTCCGCTCTGCAGATCTTAAGCCCAAGGCTCCAGTTGAGCCTTGATGTTTCTGGACCCACAAAACTGTGAGACAGTAAGTGTTGTTATAAACTAACTTTGGGGGAGTATGTTACCATAGGGAAAAAAACTAAAACAAGAGTTTGCATTGGCCCAGGAACTCTGAGGGGTCCTGGAACAGAGCTATGAGCTGCCTGGATTGCCAAGTGGGCTACAGGCTCACCCAGTCCAGACATCAGCAGGGGCCGTTTATTTTCGGTCCTCTGTGTGTCTCAGTTGTCCCTGAAGGAAGCTGCTCACTGGTTCCTGCCTCAGCCTCTACAGCTGTCAGATAGTCCTAATTGCACAGGACTTTTCCCTGGAACTGAGGTGTAAACACTGTGCGCTGTTTTCCATATGGTTCTTGGGGGACCTGTGAAAACTCAGCTGTCTCCTGACACTGAAATCCCCGTCTCCTACCAAGATGCAGCTGTGCCCCGTGCCCGAAGATGGGGTTTGGAAAGATGCTGCCTCCAGCTCATGGGGAACACTTATTTGATGGGATAATTAAATCAGTGGTCCAAATTAGTTTTTTTTTTTTTTAAAAACGATCCCCATGTGCGTCTTGTTTTCCTGTGGCCCTCTTTGTAGTTCTTTAGACAATAGTAATTATCAGATGAAGGGAAGGATTAAAATGGAAAAGACAACAAAAAAGTTCTCACTGTACTGATCTCAGACAAATTTGAGATCACCAAACAATCGGTTGCAGCAAACCAAGGTCACATGCAATCAAACGCAGTTATCTAAAAATACAAAGTACTGTCCTCAGCAAACAATCTCAAGAACTGAACAAATATTTAGATTTGCCAGCATCTGTTGAAAATCTGTATGAAATGTCTCCAGTAAACTGAACAGTGCTTAAGAAACACTTGGGCTAAATAACCTAAGAAATTATTCATACTTACTAAAGAATTACATAAATCAAAGCCACACTCGCTGGGATATAATTGTATGTGGAGTTACCTCCAGGGATAAGCTTTTTTCTGACTATCTCACCTGATTTATTACACTATTTATTTTCTTCAGAGTATTTAGCACTGTTTGGTATTTTATCTTTTTAAAAGTGTTTTGTTTATTGTCTCTTTTCCCTTTTAGAATGTGAACTCCATGAGGGTAGAACCTTGTCTGTCACTTGAGATACCATTCATCCTACTTCTGGTACTTGCCCTGATTTTTTTCTCTACCCATACATTTTCAAGGAGCAAAAGCTACCCTGGACTTGTCTTGAAGCCTGTTCAAACATAGCCCAAACCAATCAGCATATTCCATTCCACAGGCTAGAAAGATTGCTTTGTTATGGGTACAACAAGTCATGCCTATCAGGATGAATGTGATCCAATTCTGGGATTTTCCTTTGAGTTTTTCTGCTGAGTCTTAAGCCTGAGAGAATGTCGGGGCTGGAGATGTTGCCACCCTATATCTGCATTGACTTTATCAGGAGGGATGAAAAGCTGAGTCCAGAAATGGGAAAAAGGGACCCTTGATAGCATAAGTGTATGTTAGTTGCTCAGTCGTGTCCTACTGTTTGCATTCCATGGACTGTAGCCCACCAGGCTCCTCTGTCCATGGGATTCACCAGGCAAGAATACTGGAGTGGGTTGCCATTCCCTTCTCCAGGGGATCTTCCCGACCTAGGGATCGAACCCTGGTCTCCTGCATTGCAGGCAGATTCTTTACCATCTGAGCCTCCAGGGAAGCCCTTTGATAGCATAATATGGACCCTAAATCCTGTCATGTCCAATTCACCACAACCACGGAATTTTCACTTACATGGACCAATAAATATCTTTCTCAAAACAAAGAGCCTCAGACTGAATTTTAATTGACAATCCAGATCGATCAGAGAAGCATAAAGAACTATGGAATAATTACCTCATTGGTCTGGGCACAAAGTTTCTGTAACTGCAGTTGGAAAATCATGCATGAAAATCATGCATGGAGGTGTTTACCAGTCAGTCATCATTCTGCGTCTTAGGGTCAAGACAGGTGAAACAGTGCAGTGTATTGACTGCTTGCTAAAATACTAAGTAAAATCTCTGACTAGGGGCTTTGGAAACTATAACATTTCTATTATACCCACACTGGCAACTCCAAATCAGTTAGGTAAGAACTTTCTGCTCTACGTGTTGACTATAATCAACCTCAATGCAAATGATTTGTGAGTTAGTTTAGCTTAAATTCATATAATGTTTCAAACTTTTGTTGCTATTTCCTATATATCAGGTTACTAGGAGATGGCCATTATGCTATGATGGAATTTACAAAAACAAAAGCAAAAAGCCTTGAACATAGTTATTTCATGAATGTCCCCTTCAGTTCAGTTCAGTCACTCAGTCATGTCCGACTCTTTGTGACCCCATGAATCACAGCACTCCCTGTCCATCACCAACTCCTGGAGTTTACCCAAACTCATATCCATAGAGTCGGTGATGCCATCCAGCCATCTCATTCTCTGTCGTCCCCCTCTCCTCCTGCCCCCAATCTCTCCCAGCATCAGGGTCTTTTCTAATGAGTCAACTCTTCACATCAGGTGGCCAAAGTATTAGAGTTTCAATTTCAGCATCAGTCCTTCCAATGAACATCCAAGACTGATCTCCTTTAGAATGGACTGGTTGGATCTCCTTGTAGTCCAAGGGACTCTAAAGAGTCTTCTCCAACCCCACAATTCAAAAGTATCAATTCTTCAGCGCTCAGCTTTCTTCACAGTCCAACTCTCACATCCATTCATGACCACTGGAAAAACCATAGCCTTGACTAGACGGACCTTTGTTGGCAAAACAATGTCTCTGCTTTTTAATATGCTATCTAGGTTGGTCAGACCTCAGGAAAGATCAGTTGATTGTTGTATTGTCATGAGAGAAACAAGACAGCTGCATTGCTGGGTACATCGGTAGGGGGAAGGGACTCAGTAATCCAACAGGTACTATATTTCAAACTGTGGCTTAGTGAGTTGTTTTTACTATAGATCTTAATGTGAAGAAAGAGAAGTAGTCCATCTAGGAAGTTATATAGCAGCAAAAGTGCAGACTTGGAAGAAGAACCTTAAAACACCAGAAAGAAAGTCAAGAATCAATCATTAGCCCTCTCTTGAACATCTACTAAGTACATATTGAAATTTCAGGTATGGTAAAATTTAGTAAAGATTTTTTGGTTGGGTCATAGATGGGAACAAGATAAATTATTTGGAAGGCCAAATCTTGATGATCGTGAAAAGCACAAAGGAGAAAAGCAGAGACATTGTAAGGATGGACATTTAGGATATACTTCCAAAGGTATGTCATAAACCCCCTGCCTCAGTCACACATGGGCATCTTGGCAAACACCACTGAATGCACCTTGAGGACCCTTGGCAAATGTCCAAAACGACCTCACACGCAATCCATATGTGATCAGAAGGCCCAGCAGACAGGGAAACTGAGATTTCAGAGGACTGGTTAAACATCTCAGCAAGAGTGGGAGACTTTAGTCCAGGAAGATCCGTATTTTCCTGTCTATTTAGACAAACATATCACTGAGAGGATCAACAGACATGAATGTACTAAATTGAGAGTTAAAACATCGAAACTGACTTAACATTTAGCCAGTAAATGACTGACCTTATATTGTCAAGCCTTTTTATCCCCTTTTAGTTGCAAGTATTGTGCCTTCCGCAAATGTAATAAAGTATTTCATATTTAGATCAAATAACTGAAATTCTGATTGTTAGGCCCTACTGGACCGTGTGTAATGGTGTACTGAAAGTGAAAGTTGCTCAGTCGTGTCCGACTCTTTGTGACCCCATGGACTATACAGTCCATGGACTTCTTCAGGCCATGGAGTGTGTATCCATTCCCTTCTCCAGGGGCTCTTCCCAACCCAGGGATCGAACCCAGGTCTCCCGCATTGCAGGCGGATTCTTTACCAGCTGAGCCACAAAGGAAACCCAAGAATACTGGAGTGGGTAGCCTATCCCTTCTCCAGCATGGTGTACTAGATAAAACTATTTTAAAGCATGTTATTTAAATATGTTAGATGGAAAGCCACTCCAGTAGTCTTGCCTGGGAAATCCCATGGACAGAGGAGCCTGGTAGGCTGCAGTCCATGGGGTCCCCAGGAGTCGGACACAACTTTCACTTTCACTTTTCACTTTCACACATTGGAGAAGGAAATGCAACCCACTCCAGTGTTCTTGCCTGGAGAATCCCAGGGATGGGGGAGCCTGGTGGGCTGCCGTCTATGGGGTCGCACACAGTCGGACACGACTGAAGTGACTTAGCAGATATATCAAGTGCCCTGAGTCCTGATGTTAGGTGAAGCCCACTTTTGGGGTACAGCAGAACACGGGGGATTTTGGCAACCCAAGGAGTATGTGTTTTCACAATAATCCTGCTACAAGAAGCTTTGTTTTCTTAGACATTTAGAGAAAAACAGATGAAATGGGTAGCTTCTAATTATCCTCCTCATTGTTCTTGTTGAGCCATATTAAAGTCAATTTTTTTTTTGAAACTTCAGAATGTGGGTTATGGAATCCCTTCTCTTGCCTTTCATTTTAAATTTCTTTTGGCAGATCTTTGCACATTGTTCCTAATTTCTGAAACGTTGTGTGTGCGTTAAGCCGCTCAGTCGTGTCTGACTTTGAGACTCCATGGACTGTAACCTGCCAGGTTCCTCTGTCCATGAAATTCTCTAGGCAAGAATACTGGAGTGAGTTGCCATTCCCTTCTCCAGGGGATCTTCCTGACTCAGGGATTGAACCCAGGTCTCCCTCATTGCAGGCAGATTCTTTACCTTCTGAGCCACCATGGAAATCCTGAAATGTTACTCTCTCCTAGTAAGCAGATCTTTAACTTTTTTCATGATTCTAGCATGGAAAGACTTTTTTCCCTTTTAAATCTGAGATGGACTTGTGACCTGATTTCACCAGTGAAAAGGGAAGGAAGTGGTACTGTTTTGCTGCTGCTGCTAAGTTGCTTCAGTCGTGTCCGACTCTGTGTGACCCCATAGACAGAAGCCCACCAGGCTCCCCCGTCCCTGGGATTCTCCAGGCAAGAACACTGAAGTGGGTTGCCATTACCTCCTCAAATGCATGAAAGTGAAAAGTGAAAGTGAAGTAGCTCAGTCGTGTCCGACTCTTAGCGACCCCATGGACTTCAGCCTACCAGGCTCCTCCGTCCATGGGGTTTTCTAGACAAGAGTACTGGAGTGGGGTACTGTTCTAGGCTTAGACTTTAAGAAGTCTAGTAGCTTCTAATCCTCTCCTGGAGTACAGCTGCTATGATGTAAGGAGCCCAAACAAGACTATGAAGTGACTGATCACCACGTGCCAAGAGACCTGGGAGAATGAAAGACAAGCTTAGATGTCCCTGCCCCAGGTGGGCCCTTGCTGAATGCTACTACCTGAGTGACCTCAGCCACTGCCACAGTCGTGGAGCAGCAGAACTCCCCAGTTCGGCCATACAATTACGACAAATTAAAAAAAAGTATGTGTTGTTTTAAGCTAGTGAATTTTAAGCTAGTGGTGTGGAAAGACTGAGGGCAGGAGGAGAAGAGAACGATGGAGGATGAGACTGTTGGATGGCATCACTGACTCGATGGATATGGGTTTGAGTGAACTCCGGGAGTTGGTGATGGACAGGGAGGCCTGGCGTGCTGCAGTCCATGGGGTCGCAAAGAGTCGAACATGACTGAGCTACTGAACTAAACTGACGTTGTTCAGTCACTAAGCTGTGTCTAACTCTTTGAGACCCCATGGACTGCAGCACGCCAGGCTCCCCTGTCCTTCACTATCTCTCGGAGTTTCCTCGGATACATGTCCATCGAATGAGTGATGTTATCTAATCATCTCACCCTCTGTCACCCCCTTCCCCTCCTGCCTTCGGTTGTTCCCAGCATCAAGGTCTTTTCTGGTGAGTGGTCTTTTTTCTCTTTGCATCAGGTGGCCAAAATATTGGAGCTTCAGCTTCAGCATCAGTCCTTCCAATGAATATTCAAGGTTGATTTCCTATAGGATTGATTGATTTGATCTCCTTGCTGTCCAAGGGACTCTCAAGAGTCTTCTCCAGCACCACAATTTGAAAGCATAAATTGTTTGGTGCTCAGCCTTTTGTGGTCCAATTCTCACATCTGTACATGACTACTGGAAAAAATTACACAAGAATAATAAATATTAATAAATGAAATATTTAAAAGGACAAATCAATGTACAATTTCAATTCACAATAATATTGGCTATAAATGAAATAAGCGAGATAACATAAATGGATCGCAACACTTATCTAGAGAAGTCAGAAAAGGCTTCCAAGGAGAAATGGTGCTTGACTTGAATTTTGAAGACTGAAACAGAGTTTCTGGGCAGAGGAGGGGGAAAGAGTCTTTTAGGTGGAATGAGCTGCCTGGAAGATGACTTGGAGGCATAAAATAACAGGACCTCCTCAAGGGGGCTTATAACATTGACAAGGGTTTAGTCTGATGGTCTAGAGAGCAACTCTAAAATTAGGAGGAATAATAGCAGAGATCTCACACTTTTCCTTCTTTTGTATCATTTTGTCAGGGGAAAAGACCTTGTAATTGATGCATTTCACCTACTTATATTCTACACAGCCAAACATTTTCTCAAGTATTAATGAGACAAAAGGAACTGCTTTTGTTGAAAGGCGTCGTCTGATCTTCATTTACTATCCTAGCAAAATGATTAATCCATTCCAGAAACAAAAACAATGACATAGTCATGTTATAAACATTAATTCCTCAAGAGATTCATCTGTGGACCACCTTGGAGGCTCCCGAGGACCACCAGGCAGGCCTGGTCTGGGCAAGATTACGAAGCGGTTGGAGGTTATCATGGTGTCATGGCCTCCCATCTCTGTGCCTTCAATCTGGCGTCTCAGTAGCATGGAGCTCTCATCTCCGTGGAAATCTACTTCCTAGAAAGGGCCAGATACACATGTTCTTACTTAGAAGTATGAGCCCAGAAAGAGGAGTGTGACCACCCTTCAAGAGGGATTAACCAACATGTCTATTTTACTTCTCAGAAGACAAGGATTTAAACTAAAGAAATCATTCTGTGATGGTAGAATTTTTTTTAAAAATAAGCAATTTGGGATGAAAGAATTTGGAGTTGTGGGGAGGGAAGAGAATATGCTGCCTTCTGAATATCCCTATGATTACATGTTGCTAAGAGTCTGACCATGCCGCTCATAGCCAATCCATTCAAGGAGATGCTGGAAGAAATCTGTTATATTCAAACACAAGACCAAGTGCTGTAGAGAATATAACGGTTAAAAACAGTCCCTGCCCTCAAGGAGCTTGACTTCCCTTGTGGCTCAGATGGTAAAGAATCTGCCTGCAATGCAGGAGATCCAAATCCGATCCCTGGGTTGGAAAGATCTCCTGGAGAAGGGCATGGCAACCCACTCCAGTATTCTTGCCAAGAGAATTCCATGGACAGAGGAACCTGGCGTGTTACAGTCCATGGTTCACAAAGAGTCAAACACCACTGAGTGACTAACACACACAAGGAGCTCACAGTCCAGTAAAGGCGATAAGAATTGGCAATGGATCACAATAAAGCAAGGCCTTCCCCGGTGGCTCAGTGGGTAAAGAATCCTCCTGCAGTGCAGGAGATACAGGAGGCCTAGGTTTGATCCCTGGCTCTGCAAGATACCCTGGATAAGGAGTTGGCCACCTGCTCTAGTATTCTTGACTGAAAAATCGCTTGGACAGAGGAGCCAGGCAGGCTACAGTTCACAGTGTCACAAAGAGTGACACTGAGCATCTAAGCTCAGGACATGATTGAGCATCTAAGCAAGCAAGCAACAATAAAGTAAGGCAGAATTAATCACAGATAAATACACACAGAAAGTACTATAAGGGATTATCCCCTCCCTCCCCAAAAAGAAATAACTATTTCTAAAGTGTAAATGGAGAAGGCAATGGCAATCCACTCTAGTACTCTTGCCTGGAAAATCCCATGGATGGAGGAGCCTGGTAGGCTGCAGTCCATGGGGTTGCAAAGAGTTGGACACGACTGAGCAACTTCATTTTCATTTTTCACTTTCATGCATTGGAGAAGGAAATGGCAACCCACTCCAGTGTTCTTACCTGGAGAATCCCAGGGATGTAGGAGCCTGGTGGGCTGCCATCTATGGGATCGCACGGAGTCGGACACGACTGAAGTGACTTAGCAGCAGCAGCAGCAGCAGCAGCAAAGCATAAAAGTCATGAAAATGAAATAGTGGTTAAGCATGGAGGAGGCAGAGGGCCAAGAGGAAACGTGTAGCTGATATGTTTGGGAAAAAGGAGGCTCATGAAATTTAATAACTTCCCAAGGTAAATTTGTTAGTGGCTGGCATGGCTGGAGCTTAAGGTGAGTGAAGGCATGTAGTGGGTGGAGTTGCAAGGGTCACACTTCAGTTTTGTGCTAGGAAGCTTAGTTTGCTATTCTGGAAATAAGGGGAGTCACCGAAGGCTTCTGTTTATAGAGTGGAGTGTATAGGCAGATGAAATATGATATGATACGTATTTAAGATGGTTTCTCTGATATCAAAAAGGATGGGTTAGAAAGGACAGAGATTGCAGGCAAGGAGATATATTACAATGACTTAGCCATCCGTTTATCTACTTGATCAACAAAAATTAAATCAGTGTCTACTATTTGCCAGTAGTTAGATAAATCTATGACACCACCCTTATGGCAGAAAGTGAAGAGGAACTCAAAGTCCTCTTGATGAAAGTGAAAGAGGAGAGTGAAAAGGTTGGCTTGAAGCTCAACATTCAGAAAACGAAGATCATGGCATCTGGTCCCATCACTTCATGGGAAATAGATGGGGAAACAGTGGAAACCGTGTCAGACTTTATTTTTTGGGCTCCAAAATCACTGCGGATGCTGATTGCAGCCATGAAATTAAAAGACGCTTACTCCTTGGAAGGAAAGTTATGACCAGACTAGATAGCATATTAAAAAGCAGAGACATTACTTTGCCAACCAAGGTCCGTCTAGTCAAGGCTATGGTTTTTCCCGTGGTCATGTATGGATGTGAGAGTTGGACTGTGAAGAAGGCTGATCGCCAAAGAATTGATGCTTTTGAACTGTGGTGTTGGAGAAGACTCTTGAGAGTCCCTTGAACTGCAAGCAGATCCAACCAGTCCATTCTAAAGGAAATCAATCCTGGGTGTTGATTGGAAGGACTGATGCTGAAGCTGAAACTGCAATACTTTGGCCACCTCATGCGACGAGTTGACTCCCTGGAAAAGAGTCTGATGCTGGGAGGGATTGGGGGTGGGAGGAGACGGGGACGACAGAGAATGAGATGGCTGGATGGCATCACCGACTCGATGGACATGAGTTTGAATGAACTCTGGGAGTTGGTGATGGACAGGGAGGCCTGGCGTGCTGTGGTTCATGGGGTCGCTAAGAGTCGGACACGACTGAGCGATTGAACTGACTGACTGACTGATTGCAATAACCCAGTAAAGAGTATGAGATACGTAGAGTGAGGAAGGAAGGTGGCAGCAGAGGATGCAGGTAGAGCGCATCTGATAACTTCCCTTTGGTAATTTTCTCTAATGCGGAGCATGGTCCTTCCACAGTTGCCCAAGTTGACTCTCTATTCAGCAACTGGCTGATTGCCAGAAGACAGAGTGTGGGTAACAGTGAGGCTCTGGGAGGGGCCTTTGGTCTCTGGCAGCCAACCCTGGGCAGAAGTGGAGGTTCTGAATCCAGAGCTCCTCTGAAGTGCAGAGGGAAGAGAAGCTTCTACAGACATCTCCATCTCACTTATGCCCTGTCTCTAATAAGACCCTATAATTGCCTGTGTGTCTTGTTCCCAGACTCTCTCTCTCTGCAGAATTACAGGGATCTGGGATTTGAGCTGGAAACCAGAGAATTAGGCTCAATGCTTTTCTGCAAATTACAGAGAATAAATATCTAAATATAAAATTAACCACAAAACTTCTAAACCACAGATGTAACTGATATCAGCCTCTGGCAGCCTTTGGAAATGTCCTCTCTCCAACGGTGCTAACCTGGGAATGTGGACCAAAAATCAGGATGGTGTTGATCAAAGGGTATATCCCAGTCACATTTGCAAATATCCATTATGACATCATGATCAGTACCGGTCATAGAAAATACGGGTATTTTCTTTTTCACTTGTTACATGTGTATTTTACATTCATACTCTGTCTCTCCCCTACCTCATATGAGGTTTGCTGCTGCTGCTGCTGCTAAGTCACTTCAGTCGTGTCTGACTCTGTGTGACCCCATAGACAGAAGCCCACCAGGCTCCCCCATCCCTGGGATTCTCCAGGCAAGAACACTGGAGTGGGTTGCCATTTCCTTCTCCAATGTGTGAAAGTGAAAAGTGAAAGTGAAGTCGATCAGTCGTGTCCGACCCTTAGCGACCCCATGGACTGCAGCCTACCAGGCTCCTCCATCCATAGGATTTTCTAGGCAAGAGTACTGGAGTGGCTTGCCATTGCCTTCTCCGCATATGAGGTTTATTGGAGGTTAATTTTACAAGATAGTGATTCAATTCAGTTCAGTTTAGTCGCTCAGTCGTGTCAGACTCTTTGCGACCCCATGAATCACAGCACGCCAGGCCTCCCTGTCCATCACCAACTCCCGGAGCTCACTCAAACTCATGTCCATCGAGTCGGTGATGCCATTCAGGCATCTCATTCTCCGTCGTCCCCATCTCCTCCCACCCCCAATCCCTCCTAGCATCAGACTCTTTTCCAGTGAGTCAACTCATCGCATGAGGTGGCCAAAGTATTGAAGCTTCAGCCTCAGCATCAGTCCTTCCAATGAACACCCAGGATGGATCTCCTTTAGAATGGCAACAGTATATCCAGAAGAGACCTTGACTGAAATGAAAGGGTAACTGACGTGTTGTAGAAATGAATGCAAAGACTCTCAGGACTTTCTGTCTCCTCACTTGGGGAAGAGGATGAGACTGTCTTGGTTTGTAGGAAGACAGTTGCATCTTGGCAGACTGAAACATAGAGTTGTTTTATTGTTGTGTGTGAAAAGTGAAAGTGTTAGTTGCTCAGTCATGTCCAACCCTTTGTGACCTCATGGACTGTAGCCTGCCAGGCTCCTCTGCCCATAGAATTCTCCAGGTAAGAATACTGGAGTGGGTTGCCATTCCCTTCTCCAGGGGATCTTCCTGATCCAGGGATCAAACCCAGGTCTCCTGCATTGCTGGTAGATTCTTTACCAGCTGAGCCATCAGAGAAGCCCTTTTATTGTTGTGTGGAAGTTCAAATAACTGTAGAGGACATGTATGGTGGCTGAGATCCAAAGGTATGGATAGTGTCAGATTTTAGCTACTGACTCTTAGGCCTCAACCCACACTTTTATATTCTTTTGGGTGATTCTGGGGCTGGGGCCGTTCCAACCATATTTCTACTTTGCCAGCTGGCTCTCTGTTATAAGCCTGGAGAAGAAAAAAGAGAATGCTTCTTCTTGTACGCTTCTAGTTCCTGTGAGGGCGACCCTAGCAATGCTTAATTTCAGGAGTGAAAAGGTTTTCCTGTGCCAGCAGGTGAGTCCAATTTGCACTTTTCCAACGATTGCTAGAACCATCCTCATTTACCTACCAGGGATGAGAGTACCTGATGGACAGTGACTTTTTTGCAGAGACCCAGGTCCATTCTGCGGGGCTTCTTACCAAGAGTCTAGACGTTTAATAATTTTATTTCACAGTTCCAACCTTTGTTCTCCCAGGCCTAAGGGTGGTAGCTACATTCTGAAGTTGCTACCTTTGTAATACTTGAGTGTTCTTTTTCTGGCTTTTCAATTATGTTGGTGAATGAAGAGTATCTAGCAGAAAAGTTTCATTTGGAAATATGAGTGAAGATTTTCTACGTAAGAAAAGAACTGAGTTTCAAATATGGATCTTTTGGTTCTCTCAGTTTCCGTAGTTGCAAAGGGGCCACCTACCTGTAAAGTTACCAGTAAGCATCTCTTAGCAAGATAGATTCGGCTGATGTTTTATTTTGGCTGATGTCATTGTTTGCCTACTTTATTTTTGTATGAAACTCTCTCTGCTTGAGCAACCTTGGGCAAACTGTCTCCTAATGGGATCTTGCCCGACACAGTGGTTAATAAGCCTGCTTGTTATAGATGGATCAACTTTAAACAGGGCATCGGCAATCAAAAATTCGAATCCCACCGCCTGTGATTTTCTAACTCAGTGCACAGATGAGTAACATGGTATTTTTTGTGACTTAGAGTCCTCTGGAATAAATGAGGAAGATGGTATCTGTTCAGGCCTGTCTGAAAGGTTTGGGTGGGAACTGGAAACACTTTGTGTAAGTCAATGCTTGGTCAGTTTTAAGGAACTACATGTGTTTCAGGGGTTATGATGACAAAAGCTCAAGACGGTCGAACGAAAGCATCAGCCTCCCTCTGTCCCACTAAGAGATGCTTACTGGTAACTTTTCAGGTCACTGGCTCCTTTGCAACTGATGCAAACTGAGAGGACCAAGAGGTCCATAGATGAGTCTTAGTGCTTTTTTTAGATAGAAAATCTCTACTCATATTTCCAAATGAACCTCATCTCTTCCCAACTGCTACCTCCAAATGTTACCAATGTTCTATTTTAGTCTTGCCCAGTTATGAGAAAAATGTCAACATTATTATTGTTGCTATTTCGCTCTTCTATTCTAGATTAAATGTGGTTCTCTTACTTATAAAGCTTGCTTGGTTTTCTTGCTATCGAGTCTGGATTCTAATTACATTTCTGCCTCTTGCTAACTATAAGCCAGTTATTTTACCCTTCCTGGTCTCAATTCCCTAATCTACTAATTGGAAAAAAAACATACTATCTGTCTCACGGGGCTTTTAAATCTCACATAAAAGTGCTTTATAAATTCCAAAGTGCTAGAAGGGATGCTACTATTATTTTTGGTAGTGTTCATAATAGGAATTTAGAATTGTTTAAAAAGGATCCTGTAAGCAGTGTCTGGAAATAACACCTTATAAATTAGCATTAAAGTTTTTTGTTTCAAACCTTTTACATTGATGTATATCAAATACATGCTAGTAAAATACACGGTATTGAATTTCAACAGTTAGTTTCTGGAACAAGATCAGACATTTCAGTATATTTCCAGTCAGTTTTGATCTCATGAATTTGTCTTAATACTGCAACCACTTGCTTGTGTCTGAAATAGTGATTACACAGAAGAAACATTCGTGTCAAGAAGGAAAGACTGATAAATGAACACTCAAAGATTCCAGAACCAGGAACAACTGATTTCAAGGTTTTAAATATCAGAGGTGTATGTGCTAGAAGCAACATGCATGATAGGACTGCAAACAGCAGCAAGGGAAACACCACAGAACAAATTATTTCTCTGGGGGTCTCCAAAATAACTATGCATCAACCAAGGCTTCCATGCCTACATTTTTCTTTTGGCTACTATTTTCAGCTGCTTCCAGACACAAGGAGGAAAAGAGGATGGCATCAATTGTCTGCAGAATTCATGTTACCAGGCAGTAAAGGCTCATTACATACTTATTAATTCATGAGAAATCAGTTATGCCTGATTTATGTGTGTTGGCTATCTACAGTGAATGGATTCACTGAGTAATTGTTGAACAGTTGAAAGATGGAAGGATATTGTTCATTTAAGAAAGAACAGAGACATAATTTCCTGTGTGTCTGTGTTACTTTCATTTCCACTATGAAACTGACTTCCCTGGTGGCTCAGATGGTAAAGAATCTGTTTGCAATGTAGAAATCCTTAGTTTGATCCCTGGGTTGGGAAGATCCCCTGGAGAAGAAAATGGCAACCCATTCCAGTATTCTTGCTTGGGAAATCCCATGGACAGTGGGGCTTGGTGGGCTACATTCCATGGGGTCGTGAAGAGTCAGACATGACTGAGCAACTAACACTTTCTTTAATAAGACAATTGAACCAACTCCTGCCAAAATATCACACATAAAATGCTTAACAGTCATGTAGTCTCGAAATCACATTCCAGGCTGTTTCGTGATGGAAAGGGCATATGTTCAAACATAGAAAGTAGGGCAAATCAATCTTCCTTATGGTGAATCACTGGATGTCTCTCCAACTGTGAAGATCATAAGAAGAAGTAATTTTAGCTTTTTATTAGATTTTCCCCTAGATAGATTAGAAATAGTTTACAGATCTCCCTACAGCTTTCCCAGATCATTCCCTTGAAAAGGATGCCTTAATTTAAGGCTGCTATTTCATGGGAGTGGGGGAGGTTCTGTCATTTAGAACTTCAGTTAGACCTGTGTGCCAGAGACCCACAAAACTGTCATCTGTGTTTGTAGGTGTAAAGCTGTTCAAACATGATGGCTTTTTAGATGTTTTACTTCCAGGACATACCAGGTTTTCTAGCGAATTAGCTCCTTTTCCAGTTGTCTTCGTGTAGCATTGGTTTATGATTTGTCACACAATATCAAACTTAGGAGGGCTTCCCAGATGGCTCAGTGGTAAAAGAATCTGCCTACGCTGGTGGCTCAGCTAGTAAAGAAACTGCTTGCAATGCGGGAGACCTGGGTTCAGTTCCTGGGTTGGGAAAATCCCTTGGAGAAGGGAACAGTATTCTTGCCAGGAGAATTTCATGGACTGTATAGTCTATAGGATTGCAAAGAGTCGGACATGACTGAGAGATTTTCACTTTCACAATGCAGGAGGTGTGGGTTCAAACCCTGGGTTGGGAAGATCTTCTGGAGAAAGAAATGGCCACCCACTCCAATATTCTTGCCTGGAAAATCCCATGGACAGAGTACCCTGTCAGTCTATAGTCATGGGGAGGCAAAGAGTTGGACATGACTTAATGACTAAATAACAACAGCTTCTCAGGGTTAAGTCTAATGAGTTATAACATATAAAGTGCTTCAAACAGTTCCTGGCACATGGTAAGTGCTCAAAGAATGTAAACAAATATTAACTTTGTTTTTATTAGTGTTTGATCAGTATTTGTTTCTGCTCTAGAAGATTTTTACCTGATATAAGTATTTAATACAAGATTTTCATATTATATTATGTAGTATACATAATATATGACATATACTATATGAAGCTATTATTATTATGTTATTTTGTGGTATAATATATATTATATTGTGGTTCAAGAAAATGATGATGTTTCAGAAATTCTTTAAATTTCATCATAGATTTGGTAACACTGATTTCAGTTCAGTTCAGTTGCTCAGACGTGTCTGACTCTTTGTGACCCCATGAACTGCAGCACGTCAGGCCTCCCTGTCGATTACTGGCTCCAGGAGTCCACCCAAACCCATGTCCATAGAGTCGGTGATGCCATCCAACCAGCTCATCCTCTGTTGTCCCCTTCTCCTCCTGCCCCCAATCCCTTCCAGCATCAGGGTCTTTTCCAATGAGTCAACTCTTCGCATGAGATGGCCAAAGTATTGGAGTTTCAGCTTTAGTATCAGTCCTTCCAATGCACACCCAGGACTGATCTCCTTTAGGATGGACTGGTTGGATCTCCTTGCAGTCCAAGGGACTCTCAAGAGTCTTCTCCAACACCACAGTTCAAAAGCATCAACTCTTCGGCGCTCAGCTTTCTTTATAGTCCAACTCACATCCATACATCCATACATGAAAAACCATAGCCTTGACAAGACAGACCTTTGTTGGCAAAGTATTGTCTCTGCTTTTTAATATGCTGTCTAGGTTGGTCATAGCTTTCCTTCCAAGGAGTAAGCATCTTTTAATTTCATGGCTGCAATTAGCATCTGCAGTGATTTTGGAGTCCCCCAAAATAAAAGTCAGCCACTGTTTCCACTGTTTCCCCAACTATTTGCCATGAAGTGATGGGACCAGATGCCATGACCTTATTTTTCTGAATGTTGAGCTTGAAGCCAACCTTTTCACTCTCCTCTTTCACTTTCATCAAGAGGCTCACTGATTATTTGGAAGGTAGAAATGGTCCCCTACATATTACAGAATGCAAACTGGACTGGACTGACATTTCTAAAGTGGATGTTGGCTTAAACTTAAAATGACCAGCGTTTTTGTCACCCTCTTTCTCAGATAATTACAACAATTACATTGTGAAGCAGGACTGATAGGTGGAGTTTCTACACATTAAAAAAGAGAGGCTTGAGTGAATTGCATGTCTTCTCAAAGCTTTATTATTATTTTTAGTCACTGACTGGGCATTTTGAGTTATCTCTAAATGAAAACTTAAGAAAGTTCCTATTAGTGACACAAAGAAAGACCCTTTATTATTTAAGGAAAAAAATAACCCCTGTAAAGTACACATTGGCAAAAGGAAGAAAATTCTAACCCTAAATACCTACCTTGTTTTATCTCTGTCAATACAACCAAGAGTTTAATTTAGGTTTACACACACATACAAAGGAAGATTCAAGTGTGAGACTCAAATAGTAAAAAAAAAAAAAAAAATTCTGGGTTTCCCTGGTGGTTCTGTGACAAAGAATCTGTCTGCCAATGCAGGGGACATGGGTTTAATCTCTGATCCAAGAAGATCCCCGATGACTTCAAGGAACTAAGCCTCTGAGCCACAGCTACTGAGCCTTTGCTCTAGAGCCGGGAGCCTCAACTCCTGAAGCCTGTGCGCCCTGGACCTTGTGTTCTGCATCAGGGGAAGCCACTGCAACGAGAAGCCTGTGCACCGCAGCTAGAGAGCCGCCCTCGCTCATCAAAACTAGAGAAAAGCCTGTGCAGCGACGAAGACCCAACACAAACAAAAATATTAGAAACACATTATTTTCTTTTTTTTGCCACTATCTGTGAGTATATATCCCATGTGTGATAAGCCTGAGATACCCAGGAACTGTATGCGAGATACACATTACAGTGAAAGTGAAAGTTGCTCAGTCATGTCTGACTCTTTGCGACCCTATGAATGATAGAGTCCATGGAATTCTCCAGGCCAGAATACCTGAGTGGGTAGCCTTTCCCTTCTCCAGGGGATCTTCCCAACCCAGGGATCAAACCCACGTCTACCCGCATTGCAGGCAGATTCTTTACCAGCTGAGCTACCAGGGAAGCCCATACATTATAGTATCATGTTAAAAGGGCCTTCCCCTTACACCCCCCCACCCCCACCGCGGCAATAAGCTAATCCCTTTGGTTCTAGGTACTCATTCTGTGCTTAGTTCACATTTCAGTCACCAAAATGAATGGATACACATGCTCTGTGATGTCAAATTGACTTGCCTTCCTCTTGAATAGTGGTGGCCAAAATGTATTCCTACTTTCAACATATCAAATTTGCCCATTATCCTCAGAGAAGCAGGCTGGCTTTTCTTCCCTGGGAAGAAGTTCTCCTGTAACAAGGGACACTCCAGGACAATGTGAAAATTAGAGGTTCGAAACATCTGACAAAGAATATTCAGTGTTCAGTGAGAGAGTATGAGCGCAAGAGTGTGTTTGTGACAGATGAGAAAGAGAGAAAGGAAAATCCCTTTGTAAACAACCATTGAAATGCGACTTCAAATACCCTGTGTTTCTGGGAAGAAAGCCTCTATGTAAAATAAAGTATCGTCCCTCCAGTAAGTTGTAAATTAAGTTAATAAAAACAAATCGAAGCCGAGGGCCAACCCTTTCTGGAGGCCTCTGTGAGAGTTGGACTCAGGCAACCTTTTCCATGAGAAAAAACGATTGATTGTGGGAATGTAATGATTTCTTTCGATTTATTTCTGCCTCAGACACATGATGAATCAGGGAATCATGTCACTCTTTCTCTCTTGTCTTCTCTCTCTTTAATCTTCCTTAAAAAGTTTTCCCTTTCTCTTCTCAAAGTAAAACAAATAAAGTTCCCCAATCTTCCCACCTTTGGGGGCCCAGTTGCAAGTGAGTAGATTTGTCATGGACCATTCAGTGTTCTTGAATTAGAGCAGAGCTGAGGCTGCTCAGGAGTCTGTAATAGAGATAAAAGTGGGTTGTCCAGCTCAAAAAAGAATCTGTTTTTCTATGACTGCACCTCAGGAAAGGTCAAATAGGATTAATTTTTTTTTTTTTTCAGTTGACCAGAACAAAGATAAATGACTTGATTTTCAGGGCAAATTTGGTTATGTCAAACCAAGTAGCACCAGAAATATGATCGATTAACCTCTGGAGAGTCAATGGCATATTTCATTTCTCTCCCTTGGGTGTCACCATGGGTATGGGGCTGTCTTTCAGGATGATGGATTTATAGGGATTCCCGAATGTCTGTGAATGCCCTTCACCCACCTTGCTGAGATTAGTCGTCTGAACAAATGGTTTGAAGGTTTTGTATGAAGATGCTATAAAAAGAGTCATTGGTGTCTCTTGTTTATAGCAGTTATTAAGCATATGGGTTGTGTGCTGTGCTTGCTGTTCTTAGTCGCTCAGTCGTGTCTGACTATTTGTGACCCCATGAACTATAGCCCATCAGGCTCTCTGTCCTTGGGGATTCTCCAGGCAAGAATACTGGAGAGGGTTGCCATGCCCTCCTGCAGGGGATCTTCCCACCCCCTGGATCGAACTCATGTCTCCTGCATTGCAGTCAGATTCTTTACCATCTGAGCCATCAGGGAAGCGTATGGGTTGATGGGAGACTTAAATTCAAGAATTGATGTCATTGAAAATAAGAGCCATGTTTGAGAGTCTTAAATTATCTGGAGAGTTCAAATAGAGATGTCTAATTTGAAGAAGATCTTTATTTTCCTACAGATTTTCTGGGAGTATATTTTTCTATAGTTTTCCTTCCATGTGTTTTATTTTATGTATTTCTACCTGCTGTGCAGAATGGAATTGGTAAGAAGGAATATGTGAGAATAAAAGCAAAATGGAGATTGTTTGTAGAGAATAAAAATAATCATGGAAAGCAGTTGTCATTCCCAGTGTTCTGACCTAATATTGGTGAGGGGACAGCAAGGAGTGTGAAAGCTGCTGCCATCTTCTCTAGGTCTTTCCACTTCACTACAGAGTGAAGTAAGGAAACAAAAAGCAAAAATTGCATATTAACACATATGTGTGGAATCTAGAAAGATGGGACGGATGGACCTGTTTGCAGGACAGGAATAAACGTGCAGACATAGAGAATGGACACGTAGGCACAGGGGGTAGGGGGAAGGTAAGATAAATTGGGAGAGTAGCACTGTCATCTATACACTACCATGTGTACAACAGCTAGCCAATGGGAAGCTCCCACACAGTACAGGGAGCTCTGGGATGACCTACAGGGTTGGAATGGGGAGGGGTAGGAGGGAGGCTCAAGAGGGAGGGGACATATGTATACATATAGCTGATTCACTTTGTTGTACAGCAGAAAGCAACGCAACATTGTAAAGCAGTTGCTGCTGCTGCTGCTAAGTCACTTCAGTCGTGTCCGACTCTGTGTGACCCCATAGACGGAAGCCCACCAGGCTCCCCCATCCCTGGGATTCTCCAGGCAAGAACACTGGAGTGGGTTGCCATTTCCTTCTCCAATGTGTGAAAGTGAAAAGTGAAAGTGAAGTCGCTCAGTTGTGTCCGACCCTTAGCGACCCCACGGACTGCAGCCTACCAGGCTCCTCCATCCATGGGATTTTCTAGGCAAGAGTACTGGAGTGGCTTGCCATTGCCTTCTCTGTTGTAAAGCAGTATATTCCAATTAAAGCAAAACAAAACAAAAAACCAGAACAGCACACTGGCTGAAAATTGCATTATTTATTTCTAAGGGAAATAACAAGTAAAATACAAGAGAAACAAATGTATATATTTAAGAATCTTCTAGTGAGAGACTGGCTGAATTAGTTAAGATGATCACTTTGAAGAGTCTACCCAGAACATGATAAAGGGGGTGGGATCAAATGATCACAGAGACTGTAATACAATGTGATAAACCTGAAACTGGAGAATTGTAAATTAAACACTGCCAGGAGGACAGAAGAATGGATTGATCTACTAAGGAAGGGGAAAAGGAGTAGGGTGTTAAGTGGAGAGGAGCTTTCTAAGGAGGTGAAAGCGTGAGCCTTGAAGCATGAGTAAGATACAAGTTTTTTAGTGGAGACACAGACAGAACAGACTAGGGACACAGGGCGGGGGAGAGGAAGGAGAGGGTGGGATGTATGGAGAGAGTAATATGGAAACATACATTACCATATGCAAAATAGACAGCCAATGGGAATTTGGTGTCTGACTCATGGGCCTCAAACCAGAGCTCTGTAACAACCTAGAGGGGTGGGATGGGGAGGGAGGTGGGAGGGATCTTCAAGAGGAAAGGGACATAGATACACCTACAGCTGATTCATGTTGATGTTTGGCAGAAACCAACACAATACTGCAAAGCAATTATCCTTCAATTAAAAATAAATAAATTTAATTTTTTAAAATGCTGACTTTTTAAAAGAAAAAGGATAAAAAAATGAGGAAGCAGGTTAAGAGGAGGTTGTGGGCGATAAGTTACTTCATTCAACAAATATATACATAGTGCCGACCATATGTTGGGCATTGTTCTAGCGTATTTTGGCTGGTAGTGTTCTCTGGACGTGTTCCTTGAGAAACCTTGTGGGAAGATAGTGAACAAGATAATACTAAACAGGGAAAGGAATGGGAAGTCTGGAGGGAGAAAACTCTTTTAGGTAGGTGATCAAGAATGTTTTCACTGAGAACCAAAATTTTGAGTAGCAGTCTGAAGGGAACAAGGAGCTCCGTAGGTGGCTCAGTGGGTAAAGAATTCTGCTTGCAATGCAGGAGACGTGTGTTCAATCCCTGGGTTGGGAAGATCCCATTTAGGGGGGCGTGGCAACCCACTCCAGTATTCTTGCCTGGAAAATTTTATGGACAGTGGAGTCTGCTGGTCTATAGTCCATGGGGTTGCAAAGAGTCAGACACGACTGCAGTGAGTGAGCTTGCATGCTGAAGGGAACAAAGGAGCAAGCCTGGCTCCTGCGGAAAGAACATTCTAGACAGGACAAGCGAAGGCCCCAAGGTGAGAGCAGGTCTCGGAGAGCTCTGGACTGCTGTGGCTGGAGCAGAGAGGAGGGTGGGGGTACTGTGAGGGCTGAGATTTGCCCAACATATGGTTGGCACTATATATATATTTGTGGAATGAAGGAACTTATTGCCCATAGCCTCATTTCCTCTTCTTAACCCACTTCCTCATTTTTTAACCCTTTTTCTTTAAAAAGGGAGGAGTTTTGAATTTGAGGCAAGACATTGGTCTTTTCTCTGAATGAGAAGGGAAGATGCTGGAAGGTTTTGAACAGAGGTGTGACATGGTCTGGTATGATTTCATAGGATCTCCCTAGCTGCCGCCCTGAGAACTTCTATTTTTGTACCACTTTACAGTTGTAAAGTGCTTTCACACACCATACCACACAGCTCCTCATTCCCCAAGGAAGTAACTAAAGCTTGTGTCCAAATAACCAACTTGAATTCTTTTTTTTTAAAGATTTTTTTTATATGGATCATTTTTTAAAGTCTATATTGAATTTATTACAATATTATTTCTGTTTTAAGTTATTATTATTAGTTGGCCTAGAGGCCTGTGGGATCTTAGGTCCCTGACCAGGGATCAAACCTGCACCCCCTGCATTGGAAAGAGAAGTCTTAACCACTGAACTGCCAGGAAACTCCCCTGGCCTGAAATTTTATAGCTAAGAAGGAGTTACACCAGAATCCATCACCCTTGGCAGGATCTAAGTTGGAGCTGTTTCCATCAAATGCCGTTGTCCCCACGGTTGTAGGAAACACACAGGGACACACAGATAAAGGGAAACTTCAAAAGTCCCAGTTTGTTTATTTCATTTCCTCTTTCTTTCCTTTTCTTTCCTCCTTCCACCAAAACATGTTCTTTAGGAAGTTGCTGTCCCCACCTCCTACTTCAAATGTTGTTTTGATGAAATGAAGCATCTGAATGATTAGATGGGTGAAATTAAGCTCTGAATCATTGATGTTGATGATCAAATGATTGACACCTAACGTTGGGCTGGAAGAAGCACAAGCTGGAATCAAGATTGCCGGGAGAAATATCAATAACCTCAGATATGCAGATGACACCACCCTTATGGCAGAAAGTGAAGAGGAACTCAAAAGCCTCTTGATGAAAGTGAAAGAGGAGAGTGAAAAGGTTGGCTTGAAGCTCAACATTCAGAAAACAAAGATCATGGCATCTGGTCCCATCACTTCATGGGAAATAGGTGGGGAAACAGTGGAAACAGTGTCAGACTTTATTTTTTTGGGCTCCAAAATCACTGCAGATGCTGATTGCAGCCCTGAAATTAAAAGATGCTTACTCCTTGGAAGGAAAGTTATGACCAGCCTAGATAGTATAGTAAAAAGCAGAGCCATTACTTTGCCAACCAAGGTCCATCTAGTCAAGGCTATGATTTTTCCCGTGGTCATGTATGGATGTGAGAGTTGGACTGTGAAGAAAGCTGATAGCCAAAGAATTGATGCTTTTGAACTGTGGTGTTGGAGAAGACTCTTGAGAGTCCCTTGGACTGCAAGGAGATCCAACCAGTCCATTCTAAAGGAGATCAATCCTGCGTGTTCATTGGAAGGACTGAGGCTAAAGCTGAAACTGCAATACTTTGGCCACCTCATGCGATGAGTTGACTCACTGGAAAAGACCCTGATGCTGGGAGGGATTGGGGGTGGGAGGAGACGGGGACGACAGAGAATGAGATGGCTGGATGGCATCACCAACTCTATGGACATGAGTTTGAGTGAACTCTGGGAGTTGGTGATGGACAGGGAGGCCTGGCGTGCTGTGATTCATGGGGTCGCGAAGAGTTGGACACGACTGAGCGACTGAACTGAACTGAAAGGTTGGCGATAGGTCAGGGGCTGGAGCTGGTCTTGTCTTTCAGTCTCAGAAAGTAATTCTAGCAATCAAGTAGATGTACCTGAGCATGTGTGTGCTAAATCGCTTTAGTCGTGTCCGACTCTTTACAACACTATGGACTGTAGCCAGGCCCCTCTGTCCATGGGATTCTCCAGGCAAGAACATTGGAATGGGTTACCATGTCCTCCCAGGGAATCTTGCCAATCCAGGAACTGAACCCAGGTCTCCTGCATTGCAGGTGGATTCTTTACCACTGAGCCACCAGGGAAGCTAGATGTACCTGGCTGCTCAAGATTTTGGGGTAGAAAGCCAATTATCAAGTTAAGGATAGATGGTGTGTTGTGTGTGTGTGTGTGTATGTGTGAAATTTCTTCCCATGTACTTTCTAGCTGACTACACTATTGCATTGAAAGGGGTAAGTGTATATGGGTAATGGATCATGTTTCCAATTCTTTCTTGTCCTCACCAGGAACATTTACCGGAATCTAGAAAAAAATTTGTTATTTTTAATGTTCAATGCTTTTTATGAATTTTTACCTTTTTTGGAGTTTTGTGTTAAAATTGCTCATTTTTAGCTCTTTAGTTGAAATGTATGAAATGTAATTAGTGCACTTAAATCTTGATGAATGTTTACAGAAACAAAGTTGTGGAACCACTACCCAGACCAAGATGTATAATTTTTTCCAGCATCCTAAAGGGCTCTTCTGTGCCCTTTCCCATAGACTGGCCCTATTTTAACTCAGAAGCTTATCTGTGGTTTTGGCCGTATCTTTGACTTTCCATTTTGGCTTGTCTTTGGCAAAATTTCATTCTGGTTCAAAATAGAATAGGTTGTGATTGTATGGTTATTATCAATGTCTCTTAGAAACATCTCTTTTTGATGAAACTATGTAAGAAAACACTAATTATAATTTATTTGCCATCCATGTGTGCTAACCAACAGAAGAGGATTTGGGGTCAAATACCACTAATTTTTTTTATTCAACACAAAAATACGACAACAAGCACTTGGAAACATAGTGCCAAACCCAAACTGCCTACTGCCCTCCCACTTATCATATGTTCTTCTAAGCCCACAAAATTGAAGAACTTAATGGAGCCCTCTGTTAGGGGAAAAAATAATCCTCATCACTTTTTAAATTTCTTGATATGGAATGTTTACCTAGCCACAAGTGATTTGGAGGAAGCTATTTTCAGCCATTTTTCATTTTACTCAAGCCAAAGAGAAAAATGACTGTGACTCCTGGTTGGGAAGATCAATATCCAGCTACCAAAAAAGCATCAGTATCAACTATAGATGTAGATTATCAACCAGTGATCACATTTATCATCTCCTCTTACTGAAGCCCATTATAAACGGGCTTCCCATGTGGTTCAGTGCTAAAGAATCTGCCTGCCAAGGCAGGAGATGTTAATTTGATCCCTGGGTCAGGAAGATCCCCTGGAGAAGAAAACGACAGAATCCCATGGACAAAGGAACCTGGCTGGCTATGGTCCAGAGGGTTGCAAAGAGCTGGACCCAACTGAGCTACTGAGCATATATGCACGCATATAGTATATACATGTATAGCTCATTGACCAGTAGTCATGTTTCCTACCTCTTTTTTACTGACCATTTTCACATTTGTATTTTTGATCATGTATATTTAATTCATATATATACTTATACATGTGGTAAACACCAATTTCTTAAAGGGCATTGATAAATATCTTTTGTGCATTTTTTCATACTTAGCACCTGGTTTTGGAATTTTAAGACTTTTTAAATGTTCTTAAAAAAGTATTCGAATGTTCTGTTGAGTCCCAAATCTATTGTCACATAGTCGTGAACAAATAGACAAAGTCATGAGAGCCATGAGCCAACCAGTTTTGTTGTCATATGTAAACTTGTCCCCAACAATGTGGATTTTAGTTTTCTGCTGAATCTTGTTTTCTCCTTGATCTTCTGGTGTTTTTCTGTTGTAATAGATTCACTTTCCCTACTAAGAGATGTGGTGTTCATGAACTAAGGAACAACGAGGATAATTTGGATTCAAGCTCATTTATCTTCTTTTCTAATTATCAATATATTTTTAGAAAGTGGCATGAAGTCAATAAATGTTTCTTTGTTATTCCTGTTATCTCTCTCAACTGGAATGTTCAATGTGAATTTTTTGAAGGGGGGGCGAACTTAGTGGGGAAGAACTTTACTGGAAAAAATTCATCTTTCTTATTTTCAATAAGTGGGTTATATGCCTCCCAGAGCTCATCCTGCCAAGTTCTGTCTAGAGTCTCTTTGATGTGCTCTCACTGCCTTGTATGGCTGTGGGAAGGATTAATTAATTAACACTTATAAAGATCTTTGAAGATGAAAGTGCTTTGTTTGTGCCACCATCTTCTCTTGGCTTTCCCAGTCTCCAGATTTTATTGTGTACAGGGCTCTCCCCACCCCTCTCCACCAAGGCCAAGGCTATGTTTGGACTTGTAGGGATAGTTTACTGAGCTTTCAAAGAAAGGAAGCCTAGGTTTTGCGTTAGAGAATAAAACCAACCCAATGGAAGCATTCTTTTTACTCCTGGTCTTGCCAAAACATAGACATCCCATATTAGGTCAAACTGTTCAACTTCAGATATTCTTTGAGGCAGTGGGCACTGTATACAGTAATGGTTTTATATCTTCCAAACCTTTTTATAACCTCAAATGCCCTTTCCACCATGTGACAATGTCGAAGTTGATCATCTTCAGTAACATTTACTCCTTGTCCCCACATTCATCCCAGGAAACTGGAGGACTAGCCTTTCACACTCCCCGCAGTTGGCACTTCTCGCAGTGTGGTTCAAGCCTCACTTTTATTTCAGAACGGAATCTACATCTTCAGAATATCTCTGCTGACTTCTTCCTGAAACCACACAGAGAACATTATGGTGTCAACATTATTCCCAGTTTGAATGTGCCTTCTCATTCTAACATGCTACCTAGAAAGTAGACTGGTTTTGATGGGCTTGTGAGTGTGGTTGGTAGAATAGATGCAGCCATTGGGAATTTCCTGGCCATCTTAGGGGTCTGTGCTTCCATTCTGGTGGCCTGGGTTCAACACCTTGTTGAGGAACTAAGATCTCACAAGCTAGGCAGCATGGCCAAAAGAAAAAAAGAAAAAGCTTAAGAAAGCAATGGAAAAAAACAAAACCACAACAGATGCAGCTATAGATTCCACTCAAGACTGTCATGTGAGCATGACCTTTCTACTGACGGTACCATGGAGTCTTCCCACGAATACTTGTGAGTATGAAGACCAGCCTCAAAGCCCCAGAGGACATGCTCTTTTTGGGAGACAGGGAGGCTCATGTATTTATCCTCCAACTCCTATCTGTACTGACTAAGGGTTGTTTTTAGTGTTAACCTCTGACACAAGGAGATGAAACCAGTTAATTTTAAAGGAAATCAATCTTGAATATTCATTGGAAAGACTGATGCTGAAGCTGAACCTCCAATACTTTGGCCACCTGATGCAAAGACCTGACTCACTGGAAAAAACCCTGATGCTGGGAAAGATTGAGGGCAACAGGAGAAGCGGGCAGCAGAGGATGAGATGGTTAAATAGCATTACCGAGTCAATGGACATGAATTTGAGCAAACTTCGGGAGATAATGAAGGACAGAGGAGCCTGGTGTGCTATAGTCCATGGGGTCCCAAAGAGTCAGACACAACTTACAGACTGAACAACACCATCCTGATACCTCTAACCTGCCCTGTGCCTACAGAGAACATTACCAAAGCAAACAACAAACAAGTCAAGCACCCCAACAAACAAAAACCCTTACAGTCACAAGTGTTTGTAATAGCTGGCCATCCATGGGCACGATGAGTTCAGGGAGCAGTAGGCAGGTTCTGCTGCAATTGGGGATGGACTGGGAGGGTGGAGAGAGAGGAGAGGAAAGGAGTAAAGGGATTGGCATGTACTGAGTGCCTAATATATACCGAACACCAAGTGTTTTAGTGTGTGTGTGTGTATTTCAGTCTCCTTTCATCCTTACAACTTTCACATGAAGAAACTGAAATTCGATCCAACTCTTCATTATATCATCTAAATGCAAAGTCATTTCACACTTAGCAAGTAAACCTGGGGCTTTAATGGGGGCATGGTTGAAATTGTGGCCTGTGGTGTGTTTGGACAGATCATCTCATCTAAATGATGCTCTTTGTTTCTGAATTTGTGCTTTCATTCCTTCCCTCATTTGGAAGGGGTAATTAATAGTTTGGTTTTTAAAAAGTCCCCTGCAGGCTTATAGGCTATGTGCAGAAATAAAAATAACTAAAAGAATAATGAATTGTGTTAACAAAGGATATTATTATCTCTGCTAATTATTTACGTTATGAGAAACTCAAATGTAAGATTTGCTATGATTACCCTGTAATGCTGAAAAACGAAATCATCACACTCATCCTGTCCCATATGATTCTCTCCCTCCCTTCTCCTTGTCCTCTTTCCGGAGCGTCATCCTTTGGGTCTCCCACCTGTGCTCAGTGTTTTCAGATGCTGCCTTTCTGGGCTCTGACTGATAACACTGATGAACTCTGGTCTTCCTAGTTGGAACTCTATCCTTCTCTTTCAATGCATCATTTCACCCCCTTTCCTTAAATTTCCCTTTCTCTATCTGCTCACTTCATCATGTAGCTCAGGCAGTTGTTTCTGGCTTTTTTCTGCTTTCCTTGGTGCCCTTCCCTTCTGTGTCCTAATCCCCAGGCAGTTGGCACCAACCCCAGTTAATCTGATCAAGATCATTCTGGTGAATGCTCTCAAAGGGAGGGACCAGAGTTTCAGGAGGCCCTGCAGGCAAGCTCCTCCCTCCTTCCCTCCCTCCCAGGAAGTCTCTCTTTGAATGGTTCTATTCTGTTAATGATTTTCCAGTTTTGGTTTCGTGTTTTAAAAATATAAGATATAAAAATAACAGTAAAGATTCCTCTGAAAGAACAGAAATGAACACCCTAATCCCTCCCGCCATCTTGACACACTAGTTGTTTTCTTTCTGCTTATTCCCTGTTAGTCTTTATTCTAGTATGGTGTTTCGATTTCTGCATTTTAAAACTTAGCTTTATTCCAGAATCATTTAAGATCTACTTCTACACAATCATCATAATTGTCCTGTTTAATAACCAATTACTATTCCATTGGATTGGTGGCCCTCTATTTAAGAATTGTCTTCACTGAGATAAGTTTTTCTTTCTCACAAAAACCCAAGAGTACAATTGCTGGGCTGTGTGATAAATCTATTTTTAGTTTTCAAAGAAACTGCCAAGTTATTTTCCAGCAGAGCTGTAGCATTTTACATTCCCACTAGCAATGTGTGAGAAACCCACTTTCTCCACATCCTTCTCAACACTTGGTATTTATTATTCTCATTATTTTAAATTTTATTCATTCTAATAGGCTTGTCTTTGATAATCTCAGATTAAGCCTATTGTTCCACTATTAATAGAGCCTCTTCCATCTTTTTAGGAAGATGTTTCTTTAATGCAACATCTGGTCACCCCACTAAATCATATAAGAGTAGCTAACTACTTTGTCTCTACTCACTAAAGTTATAGTTCTCGGTGGTTTTAATTTACATTTTCTTAATGGCCAGCAATGTTGAATATCTTTTCACAGGCTTTTTTTTCTCTTCTTGCTTTGTTGAGATATGACTGATATACAACATTGCCTAAATTTGGGCTTCCCAGTTGGCACAGTGGTAAAGTATCTGCCTGCCAATGCAGGAGACACAAGAGATGCAGTTTGGATCCCTGGGTCAAGAAGATCCCTTGGCATAGGAAATGGCAACCTGATCCAGAATTCTTGCCTGGAAAATTCCATGGACACAGGAGCCTGGTGAGCTGCAGTCCATGGGGTCGCAGAGAGTTGGACATGACTGGGCAATTGAGTGCACTCACACACACAAACACACACACACACACACATGTTGTAAAAGTGTATGGTATACAGCATGATGATTTGACTTACATAAAATAATAAACATTTACCACAAGTTCATTCATAAGTTTAGTGAACATCCATCATCTCATGTAGATAGAAAATTAAAGAAATAGAAAAAATGTTTCCTCCTTGTGATGAGAGCTCTTGTGATAGATAGAGACCTATCTATCTGGCTATTACACTTCATTTATCCATACATCTCTTGATGGGCACTTAGGGTATTTCCATACCTTGGCTATTGTAAATAATGTGCAATGAACATAAGGGTGAAAACATCTTTTCAAGTTAGTGTTTTTGTTTTCTTCACATATACAGTATTGATACCATGTATACAACAGATAACTAATGAGAACATACTTTATAGCACAGGGAACTCTACTTAATGCATTATGGTGTCCTGAATGGGAAGGAAATCTAAAAAGGTGGGGATATATGTATATATGTAAATACATGGCTGATTCACTTTGCTGTACCGTAGAAACTAACATTGTAAAGCAATTATGCTCCAATAAAACTTAATTAAAAGAATAAAATGATTTGGAAATAAATGCTAGGTAAGTGCAGAGCACCCTGAGAGGACAAAGGAAATGTATTCTACCCTGAGTGTAGTGGGCAGGGAAAGGGTGGATGAGTGCTTTTGAGTAAGTTATAAAAAAAAGAAAATGCCAAACATATAAATTGTGAGTAGCATAGGCAGGTGATGGATACTGGTGGTATTATCTGAGTTAACTTATCAGGATATCTCTGGAATGGTATTGAAATGATCTTGTTTATACCTTGGTTTGAAAAGTCACAGTTTGTTCTTTTGTGTGTCTACGTCTCCTCTGAAACACCGATAGAGAAACTTCCCTCTCACATACTACTCTTTCAGTAGGTAAAGATAGAAGTGGGACTTCCCTGGTGGAACAGTGGATAAGAATCTGCCTGCAATGCACGGGACACGGATTCCATCCCTGGGCCAGGAAGATCCCACATGCCTTGTGGACTAAAGCTGTGTGCTGCAACCACTGAAGCCCACATGCCTAGAGTCTGTGCTCTGACACAAGAGAAGCCACTGCAATGAGAAGCCAATGAGAAGCCCACGAGAAGCAATGAAGACCCAGTGCAACCAAAAATGACATCAATAAAATAAAAAAAGATAGAAATGGTCTGAACACATGTGTCAACAGAACCTGAAGCACTGGTTGATGTCCAAGTCTCATCTTTATTTCTGAAGCAACTTTGCTCTCATTTGCCATCATATCCCGAATAGAATAGATGTTTATTGCTCACTTGTAAATATCCAATTTATAGCAAGTAACTAGAGGAGACATAAAGAGACACTTTGTTCTGACACTACAGATGAAATTCCTGAAGATTATATGAGAAGTCAAGTGAACGGTCTGCGTAATATACCATTAAACTCTGAGCAGTTATTATCAGAACAAGATATAGTTGCCTCTATTTAGATGGTGGCAGAGTGTTTTGAGTTATATTACTAGCTGCTCTAGAGGGGTTTGAAGAAAAACAACAGAGGACTCAGTTAAAATTAAATAGATACTCAAACATCCCTTCTAACCCAGCTTAAATTAGAACTAGAGAAGGTGGAAAATGGAAAGAAGGCTATACATGTCATATTTATTTTAACTATGTTGATACTGTGAAAAAGAAATATTAAAAATTTGGGAAGGAGTGGTATTCTGAAGAGTCTGGGTTTATCTGCTTTCAAACCCAGCTTTGAATCTTGACGTGAATCTTGGTGCTGCTGTGCACACCTATGGCCTTGACTACTTCTTTACTCTGTGATCCACTTTCCTCTGTCTCAAAACAGGGGTGTTAGTATTAAAACCTCCGTAGTCTGATTGCAAGGATCAAATGAGAAAATCCATGGAAATTGGAAGCAGCAGCTGGCACGTAGTAAGCCCACAATATGTGTTGATTTTTATTTGTACTGTCTAAAAGCATGCACTTGTAAGCCAACTTTTCAGTAGAACAGGTTTTTGAAATTTACACACAACATCATGTAACATCTTGGTTTCCATCATGGCTTCTCAAACTGTTGAGAAGGAACCGTTTTCAAAGATTTTAATTTCTAAAGTATCTAACTGGACTGATTATTTTGTAAAACCCTTAAATTTTGCTTACAAAATATGAAATTGCTGGAAGAATTTCTGAATGCTTCATCTTACTTTTCTTCTTATCTCCTCATTGACCGGAAACATCAGTTCAGGTACCGGTGCCACTCCATCAGTGACTGACTGAGTAGCATTGGCCTAGATTTCACCCTTTGCCCTTTGCGGTCTGTTGTTCAGCATCTCTTTACCTTTGCCCTGGAAATGGCATCTCCTTTGCCTTTGGGAACTGCCCCTCCTCCATCCCATATGCTCTAGTGAGGTTCCAAAGCAGAGTGCCCTGCCCCTCCTGAAATACAGGGTGGATCCATCATGGTCCCGGCAGGAAACAGATGGCACCTTCAAATAGGGTAATGTGAGGACAGTTTAATAACGACAGTGTTTACACGGTTAGGGAGCAGGATTTGAGAAACAAACAAGAGATAACACAGTACTTCAGAACAGGGAAACATGGGATACGATGGCTTCCTCTAAGCGTAAATGGTGAGAGGAGGAAGTGGTTACCAGGCTCCGGTGAGAGCAGCTGATGGAAAGGCTTCCTGAGAGTAGCTGAGGTGTTGAGAAGGGAGATGATTCAGGGGGCCAAGCACTATAAATCCACCATTTTCCCTTTCACTAATTTCATGTAATTGTTTCCCATTGGCTACATCCAACTGAAAGCCAGAGAGAAGGGCACACTGAACGCTTTCCATCCACCAGCCTCTTGGGCAGAGAGCAGACACAGGCGGCAAGTGGATCACAGGATCACCAACCCCTGTGCTTTGCCTGGGCCTGGGGAGTTTTCTGGGAGAAGGACCTGGCTGAAGCCAGGCCCATCCCAGGCAAGCTGGGCAGATTGATTACCCTAGATCTGGAGGAGCGAAGAGAGGGTGACTTGGGGTCCCAGTCTGATCTATCACAGTATCTCCATTTTCTCAGCCACAACAGTGTGTTTGTTTTATCTGTTAATCACCCAAAGCAGAGTGTGTCTGTGCATGTGTACCTGTTGGCTTCATTCACATGGGGGTGATAGGTAATCTGATTCAATTAGGTCTAATAATAAATGCTAAGTCTTTAAGGGCTCAGTGAAACCATTGGGTGTTCTGGGCAGGGGATTGCTTTACAGGGATGATGGGCATAATCACACTCAAACTGACCAGAAGTCCTCAATTTTGGCTCCACTCTGGAATCATCTGTGCCTGCCTGCTAAGTTGCTTCAATCATCTCTGATTCTTTGCAACCCTACGGATTGTAGCCCACCAGGATCCTCTGTCCATAGGATTCTCCAGGCAAGAATACTGGAGTGGGTTGCCATGCCCTTCTCCAGGGGATCTTCCTGACCCAGGACTCGAACCCACTTCTCTTATGACTTCAGCATTGGCAGGTGGGCTCTTTACCACTAGCACCACCTGGAAAACCATCTGAGGAGCTTATAAATTACTGCTGCCTGGGCTCATTTCCCTAAGACTCTGATCTATTGGTGGTGATGTGGTCTACATGGATTCAATGTGCAGTTGAGGTTGAAAACTAAGATGACTTCAAATGAGGACCCTCAGGGACTTGCCAACATTTCAGAAGTGCTTCAGTTTACTGCCAGGGATGCTGGATGCAAGCTGAGAACCAGTGATGAACTTCATAGCCCATCAAGTGGGACCAGGGCTTTGTGTGAACATCCTGCCTTGGTAGGAGGAAGACACCGCATGACTTAGGCTCTTTTAGGGGCCCCATCTGGAGAAAGCAAGGGGAGTCAAGGCTCTTCCAACAGTCTCAGACCATAAAGTCATAGTTTAGGAATATGGGGCTTTAATGGGAGGTTCTGTCATGCCTCTCATGTCTGAGAGAACGATTGCCTCCTAAGTCTGGCAGTGTCCCTGTCCCATGGAGCACTAGAATAAGTGTTCATAAGGATAACTGTGCTAATGTTCCATGAGCTGGTCTTCCAGGAAGCATTTGAGAGAATCATCGACACTGTTAAGTAAATACAACCTGCGGCTCAGGGTTAGGGCAGGGAAGGGCAAGAGAAGCAAATTTGAGGAGGCTTCTCTCCAGCTTGGAGAACAGCTGCTTTCTTAAAATTCACATCCTTGGTGCCTTTCTAGCCTCACCTCATCCCTGTCCTATGCCGTAACTCACAAATCATCTAGAATTGCCCATTGCTCAAGCAGCTCAGCGTGATTTTCTAATTTTAGATTGATTGAGTAAAGAGCCTCTAGCATTGGACTCTGCTGTTCATTTTCCTCTGCCCACTCCACACTGACACAGCCACAATGGCCCGTGGCCTCTCCCTCCTGTAAGTCATCTTGACTGCTCTGGAGGACTTACTGACACATCTTGGCCATGACATCTTGGCCATGACATCTTGGTTGGGCCCCTCTTGCTGGATTGCTGTGGGTGCCATATAGCCTTTATTTTAAGGCAGACCAGCTGAAATGTACCTTTCAAATTGGAAGATACTCTGGACTTCATTTTTAAGCAGCTGTGGGAGATGACTGACTGCCTATTCTTTTGAGGCTCCTTACTGATTTTTAAGCAGTCACTTTCACTTTTCACTTTCACACATTGGAGAAGGAAATGGCAACCCACTCCAGTGTTCTTGCCTGGAGAATCCCAGGGATGGTGGAGCCTGGTAGGCTGCCGTCCATGGGGTAGCACAGAGTCGGACACGACTGAAGTGACTTAGCAGCAGCAGCAGCAGCAGCGAACACATTCTCCCTATTTGCTAAAACTCAAATCAGTTTCATATGCTGTGGTTCCAAACAAAAGCTTCATTTTATTATCTGGATTGACCTTCTTGTACTCAGTAACTGATGCTATATAAAAAAAAAATTGTCCTTACTTCCAATAGTGAGTTTGAGAGTTTAATTATTAGTTTATATAGTTGCATATACGTTGTGTATATTGAATATATAGTTTCTTTTAAGATATTAAAAGAAATATATTTCTTTTCAACAATAAAATTATTGTTGGAAGTATTTTTTTTCAATAATAAAAACACTTTCAATCCCTTTGTCATGGGAGATTCTAAAGTGTCTTTCAAGTAAAGAGTGCTTTACAGGAGGGTACTGGCTTTTATTGGTGTTATAGGGTGCCTAGCGCTTTGCAACACTCAACACAAATGAGACTATATAACAGCCGCTTTGTACTAATCCTGCAATAAAGGCACTGCTTATCACTGATCACACCATGCAGTTAGTGCTTAATAATTCTAGTTTCAGTATCTAAAGGCCAACAGTCAGAATGTATCCCGACCTGACCCTTTTTGTGTATATTAAGGGACATAAACTGGTGAATCCACACAAAAGAGTCCTGTTGGTGGACAGCTCTTGACTATTGTCTATTACCCTGAGACAAACAAAATAGGCTGAGAGCTGAGTGCCGAAGAATTGATGCTTTTGAACCATGGTGCTGGACAAGACTCTTGAGAATCCCTTAGACAGAAGGAGATCAGACCAGTCAATCCTAAAGGAAATCGACCCTCAAGATTCATTGGAAGAACTGATGCTGAAGCCGAAGCTCCAATACTTTGGCCACCTGATATGAAGAGCTGACTCATTGGAAAAGCCCCTGATGCTGAGAAAGACTGAGGGCAAGAGAAGGGGGTGGCTGAGGATGACATAGATAGCATCACTGACTCAATGATGAGTTTGAGCAAACTCCAGAAGACAATGAAGGACTGGGAAGCCTGGTATGCTGCAGTCTATGGTGTGACAAAGAGTCAAACATGACTTAATGGCTGAATGACAACAAATCGAGGGCACACGGGACTTTGGAATATGAGATGGGATGATCCTTGGCACTGGAGGGACTCCCATCTGCTTAGGTCTAGATGAATCTGGATGTTTCTGCTGCTGGGAATCTTCTTTGCATTTCTGGGAAACAAGGACCTAGGGGTGTCCCTGAGGTCACAGGGTGGATCAACAGCTACTTGGTGGTTCTGACTCCTAAGCCTGGGTTTGGGTATGGGAAAGTGGGGTATGGATATCTATTAACACTGAGCTTTAATTTTCTTTTAATGTTAAAAAATCTTTGGAAGTCTCCTTTCTTTCATCACCATTATTGATTTAACTCTTTAACTCTTCATTGATGAGAACAGGACTTTCAGCATACTGGGAAGGTATTCACTTGCTTACGGAATAAATTTTTACATAGGTTTTCTTTTGTGAAAATACTAGCATTCTTTTGGCTCATTTGATAGCGTTGTTGGTGAACTTTTACTATGGCAATTTTCAAGCATTCATTAAAGCAGAGAAAGGGCAGTATAAAAGAACTCCCAGGTATGCACATGACTAACTGCCCCCCACTTCCCATACCAATTGCGCCCCATCTATCTTCAGCCTCTTGCTTTATTTTTGATTTTTGTTTGCTGAAATATTTCTAAGCAAATTCTAGGTACCGTAGACTTTTCACTCCTAAATACTTCATAGAATAGAGAAGCATCTTAAAAAACCCTAGAATCACTATACCATTATCCCACCTAATAAAATTAGTAGAATAATTTAAATGCCATCTAATCCCAATCCATGAGCTAAAAATGCCTGATTTTATTTGGTTTCTTGAATCAGGATACAGCAAAATGTTGTTTGATATCAATCTCTTCAACTTGATGAACATTCATGAGTACCACTGATGGGCCAGGAGCAGGGACCATGAAGACAAGTATAACTTAGTTGTTGACCAGGATGTGGCCCCAACATAGAAGACAGGCATAGAAAAAGTAACACTGATATATTTGCAGCCCAGGGAAGGCTAGAACAGTGTTGTGGATCATATGCAGTGCCACAGAGGGAAGACAACTTGGAAAGTTGAAAGGATGATAGCAGGACATTTCAGATTCCAACAGTTGACACTGATGAAGCGATTGCTATGTTCCAAGGACTATTGCACACGTGTATCAACACTTGTAGTCCTCTCATCATTCCATATTATCATGATAATTATTTTACACATTGAGGGATGGAATGGTTTAATATGATTTTTGAAAAATGAGTAGGAGTTTGACAGGTAGCAAATCGGGGCAGGATATTCGGGCAGAGGAAATCGAGGGAGAAAGGAACCCTGGTGTGAAAGTTCATACAGAGGTATCCACAGTGGCTGATGTGTGTCTGATGTGTGTCAGGGCCAGTGATGTAGAGGGAATGGAAGCTAAGAGCATGGTTGTTAACACCATCAGCTGACTGGAGGTTGGTAACGCTTGATACTTCGGGCAAAGGAGTCTGGACTCTTTCCTAGATTCTAGGAAATAGGATACCCCTGAACGTTTTAAAGAAGATAATGATAAAATCGGATTTGTATCTTGGAAAGAAAAAAATTTGCTGGCATCATGAAGGAAACAGTGGAATAAGGATTGCCTGAGGAATTTCTGGGAAAGAGACTAACAGTGGGAAAAGTCAGGAGAGAAAGGCGATCTATTCCATGCTGATTTTTTTTCTAAAGATACTTAGGGTGTCTTTTCTTACTACAAAAAGCAATTCATCCAACAAGGACCTACCGTATAACACAGGGAGCAATACAGCTATACTCAGTGTCTTGTAATTACCTATAGTGGAAAAGAATCTGAAAGAGAACATGTATATATATGTGTGTGTGTGTGTGTGTGTGTGTAACTGAATCACTTTGCTGTGTACTTAAAACAACAAACTACTGTAAATTAACTATACATCAGCTTAAAAAAAATTTTTTTTAAAAAGACCTAAAAAAGAAGGTAACAGACTCTCTTTGTAGAAAACTTGGAAAAGACATAAAGAAGATGAAGAAAAACTCCTATACTCCTAAAACATATCTTTTCAAATTTTGATATAACTCCTTCTAGTTGTACAAACAGACACTTTCCCTAAAATTTTGATCATAATCACATATTGTTTGGAATCCTGTCTCTTTTATATTATACCTTAATATTTTCACAGTCACTGGGGATTAAAAACATGACTGTGAATGAATATGTTATTTAATTGAACAGTGACATCATCATTTATTAATTTTCCTCTTATTGTTGGACATTTAGGTTATTTACAGTTTCTTTATTCTTTGTTTTCATTTTGGAAAACAAACTTTATTTGCATTTATAACAAACTTCCATGCCCAACTCAGAATGGAGTCTTTGATCCTCCATTGCTTTGAGTAATTATTCAAGTTTTCCACTGAAACCAACTTCTCATGCCCAAATTCAACCAGCCTGTAGCCACAAGAAGAGGAGACACTGAATTCAAGAAGGTGGTGTGCAGTCCAGACTGACAGCTCCAAACTCCACCCACCTCAATGTATTTTGGATCACAGCTCATCAGGTTGATGGGGCTTGAGCTAGCTTTGTGAACCTGGTTAATATTCCTGTTGTCACTGTTGCCTACAGGAACACATATTGGGTTGACTGGGGAATTTGTTCAGGTTTTTCTGGAAGATGTTATGGAAAAACCTGAACGAACTCTTTGGCCAGCCCAATATTTTCTTGATGCCATTCACTTAGCACAACTATTAACAGCTACTTCTGTATTAGAAGAGAGTGAGAATAAAAACTCTCCCATTTTGAAAGTCTAAAAAAGAAGGGTACACTGCTCGGCTGCTGAAAGTAAATGTTATTTTGCAGAAAACATTCTAAATACTCAAATGTTTACTTGTATACTGTGAAGAACCTTGTTATAATAAAGTTCACGAAATTAAAAGGCTTGTTCTGTAGAAGAAAATCAATGACAGCATATTAAAAAACAGAGACATCACTTTGCTGATAAAGGTTGGTATGGTCAAAGCTAGGGTTTTTCCAGTAGTCGTGTATGGATGTGATAGTAGGATCATAAAGAAGGCTGAGTGCCGAAGAAGAATTGATGCCTTCCAACTGTGGTATTGGAGAAGACACTTGAGAGTCCCTTGGACAGCAATGAGATCAAACCAGTCAATCCTAAAGGAAATCAACCCTGAAGATTCGTTGGAAGAACTGATGCTGAAGCTAAACCTTCAATACTTTGGCCACCTGATGAGAAGAGCTGACCCATTGGAAAAGTCCCTGATGCTGGGAAAGACGAAGACAAAGAAGAAGGGAGAGACAGAGGATGAGGTGGTTGGATGGCATTATTGACTCAATAGACATGAGTTTGAGCAAACTCCAGGGGATAGTGAAGGACAAGGAAGCCTGGTGTGCTGCAGTCCATGGTGTGGCAAAGAGTCAAACACGACTTAGCAACTAAACAACAATAATAACTGCTCCCTAAATCATTCTCACTGTAACTCTAAATTGATCATTTGAAGTCTTTCAAATAATGATATGCTTAGATTACTTGGGAATCTGGGTATAAACTGCAATTTGTCCAGTGTATGTGTGTAACCTTATCAGACCATATCTAATTGAAAGATAGGAATTAGAGGTAATGGATTTAATCGATTATTTACCCTCCTCCAAAGTAATACGATAAACCAGCAGAACAGTGTGAAAATGCTGGGAATTTAGTTGGTGATGCTTTGGATTAAAAAGAGAGGAAAAGTAAACAGAAAATGACAAAAACAAAAGAAAGGAGTCGTGTTTCTATGAAATATTTTTTTAGTAGTCCAATTGGCTGAACCAAAAATTTGATGTTTATATTCAATGTATTTTGATCACTGTTAAAGTCAGTGATTTGTTAGTTTAATTGTTGACTTTGAGAAACAACAGGGTGTGCGCACCACAAGAGTCCCTGGCTCTGAGCATCTAGGCAGGTCCTGGGAGAGAGACCTGGGAGAAAGCCTGGCAGCTTTCCTCAAGAGAGCTCCTTGATCCTTAAAAGCTCTTTCAGTAAAGACAGTCCATGTCTCTTTAGAGAAGCCAGGGGAGAGCTGTATTTCCTCACCTCCCTCAACAGAGTAGAGGTAACTTTTCTTGTGAAATCCAACAGGATGTGGTTGGGCTCAGGAACTGAATCTGAGGCTCCATGTCCCCATTCCCATTTTAAGAAGCATCATTCTGAAATGTGTACCTGGGAGTTCCTCTCAGCCATCTCTGCAGTGATACATTTATGATCACAGAGCAGGCCTTTGTTTATGGTCTGTTTACTGAACAGTAGAAATGCATCATGTTAAGGAATTGTGTATATGGCAGGTGAGAAATGGAATGTTGGAAAAATAAAACAGTTCATTGAAAGGCCATTATTCGACTGGGTATAAACGTGGATTCATCTAGTGAATGGTAGCCATTGTTACTGTGATGTATCCTTTCCACTTTTTTTCTGTTAAATTTCTCAGAAAAGAAATTTAAAAGGTACAAGGGTAGAGCTGCAGTGTTGATGGGCTATGGGTTGGGATAGAGGACAGAGAAAAGAAGGAACTAGCTTAGGTAATGACTTTACGTTTTATTTCTTGTCTTCCTAGGATAGGATTTTTTTATATTTGTGTGTGTAGGAGTCAGATCGTGTCTCAGAGTTCTCAGGAAGATCTGATCAGACTGTTTTACCCTTAACTCCAGTATTGGGAATGGTACTGGAATTACCATTTGTTGACTTTAAAAAATCATTCTGCTTTATTTCTTTATACACATTATGAGGAATTTGACACATACAGAGTAATAGTTAAAAAAAAATAAAAGATTCTCATAATTCTGTTACCCAAAGAAAACCCTTGTTCATGTTTGTGTCTCTTCCTCCAGTCTTTGTATAGTAGTTTTCCATACACATGTAGAACATAGTGTTAAGACCATAGTGTCATTGGAATCAAGTGGATCTCAACTCAAGTACCTATTCCCCTACCAGCTGTGTGAACCTGGATAAGTAAGTTAGCTTTGCTAAGCTTTTTTCTCTTACATGAAATAAAGATAAAAATTCCAATATTCTATGGTTAGTGTAAGAATTAAGTGAGCTTATGTGTGAAAGTTACATTATAATCCTTTAGCTACTGTTAATATAGTAGCTAATGTTAATGCTATTAGAGGTGTGATAATACCATGTCTTACTTTTTCCACTTAACATTATAACATATTTTTTAGATTATTACAAACCCAACAAACTCATATTTAACATATTTTACTAAATTTTTATCATATTTTACACAGTTTTCTTTAAATTTCTGCTATTTTAAGAATTCTTTGTTCTATAAAATATTGTCAAGAAGTAGATAATAGCAGTAGAGATAATAGGAAAATTATTTAAAAAAGAAAAGAAAAATAAAGAGTTCAGTCAACTACCCTGCATGGTCTAGAACACACCAAAGCTTTTCGAGTTCACCAAATTGTTTTCACACCTTGCATTTTTATTCATGGAAAATTATCGTAAATTGACAGAAGGTCTAGTTGGTTGGGAAGGCCTCATCATGACTGATGAGAATTCTTGCTAGCGATCAATGAAAAAGCAGATGCTTATTTTTCAGAACATTTTAGTTGGAAGCTGTCAAAACAAAGGCATCAATCACTAGAAAATAATGAAGTGGAAAACCACATTACAAAAGGATCAGAAAATAGATTATTAGTAGTTGGAGTGATTAGAAGTTCTGTGGATACAAAATCTAGCTGAACTATTAACGGGAGAATTTGGACACATTGGGAGGAACAGGGGAGCTTTCTTACTCTGGACAAAAGAGGCAGAGGATGTGGATAACATGAGAAGAACAAGTGAGCCAAAGTGTGTGTGTGTGTGTGTGTGTGTGTGTGTGTGTGTGTGCTGCAACCACGAGTTTGACCTATTAAAGTGGAAATCACTTCTTATGAAGCAGAGGGAGGGGAATATATGGAGTTTGTCTAAGACATGAATGCTCACAAGGGAAATTGGTTAAAATATCATTGTAGATTTTTAAGTGGGCAAGTGGAAGCCAAGAGAAGATATTGGCAACAATGATCATATATAATTATATTCTTCTACAGTGAAGGTTTCTATGTAGAATCAAAGTCACATGTAGCTTGCAGTGGATACTTTTTTAGCATAAGTACCATGGCCACTTGACCATCTATAAATGTTGGGATTGAAGCTCCTCCTCAATCACTGTCCTAAGGGATCCATATGCTTCTGCCATAGATCCATCCTCCAAGTCCCTGCTTCATGCTGCTCACTTCTGAGTTCCAGGTCATGTGGCCCTTTTCATTTGTAGAATCTAAAAAACAAAGATTTGGATTTGGAGAATCTAAGACATAGTAGTCATGTATGGATGTGAGACTTGGGCCATTAAGAAGGCTGAGAGCCAAAGAATTAATGCTTTTGAACTGTGGTGGAGAAGACTCTTGAGAGTCCCTTGGACAGCAAGGAGATCAAACCAGTCAATCCTAAAGGGAATCAACCCTGGATATTCATTGTAAGGACTGATGCTGAAGCTGAAGCTCCAATACATTGGCCACCTGATGCGAAGAACTGACTCACTGGAAAACACCCTGATGCTGGGAAAGAATGAAAGTAGGAGGAGAAGGGGATGACCGAGGACAAGTTGGTTGGATGGCATCACCGACTTAATGGACCTGAGTTTGGGGAAGCTCTGAGAGATGGTGACGGACAGGGAAGCCTGTTGTGCTGCAGCCCATGGGGTCGCAAAGAGTCAGACACGACTGAGTGACTGAACAACAACAACAAAAAGACACAAGGAAGAATCTAGGTCCCCAGTTATGAAGGAGTCTGTGGTTGCATGTTTTCTGGCTAATTTTGTAAAAAATTACAATGTAGAAAGATGGCATAGAAGTATTTTATACCTATTAACAATTAATGTTCACTACTATATGTTTTTCAGGAAGAGGGTTAGATATAACATCTTTTCAGTTTCTGACAGGACTGAATCCAGTATGGCCCAGACTTTAAGAATCTGCCCACAATGCGGGAGACCTGGGTTCAGTCCCTGGATCGGGAAGATGCCCTGGAGAAGGGAATGGCAACCCACTCTAGTATTCTTGCCTGGAGAATCCCATGGATAAAGGAACCCAGTGGGCTACAGTCCACAGGGTTGCAAAGAGTCAGACAATAGAGTGACTAAGCATGTGTGTGTGAATCCAGTAATGTCACATTTTGAGTTCACACGGAGAAGGAATGTTCTTTACCACCCTTTTAGTCTTTAGGAAACATCTAAACTCTTGATTATTTGACAACCAGGTTAATGGAGCTTTGTATACATTGGAGAACCCAGCTGAAAAGCTTGTTCTACTTAAATTTAATTTGATAGATATTTAATGGGTACCTACTTATGTGCCAGGACCTACATGAGGGATTGATACTTCGTTAACCTTCCCTAACTTCATACTTTTTTCACTCCCTCTCACCAGCCAATTTTCTATGTGTGCAGTAACAATCCCAAATCTTGTGATGTAAACCACCATCATGATTTCTTTCTCACCATCTTGGGACCCAGGCTGAAGAATGGTCCCCATTGGGACACTATTGGTTTGAAGCCAAAAGAAAAGAGCTACAATAAAACCACACAATCACTGTGGAAATTTTCCTCAAAATTGGTCCACATCACTACTCCTGCTCATGGGTCAGCACAGGTGGAATTGCTAAGCCCGATGTTAATAGTGTTCAGTTCAGTTCAGTTCAGTTCAGTCGCTCAGTCGTGTCGACTCTCCGCGATGTGTAATCCTCTCTCAGGGAGTGGTAGTCAAAAATTGAGAAGAATAATACATAATTTGCTATCTCAGCTTGGCCATCTTTCTGTGGCGGATAGGTAGCTCTTTCTTCAGAGCTTGCTCCCAGAGTTAAACATGAATATTCCTTGTGTGGTCTGGCCAGTATCATAAACAGATATACTATATAGCCCCTTTTATTGCCCCTGCTGGGTGGCTTGTGAGATATTAGTTCCTTGACCAGGGATCGAACCCATGTCCCCTGCATGGGAAGCGTGGAGTCTTAACCACTCGACAGCCAAGGAAGTCCTGAAATGTTAAGCTTTTATAATGAAGCCTACCATTAGATTAGGTATTATCTGCTTGCTTTTAGCAGACATACTGCATTGTTACTACCCGTCCAGCTTGCAGTTGTCTGAAATCTGGGGTCTTTCCTATTCCCACGTATTCCTGCTCTATCTTGTGTGGCCTCACTTCTGTTCTTTGGTGTTAGCTCTGATTTGAGTCATATGTCAGGAGTGAACTAGTGACTTCATACACATTTCTAGAGGGAAAATATTTCTCTGCTTGTGTGATTTCCTCAAAGACATTCTTCAGATTCCTTCTACCTACCTTTATGGACTGAACTGTCTCCCCCCTCAGATTTGAATGTTGAATCCCTAAATTCCTAATCTGAATGATTTTGGAGATGGAGCCTTTAAAGAGGTAATCTAGGTTAAATGGGGCTTACCAGCTGGCTCATTGGTAAAGAATCTGCCTGCTAATACAGGAGCCGTGGGAGATGTGGGTTCGACCCCTGAGTTGGGAAGATCCCCTGAAGGAGGAAATGGCAACCCACTCCAGTACTCTTGCTGGGAAAATTCCATGGACAGAGGAGCCTGGTGGGCTACAATCCATGGGATCAGAAAGAATTGGATATGACTGAGCACATACGCTCCTTGCTCCTTAGGTTAAATGAGGCCATAAGGGTGGGGACTTAATCCAATAGGACTGCTGTCTTTATAAGAAGAGGAAGAGACACAGGGATGCACCTGCTCAGAGGAAAGGCCATGTGAGGACATAGTGAGAAAGCATCTGTGAGCCAGGAAGCGAGTCCTCAGCAGAAACCTGTCCTGCCAGCACCTTGATCTTGAACTTATAGCTTCTAGAACTGTCAGAAATAAATTTCTGTTGTTCAAGTCACTAAGTCTGTGTTATTTTGTTATGACAGCCTATGAAGACTAATACCTCACCTTACCCACCCTGTGTGGTTCAGCACACTTGCACACAAATGCACACTCACCAACACTGTGGTGAGAGAAAGAAAATGCAAGCAAACAGTTTACCTTGTGTCTCTGCTAACAATGTGACTCTATAGGGTGTTCCCTGTGAAATGTACCAATTAAAGAAATATACGTATTGCAAAAATGGTCCTTAATTCCTAAGTACTGGGTGTGACATAAACATTTGAAAATCACTTTGAGTAATAACTTCAGCCAAAAGGCAAGGGGAGGAAGCTTTAGAAGAAGGGAAGAGGTAAAATTAACTCAAAGGAAAAATGGATCTCCCATTAAGCAACTGAAGGCTAGGTGAGTCCAAGTTGAGATCCTTCTAGGCCCTCACCTGTTACCCATCACCAAAGTGATGACTTCCTCTCCTGAATGCCAGTTCAGTGCTCTGCTTCCTCTCACCTGCTTAGTGTGCCCTGACTCATCCTTAGCCAGATTAGTCCATGCCCCACTCGAAGAACTCTCATGGCATTTAAAGGAGGCCAGGGTCCATGCTACATAGCCATGAGGCCATTTTAAATATCCTGAGGTATTTGTCAAGGTTCCTGGGGGATTTCAAAGCATATATCTTCCAGGAACTCCACTCCAAACCTTGAAAATTTGTAGCTATACACACATGAATCAATGCATCCCATAATTTATGACGTGAAATCGTACTGTTTTAGTGCTATAAATGGCAACCCACTCCAGTATTCTTGCCTGGAGAATCCCAGGGACAGTGGAGCCTGGTGGGCTGGCGTCTATGGGGTCGCACAGAGTTGGACACGACTGAAGAGACTTAGCAGCAGCAGCAGCAGCAGAGTTGACTCACTGGAAAAGACTCTGATCCTGGGAGGAATTGGGGGCAGGAGGAGAAGGGGACGACAGAGAATGAGATGGCTGGATGGCATCATCGACTCAATGGAGGTGAGTTTGAGTGGACTCCGGGAGTTGGTGATGGACAGGGAGGCCTGGCGTGCTGTGATTCATGGGGTTGCAAAGAGTCGGACACGACTGAAGACTGAACTGAACTGAACTGTTGTCAAAGAACTGCCCCAGTGGCTTAGTGGTAAAGAACCCAACTACAATGCAGCAGAGACAGATTCAATCTCCAGGAAGATCCCCTGGAGAAGAAAATGGCAACCACTCCGGTAGTCTTTCCTGGAAAATCCAACGGACAGAGGATCCTGGCGGGCTACAGTCCACGGGTCACAAAGAGTCGGACACAACTGAGTGACTAAACAACAACAAATGCAACAACAACTCTTGTCAACGCTTCTGGATATTAAAGCACACAGCATTCTGGGCATAAGAGGAGTGGTATTTCTGGTTGGGACATCAGCTATTAGCTTACGCAAGCCTACTTGCCAAATTATAAATGGAAACTTTTAAGTCATTTCAGTTCTTTAAGCTATGCTGCTGCTGATAAGTCACTTCAGTCGTGTCCGACTCTGTGTGATCCCATAGACGGAAGCCCACCAGGCTCCCCCGTCCCTGGGATTCTCCAGGCAATCTATATTGTGTATCAAATCAAATCAAATCAATAAGCCCCACTGCCTGTGAGCTCCTCAGGTGTGGTTTGGGATGCAGAGGAGTTTCAACTATAGCCATTAACTTCAAGAAATTGATGATCTGGCCTCGAACTCAGGGTTTTTATTTTCTAAAAGGGATTTTAGCTTATATTTTTCTAACCTCAAGAAAATGAGAGATCAAAATAAGATATTTCAGAAAAAAAAATGACCATCACTAGTCTTGGGGGTTGGTGGTGGTGATGGATGAAGTGGCAAAGTCACAATAGGCTAGAGTGAAGGAGGTCCTGGATCAGAGTGAGTTTGATTCTGTTTCCCACTCATGCCGGGTTCTCAGCCTCTCAGCTTCAGTTGCCCTGTTGAATATAGAAAAAAATAATAAGATCCTGTGTGCCAGCCAGTGTGTACTAGAGGGTAATAAACAAGGTAGTGTATGGAAGGTGCTTTGCAAGAACTTGTGATATGGCAACCTTTCAGCAAATTCTAGGACAATTTGTTTGCTTTCCCCTTTTGAACTTAAAATGCATTTCCCCATAGGTACAATTTTTTCGGAATAAATCACATTTTTCTTCATCTTTACATAAATTACATGTTTAATTTGACTGAGGATCTCGAGTTATTGGTATGCAGAAGAGAGTTTTTTCACTCCTGTGTATGGAAGAGTTTTTTCACTCTTTGCAACCCCATGGACTATAGACCACCAGGTTCCTCTGTCCATGGGATTTTCGAGGCAAGAATACTGGAGTGGGTTGCCATTTCCTACTCCAGGGGATCTTCCTGATCCAGGGATCGAACACATGTTTCTCGCATCTCCTAGTACCACTTGGGAAACCTTTTTCACTCCTAACGTGGGACGCCACAATAGACCCAGAGTAACCAAATTAATAAATAAATGAAATAAAATAAAATAGATTTATACCTCGAGTTTTCAGTGGTCAAGTTGTCACTTTATTTGTGGGCATGTGAGAGAAATTTTCTTTTGTACTTAGGCACAGTAATTCTAGACTAGTGTCTACATGTCAGTTATTTTTCTCTCTGTATTTTAAAAACAATATCACAGAATGATGCCTATATTCATTCCAAGTCTCTTTTTTTGTGTGTGTAATTTCCTTTTTTTATAACCTAGAACATTTTCTTCTGTGTTTCATCACTTTTTATAGCCAAGAAGTAATTCAATTGATTAAACTGCAAGGCTAAAAATCATAACAATATACCACAGATATCATTAGAAATACAAACAACTGAATAACAACAACCAAATCCTTTTAACTGTAATTTTTGTTGTTTTTCTTTATCCACAGAGGAAATAAATTCCAAGTATCTCATTTTGAAAGGTGAGATTGGGTAACCTTAGGGTTAAAACCCATGATAGATATTAAATTTGCTAGAACATTAAGTGGTAAATTAATGTGCTCTTTATATAAAGATAAATTTACACAATTTTGCTTTTAGTACCACCTCCATACTATATTTGTGGGTATGTGTGTATATGTGTGTGGTGTCTTAGGTGCTAATGAAACCATAAAAAGGGACAAAAGTTCACAAATTGCTTGAAAGGAATAAGTGCAGAGGATTGTACACATTATGTCAATGACTTTCCTCGATAAATATTGCTTTTTAGGTAGTTTCATTAACATTAAAGCAATAGTTGCATCATGGAGGCATTTATTTTATATCGTTGTTTTTTAAAATACTGCATTGTAGCTGCAGTATTCCAAGACTCTTCAGAAAAAAAAGGAAGCAGTGAAATTACAGAAACAAATAACTTTTTCAGTTTAAATTTATTTAAAATCCTTTGAGAGCTGACGATTTTTTTAGATGTACTCTGTGCTCAGTTCTGCCAGACAAGGAATCCTATCATTTTGAATTCAACAATATTTTTTCCCAAGAGCATTTTTTTTTTCCAGAGTTTTTTACATCTGTTTGTCTCTGCTGTTTAAAATGGGTGAACTACAATTGAGGGTGCTCCTGATGGCCAAATAAGGTTGAGCAAAGTGGTAAATGAGACTCATGACAAATAAGAGTGTAGGAGAAATATGAGCTTTTAATGCATAAATGAAATAGTGTTCAGGGAAATTGAACAGGAACTTCTCCTTGTCCGAGGGAAGAACTGTTATTGGTTAAGTGGGAGGAGAATGTGGTAGTGATTTGGACACATATCAGATCACTTGCCTTTTGAATCATCTTCAGACACACCCACATCCTTAGCTGACTCTTCTGTATCCCATTTTTTCCCCAAGGTGGCATTAAGGATCAGCCTTTCATCTGGCGAGGTACTGAGTCAGCTTCTATACTGGTACAAGGGAAGAGACTCATCTCCAAGGATGACCCTGAATTTTCTGAGATTATGTTTCTCTCTTCCTTATCCTCACCCAGTGAAATGAGCACTCCAAAAAAAAAAAAAACCCCAAAACTGAGTTTACTGGGAAAATGGAAAAATATTTGTCCTTTGCACATTTAGATTTGGGCCTGAGGGTCATGGCGGTTGCAACAGTGCATCCGCTTAACTGGTTGCTGGGGATAACCAGCTCCCACCTAGTAGAGCGGGTGCATTTTGTATTTGGCAGGCAGATGTCGAGAGTAGAGAGCTGGGCCAGCACTAGTTAACTGTAAAATATTGGGATTTTGCTCTAAAGATTGATTCATCTATCAAGGCTTTGTGGGCAACTTGTGCTTCTAGTTTTTTGTTTTTAATCTTATTTCGAATCTCCTAAAGAGACTGCTGTGCTGTGCTAAGTTAGTTGTGTTTGACTTCAGTTGTGTTTGACTCTGCAACTCCATGGACCATAACCTGCCAGGCTCCTCTGGGATCCATGGGATTCTCCAGGCAAGCATACTGGAGTGGGTTGCCATTTCCTCCTCCAGGAGATCTTCCTAACCCCTGGATTGAACCCACATCTCCTGCACTGACATGTGGGTTCTTTACCACCTAAAGAGACTACTTGTAGCCTAATCCTCAATCTGATGATGTGTATAGATTGTATGAAGGTTTAGAGGGTGGTTTCAAGAAATGCCAGCAACTGGGGTAAATGTAATTGCAGACAGAATTTGGAGCCATGCTGGCCTTTGTAGAAGAGTCTGGATCCGGGAGAAACCGGATCAGGGACAAATGCATAGGACAGAGGGTGCCAGCATCAGGAAACCCTGGGGCTGCCATTCCCCACTGTATTGGTGGAACCAAACTAGTCTTCAGGGTACGAGATGTTCCCTCGAGGACATTCCTTACGTGTTCCTAAACAAACATCACACACCTAAATGATTCCACGCCAGATTCTGTTTCAGGTCACATGCTTAATGACTTGAGATGGAATGAATCTATTTCTATTTTTTATGTGTCTTCTTATAAAAACTACCCTCCCCATCCTAGGCTTTGCAAATATCTCTTTTTTGCTTGGCAAATCTCCAAAGACCTACAAATATTTCCTCCTAGGGATGGAAACTTCAATTTTTTCTTTGGGCACTTTAGAAGGGCACTATCCACCCAGGGTATAATAATCAAGTTTTCTTTTGCCTTGGCCACCAATGGACCCTCTTTAAATGACCTACTTCTTTACTGCCTTCTGTTACAGAGTTGTTGTAGGGTGGTAGGTAGAGAATAGACCCTACACTTTGCCATGTGCTGCCTGTGCTGAATGAGTTTGTATGGGGAAGCAAGGCTTGGGTGTGTTTTGTCAAAGAAAACTATGATGGAATTAATGACCTGAACAGAAAGCATTTAGTAGCTGGAAAGGGATTGGATGTTGAAATCACTGCGGATGGTGACCACAGACATGACATTAAAAGATGCTCTTGGAAGAAAAGTTATGACAAACCTAGACAGCATATGAAAAGGCAGAGACATCACTTTGCCAATAAAGGTCCGTCTAGTCAAAATAGTCATGTACGGATGGGAGAGTTGGACTATAAAGAAAGCTAAGTGCCAAAGAATTGATGCTTTTGAACTGTGGTGTTGGAGAAGACTCTTGAGAGTCCCTTGGACTGCAAGGAGATCCAACCAGTCCATCCTAAAGTAGATCAGTCCTGAATATTCATTGGGAGGACTGAGCCTGAAGCTGAAACTCCAATACTTTGGCCACCTCATGCAAAGACCTGACTCATTGGAAAAGACCCTGATGCTGGGAAAGATTGAAGGCAGGAGGAGAAGGGGACGACAGAGGATGAGATGGTTGGATGACATCACCAACTCGATGGACATGAGTTTGAATGAACTCCGGGAGTTGGTGATGGACAGGGAGGCCTGTTGTGCTGCAGTCCATGGGGTCACAAAGAGTCAGACATGACTGAGCAACTAAACAGCAACTGGGAAGAGTCCTGAAGGTACGACTAATCAACCTGAAACTTCCTTCCAGAAATTGCCAGTGGAAACATGTGCATTGCCCAATAAGTATTGCTGACAAAGCAAGGGAAGAATGCAAATCAGAAGGTATGCTTAAGGTTCTATTGACATCAAACCTGTTTTTCTTCCCAAAGTGATGCTTGTCTGTAGACGAACAGAGCTTGTCAGCTGAAAAACATGCATGCTTTCTACCCCATCACCGAGAAGATGGCATTTTCTATCATGAAGCAGCACATACTAGCTGATATTGACAAGTATGCTGTGAGCCTCAATAACAGCTTTGGGCAAGGGAGAACCACATCTTCAAACATTTTAATTTTATTCAAGCAAGAAGCAGGAACTCGGATCATTTCCAGAGCAAGCACAATTTAGCAAGGGCCATAAGGTGGTGGTGATTAACCAGGGGGTGAGCCTCCCACCCCTTCCCGCCTGCCACCACAAGGGACATCTGGCAATGTCTGAAGACATTTTTGGTGGTCACAACTGGGTGGGGGGATTCCACTGTATGTAATAAGCAGGACCAAGGATGTTGCTGAACATCCTTAAAATTTCAAGGTTAACTTCCCACACTCGAGAATTATTCAGCACAAAATGCAAATATAATGCTGCTGAAATCTGTTGTTCAACATTAATTCCAAATATGTTTCAAAATCAGGTGGGTGCTCAGAACACAAGCCCTCTAATCGGATTGCTTTTTAGATACCTGTTACCAAGCAGACATAAAGAAAAGTGATTTATAGTTAAAATATAAATGTAAAAAATTAACCTATTTTTAAGATATAAGAGGACAAACCTGCTTCTCTTTTTAAAGGAACCATTTTATAGAGAAAGAATGCTGCTTACTGTTGTTGTTGTTTATTTCTAAGAAATAATCTTGCTTTTCTGCGTGTCAATGAATGTGAAGTCTATAGAATTTTCACACATTTTAAACATAAATAGAAAACACTTAAACATCAGTCTAATAGACCGTAGATGACCCAGATACACTATAGATTACATTACTCAGATGCACAAATGGGTTTTTTTTTTATTCCAGATCTTGTGAAGAACAAAAATGCTTATTTTAGATGAGAATGTACACTGTATTCAAATGCCCCACAGAATTTCAGCTTTGAGAAGAAAATTGACCATTCATTACAAGAAAAATTATAGCTTGTTCCTAGCATATCTAAAACCTGAGTCATTAAAGTTTAAAAATTTCACAAGGACCTTCTACTTTAACTGCTTAAAAATTGTTATGGGCTGGGATGTCCTTGGGGATGGGAGGTGATACAGTGGTTACTGTGGCATTTTAGGCAGATGCAGCAGTTCACCTTTTGATGGGTGGCTCAGAGGGTAAAGTGTCTGCCTACAATGCTGGAGACCTGGGTTCAATCCCTGGGTTGGAAAGATTTCCTGGAGAAAGAAATGGCACCCCACTCCAGGATTCTTGCCTGGAAAATTCCACTGATGGAGGAGCCTGGTGGGCTACAGTCCATGGGGTCACAAAGAGTCGGACATAACTGAGCAACTTCACTTTCACTCCTTCTTTCATGTTCGGAGATGATCATGATGTTGTAAGACCCTTAAGTCAACAAGAGGATGACTTTGCTTTAGGATGTTTCATCAAGCTGTGGGGACTGATGATAAGAAATATTTTCAAAGGCAGAATCTTAATAGAGATTTTTAAGGGCTTATTAATTCACATCAATAGAACCAATAAGCTTACTGTTGCTGGCTAGTGTGTGTCTATTAAGTGAAACTAATTTCACTTAAGCTTAATTAATTTTCCATTTCTACTTTGTCTCCCCGGTTCCTGTTTTATTCTCTTAATTACAGCTTATGCTTAGCTTTGCTGATACTAGAAATCAGAAAGAAAGTTAAGTCCAAATCAGCTTGGGTAGCTGGGTTCCATATGACCAAACTGTTACTTGAAAATAGAGATGGAAGCTCCTGTGTGTGTTTGTGTGTGTGTGAGTGGGCATGTGTGTTTACCTCAAGTTTCAGTTTCCACAGAAATTAGCTCTTTCCACCCAGTGTATCAGTTTCTATATGAAGTGGTTGAAACTTTTCTACCTAGAAATATCCTATTGAAATATCCAGAATTATACTATTATTTGTACTTGGAAGTTGTATAAAATTACTCAAGTATAAGCTATAAATTATAGCAGCCATTATCTTTTGTGACTGAACTACTTTAATATACATATGAAACTGAAGACTCCTGAGTTTTCTCTGAAGGGAATAGTAGACTTTCATAGCCAGTCATATAAATGAGCATTCAAGATCAGTTGATCAGTTCGGTTCAGTTCGGTTGCTCAGTCGTGTCCGACTCTTTGCGACCCCACGAACTGCAGCACGCCAGGCCTCCCTGTCCATCATCAACTCCTGGAATTTACCCAAACTCATGTCAACTGAGTCGGTAATGCCATCTAACCATCTTATCCTCTGTTGATACTTAGCATTTATTCAAATTTCTAAGTACTTGGTCTTGCTTTCTGAATCAATTTTTTATAAAATTGGATTGACAATTTTTATCAATTTCTGTTTTCTTTTTTTAAACCTTTGTTGGAGATGAAAACCCTGCTTTTCTCTTGAATTTTTTGCTGAAAAGCCATTGTATCACCCTGGGGTAGAGAGGAAAGCTGTTCCCAGGCCCCCTCTGACATTTTGATTACAGTTATACCCAGCTCTTCCTGTTTTAGAAGCCACATCTCATTAATTGTCAGTCCATGTACTACTAGAATAGGTCAGGTGTTTAAGCTTCTAATCATTCCCCATGACATGGTCAGGAAAGGAATGTCGGTATCTTGTGGCTCTGGCCAATGTATTGCCATGCCTACTTTGTCACAATAATAATGAAATAAGGGCAGAGGAAAAACTCCTTGCTCAGTCTCCACTTCAGAACTTCCAGCTTAAAAAGAACATCTGGATAGTTGTCTCCAAAACAAACTCTTCTATAGAACAGGTAAAAAGTTAACACTGTGATCCAAACCTAAAACAAAACCTTGTACCTATTGCCAAAAGCTGGAGCAATCCCAAAGTCTTGCTGGCTGGTGGAATGAGTCTGAACAATACCATCAGCAGTCCTAAAAGCTGGCATGAGATCCCTTTAACCATTTTCCACCATCTGCTACCAACATAGAACTAAAGTATCACTCAGAAACACAACGCTTCCCTCATGTTACAAGGGTACCCCAATCCTTCTCGTTTGGACTCCCAGACTGAAATTTCTAGAAAGCAACTGAGGGAAAAGGAAGGTCAGGCAGAGGAGTAGGGAGGAAAGGATGATAGTAGATGAAGGAAGTAATAGGAGGAATCCTGGTTGTATTGTATTTTCTTACATGATTCATTTGTTCAAAGCCAGAGAGCCAAACAATGGGATTGAGAAAATCCCATCTCATTTAAGAGGGTTATGCATGTTACTAAAGGGGAATTAGGCTAGGAGCTGCAGGCATATCCATCTGCCATCCACATGCAGATCTGAAAAAAAGAAATTTGACCAGGACCCAACTGGACAAAGAAGAAAGTCAAAGTTAATACCTATATCCTGTCTTTTGGACTCTGGATCTGGACAGATCCCTTATTTAAACAGGAAAAAAAAAAAAATCGTACATAAAAACAAGAGAAGAAAGGTAGAATATCATCCAGAAGACACAAAGAAAGAGTAGACTTCTGAGAAAGATTTATTATAGGAATGAGAAAAAAATACAGAAAACTGGCATCACTATGGGATTTTAAAAAAGCCATAAAATAAGAACAGGAATTCATATTAGATGAAACTATAGTTGGGTAAATTAGAAATATGTTATAAAAAATAAAGATGCATACTAACATAATTAAAGCAGTAAAGAGTAGAAGTGATGTCATAAACAACCAAACACATATTATAAACAATAATAATAATTGTTACAACAACAAATAACAAAATGTTCTATCAAGACATTGGGGAAAAACAAAGGTTGAAAACAATGAGAACACAGGGTATGTATGGAGGATGGAGAGCTAGCCTCAGAATTATAGGTGTTCCAGGAGAGAAATAAGTAACAAGTGGAACAGAAGCAATTATTCAAAGATATAATTAAATAAAAGTTTCCCGAATTGAAAAAAAGAATGAAGGAGCAGATCAAAAGGGCTCACTGTGTTCAAAGTGGATTAAATGAAAAGAGAACTTTGTAGCATTTGAATTACAGGGATGGAAAAAAAGAGTCTAAGCATTCATGCAGAAAAAATAGGTGAAAAACAAAAGAACAAAGCTAAGCTGGCCTTAGACTCACTTTTTCCCTGGACACAGTGGAGCCATGTCTACAGAATTTTGAAGGAAAAAAAAAATTGTTACACGAGCATTTTGTACTTTGCCAGGCTTTAAATATATCTAATGTAAAAGAAGACATTTATTGGTAGCCTAAAAATATGCCAACCAGCTCATTTTTCTGAAAACAGTTTACCCTGCAGAGACATATTTGAATACATGAAATTCAAGAAGAGTTAATTCAACGTACAGTGTGACTGCTCCAGACCCAGTGGTACAAGAGATGGGCAGAAACCCAGTTTACTTCCCACGTCCTGAGGCAAACTGTCATTCCAGCAAATGTGTTTAAACTGGCCACGTTAATAAAGCCACAAGAATTTGAAGGAATTGCTGCTTCTTTCTACACTGTCATCTGGATGAAGCCTAAAAGCCTAAAATACTTTCGTTCTAAATTGTTGCTCGTCGTTAAGGGAACAGCTTTTTAACTAGCCACAAGTTCATCTGACAAAGTTTGTCCAATATTTTAAATGAAATCTACCACCAAGCTCAGAAGTCTCTATATTAATGATGATGAGCACTGTTAAACAACTCATGTATTATCAAAAGGAATCAGCATGGCGGAGTAACGAAGTGTGAGGTCTATGGGAAGACGTCTGCATTGTGCCCCTTTCTCCATCACTTCCCCGGGTTTGATCTCTGGGTCAGGAAGACTCTTGGGCGAAGGGAATGGCTACCCACTCCATTGTTCTTGCCTGGAGAATCCAGGACTGAGCAACTAACATTGTTTTCCATCACTTACTACTCACATCCTCTTGGTCAAATCAGTTAATCTCTAGGGGCCTTGGTTCCACCTATAAGATGCAAATATTGTAGACTTTCCTGCATGGAATATTTGTAAGGCTTAAATAAATCAACACATTTAAGATACTTAGTGTCTGGCATATCTGCTGCTAAAAAGAGACAGAATGTACACTGTGGGTAATACATTGCTGTTGTTATTGTTGAGTCACTCGTGTCCGACTATTTGTGACCCCATGTTACCCATATTATCTATTATATAGTAGGTATTATTAGATAATAATAGGAAACATAGTATCTATTATATATATATATTTATATATATCTTTTCAAACAGGAAATACAAACCAATTCTTTTGTATTTCCTTTACATTGTGGTGATTTCTTTGTTTCTATGTGTCTCTAGTTTATGAGGGAGAAGGAAATGGCAACCCACTCCAGTACTCTTGCCTGGAAAATTTCATGGATGGAGGAGCCTTGTTGGCTACAGTCCATGGGGTCGCAAAGAGTTGGACATGACTGAGCGACTTCACTTTCTTTCTTTCTATAGTTCCTTTTGGAGGAGGAAACGGCAACCCACTCTAGTGTTCTTGCCTGGAGAATCCCATGGATGGAGGGGCCTGGTGAGCCATAGTCCATGGGTTGCAAAGAGTCAGACACGACTAAGTAACTAACACACATGCTAGTTTATAAGATTTTACTTAATGAGCTTGCCTGACTAGTTGAGCAAAGTGTAAGTGTAAATGAAAATGGTCACTTAAAAATATATGGCAGACAATGGGAAATTGCTGTATGACCCAGGGAACTCAAACAACCTAGAGGGGTGGGATGGGGAAGGATTTGGGAGGAAGGTTCTGGAGGGAGGGGACATGGGTGTACCTATGACTGAGTTTTGTTGATGTGTGACAAAAAGCAACAAAATCCTGTTAAGCAATTATCCTTCAATTAAAAAATAAATAAAATTTAAAAAAGGACAAATATTACCTAATTTATGTTAATTATATTAAAAGCATTTAAGAAAATACAAAAAAAAAATGTATGGCAGAAACCAGCACAACATTATGAAACAATTATCCTCCAATTAAAAATAAAAGGTAAATTATAGCTACTTATTATAATTCCACATGTATTATAGCAATAATGGGCTGTGCTATTGAAGGTATTCATTCCAATCCTTCTCCATTTCTACCACCTAGACTTGATCTAGTCTCAGTACCTGGGGCAGTGATAACAATATTTCCTTTTTAGGAATTTGTGGAAGGAGACATTGTTTAGCTCTCCATCCTGGTTACACTGGTGATTCCAGTGCTTGGTTGAATTTTCCTTCATAAACGATTTTTATCCTAAGAAAAGTGAGTGGGAAGAGACAAGAGCCTAGAAGATTATGGACAAAACACTGATTGGACAAAAAGTTCATTATGGCTTTTCCATGTGAGTCTATGGGAAAACGAACGGACTTTTTGGCCAACCCAATAGTTATTGCCCTCTGTCCCATTTCAGTCATTCTCCTTTCCTGAGTCGATCTGTCCCCATCTCTGGCAGTGAAGAAATAACTTTATTCCAACTGCTTTTGTGGTGAAGCCATTCTCCATAGTCTCATGTGTTAACACAGAACATGACTCTGAAATCAAACAGTCAGCTCCTGCGGCTAAGATTTTGAAGTAAAGGGAGAATGGTACCGACCTGGTTTAGATTTTCTAATTTTTAATTTTTACTCTTCAGCCTGTCCCGTGCTCTTTTGTGCTTTATTCCATGGTATAGAATGTGGTCCAGCTCTTTCAAAAAAACCATTCTTAACGTCTGTGCTATAATGCCACATCTCATTCTAACAAAACCTCTATGGTTTTAGTGGCCAAATGCTAGACCATGTATGCCATGTCAATAATTGAACATTTCACTTTTGGAGAAAACCAGGCATGCAACCATGGTTTGTAAGTGTCTCATAAAACATATTTTGCGATGTGTTTTTTTTACAACCCAAGCTTTTTTGCACATTATCTCATTTCTCCTGAATATTATTTTTTGTTCGATGACACCATGTGTCCTGCTTACTTTGAAATCAATCTCTCCAGCTGTTTTACATTTTTCTAAATTTTTTTTTTCTTATTCATGTGGATTCCTTAAGTCTCCTGCTTCAGGTTTCAGGATTTTAATTTAGTGTCTTACTATATGTGTCATTGTTATTAGCGTCATTTTTATATCAATTTTATAAAAGTCAACCTCATAGACATGGGATAACTGTAGAAGCAATCCCACATGGTAACAGTTTGGAGCTCTGGTTTCCAATGATGAGCTAAAATTATCAAGACTCTTACTGTTGCCACACACTGAGCTGAGTGCTTTATTTATGTAGATTGTCTTAACAAAGCCTCCTAATAACAATAAGAATCAAGCACTATTTTAAATCACCACTTTACAACTAGAACAACTGTGAAACAGTTAAACAGTTGCAGAAATGACAAGAGCCTTAGCTTCCCATTATTTCCAAAGCCCTATTCTCTTGACTTGTACCTTAAATTGCCTCTAAATTAGCAACTCCTGTAAATTTCTGCTTGGTTTCAGTGGAAACTGAAATGCTGTATCTAAGACACTAATGGGACTTTGTCTTGAACTCCACAAGGATGTTTTCTCTTACAGTTTCCAAGAAGAGTGATAAAATGACGGAAAAAAATGTTTCCTAGAATCATCAAATATCAGGAGGTTCCAGGAAGTTGGTTTCTGACCTTTATTAGTAATCTGTTAAAAATTAGGTAGAAAGAGAATTAAAAGAATTTTTAACTATACAGAAATATTTTAAAAATTAGGAGTTTCATGGGACTGGGACACCTCTGAACTTTTCCAGGAAAGATTTGTGAGTCTTACCTTTTGTTTTCGTTTGGGCATTAGATGTGCCGTAATGGAAAAGAAAAGGGAAAACATTTCAACTGTCACTGGCTCCTGTTCAGAAATCACGCCTCTTCTGCATATCAATGGCTGTTTAAAAACATGCTTTGCTCTTTATGGCACATGTCATAAAGCATCAAACACAGTGAGATGCTTGTCTTTGGAGTTTTTTTTTTAAAAAGATAGCCATCTGAAAAATGTTTACATCACAGATGATTTTGCTTTTGAGGTTCCAGACAGGTTGACTACCTGCAGGAACAGACCTAACTCACCCAAATCCTTATTTGCTGCAAACGGTGGGAGGAGGGATGTTTGGTGGGAGAGAAATGCTGATGGAGTTGGACTCAGAACTCCAACAGGGAGCAGAAATCCTTTCCACACCCTGCACTTTGACAAACCTGTTCTTGCTTTGCTGCCCATGTAAAAGAAAGCAGTTTTTCTAAATAGCTGTGTTTAGATTAGAACTTGGTCTAACAGAAGTCCTAACATGTTGTACTGATTAAACAAAATTGAGATTAAAGCAGACAGACAGAAACACAAACAAACAAACGGGCATCTTTTCTGAAATGTCCCATTAGTGGGAAAAAAAAAAATCTTTGTATGCATTTTGGAAAAGTTTGCTGTAACTCTGAACAGAACAAAGAGCCTTTAGGAAACAGAGATTTGTCAGTTATTTTGTGGGGATAAATGAAATGCAGGGATTAAAAAAAAATACATGCACTTGCTTTGGTGATGAGATCACGTGCCTCACTCTGGGGAGGGGAGCGGTGACCCTGCCTCATTTGGGGGTCGCTGCAGTGGGGAATTAAAAAACCTTGCCTGGGGATGTGTTGTGGCACCAAATCCCTGCAGCCAGTTGGCCAGATGCTAACTCAATTGGAGGAGAGTGGATTATGCCCAAGGAAAGGATAAATCTTCTCCTTGATACTCAGACATGGATGTTATTTTATGGTTCCTTTTACAAAAGCAGATGATCGGATTTAAGGAAGGAAAGTTGAGAGCAGGGACAAGTGTAAGCTGTCATGGAGATCTCTCTCCTTTAATCTTTTAACAGCATTACCTTATTTTCTACAGAAGATGTGGTTCCTTGAAAGAAGCATGCTGTTAGATTTTTTGCAATTTTAATATTTTTGTTAAGTGTATCACATCTAAAGTGTTTAAAAAGGAATTATTTAAGAAAAGTAAATGGCATCTTCCAATTAAATGATTTAACAATTAATAAGTCTCTGCATCAGGTGTATTAATACTTGGTGGCCTTGTATGACACTAGGCTAAAATAAATATGACAGAAATGGTGATAATTACCAAATGATCAGGCAGTTGCTGGCTTATGTACAAAACTGCAACTTGCTGAGTAATGAAGCAGAAATTGACTTTTGACATCACCAATTCCAGGTGTGTAATATTAAAATAGGAACACTTTAAAATTTCTTCTGGGGTTGTGTTCAGGAGCCTCTAAGATGCTTTGTTCTGCAGTTTACTTGTTCTGATTCAAGTAGAATCAGAGTAGAATACTGCCCTTTTTAAGTGGATCAAAGACATACGGTCTGGAATTCGGGATGCAGGGAGTAAGGAAAGTATGTTTAGGATAACTTTTAAGTTTAAAAGAGAAGTATTAGGATCCTAATTAAGGTCCTCTTTTGCAATATCTCTTGATTGTGGGCTCAATTGTAGTTGCTTAATAAATGTCCTTGTGGTTCTTTACTAACATAATAAAGGCTCTAGTATTTGATGCTGTGATAAAACACGACCCCGTGGTTCTAGGCAGAGGGGGCTGGGGCAGGAATGGATATGTTTTTTGGCCTTTCATCACAGAAGCTAAAGCACAGCTGTTAATTGCCAGTTGTCATAGGCCTTTGGACAAGCTGACCTTTGACACTACTTAGGAGATGTCTTCCGCTGCCTCCTTCTGCTGTTGTTCAGTTGCTAAGTCATGTCTCACTCTTTGTGACCCCATGAACTGTAGCACTCCAGGCTCCTCTGTCCTTCACTATTTCCCAGAGTTTGCTCAAACTCATGTCCATTGAACTCGTGATGCTATCTAACCATCTCATCCACTGCTGCCCTCTTCTCCTTTTGCCTTCAATCTTTCCCAGCATCAGGGTCTTTTCCAGTAAGTCAGCTCTTCGCATCAGGTGGCCAAAGTATCGCAGGTTCAGCTTTAGCTTCAGTCCTTCCAATGAATATTCAGGGTTGATTTCCTTTAGGATTGACTGGTTAGATTTCCTTGCAGTCCAAGGGACTCTGAAGAGTCTTCTCCAACATCATATTTCGAAAGCATCGATTCTTTGGCGCTCAGCCTTCTTGATGGTTCAACTCTCACATCGGTACATGACTCCTGGAAAAACCATAGTTTTGACTTTTGCTGGACCTTTCTGACTTTTGGCCAGACTTTTTGACTTTTGACAGACCTTTGCTGGCAAAGTGATGTCTCTGCTTTTTAATACATTGTCTATGTTTGTCAGAGCCTCCCTCTAACTGAGCTTAATTCCTTGCCCCTTCTAGACATCAACACAACATCTAACTCTCTTTCTAGCCAACCCACCTAAAAAAATTTTTTTTTTTTTTTACTTATTTATGTAGCTGTGTGGGTCTCAGTTGCATTACTCGGGCTCTCTAGTGTGGCGTGCAGGCTCAGTAGTTGTGACTTGTATGCTTAGTTATTACACATTCTTAGTTCCCTGACCAGGGATAAACCCTGCACCCCCTGCCTTGCATGGTGGACTCTTAACCACTGGACCATCAGGGAAGTCCTATTCTAGCCCTTCTTTAAGCCTCTAGTTATGTCCTCATCCTGTGACTCAGTTTACTCACAATAGATCCAGTTGAACTTCAGCGCTAAGAATCCGATCTTGTTTTCTCCCTCCTCTCATCCTCATCTTCTTTCTACACAACAGCTCATTAAGATCAATGCTCTTCCCTGTGCCTTGATCTCACCCAGCCCACCTCCTTTCAATTTTCTCCCTCAGATTCAGCTTGTCATCCAAAGACAAATTGTGACACATATGTGGGGTCCCTAAGACACGACATGCACACTCTTCCTTTGAATGGCCCTTATCCAGGTTTCTGAACCTTCCAGCCTTGTCTGCGAGAGAGGGACCTGGACTGGCTTAACCAAGAACCAGAGTCTTAACACAGAAGCACTCACCCAAGATGAAGATAGTGGTCAGTACTGGGAGATTTGTGCAGCACAGCTTAAGCCTAAAGTCCAGGAAAAGAGTTCATAGAAGCATCGAATCCAGGAGGGACAAGAGGCAGAAAAAGAGAGCCAGGTAGCTGAAGCAAAGCTGTATTCAAAGAGGAGAGAAGGACTGCTAATGCAGACAGGTCTTAGGTTTGCTTTATGAATGTAGAAATGAGGCATATGTGACTATAGCTCCTTTGACCATTCGATTTCATGAATGAATTGACTATGGCTTTCAAAACTCTTCATAATGCCCACTCCCTCCTTACTGGCCTATGTGAAGGAAATCCCCTCTCAGCTTTTTAAAAGCCAGCAGGGAAGTTGGTTGTTATTCCATGTTATTCATGTGCTACAGATGTAACAAGATACCGTGGACTGGGTGGCTTAAACAACAGATCGTTATTTTCCCACAGTTCTGGAGCCTGGAAGTCCAAGAGCAAGGTGTTAGCAGGGCAGACTTCCTCTCCGGCCTCTCTTCTTGGCTTGTGGATGTCTGCCCTCTTGCTGTGTCCTTACATGGTCTTTCCTCTGAACTTGTCTGGGTCTAGATTTCTTCTTCTTGTAAGGATACTGGTCAGATCAGGTCACGGCCAATCCTTATGACCTCATTTAACTTTATCATTTCTTTAAAGGTTCTGTTTCCGAATATAGTCGTATTCTGAGGTACTGGGGTGGGGGCTTTTGAAGGGGCACATTTTAGCCCACCCTGTCCCCAGTCTCCAAAACCATGAAGTCCAGCCAAACTCGCAGCCATGTGGTGGATGAGATGCCATGTGCAGGTCCTATCCACCCCATGTCACATTCTGATGCTTCTCTGATAGCTTTCAGGCCCCTCCACCATTGTGGAGATGGTCTGCTCTTAAGCCAGGTCTTTCCAGGTAGTGCCAAGTGGTAAAAACCTGCCTGACAATGCAGGAGATATGAGAGACATGAGTTTGATCCCTGGGTCAGGACGATCCCCTGGAGGAGGAAATGGCAACACACTCCAGTATTCTTGCCTGGAGAATACCATGGACTGAGGAGCCTTGCGGACTACACTCAATAGGGTCACATAGAGACAGACACGACTGAGCGACTTAGCAGCACCAAACCAGGTCTGGCCTATTGACAGATTTGCTTGATTCACTCTAGCAGATCTTAACATTTCACATAAATATTTCAATTTCCAACCTCTCTTCCAAAGCTGGAGGTCCTGTGGGTACTGGGCTTGCGTTTCCTCATGATAGCACTCAGGTTGAGACCCTGCGGTGGCGCCCCCTTCCGACAGGCCTCCTACACCCGCCAGTCCATCCATTCCTTCTCTCCTGTCACTGACCAGCCTGGCTCCTGTAGTCATTTGGATTTTTGACTTCTAAATTATTGGTCTACCAACTCCTTCCCGCCACAAACACTGCTCCCTATGCTTCCCTTGTCTTTCAGTTTTTCTCCTTTTTCTTTCAAGCTCTCTATACATTCTCCAATGGTTTGAGACCCAATTCTCAAATGTGTCTCCAAACCCATTTTCGATTGTCATGACTGGAGGGGGTTTGCAGAGGTAGCCAGTGGTAGAGGACAACCCCTCACAATAAACAACTATCTGACCTCAACTGTCAATGGTGCTGAGGTTTTGCAGTTCTGATATACATTCGGCCTCAGTGCATAGAAGGATTAAATAGCTTTGACCTGGTCTAATCCCACATCTCTGTTTGTAGCCAGAACCTTTCCATTTGATGCCATTTTGAGTTTAAATCAAGCACATTCTTTTACGTTACCATGTAAGTTCAGTGCAGTTCAGGTCAGTTCACTTGCCTGACTTTAAGATCAATAGAATCTTCTCTGTACTTTCTTAGGCTCAGGAGTTGGGCTCCTCACAGACCTCCCTCTGCATGTCTTCCCTACTCTGCTTCACTCGTCCACACTGTCTTGTCCATCTATTATTTTGGTCTTTTTTCTTTCAGATTCCAAAATACTTACTGAAACTTTATTTTTGATAGGTTTCCACCCTATTTACTTGTCTGCCTAGAAATCTAGCCTTTATAGTCCTGTTTGCCATTTTACCTTTTTCCCCTTCCTTTCTGGTCAGTGGTTGGTGCCCTACTATGTGTCCAATCACTATTTCACTATTTGTTGGATAGTGGTCGGTTTATTCAATGCCTTTAAGTGTATCATTGTGCTTACTTTGCCCCTTGCTGCTACTGCTACTGCTAAGTCACTTCAGTCGTGTCCGACTCTGTGCGACCCCATAGACGGCAGCCGACCAGGCTCTGCCATCCCTGGGATTCTCCAGGCAAGAACACTGGAGTGGGTTGCCATTTCCTTCTCCAATGTGTGAAAGTGAAAAGTGAAAGTGAAGTCGCTCAGTCGTGTCCGACTAGTAGTGACCCCATGGACTGCAGCCCACCAGGCTCCTCTGTCCATGCGATTTTCTAGGCAAGAGTACTGGAGTGGCTTGCCATTGCCTTCTCCCTCTTAACCCCTAAAAGCACTTTTATTCCTAAGAAGGCAACTGACCCTTGGTCCTCCCCCCGCCTCTCCACCAAAGGCCTTGATCACTTCCTCAAGGGGGCTAAAGAGTCTTCCAGAGCTGGGTTCTGAGGTCAGAAACCTGGGTGAGGGTCTGCTGAGAAGAGTCTCCATAAAAGTCCCATCCTCCTTTGACTTCCCTACCTCACTTCATTTGACTTCCCACCTCAACTAGAGACATTCTTCCTGTATTTCCAGATCCAAATCAAATCATTCATGAGCAAAATGACTGCAGGTTAACTCTTTGTCCCCTGAAATAGTCAAGCCCTTAGCATTTGAGTTCTGAGGAACTTCCATACTGTTTTCCATAGTTGCTGCACCAACTTACATTCCTACCAACAGTGTAGGAGGGTTCCCTTTTCTCCACACCCTCTCAAGCAGTTGTTATTTGTAGCCTTTTAAATAATGGCCATTCTAATCAGCGTAAAGTGGTGCCTCATTGCAGCTTTGATTTGCATTTCTCTAATAATTAGCGATGTTGAGCATCTTTCATGTGCCTACTGGCCATCTGAATGTCTTCTTTGAAGAAGAGTCTATTAAGATTAAGATCTTCTGCCCATTTTCCTATTTTTTTTTAAAATTGTTGTTGAGTTGTATGGGCTGTGTGTATTTTGGATATTAAGCATTTATCTGTCTCATCATTTGCAAATATTTTCTCCCATTCTGTAAGTTGTCTTTCCATTTTTTATGATTTCTTTTGGTGTGCCAAAGCTTATAAGTTTGATTAGGTCATATTCACTTATTTTTGTTTTTATTTATATTGTCTGGGAGACTACAACAATGTCCATGTCTTAATCCCCAGAACCTTTGAATGTGTTATGCTACAAGCAAGACAAGAGGGAATTAAGGTGCAGATAAAGTTAAGGTTGCTATTTGGCTGTCCTTACAATGGGAGAGGTTATCCCGGATTATCTGGGTTGGTCTAATGTTAATTAAATTTTAATATTTAAAACTAAATATTAAAAAAAAACTAAGATCATGGCATCTGGCCCCATTACTTTATGGCAAATAGAAGGGGAAAAGGTGTAAGTAGTGACAGAATTCCTCTTCTTGGGCTCTAAAATCTCTGTGGATGCTGACTTCAGCCATGAAATCAGAAGACAGTTGCTTATTAGCAGGAAAATGGTGACAAACCTAGACAGTGTGTTGAAAGCAGAGACATTACTCTGCTGACAAAGATCCGTATAGTCAAGGCTCTGGTCTTACCCAGTGGTCATGTATGGTTTTGAGAGCTGGACTGTAAAGAAGGCAGAATGACAAAGAGTTGATGCCTTCCAACTGTGGTGCTGGAGAAGACTCCTGAAAGTACCTTGGACAGCAAGGATAACAAAACAGTCAATCTCAAGGAAACCAATACTCGTTGGAAGGACTGATGCTGAAGCTCCAGTAGTTTGGTCATCTGATGTGAACAGCTACTCATTGGAAAAGTCCCTGATGTTGGGAAGGCTTGAGGGCAGAAGAAGAAGAGGGCATCAGAAGATGAGATGGCTGGATGGCATCACCAATGTAATTGACATGAACTTGGGCAAACTTTGGGAGATGATGCAGGACAGCGAGGCCTGGCATGCTGCAGTCCTGGCATGCTGTAGACCCCTGGCACGGGGTCGCAAAGAGTTGGACATGACTGGGAGACCGAACAACAACGACAACAGCAACGTCCTCAAAAAGTAGAAGAGAGAGACAGAAGAGGAATCAATTTCAGAGAAGGAGATAAATTGACATACGAAGGAGAAGGAAGTGAGGACAGAGGCAGAGGTCAGAGTGAGTTTATATGAGAAGGACACAGTTTTCCACTGCGGGCAGGGAAGATGGGTGGGGGCGGCCAGAACACAAGGGAAGTGGGCAATCTCAGTCTTCTGAGGCTGGAAAAGGGCAACAAAATGGATTCTCCTTGAGAGCTTTAAAAAGGAGCACAGCGCTGCCAATGCCTTGATTTTAAGTGAGAAACATTTCAGACTTCTGAATTTCAAAACTCTCAGAATAATTTTGTGCAGTTTTGAGTTTGTGGTAATTTATGGTAGCATCAGTTTCCCTGGTGGCTCAGACCATAAAGAATCTGCCTGCATGCAATGTGTGACACACGACTTCGATCCTTGGATTGGGAAGGTCCCCTGGAGAAAGAACTGGCAATCCCCGCTAGTATTCTTGCCTGAAGAATCCTATGGACAGAAGAGCCTGGCAGGCTACCATCCATGTCGTCGCAAAGTCGGACACGACTGAGCTACTAACACACACACACACATACACACACACACTATAGCAGCAGTAGGAAACTAATACATTTTTCTTTCCGTCCCTGAGATTTTGTGCTTGAACTGCTTTTCTCAAGAAGAAAGTAGACGAGAGGGCAGTTTTAATTTACTATGTCAGTCACTATGTTATTTACTGAAAAGGAAATATAGTTGCTTATGAGGTAGCTTGTTCCATTGTTCTGTTTGATACAAACTTCAGCCTTTTATTAAATTAAAATTAACTCGCGATTTCTGACTGAATAACTGACAGAAAGAATAAATTCCATAGTGTCTTCACTGTATCTAAAAGTTGTGTGTTTATTTCATTAATATTTTTAAGGATTACAAGTAAAAGAAAACCACAAGGTTTGTTGAGATCCAGTTATAATAATTGAAATAGGCAGAGAATCAGAGAACACAGAGACTTCCTTTAGATATGTAAGTGATTTAAAATGAAATCTTTAGGTATCAGTAGACTGCTTACTGTATGCAAAGCCCTGGACCACACCCAAAAGGAAAGGCAAAGGCATATTTAAGGCACTTTCCTTGATTGTATTGAGACTAACAAGATAATGCTAAAACTAGAAGGTAAATGCAAAAATGCTGTCAAGCCATTCAAGATTTTATCATAAAGAATTCCTGATTCCTTAAATGCCGTTAGTACTCTGTCACTCAGTCTCAAAACTATGAATTCACTTTTTATTCATTTTGCTCCTTCCCAACTTCATCCAGGCAGCTAGCTAGAAGTCCTCTCAAATGTGCAGCTTCAGTGTTTCTCACATTGAAACGAACATTTTGATCCTTCCATTTTAAACCTATCATTTAGATCCCACTGTTTTTGCCTAAACTGTAAGAGATCAACTGCATTGGGATCAATAGCATTACTTTTGGGGAGATGAGTACCCATGGACATTTTTGAAATAGATTTCTGAGTCTTGGAAAGATTTTGATAATTTGGCAAGGCTGCTGAGATTTTTTCTCACAAATTTCGAGTCGGACACTACTGAGCCACTGAACTGAGCTGAACTGAACGTAGTAATGCAAACCATCAGTCTGTTCTTATAAATTGTTGCAATCATTCTCATTAGCATAATCAGTGGAAAATGAAATTGTTATGTTGTTTTATCCCTAAGTTGTGCCCATCTCTTGTGATTCCAAGGACTATAACTCCTCAGGCTCCTCTCTCCATGGGATTTTCCAGGCAAGAATATAGGAGTGGGTTGCCATTTCATTCTCCAGGGGGAACCTTCTGGACCCAGGGATAGAACCAGAGTTTCCTGCATTGGTGGCAGATTCTTTACCACTGAGCCACTATGGAAGCCCTACAAAATAAAATAAGCCATTGATAAAGGGCAAATGGTAAATTTTGATATATCTAACAGTCTTCTTGATATAATTTTTTGATCCTTAAAAATATGACCTGTATAAGTTGAACTTGCTAGAACTACCAGCCACAAAAGAAAACTCATTAGATTTAGAGAATGAGCAATTCTAGATTCCAGGAGTGAAAACATTTTTGGCCTAAGGAAAATTACATAAAATAGAAAAGATTTCAAAACTGCTTTGTGATGTATTTCTGCAAGATGTGGAAAGGAATGGAAAAGTTAACAGGATGGAAAGTTAATCTTAAGAATTGCTTGAACAAGATAGCCTTAGTATTATACTCCGAAAATATTAGTCACAACATTAATAACCAGTGGTTGATTACAGAGAAAGCAATTCTTTTATTAGAAACTTCTTAAATAACCAAATAGATGTACCTTGAAGTGTGCAAATATTTCTGATATGATATCTGCTAGAAAAGGATGTCATCACTGACTCAATGGACATGAATTTGAGCAAACTTTGAGAGACAGTGAAGGGCAGGGAAGCCTGACATGCTGCAGTACGTGAAGTCGCAAAAAGTTGGACATGACTTAGCAACTGAACAACAAGGAAAGTCCAAGTCCATCATTTTACTCTTGAGAAAATATTGAAATTGGCATGAATGCAATACAAACTGAGATATAGAGAAAAACAAAAGAAAACTCACATTAATGAAATCCGAGAGGGCAAAATTTGTTATTGAAATGAAACAAACTAAAACCAAACAAGTCCCCTAAAATAGTGGTTGATAAATCAATAATTGGTTTGGAATTCTCTCTGGGAAGAAGGAATCTTTCTTAATTATGACAATTTCAGTGAAATAAGAATAAAAGTGGAAAAATTAGGAGCAGTTTATCTTCTCTGTGTATGAAATTGATCAAGGAGTTCAGGCAGTTTAAGGAGTTAGGCTCTAGAGACTTCTTTCCCTTTGAAAATCTTTCAACTTTCAGGTATTTGGATAATACTCATAGTATGTCCTCAAGGTGAACATATTAATGTAACAATATCTACTGTATCAAATTGGCAAGGTCAAAACAGCATGAAAAAACATTCCTCCATTTTCCTTTGCTCACTGACATCACTTAGATTAAGACCATCCTTTATTTCACTGTTATATATATATGTATAAGATATATATATAGTCCTTGTTTAGTTGCCAAGTTGTGCCTGACTGTCACCCTATGGACTGTAGCCTACCAGGCTCCTTTGTCCATGGGATTTCCGAGGCAAGAATACTGGAGTGGGTTGCCATTTCCTTCTTTCTCTAGGGGATCTTCTCGGCCCAGGGATTGAACCCATGTCTACTGCATTGGCCAGTGGAGTCTTTACCATTGAGCCACCAAGGAAACCCCATATATAAAGTACATTTGTATCAGTTCTTATATATACATATACAATTTTTCCTTACCAGATCGATTTTTGTTCCCTGACCAGGGATTGAACCTGAGCCCCCTGCAATGAAAGTGCTGAGTCCTAATCCCTGGAAAGTGAAGTGTAAGTGAAAGTAGTTCAGTTGTGTTTGACTCTTTGAGACCCCATGGACCATACTGTCCATGGAATTATCCATTCCAATACTGGAATGGGTTGCCATTTCCTTCTCCAGGGGATCTTCCCAACCCAGGGACTGAACCCAGGTCTCCCACATTGCAAGCAGATTCTTTACCAGCTGAACTACAAGGGAAGCCCTGGACCTCCAGGGAATTCTCAAGACCTTCCTTTATTTCAGAAACGGGTTTTTGTTCAGTGTCCCTGCCATGGATTCCATAGCTCTCAAACTCCCCTACCATGACAAAGCTAGTGCTATGCAAACATTTTCAAAGGTTAATTTGCATTCTGTGATGATGTCTGTGTGTGTGTTTAGTTGTGTCTGACCCTTTGCGATCCCATGGACTAGCCCACCACACTCCTCTGTCCATGGATGGGGTTTCTCCAGGCAAGAACTCTGGAGTGGGTTGCCATTCCCTTCTCCAGGGGACCTTCTCAACCCAGGAATCGAACCGGGATCTCCTGCATTGCAGCAGATTCTTTGCCAGATGAGCTACCAGGGGAGCCCGCCTGTGATGTCTAGCAATGTAATTTTTTGCACAGCCTCTAGGGCTGGTACATCATAAGGGCTCAGGCACTGCTTTATCCTTTCCTGTTTCTGCATGCATCCTAAAGCTCAAACTCCTTGGCCTGGTTTTGAAGATGAATGCTCAATGTGTTTAATTTTCTCTATCATACTCATTTTTTTCTTTCTCTTTTTGAATATCCTGCCCTCCAGGAACTCTGCTCACCACCCTCACCACACTTCCCTGTTACTCTGCTTTCCTCAAGGAGGTGGCTCCTTCTACCTCATCTTCCGCCTCATCTTTCTGTTCTGCGAACCTCATTTTAGTGTCATCTCCTCAGAGAACACTTCTCTTCTCTTCTTCTAAACAAATATGAGCTGTATCTTCTGGTGGCCACCCCAGGACTTTCTCTTTATTATTAACGTAATGGGACCTGGCTCATTTTGTCTTCCCGCTCCACTAGAATATCTCAGTTCTCTATGGGAAGGGATTATTCTTAAATATTTCTGGAATCTGAACAGGGCTGACACAGTTCCTTACACAGGTTAGGTGTTCATTAACTATTTGCTGCCCAACTGTGCAAAGACCGGAGGTGGCAAGATGTTTTTTGTGGAAACCGACCAAATGAGATGGTTGGATGGCGTCCCTGGTGGACATGAACTTGGGCAAACTCTGGGAGGTGATGAGTGACAGGAAGGCCTGGCATGCTGCAGTCCATGGGGTTGCAAAGGGTCAGACACGACTTAGCGACTGAACACCAACCACCAGGCGGCGCAGTGGTAAAGAACCCGCCTGCCAATGCAGGAGATGCAACAGATCCGAGTTTGACCCTGGATCAGGAAGATCTCATAGAGAAGAAAATGGCAACCTACTCTAGAATTCTTGCCTAGAGAATTCCATGGGACAGAGGAACCTGGTGGGCTACAGGCCACGTGTCTGCAAAGAGTCGGACGTGACTGAGCGCACAGCACAACAACCTGAGAGCTGTGGCTGTGCCGCGGAATAAGCCTTGTATTCAACTCTAGTCCCAGTGGCGGAAGAGAAGGTACTGGCGATGAATTATGAGTTACCAAAATGCAAAATATCCTTGCAAATGTTACTTCTAGACTATTTTTTCTTCTCCCATGTTTCCTTCCAAAATATTTCCCTTAACTAGCTATGCATTTGTAAAATTAAAGATGCATTGCATTCTCATCTCTGTTTGTATGTTTCCCTCTGTTTTGGGGAAGTTCACATTCAGAAATTTAGAGAGAGGTCTAATAATGGGAAAAAGGTTCTTCACATAGGAAATGTTTGGTACTGACTTGCGACGTTCTTGGTCAACACGTGTTTAAAGACAGTAGTGTTTCTAACCACCACACAAGTGTCTGAAGTCCATTGTTAGAAGTATTCCTGACTTTCCTCTTAGTCAGAAGTCTATTTTAAAACATTTTTATTTAAATTTTTTTTATTTTAAAACTTTTAATTTTTATTAAAAGTAAAAAGTTTTTGTTTTCTAGATCAATGTACAATACAATGCCTTCACTTCCTTGTGTTTTTGTCAAAAGTTGGTCCTAGTTAGTCTCTGGCTCACTACTATATTATGGAACTTTTCAACAGTTCTTGACTTCTCATTGATTCCATGTTTTCAAAGATTCTACAGCACTTTTTATTCACCATACTTTTGGAAATCTCTGGGACCATTTGCTTGTCTTTGATCTGTATTATAAAGAACCTTAATATTGATGTGCTGACATTAAAAAGTCACAATATTTATGCTTTAACTGTTCCCATTTTGAGCTAATATATTATTAATTATTTCCTCTTAATCCAGAACATCATTTTGTTATATATCAGTTTAAAAAAGAGTAGAGATTAAGTTAAAAGATGCTTACTCCTTGGAAGGTAAGTTATGACCAACCTAGATAGCATATTAAAAAGCAGAGACATTACTTTGCCAACAAAGGTCTGTCTAGTTACGGCTATGGTTTTTTCAGTGGTCATGTAGGGATGTGTGAATTGGACTGTGAAGAAAGCTGAGCACTGAAGAATTGATGCTTTTGAACTGTGGTGTTGGAGAGGACTCTTGAGAGTCCCTTGGACTGCAAGGAGATCCAACCAGTTCATCCTAAAGGAGATCAGTCCTGGGTGTTCATTGGAAGGACTGATGTTAAAGCTGAAACTCCAATACTTTGGCCACCTCATGTGAAGAGTTGACTCACTGGAAAAGACTCTGGTGCTGGGAGGGATTGGGGGCAGGAGAAGAAGGGGACGACAGAGGATGAGATGACTGGATGGCATCACTGACTCGATGGACATGAGTTTGAGTGAACTCCGGGAGTTGGTGATGGACAGGGAGGCCTGGTGTGCTACGATTCATGGGGTCGCAGAGAGTCGGACGCGACTGAGCGACTGAACTGATCAGTTCAGTCGCTCAGTCGTCGTGTCTTGACTCTTTGTGAGATTAAGTATGTCGAAATTGGATCATCAGCTCACATAATTATTAAAAGAGCATCAAATAGTAAGAATGAAGTCACTTACATATATTTGCCTGACTTTGTGATGAACAAGGAACTGGGGTTGACAAAGAAGGTAGTAAAAATAGCTCTGTTTTTCAGCTTCCAGTTAATCAGTCCCAGCTATATGAACTTTTCAGGCACCTACAGGGAGATTTAAATGCAATTGCTGTTTTTCTGGCAAAGTAAGTATATTTCTACGCTGATGAGAAAAAATGACATATCAGAACCCTGCAGATTTGAACAAATTGTCAAGATTTCTAACCTACTTTTACAGAAAGCAATTTTCTCTAGTTTCAGACTCTTGAAAATTTTCTTCCCCCAAAGGATGTAACCATACGAATAAAACAGCCATTTTCTCTGTAAGTACTAACCATCCGCAGACTGTGGTACCAGAGACATATTGGTTATTTTCCTCCTGTTAATTAACACATAGAAATCAATTAGGTTTGCTTCTGTAATTTTCATTTGGAATACAGCATTAAATTTAGCAGATGATCGATCTCATTGCTTTCACCATGAAGTTTCTTATAGGTAGTAGCTAGCCACCTGCTGGCAAGTATTTTTATATGGAGTTCCATGATTTTGTTCTTGAAAGGAGACCCAACACCATCTGCAACAGAGATGCTCTTTAAAGTTGCATGTCAGTGGTTCTCATGGAGGTCTACTGAGGATGGCCAGGGAATGTCAACCTTAATGAACACTCTTAGTGATGCTGATGATTACATCAGCAAATAATGGATTGGGGCTTATAGGCAGTCAACAGGGATGCACCTGACAATGAACAGCAGTAGTACAAACAAATCATCATTGTTAATAAGTAAGATTAACCAACCATTCCTGTGTATATAAGGTCAGAATACTCTTAGTTTTTGACATAAAAAGAGGGGCATGGTCATTTGGTTTGTTGCCATTAAAATGGACACATTCAAAGGAAATTCAAAGGAAAGTATAAATGTGTATTTGTAAATCTCAGAAATGCATATGGAAAATGCTACTTTTCATCTTCCAAAATTATGCAAAAAAGCCTAAAACAGACAAAATGGACTTTTAAGTCCTTTTTGCTTAATACTCTTTTTTTCTTTTAAAATAAAAGATAGAAGTCAGAGAATTTCAGAATAATGTTTGTTTTCAGGGAGGGAAAAATGCAAATAATTATACAATTAAAACAGATTATAGACTGAATGTAACTAAAACTTATTTAGTATCTGTTCTGTGATTGGAGCTATCTTCAGTTCAGTTCAGTTCAGTTGCTCAGTCATGTCTGACTCTCCGCGACCCCATGAATCACAGCACTCCAGGCCTCCCTGTCCATCACCAACTCCTGGAGTTCACTCAAACTCATGTCCACAGAGTCGGTGATGCCATCCAGCCATCTCATTCTCTGCCGTCCCCTTCTCCTCCCTCCCCCAACCTTTCCCAGCATCAGAGTCTTTTCCAGTGAGTCAACTCTTCGCATGAGGTGGCCAAAGTATTGCAGTTTCAGCTTTAGCATCAGTCCTTCCAATAAACACCCAGGATTGATCTTTAGAATGGACTGGTTGGATCTCCTTGCAGTACAAGGGTCCCAAGAAATCCAAGATAAAAATTCACTGACTCCACGGAAAAACTGTAAGTGCATACACATTGTTAAGTGAAAGAAGCCAATATGAGAAAACTATGAGCTGTATTATTTCGACTACGTGACATTCTATAAAACATATAACAAGACAGCAAATATATCAATGACTGTGATGTGTTAATGGGATAAATAGGCAGAGTGCAGAGAATTTTTAATGAGCTATTCTGTATGACACTATGATAATGTAGACGTGTGTGTATGTGAAGTCACTTGAGTTGTGTCCAACTCTTTGTGACCCTTTGGACCATAGACAGCCAGGCTCTCCTGTCCATGGGATTCTCCAGGCAAGAATACTGGAGTGGGTTGCTTTGGCTCCCTACAGGAGATCTTCCCAACCCAGGGATTGATATTGTGTCTCTTAATGTCTACCTGCATTGACAGGCAGGATCTTTACCACTAGTACCACCTGGGAAGCCAATAATGTAGACACATGTCATTATATATTTGTCAAAACCCATAGAATGTACAGCACTTAGAATCAATCTTAATGTAAACTACTGGCCTTGGAAGATAATGATGTATCAATGTAAGCTCATTGATTGTAACAGTATATCATTGTGGTTTGAAATGTTGATAGTGGAGGGAGCTATGTGTGTAGAGGGGTATATGGGAATTCTCTACTTTCTGCTCAATTTTGCTGAGAACCTAAAATTGTTCTAATAAATAAAATCTATTGAAAAAAGTTACTGATACTCCCTGGAAGACACTGAGGAACTAGTGGTTGGGATTGATGCCCACCCAGTAAAGTTCATCGTCAGCAAGGCAAAAGAAGTAAATACTAAGCAATGGAACAGCATGAAGTAGTGGACAATTAAGTAGAGAGAAGGAAGAATCAGGAGGGCCTTTGAAGAGCAAGATGTCGGAACTGAATTGTAAAGATCAAGACTATCTATTTCAGACAGATGCATTCTAGGATATAGGCATTTTAGTGTATTGACATTGTTTGGGGAACTGGGACCATCTGGTATTATTGGAACAAAACTGGAAGCAGTGGGAAGAGCAGAAGGAATGAACTTGTTCAAGTAGGTAAGGGTTGGATCAGAAGGCTGACATGCCTATACACCTGCACACGCACATGGATGTATACATGCAGGTATACATATATGCGTGAACACACATGTGCTTAGGCAAATAGGTGGGCACACATTAGCAAGACTAAAGCAACTAAGGCCTTTAAACTGGTGGAGAACCACAGAAAAGCTTTTAACAGGGAAGTGATGTGGTCTAATTTATATTTTATAAAGAGCCCTAGGGGACAAGGTGGAAAGGAACAGAGACTAGATGGAAATACCTAGTTAACTGGATGAAATTAAGATCATATGGTAATAAAAGAAAGAGCAGACCCAGATTCAAGAGATATTTAAGAAGCTGGATCCATTAACTTTTTGAGTGCTTCACAGTGGGGGATAAGAGAGAGAGCCAGAGGAGTTGGAAATCTGTTCTTGTTTTGGGCTTAAGAAAATGAAAGGATGATGGCAAAACCAAAATAGGAAATATAGTCATTGCTGCTGTTGTTGTTCAGTTACTCAGTCGTGTCCAACTCGTTGTGACCCCATGGACTGCAGCACGCCAGGCTCCCCCGTCCTTCATCATCTCCCAGAGTTTGCTCAAACTCGTGTCCATTGAGTCGGTGATCCAGCCAACCATCTTGTCCTCTGTCATCCCCTTCTCTTTATGCCTTCAATCTTTCCCAATATTAGGGCCTTTTTTAATGAGTTGGCTCTTCCCATCAGGTGGCCAATTTCAGGGTTGGCTACTGTCTCAAGTTTAGAGATCTGATGTTTAGACATTGAGTTTGAGGTATTTCTGGGACATCAATTCATTCAACCAGGCCCCCTTTAGATGCCTGCCCGGGGCTAGGTACAAGAATTCAGCAGTGAACAAGACAAGTTTAGTCACTATTCTTGTAGTGGGAAAAGAAGGCTTCAAACATTGGCTGCAGATACAATTTCTGTTATGAAAGAGGAGAAATAGCTGGATAGGCAGAGGAAGTCTGGGACGGAGGAAGTTTATTGCGATTTTCTTTTATTTTTTAAAATTCTATAGTGTTTTACAATTTTTAAAGGTTTCCACACACAATTTCATATAACCCACTATAATTGCTTTCTTAAACCTACCCCTATATTGTCCCTTGCCTCTTCCCTGTCCCCGCTAGTAACTGCTAGTTTGTTCTAGGATGGAGACAGTGTTTTGATTTGTTTTTGTTTCGTGCTGTTTAAATTTTTTTCCTTTATATTGTAGTATAGTTGATTTACAATGCTGTGTTAGTTTCAAGTGTATTGCAGAGTGATTCAGCTATACAAATACATATATCTATTCTTATATGGGAGACAGTTTTGAAAGCCATCAGTACACAGGCTGGAGTTGACATCACAAAGACAAATGAGATCGTCAAGAGAGAGAAGATGACAAATGAAATGAGGAGAGGGTTGCAGAAAGAAAATTGGGAGTCCAGATCTTAAAGGGATAGCAAAGCAGCCTATGAAGGATGGGCACAGAGGGAGAACCAGGAGACAGTGATGTTTGGACTCAAAGGAGGAATTTCAGAAAGAATGATGTGATTAGGGTATGCTATGGAAACCTAAAAAGAAATAAAGCCTCAGAGACGTCTTTGGGTCTTGTGATGTGGTAGGCGTTCATGATGCTCGTGTGGGCTGCCAGGGTGAATTGGTAGGGGCTGAAGGCTCACTGGAGTGTGTCAGGGTGAAAGAGAAATTAGAAGACAACTGAAGATGGCATCTTCTATGTGCTTGGTCCTGGAGGAAATGAGAGTGAGAAATAAATGGACACAGGATAAAAGGCAGGTCCTTGAAAATGGAAGGCATTTGAACACATCTAGTGATGAAGGAAAGAAAACTTTTAGAGAGGAGAAGTTGAAAATTCAGTCGAGAAGAGCTACCATGTGGAACAAAGTCTTGACAAGCTTGCAGGAGGGCACGGGGTTCACTGATTGGTAGGTCTCAAGCTAGCTATAAAAAAGTAGAAGGTGATTTTCCTTCAAAACTTAGTGGAAAGAGGTAAGAAGTGCATATGGATGCCTGTAGGTGAGGAAAGGGAGATTGGTAAGCACCTTGGGGCGGATTACTAACACAGAAATTCAAAGATAAGTGAATTTTTCGAAGTCATCAAAATTGCCAATCTCTATCAGTTTAATATTTATATCCCATAATATATTATCTCACACTTAAAATTTTAGCTAATCAGATTTAAAATAAAGACCCAAAAATTGTGGCTCTAATGTGAAACATTAAAAATGGATTTGATTTTTAAAGGTCCTCCCTAGGGCTTTATATTTAAATGAGGCAAGGACCTGTGAACTCTGTAGATCACAACAGGAACATGATTCCAGGAAATTCCGAGGTCACGTCATTCCTGGAGATTTTTCCAACAAATGGAAGATTTACTGCAGAGTTTTATCAATATTTATGACCCGTGACTTTTACCAACAGAAGGTTAAAGATCTCTGAGATTTGGATGAGAAAGCATAGTTGTCTGGTTTGACCTGAATTCACGGGCAAAAAGAAATTTACTACATAGTGTAACAAAATAATGACATCCTTTGCAATATCTTACAGGATAATGAGAGTTGGTCCAGTCATTTACAAACCAGTAAAAGTACTGATGCTGGGAAGGATTGGGGGCAGCAGGAGAAGGGGACGACAGAGAATGAGATGGTTGGATGGCATCACCGACTCGATGGACATGAGTCTGAATGAACTCCAGGAGTTGGTGATGGACAGGGAGGCCTGGCGTGCTGTGATTCATGGGGTCACAAAGAGTCAGACACAACTGAGAGACTGAACTGAACTGAACTGAACTGAAAAGTACTGTAATAACTGTAATAAATCATATTTAATAAATTATATTTGTTTTCAGATTGTCTTTGCCCCAGAAGAACACAAAATGGGACATAGTCTTAAAATATATGAGAACCTAACCAGGTTAACTTTAATGTTAGAAATCTAACTTTCTCCATAGTTTTCAACCATTCCCGGTTCAAACTTGTTGAATGCCATGCTTTTTTTTCTTAAAGTTTTATCATGTGTTTCCATTAAAATACATTATGATTTTTATTTTACAGGGTTAAAAATTTTCAGCTTCTAAAGTAGCTAACTTGATTTTATTACAGAAATATATCATTTTATTGGTTTAAAATTAGACATGAGACAATGTACTCACTAGGTCATTCAGGAGAATTATCAAAGAAAGTGAGTACCAGTTTCTTTAGAAATATATTCATTTGCAATCAGTATGATCAGGTACAGAGCATCTCAGAATACTTGAATGAATATTTACATGAACTAAATGTGATTTTTCTCTTGAAAATGTCATGGTGTTTATTAAGGTAAACAGAAATGTTTTGGTGTGGGGCAAAGTGGAATGAAGAATCATTGTTGTATTTTATGGAGCCCTCTCTCCTAACAGCAATACCATTGGCCCTCCAGGTCAAGCATCCACAGATTGAAAATATATGGGAAAAAATTGCAGAAATTTCCAAAAAGGAAAATTTGAATTTGCTATGCCTTAGACAACTATTTGCAGTCCTTGGTGGCTCAGGTGGTAAAGAATCTCCCTGCAAAACAGGAGACCAAGATTCAATCCCAAGGTCAGATCCCCTGGAAAAGGGAATAGCTACCCACTCTAGCGTTCTTGGCTGGAGAATTACATGGACAGAGGAGCCTGGTGGGCTAAAGCCCATGGGGTCGCAAAGAGTCAAACACAACTGAGCAATTAACACTGGCAACTATTTACATAGCTTTTAAATTGTATTAAATATTATAAGTGATCTAGAGATGATTTGGACTTCTCTTACGGCTAAGCTGGTAAAGAATTCGCCTGCAGTGTGGGAGATTTAAAGTATATGAGAGGATGTGCCTAGGTTATTTGCAAATATGACATCATTTTATACAAGCGACTTGAGCATTCACAGATTGTGGTATCTTGGGGTGGGGTTGTTCCTAAAACCAACACTCCATGGATACCCGTGGATATTGAGGCATGACCATATACTTGACAATGAGACAATGCAGTTTTCAGTGTGATGAGCAGTGAGCCTGTTTCTAAGAGTTCACATAGGAGAGAAGCTTGAGAGAGGCTTTCTCAAATATGACAACTCAGAAGTTTACATGATATTAAAAAAAAAGCAACTCATGAAGTAGAAATGAAGTTTATAAACTGTCAATAGAAACAAATAGATTTCATCCAACCATGCTAGAGGAAAGTGCATTTTTCTCTTGCCTCTATAGAAAATGATATTACAACATAGTTTTCATATGAAGAGGCCATCAAAAAGAATATAGCAAAAAAATGTAAGGGAAAAGTCTTATGTGCTTAGCCGCTCAGTTGCATCAGATCTTTGCCACACCATAGACTGTAGCCTACCAGGCTCCTCTGTCCATGGAAATTCTCCAGGCAAGAATGCTGGAGTGGGTTGCCACGCCCTCCTGCAGGGGATCTTCCCAACCCAGGAATCGAACCCAGGTCTCCCACATTGCAGGCAGATTCTTTACCATCTGAACTGCCAGGGAAAAGTCTTATAAAGATGTTTAATTAATAAAATATATTTAATTAATGAAAACAATGCCATTTTTCCAGATTTTGTGTTATTTGTCAGCTTTGAAATTTTGTGATTTCCTGTGACTTATTTTCTCATAAATATTCACTTTTATACTTAATTTTTTATTTTATATTCTTTTTTAAAAGCTCCACAAAAATCCAGATCTGCCCTGGGGTAAATTTTATAACTTTATTGGAAATAGATTTTTCCAGGATATTTTAAAAAATGTTTCATTAGGTGATGTTTTCCTGGAGAAGCTTCATTTAGCCTTGTCCAATGGTTCAAAGTATTTTCCTTACATTTCTATTGCTATAAACTCATATTTTACAGTACTTGTATCTTCTCAATGATTGAGTTCACCTGTTGTGTTTAGTCTATTAGCTTATTTTTCAAACTGAAATAGTTCCCAACCCCAAAGAATAAAACTAAGGTGTCTATCTTCACAGTTGGATCTTAAAATGACATTTAAACAATGATGCGATGCATAAGATTTGAAGAGTATACATAGAAGTAAAAATAGCTGCTAATGTATCACTAGAGAGTTTCTCCCCTGTATGATATACATTCTATAATTAAAAGCATTTCCAAAAATCTTTGCATGCAAAATCCTGAATATGAAAGAATCTTTTGGGAACTTCTCATTGAAGGAGCACTTGTTTTGAGGACATGTTTTATTGGTTGGCTTTTCACCTATGCTCATTTGTGTTCAACTCTGTTCAACCCCATTGCTCTGTAGTCCGCCAGGCTCCTCTGTCCATGGGATTCTCCAGGCAAGAATATTGGAGTGGGTTGCCATTTCCTCCTCTAGGGGATCTTCCCAATGCAGGGATTTGGAGCAATGTCTCCTGAGTCTCCTACATTGGCAGGTGGATTCTTTACCATAAAACCACCTATTTTATTAATATTAATAATGGATTTATTGCCTTGCTGTAATATTATTAATAGTTTCAGAAACCTTTTGCACTATTCCCTTTATATTTCAGGAATGATTCAATAGTAGCTACTGTCATATTTATTTCCTAGAATCAGATATCTATGTATCTATCTATCAATCAATGTCTATCTATCTATCTTGATAATACATGCTTGGCAATCACATATAAACTGTTTATAGCAGTGACCCGGTGTTTTCTTTTCCTGCTGATTTGTCATAGCTGCCTCAATATTCTTGAACAAAGGGCAAAGTGTCTGAATGATTAATTGAAGTTCTTCTAAGTCTGAGAACATATCAGAATGACTTTTGTCCTCTTGGTGCATAACCTTCTTATTTTTTAAAGAACCTGATGGAAAGCAAGACATATTATTAATAATAATGTTGTGCGTTGAATTGCTTATGTGAGAGGACAGTGTCCCAGAAAGCAGCTGTTTGCTCTACTTCTTCAGTATCTGATAACCTGTGATGCTGTCTTCACTTGGCTTTCACAAGGTCAAGATTGTAATTTGACCCTGAGCAGAGTCATGGCCTGTTTACCCTGTTCTCAGCTGACTCTCGTAGTTGTGACTGATGTTATATGTTTGAAGAGGAGGGGAAATTAGGCAGAGATCTGTGCGAATGTATTTCTGCTAGTGACAGAGGAATTCCTTCTCTCTCTACTCAGACCTGGAAAATGGCAAATTTGTAGCATTATCTCCACTAAGGAAGGAGTGTGTATTACTGTAGGCACCTATGAGTGTGAAGGGTGCTTTCTAGGTGGTGCAGTGGTAAAGAACCTGCCTGCCAATGCAGGAGAGGCAGGTTTGATCCCTAGAGAAGGAAATGACAACCCATTCCAGTATTCTTGTCTAGGGAATCCCATAGACAGAGGAGCCTGGTGGGCTATAGTCTATAGAGCTGCAAAGAGTCAGACATGACTTAGCAACTAAATAACAACAATAATTAGTGGGAAAAAGAATAACTGGTTTTGGAAACAGTTTGTTCTTTTGAAAATCAAGCTTAGAAAATAGGAGTTGCATCAAAATGTTGCATAAATGTCATGCATTTGTGCTTGGCAATAGTTTCATTTTTGTGAAATTGTACACTATGCTGATTTTACTGTACTTCTCTGTATTTTTATTGACAATTGGCTAAAAGTTAAAAGGCTTTGTGCAGTAAAGCCAATATTCCATACACAAGACAAATAAAAAACATTTACTTTGAGTCATATCTTATCTGAGTGGCAGCTATGGATTTCAACTAGACACAGTGTCTGTTTTCCACTAGTCTTGATGGTCTTTATTCTTATCACAGCCACAATCACAGGATTTATTTTCCCTGGTAGAATCTACTGTGAGTTCGAACCACCTTGTCTTCCTGAATTCCACTTACAGCAGTACTTTGTCTTAGGAAATGGAGTTAGAATTGAGTGTGTTTGGAAGAAAAATAAATAGTATGTCTTGATAAACTATAGTGCTTGGCAGAAGTGGTTTCAATTCAGGGATGATAAAAATAAAAATGTGAGCCTTTATACCTAATTGATGAAAGATTTCTCAGAGTATTCTGAGGCTCATTGACTCTCATAAGTGAAAATAGGAACTCATTTGACTTTGGATTGACGAAAGCAGTTTCATCCATAAGGCAATGGAACTCACAAACAATTGAGAAACCCAATAGTTTGCCACCTGTCTTCTTTGCTCTTTTAAAAAATCTGTTACTTTATCAGTGAATTTTACTACATTCCTAATAGTACCTTATGATGTAGGTGCATTTTTGGGGTGTGTTTAAAGACAAGCACTTTCAATGGCATACAGCCAACCAGAGCCCACATAACTTAAGCATTGACTGGTTCTCTCAGATGCTTTTTTTATTTACACTAAATTAGATACCGTTTTGAATTGCTGAATTCTTGATTAGTTTTTATTGTTTTTTATTAGTCCATGGTTGGAACCTTATAAAAGCTTTTAAGGCATTGATATTTTTCAATTTTTTGCAATTTTCAAACAGATTACAGACAAGTACATAATCTGTGTGGAGCCCCCACCACCATCCTTCTCCCAACAGCCTCTACCTGCCCCCCCCCAAAATAAAACAAAACAACAAACAACTTGAGAAGTTGAATTTTATTTTTAACTTAATGAAAATTCAGTACTGATTCATAATAGATGTCTTATCCATGGCAAGAAATGCTTTGAGTTTATGTTTAGTAAATATATTTATATATAAAAAAACAACCTAAAAGACCAGTCTTGCTGGCTGTTCTTTATCATTTCAAAGGACAACCTAAATTTTATTCATGAGCACAATTATTGGGTTGGTCATGTCTGACTGTCTTAACTTAGGGTGATATAACTTACTGATTTTTGCTTGCTGATGTAAGGGAGTAAAATCAAGGTAAGGCAGACTTGGAGCAGGGTTAGAGAAGCCTGGCTGTGACCACAGAGATGATTCATTCTCCACGAGTTGAGCCCAGAAGTCCAACAAAATTTAAACCATCAGTGGCTTTATCAAAGGGTGTTGGAACTTGTTTGAGCTGATGCTCAGGGAGGAGAAAGCCAAAGTTAAGGTGAAGGAAAGAACAGAAATGAAGTTCACCTTTGGGAAAGAGAAATTGGAATGACTTTACTGAAGAAGAGAAAAAAAAAAAAAAAAAAACCCACTCCTCTTCCCTTATTCAACTCTTTGGAGCTCAAGGATGGACTTCTTATTTAGTGGGAGGCTGGAGCAGGAGCTACCTGTATTTTAGACAGATAGGGAAGCACTCTGTTTCAACTGTGTTTTCTTAAACTCTATATTTGATAATTTGACATCCGTTCATCACAGGACAAGTTAATTGTATTAACGATACTTTCCTCTTTTCTGTGTCCCCGATACTCTGGCATTTGTGCCCTTGCAGACCGGAGAAGAATACCTCTCCCAAGGCTGCCCAGCTTTTAGAAACAGTAAAGGGCTCACCTGAGAAGATGCCTTTCACATGAAAATTAACCAATCCAGAGCCCACACCCCAACCATCTCTTTTCTCAAACACTTACTCACCAAGCCAACATTCCCCTGTGCTAAATCAACCTAGGGCTGGGTGCCACAAAGTGAGGGACAGCTCCTAAGCCCCAAAGCTTGCTGGAATTATTCAAACTAGCCAGTCCTAAGCTTTTTGCCTTGTCCTGCCTTGTCTTTCCCATGGAAGTTCAACAGTCTCTGATCTAGACTTCCCTCTCTCTCCTTCTATCTCCTGACCGAATCTGGTGCCTCTCCATATGGCCCTGAATGGTGTGGCATGTCCCCCCTTCTAAGTAAATGTAAATAATAAAATTCTTCTAGTGATATTGGCCTTTCCATGTTCTCACTCAATCACTTCCATAAATGAAAATCCTGTGGGAAAACTTTGGGATACACAACCTTATTAGTGTTGTGAGTGGGTAGGGGCAAATGCTCTTCTATTTGACTATATTTTCTGGTGTTTAGGATTTCAGAGGCTCTCCACTGAATGAACCAAACTACTGCACCATCACCTTGGGATATTATGGCCGTTTGGGACAGGCAGAGATGAAGAAATGGCTAAATCATATCATTGTCCAGCAATAGTCTCAGTTCAGCCAATATGGACAAACAGAATTTGGAGAGAATTTATATCAGAAGATCTATTTTAGGAATGTCTTACCCTTTTTCAAAGTTCAAGTTTTCTGTTCGTTGGCTGAACACTTACTCTCAATTCCATGGCTCAGTCTATCAACATATATTTGCCAAACACCCTACTATGTGCTACGGAGGCTGAAAACAGAAGCAGAGCATCGTTTTTACTCTTAAAAGGAACACAGTCTGACTGAAAGCAACATCGTTTGTTTTAGTCTGGGTTTCCCAGAAGTAGAGGCCAAGATGAGGTTAGATGTGCAAGAAATTTACTGAATGACGGGTCTTGGGACACTTGAGTCTCTTGCATTTTTGCAAGTCTTGTGAGGACACATACTGACTGCCCTTGTTCCAGACCATCTTTTCAAAGGTGTTAGTATCGTGGACGACCTTGGGAATGAGAGACAGCTTTTCCTTCCAGAGCATAGGACAGCTGCTTACTGTCCAATGTTGTAAAGAAAGTCTCTCTTCAAGGTGAAATTCAGACAGACAATTATTGTTCAGTTGCTCAGTTGTGTCCATTGCTTTGTGACCCCATGGACTGCAGCAGGCCAGGCTTCCCTGTCCTTCACTGTCTCCTGGAGTTTGCTCAAACTCATGTCCATTAAGTCGATGATGCCATCCAACCATCTCATCCTCTGCTTATTATAAAAGATTCAAGTTTTCTAAGCTTGCAGAATCTTTCCATAAAAAATCTTCAAAAACAGAAAACAAAAATGAAAAGAACTCCCTTCTTTCTTTCTTTATTGTATTTAGGGTTGTCACTTGACCCTCTTAATATCATTCTGTGGGGTTTGGGATTTGGATAAGTTGGGTAAATGCTGATATTCTCACTAGTGCCATAGCTTTGAGCAAGACACTCTCCTTTGTTTTTGACTCAAGAATCTCTTGTCTTCTGCCAGCATCCATGAAATGTTGGCAGGCTAACTTACTAGCTTGTAAGCAAGGATAAAAATCTCAGAACTTTCAAAATTCTTCGCAGAATGCCTGTGAAAGAAAATGGGGAGAAAGCAGGATAGCCTGGTACAGCAGTCAAACCATTGTATAGTTCTGAACCCTCAAAGAGAGGGAAGGAAAGAAGGTTAGGTGGAAGAATCTTGGACAGTATGCATTTGTAAGAAAGTCTTGCAAGGCTGATGGGGAGTTCTCCAGCCAATCTCACTCTTCAGAGATGTTTTACATCTCGTACGAATGAAAGGCCTGCTTTAGCATGTTGGTGCTACTCAGTCTTCCTCTGGAAACAGCCCATGGGAAGCATGGTTGTGAATGAAAAGTGCTGGTGGATCCAGAACATAGCAGCTGGGGACAGCAGTCAAGTATCTTCCTTATATAGTAGATCTGAGGGACATATTCTCATAGCTGCTGCATCAATGAACAGTCCTGTGATCCCCAAACTTCTTTATTTTAAAAGCAAGTTCAGCCACACTGCAATTTAAACCTTTAAAGGCAAGGGATGTTTACAGGTTAAGCTGAAGATTGTGCTGGACAGAACTCTTGGTGATGAGCATCTGAAACCCAACTCATATAGTAACAAGCAGAACAGACAAACAAAACCAAAAAGAGTTCATGGCTTTGTGTAACTGAAGAGTCAAAAGTGGTGGTGGCATCTTTCAGGGACAGCTGAGCTGGAAGATCAGATGATGGCTCTTATCTATCTTGAACTCTGCTTCCATCAATGTTGGCTTTTCCTTGGGCAGGATTTCCATGGGGAGTTTTATTGGTTTTGCAGATATTAATATCAAAGGAAAGAGGCAATCTTTCTCTGATAGTGCCAGCAAAAGCCCTTGGGTTGACACTCATTGCCCCAGGTTGGATCAAATTTCTTGTCACAAGCAATTGCTTTATTTGAGAGACAGTACTTTCTGATTGGTTGACCTGGGCCAGGTGCTCAACCTTATGCCAGGAGACGTGAGTCAAAATGAGTTGAATAAAATCATTAACAGCCCAGCCTAGTGGAAGAGCACTAGTTGCTAAACAGGAAGATGCTGAGTAACTAAGGGTGTTCACCAGGACCACATTTTTTCTTCTCAAAGCTTTGGAGGTGGTGATGACTATTGAGGCAAATTGATTCTGGGTGAAGAATCTGAGAAGTTTGGCACCTGTATTTGGGGAATACCTGTATTTGGAAAATACAGGGGTTAAGAGAAAGGTTCATGGAGAAAGCAGATTAAAATCAACAGTGCAACACTGGGATTTGGGACCTTCTCAGGCCAGAAGGGGCTTCCCTTGTAGCTCAGTTGGTAAAGAATCTGCCTGCAATGCAGGAGACCTGGGTTCGATTCCTGGGTTGGGAAGAATCCCCTGGAGAAGAAAATGGTAACTCACTCCAGCATTCTTGCCTGGAGAATCCCATGGACAGAGCAGCCTGTCAAACTACAGTCGATGGGGTCGCAAGAGTCAGACACACCTCAGGGACTAAACCACCAACACTCCCAGGCAGAGAAAGGCAGAGAGCCTAAGAACTGATGCTTTCGAACTGTGGTGCTGGAGAAGACTCTTGAGAGTCCCTTGAACAGCAAGGAGATCAAACCAGTTAATCCTGATATTCATTGGAAGGACTGATGCTCAATCTGAAGCTCCAATACTTTGGCCACCTGAGGTGAAGAGGCGACTTATTGGAAAAACCCTGATGCTTGGAAAAATTGAGGGGAAGCGGGGCAACAGATGAGATGGTTGGATTATATCAGTGACTCAATGGACATGAGTCTGAGCAAACTCAGGGAGATAGTGATGGACAGAGAAGCCTGGCATGCTGCAGCTCATGGGGTCGCAGAGTCGGACATGACTTGGTGACTCAACAACAACAGGCAGAAGAACTTGCAGGCTGCACATCAATGCCTTTTACATTTTATTGCTCTGTAATATTTTGGACACTAAAAGATAATCTCCAGATGACATGGCCCTTAAGAATCAAAGTCATATTGAAACGTGGAAGCAGAATTAGTAACACTTCTAGAAAATTCAGATAAAGAAGATATACCTTAAATTTAGCTTTTTTGGGGAAAAGAATATTAAGAAATTCATCTTTTAGAATATTTGATGTAATGAGTAAGTTTGGCTCTAGGAATTCTGTCTTCAAGTGAGATTACAGAACAGTTTTTGGGCCCCAAGTGGGCTTATCTTGTTTCTTACCTTCTTTGAAGTTCAATGTATGAGCAGACAAATCTGATGAATGCAGTTTTGTGGTGTACATTTTGCAAAGTATTTTTTAGACCTAATGGTCACAATATTTCTTTTCTAACTTATTTGCAGAGGCAACCATAGAACTACAGAAGACTCAGAGTTAGAATACCTGGGTTCTGGGTCACTGCTCACTGTCCTTAGAAAAGTTCTTCAGCTTCTTGATGAAAAATGAGTAGGATAATGCATTTCTTAAAAAATTGTTAAGCCAATCAATTGAGCCAAAATCCAGATATAAAAGATGAGCCTTATTATCACTTAAGTCTCAGGGGTGGAAAATTCAGACCAAAGGTAAAGATGCAATGGAATCATCTGATTTTGTTTCTTTTAAATCATAGCATGTAAGATGGAATCTTTTTTGCCTACACCCAGAATGACTTCTGCCACTCAGTTTGCTTTAAAACAACAGCTGGGTTTTCATAATTCATAACTCAAGCAAACCTGCATATTCTCATGATTAAGGAACCCATTCATTTTTTAAAAGCCTTTATTGAATTTGCTACAATATTGTTTTTGTTTTATGATTTGTTTTTTCGGTCACAAGGCATGTGTAATTTTAGTTCCCTGAATGGGGATTGAATCTGCCTCCTCTGCACTGGAAGGTAAAGTCTTAACCACTTGACCACAATCATCAGTCTCTAATTTATTTCCTTTGAGAAAGAGCTTATCTCACCAACAACTCGTTAGTGGCTTGAAAGTGAAAGTGTTAGTCCTTCAGTCATGGCAGACTCTTTGCTACCCCATGGACCGTAACCTGCCTGGCTTCTCTATCCATGGAATTCTCCAGGCAAAAAATACTGGAATGTGTAGCTAATCCCTTTTCCAAGGGATCTTCCTGGGATCGAAAAAGGATTTCCTGCACTGCAGGAGAATTCTTCACCATCTGAGCCACCAGGAAAGATGAGTGTCTAAATACAGGGCAATCTGAACCGTGAAGGTTTGTACTTTAGAGGCATCAAGCTAATATAACCTTTTCAGAATTTCTATCATTTCAGCTGATCTTGTTAGATTTCAAAGATGTCAAAAATCTTGTTAGATTTCAAAAGCCTTTGACTATCTTCAGTGCTTCTCACCACTCTTCTCTTGGGATCCTGCATTCCCTGTGATCTTTCCAGATGATAAAATCATGTGAAGCCATGTATTTAGGGGGAAAGGAAATGACACTGTTTATACAATACCACTTGGTTCTCAAATTGTTGTTTGATCAAGATTTCCCAAGATTCAGTCTGAAAAAATATATAAGATAATGTTACCAGAGGCTGTAGAGATTAGAAAGAAAAGTTAGCTAAAGTTGAAGCAAAGAAGATTCACACCGAGTACCCAGGGAGAAATGACAGAACTTGAAACCCACCCGAATCCTTTCTTTTTAGTCTGTCTCCAAGAGGTTAAAACATCTGGTGAGTCACGTCAAAGATTTAATCAATCATCCCTGTATTTGGTTTTTATGTTGCAGACATCTGGATTGACTGTGCTTTTCTTTTTTTTAATTAAATCAATGGGGGGTTTTGGCTTCCCTCAAAATCAGCTTTAGTTTAAATAATACATGTCATCATCTCATTTACACTTTGACATACTTGTGATCCTGTTGTTTTTGCTTTAACTCCTAGTAATTTGGTGATTGATTTAAAATAGTTTTGAATATTGCACTATGCATTTGTGCATTAATATAAGTATTAATAAACATATCAGAGAAACAAAACTGACTTGCCTGTTTTCTTTTTTCTAAAAGGAACTATAGATGTTACCTGCAATAAGTGGATGCTGAGAAAGTTGAAGAAGAGTGTTAAATAATTATAGAGCCAGTTCTTAGCAGAGATCAAAATGGCCACTTTGATGTAAAGACAGCTGACACTGACAATCATTTTAACTGTGTGTAACAGGAACACACAATTTATATAATTTACACATTCCTAAGTTTTTTCAGTTCATAGGAATGTGGTCTGGTTTTATATTATTTTCAGATACCCTTTGCATTCTTATCTGGAAAGGCTTCTGGGCAAGCTGATGACAGGAGGAGATTTAAAAAAAGATGAAAAGAAACCATGAACACATACTGGTTTAATGAAATACTATATATTCTAGGAGAGAAATCAAACCTCAAAATAGACAAAACAAAATTTATCGCTCCAAATATATGACAGAAAACAACCAAAGAATTCTGGAATAACATTTCATACCTCACTCTTTTATGGTGTGTTTCATGGAGTTTGCCCAGCACACAAAGTCAAAAATAGATCCTACTTTCTCACTAAGGGATTCTATTCTTTGTTTTTAATGAAATAAAAGATCAGCAGAGGAAAAAGTGCCCTCCTCATGCAACTGTAGTTAATTTTGAAAGACAGATGGATTATGATTTTAGGATTCTGATTGTAACCATTGAGCCAAATTGGCTATTTTATAAGTATATTGTGACACATCTAAATACAACACCTGAAAGTTTCCACCAGAATTAGGCACAACACCATTCCTATAGAAAGTCATCCAATCTGCCTTAAGTGAGGTTATTTGTTAAAAATTAAAGTCCACTTTAATCAGTCCAAATTGGTTACATGGACCACAACCTTGTCTAACTCAATGAAACCATGAGCCATGCCATGTAGGGCCACCCAAGACGGACGGGTCATGGGGGAGAGTTCTGACAAAACGTGGTCCACTGGAGAAGGGAATGGCAAACCACTTCAGAATTCTTGCCTTGAGAACACCATGAACAGTATGAAAAGGCAAAAAGATAGGACACTGAAAGATGAACTCCCCAGGTCGATAGGTACCCAGTATGCTTCTGGAGATCAGTGGAGAAATAACTCCAGAAAGAATGAGAAGATGGAGCCAAAGCAAAAACAATACCCAGATGTGGATGGGACTGGTAATGGAAGTAAAGGCTGATGCTGTAGAGAGCAATACTGCATGGGAACCTGGAATGTTAGGTCCATGAATCAAGGCAAATTGTAAGTGGTCAAACAGGAGATGGCAAGAGTGAACATTGGCATTTTAGGAACCAGTGAACTAAAATGGACTGGAATGGGTGAATTTAAATTAGATGACCATTATATCCACTACTGTGGGCAGGAATCCCTTAGAAGAAATGGAGTAGCCATAAGAGTCACAAAAGAGTCTGAAGTGCAGTACTTGGATGCAATCTCAAAAACGGCACAATGATCTCTATTCATTTTCCAAGGCAAACCATTCAATCTCACAGTAATCCAAGTCTATGCCCCAACCAGTAGTGGTGAAGAAGCTGAAGTTGAACGGTTCTATGAAGACCTACAAGATCTTCTAGAACTAACACCCAAAAAAGACGTCTTTTTCATTATAGGGGACTGGAATGCAAAGGTAGGAAGTCAAGAAACACCTGGAGTAACAGGCAAATTTGGCCTTGGAGTACAGAATGAAGCAGGTCAAAAGCTAACAGAGATCTGCCAAGAGAACGCACTAGTCATAGTAAACACTGTCTTCCAACAACACAAGAGAAGACTCTACACATGGACATCATCAGATGGTCAGTACTGAAATCAGATTGATTATATTCTTTGCAGCCAAAGATGGAGGAGCTCTAGTCAGCAAAAACAAGACCTGGAGCTGACTGTGGTTCAGATCATGAACTCCTTATTGCCAAATTCAGACTTAAATTGAAGAAAGTAGGGAAAACCATTAGACCATTCAGGTATGACCTAAATCAAACTTTTTATGATTATACAGTGAAAGTGATAATAGATTCAAAGGATTAGATCTGATAGAGTTCCTGAAGAACTATGGATAGAGGTTTGTGATATTGTATAGGAGGCAGTGATCAAGACAATCCACAAGAAAAAAAAATGGAAAAAGGCTCAATGGTAGTCTGAGGAGGCCTTCCAAAGATCTGAGTAAAGAAAAGAAGCTAAAAGGCAAAGGAGAAAAGGAAAGATACACCCATTTGAATGCAGAGTTCCAAAGAATAGCAAGGAGAGATAAGAAAGCCTTCCTCAGTGCTCAATACAAAGAGATAGAAGAAAACAATAGAATGGGAAAGACTAGAGACCTCTTCAAGAAAATTAGAGATACCCAGGGGACATTTCATGCAAAGATGGGCATAATAAAGGACAGGAATGATATGGATCTAACAGAAGCAGAAGATATTAAGAAGAGGTGGCAACAATACACAGAAGAACTATACAAAAAAGGACTACATGACCCAGATAAGCAGGATGGTGTGATCACTCACTAAGAGACAGACATCCTGGAATGCGAAGTCAAGTGGGTCTATCGGCATCACTACGAACAAAGCTAGTGGAGGTGATGGAATTCCAGTTGAGCTCTTTAAAATCCTAAAAGATGATGCTATTAAAGTGGTGCACTCAATATGCCAGCAAATTTGGAAATCTCAGCAGTGGCCACAGGACTGGAAAAGTACAGTTTTCATTCCAATCCCAAAGAATGCTCAAACTACCACACAATTACACTCATCTCACACACTAGAAAAGTAATGTTCAAAATTCTCCAAACCAGGCTTCAACAGTACACGAACTGTGAACTTCCAGATATTTAAACTGGATTTAGAAAAGGCAGAGGAACCAGAGATCAAATTGGCAACATCTGTTGTATCATCGAAAAAGCAAGAGAGTGCAGGAAAACATCTACTTCTGCTTTATTGATTACACCAAAGCCTTTGACTGTGTGGATCACAACAAACTGGAAAATTCTTAAAGAGATGGGAATACCAGAACACCTGACCTGCATCCTGAGAAACCTGTATGCAGATCAGGAAGCAGCAGTTAGAACTGGACATTTAAGAATAGACTGGTTCAAATCGGGAAAGGAGTACGTCAAGGCTGTATATTGTTACCCTGCTTATTTAACTTATATGCAGAGTACTTCATGCAAAATGCCAGGCTGGATGAAGCACAATCTGGAATCAAGATTGCTGGGGGAAATATTAATAACCTCAGATAGGCAGATGATACCACACTTATGGCAGAAAGCAAAGAAGAACTAAAGAGCCTCTTGATGGAAGTGAAAGGAGAGTGAAAAAGTTGGCTTAAAGCTCAACATTCAGAAAAGTAAGACCATGGTATCTGGTCCCATCACTTCATGCCAAATAGATGGGGAGACAATGGAAACAGTGAGAGACTTTATTTTTTTTTTAGGCTCCAAAATCACTGCAGATGGTGAGTGCAGCCATGACATTAAAGGATGATTGCTTCTGGAAGAAAAGCTATGACAAACCTAGAGAGCATACTAAAAAGTAGAGACATTACTTTGCCAACAAAGGTCCATCCAGTCAAAGCTATCATTTTTGCAGTAGTCATGTATGGATGTGAGAGCTGGACTCTAGAGAGCTGAGTGCCAAAGAATTGATGCTTTTGAACTGTGGTGCTGGAGAAGACTCTTGAGAGTCCCTTGGACTGCAAGGAGCTCAAACCAGTCAATTGTAAAGGAAATGACTTTACAATTGATGCTGAAGCTGAAGCTCCAATACTTTGGCCACCTGATGCATAGAACTGACTCATTGGAAAAGACCCTGATGCTGGGCAAGATTGAGGGCAGGAGGAGAAGGGGATGACAGAGGATGAGATGGTTGGGTGGCATCAATGACTTGATGGACATGAGTTTCAGCACGTTCTGGGAGTTGGTGATGGACAGGGACGACTGGTCTGCTTCAGTTCTTGGGGTCGCAAAGAGTCAGATATGACTGAGCAACTGAACTAAACTGAACTGAAAGTCTACTTTGATGCTACTCTGTCAGATATGGATATTTCTTTATACTATTTCTGGAGTTAACTTTAGTGTCTTAAGCAGCTTTATGAGGACTCCCCACCGATGCTGTGTTGGTATTGTAAGGTGCCGGCATTCATATGCACTTTACACATATTGTCTCTTAGCTAATGATGAGCTTCTCTGTGGCTCAGGTTCTATTATTAACTGAGACCAAAACTGAAGCTCAGAGGGGTTAAAAGCAACTTGTTCAGAATTCAACAATTCAATTTTTGGTTTAACAACATTTATTAAAAAAATATGGTTACATGTACACATACATATATTCATTGCAGACCTTTTGGGAAAGATAGGAAGTTTAATAAAAAAGAAAAAAAATTACTCAGAATGCCATTTCTCTTGGGTAATGACTATTAATTTTTTCATGGGCTTATAAGTACCTATGCATACAAAAATATTTAAATAAACGCATCCACATTGAAAACCATAGATTCATACTAAGCACACCATTTTGTAATTTTTCTGTTTGTAAGCATAACTGGCAACTTATCCCATATCATGTAAATTTTTCTATAGCAGAGATCAATATACTCTTTCTGTAAAGGGCCATATGGCAAGTATTTTGTGATTTACAGGCAATAATGTCTTTGTCCCAATCTCTTAACTCTGAGAAAGCAGTCACACACAACATGCAAATGTATAAGTACAACATGATCCAATAAAACTTTACCTACAAAAACAAGCAGTACACCAGATTTAGCTTGTAGATCATAGTTTGCTGATCCTCATTCTACAGAATCACTTTTTAAAAATGATACCGATAGTAGTTATCTATCACACAGCTGTGTTACTATTTACTTTTAAGTATTTATTTAGTTTGTGTCTGTCACAAAATAATCATAATATTGTGATGAAAATTATTATAATTAAAACTTTGTATGGACATTCTAGGTTTTCCTCAGATACTTCCCTGGAAGAATTTCTTAGTGCCTCGGGAAGTCTTTCTATAAAGTGCTTGATATGTATTGCATTTGTATTACACTAAACTATAGCCCATGAGGTTATAATTTCCATTCTTCCCAGTGCTATAAAGGAGGGTCTCTTTATCCATATAGGCTTGTAACAAAGCATACTATGGTTTAAAAATTTTTTTGTCAATTTTGTAGGAAAAAATGATATCCACATTTTTGAATTTTACGATTGAACATTGCTAATTATATTTTATTTTTTTTACATGCTTAATGATTAATCGTAAATCATCTATTTTCTTCAGGTCAACTTAGTTTTATAAATGATGGAAAGATGCAGATTTCATTTAGCGTATTCAATGACATATCCATGGTTAAGATTAACATATCAAGTGTTGGCTTAATACATAGGCACTATTGAAACAGTCCCTGTAAGGCCTTGTGTGTCCACTGTAATTATAAAATCAACTGTGTTTCTTTTCTAATCTTGCTTCCTTTGACTTTTGCCATAAATACAATTATATTTTTCTTGAAGGTTTCTGCCTTCTTTTTCTCCCTCTCCCTGGGCCCTTCCCATGGGAAGCACGCTTTATCTGACTTAGTGGAAGGCACAGTTCTGACATCCTTTTACCCTGGCTTCATTCTGAGGTGGAATAAATGTGCTCAAGTTCACAGGCATGTGTCCCCCACAAAGAAAGAAAAAAGGTGTCTAAGTCCTAATCCCCAACACCTGTAAATTTGACCTTATTTGGAAATAGGGTCTTTGCAGACATAATGAAGTTAAGATGAGGTCATTAGTTTGGACTCTAATCCAATATGACGAGTGTTCTTATAAGAAGCTGAGAAGATAGAGACAGAGGGAAAATGGCCATGTGAAGATGGTGGCAGAGGCTGAGTTACACAGCCACAAGCCAAGGACACCAGGGCTACTAGAAGGTGGAAGAGACCAGGAAGAATCCTCCCTAATAAGCTTAGGAGGGAGCACGGCCCTGACAACAACTTGATTTTAGACTTCTTGCCTCCAGAGCTGTGAGAGAACACATTATCTTTGTGTTAAGCCACCACGTTTGTACTGCTTTGTTATGGCAGTGTTAGAAAATGAATACAGTTATGAATAGTGGCCAGTTCTTTTGGAGCAAGACTGTTCAGGGGTTCTGCCCACTCTTTTCTCCTTCAAGTGGAGCTCTCATCAGAGCAAACTCTTTTTCCCTGATGGTTGATCTGCCTGTGACTGATTGGTTGTTTATTTCAAGGAAAAACACCCTTGGGTGCAGACCTTCATCTCCAATCTAGCCACGTGTTAGTAGCTCAATCATGTCCAACTCTTTGAGACCCCATGGACTGAAGCCCACCAGGCTCCTCTGTCCATGGAATTCTCCAGGCAAGAATACTGGAGTGGGTTGCCATTCCTTTCTCCAGGGGATCTTCCCAACCCAGGGATTGAACCCAGGTCTCCTGCATTGCAGGTGGATTCTCTACTGTCTGAGCCACCAGGGATTCCAGTCTAGCCATGCCATCATTAAAGGTGATATTTTGATCTCCTATACCTGTTCCTCTGGCAGGCTGCACAGGTAGTACATACATTTGGAAGTCTAAAGAAAGATAAGCAGTAACTAGTATTTTGGTGACCAACATATAACCTGAATATGCCCAACACATTGCTTTGGCTGTCGTGGCCAGTGTCTGAATAGGCAGGAACAATATAGCTTAGGTTTCAGCAGGCTTGACTTCAGGGCTCTCTCACTGCTGTTGATCTAAGAAGCCGTGTTGTGGTCACATCTGATATCACAGGTATTTGACCATTGAAAGGGGAGATTTTTAATTCTAGTTGAGTCTTCTAGTTAACATTTTGCACAGGCTTTTGGGGGCACTGGTGGAGAGAATGACTTGTTTCCCTTTATCTTTAAATTTTTCCAGCTAAGATTTTAAATGGCAAAGGTAGGTAAGTTTCCCATAGGCCTCAAAGAATGAGTACATGAGGGCTGAACCTCCTATTTAGTATTATGATGAGATGGTAGTACTTAGTGGGCTGCCCTAAATCTATTCCTTCCTGTCCTACTTTGAATTACTTTGAGGAATGAGGAAGATGTGGAAGGGTGAATCTCGTGAATTCATGAAAGCATCAAGAAGAATGGAAGTCCTTATTACACACCAGATACATCATTTTATTGGGCAGAGGGGAAAAAAAAAAAAAAAACAACTCAGTGTTTATTGTTGGAAACTTGAAGGTTGGAAAGAAATTTGAAAGGTTTTCCCTGGAACACCAATTTTAGAAAAATTGAACCAGGAAAGGTGGTTGAATGCGACCGATGAATGTAACTTGAGTTCATCTTACTTTTGATTTATTTTTTTAGCTGCGCTACTTGGCATGTGAAACCTTAGTTCCCCAACCAGGGATCGAATCCACACTCCCTGCATTGGAAGCACGGAGTCTTAACCTCTGGACCAGGGAAGTCTCAAACATGCTTTCATCTTACTGTCAAAATATGAGCAGAAGGAGAGGAAGTAAAGGCTGGCATATGGATTTCAGGGGGCAGGTGAGAGATTTTTTTTTTATTAGAAACATTCGAATCTTATGATCAGTGAAAAGGAGGTAAGTGTGGACCTAACTGTTTACAAAGGTGGGACCAGAGGACTCAGTGAGCAGGTTGAAGGTGGTGAGGAGGACACGGAAGAGACATAGGGGGGCCTCCAGCATGACAGAGAGGTGAGGTCAGACCAGCACACCAAGTACTGGTCCATGGCCTGTTAGGAACCGGGCCGCACTGCACAAGGTGAGTGACAGGAAAGTGAGTGAAGCCTCATCTGTATTCTGAGATGGAAGAGGACAGGCCCTGAGCTCTGCTGTCACAGGCTCCAGCAACAGACAGATGCCCAAGGTTGAGGGCAAGAAACGAGCAACAGGCTCAGCGTGGAGGCTGCTGGGGCCAGCCACTCTGCTGCAAGGCCCGAGGCTCACAGATGCCACCATGCGGATTCAAGGACTCCACCCCTTCCGTTCTGACACAAGGTTCTGTGCCTCCACCATGTGTATCCAGAAGAGGGACTGGGTCTGCGAAACCAAGCATTTATCTCATTTATATTGCTTTAAACGAGGTTAGGAGAAGGCAATGACAACCCACTCCAGTATTCTTGCCTGGAGAATCTCATGGACAGAGAAGCCTTGTGGGCTATAGTCTATGGTGTTGCAAGAGTCAGATACAACTGAGCAACTAAGCACACAGAAACTAGGTAAATCAACTGGACTGACATATAGTTTTTTTCCCTTGCTACCCATCAGATTTCTTAAAGGAAATCAACCCTGATTATTCACTGGAAGGACTGATGCTGAAATTGAAGCCCCAGTACTTTGGCCACTTGATGTGAAGAGCCAACTCATTGGAGAAGTCCCTGATGTTGGGAAAGATTGAGGGCAGGAGGAGAAGGGAACAACAGAGGATGAGATGGTTGGATAGCATCACTGACTCAATGAATATGAACTCGATCAAATTCTGGGAGATAGTAGAGGATAGGGAAGCCTGGTGTGCTGCAGTCCATTGGGTCGCAAAGAATCGAACATGACTTAGTGATTGAACAGCAACAACCCATCAAATAGAATGTTATAAATGATTAGATTATAAACCAGATTATATTTCTCAGAGAAAAATAGAGTACATTCTCTTCTTGAACATTTGGGCACTGTGTAAGATAATTGAGTCCCCTACTGTAGTGTGAGCTAAGTCACTTCAGTCGACACTATGGGCTGTGGCCCACCAGGCTCCTCTGTCCATGGGCTTCTCCAGGCAAGAATAGTGGAGTGGATTGCTGTGTCCTCCTCCAGGGGATCTTCCTGACCCAGGGACTGAACCTGCATCTCTTATGTCTCCTGCATTGGCAGGAGGGTTCTTTACCACTAGCACCACCTGGGAAGCCCTCCCTAGTGTACAGAGGTTTCATTATGCAAAAACTGGCTCTCGAGCATATGCTATTTTTAACAGTCTCTAGTAAGAAGTGAGCCTTCTGCTTGCCTGATGGGTCCTATGCTGTATCCTAATACCAGAACCTCTTCATGGCCACCCTTCACACCTAGAGTCTTCCAGAATGCTCTTTGCTTATTGGTACATTCCAGAAAAAAATAAGAAAGACAAGGTGCCAGGAATACACTGTTAGGCTATCAGCTCCACCAAGTCATCCTTTTGTCCAGTCTTGGAAAGCTTTTTAATGAGGCCCAGGGATGAGACGGACTCAGTAATGTGCTGTAGACCAGGGGTCCCCAATACCCGGGCCATGGACCAGTACATGGACCACACAGCAAGAGGTGAGTTACAGGCAAGCAACTGAAGCTTCATCTGTATTTATAGCCACTCCTTATTGCTCACATTACCACCTGAGCTCCTCCTCCCTTCAGATCAGCTGCAGCATAATAAATGCAATGTGCTTGAATCATCCTAAACCACCCCCCGCCACGGTCTGTGAAAAATCTGTCTTCCACGAAACCGATTCTTGGTGTCAAAAATGTTGGGGACAGCTGCTGTAGGTTCATGGACCTCACTCATGACCAGCCAGAAATCAGACTGAGGCTGTTGATTCCTTGTCCATTTATTCCTTCTTTCAGTAAATATGTCCTGGCAGGGCTAAGCACTGACATTACAATTGGGAAAGAGACATTGTAACACATTTTGTCCTCCTGAAGTTTATAGTCTGGGAGGTAACAAGCAGCAAGAAAGGTGGAGAGGGGTGGTGAACTGACCCGCTACTTTTCCACACCAAATCTGCTATAGAAGTTGAACCTGGGAGAATCAGTTCAGTTGAGTGCAGTTCAGTCGCTCAGTCGTGTCCGACTCTCCGGGACCCCATGAATCACAGCACGCCAGGCCTCCCTGTCCATCACCAACTCCCGGGTTTCACTCAAACTCATGTCCACAGAGTCGGTGATGCCATCCAGCCATCTCATTCTCTGTCGTCCCCTTCTCCTCCCGCCCCCAACCTTTCCCAGCATCAGAGTCTTTTCCAGTGAGTCAACTCGTCACATGAGGTGGCCAAAGTATTGCAGTTTCAGAGCTGGGAGAATAGAGCTTGGCAAAATAGGGAAAGTGAAATAATGCCTCTGAGTTGACGCTCCAGGAGACTGGAGTGCTCTCACCGTCTTTAGTGAGCAGATATCATGAGGATCAGAGAAAGAGCAAGGACAGTCGTGACCTTGACCAGTTATCTCTGTATCTTCCCTGGTGGCTCAGTGGTAAAGAATCCACTTGCCAGGCCGGAAACACCGGTTCAATCCCTGGCTCGGGAAGATCCCCTGGAGAAGGAAGTGTCAACCCACTGCAGTATTCCTGCCTGGGAAATCCCATGGAGGGGAGCTTGACAGGCCATGGTCCATGGGGTCACAACAAGTCAGACACGGGGACCAGATAGCAAACAGCTGACTTAATACGAGAGTTTCTTAAAGAGCTACTTTATAGCCATAAAAGTAAAATGAGGAGCGACATGGAATCACAGAAACTTTTGCTGCATTTGAAAAACAAGGATTTTTCTGTTACTGGTTGGTGATGTCCTCTCTCAAAACTAAGGAAAAATCACCGTTCCTACACATCACGGAAATGAAGCTTGAATATATTCAATATTCATGCAGGAAATGAGCACAGCATGTGGAACCCAAACTTGCCTTTGTCTTATTTTCCAGTCATTTGCTATTTTCCATACTTGGCCACCAGTCTCTGTGACTTTGAGGCCCACCCAGGGGATCTTGGTGTCAGCAAGGGAAGGATGAAACTGCAGTTAGGCGTAAACATGAAAATTTGTGTTAAATGTGTTGAAGCACAGCTAATGAGATTCCAGGCATTTCTCTGTAATATGCAGTGGAATTTGTAACAATATGCTTGTAAAAAAACTCTGCTACTGGGACTACTGGGCTTTCATTATAAATAAATAAATAAAATTAATTATGAAGATATTTACTATGAAGAAATGTGGTAATGACACAGATTATGTTCTCTAGAAGAAATGAGGGAGCTTTGATTTCCGGTCATCTGAATTCAGTTTTCCAACTTAGCCTACAGAGAAAGGAAAAAGATTAGCATCCCAACTTGTGCTAAAGTCTAGTGGTGCAAGAGCAGCCACACATTGTTTACAGAGATAAATATTTTGTATCCGACTAATAATTGTTTCATTCAAATATATTGCTCCCTCAGTTTTTAAGTTTTTTTTAAAAAATATAACCTATTAATGTACTTGCTATGGCTCAGTGGTAAAGAACCCACCTGCCAATACAGGAGACATGGATTTGATCCCTAGGTTGAGAAGATCCCCTGGGGAAGGAAACGACAACCCACTCCAGTATTCTTGCCTGGCAAATCCCACGGAGAGTGGAGCCTGGCGGGCTATGGTCCATGGGGTTGCAAAAGAGTTGGACGCAACTTAGTGACAGAGCACACAAGATGGTAAGACTAACTCAGGCATAATAATTACACATGTCATCGTTTATTTATCTCTTCATTGACAGCATTCCTCTGTGTCTGTGAAATATTCATGTATGTCTGCGGTCCAGTGTGTTTAAGAGTAATGATCTATTTGACTCTCAAAAATGTACTGTTTTTCTGGACAACTACATATAAAAGAGTAAAATCAGAACATTTTCTCATGCCATATACAAAACGGACTGAATGGAATGTAAGACCTGAGACTATAAAACTCCTGGAAAAAAAAATATAGTCAGTACACTCTTTGACATAAATTATAGCAATTTATTTTTTATCAGTCTCCTCTGGTAAAATAACAAAAGCAAAAATAAGCAAATGGGGCCTAATTAAGCTTAAAAGGTTTGCACAGCAAAAGAAATCATTGAACGAATAAAAAGACAACCAACTGAACGGGAGAAAATATTTGCAAATGATATGACTGATAAAGAGTTAATATCCAAAATATATAAACCACTCATATAATTCAGTACCAAAAAATAAGCAACTTAACTGAAACTTGGGAAGAGGATCTGAATACATATTTTTCCAAAGAAGATACACAAATGGCCAACAGGCACAAGACAAGATGGTCACCATTTCTAATCATCAGAGAAATACAAATCCACACCTCAAGGAGATATCATCTCACCTCCATAGAGTGTTGGAACGTAAATTAGTACAGCCACTATGGAAAATTGTAGAGAGGCTCCTCATAAAACTAAAAGTAGGTCTATGATGCACGTGTGCTCAGTCACTCAGTCATGTCCCGCTCTTTGTGACCCTACAGACTATAGCCCATTAGGCTCCTCAGTCCATGGGGTTCTCCAGTCAAGCATACTGGAGTGGGTTGCCATTTCCTTCTCCAGGGAATCTTTCTGACCCAAGGATTGAACCTGAGTCTCCTGCCTCTCCTGAATTTACAGGCAGACTCTTTACCACTAAGTCACCTGGGAAGCCCTACTATGTCATCCAGCAATTCCACTCATAAGTATATAGAAAGCAAAAATACTAAATCAAAGATATACATGTATGCAATGTTCATAGCAGCATTATTTCCCATAGCCAAGACATGGAAGCTACCTAAGTTCCCATCAACAGATGAATAAATAAAGATGTAGTGTACAGATACAATGGAATATTACTCAGCCATAAGAAGGAAAGAAATCATGTCATTTGCTGCGACATGGATGGAACTACAGACGTCATACTGAATGAAGGAAGTCAGATGGAGAAAGACAAATATCACATGATATTGCTTAGATGTGCAGTCTAAAAAAATTGCACAGATGAATCTATTTACAAAACAGAAATTGAGTCACAGATGTGGAAAACAAACTTATGGTTACCAAGGGAGAACGGGGGAGGGATAAATGTGGAGACTGAGATGGACATATACATGCTACTATATATAAAACAGATAAATAAAAGGACCTGCTGTATACTGCAAGGGACTCTATTCAATACTCTGTAATTATCTATATGGGAAAATAATCTAAAAAAGTGTGGGTGAATTTATATGTATAACTGACTCAGTTTGCTGTACAACAGAAACTAGACAACATTGTAAATCAACTATAATCCAATACAAATTAATTTAAAAGTTAAATTTAAAAAACAACTACAATTAACATGCTGAAGGCTCCAATGTATTCATATACTCATTCATTTATCATTCATCTACTTTATCAGTGTCACACTATGTATTGTATTTTAAATAGATTTTTTTTCAGGTAATGCCATGTTCGCCTCTAAAATGTATTAAAATATAGCAAAAAAGTAAAAAAAAATATTGTGTATATATCTGTGCTTATGCTTCCAGGCGAATTTCAAATAATGTTGTTAAGTTCCCATCCTTCACCCCCATTCCAGCAATCAAAAATTCTTAATAAAAATTATATAATTTAATCAGAAAAGAGTTAACATACTTAGAATATTGGAACTTCCTAAACAGGATGACCCATTCATCACACAAAGTATTTTGAGTCTGTGAGTAAAGTTCTAAAAAAATTTTTTTTAGATATGAGTCTTTATGATTTATGTATGATTTTACTTAAAAAATTTAAAAACATAATTAAAAGAAGATCTATGATTAGGTAATATTAATTTGCTTTGTTTTGTATTGATCCTATTGCAAAGAATCATAGTTTTGTTTCTTCCTTTCATATAATACACCTTATTTCATTACAAGGCAATTGTATCAGCTTGCGCTTCCATAAACAGTTTAATAATAGAACGAATATATTCAATGTTTCAGTGTTAGATACTTCCTTATACCAAGGGTCTTAAAACCAAGACACACTCCCCTTTTGAGTTTCAGATGTTATTCTGTTATAGTAGTTTTATATTTTTCTTTTCCCTTTGTCTTTTTCTGATACTTTTACAATGCAGGATCATTTGCCATAGAAAGAGAGGGCTATTTGTCCTCGTACTTGCTTTGTACTTTGCTATGTGATGACCTAGGAGCTTTCTCAGATTTTCAGAGGGAGGGAAGGCTGTTTTAAGCAGGACCTCATTTCTGGAAGGTTTTCATTGATAGCTTTTGTGTCCCTTTTGCAGGTGGCCCAGTGGTAAAGAATCTGACAGCAATTCAGGGGACGTGGAGACGCAGGTTCATTCCCTGGGTCAGGAAGATCCCCTGGAGGAGGAAATGGCACCCCACTCCAGTATTCTTGACTGGACAATCCCATGGACAGAGGAACCTGGAAATTTACAGTCCACGGGGTTGCAAAGAATTGGACAAGACTGAGCACACAAAATTATTATTAATTACTCTACTGTGATAGTATCTTCTCTATCCTGCTATTTTTGATAATAATATTAAATATGAAACAAAAAATTACTATACTCAGTACTGGTCCAAAGTCTTTTGCATTCCTGCCTCATCTATAGCAAATCTTGCCCAGTGTCAGCACAACTTGGCCTCTTAGAGCAATTCCCAAGGGTCCTATTGCCATCTGCTTATTCTCTGCTAAGTAGGGGCTCTGCAACTCTGAATCTGGCCAGCAACGGTGTGAAAGGTGCAAAACCTCTTTGTCAAGCAGTCTTTCTTCATTTCCTAAGCCCTGGGTTTAAGCCTCCATAGACGCTTCATAATCCAGATCTGTCTCCTCTATAATTAATGCCAATTCCTTCTAGATTCTGGTTTTAGGCTGACTATCAATCAGAGTTTTTCGGTGAGTTGTCATTGTGTCCTTAATGAGAAGTTGGGGGTAGCTATGCTGGGAACTTCTTGCCATTCATCATTTTGAACTTGTTTGATGTATGTTTACTCCTAAAGATACTTGTTTATATTTAACTTACACTGGTTGAATTTCATAGGTTAAGTTTGGTCAAAACAAGTTGGTTGTGTTTCAAAATCTTGTACTCTGATCTCTATGAAAAGTTTGCAGAGTCATGCTAAGTCATTTACAAGGGACATTCTGGGAATTAGTTAATTACAAATAGTTTAAATAAAATCTCTCATTGGAATAAAAGGTGGGTACAGAGGATAAAGCAACCATGGTTTCAGAAGAAGGAGCTAGTTCACAAGGTCTCCCAGTTACCAAGCTATTTTTCTCCTTTATAATGTTTATCACTATTGTGTTTAAATTGTTGTGTAAATAATTGTTGAATGTCCTCCTGCTCCTTTTAATGCAAATTTGATGAGAATTGTCACTTTCACTGCTGCGTCATCAGAACCAAGCATAGGGCTTGGCACATGGTAAATGCTCAAAAATAAATACCAGATGAATGAATAGGGTTACCACTGTCCCAATTCACTCCTGTGCCCCACCCGAAAGGCATTCCTGCCTCAGAAGAAGCAATAATGTTTAGTAGAAACTAATCCTTTTGACAAATTCTAAACCAGATGAATGAGTCATGGCTGACAATTCTGTAATACTGCAAAGAAATGCATTTTGGAGCTTGAGCCCTGGGATGAAAAGTGCTAAGCTTAAGACAGAGGTGAGCAAGGGGAATACTCACAATAAATTTTATGTTTCTTTAAAAAAGTAAAAACCTAACTCCTCCACAAAACAGGAATAAAAAATGAATCTATCCTCAAAAATGTTTGTAAAGTTGGTTTAAAAAATTAAATATAGCTAAAAAACTATAGTATATATGTTTACACATCTTTTGTACACACAGATTTTTGGACAGTGATTGTCAGAAATATAAAGTGATTGCATGATCTTTCCAAACATTCTCAAATCATGGTCTAATGTCTTAAATCATAAGTACCTCCAGTCGCTAAAGTCAACGGCTCCATTTGGCTTGATGTATGTTTAGTCTATTCCTTCTTGGCAAAAATATTTTAGCGTAAGTGTCCGAGCATAAAGCTGACAAAATGTTTTCTTTCCTACCCATTTGTGTGGTCTTGTTTAATAAAATTATGCTAAAAAACTAAGTAGGAGTTGTTCAAAGGAAAAATATATATCTGTATAAGCAGTTTACTTGGTATTAAGTATAATCCATGAAAGACGGGTGAGTTCTAAGTGAGAAAAAGTAAAAGAACATTTCTTTTTATCATCTTCTGTTTTAGCTATTTAATTATATTTGCCTCATTTCATTAGAGGAAGTGAAAAATCTCTCAATTAAATGGAAATAATTTTAATTTTTGTGAGTGTTTTAATTTATAATGCCTTATCACTTTTGCTCTCACCATTTCATAATACATAGCATGGATTTGTTTCTACTTTGGTCTTTTTTGAAATTTTGAACTAGAAATTTTTCAGTTCCATAACATGATTCTTAACAATACTAATATATCAGTACCTGGGCTGAAAAATAATCTTATTTCAGAAAATATGTGTGAAATTTTCTTGTGTTTATATGTTGCTGAAGCATTCTAAAGACCTTACCACATAAATGACAAAAGACAAGATATATCTGCTTGCAACAATCATATGTCCCACAAAACAGCATGTGACAAAGGACTAGAGTGGACTAGAATGGACTGCTGCTATCAAAATGTTGAGGACTACCCCAGGGGGTGGGGCTTCTCCAATGACTCAGCAGGTAAAGAATTCGCTTCTAATGCAGGAGACGCAGGAGATAGGGATTTGATCCCTTGGTCATGAAGATCTCCTGGAAGATGAAATGGCAACCCACTCCAGTATTCTTGCCTGAAAAATCCCATGCACAGAGGAGCCTGGCAGGCTACAATCCAAAGGGTCACAAAGAATCAGACATGACTGAGCACATACACACACATCCCAGTGGGTTAGAAGAGATTGAGTATGTTTTATATTTTAAGCCTAATATGCATCCAGAAAAGTAGATTTAAATAAAATAAATGCAAGGGAGATGTTATGGCAGTGGATGGAGGTTGCCTTTTTTTGTTTTCTTTTTCTTCATAACTCAGATGTCTATAAACTCTTTGCTTGGAGCACCTAAGAAAATGAAACTGCTGGGAAGGATTGGTGGAAGGCTTCTTTTTTATGGAGATGAATTTGGTTTTGTTCAGGTTGATTTGGATATTGTACGAATAGGCATGTCCTTAGGTAGCTGGAGATTCAGGCCAGAATTACTCAAGAAAGCAGAATGGAGGCAGAGATCTGAGCCATCATCGTAGAAGAAATGCTTAAAATAATGAGAAACTATAATGATAACACCTGATGCTTTAGCTAAAGGGCCAAAGACAGCTTTGGAAAATTTGTCAGTAGTGGCTGGAAGAAGGACAAAAAGCAGAAATTAGCAGTGTGTGCAGTTGCTCAGTTGTATCCAACTCTTAGTAAACTTATGGACTGTGGCTGCCAGGCTCCTCTGTCCATGGGATTTTCCAGGCAAGCATACTGGAGTGGGTTGCCATTTCTTCCTCCAGGGAGTCCTCCCGGCCCAGGGATCGAACCTGTGTCTTCTGCATTGGCAGGCCACCAGAGAAGCCCCAGAAATGAGAGCAGGACACAGGAAAAAGAAGTGGTAGTCCAATAGAGTCCTTGAAAAAGACGGGTGTTCACTGCCCTGTTGTGCTTAAAGGTCAAGTCTAAACATTGTGGGGAAAAAAAAAACCTTTTATTTGCCAAAAAGAGAGTAATCAGCTTTTTTTTAATTAATTAATTTTTTGTGTGTGTGGTGGAGTGATGGCCAAGTATAAGTGGAAGAGTATAAACAGAGAGTGGATTTCAGGGCATTGGAGAGTGAACTAGGGGTGCAAAAATGAACACATGATTGAATGGATGGAAGCATGACTGTAATTAAGGAAAATAGAAGAGTCAAGAAAGACATTTTCAAAATGAGTCAGTGTGTGAGATATACAATGTGCAGAGATTCCTCAGAGGAAATAGAGCTTTAGAAGATGACTGGGAATAATAGAATTAATATCCTGAGCTGGACAGAAACAGGAATTCAGGAGATGGGTGAAGAGCTCTTTACCTTAGAAAGGGATACCCTTTTTAAAAAAACACATTGGGAACAGGATGGATAAGGGAGTTAAAGGCGGGTGACCTTGTTTTTTTGCAAGAAAGTAAGGGCAAGATGAAAGTGAAAGAGGAGAGTGAAAAGGTTGGTTTGAAGCTCAACATTCAGAAAACAAAGATCATGGCATCTGGTCCCATCACTTCATGGGAAATAGATGGAAAAACAGTGGAAACAGTGTCAGACTTTGTTTTTTTGGGCTCCAAAATCACTGCAGATGCTGATTGCAGCCATGAAATTAAAAGACGCTTGCCCCTTGGAAGGAAAGTTATGACCAACCTTGATAGTATATTAAAAAGCAGAGACATTACTTTGCCAACCAAGGTCCGTCTAGTCAAGGCAATGGTTTTTCCCGTGGTCATGTATGGTTGTGAGAGTTGGACTGTGAAGAAGGCTGATCGCCGAAGAATCGATGCTTTTGAACTGTGGTGTTGGAGAAGACTCTTGAGAGTCCCTTATACTGCAAGGAGATCCAACCAGTCCATTCTAAAGGAGATCAATCCTGGATGTTCATTGGAGGGACTGATGCTAAAGCTGAAACTGCAATACTTTGGCCACCTCATGCGACGAGTTGACTCACTGGAAAAGACTCTGATGCTGGGAAAGGTTGGGGGCGGGAGGAGAAGGGGACGACGGAGAATGAGATGGCTGGATGGCATCACCGACTCTGTGGACATGAGTTTGAGTGTACTCCGGGAGTTGGTGATGGACAGGGAGGCCTGGCGTGCTGTGATTCATGGGGTCGCGGAGAGTCGGACACGACTGAGCGACTGAACTGAACTGAAGGGCAAGAATCTGCTGGCAAGAATGGAAATTCAGGAGTGAGAGAAATTGAAATATTTATACAGTAGCTATCTCATATATCATTTAATTTATGTATTGCCAAATATACTTTGAAAAAAAGACAAGGTAGTAAGTGTCTTCAGTTTCATATGGATAAAATTATTGAATCTGTTCTTCATACACAGCTTACAGAGCAGGAGAGCTGCCTGCTGATGGTTGTGAACACAATGGCAGGAACTAGAGGAGTTACCCTGGACTGTATTGAGGATCGCAGAACAGCAAGGCAGATGAATCCTGGCTTTCAAAAGAGGTTACTGCATCAGCCAAGACTTTTAAATGAGAAAGGGAAAACAAACCACCACGTATCTTATTTAAGCCATGATTATTTTGGGCCTTTCCATTACAGCATCCAAATCAATTCTCTAATATTCTAGGAATACACACTTCTTAGGATACTTCCTGATGTTATACTCATGTAATCAGTTAGTCTTTGCTGGCCAATTGGTTGGAAAATACGTGAATTCTTCTGAAACTGTGCTTATTCACCTGGACTATTTGTGCCTCCATGGGTAGGTGGTGGCATGCCAGAGTTCAATAACCCTTAAGATCAGTATGATATATCTTCTCCAAGTACTGACTTTACTCAAAATTTAATAAAATAAATTTTAAAACTGTCCCAAGCATAATTAAATTAACTCATTTTAACATTTATATAGATGTCTATGAAAGAATAGTGCAAAAACTACCATGATATTTTATGACAAGCACAAAACTTAAAAGATAATACTTGAGATGGGCTACTTTTTGAAGTGTTACCCAGCCTACTAATGGGCTTATGTTCCAAATCCCTTGGTTTTTGTGGTACTTTTGGGGAAATTTTTGAAAATAGTTTTCTTTGAGATATTCTCTCTCAATATCAGGAACTCTCAGGCTGAATCAAAGTGACTTTTCCTTATTTACATCAGGATTTAATTTTGCTCCTTGTAGGCCATGATATCATTTATTAAATTGATGCTTTGATGTTTTAGAAATTGTAGAACTAACTTTTGTGATTTTTCTTGACTTTATTCTTTCAGTTTTTTTGATATCCTTATTTCCATTTTCAACAGAGGTCTTATTTATTCCAGCTCAGTAGTTATACATGACTGAGTCTGGCTCGGACCATGGAGGCCAATTTATTGTTTTTGGCTGTCCTTTTCCAACTTTGTTATTCAAACCCTTTAGTGGCTGCATGCTTGTTCTTGAGTGTCTGATAGAATTTGAGAGATTCCAAGCACATAACACAGAATGTTAGAATGCTACTCAGGTTTTATTCAGTGATCTAAGTTCTGGTATAAATTTCAAAACTGCAAATATAAATGGATTTTCTTTCTGACTGTAATTAGACTTTAGCCTAATTTCATCCTCCAGAATATTCAACCTAAGAGATAACATTGGGAATAAAGATCTGATAGAGTTGAATGTGTCTAATAGTGTTTTGAAGAGGGACCTTTTAGGGTGGCTTTGGAATGTCAAATGGAGCTAATAGAGATATACATTTCTGAAAGTCGGGTAGAATGCCTTTGCTCTATGTCCTGACTAAATGGGGCTATTCATGAAGCAGATGCAGAAAAGGTTGGTGAACACTTTAGGACCATATTAATTATCAACAAAGGGTCCTTCCTCCTTAGCCCAGTGACTACTGAAATTTAAATACTGAATATAGGAGGCAATCATCCTCTACTTGTGGTTTCAGATCAACCTCAAAGTGCTAAACTTAAGCTGAACAGAATGAGGAGTATAAAGAATAAGAAACAAACAAACAAATGGAAGATGATACTTGAACCAAAAATACAAAGCCATCAGTGATTAACTACCAGAATCTGGAAACTGTACTTGGAGCATGCTGGCCAATGGATCATGGTACTTGACAAAGTCTGCTACAGATGAAGAGAAGCCTAAAAAAATGGAGTTGTAAAGGGACCTTTATACAAACACAGTTAATGTTTTAGCAACTCATTGACAAAAGTCACTTGGAGAGGAGCACAGACTGAAGGCTTGAAAATTAGTGGTGATCTGATATTGATACATGTGTCCACTCTGCATTAAGAAGCTTGTGGAAGTCACCGGTCTGCTCTGGGTCTCCTTCTTATCACTCTAAGATGTTTTTTGATTATTCCTCTATGAGTACTTGGTCTGGAACCATAGGAACCCATTTTTGCCTACTTAAGAAGAGAAGTGATTTACTGGAAAGATTTGTGGTTGCTCACAGAATCTAGAAGAATGCTGAAGGAACCATGGTTCCCTTTGGGAATCTAGGAAGTAGAAAAAGCAAGAATGTCACCCCTGGGGTGAAACCAATTCGTGTGCCCTTTTCTTTAGGATCAACTTTCAGGCAGACAGATTCCCATCTGCCTACTTTGAGTCACATGGAGGAGAGGGGATGGACAGGGTAGTTTTCTTGACAGACTCTCTAAAGTGTATGGGTAAAGGAGGAACGCTGGGCTGGAAGAAGCACAAGCTGGAATCAAGATTGCCGGGAGAAATATCAATAACCTCAGATATGCAGATGACACCACCCTTATGGCACCACCCTTCCAGAAAGTGAAGAGGAACTAAAAAGCCTCTTGATGAAAGTGAAAGAGGAGGGTGAAAAGGTTGTCTTGAAGCTCAACATTCAGAAAGCAAAGATCATGGCATCTGGTCCCACCACTTCATGGGAAATAGATGGGCAAACAGTGGAAACAGTGTCAGACTTTATTTTTTTGGGCTCCAAAATCACTGCGGATGCTGATTGCAGCCATGAAATTAAAAGACGCTTACTCCTTGGAAGGAAAGTTATGACCAACCCTGATAGTATATTAAAAAGCAGAGACATTACTTTGCCAACCAATGTCCATCTAGTCAAGGCTATGGTTTTTCCCGTGGTCATGTATGGATGTGAGAGTTGGACTATGAAGAATGCTGATTGCTGAAGAATTGATGCTTTTGAACTGTGGTGCTGGAGAAGACTCTTGAGAGTCCTTTGGACTGCAAGGAGATCCAACCAGTCCATTCTAAAGGAGATCAATCCTAGGTGTTCATTGGAAGGACTGATGCTAAAGCTGAAACTCCAATACTTTGGCCACCTCATGCGACAAGTTGACTCACTAGAAAAGACTCTGATGCTGGGAGGGATTGGGGGCAGGAGGAGAAGGGGACAACAGAGAATGAGATGGCTGGATGGCATCACCGACTCGATGGACATGAGTTTGAGTGAACTCCGGGAGTTGGTGATGGACAGGGAGGCCTGGTGTGCTGTGGTTCATGGGGTCGCAGAGAGTCGGACATGACTGAGTGACTGAACTGAACTGAACTGAACTGAAAGGAAGTAGAAAAGCAGAAATGGACTCTTTTGCCACCTTCCAGTCAACACACAGCACTATTCTGAATTTGTGTGCACGTGGTTACTGACTCTATTATTACTGCCCCATTATTTTGGGCAAGTTAATGAGAATCATTTGTCAGTTTCCTCATCTGCAATGACAGTGCCTAATTCAGTGTTATTGAGAGGTTGTTGCTCAGTCACTAAGTCTTGTCCAACTCTTTGCAATACCAGGAACTGCAGCATGCTAGGCTTCCCTGTCCTCCACTATCTCCCCGAGTTTGCTCAATTTCATGTCCATTGAGTCGGTGATGCCATCTAACCATCTACACTGATGTAATTATGCTAAACCTTCCAGTGAATGGACCATAGTAGTCTTCTTTCTTGTAATCTTCAGTGGAAGGACTGGTTTAGAATGTGTCATTTAGAAAGACACATGGTTTAGAATGTGTCACGAATATCTACAAATATGTTTTTCTGTGCAAGGCTATGTTAATGGCTTTCTCATGTCTATCTATGCATGTCTATTTCTGAGCCTATCATTTTCATTGAATGCTTCTCAATACTTCTCTGGGTGTACAGTCACAGTGCTGAGTGCAACGATATACAGTGTTTTGAAAAATTGTAAAATGCTAAATAAACATAAGTTAAACATAGTTAATAAACACATCAGTTATGAAACATATGTGGCAATGTTTCCAAGTGCTGAATAAGAACTTCTAAGCCTAGTGCAATCACTGAAGTTTATAGCGGTTGTAAATTATTTTTTAAGACAACTTAAAAAAATTTACTATATTATACATTTAGAAAAACCCACAGATCATAAGCAGATGGCTCAATGAATTTCCAAAGTGAATACAACCATGTAACTACTACTTGAGTGAAGAAACAGAACTTTGCTAGACAGCAAAGAGACCAAACCAGTCAATCCTAAAGGATATCATCTCTGAATTTTCATTGAAAGGACTGATGCTGAAGCTCCAATACTTCAGTCACCTGATGTGAAGAGCCCACTCATTGGAAAAGACCCTGATATTGGGAAAGATTGAAGGCAGTAGGAGAAGGGGATGACCGGGTGAGATGGTTGGATGGCATCACTGACTCAACGAACATGAGTTTGAGTAAACTCCGGGAGATGGTGAAGGACAGGGAAGTCTGGCATGCTTCAGTCCATGGGGTTGCAAAGAGTTGGACATTACTTAGTGACTGAACAACAGCAGGGTCCAAAATGTCCCTTGGACTCTGCTTATTCGGTAGCTATCTTTCTTAAAAGTGAAAAATACCTTGACTTCTACCACCATGGATTCATTTTACTTTCTGAACCTCATATAAGTGGAATCATGCAGTGATAAATTTCTTTATATTTGGTTTCTTTTGCTCAACATTATACTTGTGAGATTCATGCATACTGTTTAAGTAGCAATAGCTTATTTCCATTGTTATTCAGCATTCCATAGTATGAACATATTAATATTTACTTATATATTCTACTGTTGGTGGACATTAGTGTTGTTTCTGATTTGGTCTATTATGCATTGAGAGGCTATAAGCATTCTTGTGTCAGTCTTTTGTTGCACCCAAACACACATTTGTTACAAGTGTTCCTAGGGATTGAATTGGAAGGTTTTAGGACATATATTCAGGTTTAGTAGATATTATTTTCCAAACCAGTTGTACCAATTTATAGTCTCACCACTAGTATTTAAATGTTCAAGTTGCCACACATTTTAATAATGTGTAATAGTCATCCTTCTTAATTTTACCCTTTGTAGTGGGTGTGTCGTGGTATCTCATTCAATTTGCATTTCCAGCATGGTAATGGTCTTTACCATTCTTTCCTTTTTGTTTATTGAGCATTTGGATATCCACGTGTGAAATGCTCCTTCAATATTTGCCCACTTTCCTACTGGGTTGTTAAATTCTTCTTATTAATTTGTAGACATTAAAAAATATTTTGGACACAAGATGTTCAGTTCAGTTCAGTCGCTCAGTCCTGTCCGACTCTCCGCGACCCCATGAATCACAGCACGCCAGGCCTCCCTGTCCATCACCAACTCCCGGAGTTCACTCAAACTCATGTCCATAGAGTCGGTGATGCCATCCAGCCATCTCATTCTCTGTCGTCCCCTTCTCCTCCCGCCCCCAACCTTTCCCAGCATCAGAGTCTTTTCCAGTGAGTCAACTCGTCGCATGAGGTGGCCAAAGTATTGGAGTTTCAGCTTTAGCATCAGTCCTTCCAATGAACACCCAGGATTGATCTCCTTTAGAATGGACTGGTTGGATCCCCTTGCAGTCCAAGGGACTCTCAAGAGTCTTCTCCAACACCACAGTTCAAAAGCATCAATTCTTCAGCGATCAGCTTTCTTCACAGTCCAACTCTCACATCCATACATGACCACGGGAAAAACCATAGCCTTGACTAGACGGACCTTGGTTGTTATAAAAACCTTATAACACATTATAAAAAAATGTGGGCTGTTTTTGTAATCTCTTAATTAATTGATGAATTGAGGTTGATTCAGTTTTAATAAATTAGAAATTAATTCTTAATTCCGGTACTCTTGCCTAGAAAATCCCATGGATGGAGGAGTCTGGTGGGCTGCAGTCCATGGGGTCGCTAAGGGTCAGACACACCTGAGCGACTTCACTTTCACTTTTCACTTTCACACATTGGAGAAGGAAATGGCAACCCACTCCAGTGTTCTTGCCTGGAGAATCCCAGGGACGGGGGAGCCTGGTGGGCTTCCATCTATGGGGTTACACAGAGTCGGACACGACTGAAGTGACTCAGCAGCAGCAGCAGCAGAACATCAGTCTCATATAGTTAGGATTTTATTTTATTTTTTTGTGTCATATGTAAGATATCACTCAAGGAGCCAACAGGGTTATTTCCTTCTGAGGTTTGTGAGGACAACACATTCCATGACTCTCTCCTAGTTATCATCTTTTCGGGAGACACAGTTCAACACAGAGTGTAGGGTTCTATCAGAGTGCATTGTTATCCAGAAGGGTTTAGTATTTCAAGTGGGAATATGCAGGGAATCAGATATTTTACTATTTTATATGATATTTTATCATATCATATCTTGTCCATTTCACTGTTGGGTCCATCTATGTACATACAAAAGTTGAACATTAGGTGTAAAAATATCTAATGAATGTCTATTTCCTATTGAGTGAAAATTTCTATCTTGATTCCTTTCTTTATACCTTCTAGAACTGCTGACAATTATTTGTATGCTAGATTCTGTCCAAAGATGTTTTGAATTTCACTGTCACTATTTTCTTCCAAAAAAATTCTGTGAATTAACTTTGTGTATTTTACATATATACTTGGTAAAGCTTTTTTTTTTTTTTTAATGTGGACCAATTTTTTTTTAAGCTATATTGAATTTGTTGCAATCTATTGTTTTCATATTTTGGATTTTTGGCTGTGAGGCATGAGGGATCTTAGCTCCCCAATCAAAGATCAAATCTGCACTCCCTTCATTGGAAAGAAAAGTCTTAACCACTAGACCACCAGGGAAGTCCCTAGTGTATATTTTTAAAGCAGTATTTCAAATTAGTGGAAAAAGGAATAACTGTTCAATAAATAGTGTTGGGAAAACTGACTAGCAATTTAAGAGAAAAATTAAATTGAATCCATAACACATAATTCCAGATTTTCAAGTCAGACTCAAAGGAAAACATTAAAAAATATCGAAAGAATCACTTTAACACAGAGAATGACCTCCTGTTAAGTAAGCATGGCACCTGAGAACTTCACTATTATTTTTCACAGAGGGTTTTCTCATCTGCAGCTGGTTAATAGCTGCATCCATCTTCACTTACACATCACGATCTGCTTCTTCTCAACAGTGGGCAATTGACTTCCTGACCCTATGTGCTAGAACCACTGAGAATGTTCTCCCCACCAGAGGCTCTTGCCCCTTCCATACTTCTATAGTTTCTGTCCAGCCACTAGATTATAGAATTAATCTTGCCCAGAGGAAGGAAAATTTGAAAGGGCCTTAGGCCAGCAGCTTGTGGTGGCGGGTTCTATTATGGTCCTGTTCTGTGGCTGTTACATTCGTTTGTGAGCACATACCTCCTTTTCAATTCATGTACAGAGCCTAGACCTTTCATCTAATCTAGAGCTCTCTAGGCAACTCAACCAGATGGCAAGAGTTAGAAGATGTTTGCCTTCTAGGGGTAGACCACTAAGATGTTCTTGCACATGTACTCTTCTGTCAAATCTCTTTTGACATCTCCTTTGTAAGAAAGCCTCATTCAGCTTTGGCCTCATTCATACCCTGGCCTTGTTCTCAGAATAGGCCTGTGAGAAATGGAGTATTTCCTCATATCAGTAAACAAGAAAGTCAGAGTCATCAGCAATTGCAGCTATCATGGATGGTGAGCTTGTGAGCCCTGAAAAGAACTCAAGAAGGAAAGAATACCTGCCATCTAGTAGCCATCAGAGTGCAGGCACTCCCTATAGTGAGCCCTGAGGAACTCAGAATGTGAAAAAACACTGGCCCCAGATAACTCAGGTGCATATCAAAGGAGTAATTTCAGTGAGCCTAGATTTTGTGCTGCAGTCCATGGGGTTGCAAAGAGTCAGACACAACTGAGTGACTAAAAAACAACAACAAGACTTTGTGGACAAAGGTCCGTATAGTCAAAGTCATGGTTTTTCCAGTAGCCATGTATGGATGTGACAGTTGGACCATAAAGAAGGCTGAGCGCTGAAGAATTGATGCCTTCCAACTGTGGTGTTGGAGAAGACTCTTGAGAGTTGCTTGGACTGCAAGGAGATCAAATCAGTCAATCCTAAAGGAAATCAACCCTGAATTTTCAATGGAAGGGCTGATGCTGAAACTGAAGCAGCAATACTTTGGCCACCTAATGCAAAGAGCCGACTCATTGGAAAAGCCCCTGATGCTGGGAAAGATTGAGGGCAGGAGGAGAGGGGGTGACAGAGGATGATGTAGATGGCATTATCCACAAACTCTGAGAGATGATGAAGGACAGGGAATCCTGGTGTGCTGCGGTCCATGGGGTCGCAAAGAGTTGTACACGACTTAGTGACTCAACAACAACATCAAACTCTTACATCTTTCCATACATAGAAAAGTGCTAAATTCCTTAACGTGAGATATCTGGTTTCTTTAATTAACTGTAATCTTTCATTGTTCCTGACCACCTGCCCTTTGCTGCAAAACTCCTGTATGTTATAGCTCCTTCCCTCACCTCCTTGGAGCAGTTTCTCAGAGCTATCTGAAATGCTTGCTACCAGCCTGTAGTCCTCACTTAAGTCAGTTCAGTCACTCAGACATGTCCGACTCTGTGCTACCCCATGGACTGCAGCACGATAGACTTCCCTGTCCATCAACAACTCACGGAGCTTACTCAAACTCATGTCCATGACGTCAATGATGCCATCCAACCATCTCATCCTCTGTCACCCCCTTTCTCCTCCCACCTTCAATCTTTCCCAGCATCAGGGTATTTTCCAATGAGTCAGTTCTTCGCATCAGGTGGCCAAAGTATTGAAGTTTCAGCTTCAGCATCTGTCCTAATGACTATTCAGGACTGATTTCCTTCAGGATTGACTGGTTGACTCTCCTTGCAGTCCTCATTTTGCTCCCAATAAAACTTAAGTTGCAACTCTCATGTTGTGCAAAAAAGTTTTTAACATCTATATGCTCTATTGTTCTCTCTAGTTCTGTCCAACCAAGGAATACTTCTCTCTCTGTTCTCCATTTTCTCTTTTCCCTCTGATTTCATCACTGAAACTCTGGGCACAGCAGTGATTAACACTCTTTGAAGCACTGATCTTACTGTGCCTTTGGACTCTTCCCTCACCTGGAGTTAATAATTCTAGACTAAAGTCCTCTGTGTGAGACTCAGGGTTCAAGGATGGAACCTATCTACTTTTAAGTGTGGATTTAGCAGCGTTCATATGATTGAGAAAGTCACCTCTTCCAGGTGGTTGCAACCATGCACCTGGACAGACTCCATGGGGAGTGAAGAGGTATCCCCCAGACTCAGTTGCTCTCTCCTGTATCTTTATGCAATGAACAAACTTCAGAATGGGATAGCCTTGTGCATCAATCTCTTCCCTTTTTCTCCTGTATGAATCTTGGCCTCCTTTAATTGCTTTTTTCCCCCTGTGTTGTGCTGTGTGCTAAGTTGCTTATCTGAAAATTATCCAGATCCAAGCCTCTTAGCTCTGGCCTACTCTGCTACTAAGTTAATTGCAATGGAATAATCATAGAGCATCTGAAATAACCATTTAGTGATGTTGGGGGGCCAATCAGAGTGCCCAGGCTCACAGGTGGGAAATTTGATGCCTAAGGCCAAAAGAGCAAAGAAAAACGTTATCTATTGAAAGATTTGGCCCACTTTGTATTTCTTGTTTCAATACCCACAAGTGACTGAGATTTCATAAACCATAAGTGAAATTACTCATAACATTACATATGTACATTCAGAATCTAGGTCTTTTCATTGATTCAAGGGCCAAGATTAAGGCAGCCAATCCTATCCATTATACCAAGGTCTTGGTTTGTTAAAAATCCATTGTCCATTTGAAGTGAATCAACCACTTTTCATGAAGGAGTGTTTAAATATAACAATAAGCAAATGGATGCATATTAAAAAAAATTGGGTGCCAATAGCTGGTTCTGAAGCTCATTAAAGCAAATGAAAGACTTGGAATGTTTTCTTGTTTTTTCTTGGCAGAAATTACACATCCACATTGCAAGTTTAATGATTCTATGTTTGTGATTAAAACTTGAGTAATAATTTTTTTCCTTTGAAGAAAATAATAAATGCATGTGGCATCCATAATATTCAGTACTTCTCTGTCATATGGCAGAATTTCTGGGTGCTGAAAAATATTAACTCCTTTGCATAATAACACTCAGGGATAATTTTTATCTTATGGCTCTCATTATATCAATGAGCAAATAAAAATAAAAGGATTGTGTCAGGTTGGTGGCAGGATCCCAATACAAGTTCAATGGCACACATAACCCAAGCCTAGGGTTAGGGCCTCCTGCGGGGAACTGGAAGACCTTCTTGGATTAGCTGCCATACTGGCTCATGAAGTCAGAATCATAACACCTCGCCTACCCCCTGTTTTCTATCATATGGGCCTTCTGTGGGTAATATTAATTTATAAGACTCTTAATGCAATTCCTATCACACTTAACCTACACAGAATTAAAACACAAATCTTGTTCCCAAAGGCAATGTAGAGGTCACTATTGATGAACCACTTGTCTGTCCCCTGCTTTCCAAACATTCCAATTTATCAATTCCTTAGTATTTTTTTCCATTTCAACACCCTCCACCCTCAACAAAAAGCAAGTCCAAAAATTAGCCGTAGGACCGTAAATCAAATAGGGACAAAATCAAATTAAGACCTCTCCCAGGAAACCCTAACCTTTTCTGATCAATGGGCCTTCGTTCCCACAGTCCTTGGCCAGCCTGGTTGGCTCTGGAAAGCTGGGCATTAAAGGATGACCCTGGTTGTCTGGTTCCCAAAACTGGAGGGTTTATTCTTGTTTTTGCTCAGCTGCCTGGCCAAATAGGATTCTATTTAAAATAGCATTCCCCCCCCCCCAACCTTGGCCTCTGAAGTCTTCCAGAATATTGGAAACCTGTTAAAGCATAAACATATGTCACGCAGAGAGAGGGATAGTCAAAGAAATCAGGATGGTAGAGTCAAAGATGCAAATTAAAACCCGGGAAGAATCAATTAAATAGGCACCAAAGGTCTGTTTAAATGATTAAATGAGACAGAAGTGCATCTTGAGATGAATAAATTACAAGAATGTGTGAAAAAAAGAAATGAAGGCAGGAGAGACTTGTGAAGGGGAGGAGAAGTGAATAGACAGTGAGAGAAAAAAGTTAATACAGGAGGTGTGCTCACGCTCAGGCTTGGTCATTAGATTGATTAAATGTGCAAAAATGCCACCATGGCCTCTGGGTAATTGCAGAAAACGTGAATACAAATGGTGACCTCCCACTGCTAGAAGAATAACAAGAGAAAACCACTGCATTCCCCCAAATGAGCTGTGAGCATGTGTTTCCTGATAAGCCACAATTTCTTTTTGTACACAAGGTAGTGTGTGTATCCTCAAGCTTAATTGTGAGGAACTGAGCTTTTTGGTCTCTCTCCTGTCTGGTTGAAAAGACCTGGGTTAGGCTGCCTCGTAATAATCCTTGTCATTGTTTATGCTTCCTAAATGCTTTCACGTACGTCACATACGTGACACGTATGTCACTCTCACCTCAAAGCAAGGTGAGAGTGGTGAACATCATTACAACTCCAGTCTTCTTGGGCCACAGCCGGGAAGCAGAGAAACTTGGCTAGCCAAGTTCACACAGATCCAGGGCTGTCATGGACAGTTGGGCAGGTTGTGCAGTGTACAAGACCGCTGGTTAAGAGGGTGAATGGGGGCTGAGACACAAACCCTGTTCTCTTCACCACACTGTGCAGCTTGGTACAAGCTTTTCTACCTGGAGGTAGGGGCATCCTTTCCTAGTTTGCAGAGGAAAGAGTTAAAGGCCAGTAGTGTCCCTGAGCTGGCCTTGTGTCTCTTGGCCTCCCTCTCTGATTCAGTCTTGTCCAAGACAGTTCTCATCCTTTCTCTCTCTTATCCTATTCAGGGTTCTCCCTTCATCTCTGACTCAACAGCATGAAAATACTACAGTGTTCAGTTAGCTAGGTCTTTTCATTGTTTCTCAGTTTTTTTGCATCTAATAATCCTTTTAATTTTTGATTGTTCTTTAAAGGACTTACATTGTCTGAAAAACAACCTATGCAGTAATTCTTACTTTACCTCCCAGAGAAACACCTTAAGGGAGAATTTCTCAAGGCTCCAGCACTGGAAGCAAAGCCTGGATTAGAAGCAGATTGCTATAAACTTCCCTCTTAGCACTGCCTTTATTTCATCCCATAGATTTTGAAGGACTTCCCTCATAGCTCAGTCAGTAAAGAATCTGCCTGCAAAATTCAGGAGACTCGAGTTCTATTCCTGGCTTGGGAAGATCCCCTGGAGAAGGAATGTCAACCCACTCCAGTATTTTTGCCTGGAGAATCACATGGACAGAGGAGCCTGGCAGGCTATAGTACCTGGGGTTGCAAGAGTTGGACATGACTTAGCTTTTGAAAATGTTAGTCACTCAGTCATGTCTGACTCTTTGCAACCCCAAGGACTGTAGCCCACCAGACTCCTCTGTCCGTGGAATTCTCCAGGCAAGAATACTCTAGAGGGTAGCCATTCCATTCTCCAGGAGACCTTCCCCCGGGGATTGAACCTGGGTCTCCTGCATTGCAAGGGAATTCTTTACCATCTGAGCCATCAAGAAAGCCCTAGTTGTCGTGTTTTCATTGTCATTTGCTTCTGGGTATTTTTTGATTTCCCCTTTGATTTCTTCAGTGACCTCTTGGTTATTCAGAAGTGTATTGTTTAGCCTCCATGTATTTGTGTTTTTAATAGGTTTATTTTCCCCCTGTAGTTGATATCCAGTCTTACAGCACTGTGGTCAGAAAAGATTCTTGACATGATTTCAATTTTTAAAAAATTTACCAAGGCTATATGATATCTAGAAAGGTGGTACTGATGAACCCATTTACAGGGCAGCGATGGAGATGTAGACAGACAGAACAGACTTTTGGACACAGTGAGGGAAGGAGAGGGTGGAACAAATTGAGAGAATAGCAGGGAAACATACACATTACCATATGTAAAATAGATAGCCAGTGGAAATTTGCTGAATGACACAAGGAACCCAAAGCTGGTGCTAGCTGGCGACGTAGAGGGTGGGATGGAGTGGGGGATGGCAGGTAGGTTAAAGAGAGGGGACATATGCATACTTATGGCTGATTCATGTTGATGTATGGCAGAAACTAACACAACATTGTAAAGCAATTATCTTCCAATTAAATATAAATGAAAACAAAAAGCAGATCAGACCCCTGGTTCCCTCTCTGTCTTCCAAACAACATTGCCTTAGGCCCGGCATCCCCTAGCTGACTCCATAACCATCTCTCCTGGCTAAGTTCCAAGTAACTGTACGTATTTTCAACTCTTCCATGAATCTATTCCTGGTTTCATCAGATAGGCAGTAGGACTCCGTTTCTTCTATGCTGAAATTTGATGAAATGTCCGCTTAGTTTTGGCCCAATGCAAGGGCCCGGGCTTCATTCCTTTTGTTAACATTCCCATTGACTGCTGTTTCCATGGGATCTGACACTCCTCCCCTCCCTTCCTCAAGGAAGCCTCTCAGTTCAGTTCAGTCGCTCAGTCATGTCCGACTCTTTGCGACCCCATGGACTGCAGCCCGCCAGGCTTCCCTGTCTGGAGAAGGAAACCTCTAAAGGGGCCAATTGATCCCATCTCCATATTTCCTCCCCTCAGACTGAATCAATTCAGAAATCATCTCTGGGGGGCAGGAGAGAGGAATTTTTATTTATGGATATAAATAGGATGTGGCAGGGATCCAACACCAAAATGCCATTCTGATGATCTACCTGCCCCGTCCCGGGTTGCGGAGCTGGGGGATGAAGACTCCGATGAGGCCGGTGGACCTAGGGGAGGAAGAAAGTCGTTTTCTGAAGGCAGGTTGTTTGCAGAAAGAGATCCCTGAGCAGCCTGCTTTGTAGCATCAGTACCTGACACCGCCCCCCCCCCAATTTTAATTCTAGGACAATTTCTTGACTATGTTGTGTTGGCTTCTGCGGTATAACAACATGAATCAGCCAACATGAATCTCGCCTCTCTCATGAGCATCCCTCCCACCTCTGCCCCCACATCCCACCCTCTATGTGGGCACAGAGTGCAGGGCCGGGCTCCCTGTGTTATACAGCAGCTTCCCACTTGCTATTTATTTTATATATGATAGTGTATATATGTCAATCCTAATCTCCCAATCCATCCCACCCTCCCTCCCTCACTGTATCCACAAGTCCATGTCATCTTCCTCATTTGGGATGGCAGGATGGTTGAGGGAGAGAGAAGCAGGAGCTTCTTCCTGGGTCCTTCCTTGGGAGGGTGGAGGGCTGGTAGAAAAGCCAGTTTTATGGACCAGAGAAGAACTATAGATGGGATGACTTGCTTTCCAGGGATGGAAAGGGTCTCAAGATGGCCTTGAATGTGAAAAGTGAAGTCTCTCTGTTGTGTCCCACTCTTTGCAACCCCATGGACTATATCCCACCAGGCTCCTCCATCCATGGGATTCTCCAGGCCAGATACTGGAGTGGGCTGTCATTTCCTTCTCCAGGGGATCTTCCCAACCCAGGGATTGAACCCTGGTCTCCTGCACTGCAGAGAGACGCTTTACAGTCTGAGCCACCAGAGAAACCGAAGATGGCCTTAGAGGAGCCCTTTCTCAGAGCATCTCTGAGGCTTCCCTGCCCTGTCCATGAAGGAGCCTCATAGAGTGACTGCCAACTCTCCAAGACCCCTCTACTGAGAAAGACTTTTGAAGTAAAATGTTGTTTATGGACACTGAGTGAACCTTCTCGCTGCTCTGTGTCAGGGCTTCTCCCAACCTGTGGGTGTATTTGCTGGAGACGATGTTCACAGGGCAGAGGGGAAAACTCTTTCCTTGTCATATTTTTGTAAGCTATTGATGATTTTGCCTGACAATCCCCTGAGAGAAATTTTATCCTGTGTGAATAGCACATTCATTATGAAATTATTTACGTGGCATTATGTTACTGGATTAAGGGCTTCACTGGTGGCACTAGTGGTAAAGAACCCACTTGCTAATGCAGGAGATGTAAGAGTCATGGGTTCGATTGCTGGGTTGGGAAGATCCCCTGGAGGAGGGCACGGCAACCTACTCCAGTGTTCTTGCCTGGAGAATCTCCATGGACAGAGGAACCCAGCAGCCTGCAGTCCATAGGGTCACACAGAGTTGGACATGACTGAAGCAATTTAGCACACAATCCCGCACATGTTACTAGATTACATGAAAGCCAGAAGGCTGGCCTGAGACTCCAGAGACAGATGATCATTGTGATGTTGGTACTAACTATCTGTGGGGTGCTGACTAAGTCTGGATATGTCTCTTAGGTACTTTGGATGTCAGTGCTGTTATTTTTGTAACAAGGCGGTTATATCAGCAGGATTCTTCCAGACTTAATGTCCCCAATGCAATGAGCTCTGAGATAATCAGAACAGGAAGAAGGCTCTTGGTTGACGAGGTATTAAACATCACATTGCCCCTCTCCACAATGATTTCTTAAAACAGTAGGGAGGAGTCAAATTTGACACTCATGCCTGGAATATCACTAGTTGTCACTGTGTTAGCAAGAGGCCCGCTGGCTTCCTTATCTGGTTTAGGAATGGAGATATTTTATTTACAAACACCATCTAATTAGAAGATACACAGTGTGCCACAGAGAAATGGTGTAGGTAACAAGTTTGAAAGACTGCTGGGTAATATTTCAAAGGTAAATTATCTCTATGAATATAATCAGTTGCTGCTGAGAATGGGTTATTTAAGTCTCTGGAGCATTAAGGAAGACATTGATTTCCCATAGATATAAATCAGCAGAGAGTGTGAATATACATTTTATCAGAAAATCTATATAGGAGGAAATAAGAAAAGAATAAATGAATTTCTTTAGGGGGAGGGATTAAGTCTATGAAAGGTTATATTGTCATAGATGCTCACTACTCATTTTTATAGGATGGGAGATAAGTGCAGCCTTATAACGAAGAAAAGATCATATTATTTGGACAATGTCCCCTTTTACAGACATGTTCAGGTAAGGGGAAAAAGTGAGGCAGCAGCAAGCAGGATTCCAGGAATATATGTGGCAAAGGTTTTTACTTTAAAGTTCAAATTTGGTGCCCCCCGCCTTTTTTTTTTCTAAGGAAATATTTTGAAAACTGAAACTTGTACTGGAAACCACTGACCAGTCATAAGTCTTTTCTACTCTGGAAACTTGGTTGACATCCAGTTTGGATAGATTAGCTAAGTGTTATTCCAGTTATAGTCCACCTTTGTTTTTGTTTTTGAAATTGGGTAGTTTTATTACAATTAATTCACATTAACTTTGGCTAAGAGAAAAATTGCACCACCTGTCAGAGTTCCCAATTTTCTCTTAGGCTAGTGACTTTTGTAAATCTTGTCAGAAATATACAGCTTGTTCTTGCTGTTGAATCCACTGAGGATAGATTTTGTGTATTTCTGAATCTTCTAAATAAATCATCTCCAAACAAATTTATCCTGTTTAAATGAAATGTGCAGCTTAAAATTATAGAAAGATACAGAAGTAAAAGTAACTTGTATAGGCTCACATAGTTTTTTCCTGAGATAGGCAGGACAAATCTTCTCTTGATTTATGGAGAAGAATTTTCATGGTTGCCATGACTTTGAGATAAATTCATACTTGAATCTTTCTGTCACTTTTTCTCTGTCTCTCCCACACACAGTCAACTTTTAGTTTATATTTTATAGGCAGAAAGAAACCTAATGGAGTACTTGTAATTACAGACAAGGCATATATGTCTGGAAAATTCAACTCAAAAATACAACTAATCAAAAGTCAGTGCAAGTAGGGGGATATGAATGGCTTGAAGTTGCTTCCAGATTACAAATGCATTGGGAAATTCTAAGCCAATTACTATCTGTTGAGTAGAGGAAAAATTTTGGAAATTTTTGAATCTAGTTTGAGATAGACAGATAGTATAGCTATCTATATGGCCATAGAAAGATGTAGATATACCTATAGATAAATATATGTATGTACATGAACAGACATACACATACATACATTGCATTTTAAGAGAATGACATGTGACACATATACCGTTCCACCTCCCAGGTGGTGCTAGTGGTAAAGAAACTGCCCGCCAATGCAGGAGACTTAACAGACATGGGTTCAATCCCTGGGTTGGGAATATCCCCTGGAGGAAGACATGGCAACCCATTCCAGTATTCTTGCCTATAGAATCCCATGGACATAGGAGCCTGACAGGCTACAGTCCACGAGGTCGCCAAGAGTCAGACATTACTGAAGTGACTTAGCATGGCACATGGCATTGTTCCATTACACTGAACATCTCTAGAAGCCACCATTCATATGAGGTGCAATGAAAATAGGAACCACCACCCCACCCCCAAAATTGTACAATCTGAAGTGCTGGATATTATATTTATTTTATTTTTTAATTTTTTATTGGAGGCTAATTATTTTACAATGTTATTTTGGTTGGTTTTGCCATACATTGACATGAATCTTCCCTGGGTGTACATGAGTTCCCATTAAATATTTTAGAGTTGTTGTCACATAAATGTGTAATTTCATTCAGTCAGTTCAATTGCTCAGTCGTGTCTGACTCTGCGACCCCATGGACTGCAGCATGCCAGGCTTCCCTGTCCATCATCAACTCCCAGAGACTATTCAAACTCATGGCCTTTGCGTCAGTGATGCTGTAATTTCATTGGGTGTGTTTTGAGGTTCTTTTGAAACTTCTTAATCATGTATCAATATTTGCTATCTTTTTTTTAAAATAAGTGAAATCTTTTTGCTGGAAAGCTATACTTAGAAAATCAATGTAATTTGAATGCTGCTGCTGCTGCTGCTAAGTCACTTCAGTCGTGTCCGACTCTGTGTGACCCCATAGATGGAAGCCCACCAGGCTCCCCCATCCCTGGGATTCTCCAGGCAAGAACACTGGAGTGGGTTGCCATTTCCTTCTCCAATGTGTGAGGTTGCTGGATTTGACAAGACTTATTTCAGAGGTTGTTAATTTATTATATGTAGATTTAATGTAGATAAAACCCATTCTACTTGTTGACAAGATAAATAGTGAAACCAGGAAATTCCCAAATAGAACACAAGCTAAGACACTGTTCTCATCTTGGCATTTACTGTGATGTCTGGAATTCCTAATATTACTCATTCCTTTGAGTCATGCTGTTGTCTTGAGAAGGGCTCCTATAGGGCCTTGTTAAAATGATGTGTCCCACTCCTTGGACAGAAAGGAGATCAAACCAGTCAATCCTAAAGGAAATCAACTCTGAATGTTCATTGGAAGGACTGATGCTGAAGCTGAAGCTCCAATATTTTGGCCACCTGATGTGAAGAGCCGACTCATTGGAGAAGACCCTGATGCTGGGAAAGATTGAGAAAAGGAGAAGGGGATGGCATATGATGAGATGGTTAGATAACATCACCGATTCAGTGGAATGAATTTGAGCAAACTCCGGGAGATAGTGAGGACAGAGGAGTCTGTCGTGCTGCAGTCCATGGGGTCGCAAAGAGTCAGCCATAAGTTAGCGACTGAACAACCCACTCAAGTGGGGCAACACATACCTCATTAATCATTACTGTTAATTTGACAAATAAAACATTTATTATGAATCTGATATTTTCCTGACGATAAGCTCTGGTTCACATAAAATTCTATTTAATTCCAAAGAGAATCTGAATCAACCTAAAGTAGAAAGCCTAAATAAACTTTTCCTAAAAGTGTAATGATAATTATCGGAAAAGACAGATGATAAACGTGTTTCTCTTGACAGAGTGTTTGAGTGCATTTAATAGGTGTGACTGCAGAGTGTTGGTAGTGGTTTGCTATTTCATTAACTAAAAGCATGATCTGCATGAGATAAGTTTGTTAATACGCATTTACAGTCCTTCCTTCTTCTCCCCACCCCTGGTGCTAAACAGTGCTCTCAGAGTCATGACATACTTTCCATAGCTGAGTAGAAAGTATTGAGATGGACAATCACCCAGCGTACGGTCTGGATTTTTCCTGCCTTTGCCCATATTTTTCCTGTTTAGCTTCAACATGTTGATAAGTTTAAAGGATGCCGTTTCTCTCTACTTTTTTTTTAACATGCATTTGGTTGGAGAGTCAACACCTAGTTTCTCTTCAGAACCCTCCCACATCAAGGGAAGCCCTGTGAATGAGGAAAATGCACAAGCGAATTCAGGAGGAGGGGTTAAGGATTCACAGCGGACATCCGAGAAGAACACAGATTCAGGGGAGAGGAGAACCACTGGCTGAAAGACACACACCGATTTAAGAACCAACTATGTAGGGACTTCCCTTGTGGCACGCTGGATAGGAACATGTCTGTCAGTGCAGGAGACACAAGTTCGAGGCCTGGTCTGGGACGATCCCACGTGCAGTAGAGCAACTCAGCTTGTGTGCCACAACTACTGAGCCCACACACTCTAGGGACTGGGTGCCACGAGTACTGAAGCCTGCACACCCATAGCCTGGGCTGTGCAACAAGAAAAGCCACCAGAGTAAGAAGCCCGAGCACCACAATGAAGGGTGACCCCTGCTTGCTGCAACTGGAGAAAGACCCCGCAAAACAACGAAGACACAGCACAGCCAAAAATAAAATAAACAGATAAAAGTTAACGAATGAATGAATTATTGATAGGTTTTAGCTCGAAATCCACGACTGCATTTTTATTTTCCTATATTCCTCATCGGTGTTGCTTCGCGTATGGCTGGGATGTGAGATTGATGTATATTCGGAAGGATGCAACGTGGATGGAGGGTGTTTGCTTGAGGAATCAGCATCACGTGCTCTTTCCTGCCCTTATGCTGACCATCTTCTGCTCTCTCTGTTTGATTCAGCTGGGCTGTCATACCTGACGCCAGGGCTGGAATTTATGACTCAAGCTTGGCCAGTCAGTGCCTCACAGCCCCTGAACCACAGTGATTATCAGAGAGGCAGAAATGAGTGAATCCAGGGGATGGGCGTGAGTTCTTGGGAAGATTCTCTTCTCTGTTGGATTGAACATGGAAGAGTATGGCCCTGGAGTTGTTAGGAGTCACCACGTGGAGTCTGAAAATTAACAAAGTAGGAGGGAGAGTCAAGAGATGGAGAAATTTTGGCTCTACTGCCTTTCTAGAGCTCGAGTGTGGGCATTACCAATGACAAACTCATAACCACCAAAATGGTTCTGGTTAAGTCTATCGACTGCTTCAACTTAAACGTAAGCAAATGCTGAGGTCTTCAGACATAAGAGATATTGAACCTTATCTTTTTAAAGATTTGTGACCTGTAATGAATTATTACCCCCTTTTGAAAATCACCCTTATTAAAGATTTCAAGTTAAATTATAAGAAAAACTATTATTTTTAATTCCTTCTACTACATGTAGCCTGTTTTATCTTTCTTTCGCAGTAATTTGTACCACTTTTGCAGTAAAGTTATTTGTATACCTGTCTCATTACCATGAACAATTTTAAGATCCTTTCAAGAGAGAACAAGTCTTGTACATATTATAGCACATTCCTCTCATACTACACCTCTATACATTAGTTGAAGTTACTTGAAAGCATGTGTGAAGTCAGGTAATGGATGTTTTAAATTCAGGAATTGAGCCAAAAAAGTTAGGTAAAGAAATTAAATGCGGAGCCAAGATTTATTGATACTTGAAATTAGGCATATTTAATAGCTGACCACCCACTAATGAAGGGGAAGAGACACACGCAGAACTCCCGAATAACAGCTAATCCTTGTATAATATAGGCTTTGTTTCAAAACCATTCAAACACATGTAGTTACACACAGTCATTTACAAGAAATGTTGTTTTAAAACGATGGTGAATTTTCTCTACTTTGTCATTTGTTCATGTTTATATCTCTTGCACTAGACTGACAGCTCCTTAACTTATATCCAGAAGGGTAGGTACTCAATTTATTGAGTGAATGAATATAATATAGAATAAATGAAAGAGTTTTCCCTCCTATTTTCATTGCTCATTTGAAGCATTTCCTTCTATTTTTTTCTGCTGCTCTCTGACTGTTTCTGCCTGCCATTTGAGTGGCTCACTGTGGGGTCTGTGGGGGTGTGTGTGTGTGTTTGCATTTTTGTGTGTGTATGGCAGCAGTCGGGGGCATTAGGGGTACTGTGAATTTTGGATCTTTTTCCAATTCTTTAATATAAAAATATTTCTGCCTCTTTCCTCCGTTCCCTGTATGTATGTTGCATTTACATCTTATTTCAGATCTCAGCTTGGGTATCAGAGCACAAATGGATGGCTTCAGTAGTCTCTATTTTGGTTGCACTGGTTGGGTGGGTGGTGAAGAATACAGGAGGTGTCTGTGTTCTCCACGTTGCCACAGAGCTGGCCTCGTTCACAGAGATTCTGGCTTTGTCTGTGTGAAAGGACTAGCCAGACTGTGAAACAGTTTGCTTGTTTTGGCCCCTTACATTTTTGGATCATTCCATAACCCAATCAATTGTGTAGCAATTGGCTTTAAATATGCCCAAATGGAGTCAGTTGAATACATATGCACACTTAGGTACTTTCAGGGCCACCCCCACTGTGTTTGGCCTGAGCATCTTGTAGACAAATCCAGTGGTTCAGGACCTGCGTGGACATTATGGGAGGCAAGAGAGAGTAAGGGTTAATGGCACAAGTTCTGGAGTTGCACTGTCTGAGGTCAAGCTTAGACTCTGTCACTTACTAGCATGCAGCCTTGAGTATGTTTGCTTAATTTTGTCTGGGCTTCAGCTTCCTCAGCTGTAAAATGGGGATAGGTCTTATGGTGTTGTAAAAATTGAATAAGAGAATCCATGAAAAATGCTTAGCTTAACGCCTGCCAAAGAGTAACTCTTGGGAGTTGTTGACTGTGATCCTTGTTGTCATCACCATCACCAACATCATCTTCGTTAACATCATCCATAAGGACAGATATTCTTGATAACTAGGCCAGAGGAAGGAATGTTGAAATTTGAGGGAGGGATATGAGATTTCATGTCAGGGCAGCTGATCTCTAGAAGTTGGGGACCATGTGCAAATCAGGCTAGGATTAGGTCTAAGCTCTTGTGGGTGCATTTGCTTCTTCTCCTTGATGAGCCGCTACCCAATGAACCAAAGTTGGTCCTGATTTGTTCACTGAAAATCCATAATAATCCTTAGGTAGTTCATTGTGGGTAATTCTTTGATAGTGACTTGTAAATATTACTTTTGTGTGAAAAGACATACATACACACAATAATAAAGCAGATAGCTAGCGGGACTCTGCTATAAAGCACAGGAAGTTCATTTCAAGGCTCTGTGATGACCTAGAGGGGTGGGATGGGAGTGGGGTGGGAGGGAGGTCCAAGAAGAAGGACCTATATGTATACATACAGCTGATTTCACTTCACTGTATGGCAGAAACTAACACAACATTGTAAAGTAATTATATTCCAATAAAAAAAAAAGAAAAAATAGTCACAAGCCTTTAAATAAAGCTGGATGGAGAAGCAAGATCTCCCTCTGTCATCTATCCATCTATCAATCTATTCATCCATCCATACATACATCTAATTTATTTACCTACTTATCACTGAGCTTTACATATAAAAGCAGTTTTTTATGGCTTCTGGCTTCTCTTTTCTCATATAAATTTTGGGAATCTCTGTCATACCACAAAATCATTAATTTCTTTCTACTCTAGAAATGTGTTTCTATGTGAGCTACCATATGTGGTGGGTGCAGCTGTGAGGTCCACTGCAGGGAATGGATTTGAAACAACTCAGAGAGGGCTGCTCCTCCTTGGATGATGGATGGAAGGAACACATCAAGACAAGTTCTCTAAATAAACAACAAACTAGAAACCCTTATCATGCCTTTTTTACTCCATCGGTTTGTATTTGAGCCGTGAGTTGTCTTTAAATGGAAAGTATAAACTGCAGCGATTTCTGAGGACATCAGCTCCACTGTCCAGTGTCCAGGCTCACTCACTTTCCCTCCTTCTCACTACAGTTCGGCCAGAGCCTAATGCTGCTTGACTGTTTGGAATTCCTGACTTGGTCTTCCACATTCTTCAATCCAAAAGGCATTACAGTCTTTTATAAATAGAGGGACCACCTTCTATTTACCTCCTGAGAAGGAGGGAGATTAATAAAAAAAGAAGGAAAAGGTGAGAAATGGTGACAAAAGCACAGAAATAGTCAAGGCACTGGACGGAGATAGGAGAAGCTGATCTGCAAATTGCACCTTTGGGCTTGAAAGGAAATGATACTCATGAACTGCAATCCTGTTGGATGTTTTTCTCCTTTGGAATATTTCCTTTTTACAGAGGTGAAAACAACTTTGTTTTCCATGCTCTATCCTTTTTTTTATCCTTGGTGGGATTCCCTTGTAACATGTATTTCTCCTTCTCTTTTTGAAGCTGTGTCTTCCTTTTGTTTGCCTTCCACAAGACCCTTCTGGTTTTCCCTTGCTTTCTGTAAATTGTATGGATGCGTGTGTTTATGTGTGTGTGTGTGTGCATACGTGTGCATGTGTTTAAAAGGGAGGAAATTTTAAAATTAGAGAAACCAACTGAGTTTGGAAAAAGTTATGTTCTCTGAGGCACTTTTTTTTGCCATGTACTTTGAGACACATATTCTGCTCAGTAGTGTGGTATACCAAAAACCTGCAGTGAGTGCAAACAGTGGAAAAAATGTCTCCCTTTCCTGCTTTCATATGGGTTAGATGAACCAAAGTCACAGATTCTGGGATGGAGTGGAGTCTTTTCTGCTTTCTAGGTGAAAAGTCAGTCAAGAGACAGCACTTTGTGCCTTGTGTCTGGGGAGTCTGCCACAGGATGCAAAAGTTATTTTACAAGTTGCCCAATGAAAGAATGTTGTTTGTGCAAGATCTGAGGACCAGAAGTGCTTATTAGGTGTACCTCGTTAAACTAGTGCCTGATTTAATCATAATGATTGTCTTTTGTGGTGGGGATTAAATTACAGAGCATCTGCTGTGTAAACAGGTAGACAATTGAAGTTGTGCTGGAAGGAAAAGCACCCATCTGCACACTCCTGGAAATGATCTGATTCCTCTAAAGTAGAGAAGAATTTGAAAAATCTGACATTACAGCATCAGGCACCTGGGGAAAGGAGCCCCAGCTTTTACTACAAGATCTATATATTTTTGGTCTAATGTTCACTCCTGCAGGATGAAAATCAAACCCAAACACAAGCTAACTCATAATCACTTTTCCTATTCTGGAAAACTGAAGAACTGCTTTAAAAAGTTGCAGTTCTTTCAGGTTTCTTTAACTTTTAAGTCTTAGGTAAAAGTTGCGATTGTAATTACTGTGCTTCTCCCTTCCAAGATTTGAAAAGTTTAATGGGTACCTGAGGAGAAAGGTTTAGTTTTGTTTAAAAATGGTGTTATGGTAAAACTTGGAAATGTTATTCTTTATTTTCTCATTTCAAATCAAAGTTATTATTTAAAAAAATGGTCATTTTTTGGAGAGTGAGGTCATATACCTCAAGGCTGTATCAAAATTTTTACAATGGCACATGCCATGGAACTGAAATAAAAAATACAAGGGTTATTTTCATTCTCTGAGACTATTTTAAAAGTGATTGATTCTTTTTTCATCTTTTATTTTATTTATTTAATCTATTTATTTTAATTGGAGGCTAATTACTTTACATTGTTGTATTGGTTTTGCCACACATTGACGTGAATCTGCCCCGGGTGTACATGTGTTCCCCATCTTGAACACCCCTCCCACCTCCCTCCCCATCCCATCCCTCTGGTTCATCCCAGTACACCAGCCCCAAGAATACACACACAAATGTACACATGCACATTTAGGAGGACTAAATGTGATTTACCTAGTAAAATTCATCAATGATCTCCTTTTGCTATTGCCCTGATTATAAAGTTCTATTAGATTCTGCTACATCATTTAGGGACCAGTGAGTTGAATTACTATTTGAAATAATGTTAGATATCATATAAAAAAAGAGAAAGAGGAGATATTTTTAAAATAAATACCAAATATGTTCACACTCAAATGTAAATGATGCCAAGAAAAAAGAAATTGATAAAAAGTCTTATTTTGAAGTAGGGCTTTGAGGTCTCTATAATTTCATGCTTATAAAACACACATATGCTGCCTAAATTGGCTCCAAAAGCCTTCTGTGATTGTTCATGACACATATTCCTAGTTCTAGACCTCAATTTCTACCCAACTCCCAATATAATGTAAATTTTATAAGTGTGAAATTAGGTTAAATGATGTATGTCCTATAACCCTTATAAGTATGCAAAGCATGACCCAGTTTTCTTGATTTTCTTATCATGCACTATTTTATTTTCTAATAAATATTTGTTTTGTTCAGACCGCTGAAAAGATAGGAGTTTGCACAACATATGATTTTTCTACACCCTGTTACACAAATAATTTGGTTTCTTTCCTAGGAAGTATAACTTGTGACCCATTTGAGACTAACCCTTCCATTTGAAAAATTTTTCTCTTAAAAGTGATAGTTTGGGGACTTCCCAGATGGTCCAGTGGCCGGGACTCCATGCTTCTAGTATAGGGGTCCTGGGTTCAATCCCTGGTTGGGGAACTAGATCCTATATGCTGCAACTAAGGGTTCACATGGCGCAAGTCCTGAATGCCATAACTAAAGATTCTGCATGCTGCAACAAAAACTGAGTGCAGCACCCTGCTCCCCCCAAAAGTGACAGTCTTTCCGATGTAAAGCAAACACTCCCATATTATTAACAATTCAAAAGTAATAAAAATATTTCAAATTTCTGTATGCCTCTAGGTTTGCTGGCAGTCTGTATTAGATGACCAAGGTGTGCAATGAAATCTGAGGACCATCTCAGACTGTAGGTAAAATAGATTTCACAAGTCAGCCTTAAGATACAGCAATGTAATACCCCTCTTTCTGTGCTTCCCAGTCACCTACTATTCAGGACACATCAGATGCTCCTCTGGGAAGTTTTCCTCTCACTTCCTGTCTGATTTCCCTCACATGCAGAAGCAGGACCCTCTCTGCCATGTTCTCAACATAGCTGTTCATATATCATCTTATCATAATTATTCACAAGTGGATACTGTCAGATGGTAAGTTTATTTGAGGGAAGTAAACATGTATTCTTTGGCCACCTCATGCGAAGAGTTGACTCACTGGAAAAGACTCTGATGCTGGGAGGGATTGGGGGCAAGAGGAGAAGGGGATGACCGAGAATGAGATGGCTGGATGGCATCACCGACTCAATGGACACGAGTTTGAGTGAACTCCGGGAGTTGGTGATGGACAGGGAGGCCTGGCGTTCTGTGATTCAAGGGGTCACGCAGAGTCGGACACGACTGAGCGACTGAACTGAACTGAACTGAACTGAAGCATGTATTCAGGGCTTTCCAGGTGGTACCAGTGGTAAAGAACACAACTGCCAATGCAAGAGATGTAAGAGACTCAGGTTTGATCCCTGGGTCAGGAAGATCCCCTGGAGGAGGGCATGGCAACCCACTCCAGTATTCTTGCCTGAAGAATCCCATGGATTGTGATGCCTGGCAGGCTATGGTCCATAGTGTTGCAAGAGTTGGATAGGATGACTGAAGCGACTTAGCATGCACACATGCATGCAAGCAAGCATGTATTCAGCTATATGGTCTTGAAACTGAATCCAGTATCAGGCATAGAATAGATGTTTGATAAATATTTCTCACATGGAACAATACATTCAGCAGGAAATTTCAACTCCTATCATCTGGTAGTCAGTGGCTTTCAAGCTTTCTGTATAGTAATTCTCTAGTAAAGTATTTCTTTTCATCACAACTCAGAACATACTCACAGGGGCACAACTGGCAGAGAGTTTGTGATACAGAATTTTCTCTCCCTCGATAGATGTGTCATACACTGATTTTTTCTGTTGTATTATATTCCATTCCATCCAATCCTAGTCTATACTATTCTACATTTGAAATTTGACTGTAATCCACTACATTGATTTCCTGAACTCCTAGGTAACCCACAATTTGAAAAATGTTATTTTGTATTTGTGACTTTTGGCACATCTATTTTTAAATTATGACTTCAAGGTAATCTGTCCTGTTATTAAAGTTTATCAGAGATTCAGATTATTATAGCCATCTTCTAAACACTGGTTCCATTGGAAGTAACCAATGTATGAAAAAAATGTTATTTCAAAATCTTCCTATTAGTAAATTTCTCCCAATGCTTCTCTAATATATTTTGTTAGCGTGATTAGCAAAAATGATCTAGTTCTGGGTTTACATAGTGTACTACAGTGTCCCTTAAGAGGTGCTAAGGAATGAAGAATTTAAAAGGTCATGTGTCCTAATAGTTGACTGGCAGCCATGACACATGCATATCTGAATTCATGTAACAAGGAATCAGTTACCAAGAAAATTGCAAAAGAGCTTTCTTGAAATAACTACAAGAAGCACTCAGAGACTTAGAAACTTATTACAGTTCTTGACTCCAAAACCACAGAGAAAAAAATTATTGAACAAAATAATTGCTATGATCCAGGAAGCTAGCACCACAAATCAACTTACAGATACATTTAACTACACACCACAGTCATCTAGCTGTTCTTCAGTTACAATGAGATGATGACTCGCTGGGAAGCCTTCATTAGAAAATGCATAGTTAGGAGGTAAATGCTTCTCTTTATGAAACAGAGAGAACTAGTCAACCTCTTGCTGATTTCTATGATTTTATCCACCATAGATAGATGGACCCATCATAACATGGGTCCATTCCAGCTCCTGATTTGAGTCTCTCTCTCTTATCCATCAAGTAAAGATGGTCTTTCTGAATAATCAATGGGATCCCTTTTGAAAGTGACAGTGTTTTTGATGTTTTCTCATGCCTGAGCTAAATATAAGCACTGCATCTTACTATTTTTTAATGTGGGGTTCTTGCGGGGCTTCCCAGGTGGTACAGTGGCAGTGAATCTGCCCACCAGTGCAGGAGACTTGAGTTCGATCCCTGTGTCAAGAAGATCCGAGAAGTAGGTACATATCCTCTTCAAAAGCCAGCAAAGCCACTGAGGTTGGATGATTGGTATTAGAGTTAAAAAAAAAATGCTTTGTTTCTCCTACTTCAGTAAAGTTTTATTCTCTAGAGCTGCACTGTCTACTATGATGGCATAGGCCACATGGGACTATGGAAATTCAATGAAAATTACTGAGTCACAGTGGTCACATTTAAAGTGCTCAATATCTATTACTGCAGGAAGTTCTATTAGGACCAACAGTTCTCAGTGGCTTCCCAGGTGCCTCAGTGGTAAAGAACCCACCTGTCAATGCAGGAGACTCAAAAGACATGGGTTCAATCCCAGGGTGAGGAATCTCCCCTGGAGTAGGCAATGACAACTCACTTCAGTATTCTTGCCTGGAAAAATCCATGGACAGAGGAGCCTGGGGGGCTACAGTCCGTGGGGTCACAAAAGAGGAGGACATGACTGAGCACACAGGCACAGTTCTCAAGAGAGAATATTTTATTTGTTTAACTTCTGATTTCTTCGGCTGCTTGTCTGATTGTTGAAAAGGAAAGGTGGCAGGAGCATTGAGATGTGCCAGAGGAGACTCGTCTACACAGAAACACGTTTATTTTGGCTCTAAAGGCCTCTTGTCTTACAGTGCGGTATACCCACTATAAATGGATCGTCCACATGGGCCCATTCCAGCTTCTGATTCTGAGTCTCTCTCTCTCTAATCCATTTTCCTCATTGCTTCCAGAGTTACCACTCACAATCACAGATCAGTGTAATTCTTTTTTTTCAAGAAAACTTCAAAACGTTCAGAGTAACTTCTATTCTTGCTTTGGATTCATCCTGGCAGAAATCAGGAGCTCTTAATCTGTTCCTCGCTCTTAGCCACCTACCCAGGAATCTTTAGGCCTTGACTCACACTGTTCCCTGGAGGTCCATGCAAGCTGTCCATGCCTCTTGGTTGGTTATTTTTTAAAAGATATTTTGTGTTTGGTTGCGCTGGTTCTTCATTGCTTTGCACGGGTTTTCTCTAGTCGGGGAGCAGGGGCTCCTCCTCACTGTGGCGCACAGGCTCCTCCTTCCAGCGGCTTCTCTTGCTGCCGAGCGCAGGCTCGAGGCTCAGGGGCTTCAGTAGTTGCAGCACTTGGGCTCAGTAGTTGTGTTGAATGGACTTTAGTCGCTCCGCGTCATGTGGAATCTTCCCAAACCAGGGATCAAACCCGTGTCCCCTATATCGGCAGGCAGATTCTTCTCCACTGCACCACCAGGGAAGTCCTTAGTTCAAATTCATGTGCCAGAACCTTTATGAAAACTGTGATCCCATCAAACTCAAACTTACCCCTAGGTTTTTAAGCTCTCACAGCGTTTTACTTGCACCTCTATTACAGCATTTTTTCCCCCAATTAAAGATTTACATGCCTAATTCTCCCACTGGATTATAAGCTTTTTGAAGAAAAAGAGACCCAGCATACCCGTATCCCCCACAGCTTTCTACACATAACTGCTTAACAAGGTATGTGCCGAGAGAGTTAAATTTGGAGTGAGGAATAAAACAACTGGCTAACTGAAGTCGGGTGAGAGTTTGTTTAAAGAAATACTGCGGAGGGTTGGGGAAGGCGGTGAAGGACGCAGACGGGAGGAGGGCTGAACTTACCACGAGAAATCTAACCTTGGCCATGCTCAAGAGCATAACAGAATTGTGAGGCGGCACTGCAGGCTGCCAATGTTTCATAGGTCACACAACACCACAAGGCATTCCTCACGGCGGAGATCAAGCTCAGGCAGCATGAGTCACTCTCTCCCTGAGCTCATGTGGCACTTAATCCATAGCTCTGCTCTATTCTGTGTCCTCAGATTGGGCGCTTCTTGGCATCAGTGCTGCCATCTTACTCTGTCTCCCCTCCTCACCGCATGCTCTGCTCCATTCATCCTAGGTCCTAGCTTCATACATTCCACAAGGAGGTTCTCAGCAAATTGCGGCTGAATAAATCCAACTGTGAGCTACGAAACGAGTGAGAAACGTCACCACAGGTAGAGTGTAAAACACGACTACAAATAGGAATGCAGAACGTGATGAGAGAGTCCTTTTATTTATTTTCAAACAGCCTGGGGTCTTTGGGTCATCTTTCCCGTTTAACACAGCCATATCTTGGTATGCCTGGAATTCTGAATGCTGTTTGATCAATCATCACTTCTTCTTCTTTTTTTTTTTTTTCACAAAAGGGCCTGTTTTTACTAGAGATAAAACTCCCTTTCCTCATCTTCAAAAAGAAGCTCAAGATGTTTTTTTTAAAAAAATTCCCCCCTTTTTGACTTTTCTCTCTCTGTGTTTCCTGGGATCAGTGTGAAGTGAATGTGAAGGCTCAGGGCTGGGAGCGTGAGGAACATGGAACTCTTTCCTTGAGTGGGAGGGAGGTTCATCAAAGCACACGTGTGGTCAAGGAAGCTTAAAAATATAGCTGATTTCTAAAGGTGAAAAAAAAATTCATTAAGCTTTCAATAAGCTGCTTTTCTTTTTATTAAGAAATCAGTTGATTTGCTTACCAAAAAAAATAAAGTTGCCAACAGAGGAAAACGCAATGCACTTTTCCAAAAGGATCCTTTGAGTAAAAGGAGCACGTAAATTCCAAGAAAAGTTAGTTAGAAAGAACAGTTTCTTCTCCCTCGTGCCTTCTCATCACATCAGTATTTATTCCCCCCAGATGCCCTTTATTTATTCATTTTAAATCATCATTGGTGTCTGCATGTTGGTCAGGACATAAAGAACTTTTCTTACCACAAAGACCCTTTTGGGACACCACGTGGAGACCTCAGTTCTCCTTTTAAACTCTCAGGACTCTAAAACCTAATGTCTGCAGAGACAAACAGGAGGGCTACTGCAAGAAGGCAGAAGCCTAAGTAGTTAGGATGTAGGCCTCTTACCAAGAAAATCACTGGGCTGTTCCAACACGGGCTGGTTTGCCATCAATCCATAAGATGGAGATAGGGCGTGCCAGTTTCAGACTGTGTAACTTCTATTTACTGAAACTGTAACACATATTCATTGTAAGCTACAATTATCCACAGTTTAGTCTGTTTATGAAACCGTTTTGTGGTTATTTATTAAAAATAAAATTTATGTGTGCTTATTGAAGCTATATTTTGGCAGGCAAAAGAGGCTGGCAGAAATGTTTGAGTCAACAGCCAGGCTCCAGCCACTCTTTATGTCGTCATATAAAAACTTGTCAAATAATATTTAGTTTTTAATCTTCAGCTGCAAACATAGGGTTAGTCATGAAAATATTCTGTGAGTAGGTCTCCTTGAAACAAGAACCCGGGTGTTTGGATTTCAGTTAAGGTGATAATTAAGTTTCTGGCTTCTTTAGGAGCAATCTGCTATTCCTTTCCTTCCACTAACTTCTATTACCTGTTTTTTTGTCCAAGTTACTCATGTCTTTAAAGAGCTGTTGCATAATGATTTTTCAAAATATACGCTATCTGTTTATCAGTTCAAAAATCCAAAACCATATTATCATGACTAAGAATAAATTATTCTGCCAGCATAGTCACGGTTGTCCTGTATTGAATATCTTTTGAATGCAAATATTTATTCTTATGAAATTTTTAGTTATTTAAATCACCATACTTACTCTTTGATGCCTTCTAAGAAGGTTCTTTTCAAAGAGACCACACTTGTTGGCTTCAGAAATGTATGTTGTTGTTTAGTCACTAAGTCACGCACTACTCTTTTGTGACCCCATGGACTGTAGCCCATCAGGTCCTCTGTCTGTGGGATTTCCCAGGCAAGAAAACTGGAAAAAGTGAAAGTGAAGTCGCTCAGTCGTGTCTGACTCTTTGAGACCCTGTGGACTGTAGCCACCAGGCTTCTCCGTCCATGGGATTCTCCAGGCAAGAATACTGGAGTGGGTTACCATTTCCTTCTCCAGGGGATCTTCCCAACCCAGGGATCGAACCCGGGTCTACCACATTGGAGGCAGACACTTTAACCTATGAACCACCAGGGAAGCCCAAGAATACTGGAGTGAGTTGCTATTTCCTTCTCCAGGGGATCTTCGTCTCCCTGGGATCAAACCCATGTATCCCCTATTGGCAGGTGGATTTTTCTACCACTGAGCCATCACGGAAGCCCCTCAGAAATGTATAGTTTATCTTAATGAGATGAACTTACAAATAAACCAAAATGACAGGAGTTTGTTGATAGGAATTCTGAACTGAAAGAAAAATGTCATTAAGTAAAGGACTTTTGAATTAGACAGAAGGGCTGTACTGTGAACAGTTGGAGTAAAGTGGTTCTTTGCTTTAAATCTCTGCACACGAAGAGTAAATGGGAGAAGAGGAAGGACTTAGTATGAAATTATTCAAGAGGAAATCTTTTCGGAAAGGGAGTTTCTGAGTTGTCATAAACAGGAGTTGAAAAAAGACTGCCCCATGTACTTCTTGCTACTGCTTAGCTGTGAGTTATGAAAATATATACCTTAGCTGTGAGTCATCCTTGAGATTTCATGTACTTTGCCTTGAAAGAATTTCTGATCTCAGCTATATGTTCAATATATCAAATGTTGCCTGTCTGTCTGCCTCCTTTCTCCACTAGGATTTGGCTTTGGTTCTTGTAGAAGAGCTTTTTTGGGGGTGCCCTTGTTGATAGTAATTTGGTACTGCAGTTTAACATTTGTTGCCCATAGTTCAGTTTCATACATGTTTTACTTATTGGGCGTTTTCTGTGAACAAAGCTCTGTGCCATCCGCTAAAAAGAGTGTCAAGTTTTCTAAGACAGAGCCATTACTGGAAGAAGCTTATAAAATGATAAAGTATATTATCTATGAGTGATCTGTATCTCATAGTCTGTATCTGTAGGAGTTTGTGTCCCATTAATGTGATGAAACATTATTTTGTATCCACCATACACAAGAAATCTGAGGCCTGGAAATCAGTGTTTTGGAGACAGAGATTTGGCATGGCTGGAGTGTGAGAGTGGCAAGGGAGGGATCTATCTGGATCAGGAAGACCCCAAAAATGCCATTGCAGGGTTTCAAGCAGAGAAGCAAAAAAGACTAGTCCGAATTGAGTTCCCAAGGAAGTAGTCAGAGAGTTGAGCAGGAAAGATGCTTCTAAAAAAGTGAGCCAGGGCTTAATACATGGAGACATTTGGGAAGGAAGAAGGATTGGGTAGAGAAAAAAGATGATTTGGGGTTTGGCTGACCTCACAGGGAGAAGTGATCCTCCAGAGCAGTCCAGTGATGCTGAGATATTTGGACATTCACACCTCCACATTCTAACGTCGCTGGATATGGGCTTGCCCAGGATGGAGTTTGATCTGGGGTAAGGCAGTTCTCTGAAGCCAAGGTAACCCTAAAGGGACTGATATCAAACCCAACTTCTGGATAAGAAGTCCTTCACTGAAGCAGAATTTGTGTGCTGTGTCTCAATATCCACTGAAAAGAGTGGATTGGGAAACCACTTAGGTGCTGTTTGAATTGTTCAATGGGAGATGATGATAGCTGAAACTATTAGGGGGCTATTGAGTTGCAAGGAAGAGAATGGAATCAAAAAACACTTTTGACATAGATCCTACAGGAACAGAGGATGGATTGGATGAGAAGGTAAGGGAGAAAAACACAACAAGGATGAATCTCAGAGTTTTGGCACGAATAAGTGCGAAGAGAAATACTATGTTCAGAGGATGGGAGTGTTCAAGGAAGAGAACGGTAGGATTGGGTGGGTAGTGATGGGATTAAAGAGTTTTCCTCTGCACAAATTTGATATGTTGATGATTCAACCAAGTGGTGACATCAAGCAGAAAGTTGTATGTATGATTCTGGAGCTTATAAAGGAGGTCTGCAATGTTGCTTTATATTGCTGCCTTTGTTATTGTAACAAAAGCCAGTACCAACAGTCAGTTGCAAGTGCTAATTCCTAGCAAAGGAATGAGGAAAAATGGGAGGGAGGTTCAGCAAAGAACCCTGAGTAATAGCCAACTCCAGATGCGGAGGAATGAACAAACGAGGCTGAGGTACCTTGTGACAGGAAGGAAGAAAACCAAGGCAATTGCTGTTGTGGAAGCTTAGGAAGGCGGGCATTATTAGCATTTCTTTTGATATTAAAGAAGAAGAATATCTATTAAAATGTTTCAGTTCAGTTCAGTTCAGTCGCTCAGTCGTGTCCGACTCTCCGCGACCCCATGAATCACAGCACGCCAGGCCTCCCTGTCCATCACCAACTCCCGGAGTACACTCAAACTCATGCCCACAGAGTCGGTGATGCCATCCAGCCATCTCATTCTCTGTCGTCCCCTTCTCCTCCCGCCCCCAACCTTTCCCAGCATCAGAGTCTTTTCCAGTGAGTCAACTCTTCGCATGAGGTGGCCAAAGTATTGCAGCTTCAGCTTTAGCATCAGTCCCTCCAATGAACATCCAGGATACTGTTCACTTATTAACACTTTTGTTGAGACATTCAACATATCACATAATTCTTTCAAGTGTACAATTGGATTATTATATTTATTTTATTATTAATTTTAGTAAATTTACCAAGTTGTATGGCCATCACCATAAATTGGTTTCAGAACATTTTATTGCCCAAATAAGATCACTCATTATAGGGGACTGGAATGCAAAAGTAGGAAGTCAAGAAACACCTGGAGTAACAGGCAAATTTGGCCTTGGAGCACGGAATGAAGCAGGGCAAAGGCTAATAGAGTTTTGTCAAGAGAACGCACTGGTCATAGCAAACACCCTCTTCCAACAACACAAAAGAAGACTCTACACATGGACATCACCAGATGGTCAACACCGAAATCAGATTGATTATATTCTTTGCAGCCAAAGATGGAGAAGCTCTATACAGTTAGCAAAAACAAGACCAGGAGCTGACTGTGGCTCAGATCATGAACTCCTTATTGCCAAATTCAGACTGAAATTGAAGAAAGTAGGGAAAACCACTAGACCATTCAGATATGACCTAAATCAAATCCCTTCTGATTATACAGTGGAAGTGAGAAATAGATTTAAGGGACTAGATGATAGATAGAGTGCCTGATGAACTATGGATGGAGGTTCGTGACGTTGTACAGGAGACAGGGATCAAGACCATCCCCATGGAAAAGAAATGCAAAAAAGCAAAATGGCTGTCTGAGGAGGCCTTACAAATAGCTGTGAAAAGGGAAGCTAAAAGCAAAGGAGAAAAGGAAAGATAAACCCATTTGAATTCAGAGTTCCAAAGACTAGCAAGGAGAGATAAGAAAGGCTTCCTCAGTGATCAATGCAAACAAATAGAGGAAAACAATAGAATAGGAAATACTAGATATCTCTTCAAGAAAATTAGAGATACCAAGGGAACATTCCATGCAAAAATGGTCTCAATAAAGGACAGAAATGGTAGGGACCTAACAGAAGCAGAAGATATTAAGAAGAGCTGGCAAGAATACACAGAAGAACCGTACAAAAAAGAACTTCATGACCCAGATAATCATGATGGTGTGATCACTCACCTAGAGTTAGACATCTGGAATGTGAAGTCATGGGCCTTAAGAAGCATCACTACAAACAAAGCTAGTGGAGATGATGGAATTCCAGTTGAGCTACTTCAAACCCTGAAAGACGATGCTGTGAAAATGCTGCACTCAATAAGCCAGCAAATTTGGAAAACTTAGTAGTGGCCACAGGACTGGAAAAGGTCAGTTTTCATTCCAATCCCAAAGAAAGTCAATGCCAAAGAATGCTCAAAGTACCGAACAATTGCACTCATCTCACACGTTAGTTAAGTAATGCTTAAAATTCTCCAAACCAGGCTTCAGGAATACGTGAACTGTGAACTTCCAGATGCTCAAGCTGGTTTTAGAAAAGGCAGAGGCACCAGAGATCAAATTGCCAACATCCGCTGGATCATGGAGAAAGCAAGAGAGTTCCAGAAAACCATCTATTTCTGCTTCATTGACTATGCCAAAGCCTTTGACTGTGTGGATCACAATAAACTGTGGAAAATTCTTCAAAGGATGGGAATACCAGACCACCTGACCTGCCTCTTGAGAAATCTGTATGCAGGTCAGGAAGCAACAGTTAGAACTGGACATGGAACAGCAGACTGGTTTCAAATAGGAAAAGGAGTACTTCAAGGCTGCATACTGTCACCCTGCTTATTTAACTTATATGCAGAGTACATCATGAGAAATGCTGGGCTGGAGGAAGCACAAGCTGGAATCAAGATTGCCGGGAGAAATACCAATAACCTCAGATATGCAGATGACACCACCCTTATGGCAGAAAATGAAGAGAACTAAAGAGCCTCTATATGAAAGTGAAAGAGGAGAGTGAAAAAGTTGGCTTGAAGCTCAACATTCAGAAAAGTAAGATCATGGCATCCAGCCCCGTCACTTCATGTCAAATAGATGGGGAAACAGTGGAAACAGTGGCTGACTTAATTTTTCTGGGCTCCAAAATCACTGTAGATGAAATGAAAAGACGCTTACTCCTTGGAAGGAAAGTTATCATCAACCTAGACAGCATATTAAAAAGCAGAGACATTGCTTTGCCAGCAAAGGTCCATCTAGTCAAGGCTATGGTTTTTCCAGTGGTCATGTATGGATATGAGAGTTGAACTGCAAAGAAAGCTGAGTGCCGAAGAATAGATGCTTTTGAACTGTGGTGTTGGAGAAGAATCTTGAGAATCCCTTGGACTGCAAGGAGATCCAACCAGCCCATCCTAAAGAGATCAATCCTTGGTGTTCATTGGAAGGACTGATGTTGAAACTGAAACTCCAGTACTTTGGCCACCTGTTGCGAAGAGCTGACTCATTAGAAAAGACCCTGATGCTGGGAAAGATTGAGGGCAGGAGGAGAAGGGGATGACAGAGGATGAGATGGTTGGATGGCATCACTGATTCGATGGACATGGATTTGGGTGGACTCCGGGAGTTGGTGATGGACAGGGAGGCCTAGTGTGCTGTGGTTTATGGGGTCGCAAAGAGTCGGACACGACTGAGCGACTGAACTGAACTGAAGATCACTCATGCAGAGTCATTTGTTTTTTTGCTTTTCTTTTGTCTATTGCTTTTTTTAAAAAAAAAAAAAAGTTTATTTTTGAGCACTTTAAAAAAAGGTATTAAAATTTTCTGGACAAAAGCTTGAAAATATTGTTTCTTCATGTTGTCATTTATCTTTCAGTCCTGCTCGTGGAGATACTTTGCTATGTAGGAACAATGTGATTTTATGGAATTAAAGGTACTGATATTTTCTTTTATGTACACTTACTTTGTTTTTTGAGATTATTGGAAAACTTTCCCAGCTGAGATTGTAAAGATATTTTCCTACTATTTTTAAGGTTTCATTTTTTACACTCTAATTTTTAATTCATTTGGAATTTGCTTTGTTTTAAAGAAAGGTGTAGTGGTCCAGTTTTACTTGGCTTTTCAAATTACTGGTCAGTTGTTCCAAAATCAATTATTCACTAATCCATCTTTTCTATATTGATTTGGTTAAATTATCATACTGTCTCCTTTGTTGATCTATTCCTGCCTTAGGGCCATGCTGTTTTATTTACTACTCTTTAGAAATACATTTTTGTGTCTAATATGGACCATACTAGCATTTAGCTTAGTCTTCATGTGTCAGAGTTGATTCAGAAGTTCATTTACTACCCTTTTTCTGGGGATCCCTGCTTTTGTCTTTTCCTTCTCTTTGACAGCAATCCAGCCCTCATTACAAGTAGATCTTGCTCAACCCCAGGCTTCAAGTCTATTTATTTATTTCACCAAACTTCCAAAATAAATCTGGTTCTTCAGCCAGATTAGTAATTTGGAAATATGACTGCTTTGGTTGCATAAACATCCAAATTGGCTTGGTTGCCCAAGAATCTGAGGGTGGCTTGCCATCATCTGTGAGCAACCCATTTTTTGGGTAATTTAAGGTAAACATCTTGTGATACCTGAAAAGAAAAGTTGACTGTAATAATTTCATTGGCAGATTGACATATTATGTTGAGTTGTCTGTAAGGAACAGATTTCTATGTCAATTTCATGTGGTTTTATTGTCTTTCTGGTAGTCTTCGAATAAATTTGGAGTCGAGGATTATTTATTCAGTGACTGCTTAACAACATTGGCTATCTTTATTCCCTTTATCAGCTCAAAGTATTGTCCCAATTCTACAGAGCAAGTTTTGAATTTTTTAAAAATTTCTTTTTCTTTCCTCCAAAAAGTCTTCTGTATTTTAGTATGAAGACCCTAAAATTTCAGTGACTGTGGCTTATGAAGTAAAAAGAACTCAGAAAAGGATACGAAGCCAGCTCCTATATGTCATTTTTCATGAGTACAGAGAGATGTTGTATACAATTCTTATACACTTTATACAGATGAGGAGAAGTTGTCAATTACAACCAAGGTTGTACAGGTAGTGTTTACACCTTAAAGTGTAAGGTAAAAGGAATTTTATTCAGACCAAAAGTCTAAGAGTAATTACGGTGGAGCAGACAAAGGACCAGAATTGGTGCCTCAGGACATGCATTCAGCTTTTGGCTCCAAGGCCTAGAGACCTCATGCAGGGGGATTACCTTCTCCAAACCCCTGCTTCCTCAGCTGTGAAAGAAAGTGATAACAGACACTTACCTCACAGAATTGACAGGAGTATAAAATAACATGTACATAATTAACATGATGGTTTGTGTTGTAGGAAAACAAACTATAGAAATATTGAGTATTGAGGTTAAGTTTCTAACCTTTACTTGACTTGAAAGCATTCATGTCAACTGAAAACAAAGTAAATATTGTGGTTCATCTCATTTAAGATGTCATAGATTGTAAAATGCATAGGCTTCCTGTGTGATTCAGTGGTAAAGAATCTGCCTGCCAAGTAGGAGACATGGATTCAGTCCCTGGGTTGGGAATATCCCCTGGAGGAGGAAATGGCAACCCACGCCTGTAGTTTTGGCTGAGAAATCCCATGGACAGAGAAGCCTGGCGGGCTGCAGTCCATGGAGTCACAAAGAGTTGGACACAACTTAGCAACAAACTTTCACTTTCAGGGGTAAATGCTCCCAATTTCAGAAATCAAGTGTAAGACATAGCTTGATTTCTGAGATAATAAAATATGAAATGATTGTGTCTTAGAATGGATGAAAGAAGTATAGAAAATTTGAAATATTTGGACCAATTGGGAAGAGGGTCAGTCTGAATTAGTGATAACTCATACCTGTAGAACTGTAGTTAGAACTGGACATGGAAAAACAGACTGGTTTCAAATAGGAAAAAGAGTATGTCAAGGCTGTATATTGTCACCCTGCTTATTTAACTTATATGCAGAGTACATCATGAGAAATGCTGGGCTGGAGGAAGCACAAGCTGGAATCAAGATTGTCAGGAGAAATATCAATCACCTCAGATATGCTGACGACACCACCCTTATGGCAGAAGGTGAAGAAGAACTAAAGAGCCTCTTGATGAAAGTGAAAAGAAGAGAGTGAAAAAGTTGGCTTAAAGCTCAACATTCAGAAAACTAAGATCATGGCATCCAGCCCCATCACTTCTTGGCAAATAGATGGGGAAACAGTGGAAACAATGGCTGACTTTTTTTCTGGGCTCCAAAATCACTGTAGATGGTGATTGCAGCCATGAAATGAAAAGACGCTTACTCCTTGGAAGGAAAGTTATGACCAACCTAGACAGCATATTAAAAAGCAGAGACATTACTTTACCAACAAAAGTTCATCTAGTCAAGGCTATGGTTTTTCCAGTGGTCATGTATGGATGTGAGAGTTGGACTATAAAGAAAGCTGAGCACTGAAGAATTGATGCTTTTGAACTGTGGTGTTGGAGAAGACTCTTGACAGTCCCTTGGACTGCAAGGAGATCCATCCAGTCCATCCTAAAGGAAATCAGTCCTGGGTGTTCATTGGAAGGACTGATGTTGAAGCTGAAACTCCAATACTTTGGCCACCTGATGCGAAAAGCTGACTCACTGGAAAAGACCCTGATGCTGGGAAAGATTGAGGGCAGGAGGAGAAGGGGAAGACAGAAGATGAGATGGTTGGATGGCATCATCGATTTGATGGACATAGATTTGGGTGGACTTTGGGAGTCGGTGATGGACAGGGAGGCCTGGCGTGCTGAGGTTCATGGGGTTGCAAAGAGTCAGACACGACTGAGTGACTCAACTGAACTGAACATACCTGTAGAAATTTTTAAGAAGGGACATAGTTTGTGACTTTCAAATGATAATAACTGAAATAGATTAATGGGTCACTAGACTAGTTGCCTTAATAAATAGATCATTGACATAATTGGCATGTATTACAGGAGTAAGAATATGACCGTTGTTTGGGTCCATTATAAATCTGAGCCACCTGGCCCAGCTGGGCCCTGAGCTCTACCTCTAATTGGTATGCAGTATAACTGAATAGCATAACAGTACAATGTTACTGCTGTACATAATATATGAAAGTTGTTAAGTAAATCCTAAGAGTTTTCATCACAAGTAAAACATTTTTCTCTATTCTTTAATTTTGTGTTTATATCAGATGATGGGTGTTCACTAAACTTATTGTGGTAAACATTTCATAATATATGTAAGGCAAGTGATTCTTCTGTTTACATTAAGCTTATAGAGGGCTGTACATCAATTAATATTGACATACTGGGAAAACTGGGAAAAAGTAAAGAAAATAAAATGTGTCTTTTTTTCTTCTGAAATTAAAATTACACCTGAGTTTCTTTCTCACCTTTAGATTTTGCTTTATCTACTCTCTTCTCTCAACTTTCTCTACTAGCTTTTCTGTTTTGGTTATTAGTAGGTTAACATTTTTCAAAATAAATTAAAATCCTTATAAGCTGTTTCTGTTTAGAGGGAATATAGTCAAGTGGGGGCTTTCTGGGTAGGGCTAGTGGTAAAGAACTGGCTGCCAATGCAGAAGACACAGGAGATGCCAGTTTGATTCCTGGGTCAGGGAAGATCCCTGGAGGAGGGCATGACAACTCACTCCAGTATTCTTACCTGGAGAATACCCATGGAGAGAGGAGCCTGGTGGGTCCATAGTGACTTAGCACGCATGCTTAGTCAAGTGGATAAAAACATGAGCTGTAGAATTATATTGTGTCAGTCCAAATTCCAGTTCATCTACTTAGCAGCTGGATACATTGGGCAGATTACTTCCCACATCTGCTCTTCAATTGTTTTCATCTGGGAATCTGGGCCATAATAGTCATACTCGCTTCACAGAGTTGTTGAAGGATTAAGTGAATTAATAGATATGTAACACACTTAGGATATTGCCTGGGCATAGTAAGTGCTGAATAAGTGTTATCTATTATTGTCATCATCCCTCAATTACCCAGCCTGTGTTCTCTCTTTTATTCTTATTTCACCGTCAACAAAAAAGTTGTTTTTTGAAACAATTGCATTGGACTGACTGGCAGAACTTTCGAAGGGAAAAACAGTCGTCAATGGATTGTTGAAATAAAGGGGAGCAGGTTGGATTATGTAGGACTGTAAGGATTCTGAATTTCCAACTAGAAGACCTGGGAAGATGCTGCACCATTCTGAGCAGAGAAGTGCAATATTCTGATGCATGTTTTTAAAGGATTACTCTGACTGCCTGACTGAAAGGTGAGGTGATGATGTTGCTAAGCTATTTCAATACTCCAGGTGAGAGATGATGTGGCTTTGTGGTATCTGAAAAGTGAGATTTGAGGTACGTTTTGAGGATAAAGTCAATAGGACTACTGATGAATTGGAAGTAAGAGAGAAAAAAGAAGTCAAGGGAGATTTGAAAGTTTTGACCCTTAGCAGTTAGAAGCTTGTAGTTATGCTTTCCAGAAATGGGGAGACTCTAGTTAGAACTGGTTTGCAGAGGAAGAAGAGAAGTTTAATTTTGGTCATATTGAGTTTTCAACGTCTGTTGCCTGTGTGTGTGCTCAGTGTGTCCGACTCTTAGTGACCCCATGGGCTGTAGCCCAGGCTCTTCTGTCCATGGAATTATCCAGGCAAGAATACTACAGTGGATTGACTTTTCTATTCCAGGGAATATTCCTGACCCAGGGATCAAACCCAAGTCTCTTAAATGTCCTGCATTGGCAGGCAGATTTTTTACCACTGTGTCACCTGGGAAGCCAGCGGAAATGCTGAATTAATGCAGTTAAATATACAAGTATAAAGTTTGCCAAGCAGCCTTGGCCTGTGATATAAAATTAGAGATGATCAGGGTAGAAGGTATTTAAAATCTTGAGACTGACGTCATTAAGGGTGTCAGTGAAGGATAAGAAGAAAATAAGAAGAAGGTCAAGAACTGAGGAACTCCAGTGTACAGTGGCCGAGAAGTGAGAATGGAGACACAGACGGAGGGGTTGTTCACGTGGTAGAGACACGGTGAAAGCTAAAGGGAGGAAGAGCTGATCAGTTCAGTTCAGTCGCTCAGTCGTGTCCGACTCTCCGCGACCCCATGAATCAAGGCACGCCAGGCCTCCCTGTCCATCACCAACTCCTGGAGTTCACTCAAACTCATGTCCACAGAGTCGGTGATGCCATCCAGCCATCTCATTCTCGGTCGTCCCCTTCTCCTCCCGCCCCCAACCTTTCCCAGCATCAGAGTCTTTTCCAGTGAGTCAACCCATTGCATGAGGTGGCCAAAGTATTGCAGTTCCAGCTTTAGCATCAGTCCCTCCAATGAACATCCAGGATTGATCTCCTTTAGAATGGACTGGTTGGATCTCCTTGCAGTATAAGGGACTCTCAAGAGTCTTCTCCAACACCACAGTTCAAAAGCATCGATTCTTTGGCGATCAGCTTTCTTCACAGTCCAACTCTCACATCCATTGATAGGGAAGATAAAATGAGTCAAATATGGTCGGCGGGTTGAGCCAGTGAAGTACATCAGAGGAGACCTTAATAGAAACACCTGGGTGGAATGATGGGAGTGAAACCTAATGAATGGGTTTAGGAGAAAATGAGGCCCGAGGAACTGTATAAAACAAGTATAGATGACTCTGTGGAGGAAGTTCTGCTATTAATAAGAAGGATGGGGCAGTAATTGGAGGGGAAAGTTATATTAATATCAAGAGGGTTTTGTTATTTTTTTAACATGTAAAAAAAGATGCTTTACGTAGATGAAATGATCCAGTAAGAGGGAAAAGCTTATGAAGCAGAAAAGAGTGGATAGGTACTAGAATAACATCCTTGAGTAGGCAAGAGAGGATGAAAACTATGCAAAAGTAGAAAAGGTTGATCTTAGAAGTTCACTCAAGTTGGAAAAAGTGGTGGGCAGGCAGAGCAATAGAGTCAGATGCTGATAGGTGGATAGAAGTGATGGGAGAAGTTCTATTCTGATTGTTGCTACCTTTTGTTGACATAGGAAGCAAAGTTATCAGATAGGAGTGAAGACTGGAACAGAAGTGTGGAATTTCCTAATAGTCCCTCCCCACGGAGGAAGAATAGAGGTGATCTATCTAGAATGATTGTCCTACATCATGAAGGGCCCCCGAGGATAGTGACTGCAAATTTAAGTTGATACTAGATTTTCTTTAGCCATATTTAGCTTTTCTGAGGTCAGACAGAAAAGAGTTGAAGTTTGGTCTTAATTAGAGTTGAGTTTTTTTGCCAAGTGAGTAAAATAATATAAATATGATTGATATGAAATACAGTGTTCAAGTTATACTCAAGGGAGAGATGAGATTCTGGTAAGAGCCAGGGAAGTATAGTTAAATTGAGGTCAGAGTGTGGGATTCTTGGAACTTGGTTTTAGAGGTACTATAGTTTTTGATAATAATGATGTTAAAATTGAACAAGCACCAGAATCACATGTGGGGTTTGTTAAACAGAAATTTCTGGGCCCTATCCCACATTTCCTGTTTCAATGTAGATTTGAAGTGAGGTCTGGGAATGCTCATTTTTAGCAAGTACCCAGGTGATATTGAGACTGAACTCTGAGAGCCACTGGTGTATGAGAATGGTAAGTTAATGACTGAGACAGGTGGAAGAATACGACCATCAGAATAAACAGGGTTCAAAACTCTAAGAAACCAGAATATTGGAAGAATCATCTATTTGGAGATAGGAAATGTCAAAGAGAGAGGAACAGTAGGTCCAGGAGCTAATGTCTTTGAGAAATGCGAGGGATGGCTATCATGGGAAGAGGGGCTGGGTGGAAACTTGACAATGTGAAATTCAAATTTGGATGTTTAAATGAAGGAAGAGGGACTGCAGGACTCCACAGATGGTTATGTACCCTGCACATCTCTAGGGGGTGCTGTCCACATCATGGTTCCTGGGAAAGAGAATAGTCGGCAAAATTTCATTGAGACTTAGCAATACAGTTACTTCTTTAATTCTAACTTCTAGATATGCAGGGTGTACACACTCTAAATTGTTGTTATTCAGTTACTACGTCACGTACAACTCTTTGCAATCCAGTGGACTGCAACATGCCAGGCTCACCTGTTCTTCACTGTCTCCAGGAGTTTGCTCAAACTCGAGTCCATTGAGTTGGTGATGTTATCCAACCATCTCATCCTCTGTCGTCTCTTTCTCCTCCTGCCTTCAGTCTTTCTCAACAACAGTCTTTTCCAATGAGTTGGCTCTTTGCATCAAGTGGTCAAAGTATTGGAGCTTAATCTTCAGCATCAGTTCTTTCAATGAATAGTCAGGGTTGATTTCCTTTAGGGTTGACTGGTTTGATCTCCTTGCAGTTCAAGGGACTCTAATTATCTCCGCCCTAAAAGGAAAATGCTTTGGCTTAAAAGCATTAAAATCATGGGGTATTTAGCTCTCCTCTGAGGTAAGTAATGAAGGAGAAAAATCCATAAATAATTACAACCAGACCCCCACAAAGATGCCCCTGTACCCAAATTGGAATTAGTTCTTCTGATGTCTAAAGTTGGGTGCGCTGTGCTAAGTTGCTTCAGTCCTGTCGACTCTGTGTGACCCTATGGATTGCAGCCCACCAGGTTCCTCTGTCCATGGGCTTCTCCAGGCAAGAATATTGGAGTGGGTTGCCATGCCCTCCTACAGGACACTTTTGGATAATTGCTATGTAATTTTAAAAGTCTGCCTAATGACTGAGGCAGGAGGGTCATCTCATTTAAATCTACTTCCTCATTGCCTTTTTTCTTTTTACTAATAATCTTCCCTTTTCTTTCCTTTTTTATTGTATATATGTATCTTTTGGCAACAAAACAAAGAAACTACTTCACAACTTGAGTTTAAATTGGCTGAATGGGACCAAAGCATCTCAAGAATACTGGTGCAGGACATTTATTTTCAAATGGCCATGAAAATCCATATTAATGTTTAATTACCTTCAGTTCAATTCAGTCACTCAGTCGTATCCGACTCTTTGCAACCCCACGAATCACAGCACGCCAGGCCTCCCTGTCCATCACCAACTCCCAGAGTTCACTCAAACTCATGTCCATCGAGTCGGTGATGCCATACAGCCATCTCATTTTCTGTCATCCCCTTCTCCTCCTGCCCCCAATCCCTCCCAGCATCAGAGTCTTTTCCAGTGAGTCAACTCTTCGCACGAGGTGGCCAAAGTATTGGAGTTTCAGCTTTAGCATCAGTCTTTCCAATGAACACCCAGGACTGATCTTTAGAATGGACCGGTTGCATCTCCTTTCAGTCCAAGGGACTCTCAAGAGTCTTCTCCAACACCACAGTTCAAAAGCATCAATTCTTTGGCGATCAGCTTTCTTCACAGTCCAATTCTCACCTTAGATGAGCTGAAATTAACAAAATGATCTGATCATGAAGAAAACACTGGGTTTAAGCTAGGTTTGGAGAAGGCTCTTGTTTTAGACTATCCCTTTGTATTTGTTTGTCTGTTGTTTTCTTGTTTGTTTGACCATTTGCTTTTCCTGCTGTTGCATTTGAGGTCCTTTATGGAAAAAATACATTTAATATTTTCTTAATTATGTTTTGAACTTATTTTTATGAATATGGAAAATAAACTCCATCTTCAATAGCAATGTGTAAATCATTGAGGAAATTATATGTGAGGAATGGTATAAAGAGTAATTTACTTTTCATGGCTCTTATTTTAAAATATGATTGATATATAATTATATACAATATAATGCATGGATGTTAAGTGTTCGTGCTGAGGAATTTTGACAACTGTATCCAGCTGAATAACCTAAACTGAAAATAAGGTTTCCATCACCACAGAAAGGCCAGTTATGCCCCTTTCTAGTCAATACCCACCCTCTTTGTCTACAGGAGGATGAATATCCTGAGTTTTACATAGTATTGTTTATTTTGCTTATTCTTGGAAGTGAAATAGGGTGGGTCACAGATAAGTCATTTTTTTTGTGTTTGAGTATGTGTGGCTTTTTTCTCTCAACATACTATTTGAGATTTATCCACGCATAATTATCTTGAGGTTCATTCATGCTGTGACCTATATTAATAATTCATTTCTTTTTATTACTAAGTAATTCTACAGTATGGATAGACCACAGTTTGGGCATTTTGGTTGCTTTCATATTTGGGCTATTACGAACAAAACGGCTATTAATTTTCATGAGCAAATCTTTGCATAGACACAGGTCTTTAATTAGATTTAGAATTTCAGAGTGTCTGATGAAATGTTAGTTGTATATTTAATCTTTTAAGAAACTGCCAGACTGCTTTCCAAAGTGGCCAAACCATTTTACATTCTTACCAGCAGTGTTCCAGAATTTTAGCTCCTTCTCATCCTGCCAACACTTGACATGGTTAATCTTTTAAGTCTTTTAAATTTTAGCTATTCCAATAGCTGTGTAGCTTCTCTGGATATTAATCATCTAATAGAAGATTAAACTCCTTGATATATTAAATGTGAAAGACTAAACAACAGCAATTTTAAAAGACTACTTTTACTGGGTATAGAATCTTAGTTGTTTTCCTTTTCTATAGTAGGAAAATTCAGAGTGGAAACTGTATTAATTTCACATTCTGAAAATAAAAGAGGAGAAAAAACATTCCTTAGGGTGTCTTGGAAATGTTTTCTAAAGCCTTAAACTTAAACCTCTTTTTATGATAGAATTGAAGTTGTCATTTTAAATTCTAATAGAATTTGTGAATTGATTAAGGCTGGGATCATGATAGCTGAAGGTAAAGTTTTTATAAAATGACAGGAATCTTTTCTGAAACAAGTAAGTCATTTTTTTGGGTATAGATTTCATAGGTAAGAAAGTAAAAAGTAAAACCAGGAAATAAGGGAATACATGTTTAAATATACATATTGTTGTGGTTTAGTTGCTAAGTCATGTCCGACTCTTTTGTGACCCTATGGACGGTAGTCCACCAGGCTCCTCTGCCCATGGGATTTCCCAGGCAAGAATACTGGAGTGGGTTGCCATTTCATACTCCAGGGGAACTTTCTGACCCAGGAATCCAACCTGCATCTCCTGCTTGGCAGGAAGATTCTTTACCTGCTGAGTCTTTGGGGAATATTAGTTACTATTAATTATTTGTCAGTTTAGGGTAATAGCTGTGCAACCAAACATCTCTAATTGTCTTACAAAATGTTCATATTTTTCCCCTTGGTCATTTTTACATGTTTTAGTGGAGGAGTTGCTGATACAACAGGGGATGATGATATCCCAAGCAAACTACCTTTCCTGGACCAGTGATCCCAGGCAGGTTCACAATTCACTTCCCTTTCTGTAGACCTGTTTTCTCTGAGCACACAGCCAACTGTGCTTTTCAGTGCTGGTTAGTTTGTGCCAACCTCCTCAAACCAAGCAATTTCCTTATTTAAAATCTCATATGATCTCTTTCTGTATTTACCCTGTGGATTGAAGGAATTTATGTGGCTGATCTCATTTCTGAAACTAGGAAACAAACAGAAGGAGAGATTAGAGTTTATGGTAAAGTCAGTTACCCACCCACCTGTTCCCACAGGCTTAGCCTTCACCTACGACTTCTCAGGGTCATTAAAATAAAGAGCCTATTGGGTAGCAGCATAGCATGGCTATGAATGAAGACTCAGGTGTCAGATTGTATGATCTTGGGTATACAATTAAGTCCTCTATTAAGGAAGCATTAGTTTCTTTACTTGTGATGTTTGGATAGAAATATCATTACCATATAGAACATCTGTAAAAAGAGAAGAAATAATGGATTGAGTGTGCACAGCATTTTACCTGGCTGACAGTAAGCAGTCAGAATTGCTATCTAATTGCTACAACCATGTGCTTAAAATAATTTTATATCTTTTAAATATGTGTTTGCGAAACAAGAATGAGTGCTGGTCAGGATAATCCCACTATACCTTACTTGTAAGACTTCCTTGCTGCTGCTGCTGCTGCTGCTAAGTCACTTCAGTCGTGTCCGACTCTGTGTGACCCCATAGACGGAAGCCCACCAGGCTCCCCCATCCCCGGGATTCTCCAGGCAAGAACACTGGAGTGGGTTGCCATTTCCTTCTCCAATGGGTGAAAGTGAAAGTGAAGTCGCTCAGTCGTGTCCGACCCTTAGCGACCCCACGGACCGCAGCCTACCAGGCTCTTCCATCCATGGGATTTTCCAGGCAAGAGTACTGGAGTGGCTTGCCATTGCCTTCTCCGATAAACTATTAATCAAAATGCTTAACATATTTTTCTATGGAAACCAATACTAAATTTATTTCACAAGCTGTTGAGTTCCCAGTGTCTTTGTGTAGTGTGGACAAAGTAGACACAAATGAAAGCCTTTTGTTTTTGTTGTTGTTGCTGTTCATGGACTGCAGCATGCCAGGCTTCCCTGTCCTTCACCAACTCCCATAGTTTGTTCAGGCTCACGTCTATTTTGTCAATGATGCCATCCAACCATTTCATCATCTGTTGCCCCCTTCTCCTCTTGCCCTTAATCTTTCCCAGCATCTGGTCTTTTCCAATGAGTCGGCTCTTGGTATCAAAGTATTGGCGCTTCATCTTCAGTATCAGTCCTCCCAATGAATATTCAGGATTGATTTCCTTTAGGATTGGCTGGTTTGATCTCCTGTTTGTCCAAGGGGCTCTCAAGAGTCACAATACAGTAGAAGTGACGGAGGAACACATAAATTGCAAAGGTTTAAACAATGAAATAAATTACAATAACAAAATTCATGTTGGTGCTGAATATGCATATCGAACGCTTACTGTATTGCTAGTATGTGGCAGATAAACAGAAAGTCAAAGTCATCAGGAGCATTACACAAATGTGAGTTTGATTTTAGTTTTGAATTGAATAATGAATCAGGATTGATCTCGACATATTTTAAACACTCTATTTGAAGAAACTCATATTTTTGGATAGAAAACACAAAACCACTGCGTGTATTAAATTGCATTGCTTTACATGTTTTAGGGAGGTGAGGCCAAAAAGCATCTACCGGATATTCTACTAACTGTTGTTTATGTGAGCCAACAGAATGAATTAGTTTGCAATCCATATCAAATGCCGACACTCTCCACTCCCCAATTCTTTATATAGCTGTCATGAAACAAAGATACGCCTAATTGGCTTTGCCAGCAGTAAGGGATAAGCTGTCTTTTTTTTCCCCCATCTTCATTGGCTGCAAGTCTCATTCCTAATTTGATACAGAACACTTAGCTTCCTCTCACAAAAATCTCTGTTAAAATGAATCTATATACAGATGCATTTTTGCATATAGTCTCCAAAAATGCAATGGCATGCTGGAAGTCTCTGGTGTTGTGGAAACTTGTGATTTAGGACACGTGACTGCCATTTCCTTTAGGGGCGTAAGTGGCTCAAGATAGAATGCCACTCTATGCCTGGTATTACATTATGCACCGTCAGAAACACTGACACTGATTTATTATTGTTAGTGATGTGTTTTACACCATCTAATACCTTACATGAAACAGACTCTCAGTTCCAAACATTGTTTCACTAATAAGAAACAACCCAGACATATTAATATAAAGTAATTGTATTCAACATACTTAAATTGTTTCCGACATTTTAGGGAATCCTACTTAAAATTTTCCTTTATTTTTTCTGTTCCCATAGCTTTCCCTTAGAAGTCATATTTTAATAATAAGACAAGATACCTGGAAATGTGCATCTTAACTTCTATTACTCTTTGTATAAGAAAATTATATTTGGCTGAATCTGTAGCAAGTACTTAAACTGTACATTTGAAAATGTTGTGATTTTCACCCAAGTGGTGGACAATGTTATGCTGGTCATAAATGAATGTACACAACTGAGAATTTTATGACCACAAGTTAATTTTTTAATGTTGTTTACTACAGAATTTTGGGCTTTCCTGGTGGCTCAGCTGGTAAAGAATCTGCCTGCAGTGCAGAAGACCTGGGTTCAGTCCCTCGGTTGGGAAGATCCCCTAGAGAAGGGAACAGCTACCCACTCCAGTATCCTGGCCTGGAGGATTCCATGGACTGTATAGACCATGGGGTTGCAAAGAGCTGGACACGACTGAGAGACTGAACAACAAAAATAATACACTTGGCTAAGGGTGACTGGAAGGTAAATGCTCAAATAATATTCTGGAGTTAATATTGGAAAAAAGGGCAGTGTATGCAGAATCAGAAAATGACAAACACAAAAATGACCCCCACAGAAGAGTTCTTGGGAGTTCCTGCTAGCAACAACTTGGGAAGAATGATTTAATGTAGGTGCCTTTGGAGGTACTCAGAACTTTCTAATGCGTGCGACTAATATTCCTAGAATTTAGTTTATCAGAGTGACTTCAGTCACTCTGAGGAATATGATTCTGCACCACAGTGGTTTTCTCTGTCTGGAATCATAGCCTGAATAATGTGCCACATGGAAAGTCAGCCTCCCTCTCTTCCCTATTCCTTCACCGCTGCTATTTCTCTTCTATTTCTCCTTAAGGCATGTCCCTTCTTGCTCCTTCCTTATCACCTTTAGACCTCAGATAACTTATATTGTGGTTTCTACTAGTCCAGTGCAAATGGACTAGAAATGTTTTAAATGTTTTCAGGATATAAACTTTTGAAGCCTGACCTTTTTTAGGGAAAGCAATGGCAAACTGATTTCAATGGCAAGAAGAGTAGTGAATGAAGAGGCCTCTTTCGAGGGTCAGTGGAAATCTTTTAGCAAGTACATGTATGAAGCTCACATGGAAAGCCGCCCTAATGGGAAAGAAAGAGGGTCTTGGTTAAATGTGGTTGGATGAAAGTTTTGGGGGATATTCCATAGTGGCTTAGATGGTAAAGAATCTGCCTGCAATGCAGGAGACCCTGCTTTGATCCCTGGGTTGGGACAATCCCCTGGAGAAAGAATACAGATCACATTTTAGAAGACTCTGGAAGATTTAACTTTGGAGTCATCCTTCTACATTGATACCTCTCTAGGAAGAGTGTTGAAACAATACTGTGTTCTCTAGGTTCTTGTTGCAAAAAAGTAAGCTTTGAAGTTTTATTCCCTTAGAGAGTCAGAAACTAATCAATTTTATAAAGAAATATTTTAAAACAGCAATTTACAAATTCTGATGTGTATGCAAGTTACCTGAGAATCTTGTTAAAATGCAGATTCTGTTTGTCGATCGATCTGCGATTCTGCATTTCTAATAGAAATGCAGGAGGTGATGCCAAAGCTGCTGGTTTGAATAGGAACTCTCTAGCAACTGTGCTATCTGATAGAGTAGTCAGAAACCACATGTGGTTATTCAAGTTAAATAAAATTAAATAATATAGTCCTTTGTCTCACTAGCCACATTTAAGTGCTCAATAATCACCCTTGGCTGTGCTGGAGTTTTGGGCTGTACAGAAATAGAACACTTCCATCATCTCAGAAATATCTATTGGACAACTTTGTACTAGAAGAGGGACAGTCCAATTCGAGGTTGAGTGAAATGCTCTAAATAGGATGTGGTCTCTTAAAATTTCAAGGTAGCACCATTTCCCAGAAAAAGTGGTCTATGTTTCGGAAGGTCCAGAACCAAAGGTATAGCACTTCTTAAGATCTGGTGTAATCTAAGCTGTAAGAGATTTCTCTTGAGATCTTCTTTTCCTGCTCGTACGCAAATGCCCGGCATCCATCGCCACAAACAGGTGCATCCAGTTTAGCACTTGGTTTCAGAGCTTATTTTTCAGATAAGATACCAATATCGTATCTTGGTACTCTTGATATATATTCTGATTGAATAATTTAAAAACTGCAGAGTAGCTCCTTATCCATCTAGAATTCTTACGTAGCAATCATATATATTATAGCACAGGTAAAACTAAGAATTGAAAAAGGCTGTTAGAAACCAAACAACAACAGCAAACAAAAACCTAGCAGTGAAACTACTGGACATATATTTATAAAACACCCTATGCATATGGCAATATGTAGATCTCAGTGGTGAGGCAATGACCCAGTTTCTATCCGCAAGGTGGGCTTACGTGGCTTTGACTCTACACAGAGTTGGCACCTGCGTTGCCAGAGCTTATTCATTTTAATGTCTTAGAGGAGCAGGGATACACATGTCCCAGGTGATGCTTAGCTGCTTCCCATTTGGCCCTGGAGCCCTTTTCCAGCATGTAAATGTCAGTGTCTCATGTGTGGCACTTGGGGACGCCTCCTGAGCACAGGAGGACTTGTGTCACTCAGCCAATCCTGTTCTTTGGATTAGCGACAACATGGACCAGGCCTTTGTGGTGTTAAGTAAGGGGCACACTTCTCAATGCTTCTCTCTGACGGAGATGCAGTGTGGATTTTTGCGTCACACGATCTCTGGTTCCGTTCCTCCAGAGTCACATGAGTCTTTAGTATCTGTGTCTCCCGAGAGCTGGCATGACGAGTATACATTTGGCCTCAGCGCGTGGTTATGTGAGATCACTGGCCCGCATGAGCACTTGGGGTCAATTCTCTCAAGTTCCTGTAAGGATAAGTGCAGTGCCTTTTGCTTACAGGGTAAGGTTAAGATCCTCAGTGAGATTCTGCCCCATGCTGGGATAAAGGCGCAGTTGAGAGGGCAGTTAGAGATCAACCTGTGCTTTCTCCGCTGAGAGGTTGTTTAGCCATGAGCCGTGAGCTGACTTGGGTAGGGGCAATAAAGAGCATCTCTCTTCCTCTCATGAGATTGGGACCAATGGAGAAATGAGCACTGGAGTCAGACTGATGGTGATAAGAATATCACTTTTAGGATTTTTGATAAGGCTGCTGGACAGTGAGCCTATGAGTTGTTGAAGGCAGCTTCTGATATGACCGCAAATGATACTCATCTCCTAGTATTCAAGTCCATGGGTGATCCATTCCCTTTGAGTGGGCAAGACCTAGTAACTGGCTCTAATGAATAGAATATGGCAATAGTGATGATTATAGGCATACGATCATAGTTACTGTCTGGCCAGCAGGTGCTATTTATTGATCCTCTCCCTTATTACCCATACTGGCATTGATACGGCACATTGGAGACACTCAATGACAAGAAATTGGGGGCAGCCTCTGGAAAGGAGTCAATAAACCCCTCACTCCAATACATTGCAAGAAACTGATTCTGTCAAAAACCACATGAGCTTGGAAGCAAATATTTCTCCAATTGAGATGTCAAATGAAGCCTAGCTGTAGCTGACACCTTGACAACAGCCTTAGGAAAGGCCCTGCAGCAGAGGGTCTAGGTAAACCAGGTCAAGATTCCTGGTACATAGAAACTGTGAGATAGTAAATTGTTTTAAACTGCTAAGTTTTGGGTAATTTTTCCCCTAAGCAACAAATAACTAATACACCTTAGTTTGCCAAGTGACCTTGTTGATACTCTGTCCCTAAAGTAGACAGATATACCTACTTACTTTCTGGTGGGACTGAGTAACTACATACCTCATCTTCTATAGCTTGTAGAAACAGAAAAGACACTATGGTTTTGTAAGGCAGGCAGATTCCAAATCAATTGAGGAAGAGAGAGGATTACCTCTTCTTTTGCCAACCTTACCTCCTGATAAATCAGTTTCTTCTCCATTGGAGAAGAGTGAGGGTTGAGAGAAGCTAGGATCTTTACTCCAAATGCAAGTGGATGAGTTTCCTTGAGTCAGATGGTTACCTAGTGACCACATAAATAACTTCATTTCTACAGGTAGGAATGAGTTGCAGTCATAGGCTGGGAGTATTTAGGAAAAAAGTGAGAGTAGTAAAAAAAAGCAAGTACTTTCAATCTCAGTGTGAAATTCAATATGTGCTTGGCAAAGAAAAATCTCCCTTGTGCTAATTTGAAATCTCACATTTTATTTTCTTGTCCTAGACTGATGTTTTATATTAATTGAAAATCCTGAGCCCTTTCTCAGGAGTCAGGTCTCAGTAATGCAAAGATGCCTTATGATCTATGTCTTAGGATGTGAGATATATATGTGTGTGTGTATATATACACACACATATCAGTTCAGTTCAGTTCAGTTCAGTCGCTCAGTCATGTCCGACTCTTTGCAACCCCATGAACTGCAGCATGCCAGGCCTCCCTGTCCATCACCAACTCCCGGAGTTCACTCAAACTCATGTCCATCGAGTCGGTGATGCCATCCAGCCATCTCATTCTCGGTCGTCCCTGTCTCCTCCCACCCCCAATCCCTCCTAGCATCAGACTCTTTTCCAGTGAGTCAACTTGTTGCATGAGGTGGCCAAAGTATTGGAGTTTCAGCTTTAGCATCAGTCCTTCCAATGAACACCCAGGATTGATCTCCTTTAGAATGGACTGGTTGGATCTCCTTGCAGTCCAAGGGACTCTCAAGAGTCTTCTCCAGCACCACAGTTCAAAAGCACCAATTCTTCGGTGATCAACTTTTTTCACAGTCCAACTCTCACATCCATACATGACCATGGGAAAAACCATACATATGCATATATATGGGCTTCCCTGGTAGCTCAGACAGTAACGAATCCACCTGCAATGCAAGAGACCCAGATTTGATCTCTGGGTCTGGAAGATCCCCTGGGGAAGGGAATGGCTACCCACTCTAGTATTCTTGCCTGGAGAATTCCAAGGACAGAGGAGCCTGGCAGGCTATAGTTCATGGGGTCACAAATAGTTGGACATGACTGAGAGACTAATATTTTTACTTTCACTACATATACACAAACACACTGGAATATTATTCAGCCATAAAAAAGAATGAATAATTCCATTTGCTGCAACATGGATTGAACTAGAGATTACCACACTAAGTGAAAAAAACAAGACAGAAAAAGATAGTTATCATATGATATTGCTTATATGTAGAATCTGAGAAAAAACTTATAAATGAACTTATTTACAAGACAGAAATAGACTCATGGACATAGAAAACAAGCATGTGGTTAGCAAAGGGGGAGATGGTGGAGTGATAAATTAGGAGGATGGGATTAACATAAACACTACTACATGTAAAATTGAACATGTAGAATAGATAATCAACAAGGACATGCTGCATAGCACAGGGAACTCTGCTCAATATTCTGCAATAACCTATAAGGGAAAAGAATCACTATGCTGTACACTTGAAACTAACATGACATTGTAAGTCAGCTATACTTCAAAAAGCAAAAAAGATCCACTTCTGCCCTCACGTGACTTGCAGCCTGGAAGGCAGTTATATCTGAAAATAAATCATGAGAACACACTATTGATTCCCTCAAAGCTGGTTCTGAAGTGAAGTTTAATATGTAAAATGTTTATTGGGAAAGGTCCCTGGAATCAACACCTGTTGAAGAGAAGGAGATTATGTAGGCTTGGGCAGAAGGAGTTGTTGAGCTAAGAGGGAGAATCTCAGCTGATTGCACAATAAGCTCTGGCACTGAAAGGTCCATTGGAGTTGACTGGATAGGCTGAAATAGCTTGGCCTTATCTGTCATTGGATCCTTCACTGGATGTGGGCCATCTTGACAGGGCAGTGATCTTGAGAAAGGTTACTCTCTGCACCTGAGGATTCCCTACAGGGTTGATAGCTGAGAGCAGTGTGGCACGAGCTCCCCCCGAACCAGTGGCAAGTCCTTCCTGATGGGGTAGTTTAGAAGGTAGGATCCTTAAACCCCTCTCTCAAAAGGTAGGGGAAGACTTTACATGACAACAACCCTCTCCAGTGTAGGCATCCTACAAATCCCCTTTTTCCACACTTGGGCCCATTTTTACCTACTCAATGTGGGGGAAGTGTTTTAAGAAGCTCAGGTTAGTTTTTTTTTTTAATTAAAAATTATTTTGTGATATAGTTGATTTACAGTGTTGTGTTTGTTTCAGTTATACCGCAAAATGACTCAGGTTTTTTTTTTTTTTTTTTGTGTGTGTGTGTATAGTTGGTTATTTCCTTTGCTTCTGTCTGCTTGCCTGGATCAGCCACACACCCTCTTTGTCATCTTATGTGTGTGGAAGGGATGAGGTTCCCATTGAACTTCTGTGTATACTTCTGTGTATACTTAGGGCTTCCCAGGTGGTGCTAGTGGTAAAGAACCTGCCTGCCAAGGCAGGAGATATAAGAGCTGTGGGTTCATTCCTGGATTGGAAGACCCCTGGAAGAGGGCATGGCAACCCACTCCAGTATTCTTGACTGGAGAATCCCATAGACAGAGGAGCCTGGTAGGCTATGGTCCATAGAGTTGTAAAGAGTCAGACACAACTGAAGTGACTTAACATACATGAATGAGTACACTTAGGTGCACAATGGCCATTCAGAAGGAGACCCTGACTGTGAGATTGAAAGGTTACTTGACTCGGTCTGTCAAGTGAACTGTATTTAACAATAAGAAATTTGCACTTTTAGGTTAATGAGACACTTTGATCATGGCTCCCATGGATTGGGTCACCGGTCTGACCTGGGTAAGGAGTGAGAGTATAGCACCTGAGGGGATAGAAGTAGGAGACCAGGAAGCTGTGGAGAAGAGCAGTGATGAGGTCCCGGCAGAGCAGAGGAGGGACAAGAGAAGGAACTGGACTCTGAGGGAGGACTTTGGAGATTAGTCTGACAGGATTAGAAGACTGATTAGATATATGTCAGTCAGTTAGTCAGTCAGTTCAGTCACTCAGTTGTGTCCAACTCTTTGCGACCCCATGGACTGCAGCACGCCAGGCTTCCCTGTCCATCACCAACTCCCAGAGCTTGCTCAGATTCATGTCTATCAAAGTGATGATGCCATCCAACCACCTCATCCTCTGTCATCCCCTTCTCTTCCTGCCCTCAATCTTGCCCAGCATCAGGGTCTTTTCCAATGAGTCAGTTCTTCACATCAGGTAGCCAAAGTATTGGAGGTTCAGCTTCAGCATCTGTCCTTCCAATCAATATTCAGGACCGATTTCCTTAAGGATTGACAGGTTTGATCTCCTTGCAGTTCAAGGGACTCTCCAGACAACGCAGTTCAAAAGCATCAATTCTTTGGCACTCAGCTTTTTTTATACTACAAATCTCACATACATACATGGCTACTGGAAAAACCATAGCTTTGATTGGATGGACCTTTGTGGGCAAAGTAATGTCTCTGTTTTGTAATATGCTGTTTAGGTTGGTCATAGCTTTTCTCCCAAGGAGCAGGCGTCTTTTAATTTCATAGCTGCAGTCACCATCTGCATTGATTTTGGAGCCCAAGAAAATAAAGTCTGTTACTGTTTCCATTGTTTCCTCCTCTACTTGCCTTGAAGTGATGGAACTGGATGCCAGGAGCTTAGCTTTTTGAATGTTAAATTTTATTTTATTTTTTTAAAATTTTTATTTTTTCAGAAACAATTTTAGGAATCTTTACTTAAAAACAACCTTATCTTAAAATGGAGCAACTTTGGTTTTATGAGCAGCAAGCAAAGTACAGAAGCAAAAATGCATTACAGGAGCATTAAGTTCTACATTAGGTCACAGCGTCTAATCTGAAATCACACCCATAATATCATTTTTCAGGATATCTGGGAAATAGTTATTTCCCAGGATGTCTGAACCATAGCTACTCTATTTTGACTTTTAATTGTAAAAAAAAAACAAAAAAACAAACAAAAAAAAAACTTGGAACTCATAAAACCTTTTTCTGAAAAGATCTATCTGAAGGCCTGTTCTGCCAGTTTTTTTTTTTTTTTCCAGAGCACAGAGTGCCTCATTCCTGATTTTCACCCTGAACTTCTTTCAGGGGGTGTTGAAGATCAGCAGCTGTTAAATTTTAAACCAGCTCTTTCACTCTCCTTTTTCACTTTCATCAAGAGACTTTAGTACTTCTATGCTTTCTGCCATAAGGGTGGTTTCATCTGAGTATCTGAGGTTATTGATATTTCTCCTGGCAATCTTGATTCCAGCTTGTGCTTCATCCAGCCCAGCATTTCTCATGATGTACTCTGCATATAAGTTAAATAAACAGGGTGACAATATACTGCCTTGACCTACTTCTTTCCTGATTTGGGACCAGTCCATTGTTCCATGTCCAGTTCTTATTGTTGCTTCTTGACCTGCATACAGATCTCTCAGGAGGCAGGTCAGGTGGTCTGGCATTCTCATCTCTTTCAGAATTTTCCAAAGTTTATTTGGACCCACACAGTCAAAGGCTTTGGTGTAGTCAATAAACCTGAAGTAGACATTTTTCTGTAACTCTCGTTCTTTCGATGACCCAACGGATGTTGGCAATATGATCTCTGTTTCCTCTGCCTTTTCTAAATCTAACTTGATCATCTGCAAGTTCTCGGTTCATGTACTATTGAAGCCTTGCTTAGAGAATTTTGAACATTACTTTTCTAGTGTGTGAGATGAGTGAAATTGTGCAGTAGTTTGAACATTCTTTGGCATTGCTTTTCTTTGGGATTGGGGTGAAAACTGACTTTTTCCAGTCCTGTGGGCACTGCTGAGTTTTCCAAATTTGTTGGCATATTTAGTGCAGCACTTTCACAGCATCATCTTTCAGGATTTGAAATAGCTCAACTGGAATTCCATCACCTCCACTAGCTTTGTTTGTAATGATGCTTCCTGAGGCCCACTTGACTTCACATTCCAGGATGTCTGGCTCTAGGTGAATGATCACACCGTCATGATTATTGGAAGATCATTTTTGTACAGTTCTTCTGTGTATTCTTGCCACCTCTTCTTAGTATCTTCTGCTTCTGTTAGGTCCCTACCATTTCTGTCCTTTATTTAGCCCATCTTTGCATGAAATGTTCCCTTGGTATCTCTAATTTTCTTGACGAGATCTCTAGTCTTTCCCATTCTGTTGTTTTCCTCAATTGCTTTGCACTGATCACTGAGGAAGGCTTTCTTGCCTCTCTTTGGTATTCTTTGGAACTCTGCATTCAAAAAGGAATATCTTTCCTTTTCTCCTTTGCTTTTCACTCCTCTTCTTTTCACAGCTATTTGTAAGGCCTCCTCAGACAGCCATTTTGCTTTTTTGTATTTCTTTTTCTTGGGGATGATCTTGCTCCCTGTTTCCTGTACAAATTTTGCAATAAGGAGTTAATAATCTGAGCCACAGGCATCTCCCACTCTTGTTTTTGCTGACTGTATAGAGCTTTTCCATCTTTGGCTGCATAGAATATAATCAACCTGATTTCGTTATTGACCATCTGGTGATGTCCATGTGTAGAGCCATCCCTTGTGTTGTTGGAAGGGGGTGTTTGCTATGACCAGTGCGTTCTCTTGGCAAAACTACGTTAAGCTTTGCCCTGCTTCAGTCTGTACTCCAAGGCCAAACTTGCCTGTTACTCCAGGTATCTTCTGACTTCCCACTTGCGCCTTCCAGGTCCCCATGATGAAAAGGACATAAAGACATTCCAAAAAGTGAACTCACAGTTGATAATATTAATGGCAATCATTTTGCCTTATCTGGTGGTTCCGATAGTGAAGAATTTGCCTCCAGTGTGGGATACCTGGGTTCGATCCCTGGGTTGGGAAGATTCCCTGGAGAAGGTACTGGCAACCCACTCCAGTGTTCTTGCCTAGAGAATCCCATGGACAGAGGAGTCTGGTGAGTTACAGTCCGTGGAGTTGCAAACAGTCTGGCTGGACTTAGGGACTAACACATACACTTCTATGTGCTGGACATCGGCACACTCTTCTTAATTCATCTTATGATGCTTTTCAACAATACTACTATCCTGTGGGTAATTATTATGCCACTCTATAGATGGAAAAAAGAAAACAGTGTAACCAAAACTGGAATGACTATGGTCTGACTTCAAAGGTCATGCTTTCTTCTTAAAACCAATTCAAGGCCTTACTCAAGATGGTAAGTCTCCTATCAGTGCTGTCCCCGGGCTACTCCATCTCTGCTGATAATGTGTATTCCCCACTTGAAAGTTGTTGTTGCTTAAGTCTTTGGGACCCCATGAACTGTAGCCTACCAGCCTCCTCTGTCTGTGGGATTTCCCAGGCAAGAGTACTGGAGAGACTTGCCAGGGGATGTTCCCTACTCAGGGATCGAACCCATACCCCTGGCATCTCCTGCTTTGGCAGGTGGGTTCTTTACCACTGAGCCACCAGGGAAGCCCCATTCCCCATTACTGGCAGCCAAAGTGTTAAGGGTGAGGTAGCTGATTCTGCAGGCAGTCCATGCCAGTAATTTGTGGTATGGAATGTTGATATGCTGAGAAAAAAAAATGATGTCCTAATTGCCAGAATTTCTTGCATAGAAACAAAACTTCCATTCACATCCTGCTGAATTTTTCAGGACATAATTCGATGTGGGACCAAATATTACAGTTTCTTCACTCAACAGGGCCTATATAGACACTAATAAGGGTTTTTTTTTTTTTTTAAGAATGATAGATTTATTCAAATATTCAACTTTGATTTAAGTAGTTCCTACAGATTAGGTGTCCTCTCTTCAGTTGATAGTATAATATGTTACATTTGAATAGCAAGCTGTGATTTACCAACAGCTCCCTCACATGGAATCCCACTTGATTTTCCAATAATGTAAGACCGAGTGACTCAGAAGGCTGAGTGAGCTGTCAAATCTCACCCAGCTACTAAGTTTCATACTTGGCACTTCCAATTTCAAGTTCAGAACTTTGAAATTTTTTTTTTCTTCACCACATTTAAAAATTTTGTTGGCCAAATAATAATCAAAAGCACATGATGTTAATTTCATTTTTCTTATTTGTTGTGTATCAACATAGAGAAAAGTTAATGTTAAAAGTAGAGTTTGAGTGGATTGAATGAAAGAGATTTTTTTTTTCTTGACCTAGAAAAACAAAACAAAACAGAGAACAGGAGACAGATTCATTTTTTATAGTGGCATGGTACTGATGACATCCAGTTAACCCAAGGATTTGCATAGAGTTTGCATTGTTTTTGTGAAATGCTGTGAACGGCTATGCTATTGAATTGAGTAATGACCTTAGAATCTGGACTTTGAAATAAAGACAAACAGATAAGTCTTGGTGATATACAAAGGCTGGCCTCTTTTGCCTTAGATTTGCAGACAGGGATTTCTGTGTCATTCAGTGATTAAGGGTGCCAAATGTAGCCAGGAACTGTTTCAGCAATCATAGATGTTGTTTTTCCAATTGGGCCAATCTGCCAGACTGGCAGACAGAAAACTAACAGAAATATTAAATATAGACAGCTTCTATAGTTGAATCTTGTTTTTCCCTCTCTCTGCTGGAAGCCACGATAAAATAGTAGCTTGTGTGGAGGTCATTAAAAACATACACAGATACACACACCATATTGTGTATTCACACCATTAAATTAGGTCTTTGTGGACTATATAACCGGGTGCCAGAACAGTTGTTGCAGATGCACAGAGTGACTGAGGCAGTCCTTCATTCACGATGTTCTACCCAGATTCTTTCTTCTGGCTCTGAGTCACAGAGTGAAGGATTCCATTCTCTGTTGACCCACACACCTTGGGGAATCATTTCGGAGGAAGCGCCATGCTTGAATTTCCAAATTCACACTCTTGAGGTCTCGTAAATTTGATGGATGTGTGTTGGAGAACTTGATAGAAGAGTTGGTTTTATTTCCAGGATTTGTTTCCATGCATGGCCAACAAAGATGCATAATTATGTGTAATTCTTTTCCTGGCCACAAATGTAACAGAAGTGAGCTCAGTTAGTTTCTGTGACCACAATTTATGTAGAGCAAAATCCCTCCCCTCAGATTCAGAGAAACGATGATGCAATGACATTGCAACATACATATGTGGCTTTCCCAGACACCCCTGGGATACAAAAGGGCCTTATGTAGCTTGCGTGGCACCTGGATCCTCCTTTTCTATGAACAGCCTTCTACTACTTTCTTAACTTTCTTATGAAATATATTCCTATCTCTTTTGTTGTGTATCTAAGGAAGAAAGGATTTTAACAATATGAGGTAAAGAGAACTTTTGTTTGGTGGAATTGATCAATATTCCCTTAGAAAAATATCTTCTAAATGAATTTTGACTCATAGGTAGAAAGCATATAGAGAGTAGTGGGCTCTATCATAGACAATTTGAATGACTTTTTCCACTTCCTCTTTCTTTTCCATTAGCAAAACTGGCAAATGAGAGGATGCCATATTTGAAAATCTGTTTTCTTTACACAGGGCTTGAGAAATAGTACTCACCAATACCAAAAGTGGCATTTAATGTATGCTTTTCTATAAGGACTGGAAATGAGGAGTTTTTTCTCTGTTTAAAGAGTTTGGATTATCTGACACTTTGATCAAAGCAATGAGTGAATTTCAGGAGCAGTGAACAACGCCATCTTCCACCTAGAACTCTTTGTTTCTTGCCAGGCTTAAGAGTGAGAATCTGAATTGAAAAAAAAGAAATCCTCCATCTCCCCTTTCTTATGCCTGAGAGGTGGAGAACAAGAAGAAGGGGTTAGAAAAATTTTATTTCTCAAGCAATCCACACCCCAGAATAAAGAGCATAATTTTATGTTAGCAGTGTTTGTTAACTAGTTTGGTCTGACTTCTAAACCTAGGCTTTTCACCATTGTATATATATATATGGCAAACCACTCCAGTATTCTGGTCTGTGAAATCCCATGGACAGAGGAGCCTGATGAGCCACAGGCCATAGTCCATGGGGTCCAAAAAGATTTGGACATGATTTAGCAACTAAAACGACAATATGGCAATGTATATGTATATATATGTATATGGCAAAGCATTCCTTATACCCAAAGGGGCGCTTATGGCTTAGTCACCCTACATACGTGGGAAGACACCATTGCAGCCCTTCTTTTCAATATGGGATATTCCCTTTGCATGGAAGACCCCTTCTGCCCTGCATATACACACTTGGTTGGTGGAATCCCACTACTGGGCATATACCCTGAGAAAACCATAATTCAAAAAGATGCTTGAACCCCAGTGTTCATTCCAATACTATTTACAATAGCTAGGGTTTGGAAACATCTCCAGTGACCATTAACAGATGAACATATAAGGAAGATGTGGTACATATATGTTTGTAAAATGGAATATTGCTCACCATTTGGTATCTTTTAGAAGTTCCTGATTATTAGTTTTCTATGGAAGCTTAACAAATTATCACAGTTTTGTAGCTTAAGACAACATAAATTTGTTATAATTTTGTAGACCAGAAGTCTGATGTGGATCTTACTAGGAGAAAATAAAGGAGTTGGCAGGCAGGCCTGGGTTTCTTTTTGGAGGTTGTAGGCAAAATCTGTTTCCTTGCTTTATCCGGCTATTGACATTTTTTCCTTCATGGCTCTCTTCCATTTTCAAAGTCATCAATGGTGTTGGTTCCTTTTCACATTTTATCACCCCCACCTCAGCTTCCATCATTCCATTTCTTTCTCTGTCTTTGATTTTTCTTCTGCCTCCTTCTTCCACTTCTAAAAATCCTTTGTGATTACACTGGACCTGGCTCAGAGTGTGAAGATTCTGCCTCCAATGGAGGAGACCCAAGTTTTGATCCTTGGGTCGGGAGGATTCCCTGGAGCAGGGAATGGCTATCTACTCCAGTATTCTTGCCTGGAGAATCCCATAGACAGAGAAGCCTGGCGGCTACAGTCCATGGGATCATAAAGAATCAGACATGACTAAGCAAACAGCACTTTTACTTCCAGTTCTTCCAGATAATCCAGGATAATCTCAAGGTTAGCTGATTAGCAAACCTAATTCCATCTGCAACCTTCATTTTTTTCCTTGTCATGTAACATGACATATTCATAAATACTGAGGATTAGGTTGGCTTAGCTGGTAAAGAATCTGCCTGCACTGCAGTAGACTTGGGTTCGATCTCTGGGTTGGGAAGGTCCCCTGGAGAAGGGAAAGGCTACCCACTCCAGTATTCTGGCCTGGAGAATTCCATGGACTGTATAGTCCACGGGCTTGCAAAGAGTCGGACACGACTGAGCGACTTTCCCTTTCACCTCAGGTTATACACTTAATTGGTGGGGGCCATTATTCTGGTCTTTCCCTTGCTGATTTCCCTTAACATTGACCAGACAGTGGTAAATAAGAGTCATTAATGCAGAAGAGGGTGCTTTAAAAGGAGAAACAAGACAACTTCTTACAGAGCACGTGATGAATAATTTCTCATCAACACTTCATAGGGAATTGGGAGTACAGGGAGTCACTCTCTCATGTTTTTATGTCTGCAGCAGCTAGAACAGAGTTGTGATAAAGAATAAAATCTCAAATACCATTCCCTGAATAGGGAGATTGTCATGATCAGAAAAGAAGATTTTGGCCACAGAAATGTGAGTCATTGTATTAAAAAACTCTCCCTTGGGCTTCCCTGGTGGCTCAGTGGTAAAGAATCCTTCTGCCAATGCAGGAGACATGGGTTTGTTTCCTGATCCGGGAAGATCCCACATACCCAGGAGCAGCTAAGCCCAAGCACCACAACTATCAAGCCTGTGCTCTAGACCTGGGAGCTGCAACTACTGAAACCTACCCTCCTAAAGCCTGTGCTCTGCCATACGAGGAGCTACCGCAATGAGAAAGCTGTGCACTGCAACTGGAAAGTAGTCCCCACTCCCCACAACTAAAGAAAAATCTGTGCAGCAGCAAAGACCAAGCACAGCCAAAAATTAAATAAAAAATTGCTCGCCACATCTAGAGAAAAACCTGTGCAGCAGCAAAGACTGAGCACAGCCAAAAATTAAATAAAAATTAAGTTAGTTTTGAAAAAGCCCTCCCTTTAAGCTGACAGGTTATTATTATTTTTTAATAAAAAAATCTTTTGGCTTCTAGATGAAAATGTCCCTCAAATTTCTAGTTACCTAGAAGCAGTTTTCTCCAGGATCTTTTGGAAATGAAATGAAGGATATGGAGAGGCAGAAAAAAGCAGCCAAAAGCCAAAAAGAAAAAACAAAGAAGCTTAGGGGGAGTGTTATGTTTGTTTGGAATCTTTTTAAAGCTGTCAACAGTATTTGGGGCAGTCTGGGGACACAGAGGGAGGCTACTAAGTCCTGTGTCTACCAGGGCAGAATGAGAGATGCTGTGTCTCACTGACCGAAGTTGTTCGGAAGCCAATCTTTCTTCTCCCGGGGTGGAGCGGGGGGGGGGGGGGGGGGGGCGGAATCCTTCTTCTTTAACCTGAAAGACAAGAATAAAATGAAGGAGGACAGTGGAAATACAGCCTAGGGAGCATCAGAGGTAATAGCATTCTTAAAGAAATCCTTAACAATATGAAAATATGGCTGAGAGTATGGTAGACTTAAGTGAGAACTTTGCAGAGAAGATGCAATGAGTGCTACAGATTCATCTGCAACCTGTATGTTTCTATAAAAACAAAAACATACAGCTCTTTAAGCTACTGCTTTGGGAGTCACAGAATGTCGAAAGGTCAATCATTTCAGAGAGCCAGACAAATTTTAAAAGAAGCACTGTATCTGAACTGAGCATCTGCTGGTTGCCAACCAAGCATTTTTTGCCCCAGAATAGATATTTTGTCATGGTTTTTGTTCCATGGGGTTGGGTGGCATGAGTTTGGTCCCTACATTCCCTACTTACCTTCCAAGTGACCCCAAGCACTGTATTTAGCATCTATATATCTTCTGTGTAAAATAGGAATAAAAACACACCCTCTCTTACCGTGCAGTGTGGAGATGAATGTGAGGTGGTGCATATCAAACACTTAACACATCTCAGTATACATCGTTGGAATCGTTGTGAGCTGCAACTCTATCATATTATTATTTTTATGGTTAGTTGAACTCGTTCACTGGAGAGGCATACCTTTAGCAGTAGCTGGAGGTCTTCCCTGGTGGCTCAGGGGAAAAGAATCCACCTGCAGTGCAGGAGGTGACAGTTCGATAACTGGGTAGGGAATATTCCCTGGAAAAGGAAATGGCAACCCATTCCAGTATTCTTGCCTGGAGAATTTCATGGAACCAGGAGCCCTGGCAGGCTACATTCTGTGGGGTTGCAAAAGAGTCAGACATGACTGAGCAACTAAACAACAACATCAGTAGCTGGAGTACTGCTGTCTGATCTTGTCCTGTGTATGTGCTCAGCCATGTCTGACTCTTTGCAACCTATGGACCGTAGCCTGCCAGGCTCTTCTATCCATGAGGTCTCCCAGGCTAGAATACTGAAGTGGGTTGCCATTTCTTCCTCCAGGAGATCTACCCAACCCAGCGGAACTTCCTGACCCAAGGGTTGAAACTGGGGCTCTAGCATCTCCTGCATTGCAGGTAGATTCTTTTGCCCGTGAGCCACCAGGGAAGCCTTACCTAAGAGTTAACTTGCAGATATAAACAAGCTCCTCTTTCCACTAGCCAGGAGACTGACTTCAAAGCTGAGGCTCTCTAAACGCTACAATTTGAGTTTGTACTACTTTTGGTTTGACTGTGAAATTGTGATATGCTAGAGCTTAACTCATCCAGCCTTACTTTATCTATTTTCCCTTGCAGCCAGTTTTGGCATTAGCTATATCTTAAAGCTGGTTTCATACTCCATTGTATCAAAGGTTAGAGGTCAGTCTGAAACATGGCAGGAGTGGATAGTGATAGAGTTTGTCACCTCGACTCCCCGTTTTTACAGTGTGAAGCATTTTAGAAACACTAACCTCAGGGGGGTTCTCAGATTATTTCTGTTTTGAATCAGTCCCTCCAGTCTGGGCGGTAAAAGGCAAGCAGGGAGTTTAAATGAACTTATTCAAATTCAGAAACAGAGCACTTTTCGAAACTGATGTTCATAGTTAGAACTTAATTCTTCACTCCTTTTCTGACATCCCCCTCTTTCTTGGCCTTCTCTGGAATCAAAGACATTCTCTGACATTTATAAATCATCTACTGATATATCTAGAAGGAAACATCATTTAAATACAATATTTGTTAATGTTCTTCCTCTTTTTGATGGGTGGAGATTTTGTTTACTGGACAGAGTGCACCAAGAGGCAAAGAAGGGAAAAATCTTGTCCAGGATTGTCTATAGTTATGGAAACGGAAAGAGGTGCAAAGATTTCTTTGTTAACTAGTCAACAGTGGTCCAAGAGAGAGACTCTACATGCTTGGTTTTGGAGGGTGATCAGTTCACAACTAATGTTGAATATTCATTTTTATTTTTTTAAAGTAATATTTTCAACAGACTCTCTCTCCCCAAACCCAGGAAGCTTCTAGGGCTGACATCTTTCTAAGATGGATTAGAAAGACAAGAAGGAGGAGGAGAGGGATAAGGAAAAACACATCTGTCAAAACTGAAAATCACAATGTTTATTATTTCCATTACCATTTTTTCCCCTAGGATAAGAAAACACATTAGTAATTTGAATACAGTTTTAATATGTGCTTTTGAATTACAGATAAACATGATAATGAGTGTGGCTTGCTTTGACCAGGGTATCTCCAGTACTAGTGGTGTAGTCTAATCAAAAGGGATTTCTTTTTCATCAATGTCCCTGAATTACAGTGTTTCACTGAGCTTTTGAATTTGACATAAAAGGAATTGTCCTATTGCTTGTGAATTGTCGTTTTTTTTTCTTTTTTTCAGTTCAGTTCAGTTCAGTCGCTCAGTCGTGTCCGACTCTCCGCGACCCCATGAATCACAGCACGCGAGGCCTCCTTGTCCATCACCAAATCCCAGAGTTCACTCAAACTCATGTCCATTGAGTCAGATGACATCCAGCCATCTTATTCTCTGTCGTCCCCTTTTCCTCCCGCCCCCAATCCCTCCCAGCATCAGAGTCTTTTCCAGTGAGTCAACTCATCGCATGAGGTGGCCAAAGTATTGGAGTTTCAGCTTTAGCATCAGTCCTTCCAATGAACACCCAGGACTGATCTCCTTTAGAATGGACTGGTTGGATCTCCTTGCAGTCCAAGGGACTCTCAAGAGTCTTCTCCAACACCACAGTTCTAAAACATCAATTCTTCAGCGATCAGCTTTCTTCACAGTCCAACTCTCACATCCATACATGACCACGGGAAAAATCATAGCCTTGACTAGACGGACCTTTGTTGGCAAAGTAATGTCTCTGCTTTTTAATATGCTATCTAGGTTGGTCATAACTTTCCTTCCAAGGAGTAAGCATCTTTTAATTTCATGGTTGCAATCAGCATCCGCAGTGATTTTGGAGCCCCAAAATATAAAGTCTGACACTGTTTCCACTGGTTCCCCATCTATTTCCCATGAAGTGATGGGACCAGATGCCACGATCTTCGTTTTCTGAATGTTGAGCTTCAAGCCAACCTTTTCACTCTCCTCTTTCACTTTCATCAAGAGGCTTTTTGGTTCTGCTTCACTTTCTGCCATAAGGGTGGTGTCATCTGCATATCTGAGGTTATTGATATTTCTCCCAGCAATCTTGATTCCAGCTTGTGCTTCTTCCAGCCCAGCGTTCCTCATGATGTACTCTGCATATAAGTTAAAGAAGCAAGGTGACAATATACAGCCTTGACGTACTCCTTTCCCTATTTGAAACCAGTGTGTTGTTCCATGTCCAGTTCTCACTGCTGCTTCCTGACCTGCATACAGGTTCCTCAAGAGGCAGGTCAGGTGGTCTGGTATTCCCATCTCTTTCAGAATGTTCCACAGTTTATTGTGATCCACACAGTTAAAAGCTTTGGCATAGTCAATAAAGCAGAACTAGATGTTTTTCTGGAACTCTCTTGCTTTCTCCATGATCTAGAGGATGTTGGCAATTTGATCTCTGGTGCTTCTGCCTTTTCTAAAACCAGCTTGAATATCTGGAAGTTCACGGTTCACTTATTGCTGAAGCCTGGCTTGGAGAATTTTGAGCATGACTTTACTAGCATGTGAGATGAGTGCAATTGTGCGGTAGTTTGAGCATTCTTTGGCATTGCCTTTCTTTGGGATTGGAATGAAGACTGACCTTTTCCAATCCTGTGGCCACTGCTGAGTTTTCCAAATTTGCTGGCATATTGAGTGCATCACTTTCACAGCATCATCTCTCAGGATTTGAAATAGCTCAACTGGAATTCCATCACCTCCACTAGCTTTGTTCTTTTGATGCTTTCTAAGGCCCACTTGACTTCACATTCCAAGATGTCTGGCTCTAGGTGAGTGATCACACCATCGTGACTATCTTGGTTGTGAAGATCTTTTTTGTACAGTTCTTCTGTGTATTCTTGCCACCTCTTCTTAATATCTTCTGCTTCTGTTAGGTCCATACCATTTCTGTCCTTTATCGAGTTGAAGTTTACCTAACTTTTTGCTGAAATAAGACATACTTCCACCCACTATGTTCTTGATCTTATTTATAATTCTGCAAAGTGAGGCATCTTTTACCAAGCCACTCTCTCCAGCAGAAACTTTGAGGGCCAGATACCAGTTTAGAGATTTTTGTTCTTCAAATTGTCTTGAGCCCCTGTCTAATTTGCAGTGGTGGGCAGGGAGTGGCAGTTTAATATCACTTCCTAGTAAGAATGATTATTTTTTTTCTCTCTCTCTCTTTTAAATGAAGATGAAATGTAGGAAGTCTCTGACATTCTTCTGATGCTTACCAGGCAGCAGTGGTGGCACCATCCTTCCTGATAGGTGACTTGCTTTGGGAAGACTTCAAACAGTGGGGACTCCCTATGCAACTACCATCTATTCTGTGTCTGAGTACCTATTTTCCAGAGACATGTCCATCCCCAGTGACACCTGGATGGCTGCAATCTACAAGTGCCTCAGGGAGCATTTCTTGAACTGCATCTAATGTGAAAGACCAGGTTTTAGTCTTTATTTCCAAAGAAAGAAAAGATGCACAAACACAAGTCTGATCAGGAAAAGCAATTTACTAAAACGTTTTTATGTATTTATTCATATTCATTCAAAAATTTTTTTATTTTTTAACCTTTTTATTTTATATTGGACTACAGTTGATTAGGGCTTCCGTAGTAGATCAGCGGTAGAGAATCTTCCCATAATGCATGAGATGCGGTTTCCATCCTGGGTTGGGAGGATCCCCTGGAGGGGGGAGTATAAAGCCACTCCAGTATTCTTGACTGGAGAATCCCATGGACTGAGGATCCTGGCAGGTTACAGTCCATAGAGTCGCAAAGAGTTGGGCATGACTGAAGCAACTGATCATAGCACAGCACAGCACAGCATAGCACAGTTTATTAACCATATTGTGTTAATTTCAGGTATACAGCAAAGTGATTCAGCTGTACATACACATGTATCTATTATTTCTCAAACACTTTTCTCAATTAGGTTGTTACAGAATATTGAGCAGAATTCCGTGTGCTATATAGTAGGTCCCTTTTGGTTAACATGCCAATCCCAAACTAAGTAAATGTTAGTCACTTAGTCATGTCCAACTCTTTGTGACCCCATGAGCTATAGCCTGCCAGGCTCCTCTGTCCATGGGATTCTCCAGGCAAGAATACTAGAGTGGATTGCCATTCTCTCCTCCAGGGGATCTTCCCCACCCAGGGATCGAACCCTGGTCTCCTTCATTGTAGGCAGATTCTTTACTGTCTGAGCCACCAGGGAAGCCCTCTCCCTCTTTAACTATCCTCCCCGCCTCTCCCCCCCACCTATTCCCGTAGTGACCATAAGTTCATTCTCTGTTTTGTAAATGAGTTCATTTGTATCACCTTTTTATTTTAGGTTCTGTATATAAGCAATACGGAGAAGGCAATGGCACCCCACTCCAGTGCTCTTGCCTGGAAAACCCTATGGACAGAGGAGCCTGGTGGGCTGCAGTCCATGGGGTCGCTAAGAGTTGGGCATGACTGAGAGACTTCACTTTCAATTTTCACTTTCATGCATTGGAGAAGGAAATGGCAACCCACTCCAGTATTCTTGCCTGGAGAATCCCAGGGACTGGGGAGCCTGGTGGGCTGCTGTCTATGGGGTTGCACAGAGTCGGATACGACTGAAGTGACTTAGCAGCAGCAGCATATAAACAATATCATATGATATTTCTCTTTCTCTGCCTGACTTACTTCACTCAGGATGACAATCTCTAGGTCCACCCTTGTTGCTGCAAATAGTATTATCTTTTTATTTTTAATGGTTGAGTAATCCTGGGTGTTCATTGGAAGGACTGATGCTAAAGCTGAAACTCCAATACTTTGGCCACCTCATGTGAAGAGTTGACTCACTGGAAAAGACTCTGATGCTGGGAAAGATTGGGGGCGGGAGGAGAAGGGGACGACAGAGAATGAGATGGCTGGATGGTATCACCGACTCGATGGACATGAGTTTTAGTGAACTCTGGGAGTTGGTGTTGGACAGGGAGGCCTGGCGTGCTGTGATTCATGGGGTCGCAAATAGTCGGACACAACTGAGTGACTGAACTGAACTGAACTGAACTGAATATTCCATTATATATACACACACACACACACACCACATCTACTTTATCCATTCTTCTGTGATGAATATTTAGACTGTCTCCATGTCTTGGCTATTATAAATAGCACTGCAATGGACATTGGGGAACATGTATCCTTTTGGATTATGTTTCTTGCTGGTTATATGTCCAGGAGTGGGATTGTGGGATCATATGGTAGCTCCATTTTTTGTTTCTTAAGGAACCTCCATACTGTTCTCCATAGTGGCTTCCCCAATTTATATTCCTACCAACAATGTAAAAGAGTTGCCTTCTCTCTACACTCTCTCTACCATTTCTTGTTTGTGGACTTTTTTTGATGAGACCTATTCTGATTGGTGTAAGGTGATATCTCATTGTAGTTTTGACTTATATTTCCCTAATAATTAGATGTTGAATATCTTTTCATGTGCCTCTAGGCTATCTGTATGTCTTCTTTGCAGAGGTCTCTACTTAGGTCTTCTGCACCTTTTTTGATTGGGTTATTTGTTTTGAGGATATTAAGCTGCATGAGCTGTTTGCAAACTTCAGAGACTAATCCCTTGTTGGTTGCATCATCTGTAGATATTTTCTCCCATTCTGTGGGTTGTCTTTTTGTTTTGTTTATGGCTTCCTTTGCTGTGGAAAAGTTTTTGAGTTTAATTAAGTCCCATTTGTTTATTTTTGTTTTGATTTCCATTACTCTGGGAGACAGATCGAATAAGATAATGCTGGGATTTATACAATGGAGGAAACACAGCTAGAGAGTTTTAAAATACTTTCTTTCAATTTGTATACTTCTGTCACTATGGACAGGTAATAGCAGTTGAAAGGCCATCATTAGTGCCTGAACAAACTTTGAATAGCACTGACCTAGGTCCCTTGGTAGAAGGTCACCTTAGTTCTACTCTCTGGACCAGCTAACATCCTTACCGAGCCATGTGATGGAAACTGATATTCAAAGTCCTCTCAAGTTGCTTTGTGAAGGAATTTTCTGTAACAATTCTGCATGCCACCTTGCTCACAGCCCAGTCAAAGTGCTCTGAAATGAGGGCTTGCCTTATTACCTGCCTTTGATTATGAGGTGTTTTCCTGTTCAGAGGATGCCCTCTGGATTTTCTGCTTCATCTTGCTTAAAATGTTTGAATTTAAGAATTTAGAGAATTTGGCAAAAGTCCCAAGTTCCTTTTGAATTTCTCCCAAGTGACATAAGGACAAACATGCAACTGAGTTTAGAAAGAATAGGGCTACATAGTTTGGCAGAGTAGATATGTAAATCAAGCATTAATAACAATTCTGGGCTATATTAATTCACATTCATATATAAGCAATGAAACTTCTGGGCTGTGGGAAAAAATGCAGTTTTAATACAGGAAGCTATTTGTTTCCATATACATGGAAACATCACTTTAGAAAGGATGGCAACAGCCACAAACCTGATAATAAATAAACCTGTTCTTAGAGTTTTATTCTGCAAAACCAACTACTAGAAAACTATGTCTTTCCAATGTGTGCTATTATTCCTGCTATGTCTTAATTGTACAACTTGACAAGTTTCTAATTTTTTTTTGTTAGCTTTTTTCTTTCTATTCAATTTTTTATTTCTCCTAACTCTTTTTGTTGTGAAATTAAGAACTCAGTAGTACTCAACAGGGATTTAGTGGGTGTTTGACGAATCTTTCTGAAGCCATTTTTGGCATTTAGGACAAATCCTATTCTATGATTACTGAGAATTTGACAAAGTCAAACTCTCTCTCATATGTATTTATAGAATAAGAAGGGTAACTGATTGATAGGATTTTCATCACTTAACTAAATATAGCTCTGACTTAAAAACAATGAACATCTATTTGGCAACTAATCTTATCCTGAGGCAAAATATTTTAGAGTTGGTAAACTCAGAAGAATTCAAGGGAAAAAATGGAGGCTTGCTAGTAGGCAAAGAGAAAGTGTACTCATCTCCCATCTTTTATTGGAAGGTAGATTTCAGGTGGTATGTCATAAAATAAATCAGTTACTTGAATTAAGGGTCACTTCACAATATTTACTTAGCATTTAGTGATCTCTAAGCTGAAGCACTTTGAGGAAAGAGCAATACAAATTTTCAACCTATTAATTTCCAGAAAAATCATCTCTGCCTAAAAACAAGACACAAAAATTCACTTTAGGAATGACTTGTCTGTTGTGCTAAGAAACTTATGTGGATGCCTTTCATTGTTTTCAGATGAATGTGAAATAATTTTCTACATCTGTGCAAGGTGTGGATTGAGGAAGTCTCATAAACATCATCTCAATCAGGCCAGTGCCCCACAGTTACTGCAGTTTTTGATAAAAGGGAGCTTTTTGGTATTTTTCTCTTCTTTTACTTTTAGAGACGAGAGGAACAGAGAAGGACATTTTGTCTGGCAGAAGAATCAGGGAATGGTTCAAGGCAGGCTCTTTGGGATGTCTTAGAATTAAGACTGACCCCACCCATGGTGAGGTCATTTCTATTCACACCTCTCCATGAATCAGAACACCCCACCTTAAAAATATCAAGGTATACACAAGAAAGGAAAGAAACCTGTAAACCTCACCCTGTGTTTTTGAAAGGCTAACAACAAAATGAATGTTTCCATTATCTAGAGTCATTTATTTAGGGAAGAAGCTTATCCAGAGGATATTTCTAGCAATAATAGCTCCAATAGAACAAGGCAAAAATGAAAGCTAGGGTTCTGAATTTTTGCATTAGGCTTTACAGGAACTCCACGGTGGTCAATAGGTTTCTGATTCCCTGAATGATTTAGAGTGCTGACTCTTTTGTTAAGTTCCCTACTGAATATTCCATCCCGTTTTTGCACACTAGGACCTGTGCTAAGTTTGTGGGACAATTAAAGCAAGCTCCTTCCTGTCATCTGTACCCAATCTGGAGAAGGGAGATAGATAATTACTTACAGGACATAATAAGAGGTAGAGATATTATAGGAGCGCCCAGGAAAGGTATATAATCCTAGGTTTAGAGTTTCCAAGATGGCACCCAGAAGGTGGTGATATCGCCCTTGGAATTAAATCAATAGATTGAAGTTCTAAGATGGGCATCTTAGAAGATGAATACTAGTTAACCAGATGGAGAAGGACTTCACACTGGAAAGTGGGCGAACAAATAGATGTACTGAAAAGGCAAGTTGGGTTCTGGGAACTGCAGCAGAGGAGAATAGCACGGGAGGAAAGCAGAGCATGTCCTAAGTCTATAAAACTGGAGAAGGAACAGAAGACTCTCAAGGAGGAACAAGACACAGATTTATGTTGTAAATAAATTTTATGAATAACAGGGTGGAAATAGCTATTAGAGTGATTTTATTCGAGTTCTCATCAATAGTGCATCTCTGAATCCTATACCTAATTTGACCTATTTCATGTCAGTGACTTGTGACCAGTAATCTTTCCCAACTTTTTGATAACACATGTGGGGAGGGAGAGGGAAGAAAAGCAGACAGCAAAGAAGGCTCAACTTCTGGTAGAAAGAACTACAGTCATCCCTGGTACTGGCAGGGGTTTGGTTCTAAGACTGGCCAGCCCCCTTCTTTCATGCAATAAATAAAAAAATCTAGGAATGCTCAAGTCCCTTATATAAAATGCCTCAGTAAACTGACCCTTCTTATCTGTGTCTTCTACATCTGGGAATTCAACCAAATAAGATGGTTCCACTGAATATGGGTTGTAGAAACCTCAGACATGGAGGCAGACTATATTTAGCCAGGTTTTGCAGCTGCAGGCTCCTCAGGCTACTTGGGCAACCTGAGTAGGATATACAGGGATGTAAACTTCATTCACCATTCCTGTGGAGGACTGGTCTTCTCTGCATGTGTATCGTAGCTGTCACTCTAGGCTGCCATGACCCAAACTGATCCTGTAGATCTGCAGTATGAAAAATTTGGATTTATGGAAATGCAAAATGTAATGCCCTAACCAGAACCTACCAAATCAGAAATTGCATTTTAACAAGATTTCCAGGTAATTTTCATGCCATGAAATTTGAGAAGCACTAGTTTAGAGCAATGTTTTTCAAGTTTTTAAACCAAGACCTTCTCACACGGCCAGAAATTCGTTTTACATTGTGGCCTAGAAAATGTGCACACGTGTGCACATGCAGCCAAAGAAATAGTTTTCAGGAGGTAAATTCTGGTCTATATTCTGCCATGCTATCAAACAAACAAACAAACAAGAAAACCAAAAAACAAAAAAAATCCTCTCCCACTAAACCTACTCAACATCTACTCCATTGATTTCATAATTCACTAATAGTTTGTGACATATTTGTTTTGTGCTCTGAATGAAGGAAGAGGAGACAAATATTTGTAGGAAAAAAATTAGAATCATGTTTAGTTTAATAACTTAAAGCATTAGTGATATGTTTTTGGTTGAAATTTTATGTATCCTAAAATTATTGTTTCTTGCTAGGATATTTTTCTTGATATGAAAAAAGTCTGACCACATGATATCATTCCATGTTCTGATATTTAATACCACCTGATTACAGTTGAGAGTCATTGTTCTAGAAGAGTATTTCTCAAACTATTTTTGATAGTAGTGCAGATTGGCAGAGGAAAAGACCCCACGGCCCACTTATTCTATCCATTCCCACTCTAGAGAGGGAAGGGAATACAGTAATAAGAGGGAACGTGTCACTGTATAAGCAAATTTTTGTGGTTTGCCTTAGCAGAGTGGTGGAGATGACTCGTCTTTGAATCACAATGTATACATGACTTAAAGTCTGGTGATTGCAAAATTATGGTCCTCAAAAACTGTTGATGGAAGCATATATCACTATACACTCTGGGGTTAACCAAACAAGCCACAACAAAGTCCAATGTAAATGAAGAAGCTAAGCCAAGAGTAATTCATAAGTACAAGGCACTTGGAAACCATTGCCGAGTTAAGACCACATTGATAACCAAGCATGCTTCCTGAAGACTGCAGGCACTCTGCAAGTTGTGCTCAATTAGTTACACAACCTTGTCTGTGTTACGTGGCAGTGTAGGACCTCTTGCTGCTGCTGCTGCTAAGTAGCTTCAGTCGTGTCCGACTCTGTGTGACCCCATAGACGGCAGCCAACAGGCTCCACCGTCCCTGGGATTCTCCAGGCAAGAACACTGGAGTAGGTTGCCATTGCCTTCTCCAAGGACCTCTTAGAGTCATCTACTTTTGAGTTTAGTAGAAGAAACCCTACTAAAGCAAGAGTTTAATTTTGCAAATACATCATTTTTATGACTTTAATTCATTTAGAAGGTGGCCAGTATGTAATCTTTGAATGTATGTAGTAACAGTATATGAATGAGGTTTCTTTTAACTTGTAAGAACCAAAGAAAGAGTGTGCATTATCAGTGAGGTAAAATGTGGATTGTAATCCATATTTTCTGAACTACCACTTGGTAATCATTCATTAGCAAGGAATTTTCTGTTTTTTTAAGGTCATTTTTGTTGTTGTTCTTTTTATTTTATTGCCTGTTTTTCATAGAGTAAGGAAAACCCACTGAGTTGTGCTTGGGAACTAAACCTGAGTAATTCCACATATTGTACATTTAGCCTTGTCTGGGCCAGGGATTGCTAAAAGGTTTCATCTCATGAGAGAAGTCTGACTGATTTGTAATGGATGTCTGAGGGGTTGTGTTGAAGCCAGAAGGGGTGTCTTGATTGGTTAAGGATGTTGGACATGACATTGAATAGTGGAAAGGCAGCTGAATGCCTTCTCATGTCCGTCCCGCTACAGGCTCTCCTCTCTTAAACTCTGAGGCTGGACACGGGTCCTCTGTCTTTTTGTTGAGGTCTGCTTCTGGAATATTATTCATTAAACTTTGACTTCCTCCTCACCGTGTCCAGATTCAGCAAAGGATTGCAGATAAAAGATAGGATGTTCAGTTAAATCTGAATGTTAATAGATAATAAATACATTATTATATAACTATGTCCCAGATGTTGCAAAGGACATACTTATACAAAATATATTGGCTATCTGAAATGAAAATTTAATTGGGTATCCCCCACTTTTATTTGCTAAGTCTGGTTCCTTATATTCAGCATTTAGAGTACTTAACAGTGTTAGTATCTGAATGTATATGTCACTTACCTCTGACTTCTTCAGGGTGTGCAAACTTGCACACAGGATAGTTTTGTGTATCCCAGAGTGACCCAAGGTAAATATACAAACTAATCCTGAATTACAAGAGATCGATAAATCCTAGGAATGTGTCAAAGGACTGTGGGGAGAGATTTAAAGGATTAGGGGGGTGAGTGGAATGTAGGAGTCAGGAATGTTCAATATTGTAGGTTGGGATTAAGCTATTTGAAGGAGCTTGAGGTGGGCAAAAACCAGTGGGCTTAGAGGTGACTCTTAGGGTGGAATTTAAAAGGAGAAAAGCAGTGCAGCACTGAGTTTGATTCTTTCAAACCTGCAACTACGTCCACATTAGGAGTTTCTGGAACAGGGGGAGGGAGAAAGGATAAGGTATTTCTTAAAGTTCAGACTGGCACTCAGCTTGGAATGGAGATTATAATTCTATGCGTGATGCTGAAATAGGGTGTCGGTAATCTTTGGAGTCCTGCCAAAGCATTCCAAAAAATATCCTTAACAATTTAGAAAAGAGGGATGGGGAGAAAACATTTAAACACCAAATGCTAGGAGTGCTTCTTTGTGCTTTCTCTCTCATCACTCTCTTTTTCTTTTAATCTCATATTTCACTCTATCAGGTATTGGGTTTCTAGGAATAAAATCTAATTGCTGATGTTTGTGTCAATTGAATTATGTATATGTGTGGGTATGCATATATGAATATAGTTTAATTTAAAACCATGATCGTTTTGGTTATAATTCAGAAGCATCCTAAGCCTTGTAAGGCAAAGCAACAGAAAGACTGAGATCGGAGTTTAGCCAAAGGTTAAATTTGTGACCAGCCATGGAAAGATTCATAGTTAAGCACTACTATTAAGAATCATTTCCCCAGTGGTTTCACTAGATTTTCTGTGTGCTGAAGAGTTACACTGTAATATGTCAGATCTTAGTCATCTCGGTAAATTGCAAGAAATGAACAAGGTATGTCATGACTGTAGATCGGAACAGTGATTGAGTGTATTATGTGTCTGAATTTGCAATCCGTGTTTGACTTAAAGCTTCTCAAAAAATCTAACACAGATCTTTCTGTTGTCTTATTGGCATGTTTTATTAAGCACTGAAATTACCTGCAGAGTGCCTAAGAACTGCAAAGGAAATAGGGTTAAAGATATTCATCCGATCACTTTCACATCAAGTTTAGATATTTAGCAGGTTAGAAAAAAGTGTGCCTTCCAGCCCCCAAATGAAGCCACTGTAAACTGGCTGTCTTACCTTGCCTTCTTAGACCTCTCCCTCCCCGCGTCTCTTTTCCCCTCTTTCTCCTCTCTCTCGCTTTCTTTCTTTCTCTCCCTCTAAACTGTTTTCACCCTATGAAATGGTCATTTTTTCATTACTTACTGCAACGTACCCAGGAGGATGAAGGCAGGGGAAACAGATTATGTGCTAGGCAGCTGGATTTCCTCTAAAGCTTTTTCCTTTGAATGAAGCTTCCTCCTTTCACAGGTTTATAAACAGCTCTTCCTGTGATTTTGCAGCACAGACTATGGTGAGTCCTCCCGCCAGCTCAGTGCAGCCAGGTGCTAAGCATCTGCCGCAGGGAGCTAGTGCCTTTGTGAGATGCGTGTGTTACCCTATCGGCATTCTGTCATCCTCCAGGGAACTGGAAGGGTGACTATAACTCTCACATCCCCACTTGGTCTTGCAGGTAGCAAGAATATCACATTAATGTGAAATGCTGATGCTCTGCTTCTGCTTTGCTTTTTTTTTCCCCCTGATAATCTTATCACAGTGATATCAAACGAAGCAGGAAACCTAGCCTAGGTAGTACGTTATTGCTCTCTGGCCAAGAGATCCTGGAGAATAGAGCAGGGAGTTTTTCTCTTATGTGATGAATGAAGTCAAGTACCCTTTTCTTCATTAAAATTTCATTTTCAATGTAACTCGAATTTCTGGCACAGTCAGAAAAACATACTGAGAGTAATCATTCTAGTTGGAGAATCTTGCTAGCCCAAGGAGATACATGTATAATGGAATGAGTTAGCAGCTAGTCCTTATTCTAAAGGCAAAAACAAATATTTAAGGAGTCATCCCATAGCCATGATTATTGACTTCTGGATTGTCCAACTACTACAATGGCATGAAACTTAGATCAGTGGGTAGCAGAGCAAATATTCTATCTTATTAATTCAGGATTTGATTTGTAAATCACAGTAATAATTTTTCACAAATGGCAGACCTGGCGATATCAAAACTAACCCTGTCTCATATTTCTGCATGATTGCACCCCAGTCTAAGGGTATGCCAGATGCACCTCACTGCGTATGCTTTATACAGTAGAAAACTGTGCATGTTGAATTTTAATAAAACAAGCTATGTTTTAACTCTGTGATGGTGAAAAAAGTGATCCAACATAGTTGTCATATAGGTTGAACTCAGGCTTGCTATCATTCAGACTGGATAGTACAATGAGATGGTTCCAACTAGATATTCCATTCTAGAGAATCAGGTAACCCAATCTTTCCTCATTGCCAATTCACCCTTGTAAGAATAACATCTATGAGGTCAGGCTTTGTATGTTACTCATCTCTGTATTTTGGGCTACAGTTAACTTGGACCCAGGAGGCAGGTATTCAGTAGCTTTGTTGAATAAATGAGTTGGGTCTTGATAAATGCAAGTGAACTTTGGACATTTAGGTCGCTTCCATGTTCTGGCTATTGTAAATAGCTGCAATGAACATTGGGGTGCATGTCATTTTGAATTACGGTTTTCTCTGGGTTTATGCCCAGTAGTGGGAATATCATATGTAGTCATATGGTAGTTCAATCATCAATTTTTTGAGGAACCTCAGTACTTCTCCATAGTGGCTGTATCAATCTACTTTTTCACCAACAGTGCAAGAGGGTTCCATTTTCTCCACACCCTCTCCAGCATTTATTGTTTGCACATTTTCGTGATGGTGGTCTTGTAGACATAGGGGAGGTGAGGAGAGAGTTGGAGTGGATTGGGAGAATGGGATTGACATATATGCACCGCTATATGTAAAAGAAGTAGATAGTGGAAACCTGATTTATAGTGCAGGGAGCTCAGCTCAGTGCTCTGTGATGACCTAGAAAGGTGAGGTGGGGAGTGGGAGGGAGGTCCAAGAGGGAGGGGATATATGTATATAGAGAGCTGATTTATTTTGCTGTACAGCAGAAACTAACAACATGGTAAAACAATGATATCCCAATTTAAAACAGAAAAATTTTAAATGTCAATGAATTTTGTACTTTTGTATTTGTATTTTGCCACATTTAAGGCTGTTAAGGTGGTTATCAATATTGCTCAATATTTATTATCAATAAAATGGTTATCAGTATTATTCTCTCTGGAGTCTTCATCCTGCCATAGTAGCAGAAAAACAATCTCAATTTAGTTTTTTCTGTGCCTTTCTCATCCATTACCGTTATACTTGAGTTGAAGGCCCTATCCAGCTAAAATGGAACTGGGGTCAATGCTCAGGATCTCCTTTCAGGACTGAAGCATCCATTCTCTCAGCTGCCGAGAGTGTTGTCTCTTTACAACTCTCAGCTGGATTCCACTGTGGAACTCGACTTTTATCTTGGGGGCCCCCTTTCAGTCATATTAACAGACATTCTATAGATATTTATGAGTATTACTTCTGTCCCCCATCTTTTCAGTTCAGTTCAGTTCAGTCACTCAGTCATGTCTGACTCTTTGCGACCCCATGAATCACAGCATGGCACCAGGCCTCCCTGTCCATCACCAACTCCCGGAGTTTCCCAAACTCACGTCCATTGAATCGGTGATGCCATGCAACCATCTCATCCTCTGTTGTCTCCTTCTCCTCCCACCCCTCAAACTTTCCCAGCATCAGGGTCTTTTCCAATGAGCCAGTTCTTTGCATCAGGTGGCCAAAGGATTGGAGCTTCAACTTCAGCATCAGTCCTCCATCTTTTACCCTTTCTCTGTTCCAGCCATCTACATCTTCATTCACTGCAGTCAGATCAAAAGCAAAAGTGGTGAAGAACACCCACCTTCCTTCTGTGTTGAAAGACAATAACCAAAAGAGAATAAAAAGGCTTCTGACTTTAGTCAGGAGGCCAGTCAGTTCCTATGAAGAAGATCAACCCACTACTCTCTTCTGAGCAGGTCTCTTCTGCTCCCTTCTCTCCCTTGTCCAAGGAGAAGATTGCAGCTCTTAGTTGGTTGAAGGGTTCACTTCTCAAGGCCTCACAATGACTCATATTATTTTTCAAAAATACAATCTTACTACTTCTAGCACTTCGTTGTAGTTGAAATCTACTTGCCCTCCATAATTCTGTTAAAGCACTATCAATTTCTTCTTTTTGAAAAATCTGGAATCTAAATTAGCATTCTGTGCATGTGGTATTAATAAGTATTTGCTGTTGTTCTTTTCCTTATTTAAATTGTTGCCAATAGCCAGACACAAAATAATAAAATGCATAATTTGAATTATAAAGTTGACATTAGATTCTGAAATTCATCGTTGAACATACCAGTCACACTGATAGGAATATGCAGGCCTCTTTTAACAGCTGCCTGACTTAGGTTTCGCTTATATTTTGAAATTTATAAACATCTTTCTTAGTACCCACAAGAATCTATTTATAATGTTCACACACTTCAATGATTTACTCTAGTCAGCACTTGTAAGTATCTCACTTCCTGGTTAGTTAAGGAGATATCATGAATGAAACTGGTATTATGAATGAAAGGGTTACCAAGGAGAGGAAGCAAACCAATTCCAGGATTCAAGTACTCTGTTCTTTCCTTTCATCTGTTCTGGAGGTGAGTAAGGAAAATGCCCAGGGGATTTGAGGTAAAAACCTTTTGGCTTTATCACTAGAAGGAAACACTTAATCAATAGACATCAATGCATTCAACTGTGGTGATTGTTAAGAAAATGCATATAAAACTAACAGCAATGTACAACCTCATGACTTTTAAATTGTCAAAGATAAATACAATGGTCATTTCTATGCGTTCAGGAAATCGACTCTTTTTACTCAGCTGCTGGGACTGTAAATTGGTCTGCTCTTTCCCAGGTGGCTTAGACAGCAAAGAATCTGCCTGCAATGCAGGAGACCCAGGCTCAATACCTGGGTCCAGAAGATCCCCTGGAGAAGGATATGGCAACCCACTCCAGTATTCTTGCCTGGAGGATTCCATAGACAGAGGAGCCTGGCAGGCTACAGTCCATGGGGTCACAAAGAGTTGGATACGACTGAGTGACTAACATTCTACTTCGGTAGAGTACTTGGATAATTTGGGACAAGAGCCTCAAGACACTTGTTTTCTCTTGATTTAGCAATTTCACAATCAGGAACTTATCCTAAGAAAGCAAAAATTTATATACGAGTATGCTCATTGAATATTTACAACACTGAAAAATTAGAACAAACACAATATCTAGCAATAGAAGGAAGGTCAAACAAATACTGTCATGATTATGCTATGGTATAATATACACCAATTTAATTTTTGAGCAATATTTAATGACATAGAAGATGTTTATGACATTATATTAAATGAAAAGTACTGAATTTATAGAATAATTCAAATTTTTAAGCAAGGAATAACCTTTCTGTGTATAAAAAAAAATTCCAGAAGGAATGAACTCTACAAACACTTTATTCTTGAATTTCTAGCTTTTAGAACTAGGAGACAATAAATTTCTGTGGTTCAAGGAGAAAAATTTTCAGGAGGAAAATGAACCAAACTATGAACAATAAGATAGTAGAATTAAGGGGAGTTTTAATTTTTTCTTTGTAATTTCTATACTTGCAAAAATTTATGGATTGGCTAATTATTGCTTATAATTATGAAGGAACAATAGAAATATTTTTATATAAGTGATATTTGTCTTTAGTGATGACGTTGGTGCCTTAATGTGGTAAGAAAGAAAGCAGTCCAAATGCACTCTTGATGATGGACACATCTGAGGCTCATTTTCACTAAATGCCCTACCAGTCTCTGTTCTGCTCTCAAAGTCTCAGCCCTGGGTTTCTTTGGTGTGTACATACTGTGCATATAGTCTTTAAAACTCAATCTCTCTTTGTTAGGTGACAATGGGAATTGATCTTTTGTTACTCCTTAACGATTACTTGCTAAAATGCTTCATTCATAACTACATATGATTTGGAAAATTCCTACTCTTCTCAGAAACAGCAAATATGTTAATCTATAAGCAGAGCATAGAATTTTGTGGACCATGGTCTTTCTCAACTGCTGTGGCATGAATTTTGACTTATACTCCTGGGGATATTTATGAAAAAGGAATTTGAACCTCATGGAGTAGAGAGAGAAAATGACCACTTCCACAGAAACAATAATACAAAGTTCTTGATTTCTGTGTCTGCTGAATTAGGAAAAGAATTACTTACTGTCAATGGAAATTCATGTAGATATGAATGAAATGCAAGGTTGCAATGTTTAACATTTCTCCAAGGAAATTATTTTATCTGGTTCTGTATACCTTTTAATTTTTTATTTGAAGTATAGTTGATTTATGACATCATATTAGCTTCAGATGTACAGCACAGTGATTCAATAATTTTATGGATTATATGCCATTTAAAGTTATTACAAGAAAATATTTCCCTGTGCTGTACAGTATGTGCTTGGTGCTTATTTCTTTTATACATATTATTTTGTACCTTTGAAACCCTTATGCCCATCTCACCTGTTCCACCTTCTCTCTCCCCACTGGTAACCAATAGTTTGTTTTCCATATATGTGAGTCTGTTTCTGTTTTGTTATATTCCTTCATTTGTTTTAATCATGTTGTTTGTTTAATATTGAATTATATGAGTTGTTTGTATATTTTGGATTTTAAACCCTTGTAGGTCACATCATTTACAAATATTTTCTCCCATTCGGTAGGTTGTCTTTTCACTTTCATTGATGGTTTCCTTGGCTGTGCAGAAGCTTTTAAGTTCAATTAGGTCTCATTTGTTTATTCTTGCTTCTTTGGCCTTTGGAGACTAATCCAGAAAAATATTGGTAGAATGTATGTCAGGGTGTTTTGTCTGATTTCTCTTCTAGAAGTTTTATGGCTTCAGGTCTTACATTTAGGTCTTTAATCCATTTGGAATTTATTTTGCATATGGTGTAAGGAAATGTTTTAATCTTAATTGCTTTACCAGTAGCTTTCCTTGCAATACTTATTGAAGAGATGGTCTTTTTTCCATTGGGTGTTTTTACCTCTGTTGTTGTGGATTAACTGACCATGGATTTATTTCTGTTCCATTGGTCTATGTGTCTACTTTTGTGCCAGTACCATGCTGTTTTGATTACTGTAGCTTTGTAGTCTGCAGTCAGGGAGCATGATACCTCCAGTTTTATTATTTTTTCTTCTCAAGATTGCTTTAACAATTAGGGGTCTTTGGTTGTTCTATAAAAATTTTTGGATTATTTATTCTAGTTCTGTGAAAGATGTCATGGGTCTTTTGATAGGGATTGCATTAAATCTGTGGATAACTTTGGGTAATATGGATAATTTAACAATGTTAATTCTTCCAATCAAAGAACATGGGATATTTTTCAATTTCTTTGTTTTAATATCATCTTTAACTTCTTTCATCAGTGTTTTATGGTTTTTCAGAAGATATAGAGCTTTTATCTCCTTGCTGTTGTTGTTCAGTTGCGTCCTACTCTTTGCAATCCCATGAACTGCAGCATGTCAGGCTTCCCTGTCCTTCACTATCTCCCAGAGTTTGCTCAAACTCATGTCCATTGAGTCTGTGATGCCATCCAACCATCTCATCCTTTGCCACCCTCCTCTCCTCTTGCACTCAGGCTTTCCTAGAATCAGGATATTTTCCAAAGAGTTGACCCTTTACATCAGGTGGCCAAAGTATTTTATCCCCTTGGCTAAGTTTATTCCTAGATACTTTATTTTTTTTGTTATATGGTTTTAAATGGGATTGTTTTTGCTCCCTGGTGGTTTATTTTTAGTACACAGACAAGCAACAGATTTAATTTTATATCATGCAACTTTACTAAATTTATTCATTAGCTCTAAAGCTTTTTAGTAGAGAATAATTTTTTTTTCCATGTATAGTATATGTCATCTACAAATAGTTACAGTTTTTCTTCTCTTTGGATTTGGATGCCTTTTATTTCTTTTCTTTGTATTCTGTGATTAGGACTCCCAATATTTAATCAAATAGAAGTGGTAAAAGTGGGCATTCCTCCTTTGCTTCCTGAATTTAGAGGAAAAGATTACAACTTTTTCACCGTTTAGTATAATATCAACTGTGGGATTGTCATAAATGGCCTTTATTGTGTTGAGATATTTTCCTTCTATACCAACTTTGATGAGAGTTTTTATTATGAATAGATGTTGAATTTTTTCAAATGCTTTCTTTGCATCTATTGAAATGATCATGTAATTTCTAATTTTCCTTTTGTTAGTGTGGTGTATCATATTGATTGTTTGTGAATATTGAACCATCCTTATTTCCCTGGAGTATATTCCACTTGATTATAGTGTATCACTTCTTACATGTATTGTTGGATTAGATTTGCTGCTATTTTGTTGAGGATTTTTCTGCCTATATTCATCAAAGATATTGGCCTATAATTCATTTTCATTGTAGTGTCTTTGTCTTGTTTTAGTTTCAGGGTAATGTTGGATTTGAAGAAAGAATTTAGGAGTGTTCTTTCCTTTTAACTTTTGGGGATAGTTTTAGAAGGTTACTCAAAGAATGCTCAAACTACCGCACAATTGCACTCATCTCACACGCTAGTAAAGTCATGCTCAAAATTCTCCAAGCCAGGCTTCAACAGCACACCATGAACTTCCAGATGCTCAAGCTGGTTTTAGGAAAGGCAGAGGAACCAGAGATCAAATTGCCAGTATCTGCTGGATCATCGAAAAAGCAAGATAGTTCCAGAAAAATATCCATTTCTGCTTTATTGAAAATGCCAAAGCCTTTGACTGTGTGGATCACAATAAACTGGGGAAAATTCTGAAAGAGATGGGAATACCAGACCACCTGACCTGCCTCGTGAGAAATCCGTATGCAGGTCAGGAAGCAACAGTTAGAACTGAACATGGAACAACAGACTGGTTCCAAATAGGAAAAAGTGTATATCAAGGTGGTATATTGTCACCCTGCTTATTTAACTTATATGCAGAGTACATCATGAGAAACGCTGGGCAGGAAGAAGTACAAGCTGGAATCAGGATTGCCAGGAGAAATATCAATAACCTCAGATATGCAGATGACACCACCTTTACGGCAGAAAGTCAAGAAGAACTAAAGAGCTTCACTTTCAGAATGTGAAAGAGGAGAGTGAAAAAGTTGGCTTAAAGCTCAACATTCAGAAAACTAAGATCATGGCATCTGGTCCCATCATTTCATGGCAAATAGATGGGGAAACAGTGGAAACAGTGGCTGACTTTACACTTTGGGCTCCAAAATCACTAGATGGTGACTGTAGCCATGAAATTAAAAGAATGCTTACTCCTTGGAAGGAAATTATGACCAACCTAGACAGCAAATTAAAAAGCAGAGACATTACTTTGCCAACAAAGGCCCGTCTAGTTAAGGCTATGGTTTTTCCAGTGGTCATGTATGGATGTGAGAGTTGGACTGTGAAGAAAGCTGAGTGCCGAAGAATTGATGCTTTTGAACTGTGGTGCTGGAGAAGACTCTTGAGAGTCCCCTGGACTGCAAGGAGATCCAACCAGTCCATCCTAAGGAAGATCAGTCCTGAGTGTTCATTGGAAGGACTGATGTTGAAGCTGAAACTCCAGTACTTTGGCCACCAGATGTAAACAGCTGACTCATTTGCAAAGACCCTGATGCTGGGAAAGATTGAAGACAGGAGAAGGGGATGACAGAAAATGAGATGGTTGGATGGCATCACCGACTCAATGGACATGAGTTTGAGTAACCTCCAGGAGTTGGTGACGGACAGGGAGGCCGCAGTCCGTGGGGTCACGAAGAGTTGGACACGACTGAGTGACTGAACTGAACTGAACTTAGAAGGTTACATAATGGTATTCTTTACATATTTAGTAGAAGTCCCCTGTGATGCTGTCTGGTCCTGGATTTTTGTTTGTTGGAAGTTTTTTTAATAACTATTTCAATTTCAGTACTGGTGATCAATCTGATCAGATTACCTGCTTCTGTCTAATTTGGACTTGCCAGGTTTTATGTTTCTAGAAATTCTCCATTTCTTCTAGGTTGACCTAGTTGTTGTCATGTATTTATTTGTAGTATTCTCTTATATTTTGTGTCTCCGTGGTATTTTAAAAATTTTCTCCTCTTTAAATTTTTATTTTGTTTATTTGTTCCTCTCTCTTTTCTTCTTGATATGCCTGGTCGAAGGTTTACTTTTTAAAAAACCCTGATCTTGTTTTTACTGATTTTTTTTTCCTTCTTTTTTTTTTCTTTTTGGCTTATTTTATTTATTTCATCTCTAAACTATATTATTTCCTTTCTTCTGCTGACTTGGGGACTTATTTGTTCTTTCTCTAATTCCTTTAGATGGTAGGCTAGGTAGAAAAATTTGAGATTTTTCTTAACTCTTGAGGAAAACCTATATTACTATAAGCTTCCCTTTGCTTTTACTGCATTCTATAGGTTTTGTTATGTTTCCATTTTCATTTGTCTTGAGGTATTTTCTGAGTTTCTCTTTGATTTCTTATTTGATCTTTTGGTTTTCTAGCAGCATGTTTAACCCTCATGTGTTTGTGTTTTTTCCATTTTTGTTTCTGATTGAGTTATAACTCATGTTCTTGAGGTCAGAAAAAAAGGTTGATATAGTTTCTATCCTCTTAAATTTGTTGAGGTTTGTTTTGTTTCTTAGCATGTGATCTATCCTTGAGAAAACTCCATACACACTTGAAAAGAATGTGTGTTCTGTTTTTGGATGGAATGTTGTGGAGATAGCTACTGAGTCAAACTGGTGTATGGTGTCATTTTAGACCACTGTTGCCTTGTTGATTTTCTGTCTGGAGGACCTGTCCTTTAATGGAAGGGGGGGTGTTAAAATTCCCTGCTATCATCGTATTATTGTCAGTTTCTCCCTTTATGTCTGTTAATATTTGCTTCATATATTTAGGTATCAGTTCAGTTCAGTTCAGTCGCTCAGTCGTGTCCAACTCTCCGTGACCCCATGAACCACAGCACGCCAGGCCTCCCTGTCCATCACCAACTCCCGGAATTCACTCAAACTCATGTCCACAGAGTCAGTGATGCCATTCAGCCATCTCATTCTCTGTCATCCCCTTCTCCTCCCACCCCCAAACTTTCCCAGCATCAGAGTCTTTTCCAGTGAGTCAACTCGTCGCATGAGGTGGCCAAAGTATTGGAGTTTCAGCTTTAGCATCAGTCCTTCCAATGAACACCCAGGATTGATCTCCATTAGAATGGACTGGTTGGATCTCCTTGCAGTCCAAGGGACTCATATCACCCTTTAATTTGGATTTACTCCTGCCAAAATTTCTCCCAGCACTGATTTTACAAAGTATTATATAGAAAATAAAGGAAACAAATACAATGCTATAATTTCACCATATGTTTGCTAGGAATGGAGGAAAGAATACTTTTTCTTTTCAGTTTCTCTTTGGACATCCATCCCTCCCTTCTCTCTTGCTCTCATTCTCACTCCTGTTCTCTCTCTTATCCTCTTGCTCCTTCTTTTTATGCTTCCTGATTTAGGTTGTTACGTCAAATCTGATCCCACTTGTCACTTTTGAAGTAAGGCTATATGAAATCTTTAAAAAAAACACATTATTTTAACATGCATAAGCCATAACTGCTGTGATAAGAACGTGTTTTATTATGTAAGATGGCATAATCTTTACTTGGACAAGGATATTCATAAAAAGAGTACCATCCCTAATTTTCAGCCTTGGAAATGCCTTGTGGCTGTTTTAAAATGGTTTACTCACTGTGGATTCAAAATTAGGGAAATTCTTAGTTCTTATTTCTTTCAATAATTTTAGCAAACATCTGCTAAGAGCTCCCAGGGGTATATTTTGCACAAAACTGAAATATGACTGCTGGTAAAGCTAAGAGCCTGCTACTTTCAGAATATGTAACCCAGCTAATATGCATTACAATTTAATAAATCCATGAATGGATATTATATAGAGATTGCAGGCCAGATGTTCCCTGTTAAAACAAGCTGGAGGAACAGGAGTTGTAGCTAGAGGGATTCAAGTTCAATATAAGAAAGTGAAAGAAGTTTCTGGGGAGATTTTTGAATGCCCTATGAAGATTCTTACTCAGAATGTGGAATGTTGTCAATGCTGGCCTTGATTTCCAAGTTGTGAAAGTTAAAGAACAAAAATATCAGCCTGGATTTTAAACTTAGATGAAAATTATTGTATTTACTGAAACAAGTTCTCAAGCAATACTGAAAGTAAGGAGGAAAATTTCCACTTAAAATTTCTGGAGTTAAAATAGAACCTGTTCACCCTCTCTGTCTCTGTCTCAATGTAGCAAAAAGTGAATCCTCTCAGATCACAGAAGTGACTTCAGGCTTTGTACCAAGCCTCTACCATCACAACTTTCTCACTGAACTTCTCAATAAACTCACTGTCTGTTACCTTGACACCAGAGTGTATAAGACTGCAGTAAGACTGAAGTAACAGTGGTTCCTTCAATTCATACAGTAGCCTTCTGATATTGAATGCTTTCTTGTTTAGTGTCTCATTTAATCTTCCCAACAACCCTACAAAGCAGGCATAATCTTCTCCATTCCCTAATAAGAAAAGTGAGAATCATGGGGTGACTAATGCAAAATTATCTATTTGTAAGTAGCAAAGCCAAGGGTAAAATTAGGTTTCAATCCTAGTTAAGGGCTCTGGTATTATATTTCAGTAATTTTGATGCACTCATCATTTTCTTCAAAGGGTGCTCCACCTTGTGACAATGTGGCTGATTTGTTTGGAATGACACAGCATATCCACCCTTATAAGAAACTGGAAGGAAAGTTCTCAGATTGGAGCTTTTCAGAAAGCATCCTTGATGCAGAATATTCCTATTTGTCCTTTCATTATAAGCATTGACATCCTGGTTTTTCCACTCATTGCTTGTGTGGCAAGTTATTTAATATACGTATGTCTCAGTTTTCTCACCTATATAAATGGAAATAACAATAATAGCATCTACCTCAAAGGTCTGTTTTGAAGGAAACTAAGTTGGAACCTGCAAGGTGTTTGGATAAAACTGTGTTTGGAATATGTGGAGTGAAAATGTTGGCTAATACCACAAGTTTGCTATCAACTTGAGATGCCAAACTTGGCTTCCAAACATGTGGCAAGATAATTAAATAATTTTATAAAAATTGTCTATAAATATGCCTCTTTTTAAGGTACTGGAAAATGAAAGAATGAATAAAAAGTAGTATTTGCCTGCAAGAGGTTTGTCATTCAGTGGTGGAGATATGGAATATATACACATTTCTATAGTCCAAGGCACAATAAGCAATGTAAGACTAGAGCACAAAGGGAGTAGACACTTGTAACAACTGGAAGGATCTGATAATATTTCTAAGTGTGGCAAGGTTTGAATATTACATTTACCTTGAATCTCCACAGGATCTGGCTCAGTGGCTGCAACATCGAAGGTGATCAGTGGCTATATCTGGCGTGACTAAGTATGGCAGGTGGAGGACAAGGATTTGGGGAGAGCTACTTTAGAGGGGAAAGAGTATAAACCAAGCACAGAAGCATAAAAAGGATCCATTTAGGAAGTTCTAGAATAACAGCAAAAAAGATGTCCTTTTCATTATAGGGGACAGGAAGGCAAAATTAACAAGTCAAGAAATACCTGGAGTAACAGGCAAATTTGGCCTTGGAGTACAAAATGAAGCAGGGCAAAGGCCAACAGAGTTTTGACAAGAGAACAAAAACACCGTCTTCCAACAACACAAGAGAAGACTCCACACATGGACATCACCAGGTGGTCCATACAAAAATCAGATTGATTATATTCTTTGCAGCCAGGGATAGAGAAGCTCTATACAGTCAGCAAAAACAAGACTGGGAGATGACTGTGGCTCAGACCATGAACTCTTTATTGCCAAATTCAGACTTAAATTTAAGAAGTAGAGAAAACCACTAGCCCATTCAGGTATGACCTAAATCAAATCCCGTATGATTATACAGGGAAAGTGACAAATAGATTCAAGGGTTTAGATCTGATAAGAGTGCCTGAAGAACTATGGATGGAGGTTCATGACATTGTGCTGGAGGCAGTGATAAAGACCATCCCCAAGAAAGAGAAAAGCAAACATGCAAAGTGGTTGTCTGAGGAGGCCTTACAAAGAGCTAAGAAAAGAAGAGAAGCTAAAGGCAAAGGAGAAAGGAAAATATACGCACATTTGAATGCAGAGTTCCAAAGAATAGCAAGGAGAGATTAAAAAAGCCTTCCTCAGCAATCAATGCAAAGAAATAGAGGAAAACAATAGAATGGGAAAGACTAGAGATCTCTTCAAGAAAATTAGAGATACCAAGGGGATATTTCATGCAAAGATGGACTCCATAAAGGACAGAAATGGTATGGACCTAACAAAAGCAGAAGATATTAAGAAGAGGTGCAAGAGTACACAGAAGAACTATACAAAAAATATCTTAATGACCCAGATAACCATGATGGTGTGATCACTCACCTAGAGCCAGACATCCTGGAATGCCAAGTCAAGTGGACCTTAGGAAGCAACACTATGAACAAAGCTAGTGGAGGGGATGGAATTCCAGTTGAGCTATTTAAAATCCTAAAAGATGATGCTATGAAACTGCTGTACTCAATATGCCAGTAAATTTGGAAGACTCAATAATTGCCACAGGAATGGAAAATGTCAGTTTTCATTCCAATCCCAAAGAAAGACAATGTCAAAGAATGCTCAAACTACCTCACAATTGCACTCATCTCACATGCTAGCAATGTAATGCTCAAAATTCTCCAAGCCAGGCTTCAACATTACATGAAGTGAGAACTTCCAGATGTTCAAGCTGGATTTAGAAAAGGCAGCGGAACCAGAGATCAAATGCCAACATCCGGTGGGTTGTCAAAAAAGCATGAGAGTTCCAGAAAAACATCTACTTCTGCTTTACTGACCACGCCACAGGCTTTGACTCTGTGAATCTCAGCAAACTGTGGAAAATTCTTAAAGAGATGGGAATACGAGACCACCTGACCTGCCTCCTGAGAAATGTGTATGCAGGTCAAGAAGCAACTGTTAGAACTGGACATGGAACAACAGATTGGTGGCAAATTGGGAAAGGAGCTCATCAAGGCTGTATATTGTCACCCTGCTTATTTAACTTATATGCAGAGTACATCATGTGAAATGCTGGACTGGATGAAGCAAAAGCTGGAATCAAGATTGCTGGGAGAAATTTCAGTAACCTCAGATATGCGGATGACATCACCCTTATGGCAGAAAGCAAAGAAGAACTAAAGAGCCTCTTGGTGAAAGAGGAGAGTGCAAAACTGGCTTAAAACTCAACATTCATAAAACAACATGGCACCATCCAGTCCCATCACTCCATGGCAAATAGATGGGGAAAGAATGGAAATAGTAACAGACTTTATTTTTATGGGCTCCAAAATTATTACAGATGGTGACTTCAGCCATGAAATTAAGTGATTAAAATTTTCTCCTTGGAATAAAAGCTACGACCAACCTAGAAAGCATATTAAAAAACAGAGACATTACTTTGCCAACCAAGGTCCATCTAGTCAAAGCTATGGTTTTTCCAATAGTCATATATGGATGTGAGAGTTGGGCTATAAAGCAAGCTGAGCATCGAAGAATTGATGCTTTTGAACTGTGGTTTTGGAGAAGACTCCTTTGGACTGCAAGGAGATCCAACCAGTCCATCTTAAAGGAAATCAGTCCTGAATATCCATTAGATGGAATGATGCTGAAGTTGAAACTCCAATGCTTTGGCCACATGATGCGAAGAACTGACTCAATGGAAAAGACCTTGATGCTGGGAAAGATTGAAGGCAGGAGGAGACGGGGACAACAGAGGATGAGATGTTTGGATGGCATCACCGACTATATGGACATGAGTTTGAATAAGCTCTGGGAGTTGGTGATGGACAGAGAAGCCTGGCATGCCACAGTCCATGGGGTTACAAAAAGTCAGACATGACTGAGTGACTGAACTGAACTGAGGACGTCTATGCTAGTGGATTCATGTTTTGGTAGTCAGTGATAAAGCAATTATCAAGGCAGATTAGCCTGAGATATTGGATGATATTGAATGACATTCTACAGTTAAAAATTTTATGTGATACCAATGGAGACAAGCTGAACCTCAGGTAGTTAGTTCCAAGAAGGATCTGGTAATTGTATATAAACTATAAGACCATGAGTTTTCTGATTTAGAGGAATGTTAGGATAGTGACTGTATATCCAATATTAACAAGACCACAGCCACTCCTATCATAAGTTTGCCCATGTTATCGGTCAAAAATTATTAGTTGGACTTTTTGTCCTCAACTCTCAAGAACTCCAGTAAACTGGGCTTGGAAATGGCATATAGAACAGAATCCTAAGAAGCATCTTTGCTTTCCCTAAGCCTAGACTCTAACCTGGGAACTGTGTTCTTGCCGGTCTCAGGGAAGGACAGAAACTTTTGGGATTAGTGGACTGAAATGTATATGAAAGAGAAATGATGATCAAGGCAACTGGATGATTCAGTCTCCTCTATGTGGGAGAAGTCCTGGGCTACTTTGCCTCTCCTGGTCCATAAAAGGAGAAAGTGTAAGAACGTGCCATGGCAATGGTTGTGATCATTAATCCACAGTGAGCTACTCATTAGCAAATGCCGCCTAGGCACATACTTAGAATCTGACTCATTAAATGAGTGTTATTCCTCCTAGAGGAAAAAAATAAAAGGTTCAGGGGAAAGCAAATGTTTATATTTTCAGAGTCCTACCTGAAAGATGGCTTACAGAGAGCTGTTAGAGACAGAAAGTTTGAGTGAGGTCAGTGCTATGAGAAAAGAGAGTTTGATTTCAAAGAGATTGAAGAATCTGATCAGATGTTGGAATGAGAGATACATTGAAGATGATTATCATTTTCTCAACTCTTGTGGCTGAGAGGATGGTGTTACTGCATTAAATAAGCAATGAAGATGTCATGATATTTCTCTTATTTTGCAATTTTACTGTAGTCTTGAAACATAAATGCTGTACCCTGAAGGCTAAGAAAGGCTACAAGTTAATTAACAGTTAATATTACAATATTAAGAGAAAGGGAAGGATGAAACTACCATTTCCTCTTTTTCTAGAGAATAAGAAATAGGAAGGTAGGTTTCTTCGAGGGGCAAGCAAGCTCAGGGTCCTGGAAAAAATGGCTGCTTGTTAGACATGCATTTTGTGTCTCAGAGGACCTCAGAAAACATCTAAGAGGTGCTGAAAGCTTTTGGAAGGATTATGTAAAAAAAATTGTGAAAGAAGGCAGTCAAAAAAGTTATTCTCTAGACAATGTTTTCATAGTTGAACAGAGAGTCTTTGCTCTTGGAATTGTTTAGGTATATGAAAGAAAAGAAGAAACTCCTTTTTAAAGCCAACAACGGTATTTTAAAAAGAAGGGCAGGAGCAAGATGATGATTCTGGGCTCACAAAGAAAGATATGTATATGTATCTGAGCACTTGCCTTAGACTCACTAAAGGGAACTGATGATGGGTAAGGATAGACAAATGAGACAAGATGGGCTGAAAGGTAATTGATACTCCAGGCTAATATTTGGTGAGACGAGAGGAAAACTTATGGCAGAAAAGGGGACTCAGATTCCGTGACTTGCTAAAAAGTCATGTAATTTAAGAGAATACTATAATTAATGAGTGGAGAAGAAAATGGCAACCGACCCCAGTATTCTTGCCTGGAGAATCTCATGGACAGAGGAGCCTGGCAGACTATCGTCAATGGGATCATAAAGAGTTGGACACAACCGAGTGATGGAGCACAAAAAGCACATAGTTAATGAGGACCAAATCTAGACACAGATTGGAAGGCCCAAGAGCTGGATACTTATGCATTCATCAAAGGCAAGAATGATCAGTGTCCAAGATGGCAATCTGAGCCACAGAGGCAAGGGTGATAGTAGGGCTGAAATTTGGTTGGTGGCTGGGGAAAATTGTAAGAACCCAGTGTAGACGTAGGAAGAAAGGCTTTAATAAATGAGTTTTCATTTGGGTTCTTACTAGTACAAGAGTCAGTTCTCAAGATGGGTTGTCTTGAGTCCTTATAAAAGAATGAGTAAGCTCTTCATTTACCTGTATAGAATGATCCCACAGAATAAAACAAAAGAAATACAGAGTGCTTGGTATAGTATGCTCACAATTGAGTAAAATAAAAGGTTCAGTTCAGTTCAGTCGCTCAGTCGTGTCCGACTCGCCGCAACCCCATGAATCACAGCACGCCAGGCCTCCCTGTCCATCACCAACTCCCGGAGTTCACTCAAACTCTTGTCCACAGAGTCGGTGATGCCATCCAGCCATCTCATTCTCTGTCGTCCCCTTCTCCCGCCCCCAACCTTTCCCAGCATCAGAGTCTTTTCCAGTGAGTCAACTCGTCGCACGAGGTGGCCAAAGTATTGCTGTTTCAGCTTTAGCATCAGTCCTTCTGCACGGCTATATATAGCTAATTTATCTCAGAACTTCTGGAAGGATCCACAAGAATGTAATAATTATTTCTTATTAAGAGGTAATGGAGAACTGAGAAAAAGAAAACAAGGGGAATGGAAAGAAGACTTCAACTCATACTAAGTGCTGCTTGGGTTTACACGTGTAAGGAAGGGTAGAAAATGAGGCGGTGCTCACCTCACATCATGGAGAGGAATTTTCTGTTTTAATAAATTGTTGCAAATACCTATCACTGGGCTTTGCCTGGCTCGGTGGTAAAGAATTCACCTGCCAATGCAGGAGATACAGGTTTGACTCCTGACCTGGGAAGATCCTCCATGCTGAGGAGCAACTAAGCCCATGCACCATAAATATTAAGCCTGTGCCCTAGAGCCTGGGAGCTGCAACTACTGAAGCCTGTGGTCCACAACAAGAGAAGCCACCTCAATGAGAAGCCCAAGTACAACAACTAGAGAGTAGCCCCGGTTTGCTGCAACTAGAGAAAAGACCACGAAGTAGCGAAGACCCAGTACAGCTAAAATAAATGAATAAATAAATAAAATTATAAAAAACTTTATCATCCATAATTTTATGTGTTTAATGTATAAGTTAAATCTTTAACTCACAAAGATGTGAGTCCAGATTAAAGACAAATTTCCCTGGAGAATAGAAGTCAATCAAAATCGCTTATGTTCAGGGCTTCTTGGATTTCTAAGTCTTTCTTGATATTATCAGTGGTAGAGTTAGAAATCAGGGGTGAATCTAAGTGATGAACAAATGATTCATATGTGAAATTGTGAAGTAAATTCCATGTGGCAATAGCTGATAGAACTTTTTCTGGGTCTAAGTACTGAATTTTGGACTCTTTTGTTGACTATAAAGGGTACTCCATTTCTTCAAAGGGATTCTTGCCCACAGCAGTAGTTATAATGGTCATCTGAATTAAATTCATCCATTTTGGTATATTTTAGTTCACTTATTCCTAAAATGCCGAGGTTCACTCTTGCCATCTCCTGTTTGACAACTTCCGATTTACTTTGATTCATGGACCTAACGTTCCAGATTCCTATGCAATATTCTTTCTAGCATTTAATTTCACCACCAGGCATATCCACACTTGGGCATTGTTTCCACTTTGGCTCAGCCTCTTCATTCCTTCTGGAACTATTTCCCCATTTATCTCCAGTAGTATAGTTGTCACCTACTGACCTGGGGAGTTCATCTGTCAGCGTCTTATCTTTTTGTCTTTTTATACTGTTCATGGGGTTCTCAAGGCAAGAATACTGAAGTGGTTTGCATTCTCTTCTTGAGTGGAAGATGTTTTGTCAAAGTTCTCCACCATGACCCATCCATCTTGGGTGGCCCTACACAGCATGGCTCATGGTTTCACTGATTTAGATAAAGCTGTGGTCCAAATGATCAGTTTGGTTAGTTTTCAGTGATCGTGGTTTTAATTCTGTCTGCCCTCTGATGTATGATAAGAGGCCCGTGGAAGCTTCCTGAAGGGAAGGACTGTCAGTGGGGTAAACTGGGTCTTGCTTGGGTGGGCTGAGCCAGGTTCAGTAATCTTTAATCCAATTTACTGTTGATGGGTGGAGCTGTGTTCCCTCTCTATAGTTTGGCCTGAGGTTAAACTGTGGTAGGGCTAATGGCTATAAGTGACCTTCTTTGAAAGGAATTATGCCAGCACACCAGGGCTCCCAGGACTGTTGTACTGAGTGCTCTTAACTGCTGACCCATGCCTCCGCAGGAGATTCCTGGACACTCACAGGGAATTCTGTCTCAGCCTCTAGTGACCCAGATAACCACGATGGTATCTATATATATGCCTAGCTATAGCCAGACATCTTGGAGTGTGAAGCCAAGAAGCATCACTTAAGAAGCATTGCTTAAGAAGTCTTAAGAAGCATCACTACAAACAAAGCTAGTAGAGGTGATGGAATTCAAGTTGACCTATTTCAAATCCTAAAAGATGATGCTATTAAAGTGCTGCACTCAATATGCCAGCAAATTTGGAAAACTCAGCAGTGGCTAAAGGGCTGGAAAAGGTCAGTTTTTCATTTTAATCCCAAAGAAAAGCAATGTCAAAGAATGTTCAAACTACCTCATAATTGCACTCATCTCACACATTAGCAAAGTAATGTCAAAATTCTCCAAATGAGGCTTCAATAGTACACGAACTGAGAACTTCCAGATGTTCAAACTGGATTTAGCAAAGGCAGAGGAATCAGAGATCAAATTGTCAACATCCACTGGATCATTGAAAAAGCAAGAAAATTCCAGAAAAACATCTACTTCTGCTTCATTCAGCTATTCTAAAGCCTTTAGCTGTGTGGATCACAACAAAATGTGGAAAATTCTTCAAGATATGGGATTACCAGACCACCTTACCTCCCTCCTGCAAAATCTGTATGCAGGTCAAGAAGGAACATTTAGAACTGGACATGGAACAATAGACTGGTTCCAACTTGGGAAGGGAGTATGTCAAGATCATTATGGTCAACTCTGCTTGTTTACCTTATACGCAGAGTTCAGTTCAGTTCAGGTCATTTCCGACTCTTTATGACCCCATTGACTGCAGAACGCCAGGCTTCCCTGTCCATCACCAACTGCCAGAGCTTACACAAACTCATGTCCATAGAGTCAGTGATGCCATCCAGCCATCTCATTATCTCTCGTCCAGTTTTCCTCTCTCGTCCACCTTCAGTCTTTCCCAGCACCAAGGTCTTTTCAAATGAGTCAATTCTTTGCATCAGGTGGCCAAAGTATAAAAGTTTCAGCTTCAACATCAGTACTTTCAATGAATATTCAGGACTGATTTCTTTTAAGATGGACTGGTAAGATCTCTAGGTAGTCCAAGGGACTCTCAAGAGTCTTCTCCAACACCACGGTTCAAAAGCATCAATTCTTTGGTGCTCAGCTTGCTTTATAATCCAACTCTCACATCCATATGTGACTACTGGAAAAACCATAGCTGTGACTAGATGGACCTTTGCTGGCAAAGTAATGTCTCTGCTTTTTAATCTTCTGTCTAGGTTGATCATAGCTTTTCTTCCAAGGAGCAAGCATCTTTTAATTTCGTGGCTGCAGTCACCATCTGCAGTGTTTTTGGAGTCCAAGAATATAAAGTCTGTTACTGTTTCCATTATTTTCCCCATCTATTTGCCATGAAGTGATGGGACCAGATGCCATGATTTTAGTTTTCTGAATGTTGAGTCTTAAGCCAACATTTTCACTCTCCTCTTTCACTTTCATCAAGAGGCTCTTTAGTTCTTCTTTGATTTCTGCCATAAGTGTGATTGCATCTACATATCTGTGGTTATTGATATCTTTCCCAGTAATCTTGATTCCATTTCTGCTTCATCCAGCCAGGCATTTAACATGATGCATGCTGCATTTAAGTTAAATAATCAGACTGACAATATATAACCTTGACCCACTTCATTCCCAATTTGGAATTAGTCTGTTGTTCCACGTCCAGATCTGTTGCTTCTTGACCTGCATACAGGTTTCTCAGGAGGCATGTCAGGTGGTCGGGTATTCCCATCTCTTTAAGAATTTTCCACAGTTTGTTGTGATCCACACAGTCAAAGGCTTTGGCATAGTCAATAAAGCAGAAGTAGATGTTTTTTTGGAACTCTCTTGCTTCTTTGGTGATCCAGCAGATGTTGGCAATTTCATCTCTAGTTCCTCTGTCTTTTCTAAATCCAGCTTGAACATCTGGAAGTTCACGGCTCACGTACTGTTGAAACCTGGCTTCAAGAATTTTGAGCATTACTTTGCTATTTTGTGAGATGAGTGCAATTGTGAGGGAGTGTGAACATTCTTTGGCATTGCCTTTCTTTGGGTTTGGAATGAAAACTGACCTTTCCAGTCCTATGGTCACTGCTGAGTTTTCCAAATTTGCTGGCATATTGAGTACAGCAATCCCACAGCATCATCTTTCAGGATTTGAAATAGCTCAATAGGAATTCCATTACCTCCACTAGCTTTATTCATAATGATGCTTCCTAAGGTCCACTTGACTTGGCATTCCAGGATGTCTAGCTCTAGGTGAGTGATCACACCATCGTGGTTATCTGGATCATGAAGTTCTTTTTTGTATAATTCTTCTGTGTATACTTGCCACCTCTTCTTAATATCTTCTGCTTCTGTTAGGTCCATACCATTTCTGTCCTTTATCGAGCCCATCTTTGCATGAAATGTTCCCTTGGTGTCTCTAATTTTCTTGAAGAGATCTCTAGTCTTTCCCATCCTGTTGTTTTCCTCTATTTCTTTGCACTGATCACTGAGGAAGGCTTTCTTATTTCTCCTTGCTATTCTCTGGAACTCTGCATTCAAATGGGTGTATCTTTCCTTTTCTCCTTTGCCTTTTGCTTCTCTTCTTTCCTCAGCTCTTTGTAAGGCCTCCTCAGATAACCATTTTGCATATTTGCATTTCTTATTCTTGGAGACGGTCTTGATCGCTGCCTCCTGTACAATGTCATGAACCTCCGCCCATAGTTCTTCAGGCACTCTATCAGATCTAATCCCTTATATCTATTTGTCACTTTGACTGTATAGTCGTAAGGGATATAATTTAGGTCATATCTGAACTGTCTAGTGGTTTTCCCTACTTTTTTCAATTTAAGTTTGAATTTGGCAGTAAGGTGTTCATGATTGTAACCACAGCCAGTTCCTGGTCTTGTTTTTGCTGATGGTATAGATCTTCACCACTTTGGCTGCAAAGAATATAATCAATTTGATTTTGGTTTTGGCCATCTGATGATGTCCACGTGTAGAGTTTTCTCTTGTGCTGTTGGAAGAGGGTGTTTGCTATAACCAGTGCGTTCTCTTGACAAAACTCTGTTAGTCTTTGACCTGCTTCATTCCGTGCTCCAAGGGCAAATTTGCCTGTTACTCCAGGTGTCTCTTGACTTCCTACTTTGGCATCCAGTTAGTTCAGATCAGTTCAGTCGCTCAGTTGTGTCCAACTCTCCGCGACCCCATGAATCACAGCATGCCAGGCCTCCCTGTCCATCACCAACTCCCGGAGTTCACTGAAGCTCATGTCCATTGAGTTGCTGATGCCATCCAGCCATCTCATTCTCCGTCGTCCCCCTCTCCTCCCGCCCCCAATCCTTCCCAGCATCAGAGTCTTTTCCAGTGAGTCAACTCATCGCATGAGGTGGTCAAAGTATTGGAGTTTCAGCTTTAACATCAGTCCTTCCAATGAACACCCAGGACTGATCTCCTTTAGAATGGACTGGTTGGATCTCCTTGCAGTCCAAGGGACTCTCAAGAGTATTCTCCAACACCATAGTTCAAAAGCATCAATTCTTCGGTGATCAGCTTTCTTCACAGTCCAACTCTCACATCCATACATGACCACGGGAAAAACCATAGCCTTGACTAGATGGACCTTTGTTGGCAAAGTAATGTCTCTGCTTTTTTTTGTGCTATCTATGTTGGTCATAACTTTCCTTCCAAGAAGTAAGTGTCTTTTAATTTCATGGCAGCAATCAGTATCTGCAGTGATTTTGGAGCCCAAAATCATAAAGTCTGACACTGTTTCCCCATCTATTTCCCATGAAGTGATGGGACTGGATGCCATGATCTTAGTTTTCTGAATGTTGAGCTTCAAGCCAAATTTTTCAATCTCTTTCACTTTCATCAAGAGCCTTTTTACTTCCTCTTCACTTTCTGCCATAAGGGTGGTGTCATCTGCATATCCGAGGTTATTGATATTTCTCCCAGCAATCTTGATTCCAGCTTGTGCTTCTTCCAGCCCAGCATTCCTAATGATGTACTCTGCATATAAGTTAAATAAGCAGGGAGACAATATACAACCTTGACATACTCCTTTTCCTATTTGGAACCAGTCTGTTGTTTCATGTCCAGTTCTCACTGTTGCTTCCTGACCTGCATACAGGTTTCTCAAGAGGCAGGTCAGGTGGTCTGGTATTCCCATGTCTTTCAGAATTTTCCAGTTTGTTGTGATCCACACAGTCAAAGGCTTTGGCATAGTCAATAAAGCAGAAGTAGATGTTTTTTTGGAACTCTCTTGCTTCTTTGGTGATCCAGCAGATGTTGGCAATTTCATCTCTAGTTCCTCTGTCTTTTCTAAATCCAGCTTGAACATCTGGAAGTTCACGGCTCACGTACTGTTGAAACCTGGCTTCAAGAATTTTGAGCATTACTTTGCTATTTTGTGAGATGAGTGCAATTGTGAGGGAGTGTGAACATTCTTTGGCATTGCCTTTCTTTGGGTTTGGAATGAAAACTGACCTTTCCAGTCCTATGGTCACTGCTGAGTTTTCCAAATTTGCTGGCATATTGAGTACAGCAATCCCACAGCATCATCTTTCAGGATTTGAAATAGCTCAATAGGAATTCCATTACCTCCACTAGCTTTATTCATAATGATGCTTCCTAAGGTCCACTTGACTTGGCATTCCAGGATGTCTAGCTCTAGGTGAGTGATCACACCATCGTGGTTATCTGGATCATGAAGTTCTTTTTTGTATAATTCTTCTGTGTATACTTGCCACCTCTTCTTAATATCTTCTGCTTCTGTTAGGTCCATACCATTTCTGTCCTTTATCGAGCCCATCTTTGCATGAAATGTTCCCTTGGTGTCTCTAATTTTCTTGAAGAGATCTCTAGTCTTTCCCATTCTGTTGTTTTCCTCTATTTCTTTGCATTGATCACTGAGGAAGGCTTTCTTATTTCTCCTTGCTATTCTCTGGAACTCTGCATTCAGATGTTATATCTTTCCTTTTCTCCTTTGCTTTTTGCTTCCCTTCTTTTCACAGCTGTTTGTAAGGCCTCCTCAGACAGCCATTTTGCTTTTTTGCATTTTTTTTCCATGGGGATGGTCTTGGTCCCTGTCTCCTGTACAATGTCACAAACCTCCGTCCATAGTTCATCATGCACTCTATCATATTTAGTCCCTTAATTTTATTTCTCACTTCCACTGTATAATCAGAAGGGATTTGATTTAGGTCATATCTGAATGGTCTAGTGGTTTTCCCTACTTTCTTCAATTTAAGTCTGAATTTGGCAATAAGGAGTTCATGATCTGAGCCACAGTCAACTCCTGGTCTTGTTTTTGCTAACTGTATAGAGCTTCTCCATCTTTGGCTGCGAAGAACATAATCAATCTGATTTCGGTGTTGACCATCTGGTGATGTCATGTGTAGAGTCTTCTCTTGTGTTGTTGGAAGAGGGTGTTTGCTATGACCAATGCGTTCTCTTGGCAAAACTCTATTAGCCTTTGCCCTGCTTCATTCCATGCTCCAAAGCCAAATTTGCCTTTTGTTCCAGGTGTTTCTTGACTTCCTACTTTTGCATTCCAGTCCCCTATAATGAAAAGGACATCTTTTTTGGCCGTTAGTTCTAAAAGGTCTTGTAGTTGTTCATAGAACTGTTGAACTTCGGCTTCTTCAGCATTACTGGTTGGGGCATAGGCTTGGATTACTGTAATATTGAATGGTTTTTCTTGGAAACGAACAAAAATCATTCTGTCATTTTTAAGATTGCATCCAAGTACTGCATTTCGGACTCTTTTGTTGACCATGATGGCTACTCCATTTATTCTAAGGGATTCCTGCCCACAGTAGTCGATATAAGGGTCATCTGAGTTAAATTTACCCATTCCAATCCGTTTTAGTTCACTGATTCCTAGAATGTCTACTTTTACTCTTGCCATCTCCTGTTTGACCACTTCCAATTTGCCTTGATTCATGGACCTAACATTCCAGGTTCCTATGCAATATTGCTCTTTACAGCATCGGGCCTTGCTTCTATCACCAGTCACATCCACAAGTGGGTATTGGTTTTGCTTTGCCTCCATCCCTTCATTCTTTCTGGATTACTTCTCCACTGATCTCCAGGAGCATACTGGGCACCTACCGACCTGGTGAATTCCTCATTCAGTATCCTATCATTTTGCCTTTTGATACTGTTCATGGGGTTCTCAAGGCAAGTATACTGAAATGGTTTGCCATTCCCTTCTCCAGTGGACCACATTCTGTCAGACCTCTCCACCATGACCCGCCCATCTTGGGTGGCCGCACATGGCATGGCTTAGTTTCATTGAGTTAGACAGGGCTGTGATCCGTGTGATCAGATCGACTAGTTTTCTGTAATTATGATTTCAGTGTGTCTGCCCTCTGATGCCCCCTCACAATACCTACCATCTTATTTGGGTTTCTCTTACCTTGGTCGTGGGATATCACTTCACAGCTGCTCCAGCAAAGCGCAGCCGCTGCACCTTACCTTGGACAAGGGGTATCTCCTCAAGGCCGCCCCTCCTGACCTTGAATGTGGAGTAGCTCCTCTAGGCCCTCTTGTGCCAGAGCAGCCACCACCTCTTGGACATGGGGTAGCTCCTCTCTGCCGCTTCCCCTGACCTTGGGTGTGGGGTAGCTCCTCTTGGCCATGCTTCTGTTCATGGTTGGTTGCGCTGAGCTGGTGTCTCGTGTCTGCGCCGCTGGAGCCGGCATCTGGTTTTCCCTACTTTCTTCAATTTAAGTCTGAATTTGGCAATAAGGAGTTCATGATCTGAAACACAGTCAACTCCTGGTCTTGTTTTTGCTAAGTGATAGAGCTTCTCCATCTTTGGCTGCAAAGAATATAATCAATCTGATTTTGGTGTTGACCATCTGGTGATGTCCATGTGTAGAGTCTTCTCTTGTGTTGTTGGAAGAGGGTGTTTGCTATGACCAGTGCATTCTCTTGGCAAAACTCTATTAGCCTTTGCCCTGCTTCATTCCGTGCTCCAAGGCCAAATTTGCCTGTTACTCCAGGTGTTTCTTGACTTCCTACTTTTGCATTCCAGTCCCCTATAATGAAAAAGACATCTTTTATGAATGTGAGTTTTAGAAGGTCCTGTAAGTCTTCTTAGAACTGTTCAACTTCAGCTTCTTCAGCATTACTGGTTGGGGCATAGACTTGGATTACTGTAATATTGAATGGTTTACCTTGTAAACAGAGATCATTCGGTTGTTTTTGAGATTGCATCCAAGTACTGCATTTCAGACTTTTTTGTTGACTATGATGACTACTCCATTTCTTCTGAGTCTTGCCCACAATAGTCAATATAAGGGTCATCTGAGTTAAATTCACCCATTGCAGTCCATTTTAGTTCACCGATTCCTAAAATGTCAATGTTCACTCTTGCCATCTCCTGTTTGACCACTTTCAGTTTGCTTTGATTCATGGACCTAACATTCCAGGTTCCTATGCAATATTGCTCTCTACAGCCTCGGACTTTACTTCCATCACCAGTCACATCCACATCTGGGTGTTTTTTTTGCTTGGCTCCATGTCTTTATTTTGGAGTTACTTCTCCACTTTTCTCCAGTAGCATATTGGGCACCTACTGACCTGGGGAGTTCATCTTTCAGTATCCTATCTTTTTGCTTTTTCATACTCTTCATGGGGTTCTCCAGGCAAGAATATTGAAGTGGTTTGCCATTCCCTTCTCCAGTGGGCCACGTTTTGTCAGAACTCTCCTCCATGACCCGTCCATCTTGGGTGGCCCTATACAGCATGGCTCATGGTTTCACTGAGTCAGACAAGACTGTGGTCCATGTGATCAGTTTGCTTAGTTTTCTGTGATTGTAGTTTTCATTCTGTCTTCCCTCTGATGGATAAGGATAAGAGACTTATGGGAGCTTTCTGATGGGAGACCTGAGGTGGAGACTGGTTCTTCTTCTGAATGGGCAGGGCATGCTCAGCAAATCTTTGACCCAACTTTCCGTTGCTGGGAGGGGCTATATTCCCTCCCTGTTGTTTGACCTGAGGCCAAACTATGGTGGAGGTGATGCAGATAATGGCAAACCTCCTTCAAAAGTGCACCCACTGCTGCACTCGGTGCCCCCAATTCTGTAGCTGGTCACCACCGACCCATGCCTACGCCAGAGACTCCTGGACACTCATGGGCAAGTCTGGGTCAGTCTCTTGTGGGGTCATTGCTCCTTTCTCCTGGGTCCTGGTGCACACAAAGCTTTGTTTGTGCCCTCCAAGATTCTGTTTCCCCGGTCGTGTGTGAGTTCTGGCGGCTCTATGCTGGGTTTAATGGCAACTTCCTCCAAGAGGGCTTATGCCATACCCAGGTCTGCTGCACCCAGAGCCCCTGCCCCTCTGGCAGGCCACTGTTGATCTGCACCTCCACAGGAGACGCTCACACACAGATCTGGCTCAGTCTCTGTGGGGTCTCTGGGTCCTGGTATGCACAGGGTTTGTTTGAGCCTCTGAGTGTCTCTGGGGGGTATGGAGTTTGATTCTAAAAATGATTTCGCCCCTCCTATCATCTTGCTGTGGGTTTTCCTTTGCCCTTGGATATGGAGTATCTTTTTTTGGTGGCATCCTATGTTCTCCTGTCAATGCTTGTTCAGCAGTAAGTTGTCATTTTGGAGTTCTCACAGGAGAAGATGAGCTCACATCCTTCTACTCCACCATCTTGGAGACTCAGCCTCAGAAGATTTGAGATTCTTCTCATTTCCCTCTCTCCTCAGCTTTCCCAACTTGGAAGCTCCATCTTCCATGAATTCATCCATGACTCCTATTTATCTTTTACAGCACCATAGCTTCTGCTGATTATATGACAAACGTCACTAGTCCAGCTACTCTCAACCTAATCAGAATGTCTGCAATACAAGTAAAGTGCCTACAACAGGCTATGGAAAATCGCTTCCAGAAATAGCACATACATGTTAGGAAAACGTGTGTGGGAAAGACAGTAATATGCAGAGTACATCATGCAAAATGCTGGGCTGGATGAAGCACAAGCTGGAATCAAGATTTCTGGGAGAAATATCAATAAACTCAGATATGCAGATGACACCACACTTATGGCAGGAAACGAAGAACTAAAGAGCCTCTTGATGAAAGTGAAAGAGGAGAGTGAAAAAGTTGGCTTAAGACTCAACATTCAGAAAACTAAGATCAGGGCATCTGGTCCCATCACTTCATGGCAAATAGATGGGGAAACAATGGGAAGAGTAACAGACTTCATTTTCCTGGACTCCAAAAACATTGCAGATGGTGACTGCAGCCGTGAAATTAGAAGATGCTGGCTCCTTGGAAGAAAAGCTATGGCTAACCTAGGCAGCATATTAAAAAGCAGAGACATTACTTTGCCAGCAAAGATCCATCTAGTCAAAGCCAAGGTTTTTTCAGTAGTTATGTATGGATATGAGATTTGGAGTATAAAGAAAGCTGACTGCCAAAGAATTGATGCTTTTGAACTGTGGTTTGAACTGTTTTGAGAGTCCCTTGAACTGCAAGGAGATCAAACCAGCAAATCCTAAAGGAAATCAGTCCTGAATATTCTTTGGTAGGACTGATGCTGAAGCTGAAACTCCAGTACTTTGGCTACCTGATGCAAAGAACTGACTGACTGGAAAAGACCCCGATGCTGGGAAAGATTGAAGGCAGGAAGACAAGGAGATGACAGAGGATGAGATGGTTGGATGGCTTCACTGACTTAATGGACACAACTTTGAGCAAGCTTCAGGAGATGGTGAAGGACAGGGAAGCCTGGCCTGCTGCAGTCCATGGGGTCTCAAAGAGTAGGAGATGACTGGGAAACTGAAAAACAGAATCTTCCTATTTGTAAGCATTTGTTTGTTTGTTTGTCTTTTCTAATTGATGTCAGCAACATTTTGGTTTTAAAAACACTGACAATTAACTCACTAACTGCACCAAACCCAGTAAAACAAACCAGAAAAGAGAGACAGAGATGATGGTGATGAAGTGAAACACTTGAATTTCAAAGTTGTGCTCAGGACTACTTTTCCCTGAAACATTTTTCTGTTAAGTCACACAGAAGCTTACAATACCAATCCATGGTTTATTAAAAGCCTTTCTCCTGCTTGGAATTTCCACTGGATTCAGTGGGGACAAAAATGGAAAGCAATGTTAGAGTGATGGTGTACAAGTTCTTACTGTGAGGGAAATCCCATTCAGGATGACTGAAGGCTTGTTTTTTCCAGGTTATAGATGCAACATTGACTCTAGATTCAACTTCTGGAGAATCTGGAAATCTTGTGGGAGAATAGATTTATATTCAGGTGTTACCATGTCAAGGAAATCCTTTTAAGTTATGGTCAACCAAACTGTTTTAACAGTGTGCAAAGAGATAATTTAGTTAAGTAATTGTAAAGAAAATGTTAAAAACAAAAATTTTTAGGGTTAATCCTGTTTCTGGAATTTCCCCTCATTTTATTTTCCTCCTTTGCAATCTGAGTGCCTCAGTTCTTTTCAACTCAGAAAAAATGAGGAGATCAGTGCTACTTCAGGAGGATACTAGACAAAACAACTTAAGAAATAGGTGTGGAAGATTAAGAAGTACCATTTTCAGAAACAAATGAGTAACAGATATGAAATGTAAAGTGTGTGGAATATAGTCACTAATAATGTAGTGCCTTTGTATGGTGATACAGACTAACTGGATTTATCCTGGTGATCATTTTGAAATATATAGAAATATCGGTTTGCTTTGTGATTGAACTAACATAGTGTTGTAGGTCAATTATTTTTCAAAAAGAAACAAGGAATAGTAAAGGAGATCAGATTTGTGATTGCCAGAGGCAGGAGTGGGGAGAGGGGGAATTGGATGAAAGTGTTCAAAAGGAAATAACCTACAGTGATAAGATAAATAAGGAACACAGATTTAATGGACAACCTGAGTAATATAATTAACTCAGTTGTACTAAAGCTGTTCAAAGAATAATCCTGAGTTCTTCTTATAAGTAAAATATATATTTTCTTCTTTTATTTTGTATTTATATGAGATGATGAGTGTTCACTAAACTTATTGCAGTAATCATTTCATGATGTATATAAGTCAAATGATAATGCTGTATACTTTAAAGTTATACAGACCTGTCTGCCAATTATATCTCAATAAGACTGGAAGAAAAAAAGAAATGTCATAGCAGTCATTCTTCAAGAATGAAATATTAAAATTTTAGAAAAATTATTCGTATTAATGAAAATATATTATTCATTGGGCTTATTGATAACTCATATTTTTACCTTTTATTTTGGGTTTTGTTCCCTTAATACATTGGTAGTTTACTTGGGAGCTCTTTTGGAGATGTTCTGCTCAAAAATTGAAACATTTCTTTATGTACATAAAAATTCTTTCAGTTTTTAAACTTCTCTTTTGGATCTAAAGCTTTTATTGAGCCTTTTATTTCTTCTTGAATGTAAGATAGATTCATGGAGAAGAATTTTCTCCAGTACTCTAGTCTTGTTTATAATAATAAGCTCTTTAGACATTTCATAACTAATGTTTCCAAGTGTTCACAATTAAATATTAATGCATTGGAGCTGAGCTACCGAACACCAATTTCTGGAGGAGAGTCAAACATTTAACAAACCAACAAATGGCAAGAGCTAGTAAATACTCTGAGATTCAAGCTATTTATCATTGGTGTTTGGTAATTGTGATTTATTGGGGCAAGTTACAATGCTCTGAGTTCATCAGGCTTTCACTTCTGTATTGTGGCCCAGACTTACTGCTTTTGTTTGTAACATAAATCATGTGTGAATACCAAAGACTACAGACCTGCTAACCTTTACGTTTTTTGAATTTTTTTGTATTCTTTGTGTTTCCTTATTAGGAAATCTTAACGCTATGCTCTAACGCATATTATTTTTCTTAAAAGTAATATAGCCCAGAAATATTGTTTAATATAAGGATTACTGGAAGACAGATGAGCTTCAAATTTATGGCATTTGACATCTCTTTTTTTTCAAACTCGTTTTGGTGTCATTTTGAATTGGAGTCACCTACTCAAAAACTGCTATTTCTTGAAATCCTGACAATAAGTAGTTCATTATCTCATATTCTGGGTAGTTAAAAAATTAGCATACTAAGTATTGCTTTAAGTTACAAGTTACTGTCACTCTTCTTTTATAAATTTCCCTCAGAATGCTTTGCCCTTAAATCTTTACTTTCTAGGTTCCTTCCTGTCATTCAAAGTTCACATCAAATGTCTTTCCTCAAGTAGGAAATGATTTCTAAAGCTCTAATGCTTTCTTGAGTGGTCCCCTGCCATTACTCTCTATCACATTACCTTATTTTGTGTCAATATCTGAAATCATCTTACCTATCTGTTTCCTTTTTTATTGTCTGTATCCTTTTAACAGGAGGAAAACTCTGTGAGGACCGACATCTTGCCCTTTTTGTTCTAAGCTGTATCCTCTGTTTGGGACTCAGCATGTAATAGATATTCAATAAATAATTGAATAAATTCAATCAACAAATTAAGCAGAGTTAGCAAGAGCTTCTTTCCCTACAGTTTACTATGTGAATAATTTTGAGTACATTATTTAACCATATTCATCTTATTTCTTTCTTTATAAAATAATTTTAATGGTTGCTTTAAGGCTGAAAAGTACAATAGCTTTAACTTTGAAAATTCCACTTAATTGGTATTGCTTAATGTCAAGAAGGCCTATTGTGTTGGGTTAATCTATTAGCAGATATTTGTAATTATATTTTAGTAAAGTTGTGGTTTTCCTTGGATTTTGAGAGGAAATTTTCTCAATTTGTACTTTTTCCTCTTTTGGGATACTTCCTTTCTGTTTTAATATTGACTTGACATCATGGTATGGAAGAAAAAAAGTCACTGTTTAAAAGGACACATATCTCTGGCTGGACTTTGTCAGGAGTTGAGCTTGAGAGATGGTATTGAATCACTCTGAGTGGTCAGTGGTTTTTGAAAGGACTTGTTAATATCTATTTTCATTTATTCCTAAAGTCAAAGCCCAGATTTCAAGCAACCAAGACAAGTAGATGACAACTGGTCTTTTTTCACCTCCTATATTTTGATCAAACCATATATTCTTACAATATGTTTTAATAACCTTATTTAAAATAGGATAAGAAATCTGATCCTTCTGAATCCTTTCTCATGTTAATTTTCTCCATGGTACTTATAAATTTATCACCATCTAACATCAAGACAAACATGCATTTTATTTATTTATCTTCATTTTGTTTTAATTCAGTAGATTGGAAACTCCACATGAGAAAATTTTTCTGTTTCTGCCTATTTTGCTCCCTGTGTGTTTGTAGTGTGTCACATAGTAGAAATAAAATAAACATTTTTTTGAATGATTAGGTGAATATGTCCACATATAATTTCTAGATAGCTTTTGCTTTTCCTTTCACTTAATTCATTACTAGAGAAGCAGGACCAATATTTACTTATGATTTCTCATTAAAAAAATCAGTCACTATTTTGGAACTTAATTTTGTCATTGTTCAGTGCATACTGTATGCGTTAAATACTACAATTTTTCCTTTGGAATGGGAATCAAGAAAAAATCCATAAGAGGATATCCAGATTAATCTGCATGCAAAAAGTCAACCTTATGAGATTCTTATGAATAGGAAGAAAGCAGTATTTTTTTTTTAAAGGCTTCCATGGGTATATAGTTTTGTGATCTCATACAAAATGCTTCCTATTTTTTAAACCTTTATTAAGGAGGAAGAGAGAGATTTTCTGTATTCTTCTTTGTTGCTAGACAATGAAGTAGGAGGAAAAGATTTTATTTTTTTACATGAGCTAAATTTTCAATAAATTTCATGTTTTTCAAGATAATTTGACCTTTCTGAGTGCCATGCACCCCTTCGCTTTCTCATACTTAACTAGATTAATCTCAGGAGGGAAAAATTGTTGAGCAGAATATTTTTTTCTTCCAGTAAATCAAATTAAGGGCTGTTCAACATTTCAAACAGGGTGGGGGAGCTCTGTGAAGTGTTTTTTTCCCAGAAGAGCAGGCATCCGCTATTCACAAGACTCTAGCAAGCTGAACAACAAAGAGTACTAAATAGCAAATTGCCAGGACTTAATAAAAATCTGAATGACCTTTCCTTCTTAGAGGAAAGGGTCACTGATCTAAAGCATGCTATTGACAAGAACAAGAAAGAAAAATGAATACATGGACTTGGAAGAGTGAATTTTAGGTTAGTTAAACTGAAACCACCTGTTGTTACCAATTATTTTATTTTTCAAAATGTAAACTCGAAGTGTGAGAAATTCCAGATTACAGAAAGATATTTTTTGGTGTTAAATGAACCAAAAGGATCATTTTTCCTTCTGAAATGCATCCTATCTGTTCAATTTCTCCTTCATTCATTCATTCCAGAGGCCCATTGTTTTCTAGACAGAGCAACCTGGAAATAATTACAGTGGTATGACAAATGTCCTAATAAAAATGTGAACAATGCACAGAGAAGGATTTAGTTAACTCTCCCTGCAGAATTTAGACAAAGCTTTTGTCAGAGAGTGACGTTTAAACCACGTTTTTAAAGCATACGGAGGATTTTTCCATCAAGACAACATGGAAGGAACATATTGAACAAAAGGAAATGGCTTTTTCAAAGCAGTCAGTATGAAAGAGAGCAAATAAAAAATGTGTAAGTCTGTTTCACAAGAAGCTTGTTAAGTCATTTTTTTGAATGCTAATATTAATTTTATTTTTAACAATTATATACCTGCTTTTCATGTCTAGCCCAACAAAGTCTCCAATGACCAAATTTAGATGACTAAAACCAGAGTGTCAAGGAGATGTATTTTTAATGGGAATCATTTGTTTAAATCACTGTGGGGAAGAAATGTGTTCACTGACTGGTCAGTTAAATAGCCTAATGTTCTGCAAGCATTTCCAGGGTAGCTATTCATAATGATTGGTCCTCTTGTGGGTAAAGTGCTGCTGTTTCCCCATTGCTGGTGATGGAATGTCTTGATTAATATCTCTCACTTTTCTTCATTCTACCTCCTGGGTGTTTTGGCCATGACTTCATGGGAATTTAACGGTTGCTTGGTAGAAATATTCGTACAGTTAGGACAGCCTTACTTTCTTTTGAAACAGATGTTTGTTTGCTCCCTTGACTCCTTTTGACCTCTTGCCTCCTTTCTTTGCTGCCTTCACCTTTTTCCCATCACCTTCTTTTGGTCTCCTCACAATGAGTTAAGACCTGATATTCCTATTCATTTTTCTTAGTCCTTATCATTTACTCAATATTGTAGATGCTATAAAATTAAATAACAATTCCAAATTGGACTATTCTTGCTTATACTTTAAGTAAATGTATAATTATTTGAGTTTTAAGGCTGTAATAGAGGTATTGAATTGGCCAACCCAACATTATTTTTGTGTGGAAGTATTAGCAATGCTTTCTATTTGATGATAAAATATGTTCTATTATGTTATGATAATATTACATTTGATTTGATTAGTCTTTATGAATTGCTATACTATGTGAAAAATAGAATATGTAATAAAATAGAATATTAGTTTTTACATTTATCTCATAAATGTATCCATATCCATAGGTGATGAAAAGGATAAAAACACTATTGCACAGAATAATTTATTTTTCAGTTGATGATACTTGTCACATCTAAACAAATTATGATAATTATTGTCATATAATAACTAATCCATAAGTGTTAATTAATCTATAATCCACGCTGCTGCTGCTGCTGCTAAGTCGCATCAGTCGTGTCTGACTCTGTGCGACCCCACAGACAGCAGCCCACCAGGCTCCTCTGTCCCTGGGATTCTCCAGGCAAGAACACTGGATTGGGTTGCCATTTCCTTCTCCAATGCATGAAAGTGAAAGTGAAGTCGCTCAGTCATGTCTGACTCTTAGCAAACCCATGGACTGTAGCCTACAAGGTTCCTCTGTCCATGGGATTTCCCAGGCAAGAGTACTGGAGTAGGGTGCCATTGCCTTATAGTCCATAAAACATAATTAATCCATAAGCATTAATTGCCATAAATGAGACATTTATATTTTCACTTTTCTTACACATGCCTAAAATATATTAAAATATATGACACAGAGGGCATGAAGCATATTCATTACCCATTTAAACAAAAAAGGAATAATACAATTTTCTCAAAACATAAACAAAGGCTTTTAAAAAGTCTTTATGCTTCTAATCTCCTCTGTATCGGATGCTTTTGAACTGTGGTGCTGGAGAAGACTCTTGAGAGTCCCTTGGACTGCAAGGAGATCCAACCAGTCCATTCTAGAGGAGATCAATCCTGGGTGTTCATTGGAAGGACTGATGCTAAAGCTGAAACTCCAATACTTTGGCCACCTCATGCGATGAGTTGACTCACTGGAAAAGAGTCTGATGCTAGGAGGGATTAGGGGTGGGAGGAGACGGGGACGACAGAGAATGAGATGGCTGGATGGCATCACCGACTCAATGGACGTGAGTTTGAGTGAACTCTGGGAGTTGGTGATGGACAGGGAGGCCTGGCGTGCTGTGATTCATGGGGTCGCAAAGAGTTGGACACGACTGAGCAACTGAACTGAACTGAACTGAACTATGCTTCTAAAACTATTGGATATCAATAAAATTTAAGGTGAAGGATTTGTGTACTCCCTATTTGTATCTACATTTAAACATGATTAAATGAGAGTCTGATTGTTTGGGATACACAGTGACATTAACAGATATTGTTTAGTCAGAAAAATTTTGAATTATCCTGTAAACACAATTTTTTTTGGGTGCAATGTGATCTCAAGTGTTGTTATTCCGCAGAATCATTAATTTTTGATATCATATGATGACAGTTAACAGTTACTTTGTGTAGGCACCATTCTAAGTGTTTTATGTTTATCTATTTATTTGATAATCGGAACTGTCTTATGTGGAAGGTACTAAGGCTCATCCCTGTTCAGTAGCTAAGGAAACTGGGTCACACAGTGGTTAAGATCCAGAATACATACCTAGAGAGGAACTTCCAGCCTCAGCTCTCTGCAGTTTGTGCTAAAGTTATCAGATTATTTGAGGAACAGTTAATGCATGTAAGAAAATTATGATAGACTCATGATCAATAACAAAATGAAGGAGAAAGATATGAAGAGTAACACATAAAACACTTGACTGTTATGTCACTTTGTGTGGGTCTGATATCTTTTGTTTCTTCATCTATAAAATAGGAATAAAGATATACTTTTAGCCAGGTGATTTTTAAGATTCTGTAAGCTAACTTAAGGTTAAGTGCTTGCAGTCTGCAAAGAAATTTTTGTGAAAACAAAAATGGCCACAAACACAAGGCATTTTCATCCTGCTTCTGCTGCGCATAAAATGTGCTTGTTTTTGTTGTTTTTCTTCTCATTGATAGTAGAAGAAGTTATAACAGTTATAGCACCAGATTTTCAATTTGGGACTACCACCCTGATGGTCCAGTAAAGGAAAACCAGGCATTTTGGAGGTAGGAATAGAGGGAACTCTTCTATGCTAATCCAAGTGAATTATGATAAGAGTTTGAGAGGAAGATGGAAAGAGGTGAAAGAGGAAATCCTTTAGATTCGGTGACTGCTTGATTAAAGATGAGGAGGACTTTGAAAGGGTATAGTCTGGACTGGTTCATTTTCCTTTGTTTCTAGTGTAGACAGCTGGAAATGGATGGTGGGATCATTAATTAGGGAAGGGGCCACACAAGGTGAAAAGTGGACATCTTCAGGAATATTTGGATGGATGTCTATGTCTAGAATTCAAGGTTGTATTTTGGAATTTAGATACTGTAGTTTGAGAGTATTTTCTGGCATGTTCGATTAACCTTCAGCTAGACAAGAAGAAGAGGTCCCCTGAAACACTAGATATGTCTCTCTTAACAGCCTCCAGCAGACATTCGCCTTGCATCACATTTCTGATCTCTCTAGAGCATTTAATATCAGCTGTATTATTCTTTGAGGAAGAAATCAAGGAAGCTGACACTCAAGGCAGCAATTTTGTAATTCTGTAAGACTGACCTGGGCTTCGCTTCCCTGGTGCTGCAGTGATAAAGAATCCACCTGCCAATGCAAGAGGTGCAAGATCTGTCTACAAGTAGTTTTGAGAATATTTTAAGCAAATGGTCAGACACATTCTTGAAGGTGGCAGTTGTCTAAGTTTCTGAAGGATAGACTATTGAATGAAAGGAACAAAAGATGATAGCTGGACCCTGTGGAAAATGAGCATAAATGCAAGCGCAGAAAGAGGAATTCACAAGGGCAACCAAGAAAGAGTAAATATTAATAAAATGATAGGAGTAATTGGGAGAAGTGACACAGAGACCATTAGACAAGAAAGAATTCAGAAAGAAGGCGCAGTCAGCAGTGCCAATTACCGAAGAAAAAGCAAGGAAGAGGACAGTCTTTTCAGTTATCTGATGCCATGGCTGTTATCAGTGACCTAAGCAGGGCTGGTTTCACTGGAGTGGGAGGGCAAAAGTGAATAGTAGTGTGTTAATAAATTAGAGCTATGGTAGTGGATAGTATGAGTATAAATTTTTATTTTGAAAACATTTATTATTTTGTAAAGGAAAGAAGAGAGAGAAGCAATGGAAGCAAGTGTGAATTAAGGGTCAATTTTGGTTTTAAACATAGAAGAAATTTTCCACGCTAACTTTGTTGGAGGAGTGATTATGGACTCATCATTTAGTGATCTTGTGCCTCAGTTTCTTCATCTGTAAAATAAGGAGAGTGGTTACACTTTCTCACAGTCTTCTCGTGAGGGATAAAGGAGCTGATGTACATAAAGCGCTCAGAAGAGTACCTGGTACATCTTAAAGACTGCGCAAATGTTTGTTTGTAAACCTTTGCCTAAGTATAAAATTATTTGTGCCCAGCCTCTAAGTCATGTCCGACTCTTTGCAACCCCATGGACGGTAACCCACCAGGCTCCCTATCCGTGGGATTTCCCAGGCAAGAATACTGGAGCTGATTGACATTTCCTCTTCCAGGAGAGCTTTCCCACCCAGAAACCAAACCTGAGTCTCCTGCTTGAATCTCTTGCATTGGCAGGTGGATTCTTTACCACTTGAGCCACCTGAGATGATATCCTATAGAGAAGGAAGGTTGGAGGTTTAGCTTTACCCTTATGATCCACGGGATCTAATGGGCCCACATATTTGTCAAATAGCTATTAAATACTCATCCATGTTCATGTTCTCTTCCTCCTGGTCTCACATCTAGGCCATATTTTTCAATCTTCCCTGTGGTTTGATTCATAGCAAACTCATGTAACCGGGTTCTACCAAATGGAATAAATGGAAATGGTATATATCACTTATGGGCATATCTGACAAAATCTTCTAAAATGCCTCTTTCCCTAATGTCTGCTGAATGGGAAGATTTTTGAGGACTTGGGGAATCACAAGATGGGAGGAGCTTAGAGTAAAGGCTGTTTCCTTCACTGCTCCCAGATGACCAGCACTGAAATGAGACATAAATTGAGAGTGTGCTTGTGTGTTTGTGTGCTTAGTCATTCAGTCGTGTCCGACTCTTTGCGACCCCACGGACTGTAGCCCGCCAGGCTCCTCTGTCCATGGGATTCTCCAGGCAAGAATACTGGAGTGGGTTGCCATGTCCTCTTCCAGGGGATCTTCCCAACTCAGGGATGGAACCCAGGTCTCCTGCATTGCAGATGGATTCTTTACCATCTGAGCCACCAGGGAAGCCCAGTGAGTGAAAGACACTGTATCGTGTCTGACTCTGCGACCCTATGGACTATACAGTCCATGGAACTCTCCAGATCAGAATACTGGAGTGGGTAGACTTTCCCTTCTCCAGGGGATCTTCCCAACCCAGGTCTCCTGTATTGCAGACAGATTCTTTACCACCTGAGCCATAAAATGAGAACTGGAGATTATCTATAAGAATGGCCTTGCCTATGTGATGCAGTATCTGTGCAGGTTATCTTTGTGGCACCGAGCCTGTGACAAACTCCACTGAGTTTTGGAGCAAAGACAAAATGTCTTGGCAAGTAATGTTTTTTTATTTTTTATTTTAAGGAGGAGAGCCTAGCTTGTTACTGGGACCTCATAGAGACTAAAAACAGGGTGTGGTGCTGTCCATCATCAATTCACACTCCTCTGATGGACTGAGCCATGGAGTCAAGTGTCCTTTTGGGCACTTCCTCATCAAATGGAAGCATGTCCTGATGGTACAGGTGAATAACATCCCTGTAATACCTGCTTATTTCACACTGGTACTTCTCTCTTAAAGTACTGCTACAATCTCAGGAGCAGTGTCTTATGACCAAATGATAGTAGAGAGAAAAAGAGTCTAGTTAACGCTGACTGTACAAGATATACTGGCACCCATTGCATGGGTAGTCCCCGAGGGATCGTGAAAGTGAAAGTCCCTCAGCCGTGTCTGACTCTTTGCAACCCCATGAACTATACAGCTGATGGAAGTCTCCAGGCCAGAATACTGGAGTGGGTAACTTCCTTTCTCCAGGGGATCTTTGCAGCCCAGGGATTGAACCCAAGTCTTCCGCATTGCGGGTGGATTCTTTACCAGCTGAGCTGCAAGGGAAGCCCAAGAATACTGGAGTGGGTATCCTATCCCTTCTCCAGCGGATCTTCCTGACCCAGAAATCGAACAGGGGTCTCCTGCATAGCAAGTGGGTTCTTTACTAACTGGGCTATGAGGTACAGACAGTGAGGGGAGAGAAATCCTCCCCAATTTACTAAATTTTGAGTTCATAGATAAACCAGCTCTTCTTACAATACTCTCGACATTATAAGTAGTCTTTAAGCATTAATTTGAAAATAGCACTTGCAAGCTCAAAATCCTTCTGTAGCTTATTATTCTTTGCATTATTTTATACTCCTAGCTTTGTTCTAGAGCTTCAGCTTGGACTACTCTCTCTTTGGCTGCTCTAGCCACTCACTTTATTTTAATTCCCAAGCATCTAACTCTTGGCTTTGTACAGACCTTCACCTCTGCTAACTTTTAACATGGCTGGCTTTTCCTCATCTTTTAGGTTTTAGTTTAGGTTTAACCTCCTCTAATAGGCCCTCATTCATCTTCAACATAAATTAAGTTTTCTCTGTTATGTCACCTTTCCTTCCTCTGTTCCTTTACCCTGTTATTTTCCTTCATAGACGCTACTGATACATATGAATTATTTTTGTATTGTTTTACTGAAAAGTTTTCTTCTTTATTCCATTGTAAATCCTATGAAAATGAGGACTATGCCTGTTTTGTTCACCGTCAGATACAGAATACTCAGTGCAATGCCTGGCACATAGTTGGAGGTTGAAAAACTTTTTGTTGAACAAAGAATGAGTAAACAGCTGTCCCTCTTGGAAAGTTGTTAAAGAGAATGTGGGTCCCTAGGGCAAATGCAAGTGTTTGGGTACTGATTTAATTCATAAGCCACAGCAAAGAGAAAGAATAGGAATCTGGTAGGGCAAGGTCAGTGATCCCAGGAAATAGGGAAGATGATGGAACAAGGAAGGTCTGTGGACATCAGGATCCAGCTGAAAGAGGAATAGAAACCTTGCTCAGAACCTCCTGTACCACTTTCAGGAGAATGATTATTCTACTCTGATTGATAGCTTGCTGCTGTGCTGTGCTGTGCTGTGTTTAGTCACTCAGTCGTGTCTGACTCTTCGTGACCCTACGGACGATAGCCCACCAGGTTCCTCTGTCTGTGGGAATTCTCCAGGCAAGAATACTGGAGTGTGTTGCTATGCCCTCCTTTGGGGGATCTTCCCAACCCAGGGATCAAACTTAAGTCTCCCACATTGTAAGTGGATTCTTTACCATCTGAGCCACCAAGGAAGCCTAAGAATACTGGAGTTGATAGTCTATTCTTTATCCAGGGGATCTTCCTGACTCAGGAATTGAACCAGGGTTTCCTGTATTGCAGGAGGATTCTTCACCAGCTGAGCTCCTGGGGAAGCCTGATTGGCAGCTTACATTTCTTTTTTAACTTTCTTTTTCTTTTCTCATTCTTTACTTTTTCTACACATGCACACACACACACACACACACACACACACACACACACACACACACACACACACACACATACATAAAACAAAAACCAATGGAAAAAAAAAATCTAACCTTCCAAGACCTGGGGCTAACATATTGAGAACAAATAAAGATAATTTACAGCCAGTGAAATCTTCAAGACTCTCCAAATTCATTCATTAAGAAAAAAGCAGTACATACATTTCTGTTCATTAACAAAATACAGATTTAGTTTCCCTTATGAAATGCTTAAATTTTACTTCCAAATTATTGTAATGATATTTTGCTAGGCCTAAACCTTCTGGAAAAGTTTTTAGTAAAAATCCTAAAAGCATCAAGAGAGCAAAATTCCAGGTTTCTGACTGAAATACATCCCTGAAGCTGATTAAACATTCATATCAAAGGAACACACACCCGTATATAAAATGCAGACCATCAAAAGTCATGTTTTTGAAGGTAGAAGATTAAGGAAACAGATATCCTCAGGGCGACTGGGTATTATTGCTAACTTCCAAATACTCTTGGTTTCAGTTATTTCTTCAAGATGGCATAAAGTCCTGTAATCATTCCAATCATTTCATACCAGAAGTTTTCCCCATAGAAATAACATATTTTTCAGGACAATGTTACAAAAAGAATGAAGTTCTATTAAACATCTGCAGCAGATCTGTGAGATGAAAGACTTGATTGCTTCGTGGTGTGTTTATTCCTTTCTCCTACTAGCTTGCTGAAGTTCCCTCTGACCAGGAATTTTCTTCACTGAATAAAAAATGGGTTCTGTGAAGTATATTTACACAGACCACTTTACTCTCAGAACTCCTTTTTCACTAGTCTCCCCTTCTTGCTTTTTGTACCAGCTATGGTGGCATTCTTGGGTTCTTCTTTTTGGGAAATTAATTAATTAATTTTTAAAATTTATTTTTGGCTGCACTGGGTTTTCATTTCTGTGCACAGCATTTTCCAGTTGTAGGGCACAGGCTTCTCATTGCGGTATCTTCTCCTGTGGCAGAGCATGGGCTCTTGGGTATGAAGGCTTCAGTAATTCTGGCATGTGGACTCTGTAGTTGTGGCACATGGGCTGCATATGGAATCTTTCCAGACCAGAGACCGAACCCATGTCCCCCTGCATTGGTAGGTGGATTCTTAACTACCGGACAGCCAAGGAAGTCCACCGTTGGGTTCTTTGGACACAGAAGCTGTGCTCAAATTTAGTGCTTTCAAACTGTCTGTTCCTCCTGACTAGGGTACACTTCCTTGAATTTTCTAGCTAATCTTTCAAGTCCTACTTAAATTTCATCTTCCTAAGGTAACCTGAACCACCCTCAGTTCAGTTCAGTTCAGTTCAGTCGTTCAGTCGTGTCTGACTCTTTGCGACCCCATGAATCACAGCATGCCAGGCCTCCCTGTCCATCACCAACTCCTGGAGTTCACTCAAATGCCATCCAGGCATCTCATTCTCTGTCGTCCCCTTCTCCTCCTGCCCCCAATCCCTCCCAGCATCAGAGTCTTCTCCAGTGAGTCAACTCTTTGCATGAGGTGACCAAAGTACTGGAGCTTCAGCTTCAGCATCAGTCCTTCCAATGAACACCCAGGATTGATCTCCTTTAGAATGGACTGGTTGGATCTCCTTGCAGTCTGAGGGACTCGCAAGAGTCTTCTCCAACACCACAGTTCAAAAGCATCAATTCAGTGCTCAGCTTTCTTCACAGTCCATCTCTCACATTCATACATGACCACGGGAAAAACCATAGCCTTGACTAGACGGACCATGGTTGGCAAAGTTATGTGTCTGCTTTTTAATATAGTATCTAGGTTGGTCATAACTTTCCTTCCAAGGAGTAAGCGTCTTTTAATCTCGTGGCTGCAATCAACATCCACAGTGATTTTGGAGCCCCAAAAAATAAAGTCTGACACTGTTTCCATGGTTTCCCCATCTGTTTCCCAAGAAGTGATGGGACCAGATGCCATGATCTTAGTTTTCTGAATGTTGAGCTTCAAGCCAACCTTTTCACTCTCCTCTTTCACTTTCATCAAGAGGCTTTTTAGTTCCTCTTCACTTTCTGCCATAAGGGTGGTGTCATCTGCATATCTGAGGTTATTGATATTTCTCCCAGCAATCTTGATTCCAGCTTGTGCTTCTTCCAGCCCAGCATTCCTCTTGATGTACTCTGCATATAAGTTAAATAAACAGGGTGACAATATACAGCCTTGACGTACTCCTTTTCCTATTTGGAACCAGTCTATTGTTCCATGTCCAGTTCTCACTGTTGCTTCCTGACCTGCATACAGGTTTCTCAAGAGGCAGGTCAGGTGGTCTGGGATTCCCATCTCTTTCAGAATTTTCCACAGTTTATTGTGATCCACACAGTCAAAAGCTTTGGCATAGTCAATAAAGCAGAAATAGATGTTTTTCTGGAACTCTCTTGCTTTTTCCATGATCCAGGAGATGTTGGAAATTTGATCTCTGGTTCCTCTGCCTTTTCTAAAACCAGCTTGAACATCTGGAAGTTCACAGTTCACGTATTGCTGAAGCCTGGCTTGAAGAATTTTAAGCATGACTTTACTAGCGTGTGAAATGAGTGCAATTGTGCGGTAGTTTGAGCATTCTTTGGCATTGCCTTTCTTTGGGATTGGGATGATGACTGACCTTTTCCAGTCCTGTGGCCACTGCTGAGTTTTCCAAATTTACTGGCATATTGAGTGCAGCACTTTCACAGCATCATCTTTCAGGATTTGAAATAGTTCAACTGGAATTCCATCACCTCCACTAGCTTTGTTCGTAGTGATGATTTCTAAGGCCCACTTGACTTCACATTCCAAGATGTCTGGCTCTAGGTCAGTGATCACACCATCCTGATTATCTGAGTCATGAAAATCTTTTTTGTACAGTTCTTCTGTGTATACTTGCCACCTCTTCTTAATATCTTCTGCTTCTGTTAGGTCCATACCATTTTTGTCCTTTATCGAGCCCATCTTTGCATGAAATGTTCCCTTGATATCTCTAATTTTCTTGAAGAGATCTCTTGTTTTTCCTATTCTGTTGTTTTCCTCTATTTCTTTGCATTGATTGCTGAGGAAGGCTTTCTTATTTCTCCTTGCTATTCTTTGGAACTCTGCATTCAGATGCTTATATCTTTCCTTTTCTCCTTTGCTTTTCACTTCTCTTCTTTTCACAGCTATTTGTAAGACCTCCTCAGACAGCCATTTTACTTTTTGCATTTCTTTTCTATGGGGATGGTCTTGGTCCCTGTCTCCTCTACAATCATGAACCTCCGACCAGAGTTCATCAGGCACTCTATCTTTCAGATCTAGTCCCTTAAATCTATTTCTCACTTCCACTGTATAATCATAAGGGATTTGATGTAGGTCATATCTGAATGGTCTAGTGGTTTTCCCTACTTTCTTCCATTTCAGTCACCCTACTTAAATGCAATTCGTTTATCTCTTTTCCCTGATACTCCTGACACCATATTACCTGGCTTTGTTTTGTCCATGGCACCTATAAACTTTTAGCATTAGTCTCAGTCGCTTGGTCATGTCCAACTCTTTGCTATCCCATGGACTGTCGCCCACCAGTCTCCTCTGTTCATGAAATTCTCCAGGCAAGAATACTGGAATCGGTTGCCATTCCCTTCTCCAGGGGATCTTTCCGACCCAGGGATTGAACCTGGGTCTGCTGCATTGCAGGCAGACTGTTTACTGTCTGAATGCCACCAGGGAAGTCCATAACCTTTTAGAAAAATGTGTTAGTGTTATTCATTCAGTCATGTCCGATTCTTTGTGACCCTATGGACAGTAGCCCACCAGGCTTCTCTGTCCATGAATCTCCAGGCAAGGATACTGGAATGGGTAGCCATTCCCTTCTCCAGGGGTTCTTCCCGACCCAGGGATTGAATCCGGGTCTCTTGCATTGCAGGTAGATTCTTTACTCTTTGAGCCACCAGAGAGGCCACAAACTTTTAGAATACTGTATAATTTACTTATTTATCACCTGTTTCCCCTTCATGTTGATGTTACATGTGGACAGGGAAATTTTGATTGGTTTCTATCTTATATCGAATATGCTTATCATGTGGCCTGGAATCCTGTAGGCATTAATCAATATTTGTTGAAAAAGTGAACAGAGGAAAGAAGAAATTTTAGCAAACAGAATTGGGAAAGAAATAAGCAAGTTACTGAGATAAAGACTGACGGGTTAGGGGAGGCCTATAATAGATCCGGAGGCCTCATTAAAGTTAATTTTAAGCTACACTGTGAACATCAATCGAATGATGCAAAGGAAAAATGTTGCAGGTGGAGGTCAGACATTCATCTTTTCAACACATATTTACTGAGTTCCTGCTTGGTTCCCAGCTCTGTTTGGGTGTTAAGAATTCAATGATGAAGAGAACAAATAGAATGATTGGTCTTTAGAAGCTGATATTCTGTATTCTGGTAGTACCGATCCCTGCAATGCAGAACACCCCAGTTTGATTCCTGGGTTGGGAAGATCCCCTGGAGGAGAGCATGGCAACCAACTCCAGTTTTCTTGTCTGGAGAATCCCCATGGACAGAGGAGCCTGGCGAGCTATAGTAAATGGGATCTCAAATAATTGGACATGACTGAGTTACTAAGCACATTCTTATAGTAGAAGCAGACAGTAAGTAAATTGTATAGCATCTTACAAAATGATACATGCTAGGGAGAAAATGTGGTGCTGGAGAAGACTCTTGAGAGTCTCTTGGACAGCAAGGAGATAAAACCATGAATATTCATTGGAAGAACTGATGCTGAAGCTGAAACTCCAATACTTTGGCCACCTGATGTGAGGAGCTGACTCTTAGAATGGATGCTGATACTGGAAAAGATTGAGGGCAAGAGGAGAAGAGGGTGACAGAGGATGAGACATTTGGAAGGCATCTCAATGGTCATGAGTTTGAACAAACTCCAGGAGATAATGAAGGGCAGGGAAGCCTGGTGTGCTGCAGTCCATGGGGTTGCAAAGAGTCAGACACAATTGAGTAACTGAACAACAGGGAGAAAAGAAATGCAGGGGAGGGGGGCAGAAACTGTCAGTGGCACAGGGTGAAGATGAAATTGAAGGAGAAGATAGTACTAGAGATGAGTGGCTATCAGATAACTGTGGGGGTGAGGGGAGAGAAATGGAAAGAATTAATTCTGTATATTATATCTGTTGCCTTGATAAAATCACGTGCTAAGGATAAGGAGTATGGCAGTGGGGTTGAATTGTGGGATTAAAGGAGAGGTAACCCACTGTAGTGAATGGAAATATTGCTATCAATAAAATCAATTAAAATGTCTGTTTCTACCCCGATCCAGCAATGTTCTTTCCATTTGCATATTATTTTTAGTCATACTTCACTCAGCCACTGTCTGTTGTAGCCATTACATGGAAAATATTACTAGAATCCTATCGAAGTTTGACAGTTAAGTTTATGGATTTTGTGAACTGATACCTAATTTTAATTTTTTTATTCATGGGAAAAAAAATCACATAACTTGAAAACCAGATGCTAAATTTCTAAAGAACCCAGAAGACTATGAACTTGCAAAATTGAAGAACTGAAGCAGAAAGGGTATTTCAGTTACAGAATAGAGTCCCAAGCTATGTTCTTAACTAAATTTAGGGAAGTTAGCAGAGCATTTCAAAATTTTTGTTCCATTTTCCCTTAGTTAGGAAAAATGAATATATTCATAAGCTACTGATTCAGAAAAACAAATTAAAAATGCATTTTTCAGTTTAAAAATTAGAAGTCAAATTGTCAATAAAAGGAGTCAACCTTTAAATAATACTCGTCTAATATAACATGAAGCATTCATCACTTGATACTCTTGATGAAATGAAAGGTTGACCACTTTCCCCAAACAGTTGGAATTGTGGAGTGCTGTAAAACTAATCAGATCCCATTTTCCCTTAGAATCAGTCAGTTTTTTACGGTTTAGTAAACATGCTGGATATTTTCACAGAAATGACTTGAGGGGAAAAGAAACATCTGGAACCTTTGTAGCACATGTCTGGAGAGCAGGACCCAAGACAACTGCTTGTGAAATAAATGACTGCCTGCCTGGGAGATTCTGTCCCCAAGTATTTCCCCACAGGCCTGTTTCTATTGGGAAATTCCACTATTAGCAATTCATTTCTTTGTTTAAACTTTGTGCTTCTGTAGGGTCCAGAATTGGTTCTATCTCCCACTCCCCCTTTCCCAGTCAAATGTCGGTGTTCGTCAGTGTTAACACTGTGATCTTCTCTTTGTATTTCACTGCTTTCATTTTGAGCCAACTGTGCATCAGTGATTTTCCAAACCTTATTTATTGCTCTAGACTTACAACCAAGTTTACTAGTTATAATAATAATGAAAAATATTTTCCAAAACTGATGTTCTTTTCATTATAGGGACTGGAATTCAAAAGTAGGAAGTCAAGAGATACCTGGAGTAACAGGCAAATTTGGCCTTGGAATACAAAATGAAGCAGGACAAAGGCTAACAGAGTTTTGCCAAGAGAATGCACTGGTCATAGCAAACACCCTCTTTCAACAGCACAAGAGAAGACTTTAAACATGGACGTCACCAGATGATCAATACCGAAATCAGATTGACTATATTCTTTGTAGCCAAAGATGGAGAAGCTCTATACAATCAGCAAAAAACAGAACCAGGAGCTGACTGTGGCTCAGATAATTAACTCCTTATTGCCAAATTCAGACTGAAATTGAAGAAAATAGGGAAAACCACTAGACCATGCTGGTATGACCTAAATCATATCCCTTATGATTATACAGTGGAAGTGACAAATAGATTCAAGGGATTAGATCTGATAGAGTGCCTGAAGAACTATGGATGGAGGTTTGTGACATTGTACAGGAGGTAATGATCAAGACCATCCCTAAGAAAAAAAATGCAAAAAGGCAAAATGGTTTTCTGAGAAGGCCTTACAAATAGCTAAAAAAGAAGGGAAACTAAAGGCAAAGGAGAAAAGGAAGGATATACCCATTTGAGTGCAGAGTTCCAAAGAACAACAAGGAAAGATAAGAAAGCCTTCCTCAGTGATCAGTGCAAAGAAATAGAGGAAAACAATAGAATGGGAAAAACTAGAGCTCTCTTCAAGAAAATTAGAGATACCAAGGGAACAGTTCATGCAAAGATGGGCAAAATAAAGGACTGAAATGGTATGGACCTAACAGAAGCAGAAGATATTAAGAAGAGGTGGCAAGTATACACAGAAGGACTGTACAAAAAATATCTTCATGAGCCAGATAACCACAATGGTGTGATCACCCACCTAGAGCCAGACATCCTGGAATGAGAAGTCAAGTGGGCCTTAGGAAGAATCACTATGAACAAAGCTAGTGGAGGTGATGAAATTCCAGTTGAGCTATTTCAGATCTTAAAAGATAATGCTATGAAACTGCGGAACTCAATATGCCAACAAATTTGGAAAACTCAGCAGTGGCCACAGGACTGGAAAAGGTCAGCTTTCATTCCAATCCCAAAGAAGGGCAATGCCAAAGAATGTTTGAACTAACACACAATTGCACTCATCTCACATGCTAGCAAAGTAATGCTCAAAATTCTCGAAGCCAGGCTTCAACAATATGTGAACTGAGAATTTCCAGATGTTCAAGCTGGATTTAGAAAAGGCAGAGGAACCAGAGATCAAATTGCCAACATCCATTGGATCATCAAAAAAGCAAGAGAGTTCCAGAAAAACATGTACTTCTGGTTTAGTGACTACACCAAATCCTTTGATTTTGTGGATCATAGCAAACTGTGGAAAATTCTGAAAGAGATGGAAATACCAAACCACCTGATCTGCCTCCTGGGAAATTTGTATGCATGTCAAGAAGCAGCAGTTAGATTCAGACATGGAACAACAGACTGGTTCCAAATCAATAAAGAAGTACATCAAGGCTGTATACTGTCACCTGTTTATTTAACTTATATGCAGAATACATCATGTGAAACACTGGGGTGAATGAAACACAAGCTGGAATGAGATTGCCGGAAAGATATCATTAACCTCAGATATTCAAATGACACCACCCTTATGGCAGAAAACAAAGAAGAACTAAAGGGCCTCTTGATGAAAGTGAGAGTGAAAAAATTGGCTTAAAGCTCAGCATTAGAAAAACTAAGATCATGGCATCCAGTTCCATCGCTTCATGGCAAACAGATGGGGAAACAATGGAAACAGTGAGAGAGTTTAATTTTGGAGGCTCCAAAATCATTGCAGATGGTGAAATTAAAAGATGCTTGATCCTTGGAAGAAAAGCTATGACCAGCCTAGACAGCAGATTAAAAAGCAGAGACATTACTTTGCCAACAAAGGTCCATCTAGTCAAAGCTATGGTTTTTCCAGTAGTCATGTGTGGGTGTGTGAGATGGACTATAAAGAAAGCTGAGTGCCAAAGAACTGATGCTTTGAACTGTGGTATTGGAGAAGACTCTTGAGAGTCCCTTGGACTGCAAGGAGATCCAACCAGTCAATCTTAAAGGAAATCAGTCCTGAATACTCAATGGGAGGACTGATGCTGAACTGACACTCCAATACTTTGGCCACCTGATGTGAATAACTGATTCATTTGAAAAGACCCTGATGCCAGAAAAGATTGAAGGTGGGAAGAGAAGGAGACGAGAGAGGATGAGATGGCTGGATGGCATCACCGACTCAATGGACATGAGTTTGAGCAAGCTCTGGGAGTTGGTGATAGCCAGGGAAGCCTTGGTTGCTGCAGTCCATGGGGTCGCAAAGAGTTGGACAGGACTGAAGACTGACCTGAATTAAACTGAATAATAATAATGATGATGTTTATGACAATAAGGGGCGTCACTTACAAATGACCATATATCAGGAACTAGACTATGCATTTAAAATAGGATTCCATTTGATCTCTTAACTCCATGAAGTTTATAGGTGAGGAAACCAAAGCACATGAAATCTAAGTATTTGTCCAAGCTCTCATAGCTTACAAGGGGAACAGCTGTCACCTAAGCCCAAATCTTTCTGATTGCAACACGCTTGCTTTAATCTCCACCTTATACTAACATTCCACTCAGATGTGCCATTGGAACTTCAAAATCAACAGACTTGAGCACATCTCACTTTGTTCTTCTCACATCTCCTCATTCTCCCATGTTCTTGATCCTACTTTGTGGCCCCGCCACCCATCAAATGGATGTTCTGACTGTTCTTAGTCAGAATCTAAGACCAGGGCGAGCTTTTCAGATGTGTGACATGTGCCATGGAGTAAGTGCTTCTCCCCAAATTCCCCATGTTTTGCTTAATGCTCAGCTGTTGCTGTCTTGACATTTCCAATAATTTTTGAGCAATTTTATTTTGTATTGGGCTCCATAAATTATATAGCCAGTCTTGCCTTGGGTTGGGAAGAGGTCATCTTTAACTCCTTCCTTTCATACATTCCTCTCACCCCTTCCTCCATCTTATTCATTAATAAATCTTTCTGATTCTCCCTTTTATTAAAAAGAATTCTTTTTGGCCTCCCAGCTTGTGAGATCTTAGTTCTATGACCAGGGTTTGAACCTGCACCCCTCTACATTGGAATTGTGGCATCTTAACCACAGGAAATGGCAACCCACTCCAGTGTTCTTGCCTGGAGAATCCCAGGGATGGGGGAGCCTGGTGGGCTTCCGTCTATGGGGTCGCACAGAGTCGGACACGACTGAAGTGACTTAGCAGCAGCAGCAACCACAGGACCACCAGGGAAGTCCTTTATTTTCTCTTTTAAAATCCTACTTGAACCTCTCCCCTCTTCTTCATAGCAACTTTCTCTGCTGTACTGGAGGTCCTCATCATGCTTTTCCTGGATTACTGTGGGGTCTCTTGTCTCTGTTTTCTGTCTCATCTTCCTATAATCTCTCCTGAACATTTTTCAGAAGGATCTCTTAGAAACGTACTTGTTAATGCTTCTCCTCTGTTTGCAACTCTTCACTAACTTCCTACTTCCTGTTGGGATAAAGTGCAAACTTCTTTTTTTGGCACAGAGGGCTCTCCGTTATCTGTTTCCTTGGTAACACCTCTTATTGCCTTTCTGCTCACTCCTTGTTTTCCAGCCAAATTGGGGAACAAAAGCAAATGACCACTCCATTTCTTAAACCAACCCAAGACTTGTAAGACATCTTTATTAGAGATTTAAAATAAACACTCATAGGACGCCAAACCATAGAAATGGCTATTTCTGTAGTTCAGTAATAGTTGAACATCTGTACTTTTCTGTGGTTCAGTTTATATTTTGTTGAAATTTCTTGACACTTTGATCTTGAGTTAAAGGAAGGAACTGTTTTGTATTCAATTTTGTGCTTCTGTCCTTGAGGATAATTCCTGACATAAAATAGGTGAATGGACTTCATAGGAGGAACAACAAAACAGAGCAAATTGTGAGAACATGGTTAACTTGAATTGGAAATGTTCACTTTTAATTATAAAATCCTTGCTCCTAGTATTCATAGATTCTTGTTGGTTTTAAGTAAAGTAGAATCTCTGAATCAAAGAGAGCCAAAGTATTTCAATATAGGTTCCAACGACTTGACTTTTTCTTATACAGCTATTGTCAGAACTTGTTTCACAAGAGCAGTTACTAGAGCTTAAACTTTCATTAAGGAAAAATTGTGAGACAGAGGCTTCTGGAGATTTGAAGTGACTAATCTATGCTGATACAACCATGGGTTTAAAAGAAAAGCACTGATATCTGACACAGGCACCCAGAACCTGGGGACAATAGGGACCTTGGGGCTGGCTAAGGAGAACAAGGACCACCTTGACAGGCTGTCAGGGCAATTCTAGTGCCACCTTCCAAGAAATGTTTCTGAAATATATTAATTTTCTATAATTCACCATGTATCCCACTAGAGTGATTCCTGACAACTCCTGCTTCTGACTCTAGATATATCCTTATTACCTGCTTCAAGTTCTGCTCATCACCTCTGAAGAAATTGGAGCCCAGAAGTTTCCTTGTCCGAATGCCTTTGTGGGAAGCCATCTTCAGCATCCAATCTGAATTTTGAATTTTGAACTGAATTCACCATGATGGTTTGGGCAGCCAACTTATCTAGGCAGAAGGAAAACACACTAAAGGATAATGTTTGATTGTCCTGTCTAATTGATGTTCAGTTTTTTTTTCTTTTTAGCCATTTATTATCTTCATCTCACATGAATGTTATACCCACTGAGGAGCTCTACATTGTGAAGAATGGAAAATAAAAGACCTGGGACACCAAGGAATTTGTAATCTTGCTGAGATGTCAAATTCAGCCCTCCAAAATTTCAGAGAGTGATCAGAGGCAGGCTTATGAGGTACCAAACATCTGTATAGTAACTTAAGTTTACCTCAATTACCTTTTGGTGGGATTCCTCTTGGTGGGAATATCAGGAAGACACATGGAGTAATTGAACCCCCAGATGAACCTGCTTGGGGAGAAGGGCAAAGAGCTGCTATGAGATTGTCACCTTATCTAGCAGGCTTTGATGAGAGAATGAGTGCTCACAGGAAGGTGAAGACAAAGGAGAGTTCAGGGAATTCTTTTTTAAAAGGGAAAATATAAACATAAAAAATGTCATTAATATGCAATATAAAGGACTTCCCTGGTGGCGCAGATGGTAAGGAATCTGCCTGTAATTGCAGGAGATCTTGGTTCAATCCCCGGGTCAGGAAGATGCCCTGGAAAAGGGAATGGCTACCCACTCCAGTATTCTTGTCCGGAGAAATATAAAATTAATATATAAATATATGAATCATTTTTATAAGGGAAAAATAAACTTTGCTGAGAAATATTTTAAAAATTTTGGTGAAGTATAGTTGATTCACAATGCTGGGGTGTACAAAGTGGTGGGACTGGATGCCATGATTTTTGTTTCTTAAATGTTGAATTTGAAGCCAGCTTTTCCAATTTCCTCTTTCACCTTCATCAAGACGCTCTTTAGTTCCTCTTCACTTTCAGCCATAAGGGTGGTATCATTTGCATATCGGAGGCTATTGATATTTCTCCCAACAATCTTGATTCCAGCTTGTGTTTCATCCAGCCCAACATTTCACATGATGTACTCTGCATGCTGCTGCTGCTGCTAAGTCACTTCAGTCGTGTCCGACTCTGTGTGACCCCATAGATGGAAGCCCACCAGGCTCCCCCATCCCTGGGATTCTCCAGGCAAGAACACTGGAGTGGGTTGCCATTTCCTTCTCCAATGTGTGAAAGTGAAAAGTGAAAGTGAAGTCGCTCATATAAGTTAAATAAACAGGCTGATAATATACCACCTTGACGTACTCCTTTACCAATTTTGAACCAGTCTGTTGTTCCATGTCTGGTTCTAACTGTTGCTTCTTGACTTGCATACAGATTTCTCAGGAAGCAAGTAAGATCTGGTATTTCCATCTCTAAGAATTTTCCACAGTTTGTTGTGGTCCACACAGTCAAAGGCTTTAGCTTAGTCAATGATGCAGAAGTAGATGCTTTTCTGGAATTCTCTTGCTTTTCCTATGTATGATCCAATGGATGTTGGCAATTTGATCTTTGGTTCTTCTGCCTTTTCTAAATCCAGCTTAGACATCTGGGAATTCTTGGTTCATGCACTGTTGAACCCTGACTTCAAGAATTTTGAGCATTACTTTGCTAGCATGTGAGATGAGTGCAATTGTGTGGTAGTGCAAACATTCTTCAGCATTGCCTGTCTTTGGGATTGGAAAGAAAACTGACTTTTTCCAGTCCTGTAGCCACTACTGAGTTTTCTAAATTTGCTGGCATATTGAGTACAGCAGTTTCATATCATCATCTTTTAGGATTTTAAATAGCTCAACTGGAATTCCATCACCTCCACTAGCTTTGTTCATAGTGATGTTTCCTAAGGCCCATTTGAGTTTGCACTCCAGAATGTCTGGCTCTAGGTGAGTAATCATACCATCATGGTTATCTGTGTCATTAAGGTATTTTTTGTATAGTTCTTCTGTGTATTATTGCCACCTCTTCTTAATATCTTCTGCTTCTGTTAGGTCCATACAGTTTCTGTCCTTTATTGTGCCCATCTTGCATGGAATGTTCTCTTGGTATCTCTAATTTTTTTGAAGAGATCTCTAGTCTTTCCCATTCTATTTTTTTCCCCTCTATTTCTTTGCATTGTTCACTTAGGAAGGCTTCTTATCTCTTCTTGCTATTTTTTGGAACTCTGCATTCAAATGGGTATATCTTTCCTTTTCTCCTTTACATTTAGCATCTCTTTTCTCAGCTATTTGTAAGACCTCCTCAGAAAACCATTTTGCGTTTTTGCATTCCTTTTTCTTGGGGATGGTCTTGATCACTGCCTCCTGTACAATGTCACAAACCTCCGTTCATAGTTCTTGAGACACTCTGTCTATCAGGTCTAATTCCTTGAATCTATTTGTCACTGTATAACAGTAAGATATTTTATTTAGGTCATACCTGAATGACCTAATGGTTTTCCATACTTTTTTCAGCTTAAGTCTGAATTTGTCAATAAGTAATTCATGATCTGAGCCACAGTAAGCTCCTGATCTTGTTTTTGCTGACTGTATAGAGCTTCTTCATCTTCGACTGCAAAGAATATAATTAATCTGATTTGGCTATTGACCATCTGATGATGGCCATGTTTAGAGTCTTCTCTTGTATTGTTGGAAGAGGGTGTTTGCTATGACCAGTGAATTCGCTTGGCAACACTCTGTTAGCTTTTGCCCTACTTCATTTTGTACTCCAAGGCTAAACTTGCCTGTTACTCCAGGTATCTCTCGACTTCCTACTTTTGCATTCCTGTCTTCTATGATGAGGGGCTTTCCAGATAGCTCAGTTGGTAAAGAACCCACTTGCAGTGAAGGAGAACCCTGCTTGATTCCTGGGTCAAGAAGATCCACTGGAGAAGGGACAGGCTACCCACTCCATTGTTCTTGGGCTTCCCTTGTGGCTCAGATGGTAAAGAATCTGCCTGCAATGTGGGACACCTGGGTTTGATCCCTGGGTTGGGAAGATCCCCTGGAGAAGGGAAAGGCTACCCACTCCAGTATTCTGGCCTGGAGAATTCCATGGACTGTATAGTCTGTGGGTTCACAAAGAGTTGGACATGACTGAGCAACTTTCACTTTCTTTCCCCTTGATGAAAAGGACATCTTTTTTGGGTGTTAGTTCTAGAAAGTCTTGTAGGTCTTCATAGAACCATTCAACTTCAGCTTCTTTGGCATTTTGGTTGGTGCATAGACTTGGATCTCTGTGATATTGAATGGTTTGCCTTGGAAACGAACAGAGATCATTCTGTCATTTTTGAGATTGCACCCAAATACTGCATTTCAGGCTCTTTTTTTGACTATGAGGGCTACTCCATTTCTTCTAAGAGGTTTTTGGCCCCAGTAGTAGATATAATAGTCATCTGAATTAAAGAGACTGACCAGACCTGCCTTTGAGTGTTTGAGTGTCTCCTGTGGAAGCATTGGTCAGTAGTTACCTGCTGCAGAGATAGGGGCTCTGGGTGCAGCAGACCTGGGAGGCTCAGAATATGGTATAAATCCTCTTGGAGGAGGTTGCCATTAGCTCCACTATGGGCCCACTGAGCAGATAACCCATGAATTGGAGAACAATTATACGAAAGAAGTTCTTGCACTGTTGCAAAAGTTCTAGGGCCCACAACAGATTTCCCAACCTGGGGATCCAGCAAAGGGACTGAGATCCTCCTGGGAATTTGACTATGGAGGCCATTGGAATTTGATTACAGAACTTCCACAGGACAGGGAAAACAGATTTGGAGGACACAGACAAAACCTTGTGCACACCAGGACCCAAGAAAAAGGAGCAGTGTCCCCACAAGACACTGAGCCAGACTGGCCTGTGAGTCTCCAGGAGTCTACAGTAGTGGCATGGGTTGACAGTGGCCTGCCTTTGGGGCAGGCCAACTCTGGGAGTTCACCCAAACTCATATGCATTGAGTCGGTGATGCCATCCAGTCATCTCATCCTCTGTCATCCCCTTCTCCTCCTGCCCCCAATCCCTCCCAGCATAAGGGTCTTTTCCAATGAGTCAGCTCTTCGTATGAGGTGGCTAAAGTATTGGAGTTTCAGCTTTAGCATCAGTCCTTCCAATGAACACCCAGGACTGATCTCCTTTAGGATGGACTGGTTGGACCTCCTTGCAGTCCAAGGGACTCTCAAGAGTCTTCTCCAAAACCATAGTTCAAAAGCATCAATTCTTCAGCACATGGATCTAATTCAATGAAACTATGAGCCATGCTGTGTAGGGCCACACAAGACAGATTGGTCATGCTGGAGAGTTCTGACAAAGTGTGATCCACTGGAGAAAGGAATATGTATGCATTAACATATGACATTTGTTTTTCTGACTTGATTCATTTTTTATAACAGGTTCTAGGTTCATCCACCTCAGTAGAACTGACTCAAATTCATTCCTTGTTATGGCTGAGTAATATTTCATTGTATATATATACCACATCTTCCTTATCAGTCTCATTGTAGTTTTGAATTGCATTTTTCTGATAGTGATGTTGAGCATTTTTTCATGTGGTTTTTGGCCAGCTATATGTCTTCTTTGGAGAAATGTCTATTTAGATCATGTGCTCATTTTTTGATTGGGTTGTTTGTTTTTCTTGAAGGAAAGCTGCATAAAATGCTTGTATATTTTGAAGATTAATCCCTTGTAAGTCTCTTTGTATGAAAATATTTTTTCTATTTTGTGGATTGCCTTTTTGTTTTGCTTATGGTTTCCTTTGCTGTGTAGAAGCGCTTTTACAGGTAATTAGGTCCCATTTGTTTATTTTTGTTTTCATTACTCTAGGAGGTGGATCAAAGAAAATTGAATACAGGAAAGTTAAACAGTGAAAGTCAAGTCTGTTGAATTCCTAAAGTCTGGGGGAATGGGAGTCTTGCTGGAATTATTTGGAAAATGTAATAGATTGTACTTTATTCGGGGAGTGGAGGAATCAGAGAAGACAGAGAGGAGGCTGACATATAATGCTGAAGAGCTAGTGTCCAACGAAGGAAGATACTTCCTAGCATATGACCTGAGAAACACAAATTTTGCCAAGACATTAATAGATACTATCAAGAAAGAAAAGAGGGAACAAAGAGAGGGAGAGAAGAACGGAGGAAAGAAGAAAGGCAAGAAGAAAGGAAGGAAGGAAGAAAAGGAGGAAGGAAAAGAAAGAGAAAAAATAATTGGTTATAATTGCTCAGTTGTGTCCAACTCTTTGTGACCTCACGGACTATATAGTCTATGGAATTCTCCAGGCCAGAATACTGGAGTGGGTAGCCATTCCCTTCTCCAAGGGATCTTCCCAACCGAGGAATCTAACCGGGGTCTCCTGCATTGCAGGTGAATTCTTTATCAAAGGAGCTATCAGGGAAGCCTTGGTTATAATTAATTAATTACAAATAAATAATTGAGAAAGAGAGCAATCTATGATTAAATATTCCTGAAGAATACTGTGTCAAACGAAGTGAGTCCACTTGGTTGTAGAACTTGGATCTTCTCATAAAAATATTCAATGTATGGCAATTCTTAAAGTTCACACCTGCAGTCCAGTGGGCCATTCCATGGTACTGGACATGCTTGATGGAAGAATGATGAATCTCAGAGAATACATTGAGCTAGGCAGGGGGAAGCCTAAGAGGGAAGTAGCAGGGGACCATGCATTTTAAGGAGTGGATCACCATTGTCAGAATGATATGAGAAAAATATCTCTGTATCCTTCATTTTAAATAAATCAGAAGTGTGAAGACAATTTGAGTCTTCACACACAGACAAAATGAGTCTGTGGCTTTTGAGGATAGCTGAAAATGTGTTCAATTAAGAGACTGGGAGTCCTGGATGATGTAGCTGAAGATGAGAAGGCTAATGTTAGCATGATAAACAACTAATGTTTACAGCTAGGTGCATATCCAGTTTTATTAGCTATCAGTTGTCGCTTTTTAAAACAAATGACAAAGATTTATTTAGGACCAGGCAAAGTTATCAGATGTGCAGCTTGAGTTAAGTGCTGCCATGTTAGACTTCAGAGCCAGGTTCTATTTTGGTAAGATAAATTTGGCAGCTGCCTAGCTTGTATGTCAAAATGTGCTTCATGTATATAAGAAACTTGAGATCCATTAAAATTGGTCAAAATGTATGCCTTTTTTTTTTTTTTACATTGTAATATGAAAACATACATGTTAAGAAAGCTGCTTTATTTAGGATCTATGTATAAATTGGATTTAGGTCTGAATATATTGTTTTAATAGTTTCCAAAACATTAGTGGATCTCAACAAATGACAATCTTGGTTATTATTACTGGCTTCTTCTCCGTGTGTTTTAAGGTATCCTCCCTTGATACCAGATACAATTCCTTCAGACACTACTTTGATAATTTTACTCTGAAGTTATCTTTCTGATTTCTGTTAATTAAATCCAAACTCCTTAGCATGGTATTATTTTCCGTAACTAAGATTCTTTCTGATGTCCAGATATTATCTATCACGACTTCCCTCAACATCTCATGTTGAGGTTTATATATGAGGTCATCTATTCATCTATAGAGCCATTTGGGTAATAGAAATTAGTACTCTGGCTATTGAGGCTACAGGGAGAATTGGGGATTATGGTAAATAGGTGAGTGTCTAAATACTTCTACTGAGGTTCAGCCAATCGTGTACATGGAGAAATATCTGCTGACTATTGCTGGATCTTTCCATTTTAAACAAAAACTAGTAATTTGGACTGTATGTTAAATTTACCAGTTGCTAAGTGTTGCCAACTGATTTAAAAATAGCATGTTGGATAATAAGGAAAACACATCTGTGGGCTGACTCTGCTCTATGAGCTTCCATGTTGAGACTTCTTTTTCTCAGAGTTCGTGTGGACTCCTGAATATGGTTTATGTTACTCCAGCCATGTGCCTTTTTTCGCACTCGTTTATAACACTCAGCTGCTATCTCCTCCTCTCATAATGTTCCCGATAGTTCAGCATTCAGTGCAAAGGCCACTGTGGACTCTTCCTTGCTCTGTCATCTTCCTCTGAGTACCTGTAGCACTTGTTGTTTGGGCCTGTTCTTTGGTTCATACAAAATCCTATGTCTTATCCTTATTCTTGGATATGTCTTATATTTGATCTTTATCTGTAAATTTTTATATTCATGACTGTATATTGTAGACTGTACATTTTAGCCATTATGGCACTATCTTTCATGGGATCTTATATGTAACTCTTATACAAAGTTCAGTGGTTAATGAATGAGATGTTGAAACTCAAAGCATTTGGTTAAAATTTTTCTTGTACATATATAAGAATAAAGTTATATATATATATAGTTATTTTAATTCAGTAATGTTTTATTTCACTAATGCTATTCGATTTCATTAATGTTTTACTTCATACCAACCAAGGTCCATCTAGTCAAGGCTATGGTTTTCCCAGTGGTCATGTATGGATGTGAGAGTTGGACTGTGAAGAAAGCTGATCGCCGAAGAATTGATGCTTTTGAACTGTGGTGCTGGAGAAGACTCTTGAGAGTTCCTTGGACTGCAAGGAGAGCCAACCAGTCCATTCTAAAGGAGATCGATCCTGGGTGTTCATTGGAAGGACTGATGCTGAAGCTGAAACTCCAATACTTTGGCCACCTTATGCGACGAGTTGACTCACTGGAAAAGAGTCTGATGCTAGGAGGGATTGGGGGTGGGAGGAGACAGGGACGACAGAGAATGAGATGGCTGGATGGCATCACCAGCTCGATGGAAATGAGTTTGAGTGAACTTCGGGAGTTGGTGATGGACAGGGAGGCCTGGCGTGCTGTGATTCATGGGGTCACAAAGAGTCGGAAATGACTGAGCGACTGAACTGAACTGAACGGAATCATAGGAATGGCCTTATATTACTTTTATTCGGTTCAGTTCAGTTCAGTCACTCAGTCGTATCTGACTCCTTGTGACTCCATGAACTGCAGCACGCCAGGTCTCCCTGTACATCACCAACTCCCAGAGCCTACCCAAACTCATGTCCACTGAGTTAGTGGTGCCATCCAGCCCTCTCACCCTCTGTTGTCCCCTTCTCCTCCTGGCCTCAATCTTTCCTAAGGCTTATTGGGTAGAAGAAATTTTATTCTCTGTTTTTTAATTTTCTAACTGACATAAAGTTCTCAAATTGCTTACAGAAAATGAAAATTTTAAAGTATTCTCAGAGAAATTATTCAAAAGGTCTCACATTTAATCCTAGGTTATGAGTAAGGACAGACAGAAAACAAACACAGCAAGGAACTTTAAGATTGTCAAAATAACAGGTCATTTTACTGTTTAGTAAAAAGTGTTGTCAGGAAGCAACAGTTAGAGAATAACTGTTTTATTCTCATAAGTCTGGGAAAATGGATGATCAGTTGGTATTACTGAATCAGATGTGGTCTCTGATACATTGTATTTTTAAACCTTCTCCTTCAGGATTTTTTATATGATGTACACTCTTAAAGTTTAGGGATATTTTCAGGTGTAATTTCTTTGGAGGTGTTTAAAGAATTGTTTTAAAACACTCTGGAACTTCTGTGGGTTGCTGACTCCTCTCTGATTCAGATCTATTAGACAAGCATTATAAGATCTTAAACTTACCTTATAAATACATTAAGTTCTCAAATTGCCTAGAGAAAATGATAATTTTAAAGTATTTTCACAGCAGTTATTCAAAAGTTCTCACATTTAATCCTAGGTTATGAGTATGGACAGACAGACAACAAAGCAAGGAGCTCTAAGATTGTCAAAATAACAGGTCATTTTACTGTTTAGTAAAAAGTGTTGTCAGGAAGCAACAGCTAGAACTGGGCATGGAACAACAGACTAGTTCCAAATTGGTAAAGAAGTACATCAAGGCTGTATATTGTCAACCTCTTTATTTAACTAATATGCAGAGTAGATCATGAGAAACACTGGGCTGGATAAAGCACAAGCTGGAATCAAGATTGCTAGGAGAAATATCAATACCTTCAGATATGCAGATCACACCACCCTTATGGCAGAAAGTGAAGAAGAACTAAAGAGCCTCTTGATGAAAGTGAAAGAGGAGAGTGAAAAAGTTGGCTTAAAGCTCAGCATTCAGACAACTAAGATCATGGCATCTGGTCCCATCACTTCATGGGAAATAGATGGGGAAACAGCGGAAACAGGGGCTGACTTTATTTTTTGGGGTTCCAAAATCACTGCAGATGGTGACTGCAGCCATGAAATTAAAAAACACTTACTCCTTGGAAGGAAAATTGTGACCAACCTAGACAGCATATTAAAAAGCAGAGACATCACTTCGCCAATAAAAGCCCATCTAGTCAAAGCCATGGTTCTACCAGTAGTCATGTATGGATGTGAGAGTTGGGTTATAAAGAAAGCTGAGCACCAAAGAATTGATGCTTTTGAGCTGTGGCATTGGAGAAGACTCTTGAGAGTCCCTTGGACTGCAAGGAGATCCAACCAGTCAATCTTAAAGAAAATCAGTCCTGACTATTCATTGGAAGGACTGATGCTGAAGCTGAAACTACAATACTTTGGCCACCTGATGCGAAGAACTGACTTATTGGAAAAGACCCTGATGTTGGGAAAGATTGATGGCGGTAGGAGAAGGGGACAGCAGAGGATAAGATGGTTGGATGGCATCACTGAATCAATGGACATGAGCTTGAGTAAACTCAGGAGTTGGTGGTGGATGGGGAGGCCTGGCGTGCTGCAGTCCATGGAGTTGCAAAGAGTCGGACATGACTGACTGACTGAACTGAACTGAAAAAAAGCATTGTGTGCAAGATAGGCATATACATATATTTATATCTTCCATAATATAAAGGGCTTATATATATATATATATATATGTACTTTTAAAAGTTTAAAACATCTTTCTAAGGAATATTGTAACACATTTATCTAAATACCACATTATGAAAAGAGGAAAGACTCATCACATTTGTTGAAGATATCAGGGCAGAGATGTATAAGCTGGTCTGACTGATACTATTTCCTTTGTATTCTATGTGATATCATGCATGAGGCAGTTTGCTGTGTGCTATAACAAACTCCCATTTTTTTTTCAAATTGTGATTTGCAAATGTTTCCAGGGGATTCATCCCACTTGTTAAAACAGAAGGGAAATCCTCTCAGATGAAAGCATGGTGGGACTGGTGGGATTATGTCCTAAACCCTTAGATGTGAACTTCTAGAAAAAGTCATGACTTTGAGAGGGTAACTGCATGTTGATGTCTATTGCCCAACAACACCTTTATGCTCAAATTTTTGAGCACAAAAATGAAGTTGGGTCCAGCAATCTTGTGATATTTTTCGTGTCTGGGAAAAATGCCATCACTCTTCATGCTTCAATGCAGCAAATTTCGAGATAAAAGAAAATGAAACTTCCCCTTTATTCAAGAGCATTTATTGAACTTTACTAAATTCTGGTCATTGTTGGCTCTAGGAATAAAATACAAATTAAATGAAAAACTTCCTCCTTTTGCATTCTTAGAGAATGAAACAAATTTCTTGACAATTATAATACATGATGACGATTTTTATAATTGAGTCAGATAAACAGGGTAAATAAATCCACACTTCCTTTGGGAGACTTCTCTGGTGGCTCAGATGGTAAAGCGTTGGCCTACAATGCGGGAGACCCAGGTTCAAACCCTGGGTCAAGAAGAGCTCCTGGAGAAGGAAATGGTAACCTACTCAGTATTCTTGCCTGGAAAATCCCATGGATGGAGGAGCCTGTTAAGCTACAGTCCATGGGGTCGCAAAGAGTTGGACACTACTGAGCGACTTCACTTTCTCTCTTTCCTTTGGGAAGCCAGAGGAAATAACCAGAGCTAGGATTTGAAAGTTACATAGACTATGGAGAACAGTATGGAGGTTCTTCAAAAACTAAAAATAGAGCTGCTGTGTGATCTAGCAATCCCATTCCTGGGCATAAATTTGGAGAAAACCATAATTTGAAATGTTACATTCACCTCAATGTCCATTGCATTACTAAGTACAAAAACCAATTATGGAAGCAACCTAAATGCCCATTGACAGAGGGATGTATAAAGGAGATGTGGTACATGTATACAATGGAATACTATTCAGCGATAAAACAAATGAAATAATGCTATCTTCAGCAACATGGATGGAGCTGCTGCTGCTGCTGCTAAGTTGCTTCAGTCATGTCTGACTCTGTGTGACCCCAGAGACGGCGGCCCACCAGGCTCCCCTGTCCTTTAGATTCTCCAGGCAAGACCACTGGAGTGGGTTGCCATTTCCTTCTCCAATGCATGAATGTGAAAAGTGAAAGTGAAGTCGCTCAGTCGTGTCCGACTCTTCACGACCCCATGGTCTGCAGTCTACCAGGCTCCTCTGTCCGTGGGATTTTCCAGGCAAGAGGACTGGAGTGGGGTGCCATTGCCTTCTCCATGGATGGAGCTAGAGATTGTCATATTGAATGAAGTAAGTCAGAACAAATATCATATAATATCACTCATATGCGGAATCTAACTTTTTTAAAAAAGATACAAATGAACTTATTTACAAAATGGAAACAGACTTATAGACATCAAAAATAAACTGATGGTTATCAAAGGGGAAACATGGAGGGCAGGAATAAATTAGGAGCCTAGGATTAACAAATGCACATTACTACGTGTAAGATAGATAATCAGCAAAGACCAACTGTGTAGCATAGGGAACTCTATTCAATATTCAGTGATAACCTATGAGAAAAGAATTTGAAAAAGAGTGAATATATCTAGATCACTTTGCTATATACCTGCAACTAACACAAGGTTGGAAAATAACTACACTCCAATTAAAAAAAAATCACCTTTGGAAAATCCCTTTAAGGAATACTTTGCCCCTAGATAAGATCTTTGTAATTTCCTCCAGAGATTATATTCTAAGAGGTCATTTTACTTGGTCTGTTTATTGTAAAACAAATTGTTTAAAAGATACGTTAAACTGTGAATTGACAGATTGGCAAGGGTAATGAGTTTAAATGGTAATTTTGTTGTTGTTGTCGTTCAATTGCTAAATTGTGTCCTATTATTTGCAATCCCATGGACTGCAGCACACCAGGCTCCTCTGTCCTTCACTGTCTCCTAGAGTTTGCCAACACTCATGTCTATTGAGTCAGTAATGCCATCCAATCATCTCATCCTCTGTCATGCCCTGTTCCTCCTGCCCTCAATCTTCCCCAGCATCAGGGTCTTTGCCAATGAGTCAGCTCTTTATATCAGGTGGCCAAAGCATTGGATCTTCAGCTTCAGCATCAGTCCTTCCAATGAATCTTCAGGGTTGATTTTCTTTAAAATTGACTGGTTTGATCTTCTTACTGTCCAAGGGAGTCTCAAGAGTCTTCTTCAGCACCACAATTTGAAAGCACTGGTTCTTTAGCTTTCAACCTTCTTTTTGGTCCAACTCTCACACCTGACTACTGGTAAAATCATAGCTTTGAGTAAAGGGACCTAGAAAAGACTTCATTGAGCTAATAAGATAATAACTACTTGTATTGGGATTTTTGATTAAAATATGTTCTGATATACAATAAGAAAGAAAGTTTCATTGAGATGTTCTTGGGAAAATGCACACAGGAGGATAATTCAGGCAGAGACACTTTATGTACAAAAGCCTAGGGGCTTGGAGTCAATGTAGGTCTAATTCAGATAAGGGCCAGTAATCAGTGTGGTCATGTGAGGTGGATGTGCTGTCAGAATGCAATGGGTATTATACACTTGCTGAGGATTGCTAAATTTTATCCTGGAGGGGATTATCATTATTGCCTTTGACTAGCTCCTTTAGCGGAGAAGGCAATAGCAACCCACTCCAGTACTCTTGCCTGGAAACTCCCATGATGGAGGAGCCTGGTAGGCTGCAGTCCATGGGGTCACGTAGAGTCAGACATGACTGAGCGACTTCACTTTCACTTTTCACTTTCATGCATTGGAGAAGGAAATAGCAACCAGTGTTCTTGCCTGGAGAATCCCAGGGGCGGTGGAGCCTGGTGGGCTGCCGTCTATGATGGGGTCGCACAGAGTCAGACACGACTGAAGCGACTTAGCAGCAGCAGCAGCTCCTTCAGACCATTGATTTAACACTATGCTGGGTGATAAAGGAGGAATATTCAATGTGACATGGTGAAGTATATCTTACTAGGTGTCACATACTGATCTGAAGTTAAATCAGGTGCAAATCCAGGATATCTGGTTCCAGGAGCTACTCTTTAACCTCTGGTGTTCTGCCTCTCCAGACAGGTCTTCTATTCCATCTCATCCTTAGCCAATATAGTAGACCGTGCTTTTTAGTGATACATCACTGAATTTCCAAAGAATTCAGATCTTTCAAAGTTCAAAGTCTTAAGAGATGTGATGATTAAAAGTCATATGTTAAGAGAGAGAACTGTCCTTTGAGTGCTCTTCAAAAGTAACACCTTAAATGAGAGAATGCTCAGGCCAGTACTCATCAAAAAAAAAAAAAGAAGATACAATCTGTTTGTAGAACATATATTAAACTAACCTTAAAAATGACTTCCCTTGTAGCTCAGTTGGTGAAAAATCTGCCTGCAATGCAGGAGAGCTGGGTTCGATTCCTGGGTTGGGAAGATTCTCTGGAGAAGGAAATGGCAACCCACTCCAGTATTCTTGCCTGGAGAATCCCATGGACAAAGGAGCCTACAGTCCATGGGGTCTCAAGAGTCAGACTTGACTTAGCGACTAAACCAGCACCACCAACAACTTAAAAAATGCATTCCAGTATACAGTAGCTGCAGACAAGTACTGTTTGATTCCACTTATATGCTACTGCTACTGCTGCTAAGTCACTTCAGTTGTGTCTGACTCTGTGCAACCCCATAGACGGCAGCCTACCAGGCTCCTCTGTCCATGGGATTTTCCAGGCAAGAGTACCAGAGTGGGGTGCCATCACCTTCTCCACCACTTATATGAGGTACCTACAATAGTCAAATTCATTAATTCAGAAAGTACATTGGTAGATGCATGGGACTGGGGGTGGGGTGGAGTGGCGGGGGTGAGGAGAGGGAATGGGGAGTTAGTGTTTAACCAGGATAGAGTTTCAGTGTAGAAAAGTGAGATTTGGGAGATGGATGATGGTGAGAGTTGCACAATGACATGAATGAACTTAGTGCCCCTGTACAGTTAAATATGATGAAAATAAAATGTTTTATGTTACGTGACTTTTGCCACAATAGAAAACATTTTAAAAAAAAGAAAGAAAACTGAAACTGGGGAAGAGAGAGCCATCTTTGCTTTCAGGCCAGAGGCTATAAGAAGGTGACCTCAGAGCTGTCAGGGGCCTTGTCCCCACCAAGTGGAGATGAGAGCAGGGAGCCAGCCTATAGACAGATGGCGAGTGCGGGTTTGGAGAGCAAAGGCACTGACTGTTCCAGATCTGATTCTTTGTCATGCTTTAGTTTAGAGGACTGTTTACCTTTCTGATGTCTGACTATGTTAAGCCATGAAATCCTCCCTTTTTTTACTAAACTCCTTAGGGAGTTCAATTTTTTGTAACACCAATTCAATATATGAAAGCATGTGTTTCTCCTTCTTGAAATAGTTCAGTTCTTAAAATGTAGATTTTCATTGTTTAAATTGGTATAATATTACTGTGCTGTGCTGTGCTTAGTCACTCAGTTGTATCTGACTCTTTGGGACCCCATGGACTGTAGTCCACCAGGCTCCTCTGTCCATAGGATTCTCCAGGCAAGAGTACTGGAGTGGGTTGCCATGCCCTCCTCCAGATGATCTTCCCAACCCAGGGATCGAACCCAGCTCTTCCTCATTGCAGGCAGAATTTTTTTTTACCGTCTGAGCCACCAGCGAAGCCCATAATACTCCTTTACTGTTCAGTCATTCAGTCATGTCCTACTCTTTACGACCTCACGACCTATATCATGCCAGGCTTCCCTATTTATCCTTCACTGTCTCCCAGAGCTTGCTCAGTCTCATGTCCATTGATTCGTCTTCTTTTTTTGATGGCATATGAATAAATATTTTTATATTTATGGTATGTTTATAGTATGTTATTATATAGTATGTTTTTGGTGTTTAGCCATTCAACACTCAATGTTTTTTTTCCTTGATCCATAACAAGTGACAACATAAAATAAGAATAATGAATATATGATTCAGAAACAGAGTAAGGGGATAGCTTCTAAAAATGGTGCTATGAACCCTCTTTAAATACCAAGTCTCTTTTGTGACCCTCTCAAGAAAATTAAATTGGTAGACAAATTAGAGTTTATGGTGCTGGGACATTTAGGGGACTCTTGTTTAGGTGTGACATTAAAAATAGGTAATGAATATAATGCACGACACTGGCCAATCAGAATATGTACTGGCCTTCAACAATGGCCGTATGGTCATACTGGTGTGGTGGGTACTTACTTGCTGACTACAGGCTGGTCCTCATTTCAGGTTCTAATCCTGGAGCATTATCTTTCTCCCCTGTCTATCCCTGTCTTTTCCATTACTCTGAAAACAGCTCCCCCTCCCCAGACACACACTTTATTGACTTAAGCAGGAATTCCGGGTTTTCATTGAAAGCAGAATTGGGCCCATGGGCTTAACAAACACATGTTTTTTCTATTATAGTGAAGTCGGCTTGTTTTAAAATTTAAACAAGGGCTCTGTTTTGTATGACTATTCTTTGACGATTTTCTGGCATTTTACTAACCTTTATTTATGGAATTCTTTTCATATTACAACTTCTTCTGTGTCTTTCAAGAAAACATACATTGCTATGGTTCAAAAGCAAACCCGTTTGACCCCAGGGACACTTTTTCCCACAGGGAGTTCAAAGTGCTTTGACCTTCATGCTTTAAGTCTGAAGGTGTTGCTGTGTTGAGTTTAGGCTCTGGACTTGATCTGCTCCCTAGCTGGGAGACTCAGGCATGGATGGCCAAGGGCAGGGGTGACTTGGACGTCTTAACTGTGACCCAGGAACCAAGCAGTCTCCACAGCAAGGACCAGTTTAGAGTCGTATAGTGACTAAGAGATTCTCTGCAGTTCTGCAGGTGTTACATCCGTATGTGGTCATGGTTTTCCCTCATGAATCCCATTCCATTCTTAACTGTTAATCATTACAGAGAATTTTCTCCTATGCATAATTTTGGAAAAGTTGAAGCATAGCCAGGATTTTGAGGAAAGGTCTTAAAGTGTAGGGAGATTCCTTTTGGAGAGGAAAAAAGGCACCTCATGGGCGTTGGGAAATATGGGGAAAAAATGTCTAGAAACAGGGAACTGGAAGAGATGCTATGTGCAGGAAAAGAACAAAATATATGGATCAGCAAGAGTGGTAAAAAGTAAATAAAGGGATATCCTTTGATGAGGACATATTTGTTATATTTACAGGAAAGCCATTATGAATTTTTCACTTCTGTGTCAATGAATCTCTCCAAAGTTGAGACTTGGGTTATTCAGGCTGATGGATAAAACGACCAAGTTATCAAAGACTTTGATGGAAAATCAGCAATTCACTAATACCATTTCTCAGACTTCTCTTAGGGGAGGAAGAACATGAAAGTTCTCTGACTACATGAAGATCTAGCAGAGCTCCAATGTTGATTTTTTTTTTTTTTTGCTATAATCTAGCAAAAAGAATTTAATCCAGTCAACAAACAACTTTGATAAAAAATAAACTCAAGTCTTCCCATAAGCCCAACACCAGAGGAAAATTACTGTTAAAAAGACAGCAAAACAAGTCTTTCATTCATACAAATTCTGATGCAATTAGTCAACAAAACACATGGTCAATCATGTCAGCAGTAATGAAGTCACATCCTTCACTAATGTGCTGCAACAAATGCTCAGAACTTGCCATTTTCTCTATCAGTTCAGTTCAGTCACTCAGTCGTGTCCGACTCTCCGCGACCCCATGAATCACAGCACGCAAGGCCTCCCTGTCCATCACCAATTCCCGGAGTTCACTTTTATATTGTTTGCATTTTCAAATGACTCCAATTATAAAAGTAATTTGCTTTCCTTCTTCCTTTATAAGCGACATGAACATTTATAGAAACAAGGAAGTGTGACTTATGGATGGAAAAGTACACATTTCTCTCCTGTGAGGCTGGACTTACCGGATACCCTGTAAAATTCATGGCTACTGTTACTGAGAAACTAAAGACTGAATGTAGAGGAGGAAAGAAGAGAAGTTGAAAAAATATAAAATTAACGCATTTTATGAGGCAGGCAGTTTGTACTTCCTGTGCTCACGTACCGGTAGGATACTGTTTTAGGCTGGGCTTTAGACCAGGGGTCAACTGGCCCATGGGCCAAATCCAGTCTATCATCTGTTGTTGTTAATAACACTTTACCGGAGAAAGCCATGTTCATTGGTTTACATATTGTCTGTCTGGGGAGCATTCCCACTATAATGGCAGAGTTGAGTAATTGCTACAGAAACCATATGGCCTGCAAGTCTAAAATGTTTGCTATCTGTCCATTTACAGAAAAAGTTTGCCAACACTTGCTTTGCTGCTACTGCTGCTGCTAAGTCACTTCAGTCGTGTCCTACTCTGTGTGACCCCATAGACGGAAGCCCATCAGGCTCCCCCATCCCTGGGATTCTCCAGGCAAGAACACTGGAGTGGGTTGCCATTTCCTTCTCCAATGTGTGAAAGTGAAAAGTGAAAGTGAAGTCTCTCAGTCGTGTCCGACCCTTAGTGACCCCACGGACTGCAGGCTACCAGGCTCCTCCATCCATGGGATTTTCCAGGCAAGAGTACTGGAGTGGCTTGCCATTGCCTTCTCCATTTTATACAGCGGCTAAAGCAACACTGGAAAAGACTCTGATGCTGGGAAAGGTTGGGGGTGGGAGGAGAAGGGGACGACAGAGAATGAGATGGCTGGATGGCATCACCGACTCTATGGACATGAGTTTGGGTGAATTCCGGGAGTTAGTGATGGACAGGGAGGCCTGGCGTGCTGTGATTCATGGGGTCGCGGAGAGTCGGACACGACTGAGCGACTGAACTGAACTGAACTGAACTGAAAGCAACACCTAGAGGCATTCCTAGAGACCTACAGGCATAGTGCAGAACATAATGAGTAGCTCTTCTCATGCTTTTTAGGAAATATTAAAGTGAAGCTGAACTTCAAGGGTAGGTTTGAAGGCAAAAAGAAGAAAAACCTATGTGTCTTAATGGTTCAAGTGGAAGGGTCTGTAGCCTTCAGGGTCATTATGATTCTCCCACTGAGTGAGTGCACACCCGCCTTGGATCTGTTTTCCAACCAGTTGGCAGCTCTTACATTCATCCCTGTCATGTGAAACTTTAGCCACCTGGTGCCAGGAGCTGTGAGGGCCCCCCAAAGTGAGGGGGCTCAAGCTGATTAGCTCAATTTGTTATACTCCAGGATTTGGTTGTGAGAAGTTGCAAAACTGGGACCTCGATGGACAGGGAGGCCTGCCGTGCTGTGGTTCATGGGGTCGCAAAGAGTCGGACACGACGGAGCGACTGAACTGAACTGAACAATAGGCACTTATTCAACAGGGCGCTATGTGATGAAATTCCCATCACACGATGCACACAAAAGACATGACACGCGTAACTGGAGAAAGAAAGTCACCCGCTGGCGTCCTAAGTCAAGAATTCCCGAGGACAGTGGGAATTTGAGGTCGGCTCTGAGGAACAGGTCAAATACTGATAAATGGAGAAGGACGAGGAAGGCTCCCCTGTGGAATGAGTGGAGGTTTTCTCTTCTCTGCCTAGAACAGAATGACAGCTGGCTGACTTCCTGCAGAGAATGGTCTTTGTATGCAGGAATGGAAGACACAGTCCAGGCTTTAGGCTCTAGGATTAAACTCCCTCAGACCTTAGAGAAAGGGCATCTCTCAGCACAATGCTCGCTATTGTTCATTCGGGAATTTTTATTTGTCTTATCAAATTTCTCCCCCGGTGCTATCACAATGGAAAGCCACAGGAAATATTTTGCAATTTACACATTGAGAAAGAAAGACATGCTTATACATCAATCCATTTAAATGGAATTCACATGGAATGAATTAAGGAGAAACAGCAATAAACTTACTTTCAAAGTAGGAAATTGAGGTGTGAGAACAATTTCCCAGAGTGACAATAAGTGCCAGATTAGTGACTGAATTCCAGCCTATTAACTTTGAGTGTGCAGTGCTTATGTGTAGTCAATATGCATGAAGAAGATTTTTTAAACATATATTTTAAAAACTTACTTTGTGGTTGGTAAAATGTCACTGCTTTGAGTTCCAAAAGACAGGTGATCATAATTTCTGCTTTGCCTAGACAGTCCTGATTTACACTTGGTATATAGTATAATTAATACAGTGCCCTCTGTCACTCCTAAAACTGTTCCAGTTTGGGTGATAAATTATATGGTCACCCTACCAAGGATACTGCACTGTTCCTTCCCTAGGACCTCCCTATAAACCAGCAACTGTGGACTAAAGGCCATGCAGCCAGGGTCTGCCGAAGGGAGCATGACTCAGCACTAAAGCTGGTGTCCTTGCTTAGTCACTTAATAAATACTTTGACTTTTATCCTTGCATGTTTGGCCTTTTCCAGATTTTCAAACTCAGTAGATGGTTGAGGGGCTTCCCTGGTGGCTCAGACGGTAAAAAATCTGCCTGCAATACAGGAGACCCGGGTTCAATCCCTAATTTGGGAAGATGCCCCGGAGAAGGGAATGGCAAACCACTCCAGTATTCTTGCTAGGAGAATCCCATGGACAGAGGAGTCTGCCAGGCTACAGTCCATGGGGTTGCACAGAGTCAGAAACAACTGAGCAATTAACACTTTCACATTCAGATGGTTGAGAGAGATTCTCCCTCTGGTGCAGCGTGTGACTGACTGTACCTGGCCAGCACAGAGGGGAAGACTCTAGTCCTTTTGTGACCTGTGTGGCCCTGGATGATGGAACCCAGCATCCATACTGCTCTCAATCCTCACCCTTACTAACTGTCCTCTTGCCATGTAGGTCTCCTCTCAGTTTTGTGAGAGCTGCTCTTTCCTCTTCACTTTTATTCTGACCACAACACTCCTCCCCTCTCCTTATCTAGCTGAGTCACCTTTTAGGTCCCAAGTCCATGAAGACTTCCCTAGGCAAGCTTTCCTTGATGTACTATGGTAGCAGAATTCAAAGATGGTCCCCGAGACACTTGTCCAAGGTATATATACACCTTTCCCCTGTTATTCAATGAAATATTAATCTAGGTACTAAAGTGAAGGCAGTTTGCAAATATAATTTAGGTCCCCAATTAAGTTGAGCTTAAGATGGGGAACTTAACCTTGGTGAGCCTAACCCAGTTCAATAAACCCTAAAAAGGCACTGTGCTCTTCTTGAAGCGAGTGCTTTGAATTGTGAGAGATTCAATGCAAAGAAGGTTTTCTATTGCTGGCTTTGAAGAGGGAGAAGACTCTGTGACAAGGAATGTAGATAATCTCCACAGGTTGAACACAGCCCCAAGCAGCAAAGGAAATGGGACCTCAGTCCTACAACTACAAGGAACCTACGTCTTCCAAGCATCTGAATGGAGCTTATTAGTAGGTTGTTCCACAATCTCCAGACTAGAACTCAGTCTGCACAACACCTTGATTTCAGTTTCTGAGATCCTGGGCAGAGAATCCAGCCACACCATGCCTGAGTTCTGACCTACAGACGTTTGAGACATTAAGTGCTTATTGTTTTAAGCTGTTATGTTTGTGAAGTTTGTTACCTAGCAAAAGAAAACTACTACATCCAAAGTCTAGTTCACACTCCTTTCTTATCCACCCATAAGAGTATATTCCTTCCTTTCACTGGCCACGTTTTTTTTTTTTTTTTTCCATTTTTATTTAATTAAAAAAAAATTTTTTTAAGTAATTAATTTATTTTTTATTGGAGGCAAATTATTTTACAATATTATATTGGTTGGTTTTGCCATACAGTGACATGAATTCGCCCCGGGTTTACATAAGTTCCCCCTCACATTTGGTTTCTAATTATATATTAGGTTGTGTGGTAGGTTGAATAGTGTCTCCCAAAAATTCATATCCACTGAGAACCTCAGAATATGACCTTATTTGGAAACAAGGCCTTTACAGATGCAATTAATTAAGGATCTTGTGATGAAATCATAATTTGGGATGGGCTCTAAATACGGCATCTGCTGTCCTTAAAAGAAAAGAGGGCGTAGAGATACACAGAGAAGCTGTGAAGACAGAGATGGAGATTGGGTGAAATGTCTTACAAGCCAAGGAATGCCAGAAGTTGGAAAAAGCAAAGAAGTGTTGCCTCCTAGAATCTTCGGAGGGAACTTGGCCCTGTCAACATCTTGATTTCAGACTTCTGTCCTCCAGAACTGTGAAAGAATACATTTCTGTTGTTTTAAGTCACTCAGTTTGTGACACTTTCTTATGGCAACATTAGGAAACCATTATGAAGTCTATGATATTTTTAATTTTTGGATTCCCTGTCACATCCCTTGAGTTACAGAATGGATCTATTTTTGCCCAGCATGGTGCCTTAAGTCCCTTTCCCAATGCCTGGCCTTGAGTAGATGCTCAATAATTGAATCGTCATCTAATTAACCCTCTCTGCATCCATTTGGTGTGAGTGGAGCTCCAGGTGTGCACAGGAGAACCCAGCCAGATTAACTGAACCCAAAGCGTTTTCAAGCATTTTTTTTGTTTTTTTTTTTTATGTATTAGAGGAAAAATATCTTTTTAAAAAAGTCTTCTTGAGGTTGCTAAGAATGTAGGGTATAACTCTTGAAAGTTAAATTTTGACATAAAGGAAAGAGCTCGGCTGAGAGTGGAGCCAACACGAAGGACGTCAGAACTGAGGAGGGGCGAGAATGAGACTGAGCCTTAATGATGTCACCCGCATCCCAAATCTGACTCTAATTCTGAACTTTTCAGTTGCGTGAGCCTCCGTCCTTCTCCTTTCCTCCCAACCTTTCTCCTTCCTTCCCACCCCTTCCTCATCTGTCGTTTACTTTTTGTTTTTGACTCGAGCACGTGTGAATTGTAGTTTCTGCCACTTGCAACCCAAAGAATTCTGAGTAAGTTGGAGAGAGAGAGACAATTCCTCTCATAAATAGTGAGGACAGTAGAGAACCTGACTGGCCTCTGCGAATGTGAGTTCTGCTGTGGTGTGCACAGTGAGTTCTGTTTTCTGTCTCCATCTGAGAGGCCACATAGTGTGTCTGGTATTGTATTCTTTACTCCCTCTCCCCGACCCAGATTGACTGTGTTCAGTCCCTGGTGTCCTCTCTTATGGGCCCCTGAACTGTCTTCCTCTCCTCTTGTGCCTGCTTTGACAGCTGCTCTAACTCTCAAAAGTTGCAAATGTTTCTCACTGTTGCTCTGAGAAGTGGGAATCGTGCAGAGAGCTGTTATCTGTCAGCAGAGCAGCATTGTGAGATGGGCTTGCCAAGCTGGCGAGACCCTTCAAATTGTTTCCCTTGGGGTGTGGAGCTTTGTGAAGGTCTCTTTTACTTTTGCCGAAAAGGAGTCAAGTGCATAAAGGCATGTGTGCCTGCTGTGTGTGCAGACAGCACCTGCCTGAGGCGGCCTGGGTCACAGGGACTACCTGCGTGGGGACCCGGCATTATCCATCACTTTTGCTACAACTCTTGGCCTCCGCTTTGAGCTATGTGATTTGCCGAACTGAGGCCATGATCTGAGCCTGGCCAAGCTAAGAAAGGAAAAGTTACAAGAAGGTTTCTCATGGCTTCCTCATTTATCCCAGAGCCAAGCTATTGTCATGGATATAATTTCTTGCTGCCTACCTCTGACACAGCGGCCGAATGACCGTTAGAATGATTGGTGATGAAGTGGAGTCAAGCTATTTGAGAGCAGTTTTGAACATTGCTTTTATGGACTTCAATATATTGTTTCAATGGACAGGTGGCCTTGCAAGTCCATTCTCATGTATGTGGGATGCTGTTCATCATACATCCACAGAAGTGAGTGTCTATCACTGTCGTGCCATCTTCATGGTTTTTATTATGATCAAGTCCTTTGTCTGAACTGATAGAACCATGTTGTTTGGAAACCCAATGACAGTAGCTGTTCTTTATTTGTTTAAAAGAAAGCCCTACATTTCTATTAACGAGTTGCTAAATCTTTTTTGGGGAAATACTGTGATTATAAGCAGACGTTTCCCCCAACATTCACTTATTTAGAATTTATAAACTTATATTTGGAAAAGGTATTCTGATAGAACTCCCAGGAAGAGCATGCAGGGTACTGTGAGAATCCATTAGAAGGTTCAGAGGATATTTCAGAGAAAGCTTCTAGAGGAGGATGATTTGTGGAAAGGCAATAAACACTAAAAAGCGCTCCTCTCCACCCCCCAAAAAATACAGTGAGAGCATTATAGGCAAGAAGAACACCAAAAATAAATGCAGTCTTTCCAAACATTCCTTAACCTTTATAAGCACTATTCATAGGAACACCAGATGCCACAGAAAACTCCTTGGTAAATTTTCTCCTATAATAATGTAAGAATTGGTATATTTTCAACAAAAGTTTGCTGTAAATGGCTTTAAAGAAAAAGTGCTGTCCTATGTAAAGAGCATATTGTTACTCTTAAGGTGTCATCTGAAGGGTGTTATGTCTGCCTCTGAAAATGTGGCCCTGGAGCTGTGCTCACACAAAAGGAAGCTCATTATTTTTCAATCCGTGTAAGATATAGAGAAGTCAGACCCATTTCACCATCTACTAGCTCTGCAATCGCTGGAAATTTTTTACTTCATTTGAATCCTTATTCCTGCAAGATGGAGCTAAGAAAGGTCTCTATGGGTTCTTGCTAGGGTTAAATGAGAAACTACATTTAAATTGCTTATCACTCTTGCTAGAAAAAGAATGAAAATAAACCACTTAATCCTTAAATAAAATGAAACAGTAACAGAAAATAACCATAAAAAAAAGCATGGGAAATGGTATAAGGCAGATAAAAACAAAAAAACTAAGAATTAAACAGAAAAGCAGTTTGAGTTTATCAACTCAAGATATTTTTGTATTGGAAAAAGTAATTTTTAAGATTAGCAAAAACTAGAGAAAAGGCAAAACATGGTATTATATTAAATGCTTTAAAGCACTCCTGCATTTTGATCCAAGATTTCCACTTCCAGAAAATTCTCATGAGGAAATAATTACAGAAGTGCATGTGCTGATGTGCTGATGTGCTCAGTCATGGCTGACTCTTTGTGACCCCATGGACTGTAGCCGGCCAGGTTCCTCTGTCCATGGAATTTTCCAGGCAAGAATACTGGAGTGGGTTGTCATTGGAGCCAAGCAATCGAAATCAAAATCAAAAAAGACTCATAATAAAGTAAAAACTATACACTTAGATACTAATTTGATTTTTTTTAATTCATAAGAATTTATAGTCTTAGGGGATGGGGGTGTGTGATACCATACACACTGGAGTCAGATAGTTTGATTTTCTTCTGTATATTTTAAAAACACTAATTTTGTGCAATGAGCGTCTATTGCTTTGGTATCAGAAAAAATCTAAATACTAGATGTTACCATTTTTTCAAGGTATGCCTTAACACAGGAATAACTGAAAATGTCTCTTTTTCTCTCTTTCCCTCCCTGCCTCTCTCTCCTTCTCTCCCCTCTACGAGATACTTTGTTAAACTGGGAAAAGTCCAAAGATTCTTATACAAACAAGACTTGGTATGAAGAAATGTTTATGGACAAAATAGTACTTTTCAAAACTCATCAAGTGACTATGGGAGAAGGCAGTGAAAATATCCATCGTTTTTACCCAAACCTCTTCTCTTATTCATTTCTTCTCTTTTTATATCCTTACCAGGTGAGACATCCCACCACAGTGAGGGTTCTTATATCACCTTGATAATGTTCTTTCCTTCCCAGCAAGGTAGAGTCAAACTATATTCATATGTATTTGAATAAAACTTATATGTATAACTGGTAATTTTTTAAAATCCAGCCGCATATTCTAGTTCCCTTCTCAATTAGGAAATTTAAGTGGAACCTTATATACATTTAGCAATTTGTACTTTGTCTGTTTTCTGAAGCCATCAAAAAAGACCCAGTTTCTAAAGTTTCATAAACTTTGTACAGTGGTTTCATTCTCTGTAGGTACTTATTTTTTAAATTGGCTTGTACTTCACAATTATAAGTTTTTTATTTCCTACCAGTTGTGTATCACCTATGCTTTATAAGGAACCTTCCCAGGTGGCCCTGGGGGTAAAGAATCTGCCCACAATGCAGGAGATGCAGGAGACATGGTTTCTATCCCTTGGGTGGGGAAGATCCCCTGGAGAAGGAAATGGCAGTCCACTCCAGTATTCTTGCCTGGAGAATCCCATGGACAGAGGAGCCTGGTGGGCTACAGTCCATGGGTCTCAAGAGTTGGACCGAATGACTAAGCACACTCATAATGGTTTATAAGAGCCACAGACATGGGACATGGGTAGAGTTCTTTGGGTTGTCTCAAGGAAAACACTTGATCTTCCTGGACAGCAGCATTCTCTTCTGTAAAAGGAGAAGTTTATTTGCGTAAATTCTCTCTTGGTTATTCTGGAAGGATTAAATAGCCAGTGTCTGGAAGCAACATGAGAGATTCTGAAAATAAGGCTCTGGGAGCCTGTGATTTTCTCTCTCAGAAGGATTTATTGCTTCAGCATTGGGGCTTGCGTGTGTTGTGCGTAGACAGCTGGGAGTGACGTTTCTAGTTCGAGAAAGGAATTTGTTTCTTTAACAAACACATATGGAGTGGTTAATATGTGCCAAGCACCATTCTGAGCTCTACAAATTTTAATTCACTTAATCCTTGTGCTAACCCTATGAAATTGGCACTATTGTTATTTTCATTTAATGGGGTAAGGAAACAGTGATGAAGTAATTTGCCCCAAATCTTGCATTTACTAAATGGTAGAGTCAGTACATAAACTCAAACTACCTGTCTGTAGATTTCATGTTTATATGATGCTATGCTGCTTTGAAAGAATTTTTGAGAATTCTGTGAAACCCCCATTTTTTGTTGAGCTTTTTTGTTGCTTGTTTTAAATATAATCTTTCTAATGTTGCCCACTTCTTGACTGATGGCCAATATTTATCCCAAATGAATGGTGAATCCTGAACTTAATCTTGCAAGGGTGAGTCTTCTTCTTAAATGCCTTCAGAGTTAATGGAATCCTTCACATCTTATGGACTTGAATGTATTTGAACACACAGTTTGAGAATCTCCAAAGAAGAGAGAGAAGATTCTCTCTCTCAAGGTCCTCATGGAGGAACAATCTCAGTATGAATCTGTCCCTCAAAAGGCTCAGGAAATCTCTAAGGAGATAAGTTGTTTTGAGGCTTTTAAATCCATGAACCCAGCAGATTCCCCATTGCACTGTTGAACAAGATTCACTTGACTTCAGTTCAGTTCGGTTCAGTTGCTCAGTTGTGTCCGACTCTCTGCGACCCTATGAATCACAGCACGCCAGGCCTCGCTGTCCATCACCAACTCCCTTGACTAGCTCTGCCTAAATGTAACAGCATCGTCTTGGCCCTCAGTGAAATTAACTTTGCTGCACATGACATTCAGCATTTGATCAAAATTAATGTATTGCAGCTGCAGTTCCAGATAACATTCGCTAATTTTCAAAATTAGTCTGTTTTACCTAACATGAAGAATAGGCTGATCACAAATTTTTTTCTTTTGCTGTAAACAAGCAATGTGTGTCAAAATACCTGCTTTTTAATCTAATGAAAGAAAAGTCCTGAAATGTTTGTCACCATCAAGCCATCACATTTCTTTCTAAATGTATACATAAAATTAAATGCCATCAACCTCAAAATTGACTGTGGGGATCAGAATAAAGCAATCTCCTTGAAATCACTGCTCTCTCTAAGAAGTATAATAAGACTCGTGAACATCATCTCCAGCATCTGTAAGTGACTTTGTGGGATATTCTTAGAGTCATGGCAGCACTTTACAGTTGGAGCTGTTCTTTTTTTAACTCCTTTTTATTATTTATTTTTTTACTTTGGTTTGTTCTGAGTCTTTGTGGCTGCACAGGCTTTCTCCTAGTTGCAGGAAGTGGGGGCTGCTCATTGCAGTGTTGGGCTTCTCATTGGGTGACTTCTTTTATTGCTGAGCATGGCCTCTAGAGGATGGACTTGGTAGTTGTGGCACATGGGTTTAGTTGCCCCGAGGCATGTGGAATCTTCCCAGTCCAGGGATGGAACCGTGTCCCCTGCATTGGCGGGTGAATTCCTTACCTCTGGAGCACCAGGGAGGCCCAGGATTGTTCTTTAATCAACTCTTTCCTCACAAATTATGACTCTTCACTCAGTAAGTCACTTCGCAATCCATTTAAGGGGCAGACAAGTATTATTAACTTTATAGTCCAAAATAAAAAAGACCAAATCACTACATTTGAAAAGTGGTTGGTAAGAGTTAAGGCAAAATAATAATGATAAAGATAGTTAAATATCAAACACAGAAGAGACAATAGAACAAAGAGATGTTTAAAAACGCCTACAGACAATGGACAATACTGCCTATTTTTATTTTTAAATACTTATATAATAATAGAATGCCTCTAACTAAATTCCTGTTTATTTTTTTGGTAGAACAGCTGGTTTGTGTAAGTGCTTATGAGGTCAAACCAAGAGATTTCAGATAAATGCCACAAGAGTGGTATATTCTTCTGCTGTCGTAATACCCTTATTTAGGCGCTGTCTATTCAGATTAGATTTAAAGGGATTTTAGAAATGCACTTCCTTCTATACTAGCTCTCTGGAAACTGGAGGATCTCCAACATGTTAGCATTATGTGGAAACTGTGAAATCTAGCCTGGGGGCAACACTGTACTTCTCTTCTCTGGCTATCAGCCCTGCTTCCTTTTTGCTTCTCCACCTCATATTTGTTCAACACCTCAACACCTCTTTAAACAATTAATTTCTGGTCTTAACGCTTCTGTGCAAAGTACTTAAAATAATTCCATTTTTCTGAATGGATGCTGAGCTTAATTTCAGCAAATTCATAGAAAATAAAGGTATACTTTAATTTCAATGTTATTACTTGAGAAACCGTTCTTCCACTGGTAAGTATTTTTAGAAGGGTTTCTGGAGGTATGCTAACAGCAATTTAAAAGCTGTTATTAAGCATTAATTAATCCATTTTGTTTGTTCATTAATTATTTATTGACATGCCCCCTGGTGCGTTTATTACATACATGTAAAATTTAATCCTTAACTTTTACACAGTGTGCTTCTATTATTATTTCTTACTTAGTCTTAGTGAAAGTGTTAGCTGTTCAGTCCTGTCCGACTCTTTGCGATCCCATGGACCATAGCCAGTTAGGCTTTTCTGTCCATGGAATTCTCCAGGCAAGAATACTAGAGTGGGTAGCCATTCCCTACTCCAGAGGATCGTCTCGACTCAGAGATTGAACCTGGGTCTCCTGCATAGCAAGCAGATTCTAACCAAGTTACAAAACAAGAATTTAATTGGAAGCAGAACTAAATATTAGTTTTAATTAAAACCCTTTGTTAACAGGGATTAAGGCAACTCTGATCACTGTACGCAAATCAATAAGGCATTATAAATTTTGGAATTGTCAAAGGAGCTTGAAGCAGCTGGAAATTTACCAAGTATCTGTAAACTTTTAAAGCTTATGTCATCGAAGAAAATACACTTCAAATTTAAAATGATCTTTGTGCTTTACTAATAGTACTAAATACAGTGTTTCCAGATGCAGAACATGTTACTTTTAACTTCTGTAAGACTCATAGAAATCTCATCAAAAAAAGGAAACTGGCTGATAGTCAATTTGGAGAATAAGAGAAGAAACGTAAAGAGTTGAGAGGCCAGTGATCCGCTGTGTGAAGCCTACCGGAGTCAGAATCCTGGCCCTACCATCAACCCCAGAGAGTTGTAGAGTGCAGACTTCTCCAATCTGAGGGTGACAACCATAACTATAATAATAGAAATGACCTCATACGGTTATGGTGAGGATCACATATAAAGTACTTAGAATAGTGTCTGGGCGATAGTAAACATTTAGTAAATGTTGTTGTTAATTATTATTATGGCTGGTATGGTCACAGGGTGCAGGCAGCGTGGACACTAGTAAGTAATGCACCCCTGATCAGTACACTCACCTCAAATCTCTTTCTTCCTTGCTTGCTTTTATTCTTCTTCCATCCTGCCTTCCTTTCCTTCCCCCTTTTTTCTTTCCTCCCTTGCTTCTTTTTTCTTCCTTCCTCTCTCCCTTCCATCCTTCTCCCCCACCCTCTCTCTTCCTCCTTCTCTCTTTGAGTATGATTCTGGCTTTTTTGTTTGCTTTCACCTCTCTCTCTATATATTATTCTGCCCTCCTCATTTTCTTTCGATCTCAGATTTTCCAAACCTTCCCATTCTCATCAACTTCATTAGTGTCTTTCCTCCACTTGTTTTTTTAAAATGCATTTTTATTTACTATTTTTAATTAACCTACATTTTAATATCTCTACTTAAAAAAAAAGCAACGAAATGTGTTTTCCATCTTGAAAAAGAAGTCCTTGAAACTAACAAATTATTTTATACATGTCATTGCCTTGGTGGGATAATTTTACATGGAGCAGTAACAAGCAAATCTGTCTTCCATTCCACTGTAGTAAAACATCAATGGATTTGAAGCCCAGAAACCATACAGCAGAGAAAGAATGAGAGAGAATTTGAAAGAGAGAGAGAGATAAATCAAGGCTATTAGCACCTGCTGTTTGAACGTCACTGAAACACACAATCAGGAAGCTGGGCCACACAAGACTGGGGCCACACCCCCCAAGCAGCTCCAATCACTGAGCAGGGCTGGCCAAGTGGAGGTTACACCGCAGCCTTGGCTAGGCATGTGGCAAGGGGAATCCCAGTCCTAGGAGGAAGAGAACCAGAGAACCTCCCGTGACTTTCCTTCTGGAATCCGGATTCTTGCACATTTTAGGTCAACTTATATGGAGTGATACTTTTCTCCCTTCCTGCCTGTATCTCAGAACGACTAAGCAGAACTTAAAGATGATTCAGGAGAAGTTCAAGTTGATTTTAGGTGCTCCTACTGTCACTTGTAAGACCATCCCCATGGAAAACAAATGCAAAAAAGCAAAATGGCTATCTGAGGAGGCCTTACAAATAACTGTGAAAAGAAGAGAAGTGAAAAGCAAAGGAGAAAAGGAAAGATATAAGCATCTGAATGCAGAGTTCCAAAGAATAGCTAGGAGAGATAAGAATGCCTTCCTCTGCAATCAATGCAAAAAAATAGAGGAAAACAACAGAAAAGGAAAAACAAGAGATCTTTTCAAGAAAATTAGAAATATCAAGGGAACATTTCAGGCAAAGATGGGCTCGATAAAGGACAGAAATGGTATGGACCTAACAGAAGCAGAAGATATTAAGAAGAGGTGGCAAGAATACACAGAAGAACTGTACAAAAAAGATCTTCATGATGAAGATAATCACGATGGCGTGATCACTCACCTGGAACCAGACATCTTGGAATGTGAAGTCAAGTGGGCCTTAGAAAGCATCACTACTAACAAAGCTAGTGGAGGTGATGGAATTCCAATTGAGCTGTTTCAAATCCTGAAAGATGATGCTGTGAATGTGCTGCATTCAATATGCAAGCAAATTTGGAAAACTCAGCAGTGGCCACAGGACTGGAAAAGGTCAGTCTTCATTCCAATCCCAAAGAAAGGCAATGCCAAAGAATGCTCAAACTACCGCACAGTTGCATTCATCTCACACACTAGTAAAGTGATGCTCAAAATTCTCCAAGCCAGGCTTTAGCAGGATGTGAACCGTGAAATTCCAGATGTTCAAGCAGGTTTTAGAAAAGGCAAAGGAACCAGAGATCAAATTACCAACATCCACTGGATCATGGAGAAAGCAAGAGAGTTCCAGAAAAACATCTATTTCTGCTTCATTGACTGTGCCAAAGCCTTTGACTGTGTGGATCACAATAAACTGTGGAACATTCTGAAAGAGATGGGAATACCAGACCACCTGACCTGCCTCTTGAGAAACCTGTATGCAGGTCAGGAAGCAACAGTGAGAACTGGACATGGAACAATAGACTGGTTCCAAATAGGAAAAGGAGTACGTCAAGGCTGTATATTGTCACCCTGCTTATTTAATTTATATGCAGAGTACATCATGAGGAACGCTGGGCTGGAAGAAGCACAAGCTGGAATCAAGATTGCTGGGAGAAATATTGATAACCTCAGATATACAGATGACACCACCCTTATGGCAGAAAGTGAAGAGGAACTCAAAGGCCTCTTGATGAAAGTGAAAGAAGAGAGTGAAAAGTTTGGCCTGAAGCTCAACATTCAGAAAATGAAGATCATGGCATCTGGTCCCATCACTTCATGGGAAATAGATGGGGAAACAGTGGAAACAGTGTCAGACTTTATTTTTTTGGGCTCCAAAATCACTGCAGTTGCTGATTGCAGCCATGAAATTAAAAGACACTTACTCCTTGGAAGGAAAGTTATGACCAACCTAGATAGCATATTAAAAAGCAGAGACATTACTTTGCCAACAAAGGTCCGTCTAGTCAAGCCTCATGCTACGAGTTGACTCACTGGAAAAGACTCTCATGCTGGGCGGGATTCGGGGTGGGAGGAGACGGGGATGACAGAGAATGAGATGGCTGGATGGCATCACCGACTCGATGGAGATGAGTTTGAGTGTACTCCGGGAGTTGGTGATGGACAGGGAGGCCTGGCGTGCTGTGATTCATGGAGTCGCAAAGAGTCGGAGACGACTGAGCGACTGAACTGAACTGAACTGTACTGTCACTTGTATTCGGGGAAAGAATGTTTGTGTATTTAATTGTTTTGGAATGGTCCAGTATAATATGGGGGAAAAGATGCATGTGGTAGACAGGAAGCTTTTCATTAAGAAGTACTAAATGATAAAGCTGCTTTATGAAAAATATGTTATTTTCTATACACTATTTTATTATTTTTTCAATATTGCTTTTAATGATACACAATCCACCCTAATATAAATGAAATGACATGGAAAAAAAAAATTCCCTTTTCCTTTTCCACTGAAAAACCTCTTACTTGGTACCTACTTCATTTAGGGATGCTACAAAATGATGCAAGTTCTCTCAGTGTCCCATGCTAAACAGAACAGAATTAAGTTGGAAGCCTAGACAAATATCGGAGCTTGCGTTCCTAGCAGGATAACTTTACATTATAACTGAGTGTCTCCAGTGTCTTCAGTTATATATATGTCTTCTTCACATATTATGTTTTCATCAGAACTCATAATAGAAGGAGTGATTAAAGGAGATGACTGCCAACCTGCTGTCTTCAAGAACACCTGGTCTTGGATTACTGTCATAGATCTGACATTTATAACATTGCTCACTGCACACTTCCACCCATTCTACTAGTTTGCATTTATAGTGCATATTTAGCATCATAAAGACCTTTTACATGCATCATGTTATTTCACATCTGTGAAGAACTTTAGCATTGGGAAAGCACATTTACCTACATGGTAGAATCTGAACTTCACAACACTCTTGGTATATTAAGAAAGGGACCCACAGAAGAACAATGATTATATGTCATCCCCAGGTCACATAGGTAAGGGATAACTCAGACTTCTAATGAGACTTCATTTGAATAAAGGGCTTCTAATTCCTTTTCTCACAGGAAACCACTAACATACACACACACTTGCAGGTTTGTGCAAAGAGGGGGCAGTGAACTGAATCTGAAGAGAACAGAAGTCATGACATAGTTTCTATATGCTCGGTGCTGCTCTTATGAAGTTAGGGTAGGCGTGTTGCCCTTTTCCATATTAAGTTATTCCAGCTATACAAAATGCATCAAGATGACACCAGCAGGGCACTGACTTGATTTAGAACTCAGCCACACACCTGTTCTTCTAAATATAAACAAATTTGCAACCTGAGCCATTGGCAGCCGCTGGAGGGTAAGCAAGTGAAAGCTGGGGCTGGTGCCTGCCTGCAGCCTGGCTCTGGACTTCCAAATGCACAAAGACGAAGAAAGCGTTATTCCAGGCAGGATATTTGTCATTGCAATCTGGAGGTCACAATGACTTTTTATCTCACCAGAGAGATAATCATTGTTAGCTTTAATATCTTTATTGTTATTTTTAACAATAGCTTGCTCTTGTGGCTGAGCTTGTACCCAGCTTCTTGAATGCTCCAGGTCCTGTTGATCTGTATATGTGAAAGTTGCCAAAGTTGCCATATTTGGAGAAAGCTTATCCAAAGGGAAATTGTCTGCTTCATTCCAGAACACTAAATTAAATCTATGATGTAGTTTCATTGTCCCGTGAAAGCAATATTGTTCCAGACTCTAAAACTTCTGACTATTCAAAGTGTGTGACCACTCCTTGATGCTATGATGTTTCTTTCCATTCTTGCTCAGAGAGAAAGAAATCATACTGTGGTCCTTGGAAATGTTCCACATTATATTTGACTAGTGGTATACTACCTCATGCGAAGAGTTGACTCAGTGGAAAAGACTGATGCTGAGAGGGATTGGGGGCAGAAGGAGAAGGGGACGACAGAGAATGAGATGGCTGGATGGCATCACCGACTCGATGGACATGAGTTTGAGTGAACTCTGGGAGTTGGTGATGGACAGGGAAGCCTGGCGTGCTGTGATTCATGGGGTCGCAAACAGCTGGACACGATTGAGCGACTGAACTGAACTGAACTGATTCTACAAAGGTGATACAGATGTATGTAGCCCAGTGGCAGGCATCTTATGGTGCACATGAAGGAATACAGAGCTAGGAGACTTGATTCATCTGAATGACCAAAGCTCTTAACGTGGTCCAGATTATGATCATCAGTAGGTTCTGAAAGCATTATTTCTAGGTACTGAGAGTCGGCCAAGAAGTCTCTTAATTCTCTTTCAAAATGACTGCAATTGCAAAAGGTTTGCATGTTGAAAACCACTAAAGCGTGGTAAAACTATTGCCATCTTTTGATTTGCTTATATGATCCTTTATCTGCAACCCGGTAATTTGATGACTTCTACTAAAATATCTTCTAATGTGAATAAATATGGCAAATTCTTGGGGTTCAATCCTTTAGATAAGGATTTAGTCCCAAGGATTCACCTTCACCTATGCATATGGTGAAATGTGACATATCTAGATAGAGATGAAGATATGGGCTAGTGGTAAAGAATCCACCTGGCAATGCAGACGACATAAGAGTCATGGGTTCAATCCCTCTGTTGGTAAGATCCCCTGGAGGAGGGAATGGCAACCCACTCCAGTAGTCTTGTCTGGAGAATCTCATGGAAAGAGGAGCCTGGCCAGCTACAGTCCTCAGGGTCTCAAAGAGTCAGACAGGACTGAAGCGACTTAGCATGCACACACAGAGATGTCAAGACAGATGTATAAATGTAGATTGATCCAGCTGAGATGCAATAGCACTGTAGTTCAATTCTCCCTTTGAGAGAACCTGCTGCAAAGAGTCACTGGCAGACAGCCTCAGCTGCTGTCACTTAGCATCTACTTTACCATCACGTTGGCCAACTTCTCCCTTGTCTGTTCTCAGCCAATGATTGGGCACAGCAGGGAAATTAGAGCTGGGACATTCCTGCTCCTTTCCATCCTCCACCAAGAAGATAAGTCAAAACAATAATACAATCCAGGGGAATGGTGGAACTTAATACCATCACTGAAGACCTTAAAGATTGTGTTCTTCATTACATCTTCACGTAATTCATTAGCCTGGTCCCTGGAGAAACTGGATGGTTTCTGAAGGATGACCATAGACTACAACAAGCAATCAAGTAGCCCTGATCACAGCTGCTGTACTGATAGCAATGTGGCATCATTGTTAGAGTAAATTTATGGCCTCAAGTACATTGCATGTGGCCACTGATTTGGTTAGTGCATTCTTTTCTATTCCAGCTGGAAGAGGATAGAAACAGTTCACATTCGTGAGGACTATGCAACAATAATTACAGTTTTTCCCAATGACTGTCTTAACTTTCTTTTTCTTTCACGATAAAATCTAGAGATGCAAATCTATCTGCACCTCCTAAGGAACATTACATTGCTATCATATATCAATGGTGCCATACTGGTGTGTCAAGCTGAGCAAGGAGTGCTTAGTGTGCTAGAGATCTTGGTGAGATACAAGCAATCTAGAAGGAGGGAGGTAAATTCAGTGATATATCAGGGACCCATCTCTTTGGTAAACATTCAGGAATCCAGTTGTCTGGAGATTTCCAGCATATAGCCTCCAAATTATAAGTTAGTTGGCTACAGCTTGTGCTCCTTTCTACTAAGAGGGCAGGGAGTACACTTCCTTGTAAACTTCTGCAGGTTCTGGAGGCATCACATTCTACGCCCAGGTCCTAGGTATATAGCTTTGTTCCATTTGCTGGGTGACATCGAAGCCTGCCATCTTTGTTTGAGGCTTAGAGTGGGAAGTAGAGTAGACTTCCCTTGTGGCTCAGCTGTTAAAGAATTTCCCTGCAGTAGGGGAGACCTAGGTTCAATCCCTGGGTTGGAAAGATCCTAGAGAAGGGAAAGGCTTCAGTATTCTAGCCTAGAGAATTCCATGGGCTATACACACGGGGTGGCAAAGAATTGGTGATGACTGAGCAACTTTCACTTTCACTTAGAGTAGGAAAGCATTCTGTCATAGGTCAGGCTATTGTGTAAGCAGATCTGCTCTATGGGCCATAGAGTCCAGCCATCTCTATGTTGGAAATGTCAGTGAAGGAAAAAGTTAAAGTATAGAAAAAAAAAAGGGAAATCTAACAGAGAAAATTACAGTGGAAGTCCATGAAGTTCTAGAGCAAGGGCATGCCATTTGAGTGAGAATTATATGTCTTTGAAAAACAACTCAATGTTTTATTGGACTCTGGCAGAGGCAGAATGTTTCATTATGGGGTGCCTAACAATAATGCATCTAACCAGTTACTATACCAGTTATGAGTAACAGGATCACCAAATCACACACAGTCTGATGAGCACAACAGCAATCCATTTTAAGGAGATCATACTTCAAGGATGGAAAGGTAGCTGGACCAAATAGTATGTGTGAGCAGCATGAGCAGGTGGCTCAGATCCCCATATCTCCCACCAGAATTGTACCAGTACCTCTCCTCAAGCCTGTCTCCTGTGGAGGTACGGGTCAGCAGTGGCCTGGCACAGGGGCAGGGACTCTGGGTGCAGCAGCCCTGGTTATGGCATAAGCACTGTTAGAGGAGGTCGCCATTAACCCCACCAGAGAAGTGCCAGAACTTACACAGACTGGGGCAATGGACTCTTGGAGGGCACAAACAAACTCTTGTGTGCCCCAGGGCCCAGGAGAAAGGAGCAGTGACCCCACAAGAGACTGACCCAGACATGCCCATGAGTGTACAGGGGTCTCCAGCAGAGACGTGGGTCGGTGGTGGCCTGCTCCAGGGTCGGCAGAACTGACTGCAACAGTGAGTGCATGGGACCTTTTGAAGGAGGTTGCCATTATCTTCCTTACCACCACCGTGTTTGGCCTCAGTGCAACCAACAGGGAGGGAACACCAGTATTCTTGCCTTGAGAACCCCATGGACATTGAGAAGAATACATGAGTCCAAAAACCAAAGAGTAGAAGCAGGAGTCATGCCTTTTCCCCCTGTACCCAATAACCCAACTGCATAATAATTGATATAGCAAATAATTGAAAACAAGAGAAATGTCAAATTACGGTATATAATATGACAGAATAATAATCAATGATAATTATTGAAGTTAAGAATATTGATAACATATTGACATCACATGGGCTGATTTTCTACTCTCATCCTCACAACTCTGGTTTCTTCATTTTTCAGTTCAGTTCAGCCGCTCAGTAGTGTCTGACTCTTTGTGACCCCATGAATCACAGCACACCAGGCCTTCCTGTCTATCAACAACTCCTGGAGTTCACCCAAACTCATGTACATTGGGTTGGTGATGCCATCCAGCCATCTCATCCTCTGTCGTCCCCTTCTCCTCCTGCCCCCAATCCCTCCCAGCATCAGGGTCTTTTCCAGTGAATCAGCTCTTTGCATCAGGTGGCCACAGTATTGGAGTTTCAGCCTCAGCAATGAACACCCAGGACTGTTCTCCTTAGGATGGACTGGCTGGCTCTCCTTGCAGTCCAAGGGACTCTCAAGAGTCTTCTCCAGCACCACAGTCAAAAGCATCAATTCTTCAGTGCTCAGCTTTCTTCACGGTCCAACTCTCACATCCATACATGACCACGGGAAAAACCATAGCCTTGACTAGATGGACCTTTGTCAGCAAAGTAATATCTCTGCTTTTTCATATGCTATGTAGGTTGGTCATAACTTTCCTTCCAAGGAGTAAGCGTCTTTTAATTTCATGGCTGCAATCAGCATCCGCAGTGATTTTGGAGCCCCTCAAAATAAAGTCTGACAGTTTCCACTGTTTCCCATCTATTTCCCATAAAGTGATGGGACCAGATGCCATGATCTTAGTTTTCTGAATGTTGAGCTTTAAGCCAACTGTTTCACTCTCTTCTTTCGCTTTCATCAAGAGGCTCTTTAGTTCAAAAATGCTAGGAAACAATTCTCATAGCCATCAATAGTTCAGTGTTGAGTTCATGAATAGTTTTTAAAGTTTGGGACAAACTGTAGTATTTGCTATTTGAAGTACTATTTGTAATTGGCATATTACGATGTAACATTGGTCTTCATTTCCAACTTAAAACGCCTAAAAATGCCTAACAGGTTTTTAGATTTGTGAATTTTAGTTGAAATGTATTTTACGATGTTACTAAACCTGCAGAAATATTGAAATATTTCAGAGAACTTATTCACTGTACATTTAATTTATTTTATTTATAAAAGTTATGAACTGTAGAAAGTTTTACTTGTTGGGTCAAATGCTTGTCGCTTCAAATGCTTGTTGCATTTGAAGTGCTAGTTACAAGAAAATCAAATACCTTCAATGTATAAATGCTATTAAGTTTTTAAAGGACTCTGGAGTATAAGTAAGTTTGTTTAAAGAAATTTAGTCTGTTCAACTTGAATCAGCTCTGTCAAACATTAATTAAAAGCCTCATTTAAAAAAAATAATAAAATAAAATAAAGATTCAGAAAAAAAATAAAAGAAAGAAAAAAAAAGAAATTAATTAAAATTTGGAGAATTCTAAAAAAAAAAAAAAAAGAGGCTCTTTAGTTCTTCTTCACTTTCTGCCATAAGGGTGGTATCATCTACATATCTGAGGTGATTGATATTTCTCCTGGCAATCTTGATTCCAGCTTGTGCTTCTTCCAGCCCAGCGTTTCTCATGATGTACTCTGCATATAAGTTAAATAAGCAAGGTGACAATATACAGCCTTGACGTACTCCTTTTCCTATTTGGAACCAGTCTGTTGTTCCATGTCCAGTTCTAACTGTTGCTTCCTGACCTGCACACAATTTCTCAAGACTCAGGTCAGGTGGTCTGGTATTCCTATTTCTTTCAGAATTTTCCACAGTTTATTGTGATTCACACAGTCAAAGGCTTTGGCATAGTCAATAAAGCAGAAATAGATGTTTTTCTGGAACTCTTGCTTTTTCGATGATCCAGCGGATGTTGGCAATTTGATCTCTGTGGTTCTGATCTCCAAAGGGCATTCACTTTTGCTAGGAGACACAACTAAATTTCCATTTAAATATCAGCTTTCCCAGCCCCCAGAGCATCTGATTTTGTATATCCAAGGACCGGCAAGTAAGGTGGTGCCTTCATTCCTTCATTCCAGGAGTAACTGTGGAGAATGAGAAGGGAAGGCTGCTTTTACACAAAAAGACACATATATGGAACCCAGGTAAGCTGTGTAGGCACTCCACACTCCTTTGTTCCATTGTAACTATGAACAGATTTGTTCAGCAACACCTGGCTGAGAATAGCATCATACTCAAGTGTTTGGACCACAGAGAAATGAAGATTTAGATCACCCCCTGAGGAAAGGCACCAAGCCCTGCTGAGTTAATAGCCAAAGATGAGTGAACTTAAATAGTGGAAAAGGGAAAGAGTAAGAACCAGGTGGGGCCCCAAGTCCAGCTGCAGAGATGGGAGCTGCAGTCTATCCCACTCACTTCTTTGGTCTGTTTGTCTTTAGAAAGAGAGGGAGTAGAAACCATGGGGATGCTGTTCCTAAAGTGTGGGATGTGCGTGTGTGGGATGTGAGGGGTGTGTGCTGGTGGCCATCAAGTTGTATCACTCGAATCTTACTCTAAGACGGTGTTCCCCAGTCCTGATGGAGCCAGAGACCGGTTTCATGGGAGACAATTTTTTCCACGGATTGGGGGATGAGGGATGGTTCCAGGATGATTCAAGTGTATTATATCTATTGCACTTGACTTCTATTATTACATTGTGATGCATAACGAACTGATTATGCAACTCACCGTAATGCAGGGTCTGTGGAAGCCCTGAGTTTGTTTTCCTGCAATGAGTTGACCCCATTTGGGAGTGATAGGGGAGTGGCTGTAAATACAGATGAATCCTCACTTGTTTGCCTGTTGCTCACCTCCATGCCTGGGTTCCTCATGGGTCATGGACCCCTAACAGTCTCTGGCCCAGGGGCTGGGGACCTCAGCTCTGTTATACTCCAGTGTGTCTCATGTAGTTGGCAGACAGTCCCCAGCTGCTGCCCTTTGGGATCCTGCACAGTGTTCAGGCTGTGGCTGTGCTCTCTTCCCTTCCAATGGCTGAACCAGGGGATGTACTAGAGCTGAACCCTTCCTTCCCTGTGTGGGGTTCCTCTGATGTCTTTGCTCTGAGGTGCCTCATCAGCCCGGCCAGGACTTTCTCTGAGCTGCATTGCAATTTGGGCCTCTTCCTACCTACGTCTCATTGCTTTCCTCCCTGCTTTCAAGTGTCAGAGCAGCAGTGCAGACTGAAGGCACTTCCTGCCCTCTCCTGCCTTCTCCCATACTGAACCTGCGCAGACATTTCCCTAAGATGTCAGCTCACGTCTAATCACATTGCGACATCCCCTCTGTAGACACTTAGGGTAACCTACTAAATTTAAGGCTCAAACCCTGGCTTTAGGACTTCCTTTGGCTCTCCTACTTCCTCCCCCCAGGTCTGCTTTCCTTATGCAAGACTCTCATCCACTGACTGGCTCTTTCCACCTGATGGCATGGACAGCATCCACCGTGGGCATGACTGGTCTCATGGGCAGACAAACTGCCATGGCATCGGGATCACTGCTTAGAAGGCCCCTTAGTGTTCTAGTGTTGCCATATTCTTTTGCTAGTGCTGTCTTAACAAAGTACCACAAGCTGGGTGGCTTAAATAACAGAAGTGCATTCTCCCACAGTCCTGGAGGCTAGAACTCATCTCTCATCCAAGATCAAGATGTTGGCAGAGTTGGTTTCTTCTGAGACTGTGAGGGGGAGTCTGTTCTGTGCCTCCCGGCTAGCTTTTGCTGACTTGCTGGCAATCCATGATGTTCCTTGGCTTCTAGACACATTGCCGTGATCTCTGCCTTCATGTCCACATGCTGTTCTATGTCTCTGTGTCCAAGTTTCCCCTTTATAAGGACACTGGTCATATTGAATTAGGGTCCACCCTAAATGATCTCACCTTAACTAATTATATCTGTAATGACCCTACTTCCAAATAAAATCACAGTCTGAGACACTGGTGAAGGGGTTAGGACCTCAATATATGAATTTTAGCTGGGGTTGGGGGGATGCAATTCAACCCATAACAATGATTACCTTGAAACTTCTAATAATTTTTATTTTGTGCTGGATTCCACAAATTATGTAGCCAGTCCTGGCTTTGGAAAGTTAATTCTGGCTTTTAAGCAGTCATAGAACCTTGGATCAGGAGAAAGTGCCTTTTTCTTCTATAATTACAGCAAAAGTCTCCCGTGGAGCCTTGAATGACCTTGACTGCATCACCTAACCATTTCTAACAAATCACTCTGGCCATAAAGCCCCGCACTTTGGCCGGGCTAGGCCTGTGCTTTTATTCACATCACCTGCCACTGGGAAGGAAAGGGCAGGACAATGTTTGGTTCACGAGAGTATTTTAGTCAGAGTTGGGACCAGACTTACACTCATTTGTTTGTTTCATTTTTTGGCTGTTTTGTGGGATCCTAGTTCCCTGATCAGGGATCCAACCTGGGCCTCCTGTACTGGAAGAATGGATTCTTAACCACTGGACCACCAGGGAAATTTCACACTTGTTTGATAGAAAAGAGTTTGCAATCTGGAATGGTTTATGTTGTTTAAAGATTATCTGCGATCTGAGAGTCTAAAAAACAAAAAGCATTGATAAAGTCCTTTCTTTTCCATTTTAAAACATTTTTGTCCACCTGCTGCATTTTTGAATAATTATTAATCTCAGAGTTTTCTATTTTTGAGTCAAATGTTAAGATTTACATTTTCTTTTAAACTATGTTCATTCCCGAAATGGCAGTTTCAAAATGGTCTTCTAGCTGTAGCTGCTTATGCCACTTATGGGCTGAAGAGAGACGCTGGCCCCGGCGGCGCGGACGCGGGAGACGCCGGCCCCGGCGCAACCGACCACGCAAAGAGGCGCGGCCAGGAAAGCTACCCCACGCCTGAGGTCAGCTACCCCACGTCCAATAGGTGGTGGTTGCGCGGGTGCAGGAGGGCGGAGAGGAGCTACTCCACCTTCAAAGTCAGGAGGGGCGGCCTTGAGGAGATAGCCCTCATCCAAGGTAAGGTGCAGCGGCTGCGCTTTCTTGGAGCAGCTGTGAAGAGATATCCCACGCCCAAGGTAAGAGAAACCCAAATAAGATGGAAGGTATTGCAAGGGGGCATCAGAGGGCAGACACACTGAAATCATAATCACAGGAAACTAGTCGATCTGATCACATGGATCACAGCCGAATGTGGTCCACTGGAGAAGGGAATGGCAAACCACTTCAGTATACTTGCCTTGAGAACCCCATGAGCAGTATTAAAGGGCAAAATGATAGGATACTGAATGAGGAATTCCCCAGGTGGGTAGGTGCCCAGTATGCTACTGGAGCTCAGTGGAGAAATAACTCTAGAAGGAATAAAGGGATGCAGCAAAAGCAAAACCAATACCCACTTGTGGATGTGACTGGTGATAGAAGCAAGGTCTGGTGCTGTAAAGAGCAATATTGCATAGGAACCTTGAATGTTAGGTCCATGAATGAAGGCAAATTGGAAGTGGTCAAACAGGAGATGGCAAGAGTGAACGTCGACATTCTAGGAATCAGTGAACTAAAATGGACTGGAATGGGTGAATTTAACTCAGATGACCATTATATCTACTACTGTGGGCAGGAATCCCTTAGAAGAAATGGAGTAGCTATCATGGTCAACAAGAGTCTGAAATGCAGAACTTGGATGCAAACTTAAAAACGACAGAATGATCTCTGTTCGTTTCCAAGGCAAACCATTCAATATTACAGTAATCCAGGCCTATGCCCCAACCAGTAACGCTGAAGAAGCTGAAGTTGAACGGTTCTATGAAGACCTACAAGACCTTTTAGAACTAACACCCAAAAAAGATGTCCTTTTCATTATAGGGGACTGGAATGCAAAAGTAGGAAGTCAAGAAACACCTGGAGTAACAGGCAAATTTGGCCTTGGAGCACTGAATGAAGTAAGGCAAAGGCTAATAGAGTTTTGTCAAGAGAACGCACTGGTCATAGCAAACACCCTCTTCCAACAACACAAGAGAAGACTCTACACAGGGACATCACCAGATGGTCAACACCGAAATCAGATTGATTATATTCTTTGCAGCCAAAGATGGAGAAGCTGTATACAGTTAGCAAAAACAAGACCAGGAGCTGACTGTGGCTCAGATCATGAACTCCTTATTGCCAAATTCAGACTGAAATTGAAGAAAGTAGGGAAAACCACTAGACCATTCAGATATGACCTAAATCAAATCCCTTCTGATTATACAGTAGAAGTGAGAAATAGATTTAAGGGACTAGATCTGATAGATAGAGTACCTGATGAACTCTGGATGGAGGTTCGTGACATTGTACAGGAGACAGGGACCAAGACCATCCCCATGGAAAAGAAATGCAAAAAAGCAAAATGGCTGTCTGAGGAGGCCTTACAAATAGCTGTGAAAAGAAGAGAAGCGAAAAGCAAAGGAGAAAAGGAAAGATATAAGCATCTGAATGCAGAGTTCCAAAGAATAGCAAGGAGAGATAAGAAAGCCTTCTTCAGTGATCAATGCAAAGAAATAGAAGAAAAAAATAGAATAGGAAAAACAAGAGATCTTTTCAAGAAAATTAGAGATTCCAAGGGAACATTTCATGCAAAGATGGGCTTGATAAAGGACAGAAATGGTACGGACCTAACAGAAGCAGAAGATATTAAGAAGAGGTGGCAAGAATACACAGAAGAACTGTACAAAAAAGATCTTCACGACAAAGATAGTCATGATAACATGATCACTGACCTAGAGCCAGACATCTTGGAATGTGAAGTCAAGTGGGCCTTAGAAAGCATCACTACAAACAAAGCTAGTGGACGTGATAGAATTCCGGTTGAGCTATTTCAAATCTTGAAAGATGATGCTGTGAAAGTGCTGCACTCAATATGCCAGCAAATTTGGAAAACTCAGCAGTGGCCACAGGACTGGAAAAGGTCAGTCTTCATCCCAATCACAAAGAAAGGGAATGCCAAAGAATGCTCAAACTACCGCACAATTGCACTCATCTCACACGCTAGTAAAGTCATGCTCAAAATTCTCCAAGCCAGGCTTCAGCAATATGTGAACCGTGAACTCTCAGATGTTCAAGCAAGTTTTAGAAAAGGCAGAGGCACCAGAGATCAAATTGCCAACATCCGCTGGATCATGGCGAAAGCAAGATAGTTCCAGAAAAACATCTATTTCTGCTTCATTGACTATGCCAAAGCCTTTGACTGTGTGGATCACAATGAACTGTGGAAAATTCTGAAAGAGATGGGAATACCAGACCAGCTGACCTGCCTCTTGAGAAACCTGTATGCAGGTCAGGAAGCAACAGTCAGAACTGTACATGAAACAACAGACTGGTTCCAAATAGGAAAAGGAGTACGTCAAGGCTGTATATTGTCACCTTGCTTATTTAACTTATATGCAGAGTACATCACGAAGAACGCTGGGCTGGAAGAAACACAAGCTGGAATCAAGATTGCTGGGAGAAATATCAATAACCGCAGATATGCAGATGACACCACCCTTATGGCAGAAAGTGAAGAGGAACTCAAAGGCCTCTTGATGAAAGTGAAAGAGGAGAGTGAAAAGGTTGGCTTGAAGCTCAACATTCAGAAAACAAAGATCATGGCATCTGGTCCCATCACTTCATGGGAAATAGATGGAGAAACAGTGGAAACAGTGTCAGACTTTGTTTTTTTGGGCTCCAAAATCACTGCAGTTGCTGATTGCAGCCATGAAATTAAAAGTCGCTTACTCCTTGGAAGGAAAGTTATGACCAATCTAGATAGTATATTAAAAAGCAGAGACATTACTTTGCCAATAAAGGTCCTTCTAGTCAAGGCTATGGTTTTTCCCGTAGTCATGTATGGATGTGAGAGTTGGACTGTGAAGAAAGCTGATCGCCAAATAATTGATGCTTTTGAACTGTGGTGTTGGAGAAGACTCTTGAGAGTCCCTTGGACTGCAAGGAGATCCAACCAGTCCATTCTAAAGGAGATCAATCCTGGGTGTTCATTGGAAGGACTTATGCTAAAGCTGAAACTGCAATACTTTGGCCACCTCATGCGACAAGTTGACTCACTGGAAAAGACTCTGATGCTGGGAAAGGTTGGGGGCGGGAGGAGAAGGGGACGACTGAGAATGAGATGGCTGGATGGCATCACCGACTCTGTGGACATGAGTTTGAGTGAACTCCGGGAGTTGGTGATGGACAGGAGGCCTCGCGTGCTGTGATTCATGGGGTCGAGGAGAGTCGGACACGAGTGAGCGACTGAACTGAACTGAAAGCTCCTATGTTGCAGTCCTAAACTCCAAAACCTCAGAATGTGACTGGATTTGGAGACAGAATCCAGATTTTGGAGACTTAAGTCCAGTCAAGTGAAAGTAAGTTCATGAAGGTGAGCCCTAATTTAGCGTGACTGGTTTACTTTTAAGAGGTGATTAAGTCACAGACATGAACATGCTGAGAGAAAAGACCATGTCAGTATACAGAGAAGATAGCCATTCATAAGACAGAATAGAGGTGTCTCAGAAGAAACCAGGCCTACCAACACCTTGGTCTTGGACTTCTATTCTCCAGTAATGTGAGAAAAGAAATATTTGTTGCTTAAGCCAGCCAGTCTGTGATCCTTTTTATGGAAGTCCTAACTAATGTCAGGTTGAAGGTTTTATGTTTGTGTTTATTTTCTTATTCATGGTTATTAGACTCATAGATTTTTGTTTTCTCGTTTTGCTTTATCCCTTTTGTTTTGTATTGGATTACGGTGATTGCAGCCATGAAATTAAAAGACGCTTACTCCTTGGATGGAAAATTATGACCAACCTAAACAGCATATTAAAAAGCAGAGACATTATTTTGTCAACAAAGGTCTGTCTAGTCAAGGCTATGGTTTTTCCAGTGGTCATATATGGATGTGAGAGTTGGATTATAAAGAAAGCTGAGCACCGAAGAATCGATGCTTTTGAATGGTGGTGTTGGAGAGATTCTTGAGAGTCCCTTCGACTGCAAGGAGATCCAACCAGTCCATCCTAAAGGAGATCAGTCCTGGGTGTTCATTGGAAGGACTGATGCTAAAGCTGAAACTGCAATACTTTGGCCACCTGATGCGAAGAGCTGACTCATTTGAAAAGACCCTGATGCTGAGAAAGATTGAGGACAGGAGGAGAAGGGGACGACAGAGGATGAGATGGTTGGATGGCATCACCGACTTGATGGACGTGGGTTTGGGTGGACTCTGGGAGTTGGTGATGGACAGGGAGGCCTGGCGTGCTGTGGGGTCACAAAGAGTTGGACATGACTGAACGACTGAACTGAACTGATAGCCGATTAACAATGTTGTTAGTTTCAGGTGAACAGAGAAGGGACTCAGCCATATATGTACATGTATCCATTCTCACCCAAACTCATCTCCCAGCCAGCCTGCTACATAACATTGAGCAGAGTTCCCTGTGCTATACAATAGGTCCTTGTTGATTATCCATTTTAAATATAGCAGTGTGTACATGTCGATCCCAGACTCCTTAACAATCCCTTCCCTTAACCCTTACCCCATGGTAATCATATAAGTCTGTGAATCTCTTTCTGTTTTTGTAAGTTCATTTATATAATTTGTTTTTGGATTCCACAGACTCATAGCTTTTTTTTCAGAAAATATATTTTGTTGAAATATCTTTATGAGACTCCTCATGTTTGATAAAATCTTTCTCCTTCTCTTCTCTCATGTAACTATAACTTTCTTGATTCATAGCTACTTTTCATCAAAGCTCTATGGACATTGCTTCACTGCCTTCTGTCATTTCATGTCGTGAAAGGAAGTTTAATACAGAACTAATATATGATTTTTTGGTAGGCAACCTCTTTATTATTCTGTCTCTAATCATGAATATGTTTCCTTTATTTTTGAAATAGAAATATGTCATAAAATATGTGGCTTTTTTCATTTGTTTTGAAAATACAATCAAAGAGCTCTTTGAACCAAAATCTCAAACATGTCTTCAGTTTAAGAAAAGTTTTCTATGTTATTTTGGGTATTGTCTCACATCCTTCTCTCCTGTTTTCTCCTGAAACTGTTGTTACATGTGTGTCATGGTTTCTAGGTACCCTTTCCATCTCTCGTCTTTTCTGTCATCATTTTCATACCTTTATTCCTAACTCTCAGTTGTTGAATGATCTCTGAAGCACATCTTCTGCTGCAGCAGACGAAGGTTTCAGATGATTCTAATGAAGTTTTACTGCCTACATTGATGCAATTTTAAATTTGTATCCAGATCTCAGATGGCTCAACTTAATGCTTGGCTAGTACAAATTCATGGATGGAGGAGCCTGGTAGGCTGCAGTCCGTGGGGTCACTATGGGTCGGACACGACTGAGACTTCACTTTCCCTTTTCACTTTCACACATTGGAGAAGGAAATGGCAACCCACTCCAGTGTTCTTACCTGGAGAATCCCAGGGACGGGAGAGCCTGGTGGGCTTCTGTCTATGGGTCACACAGAGTCGGACATGACTGAAGTGATTTAGCAGCAGCAGTACAAATTCATAAATATAATATTCTCTTTAAATTTTCCCAGTCTTTCTCCTTTGGTTGCAGTGACTCTGTTGAAGTGGAGGAATATTTGGTTGATTTCTTGGATTGGCTCATTTCTTTTGAATTAAAATCTTTTTATTCAAAGGAACACTTTTATATTTATAGCAATTGTATTTACCACATAGTGATGTGTATTAAGAATGATAGAGAGGTAGTGAAAGCTGAGGGTGGGACACTTTGCACTCTGCCAAAGAGGTTTTGTTTAGTTTTCTTTTTTTAACTTTATTGAAGTATAATTGATAAATAACACTGTCGGTTCAGTTCAGTTGCTCAGTCCTGTCCGACTCTGTGATCCCATGAACCGCAACATGCCAGGCCTCTCTGTCCGTCACCAGCTACTAGAGTCCACCCAAACCCATGTCCAGCGAGTCAGTGATGCCATCCAACCATCTCATCCTCTGTCGTCTCCTTCTCCTTCTGCCCTCAACTTTCCCAGCATCAGGGTCTTTCCCAATGAGTCAGCTCTTTGCATCAGGTGGCCAAAGTTTTGGAGTTTCAGCTTCAACATCAGTCCTTCCAATGAACACCAAGGACTGATCTCCTTTAGGATGGACTAGTTGCATCTCCTTGCAGTCCAAGGGACTCGCAAGAGTCTTCTCCAACACCACAGTTCAAAAGCATCCATTCTTCGGCACTCAGCTTTCTTTATAGTCCAACTCTCACATCCATACATCCATACAGGAAAAAATAGCCTTGACTAGATGGACCTTTGTTGGCAAAGTAATGTCTCTGCTTTTTAATATATTTTCAAGGTTGGTCATAACTTTCCTTCCAAGGAGTAAGCGTCTTTAAATTTCATGGCTGCAATCAGAATCTGCAGTGATTTTGGAGCACAGAAAAATAAAGTCAGCCACTGTTTCCACAGTTTCCCCATCTATTTCCCATGAAGTGATGGGACCAGATACCATGATCTTAGTTTTCTGAATGTTGAGCTTGAAGCCAACTTTTTCACTCTCCTCTTTCACTTTCATCAAGAGTCTCTTTAGTTCTTCTTCACTTTCTGCCATAAGGGTGGTGTCATCCGCATATCTCAGGTTACTGATATTTCTCCCAGCAATCTTGATTCCAGCTTGTGCTTCTTCCAGCCCAGCATTTCTCATGATATACTCTGCATATAAGTTAAATAAGCAAGTGACAATATACAGCCTTGATGTACTCCTTTTCATGTTTAAAATATACAATATGAAAATTTGATATATATCATGCATGCATTCACTATGAAAGAATTCCCTCCATAAAGTTGATTAACACATCCATTATCTCACATATTTCCTGTTATTGTGAGGACATATAAGTTCTACTGTCTTACCAAATTTCAATTATACCATATTGATGTCATCTGCTATTATCACTAAGTTATGCATTAAAGTCTCAGACCTCATTCATCTTACAGTTGAATGTTTGTATATTTTTACCAAACTCTCCCTATTTCCCCCACACTTCAGCCCCTGGCAACCAATTTTCTACTTTTGGTTTCTATCAATTTGACTTTTTTGTTAAGTTTCACACAGAAGTGATACCGTGAAGTATTTGTCTTTTTCTGCTTGGCTTATTTCATTTAACATAAGGCCCTCCAGTTTCACCCAGGTTATCACAAATTATAGAATTTATTTTCTTTTTAAAACTGAATAATATTATATATATGCATATATATATATAGAAATGTGGAAATTATTATAAAGAAAAAAAATATATATACATTTTCTATATGGAGATAATGCAACATCACATTTTCCTTATCCATTCATCCACTGCTTAAGCTGTTTCCATACTTTGGTTACCATGAATAATGCTGCAATGAACATAGCAGTGCAGATGTCTCTTCAAGATAATAATTGTGTTTCCTTTGGATATATACCCACTAGTGCAATTGCTGGATAATATCTAATTTTTTGAGGACCTTACATCTGTTTCCAAAAGTAGCTATACCAATCGACATCCTTACCAGCATTTGTTGTTTAGTAGTTCAGTTGTGTCTGACTCTGCAATCCCATGGACTGTAGCCCACCAGGCTTCTGTGTCCATGGGATTTCCCAGGCAAGAATACAGGAGTGAGTTGCCATTTCCTTCTCCAGGACATCTTCCCAACTCAGGGATTGAACCCATGTCTCCTACATTAGCAGGTGAATTCTTTACCACTGAGCCAGCAGGGAAGTCCCAGCATTTGTTATCTCTTATCTCTTTTATAAGAGACAGTCTAAAATTTGTGAGCGATGATATCTCATTGTGTTTTTGACTTACGCATTTCTTCGGTAATTAGTAATATTGAGCACATTTTCATATACCTCTTGATCATTTGTATGTCTTCTTTTAAAAAAAATGCCTATTTAGATCCTTTGTCCATTTTTTAATTGGGTGATTATTTTTCTTTTTTTTTTGCAATTGAGTTTTATGAGTGCCTTGTATATTTTTGACATTAACCTCTTATTCGATATGTGGTTTGCAAGTATTTTCTCCTATTCCATAGGTTGTCTTTTCATTTTGTTGATAGTTTCCTTGATGTGCAGAAGATTTTATCTGATGTAGTCCCATTTGTTTATTTTTGCTTTCCATTGCCTTCACTTTTTGTGTCAAATCCAAAAAGTCATTGCTAAGACCAACCTTAATGAATTTGTTTGTAAGTTCTAACAGGTTTTGGATGGAGTTGTTAGGGTTTTCAATGTATAATATGATGCTATCTGCAAATAGAGACAATTTTACTTCTTTCTTTACAATTTGTATGCCTTTTTTCTTGCCTAAATGCTCTTTCTAGGGCTTCCAGTACTATGCTGAATAAAAGTGGTGAGAGTAGGCACCCTCATCTTATTCTTGATCTGAGAGGAAAAGCTTTCAGCTTGTCCCTGTTGAATATGATGTCAGCATTTTTTTCTCCTCTGTTGTCCCCTTCTCCTCACCAATTCAATGGGCATGAGTTTGAGCAAACTCCAGGAGACAGTGAAGGATAGGGAAGTCTGGCATGCTGCAGTCCATGGGGTTGTAAAGCATCAGACACAACTTTGCGACTGAACATTTTTGTCTCCTGATAGTTGATGTATTGATGAACCTAAGAAAGTATACTTTTTGATTTTTTAAATTTTTCTTCACTGTTTACAATACTAATCTGTTTTTGAATCTTTTCTACTTTTTCCAGTGAACTCTTGATATACTCATTGTAATTATTTTAAAGACCCATCTGATAATTGCAACATCTTTGTCATACTTGAATCTGGTTCTGAGGTTTGCTATGTCTCCTCAGGCTGTTTTCCCTCTTTCTTTCCTTCCTTCCTTTTTATTTGGCATGCTTTATACTTTTTTTGCTGAGAGTTGGATTTGTTGCTTTGGTTAATAGGCCCTGAGGTAAATAGGCCTTCATTCTGAGAACTTATGTTTGTACAGTTAAGAACTGGGCTGTGTTTTGTGTCTGTTGTAGCTTTGGTGCCAGATATCTTAGCACTCTTTCCTTGCACTGGTGTTTGTATTTTGAGCTTCCCTAGGCATTCCTCCTCAGGGAGAGTATGTCCTTTGCCTAGCTATTACACTAGAGTCACATTAGTTTGGTGGTTAGTGTGGTGATGGCAACAACTTTCTGTAATCTTATGATAAATCTCGGTCTTTTAGTGGACATTTTTCTCTGGGCTGTGACCTTCCCAGATGTTCGAGTGGTTGCAACCATTAGTTGAGACAGGAAAGTTATAGAGGATTAAAGTGAGATGAATGTGTTTGCTAACTGAGATAAGGTTCTGGTAATTTTTTGTTTCCCCTGGGGAGTAGACCTTTATTGTGGAGAATGCTCTGGGTAAATATCACAATGATTACTCTTTCCCTTCCTTTGCCAGAGTCAGGAGGGAATCTTTCTGGATCTTCAAAATGAGTACTTTGCATGGTTCCTGGAGATAAAACAAACCACAGTGTGGGAATCCACTTAAGTCTGAATCACCCAAGAGTTTCTCTTCCTTACTCTAGTCCACATTCAGCCTCCAGTAACTTATCACAATTATCAGTGGTCCCAGCTATCAACTCCAGGGATGCAACTGTGACTCTGGACTCACCTGTCTCTCCAAATTTGGGGTGATGATTTGGTGTGCAGCTTCAGTTTTCTGATGTGTCTGAAAAAAAGTGTTGATTTTAATTTGTTCACGCTCCTTGAAAGGAAAGCTATGACAAACCTAGACAGTGTGTTATAAAGCAGAGACATAACTTTGCCAAAAAAGGACCATATAGTCAAAGCTATGGCTTTTCCAGTAGTTAGGTACAGATATGAGAGTTGGACCATAAAGAAGGCTGAGCCCCAAAGAACTGATACTTTTGAATTGAGGTGCTGGAGAAGATTCTTGAGAGTCCCTTGGACTGTAAAATCAAACCAGTTAATCCTAAAAGAAATCAACCCTGAATATTCATTGGAAGGATTGATGCTGAAGCTGAAGCTCCAATACTTTGGCCTCCTGATGTGGAGAGCCCACTCATTGGAAAAGACCTTGATGATGGGAAAGATGGAAGGCAAAAAGAGAAGAGGGCACCAGAAGATGAGATGGTTAGATAACATCACCAACTCAATGGACATGAATTTGAGCAAACTCCGGGAGACAGTAAAGGCCAAAGGAGCATAGCATGCTGCAGTCCATGGAGTCGCAGAGCTGTGTTCAACTCTGTGACTGAACAACAAAAAAGGATCGTAGTGACGACTTCCAAGGTCTTTATGATGTTGGGGTGGACTGCGGAAGTCCATGTGATTTTTTAATTTTTTGTATTCATCTTGCTTCTATCTTTTAATTATCCACGCTGCTGCTGCTGCTGCTAAGTCACTTTAGTCATGTCTGACTCTGTGTGACCCGATAGACGGCAGCCGACCAGGCTCCCCTGTCCCTGGGATTCTCTAGGCAAGAACACTGGAGTGGGTTGCCATTTCCTTCTCCAATGCATGAAAGGGAAAAGTGAAACTGAAGTCACCCAGTCATGTCTGACCCTCAGTGACCCCATGGACTGCAGCCCACCAGGCTGCTCTGTCTATGGGATTTTCCAGGCAAGAGTACTGGAGTGGGGTGCCATTGCCTTCTCCATAAGGGATGCTTAATACTTGTGTTTAAGTATTAAAACAACTGGCATGAGTTGTTTTAAATATGGGAGATAACAATACAAGGAAGAATTCAGGTTTAGTATACAAAGATACAGATGCTTTCCTATTACTTACTAACTCTGAGGGACTATACTTAACGTTGTTGCTCAGTTGCTAAATAGTGTCCAATTCTTTGTGACCCTGTGGACTGCAGTGTGCCAGGCTTCCCTGTCCTTCACTCTCTCTGAGTTTTCTCAGATTCATGTTCATTGAATGCTCAATGCTCTACTTTAATCCATTTACTCTTCATAATAACCTTATGAAGTAGTTACTACTTGGATTCTCATTTTACAGATGAAGAAACTGAGGTTCAGAGAGGTTAAGTGACTTGCTTCCAGTCTCACAGCTGAGACTCAAGTGGCAGAGCTGGAAGTTGAATCCCAATCAACTGCCTTCAGAATCTGCTTGTTTAAACTGTATTTAACTGTTGTTTAACTGCTGTGTACAGTCTCTCCTCTGTTAGCAAAACACTTACAAAGGTGCACAAACCTGCAATCATTGTATAAATAGCAGTGTCAGACTTGTGACCTCTCTAAAAGTCCTGATAGTATAGCAGATACATTTTATTGGGAAATTTGATGAGCACTAGGTCTTCTGTAGCATTAGACTACTTATCTACTTACACTCTTTAGATTAAAGATGGATACAAAATACACATGAGGAGGGACTTTCCTGGTGTTCCAGTGCCCAAGACTCCACACTCCCAATGCTGGGATCCCGAGTTCTATCCCTGGTCAGGGAACTAGAATCTCAGGCCCCAACTAAAAGATCCCACATGCTGCAGTGATTAGGACCCAGCTCAGCCAAATAAGTAAATGAATACATAAATGTTGAAATAATCCATGTGAGGAAATTATGAACTAAGGAAAAGAAGGTAAACTAAGGGTTAACCTTAGAAACTTACCACCATGCTGCACACTGCCAGACTCTGAGGTCAGGAGTCATGTGAGGCATCCTGGGCAATTCCTGGATTCTTGCGTTCTAGGCATCTCACTGGCCTCAGCCTAGCCTTTGATCCTGAGGTTATTCTCAGGAGATATAGATCATGGACTTATCTAGACTGGGTTTTAGACCAGTAAATACAAATAAAGGGAAACATGATCAATGGCACAAAGCTAGTAAATTATGAGAAACAATTATTATTGGAACTTGGAATAAGAAAAACAATCCAATGATTGCTAACAGAAATATCTTGATGTAATATCACGAAAAATGTCCTCCAAAACATCAAAGTACCACAGGAAGAAACCCAGGGCATGATTTGTTGTTGTTGTACAGTCAATAAGTCATATCTGATGTTTTGCAACCCTGTGCAAAACAGCATGCCAATTTCATCTGCTCCCCACTATCTCCAGAAGTGCTAAATCACTTCAGTTGTATCTGACTTTTTGCAACCCTATGTATGGTAGCCGCACAGGCTCCTCTGTCCATGGGATTCTCCAGGCAAGAATACTGGAATGGGTTGCCACGCCTTCCTCCAGAGGATCTTCCCAACCCAGGGATCTAACCCGCATATTCTGTGGCTGCTGCATTGCAGACAGATTCTTTACCACTGAGTCACCAGGGAAGCCCCTTAGGGCATGATACCTAAATGTAATTCAATGAAAGTGGTGACTTCATATGAGGTCTCAAGTAAGGCTGTTCCCATGGTGCAGGCTTATCCTGTATTAAATTATTTACTCCTAAATCCCATTCAGAGGAATAAACGACTTAACTTTTATTGACCTAGTTTTTTAAATTTTCTTCTAAGAGCAAGTCATGGTTTTGGCAGGAAGAGACATCATATTTCAATTGACCTTAGAGAGTGAATAATGTCAATGGGAGTGAGTCGAATCACAGAGACTCTGTGTTTTTAAGAAGATATAAGCTGATCTCACATCCAGTATTTCTCTTTATAAAGGTAGAGATTAAACTAACTCATGGGTGGTCCAGCAACAATTCAATTGTCCCTCTTGGGATATCCTTGGGAAGGATACAATGTCCAAGAATTCTGGACTACACATTACACTTAACATCTCACAGGTACAAGGGTTTTCTTCTTGTTATTCTTCATGTCACTTTTGTTTCCTATATGATGTAATGTGGATTTCATAATAGATTTGTTATATCACCTAAATCTTATTCTTTGAACTGTGATCCTCACAAAGAGGTGAAACCCCTTACCATGGAAACCATTAGCACAACAAAATTGAGTTGTAAATTACATTTTTAAAAATGTCTGAGTAATTTATTGTAGGATATTTTAAATTTCTTCTCAGATTCAACTGAAGTGTTTACCACTCCATATATTCCTTTTTAGTTTATCTCTCCTGGAGTAGATCTTTTAATCTCCCGTGTTTAAATGTTTCTTGCTCTTTACCCTGGATTATCACTAACTGTGCTCTCCTCTCACTAGCACTGTTGAACTGAGTTCCTTGCTTTATCTTTTTGCTGCACTGCTGTGCATGTAGGATCTTAGTTCCCTGACTAGATATCAAACCCATGCCCCCTGCATTGGAAGCGCAAAGTCTTCACCACTGGACCACCAGGGAAGTCCCTAAAATGAGTTCATTTAGAGGCAAGGTGAACATCTGATTCAACATCCAATCCTTCAAAGATCTGATTGTTTCCTAAAGAGCTGGTTTCAATGTACATTTTTGAATGAATATGTAAGTGTTCTGAGCTGACCAATGCAAAGGCAATGGATAAGAAAAAGATATCTGTTTAATAATGGGTTTTGAATACTTTTTTGAAAAATAGGCTTAATACCATTCTTGGGATATGGCTGAAACTACTGAAATACATCGTAGGTGTATTTCAGATGTCAGTTGTCCCTTCATTTTCCACCTGAAACTCTCTGTTCATGTCCTCTCCAATAAGAGAAAATCAAGCATTCGTTAGTGCAGAATCTACTGCAGGTGTGCCAGGAAAAGAAAAGGAGTAGGTAGAGCATCAACTGTTTGGAGCTTAGAAAAGTTCACGGGTTGTCTTTTACTTGTTTTCTTCTCCCAGGTTCCTTGGTCCCTGTTCATCTTTCCATCCATAAAGTACCTGAGTCCCCCAAATACAATCTCTTGCTCTCAAGTATTTCTCCATATCTCCAAGTCTGTTGTTCCTCTGTTACATGTGGAAATTGTCTCTCCCGACTTATTATAGTGCTCAGCAAAATGCCCTCTGGTTAACATCGTCCAACAACCTCAAAAGGGATTGGGGGATTATATGTATTCAATAATTCAAAAGGATTTTAGTAAAATGATTGAATGTTGTTAATAATTAATGCATTAACAAAAATTAGCATTATCTGATAATATGCCTGTCCTCGATGTGGCAGATGGAAAAGTTCTATAATATACAAAGAATTGTAGTCATTCGTTTGGAGAAAATGAGAATGAATGAACCCTAGGAAAATGCAAGTTATGACCCATCTTAGTAATCCTTTAGTTTTGTGGGTCTAATTGGAAATGACCAAGGAGTTCTTGATTCTGTGTAAAACTGTACTATCATCCAATACACCATTACATGCTTGCTCATGGCCAATGGGAATAAATTACCTGGACATTGCTGAAAGAAAACAAAGAATATTGTGAATTCTATGAAGCTAAGTGTGCATGGAACACAATATGGAAGGAGGTTTCATTGTTATTTTCCGTACTCCCAAGCTTTCCTTATTTCACAATTTCATTATAAAATGATCCCACTCCTATCCTTTTTGCTGAAATGTATTTGATGACTCTGAAAGACAATTGAATTAGTATTCATCTGTGTAATGCCTTATTATTTTATACATTTATTTACTTTATTGTGCAATGCATCCTGTGGGATCCTATTTCCCTAACTGGGGACTGAACCCTTGCCCTCTGCAGTGGAAGTGTGGAGTCTTAACCACTGTACTGCCAGGGAAGTCCCTCCAATGCCTTGTTATTTTAATAATCATTCAAAGCTAATGATTTAAACATTATTCAGAACTAGTGATTACATTGCGGAGAAGGCAATGGCAAGCCACTCCCGTACTCTTGCCTAGAAAATCCCATGGATGGAGGAGCCTGGTAGGCTGCAGTCCATAGGGTCCCTCAGTCGGACACGACTGAGCGACCTCACTTTCACTTTTCACTTTCATGCATTGGAGAAGGAAATGGCAACCCACTCCAGTGTTCTTGCCTGGAGAATCCCAGGGACGGGGGAACCTGGTGGGCTTCCGTCTGTGGGGTCGCACAGAGTCGGATACGACTGAGGTGACTTAGCAGCAGCAGCAGCAGTGATTACATTGATATTATTACCACTGTCTTCATTATTTTTAATGAGTAGAGTGCCTTTCACCATTTTTCAGGTGTTTTGCTTCAGATGTTCTACTCTGGTTTCCAACAGACTATTTGTCTTCCCTAAGAAGCCACAGATGAGCCTGTCTGATGGCCAGTAGGCCTTTCCCTTTCAGCTTTGCCTGCCTTGATTCTACTCCTCTTCTGAGTTCATTTGAGACCATGAAGATTTGAGTTTCTTAATACTTAGTATTAATCTTGAGGAATGAAAAAGAACTCAGTCCTTTCTGGTAAAGCAAAAAACTGACAGTGTGAGTATGATAGAAGTTGATCTATGAGGTCACATATGCTTTATCAGAATGAGAAGGGGCTGAGGGGATGAAGCAAGAGTAGCCACTATTGCATAAATACTCCTACCAGGCTAGTTAACATGGAGATCTTCTTGCCTCATTTTAAGAAATAGTTCAATGAGTTAGTAGTCATAGAGTGATGACAAGAGATAAAGGCGAGCTGAGAGTCAGTGACTGAGGGGCATTGTTAGTTGCCCAGTCATGTCCAACTCTTTGTGACCCCTTGGACTACAGCCTGCAAGACTCCTCTGTCCATGGAATTTTCCAGACAAGAACACTTGAGCAAGTAGCCATTCCCTCCTCCAAAGGATCTTCCTGACCCAGGGATCAAACCCAGGTCTGCCACATTGAAGACAGATTCTTTACCATGTGAGCCACCAGAGAAGCTCGACTGAAGGGTAAGCAAGCTTTCAGAAGCTAGCTATGAGGAAGTGTCTTTGCATAAGGCCACAGGGTGTTAACCAATCACATCTGAAGTGTGACTCACCTAATTCATGAAGTAACTAAGGGAGTCACCAAAAACAACACAAAATAAAGCAAACACACACACACAAGCTACAGATCAGTGGTTACGTCTCTGAATTTCTTTTCTTTCTATGGGGATTCCTTGAGTGAGTGTTTTCAGTCAGCACTCTTACTGGTGCATTTTACAAATTTGGTTTGGAGGCAAACAAATTTTCATGAAAAGGCCTATACTAAATACATTTTACTTCCTACAAGAACATAACTGTTAAAGGCTATTTAAACAAGACTGTAGCAAGTGTTATAAAATCATTTTACCACACAGCCTTGAGGGTAACCATAATTGGTGTCATTTTCCAATATGAAGGACAGACCTTTCTCTGTTTTAAGATGTATTTGAAAATAATTTACATTCCAGTGATCTCAACATGAACATCAATTGCATTTAGCCTGTATCACTGAAAAGGTGAATAAAACATGCTGCTGACCACGGGAGTCATCTTTAAAAAAGCTATATTAAAGCACATTGAAGCATCTTTGTTTTCTCACATTCATTCATTCGTTTTCTTTTAAAGAAGAGAGAGGGGAGGGGATTATAGAGGACACGATGGTGTGATGGATTAGTATGGAGTGCCAAGTCTAGTGTAATAGTCATGGATATGTCTTTGGTGTTGATAGGCGAGGTTGTAAAGTCGATTGTTTTGATGTGTTCTCAGCCCCCTACTGTCCTGGAACACAGAGTCCTCATTGGCAGTGTCTACAGAGAAGCTGATGCTTGAACAGAATATAAAGGTTAAACCACCAGCATCCTTTTCAGAGGTCAGACTGCAGAAGGCACAGGAAGGAAGATGGTTGGAATGATCTAGACAGAGCTTGAGTTTCTTGCACTGCTTTTGTCCATAGGGCCACACTCTTCACAAGACACTCATTAACTTTCTATGGCCATGCTGGACTTTAGGTGCAAAATTGAATTGAGTCAATCAATTATGACCCCTCTTATTAGCACATTATTATTAATGTGTATGTGTGTGTGCACACAGTTGCTTTGGTTGTGTCCAATTCTTTGTGACCGTATGAACTATAGCCCACCAGGCTCCTCTGTCCGTGTGATCCTCCAGGCAAGAATATTGGAGTGGGTTGCCATGCCCTCCTCCAGGAATAATTTTTTAAATTAATTTATTTTTTAATTGAAGGATAATTGCTTTACAGACTTTGTTGTTTTCTATCAAACCTCTCCAGGAATATTATTAATATCACTATTCATATCATAGCTCCATGATTGATATTATCTGCTTGGCCATTTTCTCCGTTCCATCCTATCCCATGCATTGTCCTTTCCATCCATCTTCTACCAGAGACTTAAAACATGTAAATGTCCATTAACATATGAATCCTGTTCAATATATAATTTTAGATCATTCAGGTATGACCTAAATCAAATCCCTTATGATTATACAGTGGAAGTGAGAAATAGATTTCAGGGACTAGATATGAGAGATAGAGTGCCTGATGAACTATGGATAGAGGTTTGTGACATTGTACAGGAGACAGGGATCAAGGCCATCCCCAAGAAAAAGAAATGCAAAAGAAAATGGCTGTCTGAGGAGGCCTTACAAATAGCTGTGAAAAGAAGAGAAGTGAAAAGCAAAGGAGAAAAGGAACGATATAAGCATCTGAATGCAGAGCTCCAAAGAAAAGCCAGGAGAGATAAGAAAGCCTTCCTCAGTGATCAATGCAAAGAAATAGAGGAAAACAATAGAATGGGAAAGACTAGAGATCTCTTCAAGAAAACAGAAGATACCAAGGGAAATTTTCATGCAAAGACGGGCTCCATAAAGAACAGAAATGGTATGGACCTAACAGAAGCAGAATATATTAAGAGGAGGTAAGAACACACAGAAGAACTGTACAAAAAAGCTCTTCACAACCCAGATAATCACGATGGTGTGATCACTCACCTAGAGCAAGACATCCTGAAATTCAAAGTCAAGTGGGCCTTAGGAAGCATCACTAAGAACAAAGTTAGTGGAGGTGATGAAATTCCAGCTGAACTGTTTCAGATCCTAAGAGATGATGCTGTGAAATTGCTGCACTCAATATGTGAGCAAATTTGGAAAACTCAGCAGTGGCCACGGGACTGGAAAAGGTCAGTTTTCATTCCAATCCCAAATAAAGGCAATGCCAAAGAATGCTGAAACTACTGCACAATTGCACTCATCTCACATGCTAGTAAAGTCATGCTCAAAATTCTCCAAACCAGGCTTCAGAAATACGTGAACCGTGAACTTCCAGATGTTCAAGCAGGTTTTAGAAAAGGCAGAGGAACCAGAGATCAAATTGCCAACATCCGCTGGATCATTGACAAAGCAATAGAGTTCCAGAAAAACATCTATTTCTGCTTCATTGACTATGCCAAAGCCTTTGACTGTGTGGATCACAATAAACTGTGGAACATTCTGGAGGAGATGGAAATACCAGATCACCTGACCTGCCTCTTGAGAAATCATGTACAGGTCAGGAAACAACAGTTAGAACTGCACACAATTTCTCAAGTGCTTCCAGGAACCTCTCAAGAGGTTCTCAGACTGGTTCCAAATAGGAAAAGGAGTACATCAAGGCTGTATATTGTCACTCTGTTTATTTAACTTATATGCAGAGTACATCAGGAGAAACACTGGGCTGGATGAAGCACAAGCTGGAATCGAGACTGCCTGGAGAAATATCAATAACCTAAGATATGCAGATGACACCACCCTTATGGCAGAAAGGGAAGAGGAACTAAAGAGTCTCTTGCTGAAAGTGAAAGAGGAGAGTGAAAAAATTGGCTTAAAGCTGAACATTCAGAAAACTAAGATCATGGCATCTGGGCCCATCACTTCTTGGGAAATAGATGGGGAAACAGTGACTGACTCTATTTTTTGGGCTCCAAAATCACTGCAGATGGTGACTGCAGCTTTGAAAATAAAAGACGCTTGCTCCTTGGAAGGAAAGTTATGACCAACCTTGATAATATATTAAAAAGCAGAGACATTACTTTGCCAACCAAGGTCTGTCTAGTCAAGGCTATGGTTTTTCCAGTAGTCATGTTTGGATGTGAGAGTTGGACTATAAAGAAAGCTGAGCACCGAAGAATTGATGCTTTTGAACTGTGGTGTTGGAGAAGACTCTTGAGAGTCCCTTGGACTGCAAGGAGATTCAACCAATCCATCCTAAAGGAGATCAGTCCTGGGTATTCATTGGAAGGACTGATGTTGAAGCTGAAGCTCCAATACTTTGGCCACCTGATGCAAAGAGCTGACTCATTTGTAAAGACCCTGATGCTGGGAAAGATTGACAGCGGGAGGAGAAGGGGATGACAGAGGATGAGATGGTTCGATGGCATCACCAACTCAATGGACATGAATTTGGGTAAACTCCAGGAGTTGGTGATGGACAATGAATCCCAGTATGCTGTGGTCCATGGGTTTGCAAAGAGTCAGACACGACTAAGCACCTGATCTGAACTGAATTGATATAATTTTAAAATTGACACAGATTATTTGATTGTATTATACACACTGAAACTTAATTTTTTCAGCTTCAGTTTTATGTTTTAGTTGCATCTGTTTATGTATGATAAAGGTACCTTGGTTCTTTTAACTGCCGTGTAGTTATCCATGGTATAAGTATATTACATTTTTTTTTCTGTCTATTCCTCCACTGTTTGTTTGCTCACACAAACATTGAGATTGTTTCCAAATTTTCATCACCATCAGTTTTACAGTATCAAACGTTTACTTTGGAGTTAACAAGATTCAGAATTTCTAAGACCTAAAGCATATGCATTTTAAAATTTGTTTTTCAAAATGGCTATGTCAGTTTTTTCTTCTGTTTGAAGAGCAGGGCAGTTTTCAAATAAATTTATATGTAAATGGTAGTCATTTAGAAGAAAACACAACTTCCCAGGGACAAAGTTATATTATCCACGGCCAGGTGAGTTGAAGTTTTTGACAAGGGCTTCCTGTGGGATTAATCTGTAGTCACTGTTGTATCATTTCTAGGTAATCATGTCAAAGGCTGGACAGAAATGACCATAGAACCAGCCATCAGTATTACTCCATTTGACATTTGATTGGTACTTTTAGGAAGCTAATGAAATTTGAACAATCACACTGTACAGCAACTTCACATCAACCTTCAGATGACCCAACTCATAGCCCAACTCATACTTCGACCTATTAGAGGTTGAGCATGATATGCTGGTGTTGGTGACTTACTGAAGCACGCAGCCACCTCTGCCAGAAGGTTGAATTAAGCAGCTACAGAGAAAACAGTTGTGAAAGATTCCTCAATCACAGGATGTCTATTATTGGCATAAAACACCTTCTAACCGTAGCATATATTTGCATTGATTGCTATAGGCTGTGAGTAACATGCTCTCTTTCCTGCTTGCATTGCACTCACTGCCTTGACTAGAAGCTGGGATATGTGGGCTGATTCCCTTTCTTCCTTGGAGTCCATATCTGCATTGAAGGGACCAGGGGATATTAAATGAAATACATTTATATTGAGTGACAACTTTGTGTGCAACCATCAAAATAAAATATTATGGAGAACAATTCTTTGACAACTAGAAACTGGAGCATATGCTCTGTTAAAGATTTTTTGTTTGAATTTTCTTTGTTTTTTAAAAAAAATTTCTGTTTTTATGGTAGATCCTTGTTGATTATTTATTTTAAATATAACAGTGCATATATGTCAATAACAAACTCCCAATCTGTCTCTGTCCCCTACCCTTTCCCTCTGGTAACCATAAATTCATTCTCTAAGTCTGTGAGTCTGTTTCTGTCTTGTAAATAAGTTCATTTGTTTAATTTTTTTAAGATTCCATGTGTAAGTGATATCATGTGATATTTATCTTTGTCTGACTTACTTCACTTGGTGTGATAATCTCCAGGTCTATCCATATTGCTACAAACGGCATTGTTTCACTCTCTTTAATGGCTGAGCTATATTCTATTGAATATATTATATATATATTTTCAAAGATATTTTGTGCAAATTTAGTGTCAGAGGCAATCTGGGAGATGCTGTTAGACAGTAATGTATTGTATATGGAAAAAAGTGAAAAGAATGCCTAGAATTGGGATTTTCAAGGACCACGTTCATACTGTCTTAACAGCTTTCTCATATTGCTGTTCCTATGATGATGGGAGCTGATCCGTGTCCTTACAAAGCTGAATAAGGGTGTATATGTGTGTGTGTATGTGTGTGCTTATGAAGCAAATAGGCCAGAAAAAGGAGCCAAAATTATTTTTGGTTCGTTTTTGTAATCCCTACTTTTCACTTTTTTTTTTTTTTGGAACTGAGTTCAGGGCACTTTATTCACCATTGACCCTTTTTTTTTTTTTAATTTTTTAAATTTTATTATCCCACCCTCGCCCTCTCCCACAGAGTCCAAAAGACTGCTCCACACATCCAAGTCTCTGCTGTTGTCTCGTATACAGGGTTATCGTTATCCTCTTGCTATATTCCATATATGACTGAGTGACTTCACTTTCACTTTTCACTTTCACACATTGGAGAAGGAAATGGCAACCCACTCCAGTGTTCCTGCCTGGAGAATCCCAGGGACCGGGGAGCCTGGTTGGCTGCTGTCTATGGGGTCGCACAGCGTCGGACACGACTGAAGTGACAGCAGCAGCAGCAGCATACTGTATTGGTGTTTTTGTTTCTGGCTTACTTCGCTTTGTATAATAGGCTCTAGTTTCATCCACCTCATTAGAACTAATTCAAATGTATTCTTTTTAATCACTGAGTAGTACTCATGGGGTCGCGGAGAGTCGGACACAACTGAGCGACTGAACTGAACTGAAGTACTCCATTGTGTAAATGTACCACAGCTTTCTTATTCATTCGTCTGCGGATGGACATCTAGGTTGCTTCCATGTCCTGGCTATTATAAACAGTGCTGCGATGAACATTGGGGTACATGTGTCTCTTTCAATTCTGCTTTCCTCGGTGTGTATGCCCAGGAGTGGGATTGCTGGGTCGTATGGCAGTTCTATTTCCAGTATTTTAAGAAATCTCCACACTGTACTCCATAGTGGCTCTACTAGTTTGCATTCCCACCAACAGTGTAAGAGGGTTCCCTTTTCTCCACACCCTCTCCAGCATTTATTGCTTGTAGACTTTTGGATAGCAGCCATTCTGACTGGCGTGAAATGATACCTCATTGTGGTTTTAATTTGCATTTCTCTAATTATGAGTGATGTTGAGCATCTTTTCATGTGTTTGTTAGCCATCTTTATGTCTGCTTTGGAGAAATATCTGTTTAGTTCTTTAGCCCATTTTTTGATTGGGTCGTTTATTTTTCTGGAATTGAGCTGCAGGAGTTGCTTGTATATTTTTGAGATTAATCCTTTATCAGTTGCTTCATTTGCTATTATTTTCTCCCATTCTGAAGGCTGTCTTTTCACCTTGCTTATAGTTTCCTTTGCTGTGCAGAAGCTTTTGATTTTAATTAGGTCCCATTTGTTTATTTTTGCTTTTATTTCCAATATTCTGGGAGGTGGGTCATGGAGGATCCTCCTGTGACTTATGTCGGAGAGTGTTTTGCCTATGTTCTCCTCTAGGAGTTTTATCGTTTCTGGTCTTACATTTAGATCTTTAATCCATTTTGAGTTTATTTTTGTGTATGGTGTTAGGGAGTGTTCTAGTTTCATTCTTTACAAGTGGTTGACCAGGTTTCCCAGCACCACTTTTCACATTTTACACTGATATCTCTGAGCACTTTTCATATGTTGAGTTCAGACTTTCATTTCTCAGTGGTCAATGTTTTTTTTTGAACTATAATACAGTGGTACCAAATATATGTCTATGGTTTAATTTCAAGAACATCTTCATTTTTCTGCATATAGCAGTGTTTATTTGTATAACTTGAAATGTCTTCTTACTTTTTATTTATTTTATAAAAATAGTCAATTTGAAAAAAATAAAAGTTCCACTACTTATAATAATAGAAAGAATTTACTATGATGGTAATGGAGACAAAGATAGATGCCATTGATCTCAATTGGGTGCTTCATGGAAAAACTGTTAGTCACCATTAGTTTCTGCACTTTAAAGTGTAACATCTAACTAGAGTTTTATTTGGAAATGCTTTGCAGAAAACATGTTTTGTTTTTTATTTCTTTTTTTTGCATCATGGTGTCTTCCCTTCCTAGGAACTGAACAGTTTCCCACTAGTAAGATCTCCTTGTACCCCAAAGCTTTGTCATTTGTGGGAAAATAACTTTCTGCCTGCTTGTGACAATGCTGGGGGTAGATGAGTGGAAATGAAGCCTCAGGGTAAAATATTGGACAGAAGGATCATCGGGAGAAAGCCCTAAGACCAAAGGCAGGCCATCTCAAATCTCAAGGTGCAACATTGGCGGGAAGGCACTTGCCAGCAGGTTATTAACTGTTTTCAACAATACAGAGTCACGAAGTGGGGCAAATCCCCAAAGCTTCTTTGGGAAAAGTTAAAGTATAAATACACAACACAACACATAACAGTTCCTTTAATTATTCTTGCTTTCTCTCTTCCTGTTGCCTGAGTGCATGCTAAGTCGCTTCAGTCGTGTGCAACTCTTTGTAACCTCATGGACTTCTCTGTCCATGGGGTTCTCCAGGCAAGAATACGGAAGTGGGTTGCCTTGCCCTTTGCCAGGGGATCTTCCTGACCCAGGGATTGAATCTGCATGTCACATGTCTCCTGCATTGGCAGGCAGGTTCTTTACTAGCACCACCTAGGAAGCCCTCTCTTTCTGTTAACCCACGTTTAATCTGATAGAAAACCAGATTGACTTTTAAAAAAAGTCTTCTCAGAATATAACTGCTTCTTATCACTTCCACTGTTAAACCTGCCTAAGCCACAATTTCCTCTCACCTGAGTTTCTGAAATAGTCTATTATTCCACACCTGCCCCCATAGTCAAGTCAGACAGAGTGAGTCTTTCAGAAAGGTTAGGTTCCTCTGCTCAAAACCTTACCAATAGCCACTCATCTTAGAGAGAAAGGCAAAGACTTGGAAACGACCCACAGTCCCATGTATCCTGCAGGTTGTGTATTTCTGCTATGCCACACACCTACCTCCAGGCTTCTCTGACCTCTTCTTCCATCACCTTCTCCTGCTGCTCTCACTTCAGATCACCACAGAGGCATTGGTCTCTATGTTCTTCCTTGAACTTGCCAAGCATATTTCCCTTAGGAGGCTGTTCCTTAGATGCCCACATGACTGGCGCCTTACTGTTTTTTGGTCTTTACTTAATGTGTGTGTTCAGTTGCTTGCTCGTGCCTGACTCTTTTGTGACTCCATGGACTGTAGCCCACAAGGCTCCTCCATCCATGGGATTTCCCAGGCAATAATACTGGAGTGGGTTGCCATTTCCTTCTACAGGGGATCTTTCCAACCCAGGGATTGAACACATTGGCAGGTGGATTCTTTATCATTGAGCTATCTGGGAAGCCTAGGGATCGAACCTGCCTTTCTTACATCTCCTGTATTGGCAGGTGTGTTCTTTTCCACTAGTGGGATCTGGAAAGCCCTCTTTACTTAAATAAGTTTGCCTAAATACCACCCTTATGTCATAAAGCAGAGAACTAAAAAGCCTCTTGATGAAAGTGAAAGAGGAAAGTGAAAGAGCTGGCTTAAAACTCAACATTCAAAAAACTAAGATCATAGCATCCAGTCCCATCACTTCATGGCAAATAAATGGGGAAACAATGGAAACAGAAACAGACTTTATTTTCTTGGGCTCCAAAATCACTGTAGGTGGTGACTGCAGCCATGATATTAAAAGAGGTTTGCTCCTTGTAAGAAAAGTTATGACCAACCTAGACAGCATATTAAATAGCAGACACATTACTTTACTGACAAAGGTCCATCTAGTCAAAGCTATGGTTTTTCCAGTAGTCGTGTATGGATGTGAGAGTTGGACCATAAAGAAAGCTGAGTGCCGAAGAATTGATGCTTTGAACTGTGGTGTTGGAGAAGACTCTTGAGAGTCCCTTGGACTGCAAGGAGATCCAACCAGTCAATCCTAAAGGAAATCAGTCCTGACTACTCATTTGAAGGACTGATGCTGAAGCTGAAACTCCAATATTTTGGCCAATTGTTGCAAAGAACCGACTCATTGGAAAAGACCCTGATGCTGGGAAAGATTGAAGGCAGGAGGAGAAGGGGTCAAGAGAGGAAGAGATGGTTGGATGGCATCACTGATTCAATGGAGATGAGTTTGAATAAGCTCTGGGAATTGGTGATGGACAGGGAAGCCTGGTGTGCTGTAGTCCATGGGTTCACAAAGAGTTGGACAGGACTGAGCAAATGAACTGAACTGAACTTAAATGAGGTCTATGCTGACCACTCTGTTTAACCAAAATGCTGCTGCTAAGTTGCTTAAGTTGTGCCCGACTCTGTGTGACCCCATAGATGGCAGTCCACCAGGCTAAGCCGTCCCTGGGATTCTCCAGGCAAGAACACTGGAGTGGGTTGCCATTTCCTTCTCCAATGCATGAAAGTGAAAAGTGAAAGTGAAATCTCTCAGTTGTGTCCGACTCTTCACAACCCAATGGACTGCAGCCTACCAGGCTCCTCCGTCCATGGGATTTTCCAGGCAAGAGTTCTAGAGTGGGTTGTCATTGCCTACTCCGTTAACCAAAATAACCCTTTTATTTTAGCGTAGTTTCAGATTTACAGAGAAGTTGCAGAGATAGTACAAAGTTCCCAACTACTTCGTTCCCAATTTCATCTATTTTTCACATGTTAGTATGGTACATTTGTCACAACAAACAAACCAATATTGGTATATTATTATTCACTGAAGTCCATACTTTATTCAGATTTTAAAATTTTTACCAAGGCTCTTTTTTTGTTCTAGAATCTTTTCCATGACACCACATTACATCTAGTCCTCATGTTTCTTTAGGTTCTCCTGGACTGTCAGTTTCTCAGACTGTCCTTCTTTTCGATGACATTAACAGTTTCGAGGCATACTGGTTAGGTTTTCTGTAGAAGGTCTCTCAGTTAAGACATTTTCTACTGTGGTTCTCATAATTAGGCTGGATTAATAAGTTTCAGGGATGAAAACCACAAAGGTAAAGTTTCATTTTCATCACATCATGCCACAATACATACTATCAACATGACTTACAACTTCTCACGTTGATTTTGGTCACCTGGTTGAGGTTATGTTTGTCAGGTTTCTCCAACGTAGAATTACTCTTTTCTTCTTGCTTTCCACAGAGTATTCTTCAAAGGAATGTCACGAAGCTCAGTTTACAATGAAGAAATTAAGAGTTATGCTCTATCTGCTTAAGGAAAGAGTGCATGCCTGCTCATTTGCTCAGTCACGTCTTTTCATCCAACTCTTTGTGATGGCATTGATGGTAGCCTGCCAGGCTCCTCTGTCCATGGGATTTTTCAGGCAAGAATACTGGAGTGGGTTGCCACTTCTTTCTCCCGGGGATCTTCCCAACCCAGGGGCTGAACTCATGTCTCCTGTGTCTCCTGCATTGCAGGTGAATTCTTTGTCACTGAGCTATTAGGGAAGTCCAAGGACAGAGTGTCTACATAAATTATTTGGAATTCTGCACAGGAAATTGTCTATGTTTGTATCTATTTGATCATCAGAGTTGACTCATTATTATGTATTTTGTACTATGACTTATAATCCAATACTGTATTACTTATTTATTGCTCAAACTGGTCCAGCTTTGGCCACTGGGAGCTTTCAGTTAGCTCCTATATCTCTTTGAAACAAGTGCATCACTTGTGTGTGTGTGTGTGTGTCTTAGAATGTTGAACATTTCCTTACTTTCTGGCACAATAGCATGTTGCAGGCTTATCTCCTCTATTCCCGGCTCCAGCTTTGGAGTCAGCTATTTCTCTAAGGTGTTTTGGTCCCTTTTATTAAAGACTGGATAAGAAACCAAGATCTGAGCTCTGGGCATGTTTGTTACTATGGGATATTTTTGCTTAGGCTCTCTGTTTTAAAATAAGGAAATATACCAACCAGTCTTTTGTAATATTGCTCTCACACATTGTTGAGTCCCTACACCCTTTGCTCACTTTTATTTCCCATAATATGCATCACCTAATTATATTCTATCTATTTGCTTACTTATGTATGTATGCACATATTTAAGAAAATGTGAGTAAGTTAACATTAATCTACAAGTAGAAATAGCATCCATGGTGATTTCCCTTTCCTAGGGGTAAAATTTCGTAGGGAAGATTAGCAGTATCACTTTCAAATGCAAAGCACAACACTGTCATTAGCAGTCCTGAGAAATAAAAGCCAAGTTTAACTATACACAAGCAATAAATAAAACATCCTTTAAAAATCTTTCTTTAGCCTCAAAGATAAGCAAATATATTTAAAATAAGATATTTTAGAAATGAATACAAATGACATACGCAAATAACTATGCATATGTATTCAAGGTTGGACTATAATAGACACAAAAATATCAACTGAATTGTGACATTTTTCTCTCAATGTTCTTTAAAATCCGTGAGACTTTATGGAAGTCCAGAAAAATGCCCTGAAGAAAGAAGTGATATTTGATATTTTTAGTAAGTAGAAGTTTTCATTCCTAAATCTAAAAGCAGTACAAGACTTTTCTTAATAGAATTACAATTGGACATAATGACCTGTTTTGATACTTATATATTCATAACATTTAAAATGGCTACATACTACCCTACTGTATCATTATACAATGTAATAATTATTAACTAGATCACTATCAATGGATATTTATATTGTTTCTTATGATGTACTCAACAATACCTTACTGAACATTCTTGAATTAATATTCAAGAATTAATATTAATTATTTATTTTAAGGATAGATTCCTTCAAGTGAAATTTTTTGTGTCAGTGTGGATATATAAGATTTTATTTCATGTTTCTAAAGTACTCTTCATGAATATAGAAAATTTACACTTGTACCAAGAATATGTGAAAATAACTGATTCCCCACATGCTCGCTAATATTATGTAATATCATTCTTTTACATTTTTGCTAATCTGGACTTTAATTTGCTTTTCTTCTTTACTATCAGTAAGCATAAACATCTTTTCAGGAATGTGTTGATCATTTGCCCTTCTTTGGTGAATTGCCTTTTCATCTTATTATCCTATTTTTATATTGTGATTTCTAGGGTGCTTTTCTTCCTGATATATAAGAATTAATTGTATATTAAGAATATTAACATCCTATCATACGTTGCCAATGCTTTTCTAGTGAGTCATTTTATTTTAATTTTTTTAATATAAATGTATTAATTTTAATTGGAGGCTAATTACTTTATAATATTGTATTGGTTTTGCATACATCGACATGAATCCACCACGGGTGTACACATGGTCCCCATTCTGAACCTCCCTTCCACCTCCCTCCCCATCCCATCCCTCTGGGTCATCCCAGTACACCAGCCCCAAGCAACCTGTATCATGCATCGAACCTGGACTGGCGATTTGTTTACATATGATAATATACATGTTTCAATGCCATTCTCCCAAATCATCCCACCCTCTCCCTCTCCCACGGAGTCCAAAAGACTGTTCTATACATCTGTGCCTCTTTTGCTGTCTCGCATACAGGGTTATCGTTACCATCTTTCTAAATTCCATATATATGCGTTAGTATACTGTATTGGTGTCTTTATTTCTGACTTACTTCACTCTGTATAATAGGCTCCAGTTTCATCCACCTCATTAGAACTGATTCAAATGTATTCTTTTTAATGGCTGAGTAATACTCCATTGTGTAAATGTACCACAGCTTCCTTATTCATTCATCTGCTGATGGACATCTAGGTTGCTTCCATGTCCCGTCTATTATAAACAGTGCTGTGATGAACATTGGGGTACATGTGTCTCTTTCAATTCTGGTTTCCTCGGTGTGTATGTCCAGGAGTGGGACTGCTGGGTCATATGGCAGTTCTATTTCCAGTTTTTTAAGGAATCTCCACACTGTTCTCCATAGTGGCTGTACTAGTTTGCATTTCGGGTTCCCTTTTCTCCACATCCTCTCCAGCATTTATTGCTTGTAGACTTTTGGATAGCATCCATTCTGACTGGCGTGAAATGGTACCTCATTGTGGTTTTGATTTGCATTTCTCTGATAATGAGTCATTTGATTTTTGACTTTCTATCTGGTATTTTTTTTAACTATAAAACTTTTATTTTTAAGGTAACCAGTCTCTTCCATTATGACGTCTGCATTGGTGTCACATTTAAAAAGATAAGTTAAAAATATAATAGAAAAATTCCATCTTAGTTCATACTTACATTGCAATATGAACATATGCTTATGTTTTGGAGCATACTAGTGGTGTTTTGGCGAAGAAGGCAATGGCACCCCACTCCAGTACTCTTGCCTGGAAAATCCCATTGACGGAGGAGCCTGGTAGGCTGCAGTCCATGGGGCTGCGAAGAGTTGGACACGACTGAGCGCCTTCACTTTCACTTTTCTCTTTCATGCATTGGAGAAGGAAATGGCAACCCACTTCAGTGTTCTTGCCTGGAGAATCCCAGGGACGGGGGGAGCCTGGTGGGATTCCATCTATGGGGTCACACAGAGTCGGACACGTCTGAAGCGACTTAGCAGCGGTGGTGTTTTGGAGGGCTAAATATATGAGCAATGGAGTTCAAATTGCCATCTTAGAACCAGATATCTTTTTTACTTGTAAATGAAATAAGATTTTAAAATTTAAACAGTCTGTAGACCTCTTAACCTTTTATTGTTTAAAGATGATAAAAAAGGTACCTTGAATTCTTTCACTTTATATCAATGTTGATATGTAAAAACAGTTGTTTATCAATCATATGAATATAAATGTTTTGTTCTTAATACTTTTTTCTACCAGAAGAAATTGAATTCAATTATTTCCATTGTTATAAAAAGCACTTTTAAAAAGCAACAATATAAATAATATATTCAATGTGGAAATTTTTGTATTCAGTTCACCTTGCTGAAATAAATGGAATTATATCTTATTACTGGCAACTGAAGGATAAGGATGTCATGTAAATTTACATTTGTGCTTACACTTAGAGTTGTTATGAAACAGTGAATCAAACAGGCACACTGAGTATTTATTTATTAGTGATTTTATATTGATTCTTCAGTCTCTGTTGAAACACATAGTCCAAGGGTTGTATATTAATAGATATTCTGCACCCAGAATTCATAATGTTTCTCTTCCTTATATTTCATGGAGATCAGAAATCTCTAAGACTTGTCTATTTTTTAATCCCTGCCTGCCAAAGCATGCGGAGAAGGCAATGGCAAGCCACTCCAGTACTATTGCCTAGAAAATCCCATGGATGGAGGAGCGTGGTAGGCTGCAGTCTGTGGGGTCGCTAAGGGTCGGACATGACTGAGCGACTTCACTTTCACTTTTCACTTTCACACATTGGAGAAGGAAATGGCAACCCACTCCAGTGTTCTTGCCTGGAGAATCCCAGGGATGGGGGAGCCTGGTGGGCTTCTGTCTATGGGGTCGCACAGAGTCGGACACGACTGAAGTGACTTAGCAGCAGCAGCCAAAGCGTGCTTCCTTATGAGAGGATAAGAATGTACAAAACCCCGAGGGGACTGGACTAAAGAAGACTGAAAAATTTTGAGAAACCATGGAGTGAGCTGAAATGAAAAAGTAAGAAGTCAAGAGATATCCGGAGTAACAAGCAACAAACTCCAGGCAGGTTTGGCCTTGGAGTGCAAAATGAAGTAGGGCAAAGGCTAACAGAGTTTTGCCTAGAGAACATACTGGTCTTTGAAAACACTCTCTTCCAACAGTACAAGAGACTACTCTATGCATGGACATCACCAGATGGTTGATACCAAAATCAGATTGACTATGTTCTTTGCAGGTGAAGATGGAGAAGCTCTATATAAGCAAAAACAAGACCAGGAACTGACTTTGACTCAGATCATGAACTCTTTATTGCCAAATTCAGATAAATTGAAAAAAGTAGGGAAAACCACTAGGTCATTCAGGTATGACCTAAATCAAATCCCTTACAATGAAACAGTGGAAATGACAAGTCCATTCAAGGGACTAGATCTGATAGAGTACTTGAAGAACTATGGATGGAGGTTCATAATCTTGTATAGGAGGTGATGGTCAAAACCATTTCCAAGAAAAACAAAGAGGCAAAAAGGTTTTCTGAGGAGTCTGTAAAAATAGCTGAGCAAAGAAGAGAAGGGAAAGGCAAGTGAGAAAAGTAAAGATATATCCATCTGAATGAAGAATAGCAAGGAGAGATAAGAAAGCCTTTTTAAGTGCTTGATGCAAAGACATAGAGGAAAATGATGGAACGGGAAAGACTAGAGATCTCTTCAAGAAAATTAGAGATACCAAGGTAACTTTTCATGCACAGATGGGCACAATAAAGGACAGAAACAGTGTGGACCTAACAGAAGCAGAAGATATTAAGAAGAGGTGGCAAGAATACACAGAACTATACAATGAGATCTTCATGACCCAGATAATCGTAATGGTGTGATCACTCACCTAGAGTCAGACATCCTGGAGTGCAAAGTCAAATGGGCCTTAAGAAGTAGCACTACGAACAAAGCTAGAAGAGGTGTTTGGAATTCCAGCTGAGCTATTGAAAATTCTAAAAGATGATGCTGTTAAAATTCTGTTCTCAATATACCAACAAATATGGAAAGCTCAGCAGTGGTCATAGGACTGGAGATGGTCAGTTTTCATTCCAATCCCAAAGAAAAGCAATGCCAAAGAATATTAAGACTACTGCACAACTGCATTCATTTCACACACTAGCAAAGTAATGCTCAAAGTTCTCCAAGCTTGCCTTCCACAGTATGTGACCCGAAAACTTCCAGATGTTCAAGCTGGTTTTAAAAAAGGCAGAGGAACCAGAGATCAAATTGTCAACATCCACTGGATTATAGAAAAAGCAAGAGAATTCCAGAAAAACATCTTCTTCATTGACTATGCTAAAGCCTTTGACTGTGTGAATTACAACAAACTGTGGAAAATTCTTAAAGAGATGGGAATACCAGACCACCTGACCTGTCTCTTGAGAAACCTGTATGCAGGTCAAGAATCAATAGTTAGAACTGGACATGGAACAACAGACTGGTTCCAAATCAGGAAAGGAGTACGTCAAGGCTGCATATTGCCACTCTGCTTATCTAACTTATATGCAGAGTACATCATGTGAAATGTGGGGCTGGAAGAAGCACAAACCTGAACCAAGATTGCCAGGAGAAACATCAATAACCTCAGATATGTATGATACCACTCTTATGGTAGAAAGGAAAGAGGAACTAAAAAATCTCTTGATGAAGGTGAAAGAAGAGAGTGAAAAAGCTGGCTTAAAATTCACCTTCAAAAAACTAAGATCATAGCATCTGGTCCCATCACTTCGTGGCAAATGGATGGGTAACAATGGAAACAGTGACAGACTTTATTTTCTTGGGCTCCAGAATCACTGCAGATGGTAACTACAAACATGAAATTAAAAGACTCTTGCTCCTTGGAAGAAAAGCTATGACAAACCTAGACAGCATATTAAAAAGCAAAGACATTACTTTACTGACAAAGGTCTGTCTAGTCAAATTATGGCTTTTCCAATAGTCATATATGGATGTGAGAGTGGGACCATAAAGAAAGTTGAGCACCAAAGTATAGATGCTTTTGAACTATGGTATTGGAGAAGACTCTTGAGAGTCCCTTGGACTGGAAGAATGTCAAACCAGTCAGTCCTAAAGGAAATCAATCCTGAATATCCATTGGAAAGTCTGATGCTGAAGCTGAAGCTCCAATACTTTGGCCACCTGATTTGAAGAGCCAACTCATTAGAAAAGACCCTGTTGCTGGGAAAGATTGCAGGCAGGAAGAGAAGGGGACGACAGAGGATAAGATGGTTGAAAAGTATCACCGACTCAAGGTACATGAGTTTGAGCAAGCTCCATGAGATGGAAAAGGACAGGGAAGCCTGGTGAGCAAGTCCATGGGATTGAAAAAGTTGGACACGAGTGAACCACTGAACAATGACATGATGTCTGCTGAGCATTCCACTTTTGTAAGCTTTCACTTCTCCTTGAAACCTTCTAGGTCTCAAAGGCTTTGATGGTGACATGCCAGGCTGCCACTGCTGGGCATTCCAGCAGACCACTGACAAGAGGCTACTGTGGATTTGGCTCCCTAGAGCCTTTGTTGGAAAACAGACTGAGAGCACAATAGGCGATCTTTAAATTCCACTCCAAATAATGATATTTACACAGTTGAGACAGAGTACTCAATGGAGTGGGCTGAAGACCCTGAATTAGCCACATCGATTTGGGCAAGTGATGGATATGTTCCCCACTGCAGGGAAGAAGCACGCAGAGTGAAGAGCTTTATCTTCTATTTAAAAACTCCATGGACAAATCCATCAGGCTCTTTGACAGGTAAATTAAGCAGGGTTCCAGTTTCCAAGGAGCCCAACTCATATTCCCCTGCAGGAGCTTAACTGGCTTTAAAACCTGCCTCAGAATTTATGCGTCTCGATCTTCCTCATGGTCAGAGCCAACTCACTGGGAGCCACCCACAGCTGCTGCCGTTTCTCCTGGATGTGGCTATTCCTGTAACAGGCAGGCTTTTCTTCTTGAACAACCCACCCAGAGGGTAAGTCATTCCTTCGCTGAGCTTGGGGAAAGCTGTGGCAGTTACAAGGCACATTTTGGTCACTGATGGACCATGACATTGAAGTCAGTAAATTCCATTTGGAGACAGAGATTCCCAGACCTTACTTTCACTAAGATTGAAGAAATCATAGCCCCAGTCCAAAAAAAAATAAAGAAACAAACTACACAGGTCTCTTTCCTGAAGAGTGATATTCTGTAGGGAGCGGGAAGGAACTAAATCAACTAATTATGTGTCATATTTATTAAGCATATAGTGTATGTAGGTGCCTGAGACATAAAAATGAACGCTGAATAATATATCGGAGGCCTTGTCCACAAGGAATAAAATCCTCAAACCCCATGTACATGTGTCATAAGTGCTAGCACCTAATTAGCTTGCAAGCTAAGGGCAATGTGCTGGTCGTTGCAGAGAAATACAAATGAATGACATTATATACATCTTCCTAGTCTCTGACTCTTCATCACAGTGGCTACCATCTCTTTCAGGTTTTCCATGAGCCTAGCTCTGAACGAAACACTTTAGTCTAATTTAAGCCTTGTATAATTGTATCAATTATTCAGTATTTATCTGATGTGACAGGTGAGGGGATAGACGCTCAGGATGTTTCATCCATTCCTTCTTTATTTTTCAACTGATATCGAGTGTCAGAGGCTGTTTTGGGGTCTTGCTCTACAGGTCTGGAAGCTCCAAAGTCTCTCAGGCACCAAGCTGTCTCTGTTCACATCACCTCCTCCTAGAGGATGTGCCCCATTTCAAACCAGAAGGTAGCACAAAGCCTAGACTTGGGATGGGAACTATGCCACTGGGGGGATTGTGGGACCCTAATTAACCAGAACAAAGTCCATCTTGATTGAATATATATAACCAAGGAGGGCTTTCGTGTTAGCTCAGGTGGTAAAGAATTGTCTGCAATGCAGGATACCAGGGTTCAATCCCTGGGTTTGGAAGATCCCCTGGATAAAAGAATGGCTACCCACCCTAGTTTTCTTGCCTGTACAATCCCACAGACAGAGAAGCCTGGAAGGCTACAGTCTGTGGGGCCACAAAAAGTCAGACACGACTGAACAATTCACACTTTCACAACCAAGAAAGGAAAGAAGGCAATTATATTTCATAAAAAGGGCAGGAACAAATGTGGCTTCCCGGTTCTCTCAATTTTAACAACACCTGAGTAACACAGATTCTACATTTCCCGAGCCCTTTGATTAAAGGCAACTCCTTGCACACGTCTTTTCATTCTTCTGAATTTGTCAGGGTGAAAGCCAATGCTACCACTCCAGAAAGGATTTCCCTGTCTATTCTAGTAAGAGTAAGGCTGTTACAGGCACCCAGGCATAGATCTACAGTGTAGGTTGAACCCTGTAGGTTTTATTTAAATAATAACTATTCTTAATTATGGGTTTTTTTTGTCTCTCTCCCTTGTGTACTTAGTCGCTCAGTCATGTCAAACTGCGACTCCCTGGATTGTCTGTAAAAGAGTCATTTATTTCCCATGTACCTCTTACCCTAGGCACAGTGCAGAGGAGAGAGGGGATGTTTAGTAGATATGCTCTTGAATAAATAGAAATTTTATCCGCAGGGAAATATGGCAATCTAGTCAACACATAGGAGGGTAGAACAATTGTTAGACCTGTCTGAATAACTGTCTTCACATAATGTGGAAAGAAACTGGGCTTTCTATATTACCGACGTGCTTTCTACATTATCATAGACAATGGAGGATGCTGTGAAACGTGGCTTGTGAAAAGAATGCATATGTCAAGCTCTAAAATATGCAGTGCCGCAAATCACAAGGATTGACACACAGACAAAATCTATGTAAATGAACCACTGATCAAAGATAAACTTGTTAGGGAAGCAGACTTTTCATGACACCAATCTATACATTTCTGAAGTTTTCACTGCATTATTCATTTATAGGAAGTGTTCATGGGTCTTGGCATATACTTTTAGGAAAAGTGTATAATAAATAGACTTTGGAACGTCTTCTCAAGCACACTCTTCTCTGAGGGCAGGATTTAGAACATTCGGGGATAAGACAATTTGGAATACATTATTTAAACAAATGGGTTCTGGAATTGAACTGTTGGGTTTAAAATTCAGGTGCTATGTGTTTTATAACTTCGGTGAGCCTCAGTTTTCTCAAAAGTGAAGTTGGGAGGATAAGATGATAATAGCTTTCAACTAATGTGTGTGTCTGTTTATGCGTGTTAAGAGAGAGGACTGAGAAGATCTTCACAAAAGTACGTACAGTGTTTGGTACTATATGATACACTTTTACTTAGGTTTAATTACATTGAATGATTTCTTTTTTAAATCTATTGTTTATTGGAGTATAATCGCTGTGTTAGCTTCTACTGTGCAACCAAGTGAATCAGCTATATGTTTACATTTATCCTTTCCTCCCCTTCATCCTACTACCCTAGGTCATCACAGAGCCCTGAGCTGAGTTCCCTGTGTTATACAGCAGCTTCCCAGTAGCTATCCGTTTTAAACATGGTAGTGTCTATATATCAGTGCTACTCTCCCAGTTCATCCCATTTTCCCCTTCCCCCTGCCCTTCTGGGTCCACATATCTGTTCCCTTTGTCTGCATCTCTGTTCCTGCCCTGCAAATAGATGCATCTGTACCATTTCCCAAGCTTTGCTAAAGCATCTGTTTGTATGAACCTATTTCTCTTCCACTTCTCTCTTACTTTTCTCCTCTGATTTCCTCCCAAGTGCCACCAATACTTGACTCTTAGGAGAAGGCAGGGTGCTGTCTCAGAAACAATGGAAGACAAAGCATATAGCTTTCTAGGGCATGTGCTGTGAGGGGCTGTGGGTGAGTGATCCATTTAGGAAATGATCTCATCCAATGAAATCATTGTCATCTTTTAGATTAGTTGTCATCTTGGGAAGCACAGACTCCAGCGCCCAGCAGGGATTGTGTGTTTGATTGATTGATGGCATTAATTGTCATGATTCTTCAGCCATCCCTGTAACTATTCTCTTTGCCACATGACTTGCAGTGCTTCTCCTGAGATAGGAGCAGCATGTTTCACTCTGAGTTGGCCATGTATTTTGTGCTGGACATAAGAATGTTAGCTGATAGAACTAACAGAAACGGAAAAACAAAACAAAAGTAATAGACATTTCTGCTTCTTCTTTAGTTCCTCTGTCTTCTCATGAGAACCTGCCTGGATAGTGCTGAGGCATTTGAAATAGCCTCAAAACCATCCAGGATCAGTTGTGTAAGGTCCTGTCAAGCTAGGCCAGAATATTGGAGTGGGTAGCCTTTCCCTTCTCCAGGCGATCTTCCCAATCCAAGGATTGAACCCAGGTCTCCCACACTGCAGGCGGATTCTTTATCAGCTGAGCCACAAGGGAAGCCCATAAACATGTCAGGAGGTCTAAATGAGACCAGGAGATTGTACATCTAGGCCAGCCTACATCACCCAACTGAAGATTCATGAGCCAAATGAATATGTATAGTTTCAAGTTACTGAAAGTTGGAGCAGTTTGTTACTCGGTATTATTGTAGACATACACGACTTACATTGACTAGAGATGGATAGGCTCGTGGAACCTTGTGTAGACTCTTTCTAATGTATAACTTTTATCATGTTGTACCTAAATGGCTCTATTTTAATTAAGCCTTGACTATCTCATCAGTCACATCCCTTTTTCTCCCTATACTCCAAAACTACTTCTCTCAAATTTGTACTTATATTTATGAATATAGCATATTATAAGTCTTAGGCTTTGTTGTCTGGAAAGACCACTTGCAGTGAATTAAATTTCCACTTGTTCCTTGGTTCTTATTTTAGGAATCAATTTTTTTTTTAAAGCCTATGTAGACCCTGTAAGAGAAGTTTAGGTAACTCTCCTCTAGGTTACCTAACAGAGCACTTCATGGTTTCACTTTCTTGGTTCTTATCATATTTTGGTGTCATTGCCTGTTTCCTGGCTTCACTGGGATCCATGGTCTTAGAGAATTGAAGACTTTTATTTTGTGTTTTATGAACCATTGCCTTTTCAGTATGAAGCTCAGTGCCTGGCACACAATTTGTGCTCAAAACTCCAGTACTTTGGCCACCTCATGCGACGACTTGACTCACTGGAAAAGAGTCTGATGCTAGGAAGGATTGGGGGTGGGAGGAGACGGGGATGACAGAGAATGAGATGGCTGGATGGCATCACCGACTCAACGGACATGAGTTTGAGTGAACTCCAGGAGTTGGTGATGGACAGGGAGGCCTGGCGTGCTGTGATTCATGGGGTTGCAAAGAGTCGGACACGACTGAGCGACTGAACTGAACTGAATAGATGTCAAAGGAATAAATGAAAAGATGTTGAATTCATGGGAAAATGGGGAAATGATGGTTTTGTGAAGGTCCATATCTCAGGACAAAGATAAAAAGTGAAATTAATAGGAAAGAAAATGTTAGGCTCTTTTGCAAATTGGTAATGTAAAAGCCACACAGAATAGTCTCCCATTCTCTAGACCTTTTCTGTAGGTTTCAAGCAAAGATCAGATACTATACAGATTACTAAACTAAAAGTTCTTGTTTTATAAGCAAGGGAAAAAAATATATAAGTAAATCACCTTTGGGGGCAATCAGAGTCGCATCTGCTGATTAAGCAACATGGACGGGGCTTTATTTTCTTTCCTAAGTAAATTAAAGAAAATGAGAAAGTAAGACTCCCATTTAGAACTTCTTTTACATAGGGTTGCTTCCAAATTTTGGATATCATTTTACACGTTGAATTTACAGATTAAAATAAAAAACAAAAATGCAAACAAATTGAGGAACACAAACCTTTTGCACTAAATATTTTTTCCCTATCTTACCAGGAAAATTAATGATTGTGTGATTTGGGCATGCATAATCTTATGGTCATAAGATTTTAGATGAGGAGAAACTCTTCAGGATTTTCTAACCAGTCTTATTTAACCCCGTGTGTTTGCAAATGAGTGGAACACACATTTGATGTCCTAAGTCTATCCTGACTCACTTCTGCTCCAGCAATTGGAATACAGCTCCTTCGAGTCTGAGTCTTTCCTTTGGACTTCTTACACTTTTATTTTCTTGATAATTTAGATCATTAAAATGTAAATTTTAACCCGGTGTTTTTTTCTTATTTACAGAGGATAATTGTTTTGCAATGCTGTGTTGGTTTCTGCTGTACAACAACATGAATCAGCTGTTCAGTTCAGTCGCTCAGTTGTGTCTGACTCTTAGCAACCCCATGAATCACAGCACTCCAGGCCTCCCTGTCCATCCCCAACTCCCGGAGTTCACTCAAACTCATGTCCATCGAGTCGGTGATGCCATCCAGCCATCTCATTCTCTGTCATCCCCTTCTCCTCCTGCCCCCAATCCCTCCCAGCATCAGAGTCTTTTCCAGTGAGTCAGCTCTTCACATGAGGTGGCCAAAGTATTGGAGCTTCAGCTTCAGCATCAGTCTTTCCAGTGAACACCCAGGACTGATCTTCTTTAGAATGGACTGGTTGGATCTCCTTGCAGTCCAAGGGACTCTCAAGAGTCTTCTCCAGCACCACAGTTCAAAAGCATCAATTCTTCGGCGATCAGCTTTCTTCACAGTCCAACACTCACATACATACATGACCATGGAAAAACCATAGCCTTGACTAGATGGACCTTGGTTGGCAAAGTTATGTCTCTGCTTTTTAATATACTATCTAGGTTGGACATAGCTTTCCTTCCAAGGAGTAAGCATCTTTTAATTTCATGGCTGCAGTCGGCATCCGCAGTGATTTTTGGAGCCCAAAAACATAAAGTCTGACACTGTTTCCACTGTTTCCCCATCTATTTCCCATGAAGTGATGGGACCGGATGCCATGATCTTAGTTTTCTGAATGTTGAGCTTCAAGCCAACCTTTTCACTCTCCTCTTTCACTTTCATCAAGAGGGTTTTTAGTTCCTCTTCACTTTCTGCCATAAGGGTGGTGTCATCTGCGTATCTGAGGTTATTGATATTTCTCCCGGCAATCTTGATTCCAGCCCGTGCTTCTTCCAGCCCAGCGTTCCTCATGATGTACTCTGCATATAAGTTAAATAAGCAGGGTGACAATAAACAACCTTGACGTACTCCTTTACCTATTTGGAACCAGTCTGTTGTTCCATGTCCAGTTCTAACCCTCTTGAGCCGCTCTCCCACCAACCCCCCGATCCCACCCACTCCCCAGTCCCATCCCTGTAGGTTATCACAGAGCGCCAGGCTCTGGGCTATACAGTACTTCCCACTAGCTCTCTATTTTACACTTCCCTTAGTGTATATAGATACATCAGTGCTATTCTCCCAATTCACACCACTCCTTCTTCCTCCACTGTGTCCACAGTTCATTCTCTACATCTGTATCTATATTCCTGCCTTGCAAATGAGATTATCAGTACCATTTTTCTAGATTCCATATATATGATTGCTTACCCTTTCTTACCTTACAAATAAAAATAATTCCCCAAAGTTGTGATTACCTAAATTAACCCAAATGGTAGTGAGAAAGGTAAAATCTGGCCCTGAAAATTTGCAGCTCTTTCAGTGCCTTTTTTTTTTGTTTTTACCACAATGCACTCTCTTTGACCCCTTTCCTCACACATTCCATTGTGTTGTGCAGAATCTGCATGGCTGGAATGAATACAAGTGGAAGGGGAAGTTAAATCCATCTAAACTTTAAAATGTAAGAGAGATTTAACATTCTTATGTCCTCTGGAATGCTATGGCGCATTCATGGTTCATGTAGTCAGCAAACTAAAGGTCGGGCTTTCACTGGTATTCAGCATAAAGTATGTTGTAATGTTGACAGGCAATATTTTTACAGTGGTGCTAAGAGATTAAAATAAATGTATACCAATGTTGATCCTAACAAATGTATGCAGTGCAGCTAATAGAGGTAGCATCAGTTTTCACGTCTATAATTGTTTATCCATATGTTGTAAATGGTAGTTTTTCCAAAATATAATGATTTGGCACTTTGTTCTGTAGATTTTCTTTTTTTTTTTTTGGGAGGAGAAAATAAAATTAACATTGGAAGATCTTGATTTCTTGACTATATTACTGAGGGAAAAAATTAGGATCCGGGTTTTCAATCAGCTTTTCAACCAGTTACTTGGGAATTCCGTCTCTACAAGTCTTTCTATATAGTAATCTTTGCTCCTCTAAATACTAAAGAAATAAATACCACGCGTTCTCTAACTTTTCACAAGGGAGCGTGTCACAAGTCTTTGAATCTGTAGGATAATGTATTACTTGTACTATAGTTCTGTGCCCACATTTCTCTTGTCCCTGTGTTCCAGGACCAAAAAATCTCCTGCCAGCATGGCTCAATGTCTATTCCACTTTCTGCTCACATCCCCAAAACTAATGACGGGGTTCACATACATCGCTTGAGAAGAATTGCCCCTGTGAGGGAAGAATTCTCTTTCTCAAGATGATAGTTCTTTGATTCAACCTGTATGAACATCTCAGCACTTAAAAGGTTGTTCTGTTATTTCTAGGCTAGACATCTTTCAGATGAGGTTGTTGATAAGAAGCATATCCAGTAGTTAGTCAGTACAAGTCCATTGGATCTGGCCCCCCATGCATACACTCTGTGTTTCACAGCTGTGCGCATGTCCTTCCACTCCTCTCCATGATCTACCTCTCTGGGGGACTCTCTAGAGGAGCTGCCAGCCTTCAGCTTCCCTCCTTTGTGTTGAGTGTTAAGCGTATTGATCAAAGAACATTCCTCTCTCCAAGCAGCTGAACATAGTTCAGGTACATTTTACCTCTGGCATCCTTCAAGAGCCCTTCTCAAGAGCTCCTGAGATCCTTATCTGGTTTCCTATACGGTGATTTTTTTCCCCAGGTGAAGTATTTACATTTATACTTTAATAATGAGCTGGGGGGCCTCTTTGGCAGTCCAGTGGTAGACTCAGCACTTTCACCGCAGGGAGCATGAATTTGATTCTTGGCTGGGGAACTAAAATCTCACATGCCTTACAGAGGGGCCAAAAATTATATATGCAAACTTAATAATGTGCCGAAGGTAATGGTTAAACTAGATATACACACATGATTGTAGGAGAGGGCTATGTAGCCAGCATAAAGATAGTCTATCATTTGACAGGTACCTTAGGCTTTAGATTTATCAAGAGATTTAAAGTTACCATCTAGGGAACTAACTCATTATTTATAACAATCTTTTCTGAGACTACTTTTCCTATCCAACATCCTACAGTCTTTCCTCCTTTCTAATATTCTATCTATATTTCTACTCATATTCAATTGTAGTAGGCAACTTTGTTTGCTTTTACTCACAGTGATACCACCCTGAAATGTCTTTCCTGGATTTTCTGCTTACTAAAATTTATTCAAATGGCAGAGCTCAGGGCAGATGTCCCAGGAGGAATGAGCAAACACTCCCTTATGTTTCAATCGGAAGTAAGTATTTCCTACTCTGAGCACCCGCTGCCAGTTTTTCACATTGCTGAGTTCATTTATCATGTTGTGGCCTCTTATTTGTGTTGGGTATATAAAATACATGTGTCTGTTTATTTTTAATATTTAATATTATTTATTCAGTACTGTTTGTTTTTGTGCCAACAAATTAGGCAGAAGGAAAATCACTGTTATTCCCTGACTTTCGAGTGTTTAACGCAAAACCATAGTCACTAACTCAGAAGTCCAGGAACGCGCTTTCATCAGCAAAGATTTCAGACTCCTCCAGCTACTTGATACCTTCTTAAGTGTTCTGTGCGCTCTCTCAGCTGCTCCAGGAGACCAAAGATAAAAGAATTTTGAATAGACAAAGTAATGGAGAAATCACCCATGGTGATCACCTATTAAATTGTTTTCATCATAACCTGAAATGTAAAGAATACAGGAAAGTAATATATCTTTATGGAATCCAGGTGGATTTAGATAGTTTGGTTACTGATTTCTGAAAAATATTTGCTTACAAGCAATGTCAGAGTCAAGAAATAAAGTTTATTTGTCACAAGGATGCTGTGAGGAGGCAACCTGGGTTTCACTAACGACAAATCTTGGACTAATAAAGGAAAACTTTGCAAACAGCAGTATCAACTTTCCTTCAGCAAGTTGTTGTAGCATTTATAACATGTTTAGTCAGCTCTTGTTAAATGGCTTCAGGAATGATAAGAGATGTCCTTTGATGGAAGATGTGGCTTCATAGGTATCATTTCATATCTGACTTTCAGAACATGAATGAATGTTGACACCGCAGAGGGAAATAAAAGGGGAAAATTACCCTAATTTATAAAATGAGATAATAATACCTACATTGTAGAGTTATGATAATGAAATAAGATAATATATAAACCGCTTAGCTTTGCATTTAGGGCAAATCATTTTCCACACATGTTAGGTCTCCTATTAACAGTAGGAATTATTCACCACTTACTATTGCAGGTGTTCTAAGGACTTCACGTGGCTTAGCACATTTCATCCTCTCGACAAACCCTATCACGTTCTCAAAACGCTAAATATAATATAAGAAGCTTAGTGCAACCTTTGCCAGCTGATTGCTAAAGTGATACACATAAAATACCCTTCCATAATTTAGTTCTCAAAGATAAATTCATAGGATCAAACATCTTCTACTAATGTGGCTAGAAAATATTACCTCCGTTATGAAAAGTATGATTGCATAACAATTTCTTTACAATTGCTTTACAGTTATAAAGCTATTACACACACATCTCATTTTATCTCCTACTTAATAGGTTCTATTAAGTAGGAAAAGTGGTTATTATTATCACTTCTTACATCTATAGAAACTGAAACTCAGAAAGATTAAACAACCTGCATTATCATGTATTAGAATTAAAGAGCCACTATACTCCAATAAAATTTTTTTTAAAAAGTTCAGAGCCTTGTCTCTGAATTCTAGTCTAATATTTCAAGTCTCATATCTATCATCCCCCAAGCCCCATGATAAGTGCAGTTAGGATATTCTGGGTTACCTTACCACAAGGACTCACAATCCGATGGGACACTAATTCTACTCAGAGAGGCTTAGAGATGACTTCCTGCTCCTAAGATCCATATTCTCTTCCTGGACACACATGAAGAACATGTTTTCTGAACTCCCTTGCAGTCAGGTATGGCCATGGTCATGAGTTCCAGTCAATGGAATGTGAATAGAATGGCCATGCACCACTCCAATTCCCTTTTGCTCTCTACTATCTGGGTTCAGATGAATACAGGGAAGAAAATTAAATTTTATGCCCAGGGGCACCTATGCAGAGACTGGCAGCTTCTCCTCCCAGGTGGCTCAGTGGTAAAGAATTCTCTAGCCAGTGCATGAGCTGCAGGGAACGTGGGTTCGATCCCTGGGTTGGAAAGATCCTTTGGAGGAAGAAATGGCTACCCACAACAGTATGCTTGCTGGGAAAATTCCATGGACAGAGGAGCCCAGTGGGATACAGTCCATGGGGTCCCAAACAGTCGGACACTGAGCATGCATGCAAGTCACTCTGTTCTCAGCCAAACAATATCACAAGATGTTTAGTGGAACACTATGTCTACAAGATAATGACAGTTTTTATGAGACAGAAAGTTCCATGGTCACATGCTCTTGGGCAATTTTGAGTCATATAATATATAATTGGATCATTTGTGGCAGGACTTCTCAGAGCTTTAATTTACTGCACCAGTGAGCTCTGTGCAGAGGGCAGCACAGAGTTTTCAGAATTTTCCAAAGTCATTTGTCACAGGCAACCAGTGTTCCAGCAAACATATGTTGGCTTCACTGCACCATACTAAGCCTTATCTCCAATTCATACAGAACTTCTCTGTGAGTTTGGTGAGAAAAGAATGTGACATCTCTCTTCTCATCTCTGACAGCAAATAACAAACTGCTTCTAAGCTAGTTACTGGGCTTCCCAGATGGCACTCGTGGTAAAAAACCTGCCTGCCAATTGCAGGAAAGACCTAAGAGACGTGGGTTCAATCTCTGGGTCGGGAAGACCCCTGGAGGAGGGCATGGCAACCCACTCCAGTATTCTTGCCTGGAGTATTCCATGGACAGAGGAGCCTGGAGGCCTACAGTGCATAAAATCACAAAGAGTTAGACATGACTGAAGTGACTTAGCATGCATACAAGCTAGTTCCTAGTTATTTGTTTGGGCTTTAACTTTCCCATCTACAAAATACGTCTGTCCTCTGAGGATTTCATTCCCTGTGGTAAGTGTCATGGGTCAGCTGCTTGAGGAAGGGGAAGCTATAATGCGCATCAGTATAGCTAAGGGGCATGCCTGGCTCTGGCCCTAAGTATCTGGCAAATCCAGACCAGTTCATGAGAACCTTCCAGGTCTTGGTATTTTTATCTGAAAGATAATGAAGCTGAACTCCATCATCTAGTCCAAAGAACCTTTCTATGTAGGCCAAAGCTACATGATTTTACCGAGACTAGCACTAAAAAATGATTTAAGAAATAATAAGATATACAAAGCTGATAAGTTCAACCTCAGATAAAAGTGAGACTACAAATGTTAGGAATAGTGTTACCTGTATAATTGGATGGTGACCCCTTTTTTTCTGAGAAGGAGGGAAGAAGAGAAGAGTGAGAGAAAGAAAAAAATAGGTGTGTAAGTAAAAGGGGACTAGTCAAGCTGCTGTTATTATAAGTGTACTGGAAACTTCAGATATTAAGCTTCTCTTTATCTATAAAGTCACAACTTTTATAACATGAAAAGAGAAAATAAGAGTAATACTTTTAGATTGATTTTAAAAACTCTAAAGCAATTAAGGAATATATCATCAATTCAAATAAATTGGTGGAGGAAAACCAAATCCCAACAAATCAAGGTCTAAAATACAAGTTGTGTGTATGCATGCTAAGTTGCTTGAGTCCTGTCAGACTCTTTGTGACCCTGTGCACTGTAGCCTGTCAGGCTCCTCTACCTATGGGATTCTCCAGGCAAGAATACGGGAATGGGTTGCCATTCCCTTTTTCAGGGAACTTCCCAACTCAGATACTGAACCTGTGTCTCTTATGTCTCCTGCATTGGCAAGGAGGTTCTTTACCACTAGTGCTTCCTGGGGAGTCCCCAAAATATAAGCTAATAAAATGCAAATATTGCCTGAAGCCCTAATTAGTAGTTTACAGAATGGATATTGTTTTCTGATTATAAGAATAGTACATGCTTATTTGGAGAAGACTCTTGAGAGTCCCTTGGACTGCAAGGAGATCCAACCAGTCCATCCTAAAGGAGATCAGTCCTGGGTGTTCATTGGAAGGACTGATGTTGAAGCTGAAACTCCAACACTTTGGCCACCTCATGCGAAGAGTTGACTCATTTGAAAAGACCTTGATTCTGGGAAAGATAGAGAGTAGGAGGAGAAGGGGATGGCAGAGGATGAGATGGTTGGATGTCATCACTGACTCGATGGACATGAGTTTGGCTAAATTCAGGGAGTTGGTGATGGACAGGGAGGCCTGGTGTGCTGTGGTTCATGGGGTCGCAAAGAATTGGACACAACTGAGCGACTGAACTGAACTGAACATGCTTATTCAGAATATTAGATAATAAATTAAAAAAATAAAATCATCTGTATTCCCATGAATAGCCAATGTTAATATTTAGTTATAAACCCTTAGATTTAGTGTGCCTACTCGTAAGTATATTTTATATGAGTATTCCACCCATAAGAACATTTTAAAATTACACTACAATGGGATTATACTATGTATAAGGTTTAATAACAGACTTTATTCACTTAATATATCATATAGATTTTTCTTATCAATAAATGTGGATTTGTTAAGTAGTTTTCATTAGCTAATTATTTAATGAGACTAATCAGTTTTCAACATGGTTTAATACCTTTCTGTAAATTTATTGAGTATTTACATTTCTTCTGCAAAAAGATTTGTTTTATGTTAATTTAAGCTTAGTTAGATCTCATTTGCTTATTTTTGCTTTTATTTTCATTATTCTGGGAGCTGGATCAAAAAAGATCTTGCTGCAATTAATGTCAAAGAGTGTTCTGCCTATGTTTTCCTCTAAGAGTTTTATAGTGTCTGGCCTTGCATTTAGTTATTTAGCCCATTTTGAGTTTATTTTTGTGTATGGTATTAGAGAGTGTTCTAATTTCACTCTTTTGCATGTAGGTATCCAGTTTTTCCAGCACCATTTATTGAAAAGACTTTTTCTCCATTGTATGTTCTTGCCTATTTTGTCATAGATTTTTAAAAACTGAGGTACAATTGACATCTAACATCAGGTGTACAACATAATGATTCATTATTTGTATATATTGCAAAATAATCACTACAATAAGTCTTTAACATTTAGTCTCATACATCACATGATTTCATAAACTAATCAGATGGAATTCTTTTTTAAAGAGCAAAGATTGGGGCTGGGAGGAAGAGGTGTGATGAGCAAGCACAAAATTTTCTTTGACATATGGAGTGGGTAGGCCAAAGATGGTTCAAAGCTAAGGATAGTTACACAGTAAATAATTGTGCCCTTGTCATATTTGTACAGATTCATAGAATTCTGTCTAGATCACATCAAGTTGTGGAACTATAGCTGTCTTCTGTCAAATAACCAGGCATTTTTAATTATTCCCATCTTTTATTTAAGGGAAGGATTGCAGTGTTCTGAAGCACAGCTTGGGAAGAAATAAGGCAAAAGATAAGGAGAGATATTAATAGCTAGCATTTATTAAGTGATTGCTACATTCTATGACACAGTGTGGTAAGCACTGTATGTCCTAAAACAGCACAACTTTAAGTCAGCATTTGTTTCTAGCCCAACTTTCCAGGGAGGAAACAAATAATCAGATAATCAGAACTTTAATCAACTTGTCTCAAAATACATAACTAACAGGTAGTGGTCTCTGGCTCCATCTTTATAATAATGCCAATATACAGAATATAGTCAAATTAAGGCAATGGAAGAATAAAAGCAACTATTGTAAAGTATCCACAAAAGATTCAGTGAAGAAAACCAGTACTTTTTCTAGTACACAGCAAGTGTTCAACATTTTTCCCTTTCTGAAGAGTTTCCTTAATCATTACTACTGTTAATCCATTTTATATTTTTAATATTTAATTTTATTTCACGTTATGGCTGATATTGAGTTTATTTCTATTTGGCTATATTTTATGAAGAATTGGAAGCTACCTTAAATTATCTTTGTAATAATGAAAAGATTATACACAAATATACAAATCTTAATATGTGAATCACTTTTTACAGCCTCAATCAGAAGTGTTTGCTATTGTATTTTTTATTTATATATTCCCTGGTAACCCTTGTTGAAAATGTATTATAAATCAAGAGGAATCTACTTAAGACACTTCCTCGGAATTTCTGAGAAAAATCCACAGGATGTTCAATTCCCTATTGGGATAGAAACTCATGTTATTCGCAATCACATATTTGAATGTAATCAGGTCAATATGTAAATGACTTTGAATGTGATCCATTGTGTCTGTATTTTCCTTCAAAGGTTCAGCAAAGTCTGTTTTCTCCAGGGACAGTCTAGTCAATATCTGTGCCTTGCACAAGCCAGGAATGTGACATTTAGGGAGCTGAGTGCCATGGAAGAGTGGATTCCTATCTCATTTGCACACTGCACAAAGATTAGCAGTCATAGTGAGGATGACACCAGCATGAAAAATCCTTCCTACTGACGGTAGGCTGGACTTGCTGTTCTACCAGTTCAATACAAATTATTTCTGAGCAATACCCCCTGCAATTACCTGATTAGCAATCCCAATTGCTTTCCCCTATTTCAAAGATCTTGATTAAATGATATCCCCTCCTGATTACTTTATCAAGTACTGGCTACTATGGATTATTGACAGTTCTATGTTAACTAACTGTGTTTCTTTGGCAACCTGCCAGGCAAATGGGAAAGCAGCTGTTTCTTGAGATGGGGAGAAGGGAAATGCCAATTGATACAGTCCTTGTGGCTTTTGCACGCTGACAGACCATTAGCTGACCTTGAAATTGTTTTGGTGGTTGTTAGAGTGTTTGACATCCCTTTGGATTACCAAAGATTGACAGCTAGATAGTAGAGGGTTTAGAACTCTGATACAAAACTCCATTCCTTTATAGCTTGTAGAAAGCAGGTGTATGGTGTGCTATCTGTAGAGGAGGAAATACATCATGTTAGCCTACTTCTCACAGAGTTCTGACTGCATGGACTGTCCAGAGCCACGAGGTTTAAATTTGACTTTTGCTACTCTTCCTTTATGCTGAAATCATGTGTAAGGGCAGCTGAATAGGCTGACTTTCATCAAATAGCTCCATATAGTGAGAATGCTGATCTTTTTGTATATCTCACTTAAAAACCCATGGAGGTTTTAACACAGGGCCACAGATGATTTAAACATAGTCATCTTCTCACCGTGATCTTCAAATACAGATTATTCCATTTTAGTTGTTTTTCTTCTTTTTCAAAATATTCAGTTCAGTTCAGTCGCTCAGTCGTGTCCGACTCTCCGCGACCCCATGAATCACAGCACGCCAGGTCCTTTAATATCCTGTGTTTGTTCTTTTTTTTTTTTTTAATTTTAATTGTCCTTAAATCTGAATCTTGGAGAAAATTACTAGGCAAAATGTTGGAAGAGAAGGCTTGAGATGAGTGAATATTATTTAAACAATGATGTTTGTCTTTTCTTTTTTACTTAATTCCAGTTACATTTTTTTCTCCTTTCCTTTTTCACAAGCTTCAATTTAGAAGAGTTTTTAGTTCAGTACAGTTCAGTCACTCAGTAGTGGCTGGCTCTTTGTGGCCCCATGGACTGCCACTCTTCAGGTTTCCCTGTCCATCACCAGCTCCCAGATCTTACTCAAACTCATGCCCACTGAGTGAGTGATACCATCCAACCATCTCATTCTCTGTCGTCCCCTTCTCCTGCTGCCTTCAATCTTTCCCAGCATCAGGGTCTTTCCAGTGAGTCAGTTCTATGCATCAGGTGGCCAAAGTATTGGAGTTTCAGCTTCAGCATCAGTCCTTCCAATGAATATTCAGGACTGATCTCCTTTAGGATGGACTGGTTGGATATCCTTGTAGTCCAAGGGACTCACAAGAGTCTTCTCCAACACCACAGTTCAAAAGCATCCATTCTTCAGTGCTCAGCTTTCTTTATGGTCCAACTCTCACATCCATACATGACTACTGGAAAAACCATGACTTTGACTATATGGACCTTGGTTGGCGAAGTAATGTCTCTGCTTTCGGATTTAGAGAATTATTGCGATGTTAGTACAGAGAGCTCCTGTTTTCCCCACACCAGGTATGGAATATTTATTACACTTAAACCACAAAAGAGAAATTATTACTAACTAATGTGCATAGATTATTCAGAATGTCCTTAGTTTTTATTTAATGTCATATTTCTGTCCCAGGATTTTGTCCAAGAAACCATTCTATTTAGTCCTCATGTCTCCTTATGGTTCTCTTGACTGGGAGAGTTTCTCAGACTTAGAGAGGTTGACAGTGTTGAGACCTCCTAGTGAGGTATTTTACAGACTGTCCCTACACAAAAAGAGTAATTTTACAGTGGAGGAAGCTGAAAAACACTACCACAAATCTGATGATCTAGGTCAGCATCAACAGTCAGAAGTCATGTTGATAGTATGTATCCTTGTTATGATTTATTGAGAATGACACTTTACTTCTGTGGTTTTATTCCCCCAAATCCATCTCCCTAATCTAATCATGAGAAAAATATCAGATAAATCCCAACTGAGAGACCTTCTACAAAACACCTGACCAATATATCTCAAAACTGTCAAAACCAACTAGTGATAGTACAAAGAAGAATTTCAATGTTTATGTAGTTATTTCATTCTCAGTATAGACTTGTGAATATTTATTTTACACTTTCAGTTATAATTTAATACTACTTTATTTTGTTATTCAGATTGATGCAAATTTGAGCTCTTCCAGTTGATTCTTGTATCCCTGTGACAAGTCCTATCATAGTTACTGTCTTTTGGGGGGCACTGAGGGTATTTTATTAACTCTAAAACCTTTTTCTAATTGTGATAAAATCATAAAATTTACCACCTTAACCATTTATAAGTATACTGTTTAGTAGGGTTAAGTGTATTCACATTGTTGTGCAATTAATCTGAAAAGTTTCTTATCTTGAAAAACTGAAACTCTATACTCATTAAACAACTGCTCCCTCTTCTCTCTCTAGCCCCTGGAGATCACCATTCTAGTTTCTGTTTCTATGAATTTATCTACTCTAAACACATCATATCAATGGTGTCAAAGAGTATTTATCTCTTTGTGACCAGTTTCCTTAACTCAGTCTAGTATCCTCACAGATTGTTTATGTTGTATTATAAATTACAGCGCTATGAATAAGAATGTACAAATTTCTCTTCCAGATCCTACTTTCAGGTAGTTTGGATATATGCCCAAAAGAGAAATTGCTAGACTTTATAATTCTATTTTCAATTTTTTGAGGAACTGACACTGTTTTCCAGAGGGGCTAAACTATTTTACTTTTTTATTAATAGTATATGAGAAGGTCTAACTTTTCTACATCCTTGCTAAACTCATTACTTTCTATTTTCTTTTTTGATAGTAGCCATCCTAATGGGTATGAGATGATACTTCATTGTCATTCTGATTTGCATTTTGCTAATGATTAGTAATTTGAGCATCTTTTCATATACTTGTTGGACATTTGTATATTTTCTTTGTAGAAATGTCTGTTCAAGACCTTTTCCCAATTTTAAGACAGGTTTTTGGTTTTTTTGTTGCTGTTGACTTGTAGCAGTTCTTTATAAATCCTGGGTATTAACCTGTTGTCAGATATATGGACCCAATATTTTCTTCCATTCCACAAGTTATCTTTTTACTCTGTTGATTGTTTGGTGCAGAGTAGTTTTACATTTTTATGTAATCCAATATATCTATTTTTATTTTTATTGTTTGTGCTTTTGGTATCATGTCCAAGAAATCAAATCACATGATGCTTTCCCCTTACCTTTCTTTCTAAGCCTTATAGCTTTGTAAAATTTAAAATCCCTTTTTTTATAGTTTTAGCTTTTACATTTACCTTTTGACCATTTTGAGACCATTGCATATAGTGTAAAATAATTGACCAGCTTCATTCTTTCATGTGTGGATATCCAGTTTTTCCAACACTATTTGTTAAAAGAATGTTCTTTCCTCATTAAATCACATTGTCACCCTTATCAAAATCATTTGACCAGGTATGTGAGAGTTTATTTCTAGGCTCTTTTGCCTTTTCCTTTGGTCTATATATATGTCTTTGTGCCAGTACCACACTGTTTTGATAACTGTAGCCTTGTTATGGTTTGAAATCAGAAAATTCACCTTTGTTCTTTGTTCTTATTGAGATTTTTTGGGGTCCCTGTGAGATTTCATATGAGTTTTAGATTGAATTTTTCTGTTTCTACAAAAAAGACCATTAGAATTTTGATAAGCATTGCTTTAAATTGTAGCTAACTTTGATAGTATTTACATCTTAACAATACTAAATCTTCCAGTCCATTAACATGTAATGTCTTTCCATTTATTTGTGTCTTCTTTATTTCAGCAACATTTTGTAGCTTTAAGTGCACAATCTTTTGTCTCCTTCATAAGGTTTATTCCTAAACATTTTACTCTTCTGATGCTATTGTAAATTGAATTGTTTTCTTAATTTCCTTTTTGATTCTTCATTGCTAGTGTATAGAAACATGCTAATATTTGTGTTTAGTAACTTTTAAGTCTAATTTAACTCATAGTTTCAGAAAACATGCACAGTCTTTTAGGACTCTTCTTGTTCCCTAATGGTTGGCCTGAAGAGGAATCTATAACCTAAGTATTTTGAATTCAGGTTTCTTTCACTCACAGATGTGACTCAGCTCTAATTTATTTAAGTCAATTCTGACTTAATGACTTCCTCTTTTACCATCTTGCCTCTACTCTCAGTAGAGTGGAAATGTTTGTCTTGGTAATGGGAAAGAAAGAAACCAGTGGGTAAGTCTCACCTCATCAGGTAGATTCCCTGAGATACTGATAGTGTCATTGCAATTGATAGGGAACCTTATACCACTCAAGCCAATAAGAACTTACTCTGCTGTTAAGAACATGGTTTTGAGATTAGAAAAACCTGGTTTATTCTAGCTCCAAAATTTACTACCCATGAAAAGTTGCTGAATTTCTCACTGCCACTGAACCTCAAACATGGAACAGACTGGTTCCAAATAGGAAAGGTATACATCAAGGCTGTATATTGTCACCCTGCTTATTTAACTTATATGCAGAGTACATCATGAGAAATGCTGGGCTGGAGGAAGCACAAGCTGGAATCAAGTTTGCCGGGAGTAATATCAATAACCTCAGATATGCAGATGACACCACCCTTATGGCAAAAAGTGAAGAAGAACGAAAGAGCCTCTTGATAAAAGTGAAAGAGGAGAGTGAAGAAGTTGGCTTGAAACTCAACATTCAGAAAACCAAGATCATGGCATCTAGTCCCATCACTTCTTTGGAAACAGATGGGGAAACATTGGAAACAGGTCAGACTTTATTTTGGGGGGCTCCAAAATCACTGCAGATGGTGACTGCAGCCATGAAATTAAAAGACTCTTACTCCTTGGGAGGACGGTTATGACCAACCTAGACAGAATATTAAAAAGCAGAGATATTACTTTGCCAACAAATGTCCATCTAGTCAAGGCTATGGTTTTTCCAGTAGTCATGTATGGATGTGAGAGTTGGACTGTGAAGAAAGCTGAGCACCGAAGAATTGATGCTTTTGAACTGTGGTGTTGGAGAAGACTCTTGAGAGTCCCTTGGACTGCAAGGAGATCCAACCAGTTCATCCTAAAGGAAATCATTCCTGGGTGTTCATTGGAAGGACTGATGCTGAAGCTGAAACTCCAATACTTTGGCCACCTGATGCGAAGAGCTGACTCATTTGAAAAGACCCTGAAAGATTGAAGGCAGGAGGAGAAGGGGATGGCAGAGGATGAGATGGTTGGATGGCCTCACCAACTCAATGGATATGAGTTTGGGTGAACTCTGGGAGTTGGTGATGGACAGGGAGGCCTGGTGTGCTGCAGTTCATGGGGTCGTAAAGAGTCGGACATGACTGAGCGACTGAACTGAACTGAACGGAACGGAATTGAACTTCAATATTCTTACAGTTTTACTCCTAAAGTTCTTATGTGTGTGAATCACTGAACATACATAAAGTGTTTAGTGTAAGTACCTGTATGTAGTGTACAATGTATTGCATTAGTTACACTCATGTTTGTTAACTTGTCAATTGTTAGGTAATAGCACAACGGAATTAGTGTTTAACATTAGAGTTTTTCAATTATTACTGAATGCAATAGAAACACTACTCTCAACTGGAAAATATAGCATTTTTCTTGGGGGTGGTGGGAAGGATTTGCACTAGAAAGCATGATGAGATAGCCATATATCCGGTCTTATCTTTTTATGTGGAAATGGGTTGAGAATGATCAGTTTTGGCTCTACAAGGATAATATATGTGTATCAGGGGGCAGAATGTAATGTGTGATGCAGAATTCATAATCTAAAATGATTAGAAATTCAGATACCAAATTCCACAAGCTGGCTTCATTCCAACTGTCCTGAATGTGTGCCTGAATCCAAATAACATCATTAAAGAGAAAAGAACAGCAAAACTGTGAAATGTGCAGTTTAATGAACTTCCCAAATATAGGACCTCAAAAACCAGCTCTAGATGAAATAGATGCATGCATGTTAAATGAAATTCTATCTTCTAACACTCTGAAAGCCACTTGTCCAGAAGTCCTCCTACATCCAATATGCTTGGAATTTTTCTTAGCAAATGTGTATCACTTGAGACAAAAATAGTTGAAAAGGAAACAAGTGGGTAAAAAAGCAGAATTAGAGAAGTGAACAGATGGCATGTAAGTATAATGATGATCCAATTGTACCACATTATAGATGAACTATCACAGAATCTCAGGGGAGCTTCTGGCCAAACACTTGAACATAATGGAGAAAAGCCCTACTTGTATCTTTCTTCCTTTTATTTTTCACAATTTAAGAAAACTGCAAATAAGTGCAACAACTTTACCAGAAAGTGTAACACAGAACAGCTACTCTTGCAACACATCCTTCTTACTGTCTTCCGCTGGAAATTGAAAATTGCTAAGTAGCGCTTGGTCAGAATGGGATATATGGGAAATAATATATTTCCCAATAATAATAATAATTATAAATAGATAGTACATGACCCATTCTTGGTCAGAATGGGAAACAAATACTATTTCCATGGAACATACAGGGCTAATCATTGAAAGGCCATGCATTTCATTTCCCTCTCGCAGTATAGTTTTCTGGTGTCTTTTCTAATTTCCTCAGATTGTTGGTGGAAATTGCTTTGAACCACTTTGTTATCTCTCTCAGATGTTCTCACTGCAACTGAAATAGATGCATTATCTGCAATCATTTAACAGTTTTTAAAAGCACTTCTGTTAGAACTTCACAACATAAATTTGCAATCAGTTTAAGCTCTTTCAACTAGTTTGAACTGCACGCAGAGATATTTGCAAGGGTCCAAAGATGTTTTATTAGTCTGGACATCAAATTAATTTCAATTCTGTTCAACAAGTATTTCCAGAACATCTACAGTCGGCTTAGAACTGCATACAGGACTGCATGCAACCTTCACATTCTTGGGGAGCATGCAAATGTCCATGGATGTAGAAATCTGTTGAGTCTGAGCTGTTCACATTACAAGGTGCTAGAAGAAAACATTAGTGGCTGGTCACAGCTGAATTCTTAGTTATAAAAATTGGCACAATTCAAATGTTTGTTATATTAAATGAGGAATTTTGAGGACCATCTGTAAAAGTGTGGTCTCTCAACCTCAGTGCTACTTGTGGTCCAGACAGCTTTCTGTTGATGATGGTGGAGGGAACTATCCATTGCTTTGGAGATTATTTATCAGTGTTTTTGGCCTCTACCCACTACATGCCATCAGACTGACTTGTGACAACTAACATGTCTCCAACCTTCTCTAAATGTCTCCTGGAGGCACAACATCACCTCTAGTTGAGATGCTGCTGTAAAAGATATACCCTTTATCCTCAAAGAGTTTTCTACACAATAGAAAAAGAAATCGTACATATATTAAACAGTTAAATCAGTAACAGTATTAAGAAGAAGATGATTCAATATTAAGTGGCATAGATAAAACATTCAATAAAACTTAAGAGGTCCTTGGGCCCATTAATCTGGTTTCTTGCTTAGAAGACTTCTGACAGTACCACCAGTTTACCCTTAAAACTCTCATACTTTACAGAAGTTTCCCATCTCATAAAATTTTCATTGATTGTTTTCGGTATTACCTATTGACTAACAATGACTTATCAGATGGTAGTGTTATTGAAAACACCATAGTACTCTACTGATTCTTGCCAAATTTTCTATTTGTTGTATGATATCTTGCCTCATTGTTGATTCTCTTCCTATGCTATTTTTTTTTTCAGAAATTCTACATTGGGAATCCAAGTAAAGCAAATTGGTGGTAGTGCTTATGCTACTCTTTAGTTGGAAATTATAAAGTCAAATATCTAATATCAAAGGTGATGTCCTATAGAGTCTGGAGTTTACTTAAGAAAATATGCACACAGGAAGAAAATAGTTGGTAATCATTGACATCATTGACCTTCAATAACCATGATTGTCTATCATTCACCCATTAGATATTTATTTAAGACTTATTGTGGAAGACAGTGTCCTTCCCATTTTTATTGCAATTTAAAGGCAATGTCTCTTTCCCTTAAAAATGGAAACTACAAGATGCTTAGTTCCTTGTCTCCCTTGAATATAGAACGTGACAGAGTCCCAAGTCTCTGAAAACAAGTCTGCAAGAGTTTGTGAGTATAAGTTTTCTAGAAAAGATTTAAATCTATGGTGGAAAAGAATCTCTTTCTCTTTGGCCATGGTTGTGTAGGGATATATTACCTGGAGCTGTGGCAGTCATTTTGGGGTGATAAGGGGATAGTCATAGGATGGTAGAAATGCTCTGTGAACGGTAGAAGTGAAACATGAACAGCCTGTTTGTGGTAACATAATTGAGTGGTTGAATTGTTTGATCCTATATCTGTCTGCCTTCCTGCTTCTTGTTAGGGAAGATTATAAATGTTTTTATTTCAAAAAACCTTAGTAAACTGTGAATTATAGCTAAAGAATTTCTCAGATGGCATTTTCTAATATATTTAATACACTATATTAAAAAGTGTGTGAAGTTTAAAACCAACCAACCAAACAAAAAGAATGACAAATCCTGACCTCAATAAAGGCATTTAACATTATTTGGGACATTCTATTTCTAGAATTTATAATATGTCATTATAATTTTAACATTTAACCTGGTGTGGACAGATAGCATAGCATTTTGTCAACCTGATCTTGCCATGTCTGTTATAGATTGTATTGTGTCCCCTCCACCCCTAAAATATGTTGAAATTCTAACCTCTAATTCCTCAAAATGTGACCTTGTTTGGCGATTAAAGCATTTTCAGAGATAATCAAGTTGAACTAAAGTCACTGGAGTGGGCTCTAGTCCAATGTGATTTTTGTCCTTGTTTAAGGGGAAATTTGGACAGAGACACTCAAGGAAGGAAGACAGTGTGAAAAGATATGGACAAAAGATAGTATGTACAAGCCAAAGAAAAAGATCTGGAAGAGATCCTTCCCTTACAACCTCAGAAGAAACCAACCCTGCTGTCTCCTTGATTTTGAACTTCCATCCTCCAGAACTGTGAGACAAAAAATTTCTATTATTGAATCCACACGGTTTGTGACTCTGTTACAGTAGCCCCAGAAAACTGATGTAATGTCCAAATCTGAATTCCTCATATCTTCTCCAAACCTGCTCCTTTAAATATTTCCCATCCTAGTTAATTCCTTCAACTCAAATTCTTCCAAAGCGCTGGTAGAAAACAACTACTTCTCCCCTACTCTACTCCAACCATGTTAGCACATTTTTTGGGATCTACTTTAAAATTTACTGGACTCTCCCTGTTTCTCATTGTATGCAAACACACTACTATAGCCAATGTCACTATTATCTTTTTATTTGCTTATAGCCAAAACTGTAGAACTATATTTCTTTTTTTGCTTGTTTGTTTTTAAATTAGAGTACGCACTTTGATCTCATTAAAAGATAACATGGGGGGACTTCCCTGGTGGTCCAGTGGTTAAGACTTTGTGCTTCCGCTGCAGGGGGGTGCAGGTTTGATCCTTGGTTGAGGAGCTAAGATCCCACATGTCATGTAGTGCATACCAAAATATATATATATAAGTTGGGTTATATCATGATTCTGTTCAAAACCTCCAGTGACTTCTCTAGGACACAGTTCAGTTCAGTCCAGTCATTCAGTTGTGTCCTACTCTTTGTGCACCTAAGGAATGAAGCACGACAGGCCTCCCTGTCCATTACCAACTCCTGGAGTTTACACAAACTCATGTGCATTGAGTTGGAGGTGCCATCCAACCATCTCATCCTCTGTTGTCCCCTTCTCCCCCTGCCCTCAATCTTTTCCAGCATCAGGGACTTTTCTAATGAGTCAGTTCTTCGTATCATGTGGCCGAAGTATTGGAGTTTCAGCTTCAGCATCAGTCCATCCAATGAATATTCAGGACTGATTTCCTTTAGAATGGACTGATTGGATCTCCTTGCAGTCCAAGGGACTCTCAAGAGTCTTCTCCAACACCACAGTTCAAAGGCACCAATTCTTCAGTGTACAGCTTTCTTTATAGTCCAACTCTCACGTCCATACATGACCACTGGAAAAACCATAGCCTTGACTAGACGGACCTTTGTTGGCAAAGTAATGTCTCTGCTTTCTAATAATCTGTCTAGGCCGGTAATACCTTTCCTTCCAAGGAGTAAGAGTCTTTTAATTCCATGGCTGCAGTCACCATCTGCAGTGATTTTGGAGACCAAAAAAATAAAGTCTGTCACTGCTTCCACATCTATTTGCCATGAAGTGATGGGACCAGATGCCATGATCTTAGTTTTCTGAATGTTGAACTATAAGCCAACTTTTTCACTCTCCTCTTGCACTTTCATCAAGAGGCTCTTTAGTTCTTCTTCATTTTCTGCCATAAGGGTGGTGTCACATGCATATCTGAGGTTATTGATATTTCTCCCGGCAATCTTGATTCCAGCTTGGGCTTCTTCCAGCCTAGTGTTTCTCATGATGTACTCTGCATATAAGTTAAATGAACAGGGTGACAATATACAGCCTTGATGTACTCCTTTCCCTATTTGGAACCAGTCTGTTGTTCCATGTCCAGTTCTATCTGTTGCTTCTTGACCTGCATACAGATTTCTCAGGAGGCAGGTCAGATGGTCTGGTATTCCCATCTCTTTCAGAATTTTACACAGTTTGTTGTGATCTACACAGTCAAAGGCTTTGGCATAGTCAATAAAGCAGAAGTAGATGTTTCTCTGGAACTCTTTTACTTTTTCAATGATCCAACGGATGCTGGCAATTTGATCTCTGGCTCCTCTGCCTTTTCTAAATCCAGCTTGAACATCTGGAAGTTCATGGTTCTCTAAGCCTGGCTTAGAGAATTTTGAGCATTACTTTACTAGTGTGTGTTCAGTTCAGTTCAGTTGCTCAGTTGTGTCCAGCTCTTTGCGACCCCATGAATCACAACATGCCAGGCCTCCCTGTCCATCACCAACTCCCGGAGTTCACTCAAACTCATGTGCATTGAGTTGGTGATGCCATCCAGCCATCTCATTCTCTGTCGTCCCCTTCTCCTCCTGCCCCCAATCCTTCCCAGCATCAGACTCTTTTCCAGTGAGTCAACTCGTCGCATGAGGTGGCCAAAGTATTGGAGTTTCAGTTTTAGCATCAGTCCTTCCAATGAACACCCAGGATTGATCTCCTCTAGAATGGACTGGTTGGATCTCCTTGCAGTCCAAGGGACTCTCAAGAGTCTTCTCCAGCACCACAGTTCAAAAGCATCAATTCTTTGGCGATCAGCTTTCTTCACAGTCCAACTCTCACATCCACACATGACCACTGGAAAAACCATAGCCTTGACTAGATGGACCTTTGTTGGCAAAGTGATGTCTCTGCTTTTTAATATGCTATCTAGGTTGGTCATAACTTTCCTTCCAAAGAGTAAGTGTCTTTTAATTTCATGGCTGCAATCAGCATCCGCAGTGATTTTGGAGCCCCCCCAAAATAAAGTCTGACACTGTTTTCACTGTTTCCCCATCTATTTCCCATGAAGTGATGGGACCAGATGCCATGATCTTTGTTTTCTGAATGCTGAGCTTCAAGCCAAACTTTTCACTCTCCTCTTTCACTTTCATCAAGAGGCTTTTTAGTTCCTCTTCACTTTTTGCCATAAGGGTGGTGTCATCTGCATATCTATGGCCAAATCTTTGCAAACTCATTGTATGTCCTTGTTTATCTATTTTATACATAGTAGTATGAATACTTTTAGAGTCAAATTACTAATTTATTCTCCCTTATCCCTTTTTGGGGCTTCCCTGGTGGCTCAGATGGTAAAGAATGTGCTTGCAATGCAGGAGACCCAGATTCAATCCCTGGTTCGGGAATATACCCTGGTGAAGAGTATGGCAACCCACTCCAGTATTCTTACCTGGAATGTTTCATGGACGGAGGAAGCTGGAGAGCTACAGTCCATGAGATTGCAAAGAGTCAAACACCATGAGTGACTAATACTATCTCCTTTATTAACCATAAATTTGTTTTCTATGCCTCTGGGTGTTCATTGGAAGGACTGATGCTGAAGCTGAAGCTCCAATACTTTGGCCACCTCATGCGAAGAGTTGACTCATAGAAAAATTCCCTGATGCTGGGCGGGGTTGAGAGCAGGAGGAGAAGGGAACGACAGAGGATGAGATGACTGGATGGCATCACCGACTCGAAGGACATGAGTTTGGGTGAACTCTGGGAGTTGGTGATGGACAGGGAGGCCTGGCGTGCTACAATTCGTGGGGTCGAAAGAGTCGGACATGACTGAGTGATGGAACTGAACTGAACTGAGTTTGTTTCTGTTTTACAAATAAGTTCACTGTATCATTTAAAAATTTTTTGTTGGCACTCTACCACCAAGGAAATACAGAAGACATAGTTCAGTTCCTGGTCTGGGAAGATTCTGCATGCTGCAGGGTAACTAAGCTCTTGGGCCATAACTATTGAGTCTGTGTGTTAGAGCTGGGGAACTGCAACTGCTGGGCCCACATGCTGCAACTACTGAAGCCTGTGCACCCTAGAAGCCATGCTGCACAACAAGAAAAGCCACCACAATGAGAAGCCCGTGCACCACACCTAGAGAACAGTCCCCACTTGATGCAACTAGAGAAAAGCCCACACAAAGCAACCCAAGGCCCAGTATAGCAAAAAATAAATATGTAAAAATATTAAGAAAAAATTTAGTTTTTAGATTTCACATATAAGTGATATCATATAACATTTTTCTTTCTCTGGCTTACTTCAGTTAGTATGATAACTCTAGGTTCATTCATGTTGCTGCAATGGCATTATTTCATTCTATTTTTTGTGACTGAGTAATAGTGGACTGTGAAGAAAACTGATCGCAGAAGAATTGATGCTTTTGAACTGTGGTGTTGGAGAAGACTCTTGAGAGTCCCTTGTACCACAAGGAGATCCAACCAGTCCATTCTAAAGGAGATCAATCCTGGGTGTTCATTGGAAGGACTTATGCTAAAGCTGAAACTGCAATACTTTGGCCACCTCATGCGACGAGTTGACTCACTGGAAAAGACTCTGATGCTAGGAAAGGTTGGGGGCGGGAGGAGAAGGGGACAACAGAGAATGAGATGGCTGGATGGCATCACCGACTCTGTGGACATGAGTTTGAGTGAACTCCGGGAGTTGGTGATGCACAGGGAGGCCTGGCGTGCTGTGATTCATGGGGTCGCGGAGAGTCGGACATGACTGAGCGACTGAACTGAACTGAACTGACTGAATATTTATGAAGATGTTTTTAGCAGAAATTTGTACCAAAGAGAAGGGGACAAGAAAAAGTAAAGAAAGCAGTTGAGCAGAGATGTGGTTTCAGCTGACATCTAGTCCTAGTCTGATCCCCTGGGGTGCTCTGGAGTTTGACAACCAGTGAGCTTTTCCACCTTGAGGCAAGGAGACCTTTTGTACCTGTAGGCCATCACCAATATTGCAGACCCTAGGCAGTTTCAGGTGAAGATGGCTCGCTTTAGCCATGAGCAGTTTCCCAGAGAATGATAAGGCCATAAGCCCTTATCACCAATACTCATGGCAGCCAGAAGATGAGGGCACCAAACTAGTAAAGGGAATATGGCAAGGGGTAGGTGGCGGGGGAGCACTAGTGAGATCTAGTACACAGGCTATTATGATCTGGCTTCAATCTTATGTACTATTTCCCCCCTGTTTATGATTTACTCTAATGAAGGAGAAGGGGATGACAGAGATGAGATGGTTGGATGACATCAACGACTCGATGGACATGAGTCTGAGTGCACTCTGGGAGCTGGTGATGGATAGGGAGGCCTGGTGTGCTGCAGTCCATGGGTTTGCAGAGTCAGACACGATTGAGTGACTGAACTGAAATGATGATTCATCAAACATTTGCTTTCCTCTCCATCCCTTTTGTAAAATTAGGATTTAAGAATCGACCACTTCCTTAACCTTCTCTTCAGGAAGCTGGATGATAATTTATTATAAGATTCTCTAGACAACTGGTAACCCAATATACATTAATTAAATTACCCGTGCATTTGGGTTATAGCCTCTTGTTTGTAAACTTGACAACCATTCCCATCTCCTTTTTTCCTTATGGACAACACTCATGTTCCATTTTAGAGTCTGGGGATGCTAGATACTCTTTTCCCAACCTCTCCTGTTTCCAAGCATGTGTTTTTTTTCTCCTTTTTCTTGGTGTTTGTGAATTCCACCTATATTTTACTCACATGAGTTTTACATAGACTAACAAGGACCAAAGTAGTCTCTTTCACTGCAAAGTTTCATATCCTCTACCCCTTGGTTTTGTGTTATGGAAGGGAAAGAAGGGGAATTAGAATAAGAGTGATGGATTATCATTAAGACTGCTTCTATTTCTGAATGTATGCCATTACTTCAGAGGTATTTGGAAATAATTTGCTAGATATTAACTGTTTTTGATAATCTCGTCACATGTATAGTTGTCTGGGGTCCCTGGGGAATGACATAATTATGTGTTAAACATGATTAACAGCATATCTCAAGAGATATATGAAAGAAAATCAACTCCAGAAGAAGTTTCTACTGCAGAGGAAATTAAGATTAAAGATAAAATGGGGGCATATTTACTTGGATTGTGATAATTTGTGTGTGTGTCTGGAATCACTTAGAAATAATGGGGTAGCCATTATGGTCAACAAAAGAGTCCGAAATGCAGTACTTGGATGCAATCGCAAAAATGACAGAATGATCTCTGTTCGTTTCCAAGGCAAACCATTCAATATCAGGGTGATCCAAGCCTATGCCCCAACCAGTAACACTGAAGAAGCTGAAGTTGAACAGTTCCATGAAGACCTACAAGACCTTTTAGAACTAACACCCACAAAAAGATGTCCTTTTCATTATAGGGGACTGGAATGCAAAAGTAGGAAGTCAAGAAACACCTGGCGTAACAGGTAAATTTGGCCTTTGAATATGGAATGAAGCAGGGCAAATGCTAATAGAGTTTTGCCAAGAGAATGCACTAGATATAGCAAACACCCTCTTCCAACAACACAGGAGAAGACTTGACACATGGACATCACTAGATGGTCAACACCAAAATCAGATTGATTATGTTCTTTGCAGCCAAAGATGGAGAAGCTCTATACAGTCAGCATAAACAAGACTGGGAGCTGACTATGGCTCAGATCATGAAATCCTAATTGCCAAATTCAGACTTAAATTGAAGAAAGTAGGGAAAACCACTAGACCATTCAGGTATGACCTAAATCAAATCCCTTATGATTATACAGTGGAAGTGAGAAATAGATTTAAGGGACTAGATCTGATAGACAGAATGCCTGATGAACTATGGACAGAGGTTCATGACATTGTACAAGAGACAGGTTTCAAGACCATCCCCATGGAAAAGAAATACAAAAAAGCAAAATGGCTGTCTGAGGAGACCTTACAGAAAGCTATAAAAAGAAGAGAAGTGAAAGAGCAAAGGAGAAAAGGAAAGATACACCCATCTGAATGCAGAGTTCCAAAGAATAGCCAGGAGAGATAAGAAAGCCTTCCTCAGTGATCAGTGCAAAGAAATAGAGGAAAACAACAGAATGGGAAAGACTAGAGATCTCTTCAAGAAAATTAGAGATACCAAGGGAACATTTCATGCAAAGATGGGCTCGATAAAGGACAGAAATGGTATGGACCTAACAGAAGCAGAAGATATTAAGAAGAGGTGGCAAGAATACACAGAAAAACTACAAAAAAGATCTTCATGACCCAGATAATCACGAAGGTGTAATCACTCACCTAGAGCCAGACATCCTGGAATGTGAAGTCAAGTGGGCCTAGGAAAGCATCACTACGAACAAAGCTAGTGGAGGTGATGGAATTCCAGTTGATCTATTTCAAACCCTGAAAGCTGATGCTGTGAAAGTGATGAATTCAATATGTCAGCAAATGTGGAAAACTCAGCAGTGGCCACAGGACTGGAAAAGGTCAGTTTCATTCCAATCCCAAAGAAAGGCAATGCAAAGAATGCTCAAACTACCATACAGTTGCACTCAATTCACACGCTAGTAAAGTAATGCTCAAAATTCTCCAAGCCAGGCTTCAGCAATACTTAAACCATGAACTTCAAGATGTTCAAGCTGGTTTTAGAAAAGGCAGAGGAACAAGAGATCAAATTGCCAACATCCGCTTGATCATGGAAAAAGCAAGAGAGTTCCAGAAAAACATTTATTTCTGCTTTATTGACTATCCCAAAGCTTTTGACTGTGTGGATCACAATAAACTGTGGAAAATTCTGAAAGAGATGGGAATACCAGACAACCTGACCTGCCTCTTGAGAAACCTATATGCAGGTTAGGAAGCAACAGATAGAACTGGACATGGAACAACAGACTGGTTCCAAATAGGAAAAAGAGTACGTCAAGGTTGTATATTGTCACCCTGCTTCTTTAACTTATATGCAGAGTACATCATGAGAAACGCTGGGGTGGAAGAAGCACAAGCTGGAATCAAGATTGCCGGGAGAATTATCAATAACCTCAGATATGCAGATGACACCACTCTTATGGCAGAAAGTGGAGAGGAACTAAAAAGCCTCTTGATGAAAGTGAAAGAGGAGAGTGAAGAAGTTGGCTTGAAACTCAACATTCAGAAAACTAAGATCATGGCATCTAGTCCCATCACTTCTTTGGAAATAGATGGGGAAACATTGGAAACAGGTCAGACTTTATTTTGGGGGACTCCAAAATCACTGCAGATGGTGATTGCAGCCATTAAATTAAAAGATGCTTACTGCTTGGAAGGAAAGTTATGATCAACCTAGATAACATATTGAAAAGCAGAGACATTACTTTGCCAAGAAGTCTGTCTAGTCAAGGCTATGGTTTTTCCAGTGGTCATGGATGGATGTGAGAGTTGGACTGTGAAGAAAGCTGAGCGCCGAAGAATTGATGCTTTTGAACTGTGCTGCTGGAGAAGACTCTTGAGAGTCCCTTGGACTGCAAGGAGATCCAACCAGTCTATCCTAAAGGAGACCAGTTTTGTGTGTTCATTGCAAGGACTGATGCTGAGGCTGAAACTCCAATACACTGGCCTTCTCATGCAAAGATTGGCTCATTGGAAAAGACCTTGATGCTGGGAGGGATTGGGGACAGAAGGAGAAGGGGACAACAGAGAATGAGATGGCTGGATGGCATCACCGACTCGATGGACCTGAGTTTGGTTGAACTCCTGGAGTTGGTGATGGACAGGGTGGCCTGGTGTGATGAGATTCATGGGGTCACAGAGTCGGAGACGACAGCCACTGAACTGAACTGAACTGTGTTGCCTTTGATGGAAGTGCTCCAGGCCAATTTGGCTTGAAATTTTCTTTTCAAAGCCCTTAGTTAATATAGAACTTGGGGAGCGATGTGAAGATTGAGAGGAGGTATCTTTTGGGGCTCTTGTGTTCCATCTGACTTGGCCAGCACAGCTGACTTTTGCACTGCTCTGGAGATATATTTCTGAACCAGGAAGGGTTGCCTTATATAAGCTGAGTACTTTCCTTTCCCCCAAATCCCTTCAGAAGGAATAGCTGGAGGATGGGCTGGGGGGTTCATTTTCCTTTCAGATATATAATTATTCATGCTTTATTTATAGTAACTCTGAAAACCTAAATTTTGGAGACTTAATGTCTGCATTGTGGCTATATAAATGACAAATGACCACAAGTTTAGCAGCTTTATGATATTATGGTTTCTGTGAGTCAGAAGTTCAGGCACAGGTGGTCCTACTTGTTCCCTGATTAGAGCCTGAGAGCATGGTTGTGTCTCTTTCTCGAGGCTGTGGGGAGGGAATTGTATTTCCAGGCTCCTTGACTCCAGGTTATTGATTGAATTCAATGCTTTGGAGCTGTCAGCTGAAGGCTATTCACAGCTTCTGGAGGCCATCTGCATTTGAAAGATTGTGGCCTCCTTCAGGCCAACAGTGAAGGGTGAAGAAATCCTCTTCATGTCTCTACAATTTTTCTGGCTCCCCTTCTGACTCATGTCATCTGCCTTCCTCTTCTGCAACATTTGTCTTCTGACTCTAGCTAAAGAAATTTCTCTGCTTTTAAGGATTCGTGTGATTAGATTAGACTCTCATAGATGTTGTAGTTTCATCTCCTTGTCTTAAGATGCATAACCTTAATTACAACTGGAAAAGTCTCTTCAAAGAAGTACAAAGCTTAGAGTTGAATAATCATGAGATGGAGAGAGGAGCCTGGTGGGCTACAATCCATGGGGTCACAAAGGTTGGATGTGACTGAGCACACAAGCACACATGCACACACACACAACCATGAGTTGGTGTTCTGGGGGACATCTCTTTATAATTCTGCATCCCGCAGTGACATAATTTGGAATTTAATTCAATGTGAATTTTAATGCTTATATATGGGCGAGCAATTATCCTTCCTCATTGATTAATTAATTTACTCATTTAGCAGTTATCTCTGGAAATCCTGTGTATTATGTGCCAGGCACTGATCTGGCCACTGAGAATACAATGGAGAGTAAGACTACACCTGTATTATCCAATATGGTGGCCACTGGCCACATATACAGCCAATGTATACTTGATTGTGGCTAATAAGACTGAGGAAATACATTTTGAATTTCAATTTATTGTCACTAATTTAAATTTGAATAGACTTATAAGTCTGGTGGCTACCATGTCGTCAGTACAGATAGGCTATTTCAATTATTGCAGAAAGTTCTGCTGACAATGAAAAAGTTCCTGTTCTCCTGTTCTTTATATTTTAGTGTGAAGCCAACAATTTTTTTTTGTCTATAAGGGCCTAACAGTAAATATTTTAGGCTTTATGGACCAAATGGTTTATTTTTCAGCTACTCAACTTTGTCATAGTATCTGAGAGCTGTCACAGACATCCACAGATATTCATGAATGGATGATCATGGCTTTATTTTTCAGTAAAATTTGATTGACAAGAAAAGATGGTGAGGCAGATTTGTCTAGTGGACTGTTGTTTGCCCACTCTGGTTTTAGTGGAAGATTCCCTATTCATTTGCCTTCTGGCTGTTGCTAGGTCTTCTCCACTTTTGTTCTGATCTTTACTTTTCTTACTCCAAGCACTCTAATATCGTTTTGTTCAACATTCTATGGGATTTTAGCCTTTATTAGTGTGCTAGGGCTTCTATAACAAAATACCAGAGACTGGGTGGCTTAAAGAACAGAAATTTATTTTCTCAGTTCTGGAGACCAAGGTCAAGGTATTGGCAGGTTTGGTTTCTTCTGAGTCCTCTTTCTGTGATATGCAGGTGGCTGGCTTCTTACTTTGTATTCACATGGCTCTCCTGTGTGTGCTTTATCTTGCTGTTTCTCTGCCAAAGTTCATCTTCTTATAAGGAGACCAGTCAGATTGTTGTAGGGCCCACACTAATGGCTTCATTTTTAACTTCATTACTTCTTTAGAGGGCTTGTCTCCAAATACAGTTACATTTGGAAGTTCTGAGAGTTAAGGCTTTGATATACGAATTTTGGGGACTACAGTTCAGCCTATAACAAGCTTTAAATTTTAATGTGGTGTTTTTCAAATTTGTCCACAGTTAGGACCACTTGGGAGAAGGCAATGGCAAGCCACTCCAGTACTATTGCCTAGAAAATCCCATGGATGGAGGAGCCTGGTAGGCTGCAGTCCGTGGGGTCGCTAAGTGTCGGACATGACTGAGCGACTTCACTTTTCACTTTCACACATTGGAAAAGAAAATGGCAACCCACTCCAGTGTTCTTGCCTAGAGAATCCCAGGGACGGGGGAGCCTGGTGGGCTTCTGTCTATGGGGTCACACAGAGTCGGACACGACTGAAGTGACTTAGCAGCAGCAGCAGCAGGACCACTTGAGAGCTTAGGTACCCTTTAAGAGATTCATTGAGTAAATTTGCAGTATAGCCCGGGAGTTTAGATTTTTAATGTTCCCTGGATGAGCATGATAGTCAGCCAGGTTAGGAGCTGTGGTTTTATCATGTATTTAATTGATGCATACCAAGAAATCCATACCTACTGGTGTGTCACCATATGACTCTTTAGAGGTATAGTGTTTATATCTTTATGCAACAGTTGTAAAAATTAATTCAATTTAAATTAATTTTTCTCAAGTGTTTTTTGGACCTGAGATAGTTTTGAACAAGCCAGATATATTGGAGAAGGAACAAACTCTTCAAGGGGTGTTGCCAGTAGTACAGGATGAAGCAGATTCTTTCTGCTTTTTGGCAAGTGATGCTGCTTTTGTGTATAAAATAATGATTATGATGGTTCAGACAAAAACACCCAATCTATATAATTCTAAAAAGAAAAATATATTTAAAATTATAATGTGCCCTTGCTTCTAAGCATTATTAAAAACTGTGAATAATTGAAACCCTTAGCATGCTATAAAGAGTGCAAGACCAAGTAAACCCAAGCTGTCTGTTTCGCCTCACTTCCTCCCGTTCTTATGCAGGATTCAGTTCAGTTTAGTCACTCAGTCGTGTCCGACTCTTTGCAACCCCATGAATTGCAGCACGCCAGGCCTCCCTGTCCATCACCAACTCCCGGAGTCCACTCAAACCCATGTCCATTGAGTAGGTGATGCCATCCAACCATCTCATCCTGCCCACAAGAGAAAACCAAGTAAGATGGTAGGCACTGAGAGGGCATCAGAAGGCAGACAGACTGAAACCACAATCACAGACAACTAGCCAGTCTGATCACATGGACCACACACTTGTCTAACACAATGAAACTAAGCCGTGCCATGTGGGGCCACCCAAGACGGATGGATCATGGTGCAGAGGTCTGACAGAATGTGTAACATGCAGGATTGCTATGTTACAATCAAGCAGAGCTTCTCTCTGTGATCACGTGCATGCTTTCCTCTCTATGGAAAGTTCTTTCACTTACATTGTTCCTTTTTTAAAAGGTCTCTATGGTTTTGGTATCTTCTCTACATCATTAGGGAGTATTATTTACTACCTCTGCTTATTTTTTTTATAGTCTAATACTGTACATTTTCAGTATTAAACACATTGTTTATGTGTTTATGCTACTCAGCAGATCAAAGATATCATCTGCCACTCCCTTATCTCCACGTCCACTGTTCAGTATGGTTGAGTGATCCCATAGATGGCAGCCCACCAGGCTCCTCTGTCCACAGGATTCTCTAGGCAAGAATACTGGAGTGGGTTGCCATTTCAGATGAATCTATTTGCAGGGCAGGAATAGAGACAAAGACATGAGGACAAATGTATACACAGAGTATACACAGAAGGATGGGATGGACTGGGAGTTTGAAATTGACATATGTGCACTGCCATGTTTAAAACACATAACTAGTGGGAGCCTGTTGTACAGTGCAGGGAGCTCAGCTCAGTGCCGTGTGGCAGCTTGGATGGGTGAGGATGGGGATGGGTAGGAAGGAGGGTCAGGAAGAAGGGGATATTTCTATACATATAGCTGATTTACTTTGTTATACAGCAGAAACAAACACAACATTGTAAAGGAACTATACCCCAATAAATTTTTTTTAATTAAATAAGTTACCAGAAAAATAAAATATACAGTAAAAAATTAAACTGTTTCTTTATAGATTCATATGAGTTATAAGGTATAATATGGAGTAATCTCATGTACCCATCACACAATTTAGGCCAATGGTAACATCTTGCAAAATTGTAGTACAATATCACAACCGAGATGTTGACCTTACAGTTCAGATGCAGAACTTTTCTATTACACCAAGTATCCCTTATGTAGCCCTTTCATAGCCATTCGTAGCTTTCTCCCATTTCCACCCTTTTCTCAGTCTCTAGCAATTATTGATCTGTTCTCCATTTCTATAGCATTTGTCGTTTCAAGAATGGTTTATAAATGGAACATTATATTAGATAACTTGGGATTTGCCTTTTTCACTCAGGATAATTCTCAGGAAATTCCTTCAGGTTGTTCCTATGTCAACAGATTCTTTTTTGTTTGTGAGTAGTGTTCCATGGTATGGATGTACCACAGTTTGTTTAATCATTCACCCAACTCAACTTATGAGTTGTTTTCAATTTTGGCATGTTTGGAAGAAAACTGCTATAAACAGTTGTTTACAGGATCTTCCTTTCTCTAGGATAAATACATAAAAGTGCAACTTGCTGGGTCATAAAGTAGTTGCATATGACAGATTTTTAAGAAACTGCTGAACTGTTTTCCAGAGGACTGCAATATTTGACATCGCCATCAGCAATATATGGATAATGTTAGTTTCATCATACTTTTCTCAATATCTGGTATTGTCTATATTTTAAATTTTAGCTATTCTGATAGGTGTGTAATTACATCCCACTGATATTCTAATTTGCATTTCCCTAATAGATAATGATATGGGAAATCTTTTATATGCTTATTTGCAATCCATATATCCTCTTCAATGAAAAGTTTCTTCATGTCTTTGACCGTATTCTGATTGGATTGCTTGGTTTCATTTCCTGTTGGGTTTTGAGAGTTCTTTATATATTTGAGCTATTATGATAACCAAGGTCTGTGTTTGGCAAATATTTTTCTCCCACCCTGTATCTTGTTTTTCAATCCCATTAACAGGGTCTTTCAAAGAGCAAATCTAGGAATACAGGGAAATTCCCTTAGCTTGATGAAGAGAGTCTGCAAAAACCTTATAAGCTCACATTACACAGTGAAACCGCTTAGGCATGAAGATTTCTGTTTTAGGTATTTTTAAAATCACAAATACAATTTCCTTAATAATTATAAGAATTACTCAAATTACCTATTTCCTAGTGGGTGAGTTGAGATTGTCTCTGTTTTTTGAGAAAGTGATCTGTTTCCTCTAAATTTTAAAATTCCTGTTTGTAGAGTTGTTTGTAGTATTCTCTCAGTATCCTTTTGGTTTCTTCAGGTTGTGGCTGTATCTCCTGTTTTATTTCTGTTATTGGTAACATGTGTGTTATCTCTCACTTGCTCTTTTTTTTTTTCTTTGTCAGTCTTAATGTAGGCTTGGCAATTTTACTAAACTTTTCAAAGAACCAACACTTTTTTCATTGATTTTCTATATTGGTTTTCTGCTTTCAATTTTATTGATTTCTACTCTTTATTATTTCCTTCCTTCTCTTTGCTTTTGGGGTTTTTTTATTTTTATTTTTTTACATATATATTTCTTTTTATTTCTTTTAAGATTCTTTTCCCATATAGGCCATTACAGAATACTGAGTAGAGTTCCCTGTGCTATACAGCAGGATCTCATTAGAATTGTTACCTATTTTATCTATAGTAGTGTGTATATGTCAATCCAGATCTCATAGTTTATCCCCCCTGCCCTTTACCCACTTTTAACTATAAATTTGTTTTCTACATCCATGACTACTTCTTTTTGTAAACAAGTTCATTGGAACCCCTCTCTTTTATATTCTACATATAAGCAATATCATGTATTTGTCGTTGCTTTTGGTTTTAGATGCTCTTGTTTTCTTGGTTTTTGAAATGGAAGTTTGAATGACTGATTTGAATTTTCTCCTGCTTTATAATTGCTTTAGCACTACATTTGGTCATGTATGGATGTGAGAGTTGGACTGTGAAGAAAGCTGAGCGCCGAAGAATTGATGCTTTTGAACTATGGTGTTAGAGAAGACCCTTGAGAGTCCCTTGGACTGCAAGAAGATCCAAACAGTCCATCCTAAAGGAAATTAGTCCCAGGTGTTCATTGGAAGGACTGATGCTGAAGTTGAAACTCCAATACTTTGGCCACCTCATGCGAAGAGTTGACTCATTGGAAAAGACCCTGATGCTGGGAGGGGTTGGGGGCAGGAGGAGAAGGGGACGACAGAGGATGAGATGGCTGGATGGTATCACCGATTCAATGGACCTGAGTTTGGATAAACTCTGGGAGTTGGTGATGGACAGGGAGACCTGGTGTGCTGAGATTCATGGGGTCGCAAAGAGTCGGACATGACTGAGTGACTGAACTGAACTTAGCACTACAAACCTCTCTTAGCTCAGCTTTATCTGTGTCCCACAACTTTGATATGCTACATTTTCACTTTCAATCAGTTAACTATACTTTGTGATTTGCTTTGAGAGTTCTAATTCGGTAATTGCTTTTTGAAAAACATGTGTGTATTTGCAAGGTATTTGGAGTGTTTTGTTATCTTTCTGTTATTGATTTCTAGCTTCATCTCAAATATTTGAAGAATATACTCCAAACATACAGGCTTCTCTGTTGGCTCAGATAGTAAAGCATATGCCTGCAATGTCAGAGACCTAGGTTCAATCCCTGGGTTGGGAAGATACCCTGGAGAAGGAAATGGCAACCCACTCTAGTACTCTTGCCTGGAAAATCCCATACCAGTTTCCTCTGGTAGGTTACAGTCCATGGGGTTGCAAAGAGTCAGACACGATTGAGCAACTTCACTTTCTTTTCCATTTATAGCCCAAACACAATGGAATTCTTTTAAATTTATTGAGATTTGTTTTATGATCAGGATGTGGTCTATCTTGGTTTATGATCTGTAGGCGCTCGAGAAGAATGTGTATTCTGCTGTCAGATGAGTTTTCTACACATGTTGACTAGATATGGTTGGTTGATGGTGTTCAAAGTTCTATAGCCATACTGTCTTTTTCTCTAGTTGTTCTGTCAATTGCTGAGAGAGAAGTGTTGATGTTTCCAAGTCTAAGATATGTCTATTTCTTATTTCAATTTAATCAATTTTTGGTTCATAAATTTTATATCTGTGGTTTGGTTTATAGTTATTTCACTACTATGTCTTCTTAGAGAGCTGATGCTTTTCTGATAATGATAGTGCATGATGGCACTATAATAATGTCCCTTTGGTAATATTTATTACTCTAAAGTCTATCCGATATGGGTAGGCACAATTTTGCTTTCCTTCAATCAGTGTTGGCAGGGTGTATCATTTCCCACCCTTTAGCTTTCATCCGGCCTAAATTTTTATATTTGAAATAAGTTTCCAGTATATAGCACATAGTTGGATCATGTTTTTATTTTTATTTATTTATTTACTTATTTTGACCATACGGGGTCTTCTTTTCCCAACCACGGATGAACCAATGCTCCTGGTATTGGGAGTGTGGAGTGTTAACTGCTGGACTGCTAAGGGAGTCCCTGCATTATATTTCAAAAAATGATCCACCAATCTGCTTTGTAGTTGGTGTATTTAGACTATTTACATTTCAAGTAATTAAAAATTAGGGCTTAAGTCTGCCATTTTATGTTTTTGCTTTCTATTTGTTTCTCCTGATTTTTTCCCTCCATTTTTCCTGCTTTTTTGTGAACTACTTGAATATTTATTTACACACATACACACACACACACAGAGTATTTCTTAGTATATCTCTTTGTGTATATTTTATAATGGTGGTTTTCAGTATTACGTTTTATATGTAACTTACCTGTCTACTAGTGTTACCATATTATCAGTTCAAATGATGTGGGAAATAGATGGGGAAACAGTGGAAACAGTGTCAGACTTTGTTTGGGCTCCAAAATCACTGCAGATGCTGATTGCAGCCAGGAAATTAAAAGACGCTTACTCCTTGGAAGAAAAGTTATGACCAACCTAGATAGCATATTAAAAAGCAGAGACATTACTTTGCCAACAAAGGTCCATCTAGTCAAGGCTATGGTTTTTCCCGTGGTCATGTATAGATGTGAGAGTTGGACTGTGAAGAAAGCTGATCGCCAAAGAATCGATGCTTTTGAACTGTGGTGTTGGAGAAGACTCTTGAGAGTCCCTTGTACCGCAAGGAAATCCAACCAGTCCATTCTAAAGGAGATCAATCCTGGGTGTTCATTGGAAGGACTGATGCTAAAGCTGAAACTCCAATACTTTGGCCACTTCATGAGATGAGCTGACTCACTGGAAAAGAGTCTGATGCTAGGAAGGGTTGGGGGCGGGAGGAGAAGGGGACGACAGAGAATGAGATGGCTGGATGGCATCACCGACTCGATGGACATGAGTTTGAGTGAACTCCGGGAGTTGGTGATGGACAGGGAGGCCTGGTGTGCTATGATTCATGGGGTCGCAAAGAGTTGGAAATGACTGAGCGACGGAACTGAACTGAACTGAATCTTATCTCATCTCTTTATCTTCACCTATTTAAAATATAAATGTCATAAAAAGCCCTTTTACATACATTTAGAATGGCAACCCACTCCAGTGTTCTTGCCTGGAGAATCCCAGGGATGGCGGAGCCTGGTAGACTGCCATCTCTGGGGTCACACAGAGTCAGACACGACTGAAGTGACTTAGCAGCAGCAGCAGCAGAAACACATCAGGGGCTTCCCTAATGACTCAGATGATAAAGAATCTGCCTGCAATGTGGGAAACCAGGGTTTGATTCCTGGGTCAGGAAGATCCCCTGAAGAAGGGAATGGCTACCCACTCCACACTCCAGTATTCTTACCTGGATGATTCCATTTACAGAGGAGCCTGGCAGGCTACAGTCCATGGGATCGCAGAGTTGGACACAATTGAGTGACTAACATATAGAAACACATCAAACAGTATTATAATTTTTGCTTCAATCTTGAAACTTAGTTTAGAAGATTCAAGAGAAGAGAGGTGTAATTTTAAGGACAGCATATTCATACACACCCACAATACGTAAATAAGGGAGTTTATTGTTATTCAGTTTATTATTATTGATAAGCATTAAATAAATGCATTTTATTTGCAATAAGATCATTCAAAAACTTACTTTTTAAATTTTTAGGAGACAATCTGAGGAAATGGCAGTGAATTAAAGAAAGCATTATAAACCTCTCACTGAACATTTAAAACTTCTCTATGCTGTGAGTCATCATCATGAGAACTTAATGGCCCCATTGTATGTATCTTTTTTTTTAGATAATTTTATTTTATTATTATTAGTTGCTTTGTGTCTACTTGCCTTTATGTTTTGTTGTGCTAACTCTAATGATTCCCTTGGAGAAGAAGCTTCTTCATACAAAAAATGCTGCATAGAAACACTAAAACAAAAACAAGGAAAATCTTCATACATTCCATGAAGCAACGTTATAAATGCCTTCTCCATTACACAAAATATATCTCAACTCATAAGTTCTGAATACAGTACAGACAAAGGTTTCTCAACAGTGGCACAGTGAATATTTTGAGACAGATGATTCTTTTGTGGGGGGACCTGTCCTGTGCAATGTAGCATGCTGACACTCCTGACCTCTACAAACAGATGCCAATAGGATCCCTGGCCCCACTCCACTTAACGACAAACATTTCTCAAGACATTTCCAAGTGTCTTCCAGTGGGCAGTCCGCCCTTGATTAACAGCTGCTGATGTAGGCCAAATGGGCATCTGAAGTTGTCCTTTTTCATCCCCGTTCTCTTTTATGCTCTCGCTTTTCAATGCAGTGGGAAGGCATTAGTCATGACAGGCAGAGTGTCTTCTTATCCTCTTCCTCCTCTATCTACTGATAAACACAGGGAATGCCTTTATTTGCTCATTCCTACATTCACTTGTACAAGTCTCATGTGTTTGGTCACTTCCCTGGTGGCTCAAACAGTAAAAATCTGCCTGCAATGCGGAAGACCAGGGTTCGATCCCTGGGTCAGGAAGATACCCTGGAGAAGGAAACAGCAACCCACTCCAGTATTCTTGCCTGGAAAAGTCCATGGAGAGAGGAGCCTGGCAGGCTACAGTCCATGGGGTCCCAAGGAGTCAGACACGACTGAGTGACTAACACTAACTTGGTTCAAACTGGCAGACTTAATATCCTTTGGGGAGGCTTTTCATCAACGAAACACCATGTTTAGCTAGTCATAGCTACCAGACTAACTGGTCATCATTGGCAGATGGAGACCCCAGGCTGGGCCCTATTTTTAAACTCAATATGTTTTAATTTATTCATAAAATTGGCCCTGGAAATAGTCTGTATTCTAGGATCCCAGGCTTTTTACAGTGAATTTTACCAGGACACATTTTAATGCCTAAACTATAAATTTAAGATATATATTTCAGTGTCCAAATGAAAAGTATATAAAATTCTTAACCAAACATTTCAGCCTCAAGTAAAAATTAACTGCATTATGTTATCACTGATAGTAACTTTAAACTTTTTCTTTCATTTGCTTTTTTCCTTTTTGTTTTCTTTATTTATTTTACATATTTTATTGAAGTATAAATGATCCACAAAACTGTGTTAGTGCCAGATGCTGAACATAGTGCTACAATGGTTCTATATATTGTGAAATGATCACAGACTGTTTTAGCATCTGGGAAATATTGATGCCATCCTGAAACACAGAGTTTCAAGAAAGCTGATTTTTTTTTAAGATTTTTTTTATATGGACCATTTTTTAAGTCTTTACTGAATTTGTTGCAATATTGCTTCTATGTTTTGGTTTTTCGGCCACAAAGCATGTGGGATCTTAACTTCCCAACCAGGGATTGAACCCACACCCCCAGCATTGGAAGGCAAAGTCTTAACCCCTGGACAGTCAGAGAAGTTCCAAGACAGCTGACTTTTAAATTTTTATTTGTATGATATTTCAGAAATTAAGTAACAGATAAAGGAAGATGGGAGATGTGTAACTATTAGTTCATGATTTTTAACCTAACATTACCAAAAAATGCTTATCTGAACAACAGTTTACCAATATGTTCATAGGAGGGACTTCCCTGGAATTTCAGCTGATAAAGAATCTGTCTGCAATGCAGGAGACCCCAGTTTGATTCCTGGGTCAGGAAGATCCCCTGGAGAAGTGATAGGCTACCCATTCCAATATTCTTGAGCTTCCCTGGTGACTCAAATGGTAAAGAATCCACCTGCAATGTGGGAGACCTGGGTTTGATCCCTGGGTTGGGAAGATCTGCTGGAAGAGGGAATGGGAACCCATTCTAGTATTCTTGCCTTGATAACCCCCATGGACAGAGAAGCCCGGCAGGCTATCGTCCATGGTGTCGCAAAGAGTCAGACACAACTGTGGAACTAAGCACAGCACAGCACCACATGTTCACAGGAGTAAGGCAATTAAAAAAAAGATTCCATGATCAGATGATTTGGGAATATATGAATTTAGAACCAGACTCTACCTCAGAACTTTTTATGCATTACTATATATTAGAAAGAATACTCAATATATTGATGTATTGATCTAAACTGTAAGGCCTACATATATTTAGTCTATTTCCTAATCATATTTAATAAAATAGAGCTAATAGTCTAATGAAGTGAAGTGAAAGCTTCTCAGTTGTGTCCGACTCTTTTCGACCCCATGGACAATACAATCCATGGAATTCTCCAGGCCAGAATACCGGAGTGTGTAGCCATTTCCTTCTCCAGGGGATTTTCTCAACCCAGCGATCAAACCTGGGTCTCCTGCATTGCAGGTGGATTCTTTATCAGCTTAGCCACAAGGGTAGCCCAAGAATACTGGACTGGGTAACCTATCCCTTCTACAAGGGATCTTCCCAACCCAGGAATCAAACTGGGATCTCCTGCATTGCAGGTGAATATAAATGTGGTCAGTCCAAACTGGACAGAATGTAAGTCAAAGGTGACATTTCTTACAAAGTTCTTTTGGCTACAATTATTCAGACACCTTACAAACTAGTGTAAATCTTCCCTGGTAGCTCAGATGGTAATCTGCCTGCAATGCAGGAGACAAGGGTTTGGATCCCTGGATTGGGAAAAATCCTTAGAGAAGGAAATGGCAACACACTCCAGTATTCTTGCCTGGGAAATCCCATGGACAAAGGAGCCTGGTGAGCTGCAGTCCGTGGGGTTGAGGAGTCAGACATGTCTTGGTGACTGAGAAGATACACACAGACACTAATTCAGACTTATGAATTTCTGTAGGCAGTGGAGAAACGGAAGCATTTTGAAGATGAGGATCAAGTGCACAGTCATGTTTCAAGAGCATAACTCTAAACAATGAATATAGCATAAAGTAAAAGAGTGGAAGAAAGGGACCAAAAGAAAGAGAAAAAAAAAAAAAACAGAAATAATGGACAAATCATGAGGCTGTTAAGTTTGGAAAGTGAAATTCAAAGTGTTAGTTGCTCAGTCATGGCAGACTCTTTACAACTCCACAGACTCTAGCCTGCCAGGCTCCTCTGTCCATGGAATTCTAAAAGCAGGAATACTGGAGTGGGTTGCCACTTCCTTCTCCAGGGGATCTTCCCGATCCAGGGATCGAACCCAGGTCTCCCACATTATTGCGAGCAGACTCTTTACCACCTGAGCCACAGGAAAACCCTAAGTTTTGGAAGCATATAGTTAAAAATGAATGAGGTATGGAGTTAAAAATGATAAGGACAGAAATCTACATCTTTCCTATAACATGGTTTATATAAGTAGATGTTAATTATAGTTGCTACTCTTTCAGCCATCATTCTAACTTAAGTTAAATGTTTTCCTTTCAGAAATTAGAAAACTCAGGGCTTTGTCAGCATCGGTCAGGTTTATGCTTTAAGTCTTGTCTTTCTGATTATCACCATTTAAACTTCCATTGAAATCCTCTTAAATTCTGGCATTTCCCCATTCTTCTAATCTCAGTGTGCTTTTTAAATCATTCTTTCTATGGCATGTATCACCTTTTAATAGGTTTTACCTATTACCTCTGTTATCTGTCTCTTCTATTAGAACGTAAATTCTACAGGGTAGATATAATTTAAGCTCAATAGAGTTTTGTTGAATGAATAAATGAATGACTGAGCATAATATTTTCATAGTTTGAAAATTGAAGGGTATACAATTGAAATTTGTAAACTAAAGAAGAAACATTATTGTACAAAAGTAATTATAACTGAATTTCAGGCATTCACCTCAATCTAACTTCCCAGGGATATTATAAGAACAAAAGTTGAATTAAATTGTGCAGTCATTCAGATCTTTCATTGCTAGTCATTTATCTATTACATATTGACAAAGGGAATTCTGGGAGAATCACTAAAAACAGATGACCCTTCAGGTTTCAGGCTATGCCTAGGAATGTGTATTCTACAAATATGTGACCATGTGAGCCAGTAGGCTGTGTGGGACCAGATTTTGGCTTACTCAAAGGCAACAAAGGAAGTGAGCCATATGGTATTATTTCGAGGATATCAAAGGAAAACTGTTTGCTCTCAAATGTTTTTCCTATCCATTTGTTGCTGATTTTACTAGGACACAAAATAAATGAAAAACCCACAACTTTCTTTCTGCAAATACATATATGACTTAAAATGCAAATTTCTCTGGAAAAAGTTGAACCCTGATACTTGAAAGTCCATTAAGATATGAATATTAGCAAATCTTTCCCTGAGTATGTGTGTTATTGTGGAAATATTAGTGTAGAGGTGCTATAGACCTGATAACGTGGAATTTGAGGCTGCCTTAGCAAGTGTTTAAATACAAAGAAGAAATTGAAGTGCATTCAATGATGTATCTTTGTTCAGAGCCATGTAATGAGCTCAGGGCTTATGTGTGTGTGTGTGTGTGTGTGTGTGTGAAGGAGGGAGATTTACCACCTGTAAACCCTTATTTTTGTCATCCACAAGTTGGTGAGTAGAACTCTTTGTTTCACATTATTTTTATAATAAAGCATTTTGATCTTCAATTTAGGTGGTAAGTCCCCAAGTAAGCTAAGCATATTTCCCAGGGTTTATAGGATTTATTAAAAGAATGAGACTGAATTCTTTTTGCTTAGATGAACAGAATTGAGAGTGAAATATCATCAGCTCCCTTTATCAACTAGTTAACTGATTACATAACCTTAAGGAAACAGGTATTTTTTTATTTTTTACTGTAAAAGATTTTTAAATTGAAGTACTGATAGTTTGATTTTAAATGTTATGTTAGTTTCTGCTGTAGAGTAATGTGAGTCATATATATATAAACATTATTTTTCATATTCTTTTCCATTATGATTTATCACAGCATATTGAAAATATTTTCCTATGCTATACAGAGGACCTTGTTGCTTTTCTATTCTCTCTATATAATAGCTTACATCTATTAACCCCAATTTCCCAATCCATCCTCTCTTACTCCACCTCCACCCTTGCAACCACAAATGTGTGGTTTTCTATGTCTGTGAGTCTGTTTCTCTTCCATATTTATGTGTATGTTAGTTGCTCAATCATGTCCAACTCTTTGTGACCCGTGGACTATAGCCCACCAGGCTCTGTCCATGGAGTTATCCAGGCAACATTACTGGAGTGGGTAGTCATTTCCTTCTCCAGGAGATATTCCCAACCCAGGGATCGAACCCAGGTCTCTTGCATTCCAGGCAGATTCTTTACCATCTGAGCCACCAGGGAAGTCCTGTTTTCCATTTCATGGCTAGGTAGGGCCATTTGTGCTATATTTTAGGTTCCAATTATCAGTGATGTCATATAATATTTGTTTTTCTGTTTCAAACCTACTTCACTTAGGATGATAATATCTAGTTGCTTCCATGTTGTTGCAAATGGCATTATGTCATTCCTTTCTATGGCTCAGTAGTATTCCATTGTATATATATACAACATCTTTTCCATCCATTCATCTGTCTACGGACATTGGACATGTTTCCATGTCTTGGCTATTGTGAATAGTACTGCTATGAACATAGGGGTACATATACCTTTTTGAATTATAGTTTTGTCTGTATATATGCCCAGGAGTGGAGTTTCTGGACCATATTTCAACCTTATATTTAGCTTTTTGAGGAACCTCAATATAAGTTTCAGAGTGGCCGCATCAACATTCCCACCAACAGTGTCCTTTTCTTGACACCGTCTCTATTATTTGTAGACTTTTTAATGATGAACATTCTGACTGGTGTGAACTTGTACCTTATTGTAGTTTTAATTTGTATAAGAATTTTTTTTTGTTTCTGAAGCTATTCACGTCTCTATTTACTAATCAGTGGAATAAGTTGGTCTCAATTGGCCTTCCAGTTCTGAGATACTAAGATGTCTTTATTTTTGTCAGTTTATGAGTAAAACATTATATCTGAGATTAGTGGACAAGGGCTCTAACAGATTTGCAACTGGAAGATTTTGTTAAATATATCCAAGTCTGAAGTTGCACTGTATTGTGTAACAATGATTCTTTTTGGGCCTCAACTTCCCTGCTTATGAAATAAAGGTATTAGATTATAGTTTCTGTTTCCTTCTGATGAAATATTACATGTTTCCATAGTTATGATACTAAAATCAGGTTTTATAATTCAGGCAAGTTATGCAGTGATTTAATACAGTGAAGAAATGAGGCTAATATTTAATATAATCTTTCCATTTGGTAAAAGACTTCAACCTAAAATCCTTTCTTCTATTCCTTTATAACTTATTCAAGATGGTAGGAAAATATCTACAAAATTACAAATTTAAAATTGACAGAAAACCCCTGTATAAGAGAAGCAAGGTGAAGAGTTACTTTCATAATTCAAAATCTGTACACTTTTACCTTACTATGTAAGACTTATTGTAAAATATAGAAATGTAGGTAGATCATCCAAAGTATATTTGAATTGTATAGATTTTGGAAGTTATTTTATGAAAGTCAACTCAAGATAAATACATATGTGTCTTCCTCATTTATTTGAGCATTCTCACAAATATTTTTCTAGTACATTTTATTCTAGAAAAATGGAAAAGTTACGCTTTTTAGTCTTTCCCCCTCTTCAACTTTCACTGGAATTTACAATTCTCCTTAAATCATTGAGGTTACCATTAAACAAAGACATTTCTGTCATTGTATTTTCCAACATTTCAAGTTTGAATTCTTGTGGATTCCACTTGTAAAGGTTACATTTCAACTCTGTCATGTTCAACCTTAATTTATTAACTAGAAAGCCCTTTTCTGCTGGCCAGACTCCTAGTTGCCAATTCCTTTATTCTTTATTTCATTATTTCCATCTATGTTGTTTTGTTCCTCTGCCTACTGTAGAAGAAATATCCTCCAGTCAGCAGATTTTCTGCGAATCTATGAACAGAGATTGAGTGATTTAAGTATTTGCTGGTCATGACAGTGATGGAGCAGTGACAAAAGGGGGTCTGTGAAAATAGCAAGTCACCTTGTCACCAGATTTGATCAACAGGATACTAAAATGTATGAAAAAGCAATATTTGGCTTTCAGTGAAGGTAGAAGAATGAAATCAAAGACTTTCTATTAGATTCCCAGAAAATATGAGTTAGTGCAGATGCCTGTAATTGCAATGCTGTGTAGCAACAGCACAGTGGAGAACTTTATTGCTCTGTGTCCCTCCAAGCCCCCTTTGCATCTGTTTGCTGGATGAATGTACCGGCTGTAATTAAACACATACAGATTTTGGCTTGGCTAATGCTTGCTGAAAGCCTTTTATGGCATCCTTTGTTGTTTGTCTAGGTGTGTTTTTCTGTTTTCCAAAAATAAGATATTTTGAGAGCAAAGGAGCAAAAGGGCAATGTGCCATTCAGAAATGGGCGTATACCAGGCAAATTCCATGCCAAGTTCCAGGAAAGTCACAGGTGTGTTCCACCTGAGACAATCCAATCACGTGCTTGTGGGTATGAGCAGAGGACTGGGATGGAATGCATCCTTTGGGAAGACTTTGTATCAGCTCCATTATGATGGTATTTGTCAAATATAAATCAGTTTACTAAATACCATCTTAAATGAAAAAAAAATATGTTGATCTATTAGGAATTAGGGAGAGCTCTCTAATCCTCATAAACATCAAAACATAAAAATGGTGTCTACGAAAGACAGAATCATTATTGGTTCTCATTGCATTCTTGCTTCCAGCTGTTTCCAGAAGTTAGCTGATCTTGACATGTTTCACCCTCTTTCAGGAATAGAGAGACCTGCCATTTGTTAAATTCATACTGATTTTACACTAATTAGGTAATCATACTAAATTTAGTAATGCATTGATAATAGAGAGTTTATTTCTTCAAAAATAATTTTCTTTTCTCAAAACAATAATACCATACCAGTTTGTATTGCTTTATACTATAAAGCCCAGTTTTAAATGTTCTCTCATTTAAACAACATAGCACCCTTGGGAACTTCAGTTAGTAAGTGCATTTCATAAGGTTATTAATTTTGTTATTTCATTTTATATATTTTCCATGAATTACCCCAAAACCTTGAAGGGATGAAGTGGAAATTATATAAATAAATAAATAAATATTACTAAGGTATTGGTAATAAAAGAATCATGATTGGAACTTGGATTCTTTTATGCTTAATTCAGATGTTCTGACTATTAGGAAGATAATCAGAAGCAATTTCTCTCAATAGAATTCATTCTATGACTTGTTAATCTCCGTAAGAATTGGTGGAATAAATATTTTTATTAACTCCTGAATTAAATATTTTAATAACTGTTGGGAAAGTTATGACTGGGGAAGCTGACGGGGTCATTTCCTGGACCTGAAAGGAGAGTGGACAGTTTTTCAAGAAGCATCCATTTCCTGAGTCATGGATCCCTCCACTAATTCAGGAGGAATTAAACGTGACCCATTTTCAAGATAATGCTATCTGCATTTGGAATCCAGACTTATAAAAAAGCCTCTTTAGTGACTAAGAATATAACATTAATCATGATAAATTGTTGTATTTCTATGCGATAGGTAGTACATAGATGGTAGTTAAAGCTTTGTAGGAGATAAGGTCATTTAGATAAATTCTGTAAAATGAGAAGGGCTGAAAGTCAAACTGTGGTGAATATCATAATTAATGTTACATTATTAGTTAGTAAAGAGGCTTTTTTATATCTCTGGGTTCTAAACACAGAAGCTTCCCTGGTGACTCATGTGGTGAAGAGTCTGCCTGTAATAATTCTGGAGACCCGGGTTCGATACCTGGATTGGGAAGATGCCTGGAGAAGGAAATGTCAACCCACTCCAGTAATCTTGCCTGGAAAATCCCACAGATGGAGGAGCCTGGTGGGCTACAGTCCATGGGGTTGCATAGAGACAGACATGACTGATCAACTAACACTAAAACAAACACACAAGTATTAAATAGAAGAATAGGAAAAATATCTGAACAAAGGAGGAAATATCAGAAAATCATATAATAAAGTCAAGAGATTAAAGTAGGGTGATTAGTTTCCTAAGGCTTCCGTGAAAAAGTACTGTAAACTGGGCAACTTAAAGCAAGAGACATGTATTCTCTCACAGTGTGGAGGCTAGACTAGAAGTACAAATTTACACTAAAAGTACAAATTTAAGGTGTGAGAAGAGATATGCTATCCTTGAAACCTCTGGGGGAGGATCCTTCCTTAGTTTTGTAAGCTCCAGTTATTCTTTGGCTGTGGCTGCATAACTCCCATCTCTGCTTATATTCATGTGTCCATCTACCCTCTGTGTCTGTAGATTCACATGGTGTTCTTCTTTGTTTCTGTGTCTGGGTCCATGTTTCTCTCTTCTCATCAGGATACCAGTCATATTGCTTTAGAACCCACCCTAATGACTGCCAAAGAATTGATGCTTTCAAACTGTGGTGCTGGAGAAGACTCTTGAGAGTCCCTTGGACAACAAGGAGATCAAGCCAGGCAATGTGAAAGAAAATCAACCCTGAATATTCATTGAAAGGATTGATACTGAAGTTGAAGCTCCAATACTTTGGCCACCTGATGGGAAGAGCCAATTCATTGGAAAAGACCCTGATGCTGGGAAAGATTGAGGGCAGGAGGAGAAGGGGGTAAGATACTTGGATGGCATCACTGACTCAATGAACATGAGTTTGAATAAACTCTGGGAGATAGTGAAGGATAGGGAAGCCTGGAGTGCTGTAGTCCATGGTGTTGCAAAGTCGGACGTGACTAAGTGACTGAACCACAGCAACAACAACTCTGCTTGGGCAAAGTGAAGAGAGGATTTCTCAACATCAGAGGAAGGTAAAGGGAATGAGTCCCTAATTTACCCTTCCGAGTTGGTGATGGACAGGGGGGCCTGGCGTGCTGTGATTCATGGGGTCGTGGAGAGTCGGACACGACTGAGCGACTGAAATGAACTGAACTGAACTGAACTGTGAAATATGAGTAGAAGAAGAGCAACCCTACTTCTCAAAAGGACTCCAGAGGAAATGGTTTAGGTCATAGTGTAAAGAAAGTTGCCAAGCCATCAGGTCTCCAAGTCTGGAAAAGGACTTTGTGAGATCTGAAAAAGGAGCGAAGATTAAAATAACATAAATTCAATCTCTCCCTCTCTCTACTGCTGTGGAAACCACCAGCAGAAACTTTAGGCTCAGTTCAGTCCCCCAGCAGAAAAATAATTTCTTGTTCTTATTTGCTATAGCAAGAGTACCAGGAATGATATTCCTTGGTTCTGATTGGCTCTAGCTGATACTGCTAAATCAGACATGTAGATTAGGTTGCTAGAAATCTTTGGCTAGTCTTGGGACTGAACGATAGGAACAGAAATGAGAGATCAGGGACAAGAAAAACTGTAACACCATATAGTTTTACAGGCAGATAAAATCTATTACATATATATCCAGAGTTTGGGGAGCATTAGGAAAGCAGAATGTGACACTGGAAGGGCAGAAAAGAACCAAACATAAATTTCATTTTTTGGCCTGGGATATACATATAATTTTGTATTAATATGTCCACTTTGCATTCAGCTCAATCATATATAGAACTCAAAGTTTACCAAAGGGAATCCTGAACGATATCACTAGTGCCTTCCTGTTGATATTTACAGGTGAAATTGGGCTTAAAGATTTTAGGTTAATGGATTTCTGTTTCATTCTTTTAGATCCAGACTTACATACTAGTTAGTAGTTATCCTAAAAGAAACAATAATATGTGGTCTTCTAAGTAGTAATAATTTGATCTAATTCAATTTAACAAGCATCTACTATATGACTACCATGTAAAAGCCACTGTCTTAAAAGTTAGGGAACATGATGTTCTCTCAGAAAATATTATTGAATGAATCTGTTGACGTATAGAAGGAAAGAATCAACAAGTTACATGGAATTGTTGTAGGAAAAGTTAAATAATAGTAAGGATTTGCATAGATGTTCTTGGCTGAATAGTTATCAAAGATTTAACTTTAAAATCTCTTCCTGTATCATCAAAATAGTCTAGGCTATGCTACAGTAAGGAAAATAAAATCTCCAATTTATGGGACAGGAAGCAACACAAGCTGTGTTTGGCTCACATTACATGTCCATCTTTCAATGGCAGGTTGCTCTGTTCTATGTGGTCCTTGTTGAGGCCCTCAGGTTTATGTAGGCTGGGATTATTCAGAATACCAGTCAAAGATTAGAAGAAAGACAGGATAAAAAATCACGCAGTGGCTCTTACGAGCTTTCACCTTGGAATGACTCATATCAGAGAAAGTCTCATGGCCACTCCTAATGTCAAGGGGGCAGGGAAATTGTCCTTCCTTGTGCTAGGAGCTGGAGGGAAGTGGGATGTTTGTTGATTGTAGACTGTCTCAGTTTCTCAAAGATGGATTAAATATTGAGTCATCAGCTGTTACCATGATTAAGGTATGAGAGATTTTAGTAACCACAAACACCATTTATGAACATCTATTAAATTCCAGGTATTGTTCTTGCAAAGCTTGATGATTCATACTAGCTTTCCCTTTTCAAGATGAGGAAAGTGAGTTGCACAAATTATGTAGATTTTCCAGTGTCACAAGAGCTAAGGCATGGCTATATAAATTGTCCAGTTCTAAAAGAGTTCACATACACCTTAGATCTTACACCTAATAAATGTATGTTGAGTAACAGTTGAGTAATTGGGAAATGTCAGCCACTGATCTAAACACTTTCTGTGTATTTTCCCACCTAATGAAAAAAGATCTGCCCTGATTGCCCCAGCTCGGCAGTCTGCCCTTTCTTTGATGGATATGTAATGAAGTACTCTGTTGCTCCAGTCTAATACCTAGAAATATTCAAGTAGGTCAAAAGAAACACTCAAGGTAGAGAATATTACCTGGAAAGAGCATTAGACATGACATGGACATGTCCTTCTTCATTTCATCTCCGTATCTCATTCTCTGAACAAACAACTCAGCCTTCTTTGATCTTGGTTTTCTTTTCTTTATGGTGAGTGGGTTGGACCAGTGATCTCTATAAACCCTGCCGATGCTGTTTGTTGTTTTCCTTTTAGTCACCATTTAACCGTTCAGATTAACACAGCAAGACAAAGGAGAAAGGGACAGCAGAGGATGCGATGGTTAGATAGCATCACCCTCTCAGTGGACATGAACCTGAGCAATCTCTGGGAGATAGTGGAGGGCAGAGGAGTCTGGCATGCTGCAGACCCCATGAGTCAGACACGACTTAGCCGATGAACAACAACAGCAAGGCTGAATCTGAAGCCTCTATCAGCATTGTGAAAGGAGTTTCTAAAGCCAGAAGAAACAGTGACTAAGATAACAGTAAGAATCAGACAAGGCTGCGTTAAGCCTCCAGCACAAGTAACAGCTGTCGCGTGGTACACTTTGTGCCAGGTTTTGAGGAACTAATTTGTGGAGGGGTCATCATGACTCATGAAAGCAAATCACACTGAATTTTTCCTTGGGTTTTAGAGTGTCGTTGTATAGACTGACCTGCTTTTCAGTTTGCTGTAACTTCTCCTGCAGTCTACTTTTTTAGTCTCAGAATTAATACTGTGCAATAAATCTAAATCAAATGAGAATGGAAGTCAGAGGACTTCAAATAAGAGGTAAAAAAAATCCTTCCTTTCCCTGTGCTCATTTCTAGGTCTTCTTTTCCTTAAAGACTTTTTCGATGTCCTCTGAGCTCATGATTCTTAAGTAGTGACTGAAATTGCTTCCTTTTCATGCTCCTGCAGTATTAAAGTACTGCATTTCTAAAATGAAGAGCTATACGTATGGTATGAAACGTAGGCTATTCTGTAAAGTCAAATAACAATTTGCTCCCCAGACAATAAGCTTACCACACCAATTTTTCTCAAAGGACAATAAATATACCAAAGAATGGCTTCCTTCTCAAAATTTTAAAGTTAAGTGCATGTGCTAAAGAATAGGATATATGATATGAAAAATGCATGCTGCATCTAAAGTTGTCATTATTTTAGTTAATCATAACATTATGTAGAAAAGTGAAGTCACTCAATCGTGTCCGACTCTTTGCGACCCTATGGACTGTTGCCTACCAGGCTTCTCCGTCCGTGGGATTCTCCAGGCAAGAGTACTGGAGTGGATTGCCATTTCCTTCTCCAGGGATCTTCCCAACCCAGGGATCGAACCTGGGTCTCCCACATTGGAGGCAGACGCTTTAACCTCCGAGCCACCAGGGAAAAGATAGATGATATTATATAATTCAGCTACAGTGACCAACTAAGTCTTCAAGTCTAGAGACTTGAGAAAGAGGAACGTAAGTAAATTCTTTTAAGTCCAATCAATTAGTACCATAGATCATATTCAAGAAAGATATGTCTTAATACAGTCTGTAGGCTCCCATATGTCACTTACTGCTTCAGATAAAGCGGGCAGATTTTCCCATTAAACAGAAATAACTGGGACTTCCCTAATGGTCCAGTGGTTAAGAATCTACCTTCCAATGCACAGGATGCAGCTTGATTCCTGCTTTGGGAACTAACACATGTCGCTAGGTAAGCCTGTATGCCACAGCTAAGACCTGGATGCAGTCAAATAAATATTTCGAAAAAATGAATAACTAGCATTTCTATAAAATTTTATTCTTAATGCATCTTTTTTCACAGAAATATTTTGAGATGAAAAGAGGGTATTTTAATTATCACTTTACAAGGAGTCAGGGCGGAAGGGGATAAAGTTCAGTGTTCAAAGCTCAGGTTGTAGTAGTGATACAAAACCCAGTCTCCAACCTCCAAAATTCAGACTGTATCTCATTGTCACCTGTGGACTGCGTATTCACCATCATATTATGCACTGGAAGAGACAGAAGTAACCAAAGTAGGATGCTTCTGCTACAACTCAGATATAGGGGACAACACAAATAATTCATTCTAGTAATTGACATTTATCAAGCGCTTGCTCTCTTCCAGGTTCACAGAAGCAACAACAGACAAGACAGATGAAAGTGTCTGCCTTGTGGATTTTAGTGGAAATAAGTAGATTAGGGAGAGAAAGTTCAGTTCAGTCACTCAGTCATGTCCGACTCTTTGTGACCCTATGGACTTGAGCATGCCAGGTTTCCCTGTTCATCACCAATTCCTCAAGCTTGCTCAAACTCATGTCCATCGAGTCAGTGATGCCATACAACTGTATCATACTCTGTTGTCCCCTTCTCCTTCTGCCTTCCATCTTTTCCAGCATCAGGGTCTTTTCCAATGAGTCAATTCTTTGCATCAGGTGGCCAAAGTATTGGGATTTCACCTTCAGCATCAGTCCTTCCAATGAATATTCAGAATTGATTCCCTTTAGGACTGACTGGTTTGATCTCGTTGCAGTCCAAGGGACTCTCAAGAGTCTTCTCCAACACCACAGTTTGAAAACATCAATTCTTCAGTGCTCAGCTTTATTTATAGTCCAACTCTCACATCCATACATGACTACTGGAAAAACCATAGCTTTGACTAGATGGACCTTTCATGCTAAAGTAATGTCTCTGCTTTTTAATATGTTGTCTAGGTTGGTCATAGCTTTTCTTCCAAGGAGCAAGCATCTTTTGTTTCCATGGCTGCAGTCATCATCTGCAGTGATTTTGGAGCCCAAGAAAAAAAGTCTGTCATTGTTTCCATTTCCATTGTTTCTCCATCTATTTGCCTTGGATCGAAAAGCAGGGAGAGAAAAGCAATAGATAAATTTATAAACTACACTTTTATGTTCAATAATAATCAGTGTATGAGGAAATCAAGAAGAATGGAGAGCAGGAAGCTGAGTAGTGATGAATGCTGATGCTTTTTTTTTTTTTTTAATTTTAAAGATCTTTGTGATGTGACCATTTTAAAGTCTTTACTGAATTTGTTACAAGATTGACTTTGTTTTATGTTTTGGTTTTTTGGCTGCCAGGCATGGGGTATCTTAGTTCCCTGACTGAGGATCCAACTCACACCCTGTGCAGTGGAAGGTGAAATCTTAAGCACTGGACCACCAGGAAAGTCTCATGAACGCTGACGTTTTAAATGTTAAGGAAGATCTCCCTGAGAACGTGGCATTTTAGCAATAATCTGACACAGGAGAAGGAGATGAAAATGTAAGTAAACTGTAATTTAAAGGATTATCAGGAACAAAATTGAGAATGTGATTCTGGCCCAGCTTCTCAAAATCTCTCAGTCATCCATACCCAGGATGGAGGTAAATGGTAGGATGAGCAGGCTACCTGCTCATCATGGTAGTTTAGCAGGCTTCTTTTGATTCTTTTTTTATTATTGTGTGAATATCATGGTAGTTTAGCAGGCTCTGGGGAAGAAGGAACCTTTGGGTTGACTCCAGATGATCACAGTGGTGAGTGAAGTGCTACCAATAATAATAAAAAAATAATCAAAGGGCATCATGTTTACAAAGTGTTCTCTTTCTTGAAAGAAATGATGCTCCTCAAAATTTCCATGTTGAGAGATAGGTCCAAGACAAGGCTCCAACTTTATTTCTCCTTTTTCTTTCTTTAGATGCCATGTCTTCTTTTGTTCTTATCATCTTTTCCTTCTAATTTCCATATAGTAGAAAAAGGAAAGGGGTATGAGAAATGGTAAGTTATTGAAAAGGAAAGTCAAATCAGAGCTAGAGTTTAAAATTGATTCCTCCTTTCTTTCTTTCCCACCTCTTCCTTCTAATAATTTAACTTACTAGTCATCCTAAAAGTTGTGTTTTTCTTGACTATGTATAATCAGTGTTGCCCATCCTTTTTCTTCCTGCACATTCATTATCTTTGAGGATTAAAAAAATAAAAGCTATGTTTACAGGCATAAACAATTGATTCTATTGAGTGATGGATGAGTTTAATCTTTGAATGATTAAACCAAGTCCTTTTAAATCTTTGTTTTATTTAGTGAATCATAAAGTTTGAATGAACTATTGAAGCTAGAATGGTCAATTTGAGTAGGTCCATTGTGGACACATCTTACAAAGAGAAATAAAGTGAAACAAAGCCATGCATCTTCACTCAATTTGGACTATATAGAAAGAAGTCAGCAATTATTTTTACTATAATATTTCTGGAAAATATTGGAAGGGTAAAAATTCTCCTACTTACTCCCTCCCCCTTCTGCCTCCAATAGGTGTATTCAATATTTAGACTAGATTGCCTTCAGTGACACTGTCCCAGTGGATCATACATCTGGGTTTTTGCCTTTACATTCTTAAAATTGAAATGGTGACTATCTGACTTAAAAAAAAGTTACAGATGGTTCCTTTTGTTTGACCTTACTTTCAAAGAAAATTTATATTTTATCTGGGTGGGGGGAAGATCCTCATTTCACACATTCTCCAAGCCTTTCCAACATTTCAAATTCTTGCTGCTGTAGAAATAAAAGAAATGCTCTAGCCTGATTAAAAATGCTAGTACAGTTTAATTTTGGACTTAAATTATGTATAGACTTGAAAATGACTCTTTTGAAAATGAAGAGCCTGCGTAAGTTTAGAAATGCACAGACTTAGCGAAATTCTACTGGAAAGGTTATTATTAATGGTAGTCGTCAATTCATACTCTTACTTGATGTATAGATTCATTATATAACAGTCCAATAGATGGCTGTCCAGTTTATGCTTAGAAATAATAGGATGTCTTTCAGAATATACATGAGACACATTCTGTGTTCGTTTGAAAAAAAGGAGGGGAGAAGAATTAATTAAAAATAGGATACTCTCTACTGTCTCTATAAAGGCAAATGCCTTTGTCCTTACATTTAAACTGTCCAGTCTTCAGTACAATCCTAGATATCCTCATGTGTTCTCAAAGATTTTTGAAACAACTGACAAAGAATTAATCTCTAAAATATACAAGCAGCTCCTTCAGCTCAATTCCAGAAAAATAAATGACCCAATCAAAAAATGGGCCAAAGAACTAAACAGACATTTCTCCAAAGAAGACATACAGATGGCTAACAAACACATGAAAAAATGTTCAACATCCCTCATAATCAGAGAAATGCAAATCAAAACCACAATGAGATACCATTTCACACCAGTCAGAATGGCTGCTATCCAAAAGTCTACATGCAATAAATGCTGGAGAGGGTGTGGAGAGAAGGGAACCCTCTTACACTGTTGGTGGGAATGCAAACTAGTACAGCCACTATGGAGAACAGTGTGGAGATTCCTCAAAAAAATGGAAATAGAACTGCCATACAATCCAGCAATCGCACTCCTGGGCATACACACCGAGGAAACCAGAATTGAAAGAGACACATGTACTCCAATGTTCATTGCAGCACTGTTTATAATAGCCAGGACATGGAAGCAACCTAGATGTCCATCTGCAGACGAATGGATAAGAAAGCTTTGGTACATATACACAATGGAGTATTATTCAGCCATTAAAAAGAATGCATTTGAATCAGTTCTAATGAGGTGGATGAAACTGGAGCCTATTATACAGAGTGAAGTAAGGCAGAAAGAAAAATACAGTATACTAACGCATATATATGGAATTTAGAAAGATGGAAATGACAACCCTGTATACGAGACAGCAAAAGAGACACAGATGTATAGAACAGTATTTAGGACTCTGTGGGAGAGGGTGAGGGTGGGATGATTTGGGATAATGGCATTAAAACATGTATATTATCATATGTGAAATGAATCGCCAGTTCAGGGTCTATGCATGTTACAGGATGCTCGGGGCTGGTGTGCGGGGATGACCCAGAGGGAGGATAAGGGGAGGAGGGAGGTGGGAGGGGGATTCAGGAAGGGTAACTCATGTACACCCGGGGCAGATTCACGTCAATGTATGGCAAAACCAACCAATACAATATTGTAAAATAATTAGCCTCCAATAAAAATTTTAAAAAATTAAAAAAATAAATAAAGCAACCTTGACTGTTTAACAGGCTAGGAATGTACTTTCAAACAATAGTAACCAAGAAATCTAATTTGTGCAAAATTATAGTATGGTCTGTTTTTCAAATGCAAATACTTCTCTGAAAAGCATGCTAAAGTTGACATTCTTTTTGAACATCTTTTCTCTAATTATAATGAAAGATGAAATGTGTTTTTAATGAATGCTGAAACTGTTAAAACCAATATATAAACTATTTAATCCCCTTTGTCTGTTTCAAGCACATAAAATTCCTCATATGCATTTTATTTATTACTTTACAAATATATTGGTCATATTCATTTAAAAATGAGTTTCTCAGTATCAGAACATGTCTTGAATACCCAGCTCCATCTTACTCCACATGTGGTACTTCTGTACCTTAACTCATTATCAGTTTGACATGAGAGTAATAAGGTGAGGGAAAATAATGCATGCTTTGTATTTTTAAGCTTATAATTAATGTTTTCTACCATTTTCAGATGAATCCAAGGATTTAGTGTATATTAGTCCTGTGGCTATGAGCTCAAGCCCAGGAGTTGTGTTTGAATGTTGGACTATCCTGTGTTTGAATGTTGGACTATCTACTTGCTTACTACGTGACATTGGACTAACTACTAAATATTGTCCTTCAGATGTAGTAATAATAGTACTTCTACTATAGGTTGGGTTTAAAAGTGATATTCCATATAAAGTGTTACTTTCTCTAGCTTAATAGGATTTAGTTATCTCATTTCAAGTATGATCCTTAATCATGATTTCCTTAGATGTTTTCCATAGCACAGTAAGGGAGATAAGATGACTAAATAAAGACATGTCATTCAGGACAACACATAAAATGTAATTTTCCTTATGGAAACTTGTTTCACACCACCATTTGAGTAAGTGACAGAAGGAAGTTTTTATGAAGACATGGCCAACATGGGATTGATATCATCATGACTAAAAGTTATTGTGTGCATGATATCACATGGATGCCTATGAATGTTTCAAGCCAGAAGTGAACTCAGTTTGGATAATGCAATTGGATAACAGGCAAGAAACCAACAGAGGTAAATAGTATACAATAAAAGATTTTGTAACTAGAGAATAAGATTTAATTCTTCCTTGAAATGCATTGGAATACTGTAGCTCAAGCTTCCTATTATTTTGCTGTTTAAGCTTGTCCTCTGTCATCTATGTTACTTGGACAATTAATCAAGAATGCAGTTACCTAATAATAAATATTCTATTAGATTGAACTGTATGAATTGATGATAATTACCCACTTTAACCTATGAGAGCAATTAAACAGTAGCAACTCCCAATATATAACACATGTTAACTCTGAGTCTTAAAATAAATGACCAGATAAATACATGCACTCTCACTTTCTGATGTTTTTTAGTTTCCTCAAAGCACTTGGCCTTTTAAAAACAGCGTGTATTTATTTGGTAGAATACTTGCAATTTTGAGGGAAATATACAATACTTGTATTTTAGCTAGTGCCAACAAGGACATCTGCGCCAGAATTAATCTCTTTGACATAGCACTGTGTGAAAGCAATTTGTTTATCTCTTCTACAGTACATGTTTGTACAAAATTCTTTTGTTAATGTAACACATAGACTCATCTCTTTCATTAAGCGCTTTGAATGTAGTCAGATGTTGTGGTGATGAGGGAGTAACAGATCTAATACATTTTAAAAATAAAAAATAGCATAGCTAGTATTTCTTCTTTGGCACTTTCACTTCTTATAAGCATGTTCCATGGAATATTCTCTTATTCAATTTTCACATTTTTACTCCCATAAATTTTAGCAGGAGCTGAGAATATTAATGAGAACATCCTTTGACAGTATTTTTCCAACCTCTAAATTTGAAGCTGTCTACCTATTTGTTATTGGAAACAAACTATAACTTTGATGTGTTAATGATGTTAAGACATATACAATGCCTATTTTTAATACAAACAGTCTCCTATTTGTATTGTATATTACATTTTGTCCAAGGGAGATATTCAAATGCCATCTACAGAGATATTTATTTTTGGTTTGTGATACTTTATAATGTAAATAATTTGTTCTTAAATTGATGTTTAAATTTCTATAATAAAATGCATTCTAAAATGACTTCCAAATTAAACCGTTTTCTACTTTAATAAAAAGTAGATTTCTTCTATGTTTCTAGGTCTTAAATAGAAGATTGAAAGTGAATATAATATCCTTAATTTCATATACTATTAATTAGCACATCGCAAAATCCTGTTCCACTAAAAGTAAATTTCGTTGTCAGAAAGGATTCAATAAAATAAAGAGAAAGGAAAGGAAAAGGAGAAAGAAAGAAAAAAGAAAGGAAAGAAGAAAGGTAGAGAGTAAAGAATAGAAAGAGTGAAAAACAATAAAACTAAAGCAAACTCAAACCAATAAAAATGATGGCAGGAATTATACCCCAGTGTGTTGGACAGTTTAGTCTACATGTTTTCTGCCTTGACTGCCTCTGTGGTAGACTAGAAATGGCAGGTGACACTGACCTGGGTCATGCGTAGTAAGAGATGATAAATGATGGGACCAAAGCTCTCCCTTGTTGCCTTGGCAGGCCTTCACTCTGCATCACCTTGAATCCAACTTTTGTTTTTAGAGGAGAATTTTAGGTGAAAGCAGCAAATCTGAAGTTACAGCTAAATGTGAATCAGGGGGAATTACTATTGTGATGGCTACTTTTGCTTAGGTTTAATTTTCAGATATAAGCTGGATATTTGCTCAGGGAAGGTAATTTCAAAGATTTGGCTTACATTGTATTTTTTTTTCAACTCTTGATGGAACTGGAAATCCTACCAAAAACAAGACAAGGCTAAGATTTATGATCTCTAGACAGCTGACCAACTACTTTCTATTTGCTAACAAGTGAGTCATTTCATGTCTCACAGCCGTCCTATTCTCACATGTAAATAGATGCCTGTCTCATTGGTCTCATGGAAGTGTTGGGGTTTAGATGAAAGAATATGTGCAGAAGTTATTTAGCAGCTACCAAATAATAAGCAGATGAAAGGTGTGAGATTACAATTGTATTAATAGCTAACTTGAATCCATTGATCTATAAAACATTTTGAAAAAGCCAAGAAAGCATAAATTCACAGAAAGTGAACTAAATCATTTGAACTCTTAAAAAATCTGTATTCTCGGGGACTGTATATGTATTTTAAAGATACAGTTCATGGCTCTGAGTCTTAAACATAATTTACCCAATATACTTAAAAAATACCCTGACTATATTGCTTATGATTCAATGTAAGTGCATTTTCACAAACCTGCTGACTCTGGTGAAGAGATCAGCATGAAGTAGGACTACCCAACTATCATGTTCATTCAGAATATATATTTGCCTTTGCTGTGAGAGCTGTGTTACTTACTGCTTACATAACTTTGGGCAATACTATGGACTGCATGCTTGTATCTCATCAAAATCCGTATATTGAAGCCCTAATAACCCATGTGATGCTGTCTGGAGATGTCGCTTTGGGAGGTAATTAGAGATACCAAGGAAATACTTCATGCAAACATGGGCTCAATAAAGGACAAAAATGGTATGGACCTAACAGAAGCAGAAGATATTAAGAAGAAGTGGCAAGAATACACAGAAGAACTGTACAAAAAAGATCTTCAAGATCAAGAAAATCACGATGCAATGATCACTCACCTAAAGTCAGACATCTTTGAATGTGAAGTCAAGTGGGCCTTAGAGCATCACTACGAACAAAGCTAGTGGAGGTGAAGGAATTCCAATTGAGCTATTTCAAATCCTGAAAGATGATGCTGTGAAAGTGCTGCACTCAATATGCCAGTAAATTTGGAAAACTCAGCAGTGGCCACAGGACTGGAAAACATCAGTCTTCATTCCAATCCCAAAGAAAGGCAAGGCCAAAGAATGCTCAAACTACCGCACAATTGCACTCATCTCACATGCTAGTAAAGTGATGCTCAAAATTCTCCAAGCCAGGCTTCAGCAAAACGTGCCGTGAACTTCCAGATGCTCAAGCTGGTTTTAGAAAAGGCAGAGGAACCAGAGATCAAGTGGCCAACATCTGCTGGATCATGGAAAAAGCAACAGAGTTCCATAAAAACATCTATTTCTGTTTTATTGACCATGCTAAAGCCTTTGACTGTGTGGATCACAATAAACTGTGGAACATTCTGAAAGAGATGGGAATACCAGACCACCTGACCTGACTCTTGAGAAACCTCTATGCAGACCAGGAAGCAACAGTTAGAATTGAACATGAAACAACAGACTGGATCCAAGTAGGAAAAGGAGTACGTCAAGGTTGTATATTGTCACCCTGCTTCTTTAACTTATATGCAGAGTACATCATGAAGAATGCTGGGCTGGAAGAAGCACAGGTGGAATCAAGATTGCCGGGAGAAATATCAATAACCTCAGATATGCAGATGACACCACCCTAATGGCAGAAAGTGAAGAGGAACTAAAAAGCCTCTTGATGAAAGTGAAAGAGGAGAGTGAAAAAGTTGGCTTGAAGCTCAACATTCAGAAAACTAAGATCATGGCATCTGATCCCATCACTTCATGGGAAATAGATGGAGAAACAGTGGAAACAGTGTCAGACTTTATGTTTTTCGGGCTCCAAAATCACTGCAGTTACTGATTGCAGCCATGAAATTAAAAGACACTTACTTGTTGGAAGGAAAGTTATGACCAACCTAGATAGCATATTAAAAAGCAGAGACATTACTTTGCCAACCAAGGTCCGTCTAGTCAAGGCTATGGTTTTTTCTGTGGTCATGTATGGATGTGAGAGTTGGACTGTGAAGAAAGCTGATCACCGAAGAATTGATGCTTTTGAACTGTGGTGTTGGAGAAGACTCTTGAGAGTCCCTTGGACTGCAGAGAGATCCAACCAGTTCATTCTAAAGGAGATCAGTCCTGGGTGTTCATTGGAAGGACTGATGCTAAAGCTGAAACTCCAATACTTTGGCCACCTCATGTGACGAGTTGACTTACTGGAAACTACTCTGATGCTGGGAGAGATTGGGAGCAGGAGGAGAAGGGGATGACAGAGAAGGAGATGGCTGGATGGCATCACCGACTCTGTGGACATGAGTTTGAGTGAACTCCGGGAGTTGGTGATGGACAGGGAGGCCTGGGGTGCTGTGATTCATGGGGTCGCAAAGAGTCGGACACGACTGAGTGACTGAACTGAACTGAATTGAATTGTGTGTGCACTGCTGCACTCATTGCCCTTGATCCTGTAGCAGGCCACTGATGACCCACGCCTCCGCCAGAGATTCCTGGACACTCAAGTCTGAATCAGTCTCTTGTGGGGTCACTGCTCCTTTCTCCTCAGTCCTGGTGTGTACAGGTTTTGTTTGTGCCCTGCAAGAGTCCGTTTCCCCAGTCCTATGTAAGTTCTTGTGGTTCTATGGTGGGGTTAATGGCAACCGTCTCCAAGAAGGCTTATGCCACACCCAGGTCTGCTGAACCCAAAGCCTCTGCCCCTGTGGCAGGTCACTGCTGATCGATACCTCTGCAGGAGACACTCAAGCACTAAAAGGCAGATCTGGCTCAGTCTCTGTGGGTCTCCTGGTATGCAAAAAGTTTTGTTTGAGCCCTCTAAGCATTTCTGGTGAGTATGGAGTTTGATTCTAAACTTGATTTATCCACTCCTACCGTCCTGCTGGGACTTCTTCTTTGTCCTTGGAAGTGGGGTATCTCATTTTGATGGGCTCCAGCATTCTCCTGTGGATGGTTATTCAGCACCAAGTTGTAATTTTGGAGTTCTTGCAGGAGAAGATGAGCGCATGTTATTCTACTCTGCAATGTTCAGTAATCTATCTGTTTCTTTTTATATAGACACTAATCTCATCACTAGGGCTCCACCCTTCTGATCTAGTTCAGTTCAGTTCAGTTCAGTCAATCAGTTATGTCTGACTCTTTGTGATCCCATGAATCACAGCACGCCAGGCCTCCCTGTCCATCACCAACTCCCAGAGTTCACTCAAACTCATGTCCATCGAGTCGGTGATGCCATCCAGCCATCTCATTCTCTGCTGTCCCCCTCTCCTCCTTCCCCCAATCCCTCCCAACATCAGAGTCTTTTCCAGTGAGTCAACTCTTCACATGAGGTGGTCAAAGTATTGGAGTTTCAGCTTTAGCATCAGTCCTTCCAGTGAACACCCAGGACTGATCTCCTTTAGAATGGACGGGTTGCAGTCCAAGGGACTCTCAAGAGTCTTCTCCAGCACCACAGTTCAAAAGCATCAATTCTTCGGCGATCAGCTTTCTTCACAGTCCAACTCTCACATCCATACATGACCATGTGAAAAACCATAGCCTTGACTAGACGGACCTTGGTTGGCAAAGTAATGTCTCTGCTTTTTAATATGCTATCTAGGTTGGTCATAACTTTCCTTCCAAGGAGTAAGTGTCTTTTAATTTCATGGCTGCAATCAGTAACTGCAGTGATTTTGGAGCCCAAAAACATAAAGTCTGACAGTGTTTCCACTGTTTCTCCATCTATTTCCCATGAAGTGATGGGACCAGATGCCATGATCTTAGTTCTCTGAATGTTGAGCTTCAGGAAACTTCTTCACTCTCCTCTTTCACTTTCATCAAGAGGCTTTTTAGTTCCTCTTCACTTTCTGCCATTAGGGTGGTGTCATCTGCATATCTGAGGTTATTGATATTTCTCCCGGCAATCTTGATTCCAGCTTGTGCTTCTTCCAGCCCAGCAGTCCTCATGATGTACTATGCATATAAGTTAAATAAGCAGGATGACAATATACAACTTTGACGTACTCCTTTTCCTATTTGGAACCAGTCTGTTGTTTCATGTCCAGTTCTAACTGTTGCTTCCTGGTCTGCATAGAGGTTTCTCAAGAGTCAGGTCAGGTGGTCTGGTATTCCCATCTCTTTCAGAATTTTCCACAGTTTATTGTGATCCACACAGTCAAAGAATTTGGCATAGTCAATGAAGTAGAAATAGATGTTTTTCTGGAACTCTCTTGCTTTCTCCATTTTCCAGTGGATGTTGGCAATTTGATCTCTGGTGCCTCTGCCTTTTCTAAAACCTGCTTGAACATTTGGAATTTCACGGTTCACATATTGCTGAAGCCTGGCTTGGAGAATTTTGCGCATGACTTTACTAGCGTGTGAGATGAGTGCAATTGTGCGGTAGTTTGAGCATTCTTTGGCATTGCCTTTCTTCGGGATAGGAATGTCTTTTGAAGGAGGTTGACCTTATCTTCATTACCTCCACCATAGTTTGGCCTCAGGTCAAACAAAAGGTAGAGAACACAGCCCCTCCCATCAACAGAAAATTGGACTAAAAATTTACAGAGCATGGCCCCAGTTAGAGCAAGACCACGTTTTCCCCTCAGTCAGTCTCTCCCATCAGGAAGCATCCATAAGACTCTTATCCTTACCCATCAGAGGGAGGAAAGAATGAAAACCACAATCATGGAAAACTAATCAAATTGATCTCATGGACCACAGTTCAGTTCAGTTCAGTTCAGTCGCTCAGTCATGTCCGAATCTTTCCATCCCCATGAATCACAGTACGCCAGGCCTCCCTGTCCATCACCAACTCCCAGAGTTCACTCAAACTCATGTCCATTAAGTCGGTGATGCCATCCAGCCATCTCATTCTCTGCCATCCCCCTCTCCTCCTTCCCCTAATCCCTCCCAGCTTCAGAGTCTTTTCCAGTGAGTCAACTCTTCACATGAGGTGGTCAAAGTATTGGAGTTTCAGCTTTAGCATCAGTCCTTCCAATGAACGCCCAGGATTGATCTCTTTTAGAATGGACTGGTTGGATCTCCCTGCAGTCCAAGGGACTCTCAAGAGTTTTCACTAACACCTTAATTCAAAAGCATCAATTCTTCGGCAATCAGCTTTCTTCACAGTCCAACTCTCACATCCATATATGACCACTGGAAAAACCATAGCCTTGGCTAGGCAGACCTTTGTTGGCAAAGTCATGTCTCTGCTTTTTAATATGCTGTCTAGGTTGGTCATAACTTTCCTTCCAACAAGTAAGTGTCTTTTAATTTCATGGCTGCAATCAGTAACTGCAGTGATTTTGGAGCCCAAAAACATAGTCTGACACTGTTTTCATTGTATCCCCATCCTTTTCCCATGAAGTGATGGGACCAGATGCCATGATCTTAGTTTTCTGAATGTTGAGCTTCAAGAAACTTCTTCACTCTCCTCTTTCACTTTCATCAAGAGGTTTTTTAGTTCCTCTTCACTTTCTGCCATAAGGGTGGTGTCATCTGCATGTCTGAGGTTATTGATATTTCTCCCAGCAATCTTGATTCCAACTTGTGCTTCTTCCAGCCCAGCATTCGTCAGGAAATACTCTGCATATAAGTTAAATAAGCAGAGTGACAATATACAACCTTGACATACTCCTTTTCCTATTTGAACCAGTTTGTTGTTCCTTGTCCAGTTCTGACTGTTGCTTCCTGACCTACATACAGGTTTCTCAAGAGTCAGGTCAGGTGGTCTGGAATTCCCATCTCTTTCAGAATTTTCCATGGTTTATTGTGATCCACACAACTGAAGGCTTTAGCATAGTCAATAAAGCAGAAATAGATGTTTTTATGGAACTCTCTTGTTTTTTCCATGATCCAGCGGATATTGGCAATTTAATCTCTGGTTCCTCTGCCTTTTCTAAAATGAGCTCGAACATCTGGAAGTTCACGGTTCACGTACTGCTGAAGCCTGGCTTGGAGAATTTTGAGCATGACTTTACTAGCATGTGAGATGAGTGCAGTTGTGTGGTAGTTTGAGCATTCTTTGGCATTGCCTTTCTTTGCGATTGGGATGAAGACTGACCTTTTCCAGTCCTGTGGCCATTGGTGTGTTTTCCAAATTTACTGGCATATTGAGTGCAGCACTTTCACAGCACCGTCTTTCAGGATTTGAAATAGCTCAAGTGGAATTCCATCACCTCCACTAGCTTTGTTCATAGTGATGCTTTGTAAGGCCCACTTGACTTCACATAACAAGATGTCTGGCTCTAGGTGAGTGATCACACCATCGTGATTATCTTGATCATGAAGATCTTTTTTGTACAGTTCTTCTGTGTATTCTTGCTACTTCTTCTTAATATCTTCTGCTTCTGTTAGGTTCAAGCCATTTCTGTCCTTTATCGAGCCCATCTTTGCATGAAATGTTCCCTTGGTATCTCTATTTTTCTTGAAGAGATCTCTAGTTGTTCCTATTCTGTTGTTTCCCTCTATTTCTTTGCATTGATCACTGAGGAATGCTTTCTTATCTCTCCTTGCTATTCTTTGGAACTCTGCATTCGGATGCTTATATCTTTCCTTTTCTCCTTTGCTTTTTGCTTCTCTTCTTCTCACAGCTATTTGTAAGGCCTCCTCAGACAGCCATTTTGCTTTTTTGCATTTCTTTTCCATGGGGATTGTCTTGGTCCCTGTCTCCTGTACAATGTCAAGAACCTCTGTCCATTGTTCATCAGGCACTCTATCAGATCTAGTCCCTTAAATCTATTTCTCACTTCCACTGTATAATCATAAGGGATTTGATTTAGGTCATATCTGAATGGTCTAGTGGTTTTCCCTACTTTCTTCAATTTAAGTCTGAATTTGGCATAAGGAGTTCATGATCTGAGCCACAGTCAGCTCCTGGTCTTGTTTTTACTAACTGTATAGAGCTTCTCCATCTTTGGCTGCAAAGAATATAATCAATCTGATTTCGGTGTTGACCCTCTGGTGATGTCCATGTGTAGAGTCTTCTCTAGTGTTGTTGGAAGAGGGTGTTTACTATGACCAGTGTGTTCTCTTGGCAAAAATTCCATTAGCCTTTGCCCTGCTTCATTCCGTGCTCCAAGGCCAAATTTGCCTGTTACTCCAGGTTTTTCTTGACTTCCTACTTTTGCATTCCAGTCCCCTATAATGAAAAAGACATCTTTTTTGGGTATTAGTTCTAAAACATCTTGTAGGTCTTTATAGAACTGTTCCAACTTCGGCTTCTTTAGCATTACTGGTTGGGGCATAGGTTTGGATTACTATAATATTGAATGGTTTGCCTTGGAAACGAAGAGATCATTCTGTTGTTTTTGAGGCTGAATCCAAGTACTGCATTTTGGACTCTTTTGTTGACCATGATGGCTATTCCATTTCTTCTAAGGGATTCCTGCCCACAGTAGTAGATATAATGGTCATCTGAGTTAAATTCACCCATTCCAGTCTGTTTTAGTTCACTGATTCCTAGAATGTCTACGTTCACTCTTGCCATCTCCTGTTTGACCACTTCCAATTTGCCTTGATTCATGGACCTAACATTCCAGGTTCCTATGCAATATTGCTCATCGGACCTTGCTTCTATCAACAGTCACATCCACAACTGGGTATTCTTTTTGCTTTGACTCCATCCCTTCATTCTTTCTGGAGTTATTTCTCCACTGAGCTCCAGTAGCATACTGGGCACCTACCAACCTGGGGAATTCCTCATTCAGTATCCTATCATTTTGCCTTTTGATACTGTTCATGGGGTTCTCAAGGCAAGTATACTGAAGTGGTTTGCCATTCCCTTCTCCAGTGGACCACATTCTGTCAGACCTATCCATCATGACCCATCCGTCTTGGGTGTCCCCACATGGCATGGCTTAGTTTCATTGAGTTAGACAAGGCTGTGATTCGTGTGATCAGGTCGACTAGTTTTCTGTGATTATGATTTTGCCCTCTGATGCCCTCTTGCACTACCTACCGTCTTATTTAGATTTCTCTTACCTTGGTCATGGGGTATCTCTTCACGGCTTTTCCAGCAAAGCGCAGTCGCTGCACCTTACCTTGGACGAGGGGTATCTTCTCACGGCCGCCCCTCCTGACCTTGAATGTGGAGTAGCTCCTCTTGGCCCTACTGCACCCGTGCAGCTGCCACCACTTGGACGTGGGTTTGTTCCTCTTGGCCGCCAGCCCTGACCTCGGGCGTGATGTAGCTCCACTCAGCGCCGCTTTTGCATGCTCGGAGCCAGGGGCGTCGCCACAACCTTGTCTAACTCAGTGAAACTATGAGCCATGCCGTGTAGGCCCACCAAAGACGGATGGGTAATGGTGGTGAGTTCTGGTAAAATGTGGTCCACTGGAGAAGGGAATGGGAAACCACTTCAGTATTCTTGCCTTGAGAACCCCATGAACAGTATGAAAAGGCAAAAAATGACACTGAGAGATGAACTCCCCGGGTCAGTAGGTGCCCAACATGCTACTGGAGAAGAGTGGAAAAGTAACTCCAGAAAGAATGAAGAAATGGAGCCAAAATATATCAGCATTCGGTTGTGTATGTGACTGGTGATGGAAGTAAAGTCCAATGCTGTAAAGAACAATATTGCATAAGAACCTGGAATATTAGGTCCACGAATCAAGGTAAACTAGAAGTGGTCAGACAGGAAATGGCAAGAGTGAACATCGACATCTCAGGAATCAGCGAACTAAAATGCACTGGAGTGGGCGAATTTAACTCAAAGATCATTATATCTGCTACTGTGGGCAAGAATCTCTTAGAAGAAATGGAGTAGCCCTCAAATGGAGCTCTTGGGTGCAATCTGAAAAACAACAGAATGATCTCTGTTTGTTTCCAAGGCAAACCATTCATTATCACAGTCATCCAAGTCTATGCCCTAACCAGTAATGCTGAAGCTGAAGTTGAACAGTTCTATGAAAACCTACAGGACTTTCTAGAGCTAACAACCAAAGATGTCATTTTTATTATAGGGTACTGGAATGCAAAAGTAGGAAGTCAAGAGATACCTGGAGTAACAGGCAAGTTTGGCCTTGAAGTACAAATTGAAGTGGGGCAAAGTTTAATAGAGTTTTGCCAAGAGAACTCACTGGTCATAGCAAAAACCCTCTTGCAACAACACAAGTGAAGACTGTACACATAGACATCACCAGACGGTCAATACCAAAATCAGATTGATTATATTCTTTGCAGTCAAAGATGGAGAAGCTCTATACAATCAGCAAAAACAAGACTGGAAACAGACTGTGGCTCAGATCATGAATTCCTTATTGAAAAATTCAGATTTAAATTGAAAAATGTATGGAAAACCACTAGACCATTCAGGTATGACCTAAATCAAATCCCTTATGATTATACAGTGGAAGTGACAAATAGATTCAAGGGATTAGATCTGATAGAGTGCCTGAAAAACTATGAACAGAGGTTCTTGACATTATATAGTAGGCAGTGATAAAGACCATCCCCAAGAAAAGGAAATGTGAAAAAGCAAAATGATTGTCTGAGGAGGCCTTACCAATAGCTGAGAAAAGAAGAGAAGCAAAAGGCAAAGGAGAAAAGGAAAGATATACCCATTTGTATGCAGAGTTCCAAAGAATAGAAAGAGAGATAAGAAAGCCTTCCTCAGTGATCAGTGAAATGAAATAGAGGAAAACAATAGAATGGGAAAGACAAGAGATCGCTTCAAAAAAATTAGAGATACCAACGAACATTTCATGCAACGATAGGCACAATAAAGGACAGGAATAGTATGGGCCTAACAGAAACAGAAAATATTAGAGGTGGCAAGAATACACAGAAGAAATATACAAAAAAGATCTTCATGACTGAGATAACCACGATGGTATGATTAGCCAGCTAGAGCCAGAGATCATGGAATGCAAAGTGAAGTGGGGCCTTAGGAAACATAACTACAAACAAAGCTAGTGGAGGTGATGGAATTCCAGTTGGGCCATTTCAAATCCAAAAAGATGATGTTGTGAAAGTGCTGCACTCAATATGCCAGCTTATTTGGAAAACCCAGCAGGGGTCACAGGACTGGAAAATGTCAGTTTTCATTCCAATCCCAAAGAAAGTCAATGCCAAAGAATGCTCAAACAACAACACAATTGCCCTCATCTCACACACTAGCAAAGAAATGCTCAAAATTCTCCGATCAGGCTTCAACAGTACATGAACCGTGAACTTCCAGATATTCAAGCTGGATTTAGAAAACACAGAGGAAACAGAGATCAAATTGCCAACATCCACTGGATCATCAAAAAAGCAAAAAAGTTACAGAAAAACATCTACTTCTGCTTTATTGACTATGCTAAAGCCTTTGACTGTGTGGATCACAACAAACTGTGGAAAATTCTTAAAGAGATGGGAATGCCAGACCACCTTACCTGCCCCCTGAGAAATCTGTGTGCAGGTCAAGAAGCAACAGTTTGAACTGGACATGGAACAGCAGACTGATTCCAAATCGGGAAAAGAGTATGTTAAGCCTGTATATTGTCACTCTGCTTATTTAACTTATATGCAGAATACATCATGCGAAATGCCGGGCTTGGTGAAGCACAAGCTAGAATCAAGATTGCTGGGAGAAATATCAGTAACCTCAGATATGCAGATGACATCACCGTTATGGCAGAAAGTGAAGAAGAATTAAAAAGCCTCTTGATGAATGTGAAAGAGGAGAGTGAAAATGTTGGCTTAAAGCTCAACATTCAGAAAACAAAGATCATGGCATCTGGTCCCATCACTTCATGGGAAATAGATGGGGAAACAGTGGAAACAGTGTCAAACTTTATTTTTTGGGCTCCAAAATCACTTCGGATGCTGATTGCAGCCATGAAATTAAAAGACGCTTACTCCTTGGAAGGAAAGTTATGACCAACCTAGACAGCATATTAAAAAGCAGAGACATTAGTTTGTGAACAAAGGTCCGTCGTGTCAAGGCTCTGGTTTTTCCAATAGTCATGTATGGATGTGTGAGTTGGACTGTAAAGATAGCTGAGTGCCAAAGAATTGATGCTTTTGAACTGTAGTGTTGGAGAAGACTCTTGAGAGTCCCTTGGACTGCAAGGAGATCCAACCAGTCCATCCTAAAGGAAATCAGTCCTGGATATTCTTTGGAAGGACTAATGTTGAAGCTGAAACTCCAGTACTTTGGCCACCTGATACGAAGAACTGACTCATTGGAAAAGCCCCTGATTTTGGGGAAGAGTGAAGGCAGGAGGAGAAGGGAATGACAGAGGATGAGATGGTTGGATGGCATCACCAACTCAATGGACATGAGTTTGAGCAAGTTTTCAGAGTTGGTGATGGAAAGGGAAGCCTGTTCTGTTGCATTCCATGGGGTCACAAAGAGTTGGACATGACTGAGAGACTGAACCTACCAACTAAAGAAGAAACAAGGGAGCTTTATTTTCTTGTTTTCAGTCTTGTGAGTGTGCAATTAGAGTACTGCCTTTTGTAAACCAGGCAGAGGGATCATGCTAGAACTGGGCCATGCTGGCACCCTGATCTTGGACTGTCAAATCTGCAGGTAGAAATACATTTTTGTTGTGAAAACCACCAAGTTTGAGTTAATAGCAACCCAAATTGACTAAGATGGGCAAATTCCTCTATTGTTCTTTCATTCATGCTTGCTTTCTTCCTTCTTTCAATATTAAGTGTCTATTATGCCAGATAATGGTCACAGCTTTAGGACTAAAAATCAACCAGATTGAAATTGTCCTTCCTTCTGAAATTCTAATGTTAGTTATAGGAAAGCATACAATAAGCAAATAAAATTAAATAGTGATTCATACTGGAAAAATATAAATGTGGGTTTCAATAGAGAATGGTCATAGTATTTATTAATTACTACTATAATATATATTATATATACATATATTGCTACTAATTGTATCAGTTCAGTTCAGTCGTTCAGTTGTGTCCGACTCTTTGCAACCCCATGAATCACAGCACGCCAGGCCTCCCTGTCCATCACCAACTCCCGGAGTTCACTCAAAATAGTCAGAGTTAATAAAACTGCAAGATTATTTGGCCACTGTCCACATTAATGATGTCTAATCCAAGAGCATTCAGTTCAGTTCCATTCAGTCACTCAGTCATGTCTGATTCTGTAATGCCATAGACAGCAGCATTCCAGGCTTCCCTGTCCATCAGGGAAGCAAAGTCACCAACTCCGGAAGCTTGCTCAAACTCACGTCCATTGAGTTGGTGATGCCATTCAACCATGTCATCATCTGTCATCCCCTTCTTCATGGCTTTGAGAGATTTAAAAGTCAAAATTTTCAGAAAATACCTCCCTAAGAGTTGGGGAAATGAATCCAAACCCAGTGGCAACTGTAAATGTGGTGTTTTTGATGGAATTAAAGGTTAGGACCTTTCCAAGGCATGGTCAGAATAAAGCAATGCTTTCTAAGATGTGAGACAGGTCCACTGATGCTTTTCAGTGTGTTTTTATAATGACTTATCCTATTAAGTGTTAAAGTAATAATAATAATAGTGGCTAACCCTTATTGAATATTTAAATATTGAATATTTGTAGTAAATATTCAATAAGGGTTAGCCATTAATTTATGTTGATTAGTTTACCCAACAACTCTCAGGGAGGTATTTTCTGAAAATTTCAACTTTTACTTTTATATCTCTCAAGGCCTTAATAAAATCACTCCTGTCGGTGAGCCCTGGGAAAGTTCCTCTTATTCCTTTTCCAAGATGAAGTTAAAAGTTGAGAGTATCTAACTGTCATCTGCTGCTCACAGCCTTGGTGCTCCCGGCTCAGCATCTGAAATGAACACATTCACCACTGTAGTTCGGTTGATGCATCAATCATGACATTTGAGTCTTACAGATTAAGGGAAGAAGCAACCCTGATGTGCTGCTTGTATTAAGTTTCCTGGCACATTTATTTTTGATTTATTGAATATAAGATTGCAGGTCTTCAATTTACATGTTCCTGGTAAATAGATAGTATCAGAAGGTTGTGTCTTAGCACGTCTGGGGTTGTATGTACATGAAACAAAGGCAAATTCAAATGGCAAAGCTCAGAGAAGGAAACTAAAGACAGAGCATAACTGTTTAACCTGAAAATGTTCTTCCCTTTCTGTCGCAGAAGTGTCAGAATACAAAGTGGCCTCATTTAAAACTATCATGTAGGTTATTTCCAAAGTTACTCATTGACAGTATTATTTTGTTTATGCCTGGATTGAAAGCAATGGCTAGGTTTAAAAAAATATATATTCTTTATTGTGAAAGATAAAATGACAAAGAGATGTTTTTTTCCTAATTCGTGTCAGTGTTTTAATAGTGCTATGATGAATGCAACCAGAAAAGTGAGAACGAATTCCCTCATTAAAACCATTCACAAAAGAAGGTTCTTTCTTTTTTTTTCCCCCATTCAGTTAAGAAGTACTATGTAGATAATAGAATTACCTATTTTTATGAAGTTTCTTATTTTGTTATTGAATAATTACTTAGATGATTCTATTCTTACTAACCTCTGCCATTTAGGAGTTCAACTATCTGAGCCAAGTACAACCTATCAGACTCAGTTTCCTCAACTGGAAAATGGGCCTAATAGTAATTGAGTTAACAGCTGTCTTGTAGATTTGCTAAGGGAATTGAATGAGAAATTTTATGTGAAACTAGTTTGTAAATTCTATAGGACTATAAAATGTACAGCAATATTGTAATACATAAATTATATAAACATATAAATTATATCATTTATATAAATTACCACATATTACGGTGAATTAATGACCGTCACTATTTCCATATAGCTTCACACATTTAAAGAGTGACCAAGATGCATAAACACTCTTTCAATTTCAAACTTAATCATCCACATATATCTACAAGGGCACTGATATATAGTTGTTCTACTGCTTTGCTCTTTAATACTATTTCTGATTTATTTGTGATCAACATGGATTTTAATACTGAATTGACTAGTACAGTTGCTTCAAATTTTAACTTCTTATTTTGTACTTTCGAAATAGCTTTTGCCAAAGTAGCCTTGTTAAATTGGGCTATATAAACATGCAATTATTTATACCAACTCACATTAGGTCCACACTTTAAGGACTGCCAATTTTCCACCAATGTAATTATAGCTGTAACAGGTCTTCAGTTATTTGAACTAAAGAGTTCAGTGTCTTGGAATCATACTTTTGGTTTTTCCTTGTAAGTTATACATTCATTAGATTTTTAAAGGTAAAATTACTTTGTATATATATTATATATACAGACATTTAAACTGGGTATGAAATGTATTCACAATTCTTAAATCGTTGATAATTCTGAGCTTGAATATGTTTCAGAAACAGTAAATGAAACTTTCACTTAGAAAAGATGTTCTTCATACTTTAAAATAACTTTAATTTCCTTGGAGTTGAGTACTGTGTAATTAAGTAATCCCTGTTATACAGGGAAAAAAGTGTTAGATGTAAATACATAATTCTGCTACCACAGTTAACAGAAATGTTATCATTAAGTGTTTTCTACATTTTGAGGAAGGTAATAAATATTCCCAGTTCTCTATGTCTGTCCTTTTTTAATTTTTTTTGAAAGAAGCATTCAACATATTGACTATCCAGTTCTAGCAGGGAAATAGAAAAACACAGAACACATAGTATCAAATACTTTTTTGAGGGCAAACTTATTTGTCAATTCATGGGGTCGTGGAGAGTCGGACATGACTGAGCAACTGAACTGAACTGAACTAAGTCTCACTATCATAAAGCAACTCTGATAGCTCTCATAATTCTTAGTTCTCTAAGTTGAAATAGATGCACTTTTCAAAGTGTCAATTCTCAAGTTGATCTCTGTTTTGTTTTGTTTTTTTTAATGGATAATTTCCATGAACTCATTCAACTTCCTATATGGGGCATAGCTAGTTTCTGGTGAATGGACTTGGTAATAAGTTTGATCTCTTGACTACTTCTAAATCATCAATACAGTTCACATACTTGTGTCTAGGTAAACTCAACACCCACTGAATTTAGAGTATGTTTTCACCATTAATTCTGGCAAAAAATTTTATAGCAGTGTGGAATGTTGGCAAAACTAGACTTTTCAGAGTAGATCAAAGAATTGTGTGTCTGAGAAAGGAAAAGTTGACATGATGTACTGTTACAATTCAGAACCAAATATGTACATCAGACCCATTTTCAACAAGCCCTAGCCACCTTCACAATGTGTCTGATTTTGATCAAACTTTTTTTTTTCCTTTTTTCCCCTTTTTTTGGTCTCTTTTCCTCTTTTCCCCTCCAGAACTTGGCCTTACTTATATCTCTTAAATTTTTCTCAGAACAAAATTCCTGAACAAAAGTTATGAAGCTCCATTAATTACTAATTCAACATATTTAATTAAGCAATTTTTATGAAAAATCAAAAGGGGAAAGAATATGCTAGAAAAATACTTGTGGGTCTATTTGTTTTTCCAACATCTCCTGAGTGAATTGTCTTGATTGTGTTTGATAAATCATTTGGAGGCATACATAAAAGAAATCTGACGTAATGATTTATAGGCAGAGACAATATTTATGCTCAAATTTGAGCTAATTTTCTCTATGGTTTTGTTGCTTTCCACTTGTAAAAGATTACGTTTAATTCATTCAATTCAGATGATTTCAGACTTTGTCCCTGTAAGTAATATTAATTGTATTTGAATTGCAAATGACCACATAATCTCATTTTAAATTTCAAGCCCGAGGACCAAAGCCTGAGTACTAAAATCCAAACAGATGTTCAACATGAAGAATGTTTACAGACTTACTGAATGAAATGTTTTTGGTCACTAAACTTTTTTGGCATTAACAAAACGTTTTTAAGAAAAGAAACCCATTTTTGTGTGTTGCCTCATTTACACAGCAATTGTGTGTGCAATGGATTATTATAACTTTTCAGTTTCTATATTACAGAGTTTGTGAGATACAGAATTGTTTTTGTAAAGTAAAATGCTCAATTTTTACTTATTAGAGGTGAAAGGGACTAGTTTTACCCTCCAGTCTTAAGCAAATTTTTAGTGACTTAGGGGAAGAAAATAATGTTTTTTCAAATATTGGACAACAATGAAGTTTGTAATACTGGAGAAGAGGATAATGAGAAACTTTAGTCCTACAATTACCCCAACTTACTGCCTAGGGAGTTTCCATTCATTCCTTAGGAGAGAATGCAAGCAAAACTATGCAATTACCTTATACCAAGGAGACAAGACAAGATTCAAAGATTTGATAGGACAAGGAGCTGGGGTTCCTAGGACAGAATGGGGTGGTGGGGCAGGGGTAGTGGAGAAAGGCGCAGAGAGAGAATTAGCTCCAGAGATCTACCAAAAGTTCCCTCCTCTTAAGTCTTTAGCTAAATACTGATCAGTGCATGAATCTGAGAAAACTGCCAAGCCAGGGACAGAACTACTTATAAAGTGGATACAGAGAAGTCCTTAAGAGTTGACATTCTCAACAGTCAAGTTGGAAAAATCTTATAAAACATGGTTGATTGTGTACAGTGTTAGAAAACTGTATTGCTTAAGTAGTGGTGAAAAATTAGGCTTGGACTAAAAAGGCTTTTTGTTCCCAACTAGCAAAGCTCAGAAGCAAATTTCAAAAAAGATCAGACTATTCCCACGTGACTTGAGCATTACAGAAATAAAAGTTTGAATACTTAAAAAAAAAAAAAAAGAATATTTGAAGAAAAAATCAGAAAATTTTCCAGAAAAGAAAAAAGAAGCTCCATGAACAAAGCACAGGAAAATTAAGACAACTTTGAAAAGACATATCATAATCAAATTGATTAATAATACCAATAACAAAGAGAAAAATCTTAAAGACAGCTTGAGAAAAAAGATATGTACATACAAAGAAATAGAGATAGGATGACAAATTGTTTCAATCAGGAAACCATACAAAACAACATTCTAATGTACTGAAAGAAAATAAAATTGTCAATCTGGAAGTTTATATCCAATATAAAACCTTTCAAACACTAAGACATATTTTTCTAGGATCAGTTCAGTTCAGTCACTCAGTCGTGTCCGACTCTTCGCGACCCCATGAATCACAGCACGCCAGGCCTCCCTGTCCATCACCAACTCCCGGAGTTCACTCAAAATCATGTCCACAGAGTCGGTGATGCCATCCAGCCATCTCATTCTCGGTCGTCCCCTTCTTCTCCCGCCCTCAACCCCTCCCAGCATCAGAGTCTTTTCCAGTGAGTCAACTTGTCGCATGAGGTGGCCAAAGTATTGGAGTTTCAGCTTCAGCATAGTCCTTCCAATGAACACCCAGGATCGATCTCCCTTAGAATGGACTGGTTGGATCTCCTTGCAGTCCAAGGGACTCTCAAGAGTCTTCTCCAACACCACAGTTCAAAAGCATCAATTCTTCGGCGATCAGCTTTCTTCACAGTCCAACTCTCACATCCATACATGACCACGGGAAAAACCATAGCCTTGACTAGATGGACCTTGGTTGGCAAAGTAATGTCTCTGCTTTTTAATATATTATCAAGGTTGGTCATAACTTTCCTTCCAAAGAGTAAGCGTCTTTTAATTTCATGGCTGCAATCAGCATCTGCAGTGATTTTGGGGCCCCAAAAAACAAAGTCTGACACTGTTTCCACTGTTTTTCCATCTATTTCCCATGAAGTGATGGGACCAGATGCCATGATCTTTGTTTTCTGAAGGTTGAGCTTCAACCCAACCTTTTCACTCTCCTCTTTCACATTCATCAAGAGGCTTTTGAGTTCCTCTTCACTTTCTGCCATAAGGGTAGTGTCATCAGCATATCTGAGATTATTGATATTTCTCCCAGCAATCTTGATTCCAGCTTGTGCTTCTTCCAGCCCAGCATTCCTCATGATGTACTCTGCATATAAGTTAAATAAGCAAGGTGACAATATACAGCCTTGACGCACTCCTTTTCCTGTTTGGAACCAGTCTGTTGTTCCATGTCCAGTTCTAACTGTTGCTTCCTGACCTGCATACAGGTTTCTCAAGAGGCAGGTCAGGTGGTCTGGGATTCCCATCTCTTTCAGAAATTCTCCACAGTTTACTGTGATCCACACAGTCAAAGGCTTTGGCATAGTCAATGAAGCAGAAATAGATGCTCTTCTGGAACTCCCTTGCTTTCTCCATGATCCAGCGGATGTTGGCAATTTGATCTCTGGTGCCTCTGCCTTTTCTAAAACCTGTTGAACATCTGGGAGTTCATGGTTCACATATTGCTGAAGCCTGGCTTGGAGAATTTTGAGCATGACTTTACTAGCGTGTGAGATGAGTGCAATTGTGCGGTAGTTTGAGCATTCTTTGGCATTGCCTTTCTTTGGGATTGGAATGAAGACTGACGTTTTCCAGTCCTGTGGCCACTGCTGAGTTTTCCAAATTTGCTGGCCTATTGAGTGCAGCACTTTCACAGCATCATCTTTCAAGATTTGAAATAGCTCAATTGGAATTCCATCACCACCACTAGCTTTGTTCGTAGTGATGCTTTCTAAGGCCCACTTGACTTCACATTCCAAGATGTCTGGCTCTAGGTCAGTGATCACGTTATCATGACTATCTTGGTCGTGAAGATCTTTTTTGTACAGTTCTTCTGTGTATTCTTGCCACCTCTTCTTAATATCTTCTGCTTCTGTTAGGTCCATACCATTTCTGTCCTTTATCGAGCCCATCTTTGCACGAAATGTTCCCTTGGAATCTCTAATTTTCTTGAAGAGATCTCTTGTTTTTCCTATTCTTTGTTTTCCTCTATTTCTTTGCACTGATCACTGAGGAAGGCTTTCTTATCTCTCCTTGCTATTCTTTGGAACTCTGCATTCAGATGCTTATATCTTTCCTTTTCTCCTTTGCGTTTTGCCTCTCTTCTTTTCACAGCTATTTGTAAGGCCTCCTCAGACAGCCATTTTGCTTTTTTGCATTTCTTTTCCATGGGGATGGATTTGTCCCTGTCTCCTGTACAATGTCACGAACTTCCGTCCAGAGTTCATCAGGTACTCTATCTATCAGATCTAGTCCCTTAAATCTATTTCTCACTTCCACTGTATAATCAGAAGGGATTTGATTTAGGTCATATCTGAATGGTCTAGTGGTTTTCCCTACTTTCTTCAATTTAAGTCTGAATTTGGCATAAGGAGTTCATGATCTGAGCCACAGTCAGCACCTGGTCTTGTTTTTGCTAACTGTATAGAGCTTCTCCATCTTTGGCTGCAAAGAATATAATCAATCTGATTTCGGTGTTGACCCTCTGGTGATGTCCATGTGTAGAGTCTTCTCTTGTGTTGTTGGAAGAGGGTGTTTGCTATGACCAGTGAGTTCTCTTGACAAAGCTCTATTAGCCTTTGCCCTGCTTCATTCTGTGCTCCAAGGCCAAATTTGCCTGTTACTCAAGGTGTTTCTTGACTTCCTACTTTATACAAAATATAAAACAAAACAAAACACAAAAACTGCTATTAGACCTGCAATATAAGAATGTTAAAGTAAGTCCTTCACGTAGAAGGTGGATCATACCAGATAGATGTCTGGATCTACAAAAATGAAAGAAGAGCATAAGATTAGTAGCATATAGATAAATTAATTTTTAAATTAAGAATCAATTTAAGGATAATTTTTAAGCAAAAATAATAACTGCATTGTGGAGGGTTACAATAAATGCAGCAGCAAAATTTATGACAACAACATTAAAAACACTGGGATAGGTGAAATGTTCAGTTTTATATAATGTAGTGGAATATTATTTGAAGGTAGACTATAATAAGTTAAAGACATATAGCAGAATTCCTGAAAAAAATAACAAAATACACACAGGAAATTAGAACTAATAAATTACCATAGAGATAAAATGAAATTATAAAAGATAATTAATCCTAAATAAGGCAAAAAATGGGGGAGAAAGGAACAAGGAACGTATGGAACATACAAAAGAATGAAATGGTAGATTTAAACCTAGTCATGTCAATAATCACATTATATGTAAATGATTAAACACCTCAGCAAAAGGGAGATCTTATCTATTTATTAGACTGTATAAAAAAGTAATACTGTACTATTTGTTTCCTCGAAAAAACTGACATTAAATTAATGCTTCACTGGAGTTGAAAGTAATAATATTCTAATACTAATGGAAGAAAAGTTGGAATTCTTATATATAAATTACAATGATTTACTAGTGATAAAGAAGGTCATTTCATAAAGATAAAGTGGACAATTAATCATGAAGCTTTAATTTTTTCATATTCCTAACATCAAACTTCCAAATACATGAAGCAAAAGCTGTCATAACTAAAAGGATAAATATAACAGTTCACAATGATAGTCAAATATGTCAACACCACTCTCTCAATAACTGGAAGAAAATATACAATGAAGCTTGAATCTGTAGAAATGCAGAAGACTGGAACAATACTATCTCACATACATAATCTAATTGACATTAAAAATTGCCACTTTCCCCAACAACAGGATATACAATTTTTAAAGTACATACAGATGTTTTCAAGCAAACCATATTCCAAGTCATGAAACAAATCTCAATAAATTTTAATTTTTCAAGTAATACAAAATATAACCATAATAAAATTAAATTACCAGTCAAAAATAGAAAGATGTTTTGAAAAAGTCTCAAAGTTTGGGGACTAAATAATTTGCAAGGAGCAAAAGTTAGAGAGTAAAGCAAAAGGAAGATTGGAAAGTATTTTATGAATGAAAATGAAAAAAAAATCAAAAATTGTGCTGTGCAGTCATAGTATTTCCTAGAAGGAGATTTACTGCAATTTTGAAAAAGTCAGGAAGTATATAACATCTTTTAAAACTAAAAAAAAAAAAAAAGAGCAAAATAAGAACAAAGGAAATGATAAATAAAAGAATCCAATGAAACAAAACAACAGAGAAAGAGAAAACCAATGACATAAAACTTGGTTCTCAGAGAGAATCAATAAAATTCAAGAATCCTTAGTCAGATTAATAATTCAAGAATGAGAGAGAGATGATCACTGCAGAACTTACAGAGATGGGAAAGGATGATAAGGAAATAATGTAAACAAATTTATGTCAATATCTTCTATAATTTAGTTGAAATGGAAAAATTCTTTGAAAGAATTTCTACTAGACTGCTAGAGCTCCTGAAGAAGAGATATAAAAAAAGAAATGATGGATACAGATGATATGAACAGCCTTATCTATTAAATAACCTGAATTTATTACTGCAAATTCTCTTACCATGGAAGCTTCAGACCCAGAAGACATTGCTGGCGAATTTTTCCTAACATTTAAGATGAAATAATGCCAATTCTACACAAACTTTCCCAAAAAGTTAACAAGAAGGAAATACATCTCAATTAATATTGGACTCATCCTATTCCAATATAGCTTCATCTTAATTAATGATCTTATTTTCAAATAAGTTTATATTATAAGGTACTAGGGTCTGCTGTGATTCATGGGGTCGCAAAGAGTCAGACACGTCTGAGCGACTGAACTGAAACTGAACTGAACTGAAGGTCTTCCTTGTAGCTCAAATGGTAAAGAAACAACTGCAATGCAGGAGACCTGGGTTCGATCCCTAGGTCAGGAAGATCCTCTGGAGAAGGGAATGGCAATCTGGTATTGGGCTTTCTTTGTGGCTCAGCTGGTGAAGAATCCGCCTGCGACTTGGGAGACCAGGGTTTGATCCCTGGGTTGGGAACATCCCCTGGAGAAGGGAAAGACTACCCACTCCAGTATTCTGGCCTGGAGAACACCATGAACTGTATAGTCCATGGGGTCGCAAAGAGTAGGACATGACTGAGGGACTTTCACTTTCACTTTTCATTCTTGCCTGGAGAATCTCATGGACAGAGCAGCCTGGAGGGCTACAATCTGTGAGATTGCAGAGTCAGACATTAGCGAGTAACCAACACTACTGCTATTAGGTGCTAAGGGGTCAGTGCTCTGATATGTGAATTGGTAGGGTTACAATTCAACTCATGAGAAACTGCAAACACATTATGCTGACAGAAAGAATCCAGACTGAAAAAGGCACATACCCCATCATTCCAATTATATGACTTTTTGGAAAAATCAAAGCTGCGGGGACAGAAAACAGATCTGTAGCTCCCAGAAACTAGGGTAGAGAAGGATACACAGGATTTGGAGGAATCTTTTGGAGTGACAGACTGTTCTATACTTTGATTGTGGTAAAGCTAATATTACTGCATTCACTTGTTAAAGCTTGTTGAACTATATAAAAAATGGTGAATTTTAATCTATGTTAATTATACTTTAAAGAAAGAATGTGGAAAAAATTAATAGTTGCCACTTATGGATATTTTCCAATTAAAACCTTACACTTTCGTGGGCAGAAATTAACTTTACTATATAGTGAGACTGGAAATATAAACACTTCCATTCACCATCAGCCACCAACAAAGCAGAAAATTTAAATTTTTTGGAAAGTAATTGGATAGAGAGATGTGTCTATATGTATATACAGTCTGCTTTCTGATGGATAAGGCTAAGAGGGTTGTGGAAACTTCTTGATGGGAGGGACTCGTTCAATTCAGTCACTCAGTCATGTCTGACTCTTTGCAACCCCATGGATTTCAGCACACTAGGCTTCGCTGTCCATAACCAACTCCCATAGCTTTCTCAAACTCATGTCCATCGAGTCGGTAATGCCATCCAACAATCTCAACCTCTGTCGTTCCTTTCTCTTCCTGCCTTCAATCTTTCCCAGCATCAGGGTCTTTTCCAATGAGTCAGTACTTCCCATCAGGTGACAAAACTATTATAATTTCAGCTTCAGTGTCAGTCCTTCTAATGAATATTCAGGACTGATTTCCTTTAGGATGACTGATTGGATCTCCTTGGAGTCCAAGGGACTATCAAGAGTCTTCTCCAACATCCAGTACAAAAGCATCAATTCTTCACTGCTCAGGCTTCTTTGTAGTCCAACTCTCATATCCATACATAACTACTGGAAAAACCATACCTTTAACTAGATGTACCTTTGTTGACAAAGTAATGTCTCTGCTTTTTAATATGCTGTCTAGGTTGGTCAGAGCTTTTCTTCCAAGGAGTAAGCATCTTTTATTTATTTATTTTTTCAAATTTCCTTTTTTTTTAATTATTTTTTTTATTTTACAATATTATATTGGTTGGTTTTGCCATACATTAACATGAATTTGCCCCAGGTGTACATGAGTTCCCCCTCCTGAAAATTTGATGGCTGCAGTCACCATCTGCAGTGGTTTTGGAGCCCACCCAAAATAAAGTCTGTCACTGTTTCCAAACAAAGCTTTATTAACAAATCTAGTAGAGGTGATGGAATTCCAGTTGAGCTATTTCAAATCCTGAAAAATGATGCTGTGTAAGTGCTTCACTCAATATGCCAGCAGATGTGGAAAACTCAGCAGTGGCCACAGGACTGGAAAAGGTCAGTTTTCATCCCAATCCCAAAGAAAGGCAACGCCAAAGAATGCTCAAACTAATGCATAATTGCACTCATCTCACACGCTAGTAAAGTAATGCTCAAAATTCTCCAAGCCAGGCTTCAGTAATACCTGAACCGTGGCTTCCAGATGTCCAAGCTGGTTTTAGAAAAGGCAGAGGAACCAGAGATCAAATTGCCAACATCTGCTGGATCATGGAAAAAGCAAGAGAGTTCCAGAAAATCATCTATTTCTGCTTTATTGACTATGCTAAAGCCTTTGACTGTGTGGATCACAATAAACTGTGGAAAGAGATGGGAATCCCAGACCACCTGACCTGCCTCTTGAGAAACTTGTATGCAGGTCAGGAAGCAACAGTTAGAACTGGACATGAAACAACAGACTGGTTCAAATAGGAAAAGGAACACGTCAAGGCTGTATATTGTCACTCTGCTTCTTTAACTTATATGCACAGTACATCATGAGGAATGCTGGGCTGGAAGAAGCACAAGCTGGAATCAAGATTGCTGGGAGAACTATCAATAACCTCAGATATGCAGATGACACCACCCTTATGGCAGAAAGTGAAGAGGAACTAAAAAGCCTCTTGATGAAAGTGAAAGAGGAGAGTGAAAAGGTTTTCTTGAAGCTCAATATTCAGAAAACTAAGATCATGGCATCTGGTTCCATCACTTCCTGGGAAATAGATGGGGAAACAGTGGAAACAGTGTCAGATTTCATTTTTGGGGGCTCCAAATCACTGCGGATGCTGATTGAAGCCGTGAAATTAAAAGATGCTTACTCCTTGGAAGGAAAGTTATGACCAACCTAGACAGCATATTAAAAAGCAGAGACATTGCTTTGCCAACTAAGGTCCGTCTAGTCAAGGCTATGTTTTTTCCAGTGGTCATGTATGGATGTGAGAGTTGGACTGTGAAGAAAGCTCAGCACTGAAGAATTGATGCTTTTGAACTGTGGTGTTGGAGAAGACTCTTGAGAGTCCCTTGGACTGCAAGGAGGTCCAACCAGACCTTCCTAAAGGAGATCAGTCCTGGGTGTTCATTGGAAGGACTGATGCTAAAGCTGAAACTCCAATACTTTGGCCACCTTATGCGAAGAGTTGACTCATTGGAAAAGACTCTGATGCTGGGAGGGATTGGAGGCAGGAGGAGAAGTGGATGACAGAGGATGAGATGGCTGGATGGCATCACCGACTCTATGCATATGAGTTTGAGTGAACTCCGGGAGTTGGTGATGGACAGGGAGGCCTGGAGTGCTGCGATTCATGGGGTCACAAAGAATCTGATGACTGAGCATCTGAACTGAACTGAACCAAACCGTTTTCATTGTTTCACCATCTATTTGCCATGTAGTGATGCAACCAGATTCGATGATCTTAATTTTCTGAATGTTGAGTTTTAATACAGCTTTTTCACTCTCCTCTTTCACTTTCATCAAAAGGCTCTTTAGTTCTTCTTTGCTTTCTGCCTTAATGGTGGTGTCAGCTGCATATCTGAGGTTAATGATATTTCTCCTGGAATGTTGTTTCCAGCTTGTGCTTCAACCAGCCCAGCATTTCTCATAATGTACTCTGCACGTAAGGTAACGAAGCAGGGTGACAATATACAGCCTTGACATACTCCTTCTCAATTAGCAACCAGTCTGTTGTTCCATGTCCTGTTGTAACTGTTGTTTCTTGACCTGCATACAGATTTCTCAAAAGGTAGCTCAAGTGGTCTGGTATTCCCATCTCTTTAAGAATTTTCCACAGTTTGTTGTGATCCACACAAAGGCTTTGGCATAGTCATAAAGGATAAGTAGATGCTTTTCTGGAACTGTCTTGCTTTTTTTATGTTCCTATGGATGTTGACAGTTTGATCTGGTTCCTCTGCATTTTCTAAGTCTAGCTTGAACATCTGGAACTTCACAATTCATGTACTGTTGAAGCCAAGCTTGGAGAATTTTGAGTATTACTTTGCTAGCATTTGAGATGAATGCATTGTGTGAGATGAGTACAATTCTGCTGTAGTTTGAACATTCTTTGGCATTGCCTTTCTTTGGGATTGGAATGAAAACTGACTTTTTCCTGTCCTGTGGCCACTGCTGAGTTTTCCTAATTTGCTGGCATATTGAGGTGCAACATTTTAACAGCATCATCCTTTAGGATTTGAAATGGCTCAATTGGGAGGGACAGGCTGTGGGGAAAACAGGGTCTTGCTCTGATGGGTGGGGTCAGGCTCATTAAATCTTAATCCAATATTCCTCTCATGGGTGTTACTGTGTTCCCTCCCTGTAGTTTTGCCTGAGGCCAAACTATGGTAGGGGTAATGGTGGTAATGGCAACCTCCTTCAAAAAGACTTATGTCTGCTTGCTATGGCTCCCAGGACTGTTGCATTCAGTGTTCCTGGCCCCAAAGCAAGCCACTGTCAATCCACACCTCTTCTGGGGATTCCTGAACACTCACAGGCAAGTATGGCTCAGTCTCTTGTGGGGACACTGCTCCTTTCTCCTGGATCCTGGTGCCCACAAGGTTTTGTCTGTGTCTTCCAAGAGTCTGTTACCCAGTCCTGTGGAAATTCTGTAATCGAATCCCACTGGCTTTCAAAGTCAAATTCCATGGGGGTTCTCAGTCCCTTTGCCAGATCCCCAGGTTGGGAAATCTGTTGTTGGCCCTAGAATTTTGCAACAGTTCGAGATCTTCTTTTTTATAATGGTTGTCTGAGGAGGCCTTATAAAGGGCTGTGAAAAAAGAGAAGCAAAAGGCAAAAGAGAAAAGAAAAGATACACCCATTTGAACGCAGAGTTCCAAAGAGTAAAAAGGAGAGACAAGAAAGCCTTCCTCAGTGATCAATGCAAAGAAATAGAGGAAAACAATAGAATGGGAAAGACTAGAGATCTCTTCAAGAAAATTAGAGATACCAAGGGAACATTTCATGAAGCAATAAGCACAATAAAGGACAGAAATGGTATGGACCTAACAGAAGCAGAAAATATTAACAAGAAGTGGCAAGAATACACAGAAGAACTATATAAGAAAGATCTTCATGACCCAGATAACCATGATGGTATGATCTCTCACCTAGAGCCAGACATCCTGGAATGCAAAGTGAAGTGGACCTTAGGAAACATCACTATGAACAAAGCTAGTGGAGGTGATGGAATTCCAGCTGAGCTATTTCAGATCCTAAAAGATGATTCTATAGAAGTCCTGCACTCAGTATGTCAGCACATTTGGAAAACCCAGCAGTGACCACAGGACTGGAAAAGGCCAGTTTTCATTCTATTCCCAAAGAAGAGCAATGTCAAAGAATGTTCAAACTACCACACAACTGCACTGATCTCACATGGTAGCAAAGTAATACTGTATTTCTCTAAGCCAGGCTTCAATAGTACGTGAACCGAGAACTTACAGATTTTCAACCTGGGTTTAGAAAACGCAGAGGAACCAAACATCAAATTGCCAACATCCGTTGGGTCATTGAAAAAACAAGAGAGTTCCAGAAAAACATCTACTTCTGCTTTATTGACCATGCCAAAGCCTTTGACTGCGTGGATCACAACAAACTGTGGAAAATTCTTAAAGAGATGGGAATGCCAGACCACCTTACCTGCCTTGGGAGAAATCCTGTAGGCAGGTCAGGAAGCAACAATTAGAACAGGACATGGAACAACAGACTGGTCCCAAATTGGGAAAGGAGTACATCAAGGCTGTATGTTGTCAACCCACTTAATTTAACTTACAGGTAGAGTACATTATGAGAAATACTGGGTTGGATGAAGCACAAGCTGAAATCGAGATTGCCAGAAAAGATATCATTAACCTCAGATATGCAGATGACACCACCCTTATGGCAGAAAGTGAAGAGAAACTAAGGAACATTTTAACGAAATTGAAAGAGGAGAATGAAAAAGCCGGCTTAAAACTCAACATTTAAAAACTAAGATCATGGCATCTGGTCCCATCACTTCATGGCAAATAGATGAGGAAACAATGGAAGCAGTGACAAACTTTATTTTCTTGGGCTCCAAAATCACCGCATATGGTGTGCAGCCATGGAATTAAAAGACGCTTTTTTCTTGGACAAAAAGCTATGACCAAACCAGACAGCATATTAAAAAGCAGAGACATGACTTTTCTGGCAAAGTTTCTTCTAATCAAAGCTATGCTTTCTCCAGCAGTCATGAATGGATGTGAGACTTGGACTATAAAGAAGGCTGAGTGCTGAAGAATTGATGCTTTTGAACTGTGGTGTTGAAGAAGATTCTTGAAAGATCCTTGGACTGCAAGGAGATCAAACCTGTCAATCCTAAAGAAAATCAGTCCTGAATATTCATTGTAAGGACTGATGCTGAAGCTGAAACTCCAATAGTTTGGCCACCTGATGTGAAGAACTGACTCATTAGAAAAGACCCTGATGCTGGGAAAGATTGAAAGTAGGAGGAGAAGGGGATGACAGAGATTGAGATGGTTGGATGGCATCACCAGCTCAATAGACATGAGTTTGAGCAAGCTCTGGGAAATGGTGGACAGGGAAGCTTGGCGTGCTGCAGTCCAATAGAGTTGCAAAGAGTCAGACACAACTGAGCAACTGAACAGCAACAGCAATGTATGTATGTATGTATACATGTCGTACCATTTATGAATCCTATTCCTAAGGAAATAAATATGTGCTTACAAAGATGCCCAAACGTTCTAAATATATTATCAAGAAGGAAGTAAGGAATTCAAGCAATGTTCGTATAACTGGGATATCAGGAAGCCTCTGAAATAGTGAAGTGGATTTTTATTTATTGACCCAAAAGTTGTCCGTGGTATAGTGGGTTATTGTTATGAGGTAGAGGAAATCCACATGTCCCTTTTCTTGAGAACTACAGCAATCCCTGTTCAACTCATATAAGAGGAACAATGATTCTCTCTTTCATGAGTTTGGAATTGAGCTTAGGAAGTTTATCTGGTATGCTTGCATGAACTCATTGTTTAATCTCCAGGGTTTTGAGATAGACAAAGCTGTGATGGAACTATAAAAGCAAAGCAAATGTGTATAAAGTAGAAGACATGAGACTTAATGACCCCACAGAAAAAGAGAAAAATATGGTGGGGTCTCTGATGATCTGCTTGATTCCAGTATGTCTTGATATCCACCTGCTCTTTTACACTTGGGTTTTCTGAAATATCCATTTTTCAAATTGCCTTGTCTTCTTAAGTTAATAATTTAGTTGAAAAACTCTGTTAAAAATAAAATGAAGAATTCACAATGACAATTTGCTTGTGTGTGTGTATGAGAGAGGGAGAGAAAGAGAGAACAAGCAAACTGCAAGGAGATAACAAGACTGTACCTAATGAGTAGCTGTGGAAAGCGGGACCACAGACAACTTCAGGTTTCCATATATGGCTTACATTTAGAGAATTATTTTTTCACATACAGAATAATGCATCAAACCATGCCAGTTCTGATAATTATAAGTGAAACTGTTAATTCTTTGATATTTAATTGCAATAATTTGGAACTCTGAACTGCCATCTTCTTCTCCACTTCCTAATGGATTTGTTTGCAGTGAGATTGTATTTCTTCTATAATAAAAGACAGTACACACATTTAAAGCAGTTCAAAATGGATTTGAACGTTATGTATATACCCTTTATTCAGATTTGAAATTCTGTGAAATTTTCTCATTTCTTTGTAACATGGAAACACGTTCTCATTTCTTTACCATTTCCCCTTGATGAAACTTGTCCTTAGTACCAATCTTAATGTTGCTTTCCTGATGGCTCAGTGGTAAAGAATCTGTGTGCAATGCAGGAGACATAGGAGATGTGGGTCCAAACCCATGGTTGGGAAGATCCCTTGGAAGAGGAAATGGAAACCCACTCCAGTATTCTTGCCTGGAAAATCCCATGAATAAAGGAGCCTGGTGGGCTACCATCCATATACCTCAAAGTTCAATGTGACAGAGCATACACGCATGCAATCTTACCTTCAGTGATCTTCACACAAGCAGAAGGAAAAAAATACTTATCTTTCTTTAAGTAAAACCCCCTTTTAATTAAAAAAAAAAACTTCCTAGAAGTGATCCAATTTCTTTGTTTTTATTGAAATTTATCATATTTATATTGTTTATAAAATGATAAGTATTAAGGATAGTTAAATTCTTTAAAAGCAAATTAGCTAAATCTCTCACTTTTCAAAAGTCCCAATGAAGACCTCAAAATGCTAGGTTACCAAAGGCCACCTTCAAGCTGGTCCGCTTCTGAGAAGAGGGCAGCTTTGAGTGCTGTGATTTTCCTGGGGGATCAGATACTTCTGCTCTTGATACTGTTGCGACAGCTGTGACTGATTCCTTTTTTAAGCATTTTTATATTCTAATATATCTATATTCAATTACACATTACAGAATGCACTTCTTCACCCTCCTCTTTCTGTCCTCTTTGCCTGTTCCTCCTTCTTTCCCTCTTTCATCCCTTCTTCCTCTTTTTCCTTTTTTTGGGAATGAAACTTTTTATTCTTCTTTCAAGGGGACAATAGAACCATAAGCATTGGCAGAGGATGAATGATCTCTGAATGATTCAACCAGATGTTACTCATACTGATGACAGCTCCTTGTGATAAACTTGTTCCTTCTGCACAATCTTCAGTTCAAGTTGAAATTACTAATTACTGAAAAATTGCACTAATACATTAAGTTGTTTTCATAATAATACATCAGGGAAAATGTTTGTGAAGTATATGGAGTGTCACATGTGCACTGTGTCATAATGAACTTTTAAAAATAGACTCAACATTGAAAGACCTAAATTTCAGAAAATCACTCCACAAGTTACATATTACAAGGAAGTGCTGTTCAGAATTAAATAGTCATAACAATTCCAAATATTTGTTAAAATACATCAATTCAATAGAAAATCTGGAATTGTAATGATTTTTGTAATCCATTATTATTATCCAGACTATAACCTCCCATCAAAGAAAGGCAAATCAAACAAAAATAGAAAAAATATTTAGGAAGATATCATAACAAACAGTTTTTTTTTTTTGTTTGTTTCTGATGTTAGGGCTTTCTTATGTGAGACAACACTGGGGTGGAAAAACACAGAACACATTTTTGTATATACTTAACATATTTTAGCGATGAGTTGACTCACTGGAAAAGACTCTGATGCTAGGAAAGGTTGGGGGCGGGAGGAGAAGGGGACGACAGAGAATGAGATGGCTGGATGGCATCGCCGACTCTGTGGTCATGAGTTTGAGTGAATTCCGGGAGTTGGTGATGGACAGGGAGGCCTGGCGTGCTGTGATTCATGGGGTTGTGGAGAGTCGGACATGACTGAGCAACTGAACTGAACTGAACATATTTTATTTTATCCATGTAAAAATGATCACTTTACTTTTTTCATAATCTTTTACCATTACAAATTGCTCACCAATGTATCTTTTCCCCTCTTCCTTTCAGACAGAACCTGGTGATGGACTGTGAAACATATCTCACTAGGAACCACAATTTACTTATGTATATTTATTCCATAGTTACTTGATATAGGTTTTTATTTGAGTAATAAATGTCATTAAATTCATTTGCAAGTCACCACCAGTTAATTTTTGAGGAAAAAGTCTACCTTCACAACTTCACTTTGTTAAAATATATAAGCTTATTCTTTTATCTGTAGAATTCTGCTCTTACAATTATACATCTAAATGGTTTAAATAACTACCCACACAAATTCTTTTTTAAATAAGGTTTGACATACCAAGGTGTTTGAAGATCTTATCTTCCTTATTTTCCAACTGTTAACAAGTGAAATACTGAGAAATGATCTTGATAGAGATTTGGTGTTAGTTCTTGATCCTATTCGGGTTCACAGATTTGAGAAATTAATAAATCACATTTACCAACTATGCACAATGAACAGGGTACTGAACTCCATACTTAAAATGGATTATTTTATTTAAGCCTCTCAACAAGCCTAATAAGATGCTCTTAGAGTCTCCTGTGGAAATTGAGGCCCAAAGCATATGCTTAAAGTCAAGAGGAAGAGTTGGAGCTCTGATTCAAATATAGGTGGTCTGATTTCAAAGAGCAGACTCTAATCGTGGACACTACATTTGGTCAAGGTCCCTGAGGCTCAGTATTTTAAGTTTGCAGGTGGGAAGCCAGTTCTTCTGGATCACCACAATGGCCTGCAAACACATTTCATTGAGACCACTGGCCAAGTTTCCTCACTGGGAGAAGCTCCTGTAGACACCAGCCATTTAGATGTCCATTTAGATCAAATTCCAACTGCTTGTTTCCTCCTTTAGCTGTGGTTTCAAGATTGTCTTTTGGGGAAGTTTTATCTGTCCTGAAGCTCAAGATGTTCTATGCATAAAACTAGGTGACTGTATTAAAAGAAAAAGAGTTCTTTCTTTTTCAGTTCAGTTCAGTCGCTCAGTCGTGTCTGACTCTCTGCGACCCCATGAATCACAGCACGCCAGGCCTCCCTGTCCATCACCAACTCCCAGAGTTCACTCAAACTCATGTTCACAGAGTCAGTGATGCCATCCAGCCATCTCATTCTCTGTCATCCCCTTCTCCTCCCGCCCCCAACCTTTCCTAGCATCAGAGTCTTTTCCAGTGAGTCAACTCGTTGCATGAGGTGGCCAAAGTATTGCAGTTTCAGCTTTAGCATCAGTCCTTCCAATGAACACCCAGGATTGATCTCCCTTAGAATGGACTGGTTGGATCTCCTTCCGGTACAAGGGACTCTCAAGAGTTTTCTCCAACACCACATTTCAAAAGCATCAATTCTTCTTTTTAAAGTCTATTTATTTAGCTCCATAATCAATGTTAAATGTTACTTTGTTGCATTGATTATTTATGGCAGCCATGGAAATTCACATAGACTGACAGGGACTATCCTTGGAGTTCAATGACTTCAGAATGTACACAAATACAATTTCTTAAAATAAATATCTGATATTAATTTCTCTCTAGAGTATGATGCACAACCAAAGGATACTCCTTTGTTCTGATCGTATTAGTATGGAATAAGTTTAGGGCTGCTAAATATATTTGGTGGCTAGTATATTTTTACTCTTACTATGCCACTAGATGTTATTTAATTCTAACTCAAATTAGAGTGCTACTTATAATTTTTTAAAACAAAGGAATTAAATAGCTAGCAATGTAGGATTGGTTAAGACACATTTATTGATAAGATGGAGTGTAACATGTTAAAAAATATTTAGGTGAAGAATTATGTTAAAAATGTAGTTATATAGAAAAATATTAATAACCACCAGAATCAGGATATGGGATATAAGTTCATTTTTGTAGAACAATAAACAAAAGAAAACATTTTCCTATTATGAGGTATTTTAATCTTTTTGTTTTTGTTTATTTCTATATTTAACACTAAATATGTATTGTTTGTATAAGGAAAAATTACAAATAAAATATTACTTTAGGACTATGTACAAGGAGGTGATTTATTCATGAAAATAACACAATTTGCATGGTGTAGATGAAAGACAAATATAAAATGCACCTCATTGAAAATGCTTTCTTAAGATTTCATTTATGCAAATACTAAGGACCATATGCTGAACCTTGCAGTTTGGCATGCAAATAGCTCAGCTTGCAATGGCCCAGGGGATCTTACTCAGGTTTGAGAGATTATTTAAAGTTATTTCAAACAACCAATTCCATTTAGTCTAAGAACCAAGTTAGAAAAAAAAAAAAAAAAGCCTATCCCAAGTAGGAATAGATCAGCTCATTATTAAAAAAAAATACTGTGGGTTTTTATATTATTAATTTTCCTTAGGGCCAATTATATCTGTATGTATTTATTTACTTCAAGAAAGAAATTTATATTGGCCTGGGGCAGAAATATTCCTTCTAAGGTCCATCTGGCAATTTGCAATTTTACTCATTGGCAAGTTTCCAAAGAAGATCCAACATTCTTCAAAACAGATCTTACCTTTTATTTAGGATTGCATATAAACTTTGAAATGCATTGTCAATGCATATTAAATTCTTGAATGGCTTAAAAATCTCCCTATGACTCTTTGAGTATAATCTAAACTTCAAAAAATGATTTATAAGGTCCTCGTGGGATCTGTCCACACAAGTGGGGTCTTGCCCCACTTGTCCCATCTGTCTTGATTCTCCACCTCCTCAATATGTTTGGATTAAACTGGGTTTATTTCCGATCCCTTGGAAATGCTGTCCTTGGGCCTGCAGCTGTCCCTTCTCCTAATCGACTCCTACTCACATTTGAAGTCCTGACAGAGATGTCCCAATTCCTTAGGGACTCACATCAAAGCACTTTTCACAGTGATGACAGCACAGTCCCCTGTCCACCTGAAGAGCGGATACAAACTGAATCATTCTCCATGGCATTGGCAGGTCCTAACATAAACAAGGTCGACATTGAAAATAAAATGATGGAGAGCGTGCAGATTTCTCTTTCTCATTATGTTCTGAATTTTATTTTTCCTTAATGTGGTATGTAGGAAAGACCAAGAGATTTGAAGCCAATAGGTTCTGGCTCTTGGGTCCCATGTTTGCTGTGAATGTGATCTGTAAGGAGTTACTCAAACTCCCTGACTCATAGTTTCTTCAACTGTAGGTAGGACCAATAAAAATACCCACCTCGGGCTTCCCTTTTGGCTCAGCAGGTAAAGAACCTACCTGCTGATGCATGAGACACAGGTTCCACCCCTGATATGGAAAGATCCTATGTGCCACAGAGCAACTAAGCCTGTGTGCCAAAACTACTGAGCCTGTGCTGTAGATCTCACGAGCCACAACTATTGAGTCTATACACCACAACTGCTTAAGCCTGCATGCCCTAGAGCCATGCTCCACAGTAAGAGAAGCCACTACCATTGGAAGCCGGCACATAGCATCTAGAGAGTAGCCTTTGCTCGCTGCAACTCGAGAAAAGCCGTGCAGCAACAGACTCAGCACAGCCAATAAATAAAAGTAATACTGTAAAAAAAAAAAAAAAAGAAATACCCACCTCATTAGTTTAACTTCAGCAACAAATTAGGCCATGCATATGGAAGCATTTTTTGAAATTATGAAGTGCCATGTATGTACCAGTTATTTTGTTGTCCACATTTCAGCCAAAGTCTTGAGGAATACATAGTGGTGGCCATGTTGTCACTTTTCCTAAAACTCTATCAGCATCTATTAACAGAAACAGCAAATGGACATACATACTAAGTAAAAGCTGTCCATTGCAAATTCTTATAGCTACAAGCATATGGCGATCAAAACCCATCCCAAATGGATTTTCTTAAAATTAAATTGGTCAGCTGTATTAGGGAGATTTTTTTTATCTCCTTATTCTATTATTGGATATCATTGACAGAAAGCTTTGAACGATGAAAAAAAAAAAATAGCATAATTTGGCATAGAATTAACACCAAAATCAGTAGAAAGAAAACCTTGCTTTTAAACAGATTTTAAAAAGGATTATCAATGGAAAATCTTCCATTTAGGAAATGGTGACATTTGACTAATTAAAACCTGAGATATTCCAAATGTGCAGCTTTAACGCAGTCTTTTCTTTTAACTGTCAAGCACTCTCTTTAAATAAGGTGTGTTTGGCTTGTTGATTTGCATGAATTCTTATGGTTTCTGTCATCTGAAAGCCGTGTCTTACAATTTTAAATGTTTATGGATTCTGACAGTTCCCATCTGCTGTAGGGATGTCTAAGTACCGCAAGCTTAGTTGGCAAAACTCAGTTAAACCTTTGTTTTCACTTAGTAGAATTTAAATTATTTATAGCGGTTGTGTCTCATTGATTATTACAGAGATTTTCTATGACAAAAGAATTTATTGTCACCATTTTCTAGAGTATGAGTAAATGTAAAACAAAAGGCACACAGTCTTTATTAACATGAACTTCCTGATACTGTGACCGTAATTAGTTGGACTGTAGTCCCTTCATTAGTTATTTATTTATTCACCTTCATTTTCTACTTCAGTGTGGAGAGGATTTGTGGTGTTGTCATTTCATTAACAAAATTGCAGGGGCAATTGTATGAGAAATGTCAAGTATTCAGAAATCAGCAACCTTGAAACAATAACCCTTATAGATCCCTGGAGCAAAAATTTAATTATGACAGGGTGCTTTCTGTAAGAAAGGAACTAAGACGGAGGTCAGTCTGGAGTGCCCCATGCCAACTCTTTATGCCCAGTTCATGGACATTCATGTTCTTTATATCACTTTAAAAAATATTTAACTGGAAACTTACTGTGTGCCAGTCACTGGGAAAAATTAAAGAAATCAGAGATGGTAAGTGACTTTATGGGGCTTACACACTAAAAGGACAGGTCAGATAATACATTTAAAAGAAATTTTTAAAGAGTTCTGGTAAAGGAAATACAGAGAACTGTGGTTGAAAACTCCTGTACAAATATCCAATTGCTCTGTCTCATGTATGTTGTAAAATACCAATTCAAATTTGAATGTGAGGTTGTGATATTATATAAACAATAGACATTGTGCCTCTAATGCTATAGGTTTAAGTCTAACTTTTGCCCTTCTGGTCACTCGTCTCAAAAGCAGTATTGCCTGCTTCGATGTAGACAACTTTCCAAGTCCAATTACTGATTTTGTAACAACAAAATCATGCTGCATAGTATTTATTAAACTCTAATCCTAAACATGAGTTATGTCATTCTAACTTTACAGAGTGTGAGGTATTTATTCTTCTTCTTACTACTATCATTAAACTTTTCAGTTCACTGTCTCGTAGAAAATTTCATTTATACAATAATATTATCAATTATACAGTGTAAAACCATGCTGTCTATTAGATCCTCAGATCTGACCATTTTATACCTAAAATTCTATATGCTTTTACTAACCTCTCCCTATTCTGCCACCTCACTCCCAACTCTTGGCAGTCACTTTTCTATTCTTTATTTCTATGAGTTTGCCTCTTTTATTATTTTATATATTTCACTTATAAAATCTTGTCAAACTCTTTGTAAAACATCTTTATCTGCTATAGACACGTCAATCTTCATTAGAACACGTCCGGTCATATGGTCCAAGTGGTAGTGTAGCAGAAGAATGTTTTTTCTAGACTCTGCTCATATCTGGCAGATTAACAGGCTACTCAAAGGTCAGAGTAGCATGCCCAAATGAGGTCTAGACTTCTGCAAAATCTCAGGAGGCACACTAGGCAATTTTGTTCTTTCTTAATAGTGAAAGGAAGCAGATGCAGCAATTAGTCTTTTATTTTGGATAGAACATCTTAATATGCTTCAGACTACTCTACCCCTTAGAAATTCCTAGGCAACAGGTTCCTGAAAGTTTGCAGGATTTCTTTCCCTTCCTCTCTCATGCGTGTATCTTACCAAGAAGTCTAGTATACTTCCTGCTGATCTGGTCCAATCAGTATAATACCATAAATATAATTAATTATCAGGGCTTCCCAGATGGCTCAGTGGTAAAAATCTGCCTGCCAATGCGGGAGATGTGGGTTTGATCCATGGGTCAGGAAGATCCTCGGAGGAAGGAAATGGCAACCCACTCCAGTATTCTTGCCTGGAAAATCCCATGGACAGAGGAGCCTGGTGAGCTATCATCCATGGGGTCACAAAAGAGTCTAACAAAACTTAGCGACAGAAAAACAAAAGTAAATTATCAACATAGTGATGCCTTGTGGAATGAAGATGTCGTAGAGTTCCTTGTAGATCAGATTATGGCTTAGGCTGGAGATTTAGTGTGGTCCCACAGTGCCGGCCCTGCCAGAAGAAAGGAAGTGATTTCTGATGGTCTTTACTCTTAGGTAGGGAGAGAGCATATTACATGCATCATATGATACCGCTTATATGTAAAGTCTAAAAAAAGATACAAATGAACTTATTTACAAAACAGAAATCTAGATACATACATAGAACAAATTTATGGGGAAAGGGGTTGAGGAGGGATAGATTAGGAGTTTTGGATTAGCAGATACAAACTACTATACGTAAAATAATTAACTGCCAAAATTATACTGTATAGCACAGGGAGTTATACTCAATATTTTGTAATAACCTACAACAAAGGTCCGTCTAGTCAAGGTTATGGTTTTTCCAGTGGTCATGTATGGATGTGAGTGTTGGACTGTGAAGAAGGCTGATTGCCGAAGAATTGATGCTTTTGAACTGTGGTGCTGGAGAAGACTCTTGAGAGTCCCTTGGACTGCAAGGAGATCCAACCAGTCCATTCTGAAGGAGATCAATCCTGGGTGTTCATTGGAAGGACTAAAGCTGAAACTGCAATACTTTGGCCACCTCATGCGACGAGTTGACTCACTGGAAAAGACTCTGATTCTGGGAGGGATTGGGGGCGGGAGGAGATGGGGACGACAGAGAATGAGATGGCTGGATGGCATCACCGACTCGATGGACATGAGTTTGAGTGAACTCCGGGAGTTGGTGATGGACAGGGAGGCCTGGCGTGCTGTGATTCATGGGGTCGCGGAGAGTCGGACACGACTGAGTGACTGAACTGAAGTGATAAGGGAAAAGAATCTGAAAACCCAAATCACTTTAATATAACTGAATCACTTTGCTGTCCACTGGAATATAGCTCAACATGGTAAATCAACTATCTTCAACTAAGAAAAATAACCAAAGCCAGACAGAGAGTAAATAATTTAAAGACTCTTATCAGAAATTCTTGCTAATTATTTTTTCCTGTTAATCTAACCCTGAAGAAAGACAGGCTTGTTGGCCTTCTTTAATAGCAACAGTGGCAGAAGGTGTTGATAGATATTACATTTCACACACCTTTGAGATGCATTCTGTCTATACCCAAGGTAACTTGGAGGTAGCAGCATTCATCATTTTGCATATGATAAGCCTCTGTTGTTTGGACTTCATAGAAAGTCCATAATGGCCATTTTATATGCAATATGCTTGAAAAATGAAAGATTATTGTTGATATTAATGATACAGTATATCATATGCAATTCGTTTCCCTTAGTGTTTGCCTGTAGCACTGTTCAAACATGGCCTTCACACTTGGCCCTGAGATAAATGTAAAAGCAGGGTTCTGTATATAAATGGTCCATCTATCTACCAAATTGATTTCTGGGGCCAAAGAAATAATTGTAATTTATGAGATACACCTGTGATAGTCATGAATGTTAAACAGCCTAGAAGACTGGGTGGCATGACTTTGATTTTTAATTATAGGTCATCTCAGCTTAATTCCATGATGTCACTCTTCACCCTTTCTTCTTCCTTCAAACTGAAAGCTAAAAGTGCAAACGAACTTAACTTTGGAATGTCAACTTGAGTTCCAACAACTAGATATGCAACTCTGAGGAGGTAATTTGACCCCATGGCTTCTCTGATTCTCTAATGTGGTCCCATATGATTTCTAATGTCCATCCTTAAATCTGAAAAATACAGAGTCTATACTAATCATTTATTAAGGGAATGAATTAGGGGGCTAGAACTTAGAGGAGAAGCACCTTAGTCCTAAATCTGAGACATAACTTTCTGAAAAAGAGAGAAGAAAGGAGAAAGGGAAGAAAGAAAAAGAGTTCTAGGTCAGAAATCTTAAAAAAAGATGACCCCATTTGTAGAAACAAAACTCCAGTTTGCCAGACCTTGCTTACTTGGAAGGGCAGATGGAGGTCTGAGTCACAGGGCAACACATTTTGTTGGAATTTTCCTTTAACGAGTGGCCTAGAATCTTGTCTTATTGAATATCATTATTCCTCTGCATGAAGGTGTTTCTAAGAATTCCAAAGGAGTGTACCAAGAGTAAGGAAGGGAGTTGGGGACAGGCTCAAGGAAAGTCGTTTTGGTGACATCAATAGCAAAATTAAAGTTTCCAGTATCTGGTGGAGTATGGTTCATTCAAGATATGATGAGATTACAGCCAAAAGAATGAGAGTCGGGAAGAAGGGAAATATAAGATCAGAAATTTGGGAAGGGATGTATCAGGACAGCTATTTTATCTTTTAAGTGCAACACTTATGCTCACCTCTTCATGGATCATAGCCCCGTTATGGTGAAGGAGTTTGTATAATTCAAGGAAGCTATGAGCCATGCCATGCAAGGCCACCTAAGACATACGGATAACAGTGGAGAGTTCTGACAAAACATGGTCCACTGGAGGAGGGAATGGCAAACTACTCCAATATTCTTGCCATGAAAACCTCATGAATAGTATAAAAAAGAAAAAGTTATGACACAGGAAGATAAGCTTTTCCAGGTCAGAAAAAGTTCAATATCCTACTGGGGAAGAGAGGGGAGCAATTAGTAATAGCTCCAGAAAAAACGAAATGGTTGGGCCAAAGCAGAAACTGCTCAGTTGCAGATGTGTCTGATGGTGAAAGTAAAGTCCAATGCTATAAGAACATTATTGCTTAGGAACCTGGAATGTTAGGTCCATGAATCAAGATAAACTGAATGTGGTCAAGCAGGAGATGGCAAGAGTGAACATTGGTATCTTAGGAATCAGTGAACTGAAATGGACGGAAATGGGTGAATTTAATTCAAATAACCATTTTATCTACCACTGTGGGTAGAATCTCCTAGAAGAAATGAAGTAGCCATCATAGTCAAGAAAAGAGTCCAAAATACAGTATTTGGGTCCAACTAAAAAACCACAGAATGATCTTGGTTCATTTCCAAAACAAACCATTCAACATCACCATAATCCAAGTCTATATCCCAGCCCCTGATGCTGAAGAAGCTTAAGTTGACTGGTTCTATGAAGACCCGGCCACACCTTCTAAAACTAATACCAAAAAGAGATGTCTTTTAGGGGATTGGAATGCAAAAGTAGAAAGTCATCTGATACCCAGCATAACAGGCAAGTTTGATTTTGGAGTACTAAATGAAGCAGGGCAACAGCTAACAGAGATTTGCCAAGAGAACATACTTGTCATAGCAAACACCATTTTCTACAACCCAAGAGATGACTCTACACATGGAAATCACCAGTTAGTCAATACAGAAATCAGACTGATTATGTTCTTTGCAGCTGAAGATGCGGTAGATCTATACAGTCAGCAAAAACAAGACCTGTAGCTGACTGTGGCTCAGATCTTAAGCTCCTTATTGCAAAAATCAAGATTAAATTGAAGAAAGTTGGGAAAACCACTAGGCCATTCAGGCATGACTTAAATCGAATTCATGATTTATTTAAATCGAATTTATGATTATACAGTAGAAGTGACAAATAAATTCAAGGGGTTAGATATGGTAACAGAATGCCTAAAGAACCATAGACTGAGATTCATAACATTGTACAGGAGGCAGTGACCAAAACCAACTCAAAGAAAAAGAAATAGAAGAAGGCAAAGTGGTCATCTGGGGAGGCTTTACATTATGAGACAGAGGATGAGATGGCTGGATGGCATCACCAACTCGATGGACATGAGTTTGAGTAAACTCCGGGAGTTGGTGATGGATAGGGAGGCCTGGCGTGCTGTGATTCATGGGGTCGCAAAGAGTCGGACACGACTGAGTCACTGAACTGAATTGAACTGAACTGAAGGAAAGAAGAGAAGCAAAAGGCAAGGGAGAAAGGGAAATATATACTCAACTGAATGCAGAGTTCCAGAGAATAGCAAAGAGAGGTAAGAAGGCCTTCCTCAGTGATCGATGCAAAGAAAAAGAGGAAAACAATAGAATGGGAAAGACTAGAAATCTCTTCAAGAAAATAGGAGATATCTAGGGAATATTTCATGTAAGGATGGGCATGATAAAGGACAGAAATGGCAAGGACATAACAGAAGCAGAAGAAATTAGGAAGAGGAGGCAAAAATACACAGAAGAACTATACAAGAAAGGTCTTAAAGACCCAGATAACCATGATGGTGTGGTCACTCACCTAGAGCTGGACATCCTGGAATATGAAGTCAAGTGGGCCTTAGGAAGCATTCTTCTGAACAAAGCTAGTGGGAGTGACGGAATTTTAGCTGAGCTATCTAAAATGCTAAAGGATGATGCTGTTAAAGTGCTGCACTCAGTATGTCAGCAAATTTGGAAAACTCGGCAGTGGCCACAGGACTGGAAAATATCAGTTTTCATTCCAGTCCCCAGAAGGGAAATGCCAAAGAATGTCCAAATTATTGTACTATTGCATTCATTTCACATGCTTATGCTCAAAATCCTTCAAGCTTGGCTTCAGCAGTATGTGAACCAAGAACTTCCAGATGTACAAGCTGAGTTTCAAAGAGGCAGAGGAACCAGAGATCAAACTGCCAACATTTGTTGGCTCTTGGAGAAAGCAAAGAAATTCCAGAAAAAAACATCTACTTCTGCTTCATTGACTGTGCTAAAGCCTTTGACTGTGTGTATCCCCAAAGACTGTGGAAAAATCTTAAAGAGACAGGAGTACCAGACCACCTTACCTGTCTCCTAAGAAACCTGTACACAGGTCAAGAAGCAACAGAACCGGACATGGAACAAATGAGTAGTTCAAAATTGAGAAAGGAGTACATCAAGGCTGTATATTGTCACCCTGCTTATTTAACTTCTATGAAGAGTACAGTATGGGAATTGCAAGACTGGATGAATTACAAGCTGTAATCGACTGCCAGGAGAAATATTAACAACCTCAGATATGCATATGAGAAACTAAAGAGCCTATTGATGAAAGTGAAAGAGGAGAGTGAAAAAGCCAGCTTGAAATTTAACATTTAAAAGAATATAAGATCATGGCATCTGGTCCCATCACTTCATAGAAAATAGAAGGTGAAAAACTGAAAACAGTGACAGATTTTATTTTCATGGGCTCCAAAGTCACTGTGGATGGTGACTGCAGCCTTGAAATTAAAAGACACTTTTCCTTCTAATTAAAGTTATTACAAACCTAGACAGCATATTAAAAATCAGAGACATCACTTTGACAATAAAAGTGCTCATAGTCAAATCTATGGTGTTTCCAGTAGTCATGTAAAGATATGAGAGTTGGACTGTAAAGAAGACTGAGCACCGAAGAACTGATGCTTTTGAATTGTGGTGCTGGAGAAGGCTCTTGAGAGTCCCTTGGACTGCAAGGAGACCAAACCAATGAATCCTAAAGGAAATCAACCCTGAATATTCATTAGAAGGACTGATGATGAAACTGAAGCTCCAATACTTTGGCCATGTGAAGTGTGGACTCATTGGACAAGACCCTGATGCTGGGAAAGATTGAGAGCAGGAGTAGAAAGGGGCAACAGGGGATGAGATGGTTGGATAGGATCACTGACTCAATGGACATGAATTTGAGCAAAGTCTTTGAGGTAGTGGAGGACAGAGGGACCTGGTGTTCTACAGTCCATGGGTCACAAAGAGTTGGAAATAACTTAGAGACTGAACAACAGCAACTTATGCAAACAATAAATCTAGGTAGTTTAAGGTGTGAAGAAAATTTAAGTGCCAAACATCATAATGTATTTAGGGTGGATCCTTTTCCTGATGCCAAGGATTTCCATAGGAGTTCAAGTTCCTCACAGGTGCTTCTTTCTTTCCTTAGTGTAAGCAAACTCCCAGAAAGGCTTACACTTGTCATAGATTTCTTGAAGAGCAGCCCTGCTAACTCACTAGATATGCCCAGTCATATCAGAGCTACATTTTAGGTACAAGGCAGATGAACCTGTACTCAGGCCATATAATTATAGAATTTCATAATTAACATTTGTGATGCTTTCAAGAATCTAAAAATTTATATGCTAAGTACACCTTGATTTCTAATAGGAGGTTAAAGATGTTTCATAAAAGGTTATTGCTTATGTCTCGCCTCAGATATGGACTTTTAATGATCACCTCTGTTATCTGCTTCAGTTCAGTTCAGTTCAGTCGCTCAATCATGTCCGACTCTTTGCGACCCCATGAACCACAGCACGCCAGGCCTCCCTGTCCATCACCAACTCCCGGAGTTCACTCAAACTCATGTCCATCGAGTCGGTGATGCCATCCAGCCATCTCATTCTCTGTCATCCCCGTCTCCTCCCACCCCCAATCCCTCCTAGCATCAGACTCTTTCCCAGTGAGTCAACTCATCGCATGAGGTGGCCAAAGTATTGGAGTTTCAGCTTTAGCGTACTGGCCCACTAATCTTAGCCAATCTCCTGGCTGCTTCACGGACATGGAGCCACATTCCTCTTGAAAGAGATATCCTTATTAGCAGAACAGGCTATGACCACTGGGGTTATTTTCAAGTTCTCTGACAAAATATAACCCTCTTAAAAGAGTTGGCACACAATAGCTGGACTAATTGGAAGCTGATATGTAAACCAATAATATAGAGTCTTCTATGTCTCATGCTCAAAATTCTCCAAGCCAGGCTTCAGCTTGAACCGTGAACTCCCAGATGTTCAAGCAGGTTTTAGAAAAGGCAGAGGCACCAGAGATCAAATTGCCAACATCCGCTGGGTCATGGAGAAAGCAAGAGAGTTTCAGAAAAACATCTATTTCTGCTTCATTGACTATGCCAAAGCCTTTGACTGTGTCAATCACAATAAACTGTGGAACATTCTGAAAGAGATGGGAATCCCAGACCACCTGACCTGCCTCTTGAGAAACCTGTATGCAGGTCAGGAAGCAACAGTCAGAACTGGACATGGAACAACAGACTGGTTCCAAATAGGAAAAGGTGTAGGTCAAGGTTATATATTGTCACCTTGCTTATTTAACTTATATGCAGTGTACATCATGAGGAACGCTGGGCTGGAAGAAGCACAAGCTGGAATCAAGATTGCTGGGAGAACTATCAATAACCTCAAATATGCAGATGACACCACCCTTATGGCAGAAAGTGAAGAGGAACTCAAAAGCCTCTTGATGAAAGTGAAAGAGGAGAGTGAAAAGGTTGGCTTGAAGCTCAACATTCAGAAAACAAAGATCATGGCATCTGGTCTCATCACTTCATGGGAAATAGATGGAAAAACAGTCAGACTTTATTTTTTTGGGCTCCAAAATCACTGCAGATGCTGATTGCAGCCATGAAATTAAAAGACGCTTGCTCCTTGGAAGGAAAGTTATGACCAACCTTGATAGTATATTAAAAAGCAGAGACATTACTTTGCCAACCAAGGTCCGTCTAGTCAAGGCTGTGGTTTTTCCCGTGGTCATGTATGGATGTGAGAGTTGGACTGTGAAGAAAGCTGATTGCCGAAGAATTGATGCTTTTGAACTGTGGTGTTGGAGAAGACTCTTGAGAGTCCCTTATACTGCAAGGAGATCCAACCAGTCCATTCTAAAGGAGATCGATCCTGGGTGTTCATTGGAAGGACTGATGCTAAAGCTGAAACTCCAATACTTTGGCCACCTCATGCGACGAGTTGACTCACTGGAAAAGACTCTGATGCTGGGAAAGGTTGGGGGCGGGAGGAGAAGGGGACGACAGAGAATGAGATGGCTGGATGGCATCACCGACTCTGTGGACATGAGTTTGAGTGAACTCTGGGAGTTGGTGATGGGCAGGGAGGCCTGGCGTGCTGTGATTCATGGGGTCGCGGAGAGTCGGACACAACTGAGTGACTGAACTGAACTGAACTGATGTCACCTTAAAAGTTCACTGACTTCATGCAAACATGCTGAGAACCGGTTGCCTTCCCTTTAGAGAAGATGATCAAATGTATCCTCATGCTGCATTTATGTGGCAAAGGATGAACAAAGTACTACTTGTTTCAGCTGCCATGATAAAAACAAATGCCTGCAGTTAGGAAACCTCCACTAATGAAACCAATCATTTCAATGGAAGGAACACATTGTACTGCTAAAGTTGTGTTCCAATGGAAGAAGTTTATTTGTGTAAGTGATACTTGATTTAGTAATACAAAGTTTGAGTCAGAAGTAAAAGTACTAACAAACTGAAGTATAGTATTACTTTTTTTTGCAAAATATTTTATAAGACTTAGCTTAGGTTGACTTAAGGGCTTTTGCATTTTTTTTTAAAGGGGAAGAATTTATTTGCTGATCTCTTCTCCTCTTTGGGCTCATTAAATGATATTAAGTCATTTGTTGATAAGATCCGATTGGGTTAATACTGCATTTTTTGTTTCTAAGATTTGATTTTACAGTTATTTGAAATAAATGTGTTAACATCTGTATTTTAGTGTGTGAAAATAGCAAGTTTTAATCACAAATTGAGAGGAAGACACGTGGGATTTAGTGATACTCACTAATCTCATTATTTTTCAAGGAAACCCAGTAAGGATGCTTTTGACCCCTGCTACACAACAGCCTAACAGATTTCTTAACTAAAATATGTGTGTTACATAATTATGTAGGACCTCTCAGTGCAGATAAATTTGAGATTTAAATGCAGGATTCCTTTCTAGTGGTATCATGAAAAATCACACACTGTTTGAACAAGTGTTAAAATTCCCTGCATTTTCTATTAATCTATAAAAGAAATAATTAAAAAAATTGCTTTTATGGATTATTTGTGTTAATTCATTTATCCAGCATATAATTGTACATAATACTACACAAGGCTAATCAAACTCTTGAAATAAATTTTCTTCAAGGTGGAAATACAAATTGAAACCCCAAATTGAATGAAAAAATAACATTATTTTTTATTCTATTGACTTTTGCAAAGTTTGTATGAATGACTGAGGGCCAATGACATCCTCAGCATGGTCAGAACTGCTCTAGTAAGGATTTTCTTATTGATACCAAAGGTTATTCAGGTTATATTAGGAGCCTGGTGTGCTGCAGTCCATGGAGTCGCAAAGAGTCAGACACGATGACTAAACAACAGCCTAAGGGTTACTGTGTGCCTGACACTTTATTAGCTCATTTAATTCTCAGATTAATTCCCTGGGGGAGGGTTGCTACCACTGCTACCCTCCTTGTAAAGATGATGAAATTGAGGTGCAGGGATGAAGTGTAATCATCCTTTACAAAGGATGCAAATCAGAGGTTGCAAAGAGTCAGACATAACTGAGCTACTAACACTTTCTCTTCTTTCCTGAAATTTAGTCCTGAGTGACTAATTGTATGTGTGTGTGTGTGTGTAGTTGTGATGTAAGTAGGATAAAAGGGTTCTCATAGCTTTAATAATAATATAATTTCTATGAATTTCTGTATGGCTGGAAAATGGGAGCGTTTAAGTTTTCATGCCAATTAGAATTAATATTTATTTTTAATTGCTTAATTGATCTTTGACAGAGGGAGTGTCACATGTATGATAAGAAAACTAGAATTATTTTTCAGAGTATGAAATATTGAGAGCAACCTAAAATGCTAAGAAATTGACTTATTGAGAAATCAGAAGCATTTCAGTAGGGATATTTCTAATTGAAGTAGAGTGAGTATATCTATCATAAAAAAAGTAGTTAAGAGCACAAAACATCACATCAAGAAGATTGTGTTATTTCTTTCTTAAATATTTGGAAAGAGTAACTTATAAGGCTATGTGGCCCTGGAGTTTACGAATTTTGAATTGTGAATTTAATTTATTAAGTAGATACAAACTTTCAGAATAAAAATAGTAAAAGTGATAGTGGGAACTTATCAGCTTTCCTGATTAGAATGACATGTGAGTCTCAGGGCCTGTTTAGGATCAACTTAACTCTCATTTTACAAAGAAATGGTGGTACATGAAAGTTAAATTGCTCTACCGAGTTTTCTGGTAGCCAATAGGAATCAAGGTTGATCCCCTGGTTCTTATTTCACTAAACACAATTTCTCTGGGGGAATGTATGAGATCAGAAGTTAGTTGTCAGGAAGACCTTTCATTTCCCACTCATGGAATCAAGGACTCTGTTTGCTCCCATAACTCGGTTTTTCTTGCCTTTTAATAGTTCCATTATAAAGGGATCACACTATGTTTCCCTTTCATTAGGCAAGTTTTGCTTTTTGTAGGGAAGTGATTTCCCTTTTGAAAATATGGTGTTGAATAAGACTCTTGAGAGTCCCTTGGACTGTAAGGGAATCAAATCAATCAGTCCTAAAGGAAATAAATCTTGAGGATATTTTAGAAGGACTGATGCTAAATCTGAAGCTCCAATATTTTGGCCTCCTGATTTGAAGAGTTGACTCACTGGAAAAGACCCTGATGCTGAGAAAGACTGAAGGCAGGAGGAGAAGGGGACGACAGAGGATGAGATGGTTGGATGGCATCACTGACTCAATGGATCTGAATTTGAGGAAACTCCAGGAGACAGTGGAAGGCAGAGGAAGCTAATGTGCTACAGTCCATGGGGTCACAAGTAATCAGACTTGACTTAGTGACTGAGCAACAACAAAAAGATAAGAGATTATATTATCCTAGTGTCTACCATGTTTATTCAGTAATAAACTATTTTATGAACCTTAAAAATGATAGATTCTAGGCACTGGAGACTGATGCAGAGGCTTTTCTGAAGCGTGTGGGTGGCATCTATGCTTCCCCAACATGGAGGAAGCTATTGTTAGACGCTATTGTTTGAGTTGATTGATTTTCCTTTTCTCTGTTCAGAATGCTTCCTTGAGAACAGGACTCTTTCTCTGTTGCTCAATCTTGGTTCCCCTGGGCTTCACATGGTAATTGGCAAGTAGGAGACTTACATTCGTTGAGTGATGAAATGAACTAGTGGATTTGCCAGGATGAACAGAGTGGAAATTTTCAAAATGAACTCACATGCAATACAGTCTCTTGACAACTATTCCCAAACAGGGTATGTATCACAATGTTTAGGAACAGCAGACCATGCAGTTAGACTTGAATATAAATTCAGTTCTGATAGGTATTGCTATATTACCTCAAGTTGTTTAACTCCCCGTAAGCCTAACTCCTGCATATGTAGAAGTGCACTATGTTTTCAATACTATAATTATAATAATATGATAGTTATTCAATATAGCAGTTACAGTAATAGTATTGACCTCCTAGGGTTCTTATGAATATTCAGTGAAATAATACAGGTAGATAGATTTGAACAGTGCTTGGTACCTGCTGCTGCTGCTAAGTCACTTCAGTCGTGTCCGACTCTGTGTGACCCCATAGACGGAAGCCCACCAGGCTCCCCCGTCCCTGGGATTCTCCAGGCAAGAACACTGGAGTGGGTTGCCATTTCCTTCTCCAATGTGTGAAAGTGAAAAGTGAAAGTGAAGTCGCTCAGTCGTCTCCAACCCTTAGCGACCCCACGGACTGCAGCCTACCAGGCTCCTCCATCCATGGGATTTTCTAGGCAATAGTACTGGAGTGGCTTGCCATTGCCTTCTCCGGCTTGGTACCTAGTATGCACTTAATACTTGAAGCTAGGTGGGAAGCCTATTTTTATCTCACCTATCTCTCTCATGGAGAAAGCTTCATTGGCCAAACCCCAGGCTTTATTGGGAAGAATTGCCATGTTGTAAGTATCAAGATTTATACCAGGAAAGTCTTTCAGTTTTTCCAGCTCCCAAGCAGTGGGCACCCCTGCTTTTTCTCTTCCCTGCAGTAGCATTATGGCAAGGGGCCCCAGGTCAGACCAGCCATCTTTATCCAGTAAGTAGCTAGGTAAATGGACAGAAAGCCTCACCCATAGACAAGTTACTCTGGATTCATAGACGGGGTGAAGAAAACAGCTGTTTGAAATTCAGCCTAGGATGTGGATGAACCTAGAGACTGTCATACAGAGTGAAGTAAGTCGGAAAGAAAAAAATAAATATCGCATATTAACACATATATGTGGAATCTAGGAAAATGGTATAGCCGAATTTATTTGTAAAGAAGGAATAGAGACACAGATGCAGAGAACATGTGTAGGGATGCCAAGGGAGGAAGGAGGGTGTGGAATGGATTGGGAGATTGTAACTGGCATGTATACACTACTACATATAAAACAGATAACTAATGGGAACTGATTGTACAGCACAGGGAACTTTACTCAGTGCCCTGTGGTGACCTAAGTAGGAAGGAAATCCAAGGAAGAGGGGATATATAAATATATATATATGTGCATGTGTGTGTATGTGTAGCTGATCCACTTTGCTCTACAGAAGAAAATACAACATTGAAGAGCAACTACATTCCAATAAAAATTCAAATAAATAAAAGAGAAATTCACCCTGAGTCCCTTGATACTGCAGTGCTTTGCAGGAAGTCCTGCATGAGCAGAGGTATTGGATGATCAGTAATTATCAAAATGTGAAATTCATTTTCCACTTGGCTATTTTTTCCTCTGTGTCAAGGAACTCTAGAGAGCATCAAATATGAAGAACCAAGATCTAATCCTTTCAATTATTTTTAAAAGAAAGATAAACCTTAGGATCCTACCCATCATGTACATGGGAAAATAAAACATGAATGATAACAACTGGCTAAGGGAGGGGCCTATATGTAAATAAAGAAGGTTCAGTTCAGTCACTTAGCCATGTCCAACTCTTTGTGACACCATGGACTGTAGCACGCCAGGCTTCCCTGCTCACCACCAATTCCCAAAGCTTCCTCAAACTCATGTCCATCGAGTTGGTGATGTCATACAACCATCTCATCCTTTTCATCCCCTTCTCCTCCTGCCATCCATCTTTCCCAGCATGAGGGTCTTTTCCAATGAGTCAGTTCTTTGCATCAGGTGGCCAAAGTATCGGAGTTTCAGTTTCAGCATCAGCCCTTCCAATGAATATTCAGGACTGATTTCCTTTAGGATGAACTGGCTGGATCTCCTTGCTGTCCAAGAGACTCTCAAGAGTTTTCTCCAACACCACAGTTCAAAAGCATCATTTCTTTGGCGCTCAGCTTTATTTATGGTCCAACATCCATTCTTGTTAGTCACATCCATTCATGAATACTGGAAAAACCATAGCTTTGACTAGGCAGACCTTTGTTGGCAAAGTCATGTCTCTGGTTTTTAATATGCTGTCTAGGTTGGTAAAACAGAACAAACTATTTAAAGGCTGAAGAGACATGTGAAAGAAAATCCTAGCTTTATTATAATCTGTCTTCCACTTCTGTATATACACTTTATTCTAGATTGTATTAATCTCCATTCTCCTCTATTTGATTGTGTGGATCACAGCAAACTGTGGAAAATTCTTAAAGAGATGGGAATACCAGATCTCCTTACCTGTCTCCTGAGACACCTGTATGCAGGTCAAGAAGCAATCGTTAGAACCAGACCTGGAAGAACTGACTGGTTCAAAATTGGGAAAGGAGTATGTCAAGGCTGTATATTGTCACCCTCTTATTTAAATTCTATGCAGAGTAAGTACATCTTGCAAAATGCTGGGCTGAATGAATCATGGCCTGGAATCAAGATTGTTGGTAGAAATATCAACAGCCTCAGATATGGACTTCCCTGATAGCTCAGTTGGTAAAGAATCCACCTGCAATGCAGGAGACCCTGGTTCAATTCTTAGGTCAGGAAGATCCTGTGGAGAAGGGAAAGGCTACCCACACCAATATTCTGGCCTGGAGAATTCTATGGACTCTACAGTCCATGGGGACACAAAGAGTCAGACAAGACTGAGCAACTTTCATTTTTCAGATATGGAGATAATACCACTCTAATAGAAAAGAGTGAAGAGGAACTAAATAGCCTCTTGATGAGAGTGAAAGAGAAGCGTGAAAAAAATTGTCTTAAAACTCAGCATTCAACAAACAAAATCATGGCATCCAGACACATCCTTCATGGCAATTAAAAAGGGAAAAAGTGGAAGCAGTGACAGATTTTATTTTCTTGGGCTCCAAAACCACTGTGGACAGTGACTGCAGTCATGAAATTAAGAGACACTTGCTCCTTGGAAGGAAAACTATGATAAATCCAGAAAGCATTTTCAAAAGCAGAGACATCACTTTGCCAAAAAAGTCCCTATAGTCAAAGCTGGGGTTCCCTGGTGGCTCAGAGGTTAAAGCTTCTGCTTGCAATGTGGGAGACCTGGGTTCGATCCCTGGGTCAGGAAGATCCCTTGAAGGAAATGGCAACCCACTCCAGTATTCTTGCCTGGAGAATCCCATGGACAGAGGAGCCTGGTGGGCTACAGTCCACAGGGTCACAAAGAGTTGGACACGACTGAGCGACTTCACTTCATAGTCAAAGCTATGATTTTTCAGTAGTCATGAATGGATGTGAGAGTTGGACCAGAAAAAGAAGGCTGAGTACCGAGGAATTGATGCTTTTCTACTGTGGTTCTGGAGAAGACACTTGAGAGTCCCTTGGACAGAAAGGAGATGAAACCAGTCAATCCTAAAGGAAATCAACTCTGAATATTCAGTGGAAGGACTGATGATGAAGCTCTAATACTTTAGCCACCTGATGTGAAGAGCTGATTCACTGAAAAAAACCATGATGCTGGGAACCATTGAGCACAGGAGGAGAAGCGGGTGACAGAGGATGAGATGGTTAGATAGCATCAGTGACTTAATGGACATGAATTTGAGCAAACTCTAGGAGACAGTGAAAGGCAGGGAAGGCTGGCATGCTTTAGTTCATGTGGTTGCAAAGAGTCAGACATGACTTAGCAACTATTTTCTTCTGAATAATGAAGTTATGTTGAGTTATTTCAGATGCAATAAGTTGAGAAAGAGAACACAGGATAGCATGGGATGGTAAAGGAGAAGACCGAACCTAATAGGATCCCCTTCAGGAAGAGGAATAAAAAGGTTGTAATCCAGCCCAGCCCAACAAGAGTGGGTGACGGGGTATAACAGAGTGGGTAAAGAAGATCACACAGAATGGCTGTGTTCTGATGAGCACTGGCAACGCAACTGAGTAGATTATAAAAATCATTAAAAATTTAAAAATATTCTTCCATTTGTTTCTTCTCAGTCATGGACATTACTTTATATCTCTGGAGCCACTGAGCGCAAGAGGAAAGAAGTTAACAATTTTGAGATTTAGATTCGAAGAGATCATTCATTCATGTATTCACCAACCCTTTCCCTCATTTATCCTTTTAATGAACGTATAGCGTGTTCCTTCATGTACCAGACAAGGAAAACAACATGAGATACACGTCTCAGGGGTGTCAATGCTCCTGACAAAAATTCTGAAGATAAAAAAATTTGGAAAGATTCTAGAAATTCAGAGCTGAAGTGTTTAAAGTAAATGAGCAGGAGCTGTTGTTGTAAATAACGTATGGGAAAGATATCAACATGCTTCTTTATTATTTTAAATATTAGGAAAAATACTTTAAAATGCCTGCCTAAGTTGGTGGTGTCCTGTGAAAGATTTAGATGTTCAACAAAGATTCTTTAAGATAATGGTTTTACAGAGCTGACACAGTAAATTTGATGAAACCGATCTATCCAATGCTGCTGCTGCTGCTGCTCAGTCACCTCAGTCGTGTCTGACTCTGTGTGACCCCATAGACGGAAGCCCACCAGGCTCCCCCTTCCCTGGGATTCTCCAAGCAAGAACACTGGAGTGGGTTGCCATTTCCTTCTCCAATGTGTGAAAGTGAAAAGTGAAAGTGAAGTCGCTCAGTCGTGTCCGACCCTTAGCGACCCCATGGACTGCAGCCTACCAGGCTCCTCCATTCATGGGATTTTCTAGGCAAGAGTACTGGAGTGGCTTGCCATTGCCTTCTCCAATAGCAGAATGAAAAAAGAAGTGTAAGATTTTTCGATCAAGTTTCTCTTACCCACTTATAACTGAGTGATAGATGATTAACTTCAGTTCATATTGTTAATTGGTTATTTATGATAGTAGTTTTTTGATTGTTTTATATAAATAGAAACTTGAAACTTAAAAGTGAGATTTATAACACCAGGGAGATTTTCATTAAGTCCTGAACAAAATAAAATATGCTTATAAAGTGAATTTCCATTTATATTTCACAGTTAAATACAAACCACTTGATTAAGAAATTTCTATTGTCAAACTAGGTGCTTCCCTGGCAATCCAATGGTTAAGACTCTGTGCTTCCACTGCAGGGGGTGTGGGTTCAATCCATGGTCAGGGAGCTAAGATCCCATACTAAGAAGAGGTGGCAAGAATACACAGAAGAAATATACAAAAAAGATCTTAATGACCCAATAACCACTATGGTGTGATCACTCACCTAGAGCCAGAATCTTACAATGAAAAGTCAAGATGGCCCTAGGAAGCATCACTACGAACAAAGCTAGTAGAGGTAATGGAAATCCAGCTGAGCTATTTCAAATCCTAAAAGATGATGCTGTTAAAGTGCTGCACTCAGTATGCCAGCAAATTTGGAAAACTCAGCAGTGGCCACAGGACTGGAAAAGTTCAGTTTTCATTCCAATCCCAAAGAAAGACAATGCCAAAGAATGTTCAAACTACCACATAACTGCACTCATCTCACATGCTAGCAAAGTAATGCTCAAAATTCTCCAAGCAAGGCTTCAAGAGTATGTGAACCTAGAACTTCCAGCTTTCAAAATGGATTTAGAAAAAGCAGAGGAACCAGAGATCAAACTATCAACATCCATTGGATCATAAGAAAAGCAAGAGAGTTCCAGAAAAACATCTACTTCTGCTTTATTGACTACACCAAAGCCGTTGACTGTGGGGATCACAGCAAAGTGTGGAAAATTCTTAAAAAGATGGGAATACTAGACCACCTTCTTGCCTCCTGAGAAACCTGTATGCGGGTCAATAAGCAACAGTTAGAACTGGACATGGAACAACAGACTGGTTCCAAATAGGGAAAGGAGTACATCAAGGCTGTATATTGTCACCCTGCTTATCTAACTTATATGCAGAGTATATCATGAGGAACGCTGGGCTGGAAGAAGCACAAGCTGGAATCAGGGTTGCTGAAAGAAATATCAACCTCAGATAGGCAAATGACACCACCCTTATGGCAGAAAACCACTTGATGACAAGGAAAGAAAAGAGCGAAAAAACTGACTTAAAACTCAACATTCAAAAAACTAAGATCATGGCAGCTGGTTCCATCACTTCATGGCAAATAGATGGAGAAACAATAAAAACAGTGACAGACTATTTTCCTGGACTCCAAAATCACTGCAGATGGTGACTGCAGTCATGAAATTAAAAGATGCTTGTTCCTTGAAAGAAAAGCTATGCCAGACCTAGACAGCATATTAAAAAGCAGAGACATTACTTTGTTGATAAAGCTCCATATAGTCAAAGCTATGATTTTTCCAGTAGTTATATTTGAATGTGAGAGTTGGACCATAAAAAAGACTGAGCGCCAAAGATTGATGCTTTTGAACTGTAGGGCTGGAGAAGACTCTTGAGCATCCCTTGAACTGCAAGAAGATAAAACCAGATAATTCTAAAAGAAATAGTCCTGAATTTTCATTGGAAGGTCTGACATTGAAGCTGAAGCTTCAATACTTTGGCCACCTGATGTGAAGAACTGACTCATTGGAAAAGACACTGATGCTGGGAAAGATTGAAGGTGGGAGGAGAAGGGGACGACAGAGGATGAGATGGTTGGATGGCATCATTGACTCAGTGGACGTGAGTTTGAAGAAGCTCCAGGAGATGGTGATGGAAAGGGAAGCCTGTGTGCTTCAGTCCAGGGGGTCGCAAAGAGTTGGACATGGCTGAGTGACTGAACAACACAATTAGCAAACTATTCTGAGTTCCTTGAAAAGCGGAAGTTATAGAATAATAGATAATTTTGTTTTGGGAAAATATGTCTCATTTCCTGACCCTAATAATGAAAATCACACATAAATTTCATAGTTATGCCATCATGTAAAATTGTAACAGCTCACTTTTATTGACCACTTACAGTGTGCCAATTTTAGTGCCAATCACTTGTCTACAATTCACTTTATTAATTCACTTTCCTAGTGATTTGTCTGAAGTGACCCAGTTGATAAAGAGTGGAGTTTGGATACTCCAGGGCTTCTGGTCCAAAACCTACTGGATTAACTGTGCTTGAGGGCACAGAATAGATATTACTTTCATAGATACTGTCAACTGAAATTTGCATTAAGTGGAAAAAAGTCTTACTTTTCTTTTTTCTTGCTTGACTTCAAAGCATGAAGAAGAAAATGGAGAGGAAAGTGGACCCTCTCTCTTGATGTACTATAAATTCTATGTTAAAGAGATGCACCCTTTGTTAAGTTTCCTTCCATTTTGAAGCTCAGCTTCTCACTTAGTGCTAAGAACTTTTTTAATTCTAAGAATATTATTGCTGCTGTTTAGTTGCTAAGTCATGTCCAGAGTTTTGTGACCCCATGGACTCTAGCTCAACAGGTTTCTCTGTCAATGGGATTTTCCAGGCAAGAATACTGGAGTGGGTTGTCATTTTCTTCTTCAGAATATCTTCCCAACCTAGTGATCGAACCTGCATCTCCTGCATTGCAGGCTGATTATTTACTGCTGAGCCACTAGGGAAGCCTTAATTCTAAGAATTCCACATCCAAAACATATCAGCTGTTTGAGAAAATTTCCCTTCCGTGTGCTTTATACAGGGGAAGTCCCAATTGTAACCCAAAATAAAATGAGATGAAAAATGTGAAATGCAAAATACTCAGCTCTTTTCTCCATTCTGCCTCACAATCTCCATTTGGAAACAGTTTCTTAACCTTCTCAAGGCTTAAGTTCATATTTAACATTTTGAAAAACTGCTATTTGTCTTAGGCTGGAATACCCTTCACAAATATACTCTGCCCATTTATTTAGGACATCTCTTGTTTCAAGCCACCCTCTCTTCTTGCAAGTTCACTGTTGTGATAGCAATTATATCCTCTAAAATGTAGTAATTAGTACTTAGGAATGTAGAAAAGTTTATTTTAGGGTTCTCTTACCTGAAAATTAAAATGCTTTTTCTTTAAGACCTTGAGGGTACATTGGGTAGTGTGTCATTTACCTTTAATTTATAAATCTCATTCCTGAAGAATTCCATCAATAGGAATCAACCAATTGGAATTGTGCTGAGAATTGCACTTCTTCTTTAAATCTCTTAAATGAAGAGTGCCCTCACCCAATGACATTCTAGTCAGAGATCCTAAACTGGATAGATTTCCTCCATTCTTATGATTCTGAAATCAGTCAGAGATGTTTGCTCTATACATATATTTGGAGTGACAAGCCAGACCAATGGCAGGTTGACCAAATAAAGATGAAACTAGAAAATGGAGTTGAAAGACAAACTGGAAATTAAGATGAGTGCTATAGGAATATGTTGTAAGAAAACAACACATTTATTTGTGTTACAACCCCAAATATAAATTTATGAATAATGTTATTTGGATAATAATGGTGTTTGGAATATTCAGCATTCATAATTTGATTTTCTGCACTTCATAATCTTTTCATTTTAATCTTAGTTGACTCTGTCTTAGTTATTCAACTGGGCTGAAAATAAAATTTTTCTAAACCAGGTTTTAAGGACCCTTTGCAAACTATTCTCAGGGATACTATTTAGGTGGCTTAAACCTCTTAAAATGCTTTCAGATCATACTAGTTTGAATCCTCATTGCAAGGGCTCCCCATCTCATTCCACATTTTACATGTGCTAATATATTTGATACTTTCTAGTTGCAGGAACATCTGCTTCCCGTTTTAATGAGAAGAAATGATTGAGTATTGCTTTTTTTTTTTTTAGTTAGAGCATCTTAATATACAATTTCAAGGCATCACTTTTTCTGTTACATCTTTCAGTTTTCCCCAACGTGATAACATTTTAAAGATGATAGAAAAATGTAATTGTTGCTTTATGAAAACACATACAAAAACGGACTGATATGAAATATTTGGTCCTCTTTCCTGGTGAAATAAAGCAACAAAAATGTATTGGTCTTTTTATTCTAGCTCTGAATAAATCATTTGTTTCTGGGATATTTGGAATTGTTAGCCACTTGCCACAGTGCTTCTGCCCACAAGATGGAGAAAATTCCTATCAGTTTTGAAGGGTTAGATTGATTTATGATTGCCACTTTGTTCTTGAGAGAACTACTTTTTGTCACACTTGTAAAAATAAAAGAAAATACACAAACCAGCAAATTCATACTCTTGAAAATAGGTTCATTTGAAGTCTAGAAATTCAAATTCTAGAAGGATCTGGTTCTTGATCTCCTTTCTCAAACTCTTGCCACTACTCTCTACTCAAACATGTCGATATGCTGGGTTAACTATTCCTCCAAGTGAATTACATCTTTCTAATTTACAATTTAAGCCCTATTAAAATTAAAGGGCACCTTTTCCTCCCCTTTTTTGTGTGTGTTTTTTTTTGGCAAGAAAATGATGCATTCACTTTGCAGAGGTAGCACTCTTGGTTGCTGCAGTGTGTGCACATGATTAATAACACCTTAATGTGTTATCTGGCCCAGATTTGCTTGCGTAGGATGTACCCTCATTAAAATGGAATCCCACTTTCTTTTCCAAATGAAGGATCTGGGAAAAGCTTTTGATAAGATAATAAGAGGTTCGGGTACTACCTGAGGTCTGGGTAGCGACGTCTATGAAGAGGTATGTGGCATGCTCAGTCGTGTCTGACTCTTTGTGGCCCCATGGACTATAGCCAGTCAGACTCCTTTGTCCATGGGATTTTCCAGGCAAGAAGACTGGAGTGGGTGGTTATTTCCTCCTCCAGGAGGTCTTCCCAATCCAGAGACTGAACCCAGGTCTCCTGTATCTCCTGCATTGGTAGACAGATTCTTTACTACTGAGCCACCTGAGAAGCTTGCTGCTGCTGCTGCTGCTGCGTCACTTCAGTCGTGTCCGACTCTGCGTGACCCCATAGACAGAAGCCCACCAGGGTCCCCCGTCTCCGGGATTCTCCAGGCAAGAACACTGGAGTGGGTTGCCATTTCCTTCTCCAATGTGTGAAAGTGAAAAGTGAAAGTGAAGTCGCTCAGTCACGTCTGACCCTTAGTGACCCCACGGACTGCAGCCTACCAGGCTCCTCCATCCATGGGATTTTCTAGGCAAGAGTACTGGAGTGGCTTGCCATTGCTTTCTCCGCCTGAGAAGCTTAGGAGGCAGTAAAGGAGGAGAGAAACACTGAACCCAGACACACTCACCTTGCTTTCCAATTTTGCTTCAGGCAGCTTTGGCAGAAACCCTCACTTATTTTCACCAAACATGTTTACAGTCTTCAGCCCACATTTTAACCTCACCTCAACTTTCAGGTTGTATCTGAGACATAATTATATAAATCAGAATATCTAACAACAAACAGTTGGGGCTCAAGAAGCTAGGATGACAAATGACAGTTCTGAATTGATACAGTTGTGAATTTCTTTATTTAAAACCTCATCTCTCATTTTAACTCTGTTGGTTCTGTCTGTAGGCAAGGCTTTTTCATAGCAGCATCAAAATATGAATAGTTAATGTTCCTATTAATACAAGCTTTTTAGGTGAGACTGAGTTGTTATTTATTCTTCACCCACACTATTAGCACATTAATGGTTGGGTATTTTAAGCATAAGTAAATAAAGTCTCTTTGTATCCACTGAATAATAAAGCATAATATTATACAGACATACATACATACACACATACATGTAATATTCATGCGTGTGAATGTGAAACAGCATTCTATTTTCCTTCTTAACTTTAGTAACTGGTAACACATGATCTCTCATGAGTCTACAACTGTTAATATTGTTTCTCATTTGACAGAGTTACCTTGGATAACCTATCCCCACACAGAGTTTTATGACATGCTTTCCAAATTATACAAATTACTCTGAAGTGAAAACCACAGTGGAAATATTCTAGAATCACATTCCTGGCTCTGGAACACAATGCCTTGGTGTTTTGCCAATTTTCTTTTTTTCATTATTCAGAGTAGGCTTATAAAAATGTTTTTTTGTGCCAGTATTGAATACTGGCACTAATGTGTACTCCTCTAAATTTATTGTTGGCAGCTACCAAGATAATTGGGAAGGGACGTATCAGTGTCAGTTGAATGGTGTATCTCAGTCCAGGAGACCTCTCATTATCTTAGTGTGTGTGTATGCATGTGTGTGCATGTGTGCTCAGTCCCTCAACCATGTTCAAGTATTTGTGACCCCATGACCTGTAGCCCGCCAGGCCCCTCAGTCCATGGGATTTTCTAGGAAAAAATATTGAAGTGGGTTGCCATTTCCTACTCTAGGGGATCTTGCAGACCCAGGGTTTGAACTGGTATCTCCTGCAGATTCTTTACCAATTGAGACTTGTGGGAATCCCCTCATTATTTTAGAGAGATCACTAATTTTTATCATGGAGACTCCATCTAAAATGTATGGTCTTGTAAAAATGGAAATATTGTGCACTTTTCACCGTGTTAGGGGTTCTTCCCTGGAAATGGCCCTAAATTTGACATCATTATCCCCAAACTCAAATGTAGATTCAATAACAATTTCTGTTGTTGATCAATGAAATGTTCTTTTAAGCAAATGATGTTAGCCATAAATTGCAGGTTTTAGAACGTAAAGAATATATGTGATGTTAATAAAATAATTAATGAACATATAGAAATATAAAACACAATGTATGGTCAGAGAGTAAAGGAATGAACCATGACTTATAGGAACTTGACGATAGAACAAGATGTTACTGCCAATTTAGGCCTTATTGGGATAAATTTTCAATGCCTCAGTAGTTTCATTACCAGTGTCATCAAAACAAACAAACAAAGAAAGTAAGAATTCTGAACAATATTCTCTGCAGCATTTAAACAGTCCAGTAGAAAAGAAGCGATGCAAAATACATATATTTTATGAGCAGCAACTATAACAATTATAGTGTCACATTAAAAAGCGTAAAACATGAATATGGAAAGTTCATTCAAGGATGCAAAAAGAGTTTTAATATTAGGAAATCTGCTTATCTATCTACATAATTTGCATTTTAAAAGGTTAAAGAAAAAAAGCAGGCAACTCGAGGACTATTAAACACATTTGATAAAATTTCATGACGTTAGAATGTTTCATGCTGAAAACAGTTTTTTGAAATGTCCATGTGTATTTTCTTGATAGGATAGAAATGATCAGATTCAATCAATTTTCAGCACACTAGAAGAATTTTTTTTAAAATCAGAAATATGACATGAATATCACTTTTACCTTTATACTACTTAGTATCATTTTTCAAGGATCTGTTTGTCTCTTAGGAAACAACAACAGCAAAACAAGCATAGTCTTGAGAAGAAAGGAGGCAAAATTGTCAATATCCAACTTCTTGATTGTATATATAAGATCACAAGATAATCTATTGGGTGGAGGGAGGGGTGTTAGAACTGAGTTCAGCAAGAAAGTCATTTAAAAATTAATTGACAAAGTTATTTTTTATTCTATTTGGATAATAATCAGTTATGTATACTTACTGTTGTTGTTGTTCAGTTGCTTGGTCGTGTCCATGAACTGCATATGGTAGAAACAAAAAATAAAATGCTTAATATTTACAGGGCAAAAGTGATAGCTTCATGAATAAAACTATAAACATTTTATTGAAGGGCATAAAATAAGAATTGAAATATGGAGAGTTATTTTTCCAAAGCTATCACTTTTCTTTGAATTAATATGTAAATGTTATTCAATGCTAATAAAACTCTTCTTCCTTTCTAAAATATGATAAAATCATTCTAAGGTTGATCTGGAAGAGTAAATATCTGATTATAGACAAACATCTAAAGAAGTTGAGTATTGAATAGGATCTTAAAATGCATTGAAAAGCCATGGTAGTCAGAAGATTTTGGTACTAAAATAAATGTAAAGGAGTAAGGAAATTAAAATCTAACTCTGTGTCTCCATGATATTCCCTGAGTACTTACTGAAAAGAAATATCATTTCCTATGTATAATTATTATTCACTTCATTCCCATTATCTTGTGGCTATACACACAAACCAGTGTTTACTGGAAAATACCCAGCTCTTGGCATTGTATCCAACAAATTATTTTTCGTAATACAATTGGACAGGATGCTACTCTTCAAAGTCAAAAGTATTAATTTTTAATCTCTTTTTCCTATGAAAATCTATATATTTCACAAATAATTGATTATTATTTTTGAATATAACATGTTTAGAGACAAAATAGAAATTATACTTCTTACACACCATAGAATATTATCCTTTTCTCATCATTGACAGTCTGATGGGCTAAAAGCTTGCTTGTGTTTTCCTGTGTGAATTATATGTTTATATTTTAGGCCATACTTTCCCATCTAAGTTTACTATTTTATAAGTTTATTTCTAAAAATATATCTACATACAAAGACTACTGGACCTTTGTTTTTCAAACACATGGCAAATGTTCTCCCATTTGTCTTTTGCCTTTATAATACATTTCTTCATGTTGTTGTTGCTGTTCAGTGGCTAAGTCATGCCCAACCCTTTGCTACCCCAAGGACTATAGCACACCAGGCTTCTCTGTCCTTCACTATCTCCCAGAGTTTGCTCAAACTCATGTAAATTTTAACTTTAATGTAGTCAGATTTAGAGTAGTAGTGGGGGAGGAACAAGATGGCGGAGGAACAGGACGGCGAGACCACTCTCTCCTCCACAAATTCATCAAAAGAACATTTGAACGCGAGTAAAGTCCACAAAACAACTTCTGAATGCTGGCAGAGGACGTCAGGCACCCAGAAAAGCAGCCCATTGTCTTCGAAAGGAGGTAGGAAAAAACATAAAAGATAAAAAGCGAGACAAAAGAAGTAAGGACGGAGCTCCATCCCGGGAAGGGAGGCTTTAAAAAGAGAGAAGTTTCCAAACACCAGGAAACATTCTCACTGGCGAATCTGTGGCGAGCCTTGGAAGCTCAGAGGGCCACATAACCTTCTTTTTTTTTTTAGATTTTTTTAAAACCCACAGATTACCCGCCAAATGGTAACTCCCAGCAGAGAAGCAGCGCAGACGCCTGCATACGCCATTAGCAGCGGGGGCTGGGCAGGGAGGAGCCGGCTGAACTGCTTAGAGAGAGGACTGGGCTTGAATGCCGCGAGAACAATTTGAGAGAACTGGGGAGAGCAAAGCAGACTGTGGGATAGCTTCCCCACGAAAAGGCGGAAAGCTCTAACCTATGACTCGGCCAGCCCCGCTCACAGAATAAAGGACTGAGCAGAGTGAGCCGGCTGCGGCTGGCCCATCCCCCATCCCCCGCCGAGACAGGCAGGGAGCGCAGCCAGAGCCAGAGTGGGCAACCGCGGCCCCAGAAAGGCATCCGATACAAACTTCAGGCAGGCTTGTTGCTATTCAGGACTTCTTGGGCTCGGGCCTGTTGATATCCCCCTGAGAAGGTGCGCCGGTTGTACACCCAGAAAACTGAGTGGCGGGGAATGGGGAGGTGATATGTCACAGAGACCGTGCTCGCCAAACACCTGGTCCCCTGAGCTTCTCGGACTGGGGAAGGCACAAAACGCAGGCCCAACCAAGTCTGCGCCTTTGTGGAGTACCTGAGAACCTGAACTTGAGCCGCTCAGACCTGGGAAGTGCATACAACCCGGTGCCGGCCTCAGACCATTCCCGGCAGAGCAATCTAGAGCCTGTGCAGTATAGACTGGGACAGCATACGTGCTGTGAACGGGGGCAAGCCCAGTGTGGCCGAGACGCTGCGAGCACTCCCCACAGACGCCAGAGATAATCGACTGCAGCATTCCTCCCTTCCCAGAACAGAACTGAACAACTGAGCCTTAAAAAGTGTCCACCCACTCCCTAGTACCAGGGCGGAAATTAGACACTGAAGAGACCAGCAGACAGAAGCTAAAACAGAGGGAACCACCTTGGAAATGACAGATAGAGACGTCTAGAGACTACTCCAAGAATAAGACCAAAAACCAGAGGCAAGAGGCTTAAGCCCGAATCCTGAGAACACCAGAGAAGTCCTGACTCCAGGGAACATTAATCGATAGGAGCTCATCAAAAGTCTCCATACCTACGCTAAACCCAAGGGTCAACAAGTTCCAGAGCAAGACATACCACGCAAATTCTCCAGTAACACAGGAAACTAGACCTGAGCTTCAATATACAGGCTGCCCAAAGTCACTCCAAACCCACTGACATCTCATAACTCATTACTGGACACTTCATTGCACTCCAGAGAGAAGAAATCCAGCTCCACCCACCAGAACACCGACACAGGCTTCCATAACCAGGGAACCTTGACAAGTCACCTGTCCAACCCCACACACAGCAAGGAAACTACATAATAAAGAGAACTCCACAAACGGCCAGAAGAGGGAAAGGCCACCCCAAGCAAAGCATTATAAGCAAGATGAAGAAGCAGAGAAATACCCAGCAAGTAAAGGAACAAGATAAATGCCCACCAACACAAGCAAAAGAGGAAGATATAGGGAATCTACATGAAAAAGAATTTCGAATTTTGGTGGTGAAAATGATTCAAAATCTTGAAAGCAAAATGGAGTTACAGATAAATAACCTGGAGAAAAGGAATGAGAAGATGGAAGAAAGGTTTAACAAGGACTTAGAGGAAATAAAAAAGAGTCAATATACAATGAATAATACAATAGATGAGATCAGAAACACTCTGGAGGGAACAAACAGTAGAATAACAGAGGCAGAAGACAGGATAAGCGAGCTAGAAGATAGAATTGTAGAAGTAAATGAAACAGAGAGGAAAAAAGAAAAAAGAATGAAAAGAAATGAGGACAATATTAGAGACCTATGGGACAATGTTAAACGCTCCAACATTCGAATCATAGGAATCCCAGAAGAAGAAGACAAAAAGAAAGACCATGAAAGAATACTTGAGGAGATAATAGTTGAAAACTTCCCTAAAATAGGGAAAGAAATAATCACCCAAGTCCAAGAAACCCAGAGAGTCCCCAACAGGATAAACCCGAGGCGAAATACTCCTAGACACATATTAATCAAATTAACAAAGATCAAACACAAAGAACAAATATTAAAAGCAGCAAGGGAAAAACAGCAAATAGCACACAAGGGGATTCCCATAAGGATAACAGCTGATCTTTCAACGAAACTCTTCAGGCCAAGAGGGAATGGCAAGACATACTTAAAGTGATGAAAGAAAATAACCTACAGCCCAGACTACTGTACCCAGCAAGGATCTCATTCAAATATGAAGGAGAAATCAAAAGCTTTACAGACAAGCAAAAGCTGAGAGAATTCAGCATTACCAAACCAGTTCTCCAACAAATGCTAAAGGATCTTTTCTAGACAGGAAACACAGAAAGGGTGTATAAACTCGAACCCAAAGCAATAAAGAAAATGGCTACGGGATCGTACTTATCAATAATTACCTTAAACGTAAATGGGTTGAATGCCCCAACCAAAAGACAAAGGCTGGCTGAATGGATACAAAAACAAGACCCCCATATATGTTGTCTGCAAGAGACCCACCTCAAAACGAGGGACACATACAGACTGAAAGTGAAGGGCTGGAAAAAGATATTCCATGCAAATAGAGACCAAAAGAAAGCAGGAGTAGCAATACTCATATCAGATAAAATAGACTTTAAAACAAAGGCTGTGAAAAGAGACAAAGAAGGAAACTACATAATGATCAAAGGATCAATCCAAGATGAAGATATAAAAATTATAAATATTTATGCACCCAACATAGGAGCACCGCAATATGTAAGACAATTACTAACAAGTATGAAAGGGGAAATTAACAATAATGCAATAATAGTGGGAGATGTTAATACCCCACTTACATCTATGGATAGATCAACTAAACAGAAAATTAACAAGGAAACACAATCTTTAAATGATACAATAGACCAGTTAGACCTAATTGATATCTACAGGACATTTCACCCCAAAACAATCAATTTCACCTTTTTCTCAAGCGCACATGGAACCTTTTCCAGGATAGATCACATCCTGGGCCATAAATCTAGCCTTGGTAAATTCAAAAAAGTTGAAATCATTCCATGCATCTTTTCTGACCACAATGCAGTAAAATTAGATCTCAATTATGGGAGAAAACTATTAAACATGCCAACATATGGAGGCTGAACAACACGCTGCTGAACAACGAACAAATCATAGAAGAAATCAAAAGAGAAATCAAAATATGCATAGAAATGAATGAAAATGAAAACACAACAACCCAAAACCTCTGGGACACGGTAAAAGCAGTGCTAAGGGGGAAGTTCATAGCAATACAGGCACACCTCAAGAAACAAGAAAAAAGTCAACTAAATAACCTAACTCTACATCTAAAGCAACTAGAAAAGGAAGAAATGAAGAACCCCAGGGTCAGTAGAAGGAAAGAAATTGTAAAAATTAGGGCAGAGATAAATGCAAAAGAAACAAAAGAGACTATAGCAAAAATCAACAAAGCCAAAAGCTGGTTCTTTGAGAAGGTAAATAAAATTGACAAACCACTAGCCAGACTTATCAAGAAACAAAGGGAGAAGAACCAAATCAATAAAATTAGAAATGAAAATGGAGAGATCACAACTGACAACACAGAAATACAAAGGATTATTAGAGAATACTATCAGGAATTATATGGCAATAAAATGAATAACCTGGAAGAAATGGACAAATTCCTAGAAAAATACAACTTTCCAAAAGTGAACCAGGAAGAAATAGAAAATCTGAACAGACCCATCACAAGCACGGAAATTGAAACTGTAATCAAAAATCTCCCAGCAAACAAAAGCCCAGGTCAAGACGGCTTCACAGCTGAATTCTACCAAAAATTTAGAGAAGAGCTAACACCTATTTTACTCAAACTCTTCCAGAAAATCGCTGAGGAAGGGAAACTTCCAAACTCATTCTATGAGGCCACCATCACCCTAATCCCAAAACCTGGTAAAGACCCCACAAAAAAAGAAAACTACAGGCCAATATCACTGATGAACATAGATGCAAAAATCCTTAACAAAATTCTAGCAATCAGAATCCAACAGCATATTAAGAAGATCATACATCATGACCAAGTGGGCTTTATCCCAGGAATGCAAGGATTCTTCAATATCCGCAAATCAGTCAACGTAATACACCACATTAACAAACTGAAAAATAAAAATCATATGATTATCTCAATAGATGCAGAGAAAGCCTTCGACAAAATTCAACATCCATTTATGATAAAAACCCTCCAGAAAGTGGGAATAGAAGGGACATACCTCAACATAATAAAAGCTATATATGACAAACCCACAGCAAACATTATCCTCAATGGTGAAAAACTGAACGCATTTCCCCTAAAGTCAGGAACAAGACAAGGGTGCCCACTCTCACCACTACTATTCAACATAGTTCTGGAAGTTTTGGCCACAGCAATCAGAGCAGAAAAAGACATAAAAGTAATCCAAATTGGAAAAGAAGAAGTAAAACTTTCATTGTTCGCTGATGACATGATCCTCTACACAGAAAACCCTAGAGACTCTACCAGAAAACTACTAGAGCTAATCAATGATTACAGTAACGTTGCAGGATATAAAATCAACACACAGAAATCCCTTGCATTCCTATACACTAATAATGAGAAAATAGAAAGAGAAATTAAGGAAACTATTCCATTCACTGTTGAAATGAAAAGAATTAAATACTTAGGAATATATCTACCTAAAGAAACAAAAGACTTGTACATAGAAAACTATAAAACACTACTGAAAGCAATCAAAGAGGACACTAATAGATGGAGAAATATACCATGTTCATGGATTGGAAGAATAAATATTGTAAAAATGAGTATACTACCCAAAGTAATTTATACATTCAATGCAATCCCTATCAAGCTACCAACGATATTTTTCACAGAACTAGAACAAATAATCTCACAATTTGTATGGAAATACAAAAAACCTCGAATAGCCAAAGCAATCTTGAGGAAGAAAAATGGAACTGGGGGAATTAACCTGCCGGACTTCAGGATCTACTACAAAGCCACAGTCATCAAGACAGTATGGTACTGGCATAAAGATAGAAATATAGATCAATGGAACAAAATAGAAAGCCCAGAGATAAATCCACGCATCTATGGACACCTCATCTTTGACAAAGGAGGCAAGAATATAAAATGGAGAAAAGACAGTCTCTTTAGCAAGTGTTGCTGGGAAAACTGGTCAGCCACTTGTAAAAGAATGAAACTAGAACACTTCCTAACACCATACACAAAAATAAACTGAAAATGGATTAGAGAGCTAAATGTAAGACCAGATACTATAAAACTCCTAGAGGAGAAAGTAGGCAAAACACTCTCCGACATAAATCACAGCAGGATCCTCCATGACCCACCTCCCAGAATATTGAAAATAAAAGCAAAAATAAACAAATGGGACCTAATTAAAATCAAAAGCTTCTGCACAGCAAAGGAAACTATAAGTAAGGTGAAAAGACAGCCTTCAGAATGGGAGAAAATAATAGCAAATGAAGCAACTGATAAAGGATTAATCTCCAAATTATACAAGCAGCTCCTGCAGCTCAATTCCAGAAAAATAAATGACCCAATCAAAAAATGGGCCAAAGAACTAAACAGACATTTCTCCAAAGAAGACATAAAGATGGCTAACAAACACATGAAAAAATGCTCAACATCCCTCATAATCAGAGAGATGCAAATCAAAACCACAATGAGATACCATTTCACACCAGTCAGAATGGCTGCTATCCAAAAGTCTACATGCAATAAATGCTGGAGAGGATGTGGAGAGAAAGGAACCCTCTTACACTGTTGGTGGGAATGCAAACTAGTACAGCCACTATGGAGAACAGTATGGAGATTCCTCAAAAAATTGGAAATAGAACTGCCATATGATCCAGCAATCGCACTCCTGGGCATACACACCGAGGAAACCAGAATTGAAAGAGACATGTGTACTCCAATGTTCATTGCAGCACTGTTTATAATAGCCAGGACTTGGAAGCAACCTAGATGTCCATCTGCAGACGAATGGATAAGAAAGCTTTGGTACATATACACAATGGAGTATTATTCAGCCATTAAAAAGAATACATTTTAATCAGTTCTAATGAGTTGGATGAAACTGGAGCCTATTATACAGAGTGAAGTAAGCCAGAAAGAAAAACACCAATACAGTATACTAACACATATATATGGAATTTAGAAAGATGCAAATGATAACCCTGTATACGAGACAGCAAAAGAGACACAGATGTATAGAACAGTCTTTGGGACTCTACGGGAGAGGGTGAGGGTGGGATGATTTGGGAGAATGGCATTGAAACACGTATGTTGTCATATGTGAAACGAATCACTAGTTCAGGGTCAATGCATGTTATAGAATGCTCGGGGCTGGCATGCGGGGATGACCCAGAGGGAGGATAAAGGGAGGAGGGAGGTGGGAGGGGGGTTCAGGAGGGGGAACTTATGTAAACCCGGGGCAAATTCATATCAATGTATGGCAAAACCAACCAATATAATATTGTAAAATAATTTGCCTCCAATAAAAAATAAATTAATTACCTTAAAAAAAAAAAGAACAGTAAAAAAAAAAAAAATGTAGTCAGATTTATTGATCTGTGCTTGTCATGACCAATAGGACCTTTCCCTTCTTGTATTCACTTATACTTCTCTTTATAAACTAGTGGTTTCATTTTCATATGTAAATCTTTAATCCTTTTGGATTTATTCTGGTGTAAAACAGAAGTGAGTATAACTTTATTAGTTTGTTTTCCTTCTATCATGAAATATGAGCATTACTTGATATAAATCAATATACTTTGTTAAGTGGCTCAGACGGTAAAGAATCCATCTGCAATGTGAGAGACCTGGGATCAATCCCTGGGATGGGAAGATGTCCCAGAGGAGGGCATGGCAACCCACCCCAGTATTCTTGCCTAGAGAATCCCCATGGACAGAGAAGCCTGGCAGTCTACAGTCCATGGGGGTCACAAAGAGTCGGACACAACTGAGCGACTAAGCAAAGCACACACATATAATTATGTATTCAATATAACATGATATATTAATCAGCAATAAGGTGATACATAATAATATATACATACATGAGTTAATTTCTGTAATATCTTCCTTTCTTCCCTATTAGTGCTATCAGTTCAGTTCAGTCATTCAGTCGTGTCCGACTCTTTGCGACCCCATGGGCTGCGGCACGCCAGGCTTCCCTGTCCATCACCAACTCCTGGAGCTTTCTCAAACTCATGTCCATTGAGTCGGTGATGCCATCCAACCATCTTATCCTTTGTCATCCCCTTCTCCTCCTTCCTTCAATCTTTCCCAGCATCAAAGTCTTTTCAAATGAGTCAGTTCTTCGCATCAGGTGGCCAAAATATTGGAGTTTCAGTACTAGTCTTTCCAATGAATATTCAGGACTGATTTCCTTTAGGATGGACTGGTTTGATCTCCTTGCAGTCCAAGTTACTGTCAAGAGTATTCTCCAGCACTGCAGTTCAAAAGCATCAGTTCTTTAGTGCTCATCTTTCTTTATAGTCCAACTCTCACGTCCATACATGACTACTGGAAAAACCATAGCTTTCACTAGATGGACCTTTGTTGGCAAAGTGCTATACCAGTGCTATAGCAGGCAGAATTGTATTGTTGATGTTAGTTGAAAGAAAGCAGCACCATGGAGACCCAGGAGGACATAGGCCTGCCGCACTTCACAAGCAAGCAGCCAGAATTTTGAATGGTCTATGAGAGCATAATTAGGCTAAGTAAATCAGGTGTAGAGTTGTTTAGTAATATTTCCTGTAAATGCATAAGTAAACTGTAATTTGCCTTTATATGAGGCATACATTATTGTCACAACCTAGAAAGAAGTATGAAGAGACAATTCAGAGGAAGACATTTAGCTTAATGTTTAACTGCCAACCCTTGTGCAAGTTTCCATTAGCGACATCTGATACCTCTTGTGACCAAAGCACATGCTTGATAGATCATGTTTCCTAAAACCATCATTTGAAATTGAAGTTGTGGAACTTCAAGTATAAACATGGAGAGTGGACCTCTATGATGTCTATTTCCATGTATTCTATTTCAATATCTCTGCCTGCTTTATCACTACTATGGTCGTGACCACCAGCACCATTGGCAGCTACCTCTCTCCACTGTTCCATGAGGAAAACTCAGGTGTCACCAAGGAATTAATATACGCTAAACAGTGTCCTTCATTACTATTTTTACATATGCAAAATGTTGATATTATTTTTCATTAAAGTATTCTCTAAATTACTTTATTAGGGCATAAACATATTTGCTTGGTGATTTTTCTTTGATTATTTTTCCTGCAAAGGGTCTTATTTGCAGCACGTGAATTCTTGGTTGTGACATATGGGATCTAGTTCCCCAACCAGGTATCGAACTCAGGTGGGCTACTGTCCATGGGGTCATGAAGAGTAGGACATGAATGAAGTGACTGAGCACATACACACAGGGTGAAATTTACTTTCCAGTGGTTTGGACAAAATAAGTTCTTTCTTTAGTACTTGTAACTTTTGTGTATATTTGGGATTATTTCAATTGGTTTAAAATAAAATTTATAAAGAAAGAATTAAGCATGTTTGATAGTTAGACACATTGTTAAGACGTACTTATTGATTTTCTACAATTATGCCAGCATTCTGCTATGACTTCTCAGTGATGGACGCACATTATTTAAGATATGCTTGCAGTGGCTCAGCTGGTAAAGAATCTACCTGCTATGCAATAAACCTGGGTTCTATCCCTGGATTGGGAAAGGCTGGGGATCCCCTGGGGAAGGGAATGGTTACCCACTCCAGTATTCTGGCCTGGAGAATTCCATGGACTGTGTAGTCCATAGGGTGACAAAAAGTCATACGTGACTGAGTGAGTGACTTTTACTTTCACTTTTGCCACTCTTGGAAGAATTTAGTTTGCTTAAGTATATCATCTATTAAATAGAATCATTTAAGGCTAATGGACTCTTACTCTATATGTTCAACAGACTTTCAGAGATTGACTGTTGTGTGTAGAAATCAAAGAGAGTGGCTTTGGGGGATATTTTGCATAAAACATTAAGAACTGGCAGGCAACCTCTCTTACCTGCATCAGTGAACTGTGGTTAAGCAAGGGGAAAAATACAATGGTGATATTGGGTAGGTAACAATACGTGATTGCCCAAGAATTGTCAACTGAGCTACGCGGTTGGGCCTGTGGATTTAGAGTCAGCAAAATCCAACACTCCACTTGCACGTTAAAATCAAACAAGGACAGATTCTCATTATTCTTTTTCTTTTTTTTTCATTATTTAGAGAATACTTTATTAGTTTCTGACTTCAAAGTGTTTTAGGTGACTATCAGAGCAGCACTGTAATATACTATCAGGTCCATTTCCTTCCAATCTTGTCTTTAATATAATACATGAATGGAGTATTGGTATTTTAGATTCATGAGGATCTTGGAACAATCTTTGCAAAAGGATTAAAAGTATTTCCAGAGTCTGTGTCAGCTGATTGACACAGCTGATGGGTCAGGTGCTGAAGGGTCTTTTGAATAATGATGGTGCTATTGTTTATTTTTAAATTATTTTCTATTTTTTACTTTCTATTAAATTAAATATTTTCTATCAAATTTTTTTTTAATTTTTCTATTTTCTTTTTTAAAGTTTTTATTTTTGAAGTGGACCACTTTTAAAGTCTTTATTGAATTTGGTTCAATATTGCTTATGCAGTTTATGTTTTGATTTTCTGATCACTAGGCAGGTGGAATCTTAGCTTCCCGACCAGGGAGCAAATCCCCTTCATTGGAAGGCGAAGCCTTAACCCCTGGAACATCAGGGAAGTCCCTGGTGTTATTGTTTGATATGAATTTATTGAGGCCAGACTAACACATCCTCCCACCAGGTGTATGTTCATTTGCACACCATGCTGAATGTTCTCCCACACTCTTCATTTCACTGCTTGCACTTAGAGAGTTACTGAGCTTTCAGTTACTTTGACCAATGCAAAACAATTCCTAACACTTGTGACATATTTAAGTCAGTTGGGGAGTTTTTTAAAAAAGTCCGCAGATGATTTAGCAACAAGAACAAAAATAAAGGTAGAGGGGGAATTAATTGGTTTGGGAAGGAATCCAGTTATTGTTATTTTTTATTTTTTTACATCTTCCCAGAGCTCTAAAATAAAATCAGAGATGAACATTGGATGGATTAACTGGCAAAAGCCTCCTATAAAATTGACTTGTTTATCCATCTTATTGTACTGTTCAAACGACCATTCAGTTCAGTTCAGTTCAGTCGCTCAGTCGTGTCCGACTCTCCGCGACCCCATGAATCACAGCACGCCAGGCCTCCCTGTCCATCACCAACTCCCGGAGTTCACTCCAACTCCTGTCCACAGAGTCGGTGATGCCATCCAGCCATCTCATTCTCCGTCATCCCCTTCTCCTCCCGCCCCCAACCTTTCCCAGCATCAGAGTCTTTTCCAGTGAGTCAACTCGTCGCATGAGGTGGCCAAAGTATTGCAGTTTCAGCTTTAGCATCAGTCCTTCCAGTGAACATCCAGGATTGATCTCCTTTAGAATGGACTGGTTGGATCTCCTTGCAGTATAAGGGACTCTCAAGAGTCTTCTCCAACACCACAGTTCAAAAGCATCGATTCTTCGGCGATCAGCTTAAACGACCATTAGGATATAGTATACTCAGATTGTGTGGGAAGTTTGAAGCTTTTCTGATGGCAGAGAAAGGAGACAATATTGAAAATTAAGGAAAGAAAAAGCAAAAAACAATGTTTTCAATGAGTTTATCTCCTAGACTGGCTTTAAACAATAATCTCAGATGTGAAATAACTGAGCACAGTGATGTAATATTCATTCTGAATGACCTTGTCTGTTAATTCAGCACCCAACATGAGTCATGTCCTACACTGTACTTTTACAAGTGAAGATGGAACAAGATCTGGTCTTTGCCTTCATAGATCACACAGAATAGTAAAAACATGAGGCAAAATAGATACCTTGAAACTAAAACATGGGACAAAGAGAAATGCAGGGTGGGAAAAAGAAATAAGATATTTGGTGACAAATAGGAAAGAGCATTATTCTCCCTGAAAAGTTAGATGTTTGTGATTCTTTTTTTATATCAGTGTAAATTCCTTACTTCTTATGTTTACAGCAGTATCACTAGTGCTTTGTTTATAATTTTTGCCTCTTTGATTATTTTTGCTTGCTAAATAACAGAACACCACGATCTGAGACTCCACTTTATTTGAATAAAAAATGTTTATTTATGAGCACTTAAAAAGCAAATGGGTCAGTTTCAGTTAATTCTCTAGAGGATTCAGCAATTGTTAATTGTTTCCATCCCAGAGTAATCACAGCCAGCATTACCAAAGCCTAGGACTTGGAGATTTTCCAGAGGTGGTTCATAGGACAAACTCCAACAAAGGGTTGCAAGTCAGATGCATTTGGGAACTCTGGATTGAGTGATGTTATATACATTTCTTTACCTCAGAACTATTTAGAATCTTTTATGTATTAATGCACAATATGACTCACCAAGAAGAGGGAATTTGTTTCAGGGTTCCTCAAACATAGGAATGATGACCCCTTTTTCCTTCAGAGTTGACAATAATAGAGCTCTTTGTAAAGAATCCACCTGCCAATGCAGGAGCCGCAGGAGATGCTGGTTTGATTCCTGAATCGGGAAGATGCTCTGTAGAAGGTGCTCTGTAGATGCTCTCCAGTAATACTTGCCTGGAGAACCCCATGGACAGAAGGGTCTGGCAGGCTACAGTCCATCGCATCACAAACAGTTGGACACCACTGAGCACACATGCACGGTAGATGTAGTTCTTCCAATTACCTCTTATAAGAGTCTATGATTATATATATATGCGTGTTGCTGATGCATTTTGCTCTACAATGAGAAAACTATACCACAATGTTGCAAAGCAACCATACTTCAATAAAATTAATTAAAAACACTATAGTATAATATCATGCCAAGAAATCGACATTAATATAAAAAATCTATGACTCAAATGTCACTTTATCAGAGAGATTTTGCCCACCTCCTTATCTAAATTAAATCAGATTTGTACCAATTTCTATGCTCTTTGTTCTCACTGTGTTCTTCAAAGAACTTACTGGAACCCATCCTCCTTACTGACTGTTTCTCATTTCCCCTTAAGAATTTAAAGCCCATGAGAATAAAGTCCTGTTTCTCCTCAGTGCTTGAGTGAGTGAGTGAAAGTCACTTAGTCGTGTCCAACTCTTTGTGACCTCATGAACTATACAGTCCATGGAATTCTCCAGGCCAGAATACTGGAGTGGGTAGTCTTTCCCTTCTCCAGGGGATCTCCCCTACCCAGGGATTGAACCCAGGTCTCCTGCATTGCAGTCGAAATTTTTACCAGGAATCTTTTCCTGGTTAAATACTCAGCCACAGGGGAGCCTCCTCAGTGCTTGCCACAGGGCAAATACTCAAAACATCTTTGATAACTGAGTTTGTTCCTGCATCACTATCTTTAGTGAGTGACTTTTGTTTCCATGGCCACAAGACCGTCGATTTGTTCCCAGGCATTATGACCAAGTATGCTTTAGACAGAAAGAAAGGCAAATGACAGAAATCTTGTGCCTGCTGGGGCTTTCCTTTCTGTTTGGAAAGACAACCGTTTTCTGAGTGGTTTTACCTTGTAGATTTCTACTCGTATCTCATTGCTATAAAAGTGTCACCTGACCAGCACGGACTGCAGGAGATTCTATAAAGCTGAGTATTTTAACTGGGCAAACAACCATTCTGAACAAAATAGGATTTCTGTTAGTACGGAATAAGGCTACCCTGGGTATAATGTGTAAAAGTAGCAGGCAGTCCCACCAGCCCTGGGAGGCTGTGATTGTCACAAAGTCGGCTTCACTCTTATCACTTGTTTGGCTTCTATATGCATTTGAGTTTGCAACTTTGAACTAGAGATAAAAAGAAAATGGAAGTGTTAGTCGCTCAGTTGCCTCCGACTCTTTGCGACCCCATGGACTGTAGGCTTCTATGTTCCTCTGTCCATGGAATTCTCCAGGCAAGAATACTGGAATGAGTAGCCGTTCCCTTCTCCAGGGGATTTTCCCAACCCAGGAATTGAACCCAGGTCTCCCTCACTGCAGGCGGATTCTTTACTGTCTAAGCCACCAGGGAAGCCCAAACTTGAGATATTCCCCATCTTTAAATGATTTTGTGTAGATAACCAACAAGGAGTTACTGTATAGCACAGGCAACCATACTCAATATTTTGTAATAATCTATCAGGGAAAGAAATCTAAAAAAGGATCTATGTAATTGAATATATATATATAGATATACATACCTATACAAAATATTGGTCACTGAATCACTTTTCTGTATACCTGAAAATAAAAAACTTTGTAAACTATAAATCAACTACACCTTAATAAAAAAGAAATTTTATGATTTCTACATTTCCAGTAAATGCCTTTGATTTATCTGCTGTATACAGAAGATTTTCATATGTTGGGTTTAAATTAACTCAATTATTTAAAGGAAAAAGCTTTCTTTTCTTCCTGCTTAAAAAAATCCCAAGACTTTCAGGTAATAGTCGGGTCTGTTCTGAAGTCATTCTTGGTTGTGTTCACTGAAGTAAAACAAATGCTCTGGAACAAGTGAGCGTCCCTCCCCTGGGAAGGTTTGTCATGCAGCCATCACGAGTCCTAATCACACTTTTAGGAACAATGATGACGCTGTCACTAGGAGGTCAGAAGGGGAAGCTGAGAGGCTCTGAATTCTAAGCCCGAGCAAGAATGACAGAGGACACAGGGGAGAACAAAAAAAAATCACACTCGCATAAAAGGAAATGAAGACACACAAAGGAAACACTTGTGAAATGTCTTGAAAATTGGAACATTTTGTTCTATAAAATATGCTGTCACCTTCTAACAATTTTCCGTTGTTGTGCTGTTTGATAAGTGACAAGTTTCACATCGCACAGGTGGCCAATTTCACCAGTTCCTTGAGCCCTATCAGTATCATTTATCAGAAGCAGCAGAGAATGCTGCATGTATTGCGCTAGAGACATTAATTCCAGTCGTGTCTACATTCCTCACTGGCTAAAGGACTTCAAGATAGGTCAGAAAGGGAAGTTGATATTTACTAAATGCCTACCATTTTCACACTAATCATATCATTTATTTGTTTATCTTTTGTCATAACCCTGCTCTGCTCAGATGCTCAGTCGTGTCTGACTCTTTTAGTCCCCGTGGACTGTAGCCCACCAGGCTTCTTTGTTCATGGGATTTTCCAGGCAAGAATACTGGAGTGGGTTGCCATTTCCTTCTCTACATAACCCTGCTGAACTATTGCAAAAGAGAAAATTGAAGCACAGGGTATAAGTTTAGTAAATTACATCAACTTGCTGATTTTTTCTTTTTCTCAAATCTTATCGGTATTGGACTAGGTGAATCCCTTTTTTATTCATTTAATGACTGTATAATTGTCAGCAAAAGACTGAATTTCTTTAAAATTTAGAGTTTTTCATTTGTGGAATAGAGATAATTACATCCACTATATGTACTTTGAACTTCCCAAGTGGCACAGTGGTAAAGAATCCGTCTGCCAATGCAGGAGACGCAAGAGATGCAGATTCAATTTCTGGGTCTGGAATATCCCCTGGAGTAAGAAATAGCACCCCAGCTCAGTATTCTTGCCTGGAAAAGTCCATGGACAGAGGAGCCCGATGGACTACAGTCCAGGGGCCCCAGAGAGTGGGACACAATCAGGAGAACACACACACACATATACACGTGCACACACTATATTTAGTTTACAGGGTTTTCATAAAAGCTAGTAAAATAATTATAGATGAAAGTGCTTTTCATGCTGTCAACTATATATAAAATTAAGTTAATTTTAAGACTTTCAATTTATGCTCTTATTGTGTTTTCACTAAACTTCTGTAATTCCATTTTGCTTGTGGCATGAGGTACAGGGAAATTTTTATTCATTTTTTTTTCCCAGTGGGGATACTCAATTAACCCATCACCATTTTTATCAATGCCAATCCCCATCCCACTGTTACACAATGCTGCCTTTGTATTAAGTCAGGTGACATATGTCTGCAAGTCTGTCTTGGGATTCTGTTTTGTTCCATTGATTTGTCTATACCTGTATTGATGCCACATAGCCTTAATTACCAAACCTTTAAAATAATCCCTGACACCTAGTACTGTTAGTCTACTAGATTTGTTCATTTTTTGGATTGCCTTAAAATACCTTCACAATATTTAGTTTATCAACCCCAAAATGTGGGGTTTCACTCCATTTATATATCTTCTTTAATTACTCATGATGTTGTTTCACAGTTTCCAGAGAGAAAATCTTGCATGTTTTTCTTTAGATTTATTCCCACATATTTTTAAAAAATGTTTTGACAAGTATTATTTTTATTTAAAAATTTCTTTTGTTTCTGGTCTATAGAGATACTGTCCATGGGGTTCTACAGGCAAGAATACTTGAGTAGGTTGCTCCAGTGGGCCACGTTTTGTCAGAACTCTTCACTATGACCATTTGTCTTGGGTGGCTCTGCACAGCATGGCCCATAGCTTCGCTGAGTGACACAAGCCCCATTGCCTGGCGTGAAACAGTCCACAGAGTCACAAAGAGTCGGACACAGCTTAGCAACTCAGCAACAACAATAGACAGATAGATTAAAAAGTTTTGTTTGTTTTTTGTATTGACCTTGAACCCAGTACCTGGGTAAATTCACTAATTCTAGCACTTTGTTTGAAGATTCTTTGGATTTTATGTGCATATTTATATCCTATATTAATAGCTTTAGTTTCTTCATTTTCAGTTCTTTTGACTTTGTTTCTTATCCATGCCTTTCTGCACTGCCTAAAACAGATAGTTTATTCTGAACAGAAGTAGTGACAGTGGATGTCCTTGCTTCCTTTTTGGTATCAAGGGTGATGTTGTAATATTTGATCAATGAATATTGTATTTTCTTAGGTTTTTTATATATATCATTTATCAGATTTAGGAAGTTCCACTGTGTTCCTAGCGTGCTGAGATTAAAAAAAAATAAACACCTACTTATCTTTTTAAAAAGTCTCATAAATCTTAAATAACCCAACAGCCAGAGAACATCAGGTATATATATGGGAAGAGTTCACAATGTAAAAGAAATAAGCAGATAAAAACCATAAATAAAGAACATGCATTTCCAGACTGAAAAGATCCACCCACTGACTTGCACAGTGCGTGAAAAGGAACCCATACTAACTCACATTATTGTGAAATTTCAGAGTGCCAGTGACAAGGAAGATTCTAACAATTTAGGGGGAGGGAGGGAGTGGTAAAGGAAGGAAAGAAGGAAGGAAGAAAGAAAGAAAAACAAAGAAAGAAAGAAAAGATGAGCCAGAGGCATATGTAAGCTCAGAATCAGAGTCTTTAGATTCCTTAAACCCAATAGTGGAAATAAAAAGACTGAATAAATAAATAGAGCTATCACTTCAAAATCCTGAAGGAGAACTGTTTTATCCTTGAATTCTCTGCCTAGACAAACTATCAAGAAAGCTTGAACGTAGAATAGAGCTATTGTCAGACATTCAACAACTCCAAGAATTCATTCAATCCCATGGAATTCTCCCTTGTCATTCCTCCATCTTGCCACTATGGCTATCAACCTTCTTCCCGTCCTCCAAAATTATTACAATAGTCTTTAATAGCATTTCAACATTTCAATGCATTTCAGCATTTCAATGCATTTTAGCATTCCTATGTGCAATACAATTAAAGATGTATTACTAGAAACAATACAAAAGCCCAAATTTTATTTAACAGACATTAAATCATATTTCAATAAAAATGGTCTGAAAAAACCTAACATAAAATCTGTTTATGTTCACCATTAAAAATAGGTGTTAAGTTCAGTTCAGTTCTGTCACTCAGTCGTGTCTGACTCTTTGCATAGATTGCAGCACGCCAGGCCTCCCTGTCCATCACCAACTCCTGGAATTTACTCAAACTCATGTCCATTGAGTCGGTGATGGCATCCAACCATCTCATCCTCTGTCGTCCCCTTCTCCTTCCTTCAATCTTTCCCAAAATCAAGGTCTTTTCAAATGAGTCAGCTCTTTGCATCAGGTGGCCAAAGTATTGGAGTTTCAGCTTCAACATCAGTCTTTCCAATGAATATTCAGGACTGATTTCCTTTAGGATGGACTGGCTGGATCTCTTCGCCTTCATTACACTTGAAAATTTTAGTTGTTCTACTTTTGTAACTTAGAAAATGTTAATAGTAAAACAGTGAGTCCTTCTTTTAGAGACATATACATATATAATAGTTTAAGAAACAAAGTTTTTATCAATACTTACTGTTTTTAATGTCACAAATGTGCTTACTTATGCTTGCTAATTTATCCTTTCTAGGTTGGATTAATGACAACAGTATCCAGGGTATAATGTTAGCTAAAATATTTCTATATTTTGTGTTAATTACATTTGTTGGGGTAAAGATAGCCTTCAGAAATATGTGAAAGAAAGGAAGAAGAGATTTCAAAGCAATTCTGACATGCTAAGGATATTCACTTATATTATTTATTTAAAATGAAGTATATGATGCTATATTTTTAACATTCATCTTTAATTTTTAGCAATTGCTAGTTCCAACAATCTGTCCTATAAAGTTTTCATTAAACTTAAGTTGTCTGTCAATGAAAGAAAGATTCCAGATTCTTAATTAGTTAACTAGTCTATTTTTGGAGATATATATACATACATACATGTATGTATATATGTATGTGTGTGTGTGTGTGTATATATATATATGTATGTACATAGTGGTAAAGAACCTGCCTGCCAATGCAGGAGACATAAAACATGTGGGTTCAATCCCTGGGTCAGGAAGATCCCCTGGAAGAGAGCAGGGCAATCCACTCCAGTATTCTTTTCTTGCCTGAAGAATCTCATGGACAGAGGAGCCTGGAGAGCTAGGATCACAGAGATTTACCTAGGATCACAAAGATTTGGACATGACTGAAGTGACTTAGCACATGTGCATGTGTGCACACACAAACACACACACACACATATATATGGTAAAAGTATTTTAACAGATTTATGAACAAAAATTTTCAGTGATAACTATTTCCAAATGTGCAAGATCAAGATTATATCCTACTTCACTGACAATTGTGTTCAATTATAAAATAGAAGACTCTTGAGAATCCCTTGGGCTGCAAGGAGATCCAACCAATCAATCCTAAAGGAAATCAATCCTGAAAACTCATTAGAAGGATTTACCCTAAAGCTGATGCTCCAATACTTTGGCCAATTGATGCAAAGAGCTGACTCATTGGAAAAGACCCTGATGTTGGGCAGGATGAGAAGGTGGCAACAGAGGAAGAGATGGTTGGATGGTGTCATTGACTCAATGAGTATGAGTTTGAGTAAACTGAGAGACATAATGAAGGACAAGGAAGCCTGGTATGCTGCAGTCCATGGAGTTGCAAAGAGTCAGACATGACTAAGGGACTGAACAACAACAACAGCGCCATGCATCAACCTGAAGTAAAAACTACTTGCTATGTTACCCTTTCCATACATCTCATCCTCTCCTCCCCCTCCCCATCTCCAAAATTCTATTCTTTATGTCTGAGTAACATGGAAACTTACATGACCATATGTAAAATAGATAGCCAACAAGAATTTGCTGTATGGCTCGGGAAACTCAAACAGGGGCTCGGTATCCACCTAGAGGGGTGAGATGGGGAGGGAGATGGTAGTGAGGTTCAAAAGGGAAGGGATATATGTATACCTGTGGCTGATTTATGTTGAGGTTTGACAGAAAACAACACAATTCTGAAAAGCAATTATCCTTCAATAAATAAATTAAAAAGAAAAAACAAAACTAATTGCTAACTTGATTTGTTCTAATGTTGGATTTTTATACTATGGATGTCCCAGTTCCTGAATACGGTGTGCTGTTGTGAAACTGTAAAGTGATCCTTGATCTACCTTCTTCACATAACATATACTTTCAAATATATTTCTTTACACCTTTGTATGTAAACAAAGCTTCATTGTTGAGAATGCTATTACTTCATTAGTCAGTATATCTATGCACCTTGCACAGTGTGCTTCTCCACATCTCCATCTAGTCATTACTTAAAAAGAACAAGCTCAACACATACTTATCACCAAACTAGTCTTCATTTCTTAGGAATTTCTCCCCTCTTATCTCTTGGATGACTTCCACTGCCATGTTCAGAAAAGCTGTGGCTATTCTCGACAAGATACCTAATGAAACTTATTTTACCGTCAGTATTTTATCACTGAAAACAATAAAAAGTTTGCCACCCTTACTTAAGTGATAAGCTGTAGATTTAGAAAAGGCTTATTTCCATTGAAATTATTGCAAAGTAGCAACTTAAAATTAATGCTCACTTTTTTCAGACTGGTTTGTACTTTTGGTTTAGCATTAATAACTTAAAATGTCAGCCCATGTGACACAGTCTTACTGCATCTGTCTCTTAAGTGCAATGCCATTTTGTTCAGTGGTATCTGAACAGCTCTATAACTGGGTTAAAGGTGTGAATGGAATATGAATTTCAAATTATTATAAGAGCTTTCAAATGCTCCCTAGTGATATTTGTTCTTATCATAAACTATGGATGATAATCTGTGAATTAGAAGTGGTTTGTGGACTTCACTGAGCATTAGAGGGTGTATGATGCAACAGGGAATAACAGCACAAAAAACAAAGACACCAGACACCGAAGATCCAGAATAAATGAAGTCACAGGAAACAGCTGAGAGCAGGCATAAATTGGACAGGGACAGAGGACTCAGGGAAAAAGTTGAAAAGGAAAAAAGAAAAACAGTTGTTTTCTGGCTTACTGAAGCTTTTGACCATGTGACAGAGAGTATTCAAGCATCTTTTTTATGCACTCGGAAAGCCTGGGAAGCATTAATGGTAATGACAGAAAATCATGAAAGCAAATTAAAAAGATACAATTATTAGCAGCAGGGAAAACAAAAGTCAGTCATGCTTAAAATGATCCTAATAAAAGTATGATATAATTGTATTGGAGGATGTAAAGAAAGGGATACAGGGCATAGGGATGTAAGAAAGCTTCTTGTTTTCCAATAGAAAGTTATTAGATAATATCTAAGAATTATAAATCAAGAGCCAACAGGAAAAAATATTATTTGGAATTCTGCGTTGGATGAAAGAGTGAACTGCAATAAGAGTTTCCAGTAGTTACTTCTGGAGAGCAGTATGCAGACTAGAAGTGGAGTAGGAGACTTCTGATTTCAGGATAAGGTTTGTAAAATAATTTGACTGTGAAGCTCTATACATATGTAAAATAATCTGATGAAAGATACTCTTCTAATTTAGTTCTTTTATTCTTAACTGTACAAAAATTTTGATCTACTAAAATATCTTTCACAAAGTTTGTTCTAAATATGTGTATATGTCAATGATATTAGAATAGTAGATATAACCATGATTAACTGCTTAAAATTACTCAGTTATAATGACTCTATCTAATATTCTATAATCATTTTAAGCCATTCTTAAAACTTTAAAAATTTTACCTGAAAAATAATTCTCATTCCATGAAACTTTGTGCTTAAAGCTCAAGAATTTTCACATTTTAAAGGTTAAATATGGATTATTTTGTTTTGTGCTTATGATGAAAAGTGTTTCAGAAGACTTCAAATTATCTTTTTAGAAACTTGTCTCACCTCTGAGCAGAGAAACCCATGTCCCTTAGAGGGAAAGCATTTGTACTAATTTTAAGCAAAAAGAAATGAGGTTAGAGTGGAAAGTATTTGGCAATGATAAAATTTAGCCCTTGCCAGAATTACAATTATTGGGCTCTAAGTTTGTGAAATTTCATACTTTCATGCTTAACATAAAATATAATGATTTTTGAATTTTGTTTTGTTGTTTAGTCGCTAAGTGCAACCGCTAGGACTATAGACCGTCAGGGTCCTCTGTTTCTCCAAAATTGGAGAATTCTCCAGGTAAAATATTGGAGTTGGTTGCCATTTCCTTCTCCAGGAAATCTTCCAAATCCAGGAACTGAACCCACACCTCCTGTGTGCGTTGCAGGCAGAGGGTGGCCCATTCTTTGAATACATATGTTAAATTTCATATTAAAGCAAGTAGAAACATAGATAAACTTGGCTTCATTAACTTGCTAACAAATTCTGACAAAATCTTCACTGAGATTTTTTCATTATTATTTTCAATACAAAGATAAGAAAAGCTTGAGACAAAGAGCTTAAACCTGGAATAAATTCCATTCTGTTTAAAACCTGAAACCTTTTCTTGGGAAATTCCTGCTTCAGCCACGTGATCCTTGCTTGTTCTTTCAGTTCAGTTCAGTTCAGTCGCTCAGTCGTGTCTGACTCTTTATGACACCATGAAACACAGCACACCAGGCCTCCCTGTCCATCACCAACTCCCAGAGTTCACTCAAACTCACGTCCATCGAGTTTGTGATGCCACCCAGCCATTTCATTCTCTGTTGTCCCCATCTCCTCCCACCCCCAATCCCTCCCATCATCAGACTCTTTTCCAGTGAGTCAACTCGTCGCATGAGGTGGCCAAAGTATTGGAGTTTCAGCTTTAGCATCAGTCCTTCCAATGAACACCCAGAATTGATCTCCTTTAGAATGGACTGGTTGGATCTCCTTGCAGTCCAAGGGACTCTCAAGAGTCTTCTCCAACACCACAGTTCAAAAGCATCAATTTTTCGGCAATCAGCTTTCTTCACAGTCCAACTCTCACATCCATACATGACCACAGGAAAAACCATAGCCTTGACTAGACGGACCTTGGTTGGCAAGGTAATGTCTCTGCTTTTTAATATGCTATCCAGGTTGGTCATAACTTTCCTTCCAAGGAGTAAGCGTCTTTTAATTTCCTGGCTGCAATCAGCATCTGCAGTGATTTTGGAGCCCAAAATAATAAAGTCTGACACTGTTTCCACTGTTTCCCCATCTATTTCCCATGAATTGATGGGACCAGATGCCATGATCTTCGTTTTCCGAATGTTGAGCTTCAAGCCAAACTTTTCACTCTCCTCTTTCACTTTCATCAAGAGGCCTTTGAGTTCCTCTTCACTTTCTGCCATAAGGGTGGTGTCATCTGCATATCTGAGGTTATAGATATTTCTCCCGGCAATCTTGATTCCAGCTTGTGCTTCTTCCAGCCCAGCGTTCCTCATGATATACTCTGCATATAAATTAAATAAGCAAGGTGACAATATACAACCTTGACGTACTCCTTGCTTCTTCTTCTTTGCTGCTGCTGAGTCACTTCAGTCATGTCCGACTCTGTGTGACCCCGTAGACAGAAGCCCACCAGGCTCCCCCGTCCCTGGGATTCTCCAGGCAAGAACACTGGAGTGGGTTGCCATTCCCTTCTCCAATGTGTGAAAGTGAAAAGTGAAAGTGAAGTCGCTCAGTCGTGTCCGACCCTTAGCGACCCCACGGACTGCAGCCTACCAGGCTCCTCCATCCATGGGATTTTCTAGGCAATAGTACAGGAGTGGCTTGCCATTGCCTTCTCCGTGCTTGTTCTTTAGTCCTCCATAAACCGTGACCCTTCAGGGATTCCTATCCTTCTATTGAAAAGTTACTCTCTGGTTGCATTTTAGGATCTCTGAAATTCCCATTGGAAATGTTACTTGAGGTGTAGAGAGAGGGATACCTGGAAAAAAATTCACACAAAAAATCCCCTTGAGTTGTTCTGTAGCAAAATAATACCTGTGCTTAAAATGGAAAAGAGTTTACTTTCCTCCACAATAACAATTTTCCAGGTAAATCATGTCCTCTGTCTGAAGATTCATTGTAGGGTTCTCACTGACCTGGAAGCAATTTAATCTATAGGGTAGGGATCAAAGCTTGGGGGTGGGTAGAGCTAGTTGGAGAAATATGTCATAAAAGACAATTTATGACACTAGCTATCCATTCCCAAAATGAGTGTGCAGTTGCAATCAGGTTAATATGAATACCAGGATCACAGAGTAGCATAAGGAGGCCATATGGAAGTCAAGAGACAGAACATCCTGCTTTGCCAGGATCTTATCATGACAGGTAGATTTTAGCCCAATTTGGCAATATACAGTGAAAATGAAAACTTCTTTTCTACTGGCCACCTTCCCAAAACCACTGTCTCCCTCCTTAACACATTGCTTAACCCCCTGTTTCTGCAGAATTCCTGAAGCCTCTGGGTTCAGGTTCACCAATTCAGTCCCTACATCCTGTTATGATGAGCCACAGGGAGCATACCAAGAAAGAGGTTAAAGATCCTTCTGATCCCACTTAATTCCCAGTCTCTGAGTTACTCCAACCAATAACTGATCTCATTCAATCCCATCCCAATGCAAATATCAGACAATATTCTCAAAACCAAACTCACTTTTCTCTCTAAGATCTGCTTTATTTCCTTTTCCTTTAGTATGTGAAATCAAATTCAGACATCATGTAAAATACAATCTTAAGATTTTCTTTGACTCCTCATTTTTCTTTTCTATTTTTGGGAATATCTATTTATTTGTCTTAGTTGTGGGTCAGGTCTTAGCTGCTGCACGCAGCAGGACCTTCATTGCATCATGTGAGATTTTTCATTGTGGCTCAGGGGCTAAATAGTGCTGGTGGGCAGGCTCTAGAGTGGTGGACTTAGTTGCTCTATACATGTGGGATCTTAGTTCCCTGAAGAAGGATCAAACCTTTGTAATGTATTGCAAGGTAGATGCTTAACCACTTGGGCCATCAGGGAAGTGCTCAGATTCCTCAATTTTCTTAAAACACAAAGTCTTCTGGATTTTTTCCCCCCTTCAAATGTGCATTGATTCTGTTGTATCCTCTTCATTGTGTGCTATTTCTTGTTAGATTACTGTGCAGACTTGCAGTTGGGTATGTGTCTTCCCTGGACCTGTACAAAGCCCTTCTCTTTATAGCTAGCTGACAGAATCATCTGTGCTTAGGATGTAATTTCCCTTGTCAACGCTTGCTTAAACCTCTTCAAAAATTGCCTTTGACTTACCAGAGACTGATGTACATGTTTTTCAATATCTCCATTATAATTTGATCCTCACCTTCCTTTCCTCTGTTATCTCCTGCATCCTCTATCTTTCCATAATCAGCATCCACGCTAAACCTTTTCTAATTGTCATGCCCCATGTGATGCTTTTTGCATGAATGCTTCACCTGACATTAACTGCTCTCCTTGGAATGCTTCATTATCACCTGTGTAAAAGTTCTTGCTGTTGTTCAGTTGCCAAGTCATGTCTGACTCTTCACGACCCGATGGACTGCAGCATGCCAGGCTTCCCTGTCCCTCACCACCTCCTGGAGTTTGCCCAAGTTCATGTCCATTGAATCAATGATGTCATCCAACCATCTTAAGTTCTACTTATCCGTAAAGACTTGGGAAACTTTCTGCCTCTCACTTTTACTTCAAGTCCTATAGCATTTACCTACAGATTTAATTATTTTCTTCCTTGCTCCATGTTCTTCTCCATGGAAGATTCATTACTTCTACTTGTGGCCTCGGTCCATCCCGCTCTTCACTGTGATCTGCTCTCTGAAATTATTCCTTACTTTATGCATCAACATGATGACCAACTCCATTGGGCATTTCCTTTTAGCTTCCAAATGTGATCTCCTCTTTCAAAAATTAAAAAAAAATCTTTCCTTTGCCTCACTTGCATCTTCTTTCTCTCTTTTATCACCACCAATTTTGGAAGGGTAAGCGGTAATTTCTGCTTCAATTCTCTCACCTCCTACTTATTCTTCAGCCCTTTGTAGTCATTTCAAATGACAAATACAGTTAAAACTGTGGTCTCAAAGTCACCAATTATCTGCTGATTTTAAAACCAAAGATTACATTTGTGTCCTTACCCTATCTGATCCCCTTGAAATAATCAGGTTGAATGCATATCTCTGAAATTCTCTTTCAGTTGTTCGGTTCAGTTCAGTTCAGTCGCTCAGTCGTGACCGACTCTTTGCGACCCCATGAATCACAGCACGCCAGGCCTCCCTGTCCATCACCAACTCCCGGAGTTCACTCAAACTCATGTCCACAGAGTCGGTGATGCCATCCAGCCGTCTCATCCTCCGTCGTCCCCTTCTCCTCCCGCCCCAGCCCCTCCCAGCATCAGAGTCTTTTCTCTCCAGTGTGGTTCAACGACAGCTCACCCTTCCGTGTCTACTCCTGTGTATGCCATTGTTCCCTCTGCTACTTCTTCACCCGTCTCTCTACTGCCTGTCCCATGTACACGAACCCTGCCCACCAAGTAACTGCCCCTCTCCTTTTCTTGCTCTTTCCTTACAATGTAGCTACAAACTTCACTTCTCTGCAAATAAAACCCCAAAACATATTGGTTCACTTTTCTTGTTCTTTCTCTTCTGCATTTCATTCTGTGTCTCGAATTACTTTTTGAGACCCTCCCAGATTCAATAAGTGTGAAAAAGACCTAATCAATCCTGATCTTGTTCTTTCCTGGAATGATCTTTTGCTCCTGTGTCCCCCATAAGCAACTATGTTTTGGAGCCTTATAGAACAGACTTTTTCTTTGCCCTCCAAATCCAGATGATCCACTAGAGATGTCAATTCTATCCCTCAGTGGCTCCTAAATAATTTTTATCCCTTTCATTCTTGTTGCCATGACATTGGTTAACAGTTTCTCTTTTAAGTCCTTTAAAAGATGCCTCTTTGGTATCCTTTCTTGCCACTGGTATCCTTTCTTGCCAGTCCATTCTGTACATGGAATGTACAGTCCATTCCTCAAACCTTTTAAAAGCCAAGATCTGTCCACATCACCTGCAGATGTGCTTTACTTTCTTCTTGCTAACAAAATAAGTTTAAGATACAATTTAATAGAAAAACCCATTGAGGTGTAACAATTGTCATCATCTGAATCAATTGTTTTCCAGCCTTAATTTTTCCAACTATATCTCAGAACTCTTAGAAAACCAGATGTTTCAGAACTTGATTGGCACACTTCCATTTTGTTTTTCTATTTATAAATAATAATGAGACATTGGCTATATATCAGATATTATGTTGTGTCCCAAAGAAACAAAATGATTGAGACAAAAATGTTCCATAATATTCATAGAGATCTTAGTCCTGGTGCAGAAAAAATTAAAATATTATACACTAATGAGTAAGTAAAATGAAAGTGCACTACATGTTATGCTAGAGAAAGTGTAAGATTCTGAAGTGTACATAGTAAGGCAACTTACCTCATTCTCTTGGTGGTAACTAGTGGGCCTATGTTGGGCCGGAAAGTTGGTTACAAAAGTAGGCACTGTTTAAACTAGGTGGGAGCACAGATGAGTGGCCTGATTCCTGGCAAGAGAAAATGGCCACATGCAATATAAAAATTAAAAATATTCAGTACATTATCACCCAGAATATAAGGAGGAGAATGCTGACTATGATGGAGCTGGTAGAGTAACAAACACCAGATAATAAAATTACTTGTAAACCAGAACAGGAGCTTTGGACCTTATGCAGTAAGCAGCTGGAAGTCTGATAGGATCATATTTATATTGGAAAAAATCATTCTGGCTGCAGTATGGAGAATTAGAAAGAAAAGATTAGAGAAAGTGAAAGCATTTAGTAGCTGAAATTCTTGGGAGCAATCACATTGGTTTTCATGAATTCTTTGTTATATGAACGGAGTAAGGTGGGTTGGTTTAAAAAACATTACATGCAATCATGCTAAGTCGTTTCAGTTGTGTTTGACTCTGCGAAACCCTATGGACTGTAGCCTGCCAGGCTCCTCTGTACTTGGGATTCTCCAAGCAAGAATACTGAAGTGGGTTGCCGTGCTCTCCTCCAGGGTATATTCCCAACCCAGGGATTGAACCTGCATCTCCTGTATTGGCAGGTGGGTTCTTTAGCACTGAGTCATCAGGGAAGCCCAAAAAAACAGTTAAGAGGAATGCAAATCAGGGTTTAGTGACTTCATTATTGTTGATGGTGGCTCAAACTGTAAATAATCCACCTGCGATATGGGAGACCTGGGTTCGATCCCTGCATCTGGAAGATTCCCTGGAAAAGGGAGCAATTACCTACTCCAGTATTCTGGCCTGGAGAATTCCAAGGACAGAGGAGCCTGGCAGGCTAAGGTCCAAGGGGTTGCAACAAGTCAGACACCACTGAGCAACTTTCATTTTCACTTATTGTTGGTGACCTATGATTAAGTAGTATGGATGATGATCAGTGAGGAGCAGATTTATGTCTGGAACTCAAAAAACTGAATAGGACCTGAGAAGTATTGTAGAGTTGAAATTCACTAGCATATAGGTTTAGCTAAAACTACGGAAGTAGATGAAATTGCTCAGGGCAATTGCATAAAATGTGTATAGAACATGAGAGTACCTGTGTGGATTCCAGCCTTTCAGGCAAGGGAAAAAAGAAGACAAGGGTGGGCCTAGGAACAACAGAGACACTTATTCGTTAAGAAAGAAGTCCGAAATGTCAAACACAGCCCACGGGGGAATTAAGGTTACTTTTTGAGGGGGAGGGAGTATTGAGTGTGACGGGTATCACTAGTAAGTTGATGAAAGCACTTTCAGTAGAGGTGTTGAGGGAGGTAACATTGCTCTCTATTTAACCTGTCCACATGTCCATCTCCTGAGTGGCCCCAACTTGGCTGCAGCTCTGACCTTGTTCTGGGTGGCGGTTGTGGGGTGGAGAAGAGATCACAAGCCATTATTTCTACACGTTATTTCTCTTTTTGAGCACAGGTGCAAGTCAATTTTGACATTTCTGTCTATTGAAATCCCAAACACACTATGAACGACGGCAACAGCAAAGCCTCCTTTCAAGTGTGATTATCCTGGGCTTCCTGCCACAGCTGTTGGTCCCCAACCCCACACTTTTGTAAGTGCCATCTCTTCTCTGCTGAAACTCCATTCAATTTCAAGAAACAGATCAAATATCACTTCCTCCTAACCACATCCTCATTTCATAAGGGTATTATTGCTCTTTGGTATTCCCAGAGGATTTTGTATGTAAAGTCCAAGTGTTTAAAACATTCTGCTTCATAACAGAGTAATAAGGTATTTAACTCTTATTTATGGAATTGAATTGAAATGCATATGTACCATTGTGTGTCTGATTACACTGAATTATTTTAAAAGTTCATTTTTTTTTATGATGGTGAATCCATTTTTGTAGAGAAAACAAAATTACAAGATACTTGAAATTGCCTTCACTCCTTTCTCACACTGTCTCTTTGCCACCCTATGGACTTTATTAGCCCACCAGGCTTTTCTGTCCATGGGATTCTCCAGGCAAGAATACTGGAGAGGTTTGCCATGGCCTCCTTCAGGGGATCTTCCCAACCCAGGGATCAAATCAGTGTCTCTTATGTCTCCTGCATTGGCAGGCAGGTTCTTTACCACTAGCACCACCTAGGAAGCCCCTTTCTCGCACTAGGAAAGAATAGTACTGAATCAAGTAGAGTTCTACTTGAGATGGTGTCTCAGTTAGGCTTAGCTAAAACTTTCTTGATTCAGAGGAGAGACACAGACTCCATATATAATACTTAGAGACTATAATCTGTGAGCAGCACTCCAAAAATACATAATAATTTTGGGTCCACCTATAAATTGGGTTTACTTTGAATAGGCAGATTACATCTTATGACAAATAAGAGAGTTGCTACTGGGAGCACTGATCTAATTTCACCATCTTCACCTAAGCAAAGAAATTCTAATCTAGTGCTTTCATGAGGTTTATGTTTCCTGCAAATCTGTCTTTAAAAGGTATATTTTTTATCACTGTAGTCTGAGATATAAAAAAGTTATGTTTAGTACTTTAAGTTGATTATTTCCAATGTAATGTCAGATTTGTAATATGGTTTCATCTCTGCAGTAAGTTGACATTTGAAATAGATATACATTTTCAAGTGTCAAATGATATCTCAATGTTCATGAATATCATAAAGCTTGAATAGCAGCTAAAATTTTATAACTTCATAATGTAGCCAATAGCCTTAAAGAAATCGTGAATTTCAGGATTATTTTTCTTTCTGCCCAAAATGTTGCCTATCTGTGAGCAAACTGATACTTGGCTGAAGACTTGGTGAGAATAACTAATACTGGAAAGTGTTAAGTACTCTTGAAATGTGCCCATGTTTTAACTGCCATTTGACCCCATTCCTCGTCCCACCAGACAGAGCATAGAGCAAATTATATGATGTATGGCCAATGTAGATTCATAACTCATCACAGTTGGAAAGACTTATAATGGTGCATTTTCAAACTCAATGAAAATGCCCAAACAGTTCAACATCCCATTCAACAGAGTCAGTGATAATATAATGGAATATTTTCTTCAGTATATTCAGTGAAGCATGGTAAGGGCTAAGGTCCAATTATTTCTTATGGTGATGGAGGTGGGGGCATCATCACAGATGGAAAAGAGGACATGAATCAAATTTGTGTTCTCTCCAATAGAGTGTGTGTGTGTGCACATCTGAGGGGGCAGTGATTCTAGGGAAAAATCTATCTTTAGGTATTAAAAATGGTTCAAAGTTCCCTAAGTGTTACCCAAAGGAAGAAGTGTCATTGGAAAATCAACACTGCTTTATGTTAGGGTTATGATAATGCTTTTAATAAATAAATTCCCTGTTATTGATACTTTAAGCAGACTATTAAGCAAAAATCTAATAAAGTGGAATCATTTCTTTAGGGAGGAGGGCATGGCAACCCACTCCAGTATTCTTGCCTGGAGAATTCCATGGACAGAAGAGCCTGCCAGGCTATAGTCCATGGGGTCGCACATGACTAAAGCAACTTAGCGTGCACACACACACACATACATACACACACACACACACACACACACACATTTCTTTAAGACTAACAGTGAAACTTTGCTTATATTGGTTTACAATGGAAAATAACGATAAATGTTTTAGACATTTTTTGAAAACAGTTCATTAAGAGTTTTCCAAGAATAATTTTTTTTTCATGTGTTTAAATTCACTGCCAAAATATTTGGGACTGGACACCTGGGGCACTTGCTTCCTCCTTGGGCACAGGCTTCCTTCTTATTTCACATAGTGTTGACCCAATCAGTTCCATCTGTTATAGTCATAACCCAAATGTGGCCAAATTCAAAGGGAAAAAACTTGGCATCATTGTCCACAGCTTTACTTCCTGCTTCATTGACCTCACTCCATGATGCCCCTCTAAAGCTCCGTCGTTTCAAGGAGCTCAAGCATTCCTGATCTCCCTCTGTCATTCTTTGGTAAGTTACTAGTAGTATTCAGTCATTTAGGGCTCATTGTGAATTTTATTTTACAGGTACTTTTCCAATGTCTTTGCATTTTACCCAAGCTCTGAGTGAAGCATGAATGGCCCTGTCTTCCATTATGCTATTTCCAGGCATCAGTGTTCAGGTAAGAATGTAATGGTACTTTCCTGGTCCTCAGAAATCATATAGAACAGGCCTGCCTTACCTCTTAACCTTTCTATGAACATTCAGGGCTGTGTGACCCAGGATTCTCAGTGGCTATTGTCTGCTTTAACTTTTAGCCCTTCTATATTTCTTCAGTTAATTTTGATCACTTTTCTGTGGTCTGTACATTATATTAAAAAAAAACTAAGCTTATCTATTTATAGCTATATCCATACATATTTGGGGGGAAGATCTAAGCTTTTCTTATAATGAACCTTCCCTTTGAGTCTATTTGTTCCCATTATTCCAACTTAGCTGTGTTTTAAGGGACGAAACCAACCATTAGATCCAATATGGACCCGATTACAGGGTCTTTTCTCCTGTTTTTATAAATATGTGCACAGAATTTTTATGAGCTTCACCTCTGTGACTACTGGGCTCACAATTCTGCTGAAGCCACAGTTATTTTGCAAGTCAGCGAGGAGTTCTCCAGCCCTGGGTTGGAGTTGTGCTGGTAACTTTGCTCTAAATTCCCCATTTAATGGAAAAAAACATGGATGGAAGACAGAGGAGCATAAATCTTGCAAGCTGCTTTTCAGAGACCAGCCAGAACTAGCCCTAGACGAAGACAGTGTATGCTGCTGGCGGCTGTATTCACTTCAATCTGATTTCAACAAGTAGCCGCTAGCCAGAGAAGCATTAGAAGGTAAAAGGGGATCAACCAGTTGTTAATCCAGTTGTGACTTTGGTTTTGGGTTCCTTTCTTCAAACGACCAAGCTGTGCGTTGTTTTGTGATTGACTGCCTTTGTCCTGACAGAGCTTCTCGTTTTGTACCTTTCACCATTGTTTTTGGCCACAGACCAAGCCTCACATCTTCTGGTCATAGAATTCCTTTCTACAGGCTCCACTGCAGGCCAAGGCCTCCGGGTAACCCGAGACGCCTCGATTTCCCTGCAGACAGCACATTAAAGGGAGGTCTGTTGGCCAGCTGCGGGAACAGGTGTTTTTCTCCTTTCATTCACACCCGCCCCCATTTATTTGTCTGAAGAATTCCCTTTCTCGGGTTGTTCACAAATGCTGAAGGAATTGGACAAATTGTATAGGCGTTAGAGTCTGAGATTAAAATACTTCACCTGCTTGGCAGCGGAGCTGGTAAACAATGCTACCAGATGCAGCACACCATGATTCTGTTGTTTAGCTTGCTGCTTGCTAATGAGCAAGAGGGAACCCGGGCACCTTGGAGGCCCACTGCACCATGTGTTTACCGACTCAGATTCCATCTCTGCTCTTTGGAGAAGGCTGGTTCATGCTGCTTTCTGAGAAATTGGAGAAGTAAAGTAAATGCTATGATTATTGTCTTTTTTTTTAATAAGCAGAGTAGAGCCTTGAAAACCTGAACTGGTTTAGTCCTCTTAAATTTAATGTTGTTCAGGTAATCCAGATCACTTTTATATAACTCTGTTGTATAGATGCAGAGGGTCAAATATCACAGTGTATACTACAGACTGCACTTACTTCAAATATGTCCTTGGAGATTTTCTTTGGAGAATGAGCTTATGGGCTGAGTGAGTTGTGATATGTGGTCTTTCTAGTACAGATCACCATGACCTGTTATTACCTCACGCAATGGTAAACTGAAGTTTCAGGAGTTAGTTTCTCTTCCTTATCTGATATTTGGTTGTAAAAAATCCTTCTTTGAATTGCCTTAGCACTTTTTCACAAGCCACATCTCACATATAACTCTGTGTCTTCTTTCACAGACCCAAAAACTAGGTTTGAGTCACTCTAGTTTTTTTCTCCATTGCAGGATTTAGGGTAAATAAGAATACTTTTCAGAATTAAATTTTTAATGCAAATGAATATTATAAACAATTAGCATATTATTTTTTTTATTTCAGTAATATATTAGTAGTAAATGCTATGCAACTAGGAGACTACCAGGCTGACTGTGAGTTCATTTAATTCCTTCCTGTCATTCAGAATTCTCTCTTTTAAGTTGTTTGGAATGGGATATGGGCCACGTAGAAGGGAATATCCCTTTCCCCATCTAGAATTCCAGGAAGCTGCTCCTTAAAGAAAATGGTACATTCTTCATTTAAATGCCCTCAGATTGTTGTCATCTTTGGACTCTCTCTTCCTTTCTTAAGGCAGGGAATCAAATAAGCCAGGCTTATGAAGCCAGAATTTCATAAATGGTTTCCCACCATACTGTTGCTTTCGGCCTTTTGAAAACACCTGTCTTTACTCTTGCAAACCCCACAGGCTGTCCCAAAATGCCCTGTGTTTCAGCCATAAATTGCCAGGCATGTTCTGGGTAAGCTGAGTTCTTCAAGGCCTCGGTGCTTTTGCACATGTCCTTTTTCACGTGTGGGCTTCTTCCTCATGCTCTCTTTTCCATTTTTTCACTTGGCGTATTCCCACTTTTCTTGTAGCCCTAAATTCAAGCCTCTTATTTGAGAAAACTTCCCGACATTTCTTAAGCAGAGCTAGACACTTCCTTCTGTCTTGCTCTCTTTCTCACACCTCGTTTGGTCATGTGTCACATGATTTTTGTGACCCTGAACTGGACTCTGAGTTCCTTGATGGACTGTATCTTATTCATCTTTGTGGACTGAAGTCTTTCTGAACGCCTGTCTCTCTGATCGCCCATGCTACTGCCTGGCAAAGTTCAGGTTCTTTTACTTTTATTTTGAGCAAAATAGGTGCCCAATTAATATCGATGAATACGTAAACATAGCTAAAATTATGATTGATCTTGAGAAGTTAGGGGGGATGAATGCAGCCTCTAAAACTAGGAAAGGTACTTGAAAAAGAGAAACTGCTAACTGCTTGTGTTCCAGGACTTAGTACCAATTGGCTAAAATGAACTAAGTCATACATTTAATCAAATTCTTTTCTTTTCCATCTATTTACTGCTTCTCTATTCAGGGGGCACATGATAAGCAAGGCAATGTAAGAAATTCAGTGTGCATCCTTCCCTCCCCTCCCCCCCAACAACTGTGATCATTGTCCATTTCATCTACTGTTTCCTATTTACAAGTATTTAAAAAGACTGAGCTTTGCTTTAAAATAAAATCAGAATTAATATATTGGTGCACCATATATAAATATCAATGAGCACAATCTTTTTTTTTTCTTTTCTTTTTTTTTTTTTTTTTTTACTGTGTGCAAAGTAGTTATTTCTGATCCCATGATCTTCTTGTGCTGATGGATAGACCATCTTTCTCTTTTTAAAATTTCAAATCATCTCATAGAGTTACAGGCAAACAGTTCCAGACAAGGTTCTGAACACTTTTAAAAAAATCCTCAAAGCAATCACACATTGGAGTACAGCAGAAGAAAAAGAGATTCAGAGTGGTTGAGTAAGTTGCCCAAAGATCCCACAGCTGATAAGTGACAAATGTAGAATTCAAGCCCACTCAGGCTGGGTCCAGAATCAAAGCATGAGAAACTATCTCCTCTTCAGAAGTCAACTCTATTGCTGTATGAAGGAAAAAATTATTTCAGGGACAGAAACTGAACAGCTAGAAGAATCTCTTACAAATGTGCCAGAAAATAAAATAATAATATGACTTGTAGTGCCAGACTCCTGAGAAACTTTTGAATATTTATACAGTTTTTGCCTTAGACTAAATAACAGAATATTTCCTGAAATAAAGAACTATTTCTGTAACTTGGTGGTAATCTGATTCCTTAACCCATGTAGAAGACCATGGTATATGGCCTAACTGCCTGAGAGTTTTAAGTCAAGATATATAGTAAAACTATTTTTATTATTGCTGTTTTACCCTTTCCTTCTTGCTTGGAAAAAATTAAATTTCAAGCTATTTATAAAGTGCATTTTCCCTAGAATCAGAGGTCACAAAGATAAATACTGACCATCAGAAAAGCGACAAATGAAGGTGACATTCTTTTATTATGGTATCTGAGAAGAAAAGCTATCAGGTTGAAAACCAATAATCCAGAATTTTTTGTTGCAAGTCTACTGAGATGTTCAAACTTGAATGTGGCCTTTGATTTCTGAAAGGTAGCTCTGTTTCATGCAGGATCTGGACTAAGATCTAGCAGAAATCTCCATTCATGTTGAGTGGAAAACCCAAAAGGGAGGGTTCCATGGAGCTCAGAATCTGGCAATGAAAGATTTACTTTGTGTGAGGAAAACTGAAGTGTCTTTCCCATTGCTGATTTATTAATTGGCTTATTAAGAAAATCCTACATTGTTAATATTTCAGCACTCACTTGAATATAGTTATAAATTCCTAGGTAGAGAACCCACAAATTAAATATGGACACTCCAATATCCATCAAATAGTGTTTTACATTTATCTAGTCATTTCCTAAGAAATGGTATTGTGCCTAATTTGAGTAAAACAGTGTTTTTATTTTATTTTTAAATTTACACATTTCTAAGATGACAGAGTATGAATTTACAGGGAAAATATTATACTCCTTTTTGAAATAAGCTTGTCAAAATCTATGGCGTGAAATGTTCCCATTTATGACAGGATTACTTTAGTAGTATTCACTCATTGATGAGATTTCTTAGCACCATGACATAACTGAATAAATTACTCTCCATCCGTAGGCTAATATTTTGTAGTCATAACTCTTAAATATTTTTCAGATATTTTGGTAAGATTATCAAGTTCAGTATTTTGCTAATGTATAGAATTTTACCTGAACTGTCTTAAAAGTATCTCTTTTCATAGGAAAAGAGAGAAAAGCTATAGCAATGAAAAGCATCTATTATGTAACACCCTAGGGGTGGATCCCTCTCCTGTAAACTAACTCAAATGTTCAGGAAGCTTAGATTCCTCCAATTCCATTTTAATGCCACTTTTCCCCCTCATTCTGGTTCAGTGGCAATGAAGAACAGCTGGCCACCATTCTCTGTGATAATAACCTTCGTACAGTCAAAACTGGAGTGGTTTTGGACATGGTACTTATAATAACATCTCCTTGCAAATGATGTAGCCTTTTTGGTATTTTATCCTGTAAATAGCTAGATTCTTTATAGCCAACCCTTCCACTGACTATCAAATTTTAGCTCTGTTTAGTAGAATGCAAGCATTTTCTGCCTCATCTATTCAGGAATGTCTTCTGAGAAGTTTTCACAATAAAATTTATTGTGTTTAATTTATGACATACAATATAAGAAGAATGGAATGTTTTTCTGTTAGGATTTGCATTGATAATGACAGGTTATGATAGCGCTGGTCTACTTTTTTTTTTTTTTTTACCAAATTTGCCAGATTCTGAAGTGAATATCAATAGGAAGGCTGAACACTTATTTTGCTGCAACAGATTGAGACCAATATCTGGTGGTGAAGACCTATCGCTGTTGGCCGGATCCTACTTCTAATTGGGAAGAAGGCAGATGCTAGCTTCTAGTGATATCAATCATTCCAAGTCACAGCCACACCCCAAGAAAGCTGAGGAAGTGATTCAGTCTTTCTGAGGTCATCTTTCCTATTAGTAGCAGGGGAGCCAAGAGTCTGAAAACGCTCACATTTCACTCTCTTTAGGAAAAAACAACATTGATTTTAGAGACTTTTGTTATGGAGGCCAGGGGGATTTTCCCAGTGCGGCACAGAGGAAGCTGGTTTGGGTTGGGAAGCCAGACATTTCTTGGCCTGAGTTTCTCACTTGAACGGGATTCCAGCGTGCCCCCTCCTCACCTCTCCAACCCCTAAGCTGCTTCAAGCTCCTCCTCCTCCCTTGGACCATATGGGGAAGCTGGCTCAGTGGCTGCTATTCTACTGCTCCAAGTTCACGCAGCTGTTCATTCCCTGCTTAATGTACCGGTAATTACAGCAATGTGCGCTTCTCTTTTTCCAATCATGTACTTTTTCTAATGGAAAATTATTTGTTTTTAAGAACGTCCATGCATTGTATTCTTTAATAAAAAAGGGGGTCTTCTGGAATCGAGAGATAAATTCTCTACAAAAAACAAAAGTTTCTGTATCACTTTCCAGCTCCATAGGAGGGCTCAGTAGGACAAGCTGAAATTGAGGCGGGGGCACTTAAGTGAGTGTAACTAACTTGATATGAATAGGTCGGTTGGGAAACAAAGCAAACTCATAGCCTTCTGCACATGGAGGTGGTGAAAGAACATTTTTTTAAAAATGCGAAACTGGGAAAAATCAAAAGTAGAAATTGAGCTCTGCTTTCATGATCCAAATTCAATATGCTCTCAAAGGATTTTTAAAACAAATATTTGAAGAGTTTTTTCACTTATCTTGGTTCTATCTTTCAGAGCTTGCAGATTTTTTGCTTTTATGTCTGGGATTGGGTGGGGACTTCAAATGACAGCAAGGACAGCTTCCTTTCTTTCACCTATGCCAAGATCAGGGGCATAGAGCAAACATCTGTTTGCTCACTCTGTCATTTGTGGATGAAATAATTCAGCCTTGGAATCTCTGCCCTAGTGTCTCCTTAAATGGCACTGGGAATCACCATACACACAAAAAAAACCATTAATTTTTTCAAAGCAATACTTTTTCTACTCATTAGAAGGTTTTGTTTGGGGACTTTCATTTTAAAAACTTAGTTAAGGAGCAGTTGTAGCAAAGAACACCAAGTCAAATCCTTGTGTGTGGGTAAAGATCCTAGTTCTATACAACAGATAGAGCTGATCAAATCAGAAGGATGATAGCAAAATGAAAGTTTCTTTTATACTAAAATCCAAAATTTTATGGAATTGAGAGGACCACAGACTATGACTGCAAATTGGATGTGCCTCATTTGACATTTTAAGGGTTTGAATCATTTGAGATTTAGCTATATCAAAAATTATAAGACATATATTTTGAGCCCCAAATCTTTTAGTACTAAAATGTGTTGATATTTCCAAAGGGCTCTAATTTTATTACTTGAGTATTAGCTTTATGCTAGGGCTTCCTTGGTGGCTCAGCTGGTAAAGAATTCACCTGCATTGTGAGAGACCTGGGTTCGATTCTTGGGTTGGGAAGATGCCCTGGTGCAGGGAACGGCTACCCATCCCAGTATTCTGGACTGGAGAATTCCATGGACTGTATAGTCCATGGAGTTACAAAGAGTGGGACATGACTGAGTGACTTTCACTTTCATCTTTATGCTAGTAATGATTAGTAGCAAGATGATTGCTGGAAATCAGCTATCTTCTCCTCTATTCTTCTAAAGTAGCCCATCCACCAACTCCTTACAAAAATTTTTTATTTTTTCCTTGGAGATTTTTTTTTCAGAAAGCACATGAAAGTGAAGAAATTTGACATTTTCAAATTGAAATTTAGAACTATATAATTTCTTAATTTGTACTAACTTTGGCAAAACAGTCGCTTTCCTTCAAGACCACAATAGCCACAGTAACAGCATGACAGCATTTTTGTTCCCTCAAGCCTGGTTAGAAGCTCTATGTGTGACAAACAACAATAAGACCTGCTTCTCGTGCCTTATGAATGCAACATGTGAATCTGGATTCGACTGCACCCTGTAGGAAATCATTGCTTTCTGTTTTATGAAAAGCAAACATGCAATTTAATATATTTAAGCAAATGAAGAGCAAGGGTCTACAGAATTTGTAGCATGACTCTAATCTAGGTGTCTATCCTACCTCATAATCTATTTCTGTTGATGTGCATCAGTGTCTTCAAAAAGAATTGTTTTTAAAGCTTTAAATCATTTTGATATACATTAGACCATCAAAGCTATACATGTGATCTGATGAATGTCAAAATAAGTAGATGTATGATGAATGACTGCTCACACTTACGCTCATTCATTCAGCAAATACTTTATTTTTTCCAGCTGTAATGAGGAATAATTAACAAATAAAATGCTATATGTTTCAAGTGTATTCAATCAGCCAGTGCTTATATAATTTTACTTTTCCAGCTGTGTTGAGGAATAACTGACAAATTTCTATATATTTAAGTTGTATGACATGATGATTTGATATTTGTATGCACTGTAAAATGATTATCACCATGAAATTCATTAACACATTCCTTTTAAAATAAATTGTGTGTGTGTGTGTGTGTGTGTGTGTGTGGTAAGAATGCTTAAGATCTGTTTCAACAAATGTCAAGCATACAACACAGTATTAGCGACTATAGTCTCCATGCTATATATTGGAATCCTAGAACTTACTCATTTTATAACTGTGACTTTGTGCCCTTTGATCAACATCTCTTCACTTCTTCCACATACCACCCACCCTTACCCCCAGCCCTGGAAACCATCATTTTACTCTTTTCTATGACTTATTTATTTTTTTAATTTATTTTTTAGATTCCACATATGATGAGAGATCATACAGCACCCGTCTTTCCTCTGTCCAGCTTATTTTATTTACCATAATGTCCTCTGGATTCATAATCTTGTTACCAATGGCAGGATTTTCTTCTTTCTATGGCTGAATAATATTCCCTTGTATATACATAACATCTTCATCCATTCGTCCATTGACAGACTGTTACGTTGTTTCTGTATCTTGGCTATTGTCAATAATACCATAATAAACATTAGAGTACAGATATTTCTGAGATACTGATCTCGTTTCTTTTGGATAAATGTCCAGAATTGGAATTGTCAGGTCATATGGTAGTTTATTTTTAATTTTTATAAAATCTCAATACTGTTTTCCTTTGTGATTGTACCAATTTATATTTCCATTGACAGTGCACAAGAATTCCTTTTTTTCCACATCCTCACCAGCACTTGCTACCTCTTGTCTTCTTGATACTAGTCATTTGAACAGGTGTGAGGCAATATCTCATTGTGGTTTTGATTTGCATTTCCCTAATAGTGATGCTGAGCACATTTCCATGTATATTGTTCATTTGTATATCTTTGTAAAAATGGCTATGCAGGCTCTTTGCCCATTTTAAAATCATATTATCTGGGGTTTTTTTGTTGTTACTGAATTTTGTGAGTTCCTCATATATTTATATTAACCTCTTACCAGATAGATTGCAAATATTTTCTCCTGCTCTGTAGGTTGCCTTTCATTTTGTTGGTTTTTCCTTTGAACATTTTGTATGTGCCAAGCATTTTCCAGGACTAAATACTTAATAGTGAGTGAACAAAAGAAATAAAAGTCTCCATCTCATGTTAGCTACTGTTTAGAGTTTAGTAAGAGAAGATAGATAAAATGAATCAGTAAGAAAATACATATATATTGAAAAGCAATAAGAGAGGAGGAGAAAAAACAAAGCACTAACTCTATAAAGAATTTTTTTAAAGTGATTGCAAGGGTAGAATCTTTCATGAGGAAGCAGAGAAGACCTACTAATGGTGACCTTTGAGCATATATTTGATAGGAATGAGATATGAGCCAGATGGACCTCTGAGTGGAGAACTATCTAGGCAAAGGGAATACGAAGTGCAAAGGTCCAGTGGAGATGTAGATTTAATGTGTTCAGAGCACGGGGAGGCCAGTGTGACTGGACTAATGAGAATGATTGGATGGATGTTAGGAGATAAGGTCAGAGAGGTAGGAGGGAACCAGATCATGCAAAATCACAGTTTATTATAAGAACTTTGGCTTTTACTTTGAGATGCAGGAAGTCATTAGAGATTTTTAAACAGAAAAGTGACAGAATCTGACTTACCTTTTAACAAGATCACTCTGGCTGTTATGTTGAAAGTCAACCCAAGGGCAGTAAGGGAGGAAGAGGAAACTAGTTAGGAAACTAATATAATAAGCTGGACAAGAGGCTAAGAGGGAAAAGTAGAGACAGTAAATATTAAGCAAGTTCTGACTGTATACTCGTCACTCTTCTAGGTTTTCTAGATACAACAGGAGGGAAATAGAGGCTGTTTCTCATGGGATTTACATTAATAGATGGAGAAACAGTGGGAACAGTGTCAGACTTTGTTTTGGGGGGCTCTAAAATCACTGCGGATGCTGATTGCAGCCATGAAATTAAAAGACGCTTACTCCTTGGAAGGAAAGTTATGACCAACCTAGACAGCATATTAAAAAGCAGAGACATCACTTTGCCAACCAAGGTCCGTCTAGTCAAGGCTATGGTTTTTCCCGTGGTCATGTATGGATGTGAGAGTTGGACTGTGAAGAAAGCTGATCGCCAAAGAATTGATGCTTTTGAACTGTGGTGCTGGAGAAGACTCTTGAGAGTCCCTTGGACTGCAAGGAGATCCAACCGGTCCATTCTAAAGGAGATCGATCCTGGGTGTTCATTGGAAGGACTGATGCTAAAGCTTTGGCCAATACTTTGGCCACCTCACGCGACGAGTTGACTCACTGGAAAAGACTCTGATGCTGAGAGGGATTGCGGGCAGGAGGAGAAGGGGATGACAGAGAATGAGATGGCTGGATGACATCACCAGCTCGATGGACATGAGTTTGAGTGAACTCCGGGAGTTGGTGATGGACAGAGAGGCCTGGCGTGCTGTGATTTATGGGGTCTCAAAGAGTCGGACATGACTGAGCGACTGAACTTAACTGATCTGAACTGAAGAGGAAACAATCAACAAATGAAGCAATATAAAATATCAAGTGGTGATAATTTCTATTAAGAGAAACCCAAAAGACTCTCTGGACCATGTTTCCAGCAACAACTCAGTTCATAATGACACGTTTCTAGAAATAAATACATGTCTGTATAGAGGGGACTAGAGAGGTAAATTCTGGCACATTCAATCAGGGAAATAAAAATGAGTAATTGCAACTATGTGCAATATTGTAGATGGATCTTAGCAATATGATATGAGAAAAATATGGCCTATCGATGTTTTGAAAATCAGTATTTTTTCATAAAGTAAAATACACATGCAACAAAAATGTATAATTTTAAAAGACTACACATAGAAGTGCTAAATAAATATGCAAGAAAGGTTTAGAAATTGTTAATACAAAATTTGCAATAGCAGTTGTCTTGGAAAGGCGAAGCTTGGAGTGATCAGCTAGGTTTCTATGCATGTTCTAGCTTTCACGTTGGATGTTGAAGTCATGGATTTAATTACATCCTTTTGAAGGAGAAAATGAAGGAAAAAAGAAAAGATGCATGAAGGGACGGAAGAAAGGAAGGAGGGAGAAAAAGAGGGAAAGAGGAAACAGGAAAGAAGAGCCTTTTGTGAACTAATATTGAGTGTATGTTGTGAATGAAGAATTATGATCTGATTTTCTGCTCCCGGGGTCGGGGATTGGACAGAGTTATGGGGGAGTTGTTTTTAGTTTGCTTGCTTGCTTTTTGATAGAGTTTTCAGGGAAGTCCTCTCTGAAGCAATGATGTTAAGGCAAAGATGAGGATGGACTGAGAGAGGAGCCATGAAAATAAGGAGATGCTGTGGCTGGGATGTAATAATTAAGGGACCAAACAAGAGTTGAGGTCAGGGGAGTAGCAGGAGCAGGTCATCCTGGGCTTCACGGGCCATGAGAAACCCTTGGCCATTTACTCCAAGGGAAACTGGAAACCACTGGAAGACTCTGAGCGGGAGTAACATTATCTGTTGTATATTTTGAAAGGATCATTCCTGCTGCGATGTGGGAATATACTAGCATTTCTCAGCACAATTGACCTTTAGGCTGGATCTTTCTTTGCTGTGGAGGGTTTTTTTGTGTGCATTGCAGGGCATTTAGCTGCATCCTTGGCCTCTGCCTTATGGAACTATGTCACTCCACATGCAGTTGTGACAACCAAAAGCATGTTCCAGCATTGTCAAGTGTCTCTCAAGGGCAAAATCAGCCCTAGTTAACAATCACTTGAAGGCAGTGAAGGTGACAAAGTACAGAATCTGGGAGAGAAGGTAGGAGAACATTACTGTGTCCACTGAGACAGTGGCTGGGGTGAGGATAGAAGTGTTTGGTGTCTCCTCTTTCATTTCTTTTTCCTTTTTAACACGTATTTTTATTTTTCAGCTTTATTGAGCTATAACTGAAATTGTAAGATATTTAAAGTGCGCATCATGATGACGATATATGTGTACATTATGAAAAGATTCCTTCCATCTAGTTAATTAACTTACCCATTGCTTCACATATTTATCTAGTGTGTGTGTGTGTGTGTGTGTGTGTGAGATAGCAAGTGCGTTTTGCTCTCAAATAATAGCAAATTTCCATTATACGACACAATGTTAGCAATTTTAGTCACCATGGTATACTCCTTTTTAAAGATTTTTTTGATGTGAACAATTTTTAATGTCTTTATTGAATTTGTTAAAATACTGCTTTTGTTGTTTACATTCTGGTTTTTGGTATGTGAGATCTTAGTTCCCCAAGCAGGAACTGAATCCATTCCCCCTGTATTGGAAGGCGAAGTCTTAACCATTGGACCACCAGGGTGGTCTCTTTAGTCACCTAAAGATCTAAAGTCTCTTTAGATCCTCAGACCTTATTAATCGTATAGTGTGTCTTCCTCTTTTCTAAAAACTGTATTTTCATAGTTTGGGTCTATACTCACATGTCTGGAATCTCTACAGTTTTAGGATATCTTTGAATTCCCCAAAGATGAGATATCAAATATTCATTCACACTCAAGACAAATATTTTCCAGGTGCTGTAGAAACAGAGTATACTTGAGCATGAAAGCATTCACATGGTTATCCTGTAAGGACTGGTTCTATACCACCCACTTCTTTTTCTTTTGTTTTCTAGCAAGTCCTACAATTCATTTTCCGACTTCTATCCAGGTGAGTTCCCGAACCAAAGACTTTCTTTATGCTTTAACATTAAGAGAGTCTGAGAGACAATATTTTGAACATAGAATACTGTTTAAAAACATTACATCACAAGGACACTACTTATGCATAAAATATTCGCTTCTGAGGGCAAAAGTTGCAGGAGGCTGTGACTGTGATCAGAGAATCAGCCTTGCACCTCAAACATGATGGGGCAGGGAGGTCAGTTTGTCATTTTGTTCTGTGCAGGATGCTGAGCTAAAAGGCAGGATCCATTATATAAGTTGGGGTTCCCTCATAGCTCGATTGGTAAAGAATCTGCCTGCAATGCAGGAGATCCAGGTTGAATTCTTGGGTTGGGAAGATCCCCTGGAGAAGGAAATGGCAACCCACTCCAGTATTCTTACCTGAGAATCCCATGGGCAGAAGAGTCTGGCAGGTTACAGTCCATGGTGTCGCAAGAGTCAGACAGGACTTAGCAACTAAGCCACCACTATTACATCAATCATCCAGGAATTACGGAATATTGTAGAACAGGCAACAGCAGAGTCTAAGAGCAGAGTTGACAGCAGGAACCTTGAATGCTTTCCCCTGAGGACTCTGTTCCTTTTTTATAAAAGCCTCTCTGAAGATCAGCTATGAACGGTGGGAAGGCAAACACAAGGACTCTGAGTGGCCTTTCGTCTGAGAGTGAGCCCCATAGACTCCTATGTAAACTGTTTCTACGATTCCAGAGTGGTATTGTTTCATAGGAGAAGTACATCCTCCAATTGCAGAAAATCCAACTCCACTGAAGCAAATCCAACTTCTTCTCTGACAAGGAGCTTGTAGTTAAAACCTTCAGGACCCAGAGGCTTGGCATCTTCTGCTGCTGAGGGACTAAGCTCATGAATAGTGCTCATACTTTATCAGATGGCATTCTTTTCCAGGTCTGCTGTATTGAGGGAGTCTACCTTTGAGGATGCCACGGTGCACATAGGGGAAAGAGAGATGGACATGACTGTGCCTTTACTTAACTCTTCATCTTTCATAGTCACACCTGAGATCAGAAGCCCACAGCTTCCTTGGCTTTTCCAAAATAATAACCCTAATATAACACCAAAAAGGGCTGTGTTGACTCACTGTGAGAAGTAGGAGGAACATATGTTCTACTAATAAGGTAAGAGAATGGAATCATAATATTAAATATTATTTTCACCAGCCAGAGAGTAGTTCCATGGGATGAACTGATTGGAACACAGCTCATGATGTGATCAAAATGCAGTTTTACTTTATACATCTAATTATTTAGTTATTAAATGTGAAAATTCACTTTTACAAAGGCGGGATATGCATGCTTCACTGATTCAATAGACCTGAACTTGAGCAAACTCTGGGAGATAATGGAGGACAAGGAAGCCTAGCATGCTGTAGTCCATGGGATCACAAAGAGTCTGACATGACTTAGTGCTGAACAATAACAAAATGGATATTACATATGGTGACGCTGACCATAACAACTGAGTCTAAAGATTGAGTTTGGGTATGTGGGGTGGGATAGGGCAGAATATGTCCCTTTATGTCAGAGGCTAGTCAATGTCACTGAAAGGGCTCCTGTTTACTGTAAAAACTTGAGAAACTCTATTTCACAAGACAAGCTGTTAATTGTTGATTTTGAGGTTAATGGTTGACATTAGTGTTTCTTAACCTTTCAGGATAACATTTGCATCTTATACTTGTAAAAAATCTCAAATGTCCTTAAACCTGAAGGACATGGTTAGACAAACATTTGGGAAACCATGAAGAAGTCAGCTAGGATGATTTTTTGCTAAGGGGATTATAAGTACTAGACAATCCCAGAACCCCCACTAAAGTTCAGTGTTGGTCCTTGAAGACACTGACAGTAGAGAAAGAATCTGTGGAAAAGTGAAAACAGAGATTATTTGAAGGGCAGATTTTGGCTGCACCAGCTGTTTAAGCAGCTCTGTATTTTAGGTAATAGAGATCATGTACTGAGGATTTAAATATTTAAGCATCCTTTCCTGAATATATGACATTGAATTTTTAAGACGTGATTTTTTAGCCTTGAGTTTATTTGCTATTTTGAGAAATTAGCTCATGATGTGTGGCTGAACTGGGGACAAAAATGTCAAAAACTGAGAAACAATTGGTCAAGAATGGCCAAGAACTGATAAAACTCCATCTGGTTCAGGCATTCAGATGCTACCCCTCCCTAGAAAAAGTTCCAAGATGAGCTTTCCTCTCCTTGTCCTCCTCTCCCACCACATTGCTAAAATGTATGGTGTCAGGGAAAGATTACGATTTTCAGTGCCTCGACAAACCATATTGGGGTCTGCAGCAAAAGGAACAAGGTACACCCTTATCTATCTTATCAAAATATCCTACCATGATTTGAGCCAAACAGAAAAAGTTAATAAAAGCTCCACAATCAAAACACTGACTCTATATAAAGCTCCACATTGCCCAATCTGTTTGTTCACCATTGTCAGCCCTCATAAACCAACCCAGTGGTGGAAGCCAAAGACCCAAAATCCAGGGCTGATTGGAAACGACTGTTTCATTGCCCAGTAATGTAGGGTCATAAAATAAACAATAGCAGCCTGTCTTAATTTAACATTCTGATATTTCATTCAACATGAATTTCTCAAAAAACATTGCAATTACTGCAATGGTATTATTTATCTTTTAAATTCATTTTTGTTGGAGTATAGTTTAAAATATTGTGTTAGTTTCTACTGTAGAGCAAAATGAATCAGCCATATATATGCATACATCCCCTCCCTTTTGGACTTCCCATTCAAGTTGCCACAGTGACTTCAGTAGAGTTCCTTCTGCTATGCAGTAGTTTCTCGTTAGTTATTTATACATAGTATCAACAGTGTATATGAGTAGAGTCTCAGTCTGCTAATTCCTCCCACCACCCCCTTTTCTCCTTGATATCACAGCAGCACTATTTACAATAGCCAAGAAATTGAAACAACCTAATGGAACAACAGACTGGTTCCAAATAGGAAAAGGTGTACGTCAAGGTTGTATATTGTCACCTTGCTTATTTAACTTATATGCAGAGTACATCATGAGGAACGCTGGGCTGGAAGAAGCACAAGCTGGAATCAAGATTGCCGGGAGAAATATCAATAACCTCAGATATGCAGATGACACTACCCTTATGGCAGAAAGTGAAGAGGAACTCAAAAGCCTCTTGATGAAAGTGAAAGAGGAGAGTGAAAAGGTTGGTTTGAAGCTCAACATTCAGAAAACAAAGATCATGGCATCTGGTCCCATCACTTCATGGGAAATAGATGGAAAAACAGTGGAAACAGTGTCAGACTTTATTTTTTTGGGCTTCAAAATCACTGCAGATGCTGATTGCAGCCATGAAATTAAAAGACCCTTGCTCCTTGGAAGGAAAGTTATGACCAACCTTGATAGTATATTAAAAAGCAGAGACATTACTTTGCCAACCAAGGTCCGTCTAGTCAAGGCAATGGTTTTTCCCGTGGTCATGTATGGATGTGAGAGTTGGACTGTGAAGAAGGCTGATCGCCGAAGAATTGATGCTTTTGAACTGTGGTGTTGGAGAAGACTCTTGAGAGTCCCTTATACTGCAAGGAGATCCAACCAGTCCATCCTAAAGGAGATCAATCCTGGATGTTCATTGGAGGGACTGATGCTAAAGCTGAAACTGCAATACTTTGGCCACCTCATGCGACGAGTTGACTCACTGGAAAAGACTCTGATGCTGGGAAAGGTTGGTGGCGGGAGGAGAAGGGGACGGCGGAGAATGAGATGGCTGGATGGCATCACCGACTCTGTGGACATGAGTTTGAGTGTACTCCAGGAGTTGGTGATGGACAGGGAGGCCTGGCGTGCTGTGATTCATGGGGTCGCGGAGAGTCGGTCACGACTGAGCGACTGAACTGAACTGGAAGAGTGAGGGTAGTTTTCTTATCTCTGATCCTAATTTAGGACTTTTCAACTTTCCTTGCTTAGCTTCTGGTGCCAAGCAGCCCAATTAATATTTTACATTGAACACTGGCCGATTTCCTAAACTGTGCATATAATTGTGCTCCAAATGAAAAAAAGATTAAAAAGTTACATGGTAAATTGAGCATCAGTTCAGTTCAGTTCAGTTCAGTCGCTCAGTTGTGTCCGACTCTTTGCGACCCTATGAATCACAGCACGCCAGGCCTCCCTGTCCATCACCAACTCCCAGAGTTCACTCAAACTCATGTCCATCGAGTCAGTGATGCCATCCAGCCATCTCATTCTCTGTCGTCCCCGTCTCCTCCTGCCCCCAATCCCTCCCAGCATCAGGGTCTTTTCCAGTGAGTCAACTCTTCGCATGAGGTGGCCAAAATATTGGAGTTTCAGCTGAAACATCAGTCCTTCCAATGAACACCCAGGATTGATCTCCTCTGGAATGGACTGGTTGTATCTCCTTGCAGTCCAAGGGACTCTCAAGAGTCTTCTCCAGCACCACAGTTCAAAAGCATCAATTCTTCGACGATCAGCTTTCTTCACAGTTCAACTCTCACATCCATACATGACCACTGGAAAAACCATAGCCTTGACTAGACGGACCTTTGTTGGAAAAGTAATATCTCTGATTTTTAATATGCTATCTAGGTTGGTCATAACTTTCCTTCCAAGGAGTAAGCGTCTTTTAATTTCCTGGCTGCAATCAGCATCTGCAGTGATTTTGGAGCCCAAAAAAATAAAGTTTGACGCTGTTTCCACTGTTTCCCCATCTATTTCCCATGAAGTGATGGGACCAGATGCCATGATCTTTGTTTTCTGAATGTTGAGCTTCAAGCCAGCCTTTTCACTCTCCTCTTTCATTTTCATCAAGAGGCTTTTGAGTTCCTCTTCACTTTCTGCCATAAGGGTGGTGTCATCTGCATATCTGAGGTTATTGATAGTTCTCCCAGCAATCTTGATTCCAGCTTGTGCTTCTTCCAGCCCAGCGTTCCTCATGATGTACTCTGCATAGAAGTTAAACAAGCAGGGTGACAATATACAGCCTTGACGTACTCCTTTTCCTATTTGGAACCAGTCTGTTGTTCCATGTACAGTTCTGACTGTTGCTTCCTGACCTGCATACAGGTTCCTCAAGAGGCAGGTCAATTGGTCTGGTATTACCATCTTTCAGAATTTTCCAGTTTATTGTGATCCACACAGTCAAAGGCTTTGGCATAGTCAATGAAGCAGAAATAGATGCTCTTCTGGAACTCCCTTGCTTTCTCCATGATCCAGCGGATGTTGGCAATTTGATCTCTGGTGCCTCTGCCTTATCTAAAACCTGCTTGAACATCTGGGAGTTCACGGTTCACATATTGCTGAAGCCTGGCTTGGAGAATTTTGAGCATTACTTTTCTAGCGTGTGCTGCTGCTGCTAAGTCACTTTAGTCATGTCCAACTCTGTGTGACCCCATTGACGGAAGCCCACCAGGCTACCCTGTCCCTGGGATTCTCCAGGCAAGAACACTGGAGTGGGTTGCCATTTTCTTCTCCAATGTGTGAAAGCAAAAAGTGAAAGTGAAGTCGCTCAGTCGTGTCTGACCCTGAGCGACCCCATGGACTGCAGCCTACCAGGCTCCTCCATCCATGGGATTTTCTAGGCAAGAATACTAGAGTGGCTTGCCATTGCCTTCTCCGTGAGATGAGTGCAATTGTGCGGTAGTTTGAGCATTCTTTGGCATTGCCTTTCTTTGCGATTGGAATGAAGACACCTTTTCCAGTCCTGTGGCCACTGCTGAGTTTTCCAAATTGAGCATCAGGTTGGGTGAAAACTCTTCCTGAATATCTTATGTACAGTATAATAATGCTCAGAAATGAGATCCACCATATCGAGAATTCAGAATCCATTGGTGTCCTCATGTAATATTTTTGAACAGGCAAGATTGTTTTTCAGGATGAGGATATAAAAAATGAGGGCTTCCTGGTGGCTCAGTGGTAAAGAATCCACCTGCCAATGCAGGAGATGCAGATTCAGTCCCTGGATCGGGAAGACTTCCTCTAGAAGGAAACAGTAACGCACTCTACCATTCTAGCCTGGGATATCCCATGGATAGAGGAACCTGGTGGGCTACAGTCCATGGGGTTGCAAAAGAGTCAGACACGAGTTAGCAACTAAACAACAACAAAATTTAAAAAAAGTGGAGTTGATATGATAAAATCCATTTATGTTGTCATCTTTTATTAATATATTATCCAGTAAGTATATTAAGCTTTTACTATAACTATTTCTATTTTCAGTAAACTTAGTTGTACTATATCTGTAATCTTCCATTTAAATGTTTTTTAAAGTTTTAAATATGTTTGATTTTTAAAAATTGTAGTAAAGAATACAACATAAAATTTACTATTAAAACTATATTTTTAAATATACCATTCAATAGCATTAAGTACATTCACATTGTTGTATAATCAGTCTCTACAAATTTTTCACCTTGTACAACCAAAACTTTATACCCATTCAAAACAACTCCCCATTTCCCTCTCCCCGAGTCCTTGCCAACCACCAATTTCTGTGTCTTTCAGTAAAAATACTCTAGATATTTTATAGTAAATAAGAGTGGAATCATACAGTACTGTATTTAACTTTTTGTGTCTGGCTTATTTCACTTAGTACAATGTCCTTAAGGTTCTATCCATGTTGTAATATGTGTCAGATTTTCCTTCCTTTTTGAAGCTAACTAATATTTCATTGTATGCATACATCACATTTCGTTCATCAGATTATCCATTGATAGACCCTTGTGTTGCATCTACTTCTTGGCAATTGTGAATACTATTGCTAGGAATATGCCTGAGCAGATATCTCTTCAAAATTCTGCCAATTCTGTTGAATATATGCACAGAAAGTGGGATATATAGATCATATGGCAGATAATTTTTAATTTTTGAGAAACCTCTGTACTGGTTTCCTGGTGGCTGCAGCATTTTATATTTCTGCCAATAATGTGCAAATTTCCAGTTTCTCCTCACTGTCATTAACATAGCCCTCCTCACTGGAAAAACTCTGATGCTGGGAAAGATTGGGGGCGGGAGGAGAAGGGGGCGACAGAGAATGAGATGGCTGGATGGCATCACCGACTCAATGGACGTGAGTTTGAGTGAACTCCGGGAGTTGGTGATGGACAGGGAGGCCTGGCGTGCTGTGATTCATGGGGTTGCAAGGAGTCGGACATGACTGAGTGACTGAACTGAACTGAACTGAACTGAATGAGTGTAAGGTAATATTGTGATTCTGATTTGCCTTTCTCTAATGTTTAGTGGGGCTTCCCTGGTGGCTCAGAGGTTAAAGCGTCTGCCTCCAATGCGGGAGACCCGGGTTCCATCTCTGGGTCGGGAAGATCCCCTGGAGAAGGCAATGGTAACCCACTCCAGTATTCTTGCCTGGAGAATCCCATGGACGGAGAAGCCTGGTAGGCTACAGTCCACGGGATCGCAAAGAGTCGGACACGACTGAGCGACTGAACGGAACGGAACGGAATTTTTAGTGATGTTGAGCATTAAACACTTATCCAGTCAAAACTGTCAATAAAGCTGAGGTTGAAAATCATCTTTTAGAATATGAGACACTAAAAGACAAGAATTACGTCTTACTTAAATTTGTATAACATCTGGAACACAGTTGACTGAAAATAAGTGTTAATGGATAAAAAGATAACAAATTTGTCGAATGGAAGGTGTTGCACTTAATAATCAATAAGGTCAGTTCTAATTTAGGAAATTAACGCATACCTATATACCTACTGGGGCTTCCTTGGTGATTCAGAGATAAAGAATCTGCCTGCCAACGCAGGAGACTTGGGTTTGATCCCTGGGTCTGGAAGATCCCCTGGAGAAGGAAATGGCAACCCACTCCAGTATTATTGCCAGGGAAATCCCACGGACAGAGGAACCTGGTGAGCTATAGTTCATGGGGCTGCAGAGAGTCAGACGCGACTTAGCAACTAAACAACAAACAGCAGCAATACCAACTGTGACCAAGACATTGCTATTACTTGCCCCTTAACTGTGTGATTCCATAGTGAGAAATTAGCACTTATATAAAAAAAAGACTCAAATATACATGGAGTAGATAACAAAGCAAAGAGTATAGGTGGATATTATTAGAAAAAAGCAAGTAAGCGTAAGTAATAAGGTAGAATTTTACAAATATAAGAAATAGATATGAAAAACGATAATCTCACACTTCAAGAATTTACCAACTACAAGAGAAATATAGCTTGTACAAAATTCTGGAATGGAAGAGTTTTATAACAATGTATTTTGGCTAATAGCACTACAAATCATAAGAAGGAGATAAAGTTTTACGCTAATGAATCTGATGATGAAAATCACTCTTACAAAATTCTTTGTGCTTATAGAACAACAGACAAAGACTGTGTATGATTCCTTATTTTACCCCAGTACTAGGCTCAGATTTCTTGGTGTCTAACTTGTGAACACAAAACTCACATGAGTTCAAAGATAATAGCATTGCTCCTCCCATTTGCTTTCCCTGTCTACCCCGTAAGGCACCCTGCTTGCTCTTGCTATGGGAATGAGAAATAAAAGCTCTACACAAAGGGTAATCGCTTCAAACAGATATCATCTCTCTTTCATGGACTTTCAGAAAACAGGCAGCCAAGATACTCTTCTGAACTAGCTCCCTGAGAAACAGAAAATAGGAGATGCTCTGACAGTAAGGAATTGCTTGATGTAATAGAAGTAAAAGCTTTTAGAAGCAGTTAGTGGCCTGCAAGGACACTTCTTGGAACTGAGGGGTCTCACAAGTCCAAACTTCTTTCTTCTTTTAACTTTAACAACAGTATTACCTCAGAAATTCTTTAGCCTGCTCCATCTTCAGGACATTTTGAAAAGACTTTTTTTTCCCCTACTTTCCTGGGTTCAGGTCTGAAGGTCAAACTTGGGGGCAAGGTGAGCAGAAGAGAGTCAGAGATTCTAGTAGAGGAAAGCAGATAACCCAGGCTATTATAAGCAGATCCTTACCCAGACTCAGTGAGTATAAGTCAAACGCTGGCAAAGAAAGCTGCCTTTGGAACAACATACTTAACAACAACAACAAAAAGAATAGGACATATTATTAGGAATGGAAGTGTTTAGGATACACCTGTACTAAGCTAAGGCAATAAGACATATGTCCCCAAAATTCTGAAAATGCTCAGGGTTAAGTATTCTCCTCTGATCCTGTGGACTGACAGATCCTTTAAAGGACTCCATGCAGCAACACTGGAGTGGGTTGCCATTTCCTTCTCCAGGGGATCTTCCCAACGCAGGGATCGAACCCAGGTCTCCTGCATTGCAAGTAGACGCTTTAACCAGGGAAGCCCTTTCCTTGACCAACCACCGCTAAATACAACCACCAAGACAATTCTCTAAGTATACGCAGACCTCCGGTGCCAAGGGAGGGTTTTACATTAAAATGTTACTGAAAACACAGGTTCAAATTCCAAGCCTATAGAACTGATTCCAAACTGGGAAAGGAGTATGTCAAGGCTGTATATTGTCATCCTGCTTGTTTAACTTCCATGCAGAGTACATCGTGAGAAATGCTGGGCTGGTTGAACCCCAAGCTGGAATCAAGATTGCTGGGAGAAATATCAATAACCTCAGATATACAGATGACACCACCCTTATGGCAGAAAGTGAAGAAGAATTAAAGAGCCTCTTGAAGAAAGTGAAAGAGAAGAGTGAAAAAATAGGCTTAAGACTCAGCATTCAGAAAACTAAGATCATAGCATCTGGCCCCATCACTTCATGGCAAATAGATGGGGAAACGATGGAAACAGTGAGAGATTTTATTTTTTTGGGGGGGTGGCGCAAAATCACAACAGATGGTGACTGCAGCCATGAAATTAAAAGACATTGGCTTCTTGGAAGAAAAGCTGTGACTAACCTAGACAGCATATTAAAAAGCAGAGACATTACTTTACCAACAAAATCCATCTAGTCAAGGCTATGGTTTTTCCAGTGGTCATGTATGGATATGAGAGTGGGACTATAAAGAAAGCTGAGTGCTGAAGAATTGATGCTTTTGAACTGCAGTGTTGGAGAAAACTCTTGAGAGTCCCTTGGACTTCAAGGAGATCCAATCAGTTCATCCTAAAGGAGATCAGTCCTGAATATTTATTGGAAGAACCGATGCTAAAGCTGAAACAACAATACTTTGGCCACCTGATGCGAAGAACTGACTCATTGGAAAAGACACTGATGTGGGGTAAGATTGAAGACAGGAAGAGAAGGTAACGACAGAGGATGAGATAGTTGGATGGCATCACTGACTCAATGGACATGAGTTTAAGCAAGCTCCAGGAGTTGGTGATGGACAAGGAAGCCTGGTGTGCTGCAGTCCATGGGGTCGCAAAGAGTCAGACACAACTGAGCGACTGAATTGAACTGAACCGAGCACTCAGTCTCAACCATGACATTTTCATGTCATGTAACCATTCAGAACAAACCATTCTGAGAGATCCATTCAGTATGTATCATTGTTATCAGATTTAACAATATTATTTTGTAGAATTTTTGAAACTGTTTTTTTTTTGTTTTCTTGATACAACAGTCTTATAAATAAAAGAAACTAACAATTCTAAATAAGAAGGACAGCAATAGTAAAAAGAGATCATATTGCAGCCTATGAAGGGCCACAGAGACTTATATACGTGTCTAATAAAATTATTTTTATTGCAATGATTTATATTTATTTCTAATTGTGTCTTTCACATCAATGACAAAAGTAAGAAACAGTAGAAATCACTAACAGAAAGAAAAATGGGAAAAGCACAAATATGTAGAAACTAAACAGCATGCTATTAAAAAACTAATGAGTCTATGAAGAAATCAAAGAGGAAATAACAGAAAATAACTTAGCTCAGTTCAGTTCAGTCCCTTCTCCTTCTGCCTTCAATCTTGCCCAGAATCAAGGTCTTTTCCAATGAGTCAACTCTTTGCATGAGGTGGCCAAAGTATTGGAGTTTCAGCTTCAACATCAGTCCTTCCAATGAATAGTCAGGACTGATTTCCTTTAGGATGGACTGGTTGGATCTCCTTGCAGTCCAAGGGACTCTCAAGAGTCTTCTCCAACACCACAGTTCAAAAGCATCAATTCTTCAGCGCTCATCTTTCTTTGTAGTCCAACTCTCACATCCATGCATGACTACTGGAAAAACCATAGCTTTGACCTGATGGACCTTTGTTGGCAAAGTAATGTCTTTGTTTTTTAATATGCTGTCTAGGTTGGTCATAGCTTTTCTTCCAAGGAACAAAAATAACTCAAAATAATAAAAATGGAAACAGAAATTTCCTCCATCTATGTGATGCAACAAAAGTAGGTGATCATTAGGCAACGCATTTAAACTGTCATATTGCATCATTATCTTACAAAATATCCTGAATTTTCCCTTAATGTTGTTGCTGTTCAGTTGCTAAATCATGTCTGGTTCTGCAACCCCACTGACTGCAACACCCCAGGCTCCTCTGTCCTTCACTATCTCCCAGAGTTTGCTCATTCATATCCATTGAGTCAGTGATATTATCCAACCATCCTCAGCCATCCCCTTTTCCTCCTACCTTCACCCTTTCCCAGCACTGGGGTCCTTTCCAATCAGTTGGCTCTTACAGTCAGGTGGCCAAAGTATTGGAGCCTCAGCTTCAGTATCAGTCCTTCCAATAAGTACTCAGGGTTGATTTCCTTTAAGACTGACTGGCTTGATCTTGCAGTCTAAGGTGCTGTCAAGAGTCTTCTCCAGCACCATAATTTGAAGGCATCAATTCTTCAGACCTCAGCCTTCTTTATGGTTCAGTTCTCACATCCATACACGATTACTGGGAAAAAACATAGCTTTGACTATGCAGACCTTTTGAAAATTGATATCTCTGCTTTTTAATTATGCTGTCTAGGTTTGTCATAGCTTTCCTTTCAAGGAGCCAGCATCTTTTAATTTCGTGGCTATTGTCATTATCTGCAGTGATTTTGGAGACAAAGAAAAGAAAATCTGTCACTGCTTCCAAGTTTTCCCCTTTTTGTCATGAAGTGATGGGACTGGATCCCATGACCTTAGTGTTTTGATGTTCAAGCTAATTTTTTCACAATCCTCTTTCACCCTCAATAACTCCTCTTCACTTTCTGCCATCAGAGTGGTATTATCTGCTCATCTGAGATTGTTGATATTTCTCCCTACAATCTTGATTCCAGACTGTGATTCATCCAGTCCTGTATTTTGCTTGAAGTACTCTGCATATAATTTAAATAAGCAGTGTGAAAATTTACAGCCTTGGTGTACTCCTTTTCCAATTTTGAAGCAATCCATTGTTCCATGTCTGGTTCGAACTGTTGCTTCTTGACTCATATACAGGTTTCTAAAGAGACAGGTAAGGTGGTATGGTTTTCTTATCTCTAAGAATTTTCTAGTTTTTGTGATCCACACAGTCAAAGTCTTTCCGTTAATAGTATTTCTAATTATAACTTAACTTTACAAAGCTCTTTAGATTCTAACTCGCCTACTAGAGAATCTATTCGGCCAAAGATTTTTCTCTGCAATTTATGTCTATATCCTGAATGCTTTCTCAGTGCCTGGTGTACTTACTATAAATACACAATGAACGACTGAACTGAACTGAACTGAACTGAGATAAATGAGAAGATGGCCAAACTAGCAAATATGTGACATAGTTATAGTTAATACATTCTAAGGCCAATGATACAGTGCCTCTTTTAAATTATTTTCAACTATCAGGCATTTAAGTCTTTCAGTTTGAAAAATATAATCACAAATTATATACTATTAACATTCATGAATTGATAATCTCATTAAATTAGTTGATTGGTTTACACAAAATCTCACCACTTATATTTGAAACCTTGGTGTCTCTTTGGATGGAAAGGATGAGGTATAGTGGGGTAAGTATCTAATATTCTAGGAAGACCATACAAGGTCTGTATGAAGCTGGTTGTAGCCTGACTCTGAGAAAAAAAGTATAGGTTGAGAAGACCTAGACAGAGACATACAGAAAGGCAGCTTTAGCCAGAAACTAGATGGTAGTCTTAGAATTAACCATAAATATTGTGGAAGAGAATGTCATTGTTGGGCAAACAAAGGCAAAAGCCTAGATGGCATTGAGCATTTCAGTGTTCAGTGTTCATTAGGGTAAAGTAAAAAAACAGGAGCATAATGAGTGTAGGTCTTCTGTTGCAATCTTGAAACTGGTAGAAACAGAATCAGATGGTTCTTTCAAAAGTAGGCTGTCAAATTTGGGGTTGTGGAGTCTTTAAGCACCCACCTCTCTCCTTACACGATCAGAGATTGGGCCCAACATGAGTGTCATGTGGAAGAACTTCTTTTCAGTCTAATACCATGGGCTCATCATACAGTTTCAGCAGTCCTAGGTCCTACTGTGTTATAATTAGTATCCTGGAAATAAGCCTTATGGATATAATTCACATGATCTAGTGGATGGATAACCTAATTCACCATCTCAGAAATCTCCCAGGATTGAGTGTCTTAACATTTGATGCTAAATTGCACCTTATGTGCAGCTGCTGCTGCTGCTGCTGCTAAGTCACTTCAGTCGTGTCCGACTCTGTGTGACCCCATAGACGGAAGCCCACCAGGCTCCCCTGTCCCTGGGATTCTCCAGGCAAGAACACCGGAGTGGGTTGCCATTTCCTTCTCCGTATGTGCAGCTAATATGCAAGAAATCATTCCTTTCTTCTCAATTCTTAGTTTATGCTCAAAATCCTTCAAACTAGGATTCAGCAGTATGTGAACTGTGAACCAAGAACTTCCAGATGTCAAGTTGGGTTTTCAAATGGAAGAGGAACCAGACATCAAATTGTCAACATATGCTGGATCATGGAGAAAGCAAAGGAATTCCAGAAAAACATCTTCTTCTGCTTCATTGACTATGCCAAACCCTTTGACTGTGTGGGTCACAACACACAGTCATAAAATTCTTAAACAAATGAGAATATGAGATCACCTTATCTGTCTCCTGAGAAACCTGTACATGGGTCAAGAAGCAACAGTTAAAACTGGACATGGAACAACTGAGTACTTCAAAATTTGGAAAGGACTATTTCAAAGCTATATATTGTCACCCTGCTTATTTAACTTATATACACCATGGGAAATGCCAGACTGGATGAATCACAGACTGGAATCAAGATTGTAGGGAGAAATATCAACAACCTCAGATATGCATATGACACCACTATAAAAGCAGAAAGTGAAGAAGAACAAAAGAGCCTCTTGATGAGAGTGAAAAGACTGGCTTGAAACTTAACATTCAAAAAACTAATATCATGGCATCTGGTCCAATCATTTCATGTCAAATAGAAGGGAAAACATGGGAGTGGTTATAGATTTTCTTTTCTTGAGCTTCAAAATCACTGTGGATTGTAGCTACAACTATGAAATTTAAAAATGCTTGCTCCTCGGAAGGAAAGCTTTGACAAACCTAGACAACATATTAAAAAGCAGAGACATCACTTTGCCAACAAAGGTCTGTATAGTCAAAATTACGGTTTTTCATGTACAGATGTGAGAATTGGTCCATAAGAAGCCAGAGTGCTGAAGAACTGATGCTTTCAAATTGTGTGCTGGAGAAGACTGTTGAGGTTTCTTTGGGCTGCCAGGAGATCAAACCAGCCAGTCCCAAAGGAAATAAACCCTGGATTTTCTTTGAAGGACTGATGCTGGAGCTGAAGCTCCAGTGCTTTGGCCACCTGATGTGAAGAGCCAACTCATTGAAAAGATCTTGTTACTGGGAAAGATCGAGGGTGGGAGGAGAATTTTAAAGCCTTAAATGTAAAGGAGCCATACCCTGTACTATTCTGGTCTTGGAATACCAATAGAAGCTAAGTATCTTGCTAATGTTCACTGGGCTTGATATAAGCAAGAAATAAACCTGGGACTTATTAAAGCATTGAGATTTAAGGAGTGGTATACTAAAATTTCTAATGTTACATACTTTCACTAATAAGTATATAAAATAAGAATCACATAGTCAAAGATAAGCAGAGTGCTAGAAAGACCAAGAAGCACCTGAAATCTCAAGCCCACTTTTTGCTGATACACAGATGCTACTGGCAAAAATGCACTACATCATTTGTTCATTTTTTTTAATTCGTTCCCTAAATTATAAAATTAGGGAAGTACACTTTGTTGTTGAAAACCTGCTACTGTGTCCTGATATGGTTAATGGAATTGCATAATGAAATGCCCCCATTCTCTTCTCTCTTTTCTCTCTCCACCACCTCAGCTAATCTTATCAATTCTAAACCCAGGCAACAGTGACACATGCAAATGCTTCTGAGTACATCCAACTAGCATTGCTGAAGGCTCTCTAAGTTGCTGGCACTGCTAAGTGCTGAGACTGCAGAACTAAAAAGATCTCTTCTCTGACTTTGAGCCATTGAGAATCTACTTTGAGAATACAAATATTTAAATAAACAACTAACTATGTACTATAATTACGATACATACAAGGCAATGAATGAGACACTGATCAGCTTTCTTGAGAAAGCATCATGAGTTGGGGTCTGAGAAAGCTGCAGAGAATATGAAATATTTGACTCAGGTGGGGAAGAACGTGCATGTGTTTTTGGAACTTTGGAACCTGGATCTTTCCAAAGGGAGGGGAGGATATGGACAAAGGTACAGGACGGAGATGTGAAACGTGAAGGCATTGTGCAGAGATGGAAAATCGCTTTGTATGGCTACAGATTAAAGTGCAAATAGTGGTAGAAGCAGCAGGGAGATTTTGGTCTCTTAATTCCTTGATTTTCTTATTTCTCGCCAGCTTAGCTTTCATGTTATCTCAGCCAGACATTTCCATGTTTCTACCTCAAACTTCTCTCAAGAAAGTTGCCATTTCTAGACTCTCTGCAGCAAACCATTCACTTTCTGATCATCACCTCCTATCCCTCCAGCTCACCTACTCAAATGCCTTGACCTCAGCAATTCGTCATCTTCATTAAGATCTTATGCTCAGCGTTACCTTTTCTCTTTATCAACCATCTCTCTTATTTCCTTAGTAAGCCAACTTAGATTTTACCATCTATTATTAGTCTCAGTGGTGGATTCTTTACTATATTTATTTATTCTAGGTGATCTCATTTATTACTTTTGTTTTGAATGGCATCTAAATTATACACATCTTATTAGTGTGTAATGCGGGGCTTCCCTGGTGGCTCAGTGGTAAAGCATCTGCTCTGCAATGCAGAAGATGTCAGTTTAATTCCTGGGTTACGACAGTCTCCTGGAGAAGAATATGGCAGCCCACTCTAGTATTATTGCCTGGGAAATTCTATGGACAGAGGAGCCTGGTGAGTTAAAGTTGGACATGACTTAGCGACTGAACCACACCACCAGTCTTTAATCCATATATTGAATTGAAGTTGCTCAGTCATGTCCGACTCTTTGCGATCCCATGGACTGTAGCTTACCAGGCTCCTCCGTCCATGGAATTTTCCAGGCAAGAGTACTGGAGTGGGTTGCCATTTTGATACCACTCCAATTTCCCAGAGGCTCAAACTTATGTATTCATTTAGTATCTCCTAAATCTAAGTGTTTTGCTTGATTCTTCTCATTTTCTCCTTAACTGCATCTAGTGGTTAACAAGATTTATCTATTCCATCTTAAAAATATATTTCAAATCTGAACATCTCTTTCTATCTCAATTATTTCTACCATACTAAGAGAGTTCCAGAAAAACATCTATTTCTGCTTCATTGACTATGCCAAAGCCTTTGACTGTGTGGATCACAGTAAACTGTGGAAAATTCTGAAAGAGATGGGAATACCAGACCACCTGACCTGCCTCTTGAGAAACCTGTATGCAGGTCAGGAAGCAACAGCCAGAACTGTACATGGAACAACAGACTGGTTCCAAATAGGAAAAGGAGTGCGTCAAGGCTGTATATTGTCACCTTGCTTATTTAACTTATATGCAGAGTACATCATGAGGAACGCTGGGCTGGAAGAAGCACAGGCTGGAATCAAGATTGCTGGGAGAAATATCAATAATCTCAGATATGAAGATGACACTACCCTTATGGCAGAAAGTGAAGAGGAACTCAAAAGCCTCTTGATGAAAGTAAAAGAGGAGAGTGAAAAGGTTGGCTTGAAGCTCAACATTCAGAAAACAAAGATCATGGCATCTGGTCCCATCACTTCATGGGAAATAGATGGAAAAACAGTGGAAACAGTGTCAGACTTTTTTTGGGGGGGCTCCAAAATCACTGCAGATGCTGATTGCAGCCATGAAATTAAAAGACGCTTACTCCTTGGAAGGAAAGTTATGATCAACCTTTATAATATATTAAAAAGCAGAGACATTACTTTGCCAACAAAGGTCCGTCTAGTCAAGGCTATGGTTTTTCCCGTGGTCATGTATGGATGTGAGAGTTGGACTGTGAAGAAAGCTGATCGCCGAAGAATCGATGCTTTTGAACTGTGGTGTTGGAGAAGACTCTTGAGAGTCCCTTGTACCGCAAGGAGATCCAACCAGTCCATTCTAAGGGAGATCGATCCTGGGTGTTCATTGGAGGGACTGATGCTGAAGCTGAAACTGCAATACTTTGGCGACAATACTCATGCGACGAGTTGACTCACTGGAAAAGACTCTGATGCTGGGAAAGGTTGGGGGCGGGAGGAGAAGGGGACGACAGAGAATGAGATGGCTGGATGGCATCACCGACTCTGTGGACATGAGTTTGAGTGAACTCCGGGAGTTGGTGATGGACAGGGAGGCCTGGCGTGCTGTGATTCATGGGGTCGCGGAGAGTTGGACACGACTGAGCGACTGAACTGAACTGAACTGATTCCATCCAATTCATCTTCTTGCCACTGTTTTGCATCAGAATTGCCACAATGTTCATTTCAGAATATAAATTGTCATGTCATTTCCTACTCAAAACTCAGTGAATTCCTCTTCAATTTAAGATGCAGTTCACATTCCTGGGCAAGATTTGTAAAGTCCCAAAGTTATGGTCTTTGAGGGCAGGAGGAGAAGGTTGAGAAGGTTGAGATGGTTGTATGGCATCACTTACTCAAGGGACATGAGTCTGAGTAGGCTCTGGGAGATAGTGAGGGACAGGGAAACCCGGCTAGCTGAAGTCCACACGATGACGAAGACTTAGCAACTGAACAACAGCTTTCTTTTCTCTGCTTACCTCTCTGACATATTAGTGTTTAATTCAATCTCCATACTCCGCCTGTGGTGCCTTTCCCTCTGTTCCTCAAGCATGCCACGTTTGTCTCTGCTTTAGGATCTTCACAATGTTATTTCCACCCCCCCACCGCCCCCACCAAGAACACAGTTCCTAAGACTCTTGTCTCCCTCCATTTACTCAGGAATCAAAATTAAAAGTAACCTATTTGATGTCTTTCCTGACTCCAGTTCTCTTACAGAAAGCCGTCTAGTTAATCTCAGTTTCATCACTCTATTTTAATTTTTACATACAATTTACCACTTAAGGTTGTGAATGTGTGTGCTTGTTTATTTGTTTTCTCCTTGACCTAGAATGCTAAATCCTTCACTATTACAAGCCTTCCTGTCTTTTCCGTTCAGTATCCCTGGTGTGTAGAATACTGTCTGGTGATACGCAATAAACATTTGTTGAGTAAATAAATGAAACTAAGTCAGTGAACTTTGTTCCTACTCAGCTGACAGTGGAGATCTGACATCAGGCTGAGGAATTTGGACTTTATCCTGTGGGTGGTAGGAGTTCAAAAGAGTTATAATCCAGGGAGTGACATGATAAGAGTTGCATTTTAAAAATTCACTCTGGAGCTAAACAGAAGATAGATTGCAGAAAGCAAAGCTGCAGGCATGGTAACTAGTTTGGTGATGATAATAATAACCTAGACAGAAGGCTAAACAATGACAATATCTGTGAGGGGAGAAAGAAGTGGGAAGCAACGAAAGAGGAAGGAGAAATGATGAGTCTAAAGGTTTTATCTGGCATGATGAATAATGGAGGAAAAAGAAGGGAAAATGAACCCCAGGATTTTGCTTGGACAATTATGGACATACAAATATCGAATGATAAGCAGTTTAGAAAGAATAGCATAATAAATTAAACTTGAAGAGTCTGACTTAAAGATGCTGGTGAGATTTATAGTTTGAGGCAGCAAGAAGCAGTTAGATACATGGAGTTGGAACTGAGGAAACAGTTAAGTACTGGTGGTAAACATTTGTGAGCCTTCTGAATGCAGGTGGTAGTGAAGAACTGGGTAAGCATAAAGTCACCCCCAAGGAGTAGAAATCTTGACCAAAGAAGAATGACATGTAAAATCACCAGAGGGAATATTTCAAATTAGACATATCACCCTCCCCTAAGTTAGCTTTGCAAATATAATATTACTACTCCATATTGTACAGTTCTTCTGTGTATTCCTGCCACCTCTTCTTAATATCTTCTGCTTCTGTTAGGTCCATACCATTTCTGTCCTTTATCGAGCCCATCTTTGCATGAAATGTCCCCTTGGAATCTCTAAGTTTCCTGAAGAGGTCTCTTGTTTTTCCTATTCTGTTGTTTTCCTCTATTTCTTTGCATTGATCACTGAGGAAGGCTTTCTTATCTCTCCTTGCTATTCTTTGGAACTCTGCATTCAGATGCTTATATCTTTCCTTTTCTCCTTTGCTTTTCGCCTCTCTTCTTTTCACAGCTATTTGTAAGGCCTCCTCAGACAGCCATTTCGCTCTTTTGCATTTCTTTTCCATGGGGATGGTCTTGGTCCCTGTCTCCTGTACAATGTCACGAACCTCCGTCCAGAGTTCATCAGGCACTCTATCAATCAGATCTAGTCCCTTAAATCTATTTCTCACTTCCACTGTATAATCATAAGGGATTTGATTGAGGTCATATCTGAATGGTCTAGTGGTTTTCCCTACTTTCTTCAATTTCAGTCTGAATTTGGCAATAAGGAGTTCATGATCTGAGCCACAGTCAGCTCCTGGTCTTGTTTTTGCTAACTGTATACAGCTTCTCCATCTTTGGTTGCAAAGAATATAATCAATCTGATTTCGGTGTTGACCATCTGGTGATGTCCATGTGTAGAGTCTTCTCTTGTGTTGTTGGAAGAGGGTGTTTGCTATGACCAGTGCATTCTCTTGGCAAAACTCTATTAGCCTTTGCCCTGCTTCATTCCGTGCTCCAAGGCCAAATTTGCCTGTTACTCCAGGTGCTTCTTGACTTCCTACTTTCGCATTCCTATAATGAAAAGGACATCTTTTTTGGGTGTTAGTTCTAAAAGGTCTTGTAAATCTTCATATAACCGATTAACTTCAGCTTCTTCAGCATTACTGGTTGGGGCATAGGCCTGGATTACTGTAATATTGAATGGTTTGCCTTGGAAACGAACAGAAATCATTCTGTCATTTTTAAGATTGCATCCAAGTACTGCATTTCGGACTCTTTTGTTGACCATGATGGCTACTCCATTTCTTCTAAGGGATTCCTGCCCACAGTAGTAGATATAATGGTCATCCGAGTTAAATTCACCCATTCCAGTCCATTTTAATTCACTGATTCCTAGAATGTCGACGTTCACTCTTGCCATCTCCTGTTTAACCACTTCCAATTTGCCTTGATTCATGGACCTAACATTCCAGGTTCCTATGCAATATTGCTCTTTACAGCACCGGACCTTGCTTCTATCACTGGTCACATCCACAACTGGGTACTGGTTTTGCTTTTGCTCCATCCCTTTATTCCTTCTATAGTTATTTCTCCACTGAGCTCCAGTAGCATACTGGGCACCTACCGACCTGGGGAATTCCTCATTCAGTATCCTATCATTTTTCCCTTTGTTACTGTTCATGGGGTTCTCAAGGCAAGTATACTGAAGTGGTTTGCCATTCCCTTCTCCAGTGGACCATATTCGGCTGTGGTCCATGTGATCAGATCGGCTAGTTTCCTAAGATTATGATTTCAGTTTGTCTGCTCTCTGATGCCCCCTAGCAATATCTACCGTCTTGTTTGGGTTTCTCTTACCTTGGTCATGGAAAATCTCTTCACAGCCACTCCAGCAAAGTGCAGCCGCTGTACCTTACCTTGGATGAGGGCTATCTCCTCAAGGCCGCCCCTCCTGACCTTGAACGAGGAGTAGCTCCTCTCGGCCCTCCTGCACCCGCGCAACCACCGCCTGTTGGACGTGGGGTAGCTCCTCTCCGCCGCCGGCCCTGGCCTCAGGCGTGGGGTAGCTCCTCACGGCCGCACCTCTTTGCGTGGTTTGTTGCGCCGGGGCTGGCGTCTCTCGCGTCGCGTCTGCGCCGCCGGGGCCGGCGTCTCTCACGTCAAGTCACGACCAAGATAGTCACGATAACGTGATCACTGACCTAGAGCCAGACATCTTGGAATGTGAAGTCAAGTGGGCCTTAGAAAGCATCACTACGAACAAAGCTAGTGGAGGTGATGGAATTCCAGTTGAACTATTTCAAGTCTTGAAAGATGATGCTGTGAAAGTGTTGCACTCAATATGCCAGCAAATTTGGAAAACTCAGCAGTGGCCACAGGACTGGAAGAGGTCAGTCTTCATTCCAATCCCAAAGAAAGGCAATGCCAAAGAATGCTCAAACTACCGCACAATTGCACTCATCTCACACGCTAGTAAAGTCATGCTCAAAATTCTCCAAGCCAGGCTTCAGCAGTATGTAAACCGTGAACTCCCAGATGTTCACGCAGGTTTTAGAAAAGGCAGAGGCACCAGAGATCAAATTGCCAACATCCGCTGGATCATGGAGAAAGCAAGAGAGTTTCAGAAAAACATCTATTTCTGCTTCATTGACTATGCTAAAGCCTTTGACTGTGTGGATCACAATAAACTGTGGAACATTCTGAAAGAGATGGGAATCCCAGACCACCTGACCTGCCTCTTGAGAAACCTGTATGCAGGTCAGGAAGCAACAGTCAGAACTGGACATGGAACAACAGACTGGTTCCAAATAGGAAAAGGTGTACGTCAAGGTTGTATATTGTCACCTTGCTTATTTAACTTATATGCAGAGTACATCATGAGGAATGCTGGGCTGGAAGAAGCACAAGCTGGAATCAAGATTGCCAGGAGAAATATCAATAACCTCAGATATGCACATGACACTACCCTTATGGCAGAAAGTGAAGAGGAACTCAAAAGCCTCTTGATGAAAGTGAAAGAGGAGAGTGAAAAGGTTGGCTTGAAGCTCAACATTCAGAAAACAAAGATTATGGCATCTGGTCCCATCACTTCATGGGAAATAGATGGAAAAACAGTGGAAACAGTGTCAGACTTTATTATTTTGGGCTCCAAAATCACTGCAGACGCTGATTGCAGCCATGAAATTAAAAGACGCTTGCTCCTTGGAAGGAAAGTTATGACCAACCTTGATAGTATATTAAAAAGCAGAGACATTACTTTGCCAACCAAGGTCCGTCTAGTCAAGGCAATGGTTTTTCCCGTGGTCATGTATGGATGTGAGAGTTGGACTGTGAAGAAAGCTGATCGCCGAAGAATCGATGCTTTTGAACTGTGGTGTTGGAGAAGACTCTTGAGAGTCCCTTATACTGCAAGGAGATCCAACCAGTCCATTCTAAAGGAGATCAGTCCTGGATGTTCATTGGAGGGACTGATGCTAAAGCTGAAGCTGCAATACTTTGGCCACCTCAAGGGACGAGTTGACTCACTGGAAAAGACTCTGATGCTGGGAAAGGTTGGTGGCGGGAGGAGAAGGGGACGACGGAGAATGAGATGGCTGGATGGCATCACCGACTCTGTGGACATGAGTTTGAGTGTACTCCGGGAGTTGGTGATGGACAGGGAGGCCTGGCGTGCTATGATTCATGGGGTCGCGGAGAGTTGGACACGACTGAGCGACTGAACTGAACTGAACTCCATATTGGGGTACTGAGTGTGCTGGGCTTCCAATATACTTGAAAAACAGTAGGCTAGGAATGATGCCTGATGAGCAAGGAACAAGCCTTGGAAAACAAGTTTAAAGAGTTGATCCAACACTATGGAGTGTCATGGCACTTGGATGAGCTAAATGCAAATAGAATGCAAAACCCAGCTCTAACTAGTTTTCTAAGGCTCTGTTTCAAAGCTTTTGTAGTGATATAAGTGAAAAATAATGAACTAGGACAATGGTGTTAAGAAGAGTGAAGATTGAAGTGAACAAATATTTTATAATAAAAATCAATATTAGCATTTGATGGATTGGAGGTAGAAAGTGACAAGGAGGAAGATGCTTAGAGAACTTCCAGGCTTTCAACTTGAGTGACTGGGTTTCTGATGCTACCATTAATCAAAGTAAGAAACAACAGAAGAGCTAAGTTGGAAGAAAAATAATTCAAGTTGATATATGCTAAAATTGTGGTTTAAAAGAAGTTTTCAGGTAACTATTCAAGGAAGTGTGGGGAAGGAAATCAATAGAGAGAGCTGAAGTGGATGTGGATGTCAAAGATTCCTTGGTAAATTGTCTTGGAATAATTAATGGTATCTTAGAAAAGTCATCTAGACTGAAAAGAGAAGCATATATTTGATTTTTATGAGAGATTTATTTGAAGATAGTCAAAGGAAGAGGCACTTATAAGAAAGACTGGAATTCTCTGATCAGAGAAGTACAGAGAAAGATAAGTATTATTAAATTTAATGTTGTTCAATTGTTAAGTTGTGTCTGACTCTTTGCAACCCCATGGACTGCAGTGCACCAGGCTTCCCTGTCTTTTACCTATACCCCAAAGTTTACTCAAACTCATGTCCATTGTGTTGACGAACTTTAAAGCCCAGTGCAACTGACAGAGTTTGTGGTCAGCAAGTATTAATTAAGTTCAGTTGATTTGGTGATGTAAAGTGGGATCAAAAGACCAAAAGGATCAAATTAGATATGAGTTTAGAAATGTCCATTTAGCACATTGGCTATCACTTGGTGTCTTATTGACCAATCTTTTAAAGTTGTGGTCCATATGGAAACATGGACTGTGTGGAAAATTCAAAACAAAAATGCATCAGTCATTTTGGACTTTGTCTAAAACCTTGTGCTTCTCTTACTCTAGGAGTATTTAAGTAGACTCATTAGTAAGTATTCAGGACTTGGAAGATAACTCAAAAAGACATGAATTTCATGTCTTCCACATTTTTTTTTTCTAAAGAATATTCCATAAGTAGATCATAAGGATGTCGAACAGTGCTTCAGTGTGAGTCTACCATGATGAACTTGTTTAAGTATGCTTTATCAGACACTGAGCATCACTGGATCACTTTGGAATTATCTTTGAATTTGCTTTTACGAATGATAATTTGACAAAAAATATTAAGTGTTAATGTTTATCAAGGACTTACTTCTTTCCAGGCATTATACTCAGTATTATATATAGTTGGTTTCCTTTAATTCTCCTATCACTTAACTGGTGAATACTAATACTGTTCTTATATTATATATTATGAAGTTAAGGTGCAGAAAAGTAATCTGCCTACTGTGGCTTAGCTGGCAAGTCAGAGTGAGGTTTTGCCAGGTCATCTGGCAAGTGCATCTGTGATCTTAAGCACTATACTTCTCTTTTACACATTCTCTTGTACATTTTTAAACACAAGTTACATGTTATAAGAAGTTTTAAAATTGAGTACCAAATAAAGTGTTTTGAAAGTAATAATTTTTAAGAAAGTAAATTAGAAATAAGTTAAGAAGATAAATAAGATGTGCTGCACCTATATCTTTAACTTTAGTACCCAATACAAGACAATACAAAATAGCTGAGCAATTCATTTTGCTAAAACAAGGTAAGCTTCTGAAAGTCTCTTGTGTTGTGGCTGGCAAAATTCGTTTGTGCTTTTATTGTGAACATTGCTGTGTTAGCATTTTTCAAGCAGATAATTTTATGCACCAAGCCTGATCTCCAAGTGTTCTGAGTAGCTATTTTTCTGAAATTGAATTCTACCAATATATACAAAAAAACTAGAGATTATTTGAAACATCAACTTCTTTTGTAGTGCATTTAGTTCAGGTTCCAAACTTTTATTCTTACAGTATCATAGATCATACTGTTTACTGTTTTGAATATTTTACCAATAGGCCATGCCTCTCAGTATTTACTGAGAAATATTTGATTAGCATGTTTTAATTATTTATCACACAGATGTAGTGAAAACTGTAAACTAGTTAGACAAGAGCAGGGTAACCATACCAATACACATCCCACAATTCCACATAGCAACACTGGCTATTTTATAAAATTTCATTGCTTATTTGATCTCTGCTGCTAAGTCTCTTCAGTCATGTCCGACTCTGTGTGACCCCATAGACGGCAGCCCACCAGGCTCCCCGTCCCTGGGATTCTCCAGGCAAGAACACTGGAGTGGGTTGCCATTTCCTTCTCCAAAGCATGAAAGTGAAAAGAGAAAGTGAAGTCACTCAGTCGTGTCCGACTCTTAGCGACCCCATGGACTGCAGCCTACCAGGCAAGAGTACTGGAGTGGGCTGCCATTGCTAATCCTGGAAAACTCTCCGCAGGGAAAGAAAAAACAAACAAACAGAAGGAGTTGAAAATATTTTTTGTAAAGTGTGGATTTTTGTCTTAAGTCTCCCAGTTCTTGCTTCACTATATAATTTGCCTTATCTATCTATCTGTATCTACCTATCTAATCTATCTATCATCTATCTAATGCTTCCAAATTCATACTGTACATGGAACAGGTAGAGACAGCAGATACTATGGAAGTTGAGTGGCTCCAGTTGTATCTATTTAGAAACAAAACTGATACAGAATCATCACTATTCCCACTGTGTGATAGAATTGATTCCTGTAAATGATTTATTAGAGAATCAAGTGACTGGCTCAGGTTTCCAGTAGTCATTACTACAGCCAGCTAGAGACCTACAAGCTCCACTGTAGTTCAGAGCAGGAGCTGCTAGTAAGTCACACTTCCAATGGTCTTAACCGTCATCTCACAGCTTTCAGTCAACATCAAGAGAATACTAGACATTTTTGTTCTTGAAAGTGATTCTGTAATTTCAAAGCCAGAGATGATTGCTAATATAATCTGTCTAGGCCTGATTAATTTCTACCTCTTCCAGAGGCTCTCCTTTATTCCGTATAGCAAGGACATTGTTCAGTGGTTCTCAAAGACTATTCCATTGTCTTTCTGGACATTCAAAAGGACATTTTCATTTGGACTCCCTTAGGGCTGGGAAGGATTGGGGGCAGGAGGAGAAGGGGACGACAGAGAGTGAGATGGCTGGATGGCATCACCGACTTGATGGACATGAGTTTGAGTGAACTCTGGGATTTGGTGATGGACAGGGAGGCCTGGCGTGCTATGATTCATGGGGTCGCAAAGAGTCGGACACGACTGAGCGACTGAACTGAACTGAACTGAACTGAAGTGAAGGCAATTTAATTCTGGCTATCTGTTTTGAAAACAAATATGTGCTTGGTCAAAGGGAAATCAAATAAAAAAATTAAGAGAAATGCCAACTATTGTGCAGAGCTATTAAATTCATTCCTAGAAGAATAAACAGGTGCTATTTCAAGATTTGATCTATGATAATTGTGCATGAAAGTGGCTGCAGACAGTATGCAAATGACAAAATGTAAATAAATGAGGATAGATAATATGTAAATATAAATGATATGTAAATGAGCATGGCTGTGTTCCAGAAAAACTATTTATGAACCCTGAGAGTTTATTTTTCACATTTCATTAAATACTATTATTCTTTTGATTTTTTTCAAACTCTTAAAATGAAGAAAATATCCTTAGCTCACATATAAAAACGGGGGCTGGGTTTCTTTGGCCCATGGGTTATGGTTTGTCCACCCCATGGCTTTAAAGGCATGTCCAGTCAATAGATGGTGCTTGGTCTCCCAGTAGACCAAAAAGTCATGACTGTTTTTTTTTTATATCTGATGTTTATTTTTTTGTTAATCAGTGACTCATTTGAAACTAGTTTATTTATAGTATTAAAATTTAAGTTTAGCCTCCAATTCTATATTTTTGCTGACTCAAAAAGAAGTTGACTTTTTAATTTTCATTTTTAATTTTACCACAAGAGAATAAGAGAGAAGTACAGATCACTGAGCTTTATAAATTGGAAGGAATGTCAGTTATTGTCAGACATATAACATTAGAATCAACCTATACGATGGCTATCAGGAATTCTTAGTTGTTTTTCACTGCTTTAGAACCATGACTCAGAAGAGAATTAACCCAAATATTGAAAGTTGTGTTGAAAAAACTGCAAAACTAGGGGAAATGTCAAGAGGATATTAATTATTAGTGTTGGTTGCTAAGCATCTGAGCAAGTCACAAAACCACAGAAATACTTTTTGTGTGAGTTCAAAACTGGAACTTTTTTGGGGGTAGATATTTGATCAAGTGGCAAGGGAATATTTTACGGGTCACAGTTACTTTTATTACAACATCCCCAAAATACAATTTTGAAAAGCATATTGTTGTTTTAGTTACTAAGCATAATCTGCCTTAAATAGGATCATTGGGAATAATTTCACCAACAGAATTTCCCTAATAATCTTTCCTGTCTTTTGCTTTTCAGGGATAGAGAAGCAACTGTTACAAACTTAACCTCTAAAGTAAAAACCACAGTGGTAAACAAGGGTAGAGTTCAAATTTCAAAAGATCTCTGGTTTAAAAAAAAGAACAAAATGAAAAAAAGTAGCTTTTGAAACCGACAAACAGAAATATCTTTTTCCTAGGTTAAATTTACCTTTGGATTTAAAAACAGAAAATGCAGGCAAAGCACAACTGAATATCCAATCAAAGAAGTTATTGTTTTACAAGCTGGGAAGCCCACATTCTTGACATTCCTCTCTAAAATACACAAGACCCTTGAGACATCTTTCTATTGCCTCCCACTTTTTATGTGTTTTAAATAAAACCTGAGATCTCTGTAAAGCACAATCCCAGAATATTTACATACAAATAAACAACATTTTCAGATTTATGTTCTGTATATACAGATATGATTGGTAATAGATTTTTCTGGTAAAAAAGTCAGTAAAATTTTTTTAAAATTTTTTCTTTAATTCTTAAAAGCTACTTTCCATTTACAGTTATTACAAAATATTGTCTGTACTTTCCATGTTGCACAATACATCCTTGAACCTATCTTATACCCAACAGTTTGTACTCTCACTCCTCCACGCCTATGTCCCCCACCCCCTCAGCTGTTAATCACTAGTTTGTTCTCTATGTCTGTGGGTCTGTTTCTTTTCTTGTGATGTTGACTAGTTTCTTGCATTTTTTAGACTCCACAGATAAATGACATCATATAGTATTTGATTTCTCTGTCTGACTTTTTTCACTTAGCATAATGCCTTCCAAGTCCATCCACGTGGTTGCAAAGAGCAAAATTTTGTTCTTTTTATTGCTGAGCAGTATTCTATTCTACATGTATATGCCATACCTTCTTTATCCTTTCATCTTTTGATGGACTTTTAGGTTGTGTACATATCTTGACAAGTGTAAATAATACTACTCTGAATATTATATGCATGTATCTTTTTTAATCATTTCTCTGATGGTTAGTGATCTTGAGCATCTTTTCTTGTTCCTGTTGGTTATCTGCATGTCCTTTATGGAAAAAAAAAATGTCTATTAAACTTCTCTGCCCATTTTTAAATCAGTTTGTTTCTTTGATGTTGAGTTGCATGAGCTGTTTATATATCTTAAACATATTAATCCCTTATCAGTCATATCATTTGCAAATCTTTTCTCCCATTCAGTAGCATGTGTTTTCATTTTGTAGATGGTTTCTTTTGCTATGCAAAAGCCTTTAAGTTTAATTAGATCCCATCTGCTTATTTTTGCTTTTATTTTCTTTACAGGACAGATACAAAAACATATTTCTATGATTTATAGGAAAGAGTATTCCACCTATGTTTTCCTCTAGAAATTTTATGGTATCCAATCTTACATTTAGTTCTTTAATGTATTTTGAATTTATTTTTGTATATTATGTTAAAGAATGTTCTAATTTTATTTTTTTACTTGGAGCTGTGCAGTTTTAGTAGCACAACATATTGAAGAAACTGTCTCTTTTCCATTATATATTCTTGCCTCCTTTGTTGTAGATTAATTACCCAAAGGTGTGGGTTTATTTCTGGGCACTCTTTTCTGTTCCATTGATCTGTGTGTTTGTTTTCAAGTAGATTCACATTGTTTTGATTACTGTAGCTTTGTAATATAGTTGGAAACCAGGAAGTGTGATTTCTCCAGCTCTGTTTTCCTTTCTTAAAATTGTTTGGATAGTCAGGGTCCTTTGTGCTTCCATATATGTTTTATTTATTTATTTCTATTTAATTTAATTAATTTATTTTTTTAAAAAAACAATTTTAGGAATCTTTACTTAAAAACAACCTTATCTTAAAATGGAGTAACTTTGGTTTTATGAGCAGCAAGCAAAGTACAGAAGCAAAAATGCATTACAGGAGCATTAAGTTCTACATTAGGTCACAGCATCTAATCTGAAATCACACCCATAATATCATTTTTCAGGAAATCTGGGAAATGGTTATTTCCCAGGATGTCTGAACCATAGCTACTCTATTTTGACTTTTAATTGTAAAAAAAAAAAAATTTTTTTTTAATAGCCAAAGCAGATTTCACCATTAATGATGTCAGTGTTTTTCTAGGTATGAGAAGATGCAAGAATTGGAACTCATAAAACCTTTTTCTGAAAAGATCTAACTATCTGAAGGCCTGTTCTGCCAGTTTTGTTTAGTTTTTTTTTTCAGAGCACAGAGTGCCTCATTCCTGATTTTTTGTTCTAAACTTTTGTTCTGTGAAAAATGCCATTGGTATTTGGTAGAGATTGTATTGAGTCTATAGGTTCCCTTGGGTAGTATGGTCATTTTCACAACATTGATTCTTCAAATCCAAGAACATAGACTATCTTTCCATCAGCTTGTGTCATCTTTAATTTCTTTCATCAGTGTCTTATCATTTTCAGAGGACAAGTCTTTAACCTGTATGGGAACCTAGCTATTCTATTCCATTCTACCTCATGAACAATATGAAAAAGCAAAAAGATATGACACTGAAAGATGAACTTCCCAATTCAGATGTTTTCCAATATGCTACTAGAGAAGAGTGGAGAAAGACCTCCAAAAATAATGAAGAGGCTGAGCCAAAGCGAAAACAACACCCAGTTTTGGCTGTGAATGGTGATGGAAGTAAGTAAAAAACAATATTGCATAAGAACCTTGAACGTTAGGTCCATGAATCAAGGTAAATTAGAAGTGGTCAAACAGGAGATGGCAAGAGTGAGCATCAACATTTTAGGAAACAGTGAACTAAAATGGAATGGAATGGGAGAATTTAATTCAGATGACCACTACACCTACTATTGTGGGCAAGAATCCCTTAGAAGAAATGGAGTAGTCCTCATAGTCAGCAAAAGAGTTCAAAGTGCAGTATCTGTGTGCAATCTCAAAAATGACAGAATGATCTCTTTTCATTCCCAAGGCAAACCACTCATTATCACAGTAATCCAAGTCTATGCCCAAACCATTAATGCAGAAGAAGCTGAGGTTGAATGGTTCTATGAAGAACTACAAGAACTTCTAGAACCAATGGAAAAAGGAGGTCCTTTTCATTATAGGGGACTGGAATGCAAAAGTAGGAAGTCAAGAGATAGCTGGAGTAACAGGCAAGTTTGGCCTTCAAGTACAAAATGAAGCAGGGCAAAGGCTAACAGAGTTTTGCCTAGAGAATGCACTGGTCACAGCAAACACATTCCTCCAACAGCACAGGAGAAGACTCTCCACATGGAAAACCAGATAGTCAATAACAAAATCAGATTGATTATATTCTTTGCAGCCGAAGATGGAGAAGCTCTATATAGGTGGCAAAAACAAGACCAGGAGCTGACTGTGGCTCAATTCATGAACTCCTTATTGCCAAATTCATACTAAATTGAAGAAAGTAGGTAAAATCACTAGACCATTCAGGTATGACCTAAATCAAATCCCTTATGATTATACAGTGGAAATGACAAATAGATTCAGGGGATGAGATCTGATAGAGTGTCTGAAGAACTATGGACAGAGGTTCACGATGCTGTACAGAAGGCTGTGATCAAAACCATTCCCAAGGAAAAGAAATGCAGAAAGGCAAAATGGTTGTCTAAGGAGGTCGTACAAAAGCTGAGAAAAGAAGAGAAGCTAAAGGCAAAGGAGGAAAGGAAAGGTACAGCCATCTGAATGCAGAGTTCCAAAGAATAGGAAGGAGAGATAGGAAAGCCTTCCTCAGTGATCAATGGAAAGAAATAGAGGAAAACAATAGAATGGGAAAGACAGAGACCTCTTCAAAAAATGAGAGATACCAAGAGAATATTTCATGGAAAAATGGGCACAATAAAAGACAGAAATTGTATGGACCTAACAGACACAACCAGTCCATTCTAAAGGAGATCAATCCTGGGTGTTCATTGGAAGGACTGATGCTAAGGCTGAAACTGCAATACTTTGGCCACCTCATGCAACGGGTTGACTCACTAGAAAAGACTCTGATGCTGGGAAAGGTTGGGGGCGGGAGGAGAAGGAGACGACAGAGAATGAGATGGCTGGATGGCATCATCGCTCTATGGACATAAGTTTGAGTGAACTCTGGGAGTTGGTGATGGACAGGGAGGCCTGGCGTGCTGTGATTCATGGAGTCGCGGAGAGTCGGACACGACTGAGCGACTGAACTGAACTGAACTGAACAGAAGCAGTGGAGAAGGCAATGGCAACCCACTCCAGTGTTCTTGCCTGGAAAATCCCAGGGATGGCAGAGGCTGGTGGGCTGATGTCTATGGGGTCGCACAGAGTCAGATATGACTGAAGTGACTTAGCAGCAGCAGCAGCAGCAACAGAAGCAGAAGATATTAAGAACAGGCGGCAATAATACACAGAAGAACTATACAAAAAAATGTCTTAATGACCCAGATAATGACCATGGTGTGATCACTCACCTAGAGCCAAATATCTTGGAGTGTGAAGTCGAGTGGGCCTTAGGAAGCATCACTATGAGCAAAGCTAGTGGAGGTGATGGAATTCCAGTTACGCTATTTCAAATCCTAAAAGATGATGCTGTGAAAGGGCTGCACTCAATATGTCAGCGAATTTGAAAACCTCAGCAGTGGTCACAGGACTGGAAAAGGTGAGTTTTCATTCCAATCCCAAAGAAAGGCAATGCCAAAGAATGTTCAAATTACCGCACAATTGCACTCATCTCACACGCTAGCAAAGTAATGCTCAAAATTCTCCAAGCCAAGGTTCAACAGTGCATGAACCAAGAACTTCCAGATGTTCAAGCTGGATTTTGAAAAGGCAGAGGAAACAGAGATAAAATTGTCAACATCCATTGGATCATAGAAAAAGCAAGAGAATTCCAGAAAAAACATCTGCTTCATTGACTGCTCTAAAGCCTTTGACATGTGGATCACAAGAAACTGGAAAATTCTTAAAGAGATGTAAATACCAGACCACCTTACCTGCCTCCTGAGAAATCTGTATGCAGGTCAGGAAGCAACAGTTAGAACTGGACATGGAACAATGGACTGGTTCCAATTTGGGAAAGGAGTACGTAAAGGTTGCATATTGTCACCATGCTTATTTAACTTATATTCAGAGTACATCATGAGAAATGCTGGATTGGATGAAGCACAAGCTGGAATCAAGATTGCCAGGAGAAATATCAATAACCTCAGTTATGTAGATGACAGCACTCTTATGGCAGAAAGTGAAGAAGAACTAAACAGCCTCTTGATGAAAGTGAAAGAGGACAGGAAAGAACTGTCTTAAAACTCAACATTCAAAAAAAGTAAGATCAACATTCAAAAAAGTAAGATCATGGCATCTATTCCCATAAGTTCAGTTCAGTTCAGTCACTCAGTCGTGTCCAACTCTTTGTGACCCCATGAACCACAGCACACCGGGCCTCCCTGTCCATCACCAAATTCTGGAGTTCACCTAAACCCATGTCCATCGAGTTGGTGATGGCATCCAACCATCTCATCCTCTGTCATCCCCTTCTCCTCCTGCCCTCAATCTTTCCCAACATCAGGGTCTTTTCCAATGAGTCAGCTCTTCCCATCAGGTGGCCAAAGTTTTGGAGTTTCAGCTTCAACATCAGTTCTTCCAGTGAACACCCAGGACTGATCTCCTTTAGGATGTACTGATTGGATCTCCTTGCAGTCCAAGGGACTCTCAAGAGTCTTCTCCAACACCACAGTTCAAAAGCATCAATTCTTTGGTGATCAGCTTTCTTTATAGTCCCACTCTCACATCCGTACATGACCACTGGAAAAACCATAGCCTTGACCAGACGGACCTTTGTTGGCAGAGTAATGTCTCTGCTTTTTTAATATGCTGTCTAGGTTTGTCATAACTTTCCTTCGAAAGAGTAAGCATCTTTTAATTTCACGGCTGCAGTCACCATCTGCAGTGATTTTGGAGCCCAGAAAAGTAAAGTCAGCCACTGTTTCCACTGTTTCCTCATCTATTTCCCATGAAGTGATGGGACTGGTTGCCATGATCTTAATTTTCTCAGTGTTGAGCATTAAGCCAACTTTTTCACTCTCCTCTTTCTCTTTCCTCAAGAGACTCTTTAGTTCTTCTTCGCTTTCTGCCATAAAAGTGGTGTCATCTGCATATCTGAGATATTTCTCCCAACTATCTTGATTCCAGCTTATGTTTCCTCCAGCGCAGTATTCCTCTTGATGTACTCTGCTTATAATTAAAACAAGCAGGGTGACTATATACAGCCTTGACGTACTCCTTTTCCTAATTGGAACCAGTCTGTTGTTCCATGTTCAGTTCTAACTGTTGCTTCCTGACCTGCCTATATGTTTCTCAAGAGGCAGGTCAGGTGGTCTTGTATTCCCAACTCTTTCAAAATTTTCCACAGTATATTGTGATCCACACAGTCAAAGGCTTTGGCATAGTCAATAAAGCAGAAATAGATGTTTTTCTGGAACTCTCTTGCTTTTTTGATGATCCAGCAAATGTTGACAATTTGATCTGTGGTTCCTCTGCCTTTTCTAAAACCAGCTTGAACATCTGGAATTTCACAGTTCATGTATTGCTGAAGCCTGGCTTGAAGATTTGAGCATTGCTTTACTAGCATGTGAGATGAGTAGTACCGCAATTGTGCAGTAGTTTGAGCATTTTTTGGCATTGCCTTTCTTTGGGATTGGAAGGAAAACTGACCTTTTCTAGTCCTGTGGCCACTGCTGAGTTTTCCAAATTTGCTGGCATATTGAGTGCAGCATTTTTACAGTGCCATCTTTCAGGATTTGAAATAGCTCAACTGGTATTTCATCACCTCCACTAGCTTTGTTCGTAGTGATGCTTTCTAAGGCCCACTTGACTTTGCATTCCATGATGTCTGGCTCTAGGTAAGTGATCATACCATCGTGATTATCTTGGTTGTGAAGATCTTTTTTGTACAGTTCTTCTGTGTATTCTTGCCACCTCTTCTTAATATCTTCTGCTTCTGTTATGTCCCTACCATTTCTGTCCTTTATTGAGCCCATCTTTGCATGAAATGTTCCCTTGGTATCTCTAATTTTCTTGAAGAGATCTCTAGTTTTTCCCAGTCTATTTTTTCCCTCTATTTCTTTGCATTGATCGCTGATGAAGGCTTTCTTATCTCTCCTTGCTATCCTTTGGAACTCTGCATTCAAATGGGTATATCTTTCCTTTTCTCCTTTGCTTTTCGCTTCTCTTCTTTTCACAGCTATTTCTAAGGCCTCCTCAGACAGCCATTTTGCTTTTTTGCATTTCTTTTTCTTGGGGATGGCCTTGATTCATGTCTCCTGTGCAGTGTCACAAACCTCCATCCATAGTTCATCAGGCACTCTGTCTATCAGATCTAGTCCCTTAAATCTATCTCTCATTTCCACAGGATAGTCACAAATAATTTGATTTAGGTCATACCTGAATGGTCTAGTGGTTTTCTCCATTTGTTCAATTTCAGTCTGAATTTGGCAATAAGGAGTTCATGATCTGAGCCACAGTCAGCTCTCGGTCTTGTTTTTGCTGACTGTGTAGAGCTTCTCCATGTCAAATAGATGGAGAAACATTGGAAACAGTTTCAGACTTTATTTCCTTGGGCTCCAAAATCACTGTAGATGTTGACTGCAGTCATGAAACTAAAAAGATGCTTGCTCCTTGGAAGAAAATTTATGAACAACCTAGATAGTATATTAAAAAGCAGAGACATTACTTTGCCAACAAAGCTCCGTCTAGTCAAAGCTATGGTTTTTCCAGTGGTCATGTATGGATATGAGAGTTTGACCATAAAGAAAGCTGAGTGCTGAAGAACTGATGCTTTTGAACTGTGATGTTAGAGAAGACTCTTGAGAGTCCCTTGAACTGCAAGGAGATCCAATCAGTCCATCCTAAAGGAGATCAGTTCTGAATATTCATTGGAAGGACTTATGCTAGAGCCGAAGCTCTAATACTTTGGCCACCTCATGCGAAGAACTGACTTATTGGAAAAGACCCTAAATGCTGGGAAAGGTTGAAGGCAGGAGGAGAACAGACCAACAGAAGATGAGATGGTTGGATGGCATCACTGACTCGATGGATATGAGTTTGAGTAAGCTCCAGGGGTTGGTCGTGGACAGGAAAGCCTGGCATGTTCTGTAAGTGGGTTCGAAGAGTCGGACACGACTGAAAGACTGAACTGAACTGATTCTATTCTTTTTGCTATGTTGGCAAATGGTATTGCTTCCTTAATTCCTCTTTCTGATTTTTTAGTGTATATAAATATAATATATTTCTCTGTATTAATTTTGTATCTGCAACTTTACTTAATTCATTAATAAAATCTGATAGTTCTGGTAACATCTTTGCTTGCTTTTGTGTGCAGTAGCATTTCATCTGCAAACAGTAATAGTTTGTCTTTTCTTTTTCAATTGGGATTCCTTCTGTTCCTTTTTCTTCTGGTTGCTATGGACTCCCAAATCTATGCTGAATAAACATGGTCAGGGTGGGCATCCTTGTATTATTTCTGATCTTAGAGGAAATATTTTCAGCTTTTCAGCATTGACTAAGATGTTAGCTGTTTTTGTCATATATGACATTTATTATGCTGAGGTATGTTCTCTTTGTGTTTGCTTTTTGGATAATTTTTATGATAAATGGGTGTTCAGTTCATCCTTTTCTGCATCTATTGTGAGAATTATATGAATTTTTTTCTGAATTTTGTAGTGTGGTGTATCATCTTGATTGTTTTGTACATATTGATAAATCTTTGTACCCCTGGGATAAATCCCACTTGATCACGGTGTAAGTAAGATCCTTTTAATATATTGTTCAAGTTGGTTTGCTAGTATTTTATTGAAGATTTTGCATCTATGTTCATCGGCAGTATTGGCTTGTAATTTTCCTTTAGTGATTTCTTTGGTCTTCTTTTATTTCTTTATCAGGGTGATGCTGGCCTCATAGATTAAGTTTGAAAGTGTTCCTTCTTCTTCAGAATTTTAGACTAGTTTCAGAAGGATAGATGTTAACTCCTCTTTAGTTGTTTGGTAGAAATTACCTGTGAAGCCTTCTAGTCCTGGACTTTTGTTTGTTGGGAGTTTTAAATTATTGGTTTATTTCATTACTGGTAACTGGTTTGTTTATATTTTCTGTATCTTCTTGGTTTAGTCTTAGGAAAGTGTACCTTTCTCATTATTTGCCCATTTCTTCCAGGTTGTCCATTTTTTTAGTGTATAGTTGTTTGTAGAAGTCTCTTATGATTCTTTGTATTTCTAAAAGTGTTGACTCTAATTTCTTTTTTATTTCTGATTTTATTGATTTGAGCCTTTTTTTCCCTTCATGTGTCGTGCTAAAGATTTATCAATTTTATTTTTTTTTCAAAGAATCAGTTTTTAGTTTCATTGAACTTTTTATTTCTACCTGTATTTATATTTGAAATGATTAGAAGTGTACCTACAGATTTTTTAAGACCATAAATTGCCCACAATTTCAGAAAACAAATTAAGAAAAATATAATTTAATATTTACTTAAAAGACTGAAAAATAGCTATCCCTGTATAGTTCAAGGATATACAACTTCATGGTGGCCTTTATTTCATTGATAAACACAGATATAAAGGTGAAAAATTATGTACAAATAGAATATGGTAATGATAAGTCAAATAAATGGTATTGTAAAGAACAATAGGGATTTGAAGGAGAGAATTAATGTGGGCTACACAGTTAAATGGGCTTCTGTGGCTCAGACGGTAAAGAATCTGGCTGCAATGCAGGAGACCAGGGTTCCATCCCTGAGTCAGGAAGATCCTCTGGAGAAGGGAATGGCAACCCACTCCAGTATTCTTTCCTGGATGAGCCTATGGACAGAAGAGTCTGGTGGGCTATAGTCCATGGTGTCACAAAACGTCAGACACAACTGAGTGACTAACACACACACACGAGTTAAAAAAAAAACATTGCTGAATCAATGAATGTGAGCCAGACTGGCTGGGTGGATGGGGTTTAGAATGCACTTGAATGAAATGAAATCAGGCTTTTCAGGCAAGAACAAATCTGAAAGGCAGGGCCTGACTGGGAATCTGACAAAAGCAAATTAGTTAGAATAGCAGTTTTATGTACCTGAGGAAAAGAGAAAAGATCAGCGTAAACTTTACACTGAACATACAGACTCTTGTGATATAGCCACAATTCCATTTAATTTTACATTCTACTATCCCTTTAAAATTCTATAGAGGATTTCTACAGAAATTTCTATAGCAATTTGTCATCTGGCTGAGCTGAGATGACAAAGCTAAAAAAATCCCATGAAACCTTAAGTCACTGAACAGAATCCTGATTCAGAAGTCAGAATGTTCAGAAACATTTAGTACACAAAACTCCAAACTTGATTGAAAGTTAAATCCTCTTTCCTTCTCACACTGGGAATTGTAGACAGGAAGTAAAGGGAGGGGATGTGGTCTTCATTTCCTCCAGCCTTCCCCATCTTACTCAGTGTGTTTCCTGGTTCCAAGCCCTGATCCAGCATCAGAAGTGGGTGGGAACCAGCAGGGAATAGAGACAAGAGATGGGTCTCATCTGATTCAGTTGCTAGATGCATCAGGTTATCTTGGCTTGGCAGGTGTTCCAAGATGCCTCTTACCTTGGAAATATCTACCTGAGTTATTCGGAGACTCCCACAGGAAACATGTGTCTGGTGCCATGCTGCAGACCATCGCTTCTACCTTGATCCTAGTGACTGACTACTCCTCATAGATTCTGGTTACATGTCTGCTTACAGCGCTTCTCCAGTTGTTCACAGGATACTCATTTTTAGAGTTATCAGTAACTCAGAAAGGTTCATAACTTTGCTTTCACAAACCTAGGTTTCCATGGACCAAAAGGAGTTCTAGGGATAGTCTTACATCTGTGTTAAGCGTCCGTTATTAAGTAAGATATGTATTTGGAATATGTCATCATATCTGACATATTTGGGCTTCCCTTGTGGCTCAGATGGTGAAGAATCCACCTGCAATGCGGGAGACCTGGGTTCGATCCCTGGGTTGGGAAGATCACCTGGCGAAGGGAAAGGCTACCCACTCCAGTATTCTGCCCTAGAGAGTTCCATGGACTGTATAGTCCATGGGGTCGCAAAAGTGGGACACAACTGAGTGACTTTCACTTACTCTCTCATTGACATACTTAAAACACATCTTACATGGCTTTATTTTAAATGTCAATGTTTTTAGATATTATTGTTGCATCTAAATCTTTGAAAGTAGGAAAAATAATTCTTGAAATGCATGGGTTCATTATAGTGATCTGAAGAGCTCTATGCCTACATATTAAGGAACATTGCAAAGGTTAGAAGAATATCTTAGTGCTTTTGCCTAATGAATTTGCTTGTATAGGACACAAGTTCTTAAGTATTTTGGTGCCATGGACTCTGCAGTATGGTAAAGCCCACAGACTCAGAAAAAAATGTTTTTAAATGCACAAAATAAAATATAAATGATTCTAAAAGGAAATCAATTTTATTGAGATACAGTTATCAAATTATTAAGAAGTGACATAATAATGCATACATTTCTTTGTTACATAACAACAGATAGTGGCAGGTCCAGGAATATTATATTGAAATCATGGTAGGTGTAAAAAAAAGTATTTCTAAATAAAAAAAAAAAGTATTTCTAAAACTGAAATGTGATTGGTAATATTTGTATTTTCTGTTGGTAACACAGACAAGAGTATTGCAAATGTTGCTGTGGCTTGTTTCATAAATTAATAGTTAAGTAAAGTGCTAAGTTTCAGTAGAAGAACACGGAAACTAAAGGTTTCCGAATTCTTTCCCCAGTTAAAACCAACCTATTTGCGTTTTGTCACTACCTCGTTCACTGAAACGTTTCCAGTTTCTCTATTGAGGACGGTTAGCCTGTAGAATTCAATGAAAGATGCACCCTTTTCTTGAATCACTCCTTCTGTTGATTCGTAACATCGCTGCTTTCTTTCTGGGAGATTGGTACAGATGTTTTATGGCATTCAATTGGTCCTGGCTTCCCTCATCAGCATGGGCTTTCCAGGTGGCACTTGAGGTAAAGAATCTGCCTGCAGTTCAAGAGAATTGCAGGAGATGCAGGTTCAATCCCTCGGTTGTGAAGATTTCCTGGATTAGGAAATGGCAACCCACTCCAGTATTCTTGCCTGAAAAAGTTCATGGGCAGAGGAGTTTGGTGGGCTACAGTCCCTCATCAGCAAGGTGTGGTCCCTAGCTGTTGAAATATATTATCATTTCACAGAAAGGTAGTTTTTTTTTTCCTCAGAATTTTCCTTTATTTTGGGTACTCATTCACACTGGATATGGCTTTTAAAACAGCAGGAAGGTTTCTATCAGAACCAATAGTTTCTCTCTTGCCTAATAAAATGATGATGGCATCACAAACAAAACACCTCCCCTTCCTCTGGAAATGCAGTCCTCCTGAGGGATTTCCACTTTGCCTCTTCAGCAGTGTGAAATGACCCAGGAAAAGACTTAATAAGTGGATGTCAGCCACAGAGTAAGCAGAAAAAAATGATAAATGGATCACTGGGCCACCCTTTCTCAGTGCAGTTTGGCTGAGGACTATGCATTTGATTCTATAGTTTTTCTGTGTTAACTATGGTCAGGGATTCCCAGGTAGTTTCAGCCTGAGGCTATTACTTCTAATAATTGAGACTGATGAAAGGTCGTGGTAGTTTTACAGCTTAGCTGTGACATGCAATATATCACTTTGCTTCTGTCAAAGAAAATATTATACACTTCATTGACAAAAAGTTGGATACATAGTTTTTCTTCCCCACACTGTTTTCAATGTATTTGCTTGGATTTACCAATAAATTTTACATTTAAAATGTTGCAGAAAATTGCCTGGTGCTAGAATGAGATTATTCAGGTATAAGACAAATGTTTCAGGATCATTAGGAAATTAATTACATGAAATGATTGACACAGAAGACCTGTTACATATAACCTTGCACCTTTGAACACAAAACCATAGATTCCTTGTAAAAAACTGCTTATCATGTTAACATAGCAGAATTGTTTACGGTAAAAATCAACTGTTTAGAAAGTTGTACATTCATAACATTTCATGGTGATTTTTTTTTTCTGCTTATGCTTAACATATTGCTAGTAATGAATATTAGTATAAGAGCTGGCACCCCAGTCATCAGTACTTGGGAAATTTTTTTTTAACTAGGAAGATATTTCATTACTGTTTGGACAAATAAAGAAAATCTGTAATAGAATATGTTATTGATGATAAAGAAAATGTACAATAAAACTGAAGAAATCGGTACCAAAAGGTATTCAGAGGAAAATTCAGTTTTCCAAATTCTATGTAAATTAATGTATCCAGTGATATAGAAAATATATGAACTAAGCCCATAAACTAAGAATTCACTCAAAGTCTTAAAGATTTCAAGTAAAACTTACACTGTTGGTGGGAATGCAAACTAGTACAGCTACTATGGAGAACAGTGTGGAGATTCCTCAATAAACTGGAAATAGAACTGCCATATGATCCAGCAATCACACTCCTGGGCATACACACCGAGGAAACCAGAATTGAAAGAGACCCATGTACTCCAATGTTCATGGCAGCACTGTTTATAATAGCCAGGACATGGAAGCAACCTACATGTCCATCTGAAGTCGAATGGATAAGAAAACTTTGGTACATATACACAATGGAGTACTACTCAGCCATTAAAAAGAATACATTTGAATCAGTTCTAATGAGGTGGATGAAACTGGAGCCTATTATACAGAGTGAAGTAAGCCAGAAAGAAAAACACCAATACAGTATACTAACACATATATATGGAATTTCTGTTCTGTTCTGTTCCGTCGCTCAGTCCTGTCGGACTCTTTGCGACCCCGTGGACTGTAGCCTACCAGCCTTCTCTGTCCATGGGATTCCCCAGGCAAGAATACCAGAGTGGGTTACCGTTTCCTTCTCCAGGGGATCTTCCTGACCCAGTGATCGAACCTGGGTCTCCCGCATTGGAGGCAGACGCTTTAACCTCTGAGCCACCTGGGAAGCCCATATGGAATTTAGAAAGATGCAAATGATAACCCTGTATACGAGACAGCAAAAGAGACACAGGTGTGGGAATCTTTGGGACTCTGTGGGAGAGGATGAGGGTGGGATGATTTGGGAGAATGGCATTGAAACACGTATGTTGTCATATGTGAAATGAATCACCAGTTCAGGGTCGATGCGTGTTACAGGATGCTCGGGGCTGGTGTGCGGGGATGACCCAGAGGGAGGATAAGGGGAGGAGGGAGGTGGGGGGGGTTCAGGAGGGGGAACTCATGTACACTCGGGGCGGATTCATGTCAATGTATGGCAAAACCAACCAATATAATATTGTAAAATAATTAGCCTCCAATAAAAAATAAAAAAAAATCATAAACAACAACAACAAAAAAAAACTGACAATAAGAATAAAAGTAAAGTTAAATATATTCTTTAAAAGGAGAAGTAGTTTAATAAATCTTAGGATTATTTATTTATGAAAATGTGGACATGAGTTTGAGTGAACTCCGGGAGTTGGTGATGGACAGGGAGGCCTGGCGTGCTGTGATTCATGGGGTCGCAAAGAGGCGGACACGACTGCATGATTGAACTGAACTGAGACACCTTAAACTTTAATATAAAAAATCAATTTTAAGTAAAAATATAATAATTTATTTAATAAGAAATAGAATGCTATAATGGAAGTGTCTAGTACCTGTTAAAAGGGTGGACTTGGATGGGCTGCTGGCTAGAATCTCCTGAGTCAATCTGGAGAAACTACAGAAGCTCATGGAAGACATGGATAAGGAAGACTAGCAAAAATTGAGGAAAAAAAAAATAAAGCAACACAAAGCATCTTGAGAACACAGACTACCAAGAAACAGTACAGGGAGGGGAGGGCCTTGATGTGTTTGCAGCCAGAGCACAGGGTATAAGAGGCTGGTCGGGGAGAAAGGGTTGCAGGAAAGTTTTCAGTTCTGCTTTTACCTTCCAGTGGATTGTCTTGACATGATTCCCACCTGTTTCTCTGCCATGAGAGATGTCAGGACAGCCCAGGCCACTGGAGATATTGAGCAGCAGGACACTTTGATGAAGAGTCAAAACCAAATAGGATTCCTCTTTCCAAACTGCTTATTCTAAATAGCTTAAAAACAAATCTCTAATGAGAAGACTTGTATGGAAGAGTTAACATGATTCTTGGGGGCCTGGGTCTCTCTGCTCTGGAGCCCATCCCCTCTCTATATATAAAATGGAGAAGCTTAGCTTCCTAAAGCAAGGGCTTAGCCTTTGGGCTTAGCCTAATATGTATTGCTGGAAAGAAAAATTGGTACTCTTAGCTGCTTTTATTCCAAAATCCCAAAGAGTTAGTGAATAAATAAACTGTGGTACACCCAGATGATGGAATATTATTCAGCACTAAAAATAAATGAGCTATCAGGCCATGAAAAGATGCAGAAAACATACATACATATTACTCAGTGGAAACAAAATTCTGAAAAGCCTTCATACTATATTGTTTCTGCTCAGTCACTAAGTCATGTCTGACTCTTTGTAACCCCATGGAGTGCAGCATGCCAGGCTTCCCTGTCCTTCACTATGTCCCAGAGTTTGCTCAAATTCATGTCCATTGAGTTGGTGATGCTATCTAACCATCTCATCTTCTGTCGCCCTCTTCTCTTCCTGCCCTCAATCTATCCAGCATCAGGGTCTTTTCAAATGAAGTGACTCTACACATCAGGTGGCCAAAGTAATGGAGTTTCAGCATCAGTCCTTCCAGTGAATACACAGGGTTGATTTCCTTTAGGATTGACTGGTTTGATCTCCTTGCAGTGCAAGAGACTCTCAAGAGTCTTCTCCAACACCATGTAATTGCAGTTATATAACATTTTGAGAAAGGCAAAGCTTGGAGAAGTGGTAGTCAAGAGTGGGCTTCGGAAGGGATGAATAGATGGAGCACAGTGAAATTTTAGGATAATGAAACTATTCTGCACAGTACTACATAATACAAAGCACAAATAAATATATGTGTAAAGAAATCAAATACAACAAAATGTTAATTATAGAATTCAGTTGGTGGGCATTTGAATGTTCATTCTGAAATTCTTTAAACTTTTTTGTATTTTGGCAAACTCTCACCGTAAAGTGTTGCAGAGAGAGAGAGAACTAACAGAAAAGGACAGAAAAACTGCTCCTACCTTATTCTGTGCAGCCCTTGTAATAGGTTGGAATCAAAGACATGAACCAAATATGAAGAATTAAGATGTATGGTTATATTTTATTAAGCTATTAGTTTTTAATAAGTAAACTATTTTTTAGAGTAGCTTTGAGCTCATAGCTGGATTAAACCAGAAGTGCAAAGCAATCTTATATACACAAGCTTCCCTGTGATGAATGTCTCAGACCAGAGAAATACCTTTGTTAAAACTGATGAATCTACAGTGACAAATCTCTATGATCAGGGCCATAGTTACACCAGGATTCACTTTTGGTGTTGGATGTGTCATTATACAATTGCCAAAACACTAAAAGTGTACAATTAACATTTTACTATACCTGTTTTTATCACACATATATTTATTTGTGCTTCTTATTTTTTAAATGCATTTCAAATTAAGTTAGTACATGTCATTGTGTACATAGTACTGTTGGTGTTGTTTAGTTGCTAAGTTGTGTCCAATTCTTTGCAACCCCTTGGACTGCAACCTGCTAGACTTCTCTGGCTGTGGGATTTCTCAGGCAACAACACCAGAGTGGGTTGCCATTTCCTTCTTCATCATTAGTATATACATCATTAACTAAAATTCAGTGCTTATTTATTGTTATTCTTTTTTCTTTTTTGGTAATATTTATGTACGATGAAATATCAAATCTTACGTGATCATTTGATGACCATTTAGTAAACAGCACGTGACTGTATCTCCAGAGAGTCCACTAATATTCTTTCCCAGTAGATCTTCATCCTCATGCCCACCATAAATTAGTTTTATTTGTTTGAGATAACACTGAGTAAAGATGGAATATTTGAGTGTGTAATTTTTTCTGTAAGTCTTCATTCACTCAGCACACAATTTGTGAGATTCAGCCATGTTAGAATATCTATTAGTGGTTTGTTCTTTATTGTTCTAGAATCACACTATAGAAATCCAGTGTAGAAACATAGTGAAAAGTGTTAGCCGCTCAGTCACATCCAACTCTTTGTGATCCCATGGACTGTAGCCCGCCGGGCTGCTCTGTCCATGAAATTCTCCAGGCAAGAATACTGGAGTGGGTAGCCAATCCCTTCTCCAGGGGATCCATCCAACTCAGGAATCAAATCCAGATCCCCTGCATTGCACGCAGATTCTTTACCACCTGAACCATAGAAACAGATTATAACTTATTTATTCTTTCTCCTGAGCTGGATATGTAGGCTATTTCCTTTTTTGAGTTACTATTAATAAAGTTGCAGTGAGCAATTTTGCCCAAGTCTTTTTTGGACGCATGTTCCTTTGGAATCACTGGGTTGTAATCTCTTTCTGAAGAAGGTAGAAGAGATTTTTCTAAAATGTAGCACGTTACCATACCATCAACAGTATATGAAAGTTACAATTTCTACACATCTTGGCAACATTTAACATTATCTATCTTTCGATTTTAGATATTTTAGTGGATATATGGTTGTATTATATGGTAGTTTAAATTTGAGTTTTCCTGATGTCTAATGATGTTCAGGGCTTTTTAATATACTTATTGTCCACTTGTGCATATCATCCTTTGTGAAGCATATGTTTTAATTTTTCCCTTTTTCTTTTGGGTAGCTATCTTTTTATGATTATCTTGTAGGAGTTGTGGGTATGTGTGTGTGTGTGTATAATGTATTCTTATTACCAGGCCTAAGTCAGTCATATGAATTGTAAATATTTTCTCATCGTCTGTAGCTCACCTATTCATTTACTTAAAAACATCTTTGGATGAGCTGAAGATGTCAATTTTTATGAAGCATTGTTTATAATATTTTCCTTTTTTGGAGTTTTAAAGAAACTTTTGCCTATCTTCAAATCACAAAAAAATCTTATATTTTCCCTTAAGAGCTTTATAGTTTTAGCTTTTGTGTTTAGGTCTGGGATGTATGTCCATGAATCCAAACATCCATTAATATGTGTGGTGAGTTGGAAAGAAAGTGAAAGTGATGTTGCTCAGTCGTGTCCAACTCTTTGCGACCCCATGGACTGTAGCCTACCATGCTCCTCCGACCATGGGATTTTCCAGGCAAGAGTAGTGGAATGGGTTGCAATTTCCTTCTCCAGAGGATCTTCCCTACCCAGGGATTGAACCCGGGTTTTCCTCATTATAGGCAGACACTTTACCTTCTGAGCTACCAGGGAAGTCATGTTTATTTTTTGATTTGAATACCTAGTTGTTCCAGTACCATTTGTTGGAAAACTTTTCCTTTTCTTGTTAGCATGCCTTTTCACCTTTGTCAAATGAACACAAAGTATGACTGTTTCTGTATTCTCTATTTCATTGCTCTAATTTTGACCTTTTGCTTAGTACATAATGTCTAAATTACTATGTTCTTATAGTAACTCTTAAACACAGAATAAAAGACTTTTAAGTTGACTTTTAGTCAAAATAGACATGTGGGAAAGTAATATGACAACCAAGTTCACTTAATATAAATAATTTTTATAATTTAAAAGTTGAAGGGGAAATAAAATGAACAAAATGTGTTAGTGAATAAATCAGAAAAAATTACACACATATAACCAATATTTATGACTACTTTACTTATAATAAAAATTATTCAGATAACACTTCACATAATCTAAAATGGCAGCATTTTAAGTGATTGTATTAGGAACTGATAGACTACCTATATCTAATTTGGGCAATGGTCATTTATCTGGATACAATATTGGAATATGTATATAAGACTGAAAAACTAATTTTGTCTTTTGACCCGGTAACTTTAGCTTTTGGATTCCTTTCCAGAGGTGGAGAGCAATTAATATGCTCAAATATTAACACTCAAGAAATTTTCTTTATAATTTTGGTACATGAAGTAATTTCAAATTTTATTATGTAATGAAAAACTTCAGGCTTTTAAGATATGTTCATAAATATAGGGAAATGCTTAATATGTGATAAAAGGCAGGATTTAAACATGTATGTATAATGCAATCCTAGTTTCCTAAAATAAAACGTTTACACATGCAGGGCAAAAACAGTACTGGAAAGGAATATTTCAAGAATTTGAGTATTATTTATTTAACACCAGTATTTCTAAACAGTAAGATTTAAAGTAAGCTTTCTTATCTACTTTATACTTTGCTGTCCCTTCTGTATTTTATAATGGGTATTTATTTTTATAATTTAGTAAGATAAATCCTCTTTTAAAAAGTTAATAAGGAGTAACACAATACTGTGAGAATACACGTTCTCAGAATACGTCTGAAATATAGAACGGGTAATTACTTACAGATGAGAGAATTGTGGTGCATTGGAAATAGAAAGATCCAGCACTAGAGGGCTTTGCAAGGAAGAGCTTAGTGAATACATAGGCTCTTGTCTCTTTGTCTGGGCTCGTCTACTCTTCAACAGTGTCTCTTTGGATAATTTCCAGATGACTAGACTATTCAATCAACTGGGATGGTCATATCCAGTAACAAATGGTTAACAGTTCCTCAGAACTCCTTACTGTTCTATTTGACGGCACAGAAGAGCAACAGCTAATGATATCCATACCTACAAATTTGTTTCACCTTCAGGTAACAGTTTTACTGTTTCCTGGACATTGTAGGACATTGTTGCATATGTGTATATTTATTTAATACTTACTCTATATAAGACATTCATATAAGACCTTAGGGGCTTATGAGCACAGGTAGAAAAGACTCTGATGCTGGGAAAGATTGGGGGTGGGAGGAGAAGGGGACGACAGAGAATGAGATAGCTGGATGGCATCACCAACTCTATGGGCATGAGTTTGAGTGAACTCCGGGAGTTGGTGATGGACAGGGAGGCCTGGTGTGCTGTGATTCACGGGGTCGTGGAGAGTCAGACATGACTGAGTGACTGAACTGAACTGAACTGAACTGAGAATCAGTGAATGGAACTGTCTCGAGAATGACCATGGTGAGGCACTTCAGCAGCCCCTGGAGATGCTTCCGGTCTGCATGTCTGCTCTCAGAGCATCAGTTCACCAGCTGGATCTGAAATTTTAGCCACCTCTTATTGCCAAGTGTGATGTAGTATATGCCATTGAAGAGAATTAGAAATAGCATTTAATTAAGTGTAAATTGTTTCAGCAAGGTCTTCCCTGGTGACTCAGCAGTGAAAAATCCACCTGGGATGCAAAAGATTGCAGGAGACTCAGATTCAATCGCTGGGTCAGGAAGATCCCTGGAGTAGGAAAGGGCAACCCATTCCAGTATTCTTGCCTAGAAAATCCACGTGGACAGAGGAGCCTGGCAGACTACAGTGCATGGGGTTGCAGAGTTTGACATGACTGAAGCGACAGAGCATACACGCACAAATTGTTTTATCAATAAGCGTTCACTTATAATGCCCTATAAACAAAGCATATTTGATTCATTTCCCATCAGTTCACAGAGCGCCTTGGTGGATAATCCATATTTTTCAAATTAGTGGCCAGGACATATAATTAGGAGGGTAGAAAATGCATAAGTATATCAGAGACTTCCTTGGAACTGGGCTGATTTCTAACAGATAGATGCTTCTTTATCCTAGAAACCTAATTGGTATGCCTGTTTTATAAGCATAAGCATGTGCATTATAACTATAAAATAAGTAAATATTTTGGGAAAAAGTGCCCAGGGGTAGCATGGATTTTCCTGGCAATAATACTGGAATGAGCTGTCATTTCCTCCTCCAGGGAAACTTCCAAACCCAGTGATCAAACCCGTGTCTCCTGCTTTGCGGGTGGATTCTTTATAGCTGAGTCAGCAGGGAAGCCCTGATAAGGTAAGTGAAACAAAATTTGGCTAACCTCTTCTCGTTGCATGGAAGGTACTAAATTTCAGTAAGACTAGACTGAGGAGAAAACTATTGCAAAATTAGAAAATCAACTTGATCTTAGTTTTAGTGATTGGCTAACAATGAGAAACAGAAAACAAAGATCATGGCATCTGGTTCCATCACTTCATGGCAAATAAATGGAGACACAGTGGAAAAAGTGGCAGACTTTATTTTAGGGGGCTCCAAAATCACTGCAGATGGTGACTGCAGACATGAAATTAAAAGACGCTTACTCCTTGGAAGAAAAGTTATGAGCAACCCAACAGCATATTAAAAAGCAGAGACTACTTTGTCAACAAAGGTCCGTCTAGTCAAGGCTATGGTTTTTCCAGTGGTCATGTATGGATGTGAGAGTGGGACTATAAAGAAAGCTGAGTGCTGAAGAATTGATGCTTGTTGGAGAAAACTCTTGAGAGTCCCTTGGACTTCAAGGAGATCCAAACAGTCCATCCTAAAGGAAATCAATCCTGAATGTTCATTGGAAGGACTGATTCTGAAGCTGAAACTCCAATACTTTGGCCACCTGATGCAAAGAGCTGACTCATTTGAAAAGACCCTGATACTGGGAAAGATTGAAGGCAGGAGGAGAAGGGAAAGACAGAGGATGAGATGGTTGGATGGCATCACCGACTCAGTGGACATGAGTTTGAGTAAACTCCTTGAGTTGGTGATGCACAGGGAGGCCTGGTGTGCTGCAAAGAGTGGGACATGACTGAGTGACTGATCTGAACTGAAATGAACAATGAGAATATCATGAACAGCACAAAGTATATAATACTAGTGAGATCTCATTTATAATTTCGCAAACAACTTCCAGTGAAAACATTCATTTATTTTCTAACACAGAATGGAATATATTAGGCAACGTGTGTTTGAATGACTGTGTTTGTCAAATCATCTCATGCAAAGTATCATGTATTAAATCCTGTATTAAACCCCTGCGGCTTGAACAGTCAGGTCCCACTCACCAGTTGGACAACCTGGAGTTATCGCTTTCCTTGAAATGTTCACATGCTCGTTTGGTGCTGAGACCTTGGCAAAATCGAAAGCGGTGACCTTCAACACCGACATTCTTTTATGTTTTCATCCTATTTTCACCCTGGGGTTGCCTTGTTCACTCCTCTCTCATCCTCTGCTAGAGCATCCCCTGCTCTCCTGATTTTGCAGACAGCATCTCTTTCCCACTTGGTCATACCATCTGTCTCCACATTACAGTTTACTCTGCATGAATACCAGGTAGCAGACGTGATTTTGCCCAATAGCAAGTACAGTGGAAAGTCTTTCACAGGCGCCCCACCATCTGTGAACATATGATCAGTCTAGGATAACACGTTGTGCTAAAAATATACCAGAGAAATGTTCATGTGGTGATAAACAAGGAACCTGACTCAAGGCGGGATACGTGCACGTGCGGCGAGCCTCTGGAATGTGTTTCCGTGTGCGCCCATTGAGGACGGTCTGTCAATGGGAGACCGCAGGATCAACTAACGTTTGTTTCTTTATTGCAAGTGTCAATGTACATTTCACAGTGTCGGCATCGTGTGTTTGGCCTAAAACTCAAACTGCAAGTTAAATGAGTGGGAATCTAGAAGTACTTGTCATGAGGTGGTTGGTTTGATAAACAGAAATTTGTATAATTTCCGTGATAAGTTCGACACTGCCCCTTGACCTTAGGGAGGACAGCCCAGTAGGTCTGAAAGAACAGCTTTCAGAGAAAGGATTGTGTCTCCTATGGTTTATGCTGCATCATTCAACCTTTATCTATGCATGCATGCTGCATGCTAAGCTGCTTCAGTTGTGTCTGACTCTGAAACCCCATGGGCTATAGCCTGCCAGGCTCACCTATCCATGGAATTCTCCTGGCAAGAATACAGGAGTGGGTTGCCATACCCTCCTCCAGAGGATCTTCCTGACCCAGGGATTGAACCCAAGTGTCCTGCACTTCAGGCACCACCTGGGAAGCCCTTATTTATCTACTGTTCAGTCTCCAAGTCATGTCTCACTCTGCAACTCATAGACTGCAGCATGCCAGGCTTCCTTCTCCCTCACCATCTCCTGGAATTTGCCCAAGTTCATATGCATTGAATCGGTGATGCCATCCATCGTTTTTTATCTATTCTGTCTCTTTAGCAGAACTTGGCACTATTCCCCAAATGTTAACTGCATAGAGATCTTTTGCAGAGTGATTGTCAGTTTATGCAGAGAAGACTTGCACAGATTTTTTGTTTCATTTTATTACTGGATACTGGGGACTGCTTTTTTGAAACTTAGAACCTGTAGCTTGCTTAAATTAGCCTAATAATCAATATCTATTTTTATTTAATCAGCAGCAATGGTCCTTATCTTATGTCATGCCGCTTCCCCACCTCTGATTTCCATTTCTGGTTTCTTGGAGAGCATAAGGAGGGGCAATTTGCTTTCTTCTTAAGTTGGTCAAATGACCATGTCTGGGTTCAAATCGCACAATGTGGACCAGGATCCAAATTCTGGGTCTGCGCTCAGTGCAGCCATTTCAAATCTTACACGAGTCACAAAGCTTCCAGCTCCCAGATGGAGCACCTGGTCTCTTGTTTGCACCCGAACAGTGAGATGTAGTAGAGGGCTGGTACCCTGGGAGTCAGAGGGCTGCTGTTCACACTTGGCCTTCTCCTCTGTAACTGTGTGGCTTTGAACCACTGATTAAAATTCTTTGTGGCTCACCTGTAAAATTTGGAAAATAATATGTATTTCACTGAGCTAGTTTGCATTAACATGCCTGGTTCATAAACTTTCTTATTAGAATTTGTGGTCTGTGGATGTGCTGGAGCTGATGGGTGTTTGTGAACCATCTCACACTGTATGCAAAATTAATTATGTTTGTGCACTTTCCCAGGAAAGGGGTCCATAGCTTCATCAATATCTCAGGGCATCCTGTGGCCCTAAACAGTTTGGGAACCATTGATATAGATGCCCCTTATAATTTTTCCATGAATTTCACTTCAAAAAAAAAAAATTAAATCTTTAAAGTGATAATTGCCCTGGTTTACATGTGCTTTGGACATTTGATTCCTTTTGTTCTTGCTTTTTTGGTTTTGTCCAATACCTGCTGCCCAAGGAAATATGGACTCAAATAGTAGCTCAAATGGTAAAGAATCTGCCTGCAATGAGGGAGATCTGGGTTCCATCCCTGGGTTAGGAAGATCCCCTGGGGAAAGGAATATCTATCCACTTTAGTATACTTGCCTGGAGAATTCCATGGACAGAGGAGCCTGGCAAGCCACAGTCCGTGGGATCGCAAAGAGTTGGATATGACTGAGGTACTAATATTTTCATTTTTCACTTTCAAAGAAATACAAGTGCCTTCTGTGGACATTACATGTACAACATCACCCCCAGGAGACTGCAATGTGGTCAATCAGATTCTTTTAACAAATTATTTGGCTCTCATGTCAGCATATAATCTGTTTTACCAATTGAGAGGTAATCAATCATTATCACATCTGGAAAGGTGAAATTGACAGTAACCCATTATTTGCCTGACTAATGAAGCATAGATGACAGCTGAGGACTTTCCTCTTTCACACCCCACCTCCTAAGAAAGAAATGATAAAGTGAGGTATATAGCAAGATAGAAGTCTGACAGATTTCTGGGACACACACTGTTTTAATGACTTTCTGTTTAAATTACACTTGGCCTTTAATCAGCTATTTCAACATGTAAAGAATGGGAACACTTTGGATCTGTTATTTTACAGGACTAAATATAAGATTTCAAATAATTATGCTGTAGTCATTAGAGTGACGGCTCTGTTGATCCAACTAGAGACCCAAAGGACAATAGTTTTGCAAAATGGAACTTTGTTTTGTAACTTCTATGGCATAGGGCAGGAAGGACTTCCTGTTTCCAGAAGTCATCACCTGAGGGTAGGGTGGTTCTGACATCCTCAATGGATAGCTTTTAAAGGAGCATCCTCATTCTCATTTTCAGCAAGCAGCAAAAAGGTGAGGAGCAACTCCAGAGCAAGCGTTTTTCTAAGCAAAGGAGGCAGAAGTTCCGTGTTTCACTTCTGCTCACTCTCCATTGAAGGGATTTAATAACCTGTGTGTATGTTAGTTGCTCAGTTCAGTTGTTCAGTTCAGTTCAGTCACGCAGTCTTGTCCGACTCTTTGCGACCCCATGAATCACAGCACGCCAGGCCTCCCTGTCCATCACCAACTCCTGGAGTTCACTCAAACTCATGTCCATCGAGTCGGTGATGCCATCCAGCCATCTCATTCTCTGTTGTCCCCGTCTCCTCCCACCCCAATCCCTCCTACCATCAGATTCTTTTCCAGTGAGTCAACTCATCGCATGAGGTGGCCAAAGTATTGCAGTTTCAGCTTTAGCATCAGTCCTTCCAATGAACACCCAGGATTGATCTCCTTTAGAATGACTGGTTGGATCTCCTTGCAATCCAAGGGACTCTCAAGAGTCTTCTCCAGCACCACAGTTCAAAAGCATCAATTCTTCGGTGATCAGCTTTCTTCACAGTCCAACTCTCACATCCATACATGACCATGAGAAAAACCATAGCCTTGACTAGACAGACCTTGGTTGGCAAAGTAATGTCTCTGCTTTTTAATATGCTATCAAGGTTGGTCATAACTTTCCTTCCAAGGAGTAAGCGTCTTTTAATTTCCTGGCTGCAATCAGCATCTGCAGTGATTTTGGAGCCCAAAATAATAAAGTCTGACACTGTTTCCACTGTTTCCCCATCTATTTCCCAGGAAGTGATGGGACCAGATGTCATGATCTTCGTTTTCTGAATGTTGAACTTCAAGCCAACCTTTTCACTCTCCTCTTTCACTTTCATCAAGAGGCTTTTGAATTCCTCTTCACTTTCTGCCATAAAGGTGGTGTCATCTGCATATCTGAGGTTATTGATATTTCTCCCGGCAATCTTGATTCCATCTTGTGCTTCTTCCAGCCCAGTGTTCCTCATGATGTACTCTGCATATAAGTTAAATAAACAGGGTGACAATATACAACCTTGATGTACTCCTTTTCCTATTTGGAACCAGTCTGTTGTTCCATGTCCAGTTCTAACTGTTGTGCTCAACTCTTTGTGACTCCATGGACTACAGCCCACCAGGCTCCTCTGTCCACGGGATTCTCCAGGCAAGAATACTGGAGTGGGTTGCAATTTTCTATTCCAGAGGTTCTTCCCATACCAAAAATTGAACTAGAGTCTCTTGCATTGTAGGCAGACTTTACCATCTGAGCCACCAGAGAAGTCCAGGTGGCTACACCTAAATACCCCAAACAGGAAGATGTGGTATACCTGAGTAGTTGTGCACCCAGATACAGCCTGTTACTCGGGAAGAGAACAAATTTTTCTTAACAAGTAGCAGTTTCTGTGGTATGGGTAGAATTAGGATTTAGACACATGCATCAAAACTAGGCAAAACCAGCAGCTTTGGGGATCTGATGAATGGGTTCTTTGTTTCTCTTTCTTCTGGAGGCACTCAATAATATTGAGTACTGTAAATTCAAAATAGTCTCATTGTCTGAGAAGAATGGGAGAGCCACAAAAGGAAATGAACTGAACAGAGGTTTGGGTTTCAGCAGGATAGACAAAACAGGATGATCAGGATCCAGAGATAAGTCAGACCTGTTTGGACAAGATAGGGTATCATGAAAGATCCAAGCACAAGGTAACAGAGAGCATACGATAGGGCACTGGCACAGGCAGCGGGAATACAGGCATGAAGACCAAGGCTGAGGTGTACATTGCTGTAGCTCCTTTCGGATCTCAGAAGGGCACACCAGGGCTGGAGCTGAGAACTAGAGTAACTGGCAGAATCTCAGTTCAGGAAAGTCATGCCCAGTTACTGAACCCTGACACATGGCCACCAAGAATAAAACAAGAGTTCATTTACTGTAATCAGGATGAAAAGCAAACCTAGATCAGCTACAAAGGATTATAATAAGGTGTGATCCAGCTAAACATGTAGGTTCTTGTTAAGCCTTATTCCTAGAAGCTGCAAGAAGTCCCACAGGCTAAGGTAAGTTATATCTGCAGGTATCATTGAAATAAACACAGCTGCAGATTTAAGGAGCTATGAGAGGCCAAGGAGTTAAACCATCTCAGCGTCTTGAATAAAACAATAACATTTGAATCTTTGGATTGTTTTGAAGAGTGAATGATTGTTTTTTAGACAGGGAGGCAGAGGTTATAAATTAGAAAATGAATCAAAAGTGAAAAAGATTTCTAAGCAACAAATGGTGTTGAAATAACTAGTTACAGGCAAAAAAATGAAGCTAGACATAGACTTTACATCTTTCATAAAAAGTAACTAAAAAATGGATCACAGATCTAAATTTGAAAAGCAAAGCTATAAAACTCCCAGAAGAGAATGTAAGAGAAAGCCTAGATGAACTTGGGTATGGTGATAACTTTTTATATACAACACCAAGGGCCTGATTCATGAGATAGATAATGAATAAGTTGGACTTCATCTAAATTAGAAACTCTGTTCTGTAAAAGATGATCTCAAAAGAGCGAGAAGGGAAGACACACACTTGGGGAAAATACTTAGAAAAGGCATATTTGATAAAGGACTGTTTCCCAAATATACAAAGGCTTCTTAAAACGCCACAAGAAAACTAAAAATCTAATTTAAAAAAATGGCTAAAGACCTTAATATACCTCATCAAAGAAGATATAGATAGCAAATAAGCATATGAAGAGCTGTCCCGTGTCGCATGTCACCAAAAATGCAAACTTAAAAAGCAGTGAGGTAGCACTAGACACGTTTTAGAATAGCCAAAATCCAAAACACTGACAACAGCAAATACTGGTGAAGCTGTAGAGAAAAGGAACTTTCACTCATTGCTGATGGGAACGTAGAATGGGAGGCAGTTTGGCAGTTTCTTACAAAACTAAGCAAACTCTTAGTATATGATCCAGAAATTGGGCTTTTTGGTATTTACCCAAATGAATTAAAAAAAAAACAAACTTATATCCACATGAAAACCTGCACTTGGATGTTTATAGCAGCCTTATTCACGCTTGCCAAACTTGAAAGTAACCAAGGAACTTCCTCGGTGGTTCAGTGGTTAAGGATCTATCTTCCAAAGAAGAGGATGTGGGTTCAGTCCCTGATCAGGGAACTAAGATCCCACATGCCATGGGATATCTAAGCGTGTGAGTCTCAACTACATCCTTGAGCCCATGCATTCTGGAACCTGCGAACTACAACAAAAGATCTCATGTGCAGCAACTAAGACCTGACACATTCAGAAATTAATAAATACACAAATATTTAAAAAGGAAACTACACAAGAAGGTGAGTAGGTGATGAAACAAATAAATAATGGTATATGAATACGATGGAATATTGTTGTTCAGTTGCTAAGTCATGTCCAACTCTTTGTGACTCCAAAGGACTGCAGCACACCAGGTTTCCTTGGTCTTCACTATCTCCCAGAGATTGCTCAAGATCACTTTCCTTGAGTTGGTGATGCTATCTATGGAATTTGATAAGGTGATGCTACCTATGGAATATTATTCAGTACTAAAAATATGAGCTCTCAAACCACAAAGATACATGGAGGAAACAATTACTACCAACTGAAAGACGTTGATCTGGGAAGGCTACATAATATGATTCCACTGACATGCCATTCTGGAAAAAGTAAAACTACAGACACATTAAAAAGATGAGAGGCTTCCAGGTTAGGGCAGGGAAGAATTAATAGCAAGGAACAGGATTTTTACCATCATGGTGGGTACACATAATTATACGTTTCTCCAAACCCATAGAATGTAAAGCCAGTAGGGAGCTATCATGTAAACTATGGCCTTTGAGTGATTATGTGATATTAACATAGGTTCATCAGTTGTATCAAATGTAACACTCTGCTTTGGAACTTGATAATTGGAGATAATTGGGGAAGTTTTCACTGTTGAAGTTAAAACAAGTAAAAAAAAAGTGATCCAGGGAAAAACAAATCAACAAACCAAAAACCCATGTAAAGAGGGTGATGAGGAGCCCCAGCCAGAAACTTCCTAAGACTGACTACCCAACCACCTGCTGGCTCCAACCACCTCCCACCAGGAGTTCTCTTTTACTGCTGTTTGGAATAGAAAGTCAGTGTATAGTCATCTTCTTACACTCCTGTTAGCAAAGTAAGCAGAGTCATTTGCTTACCTATTTCTAAACATTGGAGACTATAGATAAAGAGACTAGAAAGAAACACACCTGACTTCTTCTTCCTTCTCTGTTTATACCTGTGAAGGTGGTCCCTGGTGACTCCCGCCTTCTGATATTCTGGTGCATGCAAGCTTAGTCGCTTCAGTCATGTACGACTCTTTGTGACCATATGGACTGTAGCCCACCAGCCTCCTCTCTCCGTGGGATTCTCCAGGCAAGAATACTGGAGTGGGTTGCTATGCCGTTCATCACACTTAAATGTATTTCTCCTCCTTTGAACAGAGGCTAGTCCTGGGAATGCTGCAAGTGAATCAAACATGACTGGAGTGCAGGATGAAACTCTCGAGGTTAGGTCTCAAAAAGACTGTGACACCTGTCCTCAGCTCGCTTTATCATTCCCTTGCTGCCTTGTTATGGGGGAAACAGCTGCAGGGTCTTGATTTGCCCTGTGGGGAGGAACAGGTGGCAAGAGGCTGACCTCTGTCACCAATGGCCAAGAGTCGACAGAATAGGCTTGGAGTGGCCCCTTCTGACAGTCCCTGATGGCCTTTAAACAGGCATCCTATGAAGCCACACCCAGACCCTGACCCTCAGAAACTGAGATGGGAAGTGTTCGCTATTTTAAGCCACCAAGTTTTGGGACATTTTTCTTCACAGGGATAAATTACTAACACATGCTTGAAAGGTGTACATCAATGATTCTCAAGCAAAGCAGGGAGAGAAATGCCCTGTTTATAAAAAGGTGCAAAGGCAAAGAAGGCTAGTGGCCCAGCAAAATCCGTAATCATCTCCTCCAGGGCAGGGATGTAGCTGATGAGCTGGGGATCTTACTAAGTCCAGCATCACCACATCATCAGGAAAGAGAGGCTAAAGGAAAAGCTTTGTGAAGTTCCTGTTTTTATCCATTGTTTTCTGGTTTCTCCTCTTAAAGCTCATGTGAAGTGTAGGAGAATATAGGCAGTTTAATATTTTGAACTGACTCTCAGAAGATCAAAAAGGTGGGGACAGAGACAGAAACAAACAGAATTTGTGTAGGGAAAACAGAGAGCTGGAGAAAAAAGGGAAAGTGAAAGAGGAGATCATAATCTGGGTAAATGTTGCCCTGTTTTAGCAGGCTCAAATGCTTCATAAATTGTTTCTGCCAAACCCTAAACTCAAGGCTATTAACTTAGGGTACGTAAGGCACTTCAAAGGTTTTTGGATTCTTTAACATTTTCCACAAAAATCCAATGCTTACATGCCCACCTGTTTTTTCTGGGACTGGTGACCCCTCAAAAGTTTAAGAACCACTTTTCTAGAGTTACTTTGGTCATATGATTTGGGGCATATTGATTTCATCTTGTTCTTAATAGTCTTTCACTTCCTTAAAAGTCTTCCTTAAACATTATGACCTAATGGAAATTTTAAAACAGTTAGATGAAAAATGTATTTTTAAATATGTGTTTGAACATGCTTGATCTGTCTCTCTGTTGCTCTCTTACATTATAAACTTGAATCAAACAGAAACCATATCTTTCTTGGATACCTTCTTTTATCTGACTCATTAGAAAAGACCCTGATGCTGGGAAAGATTGAAGGCAGGAGAAGAAGGGGATGACAGAAGAGGGGATGGTTGGATGGCATCACAAACCCAAGGGATGCAAGACTGAGCAAACTCTGGGAGATGGTGAAGGACAGGAAAGCCTGGCATTTTGCAGTCCATAGTGTCGCAAAGAGTCAGACATGACTGAGAAAGTGAAAAACAGTAACCTCAAACTAGGTCACATGCAGGATGGAGCATAAAAAATGTGATTGGTTTCCACTGTTGAAATGTCTAATCAAGTTCTCCCAGGAATTAATGGAAGTACTAGAAATAAAAATTGTATTTTCTATTCCACTGCCTAGTTAATAAATTCTGACAGACACATGTAATTACCTTAGATGCAGGAAGACACGATGGATGAGAGGAAACAATTGATAAGATGGTATTGATTTAAATCAGGAGGCTAATCTTATATGATGGGTGTATTGTACGTAAAAGCAAGAGGTGAATATGATCATTCCATTATTCTAATAGAAAGGTATCTATTTAAGAGGAGGGACGAGTATGGTGATTTAAGTCATGTCTTCTGTGCATGTTGCCTGTAATGTTGCTGCTCCTAATCTAGTTTTTGTTCCACTGGCCTGAACATCTTCCAAGCTGACCTGACAAGGCCCAGAACAAATAGGACTATTGGTATTATTTCACTACCAGATTAATGCCAGTCTCCTTTCTCCTAGAGTAATTAAATGACAAATTTGTTGGTGATTATCAAGTAAATAATATGAAAATTAGAGAAGGAACAAGATGGCAGAGGAATAGGATGGCAAGACCACTCTCTCCCCCACAAACTCATCAAAAGAACATTTGAACGCGGAGTAAAGTCCACAAAACAACTTCTGAATGCTGGCAGAGGACATCAGGCAGCCAGAAAAGCAGCCCATTGTCTTCGAAAGGAGGTAAGAAAAAACATAAAAGATAAAAAGAAAGACAAAAGAGGTAAGGACGGAGCTCTGTCCTGGGAAGGGAGGCTTTAAAAAGAGAGAAGTTTCCAAACACCAGGAAACACTCTCACTGGCTAGTCTGTGGCAAGCCTTGGAACCTCAGAGGGCCACATAACCGGGAGGTAAAAAGAAAGAAATAATTAAAACCCACAGATTACCCACCAAACGGTAACTCCCAGCGGAGAAGCAGCGCAGATGCCTGCATACACCATTAGCAAGCAGGGGCTGGGCAGGGAGGAGCCGGCTGAACTGCTTAGAGAGAGGACTGGGCTTGAATGCCATGAGAACAATCTGAGAGATCTAACAGGGAATAGCAGAGCGGACTGGGATAGCTTCCCCACGAAAAGGCGGAAAGCTCTAACCTAAGACTCTGCCAGCCTCGCTCACAGAACAAAGGGCTGAGCAGAGCGAGCCGGCTGAGGTCGGCCCATCCCCCAACCCCGCTGAGACAGTAGGGAGGTCAGCCAGAGCCGGAGGGGGCAACCCTGGCCCCAGAAAGGCATCCGATACAATCTTCAGGCAGGCTTGTTGCTAATCAGGACTTCTTGGGCTCGGGCCAGTCGATATCCACCTGAGAAGGTGCGCCAGTTGTACACCCAGAAAACCGAGTGGCAGGGACTGGGGAGGTGATAAGTTGCAGTGACTGCGCTTGCCAAACACCTGGTCACCTGAGCTGCTTGGACCGGGGAAGGCACAAAACGCAGACCCAGCCAAGTCTGCGCCTTTGTGGAGTACCCGAGAAACTGAACTTGAGAGGCTCAGACTTGGGAAGTGCATACAACCCAGCGCTGGCCTCAGACAGTTCCCGGCAGAGCAACCTAGAGCCGGTGCAGTGTAGACTGGGACAGCACACGTGCTGTGAGCGGGGGCAAACCCAGTGTGGCCAAGACGCTGCAAGCTATCCCCACAGACGCCAGATATTTGTCTGCAGCGTTCCTCCCTTCCCAGAACAGGACTGAACAACTGAGCCTTAAAAAGTGTCCACCCGCCCCCTAGTATCAGGGTGGAAATTAGACACTGAAGAGACCAGCAAACAGAAGCTAAAACAGAGGGAACCACCTTGGAAATGACAGACAGAGAAGTCTAGAGACTACTCCAAGAATAAGACCAAAAACCAGAGGCAAGAGGCTTAAGCCTGAATCCTGAGAATACCAGAGAACTCCTGACTCCAGGGAACATTAATCGATAGGAGCTCATCAAACGTCTCCATACCTACACTAAAACCAAGCACCACCCAAGGGTCAACAAGTTCCAGAGCAAGACATACCACGCAAATTTTCCAGCAACACAGGAAAATAGCCCTGAGTTTCAATATACAGGCTGCCCAAAGTCACTCCAAACCCACTGACATCTCATAACTCATTACTGGACACTACATTGCACTCCAGAGAGAAGAAATCCAGCTCCACCCACCAGAACACTGACACAAGCTTCCCTAACCAGGGAACCTTGACAAATCACCCGTCCAACCCCACACACAGCGAGGAAACTACATAATAAAGAGAACTCCACAAATGGCCAGAAGAGGGAAAGGCCACCCCAAGCAAAGCAATATAAGCAAGATGAAGAGGCAGAGAAATACCCAGCAAGTAAAGGAACAAGATAAATGCCCACCAACATAAACAAAAGAGGAAGATATAGGGAATCTACCTGATAAAGAATTTCGAATTTTGATGGTGAAAATGATTCAAAATCTTGAAAGCAAAATGGAGTTACAGATAAATAAACTGGAGAAAAGGATTGAGAAGATGGGAGAAAGGCTTAATAAGGACTTAGAGGAAATAAAAAAGAGTCAATATACAATGAATAATGCAATAGATGAGATCAGAAACACTCTGAAGGGAACAAAGAGTAGAATAACAGAGGCAAAAGACAGGATAAGCGAGCTAGAAGATAGAATTGTAGAAATAAATGAAACAGAGAGGAAAAAAGGAAAACGAATTAAAAGAAATGAGGACAATATTAGAGACCTCTGGGACAATGTTAAACGCTCCAACATTCGAATCATAGGAGTCCCAGAAGAAGAAGACAAAAAGAAAGACCATGAGAGAATACCTGAGGAGATAATAGTTGAAAACTTCCCTGAAATGGGGAAGGAAATAAGCACCCAAGTCCAAGAAACCCAGAGTCCCCAACAGGATAAACCCAAGGTGAAATACTCCAAGACACATATTAATCAAATTAACAAAGATCAAACACAAAGAACACATATTAAAAGCTGCCAGGGAAAAGCAGCAAATAACACATAAGGGGATTCCCATAAGGATAACAGCTGATCTTTCAACAGAAACTCTTCAGGCCAGGAGCGAATGGCAAGACATACTTAAAGTGATGAAAGAAAATAGCCTGTAGCCCAGGTTACTGTATCCAGCAAGGATCTCATTCAAATATGAAGGAGAAATCAAAAGCTTTACAGACAAGCAAAAGCTGAGAGAATTCAGCATCACCAAACCAGCTCTTCAACAAATGCTAAAGGATCTTCTCTAGACAGGAAACACAGAAAGGGTGTATAAACTCGAACCCAAAGCAATGAAGAAAATGGCAACGGGATCATACTTATCAATAATTACCTTAAACGTAAATGGGTTGAATGCCGCAACCAAAAGACAAAGGCTGGCTGAATGGATACAAAAACAAGACCCCCATATATGTTGTCTACAAGAGACCCACCTCAAAACGAGGGACACATACAGACTGAAAGTGAAGGGCTGGAAAAAGATATTCCATGCAAATAGAGACCAAAAGAAAGCAGGAGTAGCAATACTAAATTCAGATAAAATAGACTTTAAAACAAAGGCTGTGAAAAGAGACAAAGAAGGATACTACATAATGATCAAAGGATCAATCCAAGAAGAAGATATAACAATTATAAATATTTATGCACCCAACATAGTAGCACCGCAATATGTAAGACAATTACTAACAAGTATGAAAGGGGAAATTACCACAATGCAATAATAGTGGGAGATTTTAATACCCCACTTACATCTATGGATAGATCAACTAAACAGAAAGTTAACAAGGAAACACAAACTTTAAATGATACAATAGATCAGTTAGACCTATTAGATATCTATAGGACATTTCACCCCAAAACAATGAATTTCACCTTTTTCTCAAGCGCACATGGAACATTTTCCAGGATAGATCTAGCCTTGGTAAATTCAAAAAAATTGAAATCATTCCAAGCATCTTTTCTGACCACAATGCAGTAAGATTAGATCTCAATTATGGGAGAAAAACCATTAAAAATGCCAACATATGGATGCTGAAAAACAGGCTGCTGAATAATGAACAAATCACAGAAGAAATCAAAAGAGAAATCAAAATATGCATAGAAATGAATGAAAATGAAAACACAACAACCCAAAACCTCCGGGACACTGTAAAAGCAGTGCTAAGGGGGAAGTTCATAGCAATACAGGCACACCTCAAGAAACAAGAAAAAAGTCAACTAAATAACCTAATTCTACATCTAAAGCAACTAGAAAAGGAAGAAATGAAGAACCCCAGGGTCAGTAGAAGGAAAGAAATCATAAAAATTAAGGCAGAGATAAATGCAAAAGAAACAAAAGAGACCATAGCAAAAACCAACAAAGCCAAAAGCTGGTTCTTTGAGAAGGGAAATAAAATTGACAAACCACTAGCCAGACTCATCAAGAAACAAAGGGAGAAGAACCAAATCAATAAAATTAGAAATGAAAATGGAGAGATCACAACTGACAACACAGAAATACAAAGAATTATTAGAGAATACTATCAGGAATTATATGGCAATAAAATGAATAACCTGGAAGAAATGGACAAATTCCTAGAGAAGTACAACTTTCCAAAAGTGAACCAGGAAGAAATAGAAAATCTGAATAGATCCATCACAAGCACGGAACTAGAGGAAGTAATCAGAAATCTGCCAGCAAACAAAAGCCCAGGTCCAGACGGCTTCACAGCTGAATTCTACCAAAAATTTAGAGAAGAGCTAACACCTATTCTACTCAAACTCTTCCAGAAAATTGCTGAGGAAGGGAAACTTCCAAACTCATTCTATGAGGCCACCATCACCCTAATCCCAAAACCTGGTAAAGATCCCACAAAAAAAGAAAACTACAGGCCAATATCACTGATGAACATACATGCAAAAATCCTTAACAAAATTCTAGCAATCAGAATCCAACAACACATTAAGAAGATCACACATCATGACCAAGAGGGCTTTATCCCAGGAATGCAAGGATTCTTCAATATCTGCAAATCAATCAACATAATACACCACATTAACAAACTGAAAAATAAAAATCATATGATTATCTCAATAGATGCAGAGAAAGCCTTCGACAAAATTCAACATCCATATATGATAAAAACCCTCCAGAAAGTGAGAATAGAAGGGACATATCTCAACATAATAAAAGCTATATATGACAAACCCACAGCAAACATTATCCTCAATGGTGAAAAGCTGAAAGCATTTCCCCTAAAGTCAGGAATAAGACAAGGGTGCCGACTCTCATCACTACTATTCAACATAGTTCTGGAAGTTTTGGCTACAGCAACCAGAGCAGAAAAAGACATAAAAGGAATACAAATTGGAAAAGAAGAAGTAAAACTTTCACTGTTCGCTGATGACATGATCCTCTACACAGAAAACCCTAAAGACTACCAGAAAACTACTAGAGCTAATCAATGAATACAGTAAAGTTGCAGGATATAAAATCAACACACAGAAATCCCTTGCATTCCTATACACTAATAATGAGAAAATAGAAAGGGAAATTAAGGAAACTATTCCATTCACTGTTGCAACGAAAATAATTAAATACTTAGGAATATATCTACCTAAGGAAACAAAAGACTTGTACATAGAAAACTATAAAACACTACTGAAAGCAATCAAAGAGGACACTAATAGATGGAGAAATATACCATGTTCGTGGATTGGAAGAATAAATATTGTAAAAATGAGTATACTACCCAAAGTAATTTATACATTCAATGCAATCCCTATCAAGCTACCAATGATATTTTTCACAGAACTAGAACAAACAATCTCACAATTTGTATGGAAATACAAAAAACCTCGAATAGCCAAAGCAATCTTGAGGAAGAAAAATGGAACTGGGGGAATTAACCTGCCAGACTTCAGGCTCTACTACAAAGCCACAGTCATCAAGACAGTATGGTACTGGCGTAAAGACAGAAATATAGATCAATGGAACAAAATAGAAAGCCCATAGATAAATCCATGCACCTATGGACACCTTATCTTTGACAAAGGAGGCAAGAATATAAAATGGAGAAAAGACAGTCTCTTTAACAAGTGGTGCTGGGAAAACTGGTCAGCCACTTGTAAAAGAATGAAACTAGAACACTTCCTAACACCATACACCAAAATAAACTCAAAATGGATTAGAGAGCTAAATGTAAGACCAGAAACTATAAAACTCCTAGAGGAGAATGTAGGCAAAACACTTTCTGACATAAATCACAGCAGGATCCTCCAAGACCCACCTCCCAAAATATTGGAAATAAAAGCAAAAATAAACAAATGGGACCTAATTAAAATCAAAAGCTTCTGCACAGCAAAGGAAACTATAAGCAAGGTGAAAAGACAGCCTTCAGAATGGGAGAAAATAATAGCAAATGAAGGAACTGATAAAGGATTAATCTCTAAAATATACAAGCAGCTCCTGCAGCTCAATTCCAGAAAAATAAATGACCCAATCAAAAAATGTGCCAAAGAACTAAACAGACATTTCTCCAAAGCAGACATAAAGATGGCTAACAAACACATGAAAAAATGTTCAACATCCCTCATAATCAGAGAAATGCAAATCAAAACCACAATGAGATACCATTTCACACCAGTCAGAATGGCTGCTATCCAAAAGTCTACATGCAATAAATGCTGGAGAGGGTGTGGAGAGAAGGGAATCCTCTTACACTGTTGGTGGGAATGCAAACTAGTACAGCCACTATGGAGAACAGTGTGGAGATTCCTCAAAAAACTGGAAATAGAAATGCCATATGACCCAGCAATTGCACTCCTGGGCATACACACCGAGGAAACCAGAATTGAAAGAGACACATGTACTCCAATGTTCATTGCAGCACTGTTTATAATAGCCAGGGCATGGAAGCAACCTAGATGTCCATCTGCAGACAAATGGATAAGAAAGTTTTGGTACATATACACAATAGAGTATTACTCAGCCATTAAAAAGAAAGCATTTGAACCAGTTCTAATGAGGTGGATGAAACTAGAGCCTATTATACAGAGTGAAGTAAGCCAGAAAGAAAAACACCAATACAATATACTAACGCATATATATGGAATTTAGAAAGATGGAAATGACAACCCTGTATACGAGACAGCAAAAGAGACACAGATGTATAAAACAGTCTTTGGGACTCTGTGGGAGAGGGTGAGGGTGGGATGGTTTGGGAGAATGGCATTGAAACATGTATATTATCATATGTGAAATGAATTGCCAGTTCAGGGTCTATGCATGTTACAGGATGCTCGGGGCTGGTGTGTGGGGATGACACGGAGGGAGGATGGGGGGGAGGGAGGTGGGAGGGGGGTTTGGGAGGGGGAACTCATGTACACCCGGGGCAGATTCATGTCAATGTATGGCAAAACCAACCAATATAATATTGTAAAATAATTAGCCTCCAATAAAAATTTAAAAAAATATGAAAATTAACCAGCATTATTGCTTTAAGATTCTTGAAGAAGATAATAAGACAGGAAATAAACACCTGGATGGTGTTTCCCTGTATGCGAATTTTAATTAAAATCCAAGGAAACAAATTAGATACTAATGATTTTCTATGAGTGAGTTTTTTTTAAAGTAACTTTTTTAAATTAAAGAATTGTGCCACTTTGTTTCCATAAGATCAGTTAAAACTGAAAGGCTTGGAACTAAGAGAGACCTAGAGAGATCATGAGGTATCAGATTTGGAATCCTGATCTATGTATGTCCATAACATGATTCTAGATGTCAGCAACAGGAATTCAGCTTGATCATGGTTCCAGTGATTCTGTAAGTATTCTACCTGTAACATTTGACACAGATAAATGACAGGGAAATGGAGAAACCAGGATGATTTTGTTATTTTAATCTTCTGCATGTCAGTAACTAAGATTGCCTACTAAAAGAATCATGGTAAAGAGGATGATCCCGTTTGCACAATGAGCTTTATGAAAGGAAGAGCACCTGTAGCTCGGCTCTGAGGTTTTGGCACCAAGTGCATCCTGGTTGGAAAGAAACAGGCTTTCTTACTTCTGACAAGAATCCACTGTGATTCACCTGGGGCTGAGAGGACCAAAGAAGACACGGGGCTTCTTGGCATCTTGCACATTTGAGGATGCCCTTTGCTGTTCAGTCGCTCTGTCATGTCCGACTCTTCGCAACCCTATGGACTCCAGCACATCAGACTTCCTATTCTTCACTATTTCCCAGAGTTTGCTCAAACTCAGCATCCCCTGGGTTTGTGATGCCATCCAACCATCTCACCCTCTGTCATCCCCTTCTTCTCATGCCCCCAGTCTTTCCCCCAGGAGACGGCATTCCTGGCAGAAGAGCAGTGGGCACAATGATGTCACCTCCAGCCACATCCTGGCAACACACAACCCTAACGTGGATGGCAGGCAGTGGATGTCCAGCTTGGAAAAGCAAGAGGGGCCTTTCTCTCAAGCATATGTGAAACTCCCCAGGGAGTGGAAGAAGCAGGGCAAGCAAGGACGAGATCTCAGGAGATGATCTCATATAATAACCGACAGTTTGTGCTGTCTCAAGGCAGAAGAGCTGGGCTCTGAGACCCCCTCACTTGTTTGTCAAGTCAGGAGCTTCAGAGTCTCCTGGCACTTGGTTAGCAGGTGCACAGCTCATCAAGGTGACTTGAGGGGCTCAGAATAGAGCCTTACTGGGGTTTGCTATATCCTCTGACCCAGAAACAGCTGGGGTTGACTTCAGAGAGAGTAATATGGGTGCTGAGGGCCTGTGAGTCTGTGGTCAAGGACAGGTAAACATACATGACTGCACTGTGAGTGCCAATATGACCGCATAGAGTGGTGAACCTGGATGGATTCCATATCAATCAAAGAGTTTCAGAGTTGGAAGAGACCTTTTGGGTCAAATAGTAAGAATTTTCCTGTTTCTTTTTGTAGCAAAGATCCCAAGGGACTAAGTAAAACAGGTGATTTATCAAAGCCAGACAGCTCAGTAGTGGCAAACTCAGGATTAAAATTCATGTTTTCTGATTTTAGCCCAGCTTTCTTTTTCAATTATACATGATACATTATTATATAAGACACATTATAATATGGAAGCATTTATAATTTGAGGATTTGCAATTCTTTCCCTGAAAATGTGTGAAAGATGTTATGTTCTCCGTACAGTATGATGAGCTTTGGCACCATGGACTTATGAATCCTATATTTTGTCTATCTGTTCATATTTTATATTATTTAATATTATCCTGAATATGAACTATTTTAATATCCATCTATATATATCTGTCTAGCACCCTCATCCTATAGCATCAGCAACTTGAGTTTTGCATTTTCCCCTTGTCATATCAGAAGAAAGATACAGTATTCCCTTGTTCCCCTAGGTCTGGATTTCCCCCATTTTACTTTACTGGAAAATTAGGCAGCCCATCTCTGACCATCTGGCCCATTGGTTTCTTGAGATCTGATAGAAATTATTGCACAGTTCATCAACTTTTACTTCCTTCAAAAGCAGAAGGTGACATACTGATGGCTTATGTAACCTTATCTGGAAGATAGAGAAAAAAAATGATGCTATAGGTGATGATTTCGGGTATTCAGGCCAATGGGATGCTTCATGAGCATAGGTACTCTGTGCAGTGCAGGGTGATGACAGACCCGAGGCCAAGGAGCATGGAGGCAGGAAGGGCAAGAATCATCCTACTGAGTAACCCTGACTGCAGAAATGCATTCCTTTCAAGGTGTATCTGGCTTTTCCCTCCCCCAGTTATCATATGGGCAGAGAGAGGGTGCTCTCTGTTGTGTCCAGACTATCCTTAGGCTGGATGCAAAGCAAGTATACAAAATCACAAAAAGTAAGTTTCAGATAAAGGACAATTATTCGAACTCCAGATCTGTCACTGGCTCTATGACAGTATCATTAAGATACGTCATATATATATATATATATATAATTTATGTTGTTATTCAGTCACTAAGTCCTGACCTACTCTTTGCAACCCCATAAACTGCAGCACACCAGCCTTCCCTGCCCTTCACTGTCTCCCAGAGTTTGTTCAAACTCATGTCCATTGAGTCATTGATGCCATCCCACCATCTTGTTCTCTGTCATCCGCTTCTCCTCTTGCCCTCAATCTTTCCCAGCATCAGGGTGTTTTCTAATGAGCCGGCTCTTTGCATCAGGTGTCCAAAGTATTAGAGCTTCAGCTTCAGCATCAGTCCTTCCAGTGAATATTCAGGGTTGATTTCCTTTAAAATGGACTGGTTTGATCTCCTTGCAGTCCAAAGGACTCTCAAGAATCTTCTGCAGCACTACAATTCAAAAGTATCCATTCTTTGGTGCACAGCCTTCTTTATGGTCCATACACATAAACTCTGCCAGAACATTTCACACCATATACATTGCACACATATTTATAGGTAGAAGTACATATTTGACTTATTAAATCCTGGGAACCATTTGAATATTTGAAATTAAAATATAGTATCATACCATATTGCTTATATGTGGAATCTTCTTCCTTCCCAGAGTCACCCTCTTTTGTACTGGGGTGCTGGATTCATCTTTTTCTTTTACTTGTTTTCCCCCTTTTTAGGTCTGTCACATCTAAGGTCTTCCTTTTATTATTAAAGTATGGAGAAAAAAATTCTGTCCCTAATAATCATCTTTGTTGAATCAACAAAAATTTAGATCCTCAGTACATTTTATTAGGATAGATTGTTCTATAATAGCTTAGGAAATATTTCATAGTAATGATTGCAATTAAATAAAATGTTGAAGCTTGAAATAGACACATTCAGTTATCTGAAAAATACAATTTATATTTAAGTGATTCAGACAAGTAATAAATAATAAAACAAATAAATGAATTTAGAGTATGATTAATCCTCTAAAGGAAATAAATATAATGACATGATAGTGATTTGTTTGGTTAACAAGTGCTTCTTTCAATGGGATAATAATCTTTCTGAGGAGGAAGAGCTATTGGAGCTGAGACTTGAAGGAGAAGTTAGTCATGGGAAGACTGAGGGAAAGATCATTTCAAAAAAAAGGATAATACACATTACATACTGTATTGTTAGGTGAGTGTACTCAAGCACTTTTTTTGTTTTTATACTTTCAGTTCTGGGAAGTTTGAAATCATGGTAAACTTTCTATTGATCCCTTGGTAAGAACTCTAATACCTCCTTGAAGGTACACTTCCAGATACTAGAATTACTGGATTATCCCTCACTAAACTGCTTATCCCTTACTTTACTGGATAATCCCTTATTAGAGGTGAATCCTATTCTCTGAGCAGCCAGCCCAGCACCTGGACATTGTAAGGGTTCAGGGCTGTTTGACTAAATGAATTAATGAATGGAAATTCATAGGGACGTTACCCACCTGAAAAAGACTGGTGACTTGTGGAAAACTCAAAAACTCTGGGAAGGTTTATTTAGATGGTCCACTGCTAGAAGTGCGTGTCATCCAACCACAGACCAGAAACCAAAGGTATAATTATGCTAATTCTCTTTAATAAATCTCACTCAAGGTACATTATTGTATAGAAAAATAGCTTGGCAAAACCCATACCAAATGTTAATGACAAATATCACTGTGTTAGGAGATGTTTTTGGTGATTTATATAAACTTTCATTGGAACATAATTGCCATACAATTTCGTGTTAGTCTCTTCTGTACGATGAAGTGAATCAGCTATATGTATACATATATCCCCTCCTTCTTGGGCCTCCCTTTACCCCCACCACCTATCCTGCCCCTCCCATCCTGCCCCTCTAGGTCATTATCGAGAAACAAGCTGAGCTCCCTGTGCTATACAGCAGCTTCCCACTAGCTATCTATTTTTCTCCATTCTTGATTCTGTATATTTATGCATATATTAAACTTTAAAAGATATCACTTCTGTGTTGGAAAAGAATCTGTGTATTGAGTGTCTCACTAATTCCTGAAACTACTTATGGAAAAACTTCTGATTTCCCCTTCTTCTCTCCATTTCTGAATAATCGATTACTCTTAGGAGTTTCCACCGTACGTGTAACATGAAAAGGTTGGCTTGAAGCTCAACATTCAAAAAACTAAGATCATGGCATCTGGTCCCATCACTTCATGGGAAATAGATTGGGAAACAGTGGAAACAGTGTCAGACTTTATATTTTTGGGCTCCAAAATCACTGCAGATGCTGCTTGCAACCATGAAATTAAAAGACACTTACTCCTTGGAAGAAAAGTTATGACCAACCTAGATAGCATATTAAAAAGCAGAGACATTACTTTGCCAACCAAGGTCCGTCTAGTCAAGGCTATGGTTTTTCCCGTGGTCATGTATGGATGTGAGAGTTGGACTGTGAAGAAAGCTGAGGGCCGAAGAATTGATGCTTTTGAACTGTGGTGCTGGAGAAGACTCTTGAGAGTCCCTTGGACTGCAAGGAGATCCAAATAGTATTATTGTACAATATGGGAGGGCTTTAGAGTTGGAAACTTGAATTTTAGCTGTAACATTTATTGACCTTGTGATCATTAGCAAATTTATTAACTTCTCTGAATCAGAAGACTATGACTTAAGTGGGAATTTAAAATTCTAAACTGTACTTATCAAAGTGAAAGACAAATATATATTGGCTCTGTGATCAGATTATTCCAATTCTTACTTTAAATACTTTATAATTCTCATTGTTGCCTAATTTTTTTTATCATTCTCATTTCCTATGTCAAAACTCATGATAAAACTTCCACAGTTCTCTGTCTTAATTTTCACCTGAGTGAGAGCCTTCTTCATGAGAAGCCCTATCCTTCAGTTGTGCCTAAAACCAAATGGATAAATCTATCTAATTTTAGGATTTAACTGGCAGACCCACCTGGGCAATAGACTAAAACTATCTCCAATCTGATCTTTACCAGTAATGAAAGTGATTTTTGGTCCTTTTAAAATTTTTTTCAACTTTTTCAGAAATGAGGTAAGGAGAACTATTAGTATTATTTATTTAAAGCTTTTTGAAGACTACAACAAGAGCTGGTGGGTTTATCATTTATCTGGACTGATGATACATATTTAGATACTTCATCTTCCCATAGATAATAATTATTTGAAGCACTGTTTAAAACCAACAAACAGATTTCCAAGTCCCAATTCAGACCTATGAATCAGATTTTCTGTTGTTAGTTACTCAGTCATGTCTGACTCTTTGTGACCCCGTGGACTGTAGCCCCCTGGGCTTCTCTGTCCATGGAATTATCCAGGCAAGAGTGTTGGAGTAAGTAGCCATTCGCTTCTCCACGATTCCAGGGAAACTTCCTAACCCAGGGATCGAAGCGGGGTCTCTCACACTGCAGGAAGATACCTTACCATCTAAGCCAACAAAGAATCAGATTTTCTAGAAGTCCCATAGTCTGTTATTTAAATTATACTCTAGGACAGCCCTGTTTTCAGGGAAGGTTTTTGAAAATACTGACATATATAATATGTACACCAAAATGAATCAAATAAAGATTCCTATAAGGAAAAAGAAAGGAAACTGTCAAGAACTATGAAGGGTCTCAGAATGTATCCTACTGGCCAGCTAGCAAGTCCACCTTCTTGGGGACTGGCAGAAAACACGACTACTGGGTCAGAAACAAAAGCCATTTATAACTCAGAGCAATAGCAGTAACAAAAGTATCGAATTTTCTTCTGCTGGTTCCTACAGTCTGTAATGGGAGCTATGGGTTGCCTGCATAGGTAGTAGAATATATTGCAGAAGAATTCTGAGCTTGCTCCAGTAGACATTGTCTGTCTTCCTAGGCTGTAGATTCCCCATCCAAGGATTGAACCCAGGCCCTCAAGAGCAAAAGTGTGAAGTCCTAACCAACCACTGGATCACTAGGGAATTCTGAAACTTCTGCTCTTAAGATGTGTAGAAACGCATGACACCCACAGAGAATTGTCTGTGGGCAGACAATGATCAAGTTGTACTCTGATCCTTCAAGCAAGAGGAATAGTTTAAATAAAAGTTTAGAGAGAGGAAAGGATGGAAAATACAAATACAAAAGCCACAAATGCTTGAGTTTGCAGGAGGCTGGGGAAGATATACATCATGTTTAAGTTCAGAAATTGAATAATTTCTATACAGAGCTTCTGATGACTGAATTTGTTTCCTACTGCTCTGACTTCCAACAACAACAACAAAAACTACCATAGAAGTTAAGGCCAAGGTTAGCAACCTGCAAAGTCCATGACCAAAATAAGTCCCTCTGTGCTCAGGCTTGAAGGACTTGTAGGTCTGCATTAATTGCCTGGCAACTCAGTGCATCAGATGCAGTATGCCTGGAGTTAAATTATTATATAAAGCTTCAGAAATAAAATGATGAATGATGGGATGAAGTCAGAAAATGAGTAAGACCAATAGCAATAGAAATATGTAATTGCAATGTTTACCAAATTAAATGTATTAACTCTCAGAAAATAATCATTTTTAAATAGCTCCATGATAAAAAACAGATGCCTAGGCCTTTGATATTTCATTTTATTTTCTAGCAAAGGAACAATAGTGTAGATAAATTAGCTAAATGTGTTTTGGTATCTAATACTCTGAAGTGTTTTTTACTTAGAAACCTAAATGCTTCCAGTTTTGTTTCATTGGTAACTTTCTTTTTCATCTCTGTTTACTTCACATTTTATCTTGCCACTGCTCTGTGCCAAAAGTATTGCACATACACATTAATACATACCATCTGGAACATCCTTCTTGAGAAGAGAAGAATGTGAGGGCTGATGGATTCAATGCAGCCTCCGTCCAACATCTATAACACCCTCTCCCTGCAAAGAGACTTATGGAGTGTAGCAGGTCTCCTTAGATTTAATCTGAGTGCCATTTACCCTCAGCCTTTTTCACAGTGAAGGGCTAGTCAGATTCAGGAGGGTTCTTGGACATTTCAGGAAGTGGTGAGGTTTCTACCAGACTTTGGAAGCTGAGTAGCATTGGAACTGAAGGGAAGCTTTGTCACAATCTGTGAAATGGGAAGGAAGATGTAATAGCAAAGAAGCACTGCTCAGCCATAGAGCAGTGATATTGACTAAATTTTTCTGTCACTAGCAAAGACTTAAATACACTTGGATATATCCTATGAAGGACATAATATCTCAATTAGGTATATAAATATATCTCTTCATGTATTTAATTATCTTTTAAAAAGATAACTCTTGCAAGGTCTGTTATAAATACAATTTTACTCCAAAGCACAGGTTAAGAAGGAAATACAGGTTTGTATATTCCTGATAATGACAAAAGTAGCAGATTAAGAGCAGGGCCATATGGATTAAATTTAGTAGCTGAGAAAACCTTTTGTCAATAGAGGAACTGGCATTATAGAAATGAAAATCTTTGTCCAACATTGAGGAAAGACTACCAGACTAACACATGTTTTATTCATAGGAGAAATCTATATTCCAATTAATATTTGTATAATTTTTCTTTAATAATTTTACAAATGAGTAAACAGATTATCTTTAGTGAGCAATTTTCAGAAGTAAGGAAATATAAAAGAAAGCCTCTATTTTTTCCCCACATATTTACTTGGATGTAGTTTCATAGAGTAACTGTATATACACATTATTTTGACAAATTTAGACCGAAAACAAAAGGTTCTGAAGTCTAAACCTAGGCCCCTGACCAGCGCTGATGATGAGGAGGGATATTTTACAGTCGAAATTATAGGCTCACTCTGTGGAACCTGGTCTTTAGTCATTTTACCTGTCTTCGATTAGGATTTAAGTTTTGGCAGGAATGTCCTTTTATTCATATGCACCAGCACTCGAACATTCCATCAGCGATGAGGCAAGTATGAAAATGGTATAATTGCGACTCTTACTGTGGAAAAGCTTAATTCCACGTTATAGATGGTCCTATCTCCCCTCTTAAAAGGGTTGAGAAGAAAACTGTCAGGTAGACAAAATGAGAAAAAGCGAAGGAAAGAGCTCATATCGAGGCAAAAGATTACTTCTCAAGATGAAAGAGAAGAGTGTACCAAATCAATTGCTTTCTTGCTCTCACAACTCTGTGTATTTCATCTGTAGTAGCAGTTGGCACTGTTTAAAGTACCACAAACAAGCATCATGAAGCTTTTTTCATCGAAATTTTATTGCTTGCCTGGCTCATCCCCAGGAAACAAAGACTGTTCGCATGAGTTAGCCATTACATTGACATTTGAATTTAAGAGGCAAGAGCCAGCTCAGTGTCTCTACTGTGCAGTAAAAGAACTGCACTGAGGCTATAAACACCCTCCTGCTAATGTCTGACTTGAGTAGATGTGTTTTTAATATTTAGATGGAGTAGTCGTTTCTCTCTACCTGTTCTTCCTCCTTCTCCTCCTGCCCCTTCTTCTTCTCCTCTTCCTTCTCCTTTTCTTCCTCTTTCTTTTTTTCCTATTTTGCACAGAAATCTACTGGGAAGCTAGGTATTCAAAACAATAGCGCTCCAATCAGAGAATGCCAGTCTGAATTGATTTCAATAGTGAGAAACTACATATAGATAGTGGTAATGTCTCATCGTGCCAACTTCCTCCCCTTTCTCCTCCTCCTCACCTCTCCCTCCTCCTACGGCTTCTCCTCTTCCTTCTTCTATGGCTTCCCTCTCCTTCATGTTCTTTTGCAACAGCACTGGGGCGTAATAGTTACAGAGATTATTCAAAGGAGAAAGGAGAAATGTGATTAGGGGAATCTGATTGGTTAAATTTAATTTTGATTCTGATTGTGTGACCCCAGGCCAATTTTACTTAACATCTGTAAACTGCAGGGGCTGAGAATACTTATATCAGCATATTATGGAAGATTTAATTTAACACTTTTATAAATAAAGATCTTAATATGACCTTAACCATAGGAATGTGGATTCTATGTTAACTATCATCATGTCCTAATATTTCCTTCTCTTCTGTTTTTGTTTTTTATCCTGTCTCCATTGCCTTCGTAACATAAGCTTGGTCTAATTTGGTTGTTTCTGCAGTTTAATGGGAAAAATAACTTCACCAATATTGTCGTATCTTTTAGAATAAGAAGGGAGATTTATTTTAAGGTTGGCATGAGACAGATGCATTTCTTCCCTAATCTAAAGTTCTCTATTAAACATAAATGGTCTAGTAACTACTATAATATGATAGACTGGAATATATATCAGGAAACAGACATGGCATAAATACGTTCAGTGTTTTCAAAGATGACAGCTTTAAACGTGAAACTTGTGGAAGACAAGAAATGAAGGAAATGTGAAACTATTAAGATGGAAGAAAGCAGGAAACATTTGGAGTTAATTCCATTTTGGACTTATTCCACCGAAGTTCAGCATAATGCAAGTCTTGAGAAAGCACGACTGCTCTCCTCTCCCCTCGGTTTTCAGTCTTTGTACTTTTGCATCATAGAATTATGTTAATGCCACATATATTTTAAAGTATCATGTCTCAGGCCAATTAGTAATATTACTTATTCTTTGAGAGGTTTAAAAATGGGAAAAGAGAAAAACAACTTAGTTTTAGACTCTAGACACATCTGGAGGGGGTTGTTTAAAGCTTCTAAACATAAGATAGCATTAAAAGGTGTTGTGCTGGCAGGATGCATTTTGATGAACTAACTCAGAACAGGAAAATGCTTTTGTAAAACACTTAAGAATGCTTCTTCCATAAAAAATTGTTTGATCTAGAGTCAAAAATGTGCCCACTAGGAAATGGGTGATGCCAATAAAGAGTGACTATTGGGGATGGAAATTTATTTGGCGATTATTACAGATAAGGTATTGATGATTTTTGTTTTAAACTATTGCTTTCTTTATGAAAAAAACAAATTGATAAAATCAGACAATGGATGGAGAAATGTCACCTGTACGAATCCATCAACTGAATTCCACAGACTAGCATATACAAAACAAGGATCATTTCAAATCTGAAACTGATGGCTCAGAAGGTATAGAGGCTGCCTGCAATGTGGCAGACCCGGGTTCGATCCCTGGGTCAGGAAGATCCCCTGGAGAAGGAAATGACAATCCATTCCAGTATCCTTCTGGGAAAATCCCATGGACAGAGGAGCCTGGCTGGCTACAGTCAGTGGGATGGCAAAGAGCCGGACATGACTGAGCAACTAACACACACACAGAAAGATTCAAATCACAGTGAGAAAGAACACCCCCAGAAAATGAGTACACACTGTACTTGCTAAAATTTTTTTGTTAAACTCTGAGTTTTACAAATGTTCAGGAAAAGATTTCTTAACAAAAATTGTAATATGTTCCAAATGACCTCATTTTAGAATGTTTTAAAAATATATCATTTTTATCTGAAAAGCAACTAATTTTTTGCTTTTCTTTAAAAAGTATCTAGAAATTATAGTTAAGATTAAGAAAAATCATGGAGTTACTTTATAGCAGGTAGCATATAAAATCATATCAGCTATTAAATGAAATTGATTTCACTTGGGACCAAATATTCTTAAATTACCCAAGTGAGACTATTCATAATAAATAAATTTATCTTTTTGTTATGCTGGGACAGTGACAAACTATATGGAAATTTCGTACAATAAGCAACTAATGTCTTAATGTGAACATTTTTCAAATGTGATAAATATCAGTATAATAAATACTTCCAGAACTTTCTAGAAGTAATTAATTATCTTTTATGTTGGGTATTATGGATATGCTTGTGTGTGTGCATGCATGTGTGTGTGTTTGTGCATGCTTGAATTCATTAACTTTGTGTAAGACAAAATTGCCTAAATGCAAGTCTAAGATTTAAGGGCTTAACTTGCTTTGCTTTGTCTGCTGTGTGTTTTTGTTTTTAGATTGATAGGTATAGACAGATTGATGATTTTTGGTCTGCTCATAAGTAATGTAGTGTAAATATATTTTTCCAGTTTTATGAAAGGATTTTTCATGTGTTTTGAATGGACTTTAGGACAAAAATATAATATTTTAATTAAAGACAAGCAACTGGATTTGGCTATAACTGTAGGATATAAGATATACGTAACTGTGCCAATTAAGCTATAATCTTATTGCTCTATCTGACCATAAATCTACTCTGGATTCTCTTGTGAGCCTCTAAATCCCCACTGTCACTGCAAACTCTCATTTATATAAGAATGTGAACTAACTTAAATGATTTTTCTATAGAAGAAATCACATAGTGATTCTTAAAACTTTATTGGTAGAATTAATATTATTTTATTTTGTATTGCTTTCTTATCTCTTGAGCTAAGAAAATTTGACTCCCAATCAATGGAGTCTTTATGACATTTTTAGTCAAGTACTTATAATAAAATGTCAATTTCCCAAACTTGATCACTGACACATCTGCTATCATCAGAGTTCCTTTCGTTGAAAGATTAATAGGCACAAAAGGTGACACTGAATATATGAGCATTTGACCATTAAGAAGTCATTTTACAATGTTTTTCTCCAACTATTTGTCAACTATATATATATATATATTTCTCCTCTGTAACATTTTATTCTGTTTGTGAAATCCTATCCTTAACCATCTTCTTCTTTCAAGGGCATATCATAAATTTTGAAATCGATGGCATCGCTTGTCTGGCACACATTAATTGATAGCCTTCCTTTCTTATATTAGCATAATCTGCCAATTTATTACAAACAAGTGAATGACACGCTTGCGATTAGAACTGGTCATGACAGGTCACTTGAAAACTTATTGATGGCGTGTGAGACATGCTTTTTAATTAAAATGTAGGACTCGGTTGCCAGCCAAACACGGTTTTCTCTTTACTCATCACATTTATTGAGTCATGTATTTGCTTATTTATATTATTTTAAATTAACATGGATGAGTCAGGGTAGGTTACAGAAGGCTTGTCCCAGAGGGGGAATAAAAAAACCCACAAAACAGCACAATCTTTTTTTTCAGGGTGAGCAACAATGCATTGCCTAGAAAAATACTGTAAAAAATGTGAACACTAAAAATGTTAACTTGGATGAGACAAACTTTTACTAGCATTACCAGTCCTTTCATTCCTCGCCACTAATGCCAACTCAGTTATTCTAAGTGAGATCAATTCTCTCACTTTCACCTGCTTTTCTTTCACAAAGTTAGGACCTTAAGCAAGACATTTCCAGCCCCAGTTGCACAATATCCTAGGGGTTATTGTGATCTCAAAGGATGTTGTGAAATTATCAAGGCGAAATTAATTGCAATGCAAGTTTGTTTTGTTTTTTTTTTTCCTACTGAAATGTGTACCATAAAGCAGCCCTGAGAGGAGGTTTGGTGGATGAAAAGGGAGGTTAGGAATCCAGCAAACGATTACAGGGTGTCAGCACTGCAGGACTTGGGTAGCTGGCAGCGACTCCTACTTTCATCCCACAGACATCTGCGGTGAGGGCACAAGATGAAAAGCCATGCATCTTCTCTGTAATTTATATTACCACAACATTCCACCGTGGCCATGCTATTCAGCCCCAGAGCGCTCACACGTCCTTCTGTTTGTTCAGAAGAGTGCCCAAAAGACAGAAGTACGCACTCTTCTTACTGTCAAAGAGGGTCGTGCTGTGAGTTAAGATCTGCTTTTTGTTTGTTTGTTTGCTTGCTTGCTTTGGCTTGTTGATTTCAGAATACAGTATCTGACTTCTCGACATCTCCTTTTACTTTTGCGGCTTCCCTGGTGGCTCAGACGGTAAAGAATCTGCCTGCCAATGCAGAACACCCCGGTTTGAAACCTGGGTGGGAAAGATCCCTTGGTGAAGGGAATGGCAACCCACATTGGTATTCTTGCCTGGAAAATCCCATGGAGAGAGGAGCCTGGTAGACAACAGTCCATGGGGTCACAAAGAGTCAGATATGACTGAGTGACTAACACTTTCACTTTTTTATTTTTACTTTTAGACTTGACAGACCTTGGCTTAAATCTTTCTCACTAACATGAATTGGATATGTTAAAGAATGCTTTTCTCATGCATAGAATGGGCCAGCACCTACCTGATAGGAGAAAAGAGTTTTAAACACTGTGACAAAATCCTGCCTGGAGAGAAGAAACTCTACAAACAACAGTCTGTAATGATTTACTGATTATAATATCTCACAAAGAGCTGCCGTTTCCACTTGCCTTTGCCATCCTGAGTCTATCTTCTCTCTGTTTTTATGACAAATTCTAGATATTCACAAAGGGAATCACTCATTTATCAGCTCTAACCACATATTTCATGAGGTTGCTTTGTTTTCATAGAAAGTAAAACCTGGAAAATGTCCTTTAGGGTCAACTGGTTCAACTTCACCATTTTATGGCTGAAAGGAACTAAGTTTTCCAATTAATTTTTTGGGAAAATTACTGAATACAAGTGAGAGTAACCTCCCACTCTCTAGAGCAGACCCACTCCCAGGCCTTTGCTATATCATCCATTACTTCTTTACATAATCATGTTTTTATTTCAAAGACCTATCAGAACACTTACGAATAAGTGAGAGCGGAACTTTGTGCAAACGTAGAAATCCTTGTTTAATTGCTGTAGCTAAATTTGAAATTTGCCTTCTTGTAGTCAATTACTGTGAAGAGTTGATTTCATACAGCAATAACACAAAATGTGTTTTGACACCACAGTGAGCTGTAAATTTGCAGCTTTAATCTGTGTGCTAAGCAGACAAATAGAATTGAATCACAAACAAGACAAAAAGTAGATTCAGTTGTAAATAAGACAGACAAAAAAAAGAAAAAAAAAAAACCCAAAAAACTAAGCTTTCAGTTTTACCTCTGGTAGCATCCATCTCAGGCTCGTTTTAGATTTTAGGGAGTGACTGTCCCTTGAAAAGAATTTCAAAACAATGTTTTCAAAGAGAGGAGAAGGTATTCAGTCTTTAGGTGTGATTAGCTAAGCGTGATTTGTTGAAGATGTTTTATGGAATGATAAAGGGTGCATCAGAGCTATTTAATGAGGTGATAATGTTGCTCAGGTGGCTACCATGGCTGTCATATTTGATCTTTATCAAAACCCTTCTGTGTCTCTATGTCCTGTGTCTTCTTATGAAGAGCAACTTCCTTGTGCTAGATGATTATGTTGCATCATGTTTATTATTGACATAGGTTCAATATGCCTGCAGTAATCCATTTATAAGATTTCACAGTAAAATGAAATCAGTACACAAGGCTCCATTCAGGAAGGATAGATAAGTTGTGGTCAGGAAAGTCAATTTCATTCTTCCTGAAATTTTGCTACGTGAATTCTTCAGGCTGAGTGAGTTTCTATCATAAGATTCCTTGGGTAGCTTTGCATCATTTCCAACAACCGCCCAGCTCTTCTGCTCATTTTCCTTCATTTTCTAAATTTCTAAATTCATAGATCTGAATGTAGGCTTATGAACTGTGGCTTATGCACTATGGTTTATGACTAAGTATATAATGATTTTTGACTTTTTTCCTTCCATTTGCACAAAATCAAATTACAGTGGTTCTCTCTTCAATTTCTCACTGAGAAAATATCTTATATGCATTCTATAAAAACTCTGAACTTTAGAAGTACTGACAGTTTGCTTAAGTATACTTTAGACCAAACTAACGCGACTGAGCTGAACTGAACTGAACATGACTTCAAACTTAGTCTCTAGTTTTGCAATAAACTGACAGTAGTAAAAAATGTTAGCAAATTATGTGGAATATTGCTAAAATCACTGGGTTCAGTGTTTGTTTAGAAGAGAGCCTGGAAGATGAGTTGTCTTTAAAAGACAAACTCTTATGTAATATTGTATTTTTAATATGTAATTACATCCTGTAATATTGTCTTTCTTCAGTTCAGTTCAGTCGCTCAGTCGTGTCCGACTCTTTGCAACCCCATGAATCACAGCACGCCAGGCCTCCCTGTCCATCACCAACTCCCGGAGTTCACTCAAACCCATGTCCATCGAGTCGGTGATGCCATCCAGCCATCTCATTCTCTGTCGTCCCCTTCTCCTCCCGCCCCCAATCCTTCCCAGCATCAGAGTCCTTTCCAGTGAGTCAACTCGTCGCATGAGGTTGCCAGAGTATCGGAGTTTCAGCTTCAGCATCAGTCCTTTCAATGCACACCCAGGACTGATCTCCTTTAGAATGGACTGGTTGTCTTTCTTCAGTTCAGTTCAGTTCAGTTCAATTCAGTCGCTCAGTCGTGTCCGACTCTCCGCGACCCCATGAATCACAGCACGCCAGGCCTCCCTGTCCATCACCAACTCCCGGAGTACACTCAAACTCATGTCCACAGAGTCGGTGATGCCATCCAGCCATCTCATTCTCCGTCGTCCCCTTCTCCTCCCGCCCCCAACCTTTCCCAGCATCAGAGTCTTTTCCTAGGCTCCTACAAATTTTTTCGTGTGAATTTCAATGGTCCCTATCTGATATCACCAAACATTCTTTCTTGAGGAAAGATTGAGTAGCAGGGGAGGAACATGGACTTTGACAACAAAATGACCTGGATCTGATACTAAGCTCTGATCAGACTACTTTTGTGACTTTGGACTTTTGTGACTTTGGACTTTTGTGACTTTGGACTTTTGTGACTTTGGACAAGTTATTTTAAATTTCAGTTGCCTAATCTGTGAGGTGGAGATTTGATTCTTCTATTTTAGGGCTGCTGTAATGTCAAGTAAAAATGATATTTGTGCAGCACCCAGGGAGAGACTCCAAAATCAGGACTAACATTAACCCTGTTATATTATTCAAGATCTACAGCACTAAAGATGTATGAACTTTTTACCATTTCTGGCCCCCAAATTTGTCAGACTTTTATTAAATACTAGTTTATTGAACAACTCCACATGCAACTATGGCTTTAGAAGAATACAAGCAAGAATTAAGACAGATATGTTTCCTTTTTCTATTACTAGTAGAAAAATAGTTATTAAAGTGTATTTATATTTTAAATAAGGATATAACATGATAAGCATTAGTCCAGGCATGTCACAAATAATAACTTATTTAAGTCTCATAATAACTCTATGTTCTATTCAGTTAAGTTCAGTTGCTCAGCCATGTCCAACTCTTTGCAACCTCATGAACCGCAGCACGCCAGGCTTCCCTATCCATCACCAACTCCCGGAGTCTACCCAAACCCATGTCCATTGAGTCAGTGACACCATCCAACCATCTCATTCTCTGTCATCCCCTTCTCCTCCTGCCCTCAATCATTCCCATAACAGGGTCTTTTCAAATGAGTCAGTTCTTCGCATCAGGTAGCCAAAGTATTGGAGTTTCAGCTTCAACATCAGTCCTTTCAATGAACACTCAGGACTGATCTCCTTTAGGATGGATTTGTCGGATCTCCTGCAGTACAAGGGACTTTCAAGAGTCTTCTCCAATACCACAGTTCAAAAGCATCAATTCTTCGGCCCTCAGCTTTCTTTATAGTCCAACTCTCACATCCATACATGACCACTGGAAAAACCATAGCCTTGACTAGACGGATCTTTGTTGACAAAGTAATGCCTCTGTTTTTTAATATGCTGTCTAGGTTGGTCATAACTTTCCTTCCAAGGAGTAAGCGTCTTTTAATTTCATGGCTGCAATCACCATCTGCAGTGATTTTGGAACCCCCCAAAATAAAGTCAGCCACTGTTTGCACTGTTTCAAATCTATTTGACATGATGTGATGGGAAGGACTGATGCTAAAGCTGAAACTGAAATACTCTGGCCACCTCATGCGACAAGTTGACTCACTGGAAAAGACTCTGATGCTGGGAAAGGTTGGGGGCGGGAGGAGAAAGGGACGACAGAGAATGAGATGGCTGGATGGCATCACCAACTCTGTGGACATGAGTTTGAGTGAACTCCGGGAGTTGGTGATGGACAGGGAGGCCTGGCGTGCTGTGATTCATGGGGTCGCGGAGAGTCAGACACGACTGAGCGACTGAACTGAACTGAACTGAACTGATGGGACCAGATGCCATGATCTTAGTTTTGTGAATGTTGAGCTTTAAGCCAACTTTTTCACTCTCCTCTTTCACTTTCATCAAGAGGCTCTTTAGTTCTTCTTCACTTTCTGCCATAAGGGTGGTGTCCTCTGCATATCTGAGGTTATTGATATTTCTCCCGGCAATCTTGATTCCAGCCTGTGCTTCTTCCAGCCCAGCATTTCTCGTGATGTACTCTGCATATAAGTTAAATAAACAGGGTGACAATATGCAGACTTGAAGTACTCCTTTTCCTATTTGGAACCAGTCTGTTGTTCCATGTCCAGTTCTAACTGTTGCTTCCTGACCTGCATACAGGTTTCTCAAGAGGCAGGTCAGGTGGTCTGGTAGTCCCAACTCATTCAGAATTTTCCACAGTTTATTGTGATCCACACAGTCAAAGGCTTTGGCATAATCAATAAAGCAGAAATAGATGTTTTCCTGAAACTCTCTTGCTTTTTTGATGATCCAGCGGATGTTGGTTCCTCTGCTTTTTCTAAAACCAGCTTGAACAACTTGAAGTTCATGGTTCACATATTGCTGAAGCCTGACTTGGAGAATTTTGAGCATTACTTTACTAGCGTGTGAGATGAGTGCAATTGTGTAGTAGTTAGAGCATTCTTTGGCATTGCCTTTCTTTGGGGTTGGAATGAAAACTGACCTTTTCCAGTCCTGTGGCCACTGCTGAGTTTTCCAAATTTGCTGACATATTGAGTGCAGCACTTTCACAGCATCATCTTTCAGGATTTGAAATATCTTTACTGGAATTCCATCACCTCCACTAGCTTTGTTCATAGTGATGCTTCCTAAGGCCCACTTGACTTCACATTCCAGGATGTCTGGCTCTAGGTGAGTGTGAGTTACCACACCATCGTGATTATCTGGAGAGAGTAACCAGAGGACTTTAGTAGCATGTCCAAGGCTACAGAGGTAGTGACGGTAGCAAAATACACTGGCTTCTGAGTTCTTGCTGTTAATCACTGGTACAACCATGCTGTTTCTTCATTTAGAGAAATATTTTAAAAGAAGTAATTGAATCTGATTAGTTCAAGTTGTACTAAGTGGTATGACAGAGATGCACAAGGGGTTATAAAATGAGAACACCAAAATCGGTCAACAAATCACTTCTCAAGACCTTGTTTTACTTTACACTTCATGGAGTCCACGATTCCTTGACTTTCCTTAACTGAGCTCTTCTGACCATTGAAAGGGGCTTCCCTTGTGGCTCAGTTGGTAAAGAATCTGCCTGCAATGTGGGAGACCTGGGTTCGATCCCTGGGTTGGGGAGATCCCTGGAGAAGGGAAAGGCTACCCACTGCAGTATTCTGGCCTGGAGAATTTCATGGCCTGTGTAGTCCATGGGGTCACAATGGAGACCACTAAAAATTCATAATGAATTGGGAATTGAACAACTACTGTTCTGACAATTTACTTGCTAGATTTTCTGCAAAAAAAATAAGTTGCCTAAGTAATTATTTTTAAATATTATAATGTTAAATGTCAACACTAATATTAGATATAACAGTAACATTAAATGTTACTTTAATTTACAAAAACATGGTCTGGTTCTTTGCTATTCAAACTCAAAATCTCATTTATAGCAACATTCTCTTTGTACCTTAATGTTACAACACTTCTAAGCAGCTACCAAAAAAGGCTAATCAGGTGAACTGTGACCATTGCTAACATATTCCATAATACAGCCTCGCTCTAGTCTGATGGAACCAGTGTCAAGAAACAATGTTGCTCTATATTGAATTACAGGGCTTACCTGATAGCTCAGTGGTAAAGAATCTGCCTGCCAATGCAGGAGACACAGGTTTGATCCCCAGTCAAGGAAGATCCCCTGCAGAAGGAAATGACAACCCACTCCAGTATTCTTGTCTAGAGATAACCATGGACAGAGGAATAGTCGGGGAAATTTTTTTCATTATCTTCTGTGTTTAAATAGTTATTCTGTTATTGCTACATTAAAGGTGGCTTTTAGCAGGATTGAAAATTGATCTTTGCCAGAAAGTAAACACCTTGTCAACAAAAAATCCTGTCTTTTGGATACATTGCCTTTTTGTACTATGTCTAAAGTAGTACCAGGCACATAGTAGATGCTCAGTAAATATCAGTGAAGTGTTGAATTTGAAGAGATATCTTTTTGATTACATCAATACTAGTCAATCAAAGAGGTCTCACTGGAATGCAGCATGATGTGGTTAAACATCAGCCTCTACATCAGGATTCTAGTTCCAGCCTTGCCACCAACTTGGCTTGTCATCTGGAGTGAATCACTTCATCTCCCTGTTTCTCTCCCTACCCAGCTATGAAATATCTATTTTACCTCTTAAAGTACAGAGGAAAACACCCTTTTTCATGTTTTGTTCTCAATTTTAGCTTGCCAGAGGCTTATGACTTTATTTTTGACTGCAATTAATTTCTTTGTCTTGCTGTGGTGGGAAGAGAAATAACAACGATACATAGGCAAAACCAAATGTACCAAAAGAATGCATGTATATTCCTTCTGGAAAAAGCACTTGAAGATTTCACATGGTGAGCAAAAAACCCCAGCTGATTAACTCTGCCCTTGATTAGAACACTGACTCACCATATGACTAAACACACATCAGATACTTGTCTTGGGCCAACCCTGCTTGACTCATAATCTGTGGTTTAAGATGATCTGGCTACTTTGATCTTCTCCTTGTAAGAATTTCAAAGAAGATAATACCCCCTGTGCAGAACTAACAGAACCAACTTGACTGCCACAGAGGGTGTATGCAACACCCATTATTCTGATTCATCGGAGAAGAGGTCCAACAATAGCAATACAATCTAAAATATCACTTTCAAATTTGCACCTAACACTGAAGAAGCCAACAGAAGTTATACTCAATTATGTAGCTTTGAAGAAATAATCATCTGAAAGTATAATATAAACTTTAAGAATATAATCCACATTCCCACAGCATTAGACACACAAAAAGTGAGATGTCAAAGCGAAATCACTTCTTGTCTATTTTATAATCATATTCCACTTCTGATTTTATATTGTTACAGATTATAATCTGTAGAAGAAGAAATGGACCAATAGCACACCAATATGTTTTGGTGTGAAGGATAGTTATCAAGTATCAGCCCAGGGGAAGAAAGGCTCCGGCAGAACAACTGGGCAAAGAAAGAATTCAAACCTTGAGGCTACCCCAGCAAAGCTTTGGCCAAGCACATGGAGAGCCCTGAAGTACATGTGGTCTGGCAGACTTGTCCCTCAGTGAGTCTTAAATGAATGGATTTGGGCAACCCCTGATGTCAGTTCCTAGATATGGGCTACCAAAGGAATGATGTGACCTCAGGTGAGGACTCTATGTTCTGAGGAAGACCTTGAAGATGGAGACTGCTTGTGGTCAGCACCACTATCTGCAGGCCATGGTACTTCTCTGAAGAGAATGTGGGAGGTGAGTCTTCCATACTATGTGTATAGTAATCTTTAAGGAGGAAAAGGCAGAATATGGCTAAATGACTGACTCAAATGTAATCATTTGAGAATAAAAATCCTATTAAATAATAAGAAGCCAGAAAGTGAGTATGAAGCTCACTTTCTGTAACAGACAGATCTGTTGAGGGCAAGGATTGTAACCGTGAACTCTGTTTTCTTCTAAAATATTTTAAAGAATCATTGAACACTTACATAGTAATAAGTGGTTCTTCTAATTGGTCATTTGTCCAGGATAACGATATGACCCTATGGCTCCCTCAATAGAATTTTCTGTAGATGAAAAACTTAGCTTTCATGTTTGTGTATACATTAAATACATACAAATATAAATAAATGTCTGTATATGAAATTACTCATTTCAACACTAGCACGGTAATGCTCAAAATCCTTTAAGTTAAGGTTCACCAGTATGTGGACTGAGAAATTTCAGATGTACAAACTGGATTTAGAAAAGGTAGAGGAACCAGAAATCAAATTGTCAACATCCATTGGCTCATAGAAAAAGCAAAGGAATTCCAGAAAAACATCTACTTCTTTATTGGCTATGCTAAAGCCTTTAACTGTGTGGATCACAACAAACTGTGGAAAATTCTTGAAGAGAACAGAATACCAGACCAGAATACCTGCCTCCTGTGAAACCTGTATGCAGGTCAAGAAGCAACAGTTAGAACTGGATATGGAACAGCTGACTGGTTCCAAATTGGGAAAGGAGTACATCAAGGCTGTATATTGTCATTCTGCTTATTTAACTTCTATGTGGAGTATATTATGCAAAATGATGGGCTGGAAGAAGCACAAGCTGGAATCAAGATTGCTGGGAGAAATACCAATAAGATATGCAGATGACACCACCCTTATGACAGAAAGTGAAGAAGAACTAAAGAACCTCTTGATGAAGATGACAGAAGAGAGTGAAAAACCTGGCTTAAAAACATTCAAAAAACTAAGATTGTGGCATCTAGTCCCATTACTTCATGGTAAATAGGTGGGGAAAATTTGAAAACAGTGTCAGACTTTATTTTCTTGGGTTTCAAAATCACTGCAGATGGTGACCGCAAGGAGTCATAAAGAGTCAGACAAGACAGTGACTGAACAGCAACAACTTAAATGCTATTTAAGTTTAATTTAATACAAATTTAAATACTCTTCTTTTTGAGAAAATATACCTGCAATTTAATTATTAAATTATAAAAATGTAAAGATCAAGAAAATGCTTGGATAATTGACTGTGAAAAATTGTGTTCTCAATTCCATATATTGGAAAATAAAAAGTGAAAGTGTTAGTCACTCAGTCCTGTCTGACTCTTTGAGACCCCATGGGCTGTAGCCTGCCAACCTCCTCTGTCCATAGAATTCTCCAGGCAAAACTACCTGGATAGGTAGCCATCCCCTTCTCCAGGGGATCTTCTTGATCCAGGGATCGAACCCATCTCCTCATTGCAGGTGAATTCTTTACCATCTAAGCCACCAAGGAAGCCCATATGATGATAGTTACTAAACTCTATAAAGAATATGCTCTCTGTGTCAAATTGGGTACTTAAAAAGGTTGAGTTATGCCAGTGGGGGAAAAATATATACATGTTTGTGGGTTTTGTTTTTTTTTTTGTGTGTGTGTGTGTGTGTGTGTATGCTCAGTCACTCAGTCATGTCTGACTTTCTCAACCTTGACTATAGCATGGGCAGGCAGGTTCTTTACTACTGAGCCACCAGGGAAGCCCCCCAAATATACACATAAGTTTCTCAAACTGAAATAGTCTTGCACTTATCTTGTTTTCCAACATCTCATTCATTTTAACAAAACATGTCACCCATCATAACAAGCATTCATTTCCAAAATCCTAACAGAAGATCAGGACCATTCTAGGGATAAAAGAAAATTAAAAATTCAATGCAGCCCATCAACATTAAAGCTATTCCACTGACAAATCTTTAAATTTGGAACAATGAAAAAGTTCTAATGAAATTAGTGCAGAATAAATTGTTTTCTGTCTATGAAAACACATTGTATACAAATAGGTACAAAACTCAGAAATAAATAATTATGATTCTTTCCTATATGTATTAAAAGTATTTACATTCCTTTATATAGAATTTTGCTTTTTCAGCTGTATTGAAAAACAAGCAAAACAAATGTATAATAGTAAAAGTTTAAATTGGAATGTGTCAAACCAGTCTCCTGTTAAACTCCAGAGTTAGGTGTTTGTATCTACTTGATCACTGCAGGTTTGAACTACACTATAGTGTTGAATCCAAACCTATAAGTTTGCCCAGATGAGAAGAATTTAGACTTCCTGCAGTTATTTTATGCCCAAGAGTAAGGTATTTTGACTCCACATTCCCAATTCCTCTTTCAGACTTATCTGTCAGGTAACACAATGTTTTCTTTAAGATTGTTTTAAATATAATTTATTAATTAAGAATATATTTACATTTTGGTTCTAATTATGACTTTGCATAATGGACAAACTTTGGATCTCATATACTCAGTGACCTAATTATATGCTCTCAGTTTAGATAACTGTCTGTTAAATTATGATGCATTCTTTTGCCAGAATAGCAAGGATACTTATCTAACATAGATTTCAGAATGCTGTACTCTGACACTTTTAACTTTGGGATACTCATAATGTACTTTTGTCGTTACTAACACTGCACGTGAAAGCTTTTTTTTTCTTTTTATAATGGCTCTGTGTGTGACAGAGTCAGAGAAAGGGAGTAAGACAGAGTTACTTTGAAATTTTTTTTAAACCTAGTTTAGTTGAAAATTGCAAAATAACACTTCATGCCAAATGTTGATACTACTTTGCCTGACCATTAAATGACTCTTTTATTCACTTGGTGGTGTTTATAGAGTTTAACCTCAGAATATAATGGAAATTAACTCTCCTTTCCTTGTTTTTATGGTGTTAAATTGAAATCAATCATCACTCACATGGTTCTTAAAATTTTTAGAATAACCCTGTTATTTTTATGTTTTTTTAACTCTCAAATGGTATGGTTCACGTTCTGGAATCTCTTATGTTCAATTTTTTAAGTTAGTTATGCCAAATTTTAGAAATACAAAGCACTGGTGGCACAGAATTATATGTGAGATAAAACAAACAAGCAAAAAATACCAGCTTTTTTTCAGTGCCTGAAGACAGAAGAACGTGTCATGTAAATCCTTTCTTATTTGGATATGAACACACTGCATGCTTCATGCCCTATCTTTTATGAGATGCATTAAAATGTTTTATGACAAGTATAAATTTATTATCAATGTAGTTTGGGCATCATGTATTTATGATTAAATCATAAGATATTATATACCGGGTCTGAGTACTACTTGACTCTATATTTCATTATAAGTGTCTTAAGTTATTGTTGGGAAGTTTCCCTTGAGAATGCTACACTAAAGCTACCATTTCACTTTAAATTCTCTGCTCCACTTGACAGATTACTTCTTTGTAACTCAGAAACAGCTTAAAGTCTGGTTCATGTTTTACTGAAATAAACAACATACCAACTTTTATCATATATTATGAAATTCAAGAATTGATGTTTTTCGCCCTGTAGCATTTCTTTCTCACCCACTCATGTTCCCTTCAACATCCTCCCTTAACTTTCCAAATTATAGATGGCAACAGATCAATGAAAGTAGGACTGTTTATATAGCAACACTCCTTCAGGCATAATCATCATTCAGTTACTGATTCACGTAAAATAACAGGTCCAAGAAAGAACCGAGACCAGACCACCACAAGGCAATAATAAAGGCAGGATCATCTGAGAGACGTGAAAAGGGTCAGAGGGTGTGAAATTTATGGACAAGAAACAAAACGCACATTGAAATCAGATGACATTTTTAAATGATTGTGTTTTACTTACTGGGCTTCCCTGGTGGCTCAGATCGTAAAGAATCTGCCTGCAGTATGGGAGACTCGGGTTCGATTCCTGGATCTGGTAGATCCCCTGGATAAGAGAATGGCTACCCACCCACTCCAGTATTCTTGCCTGGAGAACTCCATGGACAGAGGAGCATGCAGTCTACAGATCGCAAAGGATCGGACACGATTTAGTGACAGAACAATAACAACTACATGAAGAGAAATAAGAGGATGTTCAAGAACCCTGAGCCTGCCAAGACACTGGGAGAAATAACATAACTAGTAAATATCCATTTCAGCAGTTGTTGTAATAATATATAAATAAAACACAATAAACAAAATAGGCATTCATTATTTTCCCCTAACAGAATTATTCACAGTTGAAACAGATGCTTCTTTGTAACCTAATTTTACTCTTAGAACATCATGAACACCTTGACTGATTTTCTACATGATACTTTAATGTAGCTTGAAAGATGTATTATTTAATAGGGCAAAAATATTATTGAATATTTTGCATGTTAGCAATTTCTGTATTCTAAAAATGCTTTACCAAACATACATATACATATTGTTTTTCAGTCACTAAGTTGTGTCTGACTCTTTGTGACCCTATGGACTGCAGCATGACAGGCTTCCCTGCCCTTCTTTATCTCTGGAGTTTGCTGAGATTCATGTCCATTGAGTCAATGATTCCATCTAACCAACTCATCCTGTCGTCCCCTTCTCCTCCTGCCCTCAATCTTTCCCAGCAACAGGGTCTTTTCCAATGAGTCGGTTCTTTGCATCAGGTGGCCAAAGTATTGGAGTTTTGGCTTCAGCATCAGTACTTCCAATAAATATTCAGGGCTGATTTCTTTAGGATTGACTGGTTTAATCTCCTTGCAGTCCAAGGGACTCTCAAGAGTCTTCTCCAACACAACAATTCAGAGGCATCAGTTCCTGAATGCTCAGCTTGCTTCACTGTCCAGCTCTCACATCCATACATGACTAGTGGAAAAACCATAGCTTTGACTATATGGACCTTTGTCGGCAAAGTGATGTCTCTGCTTTTTATATGCTGTCTAGGTTAGTCATACCTTTTCTTCCAAGGAACAAGTGTCTTTTAATTTTGTGGCTGCAGTCACTATCCTCAGTGATTTTGGAGCCCAAGAAAATAATATCTGTCACTGCTTCCACTTTTTCCCATCTATTTGCCATGAAGTGATGGGACAGAATTCCATCTTAGTCTTGTGTGTGTTGAGTTTAAGCCAGCTTTTTCACTTTCCTCTTTCACCTTCATCAAGAAGCTCTTAGTTCCCCTTTGCTTTCTGCCATTAGAGTGTTATTATCTGCATATCTTGTTGTCGATATTTCTCCAGGCGATTTTGATTCCAGCTTCTGACTTATCCAGCCCAGCATTTACATGACGTACTCAGCATAGAAGTTAAATAGGCAGGGTGACAATATGCAGCCTTTTCCCAATTTTGAACTAGTCCGTTGTTTGATGTCCAGTTCTAACTGTTGTTTCTTAACCTTCACACAGGTTTCTCAGGATACAGGTAAAGTGGTCTGTTATTCCCGTCTCTTTAAGAACAGCTCCCATATGATATAGGCTTCCCTGGTGGCTCAGACAATAAAGAATGCACCTTCAGTGCGGAAGACCTGGGTTCAGTCCCCTGGTTGGGAAGATTACCTCGAGGAGGGAATGGCAACTCACTGAAATATTCTTGCCTGGAGAATCCCCATGAACAGAGTATCTTGGCGGACTACAGTCCATGGGGTTGCAAAGAGTCGGTCACAACTGAGTGACTAAACACGGCACGGTATGATATAATACTATGTGTCTTTAGTAGAATTTCCAAAAGATATTGTGTATTACCACTTTATAAACAAGTGACAGATTAACAGTGTAAGAAATTGCATTAAAGTTCCAATCAGCTAGCCCCCATGAAGTATCAACTCCTCCTCACACAATTTGTGGTCTATGGCCCCCAGTCCCAATAGAAATAATACCGTGGTTAGCCAAGTACAATGAGAAGGGAGCATGAAACATGAAACCAAAGCCACTGGTTTGCTTAGGGATTTGACGATTTAATTTACTGTCACATATCTCAGTTGCAAGGCTCCCAGACATGAAATGAAAGTAGATTAATGCACCTCTGCAGAATGCTGTGATTATGAGATCATCCAACTCACGATTCAGTCTTCAACATAATCTTAGTTTCTTGGGCAATTTATTCAGTACATAATACAGATATGGATGCTTTACTTCAGATCAGTTAGTTAGGATAGGTTTTAAAATTCCATGCTGTATAATGAGTTTGCATCTAACTATAGGGGACTTGGTCCAACTCTTCTCTTAAGAAAAGCATAAAAACTTCTCCATTATCTTGGTTATAATTATGTTAAGCCCCTCTCCAAAATAAGTCTTTCTTCCCAATACCTCCTTATGAAGACAAGTTTTGTTTAGGTAACGGTAAGTCCTTATATTTTGCCCATTTCCTTTGACTCTCTCTTCTAGTGTGGAACTATTCTGAAAAAAGTATGGGAACCTCAGGGTTTAAATCCAATCAGTCTTTTCGTTTGTAAAAGATGGAAATAACTCCCTCCCTCCAGGGTTGTTGTAATGATAAAATGTTTTCACATCTTAAAACAGCCATTATCACTCAGTATTTTGGCTAACATTTATTGAACTTTTACAATATTCTAAGACCTGTTCAAATCACTTTACATGTGTCATTCTATTCAACTTCCAGTAACCGTAGGATATATATACTATTATTATCCCCATCTTTAGATGGGGGAACTTTGGCACACAATTATTATGAAAGGGGTCAGAAAAAAGAACAAAGGCAGTCTGATACCAGCGCCAGTGATCTAGGTTGTCATTGGCACATACAGAGGGGAGGCAATCAGCTGTCAGGGAAATGGAGATCAGTTTCGAGAGGAGATATCCGCCTGAGTGTATAGCCACAGCCAAGCTATGAAGGGGCAAGAAAGGGGATGTACTTATAAAGTGGGGCAGTTAAGCTGCCACATAGCATGGATGCCCCTGTATTCTTAATTAGTCCAATCAGATGGACACACAACTTACCATGAATTAAATGCTTCATTGTGAGACTAGAATATAATTTTCAGGCCAAAGGTGAGGAAATCGGCTAGGAGTGGAGTCCCAACTTTGGCAGAAAGAAGCAAAGATTGCAAGTCAAGTATAAATTGAGCCCAAAGAAAATGTGTAAAGAACAAAATTTGGGTGGAGAAAGAAGTGGGATTCAGCTACTGCTAGTGGGATGCCAGGAAGAGATTATCCTGGGATTTAAGAACTGAACCCATGCTTTGACTTAAGTACTCTTCTTCACATTTGCTGATGATCATAGAAGCTTCAGTAGGAAAGCCGTGACTTTCTTCATAGTCAAAAGCTTGGGTTCTAGGAGGACATCTTCCAGGCTCAATGGAAGAAAATGCTATACTCTGCCTGTTGTTAATGGTCACGATGATTTGTATATGATGGAGAACAAACATCTTCATGACAGCACTAAGGAGCTAGGGCTCCCAGAACAAGGTGCCACAGACTGGGTGGCTTAAACAACAGAAATATATTTTCTCATAGTCTTGGAGCTAGAAATCTAAGCTCAAGGAGTTCGCCAGGTTGGTTTCTCCTGAAGCCGCTCTCTTAGGTTTATAAATGGCCTCCTTTTCCCTGTTCTTCACACTGTCTTCCTACCATATGCATCTCCTAATTTCTTCTTCTTATAAAGACACCAGTCATCTTGGGAGAAAGTCTAACCTAATGACCTCATTATAAATATTTTTAAATTAGTTTTTAATTGTAGTACAGTTGCTCCAATAAAATATAGTACAGGAGAAGGGGCAGCAGAGGATGAAATGATTAGATCACATCACTGACTCAATGGACATGAGTTTGAGCAAATTGTGCGAGATAGTGAGGGACAAGGGGGCTTGGTGCGCTGCAGTCCATGGAGTTGCAAAGAGTCAGATAAGACTTAATGATTGAACAACAACGAAAGAGTCGCTTTACAATACTGTGTTGTTTTCTACTGGATAACAAAGTGAATCAGCTGTACATTTGCATATATCCCTTCTCTTGGATTTCCTTCGCATTGAGGTCACCAAGAGCACTGAGTAGAGTCCCCTGTGCTGTACAGTAGATTAGCTCATTAGTTGTGTAGCCCCCAGTCTCCCAATCCATCCCAACACTGCTTCCCCTCTTGGTATCTATAATGCTTGATCTCTATGTTTGTGTCTCTGTTTCTGCTCTGCAAATAAGTTAATCTCTGTCATTTTTCTAGATTAGACATATGAATGATATTATATATTTTTATATATTTGTTTTTCTCCTTGCTTCATTGTAGATTAATGAAGGTTCTTTAAAGGTTCTGTGTCCACATATTGTCATATTTTGAGGTGCTGGGAGTTAGGATACTCCCAGCATGAACATTTTGGGGGAACAGCATTCAGCTGAGAAAAACATACCATTCAAATGTGTTGATGAGTACCTAAGAGAGACATTTCTTCAGTTCAGTTCAGTCGCTCAGTCATGTCCGACTCTTAGCGACCCCATGAACCACAGCATGCCAGGACTCCCTGTCCATCACCAACTCCCAGAGTTCACTCAAACTCATGTCCATCGAGTTGGTGATGCCATCCAGCCATCTCATTCTCTGTCATCCCCGTCTCCTCCTACCCCCAATCGCTCCCAGCATCAGAGTCTTTTCCAGTGAGTCAACTCGTCGCATGAGGTGGCCAAAGTATCGGAGTTTCAGCTTCAGCATAAGTCCTTCCAATGAACACCCAGGATTGATCTCCTTTAGAATGGACTGGTTGGATCTCCTTGCAGTCCAAGGGACTCTCAAGAGTCTTCTCCAGCACCACAGTTCAAAAGCATAAATTCTTCGGCAATCAGCTTTCTTCACAGTCCAACTCTCACATCCATACATGACCATGGGAAAAACCATAGCCTTGACTAGATGGACCTTGGTTGGCAAAGTAATGTCTCTGCTTTTTAATATGCTATCTAGGCTGGTCATAACTTTCCTTCCAAGGAGTAAGCATCTTTTAATTTCATGGCTGCAATCAGCATCTGCAGTGATTTTGGAGACCAAAAAAATAAAGTCTGACACTGTTTCCACTGTTTCCCCATCTATTTCCCAAGAAGTGATGGGACCAGATGCCATGATCTTCGTTTTCTGAATGTTGAGCTTCAAGCCAACCTTTTCACTCTCCTCTTTCACTTTCATCAAGAAGCCTTTGAGTTCCTCTTTACTTTCTGCCATAAGGGTGGTGTCATCTGCGTATCTGAGGTTATTGATATTTCTCCTGGCAATCTTGATTCCAGCTTGTGCTTCTTCCAGTCCAGTGTTCCTCATAATGTAGTCTGCATATAAGTTAAACAAGCAGGGTGACAATATACAACCTTGACGTACTCCTTTTCCTATTTGGAACCAGTCTGTTGTTCCATGTCCAGCTCTAACTGTTGCTTCCTGACCTGCATACAGGTTTCTCAAGAGGCAGGTCAGGTGGTCTGGGATTCCCATCTCTTTCAGAATTTTGCACAGTTTATTGTGATCCACACAGTCAAAGGCCTTGGCATAGTCAATGAAGCAGAAATAGATGTTTTTCTGGAACTCTCTTGCTTTCTCCATAATCCAGCGGATGTTGGCAATTTGATCTCTGGTTCCTCTGCCTTTTCTAAAACCTGCTTGAACATCAGGAAGTTCATGATTCACATATTGCTGAAGCCTGGCTTGGAGAACTTTGAGCATGACTTTACTAGCGTGTGAGATGAGTACAATTGTGCGGTAGTTTGAGCATTCTTTGGCATTCCCTTTCTTTGGGATTGGAATGAAAACTGACCTTTTCCAGTCCTGTAGCCATTGTTGGGTTTTCCAAATTTCCTGGCATATTGAGTGCAGCACTTTCACAGCATCATCTTTCAGGATTTGAAATAGCTCAATTGGAATTCCATCACCTCCACTAGCTTTGTTCATCGTGATACTCTCTAAGGCCCACTTGACTTCACATTCCAAGATGTCTGGTTCCAGGTGAGCGATCACGCCATCGTGATTATCTTTGTCATGAAGATCTTTTTTTACAGTTCTTCTGTGTATTCTTGCCACCTCTTCTTAATATCTTCTGCTTCTGTTAGGTCCATACCATTTCTGTCCTTTATCGAGCCCATCTTTGCATGAAATGTTCCCTTGATATCTCTAATTTTCTTGAAAAGATCTCATGTTTTTCCTATTCTGTTGTTTTCCTCTATTTCTTTGCATTGATCGCTGAGGAAGGCTTTCTTATCTCTCCTTGCTAAACATTTCTTAGACCATTGTTTTGCAAACCCCTGAGACTCTGACAGGATTAGGCCACATAAATAGCAGTAATCATGTAATCATCTCTTTTATAGATAAGAATTTATAGTCCTAAATCATTTCCCTTATAACATCTTTTATCAAGATGATTTCCAATGCAATTTCAAATACCACTTAGGACAGAAGACAATGTATTTCTGAGATTATTCACTTTAGACAAAACATTTGTAGATCTATTGTGGTGCCAACTTTATAGGATGCAGAAATATAGACATAGCGAGGCATGCATATTTTAGGAAAACTTCCAACAGGAGGTTTCATTCTCCATCCGCTTATCCTTAGATACTTCTGTCCTGAGGTCAGAGAAATCAGATGGAAAGGATCAAAGACAATCATTGAAAATAAAGATTCATTTGTGTTAATGGCTCTGAAAATTTAAGTCCTGAGCAGCATAGGTGAATGGCAGCATCACTGTGAAGCCTGCTTGTTGAAACTTAAGTCTCTTCCATTAAAGAACAAGTAACTTCTACCTTTCAAAACAGATTTCCTAAAAAGAGAGAATAAACCTTCAGTGTTTGGGCTGAGGGACAGGACATAAGGTATCTCAAAATAAGTTTTGAAAAATTTACCACATTTTGGTTTTCATCAATTCCAAGTATAACTTACCAGGCATTCTCTTCAGCTTATGTTTAAGCCCATGTGTATCTCAATGGAAATCCAATCCATATGTTTCTGATTCATTTACACTTAGCTCATCAAAATATTGTTTTGCAAGAGCTATTTGAAGTCCAAAAAAGCTTTGAAAGCTTTTTTTCTTAGAAACAGGAAATCGGTTTTTGCCAAGTGTAAACAAACACATTCCCCTACTCCCTGTGCTCATATTTTAATTGGAAATTTAGAAGACAGAAGGTTAGAGAACTCTCTAAACCTGTCCAAAAACAAATTCATCCTCTACATGGTATGGCACTGAAGTGTACTCCTGTTTGCTTTATCTTCATTTTTTAAGTGCCTTGTTTTGGTAAATTTCTCTATCAGCAGTTTACTGGTTTAGATTAAAATTTTTCCATCTGACTTTAATTTTAATTGAATAATATTTTTATATAAATTTTCCTAAAGTAAATCATTTTTTTTCTAGGAGAATATTGTGCTTACTCATTCGCCTGGTAGAGTTTCAAATAAAAGTGTACCCACTTAGATTCTTTTCCTAAACCTGTGAGTCAGATTGGAAAAATAACCCTGCTTTGGGTGCTTGTCTTAGGTAGGTGACCACAACGATGCCATTCTTCGTTACATTATTGTTCTTGCTTATATGCTGTAGAGGTTCAGTCAAGGCATGGTGAACATCTCCAAGACATGTTATGATGGGACCCAGGAAATTAAGCTCAAATAAGGGCATCGAGAACCATCAGTCTATTCTAAGAGCCCTGAATTGTGCACATTAGCCCTGTCGCTATTTGGCATTTAGAAATACCATTTCTGAGCTTCACCAATAATAATTTGGAAAAAGGCCCTCTCTGTCTGTCTTTATGAATATTTAAGATAAGCCTAGAAGTCAATCCACCTGAATGCACCAGTACGAGGCACTGGCCAAGTGAGCTGATGACTCAACCCGGGCGCTGAGCAGTAAGTGAGTAACGGAGAGCCCGAGTAAGAGCAGCAGAGACCAAGCGAGACTCTGACCCAGAAAATTGTCCAGAGACAAAGTCAAAGATTGAGAGCAGGACCCGAATCACCAGATGAAGTTGAAAGTAAGCAATTATATTCAAAGGGCAGGAGTGGAAAGTGGAAAGGCGGGAAAGGAGGATGAATTGAAGAAACATGACTTTTGACTTTGTCCATGAACAGTCTAGGATGGCAAAGGAGGACCATTCCTTTACTGGTGAAGGCCAAGGGACATGCGGATGGATTACCGTTGTTTACAAATTGGGCAAATAATCCATGTAGGTCTGATGCTTTTGTTTTCTCCTAAGTGAGCCAAATGCACCTTCTCCTGCCTGCTCCATGAGACTCTCCTATGTTGAATGTTGTAGGAGTTTTAGAGAGGGGCCACTGTGTGTGTGTGTGTGTGTGTGTGTGTGTGCTCAGTCATCTCTGACTCTTTGAGACCTTATGGACTGTAGCTCACCAAGCTCCTCTGTCCATGGGATTCTCCAGACAAGAATACTGAAGTGGGTTGTCATTCTCTTCTTCAGGGGATCTTCCTGACCTAGGGATGGAACCTGGGTCTCATGCATTTCAGGTGGATTCTTTACCATCTTAGCCACCAGGGAAGCCCTGGAGAGTGTGGTGCTGGTGTGTAACTCAACACCCAGGCCAAGGCGCAAATCTAAACCTGGTAATCAGATATTCTGAGGACTCTTTAGGGATTTAAATAGAAACATACTAATCCCATAGAAACCTCATACCATGTGTAAGATCCAAATTTTGCATATTATTAACCTGACACTTAAAAAAATAGCTGATGTATTGTTGTTGTTGTTCAGTTGCCCAGTAGTGTCCAACTCTTTGTGACTACAAGGACTGCAGCACTCCAGGCCTCCCTGTCCCTCACCATCTCCCAGAGTTTGCCCAGGTTCATGTTCATTTCATTGGTGATGCCGTCCAGCCATCTCATCCTCTGATGCCCTCTTCTCCTTCTGCCCTCAGTCTTTCCCAGCATCAGGAATTTTTCCAGTGAGTCATCTGTTCTCATCAACTACTGAACCTTCAGCTTCAGTATCAGTCCTTCCAACAAATTTTCTGGGTTGATTTCCCTTAAGGTTGACTGATTTGATCTCCTTGCTGTCCAAGGGACTTTCAGGAGTCATTTCTAGCACCGCAGTTTGAAGGCATCAATTCTTTGGCATTCTGCCTTCTTTATGGTCCAGCTTTCACAACCGTACATGACCACTGGGAAGACCATAGTCTCAACTATACTGACCTTTGTCAGCAGAGTAATGGCTATGTTTTCCAACACACTGTCTAGGTTTGCCATTGCTTTCCTACCAAGAAGCAACTGTCTTATGATTTTCTGGCTGCACTCACTGTCCGCAGTGAATTTGATGCCCAAGAATAAGAAATATGTCGCTACTTCCACCTTTTCCCCTTCTATTTTCCATGCAGTAATGGGGCTGGATGCCATGATCATAGTTTTTTTAGTGTTTAGTCTTAAGCCAGCTCTTTCACTCTCCTCCTCACCCTCATCAAGAGGCTCTTCAGTTCCTCTTCACTTTCTGCCATTAGTGTGGGAACATCCACATATCTGAGGTTGTTGATGTTTCTCCTGCCTGTCTTGATTCTGGCTTGTAATTCACCCAGCCCGGCATTTCTCATGATGTGCTTAGCATATAGGTTAAACAAACAAAGTGGATCATACCTAATATTTTCTGGCTGTTCAGTCCCTCAGTCATGTCTGACTCTTTGCAACCCCATGGACTATGGCACACCAGGCTTCCCTGTCCTTCACCATCTCCCAGAGTTTGCTCAAACTCATGTCCATTGAATTGGTGATGCCATCCAACCATCTCATCCTCTGTTGTCCCTTTTTCTTCCTGCTTTCAAATTTTCCCAGCATCAGAGTCCTTACCAATGAACTGGCTCTTCACATCAGGTGGCTGAAATATTGGAGCTTCAGCATCAGTCTTTTCAATGAATATTCAGGGTTGATTTCCTGTCAGATAGACTGATTTGATCTCCTTGCCATCCAGTTCAATTCAGTTCAGTTCAGTCACTCAGTCATGTCCGACTCTCCTCGACCCCATAAATCACAGCACGCCAGGCCTCCCTGTCCATCACCAACTCCCGGAGTTCACTCAAACTCATGTCCATCAAGTTGGTGATGCCATACAGCCATCTCATTCTCTGTCATCCAAAGGACTCTCAAAAGTCTTCTCCAGCACCATAGCTCAAAACCATTAATTCTTTGGCACTCAGCCTTCTTTATGCTCCAACTCTCATATCCATACATGACTACTGGAAAACCTATAGCTTGACATTATGGACCTTTGTTGGCCAAGCAATGGCTCTGCTTTTTATTACGCTGTCTTTGTTGGTCATAACTATTTTTCCAAAGAGCAAGCATCTTTTAATTTCATGGCTGCAGTCACCATCCACAGTGATTTTGGAGCTCAAGAAAATAATGCTTGTCACTGTTTCCATCATTTCCCTATCAATTTGCCATGAAGTGATGGGACTAGATGCCTTGATCTTTGTTTTTTGAATGTCGAGTTTTAGCCAGTTTTCTCACTCTTGTCTTTCACCTTTGAGATTTCTATAAAGACATACACTTAGGGAAAAAATGATGTGAAATTGTGAATGGTGATAGAATTATTTGATTTTACTAAATATACTAACGAAATGAAAGCTGTTCTTAATCTTCATTGCCAAGTAGCTGAAGAAAGTAATGCTCTGTGGAATAGTGACACATCAAGAAGGCATGGCCCCATGACTGGGTTTAGGGTACACCCAGATGCTCAGACCAAGCCAGAACTTTACTAACTCCAAGGGTTGGAAGGACCTTAGATGTCATGATATTGAATACTGCTCCAATACTCGATCACCTCCCCCTACATTATGTAGACTTTATTTAGATAATTTCACTGGGACTGGAAACCACTGATGTTGGTCACTCTGAGGAAACCAAAAGGTTAGGCAGATCTTTCTTGTTTTGATTGCATATTGATCCTGGGTTTATCTTTTTTTTAGGTCAGCAGAGCAATGCCCCTCTCCCCCCCAAAAAAGAACATTAGTTTGTTGTTGCTCTTTCCCCTTTGCTTATGTTCGGCTTTTCAGATTTTGGAGATGCTGTCACAAGTCTTTCCTCTCTGCGCAATTCCTTCAATATTTCCTCATGTTTCCAAATTGCTTCTAGTCTTCTCATCTGGCCACCCTCCTGAGTTAGACATACCCCATTTGCTCCTGTAATCTTCCTAACTATCCATAGTACTCCCCCAATTTATATAACTTCCAAGAATTCTTCCCACACCAGGAATGGCTTTGGATTGGGCCAGATTTTCTTCTAATCTCATAATCCGAGTTCTTTGCAACAGAATTCCAGGACTGACGCGGTCTCTACTGATTCCTAAAAAGAAACAATGTGTCACATTTTCACCACCATAATTTGCTTGCCCCATCTGCAACATTTGCAAGCATGTGTGCTAAGTCACTTCAATTGTGTTTGACTCTTTGTGACCCAATGGACTATAGCCGCCAGGCTCCTCTGTCCATGAGATTCTCTAGGCAAGAATACTGGAATGGGTTACCATGCCCTCCTCCAGTGGATCTTCCCAATCCAGGGATTAAACCCATCTCTCTTACGTCTCCCACATGGGCAGGTGATTTCTTTACTACTAGAGCCACCTGCTCAGCATTAAGTTCTATGACTACCAGTCACATTGAGGAAAGTGAAGTTGCTCAGTTGTGTCCAACTCATTGTGACCATATGGACTGTCGCCCATCCAGCTCCTCTGTCCATGGGGATTCTTCAGGCAACAGTATTAGAGTGGGTTGCCATTTCCTTTTTCAGGGGATCTTCCCAGCCCAGGGATTGAACCCGGGTCTCCCACATTGCAGGCAGATGCTTTACCCTCTGAGCCACCAGGGAAGCTCACAATGAGGAAACCCCCTTCAAAACAACTTGCAATGGTACTTCGAAGACTCATCTTACTGCTTAGACCCCCATGTCACCTTGATAGTTGAAACAAATTTTAATTATAAATCCATTAAATATTAGCCTTGAATTGAGCTCAGACTAAAATGAATGGTGATGCAATAATTATACCCTTAAATTACTCAATGTCCAGATGTGTTTCTCGCGTCTTTAATGTGTTTTGGGCAAATTGTCAATAGGTCAGAATATCTTCCCATTATCACCTTTTCAAACTAATCATGTCAGACTCTTACTTTTTTTTTTTTATGCAGAATTGGGAGGTGAGATTCTATGCAATAGCATGTACAAAACAGGATTTTTTTAGCCTCTTAGAATCTAGCAAGTGTCATCTGTGGATGCTTGCAAATAATTTTTCAATTGGTTGTATGGCTTATGTTCTCTTCTTTTGTTCTCTGGCCGTGCTCAGAGAATATTCTCTATGGAAGTCTGGTAAAATGCCAAATTCAGAAGTTATTATGCAGCATTTTTGGTAATTTGTTGAAGTAAAGAAATTTATAATACTTTAATTTTGTTATTTAAAAGTGTAAATAGCACATTTCCACTACTTCTTCTGTATCTCTTCTTTTCATCTGTATTTTTTTTTTGCTGTTGTTATTATTAAATTATTCACTATCCCTTGCATGCAAATAGTTCAATTTGTCATGAGAAGTTTTCCTTGGAAAGTGGTGTGTTTCTTTTAACAATGACCATATTATCATTTACTCCAAGGACCATTGGCTCAAATGTCAGAGTGACCTTAAGAGTAATTTAAGAGTAACGTAGGATTGGTCTCATTGTAAATTCTGTTTTCTGTAAAATTTACAACATATGATTGAGGGTTTCTATGAAACACACTTCTATTTTAAAATCAAGTATCTTTTCTTAAAAGAATTCTTGAAACAGATTAATGGTGACTTCATAACACTCATGATTGGGGCCAAAATAAAGACAAATGTCTTACTTGAATAAAATTTGAATGGATCCTAAAAAACTACAGAAAGGACCAAGACGCAATCTGGAAAGGATTTAAAAAGACTTGGTTCATGTTTAAGAAAAATGATCATTATCAGTGCCTTTGGTCTCTCTCTCATTTTCTCCCTCACTCTCTCTCCTCACTTAAGCATTTGGCTTCTTCCACCCCTTCCCAAGAAGCCAAAAAAACCAAGATATAGGGAAAAATACCAAAGTGTACCACAGATGTTAAAAAAGAAACAGTGTTTTGCATTTTAGACAAGATTCTATTCAAGTCCTTTGAAAACATGCATTTTAAGTCTGGCTCATCTCCAAGAAGTGAGGGAAGATTAAAGTAATATATATACCGAGTGTAAAATATGGAGCTAAGGAAAGAGTGACACTTGGATGTGATCAGATATTGGGTTTTGACATCTGACCTTAAATTTCCTGCTTAAAACCAAAATCCTTTGTGTTCTTCATAGAGGAAAAAAAAGTAAGGGAGTTCCTTCATTTAAACAAAAAACCTATGTTTTGTTAAATGCTTCTTGGGGCTTCAACTTCTCTGGGGATATACAGGTTTGAGATTTGTTTGTTTGTTTCCAAAATATTGTGGGTGCTGCATTTTATATAAAACTTTAATATGTGACAAAGTCATTAGATCTCAAAATTGCACACATTCTATAAAATTTGTCCTGATTTTACTAAGCCTTACATTAATAAGAGGTCATTTAAATCTGCCAGTGCAAAAAGGAAGAAGTAGGCAGAAATTGGCTATTTTGAAAGGGTTGGGAAAGGGTAGGAAATTGAAGAGGGAATGGCTTTGCTTCAAAATGGCAGATTGAGCATATACATTTAGTTAAACTCTCTCCCCAAACTTTCTAAAATGACACAAAGATATATTAACCACAAAAGATACAAGACTACAAACATAAAAAGAGGGGAAAGGAGATAATAGAACAGGTTTTTAGGTGCTTGAAAGCAGATGAATGAATGAAAATGCTCAGGAAAAAAGAATACTAAGTCAATAGGAAGGAAAGGTTCTAAGGAGTCTTCAAAAGATCAGGTGACTCTGGAACTAGAAAAAAAGGTGTGTTTAAAAATAAGTGGGTCAATTTATATTTAAGAAATAGGATCCCTATTCCCTTGCTGATCCCCTCTCTCACTCTAAGTGTTGACATACATGCCTTTACTTACTGACAGAACATTTCTGGAAAAGTGTCTCAGCTTTTAAAAATTTATGAGACTTGATTAGATTCACCTCAAAAGTCAAGGATGGTGGTGGTGGTTTAGTTGCTAAGTCATGTCCAGCTAAGTCTTGTGACACAGTCATCTGTCACCCACCAGTCTCCCCTGTTCATGGGATTTCCCAGGCAAGAATACTGGAGTGGGTTGCATTTCCTTCTCCAGGGAATCTTCTCCACCCAGCGATTGAACCCACATCTCCTACATTGAAGGCAGTCTTCTGAATTACAGACCGATTCTTTACTGCTGAGCCACCAGGGAAGCCCTATAATCAAGGATATACTTCCCCAACTCAGGATCCTAAATACACTTCCCTAGCTCAAGATCCTTAAATGCCACATTAGTTAACAAATTCATAGGTTCCAAGAATTAGGGCATGATGTCTTTGGGGGGTTGTTATTCTTCCTACCACAAGGGGTAAGAAAAGGATTATTTTTTGAAGGACTAGTAATCCAGAAAAAGAATCCTATTTGCCTAAAATAATCTGTAAAGAGAGGGTGCAAAAGAACTTAGTAAATATTTTAAATGTAGTGTAGAAATTATGAGGTGGTTGACTGACTATAGAAAATATTGGCGACAGAATATTCAAATATAATGCACAGACTTCCTCGTTGGTTCAGTACTTGGTAGTGTTATTCCTTAATAATTAAGATCAAAGGGAAAAAAACAAGGTTGAGGAAAGATGAGTATATTGATAGTTTGAGACATAAAAATGAGTAAGGGTCCAGGAAAACCTTTTGGTAAAAGCCTCAAGAAAAATCTCAGTTTGTAGATTTTGGAATTTTTAGCCAAGGTATATGAAGTAATGTTATTAGATAAAATCATCCATGAGCAATGTTTAGAGAAAGAATGGAAGTATTTAGAGCAGAACTCAGAAATATACTTGTATTTAAAAGACAGGCGTAGTCAAGGATAATGTGAAAAAATTAAAGAGTTGAAGAATGTTAAGATGGAAATTCAGGAAACCAAGAGTGAGGAGGACAGTAAAATCCTGGTGATGTTCATTCTTGGAGAGCTAATGTTCATGTTCTATAACATCAGCTATGCTATTTATCTTATAAAGAGAACATGAAATTCAATCAAGTTAAACAATGTGAACATAAATCATGCTTGCCCACAGATTGGCCCAGAGTTGGGAAATAGCATTTATCAATTAATTAGGAAAAGGAGTGCGTCAAGGCTGTATATTGTCACCTTGCTTATTTAACTTATATGCAGAGTACATCATGAGGAACATTGGGCTGGAAGAAGCACAAGCTGGAATCAAGATTGCTGGGAGAAATATCAATAATCTCAGATATGCAGATGACACCACCCTTATGGCAGAAAGTGAAGAGGAACTCAAGCCTCTTGATGAAAGTGAAAGAGGAGAGTGAAAAGGTTGGCTTGAAGCTCAACATTCAGAAAATGAAGATCATGGCATCTGGTCCCATCACTTCACGGGAAATAGATGGAAAAACAGTGGAAACAGTGTCAGACTTTATTTTTTGGGCTCTAAAATCACTGCAGACACTGATTGCAGCCATGAAATTAAAAGACGCTTACTCCTTGGAAGGAAAGTTATGACTAACCTTGATAATACATTAAAAAGCAGAGACATTACTTTGCCAACCAAGATGCGTCAAGTCAAGGCTATGGTTTTTCCCATGGTCATGTATGGGTGTGAGAGTTGGACTGTGAAGAAAGCTGAGGGCTGAAGAATTGATGCTTTTGAACTGTGGTGTTGGAGAAGACTCTTGAGAGTCCCTTGTACCGCAAGGAGATCCAACCAGTCCATTCTAAGGGAGATCAATCCTGGGTGTTCATTGGAAGGACTGATGCTAAAGCTGAAACTGCAATACTTTGGCCACCTCATGCGACGAGTTGACTCACTGGAAAAGACTCTGATGCTGGGAAAGGTTGAGGGCGGGAGGAGAAGGGGACGACAGAGAATGAGATGGCTGGATGGCATCACCGACTCTGTGGACATGAGTTTGAGTGAACTGCAGGAGTTGGTGATGGACAGGGAGGCCTGGCGTGCTGTGATTCATGGGGTCGCAGAGAGTCGGACACGACTGAGCGACTGAACTGAACTGAACTGAACTGAACTGAATTAGTCTCAGAAGTTGCAAGTTTTTTATACCTATTTATTCTAATGTAGAAAGGGCCTTTTCTAGCCTTCCTACCAATTTTCTAAATTGTTTTGTAAAAAGTTTTTTTCTATACTCTTCTCTCATATTTAAAACAGACACAGGAATAGATTTGTGTTAAGGACATAAAAAGAAAAGTGCAAATTGTACCAGAAATTTGTCTGTAAGAATTCAAATCTGTAGACTGAAAGACATAGTGGAAAATTTCTATCTTCTGGCATGCATAATTGTCATTTTTTCTCTTCCAAATGAGCCAAATTTTAAATTTCTATCCATAAATTATATGCCAAATCACATTAGGATGCATCTACTTACTTCCTCTATTTCTGAAACCAACTGGATAATCTTCCATATAATGATCATTCCTTGGGGCCAAGACTGTGTTGAGAACCATATTGACTACTTCATGAAACTGGGTCTGTTGTGATGCCTAAGGCTGCTGATACCTGTTGGGAGTAAACTTGATGCAGTATTTCTTTTCAATTGACTTACACACATGATCAAATATAGGTAGGAAGACATTGCTTTCAAAGCCAGCTAGTATACAGTATCAAATCATATTTTCTCTTATAACAGTGAAAATTAAATTGAGAATTGAACAGACTATGTTGAAACATCTCAAACAATTATTTTTTCCCAAATTATGAATGACATTATTTCTAAAAATATTCTGATGCAGAAGCCCAGACTAGTAGCAAGTTAATGTATGAGTTCTCATTTTAGCAATTAAACTATTTTAAGTGGCAGACATAAAATGTGTTAGATTTTTGTCAAAAGACTGTTCCTCTCTAAAATAGTACTTTACATTCTTCCTTCAATGAAAAAAAGAAAATTCTGCCTAGCTGAAACTCTTCCGTAAAGTTACATGGATTCTCTAAACAAACTAACAACCCTGATATTTAAAATTTGTAAACCACATGGTTAATACTGAAATACCTCAGATAAAATTGTCAGCAATGGCACATATGTAATTGCCTTGATATAGGTCTGAATGGTAATGCACCTATATATGTTTTCATTAGATGTATTCTTGAATTTGTCACTGAATCCAAAAATCTTCCTGGGATTTTGATGACTACTCATCGGGTATTATCAAGTGCTTGGTATCTTGTTATGCTACCAACAATTCATAAACATTTGTTATCTTTGACCCAAGTTCCTTATCCACATTTGACAGTTACCAAAATGAAGAGAATTCTTGGATATTACAATGTATAGTTTCTTCTACACTGGGATTACCAACTTCTGTGTGAGGTTGCCCTTGTTCAGTCACTAAGCCATATCCCACTCTTTGCAACTTCATGAACTGTAACACATGAGGTTCCTCTGTCCTCTACTCTCTCCCAGAATTTGCTCAAATTCATATCCATTGAATTGGTGATGCTATCTAATTATCTCACCCTCTGCTGCCCCCTTCTCCTTTAGCTTTCAATCTTTCCCAACATCAGTGTCTTTTCCAATGAGTCAGCTCTTCACATCAGGTAGCCAAAGTAGTGGAGCTTCAGCTTCAGCATCAGTCCTTCCAATTCAGGACTGATTTCCTTTAGGATTGACTGGTTTGATTTCCTTGCAGTCCAAGGGACTCTCAAGAGTCTTCTCCAACACCACAGTTTGAAAGCATCTATTCTTCAGTGCTCAGCCTTCTTCAGATGTGGTCCAACTATCACATCAGTACATGACTACTGGAAAAAACATAGCTTTGACTGTAGGGACTTTTATTAACAAAATAATGTCTCTGTTTTTTAATACCCAGTCTAGATTTGTCATAGCATTCCTTCCAAGGATAAAACATCTTTTAATTTCATGGATGCAGTCACCATGCATCCAGTGATCTTGGAGACCAAGAAAAAGAAAATCTGCCACTGTTTCCCCTTTTTCCACTGTTCCCCCTTCTATTTGCCATGAAGTGGTAGGAACAGATGCCACGATCTTAGTATTTTACACGTTGAGTTTTAAGCCACCTTTTCCCCTCTTCTCTTTCACCTGCATCAAGAGGCCCTTTAGTTCCTCTTCAGTTCTGCCATTAGAGTGGTATCATCTGCATATCTGTGGTTGTTGATATTTCTCCTGGCAATCTTGATTCCAGCTTGTGAGTCTTCCCCCCAGCATTTCAAATGATGTATTCCACATATTAGTTAAATAAACAGAGTGACAATATACAGCCTTGATATACTTCTTTCCCAGTTTTGAACCAGATTGTTGTCTCATGTCCCAAGCTAAGTGTTGCTTTTTTACCTGCATATGAGTTTCTCAGGAGACAGGTAATGTGGTCTGGTACTCCCATCTCTTTAAGAATTTTCCACAGTTTGTTGTGATCCACTCAGTCAAAGGCTTTAACATAGTCAGTGAAGGAAAGGTAGACGTTTTTTCTGGAACTCCCTTGCTTTCTCCATGATCCAATGAATGTTGGCAATTTGATTTCTTGTTCCTCTGTCTTTTCTAAATCCAGTTTGTACTTCTGAAAGTTCTTGGTTCACATACTGCTTGAGCATAGCTTGAAGGATTTTGAGCATAACCTTGCCATCATGTGAACAATGCAACTCTATCATAGTTTGAACATACTTTGCATTACCCTTCGGAGGGACTGGAATGAAAACTGACTTTTTCTGGTCCTGTGGCCACTGCTGAGTTTTCTAAATTTACTGACGTTTCAAAGAAGCACTTTAACAGCATTGTGTTTCAGGATTTTAAACAGCTCAGCTGGAATTCCATCACCTCCACTAGCTTTGTTTGTAATAATGCTTCCTAAGGCCCTCTTCCTAAGACTTTGCTGGTGGTGCAGATGGTAAAGCATCTGCCTACAATGTGGGAGACCCAGGTTCAATCCCTGGGTCTGGAAGATCCCCTGGAGAAGGAAATGGCAACCCACTCCAGTACTCTTGTCTGGAAAATCCCATGGACAGAGGAGCATGGTAGGCTACAGTCCATGGGGTCACAAAGAGGCGGACACGACTGAACAACTTAACTTCACTTTCACTAAGGCCCTCTTGACTTCACACTCCAGGATGTCTGGCTGTAGGTGAGTTACCACACCATCCTGGTTATCCAGACCATTAAGAGCCTTCTTGTATGGTTCATCTGTGTATTCTTGACACCTCTTCTTAATCTCTTCTGCTTCTTTTAGGTCCTTATCATTTCCACCTTTTATCATGCCCGCCCTTGCACAAATTCTCTTGATATCTCCACTTTTCTTGAAGAGATACTGTCTTTTCCATTCTATTCCTCCCCCCCCCCCCATTTCTTTCCATTGTTCATTTAAGAAGACCTTCTTATCTCTCCTTGCTTTTCTCTGGAACCCTACATTCAGCTGGGTATATCTTTTCTCCTTCAGCTATTTGTAAAACCTCCTCAATCACTTTGGCTTCTTGCATTTCTTTTTCTTTGTGATGGCTTTGGTTACTACCTGCTGTACAATGTTGTGAACCTCCATCTTAATTCTTCAGGAACTCTGTATACTAGATTTAATCCCCTGAATCTATCCATCACCTCTACTTTATAATCATAAGGGATTTGATTTAGTTCATACCCAAATGGTATAGTGGTCAGCAAAAAAGCAAGTAGGATACTGCTGCTGCTGCTGCTGCTAAGTCACTTCAGTCGTGTCCGACTCTGTGTGACCCCATAGATGGAAGCCCACCAGGCTCCCCCATCCCTGGGATTCTTCAGGCAAGAACACTGGAGTGGGTTGCCATTTCCTTCTCCAATGTGTGAAAGTGAAAAGTGAAAGTGAAGTCGCTCATTCGTGTCCAACCCTTAGCGACCCCACAGACTGCAGCCTACCAGGCTCCTCCATCCATGGGATTTTCTAGGCAAGAGTACTGGAGTGGCTTGCCATTGCCTTCTCCAAAGTAGGATACTACTATGTATAAAATAGATAACTAGTAAGAGCCTACTGTACAGCACAGGGAGCTCTAGTCAACACTCTTTGGTTACCTAAATGGGAAGGAATTCCAAAAAATCAAGGATATATGTATACATATAGCTGACTCACTGCTGTACAGCAGAAATGAAAACAACATTGTAAAACAACTATATTCCAATAAAGATTTTAAGAAAAAGAAAGTAAGAGTGATGGAACAAAGGAGATTGAATTTCTACAGTAGACTCCATGAAATAAATATCAAAGCATGAAGTCTTTTTTTTTAAAAGCTTTATTTAAATTTAGTTCACATACCATACACTTAATCCATTGAAAGTTTACAATTCAGTGGCTTTTAATGTATCTACAGATATGTGTAAACTCACCATAATTTTAGAACATTTTCATTACCTCCAGAAGAAACCCCATATGTTTTAGCTATCACTTCCCTAATCCTCCAGCACTCTTCCTCTCCCTCTTCACAGGCAACCACCAATTTTCCTTCTGTTTTTATAGATTTCTCTTTTCTGAACCTTTCATATGAATGAATTCATATTATATGTGGTAGTTTGTGGCTGGCTTCTTTCACTTTGCCTAATATTTTCAAGGCTGATCCATGTGTACCATGTATCAGTACTTCTTCACTTTTCTAGATGAATACTATTCCATTGTTTGCATATTTCATATATCCATCCTGTAGTTAACTGGCTTTTGGGTTGTTTTTACCTTTTGACTATTATTACTATAATAATAATAATAATTCATGTATACTTTCTTCTGTGTACTTATTTTTTCAATTCTCTTGGGTAAAGACCCATGAGTGAAATTGCTGGGTCATATGATTAATTGTTTAAGAAACTCTCAGATAGTTTTCTAAAGCATTTGTGCCTCAAATTGTGAAGTCTTAACACTGTGATTGTGAAGGTTAGCAAGAAGAAGTGCTGCTTGCAAGTGACTTCTTTAATTAAGATGGAGACAATTTGGTAGAATTTCAAGGTTGGCTCTATTAGCTGCTGGCTTTGTAACCCAAGAAAGATTACTAAACCTCTCTTGTCCTAAATTTCCTTGTTTGCTAAATGGAGATGATCATAGTAACTGTCTCAAACAATTGTTGTGAATATTAAAGAAAGTACATGTACAAAAACCTTGCAGTGATCACTGGCACACAGTAGGCACCATATCAGTGTAAACCTTGGCTAGGAATTTCTACAATGAAGGACGTGTTATTTGTGTACCAGAACTCTTATGGACTGAATTGTGTTCCCCAACTTTATTTGTTAAAACCCTAACCTCCAAAGTGATGTTATCTGGGGACTTTGGGAGGTCACTGGGTTTAGATGAGTTTATGAGGGTGAGGCCTTTATCATGGGATTAATGTCCTTCCAAGAAAAGACACCAGAGCGTTAAAAAGCTCTTTCCTCCCTCTAAAAACACAGCAAGGTGGTAGACATCTGCAAGCCAGGAAAAGAGTCTTCACTGGGGAATCAAACCACTTGGCACCTTTGTCTAAGAACTTCCCAAACTCTCGATCTGTGAGAAATAAATCCTGTTGTTTAAGCACCCATACTATGGTATTTTGTTATGGCTACCTGAGCAAGGACTCAAAGGCAGAGTAGCAGAAGCAAATGGAAAGAACGAGTTTGAAGAGACTTGAGAAAGATGATATAGCTAGATGGTCTTTCATGGGCTCCCAACTTCTACTCTGCAAATTACAACTTGTGCTTTAATAAAGTTGGTGGTATCCTGATCATATATTTACTATATTTCATTAGAATTGAGTTCCTGGGGTCACACATCTCAAATATTTCATAAAGGACAGGAAACTAGTGGATAGAAATAGTCTTGTTTCGCTTTGCTTTATTCTGCGTTGTTTAGAATGATCATTTCATATGTCTAACAAAGCAGCATCTTACTTTTAAAATTTTCAAATTGAATTTCCATTACCTGTTTCTTGTTAAAATTATGATTTAGATTGGAGATGATGTCATGAAAGATGGAAGTTGGTATCATATATCTTACATTTCTTAATGAACAATAGTTACCACTGTTTATTTAGTACCCAGCATTGTATAAATTTTTCAGGGAATATGCAAAGGAAAAAGCAGAAAATTATTTTAAGTTTGAGGATATTACAATTTACATTGTGAAATAAGCCACAGATTCAGATTAATTTGATGTCTTTATAAAGCAACATTTCAATAGTTTTCAACAGCTATATTAACATAAGAGGAACACACACTAGAGACAAAAATAATTTAAACTTGTCAAAGAATAAAAAGGAGAAAAAAAATCTACATTGAAACATGTGAATGAGTTTATTTGCAAATAAGCTATGGATTGAATGCATCAGTGGATTGGAGAGGAATACGATTCCAGGCATTGGCTATACAAAAAACAACATCAAAAAAAAACAGAGACAGCAACTTGGATATTACAGACCAACAAGAGCACATTGTGCTGTGCGTGCCATAGAAATATCAAGCTGGGGTAGCAGTCACAAAGATCTGTCGTTTGTAGTGATGTGGAGAAACCTAGAGTCTGTTACGCAGAGTGAAGTAAATCAGAAAGGGAAAAACAAGTATACATTAACGCATATATATGGAATCTAGAAAAATGGTGCTGATGAACATATTTGCAGGGCAGGAATAGAGACCCAGAAATACAGAATGGACTTGTGAACAAGCAAAGGGAGAAGTGGGATGAACTGAGAGAGTAGCATTGACATATAGATACTGTCATGTGTAAAATAGCTAGTGGGAAACTGCTGTATAGCACAAGGAGCTCAGTTTGAGGCTCTATGATTATCTCAATGGATGGGATGGGGGAGTGGAAGGAGGCTCACGAGGCAGAGTATATATAAATACACACACACATAGCTGATTCACAGTGTTGTACAGCAGACACTAACACAACATTGTAACAATAATATTCTAATTTAAAAATATCCTCATTACCTGATGCTTTGTAGTGTTTTCTCTCATGTCATGCAGCTAGATATGTAGATTTTGAAGAAGTCGGTAGCAGGGAGTCATTAACAGAATGGAGATTTTATTCAAAACGCTAATTTTCAGACTACTAGAAACACAAGATATTTCTGCATCTTTTATGTCATTATTTAATTACGTGTAAGTGAATGCTTCCCTTTTTTCTCAGTGATAGCACTGACAAGACAGAGATTTCAAGAGATGGACTGAGTTCTGCTTTTGAAAATATGCTTCTGTCTTATGTCACTGAACTTTGAAAATAAAGAGTAGATTTGATTTAAAAGATAGGATGGTGGAAGGAAAGAAATCAGGAAAGAAGAAACGAGGGGAGAAAAGAAGGGGAGGTGGCCAGGAGAACACATGGTTTCTTTACATGATTCATTGTGAGTACTTTTTACTATCTTTACCACTTCTGTTGTCATTTGCTTAAATAGCTCTGCCTCCCAGCACATGATGAAGTGGGAAGCTGTTAGGCTGGAAAGTCCCAAAGCACAAGTGGCTGCTCTGCATTCACAGGGCGTGCTCCCTGCTAGTTATGGCTCAGCTGAAAGTGACAGCAATTCTCACAAAGGCTACGGCTGCTAAATAAAAGCCCAGAGCACGTTCCCCTTCATGGTGCTGCTCTCTTTCTCTGGCTCCATCCCCCCAGATGGTTCTGGAAGTGTAAACTGAAGTTGACTTTTAGAAGTAAAGGCTGATCTGCCTTTATCTTGGTGAGCATCTCCGCCACCAAGAAGACACCCATATTACAGGCTGAGATTCCGGGGCTGAATCCCGTGTTACAGATGGGAAACTGGGTGAAGAGAGTCCAGGCTTCATTAAAGGACCGTGTTTCCATCCAGGAGGAAACAGCTGCAGAGAGAACTGTGACATGTCATGTTAGAGTAATGCAGCATGCTGGAATACACTAAAAGGGCTGGTTATACCAGGGCTGCACTTCGGGGACAGAGGTAGGGAAAATCTCCATGTGTTCTCTCTTTCTTCTTCCCCCACCTCGTCATCATTTCTCTTACAGTAAATACAGATCAAAACAAGTATCAAAACCATTCTTAAAGGATAATTATACTAGGATGTAAGAATATTGCTCATAACACTACATACCAACTATTGCTATTTAAGAGTGTTATGAAAACCGATTCAATATGTGAGCACGGACATAATGATTAGTCATTCAGCCTTGAAAACAGGTAGGTGCATAGCAAGTGGGGTGGAATTATGGATATACATATATATATATAATACCTTTTTCTATTTGTAAAAGCATAACCTCTTCTCATTGACTGCCTTCTTGAGTCACTGCCAATTTTGCTTGCTTGCTTCAACCATGAATCCTAGGCCATTATTCTCATTCACCAAATTCTGTAAATGGCACTGAGGTCCAAAGTTAGAGCAGGTCTATATATGTGTATGGTATATACATTTATCTGTAATATATATTATCTGTATGACATCTCTATGGCACATGGTAATTAGATTTATTTCTTTAATGTGTATTCTAAGCTGAGAGCTTTCCTTGTCTCAATCTTTTTGAATTATTTTAAAGAAATGGTTTCACTGGCTGGAGTTTAAAATTCTGTGTGTTCAAATTGTGTACCCTCTTTTGCCTCTTCTCCATCCTGCTGAATCAACACTTGGATGATTTTGAAAGGAAGACTAAGTGCGGATCCAGAATCCTGGCAGGCATCAACTTGAGAGGGGTTGGGAAAGTGCAAGAGTCAAGGTATCACTTAATCATGGCTAGGAGAGGAGGATCAAGGGCAGTGGGATTCCAGTAAGATTATTTCAATTGCATGTTTTAACCATCTGAGACTCTAGGGTGGGAAGAGTCTCTTAGAGATCAATCAACCCATCCCTCTGCTCTGGGCAGAACCACACCTAGGTGATTCCAGAGCGATGAGGTGATACTTTGTTTAGAATGACTCCACAACTGAAGGCTGACCAAAAAGTACACCAACTGGAATTACTAATGACTCATGCACTTCAGAGTCTGCCATTGTCATTTATAGCTTAATTAGCACCTTTTAAACCACACCATATTTTACTACATCTCTCATTGTCAGATATCACTAATAGCCTGAGCCATAAACAATTTCATTATTCAAGGCATTAAGAATAAGGCAAACACATTATCCCGGCTCCAGAAATTATAGCAGTAGGATTTGTTTCAAATAGAGGCAAACTCTATAAAAACGAACAAATATGAAATCTAGCCCAGACTATTTAGAAACAAGAGAGAAATGAATCAATTACTTTTTATTAGTAAGCATTCAAAGACCCTAATAAGTAGATTTATTTTAAAAACAGATGTGGATTAAAAATACAACAAAAAATACTGTAACTAAATTTAACAAGAAAAGCAAGAGCTCCAGTATTATTTATGCTAAAATTTTTTAAATAGGAAAATAAGATAATCAAGCTTTTTAAAAAATTGCTATATCTGTATCATCTTTACATGTTTGTGCATGTGCTTTTTATTCTAGGATAGCTATTGCTTTTTTTTCCCTATGACTCTGTCAGCATTCATTAGATAATTTATTTATTAAATCATTTTAATAAACTATTTTTTATGACCAGTTTTAGGTTTACAGGAAAATTGGCAGAAAGTATAGAGTTCTCACTTACTTGCTCCTGCTGACACGAACACTGTTAGTGTTTTGGACTGTGGCCATTCTAATAGGTGTGCAATGGTGTCTCATTGTTGCCTCAATTTGCAATTCCTTGATGATATATGATGTTGAGTATTTTTTCGCATGCGTGTTTCCTACCCCTTTGGTGAGACGTTTATCTTGTGCCTACTTTTGAATTGGGTTGTTGTTGTTGAGTCCTGTGATATATAAGCCTTTAGTGACATGGTGATAAAGTGTGTATTGGGGGGCATTTCATGGTCCTGTAATCAGGTCCATGTCAGTGGGCTAGACTTCTCTGGGCCATTACCTTTTCATTTCCCTTTCTCCACCCTTCTGTAGGTAAGACAGGTGGGCTAGAGGGGACTGGAGTTAGCTCCTTCTATTCCTCCAGCTCTGTTCAGTTCAGTTCAGTTCAGTTCAGTCGCTCAGTCATGTCCGACTCTCCACGAACGCATGAATCACAGCAGGCCAGGCCACCCTGTCCATCACCAACTCCCGGAGTACACTCAAACTCATGTCCACAGAGTCGGTGATGCCATCCAGCCATCTCATTCTCTGTCGTCCCCTTCTCCTCCCACCCCCAACCTTTCCCAGCATCAGAGTCTTTTCCAGTGGGTCAACTCGTCACATGAGGTGGCCAAAGTATTGCAGTTTCAGCTTTAGCATCAGTCTTTCCAATGAACACCCAGGATTGATCTCCTTTAGAATGGACTGGTTGGATCTCCTTGCAGTCCAAGGGACTCTCAAGAGTCTTCTCCAGCACCACGGTTCAAAAGCATCAATTCTTCGGCGATCAGCTTTCTTCACAGTCCAACTCTCACATCCATACATGACCACGGGAAAAACCATAGCCTTGACTAGACGGACCTTGGTTGGCAAAGTAATGTCTCTGCTTTTTAATATACTATCAAGGTTGGTCATAACTTTCCTTCCAAGGAGTAAGCGACTTTTAATTTCATGGCTGCAATCAGCATCTGCAGTGATTTTGGAGCCCAAAAAAATAAAGTCTGACACTGTTTCCACTGTTTTTCCATTTATTTCCCATGAAGTGATGGGACCAGATGCCATGATCTTCGTTTTCTGAATGTTGAGCTTCAAGCCAACCTTTTCACTCTCCTCTTTCACTTTCATCAAGAGGCCTTTGAGTTCCTCTTCACTTTCTTCCATAAGGGTGGTGTCATCTGCATATGTGAGGTTATTGATATTTCTCCCAGCAATCTTGATTCCAGCTTGTGCTTCTTCCAGCCCAGCGTTCCTCATGATGTACTCTGCATGTAAGTTAAATAAGCAGGGTGACAATATACAGCCTTGACGTACTCCTTTTCCTATTTGGAACCAGTCTGTTGTTCCATGTCCAGCTCTAACTGTTGCTTCCTGACCTGCATACAGGTTTCTCAAGAGGCAGGTCAGGTGGTCTGGGATTCCCATCTCTTTCAGAATTTTGCACAGTGTATTGTGATCCACACAGTCAAAGGCTTTGGCATAGTCAATGAAGCAGAAATAGATGCTCTTCTGGAACTCCCTTGCTTTCTCCATGATCCAGCGGATGTTGGCAATTTTATCTCTGGTGCCTCTGCCTTTTCTAAAACCTGCTTGAACATCTGAGAGTTCATGGTTCATATATTGCTGAAGCCTGGCTTGGAGAATTTTGAGCATGACTTTACTAGCGCATGAGATGAGTGCAATTGTACGGTAGTTTGAACATTCTTTGGCATTCCCTTTCTTTGGGATTGGAATGAAGACTGACCTTTTCCAGTCCTGTGGCCACTGCTGAGTTTTCCAAATTTGCTGGCATATTGAGTGCAGCACTTTCACAGCATCATCTTTCAAAATTTGAAATAGCTCAACTGGAATTCCATTGCCACCACTAGCTTTGTTCGTAGTGATGCTCTCTAAGGCCCACTTGACTTCACATTCCAAGATGTCTGGCTCTAGGTCAGTGATCACGTTATCATGACTATCTTGGTCGTGAAGATCTTTTTTGTACAGTTCTTCTGTGTATTCTTGCCACCTCTTCTTAATATCTTCTGCTTCTGTTAGGTCCATACCATTTCTGTCCTTTATCGAGCCCATCTTTGCATGAAATGTTCCCTTGGAATCTCTAATTTTCTTGAAGAGATCTCTTGTTTTTCCTGTTCTGTTGTTTTCCTCTATTTCTTTGCATTGATCACTGAGGAAGGCTTTCTTATCTCTCCTTGCTATTCTTTGGAACTCTGCATTCAGATGCTTATATCTTTCCTTTTCTCCTTTGCTTTTCGCTTCTCTTCTTTTCACAGCTATTTGTAAGGCCTCCTCAGCAGCCATTTTGCTTTTTTGCATTTCTTTTCCATGGGGATGGTCTTGGTCCCTGTCTCCTGTACAATGTCACGAACCTCCATCCAGAGTTCATCAGGTACTCTATCTATCAGATCTAGTCCCTTCAATCTATTTCTCACTTCCACTGTATAATCATAAGGGATTTGATTTAGGTCATTTCTGCCAATAAAACCTCATTAGGTTAGGCTCTGGTAAAATAGTTCCTCTTGCGGAAAGGCCCTTTTTATGAGTAAAATACTCTTGACATTTTTTCAAAATGTCCTCTCTCCCTTCCCCCTGCTGAACAAAAGGGATTTTTCTTTGATGCTCATTGTGAGAACCTAGTTGGACTCTTGCGGGTAAAAGTCACAAAAGCATGGAACCACTTTAAGACGTGGCCTCCATGACCTGTTTAAATCTCAAACTTGTCCATCCTGAGCTTCCAACAATTTGTCAACTGTGGTTTAGGTTTTCCTACCCACATACTGTTTTCCACAAAGGCTTCTGCTCCTAGGTTTGTACCCAAGTAAGTTATGACTCTCTGTATCCTCCTGATTCTCCAATTTGGGGCACAGTGGCATGGTTTGCCATGTGACCTCAATTCTCTGACACATCTAAGGAGAGCTTTTGATTTTTACATTGTTGAGAACTTTTCCTTGTTGTGATGATTGAACTGACAACCTCCAAGCTCCTTACCTTCTGGACCAGAAATTGGAGGTATCTGAAATATTTGTTTTTAATACTCACGCTGAGAAGTTCAATCTGGTCTTCCACTGGCCTCATTAAAAGTTTCCTACTCATACTTGCTGTTTTCTTTTTTCTCACAAAGCCTTTTAAATCTTGTGTTTCTTTTTGTTTGTTTTGGTTAACAATAATCATTTCGTTCTTCAGTTCAGTTCAGTTCAGTCGCTCAGTCGTGTCTGACTCTTTGCAACCTCATGAATCACAGCATGCCAGGCCTCCCTGTCCATCACCAACTCCTGGAGTTCACTCAAACTCATGTCCATCGAGTCGGTGATGCCATCCAGCCATCTCATTCTCTGTCGTCCCCCTCTCCTCCTGCCCACAATCCTCCCAGCATCAAAGTATTTTCCAGTGAGTTAACTCTTCGCATAAGGTGGCCAAAACATTGGAGTTTCAGCTTCAACATCAGTCCTTCCAATGAACACCCAGGACTGATCTCCTTTAGAATGGACTGGTTGGATCTCCTTGCAGTCCAATTACTTTAAAACTATGAAAGAGTTTTAAAATTTTTAGATTTTTATTAAATCCATGCTCTTTCCTGGTGGCTCAGTTGTAAAAGATTTGCCTACAATTCACGAGACATGGATTTGATCCGTTGGTCAGGAAGATCCACTGGAGGAGTAAATGGCAACCCATTCCAGTATTCTTGCCTGGGAAATCCCACAGACAGACGAGCTTGGCAGGCTACAATCCATGGGGTTGCAAGAGTCAGACAAGACATAGCGACTAAAATAACAACAACAGCAATGACTCCATCAGGGATATGGAAACTATCATATCACACATAGAACTACTAACTAACCTAAATTAGTGGATTTTTAAGTTTACAGGAATATCATCATCACTATGCAATCAAAATAAGAGTGTAAAAATGTATTCATTTCCTCTTGAGTTGTCGTTATCTTCCCTATTTCTATGACTGATCACTTAGACTGTTGTGGCTGCTAATTGAATTGTATTTTAAAATATGTACTTTGTTTGGTTTAGTGGAAACTGTGAACTCTGCAGTTGATGACAAAATTATGTATCTAGTTTTCATTTTTTACAAATAATCTTTAAATATCAGCAGTCACATTTTTATAAACTGTAGTCTCACTGTCAGCACTTTCTCCTCAAGCAGCATGTTTTTCTCAATTGGAATTTCACACCTCTACACTCACTTACTTACTTCACCAGAGAGGATAATAAATATGATATAGAGCTCGAGGTTACTCCCTCACTTGGTTTGTCTTTTCATTTTTCATAGAAAAAGAAATAACAATAACTTTACCTAATATATACTAAGTAAAAAACCCTACTAATTAGTTGACAATGAATTAATTAGGCCAAGAATATAGCCGCTCTCTGCTCCTTGCCTCCCACTTATGGCATTAGTAATCCACTTTAAACATTTGATGAAACATCTTTTATCTAAAAGACTAATTTAGAAAGCATTTTTTAGAATGCTTGCAAAATGCTGTGTACATATTTAATCACTGACATTTCTAAAAGTTGCTATTTGTAAAGCTAGAACACAAGACATTACAAAAGTTCTTCAAATGTATTTCCAAGTTAGGACAAAATATTTAAATCATGTGTTTTAAAAGTTGATGATACTATCTCCCAACTTCTTTTTTTAATTCATTTTTAATTGGAGGATAATTGCTTTATCAGTTCAGTTCAGTTCAGTCACTCAGTCATGTCCGACTCTCTGCGACACCATGAATCACAGCACGCCAGGCCTCCCTGTCTATCACCAACTCCTGGAGTTCACTCAAACTCATGTCCATAGAGAGGGTGATGCCATCCAGCCATCTCATTCTCTGTCATCCCCTTCTCCTCCTGCCCCCAACCTTTCCCAGCATCAGAGTCTTTTCCAGTGAGTCAGCTCGTTGCACGAGGTGGCCAAAGTATTGCAGTTTCAGCTTTAGCATCAGTCCTTTCAATGAACACCCAGGATTGATCTCTTCTAGAATGGACTGGTTGGATCTCCTTGCAGTCCAAGGGACTCTCAAGAGTCTTCTCCAGCACCACAGTTCAAAAGCATCAATTCTTCGGCAATCAGCTTTCTTCACAGGCCAACTCTCATATCCATACATGACCACGGGAAAAACCATAGCCTTGACTAGATGAAACTTGGTTGGCAAAGTAATGTCTCTGCTTTTTAATATACTATCTAGGTTGGTCATAACTTTCCTTCCAAGGAGTAAGCGATGCAAAAAAGCAAAATGGCTGTCTGAGGAGGCCTTACAAATAGCTGTGAAAAGAAGAGAAGCAAAAAGCAAAGGAGAAAAGGAAAGATATAAGCATCTGAATGCAGAGTTCCAAAGAATAGCAAGGAGAGATAAGAAAGCCTTCCTCAGTGATCAATGCAAAGAAATAGAGGAACACAACAGAATAGGAAAAACAAAAGATCTCTTCAAGAAAATTAGAGATTCCAAGGGAACATTTCATGCAAAGATGGGCTCAATAAAGGACAGAAATTGTTTGGACCTAACAGAAGCAGAAGATATTAAGAAGAGGTGGCAAGAATTGCTTTATAATATTGTGCTAATTTCTGCTATATATCAACATGAATCAGCCATAGGCGTACACATGTCTCCTCCCTCTTGAACGTCCCTTCCACCTCCCACCCCATCACACCCCTCTAGGTAGTCACAAAGCACTGGATTTGAGCTCCTTATATGGAATCTAAAAAAGATGAATCTATTTGTAGGGCAGCAGTGTAGATGCAGACATATCTTCCAACTTCTCTCAATAATTGTCATGTGGGATAAATTAACCAAAAGCTGAATATATGGAACAATTAAAATTGCAGAAACATTAATACAATGCTATAAATATCCTCTCTTCTCATATAAAAGTTCTTGAGAATCAATGGCAATAGCTTCAGTTGAAACAAATCATGTCCTAGCATTGATGTGGATATATGTTTTCACAATTTAATGAATAGTTAACAGCTATGATTTTATTATTGGTAAAAGTAAGACTACATTTGTGTGTGTGTGTGTATGTGTGTGTGTGTAACATCAACACCTGTGAGACAGAAAACCAATAAAGAAACTAGAGATGATAAAGATTTATAGTTTGTACCACAGAGTTTTGCCATAGAGGGAAGTGACATAACAGAACTATTAATTGCTGAATATAACCTTCGTGCACATATCACTTTGGTCTGTGGGAATTCAAAGGGCTCATTTTAAACGAAAACTTCATTCCTGGAACAAATAAATAGGTCTTGATATTAAGACAGACTCAGCCAAAGGCATTCAGCTCTGCTAACCTTTAAGTCATGTGGTTCAGCATTGAATAAATTGCAGGTCAAATCTCGCCAGGAGCTATGCTTTGGACTTTTAGAAAAACAGAACTAAATTATTCTGTCCACCTTGCTGATGGCACTTCATGTCTGCTTGACCCAGGCACATGCCAAGCACTCAGTGGTCCATAAAGGTGAGTCCAAAGTCCCCTCTACTCCCCCGTTACCATGTCAATTACCTGGTTTTCCTAGCCATATGCTTATGTCTGAATTGCTCCTGTGTCAATCTCATTTTTTATTATTTCATAATAATAGCAGTCAGAATGAATGTTTACTTAATATTTACCATAGGCCAGTCTCCTAAGTGTTGTGTATGTATTAACTCCTAGTCTTCACTGTAACCCTTCAAGGCAGGTCTTACTATTTTCATCCTTTTGAAATTGAGCAATCTTCTGAGGTAAATTGTATTATTATACCTACTCCACAGATGTTGGTACTGTTAATATCTCTATTTTACAGATTAGCATACTGGTTGGGTGTCCTGCCAGCCTTGTAATAGTGGAGCTGTGAGACCAAAGAAAGAGCCCAGAGACAGCAACAGACATCAACAATTTATTGGATAGGTAACCTTACAAGTCTGAAGGAGAAGGTCCGGGAGTGATACCCCACCACATATGGCATGTGGCAGGCAGAACATGGCAACAGTCTTTGCTACCTGGGGGAGGAGGAGGCTATCATTTACAGGTGGAATTGATGTCAGGTTGACTCACCACTTACCAGGGAAACCAGTGGCTCCAGCAGGGGCACGCGCATAGTCAGTTACTAATTGAGGGTTGGTTAACCATGTTAGTGAGTCTTAGTTAGTTAGGGGTTAACTGAGCAGAGATGTGCAGAGAACAAGGAGCCATCCTGAATGGCCTGACCATGCAGTACTTTAGTATGGAGAGGGTAACCTCAAATGTCACATAGGTTGGTAAGTGACAAAAGAAGGGTTTGAATCCAGGCATTCTCTTCCCTGAGTCCCTGCTTTAAACTCCTTCACTGTACAGCCTCAGTCTTTCTGAAGACCCTTGGATGTTGTTGATTCACGATCTTCATGAGTTTGAGTTTCAGCTACTTTAATCAATCTGACTTGACTTTTAGTGTTCTGTTCTTATTTGAAATACAATTAAAATCATTCTTTGGAAAAACACAGGTCTGTTTTCTCTTCATACATTTTAGTCGCTTAGTCGTATCCGACTCTTTGCGACCTGATGGGCTCTAGCCTGCCAGGCTCCTCTATCCATGAACTTCTCCAGGCAAAATTTCTGGAGTGGGTTGCCATTCCCTTCTCCAGGGGATCTTCCTGATGCAGGGATTGAACTGGGTCTTTTGCACTGCAGACAGATTCTTTACCATCTGAGCCACTAGGGAAATAAAGCTCTCTCCTCACGGATACAATCAATTGCCAGAACTGTCAATGCGGATGAATGTGTGTGTTTGTATGTTCATGTGCATGTGTGCATGCATATGCAGGAATGTGCATGGGAGCCAAAGAAAGGATTTTAAAACTTAGTGCAATTTTGCCATAGTTTTCGTGTCGTTGAGCAGGCTCATTCCTCTGGATCAGGCATTCCTGGCATTAGAGTAGTAAAATAAAATATTTGTGTGTGGCTTTAGGAGTAAGGTACACAGTTCATTGGGCCTGTGATCTCTAGCTCAGGTAGGATTCCTGAAGGATTCAGCTGAGCTCGACACAGCTCTCCATGGGACTGCTAGCACTGATGACATTCAAGTGGTCATTTTCTAGGAGAATTCTTGCCTTTAAAGTCCTTATAGGCTTTGTCTGCTATATACTTCCTAGCTCCCGGGATCCATCTCAAGCTCTCTGAATGGCTTCACTGAAGCTTATGTTTTGGGATGAGAGGCAAATGTTTGCATGGAGAGTAAACTTGTAGCACTCCACTAACTGCCCAAGAATTTTTTAGAAAGGCAAACAAAACAATATCTTCTTACCATCACAATATTGGTCATCTTATACATTTGATATGAGCAACATCCTGTACATTTGATAGTCTCACTGTTTCTCAGCCACCTGAGAAAGCTTGAATTAAGTGTGAAAATATGCGGTTTTGTCACTTTCCTTTTTGACCTCTTGTTGATGAAAACATTCAAGTTAATAGCCAGATTCATGAACTTGCTGCTGAACTGCAAACACTTGCTTCTAGACTCCTCTCTGTAGGGGAAAAAAGCAAACCCTCATTTGTTTAAATCAGTGCCTGTTTGAGTCAGTCAGGCTGTATTACAGCCAAATCTGATTCCTAAATTCTGTACTAGCTATGAGATTTGGGGCAGATTCAGTAATCCCTCTAAACTTCTTTCCTTATTTGTAAAATAGAGATCGTACCAGTACTATCTGAGAAATATTTTAAAGATTAAAAGTATCATGCATAGGGTATATTTAGTACAGTTCCTGGTATAATGTGGTAAGTGTTAAAAAATGCAAGTTATCATTACTTATCTTCATATAAATATGAGCATTCCTTAAATCCAGCTTAGACTTTAAATCAGGAAAATATAGGCTATGATGGAGGGAAGTGGCATGTCTTAAGAAATTCCTGCAGCTACCTCAAAGTTTTCCTTGATATTCTGATTTCTAAAATGTGGAAGAAATGAAGATGCATCCAGGTAATAAACTTTAAAATCAGCCAAATCCATGTTAGATGAATAATTCTGTATAATAAGAGTTGGTTATTCAGATTAAAGGGGCTCATATCTTAAGTAAAAAACATATTGTAGGAGTTATTTGTATTCATTCTGATTCAAGGGGATTTTGTCATTTTTATATTCACTTTTGTGATTGCAGAAGTGATGTTCCAAAACTTTATTTATAACCCCAAATTTTACCTTCCAACAAATGTACACCTCAACAGATGGTAACTGCCTTGGTTGTGGCCACTTAAATTAAAATATATGCATGTGTACGCATGTGTGTCAATGAATATATGCCTATGGAATTTTACTTTGAAATCAGATCACTTGTCTATTAAAACTTAACCCCTTATGAAAAGGACTGAAATACCAGGTAGGAAGTGATTTTTATTAACCCTTAACAGTTAGATTTGACAATTTCTTTCATGTTTTTTAAAATTTTTCTTTGAATCTGTGATTTCAAATTCTACCTAGAGTTCTACCATGGAAACTTTGGGTCCAATATTTATATGTTATATCATCTTGCAGTCAAAGCTTTTTAAGACTTGTTTCTGCAGAGCTCCCTCTTCCTAAGTACTTCTTTTATATATGACCTGGCTTCTACTTAGGAAAGTGTTGTTTTTAGTTGGAAAAGTTTGCATATCGCTGCCAAGAACTCATGAATATTCCCATAATGTCTTCTGTTTCACCTCTAGGCCACCTAAATATATGTGTGTAGATGCATGATTCTTCCATAACACACACACGCAAACAGATTATGCTGCTAAGTCACTTCAGTCGTGTACAACTCTGTGTGACCCCATAGACGGAAGCCCACCGGGCTCCCCCTTCCCTGGGATTCTCCAGGCAAGAACACTGGAGTATAGCTGTTATTAAATCTTTAATTAAAGTAGTTGTTTGTTGTTGTTTAGTTGCTAAGTCATGTTGGACTCTGCAACCCCATGGACTGTAGCCTGCCAGACTCTTATGTCCATGAAATTCTACAGGCAAGAATATTGGAGTGGGTTGTCATTTCCATCTCCAGGGGATCTTCTCAACCCAAGGATTGAACCCAGATCTCTTACACTGGCAGGAGGATACTTTACCACTGAGTCCCTTGGGAAGCCCCCATCAAAGTAGTACTTAAGTTCTTTTATAATGAAAATTTGAATTTTCCTTTGATGCCTAAGATACCATATAAAGGATCATGTTATCTGATTCTAGATAACTCTGATTAGGTTTATGAAGATGGTCCACAGCAGGACCCACTTCATAGTAATGCAACCTACCCAGTCACAGAGCCCTAAATAACGTTTATTAATATTCTGTTGTCTCCAACTCAAAATTCATAATATTTTTTGAATGAGGGGCCCAGCATTTTCAATTTACAGTGCTGCTGCTGCTGCTAAGTCGCTTCAGTCGTGTCCGACTCTGTGTGAACCCATAGATGGCAGCCCACCAGGATCCCCCATCCCTGGGATTCTCCAGGCAAGAACACTGGAGTGGGTTGCCATTTCCTTCTCCAGTGCTTCAAAGTGAAAGTGAAGTCGCTCAGTTGTGTCCAACTCTTAGCAACCCCATGGACTGCAGCCTACCAGGCTCCTCCGCCCATGGGATTTTCTAGACAAGAGTACTGGAGTGGCTTGCCATTGCCTTCTCCATCATTTTACACTAGGCCCTGAAAATTATGTAGTTGGTTCTAGGCTCAGTTGGGCGTCCCCTGTAGCTCAGACAGTAAAGAATCTGACTGCAATGCAAAAAACCTGGGTTTGATTCCTGTAGATATGCTGGAGTAGGAAATGGAAACCCACTCCAGTATTCTTGCCTGAAGAATCCCAAGGACAGAGGAGATTGGCAGGCTCCAGTCCATGGCATCACACAGAGTTGGACAGGACTGAGTGACTAACACGTCACTTCACTTCTGGGCTCAGTACTTGACTTCTACTCAGCTGGAACTATAATTCCTGGTATAAGTTGATTTTCTAGAGGCAAAGTATTTAGCAGCAATGTTTCTCAATGGACTTTTGATTTCAGGAATCCAATGTTACATTAGCAAAGAAGTCACTAGTATTTTGGATTTGTACTAGTGTTTTATAATTGACTTTGACTTATACAGTAAAAATAAAGTTTATGCTTCTTCATATCTTTTAAAACTACTACATTTGTAGAAACACTATTTTATAGACAGACTCCCCACACTGCTCTTGTTTCTTCTACATATTTAAGAGTTATGATTAATTGCAACTGATATCTTAACAAATAGCAATATAATCAGTGTTTCAAAAGAGATAACTGAGCAATTTTCATGAGATTTAAATAAATCTCTTTTATTCAAACTAAAAATACACTGTGAAAATTGATATTGAATTTTGATCTTATAAGCTTTATTTATTCTTAAATTACCTTAAGTAAAACATAATATTTGAAAGATATGGATGGCTGTAATGCTGAAAATTTCTTTTTTGTATATGGAAAACTGATATATGATTGCTAGATATTGAGATCAATTTTAAGGTTCTATTTTTCTCTCAACCAACTTCTGAGTGAGATGGATTTGTTTCTTGGGAAATATGTGGTATAAGTCAACTAATACAGTACAAACCCACAGTGACTTTGTGTTTCCAATATTCTAAAGAATTCTAAGGGGTTCCAACAACTTCATTTTGATGGAGGTATAACTCCTTTAAAGTTTCAGTGAATAGTGATTGATGTGAACAGAAGTTAAGGTAATGTCAGTTACTTTGAATGACTACATTTATTCACAGACCCTTCTGATAAAACCCATCTCAAGCTAACAGGTAAAGGAAGTGATATGAAAGTGCTTTATAAGAACGTGCTATATGGTATTATTTTTTATTGGAGTATAATTGCTTTACAAAGCTGTGTTTGTTTCTGTTGTACAACAACATGAAACAACTAAATGTGTACATATATCCCTCCCTCTTGAAACTTCCTTTCACCCACTCCATCCCACCTTCTAGGTCACTACAGAGCACCAAGCTGAGCTCCTTGTGCTATTCAGCTGGTTCCCACTAGCTGTATACACATGGGAGTATATCTTACACATGGGCGTGTATATATGTCGGTGCTATTGTCTCAATTTGTCCCAATGCCCCTTTCCCAACCCTGTGTCCACATGTTCTTTCTGTCTGCATCTCTCTTCCTACCCTGCAAACAGTTTCATCTGTACCATCTTTCTAGATTCCCTACATATGTGTAAATCTATATGATAATTTTAGGAGTCAGTGTTTTATTTTATCCAAGTAAGGTGTTTATTTGGTTTTTGTTTGTTTATATGTCAAAGTTTTTAACATATGTTTTAAGGTCTATTTTCTATTCTCTATCAACAGCATGTTAGTCTCTCCCATATATAACAATTTTTCATTTTTGTTCTTCCACATATTTTTTTTCCTCTTCTTCCAGTGAGCTTCACCCTTTTAGCTAATTCATCTCCTGATGACTTTCCACACTTCCAAATTAATAATTTTTGCTCTCCCAGAAGAGAGGTAAAAGGCAGATGTTCTTTATTCATAAGACCATGATTCCCTTTGTTTTCTGTTTAGGAGGTTCAAATTAGCTATCACTCAGAGTTGATGCTAAACATTCCAAACAATACCCCTACATTAAGCAGAATTTTATTATCTTATTCTGTGTGACCTCTAATTGACCTTTCTGATATGCTCATTCTCAAGAAAGTGTTCCTTTTTAGAGGCATAAATTCTTTTGAGAATCTGATTAAAATAAGTCTTCTTTCTCATTTACAAATACTGCACATGATTTTGGGAGATGCATAACTCTGGAGGCCCATACATGAACCAAATAATATGAACACCTGCTCTAACTGATCAATTTCTCTGTTAAGGATATTTCACGGTGGATAGTTTTTCTAGAATTATTCACTTTTTGTCACCTATCTTTACTTTATACTCGGCTACCTTCTTTATTGCATCTTTGTTTTTTAAAAATGTCCCTTTCAGCCAATAACTTTTCTATTAAAATTGTCTGAACCTGTCTGAAGCATCGCAGTGATGCATAATTTTCAAGTTACATTTCTCTGATGTCATCTAAAAGGCCCTTAATTCTGAGCAAACTCTAGTTCTATTGAGTTTTATAAATGAAACAAAATAGATAAATTCATATTCAGCCAACGTGAAGTGAGTATATAGTATAGTACCTTATATCAGTTCAGTTCAGTCACTTAGTCGTGTCCGACTCTTTGTGACCCCATAAACCGCAGCATGCCAGGCCTCCCTGTCCATCCATCACCAACTCCCAGAGTTTACCCAAACTCATGTCCATTGAGTCAGTGATGCCATCCAACCATCACATCCTCTGTCGTCCCCTTCTCCTCCTGCCTTCAATCTTTCACAGCATCAGGGTCTTTTCAAATGAGTCAACTCTTCGCATCAGGTGGCCAAAGTATTGGAGTTTCAGCTTTAGCATCAGTCCTTCCAATGTACACCTAGAACTGATTACTTTTAGGATGGACTGGTTGGATCTCCTTGCAGTCCAAGGGACTCTCAAGAGTCTTCTCCAACACCACAGTTCAAAAGCATCAATTCTTCAGTGCTCAGCTTTTGTTATAGTCCAACTCTCACATCCATCCATGACCACTGGAAAAACCATAGCCTTGACTAGACAGATCTTTGTTGACAAAGTAATGTCTCTGTTTTTTAATATGCTGATTGCTCATAATAGGTTGGTGATAACTTTCCTTCCAAGGAGTAGGCATCTTTTAATTTCATGGCTACAGTCACCATCTGCAGTGATTTTGGAGCCAAAAAACAAAAACAAAAAACAGCCATTGTTTCCCCATCTATTTGCCATGAAATGCCTGGACCGGATGCCATCATCTTAGTTTTCTGAATGTTGAGCTTCAAGTCAACTTTTTCACTCTCCTCTTTCACTTTCATCAAGAGGCTCTTCAGTTCTTCACTTTCTGCCATAAGGGTGATGTCATCTGCATATCTGAGGTTATTGATATTTCTCCTGGAAATCTTGATTCCAGCTTGTGCTTCTTCCAGTCCAGTGTTTCTCATGATGTACTCTGCATATAACTTAAATAAGCAGGGTGACAATATACAGCCTTGATGTACTCCTTTCCTATTTGGAACCAGTCTGCTGTTCCAAGGCCAGTTCTAAATGTTGCTTCCTGACCTGCATACAGGTTTCTCAAGAGGTAGGTCAGGTGGTCTGGTATTCCCATCTCTTGAATAATTTTCCACAGTTTTTGGTGATCCACACAGTCAAAGGCTTTGGCATAGTCAATAAAGCAGAAATAGATGTTTTTCTGGAACTTTCTTGCTTTTTCGATGATCCAACGGATGTTGTTAATTTGATCTCTGGTTCCTCTGCCTTTTCTATACCAGCTTGAACATCTGGAAGTTCACAGTTCATGTATTGCTGAGGCCGGGCTTGGAGAATTTTGAGCATGACTTTACTAGCATCTGAGATGAGTGCAATTGTGTGGTACTTTGAGCATTCTTTGTCATTGCCTTTCTTTGTAATTGGAAGGAAAATTGACCTTTTCCAGTCCTGTGGCCACTGCTGAGTTTTCCGAACTTGCTGGCATATTGAGTGCAGCACTTTCACAGCATCATCTTTCAGGGTTTGAAATAGCTCAACTGGAATTCCATCACCTCCACTAGCTTTGTTCGTAGTGATGCTTCCTAAGGCCCACTTGTCTTCACATTCCCGGATGTCTGGCTCTAGGTGAGTGACCACACCATCATGATTATCTGGGTTGTGAAGATCTTTTTTGTACAGTTCTTCTGTGTATTCTTGCCACCTCTTCTTCATATCTTCAGCTTCTATTAGGTCCCTACCATTTCTGTCCTTTATTGAGCCCATCTTTGCATGAAATGTTCCCTTGGTATATCTAATTTTCTTGAAGAGAACTCTAATCTTTCTCATTCTATTGTTTTCCTCTATTTCTTTTCACTGATTGCTGAAGAAGGCTTTCCTATCTCTCCTTGCTATTCTTTCGAACTCTGTGTTCAAATGGGTATATCTTTCCTTTTCTCCTTTGCTTTTTGCTTCTCTTCTTTTCACAACTATTTGTAACCTTACATCAAAGGGAGTATAAAACTCAACCTGAAACGGTTTATCTCTAATAGTCACATTTATACTAATTAGTAATGCTGATATTTTTCATGACTGATATTAATTTAAGGGCTTCCCAGGTAGGACAGATTATCCACCTGCCAATGCAGGAGATGCAGGTTCGATCCCTGAGTGGGGAAGATCTCCTGGAGAAAGAAATGGCAACTGTTCCAGTATTCTTGCCTGGGAAATCCCATGGATAGAGGAGCCTGGTGGACTACAGTCCATGGTGTCACAGAAGAGTTGGACACAACTGAGATCATACATATAATATTATTATTTTCCCAATAACAGTGCTAAATATGTTATTACTATCTTTTTTCTTTACTGCCTCCTCCTCCTTCTATAACAAGTGACATAATTTCAAAGAGGTTAATTAAACCTTACTCAGTCACTACTAGAAAACTAATAGAAACTGGCTTCAAACACAGATTTCTGTGACTCCAGAGGCACATCACATCTTCTTTACCTCTTATTTACAATAGTAGGAGGGGAATGATAGGATCTATGAATTTATCCATTTATCCATCCACCCAGATACACATACAATTAGTAAGGCAGAAGAGAGAAAATGTATGAGATACATATGAGATTATGTGGGAATTAGGGGGAGCCAGGAAACACTTGGACTTTCTTCATGGAAAAAAAGGGCATTAGAAACATGCCGTGAATGATACCTAAAACTGAACAGGAAATAGTAGAGAAGAGTTGTGAAGGCTGAGGAACTTGTAGAAATGTATACATAGGGCATGATTGGCAGTTCTGCTTGGCTAGAGTAGAAAATGTGGAAAGTAGAATTAGGAGAGAAAATAAATGTTGGAAGGAGTTTTAGGCCAGATACCAGAGAACTTTGAATTCCAGGAATAGGGGTATGAACTTGTTTTAGCAGGAGTGAACAATGGAAGATTTTAAACAGAAAAAGGTCATCATCAGGACAGTGTTTGTACATGGCTCTGGTTGACAGGGAGCAGGGAGATTTGCCTTGTGTAGGGATGGAGATATGTGGTCATTCTTTTGGCCATATTTATCAAATTAAGACATAAATGATGACCTTCTCTCTGGAGAGAAGCCCTGTTATTGGAAAAATTATATAACTAATACAAAGAGAAACCTGACACTTCTCAGACTGTTCAGTGAGTTCTAGTCTTTTGTATAATGGCAGCTTCCACGTTCATTTCTGTTCCCTTTTTCTCTCATCTTTGTTTTTAATTCATTTTTGTAGGAACTGCATTCAGATGATTTTTTTTTAATATATAGGACCCTCTTCTGAGACATTACTTTGCCAACAAAGGTCCGTCTAGTCAAGGCTATGGTTTTTCCAGGTGTCATGTATGGATGTGAGAGTTGGACTATAAAGAAAGCTGAGTGCTAAAGAATTGATGCTTTTGAACTGTGGTGTTGGAGGAGACTCTGGAGAGTCCCTTGGACTGCAAGGAGATCCAACCAGTCCATCCAAAAGGAGATCAGTCCTGGGTGTTCATTGGAAGGACTGATGTTGAAGCTGAAATTCCAATACTTTGGCCACCTGATGTGAAGAGCTGACTCACTGGAAAAGACCCTGATGCTGGGAAAGATTGAGGGCAGGAGAAGAAGGGGATGACATAGGATGAGATGGTTGAATGGCATCACTGACTCAATGGACATGGGTTTGGGTGGACTCCAGGTGCTGGTGATGGGCAGGGAGGCCTGGTGTGCTGCAGTTCATGGGGTCGCAGAGTCGGACACAACTGAGCAACTGAACTGAACTGAACTTCTGCTGTTGTACTTTTGACACGGTTTCTCTTCCACTCACTTTATCACCCGCTGCTATGCTTCTATTCTTATGGTCCGAGATTTAAGAGTGTTGGTCCACATGTCAACTTCTCTTGGAAACAATAATATGCTTCATCATTGATTATTCTTACTTCTATGTACTCCTCTCTTCCTTCCTGATATCAGCCCACTTTCTACCATATATTTTCACCATCATATTCCATTTCTTCTCTGTGTGTTTCAGATTTCTTCATGAACTGTTGCACAATATGGGTGCCCTGATCTCTGTTGAGCCTTTATGTTTAAAGGATAGAATCCTGTTTAAGGGATAGAATCCCTGATTTCTGTTGAGCCTTCCTGTTTAAGGGACAGAGACTATGTGGGTAGGTGCAAGGGTTTAGGTCTACTGATGATTGTGCTGGTGTAAAGAAAGTACCTGTCCTGGCCAGAGATGGAAAGAGTTGATGGGTCCAAAAGTAGGATGCTCAGATTCTGTCAAAAATCAGGCAGGTCTGGACTACAGAATGAACAAGATCTTTAGGATCTTTAATGAGCATGAGTGCACAGGTAGTGATAAAGAAGAAATTTTAAAAAAAAATTTAAAAAGGGTAACAATAACCAACAAGCATAGTAGATGCTGAATGGTTTCCCAAGAGAGCTATAATTTATGTAGGGCTTCTTACTTGTTGATGGATCAGAGCTGCTTAAAGTTAAGTTTTGGGATTATCAGTCTTATTTATCTTGCTAAATTTCCCTGTCTCTTTCTTCTCTAGCTAGACTCAGGCATATCGTTCATCATTTGGGTAAAACACCACACTGGCATTATTTACAGATCTTGAAACATTTTCAGATGCTTCCTAGGGAATACATCTCCTTGGCAGATCCAGAAGAAAAAATTGTGTTTTCTCTAATCTAGATTTTCTGTAGCCAATGGTAACATGGTAACATAGATATCTCCATGATTTCTAGAAGAGTAGGTTATTACTTTCCTGTTCAAACTTGATTTTAATAAAGATGCTTATTTTATCAATGTGATTCACTATTCCTTCTCACATGTCCTTTCCCTTTCAAATTGTTTTTTGGACTATAGGGTTTAACACCTGGGCAATCATCTGAAAAATCTCATTCATGGAGTGAGAATTCATTGAATGGTTTCAAAGAGTGAACTATCATGAAATGGTACTGTATTATAAGGGGACAAATAATTCTATAAGTGTTTAATCCCTTACTTTTACACTCTGTCCCAGTATCTTAAGTCTCATTTCAGGCAAGAAGGAAAATGCAGATATACCAGGAAGAACTTGAAGTCTCTATGGTAGGAAACAGGTGTTAATAGAAACCATGACATTTTCTTAGACTTTATCAATCCCTTTATCAGAAATTAAAAGAAATGCTCAGAAACTGGATGACTTACCTATTTTACTTGTAAATGAGGTAATAAACTAGGCACATGAATCAAATAAGCAATAAATAACATGAACTGCATTAGCTAGTAGCTTTGGGGCCAAATGTACATAACTTCTCCCTCCACATGTGTTCTTTTCTTATTTGGCTTTCTTCAAGATGACATCCTTACTAATTCAGCAGCCTGACCACGAATCATGAAAATAGTTGGGGCCTCACAGGATGAGGCAATGAGGTCTACTTTTCCAAACAGATAAGATGGTGGAGCCATTGCCTGTTATCTTTATTAGTGAACTAAAGCCACATTTCCTGTAGTAACAGGCCTGATTAGGCCTAAAGGTATAAAACAGGAAGTTGAGGATTATGGTATACATAGTTCAGTTCAGTTCAGTCACTCAGTCGTGTCTGACATTTGGCGACCCCATAAACTGCAGCACACCAGGCCTCCCTGCCCATCACCAACTCACAGAGATTACTCAAACTCATGTCCATTGAGTCGGTGATGCCATCCAACCATCTCATCCTCTGTCATCCCCTTCTCCTTCTGCCTTCAATCTTTCCCAGCATCAGGGTCTTTTTCAATGAGTCAGTTCTTTGCATCAGGTGACCAAAGTATTGGATTTTCAGCTTCAACATCAGTCCATCCAATGAATATTCAGGACTGATTTCCTTTAGGATTGACTGGTTGGATCTCCTTGCAGTCCAAGGGACTCTCAAGAGTCTCCAACACCACAGTTCAAAAGCATCAATTCTTCCGTGCTCAGTTTTCTTTATAGTCCAACTCTCACATCCATACATGACTACTGGAAAAACCATAGCCTTGACGAGATGGACCTTTGTTGGCAAAGTAATGTCTCTGCTTTTTAATATGCTGTCTAGGTTGGTCATAACTTTTTCTCCAAGGAGTTAGCATCTTTTTATTTCATGTCTGCAGTCACCATCTACAGTGATTTTGGAGCCCCCCAAAATAAAGTATCTCATTGTTTCCATTCTTTCACCATCTACTTGAAATGAAGTGATGGGCCCAGATGCCATAATCTTAGTTTTCTGAATGTTGAGCTTTAAGCCAACTTTTTCACTCTCCTCTTTCACTTTCATCAAGAGGCTCTTTAGTTCTTCTTTGCTTTCTGCCATAAGGGGTCATCTGCAAATCTGAGGTTATTGATGTTTCTCCTGGCAATCTTGATTCCAGCTTGTGCTTCATTCTGTCCAGCGTTTCTCATGATGTACTCTGCATATACGTTAAATAAGCAAGGTGACAGTATACAGCCTTGATATACTCTTTCTCCTTTTCCTATTTGGAACCAGTCTGTTGTTCCATGTCCAGCTCTAACTGTTGCTTCCTGACCTGCATACAGGTTTCTCAAGAGGCAGGTCAGGTGGTCTGGTATTCCCATCTCTTGAAGAATTTTCCACAGTTTTGTGTGATCCACACAGTCAAAGGCTTTAGCCTAGTCAATAAAACAGAAGTAGATGTTTTTCTGGAACTTTCTTGTTTTTTCAGTGATCCAGCAGATATTGGCAACTTGATCTCTGGTTCCTCTGCCTTTTCTCAAACCAGTTTGAACATCTGGAAGTTCATGGTTCACGTATTGTTGAAGCCTGACTTAGAGAAATTTGAGCATTACTTTACTAGCATGTGAGATGAATGCAATTGTGTTTGAGCATTCTTTGGTATATATGAAGTGTCTATATATTTCAATTTTTATGTGTTCATAGTTAAAACAGTACAATATTTGTATGTTCTGATATTACGGGTCATATAGTCTATAAATAATTTTTAATAATCTGAAAACTATTTCACTAAAAATGTAAGTTTCTTTTTGAGTAGTTTAGAGATATAGAAAAACTTACTGATATTAAGAATTGTTAGTTATTATGATTAATAATACCATTAGCAGTTTAATTTCATAGGAACCACAAGTGTTATGATTTTGTAACTCCTTCCAAATAATTACTTATAAATCATATATTTTAAACTCAAATAATTTGAACTCAGTTACTTCTAAAATTCTTTAAATCAAAATTCTATTTGATACAATTCTTTGATTTTGCTGATTATAAAATATCAACTATTCAATTTAGAGAAGGATTTTATGATTAAATCTATGATATTTAATTATATAGATTACATGATGATAAATAAAGATATTAGTCTTAGATGAAAGAATTAACAATTATATTTTTGAGTAGTATGCTTCTTAATTTACTTCAGCTCCACAGTATTCCCTAATGGTAATAATTTAAGAAAAATCTAATCCATGTTTCTAGATCCAATCACATTTTTAATGAATGATCCAATTAAGAAAAAGTCTCACTAATGATATATCATTGGTAATTTTGAATATCTTATATTAGTAGGAGACATATTTCTTCTATATCTTCCTTGTTTTCTTATTGTTATTATGCTTATAGTTGTTACTGTCATTATTAGTTATCATAATATAATCATTTTATTTAGTACATGCCAAATAATTAAACCTTTTGATAATCTTTTTCCTTACAGAACACTTCAAAGTTTTAATGACTACAATATGCCTATATATTTTTTCCCATCCCAACCTTTGCTAAGTGCATAAATTTCTCAGCTACTTGAATGAGATGATTGCTCTGAATTATCTCCTTTGGGTTATAAGTTAGATAAAATTGGTCCAATAAAATTTTCATAAACCCATCTTTCATTGTGAATTCACCTGATTCAAGGCCTGTTAGCTGTTTTCTGTCACTTTCGATAATATGATTGTATACAACTCTTTGGTTTAGGGTTTTTCCCATTACTAAATATATTTGATGGGCATTTCCACAGGCAATTTAGTTTTTTATTTGTTTGTTGTATTTATTACTTTTCCACACAAGTTACCTCTAAACATTTCCAATGCACGCATTTTTTTCTGAAGTAAATTCTTCAGAAAGTCAAGTTGGAATGCGTACATTCCTTTCTCTTCTTGCTTCACTGCCCTCCTACACTGGCCCCCACACCTTGGGCTATGGGAAGGGGTCAGAGAGACACACATTACTGAGAGTAATTTATTCCAGTCCACCTAGTCAGTTGAAGCATTTCCTGAAGGAAGTTTTCATTCAGTTGATGCCCTGAAGGGTTAAGAAAACAGAAACCCATGGTATTACAGAGTTGCTGTTATGGATGTTTCCAAGGAAACCATACCAAGAATGTTTAAGTGTCTTGTTTCTCCCCAAACCCACCAGAATGTAGCTTGTTTGAGGTTTTGATGTCCTCTTAATTCTTGCCATAGCTGCTCTGTGGTAGGGTTTCCAGCAAAGTAGGGATCTCGTGGCTGCCAGAAGCCCTGGCTCACAAGCCAACCATGCTCTAGCTAAACTCAGTTCTCTGTCTTCCTCCTGAAGAAGTTAAGGACAATTCAAAATCAAATGGAGGTTGATTTTATTTTTTTAAAGTTTCTTTAATTAAAAAAAGGCCCAATTATGTATTATTTTTCTCCAACATGCACAGGAGCAGATCATTTAAATATTTCATCAAAAATTAATAATAAATGAATTTGAGTTGCCAAGATCATTAAAAGACTGAATCTATGTTGTAGATCAGATCATGCTGTTTTACAAGGTTTTTTAAGGAGCATGGGAGATGGGAATGACTTATTGTTTGGAGATTTCCTCTGCTTTAAGTGGCTATAAACAATTTCTAAGGTCATTGCATTTTTTTTTGGAAATTGTATACATCTAAGTGCTCCAAAGTAGCGATTAGATTGAATTTGACTTAAAATATTTTTATAATTAAATTCTAAAAAATATTTAAGACATTTTTAAAAAATATTTTCTCAAACGACATGAAGCCAAAAGAAACTTGAGTCATTTTCATTCAAAATGTATAAGGACAGAAAAATCCCTCTCTCCCTGTCTCTTGCTCTCCCATAATGCATGCTGGTATGCATATGTATATGATAGTTCTTTTTTATACATATGCAAAATACTTAAAATTATGCAATATACACGTTGAGGTGAGTACTTGTATTTATATTTGGATATCAAAATCAGTTAACCAAGTGACATCACATACATACTTCTATCATTCTTAAATATTTGCAAAGATAGGCAAATTAAAAATAATGTTTAACCCTCTCTATTCTTAGAAGTATAATATATAATTCTATATTTACAACTGCAATTATATACTTTATCCTATTCCATTTTAGCATCATTTATTCTATATTATGTATAACGTAAATGTATATGTTCTATGTATGTATACATTTTTGCATGTTTTATTCTATATTATGTATTACATGAATGTATATGTTCTGTGTACAGAGGACTTCCCTGGTGGCCCAGACGATAAAAGAATCTGCCTGTAGGAGACTCAGGTCCAATCCCTGGGTTGGGAAGATCCCCTGGAGAAAGGAATGGCAACCCAATCCAGTATTCTTGCCTGGGAAATTCCATGGACAGAGGAGCCTGGTGGGCTACAGGCCATGGGGTCACAAAAAGTCCCACATGACTGAGTAACTAACACTTTCACTTTCTTTCATATATTCTATATAGGATACATTTTAAATATATAACTGCACAATTGCTTTGTCTTCCATTTAATTTCTGTCTAATAAGTTTGGTTTATCATTTGTTACATTTTCCTTTATTCCTGGTCTGATAAAAATTGCTGAAGAAACACAAAAGTGTTGAATTTAACTAGGTGTTTGCTGTATGTTTATCTAAATCACTGTGGCTGAAACGTTGTCACTAGTATGTTTGGGGCAAACATTGATCATGTCCAGTAATAAGAGGCAGTGAGCACTATAGGAATCTTTTTTATTCATATCTGATCTATTCTTAAAATGTGTTGGATAGAAAAAATTCAGAGCACTACAGTTTGTATTTCATTATTTTTAATTGGAAAAATAATTTGCTCTTAGCCCACCTAGAATCTCTGGTAAATATCACTAAACACTCAAACAAATATACACACTACCCACTGAAGATATTACTTGTGTCAATTTTCCTATTGTTTAACTCAGTGAACTCAGCACATAAATTTGTATGCTGTAAATTGTGATAGCTGATACTACTTGATACTAATTATATTTCCTCTGCTCTTTAATGGAGCTTCTCTCTTGGCTCAGATAGTAAAGAATCTGCCTGCCGTGCAGGAGACCTGGGTTCAATCACTGGGTCAGGAAGATCGCCTGGAGGAGGGCATGGCTACCTACTCCAGTATTCTTGTCTGGAGAATTCCATGGACAGAGGAGCCTGGAAGCCTACAGTCCATGGGTCCCAAAGAGTCAGATACAACTGAGTGACTGACACTGTTCTTTAATGTTTGAAGCACATGTAAACAAGCAATGAAGCAAGATGCAAAACTTGTATATTGAATGCAAATAATGTAAACACACTGAAATAATCAATGTTAAGGAAATAAACAAGAAGCTTTGGAGGTTTTTTGAAATACCTTTTGCCTTTTCCTAGAACAATTTTCATGCAGATTGAAATGAGGCAAATTGGCCGCCAGCCAAAAGCCAGCAACCACTACATCTGTCTTTTCCTTATTTTTATTGAATCACTGAAATGAGATGCAGTAAAGAGCCATGTCTCTTGGTTTGGGTTCCCCAGAAAGCAAATCCTGAGATGAGGACTTGGGTGAAGGTAGTTTATCTGAGAGCTGATCCCAGAAAGAGGAAGTGAGGGAGCAGAGAAAATGAAAGAGGGAAGCCAATAGAAGACTGTGTTCTAGACATTACTGCTGTGGGCAAAATGATTTAATTCTCTAGAGAAGTTTGCAAGAATTGAATGCAGAATAATGGGAAGCAAGAGACTCCTCTCAGCCACCTGTCAGGCTCCCTTGCCTGAGGGTAGACTGTCCAGAGGTTATTTACTCAGGCCTGTAGTGAGCCAATGGGCTTTTGGAGCTGCTAAGAAACTCCTGGACAGAAAACCAAAATGATAATGCAGTCAAGGCTGTGAGCATAAGTGTCTGAATCAATGGTCAATGTCTAGGCCAGCTACAGCTGAGATCAAAAGTGGCTATGGGTGCAGAGGCAGAGTATCTCAAGTGGTGGTTACAACTGCATTCTATCGAGGCTTGCACTCAAATCATGCTGCTTTGCAGACGTTCATACTGTCTCATCTAATGCATGAACTTGATTTCATTTGACTTAATTTGCAATCACAAGCATTCTCACAGCACCAAGATCTAAGTTTCTGGAAAACTTTCAATTGCTGGTAATGAAAAAGAGAAGGGTGACTGTGCTGCTCAAGCTTGATTTTATGGAAAATCTTAGAAGGCTCACTTTCAAAATTATCTAAAATAATTTCATTTCACCAATATTTCCTTAAGAAATAATGGGTTTTTTAAAATGTCATATTATTTTTTAATATCAAATAACTTTGGCTTAACTAAACCATTAAAAAGAGACTTAGTACTTAAAGTTAGCAATAATTTTTATAGTTTTATCATTGGAAGGACTGATGCTAAAGCTGAAACTCCAATACTTTGGCCACCTCATGCGAAGAGTTGACTCACTGGAAAAGACTCTGATGCTGGAAGGGGTTGGGGGCAGGAGGAGAAGGGGACGACAGAGAATGAGATGGCTGGATGGCATCAGCAGCTCGATGGACATGAGTTTGAGTGAACTCCGGGAGTTGGTGATGGACAGGGAGGCCTGGCATGCTGTGATTCATGGGGTCGCAAAGAGTCGGACACGACTAAGCGACTGAACTGAACTGAACTGATATTTTAATCACTTTTGAAATTTAAGAAGAATTTTTCACAAAATTTCCAAGCTTATTACTTATGCTTAGATTGAAAAGTGAATCTTTTTTGAAAAAAGAAGATATCATTTTTCTCCCTAGGCCCTTGCTTAAGCTGTATTTTAGGAACTTTCCTTTCCTTGGTTCTACATTTCTTAAAGATTCCTTAGCCTGTGACTTTTTATTACAACAGGTATACTCTGCTGTTTGAAAATTTGCTTTATGCCACTGCATTTTTATGAAACAGCTATATTAGTACCTGTTTTTGCTAACTGAAAGAAATCTAAAGAGTGGTTTCATTTTACCAAAAAAATGGAAAAAGCAAAAATAGCATTCAGGATCTGTAACTGCTTGATTTAAGCCATTCTGGTTTATGTAATGTTTCATAGGAACACTCTGCTTTCAGATAGCAAGGAAATCCTGTATCCCAAGGCTAAACTTTTCTTGAGACTACAAAGTGTTATTAAAAAAATTTAAAAGTACAGGCAAACCTTGGAGATATCACAAGTTCAATCCCAGACTACCACAGTAAAATGTTGCAATAAAGTGAGTCACATGAAGTTCTTGGTTTCCCAGTACATGTAAAAGTCATGTTTACATTATACTGTAGTCTATTAAGTGTGCAATACTATTATGTCTAAAAATGTGCACTCTTTATTTTAAAAATACTTTATTGTTAAAATATGCTGGCCACCATCTGAGCCTTCAGCAAGTTGCAGTGGTAACATCAAAGAGTACTGGTCACAGACCACCATAGCAAATATAAAAGCAAGGAGTAAGTTTGAAATACTGGGAGAGTTACCAGGACGTGACACTGAGACACAAGTGGGCAAAGAGTGTTGAAAAATGGCATCAGTAGATCTGCTATATGCAGAGTTGCCACAGTCCTTCAATTTGTGAAAAGTACAGTACCTGTGAAGCACAAAAAGCAAATCACAATAACACAAAGATGCCAGTACTGGTTTTAAGTTTACTTTCTAAAATTTTTAGTTTCAAAAGCAGACATAAATAGTGTCATTCTCTTTCAACCAGATCATATTTAATCAAAATTTTAAGCACTAAATCATGAAATATACCAAGCTCTTATGTCTAACTATCTGTCTGTACATATATACAGGGCTTCCCAAGTGACTCAGTGGTATAGAATCCACCTGCCAATACAGGACACGTGGGTTTAATCCCTGGGTCAGAAATATCCCCTGGAGTAGGAAATGGCAACCCACTCTAGTATTCTTGCCGGGAGAATACAATATACAGAGGAGCCTGGCGGGCTACAGTCCATGGAGGGTCACAAAAACATCGGATGACTTAATGACTAAACAGCAACAATACATATATGCAAGATATTTATAATATTGCATAGAAAATAAGATATTAATATATATTTATATATTGTGTTTAAATTATCTAAAATACAAATATATACATCTATAATGCACATGTATTTTAAATAATTTTAACACATTAAAATTATAGGGACTTCCTTATAGCTCAGATGGTAAAGAATCTGCCTGCAATGCAGGAGACCTGCATTCAAACCCTGGGTCAGGAAGATCCCCTGGAGAAGGAAATGACAATCCACTCCAGTATTCTTGCCTGAAGAATCCCATGGACAGATGAGCCTGGTAGGTTACAGTCCATGGGGTCACAAAGAGTCAGACACAACCAAGTGACTAACACACAACACATTAGTAACACTACAAGTGTTTTTCACTTTGACAAATTCTCTTATTGGTGAAATAGAAATTTCCTTACCATTTAAGACATGGTAATAACAATTACACTTAATATAGTACAGCTTTTAAGAATCTAAATTCATGATACGGTAGCTTTAATTCTTCTTCCATCTACCCCTTCATAATCAGATTTAATTTGGGGAGATTTACTATCACCAAGGCTATGGTTTTTCCCGTGGTCATGTATGGATGTGAAAGTTGGACTGTGAAGAAAGCTGAGCACTGAAGAATTGATGCTTTTGAACTGTGGTGTTGGAGAAGACTCTTGAGAGTCCCTTGGACTGCAAGGAGATCCAACCAGTCCATCCTAAAGGAGATCAATCCTGGGTGTTCATTGGAAGGACTGATGCTAAAGCTGAAACTCCAATACTTTGGCCACCTCATGCGAAGAGTTGACTCACTGGAAAAGACTCTGATGCTGGGAAAGGTTGGGGGCGGGAGGAGAAGGGGACAACAGAGAATGAGATGGCTGGATGGCATCACGGACTCTGTGGACATGAGTTTGAGTGAACTCCGGGAGTTGGTGAAGGACAGGGAGGCCTGGCATGCTGTGACTCATGAGAGTCGGACACGACTGAGCGACTGAACTGAACTGAACTGTTAGTTATAGCGCATAAAATCAAATGTTGGAAAGTGAAATCTTTTCATTAAAGCAGGTTTTTGCTGAAGAGAAACCATTGGAGCATTTAATTCACCACTGTCATATGTCTAGGGAGTCTCCACCTCTGGACTCAGAGACTGGAGTGGCAATGCCCTGGGGTTGTGACATTGCACTGAGGAATTCTGGTGGCTTCTTGGTACCCTGAAGGGCAGGGGTGAAACATACAAGTGGCTTCTTGTTACACAGATGGTTTAAAACTTATATGAAGAATAATTGAGTTTATTTCTTCTCAACTTCCCAAGTGCCAAGCTTTGTGCTTTTGTTCGTTTGTTTTTAATGATAGCTATAATTTTTCCAAAGTACTGATGGAGAGATTGAAGTCTACATCAACTCTGAGGAGTAAGTGTTTGGTCTTAAGCTTTTGGGAGTTTTTTTTACAGAAACCAGAGAAGAATTCCCCCATCCTCCACTCCAAAATTTCTTATTGAGTCATCGGTGTCTGATATTAGCAATAAAGGATTTTGTTTTACTTGTATAAATCTCATCAACACAGTGACATCAAATCCCCCTCTGGTTAGGATGGGATTTTTCACTGATAAGATATCTCCCGGAGCCATAAAGAAAAACTATAATTAACATTCCAGCACAAAGGCTATGATTGATTTACCCTAGCTCAATGAATACATCTGTAAAGGTTGTGAGAAGAATTGATTATGTCATAGAGCAGAGTGTATGTAATAAAAATATTTTACAGTTGATTTCACATAGAAAAGCAGTTCCTGGTATCACACGTTAAGGAAAATACTAGTCCATCCATCAGAGAAGATGTTGTTATATATGCCAGGGTCACAGTCATACTTTGACCTATGCGATAATCATATCCATTGTTTTGTGTGTCACGTAAAATGCCCAATCTATTTACAAAACAGTGCAGCATTTGTCATTCTGCTGAAATTTTAGCTATTTTTTCCAAATAAACAAACTTCAGACCCTTGAGACTTAAGAATTTTAATATGAATTTGTACAGTTGTTTCCTGTTTTTAATGTCATATAAAAGCAGTTCAGTCTTCTGTGTATGTCTCTGTGTGTGTGTATGTCTCTCTGTGTGTGTGTGTGCACATGTGCATACACTAAGTCACTTCAGTTGTGTCTGACTCTGTGGGACCCTATGGACTGTAGCCCACCAGGCTCCTCTCTATCCATGGGATTCTCCAGGCAAGAATGCTGCAATATGCCCTCCTCCAGGGGATCTTCCTGACCCAGGGATCGAACCCATGTCTATCATGTCTCCTGCATTGGCAGGTGGGTTCTTTACCACTAGCGCCACCTGGGAAGCTCTCAGTCTTCTAGCGAATTGTAAAACTTTATAATATCTAGTAGAAGAGAACAGGGAATCCCTTGCTCATTCAGTGGTTAGGACTGTGCTTCCCCTACAGGCAGCACAAGATTCATCTCTGGTCAGGGAACTGAACTAAGATCCAGCATGCAGCCCAGCACAGCCAAAAACAAAATAGATGTTTCTGATGGATGGCCAAGTACTTTCCTCAAAGTGAGATTCCAAAATAGAAAACAAAGTAAAACAAACAAAACCAACAAAACAAAGCAAAAATAGATTAGAGTAGAGCCCTTTTGGACACAGATCCAGTACTATGCTTGGTAGTCTAAAATGTGTTGGTGGTCTATTCCCTAAATTTTGTCTGACTCTTTATGAAGACTTAAATCTGAAGAGTTATGGTGGCCTATATTTTGAATCATTGCATTCAGTGCCTTTAAAAGCAACCCTTTCTTAATCAAACATTTTTACACTACAAGTTATGGTGCTACCAACCAGAAGCTTGGTCAGCATATCTTATAAGGAACTCTGTAGCATTATATACCCAAAGAAAACATTCTTAGAAATATTTTCAAGTTGGAGTCTTTCCACAGGACAGATGATTGACTCTTTGTGTCTTGTTCTCATAGCTAGCTGCTTTCTTCTCAACCCAACCAACTCAAATTAACTGGAAACTTAATTCCTATCTATGCTTCCCTGGTGGCTCAGAGGTAAAGAATCCACCTTCAGTGCAGTAGACATGGGTTTGATCCCTGCATCTCAAAGATACCCTGGGTAAGGAAATGGCAACTAACTCCAGTATTCTTGCCTAGAAATCCCATTGACAAAGGAGCCTGGTGGACTACAGTCCTTAGGGGTGGCAAAAGAGTCGGACATGACATAGTGACTAAACAACAATAAGCTTCCACTGGCATTACTCAGAATCAATCTGAATTCTCCTTCCGCTTCCACCCTCTAGCAGAAAGTTTTGTTTGAGCTTTGTTTTCCTTTTTTGTTCTTTTTTTATTTTTTCTTACTTTATTCCACCCTCCCCTCACCCCGAATCTGCAATGTGTTTTTTGTTCTTGTAAGCACAAATGGCTTCATCTATCCAAGCCCAGGAATGTAAAATACAGCAGCTGTTTATTTACTCCATACTACTGTACAAGCTTCTAGGAGGCCACATGGAGAAGTTTTGAGCTACAGAGGGGACCCTGTCTATTCTAAACAGGAATTGAGGGCAACTACATCTTGTTAAACATCAAGGCCTCCTTTTTTCAACCCTGCTGCCCAATGAGGTCAGCCTTTATTCAACAGGCCCCCAAACAGGTATGGGGCAGCTCTCAAACTCGAGCTAGCTCAGTCTTCCAAAGATCAAAATATGGAAAGAAGAAAAACTATAATGATTTTGGAATCCTCCCATAAACCTGCCCCCAACTTGTCTGAGTTTTTACTAAAGTCACTATCTTCTTTGGATTTGTCCCTATCAAGCAATTAGTGGGTTGTTCAGGGTAAGAGTAGAACCTTATGCTTCTTTCTTCCAATCTCCAGGGGCTGGAAAGAATGAGCTTCTCCCTGCTATTCTTCCTATCTGGAACTCCCTTAAGTAAACTCTATGGTTTATTTAGCTAAGTCTGACATCATCTTTCATCCAGATCTTTCCTGTGAACACATTTTCTTGTTACGTCTCTTAACAACCCTTTCAGACTCTGAGGTGATAATCCACAAGGGTCTCTCTGGGAAGCAGAAGGATACAGATGTTCAATGATTTAAAGGAGAAATAAACTGCATTAACATAGTATAACATTGCAGCAATATCTTCTCTATTGCCTACTACAATTGACATGGATTCTGGTGTACAATATCATCTACTATCAATGCTGTAACTTTCATTCCAGGTGGAGAAAAGATCAGCCTCCCCTTAGAGTCATATCAGAACATGGGCACCTACACAAGTGGCAGTATTTAATGGAAAAGATGAGGATGATCTTCTGACAAAGCATATTTTCATATGGGGCAAGGGAATGATAAGTGAGTTCAAATTTAGACTTTTGGCGTTGTCTTCAAATAAAGTTTTACACATTCCTAGACTTTTTCCCAGTTTGAAAGATGTTCATCATCACCTTAAAGCTTTTGTCTCTAAAGCTAAGTAAAATACACTAAATGTTCGGTTCGGTTCAGTACCTCAGTCATGTCTGACTCTTTGCGACCCCATGGACTGCAGCAGAACAGGCGTCCCTGTCCATCACCAACTCCCCGAGCTTGCTCAAACTCATGTCCATCAAGTCAGCGATACCACCTAACCATCTCATCCTCTGTCATCCCTTTCTCCTCCCACCTTTTATCTTTCCCAGCATCAGGGTCTTTCTCAATGAATCAGTTCTTTGCATCAGGTGGCCAAAGCATAGGAGTTTCAGCTTTCAGTCCTTCCAATGAATATTCTGGACTGATTTCCTTTAGGATAGACTGGGTGGATCTCCTTGCAGTCCAAGGGACTCTCAAGAGTCTTCTCCAACACCACAGTTCAAAAGCATCAATTCTTCAGCACTCAACTTTCTGTATAGTCCAACTCTCACATCCATACATGACTACTGGAAAAACCATGACTTTGACTAGATGAACCTTTGTTGGTAAAGAAAAGTCTCTGCTTTTTAATATGCTGCCTAGGTTGGTCATAGCTTTTCTTCCAAGGAGCAAACTTCTTTTAATTTCATGGCTGCAGTCACCATCTGCAGTGATTTTGCCCCCCGCCAAATAAAATCTGTCACTATTTCCATCGTTTCCCCATCTATTTGCTATGAAGTGATGGGACCTGATGCCATGATCTTAGTTTTCTCAAGAGACTCTTCAGTTCTTCTTCACTTTCTGCCATAAGGGTGGTGTCATCTGCGTATCTGAGGTTATTGATATTTCTCCTGGCAATCTTGATTCCTGCTTCTGCTTCATCCAGCCCGGTATTTCTCATGATGTACTCTGCATATAAGTTAAATAAGCAGGGTGACAATATACAGCCTTGACAAACTCCTCGTGACACCCAATAAATGCAGCACACCATAAGGTGATAATTTTTATAATATTGAAATGTATCCTATGACTGAATATGCATATTGCATTATATATGTTAAAAAGTGTTAATGTACACTTTATATATATACTACAGTTTCAAAGCTCTGTCACTTTTAAAATACATTTAGAACTTCAAAACCTGTAAGTGACTCAGGTGCTCTGAAACTCAGAGAGGACCTATTATCAGAAATCTTCACATTGTAAAGGTGGATCAGTGACTTTGCCCTCAAATCCAAGTTACTTATATTTTACTTTATAAAATGTTTTAAAGCATAAATCATCAGGACCATTTCAGCTGAGTTATCTATTTTGATAGAGAGATAGGCACATAGAAAGTTATTAAAAATGCATATTGGGTAAATAATGTTAGGTCCATTTGCTTCTGCAATTTGTCTGGAACAACACTGAAGAGTGAATTTTATTTCATATCATCTGCTTGTTTTTAAACGTTTAATTGAACTTGTTACAATATTGCTTCTGTTTTAAGTTTGGGGGGAGATTTTTTGGCCTCAAGGCATGTGGAATCTTAGCCCCATGATCAGGGATTGAACACACATTCCTGCACTGGAAGGGGAGGACTGTCAGAGAAGTCCCAAGAGTGAATTTTAAAATGTAAAAAGGCACTTTTTCATTCTGATAATGCAAATGTGACTTGAAAATGAGAAAAACATTAAATTTAAAATAAATTACATTAATCAGTTTAATAAATTACAAGTTTCCATTTTTATCTTTAAAAGAGGATTAAAGAGTGCCTTATAATTTTACTTCTCTGTTTCCAATAAATCCAAGAAATCCACTTTCAAATACAGAGAAGTAAATGGAAGAATAAAAATGGGTGCATTGCTGAAATTTTTAAAAATTTTAGATATTTGCCTCTTTGTCTTGGACACTAAAAAATTCAGCTGTGACCTTACTTAATATTGACTAAAGAAATGCATATAAGGCTTATCAAATTCAAGCAATCAGGTAGTCTTAAAACCTTGCAACATCAAGTTCATTTTATATGTTCAGTTGAACCTAAAATATTGAAAGATCTCAGATCTTTCTTCCCCAAAAAGATAAGAATAATAAAATAGTAATAACTTTAGGTATGACAACAAAAACACAAGTGATAAAAGATAAATAATTAGAAAATTGAATGTAATCAGAATAAAAATGTTTGTGCTTCAGAAGACACCATTAAGAAAGTGACAAAACAACCTGCAGACTGGGAAAAGTACTCTCAACTCATAATTCTAACAAGATGCTCATTGCAGAATATAGGAACTGCTACAAGTCAATAATAAAAAGAAAATAACCCAATTAAAAAATGTACAAATGATTTAAACCACATTTCTTCCAAAAAGATGCACAAAAGTCTAAAAGCAGATGTAAAGACACACATCATTGGTCATTAGGAAATACTAATCAAAACCATGATAAAATTCCATTTTTCACCCATAAGAATGGTTCTAATAAAAAGAATAGACAATGAAAAGTGTTGGTTAAGATTTGGAGCAATTGAAACCCTCATACATTATTGGTAAGAAAGTAAAATTACACAGCCAATTAAAAAAAAAAACTATTTGGCTATTCCTTTCAAAGTTAAGCAAGTCGCTTCAGTCGTGTCCGACTCTGTGCGACCCCATAGATGGAAGCCCACCAGGCTCCCCCGTCCCTGGGATTTTCCAGGCAAGAACACTGGAATGCGTTGCCATTTCCTTCTCCAATGCATGAAAGAGAAAAGTGAAAGTGAAGGCGTTCAGTCGTGTCCGACTCTTCGAGACCCCATGGACTGCAGCCTACCAGGCTCCTCCGTCCGTGGGATTTTCCAGGCAAGAGTACTGGAGTGGGGTGCCATTGCCATCTCCGAATATCACACTTAGGTATCACCAAAAAGAAAAGAAAACATATGTACACACAGTGACTTGTATATAAAGATGCACGGTAGCACTATTCACAGTAGCCCAGAAGTATAATCAACTCTTATGTCCATTACTGATGGATAAACAGTGTGGTATATTTGTACAATGAAAGACTAGGTCACTAAAAAGGAACATGATGGACCTCAAAAACATTATACTCAGTGAAAGCAACCAAACACACACACACACACACACACACACACACACTGTACAATCCCATTTATATAATATGTCCCTAAATGGTACATGTACAAAGACAGAAACTAGACTCCATTCATTTACGTCAGAAGTGGGAATGGACAGTGATTGTAAATGACTGCAATATTTCTTTTTAGAGTGATGAAAGTGTTTTTAAAATAAAATTGTAAACAACAGTTGTTCAGTTCAGTTCAGTTCAGTTGCTCAGTCGTGTCCGACTCTCCGCGACCCCATGAATCACCGCACGCCAAGCCTCCCTGTCCATCACTCAAACTCATGTCCACAGAGTCGGTGATGCCATCCAGCCATCTCATTCTTGGTCGTCCCCTTCTCTAAATATATTAAGAACCATTGAATGAACAGTTAAAAAGTGAATTTTATAGTCTATGAATTATATCTCAATAGAGCACTTTGAACTTTTTTAAAGACAAACTGGACTGTTTGAAAGGACAAGAACATCTATAGAGACACGGGTTCGATCTCTGCTTACGAAGATTCCACATGCTGTGGGCAATAATTAAATAAGTAAATTAGCTTAAAAATGGCAGAGTTGTCATAAATAATTTTCAATATAATTCAACAGTCAGTTAAATCTCAGACTATTATGGTCAGGGATTGTATTAAAAGTACTACCCAACACCCCCCTCCCACAACATATCCCACAGCCATAAAAACCAAACAAGTTTTGTCAGGCTGTCAGTATGTTGTAGGTTTGATAGAGAAAGGATCAGCATAGCAAATGAAGATCATTTGGACTGCTTTGTGTGTGTGCACATAGAACTTTCCATGCATTTTCCCCCCTTTCATTCTAACAGAAGCTTTGCAAAACAATCAAAATGATGACTTCTGATTTGCCTCTGTTTTCCTCTACCAGGATAGGTTTAGATGACACAAAATATAATTCTAGTGACAGGTACAGGAAGATGACTTCACATCACCTCTTAAATGTGTTCCCTCTTGCCTCTGCTCCCTTAACTACCAGAACTTCCTGATCCAATCCAAGTTATCCTTTGAAGAAATCCCATTAACTTCTTACAAAGACCATCCCTGACTAGTAAAATCTAGCGGACTCCCCTTGGGTGCTGAGGTTCTCTCTGGTGGAAAAAAGAAACGGAATCTAAACTGAAATCCTCAAGATGCCACCATCATTTTAGTATTCAGCCTGCAAAGTCGGCATGTGCCTGAGCACACATGTCCTCAAATACAGGCTCCTCAGTCCTGCTCTTCTACCCTCACCAGTACCTAAAATATCATCTCTTTCCTCTCAGGAGGCCTGGGGGACCAGGCAGGGAGAGCTGAGATTCAGTCTCTAAGTGAACGTGTAGCTCAGCCTTGTTATTCAAGGGCAGGCACTACGAGAATGTGGTATGTTGGCTGAAACACTTTGTTTGTTTAATTTCTCAGAGTTCAGTGAGGTCATTTTGTCATCTTCCCTGTGTTTTCTGTATTTTCCAAAGAATTGCCAGCTTCCAACAACACCCTCTTTCTTCCCATTGGAAATGGAAACACGTCCTCCGCAGGAATTTTCCACTTAGCACATCCAGCTTCCCTCACTGGGGCCTCAGCACACCAGTCTGCAATGCTGTATTTCTTTCCACTGCAGTTTGACGTTTTTTGAGCCAGCACAATGAGTTGTATTCAGTCATTCTGAGTCCTCCCTCCCCTTTCTACATCATCTTTTTTTTTTTTTAATAATGCATACTTTCGAGCAATTTCAGAAACAGAGCAAAGGCTTTTAAGCAACATTAAGTTTAATTAGTTATGTCACTGTCGCAAAATCTGAATCCTTCGGAGTCCCCCTCCCCCCATAATTTCGCCCACGTTACAGCCCCCTTTCTCTTGGCAAACACATTAGGACAAACCTCACGGTCCATATACTTTGTGCTTGTAATTCTTTGCCTTCGCAAATTGTTTCCTTTGAATAATATTTACAAACGACATATCACTGCCTGACACGATGATAAGAGGGGACCCAGATTGCTTATAATCGCAGCTGTAAACAAGAGATGGGAACACGCGCAGGAAAGTGTTCACTGTGCCGTCTGGAAGCTGCCGGCTTAGCAAATGCTCGCAGCTGAGCGCAAGCTGGGGCGCTACACGCCGCCGGAGACCCAAAAGCCGGCCGGGGGAGTCCGCGGGGCCATCCCAAGTCCCGGGCGGGGGAAGGAAAAGGGAGGAATTTCGGGGGTCAGAGAAAGGCCGCCTCCATCGGAAAACAATGCGTGCCTTCCAGAAAGCAAAAAAAAAAAAAAAAAAAGGCAGCGCACGCGAACGCAGCTGCCTGCGGGAGCCCGTGCCGCGCGGGCGGGGCGGAGCCTCCCCCGTCTGGCAGGGTGGTAGCGTCTCAGACAAGCCGGGTCCCCGGGGGTCACCCCCGGCGCAGGGGAGGGTGTCTCCAAAGGAACGGGGCTTCTGCTGAGAGGGGAAGAAGGGAGGAAGAGGGGGATTTGTTCTAGCCGGGAGGGTGGGCCTCAGGAAGAAAGAAGCAAAAGCAGAAATAGATTGATGCTTTGCAGGACACCTAGGGTCTTTCTTTCAGCGGGTATTACTTCCACTTTTAGGCAGGAACAAGAGCTGGGAGGAAAACAGCGGCACGGGCTGACAGCTCCGAGGTGATCAAAGGAGAGAGCGTGAATGGCTTGCTCTGCCAGCCTTTTATTAAAAAAAAAAGAGGGTGCTCCCGGGCCACTTGAGGCGGGGGAGAGGGGATTAGGATCAAATGGAGAGAGATCGGCTTCATTTCCTTTATTCAGAAGGGAAAAATGCATATATATATATATATATATATCTATCTTTTTTTTTTTTTTAAAGAATGCCATCCATTACAGGACCCATTTCTTCCCAGAGACAAAATACACATCTCTCTCTTTCCCCTCCCAACCCGCCCCCGCCCCCCGAAACACACACACACACATAAAGAAAGAAAACTCCACTCTTTCTGTTTCCAAATGTCTCTACCTCTGACTTGTATCATCAACGCTGGATGGTCCATTGGAGGGTATTTTTATGCGGAGACGCCCCCCTTTGGGGAAGGTAGCAAACTTTGTGTGAGTTTAATTAACCTCGGAAATAAAGTTTACAGCTCTCCTGGGATTTGGGTAGAACTTCCCTTTCCAGGGATAACAGGGCAAACGGTTAAAATGAGCTTCACTGATGCAAGCGATCTCCTGTAGTAAAAGTGACGACCCCCACGGCTTAGGGGAGTATTGCAGGGGGGTTTCTAACATGGAAAAGACCACAGATGTTTAATTAGCATGAACATGGCTGTTGATCTCACAGCAAAGATGAGGATGATAGGCTTCAACCCAGCATAGAAAGTGCACCCTCTTCAGTTAGAGAAGTTTGATGTATCTAGAGATACAATGAAGCTGGGGGTCATGCATGAAATGGGAAATACCTTCTTATAGGATAATGATTTTATTTTGCCTGAGAATCAGTTACATATATACTCAAACTTACAACAGCTTTTATCAGCTAATGCTTTGGGAGATGGGGGAATTGAACAAGCAAACTAGTTTTTATCAAAATTCCCTTTTTGACATATCCACACCTTAAACCCTTTCTTTGATCATAGATTAGTTACATTTTGTTATTTTTTTAAGAGAAAGATGCTTTTGAATTGTGGTACCGGATAAGACTCTTGAGAGTCCCTTGGACGTTAAGATCAAACCAGTCAGTCCTAAAGGAAATCAACCCTGAACACTTATTGGAAGGACTGATGCTGAAGCTGAAGCTCCAGTACTTTGACCACCTGATTGCGATTAATTGGAAAAGACCCTGTTGCTGGGAAAGATTGAAGATAAAGGAGAAGAGGGTGGCAGAGGATAAGACGGTTGGACAGCATCAGGGATTCAGTGGACATGAACTTGGGCAAATTTGCAGAGATAGTGAGGGAAGGGAGGGCTGGTGTGCTGCAGTCCATGGGGTGGCAAAGGGTCAGACACTACTGAGCAAATGAACAACAACAGCATCATGTGCTTTTTAATTTATTTTTAATTGGGGGAAAATTGCTTTACAATGCTGTGTTGCTTTCTGCCCTACAGTGTTAATCAGTCATAATTAGACATGTATCACCTCTCTCTTGAGCCTCCCTCCGCTCCCCCCAACCTACCCCTCTAGATCATCACAGAGCAGACTGGGCTCCCTACATTATATCGCAACTTCTCACTAGCCATCTTTCTCACCAGTGTCTTTGTCCATTCGACCTGTTCTCTCCTTCCCCTTCTATGTCCACAAGTCCATTCTCTATTTCTAGGTTCAACAATATCATTTTTCTAGATTCTATATGTATGCATTAATATGTGATGTTTGTTTTACTCTTCTGACTTCACAGTGTATAACAGGCTTTAGGTTCATCCACCTCACTAGACCTGGCTCATTCTTTTTTAATGGCTGAGTAGATTCATGGGGTCGCGGAGACACAACTGAGCGACTGAACTGAACTGAGCTGAAAAGACTCTGATGCTGGGAAAGGTTGGGGGTGGAAGAAGGGGACGACAGAGAATGAGATGGCTGGATGGCATCACTGACTCTGTGGACATGAGTTTGGGCGTGCTGTGATTCATGGGGTCGCGGAGAGTCGGACATGACTGAGCGACTGAACTGACCTGAACTGAATGTTCCATCGCATATTTGTACAACACCTTCTTTATCCATTCGTCTGCCTATGGGCATCAAGGTTGCTTCCGTGTCCTAGCTATTGTAAATACTGCTGCTACAAACATTAGGGTGAGTGTCTTCTTCAATTATGGTTTTCTCAGGGTCTATGCCCCATAGTGGGATTTCTGGGTCATATGGTAGTTCCTTTCCTTGTTTTTTTTAAGTAATCCTCATATTGTACTTCATAGTGGCTATATCAATTTATATCCCCACCACCAGTGCAAGAGGGTTCCCTTCTCTCCACATCCTCTCCAGCATTTATTGTTTGCAGATTTTTTTGATGATGGCCATTCTGACGGGTGTGAGCTAATATCTCCTTGAAGTTTTAATTTGCATCTCTCTACTAAGTAGTGATGTTGAATATCTTTTCACATGCTTATTGGCCACTTGTAAATAGTTACATTTTAATATACTTTTTTAAACATAATACTAGGATTCAATCAAAGATAGGCACAGCAGGGCAGTTCAGGATTTTTTTTTAGTATTAGAATAGTGATCGTCAAGATGAGCTTTTTGTTTAAGAGTTCTTTAACTTAATAACTTTGCTCCAATATTAGGAAGATTAATAAATATTTTTTTTTGCTTTTCAGTTAAAGGATATGTTTATATTATAAAAATATTTTTATGGTGCAGTGTTGTACAGATTAAATTATGAAAACTTTCCATGAACTCCCACTTATTCCCTTCCCCTGAAGTAGCCACTCCTATGTTATATTCATCTAGACTATGTAAAATATTTTTCCATGCATATATGCATACATGCAACCATATAAATTTAAAAATAAATTCAATCATACTATATGTATTATTGTATGAATTTATTTTTCACTTAATATAGCAAGGAGATCTTTCTTAATTAGGACCTATACATCAATCTCATCTTTGAACTACTGGAAAGCATTTCATGGTTTATTATTACTCTACTGATACATAATTAGGTTATTTCCACTTTTTTTTAGTATTATAAATAAACCTGAAACTGACAATTTCAGAAATGATTGATCATATATGCTAGCATTTTTGTAGGCTAGATTGGAATTGTCAGGCCAAAGAATATGGCAATTTAAAATTTAGAGATACTAACATATAGCAAAATGGCTGTCTGAGGAGGCGTTACAAATAGCTGTGAAAAGAAGAGAAGCGAAAAGTAAAGGAGAAAAGGAAAGATAAGCATCTGAATGCAGAGTTCCAAAGAATAGCAAGGAGAGATAAGAAAGCCTTCCTCAGAGATCAATGCAAAGAAATAGAGGAAAACAACAGAATAGGAAAAACAAGAGAGCTCTTCAAGAAAATTAGAGATTCCAAGGGAACATTTCGTGCAAAGATGGGCTCGATAAAGGACAGAAATGGTATGGACCTAACAGAAGCAGAAGATATTAAGAAGAGGTGGCAAGAATGCAGAGAGGAACTGTACAAAAAAGATCTTCACGACCAAGATAGTCACGATAACATGATCACTGACCTAGAGCCAGACATCTTGGAATGTGAAGTCAAGTGGGCCTTAGAAAGCATCACTACGAACAAAGCTAGTGGTGGTGATGGAATTCCAGTTGAGCTATTTCAAATCCTGAAAGATGACGCTATGAAAGTGCTGCACTCAATATGGCAGCAAATTTGGAATACTCAGCAATGGCCACAGGACTGGAAAAGGTCAGTCTTCATTCCAGTCCCAAAGAAAGGGAATGCCAAAGAATGCTCAAACTACCACACAATTGCACTCATCTCACACTCTAGTAAAGTCATGCTCAAAATTCTCCAAGCTAGGCTTCAGCAATATGTGAATCGTGAACTTCCAGATGTTCAAGAAGGTTTTAGAAAAGGCAGAGGCACCAGAGATCAAATTGCCAACATCTGCTGGATTATGGAGAAAGCAAGAGAGTTCCAGAAAAACATCTATTTCTGCTTCATTGGCTATGCCAAAGCCTTTGACTGTGTGGATCACAATAAACTGGAAAATTCTGAAAGAGATGGGAATCCCAGACCACCTGACCTGCCTCTTGAGAAACCTGTATGCAGGTCAGGAAGCAACAGTTAGAACTGGACATGGAACAACAGACTGGTTCCAAATAGGAAAAGGAGTATGTCAAGGCTGTATATTGTCACCCTGCTTATTTAACTTATATGCAGAGTACATCATAAGGAACACTGGGCTGGAAGAAGCACAAGCTGGAATCAAGATTGCTGGGAGAAATATCAATAACCTCAGATATGCAGATGACACCACCCTTATGGCAGAAAGTGAAGAGGAACTCAAAGGCCTCTTGATGAAAGTGAAAGAGGAGAGTGAAAAGGTTGGCTTGAAGCTCAACATTCAGAAAACGAAGATCATGGCATCTGGTCCCATCACTTCTTGGGAAATAGATGGGGAAACAGTGGAAACAGTGTCAGACTTTATTTTTTTGGGCTCCAAAATCACTGTGGATGCTGATTGCAGCCATGAAATTAAAAGACGCTTACTCCTTGGAAGGAAAGTTATGACCAGCCTAGATAGCATATTAAAAAGCAGAGACATGACTTTGCCAATCAAGGTCCGTCTAGTCAAGGCTATGGTTTTTCCCATGGTCATGTATGGATGTGAGAGTTGGACTGTGAAGAAAGCTGATCACCGAAGAATTGATGCTTTTGAACTGTGGTGTTGGAGAAGACTCTTGAGAGTCCCTTGGACTGCAAGGAGATCCAACCAGTCCATTCTAGAGGAGATCGATCCTGGGTGTTCATTGGAAGGACTTATGCTAAAGCTGAAACTGCAATACTTTGGCCACCTCATGCGACGAGTTGACTCACTGGAAAAGACTCTGATGCTGGGAAAGGTTGGGGGCAGGAGGAGACGGGGACGACAGAGAATGAGATGGCTGGATGGCATCACCGACTCGATGGACATGAGTTTGAGTGAACTCCGGGAGTTGGTGATGGATAGGGAGGCCTGGCGTGCTGTGGTTCATGGGGTCGCTAAGAGTCGGACACGACTGAGCGACTGAACTGAACTGAACTGAACTGAACATATTATATTCAAAAAGGACACAAAACAATTTATATTCCCACAAGTTGATTACCATTTTCACACATTCTCAGTCACTGTTTATCATGATTTTTTTAAAAGGTTTTACCAAGAATCTAAACAAAAATAATGTCAAATTGATTCCTCATTTGCCTTTTGTGATTACTTATGAGTCAGGACAAGTTTTACCTTCCTTGGTTATTTGTATTGTTTCCTGTTACTTGTCTGTTTAGAGCTTTTGACATCTCTCTTTGGATCTTTTTCTTTATGATTCCTAGAAATTCTTTTTAATGAGAGGCTTTGTTTCTTTTACGCAGTGTAGTAAATGCTTCTTCCAGACTTCTGTTTATCTTTTAACTTTAATTATGGAGACTTAATCCTAAAGATGTCTGAAATCTTCTGTAGCCAATCTGTCAGCCAATCCTTTTATGAACTCCGGGTGGTATCCTGATTAAAACTGAATAAAGATTATCTACCTATGTTTTGTATATTAGATGGCAGACTAACTCTCTAAAATAGCTTGTATTTCTTTAAGACCATGTTAGATTGAAATAAATGTACACTGTATCAACAAATCAAACGGGCTCTGCATTCATTTGTTCCCTCTACCAAAGCACTGTGTGTATTTTCTAGTGCATTTAAATGAAGACCTTTCAGTAAATGGGTCCACAGAGCTCTGTGGCGTGCATGGAGGGTAAGAAGAAAACATCAGAATAATTAGTTATTAAATAAAATTCATCAGGCCTCATTGGGGTTTTTGGAAAAGTTAATGTATACAAGATTGGTTTTCTCATAAGATTCTATGACATAAGCTATTTATTTTGGTAAATAAATGATAGTGTTATTTTTCTTTCTCCCAATGTAGAACACATCTTCTCTATAAAACCAGGAAAAGAGGTGCCCTTTGGTGCATTGGGGCTTCCCTGGTGGCTCAGATAGTAAAGAATATGCCTGCAATGCAGGAGATGAGGGTTCAGTCCCTGGATTGGGAAGATCTCCTGGAGAAGGGAATGGAAAACCCACTCCAGTATTCTTGCCTGAAAAGTTCCTTGGACAGAGGAACCTGGTGGGCTACAGTCATGGGGTCACAAAGAATTGGATATGACTGAGTGACTAACACACTTTGATGGAACACGTTAGTGTCAACAGCATCACTTGACATTTACTAGACCTACTACTGCAGGGGTTGAAACAGGGAGGAATCACCAAAAATAAATAGCACATATATAAATAAACATTCTGGCATCACCCCAGATATCATGAATAACAATCGTGGAAACTGAGGCTCTGGAATTTCTATTTTGGGGATCTTGCCAGAGTGATTCTAATGCCCACAGAGTAACACTGGGAACTAGATTCTCCGACTTACCTGGAGAATGTAGACTTTTTTGGTTTCTCTCTGCCATAATGGTCTTCTAAATTATTTTCTAAATCCTTGTTGCTTGCTATATTATTCTATTTTTCTCAAATTTAATAATACCACCATTACCTGAAAATCATTATCTGAATATCCACACTCTCATGAATTGTGTGACCATGTTTTGATCTCAGCCTAAGGGCTTTCCTTGTGGCTCAGACAGTAAAGAATCTGCCTGAAATGCATATGACCCTAGTTCGATCCCTGGGTCAGGAGAAGGAAATGGCAACTCACTCCAATATTCTTGCCTGGAGAATTCCATGGACAGAGGATCCTGGTGGGCTACAGTCTATGGGGTCACAAAGACACAACTGGTTGGCTAACACTTTCACACTTTCACTTTATCTTTACCGAATCATCATCCACTCTAACCTCATTTTCCTCTGATTTGTTAGCCCCAGCTTACAGCTCAAGATCTCCATTCTAGTTTCCTATTACAGAAACTGTTATAGTTTTCCCACCAACTAAAATTTGCCTTTCTTTTCTTATGTCTTCTTGCTCTTCACAATCGTTTCTGCAGGGCTCTGAGTTTCTGAATTTCTACAAAGCTCTCAGGTTGTGCGAGTGTTGCTGGCCTATGGACCATACTTTCTGAGTATGATGATGCTAGGGTGTTTCACAAGTTTTTCAGGTGACTATGAAGTCACCAGAGATAGTGCCAGGATTCAGGGTACAGAATTATACCATAAAGCAGGGCCAGCATCTTTGAAAACCATGAGACAGTGACCAAGACATCATTAGATTTTAGAAAGGAGGAAGAGTTTCAAAAGGAGTCCAGAAGAAAAATTTTGGCAGTGGGGATGGAAGAGCATGTTAATCCATCTGAACTAACACATTCTGGTTGACTGAAGGAAGATAAGTGGTTGTCACTAGAGAAGAAAACCACAGCTTAGAGTTGGGTCAGGTTTCAGCGAAACCAAGGAAAAAGACAGAATGTTCTATGGGGAGTCTTGAGGATATTGGTAAGCTTGGGGAGGGAAAGTAGGGGCAGTGGTAGCTGAGTCTTGGAAACAGAAGCATACAGCAGAATGTTGATGAAAGTATGGAAGGGATGGAGAATTTAGAGATTTATGTATACAAGAAGTTACCTAACAAGGTCAGTGTAGTGGATACTGTGGTGTATCTTCCAGATGTACTCTACATCTTAGGACCCAGGCACTGTATCTTTTCTGCCTATCATCTATATTTTTGCTTATTGCAGGGAGAGGATGAAGCCTACAATACAGTGAATATAAAGAGATTTCAGGGTACACTCTTTGCAAGGGATAAAAAGGAAGACCTATACATTTCTTAAAGATTCAAATGAGAAAGCAATGTAGCAATAGAGACTGGGGACTAATAGCAATACTTAACCCTTTATCAAATGTGAGGTACTATTGACAGATGCTTTAGGTTCTTTATTCTGTGTGATAACTGTGTGTAGTATGCTCTATTTTCCTAATACTTATTTCCAGATGAAGCTACATAAAGATATTAAGTCAATTAGCACCTAGCAGATAGGATAGCCAGGATTAAGCCCAGATTATCTTGCTTCCTGAGTCTGCATTCTTGATCTGGAGAGGACAGTCTCTGAAGGCCTTTGCCTAAAAGTCAACATCAGAAAGATGATTCTGGCACCAATTTTGCTCCAATCAAGATGCTTGTGATATTGCAAAAATTCTTAATATTTCCCAGTTCCTTTCATTTCTCTGTTCAGGAGAAGAATGAAGTTTATTTGCTTGCTTTTTTGTATGTGCCTTTTATTTTAGAATAGTGAGCCCAGAGTTGTATGTATAGTTATGGAAAGTGCTACAGAAAGTGGGAGGCTGCATAAACTGGGATTAGACAGAATGTTTTTAACAAGTGTATTTTTATAACTTTTAATCTAGTCTGTTTCTCATTTATAGTTTAACAATACTAGCTCAATCAGAGACGTGAACTTGGTATTATTAATTTTTCAGTTCAGTTCAATCACTCAATCGTGTCTGACTCTTTGCGACCCCATCAACCACAACATGCCAGGCCTCCCTGTCCATCGCCAACTCCCAGAGTTCACCCAAACCCATGTCCATAGAGTCGGTGATGCCATCACATCAGTCCTTCCAATGAACACCCAGGACTGATCTCCTTCAGGATGGACTGGTTGGATCTCCTTGCAGTCCAAGGGACTCTCAAGAGTCTTCTCCAACACCACAGTTCAAAAGCATCAATTCTTTGCCACTCAGCTTTCTTTATAGTCCAATTCTCACATCCATACATGACCATTGGAAAAACCATATTCTTGACTAGACAGACCTTTGTTTGCAAAGTAATGTCTCTGCTTTTTAATATGCCGTCTAGGTTGGTCATAACTTTCCTTCCAAGGAGTAAGCATCTTTTAATTTCATGGCTGCAGTCACCATCTGCAGTGATTTTGGAGCCCCAAAATTAAAGTCTGTCACTGTTTCCACTGTTTCCCCATCTATTTCCCATGAAGTGATGGGACCGGATACCATGATCTTAGTTTTCTGAATGTTGAGCTTTAAGCCAACTTTTTCACTATCCTCTTTCACTTTCATCAAGAGGCTCTTTAGTTCTTCTTCACTTTCTGCCATAAGGGTGATGTCATCTGCATATCTGAGGTTATTGATATTTCTCCCTTTGATTCTAGCTTGTGCTTCCTGCAGCCCAGCATTTCTCATGATGTACTCTGCATATAAGTTAAATAATCAGGGTGACAATATACAACCTTGATGTACTCCTTTTCCTATTTGGAACCAGTCTGTTGTTCCATGTCCAGTTCTAACTGTTGCTTCCTGACCTGCATACACATTTCTCAAGAGGCAGGTCAGGTGGTCTGCTAGTCCTATCTCTTTCAGAATTTCCCACAGTTTATTGCAATCCACACATTCCAAGGCTTTGCATAGTCAATACAGCAGAAATAGATGTTTTTCTGGAACTCTCTTGCTTTTTCAATGATTCAGCGGATGTTGGCAATTTGATCTTTCCTCTGCCTTTTCTCAAATCAGCTTGAACATCTGGAAGTTCACGGTTCACATATTGCTGAAGCCTGGCTTGGAGAATTTTAAGCATGACTTGACTAGCGTGTGAGATGAGTGCAATTGTGCGGTAGTTTGGGCATTCTTTGGCAATCATTGCCTTTCTTTGGGATTGGAATGAAAACTGACCTTTTCCAGTCCTGTGGCCACTGCTGAGTTTTCCAAATTTGCTGACATATTGAGTGCAGCACTCTCACAGCATCATCTTTCAGGATTTGAAATAGCTCAACTGGAATTCCATCACCTCCTCTAGCTTTGTCCATAGTGATGCTTCCTAAGGCCCACTTGACTTCGCATTCCAGGATGTCTCGCACTAGGTGAGTGATCACACCGTCGTGATTATCTGGGTCGTGGAGATCTTTTCTGTACAGTTCTTCTGTGTATTCTTGCCATCTTTTCTTAATATCTTCTGTTTCTGTTAGATCCATACCATTTCTGTCCTTTATTGAGCCCATCTTTGCATGAAATGTTCCCTTGGTATCTCTAATTTTCTTGAAGAGATCTCTAGTCTTTCCCATTCTATTGTTTTCCTCTATTTCTTTGCACTGATCACTGAGGAAGGCTTTCTTATCTCTCCTTGCTATTCTTTGGAACTCTGCATTCAAATAAGTGTATGTTTCCTTTTCTTCTTTGCTTTTCACTTCCCTTCCTTTCACAGCTATTTGAAAAGCCTTCTCAGACAGCCATTTTGCTTTTTTGCATTTCTTTTTCTTGGGGATGGTTTTGATTCCTGTCTCCTGTACATTTTTAAACTTAGTTTGAAGTAGGCAAGTGAACTTAATAAGATTATTCTTAAGACGTACATTTTCTGAAAGTAAACATAGTTATGAATCAAATAATAATGTAACTGATTCAGTAGGGACAAAAAAAGAGTTTGTGCCGGTTTTAACGGTGGATCCATATCTGAAGACTTCCCTGGTGGCTCAGAGGGTAAAGTGTCTGCCTGCAGTGGGGAGACCAGGGTTCGATCCCTGTGTCAGGACAATCCCCTGGAGAAGGAAATGACAACCCACTCCATTACTCTTGCCTGGAGAATCCCATGGATGGTGGAGCCTGGTGGGCTACAGTTCATGGGGTCGCAATTAGTTGGACACGACTGAACAACTTCACTTATACTTTCACTTTCCATATCTGAGAGTAAAGCATATAGACAGGATTAAAAAAGTTCACGTACTTAAATCTTATATTTGCAAACCTGAAAAACCTGATGGTAATATTAAATAATGCTCACTTACTAATGTTATATTTGATAAATTTGGAGGAATTATGTAGTTCCTCATCCTTAGTTTATATACCCAAATCTATATCTATCTTTGTATTTTTTTACTATGCGGTGTGTATTGTATCTGAGTGTATTAAAAATGAAAAAATAAACATATGTTCATATCTAAATTTTAATAATTTTGATAGAATATAGGCAGATCTTTAAAATGTGAATTATTAAAAATAATTCTGAGTCATTAGAAGAGATCTTCACAACTATTCTTTATTTAATCAACTGTGCATGAAAAATTATAAAATCTAGTTTGTAAAGATTTTAAGAGCTTCCACTTTACAGTTTCAATTATTTCAGCGAGTCCAGACAACAGATTGTATAAAAGTCAAAACCAAGTCATGAAGACATTCACTGAACAATGTAGTTTACATTTGGGATATATAAAATGTATCCAGATCCAGAAATAGTAAGAGAATAGGCAGATTTTACAATAAGAAAGATGATAAATAGACATAAAGAAGAACTGGCAAAACAGAGACAGATAATCACAAGCCAAGTGGCTTCAGTTGGATAAATTCCTACCTTAACCAATTGTAAAAATAATAAATATCATTTAAAGAGTTAAGTTATAGTGAGAACAAAGAATCATGAGAAATAGACATAAAGAAAAACAAACAAATGTTGGGTAGAGGGGTTGCAACATATAATCAAATGAAAGAATAATGTATAAATAAACACCAAGAGTCCCTTGGACTGCAAGGAGATCCAACCAGTCCATTCTAAAGGAGATCAGTCCTGGGTGTTCATTGGAAGGACTGATGCTGAGGCTGAAACTCCAATACTTTGGCCACCTGATGCGAAGAGTTGACTCACTGGAAAAGACTCTGATGCTGGGAGGGATTGGGGGCGGGAGGAGAAGGGGACGACAGAGGATGAGATGGCTGGATGGCATCACCGACTTGATGGACATGAGTTTGAGTGGACTCCGGGAGTTGGTGATGGACAGGGAAGCCTGGCATGCTGTGATTCATGGGGTCGCGGAGAGTCGGACACGACTGAGCGACTGAACTGAACTGAACTGAAACACCAAGAACAGCAATGAAGCTGACATAAGGGATATTCATGATGGATGAGGCACTGTTTGGGGGTATCAAGTATGTTCTATGTGACGGGGCAACATTTGGGCAGAAATAGGAATGAAAGGGAGATGAAAATCATGTTGATTTCTGGGAAAGATCCTGTGCTGAGAAAGCTGTAAGTTCAAACTTCCTCAGTCAGGTGTGTCCACATGCCTGGTGTTTTCATAGAGCAAATCAAGAAACCCATGGGTCTGATGTGGAGTTAATAAAAAGAGTTGTAAAGCATAAGATGGGAGATGAGACTGAGGGTAGACACTAGGAGATAATGATAGGAGTTGTCATTTTAGTCTCATGAACTGGAAAACAACTGGAGGGCTTTCAGGAGTGAAAAGACATTATCTGAAGTAGGTTTTAACAGAATTATTCTAGTTCTAATGTGGAAAATGAAGCTTAGGGGATGAGGGCAAAGGCAGGGTGGGGAGGGATCAGGAAGTTAATGGAATTATCCAGACAAGAGATGATAGTGATGTGGCTGGGATAGTAGTTGAAGAAGTGGTGGGAAGCAGTAGATTCAGTTCAGTTCAGTCACTCAGTCGTGTCCGACTCTCCAGGACCCCATGAATCACAGCACGCCAGGCTTCCCTGTCCGGGGTTCACTTAAACTCATGTCCACAGAGTCAGTGATGCCAACCAGCCATCTCATTCTCTGTCGTCCCCTTCTCCTCCCGCCCCCAACCTTTCCCAGCATCAGAGTCTTTTCCAGTGAGTCAACTCGTCGCATGAGGTGCCAAAGTATTGCAGTTTCAGCTTCAGCATCAGTCCTTCCAATGAACACCCAGGACTGATCTCCTTTAGAATGGAAAGGTTGGATCTCCTTGCAGTACAAGGGACTCTCCAGAATCTTTTCCAACACCACAGTTCAAAAGCATCAATTCTTTGGCGATCAGCTTTCTTCACAGTCCAACTCTCACATCCATACATGACCACGGGAAAAACCATAGCCTTGACTAGACGGACCTTGGTTGGCAAAGTAATGTCTCCGCTTTTTAATATACTATCTAGGTTGGTCATAACTTTCCTTCCAAGGAGTAAGCGTCTTATAATTTCATGGCTGCAATCAGCATCCCCAGTGATTTTGGAGCCCAAAAAAATAAAGTCTGACACTGTTTCCACTGTTTTTCCATCTATTTCCCATGAAATGATGGGACCAGATGCCATGATCTTTGTTTTCTGAATGTTGAGCTTCAAGCCAACCTTGTCACTCTCCTCTTTCACTTTCATCAAGAGGCCTTTGAGTTCCTCTTCACTTTCTGCCATAAGGGTAGTATCATCTGCATATCAGAGGTTATTGATATTTCTCCCAGCAATCTTGATTCCAGTTTCTGCTTCTTCCAGCCCAGCGTTCCTCATGATGTACTCTGCACATAAGTTAAATAAGCAAGGTGACAATATACAGCCTTGACGTACTCCTTTTCCTATTTGGAACCAGTCTGTTGTTCCATGTCCAGTTCTAACTGTTGCTTCCTGACCTGTCTACAGGTTTCTCAAGAGGCAGGTCAGTGGTCTGGGATTCCCATCTCTTTCAGAATTTTCCACAGTTTATTGTGATCCACACAGTCAAAGGCTTTGGCATAGTCAATGAAGCAGAAATAGATGTTTTTCTGGAACTCTCTTGCTTTCTCCATGATCAAGAGGATGTTGGCAATTTGATCTCTGGTGCCTCTGCCTTTTCTAAAACCTGCTTGAACATCTGGGAGTTCATGGTTCACACATTGCTGAAGCCTGGCTTGGAGAATTTTGAGCATGACTTTACTAGTGTGTGAGATGAGTGCAATTGTGCGGTAGTTTGAGCATTCTTTGGCATTGCCTTTCTTTGGGATTGGAATGAAGACTGATCTCTTCCAGTCCTGTGGCCATTGCTGAGTTTTCCAAATTGGCTGAAATATTGAGTGCAGCACTTTCACAGCATCCTCTTTCAAGATTTGAAATAGCTCAACTGGAATTCCATCACCACCACTAGCTTTGTTCAGAGTGACGCTTTCTAAGGCCCACTTGACTTCACATTCCAAGATGTCTGGCTCTAGGTTAGTGATCACGTTATCGTGACTATCTTGGTCGTGAAGATCTTTTTTGTACAGTTCTTCTATGTATTCTAGCCACCTCTTCTTAATATCTCCTGCTTCTGTTAGGTCCATACCATTTCTGTCCTTTATCAAGCCCATCTTTGCATGAAATGTTCCCTTGGAATCTCTAATTTTTTTGAAGAGATCTCTTGTTTTTCCTATTCTGTTGTTTTCCTCTATTTCTTTGCATTGATCTCTGAGGAAGGCTTTCTTATCTCTCCTTGCTATTCTTTGGAACTCTGCATTCAGATGCTTATATCTTTCCTTTTCTCCTTTGCTTCTCGCTTTTCTTCTTTTCACAGCTATTTGTAAGGCTTCCTCAGACAGCCATTTGGCTTTTTTGCATTTGTTTTCCATGGGGATGGCCTTGGTCCCTGTTTCCTGTACAGTGTCACGACCCTCCGTCCAGAGTTCATCAGGCACTCTATCTATCAGATCTAGTCCCTTAAATCTATTTCTCACTTCCACTGTATAATCATAAGGGATTTGATTTAGGTCATATCTGAATGGTCTAGTGGTTTTCCCTACTTTGTTCAATTTAAGTCTGAATTTGGCAATAAGGAGGTCATGATCTGAGCCACAGTCAGCTAGCTCCTGGTCTTGTTTTTGCTAACTGTATACAGTTTCTCCATCTTTGGCTGCAAAGACTATAATCAATCTGATTTCGGTGTTGACCACCTGGTGATGTCCATGTGTAGAGTCTTCTCTTATGTTGTTGGCAGAGGGTGTTTGCTATGACCAGTGCGTTCTCTTGACAAAACTCTATTAGCCTTTGCCCTGCTTCATTCCGTGCTCCAAGACCAAATTTGCCTGTTACTCCAGGTGTTTCCTGACTTCCTACTTTTGCATTCCAGTCCCCTATAATGAAAAGGACATCTTTTTTTGTGTGTTAGTTCTAAAAGGTCTTGTAGGTCTTCATAGAACCGTTCAACTTCCGCTTCTTCAGCGTTACTGGTTGGGGCATAGGCCTGGATTACTGTAATACTGAATGGTTTGCCTTGGAAACGAACAGAAATCATTCTGTCGTTTTTAAGATTGCATCCAAGGACTGCATTTCGGACTCTTTTGTTGACCATGATGGCCACTCCATTTCTTCTAAGGGTTTCTTGCCTACAGTAGTAGATATAATGGTCATCTGAGTTAAATTCTGGAGAAGGAAACGGTAACCCACTCCAGTATTCTTGCCTGGAGAATCCCATGGACGGAGAAGCCTGGTGGGCTACAGTCCACGGGGTCGCATAGAGTCGGACACGACTGAGCGACGGAACGGAACGGAACGGAGTTAAATTCACCCATTCCAGTCCACTTTAATTCACTGATTCCTAGAATGTGTATGTTCACTCTTGCCATCTCCTGTTTGACCACTTCCAATTTGTCTTGATTCATGGACCTAACATTCCAGGTTCCTATGCAATATTGCTCTTTACAGCACCAGACCTTGTTTCTATCACCAGTCACATCCACAACTGGGTATTGGTTTTGCTTTTCCTCCATCCCTTCAAGAGTTACTTCTCCACTGATCTCCAGTAGCATTCTGGGCACCTACCCACCTGGGGAATTCCTCATTCAGTATCCTATCATTTTGCCCTTTAATACTGCTCATGGGTTTCTCAAGGCAAGTATACTGAAGTGGTTTGCCATTCCCTTCTCCAGTGGACCACATTCGGCTGTGGTCCATGTGATCAAATCAACTAGTTTCCTGTGATTATGATTTCAGTGTGTCTGCCCTCTGATGCCCCCTCGCAATACCTACCGTCTTATTTGGTTTTTCTTACCTTGGGCGTGGGATAGCTCTTCACAGCTGCTCCAAGAAAGAGCAGCCGCTGCACCTTGGATGAGGGGTATCTCCTCAAGGCCGCCCCCCGACCTTGAACGTGGAGTAGCTCCTCTCGGCCCTCCTGTGCCCGCGCAGCCACCGCCTGTTGGACGTGGGGTAGCTCCTCTTGGCCGCCAGCCCTGGCCTCAGGCGTTGGGTAGCTCCTCTCGGCTGCGCCTCTTTGCGTGGTCGGTTGCGCAGGCTGGCGTCTCTCGCGTGTGCGCCGCCGGGGCCGGCGTCTCTCGCGTCTAGGACGTACATTTGCAAGTAGAATGATCAAGTTTGGCTACTGGTTGTCTGAGTTGGACACGACTGAATGGCTAACACTTTCACTTTCACCGTCTGTCTTCTGGACCAAATTGTTCACTTCAGGAGGATATGAATTTCTTTATTGCTCACTGCTGACTTAAAGCACCTAGACCAGTGCCTGGCATACAGTAGATTTTCAATAAATGCTTTAAATATAAGAATTGAATCCAGATGGATATAAATGAGTGATTAAGTAGAATTATTCTCAGTTCATTCAGTTAGAAAAATAACTCAGCTGTGTTACTTGTGTAATCTATAAATGGAAGCCAGCCTACCTTGTTTATAGCCTTACTTTAACATTAAAATAACTTTGATGATTTTTTTACTGGAGAATTTGTATAAAAGTTGTAAAGATTAGTTGAAAATATCAACATTATAAAACAATATATATAGTATTCTGAATAGTTACATATATATATATGTATATATACATAGAGAGAGAGAAAGACATGTTGTGTGTGTGTTATTTGCTCAGTTGTATCCAAGTCTTTGCAGTCCCCATGGACTGTAGCTCGCCAGGCTCCTCTGTCCATGGAATTCTCCAGGCAAGCACAGTGCAATGGGTTTCTATTCCCATCTCCAGGGGATCTTACCAACTCAGGGATTGAACCCCAGTCTCCTGAATTTCAAGCAGGTTATTTACAGTCTGAGTCACCAGGAAGCCCATGTGTATATACATACATATTTATACATATTTCCCCCCCTCACTCACAACTGATATACAGGTATAATTTTCTGGTAAATCTACATTAATGACTATAGCTTCTTCTAATAGCTATCAGGACAGTTTTCTATTCTTATTCATTCTGAATTAAGATCTTGGCCTTCGATTTTCCTATTACTGATTCTGCTGTTTTTGCACACCTGTTTGCAGGTCTCAGTCTGATTTGTATTGTAATGATGCAAAGGATATCTGTCTGTATATCTACAATTACTTAAACATCAATTGTTTAATTAAAGATTTTTCTCTGTTCCAATTACAAGATTTCATTAATGGTTATGTTTTGTTTTTAACATTGTTTGACATTTTAAAGAATATTTATTACTTTTACAGCATGTCTCAGTTCAGTTCAGTTATCGCTCAGTCGAGTCCGACTCTTCGCGACCCCATGAATCACAGCAGGACAGGCCTCCCTGTCCATCACCAACTCCCAGAGTTCACTCAAACTCATGTCCATCGAGTCAGTGATGCCATCCAGCCATCTCATTCTCTGTCGTCCCCTTCTCCTCCCTCCCCCAATCCCTCCCAGCATCAGAGTCTTTTCCAGTGAGTCAGCTCTTCGCATGAGGTGGCCAAAGTGTTGGAGTTTCAGCTTTAGCATCAGTCCTTCCAATGAACACCCAGGACTGATCTCCTTTAGAATGGACTGGTTGGATCTCCTTGCAGTCCAAGGGACTCTCAAGAGTCTTCTCCAACACCACAGTTCAGTAGGAGTTTAATCAACTAAAGGCTCTTGGCTTATGAATATCTGTCTCTATTTAGGGACATATCTTAGTTCATCTCTTGATTCATAAATAAGAGGAGTTTTAAAGCCTTGTTATATTTTAGGTGGGGAAAAAGCATGGAAGATTTTCTGGAAGTTTTGTTTCCTGTTTCTCTGACACCTCTGATTTACAGTGTGCCTTAGTTTCCAGTATCTACAGCTTCCTCATCACTAATAGCTATTTTGCTTACAGCTGTGCTAGGCCTTTGTTTGGTACTTTGTTTCATACTTGTCTGTATGAAAGCTGGATGTATATCCTTGAAAGAGTTTTCCTTTTTTTAACTAGAGTCATAACAATTCAGGAAAAATTAATGAAAGAATCCTATTTTTCTTTAAATGAAGATTATAAAGAACTGGTAATAATGTTTGGGGCTTTGAGGATCATACAGCTGCTATTAAAACTACTTAACTCTGCCATTCCACCAGGAAAGCAGACAGACAAAATAGAAATGAATGGCATGATGGTGTTCCAGTAGGAGGAACAGATTTGATTCACGAGCCATAGATTGTTGACCAGTTATGGTTATAGGTTAATAACTTTGACATGCTGCTGCTGCTGCTAAGTTGCTTCAGTCGTGTCCGACTCTGTGCGACCCCATAGACGGAAGCCCACCAGGCTCCCCCGTCCCTGGGATTCTCCAGGCAAGAACACTGAAGTGGGTTGCCATTTCCTTCTCCAATGCATGAAAGAGAAAAGTGAAAGTGAAGTCACTCAGTCGTGTCTGACTTGTAGCGACCCCATGGACTGCAGCCTACCAGGCTCCTCCGTCCGTGGGATTTTCCAGGCAAGAGTACTGGATTGGGGTGCCATTGCCTTCTCTGAATAACGTTGACATAGGTATTTGCATTTATTTAAATCATGTTCTATACTGTGAAATATGTTTTTATAATACATACTTCACAATTGATGTTTAAGTAATTGTAGATATACAGACAGATATCCTTTGCATCATTACAATACAAATCAGACTGAGACCTGCAAACAGGTGTGCAAAAACAGCAGAATCAGTAATAGGAAAATCGAAGGCCAAGATCTTAATTCAGAATGAATAAAAATAGAAAACTGTCCTGATAGCTATTAGAAGAAGCTATAGTCATTAATGTAGGTTTACCAGAAAATTATACCTGTATATCAGTTGTGAGTGAGGGGGGGAAAATTGTGATTTTTCTCTTTGAGTCAATGGATCTCATGTGACATGTAGAACACCTTTTGGATCTGAAAGTTGTAAGTTACAACTGCACCCCTGGTGGCAGACAATATCCTTATAGAGACGGAACACTCAAGAGGAAGTCATTCATCCCTGTGCTACTGAGCCTCACAAGTCCAAGCAGTAAAAGCCATGAGGTATTTTGAAAGACATCTGCAAGCTGAGCTTCTGGTCCTGTTAGGGATTCTTTTGTGTCAGTTATCCTAGTAATTGGTTTGGAATATCTCAGGAAGGTCATGCTAACAGTGAAAAAGGTCCCTACTGTTCTTCTGCATTTTTATTTGTTACATTTCTTCCTGATTCCTAGGTGATCAGTTGCCCCATGGATATCTTCATTCAAATTTAGTCTTCCTTCATATTTGGAAATATTTTATTAAACATATTATTGGTGAAAAATGGTTGAATATTGGCAACTTCATATAGTTAACTTACAAAAAATAATTATCAGTGTTGGATTTAAGTTGCATGTGCTATAATTTCTCTAATGCTGAAAACATCCCCACTTGTATTATTGATATAAAGTAGAAATTCTCTCATCACTTTGCCCAAAGCAGAGTTAAGGAAAATAAAATAATAGGGGGGAAAAAAAAGAAGTTTTAGAGCATGTGGTATAGATGTGATGAGATACTTACCCTGAGCGCTCAATACCTGAAAAGACTTAAGGACAAGGATAGTTAGCCATGCAGAAGCTATAGCAACATGCCCTTAGACAACAGTTGCATCCAGCTCAAGTCTCTTTTGACCCTTTTACACTCATATTTTCTGGTACAATGACAGCTACTCATTTTGTAAGTGCTACTGCTAATTGAAACCACATCATAGTCAGATCAAAAATAAGCCAGTTGGGCATCCCTGCTAAAAGTGCACCCAGCAGGACAATTTCTTTGTTCGCCTTAAAAATTCAAGAAAGGCATTGCCTCCAGATTCCTATTCATTAATGTTATGCACCATACCCTCTATCTCACTCCTTCTTCTTTCTCCCTTCACCCTTCACTATAATTTTCTTGTGGAAAAATAAAAGAAAGCCAATTCTCTCGTAAACTGCATAATTGGCTTTAATATACAGACTTGCCATTTCTAGGCATGTACATTTTCTTCATTAATGGGAGTTACAAGGCAGCGTTTCGAGATCACCTGTGGATAGGCTTGTTAATTAACAGAGTTAGAGCCCTATTTTATTCCATTTAAACCAGAGTAATTGAAATCAGGGTAATCACCACTGCAGTATTCAGTGCTTTCATCCCTTTTCAAGGTTATTTTAGCAATTATATTCTTGCCTGAGCGTATTAGTAAATGCTGAGATTATGTGCTGTACCAACTGACTTTTCTCAATCCTGTGACCTATAGCGTATCTTTTTCATGATTACATTAGTTGAAAAAGCTTGAAATAACCCATGCCATTCTTTAGTCTTTCAAAGAAATCATTATATCTAGTCGAATCTACTAGTTTTCTAGGAAAAATTAATCAGAAAATCAGGCTACACTTAATCCAAAGATAGATCATATGTCACCTTGTTAAGGACTAAAAGAAAACGTATATCCTATCCAATTCAGGATTAGTTGGATGTTATGACAGCTTCTGAGGTTCCTGAATAACCATGATTCTATGATATATAATCATGGTACAAAGTTTTTGCTTTTTTTATATCTGAAAATTAGCAGAAATATCATCAGTTTTATCAGAAGCAGGGAACTAAACCACTTTAAACTACAGCAAAATAACAAAAAAGAAAGCCACCTAAAATTATTTTTTAGAACAGAGTTAAGTTCTTATATTCTATACTTTTCACTACTGCTGGGGGAGAAAAAAAAGATCATTCCTATTGTTGTTTTGCATCTTCCTAGGAAACTGAAACTATTATTATGAGGATTCTGTACCACTGACTTAGTAATAAATAAGTTCTTTTATCCAAAGTGACATTGCTTAGTAGCCCAGAGACTTTCCCCCCACTTATCCACTTTCCTGGGTAAAATAAAGGCCACCATAACATTTCCTTGTAATAGCAGATTAATATTAGAAGCTTGTGATGTGCATATAGTAATTTATCTTCGCAAATTTAGTCCCTTCCCATTTATGCTCGGCAAAATTCAAAAAACTAATATTCACTGATGTTTTCTATTTGCATATCTGTATAGACCTCTTCTCTGAAGACTGGTGACACTAGCAGTATATTTATTTAGTGAATAATTTTGCCACTTAAACATGTTCACAGTCTCACAGTTTCATCATAAAACCGGTGTATGTGTTGTGCTGCCAAGTATGTTTAAAGGATAAAAGAATGTTGTGTACTTAGCTCTTTAAGATGGCAGTGTGAATGTGTGTATATTCTATTCAGTGTTGTTGTTTGAATTGTCTTTTTATGACAAGCATATAAAAGCTACTAGAAATATAATTATCTTCAGATGTTCATATATCCTGGCCAAAGGTATTTGAAGGAAATGCTGACATTTACATACATATTGAAACACTTTCCAATAGGCTAGCTAAACTTATAATTTCTATGTGCATTTTCTATCTATATTTAAGTAAATTTTCCTTTGGGGAATTCCTCAATGCTCTACTTTCTAATTAAAATTGCCTTTATCAAGAGTTAAGAGCATTTTGAATCAGCTCATCTATGAATTGCTGAAATTAATACATTAATGAGAGACAGAGAAAGCAGAGATAGAAACCCTCAGTATTATAGATAATTTAAATTCACTGTGTTTCTCAGTATAAATAAATTAAAATCAAACATCAGAAATGAGACATCCTTGATATCTTCTGTGCAGTTCTACACAGAAATGCTCAGCAATAAGCTACTTCAGCAATTCTAGCTCATCCTGCCTTGCAAATTTACCCAAACACATTTCTGCTTCATAGTCTATCCTGATTTGGTAATATGCAATTAGAGAAAATGACCATTTTAATATAGAACAATTTTCTTGTAAATTATACAGTAAAAAATATTTGAAACATATTAAAATCAAATGGATTTAGAATGATTATAGTTATGAATTACTGTAATTTGGTCTTACACAGCTAATTCCAAAGACTGCACAGCCGTTTAGCAATTTCCATTCTGTAAATTTCTCATAATGGGATTTAAGGAAAAAAAGGGGAATCATCATCTTTTCCTCAAGTCTCCTCCTTTTTCTTTTATATCCTATTTCAACAAATGAGCCACCACCCTTCCAGTCACCCTGGTAGGGAGACCCAGGAATCACCCAAGCCATTTTACTTGTTACTTCAACAGTATGGCCGTGGTAATCCTATCCCTTGCAGATGTCTAGGTGTCTCAGTACAGGGCCACCCATTTCCTCTGCCATCTGATCTTAATTGAGAGCCTTAGTACTCAACCATCTCTGAGCTTTCTCGGCTAGGCATGCAGCCCACTAAGCACTCATCCTTAAATTCTTGCTCAGCACAGCTGCCACCGTGATCTTTCTAGAATGAAAATCCATCAGTGTCACAGTTATACTTAAAATCCTTTACTGCACAAAATAAAAATGTCATTTAGGGTAAATACAAGTTCCTTGGCTGGATAGGCAAGCTCCTTCATGCAAACACAGTCCCTGGCCAACTCCAGCCTCAACTCACAGCACGAGGTCAGTTACATCCTCTTCTCCAGCCACATCCAAATCCATGCCCCTCTAAACCGATCAGATTCTCAAAGTAGTCTGCTCTTACACATGCCTTTCCGCTGCTTGTGAAGGAAAAGAGGAAGGAATGTCCTTCACTGCTTTTTTTCCCCGGTCTGCTCTTTCTAGTCCTTCGTGGTGTAGGTCTACTGTAACCTCTTCCGCAAAGCCTTCTGTTAAAGAAAAAGTATTCTGTCCCATGTTAGAATGGTAAGGTTTAATTCAAAACTAGTGCAAGTGATGTACTGCAATAAGAGAGAGAGATTAGGCTCAACTCTGACTACAACAAGGGCAAATGGAGATTTACAGTTAATGAGCAGGATGAGGGGGTCAGTGGACAGATAATTACTAATAATAGCGGACACCAAGGGTCGGGGACTTTTGCTAAGATTCTTGCTAAAGAGTAGTCAAGGACTTAGGCATCAAAGATGGGAGAGGAGGAACTTGATCAGATATCAAGTGTAAGTTTTTAGCAAGATTCTTTGCTGGATTGGGCAGACCAACAACCACATGGAACCAAGGTCAGGGTTAATGGAGAAGAGAGCTCAGAGGAACCGAAATAAAGGTGAGTCTTTGTCCATCCTTAAGTCCAAAAGAGGTTTAAGTCTCCATTCCCTGCCTGCACCACACCTGCAATTTTCAAGGCTCCTACAGCTCACAGAGTATCTGCTTAAGCCACTTGTCACTTGGTATTGAATTACGAGTGTTTGCCTTTCCCTGGGGAGAAGGCAATGGCAAACCACTCCAGTACTCTTACCTGGAAAATCCCAGGGACAGAGGAGTCTGATAGCTGCAGTCCATGGGGTCACGAGGGACGGTCAGGACTGAGCAACTTAACTTTCACTTTTCACTTTCATGCATTGGAGAAGGAAATGGCAACCCACTCCAGTGTTCTTGCCTGAAGAATCCAGGAACAGCGGAGCCTGGTGGGCTGCCGTCTATGTGGTTGCACAGAGTCAGACACGACTGAAGCGACTTAGCAGTAGCAGCAGCCTTTCCCTGGATCTAATGTGAGGTTTCACTGAAAGGAAGAACTCTGACTCTCATCTCTAGTTACTCTGGTGCATTGCCTGTCACCTCGATGTTCAGTCAGTTCAGTTCAGTTCAGTCGCTCAGTCGTGTCCGACTCTTTGTGAACCCATGAATCACAGCACACCAGGCCTCCCTGTCCATCACCAACTCCCGGAGTTCACTCAAACTCATGTCCATCGAGCTGGTGATGCCATCCAGCCATCTCATTCTCCGTCGTCCCCGTCTCCTCCTGCCTCCAATCCTTCCCAGCATCAGAGTCTTTTCCAGTGAGTCAACTCGTCGCATGAGGTGGCCAAAGTGTTGGAGTTTCAGCTTTAGCATCAGTCCTTCCAATGAACACCCAGGACTGATCTTTAGAATGGACTGGTTGGATCTCCTTGAAGTCCAAGGGACTCTCAAGAGTCTTCTCCAACACCACAGTTCAAAAGCATCAATTCTTCGGCGATCAGCTTTCTTCACAGTCCAACTCTCATATTCATACATGACCACGGAAAAAACCATAGCCTTGACTAGACGGACCTTGGTTGGCAAAGTAATGTCTCTGCTTTTTAATATGCTATCTAAGCTGGTCATAACTTTCCTTCCAAGGAGTAAGCATCTTTTAATTTCACGGCTGCAATCAGCATCCACAGTGATTTTGGAGCCCCAAAAAATAAAGTCTGACACTGTTTCCACTGTTTCCCCATCTATTTCCCATGAAGTGATGGGACCAGATGCCATAATCCTCGTTTTCTGAATGTTGAGCTTCAAGCCAACATTTTCACTCTCCTTTTTCACTTTCCTCAAGAGGCTTTTGAGTTCCTCTTCACTTCCTGCCATGAGGGTGGTGTCATCTGCATATCTGAGGTTATTGATATTTCTCCCGGCAATCTTGATTCCAGTTTGTGCTTCTTCCAGCCCAGTGTTCCTCATGATGTACTCTGCATATAAGTTACATAAGCAGGGTGACAATATACAACCTTGACGTACTCCTTTTCCTATTTGGAACCAGTCTGTTGTTCCATGTACAGTTCTAACTGTTGCTTCCTGACCTGCATACAGGTTTCTCAAGAGGCAGGTCAGGTGGTCTGGTATTCCCATCTCTTTCAGAATTTTCCACAGTTTATTGTGATCCACACAGTCAAAGGCTTTGGCATAGTCAATGAAGCAGAAGTAGATGTTTTTCTGGAACTCTCTTGCTTTCTCCATGATCCAGCAGATGTTGGCATTTTGATCTCTGGTGCCTCTGCCTTTTCTAAAACCTGCTTGAAAATCTGGAAGTTCATGGTTCACATATTGCTGAAGCCTGGCTTGGAGAATTTTGAGCATGGCTTTACTAGTGTGTGAGATGAGTGCAATTGTGCAGTAGTTTGAGCATTCTTTGGCATTGCCTTTCTTTGGGATTGGAATGAGAACTGACTTTTCCCACTCCTATGGCCACTGCTGAGTTTTCCAAATTTGCTGACATATTGAGTGCAGCACTTTCACAGCATCATCTTTCAGGATTGAAATAGCTTTACTGGAATTCCATCACCTCCACTAGCTTTGTTCATAGTGATGCTCTCTAAGACCCACTTGACTTCACATTCCAAGATGTCTGGCTCCAGGTGAGTGATCACGCCATCATGATTATCTTGGTCATGAAGATCTTTTTTGTACAGTTCTGTGTATTCTTGCCACCTCTTCTTAATATCTTCTGCTTCTGTTAGGTCCATACCATTTCTGTCCTTTATCAAGCCCATTTTTGCATTAAATGTTCCCTTGATATCTCTAATTTTCTTGAAGAGATCTCTTGTTTTTCCTATTCTGTTGTTTTCCTCTATTTCTTTACATTGATCGCTGAGGAAGGCTTTCTTATCTCTCCTTGTTATTCTTTGGAACTCTGCATTCAGATGCTTATATCTTTCCTTTTCTCCTTTGCTTTTCGCTTCTCTTCTTTTCACAGCTATTTGTAAGGCCTCCTCAGACAACCATTTTGCTTTTTTGCATTTCTTTTCCATGGGGATGGCCTTGGTCCCTGTCTCCTGTACAATGTCACGAACCTCTGTCCAGAGTTCATCAGGCACTCTATCAGATCTAGTCCCTTAAATCTATTTCTTACTCCCACTGTATAATCATAAGGGATTTGATTGAGGTCATATCTGAATGGTCTAGTGGTTTTCCCTACTTTCTTCAATTTAAGTCTGAATTTGCTAACAGCTGTGAAATAAAGTGAAAAATTTAAGTTATCACCTAACTACGTGTCGTCTCTTTTTTTTCTCCCTTTTCCTCCAGAGACCAGTTTGCTCTTGATAAGGTATTTTGATACTCAGCACAGGTTCTTTGCACTGTTCAGTTCAGTTTAGTTCAGTCGTTCAGTTGTGTCCGACTCTTTGCGACCCCATGAATCACAGCACGCCAGGCCTCCCTGTCCATCACCAACTCCTGGAGTCTACTCAAACTCATGTCCATTGAGTCAGTGATGTCATCCAACAATCTCATCCTCTGTTGTCCCCTTCTCCTCCTGCCCTCAATCTTTACCAACATCAGAGTCTTTTTAAATGAGTCAGTTCTTTGCATCAGGTGGGCAAAATATTGGAGTTTCAGTTTCAACATCAGTCCTTCCAATGAACACCCAGATTTGATCTCTTTCAGGATGGACTCTTTGGATCTCCTTGCAGTCCATGGGACTCTCAAGAGTTTTCTCCAACACCACAGTTCAAAAGCATCAATTCTTCTGCGATCAGCTTTCTTCACAGTCCAACTCTCACATCCATACATGACCAGTGGAAAAACCATTGCCTTGACTAGATGGACTTCTGTTGGCCAAGTAATGTCTCTGCTTTTTAATATGCTGTCTAGGTTGGTCAGAACCTTCCTTCCAAAGAGTAAGCATCTTTTAATATCATGGCTGCAATCACCATCTGCAGTGATTTCAGAGCCCCCAAAAATAAAGTCAGCCACTCTTTCCACTGTTTCCCCATCTATTTGCCATGAAGTGACGGGACCGAATGACATGATCTCAGTTTTCTGAATGTTGAACTTTAAGCCAACTTTTTTACTCTCTTTTATTTTTATCAAGAGGCTCTTTAGTTTTTCTTCACTTTCTGCCATAAGGGTGATTCCATCTGCGTATCTGAGGTTATTGATATTTCTCCCAGCAATCTTGATTCCAGCTTGTGCTTCCTGCAGCCCAGCATTTCTCATGATGTACTCTGCATATAAGTTAAATAAGCAGGGTGACAATATACAGCCTTGACATGCTCCTTTTCCTGTTTGGAACCAGTCTGTTTTTCCATGTCCAGTTCTAACTGTTGCTTCCAGCCCTGCATACAGATTTCCTCAAGAGGCAGGTCAGGTGGTCTGGTAGTCACTTCTCTTTCAGAATTTTCCACAGTTTATTGTGATCCACATAGTTAAAGGCTTTGGCACAGTCAATAAAGCAGAAATAGATGTTTTTCTGGAACTCTCTTGCTTTTTCAATGATCCAGCAAATGTTGGCAATTTGATCTCTGGTTCCTCTGCCTTTTCTCAAACCAGCTTGAACATCTGGAAGTTCACGGTTCACCAATTGCTGAAACCTGGCTTGGACATAAGACTCACTAAACTGGATTCAATATTATTCATTCCATTATTCTCTTTATATTCTTAGATGTATTTTCTAGTAGAGAGCTCTAGACAGAAAAATCTTATTATAGCAAATCCCATTAAGATGAAATTTCTGGTGATATCCTTGGTTATAGAGTAGTTAAGTCTCTGCCCTTCCAATGAATGGGGCACAGGTTCAATCTATGGTTGGGAAATAAGATCCCGCACATTGTTTTATGTGGCCAAAAAATAAATAACTTTTCTTTAAAAAATGAAATTTCTGAATCCCATATATATATTTAAGACCCTTTAAATGGTCTGTTTACTGTAATAGTTAATATAATTGTGACAATAGAATCTCAGTTTCTTAGAGATCTGTAGGAGTGAATAATGAATTACATCCTGAATAATACATCTAGAACAGTTTCTTTGTTCTTTGCTTTTCTTATGACTTGATAGCATTATTAAAAATTAAGCACATCTTAAGGCAAAGTCTGTGACAAAACATTATTCTGCAGAAACTAAGCAATTATTCTATAACAATAATCATATCTTCCTGTGTGTGAAAATGAGTAAAGCTCCCACATTTTATTAAGCATTTAATCTTCAAGTGTGTGTGTTAAATCATTTACACTTTTCCTTGAAAAATATATCTTAGGTTTAAAGGTTTGGTAAATTTAATTTACATATTCTATACTCATAGTTAATTTCTTTGGAAAAATGATAACAGTTATTGTGGTTGGCAGAGTTGTCATAATCACACAAGCAATGTGTGCTCATTATACAAATAATTTTAAATGAACATAAAGAAAGTCATCCATAATCTCATCAATCAGAAATACCTCCTATGGATAGATAAGAAATCATTATAAAATCACAATTAATAATTTTAGTATTTTATGAGAAAATAATTATTTTACATTTCATTTATAAGCACTGTAAATAATCTTTGAGGAAAAGAATTGTCTTTATTTAGTAAAATCCCCTTATAGACCACTTTGAATGAAAAAAGGAGGCTCAGAAGGCAAGACATCAAGAAAGTAGACAATAAATAGCTCTGTTTAAATAATAGCAGGAAGATAAATATGGTCAAGTCTAGTGATAAGAGAAACTGGAAGTGAGAAGCCATGAAATTATTAGATTCTAGAAATCAACAGAAAATTCAGGGAGTATACTCCTCTTCCCAGGGTGTAAACAAAGTTACTTAAGCCAAATTTATTTAAATATTCCAGGCCAGGGTAAATTCACTTGATGGAGAAATTTAACATGAGATTCAAGACGGTGGGTTCTAGAGGAAGTCTACTCAGAAGCCAGCAGAGGTATCAGCACTTTCTCTGTGTGTCTATGTGTGTGAGAGTGTATTTCCACTAAGCAGCTCGCATCAGCACTATAGACATGCTTAGGAAATAAAACCAGCATAGTTGCATGCTGTTTCCACTGGTGATGGAAGAATCCCAAAGGCAAATAGGAAACAATATGACAACCAGATGAAGCTATCACCAACTTAGGCTAAAAGAACAAAGGGAGGAGAAAGAATTTGCAAGGCCCAAGGGTGAGAGTCTGTGTCAGAAGCTAGAATCAAGCCAAGGAAAAATGGGATTATGTTGGGCCTCTCTGATGGAAACTGGAGCCATCAGGAAAGTAGAACAGCTGTCAGAAACCCTGTCTCACGAGAACATCAGAAACTCTGCCTGGAAAAGACAGTTTGTCCATACACATCTATAAACTAGTTGAAAGAGGAAGAAAATAATTCAGGAAATGTGAGTCAAGAATCTGAAAACAAAGAGACTCAAACCTGCTAATGTATATGTATGCATGTATATTGTCAAATATACAAGTATATGCATAGGTTTGTACATATATATATTAATACATATCACACAAGCAAATGAAACCAACACGCACACGTTTTGTAATCTGATTTAATACTAAACATGACATGGATATTTTCTCATGGTACTAAGCATAAATATTAATCCATATATCTAGTTTCATGGCTACCTCCTTGTCTTTGTTACTTAGCTACAAAATTTATTTATTTGGTGCCATATTGCCCTTTCACATTTGTTTTAAGTTGTCTACTTTACATTTCTATTGAGAAAACTAGAAATGCTTTTAAAAACCTCAGTGCTCGGTTGTTGGAAATTGTGTGTAATATGCTTGCGAATGTGGCTTTTTTATTGAAACCTTATTGCTGTATTGCTTTCTTTCATCAGAACCTCTTGAAAAACAGATTGTGTAATGTGTGTCAATAGCTTCAAAATAAATAATTAGCATCAGAGTTGGGATTTCATCACTTAGCATCTTTCATAGGCATCCAGAACCCTATTTTCTTTGAAGTTTCTTTTCTTTTTTTTTTTTTTGCTGAAAATGATATATGCCATCTTGCTAAATCAAGACTAGTTAGTAATCAGAACATGGCTAAGGTCACTTGAAGGTTTCTTTGATGTAGGCATTCCTCAATTCAGAAGTAAAATAATCCTGACCTTCCTAAGTGTGCTTTGCCTTACTGACAAGTAGAGGAAGCTGCATAATTGACTTTTTTAGGTTTGCAGAATTGTTAGCACAAATAGGAAATTCAGACACTAAATAATGTGAACTGTAAACCAAATGCAAGTGGAGCATACTGAAGTGTGATAAATATCATTGCACAATAGTTTAAACTGTTTCTCTTTTAATGTGTATTTTTTGCTTTCTATTTTTTAATTGGTAGATAATTGCTTTACAATTGTGAGGTAGTTTCTGCCTTACAACAATGCAAACCAGCCATAATGTGAACCAACCACATATATATTTGTGTGTATATATCTCCCCCCGGTCTTGAGCCACCTTCTCACCTCCTATCCTCCCCTCTAACTCTTCACAAAGTGCCAGGCTGAGCTCCTGTGTTATACAGCATCTTCTTGGTGGCTATTTGCTTTTCACATGACTGTCTATATACGTCAATGCTACTTCCTCAATTCATCCTATCCTCTCCTCTCTTGCTTATGATGATCCAAGACAAAGCTGTGGTAATATACGCACCAGAAATTTAACATTTATTAACTTTGGAGCTGGGAATAATGGAAAGGAACTAATATAATTAGGTTTTCTTTTTTGTGTAATATTTCATTTGCTTAAAAAATACTCCAATGTTTAGAAATTTTAAAAAATCAAATATAGAAAGTTTGAAAAAAGTGAAACAGCTCAGTTAAAAATATGTACAGAGTTATGAGGAAAAACTCACTTTCCTGGTGGCTGAGACAGTACAGAATCTGCTTGAAACATGGGAGACCCAGATTCTATCCCTGGGTCAGAAAAACCCTTTGGAGAAGGAACTGGCAGCTCAGTCCAGTATCCTTGCCTGGAGAATCCCATGGAGAGAGGAGCCTGTGGGCTACAGTCCATGTGGTCACAAAGAGTCGGACATGACTGAGTGACTAACACACACACACCCGAGAGGAAAACTTATGTGAAGAAATACTATATGAATCTTCATAAATGATGTGTATTTATTGATATTTTAGCTTAGTTGGCTTTAGTGAAAATTTTTGAAGATCTTTTGGAAAATGGGTATCAATCAAAAACACAGGTATGCAGAAACCCCTCTCAGAATATGCTTTAGAAACAAGAGTTTTATTTTTTAGAAATATATATCCTTATCTCAGATGTTGTTACTTATAAATATACATTTTTTTCAAATATCCATGAGTATTACCAAAATTAGCCTAAGTCTTGGGCTACAAAGACAATCTCAAGCAATTCTCTAAATTACACATTAAACAGGGCACATTATCCAGAAAGCTAAAAATACATTTTTATATAACCTTTGGTTTAAAGCAAAGTCGAAACCAAAATTAGAGATTATTTATAAATAAATGACAATTAAAATGTAATACTATGAAACCAGTGGAAAGTTAAAAAGATGGTACAAAGTGGAACATTTATAGCTTTAATATATTTGCTTAAAAACAAAAAATAAAAGAAAGTGGTGAAGGCAAAAAATAAACACCAAAGTAAATTTCAGGTTGGTAGAAGAAAAGAATTAGTGAAGATAAAAGCAGAAATTAATCAATACAAACATGAGCATGTGAAAGTCACTCAGTCATGTACGACTCTTTCTGACCCCATGGAATTATCCAGGCAAGAATACTGAAGTGGGTAGCCTTCCCTTCCCCAGGGGATCTTTCCACCCCAGGGATCGAACCCAAGACTCCCGCATTGGAGGTGGATTCTTTATCAGCTGAGCTATGAGGGAAGCCCTAAAATATGAGCATAAGAACTTATTAATAAATCTTTATGGGATTTATAACTGCTGCTGCTGCTGCTAAGTCACTTCAGTCGTGTCCGACTCCGTGTGACCCCATAGACGGAAGACCACCAGGCTCCCCCTTCCCTGGAATTCTCCCGGCAAGAACACTGGAGTGGGTTGCCATTTCCTTCTCCAACAGGTAAACTACCTACATAAAATAGATAATCCACAAAGACTTACTGCATAGCACAGGGAACTATATTCAATATCTTACAACCACAGTAGAAAATAATCTGAAATATATATAACAATCACTTTACACCTGAAACTAACACAATAGTGTAAATGAAGTACTCTTAGATATTTTTTTTAATTTATTAATGAACCTAAAGTAGTTCTTTAAATCTTCAGTGAATAGGAAAATCTTTGAAAAGTCTGATCAAACAATAAAAGAAAAAAGAAAGAAACAATATTATTGATGAGAAAGAAGTCTTCAGTTCAGTTCAGTTCAGTTCAGTCGCTCAGTCGTGTCCAACTCTTTGCGACCCCATGAATCACAGCACGCCAGGCCTCCCTGTCCATTACCAACTCCCGGAGTTCACTCAAACTCATGTCCATCGAGTCAGTGATGCCATCCAGCCATCTCATTCTCTGTCGTCCCAGTCTCCTCCCACCCCCAATCCTTCCCAGCATCAGAGTCTTTTCCAGTGAGTCAACTTGTCGCATGAGGTGGCCAAAATATTGGAGTTTCAGCTTTAGCATCAGTCCTTCCAATGAACAACCAGGATTGATCTCCTTTGGAATGGACTGGAAAAACCATAGCCTTGACTAGATGGACCTTTGTTGGCAAAGTAATGTCTCTGCTTTTTAATATGCTGTGTAGGTTGGTCAGAACTTTCCTTCCAAGGAGTAAATATCTTTTAATTTCATGGCTGCAATCACCATCTGAAGTGATTTTGAAGCCCAAAAAAATAAAGTCTCTCACTGTTTCCACTGTTTCCCCATCTATTTGCCATGAAGTGATGGGAACGGATACTATGATCTTAGTTTTCTGAATGTTGAGCTTTAAGCCAACTTTTTCACTCTCCTCTTTCACTTTCATCAAGAGGTTCTTTAGTTCTTCTTCACTTTCTGCCATAAGGGTGGTGTCATCTGCATATCTGAGGTTATTGATATTTCTCCCAGCAATCTTGATTCCAACTTGTGCTTCCTCCAGCCTAGCATTCCCCATGATATACTCTGCATATAAATTAAATAAGCAGGGTGACAATATATAGCCTTGATGTACTCATTTTTCTACTTGGAACCAGTCTGTTGTTCCAGGTCCAGTTCTAACTGATCTGCACACAGGTTTCCTCAAGAGGCAGGTCAGGTGGTCTGGTACTCCTATCTCTTTCAGAATTTTCCATAGTTTATTGTGATCCACACAGTCAAAGGCTTTGGCATAGTCAATAAAGCAGAAATAGATGTTTTTCTGGAACTATCTTGCTTTTTTGATTTATTAATATATATTACATACTAATATATTTACATTCATTGCTGATGAAAATATAAAATGATGCAGCTACTGTGGAAAAGTGTGGTAATTCTTCAAAAAGGTAAATATATAGTTATGATATGACACAGCAGTTCTTCACATAAGTATATAACCAAAAAACATACAAAAATGTGTACATGGTATTTGCAACTTTATTTATAATAGCCAAAAAGTAGAAGCAACAAAAAGCCTGTTAACTGATAAATGAATAAATAGATGTGGTATATGCATAAGATTAAATAATATTGTCATAAAAGTAGTGAAATATGGATCTATGCTACAACATGTGTGAATCCTGAAAATATTGTGCTATTTAAAGAACCAAGACACATAGGCTATATTTTATATGATTCTATTTATATGAAGTGTTCAGAAGAGGCAAATCCCTACAAACAGAAAGTCATTTTCAGGGATATTGATTGTTGTTGTTATTTAGTTGCTTAGTCGTGAACCACTTTTTTGACCCCATGAACTGTAGCCCACCAGGTTCCTCTGTCCATGGGATTTCCCAGGCAACAATACCACAGTGGGTTGTCATTTTCTTCTCAACGCAAAGTGGGGGTGAGAAAGAAAGAATAATGACTGCTATTAACAATAGAGTTTGTCTATGGGCTTTCCAGGTGGCCCTAGTGATAAAGAATATGCCTGCAAAGGCAGAAGGTGCAAGAGATAGAGGTTCAATCCCTAACTCAGGAAGATCCCGTGGAGTAGGTGATGACAACCCACTCCAGTATTCTTGCCTGGAAAATTGTACAGAGGAGGCTGGTGAGCTACAGTCCATGGGTTACAAAGAGTCAAACATGACTGAGCATGCATGCATAGAATTCAATATCAAAAAAACAAGCCAATTTAAAAGATAGGCAGAAGACTTGAATAGACATTTTTCCAAACAAGACTCATAGATGGCTAACAAGCACATTAAAAGAATACTCAACACTGCTAATTCTTACAGAAATGAAAATCAAAACCACAATGAGGTGTCACCTGTGAGAATGGAGATGATCAAATATTGCACAATTAGCAGATGCTGGCAAGGATGTGGAGAAAAAGGAACCCTAGTGATAATGATTACACTGGTGATAATGTAAATTAATGTAACCACTATGGAAAATAGTTTGGAGATTCCTCAAAACACTAAAATTAGAAGTACTGTAAAATCCAGCAATTTCATTCTTGGGCGTATAGCTGCAGAAAATACAAACCTGAATTGAAAAGATGCATGCACCCCAATGTTCATAGCAGCATTATTTACAATAGGAAAAAAACCTAAGTGTCCATCAACATGTGAATGGATAAATAAGATGATACACACACACACACACACACACCGGAATATTAGTTCAGTTCAGTCGCTCAGTAGTGTCCGACTCTCCGCGACCCCATGAATCACAGCACGCCAGGCCTCCCTGTCCATCACCAACTCCCGGAGTTCAGTCAAACTCATGTCCATCGAGTCGGTGATGCCATCCAGCCATCTCATTCTCGGTCGTCCCCTTCTCCTCCCGCCCCCAACCTTTCCTAGCAATATCACTCAGCCCTAAAAAAAGTATGCAATTCTGTCATTTGCGACAGTTATTGTGCTTAGTGAAATAAGTCAGATGGAGGACAAATACTCTATGTTGTCACTTATATGTGGAATCTAAAAAATAAAACAAGTGAAACGGACAACAGATATAAACAGCAAACTAACTAGTGGTCACTGGTGTGAGACAGAAGGGCGAGATAGAGGTATGCGATTAAGAGATACAAACTGCCACAAATGAAAAAGACAACCAAACAGTCAACAGTCAGGATAGTATATTAAAAACAGGTGATGGAAATGTTTTATAAACTATGGGAAAGTTATAAGATGTAAAGAAGTCTTACCAGGGCCAGGAACTGAAGAAAAGGTGAGTATTGTGATGACTTTATAAGAGCTCTTTTCTTTTATGTGCTTGACAATCTCCAAAAGATAAAAGTTTTAGTGAAGTTAGAATAGAATAAAAAATTGATGGAGAAGAAGGCAATTAGCAGCTGGAGTCAGTAAGGGAAGGTCATGCTTCTGAGTAGAGGTGGTGAAAGAGCAGAAATGGGAGCTATCTCCAGGGAATAAGAAGGCTGAAAGACTGTTTACTTCTGAGATGGATGAACAGAATTTTTACAAGAATAAATCTCTGCCAAGAGATTGATGTCTGATAAAAGAGAGAAAAGAACATTGAGAGGACAAATACTGAGAGAAATGAAGAGAGAAGGGACTCTGACATTGGAAGATGAATTAGCTTTGGACTTGTGTTAGCTAAGATAATAGAAGCAACAAAGAATAGAGCATGCCAGATTTGAAACTTAATTTTAATTAGAATTAAATGTCTTTATTTATTTAAATGATGCGTCTAGCTTCTTTTGAATCCTTTGTGTACATCAAAAAGCTTTTAGTGTTTACTTCACGGCAATAAAAGATAACATTTAAAATGTAGTTTCTTGTATTAATATTATAAAGATCTCCTGATGGTAGCTTTTAATTACATTTAAAAAATCCTTTTTTAATTATAAAAAGAGTAAGCAGAGAAACTTTTTTTTACTATTTTGGGATATTATATAAGTAATAATTTTCCTATAAAAACTCTATGGGATTCATTCATTCAGTTAAAAATTCACTAAAGACTAGTATATACCCTTGCTTTCTGCGTTTTTTACATATCTTCAAACAATCAGACAAGGCCCTATAGTCCGGGAGCTTACATCCTAGTCCAGAAACGAAGCAAAAGTAACCAAATAGATATTTCAATGTTTTAAATGAAGAGGAAATATCAGTGATGAGTGCTATGCAGAGAAATAGACAATGACGGTCCGGTAGAGAGTGAGTGACTAATTGACTATATTCCATGGAGAGTTGTATGACTTAGGGAAGTTTTATGGCTGCGACAAGTAAACATACAAATTTTAGTGGCTTGACATTTACATTCTAATCCAATTAAGTTCCAGTACAGAGAAAGGGCCCCATTAAGTCATTCAGAGACACAGGCTGATACCAATCCTGCCATAGCCAGTGCTTGCCTTCCAAGCTTGCTCTGGATGATCATATACATGGAAAAGAACACAGAAGATGGTATAGGAGGCTTTCGCATTTCTATCCAGGGAACCACATATATCACTTCTGCTGATATTCTGTGGCTCATGCTTAGTTGTATGGTTGCCCTAGCTCCCCCACCTCAAAACTACAAGAGACTATAAACCATAGCATAGCCATGTGCCAGGGTAAATACAAAACCAACTTTTGATGAGTTAGTAGCCCTTCTGCAAATTGTCAGATCCCATAGGCCACAATTAGAAGCTGGTAGAGAGTCTTAGGAATAGAATGGTAAAACTTAATCGACATGTTTCAAAGAAACTTCTGACTATGAATAATGGATCAGGAAATGACAAGAATGGGAATGTGGAGGCCAGTTTTAAGGCTTTCACAATGAGAGATGATGGTGGCAATGGTGACTTGAAGCAGAGAGAAATTCTAGTGGAGATGGAGAGAAGCAGGAAGGCATAGAGAATGAGCTGGAAGCTCTTCAAAAGAGAGAGATACAGATTGGAAAAGGGACTAGGCACAATTCATGAATTTAAGGCTTCCACACACTTCTTGGCTGATTCTTCTTACCTCTAATTCCTTATCAGAAATGTGTGCCTTCACTTTAAAATGTTTTATTAATTTTACACCAAAATAACCTCGGTGGCCAGCTTTAGTTTTACTCAACAATACTGTTTTTTGTTTTTTTTTTCCCCCAGCTATCATTACTGGATACTTGAATGGCATGTCCTCTGTAAACAAAAAAAAAAAGAAGGATTTCAAAGAAGAGCTCACACAAGTCAAATCCACTCTCTTCAAACTCTGCAATAAGGTTGAAGCAACATCCAGAAGTGAGAACCTCCGGTAGCTGGGAGAGGGCAGAGGGAAAGGGAGTCTATTTCAAGCACATGTGACAGTCATGATTCATAATGGGAATCTGGGTCAGAATCTGCAGCTGGGGAAGCACTAGGAAAAGATTAATTTTATTATAAAAGAATGTACATAATTAAAACTCAGATCTTAGGTGGGGGTGAATTACACAGGGAAAAGCAAAGGGGAAAGCAAATTAATTTGTTGACTTTTAAAGCCCTCTTACAATGAAATATGCCCCCCTCCTGTTTTAGCATGAGTTAAAGCTAAGGAATTTTCAGAATAGTCACAAAGGAAGAGTGGGCATGATGAAAATAGCTTATATTAAGTTCTTCCTCAGCCTTGTGAACTGCAAAAGCTTTGGGCTGTGGTCTCTGTATACAAAGTAAAAAAAGCTTGACCAGGATTATTTTCCCTAACAGGCAATATCACCTCCAGAGAGGTTGATGTCCTTATAAACAATGTCCCTGATCTTATGCTGCAGTCATTATTGACCATTGGACCCCTAGAGAGACTCTGCTAACAGAAGCTGGCACCCAAGTAAAAGGGAAAAAAGACATTCAAACACACAATAAGTCACTATGTTGAAAATGGTGGGAGTTGGATTAAAGTTTTCAATCCATTGCATGTGAAATATAAAATAACCCTAGTGACTTGAAAATCTTTGCAAATTTCAAAATAACTAGGCTGTATCTTTCTTGGCCATGCATTGAGCAAGGGGATGAAGTGCCAAATCAGACTTCTGTCATCAAAAGACTAGCAATCTAGGTGGAGCTAAAGGAAATGGATACATTAACAAATAATTAATAAGTCATCTGCAGGAAAAAAGAGAAAATGAGGTATGATAAACATCTTAAAATGGGTAGTATCTGATAGGAAAAGGCCAAGAGTCTGAAACCATAAGCAAGACATTAGTTGAAAGCAAGAGTGCAAAAGCAGTAGACACAAAACTTATCAATGGTGTTTTCTTTAAACAGGAAGATTTAGAGGATCTGAGGCCTATCAATAATTAGGAATTAGAGTGCTATCACTGAATATATATGCACATTCAGAAAATATTTCAAAGAAAGTTAAAGTAATGCATTTGAAACTACTGTGATAAGCCATTTTATGCTACCTGAAATACACTTTGAATAGCTCTTTAAAATTCAGAACAATTGTAAAAGGGAATATAAATAGGATAAAGGTTCTAAATTTAATTAAATTATACTAATTGCATCTTATTTGATATTAGGGGCACTCAGATAGTGTTCAAATTATTATTATTCCTTTATGAGCATGCACTGAGAACTTGGTATACAAAAAACACCCAGCTAAATGTTACAGCTGAATTCATACATGTTAGTACTTTATTGTAAGTGCTATATCATTAATTCAAAAGCACAGTATCTTAAAATAAGCCTTAAGTAATTATTAACCATTTATGATTAATTATTAATCTGATGATTGATTCTGATATCTTAGATTTCTTAAATTGCTAATACCTTATAATTATTTCAAATTAGTTACAAATATTTACAACATGAAACTGGTGTTGGTGTGAAATAATAATTCTGGAATAACAGAATTGACAATGACTGAGCAGTCAGACAATTCCTCTCTGGACTTACTTCTTCCTCTAAACTATCTGTGTAAATTTTCACAAGGGACTTGATGTCTGGGCCTTTCTAGTCTAGAAAATGGGTCAATGGACTAGATTGTTTGTTTGTTTTTTTCTTTCCATCTCTAAAATCTGTGATTTCTATGTGTTCCAAAATAGTAGTAGGAATCATATGAATTTCTGGTCTCATCACAGATGCAAGCCATTGCATCCTGGGGAAGAATTCTTCCTGCAAATATGACATCATACTCCTACTTCTAGATGTGAACAACGACAGACTCGGAGCTCTCACACAATCACTGAAGTAGGCCTGGCTTTTGTTTTCAACCAGGACCAAGGGTCAGACTTCTACCAAGTAAGAAAGAAAGCAAAAAATCCGACAGTAATTTTAACTCCACCTTGTATGACCACCATCATCCCTAAAGCTAGGCACAGAGTTTGAAAAAAAGGGTTTGGACACGAAGACTTTCCGTATGCAACATAAAATTAATTTCCAAGTTTAATATCTTCAACTTGGCTGGAATAAACAAAATAAAAACCAAAAAACAGACAAACAGTTATTCAATTCATACTGGATTGGAATCTAATTTTAAAATCTAATACTTTAGTTTCATCAGGAAGATATATTTTTTTAAATATCAGTACCGGGGAATACCACAAATCACAAAGACTATAGTAAATGAATAACAAAATAATTAGAGTTAACATTGCATTTATACATATTGTGTCTGGCCTTATTATAAGAATTTCACGTATGTGAACTCATTTAATTCATGCACTCTTCCCCAAAACTATAAGGAAGATGCTATTATTTTCCATATTTTGCAAACAATAAAAGTAAGAAACAGTTTCAATAACTTTCTCAGGATCATACTGTTGATAAAAGGCAAGAAGCTGTTTTCAAATTAAATCAGACTGGCTCTGGAAACTGGACTCTTAAAATCATTTACTGTACTACTCCTTTATGACTGTTGAGAAGAAAGAAAACAAAAACAATACAACAAACAGCCTGGGTAGTCAATGGGTTTTTGTTTGTTGTTTGTTTATTCTTTTGGCCATGCTGTAAGACATGCAAAATGTGGTCCACTGGAGAAGGGAATGGCAAACCACTTCAGTATTCCTGCCTTGAGAACACCATGAACAGTATGAAAAGTCAAAAAGATAGAACACTGAAAGATTAACTCCCCAGGCCAGTAAGTGCCCAATATGCTACTGGAGATCAGTGGAGAAATAACTCCAGAAAGAATGAAGAGACGGAACCAAAGCAAAACAACACCTAATTGTGGGCGTAACTAACTGGTGATGAAAGCAAGGTCTGATGCTGTAAAGAGCAATAGTGCATAGGAACCTGGAAAGTTAGGTCCATGAATCAAGGCAAATTAGAGGTAATCAAACAGGAAATGGCAAGAGTGAACATCGACATTTTAGGAAACAGTGAACTAAAATGAACTGGAATGGCTGAATTTAACTCAGATGACCATTATATCTAATACTGTGGGCAAGAACCTCTTAGAAGAAATGGAGTAGCCATCATAATCAACAAAAGAGTCCAAACTACAATACTTGGATGCAGTCTCAAAAATGACAGAATCATCTCTGTTCGTCTCCAAAGTAAACCATTCAATATCACAGTAATCCAAGTCTATGCCCTGACCAGTAATGCTGAAGAAGCTGAAGTTGAACAGTTCTATGAATACCTATAAAGACCTTCTAGAATTAACACCCCCAAAAGATGTCATTTTCATTGTAGGGGACTGGAATGCAAAAGTAGGAAGTCAAGAAACACCTGGAATAACAGGCAAATTTGGCCTTGGAGTACAGAATGAAGCAGGGCAAATGCTAATAGAGTTCTGCCAAGAGAATGCACTGGTCATAGCACACACCCTATTCCAGCAGCACAAGAGAAGACTCCACACAAGGACATCACCAGATGGTCAACATGGAAATCAAATTGATTATATTCTTTGCAGTCAATGATGGAGAAGCTCTATACAGTCAGCAAAAACAATACTGGAAGCTGACTGTGGCTCAGATCATCAACTCCTAATTGGACAATTCAGACTTAAATTGAAGAAAGTGGGGAAAACCACTAGACCATTCAGGTATGACCTAAATCAAATCCCTTATGATTATACAGTGGAAGTGAGAAATAGATTTAAGGGACTAGATCTGATAGAGTGCCTGGTGAACTATGGACGGAGGTTCATGACATTGTACAGGAGACAGGAATCAAGACCATCCCCAAGAAAAAGAAATGTAAAAAAGCAGAACGACTGTCTGAGGAGGCCTTACAAATAGCTGAGAAAAGAAGAGAAGCTAAAAGCAAAGGAGAAAAGGAAAGATATACCCATTTGAATGCAGAGTTTCAAAGAATAGCAAGGAGAGATAAGAAAGCATTCCTCAGTGATCAATGCAAAGAAATAGAGGGAAACAATAGAATGGGAAAGACTAGAGATCTCTTCAAGAATATTAGAGATACCAAGGGAAAATTTCATGCAAAGATGGGCTCAATAAAGGACAGAAATGGTATGGACCTAACAGAAGCAGAAGATATTAAAAAGAGGTGGCAAGAATACACAGAAGAACTATGCAAAAAACATCTTCACAACCCAGATAATCGTAATGATATGATCACTCACCTAGAGCCAGACATCCTGTGAATGTGAGGTCAAGTGGGCCTCAGGAAGCATCATTATGAACAAAGCTAGTGGAGGTGTTGGATTTTCAGTTGAGGTCTTTCAAAAAAGGAGAGGGAAGAGAACAAATGTTTTCATCATTGTCTCTGAAATGGTGCTTGAAAACCTTCAACTTGTCACTCTTTTAACTTAAGACACTATATAAAAATACAAATATTGTACAGCGATACTGTTATACTGAATTAGCATTGGGGATTTGTCAGCTTATTTAGGATGATTTTTTATCACCCATCATAGGTTGTCATATTATCAGACTTGGTGTTTCCATGGAAGATCAACAGAGGTGAGTTTTCATGGACATAGGCACACAGAAAAGCATGCACACCTGGCAAGAGTGTGAAAGGAAGATAAGCAAAATGGGCTAAACATTATCATGGATTTTACAACTCATGTAGTACTCTTTTTCATTAATAATCAGGAAAAGACTATTTGGGAATGAACGATTATGCAGTGCTACATTTAGATTTGCTGATTCAAAACAAAACAGTTAAGATTTTATCTATTATTTATTCTCCTAAATGGAAAACAAGAGCTCTCAATGCACAGAAGAGCAAAGGCTTCTCCATATCTTTTTTTTTCCTCCTTCAATAAAATACGTTTTGGATGTCTAAGCATGAATGTTCAGTCTCTCAGACGTGTCCGACTCTGCATTGCTGTGGACAGTAGCCCGCCAGGCTCCTCTCTGTCCATGGGATACTCCAGGCAAGAATGCTGGAATGCCTCCACCAGGGCATCTTCTCCACCCTGGGATGGAATCCACATCTCCAGCATCTCCTGCATTGCAGGCAGATTCTTTACCCACTGAGCCGCTGGGGAAGCACTTGGATATCTAGAAACCCTTATGAAATACTTCAAAGAGCATCACTGATCTTCTTGGCTGCGCTATCATCACAATTTTTCGGACTTAATTCCTTATTTGTAGAGGTTCTGTGGATACCTAATGACCTGTTTTAGAAATCTGTTCTGTTTAGACAAATCTGTTCTGTCTAGATTTCCATTTGCTGGTTTCCTTTGCTATGTCTGAAGTTACTCTAAGCAGTCTGACTTCCAGAAAGCAGATGGTTGAGGTCTCTGAGAAAAAAGCCTCTTTGGTTAAGTGAATAAGTTGCAAGTCTATTGTGCACTGCCTCAACAAACTGCTTTTGTGGGGTCATTTTTACATTTCCCACATGCATTACTAAATGAGTGGATTTTAGGAAAAGTAGGAGCTGAAAAGGTCCCTGCAATTAATTATTTCGAAAAACCCTGTTTCTGAGTTGCAAATGCAACTCTTCTGGTTAGAACTATAACTTTAACAAAATTAAAGATAAATTCTGTACACAGACCTCTCTCTCTCCTTCTCCCTCTCTCTCTCTCTCTCTCTCTATATATATATATATATAGTTTAAGCAAGAAGTGTAAGACTTTACACTAAAAACTATGAAATATTGTTGGAAATGATTTTTAAAAGGTTTAAGTAGAAGAAATAAAGGAAAGACATTGGTTTTTATAGACTGGAAAGCATAATACTGTAAGATGCTAATACTTCTCAAACTGATCTACAGATATAACAAAACTTCTATTAAAATTTTCAATGTCTTTTTATAGAAATAGACAAGCTTATCCTAACACTTTAGTGGAATAGCAAGAAATATTATTTTAACATTTTAAAGTAATAGACAAAGCATCTTGAAAAAGATGGACAGATTCAGAGGTCTTACACTTTCTTATTTTAAAATGTATTACAAAGCTACAACTATCAAAACTATGGTACTAATATAAGGATAGACAGAGATCAACGTAACAGAACTGAAAATCCACCAGCGTATCTCTCCATTTATGGTCAGTTTTTGCAAGGGGCTAGAAGGTTCACTGGAAGGACTGATGCTAAAGCTGAAACTCCAATACTTTGGCCACCTCATGTGATGAGTTGACTCACTGGAAAAGACTCTGATACTGGGAAGGATTGAGGGTGGGAGGAGACGGGGACGACAGAGAATGAGATGATTGGATGGCATCACCGACTCGATGGACATGAGTTTAAGTAGACTCCAGGAGTTGGTGATGGACAGGGAGGCCTGGTGTGCTGTGATTCATGGGGTCGAGGAGAGTCGGACACGACTAAGTGACTGAACTGAACTGAACTGAAGAAGGTCTATGGACAAAAAAATATGAAATCAAGTTATCAGCAGAGTCATAATCTTTCTGAAAAGTGTATGAATATCCTTTCTTGTTTCTTTCTAGTTGTTGGTGCTTTTTCTGGCAATGTTAGGCTTTTCTTGACTTGCAACTTCATAACTGTGCTCTCTGCCTTCATCATCAAAGGACATTTTCCCTATGTGTGTCTGTCTACATATGGCCACTTTACGATGAGGACATCAGTCATATTGGATTAGGGGCCCAACCTGCTTCAGTAAGAGTGAATTCTCATTAATTATATCTACAACAATCCTATTTCCAAGTAAAGTTACATTCTGAGGTACTGGGAGTTAAGATTTCAGCACGTTTGGGGAGGGTAGAAACATGGTACAGCCCATAACAGGTTTCAAGAAAATTTAATGGGGAATGAATAGTCTTAAACAAAAGATGTTAGGATAATTGGACGTTTATATGCTCTTAAAAACTAATTTGAACCCATTATTTCACACTAAACACAAAATTAATTCAAAATTGATCAAATTCTAAAATTCTTAAAAGGAAACATAGATATAAGTGTGACTTGGATTAGTTAACAGTTTCTTATATATGACACCAAAAGCACAAGCAATCAAGGAAAACAGATATATTTGACTTCACCAAAACTAAAATTATTTATTATTGTTGTTATTCAGTTGCTTAGTTATGTCTGACTCGTTGTGACCCCATTGACTGCAGCACACCAGGCTTCCCTGTCCGTCACCAACTCCCGGAGCTAACTCAAACTCAGGTACATCGAGTCAGTGAAGCCATCCAATCATCTCATCCTCCATCATCCCCTTCTCCTCCTGACCTCAGTCTTTCCCAGCATCAGGGTCTTTTCCAATGAGTCAGCTCCTTGCATCAGGTGGCCAAAGTATTGGAGTTTCACCTTCAACATCAGTTCTTCCAATGAACACCCAGGACTTATCTCCTTTAGGATGGACTGGTTGGATCTCCTCGCAGTTCAGGGACTCTCAGGAGTCTTCTCCAACACCACAGTTCAAAAGCATCAATTCTTCAGGTTCTCAGCTTTGTTTGTGGTCCAACTTTCACATCCATTCATGACTGCTGGAAAAATCATAGCTTTGACTAGACGGACCTTTGTTGGCAAAGTAATGTCTCTGCTTTTTAATATGCTGCCTAGGTTGGTCATAGCTTTTCTTCCAAGGAGCAGGCGTCTTTTAATTTCATGGCTTCAATCAGCATCTGCAGTGATTTTAAAGCCCAAGATAATAAAGTCTCTCTCTGTTTCCATTGCTTTTCCATCTATTTGCCATGAAGTGATTCCATGATGTTAATTTTCTGAATGTTGAGTTTTAAGACACCATTTTGCTCTCCTCTTTCATTTTATCAAGAGGCTCTTTAGTTCTTCTTCACTTTCTGCCATAAGGGTGGTGTCATCTGCATATCTGAGGTTATTGATATTTCTCCTGTCAATCTTGATTCCAGTTTGCGCTTCATCCAGCCCAGCGTTTCTCATGATGTACTCTGCATATAAATTAAATAAGCAGGGTGACAATATACAGCCTTCACGTACTCCTTTCCCGATTTGGAACCAGTCTGTTGTTCCACGTCCAGTTCTAACTGTTGCTTCTTGATCTGCATACAGATTTCTCAGGTGGCAGGTCAAGTGGTCTGGTATTCCCATCAATTTCAGAATTTTCCACAGTTTTTTTGTGACCCACATAGTCAAAGGCTTTGGCATAGTCCATAAAGTAGCAGTAGATATTTTTCTGGAAACCTCCTGCTTTTTCGATGATCCAGCAGATGTTGGCAATTTGATCTCTGGTTCTTCTGCCTTTTCTCAAACCAGCTTGAACATCTGGAAGTTCACAGTTCACATACTGTTGAAGCTTGACTTGGAGAATTTTGAGCATTACTTTATAAGCGTGTGAGATGAGTACAATTGTGTGGTAGTTTGAGCATTCTTTGGCATTGACTTCTTTGCAATTGGAATGAAAACTGACATTTCCAGTCTTGTGGACATTGCTGAGTTTTCCTAATTTGTTGGCATATTGAGTGCAGCACTTTCACAGCATCATCTTTTGGGATTTGGAAGAGCTCAACTGGAATAACATCACTTCCACTAGCTTTGTTCTTAGTGATGCTTCCTAAGGCCCACTTGACTTCTCATTTCACGATGTCTGGCTTAGGTGAGTGATTACACTATCGTGGTTATCTGGATCATGAAGATCTTTTTTGTATCGTTCTTCTTTGTATTTGCCTCCTCTTCTTAATATCTTCTGCTTCTCTTAGGTCCATACCATTTCTGTCCTTTATTGTGCCTATCTTTGTATGAAATGTTCCTTTGGTATCTCTAATATTCTTGAAGAGATCTCTAGTCTTTCCCATTCTATTGTTTTCCTCTATTTGCATTGATCACTGAGGCAGGCTTTCTTATCTCTCCTTTCCATTCTTTCGAACTCTGCATTCAAATGGGTATATCTTGCTTTTTCTCCTTTGCCTTTAGCTTCTCTTCTTTTCTCAACTATTTGTAAGGCCTCTTCAGACAACCGTTTTACCTTTTGGCATTTCTTTTTGTTGGGAATGGTATTGATCACTGCCTCTTGTACAATGTCATGAACCTTCTTCTGGTTCTCTATCAGATCTAATTCCTTGAATCTATTTGTCCCTTGTACTGTATAATCGTAAGGGATTTCCACCTGAATGATCTAGTGGTTTTCCCTACTTTCTTCAATTTAAGTCTGAATTTGGCAATAAGGAGTTCATGATCTGAGCCACAGTCAGCTCCTGGTCTTGTTTTTGCTGACTGTATAGAGCTTTTCCATATTTGGCTGCAAAGAATATAATCAATCTGATTTCAGTATTGACCATCTGGTGATGTCCATGTGTAGAGTCTTCTCTTGTGCTGTTGGAATAGGGTGTTTGCTATGACCATTGTGTTCTCTTGGCAAAACTCTGTTAGCCTTTGACCTGCTTCGTTTTGTACTCCAAGGCCAAAGTTGTCTGTTACTCTATCTCTTGACTTCCTACTTTTGCATCCCAGTCCCCTATATTGAAAAGGACATCTTTTTTGGGTGCTAGTTCTAGAAGGTCTTGTAGGTCTTCATAGATCTGTTCTACTTCAGCTTCTCCAGCATTACTGGTCAAGGCATAGACTTGAATTAGTGTGGTACTGAATGGTTTGCCTTGGAAATGAACAAAGATCATTCTGTCATTTTTGAAATTGCATCCAAGTATTGCATTTCAGACTGTTTTGTTGACTATAATGGCTATTGCATTTCTTCTAAGGAATTCTTGCCCACAGTAGTAGATATAATGATTATTTGAGTTAAATTCACCCATCAGTCCATTTTAGTTAGCTGATTCCTAAAATATCAATGTTCCCTCTTGCCGTCTCCTGTTTGATCCCTTTCAGTTTGCCTTGATTCATCGACCTAACATTCCAGGTTCCCATGCAATATTGCTCTTTACAACATCGGACTTTACTTCCATCACCAGTCACATCCACAACTGGGATGATAATGGCCTAATCTGGTTTCTTCACATATTTTTTTACAGTATTCTGTTAAGTCCTTTTCATTTATATAATACTAGTAGTTATGTCCTCTATACTGATATGATACAAATGTTAAGGAAATCTAGTTGTTAGACCCAGATGTGGAACAATGGACTAGTTCAAAATTGGGAATGGAGCATGACAAGTTTGTATATAGTCACCCTTATTATTTAACTTATGTTCAGAGTACTTCATGCAAAATACTAGGCTGGATAACTCACAAGTTGGACTCAAGATTTCTGAGAGAAATATCAAGAGTCTCGGATATGAAGATGATGCCACTCTAATAGCAGAAAAAAAAGAGAAACTAAAGATCCTCTCGTTAAGGGTGAAAAAAGAGAGTGAAAATTCTGGCTTAAAACTCAGCATAAAAAATACTAAGATCATGACATCTGGTCCTATCACTTCTTGGCAAATAGAAGAAGAAAAAGTGGAGACAGTGTCAGATTTTATTTTCTTGGGCTCCAAAATCTCTGCAGATTGTGACTGCAGCCATGAAATTAACAAACACCTGCTCCTTGGAAGGAAAGCTATGACAAACCTAGACAGAGTATTAAAAACCAGAGACATCACTTTGCCCACAAATGTCCATATAGTCAAAGCTGTGGTTTTTCCAATAGTCAAGTATAGATGTGAGAGTTAGACCATAAAGAAGACTGAGCACTGAAGAACTGATGTTTTCAAATTGTGGTCAAGGAGATCAAACCAGTCAATCCTAAAGGAAATCATCCCTGAATATTCATCAGACTGAAACTCCAATACTTTGGCTGTCTAATGTGAAGAAGTGACTCATTGGAAAAGACCCTGATGCTGGGAAAGATTGAAGGCAAAAGGAGAAGGAAGAGGATGAGGATGAGATGGTTAGATAGCATCACTGACTCAATGGACATGAATCTCAGTAAACTAAGAAGAGGTGAACCTAATGTCCTGCAGTCCACAGGGTTACAAAGACTTGGATAAGACTTCGTGACTGAACAACAATAACAAATATCCTCTATAGCATTTCTGTTTTGGTTAATTGGAATATTCTCTCTCTGTTTTTTAATTTACGTAAATAAATGTCTGTCATTTTTTTTCTCAAATCAACATTTGGCTTTTGTTAATTCTATTGTTTATCTATTCTCAATGTTCATTTCCACTTTAATTTTTACTGCTTTTTCCCTCCTACTTGCCTTTGGTTTATTTTCTGTTTCCTTTTATAATTTTTTAAGGTGAATTTCTAGGTTATTGATCTAAGATTGTTTAACCTCTGGAAAGTACACATTTAGAGATATAAATTCTCTTTCAGTACCATTTGACTGTATCCCATGAATTTTGATTTTTTTTCAATTAAATTACATTAGTGTATAATTTATTGTCTATTTTTATACAATTCCTTTCATTATTGATTTTTAACTTCATATCATTACGTATATAGAACATAATTTGTATAACTTTGATGGATAAAAAGAAGTTAGCAAGGAAGACAAAATTTTTGAGATTTTGTATAGCTTTAGAATCTTACATTCTGATCCTTTATCTCTCTGCTTTGTAATCTGGGAGATATTTCTGACATTTTCTCCTCTTTTAATTTTCAGTGAAAATCATATTTCAACTTAAGATACATGTTCATGCTTTATGCTCATTTTTCATAGATCACTATTTTTGTTTTATCAATATAACATCTTGAATTTGACTATAGTTGTGAAAAAATTTTATAATTAGGTTCTGTTCTGTATCACTATTTATTTTGTTATTTATTTTGTATTCCTATTTCATATTACTGGCATTCTTTAAAGTACTTGTAGTCATTGGTTGCCTGCTATCATGTAAGAATATGGCTATAAGAATGTTCCTTAGAATCAGTATGGGTAAGGAAAGGGATTGCTGTCCAGTATGTTTTATGTTAAAATGACTGTGAACCAAGTATTATGTTATAACAGCAAATTCAACAATGTTCAAATGTATCTTGTAGATACCTCGATATCTCTGGTTGCAATAGAGATTTAGAAACTAAAAACCCAACTTTCTAGTCTCTGTAGCAGAAATTAATAAAAATATAAAATAGCTGGCCGTGGCTGCAGTGTTAGCCAATCACTTTTGTCTGTTACAGTCTCTTCTCTCCTCAAATTTATTCAATAACTCCCTATTAACTAAGGGCTTCATTTCTTACTTTTTTAACTTCTAATGAAATCAATTTTGTTCAATGAATGAAAAACATATTATAGGGGTAATAATTACTTTAGTCATGACAAAAAAACAAAAATTGGAAGATTCTAAGGTGCAAAGAGGTGAAAAATGGAGCTGGAATATGAACCCAGACAGCCTGGTACAGATCCAAAGCTTAGTTCTACATTATGAATTAATAAATAAATTGGCCTCTTGAAAACTTTTTCCTTTGGCTTCTGTAGTACTGGCTTTATTTGGCATTTCTTTCACCTTATTGGCCTTTTTCATTCCTTTTTTTTCCCCTAAATGTGGGAGTGCCCCAGGCCTTGTAAATGAGCCTTCTGTTCTTGCTTTAAACTTCCCCATCCCTTTGGTTTTGTTTTAAGATTTTTGATGTGGACCATTTTTAAAGTCTTTATTGAATTTGCTACAATATTGTTTCTGTTTTTATATTTTGGGGTTTTTTGACCACGAGGCATACAGGATGTTAGTTTCCCAGCTAAGGATCAAGCCCTCAGCCCTGCATTGGAAGGTGAAGTCTTAACCACTACACTTCCAGGGAAGTCTCTCTATCATTTCTACTAACATCCATATTCTGATAACTTCCAAATGTAATCCTCTCTTTTGAATTCCAGACATCCAAATTCGAACGTTTCACATTTCTTCTCCATCTGACTTAAATTTCTCTTAAATGAAAAATTGCTCTGTTTCTCTGGTTTGCTCATTGTCTATCCAGCTTATTCTCAGTGCTTGTTACTGTTTTCCTCCCAGCTCAATTCCACAACGTGGGAGTCAATTTTATCACAACCTTCATAACTGTCACATCCATTAATTCATTTATATGTCTTACTTACTCTAACTATGAAGCATATCTCATATCTGTCCACCTCGTTCTGTGGCCAATGTCCATCCCTGCCTGGACACTTATCCACCCAATACTAGGATTTCCGCCCACTCTTTAAGAACTTGTTCCCACATTTTAGGAACATAACATTTAATTCGGGAGATACACACATGTGCCCCTATTATATAATGCTAAAAAAAATCTGTAACAGAAGTATTTTCACAGATTAATGATAGACAAGGAAAGGATATATGAATTTAGCCCTTTGTGGGGTTAGAAGGGAAAGCATCACAGTGTAATGGACAGTTTAGTAGTAAAGTGACTTGGAACTCATGTAAGGGATATATTTTAAAAGACTCATCACTGGAAAACTGCAAATCTCTGCTTCCATCTTGAACACTGCCACTGTTTTTCCTTTATTAGAAGATAAAGAATATGTTGTTTTTTCCAGTGAATATTTAGATAGAAAGGAAAAGTACACAATGCCTCATTCAGAGACCAGGAAGTATTATGGAATTCCAGGACAATGGTGTTGAAAGGGAGGTTATGATATTACATAGCCTTTGTTTTCAGGTGTATTAATTCTTATATGCATCCACATATTCAAGCTCATCCAAACTAACTCTGCATTAGCAGCTCAGCTTACATTATACCACCTCAGAGCAAGCAATTTGTTTTGTGGCTAGCTGTTCAGAATACTCTGCTTCAGAGAAAAATTGAGAAAAAATTAAAAGTTGTTGAAGGATAGAAACTACTAATAAAATAACAAAATTAAAAGATTATATGGAGATAAGTAAGATAGTTTCATGTAATTTTAGGTTTATGTTCTCCGTCATCCCACAGTGATTTCTTAACTTGTTTTGTTCCTAAATAAAGTATTAATAGTAGTTTCTAGTCTACTGTAAGGTATTGTTGGCAGTGTGAGTTTGGTATAAAGTTTTAAAACATTTCCTAATTATAATTAAAATCATAGTTTTTCAGTCATCACAATAATGCTCTGCTGTGCTTAGTTGCTCAGTCATGTCTGCAGAAGACCATAGCCCGCCAGGCTCCTATGTCCATAGGGATTCTCCAGGCAAGAATACCGGAGTGGTTTGCCATGCCATCCTCCAGGGGATCTTCACAACCCAAGGATTGAACCCAGGTCTCCTGTATTGCAGGCGAATTCTTTACTATCTGAACTACCTGGGAAGCAGCATTGGGATCTAAATCACTTGTAGTTAAAGCCTTCCTACAGGAAGGTCCTTCTGCTATTTCAAAAATATTTCCAGGTAATGAACCTAATCTATTTTATAGTTCATAAACTAGTAAGCAATACTAGATACTTTTCAATATTTATGTCAAAAAATACTTGCTGCATATAAATGCTGAACTTGAGCTCTCAGAAACTGGAATATACCAAACTTATGAGCAAACACAGAAATCCAGGACAGATAGCTTCACACATATAGTGTAAACACCTATTTTTCACAATGATGACTCCTTAAATTATGAAAGTAATGCTTACAGTCAATGCAATATGATTATGTGTCATAAAATATAGGGTATCATCTAATATTCATGGAAATGGGGATTTAGTCCCATTACTTCATGGAAAATAGAAGGGGGAAAAAATGGAAACAGTTACAGACTTTATTTTCTTGGGCTCCAAAATCACTGTGAATGGTAAATGTAGAAATGAAATTAAAAGACGTTTGCTCCTTGGAAGAAAAATTATGACAAAACTAGACAGCATATTAAAAAGCAGAGACATCATTTTTCCAACAAAGGTCTGTCTAGTCAAAGTTATGGTTTTTCCAGTAGTCTTGTACGGATATGAGAGTTGGACCATAGGAATGCAGAGCACCACAGAATTGATGCCTTCGAACTATGGTGTTGGAGAAGACTCTTGAGGGTCCCTTGGACAGCAAGGAGATCCAACCAGTTAATCCTAAAGGAAATCAATTCTGAACATTCATTGGAAGGACTAATGCTGAAGCTGAAGCTCCAATACGCTGACAACCTGATGCGAAGAGCTAACTCATTGCAAAAGACCCTGATGCTTGGAAAGATTGAGGGCAGAAGGAGAAGGGGGCAAAAGATGATGAGATGGTTGGATGGCATCAGTGACTCAATAGACATGAGTTTGAACAAACTCCAGGAGATGGTAAAGGACAGGGAAGCTTGGTGTGCTGCAGTCCATGGGGTCACAAAGAGTCGGACATTACCAAGTGATTGAAAAACAACAAGGAACAACAGAACCTCCAAAAGGGTACCTCCTTCATAAATGTAACAGCAATACAGCACAAATTGGCAAAAAATTGTCAGAATCACTTTATTTTTTCAGAATTATGAGAATTAACCAAAGACTTGCAACAACTATGGGAGTATTTAATTAAGAGAAATTATTGGATCTCAGTAAGAACAGAAAACTCTGTGGAATTTTGACTTTAGTCTTATCCCAATCTCCCAAACTCAGCAATCTCCTTGGAAACTAACAGCTCATATTTGGGGAATCAAGGCTGTATATTGTCACTCTGCTTATTTAACTTATATGCAGAGTACATCATGAGAAACACTGGGCTGGAAGAAACACAAGCTGGAATCAAGATTGCTGGGAGAAATATCAATCACCTCAGATATGCAGATGACACCACCCTTATGGCAGAAAGTGAAGAAGAACTAAAAAGCCTCTTGAGGAAAGTGAGAGAGGAGAGTGAAAAAGCTGGCTTAAAGCTCAACATTCAGAAAACTAAGATCATGGCATCTGGTCCCATCGCTTCATGGGAAATAGATGGGGAAACAGTGGAAACACTGGCTGACTTTATTTTGGGGGGCTCCAAAGTCACTGCAGAAGCTGATTGCAGCCAGGAAATTAAAAGACGCTTTCTCCTTGGAAGGAAAGTTCTGATCAACCTAGATATCATATTAAAAAGCAAAGACATTACTTTGCCAACCAAGGTCCATCTAGTCAAGGCTATGGATTTTCCAGTGGTCATGTATGGATGTGAGAGTTGGACTGTGAAGGAAGCTGAGCACCAAAGGATTGATTCTTTTGAACTGTTAGAGAAGACTCTTGAAAGTCCCTTGAATGGCAAGGAGATCCAACCAGTCCATCCTAAAGGAGATCAGTCCTGGGTGTTTAGTGGAAGGACTGATGCTGAAGCTGAAACTCCAATAATTTGGTCACCTCATGAAAAGAGCTGACTCATTGGAAAAGACCCTGATGCTGGGAGGGATTGGGGGCAGGAGAAGGGGTCGACAGAGGATGAGATGGCTGGTTGGCATCACCGACTTGATGGACATGAGTTTAAGTAGACTCCAGGAGTTGGTGATGGACAGGGAGGCCTGGTGTGCTGCGATTCATGGGGTTGCAAATTGTCGGACACGACTGAGTGACTGAACTGAACTGATCTGAAGAGAAAAAAGATCTCATTTCCAAACAATTGCCATTATTTGACCTGTCTGGTGGTTCCCTGGAAAACTTCTTTTAAAAGGCTTGTTTTTATTCAAACTCGAACTCTCCCAATTCTAAACAACTGGAGTGAGGAGGCTTCTGTATAGTGCTTTAAAATTACAGCTCTTTGAGGCAGTGGATAAAAATTGCAGCAAATTATAGATCAGCTAAAAATTTTAACATAGAAAGCTGCAGAATGAGATGCCCCTAGGGTATTTGGAAAGCTTCAACTTATTCTTAAAAACTTAGAATGCAATGCACATGTACAGGCCATATGCAGCTGGATGCATTCTCACAAAAGACAAGAGAAGTCTTAAGTTCTCATCCTGCCTGACCTTGAGGTTCAGTTAAAGGACATCAGAGTGTAATACAAATCTACAAAAAAAAATTAAAAGTACAGTAAATGATAACATATAGGTAAATATAAATATAAAGTGCAGCATAAATGCTTTTGTTTGTATTTCCATTTTATTTCACTTTCTGATTTAAATCACAGCTTCATAACATAATAACTATAAATCTAAGGCAAAAAGCACACAATGATTAAGGATGCATTACATTTTGACTGTAGCATAAAGGAGGGGGATGAAGCTATATAAGACTGAAATTTTTGTATACTGTTGAAATTAGGTTGATAGGGATTTGGATGTTAATGGTAATTCCAAGGGCAATCTCTGATAATTCAAAAATGTGTAGTACAAGAAACTGCCAGAGTATTAAAATGGCACACTGGAGCATATTTATTTAACAGAAAACAAAGCAGTAAAGGAAGAACTGAGGAACAAAAATAATACCTAACAGATATAGAAAACAACAAAAGATCAGAGGCAAATTAGTAAGCATATTACATGTAAGTGATTAAACTCTAGTTAAATGTCAGATGTTGGAAGAATGCTAAAAAAACAAAACAAAGCAGAATCCAACTATATACTGTATATGAGGCTTCCCAGGTAGTTCAGTGGTAAGAATCTGCACGCCAATGCAAGAGACTTGGGTTTGATCCCTGGGTCAGGAAGATATCCTGCAAAAGGAAATGGCAACCCACTCCAATATTCTTAAAAGCCTGCAAAATCCCTTGGACAGAGAAACTTGGTGGGCTATTGTCCATGGGATCACAGAAGAGTCAAACACAATTTAGCAACTAAATCAATACATATACTATATATAACAGACACACTTTAGATTCAAATACACAAATAGGTTGAAAGGAAGAGGATGAAAAGATATACCATGTAACCAGTAACTAAAAAGAAGCTAGAATAGATATATTATGTCATACAAAATAGACTTTATGGTATACATTGTTACCAGAAGCAAAGAAAGACATTTTATAATGATAAAAGTCAATCCACCAACAAGTTATGGTTACTATAAACATGTGCACATAACAACAGAAATTCAAAATAAATGAAGTAAATATTGATTGAATTAAAGGGAGAAAAAGGAAATTTAAAATAATTTTGAGTGCATGCATGCTAAGTCGCTTCATTCATGTCCAACTCTTTGCAACCCTGTGAAGTATAGCCCACCAGGCTTCTCTGTCCTTGGGATTCTCCAAGCCAGAACACTGGGACGTTTCTAAAGAATGAAATTAAATTTTTTTTAAAAATGGAATAATTACAGATTTATACTAGTGTCTAAGGGTTTCCCTTGTGGCTCAGATGGTAGAGAATGTGCCTGCAATCCAGGAGACCTGGGTTTGATCCCTGGATCAGGAAGATACCCTGGAGAATGGAATGGCCACCCACTCCAGTATTCTTGCCTGGAGAATTCCATGGACAGAGGAGTCTGGCCAGCTACAGTCCTGGCATTCATAAGAGTGAGACAAAACTGAGGGACTAACACACACACACACACATTACGGCCTAAAGGAAGTTTAAGTAAGTTGTCCTGATTGCTGTGGCTATGTCACTCTTGAAATCAGGTAAATTTACTCACATTTTAATTTTTCCTTTTCAAAATTGCTTTTCCTTGTATAGCGTCTTTGTCCTCCATATACACTTTAGGATAATCTTGTCTGTATCTATAAAAATCTTGTGAGGGTTTTGATAGAAAGTTCACTAATTCTATAGAACACTTCGGAAAGAATTGGCATCTTTACTGTGTTGAGTCTTTCAATATATGGACATGACACGACTCTCCACTAATTTATATATTTTATATTTTCATAGTGTTTCACAGTTTTTAGTATGCTGCTGCTGCTGCTAAGTTGCTTCAGTCGTGTCTGACTCCGTGCGACCCCATAGATGGCGGCCCATCAGGCTCCCCCGTCCCTGGGATTTTCCAGGCAAGAACACTGGCGTGGGTTGCCATTTCCTTCTCCAATGCATGAAAGTGAAAAGTGAAAGTGAAGTCGCTCAGTCACGTCCGACTCTTCCCAACCCCATGGACTGCAGCCTACCAGGCTCCTCCGTCCACGGGATTTTCCAGGCAAGAGTACTGGAGTGGGTTGCCATTGCCTTCTCCAAGTTTTTAGTATAGAAGTCCTATAAATGTTGTTAGATATACATTATTGTATTTGTATGCAGTTGTAAGTGGTATGGTATTTTCAATTTCAGTGTCAATTGCTATGGAAATAAAATAGGTTTTTGTACAGTATGCTTGTAATATTGCTGAGCTACTTAGTTCCAGGAATGTTTTTGTTTGTTTTGTAAAATCATCAGAATTATTTTACATAGATAACTGTTTCATTTAAGAATAAGGAGAGTTTTATTTCTTCTTTCTGTTCTGTGTGTTTTTGTCTTTCTTTTCCTGCCTTAATATGCTAGATAGAATTTCTAGCGTTATATCAAATAAAAGTAACATAGTGGACACCCTTACCTTTTTCTCAGTCTCAAGGGGAAGCATTCACTCTTTCACCATTAATTATGTTGAAGGCATAGGTTTTTGTGTTGCTCTTTATAAAATTTATGAAATTTTCCTCTATTCCTGTATTTTAGGGTGTTTTTAATCATTTATGGTTTTAAAAAATTTTTCAAATGCATTTTCTGCATCAACTGTTATGATTGTGTGATTTTTCTTCTCAGCCTGTCATTGTGTTTTATATTGGTTGCTTTATGAGTATTGGATGACTCTTGGAATAAACTACCTATTGACAACAAACTATCATTAAAAAATTGTACTGTTATTGCATTGGATTATAATCCAGTGGGAAAAATCTCAATATTGTCATAACATATTGTCTTTTTTTATATTGATGGATTTATTTAGCTAGTATTTCTTCATGGCCTGTTACAGCTGTGTTTTTGTGTGGGATTGCCTCGTAATTTTCCTTTTAAAATTTGTTGGATGTCAGATATTGTTATCAAGGTTATGCTGACCTTCTAAAACGTGTTGGAAACCATTCCAACTATTTCTAGTCTCTGAAAGAGTCTGTGCTTGTTGCTATTTCGTTCTGATACATTTGTCAGAATTCACTGGTGAATTATCTTCAGTCTTGGTAATCTATATTTTTAAGGAATTTGTCATTTTTCTAGATTTTCATTATTTTAAAGTTGATCGTGATAACTTTGTGTTATCTTTTTCATGTCTGAGATATTAATAGTGATGTTACTGTTTTCAGTCCTAGCTATATAATTTCTCTATTTCTCTGTTTCATTCTCTCCCTCTTTGTTTATCAATATTGTAAGGGATTTATTAATTGAATTAGCCTTTTTGAAGTGCTAACTTTTGGTTTTGTTGATTCACTGTATTGTATATTTACTCTCTTTTCATCAATTTTATTCTTTATTTTATTTTCTTTCTACTTTTTCTTTGATGTTAACACAATTTTTTTGAAAAGGATTTTTAGATAATTGCTTTTTGTCTTTAAAAGAATCTAGTTAAGTAATTTAAGGGTGAAATTTCTCTGTAAGCACAGCTGTGCTTCAGGTCACTGTTGACATATATAATTATTTTATTAATATTGAGTTTAATATACTTTCTAATTTTCAAGAAATTTATTTTATGATGTATAGTACTCTATTTGGAAAAGTGCTTCTTAATTTCCAAATATATGGATATTTTCAGATTCTTTTTGTTTTAGTTGATTTCTAGATTAGTTCTATTCTGATTTGAGAATTAATTATGCATCATTTAATCCTATAATGTGTTGAGATAGCTTTATTGCTAGTAGATGATCAATTTTGCTAAGTACTTTATGGTTACTTATAAAGAAAAAAAATTTATTTTGCAATTATTAGGTGGAGTATCTTTATATGTTAAGCCATGTCTAGAGCTCTGCTTTCAGATTTTCTATATGATTACTACCTATTAACCTTCTAATTCTATTAATTACTAAGATGTTTGTTAAAGTCTCAATTTTCAAAAGTTGGGTGATATTTCTTTTAGTTTTGCTGATTATTTTTTTCTTGAAGTATTTTGATCTAGATAGTTGGTGAGCTTATAGTTGTTCTATTTTTGCTGAATGACCCTTTTTATTGATGAAATATCCCTTTAATTTCAATTAATATTCTTGTGAAAGTATTTTTTGATGTTCATTTAACAACTACTTTTTGGTTATTTACATGGTATCCCTACATGGTATCCATCCTAAATTTCACCATTTTAATCTTTATATTAAAGATTATATAGTTAAAAGACTGTGCCTTTTAAATTAGGAAATGGCAACCCACTCCAGTACTCTTGCCTGGAAAATCCCATGGACGGAGGAGCCTGGTAGGCTGCAGTCCATGGGATCGCTGGGAGTCGGACACGACTGGGCGACTTCACTTTCACTTTCATACAAATTACAAATATAAAGAATAAATGCAGAAATATTACTGTAGATCTTACAGACACTTAAAGGATGATAAGAGGATATGCCAAACTATTTATGCTAATAAATGAGATGGCTTAGATGCCATACACAAGTGACTTGAAAGACCCAAAGTGCCAGAGCACACTCAAGGAGAAATAAATAACTTAAATAGCATCACATTTCCAACAGAATTTGAACTATAATAAATAATATCCAAGATTAAATAGCTTCATTGCCTTCTTCCATCAAGCAGAATGTTGTCAGATTAAGTGTTCTGTAGATGTCAATTATGGCAACCCACTCCAGTGTTCTTGCCTGGAGAATCCCAGGGACGGGGGAGCCTGGTGGGCTTCCGTCTATGGGGTCACACAGAGTCGGACACGACTGAAGTGACTTAGCAGCAGCAGCAGCAGCAGATGTCAATTATAACCATTTGACTGATGGTAGTGTTAAGTCCCGGAGAAGGCAATGACGAGCCACTCCAGTACTCTTGCCTAGAAAATTGCATGGACAGAGGAGCCTGGTGGGCTGCAGTCCATGGGGTCGCTACGAGTCAGACACGACTGAGCGACTTCACTTTCACTTTTCACTTTCACACATTGGAGAAGGAAATGGCAACCCACTCCAGTGTTCTTGCCTGGAGAATCCCAGGGACAGCGGAGCCTGGTCGGCTGCCGTCTATGGGGTCGCACAGAGTCAGACACGACTGAAGCGACTTAGCAGCAGCAGCAGGAGTGTTAAGTCCAGGCTTCCCTGGCAGCTCAGAGGTAAAGAACCCGCCTGCAATATTGGAGACCTGGTTTCAATCCCTGGGTTGTGAAGATCCCCTGGAGAATGGCATGCAATCCACTCCAGTACTCTTGCCTGGAAAATTCCGTGGATAGAGAGGCTGGGGTCTCATAGAGTCCAACACAACTGAAAGACTAAGCAGAAGCAGCAGGGTTAAGTTCGATTATGCCCTTCCTGGATTTTCTGCCTAATGGATTTGTCCATTTCTTAAAGAGACATGTTAATTTCTTCAGCTAAAATTGCGATTCATATATTTCTTCTTGCAGTTCTATCACATTTTGCCTCACTTATTTTGATACTCTGATGTTCAGTTTGGTTCAGTCACTCAGTCCTGTCTAACTCTTTGTGACCCCATGGACTGCAACACACCAGGCTTCGCTGTCCATCACCAACCCCTGTAGCTTACTCAAACTCATGTCCATTGAGTCAGTGATACCATCCAACCATCTCATCCTCTGTCATCCCCTTCTCCTCCCAGCTTCAATCTTTCCCAGAATCAGTGTCTTTACCAATGAGTCAGTTCTTCGAATCAGGTGAACAAAGTATAGGAGTTTCAGCTTCAGCATCAGTCCTTCCAATGAACATCCAGGACTGATTTCCTTTAAGATGGACTGATTGGATCTTCTTGCTGTCCAAGGGACTCTCAAGCATCTTCTCCCACACCACAGTTCAAAATCATCAACTCTTTGGTGCTCAGATTTATTTACTGCCCAACTCTCACATCCATACATGACTACTGGAAAAACCAAAGCTTTGACTGGGCGGACCTTTGTTGGCAAAGTATTGTCTCTGCTTTTTAATATGCTGTCTAGGTTGTTTGTAACTTTTCTTCCAAGGAGTAAGCGTCTTTTAATTTCATGGCTGCAGTCACCATCTGCAGTGATTTTGGAGCCCAGGAAAATAAAGTCTGTCACTGTTTCCATTGTTTCCCCATCCATTTGCCATGAAGTGATGGGACCGGATGCCATGATCTTAGTTTTTTGAACATTGAGTTTTAAGCCAAGTCTTTCACTCTCCTCTTTCACCTTCATCAAGAGGCTCTTTAGTTCTTCTTCACTTTCTGCCATAAGGGTGGTGTCATCTGCATATCTGAGGTTATTGATATTTCTCCTGGCAATCTTGATTCCAGCTTGTGCTTTATCCAGCCTGGCATTTCATATGATGTACTCTGCATAAAAATTAAACAAGCAGGGTGACAATATACAGCCTTGACATATTCCTTTCCTGATTTGGAACCAGTCGTTTTTCCATGTCCAGTTCTAACTATTGCTTCTTGACCTGCATAGAGATTTCTCAAGAAGCAGGTCGGGTGGTCTGGTATTCCCAACTCCTTCAGAATTTTCCACACTTCTTTTGTGATCCACACAGTCAAAGGTTTTGGCATAGTCAATAAAGCAGACATAGATGTTTTTCTGGAACTCTCTTGCTTTTTCGATGATCTAATGGATGTTGACAATTTGATCTCTGGTTCCTCTGCCTTTTCTAAATCCAGCTTGAACATCTGGAAGTTCCATGGTTCTGAACTCTGATGTTAGACTAATACATATTACAGGGTATTTTGTATTCTTGGGGTATTGGTCACATTATCATTATGTAATGCCTCTCTTTATCTCTAATAACTTTCCTTGGCCTGAAGTCTGCTCTGTCTGAAATTAATATAGCTACTCTTTCTTTTCATTAGTGCTACTGTGGAATAGCTTTCTCCATCCCTAGTCTATATGTATACTAAGTCATCTCAGTCATGTAGGACTCTTTGCAACCCTATGGATCATAGCCCTCCATAAGATTCTCCAGGCAAGAATCAGTAATGTTTAGGGAGACAATTAGTGTTTAAAAAGATTATTGATTAAATATAATTCCAATGACATGTACCTTATTTGATAATTTTTGTCATAGTTCCTTTTATCTATTTTTATTCCATCATTTTTTTTTTGCCTTTTATACTTTTAACTGAAAATTTTATGTGATTCGGCTTTGTCTCCATTCTTATATCAGCGATGGTGTTGTTGTTGCTGCTGTTCAGTTGCTAAGTCATGCCTGACTGTTTGCAACCCCATGGGCTGCAGTATTCTAGGCTCTTCTGTTCTTCAGTCTCTCAGAGTTTGCTTGAATTCATGTCTGTTGACTCACTGATGCTATCTAAGCATCTCATCCTCTACCTTCCCCTTCTCTTTTTGCCTTCAGTCTTTCCCAGCATCAGGGTCTTTTCCAATGAGTCGGCTCTTCACAACAGGTGGCTGAAGCGATTATTACTATTATTATTTTATCTTTTGAAGTGATTGCCCTTGGGTTTGCAATACACATTTACAACTAACCCAGGCCCACTTTTGAAAAACACCGCACCTTCATCATTGTTACCATTCATTTCACTTTACATAAGTTTACACAACCAAATGTACTTTTGCCATTATTTTAAACTATTATCTTTTAGATAAACTAGTTTTTATTTTACCTTCACATATACATTTTTGATGCTCTCTCTTTTTTTATTTTTTAACAAAATGCTAGTTTTTTATCTGTCATTGGTCTTTCTGATGAGCTGCTTTTAACATTTCTTTCAAGGCAATATGGTCCCTGCTCTCATTTTGCATTTATATTTCTTGAACTATGAATCTAAACCTAATGGACATCATTTTGTCTACAAAGGTCCATCTAGTCAAGGCTATGGTTTTTCCAGTGGTCATGTATGGATGTGAGAGTTGGACTGTGAAGAAAACTGAGTGCTGAAGAACTGATGCTTTTGAAGTGTGGTGTTGGAGAAGACTCTTGAGAGTCCCTTGGACTGCAAGGAGATCCAACCTGTCCATCCTAAAGGAGATCAGTCCTGGGTGTTTATTGGAAGGACTGATGCTGAAGCTGAAACTCCAATACTTTGGCCACCTAATGCAAAGAGCTGATTCATTGGAAAAGACCCTGATGCTGGGAAAGATTGAAGGTGGGAGAAGGGGATGATAGAGGATAAGATGATTGGATGGCATCACCGACTCAATGTACGTGGGATTTGGGTGGACTCAAGGAGTTGGTGATGGACAGGGAGGCCTGGCGTGCTATGGTTCGTGGGGTCTCAAAGAGTCGGATACGACTGAGTGACTGAACTGAACTGAATTGATGAGCTGCTTTAAACATTTCTTTCAAGAAAACATAGTCCCTGCTCTCATTTTGTGTTTATATTTCTTGAACTCTTTGAATCTAAAAATAATATCTTTTAAAAATATATGATTATTAAGCTGTCAATTCTTCAAATATTGTGTGCTCTTCTTTCTCTATGTCCTCTCTTTCTAGAACTGTAATTACACATATCTTGGAATTTTTTTGTACTGACTCACAGGTTCCTGAAATCATGTTAATTTTTTTTTCTTTGTCCTGGATTGTTTCTGCTAATATTTCTACAAGTTCATTGATTTTCCTCCATTATTTTTATTCTGTGTTTAAATAAACCCAATGATTCTAAACATTTCTTATATTGTAGTTTTTTGCTAAACATTTCTTATATTGTAGTAAAATTCCCATTTGATTTTAAAATTGATTCTATTTTTTCTGATGCAACTGTCTATACTTTTATTTATTGTAAGGAGATTTTCTTTATGATTTTTACATAGTTCTGTTAAGGTGGTTTTTTCCTGATAAATCCTGTATCATCTTAGCAGTTACTTTTTATCGTCTTTTCTCCTGTAAGTGGTCACATTTTCCTGAATCTTCAAATATCTTCTAATATTTAATTTTATCATTGGTATTGTGAAAGTTATATTAGGTATCCTTTGAATGTAGTTAAGACCATGTGGTTTTGCTTATTTATTTTCTTTTCTTTAACATATAATTAAATTGACTATACTCAAACTATAAACTTTTTTTATGACTGGAAACTCAAACTCAGACTGAGTTATTTTATATTTTGAAAGATGTCTTCTACATGATTATTTAGAGATCAGCCTGAGACTAAAAAATTTTTAACAAATTTTGGATTTTCTCTCTTTGATTCACTCCTTTCTAGAACCCCTTCCAAAACTTACCAGTGGCTATAGCTTACCAAATCTTTGTCTTATGGTTCTTCAAGCCAGAAATTCTGTAGGTTTTTCAATGAGGATTTTACACAACCTATGTACAGGTTTTACCTGCCCTGGGTTAAAAGATATAAAAATTAGTAATGCACTTATCTTCATTCTTCTATTAATGAAAGTCAACTTCCATCCAAAATTATGTGCTTTGCTTCACTCTCCAATACTTTCAGGTCATTATGGAGTTTTTTGCTTATGTTTATTTGTTTATATTTTTCAAAATAATAAGTGTCAGGGTAGGATCCTCTAATCGCTGCTTGGTCACATCAGAATGAAAACCTCTTGTCAAACTACTTTACCCAGTTTTATTGAGGTAAATAAAAATAACAATGATTCCAATGATTCATTTACTTATACTGTATAAAATATTTTAGAAATCAATTTATATCATTTTATGTTTGACTTTATATTATCCCTTAGAAAAAAGATTAAATCAAAATGACAAGTGCTAATATCTTAATTCTTTCTAGTATGTTATCTAATTTTGCCATTAACCAACAGTGTTTGTCTAATCATAATTGATATTTGAGTCTGGCTTGGGCTTCCCTGGTGGCTCAGAGGTTAAAGCATCTGCCTCCAATGCAGGAGACCCGGGTTCGATCCCTGGGTAGGGAAGATCCCCTGGAGAAGAAAACGGTAACCCACTCCAATATTCTTGCCTGGAGAATCCCATGGACGGAGAAGCCTGGTAGGCTACAGTCCACAGTCCACGGGGTCGCAAAGAGTTGGACACGACTGAGCGACATCACCTATGAATTAGCAGTCATTATAAGTAAAAAGTACACATGGTTTTGCTACTTACTCATAATTAGTCTTTGAAGCTTTTGTAATTAAATCCAATGTTATTAGGTTTTTTTGTTTGTTCGTTTGCTTTGTTTTCTTTTGTTTTGTTTAATGGAATTTAACTCAGATGACCATTGTATCTATTACTGTGAGCAGGAATCCCTTAGAAGAAGTGGAGTAGCCATCATAGTCAACAAAAGAGTCCAAAATGCAGTACTTGGATGCAGTCTCAAAAATGACAGAATGATCTTTGTTCATTTCCAAGGTAAATAATTCAATATCAGAGTAATCCAAGTCTATGCCCCAACTCATAATGCTGAAGAAACTGAAGTTGAACATTTCTATGAAGACCTACAAGACCTTCTAGAACTAACACTGAAAAAACATGTCCTTTTCATTATAGGGGAATAGAATACAAAAGTAGGAAGTCAAGAAACACCTGAAGTAACAGGAAAAATTTAGCCTTGAGGTACAGAATAAAGCAGAGCAAAGGCTAATAAAGTTCTGCCAAGAGAAAAAACTGGTCATAGCAAACACCCTCTTCCAACAAAACAAGAGAAGACTGTACACATGGACATCATCAGATGGTCGACACCAAAATCAGATTGATTATATTCTTTGCAGCAAAAGATGAAGAAGTTCTATACAGTCAGCAAAAACAAGACCAGAAGATGACTGTGGTTCAGATCATGAACTCCTTATTGCCAAATTCAGACTGAAATTGAAGAAAGTGGAGAAAACCACTAGACCATTAAGGTATGACCTAAATCAAATCCCTTATGACTATACAGTAGAAGTGAGAAATAGATTTAATGGACTTGATGTGATAGACAGAGTGCTTGATGAGCTATGGACAGAGGTTCATGACATTGTACAGGAGACATAGTCAAGATCATCCCCAAGGAAAAGAAATGCAAAAAAGCAAAATGGCTGTCTGAAGAGGTCATACAAATAGATGTCAAAAGAAGGGAAGCAAAAAGTAGAGGAGAAAAGGAAAGATATACCCATCTGAATGCAGAGATCCAAAGAAGAGCAAGGAGAGATAAGAAAGCCTTCCTCAGTGATCAGTGCAAAGAAAAAGAGGAAAACAATAGAATGGGAAAGACTAGAGATCTCGTCAAGAAAATTAGAGATACCAAGGGAAAATTTCATGCAAAAATGGGCACAATAAAGGGCAGAAATGGTAGGGAGGTAACAGAAGTAGGAGATATTAAGAAGAGAATGCAAGAAAACACAAAAGAACTGTACAAAAAAGATCTTCATGACCCAGGTAATCACAATGGCGTGATCACTCACCTGGAGCCAGACATCCTGGAATGTGAAGTCAAGTGGGCCTTAGGAAGCATCACTACGAACAAAGCTAGTGGAGCTGATGGAATTCCAGTTGATGGAATTCCATCTTTCCAAATCCTGAAAGATGATGCTATGAAAGTGCTACACTCAATATGTCAGCAAATTTGGAAAACTCAGCAGTGGCCACAGGACTGGAAAAGGTCAGTTTTCCTTCCAATCCCAAAGAAAGACAATGCCAAAGAGTGCTCCAACTACCGCACAATTGCACTCATCTCACACTCTAGTAAAGTTATGCTTAAAATTCCACAAGCCAGGCTTCAGGAATACGTGAACCATGAAATTCCAGATGTTCAAGCTGGTTTTAGAAAAGGCAGAGGAACTAGAGATCAAATTGCCAACATCTGCTGGATCATCAAAAAAGCAAGAGAGTTCCAGAAAATCATCTATTTGTGCTTCATTGACTATGCCAAAGCCTTTGACTGTGTGGATCACAATAAACTGTGGAAAATTCTGAAATTGATGGGAATACCAGACCACCTGATCAGCCTCTTGAGAAATCTGTATGCAGGTCAGGGAGCAACAGTTAGAACTGTACATGGAACAACAGACTGGTTCCAAATAGGAAAAGGAGTACGTGAAGGCTGTATATTGTCATCCTGCTTATTTAACTTATATGCAGAGTACATCAAGAGGAATGCTGGGCTGGAAGAAGCACAAGCTGGAATCATGATTGCCGGGAGACATCAATAACCTCAGCTATACAGATGACACCACCCTTATGGCAGAAAGTGAAGAGGAACTGAAAAGCCTCTTGATGAAAGTAGAAGAGGAGAGTGAAAAAGTTGGCTTAAAGCTCAACATTCAGAGAACTAGATCATGGCATCCGGTCCATCACTTCATGGCAAATCGATGAGGAAACAGTAGAAACAGTGGCTGACCTTATTTTTCTGGGCTCCAAAATCACTGCAGATGGTGACTGCAGCCATGAAATTAAAAGACACTTACTCCTTGGAAGGAAGTTATGACCAACCTAAACAGCATATTAAAAAGCAGAGACATTACTCTGCCAACCAAAGTCTGTCTAGTCAAGGCTATGGTTTTTCCAGTGGTCATGTATTGATATGAGAGTTGGACTATAAAGAAAGCTGAGTGCCAAAGAATTGATGCTTTTGAACTGTGGTGTTGGAGAAGACTCTTGAGAGTCCCTTGGACTGCAAGGAAATCCAACCATCCATCCTAAAGGAGATCAGTCCTGGGTGTTCATTGGAAGGACTGATGTTGAAGCTGAAACTCCAATACTCTGGCCACCTGACTCATCTGAAACGACCCTGATGCTGGGAAAGATTGAGGGCAGGAGGAAAAGGGGACGACAGAAGATGAGATGGTTGGATGGCATCACCGACTCGATGGACACGGATTTGGGTGGACTCCGGGAGTTGGTGATGGACAGGGAGGCATGGAGTTCTGCGGTTCATGGGTTGCAAAGAGTCAGACACGACTGAGTGACTGAAGTGAACTGAACTGAATACCATTACATAAATGAGAATGGATGACTGCACCATTACACAAGGATGATAATTGAAAACATTTATTACTGTTTACATAATAGGCATATGTTATTTACGATTTGAGAAATGAATAGGGTGTTTATCTTTCAGAATTGCAGAAGTGCCTTGGAGACATATTAAGGGTTTTTATGGGGTGCCAGCAATATTTTGTTTTTTGATCTGGGTTTTGGCTGAGCAGTTGGGTTCAATTTATAAAAAATTCATTGAGCTCTACACTTATGATTTATGTACTTTTCTGTAAGTGTGTTGTATATGAATGAGAAATTTACTTGAAAAAACTAAGGTACAAACTGAAAAGGCCTGACTGTTCTCTCATTTAAATGACCTCTACATGGATATTAACCCCAAATTTTATTTGATTTTTCTTTTCTTAAGAATATCATGCAGACAGTTTACTTGCTACAGAAGTTTCTCTTTCATTGTCACTCTGCTGTCAATGATTTTTCCATGTGTTTTTAATTACATTAAATAATTATTCATTCATTTTTTTACAGAATGTCAAAATAGCTCCTAGTACAAAACAAAGCTACAAGACAGATGGCAAACAGTAAAATTACAAACAAGAAACAGGTGAGGAAGAAAAGTGACTGCCCTAGAAAAATTTTCTCAAATACTTAAATTCTATTTTAAATTGTTAGTAATCGGGTTTCTACATATAAATCAATATTCCATTAAATGTTGACTCTGCTAAATCACTCTCATATTGTGCTATACATTAAGAGTACCTCTATAATTTAATGACCCTTCATTACTTTTATGAATGGCTAGTTAAGCATTTTTACTTCTAAAACTCAGATTGAAAAGTTCATTAGGGCAGCAATTTTGTGTGTGTAACTTTTGTGGTTTTTTTGGTTTACTTAGAATTTAGCACTGTGTTGTTCAATAAAAACAAAAAATAGTGGACTCATTCTCAAATACAGTAATTTGTATTTATCTCATTCTATTAGATTTATCAGACAATTTTGGGAATCAAATGGGATATCCTTAGTTTGAAAAAAAAATGAGTGTTTGGAATCCATCTTCATGATTTCCCCTCTCTCTGAATACTGTTCTTGGCCCATGACTCTATCTACTCTATCCGTCCTTATAGATTTATAGCTGTTTCAGCTACATATGGACAGTAGTTGCATAGATGGACAGCAGTCGAAGAGTTAATGAATAAAGAATTCATAGTTTAGTAACTTCCAAGTGAGGAGAGTAGAATGAATGATAAAGTTTATTATATATTGACATCCTTAACAATCTGACATTCTGGGCACAGTCTATCACCTGTGGCCATTTTGTCATAAATGACAAAACCATGCTTTGTCACTGGGTATCTTCCATCCCTACTGCTGTCCCTTTAGTTTGTGTTCACGCATCCTCATACGTGGATAAGAGCTGACCTCCATGACAACAGTTTCTTCTCTCTGTAATCAATGGTGCAGATGTCCGCTCAAAAACTTTCTATAAACACTTTTTTTTTTCTTACCACCATGTCACTTATTTTGCTATCAAGTATCTAATAAGTCCAGTGGAAAAGCCTGCACTTGAGTGAACTTGGTTTTTTCCTCCATCAAACTTACAAACTTACAAATTCCCATCTCAGTCATATTTGAGCTTATTTTAATGCTTCTTGGGCTTCCTTTGTGGTTCAGCTGGTAAAGAATCCGCCTGTAATGTGGGAGACCAGGGTTCTATCGGTGGGTTGGGAACAGCTACCCACTCTAGTATTTTGGCCTGGACCTAGTCGACCCGACCTAGTGACTTTCACTTTCACTAATGCTTCTTAGGCTTCCCTGATGGCTCAGATGGTAAAGAAACTGTGTGCAATGCAGGAGATGGGGGTTCAATCCCCGGGTGGGGAAGATCCCCTGGAGGAGGACATGGCAACCCACTCCAGTATTCTTGCCTGGAGAAAACCATGGACAGAGGAGCCTGGCAGGCTACAGTCCATGGGATCTCAAAAAGTTGGACATGACTGAACAACTAACACTAGTGCTTTTTAAATATCCAGTATTCTGTTTTTGATGCTTTCAGTTCAGTTCAGTTCAGTTCAGTCTCTCAGTCGTGTCCGACTCTCCGCGACCCCATGAATCACAGCACGCCAGGCCTCCCTGTCCATCACCAACTCCCGGAGTTCACTCAAACTCATGTGTTTTTCTGTCTCCTTAAATGACCTCACACTTTCAAATCACCTCTTATGCCTATCCCAATCTTATCTTAATCTTTCAAAGTTCCTAATCCTCCAAAGGCATTCATAGAATATGGTGTTATTCCTGAGTATCTCTTGAGTATCATGGTGGTAATGGTGACTCTATTAGTTATCTATTGCTGCATAACAGATTACATGAAATATAATGATTTAAAAAACAATAGACATTTATTATATCATAGTTGCTGCAGACCCAATGCACAATCAATATCTCAACCAAGGCTATATTCCTAACTGAAGGCTTGATTGCAGAAGACCTGCTTCCAAGCCTACCCAGATAGTTTTTGAAGAATATACTTTCTCATGGAAACTTTGTTTGGTCAGAGGCTTTAACATTTCCTTGCCACCAGACCTCTCCATAGAACATCTTAAGACCTTGTAGGTCATTCCTTCAGAGCAAGCAAGTAGAAAGGCAAGACAGATTAACAGCAAGAGAGAAAGCACTAGCAAATTAGAACTCATGGTCTTGCTTATCCTATCACATTTCATCACTTTGCCTGTATTCTGTCTATTAGAAGCAGGCAGCTAGATACAGCCAATACTCAAGAGGAGGCTTACAAAGGCTTAATAAATACTAAGATGTGGAATCATTGAGATTCTTGTTACAAGCTGCCTACCAAAATGATGATAATAATGACAGTACCAATTATAATCATAGGTAATATTGAAAAATAATTATTTGGCAACATTGTGTCTTATGTTTTGTATATACTATTAATTTAATGTTTGAGCAATTTTGTAAGAGATACAATCACATATCCCTTTTCATTGATGTAAAACTGTAAAAAGATTATATAACTTGTCAAATGTCCTACTTATTAGAGCATATAAGTTCCTGTTTCTAATGAGTATGGCATATATAAATGAACACAAAGTGATTTACAAACTATCAATTCAGTAATTAATTTGATATTCTACCATCATATTATTTATTACCTCATGCAATCTGGTTACATCTTTCTGAAGGTAATGTAATCTTTTGGAAAGAAGCAAATTGTATATATTTATTCTACATTTCATGTAGGCACTGCTGCTGCTGCTGCTGCAAAGTCGCTTCAGTCGTGTCCAACTCTGTGAGACCCCATAGACAGAAGCCCACCATGTAGGCTCTGTCCTGTGCTAAAAGAATCTTTTTGGTTTTGCCTAGTTTTTTCCAACTCTTTGTGACCCCATGACTGCAGCCCACCAGGCTCCTCTGTCCATGTGAATTTCCAGCAAGAATGTTAGAATGGGTTTCCATTTCCTCTTCCGGGGGTCTTCCAGACCCAGGGATCGAGCCTGCATCTCCTGCATCTCCTGAATTGGCAGGTGGATTCTCTACCACTCAGCCACCTGTTAAGCCCTTTATTGGGTTGCCAGTAACAAAAATTTAATTCCAAATTATTTAAGTAAAAAGGAAATTTTGTGACTCATGTAACATATTCTCCTCCATACCTCAGATCACTCTTCTTTCTTCATTGTTTGCTTCATTCCTAGACAAGATCTCCTGAGTTAACTGAGATGCTAATCTGTGGTCTAAATTTGTATACACTGGGTTAGTCATTTGCAGCCTCGTTTGAGTCTGTGATATAATCCTGCAGCTGAAAGATCACTTGAATAGATACTAATGGGAAAGATTAGGTCACATTTAGCTCTGAAATGAGCTAAACAAGATGAATAATTCTTATATTATTAAGTCTTAATAAGACTTGTCTTTATTATAATAGTATGATATTATTGCCATTTAGGTTAAAATGTCTTAACTGTATTGACACTACTGATCTTTTGGTATTAATGTTGACCTTTCATATGAGTATTTGCAGTGTCTTGTATTAAGATGTGTTCATTTAATACAGTCAGGTTCCTCACTTGGTGCATCATTTGGAATGTGAGACAAGATAAATTTAAGGGCTGCACCTGTTATGAAATTTTTAGTCACCACTGACTCATAATTTGGTTTCAGTTTCACAGCTACATTTCTATTTGTGAATATGTAAATACTAAAATTCAACTAGGCTTTTGATAAGGCTTATATAAAATGAACGATGTATGACTTTTAATTTACTACCTGAATTATTACATTTCCCTGATCTTAGTGTCCTAATCTGTAAAATAAATGGGTGCAGATCCTCTCCATCTTAGATCCTCTCCATCTAAGATTCTCTGGATTTATTAAGCAATGAATTAAATTATTAGCTACAAGCATAATTGACAAATTGGTGACAATAAAGTTTATTTTTCTTTTTTATTTTGGAGTAGTTGCTCTTGTATATTGGGAAATTATTACCACAGTAGATTTTGTTAACAGCTCCATCATCTCCCACAATAACCATCTCTTGTGATGAGATTTCAGAATCACTCTTTTAGCCACTTTCAAAGTGTACAATGGAGTATTGTTAACTACTGTTATCATGCTGTACATTACATCTCTAGCACTTATTCATTTTATAACTTGGTATCTTTGAATGGATCTCCCCATTTCACCCACTGCTAGTGCCTGAACACCAGTATTCTCCTCTCTGTTTCTATGAATTTTTTAGATAAACATATAATTGATGTCATGAAATATTCATTTTTTTTTAATCTAACTGCCTTATTTCACTTAGCATAAGGTGCTCAACTTTCATCTACCACAAATGGCAAGATTTTCCTTTTTCCTTGTGACTGAATATTTCATTTATATATATAATCATTTAATGGTATATATCATATATGTGTCATATATTCTTTATCCATTCACCCATATATGAACACTTAAGTTGCACATTTAGGCTATTGTGAATAACACTGCAATTAACATGCAAGTGTAGATATCTCTTTGAGATCCTGTTTCATTTTCTTCAAATACATACCCAGAAGTGAGATTTCTGCATCATATAGTAATTCTATTTTCAGTTTTCTGAGAACCCTCCATGCTGTTTTCTATAGTGTATCTACCAATTTTTAGTCCTGACAACAGTGCACATGAGTTCCCTTTTCTCCACATCTTCACCAACACTTATCTCTTTTTTTTTCTTTTATTGGAGTATAGTTGATTCACAATGTTGTGAATATTCTGCTGTACAACAAACTGAATCATTTATATATATATATACATACATTCACTTTTTTAGATTATATCCCCATATAGGTCATTACCAAGTATTGAATAGAGTTTTTGTGCTATACAGTAGGTTCTTATTAGTTATCTTACACACACACACACACACATATATATATAGTGTGTGTATGTCAATCTCAGTTTCCCAATTTATCCCTCTCCATCTCTAGTCTGTTTGATGCTAGCCATGCTGACAAGTGCAGGGTGTTAACCCATCATGGTTTTGATTTTAATTTCCCTGATGCTTAGTGATGTTGAACACCATTTCATGTACTTGCTGGCCATTTATTTTCAGAATAATGTCTAAGTAGTTCCTATGCCTATTTTTAAATCAATTTTTTTGCTATTAATTTTTATGAGTTCTTTATAATTTGTGATATTAACCCCTATCAGATATACGGTTTGCAAATATTGTCCACATTCTTTAAATTGCCTTTTAATTCTGTCAATTGCTTCTTTTTCTATGCAGAAGATATTTAGTTTGATGTAGTCCCACTTGGGTTTCCTGGTAGCTCAGTTGGTAAAGAATCTGCCTGCAATACAGGAGACCCTGGTTCAGTTCCTGAGTCAGGAAGTTCACATGGAAAAGGGATAGGAGAAGGGATAGGCTACCCACTCCAGTATTCTTGGGCTTCCCTGTTGGCTCAGATGGTAAAGAATCCACCTGCAATATGGAAGACCTGGGTTCAATCCCTGGGTTGGGAAGATCACATGCAGGAGGCCATGGCAACCCACTCCAATATTCTTGCCTGGAGACCCCCCATGGACAGAGGTGCCTGGTGGGCTACAGTTCATGGGGTTGCAAAGAGTTGGACACGACTAAGAGACTAAGCACAGCACAGCACATACCCATTTACTGATTTTTTACTTTTGTTGTTTGTGCATTTGGTGTCATATACACAAACACATTGCCAAAACCAAGTTAAAGGAGGTTTTTTTCCTTATGTTTTCTTTTAAGAGGTTTAAAATTTCAGGTCTTATATTTAGTCTTTAATCCATTTTTTTAATTCCATAAGTTAAGTGTCCAGTTTCATATTTCTGCAAATGATTATCCAGGCTGGCAATATAATTTATTGAAGAGACTATCTTTTCTGCATTGAGTACTCTTAACTCTCTTGCCAAACATTAGTTAACCATATACAATAAGGTTTATTTTGGGCCTTCTAATTTATTTCATTGGGGTGTGCTGCAGTCCACAGAGTCATAAAGAGTCAGATAAGACTGAGTGACTGAACTGAACTGGATGCTGGTAACATTGTTTTGCTTACTGTAGTTTTGTAATATAGTTTAAAGTATGCTGCCTCCAGCTTTGTTCTTTGTCAGAATTATTTTGTGTATTCAGAATCTTTGTGATTCCATACACATTTTAGGATTCTTTTTTCCTGTGAAAATTGCTATTGGAATTTTGATAGTGATTGCATTGAATCTATAAATGACCTTGAGTGGCACAGACATTTTAAAAATATTAATTCTTCTGATCCATGAAGAGGGGACATTTTTTCATTTATTTGGGTCTTCTTCAATTTCTTTTATCAAAGTCTGTAGTTTCAATGTGCAGATCTTTTAGCTCTTGAATTAAATTTATTTCTATGTATTTTATTGGTTTTAATGCTATTGTGAATGGGAATTTTAAAATTTCTTTTTCAGATATTTCATGTAGAGAAATGCAATTAACTTCTGTATGCAAATTTTATACTCTGCAACTTTACTGAATTAGTTCATTGGTTCTAACAGTTTTTTGGGGGAGGTGGAGTCTTTAGAATTTTCTATATTTAGTATACTATATTATTACATATTTATAATCATAGATAATTTTACTTCTTTTTACTGTTCATTTTTTTCACCTAGCTTCTCTAAGACTTTTAGTATAATGTTGAATGTGAGTGGTGAGAGTAACACTCTTGTCTTATAATTAATCTTACTGGAAACCTTTCAGACTTTCAATGTTGAGTATGTTATTATCTGTGGGCTTGCCATATTTGACGTGTATTATGTTGAAATATGTTCCTTCTATATCCAATTTTTTTAGTGTTTTCATTATGAATGGATGTTTTATTTTGTCAAATGCTCTTTCTACATCTAAAAAGAAATTAGGAAATCACATAATTTTTATCTTTCTGTCATTGGAAGGACTGATGCTAAAGCTGAAACTGCAATACTTTGGCCACCTCATGAGACGAGTTGACTCACTGGAAAAGACTCTGATGCTGGGAAAGGTTGGGGGCGGGAGGAGAAGGGGACGACCGAGAATGAGATGGCTGGATGGCATCACCGACTCTGTGGACATGAGTTTGAGTGTACTCCGGGTGTTGGTGATGGACAGGGAGGCCTGGCGTGCTGTGATTCATGGGGTCGCAAAGAGTCGGACACGACTGAGCGACTGAACTGAACTGAACTGAATGTACATATCATTTTTATTGATTTGTATATGTTGAAACTTCCTTGTATCACAGGCATAAATCTCAGTTGATCTTGGTGTATGATCCTTTTAACATACTGTTGAACTCAGCATACTAATAGGTGGTTGAGAAATTCTACATCTATTTTCATCAGGGATATTGGCCTATAGTTTTCTTTTCCTGTAGTGTCCTCATATTGCTTTGTTATAAGGGTAATGCTAGCCTTATAAAATGAGTTTGGAAGTATTTCTTCTTAAACTCTTTTTGGAAGAGTTTAAGAAGTATTGGCATTAATTCTTCTTTGAATATTTGATCCAATTCACCAGTGAAACTAATCTTGTCCTGAACTTTTCTTTGTTGAGATGTTTTTCATTACTGATTCAATCCCATCATTTATTATTGGCCTGCTCATATTTTTTTTCTTCATGATTCAGTCTTGATAGCTGTGTTTTTTAGAAATTTATTCGTTTCTTCTAAATTATTCAACATGCTAGTGTTCATAATAGTAACTTATGAGCCTTTATATTTATTTCTGCGGTTTGCATTGTAATATCTTCTTTCTTATTTCTAATATACTTGAGTCTTTTCTCTTTTTTCCTTCATTTAGTCAATTTTATTCACCTTTTACCTTTTTAAAAAACAGGTCTTAGTTTTTTTTATCTTTCTATTTTATTAATTTTTTGATTCTTATCTATTTCAGCTCTAATCTTTATTCCCTTCTTTCTTCTAACTCTGGTTTCCAATTGCTCTTCTGTTCACAGTATTGGAGGTGTAAAGTTAAGTTGTTTACTTGAGAACTTTATTTATTTATTTTCTTACTGTAGACATTTATCACAAGTTTCTGCTTTAGAACTTCTTTTGCTTTGTCCCATAAGTTTTAATATGTTGTATTTCCATTTTCACTTTTTTCATGATTTAAAAAATTTTTCTTTTTAGATTTTAAAAAATTCATTAATTGCTTCACACATTTGTGAATTTTCAAGTGTTTCTCCTGTTATTGGTTTTTAGTTTCAAACTGCTGTGGTCAGAAAAGATATATGGTGTGAGCTTAGCCTTCTTATATTTGCTAGGATTTGTTTTGTGACTTGTCATATGATCTATCCTGGAGAATGTTCCAAGTTCACTGAGGAATAATGTGTATTCTTCTGCTGCTGGATGGAATGTTCTGTATGTGTCTGTTAGGTTTAGTTAGTCTAAAGTATAGTACAAGTTTAAAGTTTCTTAATTGATTTACTGTCTGGATAATCTATATATAGTTTAAAGTAGGGTATTGAAGTCCTCTACTATTACTGTATTGTTGTATTGTTTTCTATTTCTCCCTTCAGATATGTCAGTATTTCCTTAATACTTTTAGAATTTCTGATGTTGGATGTGTTGTTGATGAATTTACCCTTTGATCATCGTATAATAAACTTAGTCTCCTGTTACAAATTTGAGTTAAAGTCTATTTTATCCATTGGATCTATAGATACCCCTGTTCTCTTTTGGTTTATACTTGTATGAAGTATCTTTTTCCATCCCCTCACCTTGCACTTATATGTGTCTTTAAAGTTGAAGTGAGTCTCTTATAAACAGCATATAGCTAGCTACATCTTGTTGTTGTTTTTGATGCTGTTCGTTTTTTTTTCCATTCAGCCATTCTGTCTTTTCATTAGAAAATTCAGATCATCTAAATTTACAGTAAATATTGACAGGTAAGGACTTATCAATGTCATTTAACTGTCTCTGGATATGTTAGAGTCCCCTTGTCCTTTTTTTCTCTCGCTGTTTTTCTTCATGAAATGTTGACTTTTCTAAATGTATGCTTTGATTGTTTCCCTTTATTTTTGTTTATCTACTGCAGGTTTTTGTTTTATGATTACCATAAGGCTTGCACAAAGCTTCTTTATAACCATTTTGCTCTTTTTAATGATTTTTAAAATATTTCTCATTTTTTTACTGTATTGTTTTCATGATTTCTCTGAATTGTCTGTGTTTTCTTGTAGCTCATCAAGCTTCCTTAAAATAGCTATTTAGAATTCTTTATCAGGTATACCACTTATCTCCAAGTCTTTTGAATGATTAGTGTTATCCCACAGTGGTATTTATTTTTTCTAGATTTTCAATGTTGATTCAAGTTTTGTATGGTAGTCGTCACATTTCAAATAGCAATCATCTCTTCCAGCCTTAACTAATTGACTTTGGGGGAGAAATACTTTCCATAAGCCTTACTAGGGATTCTGAAACTTTCTCAGTCCTTATACCATGTGCTTGCCCCATGCATCTTGCTCCCTCCTGTGGTAGAATTCTTAAGCTTGTATGGCTTCTCTTCGTCCTGGCAATATACCTGGATAGGTCTGACAGCCTCTCTTTTGTGTTTCTAAGTGTGGACTAAAGTTGAAATGTGGTTTTTCCTTGACATGCAGAAGCAGACTGACTTTCTATGCATGTTCACTATTTGTCTGCCAAAGGTCACTCTCATCACCACTGGGAGCCACAGGAAGCCAGCTACAGGTTGGTGTGTGAGGGTGTGGATGAGTTATGCAGGGCACTGAAAGTGCCCACGGGACAGTAAACATATCTACATGCCAGGCATCCCAAGTGACTCATGGATGGACTTCCTGATTGAATCTGCAATGCAATTAGTGGATCCTTTTCCCTTTAATATCCTCTGAGAATCCTATTTGCCACTCTCCCCGCTTCCTCCTCCTCCCCAGTCATGCAGCACATTACTTAGTACTCTGAATGAGGTGAGAGATAAATAAGCCTCTTTGGAAACCTCCCACACAGCTGAGGAAGCTAGACACTCACTCATACTTTCTCACTTTTCCTCTCAAGAGGGAAAGAGCTGTGCTTTCCAGTGAGAGGCACAATATGGGTAAAGCAAAGGTGTGCCTCTTAACCTCTTTCATGTGTCCAAACTCATCTTTATATCCTTCAACATTGTGCCAGACAGTTGTCTCAAAAAATCTGAACTTCCACAACTGCTTTGACATCTGTCATGGTTGTTTTAGATAATGTTTCTCTGGGGCTTCCAGACTGTGGCCAAGAGAGGTCAGAGCTGATTTACAGTCCACTGCTGGGGCCATAGTCAAAACAGTTATTCAATGCATGGATGGGAATGAGTCTTTCTGGATCCATTGACATTTGATGCTGAATTTCACAGCTCCCATAAAGGTGTCTTTGTCCATAGATAGATGCCAAATTGTTGTTGTTGAGAGGGAAATATAAGCAAGTGTATCTTTTATTTAACCACATTTTTATATCATCTGATATTTTCAAGTCATTACTAATAACTCAATCACTAAATGCTCTTAATAAGTTAGTCATGCTAAAATGACTGGAATTCATATATACTAAAAACAGTACTTTTTATCCTTTTTCAGATTAGCAAACTATATAAAATTTATAACAAATTATACTATCAAAAATTGAAATGCTCATTAATTATTGATAACTATTATATTTGTATATACAATTATACTATAATTGATAATTTTTATACAGACACTACAATTCTTTTGGAAAAAATATCAAGGACTTCAGAATTCTTTCAGTTTTAAGAAAACCAGTCCCAACTCACATAAGAAAAAAAAGAGGAGGTATTACTAAGGTCGTCATACTTCTTATCATGTCTGTATTGGACTATTGATCAGCTGACTTCTTCATAGGTCTCATTGCTTTGATTTCTGCTGTTTTTCCTGTAGTGTCACACACAGATCTATTGTGAGTATATATCACTTGTTTGATGTAGGTTTCATGGCCGTTCTTGAAGCATCACTTTGGCTAGGAATGATGATATGATAGAACAGATGAACCTACGTCATAAGTCAGCATTTGTATCTAAATGATGGGACCGTTCTTCCATTCTTTCTCCCTTTAGGACTTTACTTAACAATAGCAATGTGTCAGGTACTGTCCTGGGTGCTGAAACATGGCATTGAACAAAATCTTTATTGTCAAGTAACTCACATGTCATGAGAAAGGAGAAAATAAACAAAGAAATATAACATGCTGGTTGGTAAAAAGTGCTGTGAAGAAAATCAGAGTTGCTAACGGGATAGAGAAAGTTTTATTTCTTTGTTTTAAAGAGACTAATATAATACTCCCTGAAAAGAAGACAGTTGAGTGAATAAATTATGTGAAAAAGTAAGCCATGTGCTATGGGGAGGTGAGTGTTCCAGGAAGATGATAAATACATGCAAAGACCCTGAGATGGCAGTGTACTCGGCAAGTTTGAGGACTATAAGGAAAGGCCAGTGTGACTTGGAGTAGAGTAAGTGGATTAAAGATAATGTGAGGTTAGAGAGGTACTGGGGCAAGGTTTTATAAGTCCTGTAGATATTTTTAAGGGTTTTAAATTTCATTCTCAGTAATTGAGACACCTTGGGCAGGAGATGTTAAAGATTAAATTTTAGACTGAAAATTTTATAAAAGTGGAATCCCAGAAGAGAATTTAAGTACTAGAAGAGAAGGAATAAATGTTGGGAAGGAAAAGACAAACCATAAAACTCACAACTTTTGATCCACTAATACATGTGAACTCATTCTTAAACATTTGTGATGTGAGAAACTACGGTAATTACTGTTTAATTTAAGAGCCATCAAAATTTGGCACGTTCTCAAAGGATTATTACATTAGTTGTGCAGTCTATACATAATTTTCCTATTTGTTGGAATTTAAACGGTTTTCTGAAATTTTCAGATGTCTGTCATAGTTGTTTTTTTTATAAGGCCACACTCCAGAATTGTACAATTTTGAAAAAGTCTGAAGTTTGGACTGTTCTAAATATAATTGTTTCCTCTTGATAATGATTTCCCATCTCCCTTTGGAACTATTCCCTCCATTTCATATAGTTTCCATAGGGACCTCAATCAAGGCACTGTACCATAATCCTCCATCTCTTTTAGCTCTACCACTATTGGGGTATTTTATTTAGACTGGTCCACACAGAGTACTATAGCTTCTTTTCTTTAGAAACGATCGGAATAAACCCAAAGGAGATTTTCTCTCTTCAAATTTCTGTTGGAGATAAAAAACATAACTTTTGGATTTTAAGTTTATAGGCTATTGTCTTGGAATCATTATAATGCAGAAATTTAGTCTATGTGACAGGGAAGCAGATAAGTAGGCCAGCACAGAAAAGATGCAATGCTGAGAAACTATGAGTGAGGCAAAGAACGAGCAGACAGTATGATTATATCATCACTGCTCTGGATCTAACTAATCTCACTGCAAGGAAGACAATCATCCTTGCAGCTCCTAGTTGAGGCAACGCTTTTCCTTTAATATGGTTTTACATGCCTGAGTGGATTTCTTATTTTCAATGAAGAAAGTCTTGACTAATATAAGCCACCAGAAAGCAAACTAAAGAATTTATTGTAGGTAGTTTCCAAAATTTCTGGAGAAGGCAATGGCAAGCCACTCCAGTACTATTGCCTAGAAAATCCCATGGATGGAGGACATGGTGGGCTACAGTCTGTGGGGTCGCTGGGGGTCGGACACGACTGAGCGACTTCACTTTCACTTTTCACTTTCACACTTTGGAGAAGGAAATGGCAACCCACTCCAGTGTTCTTGCCTGGAGAATCCCAGGGATGGGGGAGCCTGGTGGGCGTCCGTCTATGGGGTCACACAGAGTCGGATATGACTGAAGTGACTTAGCAGCAGCAGCAGCAGTTTCCAAAATTTAAAAGGAGTATATTAGTTATCAAGGGCTTGCCTGGTAGCTCAGTTGTTAAAGAATCTGCCTGCAAAGCGGGAGACTGGGTTCAATCCCTGGGTTGGGAAGATGCCCTGGAAGAGGGTATGGCAATCCACTCCAGTATTCTTGCCTGGAGACTCCCCATGGGCAGAGGAGCCTGGAGGGCTACAGTCCATGGGGTCACAGTCGACATGACTGAGCAACTTTCACTTATATTAGTTATCACTGAGAGAAGATGCCAAAGAGTAAAATTGTATTTTTCAACTAGTGCCCATGTTTCTAATTATTTGGAAATAGCCAAAATTATAGCCAGATACACGTTAGAAACATTAATAAGCAGGACCGAACAGCATCTGAGGGGTTGGAACAAGACTTTGGGGGTATGAAATGGGATTGATAGATCATTTCCTTACAATGTAAACTATCAGTGCCTGATGATGGCTTGGAAGGATGGTCAATAGTGACAACTTGGAGGTGAAGGTGACAACTGAGCTATCAAGAACGGGAAAAGATATCTACTACATCTTCTTTATCCATTCCTCTGTCAATGGACATTTAGGTTCTTCCATGTCTTGGCTATTGAATATACTGCTGCAGTGAATCGAAAGAAGAGTGGCTATATGTATATATATGTGTGTACATGTGTGTGTGCTTGTGTGTGTGTGTGTGATTTAAGTTACTGCACACTTGAAACTAATACAAAATTATAAATCAACTATACTCCAATAAAAAGTTTTAAAAAAAGAATGGGATAGGATGAATCGTGAGTATCTTATCAAGATTCTTTAAGACTTTAATAAGGAGAAGCAAAGTGGGCCATTCTCTGTCAATGGTGGTTTTTTGATGGTGATCAGAAACAAAAGTAAATAATAATTAACGAAGAGAAAAATGGGGAGTAGGGTGATTGGAGAGAAAATGAGGGAGAGAGGGGTCTAAAGGAGGAAATAGGATTTAAAAGGGGAAATGTGTAATACAGGGTAAATACAAGATGATATGTATTTTAAAGGTTTAATGGCACAGCTAAACAAAGAGAAATTGTGGTTGAGGGAGAAGAGAGATAATGGGAAAAAAATTTTTGATAAAGTCAGTTTTACACATTTTTTAAAAAGTGCTTTAACTCTGAATATTTGGGGAACTCAAAACTATTCTCTCTTCTTATCTTCCATGTAGGTCTAATTATAGCTTGTCCTACACTGTCAGCTTAAAAAAAATTTCAGATAAACAATTTTTAAATTAATTTTCTCTTTGCTTCAAACCTTGTCTCATAAAATTTTTAAAAATCCATGCATATTTCTAAAATTCACTATAAAAAGTTGTTTGGCAGTGCTGCTCATTAAAGCATTTACTTAATAAATTCATTTTTTACAGTTATATTTTCTACTTTGACTTTTACTAAAAACACTTTGATCATTTTATGTTAAAATTGCTTTTTAAAAATCTTCATTAGCTGTATACTCATACTATTTAAAGAATACTTAAGTTTTGATTTTTTTTATTATAGAGATTTAAATTTTGAAATCCAAGAATGCCAATTTTTGTAGGTACAGAACATATAACTTTCAATATTCAACTGCCTTAAACATACCTTGTAATGTTTTCTAGCAGATAGATAAATGCTATTTATATAGGAAGGGGTATCAAATTATAAACTCTGCACACTTATTCTGTTTATCTGTGTATCCCAGTTGCCCATACAAAAGACTTATCAGTATTTGTCCTTAATGACTAAATTTATTCCAATATTTCATTTTATACTTGGAAATTGAGGCCCAGGAAATAGAATATTTAGCCCAATATAACACTCCTTTGGGAAAAAGTAATAATACGATTTAAAATTTTTTGATTCTCCATCTAATTCTATTACAGTTCCTTCTCTCTACCTTGGTTAAGAAGGGAAAAAAATCTAAAAATATCAAAATTCCTGTTTCTTTAACACCAAAATATGTATTTTAATTATAAAAAATTCTGAAACCATTTTGATCTTTCAAATGTCCAAAGTTTTCAAATGTTAATTAAAAAGTTTTGCATTGAAGAAAACCAGGATTAAGTGTTTAGTAACCTCTTATGATCTATTCCAATTAGTTAACTTAGCAATGCACACAGTCTCAAAGGGCGAGATAATTAAATTTTATAGAGAATCCTATTTATCATTACTTAACACTTGTCACAGTGTTAGTACTTTACTCAAAGTTCTTTAATTATCTTTATTATTCTAATAAGATTTTAAGACTGAAATGAATACTTTGCATTGTTTATTTTTTTTCCCCATCAGTTTTTAGTAACTTGAAAAAAAAATATGTTTTTATTGTCCCTCCTAAGCGTTTGAAAAGACTCTGATGCTGGGAAAGGTTGGGGGCGGGAGGAGAAGGGGACGACAGAGAATGAGATGGCTGGATGGCGTCACTGACTCTATGGACATGAGTTTGAGTGAACTCTGGGAGTTGGTGATGGACAGGGAGACCTGGCGTCCTGTGATTCATGGGGTTGCAGAGAGTCGGACACGACTGAGCGACTGAACTGAACTGAACTGAAGCGTTTGAAATCACTACAATGACCTCTATGCTGGAAAAAAAATTCCCATCTACACTTACGTAAGTGTTGTTTTTAGTCCCTAAGTTATGTTCCACTCTTCTGCATCCTCAGACTGTAGCCCACCAGGCTCCTAGTCTATGGGATTTCCCAGGCAAGATTACTGGAGTGGGATTCCTCTGGAATCCCTTGGAAGGGATCTTGCTGACCTTAAGAATCGAACCCATGTCTCTGGCATTGGCAGGTGGATTCTTTACCACTGAGCCCCCAAGGAAGCCTAGATAAATGTAACTACTCCACAAAATAAAATTTAAAATGTTCATGTCATTTTCATGACTGTCAGTTATTTGAAGCTTCTATTAGTCTTGGTGACTGAGGCTGTTATTCTTAAGAGAGTTAGTGTGTTGTAAGTAAGCATGAAACTTTATACAACAATGGAGCTGAAACTGGAAACAAGTGATGGCGGAAGCTTGCAGATTAGCTTGAATTAATGTGTTGCTTAAGCTGGATTGCAGAAGTACCAATTCCAAGAATTTCATAAGTGGGAGTAAAGGAAAACACACGTGAAAATAAATATAAACTGCTATAAATCAGAACCTGCAAAGCAAGAAGCATAACATCAAAGTAGAATCTGATTGGCTTGGCAAGTTTACCATCTCCTCAGTGTTAAATAACACTCTCAGCTTGTGACCCAATCCAACTCTGTGTCAGACTTTAACTTGACCTTTCAAGAGACTGACTTGTTATGATTTATTCTGCAATCACAGGCTTGAGAGTATAGAAGGAGTATAGGAGTATAGAAGGACTTCCCAAGAGAATCTAGTTCATTTCTAGGTTTCCCAGCAAAATTGTATTCAAGCAAACCCAAGCACAGGAGACATCTGTCTATCCTTTTTTTTTTTTTTTTTTAAGGAATTTGATTCTGTTTCCTCAAATCCTTACATTCTGGAGACTGAGTCTCATTTCCAATAAAATTCCCATGTCCTTTTATTCAAATGTGTTTATAGTCTTATTTTATTTTTCATTTTTGGTTGTTGGTTGAAATTAAGAAGAGGTGGCAAGAATACACAGAAGAACTGTACAAAAAAGATCTTCACGATGAAGATAATCACGATGGCGTGATCACTCACCTGGAGCCAGACATCTTGGAATGTGAAGTCAAGTGGGCCTTAGAGAGCATCACTACAAACAAAGCTAGTGGAGGTGATGGAATTGCAATTGAGCTATTTCAAATCCTGAAAGATGATGCTGTGAAAGTGCTGCACTCAATATGCCAGCAAATTTGGAAAACTCAGCAGTGGCCACAGGACTGGAAAAGGTCAGTCTGCATTCCAATCCCAAAGAAAGGCAATGCCAAAGAATGCTCAAACTACCGCACAATTGCACTCATCTCACACGCTAGTAAAGTCATGCTCAAAATTCTCCAAGCCAGGCTTCAGCAATATGTGAACCATGAACTTCCAGATGTTCAAGCAGGTTTTAGAAAAGGCAGAGGAACCAGAGATAAAATTGCCAACATCCGCTGGATCATGGAGAAAGCAAGAGAGTTCCAGGAAAACATCTATTTTTGCTTTATTGACTATGCCAAAGCCTTTGACTATGTGGATCACAATAGACTGTGGAACATTCTGAAAGAGATGGGAATACCAGACCACCTGACCTGCCTCTTGAGAAACATGTATGCAGGTCAGGAAGCAACAGTTAGAACTGGACACAGAACAACAGACTGGTTCCAAATAGGAAAAGGAGTATGTCAAGGCTGTATATTGTCACCCTGCTTCTTTAACTTATATGCAGAGTACATCATGAGGAACGCTGGGCTGGAAGAAGCACAAGTTGGAATCAAGATTGCTGGGAGAAATATCAATAACCTCAGATATGCAGATGACACCACCCTTATGGCAGAAAGTGAAGAGGAACTCAAAAGCCTCTTGAGGAAAGTGAAAGAGGAGAATGAAAAGTTTGGCTTGAAGCTCAACATTCAGAAAACGAAGATCATGGCATCTGGTCCCATCACTTCATGGGAAATAGATGGGAAAACAGTGGAAACAGTGTCAGACTTTATTTTTTTGGGCTCCAAAATCACTGCAGATGCTGATTGCAGCCAGGAAATTAAAAGACGCTTACTCCTTGGAAGGAAAGTTGTGACCAACCTTGATAATATATTAAAAAAGAGACATTACCTTGCCAACAAAGGTCTATCTAGTCAAGGCTATGGGTTTTTCCCGTGGTCATGTATGGATGTGAGAGTTGGACTGTGAAGAAAGCTGATCACCGAAGAATTGATGCTTTTGAACTGTGGTTCTGGAGAAGACTCTTGAGAGTCCCTTGGACTGCAAGGAGATCTTACCAGTCCATTCTAGAGGAAATCAGTCCTGAGTGTTCATTGGAAAGACTGATGCTAAAGCTGAAGCTCCAATACTTTGGCCACCTCATGCAACGAGTTGACTCACTGGAAAAGAGTCTGATGCTAGGAAGGATTGGGGGTGGGAGGAGACGGGGACGACAGAGAATGAGATGGCTGGATGGCATCACCGACTTGATGGACGTGAGTTTGAGTGAACTCTGGGAGTTGGTGATGGACAGGGGGGCCTGGCGTGCTGTGATTCATGGGGTCACAAAGAGTCGGACATGACTGAGCGACTGAACTGAACTGACTGAACTGAAATTAAGAACAGTTGATTACTGTGATATTTTTACAGTACTTTCTTGAAGACTTAAATAATAGTGGCTTTCAGGTCTTTTTATTCTGATCATACAGTAAATCAGATGATGATCAATACACAACAGATATATTAGTTTTGTGTTATGTTTTCAGAAAATTACTGCAAACATATGGTTTAAAACACAAATTTACTATCTCAGTTCTATAAGTGAGAAATTTATAATGGGTCTCACTATGCTACAATCATTGTGTCACTGCAGCTGTGTTATTTTTTGGAGCCTCCACTTGTGAATCCATTTCCTTACCTTTCTCGGCTTCCGAAGATCATTCTCATTCCTTGGGTTATGCCCCGCTTCCTCTCTCTTCAGAGCTGTTAGAAGTGGTTGAGTCTTTCTCACATCAGAACACTTTGACACTAACTCTTTTCTGCCACCCATTTCTACAGTTGAGGATCTTTGTGAATACCTTTGGACTATCCAGAAAATCCAGGATAATCTTTCCTATTTTAAGGTCAATGGATTACCAACCTTAATTCCATGAGCAGTCGTAATTTCCCTTTGCCATGTAACATAATATACTCATAATTTCTAAGGTCTAGGATGTGGGCAATGTGTGAGAGGCATATTCTGCCTTCCTAACACATGACTGAAAAATGTGTGTTCCTCTCTTCTATCCTGGGCCTTCCCTGGTGGCTCAGGCAGAAAAGAACCCACCAGCAATGCAGGACATTCAAGCTCAATTCTTGGGTCAAGAAGATCCCCTGGAGAAGGAAATGGCAACTTTTGCCTGGAGAATCCCATGGACAGTCGAGTCTCGTGGGGTACAGTCCATGGGGTTGCAAAAGAGTCAGACACCATTAGTGACTAAAACACCACCACCACTTCTCTGTTCTACACATAAACACACACACTCAGGCGTTTGATGAAAATAAGTAAAACAAGGTAAAAACAGTCCTTGCTTTTATGTAGTCAATTTCAGAATGCCATTATTCCCACCTAACAAGATTTGATGAAGGGTAAAGATAAAAGGTCAAGAGTTAAAGATGATGAAAATACAGATAAAATATTAGAGTTTCTCAGTTATATCATTACTTCAGAACTTTCTGACAAATACGTTTTTAACAAGACATTGAGAGTCAACCAAAAATATTTTCTTCTTCAGCTAAAATAACTCAAAGTAATAAGCAAGTTTGGTATTTAAAATTCCTCTCCTATGGCTTTTGTAATTTGCCAAAATTCTATAAAAAACTCTTCTTTGAGAAATGTGTCATTCTCAGGAAAGGAAAACTTATTTTTCAAAATTTGCTGTTTTAAAAAAATACTAAAAAGTGACTTGAACATAAAAAATCAAATTCTGCAAAAATTCCCAAGGATTGCTGGCATGGAATGGGTTTCCTTTGGCTGTATTTGTTACTTCCTGCCCTCCAGAAATAAGACACACAAACATTGCCCTCAGGGTTTTTCTTCAAATCCCTCTGCCAACTATAAAACCCTGTAAATCAGAGATGCTGGCTGCTATAGAATATTGACATAGTAAAGTGTACTGCTCACAAAAACTGTTTAAATGAGAAGGAGATTTTCACTAAGAGAAAGATAGCTGCCAACCTAATATTTGTAGAAATAACCTTCGGGCACCATCTTTATAACCCTCCAAATTGTTGCAGCAAGGCAAGATTCCTATATTTGACTAACTTTAGTCATGTTGTTCACTTTTATTATTTAATTTTGTCTCAGCTTCTGACAAGCTTTGGAAAATTAAATTTAATACCATATCAAAACACAAATACTTTTACATTAGATTCTACATGGAAATATCATGAAACAAAAAGTGCTATGTAAAGTGGTATTTGCTAGGTGGTGCTGAAATCTTGTGACTCCAAATTACAGAGGTATACATCTAGCTCATGTTAAGTCCCCTGTGCATCCAGGTGACTCTCTCAGGCAACTGTTCTCCAAATAGCTATCTGCTGATCCATGACCCTTCAAATAGTTTTTCTAGCATTAGAACATTTTTTTTCCATGACTATCATAGACAAGAAAAAAAAAAGTACTGGGGAATTCATATCAACAATTAAATGCTTTAATCTGGAAGTGACCCATGGTCACAACTCAACCAAAATCAGTTGCACAGTGATACCTAGTGCAAAGATGTGTGTGCGTGCTCAGTGTTGTCCAACTTTTTGTGATCCCATGGACACTAGACTCCTCTGTCCATGGAAATTTCCAGGCAAGAATATTGGACAGGGTTGCCATTTCCTACTCCAGGGGTTTTTCCTGACCCAGGATTGATCCCATGTCTTTTGTGTCTCCTGCATTGGCAGGTGGATTTCTTACCACTGTGCCACCTTGGAAAGCCCACTGCAAAGATAACAAAAACTAATCCTTTAAGAAATCTAAAAAGAGAGGAAAAACTCATATGTGTGAGTACTCAATCTCTCTACCACAGCTGTCAAAGGACAAATAAAAATAACTCATCCCTGTTTTAGTTTCTTTAAATGTCATCATTTTTTTTCCACATAGAATAGAATTGTTATATTGAAGACAAACTTCCAATAATCCCACTGAAAAGAATCTATCTCAAATGTTGTAAACCACTCTTAGGTGTTTTGCAGAAGCGTAGCTCAATATCATTTACAACCAATAAAAAACGCTTTTGATTTAGTGAGACAAAAATTGTCTATTCAATTGCCATTTAATCTGGCAAAATAACAACTGACATTGACAAAGATATATATAAATTGATTCCTCCAAACTTACAACTCCAGTAGCCACTATGGGCAAAGGAGCATAACTTTTTGCTGAATACTATCTTTCACAAAAGCTATAAAGACTTTGAACTTTCCAGAAAGAGTTCATGTTATAACCCAAATCTGTCTATTTATATGATGAACATTATTTTCATATTAAAATATTTTGTTTGAAACATCTCATACTTAGGCTTAAACTTGCTCCTGTAAAATGGCTCACATAAACTATATGTCCTGGGTGGAGGCCCTCAAACACCATAATCACTCTATGATACAAGTAATTTTTTCTAATATTAAGCTTAAATACATCATACAAAAAGGTTAATTAAACTATTTCGCTTTTCTTCCAGGAACAGTGCAATCTGCTCTATAGCATTGTGCTACGTTGCTTCAGTTGTGTCTGCTTCCTTATGACCCCAGGGACTGTAGCCCATGGAGGCTCCTCTGTCCATGGGATTCTCCAGGCAAGAATACTAGAGTGGGTTGCCATGCCTTCCTGCAGGGGAGTTTCCTGACCCAGGGATCAAACCCGTATCTCTTGTGTCTCCTGTGTTGGCAGGAGGATTCTTTGCTACTGCACCACCTGGGAAGCCTGAGTTTAAAATACTCTAGAGACAATTTATTTATTTTTTTATTTTAATAGATATTTCCTCACAGGTTTTTTTTTTTTTTGGCAGTGCAGCATTGGGATCTTAGTTCCCCAACCAGGGATTGAACCCATGCTACTCACAGGGAGAAATGAGTCTTAACCACTGGACAGTCAGGAAAGTCTCTCACAAAATTTTGTTTGTTTGTTCTTTAAGATAATTTCCTCCTGTGTCTAGCTCTTGGGCCCATATTCGGTTTGCAGAATTTTAATCACTCAGTCTTTGTTTTAATCTACTATAGGGGAATTGGTGACATAAATCTGGGCAGCAGGGAGTGTTTTCTTAGAGAAAAGGATGGGAAAGCCTGATTGAGACTGTGTACTAGTATTATTTCATTTCACTCACTCCAGTGGCTGTCTTCTCCTAGCTCATTCCATGGTCCAGTTTCATTGAGTAAACACGTTATACTCATGCCCTCTAGCTGGTCTCCATTACTCTCTGCTGATTATTAGATCTTCTGAATTACATTATATTACCTTTTTCCTAAAACCAGATAGAGACTGGGGCTTAGAAAGGCACTATCAGAGTCCCCCTCTCTGTAGGCTATACTTTCCCATCTGATTGAAACAGGCATAGAAACGAAGTTAAGCCTAACTATTGGGGCACTCCACACAGAAGCCTTGTTCCCAGTACTAAGCATGTTTCATAAACATTTTCAATCATCCTCACCATAAAAAAAATGAGGACTTATGGAAACAAAATACTTGTTTGTCCTCTTAAATGTTTGTCTGTAATTTAGTTTAATGATGCTACACTTTCTTATAGTCTCTTTAGACCTCAAGGGCCATTTGTATTGATTTAGCCATTCTGTTTGTCTCGGTAACAAACAGCCACATAAAGCACAGACTTGAAAAAGGAACTTTCCTAAAGTGGAAAATCACATTTATCAGTGTAATAAAACTTTGAATTCTGGGTTACATCTGGGAAATAATTCTGATTCTTTAAATATAAATCTTGGATGTGCATTTAAGACACATCCATTTTAGGATTGCCAATTTTACACTTTTAAGATCATTAAACTATCAATTCATAATAAATTTTGAGTTATTTTACCCTAGCAATCTAGGTTTGTTCCAAATGTTATATGATTTTGGTTAATATATAACAGAATAAGTGAAAGCTGAGTCAAGACAAAACAAAGAAATAAGCTGACCAAAGGAGACAAGAAGTTAGGAAAAGAAGGAGACTTTAGATTATACTCCATGGTTTCTGGTGCAATTGTCTGGAAAAAAATTATTATTTTAGACAAAATAATAATTTAAGATAAAGTGATGGTTTTAGTTTTGATGCTGATCATGATATCTACTAAAATTATTATCATTTATCTTTCCTAATACATACTATCCTTAGCTTAGTTAACTATGTAACTCAAATCCAGGAGAAATGAAGTCTGAAATCATAGAGAGTCTGCCATTTTAGGTTCTCAAGCACATTATTGCACATCATGCAAGCCATGATAGGTTTTCATTACATTTTTAAGGTGTTGAAATATTAAAACATTCATTTGAATCCAGGTATCTAGCTGGAAAATGAATCCAACTATTAATCATGGACAATTCCTATCAGACTATTGCATTACAAATAAAACATGATATCAGAAAATAGTATTCTTTCAAAATGTACAGTACATTATGAATATATGTGCCATATGGAAATACATGCTTGCTTGAAAAACAAAAATCACCTCATGCTTATTTTCAAATGGCCAGAGAACCATATTTAGTCATTTTAAGTCATTAAGACTATTTACCATGACTTCAATTAAGAACATGGAATTCAACAATCATTCATGATATGCCTGCTATGTAGCAAGAACTATGCCAAGAAACTTAAATTAACAAAATATGGCACCCTCACTCCATCAGCCAACAGTCTATTGGGATAGACAGACATAGTGAGTACTTAATACACTCTTGTCTTTGTGGGAACTGACAGAGCTCACCTTTATTTTGCCAACTCAGTGTTCTGTGTGGCTCACCAACACAGCCAGTTGATTTCCCTTGCCATTATCAACATCCTTTAAAATTGTGTGCTGGAGATTCTAGACACCTTCCCAAAAATGAGTTTCCAAAAGGTTTTTCACATTAGCAGCAAACTTGGATTCACAGACAAGCAAGATTGCTCTACAGTAAATATAGTTCATTTCACTGTGTACATTCTGTGAGTTGTTTCTTAAAAAAAAGAAAGAAGAAAAAAAAAACCTACCAAGTCCTATTATCAAAAGCAGCGGTTCAAAAAAGAAAATTAAAGTTTCAATAAGTAGATCTGCATCATGTTTTTCTCAAATAATGGTTTTCTGTGCAATAGTGAGAAGACTTCTTAATATTTTGCCTGGTTATAGCCAGAACTAGTGTTTTATGCGGAGAAGGTAACGGCAAGCCACTCCAGTACTCTTGCCTAGAGAATCCCATGGATGGAGGAGCCTGGTGGGCTGCAGTCCGTGGGGTCGCTAAGGGTTGGACAGGACTGAGTGACTTCACTTTCACTTTTCACTTTCACACATTGGAGAAGGAAATGGCAACCCACTCCAGTGTTCTTGCCTGGAGAATCCCAGGGACGGGGGAGCCTGGTGGGCTTCTGTCTGTGGGGTCACACAGAGTCAGACACGACTGAAGTGACTTAGCAGCAGCAGCAGCAGTGTTTTACGGTCTTCTTTTAAGATTTTAAAGCTGAGGTACTTATTATTAGTCCATGACAATAATTTTTTTTTAATGTTAGCAGGATTCTTTAATGCAGGCACCAAAAAATATATGGGGTTTCATCTAACCTAAAATTAGGCTCTAAAACCAGAATGTGAGGCAATTATTGGGTGTGCTTAAATCACCCTTGAAAAATTATTCAAGATTGGTTTGTGTTTCATATGGTTGCTATAATTTTGCAATTCATTTATTTTTTTTTAACCCAGAAGTGGAATATGTAGATATTTTTAAGAGGAGGTGACTTCTCATGTGATGCTAGTGATAAAGAATCTGCTTGCTAATGCAGGAGATGCAAGAGACATTGGTTTGATCCCTGGTATGGGAAGATCCTCTGGCAAAGGAAATGGCAAAGCGCTCCAGCATTCTTGCGTGAAAAATTCCATGGACAGAGGAGCCTGGTGGGCTGCTGTTCAGTTACTGGTCATGGGGTCCCAAAGAATTGGACAAGACTGAGCATGAGACAGATGAGAAGAACTTGGCAAAAAAAAAATGTACCTATAAGTGTTCAAATTGCTTACTAAGAGCAGCACAAAAGGAAAAAACAACTCCAAAAACACTGCAGTCTCTGTATGTATCTCTTCACATCCCACCTCCAGTCACAGAGGAGGAAGTGTGTCCATGTAATTTCAAGACTATCTTTTCCACTTCCTTCAAGAACTTGTTTAATAAGTTTTCACTCACTGTGTCTGTATGATAAGTTACCTCTGTTTCTCTATGGAATTTTCTCCTGTAGTACATGAACATAAGACTCCTCCAGCAAAACTTATGATCTTGGCTTCAGAAATTTTTCTTAATATAAGAAAAGAATCTGTAAAGAAAACTTTCAGAAATAGCAGAGAAATGTGTTATCACTTGTAATTGAAAGAGAAGTCAATCGAGGAATTGAAGTCCAGTAGTCGGACACGACTGAGAGACTGAACTGAACTGAACTGAATGATATTCTTCAGGAATGAATCAGAAATCAAGATATTCATGGAAGAAGAAAAACTAACAATTTTTTTTTTTAACCAGCAAACCAGTCTTTAAAGAATGACTGAAGAAAGTTCTCTAAACAGAAAATAAATGATAATAGAAGGATATTTGGAACTTCAGAAAGGAAAGAAGAACATAGAAATTTATAAAATAGGGGTGAGAGTCTATCCTTCTCATTAGCTTCTTAAATCATACTTGATGGTTGGGAAAAATTATAGCATTGTCTGATGGAAACATATTACTCTCTTTCATAGATTGAAAAATTAGTTGGCGTAACATAGAACTAACACTAACGAGTGTTTAGAGAGGAAATTAGAAAAAAAATACATTTTTAGTCAGTGCAGAACATTTAGTGATATGATCCCAACAAGTTTGGGTAAAATGATCTTTTGGCCTAATTAGGCTGAGTTTATCAGTTAATAAGACATAATAGCAAATTGTGTGTATAGAAGTAATAAAGTTACTCTTCTAGTGAAATGGCATCCAGAACAATGTTCTGCATGCCCAGAATAAATACTCAGGAACTGTGTATTTAATGAGTGGATGGCTTCACTCAAGAGTGAAGACTTCCCTCTGTGGAGTCCAATAGCTTGATGATAAATATGCTCTGAAAATTCTATCAGGTTACTTATACTTGTAAGATACATTAAGCCTTTGAAAAGTGTTTCCCAAAAGATGGGAACCTAAGGAGTGAAAACAATATTTAAAAGCAGAATTACTCAAGATATTGCAGGTTGGATATTGTTTTTTTTTAAACAAACCTAGAAATCTCACAAGGTATAACACAAGACAGCATATTTCTTGCTCAAACCAATGATGGTTGGGTAGTTTTCCTGGGCAGCTCTTCTTGAATCAGTGATTCAGAGACTTTGACTCCTTTCAACATGTGACTCCAGCATCTTAGAATCTTTCAGTTCCAGCTGTAATGTATGAGGAGAGAGGGCATGGGAGATTGTGCAGAATGTATTATAGCCAGGTTCACCTTGAAAGTAACAAACATTATCCCTTTCACATCTCAGGGGCTAGATGCATGAGAAACGGAAACACTGAGATGTATATACAAAAGGGAAATGAAATACTTTTGTAAACATATAGTTTTTTTTTTTTTTTTTTGTCTTGGCCTCTTAACTTCTGTGGGGAAGGGTTCCTGCTTTCAGATATTCCTTAATTCCTTAATTAGGGGAAGGCATCTGAAATGGGTGACCATTTTAATGAGCAGGGACAACAGGAGGATAGAACTACAGCAGATAAGATACAACTCTTCCACGGACTTAAGAAAGGGATGATTTCACTTTTAACATACAGGTAGGTTGTATTGTTGAAACTTTTGAAAGGAGGGAAGATGGAAAACAAGATCATGAAGATTCTAAACTAGTCCCAGGAAAAATGGAATGGTAAGTACTCAATTTCTTTTGCTATTTCTCCCTGGATCAGAATTTGTCTCACATGGATTTTTGAGCACTCTCACAAATGTCTCTCATGACATTTTCTTAGGGGGAATGACACATTTTCCAAATTGTATAAAAGTCTGTCTTCAATTAGAGGTCATGTCAATACCCACATAATTAAACTTGAATTTTAATAATATCTTTCTAAAAGAAAACATTTTCACTGAGTTGTATGATAGCTTACTCTTGTCTGCTTACATACAGATATGGGTTGTACACCAGGCTAAATTTAGCATGTAGAGCCATGTTGAGGGTTAATATTAAATATTTAAGCCTTTCCCTCATTTGTATTTAGTCATGAAAACAATTGTGTGTGCATTCACAAAATGATAAGTATGGACTAACTACTCTCCTTGTGTCTTTTCTTTTCCATAAATTGGTTTTCTTTAGACTCAAAGCTGCATGATGGAAGGCATTGTATGTTCTTGTTCTCTGCTGCATTTTAAATGTCTTGCATAGAGTCCGGCATCTAAGAGGCACTGAATAGCTGTTGAAGAAAAATAAGTATTTCCTTAGAAACTGTGACCGACAAGTCTTTTTGTCCTTGGAGGCTGGAATAAAGATTAGAGAAAAATCAAACTTTAACAGCGATTTTTAAAGATACCAACCCTATGCTACCTAACCTATTTTCTGTCCATGAGCTCACTAATTATAAACCATTTGCCTAAGTTTAGCTCATATATTGGGAAAAAATACAGTGATATCAAACCAATATGATTAAAGAAATAGGCTCAACTTTGGAACTGACCCTTGTGGATGTTATTCACTTTACCAGGTTTTTAGTCTCTGAACACATAATTATTCCAGTTTGTGTTTCATAGGTTAGTATTGGCAAAAATTTTTCTATCTATAGATTTAATAACATGGAGCTTGATTAAAAAGTTATAAAATCATGAACAAAGGGGAAAACATCTTCCACCCAAAGAGACCCAACATAAGAGGAATGTAAAAACAAGTTGCCTTGAACACGTTAATCTTTTTCTTAAAAATGCAGATAGATAACTAGATAAGCCAGATACACACACACAATAAAATGGGCTTATACTTATGTGTTGAAAGTACAGAGTTTGCAAATAATTTATTGTACTTGGGATTTCTATTTCAGAGCTAAAATGCCAAATTCTGTACCAAAGTATCCATATTCCACAAACGTACACTTTATTCTGTGTTACACAATAGTGCTTACAGAAAACATCTCTCACATCAAATCAAAGAGAACTTACTCTTTTAAAAAGTAGATAAAATACTTGATAGCATTATAATCTACTTTCAGAAAGTATGATGGTTAACGGGGATCACAGTATAGTTTCCAGAAATTTAACACTATGAATAAAGCATTCTGCATGAAAGAAAATTGTTCACAGAGAATCAATCTGCTTAAGTCTTATAATCAAAAGTAAGAAAACCCAAATAAAAAATACTGCTTAAGTAAGAATAAAATATTAGAATATAAAGTATAAGAATAAATTATTAAATGCCACTTTTTCTAATAATCAAATTGCATCACTTCCATTTTTGTTTCACATTATCAGGAAACTAAAATAGATGTGAAACAATGATCAAATTCCTGTGCCTGAAACATAAAATAGATTACTTTAAATAAGAATAAATTTTGAGTCTTAATTTTATTTTTAAAAAGTCTGAAAATTTATCTAGACAAAGAATACTAGTATTTGTGGTTAGAAATGAAGAGAGATGTGCTTTTAGATCTACTGAAGAAATAATTGTCTTTACTTTTGAGTTCTCCCTAACCAGGACTTATTTGAATATATTCCATCTAAACTAGGAGAACTCTTCTTAGAGCTTTATCATGAGCCTGTGATCACCACAGACAGAGAGACTGCTTTTTAGTTTTGTTATTAAATCTCTCAAAATATTTTCAATAGAACACTCTTCATTTGTAGAGTCAACTGCATTGCATTTTAAAAATATTTTCCTTACCCATACATTTAATAGAAACTTTATTCCCATGACTTTGTAAGTTACTCTATTTATGACTAAGCATAAGAATATTAGTACTAATGTCATGTTATATGGGAGAAGCTCTTCAGTTCTTAACTAGCTGTACAAGAATAACATTTAATATTTAAATGAGGCAAACAGTTTCTCATTATAAAACATTCTGGGATGGGCACTTCTAATCTAGAGCCTCAGAAATTGATTTCTTTCTCTTGTATTCATGGGTTATAGCACCAAATGGCAATGCTGCTGCTGCTGCTGTGGCTAAGTCACTTCAGTCACGTCCGACTCTGTGTGACCCCATAGAAGGCAGCCCATCAGGCTCCCCTGTCTCTGGGATTCTCCAGGCAAAAACACTGGAGTGGGTTGCTATTTCCTTCTCCATTGCATGAAAGTGAAAACGGAAAGTGAAGTTGCTCGGTTGTATCTGACTCTCAGCGACCCTAAGGACGGTAGCCTACCAGGTTCCTCCATCCATGGGATTTTCCAGGCAATAGTACTGGAGTGGGTTGTCATTGCCTTCTCCAAAATGGCAATGGAGCAAGTCAATACTTGCCTGTAAGACTTCTAAAATAATTTTAGGAATGAATCTTATGGAGTACACAAAAATATGCCCCCATCTGTACAATCATGTTTCTAGGATTTAATTTCCAAAGTTGTTCTGCTTTTTGCATTATAAGTAGTACATATTCATTTAGATAAATAGTTAAACCACTGCAACTAACTCGTCAACAGTCTTTTTTCTGCCACTTTGCTTTAATGAGTATAGCTATTTGACTTCAGTCAGTCCAACTGTTTGAGCCATGTATGAATTTTAACCTAGATACAATTCTACAGTTCTGTATTTAACAAATTCTCTGTATTTGGTAACTCTTATGGCTGATATACTTAAAATTCAGAAGAACAATACATTTGATCTTCAAAAGTATCCAAAATCATTTATTTAAATACATAATCTTTCTACATGATCTACCTTAGTAAGAAGAGAAATTAACTGTGGATTTTTTTTTTCCTCTCAAAATTATACAGCATCCCTCTTTTAGGAATATATATATATTAATAGAAGGGTTGTGCCAAATAGTGTAGATGAACGCCACTCATGGCTTTACTTGGATCAGAGTTGGGGTTGAAAAGGAAAGTGGAAGTCGCACAGTCGTGTCCGAATCTTTTTGACCCCGTGGACTATACTCTCTGTGGAATTCTCCAGGCCAGAATACTGGAGTGGGTAGCCATTCCCTCCTCCAAGGGATCATCCCAACCCAGGGATCGAGCCCAGGTCACCACATTGCAGGCAGATTCTTTACAAGCTAAGCCACCAGGGAAACCAAAGAATCATTTATGTGCGTACATAAACATATATTCATTTAGTGTGTTTGTGCATAGACTATGTCTATACCTCCAAAGAGATCAAACACTCAGACACAACAGATTGCATGTTGTACAAAAACCACACCCATCTAAATCCATTTTTACTAGTGGTAGGTTAAATTGACTTTGCCTTAATGTGTAATGCATTATCTGATTCATTTTAGTGGCTGATCCACCCAAAGAGTCTCCAGATCAGATTTATACTAATATAGAGGAAATACTTAGAATGAATCAATTTAAATGTAATATTGAAGAAAAAGCAACCTTTGTGCAAAATTCAGATTTTATGAATGTGCCTGGTTTCATGGGAGCAGAAATACCAGCAATAAATAGAACATTAACATAAAGAGTCACACTGAACATTAAAAGTTTTAACAGGAAGAGCACTTGAAATAATTTAGTGCTGATAAACAGCACTGTAGGCAAGTTTTGGGCAATTTGTGATAAACCACAAATTTTAAAAGAGTCACAGAAATCCTTCTAAATGTGCATTATGCTGGAGTGGCAGTGAGTTCATGGGGGTTCTCAGAAGAGTATTTTCAGGACTGAACATTTTGCTATGGTTAACAAGAAAGTCATTTCAGTAAACAGTGGGAAGTCTACACACTTGAACAGTGTTCTGAGTGTGGATGGTGGTAAACCAAGACAGTGACAGCTCAGTCAAGCAAGGTTCTGATTCTTGATCATGGCAAACTATCACAAGTAGCAATTCTCTTTGCTACAAAAAGGTGAGAGATGAGTTTAAGTAATAAAAAAAGAAAAAATGTTAAATGATGGATATTATTGATTATTTTTCTCAACACTCTTGTTCTCTTGTGTGGTTTTTTTTTTTATTGCTTACCTTGAACAAATGCAAGACATATTTTTATTCCATGTGTTAAAAATATTTCTTAAGCTAAAAATTCCCTAGAAAAATGAAAAGTATTCATATATACCTTTGGATAATGAATACTATTGAGATTTTTGAATTTTTATTTTATATTGGAGTATGGTCGTTTGGTGGTGGTTTAGTTACCAAGTTGTGTCTGACTCTTGCAACCCCAAGGGCTGTAGCTCTCCAGGTCCCTCTGTCCATAGGATTTTCCAGGCAACTATATTGGAGTATAGTTGATTAACAATACTTTGTTAGTTTCAGCTGTGCTGTATGTACACAGTGCTGTATTTTTTTTTTTTTTAAGAACTGCTTTATTTGAAAACTGGGGGATATGTCTTAATCCAGTGGTTCTCAAATGTCTGTGTGTTTCAGGAATACTTGGTTTTTGCTGTTGTTTAGTCTCTCAGTTGTGTCTGACTATTTTGTGGCCCCATGGATTGTACCTTGCCAGGCTCCTCTGTCCATGGGATTTCCCATTTAAGAATACTGGAGTGGGTTGGCATTTCCTTCTCCAGGGCATCTTCCAACTCAGGGATCGAACTTCAGTGTCCTGCCCAGCAGGCAGATTCTTCACTATTGAGCCACCAGGGGAGCCCCACACTGCTGTATTCAAAATAACCAACAAACCTACTGTATAGGACAGGGGATTCTACTACTGAGTTTTTGTGTGAGGAATTTGCCATGAAAACCTGAATATAATGTCAGGTCATTAGGTAAGTGGCCAGGAATAGCCCTTTTCAAATTTGATGACATAGCAAAGGTTTCCAAGATATATAGTATTTTAATTTTATTAAGACAACACAGAAAATAACAATTCATGGTCCTAAAAAGAATTAGGTAATGTCTAACAATTTTAGATCTTTCTGTCTTCTTTTTTTTTTCTTTAATCTTTAAAAAAAATTTTTCTTATGAAAAGATAAGATGAAATTAATTGCATTGAGACTTGGCACATTTGGACTTGTGTCTGTTTTTGCAGCAATGACTAGGTTAACATTTTCTCTAGCTACATATTTAACAATATAGACAAAATTCAATTTACTGAAGTTCAAGGAAGTCTGTGAAAATAGTCAGCCAGTTTGCAGTGATCCCCAAAGAGGAGAAGAAAGCAGATCAAGAAATGTGGATGGGCACTCTTTTCAGGGGATAGTACAAATTAACAAGGATGATCCATTGCCAGCACAGCTCTGAGAAGGTGGTAGAACATGAGTACAAACCTAGAAGGCTATTAATAAGGTCCAAAAGAGAGACCTCCAGCTATCAGAGAGATGTTGGGATTAACCAAAATGCTTAATGGAGTTTTTGTTCCATGTTTTGATGATTTGGCTTCCTACTCTTTGATCACTTCTTAAGATAAACTTATAATATCATTTTCTATAAAGAGAATAGAAAGAAAATCCAGCAATCTTCATGGGTGGGCAAATTTTGTTTTTATTTTTAACTATCATGCAAATTTAAAAACTGTTTTCAGTTTCAGATGAAACTGTCAAGTTTCTGTCATATCTGTACAATTTCAGGAATTTTCAAGTTTTCCTTTTCAGTGTCCAGTGTTAATTACTCTTGTGCTTGTTATATTAATGCTCATTTTTAGCAGTATTTTGTGTAAAATCAGCAAAAAAGTTTAAGTCTTTTTACAGTGTTTATAATGATTGAATTCTCTTCATTAACTAGTCTATCAAAACTTCTAGGATGAGACTACTATTTCTATTAAAAATTTAACTTTTCCTTTTAATAAATTATCACATTTGGTATAATTATGTGTTTTGGTTATAATTTCTATTAATTTCATTGCTCATTTTTATCACTTTTGTTTCATATTTCATTGATTTTTAACAGAATGTTATTTTAACTCTTTAATCAATATATTTAAATTTGACAAAGAAGATATCCATCATACACCCCCACATTAGATGCCTGTAATTTCACTATAAAATTCTTATAAATATTTCAAATTGGAAATAAAATTATATATATATATATATACACACACACACATACAAGCTTAAGTTCATGTTCCATTTCTATTAAAAGGTATTGTGGATTTTAATTGAATATGCTACCTTAACTAAGAACATTCCTGAAAGTAGAAAATTTTACTCTCTTGTTAAATTTATTTAACAAGAAACAAATTCTCTGCATATTATTTTACCTTTCTGACTTCATGAAATGTTTTCCACACACTAGCTTCTGGCTCCATAATCTTAAATCTAGTTTTTCCTTCTCTTCTTCCACATTTCCAGTAGTGGGCCTCATGAGTCCCATTCATAAAGTGGTACAGCCCTAGCTTTACACCTTTGTGTTGTGGCAAGTGTGAGGCATGGCAAACAGCAGAAGAATCAAACAGGCTTTTCCCAACCAATGCACAGAAGTGACTGGGCGTGACATAAAAATTCCCCACTATAAGAAATTAAAAGTATTTGTTACTTCCCCTTAGCTGGATTTCCAAAATACCACAGCCAAACAAAATCAAGGTAATTTAAAGTGCAAAGTGTCAGTTATCTTAATTGTAGGCAAAATATATTACTTTTGAGAAAATTATATAAATATATGTCTATGAAAAGATGCAAAGAGAAGCAAAGGACTCTCTCCTAGAAGTCCTGTAGAAAGCCATGCAAGTGAGGGATCTTTAAATTATTTTTTATTCACTTCACTGTAACTGAGACTCTGGTACACAGAATTCTAAGACGGTCCCGCTGTTTCCCAACCGCCAGTGTGCTCACCTTCTCCCAGTTAATTCCTGTAGTAATTCAGATACTGAAGTTAAGGGACTATATATATATATATGCTTATGAGAACTTTATGGTGAAATTACAGACATTCAGCTTGGATATGTATACTGCATATCTTCTTTGTCAAATTTAAATTTACTGATTAAAGAGATAAAAAGAAAAAAATATATATATGGAGTGTATATATATATACTCCAATATTTTGACTACCTGATGACTCACTGGAAAAGACTCTGATGCTAGGAAATGTTGGGGGCGGGAGAAGGGGACGATGGAGAATGAGATGGCTGGATGGCATCACCGACTCTGTGGACAGGAGTTTGAGTGTACTCCGGGAGTTGGTGATGGACAGGGAGGCCTGGCGTGCTGTGATTCATGGGGTCACGGAGAGTCGGACACGACTGAGCGACTGAACTGAACTGATGTAAAGAACGGACTCACTGGAAAAGACCCTGATGCTGGGAAAGAGTGAGGGCAAAAGGAGAAAGAGGTGGCAGAGGATGAGATGTTTAGAAAGCCTCACCAAATCAATGTCCATGAGGTTGAGCAAACTCTGGGAGATGATGCAGGACAGAGAAGCCTAGCATGTTGTAGTCTATGGGGTCGCTAAGAGTCGGACATGACTTAGCGACCTAACAGCAACAAGAATGCTGCTGCTACTGCTGCTAAGTCACTTCAGTCATGTCCGACTTTGTGTGACCCCATAGACAGAAGCCCACCAGGCTCCCCCGTCCCTGGGATTCTCCAGGCAAGAACACTGGAGTGGGTTGCCATTTCCTTCTCCAATGTGTGAAAGTGAAAAGTGAAAGTGAAATCGCTCAGTCGTGTCCGACCCTTAGCTACCCCAGGGACTGCAGCCTACCAGGCTCCTCCATCCATGGGATTTTCTAGGCAATAGTACTAGAGTGGCTTGCCATTGCCTTCTCCGAGCAACAAGAATAAAAGGACTTAAATCAGTAGAGCTTGAGGTAGGGCAATTATCCAGGTGGGACTGACCTTACTTCATGGGCCATTTAAAAGCTGAGTTTTCTCTGGTAGGCCACAGAAAAGAAACTCTGAGAGACACGCCCTGGGTCTCCTGGAAGAAAGCAAACATCACTTGTAAACTGCCTGTGAGAAACATGAGGCCAGGAAATACAGGCAGCCTCTGCTTCGCAGGAGCTCTCTCTAGCCATTAGCCAGGAAGGAAAATGGAATCTCTGTGCCACAGTTTTAGCAAAATAAATTCTACTAACAGCAGTGATTTCAGAATAGAACCCTGAACCCAGGTAAGACTGAAAACTCAACTGACACTTTAACTTCAACCCAGTGAGATCTGGAGAAGACGACCCAGTCATGCTGTACTCAAATCTTAGACCTACAGAAACTGCTGCTGCTGCTAAGTCACTTCAGTCGTGTCCGACTCTGTGCGACCCCATAGACAGCAGCCTACCAGGCTCCCCCGTCCCTGGGATTCTCCAGGCAAGAACACTGGAGTGGGTTGCCATTTCCTTCTCCAATGTGTGAAAGTGAAAAGTGAAAGTGAAATCACTCAGTCATGTCCGACTGTTAGCGATCCCACAGACTGCAGCCCACCAGGCTCCTCCTTCCATGGGATTTTCCTAGGCAAGAGTACCGGAGTGGCTTGCCATTGCCTTCTCTGACAGAAACTGGGAGATGATAAATTTAAGCTGTCAGGTCTGTGGCAATGTGTCACGCAACAGTAGAAAGCCATTAAAATGCTTCTCTTCATAGGAGGTAGATATACGAGGTAGATTGTGAGTTGGGGAAATCCCAATTCATGCAAGCAAAACCTGGATGTGAGAGAGTTTATGCATAGCAAGATGACACAGAGAAGGTCTTATTCATCACAAAGACATTTGGTCTAGGTGACACTGACAGGTCTGAAGGTACACACAAGGCGACAAGAGCAGGGACTCACCTTCCCAGGGATGTGAGAACAGCTCAAGGGTAGCAAGTCAGGAGTGCTTATTTTCAATAGGAGGACCATTGTGAGGACTGAATCCAAGGAGAATGTATCTTGGGCACGCTGAAGTGGGTGCAAATAATGAACAGGCCCAAATAAATGTTTTCTTCTATATGGTTTCACATAGACCCTCCAGGTTTCCCCTACAAAATCTCTGCAAAAATATACATTATTTGAAGATGATTTTGCTGTAAGTGAATGCTTCATGGTGAGAATGAAGACTGAATTTGGTTTCAAGGCAGAAAGAGCCAGCTTCACCTGGGAAAGAACTGTTCTTGGATAAGGATGCTCTACAATTCAGCTGACTTCAATCACGACTTCAGATGAAGAGTGTAAGAGAACTGTGAGTAAAATATTTATGATAATCACATATAACCATAGATGTCTAAAACAAGGACACGCTGTGAGATCAGAGGTGCCATTGGAGAAACAAGGTGGCATTTCCTTTGATGAATTCTCCAAGGTTGAAGGTCTGAAACTCTGCTTTCGTGGCTTTTATCTCAGGAGCTTGATTTATTCAGTAGCTGAAAAAGGGATGTTATCTCTGGGAAGGAGCAGGGGAGGGCATACAGAATAATTAAACTCTCTGGAAATATATTTACACAAGAATGCAAATTTTAAATATGAAATATAATGTCAAGAATACTGGGATATTTCTGTTAATATGGCCAGCATTACTTTTTATTTTACCCTATAAGCAGATCTACACAAGAATTTGAACTGAAAAGCAAGGTACCATGATAAGTTTTGAATTAGAGAAAAAAAGACCAAGGTGATATTTCCAGTGTTTAAAAGCATTAGGATCTGACAGCTATTTGTGACCATCTTCACATCAGAAGTACACCTGCCACTCTACCTGAAGTAATACATTATTGCTTCAAATAGTTCTCGTGCTTAAATAGTTATACACTGGCATTGGAAATATACCTCCAAGATGAATTTATTTCTCAACATCATTATTCATCTAGCATAATTTATCACATCATATTATTGTATATTTATATATTTTGCTTATTTAGACCATAAATTCTTTGAGAAACTTGATAGGTTAAGCAGCAAAATGGTAATAAAAATATAGAAGTTTCAAACAACACAATTAATAAGCTTCATTTAAAGGAAATACACCAAATGTACACATATGTTTCAAAGAACACAAATTATGTTTAAAAGTGCATGGAAATTTTAGCCAAAGAAAGGATTTTAATATACTCTCTCAGATACTTGACAAATCAAGCAGTAACCAAGCTAACAAGGATATAGAAATTTTGAATAACATCATCAATAAACTTGATTTAAAAGAAATATAAAGGTCAATTCATCTGTTAGGGAACCCTGATTATTTTCAAAGACACTCAGAGCCTATACAAGATCTTACCATACCTAATCTAACCAGTGACCACTGATTTCTACAATTTCTACCCTTGCAGACTCATTATAATACCTTTGCCTATAAAGTATGACCATTTGGAGATCCCGCTGTCAATGATAATCCAGAATCAATCATTTATTATTTAGTCGACACAAATCATCTCTTATACTTAGCTTCCCATTTTCTGTTTGTTTTGTAATAGTTGTTAAAATTGTTGTACCTTCTTTGCCTATTCCTTTCCCTTACCATGTATCTCCAGCTATAATTCCCATTGGTTTTTAATATTTTATTATATTTCACAGTGCATATAACATTCCTTTTTATTTCAACTACCTCTACCCTGCTTATGGAATTTAAACAGGTTACTCACATCTCCCTCCAGACTGTCTAGTCAACCAATCTTGCATTAAGCTGCCAACTACATCCTGATAGAACTTTTTCATCATGCCACTTGCTTGCTCAAAATAGGCAGTGGTTTTCAGGGCTTACGAGTCAGAGGTTGGACTCTAGCATTCAAAAACATCCAATAATCCCACAAATGACCTGTTAATGCTCATACTTCATGATATTCCTATAAGAATGAAACTGAAAGTTGCTCATGTCTGACTCTCTGAGACCCCATGGACCATACAGTCCATGGAATTCTCCAGATCAGAATACTGTAGTGGGTAGCCTTTCCCTTCTCCAGGGGATCTTCCCAACCCAGGAATTGAACCGGGGTCTCCTACATTGCAGGCAGATTCTTTACCAGCTGAGCCACAAGGGAAGCCCAAGAACGCTGGAGTGGATAGCCTATCCCTTCTCCAGTGGATGTTCCCAACCCAGGAATCGAATCGGGGTCTCCTGCATTGCAGATGGATTCTTTACCGAGCTATGAGGGAAGCCCACCTACAAGAATATTTTATCTCAAATGGAATAACCATAGAACTACCCCTGTTATTTGCAGAACATCTATTTTTCTCTTGGATTTGTTCATGCTGTTTTTTTCCCTACTCCTCTTTGCATCCATTTTTCCGAATTTCTACTCAAATTTCTACTTGACTATCCTCTAAACAATTACCAAGGGATCATCCTACCTACTCAACTCTTATGGCACTTATCATTTATGTTATGTCTATGATTTCATCTGAGCCTACTATTTGATTTCTTACATTGTGTTAACTGCAATCATATTCCATAAGTTTTCTTATTGATTATCTATTCAAGAAGACCCTGTAAATGATAGTGTTAGAGCTGAAAGTGGATCCTTCCTTCATTTAACGAATACTTATGCCAGCTACTCTCATAAACCTATAATGATGAAGTTGATAGACATTGTTCATGCTTTTATGGATCTCATAGACTGCTGGCAGAGAAATATAAAATTGTACTGAGCAGAACCATAACAGCTCAGGGTGAAAGCTCTGAAAGACTAGTGTGATCAGAGAGTGCAAAGGAGAGGGCTATTTTATTTTGAAAAGGAGATGAGGTGACAAGAAAAGATCTCTGAGAATATGGCATTTAAAGATGTTTTGAGTATGTGTAAATCTAAAATCTAACTTTTTCAAAAACAAGAATAAGGAATATGTTATTAGAAAGATGATACAACCAATTTAAGAACTCTAAATTTGTGTGATTTTGAACAGAATGCTATTAAAAAGAGATTAATAGCTATTAGTTTCAAAATTACTTATCTAAATAGGACAAAGTATAGGAAATAATATTTTTGTCTTCTGGGATTAGTAACCAACTATTACAGGTAATTATTATTTAATAATTCTTGCATTTTTTCCAGAAGAGATAAACGGTCATATTGGAAGTAGGTGTTCAATAACAAGTTTATCAGTGTTGATTACATCTTTGTTTTGGGTCAGGAACTAGTCAGAAGAACATAAAGGGGATTTCCACAGGTGACCAGCAGAGATGGATTATTGTAATTTCTTCTTTTCCTACTCCTCAACCTTTTGTGGAATATTCAGATGTCATGTAGCCATCTATGCAAAGGCTGTTCATTGCATATATCAAGTCAGTTGGCAGCTCTGAAGTCAGACAGCACTGACAGTCCAGTGCCCAGGTTACAATTAAAGTCAGGCCCCTGGGAATGTCTTCAAACTTAAATTTCCTCTGTCACAACATTTGGGACTCAGGTCAAGATGATCATTAAAGTCTTATTCAGCCCTAATATATTCTCTTGTGGTCAACCAAGTACTCATAATCAACTATGGTCTAAAGAAAAGCATTAAAAAATTAGACATAAAGAATGAGAAAAAACAAGCTTCAGAAAAGTAACACTTATAACAAATTTCATTGCTATAAAAATTATCAGAAATATTTGTTGAAATTGTTTTTGTATTTTTTTCCTTCACAGAGATTATTCAGAAGAGGGTCTTCTATAAGAATGGATGATTCTTTCCCCCTAATATTTCAAGTGATGTCTAATATTTCCTGATCTCTAAGACGATTCAAAATTGACACTAGTATGTAGGATGCTGTGACATTCTTTGACAACACTTGCAAATAGTATAGGAATTTGCAGTTCAATCACTCTTCTAGACCTAGGAAGTCTAAGTAATTTGCTTGTAAGTGGAGTCGCTCAGTCGTCTCTGACTCTTTGTGACCCCATGCACTGTAGCCTACCAGGCTCCTCCATCCATGGGATTTTCCAGGCAAGGGTACTGGAGTAGGTTGCCATTTCCTTCTCCAATTTGCTTATATTTCATTGCAAATAAATATTAAATTAACCTCCTTTCCTGAAACTGTAGTGAGATGACTGGGGCTCAGTCATCTCAAGGGCTTCTTTACTCCCATATGTGGGTCTTAAACTTGACTTGAAGAGTTCTGGGCTGGAAGAGCTAGAATGCCTTGGACAGAATTCTTCATCTCTGTGTTGTTTCTCTATGCATTCTCTCCAGCATGACTCCTTCAGGATGGTTGAATTTCTTATGCGTTGGCATTGTTGTTGCTTAGTCTCTAACCTGTGTCCAACTTTTTTGCAACCCCATGGCCTTTAGCCTACCAGGCTCCTCTGTCTATGGGATTTCCCAGGCAAGCATGCTGGAATGGGTGGCCATTTCCTTCTCCAAGGGATCTTCCTGACCCAGGGATTGAACCTTCATCTTCTGCATTTGGAGGCAGATTTTTTACTAGTGAACCACCAGGGAAGTATATCTGTTGGCATAAAACTCATACAAGTGCAAGAAGAGAGATAAAAAGAGATTAACTGAGGGGGCCTGGCAAAAGCTAACATCTGAAGTCATACAGCATCTCTCCTACAAAGCCCATCTGTATTGTTCAAGGGGCAGAAAGCTAGACCTAGTCTTCTGATAGAGGAATATCAGCGTTGTATTTTAGGGAAAGCCTTCTTTTGAAAAGATAAACTGCCATACTTGCAGCTCATTGGCCATACCTAGTCACATGGCCTCATTCATTCATAAAAAAGCTGAAAAGGAAAACTAGAAATAGATGCTGAGTCACAGTAATTCTGACCATAGAAGCCGCCTCATCCCATAGCCGTTTTTATGCTCTGTTCAAGTGCTAGCCACAGAATGTGTCTTATTTGTTAGCTTTGGGAAATTGTGCATCAATAGTTTGCTTTTGGACTTGTGAGTAATAGTCACAAAGAAAAATAGCCAGCTAAGTAAAATCTGTGCTTGCTTTTGCTATAGAAATATTAGCTCAGAATGTTAACCATTACCCCAGTATGGTCTGTGTAAAACTTTTTCCGAGTTATTTCTTTTAGATTTAACATCAGCAGAAAAGTTCTTTTCATTGAAGAATTGGCAGGCATCCTCTTTTCTAATAATGAGTGCTATTCCATTTATCATGTTCTCCTTTTCACCCTGGATGCTAGGAATTTCATAGTCAGTTCTGAAACTTAAACATAGAGACTATGTTATCATTCACAAAGCTTAACTTGCTTTATCTTTCTACTTTGTATGCTCCCAATTTTGTGTTTGTGTTTCTTCAACTTCATTATTGCATGTATCTTGATTGTGGTGGTGACTATACCTCTCTACATGTGATAAAATAACATCGAATGATATACACATTTCATAGTAACACAGTTTTCCTGATTTTGGTATTATACTATAATTCTTTAAGATGTAACAACTGAGGGCACTTGGATGAACAGTAAATGGGACACTCTGTACTACTATTGCATCTTTTTTGTGTATCTAATATTCTTCCATAGCCTGGCTCAAAATTGGGAAAGGAGTAATTCAAGAGTGTCTATTGTCACTCTGATTATTTAACTTATATGCTCACATGGTAAAGAATCCACCTGCAATGCGGGAGACCTGGGTTTGATCCCTGGGTTGGGAAGATCCCCTGGAGGAGGGCATGGCAACCCACTCCAGTGTTCTTGCCTGGAGAATCCTCATGGACAGAGGAGCCTGATGGGCTACAATCTGTGGGGTCCCAAAGAGTCAGGCACAACTGAGCAACTAAGCAGCAGCAGCAAAGTACATCATGCAAAATGCCAGGCTGGAGGAATCACAAGCTGGAATCAAGATTGCCAGGAGAAATATTTGCAACCTCAGATATAGATACCATCCTAATGCAGATGATACCACCCTAATGGCAGAAAGCGAAGAGGAACTAAAGAGCCTCTTGATGAAGGTGAAAGAGGAGAGTGAACAAACTGGCTTAAAACTCAACAATCAAAAACTAAGATCATGGCATCCATTCACATCACTTCATGGCCAGCCAATTAGATGGAGAAAAAATAGAAATAGTGGCAGACTTTACTTTCTTGGGCTCCAAAATCACTGTGGACAGTGACTGTTATTCTTTCAAAATAACATGTAAAAAGTCACCAAACTGTACATTTCACATGGGGATGTTTTGTATGCAAATTAACCTTAAATAATGTTGATTACAAAAAATAAGCATCATATTTATTAACTATAATGAATAAGCATACAAAGTGACCCCAGGTTTGAATTCCTTAAGAAAACAACAAATAGAAATAAATAACTTGCCATTTGGTTGGTGAAGCCATCTCAGGAAATGACCTCAGAATATTTACACTCAGCCCACTTGTATAAATGAATATAGTGCTGACAGCATAGAGTTGTAAGCAGTCAATCTGAATCAGATGGGGTTTATCATCAGGGTACAGAGTGATAAAACTGCAAATAAGCAGAAAAGAAAGCTCTCAGAGTGAAAACAAAGTGCTTTATCTGCCCAGGCAGCCACGCCAAGGCCAGGAGCCAAGCAGAAATGTGGATAGACACAGGTCATGGAGACCCACAGACCATGGAAGCATGCAGATACTTCTGAAATAAGAGAAGCACTATGGGATCTTGTCCCAACCTTCATCCCCCTATATCTTTGGTTGTTCCTAAGCCATGAGGGCACAGCATGGGAAAGATTAAGTGACGTCTGTCATCTATATGGGCCTCAGGTTTGGGGCGGGGGATGCTCATAACCAGGGTTTTCTCTACATTGGTATCATCAAGCCAGCCAAATGAAGAGATGGTATTAATATGTAATTTGTAAGTCATCCCTCATCACTTCTTTAGATCCTTAATTGTTAATAGGTTTTTAGAGGGATTACTTGGAACTCTTGAGGGCCAGAGCTGTACCAGTAGCTTTGATGAGACTGAATCACTGAGCAGCAGTGAAATGATGCTTCTAGAAATTTCTCAGTTAGCATAGATGAAAATCTATTGGCTTGACTTGATGTCTAGAGATCAAGCTTCTGATCGAGGAACATTGTTGTGCTGGGTTCTTCAAAGTGTAACCCTCAGGCCCACGGATTCCCAATAAAAATTAGAGATCTCAAAGGTACCACAATTGGAGCTCAGGAAGCAGGACCCAGGAATCTGCATTTTCATAGGCACTGGGGTATGGCTTATGCTGAGACTCAGATAGAGTATAGCTGAAAGCAGTGGATTAATCAAAAACTCTTTTGTTTCCCAGTAGTGTTTTTATCATCCTTTGTAGAAAGTTGTAGATGTCTGCAGAACAAACCAGACAGATTTGCCCTCCTCCTCCTGCATCCCACATTTCAGAGCCCCAAATCAGAAATAATCCGGAGATACCAAGATGAGAAGAGGAGGAATAGCAGGAAGCCTGGAGCTTCCACCTGCGGGGTAATTGGCCTCTGCGTAACATAGCATTACTAGATTCTGAAAAATCTTTGAAGTGCACACGGCTTGAAAGAAACTAATAATGTAATTCTAGAAGTCCACACTTGTTCCCTTAGATACATAACACTGCACAAACAATTTGGTTGCAATTTCAAGGCAGTGGTTTCACAGTTATTTGATTAAACTATGATGCCTTTTCTGAAGAAGGAGATGGACTGATAGCACTTCAAGGTTTCTGCAAGTGCCACAATTTAAAATTATAACTTAGCCTGCTCGTAATGATATTTTTAGCTGATTCCTCTTGCTTATAAATACATTTCCATATATTATTTCCATACCATTTTCCTTATGAACATAGAGGCTTCTTTTTCAATGAAGTCAGCACACAGCCTTTCTGAGACCAAATAATAATAATAATAATGAGGAAAAGAAACAAAGATAATAAATTTAGCTCCTGAGAAAGACACTGCCTCTAAATTATTGACAAGAAGTACTTTCACAAACCATGGGCTTTCCCTTAAATCTTACCATCCTTCTCAAACCCCAGGACCTTCAATTTAGTGTCCTAACCCTGGGGGCAAAAGAGAAAGGGACAGAACTATGAGATTCAAAGCAAGCAGGCAAGAAAGCTGGAAAACGCTGATGAATCACTGGGTATTCTGAAAGAGTGAGGTCATGCATTTTTCCCATGAATAGTTATCTCCCTTTTTACTATGGGCTACATCATCCATTTTATTTGGGATTATTTTGTTTGGGTGTCAGGGATATTTGTTCCTGTGATCACCCTCCCCCCATAGAAACCAACATTTCATCTATAAACACAAGACACTGTATCCTTTGAAACAGGTAGCCCCAGGGCTGTTCAGCTGTTACCCTTGACCTTAAGAGAACTTTTATTTTTCTCTCTATTCTCAGCCCAGATTCTATTTCCAAGCCAATGTGACATTGTGGCCTTTTTTAATGAACAGTTTGCCAGTTGTGCTAATCTCACCAAGTTGTACCAAAATATTTGGTATACATTTAACATATATTATCTTGAACTGCAAGGAATTGCTTTTGCCAAATACGCTGCCCTTGATAGTGCAGGCAGTTTGGTCTAAGCCAGATTATGTATTAAAACTGTGTGTGCTTTGACATTAAAAAAAAATTGATAAACTAGAAGTCTCCATCTAGTTCTTTCAGCTGTAACTTTAGATTTAAAATAGAAGCAAAGCAAAACAAAGAAATTGATTCAATAAAAATTAGTAGTTATTCTGTATTACCAGAAAGCTACTTTTCAAAAAATTATAGAATACTTAGATTTTTTTCCATTTTAATTTGGGGATAATAGATAAATCAAATAAATAAAATGAACATGATCATAATTATCTGTTTCTGAGGAGAAATACAGACCATAGATTCTGCTTGTAATCACTAGATGTTAATATAATTAAGCACAGATAGCAATATGAAGTAGTATTGTTTTATTTTGGTTTGCTTTTAGAGGGGGTGTACTTTTAATGTTATAAAAATTAAAGTACCTATTTATTTCTATGAATTAAAATGTACCAAAATAAAGTACTTGTGATGAGGGTTTTACATGAATATAGTTTTTTTTCTTCCTCCATCTTTTATGAAATTAATTTTTAAGTGGCTACTGAATGTTATTAATATGTAACATTTAAAGCTGAGAAATACCTCCACTATTCCTAAATAATTCTAAAGGTTAACAGTTTTATTTTACTAATTTTGGAGAAGACATTATCATCTTTGTGATATATAAATAATGCTCTAAACAAATATGTAATTAGAATATTTGAAGTTTGAAAATAAAATAGAAATGCATAACTTTTCTGTTATGTAAGTCATTTTCCATATTAAACTAGAAAGATCACCAAGACGTGATTTTAATCATTTCTAATTACCATATTGTTTTTCATGTCCTCCATAATCTTATGTACGTTCGTGTAGCAGTCTTTTTGATTCTGCTCTATGCTACAGAAGGTTGACCTCTATGAATCCTGCCAGTGAGCTACCTTGCTCTCTGGGTTGGACTGAGCCAATAAGATGCACCTGTAGATTGAATTAGAAGAGGAGAATGTGGCCAGGATGTCTATTACAATGTAACTCTCTTTGCCAGGTGACCACAGGTTGGCTGTGTCACTCCTCCAAAGGCCATAGTGTTTCTGAGGCTATCTTACCCATACATCTAACATCTCCATGTTCTGGAAACCCATTTCTCTACTTCTGATGAAGGGATGGTCATGGAGCCCTGGAGTTGCCAGCCTCATGTGTCCTAATTCTTCCCTTACTGGTTTCTCTAAACCCTGCCCATACTACTTGCTAAGAAGAACGTATCTTTATTAAAAACTCATCAATTATATCATTTAAAAGACCCACCTATTTCTGTCAGAACTCTTACAAGACATTCATCTGGACTGTTAGAATTAATGGCAACCAACTCCAGTGTTCTTGCCTGGAGAATCCCAGGGACGGGGGAGCCTGGTGGGCTGCCACCTATGGGGTTGCACAGAGTCGGACATGACTGAAGCGACTTAGCAGCAGCAGAAGCAGTCTTCTTACAGAGTTTTACAAACAAATCTTAAACTTTGCACCAACTCCAATGTACTTTTTTCTATATTCTCAACAACGTGCATGCATTTATCAAGACTTACCTCCATTTATAAGTGTTCTAATAAAAATATGTTTGCTATCATTAGCATCATCATAATAGTTTTTAAAAGCAGATTTGATTGTTTTGGTTAAAAATGTTAAATGCATATTAATCAAAAATTTAAAAGCTGTGATATCCAAAAGACATAATTTAATTAGACCTACTAGTCTTTTAATGAGCTTAAGTATCTGCTTCATGTGCAGAGCAAGAAGTGTTCTCTTCATTGGCATAAACCAAGCACCTGGCAGAGGCCATCCCATGATAGATTGTCAATAAATTTTTGTGAGTTGAACTTATAAAAAATTAATTTTTTTCATTTTCTAATTAACTTAAAAGGGACTCTAAAAGTTTAAAGTTCTAAAACTATTTTTAATAGACAAAATATTTAATTGACATGTTATAATTAACCAGTCCATTCTAAAGGAGATCAATCCTGGGTGTTCATTGGAAGGACTGATGCTAAAGCTGAAACTCCAATACTTTGGCCACCTCATGCTACGAGTTGACTCACTGGAAAAGAGTCTGATGCTAGGAGGGATTAGGGGTAGGAGGAGACGGGGATGACAGAGAATGAGATGGCTGGATGGCATCACTGACTCGATGGACATGAGTTTGAGTGAACTCCAGGAATTGGTGATGGACAGGAAGGCCTGGCATGCTGTGGTTCATGGGGTCGCAAAGAGTCGGACACGACTGAGCGACTGAACTGAACTGAACTGATGATTAGGGGATTAGATTTAAAAACCTATAGTTTAATTTCTGGAACAGCAAAACAGAATCTTAAACCTGGAAGAGTTCTCTGAGAACTCTAGCTTGACAATCATCCTTCAGAATGTGAAAATTGAGACCAAAATAATCTAAGTGAATCATCCACAATAGACAAACAACTGATTATAAATTTAAATATTTCCCAGTTTAATAGGTAAATGTAAGCCTCTGTATTTGGATAGATGATACCTAGGGAATTCCAGCTGCTCCACAGATGAAGCACTCAGAATTTTCTCTGAAGAGTAGGTACCATTTTGGGGAAAAAGTACCTCTGAACCTTCTAGAACATCGTCCTGTGAAAGAGAAGGGACAAGGGATCAGGGAGTTGGCTTAACCTCCTCTTTTCTCAGGAGTTGTACAGACTGACTGATCCCTAACTGGATTCCTAGACTTTGAAGGTTGATTGATTCCCACTAAACTGCCATCACGAGAACTGGGAGTTTCAAGATGAGGTGGAGCTAAGACAGGTTTTAGAAATAGTACCATTCAGGGCTATGAGACTGACTTAACTTTCCTGCTGCTCATTCTGTTTCTCCTCTTCTTTTTCCTTCCCTTCTCTTGTATCTCTCTAATATCTTTGTCTTTTTTTCACGAACTTCTCTCAGTTCCTCTCTTTCCCTCTTCTTATGCTGTATTCCCAACAGTAAGGTATCACAGCCATAGTGTCCTTCCTCCCACAGATAATGTTGACTGTATCAATTCCTTTGACTGGAAAATTGACAAATAGAATTCCATTTATTGCAACCAGTTCCTGTTGGAGGTCAAGCAATGCTCTTAGGAATGTTACATTACTGACCTCAACTTAAAAATCTTGACAGAGTCTTATGTTGGAGAAAGTCATCATAACCTTCAGCTGACCTCAGAGCAGGAGGCACACAGTCACCCGTGCGCTTAGAGGCTTCTTATCTCCTCCCTCTCCTTGGAATATATATCTTGTCATTTCCATACTAGCAGGGGTTTCAAGGACTTAGCCATGAGAGTGAAGAAGGAAATGGCAGCCTACTCCAGTATACTTGCCTGGAGAATCCTGTGGATGGAGGAGCCTGGTGGGCTGCTGTCCATAGGGTCGCACAGAGTTGGACACTACTGAGGCGACTTAGCATACATGAATGCACTGGAGAAGAAAATGGCAACCCACTCCAGTATTCTTGCCTGGAGAATCCCAGGGACAGAGGAGCCTGGTGCGCTGCCATCTATGGGGTCGCACAGAGTCGGACACGACTCAAGCACCTTAGCAGCAGCAGCAGCAGCCATGAGAGAGAAAGTATTGTTGAGACCACCTGAACTGAATACATGACTGAACCCAGGTAAGGTCTCTGTATAAACTTTTAAGATTCTAGAGGCAGGTGCAAAGATCTAGCCATTCTTGCAGCTGCCCAAGAAAAGCCTCACAAGTTCCCTTGCTTATTTTTTAAAATAATTCTATTTATTTATTGGTTGTGCTGAATCTTCATTGCTGCAGGCTTTTCTCTAGTTGCAGAGAGAGAGTGGAGGCTACTCTCTAATGGTAATGCACGGGCTTCTCATTGCAGTGGTTTCTTTTCGAGAGGAACATGGAATCTAGGACGCGTGGGCTTCAGTAGCTATGGTATGGGGGCTCAGCAGCTGTGGCTCCCAGGCTCTAGAGCACAGGCTCAGTAGTTGTGGTTCATGGGCTTGGTTGCTCTGTGGCATGTGGGATCTTTCCGGACTAGGGACTGAACCTGTGTCTCCTGTGTTGGCAGGCAGATTCTTCACCACTAAGCCACCAAGGAAGCCCTCCCTTGCTTATTAAAACCACCACTTACTGATCTGGAGTGATCTGCTTCTTTGTTGGGTCTCTCCCTACCCACCCTGTATGGGAGCCAGTTTTGCATTTCACCCCAGCAACTACAACTGAATTTACAAATCAATATCTAGAGATAAGTGAGTACATAATGGTTCTTCAATTTCCCTAAGTAGAGACAGATTGAATCATGTCTACCTGAAGGAAGCAAAATACGCATGTGAAATTAAAAAAAATTTGAGTTGAACAACTTACTATAATAGATAAATATAAAAAGAGATCTTATATTGCTTTGTACTAATTAGGAGAAAATCTGGAAAAGGAAGATAGAACTAGCCCAAGGAGAGCTTGCGTGTCAGACCCAAAAGTTCATCAATAATTAGTAAGTTTGCAAAAATTCTTTGAAAAGTGCCTTTAAATATGAAAGTGACATATTTGTAAATGTAAATCAAGTGATCAAATCACCTGAACCAGTGGAAAAAAGTAAATTTATCAAACTTGAAATAGTACAGATAGAAAATGAGGCACACAGATTTTTGTAATCATTTTGTTTTTGGTTCTGCCAAGGTGAGTAGTTACAGTAACTATTTTGAGGCCCATACATTTTACTTAGGGCTTCCCTGGTGGCTCAGATGGTAAAGAGTTCACCTGCAATGCAGGAAACCTGGGTTCGATCTGTGGGTGGGGAAGACCCCTGGTGAAGGGAATGGCAACCCACTCCAATATTCTGGGAAATCCCATGGACAGAGGAGTCCCTGGGGTCGCATAGTTGGACATGAACAAGCAATTAAGACACACATTTTACTAACTTTATTGGTGTCCAATTTAAATCAAAATGACGAGCAAAAACCATTCTAAATTTTTTTTTAGGTCTGCAGGGCTCAAAATAAAACACAGCAAACAAAATAAAGATATAGAAACTGAAGCAAAGTACAATGACCATCTGCAAAGAAAGCATTTCTTTAGTACATTGGAAAAAAATCAGACTTTCTTCACCTTTCTTTCATTCAATTTTTTCTCTATAAATAAATATTGATAATTTGCTCTTGTTGGCCTATTTTAGGGACAGGAGGAGATTCCCATCCACCTCGCTGCCCCCTTCACTTTAGAGAAATAAATCTAGATTTTGTGCTAGAAGCCTGAGTTTGTTCAATTGTGCTTTGAAGTATTTTGAATGTTACCTGAAATGTAATATTATTTCTAAATCACTATGGGTCATCTGTCTTTCACATTGCCCTAATAAACTAAATATTATCATAATATTTGCATATACACTATATATGAATCTATATAACACATGATTCTGGGAACACATTTTAGCATTTGAAATATCTGCAAGAGTAATTATTTCATATTTATGTTAAAAATATCTTAATAAATAAACTGTTTTTGCTCAATTCCAACATGTTTCTTAATGTTTCAAGAAGTAAAACTGTTAGTTCAGCTTCTGACTTAACTTACAGAAGCAGGTTTCCTAGGTTAAACTCATCATGTTTTCTCTATAACTCATATTCTAAAAACATTAATATATTGGATTTCCATACCATGACTATTGGGATATATGCTATGAATTTCTTTTGAAGTGGACAAAAAGCTGCTAAGATGGGCCGATGATGATTGTCTTAAATATCAGTTTCCCAGCATCAAGAGTTACACCTGGAAACTGTTTATCATGGCAAAAAAGGCAAGGCCTACTTGGGATGTGGCTCATCGGAATGACTAATACAAAGTCATTTTTCTCATAAATCTGTCTATTCTCCCACCATCTGTTATTTGAATTTTTCGAGAAAGTTAAAAAAAAAAAGCAGTGATGGAATGTTTTGACCCAACTGCAGTTAAATTCACATGGTTCCCTCTTTTAGCTCCCAAGCTGACATTCCAGCCCAGCCTACAGTGAGGTATTGCATCAGAATAATCCTCTGCAATGGAAGTCCCAAGTGAGACATCTAGAGGCGAAAGGGGGAACTGCTTCAGAATTAAACCATCAATAGTATTTTGTTATGCAAAAGTATTTTATTTCAAATCCAGGTTGATTTTTTTTTTAATGTCGAATTAAAAAAATCCTAACAGTCTGTGTACACATCCCTGAATATCATCTCCTAAATTCACCCCTTGCTTTAATTTCCAGAATGCCAGACCTGTGTGTTTAACCACTTTCTTGGCTTGACAATGATTTGTTAGGATGATTTGTATGGTTTTGTACTGTTAACAGCAAGGAAAACACAGATTTCTGTCTCTATGAAAATATGTACTTCTAGAATGCATTCTACACATTATTTCTAGATATGTACATAGACATTTGTCTTGGACAATGGCCAAATAATGCCTGCCTAAAGCTATTAATCTAGATGATGTTTCATTGCAGCTGAGACACATATAACATTTCTAAGAAAACTGATAGCAGCGTTATCCGTCCTATGATACATAAGACACTCTGCTAGGCACTGAGTGTACAATGGCGAAAAAGGCAGAGACAGTCCCTACCCTCGTGGAGCTTACAGTCCTAGTGTGGAGAGAAGGAAGGGTCACAAGCAACACAAAAGTATATTGACTTACAAATTATAGTAGGTATTGTAAGGGAAAGAAGAACGTGAACTCATGAAACCATAGGTATTCATTGACAGAGGTGATTTGAAGAGTCACGTAGTAACTAAACACAATATTTCACAGTTAAAAGAATATAAGATCTAGTGAGATAATGATATTTGTCCAAAGTCACAGAACTTATATGTGGCACATTTCAGATTAGAGATAGAACAAACTAAAAGGAGTTAGTTCTACTAAAAACTAAAATAATTTTCATCCAATTAAAATGGCAACCAGCTCCAATATTCTTGCCTGGAGAATCCCATGGACAGGGGAGCCTGGTGTGCTACAGCTCATGGGGTCACAAGAGTCGGACACAACTTAGAGACTAAGCCACCACCAAAATGATTTTTCTAACTTAGCTGGGGAACAGGAAGATTAGAAAGAGCAGGAGAAGAAAAGATTCTTCTTGGTTTATAAATGCCAAAAAGAGAAAGGCAATTGGTGATTCTTTTTTGGAAGTTATATCAATCAGGCTAACATTTTATGATGATAACTAACAATCCTAAAGTTTTAACCTATTACAGTAGAAAAGATCTAATCTTCTTTCATGTCTAAGTCCTTCATGCATTGCCATCGCTCTGCTCCAGTTAATCTTCACTTCTGAAAACCAAACTAACAGAGAAGTCTTGTAGCTGAAGCACCACTGGTTATGATGACAGAAGGAAACACAAATTTGTTGAATCCCATTTTGGCTCTTGAAGCTTCTGCTCAAAATCAATGCATGTTGTTTTTGCTCACAAAGCAAATCCAGGGTTTTATCTGAGTATACTCCTCCTGCTGGGAGGAGTAGTACATATGGGTGCAAAATAAATACAACCCACAACATACATGGATTATATGTTTTTCATATGAAGACTTTAAGAGATGCAATTTTAGTGAAGAACTCTGATAGCCCATATAGATTAATTTTTGACCTAATAGTTCTTTACTACAGCGGGGTGTACATGTCACATTGCTCTATTTAAAATAGATAATCAACAAGGACATACTATATAGCACAGGGAATGCTGCTCAATATTACATCAACAACCTAAATGGGATAAGGATTTGTAAAAGACTAGAAGGCAATGGCACCCCACTCCAGTACTCTTGCCTAGAAAATCCCATGGATGGAGGAACCTGGTGGGCTACAGTCCACGGGGTCACTAGGAGTCGGACACGACTGAGCAACTTCACTTTCACTTTTTACTTTCATGCATTGGAGAAGGAAATGGCAACCCACTCCAGTCTTCTTGCCTGGAGAATCTCAGGGACGGGGGAGCCTGGTGGGCTGCCGTCTATGGGGTCGCACAGAGTCGGACACGACTGAAGCGACTTAGCAGCAGCAGCAGCAGGCGTGTGTGTGTGTATGTATATATATACACATAACTGACTCACTTTGCTATACAACCGAAATAAAACTAACACAATATTGTTAATCAACTAAACTTCAATATAAAAAAGTTTTTTAAAAAATAGCATTTTACTATCTCAGCTTGTATCTACTTTGTGCTGATAATACTTCACTTCTTATCTTTTGTGAGGAACTCTTCACCTCTCCTCTTGGTTCATGGAACCTGAGTTCCTGCCTTCATTTTTAAAAGTGAAATACCCTTTTACATCAGATCTAAGCCCATCATTGCTTCAAACTGTCCTGGCCACAATAATGGAGTCACAAGTGGAAATTTAATCTACAGCTGGTCTAATTAAGACAGTGCTCCATGCTTGTGTGGGAAGCACAAGTGGATGGTAACACAGAGGGAAAATTCCTTTCCTCCTAGACCTGGACCTCAGAGGATGTGAAGCAGAAGATGATGGTCACCTTGTTCACAGTCAGAGCTTGAGAGTGAAGCCCAGCAAGGTGAAGAGGAGTGTGCAGATCTGAGACCCACGGAAAAATCAAGTCTCTTGTGATATTATTTGAGCTCTTGAATGGAGCTGTTCATGGAGACAGCTCTCTCTTTTGACTTTCCAGTTATGGAGATAATTGTGTTGTTGTTACACTTGATTTGTTTCAGGCTTTCAACACTCACAGCTTGTGGGAGTTCCCTGGCAGTCCAGAAATTAGGACATTGTGCTTTCTCTGCCACAACCCCGGTTCAATCCCTGATTGGGGAACTCAGATCTGATTTGGCTGCACTGCACGGCCAAAAATGAATTTTATAAAACACACACTTGCAATTCAAAATACGTAATAAATATTTTGAACAAATTACTCTGGATTTACAGTTTCTCCTCTGTTTAAAATAAGGAAGCAATCAGATTAGATGGTATCCAAATACAGCATTGTGTAATTCCATAATCTAGGACACTGTATGTCATGATTGAGGCTCTCGTATAAGAACATTAATTTTTACATCTAAGTGGGACTGGATTTCCAGCTCTTCTGCTACTGTCAGTGACCAGAAATGCTCTTCTCCTGAGCATTGCAACTTTATTCTATGACATAGATACTATACATCACTGCTTTCAGACTCACAAAATAAATCTGCTGATATAATTTAGTTGTCTTTTAATCATTATTTCAAAAGCTCCCAGAGCCCAGGCCCTTCAAATGCCGTCTCTTCACCGAGCAGGGTTCTCTGTGGTGGACAGACTGTCACCCGTCAATAGCATTTCTGCTGCAACTTGGATCCTTCTCTACCTTCTCATTTTGTTGTCTCAGTCAGGTAAGGCTCAAACCTTTATGGCATTTTCACATTCTCATTTTTCCTTTAGGTACCTAAGGAGTGACTTACTTGACTCCGATTTTTCCATAAATTTCACTTTTCCTGTTTGGTCTAATTCTAGAAAACCTGAGATCATATGAGAAATAGAAGGTATTTCTTACCAATTTTAATTCTAAATTCAGAATCAGAATTAGTTTGTTGAGTCCCCCAGATTATTCTTAAAACTTTAGATAGCTTTACTCTTCATGAAATGTGCCTAAGTACCCTGAATCCTTGAAGACATAGGATCAAGAACAAGGAAATGAGGTTCCTACAGCCTTCATCACTGTAAATATCCAACAGATTTCTGAGTTATTAGAAAGTGACCAAATAAATTTTTTTTTTTTTTGCTCATAGGATTCCTAAAATAAATTACTCTATGATCTCTCTCTGAGTGTACTTTACCAAAACCTCACTTTCAACTTCATAATAAAACTTCATAATTTGCAATTGGAAGAGGAAAGTTTTCATAACTCTCTAGGGGGAAATTAGATTGGGAAATTCTGAGAGTATGTGGGGGGAGTTGGATCATCCTGTCTTTTTTTTTTAAATCTAAATCATAATGACTCATTTATGGGTTCAAAAACAATGTTTTGAATCTGTAATAAAAGACTTCCAATTGCAAACAGTGGGTTTTGCAACAATACATGAAGAAACACTAAAACCAAAAGTGGGTAGTAATTCAATTCCACAACCAATATTTAACTTCTAATGCATACAAAGCATCTTGCTAAGTACAATGGTGGCAAATAGACAGGTGCAAGTCTCCACACTCAGTGAGCTGGCACTGTCTCAGAAAATAAGACAAGCACAGGTAAATATGGATAGTCTACAAGGTGTTATAGGTTCTTCATGGTAAGGGAAAGTCAAAAAGTATTTCCTGGAGGGAAAAACACGGATGCAGATTTTATGATCCTTGAAGCCACAAATTCAAAATGACAATGATGATGTCAATGATAAATAGAACATAGAAACAGCCAAAACAAAGGAAGGTTTGTTAATGCATTACTCACAAATTCTATTAGTAAGCGTATGAAGATCATGTGATTTAATCCTCATAGTGCCATTAAGACACGAGAGTCTCCTCGTTTTAGGGATAAACACAGCTGTAGCTTAGAGTGTTTAAATATTTACCTACAGAGTCAGACATGACTGAAGCGACTTAGCATGCATGCACAGACAGCTGATAGGGGAGGAGTCAGAAATCAAGCCCAGATTTATCTCACACCAGAGCTCGAACATTCACCTTGTGACTTATTTCCTTGTCTCAGACTAATACTTCTTTCTCTGTGTCTGACTGTTTTGGGTTTTAGGATCTTTATAAAGAGAATCTGGCATAGTTTACGCTGTCCTAGGACTGTCATCCCCAAAGTCAGAACCCAATTACATTAATGCTGACAGTGATTGTAAACTGGAAATGACCCAAAAAAGGACCTAGGTAATTCCAGAAGGATCTTATCCAATCACAGAGGCAAAGAGTGATCCAAAGGTTCCCTGACGCCCATTATTGTGCATTGTACATGAGGGCTCAGTGGTGTCTGATTCTTTGTGACTCCATGGACTATAGCCTGCCAGGCTCCTGTCCATGGAATTTTCCAGGCAAGAATACTGGAGTGGGTTGCCATTTCCTACTCTTCCCAGCCCAGGGATTGACCCCGAGTCTCTTATATCTACTCCACTGGCATTTGGATTCTTTACCACCATGTGCCTGGGAAGCCCATCTTTCAGTTAAAACCAGGTAAATTGAGAGTCAACTCATGATCATCCCACAGATGATGCTGAGTCAATTTGTTTCAGAGTTAACAGGAAGAACTAGAAAAATTCACCATATTCTCTAAAGTAATACAACTTGTATTAGAACATAAATTCCATAGAAAGAGTCATGTTTTGAAGTTTTAACTAGAATTTTGATGTACTAACCATAAAATCCTCAAAGAGTACAGATCGCAAATTGTGACTATGATAATTTAGGTGTTTCTTTGGTATTATTCAATTCATTGTACTGTAGCATTTTGATTGGAATTTTAAAAGAAAACGAGATTCATTAACCAAAAATTTGGTCAAAATAAAATCTAGAAGCTTTGAAAAATCACAGTATTTGATTTTGTTCTTTGAAGATGCTGAAAGTAAGTAAGTCTCCTCACATTTTTACTGTGATGGACACTTCTCCGTGGGTACTCACCTTATTTATTGATTGCTGAAACTTGTTCTTTTGATATTAGGTGATATTTTTATGTGATCCTATTTCTTTATTGTTTAATTGTTTTCCTCAGTATTTGCCTCTGGGCCCTTTGGATTGTGACAAAACAGCTGGTACATGACAAGTTGCCAGAGTTAACAGCCGCCTGTCACACTCCATTTCCATCTATGACACCAATGATGAGCACAATGCCAGTTTTAAATGGACTCATTCCTTAAACCCAGAAAATTGTGTTCATGCCTTTGAGCTGTCAAGAGGATAAAAACACATCCACAATAACCTATACCTAATTCAAAATCTCTGTAATGTTTGAGTCATATTACCTTTTAGAGATTACCAAAAGAACATATAAATTAAAAATAAAAGTCTGAGAAGCACATGAAGAAGCACATTCTTAAGATTGGCGTGAAAGATAAGACACATTTTAAAGGTACAATGATGGACACCTTATCCTTATAAAAGGCACATAGCCATGGACATTTCAATTCTGAGTAATATAAAATCAAAATGAATGGCCTAGATCAGAGCACATAAATTATAAAACAAGAAATTAACTACATTTCCTACAGTTAAAATCCAAGATTCTTTCCATGTTGATCAAGTTTTCAAAATACAGCTAGTGCTGGGTACCTGAATATTATGTAAATACCATTAATATGAATTTATGTATTTACCCTTTAGAGGCTTCAAGTTTAACTGTTCTGGCAACTTTGTGATACTTTTCAAAGACTGAAAAGATTTTTGTCACTAGTAGCCTCCAGGGCGATGTATGAAAATTTAGCCTCTGAGATCTTTTCACCTTCTCCCCCTCAGCTCCCTTGTCCTTCAATGCCTTCTCCAAACACATACCTCTCCTATTTTTTGTCACCAGGACTCCTGTAAGCACCGTGACAGCATAGTCTCCTTTGCCTCACTCAGTAAAGAAACTTAACTTTTTGCTCTACTTCAGAGCATCTAGTTCTCGAACAACTTCTAGAGCTATGTCAGTTAACGGTACTGCACTGCTTTTGGTCTTCTGCAAATACTAGACTCCTTACCTTCATCAGAAGGTTCAAAGGAGAATCTGAAAAGCTAGGAAGAGAGAAGTCACCTTGCCTTTCCTGTGTTCAGCATATTAAAAATAAAACAAAATAAGACAAAAACAAAGTACCCTTCACCCCCTTTCCAGAATGTTCCAACAGGTAACTTTTTTAGTATCTAAAATAGCAACTTCCATCATCCCAGATCCCTTATCTGTTTAAGTTCATATTATTTCCAGCATTATATGTTTGTTTTCCCATATAGAATATACAGTACACGAGGAGGGTTGTATCTGTTTTGTTCACTATATCTCCAGGACCCCAGCACATAGTCAGAGAGTCAATAAATGTTTATGAAAGGAAGGAAAGAAGGAAGGGCAGAAGAAGGAAAATGAAATAAAAGGGAATGGTTATGTCTTTCTGGGACAAGAGAAAATTTTGTGATTACTCAAAAGACTAATGATCCTTGTCTTTTCATGATATTTTACTATGCTTTTAAAAAATAAATGTGTTTTACATTTGTATATCTTTTTAAATATTCAACTAAAAGTAAATAAAAACTAAATTACTTCTATGGTTGAGATATAGCTACTCTTACAAAGCAATCAGGTTCTTTTTATATGTTTCATATATGATGTCAAGGAATATTTCAAAAAACAACTTAACTTGAAGCACCATAATTATTGGTATTTTTCTGCCAGATGTTTAAGCAATCACTAAGACATCCTTTACTTATAGACTCCCTATTTACATGTGCTTCAGGTTGGCTATGCTGATTGCATCTAAGTTTATAGAAATATAGGTTACCTCTGATCAGTGAAACACATGCATTTGGTAGGTAGTCTTAAATTCATTTTTTAGCTTTCAGCAAAAATATTGTAAAGCTGAACTTTCAAATGCTGAGAAGTTGAATTATCAAGATTTATTTATCAGAAAGTCTTTCAGATAATATGAATGATGTTATTATAGCTTTTTTTAACCAAGAGAAATTCAGATACTTTATGAAATGACTCAATTAGTTTTCCAAATATCCAATGTCAGTAAATGATGAATAATTCATTCCTACTGAACTATGTCTTAAGGCATGTTTCATTAATGGACACTATTTACCTTGCCTGTATATGCTAAATAATATTTCATCAACTATAATCATATAAAGTCCTTTCAATCCATTAATCCATCTAACATGGTTCATTAAGTTAATACCTAATAGAAAACATAAAATGTTAAAAACTAAAAATTGCTGAGTTTGAAATCATTCACAGATTCACAGGAGATGGAAGAGAACCCAGAGCTCCAGTTGAGAACACAGGCCCCTCTATATCTTGATTTCAGCCTATGAGACCCTGAGCAGAGAACCCATCTACATTGTGCTTTGATTTCTAAACTACAGAAAGACTGAAACAAGCAGATGCTAGATTAAGCACTAGCTCAACTGGAATTCCATCATGTCCACTAGCTTTATTTGTAGTGTCAACATCCATTGGATCACAGAAAAAGGAAGAGAGTTCCAGAAAAACATCTGCTTCTGCTTTATTGACTATGCCAATAAAGTATTGACTGTGTGGATCACAACAAACTGTGAAAAATTCTTAAAGAAATGGGAATAGCAGACCACCTTACCTGCCTCCTGAGAAATCTGCATGCAGGTCAGGAAGCAACAGTTAGAACTGGACATGGAACAACTAACTGGTTCCAAATTGGGAAAGGAGTACGTCAAGGTTGTATATTGTCACCCTGATTAATTCACTTATATGCAGAGTACATCATGAGAAACTCTGGGCTGAATGAAGCACAAGCTGGAATCAAGATTGCCAGGAAAAATATCAATAACCTCAGATATGCAGATGACACCACCCTTATGGCAGAAAGCAAAGAAGAGTTAAAGAGCCTCTTGATGAAAGTGAGAAAGGAGAGTGAAAAAGCTGGCTTAAAACTCAATATTCAAACAACTAAGATCATGGCATCCGGTCCCATCACTTCATGGCAAATGGATGGGGAACAGTGCAAACAATGAGAGACTTTATTTTGGGGGTCTCCAAAACCACTGCAGATAGTGACTGCAGCCATGAAATTAAAAGATGCTTGCTCCTTGGAAGAAAAGCTATTACCAACCTAGACAGCATATTAAAAAGCAGAGACATTACTTTGCAACAAAGGTCCATCTAGTCAAGGCTATGGTTTTTCCAGTAGTCATGTATGGATGTGAGAGTTGGACCGTAAAGAAAGTGGAGCACCAAAGGATTGATGCTTTTGAACTGTGGTGTTGGAGAAGACTCTTGAACTGCAAGGAGATCTAGCCAGTCCATCCTAAAGGAGATCAGTCCTGAATATTCACTGGAAGGACTGATGCTAAAACTGAAATTCCAATACTTTGGCCACCTGATGCGAAGAACTAACTCATTGGAAAAGACTCTGATGCTGGGAAAAATTGAAGGCAGCATGAGAAGGGGACGACAGAGGATGAGATGGTTGGAAGGCATCACTGACTTGATGGACATGAGTTTGAGCAAGCTCCGGGAGTTGGTGATGGACACGGAAGCCTGGTGTGCTGCAGTCCATGGGATTGCAAAGTAGGACATGACTGAGCGATTAACTGAGATTTAAGCCACTAAATTTGTTGTAATTTATTATGCAGATAAAATAACTAATACATATCAACAGTCATATTATTTGGAGTGGATAGCATATATAGGTTGAACCATATGAAATTTCTGATCTTTAAACATTTCTATCACAAAAAATAATGGCAATTTCATAGAGTTCAATGAATCTTGATTAGTTAATTCTTTATGGTTGTAAGATTGAGATTCTCAGCAACTAAAGGACACTTGCAGTTGCCTGATGCTCTGTGTAGGTAGTTCATTTGGTAGCTTATTTCTGTAGGATTAACAGAAGAATCTCTGACTTCTTCCATATCCAACCTCCAAATCTTCTTTCATTGGACTCACTGATAAGGTTAGGCCAACCCAGGGTAATCTCCCTTTTGATTAACCAAAAATCAATTGACTAGTTAATTGACTTTAATTAAGTCAATCTTGGACTTCCCAAGTGGCACTAGTGGTAAGGAACCTGCCTGCAATGCAGGAGATTAAGAGATGTGGGTTTGATCCCTGGGATTGGAAGATACCCTGGAGAAGGGCATGGCAACCCTCTCCAGTGTTCCTGCCTAGAGAATCCCATGGACAGAGAGCCTGGCAGACTATGATCCATAGGGTCACAAAGATTCAAAGTAACTCTGTAAAATTTGTTTACTTTTCTTATGTTCTATTGGTTAGAATAAAGTTACCCATCTCACCCACACTCACGGAGAGGGCATTAAACAAAGCTGTGTGTCACTTTAAATTACTCTCCCTTATGAACCAGTAAATTCGTTAGTAAATATGGGTAAGAAAGTAATCTGTAATTCGTTATCCAGAAAAGTGAAGTCTCTCAATCTCTGTCTCTCTCCGTCTGTTTTTCTCTGTCTTTATTGCCTAGCTTCTATTCCAAGCAGCAGATAATTTTAATTGTAAGTAATTGTCATTCTTTACTCATTCACTTCTCACTTTAATTCTGTGTCAATCTTATTGATGAGATATGTTACTTTTGCCGATATACCTTTTCCCAGTGGCAACCCACTCCAGTATTCTTGCCTGGGAAATCCCATGGACAGAGGTGCCTGGCAGGCTACAGTTCCATGGGGTTGCAAAGAAGAATTAGTTGGTCACCATAAGAGGGAAAGTGAAAGTCAATCATTTCAGGCTTGAAAGTGAGTATGTCCATTTTACAGAGAACAATGTCCATGATGTAACTCCCATTGTGGGGAAATGGACACCAAGTGATTTCTTGAGCTAACATTGATGAACATCTTTCAAGTCTAGAACTTTTCAGGCTTTCATTGTTCAACCATTTAGTAGTCTTTCATATGTGAACTACTGTTTATTCATTTATTTTGTGAATATTTGATGGATGTAATAAATCCATGGAACTGATATTCTAGTTGAGGTTAGGGAGAGAAAATAAGAATGCAGGTATGTAGTGTTTCAAATTGCAATAAGGATTGTGGGAAAAGATTTCCCATGATGAGGATTTATGAGTGATAATAGTTGGAAAGTGCCTTGCAATTTCAGTGTGTTCAAGAAAAATCCAGCTGAAGGCAACATTGGAGCAAAAATCAGAAGCAGGTAAGGGGTTATGTTAGTCTACAACGCGAAGAGAGATTTTCAACTGGAGAAGAAAACAATACACATTCCTGAGGCAAAAACAATGCAAAAGAAGGAAACAATGCAAACACTTTTTTGAGACGCTGCAAAGAAGATCCAGAGTACAGCAAGAATCAAAGGGAAATTCATAGGACATGAAGTAGGTAATCAAGGTGATGTGTGTCAAGACTGCAGTTAATTCCTGATGAATTGTCTTGATGGAGACAATAGAAATGCAAAGTAATCTAGATAATTTTCTTTTTAGTAGCACCACCACTGCTTGTTTAAATTTGTTCTATGCATTATTCTTGAGAATGCAATGCTTTTTTTCTTTTTGTCTTTTCAGCTTGGTTCCAAAAACATATTTAGTTTGTAAGATGAGCCATTTCTTCTCTTTTTCTCTTTCTGTGTGTGTGCCCATGTGTGTTAAAGATTGCAGAAAGGGGACAGATATTTACTAAGAACTTGTACAGGCAAGACACTGTGTGTGTGTGTGTGTGTATGCTCAGTCTCTCAGCTGTGCCTGACTCTTTGTGATTCCATGCACTGTAGCCCACCAGGCTCCTTTGTCCATGGGATTTTTCAGGCAAGAATACTGGAATGGATTGCCATTTCCTCCTCCAGGGGATCTTCCCAACCCAGGAATCAAACCCATGTTTCCTCGGTCTCCTGCATTGTAGGCAGATTTTTTTAACCTGCTGAGCCATCAGGGAAGCACAATTTTCATGAACTGGAATAATTACTAGATAATCACAATGTTATAGATGAATCACCCTGGGGAGGCAATTGGGTCAAAAAGGTACACAGTGACATACTGATACACATTTTGCATAGCAGTTTCAAATTTAGGTCTGTCTTTGAAATCCATGATGCTGAAATGTTTGAAGGAGGATTCAGTGAACAGGTAGAGCTAACTTTATACCTATAACTATATATGTGTATTAATATATGTGTATGCTATATATATATATTAATACACATATATAGTTATAGGTATAAAGTTAGCTCTACCTGTTCACCGAATCCTCCTTCAAATGTGTATGCTATATATCGGAGAAGGCAATGGCAAGCCACTCCAGTACTCTTGCCTAGAAAATCCCATGGATGGAGGAGCCTGGTAGGCTGCAGTCCGTGGGGTCGCTAAAGGTCGGACACGACTGAGCGACTTCACTTTCACACGTTGGAGAAGGAAATGGCAACCCACTCCAGTGTTCTTGCCTGGAGAATCCCAGGGACGGGGGAGCCTGGTGGGCTTCCGTCTATGGGGTCACACAGAGTCGGACACGACTGAAGTGACTTAGCAGCAGCATGCTATATATAAGTATAAATACACATGCATTCATAAAATGTATTTAAGGTGAGACATAAACCAGACAATGTCATATTAAAATGGGATTTGGACACATGTGCCCTAATATTCATTGCAGCACAATTTACAACAGCTAGGACGTGAAAGCAACCTATATGTGCATCTGCAGATGAATGGATAAGGAAATTGTGGAATATAACTCAGCTACAAAAAGGAACTCACTTGAGTCAGTTCTAATGAGGTGGACGAACCTAGAGCCTATTGTACAGAATGAAGTAAGTGAGAAAGAGGAAGACAAACACCGTATATTAACACATAGATATAGAATCTAGTGGAGGAGGCAATGGCAAGCCACTCCAGTACTCTTGCCTAGAAAATCCCATGGATGGAGGAGCCTGGTGGGCTGCAGTCCATGGGGTCTCTGTGGGTTGGACATGACTGAGCGACTTCACTTTCACTTTTCACTTTCACACATTGGAGAAGGAAATGGCAACCCACTCCAGTGTTCTTGCCTGGAGAATCCCAGGGATGGGGGAGCCTGGTGGGCTTCCGTCTGTGGGGTCACACAGAGTCAGACATGACGAAATAACTTAGCAGCAGCATAGAATCTAGGAAGATGATACCAATGATCCTACGTGCCGAGCAACAAAGGAGACACAGATGTAAAGAACAGTCTTTTTGACTCAGTGAGAGGAGAGGGCGGGGTGATTTGAGAGAATGGCTTTGAAACATACACATTACCATATGTAAAAAAGATAACCAGTGCGAGTTTGATGTATGATGCAGGGAACCCAAAGCCTGTGCTCCATGGCAACCCAGAGGGATAGGGCGGGGAGGGGGAGGAGGGTTCATGATGGAAGGAACACATGTTTACCTATGGCTGATTCATATTGATGTATAGCAAAAACCATCACAATATTGTAAAGTAATTATCCTCCAATTACAATAAATAGATATATTTTTTTAACAAGTAAAATGAGATTTGGTAGACGTCTTCCAGATGAAACCATAAAATGTAATAAAGTGAATACTAAAACATATGAATCGGAAAACTAAAAAAAAAATAAAGAAATTTGGGAATGAGGGAGATTTTAAAAATGGTGGTGGAGGGCATAGTAATTACATTAACTCTGAAAGACAGTGCAGCGTCAGGAATCAGTAGGGTAGTAGACGTGCCCAAGCCGTGTGTGGAAGGAGTGCTGTGGGAAGGAAAGGGGAAGAAACAGCTGTTTAAAATGGCACAGAACAAGCCTCTGAAACTGACTACAATTGACTCTAGAATGACTTACTCACAGAGCAAAACCGTGGAAGTCTGCCCGAGTTGTGTTCTTTGGAACATTCTGAACATCATGACCTCTCTAATAAGATACCAGGTGCCACTAGCTTTTCTTCTAGCTGAGCGTGGCATCTAGATTTGATAATTAACGCGCTCTTATCTGTCATCACTTTGGGACAGTGAGTACTACCAAGCCTTTGTGACTTGTTAGCCTTTTAGTTGGGACTTTAAAATACCTGGAGGGAATTATGCTTCCAACCTTCATGTAGCACACTAAGAGGTAGAGAGTTTATCACCTGTCTGTTCACTGCGATCCTAACAAGAAGCTTTTCAGAAGATCAAAATGGAAGGAACACAGGATCGTGATGGCAGGGGATGCTCAGATATGCATCCACAGAAAGTACTTTCTGGGTTTGTTTAAAGAAAATGAAACTGTATTCAGTCAAACTGCACTCTATAGGAGAGTAGAGGTGTGACTCCGCATGAGGAACATCACAAATTAGTTGACTACCATAGATTTTTCCATAGACAATTTACATTTCAGTTCACCTTTGACTGTGTGGATCACAATAAACTGAATGAAAACTGACCTTTCCAAATCTGTGGTTATGTATGAAAATGAAACAGGAGCTTCCAGTGCTCCTGAGACTGTGATGGGGATTGTGGCTTCAAAGAACAATGATCATAGCTCCATGGTTACCATGATGCAGGAACCAGCAAGCCTGAGAAGAAAGCAACTACCTTTGTGTGAAGAAAAAGAAAAACTCCTGTCAACAAAGTTTGTTAACCTTGGGATTGGATTTTTAAATTATATGGTATAATCTGTTCCAGTGGAACCCTTTATAAACAGAACAGTGATTAATATGTTAATTTATATTTTAAATTAAAATTTTATAATATATATGTAAATCTATTATAAATTACTTTATATTATTAAAATAAATTATATTAATATGCTAATGCACTCTATAGGAGAGTAGAGGTGTGACTCCGCATGAGGAACATCACAAATTAGTTGACTACCATAGATTTTTCCATAGACAATTTACATTTCAGTTCACCTTTGACTGTGTGGATCACAATAAACTGTGGAACATTCTAAAAGAGATGGGAATACCAAACCACCTGACCTGCCTCTTGAGAAACCTGTATGCAGGTCAGGAAGCAACAGTTAGAACTGGACATGGAACAACAGACTGGTTCCAAATAGGAAAAGGAGTACGTCAAGGTTGTATATTGTCACCCTGCTTATTTAACTTCTATGCAGAGTACATCATGAGGAACACTGGGCTGGAAGAAGCACAAGCTGGAATCAAGATTGCCGGAAGAAATAATTGTTGATAATTATTAATAATAAATAATTATTGCTAACAACCTAATGTATATGATAAGCCATGTTTTATTATTGCATTGACCTTGTTTGTGGTTCTCAGTTTCCTACAATGTACATTTCCTCACCATGGACTCATTTCCTAACCCATTTTTCTAAGCCTCTAAAAACCCCAGCTACATCAATGATTAACTTAGTATAGTGTACTCATATTTGTACACTGGTAGTGTGAGCTATTTGGAGCTTCCCTGGCATTTTAGAGGTCAAGAATTTGCCTGTCAATGCAGGAGACACAGACTTGGTCCCTGGTTCAGGAAGATCCCTTGGAGGAGGAAATAGCAACCCACTCCAGTACTTTTGCCTATAAAATCCAATGGACAGAGTAGCCTGGCGGGTGACAGTCCATGGGGTGACAAAGAATAGAACATGACTGAGCAACTGAGCATGAGCATGAGTTGCTCAGTGTCTATTTCATGACGTGGTCTCATTCTCTAACCTTGACTCCATGTATACATCATGTCACAAACTCTAGGTTACCTCTCTGGGGAAGATCCTTAAGTCCCCACTTTCTGTAGGTTTTAGTCAGTTCAGTCTTTCAGTCATGTCTGACTCTTTGTGACACCATGGACTGCAACACATTAGGCTTTCCTGTCCATCACCAACTCCTAGAGCTTTCTCAAACTCTTGTCCATTGAGTCAGTGATGCCATTCAACCATCTCATCCTCTGCCGTTCCCTTCTCCTCCTGCCTTCAAGTTTTCCTAGCATCAGGGACTTTACCAGTAAGTCACATCAGGTGGCCAAAGTATTGGAGTTTCACCTTCAGTATCAATCCTTCCAATGAATATTCAGGGCTGATTTCCTTTAAGATTGACTGGTTGGATCTTCTTGCAGCCCAAGGGACTCTCAAGAGTCTTCTCCAACACCACAGTTCAAAAGCATCAATTCTTCAGCATTCAGATTTCTTTATAGTCAAATTCTCACATCCATACATGACTACTGGATAAACCATAGCTTTGACTAAATGGATCTTTGTTGGCAGAGTGATGTCTCTTCTTTTCAATATGCTGTCTAGGTTGGACATAGCTTTTCTTCCAAGGAGCAAGAGTCTTTTAATTCATGGCTGCAGTCACCATCTGCAGTGATTTTGGAGCCCCCCAAAATAAAGTCTGCCACTGTTTCCCCACCTATTTGCCATGAGGTGATTGGACTGGATGCCATGATCTTCGTTTTCTGAATGTTGAGTCTTAAGCCAACTTTTTCACTCTCCTCTTTCACTTTCAAGAGGCTGTTTAGTTCTTCTTCACTTTCTGCCGTAAAGGTGGTGTCATCTGCGTATCTGAGGTCATTGATATTTCTCCCAGCAATCTTGATTCCAGCTTGGGATTCATCCAGCCCAGATTTCACATGATAAAGTTAAATAAGCAGGGTGACAATATACAGCTGTGATGTACTCCTTTCCCAATTTGGAACCAGTCTGTTGTTCCATGTCCAGTTCTAACTGTTGCTTCTTGACCTGCATAGAGCTTTCTCAGGAGGCAGGTAAGGTGGTCTGGTATTCCCATCATTTTAAGAATTTTCCACTGTTTGCTGTGATCCACACAGTCAAAGGCTTTGGCATAGTCAATAAAGCAGAAGTAGATGCTTTTTAGAACTTTCTTGCTTTGTTGATGATCCAACGGATGTTGGCAATTTGATCTCTGGTTCCTCTGCCTTTTCTAAATCCATCTTGAACATATAGAATTTCATGGTTCACATACTGATGAAGCCTGGCTTGGAGAATTTTGAGCATTAATTTTCTGGCTTGTGCTGCTGTTGCTGCTAAGTCATGTCTGACTCTGTGAGACCTCATAGACAGCAACCCACCAGGCTCCCCCATCCCTGGGATTCTCCAGGCAAGAACACTGGAGTGGGTTGCCATTTCCTTCTCCAATGCATGAAAGTGAAAATTGAAAGTGAAGTCGTTCAGCTGTGTCTGACTCTTTGCGACCCCATGGACTGCAGCCTACCAGGTTCCTCTATCCATGGGATTTTGCAGGCAAGAGTACTGGAGTGGGTTGCCATTGTCTTCTCCATGCTGGCATGTGAAATGAGTACAATTGTGCGGGAGTTTGAACATTCTTTGGCATTGTTTTTCTTTGTGATTTGAATGAAAACTGACCTTTCCAAATCTGTGGCCACTGCTCAGTTTTCCAAATTTGCTGGTGTATTGAGTGCAGCACTTTCACAGCATCATCTATTAGGATTTGAAATAGCTCAACTGGAATTACATCACCTCCACTAGCTTTGTTCATGGTGATGATTCCTAAGGCCCACTTGACTTTGCAATCCAGGATGTCTGGCTCTAGGTGAGCCTCCTCTATATTATTTATTTTCATTGCATATTTTAGATAGCTGCATACCTCTCTCAACACTGAAGTTCAAAGAGACAAATACTACATTTTCTCATCTTTCAATCATTGTATAATTACTATAATACATACACAAAAACATGTAACATCATGGGTATTCTGAAATAGGTGCTTAAGTATGTATCAATAATATGCTTACTTAAAAATTCTTTCAGACCTGCTCTTGGATAGCCCACATCATTTGACATGGATTCTACTGTGGAAATGTCTCAACATTTTTTTTTCTGATTTTACTGCCTAAGCCATGATCCCCTTCATTTTTATTTAGAATTTTGAAGTAACCTTCTAACTAATCGGGCTCCCCTGATAGTTCAATTGGTAAAGAATCCACCAGCAATGCAGGAGACCCCAGTACGATTCTTGGGTTGGGAAGATCCCCTGGAGAAGGGATAGGCTACCCACTCCAGTATTCTGGCCTGGAGAATTCCATGGACTGTATAGTCCATGGGATCACAAAGGGTCTTACATGACTGAGCAACTTTCACTTTTACTTTCTAACTAGTTGTCATGTCTTCAGAGCATCCTCTTACCAAGATCAGATAATCATAGTCGTTATTTTCAAAAGATCTAGATAAACCAATCTCAAAAATATACCAGTCTCCAACACCACCACCAAAATTCTACTTTGATGTGCCCTCAGCAAATATTCAACCAAGAATGAAGAATGTTAGTGGATGGAGCAGGGTGAACTGACAAGTGAAAATCAGCCATGCTGATAATCAGAAAGAGTAGAATAGGCATTGCTGACAATCAGACTAAAAATAAGAAATGCAAAGGGCAACATGTTTGTCTGAGGAGGTCTTACAAATAGCTGAGAAAAGAAGAGAAGCTAATCGCAAGGGAGAAAAGGAAAGATATACCCATATGAATGCAGAGTTCCAAAGAAAAGCAAGGAGAGATAAGAAAGCCTCCCTCAATGATCAATGCAAAGAAATAGATGAAAACAATGGAATGAGAAAGACTAGAGATCTCTTCAAGAAAAGTAGAGATACCAAGAAGATATTTCATGCAGAGATGGGCACAGTAAAAGACAAATGGTATGGGCCTAACAGAAGCAGAAGCTATTAAGAGCTGGCAAGAACACACAGAAGAACTATATAAAGAAAGATGTTCATGACCCAGATAACCACGATGGTATGATCACTCACCTAGAGCCAGACATCATGGAATGCAAAGTCAAGTGGGCCTTAGGAAGTATCACAATGAACAAAGCTAGTGGAGATGATAGAATTCCAGGGGAACTATTTCAAATCCTAAAAGATGATTCTGTGAAAGTGCTGCACTCAATAATCCAGCAAATTTGGAAAACTCAGCAGTGGCCACAGGACTAGAAAAGGTTAGTTTTCATTCCAATCCAAAGAAAGGCAATGCTGAAGAATGTTCAAACTACCGCACAGTTGCACTCATCTCACACGCTAGCAAAGTAATGCTCAAAATTCTCCAAGCCAGGCTTCAACAGTACGTGAACTTCCAGATGTTCAAGCTGGATTTAGAAAAGCAAAAGGAACCAGAGATCAAATTACCAACATCCGTTAGATTGTCAAAAAAGTGAGAGAGTTCCGGTGAAACATCTACTTCTGCTGTATTGACTACGCCAAAACCTTTGACTGTGTGAATCATAACAAACTGTGGAAAATTCTTAAAGTGATGGGAATACCAGACCACCTTACCTGCCTCCTGAGAAATCTCTATGCAGGTCAAGAAGCAACAGTTAGAACCGGACATGGAACAGACTGGTTCCAAATTGGGAAAGGAGTACATCACAGCTGTATATTGTCACCCTGCTGATTTAACTTATATGCAGAGTACATCATATGAAATCCAGGCTGGATGAAACTCAAGCTGGAATCAAGATTGCTGGGAGAAATATCAATGACCTCAGATACACAGATGACACCACCTTTATGGCAGAAAATGAGGAAGAACTAAAGAGCCTCTTGATGAAACTGAAAGAGGAGAGTGAAAAAGTTGGCTTAAGACTCAACATTCAGAAAACTAAGATCATGGCATCTGGTCCAATCACCTCATGGTAAATAGATGGGGAAACAGTGGCAGACTTTATTTTGGGGGACTCCAAATCACTGCAGATGCTGACTGCAGCCATAAAATTAAAAGACTCTTGCTCCTTGGAAGAAAAGCTATGTCCAACCTAGACAGCATATTGAAAAGAAGAGACATCACTCTGCCAACAAAGGTCCATTTAGTCAAAGCTATGGTTTATCCAGTAGTCATGTATGGATGTGAGAATTGGACTGTAAAAAAATCTGAAAGCCTAAGAGTTGATGCTTTTGAACTGTGGTGTTGGAGAAGACTCTTAAGAGTTCCTTGGGCTGCAAGGAGATCCAACCAGTCAAACCTGAAGGAAATCGGCCCTGAATATTCATTGGAAGGATTGATACTGAAGGTGAAACTCCAATACTTTGGCCACCTGATGCAAAGAACTGACTCATTGTAAAGAAAACCCTGATGCTAGGAAAGATTGAAGGAAGAAGGAGAAGGGGACAGCAGAGAATGAGATGGTTGGATGGCATCACTGATTCAATGGCCATGAGTTTGAGCAAGCTGGGGTAGTTGGTGATGGACAAAATGCCTGGCATGCTGCAGTCCATGGTGTTGCAGAGTAGGACACAACTGAGCAACTGCATTGAACTGAACTGACAACCAGACTGAAATATTCCCATCAGAAGCAATGTTTAACCCATGACATCAACAAGATCATGTCAGCACCACCTGATGGAACATACCTCTCATCGGAGCAACTGTAGTGATTACTCCTTCTTTCCCACTATGACTCTAGTCCAACTTTGATTTCACCACTTCAGGCATATTAAATATTTATTAAGATGCTGCTGCTAAGGGGCTTCATTCTTGTCTGTCTCTTTGCAACCCCATGGACTTATAGCCTGACAGGCTCTTCCATCCACGGGATTCCCCAGGCAAGAATACCAAAATCCCAGTCACAAATTAGCCTCTGCTACTTGACAGTTTGTAACTCAGAATTGACCCTGACTATTCTACTTCCTCCTTAAACTCACCAAAGATAAATATAAATCTCTTTTAAAGAATCGCTTCTTGATCTTCCTACATAGCTATTCCCAGTTTTCTTCTGGAATGTGTTCTCTGTTTCTTCAGCACAATTAATAAACCTAATTTTGGTGTGTTTTATAGGAGTGGTCCTGTTGGACTTTGAACCTTGACAGGACAAACTGAGAATGGTTCAATAACACGTTACAATTGACCTCCCCCATCTGAGTATACTACTATTTCCCACAGTGAAAATCATTGTCAATAACTAAATAATGTTTTTGGGAGAATGTTACCCATGGGTTTTGTTTGGAGGCAGAAAAGGTGGTAAATTAGTAGATTTGCAGGAATGTAAGCTAGGTATTTAAAACACTTTATCTAAAAATCCACCTTTATATCCTCTAGTCATGAGCCTTCCCTAGTGGCTCATCAGTAAAGAATCCATCTGCAATGCAGGAGGCCCTGATTCGATTCTTGGGTAGGGAAGATCCCCTGGAGAAGGAAATGACAGCCTACTTCAGTATCCTTACTTGAGAAATCCCATGGACAGAGGAGTCTGGCAGACTACAGTCCATGGGGTCACAAGAGTCAGACATGACCTAGTGACTAAACTACCACCACAATCCTCTGGGCGTGCGTCTTAAAATTTATTCACACCAAAAACACACCCTTCCTTCAGACACATAGCTCACTTTCTTGTCACTGAGATGCACAGTCTGTAGTTTATCAATTCTATTACTAATACCCTAGGTGTTATTACTAATACCCTAGGTGTTAAGTCTGCTTACAGGCCAGCTCAACTCTAATTTTTTTTCTGGGAAATTGTCTCCAGTTCTAACAATCAGAAAGAATCATTTTCTCTTCTAGGTTCCCATAACTCTAGAACTTGTATTAAACTTAATTTTGTATATATTCATTTCCCTCTCTGGATTATGAGCCCTTTAGGTTTTATAAGTCTATATTTTTTCACTCTCATATCCAGTACAATTCGTTGAAAATGTTAACTGCTCAATATACCTAATTAATTAGCTTCAGAGGCATTGACCCATGTAACAACACTCTCAAGTAACTTGTTAATAGTCCAGGATTTCAAGCTAGCACTTTAACATAGCAGTCACTTCTGGTTTAAAAACCAGAGGTGGTAGATTCTTAGGTCATTGTTGATGGGCAAGTTCCCTAATGAGGCCAAATTATAGATCCAAATATTACCACAGAACACCAAGATACAAAGCAGATGAACTTGTCAGGAAGAACAGTTCCAATAGATTGTATGGTATCCTAACGTATAACCTTCTCCCACCCAGGGATTATTGTTAGGAAAATAGCTAGAGTCAGAAAAAAAAGAGGATTTGGTTTCCTAAGAAAATACAGTAATAATGATCTTGTTCTTTTATCACCCATTACTCTTGAAACTTGGATACTTAGGTTGAAATACACACACACACAAAATCATTTTTTTGGTCAAAAATTATCAAATGTCATCAACTTTCTGTGGTCCAAAACAATCCATACCTCCTAAGTCTAGCCTGTGCTGTGACCATTGAGATGATTAGGTTGTACCTTTTTTTTGTTTCATTTTAATTTGAAAGAGGTACTCTTATCATGAAATTGAGACTTCTCATTGGACTTAGTTGTCCCCCGTTTCCATAGCAACAAATATACAAACACTGCACGAAAGGAATACTTTCTGCAAATATAAGAGATGACTCTTAACCATTTGCTATTTATTTTTATTGATTTCACACTGAGAGTTTTTTTTACCTTGACCTTCACTGCATTAAGTATACTAAAACAACAAAATTGACTATAGTTACCATCTTTAGAGAGTTTTATCATATTGTTCCTGATCCATAAATATATCATTGAAGTTTAGAAATAAGGCCTAATCATGATGCACAATGTACTTTGTTGTAGTGAATTCATTTTAGACTATTGACAACAAAATAGTCTTTTTCTAAAATATCAAATCAGGGTTGTTCTTATTAAGAATCATTTCACAAATATGTGATCTCACAGCATGGATATTGAGACCAGAGAAGACAGTTTCAGTGTACTATTCTGATAAAGTTGATAAAAATGTTTTCAAATAATTTAAAATAATATTTATAACATTCACCCATAAAATTTAACTTTTATATTTTATTTCCATATTTTGCTACTTGAGAAATGTTATTACTAGGAAAGAGATTATAATCTAGGAAACTGATTACATTTTGGTATCTTCACATTTAAAGATATTTTTTTCTTATGTATTTCTCTCTGTTCTTCCTAGAAATCCTTGGCTCAGGCATTTGCTTACTTTTCCATTAGTAATAACTGCAAGCTGTTCAGTTCAGTTGCTCAGTTGTGTCCGATTCTTTGCGACCCCATGAACTGCAGCACACCAGGCCTCCCTGTCCATCACCAACTCCTGGAGTCCACCCAAACCCATGTCCATCGAGTCGGTGATGCCATCCAACCATCTCATCCTCTGTCATCCCCTTCTCCTCCGGCTCTCAATCTTTCCCAGCACCAGGGTTTTTTCAAATGAGTCAGCTCTTCAAATCAGGTGAGCAGAGTATTGGAGTTTCGGCTTCAACATCAGTCCCTCCAATGAACACCGAGGGCTGATTTCGTTTAGGATGGACTGGTTGGATCTCCTTGCAGTCCAAGGAACTCTCAAGAGTCTTCTTCAACACCACAGTTCAAAAGCATCAATTCTTCAGTGCTCAGCTTTCTTTGTAGTCCAACTCTTACATTCATACATGACCACTGGAAAAACCATAGCCTTGACTACAAGTTGAGGGTGACAGTAAAGTTTACATAAGCAAGTGAACACAGAGTTCTAAGTCACATGTTGATGGAAAGAAGTATAAATATACAATGGTAAGATAAAAAGTGAAACTTTTAATTATTGTATAAACGTGTGATGTTAATAATACTCTGGGTGCCTGCAAGACCCAGCAACAATTCTTTTTAACCTTGGAAAAAGAAAGAAAAATATATTTGGAAAATTATATTAGTTTTTGTAAATAAAATTTTTGAAAAAAATAGTTTTAGATTTATGTAAAACTTGCAAAGATAATACCGAGTTCCTACATACTTTGTACCCAGTGTTTCCTATTATTAGCATGTTATAACAGTATTATATATTGTCCCATTTAATGAACCAATATTGATACATTCAGTTCAGTTCAGTTCAGTTCAGTTCAGTCGCTCAGTCGTGTCTGACTCTCCACGACCCCATGAATCACAGCACGCCAGGCCTCCCTATCCATCACCAACTCTCTGAGTTCACTCAAACTCATGTCCACAGAGTTGGTGATACCATCCAGCCATCTCATTCTCGGTCGTTCCCTTCTCCTCCCGCCCCCAACCCTTCCCAACATCAGAGTCTTTTCCAGTGAGTCAACTCGTCGCATGAGGCGGCCAAAGTATTGCAGTTTCAGCCTTAGCATCAGTCCTTCCAATGAACACCCAGGATCGATCTCTCTTAGAATGGACTGGTTGGATCTCCTTGCGGTACAAGGGACTCTCAAGAGTCTTCTCCAACACCACAGTTCAAAAGCATCAATTCTTCGACGATCAGCTTTCTTCACAGTCCAACTCTCTATTCACTGAAGTTCATACTGTTTTCGGATTTCACTAATGTTTACCTTATGGCCTTTTACTGTTACAGAATCCTATCCAGAGTACATTATATTTAGACATCAAATTCATATCTCCTTATGCTTTCTTTCATTGTGAAAATTTCTACGATTTCCTTGATTTTGATGATCTTGACAGTTTTTGAAGAATACTGATCAGATATTTTATAGAATGTTCCTTGGTTGGGATTTGTCTGCTGCTGTGTTTTGAGGAAAAAGACCACAAATATTAAGTGCCATTTTCATCTTGCAATATTAAGGATACATACTATTAACTTGATTTATCGCTGTTGAGTTAACCTTTATCTTTTGACTAGGTAGCTTGAAGATTTCTCCATTGTAAATTAGTATTTTATCCCCTTTCAATACTGCAGTCTTTGGAGGGAAGTCATCATGTTAAGCCCATACTCAAGGAGTGGCGAGGAAGTAGAAAGTTTCCTTGAAGACAGAGTATCCACAGAAATTATTTAGAACTGCTATGCATGAAAATTTTATTTTTTCTAATTAATTTATTTTTCCTATTAGTTAAATAATCAGGCTAGACTTTTGGTTATTTACTTTTACATTGGCTATAATCCAACACTACTTTACTTATTTCTTTTACTAAAATTGTTCTGTCTTCAGCCACTGGGAATTCTTTCCATTCGTTCCTGTGTCCCTTTGACATATCTCCATTCAGCTTTTCTTCTTTTTTAGCACTTCACACATTTTGGCACAGTAGCATGTTCCAGTTTAGTTGTTATAGATTCTTAGAATTAGCCCTAGAATCATTTTCTGGAGAATATATTAGAAACAAAGATAAGACACCAAGGTGTGCTCCATGCTAAAGAGACATAGCTGCTTCTCAGTTCAGTTGAGTTCAGTCGCTCAGCCATGTCCGACTCATTGCAACACCATGAATCGCAGCATGCCAGTTCTCCCTATCCATCACCAACTCCCGAAGTTCACTCAAACTCATGTCCATCAAGTCAGTGATGCCATCCAGCCATCTCATCCTCTATCGTCCCCTTCTCCTCCTAACCCCAATCCCTCCCAGCATCAGAGTCTTTTCCAACAAGTCAAATCTACGCATGAGGTGGCCAAAGTATTGGAGTTTCAGCTTCAACATCAGTCCTTCCAATGAACACACAGGACTGATCGATCTCCTTTAGGATAGACTGGTTGGACCTCCTTGCAGTCCAATGGACTCTCAAGAGTCTTCTCCAGCACCACAGTTCAAAAACATCAATTCTTCGGCGATCAGCTTTCTTCACAGTCCAACTCTCACATCCATCCATGACCACTGGAAAAACCATAGCCTTGACTAGACAGAGCTTTGTTGGTAAAGTAATGTCTCTGCTTTTTAATATGCTGTCTAGGTTGGTCATAATTTCCTTCCAAGGAGTAAGCGTCTTTTCATTTCATGGCTGTAGTCACCATCTGCAATGATTTTGGAGCCCAAAAAAGTAAAGTCTGACACTGTTTCCCCTGTTTCCCCATGAAATGATGGGACAAGATGCCATGATCTTAGTTTTCTGAATATTGAGCTTTAAGCCAAATTTTTCACTCTCCTCTTTCACTTTCATCAAGAGGCTTTTGAGTTCCTCTTCACTTTCTGCCATAAAGGTGGTGCCATCTGCGTATCTGAGGTTATTGATATTTCTCCCGGCAATCTTGATTCCAGTGTGTGCTTCTTCCAGCCCAGCGTTCCTCATGATGTACTCTGCATATAAGTTAAACAAGCAGGGTGACAATATACAGCCTTGACATACTCCTTTTCCTATTTGGAACCAGTCTGTTTTTCCATGTCCAGTTCTAACTGTTGCTTCCTGACCTGCATATAAGTTTCTCAAGAGACAGATCAGTTGGTCTGGTATTCCCGTCTCTTTCAGAATTTTCCACAGTTTATTGTGATCCACACAGTCAAAGGCTTTGCATAGTCAATAAAGCAGAAATGGATGTTTTTCTGGAATTCTCTTGCTTTTTCGATGATCCAGCAGATGTTCGCAATTTGATCTCTGGTTCCTCTGCCTTTTCTCAAACCAGCTTGAACATCTGGAAGTTCACAGTTCACGTATTGCTGAAGCCTGGGTTGGAGAATTTTGAGCATGATTTTACTAGCATGTGAGATGAGTGCAATTGTGTGGTAGTTTGAGCATTCTTTGGCACTGCCTTTCTTTGGGATTGGAATGAAGACACCTTTTCCAGTCCTGTGTCCACTGCTGAGTTTTCCAAACTTGCTGGCATATTGAGTGCAGCACTTTCAAAGCATCGTCTTTCAGGATTTGAAATAGCTCAACTGGAATTCCATCACCTCCACTAGCTTTGTTTGTAGTGATGCTTTCTAAGGCTAACTTGACTTCACATTCCAGGATAGCTGCTTCTAGGCCTTCTTAATTGAAATAGCAAAGAATTGTATGTGTTTATACTAATCTCTGGACTTACACATATCTATAAATATTTTAATATCTATTGATCTATATTTGTATTAGGTAACCCATGTGACTCAGTGATTAAAATCTACCTCCCCAAGCAAGAGACACAAGAGAGGCAGATTTGACTCCTGGGTCAGGAAGATCCTCTGGAGAAGGAAATGGCAACCCACTCCAGTATTCTTGCTATTAAATTCCATTGGCAGAGGAGCCTGGAAGGCTACAGTCCATGGAGTCACAAAGAGTAGGACACAGCTGAGTGATGGAGCCCTCACACACACACACACACACATATTTGTATTAAGTTGAACATATTTATGTGGGGAGCTTCCCCAGTGGCTCAGTGGTAGAAAATCTACCTGAAATGCAGGGGACACATGAGATGAGGGTTCGATCCCTGGATCAGGAAGATCCCCTGGAGGAGGGCGTAACAACCCACTCCAGCTCTCTTGCTGGGAAAATCCCATGGACAAAGGAGCCTGGAGTGTTATGGTCAATAAGGTTGCAAAGAGTTGGACACAACTGAAGTGACTGAGCACACAGCTCATTTTTATGCTGAATTTCCAACCCTAATCCATAGACTGCTCATTCTAACTCCCTCCTCGCTCATCTATAATTTCCTACTCCAGCATGAGAGTATTGACTTTCATCACCTAGTTAACTGCTCAAGTCCAGTACACATGTAGAGTTTTTCAAAATAGTTAACTGATTCTCTCATAAGAAACAACTTTATCAAATGCAGTTCAGTATATACAGTTTCTTTTGTCTTTTACATTCTTCAATTGTTTCCAAAATTACTTAGTACCTCCCCTGTAAACCTCTTCAAAGAAATTATTTAATGCATTTGTAATTTGGAGTATAATTCCATACTTTTGTCACTATCTGCCTTAATCTACAAAATAATGTTGTATATATGCATATATTAAGATTCATTGTTTTTGCTATAAAGTCCTGTGATTTTTTGGCAAATGTTTTATGTCCATAAATATGCTATCAAACAGAATAGTTTCAATGACCTAAAATGCCCCACATACTTTACTTAACATTTTATTGTCCCCAAGCTCCTGGGAACCATTGATATATTTATTAATTGATTTCTTTAACTTAGCAATATGCTTTTAAGATTCATTCATGCTTTCTTGTGCCTTGCTGAATAATATTCCATTGTTTGGATATACCACAGTTTGTTTATCCATTCACTTATTAAAAGACATTTTAAATAAAATGGTGATAAACTTTGTGTGCAGGATTTTGTGTGAACATAACTTTTTAAATCAGTTGGGTAAATACGTAGGATCACAGTTGCTGTATATGGTGAAATGGTGAAACCGACTGCAGAGGTGACTGTGCTATTTTACATACTACCAGAAATGAATGAACGTTCCTGTTTTTCTGCATCCTTGCAAGTAACTTTTTTCAAGTTTTGGATTTAAGCCATTCCAAAACTTGTATCTCATTGTTATAATTTCATTTCCCTAATGACAAATGATATTGAGCATTTTTTTCATAGACTTTTAAACTGTTTATTTTCTTTAGGCAAGTGTCTGTTCAGATTATTTTGCCCATTTCCTAATTTGGATTGTGTGTTTTCCGATTACTGAAATAGATATATATTTTGGTTACAAGTCATTGCTCAGGTATATATTTTGCTAACAGTCTTTCCTAGGTTGTGATTACTTATCATCTCATTCTCATATAGTGTTTTTCACAGATTCAAATTTAATTTAATAAAATTAATAAGCTACAAATTATCAATCATTTTAATTTCATAGATGGTAGTTTTGTGTTGCATCTAAAAACATGTCACAAAACACAAGGCCATCTAGATTTTATGTTTTCTTCAAAAAATTGTAAGTCAGTTAGTCAGTCTAAAAATTATAGCTTTTCCATTTATGTCTGCAATAAATTTTCAGTTAATTTTTTCTATAACATGCAAGAGATGTACATGAGGTTTTTTCCTTTTATTAAAAATATGTGGACTTCCAATAGTTCTGGCAACCATTCAATGAAAATACTATCCTTTCTCTAATGAATTACTTTTACATCTTCATCAAAAATGCTTTGAATATACTTGTTGAGTTTTAAATGTTTGTTGTTTCACCAATACTACTTTCTAGATTATTGTAGTTTTATAGCATCTTTAAAGTGAGTAGTATAACTTCTCCACATATACTACCACATATAAAGTGAGTAGTATAACTTCTCTCACATATATATGTGAGTAGTATATAATTTTAAATATTCTTTGTTATTACAAGTTGTTTGCTTTCCATCTAATTTTCAGAATCATTTTGTTGGTATCTATAAAATAGCTTGCAGGGACTTTGATTGAAATTGCAATCGTTCTATAGATCAAGGTGGGAAGAATTAACATCTTAATAATATTGAGCCTTCCAATTCATGAACATGGAATATTTCGCTATTTATGATTGCTCTAGTCAATGTTTTATAGTTTTCTGAAAATATATTTTGCCCAAATTTGGATATATTTATATGTAAGTATTTCATTTTGGGCAATATTGTAAAGGTGTTTTTTTTTAAATTTTAAGCTTCATTTGTTCAATGCCTATATACAGGAAAACAATGAACTTTTGCATAGTCTCCTTTATCATGCAACTTTGCTATACTTGTTTATTAACTCAAGGAGTATTTTTACAGATTCTTTGAATTTTTCTACATAGTCAATTTTGTTTTTGATGAATAAAGGCAGTTTCATTTCTTTCTTTCAAATCAGTATATGTTTCAGTCCAGGGCTTCCAGTTTGATACATGAATACATGTATGACTGATGATGACAACAATAAATGTAATGGTCCAACCCCAAAGGTGAGAACTTAAGTGTTATTATCAGTGGCAACATTGAAGATTGCCTCAAAAACATACCATTAGTGCCCTTAAGGAAACACAGTAATGTGCTAAAGCTACTCAACACCATAGGATCAATGGTGTAAGTTTAAGATTGAAATTTCAGTGAAATTTAGAGTTAATTTCACCATCAGAAAAAGTTAAAATTATTATACAGATGATAGATATACAGCAAGTGATGGCCAATAACTCATTGATTAGACACACTTCTGCCTATTTCTATCTCTTTCACTGGCAACTGGGTCACTAAGGCTGGTGAAAGAGTCACTTTGAGCAACAGCTAGATGTTACACTAACTGGACGTACTTTAACAACTAACTATATGATGCAGTATTGTTGTTAATTAAGTACAAAGACTCCACAGATTTTGTCACCTTGAGATAATTTCACCTGCTGCTCTGCTTGACAATCAGTTTCCTGTTGTTCTCTTTGGCAAGAGTGAGGTGAATATCTTTTCCTTGGGGAAGAGAAATCCATGGTGTGTTGTCTCTGTAAATAACAAAAATGTTGGACAGCTGGGTGACAAAGCTGCTGACATTGGCATCTTTGACATGAACCACACCAAAAGCACCAATATTCTTGGTCACACCAGTTCTTCCCAAGTTAGCACCTCCAGTCACTTTACCCAGTGTCAAACGATGAAATCGATAATCTCTCCAATCTCCAAATCAATCTGAATGGTTTCACTGATCTTGCTGAAGGGATCAGGTTATCAGATGGTGTGAACATCATGAGTCACCAGATGTGGGATCCTGTTTGAGCCAGTAGAGTTCTTCCTCATATTGTACAACTACTACTTGGCTTACTTAGGTCTGTGAAAATGAACAGCAAAGTAACCCTTGGTGATGTGTTGTTGCTGCTCAGTCGTTAAGTCATGTCCTATTCTTTGCAACGCTATAGACTATAGTATGTCAGACTTTCCTGTTCTTCACTATCTCCCGGAGCTCAAACTCATTGTACATTGAATTGATGATGTCATCCAACCATCTCATCCTGTCACCCCCTTCTCTTCCTGCCATCAATCTCTCCCAGAATCAGGAACTTTTCCAATTAGCCAGCTCTTCATGACAATGAACAACAAAGTAACCCTTGGCGATGTAGAATAGACCAAAATTCTCTCCAGTCTTGTCAATATTGATGATGTCCATAAATCCAGCAAGGTAAGTTATACCTGTTTAGACCTTGCCATAAATCTTAATAAATAGCTGCATGTAGATCTTCTTTAGTTCATCTCCAGCCAGGGCATATTTAAGGGTGCTTGTTAGGAAACTGATGAGGAAGAGATATTCTCTGTTTGTGGGAATAAGCCAGTGGAAGAGGAGCAAACACATTGGTCAGTCTACCCAGCTTCCAGTCGTTTGAAGCTGATACAAGCTTCAGGTGAGTGGGACTACAAGCCTCAGTTGCTTTAGGCACAAAAAAAGCCAACTTGCTTTTTGATACAAGGATAGCTTTAGCTCTCTTTATTTGCTGGGTGGTCAAATTGACTTCAAAATCCTAACAGTTTAATCTGCACACATTTTAAGGCTAAAGATGTAATAAAAATACCTTGGTGATGCATACTATATTTATATGTACTTTTAAAAATTGAACTCAATAGAAGCTCTAGGTAAATTATTCCAAAATTGGAACTTATTGGAAAAATTATAGAATCCAAGAAATAGCTAAAAATTCATTAGGCCTCAGAGAGGAAAAGAACTTGGATCTCACTCAAGATCCAGGTAGCAGAAATTAATGGATAATCTCTTCAGGTCTCCACTTCTGAGAATAAATTTCATCCATTTTTTTCTTCATTCCTGAGCTACTTAGATGAAGATTCAGACGGTCAGTGAAGAGAAGACCATCAACCCTTTGTATTCATGCATTCCTCAAGTTCAACCAACACTGAATCAAACATATTTGGAAAAAAAAATTCTAGTATATCCAAAGAGCAAAACTTGAATTTTCCGTACACCAGTAGCTATTTACATAGAATTTACATTGTACTTGGCATTATAAATTGGTTTCCTAGGTGGGTCAGTGGTAAAGAATCTGCTTGCCCAGCAAGGGGCCCAGGTTTGATTCCTGGGTTGGGAAGATTCCGGGGAGAAGGGAATGGCAACCCACTGCAGTATTCTTGCCTGGAGAATTCCATGGACAGAGGAGTCTGGCAGGCTACAGTCCATGGGGTTGCAAAGAGTCGGACACGATTGAACGACTAACCCTAACCCTAAGCATCTATGGGTTTTGGTATCTGACAATTCCCTGCACCAAACTATGATTAATTAGCATTTATGAATGGGAAAAATAGACTTTTTATAATAGGAGTAAAATTATGGGGCCTCTCTGTTTTAGCAATCAGCTTTCTTTTAATTAATATAAATGCACGCAAATTGCTATGGGACTTACATGAAATAAAGCATTTGTTGTTATTTTAGCTGCAAAGTTGTTTCCAACACTTTTGCAACCCTGTGGACTGTAACTTCTCTGTCCATGGAATTCTCCAGGCAAGAATACTGAAGTGGGTTGCCATTTCCTTCTCCAGGGGATCTTCCTGACCCAAGAATTAAACTGATGTCTCCTGCATTGCAGGCAAATTCTTTATCGCTGAACCACCAGGGAACCAGACAAAAAGTTTAATAGAATTCCCAACACATATCAAGACCTGCAAAAATTTTAGACATTTTATTTAAATATTAGTTAGATATTTTATCTAACTAAAATGTCCAGGTTGAGACTGGCAATCTAACAATATTAGGGGAAACAGGTATGAAAATTTAAAATAATTCATGTTGGACTTTTGCTCTTTAAACCTTTACACTCATACCATGAGTACTGAATTTTTATTTTTTAAGGTGAAACAAAATAGACTAAATATATCTCAAATTCTTCAGAAGGAAATGGCAACCCACTCCAGTACTCTTGCCTGGAAAATTCCACGTATGGAGGAGCCTGGTAGGCTACAGTCCATGGGGTTGCACAGAGTCGGACACAATTGATCAACTTCACTTTCTTTCTTTCTATAGTTCCTTTTGGAGAAGGAAATGGCAACTCACTCCAGTGTTCTTGCCTGGAGAATCCCGGGGATGGGGGAGCCTGGTGGGCTGCAGTCTATGGGGTTGCAAAGAGTCAGACACGACTAAGCATCTAACACACACACACACACATTTCAAATTAGCAACTTAAATAGTTCCAGGACCAGCTTGCTAAAGAAATTGAAAAGCCAGAATTTTTGTTAAGAAGTCATAGCTTATTCTGCCCTATTTGCCTACAATTTGTGGAAATATTTTACTACCTTTATCCTTTATCATCTAATTTTAGAGCATTGGAGAGAAGGATATCTGGTCAGAATGTTGGTTTGGGTTGAATGATCCATTTTCATAACGTGTGCAAAAAATTAGACTCTAAAGTGGCAAGCACTGTTCCAAGGTGAACAGTACGAATTTCTAGTCAAAGTTCCATATCTGAGAAAACTGTTTAATTTTTTAAAAAAATATACTAGGACTTAATGTAATTCTGCTTAAGGTGTAAAATTTGGAGTAAAAACATGATCTCAATCTTGCATCACTTGTGTGGATTTATTAGTTTTATTCTCTCAAAAACCTCATAACTGGGCCCAAGGCATAAATTTTAAGTATTTAATTATACCAGTGTGTGGCCATAATCAAACTGGGAGCTACTAATATGAAAGCATATAAATTATCTAACCAAAATTATGATATTTTGAATTTTCTATGTTTACAAGCTTCCTCATACTAGCAAAATTAGGGTGCCTCTCATTTTTCATTCTACTTGAGTCTGCAAGTGTCTTGAAAACAAGATTGTGGTTTGTTTATTAATCTATTACCAGATAGCATCCAAAACGTGAAACAAAATGTTTATCTAACAATATATTTAGCTTTAATAAGATAAAGACAATAACTTTGTTCATAATAGTTCCATTGAATGGTAAGACTGAACATAAAGTTGCTTGTGAAAAATGATATTTATTATTTTTTTGGAAACAAGTCAATACTGCCTGGCTAAGGTAGACCTGGATATGAAGGATCTTGTTTGGCAACACTATTTACTTCTCCATATTGTCTTTCTGCCTAAAATTAAAAGGACTATCAAAAAATACTGAACTGTATCTATTTATTTGTAGTAAGTTACTGATACTATAAATCTAGTGACGTTGATACAAGCATGAGTTACCAAATCCAAACATGTACTTTAATCTAGGTAACAACAACAATAAAAACAAAAAGGCTTTTTAAAATATCTTTTAGTAAACTCACAGTCTTTTACACAGGGCAGAATTATACACTTAATGTACTTTATGAGGTTCACCTAGAACATGACTTTAAAGTCTCCAGGATACTGTGTTCTCTGCAAGGTCACTGTGACATGGACAAAGCAGCCTGAATGACTAATGGAGAAACCTATTGTACCTCTGTACAGATCCCCCTATGCAGACAGCTGGATGTGACACTGGAACTAAAAACAAAACCAGTTTCTGATTAGATACAATTAAACTATTTGTTTTGTGTCAGATACAAATCATCGCCCCCCTATCCTCCACCTCGTTCTGCTTCTTTTAGGACTAGGTGAGGTTTGATGCTGCTACTGCTGCTAAGTCGCTTCAGTCGTGTCCGACTCTGTGCGACCCCATAGATAGCAGCCCACCAGGCTCCCCCATCCCTGGGATTCTCCAGGCAAGAGTACTGGAGTGGGTTGCCATTGCCTTCGAGATGAGGTTTAGTTTTTGTGTTTATAAAGCTCATAATAAAAAAATTTAAGCCTCGTGTCCCAATTTTCTGGATAACTAAACAAACAAGAAAACAAACAGAAAATTATATAGTCAAAATTATTGGATCTCTCTCCTAACTATTTGATTATGTTCATTCTAAAGAAAGTATGTTAAAAAGTTTTTCATCATTCTCAATGCTAATTTGCACTGGAATGATGGGTGACTACTACATTTATGCATTCATATTATACTAAATGAGTCATTTCTCTCAGCTTGCAATTTAAGTAAATGGTAAAGACTTCCTCACTGGGCTTCTTTGGTGGCTTAGTGATAAAGAACCTGCCTGCCAATGCAGGAGACACAAGTTCAACCCCTGGCTCAGGAGGATTCCCTGAAGAAGGAAATGGCAACCCACTCCTGTATTCTTGCCTGGGAAAGCCCATGGACAGGCTCCAAATACTGGATTCTGGTGGGTTACAGTCCATAGTGTGGCAAAGAGCCAAACGTGACTTAGCAACTTAACAACAACAAAGAACCTCCTTGAGAGGAGGCATGGGTTTCTTGAGTATCTTCCCAGCCCCATCTTTAGTCTCTCCTTTCTCACAGGATTTCATATCTTTAAATCTTCACGCAGTAGGGATTTCTGAAATCTGGATCCCAAAATTTCAGCTTGAAATTACTAAAATTTGTTGTATACTAAAATTTTGACATTGCTAAAATTGATTTTTACATTTCTTCCCTTATAGAAATGTACAGATGTGGTCAAATTATACATACATTTTTAGTATAGTGTCTTTGTTTATCTTCTAGAATTTCTTGCTCCTCCCTCTCCATTCAGTTCAGTTCAGTCTCTCAGTCACATCCGTCTCTTTGCGTCCCCATGGACTACAGCACACCAGGCTTCCCTGTCCATCACTAACTCCCAGAGCCTACTCAAAGTCATGTCCAATCGAGTCAGTGATAACATCCAACCATCTCATCCTCTGTCATCCCCTTCTCCTGCCTCCAGTCTTTCCCAGCATCAGGGTCTTTTCCAATGAGTAGGCTCTTCACATCAGGTGGCCGAAGTATTGGAGTTTCAGCATCAGTCCTTCAGTGAATATTCAGTACTGATATCCTTTAGGATGGACTGGTTGGATCTCCTTGTAGTCCAAGAGACTCTCAAGAGTCTTCTCCAACATCACAGTTTAAAAGCATCAATTCTTCTGCATGCAGCCTTCTTTTTGGTCCAACTCTCACATCCGTACACAACTCCTGGAAAAACCATAGCTTTGACTACATTATGCTCATTACCTACACCATAGTTTGGTCTCAGATCAAACAACAGGGAGGGAACACAGTCCCACTCATCAACCAAAAATTGGATTAAAGATTTACTGAGCATGAGTGAAAAGGTTGGCTTGAAGCTCAACATTCAGAAAACGAAAATCATGGCATCTGGTCCCATCACTTCATGGGAAATAGATGGGGAAACAGTGGAAACAGTGTCAGACTTTATTTTTTTTGGGCTCCAAAATCACTGCAGATGCTGACTGCAGCCATGAAATTAAAAGACGCTTACTTCTTGGAAGGAAAGTTATGAACAACCTAGATAGCATATTAAAAAACAGAGACATTATTTTGCCAACCAAGGACCGTCTAGGCTATGGTTTTTCCTGTGGTCATGTATGGATGTGAGAGTTGGACTGTGAAGAAAGCTGATCGCCGAAGAATTGATGCTTTTGAACTGTGGTGCTGGAGAAGACTCTTGAGAGTCCCTTGGACTGCAAGGAGATCTAACCAGTCCATTCTAGAGGAGATCAATCCTGGGTGTTCATTGGAAGGACTGATGCTAAAACTGAAACTCCAATACTTTGGCCACCTCATGCGACGAGTTGACTCACTGGAAAAGACTCTGATGCTGGGAGGGATTGGGGGTGGGAGAAGAAGGGGACAACAGAGAATGAGATGACTGGATGACATCACCAGCTCGATGGACATGAGTTTGAGTGAACTCCGGGAGTTGGTGATGGACAGGGAGGCCTGGCGTGCTGTGATTCATGGGGTCGTGGAGAGTCGGACACGACTGAGCGACTGAACTGAACTGAACTGAGCATGGCCTTGCCCACCCATCAGAACAAGACCCTGGTTCCCTCACAGTCAGTATCTCCCATCAGAAAACTTCCATAAGCTTCTTATCCTTATCTGTCAGAGGGTCTGTTACAATCTCTATATTCTAACTGGATATCTAGCCTTGTAAATGGAAGTCATTTTGTTGCTACTGTTATTGTTGGTTTCCCTGATGTGGTTGGAGATTGTATTATCCTGGTTTCCTTTTATGCCTTTAAAAACTTGTGTAAAAAATATCTCCTTTAACATACCACCTTCTCCACCCTACACGTTCAGGTTTCCAAATTTATCTGAATGATATACTGCTCCTTTAGGGCTTCCCACGTGGTGCAGTGGTAAAGAATCTGCCTGCCAATTCAGGAGACACAGGAGACTGGTTGAATCTCTGGGCAGAGGAGCTTAGAAAGCTGCAGTCCATGGGGTTGCAAGGAGTCAGACCAGACTAAGTAACTGAGCATGCACCATTTGTTTGCTTGTCTGGCAAGATTTCTTTAGGTAGCATCTCATAGATACTTGTGGATCAGGCATTTTCATTTACCTGTATCTCTCTCTCTCTCTCTGATTTTAAAAAGGTAGTTGTATTTTTTCTTTGAGTTTTAAAAATATTAATATATATATAGAACTTTTCACATAATCAGACATAAGAAAAATTAAACCCCAGTGAAAATATTTCTCTTTATGGCTTGCCTCTGAGTCAGAATTCCAAAAATCAATTCCACACAACTAAACACACTGACACTCCTTGGTCTGTAACACAAGCCAGGTACGAATAATGCACTAGAAAATGTGAATTAGAAAATATAAAGAAGTAACATTTCTATGTAAGTCTTGGCATTGGCAGAAAGAAAACAATCACCAAGACTAAAAATTCTGTTCTCATAAAAATAACTTTCTTATTGTTTTTATTTTGTTTTTACAAAAAGAAATTGTCATCTTAGAGAAGACAACAGTTAAAAACCTCAGCTCCCACTGACCATTTCCAATCATACATTTGTAGGAAAAATGGCAGGTATTATTACCTTGATCTGCTTTATGTTTTCAGATAATTTTACAATATTGAACACACCATGTAAGTTATTGGAGGGCTAGTTTCACCATATTTGAAGTTAGATATATAGGAACAAGGATTTAATGTGAAATTCATGGACTCAGCTGAGAACGTTTGGAAAACAAAGATGCATAGTTTGTATTTTTCTAAGGAGAGACAATTGATAGCTTTCAACTAGTATTCAAACATGCCATGGCTGAAAAATATTTCAGAAATACTATCAATATATTTGAAACAGTAATATGATGAAATGATTCTATCATTGGCCTATTTGTATATTTGTACTGGTTTTAATAAAGAAAACATACTTACTGTGTGCTACTGTATTCAAAGAGATATTTATTGGGAATGTGCCAAGTTTTATGTACTCTACTGAACACTCTCAGTTCAGTTCAGTTCAGTTCAGTCACTCAGTCGTGTCCGACTTTGCGACCCCTTACGCTATTTTGTGCAGTCTTCATAGTGGAATAAAGTAGGAGCTAATACCAACCTCAGCTAATGAATAAAGGATTCATGGATCAGAAAATTCACATTGCTTTCTATGGTCACGTAGTTTATACACTGTGGCATCAGAATCTGAGGCCAGATCATAAGAACTGAAGGAAGGTTCTTATGATCCTTGTGCCTAATGTGTTTGAGGAAGATGGGCTACAACAATAATGCCTATTTGAACTAGGAGGGCTGGACAAAATCGTAAGTAATTATGGATTTTAATAATTTGTTTAAAAGGTAAAGTATTAGATTCTAATATCATTGGGAGGCCAGGAAAGCCTAGTCAGGTCGACAAATATTCTATGTCATTGATTCTTAGTCTTCCCGCTGCTCAGTCTTTTAAAAATTTCTCTCAATGAGTCAAAAATTCTAATTATCCACAGTTCTTTGATTCTGCATGGTGCTATAAGTGGAAACAGGAGTTTCTTCATGGTATTAAAGCAACAAAAGAAGACATCATCATCTTTGGGATGAAATAAGAATAATCACCTGATCCATAGCTTGGCTACTCAAAGAAGACTCTATAATGGATAGTATGGGATAGTAAGTGAGTGGAAATGTATGCATTATCATCAGGAGAGTCACCTGGGCATTATAAATTGATGTAGTAAAATCATTTTGGAAAGCAATTTGGCAACCTGTCTGAAAAGCTATAAAAACCTTTATATCTTTTGACCCAGTAATATCTCTCAGGAGAATTTATTCTAAGGAAATAATTCAAAAGAGGAATGCAACTATAGGCATACAATTATTAATTATATCATTAACTCAGCCATTGGAAAAGATGGAAACAACCTAAATATCTAACAGAAGGGTAGTAAATTACAGGACATTAAATTGTAAAAAATATCAGATAACCACTACAATTATAATTGTGAATGCTGAAGAAACATGAAAAATATATGCAATGGAGTTAATGAAAACAAAGAGTACAAAATTGCAGGTATTTAATGATTAAGGTTTTCTAAAAAGAGATTTACATTTGGATAAAGATTTTAAGGAGGACAGAGGAGATTGGTGTACTGCAGTGCACGCGGTTGCAGAGTCGGACACGACTTAGTGACTGAACAACAACAAAAAGATTTTAAAGGAACTAAAAGAAAGTGCAAACAGTAGTATATTTTAAAAGTTGGCTTCAGGTTGAAACCAGTTTTCTGTTGACATATTTCAATGCTCTGATCAAACTATATGTAATAACTAAAACTCAGAAAAGAAGAATTTGTACTACTAAGTCTCACGTATCCATCTTGTTTCCACTGTGCTTGTTAAAGATCAGAGATAGGAATAGTGGTTATCTGTGTTATTCTTTATACTGACGATTTTAAACATACCCTCAATAATTGAATTGTTTTGAGTCACTGCAGTTTATTAAGATCACGTTATAACTTCCCTCGTGGTCCAGTGGTAAAGAAGCTGCTTTCTAATGCAGGGGACACGGGGTCAATCCCTGGTCCTAGAAGATTCCCCATGCCACAGGCAACTAAGCAAGTAAACAACTAACTGAGCCCATGCTCTGGAGCCCATAAGCTGCAAGTACTGAGCCTACCTGCTGCACTACTGAATCTCAAACTCCCTAATAGCCCGTACTCTGCAACAGAAGAACCACCACAATGAGGAGCCTGTGCATTGCAACTAGAGAGTAGCCCCACTCACTGCAACTAAAGAAAGCCCATGTGTAACAGTGAAGACCCAGCACAGCCAAAAATAATAATACAGTTTTTAAAAGATCAGACTAGTAAATATGATTTTTTAACTGCATACACATTAAGTACTTTATTTCTTGTTTCCAGTTGGATTATAACATTACTTAGATTCCTGACTGGGTCCCTACTTCAGTATGCTCCATTTTTAAAATGCATTTGTGTTTATTTTATTTATTTTCTGACTATCTAATATATGCAAGGTACAAATAGATAGGGGAGAAGAGAGCCCACTGTCACTTCCCATATACACACACTCTATGCAAATCTTTTGATCCTCTTGGTTCTCTATGAATGTAGCTGATAGGCATTTCCCCTCAATGTGACAACTGCAACTTCTTTCGGTTCAGTTCAGTTCAGTCACTCAGTCATGTCCAACTCTTTGTGACCCCGTGGACTGTAGCATGCCAGGTTTCCCGTTCTTCTCTATTTCCCTGAGTTTGTTCAAATTCATGACCATTGAGTCAATGGTACCAACCAACCATCTTATCATCTGTCGCCCTCTTCTCCTGCCCCCAGTCTTTCCCAGCATCAGGGTCTTTTCCAGTGAGTCAGCTCTTTGCATCAGGTGATCCAAGTATTGGAGTTTCAGCTAGAGGATCAGTCCCTTCAATGAATATTCAGGGTTGATTTCCTTTAGGATTGACTGGTTCGATCTCCTTGCAGTCCAAGGGACTCTCAAGAGTCTTTTCCGGAACTACACTTCAAAAGCATCCGTGTTCAGCCTTCTTTATGGTCTAATACTCACATACATACATGACGACTGGAACAACCATAGCTTTGGCTATACAGACCTTTGTCAACAAATTAATGTCTCTACTTTTTAATATGCTGTCTAGGTTGGTGATAACTTTTCTTCTAAGGAACAAGCGTCTTTTAATTTCATGGCTGCAGTCATCATCTGCAATGATTTTGGAGCCCAAGAAAAGAACGTCTTACCAAAACCATAAATAGTTCAAGAAAGGAAGAAACACATTTCTAAAAGGCTCACTTTGCGCATGAACACGTTTTAATATACATTCTGTATTAACAATAATGCCTAGTTTTCTGAGTGTTTAATATGTGCCAAACACTTTGCAAGAGCTTTACTTGTAACACCATGTTCAATTCCCACAATGCCAAGGTGAGCAATTATTCTCCATCACAGACAGAATTAAACTAAGGTAGCAAAGATGAAATAGTGAAATTTAATATGAACTTAATTAATTTATAAAGGTGGAACTGGACACTTCAGTTTTTCCCTGAGAAACATATACCATATATATATATTGTCAGTAAACTGATGATTTCATTCAGGCCAGTATATAGATTTCAGAAAATAATTTGTTATAAAATGTAAAATAATTGGATTTAGAGAAGTTTCTCTAACTTAATGAAGTGTTACACCCTTCATAAGGATAAAATAAAATGTATACAATCTAAGTTAGCTTTCCAGTTCTTAAATACTTTATGCTACTTGATAAAACATCACTTGCTTATTGTGGATCAGACAGTTTTACAGCTTGATTTAAATTGCACTTGGGACTGATGTGAATCAGCTTATTTATGGAGAATCAATCCTAAGATTTATTTGTTCTCTGGAATGTTGATAAGCCAATACATTTTTTAAAAAATCTGGAAAATAGCATTTCTATACTTTAAAGAGATATTGGCTAAGTTGATTTACCTATTTTATTAGAGGTTATAAATAACTAAGTAGATCAAACTGGTATATATTTGACAGTTCCCATGTTTAGTTGATAAAATGAACCTATTTCTCAACAGAATTTTTATGGCTTAAATATATAATTGTGCCCTGTGTTGTTAACATAATTATAGATATATCCAAAACCATCACTGGGGCTTTGCTGATGACTCAGATGGTAAAGAATCCTCCTGCAATGCAGGAGATGAGTTTCGATCCCTGGGTTGAGAAGATCCTCTGGAAGAGGAAATGGCAATTAGCTCCAGTCTTCTGGCCAAGAAAATCCCACAGACAGAGGTGACTGGCAGGCTACAGTCCGGGGGTTCAGAAAAAGTCAGACACAACTGAGCACAAAAAAATACATACACACAATGGTTAGAAATGTTGTACTGGTTTTAACATATTTAAGATAAAATAAATATGACTTTATTTAATTCTTGATTCAAAGATGCTGAAATGTTTCACCTTTCTCCCAGCAGTGATACCTTGATTAATTTATCCTCTGGGAAGGAGGCTCAGCCTTGTTTATATGAGTCCAACTGTTTTAACTAAAAGCATCAATTGGAGGATGGAAAAGAAAAAAAAAAAACTTCTCTCTAAATGAAATGCCAAACATTAACAAACCAGAGGAGACAGCTTTTGTTGCTGTTTGTTTTTTCCTTTCCCTGAAGTCCCTCAAGTACTTAGCTGTACACCAGTAGTCAGCCCAAGCCAACAGGTTCTGGAGCCCAGACCAGGTACTCTTAAGTTTTATTTTATTTATCAAACACTTTGATGGGTCTACTATACAGTAGGCACAGTTCCAAGCTCTTGGCTAATGTTTACTAATTTTATCCTTATGGAAACTCAGAAGAAGGTGATATTCTTTTATATACTCATTTTAAAGATAAAGAAACTTAGGTACACAAACTTTAAACAACATTCCTTAAATCACAAAGCAAGCAAGTGGTGGAGGCTGGACCTAAGTGCTGTGGACAGAATATTTGATCATCATCACCAGTATATGAGGCTATCTATCCAGATCTTGGCCAAATGATTTGGTGGCTAGATCCTCCTGAGCACTTAACCTCTCTGAGCTTCAGTCTTTTCAGTTAAAAAATGTGATCAGTATCGACAATCAATGACTTCTGTGAGTCTGTGCATACCAATTTTGATGCTCTCATTTTTATGTATACCTCCCCAGCATAGATCTTCCCAGCAACCTCCTAGAGTTGATATTGGTTCTATCCAATAACACACTGTATTCTAAAATATATCCTGCTTTGTACTCATCTTATGAGACTTGTAGTAGCATCAGGGTGTGCTAATGTGTCTAATCCACTCTACGTTGTGTCCCCAGTGCCACAGAGGACCTGGAATATAGGAGGAATTTAATAAATATAATTTCATGAAAGAGTGAATGTACAGTTTTCCTACTATCCATTGAATATTCATTAACAACATGTTAGCAAATGCATCTTCATCAATAGGCATGCGATAATAAAAGTAGCATTTCCTAGGAAATATTAAATAAAATCAAGATGGTGCAAATGGGAATCAAAATGAAAGCACAAAAGCAGTTGATAAATCTTTAAATTATTGATGTACCAGATGGGTGTCTTTTGCCTTTGAGATAAAAGTGTGAATTAAACCAAGAGCAATAAGGCCATGGTTAAAATGAGAAACACCAATCAATAAAGCAAAAATGAACCAAACAATATAACTGGACTCACAAACCAAGGTGTTTAAATGACATTTTTCCAGCAGCCTGGTCCTGTCAAATGACCATGAGAACTAACTACCAGAGTCACAAGCCTTAGAGGCTGACCCCACTTTAGGTAGCTGAAGCTGAAGGAAATTTCTGCATGTGGTTACCAATTATCTTAGACACCAAGTTCCAACTTAAATTGTATTCAGAAGATAGAGTGGTCCAGTACAGCCACTGCTCACAAATACTCACAACGACTTCATCTGGCCATATCTGCAACCAGTGGGCTTCTTGCTTCTTGCTTCTTGCCTATGACTCTGATTTCTAGAACTCAAATTTAGAACTATATTAAAATTAAAACTTATAGGCAAATTGTCATAGACCTTATATTTTATGCTGAGAGATTTTATATGAAGCAGATTGGTTTTCTTATATCTTAGTTTGTGGATTTTTATTAATTCATACCCTAGCAAGCTGGGCATACATAAAACAAATCACTGAGCTGTTTGACAGTATAATGACTCACCATTAAAAAAAAAAGAAAAGAAAAATACATGAAATGTTTCTCAAATGAAGAGTCAAACTACAGAAGGAAGCTGATATGCTTTTACAAGATGGGCCTAAGGACAAAAACCAAAGATAAATGTGTATGTTTAAAATTACTTGTGGGCAAGGCTCCCATCTTAAATATTTGAAGTATTCAGGCCTCCAGCACCTGTTCAAGTTTGTACTGATTCTCTCCGGGCAGCTGCTTATTTGCCTCTGCTTCAGGCTGGACCTGAACATGGTCCAGGATGTAGCATTGATGAGCAAGTTCAGCTGGTGCTAAATGACAGGTGTTGGCTCCTGATTGCCTTCAGTGGCATGGTGGGGGATATTTCTTAACAGAGGGATAGAGAGGAGACATCAAACACTTGCTCCTCCAATTCAATGTTTTAATGTTTGTCCAATTCAATGTTTAATTTTTAATGAAAAGCATAGACTAGCAAAAGAAATAAGTTAATACCAGGCTTACAGAAAACTTTTTCTTAATGAATGCACACTGGTAGCACAACAAAGAGGTGACATCGCTAGTAAGATTTAGGATACTTTACAAAGTCCGTTATCCACAGGGCATGTTCTTATGCTAAAGCCTTGAATCCAGGTGGATGGGTTGACTCAATGGTCAAGACAACTGCAAGATCTCACTGGGTCAACCTCTAGACCACGGTCTGTGGGCCACTAACTGACAATGTAGGCATGGAATGCACTTTCTATAAGTATATGAAGCTAACAGAGGTAACTTCTACAACCAGATGGGCACAGAAATGCTCCCAAGCCCATCCTAGAATCCAGTGAGACTTTTCTGGGTGACAATAGAGCATATCAACAAATTATGCCCTGAATGGTAAATCCAGCCTACTGCTTATTTGACCAAACAAGCATTGAATCAAAATAAGCAGTAAGCTGGATTTTATGTTTGCATTTTATGTTAAAAGGAATTAAGAAGGCTATCTAATGACCTGTAAAAAATTTATGAAATTCAAATTGCAGTAGCTGAAAATAAAGTTTTATTGGAACACAGTCACACAGCCATTTGTTTACATATTTTATATGGTACTTATGTGACAGAGTAGTTGTAACATAGACTGTATCATTCACTGAGTATAAATTGTTTGCTATTTGGCCTTTTACCAAAATGGTTGCCAATAAATATATAGTCTATGGCATTTGATATTGGTATAGCCTCTCACCAGTTGTGATAATCGGCAATTTATTAAGACAACTCTGAGCCTCAGTTTGCTCAGCTGTAAGGGGATATTAATATTCATTTCAGGCTTCTTGGGCATATTACATGCGATAAGGTGTGATAAAGTACCTAATATAATGGCAGTAAATGGTTACTATTTTTATTCATAATGTAATAAGAAAGATAATAAATAATATATTTCCTGGTCTCTATGTTATCATTCTGAATAATGTGAGAGGTCACTAGTCTCCCTACAATTCCAGGCTGTTTGAGAGTATATTGGAAGTTTTCTCAGTCAGGGATCTGTTCCATAGCAAAATTCCATAGACTAATGGAATTTTAAAAGGGCTTCCCAGGTGGCCCAGTGGTAAAGAATCCTCCTGCCGATGCAGAAGATGCAGCAGATATGGTTTCAATCACAGGGTTGGGAATATCCCCCGGAGTAGGAAATGACAACTGTCACCAGTACTCTTGCCAGGTCAATACCATGAAAAGAGGAGCTTGGTGGGCTACTGTCCACAGGGTTGCAAAGAGTGGGACACAACTGAGTGACTGAGCATGCAGATGGCTTAAAAACAGAAATGCATTTCTCACAGTTCTGCTGACCACGAAGCCCAGTGGTTTGGACCCCACATGGTCAGGTTCTAAGGCAATCTCTCTTCTTGGCTTGTAGGTTCTAAGGAAACCTCTCTTCTTGGCTCCTTCTTTACTCATTGTATTCTCACATGATAAAGAAAGAAAGGCAGAGAATGAGAAGACTCTGGTGTTTCTTCTTATTATTAGGGAAATTATCCCATCATGGGGCTTCATTATCATTAACTCATCTGTATTCTATGGGGTCACACAGAGTCGGACACGACTGAAGTGACTTAGCAGCAGCAGCAGCAGCAAACCTACTTACCTCTCAAAAATTCCACCTCCAAATACAATCACTTTGGGGATTAGGATTTCAACATATGAATTTGGGGTGGGGGACACTAAGTCCAAACCAGATATTGAATCTCTGGCAGCTGTTCTGCTGTTTTCTCAGTGTATAGCAGTGTTAAATTCAATGTCAGCTTTAGGAAAGAATCCTTGTTAGTCTTAACCAGTGGGGCCCTTTTGTCAATAAGAGAGGGACTTTTTATTTATCTCAGTGACTATAAAGTATCATTGCATTGACTGACTGACAGCAAATGTGTGTGTATGTGTGTGTGTGTGCTAAGTTGCTTCAGTTGTGTCTGACTCTTTGCGACCCTATGGACTGTAGCCCGCCAGGCTCCTCTGTCTATGGGATTCTCTAGGCAAGAACACGGGAGTGCATTGCCATTTCCTCCTCCAGGGATTTTCCTGACCCAGCGATTGAACCCGCATCTCTTACATCTACCACATTGGCAGGTGGGTTCTTTACCACTAGCACCACCTGGGAGGCCCTATACATATATATATATATATATATATATATACACACACATATATAATTAAACAAAAAATCACACCCCAAAATTCAGCATCACCACTTATGAATATCACCCCTTTCCTACAGAGACCGGTGAACAGATGTAAAACCTAAACTTCTACAGAATCTTACAAACATCGTTCCATGATCAGGCAATCCAGTTCAAGGTAAAAGAAGTGATAGGAGAGTCAAGCCTCAAGAGCCAGAGAACAAAGAATACTGAAGCCAGCCCCGCATCCTACCTGTGAGCTTCTCAGTCCTTTAGAGCTTCAGTCACTAGGAGTTAGATTTCTTGAATTTCACCAACAATGCAAATTAATTACTGCAACTGGTACCTGCCTGTAGATTCAAGTTGAAAGCCGACCTACCTGTATCACTCAGGAGTCCAGTAGAGAATCAGAGTGCAGTGACTCATCAATTTACTATAATTTTATATGTTGAGATCCATTTACAACTTATAAAATATCTCATATACATTGCTCAATAAACTTCACTTTGTACTTAGTACTACTGTGTTCAGAGCATTGTGCTCAAGCTGGGGGAGATGCAGAGATGAATCAAGCACATTACTAGACTTCAAGGACTTAAAGACCTTGTGGAGAAGAGCAACATATAAACTACATGAGAAATTAAAATGGGAGGTGAAACAAAATGAGACACATGTTCAACACAGCATTAGAGCCAGAGGCCAGAGTTACTGCCCCCATTAGATACTCACAACAGCTCTGCAGGGGAGACCGAACAGATGTTTTTATCCTCATTGTTACAGATTAGAAGATTCTGAAAGGTCCAGTGTGACTGGGGTAATTAGTTCTACATTAATTGTGCTCAGTGATTTTGGCTCAAAGCCCAATGTTCTTTTCATTCTTCCACGAAATTTCTTAAAAATAATAATATTGTGGATAAAAGGCTATTGTGTATTAAACATATCATAAAGGGCTGACATATAGCAACCTGACATACACTGTCAAGGAATAAAATGTGAAATGTATAAGATAATGGGAGAGCACTCTGAGCAACCTAAGGTCACCTCTTCCAGTTGAGGAGAAACTACCACTCAGCTCATTATTGGTCGATATTATGAGAATTTTCTACCTTTTAAGAGATTCATCATCTAATAGTGCATATGGAATTCAAAAAGCAGTTTCACATTTTAATCAAGTCCTATCAAGTCTACCTCCAAAATACATATAGAACTTGTATACTTCCCTCCATCTCTCTGCAATACCCTCCTAAATGATCTTCCAGATTCCAGTGCTATCCCTTTCTTATACACCCTCCAAACAATGGTCAGAGTGATTCATTTAAAAATAAAGGCTACCATCTCTTTATATACCTTAAATACTCATCAATCGGTTTTTAACATGGAAGCCCAGACATCCTGGTTATTATAGGAATAATTGGCCTATTTTAAAGATTAGACCTTACACAAATATGGGAAGAAGTGGTTATGTGAAAGAGTCAGAAACTGAAACTAAAACAAACAAACAAACAGAAAAGAGTCATTGACTCATCACCCAATGCACTGATGTGGCTAGAAACCTAAATCTCACTGTGTGTGTGTGTTTCTGTGTTCAAATAGGTTTATATGTATGTATAGACAGACAAGGAGAAGGGGGTGACAGAGGATGAGACGGTTGGATAGCACCACCCACTCAATGGACATGAGTTTGAGCACACTCCGGGAGACAGTGAAGGACAGGGAAGCCTGGTGTGCTGCAGTCCACTGGGTCACAAAGAGTCTGACATGACTTAGAGACTGAACGATAGATATATCGACATATATTTTGCAATAATTATCTTTATTTTCATATGGAGTCCTGTTATATAATTCATCATAGTTTGTATATATGCAAATGTATTAAAATTAATAAGTGTATAGGTTTAGCTACACTTGTGGGTATATCAGTGTCTGTACAAGAAGGTTCAAATCTGACATCAGATAGATTTCTGACACATCAGAAATTGGATTGGATAAAATTGGCACATTGGATAAGGCAACATCTCCACACAGCTTATTTCTAGCTGGAGAATTACATTTTACATGTGAAAACAAAGGACCAGATCACCCATGATTTTACCAAGATATATCATAGAGATGATTTTTATTCAAGACCAATATTTCAAACTAGGAAGCTTATATCAGACAGTTAACAAATCAAAGTTATCTTAAGACCCAAAGCACCATCCCTGAAAAAGGGCCTGGCAACCCATTCCAGTATTCTTGCCTGGAAAATCCCATGGACAGAGGAGCCTGGTGGGCTACAGTTCATGGAATCACAAAAAGTCAGACACAACTGAGCAACTGAGCACACAGCACCTTGCCAAGAACATTTCTACTATTCAGGATTTAAATTTCTCTTGTTCACAAAGTAAAGACTCACACTATCTACCTGCAGGTGTTCAGTCTTCATGGCAACATGATCTCATGGGGTTTTGTATATTTTACTTCCGGATATTAGGAAGAGTTAGAAATTCCACCTAACTGTCTCACAGGATCCCTAGGACTCTGAAAATTTTTTAAAGATTTGAAAGGACTGTTAGGCAGTCTGTGGAACAAGTAGATGTGATGGGAAACCACATTACTCAGAGATGACTTTAAGTGAAAGCCGCTTGGTCGTGTCCGACTCTTTACTAAACTAAACTAAACAAGTGGTCCATGGAATTCTCCAGGCCAGAATACCAGAGTGGGTAGCCTATATCTATTCTCTAGACCAAACTTCCTTGAGTTTTGTGATCTCCTATGCCTTGATCTAGGTTGTATTGTTTAATACCTGTTACATCTTTAACTATGCCTGGCACATACAAGGCCCTTTATAAATCAGTGTTGAATAAAGAAAAAAATGAATTACCTAATGAATATAATTTGCTTGAATATATTCATTTTTATTTCTCATTACAATTAGATGGAATAAAAACCAGTCTCCAAATAATGATCTCTCCATCCATCTGTTGTGTAATACATCATTTCTTTGGTTTCATGAATCTATCCTTTTTGAAGGTGTTTGTTTAAAATTTAATTGTGCTTGTAAAATATAACTTATCAACTAACATTGCTTTAACATTTTTGTTGATGTGCAAATATGTTTGATGATGGCAAGGTGCAAGTTGAGGCTTGTGTGGAGGTTAGTCTAGGATGGTCAGTGAGGGAGGAAGCAGAAGAGGGTTTATTGATGGAGCAATAGAAAAGCCCCACATCGATTTTCTATCTACTTTGTATTTCTAACCAAGCCTGCCTGGCTCTTCACTGCTGAATGGGTAATGAGACTGAAAGTGACACTCATAATGCCCTAAACAATATCACTTCTTCCCAGCTGATTTCTGTGCAGTGATGGTGGATGTTTCCTGGCACTTTGCAGCTTTCTGATAAGAGATTGTCTGCTTTGCTTTCTGATATCTTGAAAGGCCATTCAGCCAAGCATAGAAACAACCCACCAGTGGAGGAAAGGACAGGGGAATTAATACCCTTGGGAACAATTTCCAACTATGGAGGAATGGGGTTTTGTGACTAAATGTCCTAGTCCCACTCTCTTTCGTGGGATGTATCTGAAGCAGTTTGTACATTAGTTAGTACTCATGGTTACCTGGAAGCCATTGCTGCACTTGGTATTGGGTTTATTTTTCCTGGTCTCACTCTCCCCACTATCTCTCTAGTGAGTTGTAGAATTATCCTCCAAAATAAACCACCTGGATTCAAATATTTCTCTTAGCAACTACTTTTGCATGTGTGTGTACTAAGTCACTTCAAGCATCTCTGACTCTTGTGGACTGTAACCCACTAGCCTCCTTTGTCTATGGGATTTAATAAGCAAGAATACTGGAGTGGGGTTGCCATTCCCTTCTCCAAAGGATCTTCCTGACCCAGGGATTGAACCCGAGTCTCCTTTGTTTCCCACAACTACTTTTGGGAGACCCCAAATAGATAAAAGCCATTAAATTTTTTCCCCTCTTATTTAATCTGTACCCCATCCATCCTCTTCACAAGAACCTTTGTCACAGTTCTGTATTATTGCTACATAATAAATTCAGAAAATGCCTAAAGTAAAATAAAAATAGCTAGAGAAAAAGCTAGTTTTTTTAAAAAAATTTTGCACCCAAAGGTTCAACATTCTTATCTAAGTAATACTGCTTCTTTTGACCTAGACCATCCCGTTTTATGGGCTTCCCTAGTGGCTCAGCTGTTGAAGAATCCACCTGAAATGCAGGAGACCCAGGTTCAACCCCTGGATTGGGAAGATCTCCTGGAGAAGGGAATAGCTACCCACTTCAGTATTCTGGCCTGGAGAATTTGTCCATGTGGTCACAAAGACATGACTGAGCAACTTTCACTTTATCTCATTTTATACATGCAAAAATCATAATGTTTATCTCTTTCTAACTCTTACAAATGAGATATTGAATAAGATTTAAGAAAAAAGAAATAACATAAGACACACAAGGACTTAAATTCATATCCAGGCTTCAGCATTTACTACTTTTCAAAATGGGGAAATCATTCTTCACCTCTCCAGACTTACTAAATTGGTAATTGTAATGTACATCTTACAGGTTAATGTTAGTGGTCCACTGTAAAGCATACCTCCCTACACTAGCCTTTAATGCTTCAGTTAAAAGAAAAAAAAAAATTGTGGCTAACTACCTTATATGGCTAATATACTAACATGGAAAAAAATCTCCAAAATATAGATACAAAGAAAGAAAATTATGTTTTTTGATATATGTACCATATATATCATATCATATGTACCACATGTATATATGCCAAATATATATATATGCATATGTGTGTATACATGTATGTATATGGTGCATATGCATGTATGGATGGATATATACACATACATCATATGGATCACGTGTACCATATGATAGTACAGACTGATGTATGTTTAAAACAAACCCACATGACTTTAAAACTGTACATATGTATATGCATATACATACCTAAACATGTATTTTATATAAGGAAATATGAGAGAATATGTAAATATACTGCAAAAATTCTGAAAGATGCATATGAATTTGTGGGTGAAGCACTGAAGTGGATTTCGCATTTTATGCTCTGTACTTCCCCAACTTCTGTCCTTCATGATAGTAAGAGTACCTACTCACGTATTTCTTGTGTAATAAATAGATCACATATTAATATTTCCCATTCTTATTTTATATATGGAACTTCTCTTATGCAAAATTTTATAGAAAATATTTTAATGTGGAAACAAATAAAAGGCAGTATTTTTTGCTGTGAAACAATAGTATGGTGCTTGGGCCATGATAAACATTCCAAAAATGTTAATTGAATATATTAAGGAGTAAGTAAATAAATGATTGACCACTTACTGTCACTAAAGCTCCAGTCTCTAAAGTGGACCTATCATCATTATAGTTGTTCAGTGACATAAAATACAATACAATCTGAAAGCTGAAAATAAACAACTTGAATGAGGTTCCTAGAAACTCACTGTTACTTTCTATTTAATTTCTAAGAGTACTTTTCTAGGGTTGTTGTTATGACTGGAAATGGTCATGGAATGGTGTGTAATCAATAGAAGTTTGAGAGATGAGTTGATTTTACTGAAGCATTTTTTAAATTTAAATATTAGTATTGTTTTCATCCAGATGGATGTTTACTAAACTTTTTGTGATAATCATCTCTCATGATGTATGTGATATATGTAAGTCAAATCATTATGCTTTAGACTTTAAACTTATAGCACTGTATGACAATTATTATCTCAATAAAACTGGAAGAAAATAGATAGCTGCAAGAAACAACACTAATAAATCCATATCTAGTAGAAAATGATCACACAACATACAATGTAATACAAAATATATTTACATTGCGTTAAATAATAAATATGGGCTTCCCTGGTAGCTCAGATAGTAAAGAATCTGCCTGCAATTCAGGAGCCCCAGGTTTGATACCCTGAAAAAGGAAATGGCTATCCACTCCAGTTATTCTTGCCTGAAAATCTCCATGGACAGAGGAGCCTAGTGAACTACAGTCCATGGGCTCACAAAAAGAGTCAGACACGACTGAATGACTAACACAAAATATCAATATAAAGTCAAAATGTATTATTTTAATCCATATGATCATAACGCTATTCAGAGTAACAGATTCAATTTATTTTCATTAAATTATTTGGATATTGTTATTATCATGAACGTGATATTTATGATTAGAAACTCTGCTTAGGCATGCAGCCACTTATGCTTGGTTAGATAAAACTCAGTTTTATGTATCTAAGTGTTCAGATTCCTGGCTCACTGTTAGACTAATGTTGCTGTTTATCTATTACCATCACTCTTCCCTTCTTAACATATTCAATCTTAAATCTCTGCAAAAGAGAAATGGCAACATTTAAGGTACATGACAGTGCCAGAAATGTGCTTCAGAATCTCATGAGGAAACACATCATCATATATCTCTCTGAAATCACTGATCATATGAATAAAATTCTGGGAGTTAGAAGACGGTGAATGGCACAGCCAAAGTTTGAATACAAGACATTTGGCTCCAGGGCCAGTAAATATGAAGTAATACTTAAGTAAGTGTTCTTCAAATTAGATAAAGCTTAAAATATTCAGTGAGAATCTACTGTAATCTAATCTTGTTCCAGAAGTAACCAGTCTTGGTATATTTTTTGCAATACAGTTCTTGAAATGGGTACTGGTGGTGCTATAGACCCTGGTATTCAGTTAAGTTGAAAAATTGATCTCAGAGGAAGTACAACCCAATGAAATATTATGCCTTACTTCTTTTTCTTTTCCCCATGTGATGAAACTGAGGTTTGGGGAGGTGAGATAAATTGCCCAATGTAACACACCTTGTAATCAATGGAGTTGTAATTTGACTTAGGCAACCTAACTATTTTCCAATCATAGTAATTGCGTCTCTTTGGTTTGGTCTGTCAGTCATGTCTGACTCTTTGAAACACCATGGACTATAGCCCGCCAGATTCCTCTGTCCATGGGATTTCCCAGGCAAGAATACTGGAGTGGGTTGCCATTTACTTCTCCAGGGGACCTTCCCAACTCAGGCATCCAACCCAGGTCTCCTGCATTGCAGGAGGATTCTTTATCATCTGAGTCACCACAGAAGCCCATAACTGTGTCCATATCTATATGCAAATTATGGCACTAGAATTAGCTAATATACATGCATTAGTCTTAGCATATTTTTAACTACTTTCTAACTTTTCACTTGGCTATCACTAAATTGCATTTGACCAAGTAAGCATTTAATTTGAAGGCCATAGCAATTTGTTATAGAAAATGTAAGGTTGGATTTAGGGTTGTAAAAATGGAGTGGATCTGGATAAGTGGAAAATCAATAGAGAGATTTTTGGACAAAGGGTACTGAACACCTGGCTTTATATATGGAAGATTTATTTATGGTTGGCAGTTAAATAAAAGTGATGCTACTACCTATTGCAATGGTAGTAGTTATTGGATGCTTACTTTGTGCCAGACAAAGTAATATTATACAATGTTATATCATTACTTAAAGTTCATCTTACAAGTGAACTATCAAGGGCATAAAGCTATGATTTATCCAAGACACATAGCTGGCAAATTACAGAGGAATGGAATAAGTCTACAGTCATGTCTAATTCCAAACTTGATCTTGCCAAGCTTTTGCAAAACTATGGGAGAAATATCAGTAACCTCAGATATGCAGATGACACCACCCTTATGGAAGAAATTGAAGAAAAACTAAAAAGCCTCCTGATGAAAGTGAAAGAGGAGAGTGAAAAAGCTGGCTTAAAGATCAACAGTCAGAAAACTAAGATCATGGCATCTGGTACCATCACCTCATGGCAAATAGATGGGGAAACAGTGGAAACAGTAACTGGCTTTATTTTGGGGGGCTCCAAAATCACTGCAAATGGTGACTGCAGCCATGAAATTAAAATACACTTACTCCTTGGAAGGAAAGTTATGACCAACCTAGACAGCATATTAAAAAGCAGAGACATTGCTTTGTCAACAAAGGTCTGTCTACTCAAGGCTATGGTTTTCCAGTGGTCATGTATGGATGTAAGAGTTGGACTGTGAAGAAAGCTGAGTGCCAAAGAATTGATGCTTTTGAATTGTGGTGCTGGAGAAGACTCTTGAGAGTCCCTTGGACTGCAAGGAGATCCAACCAGTCCATCCTGAAGGAAACCAGTCCTGGATGTTCATTGAAAGGACTGATGTTGAAGCTGAAACTCCAATACTTTGGCCACCTGATGCGAAGAGCTGACTCATTGGAAAAGACCCTGATGTTGGGAATGATTGTGGCAGGAGGAGAAGGGGTGGACAAAGGATGAGATGGTTGGATGGCATCAGCGACTCAATGGACATGAGTTTGTGTAAATTCCAGGCGTTGGTGATGGACAGGGAGGCCTGGCGTTCTGCAGTTCATGGGGTTGCAAAGAGTCAGACACAACTGATCTACTGAATTAAACTGAACTGAACTGATGGACAATTAGAAACAAAAGAAGAGTTAAGAGCTTTTTTATCTGCTGATTTTGAAAAGATGGCAGTCAGTGAAAGAGGCTCATCACAGTCTTCTCACTCAGCTTCAATACAAAGCTGTTTCCTGGGTATGTGCCCAGGAATCAGGAGAGATTACAATACAGGATGTGAACTAGATTGAGAAGCCTCTAACCAGACAAGACTGCTTAACACCTCCACACCTGCTACCCCTGTAATGGTGCTAAGGTCATACAATTACAGCACTCTAATTGAGAACAATCTGTTCCTGTTAAGAAGCTTGACTCTTTGTGGAAAGCATTTAACACAATGTATTCACAGTGTGACTAAAGACATGGGAATGGGCACATTTCTTTGATAATCTGACCTTGCTGTTGGGATGAATTTTTAGTGAAACACGCCCTAAAGCCCTAAACTCATGTGATGTATTTTAAATCTGAATTTTTCTTAGATTTCTTGGTACATCCGTTGCAGCTCATAACATACTCCACCTTGTGTTGCTAGACTTATTCACCTGATACACCTCTCCTCCAGCACTTACAGGCAGAAATGTAGTCTTTATCACCTGTGTGATTATGCTTCCTACATGTGGCACTTTGCATGACTCACCTCCCACATAGAAGATCAGTTCGGAATTATCTGTTCAATGAGTCAGTTTATTCACTTAGTTGAAAGGCAAAAAACTGCTTACAATGACCAGTGCCTTTCTTTCTTTTCTTCAGATTTGTATCTACTTTCAAAGTGTCCACAAGATGACATCAGTATATCATGGGGCCAAGTGTACCCTTGTGAATCTTCAAAGAAGGACCCAAAGTATTACACAGAAAGTCTCTTTATGATTTCTGTATTTTTCGTGTTACTTGGATTCTCGGACTTTAACTTTCTTGAAATGTATGCTTAGATATCTGAAAATCTTCCTAACTGGAAAAGTTGGAGAGTAAGTTTTGGAATTTTCCCTTGAAAACCTGTCATGTCCATGTTCAAGTTGACCTTTCCATGTGGGATACACATAACTAGGCTTCCCCAGAATGAAAAAGGGAATCAGCATGCATGAATCTCACCATATTTAAATCATCTGAACTTTCACTCGGATGGCTGTGTTGTCCTCAGTTAAGGGAAAATGTTTTCCCATAAATGCTTAGGACCTCTAACTTAAACGACCTTCTTTGATACTGAATAAATAAAATCAACGGCAGAACTGGAATAAATATTATATGTCACATAAGTCGTGTGTATAAGTGTGTGAGCCTGCAGGTGCTCTATGGAGTGAGAATAGCGGGAGGTATAACATATATGAGCAAAGATTAAATGCGTTCAGGCTCATAGTTTTGTCATTAAAGTGGAAGTGGACAGTGAAAGCGGTTCAGTCCTGTCTGACTGTTTGTGACCACATACAGTCCATGGAATTCTCTAGACCAGAATACTAGAGTGGGTAGCCATTCCTTTCTCCAGGGGATCTTCCCAACCTAGGGATCTAACCCAGGTCTCCTGCATTGCGAGCAGATTCTTTACCATCTGAGCCACCAGGGAAGCCCAAGAATACGGGAGTGGGTAGCCTATACCTTCCCCAGTGGGATCCCGACCCAGGGATCGAACAAAGCTCTCCCGCATTGCAGGTGGCTTCTTTACCAGCTGTGCTATCAGGGAAGCCCTTTGTCATTAAAATCATTAATATTTTAAAAGAGAATTGAAAATATATTTTTACTAAGAGGTCAGTCAGTCCGTCAGTTCAGTGGGTCAGTCATATGCGACTCTGCGACCCAGTGAATCTCAGCACGCCAGGCCTTGTTGTCCATCACCAACTCCTGGAGTCCACCCAAAACCTTGTCCATCGAGTCTGTGATACCATCCAACCATCTCATCCTCTGTTGTCCACTTCTCCTCCTGCCCTCAATCTTTCTCAGCATCAGGGACTTTTTAAATTAATCAGTTCTTCGCATCAGGTGGCCAGAGTATTGGAGTTTCAGCTTTAACATCAGTCCTTCCAATGAACACCCAGGACTGATCTCCTTTAGGATGGACTGGTTGGATCTCCTTGCAGTTCAAGGGACTCTCAAGAGTCCTAACACCACAGTTCAAAGGCATCAGTTCTTCAGCACTCAGCTTTTCTTTTCTTTCTTTTCTTTATAGTCCAACTCTCACATCCATACATGACCACTGGAAAAACCATAGCCTTGACTAGACGGACCTGTGTTGGCAAAGTAATGTCTCTTTTATTTTAATATGCTGTCTAGGTTGGTCATGACTTTCCTTCCAAGGAGTAAGCATCTTTTAATTTCATTGCTGCAATCACCATCTGCAGTGATTTTGGAGCCCAGAAAATGTCAGCCACTGTTTCCTCATCTATTTGCCATGAAGTGATGGGACAGGATGCCATGATCTTAGTTTTCTGAATGTTGAGCTTTAAGCCAACTTTTTCATTTGCCTCTTTCACTTTCATCAAGAGGCTTTTTAGTTCTTCTTCACTTTCTGCCATAAGGGTGGTGTCATCTGCATATCTGAGGTTATTGATATTTCTCCCGGCAATCTTGGTTCCAGCTTGTGCTTCCTCCAGCCCAGTATTTCTCATGATGTACTCTGCATATAAGTCAAATAAGCAGGATGACAAATAAGCAGCCTTGAAGTACTCCTTTTCCTATTTGGAACTAGTCTGTTGTTCCATGTCCAGTTCTAACTGTTGCTTCCTGACCTGCATACAGGTTTCTCAAGAGGCAGGTCAGGTGGTCTGGTAGTACCATTTCTTGAAGAATTTTCCACAGTTTATTGTGATCCACACAGTCAAAGCCTTTGGCATAGTCAATGAAGCAGAAATAGATGCTCTTCTGGAACTCTCATGCTTTCTCCATGATCCAGCGGATGTTGGCAATTTGATCTCTGGTTCCTCTGCGTTTTCTAAAACCAGCTTGAACATCTGGAAGTTCACAGTTCACGTATTGGTGAAGACTGGCTTGGAGAATTTTAAGCATTACTTTACTAGTATCTGATATGAGTGCTATTGTGTGGTAGTTTGAACATTCTTTGGCATTGCCTTTCTTTGGGACTGGAATAAAAACTGACCTTTTCCAATCCTGTGGCCACTGCTGAGTTTTCCAAATTTGCTGGCATATTGAGTGCAGCACTTTCACAGCATCATCTTGGATATTAAAGAAATATATACTTTAATTATATTATTAAATTATAAGTTTAAAATTAATTAAGGAATTTGTATAAGTAATGGAGCACAGAAGTTTTAACAAATTAAAGGCTGTAAAAAGTTAAAAGTGAAGAGAACAATTACCAACATTCTCCTCTCAATCCCTCCCCACCTAATTAATCTCTGTCCTTGGAAGAGACCATTAGTACCAATTTTGGACTTGAACTTGCAGCAATTTTTCTTCTTGCTTAAAATTGGTTTCTCTTAGAACACTATAGACCAATCTATTTCATACTGTTTAAGACTTTTGTAGTATTTCATGATATTGGTGTTACATTTCAGTTTATTTATTTATTTATTTTTTGATGAATTCTCTACTGGAATGAGGGGCTTCGCTGGTAGCCCAGCAGTAAAGAATCTGCCTGCAGTACATGAGATGTGGGTTCAATCCCTGGGTCAAAAAGATCCCCTGGAGAAGGAAATGACAACTCACTCTAGTATTCTTGCCTGGGAAATCCCAAGGACAGAGGGGCCTGGTGGCTACCGTTCATGGGGCAGCAAAAGATTCCGACATGATTAAACAGCAAGAGTAGCACCAGATACTGGAATGAAGTTCAGAGCTTCTGCATTATTATTTCATATCTCCTTCTACAGTGCAACTCAAAGTATGGACTGATGTTTTGACGTTCTGTAAATTATTATTACTGATCTACAAAAGTATGGAAATTGAACATCAGTATTTAGAAACTTTAATAGCAAATTGATAATGTTGCAGTAACTAAGAATCTGTTCAGTCATGTCAAACTCTTTGCAACCCTATGGACTGCAGCACACCAGGCCTCCCTGCCATCACCAACTCCTGGAGTTCGCTCAAACTCATGTCCATCGAGTCAGTCATGCCATCCAACCATCTCATCCTCTGTCATCCTCTTCTCCCACCTTCAATCTTTCCCAGCATCAGGGTCTTTTCCAATGAGTCAGCTCTTCGCATCAGGTGGCCAAGGTATTGGAGTTTCTGCTTCAGTATCAGTCCTTCCAATGAATATTCAGGACTGATCTCCTTTAGGATGGACTGGTTTGATTTCCTTGCAGTCCAAGGGATTCTCAAGAGTCTTCTCCAACACCACAACACTCTCAACTCCAAAAGCATCAATTCTTCAGCACTCAGCTTTCTTTATGGTCCAACTCCACATCCAGACATGACTACTAGAAAACCCATAGCTTTAACTAGACAGACCTTTGTCAACAAAGTAATGTCTCTGCTTTTTAATACGTTGTCTAGATTGGTCATAGCTTTCCTTCCAAGGAGCAAGTGTCTTTTAATTTCATGGCTGCAGTCACCATCTTCAGTTATTTTGGAGCCCCCCAAAATAAAGTCTCTCACTATTACCATTGTTTCCCCATCTGTTTGTTGTTAAGTGATGGGACCAGATGCCATGATCTTCGTTTTTTGAATGTTGAGTCAGCTTTTTCACTTATACCCATTGTATTTCACAAAATTATCAGCCTAAAACAGATGGCAGAGGCAGGGAAACTCTACCAGTGAGGTTTTGAGAAACGTAGCACTTGGTTCAGTCCCTAAAATAATGAATAATATAATGTAAGCATTAAATAAATATAAATGTAATGAATAAGTGTGTGTATTCTTTGCCCAGTTTTACTAAGGTATTATTGACAAATAAAAATTCATTATGTTTAAGTTATGCAGCATGATATTTTGACACATATACATTATAAACTTATTACCATAATCAAGTTAACTAACATATCTATCACTTCATTTATTTACTGTGTGTATGAGATTTACTCTCAAAGTAAATTTCAAGTATAAACTACATTAATATTAACTAATTCACTGTATTCCAAATTCAGTATCCTATCATTTTGCCCTTTGATATTGTTCATGGGGTTCTCAAGGCAAGTATACTGAAGTGGTTTGCCATTCCCTTCTCCAGTGGACCACGTTCGGCTGTGGTCCATGTGATCAGATCAACTAGTTTCCTGTGATTATGATTTCAGTGTGTCTGCCCTCTGATGCCCCCTCGCAATACCTACCATCTTATTTGGATTTCTCTTACCTTGGTCGTGGAAAATCTCTTCACAGCCGCTCCAGCAAAGTGCAGCCGCTGTACCTTATCTTGGATGAGGGGTATCTCCTCAAGGCCGCCCCTCCTGACCTTGAACATGGAATAAATCCTCTCGGCCCTCCTGCGCCAGCACAGCCACCCCCTGTTGGACCTGGGGCAGCTCCTCTCGGCCGCTGGGCCTGGCCTCACGCGTGGGGTAGCTCCAACCGGCTGCGCCTCTTTGCCTGGTCGGTTGCGCTTGGGCCGGCATATCTCGGGTCTGCGCCCATGGAAAAGAAATGCAAAAAAGCAAAATGGCTGTCTGAGGAGGCCTTACAAATAGCTGTGAAAAGAAGAGAAGCAAAAAGCAAAGGAGAAAAGGAAAGATATAAGCATCCGAATACAGAGTTCCAAAGAATAGCAAGGAGAGATAAGAAAGCCTTCCTCAGTGATCAATGCAAAGAAATAGATGAAAACAACAGAATAGGAAAAACAAGAGATCTCTTCAAGAAAATTAGAGATTCCAAGGGAACATTTCATGCAAAGATGGGCTCGATAAAGGACAGAAATGGTATGGACCTAACAGAAGCAGAAGATATTAAGAAGAGGTGGCAAGAATACACAGAAGAACTGTACAAAAAAGATCTTCACAACCCAGATAATTACGATGGTGTGATCACTGACCTAGAGCCAGACATCTTGGAATGGTGAGGTCAAGTGGGCCTTAGAAAGCATCACTACGAACAAAGCTAGTGGAGGTGATGGAATGCCAGTTGAGCTATTTCAAATCTTGAAAGATGATGCTGTGAAAGTGCTGCACTCAATATGCCAGCAAATTTGGAAAACTCAGCAGTGGCCGCAGGACTGGAAAAGGTCAGTCTTCATTCCAATCCCAAAGAAAGGCAATGCCAAAGAATGCTCCAACTACTGCACAATTGCACTCATCTCACACGCTAGTAAAGTCATGCTCAAAATTCTCCAAGCCAGGCTTCAGCAATATGTGAACCGTGAACTTCCAGATGTTCAGGCAGGTTTTAGAAAAGGCAGAGGCACCAGAGATCAAATTGCCAACATCCGCTGGATCATGGAGAAAGCAACAGAGTTCCAGAAAAACATCTATTTCTGCTTCATTGACTATGCCAAAGCCTTTGACTGTGTGGATCACAATAAACTGTGGCAAATTCTGAAAGAGATGGGAATACCAGACCACCTGACCTGCCTCTTGAGAAACCTGTATGCAGGTCAGGAAGCAACAGTCAGAACTGTACATGGAACAACAGACTGGTTCCAAATAGGAAAAGGAGTGCGTCAAGGCTGTATATTGTCACCTTGCTTATTTAACTTATATGCAGACTACATCATGAGGAACGCTGGGCTGGAAGAAGCACAAGGTGGAATCAAGATTGCCGGGAGAAATATCAGTCAACTCAGATATGCAGATGACACTACCCTTATGGCAGAAAGTGAAGAGGAACTCAAAAGCCTCTTGGTGAAAGTGAAAGAGGAGAGTGAAAAGGTTGGCTTGAAGCTCAACTTTTAGAAAACAAAGATCATGGCATCTTGTCCCATCACTTCATGGGAAATAGATGGAAAAACAGTGGAAACAGTGTCAGACTTTATTTTTTTGGGCTCCAAAATCACTGCAGATGCTGATTGCAGCCATGAAATTAAAAGACGCTTACTCCTTGAAAGGAAAGTTATGACCAACCTTGATAATATATTAAAAAGCAGAGACATTACTTTGCCAACCAAGGTTCGTCTAGTCAAGGCTATGGTTTTTCCCGTGGTCATGTATGGATGTGAGAGTTGGACTGTGAAGAAAGCTGATCGCCGAAGAATTGATGCTTTTGAACTGTGGTGCTGGAGAAGACTCTTGAGAGTCCCTTGTACCGCAAGGAGATCCAACCAGTCCATTCTAAGGGAGATCAATCCTGGGTGTTCATTGGAAGGACTGATGCTAAAGCTGAAACTCCAATACTTTGGCCACCTCATGCGACGAGTTGACTCACTGGAAAAGACTCTGATGCTGGGAAAGGTTGGGGGCGGGAGGAGAAGGGGACGACCGAGAATGAGATGGCTGGATGGTATCACCGACTCTGTGGACATGAGTTTGAGTGAACTCAGGGAGTTGGTGATGGATAAGGAGGCCTGGCGTGCTGTGATTCATGGGGTTGCGGAGCGTCGGACATGACTGAGCATCTGAACTGAACTAACTGAACTGAAATTCACTGTACTATACACAGCCTAGTGTCATCAGCAACCCCATCCTTAAGGTATTGTTTTAAGACTCCTCATCAAATCCTCCTGGGTTGGAAAACATAATTTCTCAAGGAAGGAACCCACTGTGTTCTCCTTTGCCTGGTAAAGCAATAAAACTATCTTTTTCTACTTCACTCAAAACTCTTTTCTCCAAGATTCAGTTCTGCACTAGTGCATGCTGCTCCTGCTGCTGCTAAGTCACTTCAGTCGTGTCCGACTCTGTGCGACTCCATAGACGGCAGCCCACCAGGCTCCCCCGTCCCTGGGATTCTCCAGGCAAGAACACTGGAGTGGGTTGCCATTTCCTCCTCCAATGCATGAAAGTGAAGTTGCTCAGTCGTGTCTGACTCTTCACAACCCCATGGACTGCAGCCTACCAGGCTCCTCCGTCCATGGGATTTTCCAGGCAAGAGTACTGGAGTGGGTTGCCATTGCCTTCTCCACACTAGTGCATAGAGAAGCTGAATTTCAGCATCAGAAATAAAAGTGGCTTCTAATTTCCAGATCCAGAGAGTTTTGTCAAGAATTCTTTAAAGAAATGTATGTTCAAGTTATCATTCTCACTTTTTTGCTGTTTTTTCTGCTCTGTTTTTCATCTTCCCTCCTTTTTTTCTTCCTTTATTCCACTTTCCTTCATTTCTTGGAAGATTCATCTACACTTTTATCTCTCTTGCAGCACAGGTGAGAAGTGGAGCATTGCCTACTATATCAGGAAACATAGGATGTCACAGTCATCAGCGATTGTGGCCACCACTGGGTAGTGATCTGGTAAGCCCTAAGGGAACTCAGGATATGAAAACACAGAATACATGCCCCAGGTAGCTGAAAAGTGTGTTAGTCGCTCAGTCATGTCTGACTCTTTTCAACCCCATGGACTGTAGCCCACCAGGCTCCTCTATCCGTGGAATTCTCCAGGCAAGAATATTGGAGTGGGTTATCATTTCCTCCTCCAGGGGATCTTCCTGACCCAGGGATCAAACCCACATTTCCTGCACTGCAGGCATTTCTTTACTGTCTGAACCACCAAAGGAGGTACATATCAGAAGAATGATTTCAATGAACACAGACTGACATCTTTCCATGCATAGAAAAGTACTAAATTCTTTAACTTGGGATATCTGATTTTCTTTAATTAAAAATAATCTTTTGACATTAAGACTACCTGCCCTCTGTTGTAAAATTCTTGTATAAACTGACTTTTATTCACGACTCCTTGGAGGTGTTCTTTCAGGGTTACTTGAGATGTTGCCTCCTGGACTTGAAGTCTTAAAATTTCTGCCAAATAAACATAACTCTCAACCTTATGTTATGAATAATGTTTTTAGTCAACTTAGGGCAAATTGAAAGGTAGAGTGTTGTCCCAAGAGATGAAAAGAAATACAGGACCTGATGTCAGTGGACCTTGTAACACATCAAAGAAGCTCTAATTTGTCACCTTTTCCCTCTTTCATCAGTTTAAGCAATTGAAGATAGAGATACAGGAATCTAGGAGAGCATAAGCTTTCTCACTAGATATGTGGAGTTTAATAACTCAAAAAATGCATGGATTTTGATGTATTTGATGGGCTTGAGTGTGGCTTTGATCTGATATTAAGGTGAGGCTTTCTATTACCTCCCTAACAGTTCTACACATTCAACTATTTCTAAACACTTTGCCAGCCCCAAGAAGGATGACAATTTGGTGCACAAACCCAGCTGCAGACAGAGAGCATCATAGAATGTGCCTCTCTCAACCCATCTGCCCTTGAAAACCAGATCCTCAGCCTTCACTCCTTCTCACCATTAGGGAGCAGGGAACCACTGGCCTTTTCAATCCAGCCCTGAAACAGAGAAAGGAATAGAGGTGGACCTAGTCTCACCTTGGAGATGTTCATGAATAAGCCATTTTATCCACTTGAGTAAGTAAAGGGGAAATGCTCCTCTTCAGAATTTCTGAGAAAATCAAGGTGGTGACAGAATGCTTCTCTTTTATAGGCTTCACAGGTGGCTACAGCTGTAAAGAATCAACCTGCCAGTGCAGGAGACGCAAGAGATGTGTGTTCCATCCCTGGGTTCGGAAGATCCCCTGGAGGAGGAAATGGCAACCCACCCCAGTATTCTTACCTGGAGAATCTTATGGACAGAGGAGCCTGGCTGGCTACAGTCCATGGAGTTGCAAAGAGTCAGACACAACTGTGTGAATGAGCATGCATCAAACCGAAATTTGAAGAGAACAGGAAAAGTGTTTACTCTTGCATGGGCAAGAAGCAAGTTCAGTTCGGGATCTTAGAAAAAGTGGGAAAGATAGGGAAATGTGGAGGGAGGTGAGAAGGTGATTGAAGTTGCAATCTGAAAAAAGCCAACACTGCAAGGTTAGAATGAAAAAGATACATTAGTGAAAACAGCGGGGCGGGGGGTGGGAAGAAAAGGATAACATCACATTTAATATTATTTTTCCTATTAAGCTTTTATTAAAGTTAAATGCTTCAGTATAAAAGATTGATATTGATAAAAATGGCATATATAAGAATCATTACTTAAGAGAATAAAAATATTTTTAGATCAAACAGTACTTTTAGAATGTGTGAAGATAGGATTGCGGAAAGAGTTTGGAGAGAGAGTGGCTGCTGTTCAATAAAGCAAACAGGTATTAAACACTCATTTATCCTGCTGCTTCAGGAAACCTCACACCCACCATTGAAAACATCAAACTTAACTCTGAGCCTACAATTTATTCTTGTAAAATCATCATTTGAACTTCTTTAGCCTTCTGTTAGTGTTGCCTCAGAAAAATAATTACTAGGTGTCTGAATAAATACAGAAATATTAATGTAACATTAAACTATATGCTGGAAAATAATGGGAATAATATTTTATTTTTGTAAACAGACCGTTATGTAGGCAAATCAATTTTTTTGCATGAATGGAATCCCAAATAATGCTACTCTCTCCAAAGATCCTCTGACAGATAGTTAACGTAGTTTCTAAATATGGAACACATGTGCTTCTTAGGTGGCTATATTATTCTGAGTGTAGTTGTGGCCTCTATAGGGCTTCCCAGATGGCATTAGTGGCAAAGCCAATGCAGGAAACCTAAGAGACATAGGTTCAATACCTGGGTTGGGAAGATCCCCTGGAAGAGGGCATGACAACCCACTCCAGTATCCTTTCCTAGAGAATCCCAAGGACAGAGGAATCTGGCAGGGTGCAGTCCATAGAGTCTCCCAGAGTAGGACATGACTGAAGTGACTTAGGACACATGTGTCCTCTACAACTGCATCCTAAAATATCAGTGGTTTAAACACAATTTCCATGAAGATTTCCATGAAGCTAATTTCTGGGGCCCATATGATGGCTCTACATTATCAAGAGTCAACTTTCCTTCCATCTAGTTACTTTGAAATTCTTGGGTATTGATCACATCCTTATGGTCCAACATGACTCAGAAATATTCCTGTCAGTGTAGAGAAAGCAAGGGAAGAGGTATGACATCATTCTGCTCACATCTCATGTATTTTAACAGAGTTGAGTAACAAGGACACACCAAGGCTGCAAGGAAGCTTGTCAAGCTCACTCTTGTCAAAGTAGTCATTGGCACAATGAAGATCCAAGGGTTCTATTAGTATGAGAAATAAACACTGAAAGAATATGGAAGACAAGTATCAGCGTCCACAAAAAATTGACCTAAGAGATGACGGATCAGCTTCTCCTGGGAAAAGCTGCTCAGCCGAAACCATCAATCCAGAACCTATATTTTAAAAAATAGTTTGTACTTGGTCATAAAATTTATAAAAGAATTTTCATGGCAAGTCAGCAAAGAAAGATTTTTGAGAAAAATCTTTGTAAGACAGATGCTAGAGATAACATATCCACAGGTTCGTGTGAATTCATCAGATGCTCTCAAAAGATATGAAAATAGGGTTAAACCCACTATGGAGGAAATGTATTTTAAAGCAATAAAATATCACTTTATACTCATCATCCTAAAGATTTTTTTTTTTATTTCAACACCTATTCCAGCAGAGATGCAACAGAAGGGCTATGCTTGTTAATTGTTGAAGGAAAGATAAATTATTATGCCCTTGGAAACTAATCTGGTAACACTAGAAAGTTTTATTTATTTTTTTCTCAACAATTATGAACGTTTATTAAGCACCAAGAATATACTGCACTGGTTGCTATGTAAAAACATAATTATTAACATAGTGTCCCTGCCACTGAGTTTACAATTGAAAATGAAATACAACAATGCTGCAAGCCAACTTCAAAATTTTCTTAATTTAGAAATTGCTATTTTGGCAAACAAATAAGGCAAAATGACCCACCATCAGTTACAACGTTAATAAGATGTAAAAAATGTTTGATTCTTACCCAGACATTTTTCCAATGTCTGGGTAAGACATTTTTATGTTAGGCTTCATAAGGAAAAGAGCACTTAGAAATGTAGTAAACAATGAATTATTTCAAATGCCTTGTAGGATTTTAAGCAAAGATTTGTTCATTAGCCTGAGCTTCTCCCTTCTGGGAGAAGGAAGAATGTGAAACTAAGCAAGTCCATCCTCTCATCCACTGACAGCCGTTTACTCCTTACTCCTGGTAAGAGTGAGGGCTCATTGATCCCCTGCAGGGGGCAGGGTGTGTGTGTCTGGATAAAACACCCCATGGCCTTGGAGGCTTCAAGGGGCAAACCTGCAGGAATTACAAACTCCTATTTTACAAGAGGGGTGAGCAGCAGGACCTCAGGGCACAGGAGAGACATGAGCCCTGTAGTGATTCAGCCCGTGCCCCTTCCCAGTGAATAGAAACACAGGTAAGTGGGCGCTTTCTGCTCTGGATTTCCTGTGTGGGAGCATTTAGGAATTTAACATCAAGACCCCAGACTGCAGATCCTGCACTGTATCCACAGTATAGGATTTAATAAATAGTTTAAAGATTTGTGTTGCTGGTCATGTATTAGCTGACAAAGGCACGCTGAAGGGAATTTGATTCTTGCTGTCAAATGCAAAGACTGTTCAGACTTCTGAACACAGTCTTAAAGTATATATTATTTTCTATCACTGATCATTCTTTGAACCCTAAAAGAGCACTAAAAAAAATTAAGTAATTGGTTATAAATTAACTAAAAACTGAAATACAATTTACTCTAAAGTGCATGCACAAGTATTTAAAAATACATGCATACAAATATCTTAATGGCAGATTGTTAGCATCCTGAGATTTTTTTTTTTATGGCAAAATAACATTTCAGCAATTTTTTTAAAATACCAATAATTTTCCCCTTAGAAGCCCATCTTTGCAACTTTCTTTTACATGATAACATAGTAGCAGCAACATTTAAAAAATGTTCACAAAATTTGCTTTGCATATAGGTTTATGGAGAAAGACATTCAGAAACTTTAAGATAAAACTTTGAAAAATAAAATAATTCACTACTTTTGGCCTAAAGTTGACACTTAAACACCACTCTTCCAATTTAAAAGTGTTACTTATACCTCCTACATACAATAAATAAAATCTAAGATTTGTAATGAAAAACTTGAAACACATATCAACATACTTCTCTTCTAATTAAGATCACAAAAATTAATTTCAATGTGTTTCCCCAAAAAGAAGAAAAAATTTTTAATATAATCATAGATGTGGTAAATGAGTTTACAAATCTCATTCAATGCACTTGTTATTAGTTTGTAAGGTTTGAAACAGCTAGAATTCCTGGTTAATGTATGTATTTTCCTAAGGCAAGGCAAGTTTATTTATATATAAAGCATAGATATTAGCATGGTTATAAAGGCAATATGATCAATACATATTCATGTTTTTTAAGTGATACATTCCAAACTACTTAACATTTAATTTCATGTCCTATTCTAAGACTGCATCTGTGACCTTAAGCTTCAAAACATAATTGCTGTAATATATGAAAAAATACTTCATTTTTCCAATATTGTAAAGTATACTGTATTTTCAAATACCTAGTATAAACACTTTTTGCACAACATTTTAAAAATAATACTATTAGCTAGCTATAACTACTATGTTAAGTAACTGTATAAAGAAGTTCGCAAAAGAGAACAAAAATTAAAACTAAATTTAATAATTATTGCATTTAACCATAACAATAAAAGTTCCCAAATCAAGTAGTTCTGAATATACCTGTTTCTTATCTGAGTAATGTGTATATTCATTTTACAGTCACTAGTTTGATAAACCGGAGAAGGCAATGGCAAGCCACTCCAGTACTCTTGCCTAGAAAATCCCATGGATGGAGGAGCCTGGTGGGCTGCAGTCCATGGGGTCGCTACGCGTCGGACACGACTGAGCGACTTCACTTTCACTTTTCACTTTCACACATTGGAGAAGGAAATGGCAACCCACTCCAGTGTTCTTGCCTGGAGAATCCCAGGGACTGGGGAGCCTGGTGGGCTTCCGTCTATGGGGTCACACAGAGTCGGACACGACTGAAGTGACTTAGCAGCAGTAGCAGTAGCAGTTTGATAAACACACTAAGATTCTGTGAGATATGGTTTTGTTTTTTATATCCTCCCCAACTGTAGTTGTAATTAATTTTCTCTTTCCAATACAAAGTAAATAATGTTTATATTTTTTTATCTGAGTCATGTAAAAACTGACTGCTTTCATTTTTAAAAGTTATATTTAATATTTTGAACCTTAATTAAAATTTAACATTTAACCATGTTTCTTCTTCTATTATGTATCGTCTACATTTCAACAAACTGATAAGGGTTATTAACAAAGGCAAATCTTGTTCTCATCCATGTTTTAAATATGATGACAGAAACTTTTTTTCTCTTTAATGAGAAAAAGGAGATGAAGAACACCAATAGGTGTTCAATAGGTCCTCTTCGCTCTAGGTCCTCTTCGCTCTCAACTATTTTGAGACACAACTTTAAGACAGGGTGCATCAGGTCAGGCAATGTTGTGATCTCTTATCTTTGCATCGAAGAGAAAAAATAAAGAAAGTCATTTCCTTCCTAAGGTCTCAGCTAGCTTCTTAAGTCTTTTCTTCAGCTCCAGTGGAAATTTCTCATAGCACTTCTTACAGACTGGCTTCATGTCAAACTCCACAAATTTATTCTTGAGTGTCAGCTTGGCGCTGCAGGTGGAGCAGGCAAAGCAGTGCACTCACCAGGCCTTGTTGAGGGCGGAGACCACATCGCCTTCTATAACACGGTTGCAGTGGAAACAAACATCACCAAATAGCTGGATTTCACAGTATGCCAGGCCCTTCCTCTCGTAATGGCGATGTCCAAGGAATGGCTTCTCACACTTAGCACAAACAAAATGCTCCACGTGCCACTGCTTGCCCATGGCGTTCACCACATGCCCCCCGATGGGCCGGCGGCAGGCACCGCAGATGGGCACTCCCATCTTGTCGTGGCATTTTAAAATATCTCCCTTTTGATCCCAAATCCAGGGATCTATTACACAGATACAGAAGAACCAACTGGTAAAACCATAGGTACTAAGGTATTTATGAAGTTGGTTTGTAGTGACGAAAACCTGGGGAAAAAAAAGTGAATATCTAGCAGTGATGAACAGATGAATAAATTTGTAAGCTTCCACACCATGAACGAGATAAGAATTATTATTAAAAAGAAAAAAATTGTTTTCTTTTAAGTAACTATGATAATTAATATACTAACATTTTAAGATAACTAAAATTATACAAACATTTTAAAATGTGTTAAAGCTATAACAGTTGCTGTCAAAGAGTTCCATGAAGAAAGAAAGATGCAGAAACCCTCTGCGTCTGGGTTATATCCATGTTCTATAAACACTTGCTGTGATTTGAATTGTGTCCCACGAAAAAGGTATTGAAGTCCCAACTGCCAGTACCCTTAATTATCTGGAAATAGGGCCTTTAATGTAATCAAGTTAAGATGAGATCATACTTGATTAAAGTGGACCCTGAACCCAATATGACTGGTGTCCTTGTAAGAACAGAGGCACAGACACACAGAGATGAGAATGTTAAGTGAAGATGGAGCTGGGACTGAAGTGATCTGTCTACAGCCAAGAAAAGCCAAGGATCTCTGGCAATCACCAGACGCTACAAGAGATGCAGCGAATAAATGCTCTCTCAGAACCTCCAGCAGGAAACAATCCTGCCAACACCTACCTAGATTGTGGACTTCTAGCCTTCATAAGTATGAGAGAGTACATTTCTAAAATTTTAATCCATGTAATTTGTGGTACTTTGTTATGACCACCCCAGAACACTGATACAAAACCTAAACACCTAACCCGATATTTATCTATATAGGCACAAGAGAGAGCAAAGAGAAAATACAGTAAAAAAGAAAATTAGAGAGCTTTAGAAAATAGATATGAGGTGTGCGTGCATGCAGGATAAGTCAGCTTCAGTCCTGTCCGACTCTGCAACATCATAGATGGTAGCTGGTCAAGCTCCTCAGTCCACAGTATTCCTCAGGCAATAATACTGGAGTGGGTGGCCATGCCCAGGGATTGAACCCACGTCTCTTATGTCTCCTGCACAGGCAGGCAAGTTCTTTAAAACTAACCCCAACTGGGAAGCCCACATACGGCATTCACAAATTGTTCAAGTTAAACGATTATTCAAAAACACACATAGAGCTCAAGGTGCATAAAAAGCAAACTGTTATGAATACAAATCTTAAATTATAATTAATACTATTATGATACTTATGCATCAGGCTGATTGTCATTCAACATTCAAGCATTGCTCTGTCCTCTTAGTAACTTGTAGTGGTGGTTAGTTTCAGTTGAAAGCCTATTGCTTCCTCCCCTGATTTTACTATCATAATATTTACAAATGTCTCATTTCTTACCATTACTGGGGCTTCCCTGGTGGCTCAGAGGTTAAAGCGTCTGCCTCCAATGCGGGAGACCCAGGTTCGACCCCTGGGTCGGGAAGATCCCCTGTATACTATATAGCATTCAGTTCAGTTCATTCGCTCAGTCGTGTCTGACTCTTTGCGACCCTGTGAATCACAGCACACCAGACCTCCCTGTCCATCACCAACTCCTGGAGTCTACCCAAACCCATGTTCATTGAGTTGGTGATGCCATCCAGCCATCTCATCCTCTGTCATCCCCTTCTCCTCCTGCCCTCAATCTTTTCCAGCATCAGGGTCTTTTCAAATTAGTCTGCGCAACAGGTGGCCAAAGTATTGGAGTTTCAGCTTCAACAACAGTCCTTCCAATGAACACCCAGGGCTGATCTCCTTTAGGATGGAGTAGTTGGATCTCCTTGCAGTCCAAGGGACTCTCAAGAGTCTTCAACACCACAGTTCAAAAGCATCAATTCTTCGGTGCTCAGCTTTCTTTATAGTCCAACTCTCACATATAGCATTATAATGATTGTAACTTTTTGAGTATATTTGATGCTATTGAAAATAATGGAATACAAGTATATATGAAACCTGACTTCTTTGATTGCTTGACATTAATCTGTAACAACTACACACTAAGTGACACAAGAAATTTTGTCTAAAGCTATGATATTTATATGCCGCTAACTTGGAAGACAAAGATGTTAACCTGATTTTTCTTTTCTATATTAGAGTATATTCCACTAGCTTGGCTTATGAACTAGTTAATACAAATCAATGGGAATCCAATTAATATATACATATGAATATTAAAGCCAGAACCAATTAATACAAATCAATAGGAATCCCATTTTTTTAAATTGAACACTAAAACCTGTATATGCTGCTGCTGCTGCTAAGTCGCTTCAGTTGTGTCTGATTCTGTGCGACCCCATAGATGGCAGCCCACCAGGCTCCCCCGTCCCTGGGATTCTCCAGGCAAGACCACTGGAGTGGGTTGCCATTCCCTTCTCCAATGCATGAAAGTGAAAAGTAAAAGTTAAGTCACTCAGTCGTCTCCAACTCTCAGCGACCCCATGGACTGCAGCCTACGAGGCTCCTCCATCCATGGGATTTTCCAGGCAAGAGTACTGGAGTGGATTGCCATTTCCTTCTCCAGAAACCTGTGTATAAGTGCTATTAAAACACAAAACAAATGAAAGAACTAGAAATTAGAAATAAAAGTGACTATGCCAAGTAACAAAGAAAAACTTCCATTTAGGAATAAGGAAATATACAAGACAGCAAAAAAGACACAGATGTATGGAACAGTCTTTTGGACTCTGTGGGAGAAGGCAAGGGTGGGATGATCTGAGAGAATAGCATTGAAATATGTATATTATCATATGTGGAACACATCACCAGTCCAGGTTCGATGCACGAGACAGGGTGCTCAGGGCTGGTGCACTGGGATGACCCTGAGGGATGGGATGGGGAGGGAGGTGGGAGGGAGGTTCAGGATGGAGAACACATGGACACCCATGGCTGATTCATGTCAATGTATGGCAAAAAACACCACAATATTGTAAAGTAATTAGGCTTCAACTGAAATAAATAAATTTTAAAAAAGGATAAGGAAATATATTATTAACACTATTAAAGTAATACTACACATACACATATAGCATATTTCAAGAAATCAAAGTATCTTTCAGATTTCTAATTAATTTTCATGTCTTTAATATATAGAGAGAGGTATGAGCATTCATTTCACTGTATGATATGTTTTTTAAATAACCAGTTCAATATATACTCAAGGAACAAAAGATTTGTTACCTACAGTTAACAATCTTTTGGGTGGTGATTAACCATTTTCAATGAAGACTCTTCAGTTCAAAATTGAAATGCAAAGAAATTCTACAGAGTTACATTATATTGTTACGTTATATATCAAGCACTTTCATTATCATAGAATTTTGTTAACATAGCTGAACGATCAAGGCTGCTATTTATGTTACTCTATCATCCAAACTGTATAAGAGGCTAGCCCATGAATCTCACTAGGATATTTTATGATGAACATCTTTCACTGCAAAGTGAAGTCGATTTTTAGTCCAGCAGGAAAAATTTGTATCAGCTGTGAATTGGACTCCTTAAACATTGAACACATTAGCAGAGAGGAGTGATATAACCTTTCAAATAAAAGACTTAGATGATCTGACAGCTGAAGCAAGATGTAGTGATCAAGATGCCCCCACAGTAAAGTAAAAATATTTTAATGGAAGTACAATAATTGATCAAAGAGACACTCAGGCCTCCTGGGTCCAGAATGAAGCTATTCCAAGTCCTTAAATCTGCCATAAAACTCTAATGGACACCCAGGGGGACACTTCTGACAATTTATCTTAGTTTAAGTGAATTCCAGGACCTTAAATTACCAGAGAGAACCTAGTCACTTGTGACGTAAGCTTGCATTTCCTGTTTCTGATTTCTTTATGGATAAAATTCAAATTTCTCATCATTACTAGTTCCATGATAAGCAGCAAATAGCTAAAAGAAATGTCATAAAACATCTCCACCTACAATTAAAGCCCATTTGCTAAAAGGTCTCATTTTTACCATTTATACACATGTGTAAATCTTTGGTTCAAGTTCTTAACATACTCTTGTTGCTTACTCAAACACTAGCTCAAACCACTCTTAATGTTTTACAAGTTTCATCTCCTTTTAAAAAATTATATTGCTTACATAATAGGGATGTTAACACACAATATTAACTAACAATAAATGTATGCTAACCTTTTGGCATCAGAATAGAATCTAAAGATTAAAAACAATCCTTGTGAAATTTCTTAGGCAATAGGATAACAACTCTGGAAAGAATACATTTATTGGCGGGGCTTCCCTGGTGGCTTAGACAATAAAGAATCTGCCTGCAATACAGGAGACCTGGGTTCGATATCTGGGTCTGGAAGATCTCCTGGAGAAGGGAAGGCTACCCACTCCAGTATTTTTCCATGGAGACAGGAGCCTGGCAGGCTACAGTCCATGGGGTCACAAAGAGTCTGACACGACTGAGTGACTAACACTCGCAATATAAAGAAGTTTCTTTCAAATGGCCTGCTCAACTATGCAACGGTTTTGAATCTCACTGTGACCAATGGAGTTGCCATTGGTTTTACTCTGCCAGCTAACCAGGAGGGACCATAATTTTGGAAAGGTGAAATGAGAAATCACAAAGGAAATATGTTCAAGGCATTTTAGATTTTAAAAATACATTGTGTTAATACTGACTCGATTCCTTACCTCAAATTTACCCATTTTGAGTATTCAACTTTAGAAATTATTAAGAATAATTTACTGAATACCTATATGAACTGAATACTTTGATAATCTCTTCATCCTGTTCAAATCCTTGACTAAATATAAAAATCTGAAAACTAAAAGAATCTAGCAGAAAGACAGTCCCCTTAGAAACCATTCCCGATTTCTAAACATGAATATTCATATACTCTTTTTAATTCATTTTTATTGAATTATAAATGTCATATAATAAAATTTGTTCAGTTTAAGTGCTCAATTAGATAAATTTTGCCAAATACAAATAATTTTACAATCACTCCCACAATTAAGATACAGAGGATTAACATAAACTGCTGTATAATAAACTTTTGCGAACCCATGAACTGTAGTCTGCCAGACTTTTCTGTTCATGGAATTCTCCAGGCAAGAATACTGGAGTGGGTTGCCATTCCCTTCTAAAGTGCTGTCAAATTCAACTGAAATCAATTTTATCTCCTCACTCCCAGCTTCTAGCAAACACTGCTGTTCTTTTCTGTCACTAAAATTTTGCCATTTATATAAGTTTATATAAATTAAATCATAGATTGTATAATATTTTGTGTCTGGCTTCTTTTAATTAACATCAAATTGGATCTTGCCACTTTACCCAATGTGAATATTCTCTGCCTTTTCATTGGAGTTTCAGACTATTTACATTTATTATATTTACCAACATGATTTTTCTGCTTTTTATTTGTTCAATTTATTCATTGCCTTTTTTCTTCTATGTCTTTTATATAAATAGATATTCATGATTTTCTCTCTGCTTTAGTATTATCAGTTATACTTCTTTGTTTTATTATTCTGTAGTTTCTCAAGCTTTACAGCATATCTCTTTAATCTATTAGTCTATTCTTAGATCATAATGCCCCTTAATGTATAACATCTTACAATAGTATACTTCCATTTACTTATTCTCCTTTGATATAAAGTTCATAACATATTGTTATTACATCAGCTTTAAACAATTATCTTTTCAAGAGTTGAAACTGAAAAAAATGAAAAGCAAAATATGTTATATTTATTTACACATTTGCCATTACTACATGTATCCCCTTTGTAGATCTAAAATACATAAGGAACCTTTTTAATGTTCCTACGGTACAGATAAGCTGATGATGAGTTCTCTAGCCTTAATTTTTAGTATCCGTTTCCTTTTTTCAAAGTTTCCCTAGCTATGAATTTTATTTTTTTGTTTCTTGCATATCTTTTAATTACACTGTTGATTGCTGTATCTTTTTTTTTTTTTTTTACTTTCTTTGAAGAATGTTGGATTTTGTTCTGGTTCATTAAATAACAGTGGGTCAGTCTGATCCTTTTGAAGCAAGCTTTTGTTACAATCCCAGAGTAGTCTAATTTAGCTCAACTACTAGGGCAAGGTGTTTTGAGTATTCTATCAAATGTTCTGTATGTTATGAATAATCTCCACTTTTTCTCGAAGGAACACCAAATATTCCCAGGTCTGTGTGAGCTCTGGGACAGTTTGGGGTCTGCTTCTCTCTGCTGGTTCTTTCCCCTGACTTCGGAAGTATTCCTTTCACACATACGCAGATCATTTCTCAGGCAAAGAGCCAGAGCTTGCGATCTTTCTGTGGGCAGTTCTTTCCTCTTACATATTCAGCATCACACAAGCTAGCTACATTTTTCCATGTAAATTATGCTTTCTGACTTCTCAACACATTAGGATCACTTGGCCCTGTTTAGTTAACCATCCCAACACTGTGATACAGAAATTGTCTTCAGGTTGTAAGTTGAGATTATTAAAGGCTAATTCTTATTAATCTCCCTTGTCTTAGTTATCACAGTCTTACACTGCTTTTTATAATAATATCTGAAGACTGTTATTTTATGTATCTTGTTTAGTTGTACATTTGTTTATGGTGGAACAGCATGCCCCTCAGCAGGTCTTCTTTCATGAGCAGAAGTGGAAGAACATATAACCCTTTAAAATATAGATTCCTGAAATCCAAGATGGAAAGTGTAATAAATTAGAAATAAAGTTGCTAATTTTAACAGCAAATTAAATTTTTCCTACTTTTAATAAATTAAAACAAAAATAGGAATTTTGACATGGACACAGACACAAAAATTAGCAGAGCAAACCTAGAAGTCACATTTCTACCATTGCAGATGCTTATTTCCATGTCATCATTTACAATAATAGCTCATCTACAAGAAACTCAGAACTATTAGCAAATACCATTGTATAGTACATGGCCAAAAAGAAAAAAGTTTATCTCTAAATAGCAGATCATTTGTAGCAGAAGTCACAAAATTCATGTGTGATAGTTCATATATTTGGCCCTTAATCAGAGCATTCTATCCTTCACTCAGAGTCTTCTTTTTTCACTAAATGTAACATATTTATTTTTCTGTTTTTTAATTTCCTGGCAAGGGAAAATGAGATTTTCAGAGAGATGTTAGTCAGAAAAGTCCTACATAGAGAAAGAAACAAAAAACCATAAAAGGCTGAGAAAAACTCAAAAATCATGTAATATTAATTCTTTCTAGTTCTAGAATTAAAAACAAGTTTAATTTTTATTTAGGAGCTATATTGTATTAAACATTCTTAGGCACCTTCTAATACCAGACCACCTGACCTGCCTCTTGAGAAACCTGTATGCAGGTCAGGAAGCAACAGTTAGAACTGGACATGGAACAACAGACTGGTTCCAAACAGGAAAAGGAGTACGTCAAGGCTGTATATTGTCACCTTGCTTATTTAACTTATATGCAGACTACATCATGAGGAACGCTGGGCTGGAAGAAGCACAAGCTGGAATCAAGATTGCCGGGAGAACTATCAATGACCTCAGATATGCAGATGACACCACCCTTATGGCAGAAAGTGAAGAGGAACTCAAAAGCCTCTTGATGAAAGTGAAAGAGGAGAGTGAAAATGTTGGCTTGAAGCTCAACATTCAGAAGACAAAGATCATGGCATCTGGTCCCATACTTCATGGGAAATAGACGGGGAAACAGTGTAAACAGTGTCAGACTTTGTATCTTTGGGCTCCAAAATCACTGCAGATGCTGATTGCAGCCATGAAATTAAAAGACGCTTACTCCTTGGAAGGAAAGTTATGACCAACCTAGATAGCATATTAAAAAGCAGAGACATTACTTTGCCAACAAAAGTCCGTCTAGTCAAGGCTATGGTTTTTCCCATGGTCATGTATGGATGTGAGAGTTGGACTGTAAAGAAAGCTGAGCACCAAAGAATTGATGCTTTTGAACTGTGGTGTTGAAGAAGACTCTTGAGAGTCCCTTGGACTGCAAGGAGATCCAACCAGTCCATCCTAAAGGAGATCAATCCTGGGTGTTCATTGGAAGGACTGATACTAAAGCTGAAACTCCAATACTTTGGCCATCTCATGCAACAAGTTGACTCACTGGAAAAGAGTCTGATGCTGGGAGGGATTGGGGGTGGGAGGAGATGGGGACGACAGACAATGAGATGGCTGGATGGCATCACTGACTCGACGAACATGAGTTTGGGTGAACTCGGGGAGTTGGTGATGGACAGGGAGGCCTGGAGTGCTGTGATTCATGGGGTCGCAAAGATTCGGACACGACTGAGCAACTGAACTGAACTGAACTGAATTTATATTTAATTGGTAGTATAATATAAAATGTATTTAATTAAAAATCACTGTCACTCAGTTGTTATATATCACTTAACAGATGAGAAAATAAACGAAAATTAAGTTAAGTGCACTTAATTTATATAGCTAATAAATGGTAGAGCATGGTCAAGAACCTACATCCCTCTGAGCCTATATTTTTTTGAATCCTATATTAGTTGATATTTGCCATTTAGAGATTTTAAATAATGTGCTTATAGTCATCTATTAGGCACCTGACATAACAAGAATTTGAAACTTTGCCTACCCGATTATAAACCTGTTGTAAGTACCCATTAAATTTTACTAACATCTGATCAACTATAAAGACATCTCATCATCAATCTACAATAGAAGACAATTAATAAAATTATTCACTATAGTTCTAGCTACATTTCTAATATAACCATAAAGGAAATTATTTCAATGAATTCTTTTAATTTGATGTCAGCCAGAAGCAATTATAATCCTGATTTTACCCCAGATATCTTTGGAAGCATATTAAAAACTAATTACAAAAAATCAAATGCCATAAGAGGAATTAAAATGAACAGAGTAAATTTGAATTTTAAAAAATCAAAGAGGTATTGCAGCCCTTCTAAATGTATTCTTATAACCTAAGTAATTCTTACTTTATTCTTGGCTACTACTACTTTCCATTTAAGTATTATTTTATAGGTTAAGAACACTACTAGTTTAAATAATGTTAAATTGTTTTAAAATAGAAAAAAATGTTTTGAAAAGAATTAACAAAACAGAGTTATGTTATTTATAGGAAATCCAATATAATTATAAAGATTCAGATAGGTTAAGAATAAAAGAACAAAGATCTATCATAATAAAACTAATGAAAATAAATCTGAAATAGTTATGTTACTTGATAAAGTTCTGAATGATGAAGATTATCAAGAATAAAGAAAAACGTTGCATAATTATAAAAGGTCCATTTCTCCAATAAGATATATAATCCTAAATGTGTATATGCCTAACAAAACAGGATCAAAATACATGAGGTTAAAAACTTACAGAATTTGTAATATGGAAACCAGAAACATTACAAGAAATAAAAATTACAAACCAATGACCAATAACTCTTATGAAAGTATATGCAAAGTATATCCTTAACAAAATATCAAGAAATATAGCTAAGAAAATTATACACCAGAAGTCAATGAGATTTATTGTAAATGAATAGACTGGCTCAACATTCAAAAAATCTATCAATGTAATCCATCACATCAAACAAAAATAATGTGATTACACCATCAAGTGCAGAAAAAATTTTGACAAAAGCAAGTACCAATTCATGACCAAATACAACGAAAATCCTCTCAGCAAATGAGGAATATCGAAGAACTATCTCAAATGATAAAGAGCACCCACAAAAACCCTACAGCTGACAACATACTTAGTGGTTAGCAATTAGCCACTTTCTCCCTAAGATAGGGAAACAGGGCAAGGGTGTCCTTTCTCACCACATGATTCAACGAGAGTGCAATATGACAAAAGAAAGAAATAAAAGTGCAGTGTTTAATTTTATGTGTCAAGTTGACTGGGCCACAAGATGCCTAGATATTTGATCAAACAGTCTGTGAGGGGGGTTTTCAGATGAGGCTAACATTTAAATGAGTCCTGAATAGTCATTGGAAGGACTGATGCTGACGCTGAAACTCCAGTACCTTGGCCATGTGTTGCGAAGAACTGACTCACTAGAAAAGCCCCTGATGCTGGGAAAGATTGAAGGCATGAGGAGAAGAGGACATCAGAGGATCAGATAGTTGGATGGCATCACTGATTCGATGGACATGAGTTTGAGTAAGCTCCGGAAGTTGGTGATGGACAGGGAAGCCTGGCGTGCTGCAGTCCATAGGGTCACAAAGAGTTGAACACGACTGAGCGACTGAACTGAACTGAACATTTAAATTGGTAGACTAAGTTCATCAGATTACCCTTTATAATGTGTGTGTGTGTGTGTGTGTGCTTAGTCACTCAGTTATGTCTGACTCTTTGCCACCCCAAGGACTGTAGCCTGCCAGGCTCCTCTGTCCATGGGAATTCTCCAAGCAAGAATACTGGAGTGGATTGCAGTGCTGTCCTCCAGGGAATCTTCCCAACCCAGGGATCGAACCCAAGTCTCCCCCTTTGCAGGTGGATTCTTTACTGTCTGAGCCACCTGGGAAGGCCAACTATGTGAGTGAGCTTCATTCAAATAGTTGAAGGTCCAAATAGAAGACAAATTTGACCCTATCCTAAGTAGGAAAAAACTCTTCATGCCTGATAGGTTGGGACATTGGCGTTTTCCTGCCTTCAGATTTGAACTGAAATATTGGCTCTTTCTAAGTCTTGAGCTGGCTTCTAGATGGAAGCTACACTGTTTGATGTTCTGATTCTCAGGTCTTCAGACTTAAATTGGAACTAGACCATTGGCTTCTTGGGCTTCCAGCTTATCTACTCACCGTACAGATTCTGGGACTAGACAGCCTCTATGTTTGTATAAAATACTTCTTTGTAATCTCTCTCTCCCTTCTTCCCTAATTTCTATTAAGTTACCTCAAGAGGTATAGTACTGGTGATAAAATAGAAATACAGATCAATGAAGCAGAATAGACAACCCAGAAATAAGCTCATAGTTATATATTCAACTGATTTTGACAAAGAAACAAGGACAATTTGATTGAGAAAAGTGAAGTTGCTCAGTCGTGTCCAACTCTTTGCGACCCCATGAACTATAGCCTACCAGGCTCCTCCGTCCATGGAATTTTCCATCTGAACCACCAAGGAAGCCCATTTGATTTGATTTGATTGAGAAAGAATAATCTTTTCTACAAATTGAGCTGAAATTCTGGACATCCATATGCAAAACAAACAAGCAAACCAAACAACAATAACAACAACAAAAAAAAAGCCTAGATATAGACAACGCTGCTGCTGCTGCTGCTAAGTCGCTTCAGTCGTGTCCGACTCTGTGCGACCCCATAGACGGAAGCCCACCAGGCTCCCCTGTCCCTGTGATTCTCCAGGCAAAAACACTGGAGTGGGTTGCCATTTCAATGGATCATGAATCTAAATGTAAGATAAAAAAATATAAAACTTCTGGAGACTACATATGAGAAAATATATGTGATTTTGATTTTGGTTATCAAAACAAGAAAAATCTTAGAAATAATCACAGCCAAGAAAGGCCTAAAGAATTACTATATGCAAAATGTTATCTTGGATGGAATCCTGGAAACAGAAAAAGATATTAGATAAAAACCAAAGAAATTTAGATAAACTATAGACTTGAGATAATAACAATTTAGGTTCATTAGTTGTGATGAACGTACCATAATATGTAAGATGTCAGAAGTGGAGTGTTAGTCGCTCAGTCATGTCCAACTCTGTGAACCCATGGCCTGTATCCTGCCAGGCTCCTCTGTCCATGAAATTCTCCAGGCAAGAATACTGGAGTGGGTTGCCATTCCCTTCTCCAAAGGATTTCCCTGACCCAGGGATGGAACTGGGACTCCCGCATTGCAGGCAGATTCTATACCACCTGAGCTATAGGGAAGTCCCAAGATGCCAGGGAAAGGAGGAACAAATGTCAGGAATATAGTAATTCTACACTATCTTCTCAATTTTCTGTAAATATAAAACTGCTCTAATTTGAAAGTTTATTTTTGAAAAATCAAAAATAGAGCTTTAAATGAAATGATTATATCTACTTTGCTAGTTACTGAAATAGTACTAACATTTGTCCCCTTGTAAGAAAAACATGTTTTGTTGTTGCTGTTTAGTTGCTAAGTTGTATCTGACTCTTTTGTAACACCATGGACTGTAAATCCATCAGGCTCCTCTGTCTATGGGATTTCCCAGAAAATAATACTGGAGTTGCCAATTCCTTCTCCAGGGAGTCTTCCTGACCCAGGGATCAAACCTGCATTTCCTGCACTGGCAAGTGGATTCTTTAACACTAAGTCATCTGAGAAGAGATGGAATTTATGATTCTCTTTATAGTTCTTTCTGTTATGAATATTTTAGGAGAAAGACATAAGTACATGTTATTTTTTACTTTAACTTCATGTTAAAACATATATATGTGTACTTAGTCACTCGGTCGTGTCCAACTCTTTGCCACCCAATGGACTGTAGCTCACCAGGCTCCTCTCTCTGTCCATGGGGATTCTCCAGGCACAATTACTGGAGTGGGTTGCCATGCTTTCTATTAATTTACCTCAAGAGGTATAGTACTGGTGATAAAATAGAAATACAGATCAATGAAGCAGAATAGACAACCCAGAAATAAGCTCTTCCCAACCCAGGAATTGAACCTAGGTCTCCTGCATTGCAGGTAGATTCTTTACTGTGTGAGCCACCAAGGAAACCCAAAAATACAGGAATGGGTAGCCTATCCCTTCTCCAGGGGATTTTCCCGACCCAGGAATTGAAGTGGGATCTCCTGAACTGCAGGCAGGTTCTTTACCAGATGAGCTACCAGGGAAGCCCATAACATCTACTAACCCCTATTTTAGTAAATGTACTGGTTTAAGGGCTTCCCCGCTAGCACAATGTTAAAGAATCCACCTGCCAATGCAGGAGACGCAAGAGCTGTGATTTCAATCTCTGGATCAGGAAGATCCCCTAGGGTAGAAAATGGCAACACACTCCAGTATTCTTGCTTGGAAATTTCCACGGACAGAGAAGCCCAGCAGTCTACAGTCCATGGGATTGTAAAGAGATGGACACAACTGAACACACACACATGCCAGATTCAAGGACAACAAGGGAAGGGGGAAATGAAGTGGGTTCGGGAGGTACTTTGATAGAGGGGCAAACATTCAATGCTGTGTGCTCAGTTGTTCAGTCATGTCTGACTCTTTGCGACACCATGGACTATAACCCACCAGCCTCCTCTGTTCATGGGATTTCCCAGGCAAGAATACTGGAGTGGATTGCCATTGCCTTCTCCAGGGGCTCTTCCCAACCCAGGGACTGAAACTGGCTCTCCTGCTTTTCAGGCAGTCTCCTTCATTGTTGGTGGATTCTTTACTGACTGAGCCACTGGGGAAACCCCAAACATTCAGTAGATCAGGTAAATAAAAAATTCAATATTCAAATTATAAAATTCTACATTCACAAACTCAGGATGTGTCTGTAATGCATATAAAGACTCTTTCTATTTTATGTAAAGCTTAGAGATTTTAAGATAAATAGTTACAAATTTATTTATAAAGCAAAACATTTAAGTGTAGCTCTTCATTTTATAAAAGGGCAGCAGGGTCCTTTTAATTAATGCACGTTAGATACCTCGCAAATAGTTGGACATGACTAAAGTGACTTAGCACACAGATACATATGAAAAGGATTTGGATTTTAAAGAGGTAATCATTTTTTCTTAAACATCTAATTGCTAAAAAGCTCATATCTATAATTACTAATGGATACTAATATGAGACATTTTAACCTATTAAAAAAGTGCTAGCCTATTATATGTAACTAAGAAAGTATATGCCTCAAAATAGTTACTTAAAATGAATCATTGTGAACTATTCACACTGGACACACTTAAAGTAAGTTTTACAACTGATGGCAAAAACAAAAAAGTTATTTTATATTATTAGCAAAAAGATAAGAAGGTATTGGAATAGTTTTGCAAGCTAAAACAAAGTATTTTGAAAGATTGAAATAACACTTTCCTTACTATTTTTTAAATACAAAGTCTTTCCTCGGAACTGTCAACAATGAAAAGAGATGCTCCAACCATTTTGATGGATCAACATTAAAATAGTTAAAGCACTGAGATTCACTTCTACTATAATGAAATGTAGTTTCCATTCTAAGAGTTGAGCAAAATTGGCTTCACAAATTAGAACTGACAAGTCACTGCCCTTTTTAGACCATATTGGTTGAATCATAAACATTAATTTGAAAAATCAAACCAGCTCCTTTGCTATTTCTTTTCCCAGGAACCTGTCCTTTTAATTTTAGTTGGTCTTTTTTGGAACCCAAGGTATCCCTAACATCTCACTGGCCTTTATCTTAGAAGTGTCTCCTTATTCATTATCCATACACTTTTAAGTTCACTTGAACAGAATACTTATAATTCTTTATTTTTTTTTAGGAGGTGTAATATTGGCATAGCTGAAACACCAATACTTTGACCACCTGATGCGAAGACCTGACTAATTTGAAAAGACCCTGATTCTGGGAAAGGCTGAGAGAAGGGAAGAGAAGGGGACAACAGAGAATAGGATGGTTGGGTGGCATCACCAACTCAATGGTCATTAGTAGGCTCCAGGAGTTGGTGATGGACAGGGAGGCCTGGTGTGCTGAGGTTTCTGGTTTTGCAAAGAGTCAGACACGACTGAGCAACTGAAATGAACTGAACTGAACTGAATATTGGCTAATAGAGTTTTGCCAAGAGAACACACTGGTCATAAAAAACACCCTCTTCCAACAACACAAGAGAAGACTCTACACATGGACATCACCAGATGGCAAACACCGAAATCAGATTGATTATATTCTTTGCAGCCAAGATGAAGATGCTCTATACAGTCAGCAAAAACAAGATCAGGAGCTGCCTGTGGCTCAGATCATGAACTCCTTATTGCCAAATTCAGACTTAAATTGAAGAAAGTATGGAAAACCACTAGACCATTCAGGTATGACCTAAATCAAATCCCTTATGATTATACAGTAGAAGTGAGAAATAGATTTAAGGGGCTAGATCTGATAGACAGAGTGCCTGATGAACTATGTTTGGAGGTTTGTGACATTGTACAGGAGACAGGGATTAAGACCATCCCCAAGAAAAAGAAATGCAAAAAAGTAAAATGGCTGTCTGAGGAGGCCTTACAAATAGGTATGACAAGAAGAGAAGCAAAAAGCAAAGGAGAAAAGAAAAGATATACCCATTTGAATGCAGAGTTCCAAAGAATAGCAAGGAGAGATAAGAAAGCCTTCCTCAATGATCAATGCAAAGAAATAGAGGAAAACAATAGAATGGGAAAGACTAGAGATCTCTTCAAGATGATCTTAGAGATACCAAGGGAACATTACATGCACAGATGGGCTCAATAAAGAACAGAAATGGTATGGACCTAACAGAAGCAGAAGATATTAAGAAGAGGTGGCAAGAATACACAGAAGAACTGTACAAAAAAGATCTTCAGGACCAAGATAATCACAATGGTGTGATCACTGACCTAGAGCCAGACATCTTGGAATGTAAAGTCAAGTGGGCCTTAGAAAGCATCACTACGAACAAAGCTAGTGGAGGTGATGGAATTCCAGTTGTGCTATTTCAAATTCCAAAAGATGATGTTGTGAAAGTACTGCACTCAGAATGCCAGCAAATTTGGAAAACTCAGCAGTGGCCACAGGACTGGAAAATGTCAGTTTTCATTCCAATCCCAAAGAAAGGCAATGCCAAAGAATGTTCAAACTACCACACAAGTGCACTCATCTCACACACTAGCAAAGTAATGCTCAAAATTCTCCAAACCAGGCTTCAGCAATACATGAACCGTGAACTTCCAGATGTTCAAGCTGGATTTAGAAAAGGCAGAGGAACCAGAGATCAAATTGCAAACATCCGCTGGATCATTGAAAATGCAAGAGAGTTCCAGAAAACTTTTCTATTTCTGCTTCATTGACTATGCCAAAGCCTTTGACTGTGTGGATCACAATAAACTGGAAAATTCTGAAAGATATGGGAATACCAGACCACCTGACTTGCCTCTTGAGATAACTGTATGCAGGTCAGGAAGCAACAGTCAGAACTGGACATGGAACAACAGACTGGTTCCAAATTGGGAATGGAGTACATCAAGGCTGTATATTGTCACCCTGCTTATTTAACTTATATGCAGAGTTCATCATGAGAAACACTGGGCTGGAGGAAGCACAAGCTGGAATCAAGATTGCTGGGAGAAATATCAGTAACCTCAGAAATGCAGATGAGACCGCTCTTATGGTAGAAAGTGAAGAAGAGCTAAAGAGCCTCTTGAGGAACATGAAAGAGAAGAGTGAAAAAGTTGGCTTAAAATTCAACATTCAGAAAACTAAGATCATGGCATCAGGTCCCATATTCATGGCAAATAGATGGGGGAAAAAATGGAAACTGTCAGACTTTATTTTGGGGGGCTCCAAAATTACTGGAGATGGTGACTGCAGCCATGAAATTAAAAGAAGCATACTCCTTAGAAGGAAAGTTATGACCAACTTAGACAGCATATTAAAAAGCAGAGACATTATCAACAAAGGTCATTCTAGTCAAGGCTATGGTTTTTCCAGTAATCACGTTTGGATGTCAGAGTTGGACTGTAAAGAATGCTGAATGCTGAAGAGTTGATGCTTTTGAACTGTGGTATTGGAGAAGACTCTTGAGAGTCCCTTGAACTGCAAGGAAGTCCAACCAGTCCATCCTAAAGGAGATCAGTCCTGAGTGTTCACTGAAAGGACCAATATTGAAGCTGAAACTCCAATACTTTGGCCACCTGATGTAAAGAGTTGACTCATTTGAAAAGACCCTGATGCTGGGAAAGATTGACAACAGGAGAAGGGAATGACAGAGGATGAGATGGTTGGATGGCATCACCTACTTTATGGATATGGGTTTGGGTGAACTCCGGGAGTTGGTGATGAACAGGGAGGCCTGGCGTGTTGCAGTCCATGAGGTCGCAAAGTGTTGGACTTGACTCACTGACTGAATTGAACTGAACTGAACTGAACTATACTTCAGAACTGTACATGGAACAACAGACTGGTTCCAAATAGGAAAAGGAGTATGTCAAGGCTATATATTGTCACCCTGCTTATTTAACTTATATGCAGAGTACATCATGAGGAACGCTGGGCTGGAAGAAGCACAAGCTGGAATCAAGATTGCTGGGAGAAATATCGATAACCTCAGATATGCAGATGACACCACCCTTATGGCAGAAAGTGAAGAGGAACTCAAAAGCCTCTTGATGAAAGTGAAAGAGTAGAGTGAAAAGGTTGGCTTGAAGCGCAACATTCAGAAAACAAAGATCATGGCATCTGGTCCCATCACTTCATGGGAAATAGATGGAAAAACAGTGGAGACAGTGTCAGACTTTATTTTTTCGGGCTCCAAAATCACTGCAGATTCTGATTGCAGCCATGAAATTAAAAGACGCTTTCTCCTTGGAAGGAAAGTTATGACCAACCTTGATAATATGTTAAAAAGCAGAGACATTACTTTGCCAACCAAGGTCCGTCTAGTCAAGGCTATAGTTTTTCCCGTGGTCATGTATGTATGTGAGAGTTGGACTATGAAGAAGGCCGAAGAATTGATGCTTTTGAACTGTGGTGCTGGAGAAGACTCTTGAGAGTCCCTTGGACTGCAAGGAGATCCAACCAGTCCATTCTAAAGGAGATCAATCCTGGGTGTTCATTGGAGGGACTGATGCTAAAGCTGAAACTGCAATACTTTGGCCACCTCATGCGATGAGTTGACTCACTGGAAAAGACTCTGATGCTGGGAAAGGTTTGGGGCGGGAAGAGAAGGGGACGACAGAGAATGAGATGGCTGGATGGCATCACCAACTCTATGGACATGAGTTTGAGTGAACTCCGGGAGTTGGTGATGGACAGGGAGGCCTGGCGTGCCTTGATTCATGGGGTCGCAGAGAGTCGTACATGACTGAGCGACTGAAATGAACTGAACTGAACTGATACCCTTTTAATGCTGTTGTAAGCTACTTTGTTTTGTTATGTCTTTGAAAACTCTTTCTTAAAAAATGCATGTATCCCATCATACTATAATTTTATGCATATATGTGTATATGTATGTTTATGTATCTACATGTGCTCATACATATGTTCATGTTCATATATGTGTGTACTATCAATATTTTCAGTTATTGAAAGTTCTCGGTCCATATATGTTAAGTATTTTTTTTCATATTTTTATATTTTAATATTTGTGTTATACTTTTTTGGCCAATGAGTATTACAAAACCACACATGCTCTGAGCTAATGAGTTCTCTGCTACTATCTACTCTTGAATGTGGTGACCATACAATTGTTATACATATTTTTTGTTAATATACATATGTTAAAAATAATATAATTTTGCATGATATGTATATGTGATTTAATGTATGTCAACCAAACTGCTTTTTTTATTTCTTTATTTTTGGCTGTGGTGGGTCTTTGTTGACACAGGTGAGCTTTCTCTAGTTGCAGCGAGTCGGGGAGGGTACTCTCTAGCTGCAGTGCGTGAGTTTCTCTTTGCAGCAACTTCTCTTGTTGCAGAGCGGGCTCTAGGGCGTGCAGGCTTCAGTAGTTGCAGCACATAGGCTTGGCAATTGTGGCACATGGGCCTGTTGCCTCATGGCATGTGGGGTCATCTTGGGTCAGGGATCGAACCAGTGTCCCCTGCATTACAGGGCAGATTCTTAACCACTGGACCACCAGAGAAGTCTTTCAACCCAACTTTTTAAAGCTTAAACACAAGTGATTGCATGTGAATTTTGGTGGGTAGGCAGCAGGAAAAGGGAAATTTCCATGCTGAAGGAAATTCTTGTTATGTTGGTTTAAGTGGTAGTTACAAAACTCACTGGGCTTCCCTGGTGGCTCAGTGATAAAGAACTTGTCTGTCAATGCAGGAGAGGCAGGTTCAATCCCTGGATTGGAAAGATCCGCTGGAAAAGGAAATGGCAACCCACTCAGATATTCTTGCTTGAGAAATCCCAAGGACAGAGGAACCTGGTGGGCTACAGTCCATGGGGTCACAAAGAATATGAGATGACTCAGCAACTAAAACAACAAACAACAAAACTCATTACACAATACACTGAAGATTGGAGTAAAGCATAAAAAACAATTATACAAAAAAAAAAGAATGCAGTGATCATTAGAAAATTTAGGATTGATAGAAAAGGACATTATTATGGGTTCCAGAAGTATCATGGTAACTTGGGATCATTGAGGACAAATTGCGGGGAATTTAGTCAGAAGAAACTATGGACAAGACATGTTATGACCTCTGAGAATCTGAAGAGAACAAAAGAGCAATGATGAATGTAAAAAAAGACAAAAACTGAAATGCATTTATATAGAGAATATGTAACATGTCCTGCATGGCCCAGAGTCCATCCTCTATTCCAGTCATTTAAAAACTGTTTTGTACCTTAGAATTTGATTTGGTGGCCAATTAAACTGAGCTGTAAAAATCCTGGTAATAAAGCATTTGATGATATCAGGTTAAAGCTCTACATGTTTTTTAAGATTTCAACATGAAGATTTATTAATGTTGAAGTCACAGAACTCACAAGTGAACATCTCCAACAGATGTGAGGCACAAACCACGAATCGACATCATACTTTAATGTATACGTTATTCTCTGAGCATTACCAAGGAAAACCAAATTAAGTCCATTGATTATGAAATCAAATTTGGTTTCTAGCAATCCAACCACCCTGCTTAATTAATGATGATGGTTAAGTTAGTCACCTGTGCCAAGTACTGGGAAAGGAAATTTCTGCCTTTCGTTTTCTTAAGGTTAAATACAAGAGATAAAAGTCCCTTAGGAAAAAACTCCAGCAAGATGGAAATGTATTTGTTGTCCACAAAACAGACTATATGAGTATCAAAAATGCTGATGAGTATATCATCAATCAGTAAATGACTGTGACTAAGGTCTTATGTTTATGTACTGTATCACAGACTATAGTTAAATTTGGGTATGGAGCAATTAGTATTCATGCAAGAATGTGGGCCCTGAGCTATGTTTTTTAATATTTTCATGAGAAGCTGAAATACCTGATTCAAACATTCAATCTCTAAATTTTCAGTTTCTGGTTCACATTAATAAAACCCCATAAACTCAAATAAAATACGTCTTCAGCTCAAGTTTTCCAGAATCTGTCATTCTAACTCCATGTTAAATATTCACAATAATTAAGTTCACTTTGTTCTTGTTTATTGTGTCCAACTTCTCCAAGGAAAATTATTTTGCTGTCATATAAATAAAAGTTTCTTTGAATATAAATTATTTTCTGTCATTCTAGAAAGTTGAGATTATAAAGCTTCAGTTCAGTTCAGTTCAGTCGCTCAGTCGTGTCTGACTCTCCGCGACCCCATGAATCACAGCACGCCAGGCCTCCCTGTCCATCACCAACTCCCGGAGTACACTCAAACTCATGTCCACAGAGTCGGTGACTTGGCTACCCTAAATAAAGTAGGAATGCTAGATGGCAAGCATAATACATGTCACTTTCTTATTTTTCCTTTTAGGAAAGAAGAAAAGGAAGGGGATGTAGAGTGAGGGAAGAAAGAAGGGTCCCCATGACAGAGGATGTTCATCTTCTGAAAGCTCTCAAAGGTATTCAGAGCAAGAGGTCCTTTGATGCGATTGTATGTAACAAATTTCTCTAGAATAATAAGCAGCAGGATGGTCCCAGAATTGCAGATCACTTAGCCTCAGGACACAGACGGGCTGTACCCAAGCTAGGGCTGACCCACATCTCTCCATAAGGGTGACCTTTGTGAGAGTCTGCTTCCACCACCCGTGGGGAGGTAACTGCATTCACAGGAGTACTTTTTTCCTTCACTTTTTTTTTTTCAGCATGCCCTTAACTTTAAAAAGCCTCAGGGTGAAAACACAATAAGTTCATTCATCAAAATATTTAGTCAAGCTGACAGCAATGTCATACAGTGTATTTCATTCCACCTTTTCATCTTGGCAGGGCAATTAATAAGGTGGGTTTTGTTTTCTGTCCTACAGATTAATAAGCTGGGGTTATAACAGCATAATGCTCAGTGGTGGTTCTTAATAGAAATTGTTTTGCTTCTGTTTCCCCCAAAGTGTACATTGGCTGCCTCAAATCTATTTCACAAAATAGGTGGAGTAGATATGATCCAATAAATAGTTAAACCAATAGCATCAATTTGGAAACAGCATAAATTCAGGGAGGATTTTTAGGGATACAAGTCAATCAACTGTTTTGAAAGAGTAAAGAGAACTGATGTTTCTTTTCGAAGCTGAGAATTAAAACAGTCTTGGTAACATCTTTCTTTCAAGAGCATCAGTGAATATGTGGAATTAAGCAACTAAAGTTCAAAGTAATAACAGCACAGTGCAATATAGAGGCCAGGGCCACTCTTTGGTATGTTAATTGTATTTGGATACTTTTACCTTAGCTGATGGAAATCTGCCTTACCTAGAGATGATCAGCTCACTCTCTGATGCAAGTGTCTGCTTTCCTCTATGACTCATAAGCTTCAGTTAAGAGCTGACTCTGCTACAAGATAAAACTTCAATCAGAGACAGGATTTATTAATTCAAAGTCATGCCTGGGATGTAGAAAAAATGACCGATGCTCCTTTGTAATTTTATAATATTTTAATGCTTTTCACTTACACTATCTAAATAGTTACTTGAGTTGATATTATTGTTAATATCTGTTAACAAAGATCTGAGGCTTCGAGAGCTAAAGGGGTTTGTCCACAACAACACAGACTACATTGGAGGGAGTCAGATCTGGAATCTGGGCTTGCCAACTTCAAATGTGATGCCCTTTCAACTTCCCAAATACATCTGTCCAAAAACTGAGATAATACAAACATCTCTGTTTCTGACTGTGGCTTCCCAAAGTCTCCGATGCCCTGTCATTTTTTATCACTGCAACATTTTTTTTTCCCACAATACACAGGAATCAACATAACTGCTGTATAAGCTCACCAACTACCATGATCAGAAAAGGAAGAAGTATGTTCCTGACAAGAGGAAGTGCAAATTGTCCAAAGTAAAAATAAATGAAGAAGTGCAAGAGAAAGGAATGACAAAATGAATGGGGCAGTAGATGATCAGAACAGATAAAATTCTTATATATTGACATTAAGATGAGAAGCAAAGACATCTTAGTACCTGCAAAAATGGGGGAACAAAGAATCTGTGGTTCTACCAGAGCTGTTGTATACAGAGAGGCAAATAACAGGAAAAATGTGTCTTTCCTGAAACTCCTGTAGAACCCTTTTCCATCATTCCCTAGCTGTGTAACCTCAGAAAAATTTTGTGCCTTCCCTGAGTCTCTTACCCTCCTTATAATAGAAGTGCTAACAACATCCGATTCACTTAAAACATGACTCCAACAAGAATGAACTATTAAATGATGTTCAATAAATGTGAGCTTCTATCACTGATGGAGATGTATAATACTAATTACCTCACACTATTTTAGATAAAAATATACATCTTTGATTTCAATGGTCAGTCCACATGTACTTTTCAGGGTCTGTCTGCCAAACTTTCATGAGAGGAATATATCAAATAGTTAGGCATACAGGCAGGCAAGTAAAACATTTTAATAATGTGATCCTCATGAAACAAACAAACCAGTGAACATTATGTAAAGTATAAATTTTCATTTTAATAATTTTTCTGTCAAGCTTGTTTTGCTCTCCATGGATCCCCTCATAATTTTCTCTCAAATTTATTCAGAAAACTGTAAAGTCAGAATTATTAGAATCACATGCAAACAAAAATAACTAGAAGACATAAAATAGCCAACAGCTACATAAAAAGGTGCTCACATTACTAATCATCAAGGAAATGCAAATCAAACCCATGAGATTATTTCACACCTGTTAAAACGGCCATCATAAAAAAAAAAAAAAAAACGTTAAGTGTTGGCAAGGATGTGGTAAAAAGGTTATCTTTGAGCACTGCAAATGGGAATGAAAATGGGTACAACTATTGTGGAAAATGAAAAATTAAGAATAAAATTACCATGGATAGGTGCTAAGTCGCTTCAGTTGTCTCCAGCTCTTTGAACCCTGTGGACCATAGCCTGCCAGTCTCTTCTGTCCAGAGAATTCTTCAGACAAGAATGCTAATGATTCAGCAACTCCACTCTGGATATGTATATACACAGGAAATTAAAGTAGGATAGCAAAGTGGTGGCTGTATTTTCATGTTAATTGCAGCTTTATTCACAACAGGCAAAATATTTAAATCCAATCTTTTTTTTTTCTTTTACAGCCTAAGCATTTGTCAATGGATGAATGGATGAAAGAGATGCTAAAGGTAGGAATTAATGGAAGTTGAGGCTTGTCTATTTATGAGGAATTAGAAACTCCAATACTTTGGCCACCTCATGCGAAGAGTTGACTCACTGGAAAAGACTCTGATGCTGGGAAAGGTTGGGGGCGGAAAGAGAAGGGGACGACAGAGAATGAGATGGCTGGATGGCATCACCGACTCTGTGGACATGAGTTTGAGTGAACTCCGGAAGTTGGTGATGGACAGGGAGGCCTGGTGTGCTGTGATTCATGGGGTCGCAAAAAGTCGGTCATGACTGAGTGACTGAACTGAACTGAACTGAGGCACATAAGAATATATATACTCAGATATAGTATCTAACTTGAATGCTGGGAGACTATTTTAAAATTAAATCTTTATTCTAAGTTGTGTTCCACATAGGTGGATTCACCAATTACTGACTCCAGATAAAAGCATCACTGTGGGAGAATAGATACATGTATATGCATGGCTGAGTCCCCTTGCTGTCCACCTGAAACTATCACAATATTATTAATCAGCTACCCCGGTATACAGTCAGCAAAAACAAGACCAGGAGCTGACTGTGCCTCAGATCATGAACTCCTCATTGTCAAATTCAGACTTGAAGAAAGTAGGGAAAACCACTAGACCATTCAGATATGACCTAAATCAAATCCCTTATGATTATACAGTGGAAGTGAGAAATAGATTCAAGGGACTAGATCTGATAGATAGAGTGCCTGATGAACTATGGACAGAGGTTCGTGACATTGTACAGGAGACAGGGACCAAGACCATCCCCATGGAAAAGAAATGCTAAAAAGCAAAATGGCTGTCTGCGGAGCCCTTACAAATAGCTGTGAAAAGAAGAGAAGAGAAAAGCAAAGGAGAGAAGGAAAGATATAAGCATGTGAATGCAGAGTTCCAAAGAAAGGCAAGGAGAGATACGAAAGCCTTCCTCAGTGATCAATGCAAAGAAATAGAGGAAAACAACAGAATAGGAAAGACAATAGATCACTTCAAGAAATTTAGAGATATCAAGGGAACATTTCATGCAAAGATGGGCTCGAAAAAGGACAGAAATGGTATGGACCTAACAGAAGCAGAAGATATTAAGAAGAGGTGGCAAGAATACACAGAAGAACTGTACAAAAAAGATCTTCACGACCCAGATAATCACAATGGTCACTCACCTGGAGCCAGACATCTTGGAATATGAAGTCAAGTGGGCCTTAGGAAGCATCACTACAAACAAAGCTAGTGGAGGTGATGGAATTCCAGTTGAGCTATTTCAAATCCTGAAAGATGATGCTGTGAAAGTGTTGCACTCAGAATGCCAGCAAATTTGGAAAATTCAGCAGTGGCCACAGGACTGGAAAAGGTCAGTCTTCATTCCAAGTCCCAAGAAAGGCAATGCCAAAGAATGCTCAAACTACAGCACAATTGCACTCATCTCACACGCGAGTAAAGTCATGCTCAAAATTCTCCAAACCAAGCTTCAGCAATACGTGAACCATGAACTTCCAGATGTTCAAGCAGGTTTTGGAAAAGGCAGAAGCACCAGAGATCAAATTGCCAACATCCGCTGGATCATGGAGAAAGCAAGAGAGTTCCAGAAAAACATCTATTTCTGCTTCATTGATTATGCCAAAGCCTTTGACTGTGTGGATCACAATAAATTGTAAAAAATTCTGAAAGAGATGGGAATACCAGACCACCTGACCTGCCTCTTGAGAAACCTGTATGCAGGTCAGGAAGCAACTGTTAGAACTGGACATTAGAAAAGTTAGAAAAGACTGGTTCCAAATAGGAAAAGGAGTCCATCAAGGTGGTATATTGTCACCCTGCTTGTTTAACTTCTATGCAGAGCACGCTGTGGAACGTGGGATGGAGGAAGCACAAGTTGGAATCAAGATTGCCAGGAGAAATATCAATAACCTCAGATATGCAGATGACACCACCCTTATGGCAGTGAGTAAAGAGGAACTCAAAAGCCTCTTGATGAAAGTGAAAGAGGAGAGTGAAAAGGTTGGCTTGAAGCTAAACATTCAGAAAACAAAGATCATGGCATCTTGTCCCATCACTTCATGGGAAATAGAATGGGAAACAGTGGAAATAGTGTCAGACTTTATTTTGGGGGGCTTCAAAATCACTGCAGATGCTGATTGCAGCCATGAAATTAAAAGACGTTTACTCCTTGGAAGGAAAGTTATGACCAACCTAGATAGCATATTAAAAAGCAGAGACATCACTTTGCCAACCAAGGTCCGTCTAGTCAAGGCTATGGTTTTTCCAGTGGTCGTGTATGGATGTGAGAGTTGGGTTGTGAAGAAAGCTGATCTCTGAAGAATTGATGCTTTTGAACTGTGGTGTTGGAGAAGACTCTTGAGAGTCCCTTGGACTGCAAGGAGATCCAACCAGTCCATTCGAAAGGAGATCAGTCCTGGGTGTTCATTGAAAGGACTGATGCTAAAGCTTAAACTCCAATACTTTGGCCACCTCATGTGAAGAGTTGACTCACTGGAAAAGACTCTGATGCTGGGAGGGATTGGGGGCAGGAGGAGAAGGGGACGACAGAGAATGAGATGGCTGGATGGCATTACCCACTCGATGGACATGAGTCTGAGTGAACTCCGGGAGTTCGTAATGGCCAGGGAGGCCTGGTGTGCTGTGATTCATGGGGTTGCAAAGAGTCGGACTCGACTGAGTGACTGTACTGAACTGAACTAACTGAACCCCAGTATAATAATAAAAATAAAATGGTTTAAAAAAAATCATCACCATGGCAAGCATTCAATCATTCACACAACTAATTTGCTTCACAGCTCACACCACCAAATACTTCCAAGTCTATGATAGACATTGATGATGCAAAATTGATGAAGATAAGAATGCAGTCTAAGTCAACAATTACTTAGAGGGGCAGGAATAGAAAATGCTGTAGAATGTCAAATCCTGAGCACATTCACCTGAATTGATCTGTTACCGCATTCTCACTTAATGCAGTAATTAATTCAAGGGCTGTGGCCTTAATTTATTTAGTCACCAAGCCTAGAATGGAATTATTGTAAGACTAACAGAGAAAGTTGACCTATCTGTATGCAAAATTAAGCATGTAGTTTTGCAATTTAAGAACTCACTAACTCCAACAAATCAGATATACTCATTCCAGTGCTATGTGAACTTGTTCAGATAAAACAAGTACTATTCACAGTTTTAACATTTTTCTTGAGCTTGTGGTTAACGTGAAGGGGGTTTATAATGTCAACAGCTTCACAAACAGAACAAGCCTAAAGAAGACCTCCCCTGGTTTTTCTTGACATTATTTGGTGTAGTGAATTGAGTTGTGGTCCCATAAAAAGATATATCTGTATCCTAATTCCTGGAACCCCAGTGAATGTGATCTTATTTGGAAAAAGAAAAAGGGTCTTTGCATCAAAGATCTTGAGACAAAGAGATCATTTTGGTTTATCTGGGTGGTCCTAAATCAAATCACAATATCGTTAAAAGAAAAAAAGGCAAAGGGAAATTTAAGTCAGACATAAAAGAAGACACAGGCTGAAAAGGAGGAGGCAATGTGACCACAAAGGAGAGATTTGAGCAATGCGGTCACAAGTCAAGGAATGCCAACAACCACGAGAAATTGGAAGAGGCAAGGAATGAATTCTCCTTTAGAGAGCCCAGAGGGAATGTGGGGCTGCCAGCACTGTGACAGTGGACTTCTAGTCTCCAGAACCATGAGAATAAAGTTCTCTTGATTTAAACCACCTAATTGTGGTCCTCTGTTAGAACAGCCACAATAAGCTCATACACTTGGCTTTATTCTCTAGTTTCACCCCATCATGATGATGCCAATGCATTTCTGTCCTTACAGATTAATGACTCTTAGAGTCCATGAGTTCTTGGTCTGCTATGGCTGCCATAACAAAACACCATAGACTGGATGGTTTAAACAGCAGTTATATATTTCTCATAGTTCTAGAGTCTGAGATGTCCAAGATCAAGGTGCTGTCCAGTTAGGCTCCCAGCAAAGCCCTCATCCTGGCTTGGAGACAGCCACCTTCTCACTGTGTCTTTACATAGCAGAGAGGAAGTTCTGGTATCTCTTCCTCTTCTTATAAAGTCGCTAATGCCATGACAGGGGCTCCATCTTCATGACCTCATTCCAATTTAATTACTTCCCAAAGGCCCCACCTCCTAATACCAGCACACTAGGGGTTAGGTCTTCAACATATAAAATTGGAGAAGGGCACAAACATTTAGTCCATAAAAAGGCTCAAATTCCAACCACATATATGGGCTTCCCTGGTGGCTCAGATAGTAAAGAATCTGCCTGCAGTGCAATAAACCCGAGTTCAATCCCTGGTTCAGGAAGATCCCCTGAAGAAGGAAATGGCAATCGACTCCAGTATTTTTGCTGGAGAATCCTATGGAGAGAGGAGCCTGGCAGGCTACAGTCCTTGGGGTCACAAAGAGTCAGACACAACTGAGCAACTAACACTTTCACTTTCACTTTTCATGTATATATATATATATATATATATATATGTACTACTTTTACCAAGATCATTAATTCTCAGGGTGTTTCAAATCAGCATTGTATCTTTCTTTAGGAAATGTATATTTACCTCACAAGAACCTTGCTCGGTGCTCAGGAGATAACCACTATGGAAAGCAAAGCCCTTGCTGTCTGCTTATTTAGAAGCTGCTCTAGTAATTTCCACTTGTTAACTACATCATGCAGAAAATTGCGACAATCGTTGCAACTTTCACCTAAATAGGTCTTTGACACAGCTTTTGTTTCTTTTAGTCAAGGGGTGTATACTGTGGAAATCTCCATAGAAATATTAGACATTTAGCCAATTACTGACAGGACAAATGGCATGACATAAGAAATGAACACATATTTAAACAAGCAGTGACTGTTCCATAATTTTCAACACTCCTTTATGAAAAACAACTATGCTTAATACTAAGAGTGTGGTTCAGTTCAGTTCAGTTCAGTCGCTCAGTCGTGTCCGACTCTCCGCGAGCCCATGAATCACAGCACGCCAGGCCTCCCTGTCCATCACCAACTCCCGGAGTACACTCAAACTCATGTCCACAGAGTCGGTGATGCCATCCAGCCATCTCATTCTCGGTCGTCCCCTTCTCCTCCCGCCCCCAACCTTTCCCAGCATCAGAGTCTTTTCCAGTGAGTCAACTCGTCGCATGAGGTGGCCAAAGTATTGCAGCTTCAGCTTTAGCATCAGTCCCTCCAATGAACATCCAGGATTGATCTCCTCTAGAATGGACTGGTTGGATCTCCTTGCAGTTGCCAGGGCCCAAAAAGCAGCATTAAATTTGTACTCCACCACTCATCCATCCAGTGTCAATCTTCCATGTGTTACTTAAGTTGTTTTTGCCTTAGTTTCTCCTTCAAGGAAATGAGGAGTCATGGTAAGAGTATCTATAATAAGGGTTATAGGAGGATTATATACATTAATGTATATTATTAACATATTTATATTATTAAATGTCATGTATATTATATATGTTATTATATCATTATTAGATATTAATATATATCCTATATATGCTGCTGCTGCTAAGCCACTTCAGTCATGTCCGACTCTGTGTGACCCCATAGAAGGCAGCCCACCAGGCTCCCCCGTCCCTGGGATTCTCCAGGCAAGAACACTGAAGTGGGTTGCCATTTCCTTCTCCAATGCATGAAAGTGAAAGTGAAGTCACTCGGTTGTATCCAAGTCTTTGCTACCCCATGGACTGTAGCCTACCAGGCTCCTCCATTCATGCGATTTTCCGGGCAAGAGTACTGGAGTGGGTTGCCATTCCCTTCTCCAATCCTATATATGAGGATTATGTATATATATATATACACACATACATATACATAGAATACGTGAAGAGCTTAGAAAACTATTTGGCACTCAAAATAGTATATATTGGAACAGGTTGCTGCTGTCACTATGGACATTTTATTTCACATTGTTTGTTGTTTTAATTAAAAGACATTTCTACTAAATCAGTCCAATAGATGTAAAATCATCTGGTGCTGCATCTTCCAAGGATGGAAACACCTCATTTATCCATGAGTACTGAGTTATTGTGCTTTCCAAATGGCACTAGTGGTAAAGAACACACCTGCCGATACAGGAAACATAAGAGAAACAGGTTCAATTCTTGGGTCGGGAAGATCCCATTGGGAATGGTAACCCACTCCAGTATTCTTGTCTGGAGAATTCCATAGACAGAGGAGCCTGGCGGGCTACAGTCCATAGGGTCACAAAGAGTCAGACACACCTGAAGCGACTTAGCAGGCACACACTAAGAGTCATCACTCAATCTCTGATCTCCTTGGCTTTTACATTTAAGTTGAGAAATTGAAGATTCTTTAAGAAGGAAGATGGCCTCTTCATTCTCCATCACTCTTTAAAGTACTGAGTCCTGTCCCCAACTGCTTTTTAAAGATAAAACTTGAAATCAATTTTATTGATTAGATTAATTCATCTTGAAAGATACTTCTAGTTATTATTCAGAGAATTTGCTGTAGGTTTCTGGGCTTTTAAAAAAGACTAACGAGAGTGGTGAATGGTAGTGATGGTTGCTTTTGATAGGCCATTCCTTGTCTATGCACCAAAAATGTGTCTTGGGGCCAGTGGAAGTACTTTGAAGTGAGACAGAATAGCTTGGAAGCTGTGATTAAAGAGAATGTGTTTACAAAATAAACTCCAAGATTATAGGAAAACTTTCTCAGTGATTTTCTTAGGTCTTTGATTCAGTGAACCAGATCCTGCTTTTTTCCCATGGGGTGAATCTGACCTAGACCACAATAGAGAAAGTCTGGCAGATAAGCTTGCCAACTCCATGCCAGAGACAATTAGTGGGAAACAAACTGTAGCCTTTAAAAAGCAGGTGGAGGAATGATAAACAAAAACAAAATCAGGCTCTGACCCTATCTCATGTTTCACTGACCATTCATAACTTTTGCAAACACCTAATTAAAGAGAAGACTTTTCATTTTTTATCCTCAAGCTGTAAATATAACACTATCAATCACAGACATTTAGTGGGGGAGCAGGTGTTAAAGCTGGAATTTCTAACCAAAATGAAGGTTTTTGAGTGTCATATAATTTTAAGACCTCTGTTCTCTCACTTTTTCTATTTTTGTGTTTAACGACTGACTGCTTTTTCTCCAAAGATGATATTCATCACTGAACCACACTCTCCAATCCTGCTCAAAAGCTGCTCTCAGAAGCAACTGAAAAGATTGTTTTATCCAGAATTGAGTTTCTAGCTGCTGTCTTACAGTATAAAACACTGATACTATTGATGCTAAGTTGCTTCAGTCATGTCTGACTCTCTGCGAGCCCATGGACCCTGACAGGCTCCTCTGTCCATGGGATTCTCCAGGCAAGAATAAGCACTCAATGTATAGTTGTTGAATGAACAAAATAAAAACCATTAGGTTTTTGTCCTCTAGTATCACCAATCTTTGTTTGTCGTTTGTTTCCTTTCCATCTTCTAGACATAATGACATTTGGATAAAGTTGTTAATAGGCATACTTTAAAATCAGCAAGCCTAAAATTCCTAAAGTATCTCACACTAGCTTCCTCCATCTTGAAATCTTATCAACCAGCATGATTTTTCTGTCTACTCTATGCACTGCTGTTTTCATGCCTTCAAATTATTTTCTATCACATTATTTCTGTATCTTGTCACACATATTATTATTGAGTTTATATGTTTATCAACTGTTTCCATCTTTAGAATGTAAGTCTCAAGGTCTATGCAGGCAGAGATCTGGCCTCCCTGCCTCCCTACTGTATCCCCAATACCATATAGGAGCTTATTAGATACTTGTTTAAAGTCAGTTATTTAATTTAAAAATATGTTTAAATTCAATATAATTCAGAATTCATTTTTTAAACTTTATGACGTTTTTGAAGAGATTTTAGTTATATCCACATGATTTCAATCACTATTATTTAAGGTGTATGGGTTATTAAGAATATAAATGAAACATTGACTTCATCTCAACTAACCTATGTAATTATTACTTCCAGTTTGTTTTAATTAATAAGGATTTGTTAATGCATTATCCTGGAGAAGGGAATGACTACCCACTCCTGTATCCTTGCCTGGAGAATCCTATGGACAGAGGAGCCTGGTGGACTACAGTCATGAGGTCACAAAAAGTCAAGCACAACTGAGCAACTAACATATGGATTACGTTCATAGTATCATAGGAAATAGTTTTAGAATAGTAATATCTAGAATAAATTGTCAGCCACATTTGTCTTAATACTTACTCTCATAAAATTCCTTTAAGTAAGAGTTATTAAAAGTTTTGGTGTGGTGATAATAAACTGAGGAAAGACAAATTGCCAGAGTTACACATTTTTATAAAAAGGAGACAGAAATCAGGTATATGAACTTTTAGCTTTTTAGGGATTTGTCCATTTTGGTGCAAAAGAATAGACTAGTAACTTTAAGTAACATACTTTTGTTTAACTGTAATAATTATTTGGTCCACAGGCTTCCCAGGGAGGCTATATAAATGAAAACTTCTCTAAGGCATGAAGTTTTAGTATTTTGTAATTTAAAATTTTTCTGAAATAAATTGAAAATGTATGATTTTTCATGAATCTTGGGATTAAATAATTGTCAAATTTATAGGAAGAAGTGAGGTAAAGCTTTCCTAGTATGAACGAAGTAGTAGTAGCCACAAAACTTTCTCTTCGTACAATGTAGTTTCACTTTCCTTTTTTCACGCCAAAGACTGTTCTTTTCTCAGATTAGCACCTCATTAGTCACACCCCTTTGTGTTATTCTCTTTTCCAAGTAAACATGCTAGAGTCAGGCTAAACATAATGTAAACTTTACTACATATTTTAGGGACATCATAAAAATCAGTACTACCCACAGAACTTCCTGCAATAACAAAGATGCTTTGGCTGTTAATCACATGTGGTTACTGAACCTTGAAATGCAGCTCATGCAACTAAGGAGATTACTTTTTATTTTTATTTAATTTTATTAATTTAAATTTAAATAGACATATGTGGTGGTTGGCTACCATATTGAAAAGCACAGATGTAGGTTATACATCTGAAATACTTTCCCTGCTTTCCTTCCCCAAACTTTCAAATGGCTACATTTCAGAGGACTGAGTACAGTGGCAGTTCTTAGTATTTCTGGAGTTTATCTGGCTTGAGAACTGGATGATTTTCCCCCAAGTGACAAATCAAATGATATTTCCTACCTAAGTTTGTCCAGACTCTTCTCTTTATTTTTCACTCTAAAAGTTTGGCTGAGTTTAGAGCCCAGAGGGTCAAAGTGAGGCTGATTTCTCAGGATTCTCAAATGGGTGTGGAAATAATGATGCTGTGAGAGCCAGATAACTCATGAAATAGCCAGCACTCATGAGATCCACAGCCAGATTTACCAGATGAGAATGAAGACAGAAAGAGAAACAGAATCAGACAGAATAATACTAATAAAAGTTCTGTTTAGTTAGCTCTGAAAAATTATTTTTTATATTGTTCTGAGATTCAAACTGGGCACTAATATCACCACATAGCAAATAAGTATTTTTGGAGTTTGAGAGTGGGAAATTTGTGTGCAGAATAAATAAGATAAGGAATTAAAAGATATTCAAAGATCTGGAAAAACTTATCTTTTTTTTTTTTTTTTCCCTCCCAGCAGACCTCACTGTTATTTTAGTTTCCTGTAAGTCATAAGATTTGGCATATAACACATTCTATTCCAAACTGAATTCCATGAATTTTAAAATGTCTATTTTCTTAACTTGGAGAAGGAAATGGCAACCTACCCCAGTATTCTTGCCTGGAGAATCCCATGGACAGAAGAGCCTGGCAGGCCCCAGTCCATGGTGTCGCAGAGAGTTGGACACAACTGAGCAGCTAACACAAACTTTCTTAAGTATCATTACCTATTTATTGTACCCCTGAAACAGGAATGGAAATTAAATATATGGATTTCCTGTAAGAATAAAAGCTATCTATTATAAAAAGCTTCAACTCACCAAAGGGATATGAAACATCTACCTGCTAGCACTTATTAATATTTATCATGTTTTAGTAGATACACAAATTATATATCTATGCTATGCTTAACATGTTTGCTACTCAACTAATAAACATATTTGGCAAGAAAGAAACATCTTTTGAAGCCACTTTTACCTTTTTCTAATGAATACCTTTTTAGTCAGGCATAATTTTGGAGTTTGGAACTCCAAGTAATGGAAATGGAGCTGTCATGCAATGCAATGAATCCATAGGGGGAAATAGAGTGAAATCAGAACCACAGAAACTAACTTCCTTTTCTCTCTCATCCTCCAAAGGCAGGAGGTTATCTGTAATATAACACTTGTAATGAAGTCTTGCAGGTCAGAGACAAATAGTGTGTGCTCTGTATCTCCGTTTCACTTGAAAAGCTGAATTAGAAACACCACAAAATGAGCCATCTTTTAAAATGTCTAAAACAGAACCCAGGAAAAAGGAGGCATCTTCAAAGATAGAGCTCTATAGTAGACATATTCATGAAATGTTCATTGAATGGGATTATAGAAAAGTCCCTCAAAAGTCAGTGACCACCTAATTTATCATTCAAACTGAGATACACTGGAGAGTGAAAGTTGATTCTAGCCAAAATTAAGTTATACTTACCGGATAACCAAGATATGCTGTTACTAAGTCCAAGATTGTACAGCTTGCTTCATGACAGCACAACACATGGAGAGGTGAGTTGCTGGGGCAAGGAATAACAACTTTATGCAGCAAAACAGTCACCTGAGGCAATGGTGGACCAGTGTCCCATAGTAAAATCTTATCAGAGTTAGAATTCAGGCTTCTTTTACACCAAAAAGGGTGGGGGTGTGGCTGGCTGTTGTCAACTTCACAGTACAGGAATCCTTTGTCCAGCACTATAATAACATCTAGCAGTGCTAGTAAAAAATAGTCCCATGTTGGACCCCCCCCACCAGCGTCTTAGTGTCTTCTTACCTCTTTCCACCTTTGTATAGTTCACAATGCCACAGTACCACAGTCCAGATGAAATAAAAATGGCCCAGGTATCTTAGAAGTGATCTCATCTTGAGTCATACATCTAGCTTTTGTAGTAAAAGGGAGACACTGATCTGAGGCATGATGGGGAGAGAGTAAAGTAGAGCTGAAAATGGCAAAAGGAAGCTAGAAGTAGATCCAAAATAGAGTCTTTCCTTTTAAATTCCCAACCTTACTTCAGCACAGGGATAAGGGAAATGCCTATAGTTGTCTAGTTTGATCCTGGAGAAGGGATCGAAGTGGTTCAGAACAAGCTCCAGCATGGTTCAGGCAAGTGCAGTATGAGAGGGTGCTAGATGATGATCAAGGTGAAACTCTATGTGGGACCAGGATGAAGACAACTGCACGGACTGAAGTATATGAGAAAAGGTGCTGGTTCTGGTTTCCCAAGGATGGAGATGGGGAGGAGCATAGACAGATGGTGAAATTCAAAGATGCTTGCTCTTTGGAAGAAAAGCTATGACCAACCTAGACAGCATATTAAAAAGCAGAGACATTAATTTGCTGACAAATGTCTGTCTAGTCAAAGCTATGGTTTTTCCAGTAGTCATGTATGGATGTGAGAGTTGGACCCATAAAGAAAACTGAGTGCCTAAGAATTGATGCTTTTAAACTGTGGTGTTAGACAAGGCTCTTGAGTCCCTTGGACTGCAAGATCAAGCCAGTCAATCTTAAGGAAATCAGTCCTGAATATTCTTTGGAAGGACCGATGCTGAAACTCCAATCCTTTGGCCACCTGATGTAAAGAGCTGTCTCATTGGAAAAGACCCTGATGCTGGGAAAGATTGAAGGCAGGAGGAGAAGGGGATGACAGAGTATGAGATGGTTGGATGCTAACACCGACTCAATGGACATGAGTTTGAGCAAGGTCTGGGAGTTGGTGATGGACAGGGAAGCCTGGCATGCTGCAGTCCATGGTTTCGCAAAGAGTCAGACACGACTGAGTGACTGAACTGAACTGAACTGGTGAGTCTAGGCTGTCATGCAACTGGAGATACTGGGCTCTTCTGAAACTGTGACAGTGGGTATCAAACCAGGACCGGCCAGGATCCAGAAACCTGTACATGATACACGGCCTGTCAATATTCTCAGCTAAGAGAGACCTCCAGGCTCCTCTGCCCATAGGGTTTCCCAGGCAAGAATACTAGAGTGGATTGCCATTTCCTTCTCCAGGGGATCTTCTGACCCAGGGATTGAACCTGCATCTCCTGCCTAGCAGGTGTATTCTTTACAACTGAGGCAACTGGGAAGCACCAAGTAAAAGATATTAAGAGACAAAATAAAACAGAAATGGAGAAGGCCACAGATAGAAGATGAGCACAAAGCCTCTCCCTGTATGAACTCTAGGATGCTGACATAAAGATGTTGATCTTTATGAAATGAGAAGTACCAGAATATGGGATAAACCAAGTTAACAGGATTCTTTACCAAGTACTGGCATGGGCATTGTCATTTCCAGACATGACTCTTATTCAGTGAAAAGGTCAAACATTTTTCCCTTTAGAGCTTATATAGAAGTTCTTCCTTAGGCAAAATGGAACTACTGAATGATAGCAAGCAGAGGGCTGACACACGTGTCACAGCTGCTTCTACTCTGGCTCAATGCTGTCCATGTCATTACACTTCCTCTGTGATTTATTTGGTAAAATCATTGGCAATGCATATGTAAACATGATGGTTTATTTGCCATGTTGTTGTTTAGTTGCTAAGTCGTGCCCAACTCTTCACAACCCCATGGACTGTAGCCCACTAGTCTCCTCTGTCCCTGGGATGTCCCAGGCAAGAATACTGGAGTGGGTTGCCACTTCCTTCTCCAAGGTATCTTCCAGACCCAGGGATCAAACTCACATCTGCTGCACTAGCAGGTGGATTCTTTACTACTCAGCCACAAGGGAAGCCTCAAGGGCGTGTTGCCTCCCCATCAGGGAACAGAATGTAGGTCTCCTGCATGACAGGCAGGGATACTCACCACTATACTTATGAGGATGTCTTCCTATACTCAATTTATAGTACAGATAATTAAGCGCTGGCTTAGAAAATAGCAAAATGTAAAGAGATGGGAATACCAGACCATCTGACCTGCCTCTTGAGAAACCTGTATGCAGGTCAGGAAGCAACAGTCAGAACTGGACATGGAACAACAGACTAGTTCCAAATAGGAAAAGGTGTATATTGTCACCCTGCTTATTTAACTTATATGCAGAGTACATCATGAGGAACGCTGGGCTGGAAGAAGCACAAGCTGGAATCGAGATTGCCAGGAGAAATATCAATAACCTCAGATATGCAGATGATACCACCCTTATGGCAGAAAGTGAAGAGGAACTCAAAAGCCTCTTGATGAAAGTGAAAGAGGAGAGTGAAAAGGTTGGCTTGAAGCTCAACATTCAGAAAACAAAGATCATGGCATCTGGTCCCATCACTTCATGGGAAATAGATGGAAAAACAGTGGAAACAGTGTCAGACTTTATTTTTTTGGGCTCCAAAATCACTGCGGATGCTGATTGCAGCCATGAAATTAAAAGACGCTTACTCCTTGGAAGGAAAGTTATGACCAACCTAGATAGTATATTGAAAAGCAGAGACATTACTTTGCCAACCAAGGTCTGTCTAGTCAAGTCTATGGTTTTTCCTGTGGTCATGTATGGATGTGAGAGTTGGACTGTGAAGAAACCTGATCGCCGAAGAATTGATGCTTTTGAACTGTGGTGTTGGAGAAGACTCTTGAGAGTCCCTTTGACTGCAAGGAGATCCAACCAGTCCATTCTAGAGGAGATCAGTCCTGGGTGTTCATTGGAAGGACTGATGCTAAAGCTGAAACTCCAATACTTTGGCTACCTCATGCGACAAGTTGACTCACTGGAAAAGACTCTGATGCTGGGAAGGATTGGGGGCAGGAGGAGAAGGGGATGACAGAGAATGAGATGGCTGGATGACATCACCGACTCTATGGACATGAGTCTGAGTGAATTCCGGGAGTTGGTGATAGACAGGGAGGCCTGGCGTGCTGTGATTCATGGGGTTGCAAAGAGTCAGACAGGACTGAGCCACTGAACTGAACTGAAAACAGTGTCAGAAGTAATTAATTTCCTATTCATCTCAGTAGCTTTTCTTATAGTCCTTCCTTTATACCTCTGCCTCAAGTGCTGCTGCTGCTGCTGCTAAGTCACTTCAGTCGTGTCCGACTCTGTGCGACCCCATAGACGACAGTCGACCAGGCTCTGCCATCCCTGGGATTCTCCAGGCAAGAACAATGGAGTGGGTTGCCATTTCCTTCTCCAATGTGTGAAAGTGAAAAATGAAATTGAAGTCGCTCAGTCATGTCTGACTAGTAGCGACCCCATGGACTTCAGCCCACCAGGCTCCTCTGTCCATGCAATTTCTAGGCAAGAGTACTGGAGTGGCTTGCCATTGCCTTCTCCGTGCCTCAAGGGAGCACAGTCTAAAACTGAATCTCCATCTGGAAAAAAAGAGAAAATGATGATTAATGCCACACCATGACATAAATTCTATCAATTTCTTCTGCTGTTTGGTTATATTCTCAGAGGGCTATTTTGTACAGGTTCCCAGCAGGGTCATTCTGTTTACTTCTCAGTGTTCTTCTTTGTAAACTGTTTGAGAGGGTTTGTAACACAGTACAGAGGTGCTTCCCAGGTGGCTCAGTAGAATCCACCTGCAAGGCAGAAAATGCAGGAGACACAGGAGACTCTGGTTTGATCCCTGTGTCAGGTAGATCCCCTGGACAAGGAAATGGCAACCCACTCTAGTATTCTTGCCTGGAGAATTCCATGGCTAGAGGAGCCTGGCAGGCTACAGTCCATGGGGTCGCAAAGACTTGTACACAACTTAGTGACTAAAAACAACAGCGACAGAGAAGCGTTGCACAAGCTACACAATCTGATCTTGTACCCAGATCTATCATTTATGACTTTGGGATTTTGTGCTGCTATATTTGCGCAGTTTTGTTTGCCTGGATACAATCACTTCCCCTATCAATGAGAGGGACACTGTTGGCACAAATGGTGGTCTCCTGCAGGTTCTCAGATGAGCGCTCCCTGGAAATCACCCTCAACCAAAAGAAGCTATTGCATCCTCTACATCCGCTATGATTGGTGTCTTTCACATCCAATGATGGGTCAACGCACAGGCATGAAGGCCTAGACACCGTCTCAGTTAGCAACAGCTCTGAAGGGCCCACCCAGCTCAGAGCTCCCTATGGCATCAGCTGAGACCTATGGCAGAACTGCATGAGCATTGCAAGTTAACACCTCTGTCAGCCCACACCTGCCGTCCTTACTCCTCCATGGTGCTATTGCTATGAGATTTCTCCAATATCCTTTTTGCACCTGAACCGCTATCTCAGAATCTGTTTATAAGAAAAGGGTCCACCATAGGTGGTTCATTGTCTAATCCAGGCCTCAAGTTCACTGTCTATCATATAAGAGAGATTCTGATAGCTAAATTGCATCGAGTGACTACTTTATGCCAGGCTCTATTCTAAGCACTTTACAAGGATTAACTATTTTAATTTCTAGAAACCTATGATACAGGCATTAATATCTCCCCATTTATACATATTAAGAAACTGAGGTCCAGAAATCTTCTAATTTGCAAAAGGTCACAAACCTAGTAAGTGGGTGTCCTAGGCTCAGTCACTGGCTCTACACACTGTACTGAACTTTCCTGCTTTACGAGGTTACCTCACAGAACAATAATTCAAATTAAATGAGAATGTATGTCTATCACAGTGCTGGAAAATAGTTAATCAATACATGTCTATCTTCTTCAATTTGTATGTATGTCTAGGTATCTCAGGGGTCATGAGGCTGGCAGGAGACCACAGCATGACGTGATGTGCATGAGAAACATTGTTGCTGACTACTAAGTGACAAGTACTGATTTTCTAAGGGTGATACATGGCCTAGTGGTAGGAACCAGTGTTCTAGAGTCAGATTGCCTATACAAGGAGCCTGGCTCCTCTGCTAGCTACTTCAATCTACTGAACTTCAGCTTTCTCATCTATTAAAAAGGAAATGATAAAATTATCTATCTTACAAGGTTTCTTAGAGGCTCAAATTAATTAGTGTAAAGTCAACTGTCAGACTATTTGACAGTTACAAATTGAATTAGTGTTGCTTATTATTATCATTGTTTAGTTGTTAAGTGGTGTCCAATTCTTTTCAACCCCATGGATTGTAGCACACTAGTCTCCTCTGTTCATGGGACTTCCCAGGCAGGAATACTGGAGTGGGTTGCTATTTATACATAATATTATAAGTATCATTAATTATTATTATAGAGAGTTTTTTTTTTAGGACTAAAGTTGTGTTCATACAGCTTGAAAATTTAAATGACTAGCTTAAAGAAGGTGAACTTCATATTTCTGGATAATCCAATGCTGGCATAGTCTGCATACATTTCAATATGGTGATAAACCAACTTATTCTTGCCTCATGGTCCATGATGCCTGCCAGAGCTCCAGCTATCACATTTGCATTCCAAGCTATCGTAGGGAAAATGGAGCAAAAAAGGGGAATATTTCCTCCTTTGGAGAGTGTCCCACCAAAAATATTACCCTATATTTTGAGGAATAATTGGTTTACATGCCACATCTACCATGCATGTGAAGCTGGAATAAGATGGCTTTCATTTCAGATAGTGACATGTCAACTAAAATCAGGATTTTGTTACAGAGGTGAAAACAAACAAACAAGGCTCAACGCTACAAGGCACAAAGCCATCTTCACCATAGTGGGTGATTCCTCAAGTCATCCACTTAAGAATAAGTTGTAATATTTTTCTGGTTGCATTCACAGTAACACACAAATTATTATTTTAGGTATTGCAAATATGCCATGTCAGTTAATTTAAAATCTGAGAATTTTCATTCTTATCCTAAACATTTTAATTCATTTTTGTAAGTACTTATGTTTCTAACAATTCTAATTTGCCCAGTGAAGTTTGCAGTAAGAAATGTAAAATCATAAAGTAGAAAACAGCAGCCCATGCTAACATTTGCAGGTGTGTCATAAATAAAACATAAAGCAAGGAAAATGAATATTGGTTAAAGGAAATCCAAAGCTTAAGACATTTAAGTTTGTTATATAAATACATTGTGGTAAAGTTCATTGGAAACTGATCATGTGGAAAATAGATAAGTAGAATATTTGAATATCAACACTAGGCCTTATGGTGTCCAGTATTAAGAGATTAAGAGATAAGTCATTGTTAGCAACATTCTCATTATGTACAATGAAAAGGAAAAATAATTTTGAAATCATTTAGGAAGTTTATTATTAAAAAACTCCTACTTAACATCATTTACTCTCTCTCTCCTAAATACATGTATTTCAAAGAGCAAAAATTTTAAGCAACAGAAAAACAATGTGCAGAGGCATTCAAATCAAACTCAGAATTTATAACAAGGAAGAAATCACCACATAAAAAGGAACATGTTACAGTCTTGGGAGAAACTGAATATTTTCTCCTAAGATTGCATTAGATAGAAACCACCCAGTTTTCCATATTTTTTAATTCAACTTCACCCTGAAGCCAACCAGTCAAAATATAAAAATGCAGGAACATGATTCTTAGCTACAATACAAACCCGGAGAAATGTTGTTCTCAATGTATTATCTCATTAAAGATAAGAATTAGCTAATAGAAAAACAGCCAGATGAGCTGATCTATTGTGAACAGGCTCTGTTGTGGACAGGAGTGGCATTTAGGAATGACAGATTCAGCAAAGTATCCAAAGGCATTCTGGTTCATCCGTTTGCTATCCAAAGAAAACAGTTTGAGGGAAGAAATCATCCTGAACCACAGTCGCAGACTTTTCAAATTGAAAAAATACAAATTTAGAAGAAAAAATATGAGCAATTGATTCTCTGAGGAGCTGTGGGCCTTGACTGTACAGTAAAATGAAAATAACACATAACAAATTATCAGATGAAGAGGCCCAAACAATGAGACATAGTGTAGTACCCCTAACTGCTATTTGTGTGTGTGGGTATTTTATTATGATTACATTGATAACAAAAGCTTCAGGTGTATGGCATTATATTTCAATTTCATTAGACACTACAGCGTGCTCATCACCAAAAGCTTGGGTTCCATCTACCACTGTTTTATTGAGGTTCTTTACCCAGTCACTCTCCCCTTACCTGTTTCTCCTCTTGCAATCACTACTCTATTCTCTATATCTGTGTTTGTTTTCTCTCATTTCAATTTGTTCACTTTTTTAATATTTGGCATATGAGTGAATATACTATTTATCCTTCTTCATCTGACTTAATTTCACTTAGCATAATACCTTCAAAGTCCATTCATTTTGTCACAAAAGGCAAAATTTCATCTTTTTATGGCTGAATAGTATTTTATTGTATTTTGTACCATATTATCATTATCCATTCATCCATCGATGGGTATTTAGGTTGCTTTCATATCAGCTATTGTAAATAATGCTGCATGAACATAGGGCTTCACTGTTCAGTTCAGTTCAGTTGCTCAGTCATGTCTGACTCTCTGTAACCCCAGGAACCGCAGCACACCAGTCCTCCCTGTCCATCACCAACTCCCGGAGTTTACCCAAACTCATGTCCATTGAGTTGGTGATGCCATGTAACCATCTCATCCTCTTTCATCCCCTTTTCCTCCTGCCCTCAATCATTCCCAGTATCAGGGTCTTTTCCAATGAGTCAGCCCTTCGCATCAGGTGGCCAAAGTATTGGAGTTTCAGCTTCAATATCAGTCCTTCCAAGGAACACCCAGGACTGATTTCATTGAGGATGGACTGGTTGGATCTCCTTGCAGTCCAAGGGACTCTCAAGAGTCTTCTCCAACACCACAGTTCAAAAGCATCAGTTCTCCGGTGCTCAGCTTTCTTTATAGTCCAACTCTCAGATCCATACATGACTACTGGAAAAACCATAGCCTTGACTAGATGGACCTTTGTTGGCAAAATAATGTCTCTGCTTTTTAATATGCTGTCTAGGTTGGTCATAACTTTCCTTCCAAGGAGTAAGCGTCTCTAATTTCATGGCTGCAATCACCATCTGCAGTGATTTTGGAGCCCAAAAAAATAAAGTCTGACACTGTTTACACTGTTTCCCCATCTTTTTGCTGTGAAGTGATGGGACCTGATGCTGTGATCTTAGTTTACTGAATATTGAGTCTTAAGCCAACTTTTTCACTCTCTTCTTTCACTTTGATCAAGAGGCTCTTTAGTTCTTCTTCACTTTCTGCCATAAGGGTGGAGTCATCTGCATATCTGAGATTATTGATATTTCTCCCGGCAATCCTGATTCCAGCTTGTGCTTCCTCCAGCCCAGCGTTTCTCATGATGTATTCTGCATATAAGTTAAATAAGCAAGGTGACAATATACAGACTTGATGTAATCCTTTTCCTATTTGGAACCAGTCTGCTGTTCCATGTCCAGTTCTAACTGTTTCTTCCTGACCTGCATACAGGTTTCTCAAGAGGCAGGTCAGGTGGCCTGGTATTCCCATCTCTATCAGAATTTTCCATGGTTTATTGTGATCCGCACAGTCAAAGGCTTTGGCATAGTCAATAAAGCAGAAATAGATGATTTTCTGGAATTCTCTTGCTTTTTTGATGATCCAGCAGAAGTATACATCTTTTCAAAGCTGGGTTTGGAGTTCTTCAGATAAATATCTAGAACTGGAATAGCTGAATCATCTGGCAATTCTATTCTTAATTTTGTGAGGAATTTCCATACTGTTTTACATAATGACAGCACTGATTTACATTTATGCCAACAATGCACGAGTATTCTCTTCTCCACATCCTCTAACATCCAAATGTTGATTTGTTATTCCCTGCCTTTTTGATAGTAGCCATTCTGACTGGCAAGAGGTGATCTCTTGGGATTTTGATTTGCATTTCCTAGTTAAAATTTTGTGTGTAGGAAAAACAGAGTAATATTTTAGTAACTCTTCTAACAAAAAATGTTAATGTACTAGATGTTATAAAAATTCAAAATCAGAAGATGCAAATATCCTTTTTCCTTCTCTCGTTTCTCCCACCTTCCCTCCTTCTCTCTCTCCCTCTCAGTTTCTCTAAAATAAAAGTAAATATTAAAGACCGTAGTTTTGAGACTATTTGAAATATAAAAAGAAAGTCCTAGGTTAGATGTCAGGCATTTACTGATGTTAACTAAACTTTCAGACATTAATTTCTTCAATTTATACATAAGAATAATAACAACTATTTCCAAAATGATGCTGAAAAGCAAAGTACACTACCTTTGTGGCCAAAAAGCTCTACTGACCCCCTGCTTCTAGCTTCTCTGAGCCTTATTCTCTCACCTACATCTGGAGGTGGAGATGAGATGATACAAAGCACGTAGGAATAATCTCTGGCGCACAGAGGACTCCTCTCGCTTCCTCCCTGGTCTATTGCTGTAACATTAATTTTTCTAAGCCAATGCCAAGCTCACACGCTTCCCTCAAAGATAGTCTCATTGAAATAAAGCATTATCAGACTTATATCCTGAACACACCACCAGGCTCCTCTGTCCAAGGGGATTCTCCAGTCAAGAATATTGGTGTAGGTTGCCTTGTTCTCCTCTAAGGAGTTGATTAGGAGTGCTTAACCAATAAAACTGCAAGGAGATCCAACCAGTCCATCCTAAAGGAGATCAGTCCTGAGTGTGCATTGGAAGGACTGATGCTGAAGCTGAAACTCCAATACTTTGGCCACCTGATGCAAAGAGCTGACTCATTGTAAAAGACCCTGATGCTGGGAAAGATTGAGAGCAGGAGGAGAAGGGGACGACAAAGGATGAGATGTTTGGATGGCATCACCGAATCGATGGATATGGGTTTGGGTGGACTCTGGGAGTTGGTGATGGACAGGGAGTTCTGATGTGCTGTGGTTCATGGGGTTGCAAAGAGTCAGACATGACTGAGTGACTGAACTGAACTGAACTGAACCAATAAAAGCTAAGGAAGAGGTTTTTATAGAGAAAGCAAGGAAACAAAGCAGGAAATTATTTCACTGACTATAGCTGAAGCAGTTGTCTTATTTCAGTTCAGTTCAGTTCAGTCGCTCAGTCGTGTCCGACTCTCCACGACCCCATGAATCACAGCATGCCAGGCCTCCCTGTCCATCACCAACTCCCGGAGTTCACTCAAACTCATGTCCATCAAGTCGGTGATGCCATCCAGCCATCTCATTCTCTGTCGTCCCCTTCTCCTCCCGCCCCCAATCCTTCCTAGCATCAGACTCTTTTCCAGTGAGTCAACTCGACGCATGAGGTGGCCAGAGTATTGGAGTTTCAGCTTTAGCATCAGTCCTTCCAACGAACACCCAGGATTGATCTCCTTTAGAATGGACTGGTTGGATCTGCTTGCAATCCAAGGGACTCTCAAGAGTCTTCTCCAACACCACAGTTCAAAAGCATCAATTCTTTGGCGATCAGGTTTCTTCACAGTCCAACTCTCACATCCGTACATGACCACAGGAAAAACCATATCCTTGACTAGACGGACCTTTGTTGGCAAAGTAATGTCTCTGCTTTTTAATATGCTGTCTAGGTTGGTCATAACTTTCCTGTTGTCTTATTTAGGAGAGACTTATTGGCCTTTGTCATAGTTGTTCTTAAATTTCACCATCTCATATTCCAGTGAACTGACTCTAGCTTAGGTTTTAGTTTGCCTACATAGGCTACCAGAGTGTTAGAGCCATCTCAGTTTAATCGCTTTCTTGTTTATTTACTTTAACAACCATTATATTAAAAATATTCTACATATTTTCTTCTATCATTTAAATGCTGCTTTCCAAAATAGGTCATTAATTCATCTTATTATGTATGGGTATGAGATGGGAATCATACTTTATTTCCAATGAAAATAGAGTTGATAGATGCCACAAACTGAATGTTTATGTACCACCACCCCCAATTCATATACTAAGTCTTATTTGAAAACTGATGGTATTTGGAGGTGGAATATTTGGGAGGTGATTATGTCATAAGTTTTATGTTATTTATAAGCCATTCAGTCTATGGTATTTTTTTTTTTTTGAGGACAGCCTAAGATAATAGGTTAATTAAGGTTTCCTTTTTTTTTTAGTCTCTTAGTATAAATTTTTTCTCTCAAAATTTTCCTCATCATCTAAGGTTTCTAATTTATTGTATATGTCCATAGTGTTATGTATCTATACAATGTATCTAACATTCCTACGGAAGTTTCTATACCTTCTTTTTGCTGTGATGAATTCGTGTGGTAAGATGGTTATTTTCTTAGTCTCTGATATCACTTTGGGTTCCTTGTTCCCCACTTCATTGCTTAAGTATATAATTTTTATTCTTTTTTTTTTTTCCTACTTTGTTTGAGCTTAGCTGTGTACTTTTTCTAACTTCTTAAAGATAATCTTCAACCTATTTTTGAAACGTATGGATTTAATTGATATATTTCCCTGTAAGTACTGCTATTTGATGTTTTATATTCTGAAAAAGTAGTTCAATATCACTCACTTCTAACTACATTATAATTATGATTTTTTCTGACTTTTATTTCCTATTGCTTTTTTTTTAATTATCAAATGTATTTGGGGGATTATTTTCTTACTGATGTCTAATGTTAGTACATTTTCTTATAGAAAGTGTGGTCATCATTATTTAATACTTCCTTTGTAGGATAGAATGCAATTAATTTAAGAAATTTGCTATGCTTCCTTGAAAATAATATGCATTACTTAATTTTCCCTAATGTTCTAATGAGCTTAATGTGTGTATGTGGGCCCATTAAGCTAAGCTTATTAAGGTTTTTTCCAAATCTTTCTTGTCTTTATTAAATCCTTGTCTAATTGATCTATCAGTTCTGAAAAATATGTTTTTAAATCCTCTTTTGGTGTCACTCAGTCGTGTCTAACTTTGTGACCCCATGGACTGTAGTCCTCCAGGCAAAAATACTGCAGTGGTTGTTATTTCTTACTCCAGTGGATCTTCTTCACCCAGGGATTGAACCTGGGTCCCCTGCATTGCAGGAAGATTCATAACCATCTGAGCCAAAAGGAAGCCCTTAATCTTATCCAGTACAATGATGAATTTGCAAATTCTATCTTCCAGTTGGTGATCATTTTACATATTTTGGTCTGTGTTGCTAGAATAAAATTTAGGATTTCTATAACTTTCTGGCAAATTGTTCACTTAATTTTTATTTGACATCTTTGTTTCTAATAGTAACATTGCTGTAACAACTTGCTTTTTGATTAGGATTTGCTTGGTGTAACTTCCCCTCTTCCTTACAGGTACCCTTAAGATTTTTGCTTTCAGACTTTGTTATTCAATTATTTTATAGACTTATCTATAAAGGATGAGTACTGTAGGTCTATGTGTTAGTTTTTTTTTTTTAATGGCTAATCATTCTTTCTCTTTGGTAGTTTTAAAGATATACATATATATATATATATATTTGGATTAGTCCTTTCTGTGATACCATTGAATGGCTTTACTATGTTCAAGTCTTGCTAGGCTTCTCCATTCTAAAGAAACAAATCTTTCATTGATTCCAAACATTCTTATCAATATAGATTTAAATTTGGTTTCTTTTCATGCTCTCTTCCTTGGGATATTCTTTTAGGCTCGAGCTTTAAGTCTTTTGATTTTTTTATGTTTTGAAGCTTTATCTTTTTATTGTATTTATTCACTTTTATTTTTTGAGGAGTATATTTACAGGCTATTGTAGTCTGATTTTTTTTTTCTTTCACCCTTTTACAGATGTCACTTATTTGTATTTTGTTTTGTTTTGTTTACCACACCTCCCAGCATGTGGAATCCAACCAGGGATCGAACACACAGCCCCTGTATTGGAAGTGTAGTCTTAACCACTGGACTGCTAAGTCTTTTAATCTTCAAGTCTTTAAATCATTGTTTATTTCTCTGTTCTGCATCTGGGCACTTTCCCCACTCCCTCCTCAAAGTCACAGATACTTACATCAGTGAAGTCTTAACTTGTCAAAATTGTTCTTTGAAATTGTAATTTAATTATTACTATTTCCTTTTTTATATCTTTAAGATTTATTAGGTTCTTTTAAAATTTTCTTTTTTATCATTTAATTTTAATGTTCTCTGCTATTTATTATCTTCAGTAATTATAAGCATTTTGTTTTGTAATATTTTATGTGATTCCATTAACTTCACTCTTTGTGGTCCTTCCACCCATTTTGTCTAATAGCTCTTCCTTATGGTGTATAGTTGACTTATGACCTTTGTTAGTGAGCTTATTTTAGAAGCAATTGATTTACCTATTGGTGCTCCACTACCATAGGCCTTTGCAATGATCCCTAACAAATGGTATGTGTGTGTTTCTGAACATCCATGGATTTCAGCAATCCAGAGGCAAATGCTGTGAAAGTGTTGCACTCAATATGCCAGCAAATTTGGAAAACTCAGCAGTGGCCACAGGACTGGAAAAGGTCAGTTTTCATTCCAATCCCAAAGAAAGGCAATGCCAAAGAATGCTCAAACTATCACACAATTGCACTCATCTCACACGCGAGTAAAGTCATGCTCAAAATTCTCCAAGCCAGGCTTCAGCAATATGTGAACAGTGAACTTCCAGATGTTCAAGCAGGTTTTAGAAAAGGCAGAGGCACCAGAGGTGAAATTGTCAACATCCACTGGATCATGGAGAAAGCAAGATAGTTTCAGAAAAACATCTATTTCTGCTTCATTAACTATGCCAAAGCCTTTGACTGTGTGGATCAAAATAAACTGGAAAATTCTGAAAGAGATGGGAATACCAGACCACCTGACCTGCCTCTTGAGAAATCTGTATGCAGGTCAGGAAACTACAGTTAGAACTGGACATGGAACAGCAGACTGGTTCCCAATAGGAAAAGGAGTACATCAAGGCTGTATATTGTCACCCTGCTTATTTAACTTATATGCAGAATACATCATGAGGAACGCTGGGCTGGAAGAAGCACAAGCTGGAATCAAGATTGCCAGGAGAAATATCAATAACCTCCGATATGCAGATGACACCACCCTTATGGCAGAAAGTGAAGAGAAACTCAAAGGACTCTTGATGAAAATGAAAGAGGAGAGTGAAAAGTTTGGCTTGAAGCTCAACATTCAGAAAACGAAGAGCATGGCATCTTGTCCCATCACTTCATGGGAAATAGATGGGGAAACAGTGGAAACAGTGTCAGACTTTATGTTTTTGGGCTCCAAAATCACTGCAGATGCTGATTGCAGCCATGAAATTAAAAGACGCTGACTCCTTGGAAGGAAAGTTATGACCAACCTAGACAGTATATTAAAAAGCAGAGACATTACTTTGCTAACAAAGGTCTGTCTAATCAAGGCTATGGTTTTTCCAGGTCATGTATGGATGTGAGAGTTGGACTGTGAAGAAAGCTGATCGCCAAAAAATTGATGCTTTTGAACGTGGTGCTGGAGAAGACTCTTGAAAGTCCTTTGGACTGCCAGGAGATCCAACCAGTCCATTCTAAAGGAGATCAGTCCTGGGTGTTCATTGGAAGGACTGATGCTAAAGCTGAAACTCCAATACTTTGGCCACCTCATGCGACGAGTTGACTCACTGGAAAAGACTCAGATGCTGGGAAGGATTGGGGGCGGGAGGAGAAGGGGATGACAGAGAATGAGATGGCTGGATGGCATCACCAACTCGATGGACATGAGTCTGAGTGAATTCCGGGAGTTGGTGATGGACAGGGAGGCCTGGCGTGCTGTGATTCATGGGGTCGCAAAGAGTCAGACACGACTGAGCGGCTGAACTGAACTGAACTGAACTGAAGGTAAGGAATTAAAACAAGCCCTCACTCTAAATTTTATTTCCATGACAACTCACAGTGCAGGCTTGGATTTTCAGTAGAAGGATTCATTCCAAGATCCCTCTTTTAGGAAAAATCCTCAATTCCAGTTCCTCACCTTTCTCAGGCCCTCTTCGGCTTTCATAGGAGCTAAAAGTTTAGTTCTGAACAATAAGAGTTTCTAGTATTTCAATCCTTTGGTTAGACACCTTAATATCTACCGACAAAACTCCCTTAATGAAATTCTACCATCCTCCAAAATGTCATTGTGAGCAGCAACCCTGTAAACATTTATTTACGGAATAAAAAAACTGCTTACAAGATCACTGAAAAATCCCAAAGTGCAATTTTCTACCTTACCTTCAGAATTCCACAGGATTCTATTATGACATATTTTCTTTGATTCCCTAAAGGTTTGCAATTTGTCCAAGAGTTTCTCATTCTAAGTTTCAAAAGAAAGTTTTGTTTTTTAACTGTCTGCACTATACTAAAAATTAATTCAAGAAACTGACCAATGTGCCCTCAAGAATTGAGTAATAAACCCTCTTGTATCCATTAAGGCTTTCTGAGTGTAGAGCTCCCCCAAAGCACCAAAGGGCAATTATTGTAAATCTGCCTAGACAGAGCTTTCAGCATAGAGAAAATTTAGTCTCAAAGCTTACTCAGGAATGAAAAATAGCCTTACTGAGAAAAATAGCCTTTCTGAGAGTTCTGGCCCAATGTAGAGCACCCACGTTTCAGTATCTTTCATCCAATAACAGCAGTGTTTGAAACAGATTCTCACTGAAAATATTTGTCTATGGTCCCCATACAGCAATCCTTAAGATGGTAGGTACAAGAAAAATATGTATTGTCTTGATGGAAACATGAAAAATTGAGTGAATTAAAAATCATCTACTTCAATGGTTAATGATCTAGATTTAAAAATGAAGACAGTAAGGTTAAGGGAATTTGGTGGTAAAACTGAGAATGTCATATCAGACTTGTTTTTACCTCAGTCTGCTTCAAATGAAGGGCAAATATTTCAGTGATGAAGTCACGATGAATTCATCATGTTTAGAACTTAGCTTATTCCATCTCCAACTTTAGTCAGCAAAAGGATCAGCTGACAAGCTACTTAAAGTTCAGCTTCACAAAGAGCAGTGGATCTGATTCAGTGAATTTTGTAAGTAGCCCAGGAATCAGTGTTTACTTAACATTTCTGGTGATTCTGAAATGATGTGGTCTTGGACTATACTCTGAATAACTGTGTTAGAGGTGCATGTGAAAAGTGGAAGTTGCTCAGTCATGTCTGACTCTTTGTCACCCCACGGACTGTACAATCCACGGAATTCTCCAGGCCAGAATACTGGAGTGGGTAGCCTTTCCCTTCTCCAGGGGATCTTCCCAACCCAGGGATCGAACCCAGGTCTCCCTCATTGAGGTGTATTCTATACCAGCTGAGACACAAGAATATATGAAGTCAAACAAAACACTGTATTATATACATCCACGGTGAAAATTCATCCACACACTATTAGAGAAAGCTCCATGTAGCTATCTTCATAGCAGGTGCTGTGAGCAGGTGTACTTGCTTGCCATGAGTCATTGCATATGGACTCCTCTTGCTGAACCAGCTGACTTTTTAAACCATTCAAGCAGTTCATTCACGTATCAATGGTAACTTTATACTAATCAGTGTTTCTAAACTCTTCTGTCTCCCATGTATACCTGAAGGAGGTAATACTGTCACATCACTTACCATGACTCATTTCTGCATTCAATCTTGAACAGGGGTTGTCAGAACTAAGATAATCTTGGAATGACAAGAAGAGGGGTAAATGCCATTTGTAAGAAACTCACAGTTGGTTTTGATGTCCATTAAATTTTTACTTGGCTTATTTTTCTGAACTAAGATTTACCATGTGCTCTTAGTATTTACAGGAAATATTTTTGTTTGTCTAATCTGTCTTAAATGCCTCATTTGTGAAGTCATTTCTGATACTCACTTCTGAAATTATTCCATCCATTCATGCTCTGCCACTCGTTGATTTAAACTATAAAACATAATCTATATTGAAAATTTTTGTTTCCATGTTGCTAATAGACTAAATGCATGCATCCCCAAAATTCATATGCGAACCTTAACTCCAGAGGTAATGGTATTTGGATGTGAGTTCTTTAGGAGGTGATTAGGTCACATCATGAGGGCTTTGCTCTTATAAAAGAGGTTTCAGAGTATTCCCTTGACCTTCCTTTATATAAGGACATAACAAGAAGAAGCCATCTATGAACCAAGAAGAACTTTATCAGACATCAATACTGGCACTTTGGCACTGAATTTTCTAGACTCAAGAATTGTGAGAAATTGCTCAGTTATTGCAGGGAAAATCCATGTCTGACTCCATGTTGGAACTTTCTTTGACTTGCTTCTCATTGTTTTTGTTTTTATAAGCATACATAATGGCTTGTCTCAGAGAATCCTGCCCCCTATCTATTAAACTAAAGTGCCTTTGTTCTGGACTGTGCCCACCTGTGGATGGCAGGAAGGAAGAAATTAACACATTCTCCTGCCTAAAACTTGCTATTCTGGCAGATATTTGCAAGGTTAATGGCCTTTTTTCTTTGTTTCCTCGCCTTCACTGCCATCTTTTATCCATAAAATAACCTGGCATCCAGACCCAGATAAGATGGCTATTTTGAGATATTAGTCTGCCATCTTCTCAGTCAGCTGGCTCTCTGAATAAAATCATATTCCTTACCTCAACACCTTGTCTCTTGAATGTATTGGCCTGTCCAAGCAGAGTGAGCTTGGGTTCAGTGACACTATTGTTTATAAGTTCTCTGTCTATGATATTCTGATAACAGTTCGAACTAAAACATTCATACTTCCTCATGTGCTTTAATAGAAGCCTTGTATTATTCATCTTTATATCTTCAGTTTTCAGCAAATTGCCAAGTCTAGAATAGGCTTTCAATAAAAACATATTAAAGAAGAAGAGCAGGCAGGCTGGCACAAACAAATGCCCTGGTACGTATGTTAAGAAATCTCTGAACATGTATCTTGGTCCATAAACATATACAAGGGTAACTAGAAGCAAGATTCTTCTTAATACTGTCATCAAAATCCTTGTATTTTGTTAAACCTAAATATATGCATGTCTTCTTCATGTTTTAAATTAAAACATTGTATTTTGTAAAAGTAGGACAACTTTGAATTATAGTAATGAAAGACACTTTGGATAAACTATATATATTTTTATGATCCAAAGCATCCAGCAAATAATGTTATTTGGTAAAGGATGCAGTTTTAGAACCTCTAAAGGTTTCAGTAAACCTTATTGAAAAAGTTCAAGATCTGAAAACATTTCTAAATGATAGTTCAGAGAACCCAAAAGCCTTCTCAAACTCATACAGTTGCCATTTTTCTCCCCACCAGGTAAGAACTCTGCAAATTTGTTTGTATTGATTAAAGTCTACAAAGGAAACACATTTATTTAGATTGATTCATGAAACTGACTATAATGAAATACTGTACCACCTGTTTCAGTATTGGGCCCTGAAAATCAATTACAGGGCACTGAGACCATTATTTTCCTCTTACAAACAAAGGCTCTTTCATTTCCAGAACATTCCTTCTATGTAAAAGATGATGGACCAAGATATTATATCTAAAGGGGATATGCCAATATTTGCCTATTTAGGTTAGCTGAAAACCACAAAATTAATATTGGCTGGTTCTGAATTTTCCAGCTATGCTCAAATGAATACACCATTTTTGGAGAAAAACAAAACAAGCCCTGTGTTTACAATGGCACTAACTTGCATGCTGATTCTTAAAATAAAGAGTCTTACTAAAGTCATTTCAAAGAAAACCTCAATTCTATGAAATATCTTAGTCTAAACGATTTAGAACTAGAAAGGGTTCCTCCCTCAGTGTATGCTGCTTGGATACAATTAAGGAATGTTATGGTCTTGTGGAATTTCCAGTTTTAGCCAGTCAGAATCTAACCAAACCTTCCATCACACAAGTTTCAGTGGTACTTACGAGATTCTTTCAAAATGGAGTTGTTCTTTTTCTGGAAAGATCACTTACAATTACATCCAAGAAACAATGCTTAGAGTTTATTTTTAAAAGGAAGAGGAAGTGTAGGTCAAGATTAAAGCATACAACCACCACACAGGCTCCACAAGACCTCTTATACCTAAGTTCTAGGCTCTTTTATTATACTTCTGGGGGTGATTTGGAGTCCTTGGTTTCTTCCTCTGCAAAGAATGAAAGGAAACTTCTGGCAAAATTAGGCTGAAAACTTAAGCATTAACTTTTCAAAAATCTCTGGAAGAAGTCAACTGTGTATGTAGCTGATATTTAAGTAGGCATAAAAGTTATGAAAAGTCAATCCCATGTTTCGAAAAGGGTTACCAGTAAAGAGTAGGACCTGTACACACCAGAGTTAACTCTAATAGAGGTGATAATTGGTAATAAGTTATTGTTTTACCCGATGTAACTCTGCAAACATATCAAAATAAGAAGTTTACTAAATAATAAAATAATCTGGCTGCACATAAATGTTAAACAGATGATATCTATCTTCTTTGAATGAATTCTAAACCATTTCAACACACGCTTTTCCCTAAACCCAAAGCTCCGCTCCTGTGACTTGATGTCATTTAATTCTCATTCAAACTTTTCTCCCTGTTCTGTCCTTCCTCTACTACATCAAGGCTTTGTGTGCAAAGTAGGTTTCCAGGCTCCAAGCCTAATTTCATTCCATGCTTTTCAGATCTTTCTTAATAAACAAAATCGCTACATTTTAAGCTGTGTTATTTAGATGACTACCTATCCAACATTTGAGCTTCCCAGGTGGTGCCAGCGGTAAAGAACCCACCTACCAACTCATGAGACTTAGGAGACACAGGTTTGATCCATGGGTTAGGAAGATTGCCTGGAGGAGGAAATGTCACCCCACTTCAACATTCTTGCCTGGAGAATTCCATGGACAGAGGAGCCTGGCAGTCTACAGACAATAGGGTCACAAAGAATCAGAAATTACTCAGCATTTGAGCAACTATCCAACATTTGACTGATTTGTATTTGAAAGAGACTTAAGACATGGTTTATTCCAACTTTACCATAATAAAAGTAACAATACTGAGGCTCAGAATGTGTAAGTAATGTTACAAATTGCTCAGGCAAAGTAAAACTATCAGAATCTAGATTGCCAATTCTTCACCAAATAAATGGACTTTTTCTTGGGGGGTGGGGGGGGGAGGCTGTGATTATTCTTAGTTTAAGCTTCAAAAATAGCCACAAATGGCCATAAATTTAAAATCATTAACTCTTCTATTAACACAGATAATATACACAGTCCATAAAATCTACAATATTGAAAAATATCATAGAAAATAACTTGTTAATCCTCTTTACTCCAAATATCCTTTCCTCCACTGCTTTTCTTCAGAGGCAAAACTGAACACAGGTAGGTACATGTTCACAAACATAGGGGCACGATGGAAACATTTTTTTCTTTTCTCAGTAACATATCTCAGAAATTGGAGTAGGAAATGGTAACCCACTCCAGTATTCTTGCCTGCAAAATTCCATAGACAGAAGAGCCTGTCAGGCTACACAGTCCATGGGGTCACAAAGAGTTGGACCCCACTGAGCCCCTCTATCTCAGAAATTACTCCCAATCAGCACACTAAGGCTGTGATGGACAGCCCTGAGGGTGTTCCCTCCATGATCCCTGACTCTTGATCATGCCCATGTACAATCCCCTCACTTCTGAGTATAGGCCAGAAGTATGCCATGCTGCTATGGACTTCCCTGGTGGTTCAGTGATAAAGAATCTGCCTGAGATGTAGGTTGGATTCCCTGGAGTAGGAAATGGCAACACACTCTAGTATTCTTTCCTGGAGAATCCCATGGACAGAGGAACCTGATGGGCTACAGTCCATGGGGTTGCAAAGGAGTCAGACATGACGTGGAGACTAAACAACAACAACACATATTTCTAATCCGTAAAATGACAAAAGTGATGGTGTTGGGGTGTCACTCTAGTGATTATTTTACCTTAATAAGACATAAAATTTTGCCTTGCTAGCAGATGCTTTCTAGAGAATCTTCTTACTGGCTGGATGAAATAAGCAACCATGTGGAAAGGAACAGGCTGGCAGTCTCTGAGAATTATGGCCTCTGGGTGCTGAGGGTGACCTTCAGCCAATAGTCAGCATACGCTGTGCCTTCAATTCTACAACCACCAGGAAATGGATTCTGCCAACAACTGGAAAAACTATGGATGCAGATTCTTCCTCAAATGACCTGGATGAGAATACAACCCAACCAAACATTCACTGTAGCTTTATGACACTTGAGCAGAAGCCCTAAATAAACAGTGCCTGAACTCCCAACCCATAGACACTGTGAGGAAATAAATGTGAATTGTTGTAAGCTACAAGTTTGTGGTAATTTATTATACAACATAGAAAGTTAATATAAATATCTGCTTTGTTTTTTCTCCTATATAATGTTGCCTTTATTCATATACCATATGGTGGTTTAGTCACTAAGTTGTATCCGACCCTTTTGTGACTTCATGGATTGTAGCCCACCAGACTCCCCTGTCCATGGGATTTCCAAAGGCAAGAATACTGGAGTGAGTTGTCTTTCCCTTCTCTAGAGGATGTTCCTGATCCAGGGATCAAAGCCACATCCCTTGGGTTGCAGACAGTCTCCTGCATTGCAGGCAGATTCTTTACCCACTGAGCCACATGGGAATCCTTAAATTTTGCTTATTGATTGATGTTTATAGTTTGTGCCTCTTTGCCCATAGAAATGAATATATTTGTAAAGTTAATTCTCACTAGTAAGATTCTACATTAAATATATGTTTAATAATTTCATTGATATTACCAGTACATTCTATATAGAAGTATATCATTTTATTTTTTCTCTAGCAATATTGAAGGTAGATCCATTGATAAAGAATCTGCCTACTAATATAGGAGATGCAAGAGATGCAGGTTTGATCCCTGGGTCAGGAAGATCCCCTGGCATAGGAAATGGCACCCTACTCTGGTGTACTTGGCTAGAAAATTGCAGAGTAGCTTGGTGGGCTACATTCCATGGGGCAACAAAGAGTCAGACATGACTGAGCACTAGCAATATATGAGACATCCATTCTCCTCACCCGTATTTTGCTGCTATTGTTTCTATTTTCCAAAATATTGATAAAATTTTTATAATTTCTTTTTTAATACTAATATTTCAATGCATTTTAAAGTTGGAATTAAAAGACTAAATTTTTATCTGAGATATAGATCAATAAATTCATTTTCCAGATCATCCACCTAGGGCAATAGTTATATCCAATCAAAAGTTCTAAAACCTAGCAAACGATGTTAACTTATATAACTGTTCTATTCTTATAAAATATGGCTAAAATCTATCAGGTCTCTTGAACTACAATAGGAGAAGAAAGTCATATTTGATTTTTTGAAGAAAGCAATATAGCCTTGAAGAAAGTCATAATGTTTTTACTAAACTATTGTCATTTTCTAAAAAACTGGAGGTAGAAATACCAAGCAATGTCAATACATATAACTCAAGACCATAATTTCATGGAGCATTTTCTGGGAAGATACACAAAACCCCAATATATTTTCAGTGAACTTGTCTTTCAACCTTCCAAAACAAGAAAGGGCAAGAGTTTTGGATTAATGACAAGAACAATTAAAATCATGAGTGTCAAGATAATATTTGAAGCAATATGCTGATGTGCACAAAGGATGTTTCTCATATTAGTTATGAACCATAGATCTTTGCACAGAGGTACTCAGGATGCCTAGAAGTTATGAAGATTTCTCTCTCAGGACAGTAAGAACTAGAAAAACTCTGCCCCCAGATAATGGGTGACATCAAGCACTTTACAGTAAGTTGGATTTCTTTAAACACGTGTGTTCCTTTTTCAATCCTGTTGTGAACTGGGCATGAGGAGGTACAGATCCAGTAGGTTTTGCCCCTTGGGCAAGGAAAGGTCATCATCCTGGAGTGAGTGAGTGTTAATACAGTAAGAAGGGCACACAGAATCTCGGGCATATGAAGGCATGCTTTTTCACAGGATCTGTTAATATACCCTAGACTACATTCTACCCTCCTCCACATTTTCTTTGCAATAGAGATAGTAGCCCCTTTAGTTTTGGTTATGAATATGGTTTTACCCTAGAGATGCATTTTGCAATTGACCTTGTAGCATCATGTAGTTTTGTGACTCAATTTTCAGACAAAAAAATTATGAAACTTTCTCCTCTCCATGGTATCTACTCTCTTCTGGGTTGAAATACTGATCAGAGGAAAGCCTGAAAATCTCTAGTGAAGTTGAAGATCCCCATGATTCAGAAATTAAGCTCTTTTATCTTCTATTAGGTTGGTGCAAAAGTAATTATTTAAATTCTTTGAAAAGTACATCATGTGAAATGTCAGACTGGATGAATCACAAGCTGGAATCAAGATTGCCTGCAGAAATATGAGCAATCTCAGATATGCAGATAATATTTGAATGGTAGAAAGGAAGAATTAACTAAACAGCCTCTTATGAGGGTGAAAGAGGAGACTGAAAAAGCTGGCTTAAAAATCAACATTCAAAAAATGAAGATCTTGGCATCAGGTCCCATCACTTCATAGCAGATAGATGGGGAAAAAGTGGAAACAGGGGCAGATTTTATTTTCTTAGGCTCCAAAATCACTATAGGCAGTGATTGCAGCCACTAAATTAAAAGGCATTTGCTCCTCGGAAGAAAAGCTATAACAAACCTATATTAAAACTGAATATTAAAAAGGAGAGATGCCACTGTGCCAAGAAAGGTCTGTCTAGTCAAAGCTATGGATTTTCCAGTAACCATGTATAGATGTGAGAGTTGGACCATAAAAAAGTCTGATCACTGAAAAATTGATGCTTTTGAATTGTGATGCTGGAGAAGACTCTGGAGAGTCCCTTGGACTGCAAGGAGATCAAACCTATCAATCCTAAAGAAAATCAACCCTGAATATTCATTAGAAGAATTAATGCTGAAGCTGAAGCTCCAATACTTTGACTCTTGATGGAAAGAGCTGACTTACTGGAAAAGACCCTAATGCTGGGAAAGACTGAGGGCAAGCAGAGAAGAGGGTGGTTGAGGATGAGATGGTTAGGTAGCATCACTGACTCAACGGACATGAGTTTCAACAAACTCCAGGAGATAGTGAAGGACAGAGAAGTCTGACGTACTATAGTCCACGGGGTCACAAAGAGTTGGACTCAACTTAATGACTGAACAAAGCAAAACAAAACAAAACAATAAAAGTAACTACAGTTTCAGACCCTGAATTTTAAATCTTTATAACTAGGCTCAAGCACATCTTATTTTTGCCAACAAGAAATAGGTTTATTTATTCCTGCATCATAAAAATCTCTGCTTTGGGATTTGAGGAACTCTTGGAAAGCATCTTCTGTGTCCTGCTGGTTGGAGAAGCCTTTTCTCTGTAAAAAGTTGTTGAGATGATTGAAGAAGTAGTAGTCAGTTTGTGAGAGGTCAGGTGAATATGGCAGATGAAGCAAAACTTTGTGGCCCAATTCGTTTAACTTTTGAAGCATTGGTTGTCTGATATACAATCAGGTGGTATCACGGAGAAGAATTGGATACTTTCTGTTGAACAATGCTGGCTACAGGCATTGCAGTTTTGGGTGGATCAAATTGATTTCTTGAGCATACTTCTCAGATGTAATGGTTTCACCAGGATTAAAGAAAGCTGTAGTGGATCAGACCAGCAGCAGACCACGAAACAGTGACCATGACCCTTTTCTTGGTGCAAGTTTTGCTTTGAGAAGTGCTTTGGAGTTTCTTCTCGGTCCAGTTACTGAATTGTTTGCTGCTAGTTGTCATATAGAATCCACTTTTCATCGTACATCACTATCAAATCGAGAAATGGTTTGTTTTTGTGTATAATAAGAGAAGACACTTCAAAACTGTGATTTTTTAAATTTGTGTTGAGCTTATGATGCACCCGCTTACTGAGCTTTTTCACCGTTCCAATTTGCTTCAAATCCCAAAAGATAATCAAATGGTGGACACTGAATTCTTAGGCAGTTTCCTGTGTAGCTGTAAGGAGATTAACTTAGATGATGCTGTCAGTAAAGCTGATCCTTTCAATTGGTCATTGTCAACTGCCAATAACCAGGCACTGCACTCCTCATCTTCAAGATTCTAGTTTCCTTTGCAACTTCTTGAATTACCACTGCACCGTGTGTTCATTCCCGAGCCAAATGCATTGTATGTTGCTAGTTGTCTCTGTGCTTTATGACCCATTTTCAACTCAAATAAGAAAATTGCTTAAATTTGCTTTTGGTCTAACACCATTTCCAAAGGCTCCGTTCAGTTCACTTCAGTTCAGTCGCTCAGTTCAGTTCAGTTCAGTTGCTCAGTTGTGTCCGACTCTTTGTAATCCCATGGACTGCCGCACGGCCAGGCCTCCCTGTCCATCACCAGCTCCCGGAGTTTACCCAAACTTATGTCCATTGAGTCGGTGATGCCATCCAACCATCTCATCCTCTGTCATCCCCTTTTCCTCCTTCCTTCAATCATTCCCAGCATCAGGGTCTTTTCCAAGGAGTCAGTTCTTTGCATCAGGTGGCCAAAGTATTGGAGTTTCAGTTTCAGCATCAGTCCTTCCAATGAACACCCAGGACTGATTTCCTTTAGGATGGACTGGTTTGATCTCCCTGCAATTCAAGGAACTCTCAAGAGTCTTCTCCAACACTGCAGTTCAAAAGCATCAATTATTCAGCCCTCAACTTTCTTTATAGTCCAACTTTCACATCCATACATGACTACTGGAAAAACCATAGCTTTGACTAGATGGACCTTTGTTGGCAAAGTAATGTCTCTGCTTTTTAATATGCTGTCTAGGTTAGGCATAGCTTTTCTTCCAAGGAGCAAGAGTCTTTTAATTTCATGACTGCAGTCACCATCCACAGTGATTGTGGAGCCCCCCAAAAATAAAGTCTTTCACTGTTTCCATTGTTTCCCCATCTATTTGCCATGAAGTGATGGAGCTGAATGCCATGATTTAGTTTTCTGAATGTTGAGTTTTAAGCCAACTTTTCACTATCCTCTTTCACTTTCATCAAGAGGCTCTCCAGTTCTTCTTTGCTTTTTTCCATAAGGGTGGTACCATCTGCATATCTGAAGTTATTGATATTTCTCCCGGTGATCTTGATTCTAGCTTGTGCTTCATGCAGCCCAGCAGTTCTCATGATGTACTCTGCATATAAGTTAAATAAGCAAGGTGACAATATACGGCCTTGACGTACTCCTTTCCCAATTGGAACCAGTGTGTTGTTCCATGTCTGGTTCTAACTGTTGCTTCTTGACCTGTATACAGATTTCTCAAGAGGCAGGAACGGTGATCTGGTATTCCTATCTCTTTATGAATTTTCCACATTTTGTTGTGATCCGCACAGTCAAAGACTTTGGTGTAGTCAATAAAGCAAATGTTTTTCTGGAACTCTCTTGCTTTCTTAATGATCCAATGGATATTGGCAATTTTATCTCTGGTTTCTCTGCCTTTTCTAAATCCACCTTGAACATCTGGAAGGTCACGTTTCATGTACTGTTGAAGCCCAGCTTGGAGAATTTTGAGCACCGAGCAGTTTGTTGTGATCTACACAGTCAAAGGCTTTGACATAATCAATAAAGCAGAAGTAGATGTTTTTTTCTGGATTTCTCTTTCTTTTTCTATGATCCAAAGGATTCCATAGTCTAAAATACATATAAAATAAATAGCAAGTAATAATTCATTAACAAAAAAGATAAAACAAGAAATGCACATTAAAATGAAATATAATGCCATTTATTTAAGAATGTATTCCAGTGTCAAATGGCAATGTTCAACACTGCAAAACAGGTTACTTCTGCACCAACTTAATAGGAGATCTCTCAGGATGTATATAAAACATATATACAAAAATGACAAAAATGCAAAAGCTCACATACAATAGAAATATTTTGCATATCACCTAGTGTTCCTCAAAAAACTAAATTAATAATTGTGTTTTATAAGTGTTATGATTGAAGGACAAGCAGCTGCAGGTTAAGGGAACAATGTACAAATAAGCACAAGAGAATGATCAATATGAATTTAGCCTAATGATTATATCATTCATTGTGGGATCAGGAATAATGGACTATAATGACATGATAGATAAGGCACATATCTTTAAATATTTAATATTTAAAAATAAACTATAATAAAAACATCACTAGAGGAGGAAGTGGCAACCCACTCCAGTATTCTTGCCTGCAGAAATCCATGGACAGAGGAGTCTGGAAAGCTACAGTCAATGGGATAGCAAAGAGCCAGACACAACTGAGTGACTAACATTTTCATTTTCATGTTAAAACTTGTGGGATATGCTTAAGCAGTGCTTAAAATAGAAAAATATGTGATAGTCTTAAACAAACATTTTTAAAAAGGCTAAAAGTAAATGTCATAAACTATCTCATGAAATAAATTAAGATCAACTGATAAAACTATGCTTTATTTATTTGTATTTATAGGATTATTATAGGAAGTTAGGAAAAATAAAACATTGTGTTATTTTGCTATCAAAATTATCATTCATTGAACTTTATAACTAGTAGATAAATTATAAATATATTAAAGAGGATTGTTTAAAAAAATCTTTTCTCTGTTAGTTATGTCCAAGATGAACTGTATGAAAAGATTCCTCATGTCATTAACTAGCATATATATATTACACATTTCTCTATAAAAAATAGCTCCAAGTTATATCTTTCTCAGGTCATAAAGTGTTGAAAAATTTTTTTTCCTACTAAGGCTTTAGAATCTCTCAGGATCTTTCTCCTATTGGCCTGGCTCTGAAGAAATATTTAATAGTAACTTACTAGAATGTTGTGCTCCTAAAGACCATTATGCTTATTTTTGTAGCATCAGAAACATTCCTATTAAAGTCAGGAACACTCCACCCTACTGGAAACCTGACATTATGTCTCCTCCATAGAGATATCAAGTCATTCAATAAGCAGTACAAAGAAAGAATGAGAAAAAGTTTTTTTATGCAAATGATATTATTGCCTAAAGAGAAAGCTTACAATATTGTCCAGGAAAAAAAAAGTTAAAACTAATAAGAACAGAATTACTGTCAGGAAGGCTAACATATAAAAATTGTAATGTCTTCATCCCAACAATCAGTTCAGTTCAGTCGCTCAGTCGTGTCCGACTCTCTGCGACCCCATGAATCACAGCACACCAGGCCTCCCTGTCCATCACTAACTCCCGGAGTTCACTCAAACTCATGTCCACAGAGTCGGTGATGCCATCCAGCCATCTCATTCTCTGTCGTCCCCTTCTCCTCCCGCCCCTAACCTTTCCCAGCATCAGAGTCTTTTCCAGTGAGTCAACTCGTCGCATGAGGTGGCCAAAGTATTGCAGTTTCAGCTTTAGCATCAGTCCTTCCAATGAACACCCAGGATTGATCTCCTTTAGAATGGACTGGTTGGATTTCCTTGCAGTACAAGGGACTCTCAAGAGTCTTCTCCAACACCACAGTTTAAAAGCATCAATTCTTCGGCGATCAGCTTTCTTCACAGTCCAACTTCTCACATCCATACATGACCATGGAAAAAACCATAGCCTTGACTAGACGGACCTTTGTTGGTAAAGTAATGTCTCTGCTTTTTAATATACTATCAAGGTTATACCATTTATCAAATATGAAAGAAAAAACATATATCATTTATAATTTTTAAAATATTATAATACCCTCAATATTGTCAATACTGAGGAAAAAATAAATAATTTATGATTTAGGAAATATCTAAAAGAAACTGGTTTATATGCAAATGATAGAATCATATTTTAGTAGTAAAATCAGTCCTTATTTGTGCTAAGCCATATCCAAGTCTCTGCAACCCCATGGACTGTAGCCCAGCAAGTTCCATTCTCCACCGGATTTTCTAGGTAAGAATACTAGAGTTTGTCATTTCCTTCTCCAAGGGATCTTCCCAACCCACGGATTGAACCCACATCTCTTGAGTCTCCTTCATTGGCCAATGGATTCTTTACCGACTGAGCCACATGGAAAGCTCCACTTAGTAGTAAAATTGAATAAAAGCAAATACATATGTATTTACATATACATAACCAAGGAACTATAAATAACAGGGAGAAAAAGACTAAAGGGAGACATGCTGCTGATGGCCTCTAAGGGCTCAAGAAGCAAATAAAGAAAGCCTACAGTTTGGTCAGTAATGCTTTAGGTATTTTATTCATAATAATATTACACAGAAATATTACAAAGCTTTTTAATGTTAGGGAGTAGCTGCGCAGGTAATTGTTACATTATTCTCTAATCTTTTGTGTGCTTCTTACATTTTTCAAGTTCCAAAACGATTTGTAAAGAAAGTAAAAGAAAAACCTGTAATAATCACAAACTTCTGTATTTATATGAAGCATGCGTGAGTTATCTCGTTTGCATAAATTGTATATGCACTGTGCAAATATAAAGATCCTGATAGTCTTAAATATAAAAGGAGTGATTTAGAATTTCCATTTCAAATCCTTCAACCAATTAACTGCCTCATTTACTTAATATAAATGGAATTTCAGATTTATGTGATTGAAAAGCTCTTGATAAATAGAATTTCTCTTCAAAAGAGTTTTGGTTTTTCTTCTGTAAATTTAATCTTAGTAATGATTTTTCATTTATCTTGAAAGCATGTAGTTTTAATTTTTATTAAAGAGTTAAAGAAGAATAACATACACGTAGCAAATTATGCATTCAGTAGGTTCCATATTTCTCCTCAACTTTTCAAGTCTAGTGCAACTGCCCACTATAGATGTGAAATTCTTTGGAAAGCTCTTTGGAATTTACTACAGAGCTTGTTTGTGGGTGAAAGTGAAAGTCACTCAGCCATGTCTGACTCTTTGCGACCCTGTGGACTATACAATCTGTGGAATTTTCCAGGCCAGAATACTGGAGTGGGTAGCCTTTCCCTTCTCCAGGGGATTTTCCCAACCCAAGGATCAAACCCAGGTGTCCTGCATTGCAGGTGGATTTTTACCAGCTGAGCCACAGTCCCAAGAATGCTGGCATGGGTAACCTATCCCTTCTCCAGCTGATTTTTAAAGGAATAAAATGATGGTGGCCCCGATTACCAAATCATGTGACACATGTTTACAAAATAATCCTAGAACAATACCACCCCCTCCTCCATGATGTAGACCCATTCAACACCAAGGAAACAAAATGAAGAACTGGCCAATTGATTTTACTCAGATGCCCAATTCTTAAAGGTAAGTACATCCACTGGATGGGCAAAGACTTTTCCCACATGGCAAGAAAAGGCCTTAGGAGTAACAAAGAACTTGCTTCAAAAGATAATCCCACCTTTCAGATTACCTCAATATATACAAAATGATAATGAAACTCTCCGAGCTTTGAAAACTATTCTGGGAAAATGGTTTGGGTCCTCAAGATCATGGCTGAAATTCTGGAACGAGAGCTATGAAGCCTGTTTGTCTGTGCATTCATATGCGTCTCTATGTGTGTTATAGATGTATATTGTCAAAAATTAATTCATAAAACAGTTCTAATTGACTTAGAAGAAATTAAATACTCATATAAATACTCAAAAATACAAAATAATCAGGCCAGCATGAATTTCAGGCTCATGTTACCTGGAAAATATTCAGGACAAAATTGATATCTGGTATGGAAAGTGGTTTAAGATTTTTGGTGTGGTTAAATCAGGCAAAGAGGGGACTTCCCTGGTGGTCCGGTGGCTAAGACTCTGACCTTCCAATGCAGGGGGCTCGGGTTCGATCCCTGGTCAGGGAACTAGATCCCACATGCCACAGCTAAGACTTGGTGCAGCCAAATGAATAAAGAATAAATTTGAAAAATAAATAAATAAATAAATTAGGCAAAGAGTTACACATTATCAGGATTAGTTGGGTAAATGGGTTTGTTAGGAATGGGCTAGGACAAGACTGGATTTGATTTCTCCCTCCAAAGTATTCTTGAAATGCTGCTTTTGACAAACAGATTGAGATAAGTTTCTTTGCCTGTAAGTGATTTGTATTTGCTTTTGAGATCTTTAGGGAGAAAAATCTTTAGGTTAGGAATTAAGTATTGTCTCACAGTGACTTATGATCTAATGTGGCTAAAAACTAACTTTGGGATGTTTTAGAGGGCTCCTAAGTTATCTCAAAGAAAAATACTTAACCGGGGTTATTTGGTATGTTTTTCCTATTCTGTTGTTTTCCTCTATTTCTTTGCATTGATCGCTGAGGAAGGCTTTATTATCATTCCTTGCTATTCTTTGGAACTCTACATTCAGATGCTTATATCTTTCCTTTTCTCCTTTGCCTTTTGCCTCTCTTCTTTTCACAGCTATTTGTAAGGCCTCCTCAGACAGCCATTTTGCTTTTTTGCATTTCTTTTCCATGGTGATGGTCTTGGTCCCTGTCTCCTGTACAATGTCACGAACCTCCGTCCAGAATTCATCAGGCACTCTATCTATCAGATCTAGTCCCTTAAATCTATTTCTTACTTCCACTGTATAATCATGAGGGATTTAATTTAGGTCATATCTGAATGGTCTAGTGGTTTTCCCTACTTTCTTCAATTTAAGTCTGAATTTGACAATGAGAAGTTCATGATCTGAGGCACAGTCAGCTCCTGGTCTTGTTTTTACTAACTGTATAGATGTTTTCAAGAAAATTAGAGATATCAAGGGAACATTTCATGCAAAGATGGGCTCGATAAAGGACAGAAATGGTATGGACCTAACAGAAGCAGAAGATATTAAGAAGAGGTGGCAAGAATACACAGAAGAATTGTACAAAAAAGATCTTCATGACAAAGATAATCACAATGGCATGATCACTCACCTGGAACCAGACATCTTGGAAGGTGAAGTCAAGTGGGCCTTAGAAAGCATCACTACGAACAAAGCTAGTGGAAGTGATGGAATTCCAATTGAGCTATTTCAAATCCTGAAAGATGATGCTGTGAAAGTGCTGCCCTCAATATACCAGCAAATTTGGAAAATTCAGCAATGGCCACAGGACTGGAAAAGATCAGTCTTCATTCCAATCCCAAAGAAAGGCAATGCAAAAGAATGCTCAAACTACCGGACAATTGCACTCATCTCACACACTAGTAAAGTCATGCTCAAAATTCTCTAAGCCAGGCTTCAGCAATATGTGAACCGTGAACTTCCAGATGTTCAAGCAGGTTTTAGAAAAGGCAGAAGAATCAGAGATCAAATTGCCAACATCCACTGGATCATGGAGAAAGCAAGAGAGTTCCAGAAAAAACATCTATTTCTGCTTCATTGACTATGCCAAAGCCTTTGACTGTGTGGATCACAATAAACTGTGGAAAATTCTGAAAGAGATGGGAATACCAGACCACCTGACAGGCCTCTTGAGAAACCTGTATGCAGGTCAGGAAGCAACAGTTAGAACTGGACATGGAACAACAGACTGGTTCCAAATAGGAAAAGGAGTACATCAAGGTTGTATATTGTCACCCTGCTTATTTAAATTATATTCAGAGTACATCATGAGGAACGCTGGGCTGGAAGAAGCACAGGTTGGAATCAAGATTGCCGGGAGAAATATCAATAACCTCAGATATGCAGATGACACCACCCTTATGGCAGAAAGTGAAGAGGAACTCAAAGGCCTCTTGATGAAAATGAAAGAGGAGAGTGAAAAGTTTGGCTTAAAGCTCAACATTCAGAAAACGAAGATCATGGCATCTGGTCCCATCACTTCATGGGAAATAGATGGGGAAACAGTGGAAACAGTGTCAGACTTCATGTTTTGGGGCTCCAAAATCACTGTGGATGCTGACTGCAGCCATGAAAATAAAGACGCTTACTCCTTGGAAGGAAAGTTATGACCAACCTAGACAGCATATTAAAAAGCAGAGACATTACTTTACCAACCAAGGTCCATCTAGTCAAGTCTGTGGTTTTTCCCGTGGTCATGTATGGATGTGAGAGTTGGACTGTGAAGAAAGCTGATCGCCGAAGAATTGATGCTTTTGAACTGTGGTGCTGGAGAAGACTCTTGAGAGTCCCTTGTACTGCAAGCAGATCCAACCAGTCCATTCTAAAGGAGATCGATCCTGGGTGTTCATTGGAAGGACTGATGTTAAAGCTGAAACTCCAATACTTTGGCCACCTCATGCAACGAGTTGACTCAATGGAAAAGAGTCTGATGCTGGGAGGGATTGGAGGTGGGAGGAGAAGGGGATGACAGAGAATGAGATGGCTGGATGGCATCACTGACTCGATGGACATGAGTTTGAGTGAACTCCAGGAGTTGGTGATGGACAGGGAGGCCTGGCATGCTGTGATTCATGGGGTCGCAAAGAGTCGTACACGACTAAGCGACTGAACTGAACTGATTTGGTATATTATGCTAATTGTGATCATTTGTAATTCTGGTTATTGTAACCAAACTTTATTGTAAACTATAGTCTCATATTTGACCATGTCTTTTGAGTCTTTTGTCATTTATAGATATTTCTGTGTACTGGTGCTGATACAAAAAATGCTTCATCATCAAGAAGATACATAGGAAACCTAGGGAACCAGTTATAATGGTTACACATCAAGATGATGGCTATGTAGGGATTTCAGCACCTGTGTACTAAAACAAGGAGCTTCCCTGCTCCTGGGGCCCCTAGATCAGGTATCCAGAGATTTTTACTTCCTGATAGGTAGGGTCAATTCCTCTACTCAACCTTTAAGCAATTACAGATGGACCTTTGCCCTTCCGCTTCCTATAACATTATGGGAGTAAAATCTCTGAGGGGGGAATATAACAGGAGGGAAGGGGGAGGACATAACTTTTGAAAAGAATGACATAGCCCGAGGACACAACATAAAACAATTAGAATCAAGAGGGACCAAGATGGCAGACAAGACTAGACCTTGAGCCTGGATCAGCAAGTGAAATGACACATCCAGATGTGCCATGACTGTTCCAAGGCACTATCAAAAGACCAAGCAGTGGGCGGTGGCCCAAATTCTGGAAATTTCCCACTCATTAATCCTCCCACTCATTAGCATATGAAATTACCAGCCTATAAAAACTAACCACACCACATTTCAAGGCCACACTCACCCTCTGCAATGGCCCACACTCCGTCTGTGGAGGTGCTTCTCTCTGAATCTGAATAAATCCACTTCTTACCTATCACTTTCTCTCTCACTGAATTTTTTCTGCAACGAGACATCAAGAACCTGAGTTTTATTAGGCCCTGCAAACAGGTATTACGGGCTTTGGCTGGGTTTGAGTCCCAGCCATGCGGGTTCAAGTTTTAAGCTGGATTTTGTCTGGGATTGAGTCCCAGCACATGGGTTCAAATCTCAAGCTGAGATAAACAGTTTCACTAGCTTCTGTGGTTTGGACATAAGGTAAGGGGACACAACTGAGTGACTGAACTGAACTGAACTGAAGAGGACCAATTACTTGTTGACATTACTTGATGTAGGAGTTAGCAAGCAGAAAGAAAATTAATTCTGTGTCTTGGTGGGAGAACTTGTGGCCTTGGGTGGCTCACTGATGCTGTCTAATGTTTGGATTTCACTCGAGGGCAAGATTGAGTCTTTTGTTGACCGTTAAGGGATTGATGAACCTTTGTTTCAGTTCATTTCAGTTCAGTTGCGCCCTACTGTGACCTCATGGACTGAAGCTCGCCAGGCCTCCCTGTTCATCACAATCTCCCAGAGCTTGCTCAAACTCAACTCCATCAAGTCAATGATGCCATCCAACCGTCTCATCCTCTGTCAACCCCTTCTCCTGCCTTCAATCTTTCCCAGCATCAGGGTCTTTTCCAATGAGTCAGTTCTTCACATCAGGTAGCCAAAGGATTGGAGCTTCAGCTTCAGCATCAGTCCTTCCAATGAATATTCAGGACTGATTTCCTTTAGGATGAACTAGTTGGATCTCCTTACAGTCCAAGGGACTCTCAAGAGTCTTCTCAAACACCATAGTTCAAAAGCATCAATTCTTAGACCCTCAACTTTCTTTATAGTCCAACTCTCACATCCATACATGACTACTGGAAAAACCATAGCTTTGACTAGATGATGTTTGTTGGTAAAGTAAAGTCTCTGCTTTTTAATATGCTGTCTAGGTGTGTCATAGCTTTCCTTCCAAGGAGCAGTCACCATCAGCAGTGATTTTGGAGCCCAAGAAAATAAAGGCTGTCACTGTTTCCATTGTTTCCCCATCTATTTGCCATGAAGTGATGGGACCAGATGCCTTGATCTTGGCTTTTTGAATGCTGAGTTTTAAGCCAACTTTTTCACTCTCCTCTTTCAATTTCATCAAGAGGATCTTTAGTTCCTCTTCGTTTTCTACCATAAGGGTGGCGTCATCTGCATATCCAAGCCTAGACAATGGTAAGCTGCTAATGCTCACTTTGGCTGAAAATCAGAGGCAAGCTCTATTCAGTTCCTTGGGACACTGTAAGCAAAGTGCCCAAAATTGGATGACTTAAAGCAAGTCATCTGACTTGCTATCTGACTGTGCTGCAGATTAAAAGTCCAATATCGACATGTTGGCAGGGCCTTTTTCCCATCTCAGCCTCTATAGGAAGTTCCTTCCTTACCTCTTCCAATTTCTAGAAGCCCTAGGTGTTCCTCAACTTGTGTCAGTGTAACTTCAAGCTCTGCTTTGGTCTTCACTTGGCTCTCTTCCCTCCGTGTTGTGTCTCTGTGTCTCTTATGCTCTCTTGCAAGGGCACTAGTCATATTGTATTGAGGGCTCATTCTACTCCAACATGACATTATCTTTACCAAGTACATGCATAATGAACATATTTCCAAGTAAGGCCAGATTTTAAAGTTTCAAAAAAAAGCGGGGAGACACTACTCAACCCAGTACACAAGTCTTAAGCAACTTAATTAGATATTAACTTGAAATAATAAGTTCCTCATAAACAAAGAAGAACTGACCCTCCCTTTCCAAATTAATTTCACTTTTTAAAGATTATTTTTAATTCTTGTAGTAATTCAAGATCCCCCCCCTTTCAGAGAATGTAAATTTCATTCACTTTAGATAATTACATCATTGTTATCTTTGCAAGGTTTGGCATGTCCTTAGAAATCAGGGATTCCTTCAATACTATGTCTGTGTGTGCATGTATATGCAGGGAACAGAATTCAGATCTTCTGGGAAATCAATGTTTCATTTTCCTTCGGTTGCCAAAATAAAAATTTTGCAGCAAGATAAATGAAATGACCTGCAAAGGGATGAGAAATAAGTCTCTTTAAGTTTCTTAACCATTCAGATCTGATATCACCCATTAAGTTTCAAAGACTAAAAAGCAAAGTCTATTTATAACAATGGACTGCCTGGGTGGCTTAGTGTTAAAGAATCTGCCTGCAATGCAGGAGACTCAGTTTAATCCCTGGGTCAGAAAGATTCCCTGGAGCAGGAAATGACAACCCATTCCAGTATTCCTGCCTGGAAAATCCCAAGGACAGAGAAGCCTGGCGGGCTACAGTCCATGGGATTGCAAAAGCCTTAGACACGACTTAGAGACTAAACAACATTCATAGCAGCCCTGTAAAGGGATTTTTTCTGAAGGGACACACAAGAAAAACTAGAAATTCTAGGTAAACTTTGTGTTTCCTGAGGTCAAGAGATTAAAAAATCCATAGATAGTGGTGGATCCTGAGTTCAGTTCTCATTTTCAGGGTGGAGAGAGGTCATAAGGTATTAGAATATCAGTAAGAATTACCTGTAATTCAGATTATCCTTGATGTTGTCATCATCACATAACCATATGCACTTCATTCTTTTTAAAGAATAAAGTTCAAATTTCATTTAACTCAGAGAAATTTCCTCAAATGGTATTTTACTTTCTGTTCAGTTCAGTTCAGTTCAGTCGCTTAGTCGTGTCCGAATCTTTGCGACCCCATGAACCACAGCACACCAGGCCTCCCTGTCCATCACCAACTCCCGGAGTTCACTCAAACTCATGTCCATCGAGTCGGTGATGACATCCAGCCATCTCATTCTCTGTTGTCCCCGTCTCCTCCTACCCCCAATCCCTCCTAGCATCAGAGTATTTTCCAGTGAATCAACTCGTTGTATGAGGTGGCCAAATTCAATTCTTTGTTCTCAAGTAGCATATTTCTTTTTAAAATCTCAAGTCTTCAGGGCCCCCAGATATGTCATTATAACTCTCAGTTGCTCTCTATATAATTTCACCTTAAACTATTAAATCACAGCAATTTAAAAACTGTACCTGAAACTTACCTTAAAAAAAAAAAAAACTGGTAAATACCATATTTCATCGTGATGTTGAAGTTTCTAGGATACTTCTGACCCTACTGCTTTTAAGTGTTGCCTTTAAAGGATTGGAAAGGCATAGATGAACTGTCATAACCAAGCATTTATGTAGGAAATGTCTGTGACCTTATAAATTGTTCTTAATCATAATTTACAGATTTGGATACTGAAACACTCTCATAATGCTTTCCAAGTGGTCAGAAATATATACATGTTAGATAGTTTAATAAGTATGGGTCCAAAAACTGATCTCTCTTTACAGACACACACTTTCCATTTATGGATAAGAGAAGATGATTTGGAACGTGAAAAATGTCTTTATTCATAAATCTTCCACCAACATATCCAAGTCTATTGATAACAGGGATATTTGGATGTGTGTGGTACTAATTTATTATGCAATTGAAAGTACATATATTTTTTACATAACATCAAATATAAAATTATGGTTAAGCAGACATGACTCAAAGTTTCCATGTGCTTCAGATAGCATGGTCTGTAGAATCATCTCTGGTAATTCTAACTTCCCCCTCATATATCATGTTCAGTCAATGAGTACAAGTATGATAACTGAGGCATGTGAAGGGATTTGATAACCAAAACAATATTCACAATTAAGGTTTTCTGTGTTTCTCAACCCTTGTTGTGCTCTACAATCAACTGGCAAGATTTTTAAAGTTTAGTGAGTGGAGAAACTAGTGAGTGGAGAAATAAATTGTGGTGTAGATAGTCATACCACAGAATACTTCTCAGCATTTTCAATAGAGCATGAAGAAATGAACTACTGTTACTTTCAACAGTATGATGAATCTCAAAAATCTAATGTGATCTGAAACAAACCTGGTGCAAAAGACTAACAATTCTGGTTACATTTCTATGACATTCTGAAAAAAGTACAACTGTTGGGATACAAATCACTTTAAAATGAGTGACACAACTCAACAAAGTGTGGGAAAATTTAGATATCCAAGTCTCACTTCAAGAAATTAAATTCCATTGTGCTAGAATTCAGGCAAGGGTAATTTTGAAACTTTCCCAGGTGAGTCTAATGTGGGAGCTGAAAACAAAACTCCATCCTGTTCATATTAGAAGCCCCAATCCCTCTTGACTGTGACATTGCAAACCTATGGAATAATGGATACCTACCCAAAATATCAAAGCTACAGGCATCAACTTCTGCTCTATAAATAGAACTATAATACAATTTCCTTTATCAGTGGAGACTTATATATTGATTTATTACTTGATTTGACTTAATGGACTCTCCTTGTGGCTCAGACTGTAAAGAAGCTGCCTGCAATGTAAGAGGCTCAGGATTGATCCCTGGGCGGGAAGATCCCTGGAGAAGGGAGTGGCTACGCACTCCAATATTCTTCCCTGGGAAATCTCATGAACAGAGGAGCCTGGTGGGCTATAGTCCATGGGGTCACAGGGAGCCAGACATGACTAACACTTTCACTTTCAGTTTATTTAATGCATTTATTACTCAACACAATGGTTTCTTTTTACTTTTCCTTTGTGAAGATAACATGCAGGTATTTAACTTCTTTCCAGAGCATTCGTGAAAATGGGTAGCCCATCTCTCCTTACTAAACTGATTTACCTATGATAACACGTCGTTGCTTAGTCACTTAGTCATGTTTGACCCTTTTGCGACCCCATGGCCTTTAGTCTGACAAGATCCTCTGTCCATGGGATTTCCCAGGCAAGAAGAGCGGAGTGGGTTGCCATTTCCTTCCCCTGGGGATCCCCCCAACTCAGCGATTGAACCTGGGTCTCCTACACTGACAGGTAGATTCTTTACTGCTAAGTCACCAGAGAAGCCCATAATTTTGGTTGGATTCAGACTGAGACCTATATGAATCAAGATTTTGATGAGATTACACAAATAGCTAAGGCAAACTCAGCTTGACAAAAAATAGATATTAAGCATCTATTCTTTAAAATGCAAAGAAATAGAGGAAAACAATATAATGGGAAAGACTAGAGATCTCTTCAAGAAAACTAGAGGTACCAAGGGAACATTTTATGCAAAGATGGGCTCAATAAAGGACAGAAATGGTAGGGACCTAACAGAAGCAAAAAATATTAAGTAGAGGTGGCAAGAATACACAGAAGAACTGTACAAAAAAGATCTTCATGACACATATAATCACAATTGTGTGATCACTCACCTAGAGCCAGACATCCTGGAACATAAAGTCAGGTGGGCCTAGGAAGTATCACTACGAACAAAGTTAGTGGAGGTGATGGATTTCCAGTTGAGCTATTTCAAATCCTGAAAGATGATTCTGTGAAAGTGCTGCACTCAATATGCCAGCAAATTTGGAAAACTCAGCAGTGGCCACAGGACTGGAAAAGGTCAGTTTTTATTCCAATCCCAAAGAAAGGCAATGCCAAAGAATGCTCAAACTACTGCACAATTGCACTCATCTCACAGGCTAGTAAAGTGATGCTCAAAATTCTCCAATCCAGGCTTCAGCAATTCGTGAACTGTAACTTCCAGATGTTCAAGCAGGTTTTAGAAAAGGCAGAGGAATCAGAGATCAAATTGCCAACATCCGCTGGATCATGGAGAAAGCAAGAGAGTTCCAGAAAAACATCTATTTCTGCTTCATTGACTATGCCAAAGCCTTTGACTGTGTCGATCACAATAAACTGTGGAAAATTCTGAAAGAGATGGGAATACCAGACCACCTGACCTGGCTTTTGAGAAACCTATATGCAGGGCAGGAAGAAACAGTTAGAACTGAACATGGAACAACAGACTGGTTCCAAATAGGAAAAGGAGTACATAAAGGCTGTATATTGTCACCCTGCTTCAGTTCAGTTCTTTTCAGTCGCTCAGTCGTGTCCGACTCTTTGCAACCCCATGAATCACAGCATGCCAGGCCTCCATGTCCACCAACAACTCCAAGAGTTCATTCAAACTCATGTCCATCGAGTCAGTGATGCCATCCAGCCATCTCATTCTCCATCGTCTCCTTCTCTTCCTGCCCCCTATCCCTCCCAGCATCAGAGTATTTTCCAGTGAGTCAACTCGTCGCATGAGGTGGCCAAAGTATTGGAGTTTCAGTTTTAGCATCAGTCCTTCCAATGAACACCCAGGATTGATCTCCTTTAGAATGGACTGGTTGGATCTCCTTGCAGTACAAGGGACTCTCAGGAGTCTTCTCCAGCACCACAGTTCAAAAGCATCAATTCTTCGGCACTCAGCTTTCTTCACAGTCCAACAATCACATCCATACATGACCACTAGAAAAACCATAGCCTTGACTAGAAGGACCTTGGTTGGCAAAGTAATGTCTCTGCTTTTTAATATACTATCTAGGTTGGTCATAACTTTCCTTTCAAGGAGCAAGTGTCTTTTAATATCATGGCTGTAATCATCATCCACAGTGATTTTGGAGCCCAAAAACATAAAGTCTGACACTGTTTCCACTGTTTCCCCATCTATTTCCCATGAAGTGATGGGACCAGATGCCATGATCTTCATTTTCTGAATGTTGAGCTTTAAGCCAAACTTTTCACTCTCCTCTTTGACTTTCATCAAGAGGCTTTTTAGTTCCTCTTCACTTTCTGCCATAAGGGTGGTGTCATCTGCATATCTGAGGTTATTGATATTTCTCCCGGCAATCTTGATTCCAGCTTGTGCTTCTTCCAGCCCAGCGTTCCTCATGATGTACTCTGAATATAAGTTAAATAAGCAGGGTGACAATATACAACCTTGATGTACTCTTTTTCCTATCTGGAACCAGTCTGTTGTTCCATGTCCAGTTCTAACTGTTGCTTCCTGACCTGCATACAGGTTTCTCAAGAGGCCGGTCAGGTGGTCTGGTATTCCCATCTCTTTCAGAATTTTCCACAGTTTATTGTGATCGACACAGTCAAAGGCTTTGGCATAGTCAATAAAGCAGAAATAGATGTTTTTCTGGAACTCTCTTGCTTTCTCCATGATCCAGCGGATGTTGGCAATTTGATCTCTGATTCCTCTGCCTTTTCTAAAACCTGCTTGAACATCTGGAAGCTCATGGTTCACATATTGCTGAAGCCTACCTTAGAGAATTTTGAGCATGACATTACTAGCATGTGAGATGAGTGCAATTGTGCGGTAGTTGGAGCATTCTTTTGCATTGCCTTTCTTTGGGATTGGAATAAAAACTGACCTTTTCCAGTCCTGTGGCCACTGCTGAGTTTTCCAAATTTGCTGGCATATTGAGTGCAGCACTTTCACAGAATCATCTTTCAGGATTTGAAATAGCTCAACTGGAATTCCATCACCTCCACTAGCTTTGTTTGTAGTGATGCTTTCTAAGGCCCACTTGACTTCAAGGAGTACATCAAGGCTGTATATTTTCACCCTGCTCATTTAACCTATATGCAGAGTATATCATGAGAAACGCTGGGCTGGGGGAAGCACAAGCTGGAATCAAGATTACAGGGAGAAATATCAATAACCTCAGATATGCAGGTGACACCACCCATATGGCAGAAAGTGAAGAAGAACTAAAGAGCCTCTTGATGAAAGTGAAAGAGGAGTGTGAAAAAGTTGGCTTAAGACTCAACATTCAGAAAACTAAGATCATGGTATCTGGTCCCATCACTTCATGGCAAATAAAAGGGGAAACTGTGGAAACCGTAGCTGACGTTATTTTTCTGGGCTCCAAAACCACTACAGATAGTGATTCCAGCCATGAAATTAAAAGACGTTTACTCCTTGGAAGGAAAGTTATGACCAACCTAGACAGCATATTGAAAAGCAGAGACATTATTTTGCCAACAAAGGTCCGTCTAATCAAGGCTATGGTTTTTCCAGTGCTCATGTATGGATGTGAGAGTTGGACTGCAAAGAAAGATGAGTGCTGAAAAATTGATGCTTTTGAACTGTGGTGTTGGAAGAGCCTCTTGCAAGTTCCTTGGACTGCAAGGAGATCCAATCAGTCCATCCTGAAGAAGATCAGTCCTGGGTGTTCATCGGAAGGGCTGTTGTTGAAGTTGAAACTCTAACACTTTGGCCACCTGATGCGAAGAGCTGACTCATTTAAAAGACCCTGATGCTGGGAGGGATTGGGGACAGGAGGAGAAGGGGACAACAGAGAATGTGATGGCTGGATGGCATCACTGACTCGATGGACATGGGTTTGGGTGGACTTCAGAAGTTCGTGATGGACAGGGAGGCCTGGCGTGCTGCGGTTCACTGGGTCACAAAGTGTCGGGACCAGATACCATGATCTTAGTTTTCTGAATGTTGAGTCTTAAGCCAACTTTTTCACACTCCTCTTTCACTTTCATCAAGAGGCTCTTTAGTTCTTCTTCACTTTCTGCCATATGGGTGGTGTCATCTGCATATCTGAGGTTATTAATATTTCTCCCTGCAATCTTGATTCCAGCTTGTGCTTCCCCCAGCCCAGCGTTTCTCATGATGTACTTTGCATATCACAGCTGAGCGACTGAACAGAACTAAACTGAACTGAACCCTTTAAAAAGCATCTAGGGATTTTCACTCTAGTGTGAGAAACAGGACATGCACACTGAGATCCAGAACACAGAGCAGGTGTCCACTAGCACCAGAATCATGGTCTCTACAGTCGAGGGAAGGAGGTAAAGCATCCTTCCATTTGAGCATTAATTCTGCAATGCTCAGAATTGGCTTCCCACCATGTTGCTCCCACATCACATTCAACCACTAAATTAACACCAGCCTGTTAATCTCCTAATCCACTGAGTGTAGATCTCCTAAGCTACAAATCTGGTTATGTGACATCACTCCTGAAATCATCAACAGTGCTTCTTCCCCCACAGGATAAACATCAAATTCCAACATGTCGTATAAAGTCTTCCACAATCTAGGCCCTGCCTCTGGTCTTGGTTTCATTCCAGCTCTGCCCACATTCCCTTCCCCACTTCTCCAATTTATCTATGTTTCAAGTTCAATTAATACTAAATTGGGGTGACTGAAATAAACCCACGCATGTACGGGTATCTTCATTTTGACAAAGGAGGCAAGAATATACAATGGGGTAAAGACAGTCTCTCCAGTAAATTTTGCTGGAAAATGGACAGCTACATGTAAAAGAATGAAATTAGAACACTTCCTAACACCATACACAAAGATAAACTCAAAATGGATTAAAGACCTCAGTATAAGACCAGAACTATAAAACTCTTCGAGGAAAACACAGGCAGAACACTGGATGACATAAATCAAAGCAAGATCCTCTATGACCCACCTCCAAGAGAAACAAACAAAAACAAAAGTAAACAAATGGAACCTGATTAAACTTACAAGCTTTTGCACAGCAAATGAAACTATAAGCAAGGTGAAAAGACAACCCTCAGAATGGGAGAAAATAATAGCAAATGAAACAACTGACAAAGGGTTGCTGCTGCTGCTGCTGAGTCACTTCAGTTGTGTCCGACTCTGTGTGACCCCATAGACGGAAGCCCACCAGGGTCCCCCATCCCTGGGGTTCTCCAGGCAAGAACACTGGAGTGGGCTGCCATTTCCTTCTCCAGACAAAGGGTTACTTTCCAAAATAAACAAGCAGCTCATACAACTCAATGCCAGAAAAACAAGCAACCCAATCGAAAAGGGGGAAAACGACCTAAATAGACATTTCTCCAAAGAAGACATACAGATGGCTAACAAACATGAAAAGATGCTCAACACCTCTCATTATTAGAGAAATGTAAATCAAAACCACCATGAGATATCACCTCACACTGGTCAGAATGGCCATCACCAAAAAGTCTACAAACAATAAATGCTGGAGAGGGTGTGGAGAAAAGGGAACGCTCTTGTACTGTTGGTGGGAATGTAAATTGATACAGCCACTATGGAAGACGGCATGGAGATAACTTAAAAAACTAGGAATAAAACCACCATATGACCCAGCAATCCCACTCCTAGGCATTTACCCTGAGGAAACCAAAATTGAAAAACACACATGTATCCCATTGTTCATTTCAGCATTATTTACAATAGTTAAAACATGGAAGCAAACTAGATGTCCACTGACAGATAAATGGATAAAGAAGTTGTGGTACATATACACATTGGAATATTAACGCAACCATAAAAAGGAACACATTTGAGTCAGTTCTGATGAGGTGGATGAACCTAGAACCTATTATATAGAGTGAAGTGAGTCAGAAAGAGAAAGATAAACATTGTATTCTAACGCTCATATACAGAATCTAGAAAAATGGAATTGAAGAATTTATTTACAGGGCAGCAGTGGAGAAACAGACATAGATAAATAGACTTACGGACTTGGAGAGAGGGGAGGAGAGGTTGAGATGTATGGAAAGAGTAGCTTGAAAACGTACATTACCATATGTAACATAGATAGCCAACAGGAATTTGCTGTACGGCTAAGAAACTCAAACAGGTGTTCTGTATCAACCTGAAGGGGTGGGATAGGGAGGGAGTTGGGAGGGAGGTTCAAAAGGGAGGGGATATATGTATAGCTATGGTTGATTCATGTTGAGGTTTGACAGAAAACAGCAAAATTCTGTAAAGCTATTTATCCTTCAATAAAAAATAAAATTAATTAAAAAATAAAGAACAAGGAAAAACATTAAATTTGGGTGAGTATCATATGCTATCACATATATGTGGAATCTAAAACAAAGGATAAAAATGAACTTGTTTGCAGGACAGACTCATGGAGAATGAACTTAAGGTTGCAGAGGGAGGGTGGGGGTAGGACTGAAAGAGGAAAAGACGGAGTTTCAGATTGGTATGTACACATTGCTGTGTTTCAAATGGATAGCCAAAAAATTAAAATAATAAAGATAATCAAGAAGGACCTACTATAAAAAAGCAATCAAAAAAGAAAATTTTACAAAATTGGGTAGAATAGAGAAGAAAGCTGAGTATTTTGATCATATGTCACTTTCTTCTGTCCTGAGAACTGTGCTATTGTGGAGCTGACTTCATGGGCGGGAGACACATGTATTAGCACAAGGTTTGTACTGAGAAAGACTCCTATGCCTGCTTTAATGATCTCCTGTTGCCATCTTGAAATTTCTAATAATTTCATCTTTGACCTTGTGTTTCAGAAATGACATCCCACTGGAGAGTGGAGCATGTGCCACCTGAGCAGAAGACATAACTGGGATGGCAGTGTTTCCAGAGTTGGGGTCCAGGAGCCCTGGGCACAAGGCAGACACAGCACATTTGATCCCTTGTACTTGTGCCACCTTGGGCAGTCCTGGATACCCTTCTTTCGCTTTGGGATGACATTTTCTCTGCCTGGAATGCACACTTGTAACCCCTTTCACACTTGTCAACTCACCTTCCTTTACCTAAATATTGGAAAAAAATCTATGCATATTCCAAGACTTAACTGAATGATTATTTTTGATAGGAAAGCTTTCTTAAATCCTGTAAGAATTCCATCGTTTCCTTTCTTGAAACACCACTAGTCCTGGCACTTGGCTTCCATGGTGACACAGTCATAAAAAAAAATCCTCCTGCCAATGCAGGAGATGCAGGTTCTATCCCTGGGTCAGAAAGATCCTCTGTAGAATGAAATGGCAACCCACTCCAGTATTCTTGCCTGGTAAATCTCATGGACAGAGGACCCTGGCAGGCTATAATCCATGGGGTTGCAAAGAGTTGGATACAATTTAGCAGCTAAACAACAAGTCCTAGCATTAACCTCTACTCCAGTGTGTATCAGGAATATCACACAAATATTCACAGGTAATTTTACCCTCACTAAATTGTAGACTCTAAAGGAAAGAATGGCTTTTACTATCTGTATTCCTGACACTTAGCACAGAGCTCAGATATCAATGACTCTCAACGTTTAACCACTTGTACTTTTTTTTACCAAATGGGCTTTGTGGTGATGGACAGAGAATCCATAACTAAAAGATCCTCTTGTCAGCTGGGAAGGTTATAGGTGAAGGGAATCTCAGTATATCTGGGGTTTCTAAACTTTCCAACAAGCCACCAACACCGACAAAGATGAGACACAGTTGGTTCTGTAACAATGAGCCTTTTTATATGTTTTCTTCTCTTAGCTTTGCCACTTAGTCTATTTTATGTGAAATTAAACAATGTCTTACATACACTTGGGAGTAGGTATTTTCCCAGATGATTGAGTTTAATATTGCAGTGTTTACTTTCTGGCTTTTTGTTGAGTATTTAAATCCAGGTGTTTACAATATGGGGTTCTTCTGTAATTTTTGTTTTTTCCCAAGTAGATTTTCTAAAGCAGCTAGCGGCATGTATGTAAACAAAATCAAAACATTTGTTTAAATTTTCCTAGGACTTTGCATCTACCGGACTTACAGATAGAAGATGCTTATTTTAGAGTTGGCTGTGAATGATGTAATTGAGATCATATTGCCTGGGAAATGTAAAACAACTGAAATAGGTTTATAAAAGCACATTGATATTACACTGTATTGATATAAAACAGAATAATTATTGATTTCGGGTTAAACAAAACTGAAAAAGGCGTGCGTACATTCACTCCAAGTTGCTTCAGTTGTGTCTGAATCTTTGAAACTCTACAGACTATAGCCTTCCAGGCTCCTGTGTCCATGGGATTCTCCAGGCAATAATAATAGAGTGGGCTGCCATGCCCTCTTCTAGAGGATCTTTCTGATCCAGTCCAACTGGCATCTCTTTTATCTGCTGCATTACCAGGCATTTTCTTTACCACTAGCACCAACTGGGAAGCCCCAAAAAAGGTATATATGAGTATTAATAGAGATGATACATTTTATTGGGCATCTTTCATGAATTAGAATATAAATTTCAAGCCAAGATAATATATAGAGTGTTTTGTGGGTTAAGGAAACCAGACATATTTGGGGACAAATTTGAAATTTCTTAATTATTTAGGCATAAACCGGCTAGATTATTCTCTAATTGTCCTTAATACTGTCTCATCATGACTGGATTTTCTTAAAATATAGTAGTCAAATTGTCTTTTAAGAGAGAGTTTCTGGCTCAGTGTAAAGAAAGGGTAGCACAGGAAAGACACAGGCAAAGGATATATCCTTTCACCTGACTGTGTCAGCAGTCGGTGAGTATGAGGGAAACTTGGACATTATCTAAGCCAGCATATCTTTTAAATTAACTATATGCCACGGCAGGTACAGTGCTGGACACTGGCATATGGCGTAGAATGAAACAGACATATTTCTTGTCTGTGAGTGTCTAGATTTGTATTAAGCAATCATATAATTCTATGTAAAAATGCACCTGGAAAAATACTATGAAGAAAAGTCATTTGATGAAGTGGAAACATGTTTCAAGAGGAGCTGATACAACTGGGAAATCTGGATGAGGGAATCAGATAAAAAAGGAAAACATGTACAAAGAACAGGTTTAAGGGTTAGACTAGAGATATTCCTTGAATAAGGAGGCAGGGGCCTGTGGAAGACAAATTTTTGTCTTTATGTGAAAAGTCACGGGAAGCCCTTGCATTTTAGCAAGAGAGTAAGCTGATCAGACTTGATACATTTTATCTGGCTATGGGATTGATTGGAAATCAGGAGGATTAGAGAAAAGAAAACAAGAGGAGTCTCTATATCAATCCTTGTTTTTCTCAGTGGCTCTCATCTAACCCAGAATCCAAATGGAATGGACTGTGTAAGGGCTAGTATTAGAATATCATATGCTATCACTTATATGTGGAATCTTAAAAATATGATACAAATGACCTTATTTACAAAACAGACTCACAGACTTAGAGAATGAATTTATGTTCAACAGGGAAGAAAAGTGGCGGGGAGGGTAGTTAGGGAGATTGGGATGGACATGTACACTCTGCTGTATTTAAAATGGATAACCAACAAGGACCTACCGAACAGAACAGAGAACTCTGCTCAGTATTCTATAACAACATTAATAGGAAAAGAATTTGAAAAAAGAATGGATACATGGATAACTGAATCTCTTTGTTGTATATCTTAAACTAACACAATGTTGTTAGTCAACTTATTCCAATATAAAATAAAACGTTTAAAATATGCCACACATAGTATTAATTATTTAACATTCTCTTCAGTTGACCTAGAATTGATCCACAACCCTTTGCTGGCAGTGAAAAATATTCACATCTATACTCTTAAAGCAACTCCAAGGACAGCAGAGCCAGAGCTCTGTAAAGTCATGCAGCTGTTCAGTGGAATGTCTCTATCCTACAGGGCAAGGCCCTCGTATAAGAAAAAAAACCAACTCTGAGTGTTCCTAGTTAGCCTTGTGCAGTCTGGCAGCCATGCACAAAGATAGGCCAGCCAGGTTCAAAGAGCATCTGTGTGTGTAGTGGAACATATAGCAATGTCAGCCAGCTGAGCCCTTGGTCACCTTCATATTGTGAATAAGGGCATGCATTTTTGTGTGACTGTATATTTGTACGTCTCACTAATCAAAGGCAACTGGGTGGGAGAAACACATAAGTCATTTCCTAATTTAAAACAGTTTGAGAATCCAAACACTGGAGTTGATCCACTCCCACCCTCCCTAATAAGCTACTTGGAGCTTTCCCAACATAGAGAAACAAGGTAAAATAAGATAACCTTCTGGTAGGTGTGATGTCAACCATCAGGCTTGGCAAGAAGGATGCAGCTCCTTCCTTGCTCTGGATTACACAGAAGCCTTTCTGGGATAAATTACTAAAGATGCTGATAATTTCAACAGAAAACTTACTATAGTATGATTGAGCTTTGGGACATTTTAGTTTAATATGTACATAATAACTGCCAAATTTACCTTTTGAGTCATTCAGCCGTATATTTCTTGTATGAATAGCCAAAATCCATGAAGGTAAGGAGATCCTTTCTCACTTATTTTATAGGAAAGTTCAAGATATGACTCCATTAATCTCCTCATCTTCTATCACCCTAACTCCAAGGACGATACCCATTATTTGAAAAGGAAGTGAAGTCATGCCAACAGAAAGTAAATTTAAAGCATTCTTCTCATATTTAATGGGCTGTAAAATTTCTGGCTAGCCAATGACTAAAGCCTGAAGTCCTACCTTCTATTTTAATTGCTTATGTGATTGTATACCCATATTGTTTTTTAAAATTCATCACAAGACCTGTAAAAGACAAATGGAATGATAACTTCATTAATACATGATATAAAACTTCATTGCAAATGAATACCATGTGAAATCATCAAGAGAAAATGGAATGGCACATTGTAACAATTCCTTAGAAATAAAATGTGAAAAATAAGAGTATCATCATTGCTATAGAAGAATCAATAATCATGTACAGATTGTTGTACTCCCTCTGATTGGGAGATTCCACATCCACGAACTCAACCAACCACATATCCACTTTCACATGCCATTTTATATACGGGACTTAACCATCTGTGGATTTTTATATCCATAGTGTCTCAAAACCAGTCCCCCAAGGATTTAGAGGGCTGACCGTAAGTGTGTGTATGAGAGAGAGAGAGCACATGTGAGCAGATTTTATGTTCAATTTTTAATTATTGCTTCAACTCTCATGGCCTATGTTTTTTAGGTAACCACTCTACTCCTCCACATAAAGCCCCAAACTGAAGCAATCATTCAGTCCATTGTGTTCTCTCCCACATTTTGAAAACTGAGTGATCCAAGAGTAAATGGCACTTGACGTACAGTTTGGTGTTGATACATCATGGTTATCAGTCTCATCTGGAGCCTCAACACCATTTGTCAATCTTGAATCCTGTTGCAAGGACTAGTCCCCCCTTAGCTATTAAAAATTTACCATCAACCTCAAGTCTCTTTCACTCTAAGTCCACCTACTCACTGAGATGAATGAACAGAGCATATCAGGTGGGAGCCATGCCATCTGCTCTTCCAGGACCTGTCTCCTCCTTAATTTTCTCTTACTTTATTATACAGATTCTCCTCCTTCTTCTGCATCTTAAAGGTTGATGGTACCCAGAGTTCTGTTCTCCTCTCTCTTCTTTCTTCTCAGTTATCCCTGGAAGGCTTTCCTGGGAAGCCAACTCTGAGATGGAGTTGAGGGTGCAGGGACTTTATTAGGGTGTGTTCTTGGTCTCAACGCTGGTAGAGGGGAAAGGAGCAGGAATGGGCACAGAGGACTTTGAAGAATTCCAGAGGAGTGGAAAGGACAGGCTTTTATATCCTCTGGTCAGTCTGTCATCAGAGGCTGAGGCCAGCTATTCTGGGAGAGAATACGATCTTACGAGAGGTAGATCTCTCCATTGGAAGAAATTTCTAAAAAGGCTACAGAAGAGGGTGCCAGCAGCCCTCCTAGAGGTTAGATCTTGAACTTTTTATTCATGAAGAAGGATCTGAACCATGTGTTACATCATTGTGTCTGCTTCATATTGCACCCCAATACACACACACACACACACACACACACACACACCCTTAAACACGTATATACACACACACACCAAGTTCTTGTGACTTTACTTTCTGTCTACCTCAAATCTGACCCACTCTACCATGCTTTTATTCTCTTGAACCCTGAAGATGGAAAATATAAGATTTAGGGATTTATTTTCCTGTTCCTCTTTTCTTAAGGGAGAGTCATCCACGATAATGAATCCTAAGTTCTGAGAGAAGCAGGGTCTCAATGAGTGATTTGAGAGTGAGTTCTCGTATTCCAGCTGTCTCTCAAGGCCAGCTCCCTTCCCATATTGACAGGAAACCTCCCATGTGTTTTCTTCTTTCCCTCACCCATTTCAAGTAGTGGACCTGATGCTGGGAAGGCAAGGAGCTCTGACTCATTCAGATGATAACCAAAGGCTAAACTAAGCTAGATACTGGTGGGTCACTGTGCCCTTCAGGTTAGGCAGCACCTGCCCTGAAATTTATCTTGGTTTTTGTTCTGTCTGTCTGAATTGTGCCAATATAATTAAGCCCTACCGCATTTTACCTACCCCCATGCTTGCTTTCTTCTTTTTATTTAATTTTAATATGCTAGGCTTAAACAGGAAAGCGCCTGCATTTCTGCTGCAGGTGACAGGATGATTCATTTCCCAGATGCGTTTATACCTCTTTTATCAGAAAGAAAAAGGGATGCAGAAAAATGCTTTGGAATTACTTTTAGACACTCACTTTCTTCTCCACTCCCAGCCTGTAATTGCTCACCAACACCCTTACTTAAAGAGCTATCCTTCACGAGCACAGCCAAGGGGGAGGCAAGAAGAACTCAACTGACTCATCTTGCACAGGATGAGAATGGAGAGTGGGGCAAGTGTCTACCTGTGTGTGTGAGCTGAATATATGAACAATGGGGATTTTCAGGGTGGGGAGGCTTGGAGGTGAACTGGTTGTCTTAACAAGACTTCTCCACCCAAAAGACCATCCATTCTCCTCCTTGAGATTAATTGACCCCTATGGAATCTGGCAGTGGCAAGCCACTCCAGTACTCTTGCCTAGAAAATCCCATGGATGGAGGAGCCTGGTAGGCTGCAGTCCGTGGGGTCGCTAAGGGTCGGACACGACTGAGCGAATTCACTTTTGCTTTTCACTTTCACACATTGGAGAAGGAACTGGTAACCCACTCCAGTGTTCTTGCCTGGAGAATCCCAGGGACAGGGGAGCCTGGTGGGCTTCCGTCTATGGGGTCACACAGAGTCAGACATGACTGAAGTGACTTAGCAGCAGCAGCAGCAGCATGGAACCTGTGCAACCACTATCTTTAAAAGCAAGTAACTAATGCCTCAATGTTGACTGTAAAAACAACAAAGCAAAATGATGTATGGCAGATTCAACTTTAACTCATCAACTGATAGTTAACTTGCATTCACTTTAAACCTGGCTTTCTCCCAGCTATTGAGGAAAACTTTTTTTCTTAAAGAGAGGATTGATTAGAAGTATCTCATTGCCATTACCTCTGTTATTTAATTCTGAATTCCAGTTCATTATGTTTCTAGGAATCATAAAATGAATAATATTAGTTAGCAGACTTTAAACTACATCTTTCACATGTGTTATTCCTTCTTCCTTGTCAGAGCAATATGATATTTTGGGAAGTAATCATTAAGTTTCCCAAGTTAGAAAATTTAAAACTAAAACCATGTTATATGAAAACAAGGACTCAAGATCACATTAATTAGGAAAGGACAGGGTTAACATAACCTGAGTTTTCTGACTCCTGAGACCTAAATTCATCTAAGAAAATGTGGAGAGTTGAGTTTCTCTAAAATAACAGAGAATAAGTCTGACCAGCAATTCACTCATAAAGAAAGCAAAAAAAAAAAAATTCTGCTTCTAGGGAAAGAGCTGGAGATAATTCATTTAACAAATATTTATGAAGCCAGTTGTGTGTGTCTAGTTATTTTTTCATTGCCCTCCAGTCTTGAGCTGACATCTTTGACAGACTTTTTGTAAAGTCAAGTCCACAGACCATTTGCTCAGAAATACCCCTGAAGCCTGTAAAAAAAAAAAAGTCTGTTGAGTCAGAACCCATGGCGGTAGTGGGTAGGGAGTATGCACTTCATAGATATTCTAGGTAACATGTATTCTGGATGGTAAAGCTTGAAAAATCCTGGTTTACAAATCTTGACTCAGATTGATACTTTTCTCATTTTGAGGAAACAAGCTAAATACTGCCAGAGAAATGAGTATCACTTTCTCTCTCAGTTATTAGCTTTGAAATAACATTTTTCCCTCAAGTAATCTTTCTCCTAAGCAATGAAAATGATAGGGACTGATAATTCAGAATAACAGAATCAGGTTGCTAAGTACAGGAATACTTGGCTGTGTTTGCTAGACAAATCTATGAGGGTGGCCCAACTGTGAGATATTTTTTTTCCTTTGGCAGCAATCCCATCAGTTTGTCTGACTAAAGTTTGTGCTTATGTTTTAATGACTCATCTTCTCCTGCGTTATCCCTTCAATTGCTTGGCAGAATTGCTGCTAGTTTGGAACATCCCATGTCATGGGGCAGGTATTAGATTTTGTGTATGTCTATTTCAAGATGAGCAGATACAAATGTCTAAACTCTTTGCTCTTTTACAGACCTCTCAAGATGACCTAATTTTCTCAACATCTTAAATTTAGAATCAAGACTTCATATTCTTTAATATCAATTTTAACCTTTAAAACCACCATAGAAATAAGTAGTTCAGGAACAAGTATTGACAGAGATGCAGAGTGACAAAATTCTGTATACATCAAGAAGGGAAGACAAGGAGCGCTTTCATTGTTAAGCTTGTGACTCTCTGACCTGTGAATCCTGGAAACCAGGGATCCATTTCCACAGGGTATGAGTCCTTCAAGTTCCATGTAGGGAAAACAAGGGAACAAGAACTTGGACCAAGAACTCAGTATGTGGAACTTGCCTGGCAATCCAGTGGTTAAGGCTCCACATTCAATTCGGGGGGCACGGTTTTGATCCCTAGTCAGAGAACTAAAATCCCACATACCACATTCGCCACCACCCAGAAAGAACTCACTAAGAATGTAAAAACACCGGGTTCTTCCAGTCAATCTGAGACAGAACTACCAGACTGTTTAACAATTGTTCGGTAATATAAGTAATCCTAAGCGTCTTTTTTGCACTATGAAATATGGCCTCTTTTCCACATCAGAGTCCTAGTTAAACACTAACCAGCCTTTTCACTGTTTGAGGTGGGAGGCAAGTTTAGAAGAAAGGGTTGGAAAAGGAAATACAAAAGGAGTTTCCCCAACCCACAGGTTGCAGAATCTTTTAGGGCAAGGAAAAGGAACACTTTCTAAAGTTCTATGTTAAATGCCAGAAATTTACATTGTATCCTGCTGAAAACAAGCATATGTAACCTAAGGCTTCTGAAACTTGCTATTGACATTGAAGTCAAGTAATTCTTAGTTGCAGAAGGCTGACCTGTATAATGTGGGATCTTTAGTAGCATCTCTGATCTCCACTCATTAAACCCCAGTAACTCTCCCCCTTTGTGACAAGACAAAAAGGTCTCCAGATATTTCCAAGTGTCCCCTTGTTTCTGTGGTTTAGTCGCTAACTCATGTCCAAACCGTTGCAACCCCATATCCTTTATCCTTGAGACACATATCCTTTTCCTGTGTCTTTTCTTGTGCTACCCTTTCTTTCATTGATTTTCAGTAACTCAGTCTTGTCCAACTCTTTGTGACCCCTGGACTACAGCATGCCAGGCTTCCCTGTCCTTCACCATCTCCCGGAGTTTGCTCAAACTCATGTCCATTGAGTCAGTGATGCCATCCAACCATCTCACCCTCTGTCGCCAGCTTCTCCTCCTGCCTTCACTCTTTTCCAGCATCAGCGTCTTTTCCAATGAGTTGGCTCTTTCCGTCAGAAAGTAAAGTCACTCAGTCATGTCCGACTCTTTGTGACCCCATGAACAGTAGCCTGCCAGGCTTCTCCATCCATGGGATTTTCCAGGCAAGAATAGTGGAGTTGGTCGCCATTTCCTTCTCCAGAGAACCACTGGATAAACTGGACCAGGTCTTCTACATGGGTCACCCTCCATGTGTGGGGTGTTACCCAGTCTCTAACCAGGCCACATCCTCCCCACAAGGGGTAACTAACTGCTGTGATTCATCACCGTCAGTTCAGTCTTCAATCATCTGGGGTTCCAGTCAGTGTTCTCTTCACACTGTATTAGAGATGAAAACTCTTTACTAAAAGGTCAATGCAGGGCAAGCTGTTGCTACATCTCAACACAAAACAGGAAACAAATTAATATTGAATGCTGCTGCTGATGATGCTATGTCGCTTCAGTCGTGTCTGACTCTGTGCGACCCCATAAACGGCAGCCCACCACGCTCCCCCGTCCCTGGGATTCTCCAGGCAAGAACACTGGAGTGGATTGCCATTTCCTTTTCCAATGCATGAAAGTGAAAAGTGAAAGTGAAGTAGCTCAGTCGATCAACTTTAAATTAAATGCAATTAAATACATTTACCAAATCTATGACTCACAAGCTTTCTCCTGCTGTGGTTTGAGCTTCCTTTTCTCTCCTGATAGTACTTCTCTGGCTTACTCTTTTCCCCTGACCCAGTTGGTAAGCTGCTCCCAACTTTGCTTCTTACCACTATATAAAGAGTATGAATTAGTCAATATAGCTCCAGATTGCTTTCAGAGTTACACTTGTGTCTTATGTTTATTTTACTTTTCCATTTAGTGAACTAAGGTTATCACACTGGGATTCTACATTTTAGAACTTTGAAGTCCCAAATGTTCCCTTATTGGTGCTTCACTGGGTTGTAAATTGTATATTTGTAAGAAAGTCACAAGAAAGCTTTTTCTCAGATAAACTCACAATTCAGTCAAAAAATATATGCGTAGGTATATACATATACATATCAGTGATCAGTGAAAGTCACTCAATTGTGTTCAACTCTTTGCAACCCCATGGACTGTAGCCTGCCAGGCTCTGCTGTCCATGGAATTCACCAAACCAGAATACTGGAGTGGATAGCTGTTCCCTTCTGAAGGGGATCTTCCCAACCCAGGGATCAAACCCAGGTCTCCCACATTGCAGGCAGATTCTTTATCATCTGAGCCATCAGGGAAGCCTATAGATACATATATGTGTGTGTAAGTAAGCAAGTAAGTGTTAGTCGGCCAGTCGTGCCCGAATCTTTGTGACCGCATGGACTGCAGCCCACCAGGCTCTTCTGTCCATGAGATTTTCCAGGATACTGGAGTGGGTTGCCATTTCCTTCTCCAGGGGATTATCCAGACCCAGGGACTGAACCTGGATCTCCTGCACTGCAGGCAGATTCTTTACCGACTGAGCTAATAGTCCTTTTTTATATATGTGTATATATATATATACAGATTATATCACATGTGTTATATATGGGGCTTCTCAGGTGGCTCAGTAGTAAAAAATCTGCCTGCCAATGCAGGATCCACAGACAGCACAGTTTCAGTCCCTGAGTCAAGAACACCCCCTAGGGAAGGAAATGGCAATCCACTCCAGTATTTTTGCCTGGATAATCCCATGGAGAGAGGAGCCTGACAGACTACATTCCATGGGACCTCAAAGAGTTAGACACAACTGAGCTATTGAGAATTCACACACCCAAGGTATATATGAGTGTGTAAGTATATACATACAATTTTATAGAAGTAATAATATTTTTGCATGTATACTTCATGACAGCTACACCTTTGCTCTGTGACATGGAACAATCTGTTGTCTGAATGACTTCAAGTCAGAAAAAGTTACACCAATAAATATCCCATAGGGTATATATTCCTCATGGAAATAATCCAGGATCCTTGATGTTCAAGAAAAGAACCTCAGTCTTAATGCAGTATCTAACAGTGGAGTCAAGATTGAGACTTAAGAATTGCACTGAGCGGGGTGATTTTAGGAAACCTGTTAAGTACTGAAGGCTTTGATGCTTCTCCTCCTATTTTTCTGCTGTGGGTCTCCCTTCTTTATCCTAATGTGAGAAGTCAATCCTGCCTTCCCCTTTACTCCCAGTGTCTCCATCCAGATTACAGTGAGATTAACTGCTGGGCATTTACCTTTTTTAATGTTCTTATTTATTTATCTGACAGCACCGAGTCTTGGTTGTGGTACACAGGATTCTCAGCCTTCGCTGTGGCATGCAGATTCTTTTAGTTGGGGCGGGTGAAATCTTTTTATTTGCAGCATGTGGAATCTAGGACCTCTGCCAGGGTTTAAACCTGGGCCCCCTGCATTGGAAGCACAGAGTCTTAGCCACTGGACTCCCAGGAAAGTTCTTGGCCATTTACCTTTAAGCCAGAGATTCCTGGCTGCAAACTTGGGAGTGGGATGTCCAGATGTCTGGACGTCCAGATCTCCCTATCTGCATGCCCTATAGCCGCCAAAGTTAACTCTTTGAAGATCTTTCTAAACAAATATCTTCTACTGCTCCCATCCCGTAATGCGCATCACCAAAAATAAGTGAAAGCTTTTCAAGATGAATTTTACATAGTTTATGTAATGAAATCAATAAGTAAACCAGCTGAACCCCACTCATCCTCTGGATATTCTCACAGTTCACCCCTTTCCCATAGGAGGTTTTTTTTTACTCTGGTGCAAATTGTTACAACTGTTTTTCCCAGACTCCAGGGTTATCTTCCTTAATCCACCATCCACGCGCTGCCAAACAGTGAACAAACAATAAAAACATATCTTTCCTTTGCTTCAACCCTTCAATGACTTGTCCATGACTTGATAGGCTTGTTTCTCCCGTGGCCAGTCATATGCTCTGTGGCTAAGATAGATATAACACATTTCTCTTCCTGGCTTAACCACAGCAGTGCAGAGTTAATGGAAGGGGCCATGTTATGTTGCCTCTGATAGTATAAAAGGGAAAGGAGAAATACTCTTTTAACAAAATGTTTCACACTTCTAAGAATCAGTCACTCTTGGCCAGATAAAAGATGCTGGAAATGGAGGGAAATGAGTAAACTGGCATTTCTTTAACTCTTCTCCTTGAAGAGATTCACAGCTACAGGGTGTGGAACATCTCAGGTCAGAGCAAGAATGGAAATGGTTAGAAGAGGAGCCCATAGAAGAGAAGGAGCCTTTTGAAGGCATTACTGGAGGGTAGAAAATTAGGGCCTGCTTCAAGGTCCAAGCAGTGGATGAGGATCTCAAGAAGATCCCTGAGATATTCCTGACTCCGTGCCATAGAACACTCAATCTAGTCCACAGCTAAAAATCCATACTCTGTGGTCAACGGTACTCTACGTGTGAAAGACTCACAGAGTATCTTTTGAGGGGGAGGGAATGGTGAGATATGTCATTCTACACTGTCAAGGATAAAGAAAAGGGGTGACACAGTTTTGAAAATATGCCAGAATCATAAGATGTATTTGAAAAGCTTTTCAGGGACTTCCCTTGGGAACCAGTGGTTAAGACTTCACCTTCCAGTGCAGGGGCTGGGAGTTTGATGACTAGTTGGGGAGTTAGATTCCACGTGCCTTGCAGCCAAACAATCAAATCATTAAACAGAAGCAATATTATAACAAAGTCATTAAAGATTTTTAAAGTGGTCTTTAGTCCTGACTCCTGCTGCTTAACACATCTGTGACTGTCAATATATCCTGAACTCCCTCATTCCAGGCCATTATCTGTGCTTCTGCTTGTGTATCCACTTGTACGAAATGTACTGTATTTCACTACTCTAATCTGTACTGCTGAACCCTACTCATCTTTTAAGACTCTGCTGACATGAAGTTATGTCACACCTTGTCTCAGGTTCAATTCAGTATTCTACATTATTCATACCTTGATAAAGAAACACATTGTAATATAATTGCAAGTGGATATATTTATCCCATCCACTAAGTTACAAGTAGATCAAATAACTGAATACTATTCATTTTTCAGCCATCTCCTCCTGGCCTGTGTGCTCAGTTGTGACCCACCCTTTGTGACTCCGTGGACTACAGCCCTCAGGGTTCTTTGTCCATTGAATTTTCCAGGCAAGAATACTGGAGTGGGTTGCCATTTCTTCCTCCAGGGCTTCTTCCCGACCCAGGGATCGAACCTGCATCAGCAGGCGGATCCTTTACCACTGAGCAACCTGGGAAGGCTCTACCTTCTCCAGGACCCACTAGTTATTCAGTATTTATTGAAAAAAAAATACTAATATGCATTTTGGTTGTTTTTCTTAAAATAAATAAATGATAGTTTCTTTTCTTTATCAACTAGTTTGACTTTTTGGTGTCATAGCAGGGAAAGCTTTTCTGGAACCCCTAAAGTGTCATCATGATACAGATCCATTGTTGGAAAGTAGAGTTCTAGAAACTTCAAGTGTTCTTCAAGAGACATTGACTCTCTAGCTGAAGCCAGGTCATCCTGAGACACTCATGATCCCCTGGAACATCTGCCAAAAGTACACCTGAAACTGGATTTTTGCCACAAATGCAGCATGTGGTTTCTTGGGTATGATTTAAATCTTTGATATACTAAGGGTGAGTCAAGTGTAAATAACATTACGAAATGTGGATGACTTCAAGGAAGCATTTGTTTCCAGTGTCTTTGTTCTGACAAGCTACAAACCTCAGCAGAACTAAGTTATTTATGTGAAAAATATAACTTCTAGTCCATAGTAACAGTGGTTTTTTAATGTTTCTTTGTAAAACAAATTTATTTGTAAACTTTCTAATAACAGCCCTGACACTACTTTTTTCCTAATCTATATCATGAGCCCTTGAAGGCCAGTTTCAGATTCCACTTAAATATTTAAATATGGGTTATATTGGATTATGTTTTTTATACACTGGTGAATATCAGCTATTATATTAAAGTTGATCCAGTCCTATTCATCAGCTGCCTTATATGGGTTGAAGGTTTTTGTGGAAGAGATCATGAATCCATGAACAGAGCAAGCAATCTATATAATCCATCCTCATATCATTTGAAAATTTATAACTTAATAAATAGCAACCTAGTTTAAAACATTGGAAGGGAGGTCAAAATGAGAATTTCTCAAGTGAGATTCAGTCATGACATTAAGGCTTCCCAGGTGGGACTAGTGAAGAATCTGCCTGCCAATGCAGGAGACTCTAGATATGTGGGTTTCATCCCTGGGTCAGGAAGATCTCCTGGAGGAGTAAGTGACAACCCACTCCAGTATTCTTGCATGGAAAATTCCATGGACAGAGGAACCTGGCAGGCTACCAACTATGGGGCCACAAAGAATCAGACACAACTGAGCAACTCAGCACACACATTAGGGTAAAAGGAGAAACAATGTTGATCTCCCACTCACTCTGCTTTGATTCTCAAATATCAACTTTGAGGATTTTTCTGAAAGGCCTTGACAACATTACAACTTAGATGTTTGCAACATTATAATTTGCATGCATGCTCACTCATACTATGTAGCAGGTAGTTTCCCAGGAGCTGAGAATGCAGCAGTGAACAAAACAGACAGACATCCATGGAGTCTGAATTCTAATATGGAGTATCATAGAAATAAATAATGACTTCTGGCAAGTGCATTTAAGAAAACAAACACAGTGATACATAAAGTATTACTTAGAGCAGAAAGAAAGGACTGCACATCAAACAAGATTCTGAAAAGGCCAAGAAGGTGACTTCTGAGCTCAGATCTGAAAACTGTGCAAGCAACAGTTGCTAAAATGAATTTGAAGAAGAGGAAACAGAAAACACAAATGGGCTAAAGAAGAGTTAAACTTAGCAGAAATAAATTCACAACGAGTGAATCTTAGTGATCAGGAACAGATGGGCATTGGCCAGGGCACACAGGGATTTATGGATTAACAAAGGAAACTGGATTTTATGAGAAGGCAAGAAGCTATTGGCAAGTTTTAAACCATAGAATGGCTTACTCTTACTAAGCATTTTTGAAAGATTGCTGTTCTGCTAATGTTAAGCTCCAAACAGAACATCCATAGCAATAACATTTTACTTAATTACTTATTTCTGGCTGGCTAATTTGCTAATCCATAGCACATCAAGGGCAATTAGCAGCTTTAATTGTGGCTTAGTTTTTAAAGGCTATTTTGTTTCTTATTTTTATTTTTAGTCATCATCATAATCATTAGGGCCATGTATAATTATTAGGGAATTCCTTCTATGTTGCCAAAAACCGAGTTCTAAATAACTCTAGCTTTACTGTACTTTTGTTCCCCAAATATTGGCCTTAATAGCCATAATATTTTAATTATATATATTACAGATTCCCTTTTTTGCCTATCAAAGGATGTTAATTTTTTTATATAAACACAAACATGTTTTTGAGCTAATGTAAATTATTTGAAGTTTTACAAAATCCTTTAATGATGATTGACCACTGGAAATACAGAGATAATCTCTGAAATCTCCAGAACTCATATATATATATATATATATATATATATATATATATATATATATATATAATGAAGTTGCTCAGTCGTGTCCGACTCTTTGCGATCCCATGGACTGTAGCCCTCCAGGCTCCTCAGTCCATGGGATTCTCCAGGCAAGAATACTGGAGTGCGTTGCCATTTCCTTCTCCAGGGGACCTTCCTGACCCAGGGATCGAACCCAGGTCTCCCGCATTGCGGGCAGACGCTTTAACCTCTGAGCCACCAGAACTCATACTGAGCAATAAATTTAATTCAATGAAAAATAATTGACTGAGCAATAGTTTATATACTTACATGAAGAAATATTAAGTATATTTTTTAGAAGAAATACCTGTCAAGTTCTGAAGTAAAAGATATTGCTCTTTCTCTGCATTTGCTTGTTTTTAGTTTAAAAAATATTTCATACTTGCTATTAGAAGTAAGGAAAAACTAGAAAATGATCCAGGTACGGAAGGGAAAAAATACTACTACTACATCAAAGATACTTTCTTAAAACCTCAGTCACCTAGATCACTATTTTCTATAATAGAAAAGAAAATTACAGAGAAAAAGATCTCAGGTTATTTGTTTTGACTAATGAGTGTCATTCTCCAAAGAAACAGAACCAATAGGAATTGACTCAGGAGAATGGAGGCTGACAAGCCCCGGGATCTGCAGTTGGTAAGCTGAAATTTTTTAGTTCAGATCTTAAGGATAGGAAAAACAGATGTGTCAGATAAAGATTCTTTCTTACTTGAGGGAAGGTTAGCCCTTTAATTTTATTCAGGTCTTTACCTGAAACATTAAGCTCATCCCAAAACACAATTGCTGAAACACCCAGATTAATGTTTGATCAGATATCTGGGCATTTTGTGATCCAGTTCAGTTAACACATAAAATTATTCATCACAGGTGACTTTTAAAGCTTAGGCCAGGATTCAAGTATCTATTCATCCTACCAATATTTATGGGTTCCCTGATAAGCATCAGGACTACCCTAGATTCTAGGGATCCAATGAGATGAAAAAAAAAAAGATCTTTGACTTCAGTGGCCCTTGAGAAATAGGAAAATGCAAATATAAACAAAATTCAGTGAGATAGTTGCCAAAGGGATGGGGTTGGAAAGAGAGGGTGGGGTCAACAAGTACTGATTGGGTGTTCAAGAGATTTAACTTTAAAAAAATAAATAAGTGAACAAATATAGATAGCATGTTTAAAAAATAAATAATAAAATTTAGAGAATGGGATGAATTGGGAGATTGGGATTGGCATATATATGCTACGGATACTATGTCTAAAATAGCTAACTATTGAGAACTGACGGTTAGCACAGGGAACTCTAATCACTGCTCTGTGGTGACTGAATGGGATGGAAATTCAAAAAAGAGGGGATATATGTGTACATATTGCTGATTCACTTTGCCATATAGTAGAAATTAACAGAACCTTGTAACACAACTATGCTCCAATCATTTTTTTTTTTTTAAGAAAAGAAACAAGACCATGTTGGGAACAATATTCTTAGATAAGGAAAATAAAGTAAAATGTAGAGAATAGCAATGAGATTACCTGCAAAAAAGGGCATAAGGATCCCAGAAAGAGGAAATGTCCTGTCTACAGAAATATATAGGATCATAAAGGACACAGTGGGGAGTGCAAGTGGGAACCAAAAGGAGTTTCCTGTTGCTGTTGTTGTTCAGTTACTAAGTCATGCCCAACTCTTTGTGACCCCGTGGACTGTAGCCCACCAGACTCCTCTGTCCATGGGATTTCCCAGGCAAGAATACTGGTGTGGGTTGTCATTTCCTTCTCCAGGGCATCTTCCAGAACCAGAGATCAAACCCATCTCTCCTGCATTGGCATGCAGATTCTTTACTGCTGAGCCACCAGGGAAGCCCCAAGAGAAAACCCAGTGATTGGGAAAGCCCACGTGACCGTGGGAGGGTATGTCATAAAAGACTGTGTGCAGTGAGCATTGCTCTTCGATTGTTACCGCAAGCCAACAGAGTTTTCTCTAGATGAAAGGCAACTCCCCAGTGCACAAAGAATCTTATTCCATTTTCAGAAAACTTTACCTAATTTTTCCTTGAATTTTGCCAAAACCATTTTTTTGTTGTTGTTGCTGCCACCAATGATAGCTCAGTTGGTAAAGAATCTGCCTGCAATGCAGGAGACCCTGGTTCAATTTCTGGGTTGGGAAGATCCACTGGAGAAAGAATAGGCTACCCATTCCAGTATTCTTGGGCTTCCCTTGTGGCTTAGCTAGTAAAGAATCCACCTGAAATGTGGAAGACCTAGGTTCGATCCCTGGGTTGGGAAGACCCCCTGGAGATGGGAAAGGCTACACACTCCAGAATTCTGGCCTGGAGAATTCCAGTTGCAAAGAGTCCTACAGGATTGGCGACTTTCACTTTCAATTATTAACATTTATTCTGTCTTGAAACGACTTGTTTTATCGAACACTGAGCCTCCAAATTCACATCATCCCTCTTTTATACATCCATTAAAGAAGCACCATTCGTGTCAAGCACAGGTAGATTATGGTAGACAGAACATACATGGGCCTTTCCTTTGGAAGCTGAAAGTCTCCTAGAGAGGAAAGAAAATAGAGGATAACAAACTTTTTAATGTGAATTCTGCAATGAGTACAAAGTATAGCTATGACTTGGTTATCAAGGCTAAAGTCAAAATCAGCCCAGAAAAAAGCACCCCAGAGTAACCTATGGAAATCTTAGGCTATTTTATCTTACCAAACCAGTGACACAGTTGCTAAGGTCCAAACCAACTCAGAGGCCTGCATTAAAGTACACAGAAACCCATGGTCTTGTCCAGGCATATACCTATTATTTTAACTGTCATCTCTACTTGGAAACAAGAAATAAAATTTAAGTTCTTTCTTGACTTCATAATCTGACTCATTCATTAATTGCCCCTATTGGTTACCATTAATTGAACCACTCCCTTTGCTGCATTTTGTTTATTTGACTTAATAATTATATCTGAGTCTCTACTTACGCCAAGCAGTGGCATAAGAGAGAAAAATAAGGTTTGTTACAGCATTCTGCCTCTAGGCAATTTCTCCTTAGAACTAAATGGGAAACATAAATTCTATAACTGAAATGAGATGAACTCATTTGCTTACCTGAAGACCAAGCCATTTTTCTTCATGCCAACTCCACCCAGAGGCTCCCAGTACCCCTACACTCAAACAGAAAGTAGCCGATGTGCACCTCTTGTCTTCAGTGAATTACAACCAATGGTATTAATGTGGAAAGGGTGAAGATAAATAAAAGAAATCTAGAAGCTGGAAGCTGGTTCACACCCACCAACCTCTGGTCCAATTCTCCTAGTTGGCCCCAGCATTAAAAATATTTGCAAGCTTCAGTAATTATAGCCCAAACAATTTATTGAGGCCTTTTCTTATTTGCATGACACATACAGTCAGATCTTCCCACAAAATTTTTCTCCTAGTTGTCTTGCCATTGTTGTATCCTAGCCATTACCATTTATCACCCTGCATTAATCCCACACACACTTCAAGCTGCCTGGTCCTCAGTCCTCTCTGATTTAGAAAATCTCCACAGCATCCATTCTCCTGCGTGATATGACTAAGACTCTTTACAACTCCTGGTGAGCTAGGGTCTTCTGTATCATTACCATAGCAAGAACAAACAAAGGTTGAAAAGGAGACTAATGTTTGGGAGTGAATGCTTTTAACAGAGAAAAAGCTTTCACACTGTGAATTACAATAGATAAAACACTGAATACCTGAGTTTTGGCTTCCATTTTGCATTTAAATATCACTTATTTTAAGAATACCTAGACATTTAAACTATTCTAGAAATTGAAGTTTTTAATTCTAAAATGAGAAAACTCAAATACAGCTAGCAGTTAAACTTAATTAACTGTGTTTAATAGGAGTTCTTGAGCTCAGAATGAACACATATTAATCCATTCATCTATTTAGCCATCCAAGTATTAACTCATTCAAAAAATATATATTTAGAATCAACTGTACTACTCTATTCTAATCACAGTCTCAAACATGCTGGAAAAAAGTGGTTTTTATTTTCTCATCAGATTGGATGTATAAGCCATAGAAAAAGGTAATATAAATTTTAGATGCTTAGGAATAGAATAAATGCTATCTATTTCTGGAATCAAACAGCAGAGTTTTATGGCTTTATAATCTCATTCATTCTTTCATTCAATAAATGTATGTTGAAATCCTGCTATCTATATTGGATGAGGCCCAATTCCTACAGAAAAGACTAATTATTTGAATAGATAGTAAGTGGGCTTCCTTGGTGGTTACCTAGGAACCACCTACAACAATGTGGGAGACCTGGGTTCGATCCCTGGGTTGAGAAGATCTCCTGGAGAAGGGAACAGCTACCCACTCCAGTATTCTGGCTTGCAGAATTCCGGGACTAGACAGTCCATGAGATCGCAAAGAGTGGATCACGATTGAGCAAATTTCACTTTCAATAAGTACAAAAGTTTAGCATGGTTGCTCACAAGATGTCAATGGATGGACACAACAGATTGGTCAATTGTCACTTTGCAAAGAAGTGGAAACACTGTCTTTAGGCAGTTGGGACTTGCTGAAGACTTTTATGGAGAAGGAGGTTCTAGTTGGGTTATAAAGATCTTCTGAAGCAAGTATGAAGAATGAGATAGAGGACTGGATTTTATTTTGTGTGGGGAAGGAGTTAAGGGAAGAGAAGCCAAGGAGACTTCTTCAATGGGCCATATGAGAGATGACAGTCTCAGCCATGCTCCTGCTGAGGCTATGAGATAACAAGAAAGTAACCCAACGGAAAGAGAGTGTATGTCTCCATCAACATGTAAATTAAAACCCTAAATACAACTTAACTATGTAAATTTAGGTGTTACCATGATATAGGCAAACATAAGTTTGTTAAGGGTCAGAGGTACTAGGCAGTAAAATCCAGTATTTCCATAGTATCCACTATGTGTCTAAATGCTATGCACAGTTTAATTTTCTGAGATTAAATTTACAGGTTAAATCATTTCAATAATCTTAGAAGAAGCTACAATTTCTTCCCCATTTTACAGATGAATAAGCAAAGAAAGGTTAAAAAAAATATTTCAAATCTCTGAGCTACTAATAATAACTGCTGGATTTATAATCCAGGTATGCCACCACTCTTGGATTTAACCATAAGTGGCATTATTGTTAGTATCATTGAATCTTTATTGTAGTAATTCCTGACTACAATATGTGACATCCAATGGTACAGAAGAATCATGCTGATGTTTGGGAATTCTCCTTCTTTATTCCATAATCTCATCCTCTGTAAATACCTTTGATTTTGATTGTTTCTATTCTTACAGTGGTTCTCCTCATCATTTTGGATAGTATGCTTATTAACACTCTTGAATAAAAACAATACCCATTTTGGCCTCACTGTAATAGATGATCATTTAAATAAAATGTGCTGAACTCTTATTCTCCATCGCTAGCGTCAGTGTTTGATAGTGATCCTCTTCGTTTTTATATGGACACTTTATGACATCACTAATATATGCAAGTCCCTATTTCTTATTCTATAGGATTTTTATGGCTTACATTGACATATCCACATTTCTTAAGATGAAGTTTTCACTACTCTTACCCTCTCTTACTTCCCTTGCTCTTTCATCTCCCATCTTGACAGTTAAATTTTTCCTTTTTTATGTAATAAACTTTACCATCTTTTACACTCTATTCTGCACTCACAACCAAGTTGGTCATGATTTTTCTGTAGAATGACTCTAGAGATTTAGGGCATATAAGCAGCTATATTATTATGATGGTACAGGTAATGTTATTGCCTCAATTACTATATTAGAATTATCTCAGAAATTTAATGTTGGGACCTCTTTTAAAGCTGGAAGAAATGATCCTCATATAGAGGTCAAGTTGATTTTATTTTACTATACCAAATCATACCACATTTTAATTTGCTTCTATGTAAAATTCCATTGGACTGCAAGATCAAGTCCATCAATCTCGGTTAATTCAAGTTGATGTTTGGTAGAAATCAACAATACTGTAAAGCAATTATCCTTCAATTAAAAATAAATTTAGGAAAAAAAAAAACAGTCAATCCTTAAGAAAATCAACCCTGAATATTCATTGGAAGGACTGATGCTGAAGCTAAAGCTCCAATACTTCGGCCACCGGATACAAAGAGCTGACTCATTGGAAAAGACTTTGATCCTTGGAAAGATTAAAGGCAGAAGGAGAAGGGGACAGCAGAGGGGGAGAGGTTTAGACAGTGTCACCGACTGACTCAATGGACGTGAATCCGAGGTAACTTGAAGACCTGGTCCTCTTCCCCGTTTTTCATCAGCTCATCTCCCATCTTGGATTCTGACAGCATTCAGCCCTTCCTCCGCTTCACTCTGTGGTCAGGAAATCCTGGCAGTGCTGTAGAGATCTGTCTTGAAATAACTACACACCTCCATCTGACTCTTCTATGCTTGCTCAGGCTTGAGGGTTTCCATGAAGCTTGCTAGATTCTAAGGGATTTAGGTAGAAACGATATAAAACCCTTTTCTGTTTTTGAGCTCTCCAAACTCTCTGGGAAATCTATCCTAATATCTGCCTCTTGCTGCCACTCAGGAATTTGACTTCAGAGGAAAGTAGAGAGCAGGAGTCCTTTTATCAGGGATCAATATGAGTGATTTACTGTCCTGCCATTTTTTTTTTTTTTCCTGAACAATAACCCTTTTTCCCTAGCCCAAACCATTTATATCTCCATTACAGTTAGAAAGACCCATTCTCAGTGATTCTTCCTAGTCTTTCTTTCAGGCCAGCATTTCAATTAGTACCTTCTTTTATTTCCCTTTGTGTTTTCCTTTTAATCCTATCCTGTGCATAGACTATGCTTTAGACCAGACTTCTCTGAAAACTGATTCTTCAAATGGATTCCTGGTTATCCATATGCCACACTCCAGGGATGTCTGAATTTCAGTTCAAACTCAAGCTGGATAATTGTTATATGGACTACTCTTTACCTTGGTATTTTACCACATACTTTGCCTGGAGAATCCCAGGGACAGGAGAGCCTGGTGGGCTTCCGTCTATGGGGTCATATAGAGTCGGACATGACTGAAGTGACTTAGCAGCAGCAGCAGACCTACACATTTCCTAAAGCAAAACTGGATGATCAAAAATATTTTCAAAATCGTATATGATGTAAACTGATATATCTTAAAGGCTCAGCTGCAGATATAAAATTATTTTGAATTTCCACCTCATCTCAAGATATTTGTAGACAAAAATGTTAAAGGCACTCATGTCTATTAAATCTAACTTCAGATCTCCCATAAATTCTGGGGCATTTATCTGAAGTTCCATGGGGTTTAAGCCATGATTTTTGCTTCAGATCTACAGTAATATGCTAAAGAAAAAAGCTCCTAAAAGATTCTAAGGAGGCAGCATTCTGCCACCAAGGAAGTGGCTCCCATGAGTTTCGAACTTCTGTTCTCTAGTGGCCCTTAAAGGCCATCAATCCTCAGGGGGCCTGCATTTACCAGATATTTTCCCCCATTTGTTTTCTCCTCTCATTGAAAGAGCATTTAAATGGGTTAAATATGAGTTGTGGTTATATTTAAATTGATTTCTAACAGTTCTCATTAAAGTTTAAAATATCTTCTAGAAATAAGAAAGTACCTATTAGCTGGTATTTCATAAATTTTTAAGACAGATGAATCTTTGAAGCCCCTTAGCTTTATGCTTAAAAATATCAAGAACTATTTTATTATGTTTATGTGCTGCCATACAATAACTTTTTCATAAGAAATCCTTAAGAAATCCTAAGGGATTTTAAAATGAAAGATCCTTACAATTTGGAATCATTAAGATCTAAATACAGAAAGTTTACAGACTATATAGGGCTTCCCAGGTGGTATAGTCACAAAAAATCTGCCTGCTAATGCAAGAGACACAAGTTTGATGCCTAAGTCTGGGAGATGCCCTGAAGAAAGAAATGGCAATGCACTCCAGTATTCCTTTCTGGGAAATTCTATAGACAGAGGATCCTGGTGGGCTGCAGTCCATGGGGTCACAAAGGGTCTCCCACAACTGAGCACTCACACATGCACTGGCTCTTTAACGTTTTAGGTTTTGACTGATAATCTGATACCACTTTGTTTCAAGCTTCATGGGTTCATTGACTACTAGCCAGGTTTAATAAATGTAATTTCACTTGAAAATATTGAGTACCATGAAATTATTACCTTGATGATTTTTAACTTATTTGTATCTATAAAAACTTCTGACAGTTTTTATACAACCCATGTTCATTGAACAAAACTGTTTTCTGGGTACAATATACCACATTCCTTTTAGTTAATATTATATTTTGAGAGATTTTCCCATTTCAGGTATAATTCAGAATGAAAAATTAACTAAGCAATAAGCAAAGTTTCTTAGTATGACATACAAAATAGAAGTTTGCAAATACTTGTTCATTTACTTAAAGATCACTTATTCTCTAAAAGTGACAATAAAATTTAAAAAATAAGAAGTCAGATCTATTTTTATAAATATGCATTTGATAACTAGATAGCCTATAGAGTAAATGATCCTGACTTAAATGAAAATTTAGAGAATCAACAGTTTTAATGCTTAATGTCACCCACAGGAATTTCAAATTAAAGTTCTCAAAACTTTTCATAATTTATTTAAGAATCAGATTAATTATCACACCAAGAACAAGAGTAATGAAGCTCAGAGCTTACAGATTTGTCATAATATAAAAATAGTTCCTAAAAAAATATACTTGTAATACATTTTGGAGAATATAGGACTAACTTACTATAATGTTCCACAATATAATTTTAGAAAGTTAACATCTAGGAAAATTAACAGTTCCAGAAGCAAGTTTGTTGTATTAAGAGGTTTCTATGAAGGTTAATTTTATGTATCAATTTGACTGGGCCATGGGATGCCCAGATATTTGATCAAACCTTTCTCTGAGTGTGTCTGTGAAGGTGTTTCTGGATGAAATTAACATCTGAATATATAGACTGAGTAAAGCAGATTGCCCTAACCAAGAGGGTGGGGTCTCATTCAATCTATTAAGTCCTGAATCAAACAAAAAGTCTGACCTCCCACTCTGGTTAAGTGGGCTTCCCAGGCGGTGCAGTGGTAAAGAATCCACCTGCCAATGCAGGAGATGCAGAAGACGCTGGTTGGATCCCTGGGTTGAGAAGATCCTCTGGAGGAGAGCCTGGCAACCCACTCCAGTATTCTTACCTGGAAAATTCCATGGACAGAGAAGCCTGGCAGTCTACAGTCCAAGGAGTCACAAAGAGTCGGACATGATTGTTTACACACAGACACACACACACACTTTTAAGGGAGAATTCCTCATACCTGACAGCTTTCCAACTAAAGCATCAGTTTTTTCCTGTTTAATGCTCCCTCCTCTACAGGAAAGCATTGCTTTCAGTAATAATTACAGAACTAAACTAATAAAATGATATCCAGAGAAGCAGTGTAGACAGTAAAATATTTCTTTTATTGAAATTTGCATAATTAATTATGTTGCTAAAAGTAAAATAAATTAGAATAAAGTGATTTTTTTCAGTATAAAAACACAATTATTTATTCAGTAGTTTTTATGTCTAACTAGCAGTCTATGGGGTCACACAGAGTCGGACACGACTGAAGTGAATTAGCAGCAGCAGCAGTTTGAACACTGATCTTCAGGGGACAGTTCTATGTAAGCTATATAAATAATTGTTCATTAACTTTATTAGTTAATATTAGTGAAATATAAGCTATTTACAGTAGAAGCATATGCTAAACTTCTGCTAATATAAGAGAAGGAAATGGCAACCCACTCCAGTATCCTTGTCTGGAGAATCCCAGTGATGGAGAAGCCTGGTGGGCTGCCGTCTATGGGGTCACACACAGTCTGACACGACTGAAGCGACTTAGCAGCCGTGGCACCAATATAAGCAAAAAAGTACAATTTAGGCAATTACTAAATCATTCTGCTCTTGTAACATTGTATTTGTCTTTAGGAACAAAAAGATATAACTATTAAAGAAAAAGTAAAATTTTAATCATATATATATTTATTGAAATATAGCTGATTTACAACATTGTGTTTGTTTCAGGTATACAGCAAAGTAATTCAGTTATACATGTATATGTATATTTTTGTATTTTTATTCTTTCTCATTGTAGGTTATTAGAAGGTTAATTTTATTTTTACATATGTAAAAGTCATATAAATTTTATTTATTATTTTTACATATGTAAAAGTCATATAAATTTTATTTCTATGAATGCAATGTATTATTTACATTCACTAAAATACTTTATGTGCTACTTAAAATTTTCCTTTATTAAACCAAATACTGTACAAATTATGTGTACTTACGGTCCAGGCTGTTTTACTCTTTTACCTTCCAAACACAGTATACATTCCATTTACCATATGATTTTGAACGACAAACTCAAATAACTCTATTTCTATTTCTGTATCTTTACAATTACCTTGCAAATTATTTATTTTGGATCAACTAACTGTTTAAATGCAGGACTAGGTAGTACCATAGGGCTGGAGGCACAAACTGTGCTCAAAATAAACTCCAATAATAATGAACCACTGTAAAGTTTTTCTCCAGAGAGTCATCTATAGCTGTGTCTATGTGTGTTGGGAGCTGTATAATTGGAGGTTCTCTGAATTAACTTCCATATAAAATACAGTGTTCTTTAAAAGTAACAATGGTTAATTTGATGTTTACATATATACTGCTAATATTCAAAAATAAATACAAGGGTGATTTAGAACTTATACCTTTAAAATATATTTTTCAGGAAATAAGTAGTTTATCACTGACATTGACCAGCCCCCATCACCTCAAACACGTGGTGATAGTAATAAGCAGGTCGATTATTTGAGTAAATTGTTGTATGTAAGTTGGCTACAGTAATACACACCTCTTCCTTATCACTGACTTTGGTCATCTCTGCCACTGCACCCTGGACGTACCAGGAGTTGTAGTGAATGTAACTTACTTTCAAACACTTCAGCATAGGCAGTGGTATTGTTAGGGGAAACACACTGATTGAAACTGTCCACCCTGGCCAGGCCCCACAGTAACCATTTGCATGAGTTGTTTTACGACAGGAGGTCCTGGTAGGGAACAGGGAACTAATAAGCCTCCACCAACCAGAAGAGTTTGGGAAAGGTCAAAAGGAGACACCACCTGTCCAACCACCTCCCAGAATCCTTCTCTCTGGCAGCCATCTTGGCTGAACAAGGCATGCACCACCAGGAAGGACTCTGAATCAGAATGATTGGCTAAGGGCAACCTGGAAACTAATCCCTTCACCATAAAACCCAAGACTAAGCCATGTGACAAAGCAGTTCTCCTGGGTTCCCTTACCCTCTGGCTCTCCACCCGGGCACCCTTTCCCAATAAAATCTCTTGCTTGTCAGCACATGTGTCTCCTCAGACAATTTCATTTCCGAGTGTTAGACAAGAGCCCAATTTTGGGCCCTGGAATGGGTCCCCTTTCCTACAACTGTATCTTTGTGTTTGTTTAAATCTGTATCCCCATAATGAATAGTAAATATTTGATTTTCCTTAATAAAGCATGCACAGTCCCCAAGAAGGGGATTACACAGACTCTAATCAGAAGCCACATTCCAGAAGTAGACACAAGAGCACATCAATCAGCTTTATTTCCACTCCCATCAGAAGGCTGTTAATTTAGCAGAATGGGTTTCAGAAACGCTCTTCCATTGGTGAAAGGAGTCATGTTTAAGGTGCAAGCATGACCAACAACTGCACCCTTGTATAACCTCAGTCTCAAAATCTAGCAAGACCAGGAGACTAAGCTTTCCAGAAGGAACTAGGCTTAAGGGCAACTTCAGAGTGTAGCCCTGTGTCTAATTGTTCTCATAGGCTTGTGTCACCTGAGCTGACTGGGAGTAGCTGACACCTATCCTTGAATACCTTCTCATCTCCTCACCAACCTTTCTTACAAGAGGCTCTTCAGAACTGAGCCTTCAGGGAGCTTGTGAAACTGATTGCAAACCAATTACATGATCATGGTTTAAGAATCTGTGGTACTTTTATTTTTAAATCAAGCAAATAATATATAGATTCATTCCTACAATTACATGTTGAAAAGTATATTGCCATATAAAAAGTCAAAATAAAAGTACCCCTCCTTGTTCTTGATCAGCAAATGTATCATTTGTTCTTTTTAATACATTATGATTTCAAATCTTTGTCTATTTACACCAATATATATGCACATATAGAAATATGGGTTTTCAAAATGGCAATGGAATTTAAAAATAGTGCGGAGGTGAATGGCTTTTTAATTAACATATGAATGTACTTATCTGCCCCATTCTTTGTAGTTGTAAATATTTTATTCCATTGTATGGTAACTTGGTAGTTTCTAATAGTCTTTACAGGCATTATATAGTTTGGGGTGTCCTTGAGGTTGGGTGTGGCCGTGTGAATAAAATCTGAGTGAGAGAGAATTTTAAGAGGAAGCCAGGCGACAGTCTAATTTTCCAAATTGACATCTGAACCCTCTGACTGGGTCTCAGGTGAGCAGAGCTCAAGACAGAGCTCCCGTGTGTAAGTAAGAAATAACCTTGTGCTTTGAGCCACTGGGTTTCTGGATTGATGTGTTACTCCTGCAGACTCCAGCATTTCTTGACTCACTGAAAGCGTATCTATGTATTAATATGATTTTTAATTCAATCACCTCTCATAATGAAATCTATATTGTTGCTTCCAATTGTCCCTGTATATAAAACAGTGACAAGAGACACTCAACATTTGTACTTTACATTTTTGTACCCAAGGCAGATTTTATGCAAAGTCAGTTTTGGTAGATTTTGCTGAATGTGTCCTATAAAAAATTTGTCAGAATAGCTACTAGTAGAAATAGTCATGAGAACACATTGGCCCATGTTGTAGCCAATATTGGATATGATCTATCAATAATTTAATTTTCACAGGATCTGATGAGTTAAAAATATCTACCAGTGTTAAGTTTCTTTTTCTGATTATTGATTTGGCTTTATGTATATTAGCTATTTTTATCTACCGTGAATACCTGTCAATAAGCTTTATCTATATTTTGACTCTTTCTCTTTTACATATAGATTTATAGGGACTCACATGCTACATATCCTTATAGTGAGTGTGTCCTATATGTTGTAAATATTTTTCTCCTAGTCTATGACTGCCTTTAATTTTATTTTTGGTATCTCTTATACACAGAGCTTTCACTATATATAGTAAATTTTGTCTTCTTGGTAGATATGGAATTTGGGCTTAAGAAGCTTTTCTCTACTCACCAAAGCATTACAAAGTGAATTATGTTTTAGTATAACTTAAATTATTTATAAAATGCCATTTTAAGTTTTGGAGGTTGTTTCATTTTTAACTTTTAAATAGAACTAGAATTTATTTGAGTGAATTACATGGTGAATTTTAGTGAATGAACATATGTTTTTGTTCAAAAGAATGAACAATCCCATGTGATTTGTTGGGTAACCTATTTTTTCCCCACTTGCCACACTCATTTTAGGTTTATTTCCAATACGCACTGCACTCTATTCCTGACCTCTATGCTGTCATTTTGTTTTCCTCTATTATATCCTTTTTTCTAATATGAACCTATTTCATTACTGTAGTTTCATAGTATATTTTTAAATCTGATAGAGCAAATTCTCCCCTATTGTTCATTTTAAACATCATATTGCTTTATCCTCACACATTTTTCCTTTAACCTAGATGAATTTAGAGTCAGCTCTTCAAATTTGATACAAAGTTTATTTGAGGATTGAATTTTATTTTATTTATATGGCTGCACAGCATGCAAGATCATAGTTCCTGACCAGGAACTGAACCCATGACCCCTGCAGTGGAAGTTCAGAGTGTTAACGACTGGACCACTAGGGAAGTCTCAAGAGTACTGAATTGCAGATTAGTTTGTTTGATAGAGCCTGCTATATGCTGTTGGGCAGCCATTCAGTTCAGTTCAGTTCAGTTCAGTCACTCAGTCATGACCGACCCCATGAATCACAGCACGCCATGCCTCCCTGTCCATCACCAACTCCCGGAGTTCACTCAAACTCATGTCCATCGAGTCGGTGATGCCATCCAGCCATCTCCTTCTCCGTCATCCCCGTCTCTTCCTGCCCCCAATCCCTCCCAGCATCAGAGTCTTTTCCAGTGAGTCAACTCATTGCATGAGGCGGCCAAAGTATTGGAGTTTCAGCTTCAGTATTAGTCCTTCCAATGAACACCCAGGATTGATCTCCTGTAGAATGGACTGGTTGGATCTCCTTGCCATTAGGAAAGACTTTAGCTTTTCTGCAGGGGGTGCAGGCAGCAGACATCTCCAGCTAGTCACCCCAGAGGAACTGCTCCCACTGCTGCTGCTGTGTGAACTGAGGGGTGTTCACACCAGGCTGCTCTGTGCATGGGATTCTCCAGGCAAGAATACTGGAGTGGGTTGCAGTTTCCTTCTCCAGGGGATATTTCTGACCCAGGGATCGAACCCCAGTCTCTTGCATATGCTGCATCCACGGGCTGATTTTTTACCACTAGTGCCACCTGGGAAGCCAGAGGGGTGTAAATGTCAAGCCATTTTGGCCCAGGTGGGACTGTCCACAGCTTCAGAGCTCCTTCCAGATTGCCTTGCCAGGTTGCCCATAACAGTTCAACTTTGTTCTCTACCCAGTTCTGCTTCTATCCTCTTCCCTTCACATTTGTGGATCTCTAACACACATCTTGCACCCTAAATTCTATTTCAGCATCTGCTTCTGGAAGACCTGAATCTGTGAAAATTTGGAAAGAAGTGACATATTTACACGATTGGCACTCTGTTGCTAATGAGTGAATTTTCTTCTTGAGAATGGTCAGTCATTATCCTCATAAAAACAAGTTTCATGAAATGAGTCAATGGCCATGGTGTTTATTCATTCTAAGAATACACACCATTCTGAAGGAAAACCAACAAAGTGCCTGAAACAGAAAGTTCAAGCAGGTGTCATGCTATTAACATCTCTGAAGTAAGGCAATAGGGAGGGAAAGACCATGGGATAAGTGGGAGAGGATCAGCCTTGTTTACAAGATGAGCTGCTCAGCACCAGCCCACTCCTGCTCTATAGACACATGGACCCAGTGTGCCCCCTTTTCCAGTTTTATTTTTTCCAAGAGAACCCTTAAATACATGTATTATATAAAATGTCCTGCTTCCTGATCTAGAAAATGCACAAGTATGTTTTCAACCAAAGATCTTTTTCAAGAAAAAATAAGGTTTGTCAAGCCGAGAAGAAAAGATTTACTATATCAAATATGAATTAAATGTTAACTTACCTTTAACCATATGCAAGTTTTCATAGTCATGAGACATGTGATGACAATTATCTTTAAAGCCAAAAGTCTCCTTTCAGATTCAATGAACTTCAAATTGTAGTAGATGAGAATGCTTGCCTTGATGTGAAAGGCCTGTGAGATAGGTGTTAGTCCCGAAGTAAAAATCATGTCATTTCTTCATCCCTAGGGAGGGAGTGAGGCCAATGAGAGACCAAGAAGCTTTTGGAGATCCCACCAAAGGAACGAAATATTACAATGGAGAATAAATTGTGTGTGTTATATTTGTGCCATTAAGGAAATGACAACCACTCCAGTATTCTTACCTAAGAAATCCCATGGACAGAGGAGCCTAGCAGGCTATGGTACATACAACACAACTTAGTGACTAAACCACCACCACTGCCATGATATTTTAGAAAATCGTGATATGTCTTAAAATTTATAAAGTGTCACAAAAGGAAATGTTCACTTCCTGTATTTAAAAATTATAAATTATAAAATGTTCGCATTCATTTATTTTATAAAATTAGACAGTAATTATGAAGTTTTTGGTACCATCATGGAGCTTTGTTTTCTCCAGGATAGAAACTCTACTGGAATTTATTATCTATGTATTCATCCATTTTTATCTTCCATAACAATTTACAATGTATAATGAAAGAAGCCAACTTTGTTTTTCTGTAGAATGACAGAGAAAATACAGATGCAGTCCCTTCATCATTTTCACTGTCTCCTATGGAAGCTTTAACTCCCAAACCAGTTACATTTTTTTGAGTTAGAATGGTTGCAATGAACTGAATATTTGTTATCCCAGCTAAAGGTCAATTCTTCTATGTGTTCAATATTTTGAAACATCAAATGTGTTAAATTTAATTTCAGTTAATATTAACAAAAAATAATAAAACAGGAATGAAATCAGATTGCTTAATGAAACTCAAAGTGTTTGCTTTTAACAAGAAGAGATTGAGTATTCTAATAAAATATATTCAGAGTTTATCAAGCTACTTATAACAAATAAGTGGCACCAAAACTGACCAATTTAATTTTGGCTCAAAAAAAGCCCACCACCAGTTTCAAATGTTTTGCTATCATCAATATTAACAAGATGCTATAAGTTTTATGAAATACATATTTATTTTATTAGCATTCTAGGTAATAGTTAAGAAAAGTGTTCATGAAAAATGAGTAACATAACAATAGTAAAGAATAGAAAATCATTGTTCCAATGAGGAGATCCAATCACAAGGGAAGCCCAATCAGGAGATAGCAACACATAATAATTTGAATAGGCAAAATTTGATGTAAAGAAGTATTAACTGTAACAGAGGAAAAGATATACAGCATTCAAGAGAATTCTAAAAATTACCTTGTGGCTGAGAGATATAACCTAAGGAAGGAACGGATGTGGGCAATGGGATTTCCTTCCTCAATGCTGGGATACAGAACTCATTAGAGTATGGTTGCGGCTCAGTGGATAGCAGAGTAGTTTACTGAGTTGCCTTGGGCCAGAGATGGTCCACAGACCCTGGGTATGCTGGAAATATCCCTCTGAGATTCCATTAAAATGCTATGAAGGTGAACATCACTTATATTTGGAGCTGAGATGATATGAATTGATCATTTTCACAGTTGTATTTAACTTTCTATTATCCAGTCATTTCTGTGTGGACATATGTCCTTAAGATTTTAAGTAATTTATAAACAAAAAGAACCTTATGTATAACACAGGGGATTCTATTCAGTATCTTGTAATAGCCTATAATAGAAAAGAATCTGAAAATATTAGATATTATATACATTCTTTTTAGATTCTTTTCTATTATAGGTTCTTTAAATATGTGCATATATATATATATATAATATATAATATACTCAGTCACTTTAGTAGTGTCCAACTCTTTGCGACCTTCTGGACTGTAGCCTGCCATGCTCCTCTGTTTTGGGAATTCTCTAGGCAAAAATACTGGAGTGGATTGCCATGCCCTCTTCCAGAGTATCTTCCTAACCCAGGGATCGAACTCGCATCTTCTACATTGGCTGGCAAATTCATTACCACTGAGCCACCAGGGAAGCCCCAAATATTGCAATAATTATATTCTAAAAGATATGAGCATTCCTAAGATATGGATGGTAAATATAACATGTAGCCTGTGGATCTAAGTGTTTCCTAGAAATCTAAATCAGCATTTTCTAAAGTGTTTCATAAAGTGTCTCTCATCTCTTATCCATAGACTGTTGCTTATTATTTATTCTACTAATTTTTTGGTTTGAAAAGGTAAGGGAAGGTCATGGTGTTGAAGTATTTCGTACTTTATAGCTGCTATTTTTTTCTGATTTCTAGATTATTATCATTGGCATATCTGCTTTTCTGTAATGGAAATGATATTCCTTTTAATATCGGTAAATATCTGTGAAAATCAGTGCTACTCCAAATTTTGTAAGAACTGAAGCTTATACAAGTTGTGGAGGGGTGTTCTTTAAGAAAAAAAATTATTAATTCTGTGATTTCTATAACAATATCCCACAGAACCTAATGTGATTGTTCATCCAGCCTAATCTCTTAGCCAAATCTCAAAAATTCCCAGAAACACTCCAACGTTCCCAAATTAAGGAGAATTAGGATGGAAGGTAAACTAAAGTAGAAAAAGCCATCACTCTGAACTGATTAATTATAATCCAAAAGGCCTACTTTTGCAGACTTTACACAATTGTTTGATCATATGAAACCATTGCTGGGCTTCTCCCAGCATCTTAGAATGGTTTTTATATAAGTGTGTGTGACCATAAAATTGATGTCATTAGTTTCACATTAAACCTATCCTTGGTGATCAACCTAACTATAATTCATTAAAATTTATTTGTGTTTACTTACCTCTTCTGTTGGATTTCCTTTTATTTGTTGCATATTTTCAGATGTTTGATGAGTCTTGATTTTCTGCACATGCATTGGCTAATGGGAAGTGGGCCGATCAGCTTAGGAATGTGTCATGGATACCCTTTTTACTAGGCCCACGTGTTCCTAAATTCCACCTATGCCTTGATTCTTAGATATTGCAAGTGATATGTTTTACATCTTGCCTGGTGTTTAAATTCCTCAGCACCTACATATCTGGCCCTTCCCCTCCTTGACCTCCTGTTCACTGTATTTGTGGCTGGAAGGGTTCCTCAACATATCAAAATCTTTTCATTTTGGAGGTTTGACAATCCCGCAAACACTCTTCACTGTTTATATCTCACCTCACCTCTTTAGATTTAATTAATAATACATCTACAAAGCAGGAAGAAAAAGCTATAAGGAGTCATCAAAAAATACTGAGTCAATAATTTTTGGCGTTACCCTTTCCTTGCTTCTCTGTGCTCACTTTATTCATTTCTATGCCTTGATTCACTGTCTTATTTCCCTTCCTAAACAGTTTTGATCAAGTTTCCCAAAGGACTCTTGTAGAATCCTGATATAAATGTGAAAGAAAGCCACACATTCAGAAAAAAAAAAAAAAAATGAGGTAAATTTCCTTAAAAATTCCTTCCTAGCCATCTTTGGGATAAATTGTACTTTTTCCAAAACTAAATAACACTACAAATGTTATTTTTTAAAAACATTATTTATTTTTTAAATTCACTGTATTCCTACTCTTGTGTTTTTCCCTTACAGACTCCTTATCCTCATGTCTAAGTTTATGTTGCAGTCTACAATCCCTTTCATTTTCCATTTTTTTTCAAGCTCAACCTTATTATTGACTGTTTCAATACTTGACAATAGAGACTTGTCTTTTTCTTACCCAATGCATACAGTCTTTTGGATTTGAGATTGTTGATGGATGATGCTGGGGTCTGGGAAGCCAAAGGGCCTTACAGTTTGATACTGAAGCTGGAAGGTTTCTGGAAACAAGTAGAACAGTTTGGAACCTGGACAACGCTATTAGCATTGTAAACTAAGAGAAACCAAGAATTTTCTACGGTATGACAAACATTTGGATGCTAGTCTTAGATAAAGTCTGGAGGATCCTCCAGCCAGCAGCCCATTTTGACATAATTATCATCAGAGATGTGTAATCATCTCCAAGTAGTCTCAGTAGTCGTTTTGTCTTCAGAAACTTTCCATTGTAAAAAGCAAAGTGTGTATTCAGCAAGGAAGCAATATGTGTATATGTGTGGTCTCTAATGCAGAGGTGTCAGACCCCAAGGCAATGAGGAGGGTGAGGCAAAAAAGCCTTCCCTGGCAGAGACAGTATAATCTTATGGCCTCAAAGCAGCCATCTTTCTGCCTTTCAAATACTTCTGAATGTTGCCACATCTGAATATCATCTCAACACCATACCTTGTAATTCTTGAGGTCTGAGCAAGGGGGCTAACTCGGTGATTTAGTCACTGAGTCCTGTCTGACTCTTGCGACCCCCTGGATTATAGCCTGCCAGGCTTCTCTGTCCATGGAATTTTCCCAGCAAGAATCCTGGAGTGGGTTGCCATTTTCTTCTCCAGGGGATCTTCCTGATCAGGGATCAAACCTGGGTCTCCTGCTTTGCAAGTGTATTCTTTATGGCTGAGCCAGCCAGGAAGCCACCAATTTATTAAGACTAGTAATCATATCCATTGTGTAAACTCTAAGAGGAGTAGAGTTGTCCTTTATTCAGTACCAAATTCCCATCATTGCTTCAATTTGCACAGGAACATTCAAGAATAATTCCTTTAGGTCTTCCCTGGCCCTCCAGTGGTTAAGACTCCACGCTTCCACTGTAAGGTGCTTCGGTTCCATCCCTGATAAGGGAATTAAGATCCCCCTCATGCCATGCGGTATGCCAAAAAAATTATTTATTCAGTGAAAGAAGTAAAATATTTTAATATGCTAGCATTACACTTTAAATGTACAAAAACTTCTTAACTATATAACTAAAAGAGTAACTAAGTTTTTTTTTTTTTTTCCCTTCTTACTGTCATGAGTAGCATATTTCATGGATCTTTCTGAGGAAATGTCACTGAAAAATCTGGAGGTGTCAGTGCCCAGTTCTTTCAAAACCAGGTGTGACTCTGTTATTCTTTTCCCCCATCCCCTCCATTTTAAATGACATGACCCAGTGTCTTCCGTAAAGAAAGAATAAGAAAATTTGGATGGATGCATTCCTAAAACAAAGTACATCCTTAAGCCAATAAACCTTTTGTTGAATGGAGCTGAGAAGGCACTTTGAAACATATCAAGAAACTTAACATAGTGTGGCCGTAGTTACCCTAAGGAAAATGTACAGGCAAAATCCATTTAAGAGTCAATTTACTATTTGACCTTAGTGAACTCATTTGACTCTCCTTGCAACCAGTTAAAAGATTGATATGAAATTGTCAATAATGGCAAAAAAAATAAAAACCTATAGTCCTCTACACTGAGCCATAACTGTGAACTTTATTCCACTATAGGGGAAAAGGTGGCCTCTTTGGTGTTAAAATAAGTATATCGAAGTTAGATGAGTTAGTTCCATTGTTGTCACATTTCCCAGATGGCGCTAGTGGTAAATAACCTGCCTGCCAATGTAGGAGACATAAGAGATATGGGTTCCATCCCTGGGTCAGGAAGGTCCCCTGGGGTAAGAAATGGCAACCCACTCCAGTGTTCTTGCCTGAAGAATCCCATAGACAGAGGAGCCTGGTGGGCTCTTGTTGATAGGGTTGCAAAGAGCCAGACACAACTGAAGTAACTTAGCTAGCAGGCAACTAGTGTATAGCTTTTGTGTAGTGTTCAAAATGTGTTTGAATCTCTGCAGTGAATAGCAAATTGACACTAATTTAAATGAGAGGCTCTGTTGCCATGGCTTTATTTTAGAATCAGATAAGCTTAGCTTGAATTTTCAGAATCTATAAATACTATCTGTATAAGTTGTGGCAAGTTCTACAAATTTCAACAAGTTTACCTAGAAAATAAATATAATCATAGAGCTGAGGTATGAATTAAGTAAAACAAATTCATCAACAGTTCAGTTTCTACCATGAAGTGTGTAATAATTGTGTTGCTATTATGATTAATTATGAACTTATAATGAGTAATTATATAGGGTATCATTGTATTCATTTTGTGAATGAAAATCATTTCTGGATACTTTTAATATCATGCCCTAATCTTTTATTTTTCCTGTTATAGTTGTCATACCATTCCACCATATATCTTGCTGTATTTTATACTTTAATATGAACTTCTTTAATTTATATAATAGCAATGCAGGGTTTAAATAAATGTGTAGGTGGATTGTTCAGTCTCTAAGTCATGTCCAACTCTTTGCAACCCCATGGAGTGCAGCACACCTGTCTTGCCTGTCCTTCACTGTCTATTAGAGTTTGCTCAAACTAATGTCCATTGAGTTGGTGATGCCATCCAACCATCTGATCTTCTGTGACCCTCTCCTTCTTTTGCCTTCATTCTTTCCCAGCATTAGGGTCTTTTCCAATGAGCTGGCTCTTCACATCAGGTGACCATAGTATTAGAGTTTCAGCTTAAGAATCATTTCTTCCAATGAATAGTCAATATTCAATGAATGATTTCCTTTAGGATTGACTGGTTTGATCTCCTTGCTGCTCAAGGGATTCTCAAAAGTCTTCTCCATCACCACAATTCGAAAGTGTCCATTCTTCTACTCTGAGATCACTGGAAACAATGAGTCTTAGGGAGAGCAGGGAGAATAGAAGAGAATTCAGAATATGGGGCACTTGTCATGAGCTGAGATGAATGGAAGTTGGAAGTGTTGATAATGGAAAGTATGGTTAGTTATTTCTTGTTAAACCAAGAGGTAGGGTGCATAGACAGCCTTTGAGTAGCTAGAGAAGTGGAAATGAAGAGTGAGAATAAATTAGATTCCTTTTAAGAATGAACATGGAAATAATTTGTGAGAAAATTTGAAATTATAATAAATTATGCTGAAATTTGATGTATAAGAGAATATGTAAATAGTTGATTAAGTAACCATTAGAAACTTTTAAAAGAGGCTGCTATATGACAAATACACATTTTTTATAAGTTTGCTGAATTCCAGAACCTTGTTTTGTATATTTCAGACACTCAGTGGCACTTTAGTTACCAATACCCCAGTAACATTAAACATACTGACTTGCTCCCTATTTTGTTGATATTATTGTTGTTTAGTCACTAAGTCATGTCTGACTGTTTGTGACACCATGGACTGCAGCACACCAGGCTTGTCCTTTACTAGCTCCCTGAGTTTGCTCAAACTCATGTTCATTGGGTCGGTGATGCTATCCAATCATCTCATTCTCTGTTGCTCCCTTTTCCTCTTGCCTTTAATCTTTTCCAGCATCAGGGTCTTTTCCAATGAGGCGGGTCTTTTCCAATGAGTCAGCTCTTCACATCAAGTGGCCAAAGTATTGGAGTTTCAGCTTTAGCATCAGTCCTTTTAATGACTATTCAGGATTGATTTCTTGTTCCCTGTTTAAGCCAGATTAATTCTAGAAGTATAGCTGAACAAATGAGTGTATTAAACACCTTTTAAATAAATGAATATCTTTTCTATGTATTCCAGTCTAGGATTGCTGGATTTTTTATTTTCTTTTAGTGCCTCCACAATACTTTAGATACATACTGAATCATTTAATTGGAATTAGGTGCATATGAAAGAAAAAATGTAGTTTCCTCTTATTTACTGGATCGCCCATTTGAAGCAGAAGCCAGAGGCTAACTCAGGACAATTGAAGGTCACATAACTAGGGTGAAAATCTCAGTCTTCAATGACTCACTGGCAAGAGTCATTTGCCATACAATCTCACAGGCAACTGGAAACATGGAAAAATGTGTGCATTTTTCTTTAAAAGATTTCTTACTAATCTGGTTTCTTGATGAATAAATACCAGCAACAACAAAGTCAACTAATTTAAACTATTGCTTTTATTATAATTACACGGGAGCACAAATAAATAAGCACAAAAGTATTGCAAAATATTGCCAATGCACTAAAGAAAACAATTTGTTTTCAAACAACATCTGGTTACTTCAGTAGTATCAAAGTACATTTATAATTACATATTACCTAAAAAATCAAGTACAAAAATTAAAAGAAATTAAAACATCAGTGTTTATATTAATATGTATATAGAAATGGCTAACAACACATAAGTAGAGAAATCTGTTACCTAATGCTTATTTGCACAACTTTTCAGGCACATACCTGACATTTTTAATGAGTTATGAAAAATGCAATATGACATTCAGATTTTTAAATACGGTAAACATGTGATGTTGGAATCGATGTTAAATGGTTTCTTTTAAAAACCCTGTCTTTTAAAAGCGTAGTGCCATTATCCACTAAAAAACATTATTTGATATCATTTTTCTCAATAGCTATTTGTTTCAATTTCTTGAAAAGAGCAAGAAAGTAAACATACAACTGCTAAATACGTAAACACATTTTTAGTGCAAGATAACAAGACCTGTGACTTTACTGTGCTTTGTCTTTTATAATCACAGTGCACTTCACACAAATTGCTACACTATAAATGTTAACTCAAGGAGTTCCAAACAGAAGTGCATACTAAACATTTTCATATATATTATATACAGTATGTATACTGTATGTGGGTGTATACATGTGTAAATGTAAATGCTTTTAGGGTGGGCAAACCCAGTCATATTTGGGAATAATTGAAAACTTCAAGAAGATTTTCACATAGGTTTGGTTGAGATAAATCCAACAATATTACTGTAGGGATGTTTTCCCTTAAATTTAAAACTTTATAATATTTAAAGGGAAATATACTCAGACATTTTTACCCAGCTGACACACATCTTGCTACAATGTCATTGACCCAAATATCAAAGGGTTTTAAACCAATCCAAACCCCAAGCTATAATGTTCAAAGTCTAACATGGCAAAATGTTACTGATTTATATAGACAGCAGTATGTATCCTACGTGTACACACAGAGGTTTACACATAAACGTATTTTATATTTAGACATCAACTTTAGTATGTTGAACATTTTATTTTGACTATACACTTGATCTGGGAAAAACATATAAACACATATATAACACATAAGAGATGTCAAACACATATGATATTGTATATCTTCTTAAAAACTCTGTTTCAAACTGCTAATGATTGTATAATGAAGCTCCTTGAAGGCAGGGACCACATTTTTCTGAATGCTTAATGTCAAATGCTTTAGAAATGCTTTAAAATAGCTGATATATAAGTTGCTCAATAATGAACTGTTAAATGAATAACAGATTAATACCAAATTGTTCACATTCCAGAGTTAGCTATAATTTTTCCCTTACAAGAAAGACTCAGTGAGTTAAGCTTAAGTACATAAATACCATTTTTTTTTTTTCATTTCCATTTAAGTTTGGGAGGCAATGAATGGTCAATTGCTTTTCTCTTCTACTTCTACTTCTTTGCAAGGGTGAATTCCCTCTCATCTCAGATAATTTGCTGTTAATATCATAAATTTTTCCTTAATTTTATAGGTAGCCATAATTAGCTTACAATTACTTTTCATTTTTAGGTAAGTCAACTTAACATAACAGTAATATTGAAATTGCATTGTATGTGCATTGTTCTGATGTCTCATTTAATTAAAACAATAAAACAATAGAGTTGTTTAGTTTTATTAATTTGATCACCAAACTCGCTCATAAGAGTCAAACCACTTTGGATATAAGGATGCGGCCTAAGCCAAAATGTAATAAGAAAAATGTTTCTCTCCAGAAAAATTGAAAGAAACCCGTTTCGGACCTTGGGGTCTCTGAAGTCCAGTGTCACTGCTTTGAAAAGCGAAGTTGTATCTGGCTATATCCATTCAATTACCGTGTGTCCGAATACGTACAGTCTTTGAAACTATACATTTTAATCTCTTAATATTTTGCATTGCTTCATTTTAACATCTATTTTTGGGGAGTGGGCATTACCTTTTCCACAAATCAATCAGTTTTTGCTTCAGACTTGCTTCCGTAGTATCAACACTAGTGGAAATGTTGGCAGTGTTTACCTAAAGAACTACTCTACTGTATACTTTAGAAAACGCTGGCTTCTGAGATTGGATAGAAAAGCAGGGTTTGATATTTCCCTTCCATCAATTCTAAAGAAATGTGTGTCTTCTAAGAAGTTTTTCACATATAAAAGCATCTTGCTGACAGCCAATAAAGTTCTGTTTCTATAAAATTTGCTCTGAAACGATCATTTTTTATAGGGCTGAGCTTTCAACTGGTAACCATACAATGATATGATTTGTTCTTTGGCACAGCTTAAAAAAAAAATAGCATATGGAGTTTTATCACTCCATAGTGTTCTGGCTGTAGGTGGAACTTTTTATCATTTGACTAAATTCATAGGTATAAGTGCCCTAAATGGCCACCATCAGAGAGTAAGTTTTTCTTTTTTATCCTAATGACCTCTTTTTTTCCACACAAAGAAATGCTGCACAAAAAGGAAATTAATTATATCATAGCTCTTGCCACATAGGCTAAACTACAGTGAAGAGTTTTATAGGTATAGAATATCATTTCTTAAGTTAAATATCAGTGAAGCTGCTTTTCCAGATCTTTCAGTTACTTCCCACTGAAGGCAAGATTTGGAGACAGTAAATGGAAATGGTTGCCTAAGTTCAGAATTTCAAACAAGCTTCCTTCTCAGAAAATAACTTGCTTGAAAAGGGAGTGTACGAAACCTGGCAACAGCATTCATTTGGCAGAACAAATGGAAATGGCTGAACCCAACACAAATCATTTTATTAACTCTATTTCCTTCTTGACAAGTGGCCAGCATTAAAAAATATCTTCTGCCTAATTCAGAGAGATATGGTAATGATGGGCATTTGAAAAACACACCTGTGTGTTTTACCTAAATGAAAATTTCAGGGGAATCATCCAATTGTAATTAGATCAAGCTTGACATATTCATATGACATATATGTATGTATGTGTATCAAGATCATCATAAAAATGCTAATCATTGATGGCTTACATATCTAATTCATGGGCTTGAGTATATGTGGTCATAATAACTTAAATCAGGATAATAATTTGGGTCATAAACACATTTAATGTCAATTCTGAGTTTTACCTTAACACATTTTCATCACTCTTAGATTTGTACTCCATTGATTTTGGGGTTTGAAACGTAATCTATAACTGGTGAAATATGACAGCAGGATCTCTTTAAGCTACTTAAGATCTCTCCATGATTTCATGTACTAACTTGTGACTCTACTTTTGTTTTCTTTCCACCTCAACGATACAAGCAAAGTTGAAAACATCAGTAAGCATTTTATGTATACAGCTTCCCCACTGAGTACTCATTCACGTGTAGTGTACACACACACATAACAGATACACATGCTCCCACTCACCTTATTTCCCTTATTCCCTCAGAATTCTAGTTGGGCATCAAAATATACATTAATTATAAAATATTAAAAAATTATTTTATAACATTTCAAAGGCTTGAAAGAAACTATTACTGATAAAGCATTACTAGGTCTTTAGCAATATAGATTACAAAATTCCCCTATTTCCTGTTATATTTGGTTATATTGAGCAGCACTCTACTATTGCTGTCAAAACCCTTACAAGGAAAACCACTATGACAACAACTTCAAACACATACCTTTTCTCTCAGAAATATAATACTAAATTGATTGTTAAAGAAGAATCACATACTGTCCATTTTTTGGAAGCATAAATAGTAATTTAAATATACAAAATATATATGATAGTTTCCTTTTTATTCCTCCATGGGGTAATTTATATTCAACTAACAAGTTACTCTTAAAAGATATATATGATTTGTTTAACTTAAACTTTACCACCACAAAAATTGAATCCACCCCATCTCCCAACCCCTGCATTTCCTGTTTCTTCCTTGAAATAAAATAAAATAAACAACTGGTCATAATTCTTTGGTCATGGTGTCATCATCGGTAAGAATGTGATGAACATGCACAAAAAATTAACCCCCCAAATAGGGTGATAACTCGTTGAAAAGTTAACATGAAATACTACTCCATTCAGGCATCTAGATTTTGAGAAAGCTTGGCATTTAGTGTACTGAAATATGCAAACGCATCTGATTGAATGTTAATCGATCATTTTCTAGGGGAAACAAACATACACGTGAAAAGTTACTCAAAAGTAGTGATTGCAGCAGCTCTAAAGCCACTGGTCTCACCTTCTTGAAAGCAGTCGTGCTGTTTCACCTTCTATTCCTTGTCCCTTCCATTGTCACAGTGAACCCTGGTCTCCTCCAATCAGATCAATGATGCAAGGACATGTGTCCCTAAAGTCATTTCCGAAAGAAATGTTTTATGTTGGGATGTCCAAATATACCCTAGTAACTTTCTCTGGAGTCTGACTCACCATTGCTTAGTATAAACAAGACGACATTTGAAGAGAAATTCTTAAAAAGCCAATGTGGCAAAAATATTGGTGTTGATGTAATGTGGATGTCCAAATTCAGCATCACATTGGCATTCATTTCCCATCAAACCCTTAAAAAGGTACAAAGCAACAAACAGATGTTCTTAACGATGTGATATTCAACTTCTACATTACTAGCACCAGGTCATATATTATGTGATTGAACATAATTCATACATGAGCTAGTGTACAGAAACCAAATGTAGGAAGAAAGAAAAACATTTTAAATGCAAAAATTAATAGTTAAAGGCATCAAGGGACATATAAAAGAGATAACAAACCAGTAAATACCGAAATTGTATCATATAGTAAAACTCTTGGTATTTCTATCATTTATATACGTATAATGTGTATTATTTCAGGTGTCACCCATAAACTAGTAAAATATTTACATCTCAATATCTTCTGGATTCAAAATAATCCATGATAAATAAATGTGCCTTAAATGCAAGGAAATACGCATTTTATCTTGAACTCGCCACGAATAGGCACAGCTTCCCATGGGCTTTCCAGGGAACCACTGGCATTCCATTCTGACTGAGAAGATATGTAACAGTTACTTATCACATGACCGAGTCGACCTCCCTCTTCGCGTTAAGTAACGTGGAGCTCACGCCATCCTGCACACAGTCATATGGCAGTATCCCAGAACACCGTTTGCTGTTTAGAATAGGGTGGAGGGCTGTACTTCTTTGCACCTGCATTCTTCTTCCAGCTGGGCAGGATAGGCATGCTATCCTGTTTGCAAAGCCCCTTTTCCGTTTTCTGTCTAGCTTTTATTTCCTTGCACAAGCAACGCTTTTTCTCAATCATCTCAAGCATTGTATGGTCTCCATGAAACCACTGCATGCATGCCACCTAGCAAAAAAGAAAGAGTGAATACAGAAAAAAAAAATGGAAAGAAAGCAGATTTGTTTTGCACTATCCTAGTAGATGTTTGAAAAATGTCAGCCATGTTTATATTTTTCAAATTCTTACAAAGCAAAATTAAGGCATAGAAGTGCCAAAAATTTGTACTTATATTATTAAACATTGAGATATTATGAAGCAATAATTTAGGAGTGAATATTTTACCAACATGTTCTAAAAGTCCATGCTGTGGAACTAAAATCTTCTGTAAATTTTTTAGCCATTTGCCAAATATTTGGCTATTATTTTTATGTTGACTCCATCGTCTTATAAGTCTCAATAGTCTAAGTTCAATTATTAGCACTACTTTCAAGAGAGATCTTATATGAACGTGATATGCTTTCATGAACATTTTTATTGGTGAATTAAAGCTTAACATTTGTTTATAAATAACATGAAATTTAAACTTTTAATTATTCTTCTACCAAAATGAATTTCAATGTACATCCAATGCTTGGAATATAAACACTTAAATAATTATTCTGTAAAGAAGTTTCACTATACAACTTGATGCTGCAGCAAATGTTTAATTAGAATCATTGGTTTCTACAGTCATACTGAGCCAGATCCTGAATAGTTCCAGAATTTCAAAGAACCAGATTCATCAGGTCAATTGGATATCAGGAGAAGATTCAGTGATGACTGTAAATTGATACACATACATCTATTACTGGACAGGTGAACACTGCTTCCAGGCGTATGTGACTATGTCCACCAGAACCATTCTTTAAAACAGAGCTAGCAGGTTGGATCTGTCACAGAAGAGCACTGTGATTGAGACAGGAATCCAGGATGGAGATGCTTGCACTTATTCATTTGAGCAAATCTATTGTATGACTTGAGAGTTAAAATAGCTCACTTGGGGGCACTAAATTTAATGATACAATCTTAGGAAATAATTGACAAACACTTTTTCTGGGGCTTCCCTTGTGGCTCAGTGGTAAAGAATCTGCCTGCCAATGCAGGAAACATGTGTTTGACCCCTGGGTTGGGAATATCCCCTAGAGAAGGAAATGGCAACCCACTCCAGTTTTCTTGCCTGGGAAACGTGAACAGAAGAGCCTGGTGGGCTATAGCCCATGGGGTTGCAAAAGAGTCGGACATGATTTAGCCACTAAACAACAATATAACACTCTATACCAAAACCCATTTTTATTACTTTGCATAGTTTAATGCATTTATTCCTCATGATGACAATGCTCTGAATTAAGTACTATTGATTACCCCATGTGTATGTTAGTTACACAGTCATGTCCAACTATTTGTGATCCCATAGACTGTAGCTCACCATGTTCCTCTGTCTATGGAATTCTCCAGGCAAGAATACTGGAATGGGTTGCCATTCCCTTCTCTAGGGGATCTTCCTGACCCAGAGACTGAACCCAGGTCTCCTGCATTGCAGGCAGATTCTTTACCATCTGAGCTACCAAGGAAGCCCCTGTTATCCCATAATGAGTAAAATGAGACTTGGAGAAATTAGTAATGTGCCTAAGCTTACAGAACCAACAAATGACAGTGTCAAATTTGAACCCAAGAGTTTATCTCAGCACCTGTGCCCTTAAAAACTACATGCTACTGGTTCTAGTGCATGTGAAACTGGAAAGGATTGAGACAAGTCAGTACAACACCCTCCAAGTATGAGTGAGAAAGCTAAGAGTTCAAGAATTTATATATCTGGTCCAAACCAGGCAGGTAGGTTTTGATGTGAACAAGGCAAAATTGAATTCTCACAATTCTTAATTCTTTATGGAAAGGACAAGATCTTGAACTAGAAATCAAAGATTCAAATTCTGAAACTTGACGAGTTTCCATTGGTCACTCCTTTTCTCAGTTTCTTTATCTGAATAACTGAATTGATAACATCTTCATTTCAGAAGTTAGTTTAAAAATTAGATTGGGTAATGAAGGTGAAGTAATTAAAAAAAAAAAAAACAGTGAAACATTGCCCTAGAATTATTATCCTAATACTGACAAATACCTAGCAACAGTTTTCCATGCATGCTCTATGCTATTCATGTGGAAAGAGCTCTATATATGTTATATTAATATTAAAGCCTCCCAGCCACACTGAAAGTTAGGGTTTAGTTACACATCACAAGTGAGAAAGACAAGTCTCAGAAAGCTTAAGGAACTAGTTCAAGGAAGGTCATAGGGTACTGGCTTTGATACAAGTCTATATCAAATTCAGATCTGTTTGATTCCATAGTAAATCATCTTTCTACTACAGCAAGCTCCATATCCTGAATATTATTTAGAGATTATAATAATAGTTGTTGTTGTATGTACTACCATTTCCAGATGCTATTCAAAAATGCAAATATATTTATAGCCTTATGAGTGAATAAAAACTGCTTGTCAAATAAATGAAATCAATGGCTTGAATTGATTAGCCAATGGCTTAGATTCCAGAGGATGATTCTCTTGGGTAAATATCTTGTATGTAATAAGCTTAACTTGACATAAAGTTTCTTGAAAGGATAGGCTGTATTTGACACCTTTTGGTGTCCTCTGGCCCCAATCACAGAGGGCCATGACCATGGCTGTTCACTTTTTAAGTGAATTTCTGGGACAACAACCAACAGGTTTTTGTCCCAACATGATATTGTCAAAGTAGCTCATAATTTTTCAAAAGATTTGTAATATTTTATAACATGATAATCTATGGAATAAAAATACAATAACTCTATTTGGGTGGAAATACAAGCAAAATTTATTGAGTGACTATAAACTGTTATAAATAGAATTTATAATACAGAATTCTCAGAGGGCTAGCACCAAATAGCATCCAACACAGTAGCCCCGACATGCAGAACAGAATCATTTAGCTCTCAATAAGTTTTAGAAATGGAGTGAAGCCACCATCACTGTACAGTGTTTGCTATTCTCAGAAAACTCTCAAGATAATTTCCTTTTTAGTAAATTCTCACTGGATTTCACAGATCCCAATGAAATCATAAAACCTCCCATCTTCTTTAAGGTAAGATATTTACAGCATCACTTCAATATTTGCATGGTATTTACTTGTCCATACAAACATTAAATCACTTATTAATAGGGTGTGAATCAGTACATGTAACTGAAAAATAATTTTTTTCTGGATTCCTCTAACAGTGCCACCAATATATTTCATTATATTTCATTTCATTTCATAATTGTCATTACAGTTGATAAATGCATTATATTATTAAGAATAAGTGTTTTCAGTCAATTAGTAGTTTATGCTATACAGGTATGTCAACTTATTAAGAATGACCCATTCTTTAAAAATCTAAAGAATAAGAGTTTAAGAATTGAGTTATAAAATATGCTTTTTCATATTCATTGCATTTTTATTTTAGAACACTTATATATCACTTGATTGAGATATAACGTTTCAGAATAGTACCAGTAGACAATCACTCTTGTAAAATTCATTTTTTAATTTTAAAGTTTAACAAGTCTAACAAGTCTGGTACAGAATCGTCTCATGTTAAATTTGCTATCAAACTTTTTTTTTCTTTTTTTATTGGAGGCTAATTATTTTACAATATTATATTGACATGAATGCCCCAAATTGTTATTATGTTGCAATACTATGATTAAATGAAGAATGAGATTCAGTTTGGGGGAAATAAATCTGCTTCTTATATTTACTTTTAAAGAACACATGTTTTTGAAAACATCTTCCTGAAGAGTACACATTGTTTTTAAATCCCCAGGTCAAAACTCAGTGTTACTTCTATGCCTATTGACATGGCCAAATCCCTTCCCCCTAAGTGTGTCCAAAAATTATATTTCATTATGATGCATGCTAAGTCACTTCAGTCGTGTCCGACTCTGTGCAACCCCATAGACGGCAGCCGACCAGGCTCCGCCGTCCCTGGGATTCTCCAGGCAAGAACACTGGAGTGGGTTGCCATTTCCTTCTCCAATGTGTGAAAGTGAAAAGTGAAAGTGAAGTCGCTCAGTCGTGTCCGACTAGTAGCGACCCCATGGATTGGCAGCCCACCAGGCTCCTTATGATAGAATGTGTTAATTCATTACTTTAGGCATAACAAATAGCATGTTTAGGCATTATATGAAGTGTGTTAAGACTCCTACCCATAAAAGGTATTGCTGCTGCTAAGTTGCTTCAGTCGTGTCTGACTCTGTGCGATCCCATAGACGGCAGCCCACCAGGCTCCCCCATCCCTGGGATTCTCCAGGCAAAAACACTGGAGTGGGTTACCATTTCCTTCTCCAATGCATGAATGTGAAAAGTGAAAGTGAAGTCACTCAGCCGTGTCCAACTCTTAGCGACCCCATGGACTGAAGCCTACCAGGCTGCTCAGTCCATGGGATTTTCCAGGTAAGAGTACTGGACTGGGGTGCCATTGCCTTCTCCATGAAAGGTATTGAGACGTTCCCATTTTTTTTGTTGTTATCTAATTCTTCATATTTAAACTAAGTTTAGGTGTAAAATTCCATTCCACTTCATACTATAGTTGAAAGACTTCTATGCCAATTTATAAATATTAATATTTAAAACCAAGCCTAGTAAATAAACTCTAGTAGTTTAGTCCTTTAGGGGCTTCCCTGGTGGTTGAGATGGTACAGAATCTGCCTGCAATGCAGGAGACCCGGGTTAAATCCCTGGGTCAGGAAGATCCCCTGGAGAAGGGAACGGCTACCCACTCCAGTATTCTGGCCAGGAGAATTCCATGAACAGAGGAGCCTGGCAGGCTACAGTCTATGGGGTCACCAAGAGTCAGACACAACTGAGTGACTAACCCTTCCTTAGTTATTTAATCAAGTGGTTTGTTTCTTATCTTTAATCCAAAGGCATTTATTCTATGAAGGAAAGAAAAAAAATACACAATTAAGTAAGCTTGCTCTGGGAAACAATTATTCAGTTAGTATGAACACACTTATATATCTTGGACAAGATTTTCCTATTAGCAAGATTCAAGGGAGACAGTATTCTTGCCTAATTTCATAGAGATCAAATCAAATGAAGCTCCTCCTCAAGAAGATGAATCATAAATATAAACCCCTCAGGTGTAGGCTGTACACATGACTTCTTTCCAAAGGGTACAATGTGGAAAGGAGGAGAAGATGAAGTTTACATGAAGAAACCTGTCAAACACTGCCTACACCACACCGGTCATCCACACTGATCAGTAATGTTGAGAGAATGCATCCTTGATATCACGTGATGAGAAGTGCATTTATCTCTGTGGCCTTCTTCCTCTAAAGCGTACCTCCAATAGAATCATGAGAAAAACACCAGACAAACCCAAATCGAGACACATTCTACAAAATACCAGTCCAGTAATCCTCAAAACTGTCAAGGTCACATAAAATAAGGAAAGTCTGAGAGACTATCACAGTATGGTTTTAATAACAAGGTATCAATATTGAGTCTTTAGTTGTGACAGAAACACCATAATAGCGTAAGGTAATAATAAAAGGGGAGACTGAGTGTGGGGTACACAGGAATCCTCTGTGTGTTCTTTGCCACTTTTTGGTAAGTTCAAAACTATTCTAAAATTCAAAAAATATGTATTTTAAGAAATGACATGATAGAATCACATTCTTTCCAAAGAATAAGTAACTATCTTTCATTCTTTAGAGGGAAGCAATGTGGTACAATAGAATGACTTGATTGTTGTGTGACCTTGAAAAGTCATGTGTCTTTCTGAAGTTGTATGTACTTCCTATATATATTATATATGTATATATGTACATAATTCATATATACACAGCATGTACACTTGAATATACTTTATATATATATATTATGCATATTTATGCACCACATTGCACAAGGTTACAGGAGGCAGTTAACTAACACATGCAAGAAATTGAAAAACAGTAAAGTCCCATACATCATTCATGATCTTATCTACTGATTCTTCGATGCATCAAGAATAACATAAATGAGGAATTTTAATTCAATTCAATAATTACTTTCTCTGAAAAGAAAACAATCAAGTACTTCCTGATATTGAGTACATTTTATCTCAAAAGAAAAGAAATACTAAATAGTGAGACTATCCAATAAAAAAATAACTATTCAATTTTTCAAAACATGTAAGCCATAAGAGAAAATAATACTCTGAGTAAACACATTGAGCATTTCAATATTAAAAATGATACAAGAATTAAGCTGATGCAAGCATATCTATCTGTACTGATTTTGATTTTTATGCTTCATGAATAAACATGTTAAAAAAATCATTGAAGATTTTTGAGCAGGTGTGATGTTTGCTTTGAAATAAAGTTTGGCTATAAGCCTGAAGATTTGAGAATTAAATTTAATTCCTTGAAACAACAGACACAACACCATTTCCAAAACTTCTGGTGCAGGGGTGAGAGGGGGATTTATCAGTTTCATGTTGCTCTCTTTGTCCCAATTTCTTCTACCTGGGTAGCTCATTTTCTAAGAAATCATTGTTCCCAACTCTGTAATGACCTATATGGTAAAAGAATCTAAAAAGGAGTAGATATATGCACATGTTTAACTGATTCACATTTCTCTACAACAGAAACTAACACAACACTGTAGTAGTACTATACTCCAAAAAAATTAATTAAAAAAAAGAAATAACCGTTTCTAGTATGAGTAGTATAAGCTTTAGTCTAGCTGAAAGGGAAGCTAAATTACCAAATTTCTCTGAATTTTCTCTTTACCCTAGAGGGAAATTTCTCCAGGAGAGCATGGATAACATCAATGGAGCATTGAGGAAGAGCAGGCATGAGGCCAGCCGGTATGATTTGAGAAGGGGAAGCGACTTCTTCAGGAATTACAGAAGGGAGAAGGACACTTTCACCTTTGCTGCTTCTGTCCTTCGGAGTCACAGACCAGCCAGAGGTGACAGTGCTCTCACTGAAAACATTCTACCTCTCCCATTTAGTGGGCAAAGAGATTGATTCATTATTTAACACATGTATGTAGAATAAACATGCAAGTAGCACGGATTTTTTTCATATATCTTCAGGATAACAGACAGAGATTGGTCAACTACAGCACATTTCCCAAGTAAAACCCATTGCCATTTTCAGTACAGGACATGTTGGCACCATAAAGAAGGCTAAACACCGAAGAATTGTTGATTTCAAATTGCGGTGCTGAAGAAGACTCTTGAGAGTCCCATGGACAGCAAGGAGATCAAACCAGTCAATCTTAAAGGAAATCAACCCTGAATATTCACTGGAAGGACTCATGCTGAAGCTGAAGCTCCAATAGTTTGGCCATCTGATGTGAAGAGCCGACTCATTGGGAAAGACTCTGATGCTGGGAAAGATAGAGGGCAGGAGGAGAAGAGGGTGACAGAGGATGAGATGGTTGGATGGCATCACTGACTCAATGGACATGAATTCGAGCAAACTCTGGGAAATAGGGAAGGACAGGGAAGCCTGGTGTGTTGCAGTCCATGAAGTCACAAAGAGTCAGACATGGCTTTGCAACTGAACAACATGTTGGGACTCATACCACATGACCTGTAAAGGCTAAAGTGTTTATTGTCTGACTCTTTAAAGAAAAAGTTCTCTAGGTTACTAAGTAAATGTCCAATTAACCCTTAGAATGCCTAAAATGCCTAATATTAACCCTAAGAAATGCTTGATAAGAGACCAAAAAAGATAAAATCAATGTTAGTACTATAAAAGGGCTAACACAAAATCAAGAGCATTGACTCATATACACTCACAATACTTTTCATATCAAATATGGCTCATTAGGTGAATCATAATGGATTAGACAGATTTAAAATCAGCTCTGACAACTAGTTTAAAGAAATTATTTGGGCCCACTGACTACACATTTTACAATTTCATCATTATAAGAAAGAAGAGGAATGTTGGAATAAAAGAAATAAAGTGGATAATTTAGTTTAAATCCTCTCAATAAGAGATTTACTATAAGGTCAAACTTTTCTTTTAATAACCCTGAAGTGGTTATTTGTTTGTCTGTGATATGTCACACTGGTGATTGAACTTCCATATAAAAGTTGCCTAGAGAACTTTTAAATAATATTTTGGTGAATTGTATTTCTTTTATACTTTTCCAAGGAAACGGTAACCCACTCCAGTATTCTTGCCTGGAGAATCCCATGGACGGAGAAGCTTGGTAGGCTACAGTCCTTGGGGTCGCAAAGAGTTGGACACGACTGAGCGACGGAACAGAACAGAACAGACCAGAAACATATTTTAGAAAGAAGGGATCAGCCTTCCATAGCATAGGCAGCAACATAGACCCTAAATAAATCTTTTGAAATTGATATAACACAAAAATCGGAAAGGTTATAATTATCTGCACTTGTCAGCAAATTCAATAATTGTTTTATTACTTATTGAATAACAAGTTATCAAATCCATGTTCCTTGACCATTATACAGAATGGGAAAAAATGTGTTTTTCTTTGATTTAGTAAGGCTTACTCATGTATGTATGCATGCATCTACCCATCTCTGCCTATGTATTTGTGAAAAATAATTGAAAGCACATAGAGGTGACCCAACATCACAGAATTTTCTATGGTAAATTTTAAATGGTACCATCAAATAATGCGACTCACCTCACTCTGCATAGCAAGCTCTAGGTTCATTCACCTCACTAGAACTGACTCAAATGTGTTCCTTTTTATGGCTGAGTGATATTCCATGGCACACATGCACTGAAACCTCCCAATCCTTTATCTGTCAAAGGACATCCAGGTTGCCTTCATGTGCTAACTATTGTAAATAGTGCTACAATGAGCACCAGGATACATGTGACTTTTTCAGTTATGGTTTTCTCAGAGTATATGCCCAGTAGTGGGACTGCTGGGTCATATGGTAGTCCTATTCCTGTATTAATGCATTTATGTGGAATCTAGAAGTATGGTACTGATGAACTATTTGCAGGGCAGAAATAGAGAAGCAGACTTTGGACACAGCGGGGAAAGAAGGGTGGTGAATTGAGAGAGTAGTACTGAAACATATATATTACTGTAAGTAAAACAGATAGCTACTGGGAAGTTACTACTAGATAGCTATAACACAGGGAGCTCAATGCAGTGCTCTGTGACAACCTTCAGGGGTAGGATGGGGGTAGAGGAGTGGGAGAAGGTTCAAGAGGTAGGGGACATATGTAAATATGTAGCTGATTCATGTTGTATGGCAGAAGCCAACACAGTATTGTAAAGCAGTTGTCCTCCAATTAAAAATAAATTTTAAAATTAATCCATGTGACTTTATAATTACTTATGTGCTGCACACTGAATCGCTTCAGTCGTGTCCAACTCTTTGTGACCCTGTGGACTGTAGCCAGGCTCCTGTGTCCATGGGCTTCTCCAGGCAAGAATACTGGAGTGGGTTTCCATGACCTCCTCCAAGGGATCTTCCTGACCCAGGGATCAAATTGCATCTACTGTAGCTCCTGCATTGCAGGCAGATTCTTTACCGCGAAGCCATCAGGGAAGCCTATAATTTAAAATACTATTCTTTCTACTTTGAAAATTACAAATTCAAGGTCAGGAAGATGATTCCACCCTAAATGAATTTGTTTCTCTTTTTTCATGAAGGCTGGAATGAAGTTAACTGAACAGGAAAGTATGAAATATCAAAAGTGAAAAAACAACAAAAACGTAAGTGTGCAAAACAAGAAGGGATAATGTAGATGTGCAGTATTTTTAAAAACACAGACAATGTAAGTTTACAAAACCAAAAAAGCAGGTACTTGTCAGTTCCATAGACCTGGATTTTATCTTGACTTTCAATCTTACTTGGTGATGTGCAAGCTACTTGTCTGGTTCTCTTGCTTGAGATATTACGAGAATTAAAGATTATATTTGAAACATTCCTAGCTTTTAAATTTCTATGACAGTATTTGAAATGATAGCACCCTTGGGATAACTTAAGCATTTTCCATAGTTTTATGCCTATGCTTTTATTCATCTTTAACTCTGATATATTATTTTTTAAATTGTTCCTTTCTACTCTTCCCTCACTTATCAGCACTGTTGATTTAGAACCTAGGGTATATGAAAGAGTTATTTAAAAAGTGTACACCTAAGGTATATGCAAAAATTTCAGGTTTTATTTAAAATGGTCTAAATTTAGCTTTGAGATATCTATTGATAAAATTAGAATAATCTTCACCCTTCTTTTTCTAGATCTGAAGATCTGTCTCAGTATACAATCTCTGATCAGCTCTAAGAAACATCACATGTTGGTATTTTAAACCATATATTCTATTTTACAAATCTATGCTGGTTTTTATGACCAATTATGTAAAACTCACTCATCATAAAGATTTTTAAATTGTAAGTTAATAAGCCTTACAATTGCAAGTCTATAAATAGAGTTTCAAGTTAATATAGATTGTTCATGTTCTCCGCCCACAAAACAAGGGAAACATCTAACTCTTCAGTTTTATTATGATGCCCTCTACACAAGACCCACAGGTCACTTGTAAGGACAGAGGTTGGTCTGAACTACTCTGTTAAACAATGGCAATCACAGCTGTCCCCAAGCTCCACCAATACACTGTGCATCCTTCTGTAATAACACCAATACAATTTTTGTGTGCATGTTTGATTTTCTTCTTTCTTAGGCGACAGCAAAGTGGGTAAAATGAATATCATGGCCTGGTTTTACCACTTACTACTTGTGAGATCTGGGATAAGTCATATAGTCTTCCTGAGACCTTGGTTCTTTAGCTTTGAAATAAAAATAATAAGACCTTAGATTTGTTGGGAGAAGCACATGTAATAAGTTAACATCTACTTCAAGGTGGACATAAAAATATGAGCTCCTCTACAAGGTGGCTCAGTGGTAAAGAATGCGGGTTCGATTCCTTGGTCAGGAAGATCCCCTGGAGTAGGAAATGGCAATGTGCTCCAGTGTTCTTGGCAGCAGAATCCCATGGACAGAGTCAGACACAACCTAGCGACTGAGCACATACACCCCTAGTAGACTGAGTACAGACACCGCTAGTGAGCTCCTTGAAGGCAAGGAAGGGCTCTACAGTAAATCCCCACACCCTTAGCCTTTAGCACAAGGAAGTATGTCATAAAAACTCATGCAAGGGACAAATGAATAAGCAAGTGGATAACTAGAAGACTAATGCTTCGGTCGTGTCCAGCTCTTTGTGACCCCATGGGCTATACAGTTCATGGAATTCTCCAGTGGGTAGCCTGTCCTTTCTCCAGGGGATCTTCCCAACCCAGGGATCGCACCCAGGCCTCTTGCATTGCAAGTGGATTCTTTACCAGCTGAGCCACAATTGAAGCCCAAGAATACCAGAATGGGTAAACTATTCCTTCTCCAGAGGATCTTCCCTACCCAGGAATTGAATCAGAGTCTCCTGCGTTGCAGGCGGATTCTTTACCTACTGAGCTATCAGGGAAGCCCTATTTCAGGAAAGGAGTTTTGGAAATCTTTGATTTATTGAATGATTTGATTTCACTTTGGCTCAACTGAATCCAATAAATATCCCAAATTTTACAAAGTTAAAAGAATATATTTCCTGGGGTTTTTCAGCCACAGAAATCATCTAATGTTAAATTCAGCCCTCTATGTCATGTGAGTCACAGTCTGGGTGTTCTATAGTTGAAATCACTCTGTGGTGTTTGAATCCTTAGGGTCTCAAGGATTTGAATTCTGGGGTCTCAGAATCCTTGACACTTCAGCTCATATTAATGATGAACTGATGCTCCGTAAACCTTAATATACTTTCAGCTCCCCTTAGGAATTCATTAAAATCAAATTCTTAGGCATTATACCTAGAGATCCTGAATCTAAGTTCTAGATAAGGCGGGTTTCAGGCAACTGCATGCAAAAGTCCCAAAATGCAGTTAATTCTGTTCCATAAATTTTTCTCAAATTTGCCATCATCTTGTACATTTTCAGGTCATTTCCTGGACTCAGTTCAATTCCTGGACTAATAAGATTGTCTCTAATGTTCCATTTCTTGTCTGCTTCTCATCCACCATCCACACTTCTGCCCAAGTGCTTCCTGCAAAGCCCCCCCAGTGTCATGTTAACTCAATGCTTCCCCCTTTACCTACACAAAATAGTAAATGCCCCACATCCATCACAATGAGCTTCAGTGTGGTCTTTGCCAGTTTATTTTGTTGTTGACCTTATTTAGTTGCCCAGTCATGTCCTACCCTTTGCGACCCAGTGGATTGAGGTTTTCCAGGTAAGAATCCTGGAGTGGGTTGCCATTTCCTTCTCCCAGGGATCTTCCCAAGCCCAGGAACAAACCCATGTGTCCTACCCACGTCCACTGCATTGCAGGCGGATTCTTTACCGCAGAACCCCAGGGACGCCCCATCCATTTGCTTCATGCTCCAGTCATAAGCAAGCGCTCAAAACTCACCCAACACCACAGGCACACTACTTGATCATATTTTTAGCTCAAGCTGTTTCCTCATTCTGGAACTCTCATTCTCCCTGCAGCCTCATCTTTTATGTGAAATTCCACTGACGCTTTTAAAGTTGAGCTAAATGTAGCAAGAATCCATTGAGAGATCTTCTGTGACTCACTGCCAGGCTGGCTTATTGCTGGAGTACGTCTACTCATTCACTCATCACTTACTGAAATCAGCAGCCCTTTTACACCATGCTATGAATACTGTGTTTATTACAAGTTTTGTACAAGATTCTGAACTTCTGAAAAGCGGAGATCTTGTTCACACTACTTTTGTAACCCTAGAATCCTGAGTTACTACTGCTGAAAAAAAATCCCACAATGTTTTAAATAGTTAAACTTCACTGAAATAATATTTCAAAGTGACTAGTTTGAGAGACACATTTTTTTCACTACATTTTTCTGATTATAAAGGTAATATATGCCTATTCTACAAAAGAGGGTAATAATAATATAACAAGGAAAATTATCTGATACCACGATACAAAAAAGTAGCATATTTCTTCACATAAATTATATATACATATGCCAAAGCTGAAACTCCAATACTTTGGCCACCTCATGCGATGAGCTGACTCACTGGAAAAGAGTCTGATGCTAGGAGGGATTGGGGGTGGGAGGAGAAGGGGACAACAGAGAATGAGGTGGCTGGATGGCATCACCAACTCAATGGACCTGAGTTTGAGTGAACTCTGGGAGTTGGTGATGGACAGGGAGGCCTGGTGTGCTGTGATTCATGGGGTCTCAAAGAGTTGGACACGACTGAGCGACTGAACTGACTGACTGACTGATAATGATTAGTGGCTCAGTTGCTAAGAAATCTTCCTGCAATGCAGGAGACATGGGTTCAATCCCTGGGTCGCGAAGATCCCCTGGAGAAGGAAATGGCAACCCACTCCAGTACTCTTGCCTAGAGAATTCCATGGACAGAGGAACCTGGAGGGCTACAGTCTACGGGGTTGCAAAGAGTCGAACACAACTATGTAACTAACTTTCACTTTTTTTTTAATAGGGATATTTATGTATGTATAAAATATCTTTTTTTAAACTTGAGATTATACAGTATTACTATATCCTCGCACTTTCCCCATTATTAGAGTCTTAAATACTTTTTTCAAGACATGTTAATAAAGGCAAATTATTCACTATGAATATCTTTACTTAGTCATTTTATAATTGCTCACATTTGATTGACTTTCCTTTGTTAAATGCAATAAATAATGTTTCAATGCTTTATGATTTTTTTTCTGCCATGAAGCCACTCAAACAGTAATTCTCAAGTCAAAGGGTCAAAACATTTTAAGGCTCTGGATATAGACATAGCCTATTTGTCTTCCAGGAAAGTTGAACTATTTTCCATTCCCATAGCAGGATGGTACTCATACCACATCTTTATTTGCATTGAGTTGTGCTGCTGCTGCTGCTGCTGCTAAGTCACTTCAGTCGTGTCCGACTCTGTGTGACCCCATAGACGGCAGCCCACCAGGCTCCCCCGTTCCTGGAATTCTCCAGGCAAGAACACTGGAGTGCGTTGCCATGTCCTTCTCCAATGTGTGAAAGTGAAAAGTGAAAGTGAAGTCGCTCAGTCGTGTCTGACCCTTAGCAACCTCACGGACTACCAAAACAAAAAACAAGGAAACAAACAAAAATATTTTTTTCTGCATTTTATGTGTCTAAAATAATGTTTTGATTTTAATATTTACTTTCACTAATATTAAGTTGAATGGATATGGATATTTCTCAAATGCTTGATAACAGAAGAGTTTATCCATAGCCTTATTTTCTGTTTTTTTCTATAAGATAGTTTTACTTACTAATTTTTATATTTTAATTTAGGTATTTATATACTATTTATATTAATAATATCCAATGTTTAACACTTTTAAATTAGTCGTTTATGTTATTACTAACATATGCTTCTAATTTTAAGTAGTAAAATCAGTTTTTCAAAATTTCTCCATTTTTTATTCTTCAAATTTCCTGACTTTTTGATAACATATAAACATAACTCTTACTTTTTTCAGAGTTTTTGGTTTTATTGTATTCTTGAATTCACTTTTACTTCATTTGTTTATGTTCTTTGTTACCAAAAGTACATTGCTTATGAAGAGAAAATATATTTAATAAGAAAAATGATATAAAAGGTAAAACAATAAAAGGGCAAATTTTGCATTTTAATTTTTCATGAGGTGCGAATCCATTTTTATTTATTTCATGTATCTAATCAATTGTTCAAGCATATATATATATATGTATATATCCATCATAGTGGTTAAGCCATATTTCAATTTTTAAAATTCTGTACTATAATCTCATTTTATAAGGTAGTAGCTGATATAAAACTTTCAATCACTACAATCTGTATATCAGTTCTACCTTAAGGAAAATAATGTCTAAGGGAAAAAAAATTACTTCTCCTCTTCAAATTACCCTGTTATAATCGTTATCTTCTTGAAACATACATTTATATGAATGCACATATATATATATACAATTCATCTTTTGCAAAAACTATTCTGTTTCATTTTCTGGCTTTAAATGATTCATATAATGGAAAAATATAGTTTTACAGGTTGCAATGTATTATACCAAAGTCTTCAGAAGTGTTTCACTTTGGAAAATATTCAGCAATAATGCTTAAAAAAATCATTGTTTGTCATTGTTTAGTCGCTAAGTTGTGACCTACTCTTTTGCGACCCCTTGGACTGTAGACAACCAGGCTCCTCTGTCCATGGGACTTCCCAGGCAAGATGATTGGAGTGGGTTGCCATTTCATTCTCAAAAAGAATCATTACATTTCATTAAAAGAAAATAAAAATCTGTTTTGAAGTTGTCTGGCATCTGACCATATGATCAAGCACATGCACACATGAATATATATGTACACATTTTATGTATAGTCATAAACATAAGTATGTATATATGAATAAAAGTACAGGTCATACATTTTTGTGTATAAGTATGTATCTGTGTATTTGTGCATATGTGTATAGACAAGTATGACTAAATTATTGAAACCTATGGGTTTCAAAAAACAAAATAATAAAATATTTCTGAAAGAATACCCTTATGGCAGAAAGTGAAGAGGAACTCAAAAGCCTTTGATGAAAGTGAAAGAGGAGAATGAAAAGGTTGACTTGAATCTCAACATTCAGAAAACAAAGATCGTGGCATCTGGTCCCATCACTTCATGGGAAATAGATGGAAAAACAGTGGAAACAGTGTCAGGCTTTATTTTTTGGGGCTCCAAAATCACTGCAGATGCTGATTGCAGCCATGAAATTAAAAGACGCTTACTCCTTGGAAGGAAAGTTATGACCAACCTTGATAATATATTAAAAAGCAGAGACATTACTTTGCCAACCAAGGTCCATCTAGTCAAGGCTATGGTTTTTCCAGTGGTCATGTATGGATGTGAGACTTGGACTGTGAAGAAAGCTGATCGCCGAAGAATTGATGCTTTTGAACTGTGGTGTTGGAGAAGACTCTTGAGAGTCCCTTGGACTGCAAGGAGATCCAACCAGTTCATTCTGAGGGAGATCGATCCTGGGTGTTCATTGGAAGGACTGATGCTAAAGCTGAAACTCCAATACTTTGGCCACCTCATGAGACGAGTTGACTCACTGGAAAAGACTCTGATGCTGGGAAGGTTGGGGGGCGGGAGGAGAAGGGGACAACCGATGGCTGGATGAGATGGCTGGATGGCATCACCGACTCGATGGACATGAGTTTGAGTGAACTCCGGGAGTTGGTGATGGACAGGGAGGCCTGGCGTGCTGTGATTCATGGGGTCGCGGAGAGTTGGACACGACTGAGCGACTGAACTGAACTGAACTGAATGTCACTAAAAGGCTTCCCTTGTGACTCAGTAGTAAAGAACTCACCTGCAATGTATGAGACTCAGGTTCGATCCCTGGGTTAGGAAGATCCCCTAGAGGAGGAAATAGCAACCCACTCTGGTATCCTTGCCTGAGAAATCCCATGGACAGAGGAGCCTGGCAGGCTACAGTCCATGGGGTTGCAAAAGAGTTCAACATGACTTAGCGACTAAACAATAACAACGTTACTGAAGAAAAAAATAGTATGCTAAAGTTAATAAAATATTATATCTTAAGATTCTTGATTGATCTCAAGGAATGATCTCAAAAAACCCTTGAATGATTTTACAAAAGTTCAAAAATAAATTAGCAAGTTATGTTAACCTTTGATCAAGTGACTTTCGAATGAAGGTTTGTCACAATCTAAGTATTAATCATAAGAACATCAACAATGTAATAATAGCAGCAAACATTATTTATTACACATAAACTATGTCCCAGACACCAGACTGGCACTTCACATATATCAATTCCTATAGAGTTTAATAACTACATAAGTTTGTTATTTGTTAGATGATAAGTTGAGGCTTAAAGAAGTTGAATAATTTGTATAGAATCATATTCCTAACAGAAAGCAGAACTAGAATTGGAATTCAAAACCAAATATACCAAATGCTTAAGTCTGTGCCATTATTAATACACTGGATTGTCTCACAGCTAATTCTGATTACAGTGAACCACACTGGCAACACACACACACACACACACACACGAAAAATCGTCAGGGTATTCTCACTTCACATAGCCAGTAACATGTGAAAAATTGTGTTGTATTAAATACAGGTGGTAAAATTTGCAACTGAAATATTAGAGGATTTATAAACTATCAAAACATTGGGGGAGGGGTGAAACTCTGATTTTATTACTTGTTATACATGTCATAAATGTCATCATACCATCCTCTCATCTATATTATTACCAAGATCATGGGCACAATAACCATAGCCTTGCTTCTCAGTGAGCAAAGCATTGTGTGAACATTCAGCTTGCTTCATTTCACGTTAGCCTCACAATAGCCCTGTGATCATTATATTCTAGATGAGAAGATCAAGTTCAGAAGAGGTTAAAGCTCACTTAGCCATCTCTAGAGACAGATTCCATCAGTTCAGTTCAGTCACTTAGTCGTGTCTGACTCTTTGCGACCCCATGAATCACAGCACGCCAGGCCTCCCTGTCCATCACCAACTCCCAGAGTTCACTCAAACTCATGTCCATTGAGTCGGTGATGCCATCCAGCCATATCATTATCTGTTGTCCCCTTCTCTTCCCGCCCCCAATCCTTCCCAGAATCAGAGTCTTTTCCAGTGAGTCAACTCATCGCATGAGGTGGCCAAAGTATTGCAGTTTCAGCTTTAGCATCAGTCCTTCCAATGAAAACCCAGGATTGGTCTCCTTTAGAATGGACTGGTTGGATCTCCTTGAAGTCCGAGGGACTCTCAAGAGTCTTCTCCAACACCACAGTTCAAAAGCATCAATTCTTCAGTGATCAGCTTTCTTCACAGTCCAACTCTCACATCCATACATGACCACGAGAAAAACCATAGCCTTAACTAGACGGACCTTGGTTGGCAAAATAATGTCTCTGCTTTTTAATATACTACCTAGGTTGGTCATAACTTTCCTTCCAAGGAGTAAGCGTCTTTTAATTTCATGGCTGCAATCAGCATCCGCAGTGATTTTGGAGTCCAAAAAAATAAAGTCTGACACTGTTTCCACTGTTTCCCCATCTATTTCCCATGAAGTGATGGGACCAGATGCCGCGATCTTTGTTTTCTGAATGTTGAGCTTCAAGCCAACCTTTTCACTCTCCTCTTTCACTTTCATCAAGAGGCTCTTGAGTTCCTCTTCACTTTCTGCCATAAGGATGGTGTCATCTGCATATCTGAGATTATTGATATTTCTCCCAGCAATCGATTCCAGCTTTTGCTTCTGCCAGCCCAGCGTTCCTCATGATGTACTCTGCATATAAGTTAAATAAGCAGGGTGACAATATACAGACTTGACGTACTCCTTTTCCTATATGGAACCAGTCTGTTTTCCATGTACAGTTCTGACTGTTGCTTCCTGACCTGCATACAGGTTCCTCAAGAGGCAGGTCAGGTGGTCTGGTATTCCCATCTCTTTCAGAATTTTCCACAGTTTATTGTGATCCACACAGTCAAAGGCTATGGCATAGTCAATGAAAGCAGAAATAGATGTTTTTCTGGAACTCTCTTGCTTTCTCCATGATCCAGCGGATGTTGGCAATTTGATCTCTGGTACCTCTGCCTTTTCTAAAACCTGCTTGAACATCTGGGAGTTCACGGTTCACATATTGCTGAAGCCTGGCTTGGAGAATTTTTAGCATGACTTTACTAGCATGTGCTGCTGCTGCTGCTGCTAAGTCACTTCAGTTGTGTCCGACTCTGTGTGACCCCATAGATGGCAGCCCACCAGGCTCCCCCGTCCCTGGGATTCTCCAGGCAAGAACACTGGAGTGGGTTACCATTTCCTTCTCCAATGTGTGAAAGTGAAAAGTGAAAGTGAAGTCGCTCAGTCGTGTCTGACTTGTAGCGACCCCATGGACTGCAGCCTACCAGGCTCCTCCGTCTATGGGATTTTCTAGGCAAGAGCATTGGAGTGGCTTGTCATTGGCTTCTCCGTACTAGAGTTTGAGATGAGTGCAATTGTGCGGTAGTTTGAGCATTCTTTGGCATTGCCTTTCTTTGGGATTGGAATGAAGACTGACCTTTTCCAGCCACTGCTAAGTTTTCCAAATTTGCTGGCATATTGAGTGCAGTACTTTCACAGCATCATCTTTCAAGATTTGAAATATCTCAACTGGAATTCCATCACCTTCACTAGCTTTGTTCATAGTGATGCTTTCTAAGGCCCACTTGACTTCACATTCCAAGATGTCTGGCTCTAGGTCAGTGATCACATTATCGTGATTATCTTGGTCGTGAAGATCTTTTTTGTAAAGTTCTTCTGTGTATTCTTGCCACCTCTTCTTAATGTATTCGGCTTCTGTTAGGTCCCTACCATTTCTGTCTTTTATCGAGCCCATCTTTGCATGAAATGTTCCCTTGATATCTCTAATTTTCTTGAAGAGATCTTTTGTTTTTCCCATTCTGTTGTTTTCTCTATTTCTTTGCATTGATCGCTGAGGAAGGCTTTCTTATCTCTCCTTGCTATTCTTTGGAACTCTGAATTCAGATGCTTATATCTTTCCTTTTCTCCTTTGCCTTTCGCCTCTCTTCTTTTCACAGCTATTTGTAAGGCCTCCTCAGACAGCCATTTTGCTTTTTGCATTTCTTTTCCATGGGGATGGTCTTGGTCCCTGTCTCCTGTACAATGTCACGAACTTCTGTCCAGAGTTCATCAGGCACTCTATCAGATCTAGTCCTTTAAATCTATTTCTCAATTCCACTGTATAATCATAAGGGATTTGATTTAGGTCATATCTGAATTGTCTAGTGGTTTTCCCTACTTTCTTCAATTTAAGTCTGAATTTGGCAATAAGTTGCCACAGTCAGCTCCTGGTCTTGTTTTTGCTAACTGTATAGAGATTCCCCATCTTTGGCTGCAAAGAATATAATCAATCTGATTTCGGTCCCCCTCGTCCAAGGTAAGGTGCAGCGGCTGCTCTTTGTTGAAGCAGCTGTGAAGAGATATCCCACGACCAAGGTAAGAAAAACCCAAATAAGACGGTAGATATTGTGAGGGGGCATCAGAGGGCAGACACACTGAAATCATAATCACGGGAAACTAGTCGATCTGATCACATGGACCACAGCCGAATGTGGTCCACTGGAGAAGGGAATGGCAAACCACTTCAGTATACTTGCCTTGAGAACCCCATGAACAGTATGAAAAGGCAAAATGATAGGATACTGAATGAGGAACTCCCCAGGTCGCTAGGTGCCCAGTATGCTACTGGAGATCAGTGGAGAAATAACTCTAGAAGGAATGAAGGGATGGAGCAAAAGCAAAACCAGTACCCAGTTGTGGATGTGACCGATGACAGAAGCAAGGTCCGGTGCTGTAAAGAGCAATATTGCATAGGAACCTGGAATGTTAGGTCCATGAATCAAGGCAAATTGGAAGTGGTCAAACAGGAGACGGCAAGAGTGAACATAGACATTCTAGGAATCAGTGAATTAAAATGGACTGGAATGGGTGAATTTAACTCAGATGACCATTATATCTACTACTGTGGGCAGGAATCCCTTAGAAGAAATGGAGTAGCCATCATGGTCAACAAAAGAGTCCGAAATGCAGTACTTGGATGCAATCTTAAAAATGACAGAATGATTTCTGTTCGTTTCCAAGGCAAGCCATTCAATATTACAGTAATCCAGGCCTATGCCCCAACCAGTAAAGCTGAAGAAGCCGAAGTTGAACGGTTCTATGAAGACCTACAAGACCTTTTAGAACTAACACCCAAAAAAGATGTCCTTTTCATTATAGGGGACTGGAATGCAAAAGTAGGAAGTCAAGAAACACCTGGAAAACAGGCAAATTTGGCCTTGGAGCACGGAATGAAGCAGGGCAAAGGCTAATAGAGTTTTGTCAAGAGAACGCACTGGTCGTAGCAAACACCCTCTTCCAACAACACAAGAGAAGACTCTACACATGGACAGATTCCTTAATGGATGTGAACGAAAATTATTAATAGAGTAGAACATGTCATCTTCTTCCTGGGTGGGACCCTCCATCCACAGCTCAGGTTCCTTGCCTCTAATCCACAGGAATACATCCATTCATCCTCAGAATATTTTCACTTGGTTATATGCAATATCACAGAGATAAACTGCAAAGACAGTTCTCTGTCTTCACTTCCTCCCTCCTGCCTTCCTTCTTAAAGAAGTTATTACTCAAACATCTAATGGATGGAGCACGCTGACTGGAGATGTGTCCAAGTGATGAATAGTAACAATTTCATTAATGATTAAGAACAATGGGTGAATTCCCGTGGTTCTGTGGTTAGGACTCCATGTTTTCACTGCCAAGAGTGCAGGTCCAATTCCTGGTCAGGGAACTAAGTTCCAAAAGCCAGGAAGCATGCCCCACGAACCCACAAAAAAAAAGAAGTGCTCCTTTCTCATTATATAAAAATACCTCCATCTCATCTCATTTTCAAACTTACTCACTTGTTGTATTTCTGTTTGTGTTTTGAGAATATATTACCTGCTCTGTGCACTTCATCAGGGAAGCCCTCTGAAGGTATTTTCTTTTTTATTCATCAACCACAACTCAGGTTCATTTCAGTAAGCATCTTTACCCTCAGTTTCATGGCAACAAACAGTATAGTAGTCTTTCTATACATATTTATATACCTCTCCAAGTATATTCACAAGTATAGTAAAATGTTAGTGTCTCCTTATTGAGTTACATAAAAGGGTTAGCTGATTCAATGAGTGGCATTAAGAGGAAAAGTCCAAGAAACACTGCATGAAGGCAAAAGACCAAAGGTGGTTTTTCATAACACCATGAAAGAAGATGTTAACTGCATCAAACCATCATTTAATAGATTTTTCACTGTAGCAGAAATTTGAGAAGAATAAAATTTCAACTGGAAAAATTACATTTTTGTATAACAAGATGTCAGCTATGTGCAAAGCAAATTGTCAAAATTGGATGCTAACTTTGTATCTCTTATGAACACATACAAAATGCACAGTGGAAATTGAATGTGATTTGGCACATACATGTTCTATGTGCCAGAACTATGGTCAAAGACTATGGTCAAATACACAATGAAAAACTGGCTATCATCCATTCAGGTGTGTGTGACGTGGTATGTGCATCTCTATACATATGTACAGAGCCTAAGCGGATTCATTTGTGTAGGGTATAGAAAAATGCAATGACTTTGGGAAATATTCATAATACTGCATGAGAAAGAGTTGATTTATGATATAGTTGTCAAATGTCTGAAATTGTCTTAAAGTGTTGCTACATTAAAATCTGTATACAGTTGTAAAGGACATGTAATATAAGCATAAATGATATATGATTTGATATATGACATTCCTATATCAAAATGCAAGAAGAGGCTTTACAGAGGAAAGTTTATTTATGTCCAGATATCAAAAATATTATGTCTGTGTCTGCAAGCAGGACGCGTTATCTTAAAATATAGATATAGAGACAGATATATAGACATATATATGTATATAACTTGATTTGACTTTTACTACTTTATGAATATGAATTCTTTACCCTTAGAAAGTAAAAAGACTATAGAAAAATTGTGATACATTTTTCTCAACAAAAAAAGGCACAGCATATTCTTCAGCAATTAAATCTAATAATGACTACAATTTTAGCTGCTAATTGATTAAATGAATTGTTTGTAATAAGAAAACCTCTGAGCAGGTTTCAGAATTAATTTATGTTTCTAAATGAGCAAGAACTTTCTAAGTAGAAAGCCTTAAAAAGACATTCCCTGAAGGAGCAAACAGTATTACAAGATAAAATTCAATTACAACAAGTGTATTGATGTTTTTCACGAAGTATATTCTCTTAATCACTTACATTAGCATTAAGTTAATTTTGAGTTTAATTCCATTAGAAAATATTGGTTTTTAATTGTTCATGTGCACTTGACCACAGATAAATTAAGGGAGTGTCACATCTCAATAGACATTTGTTTTATCCAACAAAAGAAAGCGAAGTTCAGAGACAACCAGAATACACTGATCCTCAAAGAACAGTTTTAAACATCCTTGGCAGAGCTAACAATCATTTTCACATCTTGTAACTTTGACTAGACCTGAGAAAGTATGTAAAATATACTTTTCTTCTGTAGAACACATTGCTCAATAGGTGTGTAACGAGAAACAAGTTGCAGATCCTAATAATTCCATCCTGAAGTCAGCTTTGCTGTTTCCTTGCTCTGGTAAGTCACTTCACTTGTCTTGACCTCAGGTTAGAAGGGACTGGGAGGCACAAAATGTGAATGCAAGGATGCATCAGGTTCACAGGTGTATGTTGTATAAAGTGCACAATATTTTAAAGTTTTGAAACTGTGCGAATAAAAAAATCATTAGATTATATAGAAAGAGACTGAGAGAGAGAACAAAGGAGGAAAACAGAAGGCCAGGGAAAATTCACCTGGAATGTGGCTTCTCTTGAAAAATTAGAGAAACGTGGTAACAATTGGCTAGGGCTGTTTTCTTTTCTCTCTTTAAATAGGCTTGTTTGTCCAGTTCAACTTGCATGCGTGCTTAGTCACTAAGTCATGTCCAACTCTTTGCAACCCGATGGACTGTAGTCCACTAGGCTCATCTGGCCATGGGATTTTCCAGGCAAGAATACTGGAGCAGGTTGCCATTTCCTTTTCAGGGGATCTTTCCAACCCAGGGATTTGAAACTGTGTCTTCTCTGTCTCCTGCATTGCAGGCAGATCCTTTACCCACTGAGTCATTAGGGAAGCCTCCAGTTTAACTTGGTCACATGTAATTCAAAGCTGAGACAAAGCACCAGTTGACATTTTTCATTTCACTAGGAATAGTACTTTTCATCTGATAGAAAAATATTTTCTGTTCTGTTGATTCTATCATAGTGAGAAAGTACCCATTTCCAATGCCTCCTAGGCAGCTATGGGCATTGGGATCTATGACTCTGTAACTTCACCATCTAAATAAATTTCTTTTCATTCTATGATTTCAAGTCTGAGCCATATGGACCTAAAGTCTAAGGCCTTTCATCCTAATTCAAAATCATCACTTATGCCCCAAGTAATCAAAATAACCCTTGTAATTAGACTCCAATTACTCTGTGGTCAACATTACAAGGATTTATAATTGGACTCTAATCCAATTATAATTGGATTTCCTCAAAAGAAGTTGGCCATTTTCCTTTTAGCCAAATTCATCCAAATCTTCACAGAGTCAGTATGGAAAGGCAGGAAAAAAGGAGCACCTTGTACAAGAAACCCAAAATCAGCTTAAGAGCAAGCAGTTTCCTTGCAAAGCCAACAGTTTAGTAGAGTTTCCTTCTTTGCTGCCCAATTCATGTCCTCCACCTCAATTTCTTTTATCCTGCTTCCCATACTGCTTACTGACTGCCCAAGAAAACATCCTTCAGGGCAGCTAAAATCAAGGTGTCATGGAATCACCTAACTGAATTCTGGAAGAGGCATGGACTATAAGATATGAAGTGGTGCCCAAAGTTTTTGGCATCAGGGACTGGTTTCCTGGAAGACAATTTTTCCAGGGACTGGAGCAGAGTGGGGCAGGATGGGGGGTGGGGTGGGTGAGAGGCAGTTTCTGGATGATTTGAGTATATTAATTTTTTGTGCACTTTATTTTTATTATTATTACATCAGCTCCACCTCAGAACATCAGGCATTATATCACGGAGGTTGGGGACCCCTGCTCTACAAAGATAACAAACAAGGGCTTCCAGTGGAGGCTCAAGTTGAAAGTCATGAAATCTGATTTCCAGAATTAAAGTCTCTTATGTGCTGTTAACTCACTTCTCAGGAGGGCAATTTGATCGTTTTTGCTCATTTGAAAACTAGAAGAAATTTCTTTTATTCAGTGGTAATTTATGTTATAACAATTGAGGAAATCAGCTCACTTAAAAGTACCTTTTCTAAAGTAATATTCAAAAGGTTCTCTAATTGTGAAAAACATACACTCTTTCAACCTGAAAGTTATTACCTAGAAAATGGCTCTGCCATCAGATCTTCTCAGCTTCTGTCTTTCAAAGAATCATGAATGCGCTGCTGTATCATTTTCCACTGTACATAAGGAACAACTTATGCTCAGAGGTAGAACCAAAGTTAAAACATAAAGCAATAAAATCCTTGTGGGTGAGAAATGGAGTATTTCCTGCTGTATTAGTAAACAAAGAATGTCACAATCATCAATGGTTGCAGCCACCATGGATGGTGAGCTGGGGAACCCTGAGGAGACTCAGGAAGGTAAGCATACCTGCCATCTAGCAGCCATCAGACTACAGCCACTCCCTAAGGTGAGCCCTGAGAAAACTCAGGATGTGAAAAATAGGATATCAGTCCCAGATAACTGAGGTGCATATCAAAGGAAGACTTTAGTGAGCCCAGATTCTTGTATTTTCCCATACAAAGCAAAACATTAAAGTCGTTAACTTGAGATATCTGTTTTTTTCCTAAATTAATAATAATCCTTTGACGACCTGTCCTTTGTTGCAAAACTGCCATATAACCTGTCTCCCCTCATCACCTCCTCAGAGCAGTTCTCCCAGGATTACTTAAGATACTGCTTCCTGGGCTTGAAGTCCTAAAAATTCCCATCAAACAAAAAACTCTCAACTTTCAGGTTGCGAATATTTTTATTTTGTTCATACAGAAAATGGTTCTAGGATTGTCCCTGCATCTTTGCCATATCATGCTGCCCTCATTCACAAGTCTCTGTAGCATTTGTCATCACAATGTCCTTCAGTTGGGGGTTTCAGAGAAAGGAAAGCAAGTCAACAGGGATAATGCTGGCGACAGTGACAAGGAAGACCAGAATGGGGAGGGAATTATCAATACTACTGTTCTAATACTTTTGTTCATAGACAATTGCTTTAATCATGACTTTTATCTTCCCAGAATCTCAAAGTGCTTCCATTGTCAACAGAATTATGTCTACCTAACTCGGGGATGCATTGAAACGAAAGGACCTAATGGCCACATATACTTTCATGATCTCATCGCCTACAACTCCCTCATTATTAATAGAACCCTGGGTTCTCTCCAGCTTGTGGCAGTGTTCCCCATTCCTGATTCAAATTGGAGTATTATATTTCTCTCAATCAAGAGTGCTCTCAATTCAGATTTCTAGATGGCCAAGGTGACATACCTGCTACTTTTGAAAACATGAGGGCTTTCCTGGTCGCACAGTGGATAAGAATCCTCCTGCCAATACAGGGAACATGGGTTCAGTCCCTGGTCCAGGGATGCTCCACATGCTGAGGAGCAACTAAGCCTGTGCACTGCAAACTACTGAGCCCACACGAGAGCCCTCAAGCCACAACTTCCAAGCCTGAGTGCTGCAACTTCTGAAGCCTATGCACCCTAGAGCCTGTGCTCCACAAAACAAGCCACCACAATGAGAAACCTCTGCACTGCAATGAAGAGTAGCCCCTATTCACAACAACTAGAGAAAACCACTGCAAACAAGGAAGACCCAGTGCAGCCAAATCCAAATAATTTTTTTTTTATTTTAAAGAAAATATGAGGAATCACTTTTAATACGCTGCTCTGAGCCCCATTTCTAAGAGCCTTTGGAAATAACTGATACAACTTTACAAGTCCATGCTTTCATAAAAGCTATGTGAAATATCCCATCCCTAACCAGTTCTTACTCAAACTTAACCAATAAGCCACTCAGAAATAATAAGGGGTTGGGGTGGGGGATGAAAATCAGAAAGACAAGGACAAGCAAGAGGATATTGGTGTTTTGTAATAATTTGCAGCTATCAGAAGAATTCAAATGGAATTGAAGTGGCCAAAAAAAATACTACTGTTATTTTACATCCCTTCTTCCCTCTTTGACTACTCTTCCCACGGCTCCTCATACCTGCCAACATAATATAATTCTATTGCATTTGCTCAGGAAAAGGCCTTAGGAAGCATTACTACAAACAAGTATAGTAGAGATGACAGAATTCCAGTCGAGCTATTTCAAATCCTAGAAGATGATGCTGTTAAATTGCCACATTCAATATGCCAGCAAATTTGGAAAACTCAGCAATGGCCACAAGACTGGAAAAGGTCAGTTTTCATTTCAATCCCAAAGAAAGGCAATGCCAAAGAATGCTCACACTACCATACAACTGCACTCATTTCACATGTTAGCAAGGTAATGTTCAAAACCCTTCAAGCTAGGCTTCAACAGGATATATCTGAGGAACTCCAGATGTACAAGCTGGATTCAGAAAAGGCAGAGGAAACAGAGATCAAATTGCCAGCATGCATTGGATCATAGGAAAAGCAAGTGCATTCCAGGAAAAAAAATAAAATTCCGCTTCATTGATTATGCTAAAGTCTTTGACTGCGTCCTCTCTGTCTGTGTTAGTTGCTTAGTTATGTCTGACTCTGTGCAACTCCATGGACTGTAGCCCACAAGGCTCCTCTGTCCATGAAATTCTCCAGGCAAGAATACCGCAGTGGGTAGCCATTCCCTTCTCCAGGGGATCTTCCTGACCTAGGGATTGACTCTGTGGATCACAACAAACTGCCAAAAATTCTTAAAGAGATGGGAATATCAGATCACTTTACTTGTCCCTTGAGAAATCTGTATGCAGGTCAAGAAGCAACAGTTAGAACTGGACATGGAACAATGGACTGGTTCAAAATTGGGGAAGGAGTACATCAAGACTGAATATTGTCACCATGCTTATTTAATGTATAGGCAGAGTACATCATGCCAAATGCCAGGCTGGATGAATCACAAGCTGGAATCAAGACTGTTGGGAGAAATATCAATAACCTTGATGTGTAGATGATACCACTCTAATGGTATCTAATGGCAGAAAGAAAAGAGGAACTAAAGGGCCTCTTGATAAGGGTGAAAGAAGAGAGTGAAAAGGCTGGCTTAAAATTCAACATTCAAAAAATGAGTATCATGGCATCCAGGCCCATCACTTCACGGTGAATAGATGTTGAGGAAACAATGGGAACAGTGACAGGCTTTATTTTCTTGGGCCCCAAAATCATTGTGGATGGTGACTGCAGCCATGAAATTAAAGATGCTTGCTCCTCGGAAGGAAAGCTATGACAAAGAATATTAAAAAGCAGAGACATCACTATGCTGAGAAAGGTCCGTCTAGTCAAAGCTAAGGGTTTTCCAGTAGTCATGCACATCTATATGTTAAAGTTGGACCATAGAGAAGGTTGAGTGTAAAAGAAATGATGCTTTTGAACTGTGATGCTGGAGAAGACGCTGGAGAGTCTCTTGGACAGCAAGGAGATCAAACCAGTCAATCCTAAAGGAAATCAACCCTGAATATTCATTGGAAGGACTGATGCCAAAGCTGAAGCTCCAATACTTAGGCCACCTGATGTGAAGAGTAGACTCATTGGAAAAGACCTTGATGCTGGGAAAGATTGAGGGCAGAAAGAGAAGGGGGAGACAGAAGATGCGATGGTTGGATGGCATCACCAACTCAATGGACATGAGTTTGAGCAAATTCTGGGAGTTACTGAAGCTCAGGGAAGCATGGCATGCTGCAGTCCACAGGGTCTCAAAGACTCAGAAACAACTTAGCAACTGAACAACAACAGAAGTAGTTGTAAATTTCTCTATATTGCAGTTGAGGAAACTGAGGTCCCAGAGCCAGGTGATGAAGGACAGAAGTTTTAAGTCAGGGCTGACTGATTCTACAACCTGTCATCTTTCTACCTATCAAAGTATTCTCTCAAATTAAAAAAAAAGTAGTCAATAGAAAAATAGTTTTGAAAAGGAAATTAAAACCAGTAGAAACTTCACTCTTCAAATGTAAATGGATTACCAATCTGTCTTCAAAATTTAAATATTGTTCTAAGTTACATCAGTCGTGTCCAACTCTTTGCAACCCCATGGACTATACAGTCCGTGGAATTTTCCAAGCCAGAATACTGGAGTGGGTGCCTTTTCCCTTCTCCAGGGGATTTCCCAACCTAGGGATCGAACGTAGGTCTCCCGTATGGCAGGCAGATTCTTTACCAGCTGAGCCACAAGAGAAGCCATAGTTAATAAATAGAATTCCTTAATTCAATATGTTGAGGATGAATAAATTTTCTTTCACCCTTCTATGTTCTTTTGGTTGGTCTAAGAATCAAATTGACATGAGACAGATTAGTATGATAGAGTCAAACAGTAAGTTTAATAACATGTATACATGGGAGACATCTAGAAAAACTGAGTAACTCACCAAAACGACACAAGCCCTCCCCTGAAATACCATCTTCAGCTAAAGACAAAAGAGCATGAAGGGAGTAGTGTGTTGGGACTTCTAAAATGCACCCTGTGGAGGGAATTCACATGGAGATGAAAAAGCAGATGTGTGTCAAGTGAATGCTTGCAGGGCCAGGCAGAGACAATGGGACAACAGAAGAATTTACACAAACAGAAATTGTTGGGTTCCTCCCTGTTTGCACACCTACTTCATATTACATTTATCTGTGGCGATAGCTCCCTTCCTGGAACAAGTCCTCAATCTGCAATCTTTTAGGCAGTTAAGAGGAAGGTCAAAGGTGATTCTTGAGTCTTTCGGACCTTAAAAATAATCAAATTAATCCTTCTGCCAAAAAGGCACAATTAGGGGTGGCAACTTTTGCTCCCATGCAAATATAACTATTAAAACTTTCATAAACATTGTAGAAAATGTTTTAAAATACCAATGCCCTCTCTGTATCATATATGGTAAATAATGCAAAATATCTCACTCATTAGTATGTTTTTCCCTAGGACCAATATTTCAACTTATACAATGTTTTTTAATGGTTTCTCTTCTACCTTCTCCTCCACAGAAATAAATTACTTGCTTTTCTAAAACATTCCTCAAAAATGAGAACATGCAGTTGTAATGGTGTCCATACTTGTTAAGCTACATTTTTTCCCTGAACATACTTGCCAAGTTTCTCATACAATATATTTAATATATTTCTCTTAGCTGGGATAGAAATAGAATAATTTATTCATTGTCCTCAGAGGATTGTGTAATGATAACAAAACCAATGATGCCGTCCACTTCATCATATATTACAATTATCGTATACCCTTTAGAACTATAATTATAGCTTATTTTAATTGCTACCATTTTTCATATAAGGCACCTGAGTCAGAGAAGTTAAATAATGTGTCCATGAAATTCAGCCAGGGGATAACTGAGCCAGGATTAAATCAAAGATTCCACACATCTGCACATTTATATCCAATCTCACAACATTCACGAGCCATGCATTCCATAAATGAGACTATTCTGATTGAGATTTCTCTGAGCCCCCCACGCTTATGTCCTACATATTTTCATGCAATTCAAAAATATACTGGAATCATGAAAGAAATAAATGGTCTTTATAGTTTCTCTTCTTCATAAAATACTGCAAGCTGAAGAAAACATTGCCTCTTTCCCATGAAATTTTAGAAAAATTTCTGAAAGACTTTGACCTGTGAAGATGAAAGCCCTTAGTTTGTTTTAAATTTTCAGAAGAACAACTGAAAACTTTCATCCATTGTAAACAGCGACTAACGACATTAATGGAACCTAGGTAGATTGTGAAAAACAAATCTTGTCAGATGATTTGAGAAAGTAGTAATGTTTTGTCCCTCACTTTACTAACATGTAATCTACTCTAACACCATTATGTTACTAGAAATATAACTTCCAGGTTATACCCCATGTTCACGTTCTCTGAACCTCAGTGACCTCTGTGTACTTGGCAAACAGCTAATCTTCAGGGCACATCCACGGGGACCAGATATAACCTCTGGTTTTCTGTCAACAGATTGTTCCCATGAGAACCTGCAAAGAGATCAGATTCAGGATATGGGACGGAACATATGTTCCAATTCTCAACTGACCAATGGCAAATAGGCAGGGGCTTCCCGGTCTCAAATAACGAACGGAGACACAGCAATAAAGCAATAACAGGTCAGGGGTCATTGTCATAGAATGAGCCTTCTAGGCTGAGGGCAGCTGTCCACCCTGCACTGTGCACTGATTGGCTTTGCACATCTCTGGTTTTTCCAAGAATCACTGTAGCACCATCACTCATGGCTACCCTCTGCACACGCACCTGGAACAGCCCTGGGGGCAAATGTGGTCTCAAATATTTCTTGTCAGTTATTCCAAAAGCACTAACCTGCCCCACTCCTCACCAAAACTTCTAAAAGGATAATAAATTCTTCTAAGAGGGATTCATAAACTGTCCGATTATTTATATGTTAGGTTCACAAAGTGTTGCATAAGCAAAAACCAGAAAATACAGCTCTTCTTAACACAGCATGTCAGAATACTATTTAAACCTCTGAATCCACACACCTAATATACAGTCAAAGCCCAGAACTCTATGCAAGTTACACTCTCTTCAAGAGACTAGCTCCCTCACCAAAGTCTTGCTGGGAGAAGCAGACGGTTTTCATTTACTTTTGCTCCCTCTCTCTGCCCAGCAGCTCTCAGAGCAAGAAAACCAGTTACTGAAACTCAACGGCATGCAACGCAGGAACATTAAGACCCTAAGTTTTGTGGCTTCACCCGACTTCCTCAGCCTTGACCTTGCTTTGTCATTATGCCCAAGACCAAGGGGGAAAGGAGGACTGTTGGTAGTGCGTACAGAGATGGCTGAAGATCCCTTTGGCATTGTCACCCTCCTTGCCAAGAACGAATGGACAGGAGCAAAGATTGCTGGTGTCCCAAGTTGTTCTTGTTTCACTGACAATTAGTTCTCAAAGGAGACTGAGCTTTCTGATTATCCTGCATGTCTAATAATTGCTCATCCATTGGTACCAGAAATCTATTACCAACATCATTATATGCCCTCAGCATATGACATGAATTTGTTTCACAAGTGCCTATATCTCCTATCAGTGCCGGGAAAAATGAAGTTTTCTACTGATTCATAGTAACAACCCAAGAACCACGTTTATTTTTCTTAAAAAAAAGAAAGGTTATAACCAGACCAAACGTATTTTAGGAAAATTGACTTTAATCCAAATGTCTGTCATCCTAAAACAGAATTTTTTTCCAATTATTATCTGATGCTCCCAAAGTGATTGCCGAAAACCTGAAGTATTACATAGGCTTTTTAGTGAGAAGACTGACAGCAGTTTGGAAGAGATACACTAGTCAATAGCACCCCCTGGTGGCAATGGACACTCATCTGCTTGGGAATCTGCGGTGGTTTTAAATGTCTTCAAAGGGGCGATTTCATGACCTCTCCCTGTAAAACATTCCAGGATCTTACGCTCAGGTCTATTAAAATGCTTTGCACTACAGCATGCACCCATTTCCTCTAACCTGCCTCTGCGGTTGAGATCAGAAACAGATGGTCTCTACTCTTTATTCCTAGGTGACTATATGAAGAAGGAGCCATATCAAAATTTTATGAAACAGATTTAATCAGAGGAACTCATCCGGGTCACCTATATGTCTGCCCAGAGGAAAACCTGCAGATACGAGGCTCACCATTCAAAGCAGAGGGTGCGGTTGAAAGGGCCAGGATGTTCCAAGCAAAACTCTCCATATGAGGACGGCTTCAAAGGTGCCGCATACAAGGTGGATCACTATGCCCCCGACCTCTGCACGTGATCACACCAACTCCCACTCTGATCAGAGGCGATACTCAAAATGGATTTTAATCAAGAGATTTTTGAATAATACTGTCTATTAATGTTTTTACTCTTTGCAAGTCAACTATGGGACAAAACTGAAATTAAAGTGTTTTTTTTTTTCTTTTAAAGTCTAGCATTTTATTTTTTCTATCAATGAACTGAAAGCTATTTTATATTTTCCTCATTCAACACTTTAAATATTAATAAACTTTGATTTTTTGTTATTCCTTTTAGCACTTCCCAGTGGTTTTCAAAGTATAGACCAAGCTTATGTCTGCCCAGTGCATTTAGATCTTATAGAATTGACATAAGGCTTTGTGTTTTTTTTTTCCTGTTTTTCCCCCCACTGAATGATTACTATTGTATTGTTATTGTTACTCCGAGTGATTAAGAAAATAGCCTTCTCTTAGATCTCTAGAGAGGATTTGTTTTTATAATCCAGTCAGTGTAAAGATAAATTTTCTCCATATTTTTCTATGGGAGTGAGTTTTTAAACAATGAATTAAACGTGTGATAAGGAATGTTGTAATGTGTTGAGACTCATTTAGGAGCCTTTAATTTTTCAAAAACACAGTATAGTAAATGCCAAATTCACATTTCATAATGATTTTGATCTTCTGTCTGTAAAGGAAGGGACAAACTCATGATACGTGCGTGCATGCAGTATGTTTATTCTTCCAGGTACATATATATATAGAAAAAGAACAATTAATTTCACATTTTTTCTTAAACTCTCACTATAAATTATACATGAGAGCCATATACTCATTTTGTACTTTGTTAATAATCATATACTTGTTCTTATTCAATAATGTCTGTACTTAATGCACATTTAATATATTTTAATTTAAAATAAGCAAACAAAAAATTTAAGTTGGGACAGAATAACTTTTTTTCCCTTTATTTTTTCAAGTGTTGCTCAGCATTCAATTTGATAACTGTCAAAGATTTCTAGTCTAAATAAATGCAGTTATATTAACTTTGAAGGACCTCTCTCGCCCTCTAGTGGTGAAAAGCAGTACAGACACTTGAACGGCAGGGTTTGCCCTGAAAAACCCAGGGGATTGCAGGTAAGACCATGGATGGAAGAGTGACTGCAGAGGATTCAAGTCCCGTATCTGCCACTGACAACTATGAACTCGAGACTTCATGTGGCCTTTTGTTTTTCAGTTTTCTCATAAAACAGAGTAATGATGATGATTTGCAAAATCGTGACAGTCACAATGGAAAATGTTAAGTCAAAAGCATTTAGAAATTGATCAAATAAAATTAGATTTGCTTTTAAACTTAAAGAAAATACAAAGGACATAATATATTTAATCGATGGATTTGATCCTACGATGAACACTCACAGCAGCTTCCATGGCCCCTCCCTCCTGATATTGTACTTAGAACACTGAGTGGAAAAACAGCCTTTAACAGGTGATCAAACATCAATCTCGCAATAAGGAAATAAAACTAACATCATGGGTCAGGTGACCCTCTGAGAAGGCTTCTGCATGTCATCTTCTTGATCAGAATGTTTAATTCAAATCTAATCACAAAGGAACAATCAGATACATCAAAACAGGGTTTTTCTGGGGAAAAAACAAAAACCTGCTCTTATGTCTGACAACTTCAGAATCTTGAAAAATCAATGAGGCTAAGAAAAAAATCATAATTAAAGGGATTGGTTTGAAAAACTGTGAGAAACAAGTATAATATATGATCCTTGACTGAGTCCTTCCTGAATAGGGGCGGTGCATAATATTGGCGCACTTGTAGATTTTTGAAAAGGCGCTTTATTTAAAAACGTGATATTGAATCTTTCTAATTTGTTGACTTTTTTGCATGTGATTGTTTAGAAGAATGTCCTTGATCTTAGGACATACAGGTTTAACTACTTAGAGATGAAGTGCCATGATTAAAATATATTCGTGTGTTGAAAAGTATACAAGTGTGCTAGCTTTCCAATTGAAGATTTATTGGGGTTGACAGTTTCCTCTTTGCATTTCTAATTGTCCAAGGAAAGGCTGTCCTCTACAACCACGTCCACTTCATCTGAGGCTTCTGTGACATGATCTCAGGTAATTCAAGTTTGAATTTTAAAGAAATAGCTCCTCTGCAAATTTCTGCCCTGCGTGGATCACTTTCCCTATTTGTAAAATGGGAATTACAAGAATAATTATGCTTCTGATACTGAATTCTCCAGGAACTTTACTACTTGTTATTCATCCTTTTATCATTCTTCCTTCAAATTTTCAGACCTCAACATTTGTAACTACTATAATGCTAAATTGCTTGCATTTTTTGTCCACATCGTGTAGTTTCAGACATCTTATTTTTCTGCAAATCTTTTTTCCCTGTCTGTAATGGCTTTCTTCCTTCTTCTATTAAACTATCGGGAAAGTGAAAGTATTAGTCACTCTGTCATGTCCAGCTCTGTGTGACCCCATGGACTATAGCCCACCATGGCTCCTTTGTCTGTGGAATTCTCCAGGCAAGAATACTGGAGTGGATTGCCATTCCCTTCTCCAGGGGATCTTTCTGACCCAAGGATGGAACCTGGGTCTCCTGCATTGCAAGCAGATCCTTAGCCGTCTTAGCCACCAGGGAAACTGTGGCCATTTCCTCATCTGTAAAATCGTGCTTGACCACCCTCAATGCCATCTCTCAAGACGCAGCAAGCCCCTGTGTCTTCCGTGCACTCTCCTCTTAATTACACCAGTCACAAGTGTGTGTGTGTGCATGCGTGTGTATGTGTGTGTGTGTGTGTGTATCCTTCACCGGGCTGAAGTTCCCTTGAACACAAGGCATTTGTTTCAACTATTGAACATCAGTCAGAACATCTACTGTTGATCAAGTGGACAATGAGCATTTGTTGAGGGAAGAGAAGAAAACAATTAGCATATCCCTGGGTCAGGTAGAGCCCCTGGAGGAGGAAATGACAATCCACTCCAGCATTCTGACCTGGAGAATCTCATGGGCAGAGGAGCCTGGCAGGCTACAGTCCACGGGGTCACAAACAGTCATACATGACTCAGCAGCAAAACACCACACCAAAGAGCTAATGCTAACTCCTGCAAGGTGTCAGCGGCAGTCACACACGGATTAGGCGTCAGCACTGGCAGTTGTACAGGTTAGTTATTAGCATTCAATTGGTGGGGCAGAGATGGCAGGTTATGTAGGGAACATGGGCCTCAGGAGCTGGAGAATCCTGTGTGAAGTATTAAAGGATATTTTCCCTGGTGGCTCAGATGGAGAAGAATCCACCTGTAATGTGGGAGACCTGGGTTCGATTTCTAGGTTGGAAAGATCTCCAGGGGGAGGGCATGGCAATCCACTTCAGTAATCTTGCCTGGAGAATCCCCATGGACAGAGAAACCTGGTGGGCTACAGTCCTGGGTCACAAAAAGTCAGACATGACTGAGCGACTAAGCACACAGCACAGCATTATAGGATATTTAGAGCACAGAGGCCTTGGAAAGAGAAGAAAAAGGGAAATGGCCAAACATTAATTTCACCCACACTATCTTTTTCCAGGTGGCTGTTAGCAGAGCTGTGAAATGTAAGGCTGTCAAATCACTATTAGAAATATCTTTCAGTGAATTCTGTTTCATTGGGTCCAACCCCTCTGCCCAAAGCCCTGGCATCAGTGAGAAGGGAGAGCAAAGATGATGGACAAAGACGAGGAGGGGAAAAAAACATGATGTGTTCTGCTCCAGATGGGACTCTTGACCTCATTCAGTTCAGTTCAGTTCAGTCGCTCAGTCACGTCTGACTCTTTGCAACCCCATGAATCACAGCACACCAGGCCTCCCTGTCCATCACCAACTCCCGGAGTTCACTCAAACTCATGTCCAGAAAGTTACGACCAACCTAGATAGCATATTAAAAAGCAGAGACATTACTTTGCCAACAAAAGTCCGTCTAGTCAAGGCTATGGTTTTTCCCGTGGTCATGTATGGATGTGAGAGTTGGACTGTGAAGAAAGCTGATCGCTGAAGAATTGATGCTTTTGAAATGTGGTGCTGGAGAAGACTCTTGAGAGTCCCTTGGACTGTAAGGAGATCCAACCAGTCCATTCTAAAGGAGATCGATCCTGGGTGTTCATTGGGAGGACTGATGCTAAAGCTGAAACTCCAATACTTTGGCCACCTCATGCGACGAGTTGACTCACTGGAAAAGAGTCTGATGCTGGGAGGGATTAGGGGTGGGAGGAGACGGGGACAACAGATTACTGCACCTCATTTCTTTCCATCTCCATGATCAGTACTGACATGAATCACTCCTGCTTGGACCCACTTTATTTAAAGCAGGTCAAGAAAGATGAAGTGCTGCCCTCTACTGGCAGTTTCAACAACTCCTCACACATCAAGCAGTTGTGTTAAAACAGTCCCTTTCTTGCAACTCATTTTGCGAAGACAGTGCAACAAAAAGGCAGACTTTCTTTAAATTCAGTATGCCTTAATAGCAAATAGCTCTTTGGTTTTCACATCTTTTAAATTTTGTTTTTAACTATTTGCCCCTGTATTAATGCATTTGGCTGCAGGGTTAGTTGTAGAAATTCTTTGGGCATGTGAATCACCCAAAGGTCAAGTTCTGATACGTTTAGGACTGTGCTGTGCTGTGCTTAGTTGCTCAGCTGTGTCCGGCTCTTTGTGACCCCATGGACTGTATCCTGCCAGCTCCTCTGTCCATGGGATTCTCCAGGCAAGAATACTGGAGTGAGTTGCCATGCCCTCCTCCAGGTTATCTTACCAACCCTCCCACATTGCAGGCAGATTCTTTACCATCTAAGCCAACCAGGGAAACCCATGAATACTGGAGTGAGTAGCCTATCTCTTCTCCAGGGGATCTTTCCAACCCAGGAATCAACCTGGGGTCTCCTGCATTGCAGGTGGATTCTTTACAAGCTGAGCTACCAGGAAAGCCCTATGTTTAGGGCATCTAACCAGCAAATATGAAGTAAAGCAATAGAAAAAAAAGAGAGAAAGCACGAAATAAGAATTCAGCTTCAATAACCTTAAATAAAATTTTGTACAGAGAAAATCTAAATGAAGCTAAGTAAGATACAGCAGAACATATAGAGACTGTGATATGTAGGGAAACAAAATTTGCCACCCCAAAATGTCTCTTTGGCATGTGGATTATTTCAAGCTAGGAAGAAAATCAAGTTTTAAAACACTCAGGAAGAACTTTTGACATTTCCCCTAACTGCCTTAAAGAATGTAGACAGAGGACCTATTTCAGGATGTAAGCTACTGCCGTAGATGAACTACGTGTGCAGACAGAGAAGAACCCAGTAAAGTCTGTTACAATTCTCTCTGTGTCCCATCGTCTCTGCCTGACCCAGAAAACATTTATTTACCAAACGTTGCTTTTCCATAGCCACCTGAATTGCCTCCATCCCCTTTGAAGTTCCAAATCACTACCCCAATACCCTCTTCTGTCTTTAGCCGAAGCCAACATTGAAGATGAAGATTTCGGCCACTTAGGTATGTTACTCATTCCCCTTGGTGTCTCCCATCTTTACAAGTTATTAAACCTCTGTTTGATTTTCTCCTGTAAATCTCTCTCCTGTGCGCTTGATTCTTAAATCAGCCAGAATAACCTAGAAGGGGAGAGGAAAATTTCCTCCTCCCTGACAATACTGTGATTTATGAAAAGAAACATATATTTGGTCTTCAACCCTGTTCTTGGCACAGAGCTACAAAAACCTTTAGACTTTCCTGTAATGAGAGCAATAAAGATGCTGTTTGTTAACTTAAGGCGGTTACCTTAAGGTGGTTACCTCTGGGCAGCGCCAAAGATGAAGACTGCCAGAAGAGCCAGTCCTATGATTACAGGCTTGGAATTTCCAGTCCTATTGCCCTGAATCTCCAGGGAGGGGAGAGTGCATGAAGATTGAATTATATCACCAATGGCCAATGATCGAATCAATCACACCTAAGTAAAAAAGGAAATCAGTCCTGAATATTCTTCGGAAGGATTGATGCTGAAGCTGAAACTGCAATACTTTGGCCACCTGATGCAAAGAACTGACTCATTTGAAAAGACCCTGATGCTGGGAAAGATTGAAGGCAGGAGGAGAAGGGGAAGACAGAGGATGAGATGGTTGGATGGCATCACCGACTCGATGGACATGAGTTTGAGTGAACTCCAGGAATTGGTGATGGACAGGGAGGCCTGGAATGCTGCAGTCCACGGGGTCACAAAGAGTCGGATGCAGCGACTGAACTGAACTGAAAGTAACAAAGCTTCCATTACAACCAAAACAAACGGGGTTTGGAGACCAGTCAGCTTGGTAAATTCATGGAGATTCAGAGAGGATGTAAAGCTTGGAGGGCAGAGAAGCTTCACACCCTTTTCCCCTACCCTGGTCTGTGCGTCTCTCTCATCCGGCTGCTCGTGAGCTATAACGTTTGATAATAAACGGGTGAGCTAGTAAATGTTTCTCTGCGTTCTGTGAGCTGTTCCAGCATATGAATTCAACTCGAGGAGACAGTTGTTGGAACCTCTGATTTGCAGCTGGTTTTGGCTGATGTCTGAAGTGGGAGCAGTCTTGCGGGACTGGGACCTGGACTGGTGGGACCTGGGGCTCTCTCTGAGGAGACAGCATCAGATCTGAGTTGAACTGTGGGACACCCAGCGGCTGGTGGAGAATTGCTGGGTGGTGTGGGGGAAAACTCCTGCACATCAGAATGTGAAGGGACGAACACACATTGTGGTTGGTGCCAGAAGTACAGATGTGAGGCAAACTTTACATCATTTAAAAGATAAAATACATATTGATCTATTCACAGGAGGAAGGTTTTTTATAGTCACTTCTGTTACAGCTTTGAAAGGTCTTCAGTTCGGTTCAGTCGCTCAGTCGTGTCCGACTCTCCGCGACCCCATGAATCACAGCACGCCAGGCCTCCCTGTCCATCACCAACTCCCGGAGTTCACTCAAACTCATGTCCATTGAATCAGTGAAAGGTCTTAGTCTGCTCCAATCCCAGTTTATGTCCTGTCCTAAATATACACTTTCATCATTAGAGTTTATCTTTCTAAAGCAATCTCCATGATATGCTCTTTCATCTTCTATTAATAAAAGCTGATTTAAAGAAAAAAATAAATGTTTAGGGTTGAGTTTAACAGAGGTTTCTCTTTAAGTGTAAATTGCAGTCTTGGTTTTACTTCTCCCAGAAGCACTTGCATTTCGGTTCTCTAACATTTGTGTCTTTTCCTCCACCAGAAGGTAAAACTAGTTCACTAACTAGCTGAGGTGAGCACACAGGATGTCTGTGTACAGAGCCGCCTGTCAGGAGCCCAAACGCTTCTGGAAATTGTTGTAACAGTATTACGGTGAGAAGATATCTGTTTCCACCCTTACCGTTTAATTTATTCATTCAATACAGACTAAGACAGCAGACATAGAGAACAGACTTGTGGTTGCTAAGGGGCAGGGGGAAGGGGAGTGGGAAGGGATGAACTAGGAGACTGCGGTTAGCAGATGCAAAGTATTACACATAGAATGGATAATCAACAAGGTCCTGTTGTACAGCACAGGGAACTCTACCCAATATCCTGCGATAAACTGTAATGGAAAAGAATATGAAAAAGAAGGTATACACATATATATGAATCACTTTGCTATATACCAGAAATTAGCGCAGTATTGTAAATCAACTATACTTCAATAAGATAAATTTTAAAAAATATATAGACTGACAGGGCTTCCCTGATAGCTCAGTTGGTAAAAAAAAAAATCCACCTGCAATGCCGGAGACCTGGGTTTGATCCCTGGGTTGGGAAGATCCCCTGGAGAAAGGAACAGCTACCTAGTCCCGTGTTCTGACCTGGAGAATTCCAGGGACTGTATAGTCTATGGGGTTGCAGAGTCAGACAAGACAGAGTCACTTTCACTTTCACTTTCATAGACTGACAGCTAGAGATGTCCAAGTGAAAATATGCATTCCGGCCCGGCCCTCAAAGAGCCTACAGCTTCATGAAAACCATTGTAGTCTGCATCTTTATAACCAAAGAGCTACGCCTTGGAAAAATTTTTTTAAAACAGGGTTTCTCTGGTCAAATATACTTGAGAAGCATGACTTATGAAATCCCCCTCTTTGCAATTTCCAATGCACATCTATAAATGTGGATATCACCTACTCAATGGACATGAATTTGAGCAAACTCCGGGAGACAGTGAAGGACAGAGGAGTCTGGTCTGCTGCAGTCCATGGGGTCGCAGAGTCAGACACAATTTAGAGACTTAACAACAACAAAAATATATTGAATAGCTATATGACTAAAAATAGGCATTTACATTTAGACATTCTAGCTAAAATGTGCTTTCATATGAATCATCTCATGTCACACGGATATAGAAGTCAAAATACTTAGAAATTCCATGAAACCCAGGAAAGCCACAATTGGATGTAAATGCGTCCCATGGAAGGCTTCTTCAAGGCTTCCTGCTCCATTGTTGAGATTTGTATAAACAAGTGACAGCACAGAGTGGGTTTCTTCCTGGGCTGTATCCTAAATGATGTGGCTTTGGCTCTTCTGGTTTCTCCCAAAAAGCCTCTGCCCTTGTCTAACTCAAAGTTGACTTAACTTTCAATGTTGACTTGTTTGGGTAAGATGACTTTTGATACCTTTGAGTGCTTCAAATAACTTCCTCATTTTCTGGAAGGAAAGTCATTCTATGCAGCATTCCACACGCCACCCGTGTCAAAATAGATGACAACCAGGGATTATTAACTAACTCTATTGCAGCCTGGCGTGCGGCAGTCCATGGGGTCACAAAGAGTAGGACACGACTGAGCCACTGAACTGAACTGAACTGATTGCAGCATTTACCTTAGAAAACAGAGGTTTTGGAGTGACAGCATGGCTTTTTCTCCCCCCACCCCCACTTTAAAGTGTCTGCTCATTGGATGGCTGTGGAAGCCCAGGGAAATCTTGTCCAATGTATTATTTATCTTTTGTGTGTTGTGGTTAAATCTACAAGAACATTCTAGATGCTGGTGTTTAGGTGTGCATGTTTGTGAGAGGGGTGCATTTTCTTTTCCGAATGTGGGGAGAGGTAGACGTGTTCAAGCGCTGATATTCTCAAGTGTGCATGCCTGTGCACACTGGCACACACACCAGTGTGGTGAGCTCTCACAACACCAGCCTGTGGTCCTCAAGAGAAGGACGCCATAAGTGACATCAAGTTCCTTCCAGAAGTTACAGTCCCAACCCCATCTCACTCTTGCAGATCCACTGCCTTGATGATGCCTTGTTCAGTTGAAGTCTTAATTGAATTCATCCCTCTACCAAGTAACTTTAATCTAGAAAAGTTATGAGGCAATATCAAGAAAATCAAAGAATGATTAAACAAATGGGTGAAAGAAAATGAAGGAAGGTGAGTTTTATAAAGAGATTAAATTCAGAGAGACAGCTATTTCTAGTCAAAAATAAAGCAGAAGATAAATAGCTAGACCCTCCTGGCCTTCTAGTCACTTTCAAGCTCTAAACCTTTAACAGGTAACAGATTTTCCAGCCTCAATTTTCCTGAGTGAAATGAGGGTATATTACCTACTTCTTAAGTATGTTGTGACAATGAAATTGTAGGATATAACATTCTGAACACCATGCCAAGCACATAATCAGCCTTTAATAAAAACAATTTTAATAATCTGCTTTATTGGGGTAAGGAGGTTTCAACCTGAAGGCTAATGTATACTTGAAATACAGAATTAAAGAACAAAGATTTATCCAGCAGGTGAGCTGGGTAGAGGAACCTGAAGCTGGTAAAGAATCTGCCTGCAGTGAAAGAGACCCAGGTTCAATCCGTGTGTCAGGAAGATACGCTGGAGAAGGAAACGGCAACCCACTGCAGTATTCTTGCTTGGAAAACCCATGGACAAAGGAGCCTGATGGGCTACAGTCCATGGGGTTGTAAAAAGTCGGGCACGACTGAGTGACTAACACTAGAATTTCCGGAGTAAGGCACTCACAATGTGGACGTATAATATTTGTTATTCTGAGTCAGGTGTAGTTTAACTCCGAATCAATATTAATATTGTGTGAACCAATGGTCCCCAAACTTTTTGGCACCAGGGACCAGTTTTGTAGAAGACATTTTTTTCTACAAACCAAGGGTTGGAGTGATGGTTTTGAGATGATTCAAGCACATGACATTTATTGTGCACTTTATATCTGTTATTATGACATCAGCTCCACCGCAGATCAGTTCAGTCGCTCAGTCGTGTCCGACTCTTTGCGAACTCGTGAACTGCAGCATGCCAGGCCTCCCTATCCATCACCAACTCCTAGAGTCCACCTAAATCCATGTCCATTGAGTCGGTAATGCCATCCAACCATCTCATCCTCTGTCGTCCCCTTCTCCTCTTGCCCTCAATTTTTCCCCATATCAGGGTCTATTCAAATGAGTCAGTTCTTCGCATTAGATGGCCAAAGTATTGGAGTTTCAGCTTCAGAATCAGTCCTACCAATGAACACCCAGGACTGATCTCCTTTAGGATGGACTGCTTGGATCTCCTTGAGCACCACCACAGATCATTAGGCATTAAAACCCAGAGGCTGGGGAGCCCTGATGTAAACATTTCTTGCTAATCCACATATAACTTAAGTTAGAGGTAAACTCGTCTACTGGTCAAACGAGATTGCTCTTTTCAGGAAAGAACCTTAAGTCAGGTGCACTAAACATGTTGCTGTGTGTTAGTCACTCAGTCTTGCCCAGCTCTTTAAGACTCCATGGACTGCAGCCCACCAGGCTTCTTGGTCCACAGGATTTTCCAGGCAAGGATACTGGAGTGGTTTGCCATTTCGTTCTCCAGGGTTAAACACATAAATGTCAAACAAAATCAAGAAGGAATTCTTCCAGTCAGTCAGGCTTTCTCTGCTCCTTGACTTTTCAGTCTGCAAAATAGGGGTAATGATCCCACTTCTTCAAGGATCAGCATGGATTTAGGGAATAACAATGCACAGAAAATGTCATAAATTCCAATGAAAACAGCCTTATCTATTAATAAATAGTTTGGAACCAGTCTGTTGTTCCATGTCCAGTTCTAACTGTTGTTTCCTGACCTGTATACAGGTTTCTCAAGAGGCAGGTCAGGTGGTCTGGTATTCCCATCTCTTTCAGAATTTTCCACAGTTTATTGTGATCCACACAGTCAAAGGCTTTGGCATAGTCAATAAAGCAGAAATATTTGGATTTCCAAATAAGAAAAGGAGTTCGTCAAGGCTGTATATTGTTACCCTGCTTATTTAACTTATATGCAGAGTACATCATGAGAAACACTGGGCTGGAGGAAGCACACACCAGAATCAAGATTGCTGGGAGAAATATCAGTAACCTCAGATGTGCAGATGACACCACCCTTATGGCAGAAAGTGAAGAAGAACTAAAGAGCCTCTTGATGAAAGTGAAAGAAGAGAGTGAAAATGTTGGCTTAAAGCTCAACATTCAGAAAACTAAGATCATGGCATCCAGTCCCGTCACTTCATGGCAAACAGATGGGGAAACAGTGGAAACAGTGCCAGACTTTATTTTTTGGGGCTCCAAAATCACAGCAGATGGTGATTGCATCCATGAAATTAAAAGACGCTTACTCCTTGGAAGGAAAGTTATGATCAACCTAGACAGCATATTAAAAAGCAGAGACATTACTTTGTCAACAAAGGTCCGTCTAGTCAAGGCTATGGTTTTTCCAGTGGTCATGTATGGATGTGAGGGTTGGTTGGACTGTGAAGAAAGCTGAGCACTGAAGAATTGATGATTTTGAACTGTGGTGTTGGAGAAGACTCTTGAGAGTCCCTTGGACTGCAAGGAGATCCAACCAGTCCATCCTAAAGGAGATCAGTCCTGGGTGTTCATTGGAGGGCCTGGTGTTGAAGCTGAAATTCCAATACTTGGGCCACCTGATGTGAAGAGCTGGCTCATTTGAAAAGCCCCTGATGCTGGGAAAGGTTGAAGGCAGGAGGAGAAGGGGACATTGGATGAGATCGTTGGATGGCATCACTGACTCAATGGACATGAGTTTGGGTGGACTCTGGGAGTTGGTGATGGACAGGGAGGCCTTGCGTGCTGCAGTTCAGGAGTTCGCAAAGAGTCGGACAGGACTGAGCGACTGAACTGAACTGATTCATAAATAATATATAACCCTCAGACACCACTATCTGTGGTTCATCACCTATCCACACAAAAGTAGAGAAAGGTGCATTTAAAACTTAGCTTAAAATTACAAACGTAAAGTAATGAAAAAGGTTCAAATCAAGGTCCAAAGGTTTTTCCTGGATTTCTATAAGCATTATGTTCATAATCCCAAACTGCGAAATATCTCTGACAGAAGGCAATTTTGCTGAATTCAATTCTTCCTGTGTAAATACAGATTGCAAAGTGAACTTTAGACACTAGGTGGCGCCAAGGGTACACTCAATGTTACTTTATTTTCCCCAAACTACGTTGGCCGCCGCCCATCTAGAGCCTGATAGGCATGTTAATGGTTTGAGTTTGTTCTGGATAAGGTTTCTAAGATGTGATGTCTGCTGATAAAACTGACAGCAGAGCACAAGCATAGCATTTAGTTCTCAAGTGGAGTTCTCACTCTGTATAATTTTAATACTCTTTCAGTAGTTCTGTGTACAACTCAAACCAGACCTATAGTTAGGAATTCTTGATTTGTCCTCTAGACTTGGAGCTAAGCTTCACATTCAGCTCAACTGACATTTTGAATAAATTTAACAGCTAAATATTTTCCACTTCCTCCCAAAGCCTCTGTTTCCTGAAAAAGAAAAAAAGATGACATGGAAACTTTAAAGATCAGCTTGAAAACGCATGGCATAAACTTATGTGACTGTAAATGGGTTTAAAATCTTCAGCTTCACTTCCCCAGATACATTCATATTATTGTTAGCTTAGCTAACTACCGGAGAAGGCAATGGCAAGCCACTCCAGTACTCTTGCCTAGAAAATCCCATGGATGGAGGAGCCTGGTAGGCTGCAGTCTGTGGGGTCACTAAGGGTCGGACACGACTAAGCGACTTCACTTTCACTTTTCACTTTCATACATTGGAGAAGGAAATGGCAACCCACTCCAGTGTTCTTGTCTGGAGAATCCCAGGGACGGGGAGCCTGGTGGGCTTCCGTCTATGGGGTCACAGAGAGTCGGACACGACTGAAGTGACTTAGCAGCAGCAGCAGCAGCTAACTACACCACCCTTGGCATTTGAAGAGGAACAAACAGGAATTCCAAAAATGACAATAAGTAAAAATAAAAGACACTCCTTGGAAGGAAAGATATGACCAACCTAGATAGCATATTAAAAAGGAGAGACACTACTTTGCCAACCAAGGTCTGTCTAGTCAAGGCTATGGTTTTTCCAGTGGTCATGTATGGATGTGAGAGTTGGACTGTGAAGAAAGCTGATCGCAGAAGAATTGATGCTTTTGAACTGTGGTGTTGGAGAAGACTCTTGAGAATCCCTTGGACTGCAAGGAGATACAACCAGTCCATTCTAAAGGAGATCGATCCTGGGTGTTCATTGGAGGGACTGATGCTAAAGCTGAAACTCCAATACTTTGGCCACCTCATGTGACGAGTTGACTCACTAGAAAAGACTCTGATGCTGGGAGGGATTGGGGGCAGGAGGAGAAGGGGACGACAGAGAATGAGATGGCTGGATGGCATCACTGACTTGATGGACATGAGTTTGAGTGAACTCCGGGAGTTGGTGATGGGCAGGGAGGCCTGCCGTGCTGTGATTCATGGGGTCGCAAACAGTCGGACCCGACTGAGCGACAGAACTGAACTGAACTGAAGTTAAAAAATAAATAAATCCCATTGCCTATGATTTTGCCTAAGAAATACTAAACAGTGGTAACTGATCTCTATATATTGGGACTAGATTTGGCACACAATCACTTGGCAAGGCTGAATGTTGTTAAAATTCAGGCTGCCTTGTTTCCATAACATTTATAATGCAATAGCCTTAATGCTTTCTTCATTGAAAAGGAAAAAAATAAAAATGAAAAACAAAAGCAAATGGCATCGATATAGTGGGCATATAAAAGTTAAATTGATATAATAGGATGAAATATCATAATGGGCAAGCTTGTGGGCAAATACACGTGCAGCTAGGAAAAGAAAGCACCTCAAAGCATTTTCATTACGTTCATTCATATCTGAGCCCAAGCTGCAGAGAAAAGCAGTGTCAGAGGACTCCTGACATTTCTCAGTTGATACATTAGTCAACTTCTACCTGCTTTGCTTCCAAATCACATGTGGCACCTACAAGGTAAGAAGAGATGTCAACTACAACCATCTAATAAGATGCATCCTTATTAGATGTTTACCGTCTTATTAGATTAGATCCCCTGGAGAAGGAAATGGCAACCCACTCCAGTATTCTTGCCTGGAGAATCCCATGGACAGAGGAGTCTGGCAGACTACAGTCCATGGGGTCACAAGAGTTGGGCATGACTTAGCAACTAAACCATAAGACATCTTTTTGATGTTTACCATCTAATAACGTGCATCCTTATTAGATGGTAAACAACTGAATATCTAATTCCCTATTTGGAGGAGAAGGAATGACAAAGCTAATCCTATCAAGTGTATCTAGATGTGGTAGAGAAACCAATCTGTCTCAGATGCTGTAATAAAGAGATGCACCATCTAAAGAACTTAAAGTCAGTAATAAAACTCGCTAAAAAATCCGTCTGCTTTTTTATTATTACCACATGCTAGCTGTTCTATACAAGGTCAGCAATACAGGGTGGACTGAACCATCTCTCTATGCCCATCGTGTTTTGGAATTCCACTGACTACAATGACTCTTCTCCTTAGGACTTGTCAGCAAGCAGGATATTTGCATTTTGGAAGAAGGAGAAAGCTATAAGGGAAAGAATTCTTATTTTTCAAACAGGTAATTTCTGTCCAGGACTTTACATTCATATGTTATCTTATTAACCCTCAACAACTACCATGTGCTGTGTGCTAAGTTGCTTCAGTCGTGTCCAAGTCTTTGCGACCCCATGGACTCTAGTCCACCAGACTCCTCTGTTCATAGGATTATCCAGGCAAGAATGCTGGAGTGGGTTGCCATGCCCTCCTCCAGGGGATCTTCCGCACCCAGGGATCCAACCTGCATCTCTTCCATCTCCTGCGTTGGCGGGTGGATTCTTTACCACTAGTGCCACGGGCAGATAATACTGCTCTCATTTTACAGATGAGAAAACAGACTCTGAAATGTTGAGCAATGTATTCAAGGACACATAGTGACTGAGGGGTGGAGGCAGGATTTCAATGGAAGTTTTACATCCGCTACCACTCACATTTAACCAACTGTGAACCAGTTGGGGTCACAGACTGACATTTAATAGGTACAAATCTGGACAAGATAGTAACCTCACTTTAGTATCCTTATTTGAAATTAATGGGATGATCACAAGGTTGGGCTGTAGGAAGCACACCTTCAACAATATACAAAGGCTCTCATCACTGTCCTGGCATACGAGAAGCTCATCAGAAATGACAAAATGGCACACAATTTTTATCATGCAGACTTCATCTAAGAACCCTAGAGGTCCTTGTATCCTTCCCATGTGTGAAAGAATGCTAGCTTATATACCTAAGCAACTTTACAGCTTTTCCTGTAGCCCTCAACCTTGACACTGAGCAGGGCATATGCAGATAAGGGGATCTAGGCAAAGTCAGGTAGCAGGCACTCTCAGAGTTCGTTTTTCCTTATCCTCACTCTCCTTGTCAATTTGTTCAAGATTTCTCAGAGAACCTTCTCCTGTTTAGTTATACTCTGCCTCCTGCACCAAGGGAGTAAATGCAAGATTACTGAGTGGGGGGATTGGAATCGGGGCAAAAGGATGGGTTTCTTTAGTTTTATACTACTCAATATTGGGGTTATTGAGAGACTGGTCTTGAGACAATTGGCCTATAAAAAGTGATCCTAAATATTCTGTCATGTGAAATATACACAAGCACACAATTCCTTCATAGTATGTCGAAATTTCTCAATTCAGATTGTGGTCCACTGCAGAAAGCAATCTGAGTTTCTGCCCTCTAAATTCTTTGTATGAAAATGGAAGCTAAATCGTGCCAACATTTCATGACATAGATTACTGGATTTGTCTGTTATTGAAAGGTAGTGACAAAGTCTTCTTCTTTAAATATGACACTGATTTAGGGAGGTCCACAAAGCACTAAAGCCTACCATTTTTATAAATCAACCAGGCAAGACTGCGGAGGGCACACAATAGCTTTTGTTTACTTTTTGGCACTCGTGTTATTTTAATACAATGATGCTCTAACATACAGCAACAGATCAACACAACCACTGACACTCCTATTTGTCACATGAATTTATTCCACTTTTCACAAGCCTAGATCCAATCTCTTTGGTGAATAATATTATTATCACAAATAACGATAAATTCTTTGTAACAGAATCTTTATGAAGATGGCATTTTATTTTACAGTTTGTACAGATAAATCCTGCTCCAATAAGATGCTAACATTGCACAGTAAACTTAGTGGGGTTTCCAAGCACCTCCCATCAGGCTTTAACATCTTTGGAAATAACTGTCATGTTAACTTGTATGCAGAATGAAAGAAACAATAGGAGTCATTTAAAACTCGACTGTACAGCCTGAAGGAGGTTCTGTGGTGGGGGAGCTATCTGCAAAGAATGAAGTGAGTTCAGCTTCCCCTGATTGTATGTTTTCTTTCTGTTTTGCTGGGGTTTGGTTTTTTTTTTTTTATTTTACCATTTCTATACTGTGGTGTTATCCCTGAGCATACAATCAAACCAGCTGTGTACAGATACAAATGCAATGTAAACATTCTCTTAGAGGTCTAATAGGACCTGGAAAATTACAGGGTCTCAAAAACAGAAGAAAAGCTCATTCAACACCTGAGCAAGGGATGGTAGAAAAAGGGCCCCTTCATCAGGTTAAGTTGGGGTGCCACGTGCTCTCCACCAACATATTCTGTCTTTCTCCCATTGCACACAAAACCTTACCTACTCGATAGGGGCACTTAACAATGTATATGAAACTGATCAGGCAAAATCTCACGGCATACATGTTCCAGAATCCAGGGCAGGAATTTTGGTCTTGGCAAAACAAGCCACATTTATACTAATGGCAACACATGAATTCTAAAGAGGATTGAAAATGTTCCACTCTTAGAACTTGTGAAGCAAGGAATGTCACCCGTCCTCGGGTATTGCCATGTAACAATGAAGTCATTGGCCACTGTTGTCGCTGACCTAAAACACACCGTGAATTGTTTTCAGGGTAAAGATCAGAATGAGACACTCTGTGCCCTGGGAAAACAGACAAATCAGCCCCGTAGAAATAAATACTTAAAGAGAAACTTTTTATGAACCTGGATTCTTGCATCTTCACTTTCTTAGCAAAGCACTAAAATCATTAACTGAGATATCCGTCCTTCGGGACTAGCAGTAACATTCTTCTGAGATGTTTCCTAGATGGCATTTCCCCCTCTGGTAGAATCACATGTGTACTGGCCTCTCCATTTTCTTCTGTGGAGTAGTCCCTCAGAGTCATCTGAGTAGCTATAACTTGCAGGATATAGTTCTCAGTAAGTCCCTGAATAAAACTAAAACTTACAGCTCTCACATTGTGGGCTACTTTAACTTCAGTTAATCGAGAGCTTTGTTTTCATTTTTCTACCTGATTCAATGCACACAAGATGACATTAACTAAGAACATACCCTTTCAGTTTACATTATTGAGAAACGTGGGTGGGCACCGGGTAGATGAAACTAGAGTTCCTTGCTATGCCCCTGCTTGTGTATTTATCTTACTATGTTCACTCTTCCTTTGTCTTTAGTCTCCCTCATGCTCTCCAGGCTCCTGCAGGTTCTGTGTGCAAATGTGCTGATTGTCTGAGAGTTAAATGAAAGCCTAGAACTTACACACAGTCTGAGAAAGAGCATGGGTCTACTCAAGGCTTTAAGGCAAGGCATCACTGAGGTTGTGGGACCAGCAGAAACATCCCACGACTCTGAAGGTATTCAAGGCCAAGTGAAAAGATAATATTGGATTGTGTGAGAAACACATTTTTTCAAGGATATATAGAAAGAGACATTTATCAAGAGAGGTATTTAGTAGGTCAACGAAAGCCACTGAATGCCACACACTAAGTTGGGCAAAGTCCTTGTTACAGAATCTACTTAAATCCTAAATCCTGGTCTTTCATAGGTACTGATTCCTGATCTCTATCTTTGGGTGATTTAAGTTCTTTCGTTTTTAGTGTATCTAGAAAACAATTGTGACATGAGTGACATCTAGAAACACACCTGGACATGCGTCTTGCTGTAGATGCTAACACATTCATCTTCCATTATCTCAGAAACCTAGCCAGATGCCGGCATACAGACACAGCCATGAAGCCCATGGGAATTGAAAAGGAATTCTGCTCAGCAGGCAACCCGGGCAGGCTCTCATTAGGCCTCAGCAGGGTCATCAAGCTCAAGAAGGATGTTAGGAGGTTGGGCGGAGTCCAGAGGACTGCATCAAAAGAAATAACTGTTTGAGAAATGATCCTGAAGGGGCAAGTTGAAAGGGACCAGGCTTGTTTGCCTGGATAACAGCTTGTAAGCACACAGCAGGACCCGGTCTGGGCAATGGCTCGACTGGAGGGTGAGAAGCCAACTCTCATCCCACACGTGCCCAGAGAACAAGAGATAATGGCTTTGGGGGATGAGTTTTAAATTTCCATGGAAATTCGGGACCTCCAGATTTCAAACTGTATGTCCAAAGGAAATGACAGATGGCCTTTTGTCACCCCCTCCCCAACATCAAGGAAAATCAGATATGATCTAGTTTAGAACAATAAACCTTAGAGAGAAAGTAAGTTCTCTGTTCAACACTTAGATCACTGTTAGCTCTGTGACTCCCTGATTTGACGTGGGGAGTTGTTAATTAAAAAGTGCATATGTTTGTGAGTGGGTATGTGTGTGGGGTGTGTGTGTCAGTGTGTGTGTGTTTGAGTATGTGAGAGTTTGTGTGCATGTGTGTGCATAAGTGAGTTGCAAGTGTGTCTGTTTGTGTGTGTGTGTGTGTGTGTGTGTGTGTGTGTGAGATGGAGAATGTGGTTCTCAACTCCTTCGTTCCTAGAAAAATAAGTACAAACATTTCTTAGGAACAATTTTCCAAAGACAGTGGGTGCTTTTGTCTGAAGACACACTCTAGCTGCTCCTTTATTGAAAGACAGTCTGATTTTCTCATGGTCGTGCTCCTTATTTTCTATTCCTTCATCGGCTGCAGTAAGACTGGAGGTGACCCATTTCCAATGAAATGGGGGTCAGTGATGACACAGGTCAGAGATGGAGGGATAATGTGAACATAATCTGCTGTCTCTAATAGCGCTCACACTTCTTCCCTCTGAGCACAGGCTTTCTACTTCACCACAGAAGAAAGAAAAAGAGAAAGTGATAATATCCAAGTTCAAAACATAACTTCTATACAGTTTTGTTCTTATCAATAAGAAAAGAAAATAGCTTTGTCATTGCAGTTGCAGAAATTCCATCTAATTTCCAAAGATATGCATTATGGCAAATGCCAAAATATGTGGCTGCCTTGCTATGAAATTCCAAGGAAATGTCACTTTCCCCTAATTGTCCCATGACTGCTCTATTTATTCAAGAGTGAATTAAGAAAGAAAAGATCTATATTTCATCTCTCTGAGCTTCAGAGTATCTGTTGTGTAAAAATTGTAAATGCTTTGGAACTCATGTTTCTTTCCTGAGTTTCCCATTTCCTCTTTTAAACATTTTTTAAAGTTCCAGTACATTTCTATAAATCTTGTGTCTGTTTTACTACCTGAAGCCAAAACAGACTGCAAAACCAAGCAAACACCACCTCCACTTTTTATATAAAAGGCCTTGGAGGGCAACCACCAAGGGCCCCATACTCCTCTGTGGGTCAGTCAATCACTATTATCTCTAGATCCTTTAGGTGGTCCATCATCTTTGGTCTACGCTCCCAGGGCTAAGGGTCAGTCCCTTTTGGTCACCTCTGCCCATCTCTGCTGGAGTAACTTTAGGCCCTTCTGTTTCCCCCTGCAATCCTTCTCAGAAAGCTCTAACCATGATCTGAAGTGGTAAGTGAAAAACCAGTACTGAGGAAACTGAAAAGAGGTAAGGTATTAACAATCTGAAACACACACAGTTCCTTCTCTATGAGCAGAAAGGTCCCATCCCTTCTTAAAGCCAGGTTCATCAGTAGATAAGCACAACTGGAATTATTTCAGGGCTCGGTGATTATTTTTGTTTGCTTGAAAGTACAAGATGAAAGTTCAAGACCACATGGTCTTCCAAAAATTTTCTAGTAAGAAGTCTATCCATCTTCTATTAAGCTTTCTGTGTTTTAATAACTATCAGGAATTCTGGTATTAGAAAAACACTTTTTAAAAAGTGACCAGGGTAATTATTTGTGTGACAGTGCTAGGTGTTCCATCTCCTGATTTGTGTATGAATATCCAGTGTGCTTAAATGTCTTTCACCTTGGGTGAAACTGGCAAAGGGTGGACTTGGGTGACTAAGCAAAGGACAGGGTCATCTTTGTTGTAACTTAAGGTGACATCTCAGCCAAGAGCGTGGGACTGAGATGAGAAGAGGGACTTCAAAAAGTACTCAACTTCAGTTCAGTTCCAATTTGTAGGAATGCAGAGCAGGGTTCTTCTAAGCCAGGTTCACCTCATTAGCTCAGAATATGGAAGAGGTGAATGCTACATCTGGTCACAAGACACGGGAGAGAGTCACAGAGGTCAGCCTTCTAATTTGCAGTCCTGACAACCTATCTATGGCATGGCTGTGTGCCAGAATTTCTCCTGGTTGGAAAGAGAAAGTGCAGCAAACAAGTGTCAAGAGGGACTTTCTCTAGTTGCTATATTTTGAAGAATGAAGAACATCCCATCAGATAAATGAAGAGCTGATAATGCAAAGGCACAAAGATTGAGCTTTGTCTCTGTTCTGGAAGTTACCCCCAAGAACCCTTTCACTGAGAATTGAAGGGGCTCAGGATGAAACAGCAATAAAAACAATAAGGGGAAAAAAGCAACGGAAACAAAAACCACAAAGCCTCTCTATGTTACCAAAGTCATGTAATACTGAGGTACAAGCACTTGGAAAATTGATTGTATTAATGCAATCCTCTGCCAGTTAACTAAAGCTCTCTCCTTTCTGTATCCAATATTTAAAGCATTAAAAATCAACAAATGTAATATTTTGCAATAGTTTTAATCAACTAAGATGGCAGTTTATCTTAGTGAGGTTAGTTGTGTTATTTGCTTAATTATTTATTCATTGTCTTCTTGTTTCTACATCTTTTATACCCCAAAAGCATTTGAGGTGGATTCATTTAGTTATAAAGGCATTTAAACTTTTAAATAAGACACAAAAAATTCTAAGTGGCACTTGAGACACCCCCTTGAGAGAAACCTCTCATCTCTTGGGTTTGTAGATATCACATATAGTCATAAATCAAATCCTGTGACTACTTAAGTGAGGCCAAAATACTAAAAAAGCACCCTGTATTCCATTAGAAAAAAATGCAATTAGTTTGCTTGGTTATGTTTTTAAAATAGCTTGACATTTTACATAATTGATGGATATGTAATTTTCTAATCAGTAATGGACAGTTCCCATGGAGGTATCATTATTAGTCTTTTAATTTACAATTTCAGAGAGTTTTATGAAAGTGAAGATTAAAGCTAAGAAGCAGAGAAAAACCACTCCAGGATAGCATTATCCTATTTAACACCCATAATATTTAACAGTAACCACAATTAAGCTTCACAGATTAAGTCATTGTATTGAATTCCTATTGGATGAGTTATAGGTAGAGAATTTATGTGTAGTGATTTTCCCCCAATACTAAATTTCCCATACAGAGTCATGTAACCAAGTGAACATCAGAGCAACATATTATACTATAAAGGGTTAAATGATATTGTAGCTTATGTCTTTATTTCTTGTCTCTTTTCTCCAATGATAATAGAGGTCTCAGTTACCATGCATAAACACTTAAATTCCCTTACTGAGAACATTTCTGATACTGTTGGTATAAGAGAGAAAGTAATTTATTTAAAGATTGCCTTGCTTGTCTACAGTTTTTGGTAAGTATCTAGATTAAGTCGGTGGTCAGTTTGTTCTTATGACCGAAGAAAAAAGACTAGCTGCCATGTTCAATCCAAATGACTGGTTATAGGAATAATTATAAGGACATCAATATTCATTGTATCTTACAATCATGCTCCAAGCAAAATAAAAATAAAAGTTAAATGACCACAAATATTACAGTATCATAGGATAAGAACTAAACAATATGTACAAATTCATTGACAACATCTGTGCGAGTGTTGTGGACAAAACATTTAAAAAGAAATCTACAGAAAACAAAGTTGATAAATTTATCAAATGTTGATAAATTTTCAGAGACAGTATAAAAGTACACAAAACATGGAAGAGAGAAAGAATTTTAAAAAAACAACCACTAAGCCAGTACATATAGTACAAGTTTACATTTATATTACAGAATGATGGGAACCAGAGACAAAAACGGTTTGATAACAAACAGCAAAGAAAGTTGCACCAATCACAGGGAAGAAGGACTCTCCTTTTTAGATGAAAACACAGACGGCCACAGCTTACCCCGACCCCCACCCACACACACATAGAAAAATAAAAGCAGATGCAAAAGTCGTTACAGCAACACACGACAGACAGAGGTGGAAAGCGTTTGGCATGTCGCATCACAGGAAGTCAATCACGATTGGCTAACGATGATGGTACCTGGCTCTGGTGCAGGTCACTGGCTTGCCTGAGAGGAGTAACAGATGGAGGGGGCACACCTGATGTGGACGCCGACCGCCCTAGTTTGCAGCTTACTTTCGGTTCTGTCAACAAGGAGGAAAGACAAAGCATTAGCTGAGCAAAGTCTGCAGTGATGAACCGGCTCTCAGACTTTCACTTGGTTTTGCAGCAGGTTCTTTTAATGCACTGAATTCTTCTGATGTATGCTAATAACTGGCAAGTGATGAAACAATTTCACAACAACAGACTAAAATGAAATTTGCTTATGAGGATCAGCTCCTGGGAATAGAGAACAAATCATTTAAGTTCAAGGCTTTGTTCCCTTGTGCACTTGACCCTATTTACAATGAGTTTCTACAGAGTGATTAGGCTGGGAAGATCCCCTGGAGAAGGGAATGGCAACCCACTCCAGTATTCTTGCATGGAGAATTCCATGGACAGAGAACCCTGGCAGGCTACAGTCCATGGGGCTGCAAAGAATTGAACACGACTGTTCACGGGGTCGCAAAGAGTCGGACACGACTGAGCGACTGAACTGAACTGAAATGACCAACACAACATCCCATTGGGAATAAAGTCAATTTTTGGTGCTTCATTTTCTGCTTTGGTCCATGGTTCTCCTATGTCATAAAATGTCGTTCTACCTTCTTCAAATTTTTCTTCTATCCCGCCCTCTTTTCATTTTATCTTTTCCTCTTTCTCTTATTCTTTCCTTCTTTTTCTATTTTATAGCTTTCTGATTTTCAAGTTGTATTATTCTGGCTATTTTTATGATACAATGTTTTCAATGTATCATTTCCCTAATTTAAATTCATTTGCTTTTAAGTTTATAGATACTTCTAAGACCTTTGCAATCTTTCATAATAATATTATTTTTCAAAATTAAAAAGCCTTCTCCTAACTCTTCCTTTATTTAAGGAACCTAGATTGGCCACCTAGGTCATTGTCCGGATACTCTGGAGATTAGAATTTGGGGGACGGAAAGAGTTCCCTTCATCCAAGAAGTGCAGAAAGTATGGTCTACAGAAGACACTAATTTTCAGACATATTTGAGGGTATTGTGCAGGTGATTCTAGTATCTACACACCCACTCTTAAAAATATGAGTGTTCAAATCTAAGTGTACCACACATTGACATAAACTATCTCTCTTACTTATAAATGAACTTAACTTCCCAGGAGGCATAAGTCCTTGCATGTCTTAAAGAATCATCTTTTATTATATAAAATAAAGGTAAAAGTAAAGCATATATTGGAATCCTGGTTGACATGTTTCTATAATGAGCCAATGTTTCTATATAACCCTTTATGACATTAACACATTTAGGTACATGGAGAAAATTAAACAATTTTTTTTCCTTGAAAAGGACAGCAAATAATATTGTTTACTATGAGGTTCCTTTAAAGTGTATGTTGAAGAGATTATCCGATGAGTGACACAATCCCATGCCTTTCATATTACCCAATGTACCGATGGATTAATTTCCCCTGCTAGGTTTCCAGTCAGACTCTGACTTAATTAGCATATTTCAAGCATAGACGCTGATATCTCTAATGCACAGACTGAGACTTATCAAAATCCAAGCAAACTCCCAATTTCATCATGACCCAGAAAGGCCTTGCCTTACCTTACTGGACAGTGGTTCAGATCATGTCTTCAGTTCAGTCACTCAGTCGTGTCTGACTCTTTGAGACCCCATGAATCACAGCACACCAGGCCTCCCTGTCCATCACCAACTCCCGGAGTTCACTCAAACTCATGTCCACAGAGTTGGTGATGCCATCCAGCCACCTCATTCTCTGTCATCCCCTTCTCCTCCCGCCCCCAACCTTTCCCAGCATCAGAGTCTTTTCCAGTGAGTCAACTCATCGTATGAGGTGGCCAAAGTATTGCAGTTTCAGCTTTAGCATCAGTCCTTCCAATGAACACCCAGGATTGATCTCCTTTAGAATGGACTGTTTGGATCTCCTTGCATTCCAAGGGACTCTCAAGAGTCTTCTCCAGCACCACAGTTCAAAAGCATCAATTCTTCGGCGATCAGCTTTCTTCACAGTCCAACTCTCACCTTCATACATGACCACGGGAAAAACCATAGCCTTGACTAGCAGACCTTGGTTGGCAAAGTAATGTCTCTGTTTTTTAATATACTATCATCACTACGAACAAAGCTAGTGGAGGTGATGGAATTCCAGTTGAGCTATTTCAAATCTTGAAAGATGATGCTGTGAAAGTGCTGTATCACCCCTTTAGGGACTGCAATTTAGCCATTAACCAGTCATCACACATGGTGGCTTCCCTTACTGACCAGCCATCCTGTGGCTTTAAAGTCCAATCCCAACATGGCTCGTATGGGTTATGACTTCACCTGCAGTGGTAGTGACAGGCTGAGATGACTACTTATAAATTCATTATGCACACATGCATATACAGACAATAAACACATTTCTGTGTTTACAATACACACACACATATATACACACTCTACTGTTGCTTAATGGTATCAAGTCATAGGTACAGTTTTGTTCATTGTGAGTTTTTGGTTTATCTTTAGCATACTCGTTTCACTCTTGTTTTCCATTTCACCTGGTCCTTCACTTAAATGCATTTGCAATCTATTATGGTGTTTGTGAGACCAGGTTGGTGAAACAAACCATTTAGATCTTGGACCCACCAACGTTGTTTTTTTTTTTTTTTGGCCAAAAGAATGTTCTGAAAAAGTCTTGAAAATCCTAGAAAAGATACTGTTTTTATAACTGAGTCTCTTAGAGATTCTCTAGAGCTATGATATCAAAGTTAAATTGCCCAGTTCACTCACCTTTGGAAATATTGTACTTTAAGTCTTAAACAGTGGGGCTTAGGATCTATAGAACTGAAAACAATATGTTTTCATCCTGAACTTTGTTAATATAAAAAATTTCCAAGGCTTTAGAGGACCACAAACAATGGACATATGCCTCAAAAGAGATCTAAGATGCGGCTTTCCTCCCCTTAGAAAAAAAGAACTCAATTCATTAAGAGATTCATTATGAGCTAGAAATTACTCATTCTTTGTACACCTAAGGAAAAACCTGTCTTTGTGTAATAAACTACCAAAAACCTAGAGGTAAAAGTTGATGTTATCTGCGCAATTTTAGTGACGGTCATGGAGAAGGAAACGGCAACCCACTCCAATGTTCTTGCCTGGAGAATCCCAAGGGCAGGGGAGCCTGGTGGGCTGACATCTATGGGGTCACACAGAGTTGGACACGACTGAAGTTACTTAGCAGCAGCAGCAGCAGTGAAGGTCAAGTATATAAAAAACAAGAAAGAAGGAGGAGGGGGAGATACACGGAGACAGAAAGAATGAAAGAGGAAAATGGAAAAAAAGGGAGAAGGAAGGAAGGTGACGGTGAGGAAGGGGGAGGGATGGAGGAAGGAAGGAGAAAGAAGACATTAACTTTAACTCCTTAAAATAAACTATCATCAAGATATTATTCTGTGATGTTTCCAGGCTAGTAATTCATCATCATCTTATGATTATATTAAGGGAGTGCCAACTGGACTTTGTTACTTAAGAAGAAAGAACTAGTATCTTTCCTTTTATTCTTATTGGATACAATCTTTCATTGCATTTTTAAAGGATGGTAATTTCTCCATCATTTTTCATCTTCCCTTTAGGGTGAATTTAATTTCTGTTCAGGATAATGTTCCTTGGTGTTGTTACAGGAGAATCCCCAAGGCATCCACAGCTACGAGTGTGAGCACTGAAGTTCTCTTTGCTTTCAGAAAGAAGAGACAAATGACTGTTCTCAACCTCTGGATCTACACAGCAATAAGAGATTAGTGCATTTTCACTAAAGAAAACACTTTCATCTAGCGTCAAAGAAATAAGATCAGTCAAATTCTGGGGAGACATATTTTTTCTCCATCTTGTTTTATTTTTCCTGTACACAATATTTTTTCTCTACTGGCAAAGGCATATCATGATTTTCCCTAGTCAATCACACTGCTGTAAGTTTCTAATCGATGACTTTGTGCTACATGGAGGTCACAGAAAGGCCTTTTATTTAATACACCAAGGTATGCTGATTGCAAACTCTACTTTGACTTCTGGGGAAGGCATTTTTTTTTAAATAACACATTTGCTATTTGAGATAAACTGATGCCTGAGCAATAAAGGCACAGTTTTGCCAGGACTATGCTAAAACCTTCACAGATTTCAAATGTTTTATTTTCAAGCTTCCATCACACATCACAGCAAACATATCTGATGCCCTCATGACCTACATTAAATGTAAATTTTATTACATAAAATTGGAATACATTTTTATAATTTTGCTTTGAAATTACCGGACTGTGAATAATCCAATTAATTCATGATTGGCTATGATTTCTAGACAGTAATCATGCACACTCAGGAATCCTTATAGCATTAGACAATCTAATCTGGAATTTATTTTCAGGTGTAATGAAACTGTTTTAATGTTAAACTTAACAATTAATTAAATTGACTTAATGTTACATTTTATATTGAGTTAGTTAAATATTCATTCATGCTAATGTGGCAGTTTCATTTGGAATTTGGTGCTACTATTTTTTTTTAAGTATCAAATATTTGCAGCCATGAAGTTAAAACAGACTTGCTTCTTGAAAGGAAAGCTACGGCAAACTTAACGTATTAAAAAGCAGAGACATCACTTTGATGACAAAGGTCTGTATAGTCAAAGCTATGATTTTTCCAGTACTCATGTATGGATGCGAGTTGGACCATAAAGAAGGCTGAGCACTGAAGATTTGATGCTCTTGAACTATGGTGCTGGAGAAGACTCTTGAGAGTCCCTTGGACAGGAAGGTGATCAAACCAGCCAATCCTAAGGGAAATCAATCCTGAATATTCATTGGAAGTGTTGATGCTGAAGCTGAAACTCCAATACTTAGGCCACCTGATGCAAAGAGCCAACTCATTGGAAAAGACCCTGATTCTGGGAAAGACTGAAGGCAAAAGGAGAAGTGGGTGGCAGAGGATGAGATGGGTTAGATAGTATTACCGATTCAGTGGGTGTGAATTTGAGTAGACGCTGAGAGGTAGTGGAGGACAGAGGAGCCTGGCTTGCTGCAGTCCATGGGGTCACAAAGGGTCAGACATGACTTGGTGACTGAACAACAGCATCTGTATAGATCCATGAGAACCCAGGGGCCCACAGACCCGGACACTGTCGCTATGATGCTGAGAGATGAGACAAACCTGCTCACTTACGTGATCACTTTGTGACTGTGGAGAAAGAACATCAAGTGTAAAACTCTGTCCTGGGAGTAGACATGCCTCTCTCTCTCCATCTCCCTGAGGGGAATTCCTCTAAGCAAGGTTCGTATAGTAGTGAATGACTCCCGGCACCCTTTAGTTATGGACCAATTCCAGAGCTAACTGAAGGGTCCGATACTGAAAGTATTGATGCTGGAGAAATTGGTGATTCTCCTTGGGAATACTGGAATTCTGCTAAAGATCTAGAACCCAGATAAAAGTGAGGTGGCAACCTGATGGATAAAATAGATGATCCAATGGCAAAAGTAGAAAATTAAAGAATCCATTACATACAGGAGAAAGAGAATCCCATGCACTTGGGGTTAGAAGGACCCATTGTATTCCTTCTGAGTATCTAAAGGCTGGGCTTTCCCTTGCTTCCACTTTCTTATGCAGAGAGAATTTAAATCACACTGCTCATACACATGGATGCCCCCGACGCTGTAATGAATGGTTAGTTTCTTACATGGGAACATGGCATATTGTAGCATTAACAGCTTTTTAAATTTGATAGCCTCTTTTATTAAAACACATGATTTCTGAAATGCCCATAAGATCTTTATCACCTTAGCTGAATATGAAAGTATGCTTTTTAAAAAAAGATGCTTGATTCCACATAAAAGAGAATTAAAGCATATGTTTATAAAGGAACATATTGGATCTATTTAAGAAGTAATATTTGTTAATTAAATATCTTAAAAATTATTCATAAAAATTCATCTGCCAAGAAATAGAGGAAAAGGCATTTGATATACAGGATCAACTATTACCATGGGAATAAAAATTTAACTTCATGTTATGATGTCAAAAATAGAATAAACAAACCAAAATTAGAACAAAACTCTTTCATCCTCTGATATCAGGAATTAATGCATGGCATAAATAACCTCATGTATTTATATAATATGTGATATATTACTTCTAAATGCAAAAAAGAAAGAAATTCCAGGCTTAAATTTTTGTGTATCACTCACCTTATTAATGTAAATGACAATCAAAATTGGACATAATACTAGTGACTCTTCTTTATACCACTGATTTTGTGGTTTAAAAAAGAGCTAATATCCTGCGACAAAGGGGAACCAGATACTGAAATTGTGCGTGGTCTTTTAGCATGTTTTACTATAAATACAATGCTCTTTATATATATAAATACAAAGTTCTTATTGCATTTATATATATTTATATACATAAATATTTATATTTATGTATATAAATGCAATCTTATTTTTATATATAAATACAATGTTCTTATGATTTCACCTTAAATACACTGTCTGTTACAGACATAAACTAAACTATATGTGTCTTAGAACATGGGGTGAATTGGGAACTTGGGATCGGCATATACACACTGCTGCTGCTGCTGCTGCTAAGTCACTTTGCGTCTGACTCTACCGTGTGTAAAATAGCTAGCTAGTGAGAACTTGCTATAAAACACAGGGCGCTCAATTTGGTCTCTGTGATGACTTGGAGGGGCGGCATAGAGGGCTGATGGTAGGCAGGACCAAGAGGGAGGGGATATATGTGGACAAATAGCTAATTCACTTCATTGTACAGCAGAAACTAACTCAACATTACCTATACCCCAGTTAAAAAAAAAAAAGATGACTGTAAGACTCTACATTGACATCTCCATGGCAGGGACTTCAATCTGATCTCCAGCAATGGTTATGTTTATTCTCTCTATAGCAGAACGTCTGAAGGGCTCTAACACCCTTTGAGGAGGTGGATGGCATAAGGTAAAAACTGCTTTCATAAAAATACTAAGACATTATTTGGTCTTCTCTACTGTGTTGACAAACACACTGAAAGTACAAAAACAAGGTTGGATAAGTCCGCTGACACAGCAGAACATTAAACAATAGCACCAAATTGTACTAGTAATTATGAATTTTTCCACTGCTACACACACTTTCATATTTGGCAGACATCTTCTCCAAAAAATGAATGAAGTTAGCTCACTGCTTTAAGGAAGACAACTGGCAGCATGTGGTGACAATGATATATCTGAGCTTTCAAGCAAAAAGTAAAATTTTGAAACACTTGTATTTCTCACTCTGAGCTTGACAGAACCCTTATACTTAACGACTTTGCTTAGGAGATCAGTGGCTATATTAATGAATGTGTTGCTTTTGATTTTTTATAACAAAATGTGTCAACCTATGGAAGATTTGCATGACACATTTTCTAAAAGCCCTATGATTTTTCTAAAATCACTCACCGATAAAGATACACTTAAGTCTAAGATGGACCAAGGTATTTTAATGTAACAGAGCATAATGAGTTTATTGATACGTAGCTAACCTTAACCAAACTGTTGTTTGTTGAATTTGGGGAAAACATTAAAAAATAGCCACAATTATATGAAAATGCTATTAAAATATCCCTCCTCTTTCACATATGTTTAAGTCTAGACTCCCTTGATAACTTTTAACCAAAGCAACATATCACAACAGACTCAATCCAACATAGATGAAATCCTATGTTCTACTGAGTCAAACATCAAAGAGATTTGTAAAAATGTAAAAAATGTCAATCTTCTAAACATCTGTTACAATTTTTGAAAAGAGTGTCATTTTCCATGAGAAAAAAATTTATGTTAATGTATAATGGGTTTACTATTTCAATGAACAGATAATTTTTAATTCTCAATTTTAATTTCTAGCATGAGCAATAGTAGATCTAAACCAGATAAAGGAAAGGTCTTTAGGGTTCTCAATAACTTTGAAGAACGTAAAGGGTTCTGAGAATGAAGAGTTTAAGTACTGTTGTTTCCTATGGACTCTGAACCCCCCAAAGAGTTCTCTTAAAAGGGTCAATTTTTATCCAATTAATCATCCATTTGAGTATTTGAAAAACAAAAATTTGAAACAGTGGAAAATATCATTTTGAAGCACAACAGACATGGGAAAATCTTTGAAAACTCCAGAGGATTTGGGAACCACTAGTTGTAAAATGCTGCCCTAGAAAAATCTCAACAGCAATGTCTAAGAAAGGCTATTACCATCCTGTGAGACCTGAGGGAAGCCATTCAAATTCTCAGGGTGCTTTTTCATCACTTATAATTAGAATAATTATTACATAATCACTGATTCTTGAATGTTCATAAATTCAATCTGCTGGAATCATTGAAATGACCTCAAAAATACTCTTGATTGATTGTGAGTTAGTTTACTAAAGTCACTTTTTTTACGCCTCCTTTTGATTTGCTTTTCATGCTTTCTTACTTATTTATTTATTTAGATAGTTATTGTCAAACAAAGTTTAATAACACCTACACATGGAGAGATCCAGAAGAACTGAAAAACTTCTGTGCTTAATTTCTGTATCAGTGTTGGTAGGATTATGCATAACTCAAGTGTGCTATGTCCTAACATTTGTAAAATTGTTGGTGAAAGTTTTGGCAGCAAATGGTTAAACATTAAATAAAAATAAGTATTTAAAAATAAAATTGAGAAGATATGAAGGTCATCCGTCATTTTTACCTATCTGCTGCTGCTGCTAAGTCGCTTCAGTCATGTCCAACTCTGTGCGACCCCATAGACAGAAGCCCACCAGGCTCCCCCATCCCTGGGATTCTCCAGGCAAGAACACTGGAGTGGGTTGCCATTTCCTTCTAAAATGCATGAAAGTGAAAAGTGAAAGTGAAGGCGCTCAGTCGTGTCCAACTCTTCGCGACCCCATGGACTGCAGCCTACCAGGCTCCTCCGTCCATGGGATTTTCTAGGCAAGAGTACTGGAGTGGGGTGCCATTGCCTTCTCCATTTCACCTATCGAGAATCCACTTATAGTTTATTCTGGAATAGTATGAATTCCCTTTGGAGAACACAACCATAAGTAATCTCAAGTTTCATGGTTCCCTATAAGGGGCTGACTCCAACTTGAGCTCCAGAAGTGGCCAGATGATTCTGCCCTGTCCAATCAATCATTCTATCCCCTTGCTTCACTGACTGGCTCAGGATTGAACACGTGACCCAAGGCAGCCAATGAGAGTTGCCTTCACAGTTCTGCTGGAGCTCTTGGGACAGGTGTATTACCAGTGATGCTAAGCTCTCATCACTGACTAGCTGAATGACTATGGACAATTTGCTTGACATCGCTAAGCTTCCATTTGTTCACAGGTAAAATGGGAGAAATAAAGGTAGCTGCTTCCGAACATTATTTAAGGAATTAAATAACATAAGTGTGGATTTCACTGTAGTGGCCAACATGTCATAAGGTCTCAATAAATGTTAGCTCTTTTTATTTTGTTGTTTAAAGCACACATGATCTTTCAGTTTGCTTATAATATAAAGAAGTCTAAACTGCTCCCTCTCAATGGTACACATGGCTCAGCTTACATAGCCAGCCTCACCTGCAACTTTGCACCTCTCACACTGCATTCAGTTCAGTTCAGTTCAGTCGCTCAGATGTGTCCGACTCTTTGCGACCCCATGAATCACAGCACACCAGGCCTCCCTGTCCACCAACAACTCCAGGAGTTCACTCAAACTCATGTCCATCAAGTCGGTGATGCCATCCAGCCATCTCATGCTCTGTCGTCCCCTTCTCCTCCCGCCCCCAATCCTTCCCAGCATCAGAGTCTTTTCCAGTGAGTCAACTCGTCGCATGAGCTGGCCAAAGTACTGCAGTTTCAGCTTTAGCATCAGTCCTCCCAATGAACACCCAAGATTGATCTCCTTTAGAATGGACTGGTTGGATCTCCTTGCAGTCCAAGGGACTCTCAAGAGTCTTCTCCAGCACCACAGTTCAAAAGCATCAACTCTTCGGCGATCAGCTTTCTTCACAGTCCAACTCTCACATCCATACATGACCACTGGAAAAACCATAGCCTTGACTAAACGGACCTTTGTTGGCAAAGTAATGTATCTGCTTTTTAATATACTATCTAGGTTGGTCATAACTTTCCTTCCAAGGAGTAAGTGTCTTTTAATTTCATGGCTGCAATCAGCATACGCAGTGAACTCTCCTAAAGGTCCATGTGTCCCTTACTCTCAAATTTTAATCATGCTGCTCACTCTGCCTGCACACTTGTTCCTTCTCCCTCCCTCCATCTCCTTCTCTACTAGACTGAATGCTTTGTGAGGACAGGAGCCATGCCCATCTCATTCTCCACCTGAGCAACAGGAAAACTAATCCCTGATAAGGACTCATGCAGTATTTATTAAATGAATCATTAAACCATATTTTAAAGAATGAAGCCAGTGTAAAAGATAACTTCTTTGTGTATTTCTCCAAGTTCTGAGAAAACATGTTCTTCCATTGCTTCATCTTTCCCGAGATTCTAATGAAATAGGCAAAAAAAAAAAAACCCTGTATTGGCCAGATTATAGCTGAATTTAACTTGAGAAAAAACTCATGATGGGGAAACTGCAATGCCTGTCTTGGACAGGAGATGGCAGTGCAAATGCAGTTTGATATGTATTCTGGCATGCTTACAAGCTCCCAGAACTAGTTTCTGTACACTCCCAGCATAAGTCAGACAGAACCTTCTTTTCTATCATGTCTCTTACGGCTTTTCACAGATGCAGAAAGAACATGCTTTGTGCAAACTGGTGGTGTGCTGTACCCACAGCGCTTTTCCAAAGAAAGCCAACTGTCAACCAGGAGAGATGTCAGAGCCACTTCTCCCCAAGGGGGCACAGGGTGGGGCAGGTTTCCTGCAGTGAAAGACCCGAGGAGCTGGCGCTGCAGTCAGAACTCAAGCTTAGTGTCATCATGATGCTCAAACAGGGTTATCCTGCTGAGAGGAGAGTAAGGTGAAGGTACCTTCTGCATTCTCTGAATTATGCCTGATAAATGACTTTTTTCCCCAAGAGAATCAAACAGAGAGTAGGTAGAAATTCTGAATTTCTCTAATAAAAGTGAACTACTATCAAATTGGATTTTTTCCAGGAGCTCCTAGGGTATCTGCATGGTATGCAATGTCATGGTCTATGCATGGCGTTTATTAGAAATCAGGTTTAAGGGAACTTTATGTGTGTGTATATGTGTGTAGTCACATGGTTATGTACAGAATATGATAATAAGCTGCTGCTGCTGCGTCACTTCAGTCATGTCCAACTCTGTGTGACCCCATAGACGGAAGCCCACCAGGGTCCCCCGTCCCTGGGATTCTCCAGGCAAGAACACTGGAGTGGGTTGCCATTTTCTTCTCCAATGTGTGAAAGTGAAGTTGCTCAGTCGTGTCCGACCCTTAGCGACCCCACGGACTGCAGCCTACCAGGCTCCTCCATCCATGGGATTTTCTAGGCAAGAGTACTGGAGTGGCTTGCCATTGCCTTCTCCGATATAGTCACTAGCTAGATGACTGCAAATCAGACCACATAAAACTCAAGTTTAAAATCTATAAGTAACTATAGATAGACATACACACATACACCAATTAAAATCATCAAATTGCTTGACTCCAGAACTGTTCCCATAGCTTTAACAAGTCATCTTGCTAGGAAAAAAAAATGAGAAAAAGAATGTAAGTACTTTAGGGAAATCCTTACAAACCACTGAAAAACAAAGTGCAGGGTCCTTTCTTTCTAAATCTGGGACAGTGATGCCCTCTCGTAAAAACTCAAGCACCATCATAGACTAGCATAGACTCCTTGAAGGCAGAGGTCACTTGTCACCACCTATAAGGGTGCTGTTCAAAAACAGGTATTCTCACAAGCGTGATGGATGAGTAAATGGCTGAACCAAAGAAAGACAAAGACAGATCATGTTGCTATTATATTAGCAAAAAAAAATGCACATGACACAGTTGCTCAGGTGCTTGAGAGTTAATGTTTAGATATAGCAAAACAAACAGTTATGAACAACTCTGACTCCGTCAGAAGAACAGGGAAATTTCACGGGCTAGAGAGAAGAGAAAACACTTCTTTGAATTGATAAGACAGGTTATTTGGGGCAGCGTGTTTATCTTCATAATTCGGTTCCCTTTGGTTTAGGATGAAAATACATTAGCTGACTGTAAACCTGATCCCTGAGTTTATAATCCCAGGAGTTTAAAATCCATAAACGGCTTCCTGGCACTTTGAGGTAAGACTAGAATCACTGGCAACAGAGAAGGCGATGGCACCCCACTCCAGTGCTCTTGCCTGGAAAATCCCGTGGGCGGAGGAGCCAGGTGGGCTGCAGTCCATGGGGTCAGGAAGAGTTGGACACGTCTGAACGACTTGACTTTCACTTTTCACTTTCATGCATTGAAGATGGAAATGCAACCCACTCCAGTGTTCTTGCCTGGAGAATCCCAGGGATGGAGGAGCCTGGTGGGCTGTGGTTTACAGGGTTGCACAGAGTCGGACACGACTTAAGCGACTTAGCAGTAGCAGCAGCAAAATCACTGACGTGGCCATCTCAGCCTCACACCGGCAGGCAGCCGCCCTTGCCCACTCTCTCACACATGCTCCCAAGTTCCAGAGTTGTTACACCTCCTGGGACCTCTCCCTGGATTAGTTTTTCTCCTAAATCATGCGAGATCTCAGCTCCCAAGGGATCAGAAGGCCCTACGACTTCAGAGGGAGTGTGGTGTCATTTTCCGTGGTGACTTTGGTCACAGATTGTAATTACACTTTTAACTTTTGTGATTAATAGTGGTCTCCCTCACTGGCTCATGCTCAGTGCCTGGGAACTTTACACCCGAAAAATAGGAGAATAAATGAATGCATAGATAAATAAATGATTCACGAACATGGAGGTGGAAGTGGGGAAACAACCTAATTCAGTCATGGGAAGGGAGCTGTCAATGATTCAGAAACTTGAAATCCCATTCTTGATTTGAACCTACTACTTACTGATGGGTCTGGGCTGTTTAATTGATTTCTCTTGAGCTGCAGTTTGGTCACCTAATAAACTTGGATCATAACACTAATCTGCAGATGTATGGGTTTTTGTGAAGATCAAATGAAATAGCACTTATTTTAAAAGTTAACACATGGTATGTAAATAAAAACACTATTTTAAATGTGTGTTAATCATTCAGTTGCAATCAATGCAAAGAAATAGAGGAAAACAATAGAATGGGAAAGACTAGAGATCTCTTCAAGAAAATTAGAAATACCAAGGGAACATTTCATGCAAAGATGGGCTCAATAAAGGACAGAAATGGTAGGGACCTAACAGAAGCAGAAGATATTAAGAAGAGGTGGCAAGAATACACAGAAGAACTGTACAAAAAAGATCTTCACAACACAGATAATCACGATGATGTGATCACTCACCTAGAGCCAGACATACCGGAACGTGAAGTCAAGTGGGCCTTAGGAAGATTCACTATGAACAAAGCTAGTGGAGGTGATGCAATTCCAGTTGAGCTATTTCAAATCCCAAAAGATGATGTTGTGAAAGTGCTGCACTCAATATACCAGCAAATTTGGAAAACTCAGCAGTGGCCACAGGACTGGAAAAGGTCAGTTTTCATTCCAATCCCAAAGAAAGGCAATGCCGAAGAATGCTCAAACTACCGCACAATTGCACTCATCTCACACGCTAGTAAAGTCATGCGTAAAATTCTCCAAGCCAGGCTTCAGCCATATGTGAACTGTGAACTTCCAGATGTTCAAGCTGGTTTTAGAAAAGGCAGAGGAACAAGAGATCAAATTGCCAACATCTGCTGGATCATGGAAAAAGCAAGAGAGTTCCAGAAAAACATCTATTTATGCTTTATTGACTATGCCAAAGCCTTCAGTTGTGTGGATTACAATAAACTGTGGAAAATTCTGAGAGATGGGAATACCAGACCACCTGACCTGCCTCTTGAGAAACCTGTATGCAGGTCAGGAAGCAACAGTTAGAACTGGACATGGAACAACAGACTGGCTCCAAATAGGAAAAGGAGTACGTCAAGGCTCTATATTGTCACCCTGCTCATTTAACCTATATGCAGAGTATATCATGAGAAACGCTGGGCTGGAGGAAGCACAAGCTGGAATCAAGATTGCCAGGAAAAATATCAATAACCTCAGATATGCAGATGATACCACCCTTATGGCAGAAAGTGAGGAAGAACTAAAGAGCCTCTTGATGAAAGTGAAAGAGGAGAGTGAAAAAGTTGGCTTAAAGCTCAACATTCAGAAAACAAAGATCATGGCATCTGGTCCCATCACTTCATGGCAAATAGATGGGGAAACAGTGTCAGACTTTATTTTTATGAACTCCAAGATTGCTGCAGTTGGTGATTGCAGCCATGAAATTAAAAGACGCTTACTCCTTGGAAGGAAAGTTATGACCAACCTAGACAGCATATTAAAAAGCAGTGACATTACTTTATCAACAAAGGTCCATCTAGTCAAGGCTATGGTTTTTCCAGTAGTCATGTATGGATGTGAGAGCTGGACTCTAAAGAATGCTGAGTGCTGAAGGGTTGATGCTTTTGAACTGTGGTGTTGGAGAAGACTCTTGAAAGTCCCTTGAACTGCAAGGAATTCCAACCAGTCCATCCTAAAGGAGATCAGTCCTGAGTGCTGATTGAAAGGACCAGTATTGAAGCTGAAACTCTAATACTTTGACCACCTAATGTGAAGAGCTGACTCATTGGATAAGACCACGATGCTGGGAAAGATTGAGGGCAGGAGGAGAAGGGGACAACAGAGGATGAGATGGTTGGATGGCATCACCGAATTGATGTATATGGGTTTGGGTAGACTCCGGGAGTTGGTGATGGCAAGGGACGCCTGGTGTGCTGCGGTTCATGGGGTCGCAAAGAGTCAGACACAACTGAGCGACTGAAATGAACTGAACTGAACTGTGTCTGACTCCTTGTGACCCCATGGACTATCGCCTGTCAGGCTCCTCTGTCCATGGAATTCTCCAGCAAGAATACTGGAGTGGGTTGCCATTTCCTACTCCAGGGTATCTTTCTGACCCAGGGATTAAACCCATGTCTCCTTCATTACAGGCAGATTCTTTCTGTCTGAGCCCAGAGAAAACCATTGTTTTAAATGGGTCACAGATAGTCAACAAAGGTGATAAACTGAAATTTCATAACTTGGGATAAATGTAATCAGCAATAATCTTAGAGAAAATTTTGTAATTACATCTGATTCTGTTTTTCTTTTTTGAACTTGTTCATTCAGCTGTTAACTTGAACATAAAGAACCTTAAAATCCTTTGGTTTCTTCAAGTCACAAAGTCTCATTGGAATATTTATTTAAATGCCTAGTTCCCTACATTGATTACAATTTTGAACTTTGCTTCAAGGAGACGCTTCTCTCCTGGTCCTTTCTGGTCAGCTCCCGGCACACACTGTCATTTTGAATGATAAGGGTCTAACCCTAGTGCCCCCGACTTGATCATCACTATGTCTGTCTTCACAATGGTTGAGGTAGGAGGAAAGAGGGGAGGTGAAGGGATAAGAAAAGCCTTCTTGCCTGGTGCTAGCACGAGCTGGTGTGCCTCATACTGTGGTGGAGAAAGGCCCATATGGCTGGCCATCTCTCACCTGAGATCTCCTGTTTGCCCAGTGGGCATCCTGTTGGATGGGCCTTGAGCCATGTCCTGCAGAATCCTTGCCACTCTGGCTAGTCACATGAGCTAAACGACCTCTATGGGCTTCTCTCCATGGCTTGATCTGGTCCATAGAAAACACACTTTATACACATCTTTAACCCATCATCAGTGGCTGGAGAGTTACTTGCCAGGCAGCTGTCTGCTCTGTGGTCACAGGTTATTCAGCTAACCTCTTGTACTTTTTTTTTTTTTTTTCCTTAACGGCGTCCCTTCAATGACTGGAAAAAAAATAACAAAATTTCCAGGTGGTCCCGTGAAAGTCTCTATCACTTGGTTTTTCACTGGAGGAGACACTTTTCTCTTCCCTTCTCTATGAGGAATGGAGATTCATCTCTCTGTCCCTCCCTCTATGTCTCTGCCTCTGCCCCTCTCTCTCACACACACACACACACAAACACACACTCTATCTCAAACTCTCTAACAGCTGGTTTCTAGCCTCCCAGCCTCTAGCCCTTTTCCTAGGCTACAGAAAGGAGTTCAGTTAAGGACACTCACTTCCATCACCTCCTTTGCAAATTCTGCTTCTGTGGTTTAGCTTTTGGCCTTGGAATGTGAGTGCAATCACCTTCTATCATTTTGTAATTAGCCCGCTGCACATTCGAACCCCACAAAGACACATTTGGGCTGTTTACAATGGTTAAGACCAACTTCTCCTGTCCTGGTTGTTTCTCAAAGCTGTATCACCAGTATCAAGAGAAAGACAAATAAAACCATTTCTCTGGTGAACACAAATTCTAGCAACCAGAAGTCACAGGTTTCTACAGAGAAGTGAAAGTGGGACAACTGGGAATATGACTTATACTCTCCAAAGACTCTCCACGTGAGAATTCTGTTATGTGTTTACTACTAGAATTCAGAAAGGGAGCATTAAACTCTGGAGTGTGAAATTAGCCAGCAGAACCTAGCAACCGGATTTGGCCAGTGTTCCCAGAGGAAATAACCCAGCATCCAATTAGAACTGGAAAGGAGAGCAGATGTGGGGAATTGAGCTCTGCTGCCTGAGCTGACAGTACAGAATGGCAGCCTTGAGGGTCATAGACGCTGAAGCCTACAGCTGCCTGCGGCCCATGCAGAGCCAAGCAGGAAGTTAGTCAATATCCTACAGTGAAGCCCGAATCACCATGAGACCTGAATGCTACCCGACTGGTTTGTGGTTCCTGTTGCATAATAACAATGAAAATAATAGAAATGACAGTTTCTATCTATATACAGGCCCCAAACAGTGATGCAACCTTGACAGTTAAAAATCATGCTTTGAAAGGGCTAGAGACAGCAAGGAGAGGGTGAGATGAATGGAGAAAGTAGCATGTAAGCATATGCGCTACCATATGTAAAATAGATAGCCAATGGGAATCTGGTGTATGACTCAGGGAACTCAAACTTGGGCTCTGTGACAACCTAGAGGGATGGGAAAAGGTTGCAGGTGGGAGAGAAATTCAAGAAGTAAGGGATATAGATATACCTATGGCTAATTCAATGTTGATGCATAACAGAAATCAAACCAATACTGTAAAGCAATCATCAAACAATTAAAAATAAATAAATATAATTATCAAAAAATTATGCTTTGACAAGTGGAATGGTAAAGCAAAAGGTGGGTGGGTTTTCACTTTTTTCTGTGACTTTTGGGTTTTCAAGAAGCATACTGCAATCAAATAATAGTAATTTAATATTTACATGTGATGGAAAATCAGCAAAACTGAAACAGACTGTCAGCTACAGTCAGTTCGGGATTTCAGACCGCACCCGAACCCAGTGACTTAAAATGACACTCACTGAGTTTTGTTCTTGAGTCTATGGATCAGTTGGGTGGTCTGGACTGGGCTCACTCATGCATCCACGGTCAGCTCTGGGTCAGGGAAGCATTTCTGCTGTTTCATGCTCTGCTTTCTCACATGCCTGGGAGTTGGCTGGCTGAAGGCTGAAGACTCTTGGTTTTCTTCCATATGTATCCCATTTCACAGTGGGCCAGTTCAGGTTTGTTTTCATGGTGGAGGTAGGATTGGAAGCATTCATGGCCTCTTGAAGCTGAGGCTCATGACTGACACAAAGTCACCTCCATCTCATCCTATTGGTCAATACAAGAAACAACGATAACCCAGATTTAAGGGGTAAGAAATAGACCTTACTATTTGATAAGGAGTTATTAAAGCACATTGCGAAGAGTGTGCATTCAGGCAGATGGGAACGATTAGGACCATTATTGCAACTATAAGGCGTCAAGTCATAAGAAAATATGGAGAAGAGTATAAAGTTTGGGAATTACACAGCCATATTAAACAGCTTACTACTAATCAGCTTCTAACAATAAATCTTTTTCATCCACCCATCAGTGAGTGAGTTGCACAGAGCACTTTATCCCCTCTTATGTGCCTAGTTCTTACTCATCATGCTAGTACCAAACTTAATATCACTTTCTCAAGGAAGCCTGTCTGAATTACATTCCTTTTTAGGTGAATAAAATCATATGACTGTGCTCAGAAAAGACCCTAGAAAAGACCCTGATGCTAGAAAAGATTGAAGGCAGGAGGAAAAGGGGACGACAGAGGATGAGATGATTGGATGACATCACCGACTCAATGGACATGAGTTTGAGCAAGCTCCAGTAGTTGATGATGGACAGGGAAGCCAGGCATGCTGCAGTCTATGGAGTCACAGAGTCGGACACCACTGAGTGCCTGAACTGAACTGAACTGTGACCAGAATTTCCCCCTCGTATCATTTATAAAAATCTGTTAAACTTTACGCTCCATCTTTCCTGTTAGAATATGAGCTCTGGACGGGGGAGATCAGGTCTACCCCACTTACCCTGCACCCCAGCACCTAGTCCCTGAATATCACAGAGTGATGCTAAATAAATGTTTGTTAAATATACACAAAGGGAATGAATGACTGAATTAATAGATGAATGAATGTCAAGTTGAGTATTTATTAAAGAAATGTGTACCTTTGTGTATATCAGTGTTTTCTTGTGATTCCCATGTCCTTGCTAATCTGTGTATTTAAATTTCATTCATTGCTAGAAAGCAGAAAATAAACACTATGAGAGTTTAAGATGACTTTTTGATAACTGTGTATAATACAGCAAGCAAATTTTAAAGCCTGTACATGATACTTTATCCAAATTTCATAAATGCAGACTCAAGAGATTCCAAAAATGGCCTTTAGATTGACTTACAGGCTTTGTCAGAAATGCACAAATAAATGAAAGCTGTTGCGGTAGTGTTCCTATAGTAGTGGTCCTCAGTTCAGTTCAGTTCAGTTCAGCCGCTCAGTCGTGTCCAACTCTCTGAGACCCCATGAATCACAGCACGCCAGGCCTCCCTGTCCATCACCAACTCCCGGAGTTCATTCAAACTCATGTCCATAGAGTCGGTGATGCCATCCAGCCATCTTATTCTCTGTCGTCCCCTTCTCCTCCCTCCCCCAACCTTTCCCAGCATCAGAGTCTTTTCCGGTGAGTCCTATAGCCAATTATATTCTGTGTGACTCAAGATAACCTTATATTTGAAATTAGTTGAGCTTTCCAAAGGAAATACTCAGGTTTTGTCCTAGAAAAAAAGAATTGGAGATCTTTCTAATAAAACTGAATGGGAACAGAATAAACCGTGGTCTCCTAGCTATTACAAGTCAGATTTGTACCAGACCTTCTTATACATTTCTGAGTTTAATCCTCATAACAACCTACATGGTGAGATTCCCTTTATCTTTTCTATAAACTGGGCATAGCAGTATTATAAGTTATTAACACCAAAATATTAATTTATTAACACCACTGTAAAGCATGGTTTATATAAACAAAGAGGGAAGACCACATTGATTTATTATGGTTTGCCAGGAATTATTGTCATAAATACTATTCCACTATCCTCAGTCCTGCAGCCCAGTGCATGCTTCTCACATGTTTTTCATTCTCTGAACTTGTGTACATGAGACTTTCTGGATAGAAATATTTTTCAGTTATGGTTACCTGGAGGTTTATCAGCAAAGTTACCAGTTATCCCAGGTTATCAAATAAAGTATGTTTCAGAACTTCAAGAGGAAAGCATCTTTCTTATAAATCAACTAATCATCAATTTTCAAAGACTATACTCTTGGCTTCAATTGTATATAGTTCCCTTTCTTGAATCCTAGTTTTCAGTTGCTTATATTAAATGGTTCCCATTCTGCCAAATCTTCTTCCCAGATATCCTATATACTCTCAGGCCTTTGGCTAGAACACTCACATTTTTGTGGTCTTTTCAGTCTTCAAAGACATGATTAGAATATGAAGTAGAGTAGAAAAGGACACTTGATCCTTGGAAGGGAAGCTATGACAAACCCAGACAGCGTATTAAAAAGGCCGAGACATCACTTTGCCGACAAAGGTCCATATAATCAAAGCTATAGTTTTTCCATTAGTAACATACGCATGTGAGAGTTGGACCATAAAGAAGACTGAGGGCCAAATAATTGATGCTTTTGAATTGTGATGCTGGAGAAGACTCTTGAGAGTCCCTTGGACTATAAGGAGATCAACCCTGAATATTCATTGGAAGGACTGATGCTGAAGCTGAAATTCCAATTCATTGGCCACCTAATGAGAAGAGCAGACTCATTGGAAGAGATCCTGATGCTGGGAAAGATTGAAGGCAAGAGGAGAAGGGGACAACAGAGGACGAGATGGTTGGATGGCATCACCGACTCAACAGATATGAGTCTGAGCAAACTCTGAGAGATGGTGATGGACAGGGAAGTCTGATGTGCTACTTATCTTCTTCATCCCATGTAGAAAGTCCTCATTCTAGATTTCTACTCAATTAATAATAAGTGATTTTTTCAAAAGACCTGATACAATCCTGTTTAAAGACTCAATGTCTCCTATTAATCCCTCCATCCTTTTTCTAGCTTGCCCTCATTTTTTGTTCTCTGAATCATTTTTAAAGTAGAGATAATAAGAAAAATAATACATTCAATTATAATCTAATTAATTTACGTTCAGTAGTATTGTGTCAAAAAGAAGCATAGTAATGTTTCAGAGTGGCAGAGACCATGTTTATGTTTTATATATCCTATAATGTGTGTATGTGTTTGTCCCCCAGAAAACATAACAGAGATGGATACAAGCTTAGAAACTATTTGTTGATTGATTTAGTTTTTGAAATCTAAATTGCTGTCAATACAATATATACTGGCATAATTTCTACTTTTTCTCATTGTTTTCATGAGCATTGGGGTCCCAGTTCTCCACTACCATCAAGACTCTCCCCTCTGGGGAATTTCTGATTTACTAAACAACAGTGACTTGAGAAAAGTGCCACAGCAAAGAGTGGCGCCAATAATTAGAACCAAGATCTCCTGACACACTCATCTGCTTTACTTCAGCAGTTCCATTATTCCTCAGAAGAGCTGTTAAGAACAACCATTTCAAGTGGCTAAACTACTTTTGTTAAAGCAAATAGTCTGTGACTGGTAGCAGTGTGTGTCTTTGTGTGCATGTGTGTGTGTGTGTGTGTCTGTGTGTATCTATGTGTGTGTGTCAGTGAGAGAAAGAGAGAAAGAACCAGAGGCAGAAAGTTGACTGACACAGAGAGGGGGGATTTAAAGTTGGAACTGGTGGAATTTTCACTCCTTTTGAGTGTCAGGTGTGGAGTTGTGTAATTCCTTGTTTAGGGAGGAGGGTGATCACTTAGAGTTCTAGTGTAGTGCAGGAATATTCCTCATCCAGGGCCCCGTGTCAAGGATACAATAATGAAGAGGAAGTGTGAGGAGAAGAGGGATAAAGCGTAAATACTGACTCACTCTCCTCTGTTCCAAAATAGAAAGTCCAACATGCTCTATTCACATACCTATTTACCTAGTCTGGACGAAGGCCATCTCACTGATGGAGGTGATTCTTTAAGGAGTGTCCCATTTGTTTAAAACCCCAAAGGTGAGTGAACTTAATAATTCAAATAGTAAACCTCTCCTTGCTAGTGGAACTATACCCTTTTCTAATATAGAATTGGCACATTTTAGGTCCTTTCTTTTTAGAAAAATTAGAACTACCAACATAAAAAATATTTTCCTATTCTCCTTAGTATTCTGGCCTGGAGAATTCCATGGACTGTATAGTCTATGGGGTCACAAAGAGTCGGACATGACTAAGCAACTTTCACTTTTCCTCTCAAAATTAGAATACGAGTAGGCTGACAGATAGGGTTTCAATGATCTACGGGGTTGGCCAAAATGTTTGTTCTGTAATAGCTTCAGTTCAGTTCAGTTCAGTCGCTCAGTCATGTCCGACTCTTTGCGACCCCACGAATCACAGCATGCCAGGCCTCCCTGTCCATCACCAACTCCTGGAGTTCACTCAAACTCATGTCCATCGAGTTGGTGATGCCATCCAGCCATCTCATCCTCTGTCGTCCTCTTCTCCTCCCGCCCTCAATCCTTCCCAGCATCAGTCTTTTCCAGTGAGTCAATTCGTCACACGAGGTGGCCAAAGTATTGGAGTTTCAGCTTTAGCATCAGTCAACCCAAATGAACTTTTGGGCTAACCCAGTATTTGGGAGGCATGAACTTCTAAAAGTTCAATACTTGTAATGTTCTTTCAAGCATTATATCATGCTAATATGTTTCACTATCACTGAAGAAGTCTTAATTGGCATGGACACCGACCATATATGTAACTCTATATTTGCCCCTGCATTTCCACATTTCTTGTAAAAGGGATACAAAAATGTCTTTATCAAAATTGTAACAAAAATCTTTTCTTCCACCTTATTTACTTCCTCCATAATCAAAGATGGAGAGTGTGCAAAACGAAAGCTATTTGTGCTTTTTCTTCTGGTCAGTAGTCAATTTATCACTCTACAAACAGAGCTTAAGGACCTAGAAGAGGAGATTTTTAGGTGCCATCAACTGAAAGAGATGCTTCAGGAGTTTTCAGTTGAAGAAAGTGAAAGCACGTTATAAATTCAGTGTACACTCTGAATCTCGTAGAAGAATTATGTCAGAGTGTCAAAGACATATTACAGTTGACCCATTTTTATGCAACATGCTTTGTTCAGTAAAACTTCATTTGTGTATTATTTAATGGTTTTGTTTCCATTTGTGTCACAGGTTCTTCCTTCTCTGCCCACACTGAGAAAGGTTTGGACTCCCCAGGGTACAGTTTCAGTCTCCTGCTCATCTCAGTTTCCTTCCCTCCTAGATTAGAATCATCCAGTTTTACAGAACCAGCCATGTCAAAAAGCCCTAGTCTCATTCTCTAACATCACTAAATCTCTTTAGCTCTAGACGTACAATTCCAGCTGTATGCTAACTTCTCAGTTAGACGACCCAGAGCATTTCCAAATTAACATCATCAGAATGTAAATACTGGCTTTCCCGCCTTAACCTTGCTCCACATCTCGTGTAACAGAGAAGAGCAAGCCTGATGCACTGGATCTACTCCTTTAGCTCTGTGCTCTGTTCTGCCATCTGTGCTCAGTCACGCTAACTCTGCACCTTTTGTAAACTAATTTTGCCCATGAGGCGAACATACTCGGTGCTAAGTCACTTCAGTCATGTCCGACTCTTTGTGACTCTATGGATTGTAGCCCCCAGGTTCCTCTGTCCATGGAATTCTCCAGGCAAGAATACTGGAGTGCGTTGCCATTCCCTTCTCCAGGAGATCTTCCTGATCCAGGGACCAAACCCAGGTCTCTTATATCTCTTGCTTTGGCAGGCAGGTTCTTTACCATTAGTGCCACCCGGGAAGCCAAGTTTGCCTATAGCCTGAAATATATATACAAGATAGGACATTTTCAAGTATCTGATAACAGCTTCCCATTCCTACAAAGGTAAAAAGTTATAGAACACAAAATAACACTTGTCTTATTGGAGGTTTGTAGGAACACATTACCAGACCTATCTGGACAGCTGCAAGTACAAAGGATTCTGGCACCAGGAAGCTGGCAGCAACCAGCCACACTCCCTCCCTTTTCAGAATAAAAAAAGCCAGAATTCTAACTTGGGAAAGATGGTTCTTTGGGACACTAGTCCACCATCTTCTGAGTCTGATGATTTTACAAGTAAAGTCACTATTCCTTGCCCCAACAACTCATCTCTCAATTTACTGACCTGTCATGCAGTGAGTAGTACAACCTTGGACTCAGTAACAATGCTATCTCTGTCTGAATAAATGGGCCTCCCAGTCACCAGTGCCTGAAGCCTTGGCGTTATCATTGGGCTTTTCATGATAAAAAGTAAATTTATATTTTATATATCTTAAGAATATACAAATGACTACAAAAGTCCACCACATAATGTGCCAAACCTAACCACAATGGGACAGATAACTGTCCATTGCTTATGCTACACTCCCTGCAAATAGACTGTTGATTTCATCTTCAGGTATAAAGCAGAGGTCTCTTTGTGTAAGGGAAAGAAAGACCCTCTATAAGCTCGTGGAAGTCCCCTCCTCTTCACTCAGTGATTGATCTAGAGGATGCTTCCCAGATTTGCCCAAGTAGATCAAAAAGAGAGTCTGCCGGAACATGATACTCAGAACCATCTCCTCAGCTTGTGATCACAAAGCTACCATCCAGGGTAGCAAAAGAGAAGAGTTATAGGACAGAAAGTTTCTGGGCCCTCGGTGATATCACTAAACAGTTATAAGAATCCTGAAACCGCCTACCTCCTGCTCCAGGGCTACGAGGTCTTAACAGAAGCCAGGGTTACCTTCCGTTTCGTCCCGTTGCTCAGTCGTGTCTGTCTCTTTGCGACTCCGTGGACTGTAGCCTACCAGGCTTCTCCGTCCATGGGATTCTCCAGGTAAGAATACTGGAGTGGGTTACCATTTCCTTCTCCAGGGGATCTTCCCGACCCAGGGATCGAACCCGGGTCTCCCTCATTGGAGGCAGACGCTTTAACTTCTGAGCCACCAGGGAAGCCCAGGGTTACTTTAGCCACTGTTAATTGGTTCTCTGTGACTGAAAGAATTTCTGCTTAAAGCACAAGGCCCTTCACGATTCTTGCATTCTGGTCCCAACCTACTTTGCGGTTTCTTCAGTAAACCTACTGTAAATCGTCACAGCAAACATGCTAGATTCCATCCTACAGTATTTCAGATTTTCATTTAGAAGGCAGACATTTCTTCTGTGTCCTCCTGGTGAGCAGGTTTTTGACAGTTCAAGCTCTAGCTCAAAGTGTTACCTCTATAAGCAATGATGATTTCATCTATACACCAAAAGCCTCTCATTGTCTTCCCTGAAATCATACCCTCCCAAGAAAAATTAACTTATTTCTCCCTACTAGGTTTGCATATTATTTGCATACAATACATTCTATTGCAATGATCCACTCTCTGTCCTGCATTTGCCTTTGAGGCCCCAAGTATGAAGATGTCTTACTCATCACTGTACTCACAGATCCTCAGACTGGCTGTTACATAATAAACATTCAGCTAATGCTTCTGGATTTTATAAAATATCTGTGGTCACAACAGGACCAAATACTATACATGTTTTGTTTTGTTTTTTTGGATGGTGGCACAAACTTCTTCACTAAAAATATACTAATAATTAAAAAAATTACTGATACTAATATATTAATAACCAAATAGCTAAAAACAATACAACTAATAATATACTAATAACAAAGTAACCAAAAATATACCTTAATAATACACTAATAAATAAACTAAAATGAATCACAAATCCCAACAGAATAGTGATGTCAACCTTTTTGGGGAGTGGTTTTTATCCTACAAAATTCCATTTGTTTCCTATGTTTTTCTTCTTCATGACAAAATGAATAGATATCTTCTCATATACCTATAGACATTTATATTTTATGATCAAAAATCTATTTTTAGATTTCTACTAAATTCACATGCCCCTTCTCTGAAATTTGAACTCATGCTATTAAGTTGATGACCCATATGATATGTGATATGGCAATATCACCAAAGCTTTTAGTTACATTTAAGTCTGAGGAAGCTATTCTTCTGCCTCGCCTGGCTAATGTTCTGGAAGCATCCTTTTCCCAATACATATATCATTCATCCTGTTCCAATTTTAACTTGTGCGTGACCCCAGGCTAAATTCATGCTAATTGCTTTCCAAGATGACTATCAGAGTTGAAAGAACATTAAAGGATTGGTCTTTTCTTTCAGAGTCCTAACACTCTTAAAGAATAGAAACCTGAAAACTACAGGCGTCTGCCTGATTGCTGTTTATTTCAGTTGACAGTTCTCTGTGAATCCACCATGTCAATCAATCAATTCAAAGCACATATATTCCGTATTTTTAAAAATGTTTTTAATAATATTTATCTATTAATATTGCTGCAATCCACAAGGTTGCAGAGAGTCAGATAGGACTTAGTGACTAAACAATAACAATTAACATTTCAAAATTGCATTTCAGATTTTAATTTCAACTTGTGACTTTCAGATGTATTACATTATAATATTGTAACTCTTTCACCTTATATGGAAACATAGAACCTTGCTCAATGACCAGTTACTGTCTTCATCTTATGACATCAGATGCCTTATAATATTTACTCTCTCTACTGCCTTCCAATCATCTTTGCTACATTTTTATTCTCCATGTTATTTCCTATTCATTTTTCCCAGTAGTCTAAAATCTTTTTTGAAGCAAAGGTGGCATAAACTCTAAATTACTTCAACTTTATGAAATGAAAAGTGCTTTAGATGAGCCCCTAGGGGTTTTTTGTTTTGTTTTTTTAAGAAATTTGATACAGACGGTTGGAATTGTCAGGTTTGCTGCATTGTACAGCTCTGAAAAGCACCATTCACTTCTCCATCATCCACGTGAAGAATGTTCCCTGGAGTGTACCACATACTGTTCCCTCCTTTTGGGCGAAGGGCTACTTACCCTGTCTCTATGAGTAGAGACAGAGATACCTGCGGTTATGGTCTTCTAAGGGATAATTGCATAAAAATAGTTTCTAGAGCCATGAGGACTTACCATTCGGGGGATTACTCTCTTTCTTACCTGAGCTGTGGTTTCCTGCTAGTAATGTGGGGCTCACGGAGCATCTTCCCAGTCTGCTGGTGACCACAGGTGGTCCAGGGGTCCCATCCCATTCCTGAGCTTTGATAGGCTCTCTGGAGGACGATGCCCCATGATGGCCTCTCTCTTTGCTGTCCAACTTTGGTATTGGCTCCGTGCTGTGGCTCCGAACCTTCAGCTCCTCTGTGGATTCTGTGTATTAACCAGAATTATATTCTCTTAAATAAAAGTCACATCCTCTCCAGATTCCTTTAAAAATTAAAGAATATTTAATGTTTTTCTAATTTCTAGAAAATATTTAATATTTTATAAAATATTTTCATGTATTTTTGGAAACTTAGGTGCGTTGGAGATGATAACATTTAAATAAATCAGGGACACATCACCCGGGCCCATTTTTCCGAGCTTTGCAGGTTAACATCAATGAGAAACAGTTATACCTTTGGAATGGAGAACCTCAATGAACCTTGAGTATTCTTCAATAACTTCTCCCTGGTGCAAATCTTCAAGGAAATTTCATAAAAAGCTCTTTTACACTCCTTCTCTTTACGTTCTCATTTTCCGTTCATTCTGCTACCCCTCTGGGACATAAATTTAGCCCAGCCACTCTACTCCAAAGTGCTTTTGCTAAAATCACCCAGTGCCTTCTAGTTGGCAAATTTAGAAGACATTGTTAAGCCACTCTCTTTACATCATTTCAGTAAGAGAGTAATCAGATTAATCTGTGTATTACTCTCTTATTGATATTTTCAATTCTCTTGGTGTCACTGATGACCATATTTCTGCGGTGTGTTGTCTAACACCTTTTCTGTGTCGTTCACACCTTCTCTTCCTCCAAGTGTCCCTTCCATTTGGGTTGTGTTGACTAAAAAATACAGTCACAACCTGAAAGAATATATTATTTCTATGATTTCATCCTCCAGGATTCTATTAGCAATTGTCTGACGGCTGGTGGTTTCTAAATAGTTTATGGGAAGGTTGGATCATTCTGCTGATCTGTAGACTTATTCTTCCTACTGTCTACTGATGACTCCATCTGGATGTCCCTTAGACAAAACAAATTTAACATTTCACATACTGTGCTGACACCATTTCTAACTAAACTAATGATTCCTTCTGTTCTGCCAACCATCCAAGTTAGAGACTTATCTATCTCCTTTTTAACTGCTACTCTCCATCAGTCTGCAAGTTCTACAGATGTTATTTGTGAATATCTTGCTTTACCTTCTGTTGCTTTTTCTATCATGTCTATCTCAGCTATTCGGGTTCAAGCTCTAATCATCACCAAACTTACCTCCTTGACTCTGTCTTTGACTTCCCAAAAAATAAGCTCCATATACTGCCAAAGTGATCTGTCTAAAATGCAAATTTGATCAAGTGTTTTTCAGGGCCTAGATGTGATAGCCATTCTGTAAGCCATAGACATTAGTATTTAAAAGCACACAGAGTTTGGAATTAACAGATAGACACTATAGAGTACTATAATATTATATACATTATACATAAAATAGATACCAACAAGGATGTACCAGATAGCACAGGGGGTTATATCAATATTTTGTAATAATCTATAAAGGAAGAGAATCTGAAAAGAATATATATATTAATATATAGACAGATAGATAGATATTTTATATGTATGGCTTCCCTGATGGTCCACTGGTAAAAACCCTGCCAATTCAGGAGACGTGGGTTTGATCTCTGGTTTGGGAAGATTCCCATGGAGAAGGACATGGAAACTCACTCCAATATTCTTGCCTGGGAAACCCCATGAGCAGAGGAGCTTGGTCAGCTACAGTCCACCATGGGGTCGCAAAAGAGTCAGACATGACTTAGCGACTAAACAACAAATATAGAAATACATATATATATATATATATACACATTTCTATACATAGAAATGTATATAAACTTTTCTATACATATATATTTCTATGGATATATGTTTACATTTCTATACATATGTATTTCTATATATAGAAATGTATAGACACATATAAATGTATATATGTATATAAATTACATATACATATATAAATTTCTATGTATAGAATGTATAGACACATATAAAACTGAATGACTTTATACACATATAAAACTAACACAACATTGTAAATAAACTACTCTTCAATTTTTTAAAAAAATAGCCTATGGGAAATTTTTTAAAAATATAACCACTTCCTAATTTTTAAAAGAGCACATGTAGTAAATAAATATGGTTTAGGAGCGATACCAGTTTGCTACATTCAGAATAATGTTATTTCAGAGAACTAATATGATAGTCATTCCGCAGTGCACATAGAAAAGTATTTAAAGACAAAAAACAAAAAAATGCAAATCTATTCATAAGGTATCACTGGCTAAAATCCTTCCAGAAGCTTCCTGTTACAGAAGTATGTCTAAGCTCCCTATGACTCACATGATTCTCCATCTCACTCTTTGCCTCTTTAACTTTTTCACTTCCTACTTGAACACTGTATTCAAGAAACATCAATAAATTAGCTGTGGCTTCTTCCTCTCAACTCCCTCTCCAACGAAAACAATGCTGGTTTCTATAGCTACTATCTCCTACCTCACCTGCATTGAAAACCCTTATATTCTTTCCTTTCATTGGAGAATTCTTTCCTCAGTCATCTTTATTCAGTTTAAGTATCCTTTGAAGCCACCCTACCCCATATACAGCCCATGGTGGGATAACATCTCTGTACTGACATTGTCTTGTATCATTTTTTTCTGTATACTTGTTCTTCTTAAAAGGCCCCAAGTTCTTTAAAGGATCTGAGTGTTGATTTTTGCTTTTTTTTCCACTGGTGCCTCTAGCTCTTAGCATATTGCTCAGTGGGTATGTAACTAACTCATTTAGGGAGTAGTTTTCCTAAATCCTCTGGCATCTTTCCAATGTGTGTAGGAAATACAGCATTCCTAATGGAATAAGGGGATCTGGTGAGCGATACAAATGTATTCAGGTGGCACAGAGCTAACAGTATTTTCGAAAATCTAATTACCTGACAATCACAAGCTGTAAAACTTGCCAGGTTGAAAGTTTAATTCAAATAAAGAATCTTCGAGAAAGAGTATAGTGAACAGTGACAGAACAGGTTCAGAGAATCTGTATTTTGTTTTCTTTGCATGTAAGTTCAAACACTCATCATCTTCCAGCAGTGTGATAAGACAAATGTCATACTTTGGTTCCCTGTTATTTGAATCTGTGGGGCAGAGATAGAATAGTTTGTAATATAGTAGGCAGCTAGGAGAGGGATCTGAAAGGCCTAGCTGGAATCCTTAGCCACTGTGGACACATGGCTGGTGACCCATGACACTGAGCCCTTGTGTTTTTTTTTTTTTTTTTGGAGCTCTGCTCTGCTTAACTACAAAATGGACAGAAGACCAGTCCTGCCTAACTTTCCCAATTTAATTTGAAGGATCTAATCATATCCTACATTTTTAATCTTTAAAAATGAAACAGGGCCACACATGTAAAAAGTAGTACTCATTTTAAAAAACTGTGGCAATTTGTCCTTCATGAATTTATTTATTCTTTCTACGTTTGTTTTGGATAATCACTGAGAGATTGAAGATACAGATGTAAACTTGCCAGACCACACATAAAAATAGAATTCTAGCTGATTATCTATAGTAATCAGTCTAGAAAGCTAACCTGCAATGCGTAAGTCAGACTTGTAGAGACTTTGGACTGCTATCTCTAGTAACTGTAACCTGTATAAGAATTGGCCCAAAACAGACAGGATTTGATTAAAAACTGTCAGCTTCCCCAGTTTTTATCCCTGCTTTTAACATAGGACCAAACAGAGAAAGTCAAATATGTTCCCCTAACAACAACATACAATGCTCTGCTTCTGGGCTTCCCAGATGGCTCAGTGGTAAATATCCACCTGCTAATGCAGGAGACACGGGTTCAATCCCTGGGTCGGGAAGATCCCCTGCAGAAGGAAATGGCAACCCATTCCAGTATTCTTGCCTGGGAAAACCCATGAAGAGAGGAGCCTGGCGGGCTACAGTCCATGGGGTCACAAAAAGTAGGACAGGACTTAGCAACGAAACAACAACCCTGTTTCTAGGTTAGGTTGCCTGCAACTCGCCTATGCCAACTGCCTCCCCTGGGGGCATACCTGAAGCAGTCCCTTTTTCCCACTATAAAGCTCTGCACTTTCTCCCTGCCTTGAGTCTCTGCCAGTCCTGGTGGCTGACTACCTTGCTACAGCAAAGTCTGAATAAATAGCCCCGTGTGTTCTCATTTGTTTGGTCTTCACCATTTCCACATTACTGAGGTCCCTTCCAGCATCAAGATGCTATGCAGTTGTATAAACACTTGTCAAAAATATAATTCTATGAGACAGAACGTAAACCAGGAGGGCAGTTCCATAAAAACAATCTCAGAAAGATCCCTGGACCCATATATAAGCTGAAGTTCCAGTTATACTGAAATCAAACATAAGAAAAAATATTTTCAAACTAATACATCCCAGCAATTAATTACAGCAAGACAATTTAACCAACAATTGCTTTTCTGTGCCCTGAGTCAAATGGAATAAAACGAGTATCAGAAAAGAACATCCTAAACTATTTCCAAGCTGTTTATTCACAGTTTCAAAGAAAATGTGACTGGCTTCCAAATGTCACAGCCTCAGAACCTAATGACCCATCTGTTTCACCTCACTTTTTCTTCCAGATTTCAGACTTAACGTTGGGATGTTTGCCTTATTATCACTTTCTAGGTTTTATTCCCCTACCATCATTAAGCAGTTAAATTTTTTTCTTCTCTCTCTCTCTCTCTCTCTCTCTCTCTCTCTCTCTCTCTCTCTCTCTCGTGCACACATGCGCGCGCGCACGTCCACACACACACACACACACACACACACACACGAGTCTTCTACCACTGGAATTGAAACTAACCAACTTAAAAAAAAAAAAAAAGCTCTAATTCATCATTGGGTTCAATACTGTTCCTACAGGTTTGGACACTATTTTAAATACGAAAGGCTGAGGATGTATGTCAAGCCTCTCCCCCTATACCAATCTCAGTTTCTTTGTTCTCATTCAAATTACTCGCTTACAGGCACCAGGGAAGTGTCACTAAGGTTTCAAACCTCAACTAAATAAAAGCCCAATACAGATTTGAGAACCAAAAGGGCTTTTTTTTTTTTTCCTTCTTTGTTTTCAAGTCCCAGAGGTTGGACTTTAGTGAATTTTGGCAGGTATATTTAGGGAAACCTGAACAAAAAACTTGCAGAAATCATACTACTCAGCCTGTGGCCCTGTACCTTCACATCTAAGTAGAAGGCAAATCTGAAAAATCAGTAGGAAAATCATAAATGTATTATTGAGCATTTTACTGGCGAGTAAACCAGGTTTGCCATAGATGTTCAAGAACAGCTTCCTACAAAATGCATTTCCTAAATAAAATAAAAACAAATCTTTAAAATAGCTGTTGAGCAGAGACAAATGAAAAGTAGAAAATTAGACTAAGAAATACTGAACCCCAAAGAAATCTATTCAGAGGAATAAGGATGTGTTTATCCATATCCATATCTCTCAATGTTTTCTTAACACCTATTGAAAACAAAATTGATTTTAGTAACAAACTTTCCTAAACAAAGTGAATCTTAGGTACCATGGTACATTTTTATGTGGACACTAAGTTCTTTCAGTGATCACAGTTAAGCTCCAGCATGTAGCAAGAAGTCAACCACAGAGAAATTGCTCATCCTCTACCACGGGGTATTGACTATTGATCGAAACACCTGATTCTCACACTGAAATCTCATCTTGCTATATAAAAGCATATATTAATGCATTGCGTTGGTCTTTCAGACTGCATGTTTTACATATTATTGTCTTAAACATTTTACAGTGTTTTGGTTGAAGACTGATAAATAAGGTTAAAAGATCAGGAGTCATCATTTCACGACCAACATATTCTCTATAGGATGCCAGTCCATCACTCTTCATGCTGCTAACTCAAGTCCTTTCTCAAACTTTTCCCATTTCTCTGCTGCTTATGTCATCTAATGGCAACCCACTCCAGTACTCTTGCCTGGAAAATTCCATGGATGGAAGAAGCTGGTGGGCTACAGTCCATGGGGTCGCAAAGAATTGGACACGACTGAGTGACTTCACTTTCACTTTTATTTTATGTTGTCTCTGAGCCTATCTTTATCTCTCCAGCTTCTAATTCATTCCTCTCCTTTTTCTGCCCTGGGCTACCTGCAGCCACAAGGCTCCCTGGATGGGTCTCAAGGCTTTCCCCAGATCTGCTGCCCACCAGACACTGAGTTTTCCCTGAATCTTTGCTCACTCTTTCTCATCAACATTCAATTTCTCAACAGTGACAGAGCACTAAAGATTCTTACAAATTTTCACCACCTAAAAACCCCTTTCAAGCTCTAGAGACAAAGAAAACAATTTGTTCTGATGGACCATTATCTATGGCTGTCTGGGGAACCACAGTGGATTAAAATGGACAGTTTTATCATATCTCCAAAGTTTTTTTTTAGGTTGGAAAGGTCATGTAATTACTAATTTACACATATATCTTCCCACCAGATCATAAACTTCTTAAGACTAAAGACTACATCTTTCACGTTGGTACTCAATATTGAATAGACATCAATGAAAATCAAGGGGATGAATGAATGCATCCCTGTTTCTTCACTCAAGACAGTGAGCTTATTAGCGTTTAAGTCCCAGATGTAATCCTATCTTAGACCATGACTCAGCCTCCCCACCAACCTTTCCAAACTCAGCCAGCACATGGACCACGGCAGGAACCAATAACCCTCACTGACAAACAAAAGTTAATTCCTGTAGCCAAAATTATTATTTTTTTGTTAACCCATACAAGTTTTTTATTGACTTGCTAATGATAGACCAGAAAATAAGTAATCTGAGTAAATGAATATTTATTTGTAAATATGACCGGTAAACTCTGTTTTCTTGGGGAGACATAAGGTTACTTTATTTTGATTTTTTTGCAATATTTAAAAAGATTAATTTACCTTGTCACTTAACTGCTTCCATGAACATCTGCATGATTCAGACTTAGACAAGAGACTTTTAAATTTGTGGTTTGTGACTGCTATTATACTCAAAATTTCACACTTTCACACAGGGATCCTTCAGATACCAAATACCTACTTAATAGTGCTTGGAAATACAGGGACCAAAGCTCATGTTGCCCATTGAGAATTCAAGTTTGCTATGGGCATAAAGAATGCTTTAGAATTATCCCCTTATATTAGTATAATCCTCAAGATTGAAGTCTCTCCATTCTATTCCCACTGCTGGACCATGGAAATAATGAAAGGTGATAAAGGCAACTTAATTAGGCAGAAAAGACAATGCATTTGGACTCTAAAGGAAGCACTACACTAAATTACATTATCAGATGTGTATTAGATTCAGGCATCAAATTTTAGAACTGAAAGAGATCTCAGATATCCTAAACACAGCAACTCATCAAAAGGAGGGTGTGAGTGTATGGAATTGCTGATGGCCATCTTACCCAGTGGGGAGGTATCCCAGGACGGTAGGGTTCCCATCTCATGGGAAAGCTTGACTCAACAGGAAACATATTTAAGTACTAGAAAGCTCCTATTCAGAGCTCAAGTTGGCTCTCTCCAAGCACCATCATTAGTTGGTTGTTGGTCATCCTGTTTCTGCAACAACTCAGAGAGCTAGTCTGGTTCTGTTCTTAAGTAAACATCCTTTAGAATCTAGAGCAGGGAGTCTGTCTCCCCTTGGTCATATCATATCCAGAACTCTCGCTCTCCCATTCTCTCTGTCCTGGACAGTAATTGCATGTCATTGTGTCTTTTAAAACTGTGCCATCTGGAACTGATCAGAGCCAGACAGCCTGACATGGTTTACCTAGGAGTCCAGGTGGGCTCTGGGATCCTCCCCTTGCCCTTCTATGATTCCACCTCCCAGGTCTCCAAGGAAAACAGGGCAAAGGCTCCTGTGTCTGCACAGTGAAAGGGCACTGAGGAGCAGAGGTGAGATTTAAATTTTTTATGACTGCTTCTCTCTCGTGTGAACCCTGTCACTTGGGGTCAGTTATGTCAATTCTAACATTTAAGGGATGCCTTCTCTTCAAATATGTATAGAGAGAAAGAATGACAATAGCTCAAGCAGCTAGAGATTCCATGGTTTTAAATAAAATCAGAAACAAAACCTATATTTGTGTCAAGAAGAGTGGTAAAGTAAGAGCTTAGTTTTAATAAATAGATGAGGCAGGTCATTTAATAAGTAGGCTCCCCAGGTGGTGCCAGTAGTAAACAATCTGCCTGCCAATGCAGGAGTGCAAGAGACAAGGGTTTAATCCTTGACTGGGAAGATCCCTGGAGGAGGAAATGGCAACCCACTCTAGTATTCTTGCCTGGGAGATTCCATGGACATAGGAGCCTGGCAGGCTACAGTCCCTGGGGTCGCAGAATCAGGCAGGACTGAGTGCACACACACACACATACACCATTTAATAAAGTAATAAAACAGATGACACGTACTGAACTAAGAGAGACGATGCAAAGAATCCTAATTATTTTACACACTTAAAGACAGGTCAGAGCTTTTACACCGCTTGCTCAAGGTCACACAAATGGCAATTAGTAAAGACCTGATAAAGCCACAGTTTTCCTGACCACCGCCCAGCAGGTAACTCTCACCCTAAGACACAGAAACTCACATACTGACTTATATTCAAAAGTTATTTATTTTATGGTTGAAAAGAATGATACTTATTCATAGGGCAGAATAATAAATAGAATTTTAAAGGCTGTGTTTGGTCTTTAAAAACTTTCAAACAAATGTCCACATGATTTAATTACTCAATTTTCATCAAGAGATTTTCTCTACCAAAAAAACCTTCACTGAAGTCATCAGGGATAATGCAAATGTTGACAGATTTTAGTAACACTTTCTTTAAAATATTGCAGCCAATGAGAGACAATTTTGTCTAGCATTGCAGGCCAATGAGAGACAATTTTCTCAACGTATGTAACGTAAGATTTACTTATTTTACTTATGGCTCTGCTGGGTCTTCAATGCTGCTCAGGCTTTTCTCTAGTTGTGATAAGTGGGGAGTACTCTTGAGTAGTGGGGCAGGGACTTCTCATTGTGGTGGCTTCTCTCGTTGCAGCTCCTGGGCTCTAGAATACAGACTCAGTAGTTGCAGAACAGGGTTTGGTTGCTCCATGGCATGTGGGATCTTCTCAGACCAGGGACTGAACCCATGACTCCTGCACTGGCAGGCAGATTCTTTGCTACTGAGCCACCAGAGAAGCCCCTCAAATAACGTAATCTATGCTTTTATTTATTCTTGTAATGCAGAAGCCAAATGGACCTGAGGGCACAGACTAGCTAGATGCTGACCAAACTGTTCTTTCTGAGAACCTCGAGAAATCATACTTCCCAGAATTCCTTGCAGTCAAGGAGAGCCATACAACTGAGATTTGGTCACTAGAATGTGGGTGGAAGTGACGTATGTCAGCTCCAGTTCTAGTCCTAAAACTCCCCACAGAATCCTCATTCTCTTATATCCCTCTCCTGCTGATTGGGAATTTTTTTTTTTTTTTTTATGAGGTCCTGAGTGCCAGAGAGCCACCAGAAGGAAAATTCCCAATAACTAGGGGGAAAATAGCCCATTTCCCACTGAACCCATTAATTCATTATCACGTGTCTATGACGTATGTTGTGGTCCATGCCATGAACAAGATATAAGTCATACTCTACTAAGCCACTGAGGTTGTGGAGTTGCTTGCTGTAACAGGTAGATTACTTTAATTCAGATTTCAATAGACAGTATTTCTCATTTTGTCTCCTGTAAAATATATTCTAAGTATAAAGTTCTTGGGGATTCCTCCAGGGCACAGTAGTTAGGACTCAGTGCTTTCAATGCTGAGGCCCCAGTTCAATCTCTGGTTGTGGAACTAAGATCACTCCACAAGCCACATGACGTGGCCAAAAATAAATAAACAAAAGGTCTTTGAGTTTCTAATGAGGGCAATATTTTTATTGGCATACTGACAGAAAAAAGAAGGACAAAAAGTGAGTTAAATTGCCAAATGTGGTATAGGAATTCAGAAAGCAATGCTTCTCTCTGAGCTCTAGTTATAATAAAAACCACTTTACAAAACTGATAAATACATCTTTATTGAGTATGCAGTAAATGTTTTAAATACTATGGATTTGAACTCAGGTTTCTCTGAACAAACAGGTCACCAGTACAGCTTTGTCTAGTTTTCTTCTGCTTGAATTCCTATAAGGAGGATTATTTTATTTACCTTATTTAAAAAGAATCAATAATTTTCTTTTCAGAAATTTGGAGATTGTATAAGTAGAAAATCCACTGACTATATTTGGGAGAAATCAGTTGTCAATCTAAATAGTATAGATTACAAACAACTCAGGGCTTTCCAGGTGGCAGTAGTAGTAAAGAATCCACCTGCCAGTGCAGGAGACACAAGAGATTCAGATTTGATCCCTGGGTTGGAAAGATACCCTGGAGGAAGGCATGGCAACCCACCCCAGTATTCTTGCCTGGAAAATACCATGGACAGAGGAGTCTGGCAGGCTACAGTCCATATAGAGTGGCAAGGAGTCAGACAGGAAGCATGCGCAAACAACTCAGCTTCTGATATCAACATTCAAGTAATAAAGAAGTTAACAGTAGTTTTCAGATGGAATGTAGATTGTATTAGTAAACCATAGCTATTAAGAGATACTTATCAGTTACACTGAAACAAGTCAGAAAGTCAAAGAAAGTGCCATTTTCTAAGAGTGGTTTGAGCATTTCACTCTGAAATATTTTTTTGGATTGCTTTGAAAAAAAGTGGCAAGTAAAGTACATATTTTTCCTTATTTTGTTCAATCAGTGATGAAATGTACATGTCTTGCTTGGTCTGTATAGACATTGTCATGCCAGGCACTGTGACAGTGAGAGAAAACGACAGCAAACTAAAACACCATGACTTCTACCCATATGGGGCTCCTACTCTTAGAGAGAGAGAGAGAAAGAAATTACATGAACTAATAGAGGTGGTATTTGAGCTCTGGTATGAACAAGGAGAGATGCTGGGGCCTAATGAAAGGGCCTGACACCACATTTTCTTAGTAGAGTGATCAAGAAATCTTGATTGAATAGTGGTTCAACAAGTGGTAAAGGGGAGGGTGAGGATGGGCTAGATGAGTTTTGTAGCCCAGGGTAAACTAACTGTCCAGTATCCACGCAAGTTGAAAGAGGGAAGGAAGGTCTGCATAGCTAGAGCAGAGAGGAGAAGAGGTGAGAGTTACTGGGTTGACCAAAAGGTTTGCTTAGGTTTTTCCATAGATAGTATGGAAAACTTGAACAGTCTTTGACCAACCCAATACTAAGTGAAGTGGTGAGAGAAACTTGGATCAGATATGCAAGATCTCCTGAGGGAAAGCGCTTCACTGCATATTCTGAGAGCAAAAGAAAACAATTGAACATTTTTTTTATAGGGATAGACTATATATTTAAAGACATAAAATATTATGCTAGTTGCAGCTTAGAGGAGGGAGTGATGCCTAGTCTTCTAATTAATTCTTTGTCCTTGATTTAAAAAAATCTGAAGAGGTAAATTTCATGGAAATTAGGGTTTTTCCTACTGGAGTGATATAATGTTACCCCAGCCTAGATTTCATTTCTGTGTACAACATATTCTAAAAATTTGCTTCTAGCTCAGCTCCTCCTCTCTCTGCATCCCAACACCAATCAGCTTGCTGAAACCTCAAACTCTGTCAACAAATGTGCTCACACAGGTGAAACACAAATTCTGCACGCCATAAACACCTACAACTCTTAATAGACCATAGGTATTATTAACAAAATGTTTCAACAGTTAAATAAGCTGGGAAAATGCTGGACTAAACAATGTTAAATAGCTTTGCTCTCTTAAGATTTCTTCAGGTCTTTTAATAAAATTTTGTACATTGTCCCTGTCTAGGAGGCTGGTATAATCTGCAGAGTTCCTTGAACTTATTTTTTAGAGCATTTGTTTGCTTGCTTGCTTATTTTCCCCTATTCCAGAAAAAAATCTCATGGGTTCTTCAGCCTCACAGAAGGCACTCTGGAAAATTCATGGGTGGTCCCCAGACAGTCTGCTGTTGGTAAAGATGAAGTAGAAATTCAGAGTCAATCTCATCTTATAACACATTTTTAGAGAAAAACTTAAACTCTGGTATGTAATTGAAATTTCCAGTTATTTACTTTTTTCCATCTCTTTTCTGCTCCCACAGCTATGAACGCAGACTGTGCCCTCCCCTGTTGTTCAGTTGCTAAGTCTTGTCTGACTCTTTGCAACCCAATGGACTGTAGCATGCCAGCCCTCCCTGTCTTTCACCAGCTCCTGAAGTTTGTTCAGACCATGTCCGTGGAGTTGGTGATGCTATCCAACCATCTCATCCTCTGTCATCCCCTTTTCCTCATACCTTCAATCTTTCCCAGCATCAGGGTCTTCTCCAATGCCCTCTCCTGACCTCAATTCATTTGTTGAAGCTTAACACTGAATGTGACTATCTTTGGAGATTCAGTCTTTAAATAAGTAATTAAGGTAATGAGGTCATAAGGGTGGGATCCCAATCCAATATGACTGGGATCTTCTTCATAAGAAGAGGAAGAGACACCAGGGATACATACCTACAGGGAAAAAGCCACGAGAGGACACAGTCAGAAGGTGGCTGTCTGCAAGCCTAGGAGAGAGGCCTCAGGAGAAAACAAACCTCTTGATACTTTGAGCTTGGACTTCTAGCCTCTAGAACACTGAGAAATAAGCTTCTGTTGTTTACAAGTCGCCCTACCTGTAATATTTTGTTATGGTAACCCTAGAAGACGAACATACAGACTGTACATGAAATCTTGATCTAGTTCCATCACTCTCTGGATTTTTCTTAAGGTAGGGAGAGATTTGAAGAAATGAGTGGAAGAAAACAGATGTTTGTTGAGTAACTGCTCTGTGATTACATAATTCTCATTTTACTGATAAAGAAACCAGTACACACCGGTAAATAATAAAGCTGAGATGTGATTCCCAATCTGTCTGACTCTGAATACTGTCTTGACTCCCAGTGTGGCACATTCTCTTTCTGAAATCGTCTTTATTTTTAAAATGTGAGTATCATGCTGTTCACTTACTCTGGGCCAGAGAAGATAAATGATGTACATACGCCAGCCCTCAGAAATGACTGTTTTAGGCATTTCTCTTCAGCCAATGCTGTGGCCTGCTTTGTTCAATAAGAATTATTCATGAAGGCAATCACTGTCTTTCTTATCTGCCACAGAGGAAGTGTGGGCTGTGAATATGATCAGTAGAAGCCCATATTTATCACTCAACCATAAAGCCCTGGTCAGTATAATAATAGGCTTCCCAGGGAGCTCAGTGGTTTAAAAAAAAAAAAAATCCTCCTGCCAATGCAGAAGACATGAGTTTGATCCCAAGGTTGGAAAGGTCCCTTGGAGGAGGAAATGGCAACCCATTCCAGTATTCTTGCTTGGGATATCCCATGGACAGAAGAGCCTGATAGTACACAGGGTTGCAAAGAGTTGGACATGACTGAGCAACTGAACATGCACGCATTATGCAATATAAATTCACTTTTAAGGACATTTCCAAATCTCACATACCATCATGTTATTAACATTTTAATACCATTGAGTTCTATGTCTTTTATTTGGAGCAGATTTAAATAAAGACAGTGTCACCCTTAGCCCTGGGCAACCAGGGGGCCTGTCCTGGGCACTATTCCTTGGAGGATCTCATTCTGATTCTCCTCCTGTTGCACTCTCACCATATGGCAAGGGGTCCAGGAGGCCAAGAGCCTGTGTCCATCCAGAACCTCCATCCTCCCCTTCTAGAACTTTCCTCACACACCTTGAACCTCTGAACTTCTTGTGTTAATAGCCCCAAGATGGCTTCCAGCCTTTTTCCTTGGGGCTATCCTCCCCAAAACTGATCCCGTCTAACAACAAACTTTCAGTCTGACAAAATAGCACAAGCAAATACTTTCAACAAAGGGTAAACAGGAGCAATGTTTGGGGTTCTATAATAAGTTTAATCTGTCTAGAGAGGCCTTATATTAGGAAAGAATGGGGACTGACTTTACATAGAAAAGAAGAAGGAAGGAGGGTTTTGAGTGACAGCCTTCAGAGTTTGTATTTATTTTTGAGGAGAGGAGGAATGGTGATGCCATCAGTATTAAAGGAAGATTCTCCAGGAGAAGTGTGCAAGAACCAGAGAACAATGTGTAAGGAGTTCTCACAGGTCAGTAGCTTATAATCAGGACCATCTTATCTCTGGGTACAGGAAATCCCCAGAACTCCAGAGATCACTATCTTAGCATTCTGATGTCACCAACTTCTTAAACATCTTTTTCATTGAATTGTTCAGACACAGTTACAAAGATGCAGAAACATAAACTACTTCGTTGCCTATTTTTTATAAAAAATCTTTAGAGTTTGCATACAAAGCAGATGAATTTGTGACTATCTACCAGATGAAGATAATTTTTTAATTCAAAATATATCATCTGTTCAATGACAAGATAATCATTTTTTTTTAAATCAACCTCATTGTCTGCTCTTAATCTGATGTCAAGATATAAAGAGAGAAATACCAGACAAGGTTACTTTGAGATTTCATTAAATAACTACTCTGAACCCAGAGTCAATTCTCTGCATATTAAAAATGAAACATAATTACGGAAAGTGTCCTTATTGTTCAACAATCCTTTTTACTTCAGAATACTGCATAAAATGCAAATGTCTCCCTATAATTTACTACATTAAATATTTATGCCCACAGCTCTCTACAGCACCCATAATGTCAATGGAGGTCTTTCCGTTCTTCCTTCCCATTTAAAATCTGACAGGACTGCAGCTCAGTTTAGTTCCCTCTACATCCAGTTCTTCACATATTGGATAGAGAAGCTACAATAAAATCTCTTAGAGGACAAAGGGAATACTAAAATATTTGACAATTCTAAAATACAGAGTTCTAGGGTTATAAAATCTTTAAACCTGGATCAGTCACAGATTTTGGCTTAGGATGTTTTAAGCTATCTATATCTTTTGACAAACTCCAAAATCGTACGCAGTTATAGCAGACCTGACACTAGTGTCATGTTTAAGTAGGACACAAGGCAGCAAATTACCATAAAGCTAACAATCTAAAAAAGAATCTTTTTGAAGAAAGCAGGCCACAGGGACACGAACATATGTTAGCTTTACATTTTTCTCCTCCTACTGTCCTAGTCACAGTCATGCTGAATAGAGGCTGGCACAGAACAGAGATCTGTGGATCTAATTATTTGGGAGACTTGGCCTAGGTAATGGTTCTGCCATCAAGGTGACATTAGGTATGCTATTTTACTTTCCCTGCTTCTATGAACTCAAGTCTCAAATGAAGGATTTACAGCACAGCATTTCTAAGATGCCTTCTGAATCTGAAATTCAATGGAAAAAGAGTCCAAAATCATGCACTTGTTTCCTGTTTGAAGTGAAATAGGGTTCATGTGCACGGAAATACATTACAAAAATGCTATTTGATGATAATGACCCACTATTGAAGAACAATATTCTTAAAATATGATCGGGGATTGTTTTAAAGAGATTTTTCAAACTAATTAATGATACCTTAGTATACAACAAAAGAGGGGAGGTCTTACACACAAAATATCCTTAGGTTCTACTGACAGCATGAAGAATCGCACAGCCAAAATGTGGAAGAAATGATGCCAAGTCCAATCAGAAGTAACAATGGGAAGAGTAGAATAAAGAAACCACGGCTATAATTTGAATTGCCCTTTATGAGATATTCAAGAGGATGTGGCTTTATGAGCAGAACCTCTGCCCATTAAGGCCACTGGGAGAAAGTAGACCAGTTACCTATTGGATGCAAGGAATCCATGTTAACTTTTTCTGGTACAAGAAAGAAAAATGTGGAATTCTAGTCATGCATCTACCATTTTTGTTTCTATTTTTAAATGGCTAGGTCAGAATAACCTTTTGAACAATAGAAAAAAATGAATGACTAGAAAGATCCAAGCCATACTCTGTTACCAGACATAGGAAGATTGGGAGGACTTCTGTAATATAGAACATTTTTATGTGTCCTCAAGACTGAGTTAATGTGCATAGGAAATTACTATTAGACATTTGGGAAGTTCCTGTTACATGGGTTATTACCACATTTTTAGAGAAATGGCCTGAATGTTGTTGGAAGATATAAAATCTGTACTAATAATGCAGTGCCTGGATTCATACCAGCAATTTTGAAACCAAGTACAGAGGTTCATAGCTCTTAATGTCATGATCTGGGACGTCTCAGTCACAGCATTTTACAGTGTAAACAGAGTTGTCTTTGGGATTATGAGACCCTGGGTACCAGTTCAAACTAAGTCCCTAATTAACTGTGAGGCCTTGAGCAGATCATTTTCCCCTCTGAGCCTATTTGCTTGTCTTTAAATGAGGCATCTGAATTCAGAGATCGTCAGGTTCAGGAGTCTATTGATAAATACAGAATACTCTCTATACAGGAGGTTTCAATCCTGACTGCCTGTTGGACACTCCTGGAGAGACTTTAAAAAGTATCCATGGCTGGGCCACAATTAAATCATCACTGAGTGTGGGGCCAAGAACTTAATCATTTTTAAAAGCTCCCCAAGAGTTTTGAAAGTAAAGCTGGGGTTCAAAGTCACTATTCTATACTTAACTGAATGTTTGTTTGTTTTTAAAGCAACATTTAATATACTTTCCATTATTCTTTTTGTGAGCTTCCCAGGTGGCTCAGTGTTGAAGAATTGGCCTGCTGATATACGAGACGCAGGTTCAGTCCCTGGATAGGAAATATCCCCTGAAGAAGGAAATGGCAAACAATTCCAGTATTCTTCCCTGGATTATCCCATGGACAAAGGAACCTGGCGGGCTACAGTCCATGGAGTCCCAAAGAGTCAGACATGACTAAGGGACTAAACGGCAGAAGCAGCATTCTTTTTATAGACTAGATTGGTCCTTTATTTCCCCAGTTTCACATATTTTTGACTGAAAGCATTTTCATTATCCTTCTTTACCCAAGAGAAATGAAAAAGAGCTGGAAAAAAGACACTCATCTGTTTTATATTTATTAGAATTCTTTGGAAAAAATTTGTAGGTGGAGAAAAATATTTGATCACGTCAAGTTTTTAGATGATTCCTTTTTTTAAAATATCTTTCTTCTGTCCTTTCTTTCCTTTTCTTTCTCTCTTTCTCCTTTTCGGTTATGATTATTTCCTATCTTCATAAATGAGGAAAGACTGAATTGCCAAAGCTAACAATACATACAAGCAACCAGCGAGTGGGTGAGAATTTGCTGATGAATTTTTATTCCCTTACTTGACTTTCTCAGCTAGGCTGCCTTACAAATGACACAGAAACCAGCAATTTAAGGAATATAACCAACATTTTATATCACCCGCTAAACAATATTAAAAGATTAAAAAGTCATCAATTGAAGATATCCAAAACCATCATAACTTACTTCTCAGTGTAAGTATGTCTGTTTTCTATGATTTTTTTTAAAGATCATAGTTCCCGTTTTTATTTTTGAAGGAGATACAAGCTTTTTCACTAGTAGGTGGGAGATGTGTGGGTAGCCAAATATATGCACAGGTGCAAATGACTTTAATTAAGACTCATCATTTTAACAGGCAGATGGAAAAATGCTTCAGTCTTCTTTTAAAGTAACAGAGGCATTCAGGCACTAAAAATATTAATGCATGGGAAGAGAAAAATATACTTTCTATTCTTCCTAAAAGGTATAATTCTGAAAACACATTCATAAATATTTCTGAAGCAAACATTAGATGGTATGAAGAATAATCTCTTCATCAAAAAACGTAATAAGAATAATTAATTTCTATCTAAATAAATGCAAAAGAGTATTGATGAAACCACAGCTACTAACAGCCATATTTGGGGGATTAAAGGAGTTAGCTATTAAAGTTTCATAAGAAGAGCATGGTAGGAATAGCAATCTTTTTAAAGATAATATAAGATGGATATAGAAATGAATGTATATTGTACATTCTTGATTTTAAATCACAGAGTCTTTAGTTAAACACACAGAAATTATGTTTGGGAAACACTGTTGAATAACCTTGCATTGTATTCTTGGGGAAAATATACATATAAATTTGAAAAGAGAAAACAAAAAAAATTGTTTGGGGATATTATCAGTTATCTAGGTTTGATTTTCCCCCCTAAAATGTTATTTTTAATGTAGTTAGTCAAGAAGATGAAGTAATGCTAGAAGTAAACCAGTAGAAATATATGTAAATGTTGCTTTCTTAATATTTAGAGGACACAGAAAAAAGCTGAAATTCTTTTCAGATTATTTTTCTACACAACATTAAATCTTTGCTCAAGTAATCAGTGCTTTTGAACTGTGGTGTTGGAGAAGACTCTTGAGAGTCCCTTGGACTGCAAGGAGTTCAAACCAGTCCATCCTAAAGGAAATCAGTCCTGAATATTTATTGGATGGTGCAGCTGAAGCTGAAGCTCCAATACTTAGGCCGCCTGATGCGAAGAACTGACTCATTGGAAAAGACCCTGATGCTGGGAAAGACTGAAGGCAGGAGGAGAAGGTGACGACAGAGGATGAGATGGTTGGATAGCATCACTGACTCGATGGACATGAATTTGAGCAAGCTCTGGGAGTTGGTGATGGACAGGGAAGCTTGGCGAGCTGCAGTCCATGGAGTTGCGAAGAGCTGGACTGAGTGACTGAACTGAACTGAATTGAACCTCTTTGTATTTTAGTTTGTCTGTTTTATGTAATTAAATAAGATTATTTCTAAGACCCAGCAAACTTTTTATCGAATACGTACTGTGTGATTCATGGTCTAACAACAAGAGAGTAGAAAATCAATGATTTTCTTCTCCACTTGTTCTTTTTGAAGCCAAGAAAAGTAAGATATAAAAATTCTTCTCTGGAATTTTCCTGTGGCAACATCATTGCATTTCTCAGTTTCTCTCTTCCTTCTCTTCCTTTCTCCCTCCCTCCCTTCATTCCTTCCTTCCCTAACTCCCTTTCTTTCTATTTTGTTCCAGTTTCAGCCAATCTAACCGGTTGGTGCAAAAATAATTGTGGTTTTGCATTGTTGTACCTTGCAGTTTTATACTGGAAGACATGCTTAAATAAATGTGGTTATTTTATATAATTTTAACGCACATTTCTTGCTTTATTATTAATTTTATTTTGCTAATGACTTATTGTTTATTTTATATTTATTTTAGACTGTAGAAATGATGTTCAGTCAGCTCAGTTCAGTTCAGTCGCTCAGTCGTGTCCGACTCTCCGCGACCCCATGAATCACAGCATGCCAGGCCTCCCTGTCCATCACCAACTCCCGGAGTACACTCAAACTCATGTCCACAGAGTTGGTGATGCCATCCAGCCATCTCATTCTCTGTCGTCCCCTTCTCCTCCCGCCCCCAACCTTTCCCAGCATCAGAGTCTTTTCCAGTGAGTCAACTCGTCGCATGAGGTGGCCAAAGTATTCAAGTGGTTTTCTTATTCAGGTTCAAAATGGGTCTTAAAGCAGCAAAGACAATTTGCAACATCAACAACACATTTGGCCCAGGAACTACTAATGAGCACACAATGCAGAGGTGGTTCAAGAAGTTTTGCCTAGGAGACAAAGAGTCTTGAAGATGAGGAGCATATTGGCCAGCCATTGGAAGTTGACAGTGACTGATTGAGAGCAATGATCAAAGCTGATCCTCTTACAGCTACATGAAAAGTTGCTAAAGAGCTTAATGTTGACCATTTTGTGGTCATTCGGCATTTGAAGCAAGTTGGAAAACTGAAAAAGTTCGATAAATGGGTGCCTCATGAGCTGACTGCAAATAAAAAAAAATGTTGTTTTGAAGCATCATCTTCTCTTATTCTATGCAACAAACGACAAACCATTTCTCAACTGGATTGTGACTTGCAACGGAAATTGGACTGTATATGATAAATGGCTCAGTGACTGGACCAAGAAGACACTCCAAAGCACTTCCCAAAGCCAAATTTACAAGAATTAATTATTATGATCACTGTTTGGTGATCTTCTGCTGGTCTGATGCACTACAGCTTTCCGAATCCCAGCAAAACCATTAATACCTGAGGAGTATGCTCAGCAAATCAATGAGATTCACTGAAATCTGCAATGCTGGCAGCTGGCATTGGGCAACAGAATGGGCCCAATTCTTCTCCAGGACAACACCTGACCACACATAGCACAACCAACACTTCAAAAGTTGAACAAATTGGGCTACAAAGTTTTGCTTCATCTGCCATATTCACCTGACCTCTCACCAGCTGACTTAGCACTTCTTTAAGCATCGCGACTTTTTGCAGGAAAAACGGCTTCCACAACCAGCAGGAAGCAGAAAATGCTTTCCAAGACTTTGTTGACTCCCAAAGCATGGATTTTTATGCTGTAGGAGTTAACAAACTTATTTCTCGTTGGCAAAAATGTGTTGATTGTAATGGTTCCTAGTTTGATCAATAAAGATGTGTTTGAGCTTATTTATATTGGTTTATAATTCACAATCTGAAACTGCAGTTACTTTTGTACCAACTTATAGTAACCAGTCCCTCATAGGATCAGCCCTTGTAGCTCTATGATTGCAAGACACCTTCAGCAAAAAACCATCATGAAACCTTGAAGAAAAAAAAAAGTTTATTGCTCACAGGTCCCCAAAAGTGCATGGCAGTGTGTGGGGGCTAAGTTGCTATGCTCGTGTCTGACTCTACCCTATGGACTGTAGCCCACCTGGCTCCTCTGTCCATGGAATTCTTCAGATAAGAATACTGGAGTGGGTTGTTGTGCCCTCCTCCAGGGGATCTTCTGACCTAAAAATAGAATCCTCATTTCTTATGTCTCCTTCTTTGGCAGGTGGGTTCTTTACCCACTGAGCCACCTGGGAAGTCCTATGGTACCATACACACAAGAAAGAAAAATCACCAGTTCAGGGTTGAGAGTGGAGCTTAGGGTTTTATGGGCTCACTCTTTATTGGTGAATTTAAAACATAGCAGCTGCAGGAATTTTGAAGCCCAGGGAGAGAGAAAACAAGTAGGTGCAAACAGTCAGTTATGAAACCAACCAAGATCTCTACAACAAAGGAACTTGGAGGCAGTGGGCGTGTCTGGCTCTTCAGTCCTGTGGCCAGCAACACATTTATTCAAGATAGACATCTTTGAATTGGGTACCTCTGCCATTGATGCTTAAGTCAGTCACCTGTACCCTCTTTTCAGCTCTGGTCAACATCTTCACACACTTTCACATAAACACACATATGAATCATGTATGAACTCCTTAATCACAAAGCACCTCGGATAGAGGTACCTTTCTCATTTGTTGTGAATTAAATTTAAAAATCCTTAAACCTGGATGTCATTCCTTATTTCTGATGTTACCAATACTCATTACTGTGATACTAGTTGTCTAAGTTATTTAGTAGCAGAATTTTTGAGCCAAAACCAATCTAAATGATTAATAAGGCCAGGGAATTCCAACATCCATTGTTCTGGATTAGACTCATAAGTAAAAAAAAAAAAAAAAGAAAAACGGGGAAAAAATTAGGAGGAGGATAAGGAGAGAGCAATATTTGCAATACTAGATTCTTTAGTTGAGGCCATGATTATGCCTCAAACAAAACCCACTTATCTCCTGAGGGTCACCAGAGCCAGTCCATTGGAGTGAATCCAGAGTGTGCAGGCCTTTATGACCTTCAGAACCTACAGAACTCTTGTGACATAAGCCAGGAGGGTCAGAATGGCACAATGCAAGGCTAAGGGAGAAAGAGAAACAGAGCCTTTTTCTAAAATGTTCAGTTCTAAATGCTTCATTTCAGTTCAGTCGCTCAGTCGTGTCCGACTCTTTGCGACCCCATGAGTCACAGCACACCAGGCAGGCCTCCCTGTCCATCACCAACTCCCGGAGTACACTCAAACTCATGTCCACAGAGTCGGTGATGCCATCCAGCCATCTCATTCTCTGTCGTCCCCTTCTCCTCCCGCCCCCAATCCTTCCCAGCATCAGAGTCTTTTCCAGTGAGTCAACTTGTCGCATGAGGTGGCCAAAGTATTGGAGTTTCAGCCTCAGCATCAGTCCTTCCAATGAACACCCAGGCCCTATCTCCTTTAGAATGGACTGGTTGGATCTCCTTGCAGTCCAAGGGACTCTCAAGAGTATTCTCCACTATTTATGTCTTTGTAACAATATGTTGTTTATTTGACTGTACTGGGTCTTAGTTGCAACATGTGCGATCTAGATCTCCAACCAGCGATTGAACCCAGGCTCCTGTATTGGAAGTGGGGAGTTTTAACCACTGAACCAGGGAAGTCCATGGAAGTCCCCAAAATGTGTTTTTGATTGCCAAGGCTCTGCTCAAAAAGAATCCTCTCCCTTAATAAAGGGGTCCCTCATCTTCATTTGAATTATTAGGTTTTACTGTTCAACACTTGGGGAAGGGCATAGCAATCCGCTTCAGTATTCTTGCTTGGATAATCCCATGGGTTGAGGAGCCTGGTGGGCTAAAGTTCATAGGGTCGCAAAGAGTTGGACATGACTGAAGCGACTGAGCCACACAGGCATCGTTTGACACTTCAAAATAGACACGCTAGCACCTGGAATAGTGCCTGGCACAGAGTAGCTATTTCATAAGCATTAACTGAATGACTGAAAGACTGAGTGAATGCATATACATGGTTTGAACACTATGTATTAATAGCACTGAAAAGAATGAAATACTTAGGAATAAATTTAACCAAAGAAGTAAAAGCTATGTACACTGAACACTACTTCTCCCACTAATTTTACTAGCTCACTCCACTTTAGCTCAGTATTCTAGCTTAGAACTCTGGAATTTACGTGAAGCCAGCCAACCCTCCACTTCCATCAGGTTGCACAGTGACCCCTTCTGTGGTTTCATGTCAACACTTGGCAGGAACTTACCTGATCTTTCATAGAAGTCCCTCTCCAGATGGAGACCCACTGTGCTCTTCCATACCCCAAGGGACTATTGATCCTCTGCCGAGCTGGTTTTGATTCCTGTTCCTATTTCATACCCTACAATTCAGATACTTAACATACTAGTCTTCAGAAAGGTTTGTCATATACCCTGGATTCTTACTTTCAAAACTGAAACATAGGTGTCTGAAGACCGTATTCTGGTGGATTCAATTTTGCTTTTCTGTGGATTATATTTGAGTGCAAGTGGGGGCCTTTTAGACCTTTCTTTCCCTTCCTCAGTCCCAGAACTAGGGGTTTCTGCTAATTTGAAGCCACTATAGACATATCTGACACAGGAGCTCAAAATCTCCCAGGGGCACAAAATGCAGGTCTGGCTCCACTTCTCTGACTCAATAGCTTCCACGGTCCTCTCTATTCTTAGAAGGACTTTTAAAATGAATAAAAAGGGAGAGAATGCTGAAGCTCAAGGAAACACATTTTACACCAACCCGGATGATGAGCTGGCCTCCTTAAATGTCAGCTACTCATGAGTCTCTCTAAGTCATCCATTGATTTCACATGGAAGTAGGTCAGGACTGCTTTTAACTAGAGGAGCCTCACGCTGCAGGTTTCATTTAGCTATGTGGAAGGAATATTAAAAATTGATGTGAAAAGCAAACCTCTGCTTAATTAGCATCTGGATAAAGACTTTACTAGGGAAGCCACACAAGTTAATATAAAATGAAAAAACTGACAATGAAGTCTTTCGACAGCTATTTTTGTGTCTGTAGCCTTTCATTTACGAGAAGTATAGGGATGGTCACCTCATGCTCTGCCTGTTGATGCTAGTTAATCTGTATTTAGGAGGTTTGCATTATTCCTCTACCTGTGGTTGCACACATGTTTTTATACAAAATTTGTGTTTCTTATTGCTTTTTTCTGATGTTGCTTTTTCTAAAAATGCTAAATTTCATATCCATTTGCATGTTGACCAATCACTTTAGAAGGAAAAGAGATTCTTTTTGAATCTGCTTAGAAACAACACTTCACATATCACCCTGCGAACAGTCCTCCATCCACATACTAAATATTTTTTTATATTAAACACTTTGAGTCTTTGGCTTCTACTAATTCATTGGTTAATATTAATACTTATACTTTTTTTGGAAGCAAGATTTTTATTTTAAATTCATAACCAGGAAAAGAAAAATATTCATTACATTTGAAAAACACAACCACAACCCAACTATACTGAATTTTTTTCCTCTGTGAAGAAATCATCTTTCACAATCATGTTGCCATGTTTCTCTGCCCTTTGTTCAATGAGGAAGAGCTCTTTGTTCTCAGCACTGTTCTTTCTCGGGTCAGGGTAACTGTGCTCTCTCAGGTGTGATGTCTCTCCACCCTCCAGGCTTAGATATCATCTGGCAACCCTGAAACAACTTGCCTCCAGAGGGAACTTTCTGCCGAGTGCTATATGCTCCTTTATATCAGGTGTGGGATCCACTTAAGATGTCAGATCCTTTACCCAAACCGAACTGAAGAGAGTTGTGGGAACAGAGTGGATTCCCTAAAAATTTAATTCATTTTGACCTTGCTGCATTTTTTTTGTATAAAATATTTATTTTTTCCCCAGACATCTAAAAATCAAATAATCACCCCTTAGAGCTCCACAGCTATTTATATTTTACGAAGTCTTTTCTAGAACACAATTTTTCTTTCATTTTACACAATGATCCTCTGAGGTGAATATGAAAAAGCTGATACTGGGAGGATTTGACTTGCCCTGAAAGACAACTGTTCAGTGATAAATTCATCTTTTGACCCCATGATATCTGATTCCTGTCTCTTTTCCATTTATATACATTAAGTGATCCCCCTCCCATCTACCTTGCATTATACCAAGATGGCTTTTTAAGTTGGTCAAACAAAAGGATTTTTAAGAACAAATGAAAAATGAAGATTCATTCTGAAACTCCTTATCATCTTCCGGAAAATAGATAGTAAATGTGCTTCACTTCCCTGGTGGTTCAGACGGTAAAGAATCTGCCTGCAGTGCGGGAAACCCAGGTTTCATCCCTGGGTTGGGAAGATACCCTGCAGAAGGAAATGGCAACCCACTAGAGTATTCTTGTTTGGCGAATCCAATGGACAGAGGAGCCTGGCGGGCTATAGCCCATGGGGTTGCAAAGAGTTGGACACAACTGATGCAACTTAGCACACAGCACACACATAATCTTTCTGCTCAAAAATGAATCATTCAATTGTAGCGACTGGACATACAGTCATTCAATTTAGCCAGTCATTTGATCATTCAAGGAACACGTATTGACAAAAATGTCCTCTGTGCCAGAAAATGTGCTAATTGTTCAGGTTCTGGATCCTGACCATTTAGTTGAAAAGGCAAAAAGTAAGTTGAATGGATAGAGTTCAAAATTAATTGTTAATACGGACATCATATTGCATGAGAACCAAGAATGCCCTCAGATGGAGGAATTAAGAATATCAAATGTTCTGTGATGTTTCCTCGTCCAAAAGAGGAAAGGTCCAGAGCCAGAGGCCAGTGAGGAAGCCCTTAGGGACTCTGGAGTGAGCAGAAGAGGCAGCCAGCTTGTAGGAAATGCAAGATGGGATGGGAGACAGAAAATGAAGGCAGCAAGTAAACATTCACTTGAATGTCTTGGCCATGAAAAGGAAATGGAGTATCACGGCTGGGTGTAGAATCCAGATGCTTTTTCTGAAACATAGATGGATAATTTTATCATCATTTATATTCAGTGGTCACAAACAAAGCATGCTCTAGAAGTCAAAGTGAGTTTTGCAGGCTTCGAGTGAGATTAGCAATCAATCAAAGAAGGACAACTCTCAGGCAATCTGTTTTAATTTCTTAGATTTGAAAGTTCTTTTGGACAAAAGCTTGGTCAAGTTTCTTTGACAAAAGGCTTTCATCATTTTGACAGAGTTCTCTTGTCCTTAATCATAAGTAGTTAATAACTTATCAATCAAAAAATGAAAGAGGTAACTTTGAGATTCAGAATCTGATAATGTAAAGAGAATAATGCTTTGTTTCAGCTCTGACCCTTCTGTTGGGGGCTCCTAACATCTCAAACTTTTCCCAGTTTCCAAGTTCCTAGAAATACTGATTTCTTATTTGTGTCACGGGAACAGAGACTGCTTTAGAATTACCCACCCATAGCGACATGGGTGGATCTGGGATTGGACAATACATGGATACCCCCAATCTTTACTTTATGATTCTATAGTTTTACTATCCTTTTTCTTTCTCAATTTAATTATATCAGTTCCATCTGTAACAAGGGCACAGATGCAAAACATTTTAAAAAATTATATATTTTTGAATGTAACTGAAATTTGACCAGAAGAAAATCTGGGGAAAGTATTCTTTCTACCTTCAATTGTTACAAGACTATTCCAGACTTCTGTATTTGAATTTTTTCCTTTCAGTTCATATGTTCAGGGTATATCTGGCTAGACAGGATATTCTGCTTCCAAATCCATGTTACTAATCCTCCCTCCTCCCCCCCTTAGATTCTTTATGGCATTTTTACTCCTTTCATTTGGGAATAGTAATAGCCCAGATTCTTCAGTTGATTGGTTATTCTACCAGGAGTGGAACATTTAATTAACCCAGCTCCCATCAACTAACAACAATAATGAGTTTGCTTCAGCTGAGAAATACCATGCACCACTACAGACACTTCATTAAATTCAGAACTGCCATCCATTTATTGAATTCTGAAAACTGATCTTTCTGAAAATTAAAAAAAAAAAACTTTTTCAAATATTTTATAATTTAAACAAATTCTTACCTGGAAACACACTCATTTAAGACTAGTGGTCCCATAATAATAACTCCCTGGGTTTATGCAGTGCTTTTTCACCAAGGAGGTAAAATAACTTAGCTGAATGTGTTCTTACTCTCTTTACTATTTGAGTTCAATAATGCATAATGTTAAGCAGATTGGAATTCCTCGTTTAAGATGTTAGTCTCTGTTATTTCTCCATGAAAAATGCATCTCTCTATCTCCAAATGTTGAGACGTGATCAATTTTTCTCAGCTATCCATTTTTACAGGAACTGGTGATGATCTGACATCTACAAAATGACCCACATTTAAATGCTTTATGGCTATAATCTTTATATCTTTCCCCTAATAAATCTGCCTAGAATAAAATGGGCATTCTTTTAAATAGGATATTTAAGTGCAGAAGCAATGAATTTAGCATTTAGCATAGTTCCTTTTTGGCTGAATGACTATATTGATTTCAGTGTGGAATTTTCTAAGTCATAGGATCTGATTTTTTCTTTTTTTTTTTACTTAATGGTCAAACATTTCTCTTATGGCTTTTGTTTCTTCAATAGCTCTCTCAAATCTCTATGCCTATTATTTCAACAAGTTCAATAAATACTTATCCTGTATCAATTTTGGGAAAGACTGCATTGAGCCAAGTGCTACATGAAACAAAATGATGAAAAGGTATGGCCCTTGATCTCCCTAGCCATATGTCTTAACGGGGAATAAAACAGAAAAAAAAAAAAAAGCAACTTTACAACAGGTCAGAATAAGACACATACCATTACAGATGTATAGAGCGCTCCCAGAACTGAGATAGAGATTATTTCTAGACAATAACATAAGAAAAAGTCAATGAAGATGCAAGCCATGATCCAAGCATTAGACTTTGTTTTATGAAGTTATTGGAGGAATCCTTTCCGCAAGAGAAAACAGCATCAGAAAGAAAGCTTCAGAGGAAGGAAATGGTCATTTGTTTGGGGATCTACAGTTCATTCAATAATCCACAGATATATCAAACAGCAGAGCCCAAAGAGATTCACAGTTTGAGCAATTAATAGTCCCATCTGAAAAGTGAGAAAACTAAGGCATTAAGAGTTGAAGTGATTGATCCAAAGTGTCAAAGTGCCTTAAATGGTTCAGCCAAGAAAAAAATCATCTGTTACGATGTCCAGGCCCTGCCAAGCCTTCTAGATCATATGAAAATGTAGGACACACGTGAGGAACTATGGTCTGACTGATAAGAAACCCTTTATTTATTGTTGCTGTTGTTTAGTTGCTAAGTCATTTCCGACTCTTTGTGACCCCATGCGCTGCAGCATGGGCAACAGCTCCTCTGTCCATTATCTCCTGGAGTTTGCCTGAATTCATGTCCATTGAGTTGGTGATGCTATCGAACCGTCTGTTGCCTACTTCTCCTTTTGCCCTTAATCTTTCCCAATAGCAGGGTCTTTTCCAATGAGCTGGCTCTTCACATCAGGTGGCCAAACTATTGGTGTTTCAGCAACAGTCCTTCCAATGAATATTCACTCTACTTTTACCTAACATTTAATTTTTCATAGATGTCAAACTGTTGAAAATACATGATATCAAATACAAATCAGAAACTGAATTTTCTGTTTGAGATAATTCAACAGAAGAAAAGGAAATCAGTTCTAGTATACTGAATACAAACTAAGGAAATCCTGGTTTAAAAAAATAGATTAGTTTTATGTCTGAATTGAAAATGTTTCTGCATTTTTTAAGCCTAAAGCAGGGAGGGTTCTTCTTAATGGAGAGAATTGCTGATTAAATTGCTGACAAGAAATTGCACTTAAAGATTCAGCAGCCAGAGAACATAAACACGGGGAATAAACATGTCTGCCTGCATCAATCAAAGACAGCTGCAGTCTACTCCCAGAAAGGTGAGCAATTATTTATGAAATTATGTCTTCTTCAGTGATTCTGTGTTGCAAACCTAAGAGAAACTGAATGAGTAAAACAGCCAGTGTCATGGTCCCAATTAGCCAAGGAGTCACATGCATTTTCAAAATCAAGGGATTTTACTTATGTATTATTTAACCTCATTATCTTGAAAAAAATTGTTTAGCTTTAAAAAATCATAATAATTAAATAGGCCAGTGTGTTCTTGAAGAACTGCATGTGTGTGTGTGTTTAAAGACTGGTGTCTGATTCTGCCAAGTACACATTAACATAAATCTGAAGAGAAAAGAATTCAAGCCAAGAAGCATTTTACAAGGGCCTCTTTAGGAGATTTTGTTTGTTTGTTTCACTAGATCATTTTCTAGGTGAGTGATGCTAAGGCTTTCATTCCCTTTGGGCATTGTTTTTTTTTAATCTATGGAGCGTTTTTTTTTCCCCTTGGGGCAGTCTTGAGCCACCAAGATACTGCTTAGTTATGGACAAGATGCAAGGAAGTGTGGGCAAAAGCCCTATATTCCTGGAAGATGAATCATCTAGTTGGTAGCTCAGTACTATAAACATCTCAACCCAAAGAAACATGCCCAAACATCCCTAAGTTATGCTTAAAGGCTTTGAGATGAGTGCTCATGGTCTCTCTGCCAGGCCATTTAGGTGACTGTGAGGCCCACTGGGCAGACCATGGTCTTTCAGGGACATCTCAGAGGCCTGGGGTCCAGAAAATCCCTTCAGAGTGACTAGGATAATCCAAAGTGAATTTTGGAGGGTCCTGAAAAGGTCTTCCTCTCCCTTCTTAAGCTGATAACAAATATGAAGTGGTCCATGTCATTTAGGTATAGATCCAGCCTTTCTCTTATCCAGCAGATAACTCTGGGAGCAACAGCAGTATGAGACATTGGAGTTTTTGATGGTAACTGATGTATTTTAAGGAAATTGGATGGGAAAGTAATTGGGGAGACTGACAAGTATAGATAAAGTATCATTAAGACCAGAAACTCTGAAGTCAAATAATCTGAATTCAAGTCTTAGATTTACTCCCTATGTGACTCTGGGTAAGCTATGCCTCAGTTTCTCCTATCTTTAAAATGGCAGTGGCAATATCATCTACCTCCAAGTACTACAGTGAATGTGGAATACAAGTAAAATGCTTAGAACTCTGCATGGCATAGAGGCAATGGTATAAAAGCAAGTACATCCTACTCTTGGTTTGGAAGCATTCTAAAGGAAAAGATTAGGGCTGCATTCTTTCCCCGAGTCCTCAACACTACTTCTCAGATGAATTCCATCGTGCTTAGTTCATGCTGAAGTCATTTCTGAGGCAAACCTGTTTGAGGCAGAAACGTTTCCCAAGAAGCTCATCACCTCATTTCCCCATTAATATTGTTAGCTCTAACTACTGAGATGCTTGGCCCAGTTATGACAGTTAGACCTCCTCCTTGCTCTCATCACCCCCTCCAGTGTCCCAGAAGGAAGACCCCATTCTCTTGTGCTGCTCTCCGACATTTGCTGGATTGTGGCCTGGGGAACCCCCCTGGATAGCACACCCTCGTTGCGTATCATGGCTCCATCTGTGGGTACCATTCTGCTCTGTCCAGTCCTCCCCCTTGAATGGTCTCAGTTCAGTTCAGTTCAGTCGCTCAGTCGTGTCCGACTCTTTGCGACCCCATGAATCACAGCACGCCAGGCCTCCCCTGTCCATCACCAACTCCCAGAGTTTGAATGGTCTAGACCCATCTCAACAGACCTCTGGGGTGAAGACAGCTGTTGGCCTGAGTCTCAAATTCTCCCGCCTGTCTAACCAACAGAAACAACTCCTTTCTGAAGCAGTTCTTAACAGTGGTTCTCAAATTTAAGAGTCAAGAAATTCGGATGAAGGAAATGACACATACAGATGAACTTATTTGCAAAGCAGAAATAGAGATACAGATGTACAGAACAAACTTATGGATACCAAGAAGGGGAAGAAAGGGATGGGGTGAACTGAGAGATCGGGACTGACATATAGACACTACGATAAAATAGATATCTAATGAAAATATACTGTATAGCACAGGGAACTCTACTCAATGCTCTATGGTGACTTAAATGCAAAGGAAATCTTAAAAAGAGGGAATGTATGTATACATACAGCTTATTCACTTTGCTGTACACAGAAATTAACACAACATTGTAAAGCAACTATACTGCAATAAAGATTATTTAAAAAAAGAGAAGAAATGACACATACCTGGCATGACTAAGAAGAAGGTTTTAAGAACAAGAATGGATGTTTTTCACACATGGCACACTACCTGATACAATGTTAAACTCTCAAGGTCTCCAGGAGAAACTGGAGGTAGTGAAACTGTTTTCCCTGCTGATTCAATCAAATGACCCTGACTGTCTTTTTTGCAAGCTGTCAACTAATCAGCAACTCACTTAAGGAAAGAAAAACAATATTCACTCATTTCATGTTATCTGAATTTTACTTCTCCCTCCCTCCTTTCCTTCCCCCCCAACCCGCCTGTGTTTATTAGAAAGCAAACTCAAAGTATCAATGTATTACAGGTTTCTCTTGCACACAAGTAAAGAGCATTGCTAATATTTAGCCATATACCCCTGAGTTATTATTGGATATTAGCCATAAATATTCCCAGAGAAGGGGATGGCAACCCACTCTAGTATTCTTGCCTGGAGAATCCCATGGACAGAGGAGCCTGGAGGGCTACAGTCTATAAAGTTGCGAATAGTTAGACATGACTAAAGTGACTTAGTGTGTATGTACAGCCATAAATACTACTGAGGATACCAAAAAGTCAAGATCACAGGTCCAAGCTCCAAAATTTTTAATTGAACAGGTCTACTTATGATAAAGCCTAGGAATCTGTATTTTTAACAGGCAGGTGAAAATTATGCAGGAGGTCCTTTGCCCACTGTACTTTGAATGACCTAACGATATTCCTGGGAGCATGTCTTCACAGTCCTGGCCTGGGGACATCGTTATAATCCAGAGGAGAGCTCAATTTTCTTTCTGAGCTACTGGAAGGAGTCTTGCTAAGGCAGAAACCAGTCTGAGGCCAGTGTGGGACTTTGAGCAGGAGGGCAATCAATAAACAGCAGGAAAAGAACCTGACAAGGATTGTAAAGTTTAGATTAAGAAGTTTAGCAGAACCTATAGGCTCTGTTCTTGCCAGAGCTTCTGGAAACCTCCTTGCTATATCCTCAGATATCTCTTCAACTGTTCTGCATGCATGCTCAGTTGCTTCAGCTGGGTCCGACTCTTCGCAACCCCGTGGACTATAGCCCACCAGGCTCCTCTGTCCATGGGATTCTCCAGGCAAGATTACTGGAGTGGGGTGCTATGCCCTCCTCCAGGGGGTTCTTCCCGATCCAGGGATTGAACCCACATCCCTTATGTCTCCTGTATTGGCAGGTGGGTTCTTTACCACTCCTAAATGCCTTTGGAAGATCTGTATGTTCCAGAGGTTCCAGGTTTCACCCTTCAACACTGGCCAGGTGGCTTCTGGTCACCATGCAAAGAGAAGTTCTGCTCAAAGTCAGCATGCTGGGTAGTGGGCAGTAACAGGATGAAGGCTCACCCGATCCCCACAGTAAATGCAAGATTCAGGCTCCTGGGTTCTCTTGCCCACCCTTCCCCTCAGTTTCTCTGTCCAACCTACTCTTTGTCAGTCTCTACTTTCATAGGAATAAACAGAAGGGAAAAATAAAGTCCTTAGCTAGTGTGCTTGCCAGATTTTACTAGGAAAAAATATTTCCAATGGGCTAAACAAAATGTGTAAGTTAACATTAGTTTCATGTTTCCCAGGACAGAGGAGTTCTCAGAAAGTGGACACCCCTGAGCATCTCAGGCATGAATCTGAGAACTTCATCCAAGACTAAGCAAATGGATTCATGTGGCCTTTGAAAGTGAAGGTCACAAAGTCCTTACACTGCAGGTCAAATTCTTAAGTTAGATGAGAAGCTCCACAGACAAGTTTGGATATCTGGTTTCCTGGTCCAAAACTGATTAATGATGTGATAATACAATGAGGAAAAGCGCAAAAGGAAAAGAGGGAAGAAGGGGAGGGGAGGAGAGGCCAGATACATCAATAAAACTACCTGCAAGCCAGAGGAGGCAGGAAAACCACAAGAGACAAGACAGAAGAATTTAAGTGAATTTAAATAGTAGAACTATAGAGGACTAGTGAGCTCTCCAACCTCAAATAGCCCCACTGGAGGAGACCTCAGGATCACAGCTAATCTATCAATACCGTCACTGCTACTACAAATGGCAGGACAACAATGGCCACCCCTGCATGAGGCCTCCCTTGTTCAGGTCATCTTGCTGGACCCTTCTCAGGTGTTAGCACAGAGTACACACACAGGGATGATCACTACAGTGACCCTGAATCATAAACACCCTGATATTAGTATACCCTTCCTTTTTCTTTAAAGTGGAATACTATACAACACTTTCTTTAAAGTGGGATATACATACAACCTTCCAAAATCATTGTTTTTCTAATTTAAAATTATTTTTTAATTCAATTAGTAAGAGTCAATTGGATCAGTTGCTTTACCTGCAATGCCTAATATTTTAGGAATCACTTGACCTTAAGCTACTTAAACAATGAAAAAGGCATGTGTACGGGAGGTGGGAGGCATGGGGTACTTTTTTGGTTTTATTTTGCTTGTTTGATGGTTTGGGGTTGTTGTTGTTTAAGAAAGTGAGTGGAAAGGCAAAAGTTACATCTGATTCCCAACTGAGTGTCATCAGACCCAAAGGACATATGTATATCTGTAATTGTATATACGTAACATAATATCCAAAAGTCTTAAAAGGGAGTCTTATTAAAGGGATGGGAAAAAATAAATAAATAAATAAATATATATGAATTGCTTGATACTGGATTGATTCCCTGGTTCGACTCCTGGCTTGGGAAGATCCACTGGAGAAGGGATAGGCTACCTACTCCAGTATTCTTGGGCTTCCCTTATGGCTGAGCTGGTAAAGAATCCACTTGCAACGTTGGAGACCTGGGTGCGATCCTTGGGTTGGGAATATCGCCTGGAGAAGGGAAAGGCTACCCATTCCAGTATTTTGGCCTGGGGAATTCCATGGACTGTATAGTCCATGGGTCGCAAAGTGTCGCACATGACTGTGACTTTAGCTTTCATAGGCTTCCCCGGTGGTGGCAGTGGTAAAGAACCTGCTTGCAAATGCAGAAGACGTGAGAGATGTGGGTTCAGTCCCTCTGTCGGGAAGATTCCCTGGAGGAGGGCATGGCAACCCAGTTCAGTATTCTCGCCTAGAGAATCCTATGGACAGAACAGCCTGACGGGCTAAGGTTTGGAAGGTCACAAAGAGCTGAACACGACTGAAGCAACTTAGCACTCATCAACAATACCAGAAGAATGCGCTTGCATCTTTCTTTTTCTTTGATCTTTCACTGACTGTGTTTCGGTGTTTCTTCTCTGGTTTTCTGTATACCTTTGTATGTGTTTCATTGGTTGGCACCTATATTTGTTTATATGACCACTTGACTTGATGTGTGCATTTTTTGTGTATGTTTCTTGTTGCCTCAGTATTTTTTAATTTGTTGCTTCTCTTTGCTGTTTCATGTTTCTATTTTTTTCTTTAAAGTTTCTCTTTACACTTTTCCACTTTTCACTTTTCTATTGCATTTTGTCCCTCAAGTATATCATAAATTTAATTATACCCTTCATTATGCCTCATACATTTTCATAGGAACATACATTCATGCATTTACATTAAATATAGGCTGAACTTTATTTTTAAAAGATTTATTTGAGGGGATAAAAGAGTTTTCTTTTTTTCTCACTTGATTCTGGATAATAGTTTCTATGATTCAGGACTTTTGATTTATTAAAACAAAATGGCCTGTTCATGACCTACGTGTTCTAGATTCTAATCAAAGGATATATACAAAAAGAATGTGTAAAAGGAAGATAAAAATGATAAGTAGAAAATTCACCACAAAACATATTTGTATTGGGTTGACCAAAAGTTTGTTCAAATTTTTTGACCAATGCAATACTTCACCTACTTCTCATATAGACAAAGAAATGTGCAATAATAAAATACATGTTAATTACTTCTAATATGTTTGCTATCTTCTTTATCACTATACAGGTGATATATAGTGGCTCAGATGGTAAAGAATCCGTCGGCAATGCGGGAGACCTGAATTAAATCCCTGGGTTGGGAAGATCCCCTGAAGAAGAGCATGACAATCCACTCCAGTATTCTTGCCTGGAGAATCCCCATGGACAGAGGAGCCTGGCAGTCTGCAGTCCATGGGGTCACAAAGAGTTGGACACAACTGAGCGACTAAGCACATAGCACTACACAAGTTTTACAAATACTAATAAGAACCAGTTTACATAAATTTATCATTACTATGCTCATGCACAGTTAAATAACAAAATTATGCCAGATCAACTAGGAAAAGCATGCTTCTGAGTTTAAAAAAAAATGCTTCCTAGAAAAACATGCTTCAGTTAATATGAAGGCTGTATTTAGAAAACTGTGAAACAAAATGAAATTGATTCATAGTCTAACACTACTGTCTTATTTTAACTCTTTCCTATTTCCCAATCCCCATCAATAATTATAAGCCTTTAAGATATTAAATTATTAAATTAGGTGTATCTTTTAGAGATTATTAAAAATAAGAGTTGAAGGGATAAATTTTATTTGACATAGATTTTTAAAGCCAAAAGATTATATTTGCTTTGAATTAAATATCAGAATATCAGTGAAATGAACATTTCTAGTGAAATTTAGTGGGGTATGGAGCACAGAAATACAAGTCTTACTTTTATTTCTGAAATGCAAAAGAAAAAAAAGAATGTGACTCAGGGGTCATGAATGGTATACTACTTCATATCACTTATCCTCTCCCCGTGTTATGGGCAAGTGTTTACAAATCCTATCTGTCAAGAGGGAAGGGGAGAGTTGTATCACTGAGGGCAGCAGTAACTGTAGGTAAACTCTCAGCTATCAACACTTTTGGATCTATATTTTGAATCACAGGACAATTCTGAGAGCCCCTGTGATTGTGTTAACATCAGACAATGTTTTTCTATTTTTCCTGAGTCAAAAAAAAAAAATATGGCACTGGATTACTCATTAGAAATCCTATGTGAATTTTTCCTCCCTTCCGTATGATAAAGTAAAACATTGGAATTGATATAACTCAGGGCATGACCTTCCTCTGAAGAGCTGATGCACCATTAATAACATATGGAAAGGAATTATACCTCGGATCTCTAAAAAGCTATAAAGAGCCTAGATCACTTTTCCATGTATAAGATTGGTTTTCGAAGCATACAAAGCTCATTTTGGAGTTGAATAGGAAAGTCTGTGACATATAGCACATAGTCTGATTCTAACAGATGGATTTTTCTTGAAATAACTTCATTAGTTAATCACTTTTTTTACATATACTTTTTCTAGTTAATTGGTATAACTGCCAGCTGGAGCTGTTAAGAAACCTCCAAAGAAACTGGTAGGTAGGGAAAACACCGGCTAATTTCACCAATTCTACTAATTTCATACTAACCAGCATGTACTTTGTGAGTAAAATCTTCTCCATAATTTTTTCCACCTTTTTCCAAAAAGCTTACTAGATCTATGTTTAAACCAAATCAATCATCCGGAGTTGAAGACATGACAAAAAGACAAGACACCAGAAGATGAGCCCCAAAGGTCAGCAGGTGTCCAAAATGCTACTGGGAAGAGCAGAGAAATAGCTCCAGAAAGAATGAAGAGGCTGGGCCAAAGCGGAAACAACGCTCAGTTGTGAATGTGTCTGGTAGTAAGAAGTTAATGTTTTCATAAATCTTTCTGATTAAAGAGGGAAAAGATAAGTTGCTTATAACCACTAATCAATATTAATTATCTATGGAATTTCATCACCATCTTCATCAGACATGCTGAAGAGTTCTTTTCCTTTAAAGAAGTTTCTCAGTGTAACTGCATGAATGCCTGTGTGCTCAGTCACTCAGTCCTGACCCCAGGAACTGTAGCCTGCCAGACTCCTCTATCCAAGGAATTTTCCAGGTGAGAACAGTGGAGCGGGTTGCCATTTCCTACTCTTGCATCTCGTCTCCTGTGTTGGCTGGTGGATTCTTTAGGAATCCTGTGATGGCATCATTTGAGATGTAAACGATTACTTTTCAGCTTAGGTGCCCTAAGGCATTTTTAAATAAAGGAAAACACTGTAATTTAATGAAATGAACATTGAGAAAACTGGGATCTGTTTTGACTTTACAATATCTTTACAGTAGTGATTTGGATCTCACAAAAGGATTAGTCATTCAGATAGAGACAATCCCTACCTAGTCTTTGAAATTCAGTGGTAAATATCATGTTCCCCACCTATTTATCATTAACAATCTTTCTGTAATTTATATGTTGATAGATCTAGGAAAAGTACCAAGGGAATAAGTTGCTAATTACCAAGGGCTTTAAAAGGGAAACAGCAAGCCTGGTCTAGCAGGAAGGTAAGTATGTAGCAACATGGAGTATGCTGAGAGAATAATTCCGTTGTTTTTTTAAAAAGTAATGATTCTATTCAAATTGCTCTCTTTCCAGTAAAGCCTTTCTATTACAGATTTGCTCAAGCAGGTTTTTAATATAAGGTAATTTTAACACTTACCAATTCCATGTTTGAATGAATAATTTCCTGCCAAATCAAGATGTACCTAAAAATTTTTATACTAATATGTTCTTTGTTAGACTTCCAGGGGTCACTTAAGAATTGAGATCTTAAACTTTATTTTAAATTTAAAACAGATTCCTCTTTTTAATATGTTATATTGTGGAGACCACCACTTTCAGTTCTTTCAGAACACACTAGTTCCTTTTTTGTTCTGGTGGTTTTAAAAAATGACACAGATTTACTACTTCGAAATTCTAGAAGACAGAAGTCTGAAATGCGTTTCATATGACTGAAAGCAAGCCTATAGGCTGGGCTCCCATTCTTTCCGAAGGTCTAGGAGAGAATGGGTTCCCTGGACTCTTCAATGTTCTAGAGGTTTCCTGATTTCTTGGCTCACAGCCCCCTCCCCATCCTCAAAACCCGCAAGTTCATCTCTCTGACTCAAACGGCCCTGCCTCTGTCTTTCACTTGTAAGGACCTGTAAGAAGGCACTATTTCCTTTGGTGTGGAGGAAATATCTTGAGCTTTCAACTAAAAGGACCAAAGCTCACTTTGTTGCTGTGTCGCTAAGTCCTGTCCTCTGCGACCCCTTGGACTGTAGCCCGCCAGGATCCTCTGTCCACGGGCTTTCCCAGGCATGAATACTGGAGTGGGTTGCCATTTCCTTCGCCAGGGGATCTTCCCGACCCAGGGATCGAACCCAAGTCTCCTGCATTTGCAGTAGGATTCCTTACCACTGAGCCACGTGGGAGGCTCCCCCAAGCTCCCATACCACGTGCCTTATCTGTACATCAAGGGCTTCATTGCACGCAAGTCACCAAGCACAGCGTGCGGGCACTTACTCTCTGCAGGTTCTTTGGAGCGGCGGCCGCTGGACGACTTCCTCAGCAGGCTGCGCCCCGAGGTAAAGAGGCTGGTTAGCTCTTCCAAAGGGCTCGTGGGGGTTCTGGAGCGGGAGCCGCTGGGAGCCGAGCCGTAGGTACTGACCGCGGCATTGGCCGTCTTGCCCCCGTCCGACAGCGGCCTGGGGGTGGGGTGAGGCGCTGACGGCGAGCTCCTGGAGAGGCCGCCCGCGTGCACGGCGTCGTAGGGCGGGGGCCTTTTGAGGCTGAGCGGGGTCAGCGGCCTGCCCATGCTGACGGGCGACGGGGAGGCGGAGTGACTTTTGGGGTAGCCGTGGGGAGACTGCGTTCGGTACAGAGCGGAGGGCGGGGGAGGGGACGAGGAGAGCACGGAGGCGGCCGGAACCGGGCCCAGGGCGCCAGCCTGGTCCTTCTCCAGTTTCGCATGGCCGGAGGCATGCGACGGCAAGGAGGATGGAGAGGCCCCGGCCTGCTGTTTCATATAAGACACGTTTTCCAACACCGGAAGCTTGGTGACCTCCAGCGGGGTGAGCGGAGACTCATCCGAGTTGGGGGAGCACTGCACCGGTGCCGGGGGGAACACCAGCAGCGGGGGTCTATGGGACAGCAGGTTGGGAAAGGGCGGGGGGATGTCACAGAGCAAACCCTTTGGAGTACATGGCACTGAGGACTTGGCCAAGTCCAGGTCAGGCACCGTGGGAGTAGCACACTGCGAAGAACAGCTGTGATGGTCGAGGTCACATTTTGAGTCTTGGCCTAGATCGTCAAAAATGGGGTATTTCATTTCTTCGTAGACGGCCTCACTCTGGTCCTCCTCGTCCTTCCGGAAGTCTCTGAGAATGTTCCCCACCATCTCAATGTACACGGGCTCCTCCTCCTCGGGGTCCCCTGCGGGGCTGCTGACCTGGCAGAGCGAGGAGTCCCGCGGGAGTGAGGTCCTCCTGGGTCCGTGCTTTTTGATATATGTTTCGTCAAAAGATGTACTGAGCTGAGTGTTTGGGTTCCGTTTTGGTTTGGGAGGAGGAATCTTCTTTGAATATTCATCACTGTGGGGTCTTGGTTTGGTTGACCCTTAAAGAAGAAGGAAAAAAAAAAAAACAGTAAAACAGATGAGTACAACAGTAAAACTTTCAAATATGACTTGCAGGTGGCTTTACTACTCTAATGAGAAGGAAATGGCAACCCACTCCAGTATTCTTGCCTGGAGAATTCCATGGATGGAGGAGCCTGGCAGGCTATCGCCCATGGGGTCACAAGAATTGGACATGACTGAGCCACTAACACTTCACTACTCTAAACTTTTGAGGGAAGGGGTAACCTGAATCATTTCTAGATGGAGGCATAGACTAAAAAATCCAACAAAAATCAAACATTTCAATATTTAGAGAACCATGATGTGAAAACCCTAGTAATATTTATCTTCAAATTAATATTAATAATCCAACACTGATAAATGCATTAAGACCAGAACTCTTCACCACTGTCTGGCTGCTGCTGCTGCTGCTAAGTCACTTCAGTCGTGTCTGACTCTGTGTGACCCCACAGACCGCAGCCCACAAGGCTCCCCAATCCCTGGGATTCTCCAGGCAAGAACACTGGAGTGGGCTGCCATTTCCTTCTCCAATGCATAAAAGGGAAAAGTGAGAGTGAAGTCATTCACCACTGTCTTAGAATTTCTAAATAGAAACTTTCAGATGACACAAATTGGATAAAAACAATCACATATTTGATAAAAATCAATCTCCACCAATTAAGCAACAAAGAAAACTTAAGAAAAAAAAACCCACAGAGTTTCTATTAGAACAAATGTTTATAATAACACCATGGGGACTGTGCCCTTTTAATGATATGGCTATTACACATGATCACATCTTGCTTTCATTTGGGATAAAAATGTTCCAGCCTGCTAGACTTAATCTCTGTCTTGGTTCAGATAAATAACTTTTATACAGATGGGGCTGATACATCAGGGGAAATTGATGTGAACGTCTTATGAGGCTAGACAAGTTAATCTCCAAATCTCCAGGTAGTGTTGATTATGGTGTATCTGTTTTTGTTCAGAAGGTCTCTCATGATATTCCAAATGCTGTCTTGGAATGAATACATTGCCCTGACACATCAGAAGCCCCTAGAGAGTTTTACAAGAGAATAATCCAGAGAATGATGTGCAAACTTCAAGAATAACTTCTGGAAACTCACAATAGATATACATACAAGTATATTCCACAGCCTGCTGGAAGTCCTCCTTGTAATGGAGCATGAACTTCTGACTCCATCCAGGAAGGCTGAACAGTCACTTTTGACTGCAATCACTTGTTTAGCATGCAGGGAAGGTACTGAAGTCTTGTTATTATCTCATTACTGCATTGTGCTGATACATAATTATAATTATTATCATTTTATCCAATGTGGCAGAATGTAGTTCATTGTGGTAAATGATAGCATACAATGTAAGTTGACAGTATAGTTTATAGGTATAAAACTATGAGAAAAGAGCAGACTTCTCTATAATTTGCAGTTTGAAGGGAGAGGAGGTCTCAAGGCACAAAACAGGAAATACCCCAAATTTCCTTAGTTTTGTTTTTCAACTAGTATAACTTATGACACAGAAAGTCTTCTAAAACTTACTATAGGAGAAGCAAGTGCTCGAAGTTTATTTAGGTGGCTTCTCTAAACATCAATCATACCTTCTGAGAAAGAGAACCGACCAAATACTCTAGCAGTGACTATGTTGCTCACTTTTCTAGGTCACTCCTGCTTTCAAATATTCTGTTCCATTGATCCCATGGTGATTTTTTCACTCACTACAATAAAACAGCTTGTTGAAGGGAAGTTTCTTAATATTACGTAGACTTTTCCTTTAACTTACAGTAGGAAAAACCTAGATGCCATTTCCGGGGGGAGGTAGGGTGGTCAGTGATACAGCAGTAGAGCCTTTTCATGTCAAATAAGAAAAGTCTAGGTACGTAATGGGATGAAAACTACCCAGAAAATTCTTTAGGTGGGACCCAAAGTGACTAATAGTTCCTCTCTGTATCTCCTGCTGGTAATAAATTTTTATTGGTTTGAAATCTGCCATGCATGTTCACTTTATATGATTTAAATAAATCATCCAATTATATACAAAAATCTGAGCCCAAATAAAGTAAAACCATACATTAAGGAACAAGGTTGACTTTGAATTGGAAGGAACTTGGAAAGAGCCAAGACTTAAAAGTCTACCCAGACTATTCTTCTGTAGCTTGTTTCCTGCCATCTTCCACCTCAGCTTGTCATCCTAGACTGTGTAACTCACCCTCTAGGAATACTTGCCACTGAGTATTGAGTTCTAGGAATTGAATGGCGTGGGAAGTAGCAAGACATTCTGTAAATTGAGGGTTAATCAAAGTTAGTAATGAATGTGTGCCCATGAGATGGACAACTTCATGATTTGAGAATTATCATACTTAGAATGAAATTTTCATTTTTCTGAGCCCTAAATTATAATTCACTGCTGATTTTTTTTGACCCTCCTCTAAATTCTAATATTCCAACATAGACTTGGGTAGTTGTATGGAGAGAATTAACAGGACAAGAAGAACACAAGCATCTACTGAGCCCAAACCTAGGTAGAGACACTGCATTGAGGGAATACTACAGCCCAGGATTCCCAGAAACCTAGAGGTCAGGGTAGAGCTGAAAGTGACATGATATTCAGGGAAGTGGAAGCATCAGCCTCTTCCCTGGAACCAACATCCTTCTTCCCACATAGATTAGGAGGTGGCCTTTGGAACAAGCAAGACCAATGCTTGGGTTGCCCTCAAGATATAAACTAATGACGCTAATTTTGTTTGCCAAAATAAACAGAAAAAATTGAAATAAAATAAAGACCCGCCATATCTATGAATTAAGGAAGAAAAAGATTCTATTTTAGAATGCAACATAGTTAGAATTAAGATAACTGTTCATTATGAGGGCTTCCCAGGTGTTTCAGTGATAAATAATCCATCTGCCAATGTAGGATGTGTGGGTTTGATTCCTGGGTCAAGAGATCCCCTGGAGAAGGAAAGGGCAACTCACTGCAGTGTTCTTGCCTGGGAAATCCCATGGACAGAGGAGCCTGGAGGACTACAGTCCATAGGATCACAAAAGAGTCAGACATGACTTAGCGACTAAAAGAGTTCATTACGAAGGAATTTAGATAATTTATTTGTGCTGTGAGGAAAACTTTAATACCAAACCAAGTACAGATATTATCTGACAAGGGGAATTATATACATGACTCTAGTGATGAACTTGAGGTAATCAAAATTGACAATTGCTATGGACTGAACTGTGTCCCCGACAAATTGTTTTCCTGAAGTCCTAACGTCTAATGTGATGTTACTTGGAGGGAGATCTTTTGAGCGATAATTAGGTCATGAAGTCATGAGGGCTTGATCCTCCTGGTGGATGAGATTAGTGACCTTATAAGAACCATCACCAGAGAGCATTTTCATTGTCTCATTCTTTTCACCACGTGGGGACATAGTGAAAAGATTGCCATCTGCTAGGCAGGAAGAGTATTCTCAGCAGAAACTATGTTAGTACCTTGATCTTGGACTTCTGCCCTCAAGAACTATGAGAAAATAAATATCTGCTTTTTGAGCCACCTAGTCCGTGGAACTATGTTATGTCAGCTTGAGATGACTTAGACAACAGGATATTGATTAAACCTAGATCTGATAGAGTGCCTGATGAACTATGGATGGAGGTTCATGACATTGTACAGCAGCCAGGAATCAAGACCATCCACAGGAAAAAGAAATGCAAACAAGCAAAATGGCTGTCTGAGGAGGCCTTACAAATAGCTGTGAAAAGAAGGGAAGGGAAGCAAAAAGCAAAGGAGAAAAGGAAAAATATACCCATTTGAATGCAGAGTTCCAAAGAATAGCAAGGAGAGATAAGAAAGCCTTCCTCAGCGATCAATGCAAAGAAATAGAGGGAAACAATAGAATGGGAAAGACTAGAGATCTCTTCAAGAAAATGAGAGTACCACGGGAATGTTTCATACAAAGATGGGCTCAATAAAGGACAGAAATGGTAGGAACCTAACAGAAGCAAAAGATATTAAGAAGAGGTGGCAAGAATACACAAAAGAACTGTACAAAAAAGGTCTTCATGACCCAGATAATCACGATGGTATGATCACTCTCTTAGAGCCAGACATCCTGGATGTGAAGTCAAGTGGGTCTTAGGAAGCATCACTATGAACAAAGCTAGTGGAGGTGATAGAATTCCAGTTGAGCTATTTCAAATCCTGAAAGATGATGCTGTGAAAGTGCTGCACTCAATATGTTAGCAAATTTGGAAAACTCAGCAGTGGCCACAGGACTGGAAAAGGTCAGTTTTCATTCCAATCCCAAAGAAAGGCAATGCTAAAGAATGCTCAAGCTACCGCACAATTGCACTCATCTCACACGCTGGTAAAGTAATGCTTAAAATTCTCCAAGCCAGGCTTCCATAATATGTGAACCGTGAACTTCCAGTTGTTCAAGCTGGTTTTAGAAAAGGCAGAGGAACCAGGATCAAATTGCCAACATCCGCTGGATCATGGAAAAAGTAAGAGAGTTCCAGAAAAACATCTATTTCTGCTTTATTGACTATGCCAAAGCCTTTGACCATGTGGATCACAATAAACTGTGGAAAATTCTGAAAGAGATGGGAATACCAGATCACCTGACCTGCCTCTTGAGAAATCTGTATGCAGGTCAGTAAACAACAGTTAGAACTGGACATGGAACAACTGTCTGGTTGACTGGTTCCAAATAGGAAAAGGAGTTCAAGGCTGTATATTGTCACCCTGCTTATTTAACTTTTATGCAGAGTACATCATGAGAAATGCTGGGCTGGAAGGAGCACAAGCTGGAATCAAGATTTCCAGGAGAAATATCAATAATCTCAGATATGCAGATGACACCACCCTTATGGCAGAAAGTGAAGAGGAACTCAAAAGCCTCTTGAGGAAAGTGAAAGAGGAGAGTGAAAAGGTTGTATTAAAGCTCAACATTCATAAAATTAAGATCATGGCATCCAGTCCCATCACTTCATGGAAAATAGATGTGGAAACAGTGGCTGACTTTATTTTTCTGGGCTCTAAAATCACTGCATTTGGTGACTACAGCCATGAAATTAAAAGACGCTTACTCCTTGGAAGGAAAGTTACGACTAACCTAGACAGTATATTAAAAAGCAGAGACATTACTTTGTCAATAAAGGTCCGTCTAGTCAAGGCTATGGTTTTTCCAGTGGTCATGTATGGATGTGAGAGTTGGACTATTAAGAAAGCTGAGGCCGAAGTATTGATGCTTTTGCACTGTGGTGTTGGAGAAGACTCTTGAGAGTCCCTTGGACTGCAAGGAGATACAGCAAGTCCATCCTAAAGGAGATCAGCCCTGGGTGTTCATTGGAAGGACTGATTTTGAAGCTGAAACTCCAATATGTTGGCCACCTGATGTGAAGTGCTGATTCATTTGAAAAGACCCTGATGCTGGGAAAGATTGAGGGCAGGAGGAGAAGGGGATGACAGAGGATGAGATGGTTGGATGGCATCACTGACTCCATGGACATGGCTTTGGGTGGACTCCCAGTATTGGTGATGGACAGGGAGGCCTGGCGTGCTGCGGTTCATGGGGTCACAAAGAGTTTGACATGACTGAGGGACTGAATTGATTATTGATTGATTAAAAGACCCTATAAAGTTAACACTCAAGCACCCACTCTTTCATCTTCTGGCATTGTAATACTTTAACAAGTTTTGTTACTTTTAGAACTAATATAACTCTTTCCCAGGCTTCTGGGCTTCCCTCATAGCTCAGTTGGTAAAGAATCTGCCTGCAATCCAGGAGACCTGGGTTCAATCCCTGGGTCAGGGAGATCCCCTGGAGAAGGATATGGCTACCCTCTCCAATGTTCTTGCCTGCAGAATTCTTTTGGATATAATTTGCACCTTCCCTTGGCCAATACTCCTCAACCACTGAAGCCACGTTAGAGAGCATATTATAGCTGAATACACAGATGCCGATCTGAGGTACCCACCCAGAAACATCCTTCCCTGCCCACTGCCTGTTATTCTGGTTCTTCTCTGTCTGATAATCCAACCTCTGATTTATGTCAAGGCACATGTCATGCTATTTAATGAGACCCATTTTCTAGATGTTCTTTGTTGTCGCTAGCTGTGGCATATAGACTCTCTGCTCCACTGGGTTGCGTATGTTCTCCATCATCGAAAGCAATTCTCCAGCCATCCTTGCCCAGAGACTCTTTCATTTTCTGGACAAGCTTCTTCCCTCCCCCTTTCCCTGTGTGGTGAAAAGAGCCTAAGGCAAGCAGATTCATATAATTCAAACACAGTTTATTTCCTGCTCCTCTTCCTTTGTTTGATTCAAATCAAGATGAGAGAATTGAGGATTATTTAGTGAGTAGAGCAATAAGTAAATTACAGTCAATCAGGATGAACAGATTCATTGCTTCAATATCAGGAGACTTTTATTCCAGGCAATGTCTGGTTACCACCACATATCCCCCTTGCAACCTCATGGTTCTCTCTGAAAAGTCAGAAGAGGGAATGATTTCATCTCTAATGAACTGATTTTTCTCTGCATTTGCAGCTTATCATCTGGTTTCACCTTATTCCAAGTACTGAGTAAATAATTCATTGAGCAATGAAATTTTGTTTAAGCTGTCATACATGCTTTGTTTGTTTGCTTACCCAAAGAAGGAAAAGACTGAAATTTTTAGCAACATTGTCCCATGATTCATTCTAGTTTAACCTCACTCTAGAGAACTAAAAATTAACTAAAAATTCATGTTTTAAAAATTATTTTTTAGAAGGTGTTTAAAAATAGTCTTGTTCTACATACATAGATGATGAAATTCTACTAATAAATGATAATAAAAATTGCATTGCAGAATTCAACATTTAACCTAATTCAACCATAATAAAAAGGTGACTTTTATTGCACTTGAATGAATTGTAAATTATTTCTAATAAGACCAAAGATAGAAGCAATAATCCCTGTTCAGCTCCAGAACACAAACTTTATGCTTAAAATAGTATAATGACAGTAGCATTGAATAAGCAGAAAGTGACATTTTTGAAATGAAATATCTGAGCACAAAGATTATGTATGGCTTTCAGTCATGCCTAAATGATCTGTCTTTCACAGTTAATTTTGGAAATCCACCATGTCCCTTGTCAAACTATCCTTCGGAAATATTTTTCCCTTATTAAATAAGAGTAATGAATAACCAGGCTTTAGTGTCTATGCACGTTCTTGATGCAAGAAGTAAGAAAAGAGACAACAGAGGTGAGTATCTCCCCTGATGAAAAGTCTCTTTGATCACAGATTCCCAGAATTTGAAAGGGTCTTAGAGATTATCCAAATCAAACTTCACATACTACTGATGAAGAAATATAAATTCCTTATCAACTACTTAAAAAAACTCAAAATCAATTCAATCTTTTATACCTTTTAAAACAAAGGAAAGGAAAAAGGGAAAAAAACTCTAAAATTCATTACTTTGTATATGGCAAAAATTATCACTTAGAAAGGTAGTCCTCACCCATGCTAAAATGGCACTATTGTGTGGTTTGGTTATAGAGGTATACTTAAATAGCTCTGGTTATAAAATTATATTTAACTAGGTCATTCAAACTGGGAAATGAATGGCCAGTGAACAGAAGTTATGGCCAAATTACAAGATACTGAATTGGCTGATTCTAGAAGGTGAGAGACACATTTCCCACTTTCAGCAGAATTCTGCTCACAATAACTGTCTTTTAACAACTCAGAATGAGTTTTAAGAATATTTTATTTTCACACTCACAACCCCATAATAGTATCCACAAAATTGTTCTTTTCTTATTTTTTTTTAAATGAAGGTGTTTATAAAGGGAAGGGAGTTACAAATACTCTTGGTTTGTTTACAGTAGGACCAAGAAAGTGTGAAAATATACAGAAAGGATCAGATTTAGAATTGTAGTATTTTTGCTATTTGTACCATCCTAGATCTGCCAACAATGAAACACAAGACTCAGATCAAAGTTTGGATTGAAACAGTATAAGACGAGGAATTGGCTCAACACTATAGTCTTAAAGTTGAGTGGGACTGAGAGTCTTGGCTTAAATTAGATACAGGGCATTTCTTGTGAACAAGGAAAGATGACTCAGAGGGAAGATTTAAGAGCTCAGAGATAAAAATTACAGAACTCAAACTGGGGAGCAGAACTGGGCTCTAATCAATAAATTCTTCTGGAGACATCACTTTGCTGACAAAGGTCCATCTAGTCAAAGCTATGGTTTTTCCAGTAGTCGTGTATGGATGTGAGAATTGGCCCATAAAGAAGGCTGAGTGCCAAAGAATTGATTCTTTCAAATTGTGGAGCTGGAGAAGACTCTTGAGAATCCTTTGGACTGCAAGGATATCAAACCAGTCAATCCTAAAGGAAATCAACCCTGAATATTCATTGGCAGGACTGATAATGAAGCTGAAGCTCCAATACTTTCGCCACCTGATGCAAAGAGTCGACTTGTTGGAAAAGATCCTGATGCTGGGAGAGATTGAAGGCAGGAGGAGAAGGAGGAAGGCACAGGACGAGAGCATCACTGATTCTGTGGACATGAATTTGAGCAAACTCTGAGAGATAGTGGAGGAGAGAGGAGCCTGGCATGCTGCAGTCCACGGAGAACTGTACATATGTACACAACTGGATTCCCAAATTCCCAAATTGCTATGACTTCTATGTTATAGCACTAGTCACTTAATTGCAGTGACTTCTGTGTGCCTCCAATCCCTACTGCTCTGAACAAGACTGTACACTGTTTTTCTTGCTCCTGAATTGCCAGTCTGTGTCAAGTTTTGTAGGGCAGATAAACTGTAATTTTAATTCAAAGACCTCTGCATATAACGAATTGCACCCAAGAACCATAAGGCCATGATCTAGATGATAAAATCCTGGATTTCAAGCTGATGGTATAATTCAGTGGAACTTTTCATCAATATTTGATTATTAAAAACAATGGGACTAGAAGGCAAGTTATGATAGATAAACTTCTAAGAAAGCCACACTCAATTCCTCCCCTCCTTGTATGCATTCCACCTTTCAGTAAGTAATCTATGTCCTTCTTAAATCAAGGCAGGCCTTAACTTACCTTGACCAATATAATGTGGCAGAAGTGATAATGTGTCTTGAATATAAGAGAACTGACAGCTTTCACTGCCTGTATCTCAAAAGCCAATTTCCATGTAAAATCTCTTAGACCAACATGCTATGAAGAAACTCAATGCAAATATGCGAAGAGACCACCTGGAGGAGAAAGACCACGCAGGCATGTGAGTGAAGCCTTGTTGGATCCTTCAACTCATCCTGACTGCCAATTGAGTATGGCTAAATGAGAGACCCCAAACAATGAAACACAGAATAGAAGAATTACCCATAGAAGCCAGCTCAACTCATAGAATAAGTAATAAATTGTTAGTGTTTTCAGCCACAGCATTTTGGGTTGGTTTATTGCACACCATAGATAACTGAAAAAAAAATCCTAAAATTAATTTCCTGTTTGTGTAGCTATCTCACAGAAAATGCTATTGTTATTTTCGTAGAAGTAGAGTACATTGTGCACCCTGAGGAAACAGAAAGCATCCTTGAAGAATAGGGAAATTAAAGAAGTAAGATTGCTTTCTGAGTATTACAAAGTCACCATGGGATGATTCAGAGAAGAGATATAAAAAGAGATTACATACTTTCTGGTCAAAAAGACTGGACTGAAATCAGAGTGTAGGTATCAACACATGTAAAGGAAAAACAACTAGCGGGACTCTTTTGAGCCACAGGGATTATCAAACCAGGAAAGCCACAGAGCAAAAGATGGTGGCCTCTGCACCAATGTCTGCGGAACCTGGTACTCTGTTATTTCCCTGTTGTGGGGATTGGCCCAGCACAATGATAAGAGTCTAAAGCTACTACAATATGATTCTTGTGAGTCATTCCTTCTTTGACTTCTGTTTCATCAAGGAACTTTTTAATAAGAGTAATATCCAAAAGAGGAGAGTGAGAAAGTTGGCTTAAAGCTCAGCATTCAGAAAACTACGATCATGGCATCCGGTCCCATCACTTCATGGAAAATAGATGGGGGAAACAGTGGCTGACTTTATTTTTCTGGGCTCCAAAATCACTGCTGATGGTGATTGCAGCCATGAAATTAAAAGATGCTTACTCCTTGGAAGGAAAGTTATGACCAACCTAGACAGCATATTAAAAAGCAGAGACATTACTTTGTCAAAAAAGGTCCATCTAGTCAAGGTTATGGTTTTTCCAGTGGTCATGTATGGATGTGAGAGTTGGACTCTAAAGAACGCTGAATGCTGAAGAGTTGATGCTTTTGAACTGTGGTGTTGGAGAAGACTCTTGAGAGTCCCTTGGACTGCAAGGAGATTCAACCAGTCCATCCTAAAGGAGATCAGTCTTGGGTGTTCACTGGAAGGACTGATGCTGAAGCTGAAACTCCAATACTTTGGCCACCTGATGCGAAGAGCTAACTCATTTGAAAAGACCCTGATCCTGGGAAAGATTGAGGGCAGGAAGAGAAGGGGATGACAGAGGATGAGGCAGTTAGATGGCATCACTGACTCAATGGACATGGGTTTGGGTGGACTCCGGGAGTTGGTGATAGATAGGGATGCCTGGCATGCTGTGGTTCATGGAGTCATGAAGAGTCGGACACGACTGAGTGACTGAACTGAACTGAATATCCAAAATATTATGCCAGTATTTCATGTTAGAAACCAGCAAGGCGTGGACTTCCCTGGTGGTGGCAGTGGATAGGAATCCACCTGTCAATGCAGGAGACATGGGTTCCACCCCTGGTCCGGGAAGATTCCACATGCCTTGAAGCAACTAAGACTTTGTGCCACAACCACTGAAGCCTGCATGCCTAAGTTAGCCCATGCTTCACAACAAAGAGGCCACCGACATGAGAAGCTCACACACCACAGCAAAGGGTAGTCCCCACTCGCCACAATGAGAGCAAGCCTGAGCACAGCAACAAAAACCTAGTGCAACCAAAATGAATGAATGAAAAAAAAAAAAGAAACCAGCAAGGTGGAATACTGGTTTCCTACACTGCTATGGTCTGAATATTTGTGTCCCCCCACTCCCCACCCAACAAATTAACAAGATAGAATCTTAACATTTAATGTTACGGTGTTAGAAGATGGGCCTTTGGGAGGTAATTAGTTCATGAGTGTGGCGCCCTCATGAAGGGGATTAAACATCATAGGAAAGAGACCCCACAGAGCTCGCTGGCCTCTTTTGCTGTGTGAGGGTGTCAAATAGGTCAGCAGTCTGCAGCCTGGAACCTGATCATGCACTTACAGCCTCTAGAACTGTGAAAACTGGTTTCTGTTGTTCATAGGTCTGCGATATTTTGTTATAGTAGCCTAAAGAGAAACATGTACCAACACTTTTGAGCTTGGCTACTATTAAAAAGCAGAGACATTACTTTGTCAATAAAGGTCCATCTAGTCAAGGCTATGGTTTTTCCAGTAGTCATGTATGGATGTGAGAGTTGGACTATAAAGAAATCTGAGTGGCAAAGAATTGATGCTTTTGAACTGTGGTGTTGGAGAAGACTCTTGAGAGTCCCTTGGACTGCAAGGAGATTCAGCCAGTCCATCCTAAAGGAGATCAGTCCTGGATGTTCATTGGAAGGACTGATGTTGAAGCCAAAACTCCAGTACTTTTGCTACCTGATGAGCTGACTTATTTGAAAAGATCCTGATGCGGGGAAAGATTGAGGGCATGAGGAGAAGGGGAGGAAAGAGGATGAGATGGCTGGATGGCATCACTAACTCAATGGACATGAGTTTGGGTAAACTCAGGGGTTGGTGATGGACAGGGAAGTCTGGCGTGCTGCGGTTCATGGGGTTGCAAAGAGTTGGACAAAACTGAGCAACTCAGCTGACTGAACTGAACTTTGACATCTTGGTTATTAGACCTTTAATGATGGATTTTCTGTGTTTATAGATTAAAGGGCATTATTTTACCAGGGAGAGCTTCCTAGGTGGCATTAGTGGTAAAGAACCCATCTGCCAATGCAGAAGATGTAAGAGACTCGGGTTCGATCCCTGGGTTAGGAAGATCCCCTGGAGGAGGGCACGGCAACCCATTCCAGTATTCTTGCCTGGAGAACCTCATGGACAGAACAGCCTGGTGGGCTATAGTCCTCAGAGTCATAAAGAGTTGTACACGACTGAAAAGACTTAGCACACATGTACACACTTTACACAGTAACATCATTGCATGGGAATTTGTTCAGAGAGCCAGCCAGCATTCCTAAGGAGACACAACCTTCTATTTATAATAAAAGTGAAAGTCACTTGGTCATGTCCGATGCTGCAATCTATGGACTATAGCCCACCAGGCTCCTCTATCCATGGAATTCTCCAGGTTAGAATACTGGAGTAGGTTGCTATTTCCTCTATTTATAATATTTATCACAAATATCCAGTTTGATATTTCCATTCCCTACTGCAATAGTCCTAAATAAAATCTGTTTTTACCATTTACTGTCCAGTTCTATTTTCTATTTGATATCCTTGAACTACACACGGCTGGCTCCTTCCTGTGCTTGCATGCTAAGTGACTTCAGTCATGTTCAACTCTTTGCAATCCTATGGACTGTGGCCCTCCAGGCTCCTCTATCCATGGGATTCTCTAGGCAAGAATACTGTAGTGGGTTTGCCATGTCCTCCTCCAGGAGATCTTCCTGACCCGAGTGTCGAACCCACATCTCATGCCTCCTGCATTGACAGGCAAATTCTTTATCACTAGCACCATCCGGGAAGCCCAGCTTCTTCCTAGCACTCAGAAAAAAAGTCACTTCTTCAGGGAAGTCTTCTATAACCATCCAATCAGTACTTATCACACTGGATATCTCTCTTGTTTGCTTCTCAGATGTTTTATTATGTAAGCATAATGATTTAAAATGTTCAATTCTCTTTCTTATATATTCCTTCAGGTATTTATCATTCTTTCCTCCATTTTTACTATTTTTTTAAATAAAAGTTGACCTCCTTAGAGATTTTAGGCATACTTAACCTTAAAGACTAGTTTTATATCTTAAAAAAGAACCTGAACAAAACTCTGTGCCTATATTACTACAGGTTCCCCAAACCAAAATCTCTCTTGGTTTTATCTATGCAAACATATCACTTCAACCCAGTGCTCAACCAAATGATACTTAGTAAGTCCAAGTCATAGAAAGTAATACACATATTTAAAACTTAATATAGCTGAGTTATTAAACCACTTGTTATAGCTCTTTATCCTTTTGCCCAAATATTTTAGCAATCTTTATTAGTTCACAGTAGCTATCAGTTGCAACATCACTACCTGTGGAGTAAGGAAGTAAGCAAATAAGTTAATTTCCTGAGTCTTGAGCAAAAACGAAAAATGAGCCATGGAAAATGCATGATGCTGAAGATCCAACAGAAGCTCAGTTAATTTAGATTCAACCCAGGAGGATACTATGTTAAAGAAAAGTAAGATGGGAGAAAAATCCGATTAACAGTTAGAACATTTTCCCCTGTCCCTTGGGCAGCCAACTTTGTAGAAGCTGATTCCCTGCAGTTCCATAGATGCAGTCTGCTAGGATTATCCTTTGTAAATCTGTGCTGGTTGAGATATAAAGATAGAAATATTTGTGATCTTTTAAAGTATCTGAGATCACAGAGGAAGCAGCATGAAATTACAGAACCATGAAACATCTCCTTCAGTTTCACTGAAGCTGTTGTGTTGATGTGTGCTAACATCTGTAGTGAAAGTATAGGAATAACAGAAAGAGGGAGGAGGAAGGGGAGGAAGAGGAGGAGGAGGCTGCCATGTATCAAATGGATCTTTTTGGTAACAGGCAATGAGAGTTGGACTGTGAAGAAAGCTGATCGCCGAAGAATTGATGCTTTTGAACTGTGATGCTGGAGAAGACTCTTGAGAGTCCCTTGGACTGCAAGGAGATCCAACCAGTCCATTCTAAAAGAGATCAATCCTGGGTGTTCATTGGAAGGACTGATGCTAAAGCTGAAACTCCAATACTTTGGCCACCTCATGCGACAAGTTGACTCACTGGAAAAAGTCTGATGCTGGGAGGGATTGGGGGTGGGAGGAGACGGAGACGGCAGAGAATGAGATGGCTGGATGGCATCACCAACTCAATGGACATGAGTTTGAGTGAACTCCAGGAGTTGGTGATGGACAGGGAGGCCTGGCGTGCTGTGGTTCATGGGGTCGCAAAGAGTCAGACACAACTAAGTGACTGAACTGAACTGAATGTGCTTTTGGGAGACAAGTTTATTTAATCCCCACAACATCGCTAGGAGGTAATGCTATTATAAAACCCATTTTATGGGCACTGAAATTACATTATAGAGAGAATAAATTACTTGACCAAGTGGCAGAAACTTGCTTTGAACCCAGTGATCTGACTCTAGGTGCCATACTGTCAAAGAATAATTTGCCTTTATATATGATGATGCATTTTTTTTTTTTTACAAATATATAGTTAAGGAGTTTTAAACAATTTTTAAAAAACATTAACAAAACTCTTTCGTGAGTCAGATTAGCCTAAACTACAAGTGCCAATTGGGAAAGTCAACTCTAATCTCTTTAAGCCTCATTGAACTCAACTGTTAAGTGACTATAACGATGTTTGTTTGCAGGATGTTGTAAGAGTTTAAAAAGACACTGTACTGAAGTGTTCAGCATACTGCCCGGGCCACAGGAAGGGCTTAACAAGTAAAGCCAATATCATTATCCATTATTTTCAGTATTCATAAAAAGTGTCTCTATGTTGGAAGATATGTAATGAGAATGTATGCTTTCACGCATACTTCACATTTATTTAGCACTGAGCTATAAAAATTAATGGCACCAATGCCAGCAAGCCTACAAGTTCTGGGAAATTGTAAAATGAGTGATTGCCTAAATAAATATAGATTTTATGTTCATTGAACTATGAGATCAATATTTCAGTTTCCTTCAGTATTAGAGTTATATCTTATGTATAGCCACATAATAGAAGTGAATTTATTTGAGAAGATGTAATCCTTCCTTTAGAGATATATAGTCTTTGGAATTTTCTGGATATTATCATTTCAATGTTGGCACTCTTAGTTTCTTTCAAGCTTAATAGCTTATTTTTTTTTTAAATATGATTTTTCTTGAGTGAGTTTTAATTTTAAAATGCAATTAAAAATCAAAACAGAAGAGAAAATGTGGATGGAAGTCACAGCATACATGCGGCAATGCAGAAAATTCAACAGATTAATACTTTTTACTCAAACTCTCCTTTTTCCAAACCACAAAGATACTCTCCAGGTTCTGCAAAATGACATTTGGAGCAGTTTTCTGTGCTTCAAATTTAAGAAGGGTGTGGACTAGATTCTAAAAAAGAGAAAGAATATTTCCAAAAGATGAAGTGGCTCATCTCAAGAACATCTTATTGCTTTATGCTCTATGCATTTAATGAGCATGTAGATTGCTTAATATTTATGTAATTCAGTTTGGGATATTATAGATACTTATTTATCCCTGTGCAGGCTTCCCTGGTGGCTCAACTGGTAAAGAATCTGCCTGCAATGCAGGAGACCTGGGTTTGATCCCTGGGTTGGAAAGATCCTCTGGAGAAGGGAAAGGCTACCCATTCCAGTATTCTGGCCTGGAGAATTTCATGGACTGTATAGTCCATGGGGTCACAAAGAGTCGGACACGACTGAGCGACTTTCACTTATCCCTGTGTAGTCTACTCTCCATTTTTACAGATGAGGATTGGAAAAGTGAAATGATTTCTTTTTGTTTGTGCACAACATTTATTTGATCCTGATGATTCTATAATTCTTCTTTAGCAAGCCCTTTGAATAAGGTCCATATTTATCTTTCTAGAAATTCAAATGAGGAAAATGGTTCCATTGGGGACTCAGTGGCATGACCCAGGCCACATGTTCATTGACCAGGAGGAATAGATACTGGTCTTTTTTGATTCTGAATTCCTAAGGATCACTGAAAACACAGTACAAACTGAAGCAGCATTGTCAGTGGGAGAATGTAAGCCTTGACTTTTGGACCTGAGGCCTCAGATCAGTTTTGCCTCTTATTTCTCCTTTGATTTGGCAGTTCTGTTTAACCCACAGTAACTTCAGAGTTGGGGCTCTATAGGCAGGCCAACAGTGTGCCATGGGAAGTAACATAGCAGAGGAGACCACAGTCTTTCTCACCTTGAACGAATTCATGGGCTACATGTGAATCTAGCCTTTTATTGTTCAAACAGTATGATAACAGCGGATTCAGTTTTAGATTTAGATTCACTTTTTTTCTTTACAATAAAGTCATCAAGTTGATATGAATTCTGAACCTACAATGTAAGAAAAAATAAAGAGACATGATGGTTTTCCCAGTCTGTATTATTCTTAGATTATAGTCTTCAGATTTTCCCATGAGAGTTTTTCCTATATTCAAGTCACAACTTAGACATCTAACTTAAACATGAGCTTGTAATTTTAATCTACAAATTAAACTTCAACTCATAGTTGTTTTGCACAATAATAGTGGGAATATAAAGAAATGTTCTTAGTCTCAAAGTGTACTTTCGAACTCAAAATTGAATTTCTATGTGTGTGTGTACACATATTCACATGTATATGTGTGTGTACATATATACATGCATATATGTAAGTGTATGTATATGGTTTTTCCAGTGGTCATGTATGGATGTGAGAGTTGGACTGTGAAGAAAGCTGAGCACCGAAGAATTGATGCTTTTGAACTGTGGTGCTGGAGAAGACTCTTGAGAGTCCCTTGGACTGCAAGGAGATCCAACCAGTCCATTCTAAAGGAGATCAATCCTGGGTGTTCATTGGAAGGACTGATGCTAAAGCTGAAACTCCAATACTTTGGCCACCTCATGCAACGAGTTGACTCACCTGGGAAGGATTGGGGGCTGGAGGAGAAGGGGACGACAGAGAATGAGATGGCTGGATGGCATCACCGACTCGATGGACATGAGTTTGAGTGAACTCCGGGAGTTGGTGATGGACAGGGAGGCCTGGCGTGCTGTGATTCATGGGGTCGCAAAGAGTCGGGCACGACTGAGCGACTGAACTGACCTGAACTGATGTAGCATATTATCATATATACGTTTATGAGTCTATCTATTCCCTGTACACCCAGAAATGCCCTGCTTTGTGATAATGAAAGTGCCTGATCAGATCCTTTACCTATACAGTTGTAACGATGATAATCAATTAGCTCTGACTATGCCATGAACCCGTTCCCCAACCCCTGCTCAAAATCTGGCAATGACTCCTCATAATCATTGTAATAAATAAGATCTTTCACCATGTGGCTCAAATCTCTTGCTCCAACCACACCTTGCAGTGCCCATCCCTTTGAGAACTTGCTTCAGCCAGAGGCTTCTCTTTCAGTGATTCAGATCAGGAAAATGAGTCTCCATCAAGGACTTCCTATAGTCAGAATGCCCTTCCCAGCACCCTTCCCCACTTCACCACCCCTTACTTCAAATCTTAGTTTGATTTTCACTCAGGGACCTCTTTCCAGGAAATTCAATCTAAAAATAACCTCTTCTGGAACTCTTCTCTTTTTTGTGTCCTCATTTCTAGGTGCAAGCCTATTTGTATTACCTAACTGATTGTTTCATATCTTCCTTCTCCCCTAGGTAGGAAAATTATGTTTGGTTTTCCTCACCTCTTAAGCCCCAGATCCAAGCACAAAGCACAGTGCAAGTTTTAGAACAAAATTAAGGTTTTTGCAAAGTTACCAAGAAATGGATGTAAAATTTCATAGTGCTCATAGAGATGCAGACGTAGAGAATGTACTTGTGAACACAGAGTGCAGAGGGGAGGGTGAGACAGACTGAGAGAGTAGAATTGACATATACACACTACCATGTGTAAAACAGGCAGCTGCTGTATAACTCAGCTTGGTGCTCTGTAACGACCCAGAGGGGTGAGATGGGGGATGGGTGGGAGGCTCAAGAAGGATGGGATATTGTTGCACAGCTGAAGCCAATACAACATTGTAAAGCAATTATCCTCCAATTAAAAATAAATAAAAAAAAATAATCTAGGCTTTACCCTAACCCTCTCCCAACTCCTAAGAAAAAGATCCTATTCTCCCCACCCCAGGCTATTATGTCCATTTCACTTTACTTTTTTCTTGTATGTCCTTGTAACTTTAGACATAGAAACCTTTAAGTAAAGAACAAAAAACTATTTTATTTTTATTTCACTTCAAAAATATTTTGCAATGAAGTAGATAAATGGGTAGACCTTGTTTCATCATCAGATATCCATGATCCCTGTAGAAAGAACTAATCATAGTATGTGCCTGTGTGTGCTCAGTCATGTCTGACTCTGCGACTCCATAGACTGTAGCCCACCAGGCTCCTCTATCTATGGGATTTTCCAGCCAAGAATACTGGAGTGGGTTGCCATTTCCTATTCCAGGGGATCTTCTCGACCCAGAGATCGAACCCACATATCTCACATTTCCTGCATTGGCAGGTGGATTATTTATCACTGAGCCACCTGGGAAGCCAATCATAGTATGAGACCAGCAAAAACTGTTACAATTAAAACAGGGAAAGCGATGTGGTGCACGTTTATGCAAACTAAGATGGTGGTTTAGGTAGAGATAAGACACTTACACAGGAGCTTGGTGCTGGGGATGTGCAAGTGGGAAGATCAAATGAGAAGTCAATCTTAACAGGAACAAGGTTCGGGGTCATGTTCTGGGTCACTCAGCAGGTACAAGCTATACAGAACACGCACACAGGGTAGTTGAGAACAGTGCCGCCTCTTCCATTTCCTGGACTCTGAACATTCTCAAGTAAATTTGCTCCTATGATGCTTTTCAAATAGCACAAAGACCCAAACAGGGAAGACAAACTGTTCCCAGCCAATAGGAATGTCGGTGTTACCTTGGAGATGAGGCTCCTTTGCAATCAAACCCATGTCCCAAAAACCTCTGACAATTACCCGAAAGCACACAGCACTTAGACCAGAGCATAAGAGCTTTCCAGTGGGGTATGCCAGCACACTACTTGAAACAATAACTGAAATTCCGGAGTCACAGAGATACTTGAGATATTGGATACATGTGGCAAATGCCCTTAGAATGAGCAGGAAGCCACATGCCCTGGATTTCTCAGACTGTTCTCTGTATTTCTGTGAACAGATTCAAAGAAGAATCATTTTCCTCCTTTATGTATCATTTGTCACCCACCCACACAAAGCCATAGCAGAAACTGTTCTTTCCCCCAGCGAATGTACCATTTAAAGGGGAAACAAAAACACATATAATTTCTAAGTATTTACCAGCAAGTGAGACTCACAACTGACAAAAGAAGTAGCAAAAGCACCCGTAATACAAATTGCTGTGCCCACTCTTTCCTGCCCCACCCCGTCTTCCAGGTCTTGCAGATTTCTAGTGAGCTTTTCATAACATTCTAATCTTTTCACTATGGTCCAGTGAGGCCCAGAACATTTCAAAAGCAGGAAGCCAGACATTAATTATTCCTTCTGCAGTATTACATTCACTGCCATGACTGTGGTGAAAGCCTGTTCCAGACAGAGAGCTGAATGAAAAGAAACAGATGAAAAAATGGGGTCCCCAGTCCTTTGGGGGTGGGTGAGAAGGTGACTTACATTTAATTTCTAAATGTTTTCAAGGTGGTTCAGTGGTAAAGAATCTGCCTTCCAATGCAGGAAACGTAAGAGACTCTGGTTCAATAGATCCTTGTGTCCAGAAGATCCCCTGGAGTAGGAAATAGCAACTCACTCCAGTATTCTTGCCTGGAGAATTTCATGGACAGAGGAGCCTGGTGTACTACAGTCCATGGGGTCGCAGAAGTCAGACACGACTGAGCACACAGCACAGTAACTTAATGTGTGCAACAGTAAAATGATGTGTGAAGGCTACTAAATGGAAAATATTGTTTTGTTAAAAATAAACTGATTTCTATATTGCAGCTGTATGGGTGAATTATTCCCTGGTGGTTATTCCCAGTGGCTCATCAGTGAAGAATCCACCTGCCAATGCAGGAGATGTAGATTTGATACCTGGGTCAGGAAGAGCCCCTGGAGAAGGAAATGGCAACCCACTGCAGTATTCTTGTCTGGAAAATTCCATGGGTAGAGGACCCTGATGGTTTGCAGTCCATGGGGTTACAACACAGTTGGACACAACTTAGGGGATAAACAACTACAAGGTGAACTCCTACTGAGCTCCAGCTAATGCCATCTCCCTCACCCATGACAGCCCTATCATAATAAACCACAATTGCCTCTGTGGTTGCAGAGAAAAAAATGTAAATGTTCATGGTTCTCATTCATTCTAAACACTTGTTATTAATTTCAATTCAAAGATATTTGGCAATGAAGTAGTAAGTGGTGACCTTGTCTCATCATCAGACATCTTATCTGTGACCCATGTAGAAGAAACTAATAGTATGAAGAGCAGCAAAAACAGTCACGATTAGAACAGGACAAGAGATGTGGTTCGAGTTTGTCGAAGCTAAGATGGTAGTTTAGGAGGAGGTAAGACAAAGGTCCATATAGTTAAGGCTATGATCTTCCCAGTGGTCACGCATGGTTGTGAGAGCTGAACTGTAAAGAAGGCAGAATGTCAAAGAATCGATGCCTTCGAACTGTGGTGCTGGAGAAGACTCCTGAAAATCCCTTGGACACCAAGATCAAACCAGTCAATCTTAAGGGAGAGCAACCTGAATATTCACTGGAAGGACTGATGCTGAAGCTCCAGTATTTTGGTCATCTGATACGCACAGACGACTCATTGATGCTGGGAAAGATTGAGGGCAGAAGGAGAAGAAGGCGTCAGAGGATGAGACAGCTGGACGGCATCACTGATGCAATGAACATGAACTTGGGCAAACTCTGTGAGATGGTGAGGGACAGGGAGGCTGGTGTGCTGCAGTCCATGGGGTCGCAAAGAGCTGGACACGAACGGGTGACTGAGCAACAAAGACAACTCCACAGGAGCTCAGGGCCAGGGGTGTACAAGTAGGGAGATCACTCCACCCTGGAATGTTCCTTCAGTGAGAGCCCTGCCTGCCTTCATCTCACATACCCAGTGTCTAGCCAGGGCTCTGGCATGAAGCAGAAGTTTTAAGCTATTTGTTGAACAAGTGGCTGTAATGATTCAAAATTGGAGATGCTGTGTAGTTCTCACTGTATCTCATAATGCCATACGTTACCCAAAATATTTGTCTATCTCCCCAACCTCTTTTCCTACCTGTGTCCTTCTTGCTCACCCTGCTCCTGCCACACTGACCTCCTTTGTCTGCCTAATTGCCAATCATCTTCTGATCTTGGGACTTTTGCACTTGTTCTTCCTTCTATCTGTGATGATCTTCCTCCAGATAACTGCAAGGCTTGTTCCATCATTTCATTTTAATTCTGCTCAAAGGGTTTTATCTGTCCTTCTTTTTAATTAGTTGATTATATAATTTCACTGGAATAATATTCTTTGTTGGAGCATAGTTGATTTACAAAGTTATGTTTGTTTTGTGCTATACAGCAAAGTGAATCAATTACATATATATATATGTGTATATTGCTATGTTCAGTCACTCATATGACTGAGCGACTCTTTGCAACCCCATGGACTGTAGTCCACCAGGCTCCTTTGCCCATGGAATTTTCCAGGAAAGAACATTGGAGAGGGTTCCCATTACATATGTGTGTGCACAACACTCTTTTTCAGATTCTGGGGCGGGAGGAGACGGGGACGACAGAGATTGAGATGGCGGGATGGCATCACCATCTCGATGAACATGAGTTCGAGTGAACTCCAGGAGTTGGTGATGGACAGGGAGGCCTGGTGTGCTGTGATCCATGGGGTCGCAAAGAGTCGGACACGACTGAGCGACTGAACTGAACTGAACTGAATCCCATTTAGATCATTACAGAGTATGGAGTTGAGTTCCCTGTGCCATAGGGTAGGTTCTTATTAGTTATCTATTTTATATATCTGAAATAGTCATCCCCCTGCCTCTTCACCCCCCACCACTGCTCACTTTATATCTTCATAGTACTTATCATTAACTACCGTTATATTAAATATTTATATCTGCTTGGAATAAGTAGAACAGTCTACCTCCCCTAAAACATAAACCTACAAATGTTTGTAGGCAAGGCTGTCTCCTCTAGGCCTGTAGAAGTGCTTGTCATCTATCAGTTGCACAAGAAATATATATTGAATTGATAAAGTCATGAGAAGCAACAAAAAACATTTTGGGAAAGATACTACCTTTGTAATCTGCATCTTTACCATGTAAAACTTCAGCAGAAAATCTGTTCACAAAAGCTAAGCTGAAAGGTGTAGATAGTTCTAAAATACTAAAAAAAGAAGAAGAAGAAGAAGAAAGGATATATATGTATGACTGAGTCTCTTCACTGTTCACCTGAAACTATCACAACATTGTTAACTGGCTGTATCCTAATGCAAAATTAAAAGGTTTTTTAAAGAAAGTATATTAGAAGGAATCAAACTAAAAGCAGCATGGATAATCATCATTTTTCCTGGCCATTTCTCACAAAATCCCCTATAGTTTTGCACAGTTGAGTTACACATGGAAAATTCTGTACACGTCACAAATCTCCTGCCAGTGCCTGCTTGCAAGAGAATTTCTGCTCCAATTGAACAATTATACCCTCTAAAAATATGCCCAATCATCTGGCTGTGAATGTAATATTTTATTGGGAGGAAATATACCACTTAATTACCCAGATCTCAGACACATTTTGCTATGATTATGGCCTTTTGAAAGGAACCATGCAGTTTTCTGAGTAATTCAGCATCCTGTATCAAATGCCTTGGGAAGTGCCTTTGCTGGAAGATTGTCCTTGTAGGTATGGATTCCAAGGAAATATCCAGTCACATATGAAACGATACATACAAGAATATGCATGTATCATGGTGTTATTTCTGTCAAAATAAGTTAAAAACAACATAATATCCAGCAAAAGTACTGTGTGCTAAATTAGAAGACATTATAATAAATACTGAAGTACTCTGCAAATATAGAAACTGATATGGAAAGATAGCCATGTTTACAAAATTATATTTTTATAAGTTTTATATATTTATATTCGAATGACTTAGAGTAGTATGGCTGTACCTATAAGTGTATGGAAAAGCATATGTACAAGTATATGTTTTTCCATCTGTATATATTTATGTCAAATCAAGTTTCACTTTTAAAATAATTGTAATATTATAAAAATGGTGAGGATATTTTTTTTAAGTGTATACTTTCAATTTTTATCAAACATTTACAACATGGCAACATCTTCCTCAAGGAGACAAACATTGGTTTGGGCACAGGAGGAAAATATCCTACTCTTTTCACATATAAAGCATGAATAGACATATCACACATTATCAGATATACAGTGTTATCAGTGGTATTAAAATATCATGGGAGGGTGGACAGTGAGGATGACTACGTCTAGAAGACTCCTTGTGATCATGTGTGTTAAGTCACTTCAGTTGTGTCTGACTCTGTGCGACCCCATGAACTGTAGCCCACCAGGCTCCTCTGTCCATGGGATTCTCCAGCAAGAATACTGGAGTGGGTTCCCATGCCCTCCTCCAGGGGTTCTTCCTGATCCAGGGACTGAATTGCATCTCAAGTATCCTGCATTGGCAGGCAGGTTCTTTACCACTAACAGGAAAACTCCTTATAGAGACAGTAATGAGAAAATGCTTGAGGAATTCCACTTCATTCCGACCCCCATTTTTTAATTGTATGTTTATATATCCTTTCAGAAATATTTAAATTTCTTCCCTTGTTTTGCACACAATTACCCCTCATCACTTCCAGTCTGCATGAGTTTAAATCCAGCCTCCGTCACTGAGGGGGGGCCCTACATCAATTCTTGAGGAGTTTCTGAAAAGAAGTAAAGGAATGAGGTTCCTAGATCACTAATGGCAAAGAGCTTCTACTTAGGAGAGAGTTAACTCCAATCCAGCCAGCCACTTTAGGCGGCTCAAAAGCAATCCTTAGAAATGTTTCTGCTTTTTCTAATTGAGGTCAGACAATGGGAAGCTTTCACTAATCCCTAGACATAGTGCCTCTTTTTTTTTTTTTTTGGCATTTGTACAATGCCTTCATTTAAGACCTTCCTTAAAAGCATCGTCTCAGTGATAAATGAGCGATGGGGTTGGCAAGCCTTTTCTCTACTGACACTCATATTTCAGAAAGTCAGGATTATGATTAGAGAAGCACAATATCAAAGACAGGCCCAGATCAGTCCCCAGAGCAAGAGCTGCTGAAATTAGAATTATCACCAGAGTTTCCTCCCAGGAACAATTTGGAATCCATCAAAAGGAAAGAAGGGGATGATGCTAAAACACAAACATTGCAGGAGGGGATGGGAAGACTGCTTCGACCTCCCAATGTAATAGAATTTCTCCAGGCTGTCATAGAACAGTTGCAGAGTGTGATTCAAATTCCAGCTACAGAAGCCAAACAGGTGGGAGTTTTCCCATAACGTGTCACAAAGAGTTCTTGGTCAGAAGCTGAGTGGTGTCACAGTGCTAAGAAAACACTTTCATTAACCTTATGCATTCCCAGGAATCAGTAAAGAATGGCTTTCTCTGGAAAGGCTGCCCACGTTCATGGGCGTCACTCATTAATTTCAAGAAAGCTGGGTAGGGAGAATTGTGGCAGACTCCAAGATGCCCAAATCCTAAAATATCTGAAAATTAGAATTCATGATCCTATACAACAAAGGGAACTCTGCCGATATGGTTAAGCTAAAGGATTCTGGGACAAAGAGATTAGCCAGTGAGTGCACTGAATCTCATGAACCTTTAAAACAGAGGATCTGTTACCTGGTTGTGGTCAATGGAAGTGGTGTGATGATGGAAGTTGGTCAGAGAGACGTGTCATGAGGACTCGACCAGGTATTGCTTGCTTTGGAGCTGGAGGAAGAGGGTCATAAACCAAAAACTTTATGTGTCCTCTAGAAGCTGGAAAGGGCTTCCCTGGTGGCTCAGACTGTAAAGAATTTGCATGCAATGTGGGAGACCCGGGTTCAATCCCTGGGTTGGGAAGATCCCCTGGAGAAAGAAATGACAACCCACTCCAGTATTCTTACCTGGAGAATTCCATGCTGAGGAACCTGACAGGCTACAGTCCATGGGGTTGCAAAGAATTGGACATGACTAACCTACTAACTTTAGCATCAGTCCTTCCAATGAACACCCAGGATTGATCTCCTTTAGAATGGACTGATTGGATCTCCTTGCCTACTAACACACAGAAGCTGGAAAAGTCAAGGAAAGAGAGAATTCCTTACAGCCTCCAGAAAGGAATGCGGCCCTGCTTACATCTTGATTTTAGCCCAGTGAGGCTCATGTCAGACAGAATTATCAGATAATGAATTTATGTTGTTTCAACCACTAGGTCTGTAGTATGTTGTTATAGTAGCAGTAGGAAACTAATATGAAGCAAACAGTGGAAATCTCAAATCCCTATTTTATTATCGACATCACCGCTTAGTTCTTAATCAGAATCCAAAATACCTTCAGTGTTGATAGGGACAAGTTTGTCCTCCCTCCACAGTCAGATCACTTCCTTGGAAAATTGGGATTAAACCAGTCAACACCAAAAACAATACAAACTGAGGACAAGAAAACCAGGGTAAGAAAATAATATGAACGAGGACATTTGTTAATTTTTCTCTGGATCTTTTAAAGTAGAGTCATAATATAGTAGGCAATATTATTCTACCGTATTTGTTCAACTATGGCTTTGTTAAAAAAAATAAGACCCTTAAAACAAGGTAATTTAACCTAATTCTAAAATAATTGAGCAAATTATAGACCCTGGCAAACAGCCTAGCCTATTCTACTTGGCCCTTTTTGTATTCACCCAACAAATTAAATATGAGAAATGGATGCCAGGGTGGGGATTAAGGAAATACTTGACAAATACTTTTGGTATGCTGACTCTGATTAGAATTATATACTTGACTATAGCTGCATGGGCTATTTTGTTTTCAGCTCAAATATTGAGAAGGTCATTCCTGACCACCTATATAATGTTGCTCATTCCCCCTATAAAGTCATATTTTCCCACTTCCAGAGATTCAGAGATTCATTTTCATAGATTCATTTTCACAGATTTAAAACTATATTTGTGTCTTGGTTCTACATTCCCCACTAAAATATAAACTCCACAAAACTGAAGTTTTTCTTTATCTTATTCCTATTAGATTCACATTTTGTAAAAGAGTGCTTGATATATATTAGGCAGCATTAAATACTGTTAAAAGGATGGATGGATACATGGAGCAGAGAGGAAAGAAGTCAGTCAGTGCCCAGAAAGTAATTTTCAAATAAATGATAAGATCTCTTAAGTCTTCAATGGATGGCTATTAAAAGAGATGGAGAGGAAGCAAGAATTCCAGGTGACAGATGTCATGCAAATAATAATACTAGCCAAAACCAGAAGAGAATGTCTTTGGTGTATGACGCACACAGGAACTAGCTTGAAAAGACTGGAATATAAAGACAGTGTTGGACCAAAGAAAAGCTGGGATTACTGTATATATAAGGATCATGAGAAAATGGGAAGTTATCTTTGGGAACTGTTCATTCAAAAGAGCCTCTACTAACCCGTGATCTCTGAATATTAAGAATCCCTCACTTCAGTGCATCCTCTATTCTCAGGTGAAACCATTTGAGATGCCATACTAACCTCTAGTTCTATGTTTGAATCTGTTCAACATAAGCCTGTGGAGGATGTAATCTGTCATCAGATATTTACTTCCCTATCATACCCTACATGCTACAAGTGCAACAGTCTTCCTTATTTGTTGAGCTTAGCTATGTGAGTTGCACTGGTCAATGAAATTCGTGCAGACCTAGTCTATTCTATCGGAGAAGGCAATGGCAAGCCACTCCAGTACTCTTGCCTAGAAAATCCCATGGATGGAGGAGCCTGGTAAGCTGCAGTCCATGGGGTCGCTAAGGGTCGGACACGACTGAGCAACTTCATTTTCACTTTTCACTTTCACACATTGGAGAAGGAAATGGCAACCCACTCCAGTGTTCTTGCCTGGAGAATCCCAGGGACGGGGGAGCCTGGTGGGCTTCCGTCTATGGGGTCACATAGAGTCGGACACGACTGAAGTGACTTAGCAGCAGCAGCAGCAGTCTATTCTATGGAGATACCCAAGTGGCACAGTGGTAAATAATCTGTTTCTGCCAATGCTGGAGATGTGGGTTTGATCCCTGGGTTGGGAAGATCCTCTGGAGTAGGAAACAGAAAGACACTCCAGTATTCCTACCTGGGAAATTGCACAGACAGAGGAGCCTGGAGTGCTATAGTTCATGGGATCACAAACAGTCAGACAAGACTGAGTGACTGAGCATGTACACAATCTATTCTATAGCTCAGAAGAGGGTTTGGATATGGGTGGTTTTAGTTGGACTCTTTCAATCATACTTATGAGAAAATCTGCCCCCAATACCAATGCTAAGAGTTTAGTTTATGTCCTGGCATCAAAGATATCTGGCGCATGCTTGAACCTGACCTGTAGTCCGAAGTTGGACAGAGCCAGGGACAATGTTGTCAACCATCATATTCTTCAAGTTACCATGCAATATTATGATAGTAAACCTGTTAATGGGAAGTAAAGCTGCAGAGGAGCTTGGTCAGGAATTGCAACAGAGATAATAAACAGTTCATCAAAATTCATTCTCACCTTCCATAGTGTAGGGGCTTCCCAGGTGGCACTAGTAGTAAAGAATTTGCCTGCCAATGCAGGACACTCAAGAGCCACAGGTTCAATCCCTGATTGGGAAGATTCACTGGAGAAGGAAATGGCAACTCATTCCAGTAATCTTGTCTGGAGAATTCCATGAACAGAGGAACATGGAGGACAGCAGTCCACGGGGTCACAAAGTGTTGGACACGACTGAGCACGCACATGCACACACACATGTGCACACACGCACACACACACACCATAGTGTAGAGCATAGGAAGGAGCTGTCCAGAGGCTGCATATCCTATTGCACCCAGGTGGAGTCATGTGACAATTCTGATTAAAGAAATGGAATCAACAGAAATGAGGTGTGTCTCCTCAAATCCAAGATGCTTACAAATCCATCTATTTCCCCTCAACGCAGCTGGACATTGATGACTGAGGTGTCCCACAAACAGGAGGGTCACACATTGAAAAAGTTTGTGTGTCTGAATTACCATATATGAGGACACCACACTAGACCATAAGCACCCACACTTGGACTATGATGTAATCAAGAACAAAATTTCTATTTTGTTCAGCTACTAAAATTTAGCTTATAACCACTGATCTTGGCCTCTGTAATATGTTTGGCATGCACCAAAATTATATGCACTGCATAATTATGAAAGCATATACACAGGATTATTATTTCAGCATGAGAAAAAGTTTTTTGTTTGCTTAGGAGAATGTTCCTCAAAAGAGAATATTCATTTTATAAAAGCCAGATTTCCAGTATTATCACATTTTAAATTCATTTATTTACATATGAAATTTAACAAATCTTTAGATGTTCTAGCTGGTAAGAACCCATCAGTGAAAAGATTCCTGCTCTCAGGGAGTTTTTATACTAATAGCACTCAGACAATATATAGCCATAAATAAATTATATGGTATATTAGAAGGTAATAACTGCTAATAGAAACAGATAGCAGGGTAAGGACTGTTGGACTGAAGTACAAGGATTTGTGTGATTATGTGTGTGGAGGGGTCTATCATTTAGGCTCAGTCACTCAGTCGTGTCCAACTCTTTGTGACCTTTTGGACTGTAACCTATCAGGCTCCCGTGTCTGTGGGATTTCTCAGGAAAGAATACTGGAGTGGGTTGCCATTTCTTCCTAGAGGATTATCCTAGCTTATAGGCAGACTCTCTACCACTGAGTCACCAGGGAAGCCAGGAGGAGTAAATGCTTAACTAATATTTAGATGATCCCTACCTACAGTGTGCAAAAATGGAGGGGAGAGAGGAACATCTCCAAACAAGGTTTCCATCTGTATCCCTCACCAGCTGTCAGGGCGACTCTAGAAACTCTTGAGGCTTCTGCTGTCCTTATATCAGCTCTAAATGATTTTGACTATTATTATCAAGCAAAGGCAGAAAAGGGGACTAATCAGGATTAGACTGGTTTGTATGGAAGTGGTCCTCTGTGGATAGGATAAAGGCATTCTTCCATGTCCTCAGGAAAGCCCCTATGGCATCCAGTGATGTATGGACCAGAACTATTAGTTACACTATCTACCATTGTTAACTGAATGGATAGACCTTAAGTCTGGAGGGTTTGGTGACCCCTAAAATCTTATTATTAACATAAGACTATGACTAAAAGACTTTAACAGCAAAGAATGTTTTATTGTAAGGGCAATAGTAAATAGATCAGATCCAGGAAAAGGAAAAGAGAATTGTTCACTGATCAGCCCAGATTTGATCTGACCTTGTTCTGTCTATAATTTGAAACTAGGAAGGAACAGGAAATCAAGTAAAAACCCAGCTGAAGTGCATGAAATGTATTTTTAAAACATCAGAAACAAAATTCTTGTTTTTTTCCTCCCACCCTAGCCTATATTTACTTTGTTTGCTCACACCTCTTTCCAAATAGCTGGTCAAAACATAAATCCTTCTGGAATAAAGCTCAAGCATGATTATTTTGGTGTACAAAAACCATCCCAAAAGCACTAACATATTTTGTATAGAAAATACATAAAGACAAAAAATTGAAAAGGAAAACTGGAAAATGCTCCCATTTTCTATAAGCTGCTATAATATTGCATTTAGAAAACTGTAATTATTTCACAAGTGGTGTTCAAAATTCCCATGATCTGTGCATTAACTGTTACTAAGATCAGTGTTTTCAGATGATGGTTTTACAGCTGTTTTTGGATTGGGGAATATTTTTATACTACAAATAGTTTCTATTAAGGCCATAGGAGCACACCAGGAAGAAAACCATGGGCTGCTTTAAAAAATGAATGAATTTCTCTGCTTATTGTTTTATTACCAATGAAACATAAAAATTCTAGTACAAAAAAAAAAAAAAGGAATAGCAGTGAGGGCTAAGAGACAAGGATCAGATTCGGTCAGTTCAGTTCAGTTCAGTTGCTCAGTCGTGTCCGACTCCTTATGACCCCATGGACTGCAGCACACCAGGCTTACCTGTCCATCATTAACTCCTGGAGCTTACTCAAACTCATGTCCATTGAGTTGGCAATGCCATCCAACCTTTCATCCTCTGTCATCCCATCTCCTCCTGCCTTCAATCTTTCCCAGCATCAGGGTGCTTTCCAAAGACTCAGTTCTTCTCATCAGGTGGCCAAAGTATTGGAGCTTCAGCATCAGTCCTTCCAAGGAATATTCAGGACTGATTTCCTTTAGGATAGACTGGTTGGATCTCCTTGCAATCCAAGGGACTCTCAAGAGTCTTCTCCAACACCACAGTTCAAAAGCATAAATTCTTCGGCACTCAGCATTCTTCACAGTCCAACTCTCACATGCATACATGACTACTGTAAAAACCATAGCTTTGACTAGACAGACTGTTGTTGGCAAAGTAATGTCTCTGCTTTTTAATATGCTGTCTAGGTTGGTCATAGCTTTTCTTCCAAGGAGCAAGCGTCTTTTAATTTCATGGCTGCAGTCATCATCTACAGTGATTTTGGAGCCCAAAAATTAAAGTCTCTCACTGTTTCCATTGTTTCTCCATCTATTTGCCATGAAGTGATGGATCAGCTGCCATGATCTTAGTTTTCTGAATGTTGAGTTTTAAGCGAACTTTTTCACTTTCAGATTATCATAGGTTAGTTAGTTAAATGCTTATTTTTTGTCTTTTTTAGAAAATACTTTCAAAATTATTGATAAAATCTGATCAATTTTCACCCCATTTTAAAGCCCAAATGGAAGGCTTAGAGAGTTTGTGATATCGGACCCTTTAATGGAATGGTTATGTCCATAACAATGAAAAATGAGTGCCTTCTGATGAATTCACCTCCTGGCATGAATGGCTTTGTAAAGCCTCTCCCATATTGACTCTCATTTTAACCATGAGATCTGTTGGCCAATGCATGATGCAAGCAGATAAATACTGGAATATCAGTATGAATACTTGAATATCAAATGTGTCCTCGTAGAAATAATTGCCTTTGGAAGACAGCTGCCGTGCTATAATGATAGACTACTGACTTATAAGAATCCACGTGAAAAAAACCCCTGGAGGCTGGGAGGCCATCTTCTTGCCAAGCTCGCAGCTGAATACAGTACCATGAGTGATCTCAGTGACACTATATGGGAGCAGAACTACTCAGCTGAGTCTGGTCAAACCCCAGAATGAGCAACAATAAATCACTGTCAAGCCACAAAGCTGTGGGGTGGTTTGCTAAGTAGCCAAAGATTACTGGAACATCACCAGAGAGAAATTTCTTTAGTCTCAAGATAAAATTAAGACACAAACCAGAATTTATACCCATCTTCATTTTCTGTGGGTACAGAGGTGAAAGCCCTAAGCGTACCCATGATCTGTTTCAGCTGGGGGGGGCTTTCCTCCATTGGTTAACTCCTCTCTCATGACTGTTAGTCTTTCCCTCTTCTCTGGATCCTCACTGACCATTCCTAACACATTCTTACTCCTCCTCTAGTTCATACAAGCATGTACACACGTATCTTACCCTTATCTCTCATTTCCTTCCAGCTTCAATCCCTTTTCTCGATCCCTTTTCATAGCCTGCCTTCTCAAAAAATATTTGCCCTCTCTCCACTTCTTCCTAGTCCATTTTCCCTGCAACCCCCTTTCAATTTCAATTTCTACCCGCTTCAGTCCCCAAATTACTCTTGTCCTGATCACCAACAACCTCTATATGGCCGGATCTAATAGGCACACTTCTGCCCTCCACCTAGCTAAGCTCTCTATGGCTTCTTGCCATTCATCACTATATCTTTATAACTTAAATCCCCTTGGCTTTTAATTTACTCTATTTCTCTCATAACTTACTGGCTACTTTTTCTGTTTTCTTTCTTGACCTCGTTCATACCTACCTGAATCTGAGTTACACATGGGATGATTTTAGACCCTCTGATTGTCATCTTTCTCTCCCAAGGTGACTATCGGATCCAGTGGCTAAATGCTGTCTTTATTCTAACGATCACCAAATCTATAGCCCTACCTCAATTCCCCAGAGAACTATATCCAATTATTCACTTTTCTCTCTAATTGACATCTTTCAAGCATATCAGCCTGAAACTCAGTTCTTCCCTGATCTTTCCCACTGTGGTAATGACTCCATGGTATATTCATTTGCTCAATCTAGAGTCATAAGAGTTGTATTTGATTCTCTTATTCTTCCAACACATATTTAATTGAGCGCTTACTAGCACCAAACATGTGTTAGATTAACGTGATTCTTATCCTACAGGAGTTCACTGCTTAGAGTTGAAAACAGATGTGAAGGGATAATTATAATGCAACCAGGAAACTGTGATAGAAGAGACCAGATAAAATATGTGTATAAGCAGAAAAAATAGGATTTCAGTACTATTCTAGGAATGGAGAAAACTATTTCAAATAGCCAAGTTCTGAAAAATTTTGCTCTCATTACAAGAACCATTCAGTACTTTGCTTGGCTTATTACTTGAAAGTAACTAAACAATTTAGCTCACAATTAATTATCCTTTAGGATGGAAAGTTCTTAGTCTTGAAGTAAATGTTTTCAGAAGCATTTTCTAGAATAGCAACTTTTGTCAAGCTGTGGATTTTCATTGTTCATAGAATTTGATTCTTCCTGTCCTCATCAGATGTCTTCAAGTTATTTTTCCTTCAGTGTTCTCAGACACTATGGCAATAAAACCCACATCATTTCTTTCTCTCTGCGTTTTTGTTTTGCTCCAAGCTAGCATAATTTCAGAGTTGCAGGAAATTTGACATCCCCAGTAAACCTCCTACTCTCCAGAGACATATGACCATTATATAATTAAGTAGTGAGGTACATCGCTTAATACACAGACATTAAGTACTTACATTTGGTGCCAGTTTGAGTATTAATAAAGGTGTGTGAATATTTCATGTATCATAGTTCACTCAGAAAGTGCTAAAAGATTAAGGATCACAGACAGTTTCATCTGTCTAGTGTGATAGTCCCTGGAAGAGCAAGAATTAACAGAAACTAATAGTGGTTCATAGGAAAAAGTATTCAAACTATTAATAAACTGTGTCTTTCATTGTACCTGAAGAGGTGGGAAATTCCATGGATAATACTGTTGCAAGGAATTACTTCTCAGTTCAATACTCCAGGGGAGTAATTACTGGTCACAGATCAAAGCTGGTATATAATGGTGGAAAATAGTTTGTGAGAATGATCTCAACTCTTCTTAGACAGTGTATCTCTAGTTAGTAGGTTTAGTATTCATCTCTACAACTTTCTTTCCAAGTAAATAAAGGTCAATTTCAATATGTATTTATTAAACATAGCAGGCTTTGGGGAATTTAGTAGGGATACAAAGAGTAAAATCTTTAAGAAAACACAACTTAGCAGGAGACACAACTTAGAGACTAAGCAACAACAACAAAACATTTCTGGAAAGAAAGACAGCCCTGCAAGGAACTGGGTGAGTCTTTACTCCAAGAAGTCTGGGGCAGGAGAGTGATGGACATGGGGATTTTCCTAGGGCCAGGGGAAAGTAGACTGGCATTTCAATGCAGGCAAGGCTAAGAGCAATGGCCAAGGAAAAGGACGGGTGTGTTTGGAGAGCTGGTGGGAAACCCAAGCTTCAGGTGTGGGCACAACCTAGGCCAAGCAGCAGAAACGCAAGGCTGGGACAGCTGGAGAGGGTTTGGGGGCTGCTCTAGAGGGCGGCCCTTAAAACATCTTTTGTATGTTTGTGTTTTGAAAGCATGAACAATAAATAAATACAAACTTTTGCATTTATTTCTTTGATGAACTAGCCATGTCTACTCTGTTTATAATTTAAGCATCTATAGATCTTTTATTAAAACTCATTCTTGACTTACAACATTTCAGATTGCTAGAAAAAAAAATGCAATCAACAGCACACATTTAATGAGTTTTCATGGATACGGAGCACTAGCATCCTTTTCTCAAGGAAAAGTTTTCACAGCTAGGGCAAGTATACCCTAAGTGTATCTAGGTATCTAGATCTACATCCAGATCTGTACCTGTGTCTACATTTATATCTATAGTACTAGTAAGGAAGGAATGGAGATAGGATTTTGAGTAACTGCCCCAACAGAAAAGGTAATACTTTTCTATTTTTCACCAATTCCACTTCTACTTTGGTCTAAGCCAGGGGTCTCCCACCTCCAGGATCTAATGCCTGATGACCTAAGGTGGAGCTGATGTAATAATAATAGAAATAAAGTGCACAATAAATGTAATGTACTTGAATCATCTTGAAACCATCTCCTCTCACACCATTCCCAGTCCATGGAAGAACTGTCCTCCACAAACCAGTCCCTGGTGCCAAAAAGTTGAGGACCACCGGTAAGCAACCTTGGTTTAAGCACTCATCTGGATGACTGCAAAAGCATCCTGGCTGGTCTTCCTGATTCTATATCTGACCTCTATAAATTAATCCTCACCACAGTCACCACAAAGATTTTTTACAAACACATCCTGCCACTCTTCTGCTCCTCCCCCTGCAATGGCTCCCTTGGCCACCAAGCCCTAGGAAGACCTACAAAGGAAGATTCTACAGTGTCTCACCTTCTTTTCCTCTCTGACCTCACTTCCTGGTCTTGTCATTTTTACCCACAACGCTCCCCTTACACTGACTTTTTTCTTATGCAATTCCAATTTTTGGACTTTCCAGGAAACTGTTTTCTCCACTGGGAACGCAATCCCTCAAGACACACACCTAAGTGGGAGTCCTTATCTCCTTTCTGTCCACATGAATTATCAACTGAGTAACTCTCACTTCCAAATACATCCTCTTTTCCTGCTTGTGACAAGGAATTCAGGCCCTTTAAATATTTTCTCCTGGGCCAGCTGGCACAATGTTAAGCTTTGTCTACAGAGGATGCTGGAGGAACATTACAGCAGAAAAGGGATTTACTTCCTGGTTCCCGGGCTCACTAGCCAAACTTCTGCTACACAAAGTGGTTTTCCCACATCTAATTCCCACCCTGCAGAGCAGATAGCTTCACTAGCATCTGACTCCCAAAACATCAGCTGCCTGCAGCAAGCCGAATCCCAGGCAGTGGAGTACCACTGATGAGAAACTCCTATGAGCGCTAGGACCTTAAAAGGTGGTTTTTCAGGAAGTTCCAGAAGATGAGTTTTCAGCAAGAGTACCTCTGTACCACAGTGATGTCTCTGCCATTCAATAATCCACAGCTATGCCTTCCAACAAGGCATGGGTCTCACCCAGGTTGGAGGGGGCACTCTATCTCAGCCTTGGGACCAGTGACTGTTCCTTGTATCTTCAATCCTGTAGTCATTGCAGTTTTGCAATTTTCTTTACTTCTTTCTGACTATTACCATTACTCTAATCCTCAGTTATAATTAGTGATTCTTTACAGTGAGCATCCCCTGTTCAAATAACTGCATGGTTTTTCTCTCCTGATCAGATCTAGGTTCAGTCAATGTTGCTGTTGTTGTTGTTCAGTCACTAAGTCGTGCCTGACTCTTTGTGACCATGGACTGTAGCATGCCAGGCTTCCCTGTCCTCCATTATCTCCCAGAATTTGCTCAGATTCATGCTATTGAGTTGGTGATGCTATCTAACCATCTCATCCTCTGATGAGACGGAGTGCATACCTTAACTCAAAAATCAAGATGAAGTCTTTTCTGCCCTCTCTTCTTAAAGGTGCCCCAGACTCTTGGATCTCTTTGCCTTGGTCTAGATTTTTCTTTCTCCCATAGCATTTATAACATTCTAACATGCTAGTCGGGCTTCCCTGGTAGCTCACATGGTAAAGCATCTGCCTGCAATGCAGGAGACGTGTGTTCGATCCCTGGGATGGGAAGATCCCGTGGAGAAGGAAGTGGCAATCCACTCTAGTATTCTAGCCTGGAGAACCCTATGGACAGAGGATCCTGGCAGGCTACAGCACATGGGGTCTCAAAGAGTCAGACACAACTGAGCGACTAACACACACACATAACATACTAACCAATGTGTGGGTTTAGTACATCTATTATATATCAATTTCTTACTCCTGCTAGAATATAAATACTTCAAAGGTCATGCACCTTTTGCAAAAATTTGTTCATGGATGTATCTGAAACTCCTAGAACAGTGACTGGCATATAGTAGGTACTCAATAAATATTTGTTAAAAGAACAATCTCATAGATCTCAAGAGGTTGCCTCTCTGGACATATTGGCCCATAATGGAGGAATCTAACTTGCTTTCAGTGGCTATAGTCAGCATTTCCATATTGTTTGGGGACTGAGAAAGACAGTAATCCTTCCATTACATACATCCCAGATTACAATTGTAGAAGCTCTTCATCATTCTCTGTTCCACTCCTAAGACATAGCTCTTTCTTTATTACCACATGAGAATGTTGTTTCAACACTCATTTTGCCACTGCAACCAAATCAACAACTTTTTACTCAACTATTTTTAATGTGACAATTAATTTTACAGTTAATCCAGTACCCACTGTCAAGCTGGTGTGCATGCATGTATGCTCAGTCGCTTCAGTCGTGTCTGACTCTTTGCGACCCTATGGACTATAGACCGCCAGGCTCCTCTATCCATGGGATTGTCAAGGCAAGAATACCAGAACGGGTTTCCATACCATCCTCCAGGGGATCTTCCCAAACCAGGGATCGAATGGATGTCTCATGTCCCCTGCATTGGCAGGTGGGTTCTTTACCACTAGTACCATGTCGGGAGCCCTAAGCTGGTATGCACATGTTGCTAAAACAAAGATCTTCCCAGCCACAGAAATCTAAATGTTGGATAGGAACAGGAGAAAGCATCTCAGCTAAGGGACAGATCTACAAGGCTCTGGCTTCTTTGATCTCAGGGAGCATGGATAGAACATGCATGCCCTTTATCCCTCAAGCTTATATATCATGTAAACTTTGTGCCTTGTGCTCAGTTGTGTCTGACCCTTTGTGACCCCATGGACTGTAGCCCACCAGGCTCCTCTGTTCATGGGATTCTCCAGGCAAGAATACGGAGCGGGTTGCCATTTCCTCCTCCAGGGGAACTGCCCAACCCAGGGATCAAACCCACATCCCCTGTGTCTCTTGCATTGCAGGCATATTCTTTACTGTTGAGCCATTGGGAAGCCCCATATCATTGCAAGCAGATTCTTTACCAGCTGAGCTACCAGGGAAGCCCCATCATGTAAACAATCATGGCCATATTATCCACAGTTAGGAGAAAGAAAATAAAATTAAAATGTATAAAAACAGGCCAGTTCTAATTTTCATGTTTCTTATTTATATTTCACTTATGGGTACAAGGTCTATTTAATATTTTGTGGAAGTGAGTATTGCAACTTGAATTTCCTCTCTGTGAACACTTACCTTTCTCTTAAAGATAACTCAGCCCTTCATATCTCCTAGAGATGGAAGATTAGACAAGACAAAATAAACATCCGAATTCCCCAAATAAAATTATATATTGATGGTAGAGTTTTGGTTATTTAGAGCTGCAAGGAGGTAAATCAGTTTGCTTTGCCATATTTTCTGGAGGAAGAAGAGCTTTCTCATTCAGTTGCAATACACTTTGTCATTTTAAGTATTTTTACACAGATTTCTAAAATATCTTGAATCCTTATTTTCAGCATTCATGACGCTTCCTCTAAAAACCCACCATTGACTCTTTAAGTTGGGGTAGGTGCCCTTGATTTATGCTCACACAGTGGGCCCTATACTCTGCGCCCCAACCCGGGAACTGATCCCACTTTACCGTGACTGCCTGTTTGATTATCAGTGGGCCTCCTTGGGTTGTCAAGTCTTTTAGGGGAGATAACACATTTTTCCTGTTTCTCTGTTACCTAGCATAGTAGCTGGCACATGATAGATACTTAATAAATAATTGTCGACAAATGACATCCTCAGGCCATCACAATAACCCTGAAAGGAAAAGGGGGTTAATTATAATCAAGGCCTTTTGATGCTCTTTAACTTGATACTAAATATATACATTCTTTAAATGCTTCTCTTCCTTTAATATCAGTAAAGCAATCCTTACTTTTCCTTTTCCCATGCTCATTCATTGTTCGTAACAAATTTATACCAGTTTAAAAAAAGAAAAAAATGTGCAGTTTATATTTTGTAAAAGTATACAAGCCTTAGTGCAAGAAGTCTGGCTCCCCTAAGCTCTTTTTTTAAGAAATTCTTGTTAGTTTTCAGCTGTTCTCATTAGATGGAGCTGTCAGAAAGCAAGAATTTCCAAAGGGCAATGTGTTCCCATGTTCTGCTCCATATAATCAACTTAATTTAATACATATTAATAGAAAAAAATAAAAAGAGCTTGTCTTAAATCACTGCCCTTCCACTTAACAAGAAAAAGTGTAGAAAGCAATACATATTCTAGAAACTCTCAGGAAAGACACAGGGCCATTAAATCAAGGCACTCATTCTGCAATAAGTATATGCTTTGTCGAGGTCAATTAAAGGCAAGATTTATGCACACACGCAGTCACTCTGCCTTAAAAAATGGCTTTACACATGCTTCTTCATGGTAGAGTGAAAAACTATTCAGAAGCTGCATGCCTATAGAATGGAAAAATACAATTAATCTGGACGAACATATCTGGCCTCCTAAGATGATGACATAAACAACCAAGGGAAACCCCATAAATATATAAGGATAGGAAAGACTAAAACAACTTTCAAAAGTCATTTAAGAGAAAGCAACCTCAGTTCTCTCTTGCATATTACTTGAGAAACTTTTTTTAAAAACCTTATCTGAAGGGCACAAGCAGAATATGTTTTATTTATAACATGAAGATAAACCAATAAGTACATGGTGCCAATAATAACATTACAGCCTGTAACTATTTTTTACCACCCCCTATAATTAATTTGCATACTACCAAGATTCAGAAATGTAAAACAATGGAGGAAGTATATTGTAAGGTTTTACAAACCTAACCTAAGAGCAAGCAGAACCATTTTATCTTTTAAATCATTCAGAGTGGTTACCGTATCGTAAACAAAGCTGGGACTGAAGGGTAGATGGATGGCCAAGATGTTTGCTTCCTGAGTATCATGAATCACCCTGCTTTTCCTCTAAGCTCTCCAAATGTTTTAACTTCTTTTTACTCTAAAGATGCTTGAAAGTGCAATAACTCTTCATGGCAATTAGCCTGTTGGAAGACTCATTAATGAAATAGTGTGTTATTAAAAATATGCTCCTTCAACATTACCTATTAAGCCCTACTCTGTGGCAGGCACTGAAAGCGCAAAGACAAAAAGAACAGGTCCACATTTCTAAGGCATGTTTAGACTCATTAGGATACAAAAATTAGGCAACTATTTAGCATACGATATAAAACAGGGACTTCCCAGGTGATGTTAGTGGTAAGAGAACCCTACTGCCAATGAAGGAGACATGAGTTCGATCCCTGGGTTGGGAAGATTCCCTAGAGGAAAGCATGGCAACCCATTCCAATATCCTTGCTTGGAGAATCCCATGGACAGAGGAACCTGGTGGGTTACAGTCCATAGTATTGCAAAAAGTGGGACATGACTAAAGTGACTTAGCACAGCACATAACAATGGATGGGCTTCCTGGGTGACTCAGTGGTAAAGAATTTGCCTCCAATGTAAGAGATGCAGGAGACACAGGTTTGACTCCTGGGTCAGGAAGATTCCCTGGAAAAGGAAATAGTAACCCATTCCAGTATTCTGGCCTGGGAAATTCCATGGACAGAGGAGCCTGGTAGGCTACAGTCCATGGGGTCACAAAGAATCAGACATGACTGAACTGACTGAGCACATAACAATAGATATACTGGAGTTTTGTAGAAACTACACAGAAGAATGTGCCTACATACATTATCACAGAGAAAGTAGCAGTTACATTGGGATCTTGATATATGAGTGGAAATTTGCCATAGAAGCTAATGAGGAGAAGATGTTACAGAAAGAAGGGATTTCACTCTCAAGGGTACAGAGGCAGGAACAAGCTTGCTGACTTTGTTCAGAGAAAATTACATGGTTTGGGAATGCTGTGAGAAGCATGACTGTTAGGCGATGTGGTTCTGGGGACTGGCAGGGGTCAGATGATGAGGGTTATGCTAAAGTGTTGTCATTTTATTAGGTAAATGAAGAACAGGACATGAGTCAATGAAATCAGGAGCTGAGTAATGATGTGATCTGGTATGTATGTGAGAAAAGTCCTCTCTGGATGTAGTAAAAATGATGGACTTGAAAAAGTGATGGTGCAGGAAAGGAGACCAATGAGGTGCCTGAGCAGTTGTCCAAGTGAGAAATGACGATGGTCTGAGATAGGAGAGAAAGTGTGCAGATAATGGAGAGGGTCAGGCAGCAGAAGTATGAGGAGCAGAACTGGCTACACTTGTTAACTGTTTAGATATCAGGGCTAAGCTAAGAAGAGAAATCTGATAAGACTCTCACTTTTCTAAACTGAGTATCAGGTTAGGAAACATGGAGGAGACTGCTGGGTTAATGTGGATATGATGAGTTTGAAAACTCTGTGACATCTACAGACATATGTGGGTCCAGAGATACAGTCAGACACTCAGAGAGTGTGTAAAATTCATCACTTGCTTATTCAACAAATACAGAGTACTCTAAATTAATGAGCCAACGATCTTATTAATCTAGAAACATCATCTAGATGCATCTAGATATTTCTAGAAAAAGCCTCTAGAAACATCATCACTGAAAAATCAGGCAGAACAAGAGATACCCTCAAAGAATACTTAGAAGCCAGAGGAAGAAAACCAGTAGGGAGCCAAGCATGAATAACAAAGGAAGAGTGGATTTAGGAAACATGGGAATGATCAACAGTCTAAAATGCTGAAGAGAAATCCCAAAGGACAGGCATAAAAAGAAGTCACTGAGCTGGGGCCCAAGATGGGATTCAGGGACAGTGAAGGTGGAGTCAGCAGTAAATTGTGGATCTGGGGCAAATGAACATTGAGGCCATGGAACATGGGCATGCAGAAGGCCTTTTAAAAAACAAGCTCAACAAGGAAAGAGAGATGCAGGACTGTGGTTTGAAGAGGCCACGAAGCCAAGGTTAGAAGTAGGTAAGACTAGTAGTCAAGGTCAGATTCTCCTGAAAGGAGCTAATCTCATTTCCATCATACCTTGAGGGAAGTTCAATGGTTGGAAAGACTCCCTCCAAAGACTGTTCAGTCTATGAGGATCTGTGAGGTGGTCTGTACAAGTATAAAGGAGATTACGCCACTTTTTTAAAAATAAAAATTACATTTCAATTATATCAAATGCTTTATGTAGCCAAATGGAAGAGAATGTTTTTATCAGAAATACCCTGAGACATGCACTGACAGAGGGTGGAAAGATTGAGAAGGGGCTGGGTTACTTGCAGGAAACATGTTTATGTAAGTGCAAGGAGGTTCTGAATTGCCTTATAAGGATGATGTTCTCAGCTTCAGAATGTAGGGGCCACACTGAAGCACAGAGAAGCAGAGGAGATGTGAGAGTTTTGTAGAGAAGAGAGCAAAAGGAAGTAGGAACCATTGAAGGAAGAGGCCATCAACTCTTGTCCTTCATTTTCCTTTTAAAATCTTAGTAATTTAAGAATTTACCACATTACTTCCTAATCTTTCAGTATAAATGCATAGAAGAAATTAAACCCTATTCAAGTTTGAGGCCTGACAAAAACAGAGATTTATTTACCAATTATCTAAATGTCTTGTGGTATTTACATTAGTCTATTAAATTTCAGCGGAAAGTTGCACTGAGGGTTGCATTTAGTATCTTCTTCATTGAGGACACATGCTTTCTGAAGTCTGTTTTCCTATAATTTTATTTTATTTTGTTTGTTCCTATAATCTTAAATTGATAAAATTTTTGCAGTTGAAAAGTTCCATAATTTAGAAACATGCAGTCTCATCTTTTCTTGTCATCAAAATACTACTCAACAGGTAGAGAGAGGACAGGAAATCACTGTGTATAAATTACAACCACTAATTTCTACAATACTGGGGTTCTGGGGAAATCGACAAGCCAAAGCTTGGGGAGCATCTTTGCTATATCAAAGATGCTATGGATTATCTAGCCCACATCCATCTGATGTTTTAGGAGACAATTACGGTGTTGGGTCAAGCTAGCTCTTTGGGTCAACAAAAGAGCTCCCCAGCTAGTAAAATTAGCAGGGAGGATCAAGTAGACTGATAATTATGCACAATACAACTTTTCTTATTTGTACCATTTTGGTGTCAATACGTGGATCTTTATATTCTAGAATTCCTTTGGACTTGGAGCATATTTTATCATGTCTTCCAGGGAAGGCTGAAGCCACAATAAATGAGATTTTCTCACTTTCAACTCTGAAATAATAATTCAAATCTTTTGCAACAGGGATAACTTCTTTTATATGGAAAAAGGAAAAGACAGAAATGGGGTGATGCTGTGCCCTTCTTATTTACCAATTGTTTAGATGCCTTGTGGTATTTGAATTATTCCAACTTCCTGCCTCCTGAGAAATCTGTATGCAGGTCAAGAAGAAACAGTTAAAACTGGATGTGGAACAACAGACTGGTTTCAAATTGGGAAAGGAGTATGTCAAGGCTGTGTATTGTCACCCTGCTTATTTAACTTATATGCAGAGTACATTGTGTGAAATGCCAGGATCAATGAAGCAAAAGCTGAAATCAAGATTGCCGGAAGAAATATCAATAACCTCAGATATGCAGATGACACCACCTTTATAGCAGAAAGTGAAGAGGAACTAAAGACCTTCTTGATGAAAATAAAAGAGGAGAGTGGAAAAGTTCAAAAAACTAAGATCTTGGCATCCAGTCCCATCACTCTGTGGCAATTAGATGAAGAAACAACAGAAATAATGACAGACTTTATTTTCTTGGGCTCCAAAATCACTGCAGATGGTAACTGCAGCCACGAAATTAAAAGACACCTTCTCCTTGGAAGAAAAGTTATGACCAACCTAGACAGCATATTAAAAAGCAGAGACATTACTTTGTCAACAAAGAATTGATGCTTTTGAACTGTAGGGTTGGAGAAGACTCTTGAGAATTCCTTGGACTGCAAAGAGATCAAAGCTGTCAATCCTAAAGGAAATCAGTCCTGAATATTTATTTGAAGGACTGATGCTGAAGCTCCAATACTTTGGCCACCTGATGTGAAGAACTGACTTATTGGAAAAGACCCTGATGCTCGGAAAGATTGAAGGCAGGAGGATAAGGCGATGATAGAGGGTGAGATGGTTGGATGGCATCACTGACTCGATGGACAAGAGTTTGAACTAGATCCAGGAGTTGGTGATAGACAGGGAAGCCTGGCATGATGCAGTCCATGGGGTCACAAAGAGTCGGACACGACTGAGTGACTGAACTGAACTGAATCAGTTGACTCTGCTTTTATCAGAGGGGAGATTATCGTGGTTACCTCTTTAAAGGAAGATGCAGGCCTTTCCTGAAGCAAGAGAAACAAAGAGAGAGAGACAATTTCTCCTTGTTTCCTTGAAGTAAGATATCATTTTCTACAACCACAAGGAAATGGATTCTGCCAACATCCACATGAACCAAAAAGGACTTTGAGCCTCAGATAAGACCCCAGCCCCAGCTGGCACCTGGATTGAAGCCTTGGGAGATGCTGTGGAAATTCCTGACTCTCAGAAACTGTGAAATAATCAAGGTGTACAGTTTAAGCCACAAATTTATGTCCACTAGCACAGCAGGGGCTCTGGGTGCAGTAGACCTGGGTATGGCAGAAGCCCTCTTGGAGGAAGTTACCATTAACCCCCACATAGAGCCACCAGAACTTACACAGGTCTGGGGAAACAGACTCTTGGAGGGCACAAACAAAACCTTGTGCACACCAGGACCCAGGAGAAAGAAGCAGTGACCCTACAAGAAACTGGCCCAGGCTTGACTGTGAGTGTCCAAGAGTCTCGGGCAGAGGCATGGGTCAGTGGTGGCCTGCTGAAGGGTGGTCTGCATTCTCTCAATGCAGACACACAAGAAGTCAGACTCTGGTAAACCTATCAAAGACAGACTGCACTGTCTACTTTAAGCCAGGGCAGGGCTAATCTGATCTTTGTAATAGGTCATTATTTATGGTGATATCTTGTCTCTGAAGTGAAGTGTTGTAATCAGCTTGACTCTGAACCAGGAGAATAGGGCCTCAGAACTGTATCCTCAGCTGCTCTAAACTTGTTATCCTGATTGACTCAGTAAACACTTATTAAGCAACATTCCATAGACTTGACCCTAAAAAATCTGAAATAAATAACATAGTAGAGTATTGAGGATTTACTAAGCATGGCCCTACCCATCAGAACAAGACCCAGTTTCCCCCTCAGTCAGTCTCTCCCATCAGGAAGCTTCCATAAGCCTCTTATCCTTTTCCATCAGAGGGCAGACAGAATGAAAACCACATTCACAGAAAACTAACCAATCGGATCACATGGACCACAGCCTTGTCTTAACTAAATGAAATTATGAGGAATGCCGTGTAGGGCCACTCAAGACAGATGGGTCACGGTGGAGAGTTATGACAAAACGTGGTCCACGGGAGAAGGGAATGGCAAACCACTTCAGTATTCTTGCCTTGAGAAACCCATGAACAGTATGAAAAGGTAAAAAGATACAACACTGAAAAATGAAGTCTCCAGGTCAGTTGGTGCCCAATATGCTACTGGAGATCAGTGGAGAAATAATTCCAGAAAGAATGAACAGATGGAGCCAAAGCAAAAACAATGCCCAATTGTGGATGCGACTGGTGATAGAAGCAAGGTCCGGTGCTGTAAAGAGCAATATTGCATAGGAACCTGGAATGTTAGGTCCATGAATCAAGGCAAACTGGATGTGGTCAAACAGGAGATGGCAAGAGGGAACATCGACATTTTAGGAATCAGCAAACTAAAATGGACTGGAATGGGTGAATTTAACTCAGATGACCATTATACCTACTACTGTGGGCAAGAATCCCTTAGAAGAAATGGAGTAGCCATCATGGTCAACAAAAGAGTCTGAAATGCAGTACTTGGGTGCAATCTCAAAAACGACAGAATGATCTCTGTTCGTTTCCAAGGCAAACCATTCAATATCACGGTAATTCAAGTCTAGACCCCGACCAGTAATACTGAAGAAGCTGAAGTTGAATGGATCTATGAAGACCTACTAGACCTTCTGGAACTAATATCCAGAAAAAGATGTACTTTTCATCATAGAGGACTGGAATGAAAATTAGGAAGTCAAGAGATACCTGGAGTAACAGGCAAACTTGGCCTTGGAGTACAGAATGAAGCAGGAAAAAGGCTAATAGAGTTTTGCCAAGAGAACCCACTGGTCATAGCAAACACCATCTTCCAACAACACAAGAGAAGACTCTACACATGGACATCCCAGATGGTCAATAACGAAATCAGATTGATTACATTCTTTGCAGCCAAAGATGGAGAAGCTCTATACAGCCAGCAAAAACAAGACCAGGAGCTGACTATGGCTCAGATCATGAACTCCTCATTGCCAAATTCAGACTTAAATTGAAGAAAGTAGGGAAAACCACTAGACCACTCAGGTATGACCTAAATCAAATCCCTTACAATTATACAGTGGAAGTGACAAATAGATTCAGGGGCTAGATCTGATAGACAGAGTGCCTAAAAAGTATGGACAGAGGTTTGTGATATTGTATTGGAGGCAGTGACCAAGACCATTCCCAAGAAAAAGAAATACAAAAAGGCAAAATAGTTGTCTAAGGAGGGCTTACAAATAGCTGTGAAAAGAAGAGAAGCAAAAGGGAAAGGAGAAAAGGAAAGAAATACCCATTTAAATGCAGAGTTCCAAAGAATAGCAAGGAGAGATAAGAAAGCCTTACTCAGTGATCAGTGCAAAGAAATAGAGGAAAACAATAGAAGGGGAAAGACTAGAGATCTCTTCAAGAAAATTAGAGATACCAAGGGAACATTTCATGCAAAGATGGGCACAATAAAGGACAGAAATGGTATGGATCTAACAGAAGCAGAAGATATTAAGAAGAGGTGGCAAGAATACACAGAAGAAATAGACAAAAAAGATTTTCATGACACAGATGACCATGATGGTGTGATCACTCACCTAGTGCCAGCCATCCTGGAATGTGAAGTCAAGTGGGTCTTTGGAAGCATCACTGTGAACAAAGCTACTGGAGGTGATGGAATTCAAGTTGAGCTATTTCAAATCCTGAAAGATGATGCTGTGAAAGTACTGCACTCAATATACCAGAAAACTTGGAAAACTCAGCAGTGGCCACAGGACTGGAAAAGGTCAGTTTTCATTCCAATCCCAAAGAAAGACAATGCCAAAGAATGCTCAAACTACCACACAATCACACTCATCTCACACACTAGCAAAGTAATGCTCAAAATTCTCCAAGCTAGGCTTCAGCAATATGTGAACTGTGAACTTCCAGATGTTCAAACTGGATTTAGAAAAAACAGAGGAACTAGAGATCAAATATCCATTGGATCATCAGAAAAGCAAGAGAGTTCCAAAAAAAAACGTCTACTTCTGCTTTATTGACTATGTGAAAGCCTTTGACTGTGTGGATTACAACATTTTTCAACAGATGGGAATACCGGACTGCCTGACCTGCCTCCTGAGAAATAGGTATGCAGGTCAAGAAGCAACAGTTAGAACTGGACATGGAACAACAGACTGGTTCCAAATCAGAAAAGGAGTACATTAAGGCTGTATATTTTCACCCTGCTTATATCACTTATATGCAGAGTACATCATGTGACATGCCAGGATGGATGAAGCACAAGCTGGAATCAAGATTGCCAGAAGAAATATCAATAACCACAGATATGCAGAAGACATCACCCTTATGGCAAAAAGCAAAGAAGAACTAAGGAGCCTCTTGATGAAAGTGAAAGAGGAGAGTGAAGAAGTTGGTTTAAAACTCACCATCCATAAAACTAAAATCATGGCATCTGGTCCCATCACTTCATTACAAATAGATGGGGAAACAATGGAAACAGTGACAGAGTTAATTTTGGGGGGCTCCAAAATTACTGCAGATGGTGATTACAGCCATGAAATTAAAATACACTTGCTCCTTGGAAGAAAAGTTATGACCAACCCAGACAGCATTTAAAAAGCAGAGACATTACTTTGCCAACAAAGGTATGTCTAGTCAAAACTGTGGTTTTTCCAGTAGTCATGTATGGATGTGACAGTTGAACTATAAAGAAAGCTGAAAGCTGAAAAATTGATGCTTTTGAACCGTGGTGTTGGAGAAGACTCTTGAGAGTCCCTTGGACAGCAAGGAGATCCAACCAATTCATCCTAAAGGAACTCATTGCTCAATATTTATTGGAAGGACTGATGCTGAAGCTGAAACTTCAATACTTTGGCCATATGCTGTGTAGAACTGACACATTTGAAAAGACCCTAATTCTGGGAAAAATTGAAGGCAGGAAGAGAAGGCGACAACAGAGAATGAGATGGTTGGATAGCATAACTTACTCAATGGACATTATTTCGAGTAAGCTCAAAGTTGGTGATGGACAGGGAATCTTGGTGTGCTGCAGTTCATGGGATTGCAAAGAGTCGGACATAACTGAATGACTGAACTGAGCTGAGTACAGCAACAGGGCTTTCCTGGTGACTTAGACAGTAAGGAATCTCCCTGCAACACAGGAAAGCCAGGTTCAAGCTCCTGGTTGGGAAATTCCCTGGAGAAGGGAATGACTAACCACTCCAGTATTCTTGCCTGGAGAAGCCCATGGAAAGAGGAGCCTGTCAGGCTATAGTCCATGGGGTTGCAAAGAGTCAGACACGACTCAGTGACTAAGTTCAGTATATCAATAGAATACTCCACAATCAATGCCATGATCAGAACAGATACTCGGGAAGTTTGAGCTTATTGGTCTCTCGTGGAAGATGCCATCAGTAGCAACAAAATGGATAAAAATCCTCTTATGAATTTCAGACATTGAGACCAAATCCAGAGTGTAACTGAAAGGGTATTGGGTGAGACCAGAAAGAGGCAGGATATTTCTCTGGACTAGAATCAATAGGCAGGACCAAGAGAAAGATGATTTGACTTACAAATAGTTTCATTCATGGGCCTCGGGGTACGTTTAGAAAAAGATCACACGCTGTAGTCATACAACTCTATCTCTGTCTGAGCAGCCTGGTTTGACAGATGGCTTTTACACCAGGAAGCCTAGCAGCTTCCGATTCTGTCAACCTGGAAAGTGAAACCTAGGAATGTGGGACTTCAGTGACAATTCCCCACATCTCATCCCATCAAACAAACGAGAACATACACTAGAACACTACCCAGTGCCAAAGTGATGAAGATTTCAAGAGTGTGTTTTCCACTTTTCTTGTGTTTCATTAGTGTGGTGCTAAATGGAGCTTTGAAGACTTCTAGAAAGCCTGCTGTGAACTACAAGTGCCACTTGTTACATGAAAAAAAGGCACTAAGCCTGCAAGTTGCAGTCATTTAAATGAGTCATTGAAAACACCACTAAAAAGCCATCACTGAGTCCTTTGAAAGAACAAAAACTGCTGGCAAGAAAGGACAGATCCTCTCAGGAAAAGAGCCACACAAATTCAGAAAGAGTTAAGCAGACATTCAAGAGACCTATATGTCAGCATTTTCTAGGCTTCTATCATCTCATAAGTCTGACCCGGGAAATCTGGAAAACCACCAGCACTGTCTTAGTGGTAAAGAAGCTGTCTGCAATGCAGAAGACCTAGGTTTGATCCCTGGGTTGGGAAGATCCCCTGGAGAAGGGAAAGGCTACCCACTTCAGTATTCTGGCCTGGAGAATTCCATGGACTGTGTAGTCCATGGGGTCACATGACTGAGTGACTTTCACTTTCACTAGGCATGGCCAGAACCCAGAAGGCTAAGATCTCTGCTCAGGGTCCCACTGGCTGAAATCGAGATGGCAGCCAGACTACATTTTTGGAGATTCTAGAAGAAACTCTGTTTCTAAGCTGAGTATTGTTGTTGGCAGAATTCAGATCCTGTAGTTATAGGACTGAAGTCTCTGTTTCCTTGCTGGCTTTTAGCCAGAGACTATGCTCAGTTGTTAGAGACCACCTGCACTCCTTGACTTTAAACACCCTAATGCTAGGAAAGACTGAGGGCAGGAGGAGAAGAGGACAACACAGGATGAGATGATTGGATGGCATCATCGACTCAGTGGACATGAGTTTGAGCAAACTCTGGGAGATAGTGAAGGACTGGGAAGCCTGGTAAGCTGCAGTCCATGGGATTGCAAAGACTCAGAAATGACTCGGTGACTGAACAACAACAAACAGCAACACGTTCCTGCCACATGGCCCCCTTGATCTTAAGGCCACCAATGGTACGAGAGTTCCAGGGAATAGCCAAGGTGAGTATACCAGGGAATGGAGAATCCTGGATAAAAATCTTGGACAAGATTCTACCCACCGCCTAAGACCAGTATTGCTATTCCCATTGTACAGATGAGAAAACTGTGTCTGTGAGAATGTATTAAATGTTGGCAGCACTGATATGAAGCCAATGTCTGTTTCCCTCTGAAGCCCATATTTTTCCAATATTTCATGCTGAGTCATAAAAGGCACATTCTAATTTTTATAAATGTCTTGTAAGGATTAGAAAGCTGGGCTAGTCACTGAGAAAAAGCAAAACCAAGTTTATGGCTGGCTCTGACTGGAACTTATTCAAGTTCCCAAACTGGAATTCTGACCTGGGAAACTTGTAAATTCCCCAACATAAAAAGCACATTCAACTTGTTTCTCCTCTCCCCTCAAATGCCCATAGGTTGCCTACATTAGTACAAAATCAGATACAGGCATCTTTAAATTGTTAGCACTGAACAATGAAATAACAGCAAATATTCTTTGTAGGACAGAAACACATTATTAAAATGTGCTAAACTGTTTCTTCCAGAGTTAAACAACTAATTACACAGATGATGCTCACGTGGTCGTCATGCCAGATTTTCTGTTTTCCAGAAAATACTCCTGTAAATCAGTACTGAGAAACATGTATGCAAGTCAAGAAGCAACAGTTAGAACCAGACACAAGAGTTTGAGCAAGCTTCGGGAGATGGTGAAGGACAGGGGGATAACAAAGAGTTGGACATGACTGAGCAACTGAACAACAACAAATCAGTGCTTACCTCATGGCATAAATAGAGGGAAACAGGCTGAGCTAGAGAACTGGAAACAAAATTGGTTGTAAGTAACATGAAGGAAGAGCTCCCCGTGTAGCAATAGTGGTAAAGAACCTGCCTGCCAATGCAGGAGACAAAACAGACACAGGGTCAATCCCTGGGTTGGGAAGATCCCCTGGAAGAGGGCATGGCACCCCACTCCAGTGTTCTTGCCTGGAGAATCCCATGGACAGAGGAGCCTAGTGGGCTTACAGTCCATGGGGTTGCAGAGTTGGACATGACTAAAGTGACTGAGCACATACAAAAAACATGAAATAAAGGACCGTTTCTGTTTTGTTCACCGCTGGATTTCCCTACAACCAAGTAGACACTCCAAGAATTGGCAGAATAAGTAAAGAAAAGAAAAGTTGAAAACTGTAATCAACCTTGGTAATCTTGAAAGAGGGATTTGCATTTTTTTAATTTTAAGGCAGTGACCCTAAAATGAACTTAGTCTTCCTTTGGTTCTGGCTCAACCTCACAGTTCAACTTTTTGAAGACACGTTGTGATTCCAAATGTTTCTGCACGTATTTCAAAATTTGATTCACAGGCATGACTCTAACAAATATATCTAGAAGGTAATATCAGAAACCAGGAGAACCATCCCAATTCATTGTCTTCTGAAGATAATCATGAAGCAATATAATAAATTAAGTGTTGAGAATTACTTGAAAGAAGAGTTTAAAACAAAAGAAAGTTAAGAACACTTAGTTTTGGAGGTGCGTGAGAAATGGTGAAGAGGGTTAAAAAGAACAGACTTCCAGTAAGTCCGGGGGATGGAATGTACAGCATGGTGACTACAGTTAATAATACTGTATTGCATACTTAAAAGCTGCTAAGAGAATAAATTCTAAAAGTTCTCATCACCAAAAAGTAGGTAATATGTATGGTGATGGATGCTAACTAGATTTATCGTGGTGATCATTATGCAACATATCCAAATATTGAATCCATATGTTGTACAGCTGAAACTAACATAATGCGTGCATGCTCAGTTGCTTCAGTTGTATCTGATTCTTTGCGACCTTATGGACTATAGGCCACCATGCTCCTCTGTCCATGGAATTCTCCAGGTAAGAATACTGGAATAGGTGGCCATGCCCTCCTCCAGAGGATCTTCCTATGTCTCAATATCTCCTGCACTGGCAGTCCAATTCTTTTCCACTAGCTCCACCTGGGAAGCACCAACTAACATAATGGTATACCTTAATTATACTTCAAAAAAAAAAAACTTAAGTTTTTTAATGGAGTCTAAAGTATAGAAACTCCTATACTTTGGCCACCTCATGTGACGAGTTGACTCATTGGAAAAGACTCTGATGCTGGGAGTGATTGGGGGCAGGAGGAGACGGGGATGGCAGAGAATGAGATGGCTGGATGGCATCACTTCCTCGATGGACATGAGTTTGGGTGAACTCCAGGAATTGGTGATGGACAGAGAGGCCTGGCGTGCTGTGATTCATGGGGTGGCAAAGAGTTGAACACGGCTGAGTGACTGAACGGAACAGAACAGAACAGAAAGTATAGAAATACTTGATTTAATAAAAATGTTTTCTTCATTATACTAAATATATTAATGTCATGCTATTATGAAGAGTTTATTACAACTAGAGAATATTTCTTTCTTTATTTGGGTCATTACATAAAATTTTAAGCCTAACATATAAGGTGTGTGTGTATGGCTTTTCTTTTCCTGTCTTACATATTTATTAATTTATTCGATTTTATTGGAGTGTAGTTGATTTACAGTGTTGTGTTAATTTCAGGTGATTCAGTGATGCACATACATATATTCATTCTTTTTTGGATTCTTTTCTCATATAAGTTATCACAGAATATTGAGTAGAGTTCCCTGTGCGATATAGAGGTCCTTGTTGGCTATCTATCATACATATGTGTATATGTTCATGCCAAACTCATGTTATCCCTCCCCCCACATATATTTCCCCTTCATTAACCATAGTTTGTTCCTGATGTCTGTAAGTCTGTTTCTGTTTGTAAACTATATGTCAATAAAAATGAAAAGATGGACAAATTTAGAAAGGTACAAACTTCCAAGATTGAAACAGGAAGAAATAGAAAATATGAACAGACCAATAACAGGTACTGAAATTGAAACAGTGATTTAAACACTTCCAACTAACAAAAGTCCAGGTCCAGATGGCTTCACAGGTGAATTCTCTGAAACATCTAGAGAAGACTTAATACCTATCTTTCTAAAATTTTCCCCAAAAAAATGCAGAAGAAGAAACACTCCCAAGGTCATTCTGCGAGGCCACTATCACCCTGATGCCAAAACCAGAAGAAGAAATCACAAAGAAAGAAAATTACAGACCAAGATGAGGGCTCCCCTGGTGGCTCAGATGGGGAAGAGTCTGCGTGCAATGCAGGAGATGGGGGTTCAAGTCCTGGATCAGGAAGATCCCCTGGAGAAGAGAAGGGCAACCCACTCCAGTATTCTTGCCTGGAGAATTCCATGGACAGAGGAGCCTGGCAGGCTACAATCCATGGGGTCACAAAGAGTTGGACATGACTGAGTGACTAACATTTTTATCACTGATGAACATAGATGCAAAATTCTCTGGAAAATACTAGCAAACTGAATCCAACAAAACGTTAAAAGGATCATACAACGTGATCAAGTAGGACTTATCCAGGGAATACATGGATTCTTCAATATCTGCAAATCAGTGTGAGACAACACATTAACAAACTGAAAAATAAAAACCATATGGTCATCTCAATGGACGCAAAAAAAGTTTTTGATAAAATTCAACACCCATTAATAATAAAATCTCTTCAGAAAGTGGGCAAAGAGGGAAACAACCTTTATATTTCTCCCATTTATTTTTAATATATGTGCTATGGGAAGATCCCCTGCAGAAGGGAATGGCAACCCACTCCAGTATTCTTGCCTGGAAAATCCCATGGACTGGCAGGCTACAGTTCACGAGGTAGCAGAGTCAGACGCCACTGAAGAAACTTAGCATGCACGCACATGAAACCAAAATTTCGTGTTATTCTGGCCCTTTAATAAGTCAGTTCAGTTCAGTTAATAAGTAAGTACATATTTAAGATCATATGAACTTACATTTGTGTAACACTTTCTTTTTACCATGCACGGTTGTGGGCATTAGCCAACTGTATGGTCATAAGGCTGTGAATGTGGTAGAATATGATTAGTTTTTGGTGCTTCATCATCATTTTAAAGGTGAAGAAACAGTCTCATTAGATCACTGTCTCAAAGCCAATGTTTGCTTATAGATTCTAAGTGCAGTCTCTTTCGCCTGCACCACAGAGCATCTTTGTGAATGACTCTATTAAGAAATGAAATACGTGTTGACCTCAACAATGGGAATGGAGAATGTGAGTTTGCACAATTACTGCTCTTTCCTGCATCCTATAGATGTAGTTGTCAGGTCTCTCATCCTTTCTAGTTAGCTCCTTTTACTTCGTCTAATCTTTCCTCAAACTCAGCAGGTATTACACTGAAGCAATAGAAAGAGCAATTAAAATATCTATTGCATATTTATGGTCAATTTATCTTCTCTACTGTATACATTTTGAAATGTGTCATTATGGAAGATTTTAAAATAGAATTGCAAATATATATTTTCAGTATGACACAATTACAATTTTTAAAAGCTAAATTATACTTTTCCTGGTATGTGATTTTTCTGTTTGTGTTCATCATTAAACTATTTCTTTCCTACTCTGAAAGCTGTTTTGCTACAAGGCCATTTCTTTTTTACTTTCATCCTCAGGGAAGTCATAATCCCTGATTTAAATAGAAGCTGGTTACCATGGAAATCATTCTAATGCCCCAGAATCAATATTTTGATTTTGCTGACATTTAATGTAAAAAGAAAAGACAAACTAAGATTTATAAAAGTCACTCTTCATCTCTGTTATAATTCTGAAAGCTAGAAAAATTGTAAAGAAAGCATATGCTCCATAATGAAGTCCAGTTAAATCACAATTATAAAGAGTTGAGGATTCATAAAAGAACAATCTGCATAGTTATATAATTTTGGCTTTGAGTACACACATATGAATGCATGCATTTGGACTCAAGATATTTTATTTCTCCCATCTTTGAACAGAGCTCTGATTCTCTCTTGTTATTGAAGTCATACCTTGGTAAAAGAGATTTGAATATATCCAGTTCTGCAGTTGCCTTTTGATTAGGTGCTCCAAAGAGAAGCTGAAATTTGCATTGAAAAATAATTCTTCTATAAAAGTTGACCATTTCTGCACTGAATCTTAATAGTCCATCTGGTCCATTGACCATCCTCAAAGAGGCACTACAGCTGAAGGCTCTTTAACCACCCTAGAAGTCCTTTTGAGGAGAGATGTTGAACTTGAACTTAGTGTTTAATAAGCCTTACCGACCATAAGGTAGTTTGCCAAGTCTGAGATAAGCCTTTGCTACTGCTTTAATTTACTCACTGTCTTCTCTTCTGCCTCAGAAGTAATAAAGATAACAGACTTCCTGTCTTCTCTTTGATAACGAGCTATTTAGAGCCTTAGAGCTTGAGATGGTGAAGGGATCTGAGAGACTTATGAGTTTCTTTATCTCAGGATTTAGCTACCTGAAGCATCTCAAATCAATGGTAATCAGTTCTGTCTTTAAGAAAATTGAATCACCACTCAAATGTTTCTTCTGTGGGACAATCATAAATTTCCACATGACCACTTTGAAGACCCCAAGCTACCCTCCCCAGGGAGGGGACTATTTTGAGATGTGTATGTTATACTGCTCCCAGGAGTGTTTCCAGCAGCGTTACCTAGCCTGATAACACACCCTTTACTGGCTGCTCACCTTGTCTGATTCCTTTTTGCCTCCCCTTCCAATGGTTCTTTTACCCCCCTCTATTTTTGAATCATTTTAGATTACATTCAGGCCCTCATCATTCAGAGACCATTGTTCTAAATCATAATTTGCTTTGGAAAACAATGCAATGTAATTGATTATGTAGTTTTCTGGCTGTACAAGTAAGAAGAGGTGACTTCTGGAAATAACCTCATAGACTATAAAGAGAAACGAAAGGCACCATATATCAATATCAGGGAAAACAAGAATAATATTTAAAATTTACAAAGCGCAGCTCTCTAGAGCCTTTTAGTTTATTAGCAAGTAAATTAAACACTATCTCTAAAACATCAGTATGTTACAAGTTGAAGGACATACTGATGACCTTGAATCATGAGAAAAAAAGACTCAGAATTCAAATCTGTTTCAACGTAGAGGAACAAAATTTACACAAACAAATAGACACCCCCCCCAACACACACACACAACCTTTCATTGCAGTGTGACTGATTACAGCAGAACAGACTGGAACCAATCTGGTGTGCTGAGTATTAATCACTCAGTCGTGTCTGACTGTGAGGCCCCATGGACTATAGCCTGCCAGGCTCCTATGTCCATGGAATTCTTCAGGCCACAATACTGGAGTGGGTTGCCATTCCCTTCTTGAGGGGATCTTCCTGACCCAGGGATTGAACCCAGGTCTCCTGCATTGCAGGCAGATTCTTTACAATCTGAGCCACCAGGGAAGCCCAACTAAGACTTCATCAAAGAGATAACAATTGCATAAAGTACCATGATGTACATGCCCTCCCTTAAAAATGGCGTTTCCCAACAAACTGAATGCCATGGAAAATAATCACAAGAAAACAAGTGAAAATATAAAGCACAAAACTGTGCAGTAGGAATTCAATTTTGTAAATATGCACAAATGCATATTATTCACACATATAATCTCGCACACATACCCATAATTGTGATGTATTTCTGACTGTATATGAAGTAGGAGAAACTGAGCCTAAGTGGAGATTTTCCCTGAAGTAAGTATGGGTTAGCTCAGTCTCCAGACATTTATTTGTATTTTTCAATATTCTCTGAAGCTTTTGCTTTTTGGCTAAATATGCCCTTGAACATGATACAGGTGAAAGGAGAGATGACGATATTAGAAGAGATGGAATATGCTTCATGGGTAACTATACCGTAGGCTAGGTTTACGTTTCTGTGGGAGGATTAGACCACAAGATGAGGGAGCTTTTGTGAAGGACTGGGGAGCCTAAGTGACAAAGCAACCTGCCCAGTTAAGGAAAGGACCAACTGGGGTCTAGTCTTTGTTGCAAGCTATTGGGAAACTTGGAATACCAGGTGCTCACATGAGCCATTGGGGAAGAATGTCAGGGACAGACAGGGTAAGAGGAAGACCATGGGACCTGGAGGAGACATGCTCTCAAGCCAGTCACTGTCAGCACTGGACGCCCTGAAGCATCTTTGACAACTGACACACAACGATCTGAATGCACTTGTATCAAAACTCACTTGGGACCATTCGCCTTCCAAGGGACTCTCGGGAAAATTTCAGGAAAGCTGAAACTGATTTATTCAAGCAAGGCTAAAGTACCAGTGAGATCTGGGGTTAATCTGACCTAATTTATAATTATAGACCAACAAAGAGACTAAGATATATTTGATTTATGTACTTCATGGCTGAGAAAAAAATGTAGATATGGTAAAAACAGAAGACAGGGATTGAAGTTGAGGCTACAGATGTACACACACACATGCATAAATTCAAATTCACTGGAAGTACACCAAAATGATTAAGGAATGATATTTCTAAAGATGATTATGATTTTTCTTTTTTATATTTTCTGGCATTACAAAGCCCCCCGTTATGATTTCATGATGCGTGCAATTGTGCTAAGTTTCTCAGTCGTGTCCCACACTTTTACAACCCTATGGACTGCAGTCTGCCAGGCTTCTCTGTCCAGGGGATTCTGCAGGCAAGAATACTGGAGTGAGTTGCCATTCTCTCCTCCAGGGGATCTTCCCCACCCAGGGATACAACCTGCCTCTCACCTCTCCTGCAATGGCAAGTGAGTTCTTTACCACTAGAACCACCTGGGAATCTCATGATACTTCTATAATTATACAAGTAATAGGAATAAAAGCAAGAAAATATAGATTTTAGATATACTGCTAGGCAAAATAATTTCCTAATGATTCAAAGCCCCTTAAAGGGGGCTAGAAAACTCACGTCCTTTTTGGGTGATATAAATTAAATATATTGGGGGGGGGGGTGTCATTTGGCAACACTCCAATGAATAGCCATCGCCCCTGGATTCTTCTTTTCTAAGACTTAAGGTGGAGGAGACAAGATCAAGTGACCCAGGGAGGAAGGCAAATGCTGGTGGGTATGCGGACGCGGACATTTGGTGTGAAGCCTTTCTCTAGGTGAAATGGGCCAGGCCGGTTTTACCTTCGGTCCGCTCGGAGGGGCCTTTCCCGCTCTTACTGGCCGCTGTACTGTTGACCGTCTCAGATGACGTGCTCAGCTTGGTACTGGGGTCCCTCTTGGGTTTGGGGGGTGGCTGTCTCCGGGAGCCACAGCTGCTGTCGTCGTCTGTGCCCCCGACCGAATGCAGCGACTGCGACCTGACGGAGAAGCCACTGGTGCAAGGGTGGGGCAGCCGGTCCTGGGGCGCGGGCATTGTCATGAATCCCATGCGGAAATGTTTGCCCACGTAAGTTCCTTCGTGGCCTCGCCCCACTTCTCCACCTATGCTGTAAGAGAAAGACGAAAGCGGTGCCAGGTGAGCCAAGATGGGCAATGTCATGGGCACAAGTATATCTATAACTGATGCAATTCACATTTTAACTGGAGACTGGTAAAGAAACGTTTCCAACAGCGTGAACATATTCTATACTTTTGCATTCAATATGATATTAAAGCAATATGATTTGACTGTAATCAGAAATTCTGTGATATTCAGACACTCAAAAATTTAGTATTCTAAAAAAAAAAAAAAAAAAGCCCAAAACTACCACATAGAACATTTTATCTTCAATTGTCTTTCTTTACTTTCAGGCAAATCTTGTTAGATGCTTACTCCTTGGAAAAAAGTTATGATCAACCTAGACAGAACATTAAAAAACAGAAACATTACTTTGCCAACAAAGGTCCATCTAGTCAAGGCTATGGTTTTTCCAGTAGTCATGTATGGATGTGAGACTTGGACTATAAAGAAAGCTGAGTGCAGAAGAATTGATGTTTTGAACTGTGGTGCTGGAGAAGACTCTTGAGAGTCTTGGACTGCAAGGAGATTCAACCAGTCTATCCTAAAGGAGATCAGTCCTGGGTGTTCATTGGAAGGACTGATGTTGAAGCTGAAACTCCAATACTTTGACCACCTGATGCAAAGAGCTAACTCATTTGAAAAGACCCTGATGCTGGGAAAGATTGACGGCAGAAGAAGGGGACGACAGAGGATGAGCTGGTTGGATGGCATCACTGACTCAATGGACATGAGTTTGGGTAAACTCAGGAGTTCGTGATGGACAGGGAGGCCTGGCGTGCTGCAGCCCATTGGGTCGCAAAGAGTCGGATATGACTGAGCAACTGAACTGAACTGAGATCTTGTCAGTGGCTTAAAAAGGAAACAAGAATCTGTGACAATGACTCTCAGACGGCTTTTTCAGAAAAATTTTCTTGGTGTACAGTTAATTTAAAATGTTATGGTAGTTTCAGGTGTGTAGCAAAGTGAATCAATTATGCATATACATATATCCACACATTTTTAAGATTAATTTCCCGTATAGGCCATTATATTGTGTCGAGTTCCCTGTGCTGTACAATAGGTCCTTATTAGTTATCTATTTTATATATACTTGGAGAAGTAAATGCCAACCCACTCCAGTATGCCTGCCTGGAGAATTCCATGGACAGTAGAGCCTGGCAGACTGCAGTCCATGTGGTCGCAAAGAGTTGGACACGACTGAGCAATTTTCATTCACTTCACTTATATATACTAGTACATATATGTTGTAGACTGCCCTTTGACGCATGACTGAGGTCGAGGGGGCAGCAATTGAAACTCTTTTCTACTTCACAAGATCATCCCTACTTTTACCTAGTTAGCATGCAGGGAAAAACAGAACAAAGAGCAACCACAAAGGGGGATCCGTTACGAATACAAGAAGAGAGAGACAGGAAGGGGGAGGAAGTGAAGGAAGGAAGGAGGAAAGGAAGGAAGAAGAAAAAGAAAGGGTGGGAAGTACTTGCTTAAACCAGTGAAATAATGGTCAGTCTCCCTTCAGTTTCCAGAATCCTTTGATTACACTAGTAACTTCCGTTCCATCGCTCAGTCGTGTCCGACTCTATGCGACCCCGTGGACTGTAGCCTACCAGGCTTCTCCGTCCATGGGATTCTCCAGGCAAGAATACTGGAGTGGGTTACCGTTTCCTTTTCCAGGGGATCTTCCCGACCCAGGGATCGAACCCGGGTCTCCCACGTTGGAGGCAGACGCTTTAACCTCTGAGCCACCAGGGAAGCCCAACTTAGTTCTACTAATAAATTAGTAGAGCGGCCGGGAGTGGCTGGGAGGAGCTACCCCACACCCAAGCTCAGGGGCAGTGGCCAAGAGGAGCTACCCCATGTCCAAGGTAAGGAGCAGCCCTGAAGGGATACCCCACGTCCAAGGTAAGAGAAACCCAAGTTAGATGGTAGGCGCTGAGAGGGGGCATCAGAGGGCAAACAGACTGAAACCACAATCACAGACAGCTAGCCAATCTGATCACACAGACCACAGCTTGTCTAACTCAATGAAACTAAGCCATGCCATCCATGTAGGGCCACCTAAGATGGATGGGTCATGGTGGAGAGGTCTGACAGAATGTGGTCCACTGGAGAAGGGAATAGCAAACCACTTCAGTATTCTTGCCTTGAGAACCCCATGAACAGTGTGGAAAGGCAATAAGATAGGACATTGAAAGATGAACTCCCCAGGTCGGTAAGTGCCCAATATGCTACTGGAGGTCACTGGAGAAATAACTCCAGAAAGAATGAAGGGATGGAGTCAAATCAAAAACAACACCCAGCTGTGGGTGTGACTGGTGATAGAAACAAGGCCCCATGGTATAAAGAGCAATATTGCAAAGGAAGCTGGAATGTTAGGTCCCTGAATCAAGGCAAATTGGAAGTGGTCAAACAGGAGATAGCAAGAGGGAACTTCGACATTCTAGGAATCAGCAAACTAGGATGGACTGGAATGGGTGAATTTAACTCAGATGACCATTATATCTACTACTGTGAGCAAGAATCCCTTAGAAAAAATGGAGTAGCCTTCATAGTCAACAACAGAGTCTGAAATGCAGTACTTGGATGCAAGCTCAAAAATGACAGAATGATTTCTGTTCATTTCCAAGGCAAACCATTCAATATCATGGTAATTCAAGTCTACGACACGACCAGTAATGCTGAAGAAGCTGAAGTTGAATGGTTCTGTGAAACCTACAAGGCTTTTTAGAACTAACACCCCAAAAAGATGTCCTTTTCATTATAAGGGATTAGAATGCAAAAAAATAGGAAGTCAAGAGATACCTGGAGTAACAGGGAAATTTGGCCTTGGAATACAGAATGAAGCAGGGCAAAGGTTAGCAGAGTTTTGCCAAGAGAACCCACTGGTCATAGCAAACACCCTCTTCCAACAACACAGGAGAAGACTCTACACATTGACATTACCAGATGATCAACACCGAAATGAGATTGATTATATTCTTTGCAGCCAAAGATGAAGACACTCTATACAATCAGCAAAAACAAGGCGGGAGCTGACTATGACACAGATCATGAACTCCTTATTGCCAAATTCAGACTTAAATTGAAGAAAGTGGATACAACCACTAGACCATTCAGGTATGACCTAAATCAAATCCCTTATGATTATACAGTGGAAGTGAGAAATAGATTAAAAGAATTAGATCTGATAGACAGAGAGCCTGATGAACTACGGACGGAGGTTGGTGACATTGTACGGAAGATAGGGATCAAGATCATCCCCAAGAAAAAGAAATGCAAAAAAGCTAAATGGCTGTCTGAGGAGGCCTTGCAAATAGCTGTGAAAAAAAGGAAAGCAAAAAGCAAAGGAGAAAAGGAAAGATATGGAAAGATATACCCATTTGAATGCAGAGTTCCAAAGATAGCAAGGAGAGATAAGAAAGCCTTCCTCAGAGATCAATACAAAGAAATAGAGGAAAACAAGAGAATGGGAAAGACTAGAGATCAGAGATCTCTTCAAGAAAATTAGAGATACCAAGGGGATATTTCACGAAAAGATGGGCTCAATAAAGGACAGAATTCGTATGGACCTAACAGAAGCAGAAGATATTAAGGAGAGGTGGCAAGAATACACAGAACTCTACAAAAAAGATCTTCATGCCCCAGATAATCATGATGGTGTGATCACTCAGCTAGAGCCAGACATCCTGGGATGTGAAGTCAAGTGGGCCTTAGGAAGTATCACTATGAACAAAACAAGTGGAGGTGATGGAATTCCAGTTGAACTATTTCAAATCCTGAAAGATGATGCTGTGAAAGTGCTGCACTCAATATGCCAGAAAACTTGGAAAACTCAGCAGTGGCCACAGGACTGGAAAAGGTCAGTTTTCATTCCAATCCCAAAGAAAAGCAATGCAGAAGAATGCTCAAACTATCACACAATTGCACTCATCTCACAAGTTAGTAAAGTAATTCTCAAAATTCTCTAAGGCAGGCTTCAGCAAACATAAACCATGAACTTCCAGCTGTTCAGGCTGGTTTTAGAAAAGGCAGAGGAACCAGAGATCAAATTGCCAACATCCACTGGATCATCGAAAAAGCAAGAGAGTTCCAGAAAAACATCTATTTCTGCTTTTTGAGTATGCCAAAACCTTTGACTGTGTGTGTCACAATAAACTGTGGAAAATTCTTCAAGAGATGGGAAAACCAGACCACATGACCTGCCTCTTGAGAAAGTTGTATGCAGGTCAGGAAGCAACAGTTAGAACTGGACGTGGAACAACTGTCTTCTTCCAAATAGGAAATGGGGTACGTCAAGGCTGTACATTGTCACCCTGCTTATTTAACTTATATGCAGAGTACATCATGAGAAACACTGGGCTGGAAGAAGCACAAGCTGGAATCAAGATTTCCAGGAGAAATATCAATAACCTCAGATATGCAGATGACACCACCCTTATGGCAGAAAGTGATGAAGAACTAAAGAGCCTCTTGATGAAAGTGAAAAAGGAGAGTGAAACAGTTGGCTTAAAGCTCCACATTCAGAAAACTAAGATCCTGGCATCCGGTCCCATCACTTCATGGCAAATAGATGGGGAAACAGTGGCTGATTTTATTTTTGGGGGCTCCAAAATCACTACAGATGGTGATTGCAGCAATGAAATTAAAAGACACTTACTCCTTGGAAGGAAAGTTACGACCAACGTAGACAGCATATTAAAAAGCAGAGACATTACTTTGTCACCAAGGTCCATCTAGCCAAGGCTATGGTTTTTCCAGTGGTCACGTATGGATGTGAGACTTGGACTAAAAAGAAAGCTGAGCACAGAAGAATTGATGCTTTTGAGCTGTGGTGTTGGGGAAGACTCTTAAGAATCCCTTGGACTGCAAGGAGATCCAACCAGTCCATCCTAAAGGAGATCAGTCCTGGGTGTTTATTGGAAGGACTGATGTTGAAGCTGAAACTCCAATACTTTGGCCCCTGATGCGAAGAGCTGACTCATTTGAGAAAACCCTGATGCTGGGAAAGATTGAGGGCAGGTATAGAAGGGGACGACAGAGGATGAGATGGTTAGATGGCATCACCGACCAAATGAACATTGGTTTGGATGGGCTCCAGGAGTTGGTGATGGACAAGGTGGCTTGTTGTGCTGTGGTTCATGGGGTCGCAAAGAGTCAGACAGGACTGAGTGACTGAACTGAACTAATAAATTAGCCACACTGAATAAAATAAAGGGATGAAGTTGAAATCTCATCCAATTCTGGAACAGTTCTAAATACTTCATAAACATCCGAAGTATGAAAGGTATCCAAATGTTAGTTCCTAAGTTTTACATAGGAATGTTTGAACAAAAAATTTAAAATATATAAGAAATCTCTCTGTTTGAAGCTCAACTCATCATAGAGAAAATAACCTGCCGGGAGCCAGCGAGGGAAATCCTACCCATGGCAAAGGTCAACTGGGGAAGAGGCCTGACGGGCAAAGGCTAATCAGGGCTCGAGGAACCCCCTGGACTTACCTGAGCATCTACCCCAAAGAAAACTGGAGTCTGACTGCTTTACTATCTTACGCCTCTTACCAAGTCCTCTAATACTTACAGGGGCTTCCCCCCAACCACCTTTCTCTGAAAACATTAATTCAGAGCTGTAGTTTAAAAGTTCTCCTCGGCTTAATAGGAGTGTTCCAATCCAAGCCCCTCTGATAGCTTTCTAACTTGCATGACAAGTTTGTCCGGGCTCCTAAAATACAGGAATCTGTTGAAGAAGTTAAAATCACTAGAATAGTACTAGAAAAGATTTCATTGTTAAATCAATGCTTGCTGCAGTTTCCTCTATCTATTGTATTCTTGGAAATATATTAATCCTTTGATTTAACCACATCAGATCTTAAGCTAATAAATTCCTTTCTTGCAGCTCACTACACCGGTGCCTTATAGGAATGTAACTTTGTTATGTGTCTACCACCTAACTTTAGGAAAGTCACCTTAAAAGAAAAGTCTTTTACTTGCTAACTAACCTATTGTCAGGAGAGAGGGCCATAAAACTGTTAGCAGGCCCCCTGGCCAGAAGATGATGTAAATCACCTAAAACTTTTATCACACAAAAATAAGCCCTGATCCTGATAAGGGTCAAGACTGCTGACCCCACGCGATTTTGGTGTGAATCTATACCTCCCTTTCTCTGTTTCTTATGCGCATAACTTAGGGTATAAAAGCAGCACTGGAAAATAAAGTTTTGGGCCTTGCTCACTGAAGCTTGGTCTCCCCATGTCGTTCTTTCTCTTTTTCCATCCTTTTCTCTATTCTCCTTTTTCTGGTTGAGATCCTTGGAGCACTGGGCCCTCTGAGTTTACTTATCTGCCTGGGCTTCTAAGACCCACTCGAGGGGGTGCCCTGGTGGGGTGCCTCAAGTGATTCGAGAGGGCGCCTGCGGCCTACGTAAACAGAGCAAGCCCCGTGCTGGGGTTTTATTGGTTTCCAGCGTAAACCAAGGAATCATCAGCCCCTGTCTCTCTCTCTCTTTCTCTCTCTCTCTCTGACGCCGACGCCGTTCATCCCGAGGATACCCTGGGTCATATCGGGGCTGGACCCCGATAATAACCCTTAGGCCTTTTTCTATGCTATTAAGTAATGTTGACTCTTTTATGAATAAAAAGGACATAAATGTCAATGTGAATTTTTAAAAGATGTTTTTCTAGAGTTTTCCCCATTTATGCTCATTCATCAATAGAGGGAATAAAATGAAGTATTGTTAGAAATATTTGATATTCTTAGACATGTATGAGGTATAAAAAGTATCCTTGAGAATATGAATTTTGGAAGCCTCCTGAATCTACCTTTCCAAACATAAGTTTATTTATGCCTTTTAAAAATTTATTTCTTTAAATTTCATTTATTTGTTCATTTATTCTGGCTGTGCCATGCAGCATGCAGAATCTTATTTCTCTCACCAGGAATCGAGCCCCTGTCCCTCGCAGTGGAAGTTGGAGTCTTAACCACTGGATCACCAGGGAAGTCCTAATTTTAATTTTAGTTGTCTCTTCATTGTATCTTTCATGACTCTAAGGTTTGTCATACATTTTAATTCCAGTAGGAACAATAATGGTAAATGAGCCTTTTTTCCATCTTCAGTGAAGCAGTTATGACAGTTATATGACCCTTGAGAATAGAGCCAGAAAGGATTCAACTAGTGCATGTGACTCTGATTCTGGCATTTAATTCTGATCACAATTTGCTATTCAGTCAAAAATGTTTTTTATATTTATTTCATATTTTTCTGAGTATTTTGAGTTGATGGACTCTAGACACACTGTCTTTGCAAAACAAAATAAAGGAATGTCAGTGTACTGTCCAGAGAAGTTGATATCTACAAACATGAATGAAATCAAGCAAATGACTAGGTGGAAGTTTTCACATCGTAGTGATCAGTCTCCTAAATCCATTCAGTGTCATCATGCATTTCACTTTCTGTGCTTTCTTCTAGAACATCAGTCAAAAAATAAGCAAGAATAAATTCAAATGGAACAGTTTGTCAAAAATCAGTAAAAATTTAAGGCAGAAGTGGTAGAGGGTGGATCAGGGTGTGATGGAATGGGAAGGTTTGTCATTGGTTTGTGATGATTGTGACCTTAATCTTTCTCATGGAAGATGAAACATTTGATCTCATCTAACTTTGCCTCAGTCATTCTATGCGTCTTTTCCTTACTTCCACTGCCATATCACTGAACAAAAGGTACTTTGAGGATTTATTTAGACAGTCATTCCCAGGAACATATCCACGTGAGGGGATTTATGCATGTGTTAATGCACACAGGCATTTATGAGAGTATAATTGTATCAGGAATTATTGTATGTAGGAATAATTGTATCAGCAATTTCTCTGTTACTTTTGACCTAAATAGCTCAAAACCTAAATACGTACCTTTCCCAGACAGATAATTAGCTCTGCTGCTTCATTTCAAAATTACCTTTTTCAGCATAATACAGTTTTCTCTAACTCTCTACCCTTTTGCTCATGTATGTCATGTATACACACATAGACACACATGCATACACACAAATACACATACACACTAACAACTTTTCCAAAGAGAAACCCAGTGTATGCTTTACACAATGGTAGGTCTCAGGTCACATTTCATTTGACCAGGCTGTAAATGCAGGATGAAGATATGGGGCTAAGATAAGTCTGATAGAAAGGCCATTATCCAAGGCTAAAGTTGAGCAATAAAAGTTATGGTACATTTAGGTTCAAGAGACCGGCAAAGACAATTAGTCTAAAGCAAATTGAAGACTATGGAATATAACATACAACTAACTCCTGAATGTATGAGAGGACTATGTGTAGTTTTTAAGATATGCAAATCTCTGGACCCATACTAATGACAACTACTGAGTAATATTTGTTGAATCAGTATCTCTGTAGCCAATGAACCAAATTCTGTAGCCAATAATTTCTTAAAAACTATATCCAGATGTCTCTGATGTAGTCAATCTGAAGACCCCCAGCAATATTAAGAACAATACTTAGAGATATTTATAATAGATGTCTGTTAGTTAGAAACAGGGAGGGAGACACAGGTATTAGAAATCAAGCAAAGGTGACTTGCCAGAGACCAGGGAAAATATCACAGATAAGACAAGGTACCATGCGTTAGTAAGATCTCGTTAGGTTATCCTGAAGTAACAAATAATCCCCAATTCTTAGTCATTTTTAACTAAGTTATTTTTAACAACACAGGTTTATTTTTTGCTTGTATTCTTTGGGTTGGCTGTGCATCAGCTGTGGCTCTACTCCACATGTCTTCTTCATTCTAGGAACTAACCCCTACTGGGATATGTTCTCATGGCAGAAAGAGAAAAACACTCACTGAACCACACAGTTGGCCTCCAAAATCACTGCAGATGATGACTGCAGCCATGAAATTAAGACACTTGCTCCTTGGAAGAAAAGTTATGACCAACCTAGGCAGCATATTGCAAAACAGAGACATTACTTTGCCAACAAAGGCCCATCTAGTCAGAGCTATGGTTTTTCCAGTAGTCATGTATGGATGTGAGAGTTGGACTCTAAAGAATGCTGAGTGCCAAAAAAATTGATGTTTTTTTAACTGTGGTGTTGGAGAAGACTCTTGAGAGTCCCTTGGACTGCAAGGAGATCAAACCAGTCCATCCTAAAGGAAATCAGTCCTGAATATTCCTTGGAAGGACTGATGTTGAAACTGAAACTCCAATACTTTGGCCACCTGATGCGAAGAACTGACTCATTGGAAAAGAGTCTGAAGCTAGGGAAGAGTGAAGGCGGGAGGAGAAGGGGACGACAGAGGATGAGATGGTTGGATGGCATCACCGACTGGATGGACATGAGTTTGAGTAAACTCTGGGAGTTGGTGATGGACAGAGAGGCCTGGCATTCATGGGGCTGCAGAGTCGGACACAACTGAGCGGCTGAACTGAACTGAACCACACAGTGTCTCTCAAAGCTTCTGCTCAGATGGGGTATATATCATGAACTCACATTCATTGGCTAAAAGCACTTATGGACAAGCTTGATGTTGATGGGGTGAGGACTGAATCTCCACAACAGAAAAACACTGCAAATTATGTGACCATACATGGGGACGTATAATCCTCTCCGAGGTAGAGGGCCAAGCACTGGTACAGCACCTGTGGTATATGCCTCTGAGATCTGTCTTCAAGAGGAGACTTGACGTTAGGAATTAAGGTAGCTGACAACCAGCAACCCATTGAGGGATTTTGTGCTTCTTACCCCCATAACTCTGGTCTTTACTGAGTTAGAAGTTCTGGTTTTCAAAGAAGGCACTCTTTCTAGACGACACAGTAAGGATCTCATGGAACATCAAAGCTGCCTCCTAAGTAATTTGAGCTCTCTTTGTATACTGGCCAGCAGGCGAGAAGACAAGGTATCCATTATGGAAGAGGTCATGGACCCTAATCAATAGGAGAAGGTGCACCTACTCTTACAAGACAGGGCAGAGAGAAAAATGTGTGGGACATCCTTGAATACTCCCTTGCCCAGTATGGCTTTGAAAGGTCACATGCAGCAACCTAGCAAGAGAAGGTTTTGTTTACCAGACATCCCAACCTCTCATTAAATTAGTCTCACTACTAAGTGAGTGACAGAGACCAGCAAAGGTATTAGCTGAGTGTGAGAGTGAGGTGAATTTAGAATAAGTGTGGGAGGAGGGAGATAATGAGAATTAATTGCAGCCCCTATATGAAATGAGTGGGGTTCCCAGGTGGCACTAGTAGTAAAGAACCTACTGGAGGAGGAGACATAAGAGACCCAGGTTCGATCCCTGAGTTGGGAAGATCCCCTGGAAGGCATGGCAACCTATTCTAGTATTCTTGCCTAGAAATTCCCATAAACAGAGGAGCCTGGCAGGCTACAGTCCATAGGGTTGCAAAGAGTTGGACATGACTTAAGTGACTTGGCATGCATTTGAACTGGAGGGAAGGGGCCTATAGCTGATCATACCAACTGTTCCTTTGTAAGTTTCCCCTAAGGAAGTGTCCAATGGGAGCCGTGAAAGAGCTCGTCTCCAGATCTGCAGAAGAGCATCTGCTGAGCATAAGGGCTCAATTGTGGCAGCCATAAAATTTCTCCATGGACAGTGGTGAGCTGCCAGCCACCAGCCACAGAGTCTTCAAATCGGCTGCAGCATTTAGGTCAAGGCCACTCTGCCCATGGAAAGCTCTTGGCTAATGGTTGAGCATGTTGAGGTATGAGACTTGGCTATTTCTGCCTAGTGTGGGAGTCCTTGTGTCTGAGTTCTCCCATAGGACTCGCTGAGCCTGCCCCATAGGTGCATAGGTGCGTGATCTGAGGCTCTTCCTATCCAGTTATCTTTCCTTGCTCCTCTCCTCCCACAGGTGTGATGCTACACTGTGGCTTGAGGCCTTCCTGCCTTTTCCTGTTCCCTTCTTCTCTCAGGCATCCTCCTCAATAAATCTCTTATTCTAAATTCCATCTATCTTGGTGCCTGCATCCTGGAGGGCATGAACTGACATACTTGGGAACAATCATATAATCTCTGACATTTGGAAACCAATGAAGGAGGAAGGAGAAAGCCTAAAAACAGAAGTGAGACCCCAGAAATAAGAAATGCATGTGAAAACAGGGCAGACTCTTGCCTCAGACTGAGCATTTAAATGCTGGTTAGGGAAGTAAGAACCAACTCCAATACCAGAATACTTGGCTTGAAGTGAAAGTTATGTGGGCTGAAGAAGGCAGAGTCTTTTTGCAGTGAGACTCTAGTGCTCAAGATAGACTAGGCCTGACACATCTCATGTTATAAAAATACAAATAAGTTTCATAACCCTGAATTTAAACAAGTACACTTTTCTCACTCAATGAAGGTGATGGTGCGAGATCTAATTGTGTGTTGGTTAGTTTTTCTATTATAAAATAATTAATAATTAAATAAAGCACTACTTAAATCAATGGAGGTTGTTTTCCTGGAAGTTATGGATAAAATATTTGCATACTTCTCCAAACAAGTTATTGGCTTATGAACAGGCTGGACATGTGCTCTGGAATCACTGAGTTGTGGTTTCTATCCTCAGCTCCATCATTTAGCACCTCTCCTTAGGCTACTGATCCCAAAGACTATTTCCTTAAGAGATAGATAGTAGTACTGGCCCCATGGAATTATTATCAAGTTAACCTGAAATGCTACACTGAAGCATTTACCACATAGTCTGACATATAATAAGCTTCCCTGGGAGCTCAGCTGGTAAAACATCTGCCCTCAATGCAGGAGATTCCAGTTCAATTCCTGGGTCGGGAAGCTCCCCTGGAGAAGGGATAGGCTATCCACTCCAATGTTCTTGGGCTTCCCTCATGGTTCAGACAGTAAAGAATCCTCTTGCAATGTGGGAAACCTGGGTTCAATTCTTGTGTTGGAAGATCCCCTGGAGGAGGGCATGGCAACCCACTCCAATATTCTTGCCTGGAGAATCCCCATGGACAGAGAAGCCTGGCAGGATATAGTCTACGGGGTTGTAAAGAGTCAGACACAAAGGAGTGACTAAGCACAGCACTGACATATAATACCCAGTCAATAATTTTAGCTTTGCAATTCCTTCTTTTGAGTCCAATCCTCCAGAATTTTGTTTATGGGATCATCATTTGCAGTGTTAGCCTACATCTCTAAAAAGTGTATGGTACCACATAACCTCAACAAAACTTCACACAAAGTCAAAACAGAATCTTACATTTAACTCAAAATAATCTAGCCTTTTTCTTCAATACTTTGCTTCGATTTTTTGAAGTACCTGTTGATCAAGACTGACAAAGAAAGGTACAAAACAGAAACTTTAAAACTGCTTTGATAACACTGTTCAACAAAGATTGTTACTTGTCTTGCTGTTTTCTTGAAAATCCATCAGCATTAATATTTTTTTATCTCCTTCCGAGAAATGACTCTTTTCAGAGATGAAACACAACCTCTGAGAAGGGTGAGCTGCCAAGGTGAGATGTCAACTCTAAGAGTGACAGAGGTATTGCTTCTCTGTGTAGTTTTGAAGCAAACATGCCAATATCTCATAGTAGAGTCTTCCTGGGAAGACTGGAAAAAAATAGAACCCTAGTTCATATGTTTCCTCTTTCAAGCATATCTAGGAAGTTGGGATGCAAACTCAAGGGTTACCTAAGAGTTTGCTTGCTTGAATTTTTTTTTTGGGGGGGGAGTAACAGTTTTGTGAAAAGTGTTGTAGTAAAGAGTTAGTTGCTCAGTGGTGTCTGACTCTTTGTGATCCTATGGACTATAGCCCTCCAGACTCCTCTGTTCATGGAATTCTCCAGGGGATCTTCCTGACCCAGGGTGCTGGTGGCTCAGATGGTAAGAAATATGCCAGCAATGCAGGAGACACGGGTTTGATCCCTGGATTGGGAAGTTGGGAAGATCCCCTAGAAAAGGGAATGCTTACCCACTCCAGTATTCTTGCCTGGAGAATTCTATGGACAGAGGAGCCTGGGGCAGGGGGGCGGGGGGTGGGTAGCTACAGTCCATAGGGTCACAAAGAGTCAAACAGTCCTGTGAAGATAAGCTCAAAAATCCATCTCTGACCCTGATGCACGATCCAGTGTATTTTTACCTTTGCAAAATTCTGAACCACCTGGAATTTTTTCTGTTGATTTTTTAAGATGATCTTATCATATTAGGGAGAAGGAAAATTAAATCATAAAATAAATGGCGAAAGTCTGAAAGGGAAATGAAGACTGTATCTTTAAAGGAGATGATAAAACTTACCTGTGGGCAAGTTGACCACTGTTATCTGCTAACTATTCAAATCTCTCATGTTAGGCATTTTACAATGAATGAATAGAAGGAAATTAATATTTTATTCAATAAAATAATTACTTAAAAAGTTTGTATTTGATGCTGTCTTCCTTTTACTTACTCCACAGCTACATGGGGCCGAAAGCTAATGACCCTCTGCTGCCCCATGAATCCCCACTATCCCACTTGCCAGAGGGCTCCTGCTCTAGAACTTGTCATTCGCCCCCTCAGCAATGGCCTCTTGTAGGCATCGTTTCCCACTAAAACAACCTGACCATATGAAAAATTAGAAATAGAAAGAACCAAGAGATTGGTATATTTTTTCCTCTTTTGACAGCAATATGCCCCAACCCATAGTTAGACTTTTAAGAGAGAGCATGATTGATTACATTTTCTACAATTTTTGATGGATGGAAATTGTCATACAATTCATCTTCACACTTCTATTAGTCCTTGATGAGTACAAGAGGCTCTTCACATTCACTCATCTCAAGCTTCATGCAGGCAAGACTCTTGTCTTCTTGCTCACTGCTACAAACACTATCGTATTACAAGTGCTCAAACATTCATGTTTTATGAAGGAAAATGTGAAGAAAGGAAGTAAGTCCACTCTGGGGTGAGAGGGGGATGGCTTAGAGGATTTCCTGAACATGTGTCATCTGTGCCTCCCTGGGATTCTTTCTCTCTGCTCCTGGCAATGGTAACTCCTTGTGGAGATCAGTCTTCTTCCTCGCAGTCTAACATGTTACTCAGCCAATCAACCGCTAGATCCCTGTGGCCACTGTGACTGTTGTAGAGCCTGGAAAATTCCTCAAGTTGGTTGAACTACAGTAAACCCAGGTACTGTGTAGCAGCTCAAACGTGCCTCAACCCTCTTGCCGGTACAAAGGGAGACTAGTGGAACCAGGTCTGAGGTATTGCAGACCTGGATCTAGATATGTCTGCAGCTAGATCGAGTGGCTAAGTGGTAAAGAATCTCCCTGCCGATGCACGAGACACAGGTTTGATCCTTGGGTTGGGAAGATCCCCTGGAGGAAGAAATGGCAACCCACTCCAGTTTTCTTGTCTGGAAAATCCCATGGACAGAGGAACTGGCGGGCTACAGTTCATGGGGTCGCAAAGAGTCAGACATGACTGAGCACACACACACACACAGAGGTCGGGTGTAAGACCAATTTTGGACAAAATGGTGTTAGAATGAGTTTCAGTGTCCATCTAGTATCTTCTCTGTTACATTCATCCTGATGTTGACCCTTTCTCCTGTAGAATTACTAGTTTAAGGTCTACAGTTCATGGGGTCGCAAAGAATCAGATACAACTGACCACATATGTCAATCCTAGGACTCATCAGTCTTGTCAAATACTAAATTCCCTTTTGTTAAAGCCCAGTATAGTTGGGTTTTCTGGCACTTACATTGTAATGCAGTTCTAAATGAACCATCACAATGCAGCAATTACTAAATAAATGTTAGTGGGGGCTAACATCTCAGAAATGTAGTTGCTATTAGGAAAGGACCAGGAATGACACAAGGCAGGAAATTAATGTGTCATTTTTATTTGTTGCTTGAAAATACCCTTTCTATTTAACAATATAAGTGGAAGTAGTTAACTACTGAATATGTTTGCACCAAATGTATGTTTTTACTCATGCAGTACACTTTGATGTGGAAACTGGGCTCCAGTAACATCAAACTGTGCTCATATTTTCTTCCAAATTGTTCACTCACCATTACCATTAATGTCTTCCCTGAGCCCAAGTTGCTTGTTCAGAGCCATAACATGTGGATTTCTTGCCTTAGGCTCAAACAGTCATTTTCACCACTTCATATCCTCAGTGATATCTGTTTCCTACTTTTGTGCTACTAATATCTTAACTCTCTCACATTTTTTTCCAGACATCAATTTCCTGTGTCTAGCTGTTTATTGATGCTTCTTGGGTCTTAAGGTCAAGTGTTAAAAATGGGATCATTACATATCTTTTTATTACCTGCTGTGGTGACTTATAATAGCAAAACAAAACAATGGCAAACAAAGAAACCTGTCCCAAAAAGACAGGAAGAAGTTTCTATTAACTTCAGATATTATATTTAAAACCAATATACTTAAGCAACAACTGTATTATTTCTTCTTACTAAAAGATATTTTAACTCTGCCTAAAATTTCGTATCTCGAAAAGAATATTAAATGTGTAATCAACCATTGACTAGCTATCTAATTTTAGATGGGTGAAACATACTTTCTGAACCTCCATTACCTTTATCTTTAGGGAGGTATGAAATACTTTCCAGAGTTATTATAAGTTAAAAAAGATCAAATATGTCAAAGACACCTAGCAAGTTACCCTGTATAAGTCAAGTACATTTCCACTATTTGGCACCATAAAAGAAAAAACACTTTAAGGGTAAAAATACATTTTGCTTATTTCTCTAAGGGGGCTTTGGCTCATCAGGCAATATACTCCCAAGACCAAATTGGGGGGAAGGGGAAGATCCTGCTTGAAAATGGAAAAGTAATAAAAATAAATAATTTATATTTTCTGTCATAATTATAAGTGGCTATCATACAGAATTGAGCAGATCTTTAGAATGGATTTTATGGTTATTTCTGTAAAAAATATGATAGCTTAAGATTTTTATGAAAGTTAGGGCTTAAGGTAGTCATGGCAAGTGAGTTATGCTTGAAAAACAAATATGTCATTATTTATCATAAGTGCTTATTGCCAGGAGTTTGAAGGTGATATTATGGCCCATTGATTGGTCACAAAGTGAAGAACTTAGAATGGGGGGGTAGAGATTTTTTTTAAACTTTATCAACGTTCTTATTATTCACTTCTGAGGCTAAAAAGACAGAACTGAAATCTAATGCTTATTAAAGGCATAACAAATTCTATGGAACATCTTTAAGAGACTTATTTCTACTTGAAACATGACAAGTGCTTTTAAGATTAACATATGCTATTATCTATGGTACTTTGAAATCTAAAATTAAAACAGTCCTTATTCCTATACACAAATAAGACTTCTCTATTCTTAAGGTGCCATGGCTTGAATAAGAGTGTATGGAAAATTCAAACCAAATAATGATATTCAGATTCAACTTAGAATATAGTTTACAGAAGTTCACAACGTGGGAGATCTTTTCCAAAAATTCAACTGAAGAAGGGGAGGTTCTGGAAGATATATGTTTTATTTGTATCTTTAAAACTAACATAAGCTTTGAATCTGGTTTGAGAACATGCCAAGTTTTTACAAATGAGTTTAGCTAACCATATGTGGCTCATTTCTCAATCTAGAAGTAGAGGCTAGAAATATAGAATGTTAACATATAATGGCCTTGGGCTTCCTGGGCATAAGACTAACATAATGCCAGTTTAAAGTATAAGGATAAGTTTGGTTTCCGAAAGGTATCATTTTTATGGAGGAAGGAAAAATTGTATGTGTTGAGCCACTTAATTCATTGACACATTATTTATTCATGAATATCTGAGTGCCTACCCTTGGCTGGGCAGTGACCAGAGAGGAGAGGTCCCTGTTCTCAGGGCATCACAGGCTACTGAACCAGCATGATTTCAGCCCCATGTGATCAGATGTTCTTTCAGGGGAAGTACGAGGCAGGTGCAATGGAAGCACAAGTCCTGGGGCCTCAACCATGGCTGAAGGTCTGGGAAGTCCCTTGGGAAGAAGTGACTCTCCAGGCAGGCAGAGCATGAGTAAGACACAGACAAGGGATAGCAGTGGAGAGAAGAGAATGTGTGTACTGAGAGCTGAAATCAAGAGAAAGTGAAAAATTACGGAGGTATTTGGGCAGAACTTCACTGGACCTGTTAGTCCCATATTTCAATGAATGGAACTGTCCTTGGCTCAAAAAGGAAACCCAGTAAGTATTTATTAGCGAAATGAATGGAGTAATATGTGTATGATTGGGCATAGTTCAAGAATAACTCCCAGATTTCTTAAGCACACTTAATAATATTCTGCTCTATGTGCTTCCCAGGTATTACGAGTGGTAAAGAACCTGCCACCAACGCAGGAGACATAGAGATGTGGGTTTGATTCCTGGGTTGGGAAGATCCCCTGTAGAAGGGCATGGCAACCCACTCCAGTATTCTTGCCTGGAGAATCCCATGGACAGAGGAGCCTGGCAGGCAGGCTACAGTCAATGAGGTCTCAGACACAACTGAAGCGACTTAGCACACACATTTTGCTCTATTTCTTCCTTTGTTTCAGTGGCCATTTTCTAGTTTATGATGGAGAAAGTAAAAATCTGTGAATATTCACACGCTATTAATTCTTGTCCCTGTTATAAGAGTAATCTGAAGGCAGGGATCAGTTTAATTCCCTCCTCTCCATTTCCCCTGGCCTGCTTGGTTTTAGGTGCTCATCAATTCTGGGCTAAATTAATGCAATTGCCTCTTAGCGGATCTTTCTCCACGGTGCTGCCGGATTTATCCTTGTAAATGCAGATTTGCTCATGCCACTCCCTAAATTAAAACCCTGTGAGAGCTTTTCCATGTCTTCAGACTAAAAATCCAAACTTTTATGTGACACTCAAGGTTTTTTCAGATTTCGATTCTATACCAAATCTCATCTGCCATGTTTTCTCCCCTTGACCTTAAAATCACCCGAATACAAGGTGTTCCCGCCTTAACTTTGTTCCAGATGGTTGATCCAGGGATAGAATTCAAGAGTGACTATGTGACAAAGGGTGGCAATGACTTTTGAGGACACAGGCAGGTTAAATTGTGATCTCAGCCAGCAGTCACACTGCTCTCTCTGCTTGAGCTTCTACCTTTGGCTAAATCATGTTTAAAGACGTAATTCAAGAACTTCCCTGGCCATCCAGTGGTTAGGACTCAGTACTTCCACTGCAGGGGGCGCAATTTCGTTCCCTGGTCAAGGAACTAAGATCCCATACACCATGTAGCCAAAAAGAAAAAAAAAAAGCAATCCAGAGGTGGTTTTTTTGAGGAAGGTTTATATTATATCTGTGCTCCGTTACTCAGCCATGTCCGGCTCTTTGTGACTCCATGGACTGTAGTCTGCCAGGCTCCTTTGTATTAAGAGCCAGTCTTTTCAAGTTTGATCGCCACGCCTCTCTGGCTGACAGAAGGCTCTGTCCTTCTCCATATCAGAGTGCCTCCTTCAAGATACTCTACAGTTGTCATTTGTGAGTTGATCGCTTCTCGCCTGTGGGCTACGTGAGGGACAGACCATGAATTATTTGCAGCAAGTGGAAAGTTAAGTGGAGATAATGGAAGGGCGGGAAAGATATGATCTATGAAAAATTGTTTGATATTTTCAGAGTCTTTCTTTTTAAAAACTCTTTTGACTTGAGCATTTTCGAACTATCATTAGAAAGCAAAGTTTTCCAGGACATTGTGGAACTCAAGTATCCAATAATTATTTTCACTGTTCAAACAAAACAAAGGTTTCTAATAGTCACCTGTCATACTGTGTATAGACCCTCTGGATACCTGAAATGATGCAGTGGAAGTTTAGAGAACTAATTTTTATTTAACCAATCCCTGGGTTACATAGAATTCTTATTCTTTGTAAAACATTTTGACTAACAGCCACAGCACTCTGAATGTCCCTGGCCTTGATGCTGTGAAGACTGAATTGTATGCACAATCAGTTAACTTTGCCCTCATAACTGCTTATGTCAATTGTATTTGTTTCTGTAACTATACTACCAAATAGTATATAAACCAAAGAAATGTGAGTTTGAACAATTAGTGAGAGTTTCTCCAAAAACTTTGTTGAGAAACTATGTCAATGGTTTTTATGATACTCAATATAAGGAGTTTTCTGAAAAAAAAAAAAAAATAGTGTTATTGGATGTGGTGAGATTATGGTAAATTTGTTAAATCTAAAAGGAGTCTGAACTGTGTTTATTTGTTTGTTTTTCCAAAAGTCTTTAAATCTGGACTCAGCTTTAAAGAAACAAAAACTAAATTAAAAAGTGAAAACTAATAGATGCATTTTGTGCATAAAGATTATATGGAAATCCAATTAGGGAAAGCACACACAAATCAAAGACTGTATTTCAAAATTTAGGAAACAGTGTCTATTTACTTTACATTTGAAAGAGTTTTATATGGGTTTATGTGTTCCTTTTTTAAAAATATTGTTCCAATTTTTCAATATTTTGATTAATCAGTCCCAATCATACTAGATCTAGATCTTCTATATTTATATTCTATTAAAAAATCATCAAGCAAATAGCCTGGCATACAGTAGTTTAGATAAAGCTCAAAAAATGTTGATTTCCTTCCTCCCTACAAAAAAAAAATCTCACAAAATTATCCACTAAAGACTCAAAGATAATTGATTCAAAGAGAGTTGTTTTGGAGATAGCCATTGACCTACAGGAAGTTAAATTTTTATTCAGGTAGAACTGTGTACAGTCGATTACACAGTCAATAAAATAATGTAAAAGGTTAATTTACTCATAGAAAATTATTTGAACAATTACATTCTTGAAGGCACTTTGGAAATGGCTCTGGAGGTAGAACATATTTTCCTAGTGGTGATGACATACAAAGGATTGCCCTGAATTCAGGAAAGTGAAAATTCGCTCAGTCATGTCCAGCTCTTTGTGACCCCATGGACTATACAGTGCATGGAATTCTCCAAGCCAGAATACTGGAGTGGGTAGCCGTTCCCTTCTCCAGGGGACTTTCCCAACCCGGGAATCGAACCCAGGTCTCTCACATTGCAGGCGGATTCTTTACCAGCTGAGCTACCAGGGAAGTCCAAGACTACTAGAGTGGGTAGCCTATCCCTTCTCTAGCAGATCTTCCCGACCAAGGAATCAAACCAACCAGAGTCTCCTGCATTGCAGCTGGTTTCTTTATCAACTAAGCTACCAGGGAAGCCCAAGAACTGGACAATTCAAGAAAGCAGCAGATGTCAAGCTCTTCAGTACCATTTCAAGATATTTTCTCTTCTGAGAAGGTACAAATCAGCATTTGAGTACCTAATGACTTTCCCAGCCCAAACCATTATTCATGACATCACATTAGATGCTGACATCACCACTGAAAGTTTCTGCTATTGTTTTTTATTCAAAACTAGCAAAACATGTATCACATTTTGGCGAGTCTGTATTATCCATAATATTGGCAAAAAGGAATTTGTACAGTGCAAAGTTATTTTTTGCATGATTTTACACCCCCAAAATAATTTTTCCTTGAATCTGTAAAGTTCTCAAGTACAAAACCACCTACCTATTCACTGAACTTCTACAAGCGATGTGATACAATTTGCCAAGAAAAATCAGGGAACCAGAATAAAAAAGCTGTAGTGTCAGCTCTGTCTTAAATATAAGGACATAAGGCATTCACCTTTTCCAATCACTTGAAATATACTCTTTTGTCAGTAATGGCATCTTAAAATTTAATGGAATGATGCTCTAAATGTTTTGGGCAAAAGGAAACTTCAAAAGCATTATGGAAAGTACCTACAAATGCAGAGTATTTGAACACAGTGAAGTATTACTTGCAAACTGTTTTGCTCAGGTCTCAGAAATATTGTGCAGTTTAAATAGAGCTATGAGGCTGAAAGGGAATAATACACTTCAGAAAGTTTAAGTTCTAGAATAATTGTGAAAAATGAGCTGCCAGTGAATAGAAAGATATCGCTCTTTCATCTTCTGTATCAAACCAATAATCATCATGTCTTCCTAAATAACATTTTCAAATTATCCAAATACAATTAAGTTTATCTTCCCTAAATGTTTAGATAATATTATACTGACAAATGGTTCATGGCATAATGACTGTTTAGGACACCTCGTGTATGTTACGTTGTGTGTGTTCGTCGCTCAGTTGTGTCTGTCTCTTTGCGACCCCATGGACTGTAGCCCACCAGGCTTCTCTGTCCATGGAATTCTCCAGGCAAGAATACTGGGGTGGATTGCCATTCCCTTCTCCACTTCCCTAAAGGTTAAGATAATATTATACTGACAAATGGTACACGGCATAATGACTGATTAGGCCACCCCGGTTTTGGTAAATCCAAGCCCAGGCCCTCAGTAGAGCTCACCTCAAAGTCTCTTTCACTGAGAAGATTGTTACCCTCTAATGAGGAGACCCTTGCTTCTTCATCTGTGATTCTCTTCACATCATTAGCTATATACTCTTCCTCTGGTTTTCTAACTCAATCTCTCTCATAGGGTTTTCTGACATACATTCATTCTTCTTCTGCATTCTCTGCTGGCTAAATCTCATCGACAATCCAGAAGATTCCAGGCTCCCCTTTCTTCCAGGTTCCCCTTTCTTTAGAAACACTTTCCTTCAAACCTGCGTGAGCTCCTGCCCATCTCTCGCATTCTTTCTTTTTTCCTTTCTCCCTTCCTCTCTCCCTCCCTCCCTCCCTTCTTCTTTCCCCCTTTACTCTACCTTCCTGCCTTATTAAGTCATTAATGTATATTTAATTTGCAAACATTTACTGAGCATCTCTTTTGCATCCAAAACGTCATTAGCTGCTGAAGATACACCTTGAAACAGGACGTAATTCTCAAAAGTCTGCCTCCTTTGTGACTGATCCACAGATCACACCCTTTCTGTGTCCATTGTTATCTGACTTCTGACACTGAAGTCTACTGAAATGGTTTCCTTAAAAACACTCTTTCCTTGCAAAGTCTATAATCTAGGAGATTTCCTTTTTTCTTTGTCTAGATTCTTGTCGGTCTCTTTAGAGCTGTTTTCACTCTTTTAGACCATAGCTGCTGTCTAGAATGTCCCATTTTTCTTGGCTTCCCTGAAAATGCCCTCTGTTATTTTTTCATCTTTCTGGTTGCTCCTGCTTGTTATCTTTACTGATTTCTCTTCTTGCCCTCAGGCTACAGTATAAACCAAGGTTCTATTTCCATTATTGTCCCTTCTCTGTACATGTCCTTGACAGCTATCAATTTTCAAGAGTTCAACATTCTGTTCTATTCACATGATTTCTAAATATTTTACTGTTTCTTAAATTCTGAGACATACACTTGCACTCCCCACAAATGCTGGGTATTTTCAAATGGATGTCCCTTTGATACACAAGGTCAGTACGTTCCAAAACCAACTCAGCATCACCTCTCACTTCCTTCTATTGAAACTTGGTGTTCAATAGCACCACACCTACAGTCTTCCTATGTACATTCTGGTCAGCCAATCCTTCCTCTTCTCTTTGGCTCTCACATTGGTCTTCTATTTTCAAATCATCAATGAGGCTTTAATTAACTTTTGTCTTGGCTACTAAGTAGATTCTCTATCTGAATCCCACCTCAATATTCACTAACCTCAACAGTGATCCTAGAAACAAAAGAAAGAAATCAGATCACCTCTTTCTTCTACAGAGCCTTCAGTACTACCCAGAATAGAGTCTAGTTTATCTGTAAGGCAATTCAGACTTTGTACATATGGCCCAACCTCATTTCCACCCACTCCATAATTCTGTCTCCCTGGGATTGCTTCCTCTTCAAACTATATCTCCATTAAAAAAAAAAATAAATTTCATGTTCCTCAGAGCCTAACTTGAGTGCCACATTCTCCCTGAACCTTCTTATCAATACTGTCTCTCCTCTATCTTGAATTTCTTGTGTGTTTTTTGTCACTTTCTGCCACATAGCTATCATACACAAACATGAGATTCTAGAATTTTTTGAGAATGGGGATCAAATTTTGTACATTTCTTCATCTCCCATAGTGTCAGGTATGCTTCTTTGCACATAGAAAGTAACATGTACATGTTTAGGAATTTAAAGTAAATTTAGACAATAATGAAAATGAATATAGAGTAAATTATTTTAGCTCAGTATTTCCAAGTGTATATTAAATTAAAGGATTAAAACTGTCTAGAAATTTCTTCAATAAATAAGTCTGGAAGATAATTTGTTAAAATAGAAGTTTGGTTTGGAAGGAAGTGAAGAGGTAAATATGCCAGCAAATTTGGAAAACTCAGCAATGGCCACAGGACTGGAAAAGGTCAGTCTTCATTCCAATCCCAAAGAAAGGGAATGCCAAAGAATGCTCAAACTACCGCACAACTGCACTCATCTCACACGCTAGTAAAGTCATGCTCAAAATTCTCCAGGCTAGGCTTCAGCAATATGTGAATTGTGAACTTCCAGATGTTCAAGCAGGTTTTAGAAAAGGCAGAGGCACCAGAGATCAAATTGCCAACATCCGCTGGATTATGGAGAAAGCAAGAGAGTTCCAGAAAAACATTTATTTCTGCTTCATTGACTATGCCAAGGCCTTTGACTGTGTGGATCACAATAAACTGTGGAAAATTCTGAAAGAGTTGGGAATCCCAGACCACCTGACCTGCCTCTTGAGAAACCTGTATGCAGGTCAGGAAGCAACAGTTAGAACTGGACATGGAACAACAGACTGGTTCCAAATAGGAAAAGGAATGCGTCAAGGTTGTATATTGTCACCCTGCTTATTTAACTTATATGCAGAGAACATCATGAGGAATGCTGAGCTGGAAGAAACACAAGCTGGAATCAAGATTGCTGGGAGAAATATCAATAACCTCAGATATGCAGATGACACCACCCTTATGGCAGAAAGTGAAGAGGAACTCAAAGGCCTCTTGATGAAAGTGAAAGGGGAGAGTGAAAAGGTTGGCTTGAAGCTCAACATCAGAAAACGAAGATGATGGCATCTGGTCCCATCACTTCTTGGGAAATAGATGGGGAAACAGTGGAAACCGTGTCAGACTTTATTTTTTTGGGCTCCAAAATCACTGCGGATGCTGATTGCAGCCATGAAATTAAAAGACGCTTGCTCCTTGGAAGGAAAGTTATGACCAGCCTAGATAGCATATTAAAAAGCAGAGACATTACTTTGCCAACCAAGGTCCGTCTAGTCAAGGCTATGGTTTTTCCCGTGGTCATGTATGGATGTGAGAGTTGGACTGTGAAGAACGCTGATCGCCGAAGAATTGATGCTTTTGAACTGTGGTGCTGGAGAAGACTCTTGAGTGTCCCTTGGACTGCAAGGAGATCCAACCAGTCCATTCTGGAGGAGATCAATCCTGGGTGTTCATTGGAAGGACTGATGCTAAAGCTGAAACTCCAATACTTTGGCCACCTCATGCGACGAGTTGACTCACTGGAAAAGACTCTGATGCTGGGAGCGATTTGGGGTAAGAGGAGACGGGGACGACAGAGAATGAGGTGGCTGGATGGCATCACCTACTCGATGGACATGAGTTTGAGTGAACTCCAGGAGTTGGTGATGGACAGGGAGGCCTGGCGTGCTGTGGTTCATGGGTTCGCGGAGAGTCGGACATGACTGAGCGACTGAACTGAACTGAACTGAAGAGGTAAAGTGAAGCTTAGAGAGTTTCACTTTTTCCAGAAATTCCCAGCTTCTAAAGAAGACTGAGCTCAAGGTCTACAACTGAATAAATAATCAAGCCATTATTTTTCTAGGAAGTACTGATAAAGTGGAAAAAAATCTATAATCATTGCGTTTACAGAAAAAGATGCTATAAATCTCACATGGACAGACACACACACACGCACGCACGCACGCACACGCACGCATGCGCACACACACTGTATGCATGCTTTTTCCACCCTTATTGAGAGATTTCTGTTTCTGGCTCTGCTTAGACATCACCAAATGACCATAAGGCCACTGGAGAAATCATGTCCAAATAGATTCTTTCACCTACCACTAGGGTAGTATCATAATACCTTACCCAGCAATCATCCATGATATTTGTGGCATTAAAGTGTGAGCATAAAACAAAGTCAGGTTATATTCATGAAGTGTTTTTCCTATTTAAAAACAGAAAACATTTTTTTTTTCTATTGAACACACTATTTTGGCAAACTGGTAAGTCAGAACTGTATTCCTTGGCATTTTTTTAAATTATTTTTTTAATTTTAATTGGAGGCTAATTTACAATATTGTATTGGTTTTGCCATACATTGACATGAATCTGCCCCGGGTGTACACGTGTTGCCCATCTTGGACCCCCCTCCCACCTCCCTTCCCATATCATCCGTCTGGGTCATCCCAGTGCACCAGCCCCGAGCATCCTGTATCATACATCAAACCTGAACTGGCGATTCGTTTCACATATGATAATATACATGTTTCAATGCCATTCTCCCAAATCATCCCACCCTCGCCCTCTCCCACAGAGTCCAAAAGACTGTTCTGTACATCTGTGTCTCTTTTGCTGTCTCGTATAAAGGGTTATTGTTACCAACTTTCTAAATTCCATATATATGCATTAGTATACTGTATTGGTATTTTTCTTTCTGGCTTACTTCACTCTGTATAATAGGCTCCAGTTTCATCCACCTCAAACGTATTCTTTTTAATTGCTGAGTAATACTCCATTGTGTATATGTACCACAGCTTTCTTATCCATTCGTCTGCAGATGGACATCTAGGTTGCTTCCATGTTCTGGCTATTATAAGCAGTGCTGCGATGAACATTGGAGTACATGTGTCTCTTTCAATTCTGGTTTCCTTGGTGTGTATGTCCAGGAGTGGGACTGCTGGGTCATATGACAGTTCTATTTCCAATTTTTTAAGGAATCTCCACACTGTTCTCCATAGTGGTTGTACTAGTTTGCATTCCCACCAACAGTGTAAGAGGGTTCCCTTTTCTCCATACCCTCTCCAACATTTATTGCTTGTAGACTTTTGGATAGCAGCCATTCTGACGGGCATGAAATGGTACCTCATTGTGGTTTTGATTTGCATTTCTCTGATTATGAGTGATGTTGAGCATCTTTTCATGTGTTTGTTAGCCATCTGTATGTCTTCTTTGGAGAAATGTCTGTTTAGTTCTTTGGCCCATTTTTTGATTGGATCGTTTATTTTTCTGGAATTGAGCTGCAGGAGTTGCTTGTATATTTTTGAGATTAATTCCTTGTCAGTTGCTTCATTTGCTATTATTTTCTCCCATTCTGCAGGCTGTCTTTTCACCTTGCTTATAGTTTCCTTTGCTATGCAGAAGCTTTTAATTTTAAATTCATTAAAAAAAAATGCCTGCCATTTTAAAATCTAACCTTCTATCTCTCATCCATATAATGAGTGATTTGTAAATGGAATCACTAGAAATACTGCTTAAGAACAAAACACTCATTCATAGATGCATTAGTTACTCTAAACGGAGTGGCCAGTGTGCTGTCTTTATACACATCAGGTTTACATCTGCTTAATGCACCCAAATGTAATAATATAAAAGACTGAAATATGAATGCCGTAGACTGCCTATGCAGAGGTCAGAAGCTTGGCTCTACTTTTCTAGAATGACTTTCCGGGAACAATTTCCCAGATTGGTTTCCTTCAGACAAAATGATTGAACCGAATGCTCCCTGTCAATGCATGCACTTGGATTTTTTACTTTAAAGTGCAACCCTTAAGGGCTTCAGGGTCCAGTGTTAAAAATTTGCTTTTGATCAAACCTCATCCTCTCCTACACATCTTTATTCATAACAAATTAGAAGCTATTATCACAACAGTTTAGAAACAGTTTTAATGCCCAAAGTGCATCATAAAATAAAAAGAAACAGTTTCCCCATTATAATGGATGCGGTATCTTAGCTGGCCTCATTATAATATTTATCATCTGTTATTTATTGCCTGTGTTACACAATAGTGAAAAATACACAGCCCCCAGGGTTTACAGTTTAATGGAAAGCACATTTGAACTTAAGATCTACCCTATTGAAATAAACTCTTCTTATGCACATCTAAGGGGAGCAAGGACATGTGACTTCGTGGCTGCCTTATTGAAAAGGAAGTTTCTTGTTTTCTGAGGAATGGCTCAACTTAAGGAGGACAATTAACGTAATGATTCTTTGGCAAAGGTTGATTTTTACCGCATTTATAACTGTCATTTATGAGCATCTGTTTTAAGGTTTTTTAAGCATTTGCAAACTTTGGATTCCAGATTGGAATCACCAAAAGAGATTTTCATTGCAAATCATTTAGTTTAAAAACTGGAAAAATTGGTAAATTTTAGGCTAACTTAGGAATATGTAAGACACAGTGTTAAATATATGCACATTCCCTGGCCACTCAATTTTTTGAAATCTTTTCCTCATATATTTCCTTTTTTCTTCCTACCTCAGCCTCCTCTCTCATAGTCAGAACCTATCCTTTCAATAACCAGTAACTTCACTCCCTCCGTTCCGTTCCGTCGCTCAGTCGTGTCCGACTCTTTGCGACCCCGTGGACTGTAGCCTACCAGGCTTCTCCGTCCATGGGATTCTCCAGGCAAGAATACTGGGGTGGGTTACCGTTTCCTTCTCCATCACTCCCTCCAGAACCTTAATTTCAAGCATCTGCATCATTGACTACCAACACCCGTCTTTTTTTGCTCACTACCTCTGTTTGCTTAATCTCAAATCTCCTTTGTCACTTTTTTGAAACCTCTTGTCTACTGGTCTTGAAATCATCTCCGTGTTCCTCCTCAATTGCTGTAAAACTTGTGTTTCTGCGAGCAGCTTAAGTTTTCTGAACAATTGTTATTATCACTGCTTGGCAACTACCCTCAACACCCTTGTCCTTGTGCTGTAGTATTAATATGATGACCATGCGTGTATCAAGTGCAGAAGTCATGATCAGTCAGTTCTGGGTAACAGCAGCAAGGCTGTCATCATCACATGCAGATGACCTCAAGCAAAGAACCAGACTTACTCTGCAGCCTTCTTCTCTCATGGTTCTCCCAGAGCATTACTAGGTCAGTCTACTGAAGATCCATTAAATGGAACACTCCCTTGCTCAAATGTCCCTAATAGAATTTGATCTTAAAATATTTTCTAATGTGACAATACCATACACATTCAAACTTATTTTCTGATACTCTACTTCTCAATATCCTTTCTTTGCTGATAAGTTAAGTGAAGTCACTCAGTCCTGTCCAACTCTTTGCAACCTCGTGGACTGTAGTCCACCAGGCTCCTCCGTCCATGGGATTCTCCAGGCAAGAATACTGGAGTGGGTTGCTGTTTCCTTCTCCAGGGGATCTTCCCAACCCAGGGATCGAACCCAGGTCTCCCACATTGTAGGCAGACGCTTTAACCTCTGAGCCACCAGGGAAGCCCCCTTCAAAAACACAGATACCTGATTAATTAATAATTTGCTATTTAAACTCACAATTATTGAAAACCTATCTGTGCCAGCTAGTGTACTAGGCCCCAGTCTTTCAACAGAGACCAAGATTGTTTATCTTGCCCAAACTTAAGAGACTAGCAGAACCAGGTGATCAAGACTAATGCCAGGTGATAAAGAACCTGCCTGCCAATGCAGGAGACAGAAGAGATGCAGGTTCGACCCCTGGGTTGGGAAGATGCCCTGGAGGAGGGCATGGCAATCCACTCCAGAATCCCATGGACAGAGGAGCCTGGCAGGCTACGGTCCATGGGGTCACAGTGTCGGACACGACTAAAACAACTCAGCAAGCAAGGAAGAAAATAGAATGAAAGTGAAAGATGTGATGAAAGAAAGTGGAGAGGACCTGCTTTAGACGGGGGATGAGGGGATAATTCGGTCTTCATAGAAGATATCCTTTCCACCTCCTCAAATTCTACATGTCCTTTAAAATATACCATCTATTCATCCTTCAGTTCACTCTCACTAATAGCTGATTTCTCTAGGCTTCTCCACTTTCTTAGCCCTCAGAAGTGCAAATATAACAGATTTTTTCCCCAATTAATTTCATAATTTTGAGTTTTTGTTCCTAAATAAATTAGAAGTTCCTAAAGTGAGAAAGAGAGAATCAGTGTTGTCTCTTATGCTTATTTTTAGCTCCCATAAGTCCTAGCACAGTCCTGAAAATTTAGAGGACTATATTGACAGAAAAATTGATCTACCAATATTTCTTTATAAATTATCAAAATAAGTACAAGTGTAGAATTTTTACAATGAAGAAGTTACATGAGCAGTATTAATTTAATTCTGTGTGATAAGCAAATAAATACTTTCAATTTTTTTCCCAGCCAAATTTAGAGAGTTTAGATAAAGATGCATTGTTTTGGGTTGGTATTATTAGCTTTAATGACAGTGGTATAAGAAATATAGATATAAACAAGCTGCATATATTTAGCATTCTTATGAATCTAAGCTAACAAGATCTGCTCTCCCCCACCCGAATAAGGACGTAAGTAAAGAAGTGATTACCTTGTGTATACAAGCTCAAAGAGCAGAAAGCAATCTGTGCTGTGCTGTCACTTCAACCATGTCCAACTCTTTGCACCCTGCTGACTGTAGCCCACCAGGCGCCTCTGTCCATAGGATTATCCAGACAAGAATACTGAAGTAGGTTGCCATGCCCTCCTCCGGGGGCTATATCTCCTCACCTTTTTTCCCACTGTACCTCAATTCCCAAGGCATCATTAACAAAAATAGAAAATACCATTCCCCTACACAATATGACCAAGTTCAGATAATACAAAAAAAAAAAAAAGTCATACCTTGACAGATACATGTGGAAGGTCTATTTTCAAACCATTTCTTTCAAACCTCTTTTACCCTTTCTGAGACATAGTTTCTTGGAAGGAATGAAATTTTATATCTTGATTTCTGGTATCTTCCCTTCAAGAACCACAAGCAGGTTCTGGAGCAGAAATGAATGGCTACTTGAGACAATAAGGTGAATCCAGCCAAACTGGTCACTTCAAAGTAAAGTACTAGTGACTGAACCTACAAAATGAAGAGGATTTGATGTGATTGTATGCATCACAGCAAATGATTCATTCCTGCCTTTTGAAATCATCCTCAAAGCAAGCAAACTAATACTTCCCTTTTTCACCCAGAGATCTAGAGACTATTCACAGAAAATCAGGTGACAGAAACTTTGGTTCACATCCAGTTTTGTGGGGAGACACAGTCATTGAGTAATTTGTCTGGCTCAGTGAATGTCAGTGATGTATGTGTCACATTCCCTCATGTTCAGGGAACTGCCAGTGTTCCCACCAACTTGGATTTATAAAATATTTGCCTTCTTGAGAGTACTGAATGCTGTCATACTTTTCATGTGATGTGTCCTCACAAGCACATCCCCATTTTACCAATTAAATAACTGAGTAATAAAGAGTGAAACTAACAAGAAGAGACTTGGATTGGAAGTGAGATTAAAGAGGTAACTGGAAACATGGGCATAATTCATAGCTACTGGATTCCACTTTGAGTGGCTTGGGATGTCATTGGGGAGATTTCCATTTATACGTGGAGCTGATTATCCTGGCTAGGCAGAACATCTCCTGCACTTATCTTCCCAACTCCAAGGTGACTTCACGTTGCTAGTTTGAAATTAGTCACAGTAGAAATATTTACACAGGGGGAACTTAGCAAATGTCACCCATCAAGGCTCTTTTGGCTTGTTTGTTTGTCCAGGTGATTGTTAAAGTTTTTGGTGATTTAAACAAAAGAGTGAGATGGTATAAAGTTCCAAGTTAATAATGGGAGTTGAAGGATAAGAATGTGTGTGTGTGCGTGTGTATGTGTTCAGTCATGTCTGACTCCTTGCAACCCCATGGACTGTAGCCCGCCAGGCTCCTCTGTCCAGGATATTTTCCCAGCAAGAATTCCGGAGCGGGTTGCCATTTCCAAGGGATCTTTCTGACCCAGGGATCAAACTAGTGTCTCTTGCATTGGCAGGTGGATTCTTTACCACTGTGCCACCTGAGAAGCCCCAGAGCAAGAATAAAGTGAGATAGATCAAATGGTCAGAACATTGTGCTAATCTTGGAGGGACCCCAAATGACTTGAGCTAGGGTAGTGACCATAGATAGAGAAAGAGAAGTTCTCTTGCAAATCTGCTGTTAAGAAAACAACTCTATTAGTCATGTTGGGAAAGTATAAAAATACTTTTGTATAAAATCTCCCATTATTTTTATGTTGGCCTTTCTGTACACCATGTTTAGGTAAACATAGCTATGAGCAGATGTTACTCTTCAACTTTCAGTTCACCCCTGAACCAATCCATCTTCTTACTTAGACCGAGTATAATGACATCACTCTTTACTAATATATGCTTTGGAAATGCATTTTAAACACTCTTTTTAAAAAACATAAAAGTTATAAAAAATGCTATTTTCCCCCTAAGTGACAATGTCAAAAAAATCTCTCATAAAATGCAGCCTCCCTACATTATCCTTTCCTAAATCATGGTAGAAGAAAGATCTCTGAATTAAAGATCAAGAACTCTTGACTTCTGGTGTTGGCTCTGACAGGCATTAAATCTTTCTGATTCTCAGTTTTGCCAACTACAAAAGTGGATAATGACACCTCTGCTCCCAGTGTTGTCAGGCAAGTCTATCAGATACAAACTAGCATATATAAATTAGATAAACAAAATCCTACTGTATAACACAGGGAACTATATTCAATATCCTGTGATAAACTAAAATGGAAAAGAATATGAAAAAGAATATATATATGTAAAACTGTCACTCTATTGTATAGCAGAAATTAACACAACATAGTAAATCAACTGTACTTCAATGAAATAAATTTTTTAAAATGTTCTTATTTCAGCAGACCCTACTTTATACTCTGCACCATACTGACAGAATACATTGTGGAAATAGCATCCAAATTATGAGTATTTTACATTTATACAAGATACATTTATTCTTCAAGTGATATGCTTATCACAGTGTCCTCGTAAATATGCCATATAGTATGATTATACCTGCTTTATGAATAAAGAAGCACACCCCAATTGGTAAATGGACTGGTAGAGTCAATTCTGAAACATATCCCTTCTACAACACTCTGTGTCCTGTGTGGAGTCACATGGCTCACATTTGAATTGAAGAATAATGATCCCAAGTACTTCATTTAATGAAGATGTGTGTTAAGTGAGTGCATGGATTAAATTACCGTAACAATAATGATGAAAAAGAAAAAGAAAAGAAAGTGAAGTCGCTCAGTCGCGTCCGACTCTTTGCGACCCTGTGGACTGTAGCCTACCAGGTTTCTCTGTCCATGGGATTCTCCAGGCAAGAATACTGGAGTGGGTTACCATTTCCTTCTCCAGGGGATCTTCCCGACCCAGGGATCGAACCCGGGTCTCCCGCATTGGAGGCAGACCCTTTAACCTCTGAGCCACCAGGGATATTGAAATCATAATCATCTATATATAAGGTACTATCCTATACATGACTTACACATGACTTATTGATCCAATATATAAGACTTATCTCCAAAAAGCCCTATGAATTAGGGACTATTAACTGTCAATGTTTTACAGATGGAATATGACCTTTAAAGGAGCTTAATAATTTGTATGTGGTTTTAGAGATTGCAACTAAGTTGCTTTTGAACCAGGTCTGCCTGTCCCCAGAATTTGTGCATAGGCTTATGACTCATGGATCATGGGGGTTTGGACAAGAAAAACTCTAAGTATAGAATCATAGATAAAAATATAATGTGTGGTTAAAATAGTGTGGCCTCTGATGGCCCTGATACAGATGCTTCTAATAATCAACAGGCAAAGCGGTTGCTGGTGTGACCTGTGAACTTTGCTCCTCCTGTCACACACCAGTCCCATTGGCCATAGTCAATATGTGAGGGGGACACATTTGTGCCCTTGATCTGCTCCACTTGGTTCCTGGACTCCGCCCACATCCTTTTGATCCTTACCACCACCTCCTCCATTTCGTCTATTCATCATTCCCTGTTCCATAGCCAGACAGGATATAGGTTTCTAATCTTTTACTACCTGAGAATATGCAGACAATACATAATAAAAATACAAGGTTAAGTAATGAGTTTTCACAGGCTAAGTGTTCTTGCCTGGAGAATCCCAGGGATTGGCAGAGCCTGGTAGGAGGCTGTCTATGGGGTCACACAGAGTCAGACACGACTGAAGTGACTTAGCAGCAGCAGCAGCAGGAAATCTTTTATTGCATTGAAGGAAGTGTCACAGAGTCAGTGAATTTTACAGTGAAGATGAGCCTTCCATAGATCATACCCAATCTGGAAATGTCTCCTGCAAAAATCGGCAGTGCTACAAGCATCTCTCAAGGCTTGAAACATCACTAACTACAAAGAAAAGACCCCTGCTCCACCCATTGGGAAGAAGTCATCAATAGCAGATGGCCTTGCAGTACACGCATTAAAGGAGGAGGAAACTTTACTAAGTTCTTTCTAAAGACAGACTGTAGTAAAAATTATAGAATTACAGTTGGTGAAGATTCTAGAGTTAAGTATGAATTTCAAGGAGTTGCTGAGAGACTCTAAATGTACAAATATAAATTCTCTGATATAAAATAAATATATAAAATGAATTCTCTGATATAAAATAAAATCAGAGACACATAACTTCTCTGATATAAAACCTATAATGAAAGAAGAAGGCATTTCAGACAGGTGGGGTGCCAGTGTTCAACAGGAGATGTGATGAGTGTGTAATAAGAATGGTAGGACCACAGTACCTGAGGAAGTAGAGATGGGTTGAATCAGCAATGGGACCTTCCCTTTAACCACAGTCCAGCCAAAGGATTCACTATCACTGCCTCCTTAGAAAGCAAGTTGATTGAAATGTATTCCTTGCATCATATTTCATGTAGTGTATAGACAGAGGAGCCTGGAAGTCCATGGTCCATGGGATCACAAAAAGTTGGACACAACTTAGTGACTGAACAACAACCAATTTGTTCACCGCTTACATAATCATGCTACTGTTCAGTTCAGTTCAGTTCAGTTGCTCAGTCGTGTCCAACTCTCTGCGACCCCATGAATCACAGCCCGCCAGGCCTCCCTGTCCATCACCAACTCCCGGAGTTCACTCAAACTCATGTCCACAGAGTCGGTGATGCCATCCAGCCATCTCATTCTCTGTCATCCCCTTCTCCTCCTGCCCCCAACCTTTCCTAGCATCAGAGTCTTTTCCAGTGAGTCAACTCGTTGCATGAGGTAGCCAAAGTATTGGAGTTTCAGCTTTAGCATCAGTCCTTCCAATGAACACCCAGGATTGATCTCCTTTAGAATGGACTGGTTGGATCTCCTTGCAGTACAAGGGACTCTCAAGAGTCCTCTACAATGCCACAGTTCAAAAGCATCAATTCTTCTGCGATCAGCTTTCTTCACAGTCCAACTCTCACATCCATACATGACCATAAACCATAATTATTCTGTAATGTGGTAATTTTAACTTTTTTTCCCTACTTTTAAAATCCTGAGTTAAGAACTCTTCAGGCACCATTAGGAAGGGATATTGGATGGGCCAGATGGTATTCAGGAGACCCTAAGTTTTGTTCATCTTGACTCTCAATCTGAATCCAGCGTCAAGGATATTACTTGGAACGCCTTCAAGAAGCTCTGGTTAAATACAAACCAAACAAGCAATCTCATGAGGGCAGTAGAGAGTGTAAAGCTCAGGTGGGTGAATATGAATCTCAATTCCTCTTAACAGAAACTAGTCGTTCTACTCACCACACAAGTACCCAGACGTGTTTGAGATTCCTTGGCTAACAGCAAACTGTTGGACAAATGTAGGAAGTCCACGTTTGAGAGAAAACAAAGGTCTATCAAAATTTTAATTTACATAACTAGTTCTCTCTGTCTTCTCAGGACCCATACTGTCTAACACTCCTCTCCGATTCAGCCCTGCATAAACTCCTCTTTGGGGCTCTGGATTGGTAATCTTGGTTTGTGGCTACTTAATCCTCTCAAGCATTATGCCTTTCCCAGTCTCCTTGACATTTCTGTTACCCAGGAGACTTCACTGTAGGAACAGAAGATGCTACTCTCAATGTTTAACTTACAAAGCAGATCAGGCAGAAGTATTTGCATCTACAAGGAAAATCCCCAGTCTTCCTCAAAACTAATCTTCCCCTTCATTTAGCAACAAGCATTTAAAATCACTGCTCTGAAGCTTTGCTCATGGAGATGCCTTGAAAATTTCTCTTCAAAGGATAATGTTTATGGGTCTCACATGTTGTTGCTAAGGGAGTTGAACAAGAGTTTTATGTTGTAAGTAATCAAACGGATACCTTTGGGACAACACTGCATGTTGGATGGTACAGAACAGAACAGGATTGAATGGAAATGAATCTCAGAGCTAGAAGCTACCCTAAATCCTTAGAACCTGCTTCCTGAAGTTCTCTGACAAAGAGAAGCTCCTCTAATGGGTGACAGTGAGTTAAAAGAGCTTCATGAGTGAGTGAGTGAAGTCACTCAATCATGTCCGACTCTTTGTGACCCCGTGGACTGTAGCCCACCAGGCTCCTCTATCCATGGGATTCTCTAGGCAAGAGTACTGGAGTGGGTTGCCATTTCCTTCTCCAGGGGATCTTCCCGACCCAGGGATCGAACCCAGGTCTCCCATATTGTAGGTAGACCCTTTACCATCTGAGCTACCAGGGAAGTCCAAAAGAGCTTCATAATCAAATTATTAAAAGCAGCCAAGTTAAAGACAGTTCAGTAATTTTCTTACCTGCAGGTCATGAGGATAAACAACATGTAAATGTGTACTGTGACCATCCTAGAAACTTTTATGGTTTTTGGTGTTTTCCAATCTGATTTTCTGAGAATCTCGTAGGGCTATGAGCATCCTTTGAAGAATGGACTTATAGTTAGTGATTTTCAACCTGCACAGGATTCACTTGGGGAGATTTAGGGTTGGGATCAGTCCCTGGAAGGAACTATTATGCTATCTGGGTCAAGGTCCCTGGCTCTGCTATTTCAGAAGCTCCCCAGAGTCTCTTAGTGGGCAAGTTAGGGTTGAGGAGCCTTGCACTGTGTGAGTTTAACCTCTATACTTTAGAGGTGAGGGAAGCCTGCTTACTTACACACCTAGACTCTGGTTGCATGAGCCCATATTGATTTTATGACCATCGTAAATGTTGGGAATCTCAGAACATGGTGAACATAAGCACTTGTTTCATCTCTAAAAAGGATAATAAAAATTTTATTAGACTTTTAATAAGAAAGGAAAACAGGAATCTATTGGCTTTTGTTATGATTAATTACCAGCTATGGGCAAATGGGACAACACATGTTTGAAAGAAAAAGGGGAACTTCTAGTCTACGAGGAAGCAGATAGAAAAACATGAGTATGATGCAGACTTTGGAGTGGGTGTGCAGCTGAGTGAAACTTTATTTCAGTTGGGAGGTGATATCTTCAGTCATTGAATAGTTTTGTAGATGAAATTGGAACCCCTCTCCTCCCTGGGTTCTTAGCAAAGTTAAGCTGGAAAGCCTCCATTTCCTTACCTGGAAATATGCTCATTTCCCTCTTGCCAGGCGGTTTTGAGCTAGATGGTTCTTAAAGGGAAGTGCTTGTTTCAATGCTAGTGACTTAGCAACCATCACAGTGGAATTCATTTCATGACAATTGTTCTCCTGGGCTCTGTAGACCCTCACGGAAAAAGGCTAAAATCCACCCTGAAAGAATGTTCCTTATGAGAAGAATGAAGATGCAATCTGCCTACTCAGAAAGTTTGGGAAATAAAAGTTATATCAAAGAGATGATATAAAAATTCCATTAAGTTTCCACAATTGGCTTACAAAATGAGCAGTCTGATTTTCTTTCTTAAATTAAATACACAGAATCTGCTTGTTATATTTCTAAAGGCCAAGGATTATCATTCTTTTCCTGGCACTCATGACTTTGTTAGGCATATGCTGCCAAGCATGTTTGTTCTCCTTCAAGCTCTGTTGGGAGAACAATAAAGATTTTTTTTTCCTCTGTTATTCCTTTTTCCAAGCAGTAGCAGGATTAAGAAATGGAAATAACATAGCATTTTGATTTAAGTCCTATGATGGTCAATCGATATGGATCAGAGGAAACTTAAGCGAACAAAAAGAGCTTTGTGAATGCTGTGGACAAATTTTCCTCGCCAGTCCCTGATGGGACCTTTCCTCTCCTCTTCTCCCAAGCACCCTGAGAATGTCAGCCAAGCTTCTGCCAGAACTGCCAAAGATGTGTTACCATACACAGAGAAAGAAGATTAGTTTAAAATGCTGTCTATGCAATTTTTCCTGTGGGTGTAGATATAAGTGTGTGGGGGGAGGGGGGAGGGCTTTGTGAGACTGATGGAAAAGGGACTGTTGAACGATCTGAAAATGCCTCTAAATAGTACCACCAGAAATACTGCATGTTGTCTTATAGAATGAGGTAAAACTGGTCTATGGAAACTAACTTTAAAAAATTATATTCTGTCCAGTTGAAAGTTACCTATGAGAAAGCAAGAAAGGAGTTTGAGGCTGAGTTAGAGGTCGAGGGGAAGTTGAGGATTCTCCCAGGTTTGAAGGTCACACCCAAGTATGTGCCTTGTCCGCTTCCATCATTCCTAGAGCAAAAGCAGAGAATGTGCTGAGATGCTCCTTCCCAGAGAGAAAGGGACGTCAGCCCCAGAAAGCGTCCAAGAGGACAGAAGCCAGAAAAGAGAGAAGCCAGAGGCTGGCCTTGGGTACCAGATGCAGTTGGTGTTTCTGTCTCTGTGTGATTTCTGAAGCGCTGGTCATATATATCCCACACCCAGTTCCATTGTCTCCCGCTGCTGCTGCTGCTAAGTTGCTTCAATCGTATCTGACTCTGTGCGACCCCACAGATGGCAGCCCACCAGGCTCCGCTGTCCCTGGGATTCTCCAGGAAAAACACTGGAGTGGGTCGCCATTTCCTTCTCCAATGCATGAAAGTGAAAAGTGAAAGTGAAGTCGCTCAGTCGTGTCCGACTCTTAGCGACCCCATGGACTGTAGCCTACCAGGCTCCTCCATCCGTGGGATTTTCCAGGCAAGAGTACTGGAGTGGGGTGCTATTGCCTTCTCCAATGCATGAAAGTGTCCAACTCCTAGTGACCCCAAGGACTGCAGCCTACCAGGCTCCTCCATCCATGGGATTTTCCAGGCAAGAGTGCTGGAGTAGGGTGCCATTGCCTTCTCCGGTCTCCCACACTGCTGGTTAAAGTTTCTGCTGTGTGGATTTAACTGGTTCCAGCTGGCTACAGTTCCCTTAACTGGAAAGGCCTTTCCTTTAGGAATATTTTTAAATGTAGGGGTTCTGAGGAAGAACTGGGACTTAAATGTATGCGGGGGAGGAGCTGTCAGACCATTTCCTCAAAGGGGCAGGGCCAGAGAGATTGGGCTGTGCTGGTGGAGAGGGGAACAGGGTTGAGGACGAGAAAGTATCCTCAGAGCCGAAGGAGGGCGTCATCTCCAGCCGGCACACCTACCTCCCATGTGGGCCCTGATGTGGGTTCTTCTTCTGTATTTTAAACTAGCCACACATGCTTTTGTCTGGGAGCAATGAATTTACGTGAACAGTGCCAGGAAATAAAGCCAAAGGTTACTTCAAAATGTTATTGATGAGAAGCAAATGTCTCCGTGGAGGAAATGCGTGGCATTTGAAAGTGGAGATCACGTCTACCTAATACCATAAGCCCAGCTCAGCAGCGGGCAAGGCTCAGTGCCTCCATCTGCGTACTCCTCGGGATCACCCATCGAGATGTTTGCACAGGCCTTGAGAGAATTCTCTGTAGCATCAAAGCCTGGAACGTTTACTTCCTGCAGAAGTGCTAATAGCTGCAGTTCTTAAGCTCCTCTTCTTCCTTAGCTCCCACCCTTGGCTATTCTTTCAAAGTGGGCTGTCAACAGGAGTATCAGATCAGTGAATACCATCTTGGCTTCACCATCTCCCTCCTACTTCTCATTTATTTTCCATTCACAGCCACAAAGCTTCTCAAGAATCTGGTTCTTCTCTTTTTACATTGGTCCTGCAATAATGGCAAGGAGAAGGAAGTCTCAGGGGTGATGGCTATTTCAATCAGGGTACCATGCACTTAGCTCAGAGTTGGCACTGTGAGATGGGAAAAGTGAGAGGCGGATACCTTACGACACTAGTTCTCAAGCAAAGTGGAGGCAAGTTTGCTCCCCAGGGGCCTAGTAACAACGTCCAGTGACACTTTTGTCTGCCATGATTCTAGCAGGGCTAGCTCCTGGCACCTAGTGAGTAGCAGCCAGAGATGCTGTTAAAAGATTTTCATTACCTAGGACAGCTGCCATAGCAAAGAGTTATCTAGTCCGAAATAGCAACTCTCTACTTTATGTATGGATGTGGGAGCTGGACTGTGAACAAAGCTGATCGCCAAAGAATTGATGTTTTTGAACTGTGGTGTTGGAGAAGACTCTTGAAAGTCCGTTGGACTGCAAGGAGATCCAACCAGTCCATTCTAAAGGAGATCAGTCCTGGATGTTCATTGGAAGGACTGATGCTAAAGCTGAAACTCCAATACTTTGGCCACCTCATGCGAAGAGTTGACTCATTGGTAAAGACTCTGATGCTGGGAGGGATTGGGGGCAGGAGGAGAAGGGGACTACAGAGAATGAGATGGCTGGATGGCATCACCGACTCAATGGAGGTGAGTTTGAGTGAACTCCGGGAGTTGGTGATGGACAGGGAGGCCTGGCGTGCTGTGATTCATGGGGTTGCAAAGAGTCGGACATGACTGAGCGACTGAACTGAACTGAACTTTATATATAGTACCAACAGTGTGGCTTCCCTGGTGGCTCAGTGGTAAAGAACTGGTCTGCCAATGCAAGAGATGTGGGTTCGATCCCTGGGTCTGGAAGACCCCCTTGAAAAGGAAAAGGCAACCTGCTTCAGTATTCTTACCTGGGAAATCCCACATACAGAGGAGTCTGTCAGACTACAGTCCATAGGGTCGCAAAGGAGTTTTACATGACGAGCAACTAACCAACAGCAACAAATCAGTAGCATATATATGTCAGTAGACAACTAATAAAAACCTACTGTATAGCATGAGGAACGCTACTCAATTCTCTGTGCTGACCTAAATGGGAAGGAAATCTAAGAAAGAGGGGATATAGCTATGCTTAGAGCTGATTCATTTTCTTGCACAGTAAAATCTAACACAACATTGTAAAGTGATTATACTCCAATAAAAATTAATTAAAGAAAAGGTAGCAACTGTGCCGCTGCTGAGATAATGTAACCTCAGTGTTCTGAAAATTTTCAAGGTGATGAGGTAGTGCTCTCCTCTCATGTCTGTCATTTCGTCATTTCAGAAGTTTGGAAAATATTCATCTTCTTCTTCCTAGTATGGCCCTAAGTGCGGGGCTATTGAATTCAATGAGAGGGAGTTAAGTCTGTATGTACTCTATGGACTTTTACTGGCCAAGTGAATACTTGTGTACCATCTACTTCTCGCTACTGCTCTGCTGCTTTTAAACAGTCCTCTGGAAAATATCATAAATAGAGTACATTATCTTATAGACATCTTACTCTGCTTCCATCTCCAGTAATCTTTCTTAAAAAAAACTTTTGGGTTAAAGCAAGTACAAAGCTAACTCAGGAGAGATGTTACTAAAGTTTCAGAGTCAGTGACCCACTAAGGCGAGTACATCAACAGGAGTCTGAATAGGCCAGGCTAGTGATCCTAAACTTCATTCAGAGGACCTCAAAATCACCTGGAGGGCTCGTTGAGCCCCCAGTGAATGGGCCCTACCCTTACAGCTACTGGTTTGGTAGATCTGGTGTTAGGCCCAAAAACTGTCATTTGCATTAATAGCCAGCACCCAAGTGGCGCTAAGGCTCAGCTCATTGGGGACCACACATTGAGATCCACTGGACTAGGTGTGCCAAGTCTGATTCCCAAGCTCATGATCAAACATTAAGATTCACAAATAACAATTTAAAGCAGTAATTAACCTTAGCGATAACTCTGAGGAAACTCAGCATTAAGCTACTCAACAGTAAGCGAGAGGCTTAATGTCAGGTAGAAAGAGTAAAGGAGGTCACATCATAGCACCTGAATTCTAGACAGGAGGGCGCCTTAACCTATAAGTTAGTTGAACTAAGTAATCTTGCTGCTGCTGCTGCTAAATCGCTTCAGTCGTGTCCGACTCTGTGCGACCCCATAGACGGCAGCCGACCAGGCTCCACCGTCCCTGGGATTCTCCAGGCAAGAACACTGGAGTGGGTTGCCATTTCCTTCTCCAATGTGTGAAAGTGAAGTCGCTCAGTCATGTCTGACTCATAGCGACCCCATGGACTGCAGCCCACCAGGCTCCTCTGTCCATACGATTTTCTAGGCAAGAGTACTGGAGTGGCTTGCCATTGCCTTCTCCGAAGTAATCTTAGGGAAGTCATTTAATTTCTGATCCTCAGCTTCCTCTTTTCAATAGAGAGAAATACTTGCCTTATCTACTTCACAGTGTCATGGAGACTACAAAATGAGATTTTTTTTTAAATGATAAATAGTGACACTAGATACAAATAGATGTAAGAATGCTTACTATTCTGCAACTAGCCTGAACAGTGGCTGAGTCCTAATAAAGGGCTGTGTTCCCAACCCAGTACTATTGCTCATTTGGGATTTATAAGCTGGAAAACTTCTATGATGGAGGATCATACTTTCTCAAGATCTTTAGTAATGTTGACCCTCAAATTTTCCCTGCAAACCACAATCCCAAAATACATCTTGGAAGATGTGAGTCCTTTGAGTTTAAAAATTGCATTTATTTTAAAATTTGACATTAAATTCCCTACATGTATTTATCATGCATTTGATACCTTAAGCGAACAGGTTTGTTCCTTGATAGAATTTACAAAGACTTAAAGTACACTTTTCAAGAGTTATTTTCCTGAGCCTGAAATAGAGAAATGGGCTATAACATTTTTATTCATTTACCAATTGTTACCAAGTTAGTTCCACATAAAACTTGGAGGGACTCAAACATTTATAAAATTATTTCCATTCTTTGTGTAAAACTCAAAACTTTAACTAGTATTTTGAGCACTAAGTTAAATATTTACTTAGAATCAATATTCTTCCTAGGCATAGTTTTACTCATAATATATTTTAATAGTGTATACATGTCGTATATGTATGTATATACTTCATAACATTTCTTTGAGTACCTTTTGTCAAAATTACAAATAATTATTAAAAATAGAATTCTAACCAGTGTTTTACCCAGCATTTCCCAGTTCTCAAAAAAAAAAAAAAGTAAACATGAAACCAACACTTTTCCTTTTTGAAGTCTCTACTCCCACCAGGGCAGGAACGTTGCATAATGGTGGATTAACTTCATGTTTAAACAAGTAAAAATAAATGAAAGAATTTCACAGTACTCATACCTACATACAAGTTACCAACATGGAAGAGTCACACAGGTGGACCATAGCAACATATTCTTTAAGGTAAACATAAGCCAATCTCTTCTCAATACAAAAGATGAAATATTTACCAGCTATCTGAAGAAGTCCTGAACAGTCCATGGAATCCCGGAAACAATGAGTGCACAGGCTTCTGCCTTCCTCTAAACACCATTTCATCCATTTCTCTCACCCTGTTGTTTTTCCCATTTGCAGCAAGACTGCACATTTGTTTACCTAAGTCATTTGCTTGGGTAGGGCCAGCTGGGGAAAAGAAACCACCTTAGGGATTCCAGCTAAGAGACCTGGAGGAGGGAACTTGAATTTTAAAGAACTGATGACCCTAGAAGGGAAGGGGGGTCAGGGGTTGGCAATAGACCAAATAGGCATGGTGTAGATGAAGCAGCAAGTACATAAAATTACATTCTGGGAGGTCTAGTTTTCTGTTGCCTCTGAATAAAGAGGAAATGAAGAAGGGGTGTGTATATGAATTTCCCCAATTGCTCAGCATTCTCCACCTTTCCACTGAAATGACTTATTTATCCATCGTTAGGAGCTACATTTTCCTTTATTATTCTTTTAAACTGTTGCTGACCTAGTGAATAAGAAAAAATATTAGATGGCCTGTTAGTTGGTATGTTACATAATGACAGCAAGGAAGGCCAAGAAGGGGAGAAACAGCAGAAGAGCCAGCATGCTTCGGGGATGAACAGGATCTACAACCCCAGCATGTAGCATTCTGTTTTCAGTCTTTTTCCTTTCTTACATCAGTCACCATATACACAGAAGCAAAGTTAAAAGCAGCCCAACAAAATTGCCCCGAACTTTAATTTGAGAAAAAAAAAAAAAGATATAAAGATGTTTTGTAATGAAACATTCTTGAATGAAACATTTTCTGTCAAGTTGTACGTAGAGATGGTTAAAGAGTTTCATGACAAGAATTCTATTTTAAAAAATAGAAAATGGAAAAGAAATTATCATCACATATCCCATATAAGGATAAGATGTTTGTATACTGCTGTTTTATTTTTGTTCTTATTCAGTTCAGTCACTCAGTCGTGTCCGACTCTCTGCGACCCCATGAAACACAGCACGCCAGGCCTCCCTGTCCATCACCAACTCCCGGAGTCCACTCAAACTCATGTCCATCGAGTAGGTGATGCCATCCAGCCATCTCATTCTCGGTTGTCCCCTTCTCCTCCTGCCCCCAACCTTTCCTAGCATCAGAGTCTTTTCCAGTGAGTCAACTCGTCACATGAGGTGGCCAAAGTATTGGAGTTTCAGCTTTAGCATCAGTCCCTCCAATGAACATCCAGGATCGATCTCCTTTAGAATGGACTGGTTGGATCTCCTTGCAGTCCAAGGGACACTCAAGAGTCTTCTCCAACACCACAGTTCAAAAGCATCAATTCTTCGGCGCTCAGCTTTCTTCACAGTCCAACTCTCACATCCATACATGACCACGGGAAAAACCATAGCCTTGACTAGACGGACCTTGGTTGGCAAAGTAATGTCTCTGCTTTTTAATATATTATCAAGGTTGGTCATAACTTTCCTTCCAAGGACTAAGCGTCTTTTAATTTCATGGCTGCAATCAGCATCTGCAGTGATTTTGGAGCCCAAAAATACAAAGTCTGACACTGTTTCCACTGTTTTTCCATCTATTTCCCATGAAGTGATGGGACCAGATGCCATGATCTTTGTTTTCTGAATGTTGAGCGTCAAGCCAAAGTTTTCACTCTCCTCTTTCACTTTCATCAAGAGGCTTTTGAGTTCCTCTCCACTTTCTGCCATAAGGGTAGTGTCATCTGCATATCTGATATTATTGATATTTCTCCCAGCAATCTTGATTCCAGCTTGTGCTTCTTCCAGCCCAGCGTTCCTCATGATGTACTCTGCATATAAGTTAAATAAGCAGGGTGACAATATACAGCCTTGACGCACTCCTTTTCCTATTTGGAACCAGTCGGTTGTTCCAAGTCCAGTTCTGACTGTGGCTTCCTGACCTGCATACAGGTTTCTCAAGAGGCATGTCAGGTGGTCTGGTATTCCGATCTCTTTAAGAATTTTCCAGTTTATTGTGATCCACACAGTCAAAGGCTTTGGCATAGTCAATAAAGCAGAAATAGATGTTTCTCTGGAACTCTCTTGCTTTCTCCATGATCCAGCAGACGTTGGCAATTTGATCTCTGGTGCCTCTGCCTTTTCTAAAACCTGCTTGAACATCTGGGAGTTCACGGTTCATATATTGCTGAAGCCTGGCTTGGAGAATTTTGAGCATGACTTTACTAGCGTGTGAGATGAGTGCAATTGTGCGGTAGTTTGAGCATTCTTTGGCATTCCCTTTCTTTGGGATTGGAATGAAGACTGGCCTTTTCCAGTCCTGTGGCCAGCGCTGAGTTTTCCAAATGTGCTGGCATATTGAGTGCAGCACTTTCACAGCATCATCTTTCAAGATTTGAAATAGCTCAACTGGAATTCCATCACCTCCACTAGCTTTGTTCGTAGTGATGCTTTCTAAGGCCCACTTGACTTCACATTCCAAGATGTCTGGCTCTAGATCAGTGATCACATTATCGTGACTATCTTGGTTGTGAAGATCTTTTTTGTACAGTTCTTCTGTGTATTCTTGCCACCTCTTCTTAATATCTTCTGCTTCTGTTAGGTCCATACCATTTCTGTCCTTTATCGAGCCCATCTTTGCATGAAATGTTTCCTTGGAATCTCTAATTTTCTTGAAGAGATCTCTTGTTTTTCCTATTCTGTTGTTTTCCTCTATTTCTTTGCATTGATCACTGAGGAAGGCTTTCTTATCTCTCCTTGCTATTCTTTGGCACTCTGCATTCAGATGCTTATATCTTTCCTTTTCTCCTTTGCTTTTCGCTTCTCTTCTTTTCACAGCTATTTGTAAGGCCTCCTCAGACAGCCATTTTGCTTTTTTGCATTTCTTTTCCATGGGGATGGTCTTGGTCCCTGTCTCCTGTACAATGTCACGAACCTCCGTCCAGAGTTCATCAGGCACTCTATATATCAGATCTAGTCCCTTAAATCTATTCCTCACTTCCACTGTATAATCATAAGGGATTTGATTGAGGTCATATCTGAATGGTTTCCCTACTTTCTTCAATTTAAGTCTGAATTTGGCAATAAGGAGTTCATGATCTGAGCCACAGTCAGCTCCTGGTCTTGTTTTTGCTAACTGTATAGAGCTTCTCCATCTTTGGCTGCAAAGAATATAATCAATCTGATTTCGGTGTTGACCATCTGGTGATGTCCATGTGTAGAGTCTTCTCTTGTGTTGTTGGAAGAGGGTGTTTGCTATGACCAGTGCGTTCTCTTGACAAAACTCTATTAGCCTTTGCCCTGCTTCATTCCGTGCTCCAAGGCCAAATTTGCCTGTTACTCCAGGTGTTTCTTGACTTCCTACTTTTGCATTCCAGTCCCCTATACACTATTTCAAATTCTATGTATCATTGCATGTATGCTCAGTCCTTCAGTCTTGTCCCACTCCTTGTGACCCCATGGAATGTAAGCCACCAGATTCCTCTGTCCATGGGGTTGTCCCAGCAAGATTACTGGAGTGAGAGATCATTTCCTTTTCCAGGGGATCTTCTCAACCCAGGGATCAAACCCATGGCTCCTGCATCCCCTACATTATAGGCAAATTCTTTACCACTGAGCCACCAGGGAAACTCCCTCTGTGTTGTTGCTTTTTATCAGTCATCATACAGTTGCCATTGAATGTTTGTGTGTATATATGTATTTGTTGTTACTATGTTGATGTCTCTCACTTTCAATCTGAATCACTGAGCACAATGTTTGGCCAAATTAGGAATCAAAAACATGTATTGAATACATGATAAACAAATGCTTAAGAGTGAAACTTTGCTCTCGAAGGCCCATTCTGAACCAGAACATCACAAACTTTATTTCACATATTTGTTTTCCAGTATAGAAAACACTCTGTGGCCAAGTTTTGAGACATATTACTTTACATCAGGGCTTCCCAGGCGCTGCAGTGGTAAAGAATCCACCTGCCAATGCAGAAGAACGAGAGACATGAGTTTGATCGCTGGGTCAGGAGATCCTCAGGAGCAGGACATGGCAACCCACTCTAGTATTCTTGCCTGGGAAATCCCATGGACAGAGGAGCCTGGCGGACTACAGTTTATGGGGTTTCAAAGAGTTGGGCACAACTGAGTGTGCGTGTGCGCACACACACACACACTTAATTTACAACATTGTTTAAGGAGAGACCTGGTTCACAAGTCAATACTATCCATTTAAATCAGTCAGTTGAGGTTGAAAACCTAATAAATTAGTAACAAGTCCCAACCGGGCTTCCCTGATGTCTCAGTGGTAAAGAATCCACCTGCCAATGTAGGTTTCATCCCTGGGTGGGAAGGATCCCTTGGAGAAGGAAATGATAACCCGTTCCGTTCCATTCTGTCGCTCAGTCGTCTCCGACTCTTTGCGACCCCATGGACTGTAGCCTAGCAGGCTTCTCCGTCCATGGGATTCTCCAGGCAAGAATACTGGAGTGGGTTACCGTTCCACTCCAGTATCATTGCCTGGAGAATTCCATGGACAGAGGAACCTGGCAGGCTGCACAGTACTTGGGGTCACAAAGAGTCAGACCTAATATATTGACTAAACAAACAATAACACAGGTCCCAAAATTCTGTTCTCCCCATTTTTATTCTTAACTCATTCAATTCTTTATTCAGTTCAGTTCAGTCACTCAGTCACGTCCGACTCTTTGCAACCCCATGGACTGTAGCACAGCAGGCTTCCCTGTCCATCACCAGCTCCTGGAGCTTGCCCAAACTCGTGTCCATCGAGTCAGTGATGCCATCCAACCATCTCATCCTCTGTTGTACCCTTCTCCTCCTGAGTGCAACTATGCAGTAGTTAGAACGTTCTTTGGCAATGCCTTTCTTTGGGATTGGAATGAAAACTGACCTTTTGCAGTCCTGTGGCCACTACTGAGTTTTCCAAGTTTTCTGGCATATTGAGTGCAGCACTTTCATAGCATCATCTTTTAGGATTTGAAATAGCTCAGCTGGAATTCCATCACCTCCCCTAACTTTGTTCATAGAGATACTTCCTAAGGCCCACTTGACTTCCCATTCCAAGATGATGGCTCTAGGTGAGTGATCACACCATCGTAGTTATCTGGGTCATGAAGATCTTTTTCATATAGTCCTTCTATGTATTCTTGCCACCTCTTCTTAATATCTTCTGCTTCTATTAGGTCCACACCATTTCTGTCCTTTATTGTGCCTGTCTTTGCATGAACTGTTCCTTTGCTATCTCTAATTTTCTTGAAGAAATCTCTCGTCTTTCCCATTCCAGTGTTTTCCTCTATGTCTTTGCATTGCTCACTTAGGAAGGTTTTCTTATCTCCCCTTGCTATTCTTTGGAACTCTGCATTCAGATGGGTATATCTTTCCTTTTTCTCCTTTGCCTTTCACTTCTCTTCTTTTCTCAGCTATTTGTAAGACCTCCTCAAACAACCATTTTGCCTTTTTGCATTTCTTTTCCTTGGGGATGGTTTTGATCACCACCTCCTGTACAATGTCATGAACCTCTATCCATAACACTTCAGGCTCTCTATCATATCTAATCCCTTGAATCCTTTTGTCACTTCTACTGTATAATCATAAAGGATTTGATTTAGGTCATACCTGAATGGTCTAGTGGTTTTCCCTACCTTCTTCAATTTAAGTGTGTTTTTTTTCAATAAATAGTTCTTGATCTGAGCCACGGTCAGCTCCCAGTCTTGTTTTTGCTGACTGTATAGACCTTCTCCATCTTTGGCTGCAAAGAATATAATCAATCTGATTTCAGTATTGACCATCTGGTGCTATGTCCCGGGGCAAAGGAAAAGCGCCAACAAGATGGTGAGAGGTGATATCACATTTAGAGTCAAACCCCCTACCTGCCAGAGACACTCAGAGGGCTCAAACAAATCCTTGTGTGCCCCAGGACCTTGGGACCCCACAGAGAATAAGCCAGACCAGGCTTTGAGTGTGTGTCTCCTGTGGAGGCATGAGTCAGCAGTAGCCTGCATAGGGACAGGGATTCTGACTGCAGCAGACCTGAGAGGCAAGGCATGTGGCATAAGTCCTTTTGGAGGAGGTGGCTATCAGCCCCATCATTGAGCCACTGAGCAGATGACCCACAAACTGGAGAACAATTATACCAAAGAAGTTCTTGAACCATTACAAAAGTTCTAGGAACCACAACAGATTTCCCAACCTGGGGATCTGGCAAAGGGACTGAGAGTCTCCAGGGAATTTGACTTTGGAGGCCAGTGGGATTTGATTCAGTTCAGTTCAGTTGCTCAGTCGTGTCCGACTCTTTGAGACCCCATGAATCACAGCACGCCAGGCCTCCCTGTCCATCACCAACTCCCAGAGTTCACTCAAACTCATGTCCATTGAGTCGGTGATGCCATCCAGCCATCTCATTCTCTGTCGTCCCCTTCTCCTCCTGCCCCCAATCCTTCCCAGCATCAGAGTCTTTTCCAGTGAGTCAACTCATCACATGAGGTGGCCAAAGTATTGGAGTTATAGCTTTAGCATCAGTCCTTCCAATGAACACCCAGGATTGATGGGATTTGATTACAGAACTTCTATAGGACTGACCGGGGAAGCAGACTCTTGGAGGGCACAAACAAAACCTTGTGCACACCAGGACTCAGGAGAAAGGAGCAGTCAACCCCACAAGAGACTGATCCAGACTTCCCTGTGAGTGTCCAGGAATCTCTGGCAGAGGCCTGGGTTGACAATGGCCTGCCACGGGGTCAGTGGCACTGAATACAAGAGTCCTTGCATAAATTCTTTTGAAGGAGGTTACCATTACCACAATTACCCCTAACATAGATTTGCCCCAGGCCATAAAACAGGGAGGGAACATAGCCCTACCCATCAATAGAAAATTGGATTAAAGATTTACTGAGCATGACCCTGCCCAAACAAAACAAAACCCAGATTCCCCCACAGCCAGTCTCTCCTATCAGGAAGCTTCCACAAGCCTCTTATCCTTATCTATCAGAGGGCAGACATAATGAAAGCCATAATCACAGAAAACTCACCAGTGAATGTATCACAGTGAAACTATGAGCCAAGCTGCATAGGGCCACCCAAGACAGATGGGTCATGGTGGAGAGTTCTCACAAAACATGGTACACTGGATAAGGGAATGCCAAATCACTTCAGTATTCTTGCCTTGAGAATCCCATTCAGTTCAGTTCAGTTCAATCACTCAGTCGTGTCCGACTCTTTGAGACCCCATGAATCACAGCACGCCAGGCCTCCCTGTCCATCACCAACTCCCAGAGTTCACTCAAACTTATGTCCATAGAGTTGGTGATGCCATCCAGCCATCTCATTCTCTGTCGTCCCCTTCTCCTCCTGCCCCCAATCCTTCCCAGCATCAGAGTCTTTTCCAGTGAGTCAACTCGTCTCATGATGTGGCCAAAGTATTGGAGTTATAGCTTTAGCATCAGTCCTTCCAATGAACACCCAAGATTGATCTCCTCTAGAATGGACTGGTTGGATCTCCTTGCAGTCCAAGGGACTCTCAAGAGTCTTCTCCAACACCACAGTTCAAAAGCATCCATTCTTCGGCGATCAGCTTTCTTCACAGTCCAACTCTCACATCCATACATGACCACGGGAAAAACCATAGCCTTGACTAGACAGACCTTGGTTGGCAAAGTAATGTCTCTGCTTTTTAATATACTCTCTAGGTTGGTCATAACTTTCCATCCAAGGAGCAAGCGTCTTTTAATTTCATGGCTGCAACCAGCATCTGCAGTGATTTTGGACCCCAAAAAAACAAAGTCTGACACTGTTTCCACTGTTTCCCCATCTATTTCCCATGAAGTGATGGGACCAGATGCCATGATCTTCGTTTTCTGAATGTTGAGCTTCAAGCCAACCTTTTCACTCTCCTCTTTCACTTTCATCAAGAGGCTTTTGAGTTCCTCTTCACTTTCTGCCATAAGGGTGGTGTCATCTGCATATCTGATATTATTGATATTTCTCCCGGCAATCTTGATTCCAGCTTGTGCTTCTTCCAGCCCAGCGTTCCTCATGATGTACTCTACATATAAGTTAAATAAGCAGGGTGACAATATACAACCTTGACGTACTCCTTTTCCTATTTGGAACCAGTCTGTTGTTTCATGTACAGTTCTGACTGTTGCTGAGAATCCCATTAACAGTATGCAAAGGCAAAAAGAAATGACAGTGAAAGATGAACTCCCCGGGTCCATAGAAGCCCAAGATGCTGCTGGAAACGAGTGGGAAAATAGTTCTAGAAAGAATTAAGAGGCTGGGCCAAAGTGAAAGCAGTGCCCAGTTGTGGATGTGGCTGGTGATGAAAGTAAAGTCCATTGCTGTAAAGAACAATACTGCATAAGAACCTGGAATGTTAGGTCCATGAATCAAGGTAAATAGGAAGCGGTCAAACAGGAGATGGCAAGAGTGAACATCAACACTTTAGGAATCAGTGAACAAAAATGGACTGGAATGGGTGAATTTAATTCAGAGGATCATTATATCTACTACTATGGGCAAGAATCTGTTAGAAGAAATGGAGTAGCCATCATAGTCAACAAGAGTCCAAATGGAGCTCTTGGGTGAAATCTCAAAAACAACAGAATGATCTCTGTTCGTTTCCAAGGCAAATCATTCAATATCACAATAATCCAAGTCTATGCCCCAACCAATAATGCTGTAGCGTTAAATTTGAATGGTTCTTTGATGACCTACAAAACATTCAAGAAATAACACCAAAAAAAGAAAAGTCCTTTATATTATAGGGACTGAAATGCAAAAGTAGAAAGTCAAGAGATACCTGGAGTAACAGACAAGTTTGGCCTTGGAATACAAAATGAAGCAGAGCAAAGGCTGAGAGTTTTGCCAAGAGATGATGAATTATAAATAAGGTAACTTTTTTAGTTGACAAATATTTCATAGCAAACACCCTCTTCAAACAAAACAATTCCTTATTTTGACATCATCATCATCATTATTATTACATTATTATTATTGTGAACTAATCATTGTATCATAATTGCACTCATCTCACACGCTAGTAAAATAATGCTCAAAATTCTCCAAGCCAGGATTCAGCAATACGTGAACCATGAAATTCCAGATGTTCAAGCTGGTTTTAGAAAGGCAGAGGAACCAGAGATCAAATTGCCAACATCCGCTGGATCATGGAGAAAGCAAGAGAGTTCCAGAAAAACATCTATCTCTGCTTTATTGACTATGCCAAAGCCTTTGACTGTGTGGATCACAATAAATGGTGGAAAATTCTAAAAGAGATGGGAATACCAGACCACCTGACCTGCCTCTTGAGAAACCTGTATGCAGGTCAGGAAGAAACAGTTAGGACTGGACAGGGAACAACAGACTGGTTCCAAATAGGAAAAGGAGTATGTCAAGGCTGTATATTGTCACCATGCTTATTTAACTTATATGCTGAGTACATCATGAGAAATGCTGGGCTGGAAGAAGCACAAGCTGGAATCAAGATTGCCAGGATAAATATCAATAACCTCAGATATGCAGATGACACCACCCTTATGGCAGAAAGTGAAGAGGAACTAAAAGCCTCTTGATGAAAGTGAAAGAAGAGAATGAAAAATTTGGCTTAAAGCTCAACATTCAGAAAACTAAGATCATGGCATCTGGTCCCGTCACTTCATGGCAAATAGATGGGAAAACAATGGTGAATTTTTTTTTTTTTTTGGCTCCAAAATCACTGCAGATGGTGATTGCAGACATGAAATTAAACAACACTTACTCCTTGGAAGGAAAGTTATGCCCAACCTAGATAGCATATTAAAAAGCAGGGACATTACTTTGCCAAAAATGTCTGTCTAGTCAAGGCTATGTTTTTTCCAATAGTCATGTATGGATGTGAGAGTTGGACTGTGAAGAAAGCTGAGTGGTGAAGAATTGATGTTTTTGAACTTTGGTGTTGGAAAAGACTCTTGAGAGTCCCTTGGACTGCAAGGAGATCCAAACAGTCCATTCTAAAGGAGATCAGTCCTGGTTGTTCATTGGAAGGACTGATGCTGAAGCTGAAGCTCCGATACTTTGGCCACCTCATGTGAATAGTTGACTCATTGGAAAAGACTCTGATGACGGGAGGGATTGGGGGCAGGAGGAGAAAGGGACGGCAGAGAATGAGATGGCTGGATGGCATCACCGACTCGATGGACATGAGTTTGAGTGAACTCCGGGAGTTGGTGATGGACAGAGAGGCCTGGGTGCTGTGATTCACGGGTTTGCAAAGAGTCGGACACAAGTGAGCGAGTGAACTAAGCTGAACTGTACTGAATAATTGTGTATTGCTGCTTCTGCTGCTAAGTCACTTCAGTCGTGTCGGACTCTGTGTGACCCCATAGACAAAAGCCCACCAGGCTTCCTTGTCCCTGGGATTCTCCAGGGACAAGGAAAAAACACTGGAGTGGGTTGCCATTTTCTTCTCCAATGTGTGAAAGTGAAAAATAAAAGTGAAGTCACTCAGTCGTGTCCGACCCTTAGCGACCCCATGGACTGCAGCCTTCCAGGCTCCTCCATCCATGGTATTTTCTAGGCAAGAGTACTGGAGTGGCTTGCCATTGCCTTCTCCGAATTGTGTATTAGGACATCACAAAGTTTTTCATTCAAAAATTAGCACTGAAGTTTAGGAAAAAAATATAAATGGAATAAAATGTATTCACTATATTAAGACAACATTTACATTCTAAAGCATTAGCTAGAATACAGTGGGCCTTCAATGAATCGACAGTAACTAATTGGAGAAAATAAATAATCATCATAATTTTCCCATTTAGCACAGAAAGTTAGACCATTGATACAAACCTAGATAGAGCAAAGTTACAAGAAGTAGATAACCTGATTGTTTCCCAAGAAATGATGAATTATAAATAAGGTAATACTTTTAATTGACAAATATTTCTGTAGAAAAGGCATTCTTGTTATAAAGAAAAAATAGAGATCAATAGCCATCAGCCAATTTTCCCTTGATTTCTTCCTTTGATTTCATGGTGCATAAATTAAGAATGATTCTGAAATTTCAAAGGGATGTCAACTTAAGAGAAGAATTAGGAAGAAAAAATAAATCTCCATTTTTAGATTTCTTGTTGAATTATAAGATAGCCCATACATCAAACAAAGTAATTATAAATAAGCAGAAGCGTTGTTTACTTTAAATTTAAACTGGAAAAGGTCATCTTCATTCCAATCCCAAAGAAAGGGAATGCCAAAGAATGCTCAAACTACCGCACAATTGCACTCATCTCACACGCTAGTAAAGTCATGCTCAAAATTCTCCAAGCCAGGCTTCAGCAATATGTGAACCGTGAACTTCCAGATGTTCAAGCAGGTTTTAGAAAAGGCAGAGGAACCAGAGATCAAATTGCCAACATCTCCTTGATCATGGAGAAAGCAAGAGAGTTCCAGAAAAACATCTGTTTCTGCTTCATTGACTATGCCAAAGCCTTTGACTGTGTGGATCACAATAAACTGTGGAACATTCTGAAAGAGATGGGAGTACCAGACCACCTGACCTGCCTCTTGAGAAACCTGTATGCAGATCAGGAAGAAACAGTTAGAACTGGTCATGGAACAACAGACTGGTTCCAAATAGGAAAAGGAGTACGTCAAGGTTGTGTATTGTCACCCTGCTTATTTAACTTATATGCAGAGTACATCATGAGGAACGCTGGGCTGGAAGAAGCACAAGCTGGAATCAAGATTTCCGGGAGAAATATCAATAACCTCAGATATGCAGATGACACCACCCTTATGGCAGAAAGTGAAGAGGAACTCAAAAGCCTCTTGATGAAAGTGAAAGAGGAAAGTGAAAAGGTTGGCTTGAAGCTCAACATTCAGAAAACGAAGATCATGGCATCTGGTCCCATCACTTCATGGGAAATAGATGGGGAAACAGTGGAAACATTGTCAGACTTTATTTTTTTGGGCTCCAAAATCACTGCAGATGCTGATTGCAGCCATGAAATTAAACGACGCTTACTCCTTGGAAGGAAAGTTATGACCAACCTAGAGAGTATATTAAAAAGCAGAGACGTTATTTTGCCAACCAAGGTCCGTCTAGTCAAGGCTATGGTTTTTCCCATGGTCATGTATGGATGTGAGAGTTGGACTGTGAAGAAATCTGATCGCCGAAGAATGGATGCTTTTGAACTGTGGTGCTGGAGAAGACTCTTGAGAGTCCCTTGGACTGCAAGGATATCCAACCAGTCCATTCTAGAGGAGATCAATCTTGGGTGTTCACTGGAAGGACTGATGCTAAAGCTGAAACTCCAATACTTTGGCCACCTCATGCGACGAGTTGACTCACTGGAAAAGAGTCTGATGCTAGGAGGGATTGGTGGGGGGAGGAGACGGGGACAACAGAGAATGAGATGGCTGGATGGCATCACCTACTCGATGGACATGAGTTTGAGTGAACTCCGGGAGTTGGTGATGGACAGGGAGGCCTGGCGTGCTGTGATTCATGGGGTCGCAAAGAGTTGGACACGACTGAGCGACTGAACTGAACTGACTGAACTGAACTGAATGCAGACACTTATTACATCGACTGTATTATTGAGCAAAAATATAGCAACTCTTTTTTTAAAGAAATTTTTAACTTAAAAAAAATAAATTGTATAAGAAATTCAGATTGTCTTCTCACTACTGTTATATCAAACAAGCTTTAAGTCTTCTTCTCATGCACAGCTGTGGGTATGCAATTCCCCTGCTTAAATATCTTCAATGGATCTCTTTTGCCATTCTTTTTAGTTTTGCATTCCATATCCTTCTAGATATTCTCTGGGCCACCTTTGCCATGCAAAACTTCACAATATATCCTATGAATCAATTACACAAACTAGTGGTGCTAGAGGGCTTCCCCTGGTGGCTCAGAGGTTAAAGCGTCTGCCTCCAATGCAGGAGACCTGGGTTTGGAACCTCTATTCTTGGGTCTCAATATTCCTTCACATTATTTCCTTTCCCTTCCAAGTCTATCCCAAATAAAGTTCACCCACCCTACTGAAAACACACCTTTCTTCAAGGGCTAGCTCAAATGCTTTTGTATCTAAGAAGTATTACTTAAACTCATCTAGCTGACTGCCACCTTCCTCCCTTTCATGTTTCCATCAGGCTTCCAATTCCTAGCAGTATATTTTGTTTTGTATTAGAATTTCCATATAAATCTCTATGTTCCATGTTGTATATTTAAGCACTTTGGGGAAAGATATCATATTTTCTTAATTTCTAGATTTCTCTGCACAGACACCCCCAATAACAACTGCCCTGATATGGTATCCATAAATAGTAGACATTCAATATTGTCTGATGAACTAAAATGTTTTCTTAAAAAGAACATAGATTTTAGAAAATAATTTTCTAAAGTTTAAGGTTATCTCAGACTATCAGAATGGTTAAGTTAGGAATTTACATGAGAGTGATTCAAATTTCCTTAGAAAGTCATGCTTATTTTGATTGCTTTAACTTCAACCAAGGTTGCATGGTTGGTGAAGTCTGACACTGTCAGTAGACAGGTGAAGAAATATAATTTCTTAATATATGTTCACCTTTGGGATTGGTTAGAAATTGAAGAGAGGAACATAGAGATGGAATAATGCTTTGCATTAAGAAAGATTCTTTGTAGAAAACAGGACTGGGGGAAGGAAATCACTTAGGGAATTCAATGAAATTCGATTTTGTACTCTGAAAAATTGAGATGCTTCTCATATTCTAACAGCCTAGCTAAATTTAAAGTTTGCCCTTAAAGAAATGCTGATCATACTATAAGATATATAAGGTGATTGAATAAGCAAGTAACCTTTGTTCATTACTGGTGATTAAAAAAGGAAAAGAAAATAATTGTACTTTGGAAATCTAAGTGTTTTCATAATGCATTGTAACAGATCCAAAAAAGCTATTAAAAGTTGTTATTTTGGCTGGACCACCAAAACCTGTGGAAAGTTGAAGCTTTGGCGTGCCACACTATTTTATTAAGGGACTTCTGCTATGCATATGGAAACAGTGTCTTTTAACTATCCTCATGGGTCATTTGAAAGTGAAAGGTGCTCAGTCATGTCCAACTCTTTGCGACCCCATGGACTATACAGTCCATGAAATTCTCCAGGCCAGAATACTGGAGTGGGTAACCTTTCCCTTCTCCAGGGGATCTTCCTGACCCAGATATCGAACCAGGGTCTCCTGCACTGCAGATAGATTCTTTACCAACTGAGCTATCAGGGAAGCCCAATGGGTCAGAAAATTGTCTGGATTATTTTTTTTAATTAAGTATTCTTTCTGAGATTCACTTAATAAGTGAATCACATCAAGAGACTCTAATGCACTGAGGTGTAGTACTAATTTAGGACAACTGGCATTTTAAATTAAGAGTAACTGATCTGATTATGCAAGAATTAGAAATTCCTGTGCAAATGATATTGAATTCTAAGGGAAGGATTTGATAACAATGAACTTATTTACCTGAATTCCTCTTCCGACTGTGGGAAGACCTACTGCTTTTTAACATATCTCCTATTAATGTTTTCATCTTTTTGTATTGTTTTCTCCTTCAGTTCGCACTCATCCATTGTTCCCTGAATCATCTGTGGCTCCATCAATAGTCAATCTATTATCATATTATTAAAACAAATTGGCACTGAATGCCGAATCCCTAGTTTCTTTACAACAACTGGATTCCCTGATGGCATCTTGAATTCAACAAGTCAAACTTCTTTACTCTTTTTTCACTATTCAGACATGTTTCTTGTAAACTATCTGTGAAAAGTCATCTTCCATTCCTTCCACTATTTCCAGACCAATTTCTGTACTATAAAAAAGGTGAAATAGCTATTTTGAAATTCTTTTGTAATACTGTTTGGAATAACTCTTTCTACATAAAGGTTTCAGTTCAGTTCAGTTCAGTCACTCAGTAATGTCCGACTCTTTGCGACCCCATGAACCACAGCACACCAGGCCTCCCCATCCATCACCAACTCCCAGAGTCCACCCAAACCCATGTCCATTGAGTCAGTGATGCCATCCAACTATCTCAACCTCCGTCGTCCCCTTCTCCTCCTGCCCTCAATCTTTCCCAACATCAGGGTCTTTTCAAATGTATCAGCTCTTCGCATCAGGTGGCCAAAGTATTGGAATTTCAGCTTCAGCATCAGTCCTTCCAATGAACATCAAGGACTGATCTCATTTAGGATGGACTGGTTGGATCTCCTTGCAGTCCAAGGGACTCTCAAGCGTCTTCTCCATCACCACAGTTCAAAAGCATCAATTCTTCGGCACTCAGCTTTCTTCACAATCCAAATCTCACATCCAGACGTGACCACTGGAAAAACCGTAGCCTTGATTAGATGGACCTTTGTTGGCAAAGTCATGTCTCTGCTTTTTAATATGCTGTCTATGTTGGTCATAACTTTCCTTCCAAGGAGTAAGCGTCTTTTAATTTCATGGCTACAATCACCATCTTCAGTGATTTTGGAGCCAAAAAGAATAAAGTCTGACACTGTTTCCCCATCTATTTGCCATGAAGTGACGGGACCGGATGCCATGATCTTAGTTTTCTGAATGTTGAGCTTCAAGCCAAACTTTTCACTCTCCTCTTTTACTTTCATCAAGAGGCCTTTGAGTTCCTCTTCACTTTCTGCCATAGGATGGTGTCATCTGCATATCTGAGGTTATTGATATTTCTCCCTGCAATCTTGATTCCAGCCTGTGCTTCTTCCAGCCCAGCATTCCTCATGATGTACTCTGCATATAAGTTAAATAAGCAAGGTGACAATATACAGCCCTGACGCACTCCTTTTCCTATTTGGAACCAGTCTGTTCCATGTACAGTTCTGACTGTTTCTTCCTGACCTGCATACAGGTTTCTCAAGAGGCCGGTCAGGTGGTCTGGTATTCCCATCTCTTTCAGAATTTTCCACAGTTTATTGTGATCCACACAGTCAAAGGCTTTGGCATAGTCAATAAAGCAGAAATAGATGTTTTTCTGGAGCTCTCTTGCTTTTTCCATGATCCAGTGGATTTTGGCAATTTGATCTCTGGTTCTTCTGCCTTTTCTAAAACCAGCTTGAACATCTGGAAGTTCACGGCCATTTCCTTCTCCAGGGGATCTTCCCAACCCAGGGATCAAACCCAGGTCTCTTGCATTGCGGGCAGACACTTTACGCTCTGAGCCACCAGGGAAGCCCACATAAGGGTTTAAAATAAGCATTTCTCCTCTACTGTTCAGTAAAGCCCATGGTTGCCTTTTCCTGAAATACTCTACTGTCTCCTTTCTGAATCTTTCAAAATCACATCTTTTCATGAAAGTTTGTGATTATCTTTTTTAACATTCAAATTATTCCTGAAAAAGACTTAAAGTTATATTGCTTAGTAAAAAACCAATATAAACAATGAAATGATAAGAAGTATATATCCCACCTCCAGGTTAAAACTGTAACTCATTGTTTGGTTTCCTTTCAGAAAATTTGTTTGTTGTAAAGCAGACTAGTAATAGAGATATCGGATTTCTCACAAACTCATGAGGTTTATAATCATGAATTTCCTAAGGATCATGTTTCTAAACCTGCCATGAGGTACACCTTAGAATTACTTTACCTTGAGAAAACATGGATTAACCAGCAGAGTTAATGCCTTCTGCCTTACTCTCAGCTTAAAAAGAAAAGAGAAAGATTAAAGACTGGCTTCTTCTCTTCCCAGGGCTACCATTGAATCAGCTACCCTATCATGTTCCCAGTGACAGTGGTTTAGTATCTGATACACTTCATCCTCCATTCCCAGGACCCAGATTCTTCCTGTATTTTTTCCACCCTCTAGCACAGACATTTACCACTTACCCCTAATTTATGACAAACAACCTCTCTGTACCAAGTTTACTTTGTATTCAATTTGGATGGCACAAGATTAAACTTCCTAGAGCATAATAAATATATTTTCATCAATCACTTATGTTCTTATAAATGCCTACAGCATTAATTTCAAGTGATCCTGGCTGAATTTCAAGGTTTTCTTATCCCTCCTAGGTCCTAAAATCTCATCAAGCTTGAACTGATTTGGTTTTTCCTTAAACATTTTCTTTAATACTAGGATTGATAAGCTCTGACCTCAGGCCTTAAATTTGATTTTCTGGTTCTTGCTTGCATTTTGTTATCCCACTTGTCCTCAGTGGCAGTTCCTCCTCTTCCACTAGGCCATCCCTAACTTTTCCAATTCTCATTTTTACCCCTGTTTTCTCTACAGAGTGACAATTAATTACACACTGTTCTATCTGGGCCAGAGAGAGTAGACCCTTTCATATCACATGTGAGCATGTATTCTATATCTATCAGTCTCTCTGTATATTTATACATAGAGAGAGGCCAAAGTATGGTCCATGGACCTGAAGCATCACTAACTTCTGGGAACTTGTTAGAATACAGAATCTCAGACCTACTAGATCAGAATCAGCATTTTACAAAATCCGCAAGAGTTTTATGCACATTAAAGTTTGAGAAGTGCTGCTTTAGAGTTATACTTTTAAAAGCACACACCCATAGACACAGACACACATATATATTTATATGTCTCATGTTGATTATAATATATAAGATGATACATTGTGTAATTTTTACAGTTCCTTTCCTCCAAAGGCATAAGCAGTGATGGTTAAAACTGGCTTATACAAGCTAGCAAAATCCAGTTATTAAAATTATAGTAAGTTTCTGAAATAGTTGCCAAATGCAGCCATTCTTAACATTAAACGATACAAACTTAAGAGGAAATCATACTGGGGACAAAAATGACATGCTAAAAACTCATAATTTCCTAGTTGTTTTACTCATTCTACTATTTATGCTGAAGTGACTTAGAACTATTATGCCTGTTTGGTGTAATACTTTATAATGATGTGTATGTCCCTTTGCAACTGAGTAACCTTTGGTTAGTTGCTTTATATCAGTCATTAAAATAATATCTATGCCATGGAAATTCACAAATGTTATAAATCAGAGCTTGGTTTATTGTTTTGATTGTCTAGATTTAGAAAAGTGATGAAGAAAATGATAATAATGCAGATTAGACTTCAAGGTATGTCTTATCCATAAAACAGATGAATGGATAAAAAAGATGTGGTGTGTGTGTATATATATATATATATATATGCGTGTGATGTGTATGTATATGTACATTTTATATACACATCATATATATGTATTTTTATACACACACAGACATAAACACAAAATTAAATATTACACAGCCATAAAAGAATAAAATTTTGCCATCTGAACCAACATGAATGGATTTGGAGGGCATTATGCCAAGTGAAATAAGTCAGACAGAAAGAAACGCTACATGACATCACCTAAATGTAAATCTAAAAAACACAACAAACTAGTACATACAACAAAAACAGAGGCAGACTCACAGATCCAGAGAACAAATTAAAGATCACCAGTGTATGTGTGTATGTGGTGGGGCGCGATATAGTGGAAGGGGAGTGAAAGGCAACAAGTTTTGATTATAATATAAGCTACAAGGATATATTGTACAGGAATATAGCCAATATTTTGTAATAACTAAGTGGAGTGCAAGATTTAAATTTTGTACAAAAATTTAAGAAACCAAACGAAAAAGATTTAGTTTAAAAATCACTTTTTAGGTACATCACAAAACATACACTAACATGTGTTTTCTTTTTCTGAAGAAGCTTATTGAATATTGACCAGCACATGACTGGGTGAAGACACTAGAACTAGAATGTTCCTACAATGAACAAAAACCTGGCACATTTTGGATGTAAAAAAACATTTTCAGACATCTATAGAAACTAAAGTAATCCACCCTATAGGTTTTCATCAATTTATGCATAAATATTCAAAATGCTAAACATGTACTTCATTAGAGACTGGGATAAGTGTGTTTTTTAGTTTCTCATTGGGAAATCAGTTCATTGTCATTTAAATATATCCAAAAAACTGAACTAGGAGATTTGAATTATAAATGAAATATTGATTTACTCTCTAGTACTATTTACTCGAAGACAAAATAGCTGAATGAAATCTGAAAAGATCCATTATTAAGATATACAACTTACCTACTCAAACGGCAACTCTCATCTGAATGTCTACCTGATTTCTTAGTCTAGATTTCTGGGTGTAACATAAACACAGGAAAATGCCAAAACATCATTCTAGCTTTTCAAATTCAGGTAGAACTGTTTTTTCCTTACCGCATTTGGAATCTATACCCATAATGTATAAATCAATAAAAATTCAGTTCAGTCTCTCAGTCGTGTTTGACTCTTTGCGACCCCATGGACTGCAGTATACCAGGCTTCCATGTCCATCACCAACTTCTGGAGCTTGCTCAAATTCATGTCAATTGAGTCAGTGATGCCATCCAACAGTCTCATTCTCTGTCGTCCCCTTCTCCTCCCACCTTCAATCTTTCCCAGCATCAGGGTCTTTACCAGTTCTTCGCATCAGGTGGCCAAAGTATTGGAGCTTCAGCATCAGCCCTTCCAATGAATATTCAGGACTGATTTCCTTTAGGATTGACTGGTTTGATGTCTTTGCTGTCCAAGGGACTCTCAAGAGTCTTCTGCAACACCACACTTCAAAAGCATCAATTCTTCAGTGCTCAGCCTTCTTTATGGTCCAATTCTCATATTAGTTTTACTTATTTCTGTCAGTTTTTGTTTTCAACCTCAGCATTATCCTTAACAAAATAATGAGAAATTTAAGTATTATGGTATCATGCAATTCCCAGGTGGCCCTAGCGGAAAAGAACCCACCTGCCAATGCAGGAGATATAAGAGACACAGGTTCCCTGGGTCAGGAAGATCCCCTGGAGGAGGGCACACAACCTACTCTAGTATTCTTGCCTGGAGAATCCCATGAACAGAGGAGCCAGGTGGGCTCCTGTCAATAGTGTCGCCAAGAGTCAGACAGGACTGAAGCAACTTAGCAAGTATTATGGGAGCAAAGAGAAGATGATGCTGTTTGAGAAAAGTGAATGAAGCATCAGTTCACTATACCATGAATGGCTTAGTTCGGTTTAGTTTGCTGCTGCTGCTGCTAAGTCACTTCAGTCGTGTCCGACTCTGTGCGACCCCATAGACGGCAGCCCACCAGGCTCCCCCCGTCCCTGGGATTCTCCAGGCAAGAACACTGGAGTGGGTTGCCATTTCCTTCTCCAATGTGTGAAAGTGAAGTCGCTCGGTCATGTCCGACCCTTAGCGACCCCAGGGACTGCAGCCTACCAGTCTCCTCCGTCCATGGGATTTTCTAGGCAAGAGTACTGGAGTGGCTTGCCATTGCCTTCTCCGTCGGTTTAGTTTAGTATTAGTCTAAACCTTGGCTGTTACAAAAACGAAAAACTGTCCATGAGGGAAGCTTATTATTTCCTCAGAGTGACATATTCCAAAAGACATATAGTGAATACATTGATTCATTTCATTGATCATTTTTCTTATGCTTTTGCTTGTTTTATATGTACTTTCAAAAATTTTTACCATAAACATGTATAAGTTCAATTGAAAGTCAAGAACAACCAGGTGAGAGTCTGAACCTGAGGGTCTGAGTAGACCTGCATGAATCTCAGAGCTAGAACATTGAATTTGGCTGATTTTGATCACTTTTCTTCTTCTCAGGAGGCAGTATGTTCTTAGAAGTCAGTTTTTCAAGATTCAAATCCTGGCTCTGCTTCTTCCTAGATGTATGACTTTAGGCAAATTATTTCACCTCTTTAATCCTTAGTTAATCCGTTCATAAAACAAGATATCAGTAGCTCCCTTAAAGAGCTGTAGGGAGATTAAATGAGATAATACACATTTGGCAGGAAATATAATAAACACTCATTAAGTGGTATTTCTTGTCATTATTTTTGACCTCTTCGTTAAGTTCTATATGTTAAAATATTAGCAACTTAAGTGGTGTCCCTGTTGCTATGCTGCATTTTAATGCATTCCATGAAAGCATTTTCACTGTTACGCAGAAAAGAGTGGAGGCTGGCTTTAAAGGCTAACAGAGACAATTCAGTCCTGGTTTTCCTATTCACCATCCTTGATTGTGGGCCATTTGCCCTCTCAGTTTCTTTTCTCCTGTGTCAGATGAGGTAACATTTCACAGAGGCTGCATGGAAATTAAATAAGATAATGCATGTATAGCGCCTTCACCCAAAACCTGGAACCTTGTGAAAACCGGCTCTATGTGTTCACCAAAATTACTGCAGACATGCAGTGTTTCCACAGGGTGACTTTCCAGGTTATTTCTATTCATATTTAATTCATGTTATTACTATACATCTAGAGTACCACTCCAAATTTGAGTAAACGAAGTTAATAAAAAAAATATCTAAGTAGTACTCTGCTTCAACATTTTCTTGTACATGAGGATGCAAAAAATCTTTGAGGAAAAAAAAAGCATTATTTTCAAAAAGTTTCAGATATATTTTTCTTAATCTATCACCACGGCAATATCCAAGGATCAAGGCCACAGAGGCTTTTTTAAAGCAGCTTCCTTATTAAAATTCAAGGTTTCCCAGATGGCGCTAGCACCTGCAATACTGGAGATATAAGAGATGTGGGCTTCCCTGATAGCTCAGTTGGTAAGAATCGTGCAATGCGGGAGACCCTGGATCGATTTCTCAGTCGGGAAGATCCGCTGAAGAAGGGATAGGCTACCCACTCTAGTATTCTTGGGCTTCCCTTGTGGCTCAGCTGGTAAAGAATCTGCCTGCCATTTGGGAGACCTGGGTTCGATCCTGGGTTGGAAAGATCCCCTGGAGAAGAGAAAGGCTATCCACTCCAGTATTCTGGCCTGCAGAATTCCCTGGACTGTATAGTCCATGGAGTCGCAAAGAGTTGGACACAGCTGAGCGAGTTTCACTCACAAGAGACAAGGGTTTGATCCCTGGGTGGGGAAGATCCTGTGGAGATGGGAATGGCAGCCCACTCCAGTATTTTTGCCTGGAAAATTCCATGGACAGAGGTGCCTGGGGGGCTACAGTCCATGGGTTTGCAAAAGTCGACCATGACTGAGCACTCACTGTTCACACGTTAAGATTCATCCAAACTTCTCTGCTTCCCACATATTCATTTACACACATGGTTATGCACAACTCAGGACTTGAATAGCTGTTCAGCCTTTGTTTTTAAACTGATTCCTGCATCTTTGTTTGGAACAAACATGTGTATAGCACACTCAACAATACAGATACGGTTTCTGGCAGACATTTAGAGCAGAATGGTTAGAGGAGCCTGTTTAATTTTCGTGGACATTGGAGATTTGTTTAAATTCCTCCACACTATTGAAAGTTGATCTTCCATATTGCTTTAATATATACTGTGGTCAAATTTTCAAAGGTGCGAATGCAAAATAATAAGATTCAGCAACATTTTTTGCATTGTCAAATAAAAATTATGTTTCTTGTAAGATCCTACACATATGTGTATATATACATATATATAGATATATGTAAAATTTTACTTATATTTGTATAGGCCTTACAGGCCAAGGCCACCACATGCACTAAGCTTTTGTTTTTCACTACAGTCCTAGTAAAGGGTTGGCTATTATTTTAGAGGTTGCATTATTTTAGAATGCATGTGAAACAGAGCATACAATGCCCTGTATTCTATGGGAAAGGAGAATTTCTAAACAGGCTCCCCTCCCACCCAAGATGTTTTTATTCTGATTGTTTTTTACCCAAGAGAAATGCTGAGTGCACTTTTTCTCAGTCATGACACAGATTTTAGCAAGACTTAACAGAAACTCAAAAGAGCCTATACTATGCATGCCAGACTTCACTTCTGTCCTGAAATTTGCGGTTTCAATTGATGCTAATGAATAAGTCCAAATAAACTTAATGGGCTTTAATTTTATTTCTAACTACTAGGAGAATGGACGTTTATGTGTTTGCATATAATATAAAAATAAAGAGATGTTTAGACAATAAGGAAGGGCAGGATTTTTCTGTGGTAATATTTCAAGAGAAGAGTTTTACCAGACATATTACTTCAGCCACAAAAAACTAGGTCACAAGCAACATTAGGAAAACACACCAACTTTTAAAGCTGTGTGGGCTCCAAAAGGGAAGCACACAATGCAATTATTTACCATTTATACAGTGCCTAATAGATAAGAAAGCAGAAACATATTTTATTGTGAAATCTTTGGAATAACCTTGTGCAATTGTTAAATTGTGTCTGACTCTGTGCCACCCCCTAGACTGCAGCACACCAGGCCTCCCTGTCCTTCAGCATGTCCCAGAGCTTGCTCAAATTCATATCCATTGAATCAGTGGTACCATCCAACCATCTTATCCTCTGTCATCCCCTTCTCCTCCTGCCCTCAATCTTTCCCAGCATCAGGGTCTTTTTCAAATGAGTTGGTAGCCAGAGTATTGGAGCTTCACCTGTAGCATCAGACCAATGAATATTCAGGTTTGATTTCCTTTAGGATTGACTGGTTTGATCTCCTTGCTGTCCAACAGACTTTAAAGAGTCTTCTCCAACACCATAGTCCAAAAGTATCAGTTTTTCAGCGTTCAGCCTTCTTAATGGTCCAGCTCTCACATCTGTACTAGGAAAAACAGAGCTTCGACTATATGGACCTTTGTGGGCAAATGATGTCTCTGCTTTTTAACACGCAGTGTAGTTTTGTGATAGCTCTTCTTCCAAGGAACAAGCGGCTTTTAATTTAGTGGCTTCAGTCACCTTCCGCAGTGATCCTTTTTTCTTTTTTTGAATTCTGAATAACCTATTAACTATTAATTAGCACTTCTCCCCCTTTATTTTTTCAGTCTGAAATCAGAGTTTTGAAGTACCACCTACCCATCTGACAGAGAAATTCTAAATATCAAGGCTAAAAAATAAATAAATAAATAAATATCAAGGCTAGAATTTAAACATATACTCAAAGCTGTTGAATTTATAGGTTACACGAAATCACTCATTACCAAAGTAGGCTAGAGCCTCCTCTTTTTTCCATTATGACTTCTTCATGTCGTCAGTGGCTTACTCTTTCTTTCTTATTAGGATGGTGGATGTTGTTCAGGTATTTGTTAAAATGACTAGCATAGTTGATTTCCAATATTGTCTTGGTTTCAGGTGTACAGCAAAGTGAATCAGTTATACATATCCATATGTCTACTCTTTTTTTAGAGTATTTTCCCACATAGGCCATTACAGAGTACTGAGTAGAGTTCCCTGTGCTATAGGGTAGGTTCTTAATAGTTATCTATTTTATATACAGTAGTGTGCTTACATCAATCCCAATATCCCATTTCCTCAATGATTTTTTTTACTGTCTAGGTCTAAATTTTTCTGTTTGTCATTCAGTCACTTTCTTAATCTAAATGCCAATAGTCTCTACAATATATTGCCCACTTGAATTGAACCTGTAGTTCCAGCGATCATATTTCCCCTCTTTCTGTTTCTGTTCTGTTTGTTGAACCTTCCTTTCTCACTGTCCTCTGTTTCTTGTATAAATTTCCTGGTGGCGCCATAACAAAATAGCTCAAATTAGATGGCTTCACATAACAGAAATTCTCCTGCAGTTCTGGAGGCCAGAAGTCAGAAATCCAGGCATGCTGGCAGTGCCAGACTCTCTCTGAAGTCTCTCCGGGAGAACCTGTCCCACACCTGTCTCTTAGCTCCTGATGTTACCAGCAATTCTCCTTGGCTTTTGCTGGCTTGTAGACCCATCAATTCAAACTCTGCCTCCGCCTTCACGTGGCTGTTTTCTCTCTGTATCTGAGTCTGGATTTCATCTCTTCTTACAAGGACATCATTTCTATTGGATTAAGATCTCAATTCAGGACGACCTCACCTCAGCTTGCCTGTGTGTGCAAAGATCCTGTTTCTAAATTAAGATCACATTCACAGGAGGTTGGGACTTCAATCCATCTTTTGGAGGGACACAATTCAACTCAGAAAATACCATCTCTCACTGCTCAAAATATGCCCCAACTCCATCAAGGAGACACTTCTCATTTCTTCAGCTCATACTTTCCCGAATTTTCATTGATTGATTCACTGGGGGCATTAACTATGACAGGTTTGTTCATCCCTGTACTCGAGGAGGTTGGAGTGGCTGCTACATATTAATAGTAAGAACTCAATAAGTATTCGTTGAATGAAAGACTATATTCAACAAGCAAATGAATTTATACTATATAATTCAGTTATTTTTGGACCCAGTGGCTTAGGGTTATTTGCTTTATTTAAATTAATTGCTCCTCTAAAAGAATGTGAAGGACACTGTTTTATCCCTGTTTTCAATTTCAGAGTCACAGAGTCCAGCATAGGATTCCCATGTAGATGATAATCTGATAAGTGCTTTGCTAATTGATTGGTCTAGAAAAATCTGATTGAAAGGCACTGAGACATCAATCGCCTGTTTAGAGACATTTATAAAAGTGGAAGGCTATTTCAGGCAGGAAAAGGCCTATTGAGATGAAAGCAAAGCCAAATAGACTGGTGATTAATGTTTTGCTTAAACTAAATGCAAAGTCTTTCAATATTAGAGAAAATTCCAGATATCTAGCTGATTAGAATTGTTTAGATAACCATCTGGACATATCTTGCAGACTTTAAGTTTTGATTTTTTTTGATGATATGTTTTTCTCTCCATTTGTATGTTTTATTAGGAAAAAAAGACAAATATCTGTTTATATACCCAATTTACTGCTAAGTAGCATTTTACCTAGAAAATCATAAGAACAACTCCCGCAGCCTTGACTATTAACTTTTCGTAACTCCTCATCAGCTTCACAATGGGGAACAGAAGAAGCCTCACACCTGGGGTCGTAAACATGACAAAGAATACTTGAAATAAGAGAATTAAACAATTTCCATCTTTCTATTAATGCTTTTAGTTAAGTAGTCTCTTTATCCCAAAAGTAAGTCCAAATGCTCATTTTCTTAACCCTGCTGATTAAATATCTGCAAATTTTAACAGACATCCATGCCACCCACAGAAAATAAAGGAAATAAAAGAAACTGCACGAATTCCCATAAATCACAGATGAAGAAAGGGAAAACAGGATTTGTCAAGTGGACATAAATCTTCTGCATATGTTTGAGGTGAAAATGTTTTGGGGAAATGGTACTTTTGGGAAATTTGTGTTTGTGTTCTTTTTTTGCTTTTTCAGTTGAGTATTGTGTGATAGCACACACATAGGGCAGACTCTTTCCTGTATCACAAAGCCCTCAAGCCATTAAAGGGTCTGGTTCAGGCCACCTTATTTGCAATGCAAATTAACAAACAACATGGTGCCTTCAATTGCAGGTGAGCCTTAATAAGCCTGCTGATTGCTTCTTAAGGGTGCAGTGATTTTGTGTTTAAGGAATGCCTGAATGGTTGAGAAACCGGGCATTTCACAAGAATCCTCCCAATGGACAGAAGTGATTGCATGTGAAAGAGTAAGTATGGTTATTGTGGTTGCGAAGAGAGTTCAGATTTTTGTCCACTGAAATGAATTCATGGCATGTCAGACATGTTTTTCCACAAATCTCTCAAGCACACAGAGAGTAGGTTTAGAATGTATGCCGGTCTAGGAAAGACCCAACAGTATAAATTCCTTCACAAGTCTCTTTCAGAGCTATAACTCTGGTAGAAACATAGAGGCTTAGAGGTTGATAAAAGATACAAATTGGCCTACCTGTGCCAGGACCACGTTCTTGCATAGGTAGAAAGTCCACTTTTAGGAAACCATCCCATGTTCAGGCAAACAGACTTCTTGGCTTTCACTGGTGAAGAAAGTCCATTCCCCACTGCTCATTCCTTTGCTCTTGATTTTATGGGGAACCTAAGGAAATTCACTATTCCCCCTGGAACAGCTCTTTTCTGTACTAAAAATGGCATTTAATTGCCTTCGACATATTGGATTTCTAAATTTATACCCTATCTAAAGGCGAGATGGAAATACAACTTTTGCCAGTAATCGGATTAAAAGTCTTTAAATAACTCATCCCATGTTGACTTTGCTGCACAAATGCTTTCCCAAAGCGATCTAGAGCACTGCAGTGAACAAGCAGCAAAAAGGGAAAGAAGCAAGAATTACAGATGCTAGTCAGACTGCTTGGTTTCTTGAACCTGCTTAACCAATGATCATCTCTTTCCCTGTGCAAAATAAGGGGACATCTGTGCTTCACAGTCCACGCACTTACCATTCCCCCAAACCACCTATAGGATGGAAAGTGTTAGAAGACTACAAGTTGATCACTTTCTCATAATTTCTACACTTATAAGAATTTTAAAAGTTCACATTAATAAAATTGTGACATCTCCTTTAGTAAAGAAGGTGTGTCTACAAAAAATCACATGGTTCTGATGCAGAAGTAGGATAGAGTTGAGTTTGGTGAGACCCTTGCAGGGTGTATGAGCCTCCAGTTGACTGCAGATAGCACCCTTCTATGTTGGATTAGAATGTCAGAATTAGAATGCCTCTGTTTGGGGAACCACTGACCTAAACCACCTGCCCTGGTCAGGCATGAGAGCAACCACTTGCATGAGTTATCTTACAACAGGAGGTCCTGGTAAAAAATGCAGAATTGACAAAACTTCCACCTACCAGAATGATACGAAAAGTGAAAGTGAAAATCACTCAGTCATGTCCGACTCTTTGCGACCCCATAGACTGTAACCTGCCAGGCTCCTCTGTCCATGGAATTCTCCAGGCCAGAATACTGGAGTGGGTAGCAGTTCCCTTCTCCAGAGGATGTTCCCAAATCAGGGATTAAGCCCAGGTTTCCTGCATTGCAGGCAGATTCTTTACCATCTGAACCATACAGAAAATGTCAAAAGGAGAGAGGAAATGCCAGTCCATATGTCCTAACAACCTTCCAGAATCCTCCTCACTGGAATCCATCTTGGCTGAGCAATGCGCACACCACAGGAAGGCCCCTGAATCAGAATGATTGGCCAAAAACAACACTGAAACTAGCCCTATCACCATAAAACTTAAGACTGGGGGCACAAGGCAGAGCAGTCCTTCTGGTTTCCATTATGCTGCTGTTCTCTGCCTGGGCTCCCCTTCCCAATAAAGTCTCATTGTCAGCACGTGCTTCTCCTCAGAGAATTCATTTCTGGCTGTCAGACAAGAGCCCACTCCCAGGCCCTGGGAGGGGTCCCCCTTCCTGCAACACTTCATTACTCATGCTACTTTCTGGGCCCCTCAAGGTTTTTTGACTCTGTGTTGTTTCTGATGCAACAAATATGTTCCTATGTATGAGCACCTTCTCCAATAGGCCCTGTCACTCTGCTTTATCCCAAGGCTTTGTGATATCAGGTCATGAAGTTCCAGCTGCAACATGGTTCTGAAGGTTTCTTGACTGACCCCACAAGGAATTCTGGAGTGCAAATGGCTGTCAGATTGGTCCTAAGTTTGGCCTAGTCCCTGCCGTTCACAGTTGCTGAATGTGGGCTGTGTCCTTCTGACTGTACTCCCCTCAGCAAGACAAGCCTTTCCTTGACAAGTCTGTCAAATCACATCCAAGAGGCCAGTTTGCACCTGCCTCATCCCTCAGCCCCTCCCACCTGATTTAATATTTAAGGAGACACTGACGGGTCCTTGCTGTGCACTACCTATATTAGGACAACTGCTAGGCGGACTCAAGCCTTGTTAGCCCAGAAGAGTCACCAGGATGGTCTATCTAGCTGTCTTTCCACATAAGCAGAGTTCTCCAGGACTGCTGGAGTGTACAGGCCCAGAGAGACTGTTCTGCTTACCCTGCTTCTGCCTGCCACTCTATCACCTGAGTGCTTTCTGAGTCTCCTGGAAAGGACCTTCAGAGGGATTTGGAGTCTGGGTGTAAAGGAAAGGGCACAGTGATGTGCAGGAAAATTATTCCAAATGATTTGGCTAAAAAGCAATTTGTCCAAATGGCACAATTAAACATTGTTTTAATGAATTTTCTGGTAACTTTAGAGTACACTAGGGGCAGATTCCCCCGCCCTGAAGTGTTAACTGTCACAAATAAAGCTGAGCAATGCATTTTTTAAAGTAGGCAAAATTCTGAACGATGGACAAAATTATTATTCACAAATGACATGCTAATCAAAACTACAAATTTATTATTTAAAGTATGATTGATTGACTGGTGACCTATTCAGTTTAACAAAATTATTTCTGCAGATTTGTTTGCCACTCAAGAATCTGCTGCAAAATCATTTCAAATGCCAGAGACGGAACTGGGCCTGTCCTTAACCCACACTCCATCCCACACCCCAGTACCAACAGCAGGACCACCCAAAGGATTTGGCCCTATTGATGGCAGTTAAATTCAAGCCTAAGGTTTTTTAGGTTCAAGTTTAATCCTTTTCTCAGCAATGTTTATTTGGAATTTGTGGTGCTGAAACGTATTCTATGCATGCAGTAAGTCCCCTACATATGAACGAGTTCTGTTCTGAGAGTGTGCTCATAAGTTCAACTTTGTAAGTCCAACAGTTAGCCTAGTTACCCAACTAACACAATCACCTGTATAGTACTGTAGGTTTATAATACTTTTCACACAAATAATACGTAAAAAACAAACACAAAAGATAAAGAAAGCATTTGTAATCTTAACAATTGTTGTTCAGTCTCTAAGTCGTGTCTGGCTTTTTGCAACTCCATGGACTGCAGCATGACAGGCTTCCCTGTCCTTCACTATCTCTTAGAGTTTGCTCAAATTCTGTCCATTGAGTCCATGATGCTATCAAATCATCTCATCTTCTTACTGTACAGTACCGTGAAAAATATACTAGTACTAGCTACATTACTGCTGCTTTTACTCTTGTTTCTGGACATCCTGGCCTTGACATAAAGATACTATGCTACTGTGCTCTGTACAGTGCTGCACTATAAAGTACTCAAAAGCACAAACCCTTGTAAAGGATGCTCTCGTGTGATGGTGTACACCAGACACTTGGAGAAGCTTACGTGAATGGACATGCAAATGCACATTTGCACCTTTGAAAGTTCTCAGCATGAAGGTTTGAATGTAGGGGACTTACTGTATGTTATTCAGAGAGGGCTGAGAGGCAACTGACAGACACATACGGGGCATCCTTCACTGGATCACTAGTCTTCATCTATTCATTTCTAACCTGGGATGCTTCATTATGTAAGTTTACACATCAGGACCCAGTAGGTGGTAAATTTGAACCTCCTGCTACGGATCATTTTTAAATAGGAACCAATTGATCACTACCACTTAAAAATGCATCAATCACTAAGATGGCTCAAATTAAATCATCTCAATCAACATTTTAAAATGCTCTTGATATATACAATCACAGGCCACTAGAACATAAAGTGGATTTTTTTAAGGCACCAACTGAAGCTATTTGAAGGAACTCAAATAATATTCTGATCTGACTAGAGCTCAGAATTTCTAAAAAATACTTCAATTGTTTTTAATTCTGATTCAGGTCATCTGCATTTACAAAGACAGAGATTTCAGTGTTGGATGGCATCACTTACTCAATGGGCATGAGTCTGAGCAAGCTCCGGAAGTTGGTGATGGACAGTGAAACCTGGCGTGCTGCGTCCATGGGGTCGCAAAGAGTCGGACACGACTGAGTGACTGAACTGAACTTAAGAGGAATTAAATTTCTTTGGAGCTGGCCAGGAAAAAGATGATCTAATAAGATCAAGAAGATGAATAGCAGATGTGTTTCTCCTCTGACCCATATATAACATCATCCAAGTTATAAAGCCATTCATTGGGATGGAAGAATTGGAAACTGGAGTCTTCTAGTCTGAGTGGGTGCAGTGGTCAGGAAAACAGGTAAAACGTAACAAGATACAAAGGAACGGTGAAGTCAGATCCTGGTAGAAAGATGATGGGAGTAACAGAGAGGCCAGGGAAAGAGTTCACGGCTAGAGAGTGAAAAATGAAGAGAGAAGAGAGAAATGTACCTTTCATTTCATTCTTTATATCCAGTTTTTAATCATTGTCATGGCTTAAACCTTCAGACTTTTTTCAAGTTTGATAATTCAGTGTCTTGTGCATTTATTTGAAATCTCTACAGAAACATATGTATAATAGCAAATCTAATGAACTAAAATAGTATATTGATAAGTAACCTGTGCAAAGATACAACATATAGATGCATCATATGCATTTATATGTTCAAGTTATTTAATTAGTATTTTTTACATGATTTACATGCAAACTTTAGGGGGAGAATCACTTTCTAATTAGGATCAAGCGATCTGGAAATTTACATTTCTAACTAATTAGTGTTGATGTTGAGAGACCCACATTAATTATACTGCAATCTGTGGCAGAAGAAGATACATGTTTTAACTCAAATAAATAATACAACAAAGGTACATAAATTATTTTCTTTCTTCAGTTAATTGTAAACACTCAGCTTAATTTTTTTTTTAAGTCTATAGTCCTTGTTATCACTGTCAGTGAACTTTCTCCCATCTTCAATCCATTAAGATAAATGGAATTTTAGAAGCATTCTTGTATTTCCTTACTGTCCTATGATGGTCCCTAAATTAAACATGGTAGAAGCTATGAAGCCAAAAGCAGGACAGAGACATACAGGTCCCAGTGATGAAAGGTGAAGGTGGAAGTTGCAAGGACTTCCATCTCTTAAAGCACAGGAAAACTAACTTATTTTTCAAATTCCACTCCCCAAAGTCTATTCCAGGAACAGATTTTTCTCTACTGGTCTCCATTCTTATCATATCTGGCAATTAATCCTTTCCTCCATAAAATAGTTCTCATGTTCAGTGAAGTGTTCAAATGCCACTTTACAAGGATGGTTGACAATGAGAATAAATGGATGGAGAATTGTATACAATAGCCAGAGCGGCAATTTCAGAGCTACCCACTTGACGGGAAAAAATGTGATACGTTCTCAAGTCCCTGGAAAAATTGGACACAGACTTCTTAGGGACAGAATCTAGGATAACCTAGTGAGAGTTTTTACATAGAAAAAACAGATAAGGTGCCTCCAACATTTATTTAGGGTGAGTCATCTTTCAGCTTTAAGAAATGTGTGCATTGGTAAAACAATTTTGAAGTAGTATATAAGCAACTTTCACCATGCTTGTGTGCAAATAATCACTAATGTTCATTTTTAAAAGAAGCATTATTCACTTAATGGATAAGTTCCTTTCTCTTTCCGTCATCCCAGTTATCCTGGCACAATGAATCCATTCCACAGGAGCGAAGTACTCATCCTGTGTTTTCTAAATGCCAGTTTTAAATTCAAAAGTGAAGGTCCAGGATATGAGGATATCTTCTCTTCTGGCCGTCTTACTCTTGAGAGAATATAAGGTTCTGTGAGATTCTGGTGAGGCGTGATGGGTTTTACATTAGTCATTGGGTAATGCAAAGATGGACAGGGCATCCTGATGCTACCTTGTGTGTGTACGTGCAAGCAAAGTCGCTTCAGTAGTGTTTGACTCTTTGCAACCCCATGAACTGTAGCCCACCAGGTTCCTCTGTCCATAGAATTCTCCAGGCAAGAATACTGGAGTGGGTAGCCATTCCCTTCTCCAGGAGATCTTCCCGACCCAAGGATGGAGCCAGGGTCTCCTACATTGCAGGCAGATTCTTTACCATTTGAGGCACCAGGGGGCCAAATTCTGGTGAGAAAGATGACATATATGAATAACAATAGGACAAAGTATGGAATTCCCTGGTGGTCCAGTGATTAAGACAGAATACACATGGGTTTGGATCACTGATTGTGAAACTAAAATCCTCACATGCCCCATGATATGGCCAAAACAAAAACAATAGCACAATGTAGAATAGCTCAATAAAAAATAAACAGTAAAATATATGCAATATCTGTATTTGTTGGCCATCTGTAAATCTTCTTGAGAAATGCCTATTAGATCTTCTGCCCATGTTTTCATTGGGTTGTTTATTTTTTTTAATATTGAGCTGAGTGAGCTGCTTGTATATTTGGGAGATTAATCCTTTGTCAATTTCTTCATTTGCAAATATTTTCTCCCATTCTAAGGGCTGTATTTTTTGTTTTGTTTTGTTTATGGCTTTCTTTGCTGTGCAAAAGCTTTTTAAGTTTAATTAAGTCCCATTTGCTTATTACTCAGCCATCAAGAGGAATAAAAATAATGTCATTTGCAGAAGCATGGATAGAACTAGCAAATGTCATATAGAGAGAAATAAATCAGAAAGAGAAGAAAGTATCATCTAATATTGTTTATATGTGGAATCTAGAAAAATGGTGCAGAACTTATTTGCAAAGAAAAAACAGAGACTTAGATGTAGCGAACAAACTTACGGATACCAACAGAGGAAGGGGGTGGATAAAATGGGGTTGACATATATACACTGCTATGTGTAAAATAGATAACTAATGAGAACCTACTGTATAGCACGAGGAACTCTAACTCAGTGCTGTGTGGTGACCTAAATGGGAGGAAAATCTAAAGCAGGGGATATATGTATACATATAACTGATATACTCTGCTCTACAGCAGAAACTAACACAACACTGTAAAGCAACTATACTCCAATAACTTTTTTTAAAGTACACATAATTTAAAACCATTTCTACCAACAACTTAAATTGTTCAGCTATATGAGATGAGTCTTTCTTTTGTAGGGGTTATAACACATAAGAGCAGGAGTAACTATAAATATCTCTCCCCCTCACTTACTCTCCTCACTTCCTGAAAGTTTGGGTGAATTTCATCTTTCTGTTTCTTAAAGGATTAAAGAGAAATTGCAAAGCCACTAGATATAAGCTTGTAAAACTGGAAGTAGAAATGACCAATAAAAATCTAATAATGAAATTCAAGCAAAATGTGTTACTTAGTTCTAAAAAGGGGACTGTTCTTCATTATCTTCACATGTGTCTGCAGATAAAGAAGAAATGGATTTAAATTTATCAACAAAGAGCTAGTTTAGAACCAGCTTATAAATTCTTGACTAACTGGTAAGAACAAAGTAAACATTTATATTTCCAATAAACCAAATAGTCATAAATTTAAATTTGTAGTTGCTAATGGTGGGACACATTCAGTGGAAACATTTAACTGAGCACCCACTTATAAGAGTTTTAGTATAAATATGTGAAAAATTGTAAAACAAAGCAGAATCTTCTGCTCCAGTGGAACACAAATCTAGCAGAATTTTCTTCTTTAGTATGAACCAGAGCTCTTCTGTCTCCTGAACAAAGCAGTATTACTCTGGCATTCAGATAAATCTAAGTCTTTGTTATATTCTGTTAAAATTAAAAAAAAATTTTTTAAACTTTAAATGATTTTATTTTTTAAATGAAAAGATTAAAACTATACTCACATTAATTTCGTCAAAAACTTACCATCAAATCTTACCTATAAACTGATTTGCATTTTGAAATGTTAAAGCTAAAGAGAATGCCTTAATCTAGAAGAATTTCCTTAAGAGATCCATTAAGTAAATCTCCTGTGTACTCTGCATGTTGCTTTTTTTTTCCCTAAATATTAGTGGAGATTATTTCTATTGTAACACTTAATCAAGTAACTGAAGTAAAAGGAGAGAGAACTAAAGTCCAAAAAATTAGTCGCCAAAGAACCCTAAAAATGATACCACATTATTTCTGCCTGATCAAACACTTTTGTTCTAGAAAACCTCATATATTAGCACTGTTGTCACTGTTGACTCACTTGGGTATTAAGAATGTTATCCTCTCATGATGTTGAACACAGAAAAGCAAACGTTTCATTAGGCACTATCATTTTCCTACCTTTGGTCTTGATTAACATAATAATGAATTACATTTATCTCTGTGTATTCACAAATACACTCTGGGGACCAATAAAATGGCATATGGCATAACTGAGTCATCTGTTCAATCATAATTATTATTAGCTAAACACTTTCAGCCTGGTGGAAGTTCACGAGAGCCCATATTGTTCTTCAGATTCAAGGGTTAAGATGTTGTTCTGGTCCTTGCTTTAGGTATAATTACATTCAGTTTTTCCTATTTTGCTTGTAGCATTTACATCAGGTGTTTCTATAATATAGCATTAGAGTTTTTGTTCCTTTGTTTGAGTCACAAAGGCAACCACAATAGGAGTTAAAGTGAGATTAGTTCAAAGTGATTTTTTTTTTCTTTTATCAATAAAAGACTTACAGCAGGCCTCATGGACTCTTCCACACTTTACCAACAAACATTAGCAAGCCATCCAGCAATAAACCTGAGAGCCTCTTGAAAAGAATGTTAACAACTGTCATTAAATCTATATAATAAAACACTGTCCCTCCATACCTTCAGAGCTGAATAGAGATCCACATGAGGCAAAAGACAGCTTAGGAAACTTAAAGGATGTGCACTGCATTCACTCTGGAACAGTGTTGGGCCAGGGCCTGGTTGCAGGATAGTTTCGATAGATATTGAATCAAGGAAGAAAGAAGGAGAGGATGGAAGGAAAGGCAAAGGCAGAAATCAAAGCCAAATCCCATTCTCATCTCAGAGGAGAAGGTGTCACAGTGCAAGTCAGACATGCACTAGATCTTGCACTATGAAATGAAGTCAGTATGAGGAACATACTGGTGACAAAATGGTTCATCGGGAAATGAGGTCTCAGGAAGAAAGTCAGACCCAGAGCGACTCAAATTCACTGAGATGGTATATTAAAAAGCAAAGACACCAACAAAGGTCCGTCTAGTCAAGGTAGTCATGTATGGATGTGAGAGTTGGACTATAAAGAAAACTGAGCACCAAAGAATTGATGCTTTTAAACTGTGGTCTTGGAGAAGAGTCTTGAGAGACCGTTGGGCTGCAAGGAGTTCCAACCAGTCCATCCTAAAGGACATCAGTCCTGAATATTCATTGGAAGGACTGATGTTGGAGCTGAAACTCCAGTACCTGATGCAAAGAGCTGACTCATTTGAAATGACCCTGATGCTGGAAAAGATTGAAAGTGGGAGAAGGGGACAACAGAGGATGAGATGGTTAGATAGCTTCACCAACTCTCACAAAGAGCTGGACACGACTGAGTGATTGAACTGACTGATCAGGTTGACCTACTTTTTTTTTTTTTTTTTGAGAGGCAAATTAAACCCATTGACAAATGTGTGACAAAAGGCTTTCATCTGAGAACTCCTCCAAAAACGTTATGAAAACAATGTTTTTTAATGTTTGGATTCTTGAAGACTAACCTGCATGGTGCGTGTGCGCATGGTCAGTTATGTCAGATTCTTTTGCCATCCCATGGAATGTAGCCCCCTCTGTCCAAGGGATTTTCTAGGCAAGAATACTGTAATGGGCTTTCATTTCCTCCTCCAGAGTATCTTCCCTACCCAGGGATAGAACCCTCATTTCCTGCATTGACAGGCAGATTCTTTGCCACTGAGCCACCCGGGAAACCCCATCCTGTCTGGTAAATATTTACATCTCATATGGACCAGTGCTTCTGAAAATCCCAGGACTTCTCATGCAATTCCTGATTAAGAGAGTGGATCATCATAAGACTTTTAAAAAATTATTTTCTAAAGATGTCCATGTATTACCTAATCAAGCTTAAATTTTAAGAATTTGTTGATAATCTTTAATAAGCTTAGTGAAAGCTGAGCCTCTAACCAAAGTGAAGACAAGAAAAGTTTTCTCCAGTCTTCTTTGGGACCCTGACTGTGTCTGAAAATTAAACTGACAAAGATGAACCAACAACAGAAGAGCATACAAATTCATTTAACATAAGTTTTACATGATTTGAGTGCCCTTACTGATGCTAAAGCTGAAACTCCAATACTTTGGCCACCTCATGTGACGAGTTGACTCACTGGAAAAGACTCTGATGCTGGGAAAGGTTGGGGGCGGGAGGAGAAGGGGACGACAGAGAATGAGATGGCTGGATGGCATCACCGACTCTGTGGACATGAGTTTGAGTGAACTCCGGGAGTTGGTGATGGACAGGGAGGCCTGGTGTGCTGTGATTCATGGGGTCGCGGAGAGTCAGACACGATTGAGCAACTGAACTGACAGCTGGACCGTAAAAAAAGGCTGAGTATCGAAGATTTGATGCTTTTGAACTTTGGTGTTGGAGAAGACTCTTGAGAGTCCCTTGGACTACAAGGAGATCCAACCAGTCTATCCTGAAGGAGATCAATCCTGGGTGTACATTGGAAGGACTGATGTTGAAGCTGAAACTCCAATCCTTTGGCCACCTGATGTGAAGAGCTGACTCATTTGGAAAGACCCTGATGCTGGGAAGGATTGAGGGGAAGAGGAGAAGGGGATGACAGAGGATGAGATGGTTGGATGCCATCACCAACTCGATGGACATGAGTGTGAGCAAACTCCAGGAGATGATGAAGGACAGGGAAGCCTGATGTGCTGCAGTCCATGGGGTTGCAAAGAGTTGGACATGACTGAGAGATTGTGTTGTCATATAAGGAAATAACCTAAAGAAATGAGAAAACCTAATTGTTTTATTAATAGGATGCAAAAAGAGAGGCAACTGTGAAGAAATGACCAAACTATGTGTGGAGGCTATGAGAAGATGAGAATTATTTTAACAAGGTCTGTTGGTACAGAATTCTTTCAACTTCTTGTCCTTAAAGATAAAAATGTCACTGTACCTCCCAGTCCAGGAGAGCATCTTGCACATGAGAGTTGTATCTCCTTCTGCTAAGAAGGAAAAGGAAGGTCAGAGTATTCTTATTCCACCTGCTGTTTCTCAAGTGCCTTTAATTCAAAATATCCAATGTATCAATACGGCATATTTTGGAATGACAATCTCCGAACTCCTTCAAAAGAAGTAAGTTGCTTAAGTGTTTACACCAGTAACCTTAAGAGTTGAGAAGTGTGAAATGACCATCCTAGAGAAGGGAAGAGGAATGTGAGGAGACCCTACAGCCTGCCAATGTTCCCTTTATTTCCCCTTAAAATCTATGGTCCTGTTTCATCTTCATCACATAGTCACTTGAACATATAAAAGCAATAAAATGCTTTGCGAAGATGCATCATGTTTATTCTCACTTGACATACCCTAGTCACACTTGTGGGTAAAATGAAGGACATTTATACCTGAGTTTCAGACAAAGTCATGGTCATTTTCTATCCACTTCATTGCTGATAAAATTTATGACTAATTGTGAGGATAACTTCACTGGACTGTATTTTGAAGGGTGTATGCCACTTATTGTTTCTCGAGTTTTGGGCATTGAGTGGTACCTTGCACAGAGAATGTATTGTTGAGACTATGAATGTGAAGAGACTCATGTTTTAGATGTGTGCTGCATGGCTAAGGATTAGAATAATTTTTTGGCCAAAGATGAGCATATTAGTTTGCTACTATTACTGGAATAAATGACAACAAATGTAGCGGCTAACACAACCGGGATTCATTTTCTTGTACTTCTGGAGTTCAAAAATTTAAAATAGGTCTTGCTGGTTAATACCAAGGCATCTGAAGGTCTTTTTAGAGACTCTAGGGGGGAATCTGTTTTCCTTCTTTTCCTTCTCCTAAAGGTTGCTCGTAGTCCTTGGCTCATGGCCCTTCCTTCATCTTCAAAATCAGCAATGAGTTGAAGCTTCTCTCAAGTCCTATCACTCTGACACTTCTGCCTCTTTCTTCTCCATTTAAGGACTCCTGTAATTACATTCTGTTCACCTGGATAATGCACAACAATCTCCTTATTTTACAGTCAGTCAATTCCACTTAGCTATATAATATACCATATGCATGAGCCCTAGGGATTAGGACACGGACATTTCTGCAGAGTCATTGTTCTGCCGGCTGTGCTATAAAGTTCAAGCCATTATCATCATCAAAATGGAGCCCCTGAGACACTAGAATAAATATGTAATTTTATAAAAAAATAATTATTAGTGGGACTTCCCAGGTGGCTCAGTGGTAAAGAATCTGACAACCAGTGCCGGAGACACAGGTTTGATCCCTGGGTTGGGAAGATCCCCGGAGGAGGAAATGGCAACCCACTCCAGTATTCTTGCCTGGAAAATCCCATAGACAGAGGAGTCTGGTAGTATGCACACACAGTCCATAGTGTCACAAAGAGTCAGACACGACTGATCATGCACACATGACAAATTTTTATTGAGATTTACTGTAAAAAATCTTAGTCAAGTTTCAAAAGTCTTGCACTGTAACACAAAACCACTAATTTATTTGTTTAAAAAGGTAATAGACTAGTACTTTGTCCAAAACATGCCTATGTGATCGCCATAAACTTGAAATTTTCAAACAAAAGTGATCTCATTGGCTGTAATATTAAAAGAATGTTCTTAAAATTATGATATTTCATCCTGTTTTTCTGCTATGTATATATATTTGTTTCTATAAGCATTCATTGCCCCAAACAGGATTTAATATTCTTCAAAATAGGCATCACTTGGAAACTTGATAGAAGTAACAGAATCTTAGGGTCCACCAACTGAACCAGAATCTGAATTCTTATAAGATTCCCAGCTGATTTGTCAGCAGATTAAAGCATGAGATACACTGATACAGCAGAGTTTCTTACTTATTGTAAACATTTACATTAGCTATCAATATGTTTTCCTGTTTAACTATTTTAAATGCCATAAAAAAAGACTTTCATTAATGTTTTGTGCATAAAATTAACATCTTTCATAATCATAGTTTTATTTGCACAATAATAAATAAACATGGCACATCATTGATAACATTTTCAGCCCATAAAGAAAGAAAAAGACTTATGATCTGAGTTACATTCAGAATGCTTACCTACATTTGAAAGTGAATATTCAGAGGTAAATACACAGGAGAGCTGAATGGCATGCCTTGTTCAATTTCTGAACTGAGTATGCTGATTGGATTTGAGAATATCATAAAATATCTCATAATGGTTGATTACACAGAAATTTAGGAATTCTAGGGATTACATTGAAACAGGTATCTTGCTGCTTTGCCTTCCAAAGGCCCAGGATAAAGCCAAAACCAGAAAAGATTTTAGAGTAACATTAAAGTGAAGCTGAATTTTCTGTGTGTGTATTCGTGTGCATTAGTACATTTTATTACCTTTTAACATGGACTTGGAAAGGAAACAAATCAAAATAAAAAATAACAAAAGACTAATCAACCTAACAACCTCAGGCATTCTTGGGCTGCTTATTAGTTTCAGTTCAGTTCAGTTGCTCAGTCGTGTCCGACTCTTTGCAACCCCATGAATCACAGCACGCCAGGCCTCCCTGTCCATCACCAACTCCCGGAGTTTGCTCAAACTCATGTCCATAGAGTCGGTGATGCCATCCAGCCATCTCATTCTCTGTCGTCCCCTTCTCCTCCCGCCCCCAATCCTTCCCAGCATCAGAGTCTTTTCCAGTGAGTCAACTCGTCGCATAAGGTGGCCAAAGTATTGCTTAGAGCAAAACAAATTCAGTGGGAAACTTGAAAGTTGTCTTGGGACAGAACAAAAATCAATGTGAAGAAGGTACACAGAGAAGGATTTTATTCTTACAAGAAATAGTTTTCTAACCATCAAGAGAGCTGTTTAAAGATGAAATGAGCTGGACTGGGAGCTAATGAATTCTCTTCTGCCTTAAGTGTATAACTTTAGGCAGAATGATCATTTGAAATAAGCGCTGCAGAGAGGACTCAGGTTTCTCTCGGAAGATTAATAACTAATGACAGATATCACTTACTAAGAGCCCTTCCTAAGAGGCTGGTGAGGTGCTATTGCAACTGACAACTCTGACTCCTTTGATCCCCATTGTGTAAGATGGGTACTGTTTTCATCATTTTAAACAAAGGCTAAAAGAAGTGAAGTAATGAGTTGTTGGGACAGAATTTGAATCCAAGTCCCTCAGATTATTGAGCTACAAGACACTTCAAATGAAATAAGATGGATTCGGAACCTCATCATCCCCTCAGTGGGAACATTGATTCCTGGTAATTAATGGTTTCAAACTGAAGAAGACCCTGGAGAAGATCCTTGAGAGTCCCTTGGGCTGCAAGAGATCAAACAAGTCTTAATTTTCATTGGAAGGACTGTTGCTGAAGCTGAAGCTCCAATATTTTGGCCACCTGATGCCAAGAGCTGACTCATTGGAAAAGACCCTGATGTTGAGAAAGACTAAAGGCAAAAAGAGAAGGGGTCGGTAGAGGATGAAATGGTTAGACAGCACCACCGACTCAATGGACATAAATCTGAACAAACTCTAGGAGATAATGGAAGACAGAGGAGCTGGAGGGCTACAGTCCCTAGGGTCAGAAAGAGCTGGGCATGACTGAAGTGACTGAGCAGCAGAAGCAGCAGATCATTCAATATTTCTTACTACAAGTTATGTATGGATATATATATGGAGAAAGGAGAGAGTGAGGTTAGTGTACTTATTGCACAGTTATTGTGATGATCATACAGGTCAATGGATTAATAAAACAATGCAGGAGCATATGGTTTGGAATAAATTCAAAAAATGTTTGGTGAATGAAAGTACAAAAGAATCAACTTTCCATTCATATTAACACATCATGTAACAGAGTTTTGAAGCTAAGAAAAACATTACTTGGTCCATTATTTTTTTCTTATTTTTATTAAATGCCACAGAAATGTGTACTTGAGTAAAATGAGAAATGTGCACCGTGTGAGGTTTCATGATCATTTGATCTAGAATTAGCCAGAGGTTTCTGCCTGCATTAAAGTGGTCCATCTGGTACTTCAAATTAAAGTCTTCATAATGGTTTCCATAATGTGGACATCATCTGCTTGGTCCAGTAAATGCGTTCATTCTGTTTCCAATTTTATTTTTAAAAGAAGAGCAATAATTTCCACTCTCTAAATTACTGTTACACAGAGTGACAGAGCTTGGCCACATCTAAATCTTTACAGTGTAAGAATAAAACCTCTTTGATTTCACTTAACTGCAATGAAATTATTCTTTGCATAAAAATAGATATATTTTGGGTTCCCAGATATATATATACACACATACATATATACATATTATATAAACAAGGCAAATATTACTATTGAAAGGTCAAGGGCATCAGAAATCAGATAAGGCTCTTGTCATTCACTGTGGACAAGAACAGATCATGGGGAGGGTTTCAAATGGATCCCAGAAATTCCTTATCTCTCTGCTGCCTGGCAGCTGCAGCTGGGTCTCCTGTCCTCAGTATCTCCTCCTGCTGTTCACCTATTCTCTCCAATGCCAAGAAGCAAATACTTTCACAACCTGATTCCAACTTTCCTATTTAATTTAATTAATTTATTTTTATTATTCCCTTTCAAGCTTGCAAAAGTAACTCATTGCATTTACTGCCTAGTATTTAGTCATCCTAAAAGATGATGCTGTGAAAGTGCTACACTCAATATGCCAGCAAATTTGGAAAACTCAGCAGTGACCACGGGACTAGAAAAGATCAGTTTTCACTCCAATCCCAAAGAAAGGCAATGCCAAAGAATGTTCAAATTACTGCACAATTGCACTCATCTCACACACTAGCAAAGTAACATTCAAAAACTTCTCCAAGCCAGGCTTAGACAGTATATGAACTGTGAACTTCCAGATATTCAACCTGGATTTAGAAAAGGCAGAGGAACCAGGGATCAAATTGCCAGCATCCATTGGATCAGAGAAAAAGCAAGAGAGTTCCAGAAAAGCATCTACTTCTGCTTTATTGGTTACACAAAAGCCTTTGACTGTGTAGATCACAACAAACTGTGGAAAATTCTTCAAGAGATGGGAATATCAGACCACCTTACCTGCCTCTTGAGAAATCTGTATGCAGGTCAAGAAGCAACAGTTAGAACTGGACATGGAACAACAGACTGTTTCCAAATAGGGAAAGGAGTACATTAAGGCTGTATATTGGTCCCCTGCTTATGTAACTTATATGCAGAATACATCATGAGAAATGCCGGGTTGGATGAAGCACAAGATAGAATCAAGATTTCCAGGAGAAATATCAATAACCTCAGATATACAGATGACACCACCCTTATGGCAGAAAGTGAAAAAGAACTAAAGAGCCTCTTGATGAAAGAGAAAGAGGAGAGTGAAAAAACTGTCTTAAAGCTTAACATTCAAAAAACGAAGATCATGGCATCTGGTCCCATCACTTCCTGGGAAATAGATGGAAAAACAGTGGAAACAGTGTCAGACTTTGTTTTTTTGGGCTCCAAAATCACTTCAGATGCTGATTGCAGCCAGGAAATTAAAAGACGCCTACTCCTTGGAAGGAAAGTTATGACCAACCTAGATAGCATATTACAAAGCAGAGACATTACTTTGCCAACAAAGGTCCGCCTAGTCAAGGCTATGGTTTTCCCGTGGTCATGTATGGATGTGAGAGTTGGACTGTGAAGAAAGCTGAGCGCCGAAGAATTGATGCTTTTGAACTGTGGTGCTGGATAAAACTTTTGAGAGTCCCTTGGAATGCAAGGAGATCCAACCAGTCCGTTCTAAAGGAGATCAGTCCTGGGTGTTCATTGGAAGGACTGATGCTAAAGCTGAAACTCCAATACTTTGGCCACCTCATGTGACGAGTTGACTCACTGGAAAAGACTCTGATGCTAGGAGGGATTGCGGGCATGAGGAGAAGGGGACGACAGAGAATGAGATGGCTGGATGGCATCACCAACTAGATGGACATGAGTTTGAGTGCACTCCGGGAGTTGGTGATGGACAGGGAGGCCTGGCGTGCTGTGATTCATGGGGTTGCAAAGAGTCGGACACGACTGAGCGACTGAACTGAACTGAACTGATGGTTTTTCCAGTGGTCATATATGGATGTGAGAGTTACACCATAAAGAAAGAAGAGCACCGAAGAACTGTGGTGTTGGAGAAGACTCTTGAGAGTCCCTTGGGCTGCAAGGAGATGAAACCAGTCCATCCTAAAGAAGATCAGTCCTGAATATTCATTGGAAGTACTGATGCTGAAGCTGAAACTCCAATACTTTGGCCACCTGATGGGAAGAACTGACTCATTGGAAAAGACCTTGATGCTGGGAGGGTTTGGGGGCAGGAGGAGAAGGGGATGACAGAGGATGACATGGCTGGACAGTATCACTGACTCAATGGACATGAGTTTGAGTAAACTCCGGGAGTTGGTGATGGACAGGGAGGCCTGGCATGCTGCAGTCCACGGGGTTGCAAAGAGTTGGACACGACTGAGTGACTGAACTGAACTGAACTGAACTGAAGAGACATACAGTCATCAAGAAACAGAACTAGGTGTTTGAACCTTAGAAACGCGATTCCAGGAGGACAGCCTTAATCACTGTCGTCTGCTTCTTCAAGCACCATCCTTTTAGCTGAAGCCAGTTTTATTTTGTGAATTTTATTTTACTGAGCAAAAAGAGAATCCCACTAGGACATTTTGAGTTGGGTTTGCTGTCATTGCCAAAATCCAGACCAGTCTCCTCAGAAACAAAAGCACATCTCGTGTGTTTCACGGTTCATATTTACTGACGTTAGAATTATTCCACTTGATCTGTTTTTCTAGCTGAGTAATTCCTACTGAAGCCACATTTCCAGCACATAACTCTCCTCATACCCTCCAGTCTGTGCCTACACCAAGCATTTTCCTTAATGGTGTTGCATTATTTCTAATGTCTGTGTCACCTTCTTTTCCGTCCCTCCCCAAAAATGTCCTTAAGGTAAGGAACAAGACTACATATTATCTTTCTCTGATTCCACACAGTATGTCCTACAAAATTGGTAGGACAATACTTATTAGGCATCAGATTGTAAGAACTGGTTATGGTACACAGAAAAATGTGAGGTCTGGCTTCGGTGCTATGAATTGAGAACGATCTCCTTTCCTGTAGAAAAGAATGTTTCAGAATGAAAATACATTTGTAAAGAAACTAGTCTAGACTGTAGTTTGCTTTTGCTTTACTTATATACGTTAAATGATCTCCTTGTTATATGACTCATCACTGCATATTTTTTGCTGTATCAAGAATCAGCTCTCACATCTTCAAATATATGGTAAAGTTTTCTTCCCAGTGGACCACATTTCATCTCGATAGTATTATAAGAACCCTCTTTATTTGCATAGCATATTAGAGTTTATACTATCTAGAATACGTACTGTTTTCATTTGACCATTACTTGTGAGGTCAGTACTATTACTTCTCTTATTCAGTCAAGGTAATTAGACTCAAAGATAAATAACTGCTAGTGCATGGACACCTATTATCACAATATAAAACGTTCCACTCTTCTTTTTTGTCATTTTATGACCTATAGAGTATATGTCACATAGGAGATGTTCAACAAATATATATCTGTTTGGCTCTTCTCTTTCTTCATCATTAAAAGTATATGTTCAGCATGTTATGTTGAATACTATGAGATGCAATGAAATGCTATAACAGACACTGTCCCCAAGGAATTCATCATGCAATTGGTGTAGAAGTGCTATGTCATAAACACATATGTGTCCTTTTCACTCACCAGAATCGAGGGAGATCTGAATGGACACCAACGAAGCAGAAACGAAGCTTGCAGTTTGCAAACCAATTTGAAAATTAACAACCTAAACTTAGAACTTGCTCACTGCATCTCTGCTGGTTAATTTTGATTCTGAAGCATGACAAAGATGATGGCTTGTCACCACTCAGTGCTTCTAAACAGTGATGATAATTTGATAGCTTGGAAGGTGTAGCTTAATGTGTGAGCCTTTTTGGAGGAAATGAGAACCATCATGACTGGGAATATTTAGACCTGGATGCACCTGTGCCCATTCACCAGAGATGTGAACACATATATTACTTGAGTTCTAAAAATCAATAGAGCAGAAGAATTCATTTCCTGTAATTTTAGTTTAAGAGTTTTTTTTTTTTAAATATGTTTATTCATTTGGCTGCATTGGGTTTTATTTGTTGCATGCAAGCTCTCAGTTGCAGTGTGTAGGGTCTAGTTCCCTGGCCAGGGATCGAACCTGAGCCCCCTGCATTGTGAGCATGGAGTCTTTGCTACTTGACTACCAGGGAAATCCCCAAGAGATTTATTTTTAAGGACAAATTTGTTCATATACCTTTTTAAAGTCAATAAGGAAGGAATGAGCACATAAATTATTTCATTAAAAGATATCTGTTCAAATAATCTAGGGCTTCGTTGGTAACCAAGATGGTAAAGAATCTGCCTGCAATGCAAGAGATCTATGTTTGATACCTGGGTCAGGAATATCCCCTGGAGAAGGAAATGGCAACCCACTCTGTTATTCTTTGGACATTGGAGCCTGGTGGGCTATAGTCCATGGGGTCACAAAGAGTCGGACTTGACTGAATGACTAACACTTTAAACAATCTAGCATCCTTCCCTGCTCCTCATCCCCTGAATATTTTTATTTAAATCAATCATCCTCTGTTGCCTATAATTCCTCCTATCTCTTTCCAGCGCGACCCTCCACCACCACAATGGTGTCACTTTTCCAGATCTTTAACAATTATTGATGACTGTCACTGGATTACAGTTTGTGTCCTCAAAAGCAGGAGGTGGTGTGTTAATTAGCTGAAGAGATTAGTCTCCCTTGTTTCTTTTTCTCTTACCAAAATTCTTTCTTACTCTATATTTCTTCTATAGAGCTCAATCCATCACTAACCAGCCATGGCCGTGTGCTTGTATTTTGCCAGCAAAGCTGAAAAGGCCAATCTCAGGTGGCAACAAAATGGGACAGCTTCCCAGGTTCATTTGCTTTTTCATCACAAGTTCAATCTTCCTAAATTCCACTTCAAATGGAATCCCCACCTGAGTTCTTTTTAAACTAAACATCAGACCAAAGAACATCAAGAACATTCTCAGAAAATACATTTGTTTGAACAGCTGTTTAGAACTACTCTCACTGTATGCACAATCTTCGTTTATAATCTCTTGGTTAAGGAACGACAAGTTCAAATTGTTCATATTGAATTAAGCACAAATGATGCAGTGGATCGTAGAAAACATTGATTTTACTGTTCCCTGGCCATTGCCAAGTTTCTTCTCGATTAGGGCTCTGAGCAGCATAGATTTATTGTATTTGATCTTTCGACCCCTTTTATCTAATCATTTTGCCTGAATTTTTTTCATCCATTCCATATAATTTAAAGAATTGACAGTAGATTTAAGATTCTAGTCCTCATGTTTGGAATGTACTCAACATTCTCCTTATTTATGTTCTCTTATTAGAGTTTTTCTTCAGTACTAGCATTTCACGGCAGGTTTGGGGTTTGCAACTCAAATTACTTCATTTTTAGACAATTTTTATTGTCTCAATATTGAACTCTCTAGGTAATGAAGTTCACATTTCTTTGATATTAGTATCAAATGTTATAATATTTTAAGACTAACAAGTTTATATATAAATAATTTATAAATGGACTTTATAGTAAAAATTGTTTTTAAACAGACCTGAGGGAGGCTGGGCTATCTGTTATGGGAACCAAAGAACAATGGGGCCAATCCAGGGGTGAAAGGGCACATCTACAGCAGGAGGTGTCCTGATGACCTTGCATGTCTCCAGTGGGGCCACGTGGTCAAGGCTGGACCACAGTCTTCCCAGAGTCTTGGCCCAGCATCTTTCAATTTCTGCTGCAGTCACTGGAGGTAAGCAGTCTGAAGAGAAGCTGCCATGAGGCAGTTTCTCATCAATTTGCTATGTCCTCACTGATCCTGGGCTATAGCTGTCAGATTCTGTAAAGGTCTGAAATACTCACTGTAGCTTGGTGTTGTTTTCTTAGTGGAAAAGATCCAGCTTGCACTGTCTCTCATATGGCTTCTTTGATTCAAAGCTTTCTCTGGGACTAGGACCATGGGGAGCAAACACCATTCTGATCTTGCTTTTGTGGTCTGTATGTGTAATAAACTGTCTGAATCCATTTGGGTTCATTGTCTCCTTACCAGCCAAAGGTAACAGCTGCAGGAGTAATCCTTGTGACGCTGTTAAAAACCCTGCTGCTGTATACTGACTACTTCACATCTTAACAGGGAAATTTTAATTGCCTTGAAGTATATAAAGAATCCCCCTGCCAATGCAGGAGGCATGGATTCAATCCCTGGGTCAGGAAGATCCCCTGGAGAAGGAAATGGCAACCCTCTTCAGTATTTTTGCCTGGCACATCCTGTGAACAGAGAAGCCTGGAGGGCTACAGTCCATGGGGTTACAAAGAATCAGACATGATTTGGTGACTGAGCACGTATGCCCTCTTTAATAAATCAATATTATGTAATTGGATCTTACAATGAAACACTACTAAAAATGGTTAATATTTGTGAACACCATGGTATTGGGTCTTCTCATTTTGGTTCTCCTTCAGCTAGTACTTTCTTCCTCTGTGGTTCCAGGTAACTTCATATTTTCTCACTTTCAAGTGAACAAGTAATTTTTTTTCACATCTCTGTCTACCTGGTAAAATTAGTTATTCACACTGGAGAGAATAATTTGATTCTGTGTTCCAGATTCAGTAGAGGATAATTGATTCAGTGAATGAATGAGTTAATAAATAAATGAGCAAATGGAAAATTGTGGGAGCTAATATTCTATAATGCTTTCTTAGTCTCATATACTATTTGCAATTATCTTAATAATTCTGTACATCTGGTACTAATTTTATAGATTAGGAAATTTAGACAGAAAAAGGCTATAGCTTAAGGTAAGACTGGATATTTTTACTAATAAGTAAGTAAAATAAAATATTTTATTTAAAAATATTTGGAAAAATTAACTTTCATATATATGTCTATACATCTCTTTAAAATGTTTTATTCTTAATACCTTCTTTTCTATGTTTTAAAAGATATTCTAATTCATTTTTGTTTTAGCCTAGTATTAAATTGGGATACTCAGATTTTAAGTTATGCACACATATATATATGTGTATATATATGTGTGTGTGTGTGTGTTGTATATATGTATGTGTATATATATTTTGTTGTTCAGTTGCTCAGTCATGTCTGACTCTTTGCTACCCCACCAACTGCAGCATACCATGCTTTCCTGTCCTTCACCATCTCCTGGAGTTTGCTCAAACACATGTCCATTGAGTCAGTGATGCTGTTCAACCATCTCGTTCTCTATAGTCTCACTTTAGGTCACATAAACCACAGGTTAGCATTCATATCAGAATTCAGTTAATTCAAATTCCAATATGTACATGACTCTGGATTAAAATATATAAATATATCACATCCAGTGTCAAAAAGTAGAGTAAGAGAGAAGCACAGTCTTTTCCAGATGGTACCCCTAAAACTCAGTTATTCCCTAATTCTAAGATCTTTTTGCTGTTTTGATATAAATTCAAACTCAAATGAAGCACAAGAAATATCAATGAATGAGAGCCATTTTTATGTTCATTTGGTACAATTTTTGTTGTTCTCTAAAATATTGAACAAAATTTCGATACACATTAGCAATCTGGTATAGGTAGTATTTTAGAAAAACTGTGTATAGTAAAGACATCAACATTTTCTAGTAAGAGTGGTTGAAACATCTGCAGATGTTATGAGTAACTCAAACATGTATTTAATGTTTTGCTGCAGAACATATCAGTGATATACCTCTGTATTTTTTTTAGCAAAACTCCTATTTTTTTTCGTAAATTAGCATAACTCATAGCTAGGTCAATAACATAGAACACGGAATGACTTTACTTTTCAATCTATATGGTTTGTGCCATTATAGGGATAGAGGAGGAAAATGCTGCGGGTTTTTTAAATTACTTTTTGAAACTTGATGGAAGAAGCCAATGAATAACACAAATAAGTGGTATCAGTTTTTAACATATATTACCAAATTAGATTGGCAAAGTATCTGTGTTGCTAAGGTTTTGTGTTATTTCACCTTATCATTTTAACTTGGCAACCAAATTTATAGGAAGGTGATATTGTTTCAGTAACACTTGGCCCATTATGACTGAAATAAACTCAGAAATACACTTTTCCTTCCTCACCACCAGAAAATTCTTGCTGTTGTTTTTGTTTATTCTCTAAGTCATGTCCAACTCTTGCACCCCCATGGACTGTAGCCCTCCAGGTTCCTCTGTCCATGGGATTTCCTAGGCAAGAATATTGAAGTGGGATGCCATTTCCTGTTCCAGGGGATCTTCCTGACCCAGGGATTGAACATGTGTCTCTTGCATTGGCAGGCAGATTCTTTACCACTCAACCACCAGGGAAGCGAGTAAAAATTCTAGAGATCCACATTCTTCAAAAAGTTTACTTCAAGTAAATTAAATTGAACACATATTATTCTCTTAATTTTGACTCCTATATTTTACATTACTGTGTCACCTTTATAAGTATGAATATGTATAAAGATAATAAATCAAATAATTGTGGCATGTATATAGGCTTCTATGAAAATCTTTGCAGCAAGACTTTACATTTTAGAAGCACTTCAGTCTGTATCACATTTTAATATTCATATATGTTCACATCATTTAAAAATACCACAGATGGCATGGGACACAGACAGCATGTGTGCTGAGAGAGAAAAACACTGAACTCAGGATGGGCATAGTTGCCAGTGCACATAATTTAACTCATATTGATTCTGGCTAGGTTGGCATGAGAGCACGTTTGTGGAGTTTCTGTGGGAAGTGTTGATAATGCCATAACTGAGAGAAGAAACAAATTTCCCTGAGAATCAATGGATTGAATGATAATTCTGAGTAGTTGGCTGCCTTTTGAGTACACAGAGTTTAAACCTTTTAAAATAATTCCAAGGTCATCTGAAAAAAGTATAACATGAGAAGATGATTACCACTAATTTTAACTCATCCAATATGAACTGCCCATTGAGATCGCTTGAATCCAACTAGCATTTGCCATCTTGCTTTGGCACAAGACGGTGCAAAGAAATGTATTAAACTCCTTGGGAGCCAGCAGATCACACAAAACCAGGAATGTGATTTCTACAAGTGTTTAATTCTCTTACATATCTTTCTATGAAAGTGAGAGTGATAGTGTTTATGTCTCAGTTCAGTTCAGTTACTCAGTCATGTCCAACTCTTTGTGACGCCATGGACTGAAGCATGCCAGGCTTCCCTGTCCATCACCAGCTCCCAGAGCCTACTCAGATTTGTGCCCATTGAGTTGGTGATGCCATCCAACCATCTCATCCTCTGTCATCCCCTTCTACTCCTGCCCTCAATCTTTCCCAGCGTCACAGTCTTTTCCAATGAGTCAGTACTTGGTATCAGGTGGCCAAAGTATTGGAGTTTCAATTTCAGCATCAGTCCTTCCAATGACTATTTAGGACTGACTTCCTTTAGGATGGACTTGTTGGATCTCCTAGCAGTCCAAGGGACTCTCAAGAGTCTTCTCCAACACCACAGTTCAAAACCATCAGTTCTTAGGCACTCAGCTTTCTTTATAACTCTCACATCCATACATGACTACTGGAAAAACTATAGCTTTGACTAGATGGACTTCTGTTTGCAAAGTAATGTCTCTGCTTTTTAATATGTTGTCTAGATTGGTCATAGCTTTTCTTCCAAGGAGCAAGCGTCTTCTAATTTCATGAATGCAGTCACCATCTGCAGTGATTTTGGAGCCCCCCAAAATAAAATGTCTCACTGTTTCCATTGTTTCCCCATCTATTTCCCATGAAGTGATGGGACTGGATGCCATGATCTTAGTTTTCTGAATGCTGAGTTAAGCCAGCTTTTTCACTCTCCTGTCACTTTCATCAAGAGTCTTCTTTTTAGTTCTTCTTTGTTTCTGCCATAAGGGTGGTGTCATCTGCATGTCTGAAGTTATTGATATTTCTCACAGTAATCTTGATTCCAGGTTGGGCTTCATCTGGCCCAGCATTTCTCATGCACTCTGCATATAAGTTTAATAAGCAGGGTGACAATATACAGCCTTGATGTACTCCTTTCCTGATTTGGAACCAGTCTGTTGTTCCATGTCCAGTTCTAACTTCACCTGCATACATATTTCTCAGGAGGCAAGTAAGGCAGTCTGATATTCCCATCTCTTGAAGAATTTTCCACAGGTTGTGATCCACACAATCAAAAGCTTTCACATAGTAAATAAAGCAGAAGTAGATATTTTACAGGAACACGTTTGCTTTTGCTATGATCCAACGGATGCTGGCAATTTGATCTCTTGTTCCTCTGCCTTTTCTAAATCCAGTTTGCATATCTGGAAGTTCATTGTTCACGTACTGGTGAAGCCTGTCTTGGAGAATTTTGAGTATTATTTCTCTAGCGTGTGAGATGAGGGCAACTGTGCAGCAGTTCAAACATTCTTTGGCATTGCCTTTCTTTGTGATTGGAATGAAAACTGACCTTTTCAAGTCCTGTGGCCACTGCTGAGTTTTCCAAATTTGCTGGTATATTGAGTGCAGCACTTCCATAGTATCATCTTTTAAGACTTGAAATAGCTTAACTGGAATTCCATAGCTTTGTTCGTAGTGATGCTTCCTAAGGCCCACTTGACTGTGCATTCTAGGATGTCTCTCAGTCGTGTCTAATTCTTTGTGATCCCATGAACTGTAGCCCTCCAGGCTCCTCTGTCCATGGAGTTCTCCTGGCTAGAATACTGGAGTGGGTAACTATTCCCTTCTCTAGGGGATCTTCCTGACCCTGGCATCAAACCTGCATCTTTTGCATTGCAGGAAGATTATTTACGGTCTGAGCCACCAGGTAATTTCCATATCTATATGGCTAGTGATTGTTGCTTTTAAGTCTGAGGAAGCATTTCATAAAGGTACTTCACCAGTCCAAAGGGGAAAAGGTCTAAATTGTGTGGAAAAATGAATATGCAGCTGCTCCTTAAGAGAAAATTCAAAACTCTATGTATAATATTTGTATGTAGTTCTAAGCAAACATAGATGGCACAATGATAAACAAGAAGTTATTATTTTAAAGATAGTTTCTTGAAGGTCTAGTTCTATTTTTAATGAGATTATACATTTATCTTTTTTCTGATTCACCAATTGTGAATCACACTGTCATTTTGCCCCAGACCCAGAATTAATTCTACTCATGCCACAAATATCGATGTGTAAAGGAACTTCTGCTTGTAGAGCATCAGAGAGGTCCCTCACTTGGCACACTATGTCTGCTCCCAGAGCTATGTGCTTGAAGTCTTTTTTTTTTTTTTCTTTTTTTATAGGAGGGGGTGGATATAGATGCTTTACAAGTTGTGTTATATACAATGAAGTGAATCAGACATATGTATACATATATCCCCTCTCTCCTAGACCACCCTCAGCCTCTCCCATCCCACCCCTCTAGGTCACCATGGAGCAATGAGCTGAGCTCCCTGGATTATACAGCAGTTTCCCTCTAGCCATCTGTTTTACACAGGGCAGTGCACGCATGTCAATCTGTTTTCCAGTTCATGTTATCTCCTTCCCCACTCCCTTGTCCACACATTCATTTTCTACATCTATTGCTGCCCTGCAGATAGGTTCATCTGTACCTTTTTCTAGATTCCATATATATACATTAATGGGTTTGGGTGAACTCCGCGAGTTGGTGATGGACCCGGAGGCCTGGAGTGCTGCAATTCATAGGGTCGCAAAGAGTCGGACATGACTGAGCGACTGAACCGAACTGATACATTATTTGTTTTTCTCTTTCTGTACTTACTTTATTCTGTATGACAGACTCTAGGTCTATCCACATCTCTACAAATGACCCAGCTTTGTTCCCTTTTATGGCTGAGTAATATTCCATTGCATATATGTACCACATTTTAAAATGCTGCTTGAACATGCATTAGGAAGGAGAGGGAATGATATTTAAGTACCTTTGGTGGATGCCTTCATTTGTAAAATCTCATTAAGCCTTACTACAGCTCTATCAAATTAGTAATTACCTCGAAATCATAGGTGAAGAAACTAAATCTCAGAAAATTAATAATTTGCCAAGAATCAGTGGCAGGGATGCAATTCAAGGTCAGGCTTTTCCCATCCAAATACATTTCCAAAAAACAGTTTCCTAATAGTTAATGTGTGTGTGTGTATTTTTCCCCCACACAACTTCTCAGACCTTCTAATATGAGGAACCACATCATGTATACTAAAGACAGAGCAGTATCGGTGTCATCACCTGAGGGTAAAAATCAGAGAGTGTTTATACACAAAGAGCATTTCCAAAGGACTAGTATCCCACAGAACAGACTTTGGAAAATGCCATCTCTTATTGCTGTCACATCAGTCAGGTGAATCTGCTTGAGAGACTAAACTTATGCACACTCTGAGGTTATTTTGTTACAGAGAGGAAACTGCAGTCTGCAGCTCAGGCATACACAGCTCTTGCACTAGTACAAACTCTGTTGTCCCTCTCTCTACCTGTTACTTGGCCACTTAGCTTAGATTCTCCAGTCTGGAAGCTCATCTGCCATATTGTGAAAGCTTGTTCCCTTACTTCTTGGGTTCTGAGTTCCTGCACTCTTTTACGATCATTCTTTGCCTGAGCAAGTCTGTATTTATTCTTTGATTTGTGGAAGCTCTGTACTTGGGTGAAACTAGCCTTTCTCATTGAAATCTCAGTCCTAATCTCACCTAATTTATTGCTATTCAAGTCTTCTTATTCCATCTTGCCCTTGGATTCCTGTTGACTTACAGGCCCTTGACTATTTTTTTCTAAATGTTTACTTTGATACCTGTCAATATTTGTATCTTTTGGTTTCTAACATACCTCCCTATCTTTAACCAGCCACCTTCCTTTGACCTAGGGTATCTAGAATTTCCTTTTTCAATCTCTGGAACTGAGATGACCTTTGACATACTCTAGATCCTTGTTTGAGTCCAACTATTCCCCTCTAAAGGAGATCAATCCTGGGTGTCCATTGGAGGGACTGATGCTAAAGCTGAAACTCCAATACTTTGGCCACCTCATGCGACGAGTTGACTCACTGGAAAAGACTCTGATGCTGGGAAAGATTGGGGGCAGGAAGAGAAGGGGACGACAGAGAATGAGATGGCTGGATGGCATCACCGACTCGATGGACATAAGTTTGAGTGAACTCCGGGAGTTGGTGATGGACAGAGAGGCCTGGCGTGCTGTGATTCATGGGGTCACAAAGAGTTGGACATGACTGAGCGACTGAACTGAACTGAACTGATTCCCCTCTCTTAATTCATTTTCTACCCTTTGTTTAGTCTTAGCTTCATTTCCTAATCCTAATTCCCTGCTTTCTGTCTCTAATCCATAAGATCATGAAGTTCTTATGCAAACATTATGCATGTCCTTTTTTATATCTTTCACTGAATGAATTATCTTCACTAGAATTTAATATTTTATCAGTAAATAGCTTAGTAACTTTAAGAAAATTAATATGTGTTGTAAAAGCTGTAACTTTTAAAAATTATTGTGTCTGAAAAAAATCAGTTATTCATCAACTGTGAATCATTCCAAGTGATCATTGGAAAGTAGCATTGTAGTTCCTGGAATTGAAGATCTGATTTTAAGAATTATGCAGCTTCTACAAGGATTGTCTCTTAACTGCAATCCCAGGACTTGTACATGATGCCAAGCACCCATGTGGCACTCTGTCACCTTTTCCGAAATGACATCGACTTAAGTCCACTTAAATTAATTATTGTTCCTCTTTTAACTGCGTCACTTGGCAGGAACAACCCATTTATGTGCCAGTTTGAACAGAGACAGGAAGTGGGTTGTGAGCAAAGGAGGCTTTAGGGAGAGGCATCTCACAGCATATCACATCATAAGCATCAATGACTTATATTTTTAATCTAAAAATCACTGCACAAACCCAAGACAAGATTTGGAACTCATGCAGATTAATTCTGTAGGCATGTCAAAGCTGAAAATTCCTAATGAACACATGGCAATCCAGAAGGATATCATCCCAGAAAAACCTGGCGGTAGCCCAGACACACCCTCATTGCAGGGCTTGGTAATGCTTGGTGAATTCCCCACAGTCATGTGCAAGAATCCTTTCCATGTGATACTTCTCAATAAGCAAATGCAGATTTTCAGTTGAAGTTTGGCCTTCAAATGGCACTCAAGTCCTGGTCATGTCATTCCCTACACACAGGTGTGAACCTGTCCCTGGTAAGAGGTTTTGTTCCTCTTCCAGGCTCAGAACCTCATCTGTTTGTATACAAGGAATGGATGTGTCCCTCAGTGATAGCCTCAGGTTAACTAAATGTCCATACTCTTATATAATGCAATGGGAAATGGGCTCTCCTATTGTTCTTTACACAAGGCGTAGATTTACCCAAGCTGAGCAGGATTCTTAGAAGTCTGGGCAAACTTGCCTTCACTGATCTAGAAGATGTAAATCTTTTGGTAAACTTGAAATGAAAGTGAAAGTTTCTTAGTCGTGTCCGACTCTTTGTGATCCCTTGGACTATACAGTTCATGGAATTCTCTAGGCCAGAATACTGGAGTGGGTAGCCTTTCCCCTTTGAACCCAGGTCTTCTGCATTGCAGGTGGATTCTTTACCAGCTGAGCTATAAGGGAAACCCAAAATGTTGAAGTGACGTGAATCTTATCCTAGGTAACTTCTACTCACCATATTAGTCTTAATTCATTTATTACTTTTCCCAGGAAGACTTACTTGACACTCTAATTCTGGCCTGGTTGCACAATCAAATGTCCTTCCAAAACATGTGCATACCCTATCATAATTCTTTTTCTTTTGTTTCAATAAGAAAGTTTTTATTTTATTTTTGTTTGTTTCTTGGCCGTGCCCCGCAGCATGCAGTATCTTAGTTCCCCAACCATTGAACCCATTGAAGGTATTGAACCCATGCTCCCTACATTGAAAACAGAGTCTTAACCACTGGACTGCCAGGGAAGTCCACTATCATAATTCTTAATGCCAAAAACTGGTCAGTGTTCAACAAATGATTTGAGTGTATGAGTAAATGAATGAACAAATCATTTTGATTGCCTTCTTATTTCACCCTTGGATGTATGATGATAATATTTTAGAAATACCTACTAGCTTTAATTCTTTCATTTAGAAACAAAGAAAGATATTATGTGAAATGTGAGTTATTATCTACTGAAACATTTTGATATTTTTATCTTTAGGAATGAAATCAGTGGAAAGACCTGTATAAAACCATCAGTCATTTGTCAATGATTTTATAATTCTTGCCAAATAAGGTCTTAGAATTCCCAGTTTAGAGCTCAGGGATGAGCCTCCCATTGTAGTGCCATAGTAAAGGCAGTGCTTTATGAAAAGGGGAGCCTGGGTCTATCTTTGATGAAGCAAATGCACTTGCCAGAATTTTTTATTCTATGGCGGCTTCTTTACATCAATGTAATAGCACTGTATATATACTCAAATTTATTCATGGCATTGTTTAATGTGGTAGTTTTCAGATGAAATTCATCCATATGCAATAAAAGTCATTTGTCCCCAGGAAAATTGAAAATTCAAAACCCACCCATAGTTTGAATACACCTTCTAGTCACTCATTCTGGCACTTGGCATTGTAAAGGGTCCAAGAGGAGACACAAACTAAGATATGGTGGGAAACTTGTTGTTTAGGAACATACTCAGGATCTAAATAAGAAGGTTGGCATGAAATCACAAGAAAGCAATCATGTTTTTAGCTGGTTACTTCAGCATATGTATGTTCTACATAAGTTCAGAGAGAGGAAGAAAGAGACATTATCAACCATCATTTCATCTGTGGTTATCTGGATTGAAATTCTCACCCATAAATTACCTAAAAGAATAGAGTTGACATGAAACAATGCTTAAAAACAGACAGGTCTAGGTTTGATATACTTTCTGACACTTACTAGTTCTTTCGCATTGGGTTCCTTACTTTACCTCCTTAGCCTCGTCTGGAAGGTGGACTAAAGTTGATGATGTATATGAAGCATATAACCCAGTGTCTGTGTCTAGAGAAAAGATCTCATTTTGACTTGCAGACATGCTGGTTTAAGTTTATTTAAAATGGTGGTGAAATGCCCTTCTTTTCTGAGAGAATTTCAAAGAATTATCCTGTAGTATTACTTTTATTCTGTTTAGTGAATTGAAGGGGGAAGAAAATGAGACAATTATGATCTGCAAGCAGTGTGTTCTGAGAGTAGAGAACTAAGCATCCTCAAATATTACAGCTAGATATGTTGGGTTTTATTTGTGAAAAGGGACAACCTAGCTGTCTTTTAGCTCCCTGGTGGCTCAGAGGTTAAAGCGTCTGCCTCCAATGCGGGAGACCTGGGTTCGATCCCTGGGTCGGGAAGATCCCCTGGAGAAGGAAATGGTAACCCACTCCAGTATTCTTGCCTGGAGAATCCCATAGACGGAGAAGCCTGGTAACCTACCGTCCACGGGGTCGCAAAGAGTCGGACACGACTGAGCGACTTTACTACTTACTACTAACACAAATCTACTCCCAAATACGGTAATACTGATATTTCATACCAGCTTTAATCTTTAGATAATTAGAACATGAAAAAGTAGGAAATTCCTTTGTCATATACTGATTTCTCCATAAATATAAAGCATTTACTGCTACCACTAAGCCTTTCCAAGTGGCTTTGGAGGAGCACATGTGAAGTGCCAATGTTCTGGCCCATGTTCCAACCCAGCACAGAACCTAAGTCCCAGATGCTTCATTTTAGACGGTAGACACAGGATAACATAATTGTTCTTATAGTTTTAAGGTGCAGTATAGTTTGCTAAATTCTATTTTTCATTTCACAGCTCACTTCATCTTTTCCTACACATAGCCTATTTCATTCTGATAATTTATTGAGGTAAATCATGTGGCTACTCAAGCCATCTGTTTCCCTGTGGGTATCTTCTCCCTAAACCCCACTGCTGCTGCTGCTAAGTCACTTCAGTCGTGTCCGACTCTGTGTGACCCCATAGATGGAAGCCCACCAGGCTCCCCCATCCCTGGGATTCTCCAGGCAAGAACACAGGAGTGGGTTCTAAACCCCACTAGCAGACCCCAAATAAGAGCATGAAGGTCTGATATGACAGAAGTTCAGAGAAAGAGAGTCTTTTAAGCAGGAAAGGGATGGCAGAATAGCAGGGGTCATGGAGAAAGAGAGAAGGAATGCATATGAAGAAGGCAGAATCTGACCTGAGAACTATAAATATGGAAAAGGGCACTTTGATAACTTTTATGCTTATATAAAAGGCAGGCAAATATAGTATGTATGGAGGTCGGTCAGCATTTTTTTGATATGTGGCCAGGTTATGGCACGCTTTTTATTATGAATTAAACTGTGCTACCTCCAAATTCATGTGTTGAAATCTTGGCTTTCAGTACCTCATGTGCTGCTGTGCTGTGCTTAGTTGCTCAGTCCTATCCAACTCTTTGTGACCCCATGGACGGCAGCTCGCCAAGCTCCTCTGTCCACTGGGATTCTCCAGGCAAGAATACTGGAGTAGGTTGCCATGCCTTCCTCCAGGGAATCTTCTCAACTCGGAAATAGAATCCAGGTCTCCCACACTGCAGGCAGATTCTTTATCAGCTGAACTACCAGGGAAGCCCCACAGTACTTCATACTGTGACCTTATTTGAAAATATGATCACTGAAGATGTTAAGATGAGGTCCTATAGAAGGGTGGCCACCTAAACCAATATGACTGGGGTCCTTATAAAAAGGCGAAATGTGGACGGAAAGCACCATGTGAAGATGAAGGCAGTGATGGAAGTAATGCATCTATAAGTCAAGAAATGCCAATTGCCAGCAAGCCACTGGAAGCCAGGAGAGCAACACAAAACAGATTCTTCTTCAGAGCCCTCAGGAAGAACCACCACCATTATCTTGATATTGAACAGTGAGATAACTATTTTTTAAACTATCCAGCTTTACTGTACTTTGTTATAGCAGCCCTAGTAAATGAATTTATGTTGAATGTTGGACTCAGGATTGCTTGACCTTTATTTTGCAGGCAAAAGGAAAGCACAAAAATGCCAGGGAAGAGACTTCCTCTGATCAATTAATTTGGCTGTTGCATGTCAATTTCGTGCTTCCCAGGTGGCACAGAATCCGCCTGCCCATGCAGGAGAAGCAGGTTCGATCCCTTGGTTAGGAAGATCCCCTGGAGTAGGAAATGGCAACCCACTCCAGTATTCTTGCCTGGAAAATTCCATGAACAGAGGACTCTGGTGGGCTACAATCCATGGGGTTGCAAAGAGTCAGACACAACTGGGTGAGAGACTGAGCAGGCACATGTTAATTTGACTATATACAAACTAGAGACAGTGAGCCCAGTAAGAAGTCCATAGCACAACTGAAAGTCCCAGTGCTTGGCACCTAGGAAGTGATCAATAATTTTACATTTACTAGTACTTAATACCTGGCACATTATATGCATCACCTCATTGAACTCTTACAACCATCCCATGAAGGAGGTAATATCAAATATCTCCCTTTTACAAATGAGTAAAGTCATGCTCCAAAGGAGTGAGTGATGGAGCCAAATATTAAATCCAGATCTGTCTGTTTATAGGGTCCAGGTTCTTTACCACTATGATATGTGATCCTGAAATAAATTTACGTGTAATAGCTGAATGAATGCAGATTATGTGCTGTGTTTGTATGCCTGAGCATAAGTATGATTGCGAAATAAAGCCAAAAAGGGCAACTGCTATAATATAAATTCATCCCTTTGGGTTACTAAAGTGGATAATTTACAGAGAAATTAATTAGTAAAAGGAATATCAATGTGTTGAAAATTCATAAGCATTTTAATAATTAGGAATGATAAACAATTTATTCTGTTAAAAGAAAACTGAATCAATAAGCAGATTGTAGCTATGGGCATAAGGAGGTCTGAGTATTTAACCAGTCAAATCAAATTAAAAAATTAAACTCATTTAGTTTCCACTCTGACTACTATCTTTGCAGATCTTAACTGATATGTAACACATCATTTGACTATCAAGGTCCTTCATTTTAATTCATCTTCATTTATATCCCAGGTTTCGGCACTCTAAACATTTACAGTCTTCCCTGGTGGCTCAGTCCGTAAAGAGTTTGCCCACAGTGTGGGAGACCCAGGTTCAATCCCTGGATTGGGAAGATCCTGTGGAGAAAAAAATGGCAACTCACTCCAGTATTCTTGCCTGGAGAATTCCATGGACAGAGGAGCCTAGGGAGCTACGGTCTTTGGGGTCACAATGAGTCAGACATGACTGAGTGACCAACACTTTCACTTTTCATTTATATTTATAATGCAAGGACAACTGAGTTTAAGAAACTTTTACTCTTTATCTCTTTACATAGATCACTTTCCTTTTCTTACCTAATCCTTTGCTGCTGTATATACTGAATAATATAAAATGATACTAAAATTATCTCTGCTTAGTTTACTTTCAATGTTCTTTTAATTACAGAAGATCTTTGAGGGTAAATAACAACTATCAGGGCTGCAAAATCAGAGGAGAAATGTCTCTTAAAAAAGCAAAACAAAGAAACAATATTGTATATACATATGGCTAGTAAAGAATCACAAACTGTGGGTCAGGATGCAGGAAGAGCAGTATTGTGAAATACAATAACCTTCTCATATCCCAGGACACCTTTTGGACTTGTCCCAGAGGGCACTTTCAGCTGGTTGTTCGATAGCTCTTGAGAACAATAGTGTTTCGCCCAACAAAAGATGGATTCAGCGTTGATGTCTGGCACAGATGGGCAAGTCTGATCATATCTGAAGGGTCTCAAGTTCTCAAGGGGCTTTTTAATCATGCCAACATTCGTTTTCCACCTGTATAGATGTATACATGTGTGTGTGGATGTATTTATAGAAGCACAGTAAACATGTTAATTTATAATACATAGCCTTGTACTGTCCACAACAATGGCACCATCAGTGCATTTATCTGTTATGAAATAACTGGGTGCATAGTCTTCAGAAGAAAGCGTTCACAACAAAAATGCATTATCAGGAAATGCCAGCTGGCTTCATACAGCACCTCAAATTCATGCTGTACACTCCAGTGTCTACTATTAATAGAGGGACCCAATGGACAATCCACCCATATCGAGTGAATGCATAAACATTTTCAAAATAAAGGAATTTCTTTTCCTATTATAGAAGCCTAAAGCATTATATTTTAAAGTATTTCCTTTTAACACATGATCACACTTCCTAACTCAAAGAACAGACCCTTTTTGCCCTAAAACACTCAAAGTTCTGCTAGAATTTTAAGAAAGCAATAGGTTTATTTCCCCTAATTTACGTGTGGAAAGACTGGTCCTACCGTGGCTGTAGACTGATAGAAATTCCTAAGCAGTTTTTAAGCCCTCCCTAGGAAGCTGCTGTAGCAGAGGGCAGAGTGGCAGCTGTCCCCGAGGCCACTTGTGCAATGCTCATCTTCCCCATCCCACCCTTTGCAGCATCCTCATTTGGGTACTCAATTGTCTTTATGTAGCATCCGATACAACACAGAAGAAAGCCTTCGCCACATTCTCCTCCCTCACTCCTCTGAAGGGAACACAAAGAGCACCTCCTTCAGTAGTCACACAGACCCTGTCTTATCACTGGATGGGAGAAACGCACAAGCAGCCAAATGACAGTCATCATTTTATTAAAATATATTGGCTCATGGTTTGATCGTTATAGAGATGCATGTTTTTCCCACTCACTCTATTCACAGTCAGTTCTAGATTCCATAAATACTGATCTTTGCAAAATACAGCTTAATGAAATAGCTGACATCAAGATTCATACTGCTTGACTGTAACATTTTTTGAAAGCTATTTACCCAGTTTCATTTGAAAAAAAAAAAAAATTGAAGACCAATTAAGTCAGTTTTAGGACATTCTTACTCAACTTTCCAGGGACAAACTAAAATGCGTATATACACCAGCACCATATTGATTATAGTATCCACCGTAAAATTTTAAAATATTCTAACATTTGTTCTTTGAAAATATTTGGCTATACATTTCTTGTTTAATTTTGAACTGACTATAATTTTTCAGTAATTGTTCCTATTCTAGGGTTTTGGCAAAGGGGGAAAATACAACGTCAATATCATTTTCAAAAGAAATGGTTTTTGTTAACACTGAATTAAACAATTACACATTTGCAGTGTATGTCTTAGAAATATTGTTTATTATTATCTTGCATTTAATTCTATTTTTTTGTGAACATCAGACTTCACTCACTGATGGGAACTTTTAGTCAACCTTTCCTACGCTCTGCTCTTCAGTCTTTCTGCTGTTTTAACAGTACATGCAACAGGGCCCCACTTTTCTTATAAGTGGGCCTCTTAATGCATGAATCCATTTGCAAATGAGTTCCTGGAACATGCTAATGATATTTTGTTCTGGATCATTTCCAAAATGGTTGTGAGCAAGCAAGCTCGTTTGAGCCAGAGACAAAGAGAGAGAGACAGAGACAGAGTTGGGGGAAGGGAGGGAGAGGGAGGGCTAGTTTAGGGGCAGGCAATTCCTCAATGGCTATTAACTAAAAACATTTGCGCAGAAACATGACTACTTGTGAAATAACATTGGAGTCTGATGGACGGGCATTGGAAATTGAAAATGGACTCACCTGAAGTTCAAAAGCTTTACCACAAATCACAAGATTCATTAATTACCCTATATAGGATCTTGGGAGTTGCCTGTTCATAAAACCTTTTGCTCTTATATTCTCGAAACTAAACTAGAGAAGGGGAGTCCCAGCAAGGCATTAAAGTCTAGACTTTTGTTAATAAAACCAATCTGTAAACTGAAACTGAAAAGAATGCCAAGAGTATACCACTTGTGGATACCTCTGTAGCATATGGAAAGCATGTATCTGTGATGTGTTTAATCCAAATGGGTTAAAATACTAGTCTGTGATTTGAAATAACTTTTGCAAAAGATGGTGCCACGGCATTTTTCATCACTCTTTTCAATAGATAGAATTTATATTCATTACATGGTCTGAAAATTTTATTTTGTTTTGTTTGCTTTGTTTTCCCATTTGCGCCTGGACTTACCTTTGGTTTTGGTTTTAATAAAATTAATAAATACTTTTTACTTAATAAGCAATTTTGATTCTGTTAAAATAATAGCCAAACAAATAATGACCCCACTTAAAACTGAAGAAGAGAATCTGAATCATTTGTGCAAATTAAACCATTTATGCTATAGACATTTCTGATATTTGTCAGTCTTTGGAAAGCTTGCATGTTATGCATATTCTAAGACACAATATGGAAATTAATAAAGTCCTGGTAGTTCAGCAATAATGAATCCTCCTGCAATGAAGGTGACACTGGAGATGCAAGTTCAATCCTTGGGTCGGGAAGATTCCCTGAAGGAGGAAATGGCAACCCACTCCAGTATTCTTGCCTGCAGAATCCCATGGACAGAGGAGCCTGGTGGGCTACAGTCCATAAGGCCACAAAGAGTAAGACATGTCTGAGCATGCATGCATGCACCACATTGCAAACGTTTTTTTCCCCAAGTCATTGATATGTCGCTGGAAAGGATTATTTTGAGACAGTCTGAGATGGCAAATGAAACTTTAACTATTGCATTCCATATCTACAATAAGATATGTAACTCAGAGAGGGAGAGAGGGAGACAGGGAGGGAGGGAAAGAAAGAGAGAAGAGAGAGAAGATGAGTGAGCAGATCTAAAGAAAGCAGAGAATTGCAGGAGTCAGAATAACCCGGAGTTTATCAGTTTACGCTGACACATTTCCTTGGCAAAGGCTGCTGACTGTAGGCAAAGTCACGTGGCTGAGAGTCTGGTGTGTGTCTGCCTGTGAAGCTCTTTGCCTCCAGACCAGCATGTGCACCATTTGATATCAGGTTGCCATGGTAAGTATATAGTGTGCAACTGGAGGTTTTTTTTTTTCCCCTGATATGCAGCTTTAGCATAGATGCACCAGAATTCAAATTAATACTATAAGGAATTCACTGGAAGGGGAAGCTTTAAGGGGCTTTGGTTAAACACTCAGCACAGTGTTAGATTCTATAAGCAAAGGTGCTATATCATTTATTATTTTTTCTCAAGTATAAAGACTTTATCTTAAAGTGGTCAATGAATTATCAACATACACTTTTAAAAAATATGCTAACCAGTTTCATTGTTTCCTCTTTTGCTATACTGAGGCTTATATTATAGAGGAGTTCTTAGCTACCTAAATAGTTTTTATTTCACAAGAAAATTATTCTTGTTGTTTTCGATCTTCGAAATATCACATGCATTGTAAAAAATTCCAGATGTGCTGAACTTTGTGCAAATCTAAAGACATCATCCTGAATTTGATGTAAAAGCTGCTCTGAAAACTAGATCATGGGTTTAAAACCTCAGGCTCTGTCTGAGAGTTCAGAAGTTCCTCTCTGCTCTCTGCAGTGTCACTCTGTAAAAGGCAAGCTTAGCATTCGGTTCATGAACTTGGAATCCTGAAATTGCCCAGATGACCTGCCAGATTGGCTAACATAGAAGCAACTGATGGCTGAGTCATTGCCCATCCCTAAATCCCACTGCCAAAATAATGCATTATTCCTCACTCATTTCTTCTCTTCTTTTCCAGAATTGTTTTTAGAAGTCAAATATACCTGAACTCTAGACCTGTCCTACCCCTCATTATATGATCTTGGTAAATTTCTTGAATTCTTCAAGACTCAGCTTCTCTATCTGTGAAATGGAGCAAACGATAGAATACCTCAGATTATCATTTGGATTAAATAGACAGCGTGTAAAAATGTATAGGATCTTGCATGATATAAGCATGAAATTAATGTCAGTTGCTATTGTGATCTCTTTATGATTATTTACATCTATCTTCCTTACATTGTTTACTTTCTTAAAAAACAGCTATCCTAGAATTTCATAACTTCCCCCAAAGAGCCCTTGAAGCTCTGGCTAGGTAACTTAACAGCAAGTGTCTTTCTAAAGCCCAGTTTCTTGATGCTTCTGAATCACACGTTTGGGGAGGAGAATACTAGCAAAATTCCTTTCAGAAGAACTGGCCTGTATGGTGCCAATGAGGCCAACCAAAACCAATGGATACACTAATAGGGTTTGGAAAACTATGACTCACAGGTCAAATCTGGCCCTCTACCTGTTTTTCTAAATAAAGTTTTATTGGAATACTGTCATAGTCATTGGTTTAAGTTTTTTTGAAGTTACTTTTACACTTTAGTAGCAAAGTTGAGCAGCATAAATAGTGACTTTATGGTCCTCAAAGTCTAAAATAAGGAACATCTGAAAATATTTGCTGACCCATGGACTAAAGCAGCAGTCCCCAACATTTTTGGCATCAGGGACTGGTTTTATGGAAGACAGTTTTTCCATGGATTGGGACAGGGGATGGTTTGGGGATGATTCCCATAGGAGCACTAGATCTCTCACATGCAAAGTTCACAGTAGGGTTCACGCTTCTATCACTGATCTGACAGGAGGTGGAGCTCAGGAGGTAATGTAAGTGATGGGGAATGATTGTAAATACAGATGAAGGTTTGCTTGCTCACCCACCACTCTCCTCCCATTTCCTAACAGAACACAGACCTGGTCTGTAGCCCAGGAGTTGGGGACCCATGAACCAAAGGATAACTGGGATACCTGAGTAGGGAAAAACAGGTAAAGTGGAGGTTTTTAAAAGGCAGAGCCAAATGATGTTTGGAATGCCAATCTGTCATTTTCCAAACTCTATCTTACACCTATATTAACCAGGAACTCAAAAGCAGTGGAGGGGAAAAGTCAAATATATGACTAGGATAAAAATGAAAATTTTGCATTATAAGTGATTATAAATTTCTCTTCTTCACTTCCCAAGAAGGAAGAATGCTATGTTGCATGGCTAGTCCAGGGACCAGCTCTATTGCACAAAGTTCAGGTACTATGCAAAGAATGAAGCCAAAAATGAGCCTCTCTTCCTCCCCATAAAACCCCAGTATTCACTTATCTTAATCTACACAATAAAGAGCTTATCCAGACATTAGGGGAGTGGAGAGAGGAAAGCCTGGGTTGTCTCCTAATGGGAAGGAGAGTCATTATGTCAGGTTTTCTGAATGAAATGGCCCTTAGGCTATTCTTTGAGAGATTCCAGCAAAGATCTGTACAGATATTCCAAGTAGCTAAATTCTCATTTGTTTGAATGGGACTCTGTGCCAGGATCTGGCCATTATTTCTCTGTTTTTAATTTGATATATAGAAATCATTCCAGAAGGTGCATTAAATGTTAGAATCATAGAGAGTACAATGAAAAAAAAATAAGAGAGAATAAACAATAGTGTTTGTGAAAATTAGAGAAGTTGTCAGAGATACTGCTTGAGCTGTCTCGAAGTAATCATAGGAACCTAAGACACAGGATCATGAATGGCTCGAAGCACAAGAGGCTGAACTTGTGGGGGAACCACTCATCCTCTATGGCTGGAGAGTAGTGGTCCCTCTAGCAGTATTTATATTCCATTTAATACTCACTACTATCTCGCAAAGAGGACATTATGACTGATTTTCATCAAGGAGGAAACAATAATTTGAGGATAAATAAATTTGACTAAAATTGCACAATGTAGAGTACCGTTATTTGCATTTTCACTTAATATTGTATAAATGATGACCCATTTTGGTGACATTTTCCCAGGTGTTAAATACTGAATGGGGATTATATTGGTAACACTGAAAATTTAGCCAATCTGGATATTCCTTAATATTCATCCACCTATTTGGAGTTTTGTGGGGAGAATTGTAGGATGAGAAGCATTTTATTTGTTCAGAGACCTTAGTATGTTTTTTAACTTTTCATTTCTCTTATCCAAAGATTCCATATTTTATTGCCCAATTGTCTTCTGTTTTCTATTATCCACCAAAATTTAAACTAAAAGAGATATTTAGATCAGTTATAGCAGGAAACTAGTTTGGCTTCTCTTTCTAAATTCAGCAATTATTTTCTACATGACTTCAGGAAACCCACTTTTCTGCTGGTTGACATAACATAGTGATCTACATCTGAGAAAAAAATGCAAAACTGGTCTCTTACCAGCCCATTGACATTCCTTTTAATTCACAATCTCTTTGTCTCTTATATGTTCCTTTAAAAGAATACTGATTTAAAACATATTTATTATTAGGAATGGGTGTGATAAATCCTTCACAGTTCCGTTCAGTTCAGTTCAGTCGATCAGTCATGTCCGACTCTCTGCAACCCCATGAATCACAGCATGCCAGGCCTCCCTGTCCATCACCAACTCCTGGAGTTCACTCAAACTCATGTCTATCAAGTCAGTGATGCCATCCAGCCATCTTATCCTCTGTCGTCCCCGTCTCCTCCCACCCCCAATCCCTCCCAGCATCAGAGTCTTTTCCAGTGAGTCAACTCATCGCATGAGGTGGCCAAAGTATTGCAGTTTCAGCTTTAGCATCAGTCCTTCCAATGAACACCCAGGACTGATCTCCTTTAGAATGGACTGGTTGGATCTCCTTGCAGTCCAAGGGACTCTCAAGAGCCTTCTCCATCACCACAGTTCAAAAGCATCAATTCTTCGGCGATCAGCTTTCTTCACAGTCCAACTCTCACATCCATACATGACCACGGGAAAAACCATAGCCTTGACTAGACGGACCTTTGTTGGCAAAGTAATGTCTCTGCTTTTTAATATGCTATCTAGGTTGGTCATAACTTTCCTTCCAAGGAGTAAGCGTCTTTTAATTTCCTGGCTGCAATCAGCATCTGCAGTGATTTTGGAGCCCAAAAAAATAAAGTCTGACAATGTTTCCACTGTTTCCCCATCTATTTCCCATGAAGCGATGGGACCAGATGCCATGATCTTCGTTTTCTAAATGTTGAGCTTCAACCCAACCTTTTCACTCTCCTCTTTCACTTTCATCAAGAGGCCTTTGAGTTCCTCTTCACTTTCTGCCATAAGGGTGGTGTCATCTGCATATCTGAGGTTATTGATATTTCTCCCGGAAATCTTGATTCCAGCTTGTGCTTCTTCCAGCCCAGCGTTCCGTAAATCAAAATTGACTAATGTTCAATAAAGGACAGAAATGGTAGGGACCTAACAGAAGCAGAAGATATTAAGAAGAGGTGGCAAGAATACAAGAAGAACTATACAAAAAAGATTTTCACAACCCAGATAGTCACGATGGTGTGATCACTCACCTAGAGCCAGACATCCTGGAATGTGATGTCAAGTGGGCCTTAGGAAGAATCACTATGAACAAAGCTAGTGGAGGTGATGGAATTCTAGTTGAGCTATTTCAAATCCTGAAAGATGACGCTGTGAAAGTGCTACACTCAATATGCCAGCAAATTTGGAAAACTCAGCAGTGGCCACAGGACTGGAAAAGGTCAGTTTTCATTCCAATCCCAAAGAAAGGCAATGCCAAAGAATGCTCAAACTACCTGACATTGCACTCATCTCACACGCTAGTAAAGTCATGCTCAAAATTCTCCAAGCCAGGCTTCAGCAATATGCGAATTGTGAACTTCCAGATGTTCAAGCTGGTTTTAGAAAAGGCAGAGGAACCATAAATCAAATTGCCAACATCTGCTGGATCATCGAAAAAGCAAGAGAGTTCCAGAAAAACATCTGTTTCTGCTTTATTGATTATGCCAAAGCCTTTGAATGTGTGGATCACAATAAACTGGAAAATTGTAAAAGAGATGGGGATACCAGATCATATCACCTGCCTCTTGAGAAACCTGTATGCAGGCCAGGAAGCAACAGTTAGAACTGGACATGGAACAACAGATTGGTTCCAAATAGGAAAAGGAGTACATCAAGGCTGTATGTTGTCACCCTGCTTATTTAACTTTTATGCAGAGTTCATCATGAGAAACCCTGGGCTGGAGGAAGCACAAGCTAGAATCAAGAGAAATATCAATAACCTCAGATATGCACATGACACCACCCTTATGGCAGAAAGTGAAGAAGAACTGAAGAGCCTCTTGATGAAAGTGAAAGAGGAGAGTGCAAAAGTTTGCTTAAAGCTCAACATTCAGAAAACTAAGATCATGGCATCTGGTCCCATCACTTCATGGCAAATAGATGGGGAAACAGTGGAAACAATGGCTGACTTTATTTTTCTGGGCTCCAAAATCACTGCAGATGCTGATTTCAGCCACGAAATTAAAAGACGCTTACTCCTTGGAAGGAAAGTTATGACCAACCTAGACATTATTTTAAAAAGCAGAGACATGACTTTGCCAACAAAAGTCCATCTAGTCAAGGCTATGGTTTTTCCAGTGGTCATGTATGGATGTGAGAGTTGGACTATAAAGAAAGCTGAGCGCTGAAGAATTGATGCTTTTGAACTGTGCTATTGGAGAAGACTCTCGAGAGTCCCTTGGACTGCAAGAAGATCCAACCAGTCCATCCTAAAAGGAGATCAGTCCTGGGTGTTCATTGGAAGGACTGATGTTGAAGCTGGAACTCCAATACTTTGACCACCTGATAGGAAGAACTGACTCATTGGAAAAGACCCTGATGCTGGGAAAGATTGAGGGCAGGAGGAGAAGGGGACGACGGAGGATGAGATGGTTGGGTGGCATCACTGACTCGATGGACATGGGTTTGGGGGGACTCCATGAGTTGGTGACGGACAGGAGGCCTGGCGTGCTGTGGTTCATGGGGTCGCAAAGAGTTGGACACGACTGAGCGACTGAATGGACTGAACTACTCATACTAACATGTTGTCTCTTCATTCACCTTATAAAGACTGAATCAGTGCAAGCCAAAAGAATAATCTTATACTTTTGAGATGTATGTGTGTGTGTATTAGTGGCTCAGTTCATGTCTGACTCATTGTGACCCCACGGACTGTAGCCCACCAGGTTCCTCTCTCCATGGGATTCTCTAAGCAAGAACACTGGAGTGAGTAGCCCATTTCCTTCTCCAGAGGATCTTCTCAGTCCAGGGATCAAACCTGGGTCTCCTGCATTTCAAGCAGATTTGTTACCATCTGAACCATCAGAAAAGCCCTGTTATATTATATTTGTTGTTGTTGTTCAGTCACTCAGTCTGACTCTTTGCAGCCCCATGGACTGCAGTACACCTGGCTTCCCTGTCCTTCAGCATCTTCCAGAGCTTGCTCAAACTTAGACCCATTGAGGTGGTGGTGCCGTCCAACCATCTTGTCCTCTGTCATCCCCTTCTCCTCTTGCCTTCAATCTTTCCCAGCATCAGGGTCTTTTCTAATGAGTTGGCTCTTCACATCAGGTGGCCCAAGTACTGGAGCTTCAGCTTCAGCATCAGTCCTTCCAATGAATATTCAGGATTGATTTCCTTTAGAATTGACTGGTTTGATCTCCTTGCAGTTGAAGGGAGTCTCAAGTCATGTACTGATCTCTTTGCAGTCCTAGGGATTCTCAAGTGCTATGCTCAGTAGCACTGGTTGTATTGAAAAAGAGATTTTCACAGATGCTGAGAGTTTCATTATCCTCCCCTCAAATTACACCATATCACTAACTTCCTATTAACTCATGAGCGCTGTTGCTGCTGCTAAGTCATGAATAAGGTCTCATAACACAAATGAATATTCAATAAATCATTCAAATATATTTATTAAGCATATACTTTTCCAGGTGTTGAAGATACAGTAAAGTGAAGCAAAGGCCCTGTCTTCGTGCTGGGAACATTTCATTTATAAGAGCTAAAGGTTTTTCCAGTGGTCATATATGGATGTGAGAGTTGGACTGTGAAGAAAGCTGATTGCCGAAGAATCGATGCTTTTGAACTGTGGTGCTGGAGAAGACTCTTGAGAGTCCCTTGGACTGCAAGGAGATCCAACCAGTCCATTCTAAAGGAGATCAATCCTGGATGTTCATTGGAAGAACTGATGCTAAAGCTGAAACTGCAATACTTTGGCCACCTCATGCGATGAGTTGACTCACTGGAAAAGACTCTGATGCTGGGAAGGACTGGGGAGGGAGGAGATGGGGACAACAGAGAATGAGATGGCTGGATGGCATCACCGACTCGATGGACATGAGTTTGAGTGAACTCCAGGAGTTGGTGATGGACAGGGAGGCCTGGCGTGCTGTGATTCATGGGGTCACAAAGAGTCGGACACGACTGAGCGACTGAAGTGAAGTGAATGTTCATATAGTGTTACAATCCTGTTTTAAGCTCTCTGCAAGCCTGATGTCATTGGTTTCTTATAACAACATGAGTTGTAGACACTATCATCATCACCACTTTATCACAGAAAAATCTGCAGCCCAGAGAGTTTGAGTACTTTGCACATGATCACACAGCCAGAAGGAGTTAGGAACAAAAATATAGCCTGAAAAGAAATCTGATGCTGTAAATCACCTGCTGTATTGTACTATGGGTTCAGTTGAAAATACTGAAGAATTAAAAAAGAAAAGAAAAAAGAGATAGGTATAACATGAAACTAATTTCATTTTGACATAATTTTATTTCAAAATTAAAATTTTATTGATTTCAATTATTTTATTTTGATTTAAATTATTAAGAATTTATGTCTGAAAAGCTACCTCATTTTTCTTCATTTGGATTTTCCCAGTATAATGAACTTAAACTTGAATTTAAATATTAGTGTTCTCTCACACACTCCACAAACACTAATACTTTCATTGTCTCTTAATCCACCATCATACTGAAAATTAGACATTTATATAACATGTATATTGAATTAGTCCAATTTCATTATTAAAGAGTATTTGTCTAGTTTGCTACAGTAGCTGTTAAAATCTATTAGAATGCAACTCTTACTGCTTGTATAAAATTTAAAAATAAATCAAAAACCCCAAACATTTATCTCTACTTGTATACCACTGGAACTTGCCAATCTGCCATAGGACAAAAGATGTGAATCCTTAACTGTATTAGATCAACCTCTTTTTAAAGGCCCATTTTCCAACAGAAACTTGACAATAGAAAGCCATCTTTAATTTTCCCTTTTCCATTGTTTCTCATTCCAAGTGTGTGTCTAGAATTTAATTTCAGCAGGAAATTAACCAGTTATAAAACACTGTACTTGTGCCCTTGCCTGCTAAAGCAGAGTGCAGTAAATAATTTGCTTAATGGCCTCTAACATGAGACCTCAATTTAATAACCAAAGTGCCTTGACTTGTTGGATAAATTCCTGGTGAGAAATGCTTTGTGTATAATCCATCAAAACATCAATGGCTCAAACACACACGCCCACACAGAAAATGAAAATAAAAATAGAAATTCTGATATGCCAAGTTAACTAGTTTGAAATAAACCACATAGGTGACCTTTAGTATGAATGCACAAGCTTCCTTGTCTTATAGCTGTGTCAGAGCTGCGTCTGATTGACTTCATGTGGGAAAGGACATGGTCACTCCAAAGACACACATTTGCCAGGCACCTGACATGCTTCTGTCTCCTTTTTATTAAAGCTCTATCCCTTAAAAAAAAAATAATGTCTATTGTCGAGGTTGCTAAAAATTTGGTTTCTAGAAAAACAACGTTACCGTAGTGATTAAATGCCAGTTTAGGCATACAACTTTGAGTATGATGGAAATAACTTCAAATTATTTTTGCCTTATTTTGCAAAACTACAAGGACTCTTTTAATGACTACTCTTGACAAGTATTTTGCAAACTTGCTTATAAATTCAGAGACTAGAGAAGAAAGAAACATAGTCTGGCATTTTAGTGACCAGGCTAAGATTACCCTGATCTCTTCAGGAATTTCACTTTTCTCCTTATTTTTAATCTAATCTATTCCCATTTGATGCTTTGATTTTAGGAGGACATATAAGCCATGGACAATAGAGGATTCTTCATATAATTTATATGTGTGGGTTGTATTCTTTATGTGACTATTTGCTTTGCTTAAAGATGATAATAAGGGCTAAATAATAGAAATTAAGGCTGGAGATCATATATAGAAAATATGAAAATGGGGCTTTTGATGAATTTGACATCTTGTACCTGAGAAAAAAATAACTTGATGAAACTTTAATTCATTGTCCCACTATCATTTTGAATATAAAGTAACATTTTCTTCATTCATTTTTTCAAAACCTATCTGATTGAATTTGGAAGGAGTAAGGGAAATGCTTTTTTTCTTCCAAAGTTCAGACACAAATATTAAAAAAAAAATGATGAAAAGTTGATTTTCAGGTCTGATCTTAAATATATGAAATTGCATTTCATCAAGTATCTTAGGAATTACATGGTCCACTTGAGGAATAAAATATCTCCAAATCAATAAAAATATTATCCTTAACTAAATGGATCATGAATGAAGAAAATAAATTATCTTTTTTAGAAAATTTTCTGAAATGAAGATTTTTGTTGTTGTTCAGTTGCTCTGTTGTGTCTGACAGTTTGTGACCCTATGGACTGCAGCGCGCCAGGCTTCCCTGACCTTCATGATTCATGTAGTGAAAGGATAAAATTTTTATTGACTACTCCAGGAGTTGAAAGTTTTCCATTACATGCTAATTCTTTACTGATATGCTGCATCATTATCAGGACCTAATAGAACAAGGTGACTCAGACAGTAAAGAATTCACCCTCAGTGCAGGAGATCTGGATTCAGTCCCTGGGCTGGGAAGACCCCCTGGAGAAGGGATTGGCTACCCACTCCAGTATTCTTGCCTGGAGAATCCCAAGGACAGAGGAGCCTGGCTACAGTCCATGGGGTTGCAGAGTCAGACATGACTGAGCAACTAAGACTTTCACTTTATCAGGACCTAACAAGGGCTGCTAGTTGGCACATGGAGATATTTTTTTTTGCATCAGGTTGATTATTCTGAGCTGGTTCATTAAGATGAGTTTTATCTATATGGCTGAGGTAACATAACACGCACACATTTATTAAAGCACATCTTTAGAAGAGATCAGGCCACAAGAGGGTGGCTACGTCCATTCTTCCACATGTTCATTGAGCCCATTTCATTTTGTTCCCAGGTTATCATTTCTACAATAGTTCATACATGCCATCAAGCCTGGGCTGAGCTCCTCATTCAACTCCGGGGTGACAGAGGTCATCCTGTTTTCATGTTAACTAAATCACAGTCTGTCTCAAACCAAGATTGCCAACTGTGTTAAATTAAAGATAGAGGGTCTTTGCTGAAGGCAAGTTACACAGGGGATTGTGTTGACACCTTTAAGCTGACTTCTTTTTAGAATTCTAAGTCATATTGAAATGGAAAGGCTTGGGCAGATAGGGTCACGGCATTAATGACAAATCCACAAGCAGCATTCTTCTTAAACCCAATACCAGCCTAATCTTTCATTCTTCCACTTTAATGCAATCATAGGACAGCACAGGCTTAGTTCTCCCACCTCATTTCAAAATGTTCTCTTACATGCACGATATCTCCTTAGAGATTTTTTAATCTTGTAAGGAGTGATAGAAGACTTTCCCTTCTACTATAGATGGGAAAGCGGATGCTTTTGTTTGCAGGTTGTATGTAAAACCGATGGACTTCTTCAGAAAAAATACATGTTATCAATTCAAACCAGAGTCTCACAAATACATATTATACCATGTCTTTAAAAACTATGTTTGATAGACACAGTACCGTGTATAAAGCAGATAATCAGCAAAGTCCTATTGTATAGCACAGGGAACTCTACTCAATATTCTATAATAACCTATATGGGGAAAGAAGGTGAAAAAGCATAGATATATGTATCTATGTAACTGAATCACTTTGCTACTTGAAACTAATACAACATTGTAAATGAGCTATCTCCCCATATAACATTTAAAAAGATGTTTTAAGAGTATCTGTTCATAATAATGAATGCTCTGACAGCTAGCTGTGGGGAAGTAGGCTAGTTATGGTATCCATCAGTAAATAGAATTGTTCATGGGTAGAAACCAGACTAGATGCTGTAATTAAAGTACTCATTGAAAAAAATTCATGGAAGTATCTAGCTACTGTGTTTCCTGTTCCCTTTCATCTTCCTTGTCTTATGCCTGTTTTTCCATGATGGATCTCTTTACACTACAGTAACGCTCTCATCCGGTTTTGCAAGCTCTGTATTGACTGCACACTTTTCTGGTTGTATTTTTAGGTGACACTTTTGGCAATGATGTCTCGTTGGAGTCCTCCCTCCCAGTTTATTTTTGGTAGATTGGGTCAGGGTCCTATTCTCTTATTTCGCTGTCCAGTTATCTGTCGTTTTGGCTGCTGCTGGTGGTGTTCATTCAGACACACATCATTATTTCTTTCACCTGTTAAGCCCAGTCTAACCTGTGAAAAAATTCATCATGAGTCAGGGGAAATTCAGCATGGCATGTATTATCGGTATTGTGATTTGAGTGGCAGGCAACCAACACTTAGGGAACAATTTATCTACCTGAATTGGGCTAGACATCACTAATGCACATGGCAGATTGATTGTACGGTTCTAGTGGACGTATTCTTTATTAATGAGATTCAGTATGATTTGCTAAAAAGCCTTTTACTAGGCAGTCATTTTCTATCCCCCTCCCCCATCGCTCTTTATTCCATTTAATCCATTGAACCATCTACCATGTTTTGAAAATGTATTTCTCTCCTCTATTTTTATTTGAAATACCTAGGCTTTTTAAAAATAATTGTGCACAAACTGAACAAAGCACACACACACATACACGCACACTCCAGATTGGAACTGAAGTGTATTATAAAACACAGGAACTAAGGAAAGCAATTAAAATCCTAAAAAGACATTAAGGAAAAATAAAAATAAAGCTCTATCAAAAAGACATAATCTAAGTGAAATTTGGCATTTGAAAGAACTAATTTCTAGAAATGAATGTGTCTATATTAACAAGAGTTGCAAAGTGCATGGGATTTCTTTCTAAAAAGCTGTTATTTGTACTGATCTGCAGAGAGTTGGAATTTTCTGAGGTTTTGGGCCTTCAGAAAGAGCTCTGTAAAAATTGTGAGAAAAGTCATAAACTACCCACCTCTTAACCTTTTGCTTCATTATCCAGAAGCCACAAGGCAGAAGGGAAAAATGTTTATCAATTATAATGAGTTTTTTCTAAAATGCTTTAAAGATAACAGAAAAGTAAATTATTTCAGATTCTAGTCTGTGATCAAACATTCCCTCCAATATAATTTCATACTTGGTAGGCGAGGAGGGTAAAAAAGGAAGTCGTCCCCCTTCTCTTGAGAGAAGAGTCTGTTCATCCTCTCATTGCCACAAACATGTCTCCCCATTGTCTTTTCAAAAAAATTCTCCATTACTGTTTTCTTTTTTTGTGTGTAAATCACAAAATACCATCTCTCCCTAAACAAAATAAAATGCCAGCTGCTGAAAGAACAATGTTTCCTTAAAAATGATCTATAAAATAACTTGCTCAACAAATGATATCTAGTCCTGTTTCGTCATTTATCTCCAAAACAAATACTATTTCAATGGTGTATTGTAACAGGCTTCAGAGCATTTTTAAAGTTTGTTTAAATTATATGTGTGTGTGTGCTTAGTTGCTCAGTCATGTCCGATTCTTTTCAACCCCGTGGACTGTAACCCATCAGGCTCCTGTGTCCATGGGATTCTTTAGGCAAGAATACTGGAGTGGGTTGCCATGCCCTCCTCCAGGGATCTTCCCAACCCAGGGGTCGAACCCAGGTCTTAGCTGGCGGATTCTTTACCATCTGAGCCACCAGGGTGCAACAATCTAAAATCAAGCATCCTAGGAGGTTAAGAATCCCTCTAGGAAAATTCTCAAAGGCTCAAGTGTCTGCATGCAATTCTGGTTCTCTTTAAAAAAGAGCTGGGTAGGTCAGAGTTACAATTACTGCATCAAGGGGTTTGAAAGGAAGAGTTCTTTCCTGGTGTGAAGGGCAGGTGGAGGCTTTCATACGATTAGTCTCCCAAGTAAGTCTCAAAATAATAGGAAGCTGAAATCTTTTAGCAGTATTTACATTGCCATGCTGAAAACATGTTGCTCTCCGGAAGAGAAATCAAATAATAAAGTATTTTTTAAAAAATATTTTAGCTTGTATCTCTTGTAGACATTAAGTTGTTATTTTATCTTCATGAGTCATTATTCCTTTCTCTGTTTAGCTTTAGCCCAAGTATTATAAGCAGTTTCTTCACAGAAAGTATGCATTTCCATGAAAAAAGTCAAAATTTAGCAACTCATATGCCAAGAGGGAAAACTTTCAGGGTAATTCCCTGTAGAAATCTGGAAATTCATTAATGATTTACATTTCAAACGTCACATACTATGCTAGCTTATTTACTATTCCTATAGGAAATAGATCATCAGTGAATGGACTGAGTTTGATATAATCTTATATGACAAACATTTCAAAACTTATTGCACACAAGAGGCAACTTCTCTGCTCTTGAAAACCAGTTTAATAATTAAGACTAAAACTACCAATTAGTGCATCCTTTTGATTCTATTTATGTGCTAAAATCTTTCAGCCCTCATATAATTTTAACTATTTTAGGAGAAGAAACAAAAATATGTGTACTTGGAGAAGATGAAACAAAAGGAAGAAATTCACATTTGAGGTCTGGGTGTATGTGTCATTTGCAATCACTCAAAGCAAACAGTCCAATTTATTTCCTTGTGTTGCTTTCTACCTAAATGGAGATAGATTTTTTTTTAATTGGTGCAGTATGTCATTATTAATGTAGCTATATCATATGATGAAGATGAAGGTCATAATGCTGACTGTGAAAGCAACAATAGTGATGATAATAATAATGCTAACAATAATGGCAGCTACCAGTTCTAAGCAGTTATGATACATTGACTACTCCACTGGTTGCTCCATGTGAGTTGTACCTTTATTTCTCTTAACAATACAAGAAAGGGAATATTATTATTTCTAATTAACAAGTGAGTTAATGTCACTTTAAGGATTAAGGACCCTTTTATGGGTCTTACCTTAGTTAGAAAGTAGAAGAAACCAATCCTACCTTCCGTCCAAGCACGAGGATTTTCCCACTACTTAGTTATCTTCTCCTGTAGCCCAACACACACACCGTTACTCCCTGCCCGCCAACACACACACAACTTTACTCTGAATTTACATCTTACAACAGGATGATAACCCTGGTTTATTGAAATACCTCAGGACAGGGAAAAGGTCCCAAGTGTATCAGCTAACAAACTACTTATCTATGCCTCCATCATCGCAAAAAGGCCATAAATAAACATAGCCAAAGCTACCCATTGTTAGAGCATTTTTACTGTTTAACAATGTCGAGTATTCTGCCTGTCTACACCTGCCTTTCATCTTGCTTCTAAGATTACAGGGTGAGGATGGTTCTCTCTGTCTTAACTAGAAAGCGTCCAAGAGTGTGGCTCACGTAGCTCTTAGACTTGAGATCACTTACTCCACTAAATCTGCACACAGGGAGAAACCTTCAGGCAATTGTTCATTTGCTCTGGCTAATCTACACACTTGCCCCTTGTTGAATAAACACAAAAGAAAATCTTTCTTCAAACTTAAATATGTATGTGTACAACTTTGAGTTTCATAAAAGTATTTCAAATTTCTATACAATTTTTCAATCCTGTACCCACAAAACATCAAAAATAAATTACGAAATTCTCATGGATACCAACAAATCATTAAAAGCCTGAGAAATCTCATTATGCCCCAAATCTTTCTCACCAAAACCCCTTTTCTGTTGTCTTCGCCATGCCAGCTAATGGGAATGTCATCCTTTATCTTGCTTTCACACCCCACAGCCAATCTGTCACCAAATTTCATCAACTCTACCTCAAAATGCACCTCCAATTCCACCACTTCTTCCCCCTGTCCAGCGCTGCTGCTCTGGTCCACTCCACCATCTGTCCTCCTCATGATGGTTTCTGCAGCCTCCCAACTGATGCTCCTGCCCCACAGAGCAGCCAGAATGATCCTCCTCTCTATTTGGGAGTCAGATTATGGCACTTTTTCTTCCCAAACCCTGCAACAAATCCTCCTCTCATCTCAACTGCGTGACAGTGACCTCCATGGTCAGTGACATCCATAGTGTGGCATCCATAGTGAACCTTTTCCTGACCCATCTATATACCACTGCACTCTTCATCCACATCCTTGGCTTCAATGTCCTTATTTCATTTTTTTCCACTTAGCTCATCAAATTTTAACTTACTCTCTATCTGTTTATTGTCTGTCTCCCTCACCCAACACACACCAGATTGTAAATCCTGTGAGGACAAGCTTTTTTTTTTTTTTTAACCATTTGTTCACTGCTTTATCCCAAGCACCTAGAACTATACCTGAATTGTGATAGATATTCAGTAAATACTTAATGAAAAACTTTATATAGAAACAAAATACTGTACAACACATATAAATGCCACCCTGATTGAAAATTGTCAAGTCTTCTTGGTAAAGCTCTTCACTGCTGAGCCACTTCATTTTTTATTCAAACATCAGGATATGCTGAGTGGTATCCTTAGTCCCAAATCAGAGACTAAAATGCAATTTATAATTAAAATAATGGATTTTAAATGCTGGTCTTTTTATTTTTAAAACAGCTTCCTTGTGCCTCTTAATGAAAGAGCTTTTCTTAAAAAATATTGTTCCTTCTGCTTCCTGGCAGGCTAGTTATATTCATATCAGCATAGCTATGAATATTCTGTCCTGTACTTCCAAATATGACTGTTATTCAGAATAACTTTTCTCCAGAGGCATGTGTTTCAAGCAGAGATTCATTTTGGGAGAGGAGCTTGATTTTCCTTCTATCAGTGAATGATTAAAATTAATTTCAAGGTGACCCATACATTTATAATGAAGATGTTTTCTTTCAGGCTATGTCAAAGTTGGACAGAAGCCTTGGAGCTATTTTATTAGCATGCTCAGCCTATGCTCTAGCTGTTTCATTTGTTACATTAGACATGTTCTTTAAGCTATATTGCATTTTTAGTAGTTATGAAAGTCCCCTGACTCATACCCTAGCTCCATAATAATTTCTTCTCCTTGTCTGGAGTTTTGAACCTTTTCCAAAGGCTATGTTTACTTAAAGATTGAGAATATCCTCTGATAGCCTGAAGAGTATAAAGAAACAGCCTTAAACTAAAAACTATTGCTCCATTAATCTATAACAATCTCTAAATATTTAACACTGCTTTTGAAAGAAAGATTACCTTATACTTTCCAATGGGTTTCTTTTCAATGATTGAAGTAGCCGTAGGTTTGGATGTTTGAAAGGTCCATTCTTTGCCGTGGTATCCTCCACATAAGAGCTTAATTCTCAGGCTGACTGACAGTCGCACATGGGATTGTGTTCTAAAAAGCCCCTCCTCTTGCCAACATCTGTCTATTTATTTCAGATATAGAACAGACACTGAGCTTCTTAAAATGTAAAGTCAACACTAGGTCCCAGATGTAATTAAAGTTGCAACAACCAGAGGGATAAATGTTCTCCAAAAGGTACACAAGAAGAATAATATCTCACCTTAAGCTGAGCCATTAAAGGTCCCTCTTAATGTGACCTCTAAGTGCCCCCACAGGTGATAGAGTGAAAAACCTACAATCACCTCTATTACAAATAGAGATGCAATATGAATTGTAAAAAGATGAATACTGATGTTAGTATAAATCCTCTTAGGACTGCGACGACCCTTACTGAAAACAGGAGCCCAGCAGTCAGATACCATTCTGACTTATCAAGTGAACTGGTACAACAACCAAAATGGACAAATTTAGTCCTTAGGATAAATGGGAAAAGTTAATATTAATGAGCATAAGTGGTGTCCTTAGATACATGCTCATTAATATTAACTTTCCCTTCCAGCACTGGAAATATAGAACATTTTTAATAAATCAATTTATTTAGGATCACCGTTGTAGATTTGGCTTCTGGCTCAAGAAAGAGCAGTGAGGAATGGACAAGACAAATCATTGAATGCTCTCTTCTAATCGTAGGGCCCTATGAATTAAAAGTATCCACATAAATTTGTATTATAATAAAAATTACTGCAGTGTCTAGATATCTTGTTTAAACTTTGCAGAAAGAAATCTGGATGCACAATTTTAACAACAATAAAAAAATAAATGAATAAAGCAGCTTGAAGTGATTGGAATTAATCGCAAACACAAGAGAAAGCTGAAATTAGAGAGGGTTATTAAGATACTGTCCGCTGTTTAATCTCACCCCCTTATCGACACATTAACCTTGTTTTCTCTGCCTAAGCCCTGAGTCCTACAGGAAAATTAGGTCAGAAATTCACATCAGATCAGATCAGCTGATTCATTCCGGCACGACCCTGACATGCTGCAGATTTGGGTTTCGTTCTAGATAGACAAACATGGCTGAAGGCTTTGGGGGTTTGTTTCCTGTACTCTGAGCACTGGAGCTAGAGCTCGCTATAGAGTCATTTCTAAGACTAGCAGTAGAGTATTCCTAAAAGTTGACATGGTAGTGTTTCTGAACTCTGGTTCACTTAACTGTCTCCACTTCACCTGAACAAAGTGAACATCCATTTTCATGCACAAACGGGGCATTTCATTTTTCCACATACCTGCAATTAAGTCAAACCTAATAAGATTGCCTATCCGTGACTATTCACATTGCACTGAAGGGATATTTCTCTCACTCAAATGCTCTTCAGTAAATGCTCCCTATTTCCATAAAGTCTTCTGCCGCAAATCATGAGTATGATTCCAGAAGCCATAACAATCTAAAGAGGATTTATGTAACTGCTAACATTTCTCTAATAAGAGCTCTCAATGTAATTATGTCTTTGGGTAATTATTTCAAATAGCAACCAATTCTAAATTTTGGTATCACAGTCATTTGCTTTCTAAGTAGAAATGCTTTAGTAAATAGGAAGCAAATATTTTCTTTAATTTTATTTTTAGTTATTTTCTTCTCTATTGTCTGAAAGATGAACTTACCTGGCCCTTTGTTTCTTTTGACTAACAGAGATACTGAAATCTTCAAATATAAATGGTTTCCAAGTATATATCTTAAATATAATTGCATGTATTTTTTTAAAGGAGCTGTAACTAATCTAATTCTGTTTCTGACTGTCACTTTTAAAGAGGAAATATAACCTCATATAGATCCCTTGAGGGTGTCCATAGGGAATAGAGACATTCCTAATAAGCCTAAGTAGTCCTTTGTGTCAGAACCACTTTGCTAAAATCGAGAACTGTCTTCCGTACTTGCAATGTTAGGGGGAATTTCTCTAATGTAGCATTGTTTTATTAGAAAAAAAATATTCGACCCCTTTCTTTAATAGAAAACATACTTAGAAAGATAAGTACTGGGAACACGTTTTCCAGTAGCTTTTTTAAAATAAAGGATATGTCTTATGTTGTTTTCAAAATACTAATCATTTTACTAATAGTAAAATGAGACAATGCAAGAATGAATTCCAGAATCCAGATAGAAAAAATTCACATGAAGAGAGAAGCCTCAAGCCTAAGCATGCATCATTGGGTTTACCAGAGGATCTTTTTATTGCTCTTCTTGATGTTAGTGGTAAAGAGTTAATCTTCAAAGGAGATCTTACATTAATAGGTAAACATAAGTACTGCCTTACGTGTTGTATGTAACAAGCCTGTTCTCATTTGTCAATTGCCTCCCCTTAATAACCTGTGCCTACGTGTGTCAATGGTTCAATATATCTATTATCCTTGTGTCTTAAACATCCCTCTTCATCCACATGTGTAACAAACTAGGGTTTTCTAACCTATCTTAAGTGATCTCACTAGTTTGAAATGATAGGTTTTGCATATTCATTTTCTGATAGTTTTTTTTTTTTAATAAAAAAGAAATCTAATTTAACAATGCCTGCAGAAAACCATGAGAATTTTAACATAGCAGAAACGATGAGCTACTGAAATATTTTTTCATTCTCCATTAACTTTTCGCCTTTTGACTTTCTCTCTCTTTCCGACTAAATGTTATTTGAAGCTGTTAAGCAAAGTACTATCACTTTTTATTTATTTAAAATTTTCTATCCAATAAGACTTTTCAGTCAAATCCCATTTGAGAAATGGAAGTGAAAATATAAGGAAGTTAGTAGCAAAAAATGGGCTCAACTTAGTTTAAAAATAAGTAATTGGGCTCAGAAAGCCCAAGTGACTTGGAACACTGAGAATGTGATGAGGAGATTTTTTCCTAAGAGCTCAGTGTTTTAAGCTTCCCAGCTTCAACACAAAAGGCATTTCAGCACATATGTGATCTAGAAGGTCAATCACATGAAATCCTATTTCCATTTTTTAAGCAATCCCTGGCAGTCTGCACATTTCTGAAATTGCAACTGGCATATTTCACAGAGAATTATCATCAATGCCTTTTCAAGGTCAAACATGCCCCATCTTTAGATTTTCAGCATTTACATTAAATCATAGTATATATTAAAGTGAGTGTTCAGCAGATATGACAAAGAATTTTAATTGATTAGACTGTGTTCATTAATATCATGTTGGATTTTATGTGTAATGACATAAATTGCATGTTAAAAGTATTAAAATATGTGTGAAATTTAGATGTGTATATTCTGCCTTGGTTACCATCTCTGTAACCTCAAAATGCCTGTGTGACTAGAATCTTGCTAAGGAGTTTTCAAAAATTTTTAAAATGAACTTCCTATTAGCAAAGTTGAAGCAACTCTAAAAATGTACTATGAGAATATTCTATATAATATTTAAAATTTATTATATCCTTTAATTGTCAGAATCCCAGAACACTGGTCCCCATACGAACACTATAAATTGAATTTGAACATTTCAGCAGGTATTGAGATGGAATAATTTGAGAGCCCCATCCCAAAGACAGGGAGGCCTTGAACCTCCTCCTCCTGCCCAGTCATGACTTTTCTGGCTCCTTTCGTGATTCACCAGTTCCTCCCTTTACATCATCCAGAAACTTCTATGTATGTCCTCACACGGCACATGTGTGTGTGTTAGTCCCTCAGTCATGTCCAACTCTTTGCAACCCCATGGACTGTAGCCCTCCAGGCTCCTCTGTCTATGGAATTCCCCAAGCAAGAATACTGGAGTGGGTACTCATTTCCTTCTCCAGGGGATATTCCCGACCCAGGGATTGAAGCCAGATCTCCTGCATTCTGCTCATGAGCCCTGCTTTTATAAAACAAAGCCATCTGAGCAACATAGATGGACCTAGAGACTATCATACTAAGCAAATCAGACAGAAAAAGACAGATATTCTATGACATCACTTATATATGGAATATAAAAAGTGATACTAATGAACTTAATTTACAAAACAGAAGTAAACTCACATACATAGGAAACAAACATAGTTATCAAAGGGGAAAGGAGGGGATTTTGGATTAGGAATTTGGGATAAAAATGTATACACTATTATATATAAAATAGATAAACAACAAGGACCTAAGGTATATCATAGCATATCACTATTCTCTATACTCAGTATCTTGTGATAACCTATAAAGAAGAGACTCTGAAGGACCTACTGTATATTGTAGTATATCACTATACACTCAATATCTTGCGATAACCTAAAATAGAAAGGAATCTGAATATTATATATATGTAATATATATAGGTATGTAAGGGGCTTCCCAGGTGGCACTAGTGGTAAAGAACTTTCCTGCCAATGCAGGAGACATAAGAGAGATGCAGTTTCGATCCCTGGGTCAGGAAGATCCTCGCACACCCTTGAACACCTCACGCTCTTGCAACCAACTCCAGTATTCTTGCCTGGAGAATCCCATTGACAGAGCAGCCTAGCAGGCTACAGTCCACGGGGTCTCAAATGGTCAGACACAACTGAAGCGACTTAGTACGCACACATATATATCTTAATCACTTTGCTGAGGACCTGAAACACTGTAAATCAACATTTTGTATTTTGTACTCCAACAAAATACAAAGCAAATGAAAAAAGAAAGTCATCTGAAAAGTTTCCAAATTTAGGAGATTTTACTAGTGTTTTGCTCCTTCCAAAAATATTTACACTTTAAATTTGAATTCCAGAAAAATATCTGATGGAAGAGTGTAAGAGAGAGTAAGAGTTACTGATAGAAAGAGACATACTACATCTTTCGATTCCTAGCACGTGTGATAGCTGTGGTACAGTAATAAAATGGTGTGTGAAGAGCCAGGTTTGGGGCTGCTTCACGCAGGAGTAGTCATCCGTTCATTCATCGTTCAGTCACCCCTACACTGTGGCTGAGCAGTCTGTGCTCCAATCTGAAACACTTGAGATCCCATCCCTTCCCACCTACTCAAGGACATAATCACAGTAATTTTTCCTTCCCTCTCCTAAGTCATTAACATTTCCCTTTCTATTGTAATCATTTACATCAGCATTTCAAATAAGCTAGCTTTCTCTCTTCTTAAAGGAAAAAAACAGGAAAACAGAACACCATATACTTCTCTTCCTCCTTCAACTACTTTCCATATGTATGAATTTTATTTAACCTCAAAAATCCCTACAATAATTTTCTATTATTTTCTTCCTTGTGTGGGAGACCTGGGTTCGATCCCTGGGTCAGGCAAATCCCCTGGAGAAGGAACTGGCAACCCACTCCAGTATTCTTGCTTGGAGAATCCCATGGACAGAGGAGCCTGGAGGACTATAGTCCGTGGGGCTACAAAGTTGGACAAGGCTGAGCGATTAACACACACACGTTTTCTTCCTTGTTTCTATTCCTATTTTTCCATCCTCTCATGAACATAACACCACTGGGTTTTGTCCCCAGATCGCCAGCAAAACTTTTCTTGTCAACACCAATGTGGTAAAAAGCATCGTTCAATCCTCAGGCTTCAATATATTTGACCCACCAGTAAAATCTCTCTTCTTTAATCCCTTTTGTCATTTCACTCTGATGCAACACCCACTTTGGTCGTTCTCACCACCTCTTCTTACTGGATTCTTCTACTGTTCCTGTTACATAAGCAATTATATGCCCAAGGGAACTGTCCTGGGTGCTTTTATTCTTTCCGTCTAATTTTCGGTCCCAGGGATTCTTAACTAGACTCTTGACTGCAATATCTATGACTCTCATATTAACATCCCCAACTTTGAACTCTACCATGAATCCTGGATCCAATTGCCCATCTAGAATTCTCCATTTGAATATCTAAAAGGACTCCCAACATTGGCGATGAAAGTTGAACTCCCATTCCCCCACCATTCAACCTAAACTTACTTCTCTTCAAATCTTTAGCATTTCATTAAGTGTTAGCATCATTCTTCTAGTTGTCTCAGATAAAACCAACACGTAACAACAGAACCCAGAACAACAGCAAAACACACTTGAGAACCATCTTCAGGTCCTTTCTTCTATTCTATTTCTACATCTCATCAGTTAAAAAATTCTAATGGAGCCCATAAACTTAGTATTTTATGCCACCTCTACTAGTATAACCCTACTCCAAACTACCACCATCTCTCAGATGAATCACTGCAAAAGCTTTCTCTCTGAATTCCTTGCATCCAGTTATACCCCATCCATCTATTCAACCCATGGAAACCATAGTAATCACTGTGGGATGGTCAGTTAGGGCACATCATACCTATGCTCAAAAATCTTCTGTAATCTTTCCTCCATCAGAGTAAAACATAAGTGTTTATAAGGCTTTGTATTACCTGATGGTCCACTACCAGTCTGAACTTATACCCCTGCCCCCCAACCTCAGTATTTGCTCGGTGACAACAGGACACCTTGCCCTTGGAACACACCAAACTTTGTTTTCTCTGCCCAGAATCCTCTTCCCATAGATATCCATATGTGGTTCATGTCTCCAGCAACAGGCTTCCAATGTCTCATACTCCTGCTCAGATGTTGCAGGATCTCAGAGTTCTTCCCTGGAGTCTATTCTTATCTTCCTCATCTTGGCTTGTTTTACAGTGTGAAAAATTGTTACCACCTGTCGTATACATTTATTTAAACATATCTTTCATGTTGCCTCTCCTTTACCCTTCTTTCAGAATGTAGTCTTTTATAACCAGGAACTTTGTTCTGTTTATTGATATTTCACAAAAGCTTAGGGCTTCCCAGGGGGCACCTGTAGTAAAGAATCTGCCTGTCAATGCAGGAGACGTAAGAGAAGCAGGTTCGATTGCTGGGTTGGGAAGACCCCCTGGAGAAGAGCACAGCAACCCACTCCAGTATTTTTTGCCTGGAGAATCCCATGGACAGAAGAGCCTGGTGGGCTACAGTCCATGGGGTCACGAAGAGTCAGAAATGACTGAAGCGACTTAGCACACGCACATAAAAGCCTAGAACATTTCCTGGCATTCAGTAAAATTCCAATAAATGTTTTACCAATCAATGAATATATTTGACAGCAAGTTATTGGGATGGCCCAAAAACTGCATTCGGGTTTTTTTCCATAAGACATTACGGAAAAACCCACACGAACTTTTAGACCCAGTAATTATTGAGCAATAATTTGGCTTAAGATTCTGTTCTAAGAACTGCACAGTCACTTACCTAAATTCCTGTCCCTGTTCCCTGAACTATAGACTTCTTGGAATTATGCCTCTTTGAAAACTTTACCACCTAAGAATGAGTCATTTTTGGTGTCTTAACATCTATAGATCTTTAGATAGAAACTTTCTGAAGGTTGTTGATGAAACGCATAATCTACTAGTACAGTGATAAGCACACTGTGCGTGCTCTGTATAGTCTAATAGAACAATTCAGCAAATCATTCTGTCCCTGTGCTTAGAGAAAATAATGAATTTATGAATTTTAATGGCAAGATTGGGAAACTTTAGATTTTATATATGAAGTTATTTTAAAAATCATGTTTCCTTTTTTGTTTGAGTTTCAGAAATGTTAGACTCACAGAAATAATTTAAAATGTTCATATACATATAGAAGTTTATCAGAGGTACTTTGCAGAAAAAAATTTATTGTAAGAAAGGAACCTGTGATGTCAACTAAAACTGTTGCTGCTGCTGCTAAGTCACTTCAGTCATGTCCGACTCTGTGCGACCCCATAGACGGCAGCCCACCAGGCTCCCCCGTCCCTGGGATTCTCCAGGCAAGAACACTGGAGTAGGTTGCCATTTCCTTCTCCAATGCATGAAAGTGAAAAGTGAAAGTGAAGTCGCCCAGTCGTGTCCAACTCTTAGCGACCCCATGGACCACAGCCTATCAGGCTCCTCCGTCCATGGGATTTTCCAGGCAAGAGCACTGGAGTGGGGTGCCATTGCCTTCTCTGAACTAAAACTGGGTAGAAATAAATAACATTTTACAAAAAACATATGCAATTATTAACATGTTTATGAAGTATGCAATTTTATAAATATTTGTATATTTGGTAATAGAATGGATCTCCATTTTAATAGTTCAGAGAAAAAGATTGCACTCTTTCACAATGATCTTCTACAAAAGTTTTTTTTATACTTTTGATTCCAAATCTCTCTCCCTGTTTCTCTTTCTCTTCTTCCTCATCAATCGTTAAATGACTGGAGTAGTGCATCCTTACTTTGCTTCTTTATAAGAATGAATGTGTGTGCCTGTTTGTTACTCAGTCATGTCCAACTCTTTGTGGCACCATGGAGTGTAGCCTGCCAGGCTCCTCTGTCCATGGAATTCTCCAGGCAAGGGTAGTGAAGTGGGTAGACATTTCCTTCTCCAGGGCATCTTCCTGACCCAGAGATTGAACCCAGTTTCTTGCATTGTAGGCAGATTCTTTACCACCTGAGCCGCCAGGGAAGTCCATAAGAATGAATAGTCTACATTAAAAGAATATTTTCTTTTCCTTCATATTATAGTGTTCACAGAGAGTAAGGAAAAAGATTAATTTCAGATTAGATGAAAAATCCACCAACTATCAAGACAGCTTACTATTACTTCAGTTATCCAGGCAATTGATGGATTAATTTCCTGAATAATGTCTCTTTGCCCCTAATAAATGTACTTCATTGAATAAATAGGACTCCATCAAACACACATTTCTACCTGTACCCCTATAATATATATACTCAGAAAATGCTAAACATTTTTTTTGGAAAAATCAAAAGTTGTGTATCCTTCTTTTGATCTCAATACACTGGAAAATGTAGCCTCAGTTTGGAGGCTGCAATTGAGGCTCATCTGCATGTAGCAGGTAGGTTTTGAAGCATAAAAGTAATTTCATTTGAACAAACCTGGGGCACTTAGTAAAAGGCAAGAGAAGTAATAGCCACAGAACTCTGCATAGAGACCACACACTGAAGCTTCCACTTCAGAAACTCACAAAAGTAATTATTGACAAGCCTTTTCATAGAAAGATGAACTCTATTATAAGATAAGGATGATACAAAGACCTTTAAAAGTGGGGATTTTTCATTAAACATTAAATAAGTGTGTGTTCCCTTAAGCTTTTATCAAGAGATTGTTCAGTATGAACTTTTATTTAAAGGAAACTGAATTTTTTCTTTATCCCCTCTGCACCTCCATAATCATAACACAGAAGTAAACAACTTTTGTTAACTTCCCTGGAGTGAACAACACTCAGGACACTTTTGTTCACACTTACCGTTTTATTGCTTCTTCCTGTCTTCGGCGTTTTTCATTCTTCTCTTTCAAGTAGGCCAGGTTTGTCTCGTTTCTCAAGCGATCATTCTCTCGAGCAATGTCTGATGCGTTCTGAATAACCAAGCCATCATAGGCCTTCATCCCCATATCCTCAATGTACTGGAGAAACGTGTCCAAAGGGTCTTCCTCGGGATTGGAGCTCATCATCTTGGAGGATTTCATGTGAAAAGGAACACTTCCTGTGGGATGAGAGCACATTTCACTTTCATCAGAGATGCAGGTAAAAGCAAGGTGTTGCTTATTCTCCTAACATATCAGCCCCAAACTCCAGTGACTATGGTAGAATCTAAGAAAATGTCTCATTAGAAATCACAGTTGCATGTTGAAAGTAAATATTAAATGAATTTTGCCTGGGTAGCAAACACTTCCTCAAAGTGGCAAAATGAACAAATCAATGGCCAAAGCTCTTGCACTGAAGGGTGTTGTGAAGGTGTAAACATTTTGGGGAAAAATAACATAGGTTATGGGCTTCCCTGGTAGCACAAGTGGTAAAGAATTCTCCTGCCAATGCAGGATGTGCAGGTTCGATCCATGGGTCAGGAAGATCCCCTAGAGAAGGAAATGGCAACCCACTCTGGTATTCTTGCCTGGGAAATCCCATGGACAGAGTAGCATGGTGGGATACACAAGGCTACTCTGTCCACGGGATAGCAGAGTGTCAGACACGACTGAGCACGCATATACCACATCGTGTAAACAGCCATGATTTTGTTTCTCAAAAATGTGTTCATATGCTAATAAGATATATTAGAGCCAAGCTCTATTTCTTTTTTGAACACCATAGCAACTTTTCTGTTCAGTTTCAAATAAAATAATGTAATAATTTGGAATGAACTTTCTTATTGTATGTTTTCCTTGCAATTTAAAATTAAGATTTATGAATCTGAACAATTCATGCAAGATAGAGCAGTTACCAAGGAAATGCACTTTTCTAATAAAAGTTGGCTTAGAAATAATCTCTTTTGGGTCATCCATTATTCTCCAAAATGGCTTCATACTATAATTCAAAAATCATAGATCACAAGAACCACGTTAATACTACCAGTCTGGTCATTCAAGCAATGGCAATTTTGATTATCCTTACTACTTGAAGGATTAAAAACCTGAGTCACAGAAAGGAACTCTGAAAGCCGAAATCAAATCAAAACGAAAACATAAGACTTTACAAGCTCACCTATAAAATGATGGAAATAATAATGCTTAGCTCTTACTGATGTGAAGATTATGGGAGGTGATAACTATAGAGAATTTCACATAGAGTTCAACATAAGTGTATACATAATAAAGCTTGTTGATATTATTGACAGGAACAATCATGTAAAATATATATATATATATATATATATATATATGATGAATGGGTAGATAGCCAGCTATAGAAATCAGCATGGCTTGAAGGAGAAGTATCCAAAGAGTCATAGAAATAAATGAAGCCAGGGGATAGAGAAATCATGTTTGTATCAATCAAAATAGAATTGAATTTTAATTAATTACATGCAGAATAAATATTTTACACTTATAGCTTAATAATGCTTACTGTCCTCAGTAACATATTCATCATGGTAAAGCAAAATCAATTAACAAAGAAAATGTTGGCAAATTTAAAAATTATAAATCACTTTTACATCTTTTACTTTTTTCAATAGTCTCAGAAAGATTTTTTTAAATATCAGCTGAGCTTTTTAAGGTAGAAGTCCTAGGCCTTCATTTTTACCATTTCAAATTGTTTCCATTCTGATTTTTTTACAAGAATAATCATGTTCCATAACCTGGATCGTAGCTATGGAAACTTCACTTCTTATCAGAGTTTATTAGCATTTCAGCTGCCAGTCAATCCATACATTACTTGAAGCCCACTCTAAATTTAAGGATTTATTCTTCAACATGTAAGAAATTGTTGAAACCAGAGGACTGATGAATTGTTCTTTCACTCATGGTTTTCTGTTATGTTGTTTTCTTATGTTTAATTTGGTTTTAAGCCGTCATGGGTTGGTAAATGAAATGGATTTCTAATTGCAACCATCTAATGTGACAAATTGTATTTCATTATCATCCTATCAGAAGTGGTGAACATACATAGGAATAAAAAAATTCTGCTATGAATGATTGTAATTTGTGGGGGAGGGGATGCAACATGATTCCCAGAGCTAAAGCATTAGTATTATTGGGAATTCACTTCTACCAAGGATTTCAGCACTAGGTGTGCTTCCGATAAAAAAAGATCTGCATAACTTCATGGCAATTATTTCTACCATAGTTAAGCAAGCCAAGTCAGTATTACAAGGATTCTAGAGAGAATGCCTCAGGGTGGAAGATGATCACTCCTACTCTGCCCTGGAGCAAAACTGTCTATTTCCCATTGTGTAAGGCATTATCCAAAGATTTTTATTTCTTCCCTTAAGTTTTCCTCTCCATCCAGATGACACCTGCGATTCTTTATGCAGTTTATATATTCCAAACATTAACCAGGTTAATTGTGCACCTCTGAAAATTAATTATCTCCATAAGTGGTCTTTCAACTTGGTTAGAATTCAAATTTGTTTATTTTGAGAAAATATTAAATAATAACATTGTAAAATATGTATACGATGAACTATTATAAGGTGTTTTTTAAATTGAGGTGAAAATTTGGGGGATGAAAATCATCTGTGAAATCTAGTAACACTTCAGAGCAATGAAAACTGGATGTTGGTGAACATGCTTTTGTCATCCAGTTCTAGAGGATATTTGTTTCTACAGTCATTCATTTATTCAAGTATTTCTTGAGCACATATTATATACTGTGCTGCGTGCTAAGTTGCTTCAGTCGTGTCCAACTCTGTGTGACCCTGTGGACTGTAGCCTACCAGGCTCCTCTGTCCATGGGATTCTCCAGGCAAGAATACTAGAGGGGGTTGCCATGCCCTCCTCCAGGGGATCTTCCTGACCCAAACCCACATCTCTTGTATCTTCTGCATTGGCAGGCAAGTTCTTTACCACTAGCGCCACCTAGGAAGCTCCATATTATGCATAAAGTGAGTGAAGTCGCTCAGTTGTGTCCGACTCTTTGCGACCCCATGGACTGTAGCCTACTAGGCTCATCTGTCCATGGAATTTTCCAGACAAGAACTGGAGTGGGTTGCCATTTCCTTCTCCAAGGGATCTTCCCAACCCAGGAATAGAATCCAGGTCTCCTGAGTTGTAGGCAGATGCTTTTACCATCTGAGCCACCAGGGAAGTCTCCTCAATTATGCATCAGGCAGTGATAAAGCAAAGTTGTATCCCTCTAAACACTCATTCAGCAGTGAAAGAACACAATAAGTAAATAATTGTAATACAGTGGGACAAGGGCACTAATTCACTTGGCAATGTTGGCATTCACTAGTTTGTCATGGTGATGGTCAGCATTTTTGACGATGAACATTTTTCAATGGTTATATGTAGTCTTCAAAAGTAAAAGTAAAAAAAAAATAGATTTGGGCTGTATCACTATTTAAGTATCATACTTTTTTTGACTTTTTAGTGCTAAGTGTTCTATCATGTCCAACTCTTTGAGGCCCCATGGACTGTAGCCCATCAGGCTCCTCTGCCCATGGAATTTTCCAAGCAAAATACTGGAATGAGTTGCCATTTCCTTCTCCAGGGGATCTTCCTGACCCAGGGATCGAATCCATGTCTCTTTTGTCTCCTGCATTGGCAGGTGAATTATTTGCCAGTAGGGCCACCTGGGAAGCCCTTTTGCATTTTTGTCCACATGTAAAATGTGGTTTGTAATGTAGAGGGAAGCGGTGGCAGTCTTGAAGGACATATAGTGGAGTAGTTGACCACAAAAGTCTAAAAGTCTTAAACTAAAGCACCCCTAGATCTATGACTTTGTGCAAGTTAATTAACCTCTTTAAGTTTCAGTCTCCGCATTTTAAAAATTGCTATTTACCTCCTTACCCTATTGTGAGGCTTCAGTTAGAAAATGCATGCTCAATAGTGGACCAAATTTATTAGTCATTAACATTAGGTGATTTTCCCAATTTTCAACTGTGGTGAAGATAAGAGTTTGTAATAATTCCTCTATAAATATAGTGTTACTTGAAACAGAATAGAATGCTTAATGTTCAACTTCCTTAATCACAGGTATGCAAATAGAGGCCATGAAAAGGGTTGATAGATTTGCTCACTAACCAAATGCATTTAAAAGTAGTTAACCATTCTGCCCCATCCCTGATGGCTCAGCAGGTAAAAAATCCACCTGCAATGCAGGAGGTACAGGAAGCACAGGTACAATCCCTGGGTTGGGAAGATCCCCTGGAGAAGGAAATGACAACACACTCCTGCATTCTTGCAGGAAAATCCCATAGACTGAGGAGCCTGGCAGACTAGAGTCCATAGGTTCACAAAGAGTCCGACACAGCTGAGCACGCACGCACACCTGTTTTTCACATCTAGAAAATAAAGGCTTTGGGAAATATGAACCAAGACATGTATCCCATCTCCAAACACTTGGACTCCACCCATCCAAGCCCAACAGTATTTCTCAGAAAACTGGACTATGAATGAACAGATTCATGGCCTCACCTAAGAAAAGTGAATCATATTGTCTACCTCTTTACAACTGCTACCATTCCCATGCAATGAGAACCCACAGACAAGTGTGATCTTAAATCAGCCTTTCAGAGATGTGTATTTATGGCTAAGACAGATATTTAATCAGATATATTTGTTATCACTAAAAATTTGGCTGTGTTTTGATTGTTGGATTTAAATCAAGTTCAGTTCTAGCCCTTGAAGGACAATCATATATGCAAACATTTTATGAAGGCTTGTTTTGAGCACCTAATTCCTAAAATTGGCATCATAAAAGAAAACAGTTAAGAAGCAAACAGGCAGCTTCCTTTAGGTAGCATCTTTAGCCGTATTGCAATTAATTAATTAATGAGTCTACGTCAGTCAGTAGGTCAAAATCATTGCCTAGCATATTTTAACAGAGCCTGTGAAATTGAATGGAAAGTTTGCATTTCTGCAGGCATCTCCTCTACTTGAAATATGTGTCTTCAGCCATTTTTGCTCAAAACCAATTAGAAATTTTAGCACCCCACCCCCCTCCGCAGTGGTTGAAAGCTGGCATCCATGGTCTCCACCCACAAAGCAGATATGTTTTCTTTGGAATGCAGAACATTGATTCGAATAGCTCAAGATTTTTTTTTTTTTGTATGTGTTCTTTTTCTTGGAAGTTGTGGTCAATATTTAAAATTTGTGTCAGGGACTCTTCTGGGAAAGCATCTAAAATAATGGAGATCAGAATTCCCATACAAATCACAGATAACTTCAAGTATTCACTTTATGCCTTTCTTGGACTCCTGTATTCTGCATTTATAAGGCACTCTTTTTATTCAATTTTTGGATCACTGTATTTAGAATCAGCCCATTCTAATAAAGAGCTACAGATGTTGGATTAAATACAACTGAATGGTTAATTGCTCAGCTTTGTTTTATTTTATTCTTTAAATTTTGTTATTTCCTATTGACCACACCCTTTGTAAAGATTACTTTGAATAGTATTGTGATACTTATCAGAATTTGAAATTTCACTCTACTCAGCTAAGAGGCACCAGGTGGGATTCAGGTCATATTTAAGGCATTAAACATTTTATCTTTTAATCAAATTAATCATTTCTTTATGTTCTTTTAACATCATCACTTGACCTTACTAATGCTGAGCCTAGAACTGAAAGTAAGATTACATTTCTTTACAAATATCTCCACTAAAATAAAACTATCCATTACATACATATACAGAGCAGAAAACATACATACGGCTGTTCAAACACAGTACATGGAAACATTTAAAAATGTTCCTTTCTCTTTCTGTAGCCACTGCTTGCATCCAAGGAACCCAATAAGATGAGACATTATATGAATTTAAGTGTTCAAGCCAAAAAAATGGAGGCATATTTTTGAGAAGCAAGTACATGCAAAAACTTTAGCTAAGATCATATTAATACATTTACATGGGTTATTCCCTTTGTAAATTAAGAAACAAATCTTATATGGCTGCAATTTACCAGAGGATATTTAATGTGGCTCTAAAAAATGGTGTCAAGGTTGGGTTCCCCCATAGTCTAGAGGGCTTTTGATTAACTATAGGTTGTTTTTTTTTTTTTAAGATATACCAAAAGAGTCAGATAAATATCAGGTATGCCATCTTCTCATACACGTGAAATAATTTTTCTTTTCTTAAAAGTAAAAACAGATTCCTCATGAAGTGTAATTTCATGCATTTTGACATCAACCACTCTGACTCTATAAGAAATGGCTCCAGTGGACATGTACACTGACTTCTCTGGCAGAATCGTCCTATGAGCCATTTATTACCATTTACCCAAAGCGGAGTTCTAGCATACCAGCATCCTCAGTGAATTAGTCCTCTGGCCCTTAGGAGTACTGCTTCTTTTTCCTTTCTTGTGGTGTTTACTCAGAATTTCTGAAATGGAGCTATGCTCCATCTAAAACCTTGGTTTTCCAAGATATAAAGTTGTGAAAACTCTACCTGTCCAGATATTTTCCACATACACTGAAGGGTAGTGGAATCAAAAACATGTGTGGGAGGGAACTGCTCCCCAATCTTAAAGTTCTGTAATAAGTGTCTTAAATTTTAGGTCACAGTTAGCTCCATATGATAATGTTATAGCCAGAATAAGATAAAGTTTATTTTGTGCTATTATTATAATGTTATTTGAGAAAAACAAAATACCTAGAAGGGGATAAGTTTCATGGTGGAAACCTGAGATGCTTTGCTTTCATTTCATGTTAATGTTTTTCAATTTATATGCATATGGGAAACTTTTCTAGTCCCACCCCTTATTTGTTTCTTAGGTTTTCAAGCCACACCTGTCTCAACACTGTGAGGAAGCTATTTGATTTTGGCTTATTACAATTTGATTTTCCCTCCCACACCAATCATTGCATCTTCTCTGAGATAGAGAATCTTATTTTGTCCAGTAGTATCTAGTCATCCAAATAAAAAAGTTTCCCATGGCAATTTTTACTATATTTTTTGTTCATCAGGAGAAAAAGATCTTTTACATTTTTTGCATGTACTCACATCAATTTGAAAAAATAAGTACTTAAATAATCAGGCTTCATATACATATGTAAAATACATATGCAAATTAATATCAAATTTGCTGACTTCACGGAGGACCAAATCAACAGACTAGATTGCCTGGTTCCACTCCACAACCCATGCAAACCATGTCAAAATTATTTTTCTGATCAAATCTTATAATGTGTAAAAATAAGTCCTATAATTTCACTTTGATTATGCTTGAAATCCTGCTCTCCACCCCACGCTTAATTTTTCACGCTTAATTTTTCATTCCACTGTCATCAAAATGCAGCTGTTCTGCCCAAAATGGGAAATGTTAGAGTTAAAACCAAGAGAGCTTGTTGAAGTGACTACAAAGACAGTGATTGCTTTTTTTTTTCCCTCAGAAAGCAGATTACTTTGTAGTGAGTTTTTCTCTACTATCTCTCTTCCCAAAATGGTTAACATGGGCATTGATCACGTTAATGTAGAAGCATTGTAAATCAGATATCCACTCCCACCCCAACTTTCAGGTTGCCATGGGACTATTTGCCTATGTTCTAAAAAGACTGAACATTTCATTAACATTAGGAACACACACAAAACGTCAATGGCTGAGGTACTTTTTGGAGCCTTTGGCCAGATGTTTCCAGACGCTTACAAGGCAGTATTTGCAAACTAGATATAGTCAATATAATAAATTGCTGACTGGAGCAACAATAGAAATCATCTAATTGGTTTGGAAGGCTATGACTTACTTTTTAAAAAAAAAACAATAGCCAACCTTCCTGTCTCCAGGATTTTTACACTTTTGTCTCTAAACTTTACTAATGTTCCAAGTCCTTGGGCTTCTCTGCAGTTCCTTGTGAAGTTGTAGTATTTTTCCCCCTCAGGTCTGCTTTCACTGATTTTCTAAATCGGTAATGTCCTTCACAGAATCCCCTCCTTTGCTGAGTTGGCAAACATATGTTGCACTTTCCACAGAAAAGTGGAATAATTTTGTCATTTGTGGTTCACATTTTCTCAAGTTAATTTGTTTACCACTTGACTATTTGCAAAATAAGTTGAAGCATTGTCTGAAGTGTGAAATATTGAGAGAAGTTAATTTCCACTTGTGTTCTATAGTCATTAATCCACACTACTCAGTTATAGATTGTTGCATCTTAAAATGACCAAAACTACATTGTGGAAACTCTTCTGTTGAGTTCTCTTATTTTTGGACTATATTTAGAACAACATTCCAGTTCTTGGTACTGAAACAACTTTAAGATTTCCTAATGACAATGAATAACGTTATTTCATGTACTAGTTCTTCCAGATAGGGAATACCTGCATTTCTTGTATTTAAAATTTGCCAATAGTTGGAAGAATTAGAATGGAGACACCCCAACAAAATAAGTGTGTGTCCCAAGTAAAATGGGTCTACCTAAAGTTCTCAAATATTTATTGTGATGAGAATAGTGAAATCTTCCTGGTATTGATTGATACTAAAATATAGATTTCTCAAAGAAAATTATGTCTTATCAGTTAGAAAAAAGCAGTTTCAGCTTTGCTGTATTCTGATAGTTTGGATTTTTATGTTTTGGTATTGTGCCTTTTCTTTCTTTTTTCCTTCTTGAGAACACAAAACTGGACTGAAACAAATGTGCTAAGACATTGTAAAATATTTATGGTATGGAATAGCAGATAAATAGCTAGCATGCACCACATGAATGCCAATTAATACCCTGGAAAATATTTTCAATGCTTTTAATAATTCAACATGGTTTATTTTACCAATGAAGATCTGGTTTAACCATTTCTGTGGTAATATAACTAAGTGGCTAAGAGGGTACAGAATAGCCTGAGGCTCATTAAAGCCTTGGATGCCTTTGCTGTGGCTTTCTTTCTGTTCCAGCTAATAAGACATGCAAACTTCAGCATTAAGTGTCCCCAGTTAAAATCCATTCCATCTTATAACCAGATTGCTTGATCTATTTAGTGCTGGATTCAATTAGCATGCTTAGAGAATCTGAAAAATGAGATACATACCAAAATTTTAAGTCCCCAGGGACAGCTAAGTGCAATATTCAGAAGGTGACTTGTGTCTGTCAGAGCCCTCTCTCGCGGCTGATCTCAGGGCAGTTCTGTAGGAGTCATCCAGCACCATAAGAAATAGACTTGTAGTTCAGCTCAGTTTTTCTTCAATTAAAGTGCATTGTATCTGGATGGGAAAAGTGTCCACTCCCAGATTCTTCATCACTAGAGATCAGAGCATTCTTGATGTTCTTTCTATCAGATAAAATGGCCTTTAAAGTTTGCTAGGAAGATGCAGTGGCAGAAGACAGGTGCTTGCTTCCTTAAATCGACATTCAGAGAAAAGAGGGCATAGCTAATGGGTGGGGATGAACACACCGTCTCTCGCCTTCCAGGTCCAGCAGGGAAGAAATTGAATAATTTTACCCACTTTGCTACACAGATGATTATAAGACTCGAAGCAATCACCCAGGCTGGCTAAGGTGCCTCATTTGATTATATTCTGTGAAGGCAAAAATAAATGAAAACAAAAAATCAGAAACATCCTTTCTACATGTCTCCTTTCAGCCAAAAAGATGCTCTTTCTCATTGCCACTTACATACAGAGGGTTTGGAGCAGCCTAGCTTGTGGCACCGTCCCTCCCCCGTGACAACCAGCTCTCTCTCTCTCTCTCTCTCTCCCCTCCCTCCCTGCCCCTGACTCCCTCCCTTCCTGCTTCTCTCTCTCCTCTCCAGCTGCCTTAGTCTGTTGATGCTGCTGCTGATTAATCAGGGATTCTGAAACAAAGAACCTACCTTCTGAAATAAGCAGTAATCTTTCTTCTCTGTTTCTGCAATCCGTCTGCATTGAACGGCAAAGCTGCCAGCGTTCTAGCACCTTGGATAGTTCCTGCTCACTAGGCCCATTGGAAAAGGGAGGCGAAGCAACTGAAGAAATGACAAGAAACCCAAAAGCAGCATCGTTCTACTTCAGATTTCGGCTCCCTGGGGTCTCTCATCCTCATTAAAGGCCTCACATCTAGGCAACAGAGCCTCTCTCTTTCATCTATCTGAGCTGAAGTCTGATTAGTAAATAATAAAATGAGAAGAAGATAAAGAAATCCCTTCATTTATCGCCACTACAACACTAATTCAGTCTTTATGGAGAAGAGAAATATAAATCCATCAAAAATAAATGTTCTTACTTCCAAGGATGTTTAAGTCATAAGCTTTGTACCCCTGGCATGGCTAATGAAAATGAGCAACAACTTAAACGGAACATTCAGATCTCAGTTTGATACCCTTATTTGATATCAATTTTTCCTCCACCCTCTCTCTGCACAGCGGAGCCAGGCACACAATTACTGCTGACGTTCTTCAGGCTGCTGCTTTGGGAAAGAGGGGAGGAGCCTTTTAACCTCATCAAAACAGCTTCATGCCACCTGCTCCCATGGCATGAGAAAAAAACTAGCCCAGTTAGAAAGAACATGCACAGCACAGGCCTATGTGGAATAAAGATCTCACTTGCAGTGCACGTTATTTATTTACTTTTTAACAAAAGTAAGATGTGAATTAACCATGGCATGTGTGTCATTAACTCCTATAGAATCACTGTGGAAATTATGTAAAGTAATCCTGTTTCCTACATATGCTGACAACTCCCCTAACACATGTCTTAATATCTTACTGAATATATACATATCATGTTATATAATACAATCTATATAAACAGACACAGATACACACACACACACACACACACACATATATGTATATATATCAAGTCCTAAATTTTTATCTAAAGTGCTTTTCCTTAGAGTAAAACTGCAACAGAGTAAAACTGTAACAAAGTAAAATGTAAAGGCTTTAATATATAAGTCCCTACTATGGTAAAATTAACTGTAGGCAAAAAGTTTCTGCTTCATTCCAGCTAAAATATAAATTTTAAGGGAGAAAATGAGTTTATTATTCAATAGTGACTTCTAGATTTTTTCTCTTCATGTTCTTTTCTAATAATTCTTTTTTTTATTAACTGTTTTTTTTCCTCTCTCTTTTTTTTTATTAGAGGCTAATTGTTTTACAATATTATATTGGTTGGTTTTGCCAATTCTTATTGTAAATCTCCTTCACTCAAAAGTTGATTTTTCTCAAGGGTTAACCTGAACATCTAAATTCATAACTAATTTCTTTGAAAAATGTGTTCTGAATGTAATTTTTCGTATATCAACAGGCCATGAAGAAGTAATAAACTTAAGTTCACCTTCTTGATTTTTAAATGCTATCTGGGACTGTGGTATTATTTTACAATTTTAAACTTGTGAGTATCTGCGTGAAAATGAAATCAGTACACTACATTACAATAAGACTTTCAGTTTTCACATGTCTTAAAGTACATTCCTAAAGTGAATCACAGAAGTCATTTATTTTCCAGTTTTCATGCATATACTTTTTGTTCAGAACAGGACATATGTTTAATGAACTTTGAAAGATTAGACAGATGAAAAGCAGGAAGGGAAATATAACTGGGAAGGAGAAGAGGTCATTTCTCTCCTTATCTCTCTCTCTCCCCCTCCTACCCCCATCTTATTAAGATTCTAAAAACTTAGCACATTGTCTTAAGTACTGCTTATGAACTAAATAACAACCACCACACTATGATCAGGAGACTTAGTAGTGTATCATTAATAATACTCAACTTTCCCTAACGAAGTTGTCTTTCAGCACATGATGAAAGTAGAAAAGATTCTTTATAAATAAATTATATGACAGACATCTTGGGAAGTGGAAATATTTTATCATGACTGATAATTTTAATCAGATTTGGGAGGTTATATTTTTCAACTATAAAGAGCTTGAATAGGCACTTGTGTAAAGTCCATTTCTACATATGAGAAAGTTACCCCCTGGATAATTACACTGACCTGCTTTAGGCCTCACCTGCGTCGGCTTGCTGGGACAAGGAGCTAAGATCACTGGGCTGGTTGTGCCTTTTTGGCCACAGAGTGGTTCTCAGTCACCTTGCTTTCATGCACCAGGATAATTTCAAATAAAGGAGACACTGACATATGGTAGCTAACTATAAAAAGAAACGACATTTTTACTACAAAAATTTCAAGAGCTAAAGGGATTTTTTATCCCCCCAGAATAAGGAGAACATATTTATGATAATGTGTGGTTCTTAAAATTTAATGATTTTAGCTTTAGGAAAATTTATGATTATTGTAGTTTTCCTTCCTTCCTCCTATCTTTCCTTCCTTCCTTCCTCCCCCCCACCCCCCGCCATTTTCATAGAATAGGACTTGAGAAACAACACATTATATCAACCCCATCTTCCCAATCCCATTCTATCCTCACTTCAGGCTGCAGAGAGTCTGTTGACTGGGCATTTTTTTCTCTGGAGACATAGTGATGTATTGGCATTTTTGGCACCTTTAAGAGTTGGTACCTAGAAGGTCCCAAGACCTACTTCTTCAGGTCTCATTAAAGGAAACAGAAAAGTGTCTCTACTTTCAAATAATCAATCATAGAACCAAATGTAAAACTCATTTCTACTCACTTTAATAATATCTGGAGGAAAATGCATTGGACAAAATTAAAGTTAAAAATACTTTAAGTATAGAGACAAGAAAAAATAAAACCTTGAACTGTAGTTATGTGTTGGTTTATTTATTGAACATCTTCATAAAATACATATATTGTACTGATGTTAATAGGAAACCAGTCCCTGAAATGCCTCATGATTTATTTCTTTTAAAATTCTTAAGTCCAGGGTAGCTTGGCTCTTTCTGTTATGCTATGCTGACTAACAGAGTTGATGCTGTTGGGATTAAATAGGTCCCTTCTATGCGCTCAGATAGACCAGGAGGGTCAGAGCCCTGAAAGTGCTTCTTAGTCCATAAATCAGCCAGATGGTATGGAGTGCTTTTTGTATAAAAGTGATGCAAATGAGAAAAGTGAGAATTGAAATTGAGCGATCTAGCTACCTAAATTTTAAGGGGCTTATTTAAATATATCAAGAGGTACTCTCTGAAGTCATGTCATAATTTATAATAAAGCCTTTCTATTTTTTTCCATGATCTGTAATTTTTCTATTATTCTCTCCACATTTAGCTTAAGGAGATGACACCTCTGTTATAATGAAATTATTCCACTAGGGAAAAAGCTAATCTCCTTCCCAGCCAATCAGGATTTCTATGCATTCTGGAAACAGCATGAAATGAAAGTCTTGGTAGAATGAGAACCATATGTTCCTCATGATTTTTGCCTATACAGCAATATAGATGTCAACAGAAGTCATGCATATGATCTGGGAAAATGGGGTAGTGGATAACAATATGGTGCTCAGGGATCCAGAATATTGAGCAACTGGGGGGAAAAATTTACTCTCTAATAACTTGCTACCAGGGCTTCCCTGGTGGCTCAGAGGTTAAAGCGTCTGCCTCCAATGAGGGAGACCTGGGTTCGATCCCTGGGTCGGGAAGATCCCCTGGAGAAGGAAACGGCAACCCACTCCAGTATTCTTGCCTGGAGAATCCCATGGACGGGGAAGGCTGGTAGGCTACAGTCCACGGGGTCGCAAAGAGTCGGACACGACTGAGCGACAGAACAGAACAGAACAGAATAACTTGCTACATTTGTACTGTTAAGACATTGTCAATAAATGGGAGTTTCCATGGCAGGGAATTTATGAATCCATCCAGACATCCCTCACTTTTGTCCAGCAGATATTTTCCAGTAAATATTTCAGAAGATTTTGCATCTGTAAAGAATGTATCTATCTTTGTTGTTGCTGTTTAGTCACTTAATCGTGTCTGACTCTTTGAGACCCCATGGACTGTAGCCCCCCAGGCTCCTCTGTCCATGGAATCTTCCTGGCAAGAATACTGGAGTGGGGTGCCATTTCTTTCTCCAGGGGATCTTCCCAGCCTAGAGACTGAACCTGCATCTCCTGCAAGTCTCCTGCATTGCAGGTGGTCTCTGTTACCCCTGAGCCACTCAATTATTATTTTTTTAAATTGTTAAGAATGAATCTACATATTGTACCAAAAAAGACACTCCCACTCCAACCATCTCCCTTCTTTGTATGAATAATTTTTATTCATTTCGAAAATGAGATTTATCATACCCTGGTAGCCTGTCCTGATTTACCATAATCCAAACTCGATGCTTATTCTCTATTAGGAAATTCTCCACCAATTAATATTCCACCAATAAAAAGCGAAGCCATATGATTTTCCATACTCTGCCAAACATGTCTATTTCATTCGCCATGTGTGCTGGTCTGAGATTACTGAATGAGTGGGCCCCTTCCTTCTATTCTCAGGACCCCAGGACATGGATTGTGCCTGGACAGTAGCACGGATTTATTGAATGCGTGCATGGCTTCAGATCTTAACTGACGACAGGGCTTGTACAAATAGCAAATTCAAAAGCACCCATGGACTGAACACGAAATTCTCTTTTTAAAAAATTCTAAGTCAGAATTTCAAAATAGAATTAGTCTAAAATGCAAATTTTTAAGAAGGGAAAAAATATCTTTCCAAGAGGCTAATATTTTCTACCTGAAAAAATCAAATATAGCATTTGAAACTGGCTGGAAATAATGAGATAGAATCATAGAAAGGTCAACTAAATATATAAATACAAGGATAGTATTTCTAGAAAACAAAATTTTTCTGAGGGTCTCTCAGTCAACTTAGGCTGCTATAACAAAATACCATGGATTCCATAGACTGACTGGTTTACACAGTAGGTACTTATACCTCACTATTCCAGAGGCTGGAAGTCCAAGGTCAAGGCGCTAGTAGATTCAGTTTATAGTGAGGATCCTTTCTCTGACTTGAAGAGAGCCACCTTCTTGCTGTGTCCTCATATGACAGAGAGGGTGAGAGCTCTGATATATCTTCCTCTTCCTTTAAAGTACATTAATGTCATCATGGGGTCCCCACCCTCTTGACCTCATCTAAATCTAATAATCTCCCACTTTCAAATTCCATCATTTTAAAGGTTAGAGTCTCAACATGAATTTTTGGGTACCACAGACATTCAGTCCATAACACAGAAACTCAAGACATGTGAAAATAAAGATATTCCTTCTGGAACAGAAAGAGTCAATTTTCTCAATAATTCAGTTCAGTTCAGTCGCTTAGTCGTGTCCAACTCTCCGCGGCCCCATGAATTACAGCACGCCAGGCCTCCCTGTCCATCACCAACTCCTGGAGTTCACTCAAAGTCATGTCCACAGAGTCGGTGATGCCATCCAGCCATCTCATTCTCTGTTGTCCCCTTCTCCTCCCGCCCCCAACCTTTCCCAGCATGAGTCTTTTCCAGTGAGTCAACTCGTTGCACGAGGTGGCCAAAGTATTGCAGTTTCAGCTTTAGCATCAGTCCTTCCAATGAACACCCAGGACTGATCTCCTTTAGAATGGACTGGTTGGATCTCCTTGCAGTCCAAAGGACTCTCAAGAGTCTTCTTCAGCACCACGGTTCAAAAGCATCAATTCTTCGGCAATCAGCTTTCTTCACAGTCCAACTCTCACATCCATACATGACCACTGGAAAAACCATAGCCTTGACTAGACGGACCTTGGTTGGCAAAGTAATGTCTCTGCTTTTTAATATACTATCATCAAAAATGAATGTAGTATCAATTTGAATGAAATGTGATGTTTGGTGGAATTTTGAAAGCCAATAGATATTTTGATAGATAGTTTCTTGACCAAATATGAAAACATTCTGAAAGCTACATTCATTTTATTGTAATATTGGATGGAAATTGACTGTGAATCAGTAAAAGAGATTAGAAAAACCAGGAAAAGCATATATCTGTATTTAGCATGTGATAAATATGACATTGTGTATCAATAAGCAATACAATTAAGTAAGCAGAGAAATGCATGTATATGTACACAAAACTTTTTTATAATTCCTTGTGAAATAAATCTAGATTTTTGCTAATGTACGTGTGGTTCAAGGACCTCCAGTGTCAGCATCATGTGGGGGCCCATTAAGTATGGAAAACTCAGGTCTCTTCCTAGCCCATCTGAGTCAGGAGCTGCATTTTAACATAGGCTAGGTGCGTGGCAACCCATTCCAGTACTCTTGCTTGGAAAATCCCATGGAAGGAAGAGCCTGGTAGGCTGCAGTCCATGGGTCGCTAAGAGTTGGACACGACTGAGCGACTTCACTTTCACTTTTCACTTTCACACATTGGAGAAGGAAATGGCAACCTACTCCAGTGTTCTTGCCTGGAGAATCCCAGGGACGGGGGAGCCTGGTGGGCTGCTGTCTATGGGGTCGCACAGAGTCGGACACGACTGAAGCGACTTAGCAGCAGCAGCAGTAGCAGTAGCAGCAGGTGATTGGTAGGCATATTAATGTTGCAAAGCATTATCTAATAAAAATTCATAGGATGCACTGCCAAAAATGATAGCCACTAGCTACACATGGCTATTGAGCACTTGAGCTATGGTTAGTGACACTGAGAAAATACATGTTAAATTTAATTTTTTTAAATTTAAAAATCTACTTATGGGTAGTGGCTACCATGTTAGACAGTGCAGCTCTAGAACCTCCTTTGAAATACTTACATATTTACTGAAATTTTAATATGATTTTGGAGTGGAGATGGTCAATCTAAAGATAGTATCAAAGCTGGAAACAATTGACAGTCAAGAAAATTGAACACATAAAAATGTAAGATACATAAATGGGAAGAGATTATAAAGTTGTCATTTAAGTGAAAAATTAGGAAATTATTGGGAATTCACGTGAGAGTTTGGCAGGTATATATTCTTCTTATATTAGCAAAAGCAAAAAGAAAAAATACATAAAAAAGAAATAAACACCACAGTAACAAATAAGAACAAAAGATAGGAATGGGTCATTCACAAAATAAGAATTTTAAATAGGAAATAAATATGGAAAAAAGATGTTTGGCCTCAGTTATAATAAAACGCAAATTAATATAAGAAATGGGTCATTTTTTACATAATTTATCTTGATGGCAAACACGTGGAGACATGGACAGTTATATGAATGCATGCAACCAAATGAAGGAAAAATTGAGAGGTTAAATTTTTTTTAATGAGTACAGTCTTTGAAACAATAATTTTACTTTAATGATGTGAGAAGTGTACAAAACTATGTTTCTGTCATTTAAGGTTTGCAAGAGCAGAAATTTGAAAATTTCAAATAGGGAATTGAAACAACAATAGGAGATCAAAAAATAAATTGTGTTGGAGGAGAGTCCCTTGGACTGCAAGGAGATCCAACCAGTCCATTCTAAAGGAGATCAATCTGAGTGTTCTTTGGAAGGACTGATGCTAAAGCTGAAACTCCAATACTTTGGCCACCTCGTGCGACGAGTTGACTCACTGGAAAAGACTCTGATGCTGGGAGGGATTGTGGGCGGGAGGAGAAGGGGACGACAGAGAATGAGATGGCTGGATGGCATCACTGACTCGATGGACATGAGTTTGAGTGAACTCCGGGAGTTGGTGATGGATAGGGAGGCCTGGCGTGCTGTGATTCATGGGGTCACAAAGAGTCGGACACGACTGAGCGACTGAACTGAACTGAACTGAACTGAAGTATTAAATTTATTATATTGATCTATATTCGCTTATGTAAATATTGGTTTAGTAAGAAAAGCAAGAGCATTAGTCTGGAAAAGAATTGCTGGGCTGGACTACCACTCATCTCTTTATCCTAACAGCCTGATAAGATCAAGCTACATAACTTCACCCTGCCTCAGTTTCCTGACCTAAAGAAGTGACAATACTATTAATGCAAAGTCATAAATGTATGATGATGATTAAATTAATGAATGAATGTAAAAGTCCCAGTAAAAAACTGTGTCTAGCACCAATAGATGCCTACTGTTGGACTGCAAGGAGATCCAACCAGACCATTCTAAAGGAGATCAATCCTGGGTGTTCATTGGAAGGACTGATGCTAAAGCTGAAACTCCAATACTTTGGCCACCTCATGCGACAAGTTGACTCACTGGAAAAGAGTCTGATGCTGGGAGGGATTGGGGGTAGGAGGAGACGGGGACGACAGAGAATGAGATGGCTAGATGGCATCACCGACTCGATGGACATGAGTTTGAGTGAACTCCGGGAGTTGGTGATGGACAGGGAGGCCTGGCGTGCTGTGGTTCATGGGGTCGCAAAGAGTCGGACACGACTGAGCGACTGAACTGAACTGAACTGTTCTTAGTAATGGACATGGTCACAGCAAGAGGAAGCAGTACTTGGAAAGACAACCAGTATCATGTCTAGCACCCACTAGCTCATGGTTTCAAATCCAGTGGCCATTTCTTTATTATGCTTGTTGAGGTACGGTTTTATCTTATTGTCCATGTCATTCTGTATTCTTGTGTTTTCTCTCTTGTTTCTCGTCTTCTTTGTTGGCTCTATCCTGGAGTTCTAAATGTTGGGATGCCCCAGACCTCAGAACCAGACCTCTATCTCATCTTGTTCATATTTTGCTCTTGTTCTTCAATCAAAAATAGAAAAACAACTGTCACTCATTATTATACCAACCAGATGGCTTTCTCTGCAAATACTTATCACCATTTTATATTATCTTGTTTATTCACATACACACACACACACACAAGTATTTTTACCCCTGTTTTAGTATTATCAGTTTCTCCTTACTAGAACACAAGTTTCATGAGAACAGGTAACTTCAGGGGCTTGCTCATCTATGCATCTGAGCAAAGGCTTACATATAGGAGGTGTTAAACTAAAATTCATTGAATATATTACACAAGAAATAGCATACTATAGTATGATGATATATGCATACGTAAAATAAGAATCATACCAAAACATAATACTCACAATAATAACAGTAACAGCAAACACACGTGCTATGCTGTGTTTAGTCCCTCAGTCGTATCCGACTCTTTATGACCCCATGGACTGTAGCCTGCCAGGTTCATCTGTCCAGGGGGACTCTCCAGGCAAGAATACTGGAGTGGATTGCCATGCCCTCCACATGCATAATGTTTGTTACGTGTTCTACTTAATTCATTCATTCAATCATCACACCAATCTTCTAAGGCAGGTACTCTAATACTCCTCATTTTACAAACTAGAATAGTGAGGCAGAATTTAAATGATTTGTCTAAGGTTGCACAATTATTATATGAAGATGGAAATCCTAGTACAGAAAAAAAAATAGCACAATTGTGTTTATATCTGACTGGCAGTGTGTGTGTGTATGTGGGTGTGTTTCTTAAAAAAAAATAAACAGGTATATGTGCTGCTTTGTTTTCTCAAATAAGCACATATAATTTTTAATAATAATTTTATATAGTAATTTAGGGAAAAAATATAAAATTCTGTCTTCACAAAATTCCCCCAGAAAGAAGAGCCTTTGGAATCCATGGGTTTCCATTTATTTTTAAAATGAGAAGACTGAATCAGGAGGATTTGTGAAATGAAAATGTCACCAATGCATCATAGAGTTTGGCAATATCTGCGAAAAAGAGATAAAAATTCAAAAGTATGTATGAGCAGTGTATTGGTCAGATAAGATTTGGGGAAAAGTTATAAAGAAAAAGGGAGCTGCAGGTGGAAACATAACCTGTATAATGAAAATTTTTTAAATGGGGTTTAGAAGATTGTGCCTTTGGGGGCCGTGGCCAGGTTGGTTTCTGTGACTACCTTAATCAAAGCTAAACCAAGTCCTGCCTATTTTCTCAGCTTCTGCCCCAAACAATGCTGTAGCCTGTCTTCCTGAATGGGGGTATATTAGTCTTATTTAAACTCACACAGAGTTAATAAGTACTTGAAAATACCCATCAGTAATTGGAACAGAGGAAGAAACAAGTGCAAGCTGCAGTGTACAACTCATTTCCCCCCAAGCCCACTTCCTTACTTCATTTAGTTAATCCAAATAAAATTATTTGAGGGTATTTGTGGCTCAGCTGGTAAAGAATCCGCCTGCCATGTGGGAGACCTGGGTTCGATCCCTGGGTTGGGAAGATACCCTGGAGAAGGTAAAGGTTACCCACTCCAGTCTTCTGGCCTGGAGAATTCCATGGACTGTATAGTTCATGGGGTCACAAAGAGTCAGACACGACTGAGCGACTTTCAGTATGGCAGATGAACTTTGAGGCTCCAGGAAATGTATTACCAAGGTAAGGCATGAGGTACCAACACTCCCTTCAAACATAGTAACAAAAAATAAATTCAAGATTATTACTTCTAAACATCTGATCTTTTTCTAACTCTAGATTAACTATGAATTAAATTTAAGGTGGTGGTGGATCAGGTTTCAACATAATTGAAATTGAGCTATATAGTTCTCTCTCTGGGTGGCTGGCCACTAATCTAAGGTCAAATTTAAATACAAAAGAGGACCTTGGAAATGACTCAATCTAACCCCTTCATGAAACTGATCAGGAAACTAAAGCAGGCATGTGTGCTCAGTTGCCTCTGACCCATGGACTGTAGCCCACCAGATTCCTCTCTCCATGGAACTTTATAGGCAAGAGTCCCGGAGTCAGTTGCCATTTCCTACTTCAGGGGATTTTCTGGACTCAGGGATTGAACCCTCATCTCTTCTTGCATCTCCTACAATGGCAGGCATATTCTTTACCACTAAGCCACCTGAGAAGCCCTAGGAAATTGAAGAGAGAATGGTAAACAGCTTGCCTCAAAACACAAAGTTGCTTCTTTAGGTTTCCAAGACTTGGTAGTTCTCCTTCTAGCCTGCAATATTTTATTTTCATTATAGACTTTTTTTCTTTAGGTCTTTTCCCTCAAAATTAGCAAGAATAAGATAGCATATTTTAAATATAATCTAGGAATAAAAAAGCCATTTGTGGATAGGTAAAGTAGATGCCGAACTATTAACTCGGAACTGAGATGTATTAGGCAGGCCTTGGGTAAAACTGTGAGGGCTTTTTCTGGAGATCCCAGGAATCCCTTTCAACGTTGCTCAAGCTAATATCATTCTACACTCTCAGCCAACTGCCTAATACCCTCTACCTGACTCTTAGAAACTGTGCTCAAGAGACAATCTGCTACTAGTTCAGGTTTGCATTCATGTGCTGACCTCACAGGTGGTGCATTGGAAAATAATCCTCCTGCCAAATCAGGAGACATAAGAGACATGGATTTGATTCTTGCCTCAGGAAGGCCCTCTGGAGGAGGAAATGGCAACCCATTCCAGTATTCTTGCCTGGAGAATCCCGTGGACAGCCTAGCAGACCAAGATCCCTTTGGGGCCACAATGAGTCAGACACGACTGAGCAAATGAGCACACACACAGCACAACGGCACTCGTGCTTCCCTCCATTGGAAAAGCTCTTCCCCTGTCTGTATGCCTCCCGCCCTTTATACTCCCACCAGCCTCTGTCCTGCGTGTCCTCAGTTCTCATCATACTATCTTGTTGACTTCGGAGCTACATTCACCTGACTTTACAGCTCAGTTTTAGTCTTAATTAACTATGTGACTTTGAACAATAATTTAACTTCTCTGTTGTTCAACTTACCCATCGGAATAATTGTAATAGGACCTTCCTGACAGAATTGTGATAATTAAGCGAGTTACTATTTGTAAAACACAAAAGGTTAACTCTTAATACTCAATTTTCCTTTCTTTCCTATATTTTTGTTATATGTTACTATCTTGATGGTAAAGTTATTTCTTCACTTGTTTATTGTTTGTCTTTTGGTCCAGTTCCGCTTAGTGGCTCAGTGCTGTCTGACTCTTTGCGACCCTATAGACTTCAGCACGCCAGGCTTCCCTGTCCATCACCAACTCTCGGAGCTCACTCAAACTCATGTTCATTGATTCAGTTACTATGGTGATAAAATTCTAGGAGAGCAGGAAATCTGAGTTTATTTTTTATTTCTACCCCAAGTGTTCAGAAAGTTTCTTGGCAAAGAAAAGGGCCTTAATAAATACTTGTTAAGTGGTCTAGTGATTCCCATTTCAGGGCACTTAAATATCTTCTCGGGCCCCTTCAGTTTCAATCTTATTTCCAACCACTGAATCAAGTTCTGTTCTGATTGGAGCTGTTTCAAGCTTCAGTAAAGAGAGTAGGGAAGGTGACTGTAGGCCTATAGGGATAGGTGAGCCCAAATCTGTGTCTGCATGAGTCACCTGTGAACCCTGAGAAATGTCTCTTCTCCAAACAATGTTCCCAACTAAATCACAACAGTTTCTGAAATTCTGTTCTTTTCTTCACTTCAACTCTACCTTTTACTAAAAGATCTATCTGAGGAATTCATGCTTACATACAGGTGAAATCTAACCTGGGATACTGAATAACTTAATATTTTATCATTGTAAACAAGCCTCTGGCAAGAAAAGTAAAATTGTATTTATATTCTTCTAAATTTTCTGACTAATGCTCATGGAAGTACCCAGAAAATAATACTGACAAAAAGAGAGAAATGAAAAATGGAGGTGACTCAGTTCACCAATTTGTAGCTACCAAAACGTCATGTTTTATGAATTTCTTCAAATTTCATTTTTTCTCATTTCTTGTGTCTGAGAAAACCATGTAAAGTAGAATTTCAAATAATGAAAATATATATAGAAAACCATACTTTAGGGGGTAAAGTCAAGAATTAAAGTAAATCAGATACTTTCCCAATTTAAGTCACAATTAATCTAAAGTTTACGAGATTAGTGATAAAATCTGAAGGAAATATAGAAAGTCAGAGCAAATACCGGAGCTCAGGAAATGGATAGATTTGATTTTGGAAGTGAAAACTTTTGATGACATAGATACCTAGCAGCCTCTTAGCCCAGGGGCTATCTTCAACAGGTATCCAATAAATAGCATGTATTGAAAAATGACTTTATAGAGTAGAGGCAATGGACAGTTTCTAACTTCTACTTTGTTGTCTTCTTGTTATTACTATCATTAATTATTATTGTCGTTGTTTTATTTTATTTCCTATGGCTATCAAGCATAACTGCAAACAGTAGGGGCAAAAAATAAACACTGAATCTTATCAGCAACAAACCTGTCATTCTTAAGGGAAATCAACCCTGAATACTCGTTGGAAAGACTGATGCTGAAGTTGAAGCTCCAGTATTTTGGTCATCTGATGCGAACAGCTGACTCATTAGAAAAGTCCCTGATGCTGGGAAAGATTGCAGGCGGAAGAAGAGGGTATCAGAGGATGATATGGCTGGATGGCATTACCAATGCAATGGACATCAACTTGGGCAAACTTCGGGAGATGGTGAGAGACAGGGAGACCTGCATGCTGCAGTTCAAGGGGTTGCAAAGAGTTGAACATGACTTGTTTGGATGAGTCATTTCAATAAACTGTGTTTTATTCTCCAATAATTAAATGAGATAGAAATTACTTTGTCTACACAAACAAAATACAATCATATCAAAATTATAGGAATGCTATTATAAAAAACATTAAATAAAATCACATAATACAAAATAGATCCATAAAATTAATTTTTCCAATGGATTTATTTTATAAATGAAGGATATGAAATCAGAATATTTTGAGATTTGTTCAAATTTCATCAATGATAGGTTCATCATCAGAATCCAATATTCTGGCACAGTCATTATGGAAACAGCATGGAGTTTCCTCAAAAATTGAAATTAGAGCTATCAAATGACCCAGAAATTCCACTTCTGAGTATTTATCTAATGTAAATAAAGTCAATATCCAGAAGAGATATCTGCACTTTCATGTTCACTGAAGCATTATTCACAATAACCGAGTGTTTGAAGGATGAATGGATAAAAAAATATAATTTGCAAAAAATAAAATCATGCCATTTGCAATAGAACGGATGAACCTAGAGTACATTGCACTAAGTAAAATAAACCAGACACAAAGAAATAGATACTGTGTATTATTTCACTTACACAGGGAATCTAAAAACCTCAAACTCATGGAAGCAGAAGGTAGAATGATAATTGCCAGGAGCTGGGGCTGGGGACGGGGGGAGAGATGAGATATTGGTCACAGGGCACAGACTTTCAGTTATTAATATAAGGTGAATAAATTCTAGGGATCTAATGAATAGCATTGTGGCTATAGTTAAACACTTGAAATATGCTAAGAATGGATCTTAAGTGTTCTCACCATGAAAATACAAAATAACTATGTGAGGTAATGGATGTGTTAATTACCTTTACTGTGGTAATCATTTCACAGTGTGTGTATATATATATATAATCATTACATTATATACCTTATAAACCATGTTGTACTGCCTAAACATACAATTTTTATTTCTCAATAGTATATCAATAAAGTTGGGGAAATAATTTTAAATAATTAATAAAAAGAATCTAATATTCTAAGTCCCAGTTGGTATTCTTTTCCCCAGAGAGAAGACCTACATGGACAGAATCTGAAGTAAATGTGACCAAACTTCTAGCTCTTTACATAAGAAATAATATTTTGTGCTCAGGTGTGTTCCTAGGTTCATTCACCTGGAATATCATGAATTTAACAGCTTACTGCAAAGTGTGTATAACCTGTATGAAGGGGAAACACATTTTGTGAAATTCTTACTACTTGAATTCCTACTTAGTGATATAGCATCATGGGTTTTTTAATTCTTTCTGCCTATTAAAGACAATAGTCAGAAGAAAAACAAAAGTCATAAAAATATCAAAATACACATTGAAAATACACAATTTTAGTAAATTCTTAAAAACACTATGCAAATATTACCTATATACTCACACATATAGATATAATATCTCCGTATATATACATGTGTATATATATATGTATGACATATATATATAATTCTTAAAGTCAATGCATCACTACCATTTTAAATTCTTTGAACTTTAATGTAAAATTATACCGCTGATAAGATTTGACATAAATTGGTTTTTAGCAGATGCTCTAAATTTAATTTTTTAGTAGAATTAGAGTAGGGGAAATAGTCTAGTATGACTGGGTCATCAGCAGAAAGGTAATGAATGTCGAGTATAATTACAAGCTATTTTTATTAATAGTGACACATTTTATTTTAGGGATTCTTGCTTAAAGTATCTGAAACTTTAATCATTAACTTTTTAATTGTATATAATCATTAAATTTTTATCCTCATTAAGAGAAAACACAGAAGCGAAGGGATGCTATAGAGAGCAAAACCCAATATAAGACACTGAATGCAAATAGCCTACTTTAATCTGGATCCTTATTGAAAAGTTAAATGATCTTTAGCACTTTTTAGGGCTTCCCTGGTGGTTCAGATGGTAAAGAAGCTGCCGGCAGTGCAGGAGACCTGAGTTTGATCCTTGGGTCAGGAAGACCTATTCCAGTATTCTTGTCTGGCGAATCCCATTGACAGAGAAGCCTGGCAGGCTACAGTCCACGGGTTCGCAGAGTCAGACATGACTGAGTGACTGACCCACACTTAGCACTTTTTTAAAGAAATCGATGTGGAATCATTTAAAATCATCTAAAAACGTTATTTAAAGCTACTCAGATTATTTTGAGTTTGTCTGTTTTTCAGCCTTTTAAATTAGTTGTGTGTTTTGATGGAGATATTACACTGCAAGGAATGCTGGGTCTTAAACCCATTATAAACTGTGGTATTCACTTTAAACTCAGATCCTAAAATTGAAATTGGTAACAAACAATAGTATGCAGTCAATTATTTACAGAACCAAAAAAAAGCACTTTATTGATTGAGAGATTTTTTTATATAAATTCAAAATATTATACATATATACAAAATGTTTTCGTATGTATAAATACTGTATATCTTCTGAACTCATTTATGCCTTTTTCTGTGAGTGAACTTAGATGCAATCAATGCAGTCATTTGTTTCTCAATGTTTAATTGAGTCTCCTCCCATGTTTTCATTTCATGTCATATTGGAGGACTTATAAATTTTTCACATTGTTAAAATGTGTTGGTTTTGGATCATAGGGCAAATCCATGAGAATATAATTACCAGGTCAACTATTTTTGTTTGAGTCTATCTTGATTTATGAACCATAATTTTTGCTTGAGACCAAAAAAAACACAAAAACCCAGACTTAACCTGGGAAAAAGAGGAGAGTTATTGGGAAAATACTATGGTTTTCATCTTAGCATGAGTTTCTTCCACTATAGACTGGATTTCTCTACATAGCTGGAGACACGGCTGTCAACAACTCCTAAGACTCATAGCTCACAAGACTTCAAGACCTAAGAGGATTATCCAGTTTTGGAGTACCAGGGAAGGAGAAGGGGGAAGCAGAGGCTATATCTAGTCCCTTTAAGGGCATGACCTGAAGGCTGTACAAATCACTTCCACTCACATCCCACGTCAGAATTTAGATTCATAGCTATATTTAGCTAGAAGGAAGACTGGAAAACATGTTTTAACCAGGGCAGCCATGTGTCCCCATATATTTTAAGGAATCTATTAAAAGGAGAAGGGTTATATGAATGTTAGGAACACATCTGATCAGTTCTAGGAAGGTGGATGAACCTAGGGCGTATTATACAGCGTGAAGCAAGTAAGAAAGAGAGAAGCAAATGTTACTTATTAATGCATATATATGGAATCTAGGAAAACGGTGCTGGTGAACCATTTGCAAAGCAGCAGTGGAGACACAGATGTAGAGGACAGACCTGTGGAAGCACTGGGGGAAGGAAAGGGTGGGACAAGTTGACAGAACAGCATTGAAACATGTACGTTACTCTATGCAAAATAGAGAGCCAGTGGGAATTTGTGGGATGGTGCTCTGGTACTCGATGACAACCTAGAGAGGTGAGATGACGCGGGAAGGGGGAGGGAGGTTCAAAAAAGAAGGGACGTGTGTATATGTATGGCTGATTCCTGACGATGTGTGGCAGAAACCAGCACAGTATTATAAAGCAATGATCCTCCAATTAAAAAAAAATTAATGAAAAAATAAAAGTGCACAATGTCATGGAAAAAAAAGGTTAATAGGTGTGTTTTTCAGGGAATGCTGCAACTTGTTTCTTTTCAGAGAGAATATTGTTTCTTTGATAATAACACCGAAACTTCTGAAAGCTTCTTATTAAAGGATTAAAAATAATGTGCTGAATCCTACCAGGTGAGTAACTACTCACTGGGTGAAAAGTATGACATCAGCAACACAAAGTGATTTTTCTCAGGCAAATGGTAAGTACCACTCCAGTGAGGCCGCACTGACAGTTCCTTCTAAGTACCTATTTCAGTCCTGGGAGCTGAGTCACTCAGTAGAACTTGACCCCATGCGCTTTTCAATAGCTCCCTTGTTCTCCACAAAAATCAGAAACAATCAAATCTCTTCCCGGAACTCAAAATAGAGACACCTCCAAAGTGCCTGTCAGTCCACGAGCATCCCTGATGTCCTGCCGCAAATCTCTAATGGAGATGTTTCTGCGATGTCCATTTAAACGTCTTTTGCATTTTAAATCTGATGCATAATCATGTGTATCACCTCCTGCCAAAATAAGCTATTGTATACTTTAACTGGGAGAGGATGGCCGCCACATAGCTAAATTGGAAGCATGGGTATTTTTAGTGCTTGGTGAAAGGACTTACATAAAGAGTGCCTTTATTCACCCTATTGGGATCCTCTTATGTAAAAGGCCTGGCACAAGCGTAAGGTATTATTATGACTATAAAAGCTCCTCACTCTGTAATCATAGGAAAGGCAGTATTATGGAGAAATACCATGCAGTTGCATGGCAACTGAATCCTAGTGGAGTTAGTTACCACGCAAAGGAGTTATAACGAGTGCTTCAAAGCAGCCCAGCCAAGACAGCACCCAGACCACAGGCAGGGAGACACCCACCTGTTGCCTAAGGATGCTTCACCTCCATCCTGGGAACTGACTGGGACCCAAGATGAAGGTGTGGTTTTGGCGTCCCTGGGAAAAACCTGAGCACCAGTAAAGGGTGCTTTTTGTTTGAGACATTTCTAGCATGTTTTTCCATTGTGAGAGAATGAAAAAGTACGCACATCATGAAGTGTCAGCCACAATGAGAAACCCACAGCTGCAACTTTGCCAAATCCAGGGAATCATAGAGATCTGAATAGACCTTACTAACCTCTAAAATAGTTGTAATATCTCAAAGTCTTCTCTCATTAAAAAAAAAAATGTAGATACTTTTAAATGTAATATTTGGCCTGCCAGCATAACTTTCATTTTGCAATCAGTAAAATTAGATTTTCTTCTAAGAAACTCCTCTTTGCTCACTCTGGTCCATGTGGTTCAGACGAACCAGAATCCATCCCCCCTCCAGAGATGGGCAGGTGATCCAGAAATAACCAATTGACATATTTCATTTCCCAGGGGTTGGCTCAGGGTTGGGCTTATGCCAAAGCCCAAAGGACAATAAGACTCATTCTGAGGCTACTTTGGGAACTCCTGGCTTGTCCTAGTCTGGCGGAGGTCCTCTCAGGGCGGTTGTGGCCACCTTGCCTCCTGTGAGCATAACTTTTTCAGAGTGAAGCCAGCACAAAGAAATACAGATCACAAAGCCACAGCTGGCATGCAGGCTGCCATCTGCATTAGTAGACTACTTGGGTCAAGTCTTAATACATATTCTATCCCCAAACTTTGTTGAAACACAAATTTGTGTGCATGTGTTAAACTTGAACCAGTTCAAAATAGGTTTCCATCACTCACAACAAGAAGATTCCCTGCCCATGTCCAGCATGAGAATGGGCTTTGGAATTTACATCTGTGCTCTGCCACTAATGAACTGGCTGACTTGAGCCAAGTTACATACTTTTTCTGAGTTCTAGTTTCTTTGTTCTTAAAATGAGCCTAATAATGTTACCTTAATTCATAGTTTTGTTAGTGTTAAATGAGACAGTGCATGTGAAGAACTTATCCAACTGCTAGAATTAAAAAGAAAAAAAAAAATGAGCTCAGTAAATGGTATTTAGTGGTAAAGAATTCACCTGCCAATGCAGGCAACATGGGTTCGATCCCTGGTTTGGGAAGATCCCTTGAAGAAGGAAATGGTAACCCATCCAGTATTCTTGCCTGGGAAGTCTCATAGACAGAGGGTTCTGGCGGACTACAATCCAGAGGGTCTCAAAAGAGTCAGATATGACTTAGTGACTAAAAACAACAAACAAAAATGGCATTTATTATTTATTAAAGAGTTGCAAAGGTCTCTGTTGGAAATGAGTGGAGTATTCAGGTATGCAGAGAACATAACTTTCTGGGGTAGCTCAATCACTCATAGTTTACTCTCTTGAGCCAGTAGTTGAGTTTCATTTAACCCGGTAAACAATTAGTTGGCCTTTAATAGGTTTAGAAAGATAATTCTCATACCAGCTTAACTGGAATCCTGCAAGAGAGCAGTGAAGGCCATTACAACTCAAGGGACCCGCAGATTGTCATCTCTGTGCTCTGATTGCAGTAACCCTCCTCCTGTATTGTTCCCACAAAGCACACATCTCTCTCTCTCAAAAACTGGCATAATAAGCTTGGACATTCAAAGCCATGCAGGTAACTGTTCTGCATAAGAGTGTTCGCTCTGTCATGCGGCTTCCCTGTAGTAATAAAAAACCGGGTACTGAGACACATTGTTGGAAGAGCAAATGAGATAAAAGGAAAAAAAGTACAGAAAGTACAAAACACAAATTAATCTTTCAATATACTGCCCCTACAAAAAAGCTAACATTCACTGAGTTGTCACCATTGCCACTGAGCTAACTAGAGGTGCCCACACTTTCTCAGTTCATTGACCCCTGAATAGCTTTTTTATGACACCTATGGGCCAAAAGAAATACATAACACTTCCATTTATTACATCTGAATTACAATCTATATGGTAAAAACTTAGTAACAACTTGAAAAAATTGATACACATCTATTGAACAAAAAATATTTTTATTTAATTCTAACATATCCACAGGTATGTAAAAAAATATTGGGCAATACACACTTTCTCAAAATTTGAAACCTATGTGGGCACCATCATCCTCATTTTCTGTTACACATTGATTTTTGCATGAGGTTTGCTTTCTGTCATAACCAACCCCAAACTCAACTTTGCAATGAAATGACACCATCAAATGGAATGTAGTCAAATTTCATGTTGAAATTACAAAGCCAGGAGTTTATAGAGTGTCTATTTTCCCTTGAAAACTCAAAATCTCTCCAATGGGTTGTGACAATACCCAGGGAACCTTGGTGCACAGTTTGGGGAACCAAGATGCTGCTGCTGCTGCTGCTAAGTTACTTCAGTCGTGTCCAACTCTGTGCGACCCCATAGACAGCAGCCCACCAGGCTCCCCCGTCCCTGAGATTCTCCAGGCAAGAACACTGGAGTGGGTTGCCGTTGCCTTCTCCGAACCAAGATGCTAAACCACTTCTAAATCTTGCCTCATATTATCCATACAGTAGTCTGATGAGCACAGGGACTTATATCAGCTTTTAAAGATGAAGAATCTAGATTTTTAGGTTTAAAGTTTCAGCTAGAACAGAAGAAAACAGGGATTTGAATGATGGACCCTCAATTTCTGCCATCAATCTCTACTCTCCAATGATCACATTAGAATAAAAATATTTTGGCTTACATTATTTTGTTAATTTCATCCATTAATGTATTCAATCATACACAGAATATTTAATGAACACTAACACTATGCTCACTGCTGAGTTTAGGGCTGGGAATCCAGAGTGAGACCAACCTCAGAATAAATGACAGAGACCAAGATGGACAGTAAAACTTGTAAAGAGACCATCATAGGGTTATCTTAGGGTGCACTGCAGGGTACAAGACCACACGGGATGATCAAAAAACTTCACAGAGAATCTAAAGCAGGAGGAGAAACTTAGATGATAAAAGGTGCCATCACCTTAACTGCTCCTAAAATGCTATCTCCATCAGAAGCCATCATGTACATGAAAGCACAAAACCATGACAGCATTCTTGCCTAGAGAATTCCATGGACAGAGGAGCCTGGCAGGCTACAGTCCATGGGCTTGCAAAGATTCGGACACGACTGAGCTACTGACATTTCACTTTCAGCCTGCCTGGAAATAGGGCAGCACAGGGAGTTGGGGAGCTGAGAACAGTGATATCTAGGTATATAGTTGAAGAGGGAGAGAGGGGTCAGAGTATCAGCATTTTCTGGGAATATAACCTGTAATTAAATTCAGTGTTTCCCTAAGAATGACACTGATGTTGGAAAGATACCTCTTAATAAAGCGATCATGTGAATGATAGAGATCCCATCTTGGACATTCAAAGTGAACATAAGCATTTTGAAAGCTTTAATATCTGATGCTTAAACGAACAAACAAACAGGAAAGCTTTGGGTTAATGGAGTGTTTATTTTCCTTGGATATTCTGCTCTGTAGCAGCCACTGCTGTAGGCAATGGGAGCTTTAAATTCTCATTTATGCACCTTTACTGATAACCTTTCCTTCAACAATTTCAGATCAATCTAGTTTTCTCTCAGAGAAAATTCACATGCTAACATTTTTTCCTGTTTCTCCCTTTTGGGAACTTGGAGAGATGATAGGTAGATGTAGGGACTATATTTTTAATTCTGGTGACTCACATCCATACCTTACAAATGAGGGATGCTAGTAGCTGCATAAAGGTGAGGTATGACTGTGAGTTTACAGCCAGAGCATCTCTGGTCTAATGTACTGGACAGAAGCCTGCTTGCCTTCAGCCACACATTCTATTAAAGAAACAGAGCCCTGTAGACTGGATGGAACTCAAATAAATATGTATGCCAAAATCACTTTCAAGGGGAGAGCAAGGTTGTCTCTACTCAAGGATAGAATTGGCTCTGTTACAATTCAAACATACCATAAAAATGCTTAATGATGCGTTTTCACAAGCCTTGCCCATCAAAATCCCCAAGTGTCTGATCTTGCAATCGCAATGCTAATGGATCAGAGTTTGTAGAGATTTATCGCTAAATTAATGGGGGAAATGTTCACCTATCAATAATAGTTATAACATACTGAATATTTTCAATGTGCCAAGACCTGTGTAAAATAATTCATATGTAGCTGTTGAAATTGCAAACAACCCTGAAGAGACGCTATCGGCAGTCCCGACAGACAAGGAACTCAATTGTAATGCATCATACCATTACCATTATGTAAACAGAGAAGAAGAACGAGAATACAAATATAAATAAGCCTAGATCCATAGTCTTACCCACTTTTTATTTTTTAAAACAGTTAGCAACAAAACCATTTCAAAAACAGGTGTGCTTTGGTTGGTGACATGATACCAAGAGATACCTGCTTTCGGATCCCTGGGAAACTTTTTGAAGCTCCTTCTCAAGCATCCTGGATCCCTGCCTCTGCTGCCAGCACAGGTGGAGAGAGAAGAGATGGATGGATCCTTCTCACAGTGCTTACTGACGACCTCTGGGATCTGATCCAGCAATGGTGGATGTGATGGAGAGCTCTGCGTGTCAATGATCCCTTCATCAGAGGTTTTAAACACCAGGCTTTACTGAAATACTTTCCTCAGATTGTGTGTCAATGATCCCTGAATTGCTCTGAATGGTGGAAATCCAGTTAGCAAATAGTTCTAACCTGTATGTCCTCATCAGTCAAATTCCTCTTATTATGAGTAAACTGAGAGATTTTCAAATAAAAAGGAAAAAGAAACAAACCAACCAAAGGAAGAATGTATCTTAAAGTATAGGCTACTCTTTGGGGAAGAGCATTAGAAAAACAAAGAGATTTTTAAAGACATTTCAGATATTATTTGTGTAACAATCCTATTCTCAAACCATCACAACAATGAAAAAGATTTGAAGTACAGATACCGTTAAAATTAAAAACAAAATAAGAAGAAAAGCTTGTACTATGTCACTCATCAGCAGGGCAATGGTGAATGGTCTGTCAGTGTTTTCATTAGCCTTTTTCCCAGCACCATTGACAGCTACATTCCTCCTAATTAAGATAAAACAACACTCCAGTGAATCTGTAGTATACAAAAAAATTCTTTCCCAAAAAGTTGAAAATAGAGAAGCGCCAACCTACCAAATAAAGCACAGCACAGCAAATGATTGTAAATATCAAAATTTTAAAAACAAAGCAGGTTTATAATCCAGTCACAAATAAATACAGCTGTATTTGATAATTAAACAGGCCTTTCTTGGTTTTGAATGACCTCCACTTGTCATAGATTGGGTTATTGTTCAGCAAGTACTCCTCAGTCTTCCTTGAAGTAGGGTACTTCCTTATCTCAAAAGCTTTGGGCTTGGCCATGTCATCTACTCTGAACTTTGGACAGTGACCAGAGGTGATGCAGGCAGAAACTTGAAATGCGCACATGTGTTTTGGCTTGTCTTCTGCAATCTTAGGATGGCCATGAGAAAACCATACCTGAGGGACCCATTGCCTATTCTCACATGGGGCAGAACCAATCCAAAAAATCCCAGCAGACATGCCACAGAACCCTTCTAGGTGACCAACAGGACCACGAGTGAGAAAAATAGATGCATGTTGTTGTATTGGGTATGGCTTATTAGACAGAATTACTGAAGCATAACACTCTACCTCGATTCACCTCCAAGAATGTCTAATGACAATTTATGCTAGATGAACTCTATCAAATCAAGCAGTTTGAGGGTCAAATTAAGTTATCTCTCTGTCTCTGGCCAGAATACAATTCCCACTTCAGTGTTCCTATTTACTGGCAAAGATTTTCTCTTCCCATTCTTCTGATCCAGCTTCTAGTTGCATGGAACCCACATATGACCCTTACCCAAGAGGTAAAGGAGGAACTCGGCTGCCCATGTGATTGTCTTTGTCTCAGGGTGGAGAGGGTTCTTGTTTGGCTCCATATTGCTCTTCATTGTTGGGGTCCATTAGTAGAGTTCTCATTAGGTCCATTGCTAAACTTTGGTCTTGGATGTTGTCTGGTCTAGCTACTCAGGTCTTGGTAGTGGCTCTCTGGTCATATCTGATATTGTCTAATGCTCTATTTCAAGAAGTGGGATGGCTTTTGAAGTCCAAATATGTTCCTGCACAGCATTCATGGATGGATGAGATCATGGAGACCTGGTTCCTTCTCCTAACTCCTTCTCACTGTTGGGAATCTCATCATCATTTTTTTTCGGGAAATGACAAAATATAAAACTCTTTCTAATGACACAGATGTTCTAACCTCCAAGCCCATGGGGAACATGAGAAACTGGAGAGTGCTTTTTACTCTCTTCATGCCCAAGCATGCCACTTACACCTCTGTTTGTCCTTCCCTAATACCAGAGTCGGGGCTTCCCCAGTGGCTCAGTGGTAAAGAATCTTCCCAAAATGGAGGAGACACAGGTCCCATCCCTGGGTAGAGAAGATTCCCTGGAGGAGTGCATGGCAACCTACTCCAGTATTCTTGCTAGGAAATTCCATGGACAGAGGAGTTTGGCGGGCTATAGTCTATAGAGTCACAAAGAGTTGAACACAGCTGAAGCAACTTAGCACACGTGCACACAATACCAGAGAATACAACACAATACCCTTATGAGATTCTCAACCTCAACTCCGCTAAATTTCCCAAGTTTGCCAAAGTCATGTGTTTCTTTTTGCTATCACAGGTGGGACATTTAAAGAAGAGGGATTCCAGCTGGTTAAAGCCAGAATGACTAGTTTACTCACTGCTAAGGCAAAGATCAAGAAATCAAGTGACTTTCTTCACAACTTGACATGAACCTGGGGTGAAAGTTAGTACAAATTTAGGGGTGGAGAAGAGAAGATTTATTGTTGCTCATTAGAGGATTGTCTTGAGCTGTTTTTTATGTCAGGTAGTTAAAAGAAGAAAGAAAGCAGAAATCTAATATCTTATGTTTCAAGCTATTGCCACCATATTTCTCATACCAAGTCACTGAGGTCATTTTTCTTTTAAGTGAATGCATAACAAAAAGGTTTGGATTTGAATGCTTGGATATTCATCTACAGAATGTAAGTTCTGTGAGAACACAGACTTCTTTGTTTCATTCACTGCAGAGAATGAAAGAAAGTCAACTATTTTAAACAAGTGCTAGTTGAATGAACTGATAAAATTAGCCTAAAAAGTTTTTCCCACCCCATCCCATTTACCTTTGACTTAGAAGCATCTGAAAAAGTTGGGATCAACTTAAGGAAAATAGCCTGAATATTACTTTAATTTTTCCTATTTCAATTTTTTGTCTAGCCAAGTACAAGCTTGGGCTTCCAGGATAGCTCAGTTGGTAAAGAATCAGCCTGCAATGCTGGATACCCTGGTTTGATTCCTGGGTCAGGAAGATCTGCTGGAGAAGGGATAGGCTATCCACTCCAGTATTCTTGAACTTCTCTTGTAGTTCAGCTAGTAAAGAATCTGCCTGCAATGCAGGAGACTTGGGTTCGATCCCTGGGTTGGGAAGATCCCCTGGAGATGGGAAAGGCTACAGTCCAGTATTCTGGCCTAGAGAATTCCATGGACTGTATAGTCCACGGGGAGGCAAGGAGTCGGACACAACTGAGCAAACTTTCACTTCAAGTACAAGCTCTTCTTCTTACTAGAAAAATCTAAAACATCACACATGTATGTCTAGCTCTATGTTATTCAAGTCCCCACATTCTTTTCATTAAACTTAATTGTAAGCATCATTAAATATTAATAAGTTGATCATATTTAACAGTTTTTATTCCTAAAAGTAAGTAACCTGTTTTCAGTAACAAAACTCACAAGGTCCTTTTATCTTAACCAAGAAAAGAAGACAGAACTATTTTGAATAATGTAGCTGGAGTTTTCATAAAATATTTTCCAAAGTTAATAATTTTGTCTTCATTCATAGCTACAATCTCTTGACTACCTTTTTCCTGTGTGTGTACTTATAAAGAGAGATTTATTTTAAGAAACTGGCTCAAGTAATCACAGAGGCTGAGAACTTAACTTTTACACAGGAATTAAGTTGTTCAAAGCTTTCATTAATTTCCTCTGGAAAATACAAGTCCAACTCCAAGGGAAAACAGTTTTAAAAGGCAACTTCATGGATGTAAACACACATTATTGATTATAGACACTTTGGGAGATGAACACTCCCAAACTAGCAATTACATTGAAAACACAGAATCTCTCTTGTTTTCCTCTGGTGTCTTCATGTTCATCACCACCCCTTAAATTCTGAACATTATAGATACATCCCTGAGGACTGGGGGGAAAAAAATCAACCTTTTTTCAGCTTACTTCATGCCCTTTTCATGTAGTAGCCTAAGATCTGATGTGAGAAAAAAAAATGCTGAATTTAAGCCAACTGTCAGTGTAAGTTTGCTGGGCAAGACATATTATTGAGAATCATCATGGAAGAAAATGTATGCCTTCACTATTGAAGAGTAAGGTACAGAGTTCTCATTCACACAGCACACCTAGTCCTTTTGGACCAGACACTTGGGAATATATTTTTTCCCTGTGTGTGTATCCACCTCCTATGTAACAGTAAGGATGATTTTGGTAGCTAGCCTGGAATAGAAAGCACCAGCCAAAATTGGCCTAAGCAATACTGAGACCTTTTGTGTCTTTGGGAGACAAATTCCTGATGGATCTCTTGTGTTTCTGTACATCTTGTGAGCAGAAGCATTGTGTTTCTTTCTTCCAGTCTAGCTTTTCAAAGCTGTTTGCATGATAAATATCTTTTCAAAGGTGTTTACATAACCTTGGAAGATAGAGACAGTGTGTCCCTCCAAAGTCAATAGCAAGCTTCTTTAGAGTGCAGTATAATAAACAATAATGTCTCTTTCATGATCAAAGAATAAGAGTGCTACTGCCCATTATCAAGACTCAGGTTCCATAAAAAGAAATGAAATTGGGTCATTTGTAGAGACATGGATGGACCTAGAGGCTGTTGTACAGAGTGAAGTAAGTCAGAAAGAGAAGAAACAAAGTATTAACACATATATGTGGAATCTAGAAAAATGGTATAGATTATCTTATTTGCAAAACAGAAACAGAGACACAGACATGAAGACCTTAAGATTTTTTTATTTTTTATTTTTTTTGATCCCTGGGTTAGGAAGATCCCCTGGAGAAGGAAACGGCTACCCACTCCAGTATTCCTGCCTGGAGAGTTCCATGGACAGAGGAGCCTGGCAGGCTATAGTCCATGGGGTCACAAAGAGTTGAACATAACTAAGAAAAGAACACCTTATAAATCAAAAGAACCACATGTGGTTATTGGGAGTGAATGATAATAGATGCCTAAATTATCCTGCTTTCCAAATTACACTGAACGTGTGTGCCCAGGCAAATGTGACCAAATAAAACTGCCTGAGGAGTGAGTATTAGGATTCTTCGGAGAAACGGAAACAAGAGAATGTGCACCCATCCACCCAGGGGTTGAATCTGTGTCTTATGTCTCCTGCATTGCTAAGTGGGTTCTTTACCACTAGCACCACCTGGGAAGCCATCCACATATACGCACACATCGAAAGATTTATTACAAGAAATTGGATTACATGATTACAGAGCCTGAGAAGTCCCGAGATCTACACTCAGCAAGTTAGAGCCTCAGCAGACCTGACACATAGCTCCAGCCCGAGTCCAACGCTGGAGAACCAAGAAAGCTGGTGTAAATTCCAGCCCCAAAGCCAGCTGGCTCGAGACCAATAAGAGCTGATGGTTCCATGGGACTCTGAAGGCTGGAAAAGGCCTATGTTCCAGCTCAATGGTCCGGCAGTGGGAATTAGTTGGCATTTTTCTTCTACTCAGGTCATCACCTGATTGGACGAGCCTCACCCACTCTAAGAAAGACCCTTTGCTTTTTACTCAGTCTATGGATCCAAATGTTAATCTCATCCGAAGCACCCTCACAGAAATCCACCGAACGGTATTTGACAAAGTGTCTGGGCCCCAGCAGCCCAGCCATGTTGACACATATCATTATCCATCACAGAGTATCTCTACTTTAACCTTATGGAGACACATTTCTTTGGGAAACCTGAGGCAACAAGCAGGACAGTAAGGTAAAATCTACCTGCAGCTTCGTGGTTTTGTAAACAGAAAGGAGAGGGAACTTATGAGCAAGTCAGACTATGCTTTCTAATCACTCAGAAACATTTTTTTTCTTTTATCTCTTAGTTTCTTAGCTCCCCCATTCATTCACTCCCTATTTTGCTGACCTGTAAAAATTAGCTAAGTGCTTACACATTTGTCTCACTTGGTAAAAAAATGTTTTCTCAGGAATTTTATTATTCACAATTATGTAATTTGGGGGGAGATTTATTTTTATCTACTTTACCATTTCAACAAAGCATCAGGGTCACCTCTAATATTTTATATAGCCTGTACTCTGGGTGGAGGAATGGTAGTTCAAAAACTATGTACTAGTAATTGAGGACAACAGCAATTTATACTTACTGTCTCAGTACCAATGTGAGGAGGGGGCGAGTCAGACTTAATTCATGGTAAGCCATCTTAATAATACTCTTTGTACATCTCTACCATTATCAACTCCTGGAATAGGAAATGGCAACCCCTTCTAGTATTCTTGCCTGGAGAATCCCACTGACAGAGGAGCCTGGTGGGCTACAGTCCATGGGATTGCAAAGAGCTGGACACGACTGAGCGACTGTAAACACACACACACACATACCACTATCAACATCCATGTGGAAGCAACCGATTCTTATATAGCATTCTGTCTTCTCTGTTCCCAAACTTCAGCCATGCAGACCCCTTTTGGGACAAGCTCGGTTCAAACTGCCTCGTCTTCCCTCTGCCGTTACCATGGTTTATAAGAGAGACCATATGGCCCTCAGTGATGGCTGATGAAATGTCTTCCCACTGTTTTCTGTTCATTTGTTTATGTATGGGCATGTAACCCAGGACTGGTCAACAGATTGTGAGCAGTGCCTTATGGGAAAGTTTCCTTTTCTTGAAAATTACACTGAAATGCATCACCCCTTCTTTTTGCTAAACAATGTCATGTTTGGATGCTTCTTCTGGAACTTCCTGTTGGAGGAGGTCATTAAAAAGATGTGACTGTGGGCAGACTTGCAAGCTGGACCCAGGCAATTAGAGATTTCTCATGCTGTACCGTGTCCTCAGAATGTACATTCTGTCCACCATTTCTACACAAGAAACTGCTTCAAGAATGCGGCTTTGAGAGGTAAAGGTGTTGTTGAGACTATCTACTGAAAATGGGACCGGATCCTTTTACATCTTCTATATAAGCTTCTAAGGCTCTGGTAGATGGGTGCAGAGCTCTATGCCTCGTGTGATCACACAAGAGAAGTCTCATATGTAATTTTCCTTGCTTGTTAATCCTGCTACCTACCAAGACAGAGTGGTCTGCCTCTTTTTTTTGCCCTCCACACACATAGGACCAGTTTACAAACAATTCTGCTGCCATCTCACTACCAGACTGAGTTTGAAGCCAATGCAGAGAAGAAGTCAAGCAAGAAGAATCTCAGAGAAGCAATGCTGGAGCCTGGATGTACACCTGGACTCAACCCTATCTTTAATCTTCTTGTCGTAAGACAGTCAAGATCTGTGAGACATCGCATGATTGCAAGTCAATCAGTTAGCCTGCCGCAGTTTATGGATGCTGGCAGATAGCATGAGATTCCTGAGTAACAAAGGATGATTTAGTTCTTAAAACAATAGTGACAATCAGAGTATCAGCGTGTGCTCTGGATCCCTGGGCCCCCAACCCCCTCAAGAGGATGTGAAGAGGGTCAAATAATACCTACTCTCACAGTGGGCTGTGTCCAGGAGAAGAACCCTGAGCTTAGGGAACCTGAGTCTCTTTATCATTATTATTATTATAATTTATTCTTGTTGGAGGGATAGTTGCTTTACAATGGTGTGTTAGTTTCCAATGTACAGCATAGTGAATCATCTATACACATATATCTCTTCTTTTTTTGGATTCCTTTCCACTTAGGTCACCACAAAGCAATGAGTAGGGTGCCCTGTGCTGTACAGGAGGTTCTCATCAGTTATCCTTTTTATACATAGTATCAAGTTGGACATGACTGAGTGACTGAACTGAACTGAATAGTGTATATATGTCAGTCCCAATCTCCTATTTCTCCAACCCCTCCTTGCTGTCCAGTCCCTTATCCAGGGGATCTTCCTAACTGAGGGATCAAAAAATTAAAAAAAAAAAAAAGAAATCTTAAGGTCTCCTGCATTGCAACTGGATTCTTTACTGTCTGAGCCACCCAGGAATCCCTTTTACGATTCATAAAGAAATCATTAAAATTAATGAAAAGTGAAAATCCAGTCCCTCAATCACACTAGTCATATCTCAAGTATTGAATAGTCACATGGATATCACATGGGACATCACAAACATAAGGTAATTCCTTAATTGAAGAATATTCTATTATCACTGGGTTATACAGTAACGAATTCCTATTCCACTGACCTTTAACAATAGAACGATCTTGTATCCCTTGATTACACTGGGCAGTTTCCTACACAATAAAAACAAGTAACAGATGGTATACAGGCAAAAATGACCCTTGGGAATCTACTAAGTCATGAATAGTTTGTGTATATACCACTACACAGATATGTAAAGATGTATAAAGCATTATTTAAATACATGCATATGAAAAATGCATGTACATGTAACTATATAATAGAGTACTTAAGTATTTCAATTATTCTCTAATATTGCCTCTCTGACAGAAGACCATTTCTGTATTTGTGTCAGCTTAAAAGTGAAACTCTTCTGCTCCTTTCTGGTTTCCAGGTTTACAAAGGCTATCTTACATGTTGCCAGTTTATTTCGAAGCCTGGCTGCAGGAAGTCCATGAGTGTGTCAATTTCACTTCTGGTCTGAAGGCACCTGTAGCAAAAACTGACTTATCGATTATCATTATGATAGCACTCCCACCGGGAGTAAGTGGGCACCTTTCTCAACCTGGATGAGCAGCCAGGAAGGAATTCATCTGGGAGAGAAAAGGGTATGATGAGAGAAATCATGATTGGTTTAGGCAGGATCAAAGGTAAATCTTGAAGAGAAAATATAATACAGCCACGTGAAGAACAGGTTAAGGAATTTCCAAGAAACTTGGAAACGTGAAGAGATCTAAGGCACAAAGGTGGACATTGGCACAGTTTGTTCTGAGAAAGCAAAGACCAGGTCTGCCCAATTTCTTATTTAGGCATCACCCACCATACCTCCCATAGTACAGTCTGCCTGAACTACTCTGCTTCTCAGAGCATCTTTTTCACATCCTCTCTCTCTTCTTCCCACTGTATCTGCGGCCTGCTTCCTCTAAACCACCCTGAAGCTCCTTCTTCACCAGGAGACTTATTGCCCTCTCATCCACTGATGTCCACCTCTACAAAGCCTTGCCTGATTCTTACTCTTGCACATTCTCAGTGTACACTGTTTATCCTCTGTATTTTCTCAGCCACATCATATGTATATTTCTCTTTTCCCATTAAACTTTGGAGTGCCATACATGTGTCTTACTAACATAAATTCTCAGGGCCCAAAACACAGTATGTGTTTACCTGGCTTTAAAAAAATAAGCTGATGGATTAATAAATGAAAAGCACACAAAAAAGAATAATGAATGCATGAGAAAGAGGGTGACAGAACAGCTCAAGCCAGTGAATTACTGAGGTCTGTGTGGAGACAGTGGAAGTGCTACTGAGGAGACAAGAAGCTTTTGCAACTTTTATCAATGTTTCTTAATTACTTAGGATTACTTGGTTTGCAAGTGACAAAAATCCAACTCAAAGCAGTGTAAGCAAAAGAAGGAATTTTTGGTTTCTGTAGCCGATGAGGCCAGTGGTACAAGCCTCAGAGATAGAAGGACTTATCGGGAATCAATTGTCCCAGCTCTCAGTCATGCTGTTTCCTATGTTCAATTTGTTTTCGGACAGTCCTCTCAGTGTGGTGATCTAGCAGAGCTGCAGTGTCAAGAGACTATGATTGCTTCCTGTTCCACCAGCTTTCAAGGAAGGAGATCCTCCTTTTTCCTTTTTTAAAAAGAATGTATTTATTTTCATTTTTGGCTGCACTTCACTGATGCTCACAGGCTTTCTCTAGTTGTGGTGAGCAAGGTCTACTCTTCCTCACGTTGCCCAGTCTTCTCACTGTGGCGGCTTCTCTTGTTGTGAAGCAGAGGCTCTAGAGTACAGGCTTCAGTAGTTGTGGTGCGTGGGCTTAGCAGCTCTGCGGCATGCGGGATCTTCCCCGACTAGGGATCAAACCTGTGTTCCCTGCATTGGCAGGCAGATTTTTATCCACTGCACTACCAGGGAAGTCCCAAGATCCTGCTTTTTCTTGTTATGACAGCAAAATTTCAGGTGAGTCTATCTCTGGACCAGCATAGACTACTCTAGCACAGAGAACATGGTGTGGACTCTGAGCATGGGATACTGTGACTGTCCAAGAGTGGGGCAGATGGTCATTCCTGAAGCTGGAATTGGGCTAGCCCTTCTGTTCTACATGGATTAGGAATTGAGGTGTGGTATCCCAAAAGATAGTTATAAGAGGGGAAACAAAGGGAAGACCAAAACAAATATGCCCCTGAAGATTTCTTTTCAATGCCATTCTCTTTCTGTAACACAAAGAAACTGTGGTTCATTATACATCTTAATGTTCTCTATGATAGAAACTATGATGCCAAGGCTTATTTCACTGCTGTCTCCCCCACATCTACAAGTGGCTGCTCCAAATAAGAGTGAAAGCAAGTGCTACTTGTTGACACGTTCTCTTAATCCTCCTGAGGGTCATTATAACCAGTTCAGTTCAGTCACTCAGTTGTGTCTGAATCTTTGTGACTGTATGGACAACAGCACACCAGGCTTCCCTGTCCATCACCAGCTCCCAGAGCTTGCTCAAACTCATGTTCATCGAGTCGGTGATGCCATCCAACCATCTCATCCTCTGTTGTCCCCTTCTCCTCTTGCCTTCAATCTTGCCCAGCATCAGGGTTTTTTCCAATGAGTTAGTTCTTTCTGTCAGGTAGTCCAAGTATTGCAGCTTTAACTTCAGCTTCAGCATCAGTCCTTCCAAAGAATATTCAGGTTTGGTTTCCTTTAGGATGGACTGGTTGGATCTCCTTGCAGTCCAAGGGATTCTCAAGAATCTTCTCCAACACCACCATTCAAAAGCATCAGTTCTTCAATGCTCAGCTTTCTTTATGGTCTGACTCTCATATCCATACATGACTACAAAACCATAGCTTTGATTAGATGGACCTTTGTCAGCATTGTTATATAAGGTAATAAATCTCTTCTTAACATTGAGCTGCTGTTGATTACTTATTAACCATGTGATTCATGTCCAGATTGGTTCACTCATTTTTTTTTTCTCTCTGGCAGAGGAATGTGCCAATCAAACCTCATTTCCTTTCTTCCTTCTCATATTACTCTAAATACTCCATGTAAATTGATGTTTCCCCACTACTGGTAGTGTTAGGGACTTTTAGGTGTCATTAAACAGCATTAATTCATGTGGTGACGTAGTTAATCTTTCTCACATTCTCTATATCTTCTAATTAAATGGCCAGGAATTAATCTGGACCCCGTACATGCTTTTAACATTTGCTTTTACCAAGGAGAGATAATTTCACTCAGAGTCTTTAGTGGGCACTAAATATGAGTGAAATTCTCATAATATTTTTTGTGGCTTCTTTACCTTTGATAGCTTAGTGGGTAAAGAATCCATCTACAATGTAGGAGATGTGGGAGATGCGGGTTCGATCCCTGGGTCAGGAAGATGCCCTGGAGGAGAGCATGACAATCCACTCCAGTATTCTTGCTTGGAGAATCCCCTGGACAGAGGAGCCTGGCAGGCTGCAGTCCATAGGGTCTCAAAGATTTGGACACGACTGAAGTGACTGAGCACACACACAAATGTCTTTAGCTGTAACATTAACAACTATATGTCAAATAATGGTAGTTTCAATTTAAATAAGTGCAGAAAATATGATTTTATCAACTTGTATATAAGTAAAAGAAACCAGCCAATTTTTACTAAGATATTAAATGCATAGAAGTTCAAGTGCTATGTTGTAATGAAGAATTATAATTAGATTATAATTATAATCAGTAATATAATTTAGATTATTATGGGCTTGAAAGTGTCAACCATCTGAAAAACAATTGTATTGAGTGACCTCACCAAGGTCACTTTTGATTATAAACTTATATAAACAAAATGTGGTCTGGTATTGAAAGTTTCAAATGGTTGCAGAATATGTTTAAATATGCCATGAATCTAAAATGTTGTATGAAGTGATACTTTGGGGGTGTAAATTTTAATGCAAGATTGTGTTTTATTTAAGTAGCAGATAAGAGGGATCTTTTAAGATTCATCGGTTTTATATCGATTTCTACCATGCAAGGAGAGGCAGCATATCAAGGGTCCTTCATGTGAGGGGTATATGGAAACTAATGACATTCGAGCAGTTCCAAAACAATAACTTGAGACAGCTTCCAAGGTGCTGAAATAAACCTTCCCAGGTAATTTTGGATTTGCTCTCAGTGAAGTTCAATCACAATTAGGCATTGTGGGAGTTAGGGACATCCTTCTTTCACACAGCAGATATACTGATAAGAAAAAGTTCCTTCAAACTCACATGACTTGACAGTAGAAACAGTCTCACTTGAAAACAATCAGAAAAGATAATAACATATAAAGCACAGATTCTCTTAAACCACATCAGATGAATTTAGCAAATGATGAGGATTCAAAATTTGCATATTGTACCCCTCATGGGATTTCAGTAACATTTTGTTCCACTAAGAATGGGGGTAAGTCAGTACATCCCTGATGGTCCAGTGGTTAGGACTTTGCCTTACAATTCAGGGGGTGCTGGTTCAATCCTTGGTGGGGGAGTTAAGGTCCCACATGCCTGGTGGCCAAAAACTCAGAACATAAAACAGAAGCACTATTGCAATAAATTCAATGAAGGCTTTAAAAATGGTCTAAATAAAAAGAAAAAGATATTAAAAAAAAAAAAAAAAGAATAGGGGATAAGTGCAATTGAACCTAAGAACTAAGCCTATTTTTCCTTGAGTGCTAGAACATGGCTATTAGCTTCAAATGGGAGGCAGAAAATAGACTTCATAATGAAAGTTTCCTGTAAATTTACTCACTCTCATTAAGAAAGACATTGTTTTCTTATTGCCCTTAATTTCCCTGGTAGCCTAAAGAAGTAAAATTTAAAGACTAATAAGAAAAATAATCGTACAGTTCAGTTCAGTTCAGTCACTTAGTCATGTCCGACTCTTTGCTACCCCATGAACCGCCGCACGCCAGGCCTCCCTGTCCATCACCAACTCCTGGAGTTTACCCAAACTCATGTCCATTGAGTCAGTGAGGCCATCCAATCATGTCATCCTCTGTTGTCCCCTTCTCCTCCTGCCTTCAAACTTTCCCAGGATCCAGGTCTTTTCAAATGAGTCAGCTCTTCGCATCAGGTGGCCAAAGTACTGGAGTTTCAGCTTCAACATCAGTCCTTCCGATGAACAGCCAGGACTGATCTCCTTTAGGATGGACTGATTGGATCTCCTTGCAGTCCAAGGGACTCTCAAGAGTCTTCTCCAACACCACAGTTTAAAAGCATCAATTCTTCTGTGCTCAGCTTTCCTCACTATCATTTTTTTTAACTTCATGTAAATTAAAAAAAAATGATAGTGAGGAAAGAAACAATATTTCTTTCAGTCTGAGGCATTGTTTATTAGCAAATATACTCTTTTTAACATAAGCTGAAACAAGCCAACTATTTCCTTTTGCTTCACGCTGAGTTTTAACTGCATCGATTTCTGCTTTAGGTGCAATATTTTGAAGTTTAAAATGCCAGGCAAGTCTTGCTGAATTAATACATTTTAGCATGCAAAGTGTTTAAGCATGAATTATTTGGTATAAAACTATTTTAAGATGGTGGAAAACACAGGCTACATACTGAAATTATATCTTGAAAAGACAAAGTATATGGTTTCTATCAAATATATAAGGTTATAGTAGTAATTCTATAAATAATAGCAACATTCGAAGAAAAAGACCAGTGTTAAATTTCCACTGGATTTCTTTCAGGTTTAATATAAAATAAAAATATCATTCTCAGTGTAAACTACTTAAAAGCACATCTTGTAAATCTCTGTGAGTTACAGCTGCATCCCCGTAAGAGTCAAATAAATCAGATCCTTTTTAAAACTGTCTCCAAATATTGACAATTTCAAGAAGCAAGCTCTGTGAAAAGAAATTTAAAATGAGAAAAAATGGAGAAATAGAACACATATTAAAAAGTAATATGTTAGGAAAAATAAGTGTTGGTTCTTTTCAAGGGAGGAGAGAACTTTATAAACACACACAATGTAAACAATCAAAGAAACCTGTGGAAATTCCAATAAAACTGCAAACATGAGAAATACATGTATACAATTTTGGGATTAAAATAGGAGGAATATACCAAAATTAGAATAGTGGATTTGAATGATATTTAACAACAAGCAAAAATAAATAAATGGTCAAGAAAACAATGTGAAATTGTACAAGAGGGAGACTTTGTTAAGAAAGAGGGAGAAAGAAACAGAGAAACTTGGACAGATGCTCTGAAAGCATCTGAAAGCATCTGAAATGACACCAAATGAATAAAAGAAGCCCTCTCCGGGTGAAAGGCTTACAGGTGATTTTCTAAATGGCAACCCATTCCAGTCTTCTTGCCTGGAAAATACCATGGACAGAGGAGTCTGACAGGCTACAGTCCACGGGGTTGCAAAGAGTCGGACACGTACAACAGACTCAGCACGAGCATGTTTTACATGTTTAGTAATAGAATAAATAAAATAAAGGCATTCTTAGGGAATTAGGTGTTGGGAAAAATTGAAGGCAAAAAGAGAAGGGGGTGGCGGAGGATGAGATGATTAGACAGCATCATCGACTCCATGGACATGAATTTGAGCAAACTCCGGGAGACAGTGGAGGACAGGGAAGACTGGTGTGCTGCAGTCCATATAGTCACAAAGAGTCAGACACAACTTAGCAACTGAACAACAATAACAAAATATAGATGCAGCTAGTATATGTATTTCAGTGATCATTAAATCGAGTTCTTATAAAATTTTATAATGATTTTTTAATAATTTTATAAGGAAATAAAACCGATAGTTTTTCCCTTTGATACAAATGTTCATAGTGTCTAGAAATCTCATGTTTTCATATTTATTTTCACTTTAAAAAATTTCAGGTAGAAGACAGCTCCAATCCAGCATTTCTGGGACATAAGTAGAGGGAAAAGATTACTCTAAAGGTCATGAAGAAAGGAAAAACCTGTCCTCTTAATATGTCCTTGGAGAATCAGCTTAACAACTTACACTGGTTTCTTAGAAGACTGGTACCAAGCTGTTTAAAAAGAAGGGCCATATTTCCAAGATTCTATTTTCTTCTCATCTAAAAATATCTTGGAATGTGATAGTCTTGAAACCTCTTTGGAACTTGGCTTTCCTGAATGGTGTTTCAAAATAAATTCAGTTGTTTTATTATGGAAGGTTTGGTTAGGCTTTTATCTCGCACATTATTTTAGACACTGACAATGAATCCAAAAATTCAAAACATAAGCAAATAATTCAAAATTATCCTTCAAAAGCTACAAATGAGGCAGTATTTGTAGTGAAAAGAATATCAAACTGGAAGAGGATAAAGCTATATTTCTGGACTTGTCACCAATGTCTGTGACAATTCATTTTGATTCATTGAGGTCCAGTTCTCTGATCTGAAAAATAAAGAGGCTGAGTGTGCTATTTTCTAAGTTTCTTTGCAAATTTAAAAAGAAGTCTGTGAAATGTCATGGGTTAAATAGCCTTGGTATTGCTGGGACGTATGAATTCTGTGACCAGTGAAAAAATATTAAAATCACTACATTTCAACCGTTTTTCAGTGAGGAGAGATATAAAGAAAATATTGTATAACCCTGAAATTCTTAATATAGGGAATTTTAGTAGTGCAGCAATTACCAAAGCAAAAATTTGAATCTCAGAAAAAAATCAAGCCTCAGATTTTCCTAAATTATCTTAGCAAACTGCCAACAACCAGAAATGTGGTATATTCAAAAAAAAGATTAACTTTAATTCACTGGTTGCCCATTGAAGACAGAATGAAATGTCTACTAATACAGATCCTTCCAAAAGGGCTCATTCCCCAAGGTAGGCCAGATATAGTCTGGGATATTGTCTGGATACTAATTTCAGTGTCTTTCTCCCTGTCGTTCTAGTGAGCATGCATGCGTGCTAACTCGCTTCAGTCGAGTCTGATTCTTGGAGACCCCATGGACTGTAGTCCTCCATGTTCCTCTGTCCATGAGATTCTCCAGATAGGAATATTGGAGTAGGTTGCCATTACCTTCTCCAGGGGATCTTCCTAAGCCAGGGATCGAACACCTATCTCGTAAATCTCCTGCATTGGCAGGTGGGTTCCTTACCACTAGCATCACCTCTCACACACGTGTAATTAAGGAGAAACAGTCTTTCTTTTTTTTCAACCCTTTTAGTTCTGGCCAAATATTGAAAAATATTTAACAAAATATACTTGAAAATTGCAGAAATCATTGATTCCACTTCTCTAAAATATCCAAGCTCTAAATTTTCAGACAATTTCCCAGACAAAATACAGTATCTGGGACGTCTACATGTGAAAGACTGTGTCCATATGTGTCCATATGCTATCATTGTAATATTGATAATATTGTATGATTATACACATATAGAATAGTTACATTTATATGACAGTGTGTATGCACACATATAGAATAGTTATATTTATATGACAGTGTGTATGCGTGTTTAGTTGCTCAGATGTGTCTGACTATTTGCGACCCCATGGACTGTACCCCGCAGACTCCACTGTCTGTGAGAATTCTCCAGGCAAGAATACTGGAATGGGTTGCCATTCCTTTCTCCAGGGGATCTTCCCACCCTTTGGATGATATGACAGCATCTCCCTCTAGATTGTGAACTCTGGGTGGAAGTAGCATATTTCAGTATAATTCCCCAGGACTTTGGACATGGTGGATGTTCAGAGCATGTCTGCACAATGTCGGATGACTGAAGATTTAAGAATATACCCTGGATTTAAGTCACTTTGATTTAGGATTTTGGTTTTGCTTCTTTTTATTTAAATAAATTATTTCCCCTATGCTTTAGTATTATAAGTAAAGTCAAGTGATTGTATTATCCTAGAATCGTTTGATAATGAAATAATATTTACAAAATTATTTTGTTGTATAATGTTGTATCCAAATAGATTATTATTATTATAATTACCAATATGACATTATACTAAGAGTAAAAGAAATCCCCCAACTCAGCAGTTACTCTACCGATTCTAATGTCACCTGGAATTTCTTTGAAAGATGTAGAACTTTTATTCTTTCTTAAGGCAAGACTGAAATCAAATATAGCTATGAGGAACGTCAAGTGACATGGATATATCCCAACTGCCAACAGATTTTTTTTCAGAGTTGGATAGAGGAAAGAATAACTTGAGCAAGATATGAAATGGGGAAGAGAAGGCTTGTGAGGAGAGGTAAAGCTTCAGCTTTCCCTGTCTAGCCCTCAGGATGTCAGTGCCCTGAATTCTGCTCAGAGGAGTTTTTAAAGTACTTTTTAAATGTTCCAATTTTTCCATAAACTATTTTGCAAGTTCTTTCTCACTCGAGAATAAAAATGGCAACTTAACAGAGGGAGTATACTCTGGAAGTAAAGACTATGGAATAATATATTCTGGTCCATTGCAGTCTGGACTCTAGCACTTACTAGCTGAGTGATGCCGGAGGTATCAGCACTCTGAATCTTGATTCGTAACCAGGATGAAGTTACTGAGTGCATCGTTAGGACTTAACGTTAGCTTTCCACCCACCATATCCACTGCCACACACCTGACAGTATCAACCAAACATGAAACACACTCAAGGAAATAATGAAACTTCCTCATTTGAAGTGGAAAGTGGGGAGCTCAGAAGCCCCAAATCTTTAGTCCAGCTTTTTGTGGGATGTCAGTTTGTACCATACTCAGATGAACAAACTTTTTCTTATGCTGTTTTTGGAAGGAAGCAATTTAGGCAGAGTGAGTTAATGTCCTTCTATTATGAAAACGTTCTCTCCTAATGGAATAATGTTCCTTACAAATATGCTCGGGCTACCCTTGTGGCTCAACTGGTAAAGAATCCGCCTGCAATGCAGGAGACCAAAGTTGGGAAGATCCCCCCGGGGAGAAGGGAAAGGCTATGCACTCCAGTATTAAGGCCTGGAGAATTTCATGAACTGTATAGTCCATGGGGTGGCAAAGAGTCAGACACGACTAAGCTACTTTCATTTTCACAAATCTCTCATCCAACCCAGAGACAATGGTGTACCCTTGTGAATCTCTAGAGAGATTTTAAAAATTAACTTACTCAAGGGTATTGATTTAATTGTTGGAAAGATGTAAAAATGAGTTTGGCTTGATTTTTCAAAATCTCTTATTTTATTGATAAAGTTTTTATTTCCTTTGAATCTACACTGTAATACTTGTTTATAGTACTCCTGCAAATATATTTTATAAATATATCATCAAACTGTTAGCAAGAAGTAAAGGGAAAGGTTTAATTGAAAAAAAAAAGCTGAAAAGATTTGGGTAATATTAAAAGCATAAAGTACAGGACTTTGTAACATAAAGTACAGTGGCTTTTCCTATATTTTGTACCTCATTCTACTTTTGGTTTTCACTCATACCCACTTAAAATCCTGCCTACAGATTTTGACCTTGCAATCACATCCAACATGTCAACATGTCAGGGAAGATTCCCATACTTTTTTTTTTTTTTTTTTGAAGTATAGCTGCCTTACAGTGTTCTGTTAGTTTCCGTTGTACAACAAAACAAATCAGCCATATGTATACATATATCCCCTCCACCTTGGACCTTCCTCCCTCTCCACCACCCATCCTACCTATCTAGGTCTTCCATATTTTAACAGTTCTCCCTTTTTTCTTGAATTTCTGTTTTATTTTTGCAACATAACTTTGCTGTATCCTTAATGTCTAGAACAGTGCCTGGTACTCAGAAAGTTACAGATGTTGAATGCGTGAGTGAATGTCTTGTGTCAAACTGTCTTATATTAACCCCACAGCTTCAGTTCAGTTCAGTTCAGTCGCTCAGTCGTGTCTGACTCTTTGCGACCCCAGGAATCACAGCACACCAAGCCTCCCTGTCCATCACCAACTCCCAGAGTTCACTCAGACTCATTTCCATCGAGTCGGTGATGCCATCCAGCCATCTCATTCTCTGTCATCCCCGTCTCCTCCCTCCCCCAATTCCTCCCAGCATCAGAGTCTTTTCCAGTGAGTCAACTCGTTGCATAAGGTGGCCAAAGTATTGGAGTTTCAGCTTTAGCATCAGTCCTTCCAATGAACACCCAGGATTGATCTCCTTTAGAATGGACTGGTTGGATCTCCTTGCAGTCCAAGGGACTCTCAAGAGTCTTCTCCAGCACCACAGTTCAAAAGCATCAATTCTTTGGCGATCAGCTTTCTTCACAGTCCAACTCTCACGTCCATACATGACCACGGGAAAAACCATAGCCTTGACTAGACAGACCTTGGTTGGCAAAGTCATATCTCTGCTTTTTAATATGCTATCTAAAGAATATTACTTTCATATTACTTTCCTTCCAAGGAGTAAGCGTCTTTTAATTTCCTGGCTGCAATCAGCATCTGCAGTGATTTTGGAGCCCAAAAATATAAAGTCTGACACTATTTCCACTGTTTCCTCATCTATTTCCCATGAAGTGATGGGACCAGATGCCATGATCTTCGTTTTCTGAATGTTGAGCTTCAAACCAAACTTTTCACTCTCCTCTTTCACTTTCATCAAGAGGCTTTTGAGTTCCTCTTCACTTTCTGCCATCAGGGTAGACTTAGATGGATTCAAAAACCAACACAAGACAAAAGATGTCTACAGCCAATGTTTTAAAATAGTTACCTTGGAATTCTATGTTTTATGCTTTCAAAAAAAAAAAAAAAACCAAACACCTGGGGGGAAAATGGTAAGAAATAATATAATCAATAGTGGAGAGATTTCCTCTGCTCTAAATATGCCAGAGTAGGTTGGCCATCATTTATGCTTTGACAGTTCCCTCTTGGTGTTGTGAGGGAAGAAAGACGAGCCAAGCTGGCTTGGGATGATATACCTTGAGTAACTCAGGCATCTTAGGAAGACTTTCCCAGACTCTGCCTTCTGTCCTACTGTATAAGGGCAGTGGGAGTTTAATAATATTTTTAAACACACTTGACAGCCAAAATGGATACCTGGCATATCATTTCATTCTGCCTCAGATTCCAGCTTTTGCCTCATCAATCAAGCTGCCCTAATGTTTTCTTGAACTAAAAGAAAAAAAATTATGGAACTATAAGTACTTCTTCTGGTGTCTTAAAAATTCTTGCATGTTAAAAAAGGATATTGCCACTCAGAGATATAACAAAGAAAAAAGAAGAGAACTGAACTATTATGTGAGCTGATTATAGGTAAGATAATGTTTTCTCCCCTTAGAATGCTACATACTAAGAAGAGGGAATAACGATGATATATTTTATGTATCTTCATATATAAAATATAATGATGTATATAAATGATAATTATAATGCATATACACATACTAGCTCTTGTGTGTCACCGGTAATATAGTAGTGAACAAAATGGCTGAGTCTTCTACTTTTGAAGCAATTGTATTCTATTGTAATTGGGGAAGGCAAAAATAAATAAATGAACAATACAAGTACTTGCAAGTACTATAAGGAAAGTAAAGTTCTATGAAAGATATGATAGAGAATAATGAGAGAATGGTGGTGAGCTGTAGCTTGAGAAATCAGGAAAGATCAATGTGGCACCCCTGAAGTATACGGGAAGTTCTGAAAAGAAAAAAATTACTGCTCGTGATGAAATCAAATGCCTTTCTTCATGATATCTAGCACACAGGATATTTTCCTTGGGAAATTATACTAACTGGGAAATTTCAGAGAGCACTTTGTCCTCTTCTTTCCTCTAGGTGACCCCCGCCCCTCTGCCCCTGCTTTGGCTTATTGTGAAGCTTCCTGCTTGGCTCAGCTCCATCTGCTCTGTTCAGTTCCCAGTAGTTCTCTCTGCTTCAAGGACTCTGAAGTCTACTCATTGCTTGCCCCTTTCTCTTAAGGAAGAATCCTGTGCTTCCTACTCTCCAACCTTGGGGTAAGCTCACAGCTAAGTTCTTGTCTCTCTGGCTTGGTTTGTTCCTGGACCATTCCCTGGTGTCATTTCAGTTTGGCCCAGCCCCTGGGATGCATTTCTGTATGTTCTTCTTCCCAGAGGCAATCTTTATCCAAGAATGCCAGTTACTATGGGGGTGTGTGTGAGAGAGAGAAAGAGAGTTCACTCGGGCCCACAGAGTCTTTCTACACATTACCCATTGGATGTAAGCATTTCCAAATAGTCCAAGGAGCTTCTCAGGTGGCCCAGTGATAAAGAACCCACCTGCTGAGCAGGAGATGCGAAATTTCAATCCCTGGAACAGGAAGATCCCCTGGAGACAGAAATGGCAACCCAGTCCAGTACTCCTATCTGGGAAATCCCATGGACAGAGGAACCTGGTCAGCTACAGTCCATGGGGTCACAAAGAGCCGGATATGATTTAACGACTTAAAAACAACAGTAGAAGCAAATAGTCTAAGGGTCTTAACTGGTATGAGGTGACAGGGTGCTGTTTTCCAACAAGGAATAACAGAAAAAAGGAAGCACTTTTTTCTGAATGAGAACAGGATCCATCCTCTGAGCCAATACTTCAAACCCAGCATTCTTTTCAATTCCTTTGTTTCCAAGTCTATGTGAGATAAATTACCAGTTTGGGAAAGCCCAGCAACAAGTTGGAGGGAGTAGATTAAGCTAAAGTGATGTTAAAATTTAGTTAGATCTTAGAAAAAAAAAAAAGATATCACTAGTATTTAAACAGAATGTTAGGTAAATAGAAAAAGAAATCTAGGCAAATGTGCAATTGCAATTAGTGGATATATTTAAATTCAGTCTTAGTAATTATCTGTTAAGAATGGGAATCAATAGCTTTTCCAGTGACCTTGAACAAACTGTATAGCTCTTCTTTAAGTTCAAAATTTTCCCAGTCTGTAAACCACAGTTAGTACCATTTTAGTACCATTGACTTCAAAGAAAGAAAGATCTTGATGAATATGTATTATGTGTTGAGACCTACATATTTAAAAAAAAAAAACAAAAACCAGCTACCATATGAGGAAACACTGCATTGTTGACAATTCATGTCTTGGTGTGAGATGGTTAGACAATATCACTGACTCAATAGACATGAATTTGAGCAAACTCCTGGAGATATTGGAGGACAGAGGAGCCTGGCACGCTATAGTCCATGGGGTCACAAAGAGTCAGACACGACTTAGTGACTGAACAACAATAACGTGTCTGTATTTACATAGCGCCTCAAAGAGCTGGAAACTTACACTCCACTTAACCCATAAGGGTCAGCTGAGTTTCTGCTCAATTTCTCCACAACTATTAGCTTGTGTGTTTCCAATATGAGTCTTTTTTCCCTTTCCTAGCCATGTTTCTAATCTCTTCAAATGATTTGGGAGCAGTGGGAGGTGAGCCACATAGCTTGCAAAATGTTAGTTCCCTGACCAGGGATTGAATTTGGGCTCCCAACAGTGGGATCTTGGTGTTCTAATCACTGGGAAACCAGGGAATTCCCTCTTCAGATCATTTTTACTTTATTTTTTTAACCTCACTTATGAATTCAAACCATTCAACTTTAATATCATTAGTAATTTAATATGTTTCTGTCAGACATCAGCTAGTTGTGATGGTAAACAAAAACCCTGTGTTACTAAAATGACACCAAATTTAGTCCCCTTTTTGTGACAACTGGTGATGTAAGAGAGCAGTTGTGAGGGTTTTCCACCACAAAAGGCACAACTGAGGGTAGAATATAACAAATTAGAAAAAAATGGGACAAGACAAGCTTACTATTATATTTTGGGGCTCCCCAAAATATAGACTTGGCAGCTCAACCACCACCACCATCACCACTATTATATTTTACGAAGACCAAGAAATTTAGTCAGAATATCAAAACTGTTTGTTTTGGGATAACCAAACATTTTATTTTTATTTTATTGGCCCCGTGCGGTCAGTGTTGGGTATGGCAATAAAAGTCTGAGTTCCTTGCCAGAAGAAGGTCACTAGATGGTCGAAAGTTAATAATTATAATATCTAGTATTGAATGATGAACTCGGCCATTGTGCTTGGCATCAGAATATTTTTTCAAAAAACTCTGACACAATTCTTGGTTTTAGAGATCTCACACTTTGTTAGGGACAAAGTGTCATTAATTTTAAACCAAAATGAGAAGTGTAAAATGGGCCATAGAGCACGGAAGAGAGTGAACTGGGTGGTATGAAAGAACTCAAAGAAGAAATGACATTTAAATTCAGTTTTTAAACAAGAATTTGATTCTTGGAGAATGAGAAGTTTATCAAAGGGAGAAAATTTTGTATGCAAAAGTGTTTCAGAGTGAGTCATTTTCTGATGCTGGAAAATTGCAAATTGACTAGTGTGATTGGAATAAAATATACTGGTAGTAACAACAGGTGAAAATGGCAAAATATTAAATTTGAAGACAGAACAATGTATATTGAATGACTTGGAAAGGGTTTGAAGTTTACCCTGTAGGCAATTGAGTACAGTTGGGACAGCACTGAATTTTAAGTTGGATGTTAACATGATCAATTTAGGTCAATAGTGAGAACTGGACTCACGTGTTAAATAAAATTCAATCCAGTTTCAGTATTTATGTCTTTCAAATCATTTCAATAGAAGCTATATTTTTCTGTTGTAACAAACAGGTATGCAAGCAGAAATTCCACAAAATATGAATGGATATATAAGTTTTGCTGTTGATTTCTCCATCATCTCTGAGAAGAAATTTGTTATCATTAAAATAAAGTTCACAGTCCCCCAAAATAATATCACATAAAATGAGCTATATGCTGAAAATAGAATTACCTCTAATGTTCAAAATAACATTATCTATTTTCTCTAATTTTCTGGTCATGTTATAATTAATTAATCAGGCTTTTTTAAGCCCTTCTTTTCAAATATGTTTTTTAAAGTCTTGCTTAATTATAATATATATTATATTTATCTAATATATTTACTTAATTTTCTAGTTATTTTTAGCAATAAATTACAAGAGTCTATGTTAGAACTTAAACCCTGAGATTTAAAAAAAATTCCTAAATGATTTTAATGCACTTTTCTACTTTAGTAAATATAGTTAACATGATATTAGTGCTAACAACACACAATTTTGCAGTTAATCAGAGTCAAAACCTAAGTAACAATTTCTTTTTTATATATTGGTAAACTCTGACTGATGCTGAAGCTGAAACTGCAATACTTTGGCCACCTCATGCAACGAGTTGGCTCACTGGAAAAGACTCTGATGCTGGGAAAGGTTGGGGGCGGGAGGAGAAGGGGATGACAGAGAATGAGATGGCTGGATGGCATCACCAACTCTGTGGACATGAGTTTGAGTGAACTCCGGGAGTTGGTGATGGACAGGGAGGCCTGGCGTGCTGTGATTCATGGGGTCGTGGAGAGTCGGACATGACTGAGCGACTGAACTGAACTGAAACTCTGAATGCCGTTGGTATAAAAAAGAGAAATGTTCTCCTCAAGAGATTACAAAAAGCTTTCAAACTTTTTCAAAAAGCTTATTTGTATGAACAACATGTTTGGTTACTTTATTCCTAAATAGAAGGGGGAAAAGTGGAAGCAGTGACAGATTTTATTTTCTTGGGCTCCAAAATCACTGTAGACAGTGACCACAGCCATGAAATTAGAACACGTTTGCTCCTTGGAAGGAAAGCTATGACAAACCTAGACAGCTTATTAAAAAGCAGAGACATCACTTAGCTGACAAAGGTCCGTATAGTCAAAGCTAAGGCTTTTCCAGTAGTCATGTACAGATATGTGAAAGTGAAAGTGTCGGTCACTCAGTCATGTCTTACTCTTCATGACCCCATGGACTGTAGCCCACCTGGCTCCGATGTCCATGGGATTTTCCAGGCCAGAATACTGGAGTGGGTTGCCTTCTCCAGGGGATCTTCCAAAACCACAGATCAAACCTGTGTCTGTTGCTTATCATCTGAGCCACCAAGAAGCCCACAGATGTGATAATTGGATCACAAAGGCTGAGTACCAAAGAATTGATCCTTTTGAATTGTGGTGCTGAAGACTTTTTAGAGTCCCTTGGACTGCAAGGAGATCAAACTAGTCAATCCCAAAGGAAATCAACCCTGAAGATTCACTGGAAGGACTGATGCTGAAGCTCTAATACTTTGGCCATTTGATGCGAAGAGCCAATTCAGGGAAAAGACTCTGATACTGGGAAAGATTGAGGGCAGGGGGGAAAGAGGGTGACAGAGGATGAGATGGTTAGACAGCATCACAGACTCAATGAACATGAATCTGCTCGGAGAGATAGTGAAGGACAGGGAAGCCTGGCATGCTGCAGTCCATGTGGTCACAAAGAGGCGAACACGACTTAGCAACCAAACAACAACAACACAACTCCTAAACAGAAAGTCAAAAGATTGCTTAATAAAGCTTTAAACTAATTTTAATAGTACTGAGCAGAATGCCATCCATATATTAAATTCTAGAGGTACTTCTGGTCAGTGAATAAATGGAGCACTTCAGTTAAACCACTTGTAAACTGATTAAATATACGACCATTATCTATTTTACTGACAACTGTTCACCATTTCCCTGAGGCTTACAACCTGCTGTTGTCAATATTTACTTATTTACTAAGCGTTCACAAAGATTTAAGCACTGAACACACCTAGTGAATTAAGTCTCCCTAACTCTTAGAAGTTCACCATCTGCAGGACATCATTTGGCCTTTCCATACATTAAATATGTCACAGCAAGATATAAAGGCAGTTCCATTTATGTATTCACATATTCTTAGATGTTATTTGTGTGCCCTGCACTATTCTAGGTGCTTTACATATACATATCAAGAAAGGGTGAAGGACTGATAACTAGGATGAATGTGGTGTCTGTCTTCACGGAATACATAATTAGACATGCTATAAATGCTAAGAAAATTAGAAAAATAAAAGTATTGAGGACTTCCATAATTTGACCACTGGATTAAATTTAGAAAGTAAAAAGCATCTTATTTCTCACAGTTTTTTTGTTTTGTTTTGTTTTTTAGTTTTGCCCTTGTTACTTCTTATTTTTTAGGTTTATTGTTGAGATAAAGGCAATCTTTGTTTTTTTCATGTTACCCAAGTAATTCAGTTTGACAAGTCTACTAGTGTGTAACTCAGAATGCTAACCCAAGTCATTCAAAAATATTCCATTTTTGAGAGGACCATGAGATGGGACAGATAAGTGAGGAACTTATATACTGCTGCCCTCCAGAAAACACCTTATAATTATGACTTACAAATTTCAAGCTTTAATATGCAATGAAGGTTACCACAAAGGGAGATAGGAGGCGAGCTGAAAAATATTAGAACTGACAAATTTGAGTAAAATACATGAAGAAATAAAAGGAAACAAGTAAAGTGTTATCTGATTCTTAAGAAAATATTGCAATTTCTTAAACTTGGCTTTGCTGTTATCATAGAAACAATGAGTGATGTGGTATCTTTAATTAAAATTCTATCATCAAGAAATTATAGAAAATACATTTCTAAAAGGAAAGAGAAAAAAAATCAAATCTGAATTCTTTTATTTTGTACGACAACATTTTCCAAATATTATTCATGTTAATTTTTCCACTCCTAAATTTATACATGGCATTCCAACAATCAAAACAGTTTAAAAATGAAATGCATAATGTTTCATCATTTTCATAGAAATCTAAGGAACAAAGTTCACTTGGCTGGCTCTTTTATCAGTTGGAATTTTGATCACCATTAGGACTCAGAGAGGATATAATACAAGAGATGAGGTGAAATTTTTGCCCATATAAAATAGTAATAAAAAATAAAGGTGGAATTATTACTTCTTATCTGCTAAGCTTCATTATCCATCTGTCTTATGTCATTTCCCAACCACATTATCAGTTCCTTGGGTGCTTGTGATACTTAACAATGGTTTAATTACAGTTACCCAGAATAATATGGAGAACAAAATGATTACATACTATAAAGAATGTTTAATTTCCTAGTGTTGGCCACAAAATGAATTTCATCTAAATGCCTTTATTAATTATGATTAGAAGTCTAGTCTGACATCTATAGTCATGGGTGATAATGTACTCCAGTGTGTTAACACTTTATTTTTCTTTCCCATTTTTTTTTTTTGGCCACACTGCCCAGCATGTGAGATCTTAGTTCCCCAATGAGGGATGGAACCCATGCCCCCTGCAGTGAGAGTGTGGAGTCTTAACCACTGAACTGCCAGGGAAGTCCTGTTGGCACTTTCGACTCATTTAATCTGTTGGATAAAATACATGATCAAGAAGGTACAGTCATGAGTAACATGTAGGTTCCCTGCAACTTCCCCACTTTCTCATTACACAACTCTCTTCTCTCCCTTTCCTATTGTAATCTATGACTAATTTATAGCATCTGAAAGCTGACCTCAAAGAAAAAGCTTCCCTTCTGCTATCCTTTGATCACTGTGGCAGCTACAAACTAAAACACTTTGCAGGTCTCTCAGTCTGGGCATCCAGGGATAGACTGTCAGTCAGGTGGTAAGCTTTACTGAGCATCAGTGTGCATGCAGGGCACTGCTCTGGCAGCTGTGGGATGTTACAAAGGTACTGAAGTACCCGCAAAAGCCCTAACCATCGGGGGTCTTAGAGTAAAAGACAGCAATCAATTCCAGGATGAATCTGTGACTGTATAAAGAAGATCTGTTTCTGCTAAAAATTTTCCTGTGATCTTTTCGGCCTCAACTGCTGAGCTTCCACCAGGGTACCGTGAGATTGCCTATGACATAATTTCATAATTCAGCAACCCAGGTTCAGTCCTGCCCAGAGAAGTTAATCATTCTAGGGAGAGAGTAATGAAACAGTTCCTCTTAAAGGGAAAGAATGTCACTGTGTACACAAGAGAAAGGGTATTCTTTTGATAATGGGCAACGACCTTCAATTAACAACACACTTAAGACTTTTTTGCCGTTTAGCAGTTAACTTCATTACCTAATTTGGAGAGCTTTAAAGAAGACATCTTTTTAGATTACTGCGGGGGGTGGAGTATAGTTGCTTTACAATGTTATGTTAATTTCTACTAGGCAACAAATTGAATCAACCACATGTATACACATATCACCTCTTCCTTGGATTTCCTTCCCATTTAGGTTACCACAGAGCACTGAGTAGAGTTCCCTGTTCTATCCAGTCATCTTTCATTAGTTACTTATTTTATATATAATAGTGTACATATGCCATTTACAATCTCCCAATTCATCCCAACCTGCCTCCTTACCCCACAGAAGTCCATATGTTTGTTCTCATTCATCTCTGGCTCTATTTCTGTTTTGCAAATAAGTTCACCTATACTTTATTCATTTTCTCAGTTCAGTTCAGTCGCTCAGTCATGTCTGACTCTTTGTAACCCCATGGGCTGCAGCAATCCAGGCTTCCCTGTCCATCACCAACTCCCGGAGATTGCTCAAACTCGTCCATCGAATCAGTGATGCCATCCAACCATCTCATCCTCTGTCATCCCTTTATCCACCCACCATCAGTCTTTCCCATCATCAGGGTCTTTTCCAATGAGTCAGTTCTTCACATCAGGTGGCCAAAGTATTGGAGTTTCCACTTCAGCATCAGTCCTTCCAATTAATATTCAGGACTGAATTCCTTTAGGATTGACTGGTTTGATCTCCTTGCAGTCAAGGGACTCTTAAGAGTCTTCTCCAACACCACAGTTCAAAAGCATTAATTTTTTGGTACTCAGCCTTCTTTATAGTCTAACTTTCACATCCATACATGACTACTGGAAAACCATGACTTTACTATAGGAATTTTTGTTGGCAAAGTAATATCTCTGCTTTTTAATATGCTGTCTAAGTTGGTCATAGATTTTCTTCCAAGGAGCAAGCATCTTTTAATTTCATGGCTGCAGTCACCATCTGCAGTGATTTTGGAGACCAAGAAGATACAGACTGTCACTGTTTCCATTGTTTCCCCATTCATTTTCTAGCTTATACATATAAATGTTAGTATATGATACTGGCTCTTCTCTTTCTGACTTACTTCACTCTGTATGACAGTCCCTAGGTCCATCCACATCTCTGCAATGACACAATTTAATTCATTTTTATGGCTGAATAATATTTCATTGTATACATGTACCGTATCTTTTCTTTCCATTCATCAGTTGATGGACATCTAGGTTGCATCCATAGCCTGGCTATTGTAAATCAGCTGCAATGAACACTGCAGTGCTTGTATCATTTTCAATTATGGCTTTCTTCAGGTAAATGCCCAAGAATATATGCACTCATCTCACCCATTAGCAAAGTAATGCTCAAAATTTTCCAAGTGAGGCTTCAACAGTATGTGAACTGAGAAATTCTGGATGCTCAAGTTGGATTTAGAAAAGGCAGAGGAACCAGAGATCAAATTGCCAACATCCATTAAATCATAGAAAAAGCAAGAGAATTCCAGAAAACATCTACTTCTGCTTCATTGACTACACTAAAGCCTTTAACTGTGTGGATCACAACAAAAGGTGGAAAATTCTTAGAGATGGTAATACCAGCCCACATTACCTGCCTCCTAAGAAACCTGTATAGAGGTCAAGAAGCAACAGTCAGAACTGGAGATGGAGCAGTGGACTGGTTCCAAATTGGGAAAGGAGTACGTCAAGGCTGTATATTGTCACCTTGCTTATTTAATTTATATGCAGAGTACATCATGTGAAATGCCAGGCTAGATGAAGCACTAGCTGGAATCAAGATTGCTGGGAGAAATATCAATAACCTCAGATATACAGATGACACCACCCTTATGGCAGAAAGCGAGAGGAACTAAAGAGCCTCTTGATAAAAGTGAAAGAGGAGAGTGAAAAAGTTGGCTTAAAACTCAACATTCAAAAAACTAAGATCATGACATCTGGTCCCATCACTTCTTGGCAAATAGATGAGGAAACACGGAAACAGTGAGAGACTTTTTATTTTCTTGGGCTCCAAAATCACTGCAGATGGTGACTGCAGCCATGAAATAAAAAGATGCTTGTTCCTTGGAAGGAAAGCTATGACCAGCCTCAGTTCAGTTCAGTCGCTCAGTCGTGTCCGACTCTTTGCGACCCCATGAATCACAGCACGCCAGGCCTCCCTGTCCATCACCAACTCCCGGAGTTCACTCAAACTCATGTCCATCGAGTCGTGATGCCATCCAGCCATCTCATTCTCTGTCGTCCCCCTCTCCTCCCACCCCCAATCCTTCCCAGCATCAGAGTCTTTTCCAGTGAGTCAACTCGTCGCATGAGGTGGCCAAAGTATTGGAGTTTCAGCTTTAGCATCAGTCCCTCCAATGAACACCCAGGATTGATCTCCTTTAGACCAGCCTAGACAGCATATTAAAAAGCAGAGACATTACTTTGTCAACAAAGATGCCTGTAGTCAAAGCTATGGTTTCTCCAATAGTCGTGTATGCATGTGACTATAGCAAAGGCCGAGTGCCAAAGAGTTAGTGCTTTTGAACTGTGGTGCTGAAGACTCTTAAGAGTCCCTTAGACTGCAAGGAGATCAAAACAGTCAACCCTAAACAAAATCAGTCCTGAGTATTTGTTGGAAGGATTGATGCTAAAGATGAAGCTCCAATACTTTGGCCACCTGATGTGAAGAACTGACTCATTAGAAAAGACCCTGATGCTAGGAAAGATTGAAGGCAGGAGGATAAGGGGATGACAGAGGATGAGATGGTTGGATGGCATCACTGATTTGATGGATACGAGTTTGAGCAATCTCCGGGAGTTGGTGATGGACAGGGAAGCCTGGGTTGCTGCAGTCTATGGAGTTGAAAATAGCCAGACAGGACTAAGTGACTGAACTCAACTAAATGCACAGGAGTGGGCTTACTAGGTCATATGGTAGCTTTTTAAGGAAGCTCCATACTGTTCTCCATAGTAGCTATAGCAGTTTACATTCTCACTTGTTATGTATGTGTGGCATTCCTACATGTGCAGAGATAGACGTGGGTTAAAGGGGATAATGACTACAGAGCATCAGCTTTCTTTTTGAGGTGATGAAAATGTGCCCAATATTAATTGTGGTGCTACAAGTCTATGAATGTACTAAAAGTCATTAAACTGTGATCTTTTAATGGATGAAGGTGTACTGTGAGTAAATTATACCTCTAAAAAGTGAATTTTTAAAACTCCTTGTCTGTATCTGTGGTCTTATTGTCAAATAATAATCACAACCAGCATCCTTGCTCTTATATCGATCGATCCCATTTGACTGTTTACAAAATTCAGTTTACTCATTTCCCCTAGCTGACATAAAAGGGAAAAAATGGGCTTTGTATCCTGAGCTTTTAAGAGTCTGAGTCAGATATTACCTAACACACAGGCTTTCATGAAACACAACCTTTTTAATTACCCAGCTGCATTCAATTATCCAAAATGCAGACCAAACACAGGGTTGTTCTCACCATTCTCTGCCTTGGATGGGTACCCCTTTAGCTCTGTCTGTGCATGTGGACTATTGAAGTTGTTTCTTTTTCCTTCATCCTACCTCCAAAATAGTTGTCAAACAGACTGTGCTGAAACTCATTACATTAGCAGAGTGTGACTGAGTTGTTTTCAATGAATCACTGTGCCACAAATCCTTTTTCTTTTAACCCATTGTAACTACATAAAAGATGCTTTCAAATATATTATATTATTCCTAAGTAAGTCAGAGAAAATGCATGTGTTTTATGATTCACTTGCTTTCATCCTTTCCCAAATGCAAAAAAAAAAAAATCCTAGGTTGTGAAAGAGGTATATGTAAAACAATAACAAAGCAAAATCAAACCAAAGTAACTTAAAAGTATACAGTAATTCTGAAGAGAAATAAAAAGATGCCAGGTACATATGGCTCTTGGCTACCACAGCTTGAAGACAGAACTTTGTGAAGCTAAATCATGGTTGTCATTTATCCAAACCAGCTCCCTGCCCCAGATTCCCTTCTGGAGTTTGTTTGGTTCTAAGGCAAACCCCAAGATACTTTTTAAATATGAGAAACTGATTCTTTAAGTTCATTTTTATGCTTTTTTTAAAAATTAATTTTTATTGGAGTATAGTTACTTTACAATGTTGCATTAGTTTCCATGAAAGTGTTAGTCGATCAGTTCTGACTCTTTGCAATCCCATGGACTGTACCCTGCTAGGCTCCTCTGTCCATGGATTCTTCCCCTCCAGACAAGAATACTTGAGTGGGTTACCATTTCCTTCTCCTGGAGATCTTTCTGACCCAGGGACTGAACCCGAGTCTCCTGCATGCAGGCAAATTCTTTACTGCATGAACAACCAGGAAAGTTTCTATTGTACAGCAAACTGAATCAGCTATATGTATACATGGGACATCCTTGGTGGTTCAGTGGTAAAGAATATGCCTGCATTGCAGGAGATGTGAGTTCAATATCTGGGTTGGGAAGATCCCCAAGAGAAGGAAATGGCAACTCACTCTAGTATCCTTGCCTGGGAAATCCTAAGGACAGAGGAGCCTGGTGGGCTACAGTCCATGGGGTCACAAGAGTCAGACACGACTTGGTGAGTAACCAACAAAATACATATACACATATCTTCTCTTTTTTTGGAATCCCTTCCCATTCAGGTAATCACAAAGCACAAGTAGAGGTCCCTGAGCCACAGAGTAGGTTCTCATTAGTTATCTATTTTCTACATAGTATCAGTAGTGTACATATGGATAAGGAAGTTCATTTTAAGTAGTAGTTATTTCCGGCTTGAAAGAAATTCTAAAGTTAAAGCCAACTCAAGTCCAATTCGAGGCTGTAAATTAATCCAGATTATGCTTCAAATGTTCAATAAAGAAAACAGGGTGATCAAAGAGACAGCTCAGTCTAGACCTTCATGCTTGAAAAGGGTGCTCCTTAATTCACATGAAAGCCCAGACTTTCAAATTTAGGATTAATCTTTTTCTGAAAGCAGCAGGGATCATTTTGCTTTATTTATTTTTAATTGGAGTATAATTGACACATAACTTTATATTAGTTTCAGATGGATAACATAAATAATTCAATATTTGCATATATTTCAAAATGATCACCACAATGCCTGGTTAACATCTGTCACCATACATAGATACCATTTTTTTCCCTTATGAAAAGAACTTTTTTAAGATCTTCTCTCGGCAACTTTCAAATATGCAATACAGTATTATGGACTACAGTAGGCAAGAATTGTTAAGAATTATGAAAACTTCATTCATCATTTATGTCTTGGCAATTGATAATATATTGGCCCATTAGTGGTAACTACCTGAATCATCAAATCTCCTTTCTTTCTTACCTGTCTTTCCTCTCCTACCCTCTTAGCATAGATATTCTTTAAGACTCATTATTTAGCCTCTGCTAGTCTAAAGTTCCGGAGAAGGCAATGGCAAGCCACTCCAGTACTCTTGCCTAGAAAATCCCATGGATGGAGGAGCCTGGTAGGCTGCAGTCCGTGGGGTCGCTAAGGGTCGGACACGACTGAGCAACTTCACTTTCACTTTTCACTTTCACACATTGGAGAAGGAAATGGCAACCCATTCCAGGGTTCTTGCCTGGAGAATCCCAGGGACAGGGGAGCCTGGTGGGCTTCCGTCTGTGGGGTCACACAGAGTCGGACACGACTGAAGTGACTTAGCAGCAGCAGAAGCAGCAAAGTTCATCATTGAAACATTCATCTTTCTCATGGATTTACCTAGTTCTTTCATAAATACCAACCAAATCCTTATCTCCAATCAAGTACTGTTATTCAAGTGCCAAGATTCCAAATGCCAGTAAGACACTTGTATCCAGATTTCATAAAAGCATTATGTCCACAACTGAACTATCCATACGTGCCCATCCCCCAAAGAACTTCCCATCCTAACAACTGTGTTTTGTCAGAAGCTATCACCATTTTCTCACTTTCTTGAGGTATAAGAAGAGTCATTTTGAAACATCATTTTCCTTCATTTTCTGTACTCCATTTAGTCACTAAGACTTAGTTAATTTTCCTTTAAATTACTTCATTATTTGCATAATCCTTTATATATTTACACTGTCATTTTCAAAGCACAACACTAATAAACTTTTTCCTGGTTTACTATAACAGGTCCCTGGCTGATCTCCCTGATTTCAGAGTTGGCCTCTTCAAATTAATGTCCAGCATCACTGTCAGATAATTTCCCTTAATTATTGCATAGACAAGGTAGCTCCAGGTTCAAAAGTTTTGCTGGCTCACTGTTATGTGATCATTTGTCTGGTGCCATTCTATATTTAAAAGTCAAAAATCTTTACCGGAGGTCATTTTAAAGCCTCAGTTCCTCCATACACTCTGCTTTGATTAAAATTTTCATTAACACATTCTTCTGAATTACTCAGAACATAGGGTTTATATAACATAAATTATTAATTGATTACAAAAAGTTTTATTTTGTCAATATTTTTTTTTGAGTGTTAGTTGAGATTCTTGAATGTAGGAATTAAGTCCTGCATAGTTTAATGATAATGATGAGGATGGTTTAATGAGGATGACACTGATTTTCGCAGATCACTCACAGTAACACAGCACAATTATATTAGAATATAAACCAATCACTCCTGGAAGAAAAGAGAAAGAAGTTCTTCCAAAGAATTACAAGATCCAAATTTGTAAAGATAAGACACACAACAAGTGCCACTGGGAGCAGGGCTGAAGGGCAGAAAAGGGGCTTCTGGGAAGCGGATTCTGTCCAAATCAAAGATCAAGGAAGTTCCTTCCAAGCAATTTGGCAGATTCTAGAAGCAAAATAAATGCTTGAGAAATAGGAATGTTGGTAGTTACATAAGAGAGATAAGCATTCACAACCTATGAGACCAGAGTTTGGGATTGTGGGTTTGTAGACTGGGGAGTGGGATCAAGCAACTAAAAGTGGAAACTAATCAAACAGACTGTGCAATCCCTTAGGTAAAACAAGGGGGTCACAGCCTGGTGGGCTAAACTCTTCCTCTACAGAGGATGGGATGGTTAGATCGCATCACCAATTCAACGGACATGAATTTGAGCAAACTCCAAGAGGCAGTGGAGGACAGAGGACCCTGGCATGCTGCAGTCCATGAGGTCACAAATAGTTGGACAGGACTTAGCGACTGAAAAACAACAGAGGACAGTTTTTATGAGAAAGCTTCTAAGAAGAAGGATTTCCCATACGTGTTCTAGGTTCTTTCCTCTTGGTCAAAGCATGAAGTGAGAAATTCTGATGGTGGGTGCTAACCCATTGGCTCATGTTTTTCAATTAAGATAGCTAATCTAAAGTAAATCCATACATGTCAGAAATGTGGCATCTTTTTTATTTCTTCTCTTTCCTGGAACAATAGCAGGCAGTGACCTGGGCAAGTGTCTCGTCTGAAGACTGTTCCATGGAACATGTCTGGACCAGAGAGGGAGTGTCATAGGAAGGGGATATAGAGAAATCACAGTTCATTTCACTCTTGTGCCAAGCCAATTTTTCCAGCATCAACAATGAGTGTAGAAATACTGTGTAGGAGAAAAATACCTGTCATCTGTTCAGAGATGGTTTTTCTGTCCCTGGATAAGATAGGATAAAATGTTCAAAATTAGTTTACTATCTCAAATCAGAAAAAGAAGTTTTTCTTAGTAGAAACTGGAGGATTGGACATATTCTTGACATAAGTCTGATAATATAGAAATCAGATCTGTATGCTAAGGCTTTGCAGTGGTCAGCAAACCATAGGTTTGAGGAACCTTGTCAAGAAACCTGGTTATATTTTACCTAGCAATAAGAGATATGCTGAATGGCATCTTCCTAGGCATATTTTATTAAAACAATGCCAATGCCACCAAAAAAAATGCAAAATGAAACAAACAAAAAAAAACCCTTCTATCATTTACCTAAGGACAAGTTTTGGTTGTTATTCTATATGGAATGAAGATTTACTAATACCTGAAGTAATAGGGCTAAATAGTGATTACTTAAAGGCAAGTCTTCTAATGGCTGGTTATCTGCTGTATTATATTTTAATACAAGATAAAATGTGGTTAAGATATAAATTGCTTACTTTCCCTGGAAGATATATCTATGTTTTGAAGAAGACAATGAATAAAGCCTTTAGAAACATGAAAGATATCATACATACACTATTTTTAAGATAAAGCCATATTCATTCATTCCACAAAATCTTATGTTCAATCACTGTTCAAAGCAGTGAGAATATAATGATGAACCAGACTAAGTTCCTGCTCTTAAAGAAATGACAAGAGAATTGAATATTGCCAGGAGCATGTTTGAGCTCTCTTTGTCTATCATTTCTGCTCCTCTCTGTGTGCTACCTTTGTTTAATTAGGATTGCTTTCTTTACACTGTGAAAGCATAGTTGCCTACAGTTCTTGGGTGTCCAGCTTTTCACGCTTAAAAAAAAACCTGATTATTTTTTTCAATTTTTCCATTTTTCCCAGATATCCATTTCCTATGCAGTATATAGTGATTGAAATATGTGTCTAAACTTATAAAAAGGTCACAGCCTTCTTTGAAAACTATAGTCATAGTGAAAGGAAGAACACTTCCTGAAGAAGTGTCAGTAGAGTACACAAAAGACCGAACAGTATACAGCAAAGAGCATCTGATTAATTCTTGAAATACACAATTTGCATCATCAGGTGGTATAGGAAACAAAAGAAATGATCAGGGGAAAAGGAAGCTCAAAAAGTCTCAAAAAGCCACAGTTATACAACTCAAAATATTGAGTAGATGTTTCAGCTTCTGTCCAGGGAAGATAAGCCAGAATGCAGAACTTGTGTCAAGTAAATGAACTGCCTGTTAGGTCAAAATAAAACACTTGTCAAAGAGAAGATATTCCTAAGTTTCTATAACACATCAGCTATGATGCTCAAATCAAAATTTTAAAATGTTACATATGAAAAGAAACAGAAAGATACGACTTGGGAAAAACAATAAAAGACAATAGAAGCTGATGTCTGGATGACTCAGATGTTGAACTTAATTTACAAAAAAGACTCAAAAGAACCTACTGTAAATATGTTCCTAGCTTTAAAGTAAAGTCAGTTCAGTTCAGTTCAGTCGCTCAGTCGTGTCCGACTCTTTGCGACCCCATGAATCACGGCACACCAGGCCTCCCTGTCCATCACCAACTCCCGGAGTTCACTCAAACTCATGTCCATAGAGCTGGTGATGCCATCCAGCTATCTCATTCTCTGTCATCCCTGTCTCCTCCCTCCCCCAATTCCTCCCAGCATCAGAGTCTTTTCCAGTGAGTCAACTCGTCGCATGAGGTGGCCAAAATATTGGAGTTTCAGTTTTAGCATCAGTCCTTCCAATGAACACCCAGGATTGATCTCCTCTAGAATGGACCGGTTGGATCTCCTTGCAGTCCAAGGGACTCTCAAGTCTTCTCCAGCACCACAGTTCAAAAGCATCAATTCTTCGGCAATTAGCTTTCTTCACAGTCCAACTCTCACATTCATACATGACCACAGGAAAAACCATAGCCTTGACTAGACGGACCTTGGTTGGCAAAGTAATGTCTCTGCTTTTTAATATGCTATCTAGGTTGGTCATAACTTTCTTTCCAAGGAGTAAGCATCTTTTAATTTCCTGGCTGCAATCAGCATCTGCAGTGATTTTGGAGCCCCCCAAAATAAAGTCTGACACTGCTTCCACTGTTTCCCCATCTATTTCCCATGAAGTGATGGGACCAGATGCCACGATCTTTGTTTTCTGAATGTTGAGCTTCAAGCCAACCTTTTCACTCTCCTCTTTCACTTTCATCAAGAGGCTTTTGAGTTCCTCTTCACTTTCTGCCATAAGGGTGGTGTCATCTGCATATCTGAGGTTATTGATAGTTCTCCCAGCAATCTTGATTCCAGCTTGTGCTTCTTCCAGCCCAGCGTTCCTCATGATGTACTCTGCATATAAGTTAAATAAGCAGGGTGACAATACACAACCTTGACGTACTCCTTTTCCTATTTGGAACCAGTCTGTTGTTCCATGACCAGTTCTAACTGTAGCTTCCTGACCTGCATACAGGTTTCTCAAGAGGCAGGTCAGGTGGTCTGGTATTCCCATCTCTTTCAGAATGTTCCACAGTTTATTGTGATCCACACAGTCAAAGGCTTTGGCATAGTCAATGAAGCAGATAGATGTTTTCCTGGAGCTTTCTTGCTTTCTCCATGATCCAGCGGATGTTGGCAATTTGATCTCTGGTGCCTCTGCCTTTTCTAAAACCTGTTTGAACATCTGGAATTTCACGGTTCACATATTGCTGAAGCCTGGCTTGGAGAATTTTGAGCATGACTTTACTAGCGTGTGAGATGAGTCATTGTGCGGTAGTTTGAGAATTCTTTGGCATTGCCTTTTTTGGGATTGGAATGAAGACCAACCTTTTCCAGTCTTGTGGCCACTGCTGAGTTTTCCAAATTTGCTGGCATATTGAGTGTAGCACTTTCACGGCATCATCTTTCAGGATTAGAATTGATGCTTTTGAACTGTGGTGTTGGAGAAGACTTTTGAGAGTCCCTTGTACCACAAGGAGATCCAACCAGTCCATTCTAAGGAAGATCTATCCTGGGTGTTCATTGGAAGGACTGATGCTAAGGCTGAAACTGCAATACTTTGGCCACCTCATGCAATGGGTTGACTCACTGGAAAAGACTCTGATGCTGGGAAAGGTTGGGGGCGGGAGGAGAAGGGGACCACCGAGAATGAGATGGCTGGATGGCATCACCGACTCTGTGGACATGAGTTTGAGTGACCTCCGGGAGTTGGTGATGGACAGGGAGGCCTGGCGTGCTGTGATTCATGGGGTCGCGGAGAGTTGGACACGACTGAGCGACTGAACTGAACTGAACTGAACTGAACTGAATGGGAATTCCATCACCTCCACTAGCTTTGTTCATAGTGATGTTCTCTAAGGCCCACTTGACTTCACATTCCAATATGTCTGGCTCCAGGTGAGTAATCATGCCATCGCTATTTTCTTGGTCTTGAAGATCTTTTTTGTATAGTTCTTTTGTGTATTCTTGCTTTAAAGTAAAAGATGGTCATAATAAATAAATAGATAATCCTAGCAAAGAAATAGAAACTAAAACAAGCTAAATAAAAATTCCAGAACTGAAAGGCATAAAATATCTGAAATGTAAAATTCCCTGGATTGGATTTAAAGCACATCAGAGATTCCAGAAGAAAGAGACCAAAGAAATAGGCCAAAGATCAACAAGGAAATAGAAGACTTCAGCAGTGTTATAAACCAACTAGACCTAACATATATCTATAATACAGAAAATACATTTTTTTCATGGAGCATTCTCTAGGAGGGACCTTATTTTAGGCCATAAAATAAGTATCAATAAGTTAAGAAATTAAACCATGCAAAGCATATCTGCTGACCATAAAGAATGAAATTAGAAATCAGCAACAGAAGGAAAATTTAGGAAATTCAGAAACATGCAGAAATTAAATGACACACTCCTAAATCATTAAAAGGTGAAAGAAGAACTCCCAAGGGGAATTAGAAAATACATAGAGATGAATAAAAGCAAAAATATTGGCAAAACATAGAAAATCTTTTAGGATGTAGCAAAAGCAGTCCTGTGTGTGAAATTTGCAGCTATAGACACGTGCATGTAAAAAGGACAATGTAAAATGAATGACCTAGCCACTCCAGTACTCTTGCTTGGAAAATCTCATGGACGGAGGAGCCTAGTAGGCTGCTGTTTATGGGGTCGCACTGAGTCGGACATGACTGAAGAAACTTAGTAGCAGCAGCAGCAGCCTTTTAACTTAAAAAACTAGGAAAAGAAAAGTAAACTCAATATAAAGTGGCAGGAGGGAAATTATGACAAAGGCTAGAGTAAAAATAAGTGTTATAAAATGGATGGTAGAAAAACAAAGCCACAGTTGCATCTTCAAAATGATTGACAAAATAGGCTATCTTTTAGTTAGATTGAAAAAAGGATAGGAGAAAATTACTAAAATTAGGGGGGAAAAAAGGGCATCACAACGACCCGACAGAAAAAATAAGAATTACAAGGGAATACTATAAACAATAGTGTGCTAATAAATTCAATAACCTAAGTAGCTAAAATGATACCACCTAGGTAGAAAGATACAAACTACCCAAACTAAATAAAAAAGAATTTAAATTCTGAATAAGTCTCTATAGCAAGCAAAGCAATTACATTTTTTAGTGCAAAAATCTTCCCACAAAGAAAAGCCCAGATTCAGATGGTTTCACTACTGAGTTTTACCTAGCATTTCAAGAAGATTTATTGAAACATTCCCACTGTATCCCTCCCAACACACACACGTGCAAAACGAGAAGAAACAGAAGCATAAGGAGGAGGAGGAGGAAGAGAAGAAGCAAAGGGGGGCAGAACGCCAGGATCAGATGGAGACCAAAACCAGATTAAGGCACCACAAGGAGGAAAAAATTCAGGTTTATGTTCCTATGAACATAGACTCAAATGTCCTGAACAAAACATCAATTTCAAATTGAATGAATCCATGTTATGCATCCTAAGTCACATCAGTAGAGTCTGATTGTTTGTAACCCTACTGTAGCCCACCAAGTTCATTTATCCATGGGATTCTCCAGGCAAGAATACTGGAGAGGGTTGTCAGGCCCTCCTCCAGGAGATCTTCCTGACCCAAGAATTGAACCCCCATCTCTTAAGTCTCCTGCATTGGCAGACCGGTTCTTTTCCACTAGTGCCACCTGGGAAGCCCAAGCTGAATCCAGTGACGTACAAAAAGGATTATACTTTGTTAGCACATAGAGCTCTTCCAGAAAAGCAAAACTGGAGCAATACCAGAAAATCTTTTATATATTCAGTTCAGTTCAGTTCAGTCACTCAGTCGTGTCTGACTCTCCGCGACCCCATGAATCACAGCACGCCAGGCCTCCCTATCCATCACCAACTCCCGGAGTACACTCAAACTCATGTCCACAGAGTCGGTGATGCCATCCAGCCATCTCATTCTCTGTCATTCCCTTCTCCTCCCGCCCCCAACCTTTCCCAGCATCAGAGTCTTTTCCAGTGAGTCAACCCGTCGCATGGGGTGTCCAAAGTATTGCAGTTTCAGCCTTAGCATCAGTCCTTCCAATGAACACCCAGGATTGATCTCCTCTAGAATGGACTGGTTGGATCTCCTTGCAGTATAAGGGACTCTCAAGAGTCTTCTCCAACACCACAGTTCAAAAACATCAATTCTTCGGCGATCAGCTTTCTTCACAGTCCAACTCTCACATCCATACATGACCATGGGAAAAACCATTGCCTTGACTAGATGGACCTTGGTTGGCAAAGTAATGTCTCTGCTTTTTAATATGCTATCTAGGTTGGTCATAACTTTCCTTCCAAGGAGCAAGCGTCTTTTAATTTCATGGCTGCAATCAGCATCTGCAGTGATTTTGGAGCCCAAAAAAATAAAGTCTGATACTGTTTCCACTGTTTTTCCATCTATTTCCCATGAAGTGATGGGACCAGATGCCATGATCTTTGTTTTCTGAATGTTGAGCTTCAAGCCAACCTTTATTACAGCATATCAATAGAACAAAGGGCAAAAACCCTTCTGTGTCTCAATAGACACAGAAAGAGTATTTGACAAAATCCAACACCCTTCTTTGATAAAATTACTCAACAGATGAGAAGCACAATTTCCTCACTTAGTAAAGAGTATCTCTGATAAATCCAAGCTTAGTATCACATTCAAATGTGAAAGACTGAAAGTCATAAAGTTATAAAATTGTTGACTTTCACAGTGAATAGATGAAGACTCCCAACAAAGTGATGAGTAGAGGGTTGTTCTAATTTTGTTGTTTGTTTTTCAAGAGTCAGAGGGGTTAGGAGCAAAGAAATCTATTTTAATATCTAGCAAAGTTTCAATTAAGAACCATATGGAAGTTATTTTTCAATAGGAAATATTAGATGACAGAAGCTTTGCTATGTGAATAACTCCTTATACATTTTAATAGATTAACATCAAACGTTCTTTTTGTTTTGATCAAAACTGTATTTGAAATTCTTTCAGGATTCATGAAACAAATTTAGTAAATATGTGTCACAGGGAAAACTTCTCAACTTTAACATCTACTCTCAAGTTTTAGGTTTTGGAGGCTAAATTATTCATTTCCTCCCTTTAGTTTTGAATGAAGGGTAAAAAACATATATACTGACTTATTTACTTAAATCGGCTCTCAATTATCACTGCAGAATTTGACACTGTCACTTTGAGGGGCCACTGATTCATTGGTACTAAAGTAAGAAGTTAGAAATAGTAGAAATAGCTTGTATTCTCTGTTCAGAAGCATTTTTAAATTGCCATGCCATTTAATGTCTTCCTTCAAGAAATTTTAAAATAAATTCTCTCTTTCCAGGTCCCTAGGTTATGTGTCTTAAAAGTGGTGATGCAATATTTCTCAAAGTAAAATTAGTAACATATAGAAAAGATCATGGCATCTGGTCCCATCACTTCATCGGAAATAGATGGGGAAACAGTGGAAACAGTGTCAGACTTTATTTTGGGGACTCCAAAATCACTGCAGATGCTGATTGCAGCCAGGAAATTAAAAGACGCTTACTCCTTGGAAGGAAAGTTATGACCAACCTAGATAGCATATTAAAAAGCAGAGACATTACTTTGCCAACAAAGGTCTGTCTAGTCAAGGCTATGGTTTTTCCAGTGGTCATGTATGGAATGAGAGTTGGACTGTGAAGAAAGCTGATCACCGAAGAATCGATGCTTTTGAACTGTGGTGCTGGAGAAGACTCTTGAGAGTCCTTTGGACTGCAAGGAGATCCAACCAGTCCATTCTAAAGGAGATCAATCTTAGGTGTTCATTGGAAAGACTGATGCTAAAGCTGAAACTCCAATACTTTGGCCACCTCATGCAAAGAGTTGATTCACTGGAAAAGACTCTGATGCTGGGAGGGATTGGGGGCAGGAGAAGAAGGGGACGACAGAGAATGAGATGGCTGGATGGCATCACCGACTCTGTGGACATGAGTTTGAGTGAACTCCGGGAGTTGGTGATGGACAGGGAGGCCTGGCATGCTGTAGTTCATGGGGTCGCAGAGAGTCGGACATGACTGAGCGACTGAACTGAACTGAACTGAGAAAAGTATGAACTCTCCAAAGTAACTAATGTAGTAAAACTACAAAAGTTCACATTTTCTTATTTTAATTTTTTCAAAAAAATTTAACTTCTTTTACTTTAGTGCAAAGACCACATTAGAATAACTAAAGTGGTGTGAAAGTGTTAGTCACTCAGTCACGTCCAGCTCTTTGCAACCGTGTGTACTCTATCCTACCAGTCTTCTCATCCATGGAATTCTCCAGGCAAGAATATCGGAGTGGGTTGCCATTCCCTTACCCAGGAGATCTTGCTGATCCTAGGTTTGAACCCAGGTTTCCGCATTGCAGGCAGATTCTTTACCTTCTGAGCTACCATGTTAACTCAAAATAACTAAAAGCCAGAAAAAAAACTACCTATAGCTCCATCACCTAATGAAATCAGTGTCTTTATTTAAGGTGTGCCTCAATCGTGCCTGCATACAAATTCTATTTTTACTTGCATATGGAATACTCCAGGTAGAATGTTATTCTATACATATAATATTATGCATGCATTGCTGTTCTGACACAGCACTTTTTCTTGTCTTTTTCTCTCCTTTTTTTCCCACTCTCCAGCTTCCTATTCAAGATGCTTAATGTAACAAATTGACATATACAGTTGGCCCTCCGTATCCACAGTTTCCACAACCCTGGATAAGGAGAACTGACTGTACTGTGCCATTTTATGAAAGACCTTTCAGCATCTGCAGATTTGGGGGTCCTGGAAACAATGCCCCAGGGATAACTAGGACCAGCTGTATCCTTTTGTATCTGCATGCTTAACAGTGTATACAAATATACATGATCAAAGATCTATCCGAATCATAATTGCGTTGCTCGGTAAATGGAGCATAAAACTGATACACCATAACCTGAATGTTCTATTAATTTAGTCGTATACATTTAATTTAAATGGGCTTCCCTGGTGGCTCAGTGTTAAAGAATCTGCCTGCCAATGCAGCCAAGGAAGGAGACCTGGGTTCAGTCCCTGGGTCAGGAAGATCTCCTGGAGAAGGAAATAGCAACCCACTCCAGTATTCTTGCCTAGGAAATCCCGTGGACAGAGGAGCCTGACTGGCTACAATCCATGGAATTTGCAAAAGAATCAGACACAACTTAGCAACTAAACAGCAATAATACATTTAAACACATCATCTGTATTTCTTGGAGTATAAGCCAGATGACATTAAAGTTTCCTATATAAATCATACCAAGATTTCAAGCTTTGGTTTCTTTCAAGTAGATCAAGATTTTGAAGACATTTACTAATCAATTTAGTGTAGAACTTTCCTGTATTTTTGTAATTTTCTTCTCTGATCTTTTCAATGTTCTTGCCCATGCTGAAATGATCAATATATGTTTCCAGTGAATTTCATTTATGGAGTCTTTTCAAAGTTAATTTTTTTTTCATGAAGCAACAATTATCTTATCACAGTTATTTATAATCACTTTCTGTAACATTTTATTAGATGTCAAAATTGCACTAAGTAGCATATGGCACAAAGGAATTTGGTAACAAACATAGCTGACCCTTAGTAAGAAAAGGTAGGAGCAAAACTGTATGGATAAGTGCATGGAATCAACTTTAGGGAGTAATCCATATGCCTAACGCACATTTTTTACAGAATGGACAACACAGATGAGTAGATGTGTCTTCTAGGTGGAAGATGGTTGAAAGAACTAACATTTGCATGTTTTTTGTCTTTGTTTTGTGTAAGTGAAATTATCCAATATACTTTCATAAGCAGCTTGCTTTTCTCATTTAATGACACAATTGCTATCTGTCCAGAACAATAGCTTAGGTATAATTCATTCTTTTTGATAGCTAAATGATATTTCATAAAGTGGAGTTGTTAAAAATGCAGTCAACCTTCCTTTATTAAAAAGCATTCAGAGTATTTGGAGATTATCTATACATCCTCAGATACTGCTGCATTTATTCCTAAAGGATAAATTCTCTAAAGTTTGTTCTTGTCTGTCAATTTAAGTATTATTATGCAATATTTTAAAACAAGGTCAAGGCTCAAACTGAGTAATTGGAATTCATGTTTTTACACTTGGCAAGATTTTCACCAGTGTGAAATCAACCAGTCCATGGAGCAACTGCTGATAATTTTGAATCCACCTGTATTCAGAAGGTTATCATCTATCTATTAGCTTGAATGGTTTTGTAAGTAAATTTCCCTGGTCCCTGTACTTCTTGCAAATGAAGAGTGCTACACCTAGGACAGCTCTTACTTATTCCTATAATTTCTTTGACCGAAAAATTTGTCCTTGAGTCCAAAGAGAGAATAAATAAAACATTATATTGAGATAGTATGGGGAAACAAGTAGCATTTCAATACATAAAATGTTAGAATAATATAAATCTAAACACATTATTTCCATTTATTGCAAATCAGAACAATATTATGTAAAAATTAGGTCCATTTTTTATTTCCCATGATAATGTGAATTTGAATTTTACTGTTAATATTGGCCAGTGGGCTCTGACATACCAGCATGTGATCTGGTCTCCTTGAACAGCATTAATAAGCCATCTTAAGGAGATTCAAGGCTTGCAAACATCCCACAAAAACTTCAAGGCCACCAGGTTACAAGACTCTTCCCTCTAATGACTCTGATCAGCAGCAATGTGTGAATATCTAATGACATCAGTTGTTGATTCTACAAGTCACACTTCCATGTGCTTCAACATAGAGGAGACCTGATGTAGCAACATGATATTGGCTCTCTTGTTGATGAGTATCATTAGCTGTGAAAGTTTTATAATAAACAGAAACTTTGGGAGTTCAGCTTTGTTGTAGTTTTCTCTTTATTCACTTTAGACATCCCTACTATATAAGCTACAGATGTGGAAGATAATAGAAGCCTGGGGTTATGAAAACATAGCTTACATGTTTTCATTTATTGCAAAAAGAAGTATGCTGTTTAATGAAGTATATCTGTATGTTGACAGTACAGAGAAAGTGTGCTTACCTCAGGGCTTCCCTGGTGGCTTAGATGGTAAAGATCACTTGCAATGCAGGAGACCTGGGGCCAATCCCTGAGTTGGGAAGATCCCGTGGAGGAGGGCATGGCAACCCTCTCCGGTATTCTTGCTTGGAGAATCCCCATGGACAGAGGAGCCTGGAGGGCTACAGTCCTTGGGGTCACAGAGTTGGAAACACCTAAGCAACTAAGTACAGCACAGCAGCATGCATAACGCAAGTTTGGTTTTGCCTCCTACTCGCACAAATCTGGTTTAAGAAAGAATAATGATGAAGTCTGTCTGAAGAATTTTATTAGTGTTTGGCAGACAGAAATCAGCTACTGTGAGTTTGAGTCAATCTTGAAGTATTTACACAGAGAATGGCTGCACAGGTAAAAAGTAAATACAAAGGTGACCAGGTGTCCTTGTATGCTATATTATGATAAAATCTTTATCATGGAAGTCAGCATGAAACTTTACACTTCAGTTCTTGAATTAAAAGAAATGAAGTTTTATATCACCATTCATAAAATCATTTGCTAAGAGAGACCTAACCATAATTTTTATGGCCCAGTATTTCCTGCCTATGGTCTTTATGTTATTTTCCACTCAGGATTTTTGCCAAAACTGCTGGATTCCAAGTCCTTAGTAGATAGAGTAGAGAAGCATTGCAGGAAAATGGGATGTTGCTTGTAGGAACGGTTTCAAAGTCGGTGATATGCTTAACCCACAGATCTCAAAAGCAGAGCCACTCTGATTTGTAGCATTTGCTAATTTCCACAATGTAAATATTCTCATTACAAATGATTTCCAGCGTGATGTCACTAAATGCAGATTTGGGAGAAGATGCTAACAGTTGACTCTCATAAGCTAGCACAAGGGCTTCCTAGGTGGCACTAGTGGAAAAGAACACACTTGTCACTGCAGGAGACATAAGAGACATGTGTTCCACCCCTGGGTCAGGAAGATCCCCTGAAGGAGGGTATGGGAACCCACTCCAGTATTCTAGCCTGGCAGATCTCATGGACAGAGGAGCCTCGTGGGCTACAATCTATGGGGTCACAAAGAGTCAGGCACAACTGAAGCGACTTACTACACCCACACAGTATTCTATGTAATCATGTAAGATGATAGATAGACTATAGAACAGGTAGATATAGACAGAATACAGAATAGACATATGGGCATAATATGGATCTATGGAATATAGAATCAACTTATTCTATCCCTTGATCTTCCATTGAGTCTTTGTGGGAAATCACTCAACTACTCAGCACAGAGTTTACTCAGCAGAGTTTACTTCTTAACCACAGATATTATTTTACACTATGCTTCTTAGAAGATGTTGACTAGCATAAATTATAAGTATGTTTTGAGCAGTAAGTGGTCACTAATACCAGCACAGACTATAGAACAATACTGACAAATAAAACATTCTACACTGATGGAAATGTACTATATGCACAGTTCGACTGAAAATGCAGTTTCTCAATTGAACTAGCCACCAAGAATCTGCCTGCAATGCAGGAGACCCTTGCTCGATTCCTGGGTCAGGAAGATTCTGCTGGAGAAGGGATAGGCTACCCACTCCAGTATTCTTGGGCTTCCTTGTGGCTCAGCTGGTAAAGAATCTGCCTGCAATGCAGGAGACCTGGGTTTGATCCCTGGGTTGGGAAGATCCCCTGGAGAAGGGAAAGGCTATCCACTCCAGTATTCTGGCCTAGAGAATTCCATGAACTGTATAATCCATGAGGTCGCAAAGAGTCTGGCACCACTGAGCGACTTTCACTTTCAGGTTTCCAGTGCTTAATTGCCACTTTATTAAATCTAAATTTAAATAGCCATTTAAACTAGAGGCTCCCGTTTTGGAAGTGTAGATCTAGAAGTTGAACAACCAATGCTTATTCCTTCTTCATCAGCAAAATTAACAATCAGCCAACAATTCTGTCCCATGCAGTGACGAACATGGCATTTTGGAGATAAAAACTGTTCTACAAATCTTTAACACTATGTTTTTTTACTAATAGTGACTAAAATAGAAATTGTGTATGCTTTCACAAGAACCTGATCAATTCACAATTTTCAGTATCATCGTTCATCTTTTTTAGAACATTTCAGTCCTAAAACTCCCCTAAACCAAAATTCAAAATAAAGCTTTCTTAGAAAATATTTATTTCTAGGAAAATCTATTCTAGAAAGTTTAGTTAAGTTGGGAGAAGAAAATACATTATGTTAGCAAATAAATTGTTTGAAACCCACAATGTATGTTTTAATGGCTGATGTGATTTTATAGTGTTTATTAAAATCCAATTTCTAAATGTATGTTCACTGGATTTTTGAGGTAGGAAATGCATATATTTTTCAGGATATAGCTTTTCAAAGAATTTTATTTCCTTTCACAACAGGAGTTTAAAATATAGATGAAAATTTAGCTAGAGGAAGAGAGAGTAGGAAAAATGAGAGTAAATAGGAAAAATGAGTACAATTGTGGCAAATAAGTAAATATTTGAAAGAAAGTCTTACCTCTTCAAGATTCATAAAAACACCTTTGTTTTTCTATCATTAGTTTTAAAATGTATGCTGCTAGTATAGGGCTTCCCTGGTAGCTCATCTGGTAAAGAATCCGCCTGCAATGCAGGAGACCTGGGTTCGATCCCTGGATTGGGAAGATCTCCTGGAGAAGGGAATGAATCCACTCCAGTATTCTTGCCAGGAGAATTCCATGGACAGAGGTGCCTGGCGGGCTACAGTCCATGGGGTCACAGAGTCAAACACTACTGAGTAACTAAGCACAACGCAGCACAGCACAGTAATATAAACATATGAAGAGTTATGTAACACTTAGAAATGTAGTTAGAATCATCTTTGAAGCTGAAAGTTGATACTTTGTTGAGAACCAATTTACCATAATATTCTAAAATTTAATTTCAGCTTAAAAATAGCCTGTGGCTAGCCTAAACTTGGCAAAATAACTTCTCCAACTGTTTCCTAAAATATTTTTGGATCTGATTTAAAGCAAAACAAAATAAAAAACAGCAACAAAAATATCTATAATTCAAAATAATTAACTGAAGCTTTTACAGATATGTTTTTTGTTTGCTGATCTTTCATTATGTGGCATTGATCTCTTGGCAAAACTTTTCAAGCTATCCAAATCATATACTTGGGAAACAATATGCCTTTTGCTTACCTGTCCAAGAAGAGCTTTGAATAAAGCCCTCCTAGCTCTCCAATTAAAATGTCAAAGGTATGCACAAAGCCCTTTGGCTGGTAAAGTCAATGATAATGAAATATAGGGTTAGTTTAATTCATTTTTCTAAAGTGCCAGATGACAAGCTTACATTGAATTCAGTCCAGGTACAAAAGTATAATTGATCTCAGCCCAAACTCTCTGCCAAAAACAAACATGGAATCTGTTGCCACCGGCTTTGTTTGGGTTTCAGGTGAAGGGCCCTTGCCATATGGTATCCTTGGGGCAGGGTTTTTGTTATGGTGGGTGAGTATGGATGTGTGTGTGTGTGTGCTTTTTAATACTGCAAACATCCTTCAGTTGTAAAGCAAACAAAGAAAAAGCAGTCCACTCATTGCTAGAACCTCTATAGACCACCGACTGTTGAGTACTATTAAAGTTACACAGCGCATTAAACAAATAGAAGTTCCTGTTCGAGATAGTACTTCACCAATGAATTCTTTATTTGCCATTGACATCTTGTTTTCTTTTCACCACCAAATGTCTCTGCATTTATAATTAATGTATTGACACTGTATTATTAATATAAAATTCAAGATATTTTGCAGTAGACCAGTGTACTTATTCCAAGTGTTGCACCCCAAATGTTTATTAAAGATCATTTGCCTGTGATAGTAGAGTACTTTGGTTTGATGTAAAAAATACCTGATTTAAAAATAGCAAGTCACTTGGACTGAATAACAAGTAAATAGATACTTATGGAAGAATCTATTAAATAATTAAAATTTAAGTATCCCAGTATGATTAATATATTTAGTAGTATACCCAATAGATACAAAAAATTTAACAAATTTCTTCTAAGTACTCAATTAAGTCATTATCAAGAGCCTGTCAAGTTTAAGCATTGTAGAAGGAGAAGAGGGCATCAGAGGATGAGATGGCTGGATAGCGTCACTGATGCAATGGACATGAACCTGGGCAATCTCGGGGAATGGTGAGGGACAGAAAGGCTGGGCATGCTGCAGTCCATGGGGTATCAAAAAGTCAGACACGACAGGGTGACTGAACAATAACAAAGGCCTTACAGGAAAGATAGACATAAAACAAAAACTCCACACTAAAAATACAGAGTTTTCTTGTCTAATAGAAATACATATGAAACAACAGTGAATATTATAGGCACAACATAATCACAAGTATAAATAATAGAATAGGATTTAAAGCACAAGGATATAAATAAGTCCTGGAAGTGTCCATAAGGAAGTAGGATTTAATGCAATTTTAAGAACTGAATAGATTTTACATAGAAGGACTCAGATATGGGACATTACCTCATATATAAGTAATAGCATGAAGAAAAACAAGGAGATGAGAAGGAACATGCTAGTTTACTGGTAAGTATGAACATAGGCAGAAGTAGCCTGGAAAGCTCTATGGGACACAGTTAGACATCTGCATTAGCAGGATTTGTTAGAGCCTGATTTCAAGGCACTTAGGTTTGATGTGGTAAGAAAGTGTTTTCAGTGAGGTCTGGGATTAGAGATGAGAGCATTCGAGGCCTCTGAAGTTATCTGGTTAGACAAGGAAGGTGGTTCCCTAGGAAAACTCCACATTAGCCTATTTTATATATGGAAAGACTTTGTTAGATTTTGATGGCTAAATTGCATAGGTTTGGTGGCTAAATTAATTTAGAAAAGTTTAGCTAGACAATTGCAAACTTCTAGCTCCTTCAACCAATCATAGGATAAATTTGGTACAATGTAAACACCTGCAATACATTTATAGTGCAATGATTTTATCTTCTTGACATTGTGAGTCTTAGTAAGTTATTTACAAAGGAAAAAAATTAGAAACCTTGACTTTAGTTTGTACCTCCACTTTTGCTATACTATATTTGCAACATAACCAAAAAACATGTCCCAAAATAACAAATTAAATTAGTCGATCCTGCTGACCCTATGGAGGAAATATAGTAATTTGGGTGTTAAGTTGCTTCTGTTCAACATTTTAAAAGGATAAACTTCTCAATATAATTACAATAAGAGTTTCCTCTTGTCATTTTTGCACTCTCTGTGAGTTCAAAAACTAATTTAAAATTTTTTTTTCATAGGTAGTAGCTTCATCTTTGTCTTTTTTTCCCTGGGCCTTCATACATCTCAGTTCAATTAAGTTCAGTCGCTCAGTCGTGTCCGACTCTTTGCGACCCCATGAATCACAGCATGCCAGGCCTCCCTGTCCATCACCAGCTCCTGGAGTTCACTCAAACTCATGTCCATCCAGTTGGTGATGCCATCCAGCCATCTCATTCTCTGTCGTCCCCTTCTCCTCCCGCCCCCAACCTTTCCCAGCATCAGAGTCTTTTCCAGTGAGACAACTCTTCGCTTGAGGTGGCCAAAGTATTGGAGTTTCAGCTTTAGCATCAGTCCTTCCAATGAACACCCAGGACTGAACTCCTTTAGGATGGACTGGTTGGATCTCCTTGCAGTCCAAGGGACTCTCAAGAGTCTTCTCCAACACCACAGTTCAAAAGCATCAATTCTTCGGCACTCAGTTTTCTTCACAGTCCAACTCTCACATCCATACATGACCACGGGAAAAACCATAGCCTTGACTAGACGGACCTTTGTTGGCAAAGTAGTCTCTGCTTTTTAATATGCTATCTAGGTTGGTCATAACTTTCCTTCCAAGGAGTAAGCGTCTTTTAATTTCATGTCTTCGATCAGCATCTGCAGTGGTTTTGGAGCCCCCAGAAAATAAAGTCTGACACTGTTTCCACTGTTTCTCCATCTATTTCCCATGAAGTGATGGGACAGGATGCCATGATCTTAGTTTTCTGAATGTTGAGCTTTAAGCCAACTTTTTCACCCTCCTCTTTCACTTTCATCAAGATGCTTTTTAGTTTATACATCTAACAAGTCTCAAAAATCTAAATTGCAAGATACATGGTTGATTCAACATCCATCTCATGAGAGTTTTGGCTAGATTCACCTAAATAATTCTGTTTCTAAAATTAAATTAAAAGTCAAGCTCCTGCTAGATAGTATGACTTTCTAATGAGTCTGCCACCAAGCACCTCTCCAGAAGTTACCAAGCTCTAGGTTTCAAACATCCTAACTTATATTCCTATTCTTAGGATAATTGTTTAGTTAATTTCTTTAACTAGCTGGATAGTTGGGCATTTGTCCGAGTTTTCTTTCTGAAATTTTATATTTAAGAATCAGGGAACAGTTTTTAAAAATCACTACAGACTAAAAGTAGCATTGAGAATCTTACTTTGGACAAAAACTGTCAGAAATGATTATAATCAGTTGGAGATTTTATAATATAAACCAATTAGTATAGATTATAAATAGAGTAATGTTTTTAGTTGTCCTCAGGATAAAACATGTTCAAAATGTATTCACAAATTATCCTGAACTCTAAGTTAACCTTAATATCCACCTCAAGTGAACATATAAGCAGTTCATTGACTTATAAGCTCTTTGTGAGTCAATTTTTCCAAAATTTAAAGACAGAAGAATCATATGCACAGTTCTCCTCTTTGGAGGTCACCACCTCTTCATAATCTCTGACACATTCCTAGAAGAACTAAAGAATTGTTTCATCTCTGCTGGAAGTAGTAATTACCATCCAATAGTTAGCCGCTCCCAGAGCCAGTGCCCCTGTACTACTGAAACTCAGCTTCTCCCAACCTCCACCAGAGCCACCAAGGAAATCAGTAAGCAAGTGGGATAGAGACAAGAAACAGAAGCGAGACATCCCCAAACCCTCTCAACCATGCACTCTCCTTCCTTTTCCCTTTCCAATCCATCCAGGACAACTTCAGGCCATGGAAAAGGCCAAGAAATACCCCAGAATAAAATGAACTCAGTAACGTAGCACTTTTGCTTACAAAAATAGGGAGGTTTTGGCTTTAGCATCACCCCCACCCGCTACTGTTTTTCTCAAACTCCTGATTTCTCCTACTTCCCTGACATTCCCATTTTCAACTGACTATACAGCCCTATCAATTTACCCACCAGATAAGATTTCCTGCTTACCACTGACTTTTTAAAATATTTATTTATTTTAATTGGAGGATAATTACTTTACAATATTGCGATGGCCTCTGACATACATCCATTGCCATTTTAATTCATCGTTGTTCTCTCTTTACTAAACTGTTGCAGGAGCCTTTGTTTTTTGTCTCTGATTTCATCTTCCTGGTTCTATTTATTCTCCATGCTGCTGCCAGGATGATTTTTCTAGGCTTTTAAATCTGATTATCTCATTGTTCTGCTCTTAAAAAATAAGCAAGAAAACCACAATTTCCATTGCTTTCTTGTGCTGAAGGGATAGATAGATTTCACCTTGACATCGAAGTCTGCGGGACCTGCTTCCAGTCTCAGGTAAAGATGCCTCATCCCCTCCTCTGCCATACCTACTCTGTTTTCCACCAACTCAGAACTTTCCTGGGACTTCCCTGGTAGTCCAGTGGCTAAGACTCTACACTCCCACTTCACGGGGCCTGGGTTCGATTCCTCGTCAGGGAACTGGATTCCACATGAAACAACTAAGACTTGAACACAACACTTACTTTCTTACTCACATAAGTTTGCATCTGACATCCTTCCAGACAGGCAAGAATATCAGAATTAGCATTTATTGAGCTCACTCAATTTGCCAACAATGTCATCTGCACAGCATTTCAAAGATAGATACAAGGATGATTGTTTTTATTTTGCAGGCAAAGAAACAGAGGAGGAGAAAATTGTCCAGACACCTGGCCATGATTGATGATGTTGCCTGGTTTAAAATCTTTGTCATTTTTCCTGTGTGGAATGCCCTACACTTAATTTTTTTTTTTCTTTTTGCCTGAAAACTTCTTTAAATCTTACTTTAAGTTTAGCTTTTCTCCAAAGGCTTCAGGCAGAAGAATGGAATTTTTGCAGTGTCATAATACCTGTTGGAGTGGTCCCAGAATTTCTGTATGGGGAGCTCCAGGGAGCAATACATTTGAAAGGAAAGGAGAATGGGGACAGGCAAGAAGATTTATCTTGAAGTTTTGTTTACATAATGAGTACACTGTCTCTAGTCTATGCTTTATGCTCATGAAGGCGATGTGGTTGCAAATGTCCCCAGGTAACCTATTTTTTGGCCTTGCAATATGTCCTCTCTCATGATACAAGTTATATTCAAATTTTCTGCTAATATATCTGTCAGGTTAAAACAGTAAGTTCCCTAAGATTTTGCACACCTTATTCATTTTTCTATTCCATGCCCTTGTCAGGGATCTGGCTTTGTGGAGGTACTCAGTGGGTATGAGACGAATGAAAATAGGACTGAATGGAATGGTTATTTCCTGTCATGACAACTTTTTGGAATATTTTTATTTCAATTCCTCAGAAACCAGTTTGGAAATTTGGTGTTTTCAATTATCAAGAACTATAGTTCTAACTATCTGCTAACACTATGCATGGCTATTTTAGTAATTAGGTTTTAATACATTTAAACAAATAGGTCACTTTAATATCCAAAGTCAATGATCCATTCATCCAAGTAAGTGCCATAATTTGCTTCTGAAGAGATAGCTTCACAGTTAATTCACTTCAATCTTTTTAATAGCTAGCTATATTTCTATTATTACAATTCAATTGAAATTAAGCATTTAAAAAAAATTAAGCTTGTAACTTGCATAGGTTGAATGAAAATAGTTATTGCCAATTTCTAAGAAAACAAATCACCTAAAAGTGGAAAATCATTAATAAAACAAAAAGGATAGGACTATAATTCTCATGGGAAAACTAAGAACTAAGATCCTGATATGTTATTTCAGATTTTGAGGGAGAAAGTTTATAGAGATCACATGCAGATCATAGAATTTTCATACATTCAGTGAAATAAGACAGGAAATAATCATAATATTTTAATTCTTTCACTGATGTTATGATGAACACAGTGACTGCTATTTGAGGTTCTATCAAGCAAAACACTAGATTCTCCGCATAAACTATCCCATTTAAGTACTGCAAAAATACTCTGAGGTAGATAATGCTCTCCCATCTCTATTAATAAGGACACTGAGGTTCTGATAGTTTACACAATTGCCTAAAGTAAGGAAATAAGATTGGAGTCCATGACTTGGCATGTGTCTTCTATAACTTATCTGATGCTATCTTGCTCTTATATCCATAAATTCTGCTGAGTTATTTCAGACAAAAGTAGCTCTTTAAGTTCACAGTATCATTTAGAATCATGAACATTCATAGAACTTAGTCTTGTAACACCTGAATTTACTTCATAAAATTCTTTTGAGGTTGAAATAGTGGAACCAATGTAAAGCAGTTAGGCTGATTCAAGGCTTGAAATAAGCACTCAGTAAAATTTGTATGGTGATGACTTATTCCTACCTATTCATTTTTTAGTGATTCATGAAGAAATCAACTCTGAGAAATCAAATGCCAAGAACCCACAGAGAAATGGCAGAGCCTGATTCTCATTTCTCTGTAAGACCTGCTTGCCTAGAGACTGCTTGCTAATACATTACTGGAAAACTATGTATATCCTGGCATACATATAAAAATAAACAAAGACGTTCTTCTCTTCTTGTTGTTTAGTCATTAAGTTGCACTTTTGCAACCCCATAGACTGTAGCCCTGCCAGGCTCTTCTGTCCCTGGAATTTCTGTCCCTGGAATTTCTCAGACGAGAATACTGGAGTGGGTTGCATTTTCTTTCTCCAGGGGATCTTCCTGACCCAGGGGTAGAACCAGAGTCTTCAGCACTGGCAGGCAGATTCTTTACCACTGAGCCATCGAGCCACCAAAGAAGCCCGATCTTCTCTAGGTTAAGGGATACAAACCCACTTGTGAAAGTGGGTTTCATAAACCAGCAGCATATGTGTCACTTGGGAACTGGTTAGAGATGCAGGCTCTTAGGCTCTCCTCAAGACTTGCCAAATCAGAATTTGAATTTTAACAAGATTTCCAGTGATTCATAACCCCATTAAAGTTAGAGAAGCTGTGCTATAACACATCTCAACATGGAAGCAAAAGAAAAATTTGGAAGATGGGCCATGGAGTAAAGGAGACCTGTGTTCCAATCCTATCTCCATTTGCTAGTTGTAAACCTTAGACAAGTTCTCTGAAGGATTACATGTTATAAATTATTTAAAGCACTGAGCACAATATGGAAATCTTAACTATTATAACAATTAAGGCAGACCCAACTAAATTCAGATTAAGAGGCATAATTTGCATGACAATGGGAAGATTTGGGCATGAATCCAAACTTCCATCTTCCTAATGAAAGTAAGATTTACAGAGCAAATATTATAAGGGTAATTATGAAGCATGTAAGTTTAGTTATAAAAATTATAAATGTATATATACACATATATTTATATATCATATATTTCACAGCTGTACACAAGATATTTATTATCATTCATCATAATTCCCAAATAAATACCATATTAATGCAGGAAAAAGAAACCTGATCCAAGAGTATATTTTGCACTCTGTTCACTAGCCATGGCTAGATTCTTAATTGACCATATTATGGCATAAATCAAATTGTGTAGAAATGTACATTTTTCATTTGGGGAGTGGAGAATTATGTTAGTGTTAGTCCTTATCTTATTGTATTAGTTTTCAGTGTATTTAAAAACTGAAGTTTTGATGAAATGATCTCTTCCCAAAACTTTTGAAAATAGCTTGGCCAAATAAAAGTGAAATAATCTAGAGAACTAGATATGGCCCATAGCACAGCAGTAGATAATATTAACCAGAAGAGATGATGAGGTACCCATAAGTTTTAGGAGAATTAGCTTCTCTTTGGCAAGAACAAAGTTATTTTATTACCCGAACTTCACCAAAGCTTTTATTTATTTATTTATTTTTTTTTTGTAGTTAATTTATTTTTTATTGGAGGCAAGTTATTTTACAAAATTATATTGGTTGGTTTTGCCATACATTGATATGAATTTGCCCCGGGTTTACATAAGTTCCCCCTCCTGAACCCCCCTCCCACCTCCCTCCTCCCTTTATCCTCCCTCTGGGTCATCCCCACATGCCAGCCCCGAGCATCCTATAACATGCATTGACCCTGAACTAGTGATTCATTTCACATATGACAACATACGTGTTTCAATGTCATTCTCCCAAATCATCCCACCCTCACCCTCTCCCATAGAGTCCCAAAGACTGTTCTATACATCTGTGTCTCTTTTGCTGTCTCGTATACAGGGTTATCATTTGCATCTTTCTAAATTCCATATATATGTGTTAGTATACTGTATTGGTGTTTTTCTTTCTGGCTTACTTCACTCTGTATAATAGGCTCCAGTTTCATCCACCTCATTAGAACTGATTCAAATGTATTCTTTTTAATGGCTGAATAATACTCCATTGTGTATATGTACCAAAGCTTTCTTATCCATTCGTCTGCAGATGGACATCTAGGTTGCTTCCATGTCCTGGCTATTATAAACAGTGCTGCAATGAACATTGGAGTACACGTGTCTCTTTCAATTCTGGTTTCCTCGGTGTGTATGCCCAGGAGTGCGATTGCTGGATCATATGGCAGTTCTATTTCCAGTTTTTTGAGGAATCTCCACACTGTTCTCCATAGTGGCTGTACTAGTTTGCATTCCCACCAACAGTGTAAGAGGGTTCCTTTCTCTCCACATCCTCTCCAGCATTTATTGCATGTAGACTTTTGGATAGCAGCCATTCTGACTGGTGTGAAATGGTATCTCATTGTGGTTTTGATTTGCATTTCTCTGATTATGAGGGATGTTGAGCATTTTTTCATGTGTTTGTTAGCCATCTTTATGTCTTCTTTGGAGAAATTTCTGTTTAGTTCTTTGGCCCATTTTTTGATTGGGTCATTTATTTTTCTGGAATTGAGCTGCAGGAGCTGCTTGTATAATTTGGAGATTAATCCTTTATCAGTTGCTTCATTTGCTATTATTTTCTCCCATTCTGAAGGCTGTCTTTTCACCTTACTTATAGTTTCCTTTGCTGTGCAGAAGCTTTTGATTTTAATTAGGTCCCATTTGTTTATTTTTGCTTTTATTTCCAATATTCTGGGAGGTGGGTCATGGAGGATCCTGCTGTGATTTATGTCGGAGAGTGTTTTGCCTACGTTCTCCTCTAGGAGTTTTATAGTTTCTGGTCTTACATTTAGCTCTCTAATCCATTTTGAGTTTATTTTGGTGTATGGTGTTAGGAAGTGTTCTAGTTTCATTCTTTTACAAGTGGCTGACCAGTTTTCCCAGCACCACTTGTTAAAGAGACTGTCTTTTCTCCATTTTATATTCTTGCCTACTTTGTCAAAGATGAGGTGACCATAGGTGCGTGGATTTATCTCTGGGCTTTCTATTTTGTTCCATTGATCTATATTTCTGTCTTTATGCCAGTACCATACTGTCTTGATGACTGTGGCTTTGTAGTAGAGCCTGAAGTCCGGCAGGTTAATTCCCCCAGTTCCATTTTTCTTCCTCAAGATTGCTTTGGCTATTCAAGCTTTTTTGTATTTCCATACAAATTGTGAGATTATTTGTTCTAGTTCTGTGAAAAATATCATTGGTAGCTTGATAGGGATTGCATTGAATGTATAAATTATTTTGGGTAGTATACTCATTTTTACAATATTTATTCTTCCAATCCATGAACATGGTATATTTCTCCATCTATTAGTGTCCTCTTTGATTGCTTTCAGTAGTGTTTTATAGTTTTCTATGTACAAGTCTTTTGTTTCCTTAGGTAGATATATTCCTAAGTATTTAATTCTTTTCGTTGCAACAGTGAATGGAATAGTTTCCTTAATTTCTCTTCCTATTTTCTCATTATTAGTGTATAGGAATGCAAGGGATTTCTGTGTGTTGATTTTATATCCTGCAACGTTACTGTAATCATTGATTAGCTCTAGTAGTTTTCTGGTAGAGTCTCTAGGGTTTTCTGTGTAGAGGATCATGTCATCAGCGAACAGTGAAAGTTTTACTTCTTCTTTTCCAATTTGGATTCCTTTTATGTCTTTTTCTGCTCTGATTGCTGTAGCCAAAATTTCCAGAACTATGTTGAATAGTAGTGGTGAGAGTGGGCACCCTTGTCTTGTTCCTGACTTTAGGGGAAATGCTTTCAGTTTTTCACCATTGAGGATAATGTTTGCTGTGGGTTTGTCATATATAGCTTTTATTATGTTGAGGTATGTCCCTTCTATTCCCACTTTCTGGAGGGTTTTTATCATAAATGGATGTTGAATTTTGTCGAAGGCTTTCTCTGCATCTATTGAGATAATCATATGATTTTTATTTTTCAGTTTGTTGATGTGGTGTATTACGTTGACTGATTTGCGGATATTGAAGAATCCTTGCATTCCTGGGATAAAGCCCACTTGGTCATGATGTATGATCTTCTTAATATGCTGTTGGATTCTGATTGCTAGAATTTTGTTAAGGATTTTTGCATCTATGTTCATCAGTGATATTGGCCTGTAGTTTTCTTTTTTTGTGGGGTCTTTACCAGGTTTTGGGATTAGGGTGATGGTGGCCTCATAGAATGAGTTTGGAAGTTTCCCTTCCTCAGCAATTTTCTGGAAGAGTTTGAGTAGAATAGGTGTTAGCTCTTCTCTAAATTTTTGGTAGAATTCAGCTGTGAAGCCGTCTGGACCTGGGCTTTTGTTTGCTGGGAGATTTTTGATAACAGTTTCAATTTCCGTGCTTGTGATGGGTCTGTTCAGATTTTCTATTTCTTCCTGGTTCAGTTTTGGAAAGTTGTATTTTTCTAGGAATTTGTCCATTTCTTCCAGGTTATTCATTTTATTGCCATATAATTCCTGATAGTATTCTCTAATAATCCTTTGTATTTCTGTGTTGTCAGTTGTGATCTCTCCATTTTCATTTCTAATTTTATTGATTTGGTTCTTCTCCCTTTGTTTCTTGATAAGTCTGGCTAGTGGTTTGTCAATTTTATTTACCTTCTCAAAGAACCAGCTTTTGGCTTTGTTGATTTTTGCTATAGTCTCTTTTGTTTCTTTTGCATTTATCTCTGCCCTAATTTTTACAATTTCTTTCCTTCTACTGACCCTGGGGTTCTTCATTTCTTCCTTTTCTAGTTGCTTTAGATGTAGAGTTAGGTTATTTAGTTGACTTTTTTCTTGTTTCTTGAGGTGTGCCTGTATTGCTATGAACTTCCCCCTTAGCACTGCTTTTACAGTGTCCCAGAGGTTTTGGGTTGTTGTGTTTTCATTTTCATTCATTTCTATGCATATTTTGATTTCTCTTTTGATTTCTTCTATGATTTGTTCGTTGTTCATCAGCGTGTTGTTCAGCCTCCATATGTTGGCATGTTTAATAGTTTTTCTCCCATAATTGAGATCTAATTTTACTGCATTGTGGTCAGAAAAGATGCATGGAATGATTTCAACTTTGTTGAATTTACCAAGGCTAGATTTATGGCCCAGGATGTGCTCTATCCTGGAAAAGGTTCCATGTGCACTTGAGAAAAAGGTGAAATTCATTGTTTTGGGGTGAAATGTCCTATAGATATCAATTAGGTCTAACTGGTCTATTGTATCATTTAAAGATTGTGTTTCCTTGTTAATTTTCTGTTTAGTTGATCTATCCATAGATGTAAGTGGGGTATTAAAATCTCCCACTATTATTGCATTATTGTTAATTTCCCCTTTCATACTTGTTAGTAATTGTCTTACATATTGCGGTGCTCCTATGTTGGGTGCATAAATATTTATAATTGTTATATCTTCATCTTGGATTGATCCTTTGATCATTATGTAGTTTCCTTCTTTGTCTCTTTTCACAGCCTTTGTTTTAAAGTCTATTTTATCTGATATGAGTATTGCTACTCCTGCTTTCTTTTGGTCTCTATTTGCATGGAATATCTTTTTCCAGCCCTTCACTTTCAGTCTGTATGTGTCCCTCGTTTTGAGGTGGGTCTCTTGCAGACAACATATATGGGGGTCTTGTTTTTGTATCCATCCAGCCAGCCTTTGTCTTTTGGTTGGGGCATTCAACCCATTTACGTTTAAGGTAATTATTGATAAGTACGATCCCGTAGCCATTTTCTTGATTGCTTTGGGTTCGAGTTTATACACCCTTTCTGTGTTTCCTGTCTAGAAAAGATCCTTTAGCATTTGTTGGAGAGCTGGTTTGGTAATGCTGAATTCTCTCAGCTTTTGCTTGTCTGTAAAGCTTTTGATTTCTCCTTCATATTTGAATGAGATCCTTGCTGGGTACAGTAGTCTGGGCTGTAGGTTATTTTCTTTCATCACTTTAAGTATGTCTTGCCATTCCCTCCTGGCCTGAAGAGTTTCTGTTGAAAGATCAGCTGTTATCCTTATGGGAATCCCCTTGTGTGTTATTTGCTGTTTTTCCCTTGCTGCTTTTAATATTTGTTCTTTGTGTTTGATCTTTGTTAATTTGATTAATATGTGTCTAGGAGTATTTCGCCTTGGGTTTATCCTGTTGGGGACTCTCTGGGTTTCTTGGACTTGGGTGATTATTTCTTTCCCTATTTTAGGGAAGTTTTCAACTATTATCTCCTCAAGTATTCTCTCATGGTCTTTCTTTTTGTCTTCTTCTTCTGGGATTCCTATGATTCGAATGTTGGAGCGTTTAACATTGTCCCAGAGGTCTCTAATATTGTTCTCATTTCTTTTAATTTGTTTTTCTTTTTTCCTCTCTGTTTCATTTATTTCTACAATTCTATCTTCTAGCTCGCTTATCCTGTCTTCTGCCTCTGTTATTCTACTGTTTGTTCCCTCCAGAGTGTTTCTGATCTCATCTATTGTATTATTCATTGTATATTGACTCTTTTTTATTTCCTCTAAGTCCTTATTAAACCTTTCTTCCATCTTCTCAATTCTTTTCTCCAGGTTATTTATCTGTAACTCCATTTTGCTTTCAAGATTTTGAATCATTTTCACCACCAAAATTCGAAATTCTTTTTCATGTAGATTCCCTATATCTTCCTCTTTTGTTTGTGTTGGTGGGCATTTATCTTGTTCCTTTACTTGCTGGGTATTTCTCTGCTTCTTCATCTTGCTTATAATGCTTTGCTTGGGGTGGCCTTTCCCTCTTCTGGCCGTTTGTGGAGTTCTCTTTATTATGTAGTTTCCTTGCTGTGTGTGGGGTTGGACAGGTGACTTGTCAAGGTTCCCTGGTTATGGAAGACTGTGTCGGTGTTCTGGTGGGTGGAGCTGGATTTGTTCTCTCTGGAGTGCAATGTAGTGTCCAGTAATGAGTTATGAGATGTCAGTGGGTTTGGAGTGACTTTGGGCAGCCTGTATATTGAAGCTCAGGGCTAGTTTCCTGTGTTACTGGAGAATTTACGTGGTATGTCTTGCTCTGGAACTTGTTGACCCTTGGGTTTAGCGTAGGTATGGAGACGTTTGATGAGCTCCTATCGATTAATGTTCCCTGGAGTCAGGACTTCTCTGGTGTTCTCAGGATTCGGGCTTAAGCCTCTTGCCTCTGGTTTTTGGTCTTATTCTTAGAGTAGTCTCTAGACGTCTCTATCTGTCATTTCCAAGGTGGTTCCCTCTGTTTTAGCTTCTGTCTGCTGGTGTCTTCAGTGTCTAATTTCCACCCTGATACTAGGGGGTGGGTGGACACTTTTTAAGGCTCAGTTGTTCAGTCCTGTTCTGGGAAGGGAGGAACGCTGCAGTCGATTATCTCTGGCGTCTGTGGGGAGTGCTCGCAGCGTCTCGGCCACACTGGGTTTGCCCCCGCTCACAGCACGTATGCTGTCCCAGTCTACACTGCACAGGCTCTAGGTTGCTCTGCCGGGAACTGTCCGAGGCCGGAACCGGGTTGTATGCACTTCCCAGGTCTGAGCGGCTCAAGTTCAGGTTCTCAGGTACTCCACAAAGGCGCAGACTTGGTTGGGCCTGCGTTGGGCCTTCCCCAGTCCGAGCAGCTCAGGGGACCAGGTGTTTGGTGAGCGCGGTCTCTGTGACTTATCGCCTCCCCAGTCCCCGCCACTCAGTTTTCTGGGTGTACAACCGGCGCACCTTCTCAGGGGGATATCGACCGGCCCGAGCCCAAGAAGTCCTGAATAGCAACAAGCCTGCCTGCAGTTTGTATCGGATGCCTTTCTGGGGCCGCGGTTGCCTGCTCCGGCTCTGGCTGCGCTCCCTGCCTGTCTCGGCGGGGGATGGGGGATGGGCCAGCCGCAGCCGGCTCACTCTGCTCAGTCCTTTATTCTGTGAGCGGGGCTGGCCGAGTCATAGGTTAGAGCTTTCTGCCTTTCGTGAGGAAGCTATCCCACAGTCTGCTTTGCTCTCCCCAGTTCTCTCAAATTGTTCTCGTGGCATTCAAGCTCAGTCCTCTCTCTAAGCAGTTCAGCTGGCTCCTCCCTGCCCAGCGCCCGCTTGCTAATGGCGTATGCAAGCGTCTGTGCTGCTTCTCCGCTGGGAGTTACCATTTGGCGGGTAATCTGTGGGTTTTAAAAAAATCTTAAAAAAAAAAGAGGGTTATGTGGCCCTCTGAGCTTCCAAGGCACGCCACAGAATCGCCAGTGAGAATGTTTCCTGGTGTTTGGAAACTTCTCTCTTTTTAAAGCCTCCCTTCCCAGGACAGAGCTCCGTCCTTACTTCTTTTGTTTCGCTTTTTATCTTTTATGTTTTTTCCTACCTCCTTTCGAAGACAATGGGCTGCTTTTCTGGGTGCCTGACGTCCTCTGCCAGCATTCAGAAGTTGTTTTGTGGACTTTACTCGCATTCAAAAGTTCTTTTGATGAATTTGTGGAGGAGAGAGTGGTCTCGCCGTCCTATTCCTCCGCCATCTTGTCTGCTGTCTCTGAACTTCACCAAAGCTTTTAAAGACTCAGTGTATCATTTTCTACATTTGGAAAGTAGTGAAATTATGATGATCATTTATGAAATGCTATTTTAAAGCAATTTTTTGGATTTTGAAGCATGTTCTATCACTCTTAATGTAATATGATTAAATGGGCCAAATGTGAGCCCTTTTGAAGAACACTATGAAATAACCACTTCATAAATGAAAATGGATGGACCTTCCTGTACCAACCATGCCTGGTAGCATCTTATAAATCAATTTCCTGTCACCGAACCAAAATATGTGCTCTTTAAATTTGTTTGCCTGGTGTTATATATGAAAACTGAGTGGTTCTAAACCTATGTGATCGATCATCAGATGGCCTTAACATAGATGGGATAATGAGATAATTATATTACAATTTTTTCTAGGCACATTCATCTCCCTATATAGATAATGATATCATCTCCACCTAATTGCTTTTCTGAAAATAATAAGCAAATTATATGCTGTTGGCTATAATTGTCAGATTTAAGTCTGCATTTTTCATTATCTGACATTAGTCTTTAAGTATTCTGCATATGATTGAGCCACTGAAGTAATGTCTAGTTTGATATACCTAATCCTTGGTTCTATGATTAAGGAAATCTAAGGCCATGTAGACAGATTGATTTTGGTGGTTTTAAAATTAATTTGACCTTTTCTTTTAAGTTACAAAGAAGCCTGGATTGTGACAAAGATCTACTGACCTATTTCTCAACAAATTATTCACCAATTAAGCTCAGGACTTAAATTTTGGTCATTATAGTAACTTCTCCTTCCATTTATTATCATTTCACACCATGGTCCTTTAGGGAATGACTTGTCAGTGCTGCTTTTTTGTCACTCTAGAGATCCTTGAAATATTATATTTGATAACCATCTTAAGACCTGATTAAATTGCCTGCAATGAGTCTTTTTTTTTTTCTAGAAACTCAGCCAGATAAAGTCCACTACAGCAGTTACAGCCTGGATAAATCCCCTCTTTCTGATTTTTGAGGTTGATGCATCAGATTTCTCCTTCTCACAATAATGATGCTACATAAGTACTTCATGATAATATTGCACTCTTCTTTCGATTTAAGCTCTGTTTAAAAATATTTGAGAAGGTCACTGACCTTAAAATTGCTATCATTATATAGAATCAACCTGAATATTCATTGAAAGGACTGAACTGAAGCTGAATATCCAATATTTTGGTCACCTGATGCAAAGAGCTGACTCATTGGGAAAGACCTTGCTGCTGGGAGAGATTGAAGGCAGGAGGGGAAGAGGGCAACAGAAGATGAGATAGTTGGATGGCACCACCAGATCAGTGGACATGAGTTAGAGCAAACTCTGGGAGGTGGTGAGGGACAAGGAGGCCTGGTGTGCTGCGGTCCATGGGGTCACAAACAGTCAGACACAACTTAGTGACTGAACGAAAACATACAGAATCAAAATATCTTAATTAGTGTCCACAGATTATTTTCAATGTCTGCAACAAGTTATACAAGATGCTTAAAAATACCTCTGTATTTCATACCCTGCTCTCATCTGCAGCTACCTTATACCTTAAGTATTGCATAACAGTCTAATCTATCTGTTCCTTCTCTAAGTCATTTTTTAAATCATTTATTTACATTTATCTATTCACTTATTTATTTTAACTAATTAATTCATTTATTTAAATTTAATTCATTTAGTCACACTCATTAAATTCATTTATTTATTTTTCATTCATTCATTTGAAATTTTTATTTAGATTTATTTATTTAAATTTAGTTCATTTATTTACATTTATTTGATTCATTTATTAACACTATTTTCTGGCACCCACTGCATGCCCTCTGTTAGGGTCTTTAGTACAACAGAGAGCTAAATGAGATAGACTGTCTGTCCTAAATACTCTTGAAAGCAAGTTGACGAAAAAGAATCAATCAAAGAACACACAAAAAATATGAAGTTGCCAGTTGACTAGTGCCAGACAAGAGAAGCTCTGTGGTTTTATGGGAGTGAGGTTGGAAGCAGGGGTATCTCAATGGGGAGATTTGACCTGGGCCTGCCGGTCAGTGGAGCACTTGTTGATGAGTACTGTTTGAGTTGAGAGCAATAGGAAGACGAGGTATTATGTTGGCGAGGAGAAGGAGAACATCCCTAATGGAGGGTACAGATAAGCAAAGATCTGGTAGAAGAAAACAGCAGGAAAAAAGAGGACCAGTGTGCCCTGATTACTCAGCCAGTCCTCAGGAGCATGGTCAAGGGGAGGCTGGAGGGCTGACAGAGAGCTGGTTATGCCTGACCTTATGATTCAAGGGGAGAATTCTTGCCTTCCACCTAAGAACAGTGTGATGGCCACTGGGGATGGGGGATGATTTGGAAAATTCCCTCTTGTTGCATGAGGATGGCAAGGAAAGGGAAGAACAGATTAGTAATTTTGGGGGGAGGGTGCTATTTAAATAGCAGGGACTTCATTAATGGTACCTGGGACTAAGGAGAAAGTGGTGGACATGGGGAGAAATGAGTTGATTTGCCAGATTTTTAAGTTAAACTGAGAGTAGACGGTTGTCATCCTTAATGTCACTGTCTTGTTATTCATCTCCAGTGCTGCTTTGCTCTTGTCTTCAACAAATTTGAGCATGAGAATCACTGCCGCTGAAATACATACAGCTCTTCCTTGATTTATGATGGTGCTGCATCCTGATAAACCCATCATCAGTTGAAAATATCTTTAGTCAAAAATGCAGTAAACACACTCATCCTACCAAATGTAGCTCTGCTTAGCTTTTAATGAATGTGCTCAGAATACCTAACACTAGCCTCAGTTCAGTTCAGTTCAGTCACTCAGTCATGTCCGACTCTTTGCGACTCCATGAACCACAGCACGCCAGGCCTCCCTGTCCATCACCAACTCCCGGAGTTCACTCAAACTCATGTCCACAGAGTCGGTGATGCCATCCAGCCATCTCATTCTCTGTCTTCCCCTTCTCCTCCTACCCCCAATCCCTCCCAGCATCAGACTCTTTTCCAGTGAGTCAACTCGTCGCATGAGGTGGCCAAAGTATTGGAGTTTCAGCTTCAGCATCAGTCCTTCCAATGAACACTCAGGACTGATCTCCTTTAGAATGGACTGGTTGGATCTCCTTGCAGTCCAAGGACTCTCAAGAGTCTTCTCCAGCACCACAGTTCAAAAGCTTCAATTCTTCGGTGATGCTTGGGCGAAATCATCTAACACAAAGCCCATTTTATAAGGTGTTGATGATCTTGGAATTTTTTGAAATGCTGCGCTGAAAGTGAGAAACAGAATGGTTGTATGAACGCAGAATGGTGGTAAGTTTATTCATTGTTCACTCTCATGATCACTTGGCTGACTGGGAGCTTCAGCTGCTCACGAGAGGGGACCCTACCTCATATCCCAGCCTCAGGAAAAGAGTACAATTCCGAATTTGAAGTCAGGTTTCTACTGAATGGGTATCACACCAGGGTAAAATAGTCAGTTGAACCATCATCAGTTGGGAACCATCTGTGTCTATGCAGCATGCTACTCTTTGGGAAAGTTCCTGCCAGCTTGAAACTCTCTAAGTTGGCGTGAAACCTCTCAATAGAACCCTAACCATCTCATCACTTATTTTCTATTACTCCCCTCAAAGAACTCAAGTATGTAAAAGCTATCTAAACAGTGCCACATAAATATGAGCTGTATATATTTTCCACTCTTCCTTCATCCCTCCTTTTTTTCCAGAATCAAATTTCTGCTTTCTTTACCAAAGCACTTAATTCCACTTTTGATTGCTTAGACCAGATCGATCCTCCCTGCCTTTGTCCTCCCCTTCACCAGGTGGCTCAGTGTGGTAAAGAATCCACCTGCAATGTAAGAGACATGGGCTCGATCCCTGGGTCAGGAAGCCCCCTGGAGAAGGGAAATGGTGACCCACTCCAGTATTCTTGCTTGGGAAATCCCATTGACAGAGGAGCCTGGCGGACTACAGTTCATAGGTTTTCAGAGTCAGACAAGACCGAGCAACTGAGCACACACACACACAGCAAGAAAATAGTAACATCCTAAAGTTTAGCTATTGTAATTACAACACACTCATCGAAACTAATGTATTATTTATTAAAATTATGTATGATTAAGCTTAAATTCCTTTCTCTACTTCAAGCTGGACTGCAATAGCATTGTTTTAATAACTTTACATCATTATTATAATTTGATACCCTTTTCTTCCTTCCTAATTTCTCAGACATTATCCAAATCCAATATTTCTTTATCTAATTTCTTATAATGACTTTTCAACAGGGCCCTCCTGCCACACTCCCCTTGTCGATTCATTTTACGTGACTTTATTTGTTTCTTCTTCATAAAGTCCTGCTTAACATCCTTCTTGGCATCAGTATGAGGTTGAAACTCCTTGGTGAAATACACACCTCTGGGCAAATACATCCCTTGGGTTTACCTTCTTCTGCTCTTCTTCCGCATTTTAGGCATTGTCCCAGCTCTGCTTCTTATCTCCTTTTCTCTCATTTGAAGCATCTTTCCCCTCCTTTGCATCCACTGAATTCAAAGATCAGTGCAAGTCCACTTCTTCTAAAAAACCTAATTTTTCCTGACTTCTTCAGTTAGATTAAAAAAAAACAACACTTCTCTAGGTTTCTATTCATATCTCCCTCACACTGAGTTCTCTTCGTATTATTCTGTTTATGTCACAGTTATTTGTGTGATTGTCTGAGTTTTCATATTGCTCAGAGAGGGATTATAACATCCACACCCACCACATAATCTAGCTCAAAGGTGTTAATGGCTGACTGAGTGAATACAGAGCATATTGGAAATAAAGAAGGGTAGGATGGTGGCAGGCTTCCCTGGTAGCTCAGCTAGTAAAGAATCCACCTGCAAAGGAGGAGACCCTGTTTTGATTTCTGAGTCGGGAAAATCCCCTGGAGAAGGGATAGGCTACCCACTCCAGTATTCTCGGGCTTCCCTGGTGGCTCAGATGGTGAAGAATTTGCCTATAATGCGGCAGACCTGGGTTCAATCCCTAGGTTGGGAGGATCCCCTGGAGGAGGGCATGGCAACCCACTTCAGTATTCTTGTCTGGAGGATCCCCAAGGAGAGTGGAGCCTGGTGAGCTACGCTCCATGGGGACACAAAGAGTCGGATACAACTGAGCGACTAAGCACAGCACAGAGCTGGTGGCACAGAGAGAGAAAAAGAATGATCCAGAAAGGTTTACAATCTAAATTAGAGTGGCTAGGTCCTTTTCAGAATGGATAATAAGGCAAAGCAAAATTTCCATTATTTTTTTTCTTTTCCTTGCCCCAAGCATGTTTGAATGACTTTTCCTAAGAAAGTAAGCTAAGTGCCAGAAACCAACAATAAGCAAAATGTTGTGCCTCTAAAATTGGAAGTTCTGTACTATTTACAGGTTTCCCTGTAACTCATTCATGAAGAATCTGCCTGCCAATGCAGGAGATGCAGGAGATACAGGATCCATCCCAGGGTCAGGAAGATTCCCCGGAGAAGGGCATGGAAACCCACTCCAGTATTCTTGCTTGGAAAATCCCATGGACAGAGGAGCTTAGTGAGCTACAGCCCAAAGGTCCATGTGAATCAGACATGACTGAGCTGCTGAGCACGCATATGCATGTACTGTTTGCACTACTCTTTCTACATTTTATTCTCTGTTATGACAGTATCTCCAGTCCTAGTCATGATTAATTCTGATATGCTCTTTTAACTTGTCTCTAGCATCTTTTTTCAGTCTTTTTGGATTGCTATTTCAATACCAATCTGCTCCTTTAATATTTGACCTGGTCCATGATGTGTTTTGAATTCTCTTAAAATTACCACAAAGATATTACATCTTTGAGTTTTCTTAATCACATTCGTTTACAGAAAAGACTCGGGCCTCTCTCTTTGGTCAAAAGCAGAAGAGAAAAGATGAGAAGAGAAGATCACATGTCCAAGCAATAATGTCAGGAGTTCTTAGAAACGGAAAACAAAATTTTAAAGTTCAGTATGCGCTTTGTTATATACCAATACACTTATTTACACATCACAGATTTAGTTTTTCCCTAAGCCTTAAAATAAGATGCCACTGACTGGATTTAGAAAGCCATCTCATTTCTCTATTCATAAATATATTATTTTACCAGATGTATTTGTTTCCTATGGCTGCTATAATATCTTCTCACAAACTGGAGGGCTCAAAATAACAAACTTAATTCTCTGCCAGTTCTGGAAGCCAGAAGTCCAAAATCAGTTTCACTGGGTTAGAGTCAATGTGTCACCAGGGCTGGTTCCTTCAAGAGGCTTCAGGAGAGAATCCTTATCTTTTCCAGCTTCTAGAGGCCACATGTACTTCCTGGCATCATCTAACCACTATCATAGTTCCTCGGCTTCTTCTGTAGTCAGATCTCCCTCTGCCTTCCTCATATAAGAATTCTTGTGTTGATATCTTGGACCCATTTGTGTAATTCTAAATAATTCCCCATCTGTAGATCCGTAACTTTATCATGCCTGCAAAGTCCCTTTGGCCAAATAAGATACATTCGTGGGTTTTGGGCATATGGACATAGCTATCTTTTGCAGCCATCATTTGGCTAACCATATCAGTCTTGTTTCATAAGAGGAGATTTATTATTTTATCCATTTATTTAAAAATTATTTAGCACACATTATAAATAAATTTCCAGCAAAGTGTTCTACAGTGGAATGCTGTTGTTTAGTCACTAAGTCATGTCCGACTCTTTGTGACCCCATGAACTGAACACGCCAGGCTCCACTATCTCCCCAAGTTTATTCAGATTCATGTCCACTGAGTCACTGATGCTACCTAGCTATTGCATCCTCTGCTGCCCCCTATCCTTTTACCTTCAGTCTTTCCCAGTTTCAGGGTCTTTTCCAATGAGTCAGCTCTTCACATCAGGTGGCCAAAGTACTGGAGCTTCAGCTTCCACAACAGTCCTTCCAATGAATTTTCAGGGTTTATTTCCTTTAGCATTGACTGGTTTGGCCTACTGGTTGTCCACGGGACTCTCATTCTTCTCCAGCATCACAAATTGAAAGCATCAATACAGTAAAATGCTAACTTAATAATTGCTAATTTGCAACCTCAGGAATCCCCAGATGAAATTCAAAACTGACCTCCAATCATAGAGGGCAAGGAGAGACTGAAAAAAAAGAGACAGACTTCAGATTGGTAAGTGACAGAGTTAATAAGCAAGGGAACTTATATATAAGGCTTGTCTTGGGTGCAACAAGATGAGTAGATCTTCTCATCCATCACCAGAATCTTTAAAGTCCATAAAGAACCCTTAACGGGGCTCAATCATATATTCAGTCCGGATGGTCTCAACAGTCTCTACCCTCTCAAGGTTAATTATGTCTAGAAACAACTGCTAGTGTGGGAATAGTAAGCAGAATCTATATCCCAAGAACAGGGGAAGTGGGTGAGAAGCCTCCAGTTACCTGGATCCAACTCTCAAGTCAATCAGCAGTCATGTCCTCTGGATGACCTCACCTAACAAGAATAAAATACTTTGAAGGTGAAGGAATATTCTTTAGAATTTCTTTAATTTTTTCTAAGTTTCCAATATGTTCTGTAGTATCATATTCACATTGTAATATTACCTGAATGTTGAAAACCCACTTCACCTCTGAGTCTTACCTAAAGTTCTGGATCCCATCCTACTATGAACCTGCTTTTTGTACTGACACATAGGACTGATTCTCTAGTGCCAGGCCCAGATTCCATTTTTACATTTATGTCCAAGCTCCTATCCAAGACTAATCTACTTCAGAATGCATACCCTGTCCTACATCCCTAGTCTTAGCTCAGTCTGACTAGCTGATTAATTCAAAGATCTTATTTTTAGCTGTTGGAAATAGTCTTTGAACAGACTCATTGAGAACATCAGTTGCCAACAAAAATAGGAACAAAAAAGGTGATTTTGTTTTGCTCACCCAAATCATCATTACTCATAAATTAAGTATAACTTCAACATTTTACTTATTTTATTTATGCATAGCATTCAGGTACTTAAATCACTTATGATAAAACAGACATTAAAATCCTAAAAGTTTGCTTATTGTCTAAAGTCATCATTTATCATTATTACTGTTATTAGTAACAAGGCAATTTAATATATGTAGCATAAAATGATATAGAAATCTGAAATTCCAAATATACCTTTTTTTTTAATTGGAGTATAATTGCTTTCCAATGTTGTGTTAGCTTCTGTTGTACAACAATGTGAATCAACTTATGTGTATACATATATCCCCTCCCTCATGCAGCTCAATAAAAAAATAAAATAAAATAACCCAACCAAAAAATGAGCAGAAGACCGAAACCAACATTTCTCCAAAGAAGACCTACAAATGGTCAACAAACAAGGAAAAGATGCTCAACATTGCTCATTATTAGAGAAATAAAAATCAAAGCTACAATGAGGTATCACCTCTCACCTGTCAGAATGGCTGTCATAATAAAACCTACAAACAAGAAATGAATGAATGATGAAGAGGGTGTGGAGAAAAAGGAGCCCTCTTGCACTTGGTAGGAATGTAAATTGATACAGCCACTATGGAGAACAGTAACGAGGTTCTTTAAAAAGGTAAAATCAAATATACATTTGATATCAAGTCATATTTCTTTGTAATTACACACTAAGTTCTTTCTATCTCCACAGACTCCTATGATGTTAATTTATTTCTTATGGACAATTATTATACTGTGGAATACAGGGGAATGCTGCTGCTGCTAAGTCACTTCAGTCGTGTCCGACTCTGTGCGACCCCATAGACGGCAGCCCACCAGGCTCCTCCGTCCCTGGGATTCTCCAGGCAAGAACACTGGAGTGGGTTGCCATTTCCTTCTCCAATGCATGAAAGTGAAGTTGCTCAGTCATGTCCAGCTCTTAGCAACCCCATAGACTGAAGCTTACCAGGCTTCTCAGTCCATGGGATTTTCCAGGCAAGAGTACTGGAGTGGGTTGCCATTGCCTTCTCCGACAGGGGAACGGTTGGAAGGAAAATTAGTGGAAAAAGAGAAGCTCCGGTTCCTGACTTTGGTTTGGTGAGAATAAAATTATTTTAAGAGTTTGTTTTAATTAAAGTGGTCAGGAAAGAGGAAACAACAAGATCTTGAGGACAATGGAGAATGCTAGTATAGTGGAAAATTGTCCCAAATAATTTCTTAAAATCTTTGAGTAAAGCAGGACAGTTAATTAAATAACACTTTTAAAGTTAGGCCAACTACTGGTGGCTCAGATGGTAAAGCATCTGTCTACAATGTGGGAGACCCGGGTTTGAGCCCTGGGTTGGGAAGATCCCCTGGAGAAAGAAATGGCAATCCACTCCAGTACTATTGCCTGGAAAATCCCATGGACAGAAGAGCCTGGTAGGCTACAGCCTATGGGGTCACAAAGAGTCGGACACAACTGAGCAACTTCACTTTCACTTTAAAGTTAGGCAGGAAAATTGAGAAAAATCATATTTAGAATTCATTCTTGTCAGTAGTATCTTTAGGATATAAAATTACATATACATATATTCCCCTGACTTATATGGTAAAGAATCTGCCTGCAATGCAGGAGAAGTGAAGTGAAGTCGCTCAGTCGTGTCCGACTCTTTGCGACCCCATGGACTGTAGCCCACCAGGCTCCTCCATCCATGGGATTCTCCAGGCAAGAATATTGGAGTGGGTTGCAATGCAGGAGACCCAGGTTCAATCCCTGGGTCAGGAAGATCCCCTGAAGAAGGGAATGGCCCACCCACTCCAGTTTTCTTGCCTGGAGAATTCCATGGACAGAGACGTCTAGAAGGCTGCAGTCCATGGGGTCACAAAGAGTCAGATATGACTGAACAACTAATACTTTCACTTCACCTTCCCTCAAAAGCCAATTCTTTGGCTTAGAAAAGTAGAATGAGTAGAAACTCACTGGGTATTCCTTTTTGACACTTTTTTCCTTTTGACAGTATTGTTTATGTAAATGAATCATCTTAAATATTATTCTATCATTCACAGGTATCTTACCATATTGAATCACATTTACTAATTTATTTTTAGTTTTCCCTGGAAGGATATACATTTAGCAGGAAGAATTTGGAAAGAAGGAGATGCTGTTAGTGATGCAAAGGCCAGATGGGAAGAACAGCTTAGTCTGTGAGATGCTTCAAGGGGACACTAGGCCAACATGGTTGGAAGCTACACATTTAGGGATTCATTCCATACATTGATTTCATTAGTGAAAGATCATTTCTTTATGTTTAAAAAAAGTGAAAATGTAAATTCTATTTCGGAAGGACAGGAGTTTAACATAACATCCTGGTTGAAATAAGTTCAATAAAAATAACAACAAAATGGGAGAATTTGAGAAACCTGCTCATCTCCAGACTTAACTAATTATTTATAGAAGCCAATATACTTGTGATTATACTTGAAACGCCTGACGTTTGCAAGCTGAGGTCCTTCCCTATGAAGAAGCAGCCCTTTCTTTGGCATGCTTGGTTTTTTAGTGGGATCCAGAATTTATGTGTGAATGGAGTATATATACGCAAACAAGAAGATATGGCACACAAAATGCATTGTAGGTATAATTGTCCTTTGTGGAGTTTTACCAGTTGTGTGCAGTCCAATGTATCAGACCCATCTTATGCAATGTATCAGATTTCAGTGTAGCTGTCACCAGGACCCTTGACCACTTCCTTCCTGCCAGTAACTGCAGAAACCAGGTTAGCATGGGTACCACCAGAGAACATCTCTCTTCCCACCCATGCCCTGAATCTCTTGTCTGTTGCTCTGTCTTCCTCTGTCCAGATGAAGCACAATGTCCTTTGGGATCTGCTCACTGACCAAAGAGATGAGATAAAGCATATCAATGTTAATATTTGCTATATGAGAAATTAAAATTGAGTTATTATAAAATATTTAGGTGGTAATTCACTTAAAGTAATAGTAAGCATATTTCATGTTAATGGGGGCAATATACTTTTAGAAAAAATATATCTAAAACAAAAGACTACTGAGAAAAATGACATTGTTTCACATTCCTATAAATCTCTGTAATATCTTGCTTGATAGAAGACAGCTCTGTTCTCATATCTGTTCTATATTAAATCTATAGTTGAGAAAAGAATAAATATTTCAATAGCTTTCAGGAAACTATGGATATTCATCTTTTATACTATACTATGCTCAAACCTGACAAGAGGTATTTCTAAAAGTTTATTTTTCACAACATGGATTCTAAAGTCATATCAGTGATTTTCTTGTTCTCTGTTACACTGAAATCCATACAAATCTAGTATATTTTGTATTTTGAATAGATGTTTTATCCATACATGATTTTTGTAACATACATAGGTCAACTGGAAAATAGTTCATTTAGTTGTGAAAATCCTCCAGATGCTCACGTATGTTAATATACAGTATCAAAAATATCATAATTGTTAACATCATAACCAACAAGATTTCAAAAGTTTTTAAATATTGGTAAATGATCAAGTTCACAGTGGCAGATTCAAATTTTCCAAAACTCTTTTTCTAGAAAGCTCAGATTTTATCACTGACATATACTGTCAGTTATTTGCTCTGAAGACGGGCTCAATTTATTCATTTTTGAGAAAACGTCTGCCACAGACCCACGTCCGATCACCATTTGTCAGTTTTCCAAGTAAAACTGGAAAAAGAAATAAAACTAGCTCAATTCACAACTAATACAATCACATTAATACCTTTATTCAAAACATCAGACTTCATAAGAAGTAAGGATGCTTTATGTAATTCCTGTTTTGTGATAGAGATTAGAATATTAAAAAATATGTATTCATTGCCAGAAATTTAAAAAATTGTGAAATTAATACCTTATACTGATATATCATTCTTAAATGAAATTGGCCTTTTGTGTGTATTGGTGATGTTGTTCAGTCACTCAGTCATGTCCAACTCTTTGCAATCCCATGGACTGCAGCATGACAGGCTTCGCTGATCTTCACTATCTCTTGGAGCTTGCTCAAACTCATGTCCATTGAGTTGGTGATACCATCCATCCAAACATTTCTTCCTCTATCGTCCCCTTCTCCTGTTTTGTACCTTTCCCAGCATCAGTCTTCCAGTGAATTGACACTTTGCATCAGGTGGCCAAAGTATCAGAGCTTCAGTTTCAGCATCAGTCCTTCCAATGAATACGCCGGGCTGATTTCCTTTAGGACTGACTGGTTTGATCTCCTTGCAGTCCAAGGGACTCTCAAGAGTTTTTTCCAACATCACAGTTCAAAGGCATCAATTCTTCAGCGCTCAGCCTTCTTTATGGTCCAGTTCTCACATTCATACATGTCTACTGGAAAAACCATAGCTTTTACTAAACAGACCTTTGTCTGCAAAGTAATATCTCTGCTTTTTAATATGTTGTCTAGGTTTGTCATGGTTTTACTTTCAAGGAGCAAGCATCTTTTAACTTCACGACTGCAGTCACCATCCGCAGTGATTTTGGAGCCCAAGAAAATGAAGTCTGTCACTGCTTCCATTGTTTCCCCATCTATTTGCCATGAAGTGATGAGACTGGATGCTTTGATTTTCATTTTTTGAATGCTGAATTTTAAGCCAACCTTTTCACTCTCCTCTTTCACTTTCATCAAGATGTTCTTTAGTTCCTCTTCACTTTCTGCCACAAGGGTGGTGTCATCTGCATATCTGAAGTTATTGATATTTCTCCCAGCAATCTTGATTCCAGCTTGTGCTTCACCCAGCCCAGCATTTCGCATGATGTACTCTGCATATAAGTTGAATAAGTACAGCCTTGACGTACTCCTTTCCCAATTTGGAACCAGTCCATTGTTCCATGTCCAGTTCTCACTGTTGCTTCTTGAACTGCATACAAGTTTCTCAGGTGGCACGTAAGATGTTCTGGTATTCCCACCTCTTGAAGAATTTTTCAGTTTGTTGTGATCCACACAGTCAAAGAATTTAGCTTAGTCAATGAAGCAGAAGTAGATGTTTTTATCTGGAATTCTCTTGCTTTTTCTATGATCCAACGGATGAGACAATTTGATTTCTGGTTCCTCTGCCTTTTCTAAATCCAGCTAGGACATCTGTAAGTTCTCAATTTATGTACTTTTGAGGTCTAGCTTGAAGGATTTAGAGCATGACTTTGCTAGCATGTGATATGAGTGCAATTGTGCTGTAGCTTGAACATTCTTTGGCATTGCCTCTTTCTTATTGAAATGAATACTGACCTTTTCCAGCCCTGTGGCCACTGCTGAGTTTTCCAAATTTTCTGGCATAATGACTGCAGCACTTTCATGGCATCATCTCTTAGGATTTGAAATATCTCAGCTGGAATTCCATCACCTCCACTAGCTTTGTTTGTAGTCATGCTTCCTAAGGCCCACTTGACTTCTCACTCCAGGATATGTGACTCTAGGTGAGTGATCACACCATCGTGGTTATCCAGGTCATTAAGATGTTTTTTGTATAGTTACTCTGTGTATTCTTGCCACCACTTCTTAATATTTTCTGCTTCTGTTAGGTCCATACCATTTCTGTACTTTATTGTGCCCATCTTTGCACAATGAAATGGTCCCTTGGTATCTTTAATTTTCTTGAAGAGATCTCTAGTCTTTCCCAATCTATGGTTTTCCTCTATTTCTTTGCATTATTCACTTAGGAAGGCTTTCTTATCTCTCCTTGTTATTCTTTGGAACTTTGCATTCAGACAGATATATCTTTCCTTTTCTCCTTTGTCTTTCACATCTCTTCTTTTCTCAGCTATTCGTAAGGCCTCCTCAGACAACCATTTTGCCTTTTGCATTTCTTTTTTCTTGGGGATGGTTTTGATCACTGCCTCCTGTACAGTGTTACAAACCTTCATCCGTAGTTCTTCAGGCACTCCATCAGTCAGATCTAATCCCTTGACTCTAAATGTCACTTCTACTGTATAATCATAAGGGATTTGAGTTAGGTCATACCTGAATGGCCTAGGGGTTTTCCGTACTTTCTTCAATTTAAGAAGAAAGTAAGGAATTTGTATGCATGTGTATGCGTACTTGTGTGATGGTGAACAATTTTAGGCTTGTTACTGATAGAGTTTGGTACCACTGCCTTAATTTGTACAAAGTCACCAGTAGTCTTGCCCACTGTTGCTTTTGCACCATTCTTGCAAATATTAATACAGTGGGAAAGGTAAGTAACATCCTACTGTTATGAAAACAGTTTTGACCTCTAGGAACCCCAGAAAGTGTCTTGTCAACCAGCAGGTTTCTACAAACCATACTCAGATCTTCTGTTTCAGTATTTTGAGGATGGGAAGCAACCTAGGAAACTGCTTCTATGAGTTCAAGGTTTTGGCAGAAGGAGAGGAGAAACATCTATACTCCAGGCTTAGAAGCCACTAGAGTCAAAAGTATAATATATAAGCATTAAGAAATATATAAACATTAGGAGGAGGACAAGGTGAGGCCTCCTCAAACGGTTGCTGGAATACGTGGCCAAATCAAAGATGGAGATTAAAATAAGAGATTGAAAACCCTAATACCGAGTTAAGAAATCAGAGGACTGCATAGATAACGAGAAAAGCATTGGTTAGGATGTCAGTGAGAGTGAATTTTGGAAAAAGACCGCAAAGCCATTTGTCGTGACATCTGTGTAATGTAAACAGGAAGGTTGACCAGTGCTCATGTTGCTTTATGGGCTCCTCCAGCTTGACAGCTAGATATTTTGATGAATCATAAGCATATTCAGAAGTACCCTGTTTTTAGAAAATAATAATACTACAAACTATAAAATAGATGATCAAGGTATCTTACAAAATTGACATTCAAAGTATAAATGAATTCAATACATTCTTCTTATCAGCACTAGCCTACCCACTTCATCAATGCCTGTAAAACAGGAAGTGATTCAGAAAACTTCAGGCTTAGGGAGAAAAGAGCTTACATAAGAAGCTTTCCTCTAGGGAAGGAGAGAAGTGAAAACAATTTCTGATCAACACAGCTTCTTCAGTGGAATACACTGACATTAATTAGGCTCTCTAAAAGGAGAAAATATTCAGGAAAACCAAACAATAATGTGCTGCAATCAAACACAATAGTTTAGTAATTGTGGAAAAATACAAACCACAAACCGCAAGGGAAAAAGCTATAAATAATGCATCTTAAAAACCTCAACAGTAAATAAATCTTGAATAGGATTCATTGTGTTATTTTTTCTTATTACTGTTAAATTATCTTGTCTGTACTTTTTTAAAACTCAGGTATTGTGGTAAAATATACATATGTTAAAATTTACCCTTTTTAAGGTAATAGGTATTTTGATAAATATATACACAAATATACTCACAACTACCACAATCAAAACATAGAATATTCCCATTGTCTCCAAGAATTTTTTCATGCCCTTGGCATTCAATCCTTAACTACCCAACCTCAGTGGAGGCAACCTGTTATTTTATTTCTTTCCTCCAAAGTTTTCATTTTTCTAAAACATAGTATAAAATGGATTCATACAGGATGAGTCTTTTGCTTCTGGTTCTCACACCTACCTAGCATTATAGTTTTCAGATTTATTCATCTTGGTTCATGTAGAAGTTCTTCATTGCTTTTTTTCAGTGAGTAGTATTCATTCTATTGTTTATTCATTCACCAGGTGATGGATATTTGGGTTGTCTCTGACTTGGAGAAAGTCATAAATAAAGTTTATAAAGTCACTTTCAAGTACCAGTATAGACATACATTTCAATTTTGCTTAGGTTGAAGCCTGCTGATGCTACTGCTGCTAAGTCGCTTTAGTTGTGTCCGACTCTGCGCAACGCCATAGACGGCAGCCCACCAGGCTCCCCTATCCTTGGGATTCTCCAGCCAAGAACACTGGAGTGGGTTGCCATTTCCTTCTCCAATGCATGAAAGTGAAAAGTGAAAGTGAAGTTGCTCAGTCGTGTCCGACTCTTTGCGACCTCGTGAACTGCAGCCTACCCGGCTCCTCCATCCATGGGAATTTCCAGGCAAGAGTACTGGAGTAGGGTGTCATTGCCTTCTCCGAGGTTAAAGTCTAGGGGTTAGATTTCTGGGTTAGAAGGTAAGTGTATTTTAAATTTTATAAGAAAAGGCCAAATTGCTTTCCAAAGTGCCTGTACCATTTTGCATTCCTATCAGCAACATTGAGACTTTCAGTTGCTTTGCATTTCCATCAGCACTTAGTATTGTTTTTCATTTCAGTCATTATACTAAATATGTGGAGAAGGAAATGCAACCCACTCCAGTGTTCTTGCCTGGAGAATCCCAGGGATGGGGGAGCCTGGTGGGGTTCCGTCTATGGGGTCACACAGAGTCCGATACGACTGAAGTGACTTAGCAGCAGCAGCATACTAAATATGTAGTAGTCGCAAATGTGGTTTTGATAGGCTCAGAGGTTAAAGCGTCTGCCTCCAATGCGGGAGACCCGGGTTCGATCCCTGGGTAGGGAAGATCCCCTGGAGAAGGAAATGGTAACCCACTCCAGTATTCTTGCCTGGAGAATCCCATGGACGGAGAAGCCTGGTAGGCTACAGTCCACGGGGTCACAAAGAGTCGGACACGACTGAGCGACTGAACGGAACGGAACGGAATGGAAATGTTGAGCACATCTTCATGAATGGATGTCTGCGATCCATATCTCTTCAGTAGTTGTATCTATTCAAATTATTTGCCTATTATTTGTGGGGGAAAGGTAGAGATGACTTGTAGAGTCTTAAATAGAGAGTACTCATGTCCAGAAATGGACATACTTCTGCTTTGGTTGGGCAGTTAGTGTGGAAGTTGAGTCTACTCAGGAATTGCGCTGTGTTGGTTGGTTTTTGTGCTTTGATCATCAGTGCATCAGAAACTTCTAGTTCCTCCAGTGGTGGACTGTTCCTTTGCTTATTTCCCTCCATGAGAAGCAGGGTCTGCCTCGCTCAGAGTAGCCTAAGCACTTTGTTTCATGCATGAGAAAATTTCAAAGAAGTTACAGCTCTTCTGAGAGCCAGCCAGTCACCACGGGCACACCTGTACCACCAAGAGTAGGAGGGTATTCTCTATAATGTGTGAGGATAGGAGGTAGATGGGAAAGCTCTAGACTTTCCTTTCAATTTGTTGTAAACCTAAAACGGCTCTAAAAGATAAAGTCTTTAAGAAATAAATACAATTATAAAATAATTAAATGAAATAAAATGTACATACCAAAAAAACTCAAAATATAGCAACTTAATCCTTTTACTCTGTTCATGACTTTTATGGATCACAACCTTGGGAAAGGCATGGCTGGGCAGTCCTTGTTTAGCACCTCTTATGAAGTTGCAGTCATCCACAGGCTCAATGACAGGGAATATCCAAGGTATAATCAAATGATGGGCAGCTAGTGTTAGCTATTGCCTGTGACCTCAGCTGGAATTGTCATCCAGGCACCTATATTCAGCCCCTGGAGACTGGCAGTCTCAAGAAGTTTGAGCTTTCATGACTACTAAAGAATCAGTGGTAGAATGGATAAAGAAGTGGTACATATATGCCATGGAATATTCAGTTCAGTTCAGTTGCTCAGTTGTGTCCGACTCTTTGCAACTCCATGAACCACAGCTCGCTAGGCTTCCCTGTCCATCACCAACTCCTAGAGTTCACACAAACTCATGTGCGTCGAGTCAGTGATGCCATCCAGCCATCTCATCCTCTGTCATCACCTTCTCCTCCTGCCCCCAATCCCTCCCAGCATCAGGGTCTTTTCCAATGAGTCAACTCTTTGTATGAGGTGGCCAAAGTATTGCCGTTGCAGCCTCAGCATCAGTCCTTCCAGTGAATATTACTCAACCATAAAAAGGAATGAAACTGGGTCATTTGTAGAGATATGGATGGACCTAGAGTCTGTCATGGGCTTCCCTGGTAGCTCACCTAGTAAAGTATCTACCTGAAATGCAGGAGACCCTGCTTCAATTCCTGGGTCAGAAAGATCCCCTGGAGAAGGGATAGGCTACTCACTCCAGTTTCTGGTGACTCAGACTGTAAAGAATCCACCTGCAATGCAAGGTACCTGGGTTCAATCCCTGGGTTGAGAAGATCCCCTGGGGAGGGCAGGGCAACCCACTCCAATATTCTTGCCTGGAGAATCCCCATGTACAGAGGAGCTTGGCGGGCTACAGTCCATGGGGTGTCAAAGAGTCAGACATGACTGAGCAACTAAGCACAACACAGCAGAGTCTGTCATACAGAGTGAACTAAGTCAGAAAGAGGGAAAAAAATAGCATTTATTAACATATATATGTGGAATCTAGAAAAATGGCGTGGATGAACCTATTTACAGGGCAGGAATAGAGACGCAGAGGTAAAGAATACATGCATGGACATGGGGAGGGGAAAGAAGGGGATGAATTGGGAGACTGGCATTGACATATATACACTACCATGTGTAAAATAGACCGCTAGTGGGTATCTACTGCACAGCACAGGGAGCTCAGGCTGGTGCTAAAATGGCGTAGATGGCTGAGATGGGGGAGCAGGAGGGAAGTCTGGGAGGGAGGTCTAAGAGGGAGGAGATATATGTATACATATAGCTGATATATACATATATGCTTCCCTCATAGCTCAGTTGGTAAAGTATCTGCCTGCAATGCAAGAGACCCAGATTCGATTCCTGGGTCAGGAAGATCTGCTGGAGAAGGGATAGGATACCCACTCCAGTATTCTTGGGCTTCCTTTGTGGCTCAGCTGGTAAAGAAACCGCCTGCAATGTGGGAGACCTGGGTTCAATTCCTGGGTTGGGAAGATCCCGGGGAGAAGGAAAAGGCTACCCACTCCAGAATTCTAGCCTGGAGAATTCCATGGACTGTATAGTCCATGGAGTCCCATAGAGTTGGACACGACTGAGCGGCTTTCACTTTCACTTTCATAGCTGATTTACTTTGCTGCACAGAAGCACAACATTGGAAATCAACTATTTCCTCCTACTCCCTGAAAAAAATCAGTAGTAGCTGCCTGGGCCCTTCTGATCTAGCCTTGAATGTTGTATAGTATTACGTCCACTGCATTCTTTCTGTTAAAACACAATCACTAATACCAGTCTCAAGTCCAGGTATGGATGGGGACATAAACCCCATTTCTCAATAGGAGGAACGTAAAGACTCTCAATAGGAGGAACGTAAAGACTTGGCGTGCATTTTAAAACTGCCCCAGTCCATGTAACCTTTTTTTTTTTTTTTACTGTTTTTTTAAATTTATTTATTTTAATTGGAGGCTAATTACTTTACATTATTGTATTGGTTTTGCCATACATTGACATGAATCTTCCCTGGGAGTACATATGTTCCCCATCTTGAAACCCCCTCCCACCTCCCTCCCCATCCCATCCCTCTGGTCCATCCCAGTACACCAGCCCTGAGCATCTTGTATCATGCATCAAACTTGGACTGGCGATTCATTTCACATATGATAATATACATGTTTCAATGCCATTCTCCCAAATCATCCCACCCTCGCCCTCTCCCAGAGTGAATTTAGCAGCAGACCCAGTGCTAGAACATGGACATTCTCCCAATCTAGTTTTCTTTACACTGTTTCCACCTCCTTTATGAATAGTTGATGTGTGTATTTAATTATGCCTTTTCAAATTGGAAGTTGGAAATCTGGTAGGGTTTTGAGAGTTGCCACTGCAACTCTCACTTAAACATCCCTTTAATTATTTGATTTTGGAAACACTATGTCTATATGTGTTCAAACGAATTCAATGCAAAGTCATCAACCAGTATCATTCCATTAAAAATACTGTATAATCTTTAGACTCCTTTACTGATATAATCCCAAAGAGATGTTATTAAAATTTCATGCTTATCATATATAATGAGGTATTTTTTTAAAAAATCATGTATTTTCTCTTTCAGCTCTTACATTGAAAGGACAACCTTCATTTGAAAGTTATTTTGCATGTTCTTTAAAGATTAGATGTGCTTAGCCTGATTACTAAGAATCTTTTTGTCAATTTTAGTAAAGGGGTCAAAGACCTACCCTAACATGAAGGTTTTAAAAATTCTTACTTGATAACTATAGACTGAATTCAAACACTGATTTGAGTTCAATGGTGAATGCTTGAACTAAAGATAAACCTTTTCTTTCCTTGAGAAAAATAAATTCTGATGGGATGTTCTATTACAAGGACAAAAAATCCTTGCAAAAACACTGCTGTAAAAAGTTGTACAAAATGAAAGGCAAAGGCACTTATACGTCTTTAAGACTGATTATAAGGTCTTTGTACAGCAAAGAATAAGATGAAATTGTCACAATTTGCTGTAGAAATCCAAGTGATTAAAATATTCATTACCTTTCTCAAATTACTAGTAACTCTTCCATCCAAAGAACTCAAACTACTCTTGCCATTATACCCAATGACCTGAAAAATATAAAAATTAGCTGAGTAAGATACTGTGCAAATCACTTCATCATTACTAACCTATTATATAAAGAAATATTGTATACTATTAGTGGAGGATTTTGTTGGTTTCTTGAGAATTATGAAAACATGTTCATCGCCTGAGCCCCAGGACATTTTTCAGTATTGCAATTCACTGAGCCACTAAATTCTCTTGTTTTTTCTTCCATGATTGATACAATTTGTAATAGAAATTCACATGCATTTGAGACTAAGACATAAATACAGCAAAATACAAAACTGACCAACAGAAAATTAAGACTCAAAATCTAGACAAAAACTGAACCCAACCGAAGATTGGTAAGAATCAAAGGGTACTAATTGCCTTTACTGATATTAATTTTATGGCCACTTTTAAGAATAATCTCAGGATGATATTATACGGATCTTTTCCATCTGCAGGATAAAAATCAATATCCAGACAGGACAGAAATACTGACTAATTTATTAATGTTTCTTTTTATTTACATCCAGTTTGTTTTTATTCTGATTTAAATTCTTTTCAACGTGATTGCTTACACAATTTCACCAAGAGAGAAAAAATAGAGAAAGAGCTATAAGAGAGGAAGGAAGAGAGGGAGGAAGGAAGGAAAGAAAGAAAGGAGGGAGAGAGGGAGAATTATGGAAGGAAGGAGAGATGGAGGGAAGAAATTAAATTTGGATGTTTTATTGGTTTGGTTTTCCTATTTTTTATTTTATTATATTTTATGGATTCATTTTCTGTGTTACCTGTTGCCCTTCTCTATTTTGTGCTGGAATTTAGCCTGGAACTCTGTAATATTACCACATCTTTTTCTTTAGTTATTCAACTCTTTGAGCAAGTGGATCAGTGTGAACGTCAGGAAAAAAAAAAAAAAAAAATGGAAAGAAAGGACATCAAGAGAGTTTTTAATTTCACCCACCCAAACGTGTCACAAGCTCAACGGGCTCTGCTTTCATGTGTAAAGAAGTTTCTCCATAAGGAACTTTCATACCTCTGAATACATAACTAATCCCCTCTCCAAATGGAACACCTAATTAAAATATTATCAACAATAAGACCTTCTCCAAACATCTTAAACCGAGAAGTTTATGACAGAAAACTAATTCAAGATGAGTGATGAGAAAAAATGTCTTCAGGACAGCTGAATTACTTCAAGGGTTAGGAAAATAAGCCAGCCTGTGTTTCGAGTTACTTTTTAATCTTCTCTACGCAGCTAATGGAGTGGCTTAGGATGCCATGCTTTTAACTTGGCTTGGTTCTGTTGACATATGCATAGGGTGAGCAAAAAGTTGCTAAGGAGAAATGTAGAGTTTTTTAATCTTCTTCAAATGAGAAATAACAAACACACTAGTTCTTTAAAATTCCTTTCCGACACAGCTTTCATCTTTTCTTCTCTTGGCAAAATGACATCAGGTGACTTTATGAGACGAAGTCCTGAGCAATGTATGCAATTGTAACTGAATCCTATTAGTATAAAATAACATTTGGTTCTCTTTTCCTAAAACTCTGATAATTCCTGGTTTAAGGCACATTGTCACTTCCTTTAATTTAAACTGAAGGCACATTGTCACTTCCTTTAATTTACGTGTTTAATTTCAGTCAGGCAAAGGACTTCTGAATTTAACTCTCCCTCCTTTTCAAGTTTTAGCAAGTATCAGAATCACTTGGAAGGTTGTCGAAAATCCAGATCTCTGGGTTCCATCCTCAGAAAGATAAATTCCATGTGTCAGGATGGCATTTATGCAGTTGCATTTCTTTTCTTTTCATTTAATTTTTATTCAAGTCTAGTTAATTTACAAAATTTTGTTAGTTTCTGCTGTGCAGCAAAGTGAATCAGTTATATGTATACATATATCCACTCTTTTTTAGATTCTTTTTTCCATATAGGTCATTACAGACTACTAAGTAGAGCTCCCTGTGCCCTACAGTAGTTTTTACTTATTTACTTACTAATAAGTAGTTATCATTTATCTATTTTATATATAGTAGTGTGTGTATGTCAATCTCAGTCTCCCAATTTATCCCCCCTCCTTTCCCCTTTGGTAACCATTGTTATGCCCTGAGTCTGGTCCCCCCATACTGGTAGAATAAGACACTCACAGCAATGCAAAAGCAAGAATGGGGTTTATTTCTAGCTCGAGCTAGGGCTCATGCCTCCTCCAGCGCAGTGGAGTGGGACAAGAGCCCGGAGCCCAGGTTACAGCGGTTTTTATAGTCTCAGATTACATAAGCACCTATTTTTGTTCAAAAGATCAAGCTGGCAGAAGCTCATTGGCCAGTTCATGTCCACGCAGAAGCTCATTGGCCAGTTCATGTGTGCGCGGGGTTTTTCTGGGGGATTTCCCTTTTTCCTCTGATTGGCCCGATTTTTGGTGCCAGCGGGACTTTTCTAGGGAGGAGTTTCTTATTTTTGGCGCTGGTGGAATCTTCTTAGGGAGGAGTTTCTGTGAACTTAGCCTCCACCCTGTCTCCAGGAAATCGAAACTTAGGCCTAAGCAAGGTCTCAGGCCTATCCTGGCTACTCAGATGTTAGGGCTCCTAACACCATAAATTTGTTTTCCACACATGTGACTCTATTTCTGTTGTGCAAATAAGTTCATTTGTAACATTTTTTTTCATTCCATATATTATAAATATCATATGATATTTGTCTTTCTCTGTCTAACTTGCTTCACTCTGTATGTCGATCTCTTGGTCCATTGATATTGCTGCAAATGGCATTATTTTATTCTTTTTCTATGGCTGAGTAATATTTCATTGTATATATGTACCACAACTTCTTTTATCCACTCCTCTGTTGATGGACATTTAGGTCACTTTCACATATTTGGCTATTGTAAACAGTGCTGCAGTGAACATTGAGGTGCATGTATCCTTTTGAATTATGATTTTCTCTGGTTATATTCCCAGGAGTAGGATTATAATTATAATAATCATAAATAATTGCTAATGATGTTAGACACAGACTGAAGCCAAAGCTTCCTGCCCAAAGATTGTACTCTATGTGTCAAAGCCCTACAGCTCTTATAAAATTTAAGTCCACATCATCTGAAGAAAATCTTCAATTTTCTCGTAGAGATACAAAGTCTTACTATACCCTAAGTATAACATTAGTATATTAATAAGCATTACTCATTTCACTGAAAACACATATTCATTTAAATATGCTTTTTGTAAAAGTTAAATGGATAAAAACAGGATGAAAAACTAGATTTCTTATCTTCTCTAGTACAAATTTGCATATAAGTTTTCTGAAATATAAGTCTGATTTATGTTTTATATGTGTATTAAGATAAAGGTGTTCACACACAAACATGCCAAATTCACTTTGGTTTTCAGAAGATTGAATAAACTTGCCTCATTTTCAACATATAAATTTAAAACAAAACCAACAATTCAGAAGTCTTCATTGAAGTTGACTAATAAAATAAAAATCAGCTGCATTCATAATTTTACAGCTGACTACTTCAAATATCTGTTCTGGATTTTGCCATGTCTCACAGACAATGTTGTACCTTTTTTTTTTTTTTCCAATTAAAAAATCTTTATGAAACCTTTGCTTACTATGTGCTAGATTCTCTTTGGGGCTTCTCTGATGGTTCAGCAGATAAGGAATCTGCCTGCAATGCAGGAGACACAGGAGATGTGGGTTTGATCCCTGGGTTGAGAAGATCCCCTGGAGAGAGAAATATCAACCCACTCCAGTATACTTGCCTGAGAAATTCCATGGACAGAAGAGCCTGGAGGGCTATAGTCCAATGGATCACAAAGAGTTGGACTTGGGCTTTATGGAGATTAAACCCTCACAGACCATCATTAGAAAGGTTCCAACCCTTTCAGGACAATGTAGCATCTCTTCTCTTAACCGCATCACAAAGCAAGGAGAAGTACAAAGAGCATGAGATGAGAATTTAAAGAAGTATTATTTCCACCTGGAAAAATAATTAAAGGACCATGCTGGAGCACTTGAAAAAAACCTGGAAATCAGGGACATTCATCAAGTCACTGTTGAATAGAATGCCCTATGGCTTAGGTTTTAAGGACAAAGCAGGATCTAGACACAAAGAGTGAGACACTAACATTCCAAAAGAAGGTAACAGAAGGATGGAAGAAAGTGACTAAAGCACAGGGTTGCGTGAGGAGTTAACCTCACTTTATGGCAGTAGAACGGGCCTGAACTAAAGACAGCTGGATATTAGGTGGTATTAGATTGAGGGGGGTTCCACACTAAGGATGGTAATCTTTATTGGGGAGAAAAATGGAACTTGACTGTTATAAATGAGAACAATTTTTATAAAGATTAGTCTAGCAGCATGCATAGGATGCTTCAGCACAGACAAAGAATAGAATCTGGGAACCAGTTAAAAGTCTGTGATATTAGTAGATTTTGTGATAGGGTAGAGGATGTAGATAGTAAGAGATGAATTTGATGAATTCTGTATGTGTAAAATCCATGGTACACAAGCTGGCATTTATGTGTAACAAAAGCAAGACCCAGTCATGACTACCAAGCTTCAAGCCTGTGTTACCAGGAATTCTGAGTCTGATATGATGATGATGAGTTGATTCAGGGGCATAAATAGTTTGAAGAATAGTTTATTAGTCATATTTATTTTCTTTTTTTTTTCATGAATAGGAAACTCTTCTATAATATTTTCCCTCTCTCTGCCCCAAATTAGATTTCAAAAATATGTATTCATACCCTGCAGCCTTCTTTGACCAAGACAGAATGAAAAGCAATTGTTCTCATTAATGTTCAAATGTGCTGGCTTTAAAACTGCTAAGATGAAATTTCTGGCAAGCCAGTTGCATTTTCAGGAATAAACAAGTGCACTCTACTTCATGCCGACACTGTGGTGAGCTGCAGTGGCAGGCTAGTCCAACTGCAGCTCTGACAATCTGTTCACTGTGGAACTCTCCAGAATCAACCGAGTGGAATCATTCATATGGTGCTTGTCACTGAACATGAGAATGACAGAAGTCAGCACATTGGGAAAGCCATCATCCATTCATCTTCCATCTAGAAAAATACCCTTTTTATCTTGATTCTTTTTTTCTAGTTTATTATTCAAATGAAGGAAACAACTCAAGTACATCTAAAAAGAATAGACACATTTACTTGATCCATATTTGATTTTGACTTTGAGAGATTAAGTGGCATGGCCCAGGATTTCTTAAGGGTCACTAAATTGGTTGAGATTGGATTTGTCTCTTTTGTAGCCAAAGCTAATTAAAAATAGTAATTTGTGGACACTCAGAGGTAACAAAACTCCAGAATTTCTGTTCTTAATATCACATCATACATTTTTATTAGAATATATTGTCTCCTTGCATTGAAGAAAAACATTTTACATAATAATAATAAGCTTCTTGAATATTCTGTGCATCTCCAAAGAAGGAGTCATTTTACAGCTTCACCTCTAGCATAGTAGTGATGCCAAGAGAAAGAAGAGGGCAAGGTGAGTTTGAAAACACTTTCCATAAAAGTTGTCACTGATTCTACCTTTTGTCTATGGATCATAAAGCACTCTACATGACAGTATTGTTCCTCAGCCCTCATGAGGTAGGAATGTATTACCTGTATTTTACAGTTGGATAAACAGGAGCTTCATCAAGTTTAAAATCACACAGTAGGAGATCTGGGAAAAGAGCCCAGAAGATCAGATTCCCTGTTAGTGGCCAGAATCATTAGTGTTGCTCTAAATACACTCTTCTCCTTGGCTTAGCAATGAACTGTGACCCTAGAAAATGGGGAGAGAAAAGAAAAAGAGAGAAATGAAGAGAAAAGAGAGGGAAGAAAGGAAGGAAGGTTGGCTGTGGACTCACTGTATTTTTAAACAAGTTCTCAGTGTAGAAAAGACAGGCATGAAGAAATCTGTCAATGCCCACAGACAGAATGAACATCAGCCTCACACTAGCATACATGCATGTACATACACTCACACACACACAGACATATTCACACTCTAGCTTTCTTTAAAAAATAGAGACCAAAGAACACAGTATATTGGAGTCATGTCTGCTTATGTTTGTGGTCTTATTATGGCACTTCAAATGGTATGATCTTGGATAAATTATTAAACACTTTGGGCCTCCGTTTCAGTTCAGTTCAGTTCAGTCATTCAGTCATGTCCAACTCTTTGCAACCCCATGAACCGCAGCACGCCAGGCCTCCCTGTCCATCACCAACTCCCGGAGTTTACCCGAACTCATGTCTATGAGTCGGTGATGCCATCCAACCATTTCATTCTCTGTCGTCCCCTTCTCCTCCTGCCTTCAATCTTTCTCAGCATCAGGGTCTTTTCAAATGAGTCAGCTCTTCGCATCAGGTGACCAAAATATTGGAGTTTCAGCCTCAACATCAGTTCTTCCAAAGAATACCCAGGACTGATCTCCTTTAGGATGGACTGATTGGATCTCCTTGCAGCCCAAGGGACTCTCAAGAGTCTTCTCCAACACCACAGTTCAAAAGCATCATTCTTCAACACTCAGCTTTCTTTATAGTCCAACTCTCACATCCATACATGACTACTGGAAAAACCATAGCCTTGAATAGATGGACCTTTGTTGACAAAGTAATGTCTCTGCTTTTTAAAATGCTGTCTAGGTTGGTCATAACTTTCTTTCCAGGGAGTAAGCGTCTTTTAACTTCATGGCTGCAATCACCATCTGCAGTGATTTTGGAGCCCCCCAAAATTAAGTCAGCCACTGTTTCCACTGTTTCCCCATCTATTTGTTATGAAGCAATGGGACTGGATGTCATGATCTTAGTTTTCTGAATGTTGAGTTTTAAACCAACTTATTCACTCTCTTCTTTCACTTTCATCAAGAGGCTCTTTAGTTCTTCTTCACTTTCTGCCATAAGGCCTCGGTTTACTTATTTTTAAAATTCAGATGGTAATTTCTATATCATATTACTATTGTGCCAATTAAATAAAACTCTTCTTGTGTACAGGATATGTCTTAACCACTGTCCAGTCCTACACAAGCACATTTGTCTAAGATTTTCCTGGTCACATTACAAGTGTCTTTCTAGATTTCAGAGACCTCACCCTCCATTTTAGGACTAGAGTCAAGACTTTAAAAATGGGCACCTCTTTGCTAAAGAGTTTGGAAGAGTACTTTGGAAAAGTCCAGGTCACAGACTTCTTTCCACATGGTGGGAGGAAATCACCTCTGCTGGGGATCCATAAGAGATAGCTGTATTTAGAGATTTATGAATGGGAGGACTCATCAGATGGCAATGAGGAAAGGACAGACTAGGGGAAGAGTTTACCTGAACCCTAATGGGATGTTCCAATCCTAAAATGCAATTATGTGAACTTCCCAGGGGAGAGAAAAGCTCAAAAGACAACAGTGCTGGCCTAAACCTCCTTCTGTGGGTCCTTCAGATTCTAATTCATTGACCTACACCAAGATCAAAACCTTTCTTGCTTTTCCCATCATCTCTGGCCCCAGTCAAGTTAATTCCCATCTTATCTCTCTGACAGTGCACTAGGCTAGGCCTTCTCACCTTCTCTTTCTAAATCTATTGTGACATAAACACAATGCCCTGCTTCCTTTGGTGCTATCCCAATAGCTTTTCCTTCCCTTAAAAAAAAATTCATTTTATTTCAAATGGAAAATTTTGGCTTTCAAGATGTTATTCCTGTTATGGAACCCAAGAGCCTGTTTAGAAAGTTTTAACAATCAAATATAGTTTCTTCCTTCATTTTTCCCTTTTGAAATGATTCTAAGTCTCCATAAAGTGAAATGGATGCCACTGACCCAACTAGAGGAAGAGTCAAGTACAAGAAACACTAAAAAGCAAAGTGCAAAGATTAATATTTCAGATTGTTATTTTGCTTCATATGTGAAGCACTTAATGCAATGTCAGCCACGTATTAAAAATTTAATAAACACCTGGTCCTATTTCTCTTAGCTCTGTTGCAGCCTAATGCGTGTCTGATAAAGCTTTTTGCACATCTTTATGGTTCCTTACATAATCGACATACATTTGATTTTCTACTCAGAATGGCCATGTGTGCCAGATACTATGCTTGTTGTTTAGGGATATTAATATATGTCTTAAGGACCTATCTTTCACAAGGTCATAATTTAGTGGCAGAGACAATCAGCTTAATAGGGTGTTTAAAAGAACATACTAGAAAGGAGTAGTAAGAGTTTTTAGGAAGTCCAGGAAAGGAAGTGATGATGAAAGGTGGAAGATGTCAGATTTATCAGAGGAGGTGATGTTTGAGCATAGCTTTAGGAGAGCTATGTTTTTTAATTATGATGTGAGAGTTGGACTGTGAAGAAAGCTGATCGCCGAAGAATTGATGCTTTTGAACTGTGGTGTTGGAGAAGACTCTTGAGAGTACCTTATACTGCAAGGAGATCCAACCAGTCCATTCTAGAGGAGATCAATCCTGGATGCTCATTGGAGGGACTGATGCTAAAGCTGAAACTGCAATACTTTGGCCACCTCAGGCGACGTGTTGACTCACTGGAAAAGACTCTGATGCTGGGAAAGGTTGGGGGCGGGAGGAGAAGGGGACGACGGAGAATGAGATGGCTGGATGGCATCACTGACTCTGTGGACATGAGTTTGAGTGAACTCCAGGAGTTGGTGATGGACAGGGAGGCCTGGCGTGCTGTGATTCATGGGGTCGCGGAGAGTCGGACACGACTGAGCGACTGAACTGAACTGAACTGAACTGAAGTGAAGTAAGTCAGAGAAAGACAAATATCATACGAAATCACTTACATATGAACTCTCAAAATGATACAAATGAACTTATTTACAAAACAGAAACAGACTCACAGGCTTAGAAAACAAAATTATGCTTGGCCAAAGGGACAGACTTAGATTAGGAGTTTGGGATTAACATATATACACTACTATATGCAAAATAGATAATCAATAAGCACCTATTGTATAGCACAGGGAACTCTAGTCAATATTCTGTAATAACCTATATGAGAAAAGAATCTGAGAAAGAACTTTTGTTGCCGTTTATTTGCTAAGTCTTGTCTGACTCTTTGCGACTCCACAGACTACAGTACACCAGGCTTCCCTGTCCTTCACTGTCTCCTGGAGTTGGCTCAGATTCATGTCCATTGAGCCAGTGATGCTATCTAAACATTTCATCCTTTGCCCCCTTCTCTTTTGCCTTCAATCTTTTCCAGAATCAGGGTCTTTTTCAACGAGTCAGCTCTTCGCATCAGTTGGCCAAAATACTGGATCTTCAGCTTCAGCATTAGTCCTTCCAATGAATATTCAGGACTTATTTCCTTCAGGATTGACTGATTTCATCTCTGTGCAGTCCAAGGGACTCTCAAGAGTCTTCTCCAGCACTACAATTCTAAAGCATCAATTCTTCTATAGTCAGCCTTCTTTATGGTCCAAATTTCACATCCATACATGACTACTAGAAAAACCATAGCTTTGACTATATGGAACTTTGTCAGCAAAGTGATAATCTGCTTTTTAATATGCTATCTAGGTTTGTCATACTTGAAAGCATAGTTTCTTCCTCTACTATATTCAATTTAAGTCTGAATTTTACAATAAGGAGCTCATGATCTGAGCCACAGTCAGCTCCTGGTCTTGTTTTGCTGACTGTATAGAACTTCTCCATCACCAACTGGAAAGAATATTATCAATCTAATTTTGGTATTGACCATCCAGTGATGTCCATGTATAGGGACGCCTCTTGAATTGGAAGAGGGTGTTTGCTGTGACCAGTGCATTTTCTTGGCTCAATGGACATGAGTTTCAGCAAACTCCAGGAGACAGCAAAGGACAGGAAACCCAGAGTACTACAGTTCATGGGATCACAAAGAGTCAGACACAACTAAGCAACTAACAACAACAGGCTTTGTCATAGCTTTCCTTCCAAGAATCAAGTGTCTTTACAAATATATTTATTTAACTAATCAGTATACTATACACTTGAAACTAATACAACATTGTAAATCAATTTTACTCCAATATAAAATAAAGTGTAAAACACAGATAAGAAGGAAACTTCAGGCACAAGAATTAGCACGGGCAAATATAAGGAGGTTTTAGAGCCATAAATTACAAGTTCAGTTTGAAATTTAACAGAAGGAGAGGCAGGGAGTGGTGGGAGGCAAGAAACAGAGAGAACTTGAGTCCAGATTGTGAACGCCCTGACATGTAGGAAGGGGTTGGGGTGACTTTATCTTGTGGGCAAGTGGAAACAAATGCAAAATGATGTTTTCAGGTGCATTCACTAATCAACTGCTAAAACTCTCCCTTCTGACAAATATTTCACTAAAAAATGTCAGTGTCAAACCCCAATTATTTTTTACCAAATGGCCACAGCAAATGTTAATACAGATCACAGGATTAATATTAAAAATTATTTTTATATTAAATGTTAAAAAACCATGACTGATAAATATTTTTAAAATATTTTATGAAAAGTGCCATTAGAGGATAATTCTGCTGATGTGAACATCCACATGTTAAATCAACAGTTTTGAACTTCTCATCTGTTGAAAAAAATGAAACATGAATGATGGCTTTCCCCAGGATGAATCATAGGAACTACAAGTCAGATTTGACAACTTTCAGTACTCAGTTAGGAGAAGGGCCTCAGGCACATCACTTAAGAGATTTTCAAGATTTTAGGTAGCTCTTTTTATGTCTCCATGTCTTTGTGATGCCTGGCCCAGAAGCTGTGTCCCAGTTTCAGCACAATTAGTCAATGGACCACAACAGATCATGAAGTTGTTCTGTTGGTTTTACGATACCTCTGCTTCCAAAGAGTTGTCAGAAATGGGTTTTTTCCACTCGGAAAACACACAAAAGTCAGAAGGTAGGAAGGCACAGAAGTGGCATAATACTGTCAGACCTGGGCTGATGAGTGAGAGTCATGCACAAACTTTACTAGTTTTCCATGTGTTCTTGTTGAGGAAATCCTTCCCCAAAATAAAATAAAATACCCTATTTCTGGGCATGACTCTCTAATTCTTGAAAATTGGCAAAATTCCATTTGGCTAATCCAGTTGGAATTATACACATGTTTCTTATAGTTTTTAAGAAAACACTCTTAAGAGAAATCTGTGTTAGCCATTAGTGTAGGTGTAATGTGATTATTATTGTTTTCCTTTTCATTGTTGCCATTGGCCATGTATGAGCACAACTAGATTAACTAGTAATGTTCAAATCACTGAAAAATCAATATAATCTCTTAGACCAACAACCATGAGCTTTTTCTCACTTGATTGCTGAGTATGGTCCCTGAAGTAGAGGCTTCCCACATCTTCTGAAACTTGTATCTACATGCTCAAAGACTGCTTACTGCAAATGTCCTTGACTCTGCTTGAAGACAATTTTTCTAACCATGGGAGTACAATCATCGAGTAGAGAGGGCAGTTTTCTACTACAAACTATAGATCCAGATTCAGATATGGATTCAAGCTAAAAATATAGGTAAATGCTTAGCCATAGATATAGATCAGTTCAGTTCAGTTCAGTCACTCAGTCATGTCCGACTCTTTGTGACCCCATGAATCACAGCACGCCAGGCCTCCCTGTCCATCACCAACTCCCGGAGTTCACTCAAACTCATGTCCATCGAGTCAGTAATGCCATCCAGCCATTACTGGATTCATTATCTGTCGTCCCCTTCTCCTCCCACCCCCAACCTTTCCCAGCATCAGAGTCTTTTCCAGTGAGTCAACTCTTCGCATGAAGTGGCCAAAGTATTGGAGTTTCAGCTTTAGCATCAGTCCTTCCAATGAACACCCAGGACTGATCTCCTTTAGAATGGACTGGTTGGATCTCCTTGCACTAGATAGAGACATAAAATAAGATAGAACATATGAGACATATAAAGAACCTGCCTGCCAATGCAGAAGATGCAGGAGACTAGGGTTCAATCCCTGTGTTGGGAAGATCCCCTGGAGTAGGAAATGGCAACCCACTCCAGTATTCTTGCCTGGAAAATTCTATGGATGGAGGAGCCTTGCAGGCTACAGACCATGGGGTCAAAAAGAGTCAGACATGACTGGGTGACCGAGCACACATACAAGATATAAAAGATATAACATGATATTAGAGATAAAGTGATACTAAATGTGATGATATCAGATATAGATGTAGGTTTATTTTTGTTATTGTATTTTATCCAAAATGTGTGTGGGAGAGTAGGTGGGGTTCACTTCACCAGCTGAGTATGTAAAGTTATAAAAGATGCCTGCTATTTAGTACCATATTTCTTTTTCTCTTTTAACTCCACTCTAAAAAGAGAATTTTATTCTATGCTTTAGTTGTTCATTTTAAGTTATTGACTTATACTGTCTAACTAAGCATTATTTGTGAAGAATTTAGATTTTATGGTTACTAGATCTCAAAATCAAGCATTCATCTTGCCCCAAAGGAATTAATGAATTGGCATATTATGCCAGAAGACTAGACTTCCCCAATGGCTCCGTGGTAAAGAATCTGCCTGCAATGAAGGAGGTACAAATTCAATCCCTGGGTCAGGAAAATCCCCTGAAGGAGGAAATGGCAACTCACTCCAACATTCTTCCCTGGAAAATCCCATAGATAGAGGACCCTAGCAGACTACAGTTCATGGGGTCGCAAAGAGTTGGACATAACTGAGCACACACTTATGCACCTGAAAGACTTAGATCATGTCTGGCACATGCTGAGAGAGAGATGGGCATGTGTTATCCTGATATTGTGGTGGCTGTTAATATAGGAATGGAAGATAGGGTAGACGAAATGTTTTGGTGACTAACAGATAGTATAGCTAGTTACTATATTTTTGCCATAATATTCAGCCATCTAATTCTGCTGGAGTGCTATGTTAAGAGGAGTCTGAGGATGCACTAAGCTCAGTGAGAAGAGGATTATTCTTGGATGTCAAAATATGCTACTGAAGAAGACAAAGAACTTGGCCTTCAGACCATTACTTGGTAGTCACAGGGATTTGAACCCAGTGCCATCAGATTCCACAACCCCAGATGTTAATGGCCATATGGTTCCCTTGGATTTGCAGAGAGAAATGGGTCCTGAGAGATCAGATTTCACTGCAATGAGATTCTGTATTTCTTGGATACCAAGATACTCTCTTTGGGTAACCAACCACTGTCAAATCAGTACTTTATTCTGAAAAGGGACTACAGGTAACAGCTGGCTGCCTGCTATATCATTAAGTCAGATTTCTTTGAAATCTCCATCCATTTTTTTTTTCATTGTATAGTTTGTAAACTTGAAATACTCTTTAAGTTACTAAGCCTAAGGTTGAAGTGCTGCATATTACATATTATTTAAAACTGGATTATTTGCTGTCTTTTTGTTGTTGTTGCTGCTGTTGTTTCCTTTTTTCTTCCAGTAACAAGAGTAGAAGAAAAACCAGACTAAGTATCTCAGCGAATTGTTTTAATTTACTTTATCAAAAATGCTATGGTATTGAATATCCCTCAATTGAAAGCAATTAAAATGGCAAACTTCTGTTTTAAAAATGCCCAGAGACTCAGTTGACTCTAGAACAGGGTATATTTACAATCATTTGAGAATTTCACCAACCTGTACTTTCTTATTTCTTTTTATGTTACATTTATAACTTCTACCGAAATGACCTTATTATTAGACATCCTACTTCCTCAAAGCAATAAATAAATATTCTAGCTTCTCGTGGTATGCATTCAGCAAATATGGTTAAGGACTAAATGGGTGGGTTTATGTAAAAGAATAAAAATAAACACTAAAATACCTTATAGCAATAGAAGTAGGAGTCACAATCATAAATAAAATATACAGAGAAAAAAAGAACAGAAAGAATGTGAAATGTTATTAGATAAGCCAAGGGTACATACGAGTCTGGGAATCAAAAGTGTACTAAAAACACTGGCACGTGAAACATTAGGGATTAAGTAGGTACTGAAAGAAAATATTCATAAGAATTTGAAGAGCAATAAAGTCATTGTCTATTTTATTCAAAGGCAAAAACTTTTCCTGTTAATGGAGATTTTAAAAGATTTAACATTAATTTCCTAAGACAATTTTGAATTTTCCTCTCTGGCTATACTTAAGTATTAGCTGAATCCCAGGCTGAACTTTACGATAAACTAATCAGTTCATCTCTGTTTTCACCTCAAACTTTGGATGGAAATTATGAGGTTGGCCAAAAAGTTCATTTGGGGTTTTCTGTCAAGTGTTACAAATGAACTGTTTGGCCAACCCAGTATGTTGCTGGTACCAGGAGAGCTTCCCAGGTGGTTCACACCGTAAAGAATCCACCTATAATGCAAGAGACCCAGTTCGATCCCTGAGTTGGGAAGAGCCCCTGGAAGAGGAAATGGCTACCCATTCCAGTATTGCTGCCTGGAGAATCCCACGGACAGACTCGGACATGACTCAGCGACTAACACTTCTCACACTTTACCAGATTAGAACCATAATTTCACTCCACGGTAGCATGAGTGCTCATTTAAGATCTAGAAGTTAGACAAGTGAAAGTGAAAGTTGCTCAGTCATGTCCGACTCTTTGGGACTCCATGGACTGTATACCCTATGGAATTCTCTAGGCCAGAATACTGGAATGGGTAGCCATTCCCTTCTCTAGGGGATCTTCCCAACCCAGGGATTGAACCCAGGTCTCCCGCATTGCAGGCAGATTCTTTACCAGCTGAGCCACCAGAGAAGCCTGATAGCCCTCATGCAATTTAAATTCAGTTCTTTCCCAGCCCCCACATCCCTGACCATTGGGTTCACCTGTTTCATCACTAAGGTGCATGCTTACGTATATGTTTTCTCCAGTAATTTTTTCTTTGAGCACAAGAGTGAGTCTCCATTCATCATATATCTTCTATATTTCCTCACAATAATGCAGCTGCTGTTTATAAAATATCTACTAAACAGTGTCTAGCCTCTTTGCATGTGTTACTTCAAGCCCTCCCATGTCTGCAAATCCCCATGTTTGTCAGTGATATTAATTAAAACACTCTGATAAAACAATGTTTCAAGATGACCTCACATAGTTTGAGGCATTTCCAAGTGGCCTTCCTTTTATTTATTTATTTTTTAACTGGAGTAAAATTACTTACAATGTTGTTAGTTTCTGCTGTATAACAGAGTGAATCGGCTGTGTGTGTGTGTGTGTGTGTTTCCTCTTGAGCCTCCCTCCCAACCCCCCATTCCACCCACTAGGTCATCACAGAGTACCAAACTGAGCTCCCTGTGCTATATAACAGCTTCCTACTAGCTAAGCATTTTACACAATGCTGTTGTTCATTCGCTAAGTCGTGTCCAACTCTGCTACCCCATGGACTGCAGCACACCAGGCTTTCCTTTCTTTCCCTATCTCTTGGAGTTTGTTCAAATTCAAGTCCTTTGGGTCAGAGATGCTATCTAACCATCTCATCCTCTGCCACCCCCTTCTCCTTTTGCCTTCAATCTTTCCCAGCACTAGGGTCTTTTCCAAGGGCTGTTCACACTTTACACATGGTAGTATATGTATGTCAGGGCTAGTCTCACTCACCAAGTGGCCTTTCTTGATTGGAGGCCATTCTGTCTCCTCAAAAAACTTTTTGAAAATGTGTGCAACTGACTCTTATGATAACTATAGCATGGTCTTGGTATTTAATAGGTGGGAAGCGAAGATGCTAAATGTCTAGGCGTGCGAGACACAGCCTGTCTCAGTAAAGAATAGTCTTACCCAAAATGTCAACTAGGCTTTATGGAAAAACGTTGGCAGGCGATCATTTGTTCACTTCTCTTAAACGACTCTCTCTCCTTTTCTATAGCGAAACATCTTAAAAGAATTCCACCCAGCTTAATTTAGGCTTCACATAACAGTGCCACTCTAACAAAGCAAAATAAAACAAAAAGTCATTTAGGAGAAATAAAGGAAATGGAGAGAGATTAGTTTCCTCTGGAGTCTGGCTTCCTGTCTTCAACATGTCTTCACAGTGAGATTATTTCCAATCACTTAATACAAGTGGCTTTTCCCTCATCAACCCTATTAGTTAACCAATAATGCAAAAGATGGCAAATGTAATATGACTTCCCCTTGACACTTCTCACATTGTGTGCAAATTAAGAGAGTTCTCTTTACACCACTGTTTACTATGGGAATAATAAGCTTAGGAGTTCAAAATGCATTTTTATGTACTTTATGGAATAAATCATTTGCAAGTGATATTACGCCCAGATCTGTCTCCTCTGACAACTGAGTTGTTTGCAGAGCTGCAAACTGGAAATGACACTAAAAGCACACAGTGATTTAAGAGGTTGGTTGACTCATGTACTAGCAATGACAGAATTGATGCGGAGTGGGGAAGAGGTGAAAAAGAGCTTAGAAGATCTGTATATTTCCATTGCCCAATAATGATTAGGCAGAAAGGATTTTAAAACAAACTTTTACATATCTACTTATCCTTAGCTTTATAATGAACTGAATGCACAGTTAACCCATGGGTTTTAGCCTTATCTTACCATTTAAAACACTGTTAAAAATTTTTGCCTCTTTTGACAGAAGAAAAATTGCCATGGGCAACAGTGAATATGTAATGGTGAGATAGTAAACAGCACAGTGGATAACAGAAATCCCCCTAGAGGTAGACCAGCTTGGACAAACACAAGGTGGTTGAAAAAGGAAGTTGCTGTTTAGTTGCTCACTAGTGTCCCATTCTTTTGCAACCCGGTGGACTGAAGCCAGTCAGGCTCCTCTGTCCACCGGCTTTCCCCAGGCAAGAATACTGGAGCGGGTTACCACCTCCTTATCCAGGGCTTCTTCCCGACTCAGGGATCAAACCCATGTCTCCTGCATTTGCAGGCATTAACAAGCATATTCTTTACCACTAAGCCTTCTGGAAAGCACCTTGGGAAAGGAAAGGAAGCTATGTCCTAAGTTAGTGTAAAGTTGCCAACCAAAGACTGTGCTCTATCTCTCCCTCTTCTGGCCAAAGGAGGAAACAGCAATGGATCTTGGTCTAAGCCTCACTGAAAATAGTACCAAGTCACTGCTTAAAGAGTATTTGGTATCCACCAAGACACAACTAAAAACTAAGATCATGGCATCCGGTCACATCACTCCATGGCAAATAGATGGGGAAACAATGAAAACAGTGAGAGACTTTATTTCGGGGGAGGGGCTCCAAAATCACTGCAGACGGTGATTTCAGCCATGAAATTAAAAGATACTTGCTCCTTGGAAGAAAAGCTATGACCAACCTAGACAGCATATTAAAAAGCAGAGACATTACTTTACCAACAAAGATCCATCTAGTCAAAGCTGTGGTTTTTCCAGTGGTCATGTATGGATGTGAGAGTTGGACTATAAAGAAAGCTGAGCGCCAAAGAATTGATGCTTTTGAACTATGGTGTTGGAGAAGACTCTTGAGCGTCCCTTGGACTGCAAGGAGATCCAATTAGTCAATCCTAAAGGAAATCAACCCTGAATATTCATTGGAAGGACTGATGCTGGAGCTGAAACGCCAATACTTTGGCCACCTGATGTGAACTGTCACACTGGAAAAGACCCTGATGCTGGGAAAGATTAAAGGTGGGACGAGAAGGGGACAACAGAAGATCAGATGGTTGGATGGCATCACCGACATGATGGACATGAGTTTGAGTAAGCTCCAGAGTTGGTGATGGACAGAGAAGCCTGGCGTGCTGCAGTCCATGGGGTCATGAAGAGTCGGACATGACTGAGCGGCTGAACTGAACTGAAGACACGACTGAGCAACTTTCACTTTCACGGGTCAGGTGTACTGGAGTAGGAAATGGCTACCCACTCCAGTATTCTTGCCAGGAAAATTTCATGGACAGTGGGGCCTGGCGGGCTGCAGTTCAACAGGTCACAAACAGTCAGACACTACTAAGTTTACTGTGGACATCCTTGGTGTAAGTCTTGGACATAATGGTTTTTGAATGAGTCTTCATTGTACTTCTTTCATCTTCTCTGTTACATTCACCAGACATTGACCCTTTCTCCAGTAGAACTGCTAGTTTAAAGAGCGATTAGGAAGCTTATTGCTACCTTTTGCTTCCTTCCTGCCATCCTTCCTTATTTTCTCTCTTATTGATATATTAGAAGCCACAGGAATGTTGACTTCATTCAGCACACTTATTAATTGTTCAACATTCATCAAGAATTCTGTGCTGGTGCTGGAGAGTGTTTAATGATGTTTAATAATCCCACATCAAGTAAAACCAATATTTACAGAGTATGTGCCAAGTTCTGTGCTATACTCTTCATTGTTGATATGACCTCTTCCTTGCTAGGGGATAGCTTAATTTTATAAGACAAACAGGTAAGTAAAAGATTTCAAAACAATGGAATACTTAGCTCACAGTACAGAGGAAACCCAGAGAGCGCACAGGGGTGTTCAGGTAGGTGTGAAGTCAGGTATGAAGCAGTCAACCAAATACATAAGGAGTAAGGGACTCCTAGGCATCCCAGGTTTCCCAGGTGATGCTACTGGTAAAGATCCACCTGCCAATGCAGGAGACACAAGAGATGTGTGTTCAGTCACTGTGTTGGGAAGATCTCCTGGAGGAGGGCATGGATACACACTCCAGTATTCTTGCCTAGAGAATACCATGGACAGAGGAGCTTGGTGGGGTACAGTCCATAGGGTTGCAAAGAGTCAGACATGAATGAAATGACCTAGCATGCAAGCACAAGGGACTCCTAGTAGAGGAAAAAGTTTGCATCAATGTAGAGGTGAATTTAGCATGGTGTGAGTGGGGGCTTGTTACAGTTCAGGAGTGCTGGCTCTCTGGGTCTGAGATAAGGTGCAGCAGAGGAAAAGAAAACAGAGAGCAGGACAGTGGGGATCTTTCTGATGTGATCAAAGCTCATACTTCACCATCTAGGCCAGGCAGAGTCACTAAGCATTTTTTTAAGTATGAGATATATTGACTGATTGGTTGATTGGTTTTGCTCAATTCCTGGGTCAGGAAGGTCTGCTGGAGAAGGGATAGGCTACCCACTCCAGTATTCTTGGGGTCCCCTAGTGACTCAGTGGTAAAGAATCTGTCTGCCAATTAATGCAGGAGATGTAGATTCAATCCCTGGGTCTGAAAGACCCCCTGCAGAAGGAAATGGCTACCTACTCCAGTATTCTTGCCTGGAAAATTCCACAGACAGAGGAGCCTGATGGGCTACAGTCCATGGGGTCACAAAAGAGTAGGACATGACTTGGCAACTAAACAACAGCAAAAAGAGATTGGTGAGAAAGCTCTGCAATAATTCTCATAAAAATAATTAATGTCTTAATAACGGAGAAAATTCATAGATTCCAGAAATATTTAGGGCTTCATGTTTGGATGAGCATGGACATAGTACAGAGAGGAGGAAGGGCTCAAAAGTAACTGCCACGCTTCTTACCTGAATGGATACTGGTTCTCACAGGTGAGACAGATAATAGAGGAAGGCAAGTAGGTTTGAACAGAAAAAAAATTGTAGTTTTGATCCTTTGGATTGGAGATTCTCATGTAGTATTCATGTAAAAAGTGGGAAAAATGGGGTGGAGATACGTATTTGGTATCATTCTTATTAAAAAAAAGTTAAAACTATACAAGTGGATAATATTGCCCAGAAGAATTTTATAATAAAGAGAGAGGTATTTGCTAATATGACCACCTTTAAAAAATGGATAGAGGGCAAAGACCACAGCCGGAGGAAAGAAGGTAAAGTCACAATTCATAGAAATGAATGTAGTTTAACATGTGAGTGTGTTTGTGTGGGGGGGGTATTTGTGTGTTGGAAGTGGGAGTGGAGAGGATGGTAAGACTTGAGAATTGGTTAGAAATGAAAAATGAGGGGAAAACCAAATGAACCAGAAAAGAAAAGGCTCTGCCATGCGTAGGTGACTCTCTCTAGAATCCTACATGAGAGAAAGACATGATAACAGGAAAGGAAGATGTTGATGTAAAGAAATTTTATTTGTTCAGAATTGGAAGAGATCAGAAGATGTTTAGCCCTGAAAGAAGAGGTTCAGTCTGCAAGGAGCTGTATGTATGGGTATAGAGAGAACTCCGCTGATGAAGGAAATTCCGAGAGATGCGAGTGCTGAGGAAATGAGTCAAAGTGAAGGAGTGGGCTTCAAACAGGATGAAAAATACCTCCTGTAATTGGAGGTAAGACACTGACATGAAGATGCATGAAGAAGAAATTCTGAGGAGGTCAGAACGTAAGGTTGAATGATTTCCCCAAAGACCTTCATATTCTTGCCAATATCAATGCCGAGATTTTCAACGCATGTATGGTGGCGGGGCAGGAGACTGGATTTGAGGTGATCAATTGAGGTTCTCAAGGGCAATAAGTGAAGAACCAGAGATGCTAAAGCCAGAGTGTGGATCAGCAGCATCAAGAACTCCAAAACAAGGAGACTCTGTCTATTTCTAGAGATGCTAATCCAACCAGTTGAGTCCTTTTCTACCCAGCTCTCAGATCTCCAATTGGAGACAAAGTGTAGATTGTTATAGGGATTCCAGACTTGAGATATTCTTGAGTGTAAGTTGCTGATAAAGCTTCAAAGAGAGTATATCCATGTTATCACATGGGAGGTTAAGACAGGAAAATGGAAGAGAAAGGCTATAAATAGGATTTCTCAGAGAGGGAAAATGTGGGAGAATTGGGGGGTGGTGCTTAGCACAGTGACAGGCTAGGCCCTAGGGGCTCCCAAGAGTTGGTTTTACACCCTTCTTTTCAACTCAGTTTCAATGCCACATGTTGGTAATTTTATAAAAAGCTTTGTTGGGAATATTTATGCCACAGAAATTGACACTACATGTTGTGGCTTCCCAATAGGTACTAATAGTAAAGAATCCACCTGTCAATGCAGGAGATGTAAGAGGCGTGTGTTCAAACCCTGAGTTGGTAAGATCCCCTGGAGGAGGGCATGGCAATTCACTCCAGTATGCTTGCCTGGAGAATCCCATGGACAGAAGAGTCTGGCGGGCTATGGTCCATAGGGTCGTAAAGAGTTGGACATGACTGAAGCGATTTAGCATGCATACGTTGTGGTGTTGTCTTGAGAAGACTCCTGAGAGTCCTCTGGGCAGCAAGGAGTTCAAACCAGTTAATCCTAAAATAAATCAACTTTGAATATTCATTGGAAGGACTGATGCTGAAGCTGAAGCTCTAGTTCTTTGGCCACCTGATGCAAAGAGCCAACTGATTAGAAAAGACCCTGATGCTGGGAAAGATTGAGGGAAGGAAGAGAAGGGGGTGACAGAAGATGAGATGGTTGGATTGCATCACTGATTCAGTGCATATAAGTTTGAGCAAACTCAGGGAAATAGTGAAGAACAGGGAAGCTTGGAGTGCTGCGTCCATAGGATTGCAAGGAGTTGGACACGACTTAGTGACTGAAAAACATCATACGTTGGAAGCCAGGGTACCAGTACATTAAAAGATGGGAACATGGGCATTAGTAATTTAGAAGGCTAGGAGATCTTGGTCAGACTGTAAAAATTTTGACAATTGATATTTGTGACATGGAAGGTAATGAAAATGCCAGGCTATCTTTGTTTTGTTAGTTAGGTTTAGGTTTTTGCGTTTGACCTTATTGGCTGAAGCAGAGGCGAAGAGAATCATGTAAGTGGAGTTCAAAGCTTTTGAAGTAGATGATTTATAAACACAGCTGTTAACATTTCCAGGTAGAGGGTGGGAGCTTATTCAGGTATTTGGATGCTCAATTAGTTAGATGGTACCATCGGGAAGCTGGTAAATACAATCTATGAGAAAAAGGACAGAAATTTATATTATGAACCACAAGGACTTATTTTTATGCAAGTTGTTTCCTATTGCTGCTATAACTTACCACTATCTTAGTGGCTTCCGTTCCATTCCGTTCAGTCGCTCAGTCGTGTCCGACTCTTTGCGACCCCGTGGACTGTAGCCTATCAGGCTTTTCCGTCCATGGGATTCTCCAGGCAAGAATACTGGAGTGGGTTATCATTTCCTTCTCCAGGGGATCTTCCTGACCCAGGGATAGAACCCAGGTCTCCCGCATTGGAGGCAGACGCTTTAACCTCTGAGCCACCAGGGAAAAACAATGCAAATGTCTTATCTTATAATTCTGGGGTCCAGAAATCCAAAATGGATCTCATTGGGCTAAAACCAAGGTGCCAGCAGGGCTGTGTTTCTTTCTGGAGGTTTTGGGGCCGTGTCTATTTTCTTGGCTTCCTTAGTTTCTAAAGACTACCTTCCTTCCTTCCTTGGCTTATGGCCCTCTTCCATGGTTAAGGTCATCAAGGTCCAACTGAGTCTTTCTCATGGTGCCAACTCTCTGTGCTCTCTGTTCTGACTGTCCTGTCTCCTTGTTCCCTATTTAAGGACTCCAATACTTTGGCCACCTCATGCGACAAGTTGACTCACTGGAAAAGACTCTGATGCTAGAAGGGATTAGGGGCAGGAGGAGAAGGTGACGACAGAGAATGAGATGGCTGGATGGCATCACCGACTCGATGGACATGAGTTTGGGTGAACTCCGGGAGTTGGTGATGGACAGGGAGGCCTGGCGTGCTGTGATTCATGGGGTCGCGGAGAGTCGGACACGACTGAGCGACTGAACTGAACTGAACTGTAATTATACCAAGCATACCTAAATGTCCAGGATGCTCTCCATCTCAAGGTAAGTGATGTTAGTTCTATCTGCAGTCACAATTCCCTCTTACCTTATAAGAATATGTGTTTGAGTGCGTGCATGCTAATTGGCTTCAGGCATGTAAGACTCTTTGCAGTCGCATAGACTGTAGCCCACCAGGCTCCTCTGTCCATGGTATTCCTCAGAATGGATTGCCATTTCCTTCTCTAGGGGATCTTCCCGACCCAGGGATAGAACCCACATCTCTTATGTCTCATGCATTGGCAGCTGGGCTTTTTACCAGTGACTTTAATTCTATCTGCAATCATAATTCACCTTGCCTTATAAGAATAACTATTCACAAATTCCAGGGATTATGACATGAATATCTTTTGGGCAGGGGTGGGGTGGGACATGACTCTGCCTATCACACAAAAGAAGTGCACTTTTTCTCCTAGATTTTTCCAGACATTATATTTAATGAGATTTAATTCAGCAGACATTTATTGTTCATAATATTATGCTAGATATTATGATAGGAAGGAGTACTTGATAATGAATAATTTAAACCTTTATGGGAAATATTATTTTATGTCTCTTATAAAACATTTGAAATGAAAGGTTTAGTGGCAAAAGGAAGAAGCTTTTAAAAATTTTTAGTTCTGTGGGCTTCACCGGTGAAAGCTAGCTCATTTGAAGGTTGCTAAGGAGTTGCTAAGGGATATTGTATAGAGAAATATAAGTTTTGCATTATCTGTGCTGATCAACAATAAAGGAAAAGGTCTTATTTCTTTTTTCAAAGAACGTTAAAAGTAATCACAGACCATTCCCAAATGAGTGCATGGAATGTATAGGTGTCAAATAAGCATTTACTGAATTGCATCAAATGTCATAAGTGTCCATCTCATTGGAAGATTTTTATTAATTAGCCTTTTCTAATTTTTATTAATTAGATTTCATTTTTGCTTTATAGTGGTGAGTTACCTTGGCTGTGACCATTCACCCCTCATTTATGTTCTGTGTGAGAAGGCAGGACCACTCTGAAGAGGGACGGGGATGGGTGACAGCTTCTCTTGACCCAAGCAGAAAATTTTAAAACATCCCTTCAAATGACAGCATGAAGGCCATTACCTTATTATAGCTAATTAAAGAGCTGCCCTTAGACCAGAGGGTCTTCATCTGTTTTAGCACGTACATTTCTTTGCTGTCTTGATGAATACTGTTCATCCAAGTAAGAAAGAACTTTGCTCAATAGAGGATGGAAAAAACTCTTTCCCTTTTATAGGTTACCCTTAACTCTATCCATTCTGCCCTGGCTGCTCCAGGGCCATCCCTGTAACTCCTGTACTCAGGCCAGTTCTCCTCCTGAAGCCACTTCAGGCAACTCTACACTTTGCTACTTGATTTTTGGTGTCTGGTATTAACACATTGATTTACACACCACAGATTTCATCTCTCAAAGCAGCAAACCGTCTAGGTGCTAATCCACAGGAGTCCCCACTGCCCAAGTGTCAGCCGGGTGTCACAGATTCTCTCTACCCTCTCTCAGCTACAAGTCACCACTAAGAGCCAAAATGTATCCTCTGGCTGTGGGCCCTTGTCACCTGGAGTCACCCAGTGAAAAAGTTCCCTCCCCTTCTATCTTCTCTTTGTGGCACCAAGAGCCAATCTCTAAGAGAAACAGCCTTCTATTCATCTCATCTTTTACCAAGCCCCCTCCCCAGACATTTCTAGCTCTTATCTTAAGACCCCAAAGATCCCATCCATCATGAAATCAAATATGAATATGAAAGTTTCATATGTGAAAATATGACAGGGAAAAATCCAAAGACAAACTTAGGAAAAAGTTTTACTGACATCTTAAAAAAAGATATGTTTAATGGAGATGAAAAGAACAGATACTAGAAAGATTGGAGTGCCTCCCAAATTCTTGAGTAAGGCTAATAGTGGCATGAACGAAGCCAAGCAAAATCCCAATGATATTTTATAATAGCAAAATCATTCTGAATTTTATCTGTAACTTTAGTCATTAATAGAAAATAACAATTGAGAAAAAAAGTTATAATGAGAGAAGGCTCATTTTTACCATATATGTAACATTTAGACATGCAAAAGCTAAAAATTATCTCAAAACTACTGTGAAATCAATATAGTATCATAAAATCGTTTGGCTTAGTTGTCAGAGTATTTTGAAAGTAAACAAGAGATAATCTTACCCCCACAGTATAAATTTCAGATGAATAATTATTGAGGAAAAAATAAACTGTCTTATAGTAGACACAGTTAGTGTTTTCCCTGTTCTGTCAACCAACACAGCTTGAGCGAAATCTGAACAATTTCCAAAGGCCAGCTCCTGCATTAAGAGATTTCTCTGTCCCACCTGGTGATGGATGGAAATTCCAGGGAATGAAATTCACCTCCCCTAGCAATCCCCAGCACCTCCCAGCATCTCCCAGCACCCCCAGCATCTCTCAGCATCTCCCAGCATCCCCAAAATCTCCCAGCATTCCCCAGCCAAAGGGTAACAGGGGAGTGTAATTATCCCAGTCCTCTAATCCTGAATTTCTCAGGCTTGTAATGGGATTAAGCTCCATGTACCTTTGCTGATAATCTGCGAGGCCTCTTTATCTCCACATGTCAATCCCCTACTGTCCTATCAGTGTTTTCCAGGATCACCAACCAAATCAATTAGTTTCCATAACTTGTTCTCACAGCAGCTTCTGGGGAACCCAAGTTAAGACATATATCCTCTCCCCCACAAAAAGGACATGAAGACACAAATAATGAAGGAATAATAGCTATCAGCATGAAAAATTTTGACTCACAATTATCAAAGAAATGAATAGTAAAAGAACTAACTTTTCTCATTGATTAGATTGCCCAAGATTAAAAACCAGTCCTCTGAGTTATGAAGACTACTTGGAATTCCCTCATGCTCCACTGATGAGAACATGCATGAATAGTACCATGAAAGAAACAGACGACAGAATATGAGTGGATGTCCTTTTGCTCACTGGATCAACTATTATCACTTCTTTATGCATTTATTCACCAAATTAAATTAATTAAAATGTCACTTGATTCACAGCATGCTTAATGCTAGTTAAGATCAGAGAAGAGGGGAACTCAAATCCAGCCTCTCAGACTGTTCATTATATTATGAGAAATTGGTAAGCATGGGGGGAGGGGCAGGGTTAATAAAGGAAAAGGCAAATGTTCTCCAGAGTCTCCTTCCTTCCTTCCTCTTTCATTTCTCTTGGCCCTGATGCTGGGCTGGACTCAAGGACCTGGCTCTGATGCTCACCATTGCTTAAGGTTTGGCATCTCCTTCTCTTCGGCCAGTTTTCAGATCTTGACTCTTCCTGAGCTATGATATTGCATTTCTGACATTGGCCTACCTCTTCTTTCCCTAATGTCTGACTTGGATCTCATCCAGTTTTCAGTGTCACTCTTTTCACGGGTCAATGATAATCCATTCTATTTTGTGACTCATTATCACCCGGACTATCACTCCATTTACTGGAATAGACTACCTTGTTCTCTGCCTACAAATCATGTGCTGACTGCACTATTTTGCAATTCATGTTCTCAATAGTGACTGAAGAAAAGTAAAACTAAAGGACTTTATACATATAAAGTCCAGAGTGTAGAATAAGCTGTTCTTAAACACTAAGTATCAGTTTCGCTTTTCTGCAAGAATTCATTCTACAGTATGAACATCACAAATAGAGGGTAAAAGCCCACAGTTTGTTCGCTTTTTATTGCTTATATTTTTTTATAATGGGAAAATTTTATGTTTGAATTTTTTTACAGATAACAAATGACATTAACAAATAAAAATCTAACATCCCCCCACCCCCGCAAGACATTCATTATAAGGACTTCTAAAGATAATTCCAAGGCTTCCTAGGTTCTTACAGAGGAGAGTGAAATTTTGCTGAGTCTCAGATTATGAAATGATGGGTCTACTTGCGGCAGCCACACATACCAGGGATTCTCTAGTGCATGATCAACTGGCCACCCGCCAAGGTGTTCTAGTGTCTACAGGGAGGTGCAGAAATGTCACTGAACTAGATTTACAGATGTACTCACAGCTGATGACCAGACTGCTCCTGATATTCTATTTAAGAATGCCAGGGAGTTGGGCTCCAAATTTGGACTCACATGCTGGTGAAGAGAAATGTCTCTTCAGTCTCAAAGGACATTAATTACAAAAAGGAAAAAGAGGGAATAAATCTGTTGAGAAAATAAAACTTAAATTTATTGCCAGGCATTTACAAGTGAAATTTACTTTTCATTATATGTAAAAGAATCTGTCACATTTAATACTATATAAACTGTGAAATAAAGCACATCCATCCTATTGGTAAAAATATAATCTCTTTGGATTAGTGATGGATTTGTGGGACCAGAATTTAGGCAATTTCCACACTGAATGTGTGTCATTGGACAGACTGGTAAAACTCTCACTTCAGTTTTCAAAACCTTTAATGTACTGAATTGAGGTTATCTTAATTTTCAAGTTTCAATAATCAGCCTGAAATTGTATGGATTCATGCAGCCTTTGACTGTGTGGATCACAATAAACTTCAGAAAATTCTTAAAGAGATGGGAATACCAGATTATCTGACCTGTCTCTTGAGAAACCTGTATGCAGGTCAGGAAGCAACAGTTAGAACTGGACATGGAACAACAGACTGGTTCCAAATAGGAAAAGGAGTACGTCAAGGCTGTATATTGTCACCCTGCTTATTTAACTTATATGCAGAGTACATCATGAGGAACGTTGGGCTGGAGGAAGCACAAGCTGGAATCAAGATTGCCGGGAGAAATATCAATAACTTCAGATATGCAGATGACACCACCTTTATGGCAGAAAGTGAAGAGGAACTAAAGAGCCTCTTGATGAAGGTGAAGGAGGAGAATGAAAAAGTTGGCTTAAAGCTCAACATTCAGAAAATGAAGATCATGGTATCCGGTCCCATCACTTCATGGGAAATAGATGGGGGAACAGTGGAAACAGTGTCAGACTTTATCTTTTTGGGCTCCAAAATCACTGCAGATGGTGATTGCAGCCATGAAATTAAAAAACGCTTACTCCTTGGAAAGAAAGTTATGACCAACCTCAGTTCAGTTCAGTTTAGTCGCTCAGTCGTGTCCGACTCTTTGCGACCCCATGAATCACAGCACACCAGGCCTCCCTGTCCATCACCAACTCCCAGAGTTCACTCAAACTCATGTCCATCGAGTCGGTGATGCCATCCAGCCATCTCATTCTCTGTCGTCCCCATCTCCTCCCACCCCCAATCCCTCCCGGCTTTAGACTCTTCCAGTGAGTCAACTCGTCGCATGAGGTGGCCAAAGTGTTGGAGTTTCATCAGTCCTTTAACATCAGTCCTTCCAATGAACACCCAGGATTGATCTTTAGAATGGACTGGTTGGATCTCCTTGCAGTCCAAGGGACTCTCAAGAGTCTTCTCCAGCACCACAGTTCAAAAGGATCAATTCTTCGGCGATCAGCTTTCTTCACAGTCCAACTCTCACATCCATACATGACCACGGGAAAAACCATAGCCTTGACTAGACGGACCTTTGTTGGCAAAGTCATGTCTCTGCTTTTTAATATGCTATCTAGGTTGGTCATAACTTTCCTTCCAAGGAGTACGCGTCTTTTAATTTCCTGGCTGCAGTCAGCATCTGCAGTGATTTTGGAGCCCAAAAAATGAAGTCTGACACTGTTTCCCCATCTATTTCCCATGAAGTGATGGGACCAGATGCCATGATCTTCATTTTCTGAATGTTGAGCTTCAAGCCAACCTTTTCACTCTCCTCTTTCACTTTCATCAAGAGGACTTTGAGTTCCTCTTCACTTTCTGCCATAAGGGTGGTGTCATCTGCATATCTGAGGTTATTGATATTTCTCCCAGCAATCTTGATTCCAGCTTGTGCTTCCTCCAGCCCAGCATTCCTCATGATGCACTCTGCATATAAGTTAAATAAGCAAGGTGACAATATACAGCCTTGACGTACTCCTTTTCCTATTTGGAACCAGTCTGTTGTTCCATGTCCAGTTCTAACTGCTGCTTCCTGACCTGCATACAGGTTTCTCAAGAGGCAGGTCAGGTGGTCTGGGATTCCCATCTCTTTCAGAATTTTCCACACTTTATTGTGATCCACACAGTCAAAAGCTTTGGCATAGTCAATGAAGCAGAAATAGATGTTTTTCTGGAACTCTCTTGCTTTCTCCATGATCCAGCAGATGTTGGCAATTTGATCTCTGCTGCCTCTGCCTTTTCTAAAACCTGCTTGAACATCTGGGAATTCACAGTTCACATATTGCTGAAGCCTGGCTTGGAGAATTTTGAGCATGACTTTACTAGCGTTTGAGATGAGTGCAATTGTGCGGTAGTTTGAGCATTCTTTGGCATTGCCTTTCTTTGGGATTGGAATGAAGACTGACCTTTTCCAGTCCTGTGGCCACTGATGAGTTTTCCAAATTTGCTGGCATATTGAGTGCAGCACTTTCACAGCATTATCTTTCAGGATTTGAAATAGCTCAGTTGGAATTCCATCACCTCCACTAGCTTTGTTCGTAGTGATGCTCTCTAAGGCCCACTTGATTTCACATTCCAAGATGTCTGGTTCCAGGTGAGTGATCACGCCATTGTGATTATCTGGGTCGTGAAGCTCTTTTTTGTACAGTTCTTCTGTGTATTCTTGCCACCTCTTCTTAATATCTTCTGCTTCTGTTAGGTCCATACCATTCCTGTCCTTTATCGAGCCCATCCTTGCATGAAATGTTCCCTTGATATCGCTAATTTTCTTGAAAATATCTCTTGCTTTTCCTATTCTGTTGTTTTCCTCTTTTTCTTTGCATTGATCGCTGAGGAAGGCTTTCTTATCTCTCCTTGCTATTCTTTAGAACTCTGCATTCAGATGCTTATATCTTTCCTTTTCTCCTTTGCCTTTCGCTTCTCTTCTTTTCACAGCTATGACCAACCTAGACAGCATATTTAAAAGCTGAGACATTACTTTGCCAACAAACGTCCGTCTAGTCAAGGCTATGGTTTTTCCAGTAGTGCATGTAAGGATGTGAGAGTTGGATTGTGAAGAAAGTTGAGCGCCGAAGAATCGATGCTTTTGAACTATGGTGTTGGCGAAGACTCTTGAGAGTCCCTTGGACTGCAAGAAGACCAACCAGTCCATCCTGAAGGAAATCAGTCTTGGGTGTTCATTGGAAGGATTGATGTTGAAGCTGAAATTCCAATACTTTGGCCACCTCATGCGAAGAGTTGACTCACTGGAAAAGACCCTAACGCTGGGAAGGATTGGGGGCAGGAGAAGGGGACGACAGAGAATGAGATGGCTGGATGGCATCACTGACTCAATGGACATGGGTTTGGGTAAACTCCGGGGGTTGGTGATGGACAGGGAGGCCTGGCATGCTGCAATTCATGGGGTTGCAAAGAGTCAGACACAACTGAGCGACTGAACTGAACTGACTGATATGTGTAATCTGGAGAAGGAAATGTCAACCCACTCCAGTATGTTTGCCTAGGATATCCCATGGACAGAAGAGCCTGGTGGGCTACAGTCCATGGGGTCTCACAGAATCAGCCACGACTGAGGGACTACTGATACTACTGCTATACATAATCAGGTGTCAGCTTCTCTGGTTCCCCACACCCTATCGCTTCTCCTCATTCTGTGGCCATTCTTTAGGCCATAAAGATGACTTGGTCACTGATGAAGTTTTAACTATAGTACTTTGCTCCATTATTGGGAAATACCTTTGCAATGAAGCTTTAAGTGGTGGAAAAGTAATAAACTCAATTTGACTACCAAATCAATCAATCAATAAACAAAATTTAAAAAAAAATAAAAGTGTGTCATCCTGACTTAATGTAGAATGAACAAAAATCTCAAAACCTAAATGCTGGAGAGGGTGTGGAGAAAAGGGAACCCTCCTACACTGTTGGTGGGAATGCAAACTAGTACAGCCACTATGGAGAACAGTGTAGAGATTCCTCAAAAAACTGGAAATAGAACTGCCATATGATCCAGCAATTGCACTCCAGGGCATACACACCGAGGAAACCAGAATTGAAAGAGACACATGTACTCCAATGTTCATTGCAGCACTGCTTATAATAGCCAGGACATGGAAGCAACCTAGATGTCCATCTGCAGACAAATGGATAAGAAAACTGTGGTACATATACAAAATGGAGTATTACTCAGCCATTAAAAAGAATGCATTTGAACCAGTTCTAATGAGGTGGATGAAACTAGAGCCTATTATACAGAGTGAAGTCAGCCAGAAAGAAAAACACCAATACAATATACTAACACATATTTTTGGAATTTAGAAAGATGCAAATGATAACCCTGTATACGAGACAGCAAAAGAGACACAGATGTATAGAACAGTCTCTGGGACTCTGTGGGAGAGGGTGAGGGTGGGATGGTTTGGGAGAATGGCATTGAAACATGTATATTATCATATGTGAACTGAATCGCCAGTTCAGGGTCGATGCATGTTACAGGATGCTCGGGGCTGGTATGTGGGGATGACCCAGAGGGAGAATAAGGGGAGGAGGGAGGTGGGAGGGGGTTAGGGAGGGGGAACTCATGTACACCCGGGGTGGATTCATGTCAATGTATGGCAAAACCAACCAATATAATATTATTAAATAATTAGCCTCCTATAAAAAAAAAATCTCAAAACCTCTTTGACTTCATATTTCAATATATGACATTCTGTGTGTGTGTGTGTATGTGAAGATCTTTTCCATTGTACCTGTAATGGAACTATATAATTTGAGTACCTTTTCAGTTCAGTTCAGTTCAGTTCAGTTCAGTCGCTCAGTCGTGTCCGACTCTCCACGACCCCATGAATCACAGCACGCCAGGCCTCCCTGTCCATCACCAACTCCCGGAGTACATTCAAACTCATGTCCACAGAGTCGGTGATGCCATCCAGCCATCTCATTCTCCGTCGTCCCCTTCTCCTCCCGCCCCAACCTTTCCCAGCATCAGAGTCTTTTCCAGTGAGTCAACCCGTCGCATGAGGTGGCCAAAGTATTGGAGTTTCAGCTTTAGCATCAGTCCCTCCAATGAACATCCAGGATTGATCTCCTTTAGAATGGACTGGTTGGATCTCCTTGCAGTATAAGGGACTCTCAAGAGTCTTCTCCAACACCACAGTTCAAAAGCATCGATTCTTCGGCGATTACAGATTGTAAATGCTTTGGGAGATATTTAATGCTGTATGTCAAAGAAAGTATTTTTTAACTACTAGAAATAAAATATGAATGTCTTATATTTACATAGATCATCTGCTTTCCAGGTATTTTCAGTAAGCTACATGCAATTTATGTTTACAGTGTACTTATAAAGCAAAAGGAATCGGCAAACCCAAAAATCCATTTTCCAAATGCAACAGAGCAGAATCAGAAATTTGCTAGAGGTCAAAAATTGTGTGGTTTAACAGAAACATGGATAAGTGTTTCCCTTGCTGCCTCTTTGTGGTTTTCAGTATAGGTGACCTTGAAAGAAGTAATCTGTTACTGACAGAATTTTTTAATATGAATAATGAATATTTATTGGTTTTCCAGATAATATTTTAGCAAATCAGCTCTGAATGAGACAGTTATTTATTTTCCAGTGAGGATAACCTCTGCGTATGATTTTTCATACCTTGTAATTATAGTCTGCATGTGATGAGTTCATTTTAACCATATGTCATTTAGTTGTTTATTAGTAATATTGCTTCAGTCCAGCAATTCAATTAACTGTACATATCATTGGAGATTTCTAGTGATGTCTTATTTTTAAAAATGAAAAATGGTACTTGGCTTGTGTATTTTAAAGTACCAAATGAAACAAAAAGGTTTACACGATAAGGTTACTCTATTTTGTACAAGACAGTAAGAAGGGGATCAAATGCATTTGTGATGACTTAAAAAAATAAGTGGAAGCTCCTGAGAAAAGACAGTAATCATACTGGACTCTGTTGTATATCGACTATAACAATAAAGCACCCACTGATGTACTGTTCCAAAATTTGCAGAACACTTTGTAGGCCTAATGTTATTGAATCCACAATGCTAGACAGTAATCAAGGAAAGATGAGGACAGTCTGCCCTGGTACAAGCAATAAAGGCCTCTCCCCTTTATTGGTGATTTTCATTATTTAGATTGAATTTCTACAGGAATGTGAAGCCAATATCCAGCACTTGAAAAAAAAAAAAAAGTCTGACTCCTAAATTCTGGAAAAGACATGCAGAAAGTCTATTCCATTGAAGTCATGAGCCCACAGCCCACCCTCATATCATTTACAATGTTAATTGCAAAATATTGAAATCATCAGTACATTATATTTAGACAGAGGCCATGGTAGTCCATAATAGCAAATGGAGCCGTGGTCTGGATGATACTATCACGATACAGAATGGGTTACCACTGAATTGTGAGAAGACTGACATTGAAAACTGGGTGAGATCCAAGTCAGACATTTGGGAAAGATAGGTAGGTCAATGGCAGAAATGCAATGTCACAGCTTAGGAAGAATCAAGATTTAGAACCAAGCCAAGAGAAGGAGATGCCAAGATGTAAGTCATAGTGAGCATCAGTGGTGAGCCTTCAGGCCTGAGCATTGGAGCCAAGAAGAATGTATGAGGTAGAAAGGGAAGAGAATCCAGGGAATTTTTGTCTATTCCTTCATTAATCCTGCCTTTTTCACTCTTACCAGTGTCTTTAGTAATGTAACTAACACTCTGAGAATCTGAACTTAGGTTTCTCTTCTTTCTCCTTTTATACTTAGTTCAAAGGATGGAATTAATTAAAATATTTTCTAATTTACTAGGTGTAATTTTCAAAGAAATCAATAAAGAATATATAGAGGTGGACATCCCAAATTGAACAGCATAAACATTTTTGAAAATATATGTATATGTATTTTTGCCAACTATATTTTTTAACAACTATTTATTAATTTCTTTTATTTTTTAGTTTTTCGCTGTCCTGGATCTTCGTTGTTACATTGGCTTCTCTCTAGTTGTGGTGCATGGGCTTCTCATTGTGGTGGCTTCTCCTGTTGCAGATGAGCTCAAGGGCACACAGACTTCAGTAGTTGTAGCACGTGGGCTCACTAGTTGTGACTTCTGGGCTCTAGAACACAGACTCAAGAGTTGTAGCTCACAGGCTTAGCTGCTCTGCAGCATGTGGGATCTTCCCAGAGCAGGGATCACACCCGTGTCTCCTGGATTGATAGGCAGATTCTTCACCACTGAACCAGAAGGGAAGCCCATCAAATATCCTTCTTTAATGACTGCATTGAATTGTATTTTCATTAACAGAGTATGGGACAATTCTTTGAATATGCTGTTAATTACACTGACTTTTGTTTCTTAATCTTGGACAAACTAAGTGAAAAATAGGATCTTCATTAAATGTTCATTTCTTTAAAAACCAGGAAAGAAAGTCGTTTGCTTGTTTCTTCATACTTTTCATCTTTTTCTTCTTTTTAACTGACTGTGTGCAAGGAAAAGCTTATCCAAGGAGGAGCCTGTGTTGAGAGACCAGTCAACTTCCTAACACTTTAACCAGGGTAGTAGCATGGCCAGCATTCACTATTTAGATGAATCACTGACATCTGGACAGAGGATGAAGTCAAGATCTGTGGGGATACTGAGGCTGGCTGATACCACATCAAATACTCTCGATTCAGTTCAGTTCAGTCGCTCAGTCAGGTCCAACTCTTTGTGACCGCATGGACCGCAGCACACCAGGCCTCCCTGTTCATCACCAGCCCCTGGAGTTTACTCAAACTCATGTCCACTGAGTCGGTGATGCAGTCCAACCATCTCATCCTCTGTCATCCCCTTCTCCTCCTGCCTTCAAACTTTCCCAACATCAGGGTCTTTTCAAATGAGTCAGCTCTTCGCATCAGGTGGCCAAAGTATTGGAGTTCCAACTTCAGCATCAGTCCTTCCAATGAACACTCAGGATTGATCTCCTTTAGGATGGACTGGTTGGATCTCCTTGCAGTCCAAGGGACTCTCAAGAGTCCTCTCCAACACCACAGTTCCAAAGCATCAATTTTTCAGTGTTCAGCTTTCTTTATAGTCCAGCTCTCACATCCATATATGACTACTGGAAAACCCATAGCCTTGACTAGATGGACCTTTGTTGGCAAAGTAATGTCTCTGCTTTTTAATATGCTGTCTAGGTTATATACTTTAGGCTGCTATAAAATGAAGCTAGAGGGCTGTTTGAAACAATTTTATAGCATAGTAGGTCAAAACAAAGCTCTGGTGCATGGCAAAGTGTGTGTGTGTGTGTGTGTGCCGGGGGTGGGGGAGAAGTGTCATGTTTTGTGACGTGTATATTTGCTTTTTATAATTATTATCGAGGTGTGTGGGGGGGTTGTCTGTTTGTTTCTTATTGGGACTTTTTCTGAAAGTGGTATTTAAGTAGAAGCAATGAGTCTGACGGGTAATCTTGGGAAATCTTAGTCTGAAAGAAGGAAAGGGAGACAGAGTATTGAGGAGAGCTGACAAAAGGTCTGTTTTTGAGTAGGTTCCCCTTTCAAGCCATCCAACTTAGGGACTGTGGAGTGACCATTCTGTGGTTAGGGGCTGTAGTGGGGTGGGATTCCCTCCCTGCCACTTGCAGCCTGCTCTGAGTGTTCTACTTAAAGGAGAAGCAGGTGTGGGTTTCACACCCATGGTATCAGCCCAGTTGAGTGGGCAAGGCATCAACAGTGTTTCCTTAAATGAGGTTTGTTGTTTTTGAGGTTGTGTAATAAAACTTTTCATTTTGAGCAATATTAATTCTTCATTTTCCTGGCAACTATGTTTCCTAATTTATATTTGTTTCTTATTCTTATGGATTTTTATGACCCATTTAAAAATAATGTGATTTTTTTTCTTTCATTTTTCCCATTGCTCTTATACTTTAAAAAAATTTCCTATTAAGAGATGTAATTAATATTCACCAATGTTTCAAATTAGTTTTATTTTTTAAATTTAGTTTTCAAAATACTGTAAGAAAACACAATGTGTGTCATATTCTGGCTGCAAACATTGAATATATTTAAATATATGCTAATATGTTAGGCATTTGTGGGTTGCATAATCTGCAAATACTCCCCCTCTTTTCCCTTCCTAATGGCAACTAGAGGTTTCTTCATTTGCTTTTTGGATAAAGCAATGCTCTCTCCACAAGGATGGGAATGAAGAAGCCATTAACCATCCCTTCTTGCATCCATATGGCAGGTACGGTGAAAGAGCTAGAGAACTAAACCAACACAAGGAAAACCACACTGATTACAGGTGAATGGACACAGCGTCTTAACTGGGTTGGGCTATTCCACTGCATGAATGACATTATTCAATAATTCCTTCCAATCATTCCCTCCTATTGTTTGGAGAAAATTTTTGAGGTTCAATTGACAGGTAACATCATATTAGTTTCAGGTGTGCAACATAAAGATTCTGTTTGGAGCAATTATTATTTAGTTTTCTTTGACTTCAACATGGAGCCCTGATTAAACTGAATAAATGTACTTTTTGTTAGGATTGTATTAGGTGCATTTTTAGCTGGAAAGGAAAATCCTTCTTTGAACACCAAGTCCCTTTAATCTTTGGAAACATACAAGTCTCCATGATATGCAGGTTTCAGTGAAGGATGAGGGCACTTAAAGAATGACCATGAAGGGACTTCCCTGGAGAGCCAGCGGTTAAGAATCCCCATTTTCAATGCAGGGGGCACCAGTTCCTTTCCTTTTTAACAAACTAGGATCCCACATACTGTGAGGTGCAGCAAAAAAAGAAAAAAAAAATCAAGAAGAGAATCCCTCTCAGACTAGTGTTTTAATAATATATATACTTTATTATGAATGAAGGAAATAAAAATATCTTCTGAAAAGTGAAAGTGAAAGTCAGCCGTTCAGTCGTGTACTACTCTTTGCAACCCCATGGACTATACTGACCATGGAATTCTGCAGGCCAGAATACTGGAGCGGGTAGCCTTTCCCTTCTCCAAGGGATCCTCCCAACCCAGGGATTGAACCCAGGTCTCCTGCATTGCAGGCAGATTCTTTACCAACTGGGCCACAAGGGAAACCCCAAAAATATCTTCTAGTGAATTCAATAATTTTGAGATGTTGAATGAAAATATTACAAATTATCTGTAATAGCAATATAATTTGAAAATATCTGTGCTTCCTACTGTAGCAAATGTCTCAGAATACTGCCAGCTTTATGGTATATGGGAGGGGGTATTTCATTCACAACAGAAGAAAATGCTAACTTCTAAATAAACATCAGTCATGAGAGGGACTTCCCTGGTGATCCAGTGGCTAAGACTCCACACTCCTAATATAGGGATCCAGGTTTAATTCCTTGTCATCGAAGTAGAACTCACATGTCACAACTAAGACCCAGCCCAGCCTGATAAATAAATATTTAAAAAGTGATTAGTCACAAGAAAGCCATTAATATAATGTTTTCAACCCAAATGTACAGATTTCTAGAATCATATCCATCGACCCAGGTTCAGAACTGCTATGTAAAACTCTAATCCAACATTCTGAATATTTGAAGGAGGTGGGAAGGAAATGAAGAAAGTCATTCTGCCTTCTCAAGAAATAACAGATTTAAATTCAATTTGTCCAGGTTTTCTGAGTACCCACTATGTGCAGGGCATTTGTCTATATATGTGGTCAAAGGGAAGAATACACTTAGAGTACAATTAAACTAAAGAACAATTTTCACATTGCCAACTTTACAACAGAATTTCAACTGCTCCCAGAGGGAGTCCAGTTTCAATTATTTAGACTTACGTTTGATCTAGTTTAACTAACCTACTTTCATGGGGCCTGGGGTTGGAAGAGGGAGAGAAATGCAAAGGATAAGACTGTTCTATAGGGCACTTTCATGATAATTCAAAACCCATAACTGATTCATCAAAGATTATCAAAATGCAAGGTTCTTAAGCAGTAGTAAATATTTAAAGCGCTGATGGAAACGGAATTAGAAGCAGGAATTAAGTCGTCTAATCCTTTCACCTGCCTTAATGCTCTGGGAGGGTTTAATGAGAGAACCCCTTGGATGTTTGCTGATGGTGTATTTGTGTGCTACCTTCCCATTACTGAACACATGGAGAGAGTAATTTTTCAAATTGACATTTACTTTTGAAAATGCTTTAATGTGTTAAAATAAATCCAGCAAACGTAAAGAAACCATTATTTTAAAGGAGATGAGCAGCAATAAGCTGAATCATGCCATGAGAATAATTTTATCTTTGCAAATGTCTTCTGCATATCATGTGAAAGCTTTTGTTAAAAATAAACCCTTGAGGAACTAACCTGAATTTCTTTTTTTTTCCCCAACATGTATACATCCTCAAAACTCTAGAACTAAGAAAAGAATTTGACCAGAGTACTGGTCACTGTGTTCTTTTCCGAGTTGAGTTGCCATTAATTTGACAAATTGTTTTTCAAAACAGCCCAGTATTCAGAGAAATAGGACACGGGTGGATGCATTTAGCAGGGCCTGGCTATTCAGAATTAATAACTCACTCTCCAGGCTCAGATTTAGTGTCTCCACTACCAAGAGGATAGTAAGATGCTAATCTACCAGCCCTGATTCCAACACTGACCACCAGTCTGCATTTCAACCATGGAACCTTGCAGAAGTGAGGAGCGGGGTCAGAACGAAATTCGACTCTTCCTTTTACCAGCTGGATGCCCTTGAGCAAGAGCCTTATCCCCACTAAGGCTCAGTTTATGTATCTGCAAAATGGAGCTGATAACCTTTCTTCAGGGGCTCTTAATGAGCAATAAATGCTATAATATATTTTAAAGTTTATATTATAAACTATAAACTGTAAAATATAAGAGGTTTATTGGTATAGATTATATTAACACTCGTTTCTTTCTTTTTTATAATTTTTAAGATCAGTGGGGCAAGTGAAACAAAATCAAGCAGCTTAGAAAGCACAGACATCTCTCAAGTACATATGTTATACTTAAAAAGAAACCTGCAAACTCAATATGTGGTCTTCTGAGGATCAAGAAATTCATTTCAGAAGACTGTAGACTAATGAGAAGGGATTTTCTCATCCTAGTAAGAGTCCTAAAGATCTTGAGAGCTTGGATGGCCTTATGGTACAACGAAATGGCCCTTTAAAACAATCCAGGGAATTCCCTGTCGGTCCGGTGGTTAAGAGTCTATGCTTCCACTGCAGCAGGTATGGGTTCAATCTCTGGTTAGGGAACTAAGATCCCACATGCCACACCATGCAGTCCAAAAAATTAATAAATAAATAATGAAACAATTAAACAACAAGCACATATACTTGACAAAGAACTGGTCTCCAGGATAAATAAAACACTCCTAGAACTGAATGATAAGAAAACATACACTGAATTTAAATGGACAAGAGGTTGAGCATACGTATCACCAAAAAAAAAAAAAATACAAATCAAAAGTAAACAAAGGAAAAATTTTCCATATCATTAGTCATCAGACACATGAAATTAAGACAAACACATAAAGTAGTACTATGCACTCATCTAAATGGCTAAAATGTAAAGATTACTTACAACACCAATCTCTATCAAGATTGTAAAATAACCAGAATTCTTATACATTTCTGGAAGGGACATGAAATTATGGGATTATTACAAACCACCATTTCTGAAGCTGTAAACAGCCCAGTTGCCATCAATATTCCTGGAGAAGGAAATGACAGCCCACTCCAGTATCCTTGCCTGAAAGATCCTACAGACAGAGGAGCCTGGTGGGCTACAGCTCATGAGGTCACAGAGTTGGACACAATGGTAGCAACTTAGCATGCATGCATACAGATATCTGTTCATTATCAAGTGCATCAAAAATAAAACAGATAAATGGATAGAGAAGCAACAAAAGTAAGGTGCAATGCAGAAAACCTAGGAGTTGGGTATATCAATATTTCCTAAAATCTTTTTTCCAATTTCTTTACCTATGTATTTGAAATTTTTCATGATAAAATTTGGGCGGAAAAATTAGAAACATATCTAGCTATGCTACCAGCTGTGAGTATTCTTATAAGAAGGTTCGTATTTGCAGGATGTGGTAAATTTATATCTTCGGCCTGTAAAGCTTGAAACAAAGCCAGACACCAAAATACAGTGGAGGGGTAGTAGCTCTTTCACCTAATTATGAGCCACTTATCTGCTTTAATCGCCCTCTAACTCTCAGAGTTCTTATTTGGAGAAGTTAAGTGTCCTGATGATTGCCCTCAAGTAGAAGCCATGATGATATTTCCATTAACCTGAGACTATCACCCAGTACTTTCGGGGAGCAAGTGGAAAAATTGAGTGATGTGCGCAAGACTGATCCTTCCATCATTGGGATACAGTTACTATTCTAGAGTGGAGCCCTTGGGAATTCTCTATAACACATTCTGTGTCCAAGGGTGAGAGGTAACGGAAAAGCTACAACAATCTTAAATAGGCAAGAGAGCCTACCAGTGAACAGAACCCTCAAAATGGAAAGTGTGGGTGAACCCTGGGCTTCAAACACGGACCAAGGCAGAAAGAAGGAAAGAATAGAGGAGGGAGGAAGCTTCAGACACCCCTTCAGCCGTATACTCACGTGAATGTCCCCTGTATGTTAGCTTTCTTTGCCAGCTTTCCTCTGGACATTTGCTACGGTGGTTCACAATGACAGCCAATGGGCTGAATCCAGCAGAAGATGGCTCATGTAGTGTCCGGTTTCATTTTAAATTTTTAATTTAAAATGTCTTCCACTTAAAACACTCTCTTGTTCAAACAGACTGCATTTCTCACATCTGTCTTACACCTGTCCAGACTTACACATTCATATTACCTCCTTAACCTCTATACGAACTTGAATTTACCAACACTTCTTTAAAATACTTCCTTGCCTTTTATCCTTTTTTTGTCTCCCCATTTCACTATAGCAGTTGATCCATTCGTCGTCAGCTTAAAATTATCTTTTCTTATTGTTTTTGTTCAATTATTAGTAGATTTATATGTATGGTTTATTTCAAGCCTTGCAGAACCCAGAGGCTGTAAACACTGAGACTAACTTAGGACCATGTGGAGATGGCTCCTCTAGCTGCAGCTGGCAGTGTGTTATGTGGGTACCATCTTGTCAGAGTGGAATGAGTACGTTCATGGCTGAACATATGATTCTTGGAATATGCAGGGTCGGGGTGTGTTTTTCTGTGGCTTGATAAATAGGATGACTCCCTAAAAGCAGGACATGAGGTTCCCAAGTCACTAGGAGAGTCCTTAACTCCAAATATGCTCATTACTTGTCATCTCTCTTGGATGGATAAACCAATTCAGTAAAACATCTGTCTCCTTTGGGAAATATAAGTAAGCGATCCAAGAAAAGGTGGATTTCTAGAACTTCAATTTTATCCTTAAAACTGCTAGACTTTGGCTTCCCCCAGGACAAATTGCATATCCTAGTCTTAGAAACAGAGAAGGCAATGGCAAGCCACTCCAGTACTCTTGCCTAGAAAATCCCATGGATGGAGGAGCCTGGTAGGCTGCAGTCCGTGGGGTCGCTAAGGGTCGGACACGACTGAGCGACTTCACTTTCACTTTTCACTTTCACACATTGGAGAAGGAAATGGCAACCCACTCCAGTGTTCTTGCCTGGAGAATCCCAGGGACAGGGGAGCCTGGTGGGCTTCCGTCTATGGGGTCACACAGAGTCGGACACGACTGAAGTGACTTAGCAGCAGCAGTCTTAGAAAAACTGAGACCAAAAGGGACTCATTGACTGGAGAGAAAAACATCCTTACTAACTCATTTCCTAATAAATCTGTGCACTAAAAAGCCATGAGCAAAGATAAGCGTGTGCCTCTTCTTTGACACCTGAACAAGATTCCATAAATATGTAGTTCATGTATTCATGTATGTGTATCAACTGAGTATTATACCAAATGCGTGTCACTGTGTGTGTTTAGAGCCAGCCAAGTACTCTGGACTCAGCCAGTGTTTACAGGAACTCTGCTCTGGCATAACCCTGTCCTACATGCTGAGGACACAACTACTCCTATGAAATATTTAGTAAATTTGAATGAGCAACTTTCCATAAGCATATCTTAGATCACATTTAGATGTTACCCTGAACTTTATACTTTACTTTGTAGAGCTCTCAAAAACTTGAGGGGTAAATAGAATTAAGAAGTCTCATACTTTTATGGGAGAAGTACTATAATTGGGTATATGGAGATCATGCATTCCGCCGTCCTGACTTTATAAATGCAAAACCCGTTAAAGGCAAAATATGCCAGAATAGTTATTTGACAACTTTAAGAAAGTTAAGTCTTCAATTCTGTCAGAATGAAAACAGTGGTCAGGCATACAGAATAATTCACATGTCTTTAACTTAGTTGGAAAAAAAAATCTGTTATACAAGAAAAATCTTGATCAATATTTTCTTAATATCTAATGCCATGTGGACAGGGGTATTAACGTGCTTATTACCAAACCAGTAAAAGGTTGATGTTTAACCATAGCCTTGACTAGGCAGACCTTTGTTGGCAAAGTAATGTCTCTGCTTTTTAATATATTATCTAGGTTGGTCATAGCTTTTCTTCCAAGGAGCAAGCGTCTTTTAATTTCATGGCTTCAGTCACCATCTGCAGTGATTTTGGAGCCCCCAAAAAATAAAGTCTCTCACTGTTTCCATTGTTTCCTGATCTATTTGCAACTTCTTTAAGATATTTAAAACTTCCAAAACATAGAAAATTGTAGAACAAAACTCGGTTCTACTTCGCAGATCATCAAATTTTAACTTTTTTTCATTACTGCTTGTATTCATCTTCTATTGCTATGTAACAAGTTACCATAAGCCCAGACTCTTAAAATAACAGATTCATTATCTCACAATTTCTTTAGGTTAGAAGTCTGGTTCAGTGCGACTGGGTTCTCTGCTCAGGTGTCTCAAGGCTGAATTATAGTGTGAGCTGGACTGTCTCCTCATCTGGAGACTCTGAGTGAAATAAAAATCTGTTTCCAAGCTCATTCTTCTTGTTTTAAGACTTAGTTCCTTTTGGTTACAGGACTGAGATCCTTGTTTCTCAGCTATCCATCAGTCTCAGCTGCTCTCAGGTCCTGGAGGGTGTCAGCATTCCTTGCTGTGTAGAACCTTCCTCTCCAAGCCAGCAATGGCCCAGACCATCTTTCTCATGCTTTCAATCTCTGACTTACTCTATCTCTGACCTCATGAACCAGATTTAGAAGACTCCTGTGATTAAGTCAGGCCCACTCAGATAATCCCTTTTTAAAGTCAACCCCGGCCATTTAAACTTATCTAATCACTGAGCATAAAATTCATCATATGCATAGTCCTGGCAATTTTGCAGGACACTGGTGGGGTTAGTGATCTTGGAAATCATATTAGAATTCTACCTACCATACTGCTTCAGCCATTTCTTGTTGGGTCACAACCTTGAGAGCTTCCCAAGTGAAATCTAAATTGACAACATGGAGGAGGGCCAGGAGAGCCCAAAGAATGAGGCAGACCACTCCAGATTAATAAGTGGCAGTTTTAATAAGCAAAGAACTTACATAGAGGCTTGTCTTGGGCAGCTGCAAGGCAAACAGATCTATGCACCTGTTACAAGAAATTTTGGTTTGTATATAGTTCTAAGGGGATTCCCTGGTGGCACAGTGGTGAAAACTCTGCCTGCCAGTGCAGGAGACTCAGGAGACATGGGTTTGATCCCTGGGTCAGGAAGATCCCCTTGAGGAGGAAATGGCAACCCACTCCAGTGTTCTTGCCTGGAAAATCCCATGGACAGAGGAGCCTGGTGGGCTACAGTCCATGGAATCACAAAAGAGTCATATATGACTGATCGACTGAATAACAAGTTATAGTCCTAAACTGCATCCAACTTCATAACTCATCCTGATAGTCTCAACAACACATTGTTCTTTCAAGCTTTCGCCCTTAAAAACGAAACTGCTGAAAGAGTGTTGGGCAGAACATATATTCCACAGATGCAGGAGAGGATGAGGAGGCTCTGATTTCACAGATCCAACTTGCAGGTCAGCCTCTTTTTGATGATTTCCTCCAACATGTGTTCATAATTAATATACTACAAACATCCAATAGCATCCTACATTGCAACTGAAATAAATGAGAAGTTCTATATGGATAAATCATGAAGAGCAAATGGAAGTGGATAAAGCGAGCTTAAGAGGATATGGATAGTGCACTACCATTCATGTAAATTTATAAATATATAAATATATATGGATATATAGGACTCAGCATATATATATATATATATATATATATATATATATATATATATATATATGACGTGCATTATGCATGAGACGTAAGTGGTCCAAGTTGAGGATATTGGTAACTCTGGAGAAGAAAAGCAGAAGTATATAGGGCCTGTGTATACTTGATATTTAAGTATTGCTGAACACACAACTTCTCTGTCCCACATTCCACTACATTTCCCAGAACTATCATTGGCTGCTCGAGCCGAGGGAGACCCTATTCACACATCCTTCTCCACTATGAAGGAAGCTACTAAAAGGAAGCTGCCAGACTAACTCAGGAGGGGTAAGTCATGTGAAGCCCAGTTATGTTGTGACCTGATTATCCCACCCTTAGGTGGATGCATTTTCAGCAAACCTTTCCTCTGATATGCTCTTATTTTATTTCATCTTCATTCAGCAATCTGAATAAGTAAAGGCTGTTTGCTATTCCCTTTTGGATAGACCTAGTCCAGCTTCCTCCTGGGTTTGTTATCACCTCCCCACTAGTGACTCCAGTGATGGCAGGAGATTCTGTCTCTAGAGAACCTCATCCCCTTATCAAGGTACTGGCAAAATTCCTCTGAGTCTGCCTAGTCTCAGCACCCACCACTGCTTTGATATATTCAAGGAATGGTATTGAATCCTTACTGCCTGCCAAACTACCTGCCATTCTTCTAGGGGTTGAATAATGCACTTAATTTTTCATTATTTTTTGGTCAATTTATTTATGTAGTATTAGTCGCTCAGCCGTGTCCGACTCTTTGCGACCCCATGGATTGTAGCCCACCAGGCTCTTCTGTCCATGGAATTCTCCAGGCAAGAATACTGGAGTGGGTAGCAATTCCTTTCTCTGGAATTAGGATCGAATCTGCATCTCTTATGTCTCCTGCATTGGCAAGCAGGTTCTTTACCACTAGTGCCACCTGGGTTATGGAGCACAAGTTAAGCATATAACAAATATATATTGCATATTAGATAGGAATAGTGCTATGAAAAAGGTCAAAATAGGATGTGAGAGTTGAACTATAAAGAAAGCTGATCGCCGAAGAATCGATGCTTTTGAACTGTGGTGTTGGAGAAGACTCTTGAGAGTCCCTTGGACTGCAAGGAGATCCAACCAGTCTATCCTAAAGGAAATCAGTCCTGAATATTCATTGGAAGGACTGATGCTAAAGCTGAAACTCCAATATTTTGGGCACCTGATGCAAAGAACTGACTCATTTGAAAAGACCCTGATGCTGAGAAAGATTGAAGGTGAGAAGAGAAGGGGACGACAGAGGATGAGATGGTTGGATGGCATCACTGACCCAATGGACATGAGTTTGAATAAACTTCAGAAGTTGGTGATGGACAGGGAGGCCTGGCGTGCTGCAGTCCCTGAAGTCACAGTCGGCCACAACTGAGCGACTGAACTGAACTGAACTGAGGTATAGAAGCACTCTGCCCCCTCAGAGCCTAGAGTTTTGAAGGTAATGTTGGCATTAAGCAGATAATCTCAACTGCAGTGACTGGACGTTCTCAAAACCCTGGTCACATCAGTGCGAGAGCTAGATTCAGGAGGCATTCTCCTCCAGTCTCCTTTGTTACTTCTTTTTCCTTTGGTTTCAGCCTTCCTGTAACACATGCTTTGAGCATCCCATTGTCTGAGCTACTACACATGGTCTGAAATTTCCTGAATGATTTGGTGTCCCTAGATGCTTGCCACATATTAGAGGCTCAATAATTTAGAGACTTGTATTGCTTACAGCTCCCTAAGACTACACCTCTAACTTATTCTTCCTAAATAGCATTAGCTGTACTGCCATTTTTTTCAGTTGAATTAAAAGAATAACCATCTCACTAGCACATGCTTTTTCAATGAAAAGGAAACCAGACTTTAGCACTGATCTTTAAAGGCTATAGGTTAAGTGAAAAACAGAGTAATTTAGAGACAACCGCTTAGCCAGAAAAATCTGAATTAATTTGTCATTCATTTGCCTCACTCAGGTTGTTAGAAAGACACCAAGCACCATGAAAGTTTAGCATCATTTTATATCATTTTGAAATATGATACATAGCTGCACTGTGCTGTGTGCTGTGCTAAGCTGTTCTGTCATGTCCAGCTCTTTGCAATACCATGGAATATAGCTTGCTGGGCACCTCTGTCTATGGGGTTTCTCCAGGTAGGAATACTGGAGTGGGTTGCCATGTCCTCCTACAACACAGCTGCATACTCATTTGTTAAAATTAAATTTCTTCCTACTACTCTTGGCTGCCTAGATGGGTGACTGACATAATGTAGACTCTTAATAAACTGGTTAGGTTAATTAATAAATATAGCAACATTATATTTGCAATGGGTTAACCAATTTCAAATATTTTAAACTGCAGTGTACTAAGTTTTTTTCATTTTCTTTTCCATTTATAACTGACGCTGTTTAATAATTTGACAATTTTGTCACAGAAAAATAATAATTTTCTCCATTAATTATTAACATTGCTTTGATTGACACTACCACTCATGCAAGGCAAGGACTGCCTATAGGTGAGAATAGTACCTACTTCAGGAAAAATTAATTTTGATACAACTGAGTAGTTGAACTCTTTTGGAAATAATCTCCGTAACTAAGTGCTAAGATAATTTCTTCTCTACACTTATTATTTTTTTTAAGTTTTAATGCTGTAAACCTTTCATTGCTTAGGCTGTGTTCTTTGTGTAAATTTGTTCTTTATGGTAAAAATCTCATTTTTTTCTATGTGTAAAGCATGGATATACATACAATATATAAACAGATGTACATTATATTAGGCTTCCCACGTGGCACAGTGGTAAAGAATCTGCCTGTCAATGCAGGAGATGCAAGAGATGAGTGATCACTGGGTTGGGAAGATCCCCTGAAGGAGGAAATGGCAACCCACTTCAGTATCTTTGCCTAGAAAATTTCATGGACAGAGGAGCCTAGCGGGCTACAGTCCATGGGGTCACAAAGAGTTGGACACGACTGAGCACACACATGAACACCCAACTTCAAATTTTTTAAAGTAATAGTAGAAAATTCATATTTTCTGAAAATGAGATAAGGTACTGTATATGAATTCTATACATGAGATATTAAATGGAAATACATAATAAAGTACTTAACAGGCTCGCAGTAAATATTAGTTCTCTTTCTTTTTTCCTAACTGGAAATATTTAATCTATCAGAAACATAATTTCTCTCACTTTATATTTTACCTCATTTTTCTTTAATTAAAATGATTTCTTTTCCTCTATGGGCTATAGTTTGCAGATTTTCTTTTATTTTTAAATCTCTTATATGCTTTCCAAAGCAAAGTCATCAAACTATATTAACCCATTTACAGAACTGGGTAATTAACTCGGTTCATGTTTTCAAAATGATTTCTGGTATTCATGTCAATTTACTTGTCTTATTCAAATTGAATTCGACTTTTATTCACAAAACAGATATATAGAGGATTAGATTAAAGCTTCAGTTACTAGTAGTAGTAGAGGTAGCCAAACAAGCGACAATCAAAGAGCATAGCAAAATTAAAAATACATAATTTTATGATTATTATTGTGCAGTAATTGGTATCTTCCACTTACAATCAGGGAACAAATCATTTTATTCAAGTAGGCTCAGCAGGAATATCTGGCCTAAATCTGGGGACATTTACATTGTGCAAAAAATAAGTTATTTAGGAGAAATCTTGTTTTTCTGAGCACTTGTAAAACCGATCAATCTAATAAGCAGTGGGAATAACTATCCCACTGGAGGAAACTTCTTGATTAAAATGTGGGGCTTCTGTTATATTTATACCAAGGCAGCATCATCATCATTCACGGTCTATTTTCCTGGCATTCAAGATTTCCATTTTAAGATCCTATTCAGCCTGTTCAACTAATCTATTGGCTAACATTGGTATTTATACCACAGTATGCAGGTCAGGAAGCAACAGTCAGAACTGTACATGGAAAAACAGACTGGTTCCAAGCAGGAAAAGGAGTACGTCAAGGCTGTATCTTGTTACCTTGCTTATTTAACTTATATGCAGAGTACATCATGAGGAACGCTGGGCTGGAAGAAGCACAAGCTGGAATCAAGATTGCTGGGAGAAATATCAATAACCTCAGATATGCAGATGACACCACCCTTGTGGCAGAAAATGAAGAGGAACTCAAAAGCCTCTTGATGAAAGTGAAAAAGGAGAGTGAAAAAGTTGGCTTAAAGCTCAACATTCAGAAAACTAAGATCATGGCATCCGGTCCCATTCAGTTCATTTCAGTTCAGTTCAGTCGCTCAGTCGTGTCCGACTTTCCCACGCCAGGCCTCCCTGTCCATCACCAACTCCTGGAGTTCACTCAAACTCATGTCCACAGAGTCAGTGATGCCATCCAGCCATCTCATTCTCTGTCGTCCCCTTCTCCTCCCGCCCCCAACCTTTCCCAGCATCAGAGACTTTTCCAGTGAGTCAACTTGACGCATGAGGTGCCCAAAGTATTGCAGTTTCAGCTTTAACATCAGTCCTTCCAATGAACACCCAGGATTGATCTCCTTTAGAATGGACTGGTTGGATCTCCTTGCAGTCCAAGGGACTCTCAAGAGTCTTCTCCAGCACCACAGTTCAAAAGCATCAATTCTTCAGCGATCAGCTTTCTTCACAGTCCAACTCTCACATTACTTCATGGCAAATAGATGAGGAAGCAGTGGAAACAGTGGCAAACTTTATTTTGGGGGGCTCCAAAATCACAGCAGTCAGTGATTGCAGCCATGAAACTAAAAGATGCTTTCTCCTTGGAAGGAAAGTTATGACCAACCTAGACAGCATATTAAAAAGCAGAGACACTTTGTCAATAAAGGTCCGTCTAGTCAAGGCTATGGTTTTTCCAGTAGTCATGTATGGATGTGAGAGTTGGAATATAAAGAAACATGAGGACCCAAGAATTGATGCTTTTGAACTGTGGTATTGGAGAAGACTCTTGAGAGTCTTTTGGACTGCAAGGAGATCCAACCAGTCCATCCTAAGTGAGATCAGTCCTGGGTGTTCATTGGAAGGACTGATGTTGAAGCTGAAACTCCAATATTTTGGCCACCTGATGTGAAGAGCTGACTCATTTTAAAAGACCCTGATGGTGGGAAAGATTGAGGGTAGGAGGAGAAAGGGACGACAGAAGATGAGATGGTTGGATGGCTTCACCAACTCAGTGGACATGGGTTCGGGTAGACTCCAGCAGTTGGTGATGGACAGGGAGGCCTGGCATGCTGAGGTTCATGGGGTTGCAGAGTCAGACATGACTGAGCAATTGAACTGAACTGAACTTAACCCACTCCAGTGTTCTGGCCTGGAGAATCTATAGACTGTATAGTCCATGGGGTCACAAAGAATCGGACACCACTGAGCAACTTTCACTAATCTTCTATTCATATTATTAAGAGGTTGAAATTAAAACATTGTAGATCACAATTATAGTGTTCAGGAATTATAATGTGTAGGAATTGTATGAAATACTAGAGATAAAATTATGAATAACAAACAGCATAATAATAATAACAAATAATGTCATATACTGAATGCTTCATAATTGTCAAGTACTTCTCCATGTCCTTTCCTTGCCTCTCCAAATCTCTCAAATGTCTAAGAGGTAGTTACTAGACCTAACTGTGTTTTCTGGGAAAGAACTAAGTTCTAGCTGTATAATCCTATCTGTTCCTCAGTTTGTTCATCTGTGAAATGGGAATAATCATAGTGCCAAATGCATAATATTGTCACAATCATTAAATAACAAAACAAAGAAACAAGGAAAGTGCTTAGGACAATGACCAGCATATAGCAGGCACTCAGTTAGAATTTGTGTCATGAGGACCTTGTATAAAGTGACTAGGTTATAACACTATCTTCAATATGAACATAATTTTATTTACATACACACTGATACAAAAAGTGTATGCCCCAATATGTTAATACTAGTATTCAACAGATAAGGATGTAGGGACAGAGAACAAGTTACAGCCACTTTCTTTTCATGTTTTAAGCATTTTCCAAATTTTATAAAGTAAACATGAACTCTTACTAATTAAAAATGAAAAACATTGACAAAATAAAATTAGCAGTAGTATCTTTTCTTCCTTGAATCTGGAAATAAAGTTATCTTAAAAAAATTCCATTTTATTTCCATTACTGTCAGAGGTGGATGAAAGAGGACCTTGTCCTTTATTTCAAAGAATGTACTGCCTAAGTTTTCCTCTAAAAGCTTTATAATTCCTGGCCTTACGTTTAATCTATTTTGTGTTTATTTTTGTGTATGGTGTTAGGAAGTGTTCTAATTTCATTCTTTTACATGTAGTTCTCTAGTTTTCCCAGCACCCCTTACCGAAGAGGCTATCTTTTCTCCACTGTATGTTCTTACCTCTTTTGTATAAGGTGCCAAGAGGTGCATGGGTTTATCTCTGGGCGTTCTATCTTGTTCAATTGGTCTATATTTCTATTTTTGTACCTGTATCACACCGGCTTCCCTCATAGCTCAATCAGTAAAGGATTTGCCTGCAATGCAGGAGACACAGGTTTGATTCCTGGGTGGGGAAGATCCCCTGAAGAAGGAAATGGCAACTCACTCCATTATTCTTGCCTGGGAAATCCCATGGACAGAATAGCCTGGTTGGCTACAGTCCATGGGGTCGCAAGAATCAGACACAACTTAGCCAATAAACCACCATCATACTGTCTTGATGACTATAACTTTGCAGCATAGTCTGAAGTCGGAAAGGTTGTTTGTAGCTGCACTATTTACAATAGATAAAGCAGAGACATTACTTTGCCAACCAAGGTCCGTCTAGTCAAGGCTATGGTTTTTCCCGTGGTCATGTATGGATGTGAGAGTTGGACTGTGAAGAAAGCTGATCACCGAAGAATTGATGCTTTTGAACTGTGGTGCTGGAGAAGACTCTTGAGAGTCCCTTGGACTGCAAGGAGATCCAACCAGTCCATTCTAAGGGAGATCAATCCTGGGTGTTCATTGGAAGGACTGATGCTAAAGCTGAAACTGCAATACTTTGGCCACCTCATGCAACGAGTTGACTCACTGGAAAAGACTCTGATGCTGGGAAGGATTGGGGGTAGGAGGAGAAGTGGACGACAGAGAATGTGATGGCTGGATGGCATCACTGACTCGATGGACATGAGTTTGAGTGAACTCCAGGAACTGGTGATGGACAGGGAGGCCTGGCATGCTGTGATTTATGGGGTCGTAAAGAGTTGGACACCACTGAGCAGACTGGACTGAACTGAACTGAACTGAGGACATGGAAGCAACCTGGATGTTGCTAATTTGCATTGTTGTACTGCAGAAACCAACAACACTGTAAAGAAATTTTCTTTCAATAAAAAAATGAAATTAAAAAATTTTTTAAAGAATGGAAAAAAAAGAATATTCCTAAATATGGAGCAGTTTTATAAGTTTCTTCAAATCACCTACTCCCTTATTTGCCTGATTTTATTTTCCTAACACATTTAATAATATGTGAAATGGCATTTTCCACATTATCAGGTATATTGTGGAATAAAATAATATGCATTTCCCAAATAAAAGTTTACTTTCTAAAATTAATTTTTAAAATAAATATACACTTTTTATTAAACTCATTTCCCTTCAGGTAATGCAAAAATGAAGAAAGTTCTATTATTTCATGCCTGCAAGATTAATATCTCAGCAACTACAGATATTCCAAGAATAACTGTAATAAACTAAAATGAAAAAAGTGGGGCTGATAGCATCTTTAGTTCACTTTTGAAGAACATGCCAAACCAAAATGAAATCATATCCAAGGCATTTTCTATACTGAACTTATTAGAGAACCCAAGAGACAAAATGAATCTAAATTCAACAAATATATATTAACCCTTTGAGCAAACGTAAGGATTGATTTTCGTAATCCATGCCACACTGCAAGGCATTGTTTCAGACTCTGTAGGGAATTCAAAGAAGTAAACAACCCAGATTCCACTGTCAGAAACCTGAAATCAACTTGGAAAATTAGGGTTAAAGTATTGAAAAACAGACCTAGCAATGAGAAGCAATAAGTGCATAGTCACTTTTCATAGAATTTGAGAATTTTCATAAAATAATTTTGTAATCCACCCGATAAAGAAACTGCCTGTGATATGGGAGACCCAGGTTCCATACCTAGGTTGGGAAGGTCCCCTGGAAAAAGAATGGCTACCCACTCCAGTATTCTTGGCTAGACAATTCTATGGACAGAGGAGCTTGGTGAGCTATAACCCATGGGGTCACAAAGAGTCAGACAGCACTGAGTGGCTAACACTTTCACTTTCAATACTAGATTAATTAATTCCATGATGCCAGATGAAACGTTTGTCATTACATTATTCTCCTGTGTGTTTTGCCTTATATGATTATTTTACTGTTCCATTCCTCTTCCAGAACTAGAACACTGTTTTTCTATAAAATATACGATCTAAGTAATTACATTGAAAGCCAGTGAATGGCAGCTTACTTGGACAATTTCTCCTTTGTAACACTATTTCAGCACCCACTTTAGTAGATTAATTTTGGGTACATGGGTTCAATTCTCTCAACCCAAAAAGATGAGCCAGAATAAATTTTTCACATGAAATCTTTTATTGGAGTTGGCAGTACATAATCTGGGCAGGCTTTTTCATTTGGCAGTGCTCTCCAAACTTGCAATAATATAGCATGCTTTGTTTAGGAACTTAGAATGCATGATGCATTTCTGCCCATGTTAACTCATTTGATGCACACAGAGGCTGTGTGGATGGATAATATTCTATTACTCCTCAGTTTACAAGACGTGACTCTGAGATGTTACCAGACTCACTCAAGCTCACAGATTGAGGAAAAAAGCCAATTTTTAGAAATCTTGTCATGATCACTGGGCAAAAAACTAAAGGACTGCATTTAATGGCATAATTAACATTTTAACCTTTTAAATTAAAAAATCCCCCAATTACCCTAAGCATGTTCTGATGCACAAATTATAATGGTAGACCCAAACCCAGGTCCAGCAACTCACCACTCAAAAACCATTAAAGCAGTCAGGTTGATGGAAAGTAAAGTTTGCTTTACTTTGGAGGCCAGCAGCAGACATGGGGACCTGGGGAGGTGGTTCGGAGGGAAACACCTGTCCTAAGGCCTACTCGCCCCTGCCCCCGGACTGACAATGAGTGAGCAAGAGATTTTATAGGCTGAGGGAAGGAGCCACAAGCAGAAAAACAGAATAGTCAGCTCTGACAGATGTCTTGAAATTGGTCATCAGTGGTCTGACCAACAATCTGGATCGTTTTAGGTACAGTTAATCTTCAGTTCCAGGGTCAGTCTGTTCCCAATTCTTTGAGGCCAATTCTCAGAAACATGATGGCGTATTTCATAGCTACAGTCTGGTCATCACACAGTTAACTTCCTCCACCTGGTGGGGGTGTCAGCATCTATAAAACAGATCACAGGATATGGCTTAGAATATTATCCATAGCCCTTGAAGAGGAATTAAAGGTTTTTGACTTTGCTTAATGACTAAACCATCATTATTATTTGATCTCCTTTGATTTTCATTTCCACATTTCTCACTTCTCTGATTAAACTTATTCTGTGGCTAAAGTTTTTCCACAGACAAAAGGCAGGCTTAAGGACACAGGGGCAAGAGGCAAGGACCATAGAGTACTGCTCTATTTCAGAGGAACACCTATTAATTGTTGAGACACCATGTTTTACCGCTCCCCCAAGTTCTCCTCAAGCTAATCTCAATTTACTCCTAACCAAGAAAGTCTTTGAATACAAATTCAGACCTAGGATTCAAAAGATTATTATAATTCTTATTATGACTTCGGATTATGATTATTCTGAAAGCACTGGTAAACTCCAGGAGCTAAAAATATCTCCAACTCAAGATGCTTCACTTGATTTACTCTTTCAAGAGAGGAAATTGTTCATAACATTGAGATGACAGGAAGGCTCAGAGTTTAATAATCTTAAAATAAGTCACACATGGCAAAGATATTGTCCTCATTATAAATTATAAGCATCTAAGTATAGACCCTGATAATGGCCGACACATAAGTTCCTCATTCACTGTGCTCTTGAGGTCTCTGTGATGTCTGAACATGTCCTCAGATGTTTCAGCATCAGCAGGATTGGTGGTGTTACCCTAGATTCCATTGAATGTGTGTGCTCATTGGCTCAGGCATGCACCATTCTTTGCAACCCTTTGGATTGTAGCCTGCCAGACTCCTCTGTAAATGGGATTTTTCAGTCAAGAATACTGGAGTGGGTTGCCATTTATTTATGCAGGGGATCCTCCCAACCCAGAGATCGAACCCCGTCTCCTGCATTTCCTGCATTGCAGAAAGATTTTTGGAATAGGCATGTTCTCTCTTTGTACAAGCTAGTCCACTTACTTGCATATTCTTTCCCCTATAATGATTGATAAACTTCTCATCCTTAAAATTTTGATTCAGACATTATCTTCCTCAAACCAGATCCTTACCATTATAGCCTGGATTATTGTTGTCCTTGGATGTTCCTGTGCAACCCTGTAGATTCTAATTTATTCATCTTGAAATCATTTATTTATTCATTCACTTGTTCAATATTTACCTAAATGTTTTCTCCATGCCAATCAGTGTCTTAAACACAAAATATACAATGGAGAATGAAACATAGATCATTATCCTCCTAAAACTTACAGTTAAGAGTGTAACAGGCAAGAAGGCCGGAGGTCTCCAAATGGAAGAAATAGGTTTCCAGTGTCAGATTGTTTTTTTTTTCTTAAAATTCTGTGTTGCCATGACAACACCTGGTTCCACCTGAACTTAACTTTTTAATGAAACCATGTATTTGCTTTGGAATTTGCCTTTCTTCAAAATGGTTCCACCTAAGACTATCTTTTTTTCTTTTCTCAAACATTGGGCTGATAATAGCTCAATAAATCAGTATTCATATCATATCAATTGTTTTATGACTGGGGGATGACACACTCATGCCATCCTTTCTCAAAAATGCATATTGTGGGAGAGGGGCCTAGTGAAACTCCATCAACCTTGAGGTGTCTCTCTTATCTGATTAAGAGTTTTCTGAGAGTTGGACTGTGAAGAAAGCTGATCGCCAAAGAATTGATGCTTTTGAACCATGGTGCTGGAGAAGACTCTTGAGAGTCCCTTGGACTGCAAGGAGATCCAACCAGTCCATTCTAAAGGAGATCAATCCTGGGTGTTCATTGGAAGGACTGATGCTAAAGCTGAAACTCCAATACTTTGGCCACCTCATGCAACGAGTTGAGTCACTGGAAAAGACTCTGATGCTGGGAAAGGTTGGGGGCAGGAGGAGAAGGGGACGACAGAGAATGAGATGGCTGGATGGCATCACCAACTCTGTGGACATGAGTTTGAGTGAACTCCAGGAGTTGGTGATTGACAGGGAGGCCTGGTGTGCTGTCATTCATGGGTTCGCGGAGAGTCAGACATGACTGAGCAACTGAACTGAACTGAACTGAACAGACATAAAATGTCCACCTAAAGACTAGAAGGGAGGCACTCTTTCTGCCCCCTTCTGATGTCTTTGTCAGAAGCTTTCGCTATCTCTTTTATACTTTAATAAAACTTTATTACACAAAAACTCTGAGCGATCAAGACTTGTCACTGGCCCCGGATTGAATTCCTCTCCTCCAGAGGCCAAGAATCCCAGCGTCTTTCACAGCTCAGCAACAACCTTTCATCTTGGGGGCTCATCCAGGATTCTTCAGGACAAGGTAAGGACACTTGGAACTCTAGTTCTTTGTTCTCCTACCAAACACTTTTTCTGCTGTACTTTACTAACTCTATGGTGTGTCTGTGTGTGTGATCAATGAAAAGAGGCACATGTGCAAAACAAGGGCTGTGTCCTAATCTGCGGTTCTGAGGTGACCTCTTACGACTTATGGCAGAAACCCTGTAGGGGGATTATACCGACCTGCTAATGTCAAGAGGCACCCAATGTCTCCTTCAGGGAATTACCAGAGATGGACGAAGCATGTGGACCAAACTCTCCTTTTTTGGTCAAACTCTCTTATCTCTTTGACCATTTTGTAACTTCTTGGGCGGCGCAGACGCAAGAGACGCCGCTCCCACGCAACCGACCATGCACAGAAGCACAGCCGAGAGGAGCTACCCCACTCCCAAGGCCAGGGCCGGCGGCCGAAAGGAGCTACCCCACGTCCAATAGGAGGTGGCTGAGTGGGCGCAGGAGGGCCTAGAGGAACTACTCCACGTTCAAGGTCAGGAGGGGCAGCCTTGAGGAGATACCCCTTGTCCAAGGTAAGGTGCAGCGGCTGCGCTTTGCTGGAGCAGCTTGGTCTTACCACGACCAAGGTAAGAGAAACCCAAATAAGACGGTAGGTATTGCGAGGGGACATCAGAGGGCAGACACACTGAAATCATAATCACAGAAAACTAGTCGATCTGATCACATGGACCACAGCCGAATGTGGTCCACTGGCGAAGGGAATGGCAAACCACTTCAGTATGAGAACCCCATGAACAGTATCAAAGGCAAAATGATAGGATACTGAATGAGGAACTCCCCAGGTCAGTAGGTGCCCAGTATGCTACTGGAGATCAGTGGAGAAATAAATCCAGAAAGAATGAAGGGGTGGAGCCAAAGCGAAACCAATACCCAGTTGTGGATGTGACCGGTGATAGAAGCAAGGTCCGATGCTGTAAAGAGCAATATTGCATAGGAACCTGGAATGTTAGGTCCATGAATCAAGGCAAATTGGAAGTGGTCAAACAGGAGATGGCAAGAGTGAACATAGACATTCTAGGAATCAGTGAACTAAAATGGACTGGAATGGGTGAATTTAACTCAGATGACCATTATATCTACTACTGTGGGCAGGAATCCCTTAAAAGAAATGCAGTAGCCCTCATGGTCAAGAAAAGAGTCCGAAATGCAGTACTTGGATGCAATCTTAAAAATGACAGAATGATTTCTGTTCATTTCCAAGGCAAACCATTCAATATTACAGTAATCCAGGCCTATGCCCCAACGAGTAACACTGAAGAAGCCGAAGTTGAACTATTCTATGAAGACCTACAAGACCTTTTAGAACTAACACCCAAAAAAGATGTCCTTTTCATTATAGGGGACTGGAATGCAAAAATAGGAAGTCAAGAAACACCTGGAGTAACAGGTAAATTTGGCCTTGGAGCACGGAATGAAGCAGGGCAAAGGTTAATAGAGTTTTGCCAAGAGAATGCACTGGTCATAGCAAACACCCTCTTCCAACAACACAAGAGAAGACTCTACACATGGACATCACCAGATGGTCAACACCAAAATCAGATTGATTATATTCTTTGCAGCCAAAGATGGAGAAGCTGTATACAGTTAGCAAAAACAACACCAGGAGCTGACTGTGGCTCAGATCATGAACTTCTTGGGAATTAGAACTAACCTAATCTGTCAGATCATAGAGTTTCAAGGGACCTGTGATCTATGCTGTTACCGTGTACTGTTACTTAGGTCCCAGACTTAAATTGGTAGTCCAGAAGCACCTAGCCACCCTAGGAGTTGAAAGTTTGGAAGCTAGATGAAGCTTAGCCTCAACAGCATCTCTCAAGTTAAAGGTTACTCAGATAAGCAGTACAGCAGGCTTCTTCCTTTGGTAACACTAGCTCTTAATGGACCATAGGAGGCTCTCCAGTGACTTTTGTCCCAACTCCTTAGATATTCTTCCTGTGGAATCTTTGGGAATACTGGTGTGGTGATGCTCAGAAGGAACATATTGGTTTTATGTTTGTACCCGTCTTATTGTGGTCAGGAATATACTTAGGGTTGTGCACAGGCACCCAGGAGGCAAATGTTTCCCCTAGTGGTCTTGTCTTGGGAGGCATTCCACAAGGTTACTCTGATTGCACCTAGGTGGCATCAGAATTAAGCAGGGTTTTAATGGTGAGGAGCTGGACATTAGTCTGGGTTGCCATCAGGTCTACCCCTGGTGCATCTCCACCCTTACTAGGTGGTAGAGCTGCGAGAGACAACTAAGTCATCAGCATCTGTAAGGGACAGACTAACTCCAACCAGAGAAGGAAAGCTTTGGTGTGAAGTCTGTCTACACCCCCATATAGAGCAGGGAGGGACGCCTCTGGTAGAAAGATGACCCTGGTTGCTTTTTTTCCCCTCTCTTCTATATGGCAGCTAACAATTCCAGCCTCACTCCTTTGAACTGTATCCTGAAAAACTGGAATATATTTGATTCATCCCCAGAGCTTAAAGAAGACATGCCTGATCTTCCTATGTGATACTGCATGGCCAGAGCATCCATTGGAGGATGGCAAACAGTGGCTGGTTGGAGGGTATCTTAATTATAATACTGTTTTACAAATAGACCAGTTCTGTAGAAACCAAGAGAAAATGGGTAGAAGTGCCATATGTGTTGCTCTTTATCTCTCCTTGAGACATGCCATACTTGTGTCCTAAGGGTGCAGATTTGGGTATGAAAACTTCAGCTGCCTCCTGTCCTCTTACTTTGCCCTGTATCAGGGGCTCCCAACTGAATAGGCCAAGAGTCAGGGCACCCTTCCAAAAGGGGTTGCCTCAATCTCAGTAGAAACTCAAACAGTCTCAGTTGTGGTTGAGACTACCTAGAGGATATAGAAAAGTACATGGAAGACTTTACAGGACTAACTTTACTTTATAACCTTACTTGGAGAGATGAAATGTATGTCATGGGACAGACGCTGACTCCTGACTTGAGAGCTCGAGTTCTGAGGGAAGCTTTCTACTTTTGGAGATGAATGACTTGAATGTGAGATAAGAGAAAAGATGGAACATGAAATAGCCCTCCTCCTCCCGGGAGCCAAGCAGTTCCCACCACAGAGCCAGACTGGGACTATAATATGGCTAAAAGAAGGTGGGATCAGAACTTCTTCGCAGATGTATTCCTGAAGGACTCAAGTGAGCACGCACTAAGACTTTATGCTAGGTTGGCTGACATAGAACAGGGTGAGAAGGAAACTCCTGGTAAATTTCTGGATAATTAGGGGAGGCTCTCTGCAAGTTTACTGACGTTGATCCTGAAAGTGCAGAGGAGGAATGATCTTAAAAGATAGATTTCTCACTCAGTCAGCTCCAGATATCTCCTGTAAGTTACAAAAACAGGCATTCAGACCAAATTAGTCTTTAGAAAAACTGTTGCAGCTGGCTCAGATGGTATATTATGGTAGAGAATCTGAGGAGGAAAATAAGAGGCAAGAAAAGAACCAGGCAGTAGACTGAAGCCCCAGCATGGCTGTTAGATCCACTCAAAAAGCCTGAGAAAAATACCCAGAGGGACCCAGGTGAAAGGGGATGGGCTTGTTACTGTGGAAAGGAGGGGCATCTCAAGCAGAATTACTCTCAGGCATCTAAGCCGCCCACGGTTCCATGTCCTGTCTGCAAAGGACCATACTGGAGAAGAGACTGCCCTCTGAGGTGTAGGCTCCAGGGGTCAAACTCTCAAGACAATTGGGAGTGAAGGTGCCCAAGGGTCCCCACACAAGCTCCCACCCTGGTAACACCTGAGGAACCCTGAGTATTAATAACTGTGGGTGGCCAATCAGTTGATTTTCTTCTGGACACTCGGGTAACTTTCTCTGTGCTCAGTGAAGCCCCTGGCCCACTTTCCTCCCAATTCACTACTGTAGCAGGACTATCTGGACAAGCCAAATGCTATTATTTCAGTCATCTTTTAAGCTGCAACTGGGACCCTGTGCTGTTTTTCTCACAAGTTTCTGATCGTGCCAGAGTCTCCCTCACCCCTGCTGGGGAGGAATATACTGAGCAAAATCCAGGCCTCTGTTTTCATGAATATGGAACCTGCTCTTTCTTTCCTGTTAACTGAACAAAATGTAAATCCTAAAGTGTGGACTGATGGAAAAAGGAAGGGTTAAAATCCATCACTGAAGATTTAAAGGAACAGGAACTATTAATTCCCTGTAATAGTCCATGTAACACTCCTATTTGAGAAGTAAAAAAGTCAAATGATAAATGGAGACTAATTCAAGATAATATTAAGTGCCTAATCCTTATACTTTATTGTCTGAAATTCCTAAATGAGCCAAATATGACTTTAAGACAATTGAGAGGATTTGGGGCTTAACAGGCTATTGCCACATTTGGATTCTGGGTTATGGGGAACTTGCCTGGCCTTTATAAACTTAAAACTAAAACTCAGCAGGCCCAAACCAACAAGCTAGCTTGGTCTCCAGATACTCAAATAGGTTTTTAAGGCTCTTCAAACTGCTCTTCTGTAGGCTCCAACTTTGAGCTTGCCCACAAGATCAGTTTAGTGCCTTACTGAAAAAAGGCTATGACCACATTCCTTAAGGGTATTGTTTTGCTACTATTGTTTTGCTGATGCCTAAAGCTCATAAGTTTACTAATGGGCAAAATCTTACTGTACTGACTTCTCATGATGTAAGTGGACTCTTTAAAGTTCAGAGCAACAATGCTCCACCTTTATGATTGGAGAGAATGGAATTGTAGCATGTATATTATCATAAGTGACCAGTCCAGGTTCGACGCATAAATTTTCCTCTGTTCATTTCTTTGCATTTGTGCTTTTTTAATAAAATTCTTTTTTAGAAATAAAAAAAAAAAAAGAAAAAAAAAAGCTACTGTAACTCAAGGGACTCTAGGAATAGAATATCACTTACACTGTTCCTGGAGACCCCAATCTTCAGAAAAAGTTGAAAAGGCTAATGACATTATTAAAAGACATCCATGTAAGCTAACTCAGGAAACACAAGACAGTTTACAGTTCTACCCATTGCTTTAATGAGGGCTCAAACATCTCCCCACCCTAAAAAGAAGGGATTGTCTCTATGACAGACTGTTTTTGTACACAGATATTGTCATAGATCTTGAGATCTTAGAATTAACTATGTGGCTCAGCTTTCAGCATTGCAACCTCCATATCAATTGAAGGCTTTGCATGGTGGGCTTCTCCCTTTCAAGGAAAGGACTTTTTTCAACTCTGAGAATACCTTCACCAACAACAATAATATATGATGCCTCTTCTTGATCTGATGACATCTAACAGTTCTAAGATGGACTGATGTAACTATGGACATATTGTGACCTTTAATTTTGTTTATGTTTTAACTTGGTTTAATGACTATGTTGCCTTACATCTGTAACTGTATAATGGGGTTTGTTTCTAACCATCTGAAAGCTTTTAAGTTACAAATGGTTGTCCAGGCTCCTATGAGTGCCACAACCTCCTCCAACTATTACTTGGGGCCCCTGGATCAGAGACCCTCAATATGAGGGTTAGAAGAATATATTGCCTCAACAATTTAGGGACGACACCCCACAACAGCAGGAAGTAGTTATGGAACGAACACAATGCCCTTTTCCCAAGCAACACAATTCTCCTAAAAGAAAGTAGAGTAACAGGGAGGAAGTAACAGGCAGGAAGGCCAGGGGTCTCCAAATGGAGGAAATAGGCTAAGTGTCAGATTATTTTTTCTCTTAAAATTCTGTGTCGCCATGATGACACCTGGTTCCACCTGAATTTGACTTTTGAATAAAACCATGTATTTGCTTTAGAATTTTCCTTTCTTCAAAATGGTTCACCTAAGACTAACTTTTTTTCTTTTCTCAAATGTTGAGCTGATAATAGGTCAATAAACCAGTACTCATACCAAGTGTTTTATGTCTGGGGGATGACAACATCATGCCATCCTATCTCAAAAATGCATATTGTGGGAGAGGGTCCTGGTAAGACTCCGTCAACCTTGAAGTGTCTCTCTTATCTGATTAACAGTTTTCTAACAGACATAAAACATCCAGCTAAAGACTAGCAGAGAGGCACTCTTTCTGCCCCCTCCTGATGTCTATGTCAGAAGCTTTCTCTATCTCTTTTATACTTTAATAAAACTTTATTTCACAAAAACGCTGAGTGATCAAGCCTTGTCATTGGCCCTGGATTGTATTCCTCTCTTCTGGATGCCTAGAATCCTGGCATCTTTCACAGCTCAACAACAGTCTAGTGGAAGAAAACATCAAATATACAATAAAAATAATGAATAAGATTGTTAAAATTGTGATGCTATTAAAGGATAAATATAGGGTATTGGATTTGGGATAGAATATAAGTGGATGAGAAGCTATATAAATGGTACTACATCATCCCTAGTAAACTAATACTCTGATACACTCTAAATTTCCAACTTTGGGCAAACTAGAAACTGCTGAAATTATTTTTAAAAATTGTTTCCTTCAGCACCTCCTAAAAATAATTAGGCATCATTTTCTATAAATTTTATTATGAAATCTTTTGAATTTATACCTTCACTGCCACCATCCTTCCTTTTTGTAGGCTTCAGTTCAGTTCAGTTCAATCACTCAGTCATGTCCAACTCTTTGCAACCCCATGGACAGCAGCACACCAGGCTTCTCTGTCGACCACCAGCTGCCAAAAATTGCTCAAACTCATGTCCATCAAGTCGGTGATGCCATCCAACAATTTTATCCTTTGCTGTCCCCTTCTCCTCCTGCTTTTAATCTTTCCCAGCATCAGGGTCTTTTCCAATGAGTCAGTACTTCGCATCAGGTAGCCAAATTATTGGAGTTTAGCTGTTCTTCCAAGGACAAGGCTGCAGTCACCATCTGCAGTCATTTTGGAGCCCCCAAAAATAGTTTGCCACTGTTTCCACTGCTTCCTCATCTATTTGCCATGAAGTAATGGGACCAGATGCCATGATCTTAGTTTTCTGAATGTTCAGTTTTAAGCCAGCTTTTTCACTCTCCTTTTTCACTTTCATCAAGAGGCTTTTTAGTTCTTCTTCGCTTTTTGCCATGCGGGTGGTGTCATCTGCATATCTGAGGTTATTGATACTTCTCCCAGCAATCTTGATTCCAGCTTGTGCTTCATCCAGCCTGGCATTGTGCATGATATACTCTCCATATAAGTTAAATAAGGAGGGTGACAATATACATATACAATCTTTAAGTATTCCTCTCCCAATTTGGAACCAGTCTGTTTTTCTATGTCCAGTTTTAACTGTTGCTTCCTGACCTGCATACAGATTTCTTAGGAGGCAAGTCAGGTGGTCTGGTATTCCCATCTCTAATAATTTTCCACAGTTTGTTGTGATCTACACAGTCAAAGGCTTGGTGAAATCAATAAAGCAGAAATAGATGTTTTTCTGGAACTCTCTTGCTTTTTCGATGACCCAATGAATGTTGGCAATTTACTCTCTGGTTCCTCTGCCTTTTCTAAATCTAGCTTGAACATCTGAAAGTTCACAGCTCACATAGTGTTAAAGACTGGCTTGGAGAATTTTGAGCATTACTTTGCTAGCGTGCGAAATGAGTGCAATTCTGCAGTAGTTTGAACGTTCTTTGGCATTGCCTTTTTTGGGGATTGGAGTGAAAACTGATCTTTTCCAGTGCTGTGGTCACTGCTGAGTTTTCCATAGTTGTTGGCATATTGAGTTCAGCACCTTCACAGCATCACCTTTTAGGATTTGAAATAACTCGACTGGAACCCCATCACCTCCACTAGCTTTGTGCATAGTGATGCTTCTTAAAGCCCACTTGACTTTGCATTCCAGGATGTCTGGTTCTAGGTGAGTGATCACAACAATGTGGTTGTCTGGTTATGAAGATCTTTTTTGGATAATTATTCTGGGTATTCTTTCCACCTCTTCTTAAAATCTGCTGCTTCTGTTAGGTCCATAGTATTCCTGTCCATTTTTGTTCCCATTTTTGCATGAAATGTTCCCTTGGTATATCTAATCTTCTTGATGAGATCTCTAGTCTTTCACCTTCTACTGTTTCCTCTATTTCTTTGTATTGATCACCAAGGAAGGCTTTCTTATCTCTCCGTACTATTCTTTGTAACGCTGCATTCAAATGGGTATATCTTTCCTTTTCTCCTTTGCCTTTTGCTCCTCTTCTTTTCTCAGCTATTTGTAAGGCCTCAGCAAACAGCCATTTTTCCTTTATGCATTACTTTTTCTTGGGGATGGTCTTGATCACTGCTTCCTATACAGTGTCACAAACCTCCATCCATAGTTCTTCAGGCACTCTGTCAGATCTAATCCCTTGCATCTATTTGTCATTTCCACTGTATAATTGTAAGGGATTTGATCTAGGTCATACCTGAATGACCTAGTGGTTTTCCCTACTTTTTTCAATTTAAGCCTGAATTTTCCAATAAGGAGTTCATGATCTGAGCCAGTCAATTCCTGGTCATTTTTTCCTGACTGTATAGAGTTTCTCCATCTTTGGCTGCAAAGAATATTATCAGTCTGATTTCAGTATTGACCATCTGGTGATGTCCATGTGTAGAGTCTTCTCTTGTATTGTTGGAAGAAGGTGTTTGCTATGACCTGTGCATTCTCTTGGCAAAATTCTGTTAACCTTTGCCCTGCTTCATTCCGGACTCCGAGGCCAAATTTTCCTGTTACTCCAGGTAACTCTTGACTTCCTAATTTGCATTCCAGTCCTCTATGATGTAAAGGACATCTTTTTTGGATGTTAGTCTAGAAGGTCTTGTAGGTCTTCATAGAATTGTTCCTCTTCAGCTGCTTCAGCATTAGTAGTTGGGGCACAGACTTGGATTACTGTGATACTGAGTGGTTTGCCTTGGAAACGAACAGAGATCTTTCTGTCATTTTTGAGATTGTACCCGGGTACTGCATTTCAGACTCGTTTGTTGACTATGAGGGCTACTCCATTTCTTCTAAGGGATTCTTGCCCACAGTAGTAGATATAATGGTCATCTGAATTAAATTCGTCCATTCCAGTCCATTTTAGTTTACTGATTCCAAAAATGACGATGTTCACTCTTGCCATCTCTTTTTTGACCACTTCCAATTTACCTTGATTCATAGAACTAACATTCCAGGATCCTATGCAATAATATTCTTTACAGCAGCAGACTTTACTTCTATCACCAGTCACATGCACAACTGGGTGTTGTTTTCACTTTGATTTCCTTCTTTCTGGTGTTATTTCTCCACTCTTTTCCAGTAGCGTATTGTGCACCTACCAACCTGGGGAGTTCATCTTTCAGTGTCATATCTTTTTGTGTTTTCATACTGTTCATGAGGTTCTCATGGGGCCTCATACTGTCCATGGGGTTCCTAGTTTAGGGATTAGTTATCTCTGGCCAGCAAATGCACAACTGCAATATGCTCCCTGTTTTCAGGTTCTCTCTTAATTCCAATTACAAGCAGGGTTTTTTGCTTGTTTGTTTTTTCACAGTCATATATGATCAGATAGTCATTATCCCTGTAGCTGAGAGATGATTGATCCTAGTATCTGTCAAGGCCAAGATGACAGAATAATGACTTCTATTCTATAACATTGTCTCTTTTAGCATAATAAAAAATACAAATATTATTGGCTGATTCCTTTAAAGTTAGATTTAAAAATATACATAGCCCATCTTCCCCTTTTCTTCTTTCAAGACCTGCCAGGTAACAGGAAGAGACAGGGGGTACTTGGTGTTCATTGCTTTTATAACAAATTTCTACAAACTTGGTATTTTAAAACAGCAGAAAGTTATTATCTTGCAGTTCTGGGGAGGAGATGTTCTGGGGCATGGAGTCAAACAGACCCATCTCAGGGCCACTGAGCAGAGCATTGAGCTCCCTAAGTCTTGATCTCCTCATCTGTGAAATGGAGCCACTCATTCATAATTCATACTTTGTCTAAGGGGATTGAAGTAGATAATCCAAATAAAGACTAATTCTGAAGACTGTGAATGTTCTGTGAATACTAGTTATTGGTAATATTTAGCAAGTGCTCTGTGAATATCAGCTACTCCATGAACAAACATAAAGTGTTTGGTCTTTCATTTATGATACGCCAGACATTGGTAGTGACAGACTGCAAAGCATTCTAAATGAAAGCATAAGCTCCAGAATCAGATAGAGCTAGTTGAATCTAGCTTGACTAGTTCTGCCTTGGACTAGTTCCTTACTTTTTTGTAAGTACCCGTATATTCATACATTAAATGGAATTATGAATGGCAACCACCTCACAGCGTCACTGTGAATATTAAATAGGAAGTCAGTAACGCATTTCATATGGACCTTGCACATAAGAAGCAATTACAGAACGGTGGTTGTATCATTATTCAAATATTATAAGATGAACATTTACTCAGTTTTGGCTAAAGGACCAGAAACTATGCCAAGTTCTTTTGCAGGTGATTTCCTTAAAGTCTCAAAATAGTTGGATGAATTAAAGCCATCATTGTCCTCAAGTCATTGTTGAGAAAACGGAAGTCTATAGTGACTTGTCTGTAGTCAGAGTTAGTTAAGAAGATGATGAAGCGAGGGCTCAACCCATAAGATCTGGCAGCAGAACTTAGCCTACTAAAGACCTAAATTTACAGAAAGATTCTCATAGACTATAACCAAGCATACTGTCTGTTCCCAAGCACCTTCACAAGAGGACAATTTCAGACCCCAAAACCTCATGCTAAGTGAAGATCAGTAACCCAGAGACAGAACACCTAAGTGACAGGTTCAAACTTGCCTCTAGGACTTCAGGACTTTGCAGAGATTGAGGATGAAGGAAAAAACTGCTTTGATATATAGAATCAAGAAACCGGACATGCAGAAAGGGAAAGACAAGGCTTCAGTGGCCCCAAAACAAGGAAACCTGGATTCAAAAAAAACATCCATTGTCTGAAGAGATGCAGGCTCACTTGGGTGAACCATCGTTCATTTTCCCAAACATACCAGATGATTTCTTCCCTCAAGGAAACTCTCTCTGAACTTCTACACACAGATGATCTCATTTTTATAAAAGTCAAAATAACACATAATGGATCTAGACATAAAACATCAAAAGAGAAGTTTTGGAGTATTGATCATAGATTTCAAAGATTATTTTTTATTTATCTGCAAGCTAAAAAAGATGAAACAAAATACATGTTCTTAAAAGATACCAATCAAATTTTAATTCTTAAAAGTATGAAATGAAGATAAATGTCTATAAATCATATAAATATCTCCTTACTGCTTTCCCTAATCCTGTGTTCCCATTCTGAATTACATATTTACAGTAGGAAGACCAGTTCCTATTCATTTACAAAAACTTTATCAAATTTCAAACTTTTATCACCTTTACACTATGCAAGAATCCCTAAGAATACTCCCTTTATTAATTCCCTATTTCTAAAGGCAAGACTAAAGCTCCCAGTACTATTCAGCACCAGCTGACTCACTGCCAAGTACCTTCAGGTAGTTGATTCTAGAGGCTTCTATTCATAAAAGCCATCAGGTAGCTGTCCCTTGGGAGGTTGCCACAGCAACCTGTAAGCAAGACCCCACAGATGCAGATGTAAGTTTGGTCACATCTACACAGTCAACAAAAAGGCAGCACACAACACCCAGCTGCCAGTGTGTAGAAACATCAACATGTGAGTCCATGCTGCTGCTGCTGCTGCTAAGTCACTTCAGTCATGTCCAACTCTGTGCGACCCCATAGACGGCAGCCCACCAGGCTCCCCCATCCCTGGGATTCTCCAGGCAAGAACACTGGAGTGGGTTGCCATTTCCTTCTCCAATGCATGAAAGTGAAAAGTGAAAGTGAAGTCAGTCAGTCATGTCTGACCCTCAGCGGCCCCATGGACTGCAACCTTCCAGGCTCCTCCATCCATGGGATTTTCTAGGCAAGAGTACTGGAGTGGGGTGCCATTGCCTTCTCCGTGTGAGTCCATGGGCAACGCCAAAGGTGAACAATATACACAGTCTCACCAACTGTGGGTTCCTGTAGCCTGAGGTTATCTTGGATCCCTTTTTTCTCACCTCGATATCTAATTATCTCAATATCCAAATGTCCAAATATCAGCAATTTTCATATCTAATTATATATCCAATTATGTACAAAATACATGTTCCTTCATCTCTATCTCTACATTCCCATCATCTTGGATCCAGGCCATTGAGATTTCACCCAGATAATCACAGCAGTCTCCAGTCAGTAGCCTTCTATTCTGTAGTATTCTGTGCTCCTCACACAGCTCTAAGAAGACCTTCTTCCTCCAGATATTGATTTCAAAACACCACACTCCACTAAAAGAACCAAGTATTTGGGCAGGAAAACCAAGACAAATCTCAACCATTTGTGCCAAACATTAAGAAAGTGCTAAAAAACTGATGGAGACAGGTTAAAAGAACCAACAAACCAAGTTGAAAGAGGCCCCACTAGCCAATATAGGATAGTTTGTGTTTCAAAATGAATAACAGCGTAGACTAGAAACCACTGATAAAACCAGAATCCATAAGGTCATGCTGAGAATAAGTGAGAAAATGCACAAGTAAGTAAACATCTTTTCAAAATAAGAAGACTGGCACATTGCAGTCCATGGGGTTGCAAAGAGTCAGACATAACTTAGCAACTGAACAATAACAAATAAAGGAGAACGACAACTAACATATGGAATAATTATAAAAATCAAATATCATGATAATTGATTGAAGTGAGGATTCTCATTAATGTTAAATATTACTGAATTGAAGTTTAATTGGAAGTAGGGTATATACAGATTCTCAAAGTATCTCCCAGGAAAGGGAAAAATAATAACTTTCCAGTGGAGAAACGCAACTAAGATCAACACAACCAAATAGTCAAAGTTAGCATCACCAATGAATAAGGCAAAGTGACGTCATAGCTCTCCTGCTGTGCTGCAGTGAGAAGGTCATAATTTCTGCATTCTTCCTGCAAAAGGACACCACTTCTGTGGTATTCCTGCCAAAAGGCATCACCTGGATCTAATCATGACAAAGTATCAGACTATCCAAAATTGAAGGGCTTTGAGATTTCACCTCTTCTGGCCTGTATTTTTCAAAACGTCAGTGTCATGAGGATAAAGGCTGAGTGACCTGTTCCAAAACTAAAGAAATGAAGGATACATGACAACTCAAGGCAGTATGTGCTTCTGAAATAGCTCCTCCTGAATCCAAAAATGTGATTAATTGCTATAAAGAACATTAAATAAACTGCTGGATAAATTTAAATATGCTGTATGTCTTAGATAATAGTAGCGTGCCAAGGTTATATTTATTGAATTTGGTTTAATTGCATTTTGGATTATGTAAGAAAAACTATTTTTTTCTTTGGAGATAACTATTTAGAGGTAAAGCATCATGCAATTTATACCTTATGTCTAGATGATTTCTAGTAATACAATAATAATAATTTTTATAAAGAGAGAACAAATATGATAAATCACAAATCGAGGTCAAAAGCATAAAGAAATTCCTTGTACTATTCTGGTCAATTGCTTGTTTGATTTTTTTAAATAAAAAGTGAAAATTTTTAAATGGATCTTGTTATAATATTTTTCTGATTGTTTCTCTTAAACCCCTACAAGAGTTTCCATTTCTGTTAGAATAAAATTAATATCCTAGAAGACCCTGACCACCATTCCAGCCTTGCCTAGAACAAATCTGGTGATCACATTGGTTTTCTTTCACTTTCAAGAAAACATTAAGGTCTTTCATGCCTCACAGATGCTCTTATTCTACTTGTATCACTGGGTTTCTATCTGTTTGTCTATCTAGCTATCTATCATCTATCTCTATATCTGCTTTGCTTTCCTTTGTCTACTTTATAAAGCTCCCAGGTTAATAAATGTCACTCCTTAGAGAAGTTTCCTCTGACTCCTCTGGGCTCATCCTGTCTTCTCTATCAGAAACTCTAATCTATTCAAAGCACTATTAAAACTGACAGTTACTCTGTTTATTCATCTCATTACTGGTGTGGCAGTCATGTCCATTTGAATTTACTTTTATGTTTCAAAATGTCAGAAACCATGATCACATTGTTCTAGTCCCTCTTCCTATCCCAACTTCTTCAAAAGAGTTGAAGAAAGAATGATGCATTCAGATAACGGCAAGGCATTCAGAAACCGGCAAGGCAGAAATACATGACTTAACATCTATTCCTTTCTATCTCATCTCTTTGAAAGCTCAGTAGTTAATAAAAGGGAATTCTCTCTTCTTCCAGTCCTCCATGCCCTTGTTTTGATGGTCTCCAGAAGGTCATTCAGGGAGTTTCTTGCTTTGCATTATAGGTTGCCTTGAGAAATGCAGATTAATAAGGCCATAATTTAATGCTTGAATTCTGTATAAAGCAAAGTGATTTTTCAGCCTCTGAATTGTGAAACTAACCCATCCTGAGATAATCGATTCCAACTTTGAATGGATTTCAGGGTGAGAAAGTTTCTTTCTTTGGTTCCCTTCCTTATGCAAATCATAGTTCTTGGCCCACTCAGAACAAATGAGTTCTTCCTTGTGACAAGTTTTTCAGTTCTTATATATTTGAGAACTTAAGTTTTTCTCCACTGGTCTTATCTCCCTTGGTCTAATGAAAAACACATCTCTTTTTGAGAAAATTAGATGCATGTTTTTTTCTGTATTGGAATATTTTCTTAGTTGTCTAAATGGAGGGAAAACATTTTCTTTGTGGCCATGCTCTAAATTAAGGCAAATATGAAAAGAATATGATATCTGATCCTTCTAAGTCCATGAAATGTACTTTCTCCAAAAGAGCTAACACTATGTTCCCTTTCTGAGCTTTTCTGAAGATTTTCTTTAGCTAAATTCTCTCTCAAATTAAGCTTTCTTTCTTTGCAATTTAGTGTATGCAAAGTACATAACTGGCCACATATACAAGAAATACCAACATTTTCAGGACTTACTTTATATCATCTGTGTGTTAGGATGTCTTTGACTCTCTCCTGTTATACTTATCATTTAAGTAAAATTGTACCAGATGAAGAAATAAAGGAGTTAAATAATTTGTCCAAGGCACACAGCTAACAAGTGCTAAAGTCTGGATTTTTACTTTAATTTTATATCTTTTTATGATATTAATGAAATTAAAATGAGAAATTAAAGGAAATAAATAATGTGAATAAATTAGTCAGCTGCTGGTACTACAAATTGCAAAACAGTTTGGATAACTTACCTGGGAACCTACTTTTTCAGTAGTTGGGATAGAGTCAGTGACAGTGGGTAGAATATGAGGAATGAAAGTGATATAATATTTTAGGTGGTTATAAAATATTAAAATGAAGGGCTAAATATCTAATCCTTTTGGCAAGTCATATCCTTATTATAATAGCCTGTCTAATATCGGTCATCAGACTTTAAAAGATTCTAAAAAAACTGGAGCAGATCCAAGAAATACAAACAGAAGTAATGAAATGGGAAAGAAATCTAGTATAATAAGGCACTAAAATTACTTGCTAAATGAATACACAAATTAATGAATGAAACTGGCTCTTTACACTGCAACAAAAATACTAAAATGTGACCTGATTACAATCTTCAGAGATCAAATGAAGTTGTTCTTTGCATCTGTTAAGATTTTAAGAGGCCCTAGTAAAAGGCCTCTTAAGATTTTCAGCATCATTTCTTTATCATTGAAAAGGCATGATAGTGAAATAGATGGTAAAGTAAGTGGTGGACATCTGTGACAAACAGAAGAACAGAAAATGGTGTTTTAGAAGTGACTTCAGCTTTTGGAGTCAGGGCACATGGGATTTAGACAACTCCCACTGTGACCCCTTCCACTTCTACTAATCTTTAATTCCTGGTTCAACAACTAAACTTAACTTAAGATCACAAGCCTGGAAAGAATCTTCACGGAACAATTATCCAGGAAGTTCTCAAGTCTTTCCACTTTGGTGATTCTATAAGTACCCATGTTCTTCTCTCCTATTCTCTCTCTCTCTCTCTCAAATCAAATCTTACTTACTAAAGCTAAAAAGAACTGAGAAGAAAATAAAAAGCATCAGAAATGTGATAAAAATTGTTGCTCAAGATTAGCCTAAAAAGAAGGAAGATAGCCAAGAAAAGAAAATGGAAGACAGGTAACAAATTGAACTCTTTTTTCCCCACTAATCACTTTTTGGGGTATGTCAACCCATTCTTGGGACTACCTTATTCAAAGACACCCTGGTTTAATCCATTCACTTAAAAAAAAAAAACTATCATTAAAGCTCTCTCCAGAATTACCATGGCGTACATTCCTGTGTTCAACAATTACTGCCAGCAGAAATAACATATTATAATCAATGATTGCAGCAAATAGCTTCTGTGTTAGTCAAGGTCCTCTGCAAAGCAGAGGTCAAGATTGAATCTAATGTACAAAAAAATCTTAGGGGAAATATTAATACCTGTGAAAGGAAAAAAGGCTGAGACAGTATTAGATCACAATGAATTTCTGATTCCAAGTTAAGGAAGAAAGGAGGCTTGGGTATAAGCATCTGAGAATGCAGTGAAGCTTTAAGGAAAATTCAGCAAGTCTGTAAGGAGTTCAGTTGTTCAGTCATCTGTGACTTTTTGCGACATCATGGACTGCAGCACACTAGGCTTCTCTGTCCATCACGAATTCCCGGAGCTCACTCAAACTCATGTCCATTGAGTCGGTGATGCCATCCAACCATCTCATCCTCTGTCATCCCCTTCTCCTCCTGCCCTCAATCTTTCCCAGAATCAGGATCTTTTCAAATGAGTCAGTTCTTCACATCTGGTGGCCAAGGTATTGGAGTTTCAGCTTCAGCATCAGTCCTTCCAATGAGTATTCAGGACTAATTTCCTTTAGGATGGAGTGGTTGGATATCCTTGCTATCCAAGGGACTCTCAAGAGTATTCTCCAACACCACAGTGAAAAGCATCAAATCTTCGTGCTCAGTTTTCTTCATAGTCCAACTCTCACATCCATACATGACCACTGGAAAAACCATAACTTTGACTAGATGGACCTTAGTTGGCAAAGTAATGTTTTTGCTTTTTAATATGCTGTGTATGTTGGTCATAACTTTTCTTCCAAGGAGCAAGCATCTTTTAATTTCATGGCTACAGTCACCATCTACAGTGATTTTGGAGCCCAAGAAATAAAGTCTCTCACTGTTTCCATTGTTTCCCCATCTATTTGCCATGAAGTGATGGGACCAGATGCCATGATCTTAGTTTTATGAATGTTGAGTTTTAAACTAAGTTTTTCACTCTCTTCTTTCACTTTTATCAACAGGATCTTTGGTAAGGAGTGCTTAAGTCTAAATAACTTGTCCAAAGGAGCCACCCCTCCCCCAACCCCACTCTGCTCCATCTCCCAGGAATGCTTCACAATCAGTTATTGGCACTCACACGGCAAGAGATTTCATAGCCACCAGCTAAGACCCTAAATTGTTTCCCTGTCTGGAGTCTAAGATCTGGGAGGCACATTCCCATGTCCACCAAAGCTACAGCTTCTCATGTCCTGTCTTGTGCCCCAAACTGTGTTAAGTACTCTAAGATCATGTTGTATCTTTACAAAACTTGTCCAATAACAACAGTGATGAAATGGCAGCGTGGATGTCAATCCACCTCTCTGACTCATCAGCCTAAGCTCTTGACCCTCCCCCCGCCCACCTCACCACCACATACACCCAACTGGACTACTCTACCTCTCTTTATGCCTCACTGCCCTGATTACACTTTAAAAATATCCAAAGTGAATAATCTAGGCTATAATTTAGAGCTATTTCTGCTTGCTTTTCATTGTGATGGAAAGGGAGAGAACAGTTCAGTCTAACCCTTCAAATGCTTAAAAAGTATACTTTGGCCATCTGTTCTCTCTGATGAGCAGCGCAAGTGCCTGTAATAGGTCTGCACAGAACTTGTGACCCTGCTTCCATTACCGCCCTTTAGTGCCGTATTCAGCAGCCCCTCTCCATCTTGGGCACACTCACAGTGCTGACTCACTGCTGTTTTAGATCGATCTAAGTGAAGAGGAACTCAAAAGCCTCTTGATGAAAGTGAAAGAGGAGAGTGAAAAGGTTGGCCTGAAGCTCAACATTCAGAAAACAAAAATCATGGCATCTGGTCCCATCACTTCATGGCAAATAGATGGAAAAACAGTGGAAACAGTGTCAGACTTTATTTTGGGGGGCTCCAAAATCACTGCAGATGCTGACTGCAGCCAGGAAATTAAAAGACGCTTACTCCTTGGAAGGAAAGTTATGACCAACCTTGATAGTATATTAAAAAGCAGAGACATTACTTTGCCAATCGAGGTCCATCTAGTCAAGGCTGTGGTTTTTCCCGTGGTCATGTATGGATGTGAGAGTTGGACTGTGAAGAAAGCTGATTGCCGAAGAATTGATGCTTTTGAACTGTGGTGTTGGAGAAGACTCTTGAGAGTCCCTTGGACTGCAAGGAGATCAATCCTGGGTGTTCATTGGAAGGACTGATGCTAAAGCTGAAACTGCAATACTTTGGCCACCTCATGCGATGAGTTGACTCACTGGAAAAGACTCTGATGCTGGGAAAGGTTGGGGGCAGGAGGAGAAGGGGATGACAGAGAATGAGATGGCTGGATGGCATCACCGACTCTGTGGACATGAGTTTGAGTGAACTCCAGGAGTTGGTGATGGACAGGGAGGCCTGGCGTGCTGTGATTCATGGGGTCGCGGAGAGTCGGACATGACTGAGCGACTGAACTGAACTGAACTGAATTTCTCGAAACCTTGTGCACAACCAGTAGATACATTCCTCCTCCAGTCCTTAACAGTACTTTACTGTCGTCCTTTTCCAATATGATTTTAATCTCTCATCTTGTATTATTCATGATTGCTTTTACTTTCATCCCTTTCATGTCATCTTGATCCCATTCGGAAGGTTCATATATGAATATGTTTTATGTTCCTTTCTCTGAGCTTTTCAACTACAAAGAGTAGTTTCAAGTGCCAAGTCTGCAAACAAAATCTGCATCAATTATGTTCTTGTGCTGAATACACCTGAGTCTCTTCTAGTGGGTGATTTCGTCAACTGTTGAATATACAGTAATTGGGTATTTTTATTTTATTTTTATTTTTTAATTTCAAAAATTTTATAAAGGATAATGATATACAATAAATCAGTCTTTTAAAAGTACAGGTCTGTAAGTTTTGACACACAAAGAAAGGCATGTAAATTCCACCATAATCAAGATAACAGTTTCATACCCCTGCAAAATAGCATTGTGAAACTGTTGTTAAGCCCTCCCCCACTGTCAGTTCCTGGTAACCATTTATTTCTCTTTCTCTGTCTGTATGGTTTCGGCTTTTCTAGAATGTTGTGTAAATGGAATCACATGATATGCAACCTTTCTGTCTGACCTCTTTTTTGTGCATGCTAAGTTTGGTGATGGACAGGGAGGCCTGGCGTGCTGTGATTCATGGGGTCGCGGAGAGTCAGACACGACTGAGCGACTGAACTGAACTGAACTGAAGTCTTTTCAGTCATGTCCCTCTCTGTGCTACCCTATTGAGCATAGCCCACCAGGCTCCTCTGTCCATGGGATTCTCCAGGCAAGCATACTGCAGTGGGTTGCCATTTCCTACTCCAGGAGATCTTCCCCGCCCACTGACTGAATCCTTGTCTCTTAGATCTCCTGCATTGGTAGGCAGTTCTTTACCACGAGTGCCACCTGAGATGAAATTCATGTATGTGGACAGTGAGGATTACTTAGAAAAAGAGTGAATTAGATGTGCGATATAAAGGTTAAATTTGATACATTTATTTCACTTAGTATCGAATCCCTATGATTTATGGAAAGCTAGATGTTGATCATTTATCATCTCATTTCATTCTTACTACAATCCACCAATGAGCACAATATAATTATGTTCATCTTACAGGTGATAAAACAGGATCAGATCATTTAAGTTGTTTGCTTGGTACAATTCAGATCCAGGACTGTTCAAATGCAAGTTTTATGCATTTCTTATGACACTACAAGTCCAATCTGACTTCAGTTTAGAGTATAACTTGAAGCAACTCTTGAAGTATTTCTTATTTTTAAAGCCACATAGCTCTGTCTCCAATCTGTAATCATCATATAGAAACTGCTTTTGTCCTATTTTAATTATTGTAAAAACTGATAGGTTATAATTTTTTTAATTCTGTTCTATACTATTTTCCCCTATACTAAATGGCCTGATAGTTTTTGTTCAGTCAAAAAATATTCTTGTTATTAAAAGATCTGTTGTCTGTTTATAATATAAATCATAAGTTGTCCAGAGCTCTTTCCTTTATTTGTCTTGTATCTACTTTGATTGTATCAGCAAGAGAACAACATATTAAGGTATTGCACACATATATTAAAGTGGTCTAACACTCCAGCATTTTAATGACACAATATACTGGTTTGAATTATGAAGTACCATGTTAAGGGAACTCATAGTAAAGAACACTCACAGTAAAGAAAATTTTAGTTTAAATCCTAGCTCTGCCTTTATTTTGTGTTTTATTTTTTCATAATTTTTAAATGTACTTTGTATTTTTAAATCCCATCCCTGCCTCAACTTATTTTCTCTTTCCTCACTTTTAGTACTTAAAAAAGTAAACACTACCATTAGTAATTTTCTAGTCTACATTTTGGGACAAGATGAAGAATGAAAAAATATACATTTACATGCATTTAAATAGCCTGAATTTCCCTTTGCCTCAGGAGCTTTTGGATATATGGTCTCAGGTGAAGAGCTAAAAGCAAATTTCATCAAGTTTTGGTCCATTGGTAACTTCTAGATCTCTAGCTCCCAGGATCTCATATTTTCTCCAACTCCATGAATTCTGCAAGACAATCTTTCCCAGCTCATGGATAAATGTGGCCTTCAGCTCTGTATTCTGCCCCTCTATCACCATGGCTCTCTGCCACCCAAGAGTTCAAGTTCAATCCTCATGGTACCTGAGAGCTCTGAGGTCCTAAAAAGTGAGAAGTTGAATGGCTCTTACTGCCTAAACATGAATCTGTGGGGGTCTCAGTGTGGAGTCATTTGACCCCATCATTGCTAAGAAATGAATTCCTCCCACATATATTCAAGTCTTCATGTTGAATCAAGTTTGCCATGAACCAGTTCTTCACTGACTTAAAGCAAACTTTCAAGCAAGGAAATCTGTGATTCCACATTTTAATAGAGTTTTTGTGTGTACCTTGCCCCCGACGATCACTACTACAATCACCCAGCTTTACCAAACATATCTGCATATGCCAGAATTCTGATTAACAACACCCCTTCAGAGTTTTTTGTTTGTGTTTTTCCTCCAGTGATATATCTATTCATATAAATGAACAGATACAACCAGGTGACTGAGGAGGGGCTGGGACACATTACTCATCTCCATAAACTAAATGAAGATCAATCTGAATCTCAACCCCACCCCAGCACAGATCTGTTCTACTGAAACTCAGGCTGAAAATTGGTCATGGATATAAAATGCTGGGCATTACAACTAACATGTCGTGATTATTCACTTCATCTGATTTTCTTTACTTTGCTTCTAGAAGGCAAAGCTGCTTCAACTCAGAAGGCACATTTTTTGATGTTTATGGTTTCTTCAGTAATCTTTATTAAATTTCTCTGCTCAAAGATAGTCAATAGTTTGATTACTGAGTAAACCAACAACAACAATAAAAAAAAAAAAAAACATCGAGTAAGAAAGATAAACAGCTTTTGAACTGTGGTGCTGGAGAAGACTCTTGAGAGTCCCTTGGACTGCAAGGAGATCCAACCAGTCCATTCTAAAGGAGATCAATCCTGGGTGTTCATTGGAAGGACTGATGCTAAAGCTGAAACTGCAATACTTTGGCCACCTCATGCGACGAGTTGACTCACTGGAAAAGACTCTGATGCTGGGAAAGGTTGGGGGCAGGAGGAGAAGGGGACGACAGAGAATGAGATGGCTGGATGGCATCACGGACTCTGTGGACATGAGTTTGAGTGAACTCTGGGAGTTGGTGATGGACAGGGAGGCCTGGCGTGCTGTGATTGATGAAGTCGCGGAGAGTCGGACATGACTGAGCGACTGAACTGAACTGAACTGAAGAGAAGGACAAATAAAATTATACCCACCTGAAAATCTCACCATTCGTTGTGTCTCTCATTTTCTAAGAGGTATAAAGAAAACATCAAGACAACTTGTCTATTTCTGAGATTCCCCATTTTACATCAAATACTGGGTCAGTTCCTGTGCTGTGCTCTGCTCAGTGGTTCAATCATGTCCAACTCCTTGTGACTACATGGATTGTAGCCTGTCAGGCTCCTCTGTTCATGGGATTTCCCAAGCAAGAATACTGAAGTGAGTTGCCATTTCTTCCTCCAAGGGATCTTCCTGCCCCAGAATTCGAACCTGCATCTCCTGAATTGGCAGGTAGATTATTTTACCATACCACTGTGCCGCCTGGGAAGCCCCAATAGGTCAATTAGATAAATATAAATAAAGTTTCAAAGCTACTGTTAAAGCAAAAGCCTGATCCAAACTTAGAAAAAGGTAAATAATGCATTTTGCAAACAATGACTGACATTGTGACTAAAAAGGTGAAATTGTCTATTTCATTAAAATCCCTGCCAATATATTAAGAATTGAAAAACTGTTTTATTTGACTTTAAAAAATGAATTTGATTCTTCACCAAATGAAACATCATATTTACTTTGAAATAACTGTTTTTTTTCATTTTAAATTATTCAGAAAGGCAAGATTTATCTCTGGCATGTTTTCATTATGAGTGCTCAGATGAGTTTGTCTTGTAAGAAATGTCATTTTCAAATTAACAATTATAAAAGATGAAAGGATTTACTATTTCCACCTCAGAACTGCTTTAAATATGCTGGCTTTTCATTCAATTTTTGATATGTTTATATCAAGTTTCTTATGTGACCATGGTCTCTTCACCTAGGTTAATCACATTCCCACAATCACAGTAAATTTCATCAATCTTCTAGAGAAGGAGGAATGCAATGAATATTATGACAACAAGAAAATGTCTTCCCTGGTGGCACAATGGTAAAGAATCCCCCTACCAATGTAGGAGATGTGGGTTTGATCCCTGAGTCCTGGAAGGTCCCACATGCTGCAGAGCAAATAAGCCAGTGTGCTGCAACTGGAGAAGGAAATGGCAACCCACTCCAGTGTTCTTGCCTGGAGAATCCCAGGGACAGGGGAGCCTGGTGGGCTTCCGTCTATGGAGTCACACAGAGTCGGACACGACTGAAGTGACTTAGCAGCAGCAGCAGCAGCAGCAGCTGCAACTAGTGAGTCTGTGCTCTAGAGCCCGGGAGCAGCAACTGCTGAAGCCCATGTGTCCTAGAGACTGTGCCCCACAAGAGAAGCCACAGCAATGAGAAGCCAGCACACCACAGTTAGAGAGTAGGAGCCCCCCACCTCCACTCACCGCAATTAGAGAAAAGCCCACACAGCAATGAAGACCCAGCACAGCCAAAATACAGTAATTAATTAATCTTAAAAAAAAAAAAGTCAATCAGGTGCCTTTGAGACTCAGGCCTCTTATTGGCCTACAGTAGTATCTGAATGATCTGATTTATTCTATGTCTTTACATGTTCAGATTAATCTTTATAACACACAGTTTATAGTCCTAATTGTAGAGTTATACAGAGAAACCAAGTTATCCTGTTTAGAGAACATCTGTGTGTTTATTGATAATGATTGCTGGCTTAAGGTACTCCATCTCAATATGAATATTGCTTGTTGTTCAATGGAGTCAAATATTTTCAGAGGCATATTTCACGTCAATTTTTCCTTTTCTGTCATCCTTCAGGCAATTGAAATATTACAGTGGTATTTTAGTCTTCTATTTAAGCTCTCTAAAAATTACATGAGTGCTTCCCTGGTGGCTGTGGTAAAGAATTCACCTGCCAATTCAGGAGACATGGGTTCAATCCCTGGGTGGGGAAGATCCCTTGGAAGAGGAAATGGCACCCCACTCTAGTATTCTTGCCTGGGAATTCCATAGACAGAGAAGCCTGACAGGCTACAGTCCATGGGAGTAGAGAGTCGGACACAACTTAGTGATTAAACAACAACAACAAAAAAAGCACAATTATTTATATGAAACAACAAATACTGCTATGAATTAACCCAAGATGGTTAGTGTGATTCCTGGCACCTGTAGTTTCTAAAAGGTAGCAGAGAATTAGTGATTAGGTCTTATTGAATAAGTAATTCTCAGTGCTACCTAAACAAGAAACATAAGCTTCCTTTCTAAAACTCTTGGATAAGCTCCTTCCACAATCCTGTACCCTGAAATGAATGATATATTGGAAGACAAGTCACCTACACAATAGAAAACTAGGTATTGGTCCTGGCACAGTCTTAGTTAAAGATTTTCAAGAATTTGAATTATAGTGGTCTAGATTTCTCTTCCAGAGAAGGCAATGGCACCCACTCCAGTACTCTTGCCTAGAAAATCCCATGCACAGAGGAGCCTGGTGGGCTGCAGTCCATGGGGTTGCTACTAGTCAGACACGACTGAGTGACTTCACTTTCACTTTTCACTTTCATGCATTGGAGAAGGAAATGGCAACCCACTCCAGTGTTCTTGCCTGGAGAATCCCGGGGATGGGGGAGCCTGGTGGGCTGCCATCTATGGGGTCGCACAGAGTCGGACACGACTGAAGTGACTTAGCAGCAGCAGCAGATTTCTCTTCCTCCTCTGTTGTTGTTGGTGGTGGTGGTCTGATGATTTTTTTTCTGCCAAGAGCATTTCTCTTAAAACCTACCTCCTATATATAAGTGATGCATATACTTGTCTTTAAGGGAGATGAGACTAGTTTCTGCATAGCGGTCAATAATGCTCTTTGTTTTGTGATAGTTTACCTGGTGTCCAGTATCCAACATCAATGACAAGTAGAGAAGCAAATGAGATTAAGGACTATATGTCAGTAACTTTTATGCTTGAAAACTTTTATATATTCAAACACAAAAAAAGACAATGGAAACAAAAAGAAGTTGATAAAGAAATGTCCTCATTAATTATAAATTATTTTCACAAAACAAATTATTTTTAAATTAAAATTGTTCACTATTGTAGGCTTTAAAAATCAATAATATATGCCTATAAAAACATTTTCCTCAAATTAAGAATTCACATCTGTTTTCCATTAAGGCAGAGATATATTTGAACAATTTTGAAAGAATTACTGACATTGAGCAATATTGAAAAATTAATGTCTAATTTTTAAATTTTTTCAAAAAAATCTAAATGATTTCTGCTATCGCTTTTACCTAAGCCATTAAAAATTGTATTTTCCAGAATGATTTAGTGTTCACATATTTAAAAATACATTTTAAATATTACAGCCTTTGAATAATAACTGTTTCAGGATCTGGGATATCTGTGCCTTTTGAGCTATAAATTCTTCATTTTTCATGTTATTCCTCTGAGTAAAAAAAAGGATAATTATAGAACAAGAAAACATACTTGATTAAGATTTCTGCATGAGACCAATCATTGGAGAATGGAAGGGCTGGGCAACAAGGTTTTTGTTAGACGATATTCAACATTCACACATTCATTTATTTATTTTATACTAAAATGTCTTCCAGGCTTTCAATGTAGCTCAGTGGGAAAGAATCCAACTGCCAATGCAGGAGACTTAAAAGATGAAAGTTCAATCACTGGGTCAGGAATATCCCCTGGAGGAGGGCATGGCATCCCACTCCAATTCTTGCCTGGAGAAACCCATGGACAGAGGATTTTTGTTGAGAAAGTAATGTCTCTACTTTTTAATATGCTGCCTAGGTTGGTCATAACTTACCTTCCAAGGAGTAAGCATATTTAATTTCATGGCTGCAGCCACCATCTGCAGTGATTTTGGAGCCCAATAAATTAAAGTCTCTCACTGTTTCCATTGTTTCCCCATATATTTGCCATGAAGTAATGGGACTGGATCCCATGATCTTTTCTGAATGTCGAGTTTTAAGCCAACTTTTTCACTCTCCTCTTTTACTTTCATCAAGAGGCTCTTTAGTTTTTCCTCTCTTTCTGCCATAAGGCTGGTCCCAGCAATCTTGATTCCAGCTTGTGCTTCATCCAGTTGGGCATTTCACATGATGTACTCAGCATATAAGTTAAATAAGCAGAGTGACACTATATAGCCTTGATGTAAAAATACCAAAAAGCATACTGGTAAAATTAAAATCTGAAGTCTTTCCAATGTTACAACGATCTTTTCTTTCTTATTTTTGTTTTCTGCCATAAATATGGCATGTTACACTGTAATTTAGATAAATCCCCCCCTAATTACCATGTTTCCAATGTTTGAGTATTTTATTTTTTTAGCTTTTTAATTGAGGTATAGTTGATTTACAATCAATAATGACTCGTGAAGTCAAGTGGGCCTTAGAAAGCATCACGACAAACAAAGCTAGTGGAGGTGATGGAATTCCAGTTGAGCTACTTCAAATCTTGAAAGATGATGCTGTGAAAGTGCTACACTCAATATGCCAGCAAATCTGGAAAACTCAGCAGTGGCCACAGGACTGGAAAAGGTCAGTCTTCATTCCAATCCCAAAGAAAGGGAATGCCAAAGAATGCTCAAACTACCGCACAATTGCACTCATCTCACACGCTAGTAAAGTCATGCTCAAAATTCTCCAAGCCAGGCTTCAGCAATATGTGAACCGTGAACTCCCAGATGTTCAAGCAGGTTTTAGAAAAGGCAGAGGCAGCAGAGATCAAATTGCCAACATCCGCTGGATCATGGAGAAAGCAAGAGAGTTCCAGAAAAACATCTATTTCTGCTTCATTGACTATGCCAAAGCCTTTGACTGTGTGGATCACAATAAACTGTGGAACATTCTGAAAGACATGGGAATCCCAGACCACCTGACCTGCCTCTTGAGAAACCTGTATGCAGGTCAGGAAGCAACAGTCAGAACTGTACATGGAACAACAGACTGGTTCCAAATAGGAAAAGGAGTAGGTCAAGGCTGTATATTGTCACCTTGCTTATTTAACTTATATGCAGAGTACATCATGAGGAACGCTGGGCTGGAAGAAGCACAAGCTGGAATCAAGATTGCCGGGAGAAATATCAATAACCTCAGATATGCCAATGACACCACCCTTATGGCAGAAAGTGAAGAGGAACTCAAAAGCCTCTTGATGAAAGTGAAAGAGGAGAGTGAAAAGGTTGGCTTGAAGCTCAACATTCAGAAAACAAAGATCATGGCATCTGGTCCCATCACTTCATGGGAAATAGATGGAAAAACAGTGGAAACAGTGTCAGACTTTATTTTTTGGGGCTCCAAAATCACTGCAGATGCTGATTGAAACAATGCAATTAAAAGACGCTTACTCCTTGGAAGGAAAGTTATGACCAACCTTGATAGTATATTAAAAAGCAGAGACATTACTTTGCCAACCAAGGTCCGTCTAGTCAAGGCTATGGTTTTTCCCGTGGTCATGTATGGATGTGAGAGTTGGACTGTGAAGAAAGGTGATCGCCGAAGAATTGATGCTTTTGAACTGTGGTGCTGGAGAAGACTCTTGAGAGTCCCTTGGACTGCAAGGAGATCCAACCAGTCCATTCTAAAGGAGATCAATCCTGGGTGTTCATTGGAAGGACTGATGCTAAAGCTGAAACTGCAATACTTTGGCCACCTCATGCAACGAGTTGACTCACTGGAAAAGACTCTGATGCTGGGAAGGGTTGGGGGCGGGAGGAGAAGGGGACGACCGAGAATGAGATGGCTGGATGGCATCACAGACTCTGTGGACATGAGTTTGAGTGAACTCCGGGAGTTGGTGATGGGCAGGGAGGCCTGGCGTGCTGTGATTCATGGGGTCGCGGAGACTCGGACACAACTGAGCGACTGAACTGAACTGAACTGAACTGATTTACAATACTATGTTAGTTTCATATGATTTGGTTATACATATGCCTTCTCCGAGATAGACAGATATGCATATCTATATTCTTTTCCACTATAAAGTTTATTATAAGATATTGAATATATTTCCCTGTGCTATACAGTAAACTTTTGTTGTTTATTTTATTATGTTAGTGTTCATCTTTTATCCCCCTATTCCCAATTTATCACTCCTCATCCCCTTTCTGTTTGGTAACCGTAAGTTTGTTCTCTATGATTGTGAGTCTGTTTCTGTTTTGCTACTAAGTTTTTTGTACTATTTTTTAGATGCTACATATAAGTGATACCGTATAATGTTTGTCTTTCTCTGACTTCACTTAGCATAATAATCTCTAAGTCTACCCCTATTGTTTAAATGGCATGATTTCATTTTTTTTATTGCTGAGTAACTGTTCATTGTGTGAGTGTGTGTATATGTATGTATTTATATTTATATATATCTTCTTTATCCATTCATCTGATAATGGACACTTAGGTTGCTTCCATGTCTTGACTATTGAAAACTATTTATTGTAAATTGACTATTGACTACTGTAAATATTGCCTCTATGATTATTGAGGTGCATATGTCTTTTCAAATTAGAATTTCATCTTTTCCAGATAGCTGGCCATTTCAGATAATTCAGAGGGAACATTTTTGTTCAGAATCATTTTTCACATTTGGGATAATTTCTCAGGAATATATTCTAAAGTGTAGAAATTCTGGGCCACAGGGAGACTAGCTCATGCAGGATAAATAGAACAATGATTGAATCGGAATATAGGGATGAGAAAAAGAAAGAAGACTGTCCGGGCTAGTGTACAGCTCCATATTTGACGCTCTCAGAATGACACTTCTTTCAACATCAAAGTTTGCTTCACCCATTACAGGTGTTTAAGGTCACTTTACAAGTTTTGGGAACATCTGCATTTTGTAGAGACAATACCACTGTAATTACTGATAGTTATTAGTGATTGAAGCTGCTAAAAATGACCTGTAAGGCCAGTTGCAGTAGTACAGATACATAAAAGAGTACTGTTTATGATAGATGGCAAGAATTTTTCCCACGGCCTCAAATAACAATGAATCAGATTGCCTAATTGAGGTCACAGAAAATGATGTAATTTCTAAGGTCTCACCAACTCCAAATTTCTGTGTGGTAATAATATCATCTAATGGTTTCCCCACTATAATTCTGGCTAGTATTACTTCTACCTCAAACTCTTCGAGAAATAACATTAGTACATAGAAATAGATGATAGATAGATAGGCAGGCTTATAAGTAGATTGGGTTTTTTAAACATTCATTATAGTATCTATTTCTTCTAAAGAAAAGAGAAATTATTAGAACAACTGATTAAGAGCACCAGTATAAAAATTCTAAAATCTTACTGTTTTTCTATCTCTTTGACTTTTATGTGAATTGGTATCTTTCAAGAAGCCTGAAGCTGTGATGAAGAATTCATTTGACTTTTTTTGTGAAGTTCACACTTTATTTGCTAAATGGCAGACTGGGGAATAGCGACTACATTAAAGCAAATAGTACTCGCCTTACTCTGTAGACCATTCTTCCCAATTACCCTTGCACAGATTTGTATTAAGGAGTTTAATGAACAGAAACTACTATATATAGCATAGAGCTGTCAGGGACCACAGACTGCATACGGGATGCTGAGAATTACCAGGCAACCTCAATCCTTAAATGCCCTCAAAGGAACCCTGTTGTTCAAGTTTCTCTGTTTCCATGATTTCCTGCAATTCCAGTGAACAGACTAATTAAGACTTCTTCTGAAACCCATTCTCTTAGAGTGTACTGATATACTCGTTTCCATAGAAATAGAGTGACCATTTACCCTGACCAACTCAGTTCAATTGCCCAAGGATAATTATTATTGGGCCCAGTGTCATTAAAAAATTTGGATAATAAATTACGTTGCCCTGACTGTAAAAGATTCTCAAAAATAGCAAGAGGGGGGATTTCTGCAAGATGATGGATTAAAAAGTGTGGGAACCACCTCTATTCAATCTATACATAGAGAAATACTCAATAAAAAGTATTTAAAGAATTAAAATGCTTATCTGAGTTCAAAGTCGCAAAGCAAAATGTCCCACCACCAAAAAGAGAAAAGAAAAGCCACAGCCTTAAAGGTAAGAATTTAAAATTCACAATTGGCTGCCAATGTCCCAAAGCCAAATATAAACCTAAGGACTAGTATATTCATGCCTGCAATGGGGTGGGTTTTTGTACCAGAGAGCCAGGATGGGGTTCTTTCACTAAAATGAAATCTGGAAAAAAAATTGCCGGTAAATGATAATTGCCCATAATCAATTATCACCTGATTTTTTCTATCAGGTGATGCACAGCCATGTGTGAAAGCAAGTGTGATACAGCATTTTTGGGATGCAGGCAACAGTGCCACATTCACAATGCTCAAGTAGAAAAGAAAGCTCAGGACATAAATGTAAAATCTTATTTGTGTCTAATGACTTCATGCACCCAGACAGAGGTAACTCTGAAATTACCCACATAAGGAGACTGCCAAACCCAAAAGACCTTTTTAAATGTCCTCTGAAAAAGAGGATAAATTTTCAAAGAAATTGAGGTCTTAGACAAATATCAAAAAAAAAAAAAAAGAGCAAGTGCAATACCAAGAAAGATTGATTAGAAATGCAATAAAAAGTTAATTGAACTTAGAAACTCAAACGATGAATTTGAAACAATATAACTGTTAACTGCTCATCTAGATAAAATAATGCCAAACACAAAATAAGAGGAGATTATAATCAGATTTTGGGGGAAAAAGTATAAATCCTAAAAATACAAAACTGTGGAACATTTTTAAAAATCAACAAAGAGGATCAAAAGGTTAATTAGACATGGCTGAAGAGATAATTAATGAATTGAAGGCAGATAGTAAAAACTGGCAAGCCACTCCAGTACTCTTGCCTAGAAAATCCCATGGACAGAGAAGCCTGGTAGGCTGCAGTCTATGGGGTCGCTACGAGTCAGACATGACTGAGCGACTTCACTTTCGCTTTTCACTTTCACACATTGGAGAAGGAAATGGCAACCCACTCCAGTGTTCTTGCCTGGAGAATCCCAGGGACGGGGGAGCCTGGTGGGCTGCCGTCTATGGGGTCACACAGAGTCGAACACGACTGAAGTGACTTAGCAGCAGCAGTAAAAACCTCAGCTTTCTGTCCAATGAAACTTTGAAAGGCTTAGAAGTTAACAGAAGATTCAGAGAAAAGCAGATATGAACTTGAATCTTGACTTCACTACTCATTACCTTTGACTTTGAAAAAGTCACAATCTGTATTTCAGTTTCCTTTCACAAGAATTTAAAATAATATGGGATGGGGAGGGAAGAGGGAGCAGGGTTCAAGATGGGGAACACATGTACACCTGGGGTAGATTCATGTCAATGTATGGCAAAAACAATACAATAGTGTAAAGTAGTTAGCCTTCAATTAAAATAAATAAATTTTTAAAAATAATAATAAAACTCAAAAAAAATAATAATGTATCAACTATAGTGTTTTTTTAAAGATTAAGTGAAATATGTGTAAGCCACAAAATGCACAGCTTGGCACCCACTAGCTGCTCAAAAAGTGTTGTTTTTTCTTTTGTCTTTTTTTAAGCAACTGTTTGGTGACTCTTTTCTGAATAGTGACAAATAAAACATTTCCAATATAATGGGTGTTTATTATGCACATTGTTCTCTACATTCATTTACCGAGTAGTAATTAAACCCTACAACTTTGCATAATAGATAAATACAGATTATATAATAAAAAAGTGAGACAAGCAAAACCATGTGCATATCCCAGGTCACAGTAGACAACAGAGACAGATATTTGACCTAGGACTATTATATGTCAAACCTCACTTTATTAACCCCTGATTATTTTCTATTTCTCTTGCAGGAACCAACAAAAATTATCAGTCAATCAATTAATCAATCAATTCCTCTTAGTATACCCCGGGCATACGCAGAGAGAGGTTCCCAAGAGGTATCTAACAAGTTTCAGAGGCTCTAAAACTGTCTGGTGCTTCGGACTAAATTTTATAAATTCTACCAATTTCCTGTGTTACATCACCAACCTGCCTCACAGCCTTTTAGAGACATGAGGTTGAGATACAAATGTTAAGAGGTAGCTTTAATTAAAGGTGGATTTCTTCCTTATTACTAAAGAATAAAGTGGTATGCTGAACATACAATTTGCTGATTATCTCTCAGTTTAATGGCTCTTTGTATGCATGTGATAAGAAAGCATTTCATATTTTATGTTCAAAAAAGATATCATTTTACAGAATAAAGTGAAGTGGCACTTCATCACCTCAGCTATTTTAAAGAAAAATAGCTTGATTCTTTAATTAAAAAGAAAAAGAATCCCTGAGCACATTTTTTATGTAGCAGTTTCCAAGAAGGAAAAGATGAAGACATTTTAACTCAATTTTTGAAAATGTGAGAGAAATCTAAGGACGATAATAGAATATGATCCATAAGAAAGCAAAAGTCTATGTATTCTTAGGCTCAAAGCCCCTAACAGTGTTAGTTATTAATATATGATATTTTTACATTTAGTAGATTCAATAAGGGCTTCCCTAGTGGCTCAGTGGTAAAGAATCCACCTGGAATGCAGGAGAAACAGGAGATGTAGGTTCAATACCTAGGTCAGAAAGATTCCCTAGAGGAGGAAATAGCAACCCATTCCAGGAATCTTGTTGAGACAATCCCAAGGACAGAGGAGTCTGACTGGCTACAGTCTGTGGGATCGCAGAGTCAGACAGGATTGAGTATGCACACACTTGTAGGTTAAATAAGCAGTTGTTAAATTATGTCAAAGCAAGGTTTCATTCAATTTGGTTGGAAGAGTTTTGAATAAGATTCTTCACAAAATTTTCAAAATTGACATATGATCTCTTTGAACTTTAGAATTACTTAATAGTAATATTGGAATATATATTCTATCTGCATTATATATAGTTCAGATATTTAAACTGTCAATTCATTTTGCCAGATAACTATAGCATGAGTGAGTATTTGGAATGATTTACAAATATCATCTTCATTTCAGCAGTAATGTTTATGTATCTACTATTCACTGCCTTCTAATGGAGCACGAGATTAACTCCAGAGAAGTGAGATAGTTATTTTTTAGGTTTCTTTAATAATGGATAAAAATTAACTCTCCTATGCTAAGTATGCTCAAGATTTGCTTATACTATTGAGGGGAAGGCAGGAGAGGTTACCCTAACACAAGAATAAAACATCAGCTGAAACTAGAAAATGTAATCATTTGATATAGCTTTTACACTTCCGATTCTGGATATTTGCTTTTATGACTCCTTTATTTCATCAATAAATGAATAGCTAATCAGTGTGTGTCACTAGAAATACACCTGGGATAAGACCTGGCCCCTATTCTTAAAAGTTTACTATTGATGGTGAGAGAAATAAGAAAACAAGTCATTACAATGCAATGTGTTCAACATTCTTACAGGTTTTAACACAGAATGTAGTGGAGGTGCAAAAGGAAAAAGACCCACAAAGATATCATGAGAGAGTTAGTTCAGTTCAGTTCAGTTCAGTTCAGTCGCTCAGTCGTGTCTGACTCTTCGCGACCCCATGAATCACAGCACGCCAGGCCTCCCTGTCCATCACCAACTCCCGGAGTTCACTCAAACTCATGTCCATCGAGTCGGTGATGAGGTGACAGTTAAATCTAGAAATACATCAAGGAGATAAACAGTGGAAGTAGATAAGAGTAAAGAGATTCCAGGAGAATGAAGTGGCCTGTATTTAAATTTTTAAAAATGGAAAAAAGACACAAGGAAGTAGAAGTTCAATTATGACTGGGGTGAAGCTTTGATGGAAGTTCAAGAGACAAGATCCCCTGGAGAAGGGCACAGCAACGACTCCAGTATTCTTGCCTGGAGAATCCCATGGACAGAGGAGCCTGGTGAGTTGAAGTCCAATGGGTCGCAAAGAGTCAGGCACAAGGGAAGCAACCTACCACACATGCAAGAGGCAACAATGGTTATGTTAAGAAGAGCCTTTTCATAATCCTATCAAGAATTTTGCTATCATATCCTCAGGCCAAAGAGGAAACATTAAATCTACTAGATGAGTACGATGGTCAGTTTTATGTGTCAATTTAACTGGTCTATAATTGCCAGTTATTTAGTCAAACAGTAATCTATGTGTTGCTATGAAGATATTTTGTCCATGTTATTAAAGTCTTTACCAGTTTATTTTAAATAGGAAAGATTAGCCCACGTAATCCAGCTTCAGTCCGTTGAAATGCATTAGGAGCAGAACTCTGCATGCGTGCTAAATCGCTTCAGTCCCACCCAACTCTTTGCAACCCTATGGAACATACCCCGCCAGGCTTCTCTGTCCATGGGATTCTCCAGGCAAGAATACTGGAGTGGACTACCATGCCCTCCTCCAGGGGATCTTCCCAACTCAGGGATCAAACCCGCATTTCCTGAGTTTGCTGCATTGGCAGACAAGTTCTTTACCACCAGCGCCACCTAGAAAGCCCAGGAGCAGAACTGAGGTTTCCACCAAAAGAAGTTCCATCTGTGTACAGGGGTTTCAGCGAGTGTCTGGGTAAACATGGGTTTAATGTAAAGACAGCAAGAAGCAAGAAAGAACAGGAAGCAACTCAGACATGGACAGTCTCAGAGAGAGTTGGAAAGGCTTTCTGTATGCAACATGGAGCTCCCCAGGTGGCGCTAATGGTAAAGAACCCACGTGTCAATCAGGTAGATGTGAGACATGGCTTCTATCCCTGCATTGTGAAGATCCCCTAGAGGAGGGCAAGGGAACCCATTTCAGTATTCTTACCTGGAGAATCCCATGCACAGAGGAGCCTGGCAGACTGCAGTCCATAGGGTCACAAAGAGTCAGACACTACTGAAGCAACTTAGCACACATACACTCGTGCAACATAACTCAGGCACTCTACTTTTATTTATTATTATTATGTTACTATTATTATTTTGCTGTACCATGGCGTGCATGTTATTAGTTCCCTAACCAAGAATCAAACCCATGCAGTGGAAGCACAAAGTCCTAACCACTGGACTGCCAGAGAACTCTCAATAAGCACTCTAATGTTCTCAACACAGTAGCAGCCTCCCTTGCTGCCCATTGGAACATTCTGCCATAATGATGACCCAGTCCAGTCACTGGCTCTGATGTAAATAACTGCCTCTCATATTAAACCCTTCAAGAGAGCGTCACCAATCAAGGTAATGGCCTTCCAGAATGCTAAAGGCTCTCAGGTTCCTGACTTCCCCTCGTGTCATCTGCCACAACTTATTCCAGCCCCTCTTATGCTGTAGCCAGGAGGAGGAATAAGAACCTGAATGGCCATATTTGAGAACAAAGATTGGGCTACACTTTCTATGACTGAAACTTTTTGAAAAGTAACAGATTAGCTTAATTTGATGTTGCCCATAATCGAGAGTTGGACTGTGAAGAAAGCTAATCGCCGAAGAATTGATGCTTTTGAACTGTGGTGTTGGAGAAGACTCTTGAGAGTCCCTTGTACCTCAAGGAGATCCAACCAGTCCATTCTAAAGGAGATCAATCCTGGGTGTTCATTGGAAGGACTGATGCTAAAGCTGAAACTGCAATACTTGGCCACCTCATGAGACGAGTTGACTCACTGGAAAAGACTCTGATGCTGGGAAGGGTTGGGGGCGGGAGGAGAAGGGGACAACAGAGAATGAGATGGCTGGATGGCATCACCAACTCTGTGGACATGAGTTTGAGTGAACTCCGGGAGTTGGTGATGGACAGGGAGGCCTGGCGTGCTGTGATTCATGGGGTCGCGGAGAGTCGGACACGACTGAGCGACTGAACTGAACTGATAATCGACTTCAATGAATGGGGCTGATGACAGCATGCCCATTATATTGGAAATGAATTTTTTAAAAGTGGATATGGAGAAGGGGGCAGCAGAGGATGAGATCATTAGATGACATCACCAACTCAATGAACATGAGTTTGAGCAAACTCCAGGAGATAGGGAGTACAGAGGAGCCTGGCATGATGTAGTCCATGGGGTTGTAAGGAATCAGACACAGTTTAGAGACTGAACAACAACAATATGTATACGCATAACTGATTCACTTTGATGTACACTTGAAACTAACACAACATTGTTAATCAACAAAACTCCAGTAAAAATTTAAAGAACAAACCAATTATACCATGGCCAGCTCTCTCTTTCTCTCTGTATCTCTTTGCTTACACGTCTATTTTCGTCTACTTTGCATGAACACTAAGAGATCGAGAATTATTCCTAATCTAAGATTACTTTCTTCATGCCAACTTTCAAGGGCATCTCTTCTCCCATGTGGCGATGCTTGGGGTGATGGATTATTCTGTGAATGTCTGGATTCCTGGGCCAGGTGTGGTATGGACATTGAGACCAACATGCTCTTCTTCAATAATATATATACACCATTGAACAATCACCGTGTGGCAGACATTAGGAATCCAGGCTAAATGTTTTCCTTGCATCTTCTCACTGAATCTTCACAACAAAGATTTGAAAGTACAGGGTCTAATTATTCTCATGGAGAGACGGATGGTGCTTGGTTTGAAGCTACTTGAGCTTGCTTAGGAGAGGGAAATGTTAACCTGCGTGTGCTTTATCCTGACTCCTTTTTTTTTTTTTTCGGTTTACTGTTTCTAGCAAGGGGCACACTTATGCTCAAAGGAGCTGGGTTTTGAGCTAGAGATATAAGTCCATGCCTGCCAGATAAACTAATGGCCTCTCTGTTCTTCCAATGCTCTGACTCTTCATGTAATGATGATGTTTTACCAAGGAACCTGGGACAGCTTAGTATCTGATACCTATTGAAACACATATCTTTATTATTTTTTTTTTCATGTTTATTTTATTTATTTATTTTTTTACATCAGTTAAAAGTATTTTTATTGAAAAAGCACAAATGCAAAGAAATGAACAGAGGAAAATTTATGCGTCGAACCTGGACTGGTCACTTATGATAATATAGATGCTACAATTCCATTCTCCCCAATCATTCCACCTTCACCCTCTCCCACAGAGTCCCAAAGACTGTTCTAAATGCCTATGTCTCTTTTGCAGTCTCTTATACAGGGTTCAGGTTACCATCTTTCTAAATTCCATATATATGAGTTAATATACAGTATTGATGTTCTTCTTTCTGGCTTACTTCACTCTGTATAATTGGCTCCAATTTCATCCACTTCATTAAAACTGATTCAAATGCATTCTTTTTGATGGCTGAAAAATACTCCATTGTGTATATGTACCAAAGCTTTCTTATCCATTCATCTGCAGATGGACATCTAGGTTGCTTCCATGTCCTGGCTGAAACACATATCTTTAAACATGCTGTATTTACATGGAAATACTCTGCATCCTTCTGAATGTGCTAGCAATTGTTCTTCACGGGATGGGTTTATGTCCATTTTAAGAATGGACTGACTTTCATTATCACTGTGAAGTTGTTGTAAAACAAATCCCATGATGCAATGGTGGAGATGACTTCTTGTAAGTGTGAAGACATAACCTCTGACATTATTCATCAGTTTGATACGAAAATTGTTAAAAACTGAATACGTCACCTCAACTTACCAGGATGCTACCTTTTCAGCCTAAATTCTCTCCTTAAAGTATCTTCTCTCCTATTTGGAAGAGTGGGTTGTTTCAACAGACTTTCAGGGTGCCATAAGCTTCTCTCCAGAACATCTGTGTGCTTGATAGTCTACCAGCTGTGGGGAAAAAAGAAAGAAAATATTACTACGCGGGTGGTATGCTAAAGATGGTTCCTACAGATTTAGGAGAGTCAATTATCAAATTTCAGAAACTTTAGAAACTAGTTGTTGAAACAGTAATCATTAAAAATTAAATTACATACATTTAAAAGTCAATGTTTTATTAAAAGCAAAGATACTCCAAAATAATCACTTACTATTTATCTAGTGCATATTACTGATATCTATGCTCTTGAGGTTATCTATATCTATTAACCTACAAAGAAATAAACTCTATAATGGTGTACTAATGTACATTTCTTCCCAGTCAAACCAGTCACAACCAGTGGTTCTCAAGTTTTAATGTGCATCAAAAATACCTGAAGGTTTTCTTTTGGTTTTCCACACACAGATTGTTGGGCCTTAACATCACTGATCTGAGAGAGGCTGAGAATTTGCACTTGACAAGTTCACAGGTACTACTGATACTGCTCCTGAGATGACACTTTGAGAATTACTAGTTTACTAAACAAGCCCCATGAGCTAACCCTTGTGGTCTCAATTTAAAGACGAAGAAAGCTTTAGATAGTTCAAGTATCACATTCATTTACATCTAATAGATACATGTATTTATTTGTCTCAAATGTGTATTTTCTGGAGGTTCTTGAAAAAATTAAAAATAGAACTACCAGATGATCCTGCAATTCCACTGCTGTGCATTTTTTCAAAGAAAAAAACCACACTAATTAAAAAAGATATCTGTGTGCCCACGTTCACTGCAGCAGTATTTACAGTAGCCAAGGTACAGAAAGAGCTTAAGTGTTCATTGATGAAAGAATGAATAAAGAAATTGTGGCACATATATATATATATATATATATATATATATATATATATATATATATATATAATGGAGTATTATTTGTCCATAAAAAAGCATACAGCCCTGCCATTTGCAACAACATGAATGAATGTCAGTGGTATTATGCCAAGTGAAATATCAGACAGAAAAAGACAAATACATTTCTCTTACAAGTGGAGTATATATAAATATATATATATATAAAGAAACAAAACTAAGCTCACAGATACAGAGAGCAAGATGGTGGCTTCCAGAGTGGAGATAAGGGGTGGAAGAAATGAGTGAACTTCTTTTGTTTAGTTTAAAAATTGGGTGGTGGAGGGAAGCAGCAATACTATAATTAGAATTATAATAACTTAGCAGTAAAAATCCAAAGGCTAGTGGCGGAATATCTGAACGTCAATGTCAGCTGTTAGACCTACTGATTCATACACACTCTATGTCTTCCAGATGGTCCTCTCAGATCCCTCAAGAGGAGAATTCAGTACACATGGTGCTTTTGTAAATAAACCTAAGGTCTTATGTGTATACTGAACATTGTATTAATGAAAAAGAGAAAAAAAGAAAATGAGAGCTTTTATTGAAGCCTTAAACATACGTATTTTTCTGTTCAGTTCAGTCGCTCAGTCGTGTCCGACTCTCCGCGACCCCATGAATCACAGCACGCCAGGCCTCCCTGTCCATCCCCAACTCCCAGAGTTCACTCAAACTCATGTCCACAGAGTCGGTGATGCCATCCAGCCATCTCATTTCGGTCGTCCCCTTCTCCTCCCGCCCCCAATCCCTCCCAGCATCAGACTCTTTTCCAGTGAGTCAACTCGTCGCATGAGGTGGCCAAAGTATTGCAGTTTCAGCTTTAGCATCAGTCCTTCCAATGAACACCCAGGATCGATCTCCTTTAGAATGGACTGGTTGGATCTCCTTGCAGTCCAAGGGACTCTCAAGAGTCTTCTCCAACACCACAGTTCAAGAGCATCAATTCTTCGGCGATCAGCTTTCTTCACAGTCCAACTCTCACATCCATACATGACCACGGGAAAATCCATAGCCTTGACTAGACGGACCTTTGTTGGCAAAGTAATGTCTCTGCTTTTTAATATACTATCAAGGTTGGTCATAACTTTCCTTCCAAGGAGAAGGTGTCTTTTAATTTCATGGCTGCAATCAGCATCCGCAGTGATTTTGGAACCCAAAAAAATAAAGTCTGACACTGTTTCCACTGTTTTTCCTTCTATTTCCCATGAAGTGATGGGACCAGATGCCATGATCTTTGTTTTCTGAATGTTGATCTTCAAGCCAACCTTTTCACTCTCCTCTTTCACTTTCATCAAGAGGCTTTTTTAGTTCCTCTTCACTTTCTGCCATAAGGGTGGTGTCATCTGCATATCTGAGGTTATTTATATTTCTCCCAGCAATCTTGATTCCAGCTTGTGCTTCTTCCAGCCCAGCGTTCCTCATGATGTACTCTGCATATACATATTTTTAATTACTCCTATGTTATTGGAAGGACCAGTGCTGAAGCTGAAGATCCAGTATTTTGGCTACCTGATGCAAAGAGCTGACTTATTTGAAAAGACCCTCATGCTCGGAAAGATTGAAGGCAGGAAGAAAAGCGGACAATAGAGGATGAGATGATCAGACGGCATCACTGACTCAATGGACAGGAGTTTGAGCAAGCTCCAGGAGATGGTGAAGGGCATGGAAGCAGAGCATGCTTCAGCCCATGGGGTTGCAAAGAATTAGACATGACTTAGTGCACTGAACAACAGCAAGAATTATTGAGTGAGTTAGGGGTTGAAGGGGCACCATTTGAGTTCCAATAGTTTCCAGAAGGGCTGTTAGTTTTCTTTTTCTTCTTAATTAGCTCTGTTTCTTGATGAAACAGCTATATCACCAGAGGAACATCTTGAAGTATGAATGCCATGATTCTCAAGTCCAAATAAATTTGAACGAATGCTTTGGAAGAGAAAAACATATTTTTCATACCACAGCTGGTCTTGACCACAATAATACTCTGACACACAAAGCTGGAGTTTTTCCTACAGCAAATCATTCAGACAATAAAACTCAGTGTGACATTTTGATGACATAGATACACAATTCCTATGCTTATCTGTAAATAACTAAAGTTCTTAGCCACTTAATCTGTCATTTATTGCACCATCTGTCTGTTTGATGTTTTACACTTTTATTGTAAGAGCCCCCAATTTTTTTTTCCTCCTTTACAAAAGAGGAAACCAAAGCTCATAGATGTTCATGACTGACCATAACATTTGCCATGTGATTAGTATCTAAAGACTAAAATGATCTCACATTGATCTGCCACAGAGTCTAACTTATTTTTATCACAAAATACTTCAAGCAATACAGAATAATGTACATGACTGATAATTCAGAAAGAATTCCATTCTCTCATCCCATCGCTCTCCTTAAAGCAGGTGCCATTGGCCTTCTAAATCTTCCTCCATGGAATCATCATGCTATTTCTCAGCCTTTTCCTTTTATTCACATTTGTGAATTCTTTTCTTATAATCATGGACCAACAGACAGTGATTTTCTTGCAGCACTCAACAATGAAGACTCAGTACAATCAAGCATTATTTAAATTCCTTGGAGGAAAAAAAATGTGGCATAAAATTCAAGCTCTCTTTACCGCTCAAGCTAATAATATCTCAACCTTCAATCAGATTCCAGACACTGAGATCAAAAGTGTATAGATAGTTTTCTTTTTAAAGAGACAGGTTTAAAAGGACAAGATACAGAGAGAGGAAAAAAAATTAAGACAGATGCTAACATAAAGGTTTTGTCTCAGATCTTTCTATTCAAATCAGAATATGAAATATTGAGCTGGTCACGTATTGAGGATCATAGTAGGCACTGAACAAGGTCACAGTCTCATGGTACTGACAGGATAGAAATTTCTACTTGGTATCATACAAGTCAGACTCAGACACAAGGAGAAATGTGAAAGGGTCTGAAAATTAACATAGTTTTATCAGGATGGTAAGAATGTGTGTGGGCTTGTATTTTAAACTCCTACTGCTCAGTTTTCTTTTAAAGAAAAGTTATAAAGATGAGGTATTGTGATTTGTTACAAGAAATGCATGTTTGTGAGCTTTGTCCTAGTTTCTGGCACAGAACTCTTAAATCCACTGGCATTTCCCCTAAGTGACAAGAGGGTTGTGCTGTGTGCTTAGTCACTCAGTCATGTCTGACTTTGCAGTCCCATGGACTGCAGCCCGGCAGGCTCCTCTGTCTATGGGGATTCTCCAGGCAAGAACACTGGAGTGGGTTCCCATGTCCTCCTCCAGGGGATCTTCCAACCCAGGAATCAATCCCAGGTCTCCTGCATTGCAGAATGATTCTTTACCTTCTGAGCGTCCAGGAAAGCCCTGGTATCTTTGTTATGTTAATAAGGTGACTTTTGGAAAGGTCCCTGGTTACTTAAGGAAGAGAGCTGGTTGCCTGGAGAACCAACCACTGAATAAGAGGTCTGGAACTTTCTTTTTTCTTTTTAAATTAATCTTTATTGGAGCACGGTTGCTTCACAATTTTGTTACTTCCTGTTGTATAAAAAAAGTGAATCAGCTATACGAATACATTTTGTTGTTTGCTGGTCAGTTGCTAAGTCATGTCCAGTTCTTTGTGACCCAATGGTCTGCAGCAGGCCAGACTTCCCTGTCCTTCACTATCTCCCTAAGTTTGCCAAAACTCATGTTCATTGAGTCAGTGATGATATCTAGCCATCTCATCCTCTGTTGTACCCTTCTCTTCCTGCCTTCAATCTTTCCCAGCATCAGGGTCATTTCCAATGAGTTGGCTCTTCCCATAAGTTGGCCAAAGTATTGGAGCTTTAGCATTAATCTTTCCAATGAATATTCAGGGTTGGTTTCCTTTAGGATTGACTGGTTTGATCCCCTTGCTGCCCAAGGAACTCTCCAGAGGCTTCTCAAACACCACAACCCAAAAGCATCAATTCTTCAATGCTCAGCCTTCTTTATGGTCCAATTCTCACATCTGTACATGACTACTGGAAAAACCATAGCTTTGATAAGATAAACCTTTGTCAGTAAAGTCATGTCTCAGCTTCTTAATACACTGTCTAGGTTTATCATAGCTTTTCTTCCAAGGAGCAAGTGTCCTTTAATTACATGGCTGCAGTCACCATCTTCAGTGATTTTGGAGCCCAAGAAAAAGGAAAATCTGCCACTGTTTCCATTGTTTCCCCATATATTTGCCATGAAGTGATGGGACCAGATGCCATGATCTTAGATTTTTGAATGTTGAGGTTTGTCAACTTTTTCACTCTTCTGTTTCACCCTTATCAATATTCTTTACCTCCTTCTCACTTTCTGCCGTTAGAGTGATTTATTTGCATATCTGAGGTTGGTGATATTTTTTCCAGCAATCTTGATTCCAGCTTGTGCTTCATCTAGCCCAGCATTTCTCATGATGTACTCTGTATCTAAGTTAAATAAGCAGGGTGACTATACAGCCTTGACATACTCCTTCCCCAATTTTGAGCCAGTCCGTTGTTCCATGTCTGGTTCTTACTGTTGCTTCTTGTCTTACATACAGGTTTCTCAGGAGACAGGCAAGGAGGTCCGGTATTCCAATTCTTTAAGAATTTTCCACAGTTTATTGTGATCTACACAGTCAAAGACTTTACAAAGTCAATGAAGCAGAGGTAGATGTTTTACTGGAATTTCCTTGCTTTTTCTATGATCCAACAGATTTTGACAATTTAATATCTGGTTCCGCTGCCTTTTCTAAATCTCTTTCTGGATTTCCTCCCCAGTTAGTTCACCATAGAGCATTAAGTAGAGTTCCCTATGCCACACAGTAGGTCCTCATTAGTTAATGAATTGACACATACACACAATTAATATTATGTATAAACTTGAGGTTTGGAATTTAAAATGCCCCCCACCTTCCTCCTCCATAGAGAAGGACTGGATGTTGAAGCAATTGCTAAGGGTCTCTGATTTAATCAAACATGACTATGTAATGAAGCTTCCATAAAAATCCAAATAAATACAGTTCTAAGAACTTCCCAGCTGCTGAACACTAGGAGATTTGGGGTGACTGGTGTTCCTGGAGAGAACACGGCAGTTTCTGTCCTTTCCTCACACCTTGCCCTATGTATCTCTTCCACCTAGCTTTTCCTGGGTCATACCTTTATAAACTGGCAATCTAGTAAGTAAAATGTTTCTCTAAATTCTAGAGCAAGCAACTGCAGCAGATTAATCAAACACAAGGAGAGGGTCCTGAGAACTTCTGATTTATAGTTAATTGGTCAAAAACACAGGTAATAACCTAGACTTGTGATTGGCATCTGATGTGGAGAAGAGGCAGGCCTGTGAGACTGAGCCTTCAACCCATGGATGTGATGCTTCCTCCAAGTTTATAGTGTCAGAATTGTGTTGAATGGTAGGACAGACAGTGGGTGTCTAGGAGTTACTTGGTAGTGCCTGGGAAACACCAATTGTTCATTGGTGTCAGAATCTAAAAAGGAAAAATGATCTGTATGTTAGTAGAGAGGAGGTAGTTAGCAAACCAACCCATATGCAAAGGTCTTCAAAATGGACTCCAAAGATATTGAAATTAGTTTTCAAAATAGACCAGAAGTTTAACTGAGCAGAGAAGCAAGACTATTTCATTCTCAGGAAGTGGGGGCAGGAGGGGGACAACTGGAAACCGTTAAAAAAATAAATCCAATAAAATTTTTATGTAATGAAATGATTTTCAAAAAGTTCCATCTCCCAGTCTCTGATGATGGTTAAGGTCACACCCCCTTCTACCTCTCACCTTACCTCTCTATTTTACAAGAACTGAAAATAGCATTTGAAATTATATTTCAGGTCAGGTACTGTTTCTTGCTAGTAATGGTACTTAAGACTAAGCCTTCTCCCCTCACACATCTTCTCCTACAATGCAGTGAGTTGCTCAAAAGTATCTTCTGCCTCACAAACAGTGCCACATTTCAAATGCATAGAGCTGGAATATAAGAAATGTGAATCAGAACCAGAAAACTCCAAAAGTGAGCCTCAAAATGATGTAAGAGACAAATAAAAAGCTGTCAGGTGTTTGCTTGTAAATATCCTAAATTAATGCCCACTTCATTTATATATAATATATATTACACATTTCTTTAACACTATTCACTCTTTCTACTCTTCACACTGTTTGAGAATATAAACATGAGTATTGGGCATTTTTTTAATTGCTAATACCACATTCTTGTGTGATATTTTTAAGGAAAACTTTGTCATCTGTTCACTTGTTTGTTCCAGATTTAAATCTAAATCCATGTTGGTACATCTCATGGAACCAGTGAAATCTTTAGGTATTTTCTAGTCTTCTCCTGGATTTCAACATGTATGAAAATAAGTAGTAAAGGAGAATTAGGAAACATTGAAGGAGCATCTATTATATGAAAACACAGTAATAGTAGTTCATCTTTTGATATGAGTACATAATTGCCATTCAGTAAGTGATTTGGCTAATGAAGTTATTGTTTTTTATTACTATCAGAGAAAATTTATCTCTACAGAAAAGCATATTTATAAACTAATATGACTGTTTAACATTTGCCACATGAAAAAATATTTCCCCCTTTCTATCCAAGAAAAGAATACCTCAGACTCCTTGAATTGATTTGGGAGAAGAATAACTTGCTACATTTCCAAGCCCAGTTTCTACAAATGAGGTTAAAAAAAAAAAATTAAACAAGTGGGAGATTTGAGTTTACATTTTCTTATCATCAAGATAAGATTTGGTAGTTTTTCTTTAGTGTCAAATCATAAAATAATGCACAAATAGCAAAATAATGGTACAAGAAGTTTCCTTTAAGAAATAATAATCAACCATGTTTTTGCACATGAACTTTACAGCTGACTACCCTCTCCAGTCCATAGAGTTTCAGATCTTTAGTTTTATTCAAATTTCCTATGGAGTATTTAAGTAATGGATGTGTCTGGGACATTTTAACCAATCTTTCAGGCTCCATCTGCCAGGCCATCTGGATTCTGCATCCACAGAGAACTAATACTTGGTGAATGATTATAGTCGTGATTTTTAAAGAAAAGAAAAGAAGAAAGAAAGAAAATAATGAGTTGCAACATAAATACAAATAAAACTAAAACCATTTTTGAAGTAGTCCTACATAAAAAAAAAAAGTTGGAAAGCAGGGAGGAAGGATGCATTTTCTTGGGCTGTTTTTTCCATCAGTCACATGAATTACGATAAGTGCCTGACCTTTTTTCCATAAGATGTTTAAATGGCAGCTGTTACGGCTACAGTATACCATTTGATCAAAAGCTCTTGAGGACAATAGTTTGTTTTGCAAAGGTCATGCTCCACATATAAGTGTGAATGTGTTCAAAAGACTTACCAACTAAATATACAAGATTTTCATTGAGAATAAATTATATAGCTGCTTTCAAATTAAATCTAAGCCAAGAAATCTATAGGGAATTCTGCAAGAGAACTTTGAAAATCCATCTCAGTTTGTAAAGAACACTCTTTTAAAACAAGTTAACCTGAATTAATAGGAAATGTAGAGGCTTTAGTAAATGATTTATTAAAATTGCTTATATAGAAACTAGCTACTGGTTAAATCTAATATCAAATATAATATTAAAAAGTAGACATATTTAAATGTAAGAATATGCAGCTACTGGCAGAAAAAAGAAGAAGGGAGAAGAGTTAAGGTCTTGCTACCATGTTTCCAGTATCAGATCTTTTCTTAACTCCTGTACTCATGAGGAAGCTCCAACACTTGCAGTTTATGTCAATATTAGAATAATAAAGTCTGGAGTAAATTGTGTAGGTTACACTAACTGACTGGGCTTTCAAAAAACTATGGTTTATTTGTTGTTTTGTGGGGTGTAAGGAGGTACAATTTTCATAGGATAAAACTCTTTCTTTTGAGGTATACAGTTTGGATGGTTCTGACAGATATATAGGGTTGTATAATAACTACAATGATCAATATATCATTTTCATCAACATGTAAAGTTTGCTTCTGCCCCTTTCAGTCAATTTTTGCTCCATCTGCTCTCTAACCATTTAACTTTGTACTTATGTCCCCTACATTCTGCCTCTTCTAGAATATTATATAAATGAGAACATTCCATAGGTAGTCCCTCGTACTGAGCTTCTTCAGTTATCATGATGCCTTTAAGATACATCCATGTTGTCATATGAATTAGTAGCTTACTTCTTTTTATTGCTGTCTACCATTCCTCAAATTAGACACACCACAAACTGTGTATTCATTTACCATTTGATGGACATTTTGATAGTTTCTAGTTTGGGGTGACTAGTTGACATAAATATATGTAGGCAAGTCTTTGGTCACAATAAACCAAAAGGCAGGATAACTGTGTTATACGGTAAGTGTACATATAACAAAAGAAACTGCCAAATTCTTTCCCACTGTAGCTGTACCATTTTGTATTCTTACATGAAATTCCTGAATGTTTCAGTCACTTCCACACCCTCATCAGCACTGGATATCCTCACTGTTTTCAAATGTTAGCCATTCTACCAGATGCATGATACCAATCAAAATCCCAGGTTTGTTTTTTTTTTCCCTTAGGTATTGGCAAGTTTATTCTGAATGTTATAGAAGTGCAAAACCCTAGAAATGTCAAAACAGTTTTGAAAGAGAAGGGCAAATTTGGAAGAGTCATTTTTTCTGATTTCAAGATTACAGAAATCAATATTTTGCAGTTTTGGCATAAGAACAACCATACAGAGCAATGGGACATAACAGATAGTCAAGAAACAGACGTCAAAACTATGTTTAATTAATCACTGACAGAGATGCTAAAGGATTTTACTGAGGAAAGGGTAGTCTTTCATCACGTGGTCCTGAAATAGTATTATTTTAAAAACACAATTTTTACCTCAAACCATATAGGATTACCTTGATATGGGTCAGAGATCTAAACATAAGAGCTAAAATTATTAAAATCTTCTGAAAGAAAATATACAAGAAGGCAAGGGTAGGGTGATTTGAGAGAAGAGCATTGAAACATGTACATTACCATGTGTAAAATAGACGGCCAGAGCAAGTTCGATGCATGAAGCAAGGTACCAAAAGCCAGTGCTCTGGGACAATCCAGGGGGATAGGGTGGGGAGGGAAGAGGATGGGGGGTTCAGAATGAGGGGACTCATGTATCCCCATCGCCAGTTCATACTGATGTATGGCAAAAACCATCAGAATGTCGTAAAGTAATTATCCTCCAATTAAAATAAATTAATTAATTTAAAGAAAACTTTGTGCCCTTAGGCTACATAGACACTTCTTAAATGGGATACAAAAAGCATGTAACATAAATGAAAGAAAAAGATAGTTTGGATTTCATGAACAAATGAAATTATCAGTCCTTCAAAAGATACAGTTAAGACAATGTGAAGACAAACACAAATTGGAAGAAAATATTTCCAAAACACATATATGACAAAAACTTTGGTCTAGAATGCATAAAGAAATTTTACATCTCAATAATAAAACAAATAAATCATTAAAACTGGAAAAATATTTGCACAGCTTCTTCCACAAAAATGGTAAACGGATTGTAAATAAGCACATGAAAAGATGCTCAGCATCATAGCCTTCAGGGAAATGCAGGTTAAAACCACAAAACATGCCATTAAAATTATTTTTAAAAATTGTAAAAACCATTTGGAGTAGAATTTAGATCAGAATATCATTTTAGTTTATTATAAATAAAACATAGATTAGAAAACACTTTAGGAAAAGAACAGATATTGTCATTAGCATATAACATAATTACCTACAAACACAACAAAGATAATTATGGAATATTTTTAACATAGATTTTAAAAGAATACTTTTGATGCTTTCTAATCCTGATTTTTTTTTATAAATTATAAATTAAATTTAATATCTGGACTTCAAAAGGATCAATTTGAGATGCAGTTTCATATTCATTGTTTACTTTTTATAGATGGAAAGTATTGCTTTTTATTAGAAAAGACCCTGATGCTGGGAGAGATTGAAGACAAGAGGAGAAGGAGAAGAGGAAAACAGAGGCTGAGATGTTTGGATGTCATCACTGACTCAATAGGCGTGAGTTTAAGCAAGCTGCAGGTGATGGTGAAGGACAGGGAAGCCTGGCATGTTCTAGTTCATGGGGTCACAAAGAGTTAGACGCAACTGAGCAGCTGAACGACAACTGGTTTTTAATATTTAAAATAACTAAGAAAAACTTATATTGAAAATTTATGAGAGAAACTGAAAATAAAGTAAAAGTTATAACTAATCAGTTAAATACCAACTAATTAAGAAAAAATACCTTATTGGCAGTTTTAGTTCACATTTTTTCAGTAATGAAGTTAAATATTTTTCTCATAGATGTATTTAATGGTGAAATCTCTCCTGCAAAGTGTCCATCTTTTTTCTGTTGTAATTTGGGCAAATATTTTTACTGTTTTATCCTTTAACACAATTGCCTTTGACAGAATGAAAAGTGAAAGTGTTAGTCATGTCTGATTCTTTGCAACCCCATGGACTGTAGCTCTCTAGGCTCCTTTGTCCATGGAATTCTTCAGGCAAGAATACTGGAGTGGGAAGTCATTTGCTTCTCCAGGGGCACTTCCTGAGCCAGACATTACACCCAGGTCTCCTGAATTGCAAGCAGATTCTTTACCACCTGAGCCACCAGGGAAGCCTCTTTGACAGAATATTCTAAAGCAAAAGAATCCTTGTGCTCAGCATTATAGAAGAGTACATCTTCCTCTATAATTATGATAAGCCTAGAGTTTTGGCTACATGATGCCAAACTATGTGGCTGAAAAGTGAAAATTAAAACAAGTTAATGGGCTGTTTTAATGGCTACCCACTTCCCATCAGGAAGCTTCCACAAGCCTCTTATCCTGCTCCATCAGAGGGCAGAGAGAGCAAAAACCACAGTCACAGAAAACTAACCAAACTGATTGCCTGGGTCACAGCCTTATCTAATCAATGAAACTATGAGCCATGCAGTGTGGGGCCACCCAAGATGGACGGCTCACGGTGGAGAGTTCTGACAAAACATGGTGCACTGGAAAAGGGAATGGCAAACCACTTCAGTATTCTTGCCTTGAAAACCCCATAAACAGTATAAAAGGCAAAGAGATATGACAATGAAGACAAACTCCCCAGGTCAGTACGTACCCATATGCTACTGGAGAAGAGCGAAGAAATAGCTCCAGAAAGAATGAAGAGAGAGCCAAAGCGAAAACAACGCCCAGTTGCGGATGTGACTGGTGATGGATACAAGGTCCGATGCTGTAAAGAGCAATGTTGCATAGGAACCTGGAATGTTCAGTCCATGAATCAAGGTAAATTGGAAGTGGTCAAACAGGAGATGGCAAGAGGGAACATCGACATTTTAGGAATCAGTGAACTAAAATGGAACGGAATGGGCAAATTTAATTCAGATGGCCATTATATCTACTACTGTGGGCAAGAATCCCTTAGAAGAAATGGAGTAGCCCTCATAGTCAACAAAAGAGTCCAAAATGCAGTACTTTAGTGCAATCTCAAAAATTACAGAAAGATTACTATTCATTTCCAAGGCAAACCATTCAATATCACAGTAATCCAAGTCTATACCCAACCACTAATGCTGAAGAAGCTGAATTTGAACGGTTCTATGATGAGTTATAAGACCTAACTCCCAAAAAAGATGTCCTTTTCATTATAGGGGACTGGAGTGCAAAAGTAGGAAGTGAAGAGATACCTGGAGTAACAGGCAAGTTTGGCCTTAGAGTACAAAATGAAGCACATAAAAGGCTAACAGTTTTGCCAAGAGAGAGCTCTGGTCATAGCAAACATCCTCGTCCAACAAGATAAAAGATGACTCTACACATGGATGTCACCAGATGTTCAATACTAAAATCAGATTGATTATATTCTTTGCAGCTAAAGATGGAGAAGCTCTGCACAGTCAGTAAAACAAGGCTGGAAGCTGACTGTGGCTCAGATCATGAACTCCTAATTGGAAAATTCAGACTTAAATTGAAGAAAGTAGAGAAAACCACTAGGCTATTCAGGCATGACCTATATCAAATCCTTTATGATTATATAGTGGAAGTGACAAATAGATTCAAGAGATTCGATCTGACAGGCAGAATGCCTGAAGAACTATGGAAGGAGGTTTGTGACACTGTATAGGAGGCAGTGATCAAGACCATCCCCAAGGAAAAGAAGCGCAAAAAGGCAAAACGGTTTTATGAGGAGGCCTTACTAATAGCTGAGAAAAGAAGAGAAGAGAAAGGAGAAAAGGAAAGATATACCCATCTGAATGCAGACTTGCAAAGAATAGCAAGGAGAGATACGAAAGCCTTCTTAAGTGATCAATGCAAAGAAATAGAGGAAAACAAAAGAATGGGAAAACTAAGAATCTGTTCAAGAAAATTAGAGATACCAATGGATCATTTCATGTTGAGGCTTCAACAGTACATGAACTGAGAACTTCCAGATGTTCAAGCTGGATTAGGAAAGGCAGAGGAAGCAGAGATCAAATTGTCCCATCTGTTTGATCATAGAAAAAGTAAGAGAACTCCAATAAAACATCTACTTCTGCTTTATTGACTACACCAAGACTTTTGACTGTGTAGATCACAACAAACTGTGAAAAATTGTTAGAGATGGGAATACCAGACCATGTTACCTGACTCCTGAGAAATCTATATGCAGGTCAAGAAGCAACAAGTTGAATGGCACATGGAACAATGGGCTGGTTCCAAATTGCAAAAGGAGTATGTCAAGATATATCATCACCCTGCTTATTTAGCTTACATGCTGAGTACATCACATGAAATGCCAGGCTGGATGAAGCACAAGCTGGAATCAGGATTGCCAGGAGATGGCAATGGGAAATTTAGAGTTGGCTAAAGCCCCTACTCGGAGAAGGCAATGGCAAGCCACTCCAGTACTATTGCCTAGAAAATCACATGGATGGAGGAGCCTGGTAGGCTGCAGTCTGTGGGGTCACTAAGGGTTGGACGCGACTGAGTGACTTCACTTTCACTTTTCACTTTCACACATTGGAGAAGGAAATGGTAACCCACTCCAGTGTTCTTGCCTGGAGAATCCCAGGGAAGGGGGAGCCTGGTGGGCTTTCATCTATGGGGTCACACAGAGTCGGACACGACTGAAGTGACTTAGCAGCAGCAGCAGCAACGCCCCTACTACTCCCTGTCATCACCATATTGATGCTGCTTATGACTGCTCCATGTATTATCAATTGTCAAACCCATTTTGTCTCCGCCCAGGTCAACAAGCTACAACATACAGTGCCAGTTCAACAAGGATATATAAAACTACAGCTGACCACAGGAAATATCACTCACCCTTATATGGACACCACTATAAGGACTCTGAGGCTTGAGACTAGCAAGAGGGGGAGGCCCAATGCCGTTCGCCATCCCAGTTCAGCAGGAAATAACCAGAGAGACCTTGACTCCGCTATTCCCAAAGAATCTGGCCTCCCGTCTCTTGGTGGGGGGGTAGTATTAGATAGTTAGAATAGGAAACAGGAGTCCAGAATGGCAGTGGCTAAAAGACAAAGAAGGGAAAAGCCCCCAAAAATAGAACAAAGGAAGGCCGGAGGACCGGAGTGAGGACCTCAAGTAAAACAAACAGCCCTCCTGGCTAGGCCAATTTACAAAGGGCAGGCTCAGGGGGAGGAGACAAATGTATAAAAGAAGGAAACCTAGAAGGATTGAGGCCTCTTTTCTCTTTGTTTTTTGGGTCGGCCAGCCCTCACTCCTCGAAGGTGTACTATCCTTTGTTTTTCCTAATAAAACTAGCTGTAACACCAATAAAAAAAAAAAAGAAAAGATTGCCTGGAGAAATATCAATAGCCTCAGATATGCAGATGACACCACCCTTATGGCAGAAAGTGAAGAGGAACTACCAGCCTCTTGATGAAAGTAAACTAAGAAAGTGAAAAATTTGGCTTAAAACTCAACATTCAAAAAACTAAGAACCTGGCATCTGGTCCCATCACTTCATGGTAAATAGATGGGGAAACAATAGAAACAGTGAGAGACTTTATTTCCTTTACTTCAAAATCACTGCAGATGGTGACTGCAGCCATGAAATTAAGACACTTGCTCCTTGGGAGAAAACTTGTGACCAACCTAGACAGCATATTAAAAAGCAGAGACATTACTTTGCCTACAAAGGTCTGTCTAGTAAAAGCTATGATTTTTCCAGTAGACATGTATGGATGTGAGCAGTGGACCATAAAGAAAGCTGAGTGCTGAAAAATTGATGCTTTTGAACTCCGGTGTTGGAGAAGACTCTTGAGAGTCCCGTGGGTCGCAAGAAGAGCCAACCAGTCCATCCTAAAGGAAATCAGTCCTGAAAATTCATTGGAAGGACTGATGCTGATGCTGAAACTCCAATACTTTGGCCACCTGATGCAAAGAACTTACCCATTACAAAAGACCCTGATGCTGGGAAAGATTGAACGCAGGAGGAGAAGGGGACGACAGAGGATGAGATGGCTGGATGGCATCACCAACGCAATGGACATGAGTTTGAGCAAGCTCCGGGTGTTGGTGATGGACAGTCACTGAACTGAACTGAATGGGTTGCTTTAAGAATATTGGAAAATAAAAAAAAAAAAAAGAATATTGGAAAACAGATAGTGGAGTTGAGAGATTTTGAAGAACTGTTTAAATTTGTTGAAGGTGAATTTTCATTAAATCAATTTTTCTCTTTTTAATTCAATAGTTCAGTTGCCAGATAACTGGAATATTTCTTTGTATTACTTGTGGTAAAAAGGAAGTTTGTGTTCTAATATATAGTCTTCAAAACATTTTTAAAGCTGTAATCTCTGAAGCCAAAAATATAGTGCAAAGACATTATTTGTCACTAAATATAGTTAGATATGACATGAATTTTATAAATCTAAAAGATGCTCAGTTTTTCAAATATATTAAATCATAAATTTAATTTTTATACTTTCACTCCTGGCCGAGGTGGAATAACAAGAACTGGATCTACAATTCACACTTTGAAATAACCACATGTTGTTTGAAAATATTCACATGAAATGTCCAGAATAGACAAATCCATAGAGACAGAGAGTATATAAATTATTTCTAAGAGGTGGAAGGATGAGGGAATTGGGAGTGACTGCTAATTGGAACAGGTTTTCTCCAGGGGGTGATGAAAATGTTTTAAAGTTAATAGTGGTGATAATCACAATCTCTGTACATAATTAAAAATTACAACTAGAATTGCACACCTAAAAAGTGAATTTTATGCATATTAATAATGTCTCAATAGAACTATTATAAAAATACATGGAAAAAAATTGTGAGATGCAAAGATAAATACACAAATCCAAAATTTACTCAGAGATTTCAATATTATTCCTTCACAAAATAACAGAATAAGAAGGCAAAAAACAATATGGAGCTTGTAAAAATTGAATAACACTATCAATAGCTTATCACCTGGGCAAACTCCAGGAGATGGTGAGGGACAGGGAATCCTGGTGTGCTGCAGTTCATGGGACTGTGAAGAGTCAGACACACCTTGGCAACTGAACAAAAACAACAACATCAATAGCTTGACCTAACTGATATTTATGGAATACTCCACAATTAAAAGATATATTCAAGACCACATGGCACATTTGCCAAAAGAGGTCATGTTCTGAGCCGTAAAACAAAGCTCAAAGAAAAACTTAATAGGATTTAAATCATTAAAGTAAGTTGTATGGCCAAAAAGTTTTAAAGTACAAATCAATTTCATAAAAATATGATGATAATCTCAAATATGGAGAAAACAAATAAGCTAACCTTTAGAGGTAAAGAGTTAAGGAAGAAATCACAACTTATTTTGAATTGAATTATTGAATTATTTTGAATTGAAAATAAAATAACACAATAGGTCAAAGTTTACAGTATGCAGCTATAGCAGTGCTTAAAAGAAAGTTTATAGCTCTAAATGTTTATATAAGAAAAGAACAGTCTCAAACAATAAAGTCAATTTCCACTTTAAGAAAAAACTAGAAAGGGAAGAGCAAATGAAACTCAGAGTTAAGTGGAATAACTAAAATATTAAAAATCAGAAAGGATTCTAATAAAATACAAAGCCAAAAAATCACTAAAACCACAAGTGTTTCATTTGAAAGGTCAACAAGGACTGATATACAAATGAAGATATACAATTTCCCCTTTTGTGGCATGGTATTTTACTTCTGGAGGATACAGGGATGGGGGTTGGCACAGACCCATGCTATCCTCACAGAATTCGAGTTATTCTTTAGCTGAGCAAACACTTTTCCTGAAAATAGTTTTTAAATTCTATCCCTTTTGCCACCTTTCAGTTATAGCCTTTGTTCTCTTGGCTCCCATACATATATTGGGGTGTGTGTGTGTGCGTGTGTGTGCACATCAGTCTGGGGGTTGGAAAATAAGAAGATGTCTTTTGTATGTCCACTGTCATTCTTTATTTGTTTCCACCTCAGCCCCTGGAAAAAAAAGAACATATTACTTGATTCAAATGCAAGATTCGAGGGATCATTTAGCATTTAGGGAGTTGGTGATGGACAGGGAGGCCTGGCGTGCTGTGATTCATGGGGTCGCAGAGAGTCGGACACGACTGAGCAACTAAACTGAACTGAGCTGAATAAGAAGATCATATCATGAAAAAGAAATCAAAGAACTCTGAACTAGTAGAAAGTCGATGGTCTGTGCAATTATGAAGACTGGAGGTGGGAAGCAGGAGGTGGATTTCCTCGTTGACACTTTACAAGTTCAATATGTCAAAAATTTAAGCTCATACCAACTTAATGGAAATTTTGTAAATGGTTATTAGCTGTTTCTAGCTTATTAAAAAAATAAAGAACAAGGAGGAGAAAATCTTGTGGAAAGGAATCTAATAATTGTTTCATTCCCTGTAATAAACTGCCCTATTCTACTTCATGAGAGGTTATTTTGGTTTCAGCTATTAGACTATCAATATGGAATAATTTCCCCTAAAGAGAGTATGAACTATTGATACAGACCCTAGAAACAGAGAAATATAAATTTGTTTGTAGTGATGTCTTATCTCTCTTATATTTTTGCCAAAGTATATTTACTGGCAACCTAATCAAATAACTCTCAAGAATGCCCCCGGCACTGGGGTGAATAATTGTGTCTAGGTTGCACAGAGTAAGAAAGACAATTGAATAGAATTTTCTTCTCTAAAATAATACCTGAAAATTTGACTGAGATTAAACCTGTCTTCAATCTGGCTGGAGCATAATTTTTAGCTTCTTTCCCCTCCGGTAACCTCAACAAAAAACAAATCTTCAGTTTACATTCCTTTTGTAGAACATAACACCATCATAATAAAAATTACTTGATAACATAATTTTTAAAACTTAATAAAATAATAATCAAAATATCTATTATTAAATGTATTATTTATTGCCCTCAACATCCTGAGTGATTTTCTTTATGGTATCTATTAGCCGTAATCACTTATAAAACAATCTCCAGAAAAATACAGGACCAGAGTTAGTTCTCCGGTATCCAAGTGAGCTTCATCCAATGCACTGAAAATAACTGGGGTAAAAGATTAAAATGTGAACAAAAGCTAAATATGATGGGGGTGGAAATGCTTTTGCAAGTTTCCAGGTGACAAGAACAGTTTTGGGCCTCATCTATCACCTTCAGAAAAGATAAGACATAAATCAGCTCTGGCTGGAATTTTCTGTGTGTAATTTTGCCCAGATGGTACAGTGGCAAAAATTCGCCTGCCAATGCAGGATACACAAGAGATGCTGGTTCAGTCCCTGAGTCAGGAAGATCCCCTGGAGTAGGAAATAGCAACCCACTCCAGTATGCTTGCCTGGAAAATTCCATAGGCAGAGGAGTCTGGCTGGGAGTTCATGGGATCACAAAGACTTGGACACGATGGAGCATGCATGCACACATACAATTTCTGCAAGCTGATGCACACTTTTTTTGGTAGAACTCCTATATTTCTTAATTAAAATATAAGTATCTTCTGATCTCTCAACTACAGGTTTGCAGATGTGACCAAATAACATGAAATAAAAGATGCAGTAGACAGTCTCCAAATCCAGTAATATGGATGCACAGCTGTGCAAAACGTGTTCATTTTCACAAACTAGCACTGAGTTACATAAACCAGAGTTTTCAATATTCTTGCCTAGCTGTCTCTAGCCTTGTTCAGTCACATATTCAGCAGTAGGATCCAATATTCATACCCTAAAATGTAAGTAGACATTCTTCACCAAGCGATAGTTCATCTGGAAATCATTACACACCTTAGATACCCTAGAAACAACTGCCTTAGAAACACCCACCAAATTTTCCTGCCATAGGAGCAAACGTCTTTGTAGTTCACCAATTTTGCCTATCTCTTTAGCATTCATTCCTGCTTCTCCACTTGACTGTCTCCAGTTTCTTAATCTGTATACATGTTGACTAAGTAGAGCTCCCTAAGTTCCAGGGCAGGAGACAAGCTTCATCAGAGGCAGTGTTTCCTATCTCTGTAACAGTCAGACACCCAATAGAAGCAGATAGCTCACTCCAGTCAGGATAAATTAAGGAGGACTTATATGCAAACAGACTGATTGCAAAGGGTATAGAGCAACCACAAGAGGTAAAGTGAAAAATCTAAGTTCATTGGTGCTGCTACCACCCATAGACTTAAAGTATTATATTTGGAGAGGAAGAAATGACAGGAACATGGAAGCAGAGAGAACATGGAGAGCTAGGACCTGTGAGCTTTTGACAAAGCCCAAAAGAACCCTACAGAGGACATTTCTGACCCACTCTTCTCCATGCCCATGGTTTCCAGCTGAGCTCAAACCTAAGCTGGAAGGATGGGACCCTGCTCACATCTTCCATGCAGATTGACCTCCTGCTGTTAAGAGCAGGGGGAAACCTGGTGAGCCAAGAGAAGTAACTCAAACAATCTGCCCAGCCACAATGGTTGGGAAGTTGAGTAGGAATCCACAGCTGTACTACATACCATGATGTAGTGAGCTTGCGGCCATGGCCCACCACATGGACTCAGAAAAAAGGGTCAGCCCACGGAAGGCAGAGCCCAGCAAGGGATTCAGGTAATACATGGTTCCTGATCACACCACACCTAAGGACTGAACTTTCCACCTAAAAATAGCTTTTTTATTCCATAAGTCAATCTGAATTTTGTTTTTACCATTAACATTCAACTGAAAGAGCCCTCTTGGCCATCACTGAGACCCAGATTCAAATCTGAGTTCACATGCTTTTATTTCTTCTTTTTTTGAAAATTGAAGTGTGGTTGATTGACAATGTCATATTAGTTTCAAGTATACAACACTGATTCTATTATAAATATATAATATACATATATATTTCATTTTCAGATTGTCTTCTCTTAAAGGTTATTACAAAATATTGAGTAGAGTTCCCTGTGCTGTATAGTAGCTCTTTGTTGATTAAAAAGCAGAGACATTACCTTGTCAACAAGGGTCCATATAGTCAAGGCTATGTTTTTCCAGTAGTCGTGTATGGATGTGAGAGTTGGACTATAAAGAGAGATGAGCACCAAAGAATTGATGCTTTTGAACTGTGGTGTTGGAGAAGACTCTTGAGAGTCCCTTGGACTGCAAGGAGATCCAACCAGTCCATCCTAAAGGAAATCAGTCCTGGGTGTTCATTGGAAGGACTGATGTTGAAGCTGATGTGGCCACCTGATGTGAAGAGCTGACTCATTTGAAAAGACCCTGATGCTGGGTAAGATTGAAAGCAGGAGGAGAAGGGGATAACAGAGGATGAGATGGTTAGATGGCATCACCGACTCAATGGACACGAGTTTGGGTAAACTCCAGCAGTTGGTGGTGGACAGGGAGGCCTGGTGTGCTGCAGTCCATGGGATCGCAAAGAGTCGGACACAACTGAATGACTGAACTGAACTGAACTGAACTTTAGTATTTTCTATGGGTGAGAAAATAATATCTACTTCTTTTCAATATTATAAGAAAAGGTGGTGTGTTTTCATTAAACAAATTATATTTGAAAGCATCAGGGAAGAACGAGTTGTCTCTAAAATCATACATTATAAATTATTTCAAGACTAGGAGCAAAATTACATTTTTTGGCCTTGTATGCCTATTACTCCTCAAAGTAACCTTACATTATATTTATAACTGAACTGTATGTATATGTTAACCCCAAACTCCTAATTTATCCTTCCCCCACTCCCCAGCCTCCACTTTGGAAACCATAAGTTTGCTTTCTATGTCTGAGTCTATTTGTGAATAAGTTCATTTATATATTTTCTTTTCAGATTCCGTACATAAGTGATATCATACAATATTTGTCTTTCTCTCTATGATTTGCTTCACTTAGTATGAAAATCTGTAGGTCCATTCATGTTTTTAAAAATGGCATTATTTCATTCTTACTCATGGCTGAGTAATATTCCTTTGTATTTATGTATCACATCTTCTTTATCCTTTCATCTGTCAATGGACAGTTTGCTTCCATGTCTTGGCTATTGTAAATAGTGGTGTTACGAACATTAGGGTGCATGTATCTTTTCAAATTAAAGTTTTCTCTAGATATATGTCCAGGAATGGGGCTGCAGGATCATATAGTAACTCTATTCTTAGTTTTTCAAGGAACCTCCATACTATTCCCCAGTACAATGTGCTGCCCCAATTTAGACCACTTATGATCATGCTTCACTCCAGTTGGTTCCCCAAGCTCTGCCCTAAACTTAGTCATCTCCCAATCTCTACAGATTTCCTAAAGGAAATTGGTCCTGAATATTCACTGGAAGGACTGATGCTGAAGCTCCAATACTTTGGCCACCTGATGCAAAGAATGACTCATTTGAAAAGACCCTGATGCTGGGAAAGATTGAAGGTGGGAGGAGAAGGGGATGACAGAGGTTAAGATGGTTGGATAGCATCCCCAACTCAATGGACATGAGTTTGAGTAAGCTCCAGGAGTTGGTGATGGACAGGGAGGCCTGGCATGTTGCAGTCCATGGGGTTGCAAAGAGTCAGACACAACTGAGCAACTAAACTGAACTAAAACTGAATCTCTATAGAAGCTCACCTCCGAGTTTCAGGCCCCTCTTGCAGACAAACTGTGTATGTTTTGACAGACCAATCTCTTTTCAAAAATTTTTCTGCAAAAGCTGTACGGGATGCTTTTTTGTAATTCAGGTATATTTTTTTTTAGTGTTATGGCAGAAAGTGAAGAGGAACTCAAAAGCCTCTTGATGAAAGTGAAAGAGGAGACTGAAAAGGTTGGCTTGAAGCTCAACATTCAGAAAACTAAGATCATGGCATCTGGTCCCATCACTTCATGGGAAATATATCGGGAAACAGTGGAAGCAGTGTCAGACTTTACTTTTTTGGGCTCCAAAATCACTGCAGATGCTGATTGCAGCCATGAAATTAAAAGATGCTTACTCCTTGGAAGGAAAGTTATGACCAACCTAGATAGCATATTAAAAAGCAGAGACATTACTTTGCCAACAAAGGTCCATCTAGTCAAAGCTATGGTTTTTCCCATGGTCATATATGGATGTGAGAGTTGGACTGTGAAGAAGGCTGATTGCCGAAGAATTGATGCTTTTGAACTGTGGTGCTGGAGGAGACTCTTGAGAGTCCCTTGGACTGCAAGGAGATCCAACCAGTCCATTCTAAAGAGATCAATCCTGGGTGTTCATTGGAAGGACTGATGCTAAAGCTGAAACTCCAATACTTTGGCCACTTCATGCGACGAGTTGACTCACTGGAAAAGAGTCTGATGCTAGGAGTGATTGGGGGTGGGAGGAGACTGGGACGACAAAGAATGAGATGGCTGGATGGCATCACCGACTCAATGGACATGAGTTTGAGTGAACTCCGGGAGTTGGTGATGGACAGGGAGGCCTGGCGTGCAGTGACTCATGGGGTCGCAAAGAGTCGGACACGACAGAGAGACTGAACTGAACTGAACTGAACTGAAACCCTCACAATAATGGTTGGCCGAAAACTGACACTACTTCTCTGACATTTTTTTTTTAACTGCAGTGTCGCTACCAGTTGTTTTCTTTTTAATTGGAGTACAATTGCTTTACAGTGTTATATTAGTTTCTGCTGTACAGCAAAGTGAATCAGCTATATGTATACACATACCCCTTCCCTCTTAAACCTCCCTCCAATCCCCACTACCCCACCCCTCTAAGTCATCACAGAGCACCAACCTGAATTCCCTATGTTACACAGCAGCTTGCCATTAGCTGTCTGTTTCACAGTTTGTAGTGTATTTACATCAAACTTAATCTTCCAATTCAATCCTTCACCCCACCCCACCCCCCACTTTCTGCCCTGTGCCCATTCATTCTCTATGTCTGTGTCTTTCTCTATTCCTGCCTTGGAAATAGGCACCATTTTCTAGAGTCCACATACATGTGCTAATATATGAGCACTAACTTCTGTGAATTATTTAATATTAACCAGGCAGTAATGATTCACTCAGTCATTTACATTCCAATATGCTTTCTACAGTGAGAGAGGAGCAAATGCTATTAGAGTTAGCACACAAGGAATTACATGCCTCTCAGCCTATCTCATCTATGTATTGTGCCATGAGAAGTCTTCACTGATACACGATTCATGGTTGTTGTGACTCAAAATGATTACAATGCTTGATATTCCTGGGAAAGAAAATGAAAGTCTTCTCAAAATCTGAGGAAGCCCCACACCTATCAGTTTGGATTCCCCAAGAAGCAGATATGAACTCAAATTTTGACTTTCAAGAAATTTTTTGGTGAAAATGCGTGTATCAGTTATACACTGGTGTGTAACAAATTATCTCCATACCTTACAGCTTGTCACAACAAGTATTCATTATATCAAAGTATTTATTATATCAATAAATAAATTAAATATTTATTATATCAAACCCAAAGTGACTTAACTGGGTGGTTCTGGCTCAGGAGCTCTCAGAAAGTGCAGTTATTGGCTGAAGACAGTCATCTCATGCTTGACTGGGGCTGGAAAGCTTGCTTCCAGCCTCACTCACATGGTAATGTTGGTGGTCTCAATATCTTACTAAATATTGCTGAGAAACATTATCCCCATTATGTTGGCCTTTCCATAGGTTGTTCATACTATGGCATGTGTTTTCCTCAGAGTGAGCAAGCAGAGAAAGACAGACAGAAAAATTGCAAAAGCAAGAAAAAGAGTGCACTCAAAGCAGAAAGTACACCCTTTTACAAACTAATCTTGAATGTGACTACACAAAGGTGTGAATATCAGGTGCAGGGGGCTCACTGAGAGCCATCATCTAAGAGATGGCTGTCACCATATGTGAAGAAAAAGGACATAAAAGGGACTTCCAGTGCTGAAGACTTTCTTTGCCTTCCAACTCAGGGGGTGCAGGTTCAGTCCTTGGTTGGGGAGCTAAGATTCCACATGCCTCATGGCCAGAAAAAAAGCATAAAACAGAAGCAATATTGTAAGAAATTGAATAAAGACTTTAAAGGGAAAAAAAATAAAAAGGAGGTGAGAATCAGGACCAGGAGCAGGCACGAAGGATCTTCAGACCATGATGCAGATTTAGCACCTAAGAACAGAGAGAAGGTAGAATAGAGTAAGGAGAGTCTCAAAGCACTGAGCAAAGCTGAGAAGATCTTATCCAGACTGAAGCAGAGAGCTCAGGGCTAAGCTGACAGTGGGAAGACTCCTACGGTGAGAAGGGTGACTAGATTCTGATACCTGTTGTTCAGTTACTGGTTGCGAGTAGCTTGGCAGAAGAGTTCAGTTCAGTTCAGTTCATTCGCTCAGTTGTGTCTGACTCTTGGTGACCCCATGAACCACAGCACACCAGGCCTCCCTGTCCATCACCAACTCCAAGAGTCTACCCAAACCCAAGTCCATTGAGTCAGTGATGCCATCCAACCATCTCATCCTCTGTTGTCCCCTTCTCCTCCTGCCCTCAATCCCTCCCAGCATCAGAGTCTTTTCCAATGAGTCAGCTCTTTACATCAGGTGGCCAAAGTATTGGAGTTTCAGCTTCAACATCAGTCCTACCAATGAACACCCAGGCCTGATCTCCTTTAGGAAGGACTGGTTGGATCATAGCAGAAGGGTGGACTAGCATAAATATTGTGGTGAATCCAGAAAATTGGCCATTAGACGCTGTCGGAGATGCTCCCTAAAGCAGGTCTTCTCAAGGAAGTAGCAGAGCACTGCCTTATTCTTTATGCTATGAAATAATGTTCCAACTTTGAGCATATTCATTATGTGTGTCATTATAAAACAAAGAAGGAACCACAGCCAATGAACAACAATATCCTGACAGTGCTTACAAAACCAAATGCCTTCAGAATCCAGGCAAGGGATAGAAATGAGTGAATTACCCTAGTTGACCCAAGGGAACTAGGGAATGCACACACATCAAAAGTAGTAGCTCATAGACATCGGTTTCATCTGAAAGTTTCTAAGTGAACATGTCAGGCTTCCAGACCCAGATTTTTAAATTTTCAGAAATCTTAAAGCTTTCAATAAACTTTTATGAACTTTAAATGTTACTATAATTCAATTTAAAAAACACAAGTCAAATAAACATGTCTAAAGGCCCTAAGTAGACTATTGGCTACCATTTTGTAAGTCTTATTAATAGTAATACAGAGTAAGGTACTACAAAATAAAACAAAAGAAATGTCTTGCCATTCATACTCACCTAAAGTAAAACTACAACTAGATCCAGTCAATGTTAATTTCTTCCTTTAATATATAGAATTGTGACTAGTAACCAGTCTTTCTATGTACAGATATGTATACTTTTTTCTCTTAAAACCAATTTGCAGGTTAAGAGTGTAATTTTAAGAAACTTATTTAAAGAATGTAACTTTACTATTTTATTCTTTCTAAGGTATTATGTTTCCGTGGATATATCTAGCTTTAACTATTATTTAACTTATATGCAGAGTACATCATGAGGAACGCTGGGTTTGAAGAAGCACGAGCTGGAATCAAGATTGCTGGGAGAAATACCAATAACCTCAGATATGCAGATGACACACCCTTATGGCAGAAAGTGAGGAGGAACTAAAAAGCCTCTTGATGGAAGTGAAAGAGGAGAGTGAAAAGGTTGACTTGAAGCTCAACATTCAGAAAACAAAGATCATGGAATCTGGTCCCATCACTTCATGGGAAATATATGGGGAAACAGTGGAAACTGTGTCAGACTTTATTTTTTTGGGCTCCAAAATCACTGCAGATACTGATTGCAGCCATGAAATTAAAAGACACTTACTCCTTGGAAGGAAAGTTATGACCAACCTAGATAGTATATTAAAAAGCAGAGACATTATTTGCCAACAAAGGTCCGTCTAGTCAAGGCTATGGTTTTTCCCGTGGTCATGTATGGATGTGAGAGCTGGACTGTGAAGAAAGCTGAGCGCCGAAGAATTGATGCTTTTGAACCATGGTGCTGGAGAAGACTCTTGAGAGTCCCTTGGACTGCAAGGAGATCCAACCAGTTCATTCTGAGGGAGATCGATCCTGGGTGTTCATTGGAGGGACTGATGCTAAAGCTGAAACTGCAATACTTTGGCCACCTCATGCGACGAGTTGACTCACTGGAAAAGACTCTGATGCTGGGAAGGATTGGGGGCAGGAGGAGAAGGGGATGACAGAGAATGAGATGGCTGGATGGCATCACCGACTTGATGGACATGAGTTTGAGTGAACTCCGGGATTTGGTGATGGACAGGGAGGCCTGGTGTGCTGTGATTCATGGGGTCGCAAAGAGTTGGGACACGACTGAGCGACTGAACTGAACTGAGCTGAACTATTATTTTTATAAGTCACTTCTAATTCTTTTATGTTTTTAAAAATTAAATATGTAGTACAAGTTATTTGAAGTGAAAGATTTAAAGATTTTAATAATAGCCAGTTATAAATACTTAAATGCATGCATATTCATAATAATATGTATTTATTTTTTGGTGATTGATCTTCACTGTTGACAATTAAGGAAACTACAACATTTTACATTTCTTTATTTTATATAGGAAAAAAAAGTACACAGACCTATCTTCCGCCAAACTTCACAGCCTTTCTTAATTTATTTTTAATAACATATTTAAACCTTATGGTTCAAAGGAAGGATAAAGAACCCACTGGGATTTACCTCCCCGCACAGTACTCTTTGAGCCCTAATTCACTTTCTTTGAAGTAGAACTTAATTCCATGCATATACCCAAACAGCATCCTTAACACAAATATTAACTAAAAGAAGGATTAACATGCTTCTCCTACTCATTCAAAGTATCTGAATTTTCCTTAGCATTATTTGTCAGAATACAACAAAATTTCAATTTTCATAGATTTGATTTCTAAAGATTTTAAGTTATTCCACATAATAGTTTCTGGTGAGATATGCATGAACTAAATGGATCTTCCAAATGTTGACACATTTTATTATACAATACTATGTTTAGAAGCACATTTCTTAATTCCATCATCAGACTCACTGAAAAAGTTTGTGATAACAGATATAAGTTTTCCAAATTTTCTTTCTTACATGAAAGCCAGAACTTTATCTTTAACACTATGTGGTCAATTGTTTTCTTTACAGTGTCTGCTCATTTTGTCCACTTCAGAAAAAACAAATCTACCAAATATTCAAATTTAAGTGTGCATAGTTTGTCTGCTAGTCATTCTTTCAAGTAAAAATGTTGTTTCAAAAAAAAAAGAAAAGTCCAACTGGGCTAACAATTCAAGTTGCACAAGTGTTTTTCCTTGAGACAAACATCAGAAACACCTTATGCCTATTTATTGTTTCACATACAAAACATTAAAAGGATGTGTGATTAAGAGCAGAGATTTAATGAAATTTCTATTGCTTCATTAAGGACATTCTTAAGTGAAACTGCCTTTTCTTCTTCTTTGCTAGTATTACCTTGCTTCATGTGAAGTTAGTCAGTTTTTCTCACCATTCATTTTACACCATCTACAAATGTCATCACAGAGAAAAAGACAAATAATATCTTACTATTATGAAAGTAATAGTTTCATTTATGATCTCCTAAAAGAATTTCAAAGGCCCCCAGGATTTCACAGACCACATTTTGAGAACTATTAATGCAGATAATTATTCTATTTTGTTAATTTCATAAAAACAATCTGAGCATATTGAATTTATGTTAAGGTTGGTACATTATTCATTCTAATCTTTTTATTATCCATTAAACATATATCTAAGATTTTAAGTTTCCCAGGCAGTACAGTGGTAAAGAATCTGCCTGTCGTTGCAGGAGACAAAGGTTCCATTACTGGATAGGAAAGATCCCCTGGAGAAGAAAATGGCAACCCACTCTAGTACTCTTGCCTGGAAAACTCCATGGATAGAGGAAACTGGTCGCAAAGAATCAGACACGATTGAGCACATATTCATCGGGTTTAAACTTTATACACTTTATTTAGTCTATGTTAGTTACTAAATGTAGTTACATTGTGTGAAATACACACTTAGTTGTAGGTACTATTTACACAAAAGTTGGATTTCATCCTACTTGGAACACCGTGATGCTATCAAAATTCAAAATAACAGTTAACACATCTGTGTGTGAGTGTGCTTATTCTCTCAGCCATATCCTACTCTTTGTGACCCCATGGACTGTAGCCCACCAGGCTCCGCTCTCCATGGGGATTCTCCAGGAAAGAATAGTGGAGTGAGGTTGCCATGGTCTCCTCCAAGGGATCTTCCCAGCCAGGGATCAAACCCAGGTCTCCCACATTGCAGGCAGATTGTTTACGATCTAAGCCACCAGGGAAGCCCATGAATCCTGGAGTGGTAGCCTATCCCTTCTCCAGGGGATTTTCCTGACCCAGGAATCCAATCAGTTTCTCCTGCATTGCAGGCAGTTTCTTTACCAGCTGAGCTACCAGGGAAGCCCTAACACGTCAAACCAGTTCATTTAGAAGAAATGCTTAGAGCTGCCCAATGAAGCATTATTCCAAAGCCTGCAGAGTGAATTGTGTGTAAATAAGATAATTGGCTTAGGAATCATACACATGTGATTTTCCATGCCAGTGTGGAAATTATTTCATTTTGTTTGTTACAAATGCGAAAATAAAGAAACCTTTAGAATCAACCCCAATTAAATGTGCCTGCTGCCAGCTTCAAATATAGTCTGAGATATAGCATAAAGGTCAAAGATGGAGCCAAATAAGCTCGGTTAAGTCCACCAATTGCCACATGAAACTCTGAGCATCTGTGAAGTGGGGATAGTAATACAATTGGGTTGGCCAATAAGTTCATTTGAGTTTTCCTGTAAGAGCGCGCAGAAAAAAATCCGAACGAACTTTTTGGCCAACCCAATACTTCCTCATAGTAATTGCAATAACTATTATAATAAAAAAATTTTTGAAAGACAAAATGAAGTGATATTTGTAAGGTTCTCAGGACAGTGCCTGGAATAGTAAATAATAAAAGTTTTAATTTTTTTTAATTATGAAAGACTTTGAAATGGGCAAAAAGAAGATTACCAACTGTCCTGTCAGTTCACCCTTAGTTTATTCCAGTCTTTGAGCTTATTTTACAATTTAGAAATCATAGAAAGCTAATGGTAAAGAAAAAGATTCTTGTGGGGAGAAAAAAAATTATGGCCCTGTGGATACTGACTGATTTTACAATTCTGTGTAAATTAATTTCAGCATTCCTGACTACCTATATAAGTACCTATTCTTTGAACTTTCCTTTGAGCAGATTGGAATCCCTTTCTGGATCCTTCAATCATTAATAAATTATAAAATCTGTGATTGCTATTCATTTTATATTTATACAAGCATTGTGATTTTAGCATTTTCAAAAATTATCTTTTAACTCTATTATTATTATGGCAAAGAAATGTGACATTAATGAAAGAGGAAAACACACTATGAGGAGAATTAATGTGATTTTGGAATATGGCAGGACCAGGTGGCAAAGCTTATTGGAGACTGTACAGGAAATCCTCAGGGAGCATCATGTTAATGACAGCAGTTTGAGATATTAAACCAAAGGCAATCAGATTAGACTGTTCACTACTGGAAAAGGTAAGGAAGTGCATATAGAATTTTTTAATTTGCTTTTTAATTTTTAAAAAATTAAATTTTTTAAATTAAAATTTTTTCACATGGCATGTATATTCTTGTTTTCCCTGACCAGGGATTGAACCATGCCTCCAGCATTGGAAACAAAGACTCTTAACCACTAAACCACCAAGAAAGTCCCTTAAATTAGTTTTTAATTGACAGTGTTTAAATATTTTTACTTTAGGCTTAGTTAGTCCGAATATTTACTTAGATAGAAATTCTCATTTCTTGACAGAACTACTTACATAAAATGTTATCTACAAAAATCTAAAAATTTTTCTCTCTTCTGCTTTCAATGTAACTTGAGTTGGTTCTCTGGGTGTTCTGTCCAACGGTATAATTCTGGAACTGGTAACACTAAATCATTAGTTGTTCCCATCCCACTCTTTCCACAGGCACTCTCAAAACCCACTGAACTACCATATTGAATTTCTGATCCATTATATGATGGCATCTCATTCTAGCATCTTAAAAATGGTATTTATTTTATTTCATATGCAATTCATAACTGAATTTTTAGGAATGTTTAAACATATCTTCCTTTCAGAGAGTCTTTTATTTTTCCTTTTTTTATCACCCTACATTTAAAAATACCAATGCAATAAAACCAGGAAGTTAGAGCTCAGTAATTTAAAAGTCTTAATAATTTAGGCAGCAAAAGATTAAATTGGCATTTACCTTATGTTTCTTTTCACTTCAGAAAATGATTTACTGAGTGTATTTATTATGAAATAGTTCAAAATATCAATGTTTTATTTACTAAAGGAAGTAAAATATTGCAAAGTCTTTACAGATAGGACAAATAATTCTTTACATATTTAAAATATCTACTTTTAATCTGAGGTCCCAGTATACACCAAACATACTTCAGTGCCTTTTTATAATAATAGCCCGCAATTCAAAATAATCTTCCTCATAAATAAGCAAAAACTCACATCTTTCTTTACATGTATAAAATATTAAAATACTTTCATCCGAAAATATTTGAATGTCACTTTATTTGTGAAAATTTATTAAACACATTGAATTGCCTGTTTTACAGTCAGTTTCTGACTTTTCTTTCCTGCCATTGCTTTATTCCAAGAAGCAACTTAATTAGGTCCTCCTTCTCACATGAAAAGAGAAACCTGCATGGCAGAATCAGGCTTCAAAGCGAAGTGGAGAGCTTTGCCATACGTTTCTCCAGCTACTGGAGAACTGGAAAGATTTAATACAGATTTGTACTCTTATGCCAAGTTTCTGACATGCAATTATGTAAATAGAAGTAAAACGAAAACCTTCTGGAAAACTGGTGTTTAACCAGCATAAAATTCAGTATTTCCCAAATGACCAGTAATTGCATACAGTATTTCTGAAAGGCAGATTAATCCTCTGCATTCTGATGAGTGGACACCAGTGATCTCTAATTTTGGACCACTTGGATTGGTCAAAAGACTCTATGGATGAATCAGACTCAACAACTCCTTCTTATTAACTACCAATAAAAGAGTCAGACAGAGGACGAGGGAAAGAAATCCCTATTTTTGATGAGACACTAATGAGATAATGTGGACTTTTCATTGAATTATAAGATCATCTTAAAAACAAAGCTTGGTTTATCACCCTCTAATTATAAATTATGCAAGCTTGCTGCCAATTAAAGATTCTTAACCATGAGGGGAACTTTTACAGGCAACAGTGATCTATGTGGAGAAATACTACAAGAGATAGAAGGAGGGTTACTCCAGGCAGCCTTGGGTACAGAAAGTCCTAAATCTATGAACTAGGTATTAGGGCGAATGCCAGGAGCCTGCACTGCTTCCACTAGCTCACTCTGTGGTTTCAGGTCACTAACCTCATTTGGATATTTCTTCATTCATTTGAACTTCTCTGGACTTTTGGACACAGTGGGGGAAGGGAAGGGTGGGATAATTTGAGAGTATAGCATTGAAGCACACATATCACCGTGTATAAAATAGATAGCCAGTGGGAATTTGCTGTACGATGCAGGAAACCCAAAGGCAGTGCTTTGTGACAACCTAGAGGGGTGGGATGGGAAGGGAGTTGGAAGGGAGGTACAAAACAGAGGAGATACGTGTATATCTATGACAAATTCTTATTTATGTATGGCAAAAACCGTCACAATATTTTACGTTAGTTATCCTACAATTAAAAATAAAAGATAAATTTAAAAGAACAAAAAAAGGCATTTAAATGTGATGAATTTTAGTACATTATCACCCTGCTTATTTAACTTATATGCAGAGTACATCATGAGAAATGTGGGCCTGGAAGAAGCACAAGCTGGAATCAAGATTGCCAGGAGAAATATCAATAATCTCAGATATGCAGATGACACCACCCTTATGGCAGCAAGTGAAGAAGAACTAAAGAGCCTCTTGATGAAAGTCAAAGAGGAGAGTGAAATAAAAGCTCAACATTCAGAAAACTAAAATCATGGCATCCGGTCCCATCACTCATGGCAAATAGATGGGGAAACAATGGAAAGAGTGGCTGACTTTATTTTTCTGAGCTCCAAAATCACTGCAGATGGTGACTGCAGCCATGAAATTAAAAGACATTTACTCCTTGGAAGGAAAGCTATGACCAACCTAGACAGCATATTAAAAAGCAGAGACATTACTTAGCCAACAAAGGCCTGTCTAGTCAAGGCTATGGTTTTTCCAGTAGTCATATATGGATGTGAGAGTTGGACTATAAAGAAGGCTGAGAACCTAAGAATTGATGCTTTTGAACTGTGGTATTGGAGAAGACTCTTGAGGGTCCCTTGGACTGCAAGGAGATCCAACCAGTCCATCCTAAAGGAAATCAGTCCTGAATATTAATTGGAAGGACTGATGTTGAAGCTGAAACTCCAATACTTTGGCCAAATGGTACGAAGAGCTGACTCATTTGAAAAGACCCTGATGCTGGAAAAGATTGAATGCAGGAGTAGAAGGGGATGACAGAGGATGAGATGGTTGGATGGCATCACCGACTCAATGGACATGAGTTTGGGTAACATCTGGGAGTTGGTGATGGACAGGGAGGCCTGGCGTGCTGCAACCCATGGAGTCACAAAGAGTCGGACATGACTGAGTGATTGAACTGAACTGAACTGAACTTTAGTATTTTCTATGGGTGAGAAAATAATACCTACTTCTTTTCAATATTACAAGAAAAGGTGGTGTGTTTTCATTAAACAAATTATATTTGAAACTATCAGGGAAAAAATGAGTTATCTTTAAAATCATACATCAAAAAGTATTTCAAGACTAGGAGCAAAATAACACGTTTGACCCTGTCTGCCTATTACTTCTCAAAGTAAATTTACACTATGTTTATAACTAAAATCTCCTAAGCATGATGAGTACCTCAGTAAAAATAACATTCCCTGAATTCTTTCTGGGTTGTAATGAAAATAAAGTACAATAATTTGGCTAAAGTCCATATACTTATAATTTAACTGTGACATTATTTTATAAATTCAAATATAACATGAATGATTATATTGAATTATTACATGAAATTTATATTTTAATATAAATATATTCCTTATGTTTCTGTTTCAATCATACAGGTATTCAATAAGTAAGATAAGATCTTTTAAGAAGTTTTGAATATCCTAAACCATCACAATTTCATGAATTCTGTAAGTTCAGCTTCACTTCCTTTCACACCAATTGCAAAAGCCACAGTCACAGGAAATGCAAATAGCAATAAGTAGATTTATTTTTTTTAATGCAATGTTAATTCTGGCATGTTGTCTTCTGACCTTTCACAGGTCAAGTCTGGAAAGCAGAAACCTCAATTTGCCCCAGCAAATGCTTTATTCATGACTTCAAAAATGCCAAGATCAAAAGGGGGGTATATTCAATTCAATTCAATTTGTTCAAGTGGACACAAAAGATGCTCTTTTATTCAAATGACAAGGACATTTGATCCAGAAATGCTGTACTACTTCATGCTTAAAGAAGGACACACACATTGCATTACAAATTCCATTTTGAAAATTTCGTCGATCAGTTTATTAACAGTCTTATCCAAAAAACAGTCTAAGGATAAGGCAATTGGCAAGTTTTGTCCAAAAAGGATGTATTTTATTTTATTAGCAACAGCCAATGAGCATAAAGAATCATCTGTGGGATCTGTTCCTCTAAAAACCTTGGGTGGGTTTAGGGGGATACCACTTAAGCTCTGTGAATTGAGAGAAAAAGATAATTCACATAGTGTCAACAAATCTACCCGGTTTATTTACCAAAGGCCGAAGGACTGTCTTTGTTATCATTTCTTGGGGACCAAATAAAGAAAAATAATTTATTTTCTTATAAAAGAATTTTCTAAATAGTACCTATGCCTCAGGCATTCTGCCAAAGTCTTGGGCAAATCTTAGAGTCTTTCTTTGCTCACAAATGAGCTCTTTATTCTAGTGAATACACCAACATTTGGTCATATAAGAAAACATAAAGAAGAGAACAAAGGGGACTTGAAAACACAAAGTATAGTGAAAATTATATTAAGGAACATGGGAGAATGCCATTCCATTTGAATAGGACATTTGAGGGAATATGAGCATTCCAAGGAAAGTACTGATGTTCCATTTCAGTTTGCCTAAAATTTGGTATCTTACCATCTCTCCCTAATCAGCGTCTTAAACATCAGCACTGGTGCTTCAGGCCCATTGAGTGGGGCAGGGTTCTCACCCTTGTCTCCAAATCAGCTTTTATAAAATGTGTTGCGTCTCATTTCTCAATCCATTAAATCTGGGTCTTCGGGTGTAAGACCCGAGCACCCTCAAATGTCCAACTAGACTTGAAAATCATTGACTTGGGGGAAATACAGGATTTGCAAAATGAAAAGGTAAATTCAGGACATACAACAATTAACGAAATAGAAATGTATATTCATTCTCCCTTGAGACTCAACTAACATATCATGAGTTATAGATAGCACTTTTTCTGTGTGTGCATACTAGTTCCTGGTCAAAGGGGAATCACCTTTGTCCATTACCACTGTCCCATGCTGTCCTCTTTCCTCTTCTGTGAGTCTACCTTAGTTATAAGCAAGATTAGTGAATTATCAAGATATTCCATTTTACACTCACATGATGACATCCTAATAGACTCCTGCTCCTATATATCCACTGAGTCCTATTAAAAGTCAGTTCAACCCCTCACGGATGTCTCCTGATACTTATGACTTGTGAGAGGTTAGGGCATTCAGTAATTCCTACTCACTTCTAGTTCTTACCTATTTCTGATCCAGCTATATTCTGTAAATTAAATTACCAGATGGATTATACACAGCAGACTGCTTATCATTTTAACTAAAATGCTATGAATCCAGCAACACTAAATACTCAATTTGTATAATTTGAAATAGATTAATGACTGATATATGGGCTTCCCCAGTGGCTCAGTGGTAAAGAATCCTCCTGTGATGCAGGAGCCACAGGAGACATGAATTCAATCCCTGGGCAAGGAAGATCTTCTGGAGGAGAGCATGGCAACCCACTCCAGTATTCTTACCTGCAGAATCCCATGGAGAGAGGAGCCTGGCAGGCTATATTCCATAGGGTGGCAAAGAGTTGGACACAACTGAAATGACTTAACATGCAATGAGAGATAAGTGAAAAATCTGAAAGTGCATCTAACTTGACTGAAGCATGATATGAGGTCTCAAAATAGTACAAAAACCAGTCTCTCTCTCTAACTCTGTTCTCTTTTTCATTGTCCTTAGATAAAATCCCATGGAAGCAATCTGATAGGCATGGCTTGCTTCTATGCTCACCTCTTGGACCTGTTCTTGCTAATCATGCCTGAAGTTCAATGACTGGCCAGACACATTATGGATATTGAGATTGTCAGATCTGCTGGAATCATGTGGGATCAAAGAGAGAAAATTCCTGCATTCAAAAATGATTGAGTTGCACAAATAAGAAGTGATCACATTCTGAAGATGGAAAAGAGGTCAAAACCATCTCCTTTGTCCTACCTGCATCAAGGGAAGTCTCACTCAAATGTTCCTTCCTGAAAACTAATACTCCAGCTGTCTTCCACCGGGAATGTTTTTTTTTAGTTTTTGCTTCCCAGATACTGGCAAAGAGGTGGAATGGGGAATCTTCTTGCCTCTGACTTAGAAATACTCCTATAGTCTTGCAAACTACAATCATTTGCTGTTGGGATACCCCAAATCCTCAAGTTTTCTTTGACTTTCCTTGTCCTTGGTATCAACTTGTATAATATTGAATTCATTGTCCATTTTCCTTTGGACCCTGAATTTACAGTTTTCTGACATGGCTACCTTAAGTTTGCAGTAGGAAACTCTCCGTACAAAGTTCACAGTCAGAATGTCCTCAGTCATATTCTGCTCTCCCCAGATCAGAATTTCATTTTTTCTGAGACTTGGATAAATCACGGGTTTCTAAATGATAGCAAAACCATTCTTTGCTATGGTATTTTCCCTGTAGCAGATGTATATGTCTCAATTTCCTCCAGGTTTCCCTTTCTATTTCCTTCTGTTATTACCATCTCCTTTCAAGCAAATCTTAGCTGAGTTTTTAAAGTTCAACCTGTTTCTTCAATTAGATCTGATTTCTCTTCTCATTTGTCAGGTTAAATACTTATCAGATCAGAGTATTCTCTTCTCCATTTTTCCCATAACTCCTATTTTTACTGCACAACAAACTTTCATGGTTCTCTGTTTGACTGGTTGCTGAGCTAACATCACTACTTGTGTTCTGGACTTACCCTTTCCAAAGCTTAATCAGTAATTCTCTTTCACAACAGGGCAATTAATTCTAGTTGGTGCAACAGACAAGCCCTGAAACCTCAATGACTTACCATGATAACTAAAAGTTCATTTGATTGGTCACATGATAGATTTTGGGTGGGTGACCATCTTCAGTTATAGCAGTGCCATTTGGGCCACATAGCTTCTTGATCACTGTGGCAAAAGAGATGGCCAGATGATCAATGGCATGCTGTGAAAGATCAGGCTTGTAAGTGGCATACATAATTCCCCCCACATTATATTGGCTAAAAATTAGCCACATGATCTCAGTCTAACTTCAGTGGAGCCTGGGATAGATGAATAGACACATGAATGTATAGATAGGATGTGGTACAAACACTAATAATCTTGCTAATACTCTGCATTTGCAGTTTTCTTCATGCTCACCTTTCCTCTATCTCAGAGCAACTATAATTGGACACTGGCAATATAGCTAGTATGAATTAAAATGTGCTGTGAGTAAAAAAAACCACTGAGTTTCAAATACAGTACAAAATAAGGAATTTAAAATATCTCAAATTTTCTATTGAAGACATGTTAAAACGACAACATCTAGATATATACAATTAAATAAAATATATGATGAAAATTGCTTCTGTTACTTTTTGTTTAATGTGGCTGCAAGAAAAAAAATTTGAATTTCACATGTGGCAAAGGTGATCTTTTGGTTTGACCACACTGCTCTAAGGGTGTGTTGTTGAGACATAGGTTTGTCTTTGAGTGTACATGTTTCCCTTGATGATGACTTCCTTGAGGTTTTCTTTCTCTAAATCCAAGAGAATGACATTCTTTTCATAACAAATATAATAATTTTGTCTAGTTAATCATTGATGGTTTTCACTCTTTCAGTTCAGTTCGGTCGCTCCGTCGTGTCCGACCTTTGCGACACCATGGACCACAGCACGCCAGGCCTCCCTGTCCATCACCAAAACTCCCGGAGTTCACTCAAACTCATGTCCATCGAGTCGGTGATGCCATCCAGCCATCTCATCCTCTGTCGTCCCCGTCTCCTCCTGTCCTCAATCTTTCCCAGCATCTGTATCTTTTTAAATTAGTCAGTTCTTCACATCAGGTGGCCAAAGGATTGGAGTTTCAGCTTCAACATCAGTCCTTCCAATGAACACCCAGGATTGATCTCCTTTAGGATGGACTGGCTGGATCTCCTTGCAGTCCAAGGGACTCTCAAGAGTCTTCTCCAGCACCACAGTTCAAAAGCATCAATTCTTCGGTGTTCAGTTTTCTTTATAGTCCAACTCTCACATCCATACATGACTACTGGAAAAACCATAGCCTTGACTAGACAGACCTTTGTTGGCAAAGTAATGTCCCTGCTTTTTAATATACTGTCTCAGTCAGTTCAGTTCAGTCGTGTCTGACTCTCCAGGACCCCATGAATCACAGCACGCCAGGCCTCCCTGCCCATCACCAACTCCCGGAGTTCACTCAAACTCATGTCCACAGAGTCAGTGATGCCATCCAGCCATCTCATTCTCGGTCGTCCCCTTCTCCTCCCACCCCCAACCTTTCCCAGCATCAGTCTTTTCTAGTAAGTCAACTCGTCACAGGAGGTGGCCAAAGTATTGCAGTTTCAGCTTTAGCATCAGTCCTTCCAATGAACACCCAGGATTGATCTCCTTTAGAATGGACTGGTTGGATCTCCTTGCAGTATAAGGGACTCTCAAGAGTCTTCTCCAACACCACAGTTGAAAAGCATTGATTCTTCGGCGATCAGCTTTCTTCACAGTCCAGCTCTCACATCCATACATGACCACGGGAAAAACCATTGCCTTGACTAGACAGACCTTGGTTGGCAAAGTAATGTCTCTGCTTTTTAATATACTATCAAGGTTGGTCATAACTTTCCTTCCTAGGTTGGTCATAACTTTCTTTCCAAGGAGTAAGCGTCTTTTAATTTCATGGCTGCAATCACCATCTGCAGTGATTTTGGAGCCCAGAAAAATAAAGTCAGCCACTGTTTCCACTGTTTCCTCATCTATTTTCCATGAAGTGATGGGACCAAATGCCATGATTTTAGTTTTCTGAATGTTGAGCTTTAAGCCAACTTTTTCACTCTCCTCTTTCACTTTCATCAAGAGGCTTTTTAGTTCCTCTTCACTTTCTGCCATAAGGGTGGTGTCATCTGCATATCTGATGTTTTTGATATTTCTCCCGGCAATCTTGATTCCAGCTTGTGCTTCTTCCAGCCCAGCATTTCTCATGATGTACTCTGCATATAAATTAAATAAGCAGGGTGACAATACACAGCCTTGACGTACTCCTTTTCCTATTTGGAACCAGTCTGTTGTTCCATGTCCAGTTCTAACTGTAGCTTCCTGACCTGCATATAGGTTTCTCAAGAGGCAGGCAAGATGTTATAGTATTCCCATCTCTTTCAGAATTTTCCACAGGTTTTTGTGATCGACACAATCAAAGGCTTTTCCACAGTCAATAAAGCAGAAATAGATGTTTTTCTGGAACTCTCTTGCTTTTTCAATGATCCAGAGGATGTTAGCAATTAATCTCTGGTTCCTCTGCCTTTTCTAAAACCTGCTTGAACATTTGGAATTTCACAGTTCATGTGTTGCTAAAGGCTGACTTGGAGAATTTTGAGCATTACTTTACTAGCATGTGAGATGGGTGCTATTGTGAGGTAGTTTGAGCATTCTTTGGCATTGCCTTTCTTTGGAATTGGAATGAAAACTGACCTTTTCCAGTCCTGTGGCCACTGCTGAGTTTTCCAAATTTGCTGACATATTGAGTGCAGCACTTTCACAGTATCATCTTTCAGGATTTGAAATAGCTCAACTGGAATTCCATCACCTCCACTAGCTTGTCCATAGTTATGCTTCCTAAGGCCCACTTGACTCGCATTCCAGGATGTCTGGCTCCAGCTGAGTGATCATGCCATCATGATTATCTGGGTCGTGAAGCTCTTTTTTGTACAGTTCTTCTGTGTATTCTTGCCACCTCTTCTTAATATCCTCTGCTTCTGTTAGGTCTGTACCATTTTTGTCCTTTATTGAGTCCATCTTTGCATGAAATGTTCCCTTGGTATCTCTAATTTTCTTGAAGAGATGTCTAGTCTTTCCTATTCTGTTATTCCTCTATTTCTTTGCATTGATCTCTGAGGAAGGCTTTCTTTTCTCTTCTTGCTATTCTTTGGAACTCTGCATTCATATGCTTATATCTTTTCTTTTCTCCTTTGCTTTTCACTTCTCTTTTTTCACAGCTATTTGTAAGGCCTCCCCAGACAGCCATTTTGCTCTTTTGCATTTCTTTTTCTTGAGGATGGTCTTGATCCCTGTCTCCTGTACAATGTCACGAACCTCCATCCATCGTTCATCAGGCACTGTCTATCAGACCTAGTCCCTTAAATCTATTTCTTACTTCCACTGTATAGTCATAAGGGATTTGATTTAGGTCATACCTGAATGGTCTAGTGGTTTTCCCCACTTTCTTCTATTTAAGTCTGAATTTGGCAATAAGGAGTTCATGATCTGAGCCATAGTGAGCTCCCAGTTTTGTTTTTGCTGACTGTATAGAGCTTCTCCATCTTTGGCTGCAAAGAATATAATCAATCTGATTTTGGTGTTGACCATCTGGTGATGTCCATGTGTAGAGTCTTCTCTTGTTCACTATGCATAATAAACCTGTTGTCTGAATATCTGAAATCCATAACTAGAGTGAAGACTGAGCTGATAAATATACAAGACCCAGCTCAAGAGCAAACAGTGGGCAAATCCTGGCATATCATAGCCACAATAATCCTAAGAAGATTCTAGATAGTAGATACACTATGGAACATAATGCAGCAGCTGACCTAATACTACTGGTGCCAATTTGGCACTAACAATCTAAATAAGTAAGAGATTCACACATTAGAATTTGGTATATGCTGAAGATGAAAGATATTCCACTGCTCTTGTTATCTGAGCAAAAATCTTCTCTGGCTCCAAAATTCATCCTTGTCTTTAGATTAATATTAGAATCTGCCTATAAGAAGCAGAAGGTCATTCACCAACAGATAGTTGGTTAATCCTTACTTTCTTCACGTAGTACTCGTTCCTCCACTGCTAATCCTCTTGGTAAATGCAGTAGCACTACTGAAACCATAACAAATATTGGAAACCATGGTGAGATTTTGATAGGCTAGGTGCTCGGTCACTCAGTCGTGTCCACCTCTTTGCGACCTCATGGACTATAACCTGCCAGGCTTCTTTGTCCATGGGATTCTCAAGACATGATAGGCTAAGCTATCATCATATCCAGGTCATCAAGCAACAATCCCAGCTGTAGCCATAATCTTAAAAGATCCTGATGTAGATAAACAGGCAGTAATGAAAACAAGCATTTTTAAATTCTTTTTTTTCTAACTCTCTGTATTCCAAGGAAGAATACTGACAAACTAAAGCTGCACTTTCACACCTAAATGTCCTCTGAAATCTTAGGATTTAATAACCTGGAATATTTAGAAATTAAGAACTTATTTCCACATAAACCCAGACTTGAATTTCTACATTCTTGCCAAAAATATGAAAAGGGGCCACTCCAAGAGAGAAAGGCTGGGATGAGTTTCCTACGGCAGTCTCAAAGGTAGAGGGAAGAGAGCCAAGCATACCACAGGCTGACATTGAAGTGTACGGTGGTCTCAATGTTCTAGCCCATCAGACAGTCAGTGTCCCAGAAACTGAAAAACTGATGACACCACATTTATGGAAGAGAGTGGAATGGGCACAGTAAAAGCATAGGAACGGAAACAGAATGATCCTGGAAGTCATTTTCCTGGGAGTAACAGCCAACTATGAGCCAAAAACCTCAAGAATGACTTTCAAGTCAAGTAAACTTATTTTGGGAATTAAAAAAAAAATGTTAAGACAATTTTTGTAAATCAACTATACTCCAATAAAAATTTTTTAAAAGTCTATGTAAACTCTTATTTTCTTCTAGTATGTTAAATAAATATCTACTAATTAAAAATATTTGCTGGAATTAATAAGAATGTCGAATCATTGTTTTTTTACCTTTAACATGGAACTTGAGGTTGCTGTGACTCTGGTTTCCCATGAATGCACTGAGCATGTCCAAATCCTCTGCTTTGTCCTCTCTGTCTCAGCTCCGAGAACATCTTCCTGTCCATCTGTAGTCCCTGACATTTGCCCCGATATTTACCATTTGGAATTCATCATTTTTTCCTTTCAATTCTAATAGAATTATGCATTCCTCTCTTAAGGTTGTTTAGTCACTAACTCATGCCTGACTTTTTGCAACCCCACGGACTATAGCCCACCAGACTCCTCTGTCCATGGGATTCCCCAGGCAAGGATACTGGAGTAGGTTGCCACTTCCTTCTCCAGGGGATCTTCCCAATCCAGGTATCAAACCCACATCTCCTGCAACAGCAGGCAGATTCTTTACCACTGAGCCCCCTGGGAAGCCCACTTTTGGTATAGTTTTCATAAACATGCCTACGTAGGAATTCACACTGAAATACAGTCCATTTTTAGGTTGAATGACATATAGAAAAGGAACATTATAGCCTTTTCATAGACGGCCAGCCTGGGTCTTCTAGAAAGTAGAAGCCCAAGGCAAGAATGAAATTGTTGACTCTCTCTGGGAGTCACCAGAGTAGAGCAGTGAGAGTGAAGGTAGAAGAAAAATATGTGTAGCACTTGGCTATCCAGACCAGCTACAGTGCAGGGGAGTCACATTCATGTTAATAACTTATGTTTACCTTTGAGTAGTGACAGCAGTCTTCCATCTGTCTGTCTGGAGCATCTAAATACTGACATGTGAAGAGTGAACGTGTGAAGAAAAGCTGTCGATCAAAGATGAAGCTGTAACATGTCATCAGAGAGTTCAGGTCATGCACCAGGACCCCTGCAACTCTCTGTCAACTGAAAAAAAGAAAAATGCACAACCAAAAAGTAGAGAATTATGTTTTATTTGGCAGACAAAACAGGACTTAAGCCTGGGACCCAGCCTCTCAGATAGCGCTGAGAGACTGCTCTCGAGAGGTAAAGGAGGAGCCAAGATGTATAGAAGTCTTTGCAACAATGACCAGGTAGTTAAAGATTACTGTTAATTAAAGGAAACCAGACAATAACAAAAGACAGCTCAAGTTAATGAATTTAGCATTTTTCTGTGTATGAGAAGATCCAGACTGGACTCACCGAAATCATTCCTTTGATATGCACCTCAGCTCTCTGGGGCCAGGACCCTGTAGTTTTTACACCCTGAGTCTCCTCCGAGTGCACCTCTGGGGGTAGGGGTTGGGGGAGATGGCTGCAGTGGCTGATGGCTTGATGGCAGGCAACCTGTTTTTACCTTGAACTCCCCCAAGGCTCACCGCTGGGGCAGCTGGGGACTGATGACTGCTGCATCCTGTGTTTACTGTTAAGGCAGGCAACATTTCTTCATTCACAACTCCTCCCCACCCTGCTACAGCAATAGATGATTGTTAACTCTAGTCACCATGGTGTCACTTAGATCCCCAGACTTATTTATCTGATAACTGGAAGCTTGTTCCATTTGAACACCTCCCAATTCACCACCACCACCACCGCTCCTCAGACCCTGGTGACTGCCAATCTACTCTCTGTTTCAATGAGTTAGGCTTGTTCAGATTCCACATATAAGCAACTCAGATTGCAGGGAAAAGCCAATTCTGATTCCATGTTGGAACTGTTTCTTTGACTTGTTTTTAGCTGCTTTTGTTATTACATTCACACATAATGGACTGCCTCGGGGAATCCTGCCCCTCTGCCTGACTGTTAAAGTGCCTTTGTTCAGAGCCCTGTCCACCTCTGTCCATGGGACTCTCCAGGCAAGAATACTGGAGTGGGATACCATTTCTTTCTCCAAGGGATCTTCCTGACTCAGGGATAGAATGCACATTTCTTATGTTTCCTGCATGAGCCACCTCATCTTCACTGGCCAAATGTGAGGCTACCTCCACTGATGGGGAGAGCAGAAGCTCCATCACCTCCCCCAGCCTCCAGGCTCAGCTCGAACATGGTGCTGCCAATCCAGGAGACATAAGAGATGTGGGTTCTCCCAAATGTCTTTTAAAATAAACTTTCTTCTTCCATCATTCACCCATTTTATGTTTCCTATTTTTAATCAGATTTTTCTGCATTATAGAGTAAACACTATGTATTTACTTACTACTTTCTTCTTTTGCAGACACAAATGTCAGTTTGGCTTCAGTCCATTTGTAACTATATCCTGAACGTTTATCTATTATTTATTTATGTATGCCTCTTTAAACAAAAACAAATGCCTCAAGGGAAATTTACAGTGAACAATAAAGGGACTTAGTCTCAGTAGTAGATATGTTTTCTAAAATAAAAATTAAAAGTATCAGGCATCCAATCATTAGAAGAGTCATTAACGATAATAGAAATCAGGCAATGGCCTTACTTCTCTGTCACTGAAAATAAGGTGGAGAATTGCACTCCAATAGAACGATTTGAGAATCATCTAAGAGTCAAAACTAGCTAATCAGCTCCTTTTCCCTAGGTAGTAGAAGTAATATTACAATTCCTTTCCTGTCATAGTATCAGGAGAATAGAATAAATGTGTTTCAAGCATCACCTGAAAGAAGAACCAGGAGCAATTTAAAAACATTCTCATTAAGTTTAGCGTGATTTCATTGTCCTTCAGCAAAACACATTTCCTATCAGGGAACTCTATTTCATTGTTCTCTTAAAACTAGCTTGGGGAGGGAGGCGTGAACATCTTGAATAATTTCCTGCCAGATCTATGCTATTTTCTTACTGCTGCTTTTCAGGTTATTCCATAAAAGTAGGCTTGATTTTACCCAAAATTTAGAGTGCAGATATTATGTTTATGAATTGAATCACAATTCCTAATGAAGAGTTTTTAAGAGAACCTTATTAAATTTTATTGTACAAGAAAGAATTCATCATATCAATAAGGAACCCTTGCTTTATTTATGCTAGGCTTGGGGAAAGCTAGAGAAACTCATGCCACAGGTTAAAGGAACTGATTAAGTATTTCTACAAAGCATGAGAAGGACAAGAGAAAAGGATATGACCAAAGGAGAGAGATATAAGAGCAAGGTCTGAAGAAGTTTTCTGTAGACATTCCCCCACTCTGACCCCAGCTCCTATTAAACCCTGAGAGCTTGTATATTTGATCTCAGAGGGCTGCAGGCTGGAATCAAAACAGAGTCACACTCACTCTTTGATTCACAACAGTATCTCTTCAACATTCAGGCACAACTTTTTCTATCAGTTACAAGAAAAGGAAGATAAAGAAGTAATGGAAATTTTTCAGGGGAAAGAAAGTTTTAAAAAGTTGTTATGTAACTTTGACTTAATGAAGACTTCATATAATGAACTGCCATTCTGACAACTCAAAGGCCATAGCACTCATCAGTACCAGAGATGATTGTGGGGTGTCCCCATCAGAAAGCAACATTGCTCAAGATGGCAACATGAGGTGGCCACCAGAAGCAGTAATGTACTATTGCCTTTGTCCAACTTCCATGCAACTGATGAAAGAGGAAGAAAATGGTGTCTTGCATTTCTTCCCCTACTGTTTGCAGGATTCTTTTGTTAGTCAGTGTATCCAACAGCACATATATTGACCAGAAATAATTGGATGGATATTTTATTTTATTTTTATTTTTTATTTTATATTGAAGTATAGTTAATTAACAATGTTGTGTAGGTTTCAGGTGTATGGCATATTATACATATACATATCTATTTTACACGTGGTAGTATATATATTGGAGAAGGAAATGGCAACCCACTCCAGTGTTCTTGCCTGGAGAATCCCAGGGATGGGGGAGCCTGGTGGGCTGCCGTCTATGGGGTCGCACAGAGTCAGACACGACTGAAGTGACTTAGCAGCAGCAGCTTAGCAGCAGCATGTATATATGTATACGTTATACATATACAGGTATCATGTACATATAATACATGTACATGTATCCAGATCCATGTATCTGTTCTTTTTCAAATACTTTACCCATTTGAAAATAACCATTTCCCAGTTACTACATAATATTGAGCAGAGTTCTCTGTGCTATACAACAGGTCCTTGTTGGTTTTCTGTTTTGTCCTTTTTGTTGGAGTGTAATTGCTTTACAAAGCATTAGTTTCTGCTGTACAACAAAGTGAATCAGCTATATATAAACATGTCTCCCCTTCCTCTTGAGTCCCTCTCCCATCCTCCCATCCCACCCCCTAGGTCCTCTCAGAGCATTGTGGTTACATGTTTATCAGAGGTCAACTGACCTGTTTCTAATCATCTAGGATCCATTTCTCTCTTAACAAATAATGTCATGATTTCCTCTGGGGAATTATAGCTCTCATGTGTGCCAGACCTGGTGGCTCAGACAGTGAAGAATCTGCCTGCAATGTGAGAGACCCAGGTTCGATCCCTGAGTCAGGAAGATCCCCTAGAGAAGGAAATGGCAACCCGCTCCAGTATTCTTGCCTGGAGAATCCCATGGACAGAGGAGCCTGTCAGGCTACAGTCCCTGGGGTCACAAAGAGTTGGAAACGACTGAGCGACTAACACTTTCACTTTCACTGTGTATCATCTTATTTGAGTGGTAAATTATGGTGTCCTCTCATTATAAAAACCAAAGAGAACCCCAGAGACTTTGACAAATCACACCTTTTCCTAACTCATAAACGACATGATGCAGAAACATGACACAAGGGATAGAAATTGGCCTCTCTTCCTAAGCACTTTGAGATGTGAGCATAATGCATCAAGCACCGAAGAAACAGAGTGAGATGATCCCTCCAGTGAAGGCCTTAGAACCATAACGTCAGATAATTTATATTCTGAGATTCCCTAAGCTGACTATGACTAGTTTCTGTTATTTCCAAAACAATAGTATGCTTTCCCTTCATTCTTAGAGTCCCTTGTACTGCAAGGAGATCCAACCAGTCCATTCTAAAGGAGATCAATCCTGGGTGTTCATTGGAAGGACTGATGCTAAAGCTGAAACTGCAATACTTTGGCCACCTCATGCGACGAGTTGACTCACTGGAAAAGACTCTGATGCTGGGAGGGATTGGGGGTGGGAGGAGACAGGGACGACAGAGAATGAGATGGCTGGATGGCATCACTGACTCGATGGACATGGGTTTGAGTGAACTCTGGGAGTTGGTAATGGACAAGGAGGCCTGGCGTGCTGTGATTCATGGGGTCGTGGAGAGTCGGACATGACTGAGCGACTGAACTGAACTGAACTGAACTGAACTAATAAATTCATTTTATGCTCGAAAGAGATAGCTTCTCCTGATTATTTTAAAAGTATACAGACTATTATAAATTTTATAGTAAAATAATATTTATAGTTTTCATGTCTTTAGAAAACCAATGTGATACACAATGAATACTTAGTACAACATGATATTATTAGAAGTCAGACTTTAGTTTCATCATTGCTCCAGCAAGCGAGCAGTTTCTGAGCGATATGTTATGTTGTAAGATGTTGGTCATGGGTCCGTGGCTGCACCTCCTTTTCTGTAGACTGGGTCCCATGGTCTGAAAAACTGTATGAGATATTTGTGTCAAAGACTCTCAGTGGGTCAAATATTTTAGGCCTTCAGTAATGCCCATGAAGGCACACCCATACCAGGAGTAAGTCAAGATGAATCATTGCCCTTCCTAGGGTAAAAGGAGTCTGATATGATCCACTTGTCACCAATGGTTGGCCTGTCCCTTTGAGGAATGATGCCACATCCAAAAGGCTGTTGTGAACTACTTTTGTTTGTCTGTTGGACCTCCAGTGAAAGCAGTAGCTAAATCAATTCTGATGAATTGGACTGAACTTCCATTTTCATTAACGGGTTCTGAGTCTGAGAACTGACTCAAGTCAGAAACTAGGCAAAGGTTTATCATATTTTATTGGCCTCAGCATCCTTGTTATCCATCTTTGATTGCCTTGGACTGTCTGTGTTGAACAAGACTTGTCTGCTCATCTATTTTGCTCTAAGCAAAGCCACGTTCTGCTAGCCATCTCCATAGCCTCTGCAGGTCGGGCCAGCCTGGCTGCCACTTCAATTGTGCTCCTCATTATGGTTATTGTGCATGCTTTGCCTCTGAGGGGTAAGTGCCACCACCTGTCTCAATTATTTAGCGACTGCATTGCTCAGGCTCGGGCTCAGCCGTGTTCAACTGTTTATAACCCTCTGGGCTGTAGCCCACCAGGCTCCTCTGTCCATGGGATTTTTCAGGCAAGAATACGGAAGTAGGTTGTCATTCCCTCCTCCAGGGGATCTTCCTGACCCAGAAGTTGAACCCACGTCTCCTGCATTGCAGGTGGTTTCTTTATCTGCTGAGCCATCAGGGAAGCCCCACTTTAATCAGGGGGAACAGGTCTATCCAGCATCTCCTATCATTTTCCCTTCTACAGGGGACAGCCACCACAAAGAAGCCAACATGTTCTAGGGTTTTCAAGATTCTGGTATATTCATTTCAGATGTCCCCATCCCAATTCTCAGATTTCAGACCTCACCAGCCATGACCCTGACCTTGACTATAGAAGACTTGCTAAAGGTGAAAATTAGAATTCAACCTTCTGAGATGCTCTGCTACTCATAATTATACCCTGGCCTGATGCTCAGCTTTTTCTGGCCTCCAGCTGCAAAACATGGGACTCTTCTTATGTGCTGCCAAATAAGCTCTCTGATTTTCACATTTTACCTAGGATTGTTGATTAATTACCATCAGCCTTTCATTGCCTTTGTCCAATGCATCAATAGTACTCTGATTCCATTGTCCTTATAATTGCTACTTCCCCCAAACCTCTCAAACCTGTGAGATATTGCAGTAGTCAATGCATTGCCTTCTGAATTGTTTCTGAAGGGAGCATATTAACAATTGTTCCGTTAGAGCAGGTCAGAGGCCATTGGTGCTCCACCTACCAGAGATGCAATTTGCATTGCCAGCTGGCCAGGGGTGAATCAGCTCTGAATTTCTCTTTTTAAATCTGCTCCCTGGAGTTATCTTGGCATCAATATGTAAGATCAAGTACCCCATACATGTACTCTAAGACAAAGATTTGCATTCAGAAAGTTAACTGGTGAATACTCACAGGAACAGCACCTATTAAGGAATGATGGAAGAAGAATTGGGTAGAAGATGGAGTTGAATGCCATGTATTTGCAAAAAGACCTCAGCTGGTCCCACAAGAGGCACTCCAGCTAGGATGACCCTACAGAGTTGTCCAAGATTGAGGCCAGAGATGGGTCTCTGCACCCCTGCTTTAATAAGTCATGGATGCGGGCTGTCCCTGGGGAAGGGTTATAAGCTTTGTGAAGCAGCTTTCTCAGGCCAACACTCTCCCAGCTAGAGGCTCAGCCCTGATTTTGGAGCCATCAGAGCATCTATTACATTTGTACACAGCATACTAGGGGTGAGCGACAGATTCGAAGTTTAAAAAAAGTCTTAATTTGTAATCAGGCCCTACCAGTGAAGAGATAAATGACTGAGCAAGATGTTTAACTTGTCTTGGTCTTGGCTGCTTCTCTCATGGAAAATAATCTACTTATTTTTCATCTTTTTCAGCATTATCTTTGTTAATCTCACTTCACTATTCTTTTAGATGTAGATTTACCTTGTTGAAGTACCATTAGTATTAAAATTCTGTTATTATTTAAAATGAAATAAATATTAATATGGATTAATTTAGAAAATAATTGTTTGTCTTCTTATTGTGGATTACTAAATTTTCTTTTTCTTCTTTATTGATTCTCTCTTCTGTGTAAGTTGCCACTCTAGATTTTTCTCCTTCAGATAGCCATTAGTCTGTCCAGGCTGCTACAGCCAAGTACCATAGACTATGTGGCATTTAAACAATAGAATTTTAATTCTCATATTTCTGAAAGATAGACATCAGAGATCAGGGTTCCAGAATGGTAGGGATCTGGTGAGAATATTCTATATAATTACAAATTTCAGACTGTTTCCTATATCCTCACTTGGCATAAAGAAAATAAAAAGGCTCTTTGAGGTCCCTTACAATTTCACTCACTCCGCATGATAGCAAGGTAATGCTCAAAATCCTTCAAGCTAGGTTTCAGCAGTACGTGAACCAAGAACTTCCAGATGTTCGAGTTGGATTTATTTAAGGCAGAGGAACCAGAAATCAAATTGCCAAAGTCCACTGGATCATAGAGAAAGCTATGGAATTCCAGAACAACATCTACTTCTGCTTCATTGACTACACTAATAACTTGAACTGTGTGGATCACAGCAAATGGTGGAAAATTCTTAAAGGGACAGGAATACCAGACAAACTTACTTGTCTCCTGAGAAGCCTCTATGTGGGTCAAGAAGCAACAGTTAGAACTGGACATGGAAGAATGGACTGGTTCAAAATAGGGAAAGGAGTAGGTCAAGGCTGTATAATGTCACCCTGCTTATGAAACTTCTAATCAGAGTTCAGTTCAGTTCAGTCGCTCAGTCGTGTCCGACTCTCCGTGACCCCATGAATCACAGCACGCCAGGCCTCCCTGTCCATCACCAACTCCCGGAGTTCACTCAAACTCATGTCCACAGAGTCGGTGATGCCATCCAGCCATCTCATTCTCGGTCGTCCCCTTCTCCTCCCGACCCCAACCTTTCCCAGCAGCAGAGTCTTTTCCAGTGAGTCAACTCATCGCATGAGGTGGCCAAAGTATTGCAGTTTCAGCTTTAGCATCAGTCCTTCCGATGAACACCAGGATTGATCTCCCTTAGAATGGACTGGTTGGATCTCCTTGCGGTACAAGGGACTCTCAAGAGTCTTCTCCAGCACCACAGTTCAAAAGCATCAATTCTTCAGCGATCACCTTTCTTCACAGTCCAACTCTCACATCCATACATGACCAAGGAAAAACCATAGCCTTGACTAGATGGACCTTGGTTGGCAAAGTAATGTCTCTGCTTTTTAATATATTATCAAGGTTGGTCATAACTTTCCTTCCAAGGAGTAAGCGTCTTTTAATTTCATGGCTGCAATCAGCATCTGCAGTGATTTTGGAGCCCAAAAAATTAAAGTCTGACACTGTTTCCACTGTTTTTCCATCTATTTCCCATGACGTGATGGGACCAGATGTCATGATCTTTGTCTAATCACAGTACATCAAGCAAAATGCTAGACTGGATGACTCACAAGCTGGAATCAAGATTGCTGTGAGAAATATCAACAACCTCAGATATGTAGATGATACCATTCTAACAGGAGAAAGCAAAGAGGAACGAAAAGCCTCTTGATGAAGGTGAAAGAGGAGAGTGAAAACACTGGCTTAAAACTCAACATTAAAAAAACTGAGATCATGGCATCCAGTCCCATCACTTTGTGGCAAATAGAAGGGGAAAAAGTGGAAGCAGTGGCAGATTTTATTTTCTTGGGCTCCAAAATCACTGTGGAGAGTGACTTCAGCCATGAAACTAGAAGATGCTTGCTCCTTGGAAGGAAATCCATGACAACCTGGACAATGTATTAAGAAGCAGAGACATCACTTTGCTGACAATGGTCCACATAGTCTTTTTCCAGTAGTCACGTATGGAAGTGCAAGTTGGCCCATAAAGAAGGCTGAGCACCAAAGAATTGATGCTTTTGAATTGTGGTGCTAGAGAAGACTCGAGATTCCCTTGGACTGCAAAGAGATCAAACCAGTCAATCCTAAAGGAGATCAACGCTGAATAGTCATTGGAGGGACTGATGCTGAAGCTAAAGCCCCAATACTTTGGCTACTTGATGCAGAGTTGACTCACTGGAAAAGACTGTGATGCTGAGAAAGACTAAGGCAAAAGGAGAAAGAAGCGGGGGAGGATGAGATGGTTAGATAGAGTCACAGACTCAACAGACAGGAGTATGAGCAAACTCCAGGAGATAATGAAGGACAGAGGAGCCTGGTGTGCTGCAGTCCATGGGGTCGCAAAGAGTCAGACACGACTTAGCGACTGAACAACAATAAATCCCATTCATGTGGGCACCACTATTGTGCTTAATTAACTCCCAAAGGCCTCACTTGGGAGTTATGATTTCAATACATGAATTTAAGGTGGGACCCAAACATTCACTCCATTGCATATCACCTTCAGTTAAGTTTCAGTCTTGTGAACAGCCACGTCTAAAGGTTTCTGTTAGCTGCTGTAGGATATGTATATTTTGTATATTTATTTGGCTGCACCCGATGCGTGTGGGATCTTCATTCCCTGAAAGTGAAAGTCCCTCAGTCATGTCTGACTCTTTGTGACCCCATGGCCTGTACAGTCCATGGAATTCTCCAGGCCAGAATACTGGAGTAGGTAGCCTTGCCCTTCTTCAGGGGATATTCCCAACCCAGGGATTGAACCCAGATCTCCCACATTACAGGTGGATTCTTTACCAGCTGAGCCACATGGGAAGCCCAAGAATACTGGAGTGGGTAGCCTATCCCTTCTCCAGCAGATCTTCCCAACCCAAGAATCAAAGCAGGGTCTCCTGCATTCCAGGTGGATTCTTTACCATCTGAGCTGTCACGGAAGCCCTAAAAGAGTGATCTACCCTCTCTGAGGTTCAAACTCAAGACCTTCAGATTATGAGATTGACAGGCTGCCTTCTGGGCTAAGAGGGCAGACTCGTTCCCCGACCAGAGACCAAACCAAGGCCCACAGCAGAGAAAGTGTACAGTACTAACCAGTGTACCACCAGGGAGGTCCCTAGACTTTCATTTTTAATTTCTCAACTTAGTAAGCTTCTGTTTTTAAACAAGATGAGGAATTTGTTCACATTTTCCAGGAAGAAAATTTCATTTATTTTATATTAACTCTTATCTTTTCAAATTTATCATCACTGATTTCAGATAGTATTTTCTTACATTTAGAAACCTCATCTTTTTTTCATTACAATTTTGTCTGTATGCGTGCTTAAAAATGGGATTGCCGGATCATGTGGCAATTCTACGCTGTTTTCTGAGGAATCTCCATACCGTTTTCCACAGTGGCTATTCCAAATTACAGTCCCACCAACAGTGCAGGAAAGTCCCCTTTTCTTCACATCATCTCCAGCACTTGTTTTGCAGACCATTTCTGGCTGGTGAGGTGATAACACATTGTAGTTTTGATTTACAGTTCTTTAATAATTAGCTAGGTTGAGCATTTTTTAATGTGCCTATTGACCATCTGTATGTCTTCTTTGGACAAATGTCTATTTAGTCTTCTGCTTATTTTGGGATAGGGTTGTTTTTTGTTGTTGTTGTTGAGTTGTATGAGCTATGTGTATATTTTGGAAATTAAACTGTTTGGTCACATTATTTGCAAATATGTTCTCCCAGTCTGTAGGTTGTTTTTTCATTTTGTTTATGGCATCATCTGCTATACAAAAGCTTATAAGTCTGACTCTGCTACTGCTGCTAAGTCACTTCAGTCGTCTCCGACTCTGTGTGACCCCACAGACGGAAGCTCACCAGGCTCCCCCGTCCCTGGGATTCTCCAGGCAAGAACACTGGAGTGGGTTGCCATTTCCTTCTCCAAAGTCTGACTCAGGTTTTATTTATTTATTTATTGCCTTGGGAGACTGACCTCAGAAAACATTGGGATGATTTGTGTCAGAAAATGTTTCACCTATATTTTCTTCTAGCAATTTGATAGTGTCACCTCTTATGTTTAAGGCTTAATGTGAAACTGTAATTCAAAAAGATACATGCACCCCTACATTCATAGCAGCACTATTCATAATAGCCAAGATGTGAAAACAACTTAAATGTCCATCAACAGAAAAATGGATAAAGAAGATGTACTACATACACATGATGGAATTCTACTCAGCCAACAGTACGTGAACCATGAAATTCCAGATGTTCAAGCTGAATTTCGAAAAGACAGAGGAACCAGAGATCAAATTGCCAACATCCGCTGGATCATCAAAAAAGCAAGACAGTTCTAGAAAAACATCTATTTCTGCCTTATTGACTATGTAAAAGTCTCTGACTGTGTGGATCACAACAAACTGGAAAATTCTGAAAGAGTTAGGAATACCAGACCACCTGACCTGCCTCCTGAGAAATCTGTATGCAGGTCAGGAAGCAACAGTTAGAACTGGACATGGAACAACAGACTAGTTCCAATTAGGAAAAGGAGTACCTCAAGGCTGTATATTGTCACCCTGCTTACTTAACTTATATGCAGAATACATCATGAAAAACATTGGGCTGGATGAAGCACAAGCTGGAATCAGTATTGCTGGGGGAAATATGCAGATGACACTACCCTTATGGCAGAAAGTGAAGAGGAACTCAAAAGCCTCTTGATGAAAGTGAAAGAGGAGAGTGAAAAAGTTGGCTTAAAGCTCAACATTCAGAAAACTAAGATCATGGCATCCGGTCCCATCACTTCATGGGAAATAGGTGGGGAAACAGTGGAAACAGTGACATGGTTTACCTTTTTGGGATCCAAAATCACTGCAGGTAGTGACTGCACCCATGAAATTAAAAAATGCTTGCTCCACCTTGGAAGAAAAGTTATGACCAACCTAGACAGCATATTAAAAAGCAGAGACATTACTTTGCCAACAAAGGTACGCCTCATCAAAGATATGGTTTTTCCAGTGGTCATGAATGGATGTGAAAGTTGTACTATAAAGAAAGCTGAGCACCGAAGAATTGATGCTTTTGAACTGTGGTGTTGGAGAAAACTCTTGAGGGTCCTTGGACTGCAAGGAGATCCAACCAGCCCATCCTAAAGGAGATCAGTCCTTGTGTTCATTGGAAGGACTGATGTTAAAGCTGAAACTCCAATTCTTTGGCTACCTGATGCGAAGAACTGACTCATTGGAAAAGACCCTGATGCTGGGAAAGATTGAGGGCAGGAGGAGAAGGGGATGACAGAGGATGAGATCATTGGATGGCATCACCGACTCAATGGACATGAGTTTGAGTAAACTCCAGGAGTTGGTGATGGACAGGAAAGCCTGGCATGCAGCAATCCATGGGGTCGCAAAAAATCAGATACAACTGAGTGACTGAACTGAACTTGACTGACTCATCCATTAAAAAGAATAAAATTTTGCCATTTCCAACAATATGGATAGACTTACAAGTTATTCAGTTCAGTTCAGTCACTCAGTCGTGTCCGACTCTTTGTAACCCCGTGAACCACAGCAAGCCAGGCCTCCCTGTCCCAGAGTCCACCCAAACTTATGTCCATTGAGTCAGTGATGCCATCCAACCATCTCATTCTCTGTCAACCCCTTCTACTCCTGCAATCAATCTTTCCCAGCATCAGGGTCTTTTCTAATCAGGACAGATTTCCTTTAGGATGGACTGGTTGGATCTCCTTGCAGTCCAAGGGACTCTCAAGAGTTTTCTCCAAGACCACAGTTCAAAATCATCAATTCTTCAGCGCTCAGCTTTCTTTATAGTCCAATTCTCACATCCATACATGATCACTGGAAAAACCATAGCCTTGACTACACAGACCTTTGTTGACAAAGTGATATCTCTGCTTTTTAGTAAGCTGTCTAGGTTGGTCATAACTTCCCTTCCAAGGAGTAAGTGTCTTTTAATTTCATGGCTTAATCTCCATCTGCAGTGATTTAGGAGCCCAGAAAAATAAAGTCAGCCAGTTTCCACTGTTTCCCCATCTATTTTCCATTACGCTAAGTGAAATAAGTGAGACAGAGAAAGACAAATATCATGAGATATCACTTATGTGTAAATCTAAAAATACAGCAAACAAGTGAGTAAAATTTTTTAAAAAACCAATTCACAGATACTGAAAGCAAGATATATTTTTAATTTTTTACAGAGGATTTTAACTAACTTATTATCTTTAATAAATAGGCACATTTAGATTCCTTATGTTAGATGCTGTGATGTATAGGAAATGTGAAGTTTGATTTATTGACTCCCTCCAGTGAAACTACAAACAATTTTGCATGTTTTTCATTCCCTCTACTCTGAACTTCTCACTTCTAAAATTTTTTCTAGGACCTCAAAGAAAGTGAAGGTTGAATACAAAAAGAAAATTTGGAGCAAAGCATTTGTATTGAAGACAACATAGATTTTTATACCATTGTGGAAACTTTCCAGCATATAGCAGTAATGGCTCTTGTGCTAGGAAAATCTGTATGTTATGACAATTTCCCAAAAGATAAATAAAGTGTTTTTATTCAGGGTGTGTTTTTCTAATTCACACAAAGGCAACATATGGACTATTCATGGGTCTGTTTAATAAAATATAAGATATTGTTATTATCATCTAAGTTAAATCTTCTCTTTCAAGATTTATTGTTAACATTTTTCTCAAATTTCACAGCTTCATTAAAAACAATATAAATAAAATGCAGAGGAAATACTGCTTCCAACAAAGATGGAGCAATCTTTCTGCATGAAATAAACAGAAAGCCAGACAAAATAAGACTAGCTTTCAGAACTACTTTCAGACAAGTACATTTTGAGGAATGAGCAGCTTCTGTTAAGTAACCTCTGAAGAGGACTAGCAAACGTGGAAAGCCCTCCAACTGTCTCAGATTCCTGCCTGCAGTGTTTGTATACACGGACAAGCAAGAAAGGAAAACCAAATAGAGCCTCATGGTCTCTGATATGAGCAAACCAGCTTGAGAACTGAGTAAGACTAGGGAAGCTGGAATCAGCAGGGCAGATGACCAGAACAAAGAAAGAAGTGTGAACAGAGAGTGCTTTGGAAAAATGCAGAAAGTTTCTTTAGTTTTCACACAATGTTGATCAGCATTTGCACAGGAAGAAAACTACAAGAGGCCAAGCTAAGAGCCACCAGACATACAAAAGCTGGTAGAATTCATCCCCGGCAGCCCTGCCCTGTAAAATAAGATAAAGGAACTATTTCAGGCAGAAGGAAAGGGGTATCAATGCTCAGATCTTGGTTTTAAAATGAGATTTTTCAATAAAAGGAATGCAGGCTCCTTGGAGAAATGGCTGATTCTGGGATTAGGACACAGAAGAGTTTTGAGTTCTTAATCATCTTGTAGAAGAATTCAGCGGAGAAGGCAATGGCAAGCCACTCCAGTACTCTTGCCTAGAAAATCCCATGGATGGAGGAGCCTGGTAGGCTGCAGTCCATGGGGTTGCTAAGTGTCAGACACGACTGAGCGACTTCACTTTCACTTTTCACTTTCACACATTGGAGAAGGAAATGGCAACCCACTCCAGTGTTCTTGCCTGGAGAATCCCAGGGATGGGGGAGCCTGGTGGGCTTCCGTCTATGGGGTCACACAGAGTCGGACACGACTGAAGTGACACAGCAGCAGCAGAAGAAGAATTCAGTACTTAAAAAATAAAAGAATTTTTTAAAAAGGTGGAGTATCAGAAGAGACAGGAACCCAGAACATCATTCTCTAATATGTGGTTAAGTACATGGTTAACATGGCTTTCCAGATGGCACTAGTGGTAAAGAACCCACCTGCCAATGCAGGAGACATGAGAGCCTCGGATTCAATCCCTGGTTTGGGAAGATTCCCTGAAGGAGGGCATGGCAACCCACTCTAGCATTATTGCTAGAATCCTATGGAGAATCCCATGGACAGAGGAGCCTGGCAGGCTATGGTCCATAGGGTTACAGAGTCAGACACGAGTGAAGTGATTTAGCACACAAGCCTGTAGTTAACATAGCTAATAAAATTATGGGATCTTTTTCCTTGAAAAAAAAAAAAAAGAGAGAATAAATGGAATTCACAGGGGCACAAGAGCTAACCTGAAAAAAAAAACTCAGATTGGAATTAAAACTTGGAATAATTTGTGCAATAAGATAATGTAGAAATGGGTTTTAAGCCAAAATACAAAATAAATAAAAGTCCATACTGATATAAATAAATGAGTAAACAAGTAAATGGAGAAGCAAGACTTCTTTATAGGAATATTGCAAGTAATATAAAATTTTATTTAATTTATTGTCTTCAGACTTTGCACACGTTATATAAAGAACTATGTTCCTCAGGTCCCAATCACAGAGTAGATCATGCTCCATGCTCATGGAGGACTGAGTGATATGTGGATTTTCCAGGCTCCTTACTTACCTAACCTTCATAAAGCCAGGAAGAAAAGAAAGGTTGTCACTTCACTCCCCTGACGGCACCACTAGGGACAATGACAGTTCACCTGAGCCTGCCAGCCTCAGGGTATGAATGAAAACAGAGCAGAGAACAGCAGCGATACATAGTGTTATATGAGAGTCTGCAGACTTACTCCCCTCAGTGAGACTTGAGAGTTTTGAGGGGACTCTTCTTTGCATGAACAGCTTCCTAGAGACAGCTCGTCAAAGCTTCACCATAATTGTACTGCAAGGGTGGCTGAGGAGGTAACACCAAGCCAGCAGACAATAATAATTATGCAATATCTCTCCTGTGAAGGGAGAAGTAGTGGGAAATCTATAAAACCACTGTCAAAAATTTTTGACCATCTATCCTTAAAAGAGGCTCTTGGGAGCTATTGTTCTTAGAAACTATTGCAAAAGAGAGTCTCTAGGGTCCTGAGGAGCTAACAATTGGACAAAAAAGCAATTACTGGTGGCTTTTGCTATTATCCGTAGTGACTATCAGCAATGAGAAACTGCCAAGGAGCACTGGGCACCCTTGCAAATGCTCCCAAAGCATATAGTGTGACCTAGTACATTGCCTGCTCTGTAGCCTCACATAACATCTCAAAGACACCTCAGAGTCATCATGCATGACCTAAAGTCATAGACTACCTTTAAAGTTAGCCACTCTGCCCAATACTGGCTGTCCATCAGTATTTCCTATCTTAACGAATGACAGTGTAAATCAGTAAGTGTCGTAGTCTGATCATTCATATCTCTCAAACTCAATCTACTACCATATCCAATTAGTTTTGTATCCTCAGTCACTCTTAAACCTGTCTATATACCTTCTCTATATCGTCATTACTCTACCCAAATAAATGACCATCAGCTTCTTTCCTGGACTAAAGCTGTATTTTTTCCTAACTGGTTTTCTTGCCATCCCAAACTCTCCACTATAGCCAAAGATTTTAAAAATGTAAATGTAATGATATCACACCTTTCCTAAAACCTGCCAATGTCTTCTCAGTGCTCTTGGAATAGAAACAAAAATGTTACACAATACCTTTCATGTTCCAGACTTTGCTTATGATTCCAGATGGGCTGGTAACAACTCAATATCATTATCATTCCCTTCTTCTAAGAACTTGCCTGGGGTGAAGCCGAGAATCCAATAACTACATTTCCCATAGTCCCTGTCACTCAAGCAAGATCCTGAAGGGAGAAGAAAGGAAAATCCATTGTTCTCCTGAAATTGTGGCAGCAGAGAACATGGGAAGCTGTGAGAGTCTCAGCAACTTCTAGCAAGCTCTAAAAAAGCACATGCTAGTCCACAAATAATAAATGCTGGAGAAGGTGTGAAGAGAAGGGAACCCTCCTACACTGTTGGTGAGAATGTATTAGCAAATACATAGAGAACAGCATGGAGGTTCTTAAAAAAATAAAAATATGGCCCTGTGATCCTACTAGTTGGCATATATTCAAAGAAAAACATGATCTGAAAGGACACATGCACCCCACTGTTCATTGTAGCACTGCTTACAATAGCCAAAACTTGGAAGCAACCTAAATGTCGATCAACAGAGGAAGAGATAAAGAAGATATGGTACATATATACAATGGAATATTACTCAGCCATTAAGAAGAATGGAATAATGTCATTCATAGCAACGTGAATAGACCTAGAGAGTGCCACACTAGTGAAGTAAGTTCAGTTCAGTTCAGTTCAGTCTCTCAGTCGTGTCCGACTCTCCGCGACCCCATGAATCACAGCGTGAAGTAAGTTAGAGAATGAGAAATGTGTATCATTCGTATGTGGAATCTGAAAAAGAAATGATACAAATGAACTTGTTTACAAAACAGAAACAGACTCACAGACTTAGAGAATGAATTTATGGTTATCAGGGGAAGGGTGGGGGATGGGGCAGTTAGGCGGATTGAGATTGCAGTGTACACATTGCCTTATTTAACAACTGTATAGTACAGAGAACTCTGCTCAAAATTATGTGGCAACCTGGATGGGAGGGGAGTTTGGGGGAGAATGAATACACGTATACACAAGACTGAGTCGTTCAGCTGTGTGCCTGAAACTATCACAACATTGTTAATCAGTTGTATCCCAATATAAAATGTTTTTAAAAAGCACATGCATTACTGAAATGCTTGAAAGCAGTTCTGTTTTTCTCCCTGCCTTCAGTGGTGCCTTCCCTGACCTTCGGTAGCAGCTTCCTGACCTTCAGTTGATCCTTGCTCCTCCCTGTTCCTTATACCTTCACCTTTTTCAGTGGTTGCCTACAGCCCTATATTTCAGATCCACAAAAATATAAAGTGATGTCTCTTTTCCTGACCAAATTCTGATTCACACAACTTCTTATCACAGAGGACAAACTTGAAAGATGAGACTCTAAAGTGGGTTTGCAGTTCCAATTAGATTTAAGACGCTCTTGCCCTAATTGCCAGTGGAATACGGTGTCTTTGATTTTCCCCAGAATCAAACCCTGAGACAAAAATGCAAATATGAGTACTTAATTTGAGAGGTGATTGCAGTGATTCCCACTGTTAAGAAGGTGGGGAAATGAGAGAGCGAGAAGGAAGAAAATTTTAAAAGTTAGGACTTTATTTCCACGAGAAGCTAGAGTTCAACAGTGCTACACAAGAGTGCTACAGGAGGCAGGGTATATTGTCACACAGAGGACATGCAGCTGTAGGAGCATGCTGGGGTTTCTATCTCCTAAATGCCCACTCATTTTTGGCTGGATGTTGCATCCAAAAATATTGACTCTCAAGCCTATTTTGCTCATCCTGAATACAAGTTGAGTATGTTCCTGCATCAGGAAGAAAAACAGAGAAGTCCTCAGGCAGAGAGCCACATGTATTCACAGTAAACAGCCTACAGCATATAGTGGAGAATGGAGAGGAAATATGGATGGGGCACAATGTTCCAATGAGACAAGGGTGGTCGCTCACAGTAAGTAAACTTCAGTTGCATGGAGTTGAATGCTTGTACATAGTAAGGCTTTAGAAGGAAGGTAGTAGTTGCAATAGATGTGTCTTTATATAAGTGCACTTGAGAAGCCAGAGAAAGAAACTGACCAGCTCAAGGTTTACATTCTCAGATAAAGAAGATGGAAAAGGAGTACGTCAAGGTTGTATATTGTCACCCTGCTTATTCAACTTATCTGCAGAGTACATCGTAAGGAACGCTGGGCTGGAAGAAGCACAGGCTAGAATCAAGATTGCCGGGAGAAATATCAATAACCTCAGATATGCAGATGACACCACCCTTATGGCAGAAAGTGAAGAGGAACTAAAAAGCCTCTTGATGAAAGTGAAAGAGGAGAGTAAAAAGTTTGACTTGAAGCTCAACATTCAGAAAACAAAGATCATGGCATCTGGTCCCATCACTTCATGGGAAATAGATGGGGAAACAGTGGAAACAGTGGCAGACTTTATTTTGGGGGACTCCAAAATCACTGTGGATGCTGATTGCAGCCATGAAATTAAAAGATGCTTACTCCTTGGAAGGAAAGTTATGACCAACCTAGGTAGCATATTAAAAAGCAGAGACATTACTTTGCCAACCAAGGTCCGTCTAGTCAAGGCTATGGTTTTTCCAGTGGTCATGTATGGATGTGAGAGTTGGACTGTGAAGAAAGCTGATCACGGAAGAATTGATGCTTTTGAACTATGATGCTGGAGAAGACTCTTGAGAGTCCCTTGGACTGCAAGGAGATCCAACCAGTCCATTCTAAAGGAGATCAATCCTGGGTGTTCATTGGAAGGACTGATGCTAAAGCTGAAACTCCAATACTTTGGCCACCTCATGCGACGAGTTGAATCATTGGAAAAGAGTCTAACGCTGGGAGGGATTGGGGGCAGGAGGAGACGGGGACAACAGAGAATGAGATGGCTGGATGGCATCACCAACTCTATGGACATGTGTTTGAGTGAACTCCGGGAGTTGGTGATGGACAGGGAGGCCTGGCGTGCTGTGATTCATGAGGTTGCAAAGAGTCGGACACACCTGAGCGACTGAACTGAACTGAACTGAATGGAATATATATGTAATGGAATACTACTCAGCCATAAAAAAGAACAAAATAAGGGCATTTGCAGCAACATGGATAGACCTAGAGATTATCATACTAAGTGAAGTAAGTCAGACAAACAGAGCCAAATACCATATGATATCACTTACATGTAAAATCTAAAATACGATACAAAATGATCTTATCTAAGAAACAGAAACAGACTCACAGACATAGAAAACAGATTCATGTTGACAAGTAGGGTGGGAGGATGGATTGAGAGTTTGGGATTAAAAGATACAAACTATTGCATATATAACAGATAAACAGTATTGTCCTACTTTACCGTGCAGGGAAATATATTAAATATTCTGTGATAAGCCATAATGGAAAAGAATATGTAAAAGAATGTGTATATATGCATAGGTATAATTGAATCACTTCTCTGTACAGCAGAAATTAGTACAACATTGTAAATCAACTATACTTCAATAAAATAAATTTTAAAATAATAATAAATGTTGAAACATTAAAAAAGGATTTTACATTCTCAGTTTAAGTCACAGAGTAGAGGACCACAGAGGTGATAGGACTTTCTTAAAACGATTCCTTATAATTTAAATTTACCAAGTGATATTTCTAAAAGCTAAAGTCTGATTCTATAAGTGGTTTAATTACAATGGGAATCAAATTACCGTCTATATGGGGTTATGTTACTGTTATGTCATTGATGGAAAAAGGCTGGAACATTAGTAATAGGAATGAGCACATTTCAATGAATCTAACAAGCTTGACCTACCCCCAGATTTCCCTGATTTTTCCTTAACAACAAAAGTAGCATCTCCTCTCCTCTGAGCAAGATTATTGGCCTTGCCTTACTGAAAGTCTATAAAATCACTGTCAGAGTGATTACCATGGAAGGTTACACTGAATCCTTACCACCTCTTACTGTTTCCAGACTCATAGAAATGTGCAAGTGGTGAAATATAGACAATATAATATTTACTATTTTAACCATTTCTTTTTTTTTAACCATTTCAAGTGTCCAGCTCTGTGGCATTAAGTATATTCACATTGTTGTATAACCATCACCACCTTCTATCTTCAGAGCTTTTTCCTCTTCCCCAGCTGAAACTCTGTCCCCAGTAATCGCTAACTCCCCTTCCTGCCAGCTTCTAGCAATCACCATTCTATTCTCTAAAAATCTGGCGATTCTAGGTACCTCATAGTAGTAGAATCGCACAATATTTGTCTTTTTGTAACTGGTTTATTTAACTTCACGTAACTCCATGATGTAGCATATGTCAGAGTTTCTTCTTTAAGACTGGAGAAGAGTCCACTGTGAATATATTCCACATTGTTCTTGTCTATCCAATCATCAACAGGTACTTAGATTTTTTCCACGGTCCAGCTATCGTAAATAATGCTGCTATGAACACTGCTGTACAAATAACTGTTTGAGTCCCTACTTTCCCTACTTTGGAATACCAGTGAGTTTATGAGAATCACCGATGACAATGCTTCAAGCTTGAGTCTTTGATAAAACTTCCCTGGCATTTGGTATCCACATCTTTGGTAGCCAATCCCCGTCTCTTCCATGTTTCATATGCCTTTGTGTGTTTTGAATACATAAAATGGTCTCTGGCCTCTGGGCTGCTGCATTTAACTTTAATGTTCTGTACTCCCTCTCCCTCATTCTCTATGCTATAGCAATAGTTCTTCATGTCTGTTTTGCTAACTGTGTTCCTTCCAACCCCAGGACCTTAGAACCTGCTCCTCTGGTTGCTTGGGTTACTTTTGATAGACTGCCCTTTTCCCCAATTAACATCTCATCTTCCAAATCTCAGCTCAGTGTGATCCTCAGGGGAGCATTTCTCTTCTCAGATATCTTTGAGTACCAAGTCCTCTTTCCTTAGGACACTTAATTTGGTTTCTTATTCTACTTTTATCTGTGTTCTTAATTAACATTTCTATCAGAGATTCTCTGCTCACTTTGTACGTGCTTTGTCACTCAGTTGTGTCTGACTCTTTGCGCCCCCATGAACTGTAGCCTGCCAGCCAAGAATACTGAAGTGGGTTGCCATGCCCTCCTCCAGAGGATCTTCCAAATCCAGGGATCGAACCTGGGTCTCCCATACTGCAGACAGATTCTTTACCATCTGAGTCACCAGGGAATTCCTAGCACCAAATTGCTACACTGGGTAGCAGCTACTTACCATGACTTCAAAGCATTTCGGAAGCCTATTAAAGAACTATGAACTCCAGGGACTTCCCTGGTGGTTTAGTGTTTAAGACTTCATGTTTCCAATGCAGGAGCTTGAGTTCAATCCCTGATGGGGGAACTAAGATCCCACATGTTGCATGGCAGAACCAAAAAAAAAAAATTTAATAAATTTAAAAAAGAACTGTGATGCTATTGATTCCAATTAGATGCTAGTGTTCTCTGGAAGGGGCACTGAGAGATATGGTGGAGCTAAAATCAAGTGGTTCAGGTTGCTGTTTGAGTCAACAGCTGCGAGTATATGTCAGAGCTGAGAACACACTTGCTCATACAGCCAGTAGGAAGAGGAGGTAAGCATAATGGAGATGGGGGCTTACAGTTTGGAATAGCTTGAGGAAGGAGAGTGCTGACTCCCCACTATAAAATTTAGGGACTTCACAGAGACATCAACTCTGCAACACCCAAGGCCATTTGAGCTGGAACTCAACCTTCATAAAGAGTACAGTGGCTGAGAGAAATGGATAAGTGAATTTTTTTTTAACAGATTGTAACCCTCCAGATCTCAAATTGCAGTCTTCAGAGAATCAGAAAGAAAACACACAAGTACCCAGGGATAGAATAAAAACACAAGTACTATACAAATAGGAGCTAAGTTGTTTAAGTATTGTTTAAAAAGGTAGATTGTTGCTTCGGCTTTCCTTATGAAGAACGCACATATTTGTCAGACATCATTTTCCAAACCTGACAAAGAGAGTTTCTGATTTGACATTCTGTCCAATTTAAGCAAGGAAAAAGAAAATATTGCAATATGTTCCTAACTTAATCATATATGTAATTATGTATATGTGGCCTTATACATATGCCTATCCAACCCCAAAGCTTGGGTTTCTACCAAGTCTAAACACTGAAAATCATACACTCTCCAAAACTAAGAACTGATTCACTGGGTTACAATTATGATTTTATATATCTAATCCTGAAGAAAAAGCCCTGTTTACTTATTGAAGATGATTCCTAAAGAACTTCACTGGATCGCCTAAGCTTCTAATTTTTCCCTTCCGATTCAACCAAAGTTCTAACATGCCTAATGCTTTGATGATAGTGAAAGGTAGCCTAAATGATGAATGTAGTCACCATGATGAATTTGCTCACCATCTCTCAAAGGTCTCTTCAGGGAAAATAAGCTCTAATGATACAGTTCAGTCATGATAACCGACCTCCCAGGTATGGCAATTCAAAGCTACTGTAAGGGAGGATTTTCATTCTTGTTTTAATTACTCAAAGTCTATACATTCTAGGTTATGAGTGGAAACTGGAAGAGAAGAACAGCGTAGGCCTGAGAGAAAAGGACACCAATTGCTACAGGTTCCAGGAAGCAATAGTGTAAGAAACAATCGATCAGAGAGAGGCAGAGGCCACAGGTATTGGGAAAGAGGAAAGCCAGAGATATCCAGGAACCCTTAGCACTGCAGACTGGCAGGACATGAAAGAACACCAGCAGGCAAGGGCAAGGGATTGGGAGGTCAAGCAATTATAAGGAATTAAGTGAAGCAAGTAGTTGACAGCCCAGAGCAAGACAGGCAAAAGCACAGATTCTGAAGAGCAGTGGCAACAGGGAAAAAAAAATTGGATTCATGGTAGCTGTCTGTTTACCTCTCTCCCTGGAGAGAGTCATTCCTGAGTGGACCCAGACTGCAGGCTGAAAGTAATGATAACAAAGAACAGCTGGCAGCATAACAAATGTGCACGTGGAGAGCAGATAAAATTCTCTGGCAAGGAGACATTTCCCTGAAAACCAGAGCTTTCTTGTAATGTTATCCTCAAGGTCCATATTAATGGTACACACAACACAAACAAAACCATGTTATAATGAATACTTTCGCGCACACTCCCAGAAACTCAAAACCTCTTTGGAGGGAATTCAAGACTGGCCCAACGCTTGATTCCAGCCTTTTGGATTTCACGTTATGGTATAGTTCCACCCTGTAAATGTGAAATTCTCAATGAAACCATATGCAGTCATATTGCAGTTGTGTACATGACATGAAAGCTGTGCAGCTCTGACACTGTCAACAGAGGGAAAATGAAAATTCCATCTGCCACCTGGCTACGTGGGCTCTCAGACGGAAAGCAAGTGTATATTTGGGATAACACAAAGACTATCTGTATTAGAGACTCCTTTTCACTTTAGTACATTGTTGTGACATAGACATAGTCTCAAATTAAGGCACAGAAATTTGTTTTTCAAAAGGGACTATCCAGAAAACCTCTGGATACTTGATCTACTCTTTGGGGTGGGTAAAAGCTGAAATCCATAATGAAAGAAATGGGAAGTATTATTCTTTCATCTGGTCCCTGGTTTTTTTTTTTTTTTCCCTCCCATTCAACAGCTTGATTAAGTAGTTTCAGTCATGATATATGGATGCACAATGCTGAAAGTATGTTTGACCCTTGTACAGAATCCATTCCACCATTTTTCCATCCCCAGCCTAGCTCAGCTAGGTTCAGGGGGAAGAATAAGATTGGGAAGGAAGGCTGGAAATTTTGGACAAGAATACAAATGAAATTGAGGATGGCTTGATAACCCATTCCACCATTCTTGCCTGAAGAATCCCACGGACAGAGGAACCTGGTGGGCTACAGTCTATGGGATGGCAAAAGAGTCAGACACCACTGAAGCAACATAGCACACAAAAATGAAATCAGGTCATGGTGTCAAGCTGAGATTCCTCAGTCGTAGTCACAACATCTTTATGCTAATATAGGTCTGATTTATTGAAATTAGCCCCATCAGTGTACCTTCATATTGCAAATTCAACATAGGTACTTGTCACTACACCCAAAGTAAGAACACTCTAAAAACTCATTAAACTGATTACATTTGAATAATCAAACAACTTTTATAATGCACAATCCAAACTGTGACTTTACCCCATTCTGTTTGTAGCTGTCAAGACTACTGACAGATGCATGGCTGAGTCCCTTCAATATTCACATCACAACATTGTTAATCAGCTATATCCCAATACAAAATAAAAAGCTAAGGGAAAAAAAAAGATTACTAATGGAACCTCTAAACAGTCACTAAGAATGCATTCCAAAAAGGAATTTCCCAATACTGTTCCTTAGTATCTACTTTGCTCTCAACATTAACCTTAATTCATAAAGATTTTCACATGACAGCTGCTAAATCTTCACAAAAATGCTGTCATGGCCCATGGTTTTATCAAAGGTTTGATCAAATGAGCCACTTTATGCTATAGATTTATCTATGGCAGATTATCTTAAAGGACAAAAGTCAAGTACTTAGAGAATATAACTTAAGAGAAACACCTAGAAAAAATGTTTTTCCTTGAGATAATTCTATTTTTAGGTTGAGTATTCTCTTAAGTTGTACACCAGAGAACTATCTCTGAGATATAGGTCAAGTTAGACATTTTCCACACAGCATCAGCAGGGAGCACAGTCGGTGGAGGTTTTGCAGACTCCAGTGGACTCACATGCTATTTGGAAAAACCGAGTAGCGCCCTGGTTGCCCAGTGCAGCTGTGGTTGCCATAGGGATGGACTCCTGTGAGTATTCCATCTGCTACAAGAAGGACAGCTTGGAAACCCCTCATAGGTCTTAAGAAGAAATGAAGCAAACAAATGATTCATCTGGTTAGGAAGGCTGGTTTTGTCTAAGGAGCTATTTCAGCAGATTTCAAGCATATGCGTACCACGAATCTTTAGTCAAACCAGAAAAATCTTCAATTTTAAAATGAGTTGCAAAAATGATCCAAATTTCAGTCAATTTCTTTGAAAATGTACATGTTCCTCAAGCACACCGTGTTGCAACCTTTTTGTGTTAAATTTAGCAATTGCACTTTTATTTAAGTGTTTAAGCCACATTTTCCAGAACAATTAATATTAGCTTCTAAACAAAATGAAGGGCTCATTGAACAGGCTCATTTAGAACACAGCAAAAACAGACTTATGTGAGAAGTCCATATGGAATGTGGGGGTCTCGCCCATGCTGAAAAATGTTAACTCAAAGTTGTCTGAAAGTATATTTTCAGCATTGTCCCTCATTAATAAGCAGAACAAATGATATAAAACTTGGGCCAGTGCTCATACTATTTTTAAGCACATACACCCATGCAAACTTGCAGAATTAAATAAGGTCCAGTATAACGCATTTTGAAAAATTACAGAAGTTCCTGTTTTTTAACTTCTTGAGAAGAAACCAAATATTCTAAAGGGAAATTGGGTTGTCAGACACTGATATTTCAGAGAACATGAAATATTTGAAGATGTGAATGAAAATGCCACCACTGTACATTTCTCTGACCTAATAAAATGAGGTTTTTATAATTGTGTGGTGGTGGAAATATAATAACCCCTGACTCAGGTAGATTTCATTTAATATAAATGTGTAATTACCTGATATGGCTAATGTAGTAGGACCATGTCTAGATAAACTGGATCCTCAAAAAGTTTCCTCTGGAAAAGTATAACCGAGTAAAATATGTTCCTTTAGAAGTTGTCCCCTGAATAGCTTAACCATTCAAATATATCAGCCAAAAATTAGATGTTGTTTCAGAGTTCTTTTTACTGAAAATGATACCTCCACAGGCCACCTCACCAAGCTGACCCTGAGCAAATGATCCTACTTTCCTAGAGGGCAGAGAACTTAGATTCAGAGACTCACAGGAGAGGCAGAAGGGATATACATTTCTGCTCAATCATAGAAAAGAAAAAGCTGGAAGCCAGTTATGTGCTCAGTATGCTGTCGTATCCAACTCTTTTGCGACACCATGGACTGTCGCAAAAACCAGATCCGCAGGTTCCTCGGTCCATAGAATTAGACAGGCAAGAATATTGGAGTGAGTTGCCCTTTCCTATTTCATGGGATCTTCCCGAACCAAGGACCGAACTCGCGTCTTTTGTGTCTCTTGCATTGACAGGCAGATTCTTTACCACTGCACCACCTGGGAAGACAGTCAAGTTTTCATATAAAACTGATAACACATTCAGATATGACCTCACTAATCCCTAACTCAGGGTCTTCAGGTGGCCTTGCTTTCTGAAGCGCTCCTAAGGGTCTGTCCTTGGCATGACTTGAATGCCCGTATCTTCACAACTCTCCACCGGCATCAAATTTAGACGCCATCCTCACTTCCTCACGACCTTCCCATGTTATCTAAGATGTTAATGACTAAAAATGAATTCGTGTGGCATCCTCCCACATGATGCTTTTAAAGATTTTAACATAGGTGTTGCTTTCGTGTCCTGCTGCTGCTGCTGCTGCTAAGTCACTTCAGTCGTGTCCAACTCTGTGCGACCCCATAGACGGCAGCCCACCAGGCTCCGAGGACCGTCCCTGGGATTCTCCAGGCAAGAACACTAGAGTAGGTTGCCATTTCCTTCTCCAATGTGTGAAAGTGAAAAGTGAAAGTGAGGTCATTCAGTCGTGTCCGACTGAGTGACCCCATGGACTGCAGCCTACCAGGCTCCTCCATCCATGGGATTTTCTAAGCAAGAGTACTGGAGTGGCTTGCCATTGCTTTCTCTGCTTTCATGTCCTACTAAGTAGCAAATGATATATTTAAAACATCATGTAGAAGGGACTGAGATACATTGGAACCAGGCAAGGGAGTGAGGGAGCTTTTCAATCCCTCTGATTCTGCCACATGCCAAATACTCTATTCTACTTAAATGTAGGACAAGAACTTTGCTTACCTTGCACATTGTGTAATAAAAATATCAAAACCAATAATTTATGCACTGATATAATTTTTCAATCATTAAATGAATATTCTCCAAGCACATAATATATACACAATTTACATTATATATGTATTTTATTAATGCTCTGAAAATTCATGATCCACTCATGACTAAAGGGAGTTCACTCAGTTTAATGGGGAAGAAAATCATAAAGACAAGGCTTAGGATAACCAGGGACTAGCCAAAGATGGCCAAGTCATTGGCTTGACAGTTTTATAAATATGAAGGTATGGGTTAGTCACTCAGTTGTGTCTGACTCTTTGCGACCCCATGGACTGTAGCCTGCCAGTCTCCTCTAACCATGAAATTCTCCAGGTGAGAATACTGGACCGGGTTGCCATTTCCTTCTCTAGGGAATCTTCCAAATCCAGGGATCAAGCCAGATCTCCTGCACTGTAGGCAGATTCTTTACCCTCTGAGCCACCATATATGAAAGGGAGGGATGAAAGGAAGACAAGGGAGACTCAACTCCAAAGCAAATAGTGAAGAAACCAATTTTTGTAGGATTTTATTTTAAACAATTAAGCCTGACCATCTTAAAAAAAGGGGGGAGGGGTCAAAACAACATCAGTGAAACACTTCAGTAGAGATTTGACAAAACAAAGCAGAGTGAGCAAAGATTTGGGTCTATCAGGATTCTAGAAGCAAGGTCCAAGGTAACCAAGTGTAAATACAATCTTCCTCGGACCCTGACCCCTCCACGCCTCCTCCTCCCCCTCCTTTCTTCCTTTCCTTTCCTTCTTCTCTGTCTTCTCCTCCTTCTCTTTCTCCCCTTCCCTGTTCTTCTCTCCCTCTCTCCATCTCTGTCTCCTTTCCTGCCTTCTTCCTCTTTCATTCAACAAATATATTCCTCGTGCACACAGTTCTAGATACTAGGACCCAACATTGAACCCAACAGCCAAATTTCCATTTCTCCACAGTTATATTCTAGGCGGAGGAAGATAGACAATTAACCACATACTCTGTGCTGATAAGTGCTATGAAGATCGTTGGCCTGTGTAAGGGAAAGACATTGGTAGAAGCAGAACTTTCTTAAATACCTTGATCAGAGACGACCTCTCCAATGAAGGGATATTCGAAGGAAAGAAAAGGAACTGAACCATAATGGTATCTGTGTGAAGCATCCAGAATGCAGAGGGAATGAACGGTACATTCAGAGATGAGAAGCAAGCACCTTTGGTTGTTTGAAGAAGAGCCAGGAGTCATTGTACCTGCAGCATAGTGAGCAAGGAAGTGGTGACCAGGGATGAAGGAATACAGGTCACTGGGGGCCATATTGGGAATTGTTTCTAGGCCAGTGTGAGGATTTTTCTTTTTAATGAGTAAAGTAAGAGCTGTGAGCAGAAAAAAATGGGGTACTGACTTCCATTTTTAAGGGAACTTAAAAAATTTTAGCTAATATTATTGAATCTCTAGAACTGGACATGGAACAACAGACTGGTTCCAAATAGGAAAAGGAGCACATCAAGGCTGTATATTGTCACCTGCTTATTTAACTTATATGCAGACTACCTCATGAGAAATGCTGGGCTGGAAGAAGCACAAGCTGGAATCAAGATTGCCAGGAGAAATGTCAATAACCTCAGATATGCAGATGAACCCACCCTTATGGCAGAAAATGAAGAGGAACTAAAGAGCCTCTCGATGAAAGTGAAAGAGGAGCGTGAAAAAGCTGGCTTAAAGCTCAACATTCAGAAAACAAAGATCATGGCATCTGGTCCCATCACTTCATGGGAAATAGATGGGGAAACAGTGGAAACAGTGTCAGACTTTATTTTTGCGGGCTCCAAAATCACTGCAGATGGTGATTGCAACCATGAAATTAAAAGATGCTTACTCCTTGGAAGGAAAGTTATGACCAACCTAGATAGCATATTAAAAAGCAGAGACATTACTTTGCCAACCAAGGTCCGTCTAGTCAAAGCTATGGTTTTTCCAGTGGTCATGTATGGATGTGAGAGTTGGACTGAGAAGAAAGCTGAGCACCAAAGAATTGATGCTTTTGAACTGTGGTGTTGGAGAAGACTCTTGAGAGTCCCTTGGACTGCAAGGAGATCCAACCAGTCCATTCTAAAGGAGATCAGTCCTGGGTGTTCATTGGAGGGACTGACGCTGAAGCTGAAACTCCAATACTTTGGCCACCTCATGCGAAGAGTTGACTCATTGGAAAAGAATCTGATGCTGGGAGGGATTGGGGGCAGGAGGAGAAGGGGACAACAGAGGATGAGATGGCTAGATGGCATCACTGACTCGGTAGATATGAGTTTTAGTGAACTCTGGGAGTTGGTGATGGACAGAGAGGCCTGGCATGCTGTGATTCCTGGGGCCACAAAGAGTCGGACATGACTAAGCGACTGAACTGAATTGAAATACCTTTATCTAAAATCTCATAGAAAAATATCAATTAAAATAATTACTTTGTGGAAATAGACGTGAAAGTGATAGTAAGAAATGTCACAATATGCACACATGAAAAGATTCCAAAGAAATTATTTTTAAAAAATTAAGACCTAGACCTTAATTAACAGCCAAACACAAACCAGTTCAGGGTCTTTGATGTTGCAAGGACTCAACAAGAGGGAAGCTATGGATCTCCTAGTCTAACACTCCCAGTCCATTGAGGAGTTAGTGCAGTCCTTGAGAAGTGTACTGCTTCTTTGGTGACACAAACAGGAAAGACATAACCCCAGATAAGCTCTCCAAACCTCTCCTCTCCACTTTGTTTCTCATTCCAGAAAGTAAGGTTATTCTTTGCATATTGTGAACACATAGGTTTGAAAGTATACGGTAGATACAAATTAACTCGAAAGCCAAAGTAAATAATGTTTTTGCAGAATATCAAGTAGGACCTTAAATTCTTCTATTAGAACCCAGATATTATACAGATTTGTTTGCCTGTTTATTTAAACAGAATCAATCAATGGAAGTTTGCAAACTAGGGCTTTGACTCCTTAGCCTCTCCTGTCAACTTTGAATTATTAATTAATAGCTAGTGCCTTTTTTTTTTGCAGAGATGGTGTTCATGAATCTCTGTGTAGAAAAACCAATAGGGAAAGGCAAGCAAGAGTTTGCCAAAGACCATGTCAAAACTGAGAAAAAAGAAAGAAAAGAGAAATCAACAGTAAAACTTGATATTTGTATTACTTTATTGATTTTAAATTAATGAAAACAAATTATGGGAAGAGCATTATTTTATTTATTTACATTTAAAAGATAAAAGAAAAAATTGACTTATTGACATGCAATATTTTAAAAACCTATTTAAGAGATCAATATTTAGAAAAGTTTATTTAAAATCAGATTTTAGCAAATCACCAACTAAATCATAACAAATAAGCACAACTTTGTAAGTTTTTTCGGTAAGGCAAAATGTACATTATGGATAAAAGATTAATTGTGACAATAAGCTATTATTTTTTTCCCTAAATGGCTGCTCAGCATCCAAGCACAGGACAACATAATGTCTGTCATAGTACCATCTAGTAATGGCTATCAGCCCAAATTTCAAAGTTACATTCAAGATTTTATTTGTTCTTATGATTAGACATGACAAAGAGTTCACAGCCTTCAAGATATTGAAGTTGGTCTTCCAAATATTTTAAAACAGTTAATTTTCTTGAAACACAGATATAATAATAGTCATCAAAATTTGCATATTTTAAGCTCATAATGATGCCAGGAGTCTATTCTTTCTACCTGCTAATTTTTTTTTACTAATTGTGAAGATGAAAATATAATTATAAATATTCTAACACCAATTACATAGTATTATGTATTTATTACTCATTTATGTACTGATGTATTGTGCATTTACTATATGAATTTTGTGTATGTACTATGTATTCTGTTTGTACTGAAGTGGAGTCACTCAGTTATGTCTGACTCTTTGTGACCCCATGGACTATACGGTCCATGGAATTCTCCAGGCCAGAATACTGGAGAAAATAGCCTTTCCCTTCTCCAGGGTATCTTCCCAACCCAGGGATGGAACCCAGGTCTCCTGCATTGCAGGCGGATTCTTTACCAGCTGAGCCACAGGGGAACTCCTGTGTGTACTAATTACATAGCTTTTCATATTTTCCAAGGTTGGGGGGGAATTCATTGTTTGTGGATCAAGGACTTACTCAACTACAATATGGTGTTTCAGGGATGAAGACCTCAAGCATTCTAGATTTTCTAGTAAACATTAGTGTAACTCTAAAATTGCACGGCATGAGCATTTAATAACTTTCAATCCTTAGTCTTGTATTATTTTAATGTGTGTAGCTTACCTATGTGAGTAAAGAAAGGAAGCAATTTACAGAGATCATAATTAGAAAAGAGAATGTAATATCATTTTTGTATCATTAAGGTTTCAATCTCATGGCCTCAACTGAGTATTTTTATGCTATGATTATTACTATTATTACACTACTGTTACTGTATTAAATAAATTTGGATGGCTTATTACAGGTGTTAAAGCACTTTCATGCGTGTATTCTCTCACTTGATCTTTAAAACAAGCAGTTGGAGTATATTTTATTATCTCCATTTTAAACACAAAGTTATTGAAGTTGAATGAGTAACTCGTACAGTGAGGATTCAGAGTGAAGTTAATACAGCTGTTCTTTGTGGGGTTGTTTGATGGGAGCTTTGTGATGGCTGTAATAGATGTGGGAGTGCAGATGTATTATCCACAGCACCTATATTTAAATAATTTATAATATAGTTGGGAATGAAGCACAAAAATTCCATCTGACAGATAAAGCATATACTCAATTAACTCATCCATTTAAGTTCTTAGCAATAAGCAATAATAGAAAAATTGAAGAATGCAAGCTGAACGTGAAAGTCAAGCATTTTCCTACATGCCAACAATAGGCTATTGGAATGTGAAACTGAAAACACAATATAATACCACAAAAAATGAAATATTTAGGTATAAATCTAACCAAAAATATATAGGATCTATGTGTGGAAAACTATAAGACTGATGAAAGAAATCAAAAAATGTTGGTGGGGGAGAGTTCCAGAGAAGGCACACCTTAAGAAATCTGCCAAATAGAGAAGAAAAATTTTTAAAATATTACTCAATCATAGAAAGAAATGATGTTTTACCATTTACAGAGACATGAATAGATCTAGATGCTGTCATACAGAATGAAGTAAGCCAGAAGGAGAAAAACAAATATCGTATATTAACACACATATATATGTGTGTGTGAACTGTGGTGTTGGATAAAACTCTTGAGAGTACCTTGGACAGCAAGGAAATCCAACCAGTCCATCCTAATAGAAATCAGTCCTGAATATTCATTGGAAGGACTGATGCTGAAGCTATTGCTCCAATATTTAGCCACCTGATGCGAAGAACTGACTCATTTGAAAACACCCTGATGCTGGGAAAGATTGAAGGCAGGAGAAGGGGACGACAGAGGATGAGATGGTTGGATGGCATCACCGACTCTATGGACATGAGTTTGAGCAAGTTCTGGGAGCTGGTGATGGACAGGGAAGCCTGGTATGCTGCAGCCCATGGGGTTGCTAAGAGTTGGACACGACTGAGTGACTGAACTGAACATGTTTATATGGAATCTAGAAAATGGTTTAGATGATCTTATTTACAAAACACAAATAGAGACACCGATGCAGAAAACAAAGATACCACAGGGGAATGGGGGAATAAATTGGGAGATTGGGATTGACATACATACTCTACTAGTACTATGTACAAAATATCAATAGATAACTAATGAGAACCTACTGTATAGCACAAGGACCCCTACTCAGTGCTCTGTGGTGACCTAAATGGGAAGGAAAACCTGAAAAGAAGGATATATGTAAACACAGAGCTGATTCACTTTGCTGTGCAGCAGAAATTAAAACATTGTATGCTATACTATATTTATATATATAAATATATATACTATATTTATTGGAGCAACTATACTCCAATAAAAATTAATTATAAAAATAAACAAAAAGAAAATTACAAGTACGGGAAAGGGTGAAACTGACAAGTGGCCAGAACAACCTATGAGAGCAATCTAAGTTGTATCATTGTAAACACACTCCCATCCTGACACACACACATTTACTAGTTTGTCCACCTGGAGAGGAGGGCATTGTTTCTGAGGTTCGTTGGCTGACAGATGGATTACTGAAGAAAATATACCCATGGAATCATAGCATAGACAGCTGTGATTGTTATATGCTCTCCAGTGAGGGGCAGGGATGGGGAGCTGTTCACTTAAACACAGAAACTACTCAAACATATTCAGATCCTCAAAGCTTTACATTGCATGCATTTTTGGGTAAGGGAGAGCACATTTTGGATTACTTTCGGTTTAGCAAGATCAAGGAATAGCATGTTCAAATTATCTTTAAAAGAAGAGGTTCTTGTTAGAGAGAGGTTAATAGGAAAACACTTCAAAAATGATGAACAAAGCTGAGTATCAGGATGAGGTAGATATTTTTCACAGAAAGATAACTATCAATGGAATAATGAGAATTCATGCATAATCAAAAGCTAACAAAGAGAGATTAAAAAACATTTTAATGTGTTTCACAATCCAATTTTTAGAGGTAGAAAACTGTATTCAATACTATGCTATTGAAAGATAGCATTTTTCCTTTCAATAAATAATTGTATGGGTTTCCCTGTTGGCTCAAACGGTAAAGAATCTGCCTGCAATACAGGAGATCTGGGTTCATCCCCTGAGTCAGGAAGATTGTCTGGAGAGGGAAATGCCTATCCACTTCAGTATTCTTGCCTGGAGAATTCCCCAGACAGAGGAGTCTAGTAGGCTACAGTCCATGGGTTGTACTTGGCAAGCCAGTAGATTTGTCAGTGCCAGAAGTTATTATTGTTTTCACTAATAAAAAGGACACAGGAGAAATTCAACCACAGAGGGAAAAGAAAAACAAACATAAAACATGACCCTACTCATCATGCTACCTTTTCTAAAATATGAATTATTTGTGAATTATGGCAATGATAGTTTATATCAACTCAGTGATTGTTTCCATTTTGGTTTTCTTTAGGAAACTGTCTCTTCCCTCATCCCATGTGGTTCTAATAATATGAAATAAAGTGTCCACTCATCCCCCTAGACAGAGCTGAGCGTATTACCCAAGTCCTGTCAAGCATAGTGCTATATCTCCCTGTCAACAGTAATTGGCTCAAGATATGGGTGTATACCACAACCAGGACCAATCAGAGACTGTTATTCTATTTATTGACCCTAAGAAATAAAGAGTTTTTCTTCCTTTACAAGGTCTCACCTTGTACAGATACAGTTTTGAGGGTCTCCACAATTCTCTTTCCTGCAGCACGAGAGAATGAAGTTAACCAGAAAAGAGCAAATCTAGAGATGAAAAGAAAAAGATACTGGGTAATGTTATTTCGATTCAACTACTGGATCAATTACACATAGACTTCCTGTCTTTATGGGGCAAAGTCTATGAGTTTGGATATTTTTTAAAATATTTTTTGTGTTTTGTTTTGACTTAAGCAGAAGTTTGGTTTGAGTTTCTGTCGGTGACAGCAAAAATTGTCCTGATCAAAAAATAGTTTTCCTTGAAAGTATGAGTTTTAAATGAATATTGATATAGCAAGATATTAACAGAGTTACTATCAGAGAAAATTATAAAATAAACTCAGGGCAGGTTTGGTATAGCTATAGCATCATTAGGGTCTACATCTATTCTAATGGGTCAATAACAATGCTCAACCAATTATTGAATTGTTTAGATGTCTTCTCTGAATATAAACTTGAAGATAGAACAGAAAGACTTTATATGTAAAAGTTATAATGTTTTGTAAACTATAAAATGCTATAGGAATATTAAGTGTTGATGATTCCTTCAGATAATCAATAGGACTTAGACTTCATTCTCTGACAGTTTGATAAGGAAATGCATCTCCAAGAAGATGCAAGTTTCTCTGACACAATCTCAGTTATTTCAGTCCATCAGCCAGGTTAGTGGGTTCCTGATGCTCTTGCAAGTCAGATAATGACAAGCAGAAAGTCACATTAATCCAAAATAAAAGTATTGATAGCTTGTAGCCAAAGCAGCCTGATGAATTCTTCTATGTTCTGCTCTTTGAAACATACTCCAAAATGTATTATTGTCCAGTTCATAACTGGGAAATTAACATTTCCCATGAAGTCAGGTACTAACCTCATGATTTTTAGTGAACTATTCATTGAGGTCACACCTTTCTCTTTCTGAAATAAGTATGCTATTAGCATGTTTATTTTATCATATTTTTTATCTTTGTAATACTACCAACTTTTTTTCTAATGATTTCTATGCATAATTTTTATACATTCATGTATGTGTAATCTTTATATTCTTAAACTATAAGGTAAAGTCAACTCCTCTTTTTTCTTAGTCTAGCATACATACTATCTCACTATCCCAACCAAATGATCATTTTAAACTAAAACCTTTGTATTTAACCTTTATATTTTATTTGTGCCTTACATTTACTTCTGAATATATCCTTCTTTTTGAAGGTTTTTACATCACACTTTGACCCTATTTTTACATTTTTGTAATTTCTAATATGAAGTCAGCAATTCAATCTACTTACAAATTGAAATATACACCTAGATTTTGATGATTTACACAGGATAAAAATAATTTAAATCTTTCTCATGAAGTTACCATTATGTTTTCTAGCATCCTAACTTCTTTTTAAATGAAATATGATATAGTTTTCTAATTCTTTGTTCATGAAGATAAATGCCATTTTTAAAGGATTCAATGTATTTTCTTCCACAACCCCTATACAGCTGTAAATCTATTTATTCTATGTATTTGCTTCTTTAGGGATCCTTCTGGTTAACTTGGAAGACAGACAATAATACCACCTGAGCCCTGTCCCATCAATGGTCAATAGTCAGCTGTGTTTTCAAGCACAAAGAAACTAAAAAATCAAACCTATAGCCTTCAATGTTGTGTCTGTAACACCTGATGTTAAGATACTGAACAAAAGCCCACAGCATCATACATAAAAGGAAAATCAAATAAAATGAAGAAAAGAGTTCCTAAAGTTTCTTTTTATGTTGGGACAGCATAATGATACCAGATCGCAGATACTCTGGCAGGAGTTCAGATTATTAAAAATATGTGGAAGAAAGACTGTGGCGGACCTTTGTATGTGAATTTATGTTTTGCCCACACCTGCAAGCAATGGAGTCGAGGTCTCTTCCCAGTGCAGTTCTTGCTGTCTCCCTGCTGAGACAGAAAGCAAAAATTGAACCACGGGTGATTTATATCCTGGACCTTCCAGTCGAAGCTACCCCATGCTACCTTAAGTCAAACAGCAGAAAAAAAAAAAAAAAGAGGTTTCTAATGTTAGACACACTGAGGTTAGTCTATACAATATTGAAACAATTGATAAAGTGAAACATTTGCTCAACTTAGTTGTTTTGTAAAGGAAGCAGTTGCATAGGGACCCCTGTTACAGCACATATCATGTTTATGCGTCTGCTTCCATCACTAAACTACCATTTTTAAGAAAAGGCTTTTGTATAACATTTAGTCCTACTGCCAAAATTCCTGGCAGGGAGGCTGGTTGATGGTAAGTATTCTACAATTCATTATTGGATAAATGGATGAATGAATGAGTGACTGAAACATTGCTTTCATGCACCTTACTGTTAGTTTAAACTAAATTTTGTCCTTATTTTCATGCTTAGTGTCAGTCAAGAATTTTAACATGGCAGTCTGCCCAGAGACCAATATGCTAATGAACTGAGAGTCTAGGTAACCATTTTTAAGTGATTCAGAATGTGAATGCCATAATGGCAAAAAAAAAAAAAAAAAAAATTAAGCCACGTCAAGCATAAGAATAAAGGATGTACCATTTTTTCATTAGCCATGAAGGAAAAGAGAAGGGAAAGCATTAAAGGGCTCATCTTCAAACAAATCAAATATGAGACGCTTGCAAGGGATCTGTTTAAAAAAGAAACTGTCTTCTCTGACCTTTGCAACATCCATGAAAGATAATACACTCCAAGTATCAGAAAGATTAAAGGTCTGTTTACTAAGAATTAAAACTAGTAACAGAGCACAATTTTACTTTCAAACTTCATTTTGTAAAAAGATCATTTCAGTCTGACTTATGAAACGTTGGATTAGAGAATACTGTATCTGTCTCTGACTAGCATGGAGGTCACACAATGCAAAGGCTAACACCATATAAAAATGGCATATTTTAGAGGGAAGAGAACTTTTAAAAGATAATCAACAAGCCTGACCTTTAGAAACACTCATTCATTTTTCACAGTTTAAAAGCACTGATGTGTGCTTACTTCTTTCGCTCAGAACCTTTCTGATAACTAGAAGAGAGCACTTCCTGTCCCAATACTAATAGGTTTTATTTTATATCTCTGCCTGTTAATTCACACACATGCACCCACAAACTACCAAGGAATGAAATATTTTAATTCTCTAAATGCAAAAGGATAGGAAGATTTCTTTCTTCTTCAAATCAAAATTCCTTTAAAAAGTAGACTACTCCTGTCAATTCAATCTTCATGTTCTCCATAATTCATTCATCAATAAATACTTGTTTTGGACTTGATCTGTGTCAGAAATTGTTGTCTGTGCTGGAAAATCAACAGTAAGCATAACAGACAAAAGTCTTTAGACATAAGTGAAGGGGTTAGACAGCAAACATCATAAATGAGCAAAGCATCTTGTACATCGCTTCCATGGATGGAAAGATAAATCACGGTAAGCATATTGGAGCTCTAGTAAGGGAGTAGCTTTGAATAAAATGCTTCTAAGGTGAACAAAGACTTGACGAAGGTGAAGGATTTAGCTAAAGGGGTAGTAGAACGCTCTAGACAGAAAAGCCAGTGCAAAGCCATTAAGGTGGAGTGTGTCCTTTGAGTTTGAAAAATAACAACAGGACACCAGTATGGCTGGAGGACCTAAGGTCAGAGAGGGAAAGAAGGCACCAGAAGATAGACAGTCTTGTAGGCTACTATAAGGACACTGATTTTACAAGATTTTAGACAGAGGAATGAGAAGATCTAGCTCAGTACTTTAAAAATTTTGTCTTAATGTTTCAGGTAACACTTAAGAAATATCAAACCACCCTAAACGTAATGGCTTAAATCAGTAACCACTTCTTCAGGTCACAATTAGGAGGGTCAGCAATTTGAGCACGATGGAATTGAGTTGGTCTTCCTAGGTGGCGCTGGTGGTAGAGAATCTGCCTGCCAATGCAGGAGACGTTAAGAGATGCAGGTTTGATCCCTCAATCGAGAAGATCCCTTGGAGAAGGGAGTGGCAACCCACTCCAGTATTCTTGCCTGGAGAATCCCATGGACAGAGGAGCCTGGTGGACAGCAGTCCATGGCGTCGCCAAGAGTCAGACATGATTGAAACAACTGAGCAGGCACACACAACCGCACAGAGCTGAGCCAGTCTGTGCTCCCACTGTCTCTGGTTCATCGGTGTGTGTGTGGTCAGCTGCTGATCAGGTATGTGACTGGCTTCTGGAGGTCATGCAGTTGTCCTTTCACAGATAAAAGATCTGCATTGCTTTCTGAAAGCCTGACCTACCCAGTCCTACTCCCTGTAGCTTTATCTTTCACGAGCATCACTCCAGAATCTGCCCCTCTCATTCTCAGCTCTGTCTCAGCTTCTGCCTCCAAAGAAGTCAGACTGATACCCTAGCTCATCACCAAAACACTCATACAAGCATGATAATTTAAACAAATCATCTGTAGTATTATTGCTAACTTTCAATCAAGAAATAGCACATTTATATTAAATATCATTTTATAAGAGCTTCCCAGGTGGTGCAGCAGTAAAGAACAGGCCTGTCAATGCAGGAGACACACGAGAAGCTAACGCGAGCCTTGGATTGGGGAAATCTCCTAGAGGACGGATTGGCAACCCACTCCAGTGTTCTTGCCTGGAGAATCACCATGAACCGAAGAGCCTGGCGGGCTGCAATCCATGGGGTCACAAAGAATCGGACATGACTGAGTGACTAAGAACAGCATACAGCATTTATCTATCTCTATTTCTATTCTTCTTCTTGGACCATAAATATTAGGGATAAGCCAGGCTAGGAGAGAGATGTGGTGGCCATATTAACAAACATTACATCACAAAGAGAACTCAAGTACTCCCCAAAGTCTGTAAAATAGTGTCATATTTTACAGATTGTTTACATGCTATCAGCCACACTCCACACATAGAAAATACTTAGACTACCAATCACATCAGAAATAACTTTTTGTGATGCTCCAGGCAAAGAAAGATCCATAGGGGATTGATTCAGAGATGACTCATTCTATTAATGAATCTGAATTTAGTGGGAAATTAATTTGTGCCTTCCACTACGACAGGTGCTGTGAGCATGCCAAAGATGTATGAATCAGCATTTAGACCCCAAAATGGCTTTTAGTCTGGCTGAAAAGAGAAGATTCTGAAAAGTCAGGGAAGTTGTGAATGACCCAGGAGAGAGGTGAGAATGCAGCCCTGAGTGTCAAACAAACTACATGTGCAAATTCAGCTTCTGAACCCCAGTAAGCCCTGGGCATAACTCAGCACAATGCATCATATAATCAGATATGATGTCACGCTTACTGACTTTGGAACCCCTCCAAATAGTGCCCTCTCCTTTTCCAAATCTAACATGCAGCTCCGCCCTTAGTCTTAGGAGAAGTCAGCTTCAGACAGCATGAGGGAAGCCTTCCTTCAGTCACCCTGACATTAGTCTCCATATTAATCATCTCGGGAATGAAAAGGAATTTGTCTGCACAGAGGACTTGAGCCCTTTACAGGAAAGCTTGTAGGTAATGGCATATTTTTGCTGACTGCAGTAGTAATTTATTTTTTTTCAGATATGAGCTTTTAGTTATCTCACAGTTCAGTTCAGTTCAGTTGCTCAGTTGTGTCCGACTCTTTGCGAGCACGGGAATTACAGCACATCCAGGCCTCCCTGTCCATCACCAACTCCCGGAGTTCACTCAAACTCATGTCCATCGATTCGGTGATGCCATCCAGCCATCTCATTCTCTGTCGTCCCCGTCTCCTCCCGCCCCCAATCCCTCCCAGCATCAGAGTCTTTTCCAGTGAGTCAACTCGTCACATGAGGTGGCCAAAGTATTGCAGTTTCAGCTTTAGCATCAGTCCTTCCAATGAACACCCAGGATTGATCTCCTTTAGAATGGACTGGTTGGATCTCCTTGCAGTCCAAGGGACTCTCAAGAATCTTCTCCAGCACCACAGTTCAAAAGCATCAATTCTTCGGCGATCAGCTTTCTTCACAGTCCAACTCTCACATTCATACATGACCACTAGAAAAACCATAGCCTTGACTAGACGGACCTTGGTTGGCAAAGTAATGTCTCTGCTTTTTAATATGCTATCTAGGTTGGTCATAACTTTCCTTCCAAGGAGTAAGCGTCTTTTAATTTCATGGCTGCAATCAGCATCCGCAGTGTTTTGGAGCCCAAAAAAATAAAGTCTGACACTGTTTCCACTGTTTCCCCATCTATTTCCCATGAAGTGATGGGACCAGATGCCATGATCTTTGTTTTCTGAATGTTGAGCTTCAAGCCAACTTTTTCACTCTCCTCTTTCACTTTCATCAAGAGGCTTTTGAGTTCCTCTTCACTTTCTGCCATAAGGGTGGTGTCATCTGCTTATCTGAGGTGATTGATATTTCTCCCAGCAATCTTGATTCCAGCTTGTGCTTCTTCCAGCCCAGCGTTCCTCCTGATGTACTCTGCATATAAGTTAAATAAGCAGGGTGACAATATACAACCTTGACATACTCCTTTTCCTATTTGGAACCAGTCTGTTGTTCCATGTCCATTTCTAACTGTAGCTTCCTGACCTGCATACAGGTTTCTCAAGAGGCAGGTCAGATGGTCTGGTATTCCCATCTCTTTCAGAATGTTCCACAGTTTATTGTGATCCACACAGTCAAAGGCTTTGGCATAGTCAATTAAGCAGAAATAGATGTGTTTTGGAACTCTCTTGCTTTCTCCATGATCCAGCGGATGTTGGCAATTTGATCTCTGGGCCTTTGCCTTTTCTAAAACCTGCTTGAACATCTGGGAGTTCACGGTTCACATATTGCTGAAGCCTGGCTTGGAGAATTTTGAGCATGACTTTACTAGCATGTGAGATGAGTGCAACTGTGCAGTAGTTTGAGCATTCTTTGGCATTGCCCCTCTTTGGGATTGGAATGAAGACTGACCTTTTCCAGTCCTGTGGCCACTGCTGAGTTTTCCACATTTGCTGGCATATTGAGTGCAGCACTTTCACAGCATCATCTTTCAGGATTTGAAATAGCTCAACTGGAATTCCATCACCTCCACTAGCTTTGTTCGTAGTGATGCTATCTAAGGCCCACTTGACTTCACCTTCCAAGATGTCTGGTTCCAGGTGAGTGATCCCGCCATCGTGGTTATCTTGGTCGTGAAGATCTTTTTGTACAGTTCTTCTCTGTATTCTTGCCACCTCTTCTTAATATCTTCTGCTTCTGTTGTCCATACCATTTCTGTCCTTTATCAAGCCCATCTTTGCATGAAATGTTCCCTTGATATCTCTAATTTTCTTGAAGCAATCTCTTGTTTTTCCTATTCTGTTGTTTTCCGCTATTTCTTTGCATTGATCACTGAGGAAGGCTTACTTATCTCTCCTTGCTATTCTTTGGAACTCTGCATTCAGATGCTTATATCTTTCCTTTTCTCCTTTGCTTTTCGCTTCTCTTCTTTTCACAGCTATTTGTAAGGCCTCCTCAGACAGCCATTTTGCTTTTTTGCATTTCTTTTCCATGGGGATGGTCTTGGTCCCTGACTCCTGTACAATGTCACGAACCTCCGTCCAGAGTTCATCAGGCACTCTAATTATCAGATCTAGTCCCTTAAATCTATTTCTTACTTCCACTGTATAATCATAAGGGATTTGATTTAGGTCATATCTGAATGGTCTAGTGGTTTTCCCCACTTTCTTCAATTTAAGTCTGAATTTGGCAATAAGGAGTTCATGATCTGAGCCACAGTCAGCTCCCAGTCTTGTTTTTGCTAACTGTATAGAGCTTCTCCATCTTTGGCTGCAAAGAATATAATTGATCTGATTTCAGTGTTGACCATCTGGTGATGTCCATGTGTAGAGTCTTCTCTTGTGTTGTTGGAAGAGGGTGTTTGCTATGACCAGTGCGTTCTCTGGCAAAACTCAATTAGCCTTTGCCCTGCTTCATTCCGTGCTCCAAGGCCAAATTTGCCTGTTACTACAGGTGTTTCTTGACTTCCTACTTTTGCATTTCAGTCCCCTATAATAAAAAGGACGTCTTTTTTGGGTGTAAGTTCTAAAAGGTCTCGTAGGTCTTCATAGACCGTTCAATTTCGGCTTCTTCAGGGTTACGGTTGGGGCATAGGTTTGGATTACCGTAATATAGTGAATTAAGATTAGAAGCCCTTTTCACTAAAGCAACCAGATAGCTTCAGTGTCCAGTCAGTACCGAATCCTGTTTCCAGCAGCTCCTTCACCAGTGCCCCAGCACCTCCCTGCCAGGAACAGGAACAGAAGGCTCTTATTAAGAATACTTCTTTAAAAAAGTGGTACTGATGAACCTATCTTCAGGGCAGGAATAGAGATGCAGACACAGAGAATGGATCTGTGGACACAGAGGAAGAGAGTGAGACAAACAGAGAGCAGCATTAACATCTATACACCATCATGTATACAGTAGATCGTGGGAAGCTGCTGTATAGCACAAGGAGCTCAGCTTAGTGCTCTGTGATGACCAAGAGGGGCTGGGATGGGGGTGGGTAGGAAGGAGGCTTACGAGGGAAGGGACATATGTATATGTATAGCTGATGCAGGTTGCTGTACAGCAGAAATTAACACAACATTTAAAGCAATTATATTCCAATTTAAAATAAAGAATCCTTTTTATCCCCTTTTCCAAACTCCACAGTCTCCCTCTTTAATTTATAAACATGTCTTAAACATGCATCCACATCTGAAATTATAAGACCATCTATTTTGGTTCACAAAATAGCCCATGAATATTTTTCTCCTATAAGGAGAACAGTGAATGAAACAAACCTAAAATTAAAATGCTTTGATTATACTGTAGACCATTGGTCTCCATCTCTTTTCCTTGAATTCATGGGAGGGACAGAGATCATAATAAGTCCTTTCAGAAGGGGCGGTAGCATTTCCTGGGTAGCATGACTCTCCTTCAGTCATGCTCTTGGATAGTCATTCAGGGCAAGGGAAGGAGAAGTGAAGCTTTCAAGATACCAAACAATTTACAATAAACTGTATCCCATTAACCTGTAACACTATGCACTGGTGTGAAATTCAGAATCATTTAGGCTAAAATCTAATGCAAGGTAACTTGATATACTTGAATGATCTCATCTCCTGAACCCAACATAGACTTGCTGTGCCAATTTCAGTTTCTGATCTATGTTTACCTTATTTCAAATTAGAGCTCCTAGCCCTCACCCTGCAGAGTTGTTGGAAAGTTCTATGTGATATAAAATGCTCAACATAAAATCTAATTTTAAATAGTGGATGCAATTAGAAAGAATAACAACTTGGATATATATGCAATAGGCATCATGCTAAATGCTTTTCACACATCATCACATTTAATCGAATAAGAATTTTATGAGGTAGATGCACCTATTATCCTAGGGTTGCCAGATAAAATCAAGGATGCTTGTTAAATTTGAAATTAACATGTCATGCAATATCTGAGACATACACTTAAAATTCATCATTTACATAAATTCAAATTCAACAGGCTATTCTGCTTTTATTTGCTAAATCTGACAAGTCTCTATTATTCCCATCAAATGACTAGACACAGGGTTCTCAAGGACACTTTCTCAGGTCACAGAGCTAGAGAGTTACTGAAAAGAGATTTGACTCCATCAGGGCACTGGAACCCTGCACTGTCTTCCGACTGTCCTTGTTATCACAAGGCACAGCAGCAATAACATCAGGGGGCCTAGAGGACTCTTCACTGCGGCAGCTCAGCTGGTGAAGAATCTGCCTGCAATGCAGGAGACTCGGGTTCGATTCCTGGGTCAAGATGATACACTGGAGAAGGGATAGGCTACCCACTCCAGTATTCTTGGGCTTCCCTGGTGGCTCAGATGGTAAAGAATCCGCTTGCAATGCGGAAGACCTGGGTTCAATCCCTGGGTTGGGAAGATCCCCTGGAGAAGGGAAAGGCTACCCACTCCAGTATTCTGGCCTGGAGAATTCCATGAACTATATAGTCCATGGGGTCACAAAGAGTCGGACACAACTGAGCGACTTTCACTTTCACTTCAGGATGCCAGAGAAATCAGTCTCTGCTCTTCATAGTTACAGATTCCTGATGTATATAATTGCAGTGGGAATCCAGGCAGTGTTGCCAAGCGGTACAGAACACGAGAGATCATGTGAGTAAGCATCTTAACATTCATCAGTGACACTGACTTGACCGAGGCCAATGGGAAAAGCTGGAGACCAGTCATCTAAGGGCACTCTTTACCCGATATTCTGATTTCCTATCACACACTCCCACTTCATGAGCATGACCAAATATGGCCAGCACCATCAACTTACTAAATAATAGCACCAGGTTCTAAACAACTCTGAATACTTATCAATGAAATTGATCTGGAATATCCTTCTTCAGTTTTAAGAAATGGACTTAGAAATGGCAACCCACTCCAGCATTCATGTCTGGGAAACCCCATGGGCAGAGGAGCCTGGAGGGCTACAGTCCATGGGGTCGAAAAGAGTAGGACAAGACTGAGCCACTGAGCACACATATCCTTCAGTTTTAAGAAACACACCAAAAGCCAAAGGCTGTTAACAATTGTTCCTATTTTTTTAATTCATCACAGTGAGTTTCATTCTAGTCCTTGCCCAATTCCAATGATCATATAATAGACGTATCCAGAAATCTTTCTCGGCAGCTCAATTGGGTCAACTGACAGAGACAATGTGTCTTCTTTGGGTTCAATCTTTTTGTTATATTTCAAAAAACCCATCTTTGAGGAGGAGAAAAATTAAAGAATGATATTTTACTAAATATGATACTTACTGCAGGGGCTTCCCAGATGGCTCAGGGATAAATAATCTGCCTCCCAATGCAGGAGATACAGGTTCAATTCCTGGGTCAGGAAGATTTCCCTGGAGAAAGAAATGGTAACTCTCTCCAGCATTCTTGCTGGGAAAATCCCATGGACAGAGAAGCCTGGCAGGCTACAGTCCATGGGGTCGCAAGAGTTGAGCACAACTTAATGACAAAACCACCACCATACTTACTGCAATTTTAGCCTACAACAGCAAACTGATGTTTGACTCTTCTGTGTTCAATTCACCTTTAGCTTTGCTCAGTCACCCAGGCTAAGGGAGTACCCTCTCTCACAAGTGCTGATGCAAATCCCTGGGACTTAGAGACTTCCTCCATCATGAAGAAAAGGGTAATTAATGAGGATTTTTCCCTTGAATTTGAAGGAAATATTAAATCACTGGTGTAGAGAAACCACACAAAACTTTCACCTGTCCAGGAAGACTGCTGATTCTGCCAATTGTGATAAACTATGAATTGATAGAAAAAGAAGAGGTAGCCAGAAAATGCCGAGAAAGCTTCAAGTTCCATTCTGTGGCTTATTCGATCATGAGGGGGACACAACCATTTGTTCCAGCCTCGTATATCAGATGTCTTTTCCTAGAGGCAAAACCACAAGCTAGAGCCAGCTCAGTGATTTCTGCCCGTCCTTTCTTCTCAGTTTATATGAATTATAGTAACTTCTTCTAAAGGGTTGGCTTGTGCTGAGACAGTCTTTTAACCTCATAAAGAATTTCACAAGCATTTAATAGATGTCACAGTGTCTGAGAAGCAAACTGTGCACCAAGGCACACTGCTGTGTGTTATTCATTTTCAGCTATTGACAATAAGAACTTGGCTGGAATCTTGAGGAGCTGTGCTTCTTTGTATCATCTTGGACAAGTCATCTACAGGAACATCTCTGGAATGTGTATATACACACACAACATTCATAGATTTCTTTTTTAATTGTATGTGTCATGAGTTGAATTGTGTCTCCCAAAAGGCACACTGGAGTCCTCACCCCAAGTCCCTGTAACTAAAACCTCATTTAGTTTCCCTGGTGGCTCAGATGGTAAAGCATCTGCTGGCAATGCAGGAGACCCAGGTTAAATCCCTGGGTCACAAAGATCCCCCGGAGAAGAGAATGGAAACCCACTCCAGTATTCTCACCTGGAGAATTTCATGGACAGAGGAGCCTGTTGGGCTATAGTCCGTGGGGTCTGAAAGAGTCGGAAAAGACTGAGCGACTAACACTTTCACTTCTTTCACAAAGAGGTAATCAAGTTAAGATGAGATCATGCTGGATTAAGGTGGTCCCTGAATCCAGTGACTGATGTCCTTATATATGAAGAAGGAGATGCAGAAGCAAACAAAGATGGAAGAAGACCATGTGCAAACAGAGGCAGAGACTGGAGTTAATGCTGCTACAAGGCGAGGAATAGCAAAGGAAGGATTTTTCCACAGAACCTTCAGAGGGAGCTTGGCCCTGGAACACCTTGATTTCAGACACTTGGCCTCCAAAGCACTGAGAGGATAAATTTCTGTTATTTTAAGCCACCTGAAAGTGAAAGTTGCTCAGTCATGCCCAACTCTGCAACCTCATGGACTATACAGTCCATGGAATTCTCTAGGCCACAATACTGGAGTGGGTAGCCTTTCCCTTCTCAAGGGGATCTTCCCAACCCAGGGCTCAAACCCAGGTCTCCCACATTGCAGGCAGATTCTTTATCAGTTGAGCCACAAGGGAAGCCCAAGAATACTGGAATAGGTAGCCCAGGTCTCCCGCAATGCAGGTGAATTCTTTACCAGCTGAGCCACCAAGGAAGCCCTCTAGTTGTGGTAATTTGTTATAGCAGACCCAGAAAATATGCAATATGCATGCACACACATATAAAGTATATGAGAAAGATAAGTTTTTTTTGGTTGTCGAAAAGTCATAAGAAAAAAATATACTGTCTCTGTCTTTGAGTTTTACAATCTAATTGAGAAACTAGGATAAATTAACAAAATTGCAAACAAACAACAGCAGTGCAAAGTAGCATCATGTGCCAGATTTTATGGGATACATTAGGACCATAAAGTACAAAACTGAATTTTACATGGAATGGGTAGGTCAATATGGGGCTTTCCAGGTGGCTCAGCAGTAAGGAATCCCCTTGCAATGTAGGAGACCTGGGTTCAGTCCCTAGGTTGAGAAGATCCCCTGGAGAAGGGAATGGCTACCCACTCCAGTATTGTTGTCTGGAGAATTCCATGGACAGAGGAGCCTGGTGGGCTACAGTCCACAGTGTCTCACAGAGGCAGACATGACTGAAGTGACTTAGCATACACACAGATCAGTATATTATAAGATCTAAAATTTTAAGTGTTTCTTCAACATCTTTGAACTTCACGGGGCCCCAAAGACTCTACCATGATGTGTTCTCACCAAAGATGCCCCTCACCCAGCAGAGAAGACTCTGCACCCACTAGTTCCCTATCTGCAGGACTAGTTGCTCTCCTCCTGGTCCTCCCGCTCCCTTCCTAACAGCCCACAGAATTATTCAAACAAGACAATCACATCTTCCCACAGCAACCAGGTACCCCACCCTCCAGGGCCAACAAAGCCTGCCTCCACAGCCTCTGCAGGTCCATCTGTTCCTAAGCGCAACCTCCATGTGGCCCTGTATGGTGTACATTGTTCTTATCCCAAAGCCTTTGTGTATATGTGACAAATAAACTGCTGTCGACTTCATCTGACCTGTGTCAGGTATCCTGTGCCCAGCTATCTCTAGAACCCTCAGGCAGGAAGTTCTCATTCATTAATGAGATGAAGAGGCAGCGAATAAAACAGTCAGGGAAGATCATTCATTAGCAGAAACAAAAGGAGCCCTAGGTGAAGTAAGGTCTTCCCTGGTAGCTTAGGGGGTAAAGAATCCACCTGCAATTCAGGAAACCCAGGTTCCATTCCTGGGTTGGAAAGATCCTCTGGAGAAGGGATAGTATTCCACTCTAGTATTCTTGGGCCTCCCTGGTGGCTCAGATGGTAAGAAATCCACCTGCAATGTGAGAGACCTGAGTTCAATCCCTGGTCGAGAAGATCCCCACTCCAGCATTCTTGCCTGGAGAATCCCATGGACAGAAGAGCCTGGCTGGCTACAATCTGCTGCTGCTGCTGCTGCTGCTAAGTCGCTTCAGTCGTGTCTGACTCTGTGTGACCCCATAGACGGTAGCCCACCAGGCTCCCCCGTCCCTGGGATTCTCCAGGCAAGAACACTGGAGTGAGTTGCCATTTTCTTCTCCAAAGCATGAAAGTGAAGTCGCTCAGTCGTGTCCGACTCTGTGCGACCACATGGACTGCAGCCCACCAAGCTCCTCCGTCCATGGGATTTTCCAGGCAAGAGTACTGGAGTGGGGTGCCATTGCCTTTTCTGGGCTACAGTCTATGGGGTTGCGAAAGTCGGACAAGACTGAGCAATGAAGCATAGCAGAACATGTGAGGAACATTTGAGCTGAAAATTGATGGGGGAAAAAAAGAAAAAAACAGTAAATACCAATTAGTGAAGAAAATATGGTAAAACCCAAAGGTGTAAGCAAGAGATTAACAAACTGAAAATGGGTGTTCACTTCATCATTGGAGTAAGCAAAAGGCTCGCCTTTACAACTAGGAGTGACTGGGCTGAAATGGCATGGAGAGCCCATTAACACCACTTGAAGAAAGAATATAAGGCAGAGACACAAGACTCAATGGGACAATTCAATTCAGTTGCTCAGTCGTGTCTGACTCTTTGCGACCCCATGAATCACAGCACACCAGGCCTCCCTGTCCATCACCAACTCCCGGAGTTCACACAAACTCAGGTACATCGAGTCGGTGATGCCATTCAGCCATCTCATTCTCTGTCGTCCCCGTCTCCTCCCACCCCCAATCCCTCCCAGCATCAGAGTCTTTTCCAGTGAGTCAACTCTTCGCATGAGGTGGCCAAAGTATTGGAGTTTCAGCTTTAGCATCAGTCCTTCCAATGAACACCCAGGATTGATCTCCTTTAGAATGGACTGGTTGGATCTCCTTGCAGTCCAAGGGACTCTCAAAAGTCTTCTCCAGAACCACAGTTCAAAAGCATCAATTCTTCGGCGATCAGCTTTCTTCACAGTCCAACTCTCACATCCATACATGACCACGGGAAAAACCATAGCCTTGACTGGAGGGACCTTTGTTGGCAAAGTCATGTCTCTGCTTTTTAATATACTATCTAGGTGGGTCATAACTGTTTCATTGACTATGCCAAAGCCTTTGACTGTGTGGATCACAATAAACTGTTGAAAATTCTGAAAGAGATGGGAATACCAGACCACCTGACCTGTCTCTTGAGAAACCTGTATGCAGGTCAGGAAGCTACAGTTAGAACTGGACATGGAACAACAGACATGGAAAAGGAGTACGTCAAGGTTGTATATTGTCACCCTGCTTATTTAACTTATATGCAGAGTACATCTTGAGGAACGCTAGGCTGGAAGAAGCACAAGCTGGAATCAAGATTGCCGGGAGAAATATCAATCACCTCAGATATGCAGATGACGCCACCCTTATGGCAGAAAGTGAAGAGGAACTCAAAAGCCTCTTGATGAAAGTGAAAGAGGAAAAAGTTGGTTTGAAGCTCAACATTCAGAAAACAAATATCGTGGCATCTGGTCCCATTCCTTCATGGGAAATAGATGGGGAAACAGTGGAAACAATGTCAGACTTTATGTTTTTCGGCTCCAAAATCACTGTGGATGCTGATTGCAGCCGTGAAGTTAAAAGACACAATGGGACTGTTTTCAAATAAAATTTCCCAGACTGCACTTATGGATTAAATGTGAGTGCAACTAAGAACTTAAGAACTATTAGAGAAATTAATTCAGCCTTTTCAGTTGAGACATATGAGTTTCCTTTGATTTTTATTTACCTTTCAGAATCCCCAAAACATTTCTGGGATGAAATCAAAACAATGTTGACGCTTCACAGAAGACAATCACCTAAGTCCATGAAAAATTTTCAAGGTTACCATCATTAAGGGCTTCCCTGATAGCTCAGTTGGTAAAGAATCTGCCTACAGTGCAGAGGACCCCGGTTCGATTCCTGGGTCAAGATGATACACTGGAGAAGGGATAGGCTACCAACTCCAGTATTCTTGGGCTTCCCTGGTGGCTCACCTGATAAAGAATCTGCCTGCAATGCGGGAGACCTGGGTTCAAACCCTGGGTTGGGAAGGTCCCCTGGAGACGGGAAAGGCTACCCACTCCAGCATTCTGATCTGGAGAATTCCAAGGACCATGTATAGCCATGTATATTCCATGGGGTTGCAAAGAATCGGACACAACTGAATGACTTTCACCACCATTATTGTCCAATACATGTCACTACAAAAACAAAAAATTTTTTAAAAAACTTTAAACTTCTGGGTTTTCCTTCAAGAGAACAGCATCAGTGTATGCTCAAATTGACAGTCATCATCTTCGTTTTAGTTGCTAAGTCATGTCCAACTCTTTGTGCTACCCCATTGACTATAACTTGCCAGGCTCCTCTGTTCTCTCACCTCTTTACCGGCAGGAATGCTAGAATTGGTAACCATTTCCTCCTGAAGGAGATCTTCCTGATTCAGGGATGGAACCTGTGTCTCCTGCTTGGCAGGCAGATTCTTTACCACTGAGCCACCTGGGAAGCCCCAAATTGACAGTATTCCACTTATATTTTTCTACTTACTTTAACTCTGAAATTTTCTGCTGTTTTAATGAATGTAATTTACTTGTACTTTATCCAGAAATTGAGTTCAGTACTTATTTATTTTCTTTGCCATTTTACATTTGAGGGCAATAGAGAATAAGATACATTTTTCTGTTTTCAACTTTTGAGAACCACAGAGAGAAGTTATTAAAATATCCTTTTAAGCCAATAAAAAGTTATAGCTTTTTAAAAGTAGAAAAATGGAAATATTGTAATAGCCTTTGCATTTTTGTCTACCATTTTTCAAATGTGTTCTATGAGAATTATGAGGTAGCTACAATACAAGCAGCTTAAAAGTGAAGAAAGAGAATTAATGGAGCTGATTGAATCTAAATGAATAGGTTCAAGATAATATTCAATAAAATCAACTTTGAAAAAGTTGACTCTGTTGAGCCTCTCAATTTTATCTTTATTTTTATTGCATTAATACCTGGTATGTATTAGTTGCTTTCTTTTCTTTATGATTATTCTGTTTATTTTGCTAACTTCTTAAAATGGCTGTATACTTGTATACTCATTGCTTTTCCTTTTTATGTAAAGTCTACTACATTTAAGGCCTCAGTGGATAATGTTTTCCATATCCTGTAGATTTTAAGACTTTGTATTTTTGTTATCTTTCTGTAATGATGTTGTTTTTAAATGCCATGTACTCAGTGAGTGATACAAACACATTGTAAATTTCAGTTTTCTAATAAAAAAGAAAAAGTTGCTCAATCGTGCCTGACTCTTTGCGACCCCATGGACTGTAGTTTGCCAAGCTCCTCTGTCCATGGAATTCTCCAGGCAAGAATATTGGAGTGGGTAGCCATTCCCTTCTCCAGGTGATCTTTCCAACCCAGGGATTGAACCCAGGTCTTGCACATTGCAGGTGTATTCTTTACCATCTGAGCTACCAGGGAAGCCCAAAATCAACTTTACTGAGGTATAATTTACCCATGGACAGAGGAGCCTGGAGGACTACCGTCCATAGGGTCACAAAGAGTCGAACACGACTGAAGCAACTTAGCACAGCACAGCATAATTTACCTACAATAAAGTGCACCCATTTTAATTGTAAAAAAAGAAATAAAATTTCTCAAATCTGCCACCCAGAATTTGTTAATATCATATATGTGATGATAAATATATCCACATATTTGCAAAATATATATCTTATGGATACTATACTACATCTGAATGTATTTTTATAACTTCATAGATCAGACTTCCCTGCCAGCCTACACAATTGTTTTTAAATGTATACACATAACCACATGTATATATTATATTACATGCGTATACACTATATATGTGTACATGTATACATATATATTTACATAATACACTACATGTGTATACTATGTTTATAATTATACAATATATAATACGATGTACTATATCGTCCATCTTATATATTTCACAAGTCTGGCAAGCATATCTTATTTTAAACTTGCTAATATATAGTTATAGAGAATAGAAGGCACATAATATTATCTATCATATACACAGTACAGAGTTTTTTAGTACATGTGTATGCATACATATACATATGTATATAATATAGAGATAGATAGATGACAGATCAATAGATAGGTAACGTACATACAATGCACCTGAGCATGCAGTCTCCTGCTTTGGAGAGTATTGATGACTGATGACCAGTGAGTTTCAAAAAGGTTTTGAAGCGATAATGTTGAGCTTTATGAAGAGCCTGCTGCTGCTGCTAAGTCACTTCAGTCGTGTCCGACTCTGTGCGACCCCATAGACAGAAGCCCACCAGGCTCCCCCGTCCCTGGGATTCTCCAGGCAAGAACACTGGAGTGGGCTGCCATTTCCTTCTCCAATGTGTGAAAGTGAAAAGTGAAAGTGAAGTCGCTCAGTCGTGTCCGACCCTTAGCAACCCCACGGACTGCAGCCCACCAGGCTCCTCCATCCACGGGATTTTCTAGGCAAGAGTACTGGAGTGGCTTGCCATTGCCTTCTCTGATGAAGAGCCTGATGCTCTCATAAATTGAAAACATGTCTTCAATTCACCATCTTTGAGTCTAAAATTTCTAATATTGTAGAGGTTATTTCATTCATTTCCACACCATAAAGTGGAGTAAAACCCTTAACAAATCTTTTGAGAAGAATTTATACCACTAGGATTTTAAGGGATGAGGGTCAATCCATAAATAAAATCATATTTTCATGTATTCAATAAGACAGGGTGTTTTTAAGTGTAACAGACATTTTATGACTAGTTTCCACAACCCACATGATTAATTTGTGGCTGTATTATCATGGTGAATGTGTCTTGAATTACATGGTATGCTCTAACCTTTTTTGTGCCTTATTATATCTCATTTTTTTCCAATTTTTCTTTTAGAGACTGTAATATTAAAAGCATGCAAGAGAATGCTTGGTATTAGTTATAAATTGGTTTGAAAACTCCAGAAACACTGTCTCCGTCATTTGCTGACATTAGCATAATGGCTTTCTTTTGTTCCTTTTCTTACCAGATAATTATGTTAGAATATCTTTGTTAAACAACCTTTCAGAAAGACCCTAGGACCTAGTTGTAACCATTGGTAAAAATAAGGCCACATGTAACAAAGTGAAGGAATATCTCTTTTTCAACATTTGGAAAGAATATAAGAACAAATTCTAGATTATAAGGGCTCGTCACCAGAAACTACCACCTTATACAAGCATTAAAGAGATAGGGACAAAAGCAGCAGTTGTCAAGCTGTATCTGCTAAGAAAGTTCATGTCGTTGCCTACCCCCTGACAGAGGTGGCTGAGAGAATACAGGGTGAGATGTGCAAAGATTTGATTGGTGAAACTGGCTATTTCCAACTCACAGACCGACTGTAAAGTGTCAGAAGGCATAGAGACCTAAAAATCCCCTTGTCTTATCAATGACGCTAATACTATTTTTATTATCTAATCAAAATAATATAAACTTATTCTTCAATTTGAAGCAAGTATCTTTATATCTTAGAACAAATCGATGTCATCAGCTCATGGTTCACATGTATCAATTCATTTTTTTCTCATTTTAGATGCTTTTGTATTTTTGTCATGTGACTGAATAAAACACACAAGAGCTTTGAACTTCACATTCATATTCTATATGTATTTTTTATTTTTTTCCAGTGTTAATCATTTGCTTTTACTTATTTCTGTATTGTCCTAATATTTTCTACGGACTTTTCCAAGTGTCCTTTACAAAAAGATTTCCAAAAAATTCTCTATTGCTGTTCTACTATGGTATAACTGAACTGTTAATTTTTTATTTATCTCTCTGCTTCCAGCATTTTTTTTTTCAGAATGGTGGTCTGAAAATTCTGGATAATTTTTGCAATTCATTATTTCCTACAGACACTTTTCCTAGAGTGATCTATGCTCCCATAGTCTATTGAACTATCTCAATAGTTTTTACGTTCATTTTACATTTTTAATGCCTGAATTCATTAATATATGTTAATTTTATGCTATTCCTCCTCTTTTTTCCATTAACAAAGATATTTAAACCACCTATTGCTATGTAACCTCCTAATTATCATCTCTTCATCAGTATGCCGTCAGCCTCAATTCAGGTTAGTACATTAATTCAGTCTGCTTGTGAATGAAGAGTATGTAAATATACTTTGCAATGAAAAATAGCCTAAGATTTACAACTGATACCAGATACAGGTTTTAAAATAGTGAGAGAAAAAAAGAAAATGACATGAAAAAAAATGATAGATTCTCTTAAAATATGCTATTTTATATCAAGATATGATTTTGCTATGTGCCTTTATAATCCATATATTCCAATAAGACTTAAAAGATAAAGTCCTAATCTGTAGATAAATAGTCATATTGGTGAAGAGATGTGGTCTTTTAGTGAGCAGCAATGGCCACCTTTCATGGGCTTGCCATACAAAAGATAAACCTTTCTTCATATAATTCAGTGTATCACCTTTCAAATGGAGTGGCTTTATTTGTATTACTACTTATCACAATAATTGCTCCATACAGTAAATTAATGTGCTGTATTATTTATGGTTTTATTTTGTACTTAATTATAGTTTCCCCATTTAATTACAGATTAAAGACAGTGATCAAACCACATCTGAGGCTAATGAATTTTCCTATCTGTGACAGAGGGAAGCTTCCCTGATCCATTTCCCCACCCCCAGACCAGGTTGAATGTCTTTCTTCTATGTTCTCATATAAAACAACACCCTCCTCTTTCATAGCACTTAGCACAACTGTAATTGTTTTCTTTTATTTGTTATTGAAGTATAGCTGATTGACAATGTTTTATTAATTTCTGCTATATAGCAAAGCAATTATTAAATATATATATATACAATCTTTTTTGTATTCATTTTCATTATGGTTCATCACAGGATAGGCGAATATAGTTCCTTGCATTATAGAGTAGTAGGTCCTTGCTGTTTATCCATCCTATATATATTAATAATAGCTTGCATCTGCTAACCTCAAGCTCCCACCCGATCCCCTCCTGCCTCATCCTAAGCCCCGTGTAAGCACAGAGTTAATAGCCATTCTGATTAATGTATGCCAGTGATAATAGCTCAATAAATATCTGTGCAATGCACCCAAAATCATTCCTACAAACTTCTGTGACAGCGTACTTTAGGGCAGCCAACGAAAGATACTTTTGTGAATTAAACTATAGGTTAAAACACTTCCCACCAAACTATAAACACTCAGCTTCTAATACCATAGCAAAAAGTCAGCACCTATCATATTTCACCTGTGAGGAACATTCTTTCATAGGATTTGGGTAAATGCATTTATTATAGGTAGATGGAGTGGATAAGCAAACAGAAAAGAGACGTTTTGGCTGAGGAATCTTGTTTTAGTTCAGCCCAGTGACCAATAGTATACAATTTAAGCTAGTAATGCCTCAAAGAGAAGGTAGTATTATACCTTGAAATAATCATTTTTTTGAATGGTGATTCCCATTACAGAACACAAATCCAGTCTTACAGCTGGTCACTCAACAAAACCCTTCTGAGAGACATTCATTAGTTCTTTTGTATGTTTTTGCAGTGGGCCAAGCACTATTCTCAATGCTTTTTTCTTCCTTTCATGTTATGTGTGTACAAAATCTCAATATAGATGCTTATATAGTTCACTCTATAAAGCACAGCTGCGAGATTACTGCTTACTATCACATTAAAGAAAGAAACACAATCGCGAGGCCTGGATACAGTGAATAACTGATGAGAGCTATGATTGAAATGCCTTTTCCTCGCTTTCACATTTCCAAATGTAGTAGCAAAAAAGGAGGTCATTTGCATACACCATGGGAGTGGAATACAATCTTAATCATTTGTGTACTTTAAACCAAAACTGGTTTTTGCTATGATTATCTTTGTTAAACAAACTGAAAGTTCATAATTTCTTGTTACTATTACTCTAGTCTCCATCCTAGTATGTTAAAAAGTTGAAAAGAGGGGATCATAGACATTATCTAAAATCAGATGTTGACATACACATTTCACTCTTGAACCAGCTCTTTCACTTACAAATGTAAACAGGTTATCGGGCTTCTGATGTCAGAAAGAGAAAGAAGAAGGGGAAGGAGGACAGAAAGTAAGGAAGGAATGAGAGATGGTGGAGATAGAAGTAGACTAGGAAATGAAGAAAGGAAGGGAGAAAGGATTCTGAAGTCCTTTAGCAAGCTAATTTAAAACTAAAGCTAGCCCTCTGCTGCAACCTGCTGGTAGACTTCAGAACTACACATGAAAAGATAGTATCAGGAATAACCATTTTATTGCAATATTTCTTTTAAATCCTGTAGTCTTCATAATTTGATTATAAATCATCCAATTGTGTATACCTGAAACAAAGTCATATGTATTGTTTCTCGTTAGAAAATAGATTTACTCTTTGTAATAGAAAACATAAATATAATTTTATATTTCCTGTGGCTCAGAGGTTAAAGCGTCTGCCTCCAATGCAGGAGGCCTGGGTTCGATCCCTGGGTCGGGAAAATCCCCTGGAGAAGGAAATGGTAACCCACTCCAGTATTCTTGCCTGGAGAATCCCATGAACGGAGAAGCCTGGTAGGCTACAGTCTACGGTGTCGCAAAGAGTCGGACACGACTGAGCGACTGAACGGAACGGAACGGAATAGAGGATAGGAGATCCAACCAGTCCATTCTAAAGGAGATCAATCCTGGGTGTTCATTGGAGGGACTGATGCTAAAGTTGAAACTCCAATACTTTGGCCACCTCGTGCGACGAGTTGACTCACTGGAAAAGACTCTGATGCTGGGAAAGACTGAGGACAGGAGGAGAAGGGGACGACAGAGAATGAGATGGCTGGATGGCATCACCGACTCGATGGACATGAGTTTGAGTGAACTCCGGGAGTTGGTGATGGACAGGGATGCCTGGCGTGCTGTGATTCATGGGGTCGCCGAGAATCAGACACGACTGAGCAACTGAACTGAACTGAACTGAATAGAGGATAGAGATTGATACTTCCAATCAGACCTGAGGCTTTGGATCAACTTTTCCTCTGATCTGGCAAGGCTCACTGGCAAATCCGCTTAATCAAAACTCAGGAACTCACTTATTCACCAGGTATCGGTGAGGAAACCACCACAAACCCCGCCTCATAACCACAGGTCTAATAATTCAGAAGGCTTCTTAAAAGGAGTGGAGGATTTTCTGTCAGGGACACACACACACAGAATTACTTTATGCTACTTTATGATTTTCCTAGTAAGCTGAAAGACAAGACTTTTAGAGCAGGGAAAAGTGAACAGTGAAGAAGAGAAGTTAATTTTGTTGGAAAGGCCCCTGCAGATTCGATAGTGCTGAGGACTCCAACAAAGAAAAGCATGAAGAGGTCCATGCATGACCGTGGGAGCAGGCACTTGACACTGAGTTTTCTTTCCCATGTTGCAAGTCCCTTATGATACATTCACATTTTTAGCTCAGCTTTAATGACTGCAACTCGTTGAAACTTTAGTTTCCAGAATGCAATAAGTGGAGCACAAATTCTGAATTTTTCCTTAAATTTCCTTAAAAAGTAAAATATGCAAGAACTATAGAAATGGATGAGGGACCCAGGGAACAGAAGTTGAGTATACTATGGCTTCATTTCGAGAAAAAAAAAAAGGAAAAGAATCTTCCGTTTATTATTGAAGAAAAAATTGTTTTAGTGAAAAGAAGTTCTTTGTGGATTAAGAGATTGAGAATTTGAATGAGATTTTAAAATTCTCTTGTTCAAAAGGAATTATAATAAAATGATACAAATAATATCATTTAATGACTAAGTAGTGGCTCCAGTGATGAAGAACCCACCTGCTAATGCAGGATACATAAGAGACTCTGGTTAGATCCTTTAGTCAGGAAGATCCCCTGGAGGAGGGCATGGCAACCCGCTCCAGTATTCTTGCCTGGAGAATCCCATGGTCAGAAGAGCCTGGCAGGTCCATACGGCTGCAAAGAGTCAGACATGACTGAAGCAACTTAGCACACACAATATATCCATTCGTGAACTAACGTTTATAATGATCCTCACAAAAAAATTCTATGAGGTGCCCTTATACACTTTTCACACACAAGAAAACTTGGAAAGGCAACACTCATTCTCTAACCTGAGTATCTACACAGCGATATTTCTATGATGGATCACTCTAGTTTATTTCCTCCAAAAGAACAAGGAATCATTCTGCATTTTCCATTAGACATTATCATCTTAACCCCTTTTTAAGAAGGAGGGGGAGATATATATATAATCTCTTCTGGCACTATTTGGAATAAGACATGATAAAAATTGACTATAAATATATAAATGATTTATGGTATATTAACTGAAACATTATTTTGCCTGTAATCAAGATTAAGTAAACTATATAACCATTATTAAAATAAATTAGAATAAAGTGGTAAAAAAACAATTCAAAGCTAATTTTGATAATGATGACTAATTAATGAAATTCTATCATTGTGGTGGTGTTAAAGAATCCACCTGAAAACGCAGGAGACAAAAGAAATGAGGGTTCGATCCCTGGGTGGGGAAGATCCCCTGAGGGAGGGCATGGCAACCCACTCCAGTATTCTTGCCTGGAGAAGCCCATGGACAGAGGAGCCTGGTGGGTCACAAAGAGTCAGACACGACTGAAGTGACTTAGCACAAGCACTATCATTATACATACACGGAAAATAAGAGAACAGGCTGATAGTTTTATAGTTTTTTCTTTCTCAGAATGTTGCTTTATGTTATAATGCTTGCACAATAAATAAGTAGATGGATATGCATCCTTTCAGATGCTCTGAGAAGGACATACCAAGACTGGATTTAACACATGAGAGGTTTTTTGAAGCAATGCTTGTCTTCATCAAAAGATAAAGACACCGTGTAGGGTCGGACATGACCGAGCAACTTCACTTTCACTTTTCACTTTCACACATTGGAGAAGGAAATGGCAACCCACTCCAGTGTTCTTGCCTGGAGAATCCCAGGGATGGGGGAGCCTGGTGGGCTTCCGTCTATGGGGTCGCACAGAGTCGGACACGACTGAAGTGACTTAGCAGCAGCAGCAGCAGGGATTATAAGCGGGAACCCCAAACTGCAATCTTCGAAGTCTCACCCATGGAGTGGACCCGCTGCCTGGGATCCTTTCCCATTTGTGCTGTGACATGGGGTTTTCCAGCACCGTTCAAGTCTGGATGTTGGTCAAAAAACCCAGTTAGGTGATGTATCCCCTGCTCTTTTTGTTTCTCTTTTCTTTTAATGTTAGTATATTGAAAGTAAGCTAGATAATTCTCTAATAAATATTTATATTATTAAAAAAAAAAAGACCCCAGGTAGACAGACAGTCTTCAGACAGTGATGCAATTTTGACACCTCTGAAGAGAGAGGGAAAGGAAGGTGGATGGGTAGGAAGAGTCTCAGACTGCTGTTATTCTAAAATAGTTTGGACCACACTAACGGAGAGTCCTCAAGCTAGAGTCACCAGTTAGAGGTGTCCCATGCTGGGCCGGAAGTGACCTGCATGGTCATTGTCGGGGAAGAGTGCAGGGGACATGTGACTTCAGTGTGTGACTGCGGTGGTGGATCTGAAAGCTCCTGGGACTCCCACTCACTGTGTTCCCCAGCACACAATCTGAGCTGTGCAGCCATGGCTGCCACAGGGCACACGTACATTATACTAAAATTTTAATACAAAACTTTTACCTCTGTCCGTCATGATGACACTCTGCCCCAATTCTACTGGGTGTTTGTTTCTTTCTCCTACACTTTAATTAACTGGAGTAATAAATTGGCAATTCATAGAGTATATTGTGTGTCAGTGATTTTCTATTCTCTCTAGTTTTGGTCCTGTGACCTGGTATATTAATTTAATGGTATGCCATTTATTTAAAATGACAATTTTCTAAGCTTACCCATAAAGGGATTGTGCAAAGAATCATTAAGTCAACATGAAAGAGGAAAAAAGTAAAAACAAAACTCAAGAAATCAAATGGAAATAATTCATGTCAAGGGCTTAGGAACCCTACAATGTAGGGAAAAAACATCAGTCACCTATTATATTTGACCTCCAATATTTCCAGTTTACAACAATTCTTTCTTTTACTACTTTCAGGTTAGAGACAGCTTCTGTGCTCCTTGGCTTCTGTAATAATCTCTTGTCAGTAACACTGGTACCTGGAAAGTGACCTAGAAAGCACATTGCATATGTACGTGCTCAGTCAGGTCCAACTCTTTTCAACCCCACAAACTGAAGCCTGCCAGGCTCCTCAGTCCATGGGATTTTCCAAGAAAGACTACTGAAGGGGGTTGCCATTTCCTACTCCAAAGAATGTACACTGCACATCACAAATTTTGTTTCTCTAAATATGACAAGGCAGCTAATCCACATACACACCATTTCTCTCCTCCCCAAACAGGGAACCAGCTATAGTGGAGAGGGAACCTTGCAAGTTTGTTAATATAAAATGCATCTTAAATACCTTCCATGTACCTTTTAATACTAGATGGGGAAAGGAAAAGAAATAATTTTCTCCTTTTTTTAATTATCGTTCATTTGAGACAAGTATTTCTTACTTAAAATAATTTTAATGGGTAGCCAGACAATGAATCTTCTTTCTTAGTTCAGTTCAGTTCAGTTCAGTCGCTCAGTCATGTCCGACTCTTTGCGACCCCATGAATCACAGCACGCCAGGCCTCCCTGTCCATCACCAACTCCCGGAGTTCACTCAAACTCATGTCCATCGAGTCAGTGATGCCATCCAGCCATCTCATTCTCTGTCGTCCCCATTTCCTCCCACCCCCAATCCCTCCTAGCATCAGACTCTTTTCCAGTGAATCAACTCGTCGCATGAGGTGGCCAAAGTATTGCAGTTTCAGCTTTAGCATCAGTCCTTCCAATGAACACCCAGGATTGATCTCCTTTAGAATGGACTGGTTGGATCTCCTTGCAGTCCAAAGGACTCTCAAGAGTCTTCTCCAGCACCACAGTTCAAAAGCATCAATTCTTCAGCGATCAGCTTTCTTTCTTAGTTGGGCTGTACCAAATAGAGATACATAAGACATAGAGATTCTGCAGTTCCAGACATTAAGAAAGTCAATCTGGGGAAATTAGCCAGGTTCTGAGACTAGGTGAAAGGATTTGGAACAAATTAATGAAATACCTGAATGGTCTCTGAACTTTCAAGCTTTTACAAGTGTGTGTGGGTGCTCGTACATGCTCAGTCACTCAGTTCTGGTCAACTCTATGGGACCCCATGGACCATAGCCCACCAGTCTCTGCTGTCCATGGAATTCTCCAGGCAAGAACACTGGAGTGGATTGCCATTTCCTTCTCCAGGGGATCTTCCCAACCCAGGGACTGAACCTGTGTTTCCTGCGTTTCCTGCATTGGCAGGCAGATATTTTACTACTGTGCCCCATGGGAAGCCCATTTTACAAGTATGCTATATTCTAAAAGAAAAGTCATACTCTGCCAATTGATTTGACCCACCCCAAAAGGGAAATGTCTCTTGGCATGCTCCGGTGGCAGCGACTGATCTCTTGGATGATACAGCAGTGATGCTGCACAATGTCCAACAATGCCTTTTGATAAGGAAGTTGTTTGTGGCTCATTCTGATTCCTTTCTAAGCATAGCATTTGCCTTTAACTGTGAAGGTCCTTTTAAAAGCTTTTTGACAACGATGTGACTTGTGCCTGTTTATAGCATGAGAAATGCAACCTTGATGATGCCACCTCTGGTTTTTGTCTCTTCCTTTTAGCAAGAATAAGCTAATCAATTAAAAATTTGTTTTTCTTGATCAAAAAAATATTGATTGATTCGCCAGAGATGTATGTCATTACACAGTTTTGTCGAAACAGTTCATAAAAAAACCATACCACTGCTCAAACAAATTCATAGTAGAGAAACATTGGGGATGAGGGGAAATGTAAGGAATGTGTAAACTGACCACATTTCAGTTCAGTTTTTCTTTTCAGTGGCTTGTGAAGGCCTTCACACTTGCGAGTTCATCTATCACTGTCAAGTTCACAGGTACAGTTACCATTTTTACTTGAGTCCCGAGCACTCTTTCTGCATATAACATAAGTTTTGCTTATAGATATTATTTTCATCATTGCTTTTATATCAATACTTTAATTAGTTGTATGCATTGATTCATCTTTGAGAATTGTGGCACAGTGAAAATAAACAGTACCTAACGAGCGACTGAACTGAACTGAACAATAGTGCAAATTATCAAATGTAAACAATCAAATAAGGATTACTGAGAAAATGTGTTAACTTAAACTTTCCCCTGTTATATCAGACTATGTTAAGTGGGATTTACTGGTCAAAGCAATCCTTGTAGCACATGCTCAGTTATTAAAAATGGAACTATTAAAAATGTAAGCAAACATTTGCTAATGTCACAATTAATTTCACATTCCAATGTTATTCAGTGTATGTGAAAAAAAATTTTTTTGTTGTGTTTTCTTCTGTCAAGAACAGCTGGAAAAGAATCTGCCTGCAATGCAGGAGACCCAGGTTCCATTCCTGGGTTGGGAAGATACCCTGGAGAAGGGATAGGCTACCCACTCCAGTATTCTTGGGCTTCCCTGGTGGCTTAGCTGTTAAAGAATCCGCCTGCAATGCAGGAGACCTGGATTCAGTTCCTGGGTTGGGAAGATACCCTGGAAAAGGGAACAGTTACCCACTCCAATATTCTGGTCTAGAGAATTCCATGGGCAGAGGAGCTTGGCAGGCTATATAGTCCGTGGTCACAAAGAGTCAGACATGACTGAGCGAATTTCACTTTCACTTCTATCAATAACAAAGCTCTTGCAAACTCTTGTTTGAGCACCTAGAATAGTCATAGGTCAGAATTTTTTTTAAGTAATACTCTGTAGCGCAATTGTTATTTGTGGACATTTAATGAATTGATGAAGGGGAGAAAACTATGCAGAATATGAATTTAAAATATTTCTGGGGGATTCCCTGGTGGTCCAGTGGTCAGGACTCTGAGTTTTCACTGCTGAGGGCCCAAGTTCAATCCCTGATTGGAAAAGTAAGATCCTGCCAGCCACATAGTACGGCCAAAGGAAAAAAATAAAATAAAAAAATATTTCTTAGCATATGTATCAGTTTGGGCTTCTTGATTAAAATGGACTAAACAATAGAAGATTAGTAATTTAAACACAAAGAAAAAGTCAAAAATAGGTTGTATCAGGGTCCCATCAAAACTTAGGAAATTCGTAGCTCTGAGTTGCTTCTCTTGGCCTTCACCTCACGTTAGCAAGATGGAGACACCAGGTGACAGCACTCCATCCTCTTGTGACACTCCAAAGCAAGAGGGAGGGGACAAAGCTCTCTCCTTATAAACCCCTCATTGTTCCAGAGCAGAAAATCTTTAAAAGAAGAATCCAAGCAAAGGTCTCCTTATATCTCCTTCATAATAACTGGATCAGTAGGATGAGAATACTCCAGTTAGTTTAGGCCAATCATGACTCATCTCTTTTGTCTGTAAACATATGTCCATAAATACTAGTACAAAATCGAAATTTAGCGTCAAAGAAGGATGTAGTTTGCTAAACAGCTTTCAATGTGGGCAGTGAAGTGTGTCTCCCACAGTAGAAAGCAAGTTTTCAAATATTTTGTTTTTCTGTTTCTGTTTAGTCGTTCAGTCATGTCCAACTCTTTATGACCCCATGAACTGCACCCACCAGGCTCCTCTGTGCATGAGATTTCCCAGGCAAGAATACTGGAGTGGGTTGCCATTTCCTTCTCCAAAATATTTCGTAGATGCCCCAGACATAAACCTGCAATCAAGTATGCAGAAAAAAGCAGAATACCTTCAGTTGGAAAGAGTGTGGGCAGAGATTCTCCACACACTTCTTTTCCCTTTAGTCACTCCAGAGATACTTCTGCCCAACTCTTAAGCACAGCTTGAAGAACACTGTCCTAGGAATTGAATGATTCCATAGGGAATTAAATGGAAACTACACCATAACTAAAACGGACTCATCCCCGAAATACAAAGATGGTTAACTTAGCAAATTGGTGGTGGTGATGGTGGTGGTGGTGGTGGTGGTTTAGTTACTAAGTCATGACCAACTCTTGCTACCTCATAGACTGTATCCTACCAGGCTCCTCTGTCCATGGGATTCTCCAGGCAAGAACACTGGAGTAGATTGCCATTTCCTTCTCCAGGGGATCTTCCCAACCTAGGAATCGAATCCAGGTCTCCTGCATTGCAGGCATATTTTTTACCAACTGAGCTATGAGGGAAGCTTAGTATAAATAATATAAAGATAAAACAAATTCCTTAGTAGCATTTCTTAGCAGGTTATAAAGAACTGGATTCATCTTTGAGATGATCTTTATCTCTTTCCATAAGGCATAACTTGTTTTATTGTCTTTGCTTTATTATGCTTCACAGATTCCCCCTTTTTTACAAATTGAAGATATGTGGCAACCCTGCATGGAGCAAGTCTGACAAAGTCATTTTCTCACTTTCTGTCTCTGTGTTACATTTTGGTAAGTTTCACAATATCCCAACTTTTTCATTATTGTTACATTTATTATGGTGATCTGTGATCAGTGATCTTTGATGTTACTCTTATGACTTGAGGAAGGCTCAGATGATGTTTAGCATTTCTAGCAATAAAACTTTTTTTAACAAATATAAAAAGTCAGTTTTTTCAATATGGCAACCCACTCCAGTGTTCTTGCCTGGAGAATCCCAGGGACGGGGGAGCCTGGTGGGCTTCCGTCTATGGGGTCGCACAGAGTCGGACACGACTGAAGTGACTTAGCAGCAGCAACATATAGTTAAAATGTATTTTTTAGTTTGTTTAAATAATGAAGTTTTTAATCCATGAATATAAAATTTTCATTTTCATTCTGGTCAAAACACCTTTTTTTTAACATATGTAATCAGTTTCAGAGATCTGGTCCTCAGCATGATTTTTATGATACCCACAGAGAAACCCAAGGCCCTACTCACAGTCATTGTAATTCAGAAGCCTTCCCTCCCTTCCTCCCTTCCTTTCTTCCTTCTATTTCTCTCTCTCCCCTCTCCTTTCTAATTATTTTTTAATTAAAGGATGTACATTGTTTTTTCTACATAATGCTACTGCACATTTGTGTGACTTGCTTTATTGCAATATTCAGACCACTTTAGTGCAGTGGTCTGGAACCAAACCTGCAATACCTCCAAGTTATGACTGTACTTTCTACAAAACAAGTGGGAAAAAAGTAGTTTCAGACTTCACTGTCAAAAGAATATAAGCATTACTGTTTAATTCAAGAATAAGAGAAGAATATTGGTCTGGAAGACTGGTCTGTGCAATTAAAAACCAGTATAAGTCTATACATATTTGGAGTGGGATGCAAATTTTATTATCTGAAGGTGACATCAAGGACTAGAATATTCAGATTCATACTCTAAGAACAAATTTGACCTGAACCATGAATAACCCAATATGGATGGATCTTCTTCCTAATTCTTTGAGCTCTTCTCTTTTTATTACCTTGTTAGACATGCATAGACAAGCAATTTTTTAAAAATTATTAACTAATTGAATGAGTGGGTATTTTCACAGTAAGACCTACTCAATCAGCTGTGACAGCAATGACTTGCAGATGAGCATTCACATTTGAGTCGATATTATTTTGGAGACTCTTTCTACTGTCAGGACAGTGACTTGAGTGGTAGCAAAAATGATGGAGGGAGATAATGAATCAAATATCAGTCTTATATGTGGGATTGTCATCATTTTTCCCAGAAGTATACTCCAAGACAAAGATTCAAGTGTATGTAGTTAATTTTGAAGTTCCAGGGTACACAAGTGAGTTTGGGGAAGTCAAACAAAGAAAGGCAGGCAGTCAGGAATGGGCTATTACTAAGCCAACATATACAAGAGCTTCTTTCCTGGTGGCTAAGACAGTAGAGAATCTGCTTGCACTGCAGGAGACCCCAGTTCTACTCCTGGGTTGGAAAGATCCCCTGGAGAAGGGAATGGCTACCTACTCTGATATTCTTGCCGGAGAATTCTATGGACAGAGGAGCCTGGTGGGCTACACTCCATGGGGTCACAAAGAGTCAGACATGACTGATGTAACTTAGCACGCATGGACACATGCAATAGGCCACCAGAGCTTACTCACAGGGAAATTTGAGGAAACACATGTTTCAGGATTACTCTGCTGGAGTAGCCAGAGGTGTCGAGTTTTTATACATCATTTCCTGGGAGTCATTGGTTGAGAACTGATGGGTGGGGAATAGGAGTGTGTGGTGTTAATCCCCCCCAAATTTCCAGCTATTTCAAGTGTGGGCTAGTAGCCTTCTATAGTGTGAGGGAAAGTCCTCACAAGTAAGAGAAGCAGATTTTAGCTACTGGGGTTTGGTTGAAGGATGCTGAAATGCAGTGAGATCTGAGTCAATGGGGATCTGAGTTAAAGATCTAAGTCACTTTGTCCAATAGATTGGACAAATTCAAGGGCTGCTCCTTTGCGGGACCACTGGCTTATTATGCTGAGATCGGAAGGACGTGGTAGATGATCCGCAACGTGACAAGGAAATCTGATTGAGGGACAGTCACGTGGGGCTAAACACACATGACACATCTCCTAGGAAACTCATAGAAATCCTCAGTGGCATTCCTTGCGAGGAGGAATAGGATTTATAGAGGTCATATGCAGCCTCCTAGTACCATGATCTGAATATACTAGAAATATGACTTTATAGCCACGGAAGAATGATACCTAGAAATATGATTTACATAATAACAAGATGGCTTGGAGTTATAATCTCCAGAATCTGTAAACTGTGGAGAGAAAGGAATGAAGAAGCTAGATATGAACATCTGTAAAATCTATAGCAACATTAGATTTATTGGCTAACCAAAAATCAAACTATATGACAGTGGCCCTAGGATTTACTTGGCTTTTCAGCAAATATTAAATTTGGCTTACCTAATGGGCATGACATAAAATTAAATTAAGTCATTAAATTTAACAATTTCAATTGACATTCTGTTAGGTTTACCCATGGGAAAAGAGGTTGTTCTGAGGGATATAAGAATGGTATTTTATGACTTTTTCAAATGAGGCAATAAAGCCCATGGGTTTAACCACATCTGACACATAAACCACTCATAGGCAGGAAAAATAAAAACAAAGGTTCTTCACTTGGATGAAAAGAAAAAGGCTTCCTAATCACAGAACAATCCAATTTAAATGGAAAAAATAAATTTAAAAAGAAAACAGAATAGAACTTTTTAGCAATATCTTCAACATAGCCTTGAAACACTGCCTCCTGTTATTCTTTTTTCCTTTCCTCTGCTTCAATAGATCAGCTGACAGCTAAAATTGGCCTATAAACCCCCCCTGGTTTGACTCCTCTCTGACCCAGTTCAGGCTCCCGAGAGGGGGATGGACAGAAGCTAAGCCAGCACTCGGCATTTGTTTACTTCTTTGTGTCTCAGCACAAATGATGAGACCACTAGAAAGAGTCCTGGGAATAATGTTTCTTTGTTTTGATGTAGCTTGCACACCTGCGGGGTCAGTACAGGCATTGTTTTGTGGTTTTCTCATATGCCAGACCAGATGAGAAAGCAATTCTTGTTATTGCTTTGTGATTCAATCTACCAAGCTATTCTTATTCCCACAAAATGTGGGTAGAAATGTGTATGCAACTAAGTGCATACTTCAGAACTCTAAGCAGTTATCAATTTTTTTTTCTCTTTTACATTTTCTAGCAGATGTTGATTAGGCAAAATTCTGGACTGAAATGTTAATCCAGTTGCTATGAGATCCTATCAGTAAGTGCTGGTTTCACCATTATGCTCTGAAAAATTGCTTCTCTGAAAAAATTATTCAGAGAATTTTAATGCATTTTCCACCATTCTACAGGATGGTTTTTTCCCTAACTTCTCTCTTTGTGGTTGACCAAATAGAAGATTTTTTAGGCTGTAACAAATCAATCTGGAGAAATGCTATTAAAAACATGAATTGAAAAAAATTGTTAATGTATTCATTTAATGACACATTGCAAATTTTGAACAGTTCACTGGTATATATAGGTAAAAAATTTACTACCCCGAATTATTGCAATTTAGATTGGAGCTCACTAGACATTAACCAATTACAGTTAATATGCTGAAGGCATTAGTGGTAAACAAGGGGCCAGCATTATGTATTTCTGTGAATGATGACCTAGAGCTGTTCAAGGCCATTGTGATTGTGACCTAGAGTAGACTGTAGGAAATACACAAGCAGAATCAGTTCAGTTCAGTTCAGTAGCTCAGTCGTGTCCGACTCTTTGCAACCTCATGAATCACAGCCCGCCAGGCCTCCCTGTCCATCACCAACTCCCAGAGTTCACTCAAACTCATGCCCATCGAGTCGGTGATGCCATCCAGCTGACTCATTCTCTGTCGTCCCCGTCTCCTCCCACCCCCAATCCCTCCCAGCATCAGACTCTTTTCCAGTGAGTCAACTCGTCGCAGGAGGTGGCCAAAGTATTGGAGCTTCAGCTTTAGCATCAGTCCTTCCAATGAACACCCAGGATCGAGCTCTTCTAGAATGGACCGGTTGGATCTCCTCGCAGTCCAAGGGACTCTCAAGAGTCTTCTCCAGGACCACAGTTCAAAAGCATCAATTCTTTGGCAATCAGCTTTCTTCACAGTCCAACTCTCACATCCATACACGACCACTGGAAAAACCATAGCCTTGACTAGACAGACCTTGGTTGGCAAAGTAATGTCTCTGCTTTTTAATATACTATCAAGGTTAGTCATAACTTTCCTTTTGAGTTCCTCTTCACTTTCTGCCATAAGGGTAGTGTCATCTGCATATCTGAGGTGATTAATATTTCTCCCAGCAATCTTGATTCCAGCTTGTGCTTCTTCCAGCCCAGCGTTCCTCATGATGTACTCTGCATATAAGTTAAATAATCAGGGTGACAATATACAACCTTGACGTACACCTTTTCCTATTTGGAACCAGTCTGTTGTTCCATGTCCAGTTCTAACTGTTGCTTCCTGAACTGCATACAGGTTTCTCAAGAGGCAGGTCAGGTGGTCTGGTATTCCCATGTCTTTCAGAATGTTCCACAGTTTATTGTGATCCACACAGTCAAAGGCTTTGGCATAGTCAATGAATACTCCCAGTCTTATCAGCAATCGAAAATTGAATTTGGCCCACCTACCAGACTTGACAGTGGGTAAGAAATCCTCCTGCAATGCAGGAGACACCAGGGACTGGGTCATTCCCTGGGTCAGGAAGATTCCCTGGAGAAGGAAATGGCAACCCATTCCAGTATTCTTGCCTGGAAAATTCCATGGACAAAGGAGCCTGGAGGGCTACAGTCCATAGGGTCGTAAAGAGTCTGACACAATTGAAGCAACTGATCATAAGCACAAACACACACCAGTCTTATCCACTCCTAAATTCTGAACATTTCCATTGTGGGTTCAATTTCTCTGCTGTAAATTGCTTGTCTCTTGGGGACCACTGAGAATTAACAGTTGTCACATTTTGGGGCAGTTTGGGAAAAACACCAGGAACAACAGTCTCCCATAATCTAGCGCTGACTGCTAACATTCATCCTGAGCATTTCTCAAACAATGAAACATCTATTTCACTTGTACCACTGTTGGTAATCTCGGGCCTCAGGGATTTCTAGATCTCACAGATGTGACAGAAATCAGATATCAACAGCTTTAGAAATCAAAATGTTCCTTTATAATGGGTAGAATTTCCTATTGTATAGTTCTGTACTTTCATGGACTTTTTAAAAGAGAAGTAGCAAATATTTGAAAGCAATTACTTGATTTTGTTAAGTATATTTAATACATATGACACTCTACTTTGTTGGGAATTACTGAGTCTTTAAGCATTTAAGAACAAATCTGGGCTTCACTCGTGACTAGTAAAGAATCTGCCTGCAATGCAGGACGTGCTGGAGATGTGGGTTCAATCCCTGGGTCAGGAAGATCCCGTGGAGGAGGAAATGGCAGCCCACTCCAGTATTCTTCCCTGGAAAATTCCATGGACAAAGGAGCCTGGCAGTCTACAGTCCATGGGGTCATAAAGAGTCACACATGACTTAGCAACTAAACAACAACAGTAACGACAAATCTGTGAAACACAGCTTAGAATATCAGCAGGCTTGGAATCAGCCAAAACAAAGTTTAAATCTAGGCTCTCCCATTCAAGAGTTTTCTACCCTTAGATAAGATATTTAAACTTACCTTTCAGTTTTTTTAATGTTTTTAACACTTAATAGGTCTAGGCTTGTTGTGCTCGTGCTGTCACTCAGTTATGCTCAACTCTTTGTTTACTTTGTATACTGTAGCCTACTGGGCTCCTCTGTCCATGGGACTTCCCAGGCAAGAATACTGGAGTGGGTTGTCATTTCCTTCTCCAGGGGATCTTCCTGATCCAGGGATCGAACCCAAGTCTTCTGCATTGGCAGGTGAATTCTTTAACACTGAGCCATCATGGAAGCCCATAGATCTAAGAGAATGTTTAAATAACACATGAAAGCGTCTAGTGTACTGAAAGCATAAAGTCCACACAATGTAAAGAGTGACATGAATCTCAATGGGGAATGTGCCTATGGCAGCTACCATTTCTGCATTTGGAGGAGAGGATGGCCACAGAGCAGGTGTCCCAGTTAGGAAAGGCAGGACCTGCGGCATCATCCACGCTGCAGAATAAGAACAGAGGGAGGTAAACTGCTCTGCAGAATTGAGTCTAGAAAAAGGGGGAAGAGTGTCCTTTTTGAGCTTGAGATGTTAATTTCATACAAAAATGACTTGAGGGTAAAGCTGAAGAGGAGTCAGAGGATGCCGAAGGTGAGCAACCAACAAGATAAAAATAAAAGAGGGTCTCTGGATGAATAAAGGTCACAGAACCAGCAATAGGCTACGGCCTAACAGGTGGAGCAGCTGAGATTAACGATCTCCCTGTGCCGAAGTTCAGCTTCTAGACTTTAGAAACGATGATGTCTGATACCCAATTTCAGTGGTTGTTGCCCTATGTAATGGTATGCTCTGCCACTTACCATCCTCTGGTATTCAGTAAAGTCTTATCAACTACTAATTTCATGCTGGTCTTTCAGGTAGCCTTCAGGATTAAAGAGAGGAGGTTATGATGATGTTGGAACAGGGAGAGAGGTCAGGAGAAAACTGGATCAAGAGGAAAATTCAGCCATGAGCTGGCCAGCTGCTCCCAAGGAACCCAAAAGCAGCCAGGACCAACAGCTCAATGTGACAGGCCACAAACACGATATAAAAGCAACCTCTGAAATTTTGTCAACAATAGTGACAAGGATACTGAATTTTTTACAGTTTCATCAGGGTGAGACTCATCATGTTGTAAACTGAAAAAAAAAAAAAGATAAACCCTAATTTCAGGAGAATTTGAGGACCTTTCTGTTACATAAAGTTTCAGTAAATTAAAAAAAAAACAGCTTAAGTAAGAAATCTTTTTCAAAATCTGCAATCAGGTTGATTTAATAGGCCTCATTTGGTGTTATTCAATGCTTTTGAAGGGTCAGTAATCCACCTACAAGGCAATTACACTGAAGGAGAAAGAATGAAAATAAATGATACCGAGCCCTGTCACCTCCGGTTTATCTCTTTTTGCTCTAAAATCATTCCTACCAGGGGAATCTTATTTCTGTTTTAGAAATGAGACCACTGATGCTATGAGAGGCTAAACAACCTGCCTTGGTGAGTCATTAGTGATGGCAGAGCGGGGATGGAAGCTAAGGCCCTTTCCCTTTCACCTCCCTGTGTGTTTCAGGTCTCCCCAGTGAACAAGCAGCATCCCACATCTGGAAAGCAAGTCTGGTGTCTCATCATCACAAGGGCACACAGATTCTTTTAATCTATTCTAATTGCTCCCAGAGACGACTCAGTCTAACTTCATTCTCTACTAATACACAGCTATATGAAACATAATACATTTTCCAGTTTAAAAGCAGTGCTTCATCATTACCAAATGCATTAGAAAACATTTATTAATATCTGAATTGCACATAATAATGATACTATTCATAGAACACTGACGAAATGCCAGACACGGTATTCAGCGCTTCACATTGATTATATCCTCTGAAGCTTACAAAACCCATAAGGTTGATATTACTCATTTCCCTGTTTTATGTTTGAAGACATTGAGACTCAGAGCGGTTAAGCAATTTGCTGAGGGTCATGCAGTTAATAAGAGTCACAATTAGACCAGGCAGTCCGAGTGCAGACCTCACACTTTTAACCAACATGCTAGAAATCCTCATATAAAACTTTACCAGGTATTGGGCACAAAGTCTAAACTCACTGTTTCTCCTGTGAAGCAAAATTGACACCATATAGAGGAAAAATGATACTTTTATAGATATTCACAAACAGGGACTGGAAGAAAGGGAGAAAACGTGAGGGACCTGTGTTATTACCAAGTTCTGCCCCCTCTCCTCCATGCCCCGAGTGCCTCGGTCATTGTGTTTCTGCAGATGAAAGCAAGGGAGACTGGAGATTAAACAGTTTGCCCAAGGTCACCTACTCAGAGCCAAGTCTATTGACCCGCAGGTCAAAGGAACTTTCACAATATACCTCAAGCCCTGATAGAAGTTAGACCATATCCCAGCAAAAATCCAAACAGTGGATTATGTTTTCAGAACTGTCTTTTGAAGATAACTTTGTTTTAGAAAACTGTCCAGCAATCTTCTCTCTATTTAGAAAGGTTTGTCAATGAAATGGTTGATTGATGAGGTCTGTATTTTTGTGCTTACTTTAATATGACAACAATTTTGATTTCAGGTCTTGACATGCTCAGGAAGAATAGAATGGCTCACTTTTTTTTCCTCCCCCAGAGGTGTGATTTTATGATTCCAAACTCTATTATCAATCCAATCCAGGTTGTAAATGGTAGTACTGTGTCAAGAAAGAGAAAATTTCCTACAGGGTTTCATATTTCCTCCTATAAGTTTTGGTTAGAAATTTTCTTCCCATGATATTGAACAAGTTGGCACTGAATATTTGCTGCACCTTTAAAACTTGAGTCCTGAGGTGTCTTTGGTCTTTGGGTCCAGATTCTGACTGACTTTATTACGGATTCATCAGGGAGTTGTTTTTCAAGCTGGTCCCATTTACAGAGCTTTTGTACCTGCAATATACCTTCATCAGTAGAATGACTACGGATATGGATGATGATAACTAGCCTTCCAAACTTAACAACCCTCAAGTTAAAATTCTTAACATCTCCTGCATTTCCTAGCATATTACAATAAAATCCTCAGAGTAGGTTGGAACAGGATGGGAGAAAAAGTAGACCGATTACTCTGTTATAGAAGTATAGTAGAGACTACTAATTACTCCCTAAAATTCATTCCTTCATTTGTAGTAATAACATTGAAGGTTACACTTGGTTGCCAACTTACAGACAACATTCCTCCACCACCCTAAAGCTTGATGTGGTTAGACGATTAAATTAAAGCCAATGGGATTGAATGTGGATGATGTTTGCAACTTGCGGATCTTCAAATCAAAACACAAACCATTTGCCATGGAGTTCCTCTCTTTTTCTATTGTTCTATAAAATAGACACAAGTGTGATCCAGCCCTTACTATGTAGGTGAAAAGCATGCCTTAGGAGATAGCAAAGCACCAAGTTGAAAGAAATTGTTCACATAAGTAGTGCATGCTAAGTCGCTTCAGTTGTGTCTGACTCTTTGAGACCCTATGGACTATAGCCCACCAGGTTCCTCTGTCCATGGGATTCTCCAGGCAAGAACCCTAGAATGGACAAGTATTCTCCAGGCAAGAATACATGCCATCCTCCAAGGGATCTTCCTGATCCTTCAGAGATCGAACTCACATCTCTTGTCTCCTGCACTGACAAGCAGGTTCTTTACCACTAACGCCACTTTGGAAGACCTCATAGAGCAGAGACATCTCCTTCTGAAGTGAGCTACTCACTTCAAAACCCTTAAATGAGGAAGAGATATTTACTCGGGATTTGAGACCCATTGTTATGTAAATTTAGATTTTGCCTTTGCTCTAGGACTGCACCTAGATAAAGGGTTAACTCCTGAATTCCTATGCCCGGTGAAGCATGTGCATGATTCACTATTTTTATTAACATTAGTAAAAAAAAAAGTAATTATAATGATTTTATGTAAAGTTTTATTTTCTTTGGCATTGTTAAATAAATACCTTCTCTACCAAATGTGAGGAATTAAAATGCTAGCCAAATGACCTATTCAAAGTTATGCTGTCATAAATTTATTTTTTTTTCAAATTACACTAGCACTTGCTTTTATGGCCAACTGATTTCTTTACTCCACTTTATTAATAGTATAACGGAGAATTTTTAAAGAAGAAAACAGCACACAATAAATTAACCCAATATTTCATACTGAAGTCAATCATTATTATGACTCAAAGATATTAATGGAGATAACCTGTGATATTACTCCTATTAATGTTTGTCTTTAAAAGATAAATAACAGATCTCATTAAAGTAAAATCATTTGAAAATCAACTGATTGAATCATGTGAACATTTGGAAACTATATAATAAATACACCTACTGGGAAACTGGAGCAGGACAAAGAAATTGGTGCAATATCTACAGTGCTGGTTTTATTAATGGTAAAGTTACTACTTTTCTAACTATTAGCCTCAGACATTAATTTTATAATTTTATACATTTAAAGAAATCAGATGATTATTATGAAAGTAAGTCTAAACCATCCCAATATTGACATCATTCAAGGGTAAACACATCTCCAAGAAATAGTTCTAAACTTTGTATGGAAGCTCAGAAGTAAACAATCTTGGGAAAGAACAGAGCGAGAAGAACCACATTCCATGATTTCAAACTATACTATGAAGCTACAATAATCAAATAAAGATTTCCACAAAAACGAACACATAGATCAATGGAACAGAATAGAGAGTCTAGAAATCAATCCACCTATACGGTCAATTAATCTATGACAAAGGAGGCAAGACTATAAAATGGAGAAAAGACAGACTCTTCAATAAATGGTGTTGGGAAAACTGGATAGCTACATGCAAAAGATCAAATTGGGCTACATTCTTATATCATATATGAAAATAAATTCAAAATGAGTTGAAGACTTAAATGTAGGACCTGAAACCATTAAACTTGTGGAAGAAAACATGGCAATTCTCTCTAACATTGATCATAGAAATATTTTTTTCAGATATGTCTCCTCAGGCAAGGGGAAAAAAATCAAAAGTAAACAAATAGAATGACATCAAACTAAAAAGCTTTTACATAATGAAGGAAACGATCAACAAAATGAAAAGATCACACACAGAATGAGAGAAGATACTTGTAAATGATATATCTGATAAAGGGCCAATATCCAGAATATACAAAGAACTCATGCAACTCAATATTTTAAACAAAAATTGATTAACTATGAGTAAAGTACCTGAATAGACATTTCTCAAAGAAATATGTACAGATGTTCAATAGACACATGAAAAGATGCTCATCACCACTAACCATCAGGGAAATTCAAACTAAATTCAATAAAATAGGTAAAATAATAGAACTAATCACTTAGGGTTAGAGAGCGAATTCAGTGAATTTCATAGTTTAACAGAATGTTTGTCCTCTGTAATTTTTCAATGAATAGTCTTCATTTTACTATCATTCACAGTGTTTATGCATACCCTGTTCCTCATGTACATTTCAAAATAATCATAGCCTCTTTTCAAAACTATACTGGCTATAAGCTCCAAGAATCATGTCACCAAAACTTGTAAAGAAAACAAGAAAATACATCCCTCTCTCCCCACCTCCAGAAAAAACTTACTAACAGTGAAAGCTAAATGAATAGACATAATGATTTAAACATCTAGTTATCTGTAGTTTTTGAAAAACAAGTAAAGCTGCATTCTGGAAACACTCCAGCTCTCTGAGAAACAGGGATAGTTTGAGAAAATAAGGTAACACAAGCAGCTTTGCATGTCTTTCATTCTCTCTCCACTGCCTCAGGAGCTTATGAATCAAAGAGCAAAAGCTAGGAGAAGAAGACCATGATGTAGAAGAAGAAAGAGAAGAAAAGTTTTCTAGACTAAATAGACAGCTGCAGCCATTCCCTAGGGCTATGCTATGCTAGTGCACAAATTCAAGGGGCTCCACTGGGGTTCATCACACTGAAGTCCATGTGGGGGGTTGCTGCAAGGCTTCTGTGGAGTTGTGTGCTACAGAGCTCCATTATTCCCTGGAGTGGTGCCAAATAATGGTCTGGACGTACCTTGGACCCTTTAGGAATTGTTGTTAGTCAGAGGGCATTTTCCTTACTCCCTCTCAGTCCCTCCTTGACTTTTCCTGTATTTTCTCTAAGTCCAGTATTAAAAATATTAGAGGACAGCTGGGCAGGAAGCAGAAGAAAAATAGGTGCCCCTCTGCACTCTGGGAGTGGTCACTTTGGGAGGAGAAATGCTCAGAAGAGGCTGCGGGTGGGGCTGGCACGGAACACTCGGCATGTTCTAGAGTGTGCTGTTCCATACCTGCCGAGAGTTCCAAAGGACCACACTGCGGATGCTCAGGACAGAAGTAAATGCCATTCTGGTTCCTTTTAGAAGCAAAGGTAAGTGCACCAGCCTGCCCCCATTCCTGCTATAAATTAAAAGTAGATAAATACACACTAACAGCAGACAGAGAGTCAATCCACCTGATCTCTTTACTCATACGCTCAGTCGGGACAGATTTTGCCTCATAAATGATGAATAAGAGGGGGAGAAATAGGTAGGGGTCAGGAAAATGGAGATCTACGAAGAATGAAGTAATAATGGCACTGAAGGATCCAGAAGAAGGTGGCTTCCTCCATAAAATACGATAAGAAAATAAATTCAAGGCATAGGACAGAAAGCAAGGTAGCATGACAGGGAAGATGGATGAGATAAAGAAGGATTTCAGGAACACTAAAGACACAACACAGGAATGATAAATTAAGCTGAAACAAAATGGATGCCGTTTTAAATTAAATTAATATTGTGGAGAACAAACATGAGCCATTCCCCCAGAATAAAAATGACAAGGACCAGGGGAAGACAATGGTCTGAAAATAAGAGAAAAATCTAGAAAAGGACTGTGAAGCAATCCAAAAGAATAGGCAGTAAGTAAAAATAAAATAGAAAAAAGATAAAATATGTGAGCACATAGCAAGTGATCTCTGTACTCCAGGCAAAATCTATGGGGAAAAAAAGAATATAAAGAGGAGATAAATGTTTAATCATTTACATTCTAAGAGTATTTCTGAACTACTAGCCTTTCATTTAAGGATGAAATTTTTCATTTGGGCAAAAACACCACCACTACCACCGCCACTTCCTTCAGAAAGAATAACAATAAGTAAACCTTATTCACAGCCAGAAGACGGGAAAGTGACACTGGCTTAGACCAGTGGTTCTCAAAATTTTCATTTCAGGACCCCTTATACTCTTAAAAGTTATTGAGAATTCTAAAGAGCTTTTGTTCTGTGGACTTTATCTATCAATATCTACTATGCCAGAAATAAATGTGAGAAATCTTAGGATTTGTATTCATTCGTTCATTTTAAAATAAGCCCACCACATATAGTCTATGGGGGAAAAAAGTCCAAAACCATAAAAAATTTAATGAGAAATGTGGCACCATGTTACATTTTTACAAATCTCTCAGTGTCTGACTTAATAGAAAACAGCTGGATTCTCATATCTGTGTCTATGTTTAAGTTATTGCCGTATTACTTGTCATATAACCTCTGGAAAACTCCATGTACACTCTGAAAAAAGTAGAGTAAAAAGGGCAAATAAAAATCTCATATTGTTATGAAAATAGTTTTGGATAAATGAATTCCCTGAGAGGGTCTCAGGGACCCCTCAGGTTCTCACACTTTGAGGACCACCACCTTAGGCTAAAGGATATTTATTAAATTAATAACAAAACTATGGAGCGAAAGTGAGCCCAGGGTTGCTTATTTCCCTAGCTCATTGACATAATCGAGAATTCAGGTTCTTTCCATCTTTGCCTCTGTGCCATTCTCGCAGTGAGTGCCTCTCCTCCTTCTCTGGCTTCCTTGTCCTCCTAAAGCTGCCAGAGTTCCAAGCGTTAACCCTCAAGACCAGAGACAAAAGAAAAGTTTTGTTTTATGAACACATTTCACAGTGAAGAAACAGATGCCTAAAGCAGATTTCCTTTATGCTTATAGACCAAAAATTAATAATGAGTCATTCTTTGATCGATTAGTTGGATGAAATCACCACAGTTGGACTTTGTACACACACACATATACATACATACACACATAGACGTACATAAACATATTTTGAGATATACATATTCCCTTTAAATTTACAATTCTATTTCTAGATATTTATCCTAACACAATCATCAAATATGTGAAAAGGGGAATGCATGTTGATGCTTTACATGACACTTCAATGTTACTGTATAACTTTTTAAACTCAGTGATCCAATCATAAAAAATCAGTTGGGAAAAAAAAAGGAAAAGAAAAAAGAAAAAAAAGTCAGTTGAAGAAGTAAATTTTTTGTGCTTCCATCAATGAAATGCTCCCAAATCACTGGAAAAAAACAATGAAGAATTGCACTTATTAGCATGGAAGTCTGATCACAGCATATTGTTAAATAAAAAGTAAAATTTACAAAATACTGTACATAGTTTGAGTCCACTTTTATAAAATATATTCACCAGTGTGTGTAGAAATATGTCAGAAAGACTATATATAGAAACAGTAATAGTAGTCAATCAATCCGGTCATAATGAAGATCATTGGTTTCTCATACTTTCCTGAATTATCTGATTTATTTATGAATAAATATTTTTATGAATAGTTTTACAATAATTTAGCAGAGCTATATTCATCTTTAAAAAGTGAAGTAATGCAGAAATATTTCTAGGTCACTAACACCATGTAAATAAATTTCATCTAAAGAAAGAACTATTCTCCCTAACTCCCCTTTCTTCTCAACATAGGAAAAATGTTACAGTTTTTAAAAAATTATTGTGCTCATGTTTTTAAGTGATTTAATGTGACTAATTTATATCCTGTGTGATTTTATAGCAATAGCAACGTGAATCATAATCATCAATTACATTTGAAAATAATGTGTCTCTGACTCTCATTTCCTTGACTCATAATTAGGGTTAATCTTGGGCTGTAAAAAACAAAACAATGCCTTCAATTTCTCTGTAACTGGTTTGAAAGAACAGAAATCACACCTTTACTTGAGGTCAGGATGTGTTTGTAGAATTATGACCTCAAAATCAAATATAATCCACTCACTTGATTTAAGCACCCGCAATACCTCATTCAAGAAATGCTTCTTTAATTTACCTGCTTAGCAGTCAAATAATTTCTAACTTCACTTCACTATTGATTTTTTTTCAAGTCCAGTACTGTCTGCCACTGCCTAGCATTATTCACTCATTCAGTCCCTGAAATCACTAACAACCTAGGATGTTCTGGGTACGATGATGGGCCCCGAGGGTACACAAGTAAATGAGCGAAGTCCTGCTCAGACAGATGTGAGAGATGGGGCTGGTGAAGTGGCGCTTTTATTGTTGCTGTTTTTTTTTTTTTTCTTTTCTTTCTATCTGAAATGAGAAGGAAGCAATGATGCAAATATGAGTCAATTTGTGAAGAGAAAGGCTGCGGTTCAAGAGAATATAAGCCTGAAAAATATCTATCTGCTCTGTAAACTGGCAAGAGGTGTCCTTGGCTAAGACTCAGTAAAGATGTGCCTGTCCACTTGAGTAGAGAGTTGAGACCATGGGGTATTCTCCTGGGATAAAGAAAAGGATGTGAACCAGAAATAAGAAAATAGGTAAGTGAACTTGAATTCTCCATAACTGGGGGGCGGGGGCGGGGGGCAGGGGGGTGCTTCCCTGGTGGCTCAGCTGGTAAAAAATTCTCCTGCAATGCGGGAGACCTGGGTTTGATCCCTGGGTTGGGAAGATCCCCTAGAGAATGGAAAGGCTACCCACTCCAGTATTCTAGCCTGGAGAAGTCCATGGAAAGTCCATGGGGTTGCAAAGCGTCGGACACGACTGAGCAACTTTCACTTCACTTCACTTCAGAACAACTGTGGGAATAGTGTGATTATGACAGAGCAAGAAGCATGAGGAGGTTCCTTTTGTCCATGCGATTTTCCAGGCAAGAATACTGGAGTGGGTTGCCATTTCCTTCTCCAGGGGATCTTCCCGACCCAGGGATCGAACCCTCATCTCCTAAGTCTCCTGTATTGCAGGCAGATTCTGTACTGCTGAGCCATCAGCGACGCTCCTTCTATATAAAATAATAGTTGCGCATAACGGAATTGGAGAAACTTGTTTCTGGTAGAGAAAGACTAAGGAACTTTTCTATGGTAAAAGAGAGTACAGCACATTGTATAACAGGGGTTCACTAACAAGTATATACTTAATAAATACTTCCTGAATGGAAGGAAAGAAGGAAAAAAGGGAGAATGGATATGTGTATACGCACGGCTGAGCTGCTTTGCTGTACACTGAAATTATCACAGCATTGTTAATCAGCCATACTCCAACATAAAATGAAAAGTTAAAAAAAAAAAAAGACTAAAAGGAGGGAGGGAAGGGGAAAGAAGAAGGGAGGGAGGATTTTTATGCATAGAGGTAATGTGCTGTTTACCAACAGCCCTGTACTAACCCACTCAGCTAAGATTTAAGTCTGTTTCCTATACATGGAGAAAGAAAGGGATGTGCATTTTAATAGGGATTTGGGGAAGCCCTTGAGATTCATACTCCCTATTAAATAAAAATAGAAAGGAAAATAAAAAGGAAAAGGACAGACAAGGAAGCACAGAGTTTGCAGGGAGCTGCAGTGTCACTTCTGAGAGCTCAGTACAAAACAGCAATCATTACTATGTCATTGTAAAACTTTCTATCTCTTTTCTATTTGTCCTCAGGTCTTTATAAATGCATTAATAATTTATGCTAGCATTTAAAAGGAGAGTTTAATTTAAGAACAAACTAAGAATAGGTGATGTGTCACTAATTAGAAAGTGGTGATTAAATTAAAATAAGCAGTGAAAACAGACAAAAACACCTGTAACATTAATCATAAAACAGGATGATATTTTGCCAAGAATATACATTTTGTCTTAATGTATTTTTGTATTATTACGTTTATGTCTTAATGTATTTATTTGGTAATTATGAGTAGGTAATTATGAGTAAGGATTAAAATACTTCTATAGAAAAAAGCTGGATGTTATTATTAAAAGCTGGATGTTATATTAAAGCTTTTGAAAGACATTAAAAATGAGGTATTTGTATCAAAATGTAAAATTTTAGTGTTCTAAATCAACTGCTTGCCTGAACGCAACAATTTATTAAATGGAAATGGAGATAGTTTTATTTTGGTGCTGCATTTTTAAGGATCATGTATTTCTTACCATATATCTTTAAGGAAACCTTAACTTCATTCATTCCAGTGAATAAATGGCAGATGAACAGGCTAAAGTAAAATGTTTACATATCAACAGGGAATAAAGCATTTGTAATAAAGTAAGGAATCATAACCTTTGGCCAAGATAGGAAAGGTGATGAATTTAAGAAAGACCCATTCATTTACGAAGTAGCTGAGTATATTAGTAAAGTGAGTCTTCAGTAAGTACAACCTTAAAAAATTCTGTTCTAATTTTGCTGTTTGCTAGATATTCCATATAAAAATGAGACCGTTCCACCTCAAACTAGGGTGACCAAACATTTTCCAGAGACTGAGTGGGGCCTTATGATGTTGGACTTTTATTTTTAAAACCAAGACCATCTCGGGCAAAACAGGACCCATTGGTCATCTACCTAGAGGTTGGTCAAAATGTGTAATAAAAATATCAGAGAATTTCTTCCTCAAAATCCTCTTCTTTCCTCAATTCATTAATGAATGATATCAAGCAGAGTGCTTTGACATAATAATGAACAATACATTTGTAATCCGCACTTTCACTCATAATGTCATCATAAGCATCAACTTCTAATATAGAAACAGTCTTTCAAATTGAAGATGAAGTGGAAGTTTTACTATTTATGGTAAATATATTATGATAAAAAGCTTAAAAATAAGACAAATTTAAAAGAAAGTGATTTTCAATTCCTTTTTTTTGGAAATACACATGAACTTCTATTAACTATGATTTGGATGATTAGAATCTTTCAGTTAGAATGATTAAATAGGTCCATTAACAGATTTTTAAATAGTATTTTAAAGTTAATGTATCTTTAAAACCTTTTTCTCCCAGCAGATAGTCACTAAGTGGGAAAAATCTGTAGACATGCTCATTTATCAAAGTCAGTGTTTAAAAAAAATGAATAAATGTTAATTTGAATCTACTTTGTCTGGGATCATTTTTAGCTCAATTACTTTAAAAATCTATTTATTCACAGATTCTAGACTCCTAGTGGTCTGACCTCTAAAGACACAGTTCTTGATCTGTCTGCAATAATAACATTTTTCTCTTATTTGAAATTTTCAAATATTATTTAAAAATTAATCAGGTGAAAAAGCCACATATAGTTCAAGAAAATTTATCTGGCAACACTAGAGTGAAAATCCATTATGGTAGCTTGCAAGAAGCCAATAATATCTAAAATTCAGACAATAAACAAAGTTGGAAATCACCCAGGACTGACAGAAAATATGAGTCCTAGTCCTGAGTCTGATATAAATTAACTGTGTCCTTTTAGGAAAAGCCCTTGGCCCCTCTTAGTTGCATTTTATTTCTGTCTAATAATGAAGTAAACAATAGGAAATTTAAGTAAATTAATATATTCATTATTTTTCAAATGTATTTTATAACACCCATAAATTTTAAGAAAAGCTATGTACAGTATTGTTTTAAAGAAAGAAAAGACTTTGCAACATATGCAAATACTCATAATTTTTCAATCTATTTATTTTTCTAATTTTAATTGTGTGGAGAGATTACTAGAAGGATTATTACTGGATGCTGACTATATTTGTTTCTCAATAATGGATATTTTTATTTTATTTCCCTCATTTTTAGTTATTTATTTTCTTTTTTCTATTGCTGTAAGTTTCTGTATCTACTTGAATGTTTTACACTGACCATGTGTTGTTTTTCCCCCACTAAAGTAACAAAATTCCTTCTTATATAAAAAAATAAGTTCATCAGCTATTAAAAATAATATTTAAAAAACTATTCTGATAAAAAAAAACCTGCAAAAATTTTAAAATCCAAATAACTACAAAAGTCTTATAATCAAAAAGAGAAACTTCTTGCTTCTTCTCCTTATTAGCGCCACCTCTCAATAGTTCATGAAGATCTCCTCCTTACTTCTCGGAGGCAAACACTGTCAAATCTTTTAAATTTTTTTCTAGTTTTTACTCCCCTTTCTATCCACTTTTAGCATTATTTATAACCATCTATTTATCAGAAGAGCATTTTGACTGACTCATCTCCTTTCTCACCTCTTATCCTCCCAAGATAGGTACCAATTTTTAAAAAACGTTATTGGGGTATAGTTTGTTAATAATGTTCTGTTAGTTTCTGCTGTATAGAAAAATGAATCATCCATACAGATAAATATACCCACTCTTTTTTTAGATTTTTTTCCCATGTAGCCATTACATAGTATTGAGTAGCGTTCTCTGAACAGCAGATTCCTATTAATTATCTATTTTATATATGTGTGTGTTAGTCACTCAGTCGTGTCCAACTCTGAAAGTGCATGGAGAGTAGACCGCCAGGCTCCTTGGTCCACAGAATTCTCCAGGCAAGAATACTGCAGTGGGTCGCCATTCCCTTCTCCAGGGGATCTTCCTGACCCAGAGATCAAACTAGGCCTCCTGCATTGCAGGGAGATGCTTTACTGTCTGAGCCACTGGGGAAATAGTGGGTGTATGTCAATCCCAATCTTCCAATTTATCCCTCCCCAAGTTTATCCCCTGGTGATCATGAGTTTGCATCCTACATTCATGACTCTACTTCTGTTTTGTAAATAAATTCACTTGTAGCCTTTTTTGTAGATTCCACGTATAAGCAATCTTATGATATTTGTCTTTCTGTGTCTGACTTTCTTCACTCAGTAAGACAGTCTCTAGGTCCATCCATGTTGCTGCAAATGGCATTATTTTGCTCTTTATATGACTGAGTAATATTCTATTCCACTGTGCATATGCACTGCACTGTTGATGGGAATGTAGTTGGTATAGCCACTGTGAAGAACAGTATTGAGGCTCCTTGAAAAACTAAAAGCAGAACTACCATACGACCCAGAAAATTCACTCTTTGGTATTTATCTGACAGAAAGTGAAAACAATCATTAGAAAAGATGCATGTACCCCAGTGTTCATGGTAAGCATTATCTACAATCGCCAAGATATGGAAACAACTTAAGAGTCTATCAACAGATGAATGGATAAAGATTTTATATATATATAAAATCAGGGCTTCCCTGGTGTCTCAGACAGTAAAGAATCTCCTGCAACGCAGAAGACCCAGGTTCTATGCTAGGTCAGGAAGATCCTTCAGAGAAGGCAATGGCTACTCAACTCAGTATATATATATATATATACACACACATATATATAATACAATATCATATAATATATATTAGGCAATATAATAGATATATACAATGGAATACTACTCATCTGTAAAAAAAGAATGAAATTTGCAACAACACGTTTGAAACTGGAGGTATTATGTGAAATCAATAGAGAATAACAAATACAGTATATTATCACTAAAATGATCCAGTGAACAGAACAAAAAATATACAACTTGACAGATATGGAGAACAAACTAGTGGTTACTTACCAACGGGGACTGGCAGTTATCAATAGAGATGAAGTTCCCGCCTTATGAAACTTATAGTGAAGTGAATTATACAAAGACATACTGCAAATAGTTATACCAATACAAACCATAACCACCCATCCCAACTATCCAGATCAGAGCTTCTTCCACTATATTATGCTGGCCTTTTTCTCAGTGTGAGAGTGATGGCCATGATCACAGTATTCAAGTAGGGAACCCTCCTTCCTTCCAAATGTCCCTCCCTACTCCTCAGAGTATCACTTGAGTATCACAGCCCCCTAGTTATATCATCTGTACAGCCCATATTTATCTGAATATGTGCTTATATAAATAATTGTGTATTTATTTAATATCATCTCCTCCAAAAATGCAAACTCTGACAGAAACATATCTTGCTTCTTTCAGTATCATATGTGTAGCTTCCAATGGTGCAAAGTAGATACTCAGAAATAACAGTTGTCTGAATGGATATAAGCAACTCTCTTTCTAAACACTATTACTGTTGTTTTTTGCAAATTATATATATATAGCACATGTGCGTGCTTAATTATAAGCATGTGCGTGATTAATATATACAGTGCATGTGCGTGTATGCCAAGTCACTTCAACAGTGCAAGTCAGTCATGCAAGTCAGTTGTGCCTGACTCCAACCCTATGGACTGTGGCCCGCCAGGTTCCTCAGTCCTTGGGATTCTCCAGTCAAGAATACTGGAATGGGATACAGTGTCCTCCTTCAGGGGATCTTCCCAACCCTGGGATCAAACTAATGTTTCTTACGTCTCCTGCATTGACAGGCAGGTTCTTTACCACTAGCACCACCTGGGAAGCCCATATAGTGGGCTCTATCTCAAATGATTAAATAGCATTTTCTTGTTAGTATAATAATGGAGAATCAAAACTTTCCAGGAGCTATATGGCATATTCGCAGCCCAATGACTAATACTAATTATAAACCAAGTACAGAAAGAACAGTTTGAAGATTATAATAAAAAGTGAAGCAACAAAGATCCCAAATAACTTGGATTCAAATCCTGGCTGTGGTGCTAGATGTATGATTGTAGGATGGCTTATTTAACCTCACTGAGGGCAGTTCCATCTACAATGACACTAGAAACATCTCTAACTTCAAACCAGCATGTAAACTCAGTAGAGGAAAAACTAGGATGTAGTGTTACCAATAACCCTTGAGTGGAAGTTACCATAGGTTGGCTCACTTAGCTACCATGCCAACCACTTTGTCATATGCTAACATAGAGGACAGAAAGAAAAGTACTCGGCCCCTCACCTCTTAGAATAAATATAAAATAATAAAAGGAGACCGTATCAACGGACATAAGTCTTCAATAAAGTTCAGAGGTATGAAAGTATATTGAAGTGGTTGCCTTGGAGTGGGTGGCTGCTCTGTGGACAAGGATGCGCTGAAGAAGAGACAAGAAGCAGAAAATGAGCCTAAATATCCAGCTGGCTACTCACTCCAGTTTGTCTGTGACCAGGTTAGCCTAGGGCACCATCCCACATGCAGAAAACCACGGTGGGCCCCAGGGTAAAGCCCTCAGCTTAACACCCAGCTCCTCTGCTGCCCACACAGAACAGATTCTGGTTGTCAAGCAGCCCCACTCATATTTACAGAGTTTGAAATCAGCCTACAGAACACAACTCTAGGTCTCCTAAAGCAAGGTGGCCCAGACTGGTTACTTAGACACTCGACCAAGTCGTCCTTCTTCAATACAGAAGGACAAATCACGATCAAGGATAAGCATATGAAGAAAACTAGAAACATGAAAGCAAAAGCCCAAGATAAACAAATCTCTGAGCTGAGAGAAATAAATGAATTGAGGAATAAAACAAATTACTTAGAAAATTATAAAAGCAAACTCTAGCTATTAAAATGTGAAATTAAGCACATATGTTCAGTTCAGTTCAGTTCAGTCGCTCAGTTGTGTCCGACTCTCCGCGACCCCATGAATCACAGCACCCAGGCCTCCCTGTCCATCACCAACTCCCGGAGTTCACTCAAACTCATGTCCATCAAGTCGGTGATGCCATCCAGCCATCTCATTCTCCCTCGTCCCCGCCTCCTCCCGCCCCCAACCTTTCCCAGCATCAGAGTCTTTTCCAGTGAGTCAACTCATCGCATGAGGTGGCCAAAGTATTGCAGTTTCAGCTTTAGCATCAGTCCCTCCAATGAACATCCAGGATTGATCTCCTTTCGAATGGACTGGTTGGATCTCCTTGCAGTATAAGGGACTCTCAAGAGTCTTCTCCAACACCACAGTTCAAAAGCATCGATTCTTCGGCGATCAGCTTTCTTCACAGTCCAACTCTCACATCCATACATGACCACGGGAAAAACCATTGCCTTGACTAGACGGACCTTGGTTGGCAAGTAATGTCTCTGCTTTTTAATATACTATCAATGTTGGTCATAAGTTTCCTTCCAAGGAGCAAGCGTCTTTTAATTTCATGGCTGCAATCAGCATCTGCAGTGATTTTGGAGCCCAAAAAAACAAAGTCTGACACTGTTTCCACTGTTTTTCCATCTATTTCCCATGAAGTGATGGGACCAGATGCCATGATCTTTGTTTTCTGAATGTTGAGCTTCAAGCCAACCTTTTCACTCTCCTCTTTCACTTTCATCAAGAGGCTTTTGAGTTCCTCTTCACTTTCTGCCATTAGCGCTCCTCTATATTCTTTGGCTCTATTTCTTTGTATCTATTATTTGATATCAAGTGTTATAAAAAAGAAATGGACTATTCACTGTAAACTTTTTTTTGTTTGTTTGTTTATTTTTTTGTTTTTTTTATTGGTTGGTTTTGTCATATATTGACATGAATTCGCCCCGGGTTTACATAAATTCCCCCTCCTGAACCCCCCTCCCACCTCCCTCCTCCCTTTATCCTCCCTCTGGGTCATCCCCGCATGCCAGCCCCGAGCATCCTATAACATGCATCGACCCTGAACTAGTGATTCGTTTCACATATGACAACATACGTGTTTCAATGCCATTCTCCCAAATCATCCCACCCTCACCCTCTCCCACAGAGTCCCAAAGACTGTTCTATTCATCTGTGTCTCTTTTGCTGTCTCGTATACAGGGTTATCATTTGCATCTTTCTAAATTCCATATATATGCGTTAGTATACTGTATTGGTGTTTTTCTTTCTGGCTGACTTCACTCTGTATAATAGGCTCCAGTTTCATCCACCTCATTAGAACTGATTCAAATATATTCTTTTTAATGGCTGAATAATACTCCATTGTGTATATGTACCAAAGCTTTCTTATCCATTCGTCTGCAGATGGACATCTAGGTTGCTTCCATGTCCTGGCTATTATAAACAGTGCTGCAATGAACATTGGAGTACATGTGTCTCTTTCAATTCTGGTTTCCTCAGTGTGTATGCCCAGGAGCGCAATTGCTGGATCATATGGCAGTTCTATTTCCAGTTTTTTGAGGAATCTCCACACTGTTCTCCATAGTGGCTGTACTAGTTTGCATTCCCACCAACAGTGTAAGAGTTCCTTTCTCTCCACACCCTCTCCAGCATTTATTGCATGTGGATTTTTGGATAGCAGCCATTCTGACTGGTGTGAAATGGTATCTCATTGTGGTTTTGATTTGCATCTCTCTGATTATGAGGGATGTTGAGCATTTTTTCATGTGTTTGTTAGCCATCTTTATGTCTTCTTTGGAGAAATGTCTGTTTAGTTCTTTGGCCCATTTTTTGATTGGGTCATTTATTTTTCTGGAATTGAGCTGCAGGAGCTGCTTGTATATTTTGGAGATTAATCCTTTATCAGTTGCTTCATTTGCTATTATTTTCTCCCATTCTGAAGGCTGTCTTTTCACCTTACTTATAGTTTCCTTTGCTGTGCAGAAGCTTTTGATTTTAATTAGGTCCCATTTGTTTATTTTTGCTTTTATTTCCAATATTCTGGGAGGTGGGTCTTGGAGGATCCTGCTGTGATTTATGTCGAAGAGTGTTTTGCCTACGCTCTCCTCTAGGAGTTTTATAATTTCCGGTCTTACATTTAGCCCTTTAATCCATTTTGAGTTTATTTTTGTGTTTGGTGTTAGGAAGTGTTCTAGTTTCATTCTTTTACAAGTGGCTGACCAGTTTTCCCAGCACCACTTGTTAAAGAGACTGCCTTTTCTCCATTTATATTCTTGCCTCCTTTGTCAAAGATAAGGTGTCCATAGGTGCGTGGATTTATCTCTAGGCTTTCTATTAGTTCCATTGATCTATATTTCTGTCTTTATGCCAGTACCATACTGTCTTGATGACTGTGGCTTTGTAGTAGAGCCTGAAGTCCGGCAGGTTAATTCCCCCAGTTCCATTTTTCTTCCTCAAGATTGCTTTGGCTATTCGAGGTTTTTTGTATTTCCATACAAATTGTGAGATTATTTGTTCTAGTTCTGTGAAAAATATCATTGGTAGCTTGATAGGGATTGCATTGAATGTATAAATTACTTTGGGTAGTTATTCACTGTAAACTTTTGAGGGCAGAATGTGGGTCCTGTTTTTTTTTTCCACCAAAATTATTTTCTTTTTAATCTGAAAACATATCTTTAAATGGATGTTTTCCAATTTCTCTTCCAATGTTATCATTAAAATAATGAGCAATTCTCTGAGTAAAGAATAAATCGTTCAGGGGCTGAGACACTGGAATGAAACAGTCAAATCATCAGGGGAAAACTGAGGTTCTCATTTAGCTACTATATATGCAAAAACATCCAAACTTTAAAACCATATGAATATTTTCAAATTAAGAATCGATTCTGCTGAATTAATTGCAAAGTATTGCTCTTGATCAGAGAAGTGATTCTGTGCTATTTTTTATCTTGTTTTTCTTTTAGCTTTTTCATCCTCATCTTACTGTAAATGGGCAAATTAATATTTGAGCAGATACAATTGAGAATATGTATAATCTGTAAAATAATATTTATCTCCAAAAGACACTTAGATGCCACTTCTACTTATCAATCGCCTAAAAACTCTAATCGCTCTACCCAGCCTTCATTTCTTTTCCAGATACCAGCCCCCTCCCCCACTGTATTGCCTCTTAATCCTCAAGGTTTAGAGTGAGTTATTTTTTATTTGGTTGCTGGTATGTATCTCTTAGCCACCATGAGACACAATTGGCCATCCTCCACTTCTCCATCCTTCTCTTCTTATGGTATTCAACCTGATTCAACTTTTTGGGACAACACAACCCACAGGGCACATCCACAGTGACTTATCCCTTTCCCCAACTTCCAGATCACTGCTGGATTACACCACAACCATTCCAGATCTTTCCAGACTTTAAATTTCTCAAAGTAACAGATCAAAGATCCAAACTTGCTTCTTTCTCACATGGTGACCAAAACAATACTGGGTAAATAATAGGTCCGTAAGATAATGAAAGTGAAAGTCGCTCAGTCATATACTACTCTTTGCAACCCTATGAACTGTAGCCCACCAGGCTCCTCTGCCCATGGAGTTCTCAAGGCAAGAATACTGGAGTGGATTGCCATTCTCTTCTCCAGGGGAACTTCTTGGCTCTCCAGATTCTGAACATCTGTATTCTAGCTCAGTATCACAGTCTTGGCCAATTCATCAAGCAAATGCAATAGTCTCTGTTTTTGTGCAATTGTTTTCTTCTCTTTCATTTTATTTAACTTTACTTGGTGTGACTTTTCTCAGTAAACCAAATATTTTCAGAAAATTGATACCTTCAAGGGATGTATAATAGCTTTCTTTTTCAAAGCATCATATAAAGTAACATGCAAATACAAACCCAAAATACCAAATATAAATCATTTTATAGTATTCCAAACTTTTTAAAAGGTATAATATATATCCTCAACAGATTTTCAAGAGTATCTGAGTTGACTTGCCACAAGAAAAAAAAAAAACTTGTATCTAATAAGCTTATTTAAAATGAAATAGATATTGGAAAACATTTTAGGTGCTTTCCAAAATCTTGAGAGATGAAAAATTTTCATGAAGATGAAAAACTGCAGAACAAATATCTAATTTGTATTTTTTTGGCAAAGTAAGTTTTGTCTTCTTTTTTTTTTCTTTTTTTTTAACTTGGAAATAATATGATTAAATGATCATTTTAGAAAAAGTAGTCTTCTGATGTTAAAATGTCTGCCCATGGATCCCTGACTAGTGAATGGCACAGTTTCAACTTGGAGCCTAAGCATGAAAAGATTTCGTTTTGTTCCAGTGGCTATTCTCTAATTGTACTGTATTCAGCCTACCTTTTCCACTTGTACTTTAAAGACACTTTGGCAAGATTCAGTAATTTTCCACTCAATTTCCTTTCTTTGAAAGGTCTTATTTTCATCAATAAGGAGTCAAGACTCTAGCAGCTTGTGAGTAGGACTGGTTGGGGAACTGCTGGGAGAAGGGGGCTGCAGATCAGAGGAGGGGGCTGCTTTCAAACCCCCTCTCACTCTGCCCTCTTCTAGGGTGAGCTGGTCCATTGTGTTGGGATGGGGAGGAAAAGGAGGTGGTGACAAGACAAGCCTCTCTCTCCTGGCTGAGCAGGGGGTAGCTTATCCTTCATCAAGTGACCTCTATTCCATCAAGATCCTTCATGGAGCTATTAAATAGTTCCCAAATGTTGCCACTCTTATGTGGATGGACCTCTGTAGGGGTCTCTACCCTAAAGGAGGCAGTTGATAGACCTCTTTCATCAACACCTCAGTGCCTCTGGGTGGTGGACTTTCCTTCCCCTGTGAGTGATCTCTTGCATAGAGTACCTGAGAAAGGCTTTAGCTCAGCTGTCTGTGTGGCGTTCACTTGATTTGCTGTGAATTTATGTATTCCTGGCATGCCTCACCCAAGTTTCTACCTTGTAACCTTACCAGTTCTTCTCTGCTCTGAAAACACAGAGAAAAATCAGGTCCCCATGCTAAGCAACCAGCAACACTCCTAGACCCAAGAAAAAGGAAGACTTTTAGTGGGCTGTGAGGAAGAGAGCAGATTATTGAATCTTATTGAATGTATGTTTTCAAATGTTCACTTTAGCTAGAGCCTTTGACTGTGTGGATCACAATAAACTGTGGAACATTCTGAAAGAGATGGGAATCCCAGACCACCTGACCTGCCTCTTGAGAAACCTGTATGCAGGTCAGGAAGCAACAGTTAGAACCGGACATGGAACAACAGACTGGTTCCAAATAGGAAAAGGTGTACGTCAAGGTTGTATATTGTCACCTTGCTTATTTAACTTATATGCAGAGTACATCATGAGGAACGCTGGGCTGGAAGAAGCACAAGCTGGAATCAAGATTGCTGGGAGAAATATCAATAACCTCAGATATGCAGATGACACTACCCTTATGGCAGAAAGTGAAGAGGAACTCAAAAGCCTCTTGATGAAAGTGAAAGAGGAGAGTGAAAAGGTTGGCTTGAAGCTCAACATTCAGAAAACAAAGATCCTGGCATCTGGTCCCAGCACTTCATGGGAAATAGATGGAAAAACAGTGGAAACAGTGTCAGACTTTATTTTTTTGGGCTCCAAAATCACTGCAGATGCTGATTGCAGCCATGAAATTAAAAGACGCTTGCTCCTTGGAAGGAAAGTTATGACCAACCTTGATAGTATATTAAAAAGCAGAGACATTACTTTGCCAACAAAGGTCCGTCTAGTCAAGGCAATGGTTTTTCCCGTGGTCATGTAATGATGTGAGAGTTGGACTGTGAAGAAAGCTGATCGCCGAAGAATCGATGCTTTTGAACTGTGGTGTTGGAGAAGACTCTTGAGAGTCCCTTATACTGCAAGGAGATCCAACCAGTCCATTCTAAAGGAGATCAATCCTGGATGTTCATTGGAGGGACTGATGCTAAAGCTGAAACTGCAATACTTTGGCCACCTCATGCGACGAGCTGACTCACTGGAAAAGACTCTGATGCTGGGAAAGGTTGGGGGCGGGAGGAGAAGGGGACGAGGGAGAATGAGATGGCTGGATGGCATCACCGACTCTGTGGACATGAGTTTGAGTGTACTCCGGGAGTTGGTGATGGATAGGGAGGCCTGGCTTGCTGTAATTCATGGGGTCGCGGAGAGTCGGACATGACTGAGCGACTAAACTGAACTGAACTGAACTGATAGAGAAAAATTCATAGAAGGGGATAGATAAGAGGGCAAGTGAGATCTGAGGTCCAGGCAGCTTGATCTCAAGAGATGAGGCTTTACAGAAAGAGTTCAACGTTCCAAGAAGTAGCCATCCTGGTGGGATATGATGAAAATAGTCATCTTAAGGGGATATGATGAGCAAACAATTAAGTGGGTAAGACAATAAAATCACTGTGATGAGAGTCAAGCTTATGACAGAACAAGAAAGAACAGGCTGAAAATTTGAACTAAGCCAGAGAGGTGAGTGATTTCAAGCACAGGACATGAAGGATTTCACCAGAAACAGAACTCAGGAATGCATCTGAGTTGGTGGAAAATCCAAAGTATGAGATCAACAGAAGGAATGCCTTTAGGAAATCAGAACCTGTCTGTGATGTGAATGAATGCCATCTACCTCGGATAGGAGTTTCTTATATGATTCTTTGGAGAAAGGAACCACAATTAAGGCAAGAAGCACAGAGTGACACCCTGCCACACCCGAGAGGTCCTGAAAACATGTACCACATCACCAAAGTTTCAGGGGTCATTCACAGAAACATGGTGAAGATAGGACTCTGCTGAGGGTCCACTGTCAACACTCACAATCACATTTTTAGATGCTTCAAACCACCAATGCATTGTAGGAAGGAAATTAGGAAGCTGAATTAAGGATTTTTCCTGAGGAGAACACAGATAATGAAGTTACGGTGAATATACACCAAAATCAATTAGTTCTCCAGCACTGTTGCACAGTTTGTAAATTCCACTGATGCAGTTTGAACCAGCAAAATGAAAAACATTATAAACTTATTTATGAACACTAAAACAAGTGAGTTGTAAGACAGACAAGCTATCCTAACATTAATGGCATGTCAAATAAATCTTTTATTTACATCCGTGCTATCTTGTTGTGAGAAACAAACCACTAATAATCAGATCTCCAGTGCCCATTTCAAAGCTGCGTAATGATCTGCTTACCCCCAGTATAGGCCCATCACAAAACAGAAGTGGGAGTCTCTGAAATTGTATAAGTGATAATTGTTGCTTCACTGCCAAACTGAAGAAATGCCTCCTGCATTGATGGAACTACCTCCTCCAGCTCTTAGTTTGCAAGGTTTGTGTGAGGCCTCAGTATGTGATGCAAGGGCAAAGCACGTGACCTTAGGTTAGAGCAGTCAGTGCTTTTCTTCCCAGTGAGTGGCTCAGAGATTGGAACATAACCCAGGATAGCCAGTGAAGGAGTGCACTTGGACTTCCATTGGAAACTATCCTGAAAGACTGTTCAGCTGGACTTCTAATTACAGGAGTGAGGTTAAGACGGCTGTAGTCTCCTTGTACCCCCAAGTTCAGAACCTTATTGCTGATGGAGCCAATTTGGAAAAAGTAGAGTTGAGAAATGGAGAGAAACATGCTGAAGCCAAAAAGCATGCTCCTTGACTTTTTGTTACTTGAGATAATGCATTTTCCTTTTTGCTTGCTTCAGTTTGGTTTGGTTTTTCTGTCACTGTATGAGAAAATACCTTGATTCAGTATTCAATCCCTGGTGGCTCAGATGCTTGCAATGCAGGAGACCTGGGTTCGATCCCTGGGTCAAGAAGATCCCCTGGAGAAGGGAATGGCAACCCACTCCAGTGTTCTTGCCTGGAGAATTCCATGGACAGAGGAGCCTGTTTCACTTTCACTTTTCAATATAATTGAAGACATCCCACAGACATTACTCCCACTCATCACATTTCCATGGTATCTATTACATGTTGACACAGTTCATGATCATTGGGTCTCACAGCGCACTTGAGGAAAGGGTATTTGTAATATGTAATGAACAACAAGGGCTTCCCTGGTGGCTCAGAGGTTAAAGCGTCTGCCTCCAATGCGGGAGACCCGGGTTCTATCCCTGGGTCGGGAAGATCCCCTGGAGAAGGAAACGGTAACCCACTCCAGTATTCTTGCCTGGAGAATCCCATGGACGGAGAAGCCTGGTAGGCTACGTCCACGGGGTCGCAAAGAGTCGGACACAACTGAGCGACAGAACGGAACGGAATGAACAACAAAACAAGCCAAGAGGGGTTAAATACCAGACACAACATGTCAGCAGTGTGGTGAGCACCAAAGTTTCAAGAAGATAGAAGGTGGTACATAGGATTCACCAAACCCTTCCACCATGAGAGTTGTTAAGGTTAGCAAACTTGACTATAATGTTTACAATCCATGGGATTTTGCGTTTGTTCAGTTCGGGGTATAAATAGATCAAGCAACTCCCTCACTGTACATTCATAAACGTTTATCCAATAATGTCACAAGTTATAATGTATATCTTCTCAGTCCATCTAAAACTCCCAAAAATAACCTACAGCAAAAAGAGAACAAAAGAAAAATAACGTACAGTAAGGACTTGAGTTTCACTTCCTTAAATTCCACTGAAATTATAGCAACCACAGTTGGGAAAATGATTTCTTATAAGTTTTTGTTCTGAAATGATCACAGATTCAGAGGAAGTTGCAAAAGAAAAATGTACAGAGAGATCCCACATACTCCAGCCTCCCACAGTGACAGTATCCTGCACAACAAGAGAACAACATCCAAACCAGGAAACTGACACCAGCATGATCTGCGGAGCTCATTCGAATTTCATCAGCATTGCATTAAGCACTAGTATGTGCATTGCAGTGGGGGAAGGAAATCCTATGCAGTGTCATCACTGGTGAAGATACAAGAGCCATTCCTTCACCATGAGTTTTCCTCCCACTGCTCCTCCGGCAACATCTGCTTCCATCTTCCATCTCTGGCAACTGCCAATCTGTGCTCCATCTCTACAATGTTGTCATTTCAAGAATTCCATACAAATAGGTAAAGAATCCATCTGCCAATGCAGGAGACACAGGTTTGATCCTTGATCTGGGAAGACCCCATATGTCACAGAGCAACTGAGCCCAGGCCCCACAACTATTGAGCCTGTGTTCTAGAGCCCTGGAACTGCAACTTCTGATCCCATGTGCCATAACTACTGAAGCCAGCATGCCCTAGAATCCATGCTCTGCAACAAGAGAAGCCACCACAATGAGAAGCCTGAGCCCTGCAACTAGAGAGTAGCCTCTGCTTGCTGCAACTAATGAAAGCCTGTGCAGCAGCAAAGATCCACCACAGCCAAAATTAAATAAATAAAAATTCTTAAAAAAAAGAATTACAAATGTCATCATGTAACATGTAACCCTCTGTGACCAACTTCGTTCTTTCAGCATAACTCCCAAAGATCCACCCAAGATGCCATAGGCACCTTGAGTTCAAACCCGTGTACTGAGCAGTATGCATAGTATGGATGCCCCCTAGTTAGTTCAATCACACACCCATTAAAGGACACTTAGGTTACTTTCAGTTTGAGTCCATTATGAAGAAAGTTGATATAAACTGCCATACATATTTTATACATATTATTGTGAGAAGTGAACTCTTCATTTCTCTGAGATAAACAGTCCAAAAAGTGCAAATAAAGAATGACTTTTAAAAGATTGTCTTCAATCACCTTGCGTACCTCCAAAACTTCACTGTTTTGACATTATTGGACTTAAAGGGTAATACCATAGCAGATCTCTTTAAGTTCTACCAGATGCAACATCTAAAGCTTGGCTGAGGTGAGCAGGGTAGCCTGATTTTCTGATTCTGAATTTAGTATGGTGGACATTTTCTAAAGCTGCTGCATGGAAACAACAGCTGGAAGTGGAATGATCAGATCTCTTTGTTCCAGTCAGGCCCACTCCATTGGCTGAAAACAGCCACTGAGTTGCGGCTCATGCTTCGCAAGCTGGTAGGTTATAACTCTGCAGTAAAGTCAGACTTCCCAGGTGGTCAGTGGTAAAGAATCTGCCTACCAATGTAGGAGTCGCGGATTCAGTCCCTGAATGGGGAAGATCCCCTACAGGAGGAAATAGCAACCCACTCCAGTATTCTTGCCTGGGAAATCCCATGGACAGAGGAGCCTGGCAGACTACAGTCCGTGGGGTCTCAAAGAGTCAGACATGGCTGAGAACCCACACAAGTTATTTTTGAGGTCTCTTATCGCTACCACATTCTAATATTTGAATTCCCAACATGATATACAACAGGTACCTAGTAACCTCAATTCCTTCTTTGTCTTGTGTTACATCGCCCAAAAATTCTATTTATGAGCAGAGGGGCAAGTCACTGAGATGTGATTCAGTTGTTGAGCCAGCAATGAATTTCCTTTTTACGTTGGATTACCCCTGCAGAAAACAAAGATCATGGCATCTGGTCCCATCACTTCATGGGAAATAGATGGAAAAACAGTGGAAACAGTGTCAGACTTTATATTTTTGGGCTCCAAAATCACTGAGGATGCTGATTGCAGCCATGAAATTAAAAGACGCTTGCTCCTTGGAAGGAAAGTTATGACCAACCTTGACAGTATATTAAAAAGCAGAGACATTACTTTGCCAACAAAGGTCCGTCTAGTCAAGGCAATGGTTTTTCCCGTGGTCATGTATGGATGTGAGAGTTGGACTGTGAAGAAAGCTGATCGCCAAAGAATCGATGCTTTTGAACTGTGGTGTTGGAGAAGACTCTTGAGAGTCCCTTATACTGCAAGGAGATCCAACCAGTCCATTCTAAAGGAGATCAATCCTGGATGTTCATTGGAGGGACTGATGCTAAAGCTGAAACTGCAATACTTTGGCCACCTCATGCGACGAGCTGACTCACTGGAAAAGACTCTGATGCTGGGAAAGGTTGGGGGCGGGAGGAGAAGGGGACGACGGAGAATGAGATGGCTGGATGGCATCACCGACTCTGTGGACATGAGTTTGAGTGTACTCCGGGAGTTGGTGATGGACAGGGAGGCCTGGCGTGCTGTGATTCATGGGGTCGCGGAGAGTCGGACACGACTGAGCGACTGAACTGAACTGAACTGAACTGAACCCCTGCTCACTGTTCCACTGAGACACAAAACATTTCACTTGCATCCCAGGGGAAGCACATTTAAAAGGCCAGAGGAGGAGGAAGAATGCATTTCTTGAAGTGCACAAGGTTTCCACTGACTTTATTAACAAAGCAAAGATTGTCTCTCTTACTCCTTGTTTTTTATGCTTGTGTCTGAACAAAGACACATACACAGCTGGGTTCTGGGTGTGGGCCGATGGAGTGAACCTTGCATATTCAGATACATCCACCCAGGTCCTGATCATGCAATGTGCCAGACGGAAAGGAAAAAACACAGAGGCAGTCATTTCCTCCACAAGCAATGACTGAGTGCTGAGATGCACAGGCCCCATGATAAATGCGGGTGATTCACAGTGGTGAGGAGAACAGATCACCTGCCCTCCTGCAAATTATGTAGAGGGCAGATACCAGGGGACAGAGGTACAGAGCGCTGGGAGCATAGAGAGGAGACATGAACTTGAGTCGGTCAGTTGAAATCTTCCTGGAAGCAGTGAAAGGTAAGCTGGCCTCTGGGAGCTGAGTGGGAAATAGCCAGGTGAGGGGGATGGGAGATGGGAGGGGAGAAGGCACATTTTGCAGGGAGGGTGGAAAAGGTACAGAGTCTCACAGAAGTTTCTCAGCAACTGTAAGTGGTCTAGGTGGGGCGGGAGTGGACTGAGATGTAGGTGGACAGGAAGGAGGAAGCAGAGTGTGAACAGCCTGTGAGGCTGGTAAAAAGAAACTGTACCTATTATCTGAGCTCAACTCTTACCCAAGGAAGGGAATTTGTGGGGTTTTTTTTTTAACCATTTCCTAAATATATCATTACTGTTAAATGAAATACATTGACTGAAAAAATCCAACCAAGATAAAACAGTGTTAGATTGTCAGTTTAGATTAAAAACTGAAGACTTAAAGGATGGGGAAAAAATCCACTGAGTCAAATTCTTTTAAGCCAAAGTCTTTTGCGTGGAACTCTACTGTGCTCCACAACCCCATGTACACACGCCATCTCTGCCTCTACACCAACCCCACCGCCTCCACAGCACCAGGCCCTCCACTCCTCAGAATCAATATCTCCTTTCTGTGCCTTCCCAAAACATTCTACACGTTGTTATGAATTAATGTAAACTAATAATAATTATTATGATAATGCTAATAATCATTAATATTTTAATGGGCAATGATTAATATAATAAATATTTGATTAATAAATTAACAACATTAATAACACATATTAATTAACACATAATCAGACAGTACTCTGATGATTTTATCTTGGTGTGTCTGCCTTCGCTGGTAAGCTGAGCTTCTTAAAGAAAGGTCACACATGTCTCAGTCCTGGATGTTCATTCAATCATTCATTCATTTAATAAATATTTATTGAAACCCTGCTATGAGCCCAGCATAGTCTCAATTTGGGAGACATATCAGTGACCATGTGGTCAACGTTCCTGGTCCTCTTGGAATCAAATTATAAGAAGCACTTGGCTGGGAGCTGGAGGCATCTTGACCACAAGGCAGGGCATCAGGAAGGACTTCTGGTTGTCCACCACTGCTGGCAGGGCTTCTTGAGGAAAGTTTGGTTTACATATTCTGTTCAGTCCAGATAAAGGCATTTTAAAAGCTGATAGGCTTTCCCACTGAAAACCTTCTCCTCCCCTTCTGCTTTTCCCTTGTGAGAAGTGACTCCTGATCTCAAGGCACAATGGGCCACGGGAGGGTCTGGGGCCCATATGGGCCATGGGAGATAATATACCCATCTCTCCTGGGCTGTAAGCTGCCCCCTCAGCCAGGGAGCAATGAGCCTACATAGGTCTTGAAAACTACATGCCAAATTGATCAAAGTTCTTTGGATCAGAGTTCTTAGGAGCCCCTGGTAGCTTAGACGGTAAAGAGTCTGCCTGCAGTGCAGGAGACGCGGGTTCAATCTCTGTTGGGAAGATCCCCTGGAGAAGGAAATGGCTACCCACTCCAGTACTCTTGCCTGGAGAATCCCATGGACAGAGGAGCCTGGCAGGCTACAGTCCATGGGGTCACAAAGAGTTGGACCCACTGAGTGACTTCACTTTCTTTGGATCCTATTGAGAAGTTATCTCACTAGCTAGAAGGTCTACTCCCTGGGAGACCTAGAACAAGTTGAGTTTCAGTGCCTGTGAATTCAGGGATTTGCCATTCTGTCCCAGGTCTCTGCATGGGCCAGTCCATGACTCTGTTTACCCATGTGATAATCTGACTGTAGAGACCTCATTACCTCTCTCTGCCTATTAAGTCTTGTGAAGGAAGGGTCTACAGATTCATCTCAGTAAGTCTAACTTTCATAGTCTCCTGCTTGAGAGTTCAGGAGTCCTTCCCTTCACTCTAGGCTTCTGCAGTTTCATCTGATCCCTCCCCGGAGCTCCATATTAGGAGGGGCAGTCTTTGCTTGTCCCTGAAGGTATGGATGACAGCTTCCCTTATCCTTCCATAACAAGAGATGGCACCCAGAAGATTCTTATTCCAAATAAATCTTCTCCAAGTTGAATTGCCTTCTGAATCTCCAAACACGGAAGTGGATACAAGCTGTTTTCTCTTCAAAGCCCACCTCACCATATATACCCTAATATGATTCCCAAGTTGCCTTAACATTCGTAAACATGTTTAATGATAGCAACCACCTGCACCACTTTAAAACAGATTCCCATTCTCTTCGCCATTCAGAATATGGTTTACTCAGTTTGCATGAGACTAAAGAATCCGCACTTTTTAACAGGACCCCAAGTCATTATTATCACCACGTGAGATTGAGAAACCCTGCCTTCAGCAGTAATATGCTGGGTATTGATTTAAAGTCCCTAATGTGGATGGAAATAGAGAATGTTTATGTGGAGTGCATATGAGTTTAAACGTTTAAGAGTTAAGATATCTCTCCAAGTTATTGATTTCATTTCTTTTGCATATATACCCAGAAGTGGGACTGCTGGATCTTATGTAGTTCTATCAGCAGTTTTTTGAGGAACTTCCATACTGTAGCCCCTTGTGTAATTTGCTCAGTCACGTCCAACTCTTTGTGACCCCATGGACCATACAGTCCACGGAATTCTCCAGGCCAGAATACTGGAGTGGGTAGTCTTTCCCTTCTCCAGGGGATCTTCCCAACCCAGGGATCAAACCCAGGTCTCCCACATAGCAGGCAGATTCTTTATCAGTTGAGCCACAAGGGAAGTCCAAGAATACTGGAATGGGTAGCCTATCCCTTCTCCAGCAGATCTTCCGAACCCAGGAATCAAACCAGGGTCTCCTGTGTCACAGGCAGATTCTTTACCAACTGAGCCATGAGGGAAGCCTGTTTTCTCTTATAGCTATACCAATGTATACTCTCACCAACAAGTGTACAAGGGTTCCTTTTTTCCACATCCTCACCAACCTTTAACCCTTGCTTTTTTCATGACAGCCATTCTTACAGGTGTGAGGTTTATCTCATTGTGGTTTTGATTTGCATTTCCCTGATTAGTGAGGTTGAGTATTTTTTTCACATATCTATTGGCTGTTTGCATATCTTCTTTTAAGAAATGTCTATTCAGGTCTCCAGCACATTTTTAAATCAGATTATTTGTTTTCTTCCTATTCATTTTTTTTTAGTTCCTTATGCATTATGGATATTAACTCCTTATCAGATATTATGGTCTGCAAAGATTTTTCTCTGACTCCATCTCCTCACACTGCTGATTGTTTGCTTTACTGTCCAGAAGCTTCTTAGTTGTAATCCCATTTGTCTACTGAAGAAAAATTTTATAAAAGATCTCCCAATTCTTAAATTTTTATAGTGTCAGTGCAGTAGAAAGTGCATGGGATTGATATTTAGGAAAACCTTGATTCTAAGCTCTGGTTTCTTCCACTTAGAGGTTATATAACCTTGACTAAATTAAACACAAACCTTTCACACGCACTTACTGGATAACATTCTATGCCAAACACAAATCTCCGAGTTCATGGTCCAGTAGGAGAAGCAGAAAGTAAGCAACTACCACTGCAAAGTGTTATATTTGCCAGAATGAAGCTTGCAGTAGGTTTAGGGTGCTTACAAGGCAACTTATTCAGACTATGGAGCTCAAGGAAGTCTTCTCTGAAGAAGGGATGTCTCAGCAGATTCACTGCAGCAGCCCCTAGACGTTTTGGCACCAGGGACAGATTTTGTGGGCTTCCCTGGTGGCTCAGCTGATAAAGAACCTGCCTGCCAATGCAGGAGATGCAAGAGACTCGGGTTCAATCCCTGGGTCAGGGAGATTCCCCTGGAGAAGGAAATGGCAATCTGCTCTAATAGTCTTGCTTGGAGAATCCCATGGACAGAAGAATCTGGTGGGCTACAGTCCATGGGGTAACAAAGAGTAGAAAACGACTGAGTGTGCACTCACACACACACACACACACACACAGAGTTCACCCAGTAATGCGAGCAATGGGGAATGGCTGAAAATACAGATGAAGCTTTGCCTACTAGCCTGCCACTCACCTCCTGCTGGGCAACCTGATCCCTAAAAGGTCACAGACCAGAAACAGTCCATGAACTAGGGCTTGGGGACCCCTGATTTTGTGGATCTCCAGAGCCTCATTTTCCTTCTTCTGTAAAATGGGAATAAAAGCTTTACTGCACAGAGTGGTTGTACAGATTCAATAAATTAATCTAGCACATTACTGGCACTGAACAAGTATTAAATAATCCCCCCCTGCCCTTTTACAGTTAAGGAATTCTAAAAGCCATCAATGAAAAGGAATACTGAGAACATAACATAGAAGCTTCTCCAAGTATAATGAGGTATAAAGCAAAAATAACTAATGGACCTAAGCCTTTCATTCTAAATATACAGGGACGTGTCCCCAGGTGCTTCCTTCTCTGTTTGGTCTTCATTTAATTGTACATTATTTCAGAGCAAGAATTGCTTCCTCTATATTCTGTGCCGGGCTGTGCCCTGCATCCAATATGCTGTTGGATGGGACTAAATAAAGTTTGTTTAAATTAAATTGACATACACACTCATTGTCCATCTTTTTCAAGTCATGTCTAATCATTAATCCAATCAATAACCCTATAAGGAGGTTATAGTCTTTCCATTTAATTATTCCAGGTTTATAATCCATGGTTGAGGAAATCCAGCTATTGAAGCCCTCTTCTTGGCCTAATCAGTAGCTAATGAAGATTTAAATGAAGGCTTCCTGGTTTCTTTTCCTTTAACGGAAATGCCAGTCCATTTTTCCACTTGATGGCTACTTTGTTAAGAAAAGTCATTAAAAGGAATTAACAATTCTATTCTCCTCTGATAAACCCACATTTTCATTTCAGAAGTAGACCTCAGCTTGCTTCATGTAATGACAATAGATCATCCTAAAATTTTACACCCTGAAAAACAAGAATAGATTTTAAAGTTGCAAAAAATTCCTTTAGTAAAATAAAATAAAAGTCAGTTTCTATAAAATATTAAATGGTTGATTTTGTTATTTTCAGTTCAGTTCAGTTGCTCAGTTGTGTCCGACTCTTTGTGACCCCATGAACCACAGAACACCAGGCCTCCCTGTCCATCACCAACTCCCAGAGTCCACCCAAACCCATCTCCATCGAGTCGATGATGCCATCCAAACATCTCATCCTCTGTCATCCCCTTCTCCTCCTGCCCTCAATCTTTCCCAGCATCGGGGTCTTTTCCACTGAGTCAGCTCTTTGCATCAGGTGGCCAAAGTATTGGAATTTCAACTTCAACATTAGTACTTCCAATGAACACCCACGACTGATCTCCTTTAGGATGGACTGGTTGGATCTCCTTGCAGTCCAAGGGACTCTCAAGAGTCTTCTCCAACACCACAATTCAAAAGTATCAATTCTTCAGCGCTCAGCTTTCTTTATAGTCCAACTCTCACATCCACTACTGCTGCTACTAAGTCACTTCAGTTGTGTCCGACTCTGTGCGACCCCATAGACAGCAGCCCACCAGGCTCCCCCGTCCCTGGGATTCTCCAGGCAAGAACACTGGAGTGGGTTGCCATTTCCTTCTCCAATGTGTGAAAGTGAAAACTGAAAGTGAAGTCGCTCAGTCATGTCCGACTCTTAGCGACCCCATGGACTGCAGCCTACCAGGCTCCTCCATCCATGGGATTTTCTAGGCAATAGTACTGGAGTGGCTTGCCATTGCCACATGACCACTATAAAAACCATAGCCTTGACTAGATGGACCTTTGTTGACAAAGTAATGTCTCTGCTTTTTAATATGCTGTCTAGGTTGGTCATAACTTTCCTTCCAAGGAGCAAGCATCTTTTAATTTCATGGCTGCACTCACTATCTGCAGTGATTTTGGAGCCCAGAAAAATAAAGTCAGCCACTGTTTCCACTGTTTCCCCATCTATCTGCCATGAAGTGATGGAACCGGATGCCATGATCTTAATTTTCTGAATGTTGAACTTTAAGCCAATGTTTTCACTCTCCTCTTTGACTTTCATCAAGAGGCTTTTTAGTTCCTCTTCACTCTCTGCCATAAAGGTGGTGTCATCCACATATCTGAGGTGATTGATATTTCTCCCGGCAATCTTGATTCCAGCTTGTGCTTCCTCCAACCCAGGCTTTTGAAGTAGTTGAAGATTTTAGATAGCTGGAGATTTTTGGTTTTGTCTGGTTTATCATTTGTTGATTTTAGCTTTTATGCTGTGACCATATTTATAAGACATTCCGATGGGGACCAAAAAAGCATGTTTGGGGATTTTCCAATCAAAACTTTCTGTTGAATTCATTATAAAACAAATATACCTGGAATAAGCTGGCACACAAGCTTAAATTTTGGAGATTCCACCTAAAACAATCTAAATGTCTAGCTTCTCTTGAAAAATAGTACATGTAACAACATAGGACTCATATTCCTGCAGGAACACTGTTCCTGGAGATGAATGGCAGCTACCTTTGTAGACGGGGTAAGTAATGTGGCATCAAACAGCTTCCTTCTTCCCTCATTTACTGGTCCTTCCTGCCTGAAGGTAGTCTGAGTTTGCATCACCAGCCCTGTCCTAACACCCTCTTGTTGCCAAGAAGGAAATCTGTCCAGAGGAAATAGAACAAATGACTTCTAGGGTTTGGATATTATTGCATAATAAAGTACCTCCAAAGCTCAGCAACAAAAAACAATAAGCATTTGTTTTGCTCATGTGTCTCAGGGTCAGCCAGGCTGAACTAATCTAGGCTGGGTTGGTCTGGGGTGGCTTGGCTTTTCTCCACTTGTCATTCATTCTCCTCCCAGCAACAGCACACCAGTGAGGCAACTTCTACTCAAGGCAATGACAGAAATGGAAAAGGTCAAGGGAAACACGGGCTTCTCAGTTGGCTCAGTGGTAAAGAATCTGCCTGCCAATGCAGGAGACATGGGTTCGATCCCTGGGTGGTGAAGATCCCCTGGAAAAGGAAATGGCAACCCACTCCAGTATTCTTGCCTCAGAAATCCCATGAACAGAGGAGCCTACAGCCCATGGGGTCGCAAAGAGTTGGATATGACTGAGCGATGAAGCACACACAAAGTGGAACACATGAGCTCTCATACTATCTAGGTTCATAACTAGTAGGCTTTGACATCTGTCTCTCTCAAGTGAGTGAAGCAAGTCAGGTGGTTGATTGCATGTCAAAGTAATTGGGAAATGTGCACTGCCCCTTTAACAATGGAATTTCCAAAGCACATCATGGATGGAGCGGGGGTAAGGTTAAATAAATAGAGCCAACTGTGCAGTGGTAGTCAATCATCCCTTGCACAGTCTCCATCAAGCCTACTTTCACTCATTTATCTTCCATTTCTTCCCCAGAACCATCTGATTTGGAGACAGCTGGTCCTATCTCATGATATAGACAAGGAAAAGAGACAAAAAGAATCAGAGCCCTGAGAAGAACCTACCTCTTAACCTAGTGTTCTTCACTTTTCAAATTGATGACAGAACACTATTATTTAACCTGTGTAAGGTAAAATAATCGCTTATAGATTTTGCCAATAGAATTTCATATTTGGAAAGAGCTACATTAAAGCTTGAAAGGCATTATAAAACTGGGCTACAAGTCACTCATTCAGAATGAGTTCTAAATACTCAAAGCAATCTTTTCCTTAATAATTCTCAGAGTCTGATTGCACCTTATATGGAAATGAGGCACTAGAGAACTCCATTCGGGGGGAAAAGAGCCTCCAACAAATTGCATGGCATCATTTACTTTATGATGAAAAATCTCAGCAGACGTCCCTTTACTTTCAAAATTGTAGTTTTTCTTGTTCTCTGCTTCTAAGACTTGATACTTTTTTAAAAAACACTGTGCTTAAAAAGCCAATAAAGCATTGAATCAGTAATGAATAAAGAAAGGAGAAACAAAGTTTAGTAAATGAATTTTATCATGCTAGTCTATCAGTCGCTCAGTCGTGTCCGACTTTTTGCAGCCCCATGGACTGTAGCACTCTAGGCCTCCCTGTCCATCACCAGCTCCCGGAGTTTACCCAAACTCATGTCCATTGAGTCAGTGATGCCAGCCAACCATCTCATCCTCTGTCCTCCCCTTCTCCTTCCAACTTTGATCTTTCCCAGCATCAGGGTCTTTTCCAGTGAGTCAGTTCTTCACATCAGGTGGTCAAAGTATTGGAATTTCAGCCTCAACATCAGTCCTTTCAATGAATATTCAGGACTGATTTCCTTTATGGTTGGATCTCCTTGCAATTCAAGGGACTCTCAAGAGTCTTCTCCAATACCACAGTTCAAAAGCATCAATAGTTTGGAACTTTGCTATCTTTATAGTTAAACTCTCAAATCCATACATGACTACTGGAAAAACCACAGCTTTGACTAGACGAGTCTTTGTTGGCAAAGTAACGTCTCTGCTTTTTAATATGCTGTCTAGGTTGGTCATAGCATTTCTTCCAATGAGTAAGCATCTTTTAATTTCACGATTATGTCACCATCTGCAGTGATTTTGCAACCCCCCAAAATAGTTTGTCACTGTTTCCACTGTTTCCCCATCTATTTGCCATGAAGTGATGGGACCAGATGCCATGATCTTAGTTTTTTGAATGTTGAGTTTTTAAGCCAGCTTTTTCACTCTCCTCTTTCACTTTCATTGAGAGGCTCTTTAGTTCCTCTTCATTTTCTGCCATAAGGGTGGTGTCATCTGCATATATGAGGTGATTGATATTTCTCCCAGCAATCTTGATTTCAGCCCGTGCTTCATTCAGCCTGGCATTTCACATGATGTACTCTGTATATGTTAAATTTAAATAAGCAGGGTGACAATATACAGTCTTGATGTACTCCTTTCCCAATTTGAAAGAAGTCTGTTGTTCCCCGTCCAATTGCTTCTTGACCTGCATACAAATTTCTCAGAAGGCAGGCAAGGTGGTCTGATATTCCCATCTCTTGAAGAATTCTCCACAGCTTAACACGCTAATTTGGATAATAACCCATAAATGTCCATCAGTTCAGTTCAGTTCAGTCGCTCAGTCGTGTCTGACTCTTTGCAACCCCATGAACCACAGCATGCCAGGCCTTCCTGTCCATCACCAACTCCCAGAGTTCACTCAAACTCATGTCCATCGAGTCGGTGATGCCATTCAGCCATCTCATTATCGGTCATCCCCTTCTCCTCCCACCCCCAATCCCTCCTAGCATCAGACTCTTTTCCAGTGAGTCAATTCATCGCATGAGGTGGCCAAAGTATTGCATAGCATCAGCCCTTCCAATGAACACCCAGGATTGATCTCCTCTAGAATGGACTGGTTGGATCTCCTTGCAGTCCAAGGGACTCTCAAGAGTCTTCTCCCACACCACAGTTCAAAAGCATCAATTCTTTGGCAATCAGCTTTCTTCACAGTCCAACTCTCACATCCATACATGACCAAGGGAAAAACCATAGCCTTGACTAGACGGACCTTGGTTGGCAAAGTAAGGTCTCTGCTTTTTAATATGCTATCTAGGTTGGTCATAACTTCCCTTCCAAGGAGTAAGCGTCTTTTAATTTCATGGCTGCAATCAGCATCTGCAGTGATTTTGGAGCTCCCCAAAAAATAAAGTCTGACACTGTTTCCACTGTTTTTCCATCTATTTCCCATGAAGTGATGGGACCAGATGCCATGATCTTCATTTTCTGAATGTTGAGCTTCAAGCCAAACTTTTCACTCTCCTCTTTCACTTTCATCAAGAGGCTTTTGAGTTCCTCTTCACTTTCTGCCATAAGGGTGGTGTCATCTGCATATCTGAGGTTATTGATATTTCTCCCAGCAATCTTGATTCCAGCTGGTGCTTCTTCCAGCCCAGCGTTCTTCATGATGTACTCTGCATAGACGTTAAATAAGCAGGGTGACAATCTACAACCTTGATGTATCCCTTAATTCCTTATAAGAGAAGTTCCATTCAAACAAACAGAAACTCTTTTTTTCTGGAGTGTGTGTGTCCACACAGCCCTACCTCCTCTCCTAGCATGCTTGGATGAGCAGTCCAAGAAAGGTCCCTTAGCTCTGTATGCTGATCTTAGGTGTCAGGTACTTTAGTCTCTAAGTCATGTCCAACTCTTTGTGACCCATGGACTGTAACTCGCCAGGCTCCTCCATCCATGGGCTTTCCCAGGCAAGAATACTGGAGTGGGTTGCCATTTCATTCTCCAGGGGATCTTCCCAACCCAGGAATTGAACCTGTGTCTCTTGCATTGGCAGGTGGATTCTTTACCACTGAGTCACCTGGGAAGCCCACTAGAAGCAACCCCCAAATACCCAGCTTCCACTGTTTTTCTAGGACCCAACCATTGTAGCTTTAGCTACAATGGCACCCTTGTCATGCAGGCAAAATTGACCTCCCACCCCACAAAATGAAGAGGCACAAATATAGTAATCAGAAACCTGGAAGATGCAGCAGTTCACAAGCTCTAAAGCTTCCAAAAACATCCCCAGTCCAAAAGTTCGCCTGTGGACCACCCTCACCACCCTCACACACCTCACAGTGTTCAAATCCTTTCAACGCCAAGACCTGTGATCCCCTTCAGATTTATTTTGTTTTGTTGGTGGAAGGTAGACTGCTGAGGAAGCAGAAGAGACAAATGGGAGTTTCTGTATCTCTCTTCCCTGCTTCCAAGTCTAGAGTAAACTATTTTTCTTTCCCTAAAACCTTTCCTACTTGTGATATAAATATTGGGTTGACAGCTTTGCTGGTTAGTCTTTACACATTAGCCAACCAGCTGGGTCAGGCCATGGTGCTTCCTCGTGGGCCTGGTTCGCACCTTCGTCTCCTTTGAGCACATCACAGTAACACCAGGTTCCCCGGGGATCATGAAGTGTATGGAAGTACGAAGCTCACCTAACACCTACACACTGAAGAATTCCATGAGGAGTGTGTCCCTCCATGGATTTCAATATATCCAGCAGGGATGAGAAAGAGAATTTAGAGATACAGCACTTTATTATCTGCTTTCAAGGATTTGAAATCACTTAAACCACACAGTCAGGGACCTCCCTGGTGGCTCACATGGTAAAGAATCTGCTTGCAATGCAGAGACCCAGGTTCAATCCCTGGGTAGGGAAGATCCCCTGGAGGAGGACATGGCAACCCACTCCAGTATTCTTGCCTGGAGAATTCCAAGGACAGAGGAGCCTGGCAGGCCCCAGTCCATGTGATCATAAAGAGTCAGACACAACTGAGCAGCTAACACTTGCAAACCACACAACCAAGTTGAAAATTTGCATTTTCATTTTGTAAACCAGGTGGGGAGGGGGCTTGAAGTTGTGATACATAAAGTCATTTTTTCAAAGTCATAAACATAGGAGAAGAGCTTTCACCACAGGGTGGAGGTGGGTAGGTAGAGGAAAATCTTAGACCCTGCCAGTCCCCTTCGTTCTTGATTAAATTCTACAGTCATAACTTCTGTTAAATTCTCCTTTCAGTTTCTGTAAATATAAGTAAGGAGCAAAATCAAAGCTCTCTTTCTTACAAAACATTTAATTTTGCCATTATAAGCTTATGCTTTTTCTGGTTTGTTTCTCTGAGATGGTTTCTGTACATATTTTAAAGATATTTAGCAAAGCATTACTACTGCTTGACTATATTTTTCTACAAGAATTCTTTAGGACAAATTGGTTGGTGCCAAGAAGTCTAGAAACTAGGAGCAGAGATTTCCCGTGTCTTGGTTTTGGATGATTTCAGAAATTGTGCCAATAGGTATAAAACCTGCCTTCCTCATCCAAGAGTGAGAGGGACAGACAGACGAATAGACTGAGGGTGTGAGTGTGTGATGAGCAAGGTTGAAAAAGGCTTGCCACACAGCTCACAGTCCTGTGGTTTAGATTTCCGTCTGTTCTTCAGATACCAGGGTGACGCAGGAAACAAATGGCCAAGCTGTCCTGGGCATGGTTTCAATAAGACCTTCACCACTGCCTTTTCCTACTTTTTTTCTACCATTAAAGATATACTTTTGTAAGAAAGGAATAATAACCTAAGATTTTGTGACTATGAAGAATCTTAGTCTTAGTTTGGGGGCTAATGGGAAATCTCCTCTAAAATCTAACCACAGTCTCTAGGTCTCTTTTAACTCTTTGGCCTGCTTTGTAAACTTCTTTGCACTAAGTGAAAGCCATAAACATGCTGATTAGGAAGACTTAATAAGAAAGAGGCAATCATTGCAATGCCTTTGTGGGCTGAGTGTGGGTTGGTCTGCTGACTTGGTTTTACCCAAAAGAATATGGCAAAGAAGATGGGCTGTCTCTTCCATGATTACACAGCATAACATAGTGACTTCCATCTTGCTTGCTGACTCTCTCACCGCTTTGGGGCTTTGATGAAGCAAGTTGAATTATTGGCAAGGTCCAGGTAGCATGAAACTGATAACAATCAAGGAACACTGTCCAATATCCTGTAAGAAATGGAATCCCACCAATAACCATGTGAGTCTGGAAGTAAATCCTTTCCACCATAACAGTGAGACCCCAGTCACTATATTTTGATAGGAGCAGCATAGGAGATTCTGATTCTGAGACACCCGGAGCTAAGTCTAGATCCTTGACTCACAGAAATAGTGAGATAATAAATGTGTGCTTTTTTAATCCAGTAAACTTGGGGAAAATTTTTACACAGCAATAAATAATGAACACACCTAGTCTTAAGCACAAAACATATATCAACTACCTCTTGAGTGATCACATACTTTATCTTTTTCTCATACTCTCAAAAGGAAAAACAAAATTACTAGAATTGAGTAATGGATAGGAAAATGGCAATACCCAGAGAATGTAGGAATGTTTTAAAAGGCCTAAAATGTATACAGATAGCAACAATGAATTGCTAAAAAACTTTGATGTAAATTCACGATTTGAACGTTGAGATGAATTTGGGCAATGCAATGCGAATTTTAGGACCAACTACCTAGTAGCTGAAATTGATATTAGTAGCTCTCTTTCTATCAACACTGTAGTTAAAAAAATACCTAACCCTGAAACTCCTTGAGGAAAAAAAAAAATATTTCCCTTAATTATATTCTTATCAGAACCCAGAAATTTATATTGCTTCTTAAAGTTAAAATAAGAGCATACATCAAAACCACTTAAGGTTAATGACCTACACACATCAAGATGAAGAACCCTGAAGATGCTTGAATTCTTGCTATGGATTCTGCAGATGGTGTACCAGATCTGGCTTTGTACCAGCTCATAAGCGACAACTGTATATACATACTCTCAGTGTTGTGTTTTGTGTCGTCTTGGTAGTTTGAATTTGGTTATAAGAGGAAAATAATATGTGGAAGGCAAAGCAGAGAAGCAGACAGAAACTGGATCCCAGAAATAATTCTGAGCCAGTAAGTTAATCAGGCCTGGAAAGCTGTTTTACATCTGGACCTTCATCTACTTACTAAAAAAAACAAAAAATTCTCTTCATTATTTTTGCATATTTGAATTGGATATTCTGTATCTTAGTATCTTAAACTGAATACACCTCAGCAGACTCACATGGAGGAGAGGATAAAAATTGAACATGTACTCTTTTTTTTAAAGTTCCAAACTCTGCTTTGTGCAACTTGCCTTGTTAATTGCCTGTTGTGGGGCGAAAATTTGATTCTAGGTCACACTTTTGATGGGAAACATCAAAGATAATTTTAACATGAGAGAATCAAAGTTGCTTCTAAAATGATAGCCATAATGTTTCAGTGTTGGAAAGTAAGTATAACATTAGTTTGACATGGGTATTTTAATGATTTTTTTTTTAATTCTTGATATGGCTCTTCCAATACCCTCCAGCAAAATTCATTAATTGACAAAAGAATCAAATCTTTCCCAGTGAGAAGAGAAAATACAGAACTTGGTCTTGACATAGCTTTATGATAGGAGCTTATGAAAACCACAGCTATCAATTCCATTTTATAAATGACAGCATGATTCATGACTATCACTATTTATCACTATAAACAGTGATAAATAGAAATGTTAAATAAATAGATTAAATAGACATGTTAATCCTCCTCCAAGTGGAGATAAGAAGAAATTTATTAGGAAGTTCAATAAAACAAAAGACTATTTTGAAAAAAATAATTTAAAATATATTATCAAATGAAAAAGTAAAACCTAAGCTTTTGGGTTGCTCACAAAGTTATAAACATAATAGATGTGAATAAAGAGATATATTGCAGTAGGCTGAAAATTGGCCCACCCCTCTCCTTCCCCCTCTCCCATAGATATCCATGTTCTAAACCCTGAGACCTGTGGAAGTTACCTTATGTGGTTAAAAAATAAGTGTCTTTGCAGATGTGATTAAGAATCTCCAAGATGAAGACCCTAGGTTATCTGGATGGGACCCACATGCCATCACAGGTGTGCTTTTGAGAGGCAGAAGGAGATCTCAAACAGGGAAGAGGAGAAAGTGGTGTGAATTGGAGAAGAGAGAGTCTTAATGATGCTAAGCTGCTGGCCTTGAAGACGGAAGATGAGGATGTGAACAAAGGAAAGCAAGAAATGCAGCCCTAGAAACTGGACAAGGCAAGTGAAACTAACTCTGGACGTCTGACCTCCAAAACTGAAAGAAGATAGAAGATGCCTTTAGCTAGAACTAGAAACCACATCAAGTCTGTGGTACAACAGCTACAGGAAGCTTTTTCTGAAGGCATACTTTGACTACACCCAGAGACTTACAGCATGTGACTCTTTAGGATCAACTTACAGGGTATCTTGGCAAGTTCAGTTCAGTTCAGTCGCTCAGTTGTGTCCAATTCTTTGCGACCCCATGGACTGCAGCACACCAGCCTTCCCTGTCCATCACCAACTCTCGGAGTTTACCCAGACTCATGTCCATTGAGTCAGTGATGCCATCCAACCATCTCATCCTCTGTCGTCCCCTTCTCCTCCCACCTTCAATCTTTCCCAGCATCAGGGTCTTTTCTTTTTCTTTTTTTTTAGGAATAGATTTTAATTTATTTATATTATTCATTATTTACAATAGCCAAGACATGGGAGCAACTTAAGTGCCCATTAACAGATGAATGGATAAAATGGATAAGCAAGATTCCTTCATCTTTATTGCATATTATAATATATATAGTATTTACACATGTATTTATATATAAAGAAGGTTATATATATATATATATATATATATGGTTGAGTAATATTCTACTAAATATAATGGAATTTATTATTTAAAGACTCATTTTTTTTCTTTTTTTATTTTATTGTATCATGCGTCATTTCACATATGATAATATACATGCTACAATGCCATTCTCCCAAATCATCCCACCTTCACCCTCTACCACAGAGTGCCAAAGACTGTTCTATACACCAATGTCTCCTTTGCAGTCTCATATACAGGGTTAAGGTTACCATCTTTCTAAATTCCATATATATGCGTTAGTATACTGTATTGATGTTTTTCTTTCTGGCTTACTTCACTCTGTATAATAGGCTCCAATTTCATCTACCTCATTAGAACTGATTCAAATGCATTCTTTTTGATGGCTGAAAAATACTCCATTGTGTATATGTACCAAAGCTTTCTTATCCATTCATCTGCAGATGGACATCTAGGTTGCTTCCATGTCCCAGCTATTATAAACAGTGCTGCAATGAACATTGGAGTACATGTGTCTCTTTCAGTTCTGGTTTCCTCGGTGTGTATGCCCAGGAGTGCAATTGCTGGATCATATGGCAGTTCTATTTCCAGTTTTTTGAGGAATCTCCACACTGTTCTCCATAGTGGCTGTACTAGTTTGCATTCCCACCAACAGTGTAAGAGGGTTCCCTTTTCTCCACACCCTCTCCAGCATTTATTGCATGTAGACTTTTGGATAGCAGCCATTCTGACTGGTGTGAAATGGTATCTCGTTGTGGTTTTGATTTGCATTTCTCTGATTATGAGGGATGTTGAGCATTTTTTCATGTGTTTGTTAGCCATCTATACGTCTTCTCTGGAAAAATATCTGTTTAGTTCTTTGGCCCATTTTTTGATTGGGTCATTTATTTTTCTGGAATTGAGCTGCAGGAGCTGCTTGTATATTTTGGAGATTAATCCTTTATTAGTTGCTTCATTTGCTATTATTTTCTCCCATTCTGAAGGCTGTCTTTTCACCTTGCTTATAGTTTCCTTTGCTGTGCAGAAGCTTTTGATTTTAATTAGGTCCCATTTGTTTATTTTTGCTTTTATTTCCAATATTCTGGGAGGTGGGTCTTGGAGGATCCTGCTGTGATTTATGTCGGAGAGTGTTTTGCCTACGCTCTCCTCTAGGAGTTTTATAGAATCTGGTCTTACATTTAGCTCTCTAATCCATTTTGAGTTTGTTTTGGTGTATGGTGTTAGGAAGTGTTCTAGTTTCATTCTTTTACAAGTGGCTGACCAGTTTTCCCAGCACCACTTGTGAAAGAGACTGTCTTTTCTCCATTTTATATTCTTGCCTCCTTTGTCAAAGATAAGGTGTCCATAGGTGCGTGGAATCATCTCTGGGCTTTCTATTTTGTTCCATTGATCTGTGTTTCTGTCTTTATGCCAGTACCATACTGTCTTGATGACTGTGGCTTTGTAGTAGAGCCTGAAGTCCGGTAGGTTAATTCCTCCAGTTCCATTCTTCCTCAAGATTGCTTTGGCTATTCGAGGTTTTTTGTATTTCCATACAAATTGTGAGATTATTTGTTCTAGTTCTGAGTCTTTTCAAATGAGTCACTTCTTCACATCAGGTGGCCAATCGCCTGGCTGGGCAGAGAGGCAAATAATTCCTTAAAAACAAATGTTGGACTTTGTTTTTCTGCTATAAAATTAAAAAATCATAGAGAAGTAATGAAATATTGGGGATTTACTATTATAAATACTTGAAAATATTTCTTCATGTGATAGCAATATCTGCCTCAATTGGATTTCAAACAGTAATGGTTTGGAACAGGTAATTTCTCCCAAACCATCTTTGCATATATTCATCCTTGAATTTTGGTACTTAAAGAGATACTGTCCATATTGATGAACTATCAAGTTTCAGTTCAGTTCAGTTGCTCAATCATGTCTGACTCTCTGCGACCCCATGAATCACAGCACGCCAGGCCTCCCTGTCCTTCACAAACTCCTGGAGTTCCCTCAAACTCATGTCCACAGAGTCGGTGATGCCATCCAGCCATCTCATTCTCCGTCGTCCCCTTCTCCTCCCGCCCCCAACCTTTCCCAGCATCAGAGTCTTTTCCAGTGAGCAGTTTCAGCTTTAGCATCAGTCCTTCCAATGAACACCCAGGATTGATCTCTTTAGAATGGACTGGTTGGATCTCCTTGCAGTCCAAGGGACTCTCAAGAGTCTTCTCCCACACCACAGTTCAAAAGCATCAATTCTTCGGCGATCAGCTTTCTTCACAGTCCAACTCTCACATCCATACATGACCACGGGAAAAACCATAACCTTGACTAGACAGACCTTGGTTGGCAAAGTAAGGTCTCTGCTTTTTAATATGCTATCTAGGTTGGTCATAACTTTCCTTCCAAGGAGTAAGTGTCTTTTAATTTCATGGCTGCAATCAGCATCTGCAGTGATTTTGGAGCCCCCCAAAAAATAAAGTCTGACACTGTCTCCACTGTTTTTCCATCTATTTCCCATGAAGTGATGGGACCAGATGCCATGATCTTTGTTTTCTGAATGTTGAGCTTCAAGCCAACCTTTTCACTCTCCTCTTTCACTTTCATCAAGAGGCTTTTGAGTTCCTCTTCACTTTCTGCCATAAGGGTAGTGTCATCTGCATATCTGAGGTTACTGATATTTCTCCCGGCAATCTTGATTCCAGCTGGTGCTTCTTCCAGCCCAGTGTTCCTCATGATGTACTCTGCATATAAGTTAAATAAGCAAGGTGACAATATACAGCCTTGACGTACTCCTTTTCCTATTTGGAACCAGTCTGTTTTTCCATGTACAGTTCTGACTGTTGCTTCCTGACCTGCATACAGGTTTCTCGTTGTTAATTTTTACTTTTAAAATACATTGGTAAATATCTAAATCACGCCCCAAACTGTTCATTTCATTTTCAAAGGTTCTGATAGAGCTATCATTCTTAAATGACAGAATTGTGAAAGTTAAGAGTGTGTTCTTCCATATCTCTTTTTGCGGATGAATGGCAGCTTTATTTATTTATTCCAAAGGTGACACCAAACTCTGATTCCTGACTCTCAAGGAAAAGAATATAGGATGCAGGCTTCTCCAAACCCCATAGGAGGCCAATTCAGGTCCCACCATGACACAGTCTCCTAATAATAATTCTTGACAACATCTGCCACAATTATTATTAGTAATCAATTGTGCAGTTACTTATATGATGTTTTTCTTTATCAGCATGTTTCTTCTATCATTGCCTGGCTCATAATATATATCAGTTGAATGAATGGATATAATAAATTATGATATTGTTGTTGCTTATTGAGTTCTCTAAGTTATACATTGTTTCTGATATTAATTATCACATCAATGATTGAAAAAGTTGTGTCATATGATATTTTCCCCACTTGAGAATATGTCAATTTTAAAGATACATTAAAAAAATACTTTGTATTATTTGAATATTACAAGGAGGATAAAGTCAGAAATATTGGGAACAGGTATTAAACACATCATGAACAAAACATTACCTGACATAGAGAATACAGTATCAGTGTCTAACACTATGAATTTTAACTTAACAATGTAAATGCCAGATAGGGATTTTAATCTCAAATAATTTACAACCTCATAATAAATGAGCATAACATGGCTTTTTATTCATATATTTAGTAAGAATTATCTGCTTTTAAGATATTTAAAGTAAGCTCCCAAAGTAAAATATTTATAAATTATTGTAGTCAAATTTTGATCATGACAGTATTAAATGTACTTTGGATGAAAATTATATGTAAAGATTCTGTAGAAGATACCAAGAAAGATGACATCATTCTTGCCACAAAGAGACTAAAATTACTCACTAGTCTATGCCATTCCTCCTTTCCTTCAAACAAATGTTCATCTAATCAAACTCCTACTCAGTCTTCAAGATCCTCCGTAAGAGGGACCAATCCGAACTGGTTTCCTGACTGCCTAGCAGGACTACTGACTTTCTCCATGTCATCATTCTCTTGCTGAGTTCAGTTCAGTCGCTCAGTCATGTCCACCTCTTTGCGACCCCATGAACTGCAGCACGCCAGGCCTCCCTATCCATCACCAACTCCCGGAGCTTACCCAAACTCACGTCCATTGAGTCAGTGATGACATCTAACCATCTTATCCTCTGTCATTAGTTATTTCCTCAAAGGCAGAACTTTTCTATACCAACACCTAAAATGGTTGCTTCAAATACTGTCTGCTAAAGAAATGTTTGCAGCATCACTGGATGATAAAGTTCATTTGGCAGAATTATAATGAGGAAAATGGGAGATTTGGTCAAATTCCCTCCAATCTCCATCGTCTCTCCTGTTCATGTTGGCTTACAGTTTTCTATGGTTTCTGACACTATGTTTCTCCTGCTCAGATACAAAAATTATATTATTTCTAACTTGGCTTAGTGTTCCCCGTTCCTGCTTCCTGCTCAGATTAGTGACGAAAGACCATGTGGAAAGAGGGGCCGTAAGGAAAAGCCCCACAGCAGTTCAGCAGCAGACATATGAGGCTGTCTCAGACGTTCCAGCCTCCACAGGGCTGCTGGCTGAATGCAGCCATGAGTGATCCCAGCCAACCAGATGAGACAGAAGAACTGATTCCAACCAATCCCAGAATCATAATAAATAATAAATCACTGTTGTTTCAGTCCACAGGGTTTTGGAGTAGTTTGTTATATAACAATAGATATGAGAAATACCACTATATCACTCCGGGTATTTCAGGAAAAAAGAAATGTAGTAGGGAACTTAGTTTTACACAATCATTGGAAGGGCAAAATGAGCCCCTCCTGGACTATGGAGTCCGAGGTTATAGAAGGCTCCTAACTGACCAGATAGCAGGAAGATTCTATTGCTGCTACTGCAGTTTGTGGGCACAACTGCCTCTCAATCCTCAAAGCTGGTGACTGAAAACTGGGTTCTTGAGTTTCCTCTACATACTCATGTCCCCCCAGCTTTCAGCTAAGCCACCACAGTGGCTGGAAGATGGCTCACGTCATTCCTGCCTTCTGGATCTCTTACAATGGCGTCTAACCAGCACACCTTCCATCAGACTCAGAATCCTAGATTCAAGAGATTTTGAAAAACGTAGGTTTCAGCTTTCCAACCTCAGAGGCTGGAAAGAGCATGGAATGATGAGAGAAGTCTAGTATCCGTGACCACAGCCCTCTGATTCTGAATTCAATCAAGATGACACAGAAATGACCTTGGAAGGGGCCTATGACACATTTGATTTCCCATCCTGGTTCTGATACTTATTAACTGTTTAAAACTGGTCAGTTAGGGAACCCTCATCCTTGACTTGAAGGGTTTTCCAAGAACTCAACACAGTTTTCATAAAGTTCCTGGCAAAACGCCTAGCACATAGTAGGTACTCAGTGATGGATAATGGTTATTTTTAAAAGAGGAGCGGACAAGGAGACAAAAAATTTACAGAAAGTATTATTTGAGAGTGTATAAAAGACATCTAGCAGATTGGGAGAAGGAGAGAAGACGTCTTAAGGAAGGTGATATTGAAATTTGAGATGAGTCAGTTCAGTCGCTCAGTCGTGTCCGACTCTCTGCGACCCCATGAATCACAGCACGCCAGGCCTCCCTGTCCATCACCAACTGCCAGAGTTCACTCAAACTCACCTCCATCGAGTCGGTGATGCCATCCAGCCATCTCATTCTCTGTCGTCCCTTCTCCTCCTGCCCCCAATCCCTCCCAGCATCAGAGTCTTTTCCAGTGAGTCAACTCATTGCATGAGGTGGCCAAAGTATTGGAGTTTCAGCTTTAGCATCAGTCCTTCCAATGAACACCCAGCACTGATCTCCTTTAGAATGGACTGGTTGGATCTCCTTGCAGTCCAAGGGACTCTCGAGTCTTCTCAGCACCACAGTTCAAAAGCATCAATTCTTCTGCACTCAGCTTTCTGTTTGGTCCAACTCTCACATCCATACATGACTACTGGAAAGACCATAGCCTTGACTAGATGGACCTTTGTTGACAAAGTAATGTCTCTGCTTTTTAATATGCTATCTAGATTGGTCATAACTTTCCTTCCAAGGAGAATGAATCTTTTAATTTCATGGCTGCACTCACCATCTGCAGTGATTTTGGAGCCCCCCAAAATAAAGTCAGTCACTGTTTCCACTGTTTCCCCATCTATTTGCTATGAATGACAGGACCGGATGCCATGATCTTAGTTTTCTGAATGTTGAACTTTAAGCCAACTTTTTCACTCTCTTTCACTTGCATCAAGAGGCTCTTTAGTTCTTCTTCACTTTCTGCTATATGGGTGGTGTCATCTGCATATCTGAGGTTATTGATATTTCTCCTGGCAATCTGGTTCTTCTTCCAGCCCAGGATTTCTCATGATGTAATCTGCATGTAAGCTAAATAAGCAGGGTGACAATATACAGCCCAGTCTGTTGTTCCATGTCCAGTTCTAACTGTTATTTCCTGATTTGAGATAGGCCAAACAAAAATGGCAGAAAAGAGAGTTCCGTATGCTGAGGTCTCTATCTGGCCCCATCCATAATTCTATAGGTAGGGCCATGACTCCAGTGGTTCTGTGCTTATTTCTATAACACTTCATAAGAATGGCAATTAATTTAATGTCATTAGCCTCTGATTTTCTCCCTTTCATGTTTCTAGCTACATTGTCTGGCATTGGAACAAACATTGGACTAAAAACATATCTGGGTATCAATCCTACCTTTGCCACCAAGAAATTTTGTCAACAGTTTATTTGAGATACAGCACTTAGCTTCTGAGTTTTCACTTTCCTTTCTGTAAACAAACTCAACAATTAAGAAAGCAAAAACAAACAAATAAGCATGACTTAGATAATTTCTGTGACCACTTCCAACTTTGACAGCCTCAGAAATACCTTGGTCCATTTATCCCCAAGCACAGAGTTGTGGTTTTTATCAGCTGATTCACCATCCATACACCAGGCACTCAGCCCCTACTGAAAACAGGAATCCAACGAGAGAACAGCTATCTAGCAATAAGATGAAAGCCTATTTAGTGGATTTCCATATTAACCACCAGGTTTGGCCTTCACAGATATACTTCATCAAACTGATCAATATTGCTTGGATAAATGCTGGAGCCAATGAAAGAAAAAAAAGGTAGTAAAAACCTGACATCTTCATGATATGCATTATTGATCTTCAAGAATCATACTTAGATGCTTTCAAGTAGATCCCTATTTTAACCAAAAATAGGGTATTTGGCAGGTGTTAGGAAGCCTCCTGTTAATGTGAGCTTGGAGCTTTGTACCCATGGTGATGCTAATAGTACCCTTAAAAATATACAAAAAGTACTTTGACTTTATTAGGGTTTTTTAGACTAGTTGCATAATAATTCTCCTATTGCTTTGAAAACATCTATAAAAATAGCTATTTTCTTCTTTTTTGTCCCTCTAGCAAAGAAACAAGCAAATAGAAAGGGGAGAAGACTCAGGATTAGCTCAGAACAGAAATACGTTTTCAAGTCTACACATGAGAAAATGCTAGAAGGTAAAGCTATGAAAAATCTTAATCTAGTCATATTAATAAATTCAAATGATCATGTGGGGAAGAAAGAAAGCCCACTGGCTTTCATTTGAATAGATGTCCTCAAGACTAGTCAATCTACCATTTTTGTTTCAGGGCCTGATCGTAGGTGCAGTTTGCATTGTTTTTCTTCCTCCTCCTACTCCCTTTTCAAGAACTGAGCTCTAGGCAATGCTGTTATGTTTCTATTTCACTTCTTTTTAATGCATCAAGGGCAGAGCCAAAGCAGAGCATATGCACAGGAAATGGGTTAGTGCAAATGCAAGCACACACCAAAACCGCATGCCTGAGAAAAGACAGTTACAATGTCAGATAGATTTTTTTTTTTAAAAAAAAGGAAAATTTTCCTGGAAATAAAACAGCTTCTTTACATCAACTACATCCACCAAAAACATTTTTCTCCAAATATCTTCCACCCACCTAATCATGGTATGGAAGTAAAGCTTTGGAAAACTTAAATGAGCATAGACTAAATATCAGTGTGTTTCCTTCTGGGGCTACCTATTAGGAAAAAAAAAAAAACCCACATCCTTAATCTCCTTTAAATAGTTATTTGGTATTTGTTAAGTATATATTTGGTGTAACATTCTTTTAATTCAATGAAGAAAATAGCAACTGATGCCATGATTTCTGATTAGTGTTATCAACTGCTGGCTGCCACTGCTGCTAATTCGCTTCAGTTGTGTCCGACTCTGTGAGACCCATAGACAGCAGCCCACCAGGCTCCTCTGTTCCTGGGATTCTCCAGGCAAGTATACTGGAGTGGGTTGCCATTTCCTTCTCCAAGTCTTATCAACATGCAATAGTAAAAACAACAAATCATACATACTTACATATTTGACTCATATCCAGAATATATACATTAAACTTTAAATGAGAGAAGGACAACCAGATTTAAAACGAGCAAAAACTGAAATAGATTTTCTTTTCTAATTCAGAATTCTTTTCTTAGGAATTTGACTGTTTGAGGTATTTTCCTTATCAGTTGAGATATTTGTATATTGAAGATATCTGTTTTTCTTAATTTTTATTATATTCACCCAATTATATTATTTGCCCATTGGCTTTTGTTATTTATTCTGCCAAAATAAAAATATAAGTTTTTATATATTTAAATACTACATTTTTTTCCTTCTATAATATCTAGGATTCCTGTCTTCATTCAGAGAATATCTTAATTAAATTATCTAATAATGAAACAAATAGTAAAATATATTTCAACTAGTAAAATCCAAAACCAGTTCTTTGAAGAGATAAGATAATCTCTTATCTTATAAGAGATAAGATAAATATAAGATAATCTCCCTCAAGAATTCAATTAAAGAAAAAAAGAAGAAAGCTAGAAATTCAAGATTCAGAATGGGAAAAGTCTTTGGATATAAATAAACAAATTAAATGTCAGTGAAAAGAAACAAGGGGCTTCCTTCCTTCCCACCAGGAAGCCACCAGGGTTTGATCCCTGGGTCAGGAAGACCCCTTGGAGGAGGCCATAGCAACCCACTCCAGTATTCTTGCCCGAGGAAATCCCACGGACAGAGGAGCAGGAGAGCTATGGTCCATGGGGTCACCAAGGGTCAGACATGACTGAAGCGACTGAGCACAGCACAGCACAAAAGGAAATAAAGCATGCAGGACAACTAAGTTAATCTCTTCAATAAGTTAATGTTATTAATATTATCAAAAAGGAGGTGGAGAATGGCTTTAATGGAAGACTTAAGACATGACAACCAAATCAATGTATCTTCTATGATTAAATTCTGGGTTGAACAAAGTAGCTATAAAGAAGCAGTGTTTAGGGAACAATTGGAGAAATTTGAATATGACAGAAGTTATGAAGAGACTGATTTCAGTGTGTTAAATGAATTTGCAGTTATGTGGAAGAACATTTTTACTCTCCGAAGATAAACGCTGAATTATTTAGAAATGTAGGATCACAATTTGTCTAATTTAAAATGGCTAGCTACAGCTGGGAGTTTTATGGATGTTCATTGTACTCTTTTGAAATTATTTTGTGCTGTGATTACTTGCTTCAGTCATGTCCAACTCTTTGCAACCCCATGGACTGTAATCCACCAGACTCCTCTGTCCATGGGGATTCTCCAGGCAAGAGTACTACAGTAGGTTGCCATACCCTCCTCCAGTGAAACTTTTTAGGCTTGTTTATAATACATAATAAACTTTTCAGGCTTGTTTACAATACATAATAAAACTTTCAAAAAAAATCAGTAAGGGGAAATATATGTATGTTAATGAAATGTGCAATGCTAAAGCAAATGTTTTTAAAACCTGGAAAATGGATGATAGTCTTAGAAAAATACAAATTCTTAATAATTAAAAGAAGATGTATAAGTCTTGCCTAAACGCGCTGCTATAGAAAAGATTTGAAAGTGATTATAGATTGCCTACTTAAGAAAATGCACCAGGACTGGATGGCTCCACAGCTGGATTCTATTCAATCTTTGGAGACCAAATGATCCCAGTGTTTTTTAAACTATCGTCGGCCATGGAAAGGGATAGAAGTTGCTCCAATCCACTCTAGGAAGTTAAAGTCTTCCTGGCAAAATGTAATGAAGTCACTTCCAAAAAGGAAAAGGTGACCAATCTCATTCATGCAGATAGCTGCATAATTCTCAACGACAGAATACAGATTCATTTTTCTGTTACTCTCTTCTAAAAAGAAGTAATTAAGTTATCATTTGTCATACGCGCATGCTCAGTCGCTTCAGTCGTGACTGACTCTTTGTGACCCCATGGACTGTAGCCCGCCAGGCTCCTCTGTCCTTGGGATTCTCCAGATGTTTGCCTTGCCCTCCTCCAGGGGATCTTTCGGAATCAGGGATCAAACTCAAGTCTCCTGCGCCACCTGCACTGCAGGCAGATTCTTTATCCATTGAGACACCTAGGAAGCCCATAACTTATTATATGAGGTGTATTTCTGTGAGAATAGTGAGTAACCAACATATTGGAGAAGCATATTCTAGCGAGAATGCCTAGAAGAATAAAACAATACAAGGGTTTAATTATGCATGGAAGCAATTGAAAAGTTCCCATTCGATATTTACTAACCATTTCCTTCCTCCTCATATCAAGGCAAAATCTGCCTCCAAGTAATTTTTACAGATGGAGAAATAAAGGTCCTAGGACATTAATTCCCTAAGGCCAGACTACAAATTAAATCCAAAGCAGGATAGAAAACCCAGTGCTGGTTTCCGTCCAAACTGTTCTTTTCTTTCAAGCATGTGCCTGTCTTTGAGATATGCCTCCAAGGATTCTGGTAGACTTATCGTGCGCTGCATGTAGAGTGTGGGCAGAATATACAGCCTGGCAGAGAGTTTCACATTCAAATCATATTAGGGTAAGTGCAATTTTCTTCCAAGAAGTGATCTGTCTTCTAAACACTGTAACAAATCCATATCAAATTTAATTCCTTTGCCCATAAACAACACAGAGGCACTCTGCTTTGTCACATGGCTCTGGCAAGGACTAATAGATGCCCATAAATATAACACCTCTCAAACCATATTTTCCCTGTTGCTTTTTAATATTCCCTTGGCAAAGTGAAGAAAAATGTACCTTAGAATCCAGCCAAAAAGCCACTGGATATAAATCCAATTGTTTACTTTTTTCTTTATATTAGAGAACAAAGAAATGTTTATGGCAAAGTCTTTTTCTTATATTCTTGTTTGCAATTCTGATATACCCACTCAAGTATTCTTGCCTGGAGAACTCCATGGACAGGGAAGGCTGGCAGCCTACAGTCCATGGGGTTGCAGAGTCAGACACAACTGAGCGACTAACACACACACACACACACACACACCCCAATTATAGACACTACAGTGTCAGGGTAGGTCACCTACTTCTGTGAATCTCTTTTCCTATGATTAAAAATAGAGTAAATGCACTTTTCCCTTAATAGGGAAACAGGAGGAAGACTTGATAATATCCCAGAATCATTTGAACTTTCAGTTCAGTTCAGTTGCTCAGTCGTGTCAAACTCTTTGCGATGCCATTAACCGCAGCACGCCAGGCCTCCCATGTCCATTGTGTCGGTGACGCCATCCAACCATCTCATCCTTTGTCGTCCCCGTCTCCTCCTGCCCTCAATCTTTCCCAGTATCAGGGTCTTTTCAAATGAGTCAACTCTTCGCATCAGGTGGCCAAAGTATTAGAGTTTCAGCTTCAACATCAGTCTCTCCAATGAACACCCAGGACTGATCTCCTTTAGGATGGACTGGTTGGATCTCCTTGCAGTCCAAGGGACTCTCAAGAGTCTTCTCCCACACCACAGTTCAAAAGCATCAATTCTTCGGTGCTCAGATTTCCTGATAGTCCAACTCTCACATCCATACATGACTACTGGACAAACCATAGCCTTGACTAGACGGACCTTTGCTGGCAAAGTAATGTCTCTGCTTTTTAATATGCTGTCTAGGTTGATCATAACTTTCCTTCCAAGGAGTAAGCATCTTTTAATTTCATGGCTGCATGAGTTGGTGAGGGACAGGGAGGCCTGGCATGCTGTGATTCATGAGGTTGCAGGGAGTCAGACACAACTGGGCAACTGAACTGAACTGAATTGAATCACCATCCACAGTGATTTTGGAGCCCAGAAAAATAAAGTCTGACACTGTTTCCACTGTTTCCTCATCTATTTGCCATGAAGTGATGGGACCGGATGCCATGATCTTAGTTTTCTGAATGTTGAGCTTTAAGCCAACTTTTTCACTCTCTTTTTCACTTTCATCAAGAGGCTCTTTAGTTCTTCTTCACTTTCTGCCATAAGGGTGGTGTCATCTGCACATCTGAGGTTATTGATATTTCTCCCAGCAATCTTGATTTCAGCTTATGCTTCCTCCAGCCCAGCATTTTTCATGATGTACTTTGCATATAAATTAAATAAGCAGGGCGACAATATACAGCCTTGACACACTCCTTTTCCTATTTGGAACCAGTCTGTTGTTCCATGTCCAGTTCTAACTGTTGCTTCCTGACTCGTATACAGGTTTCTCAAGAGGCAGGTCAGGTGGTCTGGTATGCCTATCTCTTTCATAATTTTCCACAGTTTATTGGGATCCACAAAGTCAAAGGCTTTGGCATAGTCAATAAAGCAGAAATACATGTTTTTCTGGAACTCTCTTGCTTTCTCCATGATCCAGCGGATGTTGGCAATTTGATCTCTGGTGCCTCTGCCTTTTCTAAAACCAGCTTGAACATCTGGAAGTTCACAGTTCACGTATTGCTGAAGCCTGGCTTGGAGAATTTTGAGCATGACTTTACTAGCGTGTGAGATGAGTGCAATTGTGCAATAGTTTGAGCATTCTTTGGCATTACCTTTCTTTAGGATTGGAATGAAAACTGACTTTTCCAGTTCAGTGGCCACTGCTGAGTTTTCCAAATTTGCTGGCAGATTGAGTGCAGCACTTTCACTGCATCATCTTTTAACTTAGATATTTGTATATGCCTTCTATATTAATTAACAAAATGTTCCTCTTTCTAATTTCAATGTTATTAAATTATCTCTCAATTTTATCTTATGGATGATGGGGGCAATATTGTACGCTTCATCTGACTTTTAGAATGAATGACTTTTAGCATGGCTAAACTTCACCTAGTTTAGGATGCATCATTTTAAAAGCAAACAAAATAGTGATTATATTTTGTAAATTGCATAACACTAGGCAAACAAATAGTTAAGCCTTGAGACAGGCTGATGATCAGGCTGACACCTAGAATGCAATGGACTTGGTATCACTTAGGAAAGATGCCTTAACCTCATAGAAATTAGTACAAGGGGTATTCATCTTAGTTTCTACAGTCTTTTAGTACCAAAACCTGGAATCACACCCAGGTCTTCAGATACCTGAACCAAGACTGATGAAATTTTCACACTATATATCTCTAGATATAGTAAAGATGGTACCATTTTCTTTTTTATATTTAATACTGATAAAGTTTCTAAAAGCTTTCCTTATTCATAAGACTGGTGTAATCAGCCCTGGATAAAGTCATGGACAAGGATGGTAGGAGGGGACTACCGACAATTTTATTTTTATAGTTGTGTAGAGCTTCAGAATGTATGAGGACAAGCAATCAATGCTTGTGTGTGTGTGTGTGTGTGTGTGTGCGCGTGCTCAGTCGTGTCTGCCTCTTTGTGACCCCATGGATTGTAGCCTGCCAGGATCCTCTGTCCATGGAATTCTCCAGGCAAGAACACCAGAATGGGTTTCCATTTTCTAATCCAGCGGGTCTTCCTGACCCAGAGAGTGAACCCACATCTCCTTCGTCTCCTGGATTCATGGGTGGATTCATGTACCACTGTGCCATCTGGGAAGCCCAATCAGTGGTTACTGCACGTGAAAAACACCATTGATGCTTTTGAATAAGAAGGGAGAGTATCTGAGCTTTAAAGAAGGAAAGGAGGGAGGGGGAAGAGAAAGGAAGGAAGAAGCATCAGAAACTCCCATGAGAAAATTTTTTTCAATCTTAGAGTCATAAGAAAATAAAAGATGTCAATATGGGTCCTACTGGATAGACACCATTTCCAGAATATTACCCCCCCACCTCTAACTAGTGTTTTATAAATCAGTTTCTCTATTTGAAATTAAGCTGTTTTAATGTAAAGACTAAAATAAACTGTGGAAACTTTTCCAATAAACTGTGGAAAATTCTGAAGGTGATGGGAATACCAGACCACCTGACCTGCCTCTTGAGAAACCTGTATGCAGGTCAGGAAGCAACAGTCAGAACTGTACATGGAACAACAGACTGGTTCCAAATAGGAAAAGGAGTACATCAAGGTTGTATATTGTCACCCTGCTTATTTAACTTATATGCAGAGTACATCATGAGGAACGCTGGGCTGGAAGAAGCACAAGCTGGAATCAAGATTGCCGGGAGAAATATCAATAATCTCAGATATGCAGTTGACACCACCCTTATGGCAGAAAGTGAAGAGGAACTCAAAAGCCTCTTGATGAAAGTGAAAGAGGAGAGTGAAAAGTTTGGCTTGAAGCTCAACATTCAGAAAACAAAGACCATGGCATCTGGTCCCATCACTTCATGGGAAATAGATGGAAAAACAGTGGAAACAGTGTCAGACTTTATTTTTGGGGGCTCCAAAATCACAGCAGATGCCGATTGCAGCCATGAAATTAAAAGACGCTTACTCCTTGGAAAGAAAGTTATGACCAACCTTGATAGTATATTAAAAAGCAGAGACATTACTTTGCCAACAAAGGTCCGTCTAGTCAAGGCTATGGTTTTTCCCGTGGTCATGTATGGATGTGAGAGTTGGACTGTGAAGAAAGCTGATCGCCGAAGAATTGATGCTTTTGAACTGTGGTGTGGGAGAAGACTCTTGAGAGTCCCTTGGACTGCAAGGAGATCCAATCAGTCCATTCTAAAGGAGATCAATCCTGGGTGTTTATTGGAAGGACTGATGCTAAAGCTGAAACTGCAATACTTTGGCCACCTCATGCGAGGAGTTGACTCACTGGAAAAGACTCTGATGCTGGGAAAGGTTGGGGGCGGGAGGAGGCGGGGACGACCAAGAATGAGATGGCTGGATGGCATCACCGACTCTGTGGACATGAGTTTGAGTGAACTCCAGAAGTTTGTGATGGACAGGGAGGCCTGGGTGCTGTGATTCATGGGGTCGCGGAGAGTCAGACACGACTGAGCGACTGAACTGAACTGAACTGAACTGAATGTAAAGACCATTTACTTTGCTCTCTGCCCCATGGCTTAGATTGAGATCCTGTCCAGAGTGGATAATTCATAAATGGCTGTTGAAAGTGGGGTTATCTCTTTCTAATTAAATGGCCTGGTCCAAGCCAACTCAAATAAAAAGGAGAGTTAGAACTTGATAAAATTTGATTGCAGGCTATGTGTTCTACATACTAGAAAATACAGAACAGTAAAAGCTTGAATTTAAGGTAATTGAACAAAATTGCCACTTCATGACATTTTTTAACTTTTAAAAATTTTATTGAATCTGTAGTTAATACCCTTTTGTCATTTCAATATTATTTTGTAAAATATTATTTTATTTACTTGTTTGTGAATATCTTATTAAATACGTGATACAAAATCCAACAAACACATAATGCATATGGTAATACATATTAACGTGTATATTAATAATATATATCGGCACTCCTGTCCTCCAGCTGTCAAGTTCCCCTTCCAAGAAACAATAACTGTAGTCTGTTCCTTGTGCAACCGCCAACATGATGAATTTTAGAACATTTTCATCATCCCCCAAAGAAACTGTGTACCCATTAGCTGTCACTCCACATTTTCTCCCAACTCCTCCAGCCCTCAGTTCAGTTCAGTCGCTCAGTTGTGTCCGACTCTTTGCGACCCCATGAATCACAGAACACCAGGCCTCCCTGTCCATCACCAACTTCCGGAGTTCACTCAAACTCATGTCCATCAAGTCAGTGATGCCATCCAGCCATCTCATTCTCTGTCGTCCCCATCTCCTCCCACCCCCAATTCTTCCTAGCATCAGACTCTTTTCCAGTGAGTCAACTCGTCGCATGAGGTGACCAAAGTATTGCAGTTTCAGCTTTAGCATCAGTCCTTCCAATGAACACCCAGGATTGATCTCCTTTAGAATGGACTGGTTGGATCTCCTTGCAGTCCAAGGGACTCTCAAGAGTCTTCTCCAACACCACAGTTCAAAAGCATCAATTCTTCGGCGATCAGCTTTCTTCACAGTCCAACTCTACTTAGAGGTAACATATTGGTCCCATATTGGCTACCCATGTGAAAGCATATAATGCCACAGTAGTTTATTATACAGGGTATCGGAGAGTCGACTGATGCTTCATATGGCACTTCTCAAGTCTTCCAGAATCTCTGCCTATCACAGTTTCTAGAATGTACCAAAACGATGCCCCATCAATATCTCTGGCTAATTGAATCCCAGATATCAGAGAGCTCACCCACGTCCACTTATCAGCCACTTAAGAATTCTTTACACCCAAATGTAACCTTGTGTTAAGCCATGTATTGGTGTGGGAAAACCTCAGGGTCACAGATTAAGAAACTGTTGAAGAAACCTAGAATATCTGGAATGCTGGGCACTTCAATAGTTCTCTGCCTATTTGCAGCACCACAGCCTGTACCCTGCCATGTTCCTGTGTCCGTGGGATTTTTTCAGGCAGGAAAATTGGAGTGGGCCATCACACCCTTCTACAGGGTATGGCATTGCAGGCGGATTTTTTTTTTTTTTTTTTTTAACCGCTGAGCCACCGGTGAAGCCCAGAATACTTGGGATGGCTGTCCCCAGTCTCTTCAGACTGGTATCCTAGGGGCTGCAGGTGCTCGTCTCCATCCCAGCCCCACATTGGTCGTTGGAGAACTACCCTGGGGTGTGACTCAGGATGAGAATTCTTAGATTTGAATCACATATCTGGGAACAACGTGCAGGCCAGATGAATGTGGGGCAAGAGTGGGAGCAGAGAAACTACACGGATATAAGTTCCACCCCCATACCTGACCCACACTACCTGGTAAGACCACAGTCCGCTCTAGACAACTCACCCCATGTGATTCCACCCCCCTTCTCAGCCTGTTACATCACATTATCCCGACTTACTGGTTTCTAGCTTGTATTATCCGAAACTCCCTTGTTCACAGATTCATATTCTTTATTAATTTGGTTATTTGCTGCCTCCCACCCCCAATTCAAAAACCTTATCACCCCCACCGCCTTAAAGTGGGGCTGGTAAGCTCCTTTCTTGGTCCAGTTTCCAGAGCAAGGTGAACCGGCACATAGTAGGTGGTTCCTGAATACTGGCTGAAGCATGAATAAACTGGGAAGCTTATTCCAGGGTCCTGAGAGGAATTTTAGACAAAGGAGACTTGGAAAGCCTGATGGGGGAGATGCAGCGGAAATCCCAGCCATCAGACCCTTTTTAAGCCTCTGATCTGTCTCCGCGGCTGGAAGGGCGAGCGGGCTTGACCCGCGCCCCCTCGCCAGCCCGGGGAAAGTCTGGGCCAAACCAGCGAACGCGGCCAGAGCGCCAGCCCCGCGAGGAGCCTCCACATGGGGACGAGGGCGGCGGGCAGGCCCCGCCCGGAGCCCCGGGGCGGCGGGCACAGCCCCGCGTGGCCAGCCGAGCCCGGGGGCGGCGCGGGCAGGAGCCGCCCCACGCGCGCCCCGCGGCCCCCTTTCCAGAGGCGCCGCCGCCGGGCCGGGGCCGCTCGCCGAGTTGGCCGCGCGCGCCCGGAGGAGCGCGGAGTTTGGAAAGTCGTCGCGAAGCTTCGGCGGAGAGCAGGGGGTGGGGGAGTGGGGGTGCTGGAGAGAAAAACCCGCCTCTTGCGAGTAGAGCGAGGAAGCGGGGGGAAAGGCGCCGAGTTCCGCTTCCTGACGGCGGTGGGCAGAGGAGGTCGGCGCGGGCCAGGCCGGCGGGACGCGCACTCCGGGCCCGCCACGGGCGATGGCCGGCGAGCGGACCCGCAGGTTCACCCGGAGCCTTCTGCGACCCGGGCAGGCGGCCGAGCTCCGGCACAGCGCCGCGTCCGCCGCCGCCGTGGCCGTCAGCAGCCGGCAGCAACAGCGGGTGAGTGCCGCGCGCCCCGCGAGCCTCCCCCGCGCGCCCCGGGCGGCCGTGGACCGCGCTCCCGCAGCCGGGTCTCCGCGAGCCCCTGGGCGCCCCAGCCTCGGCCGCCCCCCGCTTCCCCTCCCACGCAAGCCCTCCCCCAGCCTCCTTGCCCTGCGCCCCGCCGCACCACCTCCGCGAGGCAGCGATACCGACGCTTGGGGACCGAGGGAGCGCATTGGGGGACTGGGGACACTCCGAGGAGCCACCGCGCGGACCGCAGAAACGCAGCGTGGGAGAGGACGCGCCTGGGTTGGAAGCGTGGGGGCGGTGAGGAGGTGACGGGAACGCACCGCGAGGCACACGGGTGCCAGGTTGTGGGGTCCCAGAGCCTCGAGCGGTGGGCGAGTCTACCGAGCGGAGCCCCTCGGTCCACAGGTCTGCGCGCCCCCTTCACCCCCGGCGACTAGTGCGTCGGAGGGGAGAAGGCGATCGGAGGTCCTCTCCCGGGCTAAAACCTGGGAGCCTCACCTGAACGCTATCGCAGAAACAAATGTACTTCTCACCCACCTCCCTCCACGGGGCAAAAACCCACAAACCGCTTGATGGGACTTCAGAAAGGGCTGAGGGAACCAGACTGGAGGAGACGTGGGTCATTAAGTATCCAGTGGTTTCTGGTATTTTCCTAAGATGTTCGTGGGGTTCTCCCGCCAAGATCGCTTTACTGGTCACTTCCTTATTGAAACGCCTTCTAAGAGAGCGGGGTGATTTCCGCGGGAAATCCCTGGGGCAGCCTCCAGCCGTGCTCATATGATTCCCAAATCATCCATAGCTTCCCAGAGGTTCAGAAGTTCCAGTAGGTGTCACCCTCCAGGGTGGAAGTCTCAGGAGGAGGGGAAAAAAAATCTACTCTGGTGGGAATGGGAGACGAGTGGCAACAGCCTTAAAGCAAGACTTGGGTTCAGCAGCCACACTCTTGGCCTGCCTCTCTGGACCGGAATCCCACTTTGTGGCTTCCATTTTCCTTTTTGCCAGGAAATATCATTAGGAATTAAACGGCGTCTTTTAAGAGTGTCAAAGAAAGTGTTACTCTTGCCAGTCACCCATGAGGAGGGAGCCAAGGGCTACCCAGAGCCGGTTCCCACAGCCAGGACTTTTCTTTAGAGCCATAGGTCTGGAAGTTAAACAGAACGGAAGCTAATTGCCTGGCAGAGGACTAGGCATCGGATGCCCAAGAGGGTGGTGCTGATTGGAGTGTGAGATGGGTAGGTGGCCATACCTTCTCTCTCTCTCTCCCTTACCACTCACTGGCTGCAGCCTGCCGTTACCCAGAGGGAATTCACGGCTTAGCAGAATAAGCAGCTGCCCTGATTCTGATATCAGCATGGACATTTTCAAGGCAGGAAGGATAAACCATCAAAAAGAACTTTTTTTTTTCCTTAAAAGGTTCAATTGGAGTAAAAGTAGATATAGTAATATCTTCCAGCATGCCTAGAGAATAATTTTTACTTTGAAATGATTATTCAGAATGGTGGCTTTGTCATTCTCCACCATGTGCCTTTAAGATAACTTTATTTTGCTATTGATTCATTTTACCAAATCTCAGTAATGATCTGGTAGAGAATTGCAGCGAACTAAGTAGCGTTCATGTGGAATAAACAGCCTAAATGCTGTTTTTGATTTGGGTTTTGTTTCAGCTGGGTTCTCCAGGAGTTTTTGTAACACTTGACTTTCTCTAAAGAATATGTATCCTAGATACTTTTGTATGCAGACGCACACATTATTTTCTCCAAATTTATGTCAGATTTGAAATCCTAGGGAGTCTTGTCAAAATGAATAAGCTCAATGTCTTAAAAAGAGTTGGGACAAGGGGTGATTCACTGGCAGAGGCCTCCCTGCCTCCCTCAGCTCACTTCAGCACCGTGGCCAACACTCCTAAACAAGCTTTTGCCAAGACATTTCAAGGGATCTTACACATCTAGTCAGGCAGCTTGAGCAGCGATTTTGGCAGCAGGAAGCCATGTGCTTGGCATCCATCCTATCAGTTCACTCTTCATCACTATACTTTGAATCTACATTGTACAAAGTGACCAGGAAGTGGGCATCCATAATCGACCCACCTCTGAGGCTGTACCTTTCATACCAGTGTCTTCTTGGGCTCTTTTGATACTAAACATGTTTCTCATTCCAATGAATTGAGATGGGTTGATTCTCAGGAACCTCGTAAAAAGAAAACAAAGATATTGTACCATGTTTATTTAGTAATTTAATATTTGTTTCTCTCCCAGCAAATAACTACCTCATTGAAGTTAAAACTTCCAAACATAACTTATTAATAGTCTTCAATTTTGGCTCAGATTGCTCAAGATAAAAATACTATGCTAAATACAGATAACTTACAACAGCTTTAACAGTTAATTGTCTATAACACACACCAGGGTTTTTCCTTGACTAATTTTAAGGTGATCCATTAGTATTCCTTATACAGGTGGAAAATGATCTTCAATTTTCTTGTCTGTTTATTTTTAATATAAAAGTTGGAAGGGACATTCAATTTGTAAGTCACCACCATCAACTTTAAAAAAATAGTCGTCATCAGCAGGTGGAGGTAAACAAGCTGAATTGCATAACTCCAGGAGGTAGGGACCTTCAGTTTATATTCAAGTATACATATGCATGGGCCTTCCCTGGTGGCTTTGACAGTAAAGAAGCCTCCTGCAATGCGGGAGACCTAGGTTCCATCCCCAGGTTGGGAAGATCCCCTGGAGGAGTGGTTGGCAACTCACTCCAGTATTATTGCCTGGAGAATTCCTGCCAGGCTTCTCTGTCCATGGGGTCTCAAAGAGTCGGGCATGGCTGAGCTGCTAAGCACACATACATATGCATGTTCCAACAGAAAAAAGAATTCATCAAAAATAATTAACTCTTAAAGGGTGACAGGAAGATGATGCATTCTCTGCGTTGGCACCCAAACTCAATGGGATTCTGTGAGGCAGAACATCCCTTTTGAACCTAAGACCCTGTAACTGGACAACGCAGTGAAGATGAAGCCTAGCTTACATCGATCCACTTCCTTAAGACTCTTTTTGTTCCTTCAAGTTCTCAGATCCTAGTTGTCAGGGGAGAAAATGAATAGACTCGAGGAAGAAGATTATGGGCAGCCCACTCCAATACCACAAGTAGAATTGTGTGTATTGGAGCAAGCTGTCATCTATTGAAAAAATATTTGAGAGATACTAGAAGGTCTTGCTGAAAAAAACCGGTCTTGCTGCTAGTTTATAGAGTACTCTTTATGAAATTTGTCTTTTGGGGGCCAGAATCATCCAGAGTGTTATGGAGAGATTGCTATAGACTTTGATAAGGATAATAAGAGGTTATTATACGAAGAGATGAGGTTGTCAGATGGACAGAGTTTTGGACTCTGTGTCCTATACGCATAATAGAACAGGAAATCTTCAAAATCTGTTTGAATTATGGAAGGAGGCTGAGTAAGGGCACTTACTAGGGGGCCTGCTTTTAGGCCAGTTGCTGAGGGAAATAGAGGTAGGTTCCAAGGCAAGTTTGATTTCAGTTTTAACCCAAGACACTGCAGGAGCTCACATGCAGGCCGACTCCTGGGGAGGATCCACCTTATTCTGCGTTCCTCTTAAAACAATAATGCAATTATCTGCACTCTCAAGTTCATTGCAGCATTTTTCACAGCAGCCAGGATATTCCATTGCAATAGATATGTAATATTCCATTGTGTATGTGGATACACACAAACACACACACATTATTTAACCTTATAAAAGAGAGAAATAGAAGGAAGTCCTGCCATTTGTGTAATTATATTAAGTGGAATAAGTCAGACACAGAAAGACAAGTACTGCTGGAACTTATTTCTGTGTAGAACCTAAAAGAGTAAAACTCATAGATGCAGAGAGAGTAGAACGGGGGTTGCTGGAGTGGGGAGAGGAGTGGACGAAGAAATGAGAAGCTGGTCATCAAAGGGTGCGGACTGGTCAGTTCTGCTTGATAAATGAGTTCTGGAGCTCCAATGTACAACTTGGGGACAGTAGTTGAAAATACTGTTTTGTACACTTGTCATGTACTAAGAGAGAAGATCTTAACTCTTCCCAGCACACACACAATACAAAATGGTGACTATGTAGAGGTAATGGATAAGTTATTTAATTTCATTGTGGTGATCGTTTCACAATGTGTATGTACGTCACAATGTCAAATTGTACTCCTTAAGTATATACAGTTTTTATTTGTCAAAGATATCTCAATGACATTGTCTAAAAGAAAGAAAAGAGTAAGAACAATAAAGAACAGTTAGGACCAAATATACATTTTGAAAAAGTATATATTTCCTCCTTAGTTATCCTGAGATTATTTTTCATAGAAAACAAATGAATCACAACTCATGCAGAAGCCAATCTCAGGATCAAGTGAAGCTCAAGTATTTTCCTGAACCCCCCATTTATGGTAGTCCAACAAAGCAAGCTTCTTTAGTGCAGAATCTCAGTTCAAAAATGATTAGGAATATTTCTCCCATGTCAGGACTAGAATCTCTTATTTTTTTGGTTGAATATACCTACTGTGTTGGCCTCAAAGTTGTAGTGCCATTAATTAGAGATTCTTTTTTGATAAGAACCTCTTCCTTTAAAATGTATAAGGGGATTTGTACTTTCACATGAATTAGTTCATTTAGATAGCTCTCTACTGTTCATTAAGGGCTTCCCTGGTGGCTCAGATGGTAAAGAATCTGTCTGCAGTGCAGGAGAGCAAGGTTCGATCCCTGGGTCAGGAAGATCCCCTGGAGAAGGTAATGGCAACCCACTCTAGTATTCTTGCCTGGAGAATTCCACGGACAGAAGAGCCTGACTGGCTACAGTGCAAATAGTTGGACACAACTGAGCAACTAACACACACTGTTCATTAATTATAAACAAGATTGGTGCTCTTTTATCCATATATGTTCTATTTGATAGCAATTCAAGAAGAAAAAAAATTAATTTCTATTAACATCGCATCAGATTTGTCACTTTGAGAGATAGGCACTTTTATGTGTGGAACGTGATTGGTTAGAGTAATGAAAGGCTGGGTAACAGAGAGGGTAAGAGCCTGGCTAGGGTCAGACGGTGGGAAGGAAGTACAGAGGCTGGGGGAGGTTTGTGCATGTTAAGTCACTTGAGTCATGTCCGACTCTTTGCGACCCTATGGACTGTAGCCTGCCAGGCTCCTCTGTCTATCGGATTCTCTAGGCAAGAATACTGGAGTGGGTTGCCGTGCCCTCCTCCAGGGATCTTCCCAACCAAGGGATCGAACTCAAGTCTCTTATGTCTCCTGCATTGGCAGGCGGGTTCTTTACCACTAGCGCCACCTGGGAAGTCCTGGTGGAGGTTAATCAAAAACCAAATAATCATTTGGTCAGTTCTTGCTTAAAGCCTTTTATGTGGTTCCTCCATGGGAACATATCACTTTGTTTACATGTATTCTTTAGGACCTTTATTCTGTTGTTACACAGAAATTTCTTTGTACCTCATACTTGAATTGTATCCAAATTTATTAACTTCTTTTAAAGAGGAAACATCCTGCCAGAAGAGATTGTACTTAATCAGTATGTTTTTTCCCTCCCCACCCAGCCAGAAAGGCCAAGTGGTAAAGAATGGACAACATTAATTCAATAATCTCCCAAATTCCATATCCAAACTTTGATTTGATGCTTCCTAACTTCCTCTGTTCCCCAGTGATACTCCTTTTGATATTTTAGAGAGCTTTGAATAAGAAGCAGAACCTTTGACCTACTGAAGATCTCTGATTGAAAAACAGTGAATATGTAACTGTTTACAGGGGCAGGAGGAATTCTTAGAAAGAAGAATGTCCTCCCCTCTAAACTTTGTGATATTTAGGTAGATGAGAGTAGGAAGGGTTTTAAGAAACTGAGTGGGAGATACTAGGGTTTCTGAAAAATCCCATGCTGGGAGTGAGAGTCAGTGAAAAGATGCAGGAAATGATAGTGAAGGAAAATGAAACACTTGTTTTACTGTCAGTGTCTAGAATGAAAGCCGTATGCAAAGCACAAGCCTATTTGTTTGGCATTCCCTGCACCCTTGCTTTGTTTTCGTTTTTTTCCACGGAATTCTTATCAACAAGGGTGTTTACATTTTAGCAGAAATCACAGGCTTTAGCAGAAATTCCAGTCCCACGTTCATAGTCTCAAATGAGGAAAGCCCCTTGCCTGGTGAAGAAGTCAGCCCAAACTTAGCTGACAAGATCAAGGTTGAATGTTATCATTGGCTGTATCAATTCATGTTTTTGACTTCTCAAGGGCATTGCACAAGGAGCAACTGTGGGCTCTAGCGAACTTCTACATGGGTCAAAGAATGAAAGAATGAGCAAACATTCTCACCTGTCTTTTTCTTTACAACCTTCTTCTCTAAGGCCTAACATAAAAAAAAGAGCAGTCATAAATGTTACATAATAAACCATTTGTTGAGAACCTCCAAAATGCCTGACACAGCATTACGTGTTTTATTTAATTCTCAGAGCAATCCTATGAGGAAGTCATTATAGTTACAGATTACACAGGGGGCCATTGAGACACGTAGGGTTAATAGATTGCTCTGAGTTAAGTAACTGACATGGAGCCTCTTTTGCATCCTGGATAACAACTAGTTTTGTAGCTGCTTCCGATAGCATCTCTAAGTTGGAAGACACAAGGTGCTGACTTTGCCTTCTGATGGACAGACAGCTCAACCTAAAGAAGAACTCTGTCCTTCCCTCTGGCATTGCAGAGCAGCCCCAAGTGTTCCCGTGAGTTTTCCTCTGAGGTTAAAAGCTACAGCAGAGGCTGTTCCAGTTACCTGTATTAATAATAGACCCTCCCAAGGCAACCAGAGCTCAGTTATTAAATCCTTAAAATATGAACTCAGTCATCCCCGTGCCATCTATCTGGCAAAGCCATAAACAAATTGTGAAAGAGGGTGGGGTTACTTCTTCTCAAGTCCTCTTCTCTCCCAGGACGGGCTGCTTCTCCATTCTCAGTCATTTCACTCACTCCTGCAAGTGCCTGAAATTTTCCAGTGTATTGTGTGTCCTTGACGATGCATATTTCCATTTGACTAGGTAGTGCTGAGAGTCTTTTCTCACATGCTATCTTGTTCGAAGGAGTGATTCTAAGTGTCTTACAAAGATTGATAAGACTGCAACAACCCAAAATGTAGTAAAGGGGAAAAAAAATCAATATTAGCAACAACAACAAAAAGCCAGGTTAGGAAAGGTGGATGTAGTCAGGAGTAGGTCAGTGAAGTAGGATCAGTATATGAAATGTATAACCATAGTCTTGCTAAAGGCACATCCTAGCGACCAAGTCAAAGAGGAAAACATGATGCTTAGACATGAGAATAAGAGAGCTTTGAGATAAAAGAAAATAATTCACTCTAGACATGGTCAGGTTTTCTTTTTTTAATCTTCAAATAAGCACTTTATTATCAAATAGTTCAACATCAGAACAAGATTTCTAATTCCAAAAGAAGTTTCTTCACATAGTATTATATTGTGAAATACATTAGGGGTTTGACGCTAAAGCCTACATCCTGTTCCAGTTTCTCATATGCAGTTGGGTAACTTGATCTATAAAGTATAAATTCATCTCATTCTTAATAGTGCTTAGACATGGTCAGCTTTAACTGGACTGAGATTCCGAAAACAGAACAGTTCTTTTCTGTAATTGTTCACAAAGGACATCATGATACTGTGATGGACCCTCATTCCTTGGAATGTGGTCCAGGGCCAACAGCATTGGCATCACCTGGATGTTAGAAATGCACAATCCCTAGCCCCATACTAGACCTATTGGATCAGAATATGAATTTTAACAAGATCCTCTGGTGATTTGTAAGCACACTGAAATTTGGGAAACATACATAGCTACATGTGTAGACTATTTTTGCAGTGTATTGTCAGGTAAAGGCAATTGTGTGAGAGTCTAGTATAGTGCAGACCTATTATAATTCTTTGAAAGAGTCTCTTGAGGCAAAGATAAAGATTAGACCGCCTAGGGATGAAAATGAGATTGTTTCATTGCTAAGTGACTTTAGAGAAATCCCTTGCTTATTTGCATTCTGTTTGCTTCTGTAGCTAACACCTTAATTATAGAGTGAGATTAAGAAAAAAACACTCTATAACATACATGACAGAGTTGTGATTCAAGTCTGTGAAAGTTCTCACCTTGATTAGAACACCAAAGATGAGTCCCAGAGTGAGGCCAGTGTTACTCCACTCGCCAGAGAATTTGAAAGCAAAATTACTCCAACTCGGGTAGGACATGCAATGGTGATTCCTTATTGCTTTAGATTTATGTTGCCATCATACTGAAACTTTTAGTTATTTGAAAATAAATGGTTATATCAGAAAATGGTGAACCTTTTTTTCTTTCAGTCACTGATTCTCAGAAAAAAAGATTTTTCTTGTTCACAGTTGAATGTTCTAAGGATGGGGTTCCATGGTGTTAAGTCCTTGATATCTCCACGGGTTGCAACAAATGTGGTCCAGGAGCCCTGTGATTGCTGTCCTTCACCACCGTCTTGAGAGACCCTTTCCTCCTCACAGCTGTCCAAGCTGAAGTTCCTTCATGCACTTTGCACAACTTGGCCAATTTGGGATTTGGTATAGGAAATATCAGATCCTACTGAGACTGGAGACCAGAGTTCCAGCCCTTTCTCTGGGACTCTTTGCTTAGTCACTTCCCTTGTCTGAGTCTCAGTTTCCTCATCTGTGAAATTAGGGGACTAGTTGAGAGAGTCCTTACATTTGCCGTTTCTCTGTCCTGGAGTTCTCGGGGCTTCTTCTCATCCCTTGGGTTCTCAGCTGCAACCACTCAGGAAATTCACCGTGAATTCCCAAATGCAGGCGTCTTCTCCAGCCTCCTTCTCGTGGAGACGTCTCTGACCTGTTACTGTGCCTCGCTTTCCTCATTCGTGTTTCTCTTTTCCAACCTTCTGCCTTCATGTAAGCGCCATTGGGAGAAACTTGTCTGTTTCACTACTTTTACACTATGTTTATTATATAAAAATGGCTTCCCTGGTGACTCAGTTGGTAAAGAGTCTGTCTGCAATGTGGGAGACCCAGGTTTGATCCTTGAGTGGGGAAGATCCCCTGGAGAAGGAAATGGCAACCCCTCCAGTATTCTTGCCTTCAGAATTCCATAGACAGAGGAGCCTGGTGGACTACAATTCATAGGGTCACAAAGAGTCAGACATGACTGAGTGACTAACACTTTCACTTCATTATATGAAAATAAGGAGGGGGAAGTCTCGCTTCCCACGGCAAATGAGCATTTAAGGAAAGTCAGGAGAGTGGACTGGGTGTATACCAGTGAGGGATCACAGTGGAATTATGACCTCAAAACCGGGTTGTCAGTATCTGCTAAGGATGTTCCTTGAGTCGTCTTCTTCGTGGTCTACTTGGCAAGTAGTGAAAATGCAATTATATAGAAATATAGTGACCACATCCTAAATGGCAGGTACTTGACATGAACAGTCTCTTTCAATCCTCATGGCAACCGTGTGGGAAAGGATTGGTGTTTGTATTGTATAGATGAGGAAAGAGATCCTTGGAAATCAGAAACTTGCCCCAGATCTGGTAAATGACTGGTAAGTGATGAATCCAGAAGTCACATGCAGGCAGTCTGACTCTGGGTCTGTATTCACCACGATAACTCCATTCTTCAGACCGGGTCCACCAGGCAGGCAAGCAGATCTCATTAAACATGCAGTTGGCATCCATGCGAAAGAGCAAAGAGAGAAAGGAAACCTCAGAGTACTAGCCATAGGAAGAGGTTTTGAAAAAGAGTTTCTGAACGAGAAAAGAGCTGTGGTTACTTTTGCTCTGAGGAACAATTTTTCATTTATGACCTCTCAGCAGAGTAGTATATTGAGAATGACACCAACTCTGGACACTGTCAGTTCTTTCCCAAGAACAGAACTGGCACGGAGTGTGTTAAACTTTGCAAACAGTGGTCCCTTCATCTCTTGAAAGGGGCATCATCTGATTCTTCTCCTTCTGTGGAAATATATCTCTGGCAAGATAAGCATAGAGTAGTTGGATTGCAGCATGACATCTGTTACTTTGTCTTTTTTAGTCTTGATTTTAATGTTCATGTTTACAAAGGAGAGGGTTTTTTTTTTTTTCCTCCCCACTGAAATGAGATTTGTTCGCCTCTTGTCATTCACAGCAGCGTCAGTGGGCTGGAAAGAAAAGAAATGCTTGTGTTTGCTGGACTCGACATGCTGACCTACATTAAATGATGTAGAAATAATAAAATTTAATGAATGTGACCAAGTTAGTGGCAATAGAGCAAAACACTTGCCTTTGAAAACATTAATATTTTGCAATTGGATTTTGGTGGGAATGTCTGCCTCTGAGAATAGCAGAATTAATGGACCCAGATCATCAAAAGTTCCTTTAATTGTGCTGCTAAATGTGAGAATAGTCACTTTTCCTAATTCAATTTCAGCATAACTCCCTCTCCTGACATATAAAAGTGAGGAAGCGAGTCAGTTCTTTATGTTAAACACCCAAATGGCAGGGTTTAACAACAGGAGATAGAGAGTCTATTGAAAAAGGTGAAACCATTTATGATGACCACAGTGAGCTTTCCTTCATGTAATTATTTTAGTAATCGCCAATCTAAATGACTCATTAAGGCTGTCAAAATGACCAGTGCTGTTTGGGCTTTCAGATCACACATTCTATAAACAGAACACAGGCCTGAACATCTGACTTGGCAAACAAGCAAACAAAAAACTTGACAAAATGTACTATGCAATGAAATATGATAATTAAGTTATTTTTGAACACTCGTTGTTTATTTGATTAGCTCTTAAAAGTCCCTTTGTCATACTCTTCAGGAGGAGAAAATGGAAATTAACTATAGCTGAGTAACCTTCACAAAAATGAAAGTGCTATCAGAGCTCAGTAACTTTTTTGAAGAAGAAAATTCAAATCTGGAGAACTAATATTTAAAATCATTTATGTTCATCTTTTTTACATTATTTTAAAATCAGACATTTATTCAAAAGAGGATTTTATTTTCCAATATAAAGTGTTCCATTTTTATTTAAAGTAAGTCTACCTACATATCTATAAAACTTCCCTGTGAAACTGCCAGTAATAAAATTTATTGGCATGCCCATATGCACAGATAAGACTCTTTTAGGACCTTTCTGAGTGCTAACAGGGAAAGTTTATTTATTAACTTCCATTTTTTGAAGTCAAAAGCCATTATGTGGTTCCTAGTCAATCAATTTGAAAAATGTATCCTTTTATCATTAGGAAGCAGTGGTTTCCAGGCTGTGTAACCTTGCCTGTGTCTTTAAGCTTCTTTGGGTTTTAGTTTCCTTGTCTTTAAAATTAGAATGTTGGACAGTAGGAGCTTTAAAGATGCCTTAGTTCTACAGATCTAGGGGGTTATTATTCTTCTTAAGATGTTGAATAGAGGATTCCTTGTTTTCACTTTAATAACAGCATTATTGATTAACATAGCTGATTTTAGCAACTGAAGGAATGACTCCAAATGACCTACAACCAAAGTTGTATTTCAGAGATGAAAATGGTAACATAAAGTGGTTATTTGAGGATGTGATGAAGGCAATTGCTGTTTATACACACAGAGTACAGGGCTGGTAGCATCCAAATTGGAGAGGGACAGGCAGCAGTGACTGAGGGGGGCAAGACACACTCCTCTGACCTGGTAAAGGCTCAGAAGCTAGTATGTCAACTCATTTCCCGTTTTCTGTTCCTGCAGAGAACAAAGGTAGGCTCCATCTGCTTTAGGATCATTTCTCTGGTTCCCATGCCCAGTGTTGGTAGCAGCTCTCTGGCTTCACGTCTATGCCAGGCTCCTTTTAGCACCCATATGCCTACCATATAGACCGGGGTGGGGGCAATTTGAGCCATCCCTCCAGACTCCATGCCTTCTCCTTGCCATCAAAAAGCAGCCAGAACCTCTCTTTTTCCAGTTTCATCCCTGTCACCCCTTTCTCCCACCTGAGAAAGGTAATAGGGGCTGTCCCTGCCCTGGTGTGATTTCCGAGGTGTTGAAAAGACAGCAAAGTTTGTCCTTTCCAGATCACTCTCTTAACAACTTAAACCCTAATAAGGTCCAGCCTATTTCATTCAGCAGTCAGAAGTCAACCTTAAAGACACAAGAGGGTCATTGACTTGAATTCATGCCAAAGTGTAAATACATTTCCCAGCAGGTATAGCTCAGACAGTAAAGAATCTGCCTGCAATGCGGTCAACCTAGGTTCAATCCCTGAGTCGGGAAGATCCCCTGGAAAAGGGAATGGCTACCCACTCCAGTATTCTTGCCTGGAGAATTTCATGGACAGAGGAGCCTGGCCATCTAGAGTCCATGGGATTGCAAAGAGTCAGACACAACTGAGCAACTAACATTTCACTTTTTTTTTTTTTTCATACCTTGGGAAAAGGCTTTAGGGGAAAAGGGCATGAGAACAGGAGGCTTGTACCAGAAATAATGGTCCTTCATTTATTGGTAACTGGTAGTCTGATCTCTGGCATGTAAATACATGACAAATGTCCAGTTGCCTTCCCTGAACTGGAAGGATGAAGTATGGTTTTGCCTTCAGGTTTCCAAAACCCTGAGACACTTTCCAGGATAAGCTCTGTAGTTATCGTTTCTATATTCCCAGGATAGCAAGATGTCTGGCATGCATACAGTAGGTATTTACTAAATGTTTGTTAAATGCAAGAGAGAATGTCCCCCCTGGAGATGGCAGAAGTACAGGTTAGGCTTGTGAAAGGGAACCTAAGTGCCTGGTTTGCAGTGAAAAAATTCTCAGGTGTGTTTGGGAAGAAATACTTTGGCAATAAAGTACGGGCATACTGTATCTGCTGATAGTCACAAATTGAATTGAAGTAAGCTGAACAGAATTGAGGGGCTTCCCAGGTGGCTCTAGTGGTAAAGAGCGTGCCTGCCAATGCTGGAGAGGTAAGAGACACGGGTTCGATCCCTGGGTCAGGAAGATCCCTTGGAGGAGGCCATGGCAACCCACTGCAGTATTCTTGCCTGGACAGAGGAGCCTGGTGAGCTACAGTCCACAGGGTCGCAATGAGTGGGTCACAATTGAAGTGATTTAGCATGAACGCGCTAATGGAGCTGAATTCAGGAGTCTCATCAAAGGCTATTTGAAGATTAAAAGAAAAAATTAGAATGTCAGTTGGCATGAGTAGATATTCTTGGGTAAGAAAGGCTCAGCCCAGCAGTCGTTCAGGCTGTTTCAATACTAGCTCCTCCCCTGAGGGCACCTTGGTGACACACGGAGAGCTCACTCTTTGGCCAGGGGTGTCATTGCCATTCCTTCGGATGCTGTTAGCTGTCACGAGGCTGGGACAGAATACAATTCTGGGAGGGTTGCAGAAAATGATTGATTAAAATGCAGGAAGTGTGGGCAACGAGTTTTGACAGCAGTCCGATCCTAGTCCCGTGATGGAGTGCAGTTTATGTTTTCAAGAAGACTCATCATAAATCAACAGAGCTGTACGATTTTATCAGCGAATGTGAGTACTATTTTAGTTCTTTAGAACTCTGCTTCTTCTCTTTAGGTCAAGGAGCATTCCTGACGCTGTTTCCGACGGTTGTAATAACGGTGCTCTGTATTTTCTTTTTAATTCCAATTTTCATTGAGTAGTCTCTTTTTACAGCTCTGCTTTGAAAACTTATTAAATTAATAACTCAAAATATAAAAGATAATGGGGGAAAAAAAACAATTTCTTTTTTTTTTTTGCACCACCCACTGGCAACGGATTTCAGTGTTTATTTGAAACATTTGTCTGCTCACAAAAATGTTCTTTGACACATGTTTAAGCTAATGTTGAATATTTAAATGTTTAATGTGTAATTCAAGCTAAATTTTGTCCTGAGAATCCTTTCTTCTAGGTCTGTATGTTTAGCAACTCCCCATGAAATGTATGTTGGGAATAAAAAAAGAGAGACACATTTCTTGGTGTCCTACCATCATAAACAGTTAGACCTAGAGGAACGCTTGGTCTAAAATAGATCAGGAAGTTGAGTCACAGGGAGGTTTATGTGGACATGGTCAGGGTAACAGAGCAAGGCTGATGGCCTCAAACCCACTGCTTTTTCTCCCTCAGCCCAAGGCACCATCAGCAGGCAGAAGTATAATTTATTGTCATAAAATGAAAGTCTAGAATTTTACTCATATTTCCATGGGACTTTCCGATAAAGTGAATAAGCCTTAAACCCAAGAGAACACTGCTTTCAAAGGAGTTTAAACAGTAAACATTCACTTAACCTGAGTGTGCACACGTGGCTTACTTCCTGAACATGTGACGTGGGTGTTAACTGTTGCTGCTGAGACTCTGTAACCTGCGTCTGGCAGCAGGTTGAAGTTGTGTGCCTCTGATTTGTGAGTGCAGAGAAGGGAGTGGTTGTGTCTTTGAGCTTGTGTCATTCCTGGAAGCTGACATGAGTTTTGTCACCACCTCGAGTGATCTGAATGGTGACTTGTGACAGTCTGGGCATCTGTGGCTTTGTGGAGACACCAACCCTGTCGCTAGATTTCTATTGCTGCCATGACAAAATTGTTACAAACTTGTGGCTTAAAGAACACAGATGTATTATCTCCCTGCAGTGTGGGTAGGAGGACTTCCCTGGTGGCTCAGATGGTTCAGAAATCGCCTGTCATGCAGGAGATGCAAGTTCAATCTCTAGTTTGGGAAGATCTCCTGGAGAAGGGCATGGCACCCCACTGCAGTATTCTTGCCTAGAGAATCATCCCATGAACAGAGGAGCCTGGAGGCTATAGTGCGTGGGCTTGCAAAGAGTCGGACACGAGTGAGCAACTAACACACACACATACACACAACAGTGTGGGTAGGAGGTCACAACAGTGTCCACAGAGGTCTCTCCAGGCTAAAAGCAAGGTGTCCAAAGGGCTGCATCATTTTCCACAGGCCGGAGGGCAAAAGTGTTTCCTGCTTATTCAGGTGGTTGGCAGAATTTCTTGTGACTGTAGGGTCAAGGTGCATGTTTTCTTTCTGGCTGTAAACTGAAGGTCATTTCCAGCTCCTAGAGGCCAACACATTCCTTGGCCATGGCCCCTTCTTCCATCTTCAAATCCAGCAATGGTGGATCAAGTCCCGCACATACCACATCTCTCTGAGTCATTCTTCTGTTTCCTCTCTTGCTGTGAAGGACTCGTGCGATTACTTTGAGCCCCCCGCATAATGTAGGATCACCTCCCCATCTCGTCCTTAACCTTGATCACATTTGCAAAGTCCCCTTTTCTAGGAAAATTACCATATTCCTGGGTTTGGGGGTTGTTCAGTCACTCCGTTTTGTCCAAGTCTTTGTGACTGCATGAATTGCAGCACACCAGGCTTCCCCGTCCTTCACCATCTTCTGGAGCTTGTTCAGACTCATGTTCATTGAGTCAGTGATGCCATCCAAGCATCTCATCCTCTGTTGTCCCCTTCCCCTCCTGCCCTCAATCTTTCCCAACATCAAGGTCTTAGGAGGTAGACATCTTTGGGGAGCCTATCACAAATACGTTTAGAAGAATTATTAAAAGGACACATTTCTCCGCAAGTACTGTTTTCTCATCCTAACACAAAGAGGATGAAACAGTCTTTTGTAAAAGACTTCACTTCCAGACACGGACCTTTTCTATCTGAATGGTATTGGTAAGGTAATAAACCATAGCTTTTTCTCCTTGTAAAATAAGAAAACGCAAAATTCTCACGAGGGTCAAATGATGACATGCCTTAGAGTTTTTAATGCTACTTTCGTGTGCATTGCTGTAATTGCCACCCGTCTAAGGAAATGTTGCTCATTTGACTTTGTGTTCATCTACACAGGAACAGGCATTTTGGAATGAGGGTCACTGTGATTTAGTCGATGACGGACAATCCCCAAACGTGGCTGTAGGGTGCCTCCTCTGGGCATTCAAGGGACTCTGCCCCTGTTGGAGTTCAATTTAGGACCTAGTCTCTGACCAGGCCTCATGATTTTATGTGAAAGTCACTTTGATCCATGACAGATCTTACACCTACCACACCTTGAACTTCCTTCTCCATGTTTTCTTTAGTATCTTGTATTGAGGAGCCTGGTGGGCAGGAGCAGACACTGTGCATCAGTTCCTAACAAGCTGTCTACAGTTTTGTGTATAGGACTCAATAACCATTAGTCAGAAAGACAGGCTGAAACTGCCGTTTATCATTTTACCTAATGGCTAAAAGAACCATTTAACACAGGCAGTTTTATTAGAAATGATACCTTTAATTCATTAATAAGCAGAGCCTCGGTGTAGTTTTGGTCATGGAAGAGTGGATCAGGAATTTCTCAGTATGTGTTCAGTTCACAGATTACCTCAAGGGGAAATGGACCACTTCATGTTGAGGTTCACCTGGGGTCTAGCCTTACTCCTTCTTCTCTCGGCCTCTCCCCCAAAACCTCCGTCTGTGGTTCATCTTGCCCCTTAGATCCAACAGCTCACCCAGGCACCGATGTTTCCATCTCTGCCTCCACTTCATGCTCTGTAACTGAGCCCTACCCATAGACACTTCTATTCTGGGGTCCCTGAGTTACTTCAAACTCGACAGGATCCATATCTAACACATTTATCCTCCCCTCATAAATCTGTTCTTCTTTTTTCCCTGAGTTTCACATCCCAGTTTATCCTTTAATCTCAAACTGAAACCATGCTGAATTCTTTCCATTCCCTGCCACCCCGTGGGGGATTACGGTCCATTGCAGACAATTCTGCCTCCTAAATATTTCAAACTTCTCCCTGGCCTTACTAATCCTGGTAAGTCACTCATGATTTCTTGCCCAGATTGTCTTTTTCGGTGTTCTTGAAGGTTGTTTCCCCCCCCCCGCCAACGTTCTCACTACTTCCCTTCTCTGGTCTCCCCATCCAGACAGCCACCTTCCACACTTTGTCTCCCTTATCTGTTGAGCACTGAATCCTGATCATGATACATTTCTTCCTGAGTGTCCTCATGCTCTTGATGACTGCCTCAAGTTAAATCCCACTTGGTTCCAACCTGTCTTTCCAGCCTCATTTTCTAGAAAGTTCTTTCCTCTCTGCACACCATAGCTGCTTAAGGTTCTGGGCATTTCCCATGGATGCCAAGCATTTTTATGACACCAGCTGCTCTTCTTTCTCTTCTTGTTCAGCCCCACTTGCCTTTCATGACCCAACTCATGCTTTTCTTCACCTGTTACCCTCCCCTGAGTCCATAGACAGCCAGTCCCTTCCTCTTCTGTGTTTCCATAGCACTTCTTGAATGTGTGATTTTGTTTTCATTGTAATGGTTTAATTATTGTCTCATCAGACAGTTATAATTTTATTATAATGTAATAAATGATTCTTGGTTAGATGGATAAAGAGATGTCTATGCCTATTGACAGCTCTTTTAAATGTTCTAACCACTCCATGTCCTTTAAAAGGAAAATGCACTGCAAATATTATCTTGCAACGGAAGCAGTAAGGCATTATCTTCCTCTTCCTTACTTAGATGCTTAAATATTACTTAGCTTTGGAAATAATAGCCCAGCATTCAGTCCAGTACTTCTGAAAAAATTAAACAGGATCAGAGATGTTTCTAAAGGACCCATTTTAATTATTGCCTTTCAGTAAACGGCTGTGACTGCGAGGAAAAATTGCATTTTATGTCTGCTATTTCTTTATTTTTCAAAGTGCACTCCCCATCATTTCTCATTGGAATTTTTAGCTCCTTGAATATTTCTAACATTCTAAATATTTCTTCTCATTGCAGTGAGTTAAAATAAATTGTACATTAAATTTTTTATGAATTATCCAGTTTACTGGAGAAAATAATGGAGACTTTAAATTGCCCCAGTGCTAACATTGAAAATCTTCAGTGTGATAGTTCCAGACCCCAGCCTTCCCTTGCTGCCTGTGTCAAAGGTCCAGGGTGCCTGGTGTGCAAAAGACATCTGGCCAAGCATGGCCTTTCATTGGTCATTCCCAGCCCAGAATGCTCTTTTCTCCTCATCCGTCATATCCTCCAGGAATCTTTCTCTTCTCTGCCCCTAAACCCTCATAAGCTTGAATTGTACTGGGTACCCACCTCCTGTGGCACATACTGGTTTCCTGGTTATAAACTGTGAAATGCTTCATATATAAAAAGAATATCTAGAACATATGTTTACTCCTGGAAGACTACAAATGAAAGTATTGATTGTGAAATGCTACAAGCAGCACCTTCAGAGGCCTCCATCTGCCTCTGCTCACCCTAAGCTCCTCCTTCCTGAGAAGCAATCACTAAACAAAATATGCTCATTACTCATTCTCCTGCTTCATTTTTTCTTTTTCCTTTTTTTTTTATTTTGAACAGTGCTTAGATTTATAAAAAGTGTATAAAACTAGTGGAAAGAATCTCATATACCCTTCTCACCTAGATTCCCCAAATGTTAACATCTTACCACACTAAAAGCTATTCTTTCTCTCTCTCCCAAGCTCTTTTTGTCTCTCTCTGTCTCTTTAACACATACACACATAAATATACACACATAAACTGCACACATAATGCCCTTTTATCTCAAAATACTACTTCAGGTATATTTCTTAAAGCAGTTCCCTTTGGTACCTATACTATAATGATAAAAATCAAGAAATTAACACTGGTGTAAATATGGTATCTAATTTCATTCCTGGATCTTCCTACTCCCTGAAGTAGGAAATGGCATCCCACTCCAGTATTCTTGCCTAGAGAATTCCATGAACAGAGGAGCCTGGAGGCCTACAGTCCATGGGGTTGCAAAGAGTTGGACATGACTGTGTGACATAAACACATAGACTTTATTAGGATTTTGCCAGTTGACTCACCATTTCTTTTTCTGGTCCAGGATCCAAGGATGGCATTCCATTCCATTCTGTCGCTCAGTCGTGTCCGACTCTTTGCGACCCCGTGGACTGTAGCCTACCAGGCTTCTCCATCCAAGGGATTCTCCAGGCAAGAATACTGGAGTGGGTTACCGTTTCCTTCTCCAGGGGATCCTCCCGACCCAGGGATCGAACCCGGGTCTCCCGCATTGGAGGCAGATGCTTTAACCTCTGAGCCACCAGGGAAGCCCTGGCATTACATTCTGTCAAATCTCTTTAGTATTCTTCCATCTGGAACAGTTTCAGTTTCTCAGTCTTTCTGCTTTTCCTGACCTTTGAAAAGCACAGTTCCATTGCTCTGCAGAATGGTTTTACAGTCAGTCTGGTTTTAGACAGATGCATTCTCGTGATTAGAGTCAGGCTCTGTTGGGCAGGTGTGTCGCAGAAGCTGTGGGGCATCTTCAGTGCAAGCCTGTGTGTGTGGCGGGGGGTGGGGTCGGGGGGGAGGCATGGTGTCAGTTGTCCCATTGCTGATCAGTTAGCTATGATGGCGTCTGCCAGCTTTGTCCTCTAAAGTTACTAGGTCCCTGCCCTATTCAGCTTGGACTGCTATAACAAAATACCATAGACCAGGGACTTAAGCAACAAATATTTATTTCTTACAGTTGTGGAGGTTGGGAAGCCAAAGGTCAAGGCACAGGCAGATCTAGTATCTTATGAAGCTTCTCTTTCACCTCTAGGACCTAAATTTTTCCCAGAGGCCCCATCCACAAATACTATCATGTTGGAAGACTAGGGTTTCAACATAAAGAATTGGAGGCAGGGGACACAAGCATTCAGCCCATAGCAGTTCCCTCTGTAATTAACCAGTAGCTTATGGGGAGACCTCTGAGACTCCCCTGATTCTCCTTATACATTAGCCGTTGTCATAGCATTTGCAGTTGATATTTTCCTGAAGCAGTTACTGCTGTGAATGGACATTTAGGTTATTGCTAATTTTCCTTCTGTTGTTTGCTATTTTAAGTCTCCTGATGCACAAATGCAGGAACTTCTCCAGGGCGCACCGTCTTCAACTTTAGCAATGCTGCCATATCGTCTCCAAAAGATCATATCGCTTTCTACTCTCACACATACTTCCTAAACTTACTGTCAAAACTTTTTGATTTTTGTTGGTTTTCTGTCTATCGCATGACATCTGACCTTGCTGATTTCATCTGCATTTCTCTGCTCACAAAGTAGAACATCTTTTTATCTATTTACTGACTATGTTTGTTTCCTTTACGTGCTGACAGTTTAGCATATATTTGTGAGACTTGCATTTAATATCAACAAGTGTTCCAGACATTAATGATAGGATGATTATTTGAAATTATTTTGCAGCGGAAATTTTTTTAATTTAAGCTGCATTTTGAAGTTTTCAAAGCTGTTTTCAAAACTATGCTGGTAATTAGGATCAGTCCCCTTCCATCATCAAGTTCATGCTTCATTATTTGGTACATAAGTGTCCTGTATACAATTCTCATAATGAAATTCACAAGAATAAATACAAGCAGGTGTCTCCATTTAAGAAAATTCCATGTATTTGAATTTTTGCCCAAATCTAGGGATAGAAAGGCTTTTTGGGCCACAAAGTTTCCTGGCCTCAAGCATCTCTTGTGCAAATGTTTTGTTTTAATCAAACAGAATTCCTCAGTATAAAAATGTCTTACTCATTCCGTTTGACTTGTATTCAGTCGTAGTAAATGCCCATCCTGAAGTCTCAGATTTTTCCAGGCACAAATTCTAGTAGTTATATATAGTTTCTATATTAGAATGTTCCTTTTGACTTTCAGTTTAGGTTAAATTCTACACTTGCGTGACAATGTTTGTAGGGATAACAGAGGATGAGACGGTTGGTTGGCATCACTGACTCAATGGACATGAGTGTGAGTAAACTCCAGAAGTTGGTGATGGACAGGGAGGCCTGGTATGCTGCAGTCCATGGGGTCTCAAAGAGTCAGACACGATTAAGCAACTGAACTGAACTCATGACAATGTGTGGTTGTGCAAGTGAATTTGATATAAAAGAAGAGTTCTTTTTACTGCCACAAGGCTGCTATCAATCAGGACTGTGATGTGGAGCTGGGTGTGGGAACCCAATGGTATAGGTTCTTGCTGGCAAAATTAAACCTTTAAGTAATAAGTGAAAGGTCACCTAAGGGCAGAAATGGAGCTGGCAGTTCACTCTGACCAGCCAGAGAAATGGGCTGAATGGTTAAGTGACTTACTCAAGATTACACAATTTTAAATGGTAAAAAAGAGTTCATAATCTTAGCCACTCTGTTGTAAATACTGTGCATGTATGTATGGATATTACAACACTATACATTTTACAGCATAATGGTAAAAATATAAAATTAGGAAAATATAATTTTGGATATTATTTGAGTGGAGACGCCATCCTGATTTGTGTCCTTTTGTCACTTTCTAAATGGAAAGGCAATTTCTGTAAAAGCTCCTTAAAATAACTTATTGAAATGAAAATATGTATAACTTTGTTCAGTTCAGTTCAGTCACTCAGTCATGTCTGACTCTTTGTGACCCCGTGGACTACAGCACTCCAGGCTTCCTTATCAATCACCAGCTCCCAGAGTTTACTCAAACTCATGTCCATCAAGTCGGTGATGCCATCCAAACATCTCATCCTCTGTCATCCCCTTCTTCTCTTGCCCTCAATCTTTCCCGGCATCAGGGTCTTTTCAAATGAGTCAGCTCTTCTCATCAGGTGACCAAAGTATTGGAGTTTCAGCTTCAACATCTGTCCTTCCAATGAACATTCAGGACTGATTTCCTTTAGGATGGATTGGTTGGATCTCCTTGCAGTCCAAAGGACTCTCAAGAGTCTTCTCCAACACCACAGTTTGTAGAACATCCTAAATTATTTCATGTCTGGGTCCCATCTTCATGTTATGCAGTGAACTTCCAGCTGACTCGAGTTTCCAAAGTGAACCCTCCCAGTGTTGTTCTGCTGACTTAACAGTTTGTATATAGGAGTGGCCTTGAAATTCCTGAAGAGCACAGATGCTCAAATTCATATGTCTTGAAGAAGAACTGGGAGAGAAATAAAACAAGCAAACAAAACAATAACAAGAAACCCTTCTGACTCTTTCTTCTACCATCTATCCCGACTGAATTAGGAAATCAAATTCAGAAAAGCTGAGATCTGCCAATATATATCATCATGTACAGGAAGTGGCAACCTGCTGCAAGTATTTGATGTGCAAACCTCACCATAGAACAGAATGAAGCTCCATCCTATGGGGTGCAAAAGCTTCAGGGATAAATCCTCCGCTGAGTTTCTTTTTCCTATATTTCTTCCACCTCCATAACATGTTTTAAACAAGTACACTTCATGTAAATAAATAGAGTAGTTTGGAGTGAGGAAATAGTCATAAACGGGTGTCCCAAGTGAATAGGTAAAGCTGTAGATTGAGGTGAGGAGGCATTTGTATTTGCATAGCTTTAGCAGAAATGAAAGATTGATGCACTGATGATTTATCCACTGTTTAACCAACTGCCTAGTACTCTTGTCAGTTCTCTGATGGACATGGCATATACTGCTGAATACAACATTTAGGATCCCTGCCATTTATGGTTCTTGTCCCTTTAGTTGTTCAGCACAAGACACAGTTCTTCAGCTCCCCTCATATATAGCAAACTTCCTTGATTTTCACTCTGCTCTCCCCTAGAGTGCAGTTCCTGAAACAAATTGTTGATTGTTTCATCTTTGCAAGATGTGTTTAAAGTCAGTGGGTATAAACAGTATGTATCTGTGTCACATATGCATTCCATCACATCTATGGAGTCATCTTCATACAATTGCATGAGGGGTGTATATGTGTCTGAAACCCAAGATCCTTGGGAATGTAAATGAATTTAATGTTCTTTAATAGGAGGAAATACTATAGTGTGTCTTTGAAATTAGATTGCTGAAGATGGAGATTGTCCTAAGTGATAGCAAATGTTTCTTTCATCTTATGTTGAAGTGCTTGCAAGACATTTTTATAAAATGACATCATTTTATGATTGTCATCAGCTTAATTGTCCTTTGGAATCTTAAGATAGCTACCTCTACTCAGAGGAGAGAAACCCTGCAAAACCCATCGTAGACATCAATGTCACTTTTGTTCATCCAAATAATGTAATAAAGTTTGATTTTTGGAGAACAGTTATAATAAAGCAAAGTATAGGGGAAAGTTGCTTCTAAAATATTATGCTAAGTTGTTTGGCAGGAAAAAAAAATCCTGTGATTAGCTCATGATTTCTCCACTGCTTTGCCAATATGTTCACCATCTTGCTGCAACTCATCTGTTCTGCTCTATAGAATACATAGACCACAGAGGAACATAAATGTGTGTCCTATTTTCAATCAAATATTAAGGATGTATAGTTAGAATTGTTATGGCTCCCCTTTTAAAAATTTGGCATACTTTAATATTGATATCAAGACTATCTACTTATGAATCCTTACCAATATGAGGGTGATAGAACAAGGGAGCAAAATAGTGTTAGATTATTGACAGTCTGAAATTATGAAAAGACATAGAGGTAAGTGGTCTGCCTATATAGACAAATAGTTATGTTTATGTTGAGTCCATATCTCTGAATGAGCTAGATTCACAAGGAATTAGGCACGAGTACAACATATGGATAGCAGATACACTTGTAATCGACACCCGTGTCTTCAGGGCTTCAGCTTGTTGGGTTAGATTTGTCAATTGGTCCCATCACCTGACTGAAAACATGGGAACTTACCTAAATTATACTCATGTTTTGGCTGCTGATCCTCATCGTAATGCTCATGAAATCAGTAGACCATGCTTTGCAGAATGAGAGCTGAACATTAAACACTTTCAATCTTTTTTCCACTCTCACATTCCACCCTGATACCCAAGCCAGAGCTCATGGTTGTGTTTGCTAAGGCGCTCCCAGAGATAAGAGGACAAAACCGTCCACTTCAGAATGGAAGATCTGGCAGCAGAAGAATGTGGATCAAGCCTCTGTGTGTGACAGAAAATAGTAGGCACTGAACAGCTGGAGCCAAAGGGAAGCCAGGAGGGAGTAGACGCCAGGAGTAGCAAAAATGGATTTAAATAAGAAAACCAGGCAGGAACATGGGACCCTGAAGTGGGGTTGGCTTGAGGATTTGTATCTCAGCCAGGAAAAAAAGTAAACCACACTCTCTTGAGCTTTGAAGTTGCCAACCCCCAAATTCACAGTTGTCTTCTTTTTCGTTAACTATGAGACTCTGCTTCAGACCTTGGAAACCCAAAGCGTGTATTAGTTGGCGAGTGTGGTATTTCTCCACATCTATTCAGGAAGCTACCACATTGTGTGGTCAGGGTGACAGTCTTTGCTCATTCAAAATCCCACACACCATAACAGGGGTCCTGAGGATATGGAGGGCTGCACAGGCAGAAAACCTGATCAGCAACATGTCAGATGATTGGTCTCCACTGTGGCCCAACCCGTAGGACTGTTTCCTGTCTTAGATTATTACCTAAGTGCTCTTAACAGTTCAAAAGGGAAGGTTTAGAAAATGGCAGCCACTCAAAATTAGATTGTTGCTAATGGGTAGCAGAGCTTTACATACATTTACATGAGAGCTTGGAAAGACCTAGAATTCCCCCAATTTCGGCTGCAACTTGGTGCTCTTCGTGAAACCAGCTGAATCCCCTGACCTAGGGAAAGAATGATGGTTAAGATGAAGTATGCATTGCTCACTTCACAGGCCCCTGATTCAGTCCTGCAAGGAACAGCAGCTTCCTCCACACCAGTCCCCGGCTCTGTGCTTCTCCCCTCCAGCTGCTCAGACCCAGAGATGAACAATTTAGTCCCCACGATTGCTATGACACACAGAAGAGAACAGAGGAGAATGAGTATTTTGTTAAAATGCATGATTATCAAAAAGTCTTCCTCATACACTGTGTTTTTCTTGGAAAATGTCTGAATTCAGCACTTCGAAAGCAAGTTGTCACCTTGGCAAAATATTCCTCAAATTTTCTGTAGAAAATTCAGTCGAACATGAGATGTGGCATAGCTCTAACCTAGGGGCCACCCCAACATGACCGTGAGTGCATTATTCCAACAGAGTAGCTAAGGAGGAGGGGCCGGCCGTGGGGCCTGGCAACCAGACAGTGGCCTCTGTTCTCTGCTGGCAGGGTTAAGGAAGAACAGATGCAATTATAAATAGAATTAGAGCCCAAACCAGGATTCCTTGGAAAACTCAGTCAACACAAGCTTTCGTTTGATTCAATTTTCTAAATGATTTCATCAATGATTAGCCTAACTTTGTTAGTGGACATCTAACAGGAGAGCCAGCTTAAACATATTCAGCAAGGCCAGCGTTTCCTTTTTGCTTTTCTTTGAGTGGGAAGTTTATCTCCAGTTACTGGGTTCTTTGGCTAGGCAGTGCTATCCGCGTCTTTTTTTTTTTTTTTTTGACAAAGGAGAAAAAAAATCTCTTAGAAACTCTGGAAATCCGAAAGAAAATGGACAAGCTGGAGAAGTAACGCTGAATAATTACTTTAGATGTTTTACCGAAGTGGTATACCAGGCCAGACTGCTGAATCAGTCTGTCAGTCTGACTCTCTCTGTTGCCCTGTTTCTCTCACCACATGCTAAGTCATTTCAGTCATGTCCGACTCAGTGCGATCCCATGACTGTAGCCCGCCAGGCTCCTCTGTCTGTGGGATTCTTCAGGCAAGAATACTGAAGTGGGTTTCTGTGCCTTCATCCAGGGGATCTTCCCCACCCAGAGATTGAACCCGTGTCTCTTACGTCTTCTGCATTGGCATTTAACACTCTCATCACCATTTTATTTCTACTTCTTTCCATGTAACTTGTAGCTCTTTGCATGAACAGTGAGACTTGTTTCTGTGGCCAGACTGTCTTCAAGCATATAAGTTGGGTGGTTAATTCCATCCTACACTGATCTTTTGGACTGACTCATAATGAACAACCTTTGCAAACACATTTCATAACCAAAAGTTGGACTGAATAATTCAGCCACTCTTGCCATTTCCTAAAAGTGAAATTATTGGATAACAGTTTTGGTTAAGAAATCCTTTCAAAAATTTTTCTGGGTTTAATTTTAGTTTTCTTTGGACTGTAGCTTAGAAAGTTAAAAATATAAGTAAGAGGATTTGCTATCTGGGGAAAGAATGTACATATAAATAATAGTATCACTTAGTTTTTACTAATGTATTTACCTTCTTGCTCATATCAATCAACATTAAACTGTCCCTTTTAGTCAAAAGTTTCTATACAAATACAAATTATGATATGTTACTTAAAATGACCCATGATTCGAGTATTAAATTTGAGACGTTGTCTATGTAGTGTGGTGTTGTTCAGTTGCTAAGTTCTGTTGACTCTTTGCAACCCCGTGGGCTGAAGCAGACCAGGCTTCCCTGTCCTTCACTATCTCCCGGGGTTTGCACAAACTCATGTCCATTGAATTAGTGATGCCGTCCAACCATCTCATCCTCTGTCATCACCTTCTCCTCCTGCCCTCAATCTTTTCCAGCATCAGGGTCTTTTCCAATGAGTTATCTCTTCACATCAGATGGCCAAAATATTGGAGCTTCAACATCAGTCCTGCCAATGAATATTCAAAGTTGATTTCCTTTAGGATCAACTGGCTTGATCTCCTTGCTGTGGACTCTCAAGAGTCTTCCCCAGCATCATAGTTCAAAAGCATCAATTCTTCAGCTTTCAGCCTTCTTTATGGTTGAAGTCTCACATCCATACACGACTACTGGAAATACCATAGCTTTGACTATATGGACTTTTGTTGGCCAGGTGATGTCTCTGCTTTTTAATGTGCTGTCTAGGCTTGTCATAGCTTTTCTTCCAAGAAGCAAGTGTCTTAATTTCATGGCTGCAATCACCATCCACAGTGATTTTGGAGCCCAAGAAAATAAAATCTGTCACTGTTTCCACTTTTTCTGTATTTATTTGCTGTGAAGTGATGGGACCAGACGCCATGATCTTAGTTTTTTTGAATGTTGAGTTTTAAGCCAGCTTTTTCACTCTCCTCTTTCACCCACATCAAGAGGCTTTTTAGTTCCTCTTCGCTTTCTGCCATTAGAGTAGTATCATCTGTATGTTTGAGGTTGTTGATATTTCTAAGTTGTCTATATAAGTCCAAATAAAAACAGAAAGTCTTAACATGTAAACCAACTATTTTATTTTTTTCTTGTGTATTTTTATAGGCCATAGGAAGACATTTAAAAAGAAGATTATATGCCAGTGCCAAACCTGCTAACTAGACCTATTAACACTACCTGACTCTAATGAAGCAGCCATGGTAGACTCGATTACAAACAGAAATAATGCATAATGTTTTATGGGTTTTTGTTTGTTTGTTTTATTCTGGCTGTGTTGGGTCTTCATTGCGGTGCACAGGTTGTCTCTAGTTATGGCACTCAGGCTGTAGTGGTCCCATGGCAGGTGGGATCTTAGTCCCTGGCCAGGGATGGAGCAGCCCACATCCCATGCATTGGAAAGTGGATTCTTAACCACTAAATGACCAAGGAAGTCCTGTTTTATGGCTTTATAGTTTGCAAATAATTTTAAGAGGGGGTTATCTTAAAATATTCCTATCTTATTTAAGCCTCAGCAAATACTCCGTGATGGGGAAACTGAAGCCTAAGGAGTCTAAGTGAAACTTCTTGCCCAAATATTCTTTCCTGATTATATGGAAATAGTGCTGTAATCTGGAAAATACTTCCTTAAAGTTATAGTGAAACCCTGTCGTCATTGAAGTGTGGTGATCTAATAATGGTTCTATCACACAAAGTGCCAAGTTGCATTACTGTAAAAATAATGAAATATATTTTGTAGGAAAAGTAAAAGGAAAATATTTTATATTTATAATTTTTAGTTATTGAGTATATTAGTAAGTTTTAAAAAATGGTTCACTATTACAGATTTCATATCACACACTAAATTGAGAAAATCCTGAATTATCATGAAGTGGTCACTTCCAAACTACACCCTCCTCCCTACTCAGATTTTCTTTCCAAGAGTTAATACAACTTTTATTCACCCTTCAGATGAGAACAAGTAGATGACAGAAATCAGTCACCAATTACATTCAGTTCAGTTCAGTCACTCAGTCGTGTCCGACTCTTTGCGACCCCATGGACTGCAGCACGCCAGGCTTCCCTGTTCATCACCAACTCCTGGAGCTTGCTCAGACTCATGTCCATTGAGTTGGTGATGCCATCCAACTATCTCATCCTCTGTCATCCCCTTCTCCTCCTGCCTTCAGTCTTTCCCAGCATCAGGGTCTTTTCCAATGAGTCAGTCCTTTGCATCAGGTGGCCAAAGTATTGGAGCTTCAGCTTCAGCATCAGTCCTTCCAATGAATATTCAAAACTGATTTCCTTTAGGATTGACTGGTTTGATCTCTTTGCAGTCCAAGAGACTCTCAAGAGTCTTTTCCAATACCACAGTTCAAAAGCGTAAATTCTTTGGCACCAATTACATTATAATCACATTAAAATATTTTGTATCCCCTTACAATGGAGTTTACTTTAGAATATTCAGGGGGTAAAAAAAAATTAGTGGCTATATGAAGAATAATAAAGCAAGTACATACAGATTTTTTAAATCATGGAAATGAAAGCCCCTGAAATAAAGGAATAAACTTCAGACTAGACCCAGTTCAAGAAACAACTCATCTATTCAAAGATAGTATTGAATTCATACAAAAGAAAACTCAGAGAAATTAAAGATATAAGAGAGAGAATTGATAAATTCAGTGATATAAAATTCAGAAGAGAAAATGTTGAGCTTCTCAACCAGCAGAGGAAAAAAAAAGAATTCAAAGCATATCATTCCTACCTAATAGCAGAACTCCCCTAGGGGATCAGATGGTAAGTAATCTGCCTGCAATACAGGAGACCGGATTTTGATCTCTGAGTCATGAAGATCCCCTGGAGAAGGGAATGATAACCCATTCCAATGTTCTTACCTGGAGAATTCCATGGACAGAGGAGCCTGATGGGCTACAGTCCATGGGATCACAAAGAGTCAGACAGGACTGAGTGACGAACACACACACACACCAGCCTAACACATAATAAGAAAAAAAATATACAAACAAAAGTTATGATTAGTAGACATCTCAAAATAAAATTTTAGACATTAGTATAAATATATCAGTAACCAATCACAATAAATATAAGCTGCATTCATTACAAAACAGAATATACTCAGTATTTGTACTAAAACTATGATATCCTAAAAAATTCTATAGTAATAGCATAGCATCTTTTGTGTTTTAAAATCTTTTCTATTTTTTTGTAAGTAAATTACCTCACTCTTAATTGGAATTTTTCAGTAACTGAGCTTTTTATCAACACAGAAGTGTCCCAAATATCATTTTAAAATTATTCATTGTCTCCACAAGATATATGAGAAAATTATTTAGGCCACCATTTTATCTAGTTACCCTAGGAAGTAGGTGATATGATTTAAAAATTACCAGAGGTAAAATGTGGGCGTAATATCCACATTTTGATTTCAGAGGTTTTTATTGTTTTTTTTTTTTTTTTTTTTTTACTGTTTTAAGCATCTGTTTCCAATGAATTTTCAAGTTATATTTCTTTTTTTTTTTAAATAACCTTTATATTCTGACTTCTGGGCATTTTTTTTTTTAAAGATATCACTTACTTCTTACAGTTATATCACCATAGTATTTTGTGTGATCATAATAGGAGCCAAAGTATCATCATAGTAGCCAAAAACGCTTTTCTGATATATCTTTTGGAGACATTGAGAAATTTCTGAAATGACATTTTGGATGTTCCTGTGTTGAGATGAGCTTAGTGGCTAAAAAATTCTAATTGAGTGAAAGAAAATTTTGGATTCTATCCAAAAATGCTCTACTATTAATATGTTAAGATGAGGAGCTAATGCTAATATAGTTTTGTTCTACAGTTTGATATAATATAAATTATATTCAAGGAGAAAAGAATTCTAAGTATTATACATCTAAAATTCTGAAATGATTTCTTGGTGGCAGATGTCTTTAAAGTTTCATCATTGTTACAACCAAATATTGTCACTAAAAGAAGAACTTCTTATCCTGGGAACTGTGAGGCTCTATAAGAAAAAGAGGACATTCATGTCTATGGAGAAATCAAGCTATTGTTTAATTTCTGTGCACTTTGATGAAACTCTATCAGGGTGCCCTGTGGTTCCCTACCCTGTCATGCCTAGTGGTTCCCTACCCTGCCTGAGCTCAGTGAAACTCTCCTGAAGGGGTCAATATGGTTCTCTTACGGGGCATCCACCCATCCCTTGTCACTGAGACCATGTCACATCCTGGGCTTGCACAATCAGCAGATGAGTTTGAGAAGCTTCAACCAGTGAGGATGTTGGATCTTAAGAAAAAAACGCACCATGTCTTCATAAGAGGAACTAGACAGGGAAATTTCCTAAAGATTTTTAAAATCATGGCTGTTGTGTAAGGGGCAGTTTGCTAAAATACACAGAAAGGGGAAGGAAGAAAACATGTAAGGTTCTTAAATGCTTGGAAAGCTAGCTATTTCTGGAGCTACTGAACTGCTTTTCCTCTGCTATATTGCCACCTCCTCTCTATCTCCCGCTCTCCACCTCTCTCCCCTCCCCCCTGCTCCCCCCGCCCAATCTTTGTCCCTCTCCCTCTCTCCCTCTCTCTCACACACACACACACAGAGCCCTGCAGCCTGTGCTAAATTTTCCATCTCAATTATATGATGTCCGTGTTTCTGGAGATTCAGTGTTTGAAGTGAAGAGAACCAGAGGAAACTGTAGATTCTTCTTGCAAAAACTGGCATTAAACACATCTAGGATGCCATCACGGATGCCTGTGATAAAGTAATATCGGGGCAGATAGATTAGGTTGCCCCAAACGAAGCAGAGTGAAGCATTGAAGTACTTATTATCTAGATCAGGGATCCCCAACCGCCAGACCATGGACCAATCCCAGTCTGTGACCTGTTCGGAACAGCCGGAGGTTAGCAGCAGAGAAACAAGCAAAGCATTGTCTGTATTTACAGCTGGTCCCCATCACTTGCATTTTCTCCTAAATTCTGCCTCCTCTCAGATCAGTGGCAGCATAATAAATGTAATGTACTTGAATCATCCTGAACCTATCCCCTCCGTTCCATCTGTGGAAAAATTGTCTTCCACAAAACTGATCCCTGGTGCCAAAAAGGTTGGGGACCACTGATCTAGATGATTTGAGAATCTAGCTTGATTGACACACATGTTCTAACTCTCCACTTCACTTTGGCCACAGCAACCTGACCTGTATCATTTCATTTATATCAGGATCATGATTTTACCAGTTAAGGGAAATACAGATTAATGAATGAGATTTATTATATTTCTCTTGAAACCCTTGCTGAGAGATATTACTTTAGAATACTCTAAGCCTCACCATACACGTCATAGCAGCACTTTTAAAATCTTCAAGCACAATCTGTGTGCTTTTGAGGGATCAAGGAACTTTATATTCAGGGGGTTTTGATGATGCTTGTTATCCAATATGTAAATGATTATTTTCTTGTTTTCCTTTAGGGTACTAAAAACTGTATATTTGCATTTAAAGGGAATATCATTTGATTTTAACAAGCAAATTATCTATGTACCTTCCTTGATATTAATTAACTTGAAGAGTATTAATTGAGACTGAATTATTATTTAACTCGGTTGTAGCTAGTCAGGAAAATAAATTTCTAAATGTTTTTATTTCCAAAGAAGGCTTATGAATGTTAAAGTCTATGTGACTTGAGGCAACTAACAGAACTTTTCTGAACTTCAGTTTTCTGTTAAAATGGGGTGGTAATTACACCTAACATAGAGAGTTTTTATGAAGACTGAAATTTTAGAAAAGCAAATAATTTTTTTTAATTTTCTAACTTTTCAAATTGAAGTATAGTTAATTGCAACATCACATTTGTTTCGGGTGTACAACAGAGAGACTTCACATTTTTATAGATTACATACCATTCAAAATCATCACAAAATAGTGGCTATATTTTTCTGTGCCATACAATATGCTCCTGCGGCCTATCCATTTTATATATAGTAGTTTGTACCTCTCAGTCCCCTTCTGTCCTTTTTCCTCCCCATCCCCACTGGTAACCACTAGTCTGTTCTTTGTATCTGTAAGTTTCTGTTTTATTACTTGTTCATTTGCTTTATTTTTTAGATTCTACATGTAAGTGATAACCTACAGTTTTTCTTTCACTAAGCATAAAACCCTCTAGGTCCATCCATGTTGTTGCAAATGGCAGAATCCCATTCTTTTTATGGCTGAGTAATATTCCATTGTGGTATCTATAACACTTCTTCTTAAGTTAGTCTTCTGTTTATGGGCACCTGGGTTGCATTCCTATCTTGGCTGTTGTAAATAGTGCTGTTATGGACATTAAGGTATGCATATCTTTTCGAATTAGTGTTTTTGGTGTTTGTCAACTGTATACGCAGGAATGGAATTGCTAGGTCATATGGTAGTTCTGTTTTTAGTGTTTTGAGAAACCCTCCCTTCTGTTTTCCACAGTGACTGGCTGCACCAATGTACATTCCCACCAACAGTGTACTGGTGTCCTTATCTCCACATCCTTGCCAACAATTATTATTTTTTGGTTTTTGTGGTAGCCATTCTGACAGGTGTGAAGTGATGACTCATTGTGGTTTTGATTTGCGTTTCTCTGATGATTAGTGATGCTGAACATATTTCATGTGCCTGTTAGCCATCTGTGTGTCTTCTTTGGAAACATGTCTATTCAGGTCTTCTGTCCATTTTTAAATAGGGTTGTTGGGGGGTTTTTAGATATTAAGTTGTATGAACTGTTTATATATTGTAATTATTAACCCCTTATCAATTATATAATTTTCACATGTTTTTCCCACTCAGTAGGTTGTCTTTTCATTTTGTCAGTGGTTTCCTTTGCTGTGCAAAAGTTTTAAAGTTTGATTAGTTCCCATTTGTTTATTTTTTATTTTGTTTCTTTTGACTTAGGACCAGATCCAAAAAATATTGCTATGATTTTATATCAAAGAGTGTTATGCCTATGTTTTCTTCTAGGAGTTTTGGTTTCCAGTCTTTCATTAGGTCTTTAATCCATTTTGAGTTTATGTCTGAATACGATGTCAAAAAATGTTTAATTTCATTATTTTGCATGTATCTCTACAGTTTTCTCATCCCCATTTGTCTTTTCTCCATTGTATATTCTTGCTTATGTTATGGGTTAATTGATCATAAGTGCATGAGCTTATTTCTGGGCTCTCTATTCTGTTCCGTTGATTTCTGTGTCAGTTTTGTGCCAGGACCATGGTGTTTTGTTTACAAAGCAGTGTTATACTGCTTGTAGTAAGTCTGAAGTCAAGAGTGTGAAACCTTCAGCTTTGTTCTTTTTTCTCAAGATTGCTTTGGCTATTCAGAGTTTTTGTGTTTCCACACAAATTCTAAGATTATTTGTTCTAGTTCTGTGAAAAAATGTCATGGGTTTTTATAGAGATTGCATTAAATCTGTAGATTGCTTTGGGTAGTATGGACATTTTAACAGTATTAATTCTTCCAATCCATGAACATGGGATATCCTTCTATTTACTGGTATCTTTAATTACCTCCATCAGTGTCTTAAAGTTTTCTGGAGGTCTGTCACTCCTTGGTTAAATTTATTCCTAAGTATTTTATTCTTTTACTTCAATTATAAATTACAAATAGGTTGTTTTCTTTAATTCTTTTTCTGATAGTTCATTATGGCAAAGCAACAGATTTCTGTATATCAGTCTTGTATCCTGCAAATTTACTGAATTTTTTAATTAGTTCTAGTAGTTTTTTTTTTGGTGGAGACTTTAAGATTTTCTGTGTACAGTATCATGTCATCTGCAAATAGTGACAGTTTTACTTTTTTCCTTTCTAGTCTGTATGCCTTATATTTCTTTTTCTTGTCTGATTACTGTGGCTAGGACTTCTAATACTATGTTAAATGGAAGAGGCAAGAATGGGCACTTTTGTCTTGTTCCTGATTGTAGAGGAAAAGAAAAAGCAAGTTATTTTTTTTTAATTTTTTATTTTTATTGCAGGCTAATTATTTTACAATATTATATTAGTTGGTTTTGCCATACATTGACATGACCCTGGGTGTGCATGAGTTCCCCCTCCCGAACCCCCCTCCCACCTCCCTCCTCCCCTTATCCTCCCTCTGGGTCATCCCCACATACCAGCCCCAAGCATCCTGTAACATGCATCGACCCTGAACTGGCGATTCATTTCACATATAGTAATATACATGTTTCAATGCCATTCTCCCAAACCATCCCACCCTCACCCTCTCCCACAGAGTCCCAAAGACTGTTCTATACATCTGTGTCTCTTTTGCTGTCTTGTATACAGGGTTATCATTTGCATCTTTCTAAATTCCATATATATGGTTAGTATATTGTATTGGTATTTTTCTTTCTGGTTTACTTCACTCTGTATAATAGGCTCTAGTTTGATCTACCTCATTACAACTGGTTCAAATACATTATTTTTAATGGCTGAGTAATATTCCATTGTGTATATGTACCAAAGCTTTCTTATCCATTCGTCTGCAGATGGACATCTAGGTTGCTTTCATGTCTTGGCTATTATAAACAGTGCTGCAATGAACATTGGAGTACATGTGTCTCTTTCAATTCTGGTTTCCTCGGTATGTATGCCCAGGAGTGCGATTGCTGGATCATATGGCAGTTCTATTTCCAGTAGAAAAAGCAAGTTATTTTTAACATTGTATATTTTATACAAAGTTTGTAATTATTTACCATTATTATTGTTGTTTTTATTTATGAGCATCAAATGAGAAAGGTGGTTTGTAAGTTGTAAGTGCCTTGTTAACTCTTAAGGAGTTGTATATACTTGTTTTATTGTCAATATCTCTTTTTGATTATATGATGGAAAAGCTAATTTCTATGGGCACTGTAATTTTTTGAAAGCTGACTATAAAGCTTAGAAAACAGATGTTGCTACACAAGTAGATTAAAGGATTTGGGAAATGTCTTCCTCTTTCTTACTTTGAAAATAAAGTGAAAGCAGATGGAATTGATTATAAAATTATTACTGCAATAAAATTAACTTAGAAGTATATTTTGGATGATTTATATAGTTTCCCTAATTGTCATGCATGCCTCCAAATACTTTCCAAAGTTCTTTATTTAACAGAGAAGTGATTCAGGATATTCCAGCCTTTGTTTTTGTGTAAGGATCCTTTGACCATCATGGTCTAGTCCAGAGCAGAGTCAAGTAACCTGGACAGAGAGCATTCAGCCCATAGTGTAACCTGTGGCCAGTCAAGTCAGTGTCTGGGTCTCAAGCTTCCCTTCATGTAGTCAGATGGGAACTTTTTTTTCCTCTGCCTGTTGTGGATTTCAAATTCTGAATGAATGGGACCTCATTTTAAGAAATCTGGAGACATGGCATGTATAATATTGAATTGTTACTGATAGTAATAGCACCATGTAAAGCCATTTTCAAGTTCTGTCTCCTTAATGAATTTGGGTGGCAGTTTGTTTTTCTTCTCTCAGGGAGTGCACATGAACTAGTTTCCATTCAGATCGTACCTGCATCAAGCTTTCTCCTCCACTAGGCTGTTCTCAGTGGGGCTCAACCCAAAGAGCTGCTCAGGGCCCATTGATTCTGCGGAACTCTGCTCATGCTATAGCTGAGGGCAGCTAGACCATTCTTCCAGAGCCTAACACTTTGGGTGCCTGTTTAAAATGCCAGTGACATTTGCATACTGATGTGGCCTCCCTGCCAGAAACCAGATGTCCCGCTAAGGTTCAGAGTCTTCGTTTCACTCAGCTCCACCCAGATCTGAACTTGACTACATTTCTTTCCTAAAACACAGAGACTCTTCTGTTTTGTTTACTCTTTAAAGATCAGGGTTGAGTAAATGTGTTTCATTTTTTAAATATAGCATAAAATAGGAAAGCCATCAATATACCAAAATCATAACTGCAGACGTCTGTTTGCCTTTCCATTGGTTGGTGACACTGCTATCAATCTTTCTATAAGAGCTGTTTGTTTTTCACTTGTTTTTTTAAGCTAACTTGATTATCCAACCTCTTTCCTCTCTGGTTAATGAAAGGAAATCCCTTTATGAATCTAGAACTCCTGGTGTGAATACCTCTAGCAGGTTTGTTTGTGTGGCAGATATAATGATTTTATTTAACTTTCTTCCCAGAAGCAAAGAAAGAAAATGCTTCTTGTAACTTCTCCACTTTCTTTATAAAGCCATAAGTTCTTTCTGGCAACTACTGTGACATTGTCTTTTCTAGTTTGGTAATAATCTTCATTGGCATGAAATCTTTGAACCTGATCATTCGGCAAGACTTGCTTACTGTGAAAAGAACTTGAACTATCCACATATGCTATTTTAGATACCATATCAATATTTTCCATCACTGTTTAACATTATCAGGAAAGACATGTCCTGCTGTCAGGTCGAGTGAGTCACAGTCAGGTTCACTTCTGAGACCTAAAACATTTCACTGTATTTTCCTTCAAAATATTTGACTTGTCAGCTGAGTGGATACCAGGCCTTTATTCACAACTGGTTTAATTTAGACTAGTGTGGATGATGGCCCATATGCCCTGGCTGTGCTGTGTCACTTAGCTGCTCTGCTTCATACAAGCTAAACACTTCTTCAGAAAAAAAGTTTTTCAGGATTTAGTTCTGTTTCTAATCCTGGATTAGTTGATGTCTCTCCTATAAAAAAAAAACTTCTATTTTCTTTGCTCTCTTCTTTTTTCAAGGTTGAATCAAAGTTCTCTTTATTGACACCATTTTATATTTCATCCTTAAACCATGTTGACCCCCAGATTGTATGAACTGTCTGGCTTGAACCAAAGAGTGATGTGCCTGAACTGATCTTGGAACAAATAAGAACCTAAAGCTCCTTCCTCATGCCACCTATGCTGTCTATAATCGTAGTTCTCAGTGTGTTCCCTTCATCCTTTTTCTCCCAGTAACATCAGTATCACTTGGAAACTTGCTGGAAATGCAAGTTAGCAGTCCCAACCCATCACCTCCTAATTCAGAAAGTCAGGGGTAAGGTCCGGCAGTGTGTGTTTCAGCTTGGTGAGCAGTACAGTTGAGAGTAGTAAAGTTGATTAACCCCTTTCTTCTCTGGCTCTTTCTTTTGCTATTCTGGTCTTTCTTCCATTTCTCAAACTCCACTCTTCAAAAAGAAACTGCTGTCAATCAAGTGTGTACCAACCAGTGGTTGGGACGTTTGCTTTGTGTGCCTTTTTTCTTATTGGACCCTGGAAGACTGTCCTCTTTCCTGGGAGATGGGTTGCATTAAGCTCCACAGTTCTTCACACATTCTGTATGTAGTCCCTTAGGGGTACGTTTGCCCACTGACCCTGGGCTTGGAATCATTATTCACTTTGGCCAGTGAGACAGTAACTAACAATACACATGCGGAAGCCTAACAAGCTCCTGAATGCCTCTGCCTCCTCTTTTATTCCTTTGCCTTCATGATGAGAAAATGCCTGGGTTTGCTTCTGGAGGGTGATGCCTAATGGAGAACAGGGGAATATGCAAAGACCCTAGAGAGGTGAAGAGCTACCTGGCTGACCTGTGGCTGACAGTAGGTCAATGGGTGCCTCCTCAGTCAATACTAAAAAGAGTCCGATACCAAAAGAAGCCCAGCCAACCCATTGGCTCCTTAGCAATAAATAATGGTTGCTTTTTTTTCCTAAGCCACTGAGTTTTGGGGTAGTTTGTTACTCAGCAACAGCTAACTACTACACTGTTAAAGAAATGTAATACCTCATCTAAGGGGAAGAGGGCAACACAAAGACCCTTCTCTGTCTCTCAGAAATCATGTGCATAGCAGCTTGTGGGAATCGATCACATCTCTAAGTAGGGCAAAACCCTAGCAACTCTTGAGTCAAAATGAAAATTCATAGCAGGTCTTTTTAAGTGACTAGTTTGAATCTGTTACTGTTGGAGAGTTTTCCTTTTTAAGCAAATTCTGAATACAGTTTTTCAGCCTTTTTTAAACCTTAGGGCCTGCTTTTGTCCTTTTTCCCTTTACATCCTTCCATCTGTGTATCTTCTCTGCAGACATTCTGATAACCTTGCCAAAGGCCACCCAGGTGAAATGAGACTTACAGAGATAACATCTTTCACAGGAAGAATGATTGCAAAAGTCATCTCTCATTTGGTTGAAGCAAATACTTGCATTCTGTGGATATTTTACACTCTTGTTTTTGAAATCTCAAAGAGGGAAGTCCCCTAAGTATTTTGGCTAACTTTGAAATCCAGCTGAGAGTATTTTATTGTTCAGACAGCCTCCCTGCCTGGGTTCACTCCTATAGAACCTAAAATCATCTGTTTTCAATATTTTGAGTCAATTATCAGAGTTTTATTTTGGTATATAGAATATTACATCTTCGCTAAAAATTTAATACTTAGTTTATGGAGACTTCTTATGGGGACATGAAATTTTAACTAGACTCTTTAAAGTCAGTCATCCATGACCCCTTACTTAGGAGTCAACCTGGTTTTTCAAGAGGTTCTCCCTAGAGGGCGCCATTTGCTCACTTCACAACTTGGTCTGGAAAGGTTGGATGCTGGCCATGTCATAGGAAGTTGAAGACGTTTAGGTTCAAACGTTGGAATCTTTTAATAAATCTATCAGAAGTGGAGCCTTGATTTTAGCATAATAAATGCATAATTTACTGATGTATTTGGTTTAAGTGTTATAGCAAATGAGACACAGCTATGGAAGGAGGCAGTAGTGTTTATTTGGCGTGATTGTTGTCAGTCAATTCTAGTTGATGTCTGTGTTGCTACACAGTGGCCTGTGGAATATTATGGATGGCTGGATAGTATACTAAGAATTCATTCAGTGGACCTGAGCTCTCATTCTCTGTGTCACTTGGAGAAGGTACTTATCATATTTGTACTTCAGATTCCATGGAAAGCTGATCTTGTTTTTCTTCACAATCCCACCAGCTTTATGATATGATCTTTGGTCCATAACAATAGTTCTGTACAGTTTGGTAGAGGAAGTGATATGATAACTGCTAATTCTAAGGAAATTTAGGTAGTTACCCAGTGAAATTTTGTTTAGCCTGCAGAAAATATCTAAAATTTTTTGGGGAAAATTATAGCTTAATTATTAAAAGCCATAAATGCCAATAAATATGTTTTTATTTCTCTTCTTAAAACATGAATTGTTTCATAAAATCAGCATAAGATATTGGTATAATAACTAGTTCAGAAGAACAAATGTCAACTAGCCAAAACCTATCACTAGGCATAAGAACAGATCGGGTCTTCACTCCAGAAATAGTTGTTTAATGAATGGCAAGACGGCTAATTTCATTCTTGGTACAACTTTTATTTTCTAGAATATTCTTTATTCTCTTGAGTCAGAATTAATCTCTGTGAATTTTCAGCTGTGGCTTTAAATTTACTCCTTTGGATTGTATTGGGCATGCTGTATTTGCTATACATAGAAAGTTATTTTTATTTTTTTCCCACCCCCACTACTAAAATAGTTGGATGGTAATAATTTCTGAAAGCATGTCACTGGCCATACCTATAATTAGGCATAATTCTTTTTTATGACTGTTTTTAAGTTTTATTAATAGATAGCAATTCTCTTATCTGATAGAGTTATTGAGCTGGCCACAAAGTTTATTCAGATATTTCCATAAGAAAGAATGAATGAACAAACTTTGTGTACATCTTTTCAGGATGTACCCAGTACATCTTTTCAAAGCTAACCATCATTCTTCAGAGCTTTGCTACGCATGTTTTTTTTCATCGTCTTCATTAACTGTCTTCTAATGAGTCCTGGTTTGTCTATATCCTTCCTACACTGTCACTAAGAACTGAAAAGTTGTCATGTTTCATAAATGCCAAGAAAACCAGGATTACCTTCACCTGTGTACTAAGTACTATTTTTTTTATTTTTGTTGTTACAACTTAATATCACATTCTTCACCAAAGGTCAGTTTATACTAATACCCAAGTCTTTTTCATGAAAGCATTGTTAAATCATGTTTCTATATTAGTGTGAATTTTTTAAAATTTATATTAGGATCTTTTCATCTTCTTTGAAGTTTATCTTCAACTTTGTCTGCATGTGGGGACATTTTGGATTCTGGTTATATCCATCTGCTAATTACTTCTTTTGACTTCATGTCATCTATAGCAATGCTGGCCCTGTGACCTCGTCCAGTGTTTCATCTGTGTATGTGTGTAATTTAACAGAGCTAAGAGAGCAGTGAGATTAATGCTGGAAACCATGCTCCAGGTTGTCAACAGAAACATTTTGAAGGTTTTTTCAGATAGCTTTATAAGATTCATGCCATCATTCTATCTCAGGTCCAGGTAAAAAGAAATAAAATTATTGTGGCCTGATTTGATATAAGTGATCTATCTATATTGACTCTGCATGACCACCTTTTCCTTTCCTAAGAGCTGATAAACCATCGTGTTAATAGCCACTCTAGAAATTTGCTGGAAATAAACATTAAACGAGATGCTGGAAAGCAGAATGTACCTCATATTCCTTTTATGAATTTTGCGATGCATTTGTGCATCTCAAATTTTCTGGCCTGTCCATACATCTGCAGAGCCCCTAATGGCAGTTGAGTGAGTTCTCTAAATACATTACAAAGTAGTTTCATGGGCTTGAAGTTCAAGTCCTCAAAGCTCTTATTGAGGGCTTCATTTTCTCCTTTTGGAGGGTCATTTACCTTTTTTAGGCAAAGATCACAGATGCTGAGAAGAGCGGAGCAGTATGAAAGATGAATTTTGATATCCATCCATACTTTTCTTCAGGTTTAAGCAGCAGGCCTATCCTTTCCTGTTGCTTTTCTTTCCAAATGTAAATTAAAACTGTCAATAGTTTGGACATATACTCAAATCACTTATGTTGGATGGTGTGTGTTGGGCATAAGAGGAGAATAGAGGGGCATGCAGAGAGAGAAATAACTTTGGTCATAGGACCTTAGCAAATCTTTTTGGTTTAACTGTAGGATACGTGCTTTACAATATTGTGTTGGCTTCTGCCATAATCAACATGAGTCAGCCATAGGTATACATGGAAAAATATGTGAGATTTTGACTGGAAGCATTCAGATGGACTCTAAGAGGGGAAAGTGGCAGGAGTAAAAACATAAACAGGAAACTGCTTAAATATTTTAGAAACAGCTAGGACACTATTAATTTACCTAGTAGTTAATAAGGACCTTGCAGACTGCTTCTCATTTGAATAACTTGATGGACTTAGGTTTTAAAGGTTTTCAACTAGAGCTATGATGTAAGTGAATTCATAAACTTAACCTGAAAGATAGAAAGATAGTTAGAATTCAATAGCAACCCATGCCATTCCAACTAAGACTGCAACAAATGGAAAGGAGAGAAACAGCCCATAATGTAGAGGTAGGTAGAAATGTGAATATGAATTTCATAAGTGGTAAAGAATCCACCTGTCAGTGCAGGAGATGAAAGAGACACAGGTTTGATCCCTGGGTCAGGAATATCCCCTAGAGCAGGAAATGGTAACCCACTCCAGTATTCTTGCCTGGGAAATTCCATAGACAGAGGAGCCTGGTGGACTATAGTCCATGGGGTCGCAAAGAATCAGACATGACTGAGCGACTGAGCATACACACTTGAACAGATTATTTATATATATGTATAATATTTGTTCTGGAAAACTATTGTTTTGGAAATTTTCTTTACCTGTCCCCGCTTAGTGCTCTTTCCCAAGATGTGAAAAACAGACCAATGAGTGTTTCCAAGATTATTTTTGGTAGTTTCCCACACAGGTTTAAATAACATTGAATCACACTATGAAAAGTTATTTTCCTTTTAGTTCTTTATCAATACTTCTGATTACCTTGAGGATACAAATCTCTGTTTAGTGTTGGTTTCCTTACCACCTGCCTAACATTTGCTATTCTCTCACTTTTTACAAAGAGAGAGTGGATTTGGACTTAAACTTTGGGAGGCAGTGGTATTGAACTGGAACTGAACGGCAACATTTCTTTAATTTTGCCCTCATAGTTTAAAATTACCTTATTCTGTTTTTGGCAGCTGGTGCTATTCTGTTGATTGTCAATTTAAAATAAGTTTATGGAAAGAAATTAAATCATTGATTCAAATGAGATTCAAATTATTGTGTTAGGTATATAGCAGGTAATTCAATGATTTGGCAAAAATAAAAATGATGGTACATGTGTGACTAATAGTCAATCAGCCATGCTCTAATATAGTACAGATGTGAGAGCTGGACCAAAAAGAAGACTGAGCGCCGAAGAATTGATGCTTTCAAACTGTGGTGTTGGAGAAGACTCTTGAGAGTCCCTTGGACAGCAAGGAGATCAAACCAGTCAATTCTAAAGGAAATAAACCCTGAATATTTATTGGAAGGGCTGATGCTGGAGCTGAAGCTTCAATATTTTGCCCACCTGATGAGAAGAGCTAACTCATGGGAAAAGACCTTGATGCTGGGAAAGATTGAGGGCAAGAGGAGAAAGGGACGGATGGCATCACCAACTCAATGGATATGGGCTTGAGCAAACTCAGGGAGATAATGAAGGACAGGGAAGCCTGACATGTTGCAGTCCATGAGGTGACAAAGAGTTGGACATGACTCAGCGACTAAAATACAGCAATGCTCTAGTAAATGTCCAGTTGGAATTGCCAGAACTTTCCATGTTTTAAAGATATTTTTCTCTCCCCTGAATTCACCAATTATTGAAATCATGTTCCTATGTCCCTGTCAGCTGGCCTAGTGGCCTTTGGGGAATGGAGTGGAGTTAGATGTCCTCCTTGTTGGGGAACAGCAGTGGCATCCTGTTCTCCTTGAATCATAAAATCACTGTTTTGACTCCTGGAGATGTGTCATTATTTTGTGGTGCTGGACTCCTTTCAGTTTGGTTCAGTTACTCAGTCATGTCTGACTCTGCGATCCCATGGACTGCGGGATGCCAGGATTCCCTGCCCATCACCAACTCCAGGGAAAGGACTCCTTTGGTATAAGGTAATAAAAACTCTATCTCATGGCAAAAAGGTTTTATCCTAAAGAGAACATGAGGTCCCTGTTTCTCAATTCACTTCCGAATTGATTCTAATATGTCTAATGACCTCTTTTCCAAAATTAGTTTCATGAAGGGCTTGATTGATTTCAGGCTCTTTATAGGTTTAATGTTCATTCTCCATTGTATTATGCCCCAGCATGAGTAAAGATGGTGTGTATGATTACAGAAACAAAGCAAGGCCAAGACTGCACCTTTGGGGGTCAAGTGTAGAGCAGCTTTTATCCCTGACTCTGAAGCAGGGCCATACATGGACTGAATGGCAAATGGACAGACCCTAATGGCTCTTTTAATGCAAACAATTGATTCTGGAGGCAGGAAGCTTCTGGAAGGGCTGCTCTGAAACTCTGCATCAGCACACTCTTGGCATTCTTGATTTTTTCTTAGGAAAATAAATGCTCTTTAGACTGTTAAACCAGGCCTGTGGCTTTATGCTTAAAGCCTAGATTTTTGAGTTGGAAAGATGAGTTCAAACATGGCTTTGTTTTTTGTGAGTTTGCAAGTGCTCAGTCGTGTTCAACTCTTTGCAACCCCATGGACTGTAGCCCACTAGGTTCCTCTATCCATAGAATTTTCTAGGCAAGAATACTGGAGTGGGTTGCCATTTCCTACTCCAGGGGATAATCTCGACCCAGGGATCAAACCTGAGTCTCTTGTGTCTCTTGCATTGGCAGGTGGATTATTTACTACTGCACCAAGCCTACCATAACCAATTACCACAAATGGGCAACTTACATTTACAACAACAGAAGTGGTCAGCGAATCTACTAGTCAGTAAGTCTGCACTCTTCCCAAGGTTCTTGGGGCAAATCTTTCCTGTGTCTTCCAGTTTTTGGTGACTCCAGGCATTCCTTGGCTTGTGACTGCAAACTCCAATCCCTGATCCTTCTTCACATTGCTGTCTCTTCTTTTCTGTGTCTTCCCCTATTCTGTCTTTTATAAGGACACTTATCAGTGAGTTTTTAATATGCTGTCTAGGTTTATCATAACTTTCCTTCCAAGGGACAAGCATCTTTTAATTTCATGGCTGCAGTAATTTTGGAGTCCAGGAAAATAAAATCTACTCCTTGCTTCTTGAAAGAAAAGCTATGATAAACCTAGACAGAGTATTAAAAAGCAAATATATCACTTTTCCAAAAAAGGTCCATAAAGTCAAAGCTTTGGTTTTTCCAGTAGTCATGTATGACTGGATCATAAAGAAGGCTGAGCACTGAAGAATGGATGTTTTTGAATTGCAGTGCTAGAGGAGACTCTTGAGAGTCCCGTGGACTGCAAGGAGATCAAACCAGTGAATCCTAAAGGAAATCAGTCCTGAATATTCATTGGAAGGACTGATGCTAAAGATGAAGTTCCGATACTTTGGCCATCTGATGAGAAGAACTAACTCACTGGAAGACCCTGATGTTGGGAAAGATTGAAGGCAAAAGGAGAAGGAGATGGCAGAGGATGAGACTGTTGTATAGCATCACTGACTCAGTGGAGATGAACTTGAGCAAACTCCAGGAGATAGTGAAAGACAGGGAAGCTTGGTGTGCTGCAGTTCACGGGATTGCAAAGAGTTGGACACATCTTAGCAAGTGAACAACAGTCAGTGGGTTTAGGGCCCATTCAGATAATCCAAGATTATCTCATCTTAAATCTTAATTTAATTACATCTGCAGAGAACCTTTTCCCAGAAAAAGGTTGTATCTGCCAGTTTCAGGGATTAGGATGTAGAGATATCTTTTTGAGAGCCACATTTAACCCACGTATAAGAGATAATCATATACGTATCTCACAGATTAAATAAGAAAATGCTGAGCAAATAGGACATGTTCAAGAAATGTTAGTCATCAGTTTCAGGATTATCAAATAGCTTCTTGGATTTGTCATTCTAATATTTACTTTTGGTGAGCTAGCTGAACTTAGGGGCTTACCTGGTGGCTTAGATGGTAAAGAATTTGCCTGCAATGCAGAAGACCTGTGTTTGATCCCTGGGTAGGGAAGATCCCCTGGAGAAGGGAATGGCAACCCACTCCAGTATTCTTGCCTGGAGAATTCCATGGACATAGGAGCCTGGCAAGCTACAGTCCCTGGGATTGTAAAAAGTCAGTCAGGAACAATGACTCAGTTCAGTTCAGTTCAGTCGCTCAGTCGTGTCTGACTCTTTGCGACCCCATGAACTGTAGGTCGCCAGGCCTCCCTGTCCATCACCAACTCCTGGAGTCCACCCAAACCCATATCCATCGAGTCGATGATGCCATCCAACCATCTCATCCTCTGTCATCTCCTTCTCCTCCTGCCCTCTATCTTTCCCAGCATCAGGGTCTTTTCCAATGAGTCAGCTCTTCGCATCAGGTGGCTAACACACACAAATAACTGAACTTAACAGTGGGCTTGGTAATGATCAAACCTGAGGGATAGGTATAAGACTCTAGTTGCCTTTGACCATTTCATGGGAGAAAACATGGCTTCTGTCCCCAAACTGGTTTGGAAGTCATTAACCTTATTTTATCAGGTTAAATACACATCATGGAACTTTAAAGAGACACTATTTCTTGTAGTTTTAGCAGACAAGGAAGCTTATTAGGGATTAGGGATACAAATGAAATACCAACTCCATAAAATCTGGAACAAGAACTGCTTTTAGATAAAGCGTTTTATCTGAAACTAAAATAAGTGGAGAGTATCTCTGTGCTTTGAATATATACTTTTTTGAACAAAAGGTTCATTTGATTAAATGTGAAGTCAGTGAAATCAATAAGGCATGACTTCAGGATTGTGTGTCTTTCCTCTGATTCTAATTGAGAGTATTGTACCACTAGAGATAATTCTGCTGCGAAGATCCATCTTCTGGTGGAATGGTGGAACAAAGATCCACCTTGCACCCTCAGGGAGCTCAAAATCTCCTTGCGGGTATTAACTCCAAACTCCAGCTCTAAACTATAATTGTAACCTCCTGAAATTCTTTTCCATTATTAATTAGAAATAGCATTTGTCACATTATATAAATTTTTTCCCTGGTCGTACATCAGTTCTTACCTGTACATCCCACCCCAGCGGCACTGATAATGGTTTGTACCGATTCTTCAGGGTGTTCTGGACATCTCACAACACTGTAGACCCCTCCTGGGAGCTGTGGGTAATGAGATGCTCTCCACTGGTTCCTTTCCTTCTACATTTGTGGGGTATCTGTCTGTCTGCCTGAGTCCATGATCAGCTCCCTGAGGCATGGTCCAGCTATTGTCACACTGTGATAAGTAGTCACAGAAACACTTTCTGTATCTCAGTCTACTCGCCAGTTAAAGAGAGCTGAACAGTTGACCAAACGTCAGCCACTGAAACCAAAGAAATAAATGGAAGTGGTTCTTTTTCATGTCTGTCAATAAAGGGCCCTAAGCAGAAGCAGATTTATTTCTGAATAAAGTCACTGAGAAAGATGTATGTGTGGTTCTTGTTACTGTTGTTACTGCATTTCCTGGCCAATGCTCGCTTTTATTCATCATGCCACTTAGGGATGAGACCTGAAGAGATGATACGACGATGAAACAATACTGAGGATGACAGTAGGTTGTTCTTCAGTTCAGTTCAGTTCAGTTCAGTCGCTCAGTCGTGTCCAACTCTTCACGACCCCATGAATCACAGCACGCCAGGCCTCCCTGTCCATCACCAGCTCCCGGAGTACACTCAAACTCACGTCCACAGAGTCGGGGATGCCATCCAGCCATCTCATTCTCTGTCGTCCCCTTCTCCTCCCACCCCCAACCTTTCCCAGCATCAGAGTCTTTTCCAGTGAGTCAACTCGTCGCATGAGGTAGCCAAAGTATTGCAGTTTTAGCTTCAGCATCTGTCCTTCCAATGAACACCCAGGATTGATCTCCTTCAGAATGGACTGGTTGGATCTCCTTGCAGTATACGGGGCTCTCAAGAGTCTTCTCCAGCACCACAGCTCAAAAGCATCGATTCTTCGGCGATCAGCTTTCTTCACAGTCCAACTCTCACATCCATACATGACCACGGGAAAACCATAGCCTTGACTAGACGGACCTTTGTTGGCAAAGTAATGTCTCTGCTTTTTAATATACTATCAAGATTGGTCATAACTCTCCTTCCAAGGAGTAAGCGCCTTTTAATTTCATGGCTGCAATCAGCATCTGCAGTGATTTTGGAGCCCCCAAAAATAAAGTCTGACACTGTTTCCACTGTTTTTCCATCTATTTCCCATGAAGTGATGGGACCAGATGCCATGATCTTCGTTTTCTGAATGTTGAGCTTCAAGCCAACCTTTTCACTCTCCTCTTTCACTTTCATCAAGAGGCTTTTGAGTTCCTCTTCACTTTCTGCCATAAGGGTAGTGCCATCTGCATATCTGAGGTTATTGATATTTCTCCCGGCAATCTTGATTCCAGCTTGTGCTTCTTCCAGCCCAGCGTTCTTCATGATGTACTCTGCATATAAGTTAAATAAGCAAGGTGACAATATACAACCTTGACGTACACCTTTTCCTATTTGGAACCAGTCTGTTGTTCCATGTACAGTTCTGACTGTTGCTTCCTGACCTGCATACAGGTTTCTCAAGGTTGTTCTTACAGACCAGTAATAGCAGAGGATATTTGCACTTGAAGCCTCTTCTTACAATGGACACCAGGAGGCAGTGCTCATATTAAGAGATTTCTGCCTCAGGCAGGAAGTGAATCCATCTGCATAAGTGCCATGCCCTCGTGAGGGGCACGGCCATTCTTGTTTGAAACCCCTTTCCTCACTTTACTTTCCAAACATCATTTATTCATTCATCTTTCCATCCATGGGATTTTCCAGGCAAGAGTACTGGAGTGGGGTGCCATTACCTTCTCCGCATTCATCCTTAATGAGGCTCAAATCTTTTAGTCTCTAAGAAACCACATCTAACTCTCCTGGCCAAATTAACTGCCCCCTCTCATCTTCCAGGCTTCGATGGTGGCTCAGTTGGTAAAGAATCCACCTGCAATGCGGGAGACTTGGGTTCAATTCCTGGATTGGGAAGATCCTCTGGAGAAGGGAACGGCTACCTACTCCAGGATTCTGGCCTGGAGAATTCCATGGACAGAGGAGCCTGGCAGGCTAAAGTCCATGAGGTCACAAAGGGTCAGACCCGACTGAGCAATTTTCACTTCACTTCACTTCACTTTCATCTTTCATAGTACTTTGAATAAAACTGGCCTTTAGGTTCTCTGTTGTATACAGTTGCATACCTCTGGTAAGCCCCACCCATGACTACCAACATCCCCAGCACCTGCTTTTGCCTCCTGTATACCTGTTGCCAAATGCACATACCTTGAAAGATTGTCAAAACTACTATCACTTGTACTATTATCAGCTAACTAGCAACTTTAAAGCTAATCATTTAAAAATGCTGATAAGATACTACTGCCTGTAATAATCTTTGGCTTCCCACTGTTAATAGAAAGCAGCACTAAACCAGTTCAGCAGGTTTATTCCTTTAGGGCCAAATTAACACCCCACTTTCTAGTAATTGCTTTTATTTTGAGGAATAGCTAGAACACTGATCTGAAGCCCCTCTTCTCAAAGAGAAGACAGAGAGGCTATGATGGGTACATGAACTCACCATTCCAGTCCCTACATCCTGCCCCACTCTTGGCAAAGATACCCTCCAGATGTTGTAAATATGTTGAAATTCTGTTGGCCTCCTAGCTGGATTGGTGTTACTACTTTCCGTGAGCTGTGGACAGGAAGTGCTCAAAACAAAACAGTTTAAATGTGGAATAGGCTGCTCTAAGATATGTTTATTTCTTTTTTAAGTGGAAAAGGGGAAAGAAGGATTGCTAGGCAATGGGGATGAAGTTCAATTCTGTCAGATTTGCTGTACTACATTGTGTCCATAAGTGACAATCCTATACTACTGTACAGTTAAGCATCCATTGGAAGGGTAGATCTCATGTTGGCTGTTCTTATCAGAAAAATGAAAGAGTAATTAAGTGGGTTGTTTCTTTCCCTATTAAAGCATTTATCTTTTGGTCTTCAATACATGGAAAGCACAATTCCATTAATGACTGTAATGAACAGAATGTATATTTTCAAACGCTAAGAGTTGCCCAGAGGTCATGATTCTTTCCTTGTGTTTTTAGAAACCAGATACACAAACCATTAGGAACTACAGCAGTGAGACTGAAACATGAGCTGTAAAGCTAGTTCCTGTGTGTGTGTGTGTGTGTGTATCTGTGTATCAGTTTCTTGGGGCCAGCTGTATTTTTGCATAGAAGGTGTGTGATGTGAAAAGCCACATGTTCTTACCCTTTGATAGTCTGTAGTTTTCCAATTTAAGATCACTTGTCAATTCAACAGTGACTGGATCAGTGCCTTGTAACACCAAGAAGGATGTGTTCTGAAGAACCAGCGAAGGGAACCTGTTACATCACACATAATAAAGCTTTCAGTCTACTGCTGAGCTTTCCCAAGCACTTGGCATTCAATAGAATAAGTTCTAATATTTACTGCTATGTATTGTCAGGTTGTAATTATCAGGTTGGAGACCTAGGAGAAGTTGCTTCTTTGGACTTAATTTTTCTCCTCTGAAATTTTGGACAGTGCAGCAGATGTTGCTCATTTTAGGATAATGAACCCATCCGTTCTCTCCATCTGCATCTCCTTTCTTACTCTGCAAATAGGTTCATCAGTATCATTTTACTAGATTCCATATATATGCGTTATCTCTTTGTGACTTCCTTCACTATGTATAACAGGCTCTTGATTCATCCTCCTCACTAGAGCTGACTTGAATTCATCCTTTTTATGGCTGAGTAATAATCCATTGTATATATGTACCACATCTTTATCCATTCATCAGTTGATGAGAGAGTGGGATGAATGGAGAAAGTAGCATCAACATACATACCCTATCACCTGTAAGATGGATAGCTGGTGAGAAGCTTCTGTGTAACACAGGGAGCCCAGTCTGGTGCTCTTTGATGACCTGGAGGGATTGGACAGGGGAGGGGAGTGAGGCCAGCGAGGGAAGGGAAGTACGTATAATTATGGCTGATTTGCGTTGTTGTATGGCAGAAACCAACACAGCATTGTAAAAATGTATTTTAATTTTAAAAAAATTAAAAATAATCCATTCAAAAACACCATTGTGGTATTTATGGGTAAGCTTTTACTAATAGGACATTATATCTTATTTGAGATTGACACCAGAATGTAATCCCCGAGGGACAAGAGCTCTCGTCTCTATGTTCACGGTCCCAACCTGAGACAGTGCCTGGCATAGACTGATCTTCAGTAAATTTCCTTTCCTCCCCCCTCCCTTCCTTCCTTTCCTCTATCCATGATCATTAAGAAGGAAAGGACAGAAGGAGGAAGGACGGTTGACATATTAACACCTCATTAAGCTGAACCTGCTCCCTGGGGTAACAGGCAGAAGCAGCCTTGGAAGTTTGTACATGAAATGTCGTGCTATGGGTGATATTTCAGGAGCAACACTTTTGTAAGAGAAAAAAAGTACATTGCAGGATGTCAGCCGTCTTTTTTCCATCTAGGAATCACTGGCAGAGGTTATTGATGACCCTTTGGTGAAGAGGAAGAAGTCAGTGAAGTGAGTGCCAGGGTGTTAAGAGTGGATGGGAGAAGAGGAAGGAAAAAACAGGGCCTTTAGATGATGCTTTCCAGTTGTTTGCCTAGAAGGGAAGGTGAGAGAGTTCAGGAGCCATAGAAATTTCAGGGTTGAAGAGATGTTATTTTTGTTTGTATGATGTGTGGAAGAAGCTTTTATGCTGCTGAGGGGAAGGAGCCAGTAGAAGGGAGAGAAGTGATGGATGGAGCAAGATGCTGGAATTGATGAGTGCACAGAGATGGGTCATTGCTTCTGACACTGAGGACAGTGTAAGGAGGATGTGAATAAATATTTACAAAGAAAAACAACAATACAAAAGAAACACTAAGGTGCTGAGCCAAGTAAAACCAGATGCTTCTGAGTGATTGCAATAAGTTCATTTGCCACTTATTCCTTCATATTCACGCATCTGCTGGTGCTGACTCACAGACAAGCAGCAAGAGGAGCAACATTTTAAGAAAACAGATGGAAAACATACAACTCATGTAACACTTATTGGGAGTTGGAAATAGATTGCCATTTTTTCTTTGTTTGTTTTTTTAGATTGCCATTTTTAAACCATCTATGTCTGGCTCTGGGCTTCCCTGGTGGCTCAATGGTAAAGACTCTGCCTGCAATGGAGGAGATGTGGGTTCATTCCCTGGGTCGGGAAGATCCCATGGAGAAGGGTTAAGTGCTGCTCATGTTGCTAACATTTATTGACACTGTTATACCAAATACCTGCCTAAATGATTTTACATGGATTACCTATTTTGATTTTTTTACCTTATTTGATTTTTATAGCAACCATGTGCTGTGCTATGCTGTGCTGTGCTTAGTCGCTCAGTCATGTCCAACTCTTTGTGACCCCCATGAACTATAGTCCACCACACTCATCTGTCCATGAGGATTCTCCAGACAAGAATACTGGAGTGGGTTGCCATGCCCTCCTCCAGGGGACCTTCCCAACCCAGGAATCGAACCGGGGTCTCCTGCATTGCAGGCAGATTCTTTATCAGCTGAGCTACCAGAGAAGCCCCATAGCAACCATACATGATAGAAATTATTACCAAGGTGGCCTTGCATCCAATTTTGTCTCTGCATAGTCCCTATTTATGCCTAATATTCTGGTGTCATTATTAACAGCACCCTCTAAAAGGGTCCTGGTTTGGACCAGCAATTATATGGTCATTGTAACTGTTACCACACTTCCTTTCCTCAGTTCACAGATGACACCTAGAGACGTGAAGTCTCTTATCCATCATTACATCTCATTACATCGCTGATCCATGGCTTAGCCAGGACTTGGACTCTGGCATCAGACCCCACAGAGACAGCCTGTAAACCACTGTATTCTGATTCATGTTTGTGTGTGCATATGTGCTAAGTAGCTTCAGTCATGTCCAACTCTTTGCAACCTCATAGACTGTAGCCCCTCCCAGGCAAGAATACTGTAGTGGGTTGCCATACCCTCCTCCAGGGGATCTTCCCAAATCAAAGATCGAACCCTCACCTCCTGCGGCTCCTGCACTGCAGGTGAATTCTTTCCTACTGAGCCACAAGCGAAGCCCCTGATTCATTTTTACTGATCCCTTAAGTTTTGATGGATGACTGGTCTTTAGGATTTATTTTGCTGCTGATTTAGTTCTGATATTCTGTGTCATACCAAGCAGCTTAGCCTTTCACTCCCTTTTACCACGACTGGTGACCACCATGTCCCACTGCATCTGACCCTCAGATATAGGGTGAGTTTTTCCCACTTGGGGCTGAAATGGAGAGGAGTAAAATAGGGTGCTTACTGGAAGCTGTAGGAGACTTAAGAGAAATTTATTTATAGGGATGTAAGTATGCAGGTCAGGAAGGAACAGTTGGAACTGGACATGGAACAACAGACTGGTTCCAAATAGGAAAAGGAGTACGTCAAGGTTGTATATTGTCACCCTGCTTATTTAACTTATGTACAGAGTACGTCATGAGGAACGCTGGGCTGGAAGAAGCACAAGCTGCAATCAAGATTGCCAGGAGAAATATCAATAACCTCAGATATGCAAATGACACCACCCTTATGGCCGAAAGTGAAGACGAACTCAAAGGCCTTTTGATAAAAGTGAAAGAGGAGAGTGAAAAGGTTGGCTTGAAGCTCAACATTCAGAAAACGAAGATCATGGCATCTGGTCCCATCACTTCATGGGAAATAGATGGGGAAACAGTGGAAACAGTGTCAGACTTTATTTTTGGGGGCTCCAAAATCACTGCAGATGCTGATTGCAGCCATGAAATTAAAAGATGCTTACTCCTTGGAAGGAAAGTTATGACCAACCTGGATGACATATTGAAAAGCAGAGACATTACTTTGCCAACAAAGGTCTGTCTAGTCAAGGCTATGGTTTTTCCCGTGGTCATGTATGGATGTGAGAGTTGGACTGTGAAGAAAGCTGATCGCCGAAGAATTGATGCTTTTGAACTGTGGTGCTGGAGAAGACTCTTGAGAGTCCCTTGGACTGCAAGGAGATCCAACCAGTCCATTCTAAAGGAGATCAATCCTGGGTGTTCATTGGAAGGACTGATGCTAAAGCTGAAACTGCAATACTTTGGCCACCTCATGCGACGAGTTGACTCACTGGAAAAGACTCTGATGCTGGGAAAGGTTGGGGGCGGGAGGAGAAGGGGACGACAGAGAATGAGATGGCTGGATGGCATCACCGACTCGATGGACATGAGTTTGGGTGAACTTTGGGAGTTGGCAATGGACAGGGAGGCCTGGCGTGCTGTGATTCATGGGGTCGCAAAGAGTCGGACGTGACTGAGCGACTGAACTGAACTGAACCAAAGATGTGAGCAATTTGGCTCAAAAGACCTGAGCAAGAATTTTATTGAAAGAGAAATGGTTAAGCGAAGTAATGTCCCAGGCTTTTATTTGGGGCAGGTTGCCCATTGACTCAAATTATCCCACAGTCAATGCCAATGAAGCAAATAGTATCAGTTACAATACAGGCTAAAAGGCCGAAGAACAGCTATGCTGCCTACAAGTGCACCTCATCTAAACAGACTTGGTTTTTGTTAAAATTGAATTTTGAAAGTCAGTAGTGGTCTTTTCATGCAAAAGCAAGTTGATGGCCATGGGTGTGAGCAATGCATACTTACAAACCTTCAATTGCATACAACACCTTTTTCTCAAAAGAAAAAAAAAACCCGAAAGTAAAAAATGCATCCATGGTCACTTTCCACATCCTGAAAACAGTGAACTTACTAAGATTCACACAGTTAACCAGGTTTTCATCACCAACGTGCCAATATCCACTTCCTGTCATAACGGAAAGTAGCTTGGCAAGGGCCCTTCTGATCACACACCAGACTTTGTCACAGGTGTGTGGCTCTGTCTTTTTGTGGAAATAGGTAGAAATCTGAAACCATAGCTTAACATCAATAGCAGGTGGTGTGATGTGATCTTGTGGCACTGTTCAGAACACTTGTTGACATTTCACATATGTACTTTCACACAGATTATCTCACTTAATTTTCACAACAGTCCTCTGAGGTGAGTCTGAAAGCAAAGAAGAGTTATGTGACTTACTGAAGAGGACCAAGCTAGTAAGACACAGACCTGAGTTCCCAAACCATTGCCAGCGGTTGGCAGAGTCCTTCTCGAGTGTGTGCATGTGCTCAGTCCTGACTCTTTGTGACCCCATAGACAGGCTCCTCTGTCCTTGGGATTCTCCAGGCAAGAATACTGGAGCGGCTTGCCATTTCCTCCTCCAGCGGATCTTCCCAATCCCTTCCCAGACAGGGATTGAACCCATGTCTCTTGCATCTCCTGCAAGAGAATTCTTTACCACTGCACCACCTGGGAGGCCCAAGACCTCCTTACCCAGCACATACACTAGACAGTACAGAGGCTGTCTATAAGGTTAAACTTGCTTCCCAAGCTTATATCCTAGTTAACTCATTCAGAGGTGGTCATAATAGCCATTTATAATTGCTAGGCTATTCCTTTCCTAATGAATTTGATATATTAAGTGAATTACAAAGTGATCTGAAATGCTGTGTCCTTATCCTTAGATGTGTAATGACTGTTGTTGGTTTTCAGTTGCTAAGTCATGTCCAACTCTTTGCGACCCCATGGACTGCAGCATGCTAGGCTTACCTGTCCTTCCCTATCTCCCACGGTTTGTTCAAGTTCATGTCCATAGAGTCGATGATGCCATCCAACCATCTCATACTCTTTCTTCCCCTTCTCCTCTTGCCCTCACTCTTTCCCAGCATCAGGGTCTTTACAAGTGAGTCAGCTCTTCGCATCAGGTGGCCAAAGTACTGGAGTTTCAGCTTCAGCATCAGTCCTTTCAATGAACATTCAGGGTTGATTTCTTTTAGAATTGACTGGCTTGCTCTCTTTGAAGTAGAGGGGACCCTCAAGAGTCTTCTCCAGCACCACAGTTAGAAAGCATCAGTTCTTTGGTGCCCTGCCTTCTTTATGGTCTAACTCTCATATCTGTACATGACTACTGGAAAAACCATAACTTTGACTATAGGCACCTTTGTTGACAATATGATGTCTTTGCTTTTTAATATTCTGTCTAGGTCTGTCATAACTTTTCTTTCAAGGAGCAAGCATCTTTTAATTTCATGGCATGAAGCCATGACTGCATGGCTGCAGTCACTATCTGCAGTGATCTTGAAGTGCAAGAAAAGAAAATCTGTCACTGCCTCTACCTTCTCCCTATCTATTTGCCATGAAGTGATGGGATCGGATGCCATGATCTTACTTTTTTGAATGTTGAGTTTTAAGCCAGCCTTTCACTCTCCTTTTTGTGTAGTGATAGACTGCTTTAAAAGGCAAAATATGTTCATAGGAAATTCCTTCTCTTATCCCCCCACATTGGGTGCAGATTAGATCATTATTAAGATTTGCACTAAAATATTTGGCATTGGTTTTGAGGAATGGAATAGCATCATATCCTGATCACACATATTTCTAAAGACCTAGGGGCACTTGCAGTTGAATTTTGGGAAATTTCTTCATGTACGACCAGACTTACAGATTCTCAGAAGTAGAAGCTCACCAGTGTGGAGGTTGGGATCTCAGCCCCAAGTTATCCAGCCACCCTGAGAAATATCATCGGCACTGCAGCTTTGTCCTCTGGCAGCTTGACCACGTGCTGGCCTGCTTCCAGGTCCAAGAAGGCATGTATAGTCTAGGCTGATAGGAAACCTGCCACAAGTTGGTCAGGGCTTCTGTAGCCCCTCCCTCAGTGCAAAGCAGGGCTCCTGTGTCCTCCTTGGCTAGGGGTCAGAGTAGGCAAAGGGAAGAGAATTCAGTTCCCTGAAATCTGAGTCTTCCTCCTGTTCCTTTCTGCTCCTAAATAGAAAACAGAATGACAATACTTTGCCTAAAGGGTAAACATGAACATTCTGTGTCTGCCTTGCATTCTTCTCTTCTAAAATACTGAAAGCCCAGAGATTTCTGCTACTAGAGAAGGTTTTCTGCTTCTCCATGACTGCTACCATCATCCAACAGGAAGAGGCACAACTGCCTCACTGGGCGTGTAGCTGTCAACCCTGAAAGTCCCTGAACAGAGCTTCTCTATTGGGTCCTTACTCCGTCCTGGGAACAGTGTTAAGTGTGTTAAGTGCTTCATTTGGATTATCTCATTTACTCCTTCTCATCCTATCAGGTGGGCTTCCCAGATGGCAGTAGTGGTAAAGAACCTGCCTTGGCAAGGCAGGAGACATAACAAACACAGGTTCGATTCCTGGGTCCAGTTGATTCCCTGGAGCAGGGCGTGGCAACTGACTCCAGTGTTCTTGCTTGTTCTTGTTTGGTGGTCTACAGTCCATGCTGCTGCTAAGTCACTTCAGTCATGTCCAACTCTGTGTGATCCCATAGACGGCAGTCCACCAGGCTCCCCCGTCCCTGGGATTCTCCAGGCAAGAACACTGGAGTGGGTTGCCATTTGCTTCTGCAATGCATGAAAGTGAAAAGTGAAAGTGAAGTCACTCAGTCATGTCCGACCCTCAGCAACCCCACGGACTGCAGCCTACCAGGCTCCTCCATCCATGGGATTTTCTAGGCAAGAGTACTGGCGTGGCTTGCCATTGCCGGGTCGCAAAAAGTCAAACAGGACTAAAGTGACTTCGCACGCACGCACACATCTTATTGGGTAGGGATAAAAAACTATCATCAGTCCCATTTCACTGAAATGGAAGCGAAGTTCAAAAGGTTGTTTTGGGGGACAGTAATCCAGGTAGTATGGTACACCAAAATGATCATATCGTACCTCTGAAGAAAAACCAGTCAAGTCTTATCATTACCATCCCATCAGTCTGCTCCTGTTCCATAGGACATTGCTGTGTACACATTGGACCACATTGGAGTGATTATTCTGGCTACTGGGCTGAATCAGGATGCGGAGCAAGGAGGTCCTACTGGCTTCTGACTTGAGAAATGACTTGATCACCCAGAAAAAGGAAATGGGTTCAGTTGAACCTCCATCCACTCCCTCAACCCCAATATTTTTCTCTCCACTCTCACTCGTTGGAGTGCCTCTACCTGTTTTTCCACATTGCTTGTGATTCACTGTTGCCTTTTTAAAAATATTGGTGGGGGAATGAGAGAGATACCAACAACATCTCTTCCCAGCTCTTCTCCACTCCAAAGCCCAGACATCTGTTATTGGACTTTGTGAATCTATAGATGGAGAAAGCCTTTAGATTCTAGACCTAGAAGGAACCTGAGGTCATCTCTTCTTTGTTGCTGCTGTCCAGTTGCTAACTTGTGTCCAACTCTTTGTGACCCCATGGACTGCAGCACGCCAGGCTTCCCTGTCCCTCACCATCCCCCAGTTTGCCCAAGTTTATGTCCATTGAATCAGTGATGCCTTTCAACCATCTCATCCTCAGTTGCCCCCTTAGCTCCTTCTACCTTCAATCTTTCCTGGCATCAGGTCTTTTCTAATGAGTCAGCTGGTTGCATCAGGTGGCCAAAGTATTGGAACTTCACCTTCAGCATCAGTCCTTCCAAAGAGTATTCAGGGTTGATTTTCTTTAAGTTTGACTGATTTGATCTCCTTGCTTTCCAAGGGACTCTCAAGAGTCTTCTCCAGCACTGTAGTTTGAAAGCATCAGTTTTTAGGCACTCTGCCTTCTTTATTGTCCAGCTCTCACATCCATACATGACTACTGGACTCACATCCGTACGTGACTACTGGAAAGACCTCTAACTTTATGGACAAACCAACTTAGATCCAGAGAGACAGAAGTAACAAGACCTGTCTGAAGTCTTAATTAGTGTCAGAGCCCAAACTCCATCCACTGCTGTTCCCATCACATCCCCCTGGGATGCGGGGTACCCAAGTCCTCCTGCAGAACTGCAGTAGCTTCATTTGTCTGTAGCAGAAACTGAAGATAATAGGAACACAAACTTGAAGAATCCACAGCCTGCACTTTAGGATTTAAAGAGAAGCTGAACATTATCTTATCAAGTTAATCTTTTGAATATAGCCCTGCCCCTCCTATTCCTGCTGGGTTTAAACCTTGCTTTGTCCTCATTTCCTTTCAACCTCCTGAGCTGGGAGCTTTGTGCCAACCCTAAAATGATAATGTTGGGCTGCTCCCCTGAGTCCTGGCAAAGAATGTGGAGTTGAGATTTGCTCAGGTTGACACCATCCTTTTCAGCTCTCAAATTGGTTTGGAAAAGCACATTTGAAAATGACTTAAAAGACTGCCATTTTCATGTTTGGAAAGCAGTTCATGATTATTGTAAATGAGATTTAACTTGGAATGTTTAGGATGTGGGTGGCTAATTCCTGCCACAATTCAAAGGGGAAAGAAATGAACACAGAAAATAAAATAGAACAAGTACTGAAAGTACAGTTAATAGCTCATTGATCCAGCCACAGCTGAGAACATTTTTTACATGGCTAACTTTTGAAGATCATATAATTGACCCCATTTAGTCATAAACTTTTAAGAATTAAAAGCAGTTGCTGGAGGAAGTTTATCTCAAATGTTTCACAGGTTTCTCTTCCTTCTGGAGCTGTCACTGCTGGACATAATTTGACTTTTCTTGTTGCAAAGCATGGACCCTAGACACATGGACTTTAGTAGTTACAACACACAGGCTCAATAGTTGTGGCTCATGAACCCTAGAGCACACAGGCTTCAGTAGTTGTGGTACATGGACTTAGTTGCCCCATGGCATATAGAATCCTCCCAGACTATGAACGTCTTCTGCATTGGTAGGCAGATTCTTAGCCACTGTACCACCAGGGAAATCCTAGCTCTTTCTTTTGTCAGGGCTTGTACTTTTAAGTTAGTCAGACTCAACCATGTACCCTGGGCTCATACTTGACTGGTGAAGAGGAGCCGAGGAGACTTCCTGCTTCATCTCACTGTTGACCTTGACAATTCATTCTAGTGCGAAGGCTCTGTTGCTGGTGTATTTATATGTGACTGTGTTAGCGTTGAACCTTGACTTATGGGTCTGTTACTTACCTTTTTTAGCTCTTTCTTGGAATAATGATAATAAACATAATAGTTTTATTCATAATACAGCTAAAAGAGTGATAAAATCTACCATTTATGCTAGTGTTTTATTCATAACATGTCTTTTGTTATATAACTCTGCAAAAGAAGGCATCTTGGTTCTGTTGTACCAGTTGAGGAAAATAAGGTTCGGAGGACTTGAACTCAGAATCACTTCCCAGGTACCAAGCTAAAATCATGCACCCTCATCCTTGCCCCGGGAACACAGTCCACAGTCCCATTTGGTGGTGTGGGTCTTGGGTGGTTAGTTTAATTGCTGGGACCCCTGCCACCCTTTGAAGAAGTTAGAAGCTGTCAGCACCCCATCAGTGGCTTGAATCACGCACCTTCATCCTTACCCTGGGAACACAGTCCACAGTCCCATTTGGTGGTGTGGGTCTTGGTTGGCTGGATTAATTGCTGGGACCCTTGAAACCCTTTGAAGAAGTCAGAAGCTGTCAGCACTCCATCCATCAGGAGGGACATCCTTCCAGTTTTAAGTGGCTGTGCCCTATTCCCACTGGCCCAGGGCAAGTCACAGTTATATTGCGACTGGTCAGAGGCTTTTGCAAGCTTCATTCAGCAAGGTCTTTGGAATCCTGTGTATGGTGGCTGTAATTGGTACAGTTATGAAAACCCCTTCTCTAACCCACTCCTGTAAGCGTCCCAAATTGATGAATTGGGTCCTGTCTCTTTCTGGCCCTGCAGAAGTTGTTTCTGTTGCTTCCCAGGACTTGGCTGTGATCACAGTAGTTGAGGTTGCAAAATAAGTGCCCTTTGGGTAAGTGAGGTATTATTATATTATTTTAAATGTGTTTACTCATGGAAAAGGACTGGGAAGGGGTTATGGAACTGGTCTCATGTTACCATGGGACCCAACTTCAAAGCTCAGAGGAGGCATGCCCATTATTCCATCACCCAGGGAATCATGTGTCCCTCAGCAAGGAAGAGTCAGAGATTTTTAATAAAAAAAAAAACCACTTGTAAAGGGGACAGGGAAAAAGTAAACAATGTCTGAAATCCTTAGATCTTTTTTCTCTCTCAATAATAACTAACTCATGTGTATTGAATCCTTACTTACCATATGCCTGGCACTGTGCCAGGCACTGACAGGGCAATTGGATCCTCATGAGTATCTATTCATTTAACAGAGGAGGAAACTGAGGCTTAAAACTTTTGCTGTGTGCCACAAAGGTAGCAAGTATTTCAACTGGGGATTTAAATTCCCAGTCCACTTCCCAGGCTTTTGCCTAATTGCTACACTGTACTGCCTTCTACTAAGAATAAGAAAGATTGACTCTGACCAGAGAAGAATGCTGTCAAATGCAGACGCCTGAGAAATATAAGGTGTGATATTAATGAAACATTGACATTATCCATGTACTCGTCAAGAAGCTGCTGAGGAAGCCGCTTGAGAGAGCAATGAAGGAAAATTTTCTGAAGCACGTAAACATACCAAAGAGAAATCTGCTTTTAGCTGCACTGGTCCCAAAGGGAGGGAAATGAAGAGAAGATGTGCTTGGCAACAGCACCTGGATTTTTTAAATGAAAGAACTGTGTGCCTGTTTCCAAAGTGATTAATTGTACAGCTCAGTGAATGTCAGCAAGCGGAAAAGATGCCTGTGAAGGGGAGGCACTATAATTAAAGGCAAATGAAGAGGTAGGAGCTGAAAGAAGAGAACTCTACAGATCACAAATGGGGGAAAAGAGGTCATGGTCGCTATCAAAACTGACCTACGTCCCAAGCTCTTGAGTTGAAGTAACACCAAGAGAGGCAAAGATGCAAGTTGATAAGGAATAACTGGGCCTCAGGGAGAATCACTCTGCGGGGTTGTGTTTTTCACTTTTTTTTTTATCTAAGAAAGCACTGATCGACTCCCTCCTATCCGTTTAATTGAATTTATATACCTGAGGGGACTTACCCATCTGGAAATAGACAAGTTAAAAGATTCTTACCTTGGAAAATGGCCAAGTCCATGAACTGGTTTTACTCAGCTTGGAGTTAAATCCTCAGTTGCCTTTAGTCTATGAGAAGTCTCCTCCTTCAGGGTCACTTTCACTTGGTCACAATTGCTGAGCCTCTGGAAAACTCACAGAGAACCCCAACAAGATTCAGACCTTGATGATGATAATAAAGAGGAAGAGGAGTTTATTTTTACTCCATATTGGTTGATTCACTCCACAAAGCACTGAATTCCCATGGAAAGGCTGTGCTCCAACTTAAAGAAGTGGGTGCAAGTTTCAACCTTTGTCCTTGGTCTCCAGTTTCTTGCCATCATACAACTCTGTGTAGAATAGCACTGGTGGTGAAGGAGGGGCAACAAAGTCTGGGAGACCATTCCACTCCACCAGCTTCAGAGTCCTCACCAAATTCTCACGCTGGCCCAGAAAAGCAAATGGCTCGTTCCCTGTGAACAGAAGTGCGTTCAGGCTGTCAACTTCCCATGGATTCAAGGGCAAGTGGTAGCAGGTTTCCTCTTGGAGCCATGCCTAGGTTCAAACAGTGTCTTAGGGTGATGGCTTCATTCCTGTTGGACCCAAAGTAGCCTCTTCCCTGGGGTTATTTCAGTGTTAGCCAGCATCTTTGTATGTAAGGACAGATACTTCATCAAAGAGTAACAAAGGCGAAAGTCACGATTCCATATTCCCACTATACGCTTTCAGAGCCAGCTTGAATAGGTGAGTGGTTTCTGCCAATGAATGCTTCACACAGTAAATACATCTTTTTAAGAATTCTCTTAGCAAATTCATTACATTTTTAAATGTTGTAAGTTCCCATCAAAATGTAATTTAAATGGTCACCCAAAACATTCTGCTAACACTACTAGCTGCCTTCTGAAACTGATCCAAGGAAACATCACAGACTTTCCTATGGACAAACCAGCTCTCAAAGAGGATGTTCCAAGGTTGCCTCAATATACCCTGCCATGTGCCAAATAATATTTTTCTGGTATAAATCCACCTTTGGAAGATACAAGGTTTACTTGGCACATATTTGGCTTTCAGAACTGGTTTTAAAAAGCTCCTACCCTGTAGCCAGATCTGGCTTTGCCAGTTACTCAGTATGATTCTAGCAACAAGTCACTTCTCTGTGCCTCAGTTTCCTCAGCTGTAAAATGGGGAATGATCAGATCATGACCTCATAATAGAGATATAAATGAATCAATGTGTGTAAATATTAAATAGGACTGTGCTTGGCACCTAGTAAGTGCTATGGGATGGCTTACTTTATTGTATATATTACTGTTGTTATTATTGTTATTCACTGAGCATCTACTTCATAGTTACAGAGGACATGTAGTAAAGCAAGTACAATCTCAGCTCTTACAGAAAGGGGATGACAGCCCTTAGAATGAAATCCATCAGAACATATCTTCAGCTTGTTTGTGAGGAAGGAAACCCACAGGGTGCAGTAATAAGGACTGAGGTTCTGAACTGTGAGGTGTGGTCTGTCAGAGATGCTTCTCAGGGGGAAGAGACTGATCTTCCACTCTCCCCATCAGCAGAGGTAGCCTCACACTTGTTCAATGATTGATGAGGTAGCTTCATGGTAAAAAACCCACCTGCCAACACAGAAGAGGCAGGAGACTGGGGTTCAGTCCCTGGATCAGGAAGACCCCCTGGAATAGGAGATAGCAACCCACTCCAGTATTCTCGCCTGGAAAATCCCTTGGACAGAGGAGACTGGTGGGCTACTGTCCATGGGGTTGCAAAGAATAGGAGACAGCTGGGCACACACATACACACATTGATCTTTTCAGGTACTCTCCTCCCACCAACATCCAAATAGATGTTAAAGAATAATTTCCGTGTTACAGTGGATATTCTCGAGGCTCAGAGAGGTCAAGAAACTTGCTCAAGATGACACAGTGTATGGTTGGCAGAGCCTCAGCTGAGCAAGAATCTGACTCCGCAGTTCATGGGAGCCTCTCTGCTGCCTCTTCCACCAGGCTGCTGCCTGGACTAGACTTGAACTGTGTTGCCCAGTCCGTACATTGCCACTACCTCTATGAATGAAAGAAAAGTGAAAGTGAAGTCTCTCTGTCATGTCCTGCTGTTTGCGACCCCATAGACTGTAGCCTACCAGGCTTCTCCATCCATGGGATTTTCCAGGCAAGAGTCGTGGGGTGGGTTGCCATTTCCTTCTCTAGGGGATCTTCCCAACCCAGCGATCGAACCTAGGTCTCCCGCATTGCAGGCAGATGGCTTTGCCCTCTATGAATAAGTCCACATAGAAGGAGGGACCCACTTAGTTTGGGTAGCCTAAGTACTCTGCCCTCTGGCTCCAGGAACAGGAAGAAGAGCCCTGCAGGCCAACTTCTTCACATGGTCAGCCCCATACCTGCTCACAGGTTGACACGTGTGCCAGTTGCCATCTTTCTTCAGTGTGAGTGTAAGCCAGGTGGGCAGGCTGCAGACACGCCCGCCTCCACTGGCCAAGGGGTGCTGACCCCTGTGCTACTTATTCTAGAAGCATCTACCCGTCCGCTGTTGTCACATGCTCTAAAGTTCTGTCTCCTGGGGTTGGTGGTGGGATGGGTGTCAGTTAGCTACTTTCTCACACCGAGCACCTACTTCCCTGGATCTCTGACCCCCTCCAGGGCTCTATTGAGAACTGTGGCTCCTCTCTACCGTGTCCTCCTGCCCCCGAAGTTCTTGCTCATCCTTCATTTTTAGTTATCACTCAGTGTGATCAGGTTCACTTTTCAACTTTCAGAGAAACTCTGAAAACTCTCATCTGTTCAAAGATCCATCCCTCCACCCCCACTTTCTCACTATAATGAATATATTCCCCTTTTTTACTGCTTTTTTGTAATTTCACTTGGACTTTGGGAAGGAGGAAAGGAAACACATGTATTCATTTCTTAATTACGCTATTTGCATCTGAGCTCATGTTGGTTTTCTAAGATAACCTCTTGTTATCAGCAGTAGCATTCCGTGCACATTTAATGTTTGAAGGCCAGATTAGTGATTCATTTTATTAATACTTCAAAGAAACTAGCAGACACCTTCAGGGAATTGATTCTTCCTTTTAAAATATTTCCTGTGTATCAACATCTATGCCAAACATGAGGGGGAAAAGGGACCTTATTTCTGTGGGTTGATCTGTCTCCTCCCCCACTTTGCCACATCCCTAGCTTAATTTCCTCTTTCAAACATCTCAGAAGCCAATCCTTTTCCTGTAATTTTGAATTTGCGTGTTTGAAATTTTTCACAAGAAAACATTGGACTATATGTCCAGCTGTCATTCTCTGGTTTTCATCCTTCCAGCCTCTTTTCCATTGGATAACTGCGGTTGTGTATTGAATTCCCAAGAAACTAATTCTTGGAGGTTCCCTTTCCTTGATGATGGAAGTTAGAAGAGAGAGAGAGAATTTTGAGACTCCCATCAGTAATAGCAGTCCATCAAAAATAGGGCTGAATTCCTCAGAGGCGGTTCAGGGATCGATGAAGACAGGACTCTAATAGCCAGAAAGCACATCATTTATTTCCCCAAAGACTTTGGCATCCACCAGATCATCTGACTCCAGAAGCGACCCCAGAGGTTAGCCAGCCTTAGGGAGAGATGGCTGGAAAGGAGTTTGGGATGCATACTGCCTCTTTCCTGTCAAGCCCACGGTTTGCAACTTAGGGCTCCACCTTCTCTTATTTGTAGCCCACAGGAGCTGCTGGAATGTTTAAGCACCTCCAATCAGTGCCTTGCTGTATTTAAGCTCTTCCGCCCAGAGCAGATGACCAGAACCTGAGGGAATGACTGGAGGGTGATAGGTCATGGAGTATGGGAGTGGGTGGGCGACAGTGGGCACTGAGATCCAGGGAGCACCAAGGAACAATCAGATCTGAAAAGGCACATTCATAATCATGGAAGCCCATTCCATATTTTGTCTCTGGTGGGACACCATTTATATATATATATACATTCAATATGCAAGCCAGGCGGGCTAAATTGTAGCCTCTCTTCAGTAAATGCCCCAGTTGTTTAGAGTTAAAAAAAAAAAATGGTTTAGATTAGCACCCGGGCACTCTGACAAAGGTCCAGAAGGACTTAAGGGACTTGCCAGCATCATTAGCATTTTTTTCTTCTTTTTCCAGCCGCACTAAAATATGTTTGCTCAAAACAGAGGGAGATGAAAAACTACTGGCAGCCAGTACCTCTTAAAAGAAAAAAATATTTTACTCCTCTGGCAAACATACCAATTAAAACGAAGCTGTGTTGTGACAGATTACGGAGCAATTAATGCCTAATTGAGCCTTCTGCTAGATGCTTCTGTGAAAGCCACTTTACAGGGGCCTGAAGTGGCCACACCTTAGAGGAAAAGAAACCTCCAAACTTCCTGTAACACCCTCTGCGTTGAGGGGCCCGGAAACCAAAGACAACATTTTTACTTTGAATCTCCGAGAGTTACACTGACAGGATTAGCTTGACAGAAAGATCTTGACATTGTAATCCTACTGGGGATTTCATAGTTTCCTCATTTGTAAGCAAAATCTATTTTCCATGAGATATTTTTAGTGCAAGCATCCCTGTTGTCTTATTTTCTTGCAGTATACCATTAGATCTTGAGGCTGGTCCAAGTCAGTCACGTGACTCCTAAGCATCTCTCAGTCCCCTCTTAAGTGACTAGTCTCTCAGGAGTCAGGGAATACTAGACTCTTAACTGCCAGAAACTTTAAAGTCCTTCCTGAAGCCTTGAATTCTTATTGATAGGATGTGAAAATGCTTTACAGCTGCACTATTTTTTTTTTTTCCTGAGAGGTCAGCTTAGCAAAGCTCGCTGCCTGACCTCAGTAAACAGAGATATTTTCAGCCATGCAAGCCGCCTATGTAAATATAAAAATGTATCAGGCTGAAGAATTGCATGCGTGGGAACAGAACAACCGAGCTATTGAAAGAAAATCACAGGGGGAACACTAGTGTCACTCACATGGCTTTGGTTAACGCGTTCATACTCTGGATAAATCGTTTTGATTCATTGGACTCCCCACTTTAGATGAGTCCATTTCATTTCTGGAACTTACGAGCTACAATAAGCAGAACCCCAATCACTTAGTGAGGTGTCTAGTAAAATTTCCTTCTGGAAGTTATTACAGTAAAAAGACAACAATCACTTTCACTCTTTATATGACACGCCTCTGCCTTGGAAAAAACATGTGAGTATAAAGTCAATTTTTCAGTTGTTTAATGTGAAAAAGAGTGATTTGTTTGAGTGTCTGAGAGGGAAAGATATCTTTAATCAGACCTCCAAAACAGGAATTGAAGAGAATCACTGTAATGAACAGGAAACATGCTCTTGAGATGAATTGAGAAATGCTCTCTGGGCAAAATGCTCTAATATTCCTGAGTGTGTTTAGTTTCAGTGGATCAAATCTTTCCCATCTCTGCATCCAAGCTATTTGGCGGTGATCAGATGATCAGAGCTCAAGGAAGTGATTGGAGAGTGAGCTGGCTGCAGCTGCGATGTAGGCTGTTTTCAGGGACAAGGAGCCACTGTTTTTCAAACATAGCATCCACATAGAAGTTATTTTCTGGGCTCCAGGATGCAGCGATGGGCTGCACTGCCAGCATTGTTCTGCTTCAAGCTTTTCGTTCTGTGGTCCAGAGGAGCTGTCCACACATTTGTAGACGACGCCAGGAGGAACCATCCCACGAAATTTTGCCTCTGGAAATTGACGATGAAATGAGTAGACCCAGAACCCTCATCATAATGGTATGGTATCTGTGGCAAAACAGCCTCAGTTGATGAAGCTGTGATTATAGAAATGAAGCTGTCATTTGGGATTCGGGTTTTCAGCTTTAGATAAAGAAATGTGTGACCAAGAGTTTACTACTGTGCTGTACTGTTGGAGGAAAATCTTTTCAGAATGATTTCATACATTATTCACAGAACTGGTTTTCTTTCTCTTATATCTGTCTTGAAAATGTGCAGTTTGGCGGTCTGTTAGAAACTCTCTTCTGCCTAATGTTTTGTGTTGCTGTTATTAACTTTTGGGCAGAAAATTCTGAAGCCTGGTTCAATTAAGTGGATTTTATGTTGTGACTCTAATTTGAAAGTAGAGCCCCAAATAGGTATTTTTATATCACATGTGACTCATCCAGTTGTGTTGGCAGTTAGATCTCTAACTTCAAAGCATTTGAGGCTTTCATTTCTGGCGCTGCAAGGGAAATGCCTTTCCAAAATACTTAACTTAGGCATAAAATCAGAATGAAGTTTTTGAGAATTTTGTGGAATGCATGGTGTTTTCATTAGAAAACTGTTTCTTGCCACTTGACAAATGACATTTTTGTCTGTGCTTTAATGCTTATAGTGTTAACTCCTTCACGTGTATCTGGTTGATCAGCTAGAAAAAAGTGAAGGGTAAACTCTTTCCTTACCTTAGGTTCAGGGAGAGATCTGCTTAGTCACTGAAATCCTGTCTTAGGATGGAAGTGTTGTGCTTAAGTTTCCAAAATTGAGGAGGCATTGAAGTCTGCATGGTTTCAGCACAATCGACTTTTTTTTCTTAGATTTCAATGGTCGGATATCAAGAATGCAGTAAATAATGAATGATAAATACCTGTTACACCAAAAGTTTTTAAATGAAAGTCATTTGGCTTGAGCTGTGCATCTGAGTGACAGAATACTAAGCTGTAACATTCTAGGTCAATCTCTCCAACAAATCAATATTTGATTTTCAAAAGGCAATACTGTCCTTCAACTACTGGGCTATGATTACCTCTTGAAGGGAATACTTAGTGGGACTATTTCATTCTCTCATTATTTCCATGCTGTGCTGTGCTAAGTTGCTTCAGTCGTGTCTGACTCTTTGCGACCCCATGGACTGTAGCCTGCCAGGCTCCTCTGTCCATGGGATTGTCCAGGCAAGAATACTGGAGTGTGTTGCCATTCCCTTCTCCAGGGGATCTTCCCAACCCAGGGGTCAAATCTGTGTCTCTTACACTTCTGCATTGGCAAGTGGGTTCTTTACTGCTCTTGCCACCACACATTCTATAGCTATGTATTACTCATGCCATGTAAGTCTTGAAAACATTTTTTCCTAATTTTACTAAATTTTTACAACTAGAAATTTGCCCCCAAAATCACATTTCAAAGTAATTGAGAGATAAAAAGTAATAATTCACCTAATAACAGTGCCCTGTTTTTTCAAAGATCCTTTTATTCATATGATACTTTTATGGACATTAAATGAGGTGATGATTTATTGGTGAGGAAAATAAAGTTTAGAAAGATGGAATACTTTGGTTATATCACACAGCTGCCAAATGCCAGAGCCTCAAGTCACACTTAGATCAATAATTCCAAAAGCCAATATGCTTTTTCACTCTGTTCATATTTCTAAGGAAATAATGATAAAACTGATAGAAGTGAATTTTTATGAGAAATCTGATGGAAATGTTGGACCACTCAGAGTAAAATATGCTCATGCAAAGTTATTTTGTATCTTGAAAGTTTCCAATGGGCCAGTTGAAAATTCACACATTCCCCAATTGGGCCAACCACTGTTCTTAGTACTTGGAATCCATCAATGAACAAACCCATCAAAGATCCTTGCCCTAAGTTGCAAGATAGCATATTTTGCAGATCTCTTTATGGAATTACTATATTAGGGTTGTGATGCTTAGTGTTCTAATTTAAGTCAATAAAACTATTCCCTATCTTTCAAGATGGTGGTTTGAAAACTTTAATGCACTTCACAATCACCTAGGAGTTCTTGTATATACAAATCCTTGTGCTCCTGGTCCCAATGACTCTACATAAGAAGATCTAGAGTGGAATCAAGGATTCTTTGCTGTTAGCAAACTTCCCACCCCCAACCCAACTCCAGTTATTCTCAGGTTCTGATGGAGGAACAGGGTGGATGACACACTGAGACACATCACTCTGGAAACTGATAATCTAAACCCTCCATCTGGCGTCCTCCTTTAACCTTATATGCTAATTGTCTTCTAACTCTCGCTACAACCTTCTGAAAGTGGTGAAAGTGTTAGTCACTCAGTCGTGTCTGACTCTTTGCGATCCCATGGACTGTAGACCACCAGGCTCCTCTGTTCATGGAATTCTCCAGGCAAGAATACTGGAGTGGGTTGCCATTACCTTCTCCAGGGATCTTCCCCACCCAGGGACTGAGTCCAAGTCTCCTGCATTGCAGGCAGATTCTTTACCATCTGAGCCACCAAGGAAGTTCCACAAACTGATTTTTTAAATTCTCTTACTTTCCCATCAACCATTAGTCACCAAATTTTGTATATTGATTGTGGTGTATCTGTGTGTGTGTAAGATCACAGACTCTAGAGACAGAGATTTTATATTGGAATCCTAACTTCATTCCTTATTGGTTATATGACCTTCAGCACACTTTTTAGCAACTCTGGGTCTCCTTTCCTCGTCTGTAAGATGGAGGTAATAGTTCCCTTAGCTCAGAGCTGTTGTGAGGGTTTAATAAGTAAAGGGTGTGTTAAGTGCTTAGAATTATATCTAGATATATAAGTAAGATTATTAATAAGTAGGACTCTTGAGAGTCCCTTGGAGATCCAATCAGTCCATTCTAAAGGAGATCAATCCTGGAAGTACTGATGCTAAAGCTGAAGCTCCAATACTTTGGCCACCTCATGCGAAGAGTTGACTCACTGGAAAAGACTCTGATGCTGGGAGGGATTGGGGGCGGGAGGAGAAGGGAACGACAGAGAATGAGATGGCTGGATGGCATCACCGACTTGATGGACATGAATTTGGGTGAACTCCGGGAGTTGGTGATGGACAGGGAGGCCTGGCGTGCTGTGATTCATGGGGTCGCAAAGAGTCGGACACGACTGAGCAACTGAACTGAACTGAACTAAGGACTCCCTAACTGAAAAAGTGACATTTGCAGAAAAGACCTGAAGGAGGTGACAAGTGAGTCGGAATGGCTCAGGCAGAAGGACCAGCCAGGGTGACCGTCCCTGATACGGGAAGCAGCTTGGGGTGTTTTAGGACCAGCAAGGAAGTCACTGTGCCTGAGAAGCCAAGGAGAAGGCAGTAGAAGAATGTTGTGGTGGTAATGCGGGACAGATCATGTGAGGCTTAGCAGGCCATGATGAAGACTTGGGCTTTTTCCAAAAGTGAGAGGGGAAACCACTGGAGGGAGCAGGCACAGCAGTTAAGAGCACGGGCTGGGGAGCCAAAATGTCAGGGTTGGAGTCCTGTCTCTGCTGCTCATTAGCTGTGTGATCTTAACTTGCCCCTCCAGTGCCTCGTTGCCTCACTGATGAAACGCAGAGAGTCACAGTACCTGCCCTGTAAGGTTATTGTGAGAATGCAGTTAATACTTGCAAAGAGCTTGTGCTTGGTGGGTAGTAAGTGCTATATTAGCTATAAGCTTGTTAATTTGGATGGTCTTGGGCAGGGCAGTGACAGCATCTGTGGTTGCCAAGGGTCCAGGGTAGAAGCAGAAAAAGAAAAAAGTCGCTCAGTCATGTCCAACTTTTTGCAACCCAATGGACTATATAGTCCATGGCCTTCTCCAGGCCAGAATATTTGAGTGGGTAGCCTATCCCTTCTCCAGTGGATCTTCCTGACCCAAGAATCAAACTAGGGTCTCCTGCATTGCAGGTGGGTTCTTTACCAACCAAGATATCAGGGGTAGAAGCAGGGAGACCATTAATCAAGAAGCTATTGCAATGATCCCCACAACAGACCTGGATAGTACTTGTTGAGATTGTGACAAGTGGCTGGATTTGGATATATTTTAATAATAGGACCAGTAGGATTTGCTTACAAATCGAACACAAGTGAGGGAAAGAGAGGAATGAGGGATGAATATATGGTATTTTAGGGTTTTTTGTTGTTGTTTTGTTTTTTGTCCTGAACCAGAAGACTGAGTTGCCATTCAAAAGGGAAAGCCTGCAGGAGAAGATTTGGCAAATGAATCTAAGTTCACTGTAAGACATGTCATGTTTTAAATACCTGTGAGGTCTATACATGGAGATTTCAAATAGAAGATTGATTATATAGGTCAGAGTCCCAAGGAAGAGTCTACAAAGAAGATATAATACCTGGCACAGTATCAGTTCAGTTCAGTTGCTCAGTCGTGTCCAACTCCCCATGACCCCATGAATCACAGCACGCCAGGCCTCCCTGTCCATCACCAACTCCCGGAGTACACTCAAACTCATGTCCACAGAGTCGGTGATGCCATCCAGCCATCTCATTCTCTGTCGTCCCCTTCTCCTCCCGCCCCCAACCCTTCCCAGCATCAGAGTCTTTTCCAGTGAGTCAGCTCGTCGCATGAGGTGGCCAAAGTATTGCAGTTTCAGCTTTAGCATCAGTCCTTCCAATGAACACCCAGGATTGATCTCCTTTAGAATGGACTGGTTGGATCTCCTTGCAGTATAAGGGACTCTCAAGAGTCTTCTCCTGCACCACAGTTCAAAAGCATCGATTCTTCGGCGATCAGCTTTCTTCACAGTCCAACTCTCACATCCATACATGACCACGGGAAAAAAATAGCAATTAATGATTGATGAATGAATAAAGAATCTCTCTACTAATTTTCTATAATACTTATAGTGTGTCACTCCATTTGTAGTTAATTGTATCTTTACCTACTTCATTGAACTTTTAATTGCTTACTTACTTTTCTATTCATATTTTTATCTCACTGATAGATGGAAAACCCCTTGTAGGCAGGAACTAAGCTGACTTTATACCCTAGTAGTGCCCAGTACAATTGTTTTTATAAACTAAAACTTGATATCATTGATGATTTGAAATTTGTAAACAATTGACCCCCATATGAAAAGCTCAGTTGATAAAAGCTGCCTTCTTAACTCTTCATGAAATGTCCAGGAATAAGTTAAGAATGAAGACAGCTACTACAATAAATACAAGGGTTTGAATGTTCTTCAAAAGACTCTGGCACTCAAGTCATCATTATATCGAAGAATCTCATTGCTGAGTCCAAGTCCTGAGTCTTCATGGAGAGATCAGCTTTGGGCTAGCACTGATTATGGTTTGGCTGCAGAGTCCAAAATGAATAGCCTGGTAAACATCAAAATAAATCATTGTAGGCCCTCGGCCTTTGCAAGGGACACATGAATCCGAATAGCTGAGACTATTACAATGGCCTGTTAAAATGCATTCAAGTTTAACTGGGCAAAATGAGGAAATTCCTTCAAAACTCTACTTTACCTCTTCAAAAATTTTTGCTCTGATGGGAGAATGAACAGAAACCCTTTCATGAATTATTTTTTCTTACATCCTTTATAGCATATTTTGTTGAAGGCCTCAGACACTAATTTCATTTATGGAGATATATAGACATTCTGGGGAATGTCTATAATTTCTGATGTAATTCACTAATCACCAGCCCCGGAAGCTGACTTCCCTTTTAAGACCTATTTCCTCTCCTTCCCAACCCCCAAAGAATATTTATCTGTTTATATGGTGCAGGATAGGGATACAATAGAATGAGAGCAAGAACCAAATGCTAGCCAGGCTCCTGGTCTCTCACTATACGACCAACCCCTGTGCATAATTCTAGGGTCTAAACTTGAAAGTAAAGCATTTTATAAAATCCACGAACATTTTGGGGTGTCTCTGTAATAGTAGAAACCATAAAATTTAAATTTGTGAATGCCAAGGATCTAGTGTACATAACATGCCAAACATGGCTTTGACTTTAATTTTGATTGAAGACAGGAAAATATAGTCTAATGTGGTGAGTCGGAAGGTAAACTCTCTTCTGTGAGTCAGAGCACTTACAGGATAAGCATTTCAGAGCCTGGGAGCTTCAGGTGCTGTCCAGACCTGCATCACAAGTCACCCTTTTGTGGCTACCAGCTCCAGGGCTCTGATGAACTATAGTTTATAGGTCAAGTCCTGTCCACAGTCTTTTTTTGTATACCCTATTAACTAAGAGTGGTTTCTAAAACTTTCAAATTTTACAAAACAAAAAAGGAAGGAAAAGAAGAAGACTATGTAACAGAGACCATATATGGCCCACGAAGCTTAAAGTATTGACAGTCTGGCCTTTTATAGAAAAGTTTGCTGACCTTACTCTGGTGAATGATGTGGGTTCAACCAGAATGGAAACTTCTTCTTTTTTTTCTTTTTTTTTTGTTTTAAACTTATTTGATTTCTACGATGTACTTGCTCTCTGCTTGTGTGTGTGTGTGTTAGTCCCTCAGTCGTGTCCAACTCTTTACAATCCCATGGACTGTGGCTCACCAGGCTCCTCTGTCCATGGAATTCTCCAGGCAAGATTACTGGAGTGAGTAGTCATTCCCTTCTCTGGGGGATCTTCCCAACCCAGGGATTAAACCCACATCTCCTACATTGGCAGGCAGATTCTTTACCCTCTAAGCCACTAGGGAAGCCCTGCTCTTGGCCTACCTTGATGCAAAGGAACTTAGGTTTTTCCTGGGCACCTTTTGTTCACCCAAGGGTCTGAGAACTGTTGTAATTCAATGAAGAAGCTTTAGATTTGGAGTCAGAAGCCCTGTGTCTGAGTCTCAAGCCTGTCACTTAAAAGCCCATGTGATCTGGACATGATGATTTATTTGTCCTGGTTTCTGAAATGGTGACTACTATCTATTCTGTCTGTTGGAAGCATCAGAGTGTTTATTTTTATGGAATCACTTTGTAAATTAGTGGGTATTATACAAGAACAAAGTCTTGCAGGTAGTGGGCTAACTTACAGTGTCAGAGATCCACTGTCGGTCACCGTCCCAGTGAGAGTTCATTATCCACTGAGTGACTCATCTGTGATACAAGGACACAGCTTACATTAGGATTTTACTGTATTTGCTCCATCTCTACCCCAAAAGGCTGGAACAGTGAGTGTGGCCAGAAGAGAGGGTCCATGAGGGAATTGTCAGGCTTCTACTTGACTAGCTTTGACTAGCTTGGTCTTCAACAAATCTCCACATTTGTGTCCCCTCATGTAGAATAGGCATAATAGTCCTTCCTTCCTGGTCAAGTTCTTTGCAAAACCTGGGATAAGGAAGGAAGCTAAATGAAGGAAATGAATTATTTGTGAAACTAATGATGCCTTATCTTTGGAACTCACATTTGTTTACATTTATGTCCTATGAATAAAATCAGGACCAGAGAGAAATAGACTTTGGGAGCCACTTCAAAGAAAATAAAATAATTTCTATTCTTATTCTACAATAAATATTCTAATTTAATAAAACTTGTAACGAAAGGGATTTTGCCGAGTTTCAGCTTTATGCATTCAGAGGAAATGACTTCAAACATTCTCAATCCTGAGTAAATATTCATATTTCATTTTAGAGAGGTTGAATTTTGAATATACTAATGTAAGATTCCCCTGGGAAAGGAAGTTTGTGTAATGGAGTGTGAATTGAAATGGTTTGCCATAGATAGATGGGTATAACGTGGAGCTTAAAAGCACAGGGAATCTTTGGCAGCTATTTTTCCTTGTGAACTGAATTTGAGCTGAATCTCAAAGCCACATAAAATGGACAAATGAATTGAATGGCTTCTCTATGAATATAAGAATTAATTGAATGTAATTGAGGCTTAGTAATTAGCCACACAAATCTTTGAGGCCAAGGCTTACTAGACTCAAATTACATCTGGTCTCATCTTGTCCAATAATCTTACATCTATCTAGTTCTCCAAATAAGATATATTTAGAAATGATAATAAACAAACAAAAAAAAAATTCCAAACCTAAAATGTAAAATTTAAAACCACCACACTGGTAAAGAAAAGCAGAAAATCAGGTATATGGAGGAATGCAGAGGCTTTGACCAAAAATAATTACCAAACTCAATTTGGTAGAGATATAAATATATATTTGTATTATAATAAAATATATATTAAAACATGTAGAAAATTATGTCCTTAGTAGGTATAACTGTTTGAGGAGAGACCATGATATAAAGATTCAAACAATTTTGTTACAAGTAGAAATATGTAGTTATATGGCTAGAAAAAGTAAAGACTCAAGAAATAAGTGGTAGCGAAAAGTTCTTTAACTTTTTAAGATACTCAAATATTAAGAAAGTCTGATTATGCTTCTTTTTGTTTTTCTTTCTTCCCTTTCTAGATTTAAGGCTTATCTCCAACTTCCAGGTTTCAATACAATGAAATCTTGTGCCAACTGAGTAATATACTTGAGGATAAAAATGCATATTTTGGCAAGCCAAATGCAAATAGAGTATTTTTGTCATGCTTCAACAAATTTCTTCTAGATAGTTGTTTTATTCTCTCATATTTTCTTTTCATGGAGCTGATTTACTTAAGGGCTAAAGTCTAGGAGTTTTGAAATTCATTTCCCATAATCTATGCTGGAATGCATTTTATTCTCTTAAGACCTCGTCCAACAAATTCAACATGTGTCAAAAGAATTTGGATTGTTGATTATCTAAACATCAGAAATTCAGTAGACAGCAGAGAAACAACTGCACCTTGCCTTTGACAGGCACAGGCGGCAAGGGCTAACTACTGCTCTTATCTCATGGAGCTTAGAGTCTGGCGGCAGAGACAGAGAAGACGCAAACAAATATAAAATTGTAATCATGCTAAGTTCTTCAAATGAGAGTTACATTCTACCTTAAGCTTGTCTCCTTTGAGCATCCATCCTCAACCAGGCCACCAAGGAAGGCTTCCTCTAAGGAAGTAACGATGGAGCAGAGATTAAATAGTAGTTGCTAAGAAGAGGGAGAGTGCCATGTGTCACTCCTAACTTTTATTTTGTTGCCGTGGGTTAAGAACCCTTGGTTCATTGCCCCATTCCACCTTCAAATTCAGCAGCGTTGTATCGTCAAACAATTCTGACTCTGACCCTTGACTCTCCTACCTCCCTCTTTCACTTACAAAAGACCCTTGTGGATTACATTGGTCCCACTTGGACAATCCAGGACCATGTCAAGGTCAGCTGATTAGCAACCTTAATTCCATCTGCAGTCTTACTTTCCCCCTTACCATATAAATAACATATTCACAAGTTCTGGAGCTTAGGATGTGGACATCTCTGGGGGACTGTTATCTGTCTATTCAAATATTTCATGGAGTTACTTTCAGAGTTCAGTGAGTGAACTCACTGAAAAGGATCTATAATGTACCCAGAACTTAGAAAGACCTAAGTTTTAACTATTATGATTTCTTCCATTGTCTGGTTGAAACTAAGAGAGGCTCACAAATTTAATATACTTTAAAGAGTTATTTTAGGAAAAAGAATTGAACTGCTAAAAGGAAACTTAATTTGTTCTTCATAGAATGTGGAGAAATGGAAATTCAAAGTTAGCTTATTTACAGGAGCACTGTAATACTTACTGAATAGATTATTCAAAGAACACCTACGCTTATTAGAGATTCTCTTCTGTGTTATCCATCAGTTGCCACTTTTCTGAAATTTAACTTTTAATTTCTTTTTGTTTTCCCTTTATCATTTATGAAGGAATACTGCATGTTCCGAGTTCTCCAAATTATGCCAAAGATAGAAATGATAAGGAACAAAGAAAAAACATACAAAATCTTTTAAAAAAAAAAAAAAGTCTAGAATTTAAAACCACCACAATAATAAAAAAAAAAAAGTAGAAAATCATGTGAGAGAGAGAAAAAGATAATACTTTTAGGTTCAATAAGGACAATTGAAGTTATTAGCTTACAGATAAAGAATAAATTGTATTTTGCCATTTTAAAGCTATTTCAGTGTTTTTTGATGTGAGCAGATTTTTAAATTACAGCAGATCTATAACCATTAAGAAACTTAAGGATTCTGGCAATCCAGTGGTTAGGACTCTGCTTTTACTGCCCAGTGCCAAGAACTCAGGTTCAGTCCCTGGTAGAGGAGCTAAGATCCTGCAGTCCACAAGGCCAAAAAGAAGAAAAGAAATTTAAAAATTTGAAACTATGGAATCTAGATTCTTCTACAAGTTGTTACTCAGTTAAAGGTTTGATGAACGAATGTAAGTTATATCTTACAGGTCAGAAAATTTATAAAAGGAAATCTGTGCTGGGGGGGGGGGGATGACATGGGTTCATTTGGGAAATTACCAGCATCCATGCCATTTATTGGTCCTTTATGTTATCAAAGGTCTTCTTGGCTTTCCTGCACTTTAGGAGAACAGACTGAATGAATATCCCACAAAATAACTTCAAATTCTGTTTTATGAGTCAGAGAAAGTAAAGATGGAAATTGTACCCACAAAATAATAGCTCTTTAGTGAGCTCTTCCAGATATTTATCAAGCACTTTGCTAACAACTTTGCAGTTATCTTTTCTTGTTGCCACAACAACCCACTGGAGGATATTATTTTTATTCCCATATCATTGAGGAAGAAACTAAAGCACACAGAGTAGCTCTGCCCAATTCAAATGCAATGTGAACCACATAATTTTAAATTTTCTAGGAGCCATATCTTAAAAAGTAAAAAAGATGAAATTAATAATACATTTTATTGAACCCAGTATATCCAAACTCTGGTTATTCTGACATATAATCAATATACAATTATTAATGAGATATTTTGCATTCTTTTTTCTTAAGTTTTCAAAATCTGGTATGTATTTATACATATCACACATTTCAATTGGAATGCTAAATATTTATCACAAGTACTTGTGCAGTATTCAGGTTACATAAAATTTACAGTTGAAAGAGTAAATTCACATAGCCAAGTTGTTTCAAAATTAAACTTTTCCAGTAATTGGATAGAGTAGAGTTTGTAAAGATAAGCCAAAATTAATGAAGATGAAGTAAAACTAAAAATTCAGTTCCTCAGTCACACTGCTGCTGCTGCTGCTGCTGCTGCTGCTAAGTCACTTCAGTCGTGTCCAACTCTGTGTGACCCCATAGACGGCAGCCCACCAGGCTCCCCCGTCCCTGGGATTCTCCAGGCAAGAACACTGGAGTGGGTTGCCATTTCCTTCCCCAATGTGTGAAAGTGAAAAGTGAAAGTAAAGTCGCTCAGTCATGTCTGACCCTTAGCGACCCCACGGACTGCAGCCTACCAGGCTCCTCCATCCATGGGGTTTTCTAGGCAAGAGTACTGGAGTGGCTTGCCATTGCCTTCTCCGTCAGTCACACTAACACATCTCAATACCCACATATGACTAGTGGCTGCTGCAGTGAACTGTGCAAGTATAGTGCTTACTGAACTTGCCCTCGATCACCCTTTGGTAGGAACCTGAGCTGGGATTTGAACCTGGGGCTATTGCTTGTAGCCACAGTGCCACATTGCCTCTGCCTCGAAAGGCCAGGGAGTGGTGAGCAGCACCAGCCTCTGCCCACCTTTACCAGTGCATTCTCTATTGCCTTGCCATGGACCTTTGTTTCTCTGATTTAAATAAAACTAAGCAACCTAGATAGTATATTAAAAAGCAGAGACATTACTTTGCCAACCAAGGTCCATCTAGTCAAGGCTATGGTTTTTCCAGTGGCCATGTATGGATGTGAGAGTTGGACTGTGAAGAAAGCTGATCGCCGAAGAATTGATGCTTTTGAACTGTGGTGCTGGAGAAGACTCTTGAGAGTCCCTTGGACTGCAAGGAGATCCAGCCAGTCCATTCTAAAGGAGATCAATCCTGAGTGTTCATTGCAAGGACTGATGCTAAAGCTGAAACTGCAATACTTTGGCCACCTCATGCCATGAGTTGACTCACTGGAAAAGACTCTGATGCTGGGAAAGGTTGGGAGCGGGAGGAGAAGGGGACGACCGAGAATGAGATGGCTGGATGGCATCACCGACTCGATGGAGGTGAGCTTGGGTGAACTCCGGGAGTTGGTGATGGACAGGGAGGCCTGGCGTGCTGTGATTCAGGGGGTCGCAAAGAGTCAGACACGACTGAGTGACTGAACTGAACTGAACTGAACTGAAGCAACAAAAAATAAAACATTTACTTTTTTTAAAGCATATAGGGAGTGGGCAGGGGAGGTGTATCTATTAATATGAAGATTTGGGGTGAATTAAAAATTTGTCTTTTTTCACCTGTCCCTAGTAAATTTTTCTAAGGTATATAAATATCCTTATCAAGTTGGCAAATGAGTCAAATATATATTTTTTAATTGATTAATTAGTTAATTAATTACAAACGGACAAGCAACCCAGGCTAGAGATGGAGTCAGGGACAACCCCAGTGTGGCTCTTATCGAACATGCAGACTACCACTTTCCCTGCAACCTAGAGCCACCACCTCCCCAACCTCCCACCCCCACTTTCCATATCACCAACTTCCCTCACTCCATCTTCCTATCATCTCTGGCTCTCAAGCAGCCATGCCCACCCCACCAACTCCACCCACATTTTCTTCACTCCTGCAGCCTGGTCACGCCCGCTTTCCCAACTGCACCCTCCTGCCTTCTGTCTCTATTGATTCAGGTATCTGCCATGGCATTCCTTTGCTGTGTCCAGTATGGCAAGCTGCTTGGGAATTTTCTTTAAAATTCAGAGTTTTCCATGTAGATTGTATATAATAATAACATGGTATGCACTGGGAATAATAGAATCCAGTTGCTTCATTTGTAGGGTAAAAACCAGAGCCTTATCTGTGGCTTTCATAAGGGTTGGTGACAGAACAAGGACCTTTGCCCAGATCTCAAAGTGATGAAACCTTCACTCTTTTAAATCCCACACTCTTCCTTTCTTAATCCAAAGATAATGGGCCAGAGTGTGTGCACAATTTTAGGTAAAACCACATAATTCCTAACTGCAAAATAGTAATGACATCAGTAGCAGAGCAAATTGTATCCGGTCTCTGATTATTTTAGAAGAATAAATTTATATGGAGTTGAAACTTAATTTTGTCATTTAGTAAATAAGGACTCTTACTCCATACTATTCTCTTGAGTTTCAGTTCAGTCGCTCAGTCGTGTCTGACCCTTTGCGACCCCATGAATTGCAGCATGCCAGGCTTTCCTGTCCATCACCAGATCCTGGAGCTTGCTCAAACTCATGTCCATTGAGTCAGTGATGCCATCCAGCCATCTCATTCTCTATTGTCCCCCTCTTTTCCTGCCTTCAATCTTTCCCAGCATCAGGGTCTTTTCCAGTGAGTCAGTTCTTCACATCAGGTGGCCAAAGTATTGGAGTTTCACCTTCTGCATCAGTCCTTCCAATGAATATTCAGGGTTGATTTCCTTTAGGATTGACTGGTTTGATTTCCTTGCAGTCCAAGACACTCTGAAGAGTCTTCTTCAACATAACAGTTCAAAAGCATCAATTCTTCGGTGGTCAGCTTTCTTTACAGTCCAACCCTCACATCCATACATGACTACTGGAAAAACCAAAGCTTTGACTAGATGGACATTTGTTGGCAAAGTAATGTCTCTGCTTTTTAATATGCTGTCTAGGTTGGTCATAGATTTCTTCCAAGGAGCAAGTGTCTTTTAATTTCATGGCTGCAGTCACCATCTACAGTGATTTTGGAGCCAAAAAATAAAGTCTCTAACTGTTTCCATTGTTATCCCATCTATTTGCCATGAAGTGATGAGATAGGATGTCATGATCTTAATTTTTCAAATGTTGAGTTTTAAGCCAACTTTTTCACTCTCCTCTTTCTCTTTAATCAAGAGGCTCTTTAGTTCTTCTTCACTTTCTGCCATAAGGGTGGTGTCATCTCTGTATTTGAGGTTATTGATATTTCTCTTGGCAGTCTTGATTTCAGCTTGTGCTTCATCCAGCCTGGCTTTTCACATGATGTACTCTGCATATAAGTTAAATAAGCAGGATGACAGTATACAGCTTTGACGTACTCCTTTCCCAATATGAACCAGTCCGTTGTTCCATGTACAGTAATAACTGTTGCTTCTTGACCTGCATACCGATTTCTCAGGAGGCAGGTAAGATGGTCTGGTATTCCCATCTCTTGAAAAATTTTGCAGTTTGTTGTGATCCACACAGTCAAAGGTTTTGGTGTAGTCAGTAAAGCAGAAGTAGATGTTTTTCTGGAACTCTCTTGCTTTTTCTACGATCCAACAGATCTTGGCAATTTGACCTCTTGAATTTACCTGAAGGATTAAATACTAAGAAAATGAGTTCTGGTTAATCTGCAGAATAAACCTATATCCTGGGTGTCTTGGTAGTCCCAGAGCAGGAAGAGCAAAGGAAAAAAAAAAGATAAATCACTTTCTCGTAATCCCTTCAGATTGAACAGTTTACATAGTTCTACTTTGAGAACAGAAGTGTATCTGTTACCTTCCAGAACTCTGAACCACAAAATACTGTGCTGTACCAGAAAGACAAATATGTAATGACAAAACAAGGATTTGATGTCAGACCTGTGCCATTTTAAAAATGCGGGACTATAGGAGAATTCCTTGCATTCTTTGAATTTCAGTGTCCCAATCTGCAGCATGGCAGTGGGTCTTCACGGTGCTGTTGACCATCTAAATGGAAACTGAGGAAAATCACTTAGCACAGTGCTTCCATTCCTGAGGAAAATGTACCTCTTTTTCATCAGTGAAGTGAGGAAAATATCCAGTGTGTACCTGCATCATAATTAAAATAATAACTTTTGTAAGTGAAGTGTAATAACTTCTGTAAGTGAAAATTAACACTATTTTGTGTTAATTCCAAAGGAGACATTTTGGTATGTTTGACTGTTCTTCACTTTTCCAGATAAGGAAATTGAAATGCTAAAAGAGACAGCGAGTAAACAAGGGGACTCAGTGAAAAAGCCAGTGAACCAAATGACATACCCCCAACAAAAGCCCTTGGAAGAAATAAGTGGACCAAAAGCTAGAGATCAAGATTAAGGACAAAGAGATGTAGGCAGGGAAGAGGCTCACTGAACAGGGAAAGAAATGAAGTATAAAATGCCTTTACCTCTCTCAAATCCAAGTGGTATGAGGTTGTTAAAGGGTCCTGTTGTAAGGCTTGCTTAAAGCCAGTCTGCTTTTGTGCCACTGTCAAACTATGGACATTTCAATCAGTGTCATTCTTCTACTCTTTTTTTTTCTTTTTTTCCCATGAAGATATTTGTTCTTTCGTAATGGCTACCATACTTTGTCCTATTTTTACCCATGCTGTTGAAAAAGAATGCTGATGGGTTTTCAGTTAAAGATTGTATTAGTATATCCCTCTTATTTACTTAGTTTTGAAAGTTGAGTGGAGCATGGCAGATCTGTAACTGATGAAATTGGGGTGGAATCACATTTTCAGGGTCTGATTAGAGGATTTTGTTTTGATTGACAGTCAAGTGAGCCAATGAGCACTTCTGGAAATGTCATCTTAATGAATATCCCTGTCATGCAAGAAAGGGTGTCACTTCAGTCCTGTCCGACTCTTTGCAGCCCTATGGACTGTAGCCTGCCAGCCCCCTCTGTCTGTGGGATTCTCCGGCAAGAATACTGGAGTGCGTTGCCGTGCCCTTGTCCAAGGGATCCTCCCAATCCAGGGATCCAACCAGTGTCTCTTATGTCTCCTGCATTGGCAAGTGGCTTCTTTACCACTAGTGCCAGCTGGAAAGCCCAGCCCTGTAGTAGTCATTTGCAGAAATGTGAAGAATAAAGAGACGCTCTTCTTTAAATACATCCCTTTTTTCCACAGCTGAAATGAAAAGAAATTATGAATTGTAGCTGAGTTTGTCACAAAGCGGTAAGCACCATTGGAATCACCTAAGTTCTCCTTCAGATTATTTTTAAATCTGCCATAGAGACAGTGTATTTCACTGAAGATGTGTTAAGGTCATTGAGGATCATCAGTACTGTAGATTACTTCTTTAAAGAGCGAGATTGAAAAGAGAAACAGGATTGTGAAGTTATAGTATTACTAAGTAGGGCTTCTGTGGTGGCTCAGGGGTAAAGAATTCAGTTGCCAGAGCAGGAGATGTGGATTCGATCCCTGGGTTAAGAAGATTCCCTGGAGAAGGAAATGGCAACCCACTCCAATATTCTTGCCTGAGAAATCCCACGGACAGGAGCCTGGCCGGGCTACAGTCCATGGGGTTGCAAAGAGTCGAACTCGACTTAGTTACTAAACAACAACAACAGTACTACTAAGTAAATTCTAGAGTATTGTAGAAGCCTCAGTTAGGGAAGACAGCTACTTCTTCAAACAGCTGCACATTGTTAAAACTCCCTTGGCAGAAGCAGAGAGCCCAGGCTCAAACTGAGACCACAGAGAAGTAAATGAATTGTAGCCGAACAGCTTTGCCCTGGTGTTCTACAGAAGACACTGTGCTTCTCTGAAGCTTTACTGCCTGGACTTGGCAAACCCTACTTTCATTTTACCGCTCCAACTTTCTGCCTCTTTTTAATTGTAGTTTGTACCAGTAGATCTGTGTGCTTGTGTGTGTCTATGGCTCTGTTTTGCAGTCAAAGAAACTTCCCAACACTGTGTTGTCTTTAAACATTCAGCGTCATTATACCCATATATGCACAGTTAATTTACATGTCTGAATCCATGTAGCTATACAGCCAGATATGGATAGTATGTCAGTTAACTAGTAGCCAGAGTTTTAAATGGAGCCTGGTGGGTCTGGAAAATGAAATCTACTTCCTTATTTAGCCATTTGAGACTGGATCTGTTATTTCAGAACCTTGTGATGACAAAGCCAATGACAATAAAATTTTTGAGATAGAAATCTTAGCCAATATTCTCCTCACCGACTCAATGGACATGAGTTTGAGCAAACTCCAGGGGATGGTGAAGGACAGGGAAGCCTGGTCGGCTGCAATCCACGGGGTCACTAAAATAAACAACTGAGCAACTGAACAGCAAAATTCTCATTTCATCTCTTACAATATAGCAATAAGTGTTGCTTTATCACTATTTTACGAAGAATACCAAAAATGCAATAGCAAATGGTTGTGTCAGTCCCAAACAGATTAAAAGAAGTAACATGCTGAAGACCTCATAAGGAAGTGGAAAATTGAGACTAGGGGCTGATCGGCTGTAGGAGAATATAGCGTAGACCCAGACCGCATACCTTCCAAAGCTCAGCCATTTCTGGCAGAGAAGGGCTTACTGAGCCCCAGTACTTGCCCTGACTTGGATTATTTTGTGCTTAGACTTTGTGGTTTAACGAATCAAGAGTTTAAACTATTCTTAGTTCCTGGAGGTTATTTTCTGATGCTCGTCTTTAAATACCACATGGGAATAATTGTAGTCAGTGAAACTAGACATACCATTTTCTGTTAGCTTTATCCTTGCCATTTTTGTTTCTCACATGCTCGATTTCCCAGCCAGTGCTCCCTTTTATGTGCCTGATCATGGCCATAATTTAACATCATTTTATTTTCCTGGTGGTTATCTGTCTCCACGTTGAAAGGTGCAGACTTCCATGAACCCATTGAAATTCAGTTAGTGATTTCTCTGTAGGTGTTTCCTCAAAATAATGACTAGAAAGCTCCAGTTGCAGAAGGGTAAAAGTCAAGGCAGAATAAAGTCTATCATTTTTTTCTCTTTTATATTTTTTAATTTCCTATAAATAAGTATATACCATGTGAGCAAGGTAAATCATGTATATCTGTATAGAATGAAACAGTGAAAATACTTGAGGGATCTTACTCAAACCTCTTGCTCACATTTCTGCATTTCTCTCATGCCCCTACAAATAATCATCATTGTTAATAACATCTACATACATGTAGTTTTCTTTTTTTTGCAAAATTAATAAGACTTTTAGTATGTGGTACACCAAGAGATCTTTTCAGTCACAAAGGTAAGCATGATTATGACCCAGAACATGAGGACACAGAGTCAGTTTTTGGTCTAATTTCTCATTGCAGTTTGGCCAGGGGGCCTGTGATAGTCACTGATATAACTTACTTTCTGTCATTTACCAGCAGTAAGTATGCATGTGTGCTCAGTCATGTCCAGCTTGTTGTGACCCCATGGACTAGCCTGCTAGCTTCCTCAGTCCATGGGATTTTTTTCAGGCAAGAATACTGGAATGGGTTGCCATACCCTACTGCAGGGGATCTTCCCGACCCAGGGATCAAACCCATGTCTCCTGCATCTCCTGCATTGGCAGGTGGATTCTTTGTCATTGAGCCACCCGGGAAGCCTCACTTTCATAGCCACCTAATTAAATGACAATTTTGGATACTTGATTATAAAATAACGCTTTAGGTATATCCTACCCATTGCCAAACCACTGGGCAAACCCTGAAATTTTCACTTATTATGTAGTTCTTCATATTAGATAAAGACTAACAGATAAATGGAACTTTATCTGTTTGATCCTGGCATATTCTGTGCCCAATGAGTGGGGTCATTTCATCAGCTTTTACTATTTGTAGCATCTACAATATTTTGGACCTAAGTGATCTGTGTATAAGTCCTGCCTCTTTCATTTTAAATGTGGTTAAATGTGAGCCTCTATGTGAAGGAAATGGCAACCCACTCCAGTGTTCTTGCCTGGAGAATCCCAGGGACAGGGGAGCCTGGTGGGCTGCTGTCTATGGGGTTGCACAGATTCGGACACAACTGAAGTGACTTAGCAGCTTAGCAGCAGCATGTTTTTATCTGAGTATCTGCTTAGGGTAAAATATTTAACTTTCTAAGCATGTGCTACTTGGCATTAAAGAGTTCAATCTATGTTGTTCATAGCCTTAATACAATATAGTTGGCCATAAACCTGACAAAATAGTAAGGTCCATTTCCAAAGAAACTTGCTACATAGGCCATTATAATCTTTGTGACACTTAGCATTTTTCTGCAACTTTAGAATGAAAGTCATTCTGCTTTGTCTCGGGAGCACTGTGTGATACCTACATATAATCAATTTCACAATTCACCTGTAAGAGGCGGTAGTCTTACTGACTTCCAAAAGGAGGAAAGAAACACTTAAGACTTTTAGAAATTAGAAGCACATATTTCCTTTTTGTTGCCCTGGGAATTACCTTCAGGAACTTACAAGTGCAGAAAAGTAGAAACTCAGAAAGTCAGACTTATGTAAATCTTAATAGACTTTGTGGTAATTTTATGTATTCAGAATAGCCCCTGGATGGACCTAGAGGTTATCATACTGATTGAAGTAAGTCAGACAGAGAAAGACAAATATCATATGGTATTTCTTATATGTTGAATCAGGCTCCCTGGTGGCTCAGATGGTAAACATGTGTAACATCATTTTACTACAAGGAGGCCATGATTTTTAGAGTGGTTTATGTTATATCCTCGGAGAAGGCACTGGCAAGCCACTCCAGTACTCTTGCCTAGAAAATCCCATGGATGGAGGAGCCTGGTAGGCTGAGTCCATGGGGTCACTCAGTCGGACACGACTGAGAGACCTCACTTTCACTTTTCACTTTCACGCATTGGAGAAGGAAATGGCAACCCACTCCAGTGTTCTTGCCTGGAGAATCCCAGGGACAGGGGAACCTGGTAGGCTGCCGTCTTTGGGGTCGCACAGAGTCGGACACGACTGAAGTGACTTAGCAGCAGCAGCAGCAGCATGTTATATCCTAAAGGAGATCAGTCCTGGGTGTTCATTGGAAGGACTGATGTTGAAGCTGAAACTTCAATACTTTGGCCACCTGATACAAAGAGCTGACTCATTGGAAAAGACCCTGATGCTGGGAAAGATTGAGGGCAGGAGGAGAAGGGGACGATAGAAGATGAATGGTTGGATGGCATCACCAACTCAATGGACATGGTTTTGGGTGGACTCAGGGAGTTGGTGATGGACAGGGAGGCCTGGTGTGCTGAGGTTCATGTGGTCACAAAGAGTCAGACACAACTGAGCGACTGAACGGAGCTAAACTATGTTATATCTTAATACAAAGAAGCCTCGCTTCTTATCAAATAGAATTCTCTTTCTCTCTCTCTCTTTTTGCCACAGGGCTTGTGGGATTTAGTTCCCCAACCAGAGTTTGAACCTGGACCCTTGATAGTGAAAGCACAAAGTTCTAACCACTGGAAAACCAAGGATATCCCCAGGGTTCTCTTTCTAAAATGAGCATGAGGTACAGAGATAGGGCCATGACTGGGGCAACATCCATATATATTCCTCTAGCAGCCCACCTAATTTTTTGGTATTAAGAATAGGCAGCCCCTTCAGAAATGTCTTTTGAAAGAATTTGGAGGGAAAGAGTGGATGGTTTATAAGCTGAGCACTTTGTTTGCCAAATATCTGAAGGCGTCAGTGAGTCTGTTGTGCCCACTTGCATTTTTTCAGGATAATGTTAATCAATTAGCTCAATTCTGCTATAGATAGTAAGTAATTACATTCCCTGGGAACCACAGTGGCATGATTAATAATACATTCTAATTTCCAAAAGTAGCATTTCACTCAGCATTTAAATGTGGCTCTTTGAAAAGTAAGCTTTCTTGTATATAAGAAATATGGGTAGAGTGAAATTTACTTTTTTGAAAATAATCCTGTGAAAATGAAAATATTATAAAGTTTTCCGTGAGGACTTCTGGCCCCTCCTGTGTAAGTGAGTACAATTTAAAATGCTTCTTTAAGCATTTTCAAATAAATTCTTAAGAAATAATGCTGTAGGCTTCAGAGTTAAGTATACTACATGGGAGTTTTAGGGAAGCCATGTAAATTCTTAAGAATCATGGAGCACCTGCTAAATTACAGTTCTGAGACTAAGATCTCTCTAGGGTAAAAAGGTAATTAAGCCACTGGCTCTGTATCTGAGAAGATACCACAGCAAGAGGGCCTTTGGCCTGTGCTAAATAAGTAAATACAATCTAAAGAGAAATAAGGTAATTACCACGAGAGAAACACAAAGAAACTGCCATGAGGTTTCAACGGAGGGATGAAGAAGGCAGGAATCCATCCTAGAAGAGCTAGATTGTGGACTGTATAAAGCAGAGGTCCCCAACCTTTTTGGCAGAGACCAGTTTCGTAGAAGACAGTTGTTCCACCAACTAGAGCGATACGAGCAATAGGGAGCAGCTGTAAATACAGATGAAGCTTTGCTCACTCATCCACTGTTCACCTCCTCTGTGCAGCCTGGTTCCTAACAGGCCATGGACTGGTACTGGTCCATGGGGTTGAGCACCCCTGATATATGGCATCGTATTGGGAGATGAGGACAGATAAGCAAACTACCGACCAGTCATGTCTGAACATTGACCTTGCCATCGAAGGTGCTTAACAGTGGCTGTTGTGGGACGTGCAATCAGTAAACATTTACTTAATATTTTCTACATGCCAAGCTCTGCCCCTGCCCCTACACAACATGAAATTTGGTCACTTTCAGCATTCTGACCAGATCTTCATAAACTTTGCACATACTGTGAAGTTAAAGCCCATGGCATTGAATAGGTCTATTCTTCTATGCACTTAAAAGGTTGAATGATTATATTTTGGGGAAAATATACATCACCAGATCCTCAACATAATTGTGTCTAGCGTCAACCTAATAATTATTAATATTTTTCAAGCAATTAAAATCTAATTAATAAGAGTTGTCTTCTACGAAATGAGTATCTCTTATCTGACATAGTGATGTTAACATAACCCACCAAAGAGAAGCGTTTTTGCTGTGGCCATCTACAATAGAAGTAACTTGGCGGTATAAGTGGGCAGGACAGTCCCATCTCTACCTTTGACTATTCTGCATTCTTCCTTCTCCTAGTCTTGTATTCATGAAATGTGAGTTCTTTGAACATTGCTCATCCCTTCTAAGGGAGAAGAAAAGAAGAAAAATTAATGAAGAGAAGAGAGTTCTGCTTTTTTTGGAGTGCATGTTGCTGACAGGAAAATGTAAATTTGAATTTGTTGATGATATTCAAGACCAGTAATCATATTTTCCTAGAAATATTTAAAGGCCAAGATTTAAACCTATGAAATAATAAAACCAGGTTTTATTCCTGGTCCCTTATTTTCCTGTGCTTCTTTAAGTCCTCAAGAAGGAATTAGTGGTGAATTGGATGGTGTCTATTTCAAAGAGTTTTGTTGAAAAATTAAGCTATGTTGAAGAATCATTTGTATTTAGAAAATTAAATGTTGACTGGTTATCAAACAGCTTTTAGTTTTATAGAAACTTATCATTTAAAGAGTTTTTCTAATTCACCTTAAATTCTATGGCATATTTTTTAATTTCATCCATCTAAAACAGAAAGTCTTCTAAATTTCACAAAGGAAAATTCCCACAAGAGGCTTATTAACATGCTCTAGCCCACTGCATCCTGCATTGTCATCCTTCTCCCAAATATAACATTTTAAATAAGTATTTTTAAAATATAAGATGTAGAAAATGGCTCTTTGATTTTTAGATCAAATGGTAAAAACATGATGATTTCAGACCAAATCGTCTTTATGTCTCTGCGTTCAAACAGTTGTATCTCCCACCAACACACACATCCCAGGTGCCTCCTTGCCTCCTTGAACTTTTCTGTTCTACTTTGCTCTGTTCTGCAATGGATGTGAATATTATCCCTCTGCAGTTATTTGCATATGAAACCTTGCTTCCCAGGCATGAAGAAACAAACAAGTTTTGTAATAACAAGCTCCAGATATCTTTAGAGTGAAATAGTCCTTTCCTGAATCAACCCACGTAGGAGTAACTGTACTCCTTACACGAAGGCCAACCTTATTCAATTTTATAGTAGGCAGATTAAATTCAAGCTGAGAAGTTGCTAATTGTCCATTGTTGATAATATATCAAAATGGCTTGGGGAAAATGGGCTTGAACCTGTACTGGAGAATTTTAGAAATTCATTGTAACTTTGGTTTTCTCCCTTTTCAGTCTTTCATACCATCATTGCTGTTGTGATTAAAATAAAAATTTCCTATTCTATGTTATACTAACTCCAAATTTTCAATTACTTGTCATTCATGGTTCAAGAAAAGCTGGGAGCAATGCCAGATTCCTATTAACATTCTTCCCCTTTATCATGGTTCTCTATATTTTTCTTTTCTTTTTTTTCTTGAAGAGGGCAGGATTTGGTTGACAGTCCAACTAACTACTGAAACAGTGAGGCTAAGCTAGAAGCATTTGTCATTTTATACAAAAGATGTCAGCAAAAAAAGTTTCGGCATCATATTTGGATTATACTCCTAGGACAGTTTAAAGTTGTATTGTTTAGTGTTGAGAACAGAGAGGCCAGAAAGGTACTCCACTGGAGACTGGATGGGGCAGTGAGGGGTGATTCACTACCTGATCTCAACCATCCCAGTAGGGCAGCCATGACCCTGGAGACGGTGGAATGGGTGAGAAAATGGCACTGGTGCTTTGGAGGGAGGGTTTCTGGGATAAATCCATTACTCAATAATCTCAGGCAGGAGCAATGGCAGTACAACTATGAGTGAGCGAGTACCTGGTCACTCAGTCGTGTCTGACTCTTTGTGACCCCGTGGACTGTAGCTCTCCAGGCTCCTCTGTCCATAGGATTTCCCAGGCAAGAATACTGGAGTGGGTAGCCCCTTCCTTCTCCAAGGGATCTTCCCGACCCAGGGGTTAAACCTGGGTCTCCTGCATTGTAGGATTCTTTACAGTCTGAGCCACCAGGGAAGTCTATACAACTGCATAGTTGCTAGGAAATGTGAGGTATGGCAGAATCAGCTCTTGGCCATCTTTCAAAGTGCAGGGAAAATGCAACCATAACATGTCTGTAAAGAGTACCATGAAACCATCAAATTATTCAAGACTCTGATGGTCTTTCATCATGACTTACATGATTATCAACACGAGGACCCTGTATAAAGAAGGGAGAATAGTATTCTCTTATTTTTCCAAGGATAAATGTAGAGAATAAATAAGAATATTTGTTAAGCTTTCCTAGCTATACTCTCATAATAAGATTTTGGAGCTATAAGCGTTTTCAAGATTATTTGCAATGTCTTGTCTTTATTTCATTGAATGAGGAAAATGATCAACTCAATTTCTGAGTTCTTCATCCAGATACATGATATATTCCTTAAAATGTAGGGTGAAAATAATTTTAAATTGATAGGTAAATAACTTAGTATCATGATAACCATTACTATTAAATCTTTTATCTCTCCCTCATTATTAATATTGCAGAAGAAATTGGCTACCCACTCCAGTATTCTTGCCTAGAGAATTCATGAACAGAAGAACCTGGTGGGCTATACACCCCATGGGGCCTCAAAGAGTTGGACACAACTGAGTATGTACACACATACACACATTGTTAATAGAAAATTACTGCTTGAAAGATGTTTGCTTCTTCTCTAAACAAATATTTAGTCACTTCTTAGCATTATGTTCACATCATTTACATGAAGATGTGATGAACCATGCCACACCAATTTCTCCCATGAGCTGATTCTGCCACAAAATGGTTTTTATTTGGAAAAATTACAAAAGACATTAGTGCACTATAATGCTTTCTATGGCTTAATCAGTGTCAGAAATATTCTCTTGTCCCATACACTCAAGGAGGGGGTATTCTGACAGAAATTTTAGAACCAAAACACAATTTCATTAATTCATTCAAAATATTGGGAATTCTCAGGAGTATATTAGGGATCTGAGATAGACCTGGGTTAACAACAAGTCCGACTGAGCGACTGAACTGAACTGAACTGAACTGAACAACAAGTCCATTGGCAGAAGAAATCTTGACGCTTGTCGTTTAACATACAGGGGTCAAGGAAGGCTCCAGAGATTCTAGTTACATTAGTCTCACACAAAGTCATGATCATTTTTCTAAATTTATTTTTTATTGAATTATAGTTGAATTACAATGTTGTGCTAATTACTGTTGTCCAGAAAAGCTACTTAGTTATATATATATATATATATATTCTTTTTCATTTTCATTTCCATTATGGTTTATCACAGGATATTGAATATAGTTCCACATGCTATACAGTAGGACCTTGTAGTTTATCCATTCTGTATATAATAGTTTGCATCTGCTAATCCCAAACTCCCAATCCAACCCCCTCCTACCTTCCTCCCCCTTGGCAACCAGCTATTTCTCTATTTCTCTGTTCTCAACTGTCTATTTCTCTATGCCCCTGATTCTATTTCTGTTTCATAGATAGGTTCACCACTGCCATGTTTTAGATTCCACAGGTAAGTGATATCATATAGTATTTTTCTTCCTCTTTCTGACGTATTTCACTTAGTATGACCATCTGTAGTTACATCCATGTTGCTGCAAGTGGCATTGTTTCATTTTAAACATTATGATCTTAGATGTGACTTTAAGTCAAATGTTCCAAACTCAGATGCCTACAGGCCTTGCAGAGAAAGTGAATCAGGTTAGATAAGGAGACAAACAAGAGTGGTAGGGAGCAGAACAAACTAAAGAAACTATGACTCATCTCCAGAGTATAGCCATTGCTTCACTCAGGCAGTTTTTTTCAGTGTCTGAAAGGAGGATTAGTTATAGCACAGGGAAATTGACTCAGTATTCTGTGATAGAAAAAATCTATAAAAGAATGAATACTATGTCTATATATAACTGATTCAATTTGCCGTACCCCTGAAACTAACACTAGCTTCTCTGATAGCTCAGTTGGTAAAAAATCACCCTGCAATGCAGGAGACCCCAGTTTGATTCCTGGGTCAAGAAGATCCGCTGGAGAAGGGATAGGCTACCCACACCAGTATTCTTGGGCTTCCCTTGTGGCTCAGCTGGTAAAGAATCCGTCTGCAATGTGGGAGACCTGGGTTCAATCCCTACGTTGGGAAGATCCCCTAGCGAAGGGAAAGGCTATTCACTCCCACATCCTGGCCTGGAGAATTCCATGGACCGTATAGTCCATGGTGTCGCAAAGAGTCGGAAATGACTGAGCAACATGCACTTTCACTTTCACTTTGAAACTAATGCAACATTTAGTTCAGTCCAGTCGCTCACTGAACTGAGTCGCTCAGTTGTGTCTGACTCTTTGCAACTCCATGGACTGCAGCACACCAGGCCTCCCTGTCCATCACCAATACAACATTATAAATCAACTATACTCCAGTAAATTGTTTTTTTAAAAAGCACACACATACACACACAAAAGAAGGGAGGATTAGCATGATTAGATCTTAATTTTTCAAGAGAATCAAATAACCAAAGCTTTTAATATACAATCTTCCCATTTTTAAATGCTGGCAACTAATTCAAATATTTTAAAACACTGTTGGCAGGAAAACACAATTGTGGGATGGAGTTGAGTCATAGGCTACCTGATTGTCATTCTGTTATACATTTTTGTTAGTTTCCTTTTAATTCAAGGTTTCAGCTTCAAGGAGCCAGTGAGAGCTACACTGCCTGTAATATGTTACAGTATGTTTGGCTCATAGGAATGGAAAATTATTTTGATGTTAATGTCCATGTAGGGCTAGAGATTATATTTTGACTTCAAGAAATTGTGCAGCCCAACTCCTAATTCAGAAGGATTTCCACAGATATAATTGAATAATAACAGGTCAGACTATCCTTTCTTGACTGTAAAACAATGAGAGGGGAATGTGGTAATAAATATCAGACACTTAATGTAATTTTCAGCAACATAATGCAAGTAGAAGATGTGGCGACTAATGCCACATCAAATGCAACAAATCCTTTAAAAACCTGTTTACAAACCAGACTAGGGATGTCACCCTTTACTGAAAGGAAGGGAGGAGGGCAGGGATGGAGAGAGGATTCAGATGCCCCATATTTTCACCTTAACTGGGTCATGAATTACTTTCCATACTGACTACAGGGCTTATTCAGTGCTTACTACAGAACCACGAAAATCTGTGCCTGCCTTATCCTGTTAGGCTTAGATTTCACAGAGGCCCAATAAACCCAAAGCCACGTATCTAAATAGATGTTACTTTTGGTCCAGCTTGGGGGGGCTTCCCTAGTGGCTCAGATGGTAAAGAATCTGCCTGCAATGCAGGAGACCCAGGTTTGATTCCTGGATCCAGAAGATCCCCTGGAGAAGGGAATAGCAGCCCACTCCAGTATTCTTGCCTGGAGAGTTCCATGGACAGAGGAGCCTGATGGGCTACAGTCCAGAGGGTCACAAAGACTTGGACACAACTGAGCGACTAAACAACAATAACCCAGCATCTCCCCCATTCAGACTTTCCTCCTTCCTCACGTAAACCCCTGCAATTTCCCTCTACTCTGGAAAAGAAGCTGCTGTCACCTTTCTTTCTCAAATATATTAAATTCTTTCTTACCAAATGGCTTACTACAAATGCTGGTTTCAGAGACCATTTCCTGGGCTATGTGACACAGAATAATAAGTGTAATAAGTGCACTGTAAGAAAATGCTTCTGTGCAAAAATCAGTGTGGGAAATATTGCCGAGTGCACACTCCTTGAGAGACTCACCTTGCACTTTGGAAATGTAAAGAGTTTTTCAGTGAGGAGGCTAGTATAGCTTTGTTCCACCCATTGTTTCTCAAGTTTATTTGACGTTGAATATCTCTTACCTGGAACGCTGGCCCACACATCTTGAATTTCTATAGCGCACTTTGGGAAACAGGAATTTGGACAAGGGGGATGCCATCTAAGGCTTCTGAGCTGGGGAATCATATGGTCAAACTTGGCTTTAGACAGGAAAATGGCAGCAATGAGAGGGATGATTAAGAGAACACATATAATCATTAGAGTTAATAATAGGCTGGCTATGCAGAAATCAGTGGGAAAAGAATCTGAAAAAGAATGGATATATGTATTGATATGAATATATGTGTAACTCAATCAGTTAGCCGCACACCTGAAACTAACGCAACATTGTAAATCAGCTACATTCCAATAGAAAATAATTCAATTAAAAAAGGAGAATCAGATACTCAACTTTATCACCTACATGAATGATGATGTCACTAGCGTGATGACAGTCAGCCCTGATTATTTCATTGGAAGGACTGATGCTGAAGCTGAAGCTCTGATACTTTGGCCACCTGATTCGAAGAGCCGACTCATTGGAAAAGATTCTGATGCTGGGAAAGATTGAGGGCAAGAGGAGAAGGGGGTAACAGAGAATGGCATCGCTGACTCAATGGACATGAGTTTGAGCAAAGTCAGGGAGATAGTGAAGGACAGGGAAGTCTGGCATGCTGCAGTTCATGGAGTTGCATAGAGTCGGACACAACTGAGTGACTGACCAACAACAAAGTCACATGAAATAGTATTTGGACGGAAAAGTAATAAGCTTTCGATTGGTTTTAGCACTCAAAAGAATATTTAGAGTAAAAAAATTTTTCTTTGTTTGATTTTTAGGGTTTCTAATACAAACCTCCTTTTATAGCACATGCCAGATCATCTCCTCTAAGCTCTATGAAGGCAAAAAAGTTATTTTGTTTTTCTGATTTCCCTAAATACTGAGCACAATATTGGTACCCATTTACAAAGGAAGTTAACAAATGGTGGCAAAAATTACATGGTCACAAACAGAAAACGGCTTTAGCCGAATCAAGGGGAGTAAAGAGTGAAGGTGGGATGAGCCCTGGCCCATCAGACTGAGGCAGAGCTCACCGAAGGCCTTGTAAACGCAAGAAGGAGGAGGGCCCACGTCACCGGAGCTGGAACGTGCAGGGTTCGAGGAGCCTTTGGTATAAATCACAGCTTGGTGTCATTCTTCTCAAAGTTCAGGTTCGGAGAAAAGAGTTTTCTTTTAATGCAGGTGTGGTCAGGTCACTTGTTGGACATCTCTGGCAGATGAGGGGGGAGAGGAGAAGCCCCCACAAGAAAATCAAAAAATATCAGTAAAATGAATGGGTACAAAACCAGCACCAATATTCTTTTCGATGCTCTGTTTACGAACTGTGTCAAGGACAAGGTCACCCAATGAGAAGGCACAGCTATTGACTTTTGAAGTGAAATCTAGCTGGAACCAGAGAGTGAGGCCCAGGCAGCATTTGGGGATCACCATCTGGACTCGGCGTGCAGAAAGAGGCGATCTGACTGCACATTCCTTTCTTTTCCAGTTGGTCATTGAGGTTAAAATAAAGCAGACATAAAGCTGACTTTCTCCGCCTGGTCATTAGACTACCTAAAAATGGATAATATGAATTTTATTTTAGAACATAAAGATTTCAGAGATGAAAAAGGCTGTAGGTCAAAGAGACCCAGAGAGGTTACTGCTTTGTGCAAGGTTGCTTAGACCAACTGTGAATGGACTGATTCTTCTTTTTTTTCCATTCTATCTTTTTATTTTTTATTTTTTTAACTTATTTTTTTTTAATTTATTTTATTGGAGGCCAATTACCTTACATTAATATATTGGTTGGTTTTGCCATACATTGACATGAATCCGCCCCGGGTGCACATGTGTTCTCTTTCTTGAACCCCGCTTCCACCTCCCTCTTCCCCATATCCTCCCTCCATGTCATCCCCGTGCACCAGCCCCAAGCATCCTGTATCATGCGTCAAACCTGGACTGGTCACTTATGATAATATACATGCTACAATGCCGTTCTCCCCAATCATCCCACCTTCACCCTCTCCCACAGAGTCCCAAAGACTGTTCTATATGCTAACACATATATATGGAATTTAGAAAGATGGTAACCTGAACCCTGTATACGAGACTGCAAAAGAGACATAGGCATTCTATCTTTTTAAGTTGGAGGATAATCGCATTATAATGTTGTTAGTTCCTGCTGTACAAAAGTGTGAATCAGCTATAAGTATATATATCCCCTCTTGAGTCTCCTTCCCACTTCCACCCCCATGCCACCCCTCTATGTCATCACAGAGTCCTGAGCTGACTGATTTATTGAATACAAGCCTCCCGACTGCCATCGGATACTCTTCTCACCATGAACACAGATGCATTCTGCCTAGAAGAACAAAAGAAATGACTTCTCAGTGGCACTCACTCAGTAGGTATGGGCACAGAGAGATAAGACGTGAACACAAATTCAAAACCATTTTCTGAACCAAAACCCTGAATGCCAACCAAAGCAAGAGGGAGGCCAGTTTTAAATGCTGCCAAAGAGCTTTTGAGACAATCTTGGTAACAGATCTTTCCAATCTGTGACATCCTTGCAAACAGAAGCAAAGTCGGAATAAATGTGTCCATGTCAGTGTACTTTGATACCTTGCTGTGGCCTCGGAAAGTTGTGGAAAGGAGGAGAGAGGAAAAGAAAGTGTGATGCCATTTTCTCGGTTCACAACGTCAAATGGGTAATTACACTGTTGGTATTTGCCACATGTCTGCAAGAGACCCAGCACAGCTCAGACATAAAGACAACACTATTCATTGCTCTGGGAATTTACAGTCTCGCTTAGGCAGAAAAGCAACCATGAAAAGATGAGAAAAGCTTATGATACTGGTTAAATCTTGGCTTTCTTTAAATTCCGTGGCGTTTGGGTCTTTTGTGTGGGATGAAGGAAGATGACAGAAATAGGATAATTGGAAGCTTTTGTAGTGTGCACAGTGGGGATTTAAAAATGAAATCACCAGTATTGCAAGACACAGTGAGCACAAAGAGGTCAGTTGTGGAAGGATGGTGTGTGCATGGAGTGAGGGATGTTTAGCCTACTTATATACATCTGAGCCGAGGGGGTCTCCTAGCCACTCCCTCCATTTCTGGAAGATCCTTTCCCTTTCACTGCCATGTTCAAAGCAGCTAGTGCCCAAAGCAGCTAGTGCCCTCTGGTGCCCCCACCTACCTCTCCAAGCTCAGTGAATGAACAACTGGGACATCTGTGCCCCCTCAATACACACAGCCCAGCTTACGACCACTCCTCAACACAAGCAGACTTAGAGCTAACATCTATTGGGCATTTTCTTGTATTCCAAACATTGAGCTAAACACCCTGCAAATATTCTCTTATTAGGCTTTCCAGGTGGCACTAGTGGTAAAGAATCTGTCTGCCAATGCAGGATACATAAGAGACGTGGGTTCCATCCCTGGGTCAGGAAGATCCCCTTGAGGAGGGTGTGGCAATCTGCTCCAGGATTCTTGCCTGGAGTATCCCATGGAGAGAGGTGCCTGGCGGGCTACAGTCCATGTGGTGGTAAAGAGTCAAACATGACTGAAATGACTGAGCCCACACTCACGCAGTCAATGAGGCAGGTACTGTAATTATTGCCACTTTACAGATGAATAATTCTTGTTCAGAGAGGTTGAGTAACTTGTCTGGAGTCCTCCAGCAACTAAGTGGGAAAAGCCGGAATCAAATACATGCTCACTGACTCCAGCACAGTGGCCATACACACAGTGGCGAACACCACACTCCCAGCTTTACCCTTCACACTCTTAAAATGTGTATCTTCATCTCCAGTTGGTTGGGGCTTGGCCTCGGTGACCAGCTTGCCACTTTTGATGTGTCATGTTAAATTACTGAAGATTAGAATGGCTTCAGATCTTTTCCATAAAAGTGATAGCTATACTTTATTAGGGACACCTCAGAACAGAAACAGAAACCAGATTCAGAGACTAATTCTGATAGTGTGGTTTTGAAGCATTTAGAGAATAAGAGAGGGGATTGACTTGAAGGTTAGTAGCCCCAAGGTTCTTCCAAGCAAGTGATTCTCAACTTGGCTTTCAGTTGGAGCTCTCCAAACCTAAAGAGAAACATACATCAGTCAGGAGGTCTCTGGACCTGAAGTTATTCGCTCAGTTGTGTCTGACTCTTTGCGACTCCATCTGTAGCCTGCCAGGCTCCTCTGTCCATAGAATTCTCCAGGCAGGAATACTGAAATGGGTTGCCATATCCTTCGCCAGAGGCTCTTCCCAACCCGGGGATCGAACCTGGGTCTTCTGCTTTGCAGGCGGATTCTTTACTGTCTGAGCCAGCAGGCCCTTCTGAAAGCCATCGTCAAAGCAATACTGAGGCAGAATAATGTTCATTAGGATTTGAACCAGAGCATTTCAACCAGGAGTTATTTTCCCCTCCTCCCCCACCCTACAGAGGACATATGATGATGTCTGAAGACATTGTTGGTTGACATAGTAGGGGAATGGGGGAGTTCCTGGCATCTAGTGGGTAGAGGCCAGCCAGGGATGTTATGAAACATTCTGTGGTACACAGGACAACTCCCTACAGAAAGGATAATCTGGCCCAAATTGTCACTAATGCCAAGTTGAAGAAAACTTGTTTAGACATAACTGAGAGGCCAGTATAAGCCAGGTTGCAAAAGTCCAAGCAGAGAAATGGCTGATCAAGTAAAATGGAAGGACGGATGGAGCGTGTCTAAGGCCCAGTTTTTAACAACTGGTTACACTCCAGCGTTCTCTCCTCAGTCCCCCAAATGTTTACAGTGATGGAGCTGGTTAGTTGTGCCTCCTTGAATACACCTAAGAGAAAGGGAAGATTTGATCTTGTAAACAAGACCTCAGTCTAGTTAAACAAAACAGTTGGCACTGGGAGTGGTGCCCCTCTGGATACTAGTATATGATTTTTCTAGCTAAGAAAACAATTAGGTGAACCAGCTTCTGAGTCTTTGTTTCTCCAAGCGTGGTCTGTGTAGCATCTTCAAATGAATTGTGTGGTATTTGTTAACAAAGTCAAACTCCTGGACCTCCTATACCTCAGTAGTACCCAGACCTACTGAGATCCTGGGTAAGTCTAGGAATCCACAATTTTAACAATCTTCCCTGGTAATTCTTGGGCTTCCCTGGTAGCTCAGCTAGTAAAGAATCTGCCTGCCATGAAGGAGACCCCCGTTCAATTCCTGGGTCAGGAAGATCTCCTAGAGTAAGGAATAGGCTACCCACTCCAGTATTCTTGGGCTTCCCTGGTGGCTCAGACAGTAAAGAATCCGCGTGCAATGTGGGAGACTTGGGTTTGACCCCTGGGTTGGGAAGATCCCCTGGAGGAGGGCATGGCAACACACTCCAGCATTCTTGCCTGGAGAATCTCCATGGACAGAGGAGTCTGGCAGGCTATAATCCATGGAGTCGCAGAGAGTCGGACATGACTAAACGACTAAGCACATCACAGCACGGGTGATTCTTGCACACACTGGAAAACACCTGCTCTGGGGGTTCTTATAAAGGTGGCTTTCAAAGTCCTACCATGGTTCAGGCCTGGACTCAGGTCTCTGTGCCTGTATAAAGTCCCCTCATGTTCTTTACTCATAGTCTTCACTTGACAGTTTCTGCCTTTTTATATTTCTGTAGTTGTTTTGTGTGTACCTCAGTTCCCCCATCTGGACTATAGGTGGGCGCTCTGACTTAATCCCTTCTATCACAGATACCCGGCACAGAACCAGGGGGAAATGACTGACATAGAATCAGAGCCTTTCCAGATGTGTACTTTTTCTTATAAACCGGATTCAACACACACTAGTGCCCTGTTCAAGCCGTACAATCTTCATTTTCCTGTTGTCCTCTTCTGTCCACTTAGAGAGGTGCAGAACAGAGAGTGAAAAGTCAATTTGTCCTCGGATTGATGAGCTATTATATGTCCAAAGGTCAACAATTCACTCTAGTGTGCACAGCTAAATAAAATCCAACAGTTAATTCTGTGCAAATCACAAAGAAGCTGGCTTAGTGGTAAAGTTCACCTGCCAATGCAGGAGACTTGGGTTCGATCCCTGATCTGGGAAGATCCCACATCCCATGGAACAACTAAGCCCTTACACCCCGACTATTGAGCCTGTGCTTTAGAGCCCAGGAAATGCAACTACTGAGCTCATGTGCTACAACTACCCTAGCCCATGTGCCCAAGAGCCTGTGCTCCTCAGCAAGAGACCGCCATGAGAAGCACCCACACTGCAACTAGAGAAAAGCCCGAGCAGCAACAAAGACCCTGTGCAGCCAAAAATAAATAATAAAAAAATTAAATTAAATTTAAAACATTAAAAAAAAAGCAAAGAAACTCTTGATTGGAAAGCCAAGAACCTTCCATTAGTCTCCAATTTCTACAATGCAAGGCATTAAACGAGGGCTTCCCAGGTGGCACAGTGGTCAAGAATCTTGCTGCCAATGCAAGAGACGCGGGGTTTGATCCCTGAGTCAGGCAGATCCCCAGGAGGGGGAAATGGCAATCAACTCCAGTATTCTTGCCTGGAGAATTCCATGGACAGAGGATCCTGGCAGGCTACAATTCATGGGGTCACAAAGAGTCAGACACAACTGAGTTGTTGTAGCCACGCATTCCGGGAAACAAACTCACTCAGAAGGACAATGCAGATAGTGGAGTGCAGTTTATTACACCGGTGGGCCCAAGGCAGAGTCTCCTCTTAGCCAAGGACGCTGACCAGCATTTGTGAAAATCTTTTATACCCCATATGTACGTGTCTGAACCCACCACTCAAAATTCCGTGAGACTTACATAAACCAAGGAAAATACAATCCCAATAACCTCATCATTCACGTGCTATGTGCTCATGTGCTCAAACAGTCAAACAATTAGCCAATAATCAATAAACCCGAGATTACACTCCAATAGATACTGAAAAATTTACAGCCTGTCTGGAGGAAGGGGTGATTAGTGTATGTTTTCTCTTAGGCGATGAGTAACCTAGACACGACTGAGCGACTTCACTTTCACACATTGGAGAAGGAAATGGCAACCCACTCCAGTGTTCTTGCCTGGAGAATCCCAGGGACGGCGGAGTCTGGTCGGCTGCCGTCTATGGGGTCGCACAGAGTCGGGCACGACTGAAGCGACTTAGCAGCAGCAGCAGCAACCTAGATATGATCTTCAAGGGTCCCCTGTCTGGAGGGGGTCTTATCCTTCTGTTGTCATTTTCATAGGCACTAAACACAGAGTTCACTGGAAAGGTGGCAGACTGTGATCAGCATGAACAGGCCTCAGATGGGGTCCAGGCCCTATGAATTCCTTCTTCAGAGTGACTGAGTACACGCACAAGGCATTAAACACTTGAAGTATCACATTAGCTTCGTCTCTCCTCCTGATAGAGGCCTTAAAAAGACTGAAAGCGTTATGACACCATTAAAGAAATGGTTTGTGGGGCCGAGAGACTGCAGAAATTGCAGCCCAACTATCAACTCCACAAGCACACACTCCTTGGTCTGAATGGTTGGCCACTTCCATGCTCAGGGTGTGGCACGTACATGGCAATTAGTTGCTTTTTCAGAATTGCTTCGGTAAGAGTACTTCATTGCTCTCCCTTTGTAAAGACACATCCATTTGCAGTTAAAAAAAGAAAGACGATCACAACACTGAAACATTTGTAAAACTGATGCTGTATGGGCTTCCCTGGTAGCTCAGACAGTAAAGAATCTGCCTGCAATTCAGGAGACCTGAGTTCAATCTCTGGATCAGGAGGATCCCCTAGAATAGAAAAATTAACCAGCTTTTGCATGGGAGCTTTGAAGAGCCAAAAGACCTAGGCTCTTTCATAAAACACATGATTTTTGAGGCAATTATTAAACATTGAGTGACATTCTTAGTGAAAGCAAGGTAATTAGCAATTGGAAAGACCGCAAGAGGGCAATTTGGGTGCTTGTTTTATTTTAAAAGAAACAACTCAGGTCTCTAGTTGACTTTGCCAGCAGTGGGAGATTGGGGTGGGATCCAGCCAGCCAGCAGAAAGATGCATATGTCTTCAGGGGAAAATTACTGTCAGGCAGTAGTCCCTAGCAGATCAATGATAATAACATTGATTCGGACCCTAGACTCCATTTGTGTGCCTTCCTCTGATCACTTACGAGAGAAATTGTCTGTCTGGACCCAGAATGCCTTTCTGTCTTCTTTAAAAGACAGAGGAAGAGTCCAGGGAAGATAAGTTGCTTGGGAACTGATAATGTTTTTAATGGGAAAAGAATACTATATTCTAGGTGAAGAATTAGCTGCATGACTTTTAAAATAACTTGCCAGAGAACATTAACAATCCAGGCTGTATCATTCACATGAAATATAAGCTTAGAAAATCATACAGTAGCTTTGGTGTGTTTGTTGTTGTTACTGTCATGTTGTTAGGCTCTAGCTCTGAGTTTGGTGGTGTGGGGGTGTGAGTTAAAATGTAGTCTCTGTAAGTAATCTCCCTGATGAATCAGCTGGTAAAGAATCCACCTACAATGCTGGAGACACAGGTTGGATCCCTGGGTTGGGAAGAAGGAATAAGTTTCCTCCCTATAGGAGGAAATAGCAGCACACCCCAATATTCTTACCTGGAGAATCCCATGGGCAGAGGACCATGGCAGATTACAGTCCAAGGGGTCGCAAAGAGTCACTCAAAGAAACACGACTGCAGTGACTTAGCAGCAGCAGCTAGCTTACACGTACACTCCATAAGCAGACATTCTTGCTTCTTAGGGATTTCCCGTTCTTCCTCAGACCAAACTGAAACTGACTTCTTAAGAGTGGCTGGATGCCTTTAGCAAAGACAGAAAAAACATCAACATGGGTGATGAGTACCTATATGTGCGTGCGTACTAAGTCGCTTCAGTTGTGTCTGACTCTTTGCGACCCCATGGACCGTAACCCTCCAGGCTCCTTTGTCCATGGGATTCTCCAGGCAAGGCTACTGGAGTGGGTTGCCATTCCCTCCTCCAGGGGATCTTCCTGACTCAGGGACGGAGCCCACGTCTCTTGTGCCTCCTGCACTGGGACGTGGGGTTCTTTACAACTAGCGCCACCTGGGAAGTCCAAGTACCTATAGACCCATCAGGAAATTGAGAGAGAGGGTAAAATTAAAATCAGTTTTCCTCATTTCCTCATTTAATGACTTACCAGTAAGTCATTAAATGCTTACTGGTAAGATATGTGAGTATCTACAGGCCATAATATTTTTCCTGGTGGATGGCTGTGGCCAGTGATAAAGTCCACAATGGAAAAGAAAAAACTAAAACCCTTTCTCTGGTTGCTATTAGATTCTAAGATGGGCTCACCAAACTGAATAAAATGAGTTCCTTACCTGCCTTGTCACCATCAAATCCTAAATGAAAATTCTTAACTCCTGAGGTCTTCTTAAGTTCAGTAATATAAACAAATATCATTACAGTTTAATACATGTTAGAAGGGCCATGAATAACTTACTTTAATACAACAAAGAACGTTTATGCTTTGCACACAGACACACAACAAACACACACACCTGTCACATACTCAGCTTACATCATACATGCACACACACAAAACTGCAATCTGTTTTTGCATTTTCTCTCAGTGCAGTTCATCTTGCAGGGCTCTATTTTCTGTGAAGTTTCTAAATATTTAATGTTATTAATAAAACTAATGCCATTTGGATTAGAGGGTATTATTGTTGTTCAGTTTCTCAGTCATGTCCAATTCTTTGCGACCCCATGGACTGCAGCATACCAGGCTTCCCTGTGCTTCACCATCTCCCAGAGCTTGCTCAAACTCATGTCCATTGAGTCAGTGATGCCATCCAACCATCTCGTCCTCTGTCGTCCCCTTCTCCTCCTGCCTTCAATCTTTCCCAGCATCAGGGTCTTTTCCAATGAGTTGGCTCTTACTCTACAGGCATTGCCTACTGAAAGCTCTACAGTTAGAAATAAGAGGTTTTATTGCATCCATTGAAGCTCCTCCAAGATATCTAAGCCTCTCTCATCGCTGACTCTGTGCCATTCACTCTTGACCTTTATAGTGGGAAGTAGTAAGCCTCAGTGCTAAAAGCTTAAAAAACACTTCTGCCTGGGCCAGGCTCTGGAGAGACCATAGAGAGGGAAGAAGTAGCTACTTGTGCTTTATTTCCTTTAAATAAGGTAGACAGTAGTGAGCAGAGCATTGAGAGGCACTATGGACCAGCCTTGTTGTGTCCTATGAGAGAAAGGCTGAAAAGCACCCCAACTCTCAGGCAAAGGGAAAGTCTATTGGAAATGGAAGAGGAAAATGAAATAAAATGAGTCATCTAAACATTCTCTAACAAGGACATAGTAATCACAGTAAATGCTGAAAAGCTCTACAGGTAAAATAAATTGGAATAAACCTAAAGATGGGATGAGAAGCTAGTAAAGAAAGCAAATATAAATGAACAGGAAGTACTTTACCAGCTGCTCAAATTAAGCTTTGTGGATTCAAGTATGATGTAGTGTGTGGTTGTCTAAATCTTAACCACCAAGGTTTCAGTTACTCTGCATGCCTAACGGTACTTTCTGAGTAGTTTGTATTAAGTAGATTCAGATGCGTTGTCAAAGAAACAAGAATCTCTTGTCTTCTGATTTCTTCGATTCTGTGAGAATGTCATTTGCTATTTGTACAGCCTGTTCAAATGTATTAAAAAATAAACATTTTAGAGGTGACCTCAGAGCTTGTTGGTTTAGTTTATTGCCTTTGTTTTCTGTGTTTATCACTTTGATTACTTCTCCACCAATGTTCATCTTCCAAATTGTCTCTTTGCTTCTGCCCTCCCTCCCCACAGCCACTATTCTCTTTCTCACCTTTATTTCACTGCCAACTTTTCCAGGATGGGACCTATAAGTCAAAAATGTCTATTTCCTCTCATTCATTTCTTGGCTCCACTGCAACCCACATCCCACCTCACTGTTCAGCAGAAACGGAGCTCAAAGGTCAAGTACTGTCCTCACCTATACCTTCTTCTCAGTGCATTCTTGATGTTAACCTTGTCTTCAAAAGATAAGTGCAAAACCAAGTTGTGATCCAGAATAGGACCATGTGAGAAACAGTTTCCTAAAGATACCTCTCCCCCCTCCCTACAAGACTCCCTGGTGGTTCAGTGAAACACTCGTCTTAGTACTGGTGGGAAGGGACTTTGTGTTACTTATCAGCTGACCTTAAAAGAGAGAAATTATTCTGAATTGTCTGAGTGGAACCAATTTAATCAAATGGGGCCTTAAAGAGCTAAGACTTTTCTCCAACTAGAGTAGAAAGATGCAGAGGAGAGATTTTTAGGGGAGAAAAGAAAAAATCAGATTGAGAGTGTGAGAAGGATTTGACTCATTATTGCTGGCTTAGCAAGGGACAGTGAGCCAGAGAATGCAGGCAGCTGCTGGAGGCTGATAATTACTCCTGGCTGATGGACAGCAGGAAACTGAGACCTCAGTCCTATACCTGCAAGGAATTGAATTCTGCCAATAAACTGAATGAGCCTAGAACCAGGTGCTCCTCTGGAGCCTCCAGAAAAGGACATCACCCTGCTGACACTTGGATTTCAGCCTTGTGGGGCTCTATGGAGAGAATCAGCTGAGCTGTGTCATACCCAGATATCTGTCATACCCACAAAAACTATGAGGTCATAAGTGGGTGTTGACGTAAGTCAATAAACGTGTGGTGATCTGTTACAGCAGCAATGGAAAACTAATATAGACTACTAGAACTTTTTCTCAAATTTCTGATATTTTAGCATTCAAATTTCCATTTCTGCCGAAACATGGTTAATATTTACCATCTTAATTATATTCCAAATATATTATCTATTGAAATTACAAACTTAGTTTCTCTATCTGGACACCATGGGCCAGACTTTGAATACACATATAAGGATTTATGCATCCATGTATTTTGTTACGTACATTCATTTGTATATATAGGGGTGTTTATACATAAATACATACCTAGGTTGTTGTTCAGTCACTAAGTCATGTCTGACTCTTTGCGACCCCATGGACTGCAGCATGCCAGGCTTCCCGGTCCTTCACCATCTCCCTGAGTTTGCTCACACTCATGTCCATTGAGTTGGTGATGCCATCGAACCATCTCATCCTCCTTCTCCTGCCCTCAATCTTTCCCAGCATCGGGGTCTTTTCCAAAATCTAGGTAGACCTGGTAAATATCAATCATGGTCAATAAATAATAGTTTACATATACACATATATAGGAATCTTAGCCATTATATATACACATATGTGTATTTTTCCACAATGTTAAGTAAATGGTAACATTATTTTGTGACAATCTTGTAAGCTGTATATTAATTGCTTCGTTATACATGTTAGAAATAGGAAGACAGAGGTCACATAGCTAGATAGAGGTCATCTAGCAAGTGGCTGAAGAGGATTCAAATATAGATCTGTCTGGATCTAAGACTGCAAGGTCCGTAGTTTTCATCTTGCTTATCTCTCATGCTGGATCAGGTCCTACACCCATCTCTGCCCAAACGCCTTGTGTCAGCCTCTTTCAGCTTCCTTCTACAGTACGTCTGGATGCCACACTACACTGCTAGTTTCCCCCCTATAACTCTGTGCCTTTTCAGTTTCCTAAGTTGCTTCTATTTATCACATATAAAAGAATCTCAAGATTATGTTCTCAATCTTATGCTACTCTCTTCTCCAAAAATTCAGTTTACTTTTAAACTCTCAGTTGTAACTCTTTCAATGACTTTCAGCTTAATATCTCCAGTCCTGACTCTTCCCTGAGTTCCAGGCACATGTATTAATATAACCATGGTGCCCTGTTTTTCTATCTTCTTGACATTTCTAAATCAGTATTAGTAGGAAAAGAAGTCTTCTCTTCTTGGCAGCCTTTGTCCCTCAGTCATATTATCCATCTCTTTGGTGGCCAAACTCAGAAGCCTGTTAGCCCCTTTGGACCTCTATTCTGGCTAAGAGCATGAGCTCTGGACTGGGCTGCCTAGGATCAAATCCCATCTGTGTTACCTGTTTGGGACCTTGGACCAATTGCTTAACTTCTCAGGACCCAAGTATCTTCCTCTGTAAAACCGAGTGGTGATAGAAGTCATAGTAATACCTCACAGGGTTGTTGCATGATTTAAATAAGACACTATATTTAGATCAGCACTCAGCACCTAGTCCTCTTGATAAATTTCAGCTCTCGTTCATTTTCCATTTAATTGCCAGATCTTCATTCCACCCAAAATGCGGGAGACCTGGGTTCGATTCCTCAGTTGGGAAGATCCCCTGGAGAAGGGAAAGGCTACCCACTCCAGTATTCTGGCCTGGAGAATTCCATAGACTGTACAGCCCATGGGGTTGCAAAGAGTCTGACACGACTGAGCGACTTTCGCTTTTTCATCTGTGAAGTCTATGGTTAAGTTTCTGATGCCGACTTTTCTGCCCTCCACCACTCCATGTTAATATCTGAATCAATGCCGACTACCTCTGAATCAGAATCCCCAAAATCTGGCCTACGTATAATTATAAAATGAATCTTCCAAAAGCACTATTTTAATTATCATTCAAAAATCCTTCAGTGGTTTTCCGTAACTTTCATGATACAATGGAAACTTTCATTATTCTGCCTTTCAAAGCCTTCCATGAATTGGCCCCGACTTCTGTTTTAAATTGTTTCTACCTTTCCTCTCCCACTCAGCCTTTGACTGTACACAGGCTGTACCCCCTCCTTTTTCTTAAATACTTATTGGCCTGCCTCTTGGCTTTTGTGATAACTAGTAACTATGGTAAATATGTGCCAGGTAATGTGTTGAAACTTTCAAGAGTGTCGTCTCATTTGTCCTCACAAAAACACTATGTGGTATCTACTGTGCTATTCCTATTTTACAGATGAGAAAACTGAGGCCCAGAAAGGATGACAATGGCTGAAGGATATACAGTTAGGAAGTGGCGGACTCAGGATTTGAATCTAAACTGATTCCAGATTCCTGGTTTTAACCACTGTATCTTATGACTTCTCTATGCTTCAGTCCCCTTGCGTAGAGTGTCCTTTACTCTTCCCCTGTCTATTTGACTCCCACCTATTCAAAGTCTCCCTTATGTTCTGTCCTTACTATAAAACTTTCTGAGTCTCCTTTAAAAACTCTAGTGAACTCCTCTATCAGGTACAAGGTTCTCAAGGCCAAGAAGGGTGTTACATATTTCTCATGAAGCCCAGCAATACCTTGAGCATAATAATTAATTAATTATGATCATTAATTGGTACCAAATTTCTTTACTAGTGTACTTGACTGTGATTCCTTGTGATGGAGCCAGCAGACTGATTTCTCTTTATTACCCATTTTTTCCCAGTGAGAAAGTTAGGCTCTTTGATTGCCAACACATGTCTGAACTTAAGCAGAATAGGAAATTTTTTAAATGGCGTAGAGTATCACAGAATGCTGAAACAGCAGACTTGGTCTGAAATCAAGGAGGGCGCAGCCCAGCAGAGGTCCCCGACAGTGCCAGCACGTGGAACACTGAACTCCATGCTGTTGGATTTCCCCTCCTTTGCAGTCACCGCAGGTTGCGTCTGTCTGGCCTCCCCCGCCTCGATGCCCAGCTATGCCTTTTTTTGCCTATGTTCAAGGGAGCTGCAATCAACAGCTTAGCAAGGAGAGAAATGAGTCATTCTCTTATTGCAGAAGTTGGGGAGTGGGAGGGACTCCGGGATAAAGAACTGTGGCGCCTAAAGAGGAATAGAGGAGAGACGAGATGCAACTACTAGAAAGAGAGGAAGTCACTTATGAGTTGCTCAAGATTACCAAATGCTTTGTTATGAGACAACATTCCTATCTTCTCAAATTAGAAGTTGGGGATTCAGGGTAACATGAACAAATAAGAAGGTCCCCCAGATGACTTCAGAGATTTGTGACCCCTGACCACACACACACAGTTTCTGAGTCCTTACATTTCCTTAGTGAGTGAGTCCAGTTTCTGTTAGATTCTCAAATAGGTCCATGATCCAAAAGGGTTGTGAAATACTACTTTCAGCTATCGAAATAGAAGCATAATCTTACCTTGGAACATCAGGTGACTCAAAGGCAGAGTCTCATAATATCATGTAAGGAAAAAGTTAAATTTGAAAATTCTGCATATGCTATAATGTACCTGCTCATCTAACAGATGCCAAAGAGTTCTCAGAAGGTCACCTCTTTAGAATGAAAGACCTACAGTGGAATTTCTATCTATGCCATGACGATGCGTCAAAAGGGCTTCTGCTCTGTAGAATCCTTGGATGCCCTCTTAACCAATTGCAGAATAACAATACAGCTTACCTCCTCAGTTGTTATTTTTATAGCATCTTGCTGTTTTTCTCATAGTTTTTGAAAGATCCTTCCTGGGTCTCCATACTTCGGCAGGGAACGAGCAGTATCTCTTTATACCTGTCTCTCCAAGTTTCTGCATGACAGGGTAGAGGTACATGAGTAGCTAGAGTCTGTAAGAAGAAGAAGGCTTCTTACAGATTAAATAATAATTAATAATGAAAGTATTAGTTGCTCAGTTGTATCCAACTCTTTGCAACCCCATGGCCTATAGCCCACCAGGATCCTCTGTCCATGGAATTCTCCAGGCAAGAACACTGGAGTGGGTTGCCATTCCATTCTCCAGGGGATCTTCCCAACCCAGGGACTGAACCTGGGTCTCCTGCATTGAAGGCAGATTCTTTACCATCTGAGCCACCAGGGAAGTCCTGTGAGGCTTATCAAATAAGCAAGTGGTATCTATTTAGTGCCGGGCCTTTTTATCCTTTGTTTGTCTGCTTGTTTGTTTTTAGGTTTGTTTTCTTTTCCAGTTGTATATGTGTTTTAAATATTTGTTTCTTTTTGGCTGTGTCAGGTGTTAGTTGCAGCATGCTGGCTCAGTAGCTGTGGTGTGTGGACTTAGTTGTGCCAGGGCATGTGGGATCTTAGTTCCCCGACCAGAGATGGAACCCATGCCCCCTGCATTGGAAGGAGGATTCTTAACCCCTGGAGCACCAGGAAAGTCTTGTCTTTGGAACAAGCTGGTTAAGTGGGAGCTTCCTTGAGAGTTGCTGCCTTCATTACAGAATCAGAACTGCGTTTGCAGAAGTGGCTTCTCAGGGCGAGATGAGTGTCTTATCCATCATCTTAATGACCTGACTTTCCCACCACCACCACCAAAACATGGCAAGGGAGGAGCATCCAAAGTGTTTAGGGGAGAAAGCTGTAGTTTTCAATGAATGTCAGAGAAGGCTTTGTGAGGAAGCGACATTTGAGTAAAGGCCTGAAGGAAGTCGAGGAAAAGCCACCTGGATACATGGGACCACTGACTTCTGGGTGGCAAGTTGGTGTCACCATGGCGGCCAGCCTGGGCCTGCACCATTAAGTGTGTCGAGCTCCAGAAAGAGAAGAGAAAGCTCTGGAGCAAAAGCTCCCACAAAACCCACAACTCATTGTGTTAACTCATTGCTCCTCTCCTCTTGTCATTGTCCCCTTTCTACCTATATCCTCAGTTCTGCTTCCAGCTAAGACATGAACACCAATAGCAACCTTGTTATTTTCTTTCTTACAGTTCAAAACTCACAGAATATTGAGAGCCTTTTGCACAGAAATTGCCCTTCTGGTTGGGCTTCGTGTGTGTGTCCCCAATGCTTATTATACTGCTCTCTGTGCAAAGATGCCCCCAACAAGTGTCTGTGAAACTGATTCCCTGACCTAAGAGTGGGCGGTTACTCCACAATGCCGCATGCTCAGAACTTGTCTCCTGGGAGAGTTGGTTCAAGCTTGTGTCTCAGTGGTCATGAAGATCAGTCCTCAATGGAAATATTCCTTCAACCACCTTTTAAACCCCAGATTGCTTCCTAGATGAGCAATGATTCCTTTCAGTTCAGTTCAGTTCAGTCGCTCAGTTGTGTCCGACTCTCCGTGACCCCATGAATCACAGCACGCTAGGCCTCCCTGTCCCTCACCAACTCCCGGAGTTCACTCAAACTCATGTCCACAGAGTCGGTGATGCCATCCAGTCATCTCATTCTCTGTCGTCCCCTTCTCCTCCCGCCCCCAACCTTTCCCAGCATCAGAGTCTTTTCCAGTGTGTCAACTCGTCGCATGAGGTGGCCAAAGTATTGCAGTTTCAGCTTTAGCATCAGTCCCTCCAATGAACATCCAGGATTGATCTCCTTTAGAATGGACTGGTTGGATCTCCTTGCAGTCCAAGGGACTCTCAAGAGCCTTCTCCAACACCACAGTTCAAAAGCATCGATTCTTCGGCGATCAGCCTTCTTCACAGTCCAACTCTCACATCCATACATGACCACGGGAAAAACCATTGCCTTGACTAGACAGACCTTGGTTGGCAAAGTAATGTCTCTGCTTTTTAATATGCTATCAAGGTTGGTCATAACTTTCCCTCCAAGAAGCAAGCGTCTTTTAATTTCATGGCTGCAATCAGCATCTGCAATGATTTTGGAGCCCAAAAAAACAAAGTCTGACACTGTTTCCACTGTTTTTCCATCTATTTCCCATGAAGTGATGGGACCAGATGCCATGATCTTTGTTTTCTGAATGTTGAGCTTCAAGCCAACCTTTTCACTCTCCTCTTTCATTTTCATCAAGAGGCTTTTGAGTTCCTCTTCACTTTCTGCCATAAGGGTAGTGTCATCTGCATATCTGAGGTTATTGATATTTCTCCTAGCAATCTTGATTCCAGCTTGTGCTTCTTCCAGCCCAGCGTTCCTCATGATGTACTCTGCATATAAGTTAAATAAGCAAGGTGACAATATACAACCTTGACGTACACCTTTTCCTATTTGGAACCAGTCTGTTGTTCCATGTCCAGTTCTAACAGTTGCTTCCTGACCTGCATACAGGTTTCTCAAGAGGCAGGTCAGGTGGTCTGGGATTCCTATCTCTTTTTAGCACCTACCAAACTGATGAGCACCCCCATTAAGGAGGTTCATCCATAAGATGAAGAAACAAACTCTTAAAGAATCTGAATGACTGTCTCACACAACCTTTATTTTTGGAACTCATCTTTCTAATATTTAACCTAATCAATTATTCACTAGTCCCATGGCCTCCAACTACTTATCTCACACACTTCATAAAAAAATTTGAATGCATTCCTATATTCTATGTTTATTTATAAACAATACAGTCCTTGCCAATAGCTAATATTTCAAAACATAGTATACATAGGGGATAAGTTCATTGTTTAGCATAAGGTATACAAGTCCCTCAATTCTTTTATTAAACAGTTATATACTGAGAATCTTCTGGAAGCAGGCACAGTTCTGATCACTGAATACACAGTGAACAAAGCAAACAAAATTCCCACACTCCTGTGGCATAGAATCTAGTGGAGGATGAAAGATCATAAGTAAAATAAGTAAACTGTACAGCAGTGTCACATGACAGTAAGTGCTATGGAGAATAATAAAACAGGAAGGAGCACTAGAGTGGGTTTTAGGGGGGAAGTGCAATTTTAAATTGCATCAGAGAAAGGGAGTAAAGATCTAAAGATTAGGGAATTAACTAGTTGACTGTTCGCAACCATATGACATAGAGAATGAAGGTGTCCATGTCAATGCATTATATAAATATTAGTAAAACACAATTTCTTTATTTAGATGACTGATATAAATGGGATTCTAATATTTTCCCTTGTGCCTAAGTGGAAAGACCACTGATGTAATGAGTACCTGATTTAAACAGGTATATTATTACAGTTCCCTTTTGAGATCTAGCAGGTTGCCATTTCCTTCTCCAAGGGATCTTCCCCACCCAGGGATCAAACCTGGGTCTCCTGCATTGTAGGCAGATTCTTCACATCTGAGACACCAGGGAAAACCAACAAAAGATTATTGCAGTTCACCTTTGGAATCTAGCCACAATGATCAAGTTTGGATGGCTGTTGCACTAACAGATATGGAAGCCTACAGTAAATTCGCTCTTTGATTCTGGCTCAACTTGGTTCCAAGGGCTAGTTTAAGATCCTATGGTTTATTTATCTGTGAGCAATTCTCTTAAACATCCAGAGTCATTTTGTGCTTTTTTGTCTTGCTTTAAAGCAGGTGATTAGGGAGAATACATGCACAAAAGTACATCTGAACAGCTGGTAGTTACTCACAGGAAGCGGTAATTTGTCGGTTTTCTTTTCCTTTCTGTTGAGTTATGTTAATGTAGCATGAGCATTTCCCTTTTTACCAGAGAAGAAAAATTTGTTCGGCCTGGTGAAGCTTCAGGAGGAAGAGGCTTAAGGGAATTGATATTTTTAAATATCTTGCCACTCAAGTAACAACAATACAATGAGCTTCCGAGGAAAGGTTTTTAAACGGGATCCCAGTGAATTTTGGAAGAAGAGACGAACAATGAGGAGAAAAAATCAAGAAGAAATCCACAGATTTACCTCTGTAGGTATCTGAATGTTGATGTTTGCTTTTCATCTTCTCTTCAATACTTAAAAAAAAAAAAAAATAGCTCTGGGGTGGTAATCTAACCTAGGGTGATGGGCAAAGTCTTAAATGGAACAGAGTATTCATCCCAGCTCATAAATATCCTTTTTTACTTACATCATTATTTTTTAATTGCTTCCATCATTATTTTAAAACATATTGGAAGAGGTTTGAAGTAGTTAAAATACTAGCTTATTTAGAATATTGGAATTGCTACCATCATTATTTTGAAACATGTTGATAGAGGATTTAGAGAGTTACTATTGCTAGAATATTCTCCTTTTTTAAAGAAAAGTCTATAATTGCCTCAATTAAGACCCCAATTGATGATGTGCCTAAAGTTGTGTTTTTAAAAAAGTATTACTGCTCTATTTTTATCGTATACCATTCATGATTTGTTTTAAAGTTCTTAGAAAGAGCAACCCAAAATAGGCAAGGAAATGTAAATAACTATTTAATTATGTGAGCTGAGGGTGAGAGTAAAAATTGGTAAATTCTAAAGACTAAAAAGATTTGGTTTTGTTTACTGTTTAAAGTGTTTCTGCCTTAGGGTTGGTAAACAAAATGAGAGCTCTGAAAATGTGTCCTTATTACGGAATTCTAGATTTCTATCTGTCAGTATCAGGGCGGATGGTTAGAACTTCAGTGATTCATATGTAATGTGGAAGGCCCACTTTATATGATGAATGACTGGGTACTCTTTTTATAGGAATGTTTATTTTACCAGGTAGTTTGTTTTGCTTGTTTTACTTCAAGGCAAGGGTTCTTGAGCTCAGCACTACTATCATTTTGGGTTGGAGATTTCTTTGTTGTTTGGAGCTGTCCTGTGCATTGTGACCACATTTAGTGATGGCCTGGGCCTTTAACCAGTGGGTGCTGGTGGCAAGCTCTCCCCTGTTGTGACAAGCAAAAATGTCTCCTTACATTGTCAATGTCCTCTCGGGCAGGGAGAGTGATGTCCAAGTTGAGAACCACTGCTCTAGAGATAAATAAAGTTTTTGTTCATATAAACATTTTTTAATCTAGAAACAGAGCAACTTAGAAACTATATATGTTTGATCAGATAATGATTGTTTATGAATAGACATTGAAAGAATATGAAAAATCAAATTGATGAATAGTCACTCAGGCTTTGATAGGCCAAAATCAAGTACGGAATATTCCATCTCACATAGCAGTGGTTCTCTTTATACTTACAATCTGTCTGGTGATACTTTAATGTGAGTAGAGTTTACGTGAAGGTCTGTCTCATAGCGTTGATCCCTTGCTGATTCTATCTCAGGATCTTAGTAGTATATGTCTCCCATTGGCAAACATGGGCAAATGACCCCTTTGACCTCTTCCCATGGGATGTGTCCAGGTCTTTCCACTCAGTGTTTCTTAAGGAGACTATGCTGAGTTCAGAATCTAACCTCTTGGTCCCCACTGACCCCAAAGGATGCTCAGTTGTGACATCTCCACTGGCCTCATAAAAGCCTCATCAGTTTTTTACCATCAGCCTGTTAAAGAGGATAAGTGTTTGGAGACCTGTTTGCTTTGAGATTATGTTAACCTTCAGACCAATCCAAAACATGCAGTTTCCTAGCTGCCTATCTCTCAGTGGAATTTGGAAGTCCTAAGGTTATGTCACCACAAGACTTACTTCTTCTCGTGTCCACTGAAAGAGACAACGCACAAGAGAAGAATGTGTCTATCTTACAGAGACCACAAGACTGCAGGATTTGACGTTAGGGCAGTCCCAGGTGTCTTCCATATAATGAAACTAATCACTCCGTGAGTTATCTTAACTGAATGGGAAGGCATTGCCCCTGAGAAGCATGGGGAGAGCAGCCAGCAAGGATGGTGTGTTTCCCCACAGCATTGGGTAGCTGTGTATTCACATTTAGTTAAGATCATTCATACGGTGATTAGCTTTCTTCTGTGGAAGGCGCTGGGGACTCCCTGATGCTGTTGCCTGCTTTTGGTCCTCCTAAGATAGGCATATCTTCTTTCACAGCTTGTCTCCTCTGTTGAGTAGGGGATTGTAGTATTATCCTGGGACTTGGCTTTCATTTTGGAAAGAAAAAGAGAGACTCCAAGAAAGTGAAGCATGTGATTAGAGGGCTAGGGGGTCATTCTGACTGTCACCCACCGTTCAGGAGGCCTTGGGCAGTTAAATCATTCTGAGCCTTAGTCGCCCCTTTCATAAAATGTTCCTAATGATACCTGCCCTGTCTTAAGATTTTTTATTGGAATTCATTTTGATCATGTGTATTCTGAACATGATTTGAACGCTGTGAAAATTTATGAGCTGCAAGTGTTGTGGGTTACTAATAAAACCAAGTAAAATATCAAGGGAAGGGGGGGATATAATTGCAGAGTAAGATTGTTTTTCTTAGAAACTGCAACGTTGAAGCCACTGAGCTGTTGGTCACTCCTTCCTTCCAGGACCCTTTTTCAGTGATAGAGCCACTCAGTAGACAAAATTCTAGATTGCATCAAGCTGGTGTTGAGGGGGGCTCCCACATCATTCTATGTGTCGATGGGGGTTTCCTTTGAAATACCATTTCCCACCCCACCCTCACCATAGCCCAACTTAGCTGAAACCCACCCAAAACCAGATTGGACTTTCCACAGCACACTCATCTAAGCTTTTTAAAAGCTAAACCAACATTTCTATACCAGCTTCTGAGATGACTTGATAGGTGGTAAGGAAGAAGCAATTCAAACGTCAGAGTGCCCAACAAATGAACATAAGACTTACAGTTAGGTCAGAGAATAAAACGATTTCTTTTGAATTTTTAGATGTACTCATATATTGTTATAAAAGGAGAAATAATGATCTGGAAATAATTATCATAGATTGCAGTTTTATAATGATCATGTGTAATTTGAATTCTGCAAATCATTTGGTTTTATTTTTTTGAAAGTTGCTCAGTTGTGTCCAACTCTTTGCGACCCCATGGACTAAACAGTCCATGGAATTCTCCAGGTCAGAATACTGGAGTGGGTAGCCTTTCCCTTCTCCAGCGAATCTGCCCAACTCAGGAATTGAACCGGGATCTCCTGCATTGCACACAGATTTTTAACCAACTGAGCTATCAGGGAAGCCTTAGAAATGGTTTAGTATCATAGCAGTCTAGAATACTTAACTGGAAGTCTATGACTTCCGAAATGGTACACAACTCAAACTTTATATTCTCATGATCTAGGCTGACAGTTTTGTTTATTTGTTTTTCTTCAAATGCTGTTTAAAGCTGTTTATTTAACTCTGTTGAAATTTTTAATTGTTTTGGAAGCTTCCCTTATCAATCCAGTTTTCAAGTATCTTGTCTAAGAAATCCCTTTCCATGTTTTAATCCACTTATCACAGACAATATACAATAGAGACAGTGCAATAGCATTAGAAGAGAAGTTTGAGGAAAATGAAACTTACTTGTTAGATCATCAAGTAGAACTACTTCTCTTAATTTTTGAAGTCTGTTTCGTGTTCTATAGTTGAAGGTTTTCTCTTTAACTGCCTTTCTATTTTTATTTTTCTTTTTTTATTCAATCACCCAGTATGATCTCTGGTGCATAGAACGAAAGTTAATAAAAAGGTAGTTTCCTTCCTAAGCTGCATGTCCTAATTTGGAAAGATTAAGTGTACTATAAAGTTGAGTTATGATATCAATCATCTGTACTGCCAGAAAATTGTGAAATTCATTTAAGTAAATGTGATTTATTATTTTTACTTGTTACTGGCTTGTGGTTAATTAATCTGCAGGATTTCAAAGTATTTGGAAAATTTGGGCTACAAATGACAATTTCTCCTCCTCTTTAGTCATTTAGCAGTCATTTAGCCTGTTAGCACTTTAATAGAAAATTGAAAATTGTAGAAAGCTACAGACAAAGGATGTAATCTGAATGACTTTAACGTATCTCCCACATACATACATTTTGCCCTGTTGTCTTTCAAGTCTGCTTTTTATCTTTACTCTTCCACGTTAACGTGGATGGGTTCTCCCTGATCATCTGTGTTGCCTTACCTACTGATACTGTTTTATACAAACATTCACTGTTACCTCTTGGGCCTATTTTATAAGGAACCAGTTAGCTGAAAGGACGCATGGGATGGGGACCCAGGAACCAAGAGGATGGTTCCAGGAAATGAAATGAGATTGAATCAGGGTTGAAATATAGCATAAAGCAGGGATGAATGCTATAAATAGACAAGGCATAAGGAAGCCGTGAAACAGGACTAAACGGGGGATCTGAATTCAATCCAGATCATAGAAATGGAGAAGTGTAAGTTGAAACTGGATCTGAGGACTCTGCTTGTGGCTGTAGCGATGGGGAACAGCTAGCCCACGTGCCACAGAGATGCAGAGAGAATGCTTTTAAAATGAACTTAGGATTAGTACCTGCAATTGAACCAAAAATACCCTTACTTTCCTCAAGGCTGAGTGCCAGGAGAGGGAGATGAGTGAAATCCAGAGAGAGACCAAGTAGAGAACTGCCAAACAGGGCAAAGCTTGACTTTGTAACGATGCTCTTTACAACTAGCTGATCAGGAAGTGGACCATTTGTCAGACAGGGGGAGGGGTACAGTGGACAGGAAGTAATACCATGATCCCCCAAAACTCTTTAATTTCCCTAATGACAGCGATACAAAGCTTTCTTAAAACAGAGGTTCCTTCAGTTGGTGGCAGTTTCTGCTGTGATTTCTGACACAAATATTATCTAGCATTCTCAATGGGAAAAACTCAGTTTGCCACCTTTCTCTCTCTTATGTGTCTCCTTTACTGCTCACACAAGAACAATTCATTTCTGACACTTCCGGTCACCAAATGTGTTGCGGTTTTCCCCCACACCAAGAAATTTTCTGCAACACTGATCTCGGGTGGCCTTGACCTTCTGCGGCTTGAAGCAGGATTTCAGTTCCCAGCCAGAGACTGAAGTCAGCCTGAGGCAGTGTAAGCTCGAAATACTAGCCACTAGACTGCGAGGACAGATAGACAATGAATGACACGGCCCTGGCCCTGAATTTTCACATGGAGACAGAAAGTAGTGAAATAAGTAAAGTGTTTATTAAGAGAAAAAAAGAGTATAGTACTTGTGGGGACACACACGAGTAGGGTCAGAGGGAGAATCGTGCCCTGAAGAGAGGCGAAAAGCAAAGGAGAAAAGGAAAGATATAAGCATCTGAATGCAGAGTTCCAAAGAATAGCAAGGAGAGAGAAGAAAGACTTCCTCAGTGATCAATGCAAAGAAATAGAGGAAAAAAACAGAATAGGAAAAACAAGAGACCTCTTCAAGAAAATTAGAGATTCCAAGGGAACATTTCATGCAAAAATGGGCTCGATAAAGGACAGAAATGGTATGGACCTAACAGAAGCAGAAGATATTAAGAAGAGGTGGCAGGAATACACAGAAGAACTGTACAAAAAAGATCTTCACGACCAAGTTAGTCACGATAATGTGATCACTGACCTAGAGCCAGACATCTTGGAATGTGAAGTCAAGTGGGCCTTAGAAAGCATCACTACTAACAAAGCTAGTGGAGGTGATGGAATTCCAGTTGAGCTATTTCAAGTCTTGAAAGATGATGCTGTGAAAGTGCTGCACTCGATATGCCAGCAGATTTGGAAAACTCAGCGCTGGCCACAGGACTGGAAGAGGTCAGTCTTCATTCCAATCCCAAAGAAAGGCAATGCCAAAGAATGCTCAAACTACCGCACAATTGCACTCATCTCACACGCTAGTAAAGTCATGCTCAAAATTCTCCAAGCCAGGCTTCAGCAGTATGTAAACCGTGAACTTCCAGATGTTCAAGCAGGTTTTAGAAAAGGCAGAGGCACCAGAGATCAAATTGCCAACATCCGCTGGATCATGGAGAAAGCAAGAGAGTTTCAGAAAAACATCTATTTCTGCTTCATTGACTATGCCAAAGCCTTTGACTGTGTGGATCACAATAAACTGTGGAACATTCTGAAAGAGATGGGAATCCCAGACCACCTGACCTGCCTCTTGAGAAACCTGTATGCAGGTCAGGAAGCAACTGTTAGAACTGGACATGGAACAACAGACTGGTTCCAAATAGGAAAAGGTGTACGTCAAGGTTGTATATTGTCACCTTGCTTATTTAACTTATATGCAGAGTACATCATGAGGAACGCTGGGCTGGAAGAAGCACAAGCTGGAATCAAGATTGCTGGGAGAAATATCAATAACCTCAGATGTGCAGATGACACTACCCTTATGGCAGAAAGTGAAGAGGAACTCAAAAGCCTCTTGATGAAAGTGAAAGAGGAGAGTGAAAAGGTTGGCTTGAAGCTCAATATTCAGAAAACAAAGATCATGGCATCTGGTCCCATCACTTCATGTGAAATAGATGGGGAAACAGTGGAAACAGTGTCAGACTTTATTTTTTGGGCTCCAAAATCACTGCAGATGCTGATTGCAGCCATGAAATTAAAAGACGCTTGCTCCTTGGGAGCAAAGTTATGACCAACCTTGATAGTATATTAAAAAGCAGAGACATTACTTTGCCAACCAAGGTCCGTCTAGTCAAGGCAATGGTTTTTCCCGTGGTCATGTATGGATGTGAGAGTTGGACTGTGAAGAAAGCTGATCGCCGAAGAATTGATGCTTTTGAACTGTGGTGTTGGAGAAGACTCTTGAGAGTCCCTTATACTGCCAGGAGATCCAACCAGTCCATTCTAAAGGAGATCAATCCTGGATGTTCATTGGAGGGACTGATGCTAAAGCTGAAACTCCAATACTTTGGCCACCTCATGCGACGAGTTGACTCACTGGAAAAGACTCTGATGCTGGGAAAGGTTGGGGGCGGGAGGAGAAGGGGACGACGGAGAATGAGATGGCTGGATGGCATCACCGACTCTGTGGACATGAGTTTGAGTGTACTCCGGGAGTTGGTGATGGACAGGGAGGCCTGGCGTGCTGTGATTCATGGGGTCGCGGAGAGTCAGACATGACTGAGCGACTGAACTGAACTGAACTGATGGGGCATTTCTTCCTGGTTTCCTCTGGCCAATCATCTTGCTTTGCTTGATCCTGAGTCTGTTTGGTGTATCTTGGGGTTCTCCCAAGTGTGCACTCATATCTCTTAGCCAAGACAGATTCCAGCAAAGAGGCCTATGGGAAGGTTGACATCACCTACTATGGGGTGACACCCACTCCTTTTGATGTCCGAGGAGACTTTCTGCACGTGTGTTGGTTGGGAAGATCTTGACTTCAAGAATAAGGAATGTGTGGTCTGGGAGGATTCAGCTTCTCCTCCCTCCTATTTTGGAGTCTGTCCACAGGGGAGGAACTCCAGCTGCTCAGCCTGGGACTCATCTATCTCCTTGCCTCATCACCAGTTGGGTATCCTAAATTTAACCCAGTTCTGGGGTCGCAGAGAGTCGGACATGACTGAGCGACTGAACTGAACTGAACACTATCTACCTGGAGATTGCATCAAATCTCACAGGTTAAGAGCTCAGACCTACAAGGCAGCCCCCGCATCCCACATCAGATGCCAACCGTAAGTCTAGATTATTGCCTGTGCTTCTGACCAGCCCATTTTACATTGGAGGTTCCAACCACCCACTCTTTGAACTTCAGACACCAGTTGCAAGTCCAGGTTGTTACCTGTCCTTCTGATCCACTGGCTATAAATCACGGGTTCCCATGATCCCTTCTTGGGATTGACTAATTTGCTAGAGCAGCTCACAGAACTCAGAGAAACATTTTGCTCCCTAGATCATGGGTTTAGTATAAAAGAATATAACTCAGTAACCGCCAGATGGAACAGATACTTAAAGCAGGGTATAGGGAAAGAGTACCAATCTCCCTCAGATCTCCATGTACCCACCAACTCAGAAGTTCTCCAAACCCCATCCTTTGGGGTTTTTATAAAAGCTTCATTACATAGACATGATTGATTAAGTCATTGACTATTAGATATTGATTCAAACCCAAATTCTTCTTGATCTCCCCAGTGGTCAAGGAAGTGAAACTGAAAGGTCCAGCTCTCTTATCAGCTGGTTCATTCTCCTGGAAATCACCCCTCCCCACCATCTCTTCTAGGTTTGATAGGAATATTGAATGAGAGAAAGTGTTAAATTCTTATGATAGGCCTTTCCATTTGATCATGATAATAATAGTAGGAAAAATAAAAGCCATCATTAGCGTGTATACTGTGCTTAGTTGAGTCCGATTCTCTGACCCCATGGACTGTAGCCAGCCAGGTTCCTGTGTCCATGGGCATTCTCTAGCAAGAATACTGGAGTGGGTTGCCATGCCCTCTTCCAGGGGATCTTCCCAACCCAGGGATCGATCCCAGTTCTCTTGCATTCTAGGAAGATTCTTTACCTTCTGAGCTACCAGGGAAGCCCAAGAATAGGAGTAGGAAGCCTATTCCTTCTCCAGGGGAACTCCCAACCCAGGAATCAAACCAGTGTCTCTTGAATTCCAGGCAGATTCTTTACCAGCTGAGCTACCCATTGGCATATATGGGATAAGTGATTTTTAAATGGTAGTGTTTAAAGTTACTATTAGTATTAAACTGTTCGGTGTGCAGATGTTATTTCTACAAGTAAAAATATATGAATTGGTTTTAATATAGCAAATGTTTTAAGATGAAAATGGCAGAAAGAAGGAAGGTAATACGGGGCCAGCAATAGCTTAAAGACACCAGGTCAGTTGTCTATAACAAAACTTCCAGTGCAATCTGGCACCTCCTATGGAGAAAAAATTATAGTTTGTGACAGTGTCAACAATGAAAGCAAATGTGAATATGAACATTTTTTGGCCCCAGTTGCTCTGGTGATTAGCAGAGGGATGATTAAAATAGATTATGCTTAGTAGAAAATTAGAGATGAAAATTTTACTGAATTTATCACCTTGGAAAGCCAAGAAGGTATTTGTCACTCATTCTCAGCATGTGTGATGTCTGATGTATTTTTTATAGAGTAAGATGACATGAGACTTCATTAGTAATATATGAGTTTATTAAGTCTACATTCTGTACTTCAAGAAGTCATTGACTATAGGAAATGTTCTCCTTTAAGATGATTCAATTCCAAACAAAGGTAAGTTGAGGAAATAGTAGTCGCTTATTGTAGGTACTACTTCTTGTATTATTTCATTTTAGATTTCTTTAATTGCAAGCAGAAGAAACCTTCCCTGGTAAACAAATATATCCAGAGAAGTGAACAGAAGGAAGAATGAAGGGACAGGCTGGCAAAAAACAGGAATGGACGTAGAGCAGCTCAGGGCAATGGGAAACAGGAACGGTCTTGGTGTTTGGAACTAATGGACTGCCCTGTGAGATTCTGGTATCTCTCCTGCACTATTCAGAGTTTTGGAGGGAAGATTTTAATGGGCTGGGGTCACATGTCCTTGACCACAGAAAAGTAGGACCCTTTTAATTATCAGACCCACCAACACTGCTCTTTATGCAGGAGAAGGAAGTAAGTCCTCAGAAGGAAATTTACATGCTGATACTAAAACAAAGCAGGATGGATATGTGTGTGTCTGTGTTTGTGTGTGTTAGTCATTTAGTCATGCCTGACTCTTTGCTACCCTATGAACTGTAGCCCACCAGACTTCTGTCCTTGGAATTCTCCAGGCAAGAATACTAAAGTGGGTTGCCATTTCCTTCTCCAGGGGATCTTCTCGACCCAGGGTTTCCTGTATGGCAGACAAATTGTTTACCTTCTGACTTAGGTCAAAAAACAGCAAATATTCACTCTGCACGTTCAGTTTCAAGTAGCCAAAGCTTAAGAAAGGAAATGAAAGAATGAGCTGACTGTCATTATGGGGAAAATGTATTAAACATATATGATTAATGTTGTTAAGTATTTACATTCATATATATGTGTTTATGTACACACACACACCCACATACCTCTCACATTTGACCTGTTAGTTTATCTGTGTGACTGTTACAGTACTAAAATAGTGTCAGAGTTTCAGCTGATGGCAGCTTTCATCACAGACTTCATGAAAATTAATCTAAAAATCCAGGCAGTTGGCTCAAAGACATTAATTTCCCTGGTGTCAGGAATACTTGTAATTGGGTTGTAATGTAGTTTTAATGATATTTATTATCTTTCAAGTGTTTCTAGAAAACTAAGTGAGACGTGTAATTTAATTTCATTTAGATCTTCTTGGATATTTTCTACTTCTTTGCAAGTACCAGTGTTAGGCGAAGAAGCAGCCACTTTTATTTTTTTCATTTGCTAAACAAAAATGAGTGAATTTTGACATACTAAGAACTATATGTGGTCAAATTACCTTAAAAAATAAGACTGAGAAGATTTAAATTCAATTTGAAAGTGTATCTTCCATCATATATCCTATAAATCTCTTCGGTTCCTTAACTTTCCTAATGAATTTATGAGTTAATAAAATAGAACATCCTAATTTTCTAACTGTAGGGCTTCCTGGTGGCTCAGACAATAAAGAATCCACCTGAAATGTAGGAGACCTGGATTCAGTCCCTGGGTTGGGAAGATCCCCTGGAGGATGGCATGGCAACCCACTCCAGTATTCTTGCCTGGAGAACCCCCATGGACAGAGGAGGCTGGCAGGCTGCAGTCCATGGGGTCTCAAAGAGTCGGACACAACTGAGCGACTAAGCACGAAATAGAATATCCTGATTTTTTTAACTATAAAAAACTAACACTGAAAATTGTGTTGAATATTATGATTAATCATCCTATTTGCCAACAACAAGCTTAACCTGCTTTATTTCACGGAAATGGACTAGGACATTTAAAGAGTTACTACTGGCTGATTTCTTCCGAGGTCTCTGTCCATTTTTGTTACCAAGGGAACCGTTTCCAAATTCAGCTTAATCTGAGTTTGCCCAGCTGTACAGTTCTTTACTTTGAGTTAGCTGGTGTTTTTCCATTCTCACGAAACTGTGTGCTTGAAGATAGAGAAAAGGTTAAAGGGTCAGCATAAGATGGCTTATTCCTTACTTAATCATTTCCTTTTCCATAAGAAGAGCTAGTCTTGCTTTCTGAAACTCAAACATTTGAGAGGTTGTCTAGTGGAACTCCCTTTGATGAAAGGCTGAATTAAATCTGTCACACAACCACAGGCTGACAGCTGTGGCCATGGATCCAGCTGTACGGGCTCTCTGCAATTTTCTTGTTTGTTTTAAACACAAATAGTGTGGAAGTTGGTTCCATTCCAGTTACACAAAGGCCAAAGGGTCCTGATGAACTTAAGATCTAACGAATCCATGTGTCATTTAGAGCTTTTATTTCCTTTAAGAAATGTAATCCATTATCTTGATAACACTGAAATTAATTAACAGCTGTGTTGTTTCTAGTTTGTTTTGGTGATGTGGAGATTGGTTTGGTTTTTTTGGTTTTTATTTTTTCGAGGTCTGTCTAAAGACCCTATGGATCCTCACCCTTAGCTATTTGTCTGTGTGTCACAATGTGAAGACAATGTTAATTTGCATCTCATGCCCTACGAGAGGCTTCTGTATTGGTCCTGAAGTAAATTCTATTTTTATTTGTTTTTCTGGGTCACTACCCAGGATGAATAGTTTTGTCAGCTGACGAAGACGTTCAGATATAGAATCAATTGTTATAAATACTCAAACTAGAATAAAGATTCAGATATCTGAAAGTAACAGGGGTGATCAAGGAAAATAGAGGAAGTCTAGAGAAGGCAATGGCACCCCACTCCAGTACTCTTGCCTGGAAAATCCCATGGATGGAGGGAGGAGCCTGGTGGGCTGCAGTCCATGGGATCGCTAAGAGTCGGACACGACTGAGCAACTTCACTTTCACGTTTCACTTTCGTGCATTGGAGAAGGAAATGGCAACCCACTCCAGTGTTCTTGCCTGGAGAATCCCAGGGACAGGGGAGCCTGATGGGCTTCCGTCTATGGGGTCGCACAGAGTCGGACAGGACTGAAGCGACTTAGCATCAGTAGCAGCAGCAGACTAACATCACAGGAGGTACTGCAATGTCACAGAAAAAATATGAAGTATCTCAAAGGTAGGGGGAAAATCTCTTTACATAATAATGTTTCTTGAAAAGATAAGATTTTTTTGAAAAGCAGAACCAAGCAACTAGTTTAGATCAACAAACTAGAGTAACCCTAATGATGAGTAACCAAGGTTTGGCTCCCTAAATACCCTGAACAGCACAAATGTGTGGCCCCAAACTCAAGGTGTTTGCTATGGAGACTCTTCTCCATTTCCCATCCCATCAGACCCATTTCAAACCCTTAGCTATCCTCTTAATTCTCTGTTGCTAACAAGCTTGACTTGCATGTGTGTAGGTTAGAGCTCCAGAAAGAAATTCTAACTTTGATTGTTGTCTAGATATTTATCTTGGCAAAGCTAATGAGTTTAATACTAAAGTAATCCTAAATTTAATCCTTTCCTTTTGATCTGAAAATATAAATACAAGAAAAATTTTTCTGAAAATAAAAGGCAGAATTTCAAAGTCACTTTCATTGCTGATATACATAATTAGGTAGATTGCCTTTCTTCTTCCTACTGGGCATAGGGCAGCCTGACTTGATTCAGAAGATATTATACACAGATGAGACACAGCCCTATTTTTAATTTCAGTGCTTTTCCTTATGTTATTACTTCTTTTGCTTCCAATAGAATCACTAAATATCAAGGTTTGTTTGTTTCTAAAGGAAATTTAGATAATAAACATTAAAAGCATGTAAGACAGTTTCTAGCACATGAAAAATTTAGTATCATTGGTTTGGTTGGTTTGGCTTGATGTTAGGATATATTTTGGGGTAAACATGTGTGGTTATTTTCAATCGTTTTTGAGTAAAGAGAAATCAGTATTTGCCTGGCATCGGTGGTTCCCTTAACACCCTCACATACTTCGTCTCTTTGATCTTTTTAACAGCACTGCCGAAAGCAGGAAGTTGCTCTTTGATTTGAGTCGATCTCGCTAAGTCTCAATTTAAATGACTGTCCAAGTTATTTAGCTGGGAGGTAAAAGACCCTGGGCTTCCAGCTAGAGATTCTGCCTTCTGATCCTTTACAAGAGGGTCCAAGGCACAGAACTGTTTAAGAAACTTACCACGTGTTTATGGTTCCCTACAGAGCTCAAAATACTTTCGATAATAAATTGCTAATTGTTTTTCCCTTTCTTGCTGACATTAGCTTCTAGAAGCACATACATAATCTGTAGTTATTTTCCCTGGTCTCCTATCACCAGTGTTTTATTTCTCTTTTTTTAATTACTTGAATTTGGTAGTGGTTCAACTTCATGCACTTTTCTAGTTTTCCCTCTTTGGTGGATTTTCAAAGGATAAACACTTTTAAAACCAAGCAACTCCCCAGTGTTTTCACAGAAGCATGAGAGTGTTGAAAGGTCAAGTTCATTTTCACCATGATGAAACAAATGATCATTAAAGAAAATTTGGAAAATGCAAAAACTCAAAATAGCAAAATCCTAAATCTCGTCTATATAAAATTGATAATATATGGATATATATTTCTAGGGTTTTTTTCTTTAAATTTTTAAAATCTTGTACAGTTATTCAGCATGCAGTATTTAATCCCACTTTTACTTAGCAACAATGCAGAAGAAATTTTGCTTGTTTTAACAAGCATATATGTTTTTTCTTAGAATGGATGTGCTGTAATTTCCTAGTCATTCCTTACCTTTAATAATTTATTGTTTCACATTTTTAGCTGTCCTTGTCCTTCAGATTTTATTACCTGTCAAAGATCTAGGTGTTCTGAACTCAAATTCTCACAATATGTGAGAATCTAAAACCATCGTCAGGATAAATTTGACCTCCTTTAATTGCCTTTCCTTTTGCAGCAATGCCATATTGAACATAGACTCCAGCCTCCTCACATTCTCCCACAAAAGCCAATCACATGCAAAATGTTGTGACTTAACTAACTTTACTGAATATCTGAAAAGTTACAAGGGGGAATCATGGCATGTACCACACAGTTATTCATTGATTTTTTTTTTCCAACTCCTATCCTATTTTCAATGTCTTTTTAGATAGAGCCTCCACCAGCCTGCCTGCCTTTCTTAGCTCTCTTTGATTAAGGCAAATATATTTTCTCTGTCTTGTTACAAAGGGAATGTTGCAAAGGTATTCTTGTTTCATCTTAGATTATATATGTGACTATTTATTTAAAATTAATGTCCTAGATGAAATCATAAAAACTTATTTACTCAACATTTATTGAATACCTACTATTTGCTCTCTGTATCCATTAAATTTACAAAAGTGCTTTAAATCTATGACTAGTGAAAATTTAAAACTCGTGGCCCTTATCTACTTAACACTTATGTAATAAGTACTATGGATATAGTGTTGTTCTAAGAGCATAGCAAATATTACCTCATTTAATCTTATGATGTAGCTCCTACTAAAATGTCCATTTTACAGGTTGGAAAACTAGAGGAAAAGTCTGATGATGTTGTTGTTCAATCACTCAGTCGTGTCCAACTCTTTGTGACCCCATGGACTGCAGCACAACAGGCTTCTCTGTCCTTCACTGTCTCCCAAAGTTTGCTCAAACTTATGTCCATTGAGTCGGTGATGCCATCCAACCATCTCATCCTTTGCCACCCCCTTTTCCTCCTGCCTTCAATCTTTCCAGCATCAGAGTCTTTTCTAATGAGTTGGCTCTTCACATCAGGTTGCCAAAGTATTGGAGCTTCGGCTTCAGCATCAGTCCTTCCAATGAGTATTCAGGGTTGATTTCCTTTAGGTTGAACATTAAGTCACTGGATTTTTTATGCATTACGTACTCCAAATGCATGAAGTTGAACCACTACCACCTTCAACTTTAGACACATGCTTCAGTGTCTAAATACTTCTATACTCATTTGATTTTGAATTGTAATTATGAAAATAATTCAGATCTTTGTGAGGGAACACTGTGTTCCTAAAATTAGAATTTTTAGCTAAAGCATGGACAATGCTTACTTGGACCAGTAAACAGCTTCTGGCAGCCTTGGTTGTTACCAAGATGGCAGGTTTACCAATTGCAAGGCTTAGACTTGTGCTGGTGTTCCATGAGAAGCTGTGGAATAAGGAGCGGGGAAGAAAGCATTTGTTTTCATGACAGGAGTCCATTCTTCTGCTGTGAAGTCGAATTGGAAGAGAGCTGTGGATTTGGGGAGGTAGATCAAACAAATGTCTTCATACCACATCAGGAGAATAGCCCTATTCCCACGGCGGTACAACACCAGCCCTGCCACATAATAATAGGCACTGGTGGGTGCCTTTTCCCATGCCTTGAGTGATTTTTAGAACAGCTAATGAAATTCATTACTCATTTGAGAGGAAAAGAGTAAGAGTAAAAAGTGCTATAAAAATCCAATCCAATTCAGAGTAATCTTGGCACATACCTTCTCCCAGTTGGTGCATTTCCAAAAGCAAGAAGCACATTAAATTCAGGAGGGACAACCCAACCATTGTAAAGCTATAAATCTGTGCTGCTCAGTTCCCAGTTTCACTCAACGTCTCTGTAAGGAGCAGTAGTGAGAAATTAACCGATCCCATCATCCTTGTATACATCTGTCTCTTTAATCAAAACACAGAACCAAGAGCTCTCTTGCCCCAGAGAGAACTACTGGTTGTGTAACCTGGATTCTCACCATCACAGATACAGAAAGCATCCTTGGCAAGCATCACCAAATCCCAGGCTCTAGGTACTATGGAAGGTATCAGGGTTATTTTTATGTGTAAACCTCATATATTCCAAATAATGAAACATTGAACATCTTGAATATTACACACCATTTAGCACATTCTCTGAAAAGGTGGGATTTTACTTATCCCACAGAGTCTGAAACTTGATAAATTATATGAAGCAGAGCTGCTAGGCTTTGCAGCCCAACGTCAGGACAACCTCGGTGCAACATTTTAAACAGGAAAGGTTTAACAATGTCATTCATTAATTGTCTGGCATGTCAGAGCCTGAAATGAATAGATAAAAATATACCTTCGAACAGATGCTTACAGGCAATGCCACTTATTGTGTATATTAAGAAGAGTTTAGGATTTAGTTTTCCTGTGGTCTTATCAATAACCCATGATTTGTGAATTTTTATTTTCTTATTGTACTAATTTATGTGGGATTAATTTTGGATAGAGTTTGGACCCTAGTATAATTAAATAATAGATAAAAAGATTATCTTCTTTGAAAGGTGTCCTTGACATGGGGTTGTTTATTAATGCTTGAATTTTTGACTAATGGGAGATAAAATTAAAAGGATAATGAGAAGAAGATTATAGAAGACCTAGAACATCCTTATGTCATTTGCCTTAACCAATAAATTGCCATGTGTACCAAACCATACTTACACACTCCTATTCATGCTGGTGTGAAAAAGGGAGAGAAAAGAGAAAGTGTAAGTAGTCACATCTTGAGCTGTTGGTAGAAGGACATGAGACACTCGAGCTGAAGAAAGGGAGGAAACAGGGTGTAACCAACCAAGTTGATGCAGAGATAAGTCACCCTAACTCCTCTACAATGCATTCTCTTTCACTTGCTACATTTCCTACACATTATTGGGGGAAGGGGGAAGAAGTTCCAGAATAAGCCAGCTGTTTCAAACTTGAAGGCTTATTGGGGCAGCTGGCAATATAAATGTGACATTATGATACAAATGAACTTATTTACCAAAACAGATATAGAATCAAAGGCTTCCAGTACTCTGATTACCAAGGGAGAAGGGGAGAGGGGTAGGGATCGGTAGGGAGTTTGGGACTGACATATGCACACTGCTATGTTTAAAACAACCATTGAGGTCCTACTTATAGCACAGGGAATTCTGCTGAACGTTATGTAACAACCTAACTGAATCACTTTGCTGTGCACCTGAAACTAACACGACATTGTTAATCAAATATACTCCAATATAAAATAAAAAGTTAAAAAAAATGCAACATTGTAGGTAAGAGGCGATAGGCTATTGAGGACTATTACTGACCTGTAATGATATACCTGAAACTCCAGTACTTTGGCCACCTCATGCGACAAGTTGACTCACTGGAAAAGAGTCTGATGCTGGGAGGGATTGGGGGCAGGAGGAGAAGGGGACGACAGAGAATGAGATGGCTGAATGGCATCACCGATTCGATGGACATGAGTTGAGTGAACTCCAGGAGTTGGTGATGGACAGGGAGGCCTGGCGTGCTGTGATTCATGGGGTCACAAAGAGTCGGACACGACTGAGCGACTGAACTGAACTGAATGATATACCACTACTCAAGGACACTCAAAGCAAAATAAAAATATAATAAGTGAGCCAAAAGCAACATCTGGAGCCTACATTTGCCTCTTGAGCTATCAATCTCTGTTCCTTGGAATTAATTTTTGCCTGGGAAAATAGGCAATTGGAACTTAAAATAAGTCTAAAATAGAATACTCGTATCAAAAGGCAGGGAAAAGATGCAAGAAGGACTTTTTAAAAAACTCACCCATCATGCCATAGTGTCTGTGTATCTTCTACTTGAAAATATCTTTCACTAAATAGATTATGTTGGGCAACTAAATTTCTTCTTTTCTCCCAGCTCCACACAGAGTTCTGTATTTTCATTTGCTAAATCAGCAGTCTTAATTGAAGGGCCCTTCCAGAGTGAGAATTCATTTTTCATAGTCCTCAGTTTACTTAAGCATTGTAGAATCGGTTTGGTTTGACCTTAATTCAGAAAGCACATAGAAATCCTTGTTGTTGGTCCACTGTGTTACATTTTGTTTTGTTTGTATATGGAAAAAACATTGACTGCTACTTTAAGGAGCTCATTAGCAATTATTAAAATATCGGTAACAGTTTCTCGAGCTTTACCAACACAGATCTTCCAAAGAAGGCTTTAGAAGTTTAAGCTAAATCTGTGGCTTTGCAGAGTGGGGAGGCGTGGGGTTGATGGGAAAGGTTCTGTTGATGTCATTGACATGGTCAATGAAACAAATTTTTTTCTCATTTATGAGGAAAAAGGGGCAACAGAGGATGAGATGGTTGGATGGCATCACCGACTGATGGACATGAGTTTGAGTAGGCTCCAGGAGTTGGGGATGGACAGGGAGGCCTGGCATACTGTAATCCATGGGGCCACAAAGAGTCGGACATGACTGAGCAACTTAACTGAACTAATGAGACCACTTTAACATGCATATTTCGTGGCAACCACTCTAGCTTCCAGGAGCCCCCAAATAATCCAATCATCTCTTTTTATTTAGTTTGCATGAATGCTTCATCCAAGGGCTAAGGGAACTCAAACTGTGTCCTTGGTCTTCTGTAATATTTTATTCTTTACTTTGGACTCCAAGTTTCTCACTTTGTGAGTTCTATTTGCGATAAACAGATCAACCATAGAATGAAACAACCACCTTCCTCCCACTGGCATTTATCTCTTGGGCAGCTTCTCTGAGGGAAGTGCTTTTCTTTTGCCTTCAGGACTATAATGTGATGAGATTATCTGGCTATTTTTTTCAGACTCTTCTCCATTTTCACCACACTGTATCCATAATAATTGTGTTGTTCAATTTTACTAGAGAATTACCCAACTTCTGTCTATATCAGCAAAGAGGCTTAGAGCCAAGCAATTAATCCTGACATAGGATCCATGTTTCAGTGACAACTAAGATGGTCTGTAATACTTTGATTGCTAGCAAGGAGTCAGTGTTTTGAAATAGACCCAAGTAGACCTCTCAAGGAAGTATCTAATTCACCAAAAATGATGATGATCATCGTAATACTAGAGCAAGTAAGCAGAATGCCTTTCTTCACATTGACAAAGATCAAGTTTACACAACTGTCTGCTCCAGGGATGTGACAGGGCTGAAAACCATGTGCATGAGGGGCTCGGTGCCAACAGCTTAAATTACTGAATGAGATGTCAGGTATGTCAAGATCTCATATTATTTCAGATCTGGAAATAATACTTCTGTGGCTTTGCTCCAGATGCCTGGAGTCTCCATGACTCCCCCGAAAGGACTGCACGGTGTCAAAGCTTTGATGGTTCTAAAAAATGAACTCCAACCAGATGTTGAGAAGAAGCAAGATTTTACGTGTCAGTGGTTAATATGATATTTTCTCTGTCTGCAGCAAGAAAAGCCTCGGCTTCTCGAGCCTTTGGATTATGAAACTGTCATTGAAGAACTTGAAAAGACCTATCAGAATGATCCCCTTCGAGATCTCCTGTTCTTCCCCAGTAACGACTTTTCAGTAAGTATTGTCATTTCAAGCTGTCCAAGTACAGAAGGGCCCTGCAGGGTGATATAAGATCCTCCCAAATTGGGTCACCGTCTTTCCTTATAGACTTGGGGAGCTCAGCCCTCTTCCTGTGGTCATCCTGTATCGCCATCACCACAGAGGGAGCTATCACTATCATCATAGTAATGTCACCATCATCATATCTGATGATAGAAAGTACCCAACGGCCTTCTAATGTTGGAAGATTGGAGGCTCAGTGATACTGTGGCCACTTGGGATGGGAGGGGCATGGGGTGCTGCCTGGCTCCAGGTGGTACTTGTGTCCTTGCCAATATCTGGGTTTCTCACCACTTACCTGGCCTCACAGAGCACTTTCTCTCTTAGGCCATTTGTAACTGAAAGCTTCTAAGCAACTGAAACCAGCCAGTAGCAGAGGTGGGCATCTCCTGGCACAAAAGAAACAATTCTTTAAAAAATTCACCCTTAATCTTGGTTGTCCTTTGTTGAGTTGTGGACAAGGAAAGGTAGGCAAGTGTATCCTCATGGAAGGGTTTATGATCAGAGACGTGTCTCCTTAAGGACAATGCTCATAGGCACACAGAGGGTAGTGGAGTGAATGAATAAAAAGGAGATTCATTTTGGAGACACGCACAGTAAAATTATGGATGATGAGCACCCAAGTGTCCCAAACATTCCATCTCTGGTCATCTAAAACATGTTTAAATTGTTAGTGAATATCTATATAACAGAGATCTCAACGGGAAGATAGCAATGTTTCCTTTTTTTTTTTTCCCTAAGAGAAAAATAGTCTTAAGCATTACAAACCTGATCATCTTAAAGTAGATGAAAAGGCAACTTCAAGGTAACCTTGAGAAACAGCCATTGTCCCTGGAAGCCTCTGACAAGTTGCTGGGGCCCCAGGACTGACACTTCCTCATGCAACCTCAAATCCCCATTCCTTCTCGTGTGTTTGGGACAGATCTGGCTTCTTGCTTCTAAAGGTTCATTTTGTTCACATTTATCCATGGATTAATAAACAAGTAGATAACTGGAAGTCAACAATTTTCTGTTCCAAGTACCAGGAGTAATAGGAGAAAGGAGTAATGGGAGCAAAGGAGTAAAGTAATGGGAGAAATCTGTTGGCAATAAAAGCAACTCTTCTAATCTGTTTTTTGGACTTTTAAATGTTTCTCACTTGAGCATTTGACACATTTAAGAGAGACTTATCTTGGGCAGAAATCTCATTTCCGTGGTCAGATCAGGCCACAGGGTCTGAACTGCTAGCACAAAGTTGAACCAAGTTTTATTTTTTAATTCCACATCCTCCTTTTCTTTCAGACCAAAGGTAAACCTTGATGAACAGTCTCTTTTTGTCAAATAGCATACACAAAAAAATTGACACTGGGAGCCCCTTTTCTTCTGGCTCTGTTATTGAGAAATATGTCAAAAGCTACTCCAAGTTCCCCCAATTCAAGAAGAGAGTAGAGGGACTTCCATGGCGGTCCTGTGGTTAAAACTTTGTGCTTTCACTGCAGGTGGCATGGGTTCAATCCCGAATCTGGGAACTAAGATCCCACATGCCATACTGCAAGGCCAAAATAAATGATAGAAAATATATATTTTAAAAAAGAGAGTAGAGGCATGTGGGCTTCCCTGGTAACTCAGCTGGAAAAGAATCTGCCTGCAATGGAGGAGACCCCAGTTTGATTCCTGGGTCGGGAAGATCCCCTGGCGAAGGGATAGGCCACCCACTCCAGTATTCTTGGGCTTCCCTGGTGGCCCAGCTGGTAAAGAATCTGGCTGCAATGAGGGAGACCTAGGTTCAATCCCTGGGTTGGGAAGATCCCCTGGAGGAGGGCATGGCAACCTACTCCAGTATCTTGCCTGGAGAATCCCCATGGACAGAGGTGCCTGGCAGGTTACAGTCCCTGGAGTCACAAAGAGTTAAACACAACAAAGGGAATAAGCACAGAGGCATATAGATGCAATGTAACATTTCATTAATTTGAATTCATTTTTTTGGCATCTTTCCACATTCATTTAAACAAAGGCTGGTCTGATTACATCCTTCGCTATCCTTAATGCTGTAAACAAAGGATATCATAACATACTTTGTTATTTTCCTGAAGTAAACATTTAAATAAGTACACTGAGTTCTTTCATCTTGTACTTGCCAAAGACCCTTCTATGACCACCCCCATTGCCTTCCAAATAAAGTGCTTTGCAAGGGATTTTCCAAAATCTGGTACTCACCCATTTCTCAAAGCCATGGTCTTCCTCCCCGACCGAACCCCCCTACCCTGTCATACACAGTCACCCTCAGTCCCAGCTGGGGTAAAATACTAGCACAGTTCTCAATGGAACACTCTATCACTCTCACGAAATGTCCTTCCTTTATTCATTCAACAAATTACAAACTGTAATACCAAATGCTAGATATTAATCTCAGAATGGGAAAATAGCAGTGAGTAGGCAGAAATTACCTTGTTTTAACGAAGCTTGCCTTCTAGTAGAAGGAATCAGGCAAAAAAAAAGAACAGTAAATAAATTAATTAGCAAGATAATTTGGATAAAGACCAGAGTTCTGTGAAGAATGAACAGGGCCAAGTAATAGAAATAATGAAGGGAAGAACTAAGCTGGACTGGATGCTCAAGGGCACCTCTGACAAGCTGACATTTGAGCTGAGGTCTGAATGCCCAAGGAGGACCATCCCTGCTAAAAGCTGAGAAAGGAAGGAAGGAAGGTTTCAGGCTGCAGGAAGTTGCTGCAAAGGCCCTGGAGAGATCTGAGATTGAAGAGCGGTATAGGTGGACCAAGAGAGTGGTCAGAGTTGAGGTCAGGCAAGGACAAGGTAAGACATTTGTATTTTATCCGAAAGGCAAGTGGCAGGTCATTGGAGTGTTTCAAGAAGGGCAGCACATGACCTGGTGTATGTCATTAAAAGCTCATCTGGTCTGTGCAGGGAAAACACATAGCAGGGTGTAGATGAAGCTGGGAGTGCTAACGGGAGCATAGCTGGCAATTAGCAGGTGCTCGAGACATTGGACGCCACGCTCTTATCAGAAAATATCATATTAGACAAACAGATAAATTTTCATTTGCATGAAGCAGTGTTTTAACAAACAAAAGGATATCATTGAATATTATTACATCAAGTTGTCGGCTTTTGAACAATATTCAGATGAATTGTTTTCCCTCTTTCCTACTCTACAAAGTAAGAGTTGACAAACTGTGGTTAGTCGTGTCTAACTCTTTGTGACTCCATGGACTGTCCATGGAATTCTCCAGGCCAGAATACTGGAGTGGGTAGCCTTTCCCTTCTCCAGGGGATCTTCCCAACCCAGGGATTGAACCCAGGTGTCCCGCACTGCAAGCAGATTCTTTACCAGCTGAGCCACAGGGGAAGCCCAAGAACACTGAAGTGGGTAGCCTATCCCTTTTCCAGGGGATCTTGCCAAGCCAGGAATCAAACCGGGGTTTCCCTAATTGCAGGCAGATTCTGTGTAAAACCCTTCCTTACATGCCCTCTGCCACTGTGTGCTCCATCCACAGCCTGCATCACATTCAGAGGTGTTGCTGAGCAACAGCAAGGCTTCCATTTACCTGGCTAGGGTATCATTTCCCAGGCCCATCCTTGAGTGATGGGTAAGGATTCTCTGGGCTTCCCAGGTGGCTCCTCAGAATGAAAGGACGGGAAGCAGTCCCAAGCTTCCCACTCTCCTTCCAAATGTCCTTTCTGGTTGTGCCTTATAGCTGGAAGAATCCAGCTCACTTCTGTGTTTCCACGTTACCAAGCACCCACACTGCAGCAGACATGATTCATCACTTGGTTTGTTTAATCAATATTTATTCAGCACCCACGAGGTGCTGAATATAGAATAGCACTTCCTAGACAAGAGAGACTGACAAGAAAAGCAAAAGCCCCATGTTTAAGGAGTGTGAGCCCTAATATGGATGAAAATTAAAGTCGATTAAGAATGCTCATGGTGAAGAAATAACAAGAGACAAGGGCTTGATCTGGTCCTCGATACCCCTTAAAGGAGATAATTTTTTACCAAGGCAGTATTCCATGTACACTGCTGACCCAAGCCATTATCATCCTTTTTCATCTGTATCCCCAGATATAGCCTTTGACTGGTCTTCCTGCATCCTTCTTTGCCTTGCTTTGATTTATTCAAAGGAAGCTTTTGGAAATACAATCAGATAATGCCATGGACATGGAACAATGGACTGGTTCAAAATTGAGAAAGGAGTATGTCAAGGCTGTATATTGTCACCCTGCTTATTTAACTTATATGCAGAGTACATCATGTGTAATGCTGGCCTGAATGACTCACAAACTGGAATCAAGATTTCCAGGTGAAAGATCAACAACCTTAGATATGCAAATAATGCCACTCTAATGCAAAATGTGAAGCGGAACTAAAAAGCCTCTTGATGAATGAGGAAAGCAAAAAAGTTGGCTTAAAACTCAGCTTTCAGAAAACAAAGATCATGACATCATTCCCATCACTTGATGGCAAATAGATGGGGAAAAAGTGGAAAGAAACAGTGACAGATTTTATTTTCTTGGGCGTCAGAATCACTGTGGATGGTAACTGCAACCTTGAAATTAAAAGACACTTCCTCTTCCCTAGTGGCTCAGATGGTAAAGAATCTACCTGCAATGCAGAAGACCCAGGTTCAATCCTTGGATCAGGAAGATCCCCTGGAGAAGGAAATGACAACCCACTCCAGTATTCTTGCCTGGAGAATTCCATGAGCAGAGAAGCCTGGTGGGCTATAGTCCATGGGATCACAAAGAGTCAGACACAACTGAGTGACTAACACTTTCACTTTCGCTTTCCTCTTTGAAAGAAAAGCTATAACAAACCAGGACAGGATATTAAAAAGCAAAGACATCACTTTACTGACAAAAGTCTGTAGTCAAAGCTATGGTTTTTCCAGTAGTCATGTATGCATCTGAGAATTAGACCATGAAGACTGAGTACTGAAGAATTGATGCTTTGGAATTGTGCTGCTGGGGAAGACTCTTGACAATCCCTTGAACAGCAAGGGGATCAAACTGGTCATCCCTAAAGGAAATCAACCCTGAATATTCATTGGAAAGATTGGTGCTGAAGCTGAAGCTCTAACACTTTGGCCACCTGATGTGAAGAGCTGAGTCATTGGAAAAGACCCTGATGCTGGGAAAGAATAAAAGCAAAAGGAGAAGGCGGGGACAGAGGATGAAATGATTGGATGGCACCACCAACTCAATGGACATGAGTTTGAGCAAACTCTGGGAGATAAGGAAGGACAGGGAAACCTGGTGTGCTGCAGTCCATGGGGTCACAAAGAGTCAGACACAACTTAGCAACTGAATAGCAACAACAGCTATGCTACACTTCTAGTTAAAACTTTCCAGCGGTTTCCCATTGCCTTTAGAGTCAAATCCAACTTCTCATCTGACTACTGATGATTGCTGAGTACTTATCTTCCAGTCCTGTTTCCCTCGGTCACTACCCAGTCACCTAACATTCTTTGTGCTCACTGAACCTGCCAAGCCCACCTGCTCTGTGGGACCTTTATGCACCCTGCACAAGGACTTCCTATCTTACATTCATGATTCAGTTCAAATGCTACCTCTTCAAAGAACCATCCTTGACTTCCAACCTACATTACTCCACCCCCACCCTGTTTCACTCACATCCCCCATTTGCTTCTGTTTATAACACTTACCAGTGCCTGGAAATATCTCAATTTGCTTTTTCACTCCTGTCACATGTTTCTCACCATCAAAGAGTAACCTAAAGCAGGAATGTCCCTGTCTTGATCATGGCGAGGCCCCCAGCAACTGGAATGGCACTTGGCACCAAGCAAAGAGAAAATGAATATTTATTTCATGAATTATCTTTCAGACACATGTAGATTTTTAATTTTTAATTTATTTATTTTTGGCTGTGCCATGTGGCATGCTGCTGCTGCTAAGTCGCTTCAGTCTTATCCGACTCTGTGCGACCCCATTGACGGCAGCCCACCAGGCTCCCCCATCCCTGAGATTCTCCAGGCAAGAACACTGGAGTGGGTTGCCATTTCCTTCTCCAAGGCATGAAAGTGAAAAGTGAAAGTGAAGTCACTCAGTTGTGTCCAACTCTTAGCGACCCCATGGACTGCAGCCCACCAGGCTCCTCTGTCCATGGGATTTTCCAGGCAAGAGTACTGGAGTGGGTTGCCATTGCCTTCTCTGGCGATGTGGCATATGGGAGCTTAATTCCCTGACCAGGAATTGGACTCACGTCCCCTGCTTTGGAAGCAGAGAGTGTTAACCACCGGATTGCCAGGGAAATCTCTTAGGTTATTGTTTTAGAATATAATTTTGAGTACTTTTAGCAACCAAAAGGGCCATTCTGAAACGAAATTTGAGAATAAAGGAATGAAGTCATTGACTTTGTGGTGATCACTAATATGCTACTTTCGTCTCTGACACATCTTAACCTTAAAAAAACTGCACTACGATCATAATCCTCTTCCCCAGAGGCTCATTCCTTGCAGTACATTGACCGGCACTTAGCCGCCATCAACAAAGGCTGATTTCCTCCCTGTAACACCATGTACTTATTCACTAGCTTTCTGTTACTAGGCAAGGGAGAAATCAATTCATATCTGTATTTTAAGTACCCAACACAACATCTGGCTCATGGGCATTCAATAAAGATTGTTGAACATTGAATTAACATCGTCTTCTTCTAGATTAAGAAACTGAAGTAGAAGTATTTTCCTTTCTTGGCCCATGAGGTAGAAATACTTCCTCTGGTGTGTGGGTTCTAGAAGCAGGCAGTGTGATCTTCTGTAGTGCTTGCATCATAATGGTTTCTTGGAATAAGCAGTCTAGATGTGTTTATTAACTCATTCATTTCAAAAACACATATTCCTTCAATAATTGTGTTTGCTACTCTTGTTTTTCTCATCTTTCTTTTTGAAACTGGTAGTAGTAGAAACTGAAGACCAAAAAATGAAGAACTTAGTCACCAAATTGTGGCTTCACAAATAGGCAAAGAGAGTAGGGAAAAAAACAAGAGCTAAAGAACAGTTTCAAGGACACACTGATTCATATTGTGGAGTGATTCCATTGAAGGAGAGGCTGATACAAAACAGCAGAACAAAAAAGTGAGAAAGCCAGAAATGAGTTTCTTTCTGAGCAAAAGATACAGAAAGACTGAAGTGGCATCATTTCTAGGAGATGTAAAAACCTTAAAGAAGAAAGTTCAGGGGTTCAAAAGCAATACCAATGCTGTGTAAAGGCCACCCTATCACCTGTATTTCCATCCTGCCCACCCCAGCCACACTGCTGTTTCCACTCAGTTTCCTAGCCCAGTTTTCTGTGAGCTGTGTTGTAGACAGCAAGGATACCGACATGACCAAGAAGCCGGCTTGAAAGGTGAGACTTTCAGCACCGGTCAGTGGCATTCTCAAAGTCATAGGTTTATATTACACTTCCGAAATAGCCTCTCGAGAGAGTTGACATGATCTTTTCAAATCCTTTCTTCATATCAGTAGTTCAGAGAAGTAGTCTCAGGGCTGACGAATATATCCTGCATTTTTCATGACTTATTAGCAGAACTTAGTTGTGATTTAACATTTGTTCTTTCATAGAATGTTTTTAGCTATAAAAAGCAGTCTGGTATGTGGGGACTTCCATGCTCAACCACATGGGTCATTTTGTCAGAGGAAGCAGAAATACAGACCTTAATATGTCTTAAATGGAAAAGCAGAAAAGCCATGAGTGTTTTATTTTCTTCTTCTTTTGTCTCTTACAGAGACACAGCCTAACATTTTATAGGAATGTCAACCTCTTTTTAATCCTTGGTTTCTTAGCCTGAAATCAGACTTTAAATGGCTCTTGGTGTTCATGCAAGAACATTGTGATTGAAATTTAAAAGCTCAGTAAGAGTCTTTGTCAAACTAGATTATTCTAAGTTAGAATATTCCTCTCATTTACAAACCAATGAAGCTGAGATTTGGAAAGGCTCTTGTTCAAGGATATAGAGTAACTATGATGACAGAAATCAAGCATAAGCACCTTGATTTTTGCTACTAGAGTTTCTGTCTAAACAGCATGCTCTGAGTCAACTGCTTCTTATAAAAATAAGGTGCATGACTTGGGAGAAATATTAACCCCCTGAAACCCACAGTGAGTGGTACTATTGTAGTATTGCAGAAAAGGGGTTCTAGAGGGCTTACTTCAATTCAGTAAAGGATAATGTGAAGATGAGACTGCTCTGGACTTGATTGTGCTAGGAATATATGCCCATATAAAGACTTTTGTCAGAATATTCAAAACAGTATTATTCATAATCCAAAGTGGAAACAACCCAAATGTTCATCAACTGAAGAGTGGATAAACAAAGTGTGGTATGTCTATACAATCGAATATTATTCAGCCATAAAAAGGAATAGAGTACTGATACATGTTATAAGTGAACCTTGAAAACAACCCAAACGTCCATCAAATGAAGTGGATAAACAAAGTGTGGTATATCCATAAAATGGAATATTATTCAGCCATAAAAAGAAATGAAGTATTGATACATGTTACAACATGGGTGAACCTTGAAAACATTATGCTAAGCAAAAGAGGCCAGTCCCAAAAGAGTACCCGTCGTATGCTTTCATTCACATGAAATGTCCACAGTAGGAAAATCCTTAGAGACAGAAAGCTGGTTACAGTTGCCTAGGGCTGGGGAAAAGGGAGAAAGGGAGTAACTTCTAGTAGATATGGAGTTTCTTTTGGGGGTGATGAAAATGTTCTAAAATTAAATGGTGATGATTACATAATCCATGCATAGACTTAAAACTACTGAGTTCATTTTTAAAGGGTGAATTTTATGGCAAATCAGTTATATTTCAATAACACTGCTATTTTAAAGATAAGGATATTTTGAGGTTTTAAGATAGGTGTGATGTAGGTGGTCAGAGACAGAAAATCATAAAAACACATGTCTGCATTCAGGTACATCGTTCTTTAAAAAGAATAACAAGATATACCAGAGCCACAATAAACAGCATGGCAGTACATTTCATTTGTAGTAATATTTTATTGCCAAAGGGGATTTAATGTGACTTGCTTACAAACAAAAACAAACAAAACCACACATGTGAAATGACTGGCTGAATTAATCACTAGCAAAGCTTATGAGTCTAAAATATTCTATAGTTTAGCTGCAGACTTCATGGGTGATACAGACAGTAAATGACATAGTTCAAAGAAGAGAAGATGCATGATGGATGAATTAGAATTTTCAAAAGTACTGATATCTATATCAAGCCTGAGATTAGGAAAGAACAAGGTAAAAAGAAGATTTGTGAGAGAAGGAAAATGGGCAAGTCGTGTGTAGGCATGAGCCCAGAATGAAGTAGAAGTGTGAGCAGCCATCGGAAACGATGCCGTGGCAAGTTGGCTGCCGTAGCAAGTTGGCTGCCGTGGGGCGGCGGGGTGGCTTGTATCTTGAGTCTGTTTGCTCCCCCACAAAGCCTTGTCTGCAGGCCTCACAGGGATCAGGCTGTTCCCTTATGCTTCCTGGAGAGTGAGCTCAGACCACAGCCTCTGAGTCCTTGCCAAGGGCAGACCCCAATGCAATACTATCTTTCTATTGTTGGAACACTGTAATCTATTAATACTCAGAGTTTTCCATACATAAAATGTTTTGTCCTTACTTCCTTGGAAGAGGTGAGATACATTTTAGAGCCTAGAAAATGAAGCACAGAAAAAAGGAAGTGACTTACTCAGTGGTTTGCTTGTCCAAGAATAAAAAGGTTTTGAAACAGATTTCCAAAGTTCCCTAATTATATACTTAAATACTATGGTGGATGAGTCACCAGGCTTGACTTGGTTGGATGATGACAAGGGCCCAGTTATGGGCAACTGCTCACCATTTGTGCATTTCCCATACAATTTAACTTTAGCAAAGCAAGAAGGACCCTTCCCTGAAAGCACATTGAAAGTATTAATGTGAAAGGCTCACCTATTTAAAAAAAATTAAAATCACAATACTCTTCTGAATAGGGTAAAAATATATTTCAAGCAATAGATGTAGTCTTAAGTGCTCTCCTAGGATAAAAAGCAGTATCAGTGTTTTAATTTGAGAAATTTAGGTGAAGACTAAAACACATGCTTAGGTTGGAATTGACGTGAAGTTTTAGTTAATAGTCCTTATTGAGGGGATTGTTGACTTCTCAAGCTCCACTGATGGGTTACTCTAAACACCATCATTTTTGTCTACTGTTTTGAGCAGCTGGGATCAACAATGCTGTCAGAGGGATCTTTGCTCAACTCCAAGATAGGAAAAGCAGCTTCTTTTTTAGATTCTTGACAGTGGCCTTTGGCCGATTGAGAAATGGCCACTATGTGCTTGGAATGACAACTTCTGCAGCCCCCAGCAGAATGGTGGCTGTAACAAAGCCACAAAGACGACCCACTACAGAGTAGAAGGAACCAGAGAGTGTCAGGGCTGCAGTGGAGGATGTCTGAATGTCATGGACCCGAAACTACACACACAGGCCTGCATGTCTTGTTTCATAAATAAAAGGACAGTTTTTATTTCCAAATGCCTAATCTCTCGACAATAGGCCCCTTATAAGATTCTACCACCAGAAGAGGAGCTTGGCTGAGCGCCAGTTGAGTCTCAGCTCCGTCTCATGCTTTTGAGCTCTACTAATTGTTGACCAGAGGGTTTATAAAAGAGAACAGGAAGTCTGTTGTGGCCAAGGCAATTTGTAGTGGTCTGAAAGCATCTAATTCTCAGAAAAGAAATTCTTTGTAGTCATGTTAATACCCTTAACAAATATGACTCTGTATACTTTTCTTCTTATTTGATCAATTTATTTTTGCTTCAACAGAGACACATGAGAGAAATTAAAAATGAGCAAGATGGGAATAAGGGATGAAGAGGTACAGACTCTTATGTAAAAAATAAGCTACAAGGATATATAATACAATACAGGGAATATAGCCAGTATTGTGTAGTAACTATTAATGGAATATAATCTTTAAAAATTGTGAATCACTATGTTGCCCACCTGTAATTTATATAATATTGTACATCAACTGCATTTCAATTAAAAGTGAAGAAAAGGAATAAAAAAATGAGTAGAAGCTCTCCAGTTCTTAAAGTTGAAATTTTATGGAGGCCTTCTGCTTTTTCAAATAAAGTCTCCAATATTATGGCCAAGTATAACTGAGGTCAATAACGTCTCATTATACATTCCTTTTCTTGTATCTGTGTACTCTGTACAAGGTATTAGATTTGCATGTTGTAAAATATTGTTTTATGTATCTCATGTGGTTACATGAGAGTGGCTCAGCCCTAACTGCCCTAGTTAGTAAAGAATTGACATCATCTCATATCTAGAGGTCATCAGGAATCATACATAACCATTGTACATATGATTAATTTTTATTACCCCAAACTCAATGAACTTCCAATCATACATCAGGTGTGAGCATTACCCTATGTTTTTGGGGCCCTAATCTTTACTCTGGTAACATCACAAATCAAATAATCATGTGATTATCATTACCAGAAACCCAAGCCCACCTTCCAGAAACCTACCATAAAGAAAAAAAAAAAACTTCTTAAACCAGCTCACTATTCACTCTATTGAACTATACCACAGAGTACTGATCTTAGTGGGACAACAGACTGATGGTATAACTAAACAGGAAACTAAACTGCAGGTCCCTTCACTGTCCATCAGATTTAGAGTATTTTAGAGAAGCTATTATTTTTTTAAAGGCAAGAAATCAATAAGAAACTGTTGTGGATAATGAAAAAGAAGAGTCTTGCTTTAATATAAAAATTCTATTATAAAATAATGATTGAAATATAGAAAAACTTTTTAATTAGAGAAAAAAAATCCTTAATCTTGCCAGTAGATCGCAGTATGTACTGTTCCCTGGAAACCAATCAAGTTACATTGTGTATCTGCAAATTATCTGTCCAAACAGGAAAGAAGTTATCCCCAGATAATCGAAATCCAGCAATAATCCCCAAAGCTCACTTTAGGCACGGATTCTCATCTTTTGCTCTAGCCTTTCAATGGAGTTTGTTTACTGTTTATCTTCTAACAGAGTAAATAATATAAAAGAAACAATTTGAAAGAGGCAATTCAAAAGGAATAAAAATGTAAAATCTAAATAATAGTAAGTCCTACATTGACTCCCAAAATACAGGACTTATTATGAAAATGCAAATTTGTGAAGTGTTCCATACTTTGGGGGCTTCCCGGGTGGCTCTGTGTGCCTATGTGAGTTGGTCAGTCGTGTCCAACTCTTTGTGACCGCATGGACTGTAGCCCACCAGGCCCCTCTGTCCATGGATTTCTCCAGGCAAGAATACTGGAGTGGGTTGCCATTCCTTCTCCAGAGGATCTTCCTGACCCAGAGATCAAACCCACGTCTCCTGCATTGCAAGCAGATTCTTTACTGTCTGAGCCAGATGGTGCGAGTGGTAAAGAACCCTCCTGCCAGTGTAGGAGATGCAAGAGACCTGGGTTCAGTCCCTGGGTTGGGAAGATACCCTGGAGTAGGAAATGGCAACCCACTCCAGTATTCTTGCCTGGAGAGTCCCATGGACAGAGGAGCCTGGTGGACTACACTCCATGGGGTCACAAAGAGTTGGGCACGACTGAAGCAACTTAGCACACACACATTGACCCCAGCATGCTTCACATAGGAAGTAGTAATTGTTCCCTGTATGTGTATCTACACTTGGCTTGAACCAATAGCCATGGCCTCTGAGCACTTCCAAACTTCCTTCACACACTGCAGTCAAATCCTGGGGCAAACACACTGACAGAGAGGCTCTTTATCTGTTACAAGATGAGCTTTTATTTTTGCCATGTGATGTATCTTGAATATAATTTTCTCATTATTTTGTGTCCCCTGATGATGTTACATTCACATGACGTTCTTCTTCTTTTAGGGTCCAAACTCCGTCTTCCCAATATGCACATACATACGTGCACACCCACACACTCATTCACTCATAGATAGACTCACACACCACACTCACTCACATGTGACACACACACACCATGCACATACACACACACACTATCAAATACAGCCTACCTCCTTGCATAATCACACAGACACTACACACACACACACACACCAGGCACACATCACACACACAGGCATTCACACAGACATTCACAACAGGCGACCACAGGCACATACCACACACACTCAGCAAGTAAGTATTTGATCACCCAGCCAGGCACTGAGGTTATAACAGTGAACAAAACCGACCAGATTTCTTTCCCACAAGGAGCTTATATCAAGAGTAAAGAAAAAATTGAAGAATATATGAGCCTAGGATTAGAAGATAAGGAATGATTCTGCCCCTGTGGCAGAGCTGCAGTTGCCATTGTGAACTCAAAAGACTAAATTCCCTGGACCTCTCTCCTTCCCATCTTCTGTGAAAGTAAGAACAGATTTTGAGACTCTCATCTACTTAAATAATTAGTCTAGGAAAAATGCCCTTCATCTGTTGTTGTTATTTAGTCACTAAGTCATGTCTGTCTCTTTCATAACCCCGTGGACTGTGTAGCCTGTCAGGCTCCTCTGTCCATGGAATTCTCCAGGCAAGGATACTGGAGTGGGTTGCCATTTCCTTCTCCAGGGGATCTCCCCAACCCAGAGACTGAACCCATGTCTCCTTCATTGGCAGGCAGATTATTTACTGCTGAGCCACCAGGGAAGTCTGTGTTTCATCTAGAACAGCTCAAATGAATCCTGAAAGTGAAAATGTCAGTAGCTCAGTCGTGTTTTACTCTTTGCAACCCCATGCACTGTAGCTGGCCAGACTCCTTTGTCCATGCGATTCTCCAGGCAATAATACTGGAGTGGGTTGCCAGTCCCTTCTACAGGGAATCTTCCTGACCCAGGGCTCGAACCTTAGTCTGTTATGTCTTCTACATTGCAGGCAGATTCTTTATCATCTGAGGCTCAAAGAAATTTGTGCTATATGATTTGTGTACAAAATAAAAGATCCCAACTGTTGGTACCATGTATGCTATCAGACTCATCATCCCAGCATCCCTGTAATCACCAAGGAGAACAGACTAAAGGAAGCTGGTGGCTGGGGTTGCAAAGTTACATGGCATCCCATAAGATATATACAGAGGAAACAATCTATACGTTACATTTTAAATGTTTTATTTTAAGAGATACTTTATCCTTTTAGTTAATATATATTCATTTAAGAAAAACTGGTTTGTTTAGCTTAAAGTTGAAGATGTTTTATTTCTATGAAGATAAAGACACCAAAAACATTACATTTTCTTCAAGGTCTAAATGTACTGAATACCCTTTCTTCTCTCCCACCCTATCTGTGGCTGCACACACATGGCTTCTGAAAGGGGTCAAATTTACCCTGTGAATATTCAGGAGATTATTCAAAGTAGGGCTGACATATTGCTGACTTTGTAGGTTTTCTTTTTCACTTCAAATGTAGTTTATCATTAGCAGCAACAAAGGTACCAATATAAATAGTCAAAATATACAGATGCCCAAATTTTTGTTTTCTCCATGGAAGGAAACAGCTTAAAATTGTGAGCTCCACAGAGAAAACAGTGGTCTGTAATATCATAGTCTTCCATTGTACATTGGGAATACATCCCAAGATGCCTAGTGGGCGCCTGAAAGTGTAGATAGCACTCTATAAATACTATTTTTTCCTATACATGTATACCTGTGATGATGTTTAACTTATAAATTAGGCACAGTAAAAGATTAACAACAGTAACTGATGGTAAAATAGAACAATTTTACTATAATAAAAAATATGTGAATGTGGTTTCTCTCTTACAATATCTTTTCATACTGTACTCACCCTTCTTCCAGTGATGATATGAGATGATAAAATGCCTACGTGATGAGATGAGGTGAATGATGTAGTGACATAGCATTCAGTTCAGTTCAGTTCAGTTCAGTTGCTCAGTCGTGTCCAACCCTTTGCGACCCCATGAATCACAGCACATCAGGCCTCCCTGTCCATCACCAACTCCCGGAGTTCACCCAAACTCATGTCCATCGGGCTACTATTTATTAACCTCTGACAATAAATCAGAAGGAGGGTCATCTGCTTTAGGTGCTCCTGGATCATGGAACCCTGAGGAGGTCAATGAGATAAGATAGTGGGGGCAGGCAGAGTGGAGTGGCTTGAGATCCCATCATACATCTCAGAACAGAACACTAGAAGTTTCCATTTAATATTTTTGGACCCTGGTTAACCACGGGTAACTGAAACCACAAATAAGGAGGGGCTAACTGTAATGTTCCCTGGTGGCTCAGACAGTAAAGAATCCACCTGCAGTTCAGGAGGCCCAAGTTCTATTCCTGGGTCGGGAAGATACCCTGGAGAAGGGCATGGCAACCCACTCCAGCGTTCTTGCCTGGAGAATTCCATGGACAGAAGAGACTGGTGGGCTCCAGTCCACGAGATCACAGAGTCTGATACAACTGAGTGACTAATGCTTTCATTCTTAAAACTGTAATGCTAGTAGTGGTGATCAAAAGAGGTGTGAATCTTCCTTCATAGAGAGTAAATTGCTAAAAACTGTGCAAGTTTCTGTCTTCTCTTATCCTCAAATACTGAGATCTAATACATTTTCTTATTGTGTCTTGGGTATAGTGGTCTGCACAATGCTTTCAAGTTGGAAGATTAAATTCCCTTTCCTTGTTCTTCTCAGACCACCACAGTATCTTGGGACATCCGAACCTTGTATTCAACAGTACCTGAAGATGCAGAGCACAAAGCAGAAAATTTACTGGTGAAAGAGGTAAATGCAATGCTTCCAATCCATTATTTTAAAAAGTTTTGTTTTCTCCTATGTAGTTCTTAATGCAACTTATTATTTCTGCTGTCTCCCTCTCTTTTTCAATAGAGAATTCCAAATGCAGTTGTTAGTTAACCTTTATTACTTATTTCCTGTGAATCATTTTTCACTCTCTGGTGACCATTCGAGTTCTGGAATTTTTAAATTTTGTTTTTACTTAATTTAAAATCCCCACATTGAGAAATAATCGAGTATTCCTAAGAAAAAGATTTAATTTTATTTTACTTATTTGGATTGACTTGTAGGAAATTCCATATTATGTGAGAATTTCGGATAACAAAGTTTTTAAGAGAGATATTTCTTTCAAGTATTAACGATGAAAATAGTTAATGACTTCACTGGTAGCTAGGTGGTAAAGAATCAGCCTGCCAATGTAGCAGATGCAAGAGACACAGTTTCGATCCCTGGGCTGGAGAATCCCATGGAGAAGGAAATAGCAGACCACTCCAGTATTCTTGCCTGCAGAATTCCATGGACAGAGGAGCCTGGTGGGCTATAATCCACAGGGTTGCAAAGAGTCAGACATGACTGAGTACACACACACACACACACAACCATTTGGACAGCTTAAAAGGACTGATAAATTCTGTTGGTGTAGCATCCATTTGCATTTAGTTGGTGTGTGTGTTAATCACTCAGTCATGTTCAACTCTGCAACTCCATGGACTGTAGCCCACCAGTCTCATGTGACCATAAAATTCTCCAAGCAAGAATACTGAAGTGGGTTGCCATTTCCTTCTCCAAGTTGGTATAAAACTGCTTCTTCTAGCCAGACTACAGACAGCTTTGGGGCAGGGATTGGACCGACACTTAACAGCTATTTTTCATTTGTTTGAAAGTGAAAATGAAAGTGTTAATAGCTCAGTTCAGTTCAGTCGCTGAGTCGTATCCGACTCTTTGCAACCCCATGGAGTGTAGCATGACAGGCTTCTCTGTCCATCACCAACTCCCGGAGTTTTCATAAACTCATGTCCATCAAGTCAGTGATGCCATTCAACCATCTCATCCTCTGTCGTCCCCTTCTCCTCCGGCCTTCAATCTTTCCCAGCATCAGAGTCTTTTCAAATGAGCCAGTTCTTCACATCAGGTGGCCAAAGTATTGGAGTTTCAGCTTCAGCATCAGTCCTTCCAATGAACATTCAGGACTGATTTCCTTTCGGATGAGCTGGTTGGATCTCCTTGCAGTCCAAGGGGCTCTCAAGAGTCTTCTCCAACACCACAGTTCAAAAGCATCAATTCTTCAGCACTCAGCTTTCTTTATGGTCCAACTCTCACATCCATACATGACCACTGGAAAAACCACAGCTTTGATGAGACGGACCTTTGTTGGCAACATAATATCTCTGCTTTTTAATATGCTGTCTAGATTGGTCGTAGATTTCTTCCACGGAGCAAATGTCTTAATTTCATGGCTGCAGTCACCATCTGCAGTGATTTTGGAGCCTCCCAAAATAGTCTGTCATTGTTTCCATTGTTTCCCCATCTATTTGCCATGAAGTGATGGGACCAGATGCCATGATCTTAATCTTCTGAATGTTGAGTTTTAAGCCAATCTTTCACTCTCTTCTTTCACTTTCATCAAGAGGCTCTTTAGTTCTTCTTCACTTTCTGCCATAAGGGTGGTATCACCTGCATGTCTAAGGTTATTGATATTTCTCCTGGCAATCTTGATTCTAGCTTGTGCTTCCTCCAGTCCAGGGTTTCTCATTATGTACTCTGCATATAAGTTAAATAAACCGGGTGACAATATGCAGCCTTGACATCCTCCTTTCCCAATTTGGAACCAGCCTGTTGTTCCATGTCCAGTTCTAACTGTTGCTTCTTAATCTGCATACAGATTTCTCAGGAGGCAGGTCAGGTAGTCTGGTATTCCCATCTCTTTAAGAAGCTTCCATAGTTTTTTGTGATCCACACAGACAAAGGCTTTGGCATAGTCAATAAAGCAGAAATAGATGTTTTTCTGGAACTCTCTTGCTTTTTCGATGATCCAGTGGATGTTGGCAATTTGATCTCTGGTTCCTCTGCCTTTTCTCAAACCAGCTTGAACATCTGGAAGTTCACGGTTCATGTATTGCTAAAGCTTGGCTTGGAGAATTTTGAACATTACTTTGCTAGCGTGTGAATTGAGTGCAATTGTGTCATAGTTTGAACATTCATTGCATTGCCTTTCTTTGGGATTGGAATGAAAACTGACCTTTTCCAGTCCTGTGGCCACTGCTGAGTTTTCCACATTTGCTGGTATATTGAGTGCAGCACTTTCACAGCATCATCTTTTAGGATTTGAAAGAGCTCAACTGGAATTCCATCACCTCCACTAGCTTTGTTCATAGTGATGCTTCCTAAGGCCCACTTGACTTCACATTCAGGATGTCTGGCTCTCAGTGAGTGATCACACTATCATGGTTATCTGGGGCGTGAAGATCTTTTTTGTATCATTCTTTGGTGTATTGTTGCCACGTCTTCTTAATATCTTCTGCTTCTGTTAGGTCCATGCCATTTCTGTCCTTTATTGTGTCCATCTTTGCATGAAATATTCCCTTGGTATCTCTATTTTCTTGAAAAAAATCTCTAGTCTTTCCCATTCTATTGTTTTCCTGTATTTCTTTGCATTGATCACTGAAGAAGGCTTTCTTCTCTTTGCTATTCATTGGAACTCTGCATTCAAATGGGTGTATCTTTCCTTTTCTCCGTTGCCTTTCAGTTTTGTCTAACTCTGCAACCTCATGGACTGTAACCCAGTAGGCTCTTCTTTCATGGGATTCTCCAGGCAAGAGTACAGGAGTGGATTGCCATTCCCTTCTCCAGGGGATCTTCCCAACCCAGGGATCGAACCCGGGTCTCCAGCATTTCAGGCAGATTCTTTATCATATGCGGCACCAGAGATTGAATGAATAAATGTAGCCAGTCCTTCCTTTACAGAAAATGCAATGATAACCTTTAGCCCAGCACAGATCACATTGAAAGTAGTGGAATCTAAATTCAGTCTTTAATCCTAAGAAACTAGTATATCCCAGTTAGGATTTAATTCAGTTCAGTTCAGTTCAGTCACTCAGTCGTGTCCGACTCTCCGCAACCCCATGAATCACAGCACGCCAGGCCTCCCTGTCCATCACCAACTCCCGGAGTTCACTCAAACTCATGTCCACAGAGTTGGTGATGCCATCCAGCCATCTCATTCTCGGTCGTCCCCTTCCCCTCCCGCCCCCAACCTTTCCCAGCATCAGAGTCTTTTCCAGTGAGTCAGCTCGTCGCATGAGGTGGCCAACGTATTGCAGGATTTAATTAAAGGCACATAAAGTAGCAAAGGACTTCCCTTGTGGCTCAGCTGGTAAAGAATCTGCCTGTAATGCAGGAGACCTGGGTTCGATCCCTGGGTTGGGAAGATCCCCTGCAGGAGGGAAAGGCTACCCACTCCAGTATTCTGGCCTGGAGAATTTCATGGACACATAGGGTCACAAAGAGTCAGACAGGACTGAGCGACTTTCACAAAGTAGCAAAATCCTTTCTCAACTTTTAAGCATATTTGCATGAGTAGAAGCTTATTAATCAGATTATTCATAATCTGATTAATCATACATATTTTATGTTGAACCATTCAGTCCACACCATCTTTGCCACAGAGTTGTCTTTTCCTCCGCAATTCTGTCATTTCTTATTTATTTTCTCAAAGTTCACATTAAATTACAACATCTTCTAAGAAGGTGATGAGAAAAAATGAGGTAAATGTCATTCAGAAAACATCAGGATATCTGATTGTACTGTTTTCACATTTACTGATAAAAGTATGACATCAGTTCCGTAGTATTTTGTTTATAGTTACCTTAGAGGAAGTTTCTGTATCTCGTAGCGCATCGTTTTTTGTTTTTGTTTTTTTTTTAAAGCTGGTAAATCATTTTCTGCACAAGCAAATCAGAATCATTGAGACCAGGTCTACAAAAGTCCTATAGTAAGCATGTGTTAACTTAGGTAGGGCTTGAAATATTTATGATGTTGAAATTCCTAACAGGGAATATTTAACTAGGTTTTTTTATGTTTTCTTTACTAAACTATTGTACTTTTTGTTGTTGTGGCTCAGTTGTTCAGTCGTGTCCGACTCTTTGTGACCCCATGGACTGCAGCATGCCAGGCTTCACTGTCCTTCACTATCTCCCAGAGTTTGTTCAAACTCATGTTCATTAAGTCAGTGATACCATCCAACCATCTTATCCTCTGTCGCCCTCTTAATACTTCCCAGAATCAGGGTCTTTTCCAGTGAGTTGACTCTTCACATCAGTTGGCCAAAGTATTGGAACTTTAACTTCAGCACCGGTCCTTCCAATGAATATTCAGGGTTGATTTCCTTTAGGATTGACTGGTTTGATCTCCTTGCTGTCCAAGGGACTCTCAAGAGTCTTCTCCAACACCATAGTTAGAAAGTATCAGTTCTTTGGCACTCAGCCTTCTTTATAGTCCAACTCTCACATCTATACATGACCACTGGAAAAATCATAGCTTTGATTATATGGACCTTTGTCGGCAAAGTGATGTCTCTGCTTTTTAATACCCTATCTATTGTATTAAATACACTTTCTTCTTAAAAATCTTTAACTTTATTGTTCAGTTTATTTCCATATATTTTATAGTATTATTACAAAATTTTGAGTAAACTTCTTTTTTTGCTATTTATTGCTGATTTTTTAAAAGCTACTGATTTTCAAATTAAAAATTTTTTTTTCTAATAAGTATATTGTTTCCTTAATTTTTGTCTTATTATCTAATATCTCTAAAACAATATTGAATAATAATTCTAATCAGGCATCCTGTCTTATTCTTGATTTGGTGTTTTATGATAGTTTCAGAGACAAAAGAAATGTCTAAGGAAGGTCGTTCTGGTCTTTATCATGTTTAAGAAGGACCTTTCTTGGTCTCCACAGTGTTTATCAAGACTGGTTCCTGTGTTACAAAATTCATATCCAGACTATTGACATAATAGCTTTTTTGCTTGAATTTCGTGCTGTAATAGAATAGGTTCCTGTCCTATGAATACATACTTGTGTTTCTGGCTTAAACTTTCTTGTTAAAGTTGTATTTCTACCTTAATTCTTTGCTACATTAGAATTGCTAATTCTTTCAAATTTTTGCATTTATATTCATGAGTGAAATCTGGCTGTAGTTTTCTTTTATTTCTTTGGTATTAGAGAAATGTTAACTCTTAAAAATAGACATTCTCCATCTTTCTCTGCCTTCTGAAATTTAAAAAAAAAAATAATAATAAGCCAATGAAAGAAACCGAGTATTTGAAACAGACCCAAGTGCATATGGTTACTTGATAAATGGTAAATGTGGCACTTCAAATTCCTGGTGAAGGGTGGACTGTTCTACAACACCACTTGGCTATCCATTTTGGACAAAAGTAGTTAGAACTGTATCTCACAGTACATGTAGAAATTAATTCCAGATGAATTTTTAATATCTTAATTTCAAAAATAGAAGCTGTAAAAACATAGGAAGGCATTTTAAAATGAAAAGTTATGAAAAATGCTTGCATTTAACAGTCTTGAATTTTTATGATGAATGGTGCCATCAATAAAGCCAAAAAAAATGGTTAGTGAATTTATTCTCAACTCACGATGTCTTTTGCCACACTCTCCCACACACATTCCTAATACACAAAATTCTATAAATTAATAAGAAAAAGGTAAATAACTCAAGAAAATATGAGCACAAAGAAAGAGCAGGAAGTTCAAAAAGAGGAGGAATTTTAAGTTGGCTCAGAGGAACATAAAATTGCCAAGCTACACTTGTAATCATAGAAATACAAATAAAACAAAAATGATGTATAACATCTGAACGAAGAAATGCGAGTAGACATACAGGGAGACAAACACTATCACACAGTGCTTCTAGTTCTCACATGTCTGTGGCATTTAGAGATACTCAAATGCATATATATATGCAACATACATATTAGAAAAACAAACACGAGAACGTAAAAGTATAATTACAAGCATGAATACAGTGTGCATGCATGCATGCTCAGTTGCTAAGTCATGTCCGACTCTTTGAAGCACCATGGACTCTAACCCGAAAGATTCCTCTGTCCGTGGGATTTCCCAGTCAAGAATACTGGAGTGGATTGCCATTTCCTTCTCCAGAGGATCTTCTCAACCCAGGGACTGAGCCTGAGTCTCCTGCATTGGCAGGAGGGTTCTTTACCAATGAGCCACCAGGGAAGCCCATGAGTACCAGACCAATTTGTAATATTAGCTGATATAAGTAGAGTTGAATATGTTTTGGCACATCTACATTTTATAATAATAAGTAGCCAATAAAAATTTTACATTTAAGTGCATTAACTGGAATGCCCAATGTATATATTGTGTATTGTTGTGGTTACAAACAAATTTTTGTAATAAAAAATATTTTTAAAAAATACTGCCAAAATTGGAGACAACTTGAGTCTATTTCCTAAAATTGTCTCCAAAAGTTAAAATCCAACTGTATGCTTCCAGTCATTAGGTAGTCACTTTAGAGACTTCATCACCCTAAACTTTTCTGTTGTGACTCTCAGGACAGAGCATCTGTCTTGACAGTGTGAATGAATCTTCTTACCATGTTTTTCCCACCCTTGTGGATCTAAAGTAGAAGAAAGTGGGAAGAAACTTTGTGGATCTAAAGTAGAAGCCTGGGAAGAAACTCTTTTATTCCCTGCTAATTTTTGCAGATCACTAGCCGTGAAAACTCTGTGGAGATCCCCATAGTTGTACTTGTTTTTAAGGATGGAGATAAAGAGAAAACTTATGGCTTGGGATAGAAGACAAACATCACATGATGATAAAGGAATATGAATAGTCAAGCCTGGAGACAGTAGATAAAAAGAAAGGGGTCCCCAAGAGAGCTGGGTTAAGACTGAGAAATAACCCCAGAGAAGTAGGCTGCCAAGAAGTCTTGACCTCAGTAGCTAATAGCTGCTGATCGTTATTGACTAGTTACTTTGGGCCAGATACGCTTCTCAGGCCTTTCCTTGCAATAATTACAAACATACGTTTCATCATTATTATTACTTTCTAATGGTGAGGAAACTTTCATAGAAAAATTAAGGAACATGTCCAGCATTATACCGCTGGGAATAGACGGGTCCAGCATCCCAACCCATGCTGTCCGGCCCCTGGTCTCTTAACCACGATGCTGACTGCCACGTGTGCTTTGCTATAGCTGCCCTCTGGAAAGAATGCTTGCCTCAGTCTTCACCCTAACAACCCCCTGTAGCTTTGTAACCCTGATGCCTGTAGTTATTGGACCATACTTTGCAAAACATTGACTGAATTTTTCCAACCAGAGTAAGCCAGCCCTGAAGTGAATCACATTGCCGGTTTTGTAGGATTTTGCAGAAACTCGTGTTCCCTTTACAGTGGCTGCTGTATTGCACTAAGCAGCCTTTTGGATCCACCCTGTGCTGAGTTGCCCTGTTGCTCCCCACTAGGTGGCACGGATAAATACCTGATTGCTGGGCAACAAACTGGCATGAATCTTATTTAAACACCCCAAGTTCAACACTAATGTTGCATTCTGCCTCTCTACACTCTACTTTTGACAACTCTGAGTCTCTTAGGAAAGGTGGTGGGCATTCTTTCCTTTCTCAAATCTTAAATAACTTTGTGCTTTTAATGGGAGCTTAAATAAAATAAGCGATCTCTTCCTTTACTGTTTTATCTGTTATTAATTCTCTTTTGTGTCTATGAAATGTAAGGTTAAGTATTCCCCCAGACAAGAGTATAGGTGTACTTCACATCCACTAAAGCACTTCAGTGCTTTAAAGTTATGTAAAACTAACACGAGTCAGAGTTCGGCAACATTCTGTATATAGGTTAGATATGTAGGTATGCTGCTGCTGCTGCTGCTAAGTCTCTTCAGTCCTGTCCGACGCTGTGAGACCCCATAGACAGCAGCCCACCAGGCTCCCCTGTCCCTGGGATTCTCCAGGCAAGAACACTGGAGTGGGTTGCCATTTCCTTCTCCAATGCGTGAAATTGAAAAGTGAAAGTGAAGTTGCTCAGTTGTGTCCAACTCTTAGTGACCCCATGGGCTGCAGCCCACCTGGCTCCTCCGTCCATGCGATTTTCCAGGCAAGAGTACTGGAGTTGGGATGCCATTGCCTCTTCCGGATATGTAGGTGTATATATACGTATATATATGTAGAGAGAGAGCATTTTATGTTACAGAACTGCTACCTCATTTTAAAGCCTACAAAGCAGGTTCTGAATGATCAATAACTTGCCCACATTCACACAGAGTGGGAATTAACATCATGCTCTTACCCGCTTTTACCTCTGACCCTTTGAAAAACACCTTTAAATCATGCCCTTAATATCCTGATCCAATGGGGCTATTTTCACTGTACACAAGGGAATATATCCTTCATTTAGACAAAGATTTCATCTTTCTGCCTCAGTTTCTCCATCTTTAAATGAGGATATTAATAATCCCAATGCCATGTTTCTAAAAATAAATATAGCAATGGTATGAAAACACTTGGAACATAACTGGGAAGCAATGTCTTTATCTGATCCTCATAAATAGCCTAAAATCAACATCAATAACCATAAAAATTACAAAAGACTTCCATGATAAAACAAGCACCACTTCCTCCCACTGGAAGGTCAGGGGAGCAATTAAAGGGATCTATAAATAGGAGGCAGACTTCTCAAGCAAAACGTTTTCAGCAAAGTTTTCATTTTAATGTACACAAAACATTAATTAATGCTAAGCTCTTGGTTTGGTCTCTCTTAACAAAGAAGATGAGCAAGTAGAGAATTAAGAATAATAGTCATTCAACAGGGAGCCAGGGTCCAGGGACCACTTCATCTAAATAGCTGGGAAATATAGTAAGTACCAAGGTAGCAAGTTACTCTGCCAGCAAAGCCTTCTGTGATTTCTATAAACCAGCCTGCATCAGGAGTAGACTAACAATGAAGTGAAGCATAGTCACAAATTCAAGAATTCATGAATTCAAGAATCCAAGTCTCACTTTGGTCAAGACATAAAACACTCATAGATTTAAGAGTCATGGAAGGTTTAAAAGAATAGAAGCAAAATATCTATATCTACATCTGTATCTGAATATGTATACACACACATACACAATGATTATGTACTGTCCTCATCCAGAAAGTACTAAGTTACTGAGGCAAGGAAAAGTTCAGATTTTTAAACAGGGTTTCCAGACCAGAAATAATTGAATTTTCCAGGAAAAATAAAAATGATAAAAGAATCCAAGACTGAATAGGGAAAACAAACCAGATTCAGAGAAGACAGAATAAATGTCATTGAAATCGCTAGGCTTCCATAGAAAATGCACAATAAAAACCAGGAAAAAGTTGATTAAGATCAGAACAGACACTAATTTCACATATGCACGGAGTGTTCTGCAGAAAGCCGGAACTGCAGGATGTTCATGGTCACAAACACCCACGAAGTTCTTTAACTAGCTAACATCCACACTCTGCCTTAGAAGAGAATAATGGCATGAAATATTCCCCAAGACTTTTTTGGCCTTGGAGAAATTCTGCTTCCTCCCTGGGTATCTTGTGAAATGTCTGTCAGAAATGCTGATGAAAATCTGATAGAAGAAAATCAACAGGAATTGGGGTCACGGTACAGTTCAAGCCAGAGAGACTATTTTAGTAGCCTAGCTGGATTAAAGATCTGTACTAACATGTGGCAGATAATGGTGGTAACAGCAAAGAACTATTAAGGAGATAGAATTCATAGGAGTTGGTGATGGAAAAGAGAGAACTGTGTTTTGGTGATGGAAAAGAGAGAACTGTGTTGGCGATGACGCCCACATTTCTGGTTTGGGCTATTAGCTTGATAGTTGTGTCAGTAATTTAAATAAGGCACCCAGAAGAAAGTACAGATTGCTCAAGCAGAGATGGATGAAGAAAATAAGATGACATCTCTGGGTGATATGTAAAGCAAGAGATTCAACAAGATATATACATAGGTCTCAATATAGTAGGAAGGGGTGGGCTCTGCCTTTAAAAATTGAAACTTTGAATCTGGAAGAGCTTGCCCAGGAATGCCACGAGGCAGGTCCCTGAGTGACATTCCCACGTAAGAGGCTATGAAAGAGAGCCCAGCACAAGAAGTGGACCAGTGGACCAGGAGGTAGGAAGAAAACAAGGAGAACAAACAAACAAGTTCTTTGATTTCTCAGAATCAAAGAACTGTCAGTAGCGAGATTGAGGCAATGATATAAACACCAATGACGTGTCAAGATTGCGTAATTCATTGGATTTGGTAATTGAAAGTCACCAGTTGTTCTTTAACAGAACAGTTTCATAAACTTTGATCACAACATGATTACCGCTGGGTGAACTCTGAAGAGAAGCAAAGTGTGTTATTTTATCAAAGAAGGTATATGTTTGTCCCTTTACCTAGGAAGTGTCTTGAGAGTAAACCCAGTAAAAATATTGGAACTCTTCAGGTACAACACTGAATCCTGAAGTTAAAAATAGCTCAGTGGACTGTTAAATTATGTACCAAAATATTGAAAATGAAATTTCTTTCTCTTCTTCTTCCCCTTCCACCACCTGAACTCAGATAAGTGGCATTCAATTAATTCACAAGAAAATTACGAATAGTCAGGATAAAAGCTGCATCATGTTGAGAAAAGATTTTAAGCAACATGGGTCCTAGCATTTCAAGAAAATTATGGGGAGAGGATTAGCCTTGATTTTAAATGTATTTCATGCGGTGTCATTTTGTTAACTGAAAGAAATATATCTAAACAAAATGAAATGCATCTTGTTAGGCAATTTTATTTCTTTTATGGTTAAAACAATTTTATATATTTTATCTTTAATTTTGAACTGCATATTGTGTACTTTTGATAAAGAAACCATTCTTTTGACCAAAATGCCTTTGTCCTTTATACAAATAGTTTGAATCTCATATGTAGAATAATATGCAATTAAACTTACCCAGAAATAAGAATAAGTCTTTCAATAATTAATTCCAGGGTTTCTTTGCATGTATAAATAAATTAAGTAAAAAAATGAAAGCTGTTTTCTGAATCTGAAACATTGGGCAGAAAATGAGTGGTTCTAATGCATTCATTAACCTTGTACCATAGCATAGTAAGCATGGTTTTCTTCAGTCTAGAACTAGCTCCTCTGCTGTGACATCAGGGGTACATGCACAGTTTATAGTGCAGGAGAAGACTCCTGTGAGTCCCTTGGACAGCAAGATCAAACCAGTCAGTCCCTTTGCAGGCATACACTTTAACCTCTGAGCCACCAGGGAAGCCCCAATCCTGAAGAAAATCGACACTGAATATTCACTAGAAGGACTGATGCTGAAGCTGAAGCTCCAGTATTTTGGCCACCTGATGCAAAGAGCCGACTCTTTGGAAAAGACCCTGATGCTGGGAAAGACTGAGAACAGGAGGAGAACGGGGTGACAGAAGAGACAATTAAATAGTATCCCCTCCTCAATGGACATGAATTTGAGCAAACTCTGGGACAGGGAAGCCTGGCATGCTGCAGTTCATGGAGTCGCAAAGACGAAGACACGGCTTAGCAACTGAACACATTGGGGAAAACACAACTATTAAAAAACCTCTCCAAATTGCAAATAATTCACAATATTTTCTTAATAAAAGTAGCGCAAATAAAAAGATTTTTGTTTCTGTTTTGAAGAGGCTCTTAATTCATTAGTGAAGGTCTTGCTGGAGGTTAAGGGAATTTTATACTGTATGTACTTTTATAAGTATTTTTATAAGTACAGCCATATTTATTTTGCAACTTCAAGAATCTAATGGAAAATGATATCAAAATCTATTAGCCTATATATAGGCCTAGTTTATATAATGAGTTTTTTCTGTCATGGTCAGAATAAAATGGATCACCCAATTTTTTTTTTTTTTAACACTAAATGTATGATAGTAAAGCTGAGTGATAAAGAATCTGTCCTGCCAGTGCAGGAGATGAGGGTTCAATCCCTAGGTCAGGAAGATCCCCTGGAGAAGGAAATGGCAACCCTCTCCGATATTCTTGCCTGGAAAATCCCATAGACAGAGGAGCCTGGAAGGCTATAATCCATGGTGTTGCAAAGAGTCAGACACGACTGAGTGTACACACATACACACACACACAGAGAGATAAATATACGAATGTTGATTAAGGTAAATTCAAATTAATCTACTCTTTAGTGGCATTAGGATAGAATGTATATGGGAAATGCTATTTGAAAACAATGAAATCAAAATTTTTTGTGTTTTACATTAACCACCCTAAAGAAACGTATTTCCTAGTTGTTCAATTCCCTAGAATAGTAGTCTTGTTTCCAAATATGCAAGTGTTAGTCACTCACTCATGTCCGACTCTTTGTGACCCTGTGGACTGTAGCCCAGCAGGCTCTTCTGTCCATGGAATTCTCCAGGCAAGAAAAGTGGAGTGGGTTCCCATTTCCTTCTCCACCAAGTATGCAAAATGGTTCCAATTCTAAATTGACTTCCTCTAGACTTCTTCACAATAAGAGTCATCCTGTGTTTGGTAGTAAGTGAATAAAGACAGAAATATAAATCAGAGACCCTGGAATATAAAAATTTAAAAAAAGATTTCTCATAAGTTTGAACCTAAAATTTCAGTTGCATTGAATTACAATATAATTTTTGAATTATATGAAAAGAATGATTAAATCATAATTTTTCAAAGGGTTTTTTTGTTTGTTTGTTGTTTCTCAGTACCATCCATTTGATTTGTCCTGACAAAATACTGGGATAGCTAGCTGGAAAAGTGTATTCCCCAGACTAGGAACAGGTATGACTTATGAAAGTCTAATTTTAAAGTTTGTTCAGTTGCCTTAATGTAGCAGAACGGCAACCCACTCCAGTACTCTTGCCTGGAAAATCCCATGGATGAAGGAGCCTGGTAGGCTGCAGTTCATGGGATCGCTAAGAGTCGGACACGACTGAGCGACTTCACTTTCACTTTTCACTTTCATGCATTGGAGAAGGAAATGGCAACCCACTCCAGTGTTCTTGCCTGGAGAATCCCATGGATGGAGGAGCCTGGTGGGCTGCCGTCTATGGGGTCGCACAGAGTCGGACACGACTGAAGTGACTTAGCAGCAGCAGCAGCAGCACATTTTGAAAAGACAAGCCAAATACCTTGATTCACTTTCAGTTTAGAATCAACCAAGACAGCAATTTAGGCTACCCTATAATTCAAACAAAATAGTTAAAAATTATTTTCACTTACGGTTGGCCTTTGCTATGACATTCTGTTTTGCACTATACAGATGTATTTATATACATAGCAACATTCAGTTCAGTTCATTTCAGTCGCTCAGTCGTGTCTGACTCTTTGCCACCCCATGAACCGCAGCACGCCAGGCCTCCCTGTCCATTACCAACTCCCGGAGTTCACTCAAACTCATGTCCACAGAGTCGGTGATGCCATCCAGCCATCTCATTCTCTGTCGTCCCCTTCTCCTTCCTCCCCCAACCTTTCCTAGCATCAGAGTCTTTTCCAGTGAGTCAACTCGTCGCATGAGGTGGCCAAAGTATTGGAGTTTCAGCTTTAGCATCAGTCCTTCCAATGAACACCCAGGACTGATCTCCTTTAGGATGGACTGGTTGGATCTCCTTACAGTCCAAGGGACTCTCAAGAGTCTTCTCCAGCACCACAGTTCAAAAGCATCAATTCTTCAGCGATCAGCCTTCTTCACAGTCCAACTCTCACATCCATACATGACCACTGGAAAGACCATAGCCTTGACTAGACAGACCTTTGTTGGCAAAGTAATGTCTCTGCTTCTTAATATGCTATCTAGGTTGGTCATAACTTTCCTTCCAAGGAGTAAGCATCTTTTAATTTCCTGGCTGCAATCAGCATCCACAGTGATTTTGGAGCCCCCCAAAATAAAGTCTGACACTGTTTCCACTGTTTCCCCATCTATTTCCCATGAAGTGATGGGACCAGATGCCATGATCCTTGTTTTCTGAATGTTGAGCTTCAAGCCAACCTTTTCACTCTCTTCTTTCACTTACATCAATAGCAACATTATCTAATATCAAATAATATTTTTAAAAAACCAGACTCAAAAAACTATTAAATAAGATTCTATCATGACTCCTGAAAATGAGTCAGAAATACAGTCACATTTATTTTCTCCAAACTCATTTCCATTTCTCTCTCTAGAGTGTAGTATAAGTTTTAAAAGATCATTAGCAGTTCACCTTATTTTTATAGTGCAGAAATAAATGATTTAATTTTAAAGGAATATATAATGTGATCCAGTTAAATTTTAAAAAATGCCTTCTTCTTTTTTCTAAAATACTGATGTATTTATTGGGTGACCAATATCCTGATTTGCAAGAAGTTTCATGTTCTATCTGTTGGCTTGGCCATTACTTTTCATTTTGAAATGCCTCAATGTGAACAATAAATTATCCAGCCACTCTTTCAATACATAATTCACCTGAATTCACTTAACTTCATGATGCTGCATTTTTTTAACATTTACAAAATAGTCATAATTATTTCTAAACGTTATAAAGAATGGCATTAATATGAAAATTACCACCATCATTTTACACATACAGATTCATCCCAGTGGTAAGTAAGGGCCAAAGAGAACACATTTTGTGGTCGCATAAACCTTCCTGGCAAGGCACTAGTCATGTAATTAAGTAAGCCTCTATAGCTAGGAAGAAAAATAATTTTGAATCTAAAAAGCCATCTATTGTCTGCTTATTTCTCTGTAGTCAGAATCTAATAATCAGCCTTTTTAAGAGCTGGACAGATTACACTGCCAAACTCAAATTGCTATTTGAGGTAGGTAACCTGATTTGAATTGATTCTGATGATTTTCTAAATTCAGTTCAGTTCAGTCACTCAGTCATGTCTGACTCTTTGAGACTCCATGGACTGTAGCACGACAGGCTTCCCTGTCCATCACCAGTTCCCAGAGCTTACTCAAACTCATGTCCATCGAATTGGTGATGCCATCCAGCCATCTCATCCTCTACCATCCCCTTCTCCTCCAGCCTTCAATCTTTCCCAGCATCAGGGTCCTTTCCAATGAGTCAGTTCATTGCATCAGGTGGCCAAAGTATCGGATTTTCAGCTTCAGCATCAGTCCTTCTAATGAATACCCAAGACTGATCCCCTCTAAGATGGACTGGTTGGATCTCCTTGCAGTCCAAGGGACTCTCAAGAGTCTTCTCCAGCACCAGAGTTCAAAAGCATCAATTCTTCGGCGCTCAGCTTTCTTTGTAGTCCAACTCTCATATCCATACATGACCACGGGAAAAACCATAGCCTTGACTAGACGGACCTTTGTTGGAAAAATAATGTCTCTGCTTTTTAATATGTTGTCTAGGTTGGTCATAACTTTTCTTCCAAGGAGTAAGCGTCTTTTAATTTCATGGCTGCAGTCACCATCTGCAGTGATTTTGGAGGCCAAAAATTAAAGTCTCTCACTGTTTCCATTATTTCCCCATCTATTTGCCAAGAAGTGATGGGACTGGATGCCATGATCTTAGTTTTTTGAACATTGAGTTTTAAGCCAACTTTTTCACCCTCCTCTTTCACCTTCATCAAGAGGCTGTGTTTAGTTTTTCTTCACTTTCTGCCATAAGGGTGGTGTCATATGCATATCTGAGTTTATTGATATTTCTCCCACTAGTCTTGATTCCAGCTTGTGCTTCATCTAGCCTGGCATTTCGCATGATGTACTCTGCATATAAGTTAAATAAGCAGGGTGACAATATTCAGCCTTGACGTACTCCTTTCCCGTTTTGGAACCAGTCTGTTGTTCCATGTGCAGTTCTAACTCTTGCTTCTTGACTTGCATACAGTTTTCTCAGGAGGCTGGTCGGGTAGTCTGGTATTCCCATCTCTTTCAGAATTTTCCATAGTTTGTTGTAATCCACACAGTCAAAGGCTTTGGCATAGTCATTAAACAGAAGTATATGTTTTTCTGGAACTCCCATGCTTTTTCAATGATCCAGCGGATGTTGGCAACAGATGATTTTCTAAAAAGGGAATGAAAAGGGAGAAAAATGAAATGTTTTGTTTATAGTGTTTTAGGATACCCTTTACAGTTGTCCAATCTTTTCTAAAGTATTTAGATATTTAGAACTTTTAAGGTGTCCTATTTAGTTATTTATAAAGGAAAAAAGAACATGGAAGATTCATTCATTAAAATCATGCATTGAATGTCTCCTGTCAGTAAAGGCCCCATGCTGGAGTTGGTGTGCTCCCTGCTCTTATGAAAGGCCATGCCTACTTGAATAACACTGGAGCATCATCTCAGTTACTAGAATTCCCTGCATGAAGCTGGGACCCTAATGCTTTCAGTTCCTAGGCAGACAACATGTAAAGGACATAGTCATATTGTCACTCCAGTGGACTGATGGATTTCAAGGCACCCTCTAGAGATTCTGATTCAGTGAATCCCTTGTAGAGCCCAGGAAGCTGCATTTTAATTAGTAAGCCCCAGGGACACAACACAGTTTAGGAAACACTATCCTAATGGTTTAAAAGCCTTTGGCCAAGTAGACCTGACTCAAATTTTTGTGTGTCTAAAAAAATAACAGGCAGAGATGGCAAGATAAAGCCTGAACAAGCAAATGTAATAAATGAATAAAATGTGAACCAGGGCATTGGAAAAATCAACCAGTTCAACAAACTTTTGTTGGACATCCAGCCTTCATCTTTGAAGCTGACTGTGGCAGCCCCCCATTTTCAAGGGGAAAAGAAGTGGGTATTTTGAAACCAGTATTGTGGGCTAGGTATTAATAATTTTTAAGGAGAAAATGGGACCATTTCCTCATTGTAACAAGCAAGAGTTATAGTCTGTGGCTTTGAATTTCAACAGGTCATTTCAGCTTCATTTTTGGACAAAGAGGAGCTGTTGTCATAATAGTTCTTAATGATCTTCTTAGAGTGAGTATGTGGGCTAGAACAAAGAATAGAGAATAATTTTCTATGCGTAACATTTCTAAAATGCCTAACTATGTAGGAGAAACATTTATATGTTTATAAAATCCACTGGCTTCCTCAGAATCGGAGAAATCACTGATTTAAAAAGATTCCTGACGGTCATCTAATTCAACCTAAATCTTCATCTACCCACTACCAGATATAAGAAACCTAACAAATAAATTCAGGAGTTTGATAAAAAACAGAACACTGTGATTATCGGAGTTTAGATAGCTCTCTAAAACTATACTTGCATAAGTCAAGAAAAACAAGTTGTTATTCTCTACTTCTGTGAATGTGATTTATAGACTGAGCCAAACTTGCTGACAAAACTGATTTTTTAATTAAATATTTATTAATTATTTACCCTCAGGTATTTTATAGGAATTGAACCTAAAGAAGGTCGTATTATTTAGACAGATAAAAAAATTAGAGATACTAAATGACTTAATTGAGATCTCCCAATTAATACCAAAATTCAAAACCAGGTCTGTCTGACTTCAAGACAGAGACAGAAACACCATAGGAAACATTTGGCTTGATAGTCCAGATGTGATTTGAAAAAAAGAAGTCTGCAGTTATCAAACAACTCATAAATGACTTCAATAGACTTCTTAAGTCAGACAAATCCACTTTGAAATCCTGCTTCTGTCATGTGTGGGATCTTGGGCAGAAGTCTGAGCCTCTCCTTGCTTCTGTGGTCTATAAAATGGGAATAACAAAATCTCATGTAGTGCTTCTTAAGATTGTATGTAAAGCACCTAGTAGTACAGTATCTGACAAACACTTGCCACTGCAAAACCAAAGAAGAGGTTTTTACCAGGCTATACCAATATAAGAAAGTCAGTCAGTTAGTCAATTCAGTTGCTCAGTCGTGTCCCCATGGACTTGCAGCACACCAGGCCTCCTTGTCCATCACCACCTCCCGGACGTGAACTGAAACTTATTTCCACTGAATCAGTGATGCCATCCAACCATCTCATCCTAGGTCATCCCCTTCTCCTCTCGCCTTCAATCTTTCCCAGCATCAGGGTCTTTCCTAATGAATCAACTCTTCACCTCAGGTGGCCAAAGTATTAGAGCTTCAGCTTCAGCATCAGTCCTTCCAATGAATATACAGGACTGATTTTCTTTAAGATGGACTGGTTTGATTTCCTTGAAGTCCAAGGGACTCTCAAGAGTCTTCTCCAACACCATAGTTCAAAAGCATCAGTTCTTCAGCGCTCAGCCTTCTTTATGGTCCAACTGTCACATCCATACATGACTACTGGAAAAACCATAGCTTTGACTAGTCAGAACTTTGTCAGCAAAGTAATTACTGTGTCTGTTTTTTAATATGCTGTCTAGGTTGGTCATAACTTTTCTTTCAAGGAGTAAGCGTCTTTTAATTTCAAGGCTGCAGTCACCATCTGCAGTGATTTTGGAGCCCAAAAAATTAGTCACTGTTTCCATTGTTTCCCCATCTATTCGCCATGAAGTGATGGGACTGGATGCCATGATCTTACTTTTTCAATGATGAGTTTGAAACCAGCTTTTTCACTCTCTTTTTTCACTTTTATCAAGAGGCTCTTTAGTTCTTCTTCACTTTCTGCCATAAGGGTGGTGTCATCTGCATATCTGAGGCTGTCAATATTTCTCCCGGCAGTCTTGATTCCAGCTTGTGCTTCATCCAGCCAGGCATTTCACATGATGTATTCTGCATATAAGTTAAATAATCATTGTGACAATATACAGCCTTGACATCCTCCTTTCCCAATTTGGAACCAGTCTGTTGTTCCATGACTGGTTCTAACGTTGCTTCTTGATCTGCATACAGATTTCTCAGAAGACAGGTAAAGTGGTCTGATATCCCCATCTCTTAAAGAAGTTTCCAGTTTGTTGTGATCCACACAGTCAAAGGCTGTACCGTAGTCAGTGTAGCAGAAGATAGATATTATAAGACAGAAATTTCTAATCCAGTCTAATGCCCTGAATATTCAGTTGCTAAATCAGAGATCATAATAAATAAAATGAGTTACAAAAATCTTGTTGGAAGTCAATACTAGTTCCAGCCCAAGAATGAAGCCCTGTAGTTCTTGGTTCAGTTCTATACCCTCATACATTCTTATAAAAAGTATATATTAGTTTGACAAGTTTTTTTAATCAAGAATCTTTAAAATACTTTGAATACTCTATCTTAAGTAAATAATCCAAAATGGATCAGACTTGGGGGAGAATGAAAGGAATAAATGTGTGAAGAAATACTCTGAAGCATTTTTTTCTACAATGGCACAAAATTTGAAATAGCCTTAAGAATGACTCACTCTGTCCTTTTATAGTGTTTGAGTTAGTTTCTTAGTCCTGTCTGACTCTTTGTGACCCCATGGACTGTAGCCCGCCAGGCTTCTCTGTCCATGGAATTCTCCAAGCAAGAATACTGGAGTAAGTAGCCATTCCTTTCTCCAGGGGATCTTCCTGACCCAGGGGTCAAATCCAGGTCTCCTGCATTGCATCTGATTCTTTATCATCTGAGCCACCAGGGAAGCCCTTCTATAAGTCTTGCTCAAATGTCACCTTCTTTGTAAGACTCACCCAAATGATTCTATTTAAATTGTCCTCCTTCTCCCAACTCTACTGTCCTCCTTCATCTGCTTTCTTTTTCACACTACACTTGCCTTTCCTGATATGTTAGCACAATTTAATTATTTTTGTGTCTATTGACCAGCTTGTCATAAGGGCTTATATTTTAAGAGGTCATGAATTTTTGTCCTTTTCACTGATGTATTTGCATCACCAAGGAAAATCCCTAGGTACAGAGTATGGCTTCAAAAATGTTTATTAACCATATTAATGAACTAAGAGACCAGGTTGGTAAATTAGGGTATGAGACTTTATTCTGCTTATTTAAAGTGTCATAAAATTTGAAAAGCAAAAGTAGAAAATCTTTAGAATATACCATTAAGGGAAGGATTGAAGGCAGGAGAAGAAGGAGACGACAGAGGATGAGATGCTTGGATGTCATCACCGACTCAATGGACAGGAGTTTGAGCAAGCTCCAGGAGTTGGTGATGGACAGGGAAGCCTGTCATGCTGCAGTCCATGGGATCACAGAGTCGGACACGACTGAGTGACTGGACTGAACTGATACCATTCAGTGAATAAAAATAGTATTTCAATTCAAATATTCAAGGACAATTAGGTAAAACTATGCACCAGAAACCAATGCAAAGAAATAGAGGAAAACAACAGAATAGTAAAAACAAGAGATATCTTCAAGAAAATTAGAGATTCCAAGGGAACATTTCATGCAAAGATGGGCTCGATAAAGGACAGAAATGGTAGGGACCTAACAGAAGCAGAAGATATTAAGAAGAGGTGGCAAGAATACACAGAAGAACTGTACAAAAAAGATCTTCACGACCAAGATAATCACAATGGCGTGATCACTCACCTGGAGTCAGACATCTTGGAATGTGAAGTCAAGTGGGCCTTAGAGAGCATCACTATGAACAAACCTAATGGAGGTGATGGAATTCCAATTGAGCTATTTCAAATCCTGAAAGATGATGCTGTGAAAGTGCTGCACTCAATATGCCAGCAAATGTGGAAAACTCAGCAGTGGCCACAGGACTGGAAAAGGTCAGTCTTCATTCCAATCCCAAAGAAAGGCAATGCCAAAGAATACTCAAACTACTGCACAATTGCACTCATCTCACACGCTCGTAAAGTCATGCTCAAAATTCTCCAAGCCAGGCTTCAGCAATATGTGAACTGTGAACTTCCAGATGTTCAAGCAGGTTTTAGAAAAGGCAGAGGCACCAGAGATCAAATTGCCAACATCCGCTGGATCATGGAGAAAGCAAGAGAATTCCAGAAAAACATCTATTTCTGTTTCATTGACTATGCCAAAGCCTTTGACTGTGTGGATCACAATAAACTGTGGAACATTCTGAAAGAGATGGGAATCCCAGACCACCTGACCTGCCTCTTGAGAAACCTGTATGCAGGTCAGGAAGCAACAGTTAGAACTGTACATGGAACAACAGACTGGTTCCAAATAGGAAAAGGAGTATGTCAGGTTGTATATTGTCACCCTGTTTATTTAACTTATATGCAGAGTACATCATGAGGAACACGGAGTTGGAAGAAGCACAAACTGGAATCAGATTGCCAGGAGAACAGACTTAAATTGAAGAAAGTAGGGAAAACCACTAGACCATTCAGATATGACCTCAATCAAATCCCTTATGATTATGCAGTGGAAGTGAGAAATAGATTTAAGGGACTAGATCTGATTGATAGAGTGCCTGATGAACTCTGGACGGAGGTTCGTGACATTGTACAGGACACAGGGACCAAGACCATCCCCATGGAAAAGAAATGCAAAAGAGCGAAATGGCTGTCTGAGGAGGCCTTACAAATAGCTGTAAAAAGAAGAGAGGCGAAAAGCAAAGGAGAAAAGGAAAGATATAAGCATCTGAATGCAGAGTTCCAAAGAATAGCAAGGAGAGATAAGAAAGCCTTCCTCAGTGATCAATGCAAAGAAATAGAGGAAAACAACAGAATAGGAAAAACAAGAGACCTCTTCAAGAAAATTAGAGATTCCAAGGGAACTTTTCATGCAAAGATGGGCTCGATAAAGGACAGAAATGGTATGGACCTAACAGAAGCAGAAGATATTAAGAAGAGGTGGCAGGAATACACAGAAGAACTGTACAAAAAAGATCTTCACGACCAAGATAGTCACGATAATGTGATCACTGACCTAGAGCCAGACATCTTGGAATGTGAAGTCAAGTGGGCCTTAGAAAGCATCACTACGAACAAAGCTAGTGGAGGTGATGGAATTCCAGTTGAGGTAATTCAAGTCTTGAAAGATGATGCTGTGAAAGTGCTGCACTCAATATGCCAGCAGATTTGGAAAACTCAGCAGTGGCCACAGGACTGGAAAAGGTCAGTCTTCATTCCAATCCCAAAGAAAGGCAATGCCAAAGAATGCTCAAACTACCGCACAATTGCACTCATCTCACACGCTAGTAAAGTCATGCTCAAAATTCTCCAAGCCAGGCTTCAGCAGTATGTAAACCGTGAACTCCCAGATGTTCAAGCAGGTTTTAGAAAAGGCAGAGGCACCAGAGATCAAATTGCCAACATCCGCTGGATCATGGAGAAAGCAAGAGAGTTTCAGAAAAACATCTATTTCTGCTTCATTGACTATGCCAAAGCCTTTGACTGTGTGGATCACAATAAACTGTGGAACATTCTGAAAGAGATGGGAATCCCAGACCACCTGACCTGCCTCTTGAGAAACCTGTATGCAGGTCAGGAAGCAACAGTTAGAACCAGTCATGGAACTACAGACTGGTTCCAAATAGGAAAAGGTGTACGTCAAGGTTGTATATTGTCACCTTGCTTATTTAACTTATATGCAGAGTACATCATGAGGAACGCTGGGCTGGAAGAAGCACAAGCTGGAATCAAGATTGCTGGGAGAAATATCAATAACCTCAGATATGCAGATGACACTACCCTTATGGCAGAAAGTGAAGAGGAACTCAAAAGCCTCTTGATGAAAGTGAAAGAGGAGAGTGAAAAGGTTGGCTTGAAGCTCAACATTCAGAAAACAAAGATCATGGCATCTGGTCCCATCACTTCATGGGAAATAGATGGAAAAACAGTGGAAACAGTGTCAGACTTTATTTTTTTGGGCTCCAAAATCACTGCAGATGCTGATTGCAGCCATGAAATTAAAAGACGCTTGCTCCTTGGAAGGAAAGTTATGACCAACCTTGATAGTATATTAAAAAGCAGAGACATTACCTTGCCAACCAAGGTCCGTCTAGTCAAGGCAATGGTTTTTCCCGTGGTCATGTATGGATGTGAGAGTTGGACTGTGAAGAAAGCTGATCGCCGAAGGATCGATGCTTTTGAACTGTGGTGTTGGAGAAGACTCTTGAGAGTCCCTTATACTGCAAGGAGATCCAACCAGTCCATTCTAAAGGAGATCAATCCTGGATGTTCATTGGAGGGACTGATGCTAAAGCTGAAACTCCAATACTTTGGCCACCTCATGAGACGAGCTGACTCACTGGAAAAGACTCTGATGCTGGGAAAGGTTGGGGGCGGGAGGAGAAGGGGACGACGGAGAATGAGATGGCTGGATGGCATCACCGACTCTGTGGACATGAGTTTGAGTGTACTCCGGGAGTTGGTGATGGACAGGGAGGCCTGGCGTGCTGTGATTCATGGGGTCGCGGAGAGTCGGACACGACTGAGCGACTGAACTGAACTGAACTGATGCAGATGACACCACCCTTATGGCAGAAAGTGAAGAGGAACTCAAAGGCCTCTTGATGAAAGTGAAAGAAGAGAGTGAAAAGGTTGGCTTGAAGCTCAACATTCAGAAAACGAAGATCATGGCATCTGGTCCCATCACTTCATGGGAAATATATAGACAAACAGTGGAAACAGAGTCAGACTTTATTTTTTGGGCTCCAAAATCACTGCGGATGCTGATTGCAGCCATGAAATTAAGACGCTTACTCCTTGGAAGGGAAGTTATGACCAACCTTGATAGTATATTAAAAAGCAGAGACATTACTTTGCCAACAAAGGTCCGTCTAGTCAAGGCTATGGTTTTTCTAGTGGTCATGTATGGATGTGAGAGTTGGACTGTGAAGAAAGCTGATCGCCAAAGAATTGATGCTTTTGAACTGTGGTGTTAGAGAAGACTCTTGAGAGTCCCTTGGACTGCAAGGAGATCCAACCAGTCCATTCTAAAGGAGATCAATCCTGGGTGTTCATTGGAATGACTGATGTTGAAGCTGAAACTCCAATACTTTGGCCACTTCATGCGACAAGTTAACTCACTGGAAAAGACTGTGATGCTGGGAGGGATTGGGGGCGGTAGGAGACGGGGTCGACGGAGAATGAGATGGCTGAATGGCATCATCGACTCGATGGACATGAGTTTGAGTGAACTCCGGGAGTTGGTGATGGACAGGGAGGCCTGGCGTGCTGTGATTCATGGGGTCGCAAAGAGTCGGACACAACTGAGCAACTGAACTGAACTGAGCTGAACTGATGCACCAGAAAAAAAAAAAAAGATTGAAAGGAACTGCCAAAAAGGGATGAGTTTTACGTTTTTGTTTTCATATTTGTACCATTTGAGAACTACAGCAAAGTGTTGAGAAAGGGAAGTAAGAAAATGAGAGAGGATGGGAAAGAACCATAATCATGAATGTTTTGCCTCCTTGGGTTGGGATGCTGTGGGTCTTTTGCTCCTTGCCTGAATCCCTGGCATTTTTATCCAGAATGAAGATGGAACTTTCTAGCCAAGGAACATATCAGGGCTCAGATTTCCTCTTATTTCCAGAAACATGCGGTTTGCACAGTTGGCTCAGAAATTGGCAAGTTAAAAATTTGAGTATTAGCTGAACATTCAGTTCTAATCACATTGCTCGTCTCCATGCAGAGTCAGTACACGTCCGCTGGATTCCCTGGGGCTGTTGTCCGCGTCCCTTTGTCTCGTGCCTGTTGTGTTTTTGTCTCTTCTTTTCTCCCGTCCCGCGGCCGCCCCTCTCCCGCTCCTGTCTGTTCTTGCCTCACACGTTGTTTGCCCTCAGCCCCCATTTGTGTGTGGGTGTTTCCCTGAGCAAATAAAGCTATGGTATTGAGAAAGTTCGAGGCCAGGGAAATCTAGAGCAGCCGAGGACTCCTAGTCCTTCTGCCTGCCTTCCCTGTTCATCTTGAACCAGGTGCCCCGCCCGGTGCTCTCTGCCTGCCATTCTGTACCCATCTCTAGGCCATTCCCTCCCACTGTCTGCTCCTGCTAAGACAGGGCCAGTGCTTTCTTTGCTGTAGTGCTTCTACGTCCTGAATAATGATTCGCACAGAGATCTCCTTGCCTATCCCCTTCTTGGTTACAAAGATAATCAGAGGTCTTATCTCTCATATTGCAGTAAGTTTATTACTCCTCATTTTTTCCAACTAATGCTAGAGGACAGGTATCCTTATAGTTGTGCTGTTGCTGTTTAATTCCCAGATTCATGTAATTTTAGAATTGAAAGGAATCTTAAAAACCAGCTAGTGGAATCCCCATTACCAGTCCACAGTCAGGGCTGTGCCAGGTGCATAGATGGTGTTTGGGGAATATTTGCCATCAGTGAGTACTGTAAATTCAGCCATTATGAACCACTGTAAGTTGATTCTTTTGCACTATTAACTTGGTGTTTTAAACGGTTTTTGGTCATCCTTTATTCACATATATTTATAAAAAAATCAATGAATGATCAGAGAGAAGGCTGGGCTCAGAAGGCAATGAGGTAGGCAAAAGGGTTGTTATAAAGAGGAAAAGGATAGGTTTGCTGATGCAAGAACAAGAAGAAATAGGCTAAAATTATGATGAAAGGATGACATATAACCAATAACATCTTTCATTACGAAGAACTGTTAAATAAAGGAAGGATTGCCAAGAAAAGCTGAAAAAACGACAATACTTGAGGTTAGTGACATACCGGTTATGATTCAGCAGATGATTAAATTAGGCTTTCCTTGATGGAGAAAAGTAGAATAAGTATGTTAAATGGTTCCTCCTCTAAGAGTCTGGGAAGGTTTAGATTTCCCTTTCACTGAAAAATGAAATGATCATAATAAGCATGTTCTTACCTACCTTAAAATCACTCACATAGCTACCTTATCATTAACCCGGAGGTTATGAACACTGAATTCACCTTGCTTCTTGTCAGGACAGCTGATATTTGAATCATAAATATTAACTGTCATTTTTTCCTTTCAGGCTTGTAAATTTTATAGTTCCCAGTGGTATGTGGTAAATTACAAATATGAACAGTATTCTGGAGACATTCGACAGTTACCTCGGTAAGAACCTTTTATGAGTAATCCTTGGGTTTTTCCCTATATAAACTATGTTCTCTAAGTTCTGTCACTGTTTGTGAATATGTGTACATTCATCTAATACCAAGGTATATTTTAAAAATTTTAAAATAGGGGTCACAAGAGAACATTTTGTTCAACAAAATGTTGTTTATATCTTCACAGAATTGGGTGACAGATAAATATACTCATTTAGGTATAACCTAGGGCTTCCCAAGTGGCTCAATGGTAAAGAATCCGCCTGCCAAGCAGGAGACCCAGGTTCAATCCCTAAGTTGGGACCATCCCCTAGAGAAGGAAATGGCAACCCACTCCAGTATTCTTGCCTGGGAAATACCATGGACAGAGGAACCTGGAGGGCTATAGTCCATGGGGTCGCAAAAAGTCATACACAACTTAGTGACTAAACACCAACAAGGCTTTGAGCAAAGTTTTAAAGTGTTAGGTCATTCTTGTGTGAGCCATCGTTTCAGTAGCAGATACAAGAGGATTAAAAGGTACAATCTGGACCAGAAATGTTTTCAGATATGCTATATATAGCATTCAGATTTGCCATTGGTTTCATATATTTTCATGCTGGGATATCAAAAAGCATGAAAATAAACAACCTGCACAAGAGCAATAATGTCTAAGAATAACAAAAAAGAAAAACAAGCACCTAATTATTTCCAGACTGTAGGGAAATAAAGTCTTTAGGAGAAGATAACTTCATTCTGTACCTGCTTAACTGTCACCTCTATAGAGAAGCGACCTGACCTAGAGCAGTCGTTTATTCCATGTCTGTGTCCCCCACTAAGGTAAAGTCCAAAAGGGCAGGGACTCTTCTTTCCTTGCGGAATCTTTTGCAGACTTTGAAGAATGCCTGGCACATTCAAGTGAAAGTGAAAGTCGCTCAGTTGTGTCCGATTCTTGTGATGGAATTCTCCAGGCTAGAATACTGGAGTGCATAGCTATTCCCTTCTCCAGGGGAACTTCCTGGCCCAGGAATCAAACCAGGGTCACCTGAATTGCAGATGGATTCTTTACCAGCTGAGCTACCAGGGAAGCCCTGGCACATAGGAAGTATGCAGTAATTACTTATTGGATAAGTAAACTGAGTGGATCAAAAATTTTAAAATCTAATAATCCTGGATGGGCTTGGAGTTGCTTAAATTCAAAGAACTGTGATGAACTGGAAGCTCTCAACACACTGTTTCATCAAACTAAAATGATGCACATTATCTAGAAAATAAAACTTAAGGCAGAAATAAGTTAATTTTTTACTAACCCTTTCCTCAAGTGAGACTTTGAGTTCATACACATTGCACATAACTTTTTAATGGGCACATGGTTTAGATTTGGGTACCACTTTCTAAGATCTCCTGTGCCCAAAGAAACATCTTTTCCAGACTGGAATACTTGGAAGTACTGCGTTCAACTCCAAATGCAAAATTTGAAGAAGGTGGCCTTATGGAGCAGCACTGGGAAAGTGACATTTAAGCTCAGATCTGTGAGCTGGGAATCAGAGTGACAATCAGAGAGTTTGGACCTAAGGGTTGATTAAAACCCTGGGACCAGGCAAGGGACCTTGTGGGCCCTGGAAATGAGCTTGGGTTTTATTCTCATTTTAACAGAAGACTATAGAAATTGTAACCTAGAGTGTGACATGATCTAGTTTACCTCTTTAAGAGATTACCTGCTCTACTCTATGGAAAATGGGATTGTAGCAGTGAGAATTTAAAAAAAAAAAAAAAAGAGGGAAGGAGACCATTTCTTTGGAGTTGAGTTCCTGGGAAAGGCAAAGCAATGTTCCTCTAAAACAGCAAGTCTTTATACAAAACAGTGAATGTTTGATTTTTACCAAATCTCTGAACATTCCTTTAGATTCAGGTCACTCCTAATAGATAACCTCCTGTAATTTCATGCTGAGACAGTCTTATCACACCCTAAACTTTCATGAGTAATTATTACATTCAGAATGTCTGGACATTAGTCACGCACGTAGCTGCCATTGAGAAGCAAAGCATTTTTTTTACCATCAAGTCTTCCTCTTTCTGAAAATAGTTCTGAGAAGTGGTTACAACTTGGAAGCCATGTCAAGCACTTGGAAGACAGTTTATAAAGGGAGAGAGTGTAAGAAGAGGTGTTTAGCTTTCATTTGGCATAAACGCCTTCCTACTGTCCTTGTCTACTGAACACTTTAGTAGCTTTATCTCCAAACACTTCATCTTTTCTTGTATCCCTGATGCCATAAAAATATATATTAATTGAAAAATTCACATGTACTATTTTTTTTCCTCCGTTTAAAAAAAAAAATAGAGAAAGCACCTCCAGTCCAGATGTCATTGCTGACTTGGACTTCTTGTAGAGCACAAGAAGAAATCCCATGAGACACAAAAGTCACTTAAATATTGTTGAGAATTTCTCTCACTTTAAGGATATGAAAGTTGATACCAAGAAGGGGAAGAAGACTGCCACTAAGTAAGAAACTGTAATGAACTATGTATGTGTTTTAAAAATGAAAATCGAAGTTCTAGAATAATCCTCACATATCCCCTAAACAAATGAAGATTGTAATATTGAATAGCAAAAGTATTTTTTAATGATTTTACAAGGCTAGGCACTCCCCACTAGACTACAGATATTTAGGTCAGTAGTGGAAACATAATTTACTTGGGCCCTCTGAGGCTATTAGAAGTAAATCATTTTCATACCTCCTGGATTAGAATTCTCCTATGTCTGCTACCAATTTAAACTGATCATTTCTTTTTATGGATTGCTGAGGCCATAAAATAAAAACTTACAATTATGGAGAAGTGAAAAAAGATGTTTGCTTATCTCCCTCACTTTTAGTCTTTGAATTTAAAATTGTGTTATTATTAACTCTTAAGAATATCACTTTTTTTTAGTGTCTGTTCATAGGAAGATATTGGAAACAGACTCTATTTAAGGATAGAATACAAAAAGTAAAACCTTCACAAATTAGAAATAAAAACCAGTACCGAAATCAGTGTTCCTAAGGAGACAAGAATGTCATTAAAAAATACAAAGGATGTCAAAGGAGCCAAGAATATAAATGGGGAAAGGATATAAACATTGGAAACACTGACAGCCACAAGTGAAAGAATGAAATGAGGCTACTATCTTATACCATAGGTGAAATTAACTCAAAATGGATTTACTACTTGAGTATAAGACCAGAGACCATAAAACTCCTGGGGTGGGGGGTGGGGGAGGTGGGTAAAAACATAGGTGATAAACTTCTTGACATTGGTTTCGGCAATTTTTTTTTTTTTTATCTGACTGGAAAAGCAAAGGCAACAAAAGGACAAATAAACAAGTGAGATTCCATCAAACTAAAAGCTTTTGCACAGCAAAGGAAATCATCAAAAACATGAAAAAGCAGCCTACTGAATGGAGAAAATATTTGCAAATCATGTATCTGATAAGAGGTTAATATCCAAAATATACAAATAATTCATACAAGTCAATGCAAAAAAAGAAACACAACAATCTGATTTTTAAAATGAACAGATCTGACTAGACATTTTCCCGAAGAAGACACACAAATGGCCAACCAGTACATGACAAGATGCTCAGTATCACTAATCAGCAGGGAAATGCAAATCAAACCACAATGAATTATCACCTCACACTTGATAGAATGGCTGTAATCAAACCACCCAGAGATAGCAAGTGCTGCTAAGGATGTGGAGAAAAGGGAACCCTTGTGCACCCTTGGTGGGTACGTAAACTGGTACAGCCACCATGAAAACTAGTATGGCAAGTCCTCAAAAAATTAAAATTAAAACTACCGTATGATTCAGCAATAACGCTTCTGGGTATTTATTGGAAAAAACAAAAACACAAGTTCAAAAAGAAGTATGCACCCCCAAAGTTCATTACAGCATTATTTACACTAGCCAAGACACAGAAACAACTTAAGTGTCCCCTGATGGATGACTGGAGAAAGAAAATGTGGCATATATACATAAAGGAATATTATTAAGCCATAAAAAATGCAATTTGTCAGTTTTGATAACATGTGTAGACCTTAAGGGCACTATAATGAGTGAAATAAGTCAGAGAAAGACAATGCCATTGGATCTCACCTATGTGGAATTTTAAAACAAAATTAAAAGAAAACAACCTCACAGATACAAAGAACAGATTGATACTTGCCAGAGGTGGGGTGAAGAGAATCAGTCGGTACAAACTTCCAGTTATAAAATAAATGAGTCATGGAAATGGAATGTTCAGTTTGGTGTCTAGAGTTAACTATACCATATGAAATATTTTAAAGTCACCAAGAGAGTAGATCTTAAAAGTTCTCATCACAAGAAAAAAAAAAATTTAGTAGCTAAGTATGAACTAAACTTACTGTGGTCATCATTTCACAATATATACAAATATAGAATCATTTCTTTGTACACCCAAAACTAGTATAACATCATCTATCAATTATATCTCAATTTGAAAACGATGAAACAAACAAAAAATATGATGCCACAGATTTTGTTAATCCATGGGGTAAAATACAGGGATATATGACATATTTAGAAGTTTTACCACAGATGGGTGGATATAAGGAAGAAAATTTCATAAAGTACATTTCTTGACAGAAGAGCAAATAAAATGGAACCAGTTTAGTTGGACTGATTTGGAACAAAAAATTTTTTTAATAAAAGAATACTGCTTGAGTGTCCTGTGAGTTGGGATATTCTGGGTGCCATATTGACGTTATCTCATTTAATTTACACGATCCCACAGAGTAGGAACTGTCTTGTTGTATAAAGGAAACCAGAGCACTAAGAGGGTTAGTAACTTGCCCCCAACCTCACTCCACTCAAGTATCCCCACACTCCTTGTTTGGGGCATAGGAGGTAATTTGGGTGTAAATAAGACTGACCAAGACGGCAGCTACTGTGGGTCCAGACACCTGCTGAGCTCTCTGTCCCTGGAGCCCTAAGGCCCACAGTGCCATTGGGAGAAGAATTTTACTTTCAGCCAGCAAAGGGGCTTATCTTTGAATGATCTACAGAAGAGAGACCAGTCATTGATTAATGGCCCCACAAATGTGAGACTGAGCAACGATAATGGTTACTTAAAAACAGGAATGCTGTGCCCTGTGGGTCAGTGGGAAGGGGAATGGGAAAGAATTCTCAGTAGCCCGTATGCCTCAGCAATGGTCTAAAGGCTCTGCCAGCGCACTCCAGGGCATTTTCTTACAAGGCTGACCTCACATCCCCTCTCTCTCCCTCCCTCTCTGCACTCCAGCCCCACCAGCAGGGCACTCCTGGATGCTGCAAGCCTATCTTTCCTCAAGATCTTTGCTCACCATTCACTGTGCCAGAATGATCTTCCCCCAGATCATCACAGGCATGGCTTCTTCTCCTTCTCAACCGAAATGGCCATCTGTGACCACCCTTTCTAAACCTGGCTTCTCCCACCTCTACCTTGATCATTCTTTTCTTTGTTGATGTTGTTTAGTTGCTAAGTCGTGTCTGACTCTTTTGAGACCCCGTAGACTGTAGCCCCCCAGGCTCCTCTGTCCATGGGGATTCTCCAGACAAGAATACTGGAGTGGGTTGCCATTTCCTTCTCCAGGGAGTCTTCCCAACCCAGGGATCAAACCCACATCTCTTAAGTCTCCTGCTTTACAGGCAGATTCTTTACAGCTGAGCCACCTGGGAAAGCCCTTCTTCTCTTTAATTTTCTTCAAAATCATTTCCATCCAGGGAAATTATGTTGTTAATTTATGCTTTATTATCTAACTCTCTCCTTCCTTAGAGGGCAAGCCTTCTCAACTTGGGGATTTAATTTCTAATACATGGTTGGCATTATCGCAGGTCTTCTATGTGACAGGTGCGGTCTGGTAACTGGATCATTTAGTGACAAGGAAGAACGCCTCCAAAAATTAAGACCACTCTCAAATCATAGTGAATTTGATCAAGCAAACTTAGATTTAAGAAAAACTGACAGTGAAAGAGCATGCCCATTGACCTATCCCCCACCCAGGATAAGACCTAAATTGACATTCACTGATCTGCACATATTTTTTAATGAACAATAAGGTCTGCATGAATATCACTGAGGATTAATGCAGTGACTGAGTTTTGCTAGAGACATTATTGGTCTTATCTGTCTATCATATAATTTTTTGTACCATAATACTTAAGTGAACTAAAAAGGAAAGCTTAAAGAAAATTTGGTTTTTATGAAAGAGTTTTGAGACTTCACAAGTTGTAGTATTGTAACATTACAACTTGTGAAACTTTACAAATTTAAAAAATTGTTTTCAGCGTTTGTATGAAGCCCCTTTCTCTCTTTTCAAAATCATCTGTCCTTGAAATGCCAGGGAAAAATACTTGAGAAATTCATCCTCAGCGTTTCTTTGAGAATAGTTGCATATATTTTTGTATAATTTTTAATTAATTATTATTGGAGTATAGTTGCTTTACAGTGTTGTATCAGTGTCTACTGTATAGCAAAATGAATGAGTCATACATATACATAGTTTCCTCTACCCCTTTTGGACTTCCTTCCCATTCAGGTCACCACAGTGAATTAAGTAGAATTTCCTGTGCTGGATTGTATGTCCTCATTAGTTATCTGTGTTTTTCTTTTTTCTTTTGCAAATTGAACTTGTTTATTTTTTTATTTTTATTGAAGGCTAGTTACTTTACAATATTATATTGGTTGGTTTTGCCATACATTGACATGAATCTGCCCCGGGTGTACATGTGTTCCCCTTCTTGAACCCCCCTCCCACCTCCCTCCTCCTCATATCATCCCTCTGGGTCATCCCCATGCACCAGCCCCGAGCATCCTGTATCATGTGTCAAACCTGGACTGGTGTCGTTTCACATATGATAATATACATGTTTCAATGCCATTCTCCCAAATCATCCCACCCTCACCCTCTCCCACAGAGTCCCAAAGACTGATCTATACACCTGTGTCTCTTTTGCTGTCTCTTATACAGGCTTAAGATTACCATCTTTCTAAATTCCATATATATGTGTTAGTATACTGTATTGGTGTTTTTCTTTCTGGCTTACTTCACTCTGTATAATAGGCTCCAGTTTCATCCATTAGTTTCAGCTCATTAGAACTGATTCAAATGTATTCTATTCCATTCACTGTTGCAACGAAAAGAATTAAATACTTAGGAATATATCTACCTAAGGAAACAAAAGACCTGTACATAGAAAACTATAAAACACTGGTGAAAGTAATCAAAGAGGACACTGATAGATGGAGAAATATACCGTGTTCATGGATTGGAAGAATAAATATTGTGAAAATGAGTATACTACCCAAAGTAATTTATACATTCAACGCAATCCCTATCAAGCTACCAACGATATTTTTCACAGAACTAGAACAAATAATCTCACAATTTGTATGGAAATACAGAAAACCTCGAATAGTCAAAGCAATCTTGAGGAAGAAGAATGAAACTGGGGGAATCAACCTGCCGGACTTCAGGCTCTACTACAAAGCCACAGTCATCAAGACAGTATGGTACTGGCATAAAGACAGAAATATAGATCAATGGAACAAAATAGAAAGCCCAGAGATAAATCCATGCACCTATGGACACCTTATCTTTGACAAAGGAGGCAAGAATATAAAATGGAGAAAAGACAGTCTCTCTAACAAGTGGTGCTGGGAAAACTGGTCAGCCACTTGTAGAAGAATGAAACTAGAACACTTCCTAACACCAAACACAAAAATAAACTCAAAATGGATTAGAGAGCTAAATGCAAGACCAGATTCTATAAAACTCCTAGAGGAGAACGTAGGCAAAACACTCTCCGACATAAATCACAGCAGGATCCTCCAAGACTCACCTCCCAGAATATTGGAAATAAAAGCAAAAATAAACAAATGGGACCTAATTAAAATCAAAAGCTTCTGCACAGCAAAGGAAACTATAAGCAAGGTGAAAAGACAGCCTTCAGAATGGGAGAAAATAATAGCAAATGAAGCAACTGATAAAGGATTAATCTCCAAAATATACAAGCAGCTCCTGCAGCTAAATTCCAGAAAAATAAACGACCCAATCAAAAAGTGGGCCAAAGAACTAAACAGACATTTCTCCAAAGAAGACATACAGATGGCTAACAAGCACATGAAAAAATGCTCAACATCCCTCATAATCAGAGAGATGCAAATCAAAACCACAATGAGATACCATTTCACACCAGTCAGAATGGCTGCTATCCAAAAGTCTACATGCAATAAATGCTGGAGCGGGTGTGGAGAGAAGGGAACCCTCTTACACTGTTGGTGGGAATGCAAACTAGTTCAGCCACTATGGAAAATAGTGTGGAGATTCCTCAAAAAACTGGAAATAGAACTGCCATATGATCCAGCAATCGAACTCCTGGGCATACACACCGAGGAAACCATAATTGAAAGAAACACATGTACTCCAATGTTCATTGAAGCACTGTTTATAATAGCCAGGACATGGAAGCAACCTAGATGTCCATCTGCAGACGAATGGATAAGAAAGCTTTGGTACATATACACAATGGAGTATTATTCAACCATTAAAAAGAATACATTTGAATTAGTTATCTGTTTTACACAGAGTATCAATAGTGTACTTTTTTTTAATTTTTCTTGGTATTAAAAAAATTCAAGAGATGTCATTTTCATCACTCTTTAGATAATTTCTTCAACACTTTAAAAAAAATCCCCCCTATATTTTATTATGCAAATTTTCAAACATACAAAAAGTTTTGGAAAACTTATACAGTGAACACCCAGATTCCCACCATCTAGAATGTATCTTTTGCATTTTTCTATTTTTGCTGTATATGTATTTTATGACATGATCCATTCATCCACCCATGCATCTAGCCATCTATCAGTCCGTCTTATATTTTGACCATTTCAAAGTGAGTTTAAAATATCAACACACTGTATGTTGCCTTTCTAAACACTTTAGAATGCATACCATTAGCTAGAGATACATATGTTTATAGTTTACTTTTTTTCTTTTGAGGGAAACTTTAGGAGAAAAGAAACACGTTTTAAGTGAACCATTGGATGGCTTTGATTATGTACATACCTGTGCATTTGAAAATAATACTAAGATAAGGGACATAATCATCACCTGCAAAGAGCCCATTGCTACCCCTTCCTGGTCAGTCCTCACCCCTACTTTCCTCTCTCCCCAGAGACAACCATTGTTCTGATTATCTTCACTACAGATTTGTATTACTAGTTCTAAAACTTCATCACATTGGAATCATGCTGTATGTATTTCTGTGTTTCCAACTTCTTTGACTCAGCATGATGTTTTTGAGTGATACCCACATTGTTACATGTATTGGAAACTCCTTTCTCCTTCTGAGCAACATTCCTTTGTGTGAATCTACTATAGTTTATTTTTGGGCTTCCCAGATAGCACCGTGGTAAGGAACCTGCCTACTATTGCAAGAGATGCAAGAGACTCGGGTTCAATCCCTGTGGAACTGTGGATACAGCATTTTGAGCTAAGCTGTGCATAAGTCACTTTAAGATCATGGACTTTTGTGAAACTTTGTCCTTTTAAGGCTGACTCAATTACCAGTTCTCTGCTGAGAGATTTGTGGAAAAACCCTCACAAGTATTTAGCCTTATACTTTGGAGATTCATGAAAGCCCGACTTTGTTTCCTTAATTCTTTGTTATTTCATTACTAATTTGAAAAGCTGTTCCTTCTCTCCTTTCTTTACACTTTTATAAGTATCTTTGCAGAAATGATAGTTAGACTGTAGAACATGGCCACTGTTGCAAGCCACAATTATCAAATATCTATAAAATTATTCTTTTATGAGAAAGAGAAGAAAGGATAAATCACATGACAAAAGATGACAGAGTAAAGAATTCAGAAATGAATAGTGTCCAGGTCAAAGGAGACTGACAGAGGACTAGCATACAGTTTAGGGCTACCCTGGAGCCAAATATTGACCTTCCATGTTCAAAGTTGTCTTCGTTGCCATCCTCAGTTTTCCCTACTCATCCCTTTATCTTTCACTTGGAATGTTTCCTTAATAGTGCCTTTACTGCCCTGCCATCATTTTAAGAATCCTGGAACACTCATTTCTCCTCCTCTACAGACAAAATACTTCAAGTAATTGCTCTGAAATCAGCCCTCTGGACTTGCCTTTGAATCTCAGGCAACCTGTAAGCTGTCACAGGAGCAGAGATTGAGGAAAGGGTCATGTTTCACAGTTTTCTCTTGCCAATCAAATGAAAAGGCGAAAGGGACTGCCTCTGGTTCAAGGAGTGTCAGGACGTTGTTAAGGAGAGGAGGAGAACTTTGGGTGTGATAGAAGGAACTTTCAGGAGTCCCAAAATAACATTGTGGTCTGCCACACCCAGTGTCCTGCCTTCTGATTTGCATGCATGCACACTAAGTCACTTCAGTCATGTTCAACTCTTTGCAACCGTATGGACCGTAGCCCACCAGGGTCCTCTGTCCATGGGATTCACTAGGCAAGAAAACTGGAATGGGTTGCTATGCCCTCCTCTAGGGAGTCTTCCCAATTCAGGGATAGAACCCGTGTCTCTTACGTCTCCTGCATTGGTAGGTGGGTCCTTTACCACCAGCACCACCTGGCCCTAACAAAAGCGGCAGAACAAGTTAACATCAGTGGCAGCTGGCACAGATAGACTTGAATATCTCTAAGGTTTTGCAAGAAGCAGAAAGAACTAGATACACCAGGAATCCTTTGGAAGAGAAAAATGGCTGCCATCATACTTAACATGCTTATTAAAGATAGTTTGGAATAACCTGTCCTTAATACAAGAAGTAACATTTCAGAGATAAGCTGTCTGACCTCATCTCTTTCACTATGAATTTCTGTGAGTAACTGTTATGAACCTCATCTTCTTCTTAGCAAAAGAGCAAGATTAGATGAGACATGGATCACCGATATTTGTGTACAAAAGTCTGATTATATGTGTATACAATTTAATAAAAAGCAATGTGCTACTGCAGCTTCTCAAGTGGCTCAATGGTAAAGAATCTGACTGCCAATGCAGGAGGCGTGGGTTTGATCCCTGGGTCGGGAAGATGCCCTGGAGGAGGAAATGGCAATTCACTCCATTATTCTTGCCTGGGAAATCCTATGGACAGAGAAGCCTGGCGGGCTACAGTCCATGGGGTCACAAAAAGAGTCAGACATGACTTAGCAACTAAACAACAACGAATGTGCTACTTAGTACATATTAAGACTTTAGTACAAAATTTCTGCGCTCTTGGTATATATTTTTGAGCTTTCAGATAAATCATGGATGAAGAAGGTTGTATTATGTATTAATATGTTTTTGAAATTTGGACTAACACATACCCAAACAAGTAAATTAATATACATTAATTAACAAATATTTATTGATCACTTACCATGTGTCAGAAGCTGTGGGGATAACTTTGAAATACACGTTTCCTACCACTCTTCTTTTAAACTGCTGGCTTTTAAATTCAGTTCAGTTCAGTTCAGTCGCTCAACCATGTCCGACTCTTTGTGACCCCATGAATCGCAGCACACCAGGCCTCCCTGTCCATCACCAACTCCCGGAATTTACCCAAACTCATGTCCATCGAGTCGATGATGCCATCCAGCCATCTCATTCTCTGTCGTCCCCTTCTTCTCCTGCCCCCAATCCCTCCCAGCATCAGGGTCTTTTCCAATGAGTCAGCTCTTCACATGAGGTGGCCAAAGTATTGGAGTTTCAGCCTCAGCATCAGTCCTTCCAATGAACACCCAGGATTGATCTCCTTTAGAATGGACTGGTTGGATCTCCTTGCAGTCCAAGGGACTCTCAAGAGTCTTCTCCAACACCACAGTTCAAAAGCATCAATTCTTCTGCGCTCAGCTTTCTTCACAGTCCAACTCTCACATCCATACAGGACCAGTGGAAAAACCATAGCCTTGACTAGGCAGATCTTTGTTGGCAAAGTAATGTCTCTGCTTTTTAATATGCTCTCTGGGTTGGTCATAACTTTCATTCCAAGGAGTAAGTGTCTTTTAATTTCCTGGCTGCAATCAGCATCCTCAGTGATTTTGGAGCCCACAAAAATAAAGTCTGACACTGTTTCCACTGTTTCCCCATCTATTTGCCATAAAGTGATGGGACCATATGCCATGATCTTAGTTTTCTGAATGTTGAGCTTTAAGCCAACCTTTTCACTCCCCTCTTTCACTTTCATCAAGAGGCTCTTTAGTTCTTCACTTTCTGCCATAAGGGTGGTGTCATTTGCATATCTGAGGTTATTGATATTTCTTCCCGCAATCTTGATTCCAGCTTGTGCTTCTTCCAGCCTTTCGTTTCTCGTGATGTCCTCTGCATATAAGTTAAATAAGCAGGGTGACAATATACAGCCTTGACGTACTCCTTTTCCTATTTGGAACCAGTCTGTTGTTCCATGTCCAGTTCTAACTGTTCAAGCTGGTTTTAGAAAAGGCAGAGGAACCAGAGATCAAATTGCCAACATCTGCTGGATCATCGAAAAAAAAAGAGAGTTCCAGAATTACATCTATTTCTGCTTTATTGACTATGCCAAAGCCTTTGACTGAGTTGATCACAGTAAACTGTGGAAAATTCTGAAAGAGATGGGAATACCAGACCACCTGACCTGCCTCTTGAGAAACCTATATTCAGGTCAGGAAGCAACAGTTAGAACTGGACATGGAATAACAGACTGGTTCCAAATAGGCTTTTAAACTAGACTGTTACTATTTACAGCTATTTATCTATGGGTGCTGGGATGTCCTAACAGGACTATGCAGCCAAAACAAAATGGAGAAATAAATTGGAATTAGGGCTGAACTGAGACTCCAGATATCATTTATAATAATCAAGTACTGTGTACACCAGAATAGCTTTATATTTATTAGTTATGAATTTTGGTAGCAAGCAACTTTCATTAATTTGAATTTATAAAATAAATTAATTTAAATTTATAATTGAATTCATTATTTATTTATAAAATCAATAATAAGATACTTTTTCAAAACCTATTTACAGGCATAGAGAACAAACATTTGGACACCAAGTGGGAAAAGTTGAGGTGGGATGAATTGGGAGGTTAGGATTAATATATATCTATATACATTATTGATATTGTGTATAAAATAGAGGACTAATGAGAACCTACTGTATAGCATAAGGAATTCTACTCAGTGCTCTGTGGTGACCTAAATGGGAAGGAAATCCAAAAAAGAGTTTATAGAGGTATACATAGAGCTGATCCACTTTACTCTACAGTAGACACTAACACAACATTGTAAAGCAACTATACTCCAATAAAAATTAATTAAAAATAAATACATAAAAACCTATTTAACATGTTGGAGTTGTCTCAGGATTTTGATCACTCAGAATGTGTCCACTGCTAAAAAGAAGATCACCACGATCCCTTACAAAAACAAAGTTTTAAAGTATGACTTTTCATATTATCCCTATTCACCTTGCTTATCAATAATTCAGTCAGCAATGAATCTTGAGTATGTCTACAACAGGAAAGAAAAAAACTAAGATGTAGATGGGACTTCATTAGAGTCTCTGGCTTTCAGAAATGTATAATCAGATGGAGGGCTAAGACAAGTGTCCAAATACAGAACCAGGCAAACATCATAAGAGACGTATACTCAGAATCTACAGGGAGAGGGTCCTAATTCTGTAGATCCAGGATACCTTCATGGAAATTACTTTGGGGGCACAAACGCTTCTCAGGTTACGATGGAATATTACTCAGCCTTAAAAAGGAGTGAACTCTTGATACACTCCACTGTATGAATGAACCTTGAAGACATTATTCTAATAAAGTAAGCCAGACACAAAAAGATAAATGTTGCATTATTCTACTCATCAGATGTACTTAGAATAGTCAAAAACCTAGAGACAGCAAGTAGAACAATGATAACCCAGGGCTGAGGTAAGGGGGAAATGGACAGTTATTGTCTAATGGATACAGAGTCAGTTTGGGAATTAAAATGGTCTGGAGATGGTCAGTGATGATGGGCATATAGTATGAATCTACTTAATGCTACTGAACTATGCATGTGAAAATAGTTAACATAGAAATTCTTCTATTATGTATATTTTACCACAATAGGGAAAAAAAAAGTTTATCAGGAGTGGAGACTGTGGTTCTGATTTCAGGCTTTTCACAATTTAATAGTGAGGTTATTGTTCTTTTTGTGCTCTGACTTCTTCTACTGTGAACTGGGAATGGGCATTTCTAGGTCTTTCAGAAGAAGGGTAAAGGATATTTTGAATTTATTTGAATCCACTGAATTTCTATGTGAACGAACAGTTTGGTGATTTTATGAATACCTGTATAATTGTGCTTCCCTGATAGCTCAGTTGGTAAAGAATCCACCTGCAATGCAGGAGACCCCAGTTTAATTCCTGGGTCAGGAAGATCTGCTGGAGAAGAAATAGGCTACCCACTCCAGTATTCTTGGGCTTCCCTTGAGGCTCAGCTGGTAAAGAATCTGCCTGCGATGTGGCAGACCTGGGTTTGATCCCTGGGTCAGGAAGATCCCTTGGAGAAGGGAATGGCTACCTACTCCAGAATTCTGGCCTAGAGAATTCCATGGACAGAGGCCACAGTCCATGGGTCGCAAAGAGTCAAACACGACTGAGCGACTAATACTTAAACTTTCATATATGAATATACATATAAAGAGTCCTTGGTCATTCACCTTACTGTCTGGAAAACCATCAAGATAGGAACCATTTACAATGGAAATACTGAATGTTCTCATGGCCTTTTTTCTCAGTAGTCAGACTCTGGGGTTGCTTCTACATAATATAAATCATTTCAGAGAAAAAGCGCTACCTTGCAAATCCTCCATGTAGGGTTTTCTAGCTTGGTATCAAGGAATGCCTGGTTTGGATGATTCTATCTGGTTTCCATTCAACCATGTGTTATGAGATAGAATTAAGTCAAGGAAGGTTTATTTCTGTCTTATTTTACCATTTGTAGAGCCAAGTGAACACTCTTGCTCCTTTGGGCTGGTCAGCAATGCTCTGACTGAGAGGTGTTTCTGTGCTACCATGGAAATGCCTAAAGTAAACACAAATGCCACTAAGTCACGTGGATGCAGACTTTTGGGGCACCAGGGTTGGGGAGCAGCACAGCCTAGTGGCCACAGTAGTGGTCGGTTTTCAAATGACCATCCTATAGCCTTGAGCATGTCACATAAAAGCAAAGGGGGGAAAAATAATGAAAATATTGCTGTGTTATATTCCACTTCAAAATGTGGAAGAAGAAAAATATTAATCACCAAGGCCTTAAAATTGTCCCATTTGCCTTCATCTAATTAAAAAGGACATGTGTAAATCTGTGCAAATAGTAACTCTGTGGTTTAAAATGGAGATTTATTTACTGGAGGTAAGATATAATGGTGTAGGGAGCAAGTTAGTACTTCCAAAGAAAATGGCCCCGCACAAGATTACATTATTTTATAAAAGTCTATAAGAAAGCCACCACAGTAGCTGTTACTCAGCTGAAAGCAATGTCTCAAATGACAAATCAGAATCTTTTTTTTTTCTTTTTTTTAATCTCAGAGCAGAATACAAACCAGAGAAACTTCCTTCACATTCCTTTGAGGTTGACCATGAAGATGCTGATAAGGATGAAGTAAGTAAATGGTTGAAAGTGAAATGTTTAAAACATGAGGATAATTAGTTCCTGTCTAACATGTTTGAAATTCAGACTACTTTCTCCTAAAGCTGCAGTACCCATTGGTGTGAGGGTTTTTAGACAAAACGAATCACGTTTGTTTTGAAATTGAACATGATTGTTTAAGATGAGTCAGAGAAAAAGGGAGTCTTATTTTTAAGTGCAGTGTCTAAGATCTGGGATTCACAAAAGATTGCTGTGATGCTAATGATGCCTTTTGTACAGGATACCACTTCCCACTCATCTTCCAAGGGCGGAGGGGGAACGGGAGGGACCGGAGTTTTCAAGTCTGGTTGGCTCTACAAGGGGAATTTTAACAGCACCGTGAATAACACCGTTACTGTTCGGGTAAGGAGACATAGAGACTCATTTTTGTTTCTGCCACCTTTCTTGACGCCCACCCCCTCTTTATTCACAAAACTGAGGTGAGCTATTTGCATTGAGTTTGTGTTTCGTGTCATATTTTATTTATGAGAAAGAATGATGCTCTTCTCAGAACAGTGCTCAAGAAATGTAGCACTCTTGAAGGGATTAGAAAATTCTAATTTCCATGAATTTGAACTACCTCCTCATATTTTTTTCCTTTGTTTAGTCATTCAAAAAGCGCTTCTTCCAACTGACTCAGTTGCCAGATAATTCCTACATCATGAATTTTTACAAAGATGAAAAAATATCCAAAGAACCCAAAGGCTGTATCTTTTTGGATTCCTGTACAGGTGTGATACAGGTGAGTAGAAATCTCTTTTTCCCTGAGGGTTTTTTAATTGAAAAATACATTCATCCAATAATCATTCATTCATTCTAAAAATATTTATGGAGTACCTGATATGAGCCAAAAACTATTTCAGACTCTTAAGGATTCAGTGGAGAGGGAAGGCAGCCTAGAGACTTGCTTTCACAAAACTTACTTCAATAAAGTAAGGAAAACAGAAAATAGGCAGGAAAAAAAAAAAAAAGAAATGGAAAGGAATAGTTGGTAAAATCTGGAATAAAGAAAATAAACAAGGCTACAGAATGGGGAGGACAGATGGTGAGGTTAGTAAGGAATCTTTATGTTCCAGAAGTCATAGAAACATTTATGAAGAGAAAATATTTGATCTAGAGATTAAAGCATGAGCAGGGGCAGCAAGTACAAAGGTCCTGAAGCCAGAGCAAGTCTGATATATGCAAGGACAAGAGGAAAATGACCATCTGTGTAGCTACAGTGTAGAGATCCACTGAGCTAAAGAATGCAGTATGGTTATATGAAAATCACATAGTTCAAAGAAAGCGCTTCATGAATGTTACCTTTATTATTAGGTAATATTGCAATTGTAAATTTACAGTGTATATACACATCATCCTCCTTCTAAGAGCAGGTTTCTTCAAGGGCAAGGATTATATTGCATTGATTCTCAAGAGTTGAATCTCAGAAATTGAATCTCAGACGTGGCACTTTTAACCAACAATGCTCTTCTGCAGTAATTTGTCCTCAAACTATTGTCCTTAGTATTAAATTTGACATGGACCATTTTGGCAAAAAGAAGCAGAAAAATTCCATATGCCTCATTTGGACATCTTATTCTTTCTACTCTGATGATGGAACATTTTTATTCTTTCTCATGTAAAAATTGAAGCAATCAAGTGTTTTAGTGGTCTTCCCTCCAGTTTAACATTAAATGCTGGCTCATTGAGATTAAGGACTCTGTTTTTGATCACAAGCCACTAGGAACAATTCTTTGTGTTTCCACCAAACCATGGGCATTCACTTGCTACATGGCTTAGATTACCTCTTGGATTCATACCAAGGGCACTCAGATGCATGGATACAAAACAGAATTCTCTTCAGTCACTTAAGCCTCATCTATTTCTGGATGGTTTAGCTGTTAAAATTTGGAATTTCTCCAGAAAGTAATAATACTGAACTTTAAAGGGAAAGAATTAATTAAGTGTTGCTGAGCCCTCCACTAGAAATGAAAGAAAATTGCTTTTTAACACAGTTGCCAACTTTCCATATGGAAAGGGCAGTAAGGATCTTAATGGAAGATGGAGATCGTTTTCTATTGTTGGTCACAAAGGAGACTCTTTGACTTTAGAAATATGAAGTAAGACTTTAACAATAGGTTTAAAGATCAATAACTACATTTTATAGACATTGAGCTGAAAAACTAAATATTTTCTTTTCCCTTTGTACCTCCAAACTTTCTGTAACCAATGAGTCATCATCTTTTAAGAAGTATCATTGTATCCCTTGCTAGGTGTTAAGTTTGCAGAGACATAGATTCATGTGTAATTTCTTCTTCCAAGCCTGGTATAACTCTGTTGAACACAGAGTCAGTTAGTGCTCTACTCTGACCTTTCACCTCTTCTCCATCAACTTTTAGACCATGTTTCAGTCTCTGCTTAAGCAGTGCCTTGGAAAGAGAATGTCTTCCAAGGAAAAACATAAGAGTGGGATGTATTCAAGTCGATGTTTGAATTCTAGTTTCACCCTTTACTATCTAAGAGCCTTGAGTAAGTTACTCAAGCTGTTTGATTTCCAGTGTTTCATCTGTAAAACTAAAGTAAAAAAGGATCTGGGAGACAGTGTGTCCTCAGCCATCCTTTCCCAGTCTTTCCATTAATTATAAAAGTCACAACTTTGAGAGGTAAACATCCCATCATGGGAAAGCCCTTCTAGAAAATATTGATTGACATGGTAAAGAACTGCTTGCAATGCAGGAGACCCGGGTTTGATCCCTGGGTTGGGAAGATCCCCTGGAGAAGGGAATGGGAACCCACTCCAGTATTCTTGCCTGGAGAATCCCATGGACAGGGGAGCCTGGCGGGCTTCAGTCCATGGTATTGCAAAAAGTTGGACACAACTGATTGACTAACACTTCAAGCTGGCTAATTTATCCGTTTCTTCATTCATTTATTCACTCATCCAGCAAGCTGAGTTAGTACTTATGACATGCTAGAAGTGTGTTTAGGCATTAGGAGCTCCTTGCCAAAATCATAACCAGAGGAGGACATAGGCTCGTAACTATTACACAGTTTCTCAAAAGCTGTAATGGTGGTATAAATGTGCTTACTATGGAATGTTCTAGGAGCACAGAACAGTGATAAACTCTTCTGGGTTGGCTAGAAGAATACATAGAAAAAAATGGGCACATAGGTAGGAATTCCCAAGGTAGATTCTGCCCATTAAAGCAGCGTTGAATAATCCTACTTCATTTTCCAATAAATAGCCATTCACATATCTGGGATCATGTACTCTATCTTTTAAAGAGTTCAGCTCTATATCCCTGTATTTATATTCTTTATTATAAGCTTGTTATCCTTTGTAGAAAGAGGGACCTTTAGTTTCTTGAGATCCCTTTGGGAAGATAGACATCTAGGTCCTTGTCACCTTCTATCTGGATCCCAGTTCTTACATATTTGCTTACAGCTCTTTCTGACTTACAAGTTTTTACATCTGAAAAGAAGATTCTGAATGATACAGTGCAAGTTTAGTCATTGTTCTAGCAAGCTTTCAGGTACAAAATGTGCCTGAAGATGAAACGTGTACACACAGAAGCACAAAGCAAATGAGTCAGACCTATTTTGTTAAGAATCATTGTCAGTTTCACTTGAATAAAACAGAGAAGAAAAACAAAGAGATTGCCTCAGAAAGTGCTACCTACCACCCAGCATTCTCAGTGTGTTCCAGCTCATAACATCCTTTTGTGAATAGGCCATTTTAGTTTGCTTCATTCAAACCCATTCTATAGCACCATGCTTTCCTAGGAGTATGCCTTGGAATTCTCAGAAATATATTTTAAGGGCTACTTCAAGTAGAGCGAAACTCCTACCCAAAATTCTCAGAGACTTTGCGACCATTAGTCACTCTGTCCTGTCTGACTCTGCCAACTCACAGACTGTAGCCCACCAGGCTCCTCAGACCATGGCATTTTTCAAGCAAGAACACTAGAGTGGGTTGCCATTTTCCTCCTCCAGGGGATCTTCCCAATCCAGGGATTGAAACCAAGTCTCTTGTGTAACCTGCATTTTAGGCAGATTCTTTACCTGTTGAGCCATCAGGGAAGCCCCTCAGATACTTTAGGTGATGTTTGTGGTTAGGAATTTCCTGATCTTGGTAAAATAGAGACCTAGCAGTAGTTTTCCACTTTTCTGTAGTCATGAAACAGTACTAGATCTGTTTTATACCCCTCATTTCCAGCCTGAAGCAGAACTTCTTACTTTTGCATTTCAGTTTTGATCTGAGACTGAGGGCTGTTGAAGCCTAATATATCCTGTCTTGTTCCCTCAGCGCCTTCTCATTCATTCATTCATTCACTCAATCATTCATTTTTCCATCCATCCATCCCAGGTCCTGCCACTGTGAACGCAGTAAATAGCCCAGGAATCCCACCTACCCAGGGCCCCAACATTAACAGTGACAATGAGTGATGTCACTTTATACATAAAGGCTTAAAGCTGAACGGGCTTCCCAGGTGATGCAGCGGGAAAGACTCTGCCTGCCAACACAGGAGACCCAGGTTTGATCCTGGGTTGGAAAGATCCCTTGGAGAAGGGCATGGCAACCTGCTTCAGTATTCTTGCCTGGAAAATCCCATGGACAGAGGAGCCTGGTGGGCTGCAGTCCATGGGGTCCCAAAGAGCCGGACACGCCTAAGCACACACACACACACATCTGAAACTGAACATTGTTAGTTTCCTCCTAGGTGCTGGATCTGCTCTCTTGTGGATATAGGTCCCAAGATAATGGCCTTTGAGGCTTAACCAAAGTCTAAAAATTCAGATGCTTTCTGCAGTGCAGGCCACTGCAGGAAGGAAGTAGGGTCACTTCCTTCTCCTGTGTGAGATAACACAGAGCAGCTCAGACTGTGTGTGCCCACATAAAGGCCGTCATACTGGAAAGGAAAAAAAAGTGTGTACCTGCCAATGAAAACAAATTTAGAAGTCACCTATAACCTATAAACCCCCCAGCAAACCTTGGTGGTTAAGAATCTTACTTCCCGTGATAAAAATAAAAACCAGAATGACACTTGTAATCTTCTTCATCTAATATAGTATTTGACAACAGTTCGTGGAAAATGCATTATTATTGTCTCAATTTATTAAAGCTCAGAGAGATAAAGTGACTCGCCCAAGTAACAGAGCTAATAAGTGGAAAAATTAGATTTGAGGCTGAGGAAAATCCAGATCTACAGAAAGATGCCCAAGGAAATACTTTGGTGATCATATATCTAGTGGGTATGCTTGCATAGATACATATTAATACATTTATCCTACATAAGCCAACAGGCCGAAGAAACACTCTGAAGATAGATGTGTGTCATTTTAAGCCGTGAAATTTAGATGTAGGATTTATTTCAGCAAATATATATGCTACATGCAAAGCTTTGTGGGAAAGCCAAACATAAATTAGGTGTGGTTCCTGTCTTCAGAGAGCTTCTCGCCTGTGGAAAGATGCGCCAAAAAATACAGAATAAATATAGCATGTGCATGCGTAATTAAACATGTGTGACACATCTCCAAAGCTAGGTTCTGATATCAAATGCAAGAATGATATTACTGCATGATGCTACACTATATTATACAAATGTATGTATGTGTACTCAGCCATGTCCAGCTCTTTGCGACCCCATGGACTGTAACCTGCCAGTCACCTCTGTCCACAGGATTTTCCAGGCAAGAATACTAGATTGCCATCTCATACTCCAATGTAATACATATATTACATATATATATTTCACATTATATTGCTTGTTTCCTGACATTACATTGCACTAGAATGTAAGTCCCATGGGGGCAAGCACGTCACTTGAACATTTTTTAATGCTCTCTACCTAGCACATAGAAAATAGCCCGTACATTTTTGTGTGTATTGAACAAGTATGTATTTGAATGAATGAACATACAGAGAATGGAAAGGATTGCATGGATAGTAGCCACCAATTCCAGTAACCTGAATTTGATGTTGCGTGGCTCTTCTCCTGTTTCTGCAAAATTCTGTAAAAGATGCTAGCAACAGAACAGGTACAGTGGCATATTTGGCTTGGATAACTCCCTTCAATATTCCATCCTCCATTGGCTTTAGTGGTTTCATTGGAGTATCTATTTCAAAGCTTTTCTAGGTGAGCAGTGTGAAGAGCAATCCATTTGCCACAACTCATTAAACACATCAGATGGCATTAGAACATATTTCCAGTTTCCTTTTATTTATGAAGTCATATAGATAGACTGGTGAGCTTGAATGAACAAAGAAGCCGCATCAGTCACTAAGGATACTGATTTCAGGAAAATAAAGGAAAATTTGAGGAGTGAGAAGAAGAATATGATTCCTTCTTGGTTATCATTTTAATGACTTAACATTGCATTTCACGGTTATTAAAATGTCCCATCGGTTTTCTACTTCTGGTCCTTTCTTTTTTGCTGTTTTATATGCCATTATCTTGAAGATTACAGAGGGTGAGATGGAAAACCACTTAAGGCATCTTAATCTTCCCCAGCATAAGCTTCTGTGCACTGAAAGTAGTTCTCTTTCACACCAAGGAAAAAAAGATAATTTGGCTTTTTGTGAATAGAATATTTATTTCATTTATAAATACCCCCTTTTGAGAAACAAGGGCTTGTTATATTTTGCTCAAATTTTAAAAAATATGTAATATTGTTGAAGTTCTCAGCCATATTTAATTCACATACAGAAGGCAATTTAGAAAATCAATTTTTGTAATTTTTTATTAGTTCCTTGACATCTCCATTTGAAAGCAAGTTGCAGCTCAATCCATTTTTAATTTGGACCTAATGCAGGCATTTTACACAACCTTGCATCTACCCTTCCCCATTATTTACAGCATCAGATTAGTCAAGCAGATTCTTTCATTTGTTTGTTTTCAAGAAAACACTGAGATTTGTTTGCATTCTGCTACACTCATCTACTTTAGATCTGCTCTGAGCACTTCTGTTTCTTTCCTGAGTGTCTGTTCTGTTCCCGTGGTGTTTTGAAGGTATGATACTATCATGGGAAGCATGTCTGTCTTTTATTCCTGCTCTCAGCCAACTGTCTTTCCCCTTAGACCCTCTCTGTCAGTGCAGGTCACAGGCGGTTTTATGGACCTCCTTCAGCACCCAGGGAAGTGTGTGGGAGGGTGTGTGAAGTCTGGCCTTCCCTCTTGAGGAAAGTGTAGCGTCTAAGAAGTCGCATTCTTAAAGAAACTACCCAGATGTTTGCTTTGCATAGGAAATGTTGGGGTCACTGCCTTTCTAGCCATCCCATTCTGTTTACACTGAAGCCAAAATGATCTCAAAAAGCTGGGTGTGGATCACATAAGTTTATGCATTTTTCAAAAGCTTGATTTGTGTATCTCACTCTATATAAATTTAACTTTAGTAAAGGTATTTATACAAATATATGTGTGTATATATATATATAAAGCTGTGGCATTTTCCTAGTTGAAGTTATCCTTTCTGTATTCTCACAGAACACAGAGGGTTCTATAAGAATAGTAGTATTTTCATGTTGCAATTCTCATGCTGCGATAACAATCCTGTTCTCAAAAAAGAATGTTTATACCTTGATTTTTGTTCCTCTACTTCAGTACATTCGTACAGAAGTTAAGCACATTTGTCTTCCAGTTTCACATTTGGATGATGAATTGGTTAACACCTGTCTCCCCTGTCTGGGCAGAGACCTTGTCTGTTTTTGCCCAGCACAAAATACAAACCCGATAGAACCTCTTTAAGAATGAATACTATCACTACACTGAGGCTAACTAGTCACCTTCTGCCCTGGGCTCATGGGCTATTGAAAATGCCAGTCTGCAAGGGAATCCTTACAGGGCAAAGAAATAATAATAATTGACAATAATGGGAAAGTATGAATATGAGCAAAGCACTTGTCCTTGGCAGAGTCTAGAAAGTGCCACTTGAGCTGTGAAACCCCACAGTGAAGATCACAGTTAGTTTTTTTAGCTAATTCTTTTTTCTCCTTCAATCCCCAAATTTTTCTTTTTCCTGAGGCTTGTATGTTGCCCCAGTGTCTACTTTCAGGAACCAGCACCACCAGGCATGGCTGCCCCTTTAGAATGTGATAATGCCCAGCAGGTGGCAAAGAAGAACAACAGCCAATCAACATCTTCCTTGTGCTGGGTTGTCTCAGGGGGTGTTAAAGTATAAAGGGATTACTTCCTGTCTCCACCACTTGCTGTCCATGTATTCCAAACAGGTTTTCATTTGTCTCCCCAAGTCTCAGTGTTTTCATATGCTAAATGGAATGATAACAGTGTCTCTCATAGAGTTGTTATGAGATTTAAATAAAAAATAATGACTGTAAAATCCTCAGCACAGTGCCAGATATACAGCTGGCAAGTGTTTAATAAGTGTCATGTTTGTAGTAGTAATCGTGATATTGTGGAAGTTGAAAGGAGAAAGCTATTTTGGAAAGTTTCTCAGAGCATCCCAAAGTAAGAGAAGATTTCCAGAAGTATATTAAAGATTATTCTCTTTTGCCTCCAAGAAACAGCAATCTTGTTCTCAGAAAGAGTTTATACCTTGATGTTTATTAAGTTGTACCCCTACATTATAGTGACGCTCTCATCTTAGATTTCTACTCTTATTTGCATTTTACTTACTTTAATTGTATAGAGTCTTGCTTTACTACAGCTGTGAGTGCTCTTAGGCTTTAGAACAGTGTGGGTAAGAATTGAATACTTGTATCAGAGTTACCTGGGAGTCATTTGAAGATGGAATGTCTTCAGGAATTCTTTCAACCACCCCAGGTTACATAACTCTAGTTATCATTGGGGGAAGTTTCTACTTTGCCTTTATATTTCTAGTCTCATGGCAGAAATGTATGTAAACTGCTCTAATAATCTTCTTTTGTGTTCCCACTACTTTAATTGTGCTTCTTTGATCTTTAAACAGCTCACTTCTTTTTATAGATTTCACCTTCTGTGAAAGTCTAATCTAAGGTAGCTACTCATCGAATCAGACCACTTTAATTCTCTGCATAACAGAGAATCTCTGTTTTTCATTTGTTGGTTGATTTCTTCAGTTGTTCATTCATTCCCAAGGATTGGAACCTCTTCTGTCCCATTCATAAGAAATAATTGTTTTGAATGCACTGTTGAATCCTTCTGTGTGATGGCACTGTGATAGGATATGGTGGTGCTCCAGCTCTCATGAGGCAGTTGTAAGGGAGGAATATGCTGTGCAAACAAACATATGAAAGTGAATAAGCGTGTAATCACAAATTTTTGTGCATACCCTGGAGGACAAGAACCTTGTCCTAACTGGGGAATTGAGAAAGTTTCATTGAGCAAGGATAACTTTAGTTCAGATCTGAAGAGTGAATACAAGTCACCTAAGTACATGAAGGGCAAACATGGTGTTATGTGTATAAATCCATACCTGGTGACTGGGATGGGAGGGTTGTTTCAGGCCTTTATGGCAGCAACAAAGTCTATGATGGGAGTACATCCAACAAACTAGAACAAAACCTCAAGGGTTGGTCACAAAATGCAAGTAGAGATGTCAAGTAAGACAAAAGTCTAGAGGTTGATGAAGAAGCCAGAGGCAGAGAAAGGAATTGGGAGCCCCTGGCTTGTGATGTCATTTAAAGTCATTGGACCAGATAAGGAAGAAAAGAGTCTAAGGCAGAGCTGAGATTAGCATGACAAGTCACAAGGTAAGGAATAGCCAGTAGAGGTGACTGAAAAGTGGTGGCCATTCAGGAGGAAAGAAAACTGAAATAGAGTGTAGTCATGGAAACCAGAGAGAGGTGGGTTTCATGAAGGAGGAAGTAGCCACTGTGTCAGTTCTGCCGAAAGGTCAACAAAGATTGTATAGCCCTTGGGGTAGTACAGCAACGTAGAGTTTGTTGGTGACCTTGGCAAGTGCAGCCTCTGGGATGTGATGGGGTCAAAAACGCAACTGGAGTGAATTGTGGATAGAACGCAAGGTGGGAAAGTGAAGACAGCAACTCAAAGCAACTGTTTAAAGCTTAGAATATACTTCCCCCATGCCTGAAGATGAAATGTTTGAGCCCGCATGCTCACCTAGTCAACGAAAACCTTAAAATAGCTCTTTGTACAAAAATCCTTGAAAGAAACCAAATAAAATAATTCTTGTAGATGTAGATGTGGTGTACTGTCATGTCCGACTCTTTGTGATCCCATGGATTATAGCCCTCCAGACCTGTCCCCATCCGGGGATTGAATCTATGTCTCTTATGTCTACTTCATTGGCAGGCAGATTCTTTACCACTAGCACCACCTGGGAAGCCCCAAATAATTCTTACCCATCTAAACTTTTGTCTGTTTTGGAAAATCTCCTTGATGTCACCTCCTTGTGTGGAAAACCCCATAAAAAAATATATCCCACTGTCTAAGACTTAGTTGGTTTTTTTTCTTTTTATGCTGCAGAATAACAGACTGAGAAAATATGCCTTTGAATTGAAAATGAATGACCTGACCTATTTTGTGTTGGCGGCTGAGACGGAGTCAGATATGGACGAATGGATCCATACCCTCAACCGAATCCTGCAGATCAGTCCTGAGGGGCCCCCTCAGGGCAGGAGGAGTGCAGAACTCACGGATCTGGGGCTGGGTAAGCATACTACCTGCCTCCCTTGCCAACTGTGACCTGTGCATTTGGTTCATTTTGGGTGCTAGAAACCCTGGTAACTAGCTTGTCCAACCCTGAGCTATTTGCTCCAGGAAATCACCCCCAAACCTTTACCTTTACTGAATAATGGGGGTCACCTCACAGAGGTATGATTTTTAAGTTGACTGGCAGTGATTTGAGGCTGACATCCAGCAAATGATATTGGGAATCATTGATCAGCAATATTAAAATAAATGACCATGTCTAATGGGATGTTAGAGGGGAGATTCTGTGTTTTATAGATCCCATTAAATTTAATTAATGAACATTACTGTGTAATGGCAAATATGCATCCTTTCCTTATAGTTGCAAAGCATCTTTCATGTGTGCTTTTGACCCCATGGAGATCAGGCAAGTTGTGAAAGTTCCATGAATTTTGCATGAGATCAGGGATTTTTATAAGATAAAAAATGTTTCTTCTGCCCATCCCAGTTCTTTCATCAGATTCTAATCCACTCTAGGCAAAGAGAAGAGAGCAAGAGAAGGGGGGGGGGTGGGAAATGGTGAAAAGAAGAGGAGGGAAACAGGTTTATACTAATAGTCATGTGGAAGACAAGTTTATTCTCAGACTCAGTCACTCCTCCCAAAGGAAAACTGTTCTAAGACATTTTGCACAATACCGTGGTACATTAAAACCAGAGAGTCTTTATTTTTTTAGTTAATTTATTTATTTGACTGCATTGGGTATTAGTTATGACACTCAGACTTAGTTGCCCCAGGGCATGTGGGATCTTAGTTCCCCTACCAGGCATTGAGCCCACTTCCTCTGCATTGGAAGGAGGATTTATAACCACTGAACCACCAGGGAGGTCCCCCAAAGAGTCTTTAAGTTCTGGTAGCCTATCATGTAAGAGAGTCATGGGATAATGAAGAAGAAAATTAGTGTTAATTTTAACACCTTCTATATACTGTAGTAGGTGTTTTACACTCATCATTTACTTAATAATCATCAGCTAGAATATTAATGTTTACGGAGTCCTAGAAAGTTTAACTAACTGAAGCTAGAATATAGGTTTTATGTTGATGGCCTGAGAGTCAGAATTATCAAAAATATTTTCATATGTAAGAAAGCTTTAGTATACATTGATGAAGTGAGACAAGACAACCCGAAGTATAAATGTAGTATTGTAAGGGTCCAGAGTTCTTCTGGGCACAGGATGGTGTCATGGAGAGTGTCCCAAAATGATCACCAGGACATCCAATTTCCAGACCCAGTTTTTCCAACTATATGGAGGATTAGAGTCAGGGCACAGTGAAGGTATCTTCTCACCAGTGTCCATCCCTCATCGCTTTTGAGTCTAACCCAGTTTCCATATGTCACAGGCTTGAAAAATGAGTGATTCATGAGGATTGTTTAATGACCTTGTCTTGATGTATCTTTTCAAGATTCCCTGGATAATGCTATAACTTGTGAAAGCACACCGGAGGAAGCTGATTCTTCAGAAAACAGCCTGCACCCAGACTTCACGAAAGTAATCAAGCTGACATTTTTCTGTGCAAATAAACTCGAATTATTTATTATTTATCACTTTCATGGAAAACATGTAAATGCTTTCTTTTAAGATTTAGACTAAGAAACACAACAGTCAGAAAATAAAAAGCATGTTTCTATAAGATTGCAGAGTGTTGATGGATGATATTAAAACAGTATTAATACTAAGGGACTGTTTCTTGGCCATGTGTATGGGGCTGGGCTGTAGGTTTCCAGCCAAGTAGAAACTAAGAACTAACACTGTTTTCTCTGTAGTACCTCACAGAAACTGAAGAGACTGTCAAAGCAACTCGAAACATGGAGAGGCTAAATCTGTTCTCGCTGGATCCAGATATAGATGTAAGTCGGAATTCTCTTTAAGCAGATGTGAACTTAACTTGTACAGTTGCGGTTTATAATTTAGAAACTCTTTTCTTATGATGGGTGTATGTTGAGTAAAACTTTCCAAACTTTTTTAGAGCTTGAAACTTCAGAAAAAAGACCTTTTAGAACCCGAGTTTGTGATCAAACCATTTGAAGAGAAGGCCGCCAAGAGAATCATGATCATTTGTAAAGCTCTCAACTTAAATCTTCAGGGATGTGTGACAGAGAATGAAAATGATCCGATAACAAATGTAAGTTTCTCTTCTGATACATCCTGTACCCTCAGCCAGGGTATCACACCACCCTCATTAAAATCTTTTCTATTCCTGATGATTCCAGGCACTGAGTTCACACCCCCTATTGTACCAAGGAATATGATTGACAGCATTTTTCCACTTGACTATAAAGTCCACAAGTTCTGAAGTGGAATTGTCAATTATATTGCCACAAAATTTCCCTTTTAACATACAGAAGAAGTAACAAAGGGACTCTGCTTTATGATTCTTTCCATTAAATCAGCCCAATGGTTTAGAGTTTCCAGATATAATGTTTGTATCTTCCTGGTGGAACTTGATGGCTTTTAAATCCGCATTTTTATTTTAATGTTCATATGTTAATTTTAATGTATGTTAGAGAATATTTATAATGAACAAATTAACCCTGTGATTTCATAGCTACTACTGCTTACAATATGGCTAAATAGTGAGTCAAGTAGAATAATATATAAATATTAAATAAATAATACATGTAAATGGTAGGGGAAAAAGGTGCTTCACTGATATTTGGGAAACATCACTGTACTCATTAAATCAATACAAGATTCCTCTTCTTACTAGATGGTCTCTCTTGAGAGTTCATTTTTAGTATTCTAGGGGACAGTTCTATACTAATTGTGAATGTATGGGTGGGAAGGGCACATTTTGTTAGCATAAATATTATCAAAGGTTGAACTATAAAGAAAGAAATAAAAAGTACTCAATCTTAACGTCAAAAATTATTGTTAATATATTGGCGTGTTCCTTTTCATTCTTTTTTAATGCATTCTGTTCTTATTTCTAATAAATTATCCCTCAGTTGTCATCTTTCACCTTAAAGAACTTATTTCCAAATCCATGATACAAGCCACATCTGCTTTTGGAAGGCAGAAACAGTATGACATATTTCTGCAAATTGTATACACAATCCGTATACCTCTCTGTTTATGATGTAGTAAAATGAGCCTTGTTAGTTTGACAGTGAGTAGCGGGCAAATGGGTGAACCCTTTCAGAAAGAGTGTAACCTGCTTCCCTTGGGTCTTCAGGTAATGTTTCTCTGAGCCACCTTCTTCCTATTCTAGTAGCAGGGTAATGGTGTGTGCTGTGGACCTCAGGTTTAATGAGGATAATTTGTAAATATGATGCATGCAAGATATTGATGTTTTCAATGTTCCCTATGCGATTCTTGTTGACAAATGAGTTAAAACTGAAATGTATTTCCAGGAAGAATCTTCCCCCAAAATGAAGCTTCTTCATATTTTATAAACTGTAACTTGCCCTAGGTTGGTGACAGAGTGAAAGTAGTTAAAGTTGAGTTTATTCATTCTCCAGCAAATACTTTATTCAGTGCACGTAATGGAGCCAGACTTGTTCTAGTTCAGTTCAGTTCAGTCGCTCAGTCGTGTCCGACTCTCTGTGACCCCATGGACTGCAGCACGCCAGGCCTCCCTGCCGTCACAAACTCCCGGAGTTTACTCATACTCATGTCGATCGAGTTGGTCATGCCATCCAACCATCTCATCCTCTGCCGTCCCCTTTTCCTCCCACCTTCAGTCTTTCCAAGCATCAGGGTCTTTTGCATTGAGTCAGTTCTTCGCGTCAGGAGGCCAAAGTATTGGAGTTTCAGCTTCAACATCAGTCCTTCCAATGAACACCCAGGACTGATCTCCTTTAGAATGGACTGGTTGGATCTCCTTGCAGTCCAAGGGACTCTCAAGAGTCTTCTCCAACACCACAGTTTAAAAGCATCAATTCTTTGGCGCTCAACTTTCTTTATAGTCCAGCTCTTACAACCATACATGACTACTGGAAAAACCATAGCTTTGACTAGACGGACCTTTGTTGGCAAAGTAATGTCTCTGCTTTTTAATATGCTGTCTAGGTTGGTCATAACTTTTCTTCCAAGACTCTTTGTGACCCCATGGACTATGGAGTCCATGGAGTTCTCCAGGCCAGAATACTGGAGTGGGTCGCTTTTTCCCTTCTCCAGCAGATCTTCCCAACCCAGGAATCAAACCAGGGTCTCCTGAATTGCAGGCAGATTCTTTTCCAACTGAGCTATCAGGGAAGCCACAGACTTGTTCTAAGTACTGGAGAAACAGCAGGGAATAAGATGAACAAGGTCCCTGGCCTCTTGAAGATTAGAATCTCTGGGAAGAGACCAAAGTAAATAAGGACACAAATGAATTAACAAGAAACTTGCACACTGTGCAGAGTTCTTTAAAATAAATCAATATATAGAGATATGATACAGAGGAACTGAGAGGAGGGCTACTGAGGATAAGATGACAGCAGGAGACCTCTCTGAGAGGGTGACATTTGAACAGAGACCAAGGTTGAGAAAGGGAAAACATCAGGTCAGGGCAAAAGGTTCCGGGCAAAAGAAAGGACAAGTGTGAAGTTCCCTGAGACTGGTAAACGTTAGCAGATTCTAGGAACTGAAAGGAGATAGTGAAGGGAAGGGCAGACCCAGAGGGGGTGGGAGAAATAGCACAGAGTAAGAGTAGATAGGGTCTTCTACACTGCAGTGAAGAGTTTGGATTTATCCTTAGTGTAACTGGAGGCTATCCCAGGGTTTGAAGCACTTTAAAATGGTTTGATCTCATTCTAATTCTCAATTCTAATTTAAGAATTTGTGTTCCTAAAACATCCCATCAGAGGAGTGGACTGCAAGAAACGAGAGGTGACCGAGGAAAACGGAAGTTTATTACTACAGTTCACAGTGTGGCTTGCTCCAAGACTGGCAAAGAGGAAGGAGAGGAGTGGATGGGTTTGACTGGTGTTTTGTAAATTGAATTGACAGATTTTTTTGGATATCTGGGATATACAGGATAAGGAGAAGAGAAATCTCAAGGATGAGTCTCTAGTTTTTGCTTTAGACCCTTATATGTGTAGGGGTGTCATTCCTAGAAGGGCAAGCCTAGAGGAAGAGCAGATTTGGGGGATGCAGGACTAAAAGTACATTATGGACATGCGAAGGTTAATTGGCCTATTCAATATCCAAATTGAGATGTCCATTAGGCAGATTCAAACACATGTTTGGAACTCAAGGGAATGGCATGAACAGAGATATAAATCTGAAAGGCTAATCCAGGCAGTGATGTATAGGGAATCGTGTAGAAATTTCTGTGTATGTAGGAAATATTAAATGGATAAATATTGAAGCGACCAGAGAAAACTCAGAAGGAATGGTTGTTGATGTAGGGATAAACTGGGAAAGACTGACTCATGATGCTAAGGAAGAAAGAGTCAGCTGTGTGGAATGGTGCTAAGAAGCTGAGTAACATGAAGCCAGAGAAGAGCATGGTAGATGTGGCCACGTGGAGGATGACTGTAGCAGGAAAAATGTTCCTTTATGTGAAAGTGTTGGGAGGAGTATTCAGAACATATTTTCACTTAGGATTAAAAAAAAAAAAACTAGAAACTTAGTCTTGAAACTGTTTAGAAATATCAGGAAAATTTAACCTAAATCATAATATCACTTAATCATTTTATTAAAAAAAATGAATTCTTTTTTGACCAAATACATCCTTGTTGTTGTTTAATTACTAAGTCATGTCTGACTCTTCTGCAGCCCCATGTACTGTAGCCCGCCAGGCTTCTCTGTCCATGGGATTTCCCAGACAATAATGCTGGAGTGGGTTGCCATTTCCTTCTCCACAGGATCTTCCCAACTCAGGGATCAAACCCAAGTCTCTTGCATTGGCAGGCATGTTCTTTACTGCTAAGCCACCAGGGAAGTCAAAGTACATCCTCAAGTGTGATTAAAAACTCAAATTTAGAAACAAACATCAAAGAGAATGGACTTTCTTTCCAGTGCCAGGGCATGTGACTCCCTCCATGTGGATTCCTGTGTGTGCGTGTGAAGTCATATCAGTCCTTTGGGACCCTATGGACCGAAGCTCTCAAAGCTCCTCTGTCCATGGGATTCTCCAGGCGAGAATACTAGAGTGGGTTGCCATTTCCTTCTCCAGGGGATCTTCCCAACCCAGGGACTGAACCCGCATCTCTTAAGTCTTGTGCATTAGAGGGCAGGTTCTTTACCACTTGGAGAAGGAAATGGCAACCCACTCCAGTACTCTTGCCTGGAAAATCCCATGAATGGAGGAGCCTGGTTGGCTACAGTCCATGGGGTCGCAAAGAGTGTATCATTTTTAATTAATTTTGTAATTGATACAAATGTTAAAACAAAAACTAAGAAAATCCTTTTAAGAATAATTTCGTAGTGCTTATAAACAATGTGAAAAATGAGTAAGACAGCCTCATCTGGACTCAACTTCAATTTTATATGTAATGCCATTGTTTTAAAAAATCTTTTGCGATTATTCAGTGATACTCATTTATTCAAGTCGCTATTTTTAAACTCATTGTTTTTAACTCAGCGAACATGCTTTTAAACTAATTGAAATGTTTCTTGAAGTTGCTGAAGAGCCAACAACAATGCAGTTGCATTTAATGAATGAGCTTTTAAAAAGACTCCCCAAAAGAACTTTTTCATGATGAGGAAACAATACTTGACAGCATATAATTTTTCAGTCAGTCAATTGAAAACCAATTTCAAGTTGATGGCTTTAGAGTATAAAATATTTCTTTGAAAATAGAAATTGATCCAAAAATCTGAACTAATGAAGCTGCTTTATAGCAGAAGTACATTTAGAATTTCATGTTCTTAAATTTTTTAAAGATAAGTACAGAATTTTAAGAAAGAAACCTATAATGATTCATTGGGCTTTGTAGGTGCTTTGCTAACAAATATTTATTGAAAAACCAGTGATTCAAGAAGTAAGATGTGACATTTAAGTTGAAAAGGTGGATTGAAAGAAATAAGTGAATCACCATATGAGCTTTATTTTTGATTGATTATCAAAATAGGTAATTTATTTCCATTAACAAAGCAGAGGTGAAAATCAAAAGGCAGCAATCTGCACAATAATAATAATAAGGATTTTTTTCCTTTGACCTTCAGTGTGTTTTGGGTTCCTACCTGAATTATTTAATTTTGTATTGTTCAACTCTTGGCAGACTACCAGTACCACAAACCAAACCAAGAGTTTTTCTAAATTAAATTGGTAAAATAAGAAACTTTTACATTTTGCCTTATTTTTTTTAATTTGTTGAATTTTATTTTATATGTATAATTCTAACAGTAAGGGATCTGCCAAATATTGCTAATATTAAGGAATTAAACTAATACCCTTATTATAAGTTAGCCATATTCCTGCATTTCAAAGAACGCAAGATACTTATTAAACATTCAGCAAAATCTATGGCATGAATGAGTCTGTACAGTGATAAATTTGCTCACAATGTGTTTTTTGTATATAACCTACCTATCCACAGAATATTGGTGGATGAGAGGCATCAGTTCAAGATTAAGTAGCATAAACAAAACTTTAAAAACCTTTTATAAGTATATACATTTTAAGAAGTCTATAGTTAATTACATATGCATGTATTTACATATGTATATATATAATTACTCGTATGTGCATATATGTACATATATCTGTGAATATAATTACATATCTATATTTCTGTCCTTCTATTTAAATTCTGTTGCATTTGACACTTTTCTAGTTGAAAATTATTTCTTTATTAAATCTTTCTTCTTCAGTGTCTATGATACTCTGGCAGCATTAAACGTTTTTATCAACTTGTTTTTAAAAATCCCTCTCCACTCCCCAGTCTTCTTTGTAAACTGGTTTTCCTACTCCCACCTGTATCCTGTGCATGTTCAAATTTCCTCGGATGCCATTCTGCCATTTCCTAGGATTTTCTCTTTTTTTCATTTCAAGCTTGAACAGGAACCCACACACCCAAATCTTTCGTTTCCTACTGTCGAGCCCAATTTCCTTGACTGAGCTCGACACTCAGCTACCCCTCTGCTCCTGGAATGTCCTACAAATGACTTTCTGTGCTGAAGAATTCATCTTTGTATCTTCATCCTATACATTAGTGAATGGCATTGTCATTCACTTAATTTCTATAGTCCCAAACCTGAGAATTTTCTTTAATGCACGCCCCTGTGAACCATCTCTCCAACCAACCAACACACACACACACATGCAATGAGTTTCCAAGGCTTCTAGTTGTACTTCCCTAAATGGCAACCCACTCCAGTATCCTTGCCTGGAAAATCTCATGGACAGAGGAGCCTAGTGGGCTGCAGTCCATGGGGTCGCAAAGAGTCGGGCACGACTGAGCAACTAACACTAACTAACACTAACTAATGTTTCTCAAGTGTATTTTCTACAAACACATCCTAATGTTGTGTTTCCACTCTGATCTCACTCTAAACCTGTGTTTTTTCATGTCTTTGTGACTTTGCCTATGTCACTCCACCTACCGCTGCTGCTGCTGCTAAGACTTCAGTCGTGTCCGACTCTGTGCGACCCCATAAATGGCAGCCCACCACGTTCCCCCGTCCCTGGGATTCTTCAGGCAAGAACACTGGAACGGGTTGCCATGTCCTTCTGCAATGCATAAAAGTGAAAAGTGAAAGTGAAGTCTCTCAGTCATCTATCACTTCATGTATGGATGTGTGAGTTGGACTATAAAGAAAGCTGAGCATGAAGAATTGATGCTTTTGAACTGTGGTGTTGGAGAAGACTCTTGAGAGTCCCTTGGACTGCAAGGAGACCCAACCAGTCCATCCTAAAGGCAAGAAGTCCTGAATATTCATTGGAAGGACTGATCCTGAAGCTGAAACTCCAATACTTTTGCCAACTGAGTGCAAGAACTGGCTCATTTGAAAAGACCCTGATGCTGGGAAAGATTGAAGGCAGGAGGAGAAGGGGTCAATAGAGGATGAGATGGTTGGATAGCATCACTGACTCAATGGACATGAGTTTGAGTAAACTCTGGGAGTTGGTGATGGACAGGGAAGCCTGGCATGCTGCAGTCTGTGGGGTTGCAAAGAGTCAGACATGACTGACCTGAACTGAACTTTCAGGAAGGAGAAACTGTCCTCAAACAGGATACATTGTTATTATATAATCCTTCAGTTCATTTCAGTTCAGTCGCTCAGTCGTGTCCGACTCTTTGCGACCCCATGAACCACAGCATGCCAGGCCTCCCTGTCTATCACCAACTCCCGGAGTTCACTCAAACTCATGTCCATCGAGTCGGTGATGCCATCCAGCCATCTCATTCTCTGTCGTCCCCATCTCTTCCTACCCCCAATCCCTCCCAGCATCAGACTCTTTTCCAGTCAGCTCGTCGCATGAGGTGACCAAAGTATTGGAGTTTCAGCTTTAGCATAAGTCCTTCCAATGAACACCCAGGATTGATCTCCTCCAGAATGGACTGGTTGGATCTCCTTGCAGTCCAAGGGACTCTCAAGAGTCTTCTCCAGCACCACAGTTCAAAAGCATCAATTCTTCGGCGATCAGCTTTCTTCACAGTCCAACTCTCACAACTATACATGACCACAGGAAAAACCATAGCCTTGACTAGAATCCTTAGTACAGAGTTTAAACTGAGTTGTTTGTTGTGTAATCATCAGTTCTTAGCTTAAAAAAAAAAACGTTTTATGTGACTAAGACTAAGAAATGTAGAGAGAAAGAAAAGACATTTCTCCTTTCCTCCTCCTTGAGAATTCTAGACCTTTCTCTCCTCCTTGAGAGCCCCAGACCCCTCTGTCCTCCTCGGGGACCCCAGACTTCTTATCAACCTGCCTAGTAATTGACTCTCTCAGTAGTATTTTATCTATTGTGTTATTAAATATTTTACTAAAGAGGCTATTGTCTGTGTAATGATTTTATGTCGAAACCACCAATTCTTTCTTCTTCCCACAGATTGAGCCTTTTTTTGTGAGTGTGGCACTTTATGACCTCAGAGACAGCAGGAAGATTTCTGCCGATTTCCATGTGGATCTGAACCACACTGCTGTCAGGCAGATGCTCTTAGGGGCCTCCGTGGCTGTGGAAAATGGAAACATAGACACTGTCACTCCCAGACAATCAGGAGAACCTCACATCAAGGGATTTCCAGAAGACTGGCTAAAATTTCCAAAGCAGGTTGTACTTCTGTTTATCTCTCATAGGAGGGAAGATGTTTGTTCCATTGTTCTTACCAATAGATTACATAAGATGAGCAGTTTTCCAGATAAAAATTCCCCTTAAAGTTGTACTGTAAAAGTAGAATTTTGTATATGTCTTCATTGTGGTTTCCTAGATGCTTATTATTTGCTTTCTTTATATACAGGCTATATTTTCTGTAAGCAATCCACACTCTGAAATTGTTTTAGTGGCCAAAATTGAAAAAGTGCTGATGGGAAACATTGCAAGTGGTGCTGAACCTTATATTAAAAATCCAGACTCCAACAAGGTAATGCATGATCTTTTTATAAATGATTTCAGTCACTTTCAAGAAGTAAAAATCACACTGCTGATAGATTACGGTTAACAGTGTCAGATTCCTGATCTCCAAAGATTTAACTTTTGGACCAGGGGCCAGGCTTGATCACGCAAGAGCTTCTGTGTAACAAAGTTTTATTAAAGTATTCAAAGGGACAGAGAAAGCCTCTGACATAGGCATGAGAAGGGGGACAGAGAGTGCCCCCCTCACTAGTCTTAGCAAGGGAATTATATACTTTTTCAATTGGTTATGACAATAAATCAAAAGAATGTCTCCAGGTTGTAAAAATTTACCAGACCCACTCCCACAATTTACATTTTAAGATGACAGGATTAGAATTTAACAATAGAAAGATCTTACCACTCCCATAATATACATTTTAAGATACCAGGATTAGTCAGAAGCTTTTCAGGAAGGAGAAACTCTCCTCAAGCAGGATACATTGTTGTTATATAATCCTTCAGTTCAGTTCAGTACAGTTCAGTCGCTCAGTCGTGTCCGACTCTCCGCGACCCCATGAATCACAGCACGCCAGGCCTCCCTGTCCATCACCAACTCCCGGAGTTCACTCAAACTCATGTCCACAGAGTCGGTGATGCCATCCAGCCATCTCATTCTCCGTCGTCCCCTTCTCCTCCCGCCCCCAACCTTTCCCAGCATCAGAGTCTTTTCCAGTGAGTCAACTCGTCGCATGAGGTGGCCAAAGTACTGCAGTTTCAGTCCCTCCAGAGTTTAAACTGAGTTGTTTGTTGTGTAGTCATCTTAAAGAAAAAACAGTTTTATGTGACTAAGGAATGTAGAGAAAAAAAAGACATTTGTCCTTTTCTCCTCTTGAGGATTCCAGACCCCTATCTCCTCCTTGAGAGCCCCAGACCCCTTTCTTCTCCTCGAGGACACCGGACTTATCAACCTGCCTAGAAATTGACTCTCTCACTGCCTTGATGAATTATCAAGTTTGATAAATATGAGACTTGAAATAGCCCCTTGTTAGTGAAATGAGTATCCAGTTGGAAATTTTTAATGTGTATAGTCTCAGCTTATGTTTTTTGATACAGTAATTGCAACTGAGAATCTATTGGTGAAAATAAATTTACGAGGATAAAATTTCAACCTCCAAGGACCGAAGTGTTAACAATAATGAAAAGTCAGGATTAATCTGACTGGAAACAAGGAAATACAGTTTACTAAGACATCAGCAATACTTATGCAGAACTAAGTGAAAAATAAAATAATTGTTTATCAGGTTATAATAATACCTAAATGAAGAAAGAAAGAGGAAAGAAAATGCCATAAGTTCCTTAGATGGTGGAACTACAGGACATTGTTTCTGCTTCCTTTTTTCAATTACTGCATTTTTAAAATAATTGAATGTTATTATTTTAATAGAAAATAAATACAAAAAGCTTTTATTATCCACCCAAAGATGTATATTGGAAAATAATGTATAATAATTGAATTTGAGGGTGTGTGACAATTTAGGACCGTGTCTGACATACTTATGAGAGAGTGCTTTAAAACCCAGCCTGCCACCTATTTTTGTAAAAAAGTTTTATTGAAACACAGTTTCACTGATTCATTTAAGATTATCTTTGGCTGATTTCCTGCTGTGGTGACAGAGCTAAGAAGCTGAGACAGAGACTACATGGCCTGCAGATCCCTATATATTTACCATGTGACTCTTGACAGAACAAATTTGCTGACTGCTGTCATAATAAATAAAAAGAAATCTAGGACAAACTGTGAATGTAAATTTGATAACTCTTTCCATTCAATATTTTAAGGTCTCTTAAGTCAGGAAAAGGTGAGGTGAAGTTGATATTCCAAGATAAGAGTGTTTTCTGCATTTAAAATTTCTAAACTAAGAAGAAAGAGAGACTTCCCTGGTGATCCAGTGGTTAATACTCTACGTTTCCAAAGCAGGGGGCACTGGTTCGATCCCTGGTCAGGGAACTAAGATCTCACATGCCACAAGGGATGGCTGAGAAGTAAAAAAGGAATAAAGAGAGGATGTTTAAAAAATAATTAAAGAAAGAAAAACCTTGTGCAATAATTTGAACACAGATGCAATCTTTTCGCTCTTTATAGGGTAGAATCTCTGGGCCAGTAAAGCAGGATTTCACTGATTTTCAATGTAAAGATAAGTATTTATTCGCATTTTACATGGACTGTTTCTATAGTGATGTTCTAAACAATGTCTCTATTTACTTTTTTCCTTAGTATGCACAAAAGATACTAAAATCCAACAGGCAGTTCTGCAGCAAGTTGGGGAAATACCGCATGCCGTTTGCTTGGGCGGTGAGGTAGGTTGACAGTTGCAACCAACAGAATAGAAATGCATTTATAATCTATATTGAAAGCTTCAGTTTTGAACATGTCTGTGTTACCTGTTTTTTTTAACATGCCAACACCTAGAAGAATGCCAGTGTGTTCATCTTCATAAATAAATACCTGGAGTTCCCTAGAAACATGTGTTTTACAGTTCAGCAAGTCAGCTCATAATAGACTGGGACCATGACACAGGTGCATTGTATGCATGACCAGGTATCCAATGGTCATAACTTCTGTATTATATAAAATTCAGATGGAAGCACTGTGATTTCTTATGCAGCTACATGTTTTCATCTGTGCAGGAAACTCAGGTCTATATATGGATGGTCAAATGAAACCATCAGATCGATCCCTGAAACACTCTGATTTTGGTACTTATTAGTGTAGCCACACTTATCAGAACCAGTTGACTCTCTGAGCGAAATGCTGAGTTATGTGGATACTAATGGTGGAGTCACCCACCTGGGTATATAACCTCTGCATACAGAACAAAAATTGCCTTTCAGATCTGTTTAAATATCAATTACTATTGTCTCTCTCTGTCTTCTTGTGTCTTTATCAGTACTTAATTTCTTAAAGGAAGAAGAGCCTGGCATAGACATGGCAAAAGGTCAACAATGTACAAACTGAATGAACTAAAAAGGATTAATTAGTGCTACCAAAAAAGAGCACCTATTAGGTATCCATTTGAATACTGATTACACCCCAATGCAAAGAACTTTAAAATACAGGAGGAAAGGGGAACTGGTTGGTTATGCCATTTTCAGGTCTTACAGTATCCAATGAGGTGAAGAACCAGAGTACACTCACTAATATCTTTCATAACTTTGATACTGGTATTGAAAGTTGGAGATAGTCCTTAGGTACAGGAAGGAGAAATGTGGAAATCTGGGGCAGCAGTAATCAAGGGAAACTCATGTAGTCTGTAGGAATCAGTTTGCCCTAAGGCAACACTCTAAGGAGAAAGAGACAAATGTGGTCCAGATCAGGAGCTATTTACAGACTATAACTTTCAGTCAGTTTTCTTTCTGAGTCTCAGGGTCTCCATCTACAGAATGAAGCTGACAACACCTGCCTTGTGAACAGTAGTGCAATCATAAGCACAGAGGCATCTGTCATAAAGTGCATCATAACTATCATTTTATCTCCTTTAATATCTCTCCCCATTCTGTATGAAAAAAGATGCTATTTAGGAATGCTGAACCCTTTATAATGAGCTTAATTCTTTTTATTCCTCGTAAGCTTCAAGAAAAAGAATAACTACGATGCAGAGAACAGAAGTATAGACACCAAGAGGGGAAAGGGAGGTTGGGATGAATTGGGAGATTGGGATTGACATGTATACATTATTGATAGTATGTATCAAGTAGATACGAAGAAGGCAGTGGCACCCCATTCCAGTACTCCTGCCTGGAAAGTCCCATGGGCGGAGGAGCCTGGTAGGCTGCAATCCATGGGGTCACTAAGAGTAGGACACAACTGAGCGACTTCCTTTTCACTTTTCACTTTCATGCATTGGAGAAGGAAATGGCAACCCACTCCAGTGTTCTTGCCTGGAGAATCCCAGGGATGGGGGAGCCTGGTGGGCTGCCGTCTATGGGGTCTCACAGAGTCGGACACGACTGAAGCAACTTAGCGTGCATGTATAAAGTAGATAACTAATATGAACCTACTGTATAGCACAGGGAACTCTACTCAATGCTCTGAGGTGAACTAAATGGGCAGGAAATCCAAAAAAAGAGGGGATATATGTGTACATATAGCTGATTCACTTTGCTATACAGTAGAAACTAACATAGCATTGCAAAGCAACTATAATCCAATAAAAATTAATTTTAAAAACAGGAGAAAAAGAAAAAGGATGACTAGTTATAATTTAGAAGCCAAACTTTTTCATGTTAATAAGTATTGTCATTTCCCACAGGAAACTCAGTTTGGGCAAGTCGAAGGGCAAAGGCAGTATGTCCTTTTGCAAGGTGAAATATTCCAATGTAGCAAAATTATAATAGTGAACACATGTTCTTTTTAAGTACTGAGAATTATCCTGAGCATTGTTATAAATAGATACTTTAGAGCTCGAGCTGGATTCTAAGTCTCAACTCTATTTACCAGCCAAGTGAATTTAGACAAGAATTTATAGTCTTTGTTTACCTAGGTTTTTTTGAATATACAAAAGAGAGGTGTCAATACCTAATTTACTATTTCAGGGATCAGCAAGTACAACTATGTAATCAATAAAAGATAGCCATTATTAGAAGTCACTAATCTAATATGATTATTAAAAGTCCTGGGACTCCCTGGCAGTACAGCAGTTAGGACTCTGCACTTCCACTGGAGGGAGCCAGGTTCAGTTCCTGGTTAGGGAGCTAAAATCCCACATACTGCTTGGCATGGCCAAAAATAAGTAAAATAAAACAGACAAAATCCACAAGCAGATAGTTCCAGAAAAAGAGCTGCAGAAGGACCCTGAACATGTGAGATGTACATTCGTAATTACAATAAGAGACAAGAAAATTCTAAAATAAAAAAATTTTTAAATAAAAGTATAAAGATCATATCCACCTCCTGCAAGTCTTTTCAGGTCAATTTGGGACAGTGAATAATAATGTGGGAGAAAGAAGTGAAAGAATCACCCATTATTGAAAGAAACTGAGCAGTTAGGAAAAGCAGTAAGAATCCTACTTTGAAGTTGTCTGCTCAGATGTGCTGGAGGAAAGATAGATGAAGTTTCTAGGGAGGTTGGTGATATTACCAACTATTGAAGTATTTATATCTAGGACAGGAAAGCCAACAGAACCACAAGTTCATGCCACATGAATGCCTGATATGTGGTTTGGTCGTAGATTAGGAAATACCACCAAATATACCACCAATGTGTGTATACAAATATAGATTTACATTTACAGAAATCTCTCTAGCAACTGAGAAAAATGGTTAGAAGTGTAGTTCTCAAGATTTCCTGTTAGACCACTTGGGAAAGTGTTATTTAGGGGCTTCCCTGGTGACTCAGATGGTAAAGAATCTGCCTGCCAATGCAGGAGACCCAGGTTCGATCCCTGGGTTGAGAAGATCACCTGGAGAAGGAAATGGCAACCCACCCCAGTATTCTTGCCTGGAGAATTCCAGGCAAGAACCTGGCGGGCTACAAAACACTTGAGAAAATCTAACCACAAAAACAAGTACAAGATAAAACCAAAGAAGATTTTAATTTTCCCTTTACAGTTTAGAAACTGCTTCAAATAAATTGCTGATCAAGTCAGGGGAGGGCTCCTTGCTACTCATGTCATTTTGACATGAACTAGCCTGCTGTCTTATTTGAATACCCTATTGATACTGCAGGTTCTCTGACTCCTTTTCCTTTCCATTAGATTTTCTTGATTGCAGCTTGTCTCATGATACAGCTCTGAGTGTACACTAAAATCCTTTGGCCCTTAAAATCAACTGCCACTGAGAAGCCTAAAGTTGACAATAAGCTTACTGCCCAGATGCAATCATCCCACCAGCTGCAAGAGACACATATTCATCACTGTGAACATTTTATCTAGGGCTGATTTGGTGCATGTTCTTATTTTTGGCACCAGCTGCAGTGCCATTTTATAGTAAAAAAGATTATATTGAGAGTAGGTAAAGAGAACATGTTCAGATGGCTACATTTGGTGTTATACACTCATTGATTCAGGAAGAAAGTCAACCTTTACAAATGTGCCTTGCTGTTAAATCAAATTCTTTCCACCCATGTAAGGCTCAGAGTTTTGCGGGCCTAAATCCAGGACAAGAATCTGTTTTTTCTTCCCAAACTTTAAACTTTCGATTTTGTATTGGGCTATAGCTGATTGACAATATTATGTTAGTCTCAGGTGAATGGCAAAGGGACTCAACCATACCTATACATGTATCCATTCTCCCCGAAACCCCCTTACTATACCGGCTGGCACATAACATTGAACAGAGTTCCCTGTGCTCTACTATAGAGCCTTGTTGGCTATTCATTTTAAATATAGCAGTGTATACGTGACCTTCCCAAAGTCCCTAACTTTCCCTTACCTCCAGCAGCCATAAGTTTGTTTTCTAAGTCTGTGAGTCTTCCTGTTTTGTTAAGTTCATTTGTATCATTTCTTTTTAGATTCCACAAGTAAGGAATGTCATACGATATTTCTCCTCCTCTGCAGGACAAGACTGTTTTTTATTTCTTTTCTCTGTCCTATGCAACATTTCAGATGGACCAGAGTTAAAATGCCGGATTTTCTTTAGAATTAAACAAGACTAAAACAAAAATTTAATTCTTTCATCTATACATTTATAAAAGACAGTGAAGCAACACCCCTAACAAGTGGTTGTCCAACCTCTATTCATATCCTTCCAATGTCAAAAACTCAAGTATGTCCCAGAGTGGTTCTGTCTTTTTATAGCTCTAATGATTAGATAATTCTTCAGATATATATATGTATATGTACATATGTATACACAGGGCTTCCCAGGTGACACTAGTGGGAACCTGCCTGCCAGTGTAGGAGACATAAGAGACACGGGTTCAATCCCTGAATTGGAAAGATCCCTTGGGGAAGGGAATGGCAACCCACTCCAGTATTCTTACCTGGAAAACTCCATGGCCAAGGGAGCCTGGCAAGCTATAGTCCATATGGTCACAAAGAGTTGGATACAGCTGAAGCTACTTAGCATGCACGCATGCACATATATATACATATATAATATATACACATTTTTAAACTGCTTGACAGTCACTTGTATGTTTTGTCTTCCAAAGCAACAAAATATGTGCTTTTCTTTCTGTGTTGTTATTGTTCAGTCGCTAATCCCATGAACTGCAGCACGCCAGTCTTCCCTGTCCTTTACTCCCTCCCAGAGTTTGCTCAAGCTCATGTCCATTGAGTCAATATGCAACCAACCATCTCATCTTCGGTTGCTCCCTTCTCCTCCTGCCCTCAACCTTTCCCAGAATCAGGGTTTTTTCCAATGAATCGACTTTTTGCATCAAGTGGCCAAAGTATTGGAGCTTCAGCATCAGTCCTTCTAATGAATATTCAGGATTGATTTCCTTTAGGATTGACTGGTTTGATCTCCCTGCTATCCAAGGAACTCTCTCAAGAGTCTTCTCCAGCACCACAGTTCAAAAGCATCAATTCTTCATTCTTTCTGTATATCACAGTTATTTTGCTTATGAATGAAGCTGTCATGGATACCTAAGCTTCTTTTCCTTTAGGCTAAATACAGCATTTTTTTTCAATCACACCCCACAGATCAAGGCTTTGAGATCATTGCACACTGATCATTGCTCAACTTTGGCAGTTAGAACAGGACACAATGTCTCAGCCACCCTGAAACCATCTGTGTAAATGAATGAGTTCTCTGCTCTCCTGCCAGTTAGCATATTTATCAAGCAGGGACAGAGTGTGTGGTGCTATGATCAGTGCTTCTCTGTGACACTGTGTTCTTCACAATGTTTCCAATGTAATTGAGCTATTTCCACAACAGAGCTATGGATAAAAGTCAGTAATACAGCTCAAGTCTACCAATAGATTTCCAGTGATTGGTTAACCTTAAAGAAAAAAACTCAATTTAACTTCCTCCTATATTGAAAAAAATGACACACATTCAGACAAATGTCCTGAATAATATATAAATGAAAATAATCTTCGAGTTAAATATTCTCATTTGTCTCCACAGTGTGATTTGAGAGAGGACCTTGTTTTCTCTCAGTTACTACTTCACAGAAAAAACGGAGGAGAAACACTGAAGGATCCTAAAAATATCATTCTGAGAAATTCCTGGCCCAGCCCTTGTAGTAAAGAATCCACCTGCTATTGTAGAAGATGCAAGAGACAGGGGTTCAGTCTGTGGGTCAGGAAGATCCTCTGGAGAAGGAAATAGCAACCCACTCCAGTATTCTTGCCTGGAGGATTCCATGGGCAGAGGAGCCCATGGCTACAGTCCCTGGGGCCACAAAGAGCCAGACACGACTAAATACAGCACACAGCGGATTCGTATTCACAGCTCTGCAGTGTTATTTCATAGACGACTTTTCTTTTCTTCTCTCTCAGTTGCTACTTCACAGACACAGAAGAAAAAACTAAGGAGAAACGCTGAAGTATTCTAAAACTCATTCTGACCCTTTGCCCATTTTCTAAATTATCTGACACTAAACTCAATCTCTATGATCAGACAGCCATTTAAATTACTTCCTCAGCCTATGTATTGAAATCTTTAGCTCATTTAAAGAGTAGTAAGAGTCTATGGAAAATTCTGAAAGAGATTGGAATACCAGACCACCTGACCTGCCTCTTGGCAAACCTATATGCAGGTCAGGAAGCAACAGTTAGAACTGGACATGGAACAACAGACTGGTTTCAAATAGGAAAAGGAATACGTCAAGGCTGTATATTGTCACCCTGCTTATTTAACTTATACGCAGAGTACATCATGAGAAACGCTGGGCTGGAGGAAGCATAAGCTGGAATCAAGATTGCCGGGAGAAATATCAATAACCTCAGATATGCAGATGACACTACCCTTATGGCAGAAAGTGAAGAGGAACTCAAAAGCCTCTTGAGGAAAGTGAAAGAGGAGAGTAAAAAAGTTGGCTTAAAGCTCAACATTCAGAAAACTAACATCATGGCATCTGGTCCCATCACTTCATGGGAAATAGATGGGGAAACAGTGGAAACAGTGTCAGGCTTTATTTTTTGGGGCTCCAAAATCACTGCAGATGGTGATTGCAGCCATGAAATTAAAAGACGCTTACTCCTTGGAAGGAAAGTTATGACCAACCTAGAGAGCATATTAAGAAGCAGAGACATTACTTTGCCAACAAAAGTCCATCTAGTCAAGGCTATGGTTTTTCCAGTGGTCGTGTAAGGATGTGAGAGTTGGACTGTGAAGAAAGTTGAGCACCAAAGAATTGATGCTTTTGAACTGTGGTGTTGAAGAAGACTCTTGAGAGTCCCTTGAACTGCAAGGAGACCCAGCCAGTCCATTCTAAGGGAGACCAGTCCTAGGTGTTCATTGGAAGGACTGATGCTAAAGCTGAAACTCCAAAACTTTGGCCACCTCATGGGAAGAGTTGACTCAATGGAAAAGACTCTGATGCTGGGAGGGATTGAGGGCAGGAGGAGAAGGGGACAACAGAGGATGAAATGGCTGGGTGGCATCACCGACTCGATGGATATGAATTTGAGTGAACTCCGGGAGTTGGTGATGGACAGGGAGGCCTGGCGTGCTGCGATTCATGGGGTCGCAAAGAGTCGGACACGACTCAGCGACTGAACTGAACTGAACTGAAGAGTCTTGTTAAGGTTCTTAAGTTAGGAGAAATAAAAATTCAGCATTTCTCTAACACTAAAGAAAAATCAATAACACATAGGTTTAATTTTTCTTTGATGGGCCACAGAGTATAATAAGTTATAGGGAAGAAAAATAGCACTAAGCATGCTATGTATACTTGCTTTTCAAGAAATGTTGCCTCGCATTACTATATTATTTGGATGAAAAAACTTTATGTATTTTAAGTAAATCTATATAATCCCATCAGTCTGGATCAAGGAAGGAAATAAATTGTCTAGGTTCATGGTATTCTCTTTGTTTAGTACAAAATGCTTACTCAGGTGTTTTTGATTTTTTCTTTGTCTCTGTCCTAAACTTTAGGACATGGGCACCTTTATCTCCATGAAAATGTTAAAAAGTCTGCCTCTCTACACCCATATACACCACCTTATCCCATTTCCTTTACTCGTAAATTCTAATGGCACCACCCAACCCAACATGACCCTAACTTGCCCAGGAAATAATGAAAAAGTAATAACCTGTGTTCCTATTCCTCTCCACACTCCTAATACTCTATGGCTTTGATACATTACTAAATCATAAATAAATGTACTTGTAATTAATATGGCCTGCTGTCACTTTAGATACTAGGTTGAAAATAAGAAATTAAAGATAACAAATACAGTATCCAAATGAAATTTTTGTCAAAGAAGTTTTCTTGTCTCTTTACTATATAAGTTCCTTGGAGTTTCTTCCGTTTTAAGTGGGAAGTTGAATCACTTTAGTCAACTTAAAAATACAGCTTGGTAAATGATATCCAAGTACCAAAAGGGGAGTATTGTGGTTCAGTAGTAGAATTCTTACCTCCCTCCCATGCCAAATATCAAACTGAATAAATATTATTTTCTTTCAGATCATTATTTAAGGACAACCAGGGAAATGTGGACAGAGACTCAAGATTTTCACCACTGTATAGACAAGAAAGTAACAAGATTTCAGCTGAGGACCTCCTTAAACTAGTGTCAGATTATAGAAGGTAGGACTTGAGGAATACTCCTGAAACCAACATGAATCAGTTACATTGCTACTGTTGATTTATTATTTCTGCACAAACAATAATTGATTACCAGATTCTTCAAATACCAAGCTCCTTCAGAAAACAGATGCTTTGCAAATGACCTTACATATGCCCAGGTGACCCCCTAAAAGTCAATTTGCCAGAATAATATAGAAGAAGAGTGAAACATTAAACTGTATCAGTGATTGATAGCTATGTAACACCCACTATAGCCACTCAGTAGAAAACAAGTATACTTTTCCTCTTCACTTTTTTCCAAATGTATTGAAACATGAAAAGTTGTAACACAGCAGAAAGGAATGGGCAAAACGGAAGACCATATTGTCATGAAACCCATGTTATTGGTGTTTAGCAAAGAAAGTAATCACAGCATTTAGAGGGCATCTAGAATACCCAGTGCCATACTGTGAGATTAAATTATTTCATATATGCCTCACACCTTATGACATTTATTGTTAGTAGTGTGCTGATAAATGTCTACCCCTGACCCGCTGGCAGGGAAAAATTGATTTGTACTGATAGAAAAATTCTATGGTGTAAATTCTCCTACTGTTGCTGATTTCAAGCTACCAATGGGGCTTCAGCAAACATGGAGTTGGGAAGAAATGTGCACACCATTATATGACATTTCCACCACACAGTTAGATGTAAATAACCTCAAGATCATGCATCATCTCACCATGTAGTAAAACAATTACTAAGTGATGAAATTTTAGTACTTATTACCTTGTGTTTAATGGTAAGTTTATATAATTTTATTTTTAATAATGGCTGTGTTTTACAGTTGGCAGGCAAAATAACTGAAAATTTAACCATCAACTCTCACAAGCTGGAAAGAGCTGACTTGACCCACCACTATAATTATTCTGCCTCTCAAAGTAGATTTCCTGAGAGGGGTAACATTTGAAACTGTGATCAACAACTTCTACCTTACTATAAAGGAAAATAGAGGAGAAGGTTTTAGGAAAGAGGAAGGGAAAGAAATTCAAGGACTCATAAATTAGAATGAATGTGGGAACAGGGTTAGGTGGTGAAGAAGAATCTACATACACTTGCAAAGGTGGAAGAAGAAGAACCAGGGTCAAGGAAAGGTCCCTTTTCCTCCTGCATTGTTGGTGAAGAGGGAAAAAGCAGTTGTAGCAAAAAGCAGCCTTGCTCTCAAAAAATTTTTAAATTCCCCATGAAAGTGAATCATTTAAACCAATTCAAATGCTAGTATCTTTTGTTAACAAAGCTATCTACCATTTACCAAAACTAAGAATTTACATTGTACACAGTTGGCTGTATAAATGGTTATCTGAAGTGGTGCAAACAAGTTTAAAATATCCTTCAGAATATCTATAACTTGACCCCTCCCTGATTTTTAATTTTTATTTGCCAAATCACATACATTTTAGTTTTCAACTAGCTAAATGAAATTATTCACAGATTATTTAGGGTTCCACTGTTTATTCTTATCAAAGCTCAGAATTACAGTTGACTGTTTCTTTTTTTTCCTTGACAACTAGAATTAACTCATTGTGTGTTTGTGTGTGTGTGTGTGTGTGTGTCTATGCTGGCATACTTTCACAGAGCTGACAGAATAAGCAAAACACAGACCATTCCCGGAAGCCTGGATATTGCTGTTGACAACATTCCTTTGGAGCATCCAAGTATGATGATGTCATGGTTTCTTTGTACAGTTTGAGTATTCACTGGCTTTTTGGTTGGTTGATTGGTTGGTTGGTTGGTTGGTTGGATAGATAGTTTGTTACAAAGATTTGTTAAGGATTCTTTTTCTTAAGGTTTGGGATAACTAATTCATTATCGTGTAAAAATTTGGGACTTCTTTCTCCATTAGGACAGATTTATACGTATTATTAGATAGGAACTATATTCAGGGTAACCTAATATTCATCTGGTATACACCATATACCTAGCAGGATATTACACTATATCATTTAATCCTCAAACACTGAAGGGCTGCAAATGACAAAAGTCAGTTTCAGATGTATTGATAAACAACCCATATTGGGCAATGCCACACTGTGCTGCCGAAAGGCTACTCCAAACACCGTGTGTAGCTACTCAGGTGGCCAGGCAGTAGTTACAGCTGGAATGTTTCTAGACCCTTATTACAGAGAGCATGTATCTTTCTCAGAATATGGTCCATTTATGTTAGTGAAAATTTAAATTTCCAGAAGCAATTTTATTAATTTATAAATAAGATCTTCAGAATTGATTTGTAAATGGTGAGATTGTTTTTTTCCTTCTTATTATGCTTTTTAGTGACTTTCTCAGTGGTGCAAATAATGAGTAAAGGCATTCTAAAAAGAGCTACAAACAGGAAAAGGATCATTATCACAGGATATTTGAATGACCATGAGCACTATTAAGTTTTTCATTCTTATGATTTTTCCACAAGTCACTGTAATATGAAAAAAAAAAAAAAAAGAGCATTCTCACTTAACCCATGGCTCCAAATCACTTTTGTATTGATTGGGGTGAAAAACCAGAAGATAAACTAAGCCATTTCCTCTACCTGATGTGTGGGATGTAGATGTTATTACCTAGGGAAAAGAAAAATAGCAAAAGAGAAAGCTAAAATATTCTCTCTGAAAGAGCCAGAGAACATCAGAGAAATATAAGCATACAATAAAAAAATTATACACAATTTTTTTGGGAAAAAAAATCTAGTAATCTGATTCCCAAGCATATTTAGCTAACCATTTTGCTTGTTTGGACACAGGAAAATTCCAGATGGAGTAAAGGAAGGTATAAAATTTTGCTGTCTTTCAGTACTGCAGGCTGAAGCCTCCAAACTATATAGTGACCAGTCTTGATTTATATATTCCTCATGGTCTTTTCCCCCTTTTAGGCTATTTTTTACAAAGTTAGAATTTAAAAGATGGTAAAAACTGAAGAAAAAATAAAATTGTAACTAATAATGCAGAGGGTGATTATGACCAATGTTGTGAACTCATTCCATAGGGAAAATAACTATTAAGCCGATTGGTACTATCAGTAATAAATCCATTGGACAGAGTTTTGTTCCATCACAGATCAATTTTTATAGTGTTATGGTAAAGGTTAGTGGACTACTGTTTATCTTATATATGTTAGTCGCTCAGTCATGTCTCTTTGTGAGCCCACGGACTGTAGCCCACCAGGCTCCTCTGTGTATGGGATTTTCCAGGCAAAAATACTGGAGTGGGTTGCCATTCCCTTCTCCAGGGGATCTTCCCAACCCAGGGGTCGAACCCGGCCTGGTTAGTATGCTCCTAGGATCTCTAGCTAAAATTTACTTTTTATATGAAGCTTACTACAAAAAGAAAATAGTTATAAATCCAAAAGATTTGCCAGTTTTTTGAGACATTAGTTTTGATGTTAAATATATCACTACTTATCTATCATGCTTGCCTCCTACAAATTTTTCATGCCAACATAATTTAACATAAATTGGTATACAAGTATGGAATTTCTATTTTGAATAGATTCAGTTTTAAATAGATTAAGTCTTGTTCACTTATGATCATATTCAATGACAAACTTTTATTTCTGATTTTTAAAGACTGTGTAACATCGTCCTTTATTCCTGTCAAGCCTTTCAATGTGACGGCAAAACCAGAACCCACAGTGGAAGTGGAAGAATTTATTTATGACTCAACAAAGTATTGCCGTCCTTATAGAGTATACAAAAATCAGATTTACATTTACCCCAAGCACCTCAAGTATGATAGCCAGAAATGTTTCAACAAGGTATGATATGTTTCTGAAATATCATCCTCTCTTGCTCCCCTTTTTAGACCATATTAAGATGGCTCCTTAAAAGTTCAAATACAAATTTCTATTGGCCAACACTTTGAGACAGAAAACTATTTGAAGAAAATGTTTAATGAGAGGCAGTGATGGGTTTTACCTTAAAAGTGTTTAAGGATATACATTTTGTAATATATGAATAATCCTTTCTGAAATCAGCCCTAAATAATTTTCTTCTAGACTCTATTTTTAGTTTATTAAGAGAGACTCTGAGAATAGCATACCTGCACTTTCATTATGAGTCTTTTATTCCCTTTTAGATAATCTCTCCAAATCCTTCTGCTATTTCTGAGCACTATGAATAATATCACAAGAAAATATTGGCTAGTCTACACTTTTCAGATTTAATTAGAAGCTACTTATTTTAGACACTTGGATTGTTTTGTGATGTTATCTAACAGGAAATTACAATGTCCATTTCCTCTGCTGTAATTTCAGGCACGAAATATAACCGTGTGCATTGAATTCAAAAATTCTGATGAGGAAGATGCCAGGCCCTTGAAGGTGAGCCAAGCCCCAGAGGGAACACAGCATAAAGGGGGAGGCAGGTGCCCTGATTCCCTCCACCACCAAGAGGCTTTTATTTTAGTGTGCTTGAAAGAGGAGCACTTAGTACGTTTATTTTAAGTTTCCTAACATGTACCTGATTGAATAGCCACCATTAACTAGATCTATTAGAAATGCCAGTCTCATGGCTCCACTTAGCTTTTCATGATTTGGAAAAAAGAAAGGCATTCTAGCGTGAAATCAATGTAAAGATTCCCCGCTGGAAGTCTTTGCCCTTTTCAGAGATTAGCCTGCATCTCATGAATTCACCCTACTTGATTTCAAATGCCACATCCCAGCTGGCCTTCATGTGGTCTGTACAGAAGGACTGCTCCTACCGGCCTGATGGCTAATGCAGGTGCCCCGTGGGATGCTCACTTTTATGGAAGGTGCATTTGGCCATCTGCCTGAGGACCTGAGAAATGGCCCTGGGAAGCTGGTCCCTGCTGTTGATCACATGATTTAATAAGATCAATAAAACTATGAGGTTTGTATGAACTGAACTGTTTGAACCTATAAAACTGCAACTAGATGGCTTTTTTCAGAGTTCATATTTGATGTATGCTGTTTTTATTTTAGGCACTTCAAACAACATAAAGTAACCTATAAAAATAGAGTGAAAATTCTTTTTAGTGGGCCTGCAGCCAGATCTTCCCAGTTTCAATGAATCGGAGGAAAGAGATAGTAAAGGACAAAACTAATTTCTAGCTAACCCCCACAATTATCTGAGATCATCTCTTAAAGCACTCTGTCAGGGACTAGTTGTATTCTCCAAGCTCCGAAGGATGGTAGCATTATTTAGAAGAACAGTAATCAATTTGAGTGATTGAATGAATCATGCAGAGTAGAGAGAAAGAATTCTTTAAAATTGTCCTGAGGTATTCTCAGCCTCCTCAGGTTCCAAGTTCCGCAATAGCATTAGCAGCAGGAGAGAAAACTAAAATGAAATGAAATTGTCAGGCAAACAATGACAGTGAGCAGATGGCAAACATACCAGGCCTGTTAGAGTGATTGCTTAAGGGGAAAATTCTTAAAAATGAAAAGTACTTGCAGGTATGTGTGACCTCTGTTTCACTGCATTCTAGAGCATTACTCAGAGATACAGCTAACTTCAGTAGAGGGACTCTGAACCTTGGACTAAAGGGACTTTTAATGACGAAGTCATAAATCCGCTGGCCTGATTAGGACCTGGGATAGAAGAAAAATACAATATGGTAGAACCTGGAGCCAGCCCTAGGATTCCGGCATTCTTGGTTGGGAGCTGGTATGTTAAGTACTGGGATCAAACCAAGCCTTGTGGTCACCCAGGACTGATGACCTTAAACTCTAGATCAGAGTTGGATACCATGGGCTGCAGCAGTCAGAAGTGAACAGTCTCTTATCTCCAGTAATCAAAAGTTAGGTAGTGAACTGACTCAGATATTTAGTTTTGATGTAATATCTACAGAGTGAATTAAAGCCTTCATATTTTCTTCAACAGTGCCCTATTGTAGAATAAATACAGGACCACAGATCAGAGAAGTTCAAGGTTAATTAGATGTCAGCTAAGCCTGGAAGATTATCACAAAATTTATCTTTGTTCCAGAATGGGGAACTGAAAAAAGTTGTGGCCTTTCTGTGCTCAGGGTTAATTTCAGACCCTCATAATTATTCAACTCATGATTCTTTAAACAGTGTATTTATGGAAAACCTGGAGGGTCCCTCTTCACCTCGGCTGCCTACACTGCAGTTCTGCACCATTCCCAGAATCCAGATTTCTCGGATGAGGTAAGGGTCAAGACTTCCCTTCCCTCAGCAGCTCCTTAAAAGATGTGTGAGTGGGTGAGATAATGCATGATGATAGAAGCTCTCCCTTGACTACACCTCCAACTCAGGACATTCCTTAGCAGGCGTTTACATAACCAAGCTTCCAAAACTACATTCATTGACAGTTGCCCCAGGACTATGTTGAAAATTTCTATATTCCAGCATATGACTTTCTTTTTAAAATGTGCAATTTTTATTCTATCATTCCTTTCAAATTAGATGAATTTTTTCTTTTATTTCATTGGCTACTATAACAAAGATCGTGTTAGATAGTTCTTACCAATCAGTTGCAGCATTTCATGTCTTAAGGAACAAAACAAAAAGGGCCAGAGTATGAGCCAACATTGTTACTTATAACCTTCATAGTAATTGAAGGAGCTTGGACCCCTTCCCCTCAGGACCTGCTCTGCCAGTTCTTAAGACTCCCTTATAATGTGCCGGGCACCACACTGTCCTCCAAGTACGCACCATCTCCCTTCATCCACTCAGCTTTCTCCAGAGAACCAGAGCCAATAGGAAGATAGATAGATAGATATGATTTAATACAAGGAGGCTTAAAAGTCCCATGATCTATCATCTCCCGCTGGAAACCCAAGAAAGCCATTGGTGTAGTTCAAAAGCCTGAGAACCAGAGTGCCTATTGTAGATTCCAGGCCAGGTGGGAAGGCCTGAGAACCAGCAGCAAAGGGCAGGAGAAGATCAGTGTTCCAGGTCAAGCAGTCAGGCAGAGAGGGAGTTCCACCTTCCCCAGCCCTCTTGTTCTATTCTGGACCTCAATGGGATGATGGTCACCTATGTCAGGAAGGCCATCTACTTTGCTCAATCCAAATTCAAATGCTGGTCTCTTCCAGAAACAGCCTCACAGGCACACCCAGAAATCATATTTAACCAGCTATCTGGGTATCCCATGGCCCAGCCAAGTTGACACATAGAATGAACTTTCACGCCTTCCTACTTTACAGATAAGGAAACTGGGGGTCAGGGAAGCAATTCTGCCTAGGGCATGTAACTATGAAGTGACAGTCATAATATAGGCCAGGCCGTGTGACTCCAGAGCCTGAGCTTCACCATTCTGCTATAACACATCTAAAAAACTCACTGGGAGATTTTCCTGGCGGTCCAGTGGTTAGGACTCTGCACTTCCACTGCCAGGAACCTGGGTTCAGTCCTTCACTGGGGAACTATGATCCCATAAGCAGTGCAGCATGGCAAAAAGCAACAAGAATAACAACAGCAAAAACTTCATTGGGTTAATGGTAAATTACTATACGCATGTCAGCTGGTAGTATAAATAGCTTCAGAAAAACAAGTTCCAATAATTAAATTCAATTTCTAACTGCTAAACTAAGGTCTGAATTCATGAAACCTGTCAGTATGATGTCTAGGATTAAAAGCATCACATCTTTCGTATTAATTTCCTGTTGCTGCTCTAAGAAATTATCTCAGTTTAGTGACTTAACACACATTGATGATCTTACAGTTCGTTGTGTAGGTCAGAACTCTGAAATGGGTCCCCAGGGCTGAAATCAGGTGTCAGCAGGGCTCTGTTTCTCATGGAGGCTCTGGAGAGAATCCTTACCTCGCTTTTCCAGTTTCTGGAAATGCCCATACTCCTTGGCTTTTGACCCTTTCCAGCAGTGTCATCACTCTGACCTCTGTTTCTTTCCTCACATTTCTTATGACCCTGACTCTTCTGCCCTCTCTGATAAGGACTTTTGTGATTACATTGGCTCCACTGGGCTAATCTGGTTTAATCGCCCCATCTCAAGACCCTTAACTTGGTTGCACCTGTAAAGTCTCTTTTACCATGTAAGGAAACATATTCATATTTTCTGGGGATTCGGACATGGGGGGCATCTTTCTGCACTAAGTTGCTCAGTGGTATCCAACTCTTTGCAACCCTATGGACCGTAGCCCACCAGGCTCCTCTGTCCATGGGATTTTCCAGACAAGAATACTGGAATGAGTAGGTTGCTATGACCTCCTCCAAGGGATCTTCCCTACCCAGGGATCAAACCTGCATCTCTTATGTCTTGTGCATTGGCAGACGGGTTCTTTACCACTAGCACCACCTGGGAAGCCCCGGAGGACATTGTGTGGGGCAGGGGGAGGCGCTATTATTCTGCCTATCACCCATGGTTACACACGGGCCATTTTTAAACTTATTAAAAGAACACCGATGAAACCACCGACCTGAGGAACCTTATCTCCTTCCTCCACATCCGTTTAATGCTCTTAATTTTTTCCCTATAAATTTAGAACAGAGGTTGAAAAAAAAAATTAAGAGAAAAGTCTCTTACCATATTACTGAATATTTACTACAATATTGACCCCTTGACAAAGCCCATCTGAAAGGCGCATTCTCTGTCGACATACAAGATTAAAAGGAAAAAAAGGATGTTCTTAGGGTTAAGTGTGGCTTTTAATCTCTCTCATTTTCATGTGCTTCCTGGAATCCTTGTAAAAGTCGTGAGCTTCTCCACAGGAGAACGTGTATGAACAGCCTGGTGAACTATGCCATGCACATTCAAAACCATTTTCTTCTTTGTATTGCAAAAAGAAATGATTACCCTAATTATAAGCACAGCTATCAATTCTTCTAAGACACTGTTAAAAATATAATGTGAATATTTGCAGTACTTATTTCTGGGGAATATTTGCCTTAATATGTAGTTTAACAAATTCTTAAGTACCTGTTTCATTCCTATGTGCTCTGGCTAAAAAAAGAAAATTTCATTTTACTGCATTGTTAGTTATCGCATGCTTTGAACTGTATATTGGATTTTGTTACCAGGTTAGCATGCTGGTATGTAACGAATATATGTAAGCTGCAAACCATTCTAATTCAGAAGTTCTCAAACTCTACCAGGCATCAGTTCAGTCAGTTCAGTTCAGTCGCTCAGTCGTGTCCGACTCTTTGCAACCCTATGAATCACAGCACTCCAGGCCTCCCTGTCCATCACCAACTCCCGGAGTTCACTCAAACTCATGTCCATCGAGTCGGTGGTGCCATCCAGCCAGCTCATTCTCTGTCGTCCCCGTCTCCTCCCACACCCAATCGCTCCCAGCATCAGAGTCTTTTCCAGTGAGTCAACTCGTCGCATGAGGTGGCCAAAGTATTGCAGTTTCAGCTTTAGCATCGGTCCTTCCAATGAACACCCAGGATCGATCTCCTCCAGAATGGACTGGTTGGATCTCCTTGCAGTCCAAGGGACTCTCAAGAGTCTTCTCCAACACCACAGTTCAAAAGCATCAATTCTTCGGCGATCAGCTTTCTTCACAGTCCAACTCTCACATCCATACACGACCACGGGAAAAATCATAGCCTTGACTAGACGGACCTTTGTTGGCAAAGTAATGTCTCTGCTTTTTAATATGCTATCTAGGTTGGTCATAACTTTCCTTCCAAGGAATAAGCGTCTTTTAATTTCCTGGCTGCAATCAGCATCTGCAGTGATTTTGGAGCGCAAAAAAATTAGAATCACCAAAAAGGCTTGTTAAAACACAGATTACTGAAACCCAGCACCACCACCCAGGCCCCCAGAATTTTGGATCCTGTATATGTCTGGGATCAGTTCAGTCAGTCAGTTCAGTCACTCAGTTGTGTCCGACTCTCCGCGACCCCATGAATCACAGCACGCCAGGCCTCCCTGTCCATCACCAACTCCCAGAATTCACCCAAACTCATGTCCACAGAGTCGGTGATGCCATCCAGCCACCTCATTCTTGGTCGTCCCCTTCTCCTCCCGCCCCCAACCTTTCCCAGCATCAGAGTCTTTTCCAGTGAGTCAACTCGTCGCATGAGGTGGCCAAAGTATTGGAGTTTCAACTTTAGCATCAGTCCTTCCAATGAACATCCAGGATTGATCTCCTTTAGAATGGACTGGTTGGATCTCCTTGCAGTACAAGGGACTCTCAAGAGTCTTCTCCAACACCACAGTTCAAAAGCATCAATTCTTCGGCGATCAGCTTTCTTCACAGTCCAACTCTCACATCCATACATGACCACGGGAAAAAACATAGCCTTGACTAGATGGACCTTGGTTGGCAAAGTAATGTCTCTGCTTTTTAATATGCTATCTAGGTTGGTCATAACTTTCCTTCCAAGGAGTAAGCGTCTTTTAATTTCATGGCTGCAATCAGCATCTGCAGTGATTTTGGAGCCCAAAAAAATAAAGTCTGACACTGTTTCCACTGTTTTTCCATCTATTTCCCATGAAGTGATGGGACCAGATGCCATGATCTTTGTTTTCTGAATGCTGAGTTTCAAGCCAACCTTTTCACTCTCCTCTTTCACTTTCATCAGGAGGCTTTTTAGTTCCTCTTCACTTTCTGCCATAAGGGTAGTGTCATCTGCATATCTGAGGTTATTGATATTTCTCCCAGCAATCTTGATTCCAGCTTGTGCTTCTTCCAGCCCAGCGTTCCTCATGATGTACTCTGCATATAAGTTAAATAAGCAAGGTGACAATATACAACTTTGATGTACTCCTTTTCCTATTTGGAACCAGTCTGTTGTTCCATGTACAGTTCTGACTGTTGCTTCCTGACCTGCATACAGGTTTCTCAAGAGACAGGCCAGGTGGTCTGGGATTCCCATCTCTTTCAGAATGTTCCACAGTTTATTGTGATCCACATAGTCAAAGGCTTTGGCATAGTCAATGAAGCAGAAATAGATGGGCCCCGAGAATTCACATTTTCAGACAAGTTTCTTTTTTTTTTTTAGGTAATTAATTTATTTTTTATTGGAGGCAAATTATTTTACAATATTATATTGGTTGGTTTTGCCATACATTGATATGAATTCGCCCCGGGTTTACATAAGTTCCCCCTCCTGAACCCCCCTCCCACCTCCCTTCTCCTTTTATCCTCCCTCTGGGTCATCCCCGCATGCCAGCCCCGAGCATCCTATAACATGCATTGACCCTGCATAGTGATTCGTTTCACATATGACAACATACGTGTTTCAATGCCATTCTCCCAAATCATCCCACCCTCACCCTCTCCCATAAGAGACACAGATGTATAGAACAGACAAGTTTCTAAGTGATGCTGATACTACTGTCCCAGGGATGACACTGAAAATCTATTAATAAATTATCTCCTGAACAGTGTGAAAATAAATTAACTAGCTATATAGATGCACAGAGTCTAATAAATAAATTGGTAGATAATTTGCCTGGGTCTCTGGACTTCCCTGGTGGCTTAGCTTGTAAAGAATACGCTTGCAATGTGGGAGACCTGGATCAATCCTTGGGTTGGGAAGATCCCCTGGAAAAGGGAAAGGCTACCCACTCCAGTATTCTGGCCTGGAGAATTCCATGGACTTTATAGTCCATGGTGTCACAAATAGTTGGACACAACTGAGCAGCTTTCACTTCACTTTCACTATCACCTTATTGCTTGATTTGATGTTCTAGAAACTACCTAGTTGCTAATATTGAACTGAATGTAGGTTACCTGCCTGGGATCCTGGGATCCAGTGTGACAGATGTTCTTGTCCTAGAAGGTCCTAGTAATTACTGACGAGTCTATCCTCCTAAATGATTCAAAGCCCCCTGATGTCTCTTGCCTTGATTGCTTCCTCTATACCATCCTACTTCACAAGACTGTTGAGGGAGTTAAATGACAGCCTCTGTGACAGAAGTTTAAAAACTGAAAAGTATGACATGCAGAGGATTTTAAAACCTTTCTTTCCAGGAACATGAAGGATGCTCCTCATTAAGTATTATGTTGTATTTATGTTGTTTAATCACTCAGTTGTGTCTGACTCTTCTGTGATCCCAATGCCAGTCTCCTCTGTCCATGGGATTTCCCAGGCAAGAAAGCTGGAGTGGGTTGCCATTTCCTTCTCCAAGGGGTCTTCCCAATGCAGGGATCAAACCTGCATCTCCTGTATTGGCAGGTGGATTCTTTACCACTGAGTCACCTGGGAAGCCCTTATTAAATATATTCTTCACCTATATAAATTTTATGTTTCAGTTCAGTTCAGTTCAGTCGCTCAGTCGTGTCTGACTCTCTGCGACCCCATGAATCACAGCACTCCAGGCCTCCCTGTCCATCACCAACTCCCGGAGTTCACTCAAACTCATGTCCATCGAGTCGGTGATGCCATCCAGCCATCTCATTCTCTGTCGTCCCCTTCTCCTCCTGCCCCCAATCCTTCCCAGCATCAGAGTCTTTTCCATTTATGTTTATTTATAAGAACTACCTATAGAGCTGGAGCATGACTTCTGCACAAAATGACTCATTACTTAGTTACCACAATGTATTTTTTTATGCAGTATACACCACATGTATTTTTGTGTTATTTTAAAAAGGGGGTACAGTCCATGCCCTAGTTACATCATGTCCAGCTACCATGTTTCTCAACAAGAGGCCTATGAATCGCCTGGGGGTCTTGTTAAAATGAAGATTCAGATTCCATGTGTCTGGAGTAGTATCTGAGTTTCTGCGCATATAACCAGCTCCCAAGTGATGCTTGTGCAACTGGTCCATACACACCCTTTGGGAGGCGAGGACAACTTAATTCATGCCCCTTGATGATAAGTCCTTAATCTGTGCCTTATTTACATTGTACAGTTATGTCTCCTTGTGTGTTTTTCATATGTGTATGTCTATTTGTATGTGTGTGTGTGTTTAATTCACGGCGGAATCTGTTGTTCAGTCACTCAGTTGTGTCTGAGTCTTTGTGACCCCATGGACTGCAGCATGCCAGGCCTCCCTGTCCTTCACTATGTCCTGGAGTTTGCTCAAAACTATGTCCCAGAGTTTGCCATGATGACATAAATTACCTAAGGAGAAACACTACCTAAGGGTAATCTAAATTATCATCATCCACCACAATAAAGAAGTGAAAATATAATCTGACGCATTAGTGCTAGCAGGATGGATATGTACTAAGGATTAAATCAGTGCTTCCAGTGCTGACTATTAAACGTGGACCTAGATTTCAGTTAAAGACTTTATAAAAGGTTAAAGTGCCTATGCTTTGTCTTGCCCTGACCCTAGGAAAATGATTTCAGTCTCAGCCCAGATACTGTCTCTTTCATTGCAGGTGAAAATTGAGCTCCCAACACAACTTCATGAGAAACACCATATTCTGTTCTCTTTTTATCATGTCACTTGTGACATAAATGCAAAAGCTAATGCCAAAAAGAAGGAGGCGCTGGAAACACCAGGTACTGACCAGAAGCAATCCGACATAGCCATACATGTCATCTCTGGGACTTGAATTGGAAAGTACTTGAAAAGCTCTGATTTATTTTATTTAGAGTTTTTTAACTAAGTTTTGTATTCATAAATGATAAATAGCTTTCTTTTTACTCCTCACCATGAAGGTTTGTACTAAAAAGTTTTCTCTCTGTTTTTCTTTTGTACAGTTGGATATGCTTGGCTTCCTTTGATGAAAGATGATCAGATAGCTTCTCAAGAGTATAATATCCCAGTAGCAACAAGCCTGCCTCCAAATTATTTAAGCTTTCAAGATTCTGCAAATGGGAAGGTACTGGGTAGCATATAACTTAAGAGAAAAGATACATGGGCCAAATGGCATGAGGTTATCTTCCTTCAGCTATTTAAATTAACCCCACCTTAATGTATTCATCCATTGTAATTAGGAATCAACTATACCTGTAATATTTCAATACCTTGCTTCGTTTGTGGCCAGTAGAAATGATCTATTCAAAATGATCCCCTGATATCACCAAATGTACTTGCATACTGCCAAATGTATTTGCATCTCTCATTTTCCATCTCTATACTACTGTGAGACTGATAGATCAAGGTGGCAAATTAACATAAACTAAATGACCTATTTATTGTTATTTCCTTTCTCTCAAATTGCCACAGTGACAGTGACAAACTCTTTTTTGCAGCACACTGGGAGTGACGTTAAATGGGTCGATGGTGGTAAACCACTTTTCAAAGTATCGACATTTGTTGTATCAACAGTGAACACTCAGGTGAGCATGTTGTCCTGATACTATCCAACTGCAGACCAAAATTACAGAAGTGTGTTTATCAAGGTGACACTTCCCTTGGAAGATGGTTTGCTTCCAATGACAACACCCAAGTGTTAAAAATGTGAAACAATTAAAATTAAAATTGTAGACCTTTCCCTTAAAACTCATTCTAATTTCCAATGCCTACCCAAGCCTCTTCTCATGGAGCAAAGGCCATGAAGTAGGCAAATCTATATCTGAGAGCCACTTTGGTCAACTTTTGACACAGTGACTTTGGACAAGTCACTTCACCCCTGCAATCCCATGTCCTCATCAGGAAAATGATAACAATAAAAGAAAATCTCCACCTAAGATTGTAGTGAGGCTCGAAATGAGAAACTGCATGTGAAAATGTCTCATGAACTACAAAATGCTGTACACAGGGAACTATTACTGTCATATTACCATAAAACTCACCCCTTCCCTTGCAAGGCAGCTTATTTTACACAGTGGGAGAACTTTTATGATACTTATTATAAACTACAAAGCAAACTGTTACCTGTACATAGAATATGTATTGCTCCTTCCTTAAATTCAATGTGTATTTTGTTGTTGTAGTTGTGTGTGTGTATGTTTGGTTTTATTTCTTTTTTTTGTTTTCTAGTTTTGTTTTGTTTTTTGCTTCAAGCTGCTTTAGCACATACTTGGTTGCTAAGAAAAGTGAAATAATCCAGCATATACTATATCAGAATGTCTTTCCATAACCACTGGCGCCTCAAGCCAAATTGAGTCCTCTTCCCCAGTCCTCTGTCATAATTCCTTAAATACATCTTTTCTCTGATGCCATCAGCCCCAGTCAAGTCCCACAAGATGGTCATTCTCCACCAAATCCTGCGTTTATGTATCTCAGAATCCTGAGTTTCCCTTTGTCATACTTCCAGCCACCTTCCTCCAAACAGCTCAGGTCTCTCTGTGACTCACCGTTACTTACCTTTCTCTGCATCAGCTTCCACTGCCCACACACTCGTCGCCGTGGGAGACACCATCTTCCTTCCCCCATAGTGGTATTTACATCAGTTTGCAAAGACCCTAGGCCCCCTCATGTGCTGTGCCTTCTGTCTGGTTCATTCCTCCAGGACACAGGGATTTTGTGACACTCTGCCTTTCCTCAGCCAGGAAAGCTCTCTCTCTGCCTCCCCTCCCCCATCAGTCTTTCGACTCCTGTCCACCCTTCAAATCTTGGTTCAAATATCATCTCCTCAAAGAAGTCTTCTCTGTCCTCTGACCCCTCAGATATGCTATATCATCTTATCACACACCCTCGGACACCCTGTTTTCCTTTGAAGCACTTGTCTAATTGTGAGAAAATAGGTATGTGTGGAAACTATGGTGTAGTATCCATCTCAGGGGCATTATGGAAGGACCAGAGGAAGGGGGTGGGTTTTCCTTGCCCAGAACTCTGTCCTCCATGCCTGCTGAGGATCTGACAAATAGCTTTCACTAAATAATTGTTGAATAAATAACGTGAAACTGAAAATATTACACACACACAAAGCACAGATGCCCCTCTAGAGCTGACAAATGCCAGAGGAACACCCAGAAGAGTGTGAAAAGTCAAAGTGCTAGTTGCTCAGTTGCTGTGTCTGACTCTTTGCGACCCCATAGACTGTAGCCCACCAGTCTCCTCTGTCCATGGAATTCTCCAGGCAGGAATACTGGAGTGGGTTGCCATTCCCTTCTCCAGGGGATCTTCCTGACCCAGGAATTGAACCTGGGTCTCCTGCCTTGCAGGCAGATTCTTTACCACCTGAGCCACCAGGGAATCTGTATCCCACTTCCTGAATATGTAACTTTGACCCCCAGCATTTCCAATGTGACATTTGCTTCAGGAAACAACATTAAAGGACAGACTGGTTTGCTCAAGCTGCCATTAGAAAATACCATAGACGGGGTTGCTTAAAAAACTGAAGTATATTTTCTCACATTTGTAGAGGCCAATCGTCTGAGATCAAGGTGTCAGCAGTGTTGTCTTCTTCCAAAGCCTCCCTCCTTGGCTTTCCTCTGTGTGTAAATATCCAAGTTTTCTCTTCTGTAAAGACATCAGTCATATTTGGGATTAGGACCACACTCCAGTACTCTTGCCTGGAAAATCCCATGGGCAGAGGAGTCTGGTGGGCTGCAGTCCATGGGGTCACTAAGAGTCGGACACGACTGAGTGACTTCACTTTCACTTTTCACTTTCATGCATTGGAGAAGGAAATGGCGACCCACTCCAGTGTTCTTGCCTGGAGAATCCCAGGGACGGGGGAGCCTAGTGGGCTGCCGTCTATGGGGTCGCACAGAATCGGACATGACTGAAGTGACTTAGCAGCAACTACCATAATTACCTCTTTCGAGGCCTTATTTTCAAATATGGTTACAGCCTGAGGTACTGGGAGTTGGGACTTCAACACATGGATTTTGGAGGGGACACAGTTCTGCCCCTAACAAAAGGACAGGAGTCAACTTTGATTTCACGATGGCAGGTGGACTTCCTAATTTTTTATTAATGCTGACATTTTAAGTCTGAAAGTATCCCTGTGCATATTAAACTGTACCCCTTCTCGTGTGTATTAAAGAATATGTAAGAATAAATGATAGAACTCTGTGGAAGAAGCAGGAATAGGAAGATGATAGAAGGCAGTTTAAGAAAGAAGGAAAAAAAAAAAAGAGGGAGGAAAGGAGGAGGAACAGAGCTAAGAGGAGGAATTCTCTAGCCATTGTCATGTGGCCCAGAAGGAAACAAGTCTCTGAGAATGAAATAGGAAGGAGAGCAGACTTTGTGGCTCAGGTCAGGCCCTCAGTGTGCCAGAACAGCTGCGGAGACGAGAGGTCTGTCTCTCTGCCTCCTTGGTAAGGCGCCTCACATCAAGTCATCTGCCCTGCAGAAGGACTCACCTCCCATCACCATGACTGTTACACAGCTTATGTCTCACCAAAAATTCAATATTTTTTTTTTGCTGTTTCAGGATCCACATGTGAACGCATTTTTCCGACAATGCCAAAAAAGGGAGAAAGATATGTCTCAGTCACCTACCTCGAATTTCGTCCGCTCCTGTAAGGTAACATGACATACAAATAGTTGCAGTGGTCTCCAGGATGAAAATGGGCAAAACAGACCTTTATATTTTGCATTGAGTAGCAAGCTTCGGGGTAATTATTCTTGAAGATTTTTAAACACCTTATCAATTCCAAGAGGAAATGATTTTATTTCACAGTTCCTAAAAGATATCTGTCTGTATAATGGAAGAGTAAGCAAAGATCAGTTTCTCCAAAATAAAAATGATTGAAAATCAGAGTCATTTGACTCTAAATTAGTTAATTAGATGTAGAGTCTTTGCAACATTTACCCTCATGCCTGTATGTCATGCGAAATGCCATGAAAAATGAAGCCAAACAAAGGTGAATTGCTGTATTCATATTCAAGTCCTGATGAACATCAGTAGAATGTGCTTTAAATTTAATCAATGACTTTTTTTTTTTTGTCCTGCCAATTTAACAGAACTTACTGAATGTGGAAAAGATTCACGCAATCATGAGTTTTCTGCCTATAATCTTGAATCAGCTCTTCAAGGTTCTGGTACAGAATGAAGAAGACGAAATAAGCACCACTGTGACCAGGTATTCATAGCACAGCCTTGGGAGAAGAGCTTTTGTAAGCTGTGGTAACAGGCGACTTTAGTTATGACTGAGTGGCTGCATAACTGCGTATGCTTGCATCTTGTTTGAACACATATCTCAAAGTTAAGTATGTCTCACTCTTGAGTTCTTAACTTCTAATCATCAATTATTATCATCCAAGTGGAGTTTTAGGCCTCTTTTTTAACTTTTCCTTTGCCCTTTTTAATTTTACTTTTTTATTTTGAGATAGTTATAGAGGCACTTGCAGTTGTAAGAAGTAATACAGAAGAGAGCTCATGGTCTCTTCAGATGTTGCCAATGGTGACATCTAGCAAAACTGTAGGACAGCATCACTCCCAAAATATTGCCATTGAAGAAGCAGGAGACAGAACACCGCCCTTCCCAGAAGGATCCCTCATGTTGCCCTTGTATTGACACACCTACTTCTTTCTCATCTCAGTCCCCACCACTTATTCCTGGCAACTGCTAATCTGTTCTCCATCTCTAAAATTTTGTTACTCTAAGAATTTTATATATGTTATATTGAAATTTTATATGTAATATGAATACATATATTTTTATATATAATATTATATTATATATTCCATGTATTTATATAAGTTGATAAATTTATTATATATTCTATTTTAAATTTATATATGTTATATGGATTTATGAGGACTTCCCAGGTGGCACAGTGGTAAAGAATCTGCCTGCCAGTGCAGGAGACACAAGAGACACAGGTTCAATCCCTAGGTAGGGAAGATCCCCTGGAGGAGGAAATGGCAACCCACTCCAATATTCTTGCCTGGAGAATCCCATGGGCAGAGGAGCCTGATGGGCTACAGCCCATGGGGTTGCAAAGAGTTGAACATGACTGAGCATGCACACATGGACAAATATGGAATTATATCATATGACAGTGTGTAACCTTTAGGAATTGGCTTTTTTCACTCAGCATAACTCTCTGGAGATTCATCCAGATTGTTACATCAATCAATAGTTCTCTCCTTTTTATGTGAGTAGTATTCCATATCATAATATGTTTAAAACTCACCCGTTGAAGGATAGGTGGATTGTTTCCAGTTTTTGGTAGATTTGGGGTGAACGTAAGTTTCCATTTCTCTGAAAAGAACAATTGCTAGGCCGTACGGTAGTGGTGTGCACTGGGTTTTTTTTTCATATTTATTTATTGAGTCTTAGTTGTGACACGCAGGATCTTTGGCCTTTGTTGCGGCATGCAGGATGTTTAGTTGCGGCACGCATACTCTTAGCTGAGGTATGTGGGATCTAGTTCCCTGCCCAGGGATTGAACTCAGGCCCTCTGCATTCAGAGTTCAGAGCGCTAGCCACTGAGCCACCAGGGAAGTCCCATATGTGCTGGTTTTAAGAACATGCCGAATTATTTTCCAGAGTAGCTGTACCATATTTTTTCCCACTGAATCTTATTTTCCTTTTTATGTTCAATTTTTCTTTCACTGTTCTTGCTTTAAATTTGCTTTCACAACATTCTTTCAACATTACTAATCTGTCTGGTGACTTTAGCAAGTTACAATCTTCTCTTTCTAGAGATAGGGTTTTCAGTTAATTATTGAATCATATATTCCTAAAGTTCATTTAAAAAAATATTAGTCACAGCATTCTGGAAAAAAATTACTCTTGACATTGAAATGTCTCTAATACTTCATAACTTCCATGCATATTATTAGCCTCTTTCAGAAAGACAGTCATAGCTCAGCTGGTTGAGAATCCTCCTGCAATGCAGGAGACCCTAGTTCAATTCCTGGGTCTGGAAGATCCCCTGGAGAAGGAATAGGCTACCCACTCCAGTATTCTTGGGCTTCCCTGGTGGCTCAGATGGGAAGATCCCCTGGAGAAGGAAATGGCAACCCTCTCCAGTATTCTTGCCTGGAGAATCCCCATGGACAAAGGAGCCTGATGGGCTATAGTCCATAGGGTCGCAAAGAGTAGAACACTACTGAGTGACTAAGCACAGCATCATTTTTAAAATAAAGCTCTGAAGCTAGAAAATTAAAACATCTCTAACATTTCTACAACCAGCCAGTTCTGGAGCCAGATTAGAAGTCCCCATCTGTGCCTTCAGGCTGTACTCTTTTCAGCATGAGTAGATGCATCTGTTGGCAAAACTAAATATTTCAGCAGCTAGACCTGTTAAAATTCTGAGATATTCCTAAGCACTGCAGCCATGGAGTAACTGCAAGTATTAATGTGAAGAAATTAACCTGTAACACCATTGCTACTGGACTCTAACCCAGCTAAGGAGGAAAACCCAAAAACTTACATCTTAAACTAAATACTTTTTCCAAAAGCACGTATAGAACACCTCTAAGTTGGAAGACAAGCTCTTTAAAAACAGAATGTGATACTTAGAGGTTAAAGATCTTAAGTTTTAATAAGGTACTAAAAGCAATTCCTTTTCCAAAAAGACATTGTCAGCAGACACAAACTGTAATAGAATATACAACTTGGGCAAAAATGTCTCAAAGGTAATATTGCAGCCATAAGACATAACCTTTATCTTCGTGTTTAGAGATTTCAAGGTTGGAAATGGCTGATGGATGTTATAGATACTGAACACCCAGTACTGAGTTTGAAATTGGCTCATTCATTCATTCAGTAATGATTAAGTGCCCAGCTTACCAAGCACTTCAGTGACAAGCCAAGTGGTATTTTGCTGCCTTCTCCAGAAAGGCCACTCAACAGCTTTGCTTTTCCAGGGTTCTGACCGACATCGTGGCCAAGTGCCATGAGGAACAACTGGACCCCTCTGTCCAGTCCTACATTAAGGTATGAAATTGCCACTTGGGCGTTGGTCGTATCCCCTTGTGCTGTGTGGCTTGTCTCATTTCCTGTCTGCAATAAGTGGGAAGTTCCCATCTTTAGCTGAATGGTGCCCACCCCAGTCATATTGAACTTTCCCTTTAGTGACTTAGCACTCCTTCTTTTTGCATTGATGGGCTTAATGTATTATTTCAATGTATAAATAATGCATACATGTGCAAATGAATATTTATATGGGGAGAACAAGAAAGAAAGAAGTGGAGGAGTAAACGAAAGTATGGTCTTTTGAAATCAACATTAGAAATAAATGAAATTCCTCTGTAAATTTAAGGAAGACACCTCCTGTTGGTTTGTTGAATGCGCTGTGTTTCTTCTGCAATGTTTTCTTAGCTCTTTTTATTGTTTTCTCAGGCATTATTTCATTTTCCCAGTTACTGTGTATTTGTACCTGCTTCTGGTATGTTAAGTCCTTTCTCCTCCGGCATGAACCACTAGCCCATCCCATCAGTGTGCGCTGCTTCCTCCAGTGACCTTCTTCAGATGTTCACTTGGACATGTTTATATTCTCATTTTCAGCTGGCCTGTGAATTTATGCCAGTGAACTTGTAATGATGTTTGCACATTACAGTTCCAGCCTAAGGGTCATCCTCTTGAAGGAAAAGAAAAAACCCATCCAGAGATAAATAAAAGTATCTTATATTCCTTTATATATATAAAGGACCTAAATTTCAATTTTTATGCAAAGATTATCTCTTTTAAGAGACAGAACTGTTTAATTAAAAGAACATATTCCAAGAATATGTATCGGTAGACATATACCCATGTAGTTCAGATGTCTAAAAAGGCAACCAGAGAAGAATTTGGGGTCTTTTGTGCTAAAATTTTGTGACAACAAGAAATAACTAGAAATTTTATTCTGGAATGCACCCCTCTGAGATATAATCAGTGAGGAATTACTCCCATTACAGTTTCATATTATCATGTTTTTTATCCATCAGAAAAGTTAAATGTCTTCCCAAATATGAGTGTGTGCCCTTAAAACAGCCCATATGCCAAAAATAGTAATTTCACAATAATTTCCCTATGGTATGATTTTACCCAATAAGATCTACAATTCAATTGCCAAAGGCCAGTTCCACCTACAAATGCCTTTTTAGTTTGCTCTGTAAGACAGAGGTATAGCTTCCTTTTATAGGGTATTGATGAATTTACTATTCAAGAGAATCATCTATAGAATTTTCATTCTCTCAACCCTTACCCCAATTTTCCATTTCAAGCTCCAGAGGGCATGAAAGGAGAAAAATTCCCCAATCTCTATCATACAAAGTCATCCCTTTTTCAACACATGTATTATTTACCTTGCTCCAGTAGAATTACCAAAAATTGCATTTAGAACCCACTGATGGGACTATTTTTGTGACAGCCGAGGCTAGTTCCTGATGAGAGCCTTATATCAGCTCAGAGAAGCGATCTGTAATGCTCTTGGAGTGGTGTCCTGGCAGTGCTTCCTGGAGCAGTCTTTATTTTTAACCAGGATATTTAAAAAATCCTGACGAGACCATTTGATTTTGTGATGTAGGAGGATATTTACTGAGTTTGCTTTGAAGTGTTTTCTCCAGTGGACCACATTTGTCAGTGTTTTAAATCCAGAAATACACCTACGTGGATTTTCAAGCTGATGACAATTCCTAAAGATGTTTCATAACATAATTTCATATGTCTAAAACAAATACAGACAAATACATATAACCAACTAAAATTTATTCTGGAAAAAGCGCTAAAGTAGAAAATGGAAAATTAACTAGAAAAAGTAGAAAATGGAAAACTAACTAGAAAATAGATTCTAGTTAGGGTAAGATAGTTAACTCAGAGGGATCAGCCTGTCTGAACCTCACATTTCCTCTCTGTGAAGTGAGATGGGTGGACAAGATGAATATCCAGCTATCTGACTGTGATTTGACTCCAGCTGTAATACGTGGCTGATAGTCTGACCTTGACCAAGGAGTCTGATTCTTTTTTCACCCTTAGTGAAAAAATTATTTTCTAACATATACAATAATATGAAGCTCCACACCTCAGAGTTTAATGAAAACTAGGGTAAATACCTGCTTTGATGTCCTTGCAAGATGTGATCGTTGATATAGTTAATACTTATTCAGAAATACACTAAACACCATTTCAAGTTCAGTGGTGCTAAATGCTGCTAACTCACTCCATCTACGATATCCAAAATGCACACATACACCCACCATGTCTTTTTCAAAGATGTCTGTCTAAAGTCGATCTAATTAGATACCATCGTTAATAGCAATTCATGGGATTGACATGGTTTAGCCAAAATTTTAAAAAATTTCAGAGCTAGTCAAGATGCCCTTGGAGCTCAGTTACAGTGCATGGGATTAGATAGTTGATTACATTACCCTCATAGGAGTCATAACCCATGAGGGGGAAAATTGCACTACTCTTGATTTTAGCTAGTTTCATACATCTCTTAGCCTTATTTTTCTCCTTTGGGATGAGCTTGGAGAAGTCAGATGCCTCAGGAGATTTAGGCATCAATGTGCTATGAAGTCAAGAGATAATTATAGACCCAGATGCAAAGTGCCTCTGCTTTGTTTCTTGTCTGTCTTCACCCTTGACTATAATGAAGTCCAAACTATGAATATTGTAAAGAAATCACCTTCCTTGAGGCAAACCCAACTCATAAGTAAAACATTATAAGCATTTTGTATTTTAAATATATGTGCATGAATTGATACTTAAAATATATGAAGAAATATGGAAAACTAAACCATGACATGCACTCACTGTGCCAGCAACCAATCTTTTAAGGAAAAAGCCAGCAGCATTTGTTACCTTACTGACGGCCAATGCTTATGAACCTCTTGATTGCCGTGTCTCAGCATAAGATGGTAGTGGACCCTGGGCTTGTGGACAACTCTCCTACTGGCCTCTGGAAGGCACCAGTTTCCCCACTTGGCTATTTGAGTGGGTACTCTACCCTTTCAGGATGAAGAAATGCTACCATGCCACCCACCTGTTGCCAGTGGAAGGAAGGAGAAGGGGAAATGTGCCCTAAGTAGGTGGGTCAAAGCCCTCCATGTTTCCTTGAACCTGCTAAATTGCTCTCTGATCTTCCTTTTGATTTCTACTAAGAGTGTTTCAAGGAGAGCTTAGGTGAGCAAGGCTCCACCTGTACAAAGCCCTCAGTAGGAGGAGGTGTGTATTACACTTATCATTGGACCTTCATTTATTTCATGACAAAATCTGGCATGAGCAGATAATTTTGAGACATGAGTTATTCATGGAACATAATGTTTGACCCTTTGTTTTTAAGTATTTAACTTTTTTTCACTGTTTGGATTTTCTTCAGTTTGTGTTCAAGACTACGTCATACAAGGAGAGAACTATACATGAAGAACTGGTTAAAAATATGACTGGTCTTTTGCAATCAAATGACTCCACAACAGTCAAGCATGTCCTGAAGGTAAAGAATTTAAAGACGGGCTTTCACTGGGATGGCTTACACTCAACTCTGAAGGTGATAGGATTCGTTGATTTTTATAGATTACTTCTCTTATGGTTTCTGGTATAAGCTTCATGTTGGAACATAGCATGTGACCGCATGGACTGTAGCCCGCCAGGCTTCTCTGTCCATGGGATTCCCCAGGCAAGAATACTGGAGTAGGTTACCATGCCCTCCTCCAATGTTAAGAGAACAGATCATATTTAAAAGTAGAATGGACCCAGATCCTTTGGCCTAAAGGCAAAATGAATGACTCTTGCTGCTGCTGCTGCTGCTAAGTCACTTCAGTCGTGTCCGACTCTGTGTGACCCCATAGACAGCAGCCGACCAGGCTCCGCCGTCCCTGGGATTCTCCAGGCAAGAACTCTTAAGAATGACCTGAAACATTCAAAAGTACTCAGTGTACCCGAAATAAAGTTTATGGGGTTTTTAGGCACAGTAAGAGGAAAAATATCAACAAAAGGATTAATGATGTATTCATGAGTAGACTGACAGCAGAGAGGAGGCAGAGAAACAGCTACTCTTTGACCCCCAAAAGTTGCAACACATGCATTTGTAGTAACATAAAAGTTGGTGATAAGCTTATAAAGATATAACTCTAAGTCATTATAGACTTGTGAATGTAGTCCCCTGCTAAATTAATTATCTATCATGACTTGACAGATAGATGATTGATGAGTAAGTAGCTAGGGTGGGCTGAGGCTGGATCAATAAGCAATCAGCATTTCACTAAAATCAAATTTGTCTAGGTCAAGTGGCTTGTTTGTTTAAATTTAAATTAGCTGTAAGAGTATATTCATTTAATTTATCCAGCAAATATGTTTCAAGTGCTTTCCATGCAACAAACAACATCCTCACCATCCTTGGCACTTGATACGCATTTAGAGAATAGAATAAAGATCTCTGCCTTTGGGAAGCTTACACAGTACTGCAAGATAAAAAACAATAAACAACTCACATAATAGCAAAGTTAATTAAATTGCAGGTTCAGGGACTTTCCTGGCTGTCCAGTAGTTAAGACTCCATGTTGCCAATACAGGGGGCTCAGGTTCAATTCCTGATTAGGAATTTGAGATCCCACATGTGGGAAGGAGAGGTTGAGATGAATTGCAAGAGTAGCACTGACGTATATACACTACCATGTGTAAAACAGATAGCTAGCAGGAAGCTGCTGTGTGACCCAGGAAGCTCAGCTTGATGCTCCGTGGCAACCTGGAGGGGCGGGATGGGGTGGGGGGGAAGGGAAGCTCAAGAGGGAGGGGATGTATGTATACATACAGCTGATTCATGTTGCACAGCAGAAATTAACAACATTATAAAGTAATTCTAATTTTTTTGTTTTAAAATTAAAAAATAAATTTAAAAATTAAATTTTTAAAATTAAAAAATTGATTAAAAAAAATCCCACATACCAGGTGGTACGGCCTAAAGATATAAAACTAAATAAATAGTCTTGTGAGGTTTTTAAAAATGGGGAAAATTGCATGTTCAGCAGTGAGAAGTAGCATGGGAAGAGAAAATATCAAGGAAGTAAGGGGATGGGAGCATTGAGGGCAGAGTGAGGTTTACAGTTTTAATTAGAATGGTCAGGATAGAGCTTGTGGAGAAGGAAAGACCTCAGCAAAAAATGTGAAGGAGGTGAGAGAGCTGGAGACATTTAGGGTAGAACATTAAAGGGAGAGGGGAAAACATACAGTGTTTGTCATTCTTTGACTAAGCATGTAATGCCCTCCCAGTCCATCTACGATGTCACAAATAGCAACATTTATTTCCCTTATATGTGGAATCTAAAAAAATAAAGCAAACAAGTGAGTATAACAAAACAGAAACAGACTTAGTGATACAGAGAACGAACTAGTGGTTATCTGAGGGGAGAGGAGTGAAGGGAGGGGGAAAATAAGTGAAGGGGATTAAGAGGTACAAACTGCTAGGTATAAAATAAACTACAACGATGTAATGAAGAGCACAGGGTGTATTGCCAGTATTTTATAATAACCTTATGAGGAGTGTACTCCATAAACATATTGAATCATTATGTTGTACACCTGGAACTTAAATAATATTGTTAAGTCAACTGTATTTCAATTAAAGAAAATAAAGATTGAGGGGAAGACCTGGATAATGTCATAAGGCAGTAGCACACCTGGTGGACATGCCTAAAGGGTGGCAGGAAGGCCAGTGTGGCTGGAGCCACGTAAAAAAAAGGAGGCAAGGTGAAGTCAGAGAGGCACCAGGAGGTTAGCGGGGTAGCGTGTGGCCTGTGGGCCATTGTGAGGGCTTTGGCTTTCACTGGGAAAGAAACTGGGAGCCATGAGAGGCCTTTGAAGGGAGAAGTGACTTGAGCTGACCTTGGTTCAAAAGGATCTCTCTGATGACTGCGTAGAGAATAGACTGTAATGGGGTGAGGGTGGAGACAGGGTCGCTGGAGAAGGCTGCCCACCTAGTACCCTTGGGTATTCTTTGCTGCTGTGTGTGCTCAGTTGTGTCTGACCCTTTGTGACCCCATGGACTGTAGCTCAACAGGGTCGTCTGCCCATGGAGTTTTCCAGGCAAGAGTACTGGAGTGGGGTACCATTTCTTTCTCCAGAGGATCTTTCCAACCCAGGAATCAAACCCACATCTCTTGTGTCTCCTGGATTGGCGGGCAAGTTCTTTACCAGTAGCACCACCTGGGAAGCCCTTGGCCTTCTCCAAGTGCATCCCTTCTCATGAGACAAAGTGTGAGGGTAGTCAAAAGGAATGCTGCCTGGAACTATAAGGATTCCTAGGAGAACCCACCTTTAGAGCTAGTAGGTTTATTTCTGGGCCTGCTTACATTATAAGTCCATATTAAAGAGGGAACCTCTTGTTGCCTGAGTGTAGCCCCAGACCCAAGGCAGGAGCAGCGTTTGGTGGGAGAGAGGAACTGGTTTGTGGGCAGCGCTTGGGCTTGGAGGCTGGACAGTCACACCAGGTCCCTCAGGGCAGGACAGAGCCCCAGGTGAAAGGAAGGGGTGGGCCAGGGTTGTGCTCTTCCTCTGCTCCCACATTCAGGGACAGTATCCCAAACCGTCATGAAGTTGTATTTGTCGAGGTAGGAAGAGCCAACATACTTTATTTAACACTCTGTTAGTTTTTAAATACTTAAATGTACAGCTTCCATTTTTACTCTTGCCTCTACCCATGGTAGTGTGAGGGGTGGGCCTGCTACAACATTTAGTTTTGTTTAAGGAAAACAGGTAGAACACCCCACGAATTTCCTAAGACGACTGTCTAATCAGCCATGTCAAGTAAGCCAGTGTCTTTTGTTATACAGTCTTTGAGATGACTGGGAAACAGAAATATCTGGCATTTACATTTCCCGTTAGAACTTTGCTAAGGATGATCCTAACATAATGGAGACTATATTATTGCTCTGATGCATTTAATTTCAAAGAATACATTCTAAGATAAAGATTTTATAATACCGCATGTTGTAAAGAACAGAATTATCATTACTTTGCCGTAAGATAATAAATTTCTGGTTGTCTTTTCTTTTCCTAACAGCATTCCTGGTTCTTCTTTGCAATTATCCTAAAATCCATGGCACAGCACTTGATTGACACAAATAAAATTCAGGTAAGATCATATGTAATAAAATAGCATCCAACAATTATGCTCATGAATATTCTCTTAATAATGAATGTTCTCTTATTAGTTCCATTTTTGTTTTATAAACCTTACTGATTCATGCTCACTGCTTTAAGAATTTTTTTATGTGGGCCATTTTTAAAGTCTTTATGGAATTTGTTACAATATTACTTCTGTTTTATGTTTTGGTTTTTTGGTCACAGGGCATGTAGGATCTTAGCCTCCCCCAGAGAGAGTGAGTGTTAGTCACTCAGTCGTGTCCAACTCTTTGCGACCCCATGGAGTGTAGCCTGCCAGACTTTTTTCCATGGAATTCTCCAGGCAAGAATACTGGAGTGGGTAACCATTCCCTTCTCCAGGGCATCTTCTCAACCCAGGGATTGAGCCTGGATCTTCTGCATTGCAGGCAGATTCTTTACTGGGAGCCATCAGGGAAACCCCTTAGTCCCCCAGTCAGGGATCGAACCCACATCCCCTGTCTTAGCCACTGGACCACCAGGGAAGTCCCTGCTCATTGCTTTCTATGTGGGAGACATTATTGTTGTGCCAGGTACAGGTCCTTCAGAAGCAGATAGAAGGACAAAGTTAGAAATGCAAAATGAATGTAAAGGATAAAAGGTCAGGCAAAAGAACTAGGGAAGTCTGATGCCTGTGAAAGGAGTTGGCAAAGAAAGGATTGACTGGAAAGACCCTCACAGTGTGAAGGTTTAAGCTGGACCAATGGGCTGTCTGAGAGCAAAGAATGTTCATGAGAAAAGTCCTGCATTGGGCAGATGATCTGACTCTGGTACCTTTGCAAGCTTGGAGCAGCCAGAGAAAACGTGACCTTGGTGACCTTGGCATGGTCTCAAGTGCATCCCCCAAACTCCGTAGCTGTTTCATTCATCACAGCAGATTTTGTCTCAAAGGAATAGCTAAGCTGTGCATATCCTTGACTGCTGCCTGTGGTCCATGGTCCACAGATTATACTACATTTTGCAAATGTCTCTGATTCTGCCCCTCCATAGCTTCCCTGGGCCTCTCTTCCTGAAAAATGGAGGCTAGTAGGATTTGATTAACTGTAGCCTGTTACTATGGAGAAGGCAATGGCACCCCACTCCAGTACTCTTGCCTGGGAAATACCATGGACGGAGGAGCCTGGTAGGCTACAGTCCATGGGGTCACGAAGAGTCGGACATGACTGAGCGACTTCACTTTCACTTGTCACTTTCATGCATTGGAGAAGGAAATGGCAGCCCACTCCAGTGTTCTTGCCTGGAGAATCCCAGGGACGGGGAGCCTGGTGGGCTGCCGTCTATGGGGTTGCACAGAGTCGGACACGACTGAAGCGACTTAGCAGCAGCAGCGGCAGCCTATTACTATGCTGGCCTCAGGACCGTACGTGGTTCTCATCACCTCCCTCCTCTGCCATCCATTCTAGATTCCCCTAACCCTCAGCCAGCAGCTCTGAAGGTCTCAGTCACTTACCTGTGTTGTGTCCCAAACGCTCATTCCAAAGGGGTCCAGAGTGGTCTCAGCCTTTGGAAAATAAACTCTACTCTACTTGGACCGATTGTAGTTACAGTTGGATAAGGAGGCTATAGAAGCTCCCAAGTGGATTCCCTGAGTTCTGCGCGTATTTCTCTCTGTTCTCTTTGTGGGTAAGACCAGGCAGAAACCTCAGACACTATGCCTCCTTCACTGGGAGACTAAATCAGAACAGTATTGCATGGGGTGGGGATAGTGGTTAATAGCAATTATTGTCTTCATTTATACTCTTTGTGGGGGAGGGGCAGTGTTCTAGGCCAAAACCTATAGAGCCCTTTGGAGAAGGACTTTAGAATCATTACATTAGACGCTTACTCAAGCTGCAGGACATTTTCTTTAGGGACCCTGCCTCCTCTTCAGCCAGTGTATACCAGATTTGAGAACTGACTCAGGTCCAGGAAGAGGGAAGTCATGGCTATTTGTTGGAACAGAGATCTGTGTCTTCTGATGGTCCATTCTCGTCTTATTGGTGGATATGAAGCATTGCCATTGTTGCCTGCTGCCTGTCTTGTCACTAGGGATTCCACACATCATTAACCAGCCCTAGAGCTTCATGAGAGTCAAGCCCCCTTGGCTGCTCTCCAGATTTGCCATTTGTCTTGATCATCACAGCCACTGGTCCTGGAGATTAGGTGCAATCACATGACCTCCGCATATAGGTGACCATCATCCTCACGGCTGTTAGTGAGCCAACACTGTATTTGTCTCTCCCACCTGCAGAGGGGAGATACCACTGAATGTCTTAGGGATGTCAGTTCTCAATACCTTCTGGATGGCTTTGGTTCACAGTGGGTCTTCTGGGCTCATATTTCCATTCCTCTACGTCCACCTCCCTCTGCCTGTTTATTCCTTCCTCTATCATCTGCCAGAGCAACCCAGGTATTTTCATTCTGCTTAAAGTGAGCCATCTCCAGGACTCTTAAGAGCCACCTAACAGTGAGTGGTCCATGCCCTGAATTCTTGTTTAAGCCCACGTCCTGACAAAGTGCCCTCAAGTCAGTGAATTTGAACTTGTCCACTCTTTCATTCTGGCCATGTTGATCAAACACCCTTGACATTGTCTCAGTGGTACTCCCACGTGGCCCTTGCTAGTACACACTGTGCTGTTTTGAGTTGCTCAGTTGTGTCCAACTCTCTGCAGCCCCATGAACTGTAGTCCACCAGTCTCCTCTGCCCATGGAATTTTCCAGGCAAGGATACTGGAGTGGGTTGCCATTTCCCTCACCAGGTGATCTTCCTGACCCAGGGATCAAACCCGAATCTCTTGCTTCTCCTGCATTGGCAGGTGAGTTCTTTACCACTACCACCCCCTGTGAAACCATACCTGGTACATATTAGCTAAATCTCATTAACTCCTGGGGGTATACGCTCTTCCTTACCTTATTAGGCTGAGCAGGTTCACAGCTGAGTTAAGCTGGGCTTTAACCCCATTTAATGGCCAGAGCTTCAGGAGAGGAGGAAGGAGAGCTCCCAAAGGGTCTGCCTGTTGCCTTGCAGGCTTTTGCAGTGTCTTCCCACATGCCAGAAGTGCTGCCTCTTAATAGGGAGGGTTGGGGCACTGAAGATCCTTGGGTTTTCCATCCACACACCCCATCCACACCTCCAGCCATCAGGTCTTACCAAACATGGTCTTGACATAGCATACGAGACCTGCCCTGGCTACACATCTGATCATCTCTAGTATTCCAGAACTCTGAATTCTTAAGTCCTATGTTTGCTTTTCAGCTGTGTCTGCTTTTCTACTTCCAGAGATAACAGCCTCCCACCTGGGAGCAAGAGAAAATCTAACATGAAGATAAGGATGATTCCTGTCTCTCTGTTATTAAGCTATATCAGGACACCTCAGCATTATAACCCTTGCTTTGCCGTTAACATGTTAGATGATAAAAAAAAGACACTGAACATCTCACAGCCTGCTTTCCCATCTGTAAAAAGAACAGACTGGACTAAAATCTTTCAGTTCCCACTAGTATATATCTGCTCAAATTGATAGGTTACAAACATCCTATGAACAACTTAAGAATAGAAGAACTTCTCATGGAAAACAGTTCATATTCACTGAGTCCAGTTCCCTTTTCATTACCCTCTTCAGGAGCAGCCACCACACCCAGTTTTCTTCCAAGGGCACGTGACCATCTAATGTTCTAACCATCTCTATTTATCACATTAGGAGAAGACCAGATGCCATCATTTGACTCAAAAGCATTCCCAATAATCATCTCCCAAGCTATTTGCATCTTATTTTCTTATTTTTTTAAATTGTGAAGTGAATGGCTTTCTTTGTTATTAAAAAAAGAATTCCACTATCAGGAAGACTTGAGGACGTCATATCCTCTAGTCTGGTCCTCTGAGAGGCAGATAGTACCTCCCCGAGACCTCTGCTTTCTTGTCCAAGGCAAATTCCTGTTTATTAGTGCTTCCCAGGTGGCACTAGTGGTAAAGAATCTGAACCTGCCAGTCAATTCAGGAGACACAAGAGATGTAGGTTTGATCCCCTGGATGGGGAAGATCCCCTGGAGGAGGCCATGGCAACCCTTGTGGTAAAGAACCCTCTGAGAGGCAGACAGCACCTCCCTGGCACCCCTGATTTCTTATCCTTGTCAATTCCTATTTACTAGAAAATGCGGAATGCCTTCTCAACACTGAGCTCTAGTAGCGAAAAGTTCCTTGTATTGGCTGCACATTTTGTTTTCCATCAGCCCCTTATTCCTAACGCAACTCCCAAACGCCTGAAACTCAGCCCCTGCATTCTGCACCTGGTCCTTGCGACCTCTGCCGTATCATAGCCCTGGTTTTCCAGCAGGTTCCAGCTTGCAGCTGGGGATCCGGCCGTGCTGTCACCTCACTGCCTTCCTCCCCTTCCAGAGGCAGAAAGCCCACCGTCCCCAGCTCAGCAGTTCTCCCCTCTCAAGGCCTTGGGATAGACTTCTGGAGAAGAATTTAAACTATTACTCATTGGGAATTCCCTGGTGGTCTGGTGGTTAGGACTCGGCACTTTCACTGCTGGGGACAGGGTTCAATTCCTAGTCAGGGATCCTGAATAGGATCCTACAAATCATGTGGCACAACCAAAAAAAATTAAATTAAAAAATAAAAATGTTACCTGTGTATACCAATCAGCGTGTCTTGGGGTTAAGAGTAGGAGTAGGCTTCAAGGGTAATTTGAAAGTTCAGTTCAGTTCAGTCGCTCAGTCGTGTCCGACTCTTTGCAACCCCATGAACCACAGCACGCCAGGCCTCCCTGTCCATCACCAACTCCCAGAGTTCACTCAAACTCGTGTCCATCGAGTCGGTGATGCCATCCGGCCATCTCATTCTCCGTCGTCCCCTTCTCCTCCCGCCCCCAATCCTTCCCAGCATCAGAGTCTTTTCCAGTGAGTCAACTCGTCGCATGAGGTGGCCAAAGTATTGCAGTTTCAGCTTTAGCATCAGTCCTTCCAATGAACACCCAGGATTGATCTCCTTTAGAATGGACTGGTTGGATCTCCTTGCAGTATAAGGGACTCTCAAGAGTCTTCTCCAGCACCACAGTTCAAAAGCATCAATTCTTCAGCGGTCAGCTTTCTTCACAGTCCAACTCTCACATCCATACATGAACACGGGAAAAACCATAGCCTTGACTAGATGGACCTTTGTTGGCAAAGTAATGTCTCTGCTTTTTAATATGCTATCTAGGTTGGTCATAACTTTCCTCAAGGAGTAAGCTTCTTTTAATTTCCTGGCTGCAATCAGCATCTGCAGTGATTTTGGAGCTCCAAAAAATAAAGTCTGACACTGTTTCCACTGTTTCCCCATCTATTTCCCATGAAGTGATGGGACCAGATGCCATGATCTTCATTTTCTGAATGTTGAGCTTCAAGCCAACCTTTTCACTCTCCTCTTTCACTTTCATCAAGAGGCTTTTTAGTTCCTCTTCACTTTCTGCCATAAGGGTGGTGTCATCTGCATATCTGAGGTTATTGATATTTCTCCTGGCAATCTTGATTCCAGTTTGTGCTTCTTCCAGCCCAGCGTTCCTCATGATGTACTCTGCATATAAGTTAAATAAGCAGGGTGACAATATACAACCTTGACGTGCTCCTTATCCTATTTGGAACCAGTCTGTTGTTCCATGCCCAGTTCTAACTGTTGCTTCCTGACTTGTATACAGGTTTCTCAAGAGGCAGGTCAGGTGGTCTGGTATTCCCATCTCTTTCAGAATGTTCCACAGTTTATTGTGATCCACACAGTCAAAGGCTTTGGCATAGTCAATGAAGCAGAAATAGGTGTTTTTCTGGAACTCTCTTGCTTTCTCCATGATCCAGCGGATGTTGGCAATTTGATCTCTGGTGCCTCTGCCTTTTCTAAAACCTGCTTGAACATCTGGGAGTTCACAGTTCACGTATTGCTGAAGCCCGGCTTGGAGAATTTTGAGCATGACTTTACTAGCGTGTGAGATGAGTACAATTGTGCGGTAGTTTGAGCATCCTTTGGCAGTGTCTTTCTTTGGGATTGGAATGAAGACTGACCTTTTCCAGTCCTGTGGCCACTGCTGAGTTTTCCAAATTTGCTGGCTTATTGAGTGCAGCACTTTCACAGCATCATCTTTCAGGATTTGAAATAGCTCAATTGGAATTCCATCACCTCCACTAGCTTTGTTCGTAGTGATGCTTTCTAAGGCCCACTTGACTTCACATTCCAAGATGTCTGGCTCCAGGTGTGTGATCACACCATTGTGATTATCTTGGTCGTGAAGATCTTTTTTGTACAGTTCTTCTGTGTATTCTTGCCACCTCTTCTTAATATCTTCTGCTTCTGTTAGGTCCATACCACTTCTGTCCTTTATCGAGCCCATCTTTGCATGAAATGTTCCCTTGATATCTCTAATTTTCTTGAAAAGATCTCTTGTTTTTCCTACTCTGTTGTTTTCCTCTATTTCTTTGCACTGATCGCTGAGGAAGTCTTTCTTATCTCTCCTTGCTATTCTTTGGAACTCTGCATTCAGATGCTTATATCTTTCCTTTTCTCCTTTGCTTTTCTCTTGTCTTCTTTTCACAGCTATTTGTAAGGCCTCCTCAGACAACCATTTTGCTTTTTTGCATTTCTTTTCCATGGGGATTTGAAAGGAAGACAAAAAAAGGGTGGGGAGGAGGAACAGAGGAATTATCAAGGTCCAAGCTGTTAATGCATGTCCCTGTGAAGCAAATGTTGGCCCTGATGTGTTTAATGTCTCTTAGAGGACTAACACAGTGAAAAGAGGAAAACGACAATTGTGTTTTGATTATCTAAAACCTGATTATTGCTTTCACAGGTGAATCATTTACCCTTATTTCTCAAGGTATATGGAGCAGAATGAAAAATGATGTATGCAGTTAAAATCATTAGGTTTATTTGTTGTCAATTTAATTTTATTTCAATAGTAAACTTTGACTATATATAGAGAGTAACCATGAGATTCTTATCGTGACATTCATGTCCTGGTAAAAATGGCTAAGAAAATCCAGTCAAAGCCAACTGCAGCATTCTGTAGTTAATCAGTGTTTGTGCTATGTAGTTTCTCTAATTTTAGCCTCCATGGTTTTTATTGTTGCATCATGGAAGGTTGAGTGCTTAGAATTTAAGAAAATAAAGGTTAGTCAAACTCGCAATTGTCTGTTTCTGTCTATAGTGATATTGCAAGTCTAATTTTAAAGCCATCTTGTAAAGGTGAATGAATCTTACCTATCTTGTGCAGAGAAATTGTATAAATTCACAAAGCAGTGACAGAAATGGGAAAAGTCAGCTGCCTGAAATTTTCCAAGTTAAAATAGAAGGGGTAGATTTCTGTACCTGAGGGCACTCTTTAGGGGCCTGTAGAATTTTACTTAGTGTATGTTGTGTAATCTCACAACCAAAACCATTTTTTATCTTATGGCAAAAGCGTTTTGACAGTGAAGTCTCACTGACGCCTGTTATGGGCATATGCTAAGACCACTGAGTGAAGACCAGCCGGTATAGACTTCCATCTATAAGATGAGTAACATTTGAGCATCTAATGGAAAACTTGGTGATTATAGTTGATAGCACTGTATTGTATAACTGAAATTTGCTAGGAGAGTAGAACTTAAATGTTCTCTCCCCAAAAATATGTATGTGAGCTGATGGATGGCTTAATTAACTAGATGAGGGGTGGAGATTCTTTCACAATTTATTATGTGCATGAAAACACCAGAGTGTATGGTTTAACTGTGTTATAATTTTGTATGTCAGTTATGTCTCTTATAAAACTGAAATAACTTTTATAAAAAAGCTAGCTGGTACTCACAACTTAGAGGGCATTTCAAACTAATATCTGTACTCATTCATTTGCTCATTCCTTGATTTCTTATGGTTGATTATTGGAGGATTCTTATTAATAGCTTTAAAAATCAAAGGAATTGATTTTTAAATTAGAAAACTGTGAATCAAAGAAAGTCTAGAATAATAGTCATTAAACCATTCATAGTCGTTATTTCCTGAGAAGGCAAGAAGGGGTATTAAGAGGTTATAAAAAATGTTACATTTCTACGTTGTCTGAATAGTTTGCAATTCATATATGTTATAATTTATAATGAAAAAGTAAAAGCTTTATTGGCAAAAATAGAAGAAAAATTTACTGAAAAGTGGAAATCGTGACCTTGAAATTGAAATGGCTTCTAATTTCATTATTGCTTTCAAGTTTCCAAAAAGACTTTTTGTTTGATAATAAATAGAATGAAGTACGTTTTACAGGTTATGTTTTCCAGGCTTAGTATTTCACGGTCTCATTGTAAAGAAATGACCCATTCTTTCCTTAGCTTTCTCGGCCTCAAAGATTTCCCGAATCTTTTCAAAATGAATTGGACAATCTTGTCATGAGCTTCGCTGACCACATGATTTGGAAAAACAAAGACGCACTTGAAGAAACAAGAAGGGCAAATCACAGCGTTGCCAGATTTCTTAAGGTACATTATACAAAGTCATGATTCTATTCAAGCCTGTGTGATAGTGGCTATGAGATACTCTACATGTTAATTAAGTCACAGGTTCATTTATGATGAAAAGTCAAGACTACCACGATTAGATGAATGCTTTCATCTATGTCTTTCTTGCTTGGAATACATTCTGACTTTTTTTTTTCAATTTGGAGTCCTATAGAACAAAAATCAAGGTTAGAGAAAAGTATCTGCTTTGAATAATGCCAAATGTAGGACTTCTAAATATTTTTAAAGAGAAAAATGAGATTTTTAAAGGAGAACTTTTCCTGAGGCAATATTTTTGTCTCGGACTTTTCTATCCTTGAAGTGATATTTTGGCATGGCTACAGGTCTCACAATGATGCCAAATAGCCACTTTGGAAAAATTTGGGGGAATTGAGTATTTTTGTTATTTTACTTCCAGGCTCTTTTTTACATGATGAAAATATTACAAATTAGCTACATAAAAGGAAAATGATCAGTTAAAGTATTGAGCAACATAAAATGAAATATATATATGCATACATATGTATATTTAGCAATATTTCTGTATATTAAATTAGGAAGAAAAATGAGCTTAGTCCAAAAATAGCTAATGTAGAATGATGGTGTATCACTCAACAGATCATACATCCAATCAGAAAGATAATGTTTTTCTTCTGTTTTTTTCTTTTGCCCAGTTGTTGACTATTGGTGACCTTGATGAAGGCACTTTCCTTGCTTTTTTGTAGTAGACACCAAGACATACTGGGCAGTTGTGGGAACTTATCAATAAATGTTAGTAACAGAGAGACTATGGAGATAGATGGGAAATTAGCTGAAGTTGTCATTCATGAATTTTAATTCAGTTTAATTTCTTTTTTGATGTATTAAATGCTATTTCAAATTATGTACTATGCATGTTTACCTCTTGAATTGTCTTCTTCACTGTTTTACATCTTATTTTTGCTTTTTTCTTGCTTCAAGAAAGAGAAAGAGATGGTTAGGGTTAAGGAGGAAGAGAGTAAAATAGAAAAAAATTTACTCTAATTTTCTACCACATTTTAAGACCTATGAGAATACAGTTTGTTACTATGCTAGTAGTTTATCTGAAGTGCTTGATGAAAAAGAAAATTTGGAGAAAATGACATGTTGTCCAATTTGTAAGCACATTGCATTTAAGAAACATCTGCAGAGTATTCTTCCCTAAATTGCAAAAAAAAAAAATGTTGCATAAGCAAGTCTCTTAAAAAGGGAAAAGACCCCTTATCTACCCTCTTCAGCTTAAATGTTCTGTACTTATTAGAAAACATATGCTTTCCTTGGACCTCATTTATGCAAAAGTAACTTCTGGTGGTTCATAAAGTAATGTCTAACATGAATGTCCAAGGTGAAAAGAGACACAAAGTATACAGCTAATGGTGACACCGGTGGTTGGTGAAAGCTGTGGGTAAAAAGCATGGATTGACAATAGATAAGCAAATATAGTCTATAAGATGTGTGGATCCATGAACTGTAAACTGAAAGCAGAACTTTTGTGAAGTTCATAAATGGAAACACTAGTTTAGTATATTGTACATTATAAAAATCCATTTTACAAGCATTGTTTTCATATTATAGTTCTGATGGCATTAATTTGACCCAGAAAGCTTTTTTAAAAATGTTTGTAAAGTTTATCATATGAATCATTTGAATACAAAGGAGAAAAGAGAAAAGAAGATGACATGATTTTTTGATGTAAAATTGAATATAGTCGTTCGGCATAATGCATGTGAATTGAACTTTGAGTGTTCAGCTGCTCAACACTGCCCCACTGTTGGCGTTATAAAACTTTTATATTCCCAGAAAATAGTTATTCACTTAACTTAGGTTTCAAATGACTTTTATCTCTTTTGGTTGTTGAATTCTACATTAGTAATCTAATACTGTAAATTAGTTGTCATCAGAATTTAACAATTGAAGTATTATAACACCATGGTTGTACCAAGATTGTTTTCCAAAAATGGAGAATGTGGTCCCTCCGAGGTGACCGCATGAAAATGTCCTAGATGAGAAAGTGTCCTCCTTTGCTTTCCATCATGGGAAAGTAATGTTTTTGTAGCACTTAGGCCAGAAACCTTGTCCATTTCTCAGACTGTTCTCTCCTAGAGATAGATAGGATGCAAATGCATCCATGGCTACGTATGTAGCTTCTGTAATTTTTCTTTCCACTGCCAATCTGGGTCACAATGCTAAATTACCTAAGCGTACCTGTCTAGATACTCTTCTCTTGCAAATATAATACCAAGGAGGTAGCAAAGGAAAGTTCATTCTGATTTTAATTTTCCTTCTTAGAGAGTCATGTCTTTTACCCACTCTTCTGACTATTCTCTATTTCAATTTGCTTTTGGAAACCATTTGGCAATCATATAAAAGACAGATTTTGGTAGCAAAATATTTTAAAGAAACATCTGTGATATTTCTCTCTAAATATCAAAAAAAAATGGATAAGCAAGTCTATGAAAGGGAAAGTTCATATTTACTCTTTTACTTAAATGTTCTGTGTTTGTGGAATAAATAAATGTTTTCTATAAATCCCATCTATGCAAAAGTTGCTGTGGTGGTACATAAGTTAATACCTAGTAAAGTATCCAGATGAGAAAGAAAAAGATGGACCAAGTGGTTTTGTAAAATATAAAGCGAAAAGGGTATCAGATTGTGTGCTTTGTAATTTGAGTTCATAACTGATCACTAAACAAGCTATAGAGTAAAATTCTCATTGGTTCTCACAGTTGGTGAAACAAAATAAATAATTTTTTATTGTAATATATCTTTGCATGTTTAATTTAGGATATTTTCCTTTATTAAGCCAGACTGAGAAAAAATCTGATAGGATATGTTATTCTTTATATCAACAATCTGCAAATGTTTTTCTGTAAAGGGTCAAATGTTAAATATTTTTAGTTTTGCAGACCGTACAGTCTCTGTGGCAAGTATCCAACTCAGCTAGAAACAATCATAGACCATTCTGTGTTAGTCACTCAATTGTGTCCAACTCTTTGCAACTCCATGGAGTGTAGCCTGCCAGGCTCCTCCATCTTTAGGATTCTCCAGGTAAGAATACTGGAGTGGGTTGCCATTTCCTTCTCCAGGGTATCTTCCTGACCCAGGGGTTGAACCAGGTCTCCTGTGTTGCCGGCAGACTCTTTACCAGCTGAACCACCAGGGAAACCCATAGACCGTTCACCATGGACAATATATAAACAAATGGGTACAGCTGTGTCCCAATAAAACATTATTTACAAAAACAAACAGTGGGCCAGTTTTGGCTCATGGAACATAGTTTGCCATATTAGCAGAATATGGAAAGATTATTTTAAAACAAAAGCAGAGAGGCCCCTCCATGCCTTAAAAATGGGTGAAAGATCCTCTGCCCTTGGGGTTAAAAAGGTGCTGGAATGGGCCAGAAATAGGGTACCGATGACAGGAGAGACACGTTTGATGAAGCTTGACCCGCAGGAGGGCTCTCTGTAGGAAAAAGGCTGATTCTACCTGCTTTGTATCCTTGGAACAACCTGCCCCCTTATCCCTCACTGCCCCTTGAAAAGAGGATGACAAGTTCCTCCTCCGTCTAATCAAGGTGCCCTGTGACTTCACCAAAGTGCTTCTGTTCTCATGCTCTTTCTTGAGAAGTTTCTAGAACCCACAGTTATACTAGATGGTCTTCCTCTCTGCAAAATGAGACCCAAGCTTCTTCCCAGCAGGAAGGAGACAGCAATAGCAGAGGTCTCCGGGGAGAGAGCTCTGCATTGGGAATATTCCAAGGGTCACCAGTTGGGACTTCATTCTACAGATGGAGACCCTTAGAGGGCCTGACCCACCTGCTGAGAGCCTGCATAGTGCAGAGGACATCAAAGCCCTCTTCCTCCCCTCCTCTGCACCTTCTTTACCTGTGATTATGTTCTGGTGTTACCTTTCCTCCCTGTTCTGTTGGGAGATAGGAGGACCAGGGAGCCATTTACTTTTTTACTAAAGGGAGATGATTGAAAGAACTTAAATTCATACTGAAAATGAAAATATAAATGAAGTCGTATGTAATGAATAGAAACATAGAAAAATGGAAAGGGAAAGAAAACAAACATATGATTGACCAATCAACTGGAAACATGTTGTTGGAGAAAATAACTCATGTTTATACCTGGGCGTATTTCGATGGGAAATCTTCCACTTGATATACTACCTATAGGGCTTTCCAGGTATCTCTAGTGGCAAAGAACTCGCCTGCCAATTCAGAAGACAGATACAGGTTCCATTCCACTCCACGGGTTCCCTGGTGGAGGTGGATGAGGGCATGGCAACCCACTCCAGTACTCTTGCCTGGAGAATCCCGTGGACAGAGGAGCCTGGCAGACTACAATCCATCAAGTTGCAAAGAGTTGGACACGACTGAAACAACTTAGCGTGCACACATGCGTACTGCCTATAACAAGATTTTATGTCCAGTCCTTTCTGAGAAAAGAGATTTGTTTGTAAAACTGAGGAGAGATTAAGAAATGCAAAACCATTACAATGGACCCTACTGGACTCTGGATGAGAAAGAAACCTTCTATACTGAGCGATACAGCAGCCGAGAAATTTACCCACGTGATACACATGCTCGCACACTTGTGGATGGGTGGAATGAAACACACTTGCAGTGATGACCTCCATAAGCTAATCTACTATAGTGCCCAAGATGCTGCATCAGGAAACATAGTCCATGCCCACTTCACACTTTTTCAGTGCAGGAACTGGCCCCCGTAGCTTGGTTACTGGTTACGTGGCCATTAGTCTTTGGGATAGAGAGCAGATGCTGAGCCGACTTGCAATGCTTTCCTGACTCCTCTAAACCTACCTACTGCTTAAAACTGTCCTTATTACAGTTACGACAGTGTGATGACAGAGTAAGACAGACAGTGAGCAGCTCACTGATAGAAATCTCAGGCTCTCTTACCTTCACTCTTCAAATTCAAGCTGCCTTGGCTGAAAAGAAAAGCTATTGAAAGAGGCCAGCGAGATTGCAAAAGGTTTCCCTGACCTGTCTGTGCTGCCCCTGTTCCTACCTGATGTTGTACAGCAAATGATCTTTACCTAAGGAACTGTGGAAAAAAATATTAAAAAACAATAATAAAATGTAGCAAAGTGGTTAAAAAATAGACAAGTAAAAGCTAAAAATTTCTATATTAAAAGGAAAGGGCTTTGCAGTGTTTCATTGCAAAGCTCCAAGAGATGTTTTATGAAAAATGATAAATATGGGTTTGTAACTTTGTGGTGTGTGTCCTATATCTGGTATTTTAATTAGCTGCCATATGTGGATGAATGCTTAAGCATATTGTAGATATTGTTCAAACATTTATTATACAACACATTTAGTGAGATGTTATTTTGCTTCAATATTTTTAATCATCTTTTCTAACATCTTTAATGATCCTTAAAAACATCTGAATTTAAACTTTTATTTATTTTTTAGCGCTGCTTTACATTTATGGACCGGGGTTTTGTGTTTAAGATGGTTAACAATTACATCAGCATGTTCTCCTCTGGTGATCCCAAGGTAAGAACCACATTCAGGAGTGATGGCTTTCCAAACTGTTGCATTACAAATAAATACACTGGTCTCTGTGTATAATCTGTCTAAAGCAATAACCTATCCATTATTTGTATCAAAAAATAATTTCTATACAATGAAAGGCATGCTTTTAAAATCGCTTATCAGTTCAGCAAGTCTCCCAAGTCCTCCCTTCATGGGGGACAAATGGGCATGGGGTTAAAGTGTTTACATTTCATTTCTATTTCTTGTGGGCTATGAGAGGAGTGATTCTGGCTGCAATTCTTTTTCCTCAGGTTTGCCCAAGGACTGTCTTGGTTTTAGCAATTTCTACTTCTCTGGAAATTTACAGTCTTGGGCAAAATGGAACAGTTGATCACTTTACATAAATAGTGACTCTGTGTCTGGAGACAGAGAATAGTACTAATATCTAGGGAGCAGTGGTTCCCAAAGTGTGGTTCCTAGACCAGTGATCTCAGAGCTGAGCTACTGCAGGTGGGGCCCAGAAATCTGGAATGCAGCAAGATTCCTGTCACCTTCACGTGATTTCTGTGTTCTTTCAAGGTTGAGAACCACTGAGCTATACAATATGGCATATGCCAGAGGGACATAGCCTGGAAATGGGCCAGACTCTGAAACTTGTATCATTAAGCATTAAGGTTCTTTCTGTTGCAACCAACAGAAACTTACTCCAGTTTGAGTGAAAGGGAATTTATTGGAAGGATATTGGGAGAACTAGGCTTGGAAAAGAGCAGAGACCAAGGCATTTCCAGGGCAAAAGAGTAATCACAAAGGATGAACCTGGGGCCAAGGTCTGCTGCTCCTTAAATAATGAAATGGGACCATTTTCTCCCTCTTAACACTCTGCTTACAGTATACAGTGGAATATTATTTGGCCATAAAAATGAAATAAGGTCATTTGCAGCAATGTGGAGGGACTTCGAGATTATCTAAGTGAAGTAAGTCAGACAGAGAAAGACAAATACCATATGATACAACTTATATGTGGAATCTAATTTTTTTAAGATACAAATAAACTTATTTACAAACCAGAAATGGACTCACTCAAATTTATGGTTACCAAAGAGGAAACGTGGGAGGATGTGATAAATAGGAGATTGGGATGAACATATACACATTACAATATACAAAATAGATATATAATAAGGACCTACCGTATAATGCAGGGAACTCTAGTTAATATTCTGTAATAACCTACTTGGGAAAAGAATCTAAAAAAGAATGGATATATATATATATATATATAATAACTGATCCACTTTGCTGTACATCTGAAACTAACACAACATTATAAATCAACTATACTACAGTAAAAAAATTTTTTTAAAGATTTACACTCCAGAAAGGAAGCATGTAAATAGTCTGCTTTGGGTCACGTGGAAGAGAAGGCACCTGAATTAACAGTTCTCCATTAACCTTTCTTTCCCCATCGGGAGGAAAATAAGTCCCCAAGAGAAGTCATCTAGGTATTGGGAAAGAATATAGAAATATATTTATGAATATAGAAATAGAATATATTTATAGAAACAAATATAGAAATTCCAAAAGTAAATAATGATATTCTTGGAGCATTTCATGTTAGGCTTAGGAGCCTGAATGTTATTTTTTAGCTGTAGAGATTTAGCTAGGAGAACTGCATGATTATATGTCATTCAGTTCTGAAAATCCAGTTCTTTCTGTAAATATTTTTTTAAAGAATGTCCTTCATTAGTGCTCCAGTTATGCATGAAATTTCCAGAATATCCTTTTAGGTATGATTCCAGTGACCCTAAATTATATATCTTATCAAAGACCAAATGGAACATACTCAATGAAGAGTGATTACTGTGTAATTTAATTATGTTCCTTTTCACTTTGATGTACAAAGGATTAAGTCAAATACTACCCTTGTTTGACATGTCAGTATTCTAAATTACTGACTAAAGTTGTCACAAATTATGATTCTAAAATATCTGAGCAAATGAAATATATTTTATTTTGTTAGATGTTTTTAGTGAATACAATGAACACAAGCTAACTGAGTCTTAAAAATTGATTACTTAGTTTGCATGACAATGAAAATAGAATGGTTATGGACTTGCTAATTGTTCCTATTTATGCAGTTGTATTCAAGTTGTTTTGGATCATGTCTGCATTTCATTTATCACTGTCCTACTCAAAACATTGAGATGACAGACCTGTTTGCAAGGGCAGGGAAGGGGTGGAATGAGATAATGTACTCTCAGAATAAATGGCAGATGGAGAGAGATACACTCTAAGTTTAGATTATCTGCACCATTTTTTTCCTTAGCACTGGATCTTAGAAGTTGATTGGTGTGATCTGCTCTTCAACTTGAGTGTAGTTGTACATCGTAGTACGTGTGGTGAGGCACTGTCTTTCTCAGAATAAATATATTTTGCTATATGCTAAAAGAAGTGAAAAAAACAGAACTCAAAAAGATTGTATCACATAGAAGCTCAAGGTAGGTTACAAATGAAACCACTTCCTGCACAGGCCTTGACCAATCTCCAAAAATAGCGTGCCTGACTACATTTACCACTGCAGAGGGGACAAAATCCTTTAAACTTAACAGTGACCCAGTGGTCACACAAAAATAACTCCACTTCCTTTTTAGAGATAAGATTCAAGTGCATATTTTCTATTAACTTTCTTAGTGTGTGAATAATAGTCATTCTTTTGCCTCTTTTTTAGACCTTATGCCAATATAAATTTGATTTTCTCCAAGAAGTATGTCAGCATGAACACTTTATTCCATTGTGTCTCCCCATAAGATCAGCAAACATTCCAGGTAATAAGTCCCAGATTTTTATCAGTTCCTCCAAAGGGAACACATCTGTTTGTTTGTCTTACCTTCTTTGTTTATATTCCTGTTTCCTCAGTATTGTTTTGTCTGAAATTGTCATATGGGGATTAGACCCAGGTAATCAGGTTAAAATGCAGAAAACGATAGCATGTGGTAAAGAGTACAGCACTGTATTTCTCAATTTTTGTTTATGTTTTCTTTTTCATCAAAGAGAAGGCCAAGAAAGCCATACAATTGGTGCTTGTAAATCAAAGAATATTAACCTCGTTACAAGTGCCAAGTTATCACTGCATTAGGCAGGCTGGTTAAGACAGTCATGGGGATCAAAATCTGTTTTAGTCATTTGGATTCTGTTTACTTCCCAAGTAGCTCAGCTAGAAAGAATCCACCCGCAATGCAGGAGACCCCGGTTCAATTCCTGGGTCTGGAATTTACCCTGGAGAAGGGACAGTTTACTATTTATCAATAAGTAAAAGGGATTGTTTACTATTTATCAGTAGCTCAGAAACCTTTGTAGATCTGATATTATCAATAGTAAACATAAAAACATATTTCATAGCAAGCAGGTTTCGGATAGAAGGAAAAAATGGTGCCCAAGAAGAAGGCTAAGAATTAAAATAATTCTGTTCATGACATTCTTTCTTAAGAAAAGAAGTAAACAACCAAAGCCTTGTCTTGAAAAGCAAAGCTTTATTGAAGGGATTCACTTGTATTTTAAGACAATATATTTTTTAAGTATAAATTACACATAGTTAATGAATATGAAGTTTATCTGAGTATGTATATATCAGATCTTTTTGTTTATTTATATTAAATTCAGATCCTTTGACACCTTCAGAATCAATACAAGAGTTACATGCATCAGGTAAATGATTTTTATTTTCTATTACACTATCTCAGCATCAATAACCACTTTGTATTTTGATAATATTGATGAGTATAGACACTTCATATTTCCAGTTTCTAGATGCTAATAGTCATATCCTCTAATTAAATATATTAAAATATCAAATATCATCTAATCAAAATAGTCAAAAAGTTGACTGAGCTTTTCTTTTACCACAAATAATTAAATGCTTCCTTAGTTTGAATTCTTTCATACCCTATTCTCCAAAGTTTGAACTTTAGTTTCCCAAAGCATCAGAAATTTCCTTAGAGTGTAACCATACATGAAATTCCCAATCATATGTAATAACATGCTTATTCAATGAAACTATCTTTCTATGATATTTCTATCAATAAGCCACAGCCTGGTTCTAACCCTTCTCTCAAAATTGAGATCATTAGAATCATATCAGTTTATTTTTACCCCAGAAAAGTTCATAACTTGAAATAGTCCAGGCAAATTTTTTTCTAGGTATAAATGGGCAATTTGCAAGTTTTGTTTTATTTTTGGCTCCTCACTGTTACTCAGTATTTCATGGAAAAATTTATTTAACCTAACTTCCACATTCCCTGAACTTCTGCCTTCAGCAGTATTTTCACAGACTGGAAAAAATCGATGTGTTTACTTTACTCCTGGTCAGATATGATGTGGAGTGTTCTAACAGTTCATTATCCCTAACATGTAGTCCTGGGTTGGAAAGATCCCCAGAGTAAGAAACGGCAACTCACGCCAGTATTCTTGCTGGGAAAATCCCATGGACAGAGGAGCCTGGCAGGCTGTGGTCCATAGGATCGCAAGAGTTGAACATGACTGAAATGACTCAGCATGCACACATGCACTGTTTTGGATAAGAATAAACAGTATTTACTGAATGCCGCCTTCACATTTTTCATACAAGACTGTATTGCTGAATCCCTCCTAGTAGCAAGAGGGGTTTATAGTTGTTTGTTCCACCTCGCTTGATTGTAAAGTGATCATCTGACTTTCAGTAACATGATCTCTTTACCTTCCTCACAAAGATATGCCTGAATATTCGGTTACGAATGAATTTTGCCGCAAACACTTCTTAATTGGAATTCTGCTCCGAGAAGTTGGCTTTGCTCTGCAAGAAGATCAAGATATCAGGCACTTGGCTTTAGCTGTCCTAAAAAATCTAATGGCTAAGCATTCATTTGATGATCGATACAGAGAACCAGTAAGTGGTCTTTCTTTCTCCCTTCCCTAAGCACCATTTAATGGTTCACTGCATTAAGTGCCTATCAAACCTACAAGTCTATTGATTTTTATGTGAATCATTTCTTTTGACTGCTTTTCTACCTAGGAAAAGCAGGCCCAGATAGCCAGTTTATACATGCCCCTCTATGGCATGCTTCTGGACAATATGCCAAGGATTTACCTAAAGGACCTGTATCCTTTTACCATCAATACATCGAATCAGGTAAGTTTGCATAATATTCCAAGTGTCTATTTTAATAAAGAATTTGCATTTTTTAAATATTTTTGGCCTTGATAACCATTTTCCCCTGAATGTGAGCAAACTAAAGATTAAACAGAACAGTGCTTCTTGCTAGGTGTTTTGTTTTTTTTTTTTTTGGTGGAGGGGAGAGAGAAGTTGTTTGCTTTTGGTTTTTTATTTATCTATTTTTTATTGTCCTATAACTGCTTTACACTGTTGTGTTACTTTCTGCTGTACAGTGAAGTATATCAGCCATATGCATGCATCTATTCCCTCCCTGTTAGACCTCCCTCCCACCCAGCCCTTCATTTCGCCCTCCCCAGGTCACAGAGCACTGAGCTCAGCTGCCTGTGTTATATATACGCAGCTATCTAGCCATCTGTGTTGCACATGGGAGCAGACATATGGGGCTTTCCATGTGGCTTGGATGGTACTTTCTCAATTCTTTTCACCCTCTCCTTCCCCATCCCTCCTGTGTCCACACATCCATTCTCTACATCTGCATCTCTGTTCCTACCCTGCAAATAGGTTCATCTGTACCATTTTTCTAGGTTCCATATATATGCATTAATATAGGTGTTTTGAGGTGTTTATAGTGTCTAGAAGTTGGGAACTATGTCTGGAATTTTTTTTTTTACCTTGGACCGGTATCAGTTACTGTCTATGTAACCTTCAATAAGCAATTCAACTTTTTCCTCATTTATAAAATGGAGCAGAATACCTCTATCACAGGGTTCTTAGGAGAATTAAATGTGTAATAGAAAACATACATCATAGAGACTGGCACATTGTAAGTATCTAACATCTCGTTCCCAGTTGTGGATGTGACTGGTGATAGAAGCAAGGTCCGGTGCTGTGAAGAGCAATATTGCATACGAACCTGGAATGTTAGGTCCATGAATCAAGGCAAGTTGGAAGTGGTCAAACAGGAGACGGCAAGAGTGAACATAGACATTCTAGGAGTCAGTGAACTAAAATGGACTGGAATGGGTGAATTTAACTCAGATGACCATTATATCTACTACTGTAGGCAGGAATCCCTTAGAAGAAATGGAATAGCCATCATGGTCAACAAAAGAGTCCGAAATGCAGTCCTTGGATGCAATCTTAAAAACGTCAGAATGATTTCTGTTCATTTCCAAGGCAAACCATTCAATATTAACAATAATCCAAGTCTATGCCCCAACCAGTAATGCTGAAGAAGCTGAAGTTGAATGGTTCTATGAAGACCTACAAGACCTTTTAGAACTAACACCCAAAAAAGATGTCCTTTTCATTATAAGGGACTGGAATGCAAAAGTAGGAAGTCAAGAAATACCTGGAGTAACAGGCAAATTTGGCCTTGGAGCACGGAATGAAGCAGGGCAAAGGTTAATAGAGTTTTGCCAAGAGAACGCACTGGTCATAGCAAACACCCTCTTCCAACAACACAAGAGAAGACTCTACACATGGACATCACCAGATGGTCAACACCGAAATCAGATTGATTATCTTCTTTGCAGCCAAAGATGGAGAAGCTGTATACAGTTAGCAAAAACAAGACCAGGAGCTGACTGTGGCTCAGATCATGAACTCCTTATTGCCAAATTCAGACTTAAATTGAAAAAAGTAGGGCAAACCACTAGACCATTCAGATATGACCTAAATCAAATCCCTTATGATTATACAGTGGAAGTAAGAAATAGATTTAAGGGACTAGATCTGATAGATAGGGTGCCTGATGAACTCTGGACGGAGGTTCATGACACTGTACAGGAGACAGGGACCAAGACCATCCCCATGGAAAAGAAATGCAAAAAGCAAAATGGCTGTCTGAGGAGGCCTTACAAATAGCTGTGAAAAGAAGAGAAGTGAAAAGCAAAGGAGAAAAGGACAGATATAAGCATCTGAATGCAGAGTTCCAAAGAATAGCAAGGAGAGATAAGAAAGACTTCCTCAGCGATCAATGCAAAGAATTAGAGGAAAACAACAGAGTAGGAAAAACAAGAGATCTTTTCAAGAAAATTAGAGATATCAAGGGAACATTTCATGCAAAGATGGGCTCGATAAAGGACAGAAATGGTAGGGACCTAACAGAAGCAGAAGATATTAAGAAGAGGTGGCAGGAATACACAGAAGAACTGTACAAAAAAGAGCTTCACGACCAAGATAATCACGATGACCTGATCACTCACCTGGAACCAGACATCTTGGAATGTGAAGTCAAGTGGACCTTAGAGAGCATCACTACGAACAAAGCTAGTGGAGGTAATGGAATTCCAATTGAGCTATTTCAAATCCTGAAAGATGATGCTGTGAAAGTGCTGCACTCAATAAGCCAGCAAATTTGGAAAACTCAGCAGTGGCCACAGGACTGGAAAAGGTCAGTCTTCATTCCAGTCCCAAAGAAAGGCAATGCCAAAGAATGCTCAAACTACCGCACAATTGCACTCATCTCCCACGCTAGTAAAAATTCTCCAACCAGGCTTCAGCAATATGTGAACAGTGAACTTCCAGATGTTCAAGCAGGTTTTAGAAAAGGCAGAGGCACCAGAGATCAAATTGCCAACATCTGCTGGATCATGGAGAAAGCAAGAGAGTTCCAGAAAAGCACCTATTTCTGCTTCATTGACTATGCCAAAGCCTTTGACTATGTGGATCACAATAAACTGTGGAAAATTCTGAAAGAGATGGGAATACCAGACCACCTGACCTGCCTCTTGAGAAACCTGTATGCAGGTCAGGAAGCAACAGTCAGAACTGGACATGGAACAACAGACTGGTTCCAAATAGGAAAAGAAGTAGGTCAAGGTTGTATATTGTCACCCTGCTTATTTAACTTATATGCGGAGTACATCATGAGGAATGCTGGGCTGGAAGAAGCACAAGCTGCAATCAAGATTGCCGGGAGAAATATCAATAACCTCAGATATGCAGATGACACCACCCTTATGGCAGAAAGTGAAGAGGAACTCAAAGGCCTCTTGATGAAAGTGAAAGAGGAGAGTGAAAAGGTTGGCTTGAAGCTCAACATTCAGAAAACTAAGATCGTGGCATCTGGTCCCATCACTTCATGGGAAATAGATGGAAAAACAGTGAAAACAGTGTCAGACTTTATTTTGGGGGGCTCTAAAATCACTGCAGATGCTGATTGCAGCCATGAAATTAAAAGACGCTTACTCCTTGGAAGGAAAGTTATGACCAACCTAGATAGCATATTAAGAAGCAGAGACATTACTTTGCCAACAAAGGTCTGTCTAGTCAAGGCTATGGTTTTTCCCGTGTTCATGTATGGATGTGAGAGTTGGACTGTGAAGAAAGCTGATCCCCGAAGAATTGATGCTTTTGAACTGCGGTGCTGAGAAGACTCTTGAGAATCCCTTGAACTGCAAGTAGATACAACCAGTCCATTCTAAAGGAGATCAATCCTGGGTGTTCGTTGGAAGGACTGATGCTAAAGTTGAAACTCCAATACTTTGGCCACCTCATGCAAAGAGTTGACTCACTGGAAAAGAGTCTGATGCTGGGTTGGATTGGGGGTGGGAGGAGACGGGGACGACAGAGAATGAGCTGGCTGGATGGCATCACCGACTCAATGGACATGAGTTTGAGTGAACTCCGGGAGTTGGTGATGGACAGGGATGCCTGGTGTGCTGTGATTCATGGGGTCGCAAAGAGTCGGACACGACTGAGCGACTGAACTGAACTGAACTGAACATCTCGTTCTTAATAATAATAACATACATTTAAATATCCATGATAATAGTGATAATCTAATCGATGCATTTATGATACCACTTATAGGTGGAATCTAAAAAATACAACAAACTAGTGAATATGACAGAAAAAAGAAGCAGACTCACAGATATAGACAACAAACTAGTGATTAGCAGTAGGAAGAGGGAAGAGTCATAGGAATAGGAGTTAAGAGGTACAAAGGGTTATATATAAAATTATTATTTTATAAGTATAAGGATATATTGTACAACATGGGGAATGTAGCCAGTATTTTATTATAACTGTAAATGGAGTGTAACCTTTAAAACTGTGAATCCCTATGTTCTATACTTATATAATATTGTACATCAATTATAGTTCAATTAAATTTTTTTTTAAATCTGTGAACTTATCAATAACCATCATAGTCATTTAGTCCAGGGGTCCCCAACTTCTGGGATCTAATGCCTGATGATCTGAAGTGGAGCTGATGTAATAATAATAGACATAAAATGCACAATAAATGTAATGTGTTTGAATCATCTCCAAACCATCCTTCCACCAGGGTCTGTGGAAAAACTTTCTTCCACAAAATCTAAAGGTGCCAAAAAGGTTGGGGACCACTGATTTAATCTATATCTGAAAGGGTTTCCACTGAATATTGTTTAAAAATTTTAAAATCACATAAGAAATCAAATTGTGACTAAGATTATGGTTTGACAGTATTCACTTTCACTGCCTACTTTGGCAAAAGATTTTGCAAAAATATAAAAATCAAATCTCATATCATCTAATTGACAATGTAATGAAGAAAACATTTGTAGGTTTATGATGTTGAAATATGTTTATTTCCACTAATCTCTTCTGTGCTTTGAATACAGGGGTCTAGAGATGACCTCAGTACCAACGGAGGATTCCACACCCAGTCAGCTATGAAACATGCCAACTCTGCAGACACATCGTTTTCTAAAGATGTTTTAAATTCTATAGCAGGTACCTCAGACCTTCCAGACAATCGTGTTTAACACTCATCTGTGTTTACATTGTATATCTCTGCTTTTTACCCACTCATTCATTGTACATAATGTATGAGGCAAAGTATTCTGCATTTATATAGCTAAAGAGTCTTGTAACATGTTTCTCTGAATGTCATCCAACAACTTCCTCTTCTACTTAGTGTTCATTTCTACTTGGATTAAGAAGAAATCTATTCAGATGTCATCAAATTGTTTCATTCTGGAAATAATCTTGATGTTTTCATTGCATACAGCCTTTTAAAATATAATAGCCCTTCCACTTCAAAGATTATTTTTAAGAACTATTTTGGAAATGTCATCTTAATTTCTTACAAACTGTCAAAAATTGAAAGCTGCTTCCTCCAAATCATCCTTAAGAACTTTTATTAAACATTTTAAAACAGAGACATTCTTTAAAAAGCTTTGTAAGAAATCAAAGGAGCACACTTTATTTCCAGTTATAATGGTCTAAATGTTCTTAAATCCTTCATACAGGCATGGCTGTTAAAATAATATTTTAAAAGTTGCATATCTTTCATGCCAATCCGACTCTATTGTGTCAGCCTTTCACAATACCTAAACGATCAGCATCTTTTTGGTTCATTTTAGCTTTGTGTGTGTGTGTGTGCCCATGCATCTCATTACTGTCTGTGTGCTATGGCTTGTGTTTACAGCATTTTCATCAATAGCTATTTCTACAGTAACCCATGCTGATTCCAGAGCTTCGTTAGCAAGTCTTGACTCCAACCCAAGTACCACTGAGAAGAGCAGTGAGAAGACTGACAACTGTGAAAAGGTACGACTTCCCTCCCGAACTTACCAAGCGCATTACAAGTCAGCTGTCTCCTCCTCCTCCTCCTCAATCCTTGCTGTTTCTTTCATCCCTAGATCCCAAGACCCTTGTCTCTGATAGGCTCAACTCTTCGATTTGACAAGTTAGATCAAGCAGAAACCAGGAGTCTTCTCATGTGCTTTCTACACATTATGAAAACAATTTCGGAGGGTAAAGAGAGCTCTTTAAAATTAAATTTAAAAAAAAAAAAGGAAAAACCTTTGAATTTCAAGGAGTCTCATGCCACTTGGTGTTTCCTTTCAGAGACTCTGATTGCCTACTGGCAAAGAGCCCCCAGTCCAGAGGTATCTGACTTCTTCAGCATCTTGGAGTAAGTTTTACAGTTGATTTACTTAAGACTTTTTTTCTAGAAACTTCAAATGACTTTAGTATACCATTTTTCATTCTACGTATCATATAGTGAATAATCTATCAATAATAATGCATAAACCATCTAAATAAAACTGTATTTTTCTTTTAATGTACTTGGATGAACACTTTGTATAGATAAAAAGGTATGAATAATTAGAATGTGACTTTTTTTTTCCTTTCTAGTGTCTGTCTTCAAAATTTCAGATATCTAGGGAAACGGAACATAATAAGGTAATCATTTTAAACTCCAAAAGATTAGTCTGATCTTTGAAATGAATCATAGTCTGATCTTTTGTAAAGAATCATATATGTGTGTGTTAGAAATCTTAAAATGCAAATAGGATTTTAAGGTTGACCTCACATTAAGCAAAGCATGTTTGATGATTACACTATACCCATAGTAGATCCAAGAATAGTTAATGTTGTCCAAACAAAAAACACACATTTCTGAAAGGAAACCACATTTCACGTAGCTTTTCAACCAATTTGTCATCATATGAGTGTAAAGAAAATACTTCCAATATACTAAAAAAAAAAAAGGTTAATCTGGAATAACTGTGCTCTCCTCCTTTCCCATAAGAGACAGCAGTGCCCCCCCCCAGCACATTCCCTAAACCCTCAATTTCCCATTTCCAGAAGAAAATGTGGTTTTTTTCATAACATATGAAAGATTTCATTGTCCGGTAATCTCTTTGTCAGTTGCCATTTTTTGTTTATATATCAGTTGCAAACACTGAGTTAAGATTAAAACTTCAGTTTTCCTTGCAGAAAAATTGCTGCTGCATTTAAATTCGTGCAGTCCACCCAGAACAATGGAACTCTCAAAGGATCTAATCCATCCTGCCAGACTTCTGGCCTTTTGTCACAATGGTACTGTCACATTTGCTTGATATTTAAAATTATATTGTGAGTGTACATGGATGTGTATGTGTGTGTGTATGTATTGGGCTTCTCCGGTGGCTCAGTGGTCAAGAATCTGCCTGCAGTGCAGGAGCCGAAGGAGACGCGGGTTCGATCCCTGAGACAATTGCCTGGAGGAAGACATGGCAGCCCACTCCAGTATTCCTGCCTGGAGAATCCCATGGACAGGGGAGCCTGGTGGGCTACAGTCCATGGGGTCACAGAATAGGGCATGACTGAAGCAATGTAGCACACACACATGCATACATATATATAGGGTGTGGATCCACACACTATGTACACACACACATGCATGTATGTGTGTGTATATATATATTTCATACATATGAAATATTCCCTGGTGGCTCAGACGGTAAAGCATCTGCCTGCAATGCCAGAGACCTGGGTTCAGGAAGATCCCCTGGAGAAGGAAATGGCAACCCACTCCAGTACTCTCGCCTGGAAAATTCCATAGACAGAGGAGCCTGGCAGGCTACCATCCATGGGGTCGCAAAGAGTCGGACACGACTGAGCGACTTTATTTACTTACTTATATGTATATTTCAAACCAGACACAGATTTCAAATAACTCTGCATGTTTCTAAGAAGAAACCTTGTAAGTACTTCCATATCTGCCCCACTAACTTGCAAAGACCTAAGAAGCAAGGAGATCCAACCAGTCCATTCTAAAGGAGATCAGTCCTGGGTGTTCATTGGAAGGACTGATGCTAAAGCTGAAACTCCAATACTTTGGCCACCTCATGCGAAGAGTTGACTCACTGGAAAAGAGTCTGATGCTGGGAGGGATTGGGGGTGGGAGGAGACGGGGACGACAGAGAATGAGATGGCTGGATGGCATCACCGACTCGATGGAGATGAGTTTGAGTGAACTCCGGGAGTTGGTGATGGACAGGGAGGCCTGGCGTGCTGTGATTCATGGGGTCACAAAGAGTCGGACACGACTGAGCGACTGAACTGAAGAAGCAAGAATTACGCCTTATTTATGTGACCTACTGTACAATGCCTTATGTTGTTGTGTGTAGTCAGTCATGTCCGACTCTGTGACCCCCAGGAACTGTAGCCTGCCAGCCTCCTCTGTCTGTGGGATTTCCCAGGCAAGAATACTGGAATAGGTTGCCATTTCCTTTTCCGGGGGATCTTCCCAGTCCACAGATTGAACGTGGTCTCTATTGTCTCCTGCACTGGCTGGTGGATTCTTGCATAGGGTCAATGAGTATCTTAATTTCATTAAGCCTGGAAAGATATAATTCTAATCAATGACTATTTTCATGTTTGCTAATCTCTTGGTGACAAAGTAAACTGTGAGGTCATATCTCCCCTTTCCTTTCAGTAATTTTAATAATTTAACCATATTTTTAGAGGTTAATGTAATTTTTTTAAGGTTCAAAGGCAATAAGGAAACATATCTGGCCCCATAAGCTCATGTTAGTTTTTTTAGTCATCAGACTGATTTGACTAGCATAAAAATCCTAGGGTCACCCCTCATAAACTACCCTACAGAAAACGTTAGCCTGAAATGCTGCCTTAAAGCTCCTCTGGGTCTAGTCAATCCAAATTCTTTGCTAAGGTTTTCTCCAGCTTGATTTATTCTTCCCAGGGGTATCATGATAATATACAATATGAAAATGGCTGTATTTTAGAAAGAATTTTAGAAAGTAATATGGAAGTAGTAAATGGCTAATAAATCATAGAATAAATTTTGCCTCTTTATCCATGGGGACCACTTGAGTGTCCCCCTTATGAGAAAGCAAATAAAAAACGTAATGGGCATGTTCTGGCAATTGGTAGTAGGAGAGAGGACCATAAACAATGACTTTAATGACAATCATAACCCAGCTGAGGTCTCTGCAGTTTAGAGGATGTCTGGTAAGTTAGATTTCAGGGTCCTCCCTGAACACCTCCTGATTTGTTCCCCAAAACCATGGCTTTTCCTCCAGGAGTTACAGACAAAAGGAGACTGGAAGTAATTCAGTCCCAAAATTTAAGCCATACAGCCCCAAACCCATTACTTCCTATAGCTGCAGAAATGACCCAGACTCTCTTGGCTACTGAAAACCAAAGTCAGATTTCTTGGGCCCTGATGCACTCCGAGCACTTGATTTAGCCAGAACCAAATAAGCCTTGAGAAGTAAGACAAAGAGAAAATCATTGCTTCTTTTTGAGGCTTGACTCTTCAGTATCTCTTCCTCCAAATACTAAGAAGTAAGAGTCAAAGAGTTGTTTCAGACCAAATTTTACTTTTTTGTATTTTACCCCCTAAAAATAATTGTTACCAATTGAGTTATGTAGTATTGTACTTTGTAAATGTTTATCACTATGCCTTTCTGAGCAACCAATAGTCAATGTAACATCTATGGAATCCCATGATTTCATTAAATAATAATGAATATGATTGTGCACAATTTAATTCTGTATCTATTATTTTGGCAGATGAATTCTTTACTACTAGCGCCACCTGGGAAACCCATTATCCTTTAGTATCTATTATCATTCTGAACCATTTTTTGGCTTAAATAAAATTTCTCCAAAAGTATTTTTAAAGTTTCTGTCATGGTGTCACCCCATAATTAATGGTTTTTCATAAAAAGTCTCTATTCAAAATGTTAAGTGACAAAAGCAAGAGAATTTGAACAAACATTTGGTTTTCCTATCTCTACGACTTTAACCATTTTTCTCATTTCATTTCCAGGATGCACACCACTTCCAGTCACGAAGGACAGAAGCAGCACAGATCACAAACTTTACCAATAATTCGAGGCAAAAATGCACTTTCTAACCCCAAACTCCTCCAGATGTTAGACAATACCATGACCAGTAAGTAACCAGAAACAATAGCAACAAGATGGTTATCGTTTTTCTCTAGACATGTGCAGGAAATAAATTCATTATGTTTCAGAATGTAGGGAATGTTGCTATGCCCCTCAGACCACTGGTTTTCAGGCTTGCTGTAGCCCTGGGATTGTTCCTGAGAGGAGAGAATCAGCAGGGAGTAGTTTTAAAAACGTAGTGTCCTGGGACTTCCCTGTTGGTCCAGTGGTAAAGACTGTGCTCCCAATGCATCGGGCATGGGTTTGAGCCCTCACTGGGGAACCAAGTGACTCTGGCATTGTGAGAGTTATAGTGGCCTCTCTCAACCTGATTATTATCCACTCTTTGGGAAAAGAAAAAAGTTGCCTGTGTCCTAGAAGCAGCAGGCGTGCCATCGTGAATCCAGTGTTGCACACATTCTAGGTGTGAATGAGGTAAAAAATGAGATCCAGTGTTTTCATATCATGTAAGTGTTCTTGATTATGGACACATGACCAAAGTTAGCTATTTGACAGTATTTGCCTTAACCTGTAAATACATTTAGTACCTTTCTGAAGAGGTCATTCGTGCAGATCATCCACTCAGACTCTACATTTGATCTATTAACCTGGAGCATAAAACTTGACCCAGACTAATTATGGAGGAAATATGACTATACTGACAGCTGAACCAATAGAAAAGAAGTGGGAAATAAAGAACAGACTACTCTGATTCTTTAGAAACTCCATACCTGACCAATGAAAAGGGCACACACACTGTCTTCGTTGGTTCAAGCTACTAAAACAGACTGTGTAGCTTAAAAAATATTTATTTCTCCTAGTTCTAGAGGGTAGAAGATCCAAGATCAAGGTGCCAGCAGATTTTATGTCTGGTAGAAACCAACCTTGCAAATGGCTGCCTTCTTGCTGTGTTCTCACATGGTGGAAATAGAGATGATCCCGTTGGTATCTCTTTTTAAAAGGGCATTAATCCCAATCATGAGGGCTCCATTCTCATAACCTAATTACTTCTCAAAGACTCCACCTGCAAATACCATCATATTGTGGATGAGGACTTTGATCTATGATTTTGCTTTTTCATACTGTTCTGACTCAAGGGACATGAGTTTGAGCACATTCCGGGAAATAGTGAAGGGTAGGGAAGTCTGATGTGCCACAGTCCATGGGATTGCCAAGAGTCAGACATGACTTAATGACTCAACAGCAACAACAATATGAATTTTGGGGGGAATACACATATTCAGTCTATCAGTTCAGTTCAGTTCAGTTCAGTCGCTCAGGCGTGTACGACTCTGTGCGACCCCATGAATCACAGCACTCCAGGCCTCCCTGTCCATCACCAACTCCCGGAGTTCACTCAAACTCATGTCTGTCGAGTGGGTGATGCCATCCAACCATCTCATTCTCTGTCATCCCCTTCTCCTCCCGCCCCCAATCCCTCCCAGCATCAGAGTCTTTACCAGTGAGTCAACTCTTCGCATGAGGTAGCCAAAGTATTGGAGTTTCAGCTTTAGCATCAGTCCTTCCAATGAACACCCAGGACTGATCTCCTTTAGAATGGACTAGTTGGATCTCCTTGCAGTCCAAGGGACTCTCAAGAGTCTTCTCCAACACCACAGTTCAAATAGCATCCACTAAAAATTCTGGCTGGTATTCTTGCTTCAGCTGATAAAGAAATTGAATAAATGAAAGCATTTTGATTTACTAAATTACTCATCAAAACACCAGTGAAGATTGTATGTCTATACATAGGTTGTGTATTGTATCTACATTGTACATATTGTATATATGTTGTATATGACTATGTTGTAATAGAAGAAAGATTTTAATAGGTTACAAAGACTTGTCTCAGACCTTTATGCATTTTCTACTTTGGACTTTGTAGGCAACTCTAATGAAATAGACATCGTGCACCACGTGGACACGGAGGCCAACATCGCTACAGAGGTTTGCCTGACTATTCTAGACCTGCTGGCCCTCTTCACTCAGGTCCACCAGGTAAGTGTGACCGCAGCATCTTCTCCAGCATAATAAACTAGAGATGGAAAAGTCACGTGAAGTCAAGAACATGTTTTTAAGACATTTAATGAAACCCATTAATCTTCCATAAATAAACCTGTGAGTAGAAAGTATCTTAAAGATGAGATTCAGAATTCACCAGTTCAGTTCAGTTCAGTTGCTCAGTCATGTCCAACTCTTTGCGACCCCATGAACCACAGCACTCCAGGCCTCCCTGTCCATCACCAACTCCCGGAGTCCACCCAAACCCATGTTCATTGAGTTCATTGATGCCATCCAACCATCTTATCCTCTGTCATCCCCTTCTCCTCCTGCCTTTAATCTTTCCCAGTATCAGGGTCTTTTCCAATGAGTCAGCTATTCACATCAAGTGGCCAAAGCATTGGAGTTTCAGCTTCAACATTAATCCTTCCAATGAATACCCAGGACTGATCTCCTTAAGGATGAACTGGTTGGATCTCCCTGCGGTCCAAGGGACTCTCAAGAGTCTTCTCCAACACCACAGATCAAAAGCATCAATTCTTCGGCGCTCAGCTTTCTTTATAGTCTAACTCTCACATCCATACATGACCACTAGAAAAACCATAGACTTGACTAGACAGACCTTTGTTGACAAAGTAATGTCTCTACTTTTTAATATGCTGTCTAGGTTGGTCATAACTTTCCCTCCAAAGAGTAAGCGTCATTTAATTTCATGGCTACAATCAGCATCTGCAGTGATTTTGGAGCCCAGAAAAATAAAGTCAGCCACTGTTTTCATTGTTTCCCCATCTATTTCCCATGAAGTGATGGGACCAGATGCCATGATCTTAGTTTTCTGAATGTTGAGTTTTAAGCCAACTTTTCACTCTCCTCTTTCTCTTTCATCAAGAGGCTCTTTAGTTCTTTCTCACTTTCTGCCATAAGGGTGGTGTCATCTGCATATCTGAGGTTATTGATATTTCTTCCAGCAATCTTGATTCCAGCTTGTGCTTCCTCCAGCCCAGGATTTCTCATGATGTACTCTGCACATAAGTTAAAAAAGCAGTGTGACAATATATAGCCTTGATGTAATCCTTTTTCTGTTTGGAACCAGTCTGTTGTTCCATGTCCAGTTCTAACTTCCTGACCTGTATATAGGTTTCTCAAGAGGCAGGTCAGGTGGTCTGGTATTCCCATCTCTTTCAGAATTTTCCACAATTTATTGTGATCTTGACCTGTATACAGGTTTCTCAAGAGGCAGGTCAAGTGGTCTGGTATTCCCATCTCTTTCAGAATTTTTCACAGTTTATTGTGATCCACACAGTCAAAGGCTTTGGCATACTCAATAAAGCAGAAATAGATGTTTTTCTGGAACTCTCTTGCTTTTTGAATGATCCAGCGGATGTTGGCAATTTGATCTCTGGTTCCTCTGCCTTTTCTAAAACCAGCTTGAACATCTGGAAGTTCACGATTCACATATTGCTAAAGCCTGGCTTGGAGAATTTTCAGCATGACTTTACTGGTGTGTGAAGTGAAGTGAAGTCTCAGTCGTGTCCGACTCTGCAACCCCATGGACTGTAGCCTACCAGGCTCTTCCGTCCATGGGATTCTCCAGGAAAGAATACTGGAGTGGGTTGCCATTTCCATCTCCAGGGGATCTTCCCAACCCAGGGATTGAACCCAGGTCTCCAGCATTGCAGGCAGATGCTTTAACCTCTGAGCCACCAGGGAAGCCCACTAGTGTGTGAGATGAGTGCAACTGTGCAGTAGTTTGAGCATTCTTTGGCATTGCCTTTCTTTGGGATTGGAACGAAAACTGACCTTTTCCAGTCCTGTGGCCACTGCTGAGTTTTCCAAATTTGCTGGCATATTGAGTGCAGCACTTTCACAGCATCATGTTTCAGGATTTGAAATAACTCAACTGGAATTCCATTGCCTCCACTAGCTTTGTTCATAGTGATGCTTCAGAATTCATCAGAAGTTGGCAAATGCACAGCTGATATACACACAGACATTTCATTATTTTCCAATAATAGACACTCTTTCTTCCTTGTTTCTTTTGTTTTATGTCAGTCAAGCTGGGCTCAGTGAGAATGTGACCCTACATTTTCAGTATCAGAGGGAGAGACAAATGATTCAACTAGATACAACAGATAAACAGACTCAACAGCTAGAGAAAACCGAGTGATAATGTTGAGCATCTTTTTGAGTGCTTACTTACCATCTGTAGATCTTTGGTGAAATGATACCACTACCAGCTCTGAGAATGGCTACAGTTAAAAAGTTTTGGCAAGGATACAGAGAAACTGGAATTCTCATTCACTGGTGGTGGAAATGCAAAATGGTACAAACACCTTGAAAAACAATATGCTGAAATAAAAAATAAAACAGAATCTATCATGTGAACAGCCATTCCAATACCAAGGATTTACACAGGAAAAATAAGTGTTTGCTCACACAAAGCTTTATACATGAATATTCATAGAAGCTTTGTTTTTGATAATTAAACACTGAAAACAACCCAAGTGAATGGATTTTCTAAAACAGTGATATAGCCATACAGTAGGATACTGCTCAGTTATGCTCAGTGAAAGAAGCCAAACAGAGCACATTCTGTATAATTCCTTCTAAATAAAATTTTATAAAATATGAACTATAGAATTTGTATGTCAGTTACACCTCAATGAAGTTATTAAAAACTTTAGCTCAACCTAATGAGCTTTTCTGAACTGAACTGAATGAGCTTTTGAATGTTAAGGGTTTAATTAGAAAAAGTTGAGTTGGTAGAATAAAGACTACACCAAACAGAATAATTGAACCAAGAAAGTCCTACTTTCAAGTAAAAAGTCAGCATGATGGTAGAAAAGTCAAAATCCGTATTTTAATTCTTTATTGCTCAATGGAAATGTTAGTCAAATCCCATACATCTTACAGACTCATCAGTGCCTTCCAGGACCTGCCTGTCTATGACCTCTTCATCTTCTACCTCCCTGACTCCACCCCCACTCACCATGCTTAGGCTACACAGCAATTTTTTTCTCCACCTTGAACTCCTTTTCAACTCAAGTCCCTGGTACCAATTTTTTTCCTTACTCGGACAGTCCTCTCAGATCTGGCCAGGGCTGACTTTTTCAGCTCACATGTCAATTCATCCATTAGAGGAATTTTAACCATCCTACATAAAGTAATCCTAGCCCCCCCACCCAAAGCATTTACTTTCCTTCATATTATCCTTCTACTCTGTTTTGTTATTTGGTCGCTTTTTTCAGCCACTGCTGTATATACGTTTCACTGGGAACAAGAATAAGACCTTCTTATTTTGCAGTTCATTTCCAGCATCCAAAATTGTGCCTATCACATAGCAGATTGTTGTTGTTGAGTTGCTAAGTTATGTCCAACTCTTTGCAACCCCATGGACTACAGCACACCAAGCCTCCCTGTACCTCACTATCTCCCAAAGTTGGCCCAAGTTCATGTCCATTGAGTTGGTGATTCTATCTAACCATCTCATAGCCGGTCCAGAGAAAATATTTTTTGAAAGAATACAGGTTTCCTTTTACTCATCCTAAATAAGTGCTGTGTTGAATTTCCAGAGACAACTCCAACAATCTGAATGTCAGAATTCAATGATGAAAAGGGTCTTTGACACCTACATGCTCTTTTTCCAAGTCAACCAATCAGCTACCGCACTGAAGCACGTGTTTGCCTCCTTGCGGCTGTTTGTGTGCAAGGTAAGAGTCCGGGTTCCATGGAGAGCTCAGTGAAGTGTTTATTACTGACACTGAAGGTGTTAGTCACTCAGTGTGTCCGACTCTTTGTGACCCCATGGACTGCAGCCGGCCAGGCTCCTCTGTCCATGAAATTCTTCAGGCAAGAATATTGTAGTGGGTTGCCATGCCCTTCTCTGAGGGATCCTCCCGATCCAGGGATTGAACCCAGGTCTTCTGCATTGCATGCAGATTCTTTACCGTCTGAGCCACCAGGGATGCCCGTTACTGAAAATAAACAAGCATTAATCCTTACATCTCTCAGTAGGGTGGAAAGAAGGTTTGTTTGATTCTATGTTGATTTATTTGTTTTTATTAGACTGTTTGATTCATGGTCTCAGGATAAGTTCACAGCCTTGACAGCCTATCTGCTGGATATCAAAAGAGGATAAAATTGGCATTTGGCTACCAATTCTTTGGGTTCTCAGTGTTTGTGGCAGAGAGTTAAGTAAAATGTACACCATCAAATGTGATGTTAAATTGTTCCACTTCAGAAGAGTCCCCTTTGACGACCTATGGCTTTACAATGTTGAGTGAATAGAAACTATCTCAAAGTTCTCATTCTGTTGCTTTGAGTAATCATCCATTATTGATGCAAAGGATACTTACGGCATGTTATTTAGTCATGTCCGACTCTTTTGTGACCCCATGGACTGTACCCTGCCAGGCTCCTTGGTCATAGGATTTCCCAGGCAAGAATTCCCAGGAACTATGTTGCCATTTCCTCCTCCAGGGGATCTTCCTGACCCAGAGATCGAACCTGCATCTTCTGCATTGGCAGGTGGATTCTTTACCACTGAGCTACTGTGAAAGGCCAAATACTAGCGTAGACTTTGGTAAATAAAATTATATCCTCTTCCACCTACAAATGGTAGAAAAAGTTTAGGTTTAAAAAAAAAAAGGATTTTGTTCTAAGGAATTTTCAAATATGAGAATGAACAGAGCGAAATGAAGAAATTTGCTCATTTCACCAGCACTTCTGTCTCCATAGTTTCCTTCAGCGTTTTTCCAAGGGCCTGCTGACCTGTGCGGATCATTCTGCTATGAAGTCCTAAAATGCTGTAACCACAGGTCACGGTCAACTCAGATGGAAGCATCAGCACTTCTATACTTCTTTATGAGGAAGAATTTTGAATTTAACAAGCAGAAGTCAATTGTACGGTCACACTTACAAGTAAGTGCTGCCAGTTTTCATTAATGTTGTTAAAACCACTCATCTCTTTCAGCATTGATACAAGCTTCCTGTTTCCAGGGCAACCAGATCCCCATTCCTTCATCAGATTCCTCTTTAAGGATGCTCATCACACTCAATTCTGATTCACAGAAAGAGGGCAGCTGGACAGAAATGAGCAAAGTCCATAATTCCACTTGTACTTTTCCTTTTTTCTGCCAGGGAATAAATAGACTCATATGGAACAGAGGTCCCCAACCCCAGTTTTGTCGATGGCCTGTTAGGAAATGGGCCACAAAGCAGGAATTGAGGGGAAAGCAAGCGAGTGAAGCTACATCTGTATTTACAATCACTCCCCATCGCTCCCCTTACTACCTGAGCTCAGGAAAACAAGCTCAGGGCCCTCACTGATTCTGCATTATGGTGAGCTGTATAGCTCCTTCATTATGTATCACAATGTAATAATAATAGAAATAAAGTGCACAGTAGATGTTGTGTGCTTGAATCATCCCAAAACCATCCCCCCTGCCCCTGTCTTCCACAAAACTGGTCCCTGGGGCTGAAAAGGTTTCGGACCACTGATAATAGAATACACAACTTGAGAAACCATGACTATTTCTAGGATGCGAAATTCCCCCAGATTCTGAGCACATTCGTTGCGCCTACAGGGATAAATTTATGATACATCCACCCAACTCAATGGGTTTCTTTACACCTACTATTTTGGAGTTACTTACCTTTGAGGTTCCATTTTTCTTTTCTCTTTCAGCTCATCAAGGCCGTAAGCCAGTTAATAGCTGATGCTGGGATTGGAGGCTCTCGTTTTCAGCATTCCCTTGCTATTACCAATAATTTTGCTAATGGAGACAAGCAAATGAAAGTAAGAAATGCATTGTGAACTTCTTTTAAGGAATTGAGAATAAACTAAGCTGTTGGATTCTTTTTATGAGATGTCAAAGTCACAGAAAACACAAATTCTGCATTTTGTTTATTGACACTTTGAGTCCTGACATTGAGTTTGCTTCCACTTTGAGCATGTAATCTGTTAAGTGATATTACCAAGGTATGGGGCAGAATGATATGGAACAATAAAACTAACCACATAAAGCACAGTGATTCTCTCATAATCCTATTCTTGGTCAAATTCTTTTTATTTTTCTTTTAGAACTTTGTGGGGACATCTCCTTCAATCATTATACTGAAAAGTCCAGGGGTAGAGCCTAGTGACAGGCATGAGTGAACCCAGGGATTAAAATAATGTTTTCAGATCTCTTTCCCCTGCCACCTCTATTTTTTTGCCTCTCTGTCTCTCAGTTCAATTTTCTTCTTCGTTTACTTCATTTACAGGTAGGCTGTCCCCATGAGCTTACTCTCTCAGAAATTCTGAGGACACTGGTAGTATCTATGAGTGGGAAATTAAGGTCCCTAGACTGAGTCTCTTTGATCCAACCTTGTATCATATGCCCAGTCCCTAAACCAATCACTGTGACCTGGAGTATCAAAGAATACGACTGATTGGCCAGGCCAGTATCATGTCCAGCCCTGGTGCCTGGGAAGGAAGTGGTGTTATTGTTCAGTTACTAAGTTGTGTCTGACCCTTTGCATGGACTGCAGCACACCTCTGTCCTCCTCTATCTCCCAGAGTTTGCTCAAATTCATGTCCATTGAGTCAGTGATGCTATCTAACCATCTCATCCTCTGCTGTCCTCTTCTGCTTTTGCCTTCAATCTTTCCCAACATCAGGGTCTTTTCCAGTGAGTCGGCACTTCTCATCAGGTGACCAAAGTATTGGAGCTTTAGCTTCAGCATCAGTCCTTCCAATGAATATTCAGGGTTGATTTCCTTTAGGATGGACTGGTTAGATCTCCTTACAGTCCAAGGGAAGGAAGCAGACACATGCAAATCACGTGAACCAGAGCCAGAGAGGATGCCAGACGATGTCAAAGGACAGCCAGGATGCTCTCACTAGATAGGCTAGAAGACAAAATGGACTCTACTGTGACTCACCTTCAAATATGCACAACCGCAATCACAATACATAGAATGTATCCGCAGAGAACATACCTATTTGTGAACAGTATATAGAATGCACCAGACCATGATGCCAGGCCACAGCTAAAAGCATAACTTGAAGTGAGTTAACTTGTGAAATCCAAACAGATAATGACCCAGGCTCTCTGTTTTCCAAAGAACAGCAATTTCCCAGCAGAGGTGAAAGACCTGACTAAACGAATAAGGACTGTTTTGATGGCCACAGCTCAGATGAAGGAGCACGAGAAGGATCCAGAGATGCTGGTGGATCTCCAGTACAGCCTGGCAAACTCCTACGCCAGCACCCCTGAGCTGCGGAGGACTTGGCTAGAAAGCATGGCCAAGATTCATGCCAGAAATGGAGACTTATCTGAGGTGATCAGCAGACTCGGTCCTTCTCTGTCAGCATAGTCCTCTCAATCAGGACCACTGGATTGTCATTTACATCAGGAATATAAAACATTGCCCTATTCCCCCACTAATGTCAACATGACCTGATTTTGTTGGCTTGACCAAAACGTTCATTCGGGTTTCTAAGAGTAAATGGAAGACCCCAAATGAACTTTTTGGCCAACCCAATATGTTATGTGCACTACACTTGCATGTAAGATTCAAGGATACCTGACTCCACATAAATGATATCAAATAAAAGCCAGAGTCTAGGGGGACCAGCTGCAGTTGTAGTTTGTGCAGTGGAGACCAAATGCTAAAGCCTGAGGCTTGGGAGCATGATTGTAAGGGTATCTGGAAATTAAAAGTTATATAAGTTACTGTTGTGTGTGTTAAAACTTCTTCCCTGGAATTAGAGTGAAATGGGGAAACTTACCATCATGGTGAGTAAAGGCAGTTTCGAGTAATCTGTCCTCATGTGCATCTCATCGAACTAGCAATAGAATGGTTCACAGTTCTAAGGGCCACATTGATGAGAGGCAGTTATAAATCAATAGCTAACTTTTCTATGTCTGTTTAAACACTGGTGGATTTATGGGCAACAACTCACAGCTTCCATGTGGGGCAGTTTCAGACACTCAGTGAGGAAGTTCTGCTTCGTTCCCAAAATTTTACCCACTTTGGGAAGAGATGAGTTTGTCCAGGAAAACTGTAATTCTTCTAAATGCAGGTGAAGGGCTCTGGAATGGATGTAGATCTGAGCAGAAGCCTCACTGGATAGTGGTTTGGTGAGGACAAAAATGAGCAACTCCAATTCCCTTGGACCACCCTGAATGTGGAGAAGTTCTCCACAAAACTTCGAAAGGAAATGTTGAAGTCATTTGTATTCTTCAGCCAGTCAGCATCTAGTGTGTGTTCATCAATGTTCTAGGGCTTTGCAAGAGAGTTTAAAGAGCAATAAAATGTCACTCAAATAATCTGGTTGAAGAAAGCATACTTGATACATTAGGTCACACTATTTCATCAACTGCCACCTCTTGAGGCTACCATTTAAAGATGACAGAAATTCTAAGCAGGGGCCATGGCTGGAGGTTAAAAAAAAAGAAGACAGCTTATTTTCACTTCCAATTTTATCCAGATGCTATTTAGAGAAAGGGGAGAAACATAGATATTAATGCAGGAAGATAATTCTATAGAAAAATTCTTCAAGTCAGCTCATTTACCCACCTGGAAACTAAATTAAGAAAAGCAAACCAAAAAAAAAAACCCAAATATGCTTTTTATTCTTGAGGGTGTACTTTTTGGAGATCTAATTGATTCTTATTTTCTGTTCTACCATGAAAAGGATTTCTCTGCATATTCTGATTTGGAATACAGACTCCCCTTGGAGGATTAGTCTGAATTAGACTGATGGTAAAATCTTTAGTATGAGATAGATGGTAAAATCTTCCTCTCACACTATTTGCTTTTCTCTTACAGGCAGCCATGTGTTACATCCATATAGCTGCTCTCATCGCAGAATACCTGAAAAGAAGGGGTAAGACGACCATGTGTGGGGAGAAATCACCATGTCAAAACCTGATAAATAATGCGTACAATGTATTTATTATGTATTTTAAATTTGATCAATCTCAGTGTTTCAGCAGTGTTAATTTTCACAGATGTTTCTAATGATGCTGTACTTTTTAAGTTTTACCTTTCTCTTCATGCCATCATCATGTTTATTTTATGCACAACCAGGCTAACTGGTCCACTTCTTAGTTCCAAATGAGAAGACTTCACTGGTTAACGAGTCATAGTTTCATAAGCTTGAATTAACATAAACTTGTAACAATGTCCTAACTTCGTCTTGCACTGCCATAGGTTACTGGAAAATGGAAAAGATTTGCGTACCATCCCTGCTCCCGGAGGATGTCCACCCTTGTGATAGCAACCCATTACTAACAACTCCCAGTGGAGGAAGTGAGTGATTTAACTGGGCTCCTTTACCCCCAGGGCACGGTGTGGAGGAAACCAAGTCCTGATTGAGTTTCACTCCAGTGAAACTTTTAAACATCTTCCCGAAAGCAAAGACTGTCTCGGACCTACATAACTTACTCTGCCGAAACCCAAAGTTCTTACCATTCAGAAATTCCATCATCAAACTTTATGAAGTTTAGGGACCTCAAGAGTTCTCAGCAAACAGAAGTGCATCTTATATAATATTATGGCCATGTTTTGTTACCAGTTTGCATGCTAGACTGTCTTTGGGATTCTATTGTGAAATGGATGAATTGTTTAAAATTGCAAGAGAAATCCATTTTACTGTTGAAATGTCATATAGCTATTTATTCAAAATAAGGAGTGCAGAAAAGTGACATATAAATATAGTGTATATACAGGACCGTGGGCTTCCCAGGTGACTCTGTGGTAAAGAATCCACCTGCCAATGCAGGAGACGCAGGTTTGAATCTTGAGTTGGGAAGATCCCCTGAAGTAGGAAGTAGCAACCCACTCCAGTATTCTTGTCTGGAAAATTCAATGGACAGAGGAACCTAGCAGGCTACAGTTGCATGGGGCCACAAAGAATCGGACACAACTGAGCAACTGAGCATGAACACACACATATCAGGACTATACCTATAATCTACATGTTTCAGTTTCTTTAAGTATACATTGATTCTGACAATTTATAACATATAGTGATTTACAGTATAATCTTCCTTTAATTAAAAATATTCCATCTTTAATATCTGATAAACATTTTGTAATAATAACCAAAGAATTATTCTTTGTTAAAAAAAAAACAATGTATGTATCCTTGTAAAATTTTGTTCAAACCCAGTTTATGAACTTCAGTCTATTTCATAATACTCTCTTAACTTTCAAAATGAAATGGAAAACTCAGTGTATGAACAAGAGAAACAAATATTTAAATGTTTAGATTAAAATATCTAAACAAAAGGGAAATGGACTTTGGTTATAATATTTTGGAAACATAATTGGTCCCTTATTCTTTTAAATGCATATATATCTCCCAAAGAGTTTCAGTGGATTTTGCAAATAAGATATTTGAACCGAATGACCAAAGTGAATTCTGAAACAGTAAGCTCATTCGTTTGAGGGCCTTGAAGAAGGCACCAGACTTGGCCTCATGACTCATGTCCACGATAAAATTCAAAGGTCTTGCTCAGTTTCACGCTTTCTATTTATACAGGCAAGTCATCAAAACCACCCTTGTTTCATTTAACATACCCTTCCTCCTCATCTTTTTTTTTCATAATCAGATACCATACAGTTCCATAAAAACTATTTTGAGAAACCTGATAAAACTAGGTGTCAGTTTGAGAAGTTGTGGGAACTTGTAGACCAATGGTGACATTGGAATAATATATCAATAAATGAGAAAAGTATATACAATTGACCTTTGGACAATGAGAAGGTTGGGAATAACCCCTGGGAATAACTTTATTGCTGGCCCTGCATATCCACATCCATGGATTCGACCAACCACAGACAGTGCAGTGCTGCAGTATGTACTTACAGAAAAACATCTGCATTTAAGTGGACCCATACAGTTCAAATCTGTGTTGTTTAGGGTCAACTGTATTTGTTTTATAAGCTTTAAATAATGAAGATGATTATTTATGATGCATTAGCATATATTTGTATTCATTGCCATATATCTGAAGCTCATTGGCATATATTTGAAGTCCTCGATGTGTTTCTATGTTGTGATGTTCTAAGTCAGAGAAGTAAACGGTCCCTTCACTACAGTGCACACATGATAAGAAGACAGCTGACCCTCTGTATGAGGGAATTCCAGATCTGCAGATTCAACCAACCGCTCCACCAGTGAGAATCCACAGATGCAGAGGGCTCATCATACTGTGTCGTTTAAAACAAAGGACTTGAGCATTTGTGAAAAGAAAGTGTTAGTCCCTCAGTCATGTCCAAATCTTTACTAGGCTCCTCTGTCCATGGAATTCTCCAGGCAAGAATACTGGAGTGGGTAGCCATTCCCTTCTCCAGGGGATCTTCCCAACCCAGGGATCAAACCCAGGTCTCCTGCATTGCAGGCAGATTCTTTACCGTTTGAGCCATAGGGGAAGCCCAACATTTATTTGGTGGTGTTGCGTCTTAGTTGTGGTATGTGTGATGTTTAGTTGCAGCATGCAAACTTTTAGTTGTGGCCAGTGGGATCTAGTTCCCTGACCAAGGACTGAACCCAGGCCCCTTGCATTGAGAGTGCAGAGTCTTAACCACTGGACCACCTGCATTTGTAGAGTTTGATATCTGCTAGGGGTCCTGGAATCAATTCTCTGTGGATATTGAGGAGCAACTATAGAGGTGAATTTAGGTGACTCCAGAAAATACAGCTTCTTCAGTTGTACTAACAACCATCATCATCCAGGAGGTAGTATGTCATGACTTTTCCTGCTCTATTCAATCCTCATATATTTTAATATGTTTAATTACCAAAGAAAAATGCTAATAAAAAGTTGGAAAGTAGAATTTTTAATACAAAGATTCAATTGCAATAATTACTATCATTATCATTTCTAGCATGTTTTGGGGTGATAATTTAGTCACATAGCCAATGATCTGATTATTAAAAAATGAAAATATCTGCAAAAGTATTAATTATAACTTAAAATACACTTGCTCCAAGGTAGGCAACTGCCCTAAGTTCTGTGCTGTGGCAATATCTCAATTACTTGCCAATAAGGAGTCTATGAGTTAGGTGCCATTATCACTGCCTATTTACTGGTGATAGGACCTAAAGAAGTTAGGCAATCTGCCCCAGGTTGGCTTGTGATAGGGCCACGTTCACGGGCTGGTCTGCCACTCCAGACTGTGCTCTTAACCTCTCATATTCCCTTAAGGTTCTGATCCAACCCCTGTCTGGGCACATTGCTCATTATCAACTGTTATCATATGATCTGCAGAGCTCCAGCTTTCTTAGTCCTGGTGCCCATGATGCTAAGAAATCTTGAGAAGTTTTCTAAATAATGCAAAAGAGTGAAAGTTAGTGAGTACTGTGTATTGTCTTCAGAAGGCAGTGATGATACCTGATGTTTTCTCAAATACTAATGCTTTGAATCCTTTCCGCATCCTTGAGATTGGGTATTAATGTCTCCAATTTAACAAACAAGGGATACAGACTCCAGAAAGCTAATTAAACCAGAACATTGAAGTACATCAATCCACAAGCCTGTGTTCTGCCCGTAATCCCATAATATCTCCTTAGAGAAAGCAGGTCAGCTGAGCACAATACAAAAATTATTAGAAAGGGAAAGCTGGTTGCCTGGCAGAGTATTTATCAACAGTCATAATCTAACCATCTCATTGATTGTGTGAGTGTTACAACCACTACATGTAACATCATGAACAAAGCCACTGTCTAATCCAGGCAGGATTTGGCTCAAATAATAATGTTTCATTTTCCTTTGTCCTCTTAAGGCATGTTCTCTATGGGCTGGCCAGCTTTTCTGAGCATTACACCAAATATTAAAGAAGAAGGGGCGATGAAAGAAGATTCGGGCATGCAAGACACACCATACAATGAGGTTAGATGAAAATTATCAAATATATTTTAACTGAATAAGAAGATACATTGCATTGAAACATTAAACTAAGTAGGGAGAAGATCTCATTCCAGAATCAAAGTTACCCTATAACATGACTTAGGCAAAATAAAATGCAGGCTAAAATTAAACTAGATTAATAGATATCAGATTCCACTGATAAAGTGTAATGTTCAATGAAAATTTAAACTAACTTTTAATTCTCTAGGATGAACCCAAATATATACAATCAGCTCTTCTACAAAATATAAAAGCTCTGGTCTTTTGGTAAATATGGTAAGGGATGCTAAAATTTTTTGAGCTGGTCACAACTTTTTTAATGCATTGGAAATTTTATTAACAAATATACTTGAACAGAAAGTCTCACTAGTTTCTGCAGAAAACTTAATGGTATGCAGACTACAGTTATTTTTCAAAAGAAGCTTTCTACCAGGAGTTATAGCAACAATTCAAGTGAAAAAAATAGAACTCTCTTCCTCAAGTAAATAAAATATTTCAAAAACTAATTTTTATTCACAATATTACATAGGTTTAAAAAAGGATTCAGAAAACAAATCTTAGGGGAGATGTTAAAGAAATCTTACATAAGGCTGTACATTAATTTAATGTACATTGCAAATAGTAAAAATAAATACACATTTGCATTAACTGTTTCAAACTGTTTAAAACCTTTTCTGAAAAGACACTGAAAACATTTCAACAGTATTATCCACTTGCTTTAGAAAGTATATAATTTGGTTCAGTTGTTCAAAACATTTATTAAGCTCTTAGTATATGTGAGACATTGAGACAAAGATAAATAAGGCAAATTTATTTGGGGAGACAAAGATAATAAGGCATAATCCCAGCTCTCAAAGAGTTTAGAATCTCGTGAAAGACAAACATCCTTCAGGGTGGGGGTAACCAGTCTAAGTAACTAAATCTAGGCATCATCTACAGCTGCAGTTAAAAAGGGAATAATATTTTACGTGATAATAATTATAATGCAAATGATGGAACATAAATAAAAGATCTGCAGACTTTTGCACTGGGTCTTGACATTTGCTAGGACTTAAAAGGTGTCAAATGAGAAACTAAGGTTCTCAAAGGAGCAGAAGCAACATCACAGGCAAAAGTGTGGAAATTACAGAGCATCCTAGGAATGGTGTAGTACCATCTTGTATAGCCAAAGTGCCAAGTTCATGCCAAAGTGCTGAAAGAGAGGGCCACTGAAAGGGAGGTTGGTACCTGATTCTGGAGCTCCTTCATTGTCATGCTAGAGAGTTTAGGCAGCAGTTCATAGGAAATGGAAAGGTTTGGGACAGTGGCAAGCTCATGATCAGGTTGATGTCTTTGGAAGAAAGATTACTAGAGAGCTACACACAGGACCAGTAGGACCGAACTAGAGATGGAAAACAGTTTAGCTTGCAAACTATTTCATGGTGTCTCAGAGTGAAGAAACAGGAGTTTGATCTAAGCCTGTGACTGTGGGATTGGAAAAAAAAAACTGACAGATCTGAATACTTTTCATAGATTTAAATGAGCAAGTTTGAGGGACTAATAAGGTTATGGAAAGAGAAGAATCCTAGAAGACATCACTATACCTCCCGGGATGGATGTAACTGCCAGTCACAAAGATGAGGGAAGCAGAAATCCCACTATGAAAAAGATTGACAGTGCAATAGTTTTCAAAGCAAGTTTCAGGGATGAGACACAGTCTTCATTGTGTAAAATCTCATTTTCATTTGGGGAATTGCAGAATATCCTGGTGGAGCAGCTGTACATGTGTGTGGAGTTTCTTTGGAAGTCTGAGAGATATGAGCTCATCGCTGATGTCAACAAACCAATCATTGCAGTCTTTGAGAAGCAGAGAGACTTCAAAGTAGGTGTTCTAAACCCAGGAGTTAGTTAAATATCCTTCATTACACCAGAGAATTACTTACGATTTTCTATTTTTTATGTTGGCATCATCTTCATGAAACCCTTTGTTTCTGTTTTCAGAAATTATCTGATCTTTACTACGATATTCATCGGTCATATCTGAAAGTTGCAGAGGTGGTGAATTCAGAGAAGCGACTCTTCGGTCGCTACTATCGTGTGGCATTTTATGGGCAGGTAAGTTTCCTCCTAATATGAGCTTTGATGTTGAGTAGTTGATTGCTGTCTTTCATTCTTAACAAGACATCTAACTATATGAGCCAAAGGACTCAGGGGGTGGGGTGAGGGTAGGAATATGTTTGGGTATATTTGAGTGTTTCTTGAGGTGTGAGGGTCTATGTGTTTGGCCAGAGAAATGTACTAAATTGAAAAATAAATGAGTAGAGCCCTCCTTGGGTCCTAATACAGATTGAGTTAAAATAGTAATTTTGAATTTCTTGAAGAAAAAGGTCACTTCTTCTTCAGCACCCTCCTCCAGTTCTCCCCAAAATGTCTAAATACAGGTTTGCATCATATTTGAAAGTGAAATTTAATTGAATATTTTTAAACAATGCCACCCATAGCATTCCAGTAAATAAAAGGTTCCTAGGGGCTCTACCATATTAAAGCCATGAACCTTTGACTTTAAAATCATTCATTTCCTTTTCTCCTATTTTCAAACCATCACTGCTTCTCTGCAGAAAGTAATTTGCTTGTTTTATTTCTTATACTATAGGTCAATATCATTTCAAAGTGATTTTTCTCAGCTTACTGCATAAATAATGAACAAGATAGAAAATATTAGCTAGCCATAGCATTGGCCTAAAAATAAAATGAACTTATCTTATATATTAATTATGAATGTTTCTGAGAGTGCTTTAAGTGGGTTAAACCCAGGGACCATCCTGTTTCTTTCCTGGAGGGCTTATAACCCTAATGTATTTCAGCATACATATTTCAGACTATTACTTCCATGGAGAATCATTCCATCCTATTATTTTCACAGTTGGAATGACTCTCAGCCCCTCTGTCTTCCATTTTTTTCTCCCTTCATGTAAAGCACAGTTTCGCATGGCTTCTTGTCCTCCTCAGACTCTTTTAAGGCTGCAGACAAAGGCATCAAATTCAGCATGATCATTCTAGATCATTTACCACTGAAGTCTTTTGGAAGATAGACATTGTCCTGTAATCACCAAAGGCAGTTTAAAAACTAACTTCTGAATTAATCAAGATAGCTGTTGTCTCCCTGGAAAGAAAAGTATAGCCACTTACCATAAACAAATTAATCCAACATAAATTTCCCCCACTGCACAGGAGCATCAGGACTGTGGATACAGTCTACAGAAAGAAGCTAAGTTTACACATTTCTGAATTCCCAGGACAAGAATCTGAACTATCTGAAGTCAGAGTGTGTATTGGGAAAGAAACACGTGGGAATCTGCAGGAGAGGAGGAGACAGAAAAGGACATGATCTTTCAAACCAGCAGTAAACAAAAAACAAATAACTCTTGACCTTAGTGAAACCTTCACAAGAAAAATGGCAGAAAACCCCATCAGGAAGGGAATGTGGGAGCTGAGGGATTGTAGGAGAAAGACAAGGGCTTTCCAGGAATGGCCACAAACTAACTGAGCAGTACAGAAGTGACAGACAAGATGTGAGTTCAGCAAACCTAGATTTGAGTCAACAACTGTTCAGACAATCTTTCCAAAGAAAAAGTAATGAACGGCCATTAGTATCCTCTGGTCACGGAGACCACAGTGCCTACCTGATGGTTTCTCCAACCAACGTCTAAGATGCTGGTTACTAGACAGGTGGAAACAAAACAATTATGCTCCTTTCCGATGAGATTTTAATGCAGATGTTTACTTTTTTCTTCTTTTGGTCTTGATTGTTCCAGGCTGTGGTAAGTTCTCTCTCTCTCCATTTGCATGTCCTAATAAGCCTCACACTTCCCTCCGTATGGTTTTACTGAACCTTAACTTTTTTGTGCAAATGAACGTTCAGTACCAAGGTAAGATAATCCCACTTCCATTCATTTTGGAGTCATCCTGCATTTCTGGAACTAAATTGTGTTTATTCCAGTTATCTGAATTACAAAAATGTATATTTTGCTTTTCATATCTAATATCTTTCAGCACAGAGGTCGGTGTAGTATGAAATACATACACACACATATGCACACAGAGAAACATGGGCACCACATGTTTGAAATACATGGATAGTAGACTAACTGTTGAGCTTGCCTGCTTAGTTCAGGCCACCAGAGTTGCAGATGATTAAGAAGAAAGCAGTGGGCAGAATTTCAAAAGCTGTAGTGATGGCCATTGGTGGGTATTTTCTGGGGTCCTGAAAGGACTATGCCTTTTCCAAATAAAATGAGTATTGTGGAGAAATAGGACTCTCTTTAGTAGTGTGCTCTGAGCATTCTTAAAGGTAGTGATATTAATTCCCAGTACAAGTGACTAAACAGTAAACTACAGTAAATCAGGTTAAGTCTCCTGAGATGCAAAAAAGAACCTATGTAAAAAAATTGGAGGACAAGCCAAAGGCAATGACATGACAGCACCTAGAGATTTGTGACACAGGATTTTCCCTGTTATTTTGAACTGTATGAACTTTCCCATATTCAACCATTTTTACTTACAAAGATGGCGATTTCATGTGGCTCAAATAATTATTTTTGAAAAGAACTGGAAGTGAAAGTGTTCATAGCTCAATTGTGTCTGACTCTTTGTGACCCCATGGACTGTTGCCCACCAGGCTCCACTGTCCATGAAATTCTCCAGGCTAGAATACTAGAGTGGGTAGCCACTCCCTTTTCCAGGGGATCTTCCCCACCCAGGGATCGAACCCAGGTCTCCTGCATTGCAGACAGATTCTTTACTCTCTGAGCCACCAGGGAAACCCAGCTGGCAAGGCAAATTCTTTTAATATTCACACATTGTCCATAGCTCTGCTTCTCTGACTAGTACATACTTTTTTGTAATTCTTTAAATCCCTTCCCCTATCCATACCATATCAGTATTTTCTACATTCATTTGTAAATTTGGGGTCATGGGTCCTTAACTCACCTACTAAAAGAATACTTGAAAACCCCTCTAACTAAATACCCTGGGTGGGAAAGGGGAAGAATGGGAGAGAGCTACTTTCAAATGTCCTAACCTTGTTCTTTTTGCAGATTTCTCAGTAAAGTGTGCTGACGTGCACCTGACTGTTTTGTATCCTGCTAGTTTTCTCAGTTGTCTTTGATTTGAAAGTCAAAGCAAGCTTAAAAAACAAAGTGTCGTGTTAAATCTGCAGACCCAAGTACATGCCTGAGCATGGTACTCCTCAAACTCAAACCCCAGCTGCCTTTGAACAAAGGAGAACTAGTGGAGGTCGTTGTGATAAACAGCCATTGTGATGACTCCTCGGTCATCATTGTTCAAATGATATTCAGATACCTGTCCTCAGACACCAAACGGAGAACATGAACTATTGTGTTCAGTGTCAGCAGACAGTGCACGTCACTTCATATTTGATGATAAAGAAATAACCAAATAGATTGGCACATTCCTGAAACGTGTGCAGAATGAAAGTGCTAAAGATCTAAGAAAAAATCTTGACTATTTCATTAGCATAATCCCCATGGTCAGACATAATTTCCTTTTCATGATAGTACCTTATGTCCCTGTAAAATTCAGTTTTTAATATTCAAACTGATGTCTCAAAATCATGCTCCAAGGATTATGGGAATATAATATGCGATCAGCTCATTGCCTCCACAAAGGCCTTTGTGTAAATATTTTAGCGTCCCCTGTAGACTAGTGCTTTCACTTTACAGGGCTGACGAGAGTAATGTTATGTCTGCACTGAGCCAGACCCTGGAAAAGAATTTGGAAACTATTCTTTTGTGGCAAGAACTTTAAAAACGCAAGTCTTACATAGCATGACTTTTGTAATCCAACACTTGGCATCACTGAGTATGGAAATTTTACACAGAGCTGCCCACATGAAACATCCCCCCCAAGTGTCCCTGAAGTATTAATTTCAAGAGTAATGAATTGCCAGTAGTGATCAACCACTGTAATCAATGAAATTCTTAGGCTCTGGTATTTAGCATGAAAGCAAGTAAGTGAATGCGCATTGCATAACTTAAAACATCAGAAGGCCCTGGGATGAGATGAGTGAAAGGCCTGGGGGAATTTGATTCTATTCAGCAAAGGATTGATTCTGTGATTCCGTGATTCTCAATCATGCCTATGTGGGTGTAGATACATTTTAAAATCTTGATAGTAAAGGGGGTTGGGGGTCGGAGGGAAGAGCATTTGTACTGTGTACAACCATCACCTTCATGTCAGTGTATGATATACCCTTCTGGCTCCCCTCTTATATGAAAGTCACTGAGAAACACATGTATACTAACAATTGTGTTCCTATTTGGGTTCCTATCTCCGTGAAACCATTTCTCTGCATCTGTGAGGTTTTTCTTTTCTTAGTATTCAGCCTATTGTGATTTTCTGACCCATCTTCTAAAGGCCAGATTTCTCTTTGGATGCATTCCTCTGTGAGTGTTGAGTCAGTGGAATATAATAGCAGGGCACTTACATGTGATGTCCCAGTAATGATCTAGAGCTATTGCAGGATTCTGAAATACCTACCAAAACATCTAAGAAGGAGCCGATGATTTTTGTTGTAAATTTGTTGAAGTGTATTTTTATTGTAACCTGTTGCCTTGAAGTTTCATAATCTGTGCATGTTAACTCTACTGACTCAAAGTCCATGTTTAACTAGGACACATGCTGACTCCTAACCACGGCAGATCAGGGGGCTGTTGCCATGTAAAATGACACTTTAAAAAGTCAGACTAGCTAGGGAAATGCAGAGGTCACATTTCCTGATGCTTTGAAATTCACTTTTCTCATCACGTCGGAGCAAAAGAGATACTGCCCATAGGTTTTCTTCACCTTGTATCCCTATTTATAAGTCGATTATTTCATGGACAGAGCATTACACTTCCTTAAGATAGTCTCCTGTTCCTCACTGGGCTTTGCTTTGATGGTTTCCTTGGGTAAAAGGCAAGCTCACCTCCTAGCCATTTTCAGAGCTGCCATTTATCTGGCTCCATAAGTTCTTACACAAATCCTGGCAGACAGCAAATTAACATTTATTCTGCTCCACTAGCTCTTTTCTATTCATTTTATAAAATAGTCTCAATAGGTTTGTATCTCCATGTTCTATAAATAAATTGATTAATTCTAATCATAATTCTTTCTGATCACTTACCAAAATATCAAAATAAGCATCAATAGTCCATTTACAATAAGGAAAAATGTAATTCCCAAGCAACAGAACTTGAGTATGTATTTTTAAGCACTCAAAACTCAGTTAAACTATTTACCTCATATTGTGTGTATGTGTGTGTGTTCAGTATTGTCTGACTCTGCAACCCTATAGACTGTAACCCACCAGGCACCTCTGTCCATGAGATTTTCCCAGCAAGAATACTGGACTGGGTTGCCATTTCCTCTTCCAGGGATCTTACCGATCCAGGGATCAAACCTGCATCTCCTGCATTGCAGGCGGATTCTTTGCCGCTGAGCCACCAGGGAAGCCTCACCTTATGCTAGCCAGAACTCAAATTGCTTTGACAGTGTTTTCTTTTATTACTGTTATCACTGTTATTCTCCTCATCATAGCTAACAATCACCGGTAGCCTATTATGTCCTGGGCACTGCCCTTAGGGTTTCCTAAGTCTAAGTCTGTACTGTTTCCCATCCTCTAGACCAAGGATTAAGAAAGAAAGAAAGTCACAGGTCATGACCAAGGCCACAAAGGTCATCGTAATGACAATAAAATACTGTTCTCACCGCTCCTTTTCTGCTGACTCTGGACTCAGAAATTTGTTAGGGGAAGAAATTCACAGTGAAAGTGTTTCTTTGTGCTAGTTTTCACACCTTGATGAAAAAATCTTTTCCTAGAATTTGGAAGCATTTTTCTCATTGAAATGGAAGTGGTAAATGTTGCTTGAGCTGTTGCCCTGTGGGGATTCTGGTCGATGGCCTCAGAAGTCAGTTCTCTTTTGTGTCAGTCTGTCAATTTTAGCCACTTACTTCTGACCTTGAATCAGACAAAACTCCATAAAGCATCAACAGAAAAAAACCTAGCAGGCTGGAAGTCATGTGGGATAGGGTCAGACCTCACTACCCCTACAGAGCCTAGAAGAATGATAGGGAGAGGCTTTTCATGCTTTTAACATCACACATCACTGTTTTAGCAGTCTGGAGTCAAGGTACTCACAATCAGCTGTATTGGTCTTGAACATTTCTCAAAGAAACTGTTCAATAATAACACCTGTACCAAAAGCAGTGGAATCTTTTCCAGCTATACTTGGTGCAAATACATGCTTTTAAGATGTATGCTCTCTAAGAACTGCTTCATTCATCTGTTTATTCATTCAACTAACGTGCAGGGATGTCTCTCTTAAGACCAGGCACAGTGCTAAACGTTGGGCATGTAGTGTGGAACAAGACACGTTCCTTTCTTTGAAAAGCCCAGAATCGATTAGGGAAACAGCAAGGAAACAGGCAATTACCTGCTTAACAAGAACTGTGCTAGGGAATGTGCCTTGTTCCTTGTCGTTAGTTACAGACCATTTATGATACCAAGTATTCTCTTCATGATGGTCAAACACCAATGAAAGCGCTTTGCAAGTATAAAGCACCATACCGATGTGAATTGCAATCAGTATTGTTAGATTGCCTCACATTAGCTATGGGGAAAAAAAAAACAGCATTGGAATATTTTACCCATTTTTTAATATAATGAGTATGTTTTTAATGTTTTTATGTTTTAACAAGCAAAAAAAAGTATAGCTGAGATATTTTATGACTTCCAGTATCTTCAGTTCAGTTCAGTTCAGTCGCTCAGTCGTGTCCGACTCTTTGTGACCCCATGAATCACAGCACGCCAGGCCTCCCTGTCCATCACCAACTCTCGGAGTTCACTCAAACTCATGTCCATCGAGTTGGTGATGCCATCCATCCATCTCATTCTCTGTCGTCCCCGTCTCCTCCCGCCCCCAATCCCTCCCAGCATCAGAGTCTTTTCCAGTGAGTCAACTCATCGCATGAGATGGCCAAAGTATTGGAGTTTCAGCTTTAGCATCAGTCCTTCCAATGAACACCCTGGATTGATCTCCTCTAGAATGGACTGGTTGGATCTCCTTGCAGTCCAAGGGACTCTCAAGAGTCTTCTCCAGCAGCACAGTTCAAAAGCATCAATTCTTCGGTGATCAGCTTTCTTCACAGTCCAACTCTCACATCCATACATGACCACGGGAAAAACCATAGCCTTGACTAGACGCACCTTGGTTGGCAAAGTAATGTCTCTGCTTTTTAATACGCTATCTAGGTTGGTCATAACTTTCCTTCCAAGGAGTAAGCGTCTTTTAATTTCATGGCTGCAATCACCATCTGCAGTGATTTTGGAGCCCCAAAAAATAAAGTCTGACACTGTTTCCACTGTTTCCCCATCTATTTCCCATGAAGTGATGGGACCAGATGCCATGATCTTTGTTTTCTGAATGTTGAGCTTCAAGTCAACCTTTTCACTCTCCTCTTTCACTTTCATCAAGAGGCCTTTGAGTTCCTCTTCACTTTCTGCCATAAGGGTGGTGTCATCTGCATATCTTCACTCAGCCTTTAAATGTTATTTCCTGGGCTTCCCTAGTGGTTCAGTGGTAAAGAATCCACCTGCCAGTGAAGGAGACACCATTCAATCCCTGATCTGGGAAGATCCCACAAGCCACGGGGCAGCTGAACCCATGTGCCACAACTACTGAGCCTGAGCTTTAGAGCCAGGGAGCCACAACTACTGAGCCCACCTGCCGCAACTACTGAAGCCCACATGCCCTAGAGCCGAAGCCACCGCAGTGAGAAGCCCATGATCACAGCTAGAGAGTAGCCCCAGCTCCTCGCAACTAGAGAAAAGCCCGTGCAGCAACAAAGACTCAATACAGCCAACAAAATTATTGTTTTTAAGTTACTTTCTTAAGGTAAACTCTGCAGTCAGAAGATTCCAAATGCACTCAGCTTCTTAACTGCAGACTTTCTCCAGTTATCTGAAGCCACATGTCTTCCATAGGAAAAAATGCCTCTGTGTCTCTTCAGTGAGAAAGAATTATAAAGATTGCCCTGTTATCCTCCATGGAATCTTCCCTTCCCCAAACCAGATAAATAAATTAACAGAGCTTAAAACCTACTTGCTCCTATGACATAAAAATGATGACATGGTTAATTTACTACTTTCAATCTTATGAGGTCTAGCTTTGCAAGAATGTAACCAATCTATCAGTAAAGTGAATTGAATGACGGAATTGCACACAGCCGAGTTGCATTGGGCCCCTCATGAAATATTAATGTAAAATAATTTTAAAGTAACAGTACTTGGGAGCATAACACAAGTAATTTCTGTTATGACTTTTCATCTCAGAGGATGTGGGGTGCAGATCAACCTGTTTAGATCCCTTCATGTGCCCCTATAGTTTTTCCTATGCTGGTTTCCAAGACTTTCAGAAGAGTTGATTAAAAATGATACCACTCTGAAAAAAAATACCAGAGTCCTCCAGTCTTTGTGTCCTACACCAAACTACCACAGGAGGGCATTCTTCCCCTAATATATATACAAGCAGGGATTACCAGTGATTTCTACTAATAGAGAAAAATATGTGGAAGGTACCTCTGGAGGTTCTTTGGTCTGAGTGGGGAATATTTGGATCAATGACTGATTCTAACATGATATTTTGCTTTCTTCACTTGATTTTTCTCTGATTGTGAATTTTATAGGGAGCTAACCTGTGGCATGGCTGACAATCAAGTCTGGCTGTAATATCTAAGTAAATCGTTTTTGTTTAGCTCATGACTTGCAATTGGAGTTCTCTAGTAAAATTGGTGGTTCACTATATGTCTTCTGTAGGGATTTTTTGAAGAAGAAGAAGGCAAAGAGTATATTTATAAAGAGCCTAAGCTGACAGGTCTCTCTGAGATTTCTCAAAGATTGCTCAAGCTCTATGCAGATAAATTCGGAGCAGACAATGTGAAGATAATCCAGGACTCCAATAAGGTAGGAGAATATTCGTGCAAGTGCAATGAACTGATTTCCTTTTCTCTTCACTACATTTATTAAAGTTTCACATTTTTGCCTGACTATGCAAAGTAAACTACCTAAGCTCTTTTGGTTGTTTTTTTATTGGTTGACTGATTGGTGATGGGAGGGGGAGAGTTAAAAACTTTGTACATGTGTATTGGAGTAGCTTTTGGATAATCTTAAAAACAACTTACCAGGCCCTGCATCCCTCCCATGGTTTGTTTGCATTTGAATAGCAACCAAAGGGTTAAAGTGATTGGGCCTCATGATGGACTGAGAAAATAGCAAGAAATTATTTATTCACTCATGGAGGTCTTCATGGGTCATAAGAATTTTGAAATCTACCCTCTAGTGACAGTACCAGACTTGCCAATCCCATTGTACTAAGCTACAAACATCCAACTAACCTCCTCCCGGCTGCAGAAAGCAAACACTTACATCCTCTAATGAGATTACTCAGAATCTTTCTAATACACTTTTATTCATTTAGCCAACCTTAATTGAATACCTACTGCATTCCAGGCCCAGAACTAGGAGCTGGGGCAAACAGTCTCTTCCTTCCAGAGCCCACAGTTCACACAGGGCTAGGAAAAGGAGGCTGTATGCAAAGAGCTAGTTAAATAGAGTTCAGTGAAGTACCACAGGAGACACGGTCTACACCGTCAAGTCATACAGGGAAAGCTCACGGCTGGGGGCTCCCTGAACAGCTCATTCTTGGCTGGGCGATGCTTCACAGAGGGCATGATGTTTGAGCTGGGGATTGTAAGGTGAGAGGGGAGAAGGTATTTGCTAGAAGCAAAGGGTATCTGAGAAACCAGCACATGCAATGATGGGGGGTATTTAGGGGAAGGTGTGTTGGAGGAATGGGAGGTCTTTGAAGCACAGGTTGGAGAGAAGAATGTGACAAGATGGAGCTCGAGAAGACGGTTTGCACTATTGTATTGGCCTCTGTTGGGCTACAAAAGAGGTCTTTTATCCTTTTCCTCTTTTACTGAGATGGTCTTTAGAAGGATATAAGATCTGGATGTAAGATTAGATTGCTGGATCTGGGCAGAAATTGTTACAAATGTGATCATCATTCTTAACTTGAAAGGTGCAAACTCCTTCCCCATAAAGAGGGGCAGAACTCGAACCACTGTCATGGTGGCCCTCCTACGTGGAAAGTAGAGGCAGCTCCTAGTGGTGAAAGAAATGCCAAATTTGGTGTCAGAACAACTGGAGTCTTCATTCCACCATGCTGCCACTTAGCAGCTGGTAATCCATCCTGGAGAAGCTGGTTGGTCACTCTGAGTCTCCATCTTTTAATCTGTAAAAATGGTTATAATTATATCCCATCCTACAGTATCATTACAAATTAATTCACAAGCCTCCTCAAATCTCTTGAATTAGATAGGCAGTGGATGGGTGAATGGATGGAGAAAGTTGCAAGAAGTTTTAAAACTGTTCAAGAAATCATTAGAAAAGAGGCACGGAGCGGGCAGGACCTTTTGCCTGTTTTCCATGCTATTTGTCAAGCCTACTCACCAAAGCAGAGTTAGTTTTAAAAGTTACATAGAATAACTTAGATTAGAGAAGGCAAGAAATTGAAAAGAAAAATGTTTGCAATCATGTGACAGGTTATCAGTTAATCTTCTAAACCAATGAGGAACCTCCTAACACATTACAAGCCCATAGCTCATGACTCCAGTCTAGGTACATGGCTAATTGTAGAGAGAAAAAGAGATATATTTCCACTCTTAACACGCTTGATTCAAGCCAAAGATGAAGATATTGAATACAGAAAAGAAAGAAAATAAAAGATTAAATATGTCATAGCCAAGTACTTTTATTTCAGAGCCCTAGGGATTTAGCACGCTGGCTCCGATTTGCTCTCTGTCACCATCTGGCTGCTTGACCACAGTCCAGCCAATTACTCTTTCTGTGGTTTCCATTCACCCAGCCCTCAGATGATGTCATTGACCATCTTCATCCAAGGAAGAAGGGACGGCTCAGGACGCCAAGCTGCAGGGGTACTGGGCTCCCCGCCTTTCTTCCAGGAACACCCAGGCCCACCACTCTTTCTCTACCCACAATGTATTAAAACAGGTGAACCCCAAGGATTTGGACCCCAAATACGCCTACATCCAGGTGACCTATGTCACACCATTCTTTGAGGAAAAGGAAATAGAGGACCGAAAGACGGACTTTGAAATGCACCACAATATCAACCGCTTCGTCTTCGAGACGCCCTTCACATTGTCAGGCAAGAAGCACGGTGGCGTGGAGGAGCAGTGCAAGCGGAGGACCGTCCTGACAAGTAAGTGCCGGTCCCCAAGTGCATGTCCCCCTGCGGGGTCCTGGGTTAGGCTGGACTCGGGAAATCAAGACACTTCAGTCTTGCAGCGTGCATGCATTCGTGCTAAGTCACTTCAGTCAGATCCAACTCTGGGCAGCCCTGTGGACTGAAGCCCGAGAGGCGCCTCTGTCCCTGGGATTCTCCAGGCAAGAATACTGGAGTGGGTTGCCATGCCCTCTGCCAGGGGATCTTCCCAACCCAGGGATCGAACCCAGATCTCTTACCTCTCCTGCATTGGCAGGCAGATTCTTTACCACTAGCAGCACCTGGGAAGCCCCTCAATCTTGCAGACAAGAACCCAACATGTGCTAACTTGAAAATGTTTGCCAGGAAGCCCAGACTTCCGCTTGTCCCTTCTCTTTGGAAACAAGAGACCCTTGACAAGTCAGCCAACACAGAAACTGTCATAGAGTTAAAGTCACTTTATCTGCCGCTTCCCTTTAGATCTTCCAGTGGTGATGATCATGGTGTCTTGGGAAAGGCACTCTGCGCATTCCTCTCCTCTCTCCCTGAACCTGCCCTCAGTTATTGCAGAGTCAACTGCTCTCAGAATTGTGTGCTTTGGGGCAAGATTCTAAACCACTCTGGAATTCAGGTTTCTCATCTGTGAAACGGATGCAGAGGGTTTTCGTCCACCATCCCTTCCATACTATCTAGATCGATTCTATGAGCTGGTCATCCTTTCCACAGACATTCAATAAGTGCCTATAGGTGTTGGACACTGTTCTGAGAATTCAAATAGATAAAACACAATTCTTGCCTTCAAGGCGCTCACTGTCTGATAGGAAAAAGAGCCAAGTAAAGAAAGAATTTTAGGTGAGCCCAGCATGAGAAATGAGGGGAACTTAAGGCAGACTCGGGTTGTGGGGAATGAACACAGGCTTCTGACTGAATGAGACCCAAGGCATCTTCAAAGGTGAGCAATCCTGGGTTTTGCAATAGGTACGTGGCTAGCAGCCACATCCAAACTATGAGAAAACTGTCACCTTCAGTAAACTTTACCAGAACCTTTGTAATAAAAAAAGAAACTAGAACAAAGCTATTATAGAATATGCTTGTTGTTGTTTAGTTGCTAAGTCATGTCTGACTCTTGTGACCCACAAGGCTCCTCTGTCCATGGGATTTCCCAGGCAAGAATATTGGAGTGGGTTGCCATTTCCTTCTCCAGGGGATCTTCCCAATCCAGGGACTCAACCTGCATCTCCTGCATTGCAGGCAGATTCTTTACCACTGAGTCACTGGGGAAGCCCCATAGTATGTGCTGTTCAGCATCTATTTAAGCATTCTTTATTGTTCACTGTAGTTTTTATTTGAACTACAAGTTGTGGTGGAAACTATCATCTTTTCAATGTTTAGGGACTCTAAAGGTCTATTCCAGCCTTGGCAATGAGGAGATGTTGCTAGTGAAGTGGGGAAGAGCATGCCAGGCACAAAAGTAGCTGGGAGAAAAGTAAGAGGTGCGTGAGAGCATGGCACAGAGGAGAAAAATAGCTCACATACATAGAGAGCATGTAGGATAGAGTGCTCTGAGTGCAAAGACTCAGGGTCATCCTGACCTTCAGGGGAGCCCGTGGCTTTTCACTAGCCCTCAACCTTGAAATGCTCTTGTATTGCTTTTGTGCAGCGAGTCACTTGTTCCCCTACGTGAAGAAGAGGATACAGGTCGTTAGCCAGTCGAGCACAGAACTGAATCCCATTGAAGTGGCGATTGACGAGATGTCCAAGAAAGTTTCTGAGCTTAATCAGCTTTGCACGATGGAAGAAGTGGACATGATCAGACTGCAGCTCAAACTCCAAGGCAGTGTCAGTGTGAAGGTGAGCATCACCCAGAGCTGAGTCGCACATGGTCAGTGGAACCTGGTACAAAAATGATGCCCCTTGGAATTCTTTGACAAAGAGTATGAGATATTTTTCTGTTTTTGATACCATCCAACACCTTTATCTGAATCTTTAAAATGTTTCCTTGTGGAGGTACATCAGTGGTGCCAAACGCCTGGAGATAAATCTTTCTTAGGTTTTAGCTAAAATAAAATTTCTTTTTTTTCAACTCTCCTTTCCCATCTTCTCTGAATAAACTGTGTTCTATATTCTAAATTCTAACAAATGAATTAATGAATGAATTAGCATGGCTTTTTTAAATCTGTCATGAACAGACTTATGAAATTGTTCAAAAACAAAAATGTTTAAATGTTTGTTCATTCATAAATGTGCATCAGTATTTATCTGTCAGGGTCCTAAGAGGAAGCAGATGGCCTATTCACAGTGAGGAACTGAAGAAAATATAATTAAATAGACTCTTTGAGAATGTATAAGCAGTATTTAGGAAAACCAAAGAGGGCAGGCACTGGGGCATAAGACTGAGGGACTATCACCCTCCCCAAACCTGAAGACTCAGGGGAGAGAAGAGTTAGTGGAAGAAGAGAGAGAGGGAGAGCCCACTCATGACAGACAGACACGGTTTCCGCTGGGGAATTGCAAGGAGGAAGCCATGGGCCTAAATACTCTGACAGGGCTGAGACTAGGGTACGATGTTCCCTTGCGCACAAAATTAAGGGAGCGGCAAAAAATTCAGTAATCAAGCTAAAATAATACTTTAATGCTCTATTTCTAAAAATCAAAAGTAACTTCACAAAACCATATTGAACAAAGTATTAAAATTTTAAATAAAGGCAGGCCAGTAACAGTGCCGCAGAGAGCCATGCAGGAGGCTGAGGCCAAAGGAAAACTCGGTATCACTGGTCTTGATGCTGACCTGGCTCTTCTTTTCCCTGCCCACCTCTCGTCTGCATCCCCATGGCTGACTCAATAATTTCTTTAAAGCCAGAAGGCAAAAGAGCCATTGTTACACTCCAAATGGGACAGTTTCCCTCAGCACATGGCTGAGCAGAGGAAGGTTGAGAGGGATCCGAAGAAACTAAGGAAAGGATTCTGTACGGTTCGTCGTCTCTACCACACGGGCAGTAGCTGGTGAGCAAAGCCATCTGAAGATGCCTCAAATACAGCATTGACTTCCTCCTTCTTTCTCCTCATTTCTTCCCAGCCCCACAGTCATAAGCAAAGATCATAAGCTCTAAAGAATGTCAGCCCCTTCACTAATGAGAGCCTATGCATGCTTGTGAGCACGACCAGGGCCTGGCATTGTGCCTCCATTCAGAAAATCTAGAAAGTCCCTCCCTGGACCAGAATTGGCCAGACTGTCCAGGGAGACACAATAAAACAGTGGTTCCCAGTGCGATGCCGAGATCATGACCACCGTGGAATGTCTCTTTTTAGTAGCTGTGTGTTTGTTTGAATGTTTATAGGGGGAGAAGTGACTAGCCCAGCAAACATTTGACTTCACAGATGTTAAATTAATAAAAGTAAATAGAGATGAGTCTAGTTTTCAGAGTTATTAAGAAAATAACAGTGCTTGCCGAATTTGTGAATATAGCAAAAACATGACATGGTGGCCACACAACTGACATTTAGGAAGGATGGTAATGAAGTGTGGAGTTCAGATGCGTCCTTTAGTAGCTCACTGACTGGTCTAGAGACAGCAGATGAGACAGATACAAGGGGATGTCAGAGAATTAGTGGGGCCACATGGTAGAGGCTCCTCTTTCTAGCCATGGAGAGGACTCCATGGAGGAGATACTACCATTCTTAGCCAATTCTCTTCTTCCCAATAGGTTAATGCTGGACCAATGGCCTATGCACGGGCTTTTCTTGAAGAAACCAATGCAAAGAAATACCCTGACAACCAAGTAAAGCTTTTGAAGGAAATCTTCAGGTAAGACTTTCTCTGTTGAGCTGTTCTTCCTTGAATTCCGTCAGATAGGGCGTCATGAATGAATGCCCCCAGGGAGCCACCTGACAGACCCTCTTCTCCATAACCTAGTTTATCAGCAGCCTGACTTCAAGTTGCCACTTTCTTATTTTATTTTCTTTTAATATTTATATATTTGGCTGCGTCAGGTTTTAGTTGAGGCATGCAGGATCCTCGTTGCATATGTAGGATCTTTCCTTGGGGTGCAGGAGCTCTCTAATTGTGGCGTGTGGGCTTAATTGCCCCACGTATATGTGGAATCTTAGTTTGCCTGACTAAGAATCAAACCCACCTCCTCTGCATTGCAAGACAAATTCTTAACCCTTGGATCACCAGGAAGTCTCTAAGTTGCCACTTTCTGAAAGTGAAAGAAAGTGAAAGTCGCTCAGTGGTATCGGACTCTCTGCGACTTCACGGACTATACACTCCATGGAATTCTCCAGGCCAGAATACTGAGTAGGTAGCCTTTCCCTTCTCCAGGGAATCTTCCCAACCCAGGGATCAAACCCAGATCTCCCACATTACAGGCAGATTCTTGACCAGTTGAGCCACCAGGGAAGCCACTTTCTAGGGTTGCTTGTTAATTCGCTTATTGCCGTCCCTAAAGGCAATTTGCAGATGCGTGTGGCCAGGCCCTGGATGTGAATGAGCGCCTCATCAAGGAGGACCAGCTGGAGTACCAGGAGGAACTAAGGTCCCATTACAAGGACATGCTCAGCGAGCTCTCGGCAATCATGAATGAGCAGGTGAGGCTTTCCCTATCTGTGCACAGGAAGTGCCCATTTTATACCCCATGCCACAAAGACAGGAACGAGTCTCTTTCTTTTCCTGCTGTTGAAATCCCTGCACTTTCACGAACACCTTGTTGCTGAGCTGTTCTCTCCCCCATGTACATCACCCCTTGACTCAAAGGAGAGAGATGAGATTGGAGAAAAATCTGTAGAAAAGAAGATTGAGAACCCAGATGCTGTCCAGTTTTCAGAGACATTTATCCAAACCAGATGTGTGTTGGTTTTCCAGAATAGATGACACCTAATTAGACACCAAGAACATTGGGTGACGTTCCTGCTAGAGTTTATTACCACACCCAATGCCCCTGATTCAGGACCTCACAACCTCCAGGCTGGGATGTGTAGTTCCACAGTACTGCCACTAGGGGACACTGTACCATTCTCAGGAAGACAGGAACTTAGGGTCCTGGACTTTTATGGTCAAGGTTGCCTCTACAGAGGCTGAGCCTCTAGAAGATATGCAGATTGAGATAAACTTACCCCTCCATCCCACAAGCAGTCATTCATGATTTCAGTATGTTCCACAAGACTGCACAAAATGGGGACATTCAATAACACTACTTTTGGGGGTATTGAGAATCAAGCAATCGAAACCAAGTTCAGTTTGTTTGGGCCTACTTCCAGCATCCATCAATCCTCACACTCCACCTGGGTGTCTCTTCACCCATGGTCCCTTCAAGGAGTTAGATGTGTTCTTTACAGAATAACTGAGGGGGAGAACTTGAGTTAATCTCCCAATAGTGCCTCATGCATGGTAGCTATTAAGTATTAGCTCCTTCTCCTTTCCTGAAATGGAAAATAGTGTTTAGTGTTAATAATAAATAACACTATCACAAAACAGGAAATGTCTCATACCCTTCTTTTATTCTAATTAAATTTCCCTTTTTTTTTTCTCTTCTTTTCCATCTCCTTCTATCACATTTTAATTTCTCCATAGCAGTTAGAGAAAGAAATAGTTATTTGACTTATGTTGCAAAGAAAAAATCTCCCTGGATAGGATTTTTAGTGGAGAAAGTGTTTGTTTGGAATTGTTAAGGGGTGATGGGAATTAAATACTCAGGAGTGATGCCATAACAGATGGGGAAATCATAAATCTGAGAGTGAAACAAAAAGAACAAGCAATGGATCTGTACATTGGAAAAGATGACAAAGAAATGCTTGTTTCCAACTGTAAATTGCATCTGACCTTGAAACTTTGGGCAAAAATGCTTTTCTCTTTTTTTCCTGGCAGCTCTGTCGCGGTCCATGTTTATACAGCTTCTGTTCCTCTGTGTCTAGTATTTCCCTCAGTACTGTAAGCAAAAGTGGTATGTTTTTCTTTCCTTATGTCTACTCTGTCCTTTGTGGCCTTCTGGTCTACCTGTTCATTTTCCCCAGACACCTCCATAGTCACAAGTGTTCTGTAAATGCTTATTTAATTAAATCAACTTTATTTCCATTTCAAGGTAGGTCAATATTAAAATAAAAAGCCTATTAAAGTCAAAAAGCTAATTAACATCTTATCATTTAAAAGAAAAACATATATCCTATCAACTTCTAAAATATATTTGAGCTCATTTGTATCCAAAACGAAGATTCATTATATCTCAAAGGGCTAAAAAAGAAAAAAAAAAAAAAAAACAGTACAGAGACAATGACCAGGTGATTTAGAGGAAGGAAAATAACTTTTTTTCTAGAAAGCTTTTGATAAGAGAAGCAGAATTTGACTCTGAGCTTCCTAGAAACTGACATAAAGAAACTAATGGATTATACAGGTCTTGTTATTTAGCAAAAGAAATAGATCTGTTGGCAGGAAAGATAAACTTTCTCCTGGTCCTGAGCCTCTATAGCAATTTGTCACATAGGTTTTATACATGGAAATTGACTACAGTGTTCGTGATATCCTCAAAAAAAAGTTTTCCTTAAAAGTGCCTTACTCTATTATATGGCCATTCCACATTTCCATCTTAGATTAAAATGAGGAAAAAATACTCACTTCTAACTCTGAAGAGGAGATTCTAGAAGAGGCACTATTTAATTGATAATTATCAACCATAAGTTTAAGTTAACCATAGCAAAACTACGTATTCTGCAGAAAAATTAGCTATCTTTATGACAAATATTGATAAGTGTCTTGAGTTGGTTGTAATGTCAGAAATAGCAAAAGATGAGGTCCTTAAAGTCCAAAGTAGTTTTTAAAAGTGGGTGTAAGTCTCAATTCAGATTTATAACAAAAAATGTTTGCTTCTTTCCTCAATATTTTTACTAAAAAGGCATTTGACCCTAATGTTTGGGTTGGCACTCTAGTAGAGTGAAGGGTAGTCAAATTTTAGCATAATCCTATAACGCATGAATGAGCCTTAATCTGTGACACATGAATACCTTTACATACTTCGATACTCTTCCACATATTCTGGAAACAGATACATGTATAATTACAGTGAAGAGAGGAATTCTACCATTAAACTTGTTAACAATAGAAACAGAGTTAGAATGGATAGACAGATATAGAAAAACAGAAATAGAATTGATTATGCCATTCATTCCAAGAGCGTCCAGAAAAGTCTAAGGTAAAAGGCAAATACTAAAGCCACTGCTTAATGAAAGAACCTTCAATATAAGGAGTGGGATGGAGCAGGATGAAGTAGACGCTCTTGTGTAAAAATGGAGAGGTGGACATGGAGCTGCTGAAGTGACCAGCAGGCAGTAATTACCTTTTCAGATAGCCAGGATGCCAAGCTGTTTTATAAATGGCCAAAATCCATAAAAGCCTCTTTTGATGGAGGCCAAAGTAATACATAAAACTATTGGATGAAACATAAGATGCTGATTTGCTGTCTATTTCAGCGTTTAAAAGGATGACAGCATAGTGAAGTCAACGCTGGTAACGGATAGCAAATATTAAAAAAAAAAAAAAAAACAGGGGAGGGAACACATCTATTCTGTTAAGGTGCCAAGCAGGGGCAATCCAAAGGCATGTTGCTTTTTGAGTTACAGATACATTGTTTGCCAATGTATTTAAACAGAACTTGTGACGCTGATCATAAGGAGAACTTATTGGTAGTATAATGTACATGGATGCTGTGGGGACAGAGAAGCCATTCTCTCCCGGAAAAGCAGTATTAGCCAAAGCCTGGTAATGTGCAAAGTTAGTAAGAAAACCAGGAATATTAAATATTCATTAAGCCTCTTCTGCACCAAGGTTTTAGAGGTGCCTGGGGTTTCTGGTATTGTTATTGTGTTCGCATATCATTAGTTGAACAGATCTGACAGGGAAGTACAGTTAGGGCATATTAACATTTTTTTCGAAAGTAAAATCAGGTCAAGGTATATTTTTTTTTCCTCTTATTTCCATTAATGCAAACATTTAAATGAGGCTTCGGATGTTTTCTTTGGGGGCAGATTTTGACAATACTTATTATGACCTTTGCAAATAAAATTCCAGAATTACTCAAACACATCCATAAGATTCATTCACATTTAAAAACATATCTGATAGTTGAAGAGAATTAGGAAACTACTTTAAATCTGGTCAACATGGCTGAGATGTAGGCTGGGGAAAAAAAGCTCTTCAGATTATACAGAGTGAAGTAAGCCAGAAAGAAAAACACCAATACAGTATATTAATGCATATATATGGAATTTAGAAAGATGGTAATGATGACCCTGTATGCGAGACAGCACAAGAGACACAGATATACAGAACAGACTTTTGGACTCTGTGGGAGAAGGCGAGGGTGGGATGATTTGAGAGAATAGCATTGAAACATGTATATTACCGTATGTGAAATAGATGACCAGTCCAAGTTCAATGCATGAAACAGGGCAGTCAAACAAAGCCAGTGCCCTGGGACAACCCTGAGCGATGGGATGGGGAGGGAGGTGGGAGAGGGGGGTTCAGGATGGGGGACACATGTACACCCATGGCTGATTCATGTCAGTGTAGGGCATAAACCACTACAATATTATAAAGTAATTAGCCTCCAATTAAAATAAATTAATTTTTTTAAAAACTCAAAGAAGTTTGATATGGGCGTTTTCAAAATTTGCAGATTCCTTGTAGGGAAATTTCTTTTAAAAGTCACTGTTCTGGGTTTTACTTTTGTATTTGAAGTTATTAACACAGACCTCTCTATTATCGTTTTGTTTTGTTGCATTGTGTTTTATCCTGTCTCAAGATTACCTACCCGGACGACCCATCAAAGCGAGGAGTGGAGCGAACTTGCACTCGAGTAATTAACAAGGCGGCTTCCTCTCTGCCCACGGTCTCTGTCTCAGCCAGTGGAGAAGCTTGAGAAGTCCACGGCATCGGACACTCCTCCTTCAAGGGAACTCTGAATTTGCAGCTAATCTCGGGGAAGAGAAAGATAACATTTAATTTATTTGAAGTTTTTATGGTGGTATTCATATTGTTTTTTACCTCGCTAGCTTGAGAATTTTGCCAGCCTCCAGATTTGCACATTTCTTACGATTTTTTTTTTCCTTTGAGTAACGTCGATCAAGCCAAGCTGAATATTTGCTATGAAATTCCAATGAATGTGTAAGTCAAAAGCTGACTGTAAGTCTGCTGTCGGTCACATTATGTTCAATGCCCAGTCCTCGCACACATATTTTAAAGGTCAAAGTGAATGTTTTTGTAACATTTAAGCATATTTCAGATGTAAATAGAAGATTGTAAAATATATGGTTTTTACCAAATTTAAAAGAACCTTTTTAGGTATTACTTATGACAGTGCTAAAATTATATGAATAACATTTCAGATACTGTTATATTAAAATATTTGTGTATGTGTACAAAAGTGTTGATAAATACTAATCTTTAAAGTTTGTGGAGTTTCTTTATTTGTAATATATGTGCTCTTAAAAGCAATGAGATGTGAAATTATGGAAGCCTTTTGTTGTTCATAGAAATAAAAAAATACAGTTACTTTGCATTTGGTTCCCTCTTGAAGAGTGGGAGAGTTGCCACTAAAAGTGGTTCATGGGACTGGGCAACTGCTGAATGCAGTCCTACTTATGATTTATGATGCCTTAGCATTGGAGAAGGCAATGGCAACCCACTCCAGTGTTCTTGCCTGGAGAATCCCAGGGACGGGGGAGCCTGGTGGGCTGCCGTCTATGGGGTCGCACAGCGTCGGACACGACTGAAGTGACTTAGCAGCAGCAGCAAGAAGTCAGGACAAGGACTTGAACCTCAGCTGGACAAAGATTCGAAGATCAACTGGAGACAGACTAGAGTTTTCCAATCCCAAGAGATAACTAGACTGATTTGAAGAAGATACACTGAATCAGAATCTCGAGGGTTATGGTAATTTTTAGGACTCTGCACAAATATTCCATTCTGTAAATTTGTGTGGGATTGCGCTCCCATACCTTTTTCTTTTTGGTTGCACTGGGTCTTTGTTGCTTTTTACGGGCTTTCTCTAGTTGCAGGAAGAAGCAGGAGCTACTCTCTGCTACAGCGCACAGGCTTCCCATTGCAGCGGCTCCTCTTGTTGTGGAGCACAGGCTCTGGGCGAGCAGGCTTCAGTAGTCGCAGCGTATAGACTCAGTAGTTGCAGCGCATGGGCTCAGTAGCTCACCAGCTTACTTCTCCACAGCGTATGGAATCTTCCCAGGCCAGGGACTGAACCTGTGCCCCCTGCATTGGCAGGCAGATTCTTGTTCACTGTGCCAGCAGGGAAGTCCCTGTGCCTTTTTTGGGTGAAGCTAGACTTGACCATTCTTTAGCCATTGAAATGTCAGCCAGTCCAGGTCCTGCTCTCTTGACTACACATACACCCTGCACTAGACCCACAACATTCTACTCACTTGAAAACAAAACAAAACCAAAGCAAGGGCTTTGCTGATGGTCCAGCATTTAAGAATCTGCCTGCCAATGCAGAGGATATTCACAACCCAGGGATTGAACCCAGGCCTCCCACACTTCAGGCAGATTCTTTACCATCTCAGCCCCCAGGAGAGCCCCCCACCACATAAACCCAGCCTGTATACATCAGGACTCAGCTGAATTCACACCTGTGGTGGCCACTGTGATAGGACACCTAGAGCCAACTTTCAGGGCTAAGACTCCTATTTCCCCAGCAGCCGGCTCTCTAGGAAACACTTCAACGACTGGTTGATGGCAGGAAGGGCAAAGGCCTGGCCTCATTGTCCCAATTCAAGATGATTCTGAACGGCCATCCAGGCTCCCCAGCTCTGACTTGAGAGCAACCTGAGACTACATCACAGTTCATCTCTTTCTCTCCACAAATCCTTTGAAAAGGATTCTCAGGAGACATGGACTCCCAATACATTTCCTGCATATAAATCTCCACATCAGAGTCTGTTTCTTGGGGGAACAGATCAAGTCAAGAGCTTTTCCAGCAGCTTTGCTCACATGAACTTCTAATTCCCTGTCCTGCCTTAACATTTACACCCATGTCATCCATTTTTCTCCCCTTGATTATGTTGCCAGTTATCATTTTGCATGTCTGCATGTTCTTTCCAACCATGTCAGGGCCAGCTTGAAGGAAGATTATGTCTTGATCTTCTCTTCAGTCTTGGCAATTCAAATTATTGCCCTGAACTTCATAGTTTTGGAGTCATTTCTCAAAGTCCTGTTGGAATGGAGCCATTCCAGAGAAAATGCTAGGGCAGGGAAAGGGGAGCCAAGGAGAAAAGAGTAGATTGTGGCAGGATGGATTTGGAGCTAGAAGTCACTGTCGGAACAAGTGTCTGTGAATCTCTTCTATGGAGATGTACATTTTTTAAAATAATCAGCATTGACTGCTTTTGGTTTCTTTTCAGTTCTCAGCCTTAGCAGGGTTTTGCCACTGAAGTATTTGGCACTGGATATGTACATCTGTGGAGCAAACTCAGGCAGCATTATTAACAACATGATCTTTTCATTTGGAAGCTACCCAACTCCTCTCTGCTCCCAGCTCCTCTGTATCTTCATGCCTCCCCATCATCCAGTGACCTAATGTCGCCTCCCCACAGTCCCTGCTCCAGCCCTCCACCCAGTCTTGTCTTCCTCAAGCAGAATCCCCACCCCTTCTCCATCTGTGTTTGTCTGGCTTCCAAATGGATTCCAGTTCAAATACCAACTCCAGTCAAAACGAAGCTGTTGGGAGTTCTTTGGTGGTCCGGTGGTTAGAACTCAAGAGTTTTCACTGCCGAGGGCGTGGGTTCAATCCGTGGTCAGATGACTAAGATCCCACAAGCCACTGGACTGAGGACTGTGTGAGACCACCTCTAGTCCCCAAAGGTATGGGCCACTGGCCAGGCACTGGACAGGTGAGTTAGCAGCACTGTGCTGTGATTTTCCCACTCCTGCGTGAAATCTGCTGAAACACTGACACCCAAGTTGCCTCAAACTATTGATCCAACGACTGAGCGAAGGAAAAGGTGGTATGGTTTCCTGGGGAAAGTGGTATCCTCAGAGGACAGTCTTTCATTCAAAAGAATTAATTTTGATTTGGTGAAATTTTAGGTCTTCGGATAGTCTGCCAGTAAAGTTCTTCCTCAACCCACATCCCTCTCCACCGTCTCCCTAAACTAGCCATCATCTCTACCTAGGATAGTCAGTTAAATTGCATCTAAGTGAAGTCATAAATGTGTTACAAAGAGCCTGGTTAAGATCTGAAGTCCCAGGTATGTTCTTGGGCCAATCACTTTAACTGTCTGAGAGAGGGCCATGATTGCTACTGAACAAGTGGTTCTGAAAATTAAATGCAAAAAAGAGCCATTTTCTGGCACTTTGTAGAGTCATGTACATAGACAGAATAGGTTCATTGAAATTTTTCAATTTACAATCTTACCAGGTCACCCTATTTTCCCCACATCATTCCAAAACAATCAGCATCTGATTCTCAAACAACAATCAAAGTCTGATGGCTACTGAGAGAGCCACGTGTATATAATGTGAAGAGAATTTTGATAATGTGAGAAAGTTTGTCTGGTATTTTGAATTTTCTTAGGGTGAGAAGAAGTTTAAGAAGAGCTAAGAGTTGTCATCTGAGAACTCTCTAGGAGTGTCCTTTGCAGCTCTCTCCTGGTTATGTACTGAGATTTAACAAGAAAATCCACGGTCTCCTTCAGACAAAGAGTCCCATCCCAACCAGAAGCACCTTTGCCTGTGATGGAACAGGATAAGCATCAAATTACTTAAAAGCGCATGAGAGGAAGCGCTATGAAGAGAGGACAGATAGGCAGATTTATATATAAGTTTGGGTTCAGAACACGGGAAAGTAAAGTGCTCCAGGTGAATAACTGAGATGGGGAGACACTCGCAAGATAAAGAAATTCCCATGGAAACTCTAAACTCCTTTGCCTTCCCTTTGCCCTTAGACGTTCCTGTAGGGAATGCATGTGGTTGGGGAGGGGAGGAAAGAGAGGAGTAATTTGATGGAGAGATCATAAATCACAAATCTCAAGAGAGACACTACAGCAAGCACATAAAGTTGATCTGAGAGGGATAAGGAGGGAGAGATAAATCAAAACATGCCCAAATGGGGTTCACGAAGGTCATTTGGAGAAGGTAATGGTGATTGAGCCTGAGTAATTGAGCAAAGGTTTACAAAGAATAGCTTTAAATAACACTAATGTCAAGGATTCTCCAGAGGAATCTGCTTGCAATTTTCTTACATCATTAATATTAATACCCAACTATAAAGCCATTGTTTCTTGGATGTATTCCTAATGTATGAAGAATATTTATATTTAAAAGCTCATGACTTTCTTTGTATTTCATCAAAAGCCACACAACTATAACTACTAAATCCAGGGTAGGTGGACATTTCTAAAGTTATAAATAAGACAGTGTGGTATTTGCAGGATATTTTACTGAACAGAATGGCTCAAGAATGAGGAAGTATGTTTCATAATACTTGCATGAAATTTAGAGGGTCCCTTTAGATTTCTATGGGACTTCCCTTATGCCATATTATTTTTCCCTTTGGATGAGCAATGATTTTAAGAAATAAAGAATAAAAGTAAAGTTCTAGAAATCAAGTCAAATCAATTTAATGACAACAACAAAAAGGAATTTTTGCTTTTTAACAAAAGTCAAGTAAAATGGAAATCTAGCTTGAAGACTCTGGAGTGTTCTACAAAAATATTTCCAGTCAGTGTCCCAGGCCAAGGCAGAGGCCTTTCACCACCCCACCTAAAAACACCCCTTTCGCTTCCAAAAGTCAAAATGACCCATCACATTCTATCTAGCGATTTCCAAGTTTCAGCCTCTCCCTCTAAACAGCTGAGCAAAAGACATTGCTGCTGGAGGTTTATTAAATGGCCGTGTGTGTGTGTGTATGTGTGTGTGTGTGTTTTCAGTCGTGTCTGACTCTTTGCGACCCCAAGGACTATAGCCCAACAAGGCTCCTCTGTCCATGGAATTTTCCAGACAAGAATACTGGAGTGGGTTGTAGTTTCCTTCTCCAGGGATTCTTCCTGCCCCAGGGATGAAACCCACATCTCTTGCATCTCCTGCATTGGCAGGCAGATTCTTTACCCTTGAACCACCAGGGAAGCCCATTATTTTGGATGTTTCTAAGCCAAAGGATTTGGGACATGTATGTGGCCACTTATTTTGCCTTCAACATTTAGAAGGGCTGAAAATAAGAGTCTTTTTCAGAAGGAAACTGTTTCCATTAGGATTCTAAGCCCAAGAATTGCAGATGATGATTTAAAACAATCTATACCCTTTTTTTTCTGAAGGACCTTGATTCTGATACTACGGATTTTTATTGTTACTACTGGGAAAAATTGAGAATGGACAGTATAATAAGTCCCCTACATACGTGCGTTCCCATGTCCGGTCACATTAATTTAGTTCACGAGTCTGGTTTACATTGTCACATGCGTGCATCTTCTACAAATGGTTGTGTTTTTGTGTACTTTGCTGTACAATACTATATAAAGGACAGTAGTACAGTACGTCATATATTTATTTCAAGCCCAGAACCTACACCATCAACATCAAGTGTGAGTGAGATCGCAGCTTGCCCTCCATCTCCTATTGCTGAAGATCTTTCAGCTCCACCATTTCCCACCGCCTCTCATTCCTCAAGTCAGTGACTCTTCCTGCCTGTTCACGCAATGCCAGCCCTTTTATACCACTTGTTGTACTCGTCTACTGTGATTTTCAAGGTATTACAACATTAAAAGCATTTTCTTTATTTTTCGTGTTTGCTTTTTATGTATTATTTGTATGAAAAGTGTTATATACCTATTAAAGTACAGTAGTTTAGAGCCGACTGAATTAGTTGGATACCTAGGCTAACTTTGTTGGACTTAACTAACAAATTGGACTTACAAACATGGGCTGAGAACAGAACTTGTTGGCATATAGGGGACTTACTGCAACAGTCTTTTATAAACTTACTTCCTTCTACAGTGTAACGTGAGTGTGTAACTGTGCTAACAGAAACTCTCTTCAAAGAAGCAGTGTTTTTCTCCATCTTCCTTTCCCATCTTACTTCAGGTCCTGCTCAGAGTGAGTCAGAGCCCCAAGAGGGGATGGGTAGGTGCCACATCCCAGAGATGGGGATTTCCTAACATCACACATTTGGTGAGAATGAAATGATATGTTTTAAAAATGCATGCAACAGAAATGAATCTAGCCCAGAAGAGTAAGCCAAAACTTCCCTGACTCCCAGGCAGATCACCAGCCCTGGGGAGTCTGAGGTTTCCCAATTTCTCCCATACGATGAGGCATCTGTTTGTTTCTGGAGCATATCATGGCAACATTGTTTTACACCTCTCAAAATAGCTTCCATTTGGCTGTAGTCATATGTGCATCATTGAAAGTGGGATTTTCATATCAAGTTGTCGATAAGATAACAGGATGTCTTAAATTTGAACACTAAGTTTTAATATTCCGGTTACTATTGATTTTTTCCACTCTCATCAAATATGCAGTTTTTGTACTCCTTTCAACTGAATCTGAGAAAGAGAGTTTTTGGCAAAAATGCAGGACCCTTGGAGGGCGGCGTAGCTGCAATTCAATTCTTTCTTCTGGAGGAAGAAACAGCTCATGGCTGGAATTCTAGACAATTGCCTCATTATTTCACCTCAGAAATGGCCATAAGTGCAGTGTTCATCTTAGGCGAAGTCTAAGCTTTATCTTCTAATCAGTTTCATCTCTTTATGGGAATTAGCAGCTTCTTGGTTTGTCTATGTAACATATCAGATGATAGTCCCTTTGAAGTATAAATATTAGCACCACAGTCTCTTTTTAAGAATTAGGAAATAATGTTTTACTTGTTAGAATTTCCCAGTTGTATTTTCTGTACTGTGATATCTTAACATCTGAATATCAATTAAAATTGGATCTGAATGACGTCCTATAGCAGTCCATTGCCAAGGATCAGCACCAAACAACCTCCTCCAGGACTCATAGAGCTAAGATGTTCCATGATTCTAGAGTAATCAAAAAACAAATCCATAGACAGAGGCAGAAAACAAATAGCTGAAACCAAGCTTGTAAATCCTTGAAAGCCAGGATTGAATCTTGTGTACCTTTGTGTTTCAGAGGCCCAGAAAAGCACCTGGCAGAGAGAAGGGTCTCAGTCAACACCAGCTGAATACAGGGGTGAATGGATAAGCCAATGAATCAAGAAGACTCTCAAGGTTAATTTCCTTGAGCAATGTCACACTGACTATGTGCTAAGTCACTTCAGTCGTGTCTGACTCTTTGCAACCCCATAGACTGTAATCCACCAGGCTCCTCTATTCATGGAATTCTCCAGGCAAGAATACTGGAGTGGGTTACCATGCCCTTCTCCAGGGCATCTTCCTGACCCAGGGATCAAACCCAGATCTCTTATGTCTCCTGGGTTGCAGCTGGGTTCTTTACCACTTGTGCCACCTGGGAAGCCCTAATGACTATTCAGTTTCCCTACTCATACTATATTAAATCAGAAGGCATAGTGGTCTTTAGCATCAGCTCCAGAGCAAATATAGAACCTCAGCTCCACTACTAATTGCCTGTGTTAAGCATCCTCAGTTAATTATCTGTGTCTCAGTTTTATCATCTGTAAAATGGCAATAATGAATACGCCAATTTTGCACGGTTATTAAGAGTATTAAAAGAAAGAACAGAAAAAAAAAAAAAACAGCATGGCAACAATAAACACTCAATCTCTGTGAACTATAATTTTTAATATCCTACCAAAAAGCTACCCAGTGGAAAGTGACTTTAAATTATTTTAAAATAATATTTATCAAAAGATTGAATTAAATGAATAATTAATGAATGCATAAATTTGAAAATGAGTAATTCACATTGCCTCCATACACAGTCACTAATGAACACAGTACCAGTTGGAAGCCCCGGGTGGTTTCCCTTTCTGTGAATTGGCTGAGCACAGAGACACCGCTTCTCTTTTCAGAGACTGCTGGCATAGTGCATGCCATATTGTAGGCACCCAGCAAATGTTGTTCAAAGTACACAAATACTACTGATTATTTGCCTGTATATCTATTGAAAGATGCTACCTACTGGCTTGACTTTGGATGAACTCTCGGAAATTGCCCATAAAAGACAAAAGTGAAATTAGCATAATTACTGACAAAGGAAATAAATACAGAAAAGGCATTCTTTCTAAAATCCAGCTGGATGATTTTATGCTCAACAGTTATATGCTCAAAAAATTTCTTTCTTTTAATTAGCAATGTCAAAAATAATTTAGCATAGATTTGCTTTCTGTGTTAAGAGAATCAAGCTGATCATCCTTAGTGACAGAAAAACATTAGGAGGATGTGAGGTTTGGGAGTATTTTTTAAATGCCTAAAAGCTATGTAAAAGCCAAAAAAAACTGATTTATAACCCTGACTTGCTGTGTGTTTCAGGAGCTGAGATTGGAGACCCGTTCAACTGATTAATATTCACAGGAATAATTTACTGTAATTAACATCAAAAGATTGGCTCTAACTATGGTAATACATGGAACTGACAGCTTTTTCATAACAATGCTGTGAAATAATTAAGTAGATATAAGTATACACATATTACTGTGAAAGTGTAAAACAAAGTTCAAATGGAGATCATTAAGACATGGGGAAGTGAGAATAGGGAAACTCTAAGTAAACTATTCAATTTCTGGTTTATTCTGAAAGCTAATGTCTTCACACAGACACACAGGGAATAGTTAGTCTGATAATTTCCACTACAGGGCAAGAACTTACGCAAATCACGATAAGTGAAAATGAAAGAAATGAATAGAAAAATTGAACTGCTCAAAGCAGTTATATGCTACAAATTGGAATAAATAGATTGATGATCTGTAGTTCTGCGGAGAAGGCAATGGCAAGCCACTCCAGTACTATTGCCTAGAAAATCCCATGGATGGAGGAGCCTGGTAGGCTGCAATCCGTGGGGTCGCTAAGGGTCGGACACGACTGAGCGACTTCACTTTCACTTTTCACTTTCCACTTTCACACATTGGAGAAGGAAATGGCAACCCACTCCAGTGTTCTTGCCTGGAGAATCCCAGGGATGGGGGAGCCTGGTGGGCTTCCGTCTATGGGGTCACACAGAGTCGGACACGACTGAAGTGACTTAGCAGCAGCAGCAGCAGTTCTGCACACACACAAACTACTCAGAAAATCGGCAGAACTTCCAAGCAGTAGTCTTTCTACTCTACCCCGGTGTAACTCAGCAAGATACATGGGATCTACTGTTACATAAGGCTGATGTTGACTGTGACTTCTTGTGGTCCTTTAGAATATTCTGAAGTCTATAGGGAAAGAAGACTAAAGAGAGAAAGAAAAAGAAGAAAGGGAGAAGGGTACGACCAAGGATAGAAGTGGGGGTTGAATTCATTCAATGTTCACAATCAGCACCAGCTTAAGCAACTTTACCTACATTGTTTCGTTAATCCTCTCAGTGCCACTGTAAACAGACGTCCTTATCATCATTTTATAGATGAAGAAATGCCAATTCAGGGAAATGAAGAAATTGGTTCAACATCACAATATAATATTATGAAAGTAGAACTTGATTGTGATTAGATCTGTCTGTTTGTCCACTGCCGTTCTTCCATTTACCACTGGTTTGAGTTTGGTTGAACCTAAACCAAAATCCTGCCCAATGGCCATAAAAAGCCATAGCCCCCTCCCATGACATCAGATGTCCTTTCTGAGGATATTCCTTATCTCCTGGAGGACGACAGTCAGATATTATGTGAGGTTAGAGATAAGCTACTGCCTACTGAGGAACGCTGGGCTGGAAGAAGCACAAGCTGGAATCAAGATTGCCGGGAGAAATATCAATAACCTCAGATATGCAGATAACACCACCTTTACGGCAGAAAGTGAAGAGGAACTCAAAAGCCTCTTGATGAAAGTGAAAGAAGAGAGTGAAAAGGTTGGCTTGAAGCTCAACTTCAGAAAACAAAGATCATGGCATCTGATCCCATCACTTCATGGGAAATAGATGGGGAAACAGTGGAAGCAGTGTCAGACTTTATTTTGGGGGGCTCCAAAATCACTGCAGATGCTGATTGCAGCCATGAAATTAAAAGACGCTTACTCCTTGGAAGGAAAGTTATGACCAACCTTGATATTATATTAAAAAGCAGAGAACTGCTTTGTCAACAAAGGTCCGTTTAGTCAAGGCTATGGTTTTTCCCGTGGTCATGTATGGATGTGCGAGTTGGACTGTGAAGAAAGCTGATCTCCGAAGAATTGATGCTTTTGAACTGTGGTGCTGGAGAAGACTCTTGAGAATCCCTTGGACTGCAAGGAGATCCAACCAGTCCATTCTAAAGGAGATCACTCCTGGGTGTTCATTGGAAGGACTGATGCTAAAGCTGAAACTCCAATACTTTGGCCACCTCATGCAACGAGTTGACTCACTGGAAAAGACTCTGATGCTGGGAAGGATTGGGGGTGGGAGGAGACGGGGACAACGGAGAATGAGATGGCTGGATGGCATCACCGACTCTGTGGACATGAGTTTGAGTGAACTCCGGGAGTTGGTGATGGACAGGGAGGCCTGGTGTGCTGTGATTCATGGGGTTGCGGAGAGTCGCACATGACGGAACGACTGAACTGAACTGAACTGATAGTCATTTCGGTTTGCCACCCATTGGTCTTTGATTTTAAATAAAGTGATACTTAACTGTTTATTTACTTGCAGCAGAGACGGCCATCTGCCTTACAGGTTCTAGCCATCTTTCTCCGTAACACAACCATGATTTTATGCAGGAGACAAAAGTACTGAGTCAAAAAGACTGCTTCTCAGCCAAACTTGTGTATATGTGTTTAAGGTCTAGCTAATGAAATGCAGGAAGAAATTGTTGAGTGACACATCAAGTAAAGCTCCTTAAAAGGGTAAAAGTTAGCTGAGATGGACCCTTTTTTGCTCACCCTCACTACCTCCCTTTTGCTTGGAACATGAGGCTGAGTTCTGGCAGCAATCTTGGCCCCTGGGGAAAAATTGATAGCCACACATTGAGAAGGGCAAAGAAGAAAAATAGGGTACTGGGTCCAAGATGATGGTGGAAAGCCATGCCAGTTTCAGGATGCCTATTTCTGGAGAAAAAACTGAAAAAAATCATCTCATTAGCCCAGCATTTTTGTTACCTGAATCATCATGTAATTTCTAACAAATATACTCCCTGGAAAATATAAAGTCCTCTTTGGGTCACCTATGACACTTAACTGCTCAATTTTTGTCTAATGCTTTGAGGTAGAACCAAATGAAATATTACAAGGTATTGAAAGTACTGGGTTAAAGACAAATTCTACTGTAGTAAATTTAACTTTGAATCAAGCTTCAAGAATACTTGAAGTACTAAAGATATTTTGCAAATAAACCTTTTGATACACAACTTAAACATCACATTTATTGAAATGCCCATTATCTCAAGGATTGATGTAGGTTTATAAAGTGAAAGGTAATCATTAAATATCTCATTCGTGGTTATGTACTTAAGGGTGTTGGTTTGCAAGAAACAACTTAAGGAAAAACAAAAGTATTAGTTTAGCTAACATAAAAGTTCAGTGGTGGAGGTGGTTTCTAACACAGCTGAATCTTCAGGATACTATGTTTCTCCAGCTTTCAGCTTTGAGTTTCCTTTTATTGACTTTATTCTGAGGCAATCTTTTCCTGGATGACTGAAAATTCAGCCACTAATAGATCCAAGACTCTAGTTTATCAGCTTAAAAAAGAAAAGTGGAAAGAAGGCACTAGTTTCAAAAATATGACAAATTAAATTATCATTCAGTAAGATGGACATGAGTTTGAGTAAACTCCAGGAGTTGGTGATGGACAGGGAGGCCTGGCGTGCTGTGATTCATGGGGTCGCAAAGAGTCTGTCACGACTGAGAGACTGAACTGAACTGAACTGAACTGAAACATTCATTATCTCCCCTTCAACTTTCATGTGAGTTTTTTATTGTGATATCGACCACATGATTTGCTTTGTGTGTGCTTAGTAACTCGGTCATGCCCAACTCTTTGAGACTTCATGAACTGTAGCCCACCAGGCTCCTTTGTCCATGGGATTCTCCAGGCAAGAATACTGGAGTGGATAGCCATTCCCTTCTCCAGGGGATCTTCTCAACCCAAGGATCAAATCCAGTCTCCTGCATTGCAGGTTGATTCTTTACCATTAGAGTCACCAGAGAAACCCCTTTGGCCAATGGAATATTAGTAGATGAGTTAGAGCTGTAATAAGCTTGCAGACAGAATGGGACCTGGTCAGTTGAACTTTGACTTTTATTCTTAAAACCATGCTTTGAGTTGAGTAGCCATTTAACCAAGGAAGATGAAGCAGAGCTTGGCTAAACCTACCACTTGGAGCCAAGTCCAATCAAAGCCAGATTCAAACAGTGATCACATGTGTAAAAGAGGAATAAGTACCTACAGTTGTATGCAACTAAGATTTAGGGTATCTTTTCACACAGCATTTATGATGCATCAGCTAAATGAAGCATGTGGCTTTTCAACAAAATTCTCAGAGTTTAACCTCATGAACTCAGAGCAATGGTTCTCAAAGTGTGATCATCAGCATCTCCTAGGAGCAGCCCCAGCATTACCCGGTAACTTGGTAAAAATGCCTGGGTCCCAAACCAGACCTACAAAATCATAAGCTCTGAGGGAGAGGACCAGCAGTTTTTGCCTTAACATGCGCTTCAAGTTCAACATTCAGATTCAACATTAAGTTTGAAAACCATTGACCTGGATCGTACTTTAAACCATCAGAGTGCATAAATCATCAGGCCTGGAGTTCTGGGGTATGTCTGCAGTACTAGAATTACTTAAACCAGTGGGACTATGCATTTTTAACAAGTTTTCTGATGCTAATGCTACTGGTCTGAGGAACACACTTTAAGAAACACATGACTGAGTTCAATAGAAGTGGCTAGCTGGGAAATCAACATTCCATTAACAAAAGAAGAAACAGAAGAGTGGGTGGAGAACACATGTCAATCACACTGCACTCTTATTAAAAGGAAAAAGTTCTGACAGAAGAGATCAGACAACCACCAATATTCAACAATTCTGCAGGGACAGGCAAAGCTGGAGCCAAAGACAAAATTCATCTGTCTTTTTAGTTCATGAAATTGATTGAGACATGAACTGATTTTTTTGTCTCTTCAATTTTGCTGAAATTCAATAGAGATTTGAGGAATCAAATAAAAGACAGCAGTTTTTGCTACAGAGAGTCATGTATCACCTCAAATGTGATATGAGTTGTCACACAAATCTTTCTTACTACAATTCACTGAAGATAAATATAGTGCTTAAGGAGGCAATGTCTATATATCAAACAATTGAGTCATTTTGATCCATTCTCAGGAAACCAAGACAACAGCCTATAGTTTTGAGCAATCCGAGATACAAAATAGGATCACAGACTCTGGTTATGGTCACTATTTTTAATCTGTTCCTAAAAATTATAGAATTTTAGAATTCGAAGAACCTTAGAAATTATCCAGCCCACATACTGCAAATCCCCAGGCTATTGGAAACATTCCACTCAGAAATGTGTTTTTTTGTCCTGCACGAAAGCATTTTTCTTTTCATTAAAATTATCACCATGTTTAAAATTCTTCATTTATTCTGGACAAGTCTGAAGATTCAGCCACACATCACATGGACAGAAGTCTATGTTGCTTCACCTTGCAGTCCATCAGAGCTGAGAGCCGGCTTCATGCTTCTAAAGGAGCATTTCCCCTACTCCCCAGTCTGACAAAAACATTCCACCCTATGGTTTTACAACCAGGCTGCTCCACTCATTTACAGGGCCTGCCTGTGTCCCATAGGCATGTAGTTTTGTCATCTCTCATCTAGACAAACTCCTTTGTTTTAGCAACAAAGGAAGTTCATGATGAAGTTCATGATGATGACCAACTTTTATTCACATTATCTTTTTAGCAGAAGATCAGGCTTGCGCTGTCGATTTTTCACAATATCATAAAACAGTGTCTTCTACAGACATTTATTCACCATGGAAAATAGGATTTCAAAAGTTCACCATTTAAATTCTGCCCAGTTAACACTGAGGTAGATGGTTCATTTCAGTACATGGCTTATTTCAAAAGAAAAAAAAAAATCTATGAGCAACACAAGAAATGATCAACCACAATATATTTAATGTGAAATGAATCTTATTCGGATTTTGTAGACTTTGTGCCTTCAATAGTTTCAACTCCTTTGATGAGAAAGTGGGCCTTTTATTTTTTAATTAAAGGGAAAGTTTTAAACACACTGATTAGGATAACTACTATTTTAAAAAACAAGAAGGTAAGAAGTGTTAGCAAAGATGTGGAAAAAAGAATCCCCATGTGCTGCTGGTAGAAATGTAAAATGGTTCTGTTATCACAGAAAACAGTATAAAGATTCCTCAAAAAATTGAAAGTAAGATTATCATATGATCCAGACTTTACACTTCTGGGTACATATCCGAAAGGACTGAAAACAGGACTGCAGAGAGATATTTGCACATCCATGTTCATAGCAACAATATTCAAAATAGCCAAGAGGTGGAAGAAACCCAAGTCTTCACTGATGGATGAAAAGATTTTTTAATGTTGTCTATACATACTGGAATGGGTGAATTTAACTCAGATGACCATTATATCTACTACTGTGGGCAGGAATCCCTTAGAAGAAATGGAGTAGCCATCATGGTCAACAAAAGAGTCCGAAATGCAGTACTTGGATGCAATCTTAAAAATGACAGAATGATTTCTGTTCGTTTCCAAGGCAAACCATTCAATATTACAGTAATCCAGGCCTATGCCCCAACCAGTAATGCTGAAGAAGCCGAAGTTAATCGGTTCTATGAAGACCTACAAGAACTTTTAGAACTAACACCCAAAAAAGATGTCCTTTTCATTATAGGGGACTGGAATGCAAAAGTAGGAAGTCAAGAAACACCTGGAGTAACTGGCAAATTTGGCCTTGGAGCACAGAATGAAGCAGGGCAAAGGCTAATAGAGTTTTGTCAAGAGAATGCACTGGTCATAGCAAACACCCTCTTCCAACAACACAAGAGAAGACTCTACACATGGACATCACCAGATGTCAACACCGAAATCAGATTGATTATATTCTTTGCCACCAGAGATGGAGAAGCTGTATACAGTTAGTGAAAACAAGACCAGGAGCTGACTGTGGCTCAGATCATGAACTCTTTATTGCCAAATTCAGACTTAAATTGAAGAAAGGAGGGAAAACCACTAGGCCATTCAGATATGACCTCAATCAAATCCCTTATGATTATACAGTAGAAGTGAGAAATAGATTTAAGGGACTAGATCTGATTGATAGAGTGCCTGATGAACTCTGGACGGAGGTTTGTGACATTGTACAGGAGACAGGGACCAAGACCATCCCCATGGAAAAGAAATGCAAAAGAGTGAAATGGCTGTCTGAGGGGGCCTTACAAATAGCTGTGAAAAGAAGAGAGGCAAAAAGCAAAGGAGAAAAGGAAAGATATAAGCATCTGAATGCAGAGTTCCAAAGAATAGCAAGGAGAGATAAGAAAGCCTTCCTCAGTGATCAATGCAAAGAAATAGAGAAAAACAACAGAATAGGAAAAACAAGAGACCTCTTCAAGAAAATTAGAGATTCCAAGGGAACATTTCATGCAAAGATGGGCTCAATAAAGGACAGAAATGGTATGGACCTAACAGAAGCAGAAGATATTAGGAAGAGGTGGCAGGAATACACAGAAGAACTGTACAAAAAAGATCTTCACGACCAAGATAGTCACGATAACATGATCACTGACCTAGAGCCAGACATCTTGGAATGTGAAGTCAAGTGGGCCTTAGAAAGCATCATTACTAACAAAGCTAGTGGAGATGATGGAATTCCAGTTGAGCTATTTCAAATCTTGAAAGATGATGCTGTGAAAGTGCTGCACTCAATATGCCAGCAGATTTGGAAAACTCAGCAGTGGCCACAAGACTGGAAGAGGTCAGTCTTCATTCCAATCCCAAAGAAAGGCAATGCCAAAGAATGCTCAAACTACCACACAATTGCACTCATCTCACACGCTAGTAAAGTCATGCTCAAAATTCTCCAAGCCAGGCTTCAGCAGTATGTAAACCGTGAACTCCCAGATGTTCAAGCAGGTTTTAGAAAAGGCAGAGGCACCAGAGATCAAATTGCCAACATCCGCTGGATCATGGAGAAAGCAAGAGAGTTTCAGAAAAACATCTATTTCTGCTTCATTGACTATGCCAAAGCCTTTGACTGTGTGGATCACAAGAAACTGTGGAACATTCTGAAAGAGATGGGAATCCCAGACCACCTGACCTGCCTCTTGAGAAACCTGTATGCAGGTCAGGAAGCAACAGTTAGAACTGGACATGGAACAACAGACTGGTTCCAAATAGGAAAAGGTGTACGTCAAGGTAGTATATTGTCACCTTGCTTATTTAACTTATATGCAGAGTACATCATGAGGAACGCTGGGCTGGAAGAAGCACAAGCTGGAATCAAGATTGCTGGGAGAAATATCAATAATCTCAGATATGTAGATGACACTACCCTTATGGCAGAAAGTGAAAAGGAACTCAAAAGCCTCTTGATGAAAGTGAAAGAAGAGAGTGAAAAGGTTGGCTTGAAGCTCAACATTCAGAAAACAAAGATCATGGCATCTGGTCCCATCACTTCATGGGAAATAGATGGAAAAACAGTGGAAACAGTGTCAGACTTTGTTTTTTTGGGCTCCAAAATCACTGCAGATGCTGATTGCAGCCATGAAATTAAAAGACGCTTACTCCTTGGAAGGAAAGTTATGACCAACCTTGATAGTATATTAAAAAGCAGAGACATTACTTTGCCAACCAAGGTCCGTCTAGTCAAGGCAATGGTTTTTCCCGTGGTCATGTATGGATGTGAGAGTTGGACTGTGAAGAAGGCTGATCGCCGAAGAATTGATGCTTTTGAACTGTGGTGTTGGAGAAGACTCTTGAGAGTCCCTTATACTGCCAGGAGATCCAACCAGTCCATTCTAAAGGAGATCAATCCTGGATGTTCATTGGAGGGACTGATGCTAAAGCTGAAACTGCAATACTTTGGCCACCTCATGCGATGAGTTGACTCACTGGAAAAGACTCTGATGCTGGGAAAGGTTGGGGGTGGGAGGAGAAGGGGACGACGGAGAATGAGATGGCTGGATGGCATCACCAACTCTGTGGACATGAGTTTGAGTGTACTCCGGGAGTTGGTGATGGACAGGGAGGCCTGGCGTGCTGTGTTTCATGGGGTTGCGGAGAGTCGGACACGACTGAGCGACTGAACTGAACTGAACTGATACATACAATGCCGGAGAAGGCAATGGCACCCCATTCGAGTACTCTTGCCTGGAGAATCCCAGGGATGGCGGAGCCTGGTGGGCTGCCGTCTATGGGGTCGCACAGAGTCGGACACGACTGAAGCGACTTAGCAGCAGCAGCAGCAGCATACATACAATTCCCTGGTGGCTCAACTGTAAAGACTCTTCCTGCAATGCAGAGACCTGGGTTTGATCCCTAGACCGGGAAGATCCCCTGAAGAAGAAAGGGCACGGCAACCCACTTCAGTAGTCTTGCCTGGAGAATCCCATGTACAGAGGAACCTCGCAGTCCATAGGGTCACACAGAGTTGGCCACAACTGAAGTGACTAAGCAGCAGAAGCATACATAAAATACGTAAAATAAAAGTACGACTTAGTCTTAAGAAGGAAAGAAATTCTGACATTTGCTACATCATGGATAAACAGTGAAGCTACTCAGCTAAGTAAAATAAGCCAGTCACAAAAAAGACAATTACAAGCTTCCCAGGTAGTGCCAGTGGTAAAGTACCCACCTGCCAATGCAAAAGGCCCAAGAGACCTGCATTCGATCCCTGGGTTGGGAAGATCCCGTAGAGAAGGGAATGGCTACCCACTCCAGTATTCTTGCCTGGAAAATTCCATGGACAGAGGAGCCTGGAGAGCTACAGTCTATGGGATCTCAAAGAGTGGGACACAACTAAGCAGGCACACAGAAAGGAAGAAGACAAATATTGTATAATTCTATTCTGTGAGGTATCCAGAGTAGTCAAAATCACAAAAACAGAAAAGAGAATGATGGTTGCCAGGGACTGGGGGAGGGAAAGTGGAGAGTGGTTGTTTAATGCATCCAGAATTTCAGTTTCACAAGACGAAAAAGTTCTGGAACTTGACTGCACAACAATGTGAAAATACTTAACACAGCTGAAGTGAGCAGGTAAAAAAATGGTTCAGTTCAGTTCAGTCGCTCAGTCGTGTCCGACTCTCCGCGACCCCATGAATCACAGCACGCCAGGTTTAAGATGGTACATTTCATGTCATGGACTTTCAGCCACAATCAAAAAAAAATTTTTTTAAGAAATTTAATAGTGAAATCTGCTAGGTTTGGGGCGATCTGGGGTAATTATTTCAAAGGCCAGAGTGATACAAAGAAGAAATAGAAAGACTATGTGTGTCCTATTCTGCAGAGGCTCTCAGGGAGGAGAACTTCCATTCACACCAGCATGGCTAAGCAGATTCAAAGTCATGCTCTCCAAAGATCCTCTCCAACAATTAGATGACAATTTTATCTCATCCTGAAAACTACAACAAAATTTTTTGCTATTTAGTGGGTATTGAAATTACTCCAAAATGTGTTACAAAGTAAGAAATTAAATTGTATCAAATAAAAGCCAAGCAGAATATTAAATCTCAGCTTTTTGACATTTGACTAGTCTTTATCTTAGAATTAAAAAATCTACTTTGGGTTTTTAGCACTGACAATATATAGACTGTCATACATGAAGTAGATAACTGGTGGGAAGCTGCCGTTTAACACAAGGAGCCCAGTCTGGTGCTCTGTGATGATGTAAAGAGGAGGAATTGGTGGGGAGAGGGTTGGGAGGGAGGTTCAAGAGGGAGGGGATATAAGTATAATTACGACTGATTCGAGTTGATGTATGGCAGAGACCATCAAAACAAAGTAAAAGCAATTATCCTTCAATAAAAAATTTTTTTAATCAGCTTTGGTTTTTTAATACTCTTCTTGATTATCTACTCCTATTCACTAATCCTAGAGACCTTTTAGAACTTACACACAGAAAAGATGTCCTTTTCATTATCAGTTCAGTTAAGTTCAGTCGCTCAGTCTTGTCCGACTCTTTGCGACCCCATGAATCACAGCACGCCAGGCCTCCCTGTCCATCACCAACTCCCGGAGTTCACTCAAACTCATGTCCAACAAGTCGGTGAGGCCATCCAGCCATCTCTTTCTCTGTCGTCCCCTTCTCCTCCTGCCCCCAATCCCTCGTCGCATGAGGTGGCCAAAGTATTGCAGTTTCAGCTTTAGCTTCCAATGAACACCCAGGAGTGATCTCCTTTAGGATGGACTGGCTGGATCTCCTTGCAGTCCAAGGGACTCTCAAGAGTCTTCTCCAGCACCACAATTCAAAAGCATCAATTCTTCGGCGATCAGCTTTCTTCACAGTCCAACTCTCACATCCATACATGAACACGGGAAAAACCATAGCCTTGACTAGACAGACCTTGGTTGGCAAAGTCATGTCTCTGCTTTTTAATATGCTATCTAGGTTGGTCATAACTTTCCTTCCAAGGAGTAAGCATCTTTTAATTTCATGGCTGCAATCAGCATCCGCAGTGATTTTGGAGCCCAAAAAAATAAAGTCTGACACTGCTTCCACTGTTTCCCCATCTATTTCCCATGAAGTGATGGGATGAGATGCCATGATCTTTGTTTTCTGAATGTTGAGCTTTAAGCCAACTTTTTCATTTTAGGGGACTGGAATGCAAAAGTAGGAAGGTAAGAAATACCTGGAGTAACAGGCAAATTTGGCCTTGGAATACGGAATGAAGCGGGGCAAAGGCAAATAGAATTTTGCCAAGAGTACACACTGATCATAGCAAACACCATCTTCCAACAACACAAGAGAAGACTCTACACATGGACATCACCAGATGGTCAACACTGAAATCAGATTGATTATATTCTTCGCAGCCAAAGACGGAGAAGCTCTATGCAGTCAGCAAAAACAAGACCGGGAGCTGACTGTGGCTCAGATCATGAACTCCTTATTGCCAAATTCAGACTAAATTGAAGAAAGTAGGGAAAACCACTAGACCATTCAGGTATGACCTAAATCAAATCACTTGTGATTATACAGTGGAAGTGAGAAATAGATTTAAGGGACTAGATCTGATAGATAGAGTGCCTGATGAACTCTGGACGGAGGTTTGTGACATTGTACATAAGACAGGGATCAAGACCATCCCCATGGAAAAGAAATGCAAAAAAGCAAAATGGCTGTCTGAGGAGGCCTTACAAATAGTTGTGAAAGGAAGAAAAGCGAAAAGCAAAGGAGAAAAAGAAAGATATAAGCATCTGAATGCAGAGTTCCAAAGAATAGCAAGGAGAGATAAGAAAGCCTTCCTCAGTGATCAATGCAAAGAAATAGAGGAAAACAACAGATTGGGAAAGACTAGAGATCTCTTTAAGAAAATTAGATACCAAGGGAACATTTCATGCAAAGATGGCTCGATAAAGGACAAAAATGGTAGGGACCTAACAGAAGCAGAAGATATTAAGAAGAGGTGGCAAGAATACACAGAAGAACTGTACAAAAAAGATCTTCATGACCAAGATAATCACGATGGTGTGATCACTCACCTACAATCAAACATCCTGGAATGTGAAGTCAAGTGGGCCTTAGGAAGCATCATTACGAACTAAGCTAGTGGAGGTGATGGAATTCCAGTTGAGCTATTTCAAATCCTGAAAGATGATGCTGTGAAAGTGCTGCACTCAATATGCCAGCAAATTTGGAAAACTCAGCAGTGGCCACAGGGCTGGAAAAGGTCATTTTTCATTCCAATCCCAAAGAAAGGCAATGCCAAAAAATGCTCAAACTACTGCACAATTGCACTCATCTCACACACTAGTAAAGTCATGCTCAAAATTCTCCAAGCCAGGCTTCAGCAATACATGAACCATGAACTTCCAGATGTTCAAGCAGGTTTTAGAAAAGGCAGAGGAACCAGAGATCAAATTGCCAACATCCGCTGGATCATCGAAAAAGCAAGAGAGTTCCAGAAAATCATCTATTTCTGCTTCATTGACTATGCCAAAGCCTTTGACTGTGTGGATCACAATAAACTGTGGAAAATTCTGAAAGAGATGGGAATACCAGACCATCTGACCTGCCTCTTGAGAAACCTGTATGCAGGTCAGGAAGCAAGTTAGAACTGGACATGGAACAACAGACTGGTTCCAAATAGGAAAAGGAGTATGTCAAGGCTGTATATTGTCACCCTGCTTATTTAACTTATATGCAGAGTACATCATGAGAAACGCGGGGCTGGAAGAAGCACAAGCTGGAATCAAGATTGCTGGGAGAAATATCAATAACCTCAGATATGCAGATGACACCACCCTTATGGCAGAAAGTGAAGAGGAACTCAAAAGCCTCTTGATGAAAGTGAAAGAAGAGAGTGAAAAGGTTGGCTTAAAGCTCAACATTCAGAAAACAAAGATCATGGCATCTGGTCCCATCACTTCATGGGAAATAGATGGAAAACAGTGGAAACAGTCTCAGACTTCATATTTTTGGGCTACAAAATCATTGCAGATGCTGATTGCAGCCATGAAATTAAAAGACGCTTACTCCTTTGAAGGAAAGTTATGACCAAACAGAGACATTGCTTTGCCAACAAAGGTTCGTCCAGTCAAGGCTATGGTTTTTCCCGTGGTCATGTATGGATGTGAGAGTTGGACTGTGAAGAAAGTTGAGTGGAGAAGAATTGATGCTTTTGAACTGTGGTGCTGGAGTAGACTCTTGTGAGTCCCTTGGGCTGCAGGGAGATCCAACCAGTTCATCCTAAAGGAGACCAGTCCTGGGTGTTCATTGGAAGAACTGATGCTGGGGCTGAAACTCCAATACTTTGGCTACCTCATGAGAAGAATTGACTCATTGGAAAAGACCCTGGTGCTGGGAGGGATTAGGGGAAGGAGTAGAAGGGGACAACAGAGGATGAGATGGCTGGATGGCATCACCGACTCGATGCAGGTGAGTTTGGGTGAACTCTAGGAGTTGGTGATGGACAGGGAAGCCTGGAGTGCTGCGAATCATGGGGTCTCAAAGAGTCAGACATGACTGAGCGACTGAACTGAACTGAACTGAACTGAACTAAGAGATCATTCAGTTCAGTTCAGTCGCTTAGTCGTGTCCGACTCTTTGCGACCCCATGAACCACAGCACGCCAGGCCTCCCTGTCCATCACCAATTCCCAGAGTTCATTATTCCTGGAATTAATAGCAATAAACTAGCTGTTCAAATTGTAATAGTTCTGCCTTTACTGGGCCATCAATCACTGAGGAAAGGCAAGACCAGCGTCAGTGTCCCAAAAGGCAGTCCTAAAGCAAACCACCCTCTGATAATTCTGTCATTGTTGGTCTATTTTTTGTCTATTGAATATGAGTATCTGTACACTGCTGGTGTGTACATCACTCTGTTTCACCAGCTTTCCACACTGTCTTGGTGTCTCTAAGGACTGCCAAGAAAAGAACTGCCCTGCCAAATACTCTAACCACAGCTCAGTAGCCTGAGTTTGGTTCACTGGAGACATCTGAAATGGAAACTGGAATCTACCCAGGAAACAGATTAGTCTAATGCTCTAGGGCTACGCCATCTTGAAAAGACAAACTACAGATTTGTCTGAAAGTTATGGAGTCACAGTTGTTGTGTGTGTCTTGAAGCTTAACCACTCCAATAAATATTTATTATGATATGGATAGATTATCATGGTGGTGGTGTTGTTTAGTCGCTAAGTCATCTCCAACTCTTTTCAACCCCATGGACTGCAGCATTCTTGTCAATTCTATGATTGTTGGAGAAAGGACACTGGGGAGAGAGGGGGAAAAAAAATTGGGACTAGTTTTTGCTCTCAAGAAGTTTGTATCTTACCCAAGGAGATACATGCTATGTATCCATGTGTCCATGTTTCCAGAAAAGTGCATGACAGAATATTAAGTGTCAAGATTCGCCATATCTGCTACATTTATTAAAAGAATTCAGAAAAGGCAAAGACCAAAGAGAGATGGAATTTTTAGAAGGATTTCATGAACTCGATAGGGTTCCAAGCAGACCTTGAAAGAAAGATGGCATGCAAAATAGACAACAGACTACTTGTGTGTCCTCACTTGAATTCTACAATGAACATTTCCTGCACTTGCTTTATCACATGTCTATTCATCTGTTCATTCCTATGACCATCCATCTTTCCATCTCATTTTTAAAATATATTTTAGAGTACATTACTCACATCAGCATATCTCAGCCCTAAAAACCTTAGCATGAATAACATTGGAATTTAATATTTGTTCATCATTTGAGAGAGGTAAATTTTGCATTAAAGTGAAATGCACATATCCTAGTCTTTGATGTGTTTGAATAAGTGTTTGCTCCTGAGTAATATAGCCCCCCTTTCAAGATAACAGAACATTACCATCATTTCAGAAGGTTTCCTTGCACTCTAACTGCCTTGAGGCAACCACTGTTCCAATTTTTATGGACAAATTAGTTTTGCTTATTTTAGAACATCAGATAAATGGAATTATATGCTATCTTTGCTTCTCAGGTAGTACTAGTGATAAAGAACCAGCCTGCCAATGCAGGAGATATAAGAGATACGGGTTCATTCCCTGGGTCGGGAAGATCCCCTGGAGAAGAAAATGACAACCCACTCCAGTATTCTTGCCTGGAGAATTCCATGGACAGAGGAGCCCGGTGGGCTGCAGTCCAGTGGGTCACAAAGAGTCGGACACAGCTGAAGTGACTTAGCACATGCGATGCTAAAGCTGAAACTGCAATACTTTGGCCACCTCATGCGACAAGTTGACTCACTGGAAAAGACTCTGATGCTGGGAAAGGTTGGGGATGGGAGGAGAAGGGGACGACTGAGAATGAGATGGCTGGATGGCATCACCGACTCTGTGGACATGAGTTTGAGTGAACTCCGGGAGTTGGTGATAGACAGGGAGGCCTGGCGTGCTGTGATTCATGGGGTCGTGGAGAGTCGGACACGACTGAGCGACTGAACTGAACTGAACTGAACTGAAAGCATATTGGCTTTGAGAATCATTAAAGTTTTTACATGTATTTCATTATTTTTTAAGTGCTGGGTAGTATTCCACTCTGTAAATGGACTATAATTGGTTTATCCATTCTTCTGTTGGTAATCACTTCAGCTCTTTACATTTTGGGACTATTATGAGTAAAGCTGTTTTAAACCTTTTCTGTACAGATCTTTTCATTTCCCTTATATAAGCACCTAGGAGTAAAACTGCTGGGCCAAAATTAAGAAGGTAGAAATGACTTTACAGCTTATACAAGGACCTCATTTACAATAGAGGACAGACTAAGAATAAAACTGGATGATGGGTTTTTAAATTAAATTTAGTCTATAAAACTCTATGCTGTGCTGTGCTTAGTCGCTCAGTCATGTCTGACTCTTTGCGACACCATGGACTGTAGCCCACCAGGCTTCTCTGTCCCTGGGATTTCCCAGGAAAGAATACAGGAATGGGTTGCTATTTTCTTCTCCAGGGGATCTTTCCAACCCAGGGATCCAATCCGAGTCTCCTGCTTGGCAGGCAGATTCTTTACCACTGAGCCAACAAGGAAGACCACTTTTTATATTAGTCCATATGTTAAGCAATCATTCTAAAAGTTAACCCACCTGCAATGCAGGAGACCTGGGTTTGATCTCTGGGCCGGGAAGATCCCCTGAAGAAGGAAACAGCAACCCACTCCAATATTCTTCCTGGAGAATCCCATTGACAGAGGAGACTAAGAAGCTATAGTCCACGGGGTTGCAAAGAGCTGAACACAACTGAGCAACTAACATATTTTTTTTAATGCAATCATTCTCAAAGTTTTAAAATTCAGCAAAATGAAGAAGCGCACAACTTGAGTAATTTCTTATTCTATGAAAAAGACAACAGTGAGAAATGCAGTGATCATTATTATGTTCTGTGTAAATTCTTTCATGCTAGTAAAGGTAAGTAACAATTTCCCTAATAAAAAGAATCCACCTGCAATGCAGGAGACACAGGAGACATGGGTTCAATCTCTGGGTTGGGAAGATCCTTTGGAGTAGGAAATGGCAACCCACTCCAATATTCTTGCCTGGGAAATCCCATGGACAGAGGAGTCTGATGGGTTACAGTCCATGGGGTTGCAAAGAGTCAAAGAAAACTGAGTGACTGAGGACACACATGACACATACTGGTGACTTTTCTAAGAAAATTTTTTTTAACCTTAGATTTTTTTTCAAATTAAAGTATAATGTATCTAATTTTATAGTGATTTGGATTCTAGGAAAATTTAGATACCCCATTCTAGTATTAACACTTTGGGGCTTCTCTGCTTTCTGATGAGAAAAGACTGATGCAGTTACTAAAAATACCGATTCCCAGGTGTTTCCCCTGGAGATTCTGATTTAGTAAGGAGGCGTTGAAGCCAGCAAAGAGCATCCCAGGAACTGTAGGTAGCACATCTGAGTTTCACTAGTCCATTGAGCCTCCCCTGGGCTCCTACATTCTGAGACTGAGCAGGCCATTTTACCCTGTGAGTTTCATTGCCTCATTTAAAAAAAAAAAGGAAGAGCATTAGTACCTAGAAAGGTAGTCAGATTTTGCGACTCCTGCCATGACCCTCCAATCAATGCAGGTACACTTAGAATAGAACTAGAAGCTCTGCCATCATGCTGTCTGCAAGGCCAATGTGATGGGGCCTCTGAGGCCCTCTGTGTCCTCCCTTCCTGGCATCCAGGTTCACTCTGCTGTAGCCACATGAGCCTTCTGGTCCCCACATGTAACAAGCTGAGGCCTAACTCAGGGCTTTGCACTTACTGATCCATTTGCCTGGAAGGATCTTCCCCCTACCTGCGCCCCCCAGGTGGTGACACGTCCTGCTTCCTCGTTCATTCCAGTCCCTGTTCACATATCACCTCCACAAAGGGGACTTCCCAGAATTCCAAGACTAAAATTCAAAGCAGCATTTCTCCTCTTTCTTCTCATCCTTCCCTACTTCCTTTCCTGCTTGTTATTTCTCCTAGAATTTATCACTACCTGGAATTACACATAAATTCTTTATTTATATATGAATTTGTTTAACAGATATTATGCTCCATGAGGGTCAGTATTGTTTGCCCGTTCAAGCTGCTCTAACAAAAAACATGGTAAACTGAAGGCTTTTCCCAGTACTGGAGATTAGGAAGTCAGAGATCATGGTACCAACAGATTTGGTAACTGGTGAGAATCTGTTTCCTCAGAGACAAAGCCTTCTCACTGTGTCTTCATAGGGTAGAAGGTACTCTGAGGTCTTTCTTAAAAAGGCACCAATTCTAGACATGGAAGCTCCACCCTCATAAGCTAATTACCTTCCAACTGCCTCACCTCTAATATTATCACATTGGGAGCTAAGGTTTCAACATACAAAAATTGGAGGGACTTAAGTATTCAGACCATAGCAGCCAGAAATGTTCATCTCTTTTGTTTAAACTTCTTTGAGAATCTAAAACAATATTTGGCTCACAGTAGGCCCTAAATAAAATTTTTGTAAACTAATATCAACACTTATGATCTTGATTACTCAATGTATGTGCTTATGAAGTGTTGATCACTCAGTCATGTCCAACTCTTTGCTACCCCAAGGACTGTAGCCCACCAGGATCCTCTGTCCATGGGATTCTCCAGATAAGAATACTGAAGTGGGTTGCCATTTTCTTCTCCAGCTTAAAAAATCAATTTGTAAATAAAAAACACCATATTCAAATATTTTTTTACCATTATGCTATTATTGAAAATATATAGCTTCATCTACAGATAAAAAGCTATTTTTCATAAAGAATATAGTTGATGTCAATACTAGTATTAATTTTTCCTTCAGCACTCAGTGCATTTATTAAATAAATGAAGTACTGTGCAACTCCTGCATGCAATAAACTCCTTTAAAAAATCAGTAGTTTAGGTTGTCCATTAATAAATTCTTCAAAACCTACAAATAATTAAAACTTTATTGCAATTGTTTTAATAATTTCAATATTACATAAAAGCATCTTCCAATCTGAATAAGAATTTGGCATTTTATGTTTCTGTATTTAGGATTCTATTTCGTTGCTCCTGCTTTTATGCATTTTCATAATTGCATTTATTAATGACATTAATCTGAATGTCAGATTCTTCCCAATTTCTTTACTGACACTTTAACACAAATAATACTTAGTAGGAAAGTAGAGATGTGTTGAATTCCATTTCTTTTCATTCAAAAACTTCGGTCTTGGGAATTCCCTGAGGGGCAGTAGTTAGGATTCAGAATTTTTACTGCCAGGGCCCAGGTTCTATCCCTGGTTGGGAACTAATATCCCACAAGCCATGCCAGGTGGTCTAATAAAAAAACCAAAAATAAAAAAACATTTCAGCCTAGTCAGTGTCCATATTTCCATTACTCTCTTTATAGGTCATATGGACACATTGCTCACTGGGAATAAACAGCCCAAACCAACCTCGTTAGCCACAATATGCAGAATTCTAATATATAAGGGCAAGAATTAACAGAGACCTTTTCCTTTTCATTGAATATTTACACTCACCGTGTGTGTACCTCCTATGTCACTTCAGTCTTGTTGGACTCTTAGTGACCCCATGGAGCCTTCCAGTCTCTTCTGTCCATGGGATTCTCCAGGCAAGAATACTGGAGGTTGCCATTTCCTTCTCCAGGGGAGCTTCCCAACCCAGGGATTGAACCCCCGTCTCCTGTGACTCCAGCATTATAGGTGGATTCGTTACCACTGAGCCACCAAGGAAACCCATTTACACTCAATACTACAGGCCTTATTGTTCTATAAACAAATACAACTGGACACTTTCATGGTATTAATGTCAGGACCAAGGAGAGTAATAATCACTTCCCTCATTTGAAAATTCACCATGTGCCCTGAACTATTCTGAGCACTCAGTTACACTTCACAGCCACCCTCTGGTATGAGTAATTTTTGTGCTCACTTTATGGAAAAAGAAACTTAACCAGGAAAGTACACATCACACACTTTGTATTAAAGATAGAAACTCCAGCACTCAAACTCTGAATAGACATGTCTGTCCACACTTATTCTGCCTCAGGATGGTTTCTATGACCTGGTTTTCCACTGGAGTAAAGACAAACAGCCTGCAGTTTTAAAGGATACCACATGGTTGATATGGTAGAAAGAGTTACTTCAAATCCAGTTTTAATATTTAGGGGAAATGGCAAATTATGTAATTAGAGAGAAGTTCAGTCCAGTTTAGTCACTCAGTCGTGTCCAGTTCTTTGCAATCCCAAGGACTGCAGCACACCAGGCTTCCCTGTCCATCACCAACTCCTGGAGCTTGCTCAAATTCATGTCCATCGAGTTGGTAGAGCCATACAACCATCTCTTCCTTCTTCCCCTTCTCCTCCTGCCTTCAATCTTTCCCAGGATCAGGGTTTTTTTCAATGAATCAGTTCTTCGCATCAAGTGGCCAAAGTTTCAGAGTTTCAACTTCAGCATCAGTTCTTCCAATGAATATTCAGGACTGATTTCCTTTAGGATGGACTGGTTGGATCTCCTTACAGTCCAAGGGACTCTAGAAACTAAAAACTTAAAGCTTATAAGTTAACTTCAGGTAAATTTATTCATGCAGTTGGTGTTCTCCTGTCTGAATGGTAAGATTTTTTTAATTTTCGTTAAAACTTAACTGTCTATTGGCTTTTGTGTACATTTTTTGAGACAGAATTCTTTGAGACCAAATAAAATTCACCATACATGCTACAGTATGAATGAATCTTGAAAACACTCTGCTAAGAACACAAAAGGCCACATGTTTTATGATTCCATTTATCAGAGATGTCGAGAATACGAAAAAAACAGAAACAAAGAGTAGATTAATGATTGCCAAGGGCAGGGAAGGAGGTAGGCATGAGGAGTGGGCAAAGAGTTTCTTTTTAGACTGATGAAAATGTTGTAAAATTAGATATCAAGGATGTTTGCACAAGGTTTTGACTATATCTGAGATAGGACCAAAGGGTTATTGATCATTCTTTGCTGAGGGGGAGCACTACCCTTAATTTCTTCATCTTTTTATGGAAAACCTATAACCATACATGGCCACATAAACCTAAGAACAGGTAAGAACGGGAGTGATAGACAAAACACGAAAGGCACAAGAACTCGACTAAATGCACTGTGGTGACCTGAATGGGAAGGAAGTTTGAAAGGGAGGTAATATATGATACATATATTACTGATAGACATATACATATATATGTCTGATTCATTTTGCTGTACAGTAGAAACTAATGCAACATTGTAGAGCAACTATACTTCAATAAAAATTAATAACAAAAGCAAACAGAACAACATACTTTAAATATGTTTGCCACTTCAGTTCAGTTCAGTCACTCAGTCATGTCCAACTCTCCACGACCCCATGAATCACAGCACGCCAGGCCTCCCTGTCCATCACCAACTCCCGGAGTTCACTCAAACTCATGTCCACAGAGTTGGTGATGCCATCCAGCCATCTCATTCTCTGTCGTCCCCTTCTCCTCCCGCCCTCAACCTTTCCCAGCATCAGAGTCTTTTCCAGTGAGTCAACTAGTCACATGAGGTGGCCAAAGTACTGCAGTTTCAGCTTCAGCATCAGTCCTTCCAATGAACACCCAGGATTGATCTCCCTTAGAATGGACTGATCGGATCTCCTTGCAGTACAAGGGACTCTCAAGAGTCTAGAGTAAAGCCACCCATATTTAAATTGAACTGTTATGCTATGTTTCTTAAACTAAGACTGTTGCTTTTCATAATTTTAATAAAAATGCATAATATTGTTATAAAATGAAAAAACAAAAAAGAAAACCATGAAAATTCAATTCCAATAACAAATTATAGCAGAACTATCCTTAATGATTGGAAAATAACACACCAAAAGAAACCTTCATATCCATGAACTATTTGCATTTACAATTACAGTTAAATGTGTCTCAGTGCTTAATTACTTAAAGCTGAAGAAGAAATAAATAATAGCCCAGCAAGCTTCCTATTTCTGTATCATTTCATCATGAGCCAATATCTCCAAACCATTGCCTTTTAATCATTTACCTGAGTTGCATAAAAAAAGCAGGACTAAAAACCCAGACTTACTTTTCTGACAAGAAAACTAAAAAAGGAAAAATAGAGGATCCAAAAGGTCAACTACAAACCAAAAATAATTTGAATGACTATTCAGCTCAAAATAAATAGGAAAAAAATGATCATGGTAACATAAACACAGAGACTTGGATGAACAAACATTTTTTTCATTGGTATCTTTTAATCCTGCTGATACTTTTGAAAACCTAGCTTCCAATACATTGCTATTCTACAAATAGTAACATACGTAAAAAGCACATGTCTCTGAACAAAAGTAACATGTTTTCCTGCTTCAATCACAAAAGCCTAGGACTGAAGAAAACCTCAAAACTGCTTCAGCAGATGAATGGCTATCTAGAAAAGCAGATGGCCATTTACTTAATTTATAAGCATCTCCAGAGACCAAGAATTTGCATTGAACAGAACAAGAGTAAAACTGTCAAATATTTGATGGAAAATAATCTTTACCAAAATCATACATCCAAAGACTGTATATTTTGATTGCTTATTGACTTCCACTTGCACATTTCTACATTCATTGAACCAAATCTAACATGAATCTCATTTAAGAAGTAGACCAGAAGTGAATAAAAATCCAACCATATTTTCACTGAGTTCCTCTGACAAACCTAGACAACATGTTAAAAAGCAGAGACATCACTTTGCCTAGAAATGTCCATATAGTCAAAGCTATGATTTTTCCAGTAGTCATGTACAGTTGTGAGACTTGGACCATAAAGAAAGCTAAGCATTGAAGAAATGAGACTTTTAAGCTGTGGTGCTGGAGAAGCCTCTTTAGAGTCCTTTAGACAGCAAGGAGATCAAACCAATCAATCCTAAAGGAAATCAACCCTGAATATTCATTGGAAGGACTGAGGCTGAAGCTGAAGTTCCAGTACTTTGACCACCTGATGCAAAGAGCCGACTCATTGATAAAGGCCCTGATGCTGGGAAAGATTGAAGCCAGGAGTAGAAGGGGACGATAGAGGATGAGATAGTTGGATGGCATTACCAACTCAGTGGACATGAGTATGAGCAAATTCCAGGAGTTAAAGACAGGGAAGCCTGATGTGCTGTAGTCTATGGGGTTACAAAGATCTAACATGACTGAGGGACTAAACAACAAATCCTGGGAAACTCAGACACAGCACCTAGCCCCTTTACAACCTTGTAGGTAGCAGCCCCATAGTCAAATGACTCTTCTGGACTGTGAACCCATTTCCTTGGGCTGGCATGTGAACTGTGTCTGTGAACGGGAAGTCTGCAACAGTCTACTATAATGGCAGTGGAGTTGGCGAATGTAAAGGTTCCTGAAAACCCTATTTCAAGACCTCCAACCCACCCAGACAGCACAAAACCACATGCAGTGACTTCACAGAGATTTTACCCAGAGTCAAATAGTCCCAACATTTGCATTATTCATATCTACAGAAGAACTAGCCACAGGGCCCATGTTTTAGGACACTAGCCAAGTTTTGAAGAACTAAATGAGTAGGCATTCATAGTTCTAGTCCTATTGGCAGACTACCTTCTATTTATTTTTAAAATGTACTCAGGAAATTACTATTCATTCCTTCTTTTACCAAACACACCCTAATAATATAAGGAACAAAGAATGCTCTTTGTTCAGCTACAGTGGCTCTAGTCAAAATAGCATAGTTTATTTTGAACAGTTTCTAGGATAAACTAAAAAGAGAACAAAACGTAATAATCCATTTACTCTCGTCTTTAGAGTAAGTCTTTCCCATCACCACACAAATCACAAATTTCCACAAGACATTTCATCCTCAGGTAAATCTAAAGATGTCTTTCCATTTAAAATAATCAGACATGGTAAATAATACTTCTTGAAAAGAAAAGTCGTTTTAATATCAGGAGCCATGCAGTCTCCCAGAAGGGAGGACCCTTCCAGGCAGATCACAGGAAGACCACTGTTGTCGAGCTTGGGACTGAAAACTCTTTACATGTCTTTGGTAGGAGAAATTCCTTTTTTAACATTATATATTAATGGATTACAAAAATTTTTTTCGTAAACCATCCTGTCTCTTCACATTTAATACCACTTACTAAGTATTAACTCTAACTATTCTTCACCCAAAGCCCAAAAGATCTTTTTAAAATTTAAAATAAAAGCCAGAATATAAGGATTGTAGGGGTGGTGGGGAGAGGCTTACTATGAAATTATAGGAAATCACATGTGTGAAACTTTTGAAAACTGTAAAGCACTATACAATTTAAAGAATTTTTCATTCAATTTTAAAAATTAAAAACAATAAAATCACATTCTTCTGTTGGAAAAAGTAAAAAAGAAAGAAAATCAAATTCCTCCATGTGGTATGCAAAGACTTTCAACATTTGGCTGAGTTTTTTTGCAGAGCTCCAGTGTTCCCACTCTTTATGGCCTAAGAGGCCTCCCCTGACCATCTTCCTTAAAGTGAGTCTCCTAAATTCTAGCCAAGATATAATTAAAAGTTTTATACTTAAAAAAGGTTAATCATTGTAATGTAAAAATAGTTTTTAAAATGGAAGCAAAATGAATACTCCTAAATTAGACATTAAAGCATCATTAAAAATGTTTCTTAAAGTAAAAAAGAAGAATCCCCTGGGTGCCTTATTCCTAAGACTACTCATAATCCAAGTTACAATTTATGTCTTATTTAATGTATTTATTTGGTTGTCTCCCTTTTTAAGGCATAAAGTCGGTCTGTCTCCTGTGTCCAGTATAATACATTGTGCTGTGCTGTGCTCAGTTGTGTCCAACTCTGTGACCCCATAGACTGTAGCCCGCCAGGCTCCTCTGTCCATGCGATTTTCCAGGCAAGAATACTGGAGTGGGTTGCCATTTCCTTCTCCAGGGGATCTTCCCAACGCAGGGATTGAACCCGTGTAGTTTTATGTTTCCTGCATTGACAGGCAGATTCTTTACCACTGAGCCACCTGGGAATTCCTAGTACATTAGATAGATGCTTAATAAGAACTTGATGAATATATAAAAGAATGAAATATATATATACATGAATTGCTTCAGTCTCTCAGAAAGAATCTCATACACACACACATACAGAATTTTAGTTTCTAGAAAAGAACACTTTTCAGGCTATTGTACTATGAAGTTAAGAACTTCATATATGTTGTTCATTCACTTCTTACTAAACTACTTGGTATCCTATCAGCCTGGATTTAATTTTTTTTTCCAGCCTGGATTTAAAAGCACTGAATGACAAGGTACAAATGATGTTCCCCTGTCGTCAGTAGCAGAAGTACAGTTTAATATTTATTTACTGGCACCGTGATATGCCCTGACAATCCCTCCACTGGCCAGACACTGAAAAAGAACAGAGGGATTGAGAGAATGAGAGTGGAGGTTCTGGAGAACAGGCTGTTTCAGAGACTCAGCTTGGAAGAAGCAAATCTACTTCCAATATTCCATTGGCTAACAGTCCTATCACTAGGAAGTGGTAGAGACTGAATTGCAACCCAGGGCCATTCATCTGTAAAGCTCACTCACTGTCCGTCATGGTACAAAGGGCACCCACGGAACAAGCTTGCTCTCAGGACAAAATAGGGCAATGAATGGGGAAATGCTTTATAACTATTAATGCACTCCAATGTAAAACAATATTATTATTATTACCTCCAGGAATGTTGCCATTTCTTACAACAGAAACATCTTTTAAAGCACTGAAGTCTCATTTCACTGTGACCTACTGGTGTGGTGAATAACTGTCAAAAAGTAAGAGCTAAATAGTCAATCCAAAAATAAATGGATGGAGAACATGGAGGATAAGTGTCCAAACACAGCAACTCTGATATGATTAGATCTTGAAAATTTCAGAATGTTGACTGACTACCCAGAGTCTTTACAGTGTTGTGTGCTCAGCCGTGTCCTACTCTTTGCGACTCCATGGACTATACCCTACTAGGCTCCTCTGTCCATGGGATTTTTACAGGCAAGAATACTGGACACAGGTTGGATCCCTGGGTCTATTCCCCCCTCCCAGAGATTGAATCTGTGTGTCTTGCATCTCTTGCATTGGCAAGTAGATTCTTTACCACTACCGCCACCTGGGAAGCCCTCATTACAGTGTTGGCTTCTTGTTTTTCTATTTATTTTTTCTCCTCCATCTCAAACATAAGTCTCTGTATTCCTCCCTATCCAAGATGCTGGACAATGAGAAGCATAATGTTAGTACTCACAGGATACAGATCAGCAGAACCGCCTCCATCCTTCGTTAAAGAAAGTGCTAATAAGCAAAGGGTTAGCATCACAAAGTCTAAGGAAGTGATTACTTCCAGGGACTTGTAGCAGATGTATACTGTCCAGGGGACACTACCCTCCAAGGCTTCTAATGGAAGAAGCTGGTCCTGGAGAAAAACTTTGCAATATTGTGCAACACGAGTCAATGGAATGGGATCCTCTTGGGAAAAGAAGAAGCATCTTTTCCAAAGTCAGAAGCCCTGATGCAGACTTTGGAGTCTGTTGAATGTTATTAAAATAAATGAGGCCAAAGCAGAGATATCAAGCTATGCAAGACATCAGGTGAAACTGGACATTTTTCAAGTCCCATTTCATTAATAATTAAGAGCAACCAAAGTTCAGCAAAGCCACAGATTTCTCTTCATCTATAAAATAAGAGAGACAATGGAAGACCAGACTTATTTCTGGCAAATTGGCTTCATAAGGAGAAGAGTGGCTAAATAGGTCACTTTTTTTTTTTTTTTTGCTATATCTAGAACAGTTTTCCTCTAAAGAGTAGAATTTATACATGTACCACACCGTTGTACAGCAGAAACCAACAAAATATTGTAAAGCAATTATCTTCCAATAAAAATAAGTTTGACCCTAAATTGATAATTGTTGATGCAAGATGATGGCAACATAAAGGATTTGTTCAGTTCAGTTCATTCGCTCAGTCATGTCCAACTCTTTGCGACCCCATGAACCACAGCACGCCAGGCCTCCCTGTCCATCACCAAACTCATCTCCATCGAGTCGGTGATGCCATCCAGCCATCTCATTCTCTGTCGTCCCCGTCTCCTCCTGCCCGCAATCCATTCCAGCATCAGAGTCTTTTCCAGTGAGTCAGCTCATCGCATGAGGTGGCCAAAGTATTGGAGTTTCAGCTTAGCATCAGTCCTTCCAATGAACACCCAGGACTGATCTCCTTTAGAATGGACTGGTTGGATCTCCTTGCAGTCCAAGGGACTCTCAAGAGTCTTCTCCAGCACCACAGTTCAAAAGCATCAATTCTTCGGCAATCAGCCTTCTTCACAGTCCAACTCTCACATCCATACATGACCACTGGAAAAACCATAGCCTTGACTAGATGGACCTTGGTTGGCAAAGTGATGTCTCTGCTTTTTAATATACTATCTAGGTTGGTCATAACTTTCTTTCCAAGGAGTAAGCGTCTTTTAATTTCCTGGCTGCAATCAGCATCTGCAGTGATTTTGGAGCCCAAAAAAATAAAGTCTGACACTGTTTCCACTGTTTCCCTGTTATTTCCCATGAAGTGATGGGACCAGATGCCACGATCTTTGTTTTCTGAATGTTGAGCTTCAAGCCAACCTTTTCACTCTCCTCTTTCACTTTCATCAAGAGATTCCATCAAGGATTTGTTACACTGTTTAAAAAAACAGAATAAAACTTATGAGTAATGGGCTCTTGGAAAGACATAGCATTCCTCTGTCTCTGTAATCTTCACAAAGCTGAATATCGTGGTGAATGACCCTGAACTTACCTTCACATGATCAAAAGGAAGATTATCAATGCTCACAGGCTATTTTGGGGGCCTTTCTACCCCAACCCATTTGGAAGATCAAATGGTATGGTCTCCATCAGTCATAGTGGCTCCTTATGACAATAACTTTTAGAGAAGAAAGAGATTTTAAAACCACAATAGGCAAACAGAGACAGTCTAAATTAAGAACCCTTGTTTAGACAAATAAAATTTTCTTTAAAAAAAATTCAAACATATAAATGGATATGGGAATTCAAGAAGCCACGAGAAACACTTGTTTAATCTTCTTCGATAAATTGTTTGAGCTTCTTCCTGTAGGACTTTGAGGGAGCAAGGGGTGGGGGTCAAGGGAGAGGCGAGGAAGAAAGCTGTATAGATCAGGAATAGAGAACCACCTGCTATAGGGGTCAGCCTGCCCAGCACTGAGTGCTGCTGCTAAATGTGATCATTTTGCATTTTTAAAGTATTTTTTCCATATGGTTGTATTGATTTGCCTATGAGTATGTACACACATACACATGTACACACACAGCGTATTGCCTAATATACATAACCTATTCTAGAATAGCGTTGTTCAAAGGACATCCGCAGTCCATCCAAATCAGGTGGTGCTCTCAAAGAAAAGGAGAATACAGCTTCATCAGTGCCTTTGTTCTTTCTGTTCACGTGCCTGGAACTGTTTCCCATCATTTTTCTCCCTTTCTTTCACAGGCCACCTTTACAGGGACTTCTTTCCTACCTGCTCTGTTTTAAAATAAATTTAAATTGAATTCTCACTGCCCTTGCCTGACATTCTGTGCTCCTTTATTTTTCTCTATAGACTTTATCTCTTCTTTCATGCTTTACATTTTGCTTATTTATTGTGTTTCTTTGCTGTTTTCCTGACTAGAATATATATTCCCTAAAGACAGGGCTTTCTGTCTCTTTTGTTTACTAGCTATGGTCCAGGGCTTTGAATGGGGCATGGCACACGGCAAGAAGTAAATAAATATTCATCAAATGAATGAATGAGGTAATAACAATAGAAATTACAAAATCTTTGGAGCTAAATGATGATGAAAGTTTTATGCAGTAAAATAAGTGGAAGACATTTGGGTACAACTACAAAACATTCTTGAAGTACTTAGAGGGAGATTTGAATAAATGTCATAATAAAGATTCAATACAGGGCTTCCTTGGTGGTTCAGTGGTAAAGAATCCACCTGCCAGTGCAGGAGACATAGATTTGATCCCTGGTCCAGGAAGATCCCACATGCCATGGAGCAACTAAGCCCCTGGCCACAACTATTCAGCCTGTGCTCTGGAGCCCAGGAGGTGCAACTACTGAGCCCTCACACCCTAGTCTATCCACTGAAATAACAGAAGCCACTATAATGAGAAACCTGGGCAGTGCAACTAGAGAGTAGCCCCCACTCACCACAACTAGAGAAAAGCCCCTGCAGCAATGAAGACCCAGCGCAGCCAAAAATAAATAAGTAAATAAAGAAAAATTATAAAAATAAGAAGATTCAATACAACCAAGATAGATGTCAATTCTTCCCAGCTGATCCATAAATTCCAAAAGAGATTTTCATGAAACTAAAAATCAGGGCTACCCAGAGAGAAATCATTTGCAGTTACACAGGTATTCAGTGCAAAGCTAGAATCAGACCACACAGATAGATTTCATTCCCTACAATTCCAAGTCTTTCCATACTCCTTGTCTGCTCAACTACGAAGCCCTCCCCCTACTTAATACTAGAGAGCAGATAGAATATTCAACAAAAAAAGCTTTCGTTTTAAAACCTGATGTTACTCAACAAACATGTATTGAAAACTTACTAACTTCAAAGTACTTCAGAGCATTTATCACTATAAATTCATTTAATCTGAGAATCGCTATCCTTATGTCTCCTTCACAGATAAAGATACAGGCTTAGAAAAGAGGAATAAATTGGTCTTGCCACTGAAAGTTCATAGAGCCAGATCCTTCCAGGATATCTTGTGGGAGGCTTAAACTTGAATGTGAAGTGAAAGTCACTCAGTCGTATCCGACTGTTTGTGGCTCCATGGACTGTAGCCCACCAGGCTCCTCTATCCATGGAATTCTCCAAGCAAGAATATGGGAGTGGGTGGCCATTCCTTCTCCAAGGGATCTTCCTGACCCAGGGATCAAACCCATGCCTTTTATGTCTCTTGCGTTAGCAGGTGGATTTTTTACCGTCTATGCCACCACGGAAGCCTTGGCCTTCAGTAAATGTTCATGACAACAAGTTGATCTTGGAAAGCTGTATTACTTTTTTGGTCCTTAGTTTCTCATGGAAAGAAGGACTCTGTCTCCTGAAGCCATGCTCCTTGGAAACCAAGAGAATTTACCATTCCCTCAAACTAGTTTTGCTGGCTCCACGCAGTATATTTGAAAGGTTGAATTAGTCGCCCATTAAAAAAGTGTAATGATCTCTCATGATATCTGGATTCCAACTTCTTTTGAAAATTCTAAAGAACTGGAAACACTAGAACTAGAAAAATACATTCATTTCTTCATGGCAACTGATGGTTGGAGCTCAGTAGTTGTTGAACTCACCATATTCAATTATTTTACCTGCCTTTATTTTATGAGTAAGATTTAATAATGAGATAGTGACAGAGTGGCAGTTAGTAACTTAGGACCCAGACCTCCACCCTGTGCATTATATCAGTCAAATTTTTTGCACATGTGGCAATTGCAAGGAAGTCTTGAAATTCTTATTTTCATTAGAAACTTACACAGGTCCATGATCATCTATCAGATGGCAAATATCCTTTCCCATATTCGGCTCTATGTAAGTCTCTTCATGCACAACAGTCAAGATTATCTCACATCTGGCTGAACAGGGAAGCGGCTCAGCCCTTCTATGTGAGTTGACCCAGAGCATTCTTACACATCCCTTTCACAGGCTTATCAGTATTTCACTGAATCTGTGACCATCAAAAACTTTTCATCTCCTCCTTCTTTTCCACATGATTGCTCCACCACTGTGTGACACTCAAATGTCAAAAAGATGCCGGGATGGCAGACTGTCAAATCCACTTCTGAGTAGGGGCTCATGGCAACACCAGAGGCTTCCGGTCACCTGGGAAATCACTGTGACAATAGCTACATATCAAGTTCAAGGTCAAAGTGAACTCTTGGCAAATGCTGCAAAAGCCGAATTTCTGAGCAGCTGTTTAAATAATTTATAACAGCAGAGTGTACGCCTGCTTGAAAAGTGAGACCTAAGACTTCATGTAAGTGACACTTTCCTATTATGTCTTAGAGGGCAAGTCCATTGTGTATCTCCACTCGGAAGGACGCATGGTCGGGTGGTGATAATGCAGTCAAAATCCCCGAGTTCTAATCTGACCTTGCCTATCCTCTGTCACTGACTAAAACCAAAGGTTCTGACAGATAAAGGATTCACATGTCAGCCCTAAACACCATATTCCAGCGAGGCATGATTTTATGTCCAGACAAAAGACATGCTGTGACATCATATATTTGAAGAAGATGGAAAGCAGACATTTGCTGCCAACTCTCCATTCTCTGGAAAGCAGACATGCTAGCACAGTTTTTCTCCTTTTTAAAACCTTGCCCACAAATGTGGGAAAAGTTAAAGACAGACTCCATTCCCACAGGGCCAACTCATGCTGGAGGCTGGCGGCATGACGTTTACTAGCTGATGTAGAAGATGAGGGAATTAACTATGTGGATACCTGGGAAAAGCCCTTTCAATCAGAGAGGGACAGCTGGGACCAGTGTTACAAGGCAGCGATGTGCCTGGAATGTTCATGAAACTAATGCTTAGGCCAGTGTGATTGGGGCAGAGCAGAGGGATAGAGCAAGGAAGTCAGAGCAGATGAAATCAGGGAGAAGCCACTTCATTAGCCTCTAGCACGCCAGGCACACAAATGCTTACTGAAATTCATTTAAATACAAATAGAAGTAGTAGATCAAAACAACTGACTAAAAAAAAAAAACTGACTAGTAAACATGTCATAAAATTTAAATACATATAATAATTCTGTATGAAAGAAAAAGAAATAATACTTCCTCTAGTAACTCCCACATACTGCCTTGGATCAATCAACCTGACCATCCTATTTACTAACATAAGCAAAAAAGCATCAATATATGTAGAAAACATAAGTAAACAAATGTGCAAGGAAAATTACCACCATGAAAAATTATCTAATCATTTTGACTCTATTGCAAAAGAGCATTTATGCTTGAGCATGAATTGAATTTCCAAACAGATACAGAGCACAAACCTTTCACTCCCAATGAAAACACCTCTTCAGGAAATACGTCATGAAAGCTGTTAACTATTGCATGTTCTTCTCATTCAAGATCAATGTTTGACCTGTGTCTTCTTACATTCCCGAAATAGCCCTCAGCAGTATTTGCCTGAGCAAACACTCTGAAACCAAATAACAGCAAAAATGATCATAAGAAAACCTACCAAGAAGTAATTATATCATCCTTGACATTATCTTAAGGGATTAAGGTATAATTATCGACATCTCATTTAAATAATCTCATGGCAATTCATATGATTTCCTTTGTAAGTTAAGTTTTGACACCTAATCAACAGGTGTCAAAATTAATAATTTACCCCAAAAGTACAAAACTATGATATATCCTACAGAAAAGACAAGGAATAATTCTTATGTGCCCACTTTGATGTGCTCATGACAGTTGGCAATCCTATGAAACATCTGATACCAGAAATAGCAACAGAGAAAAAACTTGAGTGGCTGCTCGGATGGTGAGTTCATGACAGAAACAAGAAATTCTGTTCCTTGCCGGAAATTTTCAGTGTCTTCTATAGACCCAAAACAGTATTCCAGAACTGTGGATTGATATGAAATGAAAGATACAAAGAAAAGCTCTGTTCTGAAAAACAAAACCCAGGATGAATAAGTCATGGAGATCCTTTACCTCCCTTGATAGCCTAACTCCCCAGGTGCTGAAAGATGGCATAGAGAAGAGTGACATCTATTGTTCAGGAAAGTTTAGGGGCGGGGTCAACCTGTGCCACTGAGCAGATTGTGCATTTGGTTCATAAGCAAATGTTGACCTGTCTCCCCAAAGGAGCAACCAGAGCAACCTGAAAAGAGGCAATGGCCGCGAATATCCACCTCATGAGAGTTATCCAGGAAATGCGGGCAGAGATTCACAAGCTGGAGAAAGAGAATCAAGCCCTCCGGATGAAGCTGACTTTGAGTAGTCAGAGACTCCCAGGCTCAGGAGGAGAATCAGGAGATGAAAAGGAAGTCACCAACCTCAGTAACCTTGAAGAAGTGCCCGGGCAATCTCCAGCAGCCGTTCATGGTGGTGTTGCCACTGCTTCAGCCCCAGGTGCAAGAGAACACCAAGGTACTGACTACCCATAGTTCTTTGGGGCTGTACCCACCTTTGCAAATATCTGTTAAATAGTTGGCTTAGTGTGCCTCTCACATAAGCGCATAATTTGGTATTAACAGTGGTGTGGTTTTTTTTCCTGGTATTGGGTTGGCCAAAAGGTTCTCATTACAGAAAGATGCTATGGAAAAATCCAAATGACCTTTTTGGCCAAGATAGATAAGTTTTGAATCCTTAGGCAAAAATTTATTTAACATCTTCAATTATCATATTTTAACAACAGTAAAACTATCTCCATTTATTCCTGAGAAGTTCGAGGTGACAGATTTGTGGAAATCGGTCATATTAAAAAGAATGCTTTTTTCCCTTTCTTGACTTCAAGCATTTAAATGCTACATAATAGAACACCAAATGGGTATGTGTCAAATGGAGTGCTCGTTTATTAAGCCAGAACAGTAGTGCACAACAGTTAAGTGTATGGATATCAGAGTCAGACAAATACGGTTGCCAATGATTTGACAGCCACTTGATTTAGGGCTAGTTATAATAAACCTTTAACTCTCATTTTGTTCATTCAGAAGTGCTATAGGACCTATCTCAGGTGGTGATGACTGGTTGGAATAATAAACTGAGTGCTTAGTACAGCATCTAACAAACATACAACCAAGGCAGATATTGTTTCTTATCCATGTTTTAGAAGATCTTTACTGTCCTTTATGAATGTATGTTGCACATAATTCAACTTATTATATGCAGACTTGGAGACTTCAAGACTAAAAGTCAATGTCTGATACATTCGTAAAAAAATCTAATCTTTCACCTTTTATGGGAAAGAATTTTGACTGTGAAGACTATACATGAAATTAGAAATCAGGAGAGTGAAAAATATTGAGTTGGCCAAAAAAGTTCATTTTGATTTTTCCGTGATTAGAGAAATAGCCAAATGAGATTTTGAGCAACTCAATATGTTCTACATTCAACTTGTCAAACTTGCCTACATATAGCATAATCAAATAAAATTGATACATACTTGAATACTCAAAGTGCTTAATATCCTCTGTCAAAGGCTTCAGGCAAGGCTATTTAGAGGTACTGAACAGCTTAGCAGTGGGACATGTCTTATCTCCAGCTGTTTTTGTTTTTTGTTTTTTGCTGTTAAAGCAGTCTCTCTCTGGTGTGGGGCCCTATACTTCAAAGCTGAAAATAGATTCCAATCAGGGTCTTTTTCCTTGTTGTCAAGTACAGCTATGGATATGAGTTATTCTGTCTGTTGGTTATTTAATAAAATTGAAAGATGAACCTATAAAGAAGTTAGACCTTCTCCTAGTGGGGAAGAAAAAGATACAGACGTGTGTAATATATCTTTCTTCCATGTTTCCTCCACCTCTGAATTCCTGACATTTGGAATGAATAACTCTGTATTATAGGAGTCTGTCTTGGACATTGTAAGATGTTTAGTGAAGTATCTGCTTCTTCCCCTTCGGTCATGATCATCAAAAATGTCTTCAGACATTCCAAATATCACCTGGAGGCTATTTCCCCTAGTTGAAAACCGCTGCCTTACTCCAGACATAAAAAACTCCTTCAAAACTATTTTCCATGATGTTTCAGTTCAGTTCAGTTCAGTCACTCAGTCGTGTCCAACTCTCTGCGACCGCATGACCTGCAGCACGCCAGGCTTCCCTGTCCATCACCAACTCCCAGAGCTTGCTCAAACTCATTTCCATTAAGTCGGTGATGCCATCCAACCATCTCATCCTCTGTCATCCTCTTTTCCTCCTGCCCTCAGTATTTCCCAGCATCAGGGTCTTTTCTAAAGAGTCGGCTCTTTTCATCAGGTGGCCAAATTACTGGAGCTTCAACTTCAGACTCAGTCCTTCAAATGAATATTCAGGACTGATTTCCTTTAGAACTGACTGGTTTGACCTCCTTGCAATCCAGGGGACTCTCAAGAGTCTTCTCCAATATCACAGTTCAAAAGCATCAATTTCATGATGTTTATCCTAATGCAAAGGTAACTTGGGGCTTACTATATGTTGTGCCATTCTAAAACAAGAATCACTCTGTTCAAAGAACAGAGAGAACTACCCTTTAAACCTTCAGAGCCTGAATGCCATCGTTTAAATTAAGTTAGAATACTATTAAGCACTAAATGCACGATTGATACATACTTCTTCAGCATCTGAATGGTGACCTCCAATAATAATATAAGCACTAAGTTTGAAATGATCTAGTGAAAACATTTCTTGACATTTGGGAAATTCTTTCAGGCTGCACCAATAAAACAAAGAGTTTATTATTTAAATTTGTGTTTAGAAGCCCAGCCTACTTACTTCAAGTGATATTTATGTGTCTTACATGTAGTGTTCTATTACGAAAGTAAATGACAGAAATAGTGGGAACACTGGCCGGAGCATGAAGACACATGCATTGTGGTACTGGTTTTGTAAGAGTTGGTTGATGCTGGGTAGACCACATAAAATTCCTCGACTTATCATTCTTATGTAAAAATGAATGGATTGGATGCCTTCCAAGGCCTATTCCAACTGTAAAATTCTATGAGTATATGAATGTGACATGCTTTTATAATCACTCTCCTCATCTGTAAAATGGAGATAACAATAGAATCTATCTCGGGCTGCTGAGACAGTTAAATGAGGCCGCAGAAGTAGGACTCAACATGGTTTCTTTGTTCAGTTCAGTCACTCGGTCATGTCCGACTCTTTGTGACCCCATGGACTGCAGCACGCCAGGCTTCCCTGTCCATCACCAACTCCCAGAGCTTACTCAAACTCATGTCCACTGAGTCGGTGATGCCATCCAACCATCTCATCCTCTGTCGTCCCCTTCTCCTGCCTTCAACCTTTCCCAGTAGTAGTCTTAATAATATTCGATAAGTCTGACCTATTAGCAGTTTTAGTAAGATATTGCCAATAATCAAAATTCATACTTGCAACTGATTCATAAAACTGTGATCCTAGAGAAGAACTGTAGTGATCATCCCCTTATTTTACTGTTGAGGATATAAGACCCAGAGAGATTCAGCAACTTGTCCTATCCTCTTTTAAAAAAAAAAATAATATAAACCTATACTCTGAGAAGGGATGATGTGAAATCAGAAGTCTGTCTCACTTTAAGAAAGGGAACCATTGTGCTCGCTTCGGTAGCACATATACTAAAATTAGAACGATACAGAGAAGATTAGCATGGCCCCTGCGCAAGGATGACACGCAAATTCGTGAAGCGTTCCATATTTAAAAAAAAAAAAAGAAAGGGAACCATTAAGCTGGGTCTGGAAGCAAATCCCTTGGGACTAAATCCTCCTGGACACATCGATGATAGTGTGCAAGTATTTGGTAGGTATGAAATCCAATCCGCCTCATGGAGATGTTGCCCTCATCCCTCCTGCCCTTAGAATTCTCACCTTGGGGCTATTAGGGAAGAGATTGTTGCTCAGTCACTCAATCGTGTCTGATTCTTTGCAACCCCATGGACTGTAGCACACCAGGCTTCCCTGTCCTTCACTGTCTCCCAGAGTTTGCTCAAACTCATCTCCATTGAGTCGATGATGCTAATCCAACCATCTCATCCTCTGTTGCCCCTTCTCCTCTCACCGTGAATCTTTCCCAGCATCAGGGTCTTTTCCAGTAGGTCAGCTGTTCGCATCAGCTGGCATAAGTATTGGAGCTTTAGCTTCAAAATCAGCCCTTCCAATGAATATTCAGAATTGATTTCCTTTAAGATTGATTAGTTTGATCTCCTGCTGTCCAAGGGACTCTCAAGAGTCTTCTCCAGCCTCATAGTTTGAAGGGAAGAAATAATTTGCTAGAAAGAAGATGCAAGAAATAATTCTTTACCAAGAAACTTCAGCATTCCTAGACCTTTGATTCTCTTCAATCTGCTCCTACCCTTATCTGACAAACTGTATTTGATAGGAATCTTTGAAATGGTGCTGATGATCCCTTGATGTCATGTGGAATATTCTTTCGCTTCTATTGATAAGAAACTAAAGAATACAGATTATTTATGACCCAGGGACATAAACAAAGAACTTATTTTCTGATCAGTCATGTTGGAGTATAGATCTCATATAAGAACAAACTTAACTTTGCAGTTGTTGATATAATTTCCTCTGTTGTATTTTCTCATCATTTGGTATAAAGAGATTGTTTTATAATCCTTTTAAGTAGAAACTTTTGTGTTTGTCAATAGTCATAAACCTGTCTTTAGATCATTATTAAAGTTATATATCATGGCCAAAGTTTTCAAAGATAATTTAAGAATAGTATTTGTAGTTAAATACTTCAGTTGGATTTGAACTTAAACTCCCCCATAGACTCTTGCCAAAAATCTGATCTACTGCTCTTCCATATTATAAAAAGCAAGGGCAGCCTCCACTTCCTGTAATGACTATATAATTTGCTGTCTGTGTTCTACAGACATGAGTCACAAAATTTAAAAAAGAGAAAATTGTGCTTCTAACACTGAAAACCTAAACATGATGCTGGACTTACTTTTACTTTCCTGCTGCTGCTGCTACTGCTAAGTTGCGTCAGTCGTGTCCGACTCTGTGCGACCCCTAGACAGCAGCCCACCAGGCTCCGCCGTCCCTGGGATTCTCCAGGCAAGAACACTGGAGTGGGTTGCCATTTCCTTCTCCAAGGCATGAAAGTGAAAAGTGAAAGTGAAGTCATTCAGTCCTGTCCGACTCTTCGTGATCCCATGGACTGTAGTCTACCAGGGTCCTCCGCCCATGGGATTGTCCAGGCAAGAGCACTGGAGTGGGGTACCATCGCCTTCTCCTACTTTCCTGCTAATTAGTGGCAAAGCTGTAATGAGAAAGAATAGAGTCAACAAACATTCATTAAGTGCTCCAGAAAATGGAATCCAGACCATGAAGTCAGTGTCATTAGCCCCAGTGGTAATAACTAGATGTCTAAGCAGAGGCTGAATGATAGGCCCCAGGTCAGTTAGCAGAGTGTTAGATGTGAGATGCAGACAAACCAAGATGCCCTAAAATAAAGCTCTTTTACTCAAGAGGCTTTCATTCTAAGGACTGGAGATACGATTTACCTCAAGGAAAGAGTTTATTAGGAGACCCTTATGGATAGAAATTGAGTCGGAAACCCTCAAAAACTAAAGACATAAAGCTCTTAAAAGAAAGAGAAAACTCCTGTTTCCCACACAGGCATCTTTACTTCTTTTTTTTTTTTGGCTTCAACTCAAGGCATGTGGGATCTTAGTTCCCTGACCAGGGATCAAACTCGCACCCACTGCAGTGAAAGTGTGGCGTCTTAGCCACTGAATCACCTGGGAAGTCCCTAGACATTTTTACTTCTTTCTACTTGTTTGCCTTGCTCTCATCTCTCATTCGACAGAGAGAGATGAATGCTCAAACACACACATTTCAGGCCAGTTGGCAGCAACCAGTTCAATTATTTGTGGTCATTCAGGTGATGAGGGGCTGTGGATGAGCACATTCTTTTAGAATGGGGATTGAGAAGCCATCCAGAAATGCGTCTTTACAAGTTCATGTTCTTCCCATTCTAAAATCGTATTTTACTGTTTCGTTACATGCAGGTTTCTGTTCATATTCTGTGTTCTCAGGAAGGTCTTCCCTGACTACACTATTTAAGTAGCCTCCAGACCTTGCCTCATCTAAATCTAGCACCTTTCTCTCAGTAGTCTTATTCATCCTCCTAGAATCTATTGCTAGCTGAATTTTATCATATATCTGTCTATCATTTGTCAGCCACACAAGAAGGTAAGCTCTATGTAAGCAAGAATTTTGTGTTTTCACTTGCACATATCCATCTCTTTAAAAAGTGCCTGGCTTAGGGTTGGAACTCAATTATTTGCAAAATAAATCAATGAATGAATATCTTTTATGCAAAAAATTAATCTAAAAACAACAGTTTTGTTTAGTTAGTTTCAACAAAGTACTAGTAATACAGTCTTCCATTTGTGGATGTCAGTAAAAATAGAATTTTTAAACTTGAATTTTGTGTCTGCTTTACAGGCAATGTCATGATTGTTAGACGCTATTCCATTTCCTCACCAATTCATTCATCAACTGCAAGTGACCCTTGGAAGACTAGGAGAAAACATCCAAACTGTGGAATTCTAGAAATTCAAGGGACGGTCAAATCACTGGCTTCTTCAGTTAAGAAGCAAGACAATGAAGAAAAGATGTTTACCTCAGATTCTTTTACTACCAATGGTTACAGCAAAAGAGTCTTTCCTGAGCATGATTTTGGTTGCAGGTAATATACAATTCCCCTGGAGGAGGGCATGATAACCCACTCCAGCATTCTTGCCCAGAGAATCCCCATGGGCAGAGGAGCCTGGCAGGCTCCAATCCATGGGGTCGCAAAGAGGTGGACACTTCTGAGTGACTAAGCACAGCACAGCACAATGTACAGTCCGCCTCGAGACAGTTTATAGTTGCACAGGGTGATGGCTACTGAGACATTCCCCTGGATAAACAAGACCTTATACAGTGGAGGAACTAAAAACAAGGAGGCTATTTGACCAAAATAATTTCCATCACATTTATGTGGTTTGAGAACCTAAAGAAACAAATTTATCTGAGATCAAATGGTACTCTCTAATAGATGCCTGTAAGAAGTGGAAAGTGATCAGTCTTCACTTACTCATCAAGCATGAATGATGGTACTCTGGGCTGGGTGCTGGGAATCCAAGATTCAGCGAAAGCAAAATGTTATTTTAAAGTTCAAAACTTTCCTTTAGTGACAAAGACACACAAGCAAACTGATCACTACAATAAAGTGTGTCTCAGGAAGAAGACACATTTACACTGGGAGCCAAACACAGAATTCCTCTCTGAGGGAGAACTGTGCTTGTAGAAGAAGGCGCCTTCATGGGCTTTTGTGGGTACAAGAAAGGACCCTTTAGGCATAAGCCAAACGGGCTAGGAGACAAAGACAAAACTGGCCTGTTCTGCAAAATACATGAATTGGTATTTAAGGAGTCAGAAGCAGCCTACGAATGGAAGGGAGTGAGAAAACATTTGAGAAGTAGCCTGGGAATCTTTTAGAGGAGAGTTGGCCAGTGGCCCCTGGTGTGGGTAAAGCCAAGAGCTCTTTGGAACAAGACTGTCACCGTCAAGCACTAGTGTGTCAGAGTATCACCTCCACTCCCTGCACTTCTACCTCCCAATTCCCAGTTAGGCTCTGACTCTTTATCAAGAGTCTATACACACTATGGATAATCAACAAAGACCTATTGTTTAGCAGAGGGAACTCTACTCAGTATTCTGCAATAACCTAGATGGGAATAGACTCACAAAAAGAAAAAAAAATACGGTTATTTAAAAAACAAAAAGTCTATACACATTTGTCTCTTTTGAGGAGAAGGAGAAAAATCAAGCAAAAGGGAGCTGGTTTCATGATTAACTTATCATGAGGAAGAGAAAATGGACAAATATGGTTGTTTAGAGAATCAGTGAGTCATCTAATTCAGCAGCAGCAGGAAATCAAATCAAAGTGGTCGTCATAATTAATAGACCATCAGGAATTCTCATAAATATGGAAAAGAGCACTGGTCTTCCCACAGGATGTAGGATACAAAGGTTGAGCCAGTTTTATTTGAATTTTCCGAAGCAGGATGAACATTGTGTTTTACTTGTAGAAAGTTCTATTACAGGAGGAGAGAGGAACCTGGTCAGGAAGGACAGATAAAGACAAATGTACAGCGTACCCCACTAGAGCATAAAAGAGAAGAGGATAGAAGAAATCATGACTGTGGAGAAAACTAGAAGCAGGGAAGTCAGGGAGGATGGAGAGATTGGCAGTATCCATCGCAGAAGGCATCCCATGGAATGCTGGGAGTATGTGCTTTATCCAGTAATTACTGGAAAGCTGATAAAAAATGTCTTCACAAAAATTTTCAAAATACACAAATATTCAGAAACTAATATTACAAACACCAATGCATTCATCTGCAAGAGTTTTGTCATAGTTTATCAGGTATTTTTATACATAAGACAAAAAGTGCTACTAAGAAAGAAAAGGGACATCTCTTCCCCTGTCCTCCCAAGGGGCAAGCATTACCAGGAATTTTGTTTCTATCCTTTAGGTCTATTTTTTATGCTTTCATTACACACATTCATTTATTCGACAAATACATCTTAAATGTGTACCATGTACTGGGCAGGATTCTAGGCACTGAGGATACAGCAGGAAACAAAATTGTCAGAAATCTCTGCCGATGTGGAGTTTTTCCTCTGTAACAGGATGATCAATCAACATGAGAATACATGAAGCGTATAGTTAGACAGTGAAACAAGTAAGCCAATCAAAGGAAAAATGGAGGGCTTGAGAAGCAAGCATTGTTGAAATGTTAATTGAAATGAATTGTTGCAGCCAGAAAGTATGACAGTATTTGAATAAAGAAGGGAGAGAGAGTTCTGGGAATATGAGGAGGGGTTTGGAGTGGATTGGGTGAGGGGACTTGCCAGACATTGAGAACGGCAAATGCCAGAGGACTGGGTAGGCTCAAAAACGACTGGTGTTTAAGGAAGGACAAGGAGGCTGGCTTTGAGTGCAGTGGAGGGAGCAAGCAAGACAGAGAGCAATGAAAAAGAAAGCTAAGGATGGCCATCCACTCTTTTCAATGTTCTAGATCTATTGCAAGTGAACTGGGATATATAAGATACTCTTTCATTAGTATATGTATTAATATATAATATACATATGGAACTATGTTTTGAAAAGACTATAGGAAAATAATACAGAAAACAAGAGGACCAATTTAAAGCTAAAAAAGTAATTTAGGCAAGAAATGATTATTTATTGGCCAACAGCAATAACTGAATGTGGTTTCTAATCTTGTTTTGAAGATGGAGCCAACAAGATTTGTTAACAGAGCAGATGTAGGATATGGAAACAATAAGTGTTTACCTAACCATTGTATTCCAAAGGCCATGTGTTTTCAAAGAGGGAGGAGGGAAGAAAGGCAGAGACCTACCCTTTGTCTGAGTAAAATTATGTATGTGTAATAGACAGTCATATGAAAGCACTAAATATTCCTTGTTTTCAAAATTGCAAATTTAAAAATATAAATACAATATACAAAGTAAAAAGTATAAAAGGAATATCTTCCATAATCCCACTACCTGAAAAACCATGATTGAGATTTTAAAATTTATTTTATTTATTTATTTGGCTGTACCAGGTCTTAATTACAGCATGCTGGATCCAGCTCCCCGACCAGGGATCAAACCCAGAACCCCTGCACTGGGAGCTCAGAGTCTTAACCACTGGACCACCAGGGAAGTCCCCATCATTGAGATTTTAATGGCTATCTCTCCATGCTAGTATCTATATAGATTGTAATTGTACAGTGTCTGTATTATAATGGCTTAGTTTTTGCACTTAAATCACTACAGGTCCACAGACCTACAACACTACACTGAGAAATATAGTAATATTAATTTTTCCATTTCAGTTTATATTATTTTCTATGATAGTTTGAGAACCTAGCCAATGTTTAAAATGTATTACTTTTCTGAAGCAAAGTGTTTTCCAACTTCCAAGCTGCCAATGAATAAACTATTAGAACACAATCCATTTCTAATTTGGAATCTACTTTAATTTGAAAGATTGAGCCAATTGTAGAATTGTGTTAAAGCAAGAAAGTCAGTAACGGCTGAAAATCAACAGCTGGGCTGGCATAAAACCCAGTAGATACAGAGAATGGTTTCATAGGAATTAATCACTTTCTTTCGTAGTCTTTTTTTTTTATTTTGTCTTTTACTTTCACAGGGATTAACTAGTAAAGTAACAATTCATTACATTATTCCTCTGATTTGGGGAGTAAATTCATTTCCTTTCTAATAGCATTCAAAGAATCTTACAAAGATTTATCAAGAACCAACCAACATGTTTGAACTAGCTTTCAAATCAATGAGATATCTTATGTAATTTGCTCATGAACTTTTCAACTGTTATACCAAGAAAGTATTTTACAGAAGAAAGCCAGTATCAATATTTATAAGAACCCATGATCTCCAGAAACTAGAGATTGGATTTTAATTTTTTTTCCCTCGTTTTGACATAAAATTTTTTCCTCCTGCATTCAAGAAAAAAATAATAACCTTAGGCTGTTGGAAAGATTAGGGAAAAGGGTCCATATAGACAACTGAACTTAGAAAGATTATTTTACTAAAAGGACAAAACAGACATTAAAATAAATACATTGTCTTCTTTTTCTAAGCAAAGTCATTAAGAAGACAGCCTCTAGAATCAGATGACGAAAATTCCAACTCCATCATTTGCAAAAAGCATGCTCTTGGAAAAGTTATTAGTCTGTCCAGTGCCATAGTTTATTTTTTTGTAAAAAGGGAATCATAATAGCAGTGACCTCATAGTTTTTGTGAAGAATAAACGGGAGAGTCTAGTGAATGCTTGCTAAGTGGCAGAGCTGTTATTATTTTATTGATCCCAACATATGGAACAACTGGCCTTCCTCCCGAGGGAGGGAGCAGATGTGTGTTCCCCACAATACAGCCACTAAACGCCATTCTGTGGAATTATGGCCTTATCTAATCAAAGAGAGATCAAAACTAGAGAAAAGACAGTCATTCTGAACACTATTCTTTAGACTTATTCCTGGGAGCACTTTATCCTGGTTCTTGTCAAAATCGTACATAACACTGGAGTAGTGGGCAAAATGAAAAGATTTAAACCCCTAGATAACACTAGGTCATTGCTGGCTCTGCCCTCTCTCCTTTATTGTTCAGGTGTGATGGATATTAATCAAAATCCAAAATGGTGCGTTGATCTGGATTTAGAAAATAATCGTCCCAAATTTCTGCTTCATTTCAACTGAAGAACTTTGATATGCAGGACCCTTTGTTGAGAGAACATATTAATCTTTAACTTTAAACATTAAGCTAAGAATCCTCAGAGGTACAGTCTTTTCCTCCAAAGTTTTTAGTTTTATCAGCATTATCCACTGGTTTAATAAAAAAGCCAGTTACAATATATTTTCTTGCATCCCAAATTGTTTTCTTGAACAACTAAACAAAAAAATAGTATGGTATATGTAAGTTGAACGTTTAACTCTTTAGGCATTATTTGGTACTTGGGAAAATAGTACATGTTTTGCAGAAATAGTAAATGTTTTGTGTAAAGCCCTCACTAAATTTTTATTTCTCTCTCCTTTATTATGCTTTCTTTAGGGACAAGATAAAGACAGTCGGTTTCCTGTTACCCATGAACATGTCTTCGTATTCCAAAGATTCAAGTTCTTTGAAATACTCACCAAACCAGCTAAGTACTATTATAGAATAGGATACTCAACGTGGTGAAATTTAAAACAGAGTTAATTTCCAACATGTGGGAACACTGAGGCATGTTTGGGTCAGTGTCCCCCGGGCAAAGAGCTCTGAGAAGATGCTCATTAAGGGCTTTCGATAGCTGAGTCCAAGATCTCTCTTAGTAAATAGCGTACTGCACTTGAAAATATGTGGGTTATTGTCAAATATCCTTTGATATTGATTTCTAATATAAGTCCACAGTGATAAGAGAACAGACTCTGCATGATTTCAATAGCTTTGGGCTGTGAAATTTTTGCACCTTGTTTTATGTCCCTGCATCTGTTCCAGGGTCTCCTAGCTTACAGCCTATGGGAACTTGAATAGAAGTAGTTTCTTACTGTTGTGTGAAAATTGTATAAATCTTACTTATGTTGAATTGGTTCACAGTGCTTTTCATGTCTACTATATCCTTCTACTTCTCTGCATGTTCATTCTATTAATTTTTGAGAGCTTGATATTGAAACTCCAATTTAAAAATCTTAATTTATCTACTTGAAAAAATAATTGTAATATATAGTGAAATATATTGGAATATAGTGGAAATAAACTTGTTCTGTATTTTCCAAGTCTCCCCCAAGTGTGTTATCATACTTTCATAATTTAAAAAAAGAAAAAGATGTTCACTAAGACATACAAAATACCCAATGTTGGGTGAATGGAGTCGTCAAAGAACCTGAGCAAGAAATGGAAGTCATTACTTTATGTTGTCACTGAATATTAATGTTGATGTGTGCACAGTGGCTGTGGCAGTCTCTCTATGCAGCCTCTGAACAATTAAATTAAATTAAATTGCTTGCTAAGTGTTCAGTATCTGTGTTTTGCTATCATGAAATTCTTCTATTCCCATTATGGGTCACTCTCCAGATGAAACTATAACACATCTAGGGAAAAAAAATTCTATATCTGACCAATAACATAGAAGCCATAGTGATTATCCTTAGAGTTAATTGTGGGCTGATATTTAATCTTTTAATATCCTGTGTCATTGGCACATGAACACAAACACAGTAAACTCCCACAGCATATGTTGTGGACTCAGAGTAACTGTGAACGAATGGTAAAGACACTCATCTTGGTTGGAAGGAGAGAGAAAAATCTTCAAATCATCATTACTTCAGTTCAGTTCAGTTCAGTCGCTCAGTCGTGTCCCACTCTTTGTGTACTTAGGGATCGGAAATTTCAGAAATCCCTCAGATCCCAAACCTTTTCAAGAGTCCCGCCCGCACTCCAGGTTTACAGCTCATGTTTTAATACCAATATGCCTTTTAAACAAATATATTAAAATCTCCTGTTTTCAAAGCAGAAATAGAGACACAGACATAGAGAACAAACCTATGGACACCAAGGAGGGGACAGAGCGGGTGTGAAGGGAGATTGGGACTGACATGTACACGCTGCTGATATTACGTATAAAATAGGTAACTAATGAGAACCTATTATATAGCACAGGGAACTCTACTCAATGCGCTGTGGTAACATAGACAGGAGGGAAATCCAAAAAAGAGGAGATATATGTGTACATAAAGATTCACTCTGCTATACAGTAGAAATTAACAGAGCATTGTAAGGCAGCTATACTCCAACAAAATTTTTTTAAATCTCCAGAGTGTTAGAATGTAGATTCGGGGCTCCCAACAGGAACAAGACAAGATATTCACATTTTAAACAAGCCTTCCCAGATGATTTCTCATACAGCTATGATTTCGATCCACTATTATAAATAATAAGAATCACAGAGTTCCCCAGATGTGACACCAAGTTGAAAGGCAAGCACTGAAGCAAGGAAAGGGTAGAAATGGTCCAATCTCTTTCTAACAAAGGATTTCAGTGTTCACAAAACAGACTTCTAGAAGGAGATGGATGAATCATGACTACCCTGAAGTAAAAACAGCATAATGGATCAAATCCTTCTTTTATTTGTGATATTAATTTAAGACTAACAATATTCTCAACATTACAACAGATGTACAACAAGGCAAGGTTATGACTGTAGGGGAAAGATACAAGTGAGATGTAAAAACATTCACCTGGGAATAAAGATGCGTGCCGTAATTAAACTATTAACATATGTGATTATTGGAATTTTTAGTTCATGCACAATTCTATTTTCTACATATTTACAAAATGGAGAATTTTGTTGACATCAAAGAAACATTTTCCAGTATTTTTTTTAAAAAAAAAGCAATGACTGACAACCACTCGAATCACAGTGTCATAACTGGCAAAGTTATAATGACAAATTACCCCAATGCCCAACTCAATGACTAATATGTGATTGACATTACACACACAGTCCGTGACCTGAACTGAATGAACAATTCCAAGAGACTATCCCTGCCCAGTGAGAAATACCGCACCATCAAATATTATACTTTGAAATTAAGTTACTTAATATTATGATGAAAGAAACAGAGCTCCATCTCTGTTCCCTGACTCTGTAGAGTTTGATAATAAATCCTTTGAGCATATTTTTAAATACAATGAACACAAATGTATCTCAGTCATGCTCTGATCTACCAATTATATTTCTCTTCTTCCATGATCCAAACTTCTGTAAGTCAGGAACCCAAGTATCCAGTAGGGACAGACAAGTGACAGAAATGAGTGAGGGCTCTGGAGGAAAAGCATATGCACACTCCAGCCAAAGGGGGCTGCAACCATTCACCCTTGTGAGGCTGTGTGGGGAAGTGGACACTCCATTGTCACATGGCCTATTGTCCAAGGGATGTTAAAATCTGAATTTTTATGCAAAAATCTCCTGATTCATAAATACTGGCATCACGTTTGACTTTTAAAACATTATGAAAATAAAACACAATATATCCAAAGACCAGATTTAAGATATCAGGTTTCAACCTCTGATTTAAATGCAATTTTTTTAAGGTTTTTTGTTTATTTCCTTATTGGAGTGTAGTCGCTTTACAATATTGTTAGTATCTGCTGTACAGCAAAGTGAATCCACCATATGTATACATATATCCCCTCTTGTTTGAGTTTCCTTCCCATATAGGTCACTACAGAATATTGAGTTCCCTGTGCTACACAGTAGTGTCTCAAAAGTTATATATTTCATTTGTTGGTGTTTAGTGGCTAAGTCACGTCTCACTCTTTGCGACTCTGTGGACTGCATTACGCCAGGGTCCTCTGTCCTCTACTATCTCCCAGAATTTGTTCAAATTCATGTCCACTGAGTCAGTGATTCTATCTAACCATCTCATCCTCTGCCGCCCCATTCTCCTCTTTTCTTCAATCTTTCACAAAATCAGGGTCTTTTCCAGTGAGTGGGGTCTTCGCATCAGGTAGCCAAAATATTGGAGCTTCAGTTTCAGCATCAGTTTATACATAGTATATCTATTTTATACATAATATCAATAGTGTATGTATGTCAATCCCATCCTCCCAATTAATCCCACCCTCCCTTTCCGCATTGGTATCATATGTTTCTTCTTTATATCTCTGTCTCCATTTCTGCTTTTAAATGCAATTTAAACATAGAGATCCAAAGCAAGAATGTGGCTCTGGAAAGCTACAATCTGGATGGAATGAGAAGGAAATTTGAGACTGGGAAAAGAGGATAAGATGGTTCAGGAAATGAAGTCTACTTAGATAAAAAGGATGAAATTCTGTGTCTTCACAAAAAAAATGTAGCTTAATCCAGAGTCAACACATATTTGCTCACAGAACCAAATCCGAATATGAGAATTCATGGGCTAAGTTTTATTTTAAAACTTTTATTATGTATTTTGTCTGGTTTATATTTTTCACTTGTTTAGAACTCTTGGCAAACAGTCTTGCTGACTTTTCCTCCTTTTGGTGGGGAAGATCCTAAAGTTAGAGGATCAGAGAATTTTCCAACACAATTCTGGTTTGGGGCTATAATTTCAAAGAGTAACCATAGCTCATGGAAATTACCCCACTAGTCTGAAGCAACAGAGTTTAGAGTGAAGCCAGAATCAGAACCCATATCTGCTGACTCCTCCTGTAAGAGTTCCATGCTGTCACCTGCATTTGCTACACTAAGCCAGTCATTAAATTTAAGATCTTTGTCATCTGAGCCTTTCTCAACAAGTGAAGACAGTCTCAGTGTTCTCAATGACCAGGTTATCTAAGGATCAAATGAGATCATGTATGTGGATATGTGGCATAAAGCACTAAGCAAGTACAAGACAGTGTTATTTTGTTCCATTCAAAACACAGACTCCCAACCAGAGTCTAATTTTAGATCAAGGTGTTCAGTTGGTAAAAATTTACATGAAATTTCTAGCTTTTGTGGTTTCTACCTTTTGATTTTTCTCTGGGTTCAGTTGATGAGTCGACTGCTAAAAGATAAACAGCAAGGAATTCAGAGCATTCAGCATCATGTACTTTACCTGGAAAGAAGAAAAAAAAGGGAAAGAAACCTCCCCATGATGCATTCTTAGTGGTCACCAACACTCCCGAGAGTGGCACAGACTCTTAACTCTGTGGGTGATAAAAGCCAAAACTTAATAAATACATCAAGGTGAAAGTGAAAGTCACTCAGTCGTGTCCAGCTCTTTGTGACCCTCGTGGACTATACAGTCATGGAATTCTCCAGGCCAGAATACTGGAGCGGGTAGCCTTTCCCTTCTCCAGGGGATCTTCAACCCAGGGATCAAACCCAGGTCTCCTATATTGCAGGAGGATTCTTTACCAACTGAGACACAGGGGAAGCCCAATAAATGTATCGATTTATTGTCAAAGTACACCAACATCCACCTATTTGCTTTCATAAATTGGTATCTTGCAAATGTCTATTAACAAATAAACACATTGAAATGAAGGAAAATATAAACAATGTATTCAAAATCAAATGGAAGCCCAGATAATTTTTTCAGCACCCTAATTCTCTCTGCTTATTTAACTTATATGCAGAGTACATCATGAGGAACGCTGGGCTGGAAGAAGCACAAGCTGGAATCAAGATTTCTGGGAGAAATATCAATAACCTCAGATATGCAGATGACACTACCCTTATGGCAGAAAGTGAAGAGGAACTCAAAAGCCTCTTGATGAAAGTGAAAGAGGAGAGTGAAAAGGTTGGCTTGAAGCTCAACATTCAGAAAACAAAGATCATGGCATCTGGTCCCATCACTTCATGGGAAATAGATGGAAAAACAGTGGAAACAGTGTCAGATTTTGTTTTTTGGGGCTCCAAAATCACTGCAGATGCTGATTGCAGCCATGAAATTAAAAGACGCTTGCTCCTTGGAAGGAAAGTTATGACCAACCTTGATAGTATATTAAAAAGCAGAGACATTACTTTGCCAACCAAGGTCCGTCTAGTCAAGGCAATGGTTTTTCCCGTGGTCATGTATGGATGTGAGAGTTGGACTGAAGAAAGCTGATCGCCGAAGAATCGATGCTTTTGAACTGTGGTGTTGGAGAAGACTCTTGAGAGTCCCTTATACTGCAAGGAGATCCAACCAGTCCATTCTAAAGGAGATCAATCCTGGATGTTCATTGGAGGGACTGATGCTAAAGCTGAAACTCCAATACTTTGGCCACCTCATGCGACGAGTTGACTCACTGGAAAAGACTCTGATGCTGGGAAAGGTTGGGGGCAGGAGGAGAAGGGGACGACGGAGAATGAGATGGCTGGATGGCATCACCGATTCTGTGGACATGAGTTTGAGTGAACTCCGGGAGTTGGTGATGGACAGGGAGGCCTGGCGTGCTGTGATTCATGGGGTCGCGGAGAGTCGGACACGACTGAGCGACTGAACTGAACTGAACTGAACTGAATTCTCTCTGCTCCCATCTCCTTGAGCTATTTCTACTCCCTTAGCTGTGAATCTAAAACAAACTTAGCTGGAAAGATACCTGTGTATAGGTACAATATGACACATTATGGAGCTCATTTTATTACTTTTCAAATTTTAGCTTATCCTCTAGAAAACACATCTTAGGAACCTCTAAGAATCCTGGCAGGCACAATTGTTGAGCCTGATGTTTTTACCTCCAAGATAAAAAGCAAAGTACAGTAGTACCTGATAATTATGGGAAGTACCACCCATAGAACTTAAAAGATATGATAAAAACAGTCTGAAAGAGGACTATGTGGTTATTGTAATCAACGAAAACGTTTAGTTATAGTCTTTTTTTTTAAGAGACAGTTCTACTGCCTGAAGTAGTACTTAAGTTTTAAATATTGATTCAGAGAAATCTTCATTCATTCAAGCTGTGTTTGAAAAAAGCACATAGTAGGAGAATCCTCTTTCTTATATGGGAGTTAATAAAAGACCTGTAGTAGCTTTAATTCTTCTTTGATTTCTTCTTTTATCATTAGTACCGTGAGACAGTCAAAATATTTCATGACTACAATAATCTGCTCACAATTACTTTTTAAAAGCTGAGAGAAGACTGGATTTATCCAGTCTCACACATACATACTTAATACTTTGACATTATTAAAACTGCTTTGAAAGTTGATATTGAAACAATTCACCCTCAACTCAGAGAATTACACTTGTTCCTGTCCGGTTTTGCTAAAAGATAATTCTATGTGGCCCTCAGGTTTGCATTCAGAAAACGTCTCCCCATTTTTCCTTTTTCCTAACTAGAATTTGTCCTCCTGCAATCACCTTAAAATTCTTACATTTGAGATGTCTGAATCTGAGGACCAGTTGAAAGTCTATTCTTTCTAGATTCCGTGTATATGCGTTAATGTACAATATTAGTTTTTCTCTTTCTGACTTCTCTGTGTAATAGACTCTAGATTCGTCCACCTCATTAGAACTGAACCCATATGCAGGGCACCAGTGGAGATGCAGACATAGAGAACAGACTAGTGGACTCAGTGGGGGAAGGAGAGGATGGCAGGAATTGGGAGAGAAGCATTGAAACAATTCATTATCATGTGTAAAAAAGATAGCCAGTGGGAATTGCTGCATGACGCAGGGAGCTCAGATCCAGTCCTCTGGGACAACCTGGAGGGGTAAGATGGGGTGGGAGGTGGGAGGGAGATTCAAGAGGGAGGAGACCTATGTAAACCTATGGCCGATTCATGTTGATGTATGGCAGAAACTAACACAACGTTGTAAAGCAATTAAAAATGTATAAATCCTCCAATCAAAAATGAATAAATTTTTTAAACTTTATTCTTAAGAACAATAAATTCATTCTGCATCTGCTCAATACCATTTTTGAAGACCATATGCATCTTTGTTAAGAGTGTTCCAAGAAATACAGTACCCCTCTCCTTTAGGGAACACAGTTATCAATCTTAATTTTACTCGTTCATGAAAACTGTCCCTAACTCCATCCATTAATTCCCAAATCCACACCCTTTCTCTTTCTTTCCTTCTCAGCCTTGAGAATTTTTAATTCACACAATTACTTCAGGCCAGGAGCTCACTTCTGATGGGAAGATAAGCAGAGCAAGAAAGATTTTCTATGTAGGAAAAAAATTCACTTTCTGAAACACCCAGAAAGTTCTCGGTCTTTGAAATAACATTTGGACCAACAAACTCCATTGTTTCATATAAGAAAAGCTTTCTGCATTGAAAAGCAGGTAAGTGAATAAATGGCTTAGAAATACATCTTCATCCCAGTTGCAACACCATTGAGTGCACACTAGTAAAAGTAACTTGCCCATGGTCACAGTTAAATGGACATCCAAGAAGTGAGCCAGTTACTCCCTTCCTAATTATATTATCTCATCCATCATGTGGCTGGTTCTATATTGCCCATCAGGGATGTGGTCTTTTTCATCTCTGCCATTGGCTTTGGTTCTGGTTCTTTCCAGATCGATCGTGGAAACCTACCATCACATCATCACACACAGACACTTCCTCTCATCAAACAGAAACTCCCTCTGGCATCAAAACTGTCCCAAACCAACTCATTCAAGTGTTCCTCCCAAATTCAGTCTTTCTTTATCCAAGTGCTTTACATTTCTAGAGCTGCACTGAGGCTCTGTCCCAGCCCCAGGAATCTAGCATTCTAAGGATCCTCTCAAGAGGCCATTCCAAGGAAAGTTAGCTCTCAGAAAACTGAAATTGAAATTAGAAAGTGCCTTGGCCCTCCCAGCCTTCTCTCTCCAGTCCATAAAACTGTGAAGCAGCAGTTCTCAATCCTGGTTGCAAAATCAAATAAACTGGAGAGAGTTAAAAAATCCCATTTCCCAGTCTCCATCTAGACAAATTATGTCAGCATCCCTAGGGATGGGCTTTGCCATCAGTATTCCCTAGAGCTCCTCCCTTGATTCCAATGTACAAGCAAGGCTGAGAAACGCTGTTGTAAAGTTGAGGGGCTACGAAGACCACCCTGCATGTCACAGATCCTGAAGGAGGACACACACAGACCTTGAAGTCAGACAGCCCTGGACCCTCACTCCCACACACATTTATTAATTTTTGGTTGGGTGGTGTCTTCCTTGCTGTACAGGCGTTTCTCTAGTTGCAGCAAGCAGGGACTACACTCAAGTTGTAGGGCAAGGGCTTCATTGGGGCTATCTCTAGTTGGAATGCAAGGGCTTCTCATTGTGGTGGCTTCTCTTGTTGCGGAACATGGGCTCCAGGGTGTGAGGGCATCAGTGGTTGCGGCTCCCAGGCTCCAGAGCACAGGCTCAGTAATTGCGATGCACAGGCTTAGTTGCCCCACGGCGTGTGGGAATCTTCTGGGATGAGGGATTAAACTCATGTCTCCTGCACTGGTAGGCAGATTCTTTACCACTGAGTCACCAGGGACGTCCCCCTGGGATCTTAGGCAACATCCCTGGGTCTCTCAGTTTCCCCATCTATGAAATGGAGACATACTGACATTCTCTGGCACGTGGCGACTTAGTGAGCTAAGTCATTTAAAGCACCTACTCCAATACCTAGCACCCAAGAAATAATTCATGCAATAAGCATTCGAAAAATAATAGAGATGCAGACACAGAGAACAAACACGTAGATATCAAGGGGGGAAAAGGGAGGTCGGATGAATTGGGAGATCGGGATTGACACATATACTCTATTGATACTGTGTATAAGATAGATAGCTAATGAGAAACGACTGTACAGCAGAGGGAACGCTACTCAGTGCTCTGTGGTGACCTAAATGGAAAAAGATGGGATATATGTATGCATATAGCTGATTCGCTTTGCTGTACAGTAGAAACGAACACAACATTGTAAAACAACTATACGCCAATAAAAAGTAAAAATAAATTTTTAAAAGAAATAACAGCAATCGTAGTAACACTAGCAATGGTATAGTCTTTGCCTTCAAGAAAAAGATAAGCAGAGGTATCCCCCCTCCCTGCCCTGCCCAGGGAATTAGTGGCAGGCCATGCCGAGATACCCCATCTCCTCACTAATGCTCCAGCAGCCTTTCCACGGCTCCACAGTTCTGCCCTGATGAACTCAGCCCTCCTGTCACTGAGTTTGGTGACGGCAGAGGATTTACACAGCAAATAAGATTGGACATGGCACAAGCATTCTTTCCTATGAAAATGGTATGTTTTAAATCTGCATTTTGTGGGCTTCCCTGGTGGCTCAGTGGTAAAGAATCTGCCTGCCAATTCAGGAGACATGGGAGAAGCAGGAGTTCTGTCCCCCAGGAAGGCCTCACAGGGTCCTGCTCAGTTTCTATCTGTGTTATCAAAAATAACTCATCTGGCTTGCTGTGGTCTATAGCCATCCTCCAGGATCCATCAACTTTCTTTGGGGTCTGTACTGGTGGATTAAATGGAACCCTGTATCATTTATATTTTTAAGGATGGTCTTAATCTCTCCATGCCCCTTTGATGCAATATTTTTTCTTGCCTACTGTTTTATCCAGGGATTGAGAGTGTCAGAGTCTTCTCCTTGAATTTCCCGTCTCTTGGCAGATCTTATTCTGCCAAGGACTCAATGTGGTACAGTTGAAAGGAAGAAAAGAGGACTATACGGATGACTCCAGCCTTCTCCCTGAAAAGAGGAAAAGAGAATATAAAACCATTCAAATAATACACAGAAATCTCTCAAGAGAAAAAAATCTTATTAGGGCTATATTTTTGTAACCCTAGAAGAGACAGTTTATGTCTAAAATTTTAGAACATGAATAATTTTCAGAAGAAAAAAAGTTGAGAGAAGTTTATCATAACAAAGAAAACAATAGCTATTTTGTTAAACGTAAGTATGAGAAGAATGAGGGAAATATACAAGTCTGGGGGTTTAGGAAAGTGAAAAATTACATGACCTTTTTCTGTACTTTTATTTACTGTGCTTAATGTGTTCTCTGCTATTCTCCAGATTAAATAAAGGACTGAAGACTTTATTGTCTAAGGTGCATCTTGAATCTCTCCTGTTTATGAATGACCACACTTGCTATCTGTCTCCTAAGCATACAAGGAGAGTTATCATAGAAAGTAAATATAATGAGAAAAGAGACTCACTGAGCAATTTCCAGCCATATCTGACCACAGAAACATGGGAAGGGCTTTTAGAAAATACATTCCTGGGAGGATGCTGAAAACCAGAGAGTACCTGGAGGTACCCAAGTGATGACCTGAGTCCTCTCTGCCACTGCTTTATAGCAGTGTTCCCCTTGAAGATCAAGATCAATCACCCTTTCTTAGGTGAGGATTCCTCTCACCTGCTGACCCCTGGACACAAGGAGCTCCAAGAGCCAGGCAAGAGCAATGACTGGTAGCCCATTGGAACCCTCACTAAGTCTCCTGGAAAGAGAGCATCCACTTTGGAAATCAGTTCCGCTAGCTTTACAGAGTCCAGAAGTGCACGGATACAAAGCACCCAGCCATGAATCTCCCAGGCTACATGGCTGTTGTGGTCCACCCCTCATGCCACAGGGATGCAGTTCTCTGGAGACCCATGTTCAGAGAGCAGCTTTTCCATGTGAGCCTCTCTTCCTGGGGGAAGACAGAAGAGGGAGTCTAGTGGGGTGAACTGTGCCCTAGTCATCCTCTCCTGCCTGCACTCTTCATTCGAAACCCTTCGCTCTCAGACATCACCTCTGCTGGACTTGGTGGCTCAGCTGGTGCTATGAAGACCATCATCGCTCAACCCGGATGGTCTCCGGTGCTGACAACTATACCCTACTCAGTGCAGGATGCCCACACTCACTCATCCACAGTCACAGGTGAGGGAGGAAAAAGCAGCACACCCACACCTTCCCCCTGCCCCCTGCTCCTGGAAGCCGCCCCCATCTCCTCCCATCATGCTCGGTGCCCACTGTCTGTGCCACTGTTGGGCACCTGTTTACTGCCTGGTGGCAGAAGTCACTCTTACATCATTATTACCACCATGAAGCTTTTAGCTTCAACTAGCACAGAAAACTAAGATCATGGCATCCGGTCCCATCTTTTCATGGGAAATAGATGGGGAAACAGGGGAAACAGTGTCAGACTTTATTTTGGGGGGGGCTCCAAAATCACTGCAGATGCTGATTGCAGCCATGAAATTAAAAGATGCTTACTCCTTGGAAGGAAAGTTATGACCAACCTAGATAGCATATTAAAAAGCAGAGACATGACTTTGCCAACAAAGGTCCATCTAGTCAAGACTGGTTTTTCCAGTGGTCATGTATGGATGTGAGAGTTGGACTGTGAAGAAAGCTGAGTGCCAAAGAATTGATGCTTTTGAACTGTGGTGTTGGAGAAGACTCTTGAGAGTCCCTTGGACAGCAACAAGATCCAACCAGTCCATCCTAAAGGAGACCAGTGTTCATTGGAAGAACTGATGTTGATGCTCAGTTGAAACTCCAGTACTGTGGCCACCTCATGCGAAGAGCTGACTCATTGGAAAAGACCCTGATGCTGGGAGGGATTGGGGGCAGGAGGAGAAGGGGACGACAGAGGATGAGATGGCTGGATGGCATCACCAACTCAATGCACATGAGTTTGAGTGAACTCCAGAAGTTGGTGATGGACAGGGAGGCCTGGCGTGCTATGATTCATGGGGTCGCAAAGAGTCGGACACGACTGAGCGACTGAACTGAACTGAGCACAGTGTTTGCACATATCCAATATTCAGTAGATGGTTCCCGATTGGCAAGTTCACAGCATGTAATTGGGGGATATTTTATAGTCTGTGAGTCCTTCAAGCAACTGATTGACTGACAGTATTTGTAAGACAGCAGTTATAGTTTTGCTTCTAGCATAAACAAACACCATTTGGCTATTTTTAAGTTGCACATCACCTTTTTGAGAACATTGAAACCTGAGTCAATAGTATGAGGGCGTGTTAGAGGATACACAAGAGTGTGTACAGGTTTTGAGAGTGAACTGGACTGTAAGAGAACATTAGAGAAATGACAAAAATCAACAGGACTAGGTTGCTGTCCCCACAGTCAAGGTCAGATACTCCCTAAGATTTCACAAGCCTTTCTATTACCCATCCCAGTGTGCCGTGTTGCTCATTTCCCCTTAAAGATAAGGGCTTTCTCGTCATTTTTTCTATTCCTAGTATCTTACTCAGGGTATTGGCTCAGTATATATGAAATGAGTGAGGGAATGACTGGTGGAAATAGTGGCAGGGATACACAGAAATCACTTGATTAGGAACAAGAAGCCATGTCAGAACCAGGAGGGGCAGCGAGCAATAGGAATACAGACTTCAGAACTGAGCAGATCTACGAATAGCTCTTCACATAATCTCAGGTTTGAAGAAAAGTCCTTTCTCTAAGGCTCAGTCTCCTCACCACCTGTCAAATAAATAGTGAGGGAAGTGGGGAGGCTATTTCAAGGAGTAAAATCAATATATAAAGAACCTAGAGGGAATTCCCTGGGGTTAATCTGAGCTTCCATTGCAGGAGGAACAGGTTTGATCCGTAGAGTTGGGAAACTAAGATCCCTCAGGCTGTGTGGTGCAGCCAGAAAAAAACACAACACAAAACGGAACAAAACCTAGAGCAACACCCAGATTAAAGCCAAATTTCCATAAATTTTAGTCGCTGTTATTCTTTAGGCAATTTGTGTGTTTTTAAGCCCAAGACCATCGTCAGAAATGGATGATTGGGTTATTTGGAACACACACACAAAAGAAAAGAAATCCAGATCTCTTCTACATAATATTTATATTCTGGATTCAAGGTGGGAGGAGTTAGTGCTCATGCAGGTCTTCTAAGGTGGGTGTGTCAGGTCTCCTGGTAAAAAGCTGTTAAGACGATCCTGAAAGGAAACTATCAGCTCCTCTGTGGGCTTGGGTTTTCTGGCTTCGAGAAAAATGTCCAAAAGGGAACAACTTCAAAATGTGTGTTCTCCTTTCAAATAGTCAAACAGCTTTTGTATATACAATGTTATCATTTTTTTCATCAACATATCACCTTTTTAGTCATAAAAACTCACAATTTGCAGGTTTAATTTAAAAAGCTAGATTTTTAACCATAAGTACCCCGTTCTAGGAAAATGGTTAGAAGGAAAAGCTGTTCTATCAGAACAAGGTAATAAGACTCTACCCCAGGGGTAGATTGGGAAATTATGGGGTGGGTACCACAGCAAGAAAAGCAGGGTCCTTCCCCTCTAGCTGTCCTGCACTGAAAGCCCTACCTTGGTAATGGATCCAGAAAATTCCATGCCAATACTAGGAAACCACTCCCCCTTCTCCTTAATCCACTGATTACAGATCTGGGAATCTATCCCAAGGAAGCAATCAGAGCCTCACAAAAAATATTCAGATACTCATCGTAATGTTATTTTACAAGAGCCAAAAAATACCTTCTATTTCCAAAAATTAGGTATTGCTTTAGTAAATTTGGCAACCTGATGGATTTTAAAGTTTTGGGAGAATATTTTATGACATGGAAATATACACATGATATACTAAACTTAAATAGTACAGAATAAAACATTTAATTCCATCTTGTTACAAAAAGCAGGACAAATGCCTGTGAGAGCATACACACGAAGGATAAAGCATGTCCAAACCCCAAAGAGTTCATCTCTGAGGCAGAGACTTATGAGTAAACTATTTTCTCCTTCACCCTTCTATTTTCCAATTTTTTTATCATGAACTTTTATGATCAGGGGGAAAATGTAATTGATTACACAGAAAAATAACTAAGAGTTTATATCATGCTGATGGAGTGGACTGGTAGCTTAACCTTCATGCATGAGTAACAGCAAAATTCAAACATTCCAGAACCTCACATTTCTAGCATGGCTGCTTCTTCACAGACTGTGACATCATCCTTCTCACAGAATGAAAAAAAAATGTAAATTTTATCACATATATATATATAGAAGATGAATTAAAATATTGGCTATTTGTAAACATCTGAATAATTGAGATATTGAACATTACTTCACAGTGTACAAAGTTTTGCTCAAGTAAAATGTCCATTTTCTGAAGATCAGGAATAACTTCTTTTTAATTGAAGTGTAGTTGATTTACAGTGCTGTGTTAGTTTCAGGTATAGAAATAACTTTTTAGATACTCATACCAATCTGCTTCACTCTGAAGAGGTGAAAAAAAACCTCAGTTCCATGTTCATAAAAATCAGTAGACTGGGTTTTCCCCAAATGTTACTTTAGTTAAGCTGTATCAAATAACGCCTCAAAAATTCAGAGCATTCCTTCCCACTGACACAAAGTGATTTGGCAATCTTCTAGTCAAAAGATTTATCTGAAGTGTGACGCTATCAATCATTTGGAGCCCGGACTTGCAAAGATAGAGTGCTAAATTATCTGAGAAACACTTATCACCCAAGTCTACATGATGTTGATAATAACAGAATTTATTTTTCATATATTGATTTTTTTAAAGATGAACTTCATGTTCGGCTATTATGATCATCTCTCCTAAGCTTGATTCATATTTATTAAAGAAGGCAGCAAGTGAATGGAATTCCAGATCTTGGCAATCCCTTCACTTAACTGAGCCTCACATCTGTCATCTGTAAAAGAGGGAGTTGGATTGATAGAGCTGAGGTCTTGACTCCACTAACATACTGTGACCTATGACCATTGCCACAAGCCGATTTTAGGTAGAAAAACAGATGTGAGCAAATAAGAAGCCGTATGCCCAGAACCTAAAGAGATCAGAATGAACTTATATGAGATTTGGCTACAAACCTGAAGAAATCCCTTCAGCAGTTCAGTGAAAACTCTAGGTTTCCTCTTGTTTCTAAGTTAGTTTGGTGTGTTTCATCATTGGGAATTTCTAGGGCACATCCATGGAACTGAGGGTCTATGTTCTATATACATAGTGGATTCTCATTATACACTGTGAAGTCACCATGAACATTGAATTAAAAAATACCAAACAATTGCCCCTGGAGGAAGTACAGGGTTAGCTTCCTGCAAGCCTCCCATCACAAAATTTTCATCGACCAAATCATACATAAGTTTGTTTTATGTTTATTTCTGTTTAAGACACCTTGTTTAATGTGTGTGTGTGCTTAGTCACTCAGTTGTGTCCGACTCTTTGCAACCCCATGAACTGTTTAATGTATATGGTGATTCAATAACAAACTCACAGCCAACAACACTATAACTCATGTCCAAAGGAAGCTTGTCAATCACTTGGGTTTTCTCCATGAGACACATCCATTGCCGTTTTCTTGTACTCGGAAACACTAGATAGCACTTCAACACTACTTGCTTGGGGACCATTTTAAATGTCAAAATCTCCAAGCACAAATGTGAAAATTGTGACACTAAGAGACCATGGAAAGGACATTTGCTTACAGCCCAAGAGCAGAAGGCAGAGCATCAGCTGGTGCAGTGTCAGCTGGTAGCATGAGTCTCTAGGAACTCAAATGCTTCTGTCACTTTGCATATGTCCACAAACATGCACGAAAGCACATTGAGTACTGATCTGTGTGTCATAAATTTTAGCAAGAGATGAACTTAACAATTACAGAATCTTTGAATAATGAGGGTCCGCTGTATTTGTCATCTCACCATCAACTGAAACAGAAGACAAGAAGGATGACGGAAATTTGGAGGAAAGAACATTTGTGAACTTAAAGAGTTTTGAAGAAAAAAGTGATGCATAGTGATCATCAGATACATATCTCTTTGGTGTTTTCAGAGGCTGGTGCTTATAATTTCCCTGACGGCTCAGGTTCCCCTCCCCTGCTCCATTTTCAAAGCCAGAAATGGGGGTGGGTGGAGTCTTTCTGGCATCTCATCTCTCTGACCTCCCGTTCTGCCTCCCTCTTCCACTTTTAAGAACCCGTTTAATTTTACTGTGCCCACACAGATAATCCACAGTAATCTTTCCATCTCAAGAACCTGCCTTTAAAGACTTCTTCAGGGCCTCTTTTGTCATGTATTGTAACACACTCAGTTTTCAGGGATGAGACTGTGGACGTCTTTGGTAGCCCATTATTCTGTCTTACCACAGTGCTTACAATGCACACATATAGTTGTGTATAAATTATACTTCAATTTAAAAAATAGTTTTTCCAAGAATAAAAAAAATGTTGGACAGAAATCTTGAAAACACCTGAGAATGTCAGGTTTATCTTCAGAAGCCTTCCCCAATATTTACAACTGAAGCCAATGGAATCCAAACTGCTAAAAGTTAATTCATAGCGCACTAGTTGCTTTAGTCACTAAGTCATGTTTGACTCTTTGGCGACCCCATGGACTATAACCCACCAGACTTCTCTGTCCGTGGGATTTCCTAGGCAAGAATACTGGTTCCTCCTCCAGGGGATCTTCCCGATTCAGGGATCAAACCCACATCTCCTGCATTAGCAGGAGGGCTCTTTACCACTCAGCCACCTGGGAAGACCAGCTCACTAGTTAGTCGAACATAAATAATCAGTCCAATTTAGGAAGAAATAACTATCCAAGCTTATGTTCTGACTTAGCTGAAGGACATATGCAAAGTCTATGTAAGATATAATATAGTATGCAAAAATGCTAGGCAGCCTAAGAACCAGCTCATCTGTGTTTATCTCATGCTCCTTATGTTTCCTTACCCAAGAGACTGTTCGCTGGTATTTGATGATATGGATCATTTAATTTGCAGTTAACTTTGACTTTTAACTGGATAAACAAGCCAAGAGATAAATCACAATCTCAATCTTAAAGGCTTTAATTTTGAGCTTCTTCCTTAACTATGCAGTTGATTGAAAAGTTTGTGAAACTAAAATATTTTTTAAAGGCACAGATATTATTCATAAATAATGAATGATGTAAGAGTGTTATCAGCCTTATTTTTAAAGGTGTTTTAGTTACTGCTTTGTTTGCATTCAAATATATTCACAACAGATACCTGCTATTTAGATTAAAAGTATTTGCCTAATAAGAAAATAAATACTCCACCATATGGTCTCAGATATACTTGCACTATTCTGCCAACATGTATTGTCATATTCGCGCGAGGAAAAAGAACTCAGTAGATTAAGCTAAGAAAATAACAAAAAGTGAAAAGCCATACCTTTGGCACTATGCCAGCTTAATCCTGCTTACCCAGGTGCCTGCTGCCCTGTGGATCTGGGTCATCTCGATTAAAGCACAGCCCCTAAGAGTAGATATTGCACCAAAGATCTTCCACTGGAAAAAATATATCTTCGCCACTGGTTATAAACAATACTGAACCTGAATATTGGGTTTTTCAGGTAAGGAGACTATCCATGTGTACCATCTGCCAAGTGTCTGAGCACAGGAAATCCTTTTGGTCTCAGAAGTTCAAGGAGAAAGGGACCTTGATGGGCATGAAATGTAGCCCCAAAAGTAAAAATTCAGGCACTGACATTGGTAGACAATCACTCAGATAGCACACATCACTCTGTGAGTCAGACTACCACTCAGTGAGAGAGATAAAGTGTGCACCCAGGCAGACTGACTCTCATGGGATTAATTACTATTTGTACCATTTGTTGCACAATTCCGTGGCTTCCCAAGCCTCCGAAATCATGGTCGTGTGTACAGCCACGTTAAAAACGTCTGCGTCCTCTCTCCATGCACTGAGCTGGGGCAGGTGGAAAAAACACAGTGTTCGTGGGCTGGGTGATATCTTGAAATGCCATGAGGGTCCGATCACAGACTGGCTCCAGCTCAAAGGGCCCCAAAGAGTTGCAAACATCCCAGGAAGATGTTTTCATCCCAGAAAGAATTTCCAGGCCACACTTAGGTATCTGATAGCTCCAAAAGCATCCCAGATCCAAGAGGGTAATCCAGGAAATAGAAAAAAAAATTCCACTAAAAAAAAAACCCAGTTCCCCGTATGAGTCCACTAGGGATGTCAAGCATATTGGGAGATCCAGCACCTCCTGGACTAGACAGACTTTAAGAAAGGTGGAATACTGGGACTTCTCCGGTGGTTAAGAATTCGCCTTCCAAAGCAGGGATTTCAATCCCTGGTCTGGGACTAAGATCCCACAAGCCGTGGAGCAACTAAGCCCAAGTGCCACAACTACTGAGCCCATGCCCACTGGAGCCCATGCCCCACAACTAGAGGGAAGACCACACCACAAATAAGACTTGGAGCAGCCAAAAATAATTAATTAATTTACTTTAAAAAAAAAAAGAAAGTTGGTATAAGATTCAAGGTGATGCATCTCCTCTAGCTTCTCTTGTTTTCCAAGCTGAGGGGCCATGGACAGAGTTAAAAGTCCCAAGAATACTCCAGCCTAAGATATGGGATAACTTGTGTGTGTGTGTGTGTGTGTGTGTGTGTGTGCGCGCGCGTGCTTAGTTGCTCAGTTGTGTCTGACTCTCTGCCACCCCATGGACTGTAGCCCACCAGGCTCCTCTGTCCATGGAATTTTCCAGGCAAGAATACCAGACTGGCTATTCACTTCCTACCCCAGAGGATCTTACCAATCCAGGGATCGAATCTGGGTCTCCTGCATTGCAGGTGGGTTCTTTACCACGGCATCACCAGGAAAGCCCTACGGGATAGCTTACATCTACAGCAATTGCCTCTACCAGAGCCTGTCCTTCAGGGACATGTTATTACCACTCATCTCATCCAGAAAGTCCATTCATTCATTCATTCAGGAAACCTTAATTGAGCACCAGCTACAGGTGAAGCTAAATAGTAAAAGCTACGGTCATGTTTGGATATGAGAGTTGGACCATAAAGAAGACTGAGCATGGAAGAACGGATGTTTTTGAACTGTGGCGTTGTAGAAGACTCTTGAGAGTCCCTTGGACTATAAGGAGATCAAACCAGTCAATCCTAAAGGAAATCAGTCCCGAATGTTCATTGGAGGGACTGATGCTAAGACTGAAGTTCCAATACTTTGGCCACCTGATGCGAAGAGCTGACACATTAGAAAAGACCCTGATGCTGGGAAAAATTGAAGGCAGGAGGAGAAGGGGATGACAGAGGATGAGATGTCTGGATGCAGTTATCAACTCAATGGACGTGAGTTTGAGCAAGCTCCGGGAGATGGTGATGGACAGGGAAGCCTGGCTGCTGCAATCCCTGGGGTCACAAAGAGTCAGACACAACTGAGTGACTGAACAACAATGGGTGAAGCACTGCACCAGTGTGGGGACCACTGCTGTGAATGAGACAGACCAACCAGCCCCTGATGGGCTGGAGGTAGCATTACAGCTGAAGCAGACAGATTTATCCACAAAGCAACCAATATAAACCAATAAATAGGAGAAATGGGTGGAGACCAAAAGGTTAATGAAAAACTTCACTTTGCTTGAAACTAACACAACATTGTAAATCAGATACACTATAATATAAAATAAATAATTTAATTTAAAATTTTAAAAATACATTTTTAATCAACTAATGAATTACTGTAGGAATAAGTGTTGAGAAGAAAAATCCTTTGAGCACAAAAGATAAATTAATTAAAGGATGAGATGAAGCCAGCTTTTTTTTAATACTTATTTAGTTATTTGGCCATGCTGGGTCTTAGCTGTGGCATGTGGGATCTAGCTCCCTGACCAGGGATTGAACCTGGGCCCCCTGCTTTGGGAGCACGGAGTCTGAGTCACTGAACTCCCAGGAAAGTCCTGAAGCCAGCTTTTGAAGAAATGGAAGAAGAGTGTCCAGGGAGAGGGAAGAATAATTTATGCTCGAATCCCAGGGACGGGGGAGCCTGGTGGGCTGCCATCTATGGGGTCGCACAGAGTCGGACACGACTGAACTGACTTAGCAGCAGCAGTGCAGGTAGTCATCCCACTCCCAAATTCACAGGAACCATGTTCCACTACCAGTGCCCCTTGGTCTTTCCTGAAAGGAGAATCAAGGGTTTGCAAAATGACCCTTGAATATGACTTCAGCTCCCCTTTTCAAGATCTCAAACCAAAACCTTCATTTGCACACCTTGACCTCATGAGGAAGACAGTCCAGTACAGTGTGAAGACCTGAACAGCCCCCAAACCCAGACTCTGGCTGTGACTCACCCTTCCAGGACATTCCCTAGTTAACTGTGCCTCCCTCTACATCGCTAGTCCAGGCTTCTATAAACTGCAAGCGTTGGATATAAAGTCCCTTTCATCGTTCATGCAGCTTGCAATTAGCTGACAGTTGCAAGCTTGTATTATCCCTCAATCATTTTTACTGCATCACATAAACCATATTATAAGACATAATTTCTAGTCCAGATTGTTGGCTTTTAAGAGCTCACCCTTGTGGTTTTGCAAAATGGATAAAATAGGGGACCGCTTCAAATGGTCCCTCAAACACATCACAACTAAGCAAATGATTTTCCCATAAATGTCCTACCTTGCACTCGCCCATTTGATTTGTCCTTAACAGTGAGTTGACTTTTCATTTTCCCATATTATTAATTCACTTGGCATTTCCTCCCCCTTCCAAATTTTATTCATGCATGGATAAGATGTCTCCTTTGGAATTTCCTTTTTACATCATTTTCCCTTCTCCCCAGTCAGACTGCACCACCTGTCAATAGCAGACTCCAGGGACGCTTCTTCCAAACTGACACTACAGTACACCTCACCGGCATAGGGCTTTATAGGCAATTTCAACTAAGGAGTTCTAGTTCCCAGTGGATGTCCCTAAGTGTTCCAAACCAGGACAGATTTTAGGAAAGGCCAATTTTATCATCCCATTTATATTGTCAAAAATAAGCAAAATTTAGCTATAGTGTTAGATCTCAAGAGAGCAATTATTAATGGAGAGAGAAAGGGGGTAGGTGTTTGTGCCCGTATTGTTCTGGGGGCCAATATTGTTCCCTGCTTGAATAGAATGGTGTTCAAAGGCTTGTCCACTTTGATAACTCACCCAACTACACACTTAGGATTTTTATACTTTCTTGTATGTATGTTATATTTAAAGTTCGTTAATATTAAAAGAGTCTTTTCCAGTGAGTCAACTCGTCGCATGAGGTGGCCAAAGTATTGCAGTTTCAGCTTTAGCATCAGTCCTTCCAATGAACACCCAGGATTGATCTCCTTTAGAATGGACTGGTTGGATGGCATCACCGACTCTGTGGACATGAGTTTGAGTGAACTCCGGGAGTTGGTGATGGACAGGGAGGCCTGGCGTGCTGTGATTCGTGGGGTTGCGGAGAGTCAGACATGACTAAGCGACTGAACTGAACTGAACTGAATATTGAAAGAAAAAAGAAAAAGCCAAAACCACTCACCATACTTTCAGTTCAGTTCAGTCGCTCAGTCGTGTCTGACTCTTTGTGACCCCATGAATCAGAGCACACCAGGCCTCCCTGTCCATCACCAACTTCTGGAGTTCACTCAAACTCATGTCCATCGAGTTGGTGATGCCATCCAGCCATCTCATTCTCTGTCGTCCCCTTCTTCTCCCGCCCCTAATCCCTCCCAGCATCAGAATCTTTTCCAGTGAGTCAACTCTTCACATGAGGTGGCCAAAGTATTGGAGTTTCAGTTTTAGCATCAGTCCTTCCAATGAACACCCAGGACTGATCTCCTCTAGAAAGGACTGGTTGGATCTCCTTGCAGTCCAAGGGACTCTCAAGAGTCTTCTCCAGCACCACAGTTCAAAAGCATCAATTCTTTGGCAATCAGCTTTCTTCACAGTCCAACTCTCACATCCATATATGATCACTGGAAAAACCAGTGGTCCTTGACTAGACGGACCTTGGTTGGCAAAGTAATGTCTCTGCTTTTTAATATGCTATCTAGGTTGGTCATAACTTTCCTTCCAAGGAGTAAGTGTCTTTTAATTTCATGGCTGCAATCAGCATCCACAGTGATTTTGGAGCCCAAAATAATAAAGTCTGACACTGTTTCCGCTGTTTCCCCATCTATTTCCCATGAAGTGATGGGACCAGATGCCATGATCTTTGTTTTCTGAATGTTGAGCTTCAAGCCAACCTTTTCACTCTCCTCTTTTACTTTCATTAAGAGGCTTTTTAGTTCCTCTTCACTTTCCGCCATAAGGGTGTTGTCATCTGCATATCTGAGGTTATTGATATTTCTCCCGGTAATCTTGATTCCAGCTTGTGCTTCTTCCAGCCCAGCGTTCCTCATGATGTACTCTGCATATAAGTTAAATAAGCAAGGTGACAATATACAGCCTTGACGTACTCCTTTTCCTATTTGGAACCAGTCTGTTGTTCCATGTCCAGTTCTAACTGTTGCTTCCTGACCTGCATACAGGTTTCTCAAGAGGCAGGTCAGGTGGTCTGATATTCCCATTTCTTTCAGAATTTTCCACAGTTTATTGTGATCCACACAGTCAAAGGCTTTACACCATACTTTACATAGTATCAAAACCTACATTGATAATTTCTCCATTATAGAGAGCAAACTTGGAGCTAGACCCCCTATTTTATTGCTATTTTATTGCTGTATTCTTTCCTTGTTTATAAAATGTAATGGCAGTGGTACCTAGGCCTATTCTGAGCATCGGAAGGGTTACCATCTATAAAGACCTTAAACAAGTGAAAGAAAGTGAAAGTCTCTCAGTTGTGTCTGACTCTTTGGGACCCCATGGACTGTAGCCCACCAGGCTCCTCTGTCCATAGAATTCTCAAACAAGAAACTGGAGTGTGTTGCCATTCCGTTCTCCAGGGGGATCTTCTTGACCCAGGGATCGAACTTGCATCTGCTGCATTGCAGGTAGATTTTTTACCATCTAAGCCACCAGTGAAGCCCTCATATCACCAAGGGCAGTATTTAAATACCACTTCTCATGTCTACAAAAGATGACCAGAGTCCTTACTAGACTTTAACAGTGCAACCCTTAGGCATATAGTCTAAGCCTGAGATGTCCTGGAAGGTCCAGACCCAGCCTACCTGGTCCCATGAACCTCAAACTAAGTCAATGTTACCCCAATCAATGTCACCATAATTCACCCAGTTGTTAAAGCTGAAAACCTAAGGATAATTTGGATGCCTTGCTTTTCCGCTTTTATCCATTCACTCAAGTGTTGTCAACTGCAGGTCCAAATCTTCCTTATTCTCTTACCTGGACTCCTTCCCACCTCGTCTGCTCAACACTTGCTTCCTCTTACACCTTTGTATGCTGCAACCAAAACTAATCTTCTGAAATATAAAACAAATGATATTATTATCCTGAGGCCTGGTGTGCTGTGATTCATGGGGTCGCAAAGAGTTGGACACAACTGAGCGACTGAACTGAACTGAACTGAAAAGCCCCTGAATGGCTTCCCATTACACTGTGGGGGAGGCAGGATTCCTTAAATCCTTTGCTATTGCCTACAATAACCTCTGCCTGGCTGTCACCTTCATGGAGTTCCCTATTTTACAAATAAGGAAACCCAGGCACAAAAAGTTTTAGAAACTCACCACCTGGACTTCCCTGGTGGTCCAATGGTTAAGACACAGCATTCCCAATGCAGGAAGCCTGGGTTCAATCCCTGGTCAGGGAACAAGATCCCACATACTGCAACCAAGACCCAGTATGGCCAAATAAATAAATAAATATTTTTTAAAAAAAGAAGAAGAACAAAGAAACTCATCATGAGGATAACAAGGCTAGCGAGTGATGGAGGCAGAATCTGAACTCTGATTGCAGAGCCATCACACTTGACTCCCATACTAACAGCCACAACTTTTCGCCTGCCTCAGGTCTTAAACACTGAGCACACGTGCATAGTCTTCACTCAGGCTTTTCCTCTCTACTGAGAACTCCTCTTTTGGTATTGGATTTATTCTTACTCTTTAGATCCGAATTTAAGTGCCATTCTGTCAGAGGTTTGGCCTGACCATGCTATGCAAAGTAGGCACCTCCCATCGTTAGCCTCAGACTTTTCTATGTTTTGTTGTTCAGTCGCTCCATCATGTCTGACTCTTTTCGACCCCATGGACTGCAGCACGCCAGGCTTCCCTGTCCTTCACCATCTCCCAGAGCTTGCTCAGATTCACGTCCATTGAGTCGGTGATGCCATCCAACCATCTCATCCTCTGTCATCCCCTTCTCCTCCTGCCTTCAATCTTTCCCAGCATCAGGATCTTTTCTTATGAGTCAGCTCTTCGCATCAGGTGCCCAAAGTATTGAAGCTTCAGCTTCCACATCAGTCCTTCTAATGAACATTCAGGACTGATTTCCTTTGTTTACTTTGCAACATTTATGTTAATGTCTAATTATTTGGTCCACTCACTTGTTTTCCTCTGCCTTTGCCCTTAGTACCCAAGCCCCTTGAGGGCAGGCACTATATCTACCTTATTCTCTGCTAGTTCTCAGGTTTCTGGGACAGAGTAGTGCTCAAAAAACACTAGGTGGTGGAGAAGGACATGGCAACCCACTCAAGTAATCTTGCCTGAAAAACACCATGGACAGAGGAGCCTGGCAGGCTACAGTCGGTGGGATCACAAGAGTCAGATACGACTTAGCGACTAAACCATCCACCACTACAATGTGAATATATGCCTAAGGATAATGTGTGAAAGGATATTTGCCTTATAGTAGCTAGTTTTTTGGTGGGAGGATGGGAGTCAAGGAAGACTTGGGGTTATTTTTTCGTCAACTTCCATTTTATACTTATTTATAATGGCCATTATTTTTACTAATACTGTAAAACTATGAAAATGAATAAATACTAAAAGTTTCATATAAGAAAAAAACACTAGGTGGATGTAGGATACGTGATTTCCACACTAGATGATAGTTATCACCTAACAAGATGCAGGATTATCCCAGCACTTAGCCCACTGTTTTGTTTTGTTTTCTATTATTGCAAGTATTAACAGAAGAAGTTCTGTTGTGTTGTAAGTGAATTTTTTCTTCATTTTATATCAATTTTATCTTTTCAAACATGCATTCATTCAAAACACTCAACAAAATGATGTTCCACAGACTCATGAAACTTACATTCTAATGAAGATAGACAGGAGACATCAGACAAAATAAAGGAGTAAAGCAGAGTGTATTCAAAGGTGATAGCTTCTATGAATAAAAAAGAAATAGCATGTGCGATGTACTCTACATACTGCCACACTGGTGGCCCCCAAGGATTTTACCCACTGGCATTCATGTGCTTATGTAGTAAGTCCCTTCCACATCCCCTCAAGCCTTAGCCATAGGACTTGCTTTGGCCAATGCGAATTAGCAAGGATGATGCAAGCAGAAGTTCAAAAAGTGCTTGCATCTTAGGTCTTGACTTTTTAGAATGCTTCTTCCATGGAAGCCAGCCACTACGCTGCAAAGAAGCTTGGACTAGACTACTGAATCAGAGACGCCACAGAGACAGGCACCCAGGAAAAGAAGAGGCCATCCTGGACGTTCCAGCCCTAGCCAACATCCCAGTTGAATTTAGTTGCCATCAGACCACACAGGGGACCAGCGTCCCAAACTCTGGTAGCAGAAATCCTACTCCCCAAGCAAGCTAGCTAACCTCTCAGGGTTCCTGCTTTCTCATCCACAAAAACTGGCTTCTGAAAGAAGTGACCTCTACCCTCTCTCCTAATTCCAACTTCCTAACATTTTAGATGTTTTAAATTTAAGTGAAACATACAGAATATATCAGTTTCATCATGGAAAAGTAGAGTCGTAAGGTGAAATAACCTAAATTGCCTCCAATAAGCTACTGTGATATCTAAGGTATTTCTGTTTCTCTTTTGAAAAACAAGATGAGCTTTCGGGCAAGCCTCAAAAAATAATATACATCCTTTTGTCCTGTTCTTTCTTCTTTTTTTGCCTACTCATAATTTCCGCAGAAATATTAGTGTTGAAAAACTAAACACAAGATCATTGCTCTAAGGCCTGGTGAGAGAGAAAAAAATGTGACTAGAAAAGTGAAAATTTTCACATTGAAAACAAATTTTTATAGGCAAGTCTGATAAAATGCATTGAGGGAATTCCCTGGCAGTCCAGTGACTTAATGGACATGAATCTGAGCAAACTCCAGGAGATGGAGAATGACAGAGATGCCTGGTAAGAATTAGACATGATTCAGCGACTAAACAAAAACCAGCAGCTAGGACTCTGAGCTCTCATTGCTGAGGTCCCAGGTTGGTCAGGGAACTAAAATTTCACAAGCTGCACAACACTGCCAAAAAAAAAAGAAAGAAAGAAAAGAAAAATGTGTTGACGGCCACACTGAGTCAGTGTCTCTCCCCTGGGCTGTATAGCACACATTTTCTTCATAGCATGAGTCTTCTTTACCATCTGGTCATCTGAAATGAAATCATTCGGGGGCCAAGGTATTTGAAAATCTTACTGCCAGTCTTTCCTGCATTAGGTTCCAGGAAGAAGGGTTAAATCTCACCAGCAACCCGCATAAGGGGATAAGGTAAAACTCAAGAGAACTGGAAGAGGGAAAAATTCCTTGTCCATAGAGAAAATAACTCACCATAAATTAAATCAACCAGAGCTCTTGTAATTCTTGTTCAAATTCCTGTTGAAACTGAAATCCAAGGAGAACCTAACTGTAAGACATACAACGGCAGTGGGATTTGAGAAGTGTCTGTGGGATAAACCATTCAGGGAAGACTGGGGGGATGATCCTGGGAAAATGGGTGGGAGATGAAGAGAAAAGCAGAGCTCTGTGAAAGGAGAAGGAATGCCAGTTCCCCAAGGTATCTAACAGAGAAGGAAAAGAAAGTATTTTTGTCTGCTCTCGGCTATGCTTGGGTAGAAAGGAGACTGGAGAGGTCACAGGAGCAGCAAAGATTAATGCACTTGTTATGTCAGTCACTTGTTGCTGAGTAACAAACCATCCCCAAATTGTGTGGCTTAAGATAGTAATAATGTATTATTTTTTACAGCGCATCTCACGGTATTTTCACTCTGAAGGTTTTTATGATGTTTTGCCTCTTTCATGCTCTGTAGGCAGCTGAAAGGCTGGTCCGGTTATTTAATAGAAAGTCCAAGATGACTCAGTCGAACGTCTGGCAGGAAGTGTGGCTGTCTGCTAGGGTGTCTTACTTCTCCCTGGAGTCCTTCATTCTCCAATCGGCTGGAACTGCTTCCTCTCTGGGGGCCCTGGCCCAGGGCTGTATTCTGAGAAAACAACCTGGCAACTGCAGGGTCTCTTGAGCTTTAGCCCTCAGAATTCTCACAATGTCACTTCTGCCACATTCTGTTGGTCACAGCAAGTCCCAAAGCCACCCCAGAATGAAGGGGTATTTTCAAATACCGCTCCACCTTTTGATAAGAGAAACTTCAAAATCTTGAGCAAGATTTTTCAGTTCACCATGGAATCTACCATTTCAACCCTCTGCATTGTCACAAGCAAAAATTATCTTAACACTCTACTGGACCGCTGAATGAGAGTTAACTCTTCCTTACCTGGTGAAATTCTCAGTGAAACCAAGTTTGAGTATAGGCAGCCTGCAAATGGGTGGAGGATCAGTGGAAAATAATGAAATTTATAATGAAAACACAAGAACTTGCAATGATTCCTGGAAAACCAAGTATGCAACTTTGAAAATTGCCTCATTTGAAATGGGAACTCGCATCACTTGATGAGCAAAAATCCTTTCAAGAATTTTCTGATAAAGTTAACTATTATCATTAATGCTTGTATAATTATCTTTTTACATTATTGGCTGCGAAGAATCTCTTACTTTAATAAGTGAATTCTTCATTACCTAAAAGAAGAAAAAAAAACACAGACTCTGGATAATAATACCATGTTTATTTTTGTGAGTAGGCTTAAATCCCTCCCTTAAGAAAATGAATACAAACAGCTGTCTGCCATGAAATTCCTTTCAAAAGCATAATGCTATTCGGTTGGGCTTTGCCAGGTTGTATTTGTTTTGCCCTCAAGCAATATAAGCTCTACATATGTTCACAAAACTCAGTACACCCAGTTGTTTATAAAGTGCCCTCTTGGAACAATCCAGTGTGATGCCTCTAATCCAAAATCAGAATAGACAATACATCTCTGGTTATTGATTTCTTAAATTTTCAGTAAAAAAAACAACAACAACAGGGAAGTAGTAATAATTCTCAATATGTTACTTGATGCAAACCTCTTGAAAAACAAACAATTATTTTGTTAAATAAATCCAGCCTTAAAGATCATGGAATTAGCCCTAAATATATGATAAACATATGCCCCAACCAGTAATGCTGAAGAAGCTGAAGTTGAACGGTTCTATGAAGACCTACAAGATCTTTTAGAACTAACACCAGAAAAAGATGTCCTTTTCATTATAAGGGACTGGAATGCAAAAGTAGGAAGTCAAGAAATACCTGGAGTAACAGGCAAATTTGGCCTTGGAGTACAGAATAAAGCAGGGCAAAGGGCCAACAGAGTTTTGCCAAGAGAACGCACTGGTCAAAGCAAACACCCTCTGCCAACAACACAAACACAAGAGAGGACTCTACACATGGACATCTCCAGATGGTCAATACTGAAATCAGACTGATTATATTCTTTGCAGTCAAAGATGGAGCAGCTCTATACAGTCAGCAAACACAAGACCAGGAGCTGACTGTGGCTCAGATCATGAACTCCTTATTGCCAAATTCAGACTTAAATTGAAGAAAGTAGGGAAAACCACTAGACCATTCAGGTATGACCTAAATCAAATCCCTTACAAAATATACAGTGGACATGAGAAATAGATTTAAGGGACTATATATGAAAGACAGAGTGCCTGAAGAACTATGGACGGAGGTTTGTCACACTGTACAGGAAGCAGTGATCAAGATCATCCCCAAGAAAAAGAAATGCAAAAAGGCAAAATGGTTGTCTGAGGATGCCTTACAAAATAGCTGTGAAAAGAAGAGATGCCAAAGGCAAAGGAGAAAAGGAAAGATATACCCATTTGAATGCAGAGTTCCAAAGAATAGAAAGGAGAGAGAAGAAAGCCTTTGTCAGAATCAACCTGCCTGACTTCAGGCTATACTACAAAGTTACAGTCATCAAGACGGTACAGTACTGGCACAAAGACAGAAACCTAGATCAATGGAACAGAATAGAAAGCCCAGAGATAAATCCACGCACCTATGGACACCTTATCTTTGACAAAGGAGGCAAGAATACACAACAGAGAAAAGACAATCCCTTTAACAAGTGGTGCTGGGAAAACTGGTCAACCACTTGAAAAAGACTGAAACTAGAACACTTTCTAACACCATACACAAAAAATAAACTCAAAATGGATTAAAGATCTAACTGTAAAACCAGCAACTATAAAACTCCTAGAGGAAAACATAGGCAAACACTCTCTGACACAAATCACAGCAGGATCCTCTATGATCCACTTCCCAGAGTAATGGAAATAAAAGCAAAAATAAACAAATGGGACCTAATTAAACTTAAAAGCTTTTGCACAACAAAGGAAACCATAAGCAAGGTGAAAAGACAGCCTTCAGATTGGGAGAAAATAATAGCAAATGAAGCAACTGACAAAGAGTTAATTTCAAAAATATACAAGCAACTCCTGCAGCTCAATTCCAGAAAAATAAGCAACCCAATCAAAAAATGGGCCAAAGAACTAAACAGACATTTCTCCAAAGGAGACATACAGATGGCTAACAAACACATGAAAAGATGCTCAACATCACTCATTATCAGAGAAAGGCAAATCAAAACCACAGAGAAGTACCATCTCATGTTGGTAAGAATGGCCACCATCAAAAAGTCTACAAACAATAAATTCTGGAGCAGGTGTGGAGAAAAGGGAACCCTCTTACACTGTTGGTGGGAATGCAAACTAGTACCACCACTATGAAGAACAGTGTGGAGATTCCTTAAAAAACTGGAAATAGAACGGCCATATGACCAAGCAATCTTACTGCTGGGCAAACACACCGAGGAAACCAGAATTGAAAGAGACGTGTGTACCCCAATGTTCATTGCAGCACTGTTTACTATAGCCAGGACATGGAAGAAACCTAGATGTCCATCAGCAGACAAATGGATAAGAAAACTGTGGTACACATACACAATGGAGTATTACTGAGCTATTAAAAAGAATGCATTTGAATCAGTTCTAATGAAGTGGATGAAACTGGAGCCTATTATACAGAGCGAAGTAAGTCAGAAAGAAAAACACCAATACAGTATATTAACACATATATATGGAATTTAGAAAGATGGTAATGATGACCCTATATGCGAGATAGCAAAAGAGACACAGATGTAAAGAACAGACTTTTGGACTCTGTGGGAGAAGGTGAGGGTGGGATGATTTGAGAGAATAGCATTGAAACATGTATATTATCATATGTGAAATAGATCGCCAGTCCAGGTTTGATGCATGAGACAGGGTGCTCAGGGCTAATGCACTGGGATGACCCTGAGGGATGGGATGGGGAGGGGAGGGGATGGGGGGAGGTTCAGGATGGGGAACACATGTACACCCATGGCCGATTCATGTGAATGTATGGCAAAAACCACCACAATACTGTAAAGTAATTAACCTCCAATTAAAATTTTAAAAAGAAAGCCTTCCTCAGTGGTCAATGCAAAGAAATGGAGGAAAACAATAGAATGGGAAAGACTAGAGATCGCTTCAAGGAAATTAGAGATACCAAGGAAACATTTCATGCAAAGATGGGCACAATAAAGGACAGAAATAGTATAGACCTAACAGAAGCAGAGATATTAAGAAGAGGTGGCAAGAATACACAGAAGAACTGTACAAAAAAGATCTTCATGACCCAGATAACCACAATGGTGTGATCACTCACCTAGAGCCAGACATCCTGGAATGTGAGGTCAAGTGGGCCTTAGAAAGCATCACTACCAACAAAGCTAGTGGAGGTGATGGAATTCCAGTTGAGCCATTTTGAATCCTAAAAGATGATGTTGTGAAAGTGCTGCACTCAATATGCCAGTAAATTCAGAAAACTCAGCAGTGACCACAGGACTGGAAAAGGTCAGTTTTCATTCCAATCCCAAAGAAAGGCAATGCCATAGAATGTTCAAACTACTGCACAATTGCACTCATCTCATATGCTAGCAAAGTAATGCTCAATATTCTCCAAGCCAGGCTTCAACAGTACGTGAACCATGAACTTCCAGATGTTCAAGCTGGTTTTAGAAAAGACAGAGGAACCATAGGTCAAATTGCTACCATCCACTGGGATCAATGAAAAAGCAAGAGAGTTCCAGAAAAACATCTATTTCTGCTTCATTGACTATGCCAAAGCCTTTGACTGTGTGAATCACAACAAACTGTGGAAGATTCTTCAAGAGATGGGAATGCCAGACCACCTGACCTGCCTCCTGAGAAATCTCTATGCAAGTCAAGAAGCAACAGTTAGAACTGGACATGCAACAACAGACTGGTTCCAAATCGGGAAAGGAGTATGTCAAGGCTGTATATTGTCACCCTGTTTATTTAACTTATATGCAGAGTACATCATGAGAAATGCTGGACTGGATGAAGCATAAGCTGGAATCAAGATTGCCAGGAGACATATCAATAACTTCAGATATACAGATGCCATCACCCTTGTGGCAGAAAGCAAAGAAGAACTAAAGAGTCTCTTGATGAAAGTGAAAGAGGAGAGTGAAAAAGTTGGCTTAAAGCTCAACATTCAGAAAACTAAGATCATGGCATCTAGTCCCATCACTTCATGGCAAATAGATGGAGAAACAATGGAAATAGTGATAGACTTTATTTTTGGGGCTCCAAAAGCACTGCAGATGGTGACTGCAGCCATGAAATTAAAAGACGCTTGCTCCTTGGAAGAAAAGTTATGACCAAGTTAGACAGCATATGAAAAAGCAGAGACATTACTTTGCCAACAAATGTCCATCTAGACAAAGCTATAGTTTTTCCAGTAGTCATGTATGGATGTGAGAGTTGGACTATAAAGAAAGCTAAGCACTGAAGAACTGAAGCTTTTGAACTGAGGTGGTTGGATGGCATCACCAACTCAATGGACATGAGTTTGGGTAAGCTCTGGGAGTTAGTGATGGACAGGGAATCCTGGCGTGCTGCAGTCCATCGGGTCACAAAGAATCGGACATGACTGAGCGACTTAATTGAACTGAACTGAATGTGAAAAAAAGGGGAGACTGGGAAAAATATCTCCAATTTAGAGCTTTTATTTAAGAGGGATCTTATTTTAAACTGTTGCTGCTTAGTTGCTAAGTCGTAGCCAACGTTTGCAAACCCATGGACTGTAGCCCACCAGGATCCTCTGTCTGTGGGATTTCCCTAGGAAGAATAATGGAGTGGCCATTTCCCTCTACAAGGGATCTTCCAGGGATTGAACTCAAGTCTCCTGCATCTCCTGCACTGCAGGCAGATTCTTTACAACTGGGCTACCAGGGAAGCTATTTTAAATTAGTACTTCTCAAATTTTAATGTGCGTGAAAATAACCCTGGAACCCTTTTAAAACACAAATTCCCAGGCAGCACCCTTGAGACTGTAATTCAGTAGGTCCCAGTGGAGCCTGAAAATTTGCATTTCTAACCATCTTTCGGTTGATGCTGATGCTTCTGGCCCAGGGACCACAGCTTAAGACTGTCCTAATCTCCATCAGGTGTGAAAAGAGTCTGCAAAAGAGAATACACTTTTTATTTTTCATCTTTGTTCAAAAATGCTACACAAGCACCCTGCAATATATTCCTCCAATAAAATAACCTGTGAATCCATTTTGTTATTTTATTTATTATTTATTTTGTTATCTTAATCTATTGCTAAAAGTAGATTCTACTGAGGTTTGGGTTGTGTTAAATTGGTTGTTGTTATTGTTACAAGTAAACCTTTCACAGAGTTCCAATAATGGCCTTTGGTGTTAAAAATCCAGATTACCTAAAGAATAGTGACACTGTATCAGATTGCCAATGTGGGAGAATGTTTAAAGGCCAGAAATTCCCTGCTCTCACACTTCACATCCTTTGCACAGTGAGCAACTGCTGATTCTCCCATTCAGATTTGAAATCTATTTTTCAACATCCTGAACTTGAACTGGCCATATGACTTGCTTCAACCAATAGAATCCACTAAAAGAGCCATTCCGTTAAGTCCCAGTCCTTAAACCTCAAAAAGCCTTGCAGTTTCTGCCCTTTTTCTCTTTTCAAAATGTCTTGAAACTGCTCAGTAAGGAAGCTAATCTAGCCAAGTGGAGGACGAGACACCGTAGAGGAGAACCGAGGCACCCCAGCCAACAGCTAGCACCTGCCGGGTGTGCAAAGGCAGCCATCCTGGACTTTAAGTCCCATAGACCTGAAGCTGAATGTTGTGGCATGAATGGGCTCAGGTCACATCAGTGGAGGATCAGCTCGCTCAACCCTCAGAAACGTGAGAAGTAACAAAATACTGTTTTAAGTCACTAAATTTTGGGGTGTTTTGTCAAGCTGTAAGTAACTGGCACAGCTATCCTGCATATTTCAGTGAATCTGAAGAAGGACAGATCCTGAGAGTCTATAACTAGGACAAGAATAATAACATGAGAGCATCTCACAGTCAGCTATGCCTGTAGTGAACAGAGTCCCACAGATACAAGCAGACAGACTAGCGGTGACCAGTAGGGAGGGAGGGGGCGCATTCATGGATGACTCCTAAAAAAATCATCAATAATTTCTCTGTGTCCGAGGGAGTAAATAACATAGTCAAGAAAAAGACCCTCTGCTTCTCCAGTTTCACTTGAGGCTGAGAAGATATGAGAAAAGATTGCTTAGAAGCAGAGTACATGATCGTGTGCGACAGAAAAGAAGCGTTTCCCAACACACAGGCAGAACACTGGTTGTGGTAGAAAAGAAGCAGATCTTTCCAGAGTAGAACCCCAATAACTGAGCATTTACTTTTTCAAGGAAAATGGGTAGGATTTGCACTGAAGTAATACCTTCCTCCCTAGTCCCTCAATCAAATGACCTGAATAAAGACATCTTATAATATTACCTTGCCTTTCTAAAATCTTTTATAAATTTTAAACTTTCATTTCCAAGGGATTTTCTTTGATCCTGGTAGGTAAGATAGCAAATATTGTATTGTCCTCACTTTAAAAAAAAAAAAGTTGACTCTTAAGTCCATATTAAAGCTTGCCCAACATCTAATTGATAAAGTAATCAATATCTCTTGTACTTGAATTATCCCAAGTTCAATAGATCACAGTGAGGAGGTTGAGGACCTCTGATTTCAGACAGAAAATGAATAGTAAGGATGTCAGGTAGAGTTCAGCTTCTTGCCCCATTTCCCCAGTTTATTTAGTGAGTCTGAGGTAAGACCCTGAATCTGCACTTAGAAAAAAAAAAATTTAGTTGAAGGATAATTACTTTATAATGTTGTGTTGATTTCTGCCACACATCAACATGAATCAGCCATAGGTATATACATGTCCCCTCCCTCTTGAACCTCCCTCCCACCTCGCACCCCATCCAGACACCCTCTAGGTTGTCAGAGAGCACTGGGTTAAGCTCTCTGTGTCATACAGCAAATTCTCACGGGCTATCTATTTTATATACGGTAATGCATATGTTCAATGCTACTCTCTCAATTGATCCCATGCTTTCCTTCCCCCACTGTGTCCGCAAGTCTGTTTTCTATATCTGTGTCTCTACTGCCGCACATCAGTACTATTTTTCTATATTTCATATATATGCATTAATATACAGTGTTTGTCTTTCTAACTCACTTCACTCTGCCTAACAGGCTCTAGGTTCGTCCATCTCAGTTCAGCTGACTCATATTCATTTTTTATGACTAATATTTCACTGTTTATAGGAACTATTTTATTTGCTGAATCTGCACTTTTAATAGGTATCCCAAGAGGATTCTTATGCAAGTGGTTTTCCAGTCAGTTTTTGGAAAACACTGGAGGAGTTTGAAAAGACAGTGTTGGAGTGACCTGAATCCAGCCACAGCCCTACCCATCACTGTTGTGTGACTTGGGGCAAGTTTTGTCTCTGATCACTTACCTCAGAATCTTCATCTATAAAACGGGGCCATGATAGTACTGTATTCATTTGCTACAGCTGCTATAACAGTGTACCACAAACTAGATGGCTTGGCAACAGAGATTTATTGTCTCAGAATTTGAGGGTCAGCAAATCTGAAATCAACACGTTGGCAAGGTTGTTTGCTTCTGAGGGGTGTGAAGGAGAATCAGCTCCAGGCCCGTCTCCTACCTTCTTCTGGTTTGCTGGTTATCTTTGGCATTCTTTGGCATATACATCTCCACTTTCATCTTCACCTGGTGATCTCCCTACCTGCAATCTATGTCCATATTTCCCCTTTTATAAGAATACGAATTGTAATTGGATTAAGGGCCCACCCTAACCCAATGTGACTTCATATTAACCAACTAATCTGCAATGAGCCTATACCCAAATAAAGTCACATTCTGAGGTCCTGGGAGGTTAGGACTTCAACATATGAATTCTCAAGTGACACAGTTCAGTCCAGAATGTTTCCACCTCTCCAAGTTGCACTGAGATAAATGTGCATAACATATTTAACACATAATGTTTGTAAAGATTGAGGGCAAGAGGAGAAGAGGGCATCAGAGGATGAGATGGTTGGATGGCATCACTGACTCAATGATATGAATTTGAGCAAACTCCAGGAGATGGTGAAGGACAGGGAAGCATGGCATGCTACCATCCATGGGGTCATAAAGAGACGGACACAACTTAGTGACTGAACAACTAGCATGTATAAGCCTAAATGAATAATAGCCAGTAACTACAGGAGACAGGGACCAAGACCTGTCTTGGTCTTTCTTTTCCCCGTGGAAAAGAAATGCAAAACAGCGAAATGGCTGTCTGAGGAGGCCTTACAAATAGCTGTGGAAAGAAGAGAGGCGAAAAGCAAAGGAGGAAAGGAAAGATATAAGCATCTGAATGCAGAGTTCCAAAGAATAGCAAGGAGAGATAAGAAAGACTTCCTCAGTGATCAATGCAAAGAAATAGAGGAAAACAACAGAACAGGAAAAACAAGAGACCTCTGCAAGAAAATTAGAGATTCCAAGGGAACATTTCATGCAAAGATGGGCTCGATAAAGGACAGAAATGGTATGGTCCTAACAGAAGCAGAAGATATTAGGAAGAGGTGGCAGGAATACACAGAAGAACTGTACAAAAAAGATCTTCATGACCAAGATAGTCACGATAACGTGATCACTAAACTAGAGCCAGACATCTTGGAATGTGAAGCCAAGTGGGCCTTAGAAAGCATCACTACTAACAAAGCTAGTGGAGGTGATGGAATTCCAGTTGAGCTATTTCAAGTCTTGAAAGATGATGCTGTGAAAGTGCTGCACTCAATATGCCAGCAGATTTGGAAAACTCAGCAGTGGCCACAGGACTGGAAAAGGTCAGTCTTCATTCCAATCCCAAAGAAAGGCAATGCCAAAGAATGCTCAAACTACTGCACAATTGCACTCATCTCACACGCTAGTAAAGTCATGCTCAAAATTCTCCAAGCCAGGCTTCAGCAGTATGTAAACCGTCAACTCCCAGATGTTCAAGCAGGTTTTAGAAAAGGCAGAGGCACCAGAGATCAAATTACCAACATCCGCTGGATCATGGAGAAAGCAAGAGAGTTTCAGAAAAACATCTATTTCTGCTTCATTGACTATGCCAAAGCCTTTGACTGTGTGGATCACAATAAACTGTGGAACATTCTGAAAGAGATGGGAATACCAGACCACCTGACCTGCCTCTTGAGAAACCTGTATGCAGGTCAGGAAGCAACAGTTATAACTGGACATGGAACAACAGACTGGTTCCAAATAGGAAAAGGTGTACGTCAAGGTTGTATATTGTCACCTTGCTTATTTAAATTATATGCAGAGTACATCATGAGGAACGCTGGGCTGGAAGAAGCTCAAGCTGGAATCAAGGTTGCTGGGAGAAATATCAATAACCTCAGATATGCAGATGACACTACCCTTATGGCAGAAAGTGAAGAGGAACTCAAAAGCCTCTTGATGAAAGTGAAAGAGGAGAGTGAAAAGGTTGGCTTGAAGCTCAACATTCAGAAAACAAAGATCATGGCGTCTGGTCCCATCACTTCATGTGAAATAGATGGAAAAACAGTGGAAACAGTGTCAGACTTTATTTTTTTGGGCTCCAAAATCACTGCAGATGCTGATTGCAGCCATGAAATTAAAAAACGCTTGCTCCTTGGAAAGAAAGTTATGACCAACCTTGATAGTATATTAAAAAGCAGAGACATTACTTTGCCAACCAAGGTCCGTCTGGTCAAGGCAATGGTTTTTCCCGTGGTCATGTATGGATGTGAGAGTTGGACTGTGAAGAAAGCTGATCGCCGAAGAATCGATGCTTTTGAACTGTGGTGTTGGAGAAGACTCTTGAGAGTCCCTTATACTGCAAGGAGATCCAACCAGTCCATTCTAAAGGAGATCAATCCTGGATGTTCATTGGAGGGACTGATGCTAAAGCTGAAACTGCAATACTTTGGCCACCTCATGCGATGAGTTGACTCACTGGAAAAGACTCTGATGCTGGGAAAGGTTGGGGGAGGGAGGAGAAGGGGATGACGGAGAATGAGATGGCTGGATGGCATCACCGACTCTGTGGACCTGAGTTTGAGTGTACTCCGGGAGTTGGTGATGGACAGGGAGGCCTGGTGTGCTGTGATTCATGGGGTCGCGGAGAGTCGGACACGACTGAGCGACTGAACTGAACTGAACTGAATGGTATATCATTGTGTATTGCTGTTGTTCAGTTCCTAAGTCATGACCGACTGTGACGCCATGGTTTGTAGCATGCCATGTTTCTCTGTCCTTCACCATCTCCTGGAGTGGCTCAAATTCACACCCACTGAGTCAATGATGCTATCTAACTATCTCATCCTCTGCCGCCTTCTTCTCCTTTTGCTTTCAATCTTTCCCAGCATCAGGGTCTTTTCCAATAAGCTGGCTCTTCGACTTCAGGTAGCCAAAATATTAGAACTTCAGCACCAGTCCTTCCAATGAATATTCAGGGTTGATTTCCTTTAGGATTGACTGGTGTGACCTCCCTGTGGCCCAAGGTACTCTGAAGAGTCTTCTCATTGTGTGTATCATATGTATATTATATCTTGTGTATCCCCTTTCTATATTTACTACAGTTTGTGACATATTAGTAGAATGTAAACAAGAATGTAAACATTGGCCCTTTCAAAATTCTCTTTATATACTAGAAGAATAAATGATCTGGCATGTTTTCTATGTTTTAGAAAATACAAGAAAATAGACAAATTTTCAAACCCTATGAATGCACTCAGGATCTGAAAGTTTCTGGGAAACAGGGCATCTGCCTTGGTGCCTTCTTCTGCTTAAAAAAAAAAACTTTTTTTAAATGCTGCTTTTAATTATACTACTTAGGCCCCAGGGTACTGAGTGTTTTCTAATCTTTTGCCTTTTGTACAAGGGTTTTCCAGTCGTTTGGAGATTTTATTTTCTTAGTTATACCTCAGTTAATAGAATTGTTGAATCCCTTGCAAATTAAAGTAATCTAAAGGGTTTATTATTTAACTTGATAATTAAAGTCCCTGTGTTCTCTCCTAATGTGGTGCTTCATACAAAGAAAAGACCACCATTAAAAATGTAAGTAGTCTTGGATAAGAACAATTCTCAGAGTAACAACATCTACTCTCATTATCTCCCAGCAAAGTATCCACTTTGTAGATAATATGCTGAAAACTTAAATTCTTATCAAAAAGAGCAAGTGAGAGCTAAGCTTCTGGCTCTGCCATTAACTCTTCAGTGACTTTTTGTGGAAGTCTGAGAGCTCTCAAAACATGTATTTCTTGGCGGGAATGGCAAGGACAGGTAATGTATGTAATGCACCCATGTTTTCATGAAGTTATAAAAACTCCCAGCTGGGGTCATCAGCAAATGATCAACGTCTGACCTTTTGCAAGACTCAAGGAAATATTCACCAAACTCCTTCAGAAGTATATTGGAGGGCTTCCCTGGTGGCTCGCTGGTAAAGAATCACTTGCTAATGCATGAGACACAGGTTCAGTCCCTGGTCTGGGAAGATCCCACATGCCCTGGAGCAACTAAACCTGTGGGCCACAACTACTGAAGCCCATGCTCCTAGAGCCTTTGCTCCACAATGAAGGAGGCCACCACAATGAGAAGCCCACCACAACTAGAGAGTAGCCGCCACTCACCGCAACTAGAGAAAAACCCGAGGAGCAAAGAAGACTCAGCACAGCCAATCATGATTTTTTTTCAAAAAGAATGAAAATTGGGTATGGTTTGCTCTTTATAATACCTCCCTACATAGTCCCTCAGTCACAGACCTGAGTGATAATTTATGATCTGACTGCACCTTTGTAAAATCCTTTATAATTTTTAAAGTTCACTCAAGGGATTGAGTTCGATACTGTGAAGTAAGGTAAGGCACATTTTATTGGCCCTTCTTTAAAAAAAAAGGAACTCTAAAGTCCATCATACTTTTCAGTCTTGTAGCAGACAGCTATTTGTTTTAGCCAGCCCATATCCAGCACCTGCCTATAAGTAGGTGCCAGTCTTCTTTCAGGGAACGATCTCTTTCCCACCCCCTTTGCCATGTGATTGGGTGGGCCGATCCCAACCCCCACCAACCCTCTAGAAATGAGCATGTGATTCATATTAGCCAATTGGAGCATTCCATTTTCCAGGCCACAATTACTGACCCAGGAATGGACCGGTTACATTAGATGCTTCAAAAAGAACTGGCTGTAGTCCCTTAATTAGAACCGTTGGGAAAGATGGGTTGTTCTCCCAGAGGGTGCTAAGCTGGTATGATGTCATCCTTGTCTCCATATGGGAGAACATGCCCAAGAATGAAACTAAAACAAAGAAAATCAGGATTAGGAATTGAGAGAGACCTTACTGGTGATGTTTAGACCTTGATTTCCCTGTGCCTGAAACATGACTGCTTGGCTTTTCAGATGCTTGACCAGATATGGATTCTCTTTTTGCCCCCTTGAAGCAATGTTTCTGTTATTTGATACTAAAATAGTTGAAGTCTCCACTATATTGCAAACAATGATATGTAACATTCCTGGTATTAATAAAGACATTCATGGATAAGAAGCAGACCCACTGGACTGTGATTTCCTTTTGAAATGATCTCCACTCTTGTGGTCACGTGATGATTTAATAAAATGCTACTTACTGTACAAATAAATATGCTCAAAGAAATCATGTGACCTTGTAAATCAACTCATTTCCTTCCCTTTGTTCCCAGTATCAGGTCTGGTTTTCAGAAGCTTACTTTGAGATGAGGATTCACAGGCAAGGAACTGATTTAGGACATGGGGAAACTGGTAACAGAAAGGAAAAAGCCAGACAGGGAAGAGGAAGGAGCCCAGCCAGGCTCAGTCTGGCAGAGTCCAGAGAGGGTGTGCTAGCTTGGAGGGTGAGTCACAGCTCAGAGTGGTCCCCATTTGAGGCAAGGAACTGGGGTTTTCCTACTTCTACACCTGTCATTTGCTAGTACAGCCCTCAAAGAATCTAAGTTTCATGTGCAACCAAAAGCATCCAATAACCCAAGGGCAGACCTCTGAAAGGTTTCAGTGAACCTTTGGGACCTCAATGAACAGTCCTCTCAAGAAACCATTGGGAAAAAAGTACAATGACAGAGGAGGAGATTCAAAGCTGGTAAGAAGAATACAGATATGTCCAGCAAGATCCCCAGTATTACCTCACTTTTACCCCCTTTTCCACTGCCAGGGACTTCAGGCAGGTTCTTAAAAAATTCATTCTTAAAGAAAAATTCATTCTTAAGAGAAAATGGAGAAAGACTATTACCCAAGCTGTCAGTCATTATTCTTAACTTTCTGCCATTAGTTTAACATCTAATCTTTTTTTTTTTTTGAGGCTGATTATTTTACATTATTATATTGGTTGGTTTTGCCATACATTGACATGAATCCGCCCCTTTTGTACATGAGTTCCCCCTCCCAAACCCCCCTCCTACCTCCCTCCTCCCTTTATCCTCCCTCTGGGTCATCCCCACATACCAGCCCCGAGCATCCTGTAACATGCATCGAGCCTGAACTGGCGATTCATTTCACATATGATAATATACATGTTTCAATGCCATTCTCCCAAACCATCCCACCCTCACCCTCTCCCACAGAGTCCCAAAGACTGTTCTATACATCTGTGTCTCTTTTGCTGTCTCATATACAAGGTTATCATTTGCATCTTTCTAAATTCCATATATATGCATTAGTATATTGTATTGGTGTTTTTCTTTCTGGCTTACTTCACTCTGTATAATAGGCTCTAGTTTAATCCACCTCATTAGAACTGGTTCAAATGCATTCTTTTTAATATCTCAGTAATACTCCATTGTGTATATGTACCAAAGCTTTCTTATCCATTCGTCTGCAGATGGACATCTAGGTTGCTTCCATATCCTGGCTTTATTAATACTAGGAAGGCCATATTAAACACCACTAAAATTACAACTGTTGGTCAGACTTCAAACAGTAGAACTATTACAGCACAAAGTCAGATTCTTCCATTCCTAGTTCCTCTGGCTACTTAAGTCAAGAACTTTGAAGTTTGAAATCATTTACTATTCCTTGGCTTCGATTCACAAATGCTCTGGTGAGGGAATGGCAAACCACTTCAGTATACTTGCCTTGAGAACCCCATGAACAGTATCAAAAGGCAAAATGATAGGACAGTGAATGAGGAATTCCCTAGGTCGGTAGGTGCCCAGTATGCTACTGGAGATCAGTGGAGAAATAACTCCAGAAAGAATGAAGGGATGGAGCCAAAGCAAAACAAATACCCAGTTGTGGATGTGACTGATGCTAGAAGCAAGGTCCGATGCTGTAAAGAGCAATATTGCATAGGAACCTGGAATGTTAAGTCCATGAATCAAGGCAAATTGGAAGTGGTCAAACAGGAGATGGCAAGAGTGAACAGACATTCTAGGATTCAGTGAACTAAAATGGACTGGAATGGGTGAATTTAACTCAGATGACCATTATATCTACTACTGTGGGCAGGAATCCCTTAGAAGAAATGGTGTAGCCATCATGGTCAACAAAAGAGTCCGAAATGCAGTACTTGGATGCAATCTTAAAAATGACAGAATGATTTCTATTCGTTTCCAAGGCAAACCATTCAATATTACAGTAATCCAGGCCTATGCCCCAACCAGTAATGCTGAAGAAGCCAAAGTTGAACAGTTCTATGAAGACCTACAAGACCTTTTAGAACTAACACCCAAAAAAGATGTCCTTTTCATTATAGGGGACTGGAATGCAAAAGTAGGAAGTCAAGAAAAGCCTGGAGTAACAGGCAAATTTGGCCTTGGAGCACAGAATGAAGCAGGGCAAAGGCTAATGGAGTTTTGCCAAGAGAACGCACTGGTCATAGCAAACACCCTCTTCCAACAACACAAGAGAAGACTCTACACATGGACATCACCAGATGGTCAACACCGAAATCAGATTGATTATATTCTTTGCAGCCAAAGATGGAGAAGCTGTATACAGTTAGCAAAAACAAGACCAGGAGCTGACTGTGGCTCAGATCATGAACTCCTTATTGCCAAATTCAGACTGAAATTGAAGAAAGTAGGGAAAACCACTAGACCATTCAGATATGACCTAAATCAAATCCCTTATGATTATACAGTGGAAGTAAGAAATAGATTTAAGGGACTAGATCTGATAGAGTGCCTGATGAACTCTGGACGGAGGTTCATGACATTGTACAAGAGACAGGGACCAAGACCATCCCCATGGAAAAGAAATGCAAAAAAGCAAAATGGCTGTCTGAGGAGGCCTTACAAATAGCTGTGAAAAGAAGAGAGGCGAAAAGTAAAGGAGGAAAGGAAAGATATAAGCATCTGAATGCAGAGTTCCAAAGAATAGCAAGGAGAGATAAGAAAGACTTCCTCAGTGATCAATGCAAAGAAATAGAGGAAAACAACAGAATAGGAAAAACAAGAGATCTCTTCAAGAAAATTAGAGATTCCAAGGGAACATTTCATGCAAAGATGGGCTCAATAAAGGACAGAAATGGTATGGACCTAACAGAAGCAGAAGATATTAAGAAGAGGTGGCAAGAATACACAGAAGAACTGTACAAAAAAGATCTTCATGACGAAGATAATCACGATGGCGTGATCACTCACCTGGAACCAGACATCTTGGAATGTGAAGTCAAGTGGGCCTTAGAGAGCATCATGACGAACAAAGCTAGTGGAGGTGATGGAATTCCAGTTGAGCTATTTCAAATCCCAAAAGATGATGCTGTGAAAGTGCTGCACTCAATATGCCAGCAAATTTGGAAAACTCAGCAATGGCCACAGGACTGGAAAAGGTCAGTCTTCATTCCAATCCCAAAGAAAGGCAATGCCAAAGAATGCTCAAACTACCGCACAATTGCACTCATCTCACACGCTAGTAAAGTCATGCTCAAAATTCTCCAAGCTAGGCTTCAGCAATATGTGAATCGTGAACTTCCAGATGTTCAAGCAGGTTTTAGAAAGGGCAGAGGCACCAGAGATCAAATTGCCAACATCCGCTGGATCATGGAGAAAGCAAGAGAGTTCCAGAAAAACATCTATTTCTGCTTCATTGACTATGCCAAGGCCTTTGACTGTGTGGATCACAATAAACTGTGGAAAATTCTGAAAGAGATGGGAATCCCAGACCACCTGACCTGCCTCTTGAGAAACCTGTATGCAGGTCAGGAAGCAACAGTTAGAACTGGACATGCAACAACAGACTGGTTCCAAATAGGAAATGGAGTACATCAAGGTTGTATATTGTCCCCCTGCTTATTTAACTTATATGCAGAGTACATCATGAGGAACGCTGGGCTGGAAGAAGCACAAGCTGGAATCAAGATTACCGGGAGAAATATCAATAACCTCAGATATGCAGATGACACCACCCTTATAGCAGAAAGCGAAGAGGAACTCAAAGGCCTCTTGATGAAAGTGAAAGAGGAGAGTGAAAAGGTTGGCTTGAAGCTCAACATTCAGAAAACTAAGATCATGGCATCTGGTCCCATCACTTCTTGGGAAATAGATGGGGAAACAGTGAAAACCGTGTCAGACTTTATTTTTGGGGGCTCCAAAATCACTGTGGATGCTGATTGCAGCCAGGAAATTAAAAGACACTTACTCCTTGGAAGGAAAGTTATGACCAACCTAGATAGCATATTAAAAAGCAGAGACATCACTTTGTCAACCAAGGTCCATCTAGTCAAGGCTATGGTTTTTCCCGTGATCATGTATGGATGTGAGAGTTGGACTGTGAAGAAAGCTGATCGCCGAAGAATTGATGCTTTTGAACTGTGGTGCTGGAGAAGACTCTTGAGAGTCCCTTGGACTGCAAGGAGATCCAACCAGTCCATTCTAGAGGAGATCAGTCCTGGGTGTTCATTGGAAGGACTGATGCTAAAGCTGAAACTGCAATACTTTGGCCACCTCATGCGACAAGCTGACTCACTGGAAAAGACTCTAATGCTGGGAGCGATTGGGGGTAGGAGGAGATGGGGACGACAGAGAATGAGGTGGCTGGATGGCATCACCGACTCAATGGACATGAGTTTGAGTGAACTCCGGGAGTTGGTGATGGACAGGGAGGCCTGGCGTACTGTGATTCATGCGGTCGCAGAGAGTCGGACACAACTGAGCAACTGAACTGAACTGAACTATGAACAAAGAACATGTTTTCCCTGTATCCTTCCTCACTCTTCAATCCTTTTGTATTTTTGTAAGAGCATATATTTTAGGTCTTAATGCATTGTGTAGTCATGTTTCAACAAAATATGAACGTATTTTAAATCTGTAGTCCATGTCTGATAGTTCGTCTGAAGGCAGAATACATAAAATACAGATGTATGTATATTTATACACACACATCCTCATTTCCCAAGGACATCAGATAAATTATAAAGTTATATAATTGCCATGTTATATGTATTTGTATCTATTGTCCATGATATCTATTTATCAGTATTTAAAATCATCCACATTCAATGAATATTTGTCTACTGAATTAATTACCTTACTTTTTCCTTCCATCTCTCAAGGCATAAAATTTTAAGATTTGCTGTCTCCTTGATTGCCAGAAACTTTTCATATATATATGTATATATATATATATTCCAGCCGCTGAATGCCTAAGAGATTTTCCACATTTTTTAAACATGTTACAAACCTATGGATCATTTTACTACCAAGTTATAAAAGTCTGAAAATATAAGCGAGCTGATGAAAATGCCAAATGTGTGCTTAGTCGTTCAGTCATGTCCAACTCTTTGCGACCCCATGGACTGCAACCTGCCAGACAGACTCCTCTGTCCATGGGGATTCTCCAGACAAGAATACTGGAGTGGGCTGCCATGCCCTCTTTCAGGGGATCTTCCCAAACCAAGGATGGAACCCAGGTCTCCCACATTGCAGGCAGCTGTCTGAGCCACCTGGGAAATCCATATGTACTTATATAACCATATATACATATATATCCCCTTGCTTGCTGGCCAGAGGCAAATGTCACTGGATTTACATATACTTTATTGGTGCAACCCAATAGGGCCTTTCTTGTTCAGCTGCTAAGTTGTGTCTGACTCTTTGTGACCCCATGGACTACAGCATGCCAGCTTTCTCTATCCTCCACTATCTCCTGGAGTTTGCTCAATTTATGTCCATTAAGTCAGTCATGCTCTCTAACCAGCTTATCCTCTGCTGCCTTCTTCTTCTTTTGTCTTCAATCTTTCCCAGCATCAGGGTCTTTTCCAATACTGTGACTAGCAGCTTGCAATTGCAAGGTGAGTTTTGGGGAGCTGTTCTGAGAATGGTGCTGAATTAATTAACCCATCATGGAGGGGTCAGCATTCATTCCTCAGATTATAGGGACACATGCTCTTCACATTCAAAACTCTTGGGACTATCCTCTGATTGCTCTTGGGAGCATCCTCTGAAACCACATCCACTAAAAAAAAATTCCTAGCCAAATTGGGACAGAATGAAAACCTCAAGAAAAAACACATTTAATTGATTCCTGGGTTCAATGCCATAAGCAGGGAACTCAAGCTCTGTCAGACTTCAGGGTCAAATCCTACTCTGCTCTATGAGATAAAAGTACTGTGACATAAAACTGTCTGGATTGACATAGAGGCTACTCTCCATTGTAATAGAGTATTACTTCAGTCATAAGAACGTACTTAATTATTGTTACTGAGTTCAGAATCTTAAGGGTTCTTCCAAGGATAAAGTCTATACTGTAAAATAAAAGATATTTTTAAAGTTCGGGGGATGCCCATTATGACCTCCTACATTTTTACCTTAAATTATTGTTTACTTGACGAGTGAATGTCACATTTGCTACCTAGATTAGTTGAGTTAGTCTTAGAGAAAAAATGTCCAGTGTGTTACATGAAGGGTATTGTGTGCTTGTGTATATGTGTGTGTGTGTATTTGATTCTTAGACTCAATTTAATACATGTGTCCCGGCCCTTTTCTAAGTGTGTGTGTGTGTGCACGCGCGTGTGTGTGTGTGTGTATTTTATTCTTAGACTCAATTTAACACGTGTCCCAGCCCTTTTCTAAGTGTGTGTGTGTGTGTGTGTGTGTGTGCGCGCGTGCGCGTGTGTGTGTGTGTAGTTGCTCAGTTGTTTCCGACTCTTTGTGACCCCACTGACTATAGCCCACCAGGCTTCTCTGTCCATGGGATTTCCCAGGCAAGAATATTGAAGTGGGTTGCCATTTCTTTCTCTGGGGGATCTTCCTGACCCCAGGGATCGAACCTGGATCTGCTGCATTCCAGGCAGATTCTTTACCATCTGAGCCACCAAGGAAGCCCCCTTTTCTAAGTAGTTACACCAAATCTATAACTATTATCCTTTCTTTTACACTAAATCTAAAATTATTATCCTTTCTTTTCTAAAAACAACCACATCAAAGCTCAACACATTATACTTTTTGTAATTTTAAGTGCTTAACAAATGCTGAGTGATTTCATCACCAAAAGATAATGTATAGAATTTTAGATTAATAATCATTCCATCCAACATTCCTTAAGATCAATAGAGACAATTGCAAGTTCTGTTTGAGTAATACTTTCCTTTATTCCTATGGCCTTATAAGGAATGTAATGAGGAAAAATATTTGTCAATATGCTATTTAAGTTGGAATAATATTTAGTTCCCTACAACTATATGCAGGTCAGATCCTTGATACAAAAGTACTTCTTTGTGCATGTTGGTAAATTTAAGTCAGTGATCGAATATTCCTGTGCTTAGCCAGAGAAGATTTTCTTTTCCTCCTGGTTATCTACCTTGTATCCTGAGTTTTAAATGTTGTATCTTTTAAGTCAATTTCACATCCTGCCTTAAGGCTCTCTGACTTGTATTTCACTGACTATAACTCTTGTTTACTGAGTTTATGTCTGACTCCTAGAATTTATGGTCTTAAAAGAGCTGCCAGTTAAGATCCAATCAACTTTCAGCTCACTTTCAATAGAGAACCAAAAAACATTCCAAAATATAACGCCTTAAAGACAGGTGATTTTTTTTTTCCTTTTCTTGAAAATAATTTTCTAAACATTGTGATGGAAAATTTCATAGGACTGACACTGACTACAAAGCCCCATTATTTTTTATTACCTATTAAGGGTTCACATACATTAAAAGATTAAATGACTTCAATATTTGCTTACCAGCATACTATTAGATGTAAATTATATTGTTCTGAAAATGATTCTCCAGTGATAAAAAGTTATGAATATTGAAACAAATGCACTGAATCTTCAGTGGTCAAAGTAGACCAATACAAATATTTTCAGTGGGTGACATTTTCATAACAAAGTAAATTTTGATTTAAAAATATTGCACTTAAATTGGGATGCCAGCTTTAACTCCATTCAAACATTGATAAGTATGCTTTATTAATTACGTGTGTAATTGTATTTTCAAAAGGATTTCTCCTACACTCCGTGCAGATACTCACCACCCACCAGGACTGTGGCTTTCTCACTTTTTTAAAAGTCTATGTACTTTACCAACTGACTTCAGCACATTCATAACCAGACAACAGAAGAACAGCACCAGTAAAATTTAGGGGACCTAGTATCTTAACACATTCTGTCCAGTCTTGACAAAATAACCAAATTATGAATTAAAAAGTTAAAGCCATCGCCATTGCGGCAGTGTTGGCAGCAAATAAACAGAAATGGGCCATCGGTTTCTGTCATGTCTTTTATTTACTGTTTTGAACTTTCTGCTTTTGAAAGAGATTTGTTGTTAAAATCTGCTGCTTTATTTAATTAGGGTAATGGGGAAGCCTCAGAAGGGAGGAAAGCTGAATTACCCAATTATCTGAATTAAACTAATTAGCGCCACATGGTAAAGTACCCCCACCGCCCCCCTCCCAACCCCCACTCCGAGCGAAATTTAGTCATCTCCTGTCAAATGTGGTCTTTCTTTCCATCCCCAGTCCTGGTGAATGGTAATCTCATCTGCAGAAATCTAGTCCATTTTTGCAGTAAGTCTCTCTCCATCTCCCCTAGAGGGCGATCCTTCCTAATTTTAAAAGGATCTGATTCCAATGAGAGAAAGTTGAGAGCTCACCAAACTGCAGAATTGGACAGTAATCTCTTGCAAAGACTATGATGGGAAAAAACTCGCTGTGTTCACATCCCCTGTGACTCACCAACCAGCTGAGTCTCCACTTTCTTTCTTCATTCCCTCATCCATGAAATGTTGAACCACTTTAACTATCTTGATGTAAAGAAAGAAATTACATAATCCCCTAAAAATCCCTTTTAGCTATATAAATCCTACCATCTTCATTGTTTGGTTTTGTTTCTTAGCACTAATAGTAAAAAAAAAAAAACTTTCTGTCGGTCAAAATATTGACACATTAGGTTTCTTGTCTCTTGTTTCCTCTTTCTGGGCTTTTTTTCTTTTGTATGGTACCGTTTTTAGAAGCAGAACCAAGTCATATAGTAAGTGATAAAGGTAGCCTTAGATTGTGAATTCATACAATACATAATACCTGTCCTTTATAAAGTTTCCAAAAAGACAAACAATTATTCAAGGGTCATTTTATTTCTCAGTGGCAGAGCCAGAATTTCTTCTTAGTTTTAAAATGTTTATCTGAGATTTGCTTGCTAATCCACCTGCATTCTGTAATTCTACCACTAGACTCTCTGCAAAAACAAGAACTAAGATTTTTATTGAGTGCTTTCTATGTGCCAAGCCCTGCATTAGGCACTTTACCTGAATTTTATCATGTAATCCTTAGAACAACCCAAAGAAACATTATTACTCCCTTTTACAAATGAGAAACACAAAGCTCAGAGACAATAAGTAACTTGTCTGAATCTCTCAGTTAGTAGGTTTCACTACAATTCAAACCACTTCTGTCTACTACAGGGTTTATTTTCTCATCTCCTACTGCCTTATCAACCTGTCTCTGAAGCTTTCCTTCAAGGACAGTAAAGAAAACGCAAAGAAATCTCAGGAAAAATAAAGAATCAATTTCCTTAATATTCCCCCTGGAAAAACTGACTCATGCTTAGTTTACAAAACTAATTTTTTAGCTTAGAAAAATTCTATTTCCTGATTTCATAAGATATAAGGTAGTGTTTATGTTTAACTAGCCAGACAGCCTGGGTTGAAGTTTCAACTCTTTCCTTAACCAGTTGAATCATTTTTAACAAAGGCCCGTGCTTGTGTGCTAAGTCACTTAAATTGTGTTCGACTCTTTGCGACCCTATGGATCGGAGCCCGTCAGGCTTCTCTGCCCATGGGGATTCTCCAGGAAAGAATACTGGATTGGGTTGCCATGCCCTCCTCCAGGGATCTTCCCAACCCTGGGATCTAACCCACATCTCTCAAGTCTCTTCCATTGGCAAGCAGGTTCTTTACCACTAATGCCACCTGAGAAGCCCAACAAAGGCCCAGGCAATGCCAATTCTAATTATTTTTGTTTGAGGTTAAAAAAGAGAAAGGTTTGATAATGGTAACTATGAGAGGGGCTCACCAACCTGAAAAAAATAAACCGAAGGATAGATTCATCATTTAAGTTGAACAGGTAAGATTTTTAAAAGTCCCATGCAAACATGCCAGTTTGGTTTTGGTTTCTGCTTGTTCAGTTTGGTGGTATGGCTTCCATAGGTGCATAAAGAGGTTTTTCTGGGCAAGGAAAAAAGTCCATCCAGTTTAACAGGTTATGTGCATATTTCATTCCAAATGCCAAACCCCACCCCTGCCCATTTGAAACAGAACTGAAATGCCATATTTCTTTAAGAATATTTGAGATACCAATGGCGTCTGTGCAAATAAAAGGTAAGGAATTGATTACACGAATCTCACTTCCTTTCTCTCAGATGTTTCACAAAATTCAGTATTTCATCTCAATATTCCAATCCCACTAGCCACTTTAAATACATTGCTCTCTCCTCAACAACTCAATCTGAACTCGAGGGGTGACCCTGTCCTTTGGAAATAATGACCTACATATGCAATTCAGGGGTGCATGCTAAGTTGCCTCAGTCGTGTCTGACTCTGCAATCCCATGGACTAGAGCCCACCAGGCTCCTCTGTCCACGGGATTTTTCAGGCAAGAATACTGGAGTGGGTTTCCATGCCCTTCTCAAGGGATCTTCCCGAACCAGGGATCAAACCCCTGTCTCCTGCATCTCCTGCATTGCAGGCCAATTCTTTACCCGCTAAGCCACCTGGGAAGCCCAGGTTGCTTTATATATAAAACTGGTTTAACTCAGCTATGAGTCCATGAAGAGACCAATTTGCTATTGATCTACATCTACATATCTTTAACCCACTGCATGGCAGCCTTTAATTTATGCCCCTAATTTTATTTTTTTAAAGTTACCTATCACATTAATACTCACATGACTTTCTTTTCACCTTCTTACAGGTTTCTCAGCCTTGTCACTATTGACATGTTGGACCCAGTAATTCTTTGTTGTGGGGGGACTGTCCTGGGCACTGCAGGGTGTTTTGAAGAATCCTTGGCCTCTACCAACTAAATGTAGCAGCACACCTCTCTCTTAGTTCTAATAACCCAAAATGTCTCCAGACATTGCTAAATTACACCTGTTAAGAACCATTGATCAACTAGTATTATCCTATAACTTTTAAATAGCATTAGATATTTGAGTTTCATTCTAAATATTAATAGTAATTAGTAAGGTTTTATTTTTAACCTCAATGTTGAACTTTTCTCTGCCAGTGGATGCAGTATCCAAAACTGCATTCTCTCAGTATCCTAAACCCTTTAATAGGCATTGTTGAGTTATGAAAACCATAACCAAATAGCTGCATGACAGTATGACAGTCCAGGTCAAACTGAAAAGTGAAAGTAGACTCCAGCATGGTCCAGGCACCTGCTTTGTAGTTCAGTTTATTGTACTGGCTTATATGATCCAAGCCTAGCTGTCCTCCTCTCTCTGTGTGTGTGTACATGTGTGACGCGTGCTCAGTCATGTCTGACTCTGCAACTCCATGGACTATAGCCCACCAGGCTCCTCTGTCCATGGAATTTTCTAGGCAGGAATACTGGAGTGAGTTGCTATTCCCTTATCCAGGGGATCTTCCCAACCCAGGGAACAAACCCACGAATCCTGCAGGTGGATTCTTTACCACTGTGTCACCCAGGAAGCCCTCCTCCTGTGTATGCTCCCCCCAAATGCCTGCATCAGGTAGGACCCACAGGAGCCTCAAGACAAAAGCAAGCAGTTGCCTAACTATGAATGATGCCATAGCTATGCACGTCAGGTGCAACCCGGGCCCCAGGAAGCAGTGACTTGAACAATACTGCCTCTGTCACCTGACTGCCAAGGAAGTAAAAACAACCTGTATATTCAAAGCACAGACATCTGTGGCATTGGGGCCAGCCCTACATCAGGTTCTGAAGTATGCCCAGGTCACTTGGGTCACATGCTTCATCTTTCAGCACCCTCCGTCATCAAAAGTACAACCTGTCTCCTACCCTAAGGGAGCTTCTGGGGCAGCCCCCACTTGAGTTTCCTGTACTAAAACATCCTTTCATTTAAACGTACTTTCCTGGACCCTACTTGTAGCTGATCTCCCAAACTGACCTGTAGTTATCAAGATCCAAAGCACTAAACTGATGGCTCTGAGCCAGGTCCACCCCCATGGACCATGTGTCTCTTTAGTCAGCTAGGTGTTCTGTTTTGTTTCTTTGGTCTAACTGCCAACATTTATAAACCCGGAAATTTTATCTCAAAATTCCAGATTTCCAGATTCTCTTAAGGAACTTGCCTGTGACACCACTGGCATTGAAACAGCTGCAGCTGAGCCATACGACCTGTTTAGACAGGTCGGATCATGTGTTCCTGGTCCATTCCTGAGCCTGCTCCCCTCACTCCCCAAAGGTGTCTGAGTATGTCATCTTCTTATTTCAATCCGAGATTCACATGCCGAATCTGTAATTATTCCTGGAAAACAGGATCAGCAAGACGAATGGAAGATGTACTAAAATTGAAAATAATAACTCTTGAATGCTATTCATGCACTTTTCCTAGACATCATTTTTTGACAAGCATCATGCGCCTCTTATCAAGCACTATTTTTAGGTGCTGCAGTCAAATGCCAGTCACAGTCTGAAGCACTTTACAAGAGTTCATCTAAGTCTCACAGCAGCCATTTGAAGGAGGTACCATTATTGTCCTCTTAGGGGAGATGAGGAAACTGAGGCATGGATTAGTTAACAAATGTGTTCCAATGTCAGGATCTGTATGGCAAAGAACTTGGGTGGTCTGACTCTAGACTCCAAGCCAAGTGTGCCTTGACTTTTAACTGCCTCTCAAATTGACAGTTCTCACAATATCTTAGAAGCAATGGGTATTACTATCCCACCTTTAAAGATGAGGGCATTGGCATTCAGAGAAATTAAGGAAGTCTTCTAAAAATAGTTGTCAAAGCGCTTCAGAGAAGAGACTGTCTACTCTCTCCACCAGTTTCCATGGTCAGCCTTAAGCAGTGGTGCTGGGCCTCCACTACCATGAACCACCCAGGCTGTAGGCCCTTCCCCCGCACCCCAGACCCTCACCAAGGGAGTGAGTAGGGGTCTGCTCTGCTCTGCTCCTGCCCCCAAGACCAGTGCAGGATCAGCACAGGCAGAGGAAAGTGTCAAAGTCTCTGAAGCCAAGATCTGCCAAGGCAGGAGGCCACACCCTCTGAAGGGTGGTCCACTGAAGTTGCCCTGTAGAGCGGTTACTGTACTGTTGAGGTGAAGAGAAAGCTGCAGAAGTGGGATGGGAAAGTAGGCGTGGAAACTGAGACAGCTTGAGAAAAACTGAAACAAAAGTTACAGAGTAATCCAGCACTGGTTGGACAGAAGGAACAAAACTTAAAGGATTCTGGAAGTATTAGCATCTCTTCTCCAGTTCGACCAAATCTTTATCCCAGTCTGGATTCTCATTGAAAATCACACATACTGACTTAAATGAGCTCCTCTTGCACAGCACATGGAATTGTTTCCTTTCAAAACCCGCAGTGGAGCTGAGAAGAGAGTCGTAGATTTCCCAGCAAACAAGTACTCAGCCAAAGCCCTGGAGTCATTCTAGATTCCTCTGTTCCTTTCACTTCCCAAGTTCTATCCATGTTGGTCCAAGCAGCTCTTCTCCAAAATGCATCTCCAAATGCACCTTGTCTCTATCTCAACTGCTAAAACCCTTGGCCAAACCCCAATCACCTCTCACCTGGATTATTGTCTTCTCCTCCTCACTTTTTCAAGGCTACCTTGTCATTTTCACCCCTCCAATCCATCTTCCAAATAACACAATAAATATCCTTACAAAACACAAATCAGATCGCATCATTCCAATGTGCAAAACCCTCCATCATAAAGTCAAATTTCCTGCCGTCCTAGAAAACTCAGTCTCTCCATCTTCACCCTCTATGTTCTCTCATTTGCTCACCACTTGCAATTCTGACCTACTTTGCTCCTCAGACACATTAAATTCATTTCACTTGCATATACTCTGCCCCCAGCGCACTTTTCCTACAGTTTCCCATTGCTATTGCCTCACTTCCTTCAACTTTCTTTTTTTTCTGTATTTTTTTTTTGTTTTTTTTTATTGGAGGCTAATTATTTCACAATATTATATTGGTTGGTTTTGCCATACATTGACATGAATCCGCCCCGGGTGTACACGAGTTCCCCCTCCTGAACCCCCCTCCCACTTCCCTCCTCCCTTTATCCTCCCTCTGGGTCATCCCCGTGCACCAGCCCCGAGCATCCTGTAACATGCATCGACCCTGAACTGGTGATTCGTTTCACATATGACAACATACATGTTTCAATGCCATTCTCCCAAATCATCCCACCCTCACCCTCTCCCAGAGTCCCAAAGACTGTTCTATACATCTGTGTCTCTTTTGCTGTCTCATATACAGGGTTATCATTTGCATTTTTCTAAATTCCATATATATGCGTTAGTATACTGTATTGGTGTTTTTCTTTCTGGCTTACCAACTTTCTTTTCTAATGTCACTTCCTTAGAGGTTGCTTTCTTGAGCATTTCTTTCTTTTTTTTTTTTAATTTATTTTATTGGAGGCAAATTACCTTACATTAATATATTGGTTGGTTTTGCCATACATTGACATGAATCCGCCCCGGGTGTACATGTGTTCTCTTTCTTGAACCCCCCTCCCACCTCCCTCTTTCCCATATCCTCCCTCCATGTCATCCCCGTGCACCAGCCCCAAGCATCCTGTATCATGCGTCGAACCTGGACTGGTCACTTAGAGCATTTCTTTTTCAAAAATATTTTTTGTTTATTTATTTCGCTGCGCTGAGTCTTGGTTGTAGCATGCAGGATCTTTTAGTTGAGGCATTTGAACTCTTACTTGCTGTCTGTGGGATCTACTTCCTCAACCAGGGATCGAATCCAGTCCCCTGCACTGGGCATGCAGACCACCAGGGAAGTCCCCTTCACCACCATTTCTAAAATAGTCATCATTCATTGCCTAGCCACCAATCCCAGCTGTCTCCATTTCCTCATGGTACTTCGTTTTCCTGCAATTGTTATTTTTTAGTACTTAGCCGCTGTCTGAAATTATCTAATATATGTATTTGCTTCTGTGTTTCTTTTCAGTCTCTCTTCACTAGACCCCGATCTCTGAGCACATAGATGTAGTCTGTCTTGTTTGGGGGTTTATGTTCAGAACAAAGAACCATGTCTAGCACGCAGGAGTTGCTCTGTAAATATTTGTTTAATGAAAGAACAAAATTACAAAATCACTGTATTTTTAGCTTTGGAGAAATAGAGTAAGAAGATAATGAGGAAGAGGAAGGGGAACATAGTTAGTTTTTCAAATGCCTACAAGGGGCCAAGCACAGTGCCTCAAATGTACCAAAGTCCCTAATAAATGGTCGCTGTGTTTGTTGATCCTGTACTGATTGACACACTCGATTGAACTTCATGCACGCATGGATTCTTTCATGGATTTAAGGTTGACATTAGTGTCCCAATCATACAGAAAAGGAAGCTGAGGTTGAGAGGTGTTAAATAACATGGGCCAAAGCGCTGGGTCGCTTCATGGCAAATAGAAGGGGAAACAGTGGAAACAGTGTCAGACTTTATTTTCTTGGGCTCCAAAATCACTGCAGATGGTGATTACAGCCATGAAATTAAAAGATGCATGCTCCTTGGAAGAAAAGCAACCTAGACAGCATATTAACAGGCAGAAACATTCAGTTCACTCAGTTGAGTCCAACTTTTTGTGACGCCACGAACAGCAGCACGCCAGGCCTCTCTGTCCATCACCAACTCCTGGAGTTTACACAAACTAATGGGGTCGCTAAGAGTCGGACACGACTGAGCGACTGAACTGAACTGAACTGAATGTCCATTGAGTCGGTAATGCCATCCAACCATCTCATCCTGTGTCATCCCCTTCTCCTCCTGCCCTTAATCCTTCCCAGCATCAGGGTCTTTTCCAATGAGTCAGCTCTTCACATCAGGTGGCCAAAGTATTGGAGTTTCAGCTTCAACATCAGTCCTTCCAATGAACACCCAGGACTGATCTCCTTTAGGATGGACTGGTTGGATCTCCTTGTGGTCTGAGGGACTCTCAAGAGTCTTCTCCAGCACCACAGTTCAAAAGCATCAATTCTTCGGTGCTCAGCTTTCTTCACAGTTCAACTCTCACATCCATACATGACCACTGGAAAAACCATAGCCTTGACTAGACGACCTTTGACAAAGTGATGTCTCTGCTTTTTAATATTCTGTCGATGTTGGTCATAACTTTCCTTCCAAGGAGTAAGCGTCTTTTAATTTCCTGGCTGCAATCAGCATCCGCAGTGATTTTGGAGCCCACAAAAATAAAGTCAGCCATTGTTTCCACTGTTTCCCCATCTATTTCCCATGAAGTGATGGGACCGGATGCCATGATCTTAGTTTACTGAAGGTTGAGCTTTAAGCCAACTTTTTCACTCTCCTCTTTCACTTTCATCAAGAGACTTTTTAGTTCCTCTTCACTTTCTGCCATAAGGGTGTTGTCATCTACATATCTGAGGCAATCTTGATTCCAGCTTGTGCTTTTTCCAGCCCAGCATTTGTCATGATGTACTCTGCGTATAAGTTAAATAAGCAGGCTGATAATATATAGCCTTGACATACTCTTTTTCCTATTAGGAACCAGTCTATTGTTCCATGTCTGGTTCTAACTGTTGCTTCCTGACCTGCATACAGGTTTCTCAAGAGGCAGGTCAGGTGGTCTGGTATTCCCATCTCTTTCAGAATTTTCCAGTTTATTGTGATCCACACAGTCAAAGGCTTTGGCATAGTCAATAAAGCAGAAATAGATGTTTTCCTGGAACTCTCTTGCTTTTTCCATGATCCAGCAGATGTTGGCAATTTGATCTCTGGTGCCTCTGCCTTTTTGAAAACCAACTTGAACATCTGGAAGTTCACGGTTCACGTATTGCTGAACCCTGACTTGGAGAATTTTGAGCATGACTTTACTAGTGTGTGAGATGAGTGCAATTGTGCGGTAGTTTGAGCATTCTTTGGCATTGCCTTTCTTTGGGATTGGAATGAAAACTGACCTTTTCCAGTCCTGTGGCCACTGCTGAGTTTTCCAAATTTGCTAGCATATTGAGTGCAGCACTTTCACAGCATCATCTTTCAGGATTTGAAATAGCTCAACTGAATTCCATCACCTACACTATCTTTGTTCATAGTGATGCTTCCTAAGGCCCACTTGACTTCCCGTTCCAGGATGTCTGGCTCTAGGTGAGTGATCACACCATCATGATTATCTGGGTCCTGAAGATCTTTTTTGTACAGTTCTTCTGGGTATTCTTGCCACCTCTTCTTAATGTTTCTCTTAGTTCTCTACCATTTCTGTCCTTTATTGAGCCCATCTTTGCATGAAATGTTCCCTTGGTATCTCTAATTTTCTTGAAGAGATCTCTAGTCTTTCCCATTCTGTTGTTTTCCTCTATTTCTTTGCATTGATCGCTGAGAGATTATTTACCAACAAAAGTCTGTATAGTCAAAGCTATGGTTTTTCCAGTTGTCATGTATGGATGTGAGAGTTGGACTGTGAAGAAAGCTGATCGCCGAAGAATTGATGCTTTTGAACTGTGGTGCTGGAGAAGACTCTTGAGAGTCCCTTGGACTGCAAGGAGATCCAACCAGTCCATTCTAAAGGAGATCAGTCCTGGGTGTTCATTGGAGGAACTGATGCTAAAGCTGAAACTCCAATACTTTGGCCACCTCATGCAAAGAGTTGACTCACTGGAAAAGACTCTGATGCTGGGAGGGATTGGGGGCAGGAGAAGGGGACAACAGAGGATGAGATGGTTGGAAGGCATCACCGACTCAAGGGACTTGAGTTGGAGAAACTCCGGGTTTTGGTGATGGACAGGGAAGCCTGGCATGCTGCAGTTCCTGAGATCACAAAGAGTTGGACACAACTGAGTGACTGAACTGAACTGAAAGAGCTGGAAGGTAACAGAACTGACCTCAATGCCAGAGATGGTTTCCCTCCCACCAAACTATGATTCTGACACTGTCTCTGAGGTTTACTGCCATAACCTTTCATCCTTACACTTTCTCCTGTAAAAAAAATGGGCTGAATTAAAAAGAATGAAATAATGCCATTTGTAGCAACATGGATGGACCTAGTGATTTTCATACTAAGCGAAGTAAGTCAGACTGAGAAGGAGAAATATTGTACGACATCCCCCCCTTATACCCCTTATATGTGGAATCTCAGAAGAAATGATGGGAACAAACTTACTTACAAAACAGAAAGAGACTCACAGACTTAGAGAATGAACTTATGGTTGCCTGTACACACTGCTATATTTAAAATGGATAACCAACATGGTCCTACTGTAAAATACATGGAACTCTGCTCAGTGTTAGGTGCCAGCCTAGATGAGAGAGGAGTTTAGAGGAGAATGGATGTATTTTTCTGAATGACTCAGTCCCTTTGCTGTCCACCTGAAACTATCACAACATTGTTAACCCAATAAAAAATAAAAAGTTTAAAATAAATAAATAGAAATAAAACCAAAAAATTGGCTGAAAAGAACTTGCCTCCTAAATCCTAAATGTGGCCAAGGCAAGAAAATAAAACTCAAAAATTGTTTCAACCTCTTGGAAGTAGAGCACCCTTTGATGGCTAAGTGCCTCTTGTTTATCTGGCATGTCAGAACAAATTATGTTCTTGTTAATAAAGAGAGGTCAACATTTGAACACCTGACGTGTCCATTCCTGCTCCTGTCCATCCAGCTTAGCCTCTGTATCTGTGGTCCCTAGTAACCACACACTAGGATCAGCATTTTCCCCATCTATTATGATGTCTTACCTTGCAAAGGGAACATAATGTGGTCAGATAGAATGATCACAGACTCATAAATTGACTTTTCCCCTTGGAAGAACCCATTTCAGTAACCAATTGCCTAAAAATTTGATGCTCAATTTTTATAAAAGTAGCATGCTGAGAATGGAAAATGGTGTTTGCTGTTGTTGTTATTCAGCCACCAAGTCGTGTCCAATTCTTCATGACCCCATGGACTGCAGCACGCCAGGCTTCCCTGTCCTTCACCCTCTCCCAGAGTTTCCTCAGACTCTTGTCCATTGTGTTGGTCATGCCATCCAACTATCTCATCCTCTGTTGTCCCCTTCTGCTCCCACCTTCAACAGCTTTGACAAACATAATTCTAACATCTTTCCCAGAATCAGGGTCTTTTCCAATGAGTGGGCTCTTCTCATCAGGTGGCCAAAGTATTGGAGCTTCAGCTTCAGCATCAGTCCTTCCAATGAAAATTCAGGGTAGATTTCCTTTAGGATTGACTTTTGTGATCTCCTTGCTGTTCAAGGGACTCTCATGGATCCCCTTCGTGGATCACTGCCTTGTTGTGGCAAAGGGGCTTGCATAACTCAGTGAAGCTATAAGCCATGCCATGCAGGGCCACCCAAGATAGATGGGTCATAGTGGAGAGTTCTGACAAAACATGAGCCAGTGGAGGAGGGGATGGCAAACCACTCCAGTATATTTGCCATGAGAACTCCATGAACTGTATGAAAAAGAAAGTGGTATAACCACCTTGAAAAACAGTTAGGCAATTTCTTTTAAAAACTAAATATATACTATGACTTACCAATCGCACTTATCCCAGAGAAGTGAAAATATATGTGCACACAAACCACAACACAATTGTCCACAGCAACTGTAATGGAAATAGCCAGCAGACGGTGGCACCTTCATGCCAGGGAACTGTGCTTAGTAATACAAAGGAATGAACTAACTGCTCATACACACAGCTTGGGTGAATCTCAAGGGTATTATGTTGAGCAGCAAAAAGGCAGCCTCTAAAGCTCACATACTATAGAATTCCACTTATATAACCACCTCAAAATGATGACCTTACAGAAATGGAACAGATTAGTTGTTCCAAAGGTTTGGTTGTGGTGGGGAAGGGTCAGGTAGCAGGAGGAAAATTGTTGAGATGTTGGAATAGTTCCTTATTTGGATTGTAGTGGTGGTTAGACACATCTGTGCTGTGCTGTGCTGTGCTTAGTTGCTCAGTGGTGTTGACTCTTTTCGACCCCATGGACTGTAGCCCAGGCTCCTCTGTCCGTGGGGATTCTCCAGGTGAGAATACTAGAGTGGGTTGCCATGCCCTCCTCCAGGGGATCTTCCAAACCCAGGGATTGAACCCAGGTCTCCTGCATTGTAGATGGATTCTTTACTATCTGAGCCACCAGGGAAGCCCAAAGATACTGGAATGGGTAGCCTATCTCTTCTCCAGGGGATCTTCCCAACCAAGGAATCAAACCAGGGTCTCCTGTGTGGCAGGTGGATTCTCTGCACAAGTCTTTGATTCACATAGAACTATGCACACACATGGTACCAATGTCCTAGTATCTCTCCCTTAATGCCATGGTGCTTTGTGCACATACAGAAAACACTTCTCTCTAAAATTAGACATTCTAATAAAAACAATGGAGATAAATTGTTTGTATAAATTGTAACATTTGATAAATGTTCTTGGGATAGTCCAAGGAAATTCTTTTGCATTCCACGTCAATCCAAATCAGAGTGCTATAATATATAGGTAGATATAATGACGAGATCAGGTGCATTCAGGGTGGTATGGCCGTAGACTATAGGTAGATATAATGATAAACAAGTTTGACGGTTTGAAACCTCAAGAGAGTTCCTGGTGAAATCTGAAACTGGACCCCAGCAAGGGAAAGTGAGGAGAGAGAAGAAGGGTCAACTTCTCCAGGCTGGTAGGTGGCTTTGAAATAAGCAAGGGACTTATATAAGAGGCTTGTCTTGGGTGACTGTTGTAAGCATATCTTCTCACCCACCCAGCAGAATCTTGAGTTTATGTAAGACCTTACTACCTGGGTTCAGTCATGTATTCAAAACAGATGGTCCCAAGAGACCTTATTCTTTCAAGGTGATGACCTTGAAAATCCCCCCGCCCCTCACTCTGGGAACAGTGGTCAAAGTGTACATTCCAAGGACAGGGGAATGTACCAGCCTGTGTACAAGCCTCTACTTGCCCGGGTTCAGCTTGCAAGTCAAGCAGTGGTCACGTTCTCTCCATTTCTTCCAGCACCTTCAGCACTGGTTTCAGCAGTTCTAGAAGTGATGATTGAAGATACATTTGTTCTAGGATGGTGTTTTCCTATGTGTTTTCCCTCCTTAAACGAAGTAAGCTCAGCCTCAATGTCTATTTCCTTCTGGTTTTGTCTGCCATGGCAAAAGCCCAGGCAGGTGATGTAAATGTGTGAGTCAAATAGGATGTAGTGTGACTTAGAGTGAACCAAAGAGCATGCCTCACCTCAAATCATTCAAATTCAAATATTATAAAAAGAGAGGAAAACCACACACATTGTGGCAGCTTCACAAACCTGCAACCTCTGAGCAGTTGCCGCTCCCCTCAGTAAACAACTTGCAGGCGCACCGCCACTGAGGTGGGGCCAGGCTTGTTTGTTTTCTTTTGAATCAGGATGAGGAGGCAGCCATAATGAGGAAGTGCTGAATTTTTTAGCCACGAAATAGTGAGGGTGCCTCCCAGAGACACCCACCTGTTGAACTGTTTACTTCATAAGGAGTGTGGCAGGGAACATCAAGATACCACTGAAGAAAGGAATTCAGCTAAAGCTCTCAACACCAGCAGGAGTATATTGGGCACACTGGAGTGCAAAAGGTTGCTACAAAGCATTGGTGAATATTCTGTTTCCTCCCAATCACAGTAACCCAAAACCAGTCATTTGTAACATTTATGTTGTTCTGGATAAATGGTGAGGAAAGCAGAAGAAAACTTGCATTGACAGTCCCTAAAATCTGTGGCCCATTGCTTTCTGTCAAGTTGCTGTGGAGCCCTGTAATTCCGAATCCCAATAACCACAAAATCTGTGATTTTGTGATTGCATGTGCCCATCCCCCTTGTCTTCAAACAAAGTTATCCTAAACCTTTTAATGCAGGCTGGAAATCTGGAAGCTGCCATTGTATGAAATTCAGGCTTCAGGATCCAAATGGTTCACAGAAGAAAAAAATGTAGCGCTGATGCCTCTTTACTGCTAAATGTTATTCAAATGGTTGACATCTGGTCTATTACAAAATCCTATGTAATTTGAGGTCCTGATTATGTGATTGTATCTTCCTCTGTTTCCTTTGGACAGGATGCTTTTGTAAATGCCTCCCTTCTTAATTTGAGAAAAACCAGGGATTATTTGGACTTTTTTTGTAACTACAGGACAAATATAGATCAGATTTGCCACCTTTCTGGGTACTCTTATGCCAGAAATAAAGCAATGAGTAAAAGATGGTTCTTATCCTCGGCAAAATCCTGCAGAAAGAAATAGAGTAGGTGGACATTGACAATTGTCTATCTAGCAGACTTTCCCTTCTTAGGCCTTTCAAACAGAACTCTGACTGAAGGGTAAATTCATTTCTCTCGTCAGCGATTAGACAGGTGAAAATTCTTGCCAATGAATTATGAGAAGAGGTATGCTGGGGGACCCCCACCATGCTCTTCAGAAGAAACTTCTGGAGGCCTCTGTCTTCCTCTGATGTTACTGTTCACGGGTCATGTGTCTGGAACCGCTGCATCCAGTTCAGTACAAGAATGAGGGTGAAGCTGATCCAGAGAGGCGCAGAGCTCAGACAGTCAGGAAAACGGAGCCAGTGGATAAAGACAATTAAAAACGTGTCCTATGTCTGGGCTTCCCCTTATGGGAACCAGTGAGTTTCTTTGTCACTAAAGGCAATTTGAGTTGGGTTTCCTCATACCTGCAAAGAAAATGGTTTGGTATGTGCCTTGACCAAGACCCCTTCCCATGAGACGATCCAAGATCACATCATCTTTTTCTCAGTAAAGGGAGTGACACGTGATGTCATGAACTATCGTGGATGTACTTCTAACTGTGCTTCTCCTTCTCAGGAAAGATACTTGAAGTTACCGGGCACTTTTTCCTCTCTCTTTGCCCTTGAATTTACAATCTCCCTTCACCTATTCCCAGTTAATTTAACCTAAACTACAACATGAGGAACACAACAGGAAAGTTTCTCAAACTATAACTGTTTCTGTAGGTTTATTTTCAGTTATAAAAATTATTTTCAATGGATATATATTTACAGTTAGAAAATTAGATATATATTTACAATTAGAAAATTCACAATTAGTCAATTAAAAAGTGGAACTTGAACTCAAGTTTTCTGACTGCCAGCCTTTAAAAATAATGTTCTTGTGAAAACCCTGGCCTTCCTGAAGACCATCGCTGACAAAGGGCCTTCTACGAGGAGTTCCTCTGAGAAATACCGCAGTGACACAGACTCTGTCACTGATTAACTTAGGTTATCATTATTTTAGACTATAAAGAAACTATTATTTCAGTTTTAACACAATAATCACAAATAGTTTAAGGGCAACACCCACATGACTTCTCCCTGCCCCACATTGCTCAGTCCAGGGTAATAGGTCTGAAGTATCCCAGGCCTTACCTTTTACAGAAACAGGAGTCAATAGAGGGCAGTAGCTTGGGGCAAATTCCATCATCCCTGGAGACTCAACATCAACACAGGTCAAAGGGAAGCATCCTGTTCTGACTTCCTCACCCCCAACAGGGTCAGAAGGGAGCCCCAGATTGTCCACTTTGCCCAGCCCCTAACATTCAAAGGCTAACCACCTCTGCCTTGAATCCCCTAGGATGAATCCCATTATGCCCCATATATACACGTCAATCACCATAACGAGGCCCAGATTCTCAGGTCATCTGGAATCCTCCTCACTCTAACCCCCACAGAGCTCTGCATGGCCCCTGTTGAGTCCCAGCTTCTACTTTCCCAAACTCTTTCCCATACTGCTGCTGCTGCTGCTAAGTCACTTCAGTCACGTCCAACTTTGTGCGATCCCACAGACAGCACCCCCCAGGCTTCCCCATCCCTGGGACTCTCCAAGCAAGAACACTGGAGTGGGTTGCCATTTCCTTCTCTAATGCATGAAAGTGAAAAGTGAAAGTGAAGTCGCTCATTCGTGTCTGACTCTTAGCAACCCCACAGACTGCAGCCTACTAGGCTCCTCCATCCAGGGGATTTTCCAGGCAAGAGTACTGGAGTGGGTTGCCATTGTCTTCTCCTCTTTCTCATACTGCCCTCGGCAAATCCCAGTCCATCCTGTGTAACACCTATATCCACAAGCTGTCTCTGAATGGTCCCTCCTTTTTCTTGCTCCAACTATAACCTGGCTCTCCCCTGAGGATGCTGTTTCCCCTGTGGCCTCTTGGCCAATGGACCTCTTTTCTCCCAAGGCCCTTGTATTACCTGGTTATGGAATAAGTATCTCAAAGCTAACATACACAAAACAGCTCTTGATCTTCCTCCACAGAACTCGACTACAGACTTCCCTATTGGACTGATTGATGGCATCTCCACCCTTCCAGTTGTTCCAGTCCAAAACCTCGGAGACATCCTTGATTCCCTGTTCTGTCACACCTCACATTCAATCTGTAGGGAGATTCGTTGGCTCTACTCTGAAAATACTACATGCAGAAAGCAAACTCTTCTCTCCACCCCTGGTGATCCACACCATCCCTTACCTAGATTACTAAGACAGCATCTTTGAAAGTGTTACTGCTTCTGTCTGAGTCTACTCCACCTTGCTGAAGTCCATTCTCAAGGCAGCAGCCAGAGAAATCCCTTAAACATGTAAGTTAGAGGATGCCACCACCTCTGGGCATGAAACCTAGCAAAGACACCCTGTTTAGAATGAAGTGGTACAAACCAATGTCCTCATGGTGGCCTACCAGGCCCTACAGGGCCTGGTCCCTTGGCCCATCAGGTCTCTTCTGCTCTCCAAGAATTACTCTGTTCTACACATTCTTTGGGCTTCCCTGGTGGCTCAGATGGAAAAGAATCTGCCTGCAATGCAGGAGACCTGAGTTTGATCCCTGGGTCAGGAAGATCTCCTGGAGAAGGGAATGACTACCCACTCCAGTATTCTTGCCTGGAGAACTCCATGGACAGAGGAGACTGGTGGGCTACAGTTCATGGGGTTGCAAAGAGTCAATATGACTGAGCAACTCACACACACAGACACACACACACACTCTTCACTCTCCAATGCGTGCGCACACGCACACACACACACACACACACACATACACACACAGTCTTCACTCTCCAGTGCTCCCAGGAGGAACTGACAAGTACTGTCTCTCTTCGGACTTTGAACTGTTTCTTCTGCTTGAAACACTCTTTTTCCTGATATGCCCCAACACCACCCCAGCATTCCTGATCCCCATACCCTGCTCTCTGCGCTTTCTCCTAGCTCTCATCCTTTCTATCATCTACATAATTTTCTTATGTATCACATTTCTGTACCCCCAACAAACTGAGAATGTAATGGCGGGAGCTGGAATCTTTGCTTGTTTGGTTCACTCAGGTGTCCCAAGTGCCTACTTAGAGCCCAGGACTGACTCCTGATCATCTCCCACAAACCTGCTTCACAAGGAACACCTCTACCCCCCTCTCAGTTAATGGCAACATCATCCTTCCAGTGGCCCAAGTCAAAAATATTGAGGGCATCCTTAAATCTTTTATCTCTTAACACCCACATCTGATCAGACAGGAAGTCTTTTGTGCTCCACCTTTAGTATAATTGCTTGTTAATTTCATGTTGCAAGAAAGACTGTGCAACTGGCTAATAATAATATGTCCCAATAATAGAAAACCATGATGGAATCTCAATAGATCAAATCCTTTTACATATCTCACACATTGATACCCTACCAATTACCTACATAGGTGTGGGTAGTCCTTCTAAACATCACTTTTGAATCTAATTTTGTCTGGCTTGACATCTACCATGCATAATAACTCCCTAAGTGCAGGAAACATGTGCAAGAGACTTTCTAAATCTTGTAGGTCCAGTTTATTCCTTCTAGCTATGAAAGCAATAGTTGATGCTAAGACAAATAGTAAGTTCACAATCTTCAAACCATGGAGTTCTCAAGATCTTATTTGAAAGTCCATCTAATCCAACGAATTTTTACTACATGACTCTACTAGAAATTTTACTGGATGCTGGAAAGATCAAAATACATAACTCTCAAGATGCACACTGTCTTATAAAGAACATAGTCATTTAAACAAATAATTTCAATACAATGTGACAAATAAAATATGAACATGGATACAAGGTGAGAGGAGTTAACCCCCAAAACCCTGGGAAAGGCAAGGGCAAGTCAGAATTTATTAGGAATACAGTGTGGGGAAAAAAACACTCCAAGCATGGAAAAACTGAACAGAACTTTTGTGTTTGTTGTTAAGCTCTGTTCCTTATTATTAGGGATGCTGCTTTTGGGCATGGGAGTGCAGACGGGGAAGGGGATACAATTCACGGACCAGAACACACACATTAGGTAGGAAGTTTGAATTAAACTGTTTTCAAAGTCCTCTGCAAAACTTTTATACATAATAACTCAACTGATCAAAAAAGGACTCTATTAATTTATTCAAGTTTTGACTCAGAATGTTTTTGGCAAGGTTTTCATGAATAATACTATTTTATGTGGCTGAGGCCAGACTGAAGTATTAATAGACTGTGTTAAGATTTAAATGTAGTCATAAACATGTCTCCAAGATAAGATGCATGATAATTAGGAGAAAAAAAATAATCTGGGGCTGTTTCTTTCTGTGAACCATCAGAACCGCAAACAGCTACAATCTGTCTTCGCATTTTCCTTGAAAGTAAAATTGAGAAACAACAAAGAATAAAACTGCCAATACCTATACCACAGCCTGAGAATAATTCTGTTTTAATTCCGTTTTGAGAAATTTTGACCACTTGCTATGGAAATATTTTCTTCTGGAATCTGTAAATTAAGCCATTGCTTTTCCAATAGGCATGGATAAACACATTCACATCTTCACAAAACTAAAAATAAACAACAAATTTCATCTTTCTTTGAAAACAGTGTGCTTCTGTTAACATTCCTTAAGTTATTCTTGGGCTTCCCAGGTGGCACTAGTGTTAAACAACCTGCCTGTCAATGCAGGAGACTTAAGAAATGCGGGTTCAGTGCATTTGAGTGGGTCCTAATGAGGTAGATTAAACTAGAGCCTATTATACAAAGTGAAGCAAGCCAGAAAGAGAAAAACAATTATCATATACTAATGTGTATATATGGAATCTAGAAAGATGGTACTGATGAATCTATTAGCAGAGCAGCAATGAAGACACAGGCATTAAGAACAGATTTACGGGCAAGGCTGAGGGGGTGGGGACGAGAAAGTGGGATGTATGGAGAGAGTGGTATGGAAACATATACTACCAGATACAAATGGACAGCCAATGAGAATTTGCTGTATGACTCAGGGAACTCAAACTGGGGCTCTGTAACAACCTAGAGGGGTAGGATGGGGAGGGAGGTGGGAGGGAGGTTCAAATGGGAGGGGACATGGGTAAAACTATGTCTGATTCATGTTGCTGTTTGGTAGAAACCAACACAATACTGTAAAACAATTATCCTTCAATTAAAAATAAATAACTTTTTTTAAAAAAAGAGAGAGAGATGCTGGTTTGATCCCTCAGTCAGGAAGATCCCCTGGAGGAGGAAATGGCAACCCACTCCAGATCTCTACGGGGAAGGTGATCCCCCAGAAGTCTGGCTTTGAGGACTGTCAGGGCTTGTGTTTGGGAGAGTTGGAGGCTACAGAAAAACAGGAACTTCACTCTTAAAGGGGCACACAAAACCTCACATGCTCCCGGCCCAAGCAGAGACGGTAATCTGAAAAAAGCCCTAGTCTCAACCACCTGGAGAGCCTCCTGGAGAGACAGAAGGCACCTGGGAGTGCCTAGGGGCCGAGACCCTGGAGACAGCCATCTTGGGAGCTTGTTCTAGCACAGCCACAGCAGTACCAGCAAACACCATTAGCACTGGAGACCCAGCCCCAGCTTCTAGCTGGCTGGCATCAGCCTCCAGCTCCCAGGCCACACAGATGGACCCCCCAGAGAACTGGTACCACCCACCAGTGGATAAAAGAAGCTCAGTGTCCCCAGCCTCACAGCCAATTACTAAAGAAGCCTATCCACCTTGCAGCAGGCCCTAGCCACCTCAAGAGGCAGGAGGTCACAACCAACCAGGCCCAGGGTTCAGCCCCACCTACTGACACGCCCACAGTAGTCAGCCCCACCACAGCAGAAGAGTGCATCCAGCCTACACAAGGGGCACTCTAGAGCATGTAGCTGAAGGGACCAGAAGGGAGTGTGCTGCTGGGCGAGTACATAGGCTGACTCCTGCTGCTGCTGCTGCTAAGTCACTTCAGTCGTGTCTGACTCTGTGCGACCCCACAGACAGCAATCCACCAGGCACTCCCATCCCTGGGATTCTCCAGGCAAGAACACTGGACTGGGTTTCCATTCCCTCCTCCAATGCATGAAAGTGAAAAGTGAAAGTGAAGTCGCTCAGTCATGTCCAACCCTTAGCGACCCCATGGACTGCAGCCTACCAGGCTCCTCTGTCCATGGGAGTTTTCAGGCAAGAGTACTGGAGTGGTTGCCATTTCCTTCTCTCCTCAGTTCAGTTCAGTCGCTCAGTCATGTCCAACTCTTTGCGACCCCATGAATCACAGCACGCCAGGCCTCCCTGTCCATCACCAACTCTCAGAGTTCACTCAAACTCATGTCCATCAAGCTGGTGATGCCACCCAGCCATCTCATTCTCTGTCGTCCCCGTCTCCTCCCGCCCCCAATCTCTCCCAGCATCAGAGTCTTTTCCAGTGAGTCAACTAGTCCAATTCTCCAGGATAAGGAAATGCACCCAGATTACCTAATGCATAGATATAAATACAGACAACTGGGCAAAATGAGATAGGAGCAAGACGAAATCTCAGAAAAAGAACTAAACGAAGAGGACATAAGAAATCGATCCAACATGGGTTAAACTGGGAAGTTGAGATATATACACAAAAGCCTCTTGATGAAAGTGAAAGAGGAGAGTGAAAAGTTTGGCTTGAAGCTCAACATTCAGAAAACGAAGATCATGGCTTCTGGTCCCATCACTTCATGGGAAATAGATGGGGAAACAGTGGAAACAGTGTCAGACTTTATTTTTTTGGGCTCCAAAATCACTGCAGATGCTGATTGCAGCCAGGAAATTAAAAGACGCTTACTCCTTGGAAGGAAAGTTATGACCAACCTAGATAGCATATTAAAAAGCAGAGACATTACTTTGCCAACCAAGGTCCGTCTAGTCAAGGCTATGGTTTTTCCCGTGGTCATGTATGGATGTGAGAGTTGGACTGTGAGGAAAGCTGATCACCAAAGAATTGATGCTTTTGAACTGTGGTGCTGGAGAAGACTCTTGAGAGTCCCTTGGACTGCAAGGAGATCCAACCAGTCCATTCTAAAAGAGATCAATCCTGGGTGTTCATTGGAAGGACTGATGCTGAAGCTGAAACTCCAATACTTTGGCCACCTCATGCAACGAGTTGACTCACTGGAAAAGACTCTGATGCTGGGAGGGATTGCGGGCAGGAGGAGAAGGGGATGACAGAGAATGAGATGGCTGGATGACATCACCGACTAGATGGACGTTAGTTTGAGTGAACTCCGGGAGTTGGTGATGGACAGGGAGGCCTGGCATGCTGTGATTCATGTGGTCGCAAAGAGTCGGACACAACTGAGCGACTGAACTGAACTGAACTGAACTGTGTATAAAATGGGCTTCCCTACTGGTATAATGGTAAAGCATCCACCTGCAATGCAAGAGACTCGAGTTCCATCCCTCAGTGTGGAAGATCCCCTGAAGAAGGGAATGGCAACCCACTCCAGTATTCCTGGAAAATCCCATGGACAGAGGGGCCTGGTGGGTAACAGATCATGGGGTCCCAAAGGAATCCGACACGACTTAGCAACTAAACATTAATATATAAAATAGAAAACTAACAAGGACCTACTGTATAGCACAGGGAACTCTACTCAGTATTTTGCAGTGGTCTATATGAGAAAAGAACCTAAAAAAGAAAAGAATGGACATAAGGGTATGTAAACTGAATCACTTTGCTGTACACCTGAAACTAACACAACATTGTAAATCAGCTTTACTCCAATAAAAATTTTAAAAAGTAATAATTACCAGGCCATAAACAATTATTCACTAACATGATAAGAAATAAAATAACTTTTATTAAAAAAAAGAAATTTTACTCGATAAAAGAGTAGTATAGCAGGGCTAAAAAGGTTTAGATACACTTTAGATTCCTTTTACTATTAATAGAAACATTACTGAGAAATCTACCTATTTTTCTTATTTTTTTCTTATTTGGTAATACATAATCTTGGGCTTCCCTCATAGGTCAGTTGGTAAAGAATCGGCCCACAATGCAGGAGACCCCAATTCAATTCCTGGATAGGGAAGATCCACTGGAGAAGGGATAGGCTACCCACTCCAGTATTCTTGGGCTTCCCTTGTGGCCCAGCTGGTAAAGAATCTGCCTTCAATGCGGGAGACTTGGGTTTGTTCCCTGGGTTGGGAAGATCCCCTGGAGAAGGGAAAGGCTATCCACTCCAGTATTCTTGCCAGGAATAGTCCATGGGGTTGCAAACAGTTGGACACAACTGAGTGACTTTCACTTCACTTCATATATAATCTTAAATTAAGCTGAATTTTGTCATATAAAATAGCAGCTAGTTTACTGTTTCCTTCCATCTGGTATACATAGGTTTAGTATGAACTGTGTGTAAAGGTTTGCTAATAAGTAAACAGATTTGCCAAGCCACAGGAAGAGACTAATTTATAACACGTTTCCTTCCAGCCATGACATATAACTGCAACCACAGCTAACGATATACGCAGTGTTGCAGGTGAGTTTTAGATAAAAATTCCAGGCAAGCAGTCTTTGGTATACATGTGCCAGGACTGGGAATTGTTTTTTTGTTCAATTCAGTTGCAATTGACAAAGGAAGGTTTTTAATAAAATCTCAGAATTCTGAGACATTCCTGGTATTGGACTAGAGAAACATAAGGATATTATCAAAAGGGGTTTTTCTTATCACTTATGAGGGATGTCAAAGTGAAAGCGTTAGTCCCTCAATCGTGTCTGACTCTTTGTGAATCCATGGACTGTGGCCCGCCAGGCTCCCCTGTCCATGGGATTCTCCATGCAAGAATACTGGAGGAGGTTTCCATCCCTTCTCCAGGGGATCTTCCCAACCCAGGGATGGACCCTGGGTCTCTTGCATTGCAGGCAGATTCTCTACTGTCTGAGCCATCAGGGAAGTTCCATACCTGGGAAACTGGAAATCTGAGGAGAGGGAGATTAAGACCTGAAATTCTGCTTTCAAAAAATTGGTAATAAAGTCTAATAGAAACATGTGGACAGTGACTACACATGCAAGTAAGTGGACAGTGGAGATTTTAACATAGCAATACTTTCCTCTATACATAGATTTCTTTGACACTACATCTTTGCATTGTTGTTGCTCGGTTGCTAAGTAGTTTAAAGTATTGGAGCTTCAGCTTCAGCATCAGTCCTTCCAATGAATGTTTAAGGTTGATTTGCTTTAGCATTGACTGGTTTGTTTGGTTCACTGAAGTGTCTCAAGTGCCTACTTAGAGTGTAGGACTGACTTGAATTTGCAGTTCAAATAAGAAATGTGCAGCTTGCAGGATTTGGTTATTTTAGAATCCTAGACTCCAAATCAGGGCAACACATCACCTTTTATCAGCTTTCATAAATGTTTTGTTTTCCTGGCTATTTATTTCATTGTGTTTTATTATTGTTTCTATAGATCCGAGACAACACTTACTGTATATATCCCAATAAAAGTGCATTATTATGTAACCCACGGGGTAGACTTTTTTCTTTGTCCAGAAGGCATTCACAGTCTGCAGGATGATTCTTCTGGACCCCAGAAGCAGCTGATGAGGTCTCTGTGTGACACAGGAGTAATGAGACAGAGGAAAGACAGCCCTCCTGCTCATGGACACTGTCCCAAGTGCCTTTGACTGAAGCTACCTTGGCGCTGACTCATTGAAGAATTAAGGCAGAGCTTGCAAACAAAACAAAAAACACACAGAACCTTTTGGCACAAAGGGCAATTTTTTTTTTCTTTTTTCAAAATTTGAGTCTAAACACCTTCAGGTGAGACACAAACTCACCACAGCCCCCAGCTGTCTTACACTTGGCTGCCTCTGACTTCTCTGATACCTCTGTGGCCCCTGAAGGCTCCTGGAGCAGGTCTCTCCCACCAGATTGCTTATATTTATTCCAAAGCTGCATTGAATACAGAAAGAAGGGGTGGGCCCTTGTTAAGATGCCAGTTCTTTTATTTTTTAAATAAAATTTTATTTTATTGAAGTTTAGTTGATTTACAATGTTGTGATAATTTCTGCTGTACAGTAAAGCGATTCAGTCATGCATGGATATACGTTATTTTTTAAATTTTTTAAATTGGAGAATAATTGCTTTACAATGCTGTGTTGTGCATGCTCAGTCACTTCAGTGATGTGTGACTCTTTGCAACCTCATAGACCATAGCTTGCCAGGCTCCTCTGTCCATGGAATTTTCCAGGCAAGAATATTGGAGTAGGTTGCCATGCCCTTCTCCAAGAGATCTTCCCAACCCAGGGATCAAACCCACAGCTCCTGCATCTCCTGTATCACAGGCAAATTCTTTACTGCTAAACCACCAGGGAAGCCATAATGCTGTGTTAGTTCTTACTATACAGCAAAATGTATACAGCTATACATATACAGTCCTAAAAGATAATGGTGTGAAAGTGCTGCACTCAGTATGTCAACAAATTTGGAAAAGTCACCAGTGGCCACAGGACTGGAAAAGGTCAGTTTTCATTCCAGTCCCCAAAGAAGGGCAATGCCAGAGAACGTTCAAACCACCACACAATTGCACTCATTTCACATGCTAGCAAAGTAATGTGCTCAAAATTCTCTAAGCTAGGCTTCAACAATACTTGAACTGAGAACTCGCAGATGTTCAAATTGGATTTAGAAAAGCAAAAGAACCAGAGGCCAAATTGCCAACATCTGTTGGATCGTAGAAAAAGAAAGGAATTCCAGAAAAACATCTACTTCTGCTTCATTGACTATGCTAAATAATTGACTGTGTGGATCACAACAAACTGGAAAATTCTTCAGGAAATGAGAATACCAGACCACTTTACCTACCTCCTGAGAAACTTGTATGCAGGTCAAGAAGCAACTGTTAGAGCCGGACATGGAACAACAGACTGGTTCCAAATTGGAAAAGGAATACGTCAAGGCTGTGTATTGTCACCCTGCTTATTTAACTCCTATGCAAAGTACATCCTGAGAAATGCCAGGCTGGATGAAGTACAAGATGGAATCAAGATTGCTGGGAGAAATATCAATAACCTCAGATATGCAGATGACACCACCCTTATGGCGGAAAGCGAAGAGGAAATAAAGAGCCTCTTGATGAGGTGCAAGAGGAGAGTGAAAAAGCTGGCTTAAAACTCAGCATTCAGAAAACTAAGATCATGTATCTTGTCCCATCACTTCATGGCAAATAGATGGGAAACAATAGAAACAGTGAGAGACTTTATTTTTTGAGGGGCTCCAAAAGCACTGCATATGGTGACTGTAGCCATGAAATTAAAAGATGCTTGCTCCTTGGAAGAAAAACTATGAGAAACCTAGACATGAGTATTAAAAAACAGAGACATCACTTTGCTGACAGAGGTCGGTATAGTCAAATCTATGGTTTTTCCAGTAGTCATGTAAGGATATGAAAGTTGGACCACAAAGAAGGTTGAGCAGCAAAGAACTGATGCTTTTGAACTGTGGTGCTGGAGAATACTCTTGATACTCACTTGGACTGCAAGGAGATTAAACCAGTCAATCCTAAAGGAAATCAACCCTGAGTATTCTCTGGAGGGACTGATGCTGAAGCTGAAACACCAGTACTTGGGCCATCTGATACAAAGAGCTGACTCATTAGAAAAGACCCTGATGCTGGGAAAGACTGAAGGCAGAAGGAGATGAAGGCAACAGAGGATGAGATGGTTGGATGGCATCACTGATTCAATGGGAATGGGTTTGAGCAAGCTCCAGAAGATGGTGAAAGATAGGAAAGCCTGGCATGCTGCAGTCCACGGGGTCGCAAAGAGTAGGAACGACTGAGCGACTGAACAACGATAACAACCACAGCATACATATCTCCCCTCTTTTTTCGATTTTCTTCCCACTTAGGTCACCGTTGAGCATTGAGTAGTGTTCCCTGTGCTATATAGAAAGTTCTCATTAGTTATCTATTTTATATGTAGCACCAATAATGTATATATGTCAATCCCAATCTCCTAACTCATCCTACCGCCCCTTCCCCTTCGGTATCCATGTTTGTTCTCTAAGTCTGTGTCTCTACTTCTACTTTGCAAATAAAATCACTATGCCATTTTTTTAGATTCCATAAATATGTGTCAATATTCCACATTTGTCTTTCTAACTTACTTGATTCAGTATGACAGGCTCTAACTAGGTCCATCCACAGGTCTGCAAATTAGACGCTCTGTTTGTTTAAACCTCATTATGGCTAAGAGTTCATACCTCACTTTCCTGGGTGAGGGGATAACCCCATGAGAAGGCATCTGAAGCTTTCAGAATGAATTTCTTCCCAACCCCGATCTCTCTTGTTTCCGATCCTGGATCCTCCATTCAACCGTCTTCCCCTCTCATATCACATCTCCTTATCTTTTCAGGGTGCTTCTTACCCCTCCGTGAAGAAATAACCAAGTAAATTCCATATCCCCAGGCACCAAGTGTCAATGACAATAATGATGGTTAACAGGGTTAGAGTTTATATTATATACAATATAATGCTACTGCTACTGCTGCTGCTAAGTCACTTCAGTCGTGTCCGACTCTGTGTGACCCCATAGATGGAAGCCCACCAGGCTCCCCTGTCCCTGGGATTCTCCAGGCAAGAACACAGGAGTGGGTTGCCATTTCCTTCTCCAATGTGTGAAAGTGAAAAGTGAAAGTGAAGTCCCTCAGTCGTGTCCGACCCCTAGTGACCCCATGGACTGCAGCCCACCAGGCTCCTCCATCCATGGGATTTTCCAGGCAAGAGTACTGGAGTGGCTTGTCATTGCCTTCTCCAAATATAATGCTAAGGGAATTGTTAACCATAGTTTACATATGAAGACATTGAGGCTTCAGGCACGAATGAACTTCTCGGTGCCACAGGCTGTGGGATTCCAACCTAAACTGCCTGTCCTGGGCCCTCCATCACAAGATCTCTTCTGCTTTCTCCCCCATCCATCCAATACTTTCTGCTCTAATGAAGAGAGCTGAGCTTCGACTCAGGCTATGAAAGTCTGCCCCAGAGAAGGGAAGGCAGAAAAGAGGAAAAGCGGGAGTCTTTCTTCAAACCCCGATCCCACACCTACCCACTCTTATACCTCCTCTGCTGAGAATCAGAACCAAACACATTCACCAAGACAAAGACCCATTTCCTTCTGACACTTGGCCTGAGGGTCAAGAATAGAAATTCATATTCTCCCATTATTTATGCAAAGTAATATCCTAATCTTTTTAGATCTAGAAAGCCAATTGCTCTCGTTTTTCCTCTCATCACACAACACAAAGCATCTTTGTGAACCAGATAGTGAATAATAAAAGGACAACAGCACCTTTCGTAAAACAGGAGGCGGGGGAAGGGAAGAAAGATGTACGGAAGAGTCTCAGTGTTCCTTTGACAGTTTAATATACAATTAATTTAGATTAAATATTGATTTATTTTTAATATGATGTGTAGAGTCTTTAAAAATTATACACAAAAGGGGGAAAAGACACCAAGAAAATGCAGCCTGATATTTGGTCCTAGGGATTCAGAGACACCTACAAATCTCAAACTTGGCTCTGTCCCAGTGGATCCTAGGAGGCTGGCTTCTTTCAGGGAAGCTGGCCTGTGTAGGCCACATAGAGAGGCCTGCTAAGTTGACCCAAACCTCTTGTCACCTGGAAGTCCATCCACGTGATTGATGGTAATCACAGAGACTTTTTATAAAAGTTAAATAAATGAATAAGAAAATAAATAAAGGCATACCTGCATTCATACATTCGTAATGTATTCAGGGTAGAAATCCATTCAAAGCTAATTGCTAAGCAAATTAACAGGCTAGCTGAATTGCCCAGAAATTGTTATTTCGTGTGGGTAGCATAAGACAGTGTGTTAAATACAAAATATCGTTGACCCTAGAGGAACTTTTATTTAAGAAGGGGAGGAAATTATGCCTTAGAGCATTCATTTTTTAAGCTCTTTACTATCTGTTTGGGTGAAAGACCATATAAAGGCCGGGAATCACCATTATCACTAATTATCTGTCACTAGAAATCTTTTTCAGTTTACCATTAGCATTAAATGTGAAGCAAGAAGCAGGCTTATTAAGTCCTAGAGGAGATCTTGATTCTCTATAGACACACATAGTTTACAAAGCACTTTTGATATTCTAATGTGCACTGTGTGTCCAATTACTTAGGATCCCGTCCACCTTCACTTCTGTGCATGGAACTTCCTGCTTGTTCCTCAGACCTGGTGTTGTGTAACTTGGGCTCAATCAGGTTCTGACCCAGTTAGGTTCTACCTGGTCATCCAGTTACCAGGGAGAATGATAACTGTTGTTATGTGCCAGACGAGAATGCTCATCGTATGGATGTCAAAGACATCAAAATTAAGAGATTCTAGGCCCTGAAAGAGAAAAGCTATGTATGCTTGTTGTTGCTAGTTGCTCAGTAGTGTTAGACTCTTTCTGACCCCATGGACTGTAGCTTGCCAGGCTTCTCTGTCCATGAAATTCTACAGGCAAAAACACTGGAGTGGGTTGCATTCCCTTCTCCAGAGAATCGTCCCGACCCAGGAACTGAACTTGGGTCTCCTGCATTGCAAGCAGATTCTTTACTGTCTGAGTCAACAGGGAAGCCCTTATGTATGTTTACTAGGCAGTGAATAAAACCCTCATTCACTTACTTTGCTTCATTCATCGAAGTGCTTAACACAAAGTGGAACCCAGGGAAGAAGCCTGAAAAATGTTAGTTGTTTGTAAGTAGAATGACCTGTGGCTTATTGGCTTGGTATTTAATTAAGTTGTTTCCAGTGATCTACTGACTTTATTTTTCAAGAGTTGAGATATCAAATAGTCTATCTTTCTCAAGAGCTTAGTAAGCAGACTCAGATTCCAGTTGCCATATATCTAGATTGTCATTTCATGGTGTGATCTCCCTCTTGACACACTGTACAACTAAATTAACCTGCTACTTGACTCTGGAGCCTAGGGCTCACCCAGCAACCAAAGAATATTTTATAGAAAAGCATGGCAGCTTTCCTCCATGGTGTTGTTAGGTAATTAGAATAGGAAAGAGGAGTCCAAGATGGCAGTGGCTAAAAGACAGACAAAGAAAGGGGAAAAGCCCACGGAAAGGGAACAAAGGAAAAATCCATAGGCCAGGGTGAGAACCTCAGATGAAACAAACACACCTCCTTCCTGACTAGTCCTAATACACATAGGGCAGGCTCAGGGAGGAGGAGATAAAACATATAAAAAGTGGGATCCAAGATGGGTTGAGGCCTCTTCTTGGGGGTCAGCCCACCCTCATGCCTCTGGGTATACTATCCTTAAGAAAACTCTGAGCTGTAACCAAGCTGTAACACTGGTCCGTCATTTCAAATTTTTGTCGCTGAGAGACAGAACAGAGCAAATTACACACTCTCCCAACAGTGTGTTCTCTGAGATTACAGAGACCCTGGAAAGTCTAAATGCCTCAGCTTCACCCCTTAAAACCCTTAACAATCTGATACCATCCTTTATTTCCAGCTTCTTTACCTAATTGTTCCCTATATGAACTTGGGCTACAATGAGTTCAGACTATATAATGATCTCTGAATCTCAGAGTTAATCTAGAAAATTTACTGACTACATTCATTTTACTGACCCTTGTGCTGTACCTTTGTTCATGCTATTTCTTCTTCCAAAAGTGAATTTCTTCCATAAGCTACTCACATTTTAAAGTTGTCATAGATAGGTTTTCAGAAATGTGTCTTCGCAAACTCCCTTTCTTGCCACCTGCCACCATCCACCATCTACTTCATCCTACTAGGGCTGCAAAATAAAGGGGTACAGGTGCCCATGTTTTTACCATGTGTTTTCATTCCTACTCTCAGCTGAGTGAATCATGTTGGTTGCATAGCTAATCAAACTGGATCAATCAGAATCTTCTCCTGGGAATCTAGAATTAACATCAGTTCAGTTGAGTTCAGTCGCTCAGTCATGTCCGACTCTTTGCGACCCCATGAATCACAGCACGCCAGGCCTCCCTGTCCATTGCCAACTCCCAAAGTTCACCCAAACTCATGTCCATCGAGTCGGTGATGCCATCCAGCCATCTCATTCTCTGTCATCCCCTTTTCCTCCTGCCCCCAATCCCTCCTGGCATCAGAGTCTTTTCCAGTGAGTCAACTCTTCACATGAGGTGGCCAAAGTGTTGGAGTTTCAGCTTCAGCATCAGTCCTTCCAAAGAACACCCAGGACTGATTTCCTTCAAAATGGACTGGTTGGATCTCCTTGCAGTCCAAGGGACTCTCAAGAGTCTTCTCCAACACCACAGTTCAAAAGCATCACTTCTTTGGCGCTCAGCTTTCTTCACAGTCCAACTCTCACATCCATACATGACCACTGGGAAAACCATAGCCTTGACTGGATGGACCTTTGTTCGCAAAGTAATGCACATAGAGTCAATTAAATTCAACATAGAAAGTTATGTAAAACTCATCCAGAGTCTCTTCTTGAATTAGTCCCTTATCAACCCAAAGTTATGCACAAGACAAAGTTATGGAGAATCAGAAAGCAAAGAAAGTTGGTTGGCCAAACAGAAGAGAGCATGCTTATGAAATTATGTGCAAAAGAAGAATTATGAAGCCACCAAAAGATAAAGCAACCTTGGCAGTTCCCCAAGTTACAGCGCCATTCCCAGTTGTATCTCATTTATGTGAGAGCTCCATTTTCTAAAAATAAAACTTCCTTTCAGTTGGAATTAATTTGAATGAGTTTCCATCCCTTAAAACCACCAAGATTTGACTTTTAAAAAATAGCTCTACTTAGGTCTGGTCCCCTTGTTGCTTTTCTTCTCAAATTGAGGTACGGGGATGAGGTAGATGTATGCTGACCAAACCTTGGCCAGGTAAGATTAGATAAGCATGGCAATTTCTCTGAAGCATTTATTTTCCTGGCAGATTTTTGAGGAAATGTTAATTAATGGAAAGATTATTATTACATTAAGTTGAATTCAAAAATTGCATTAAATTTAAATAAAATCAAGTTGCTTAAAAAAAAATACCTCCACTTAGATGACAATTCTTCTATGGTTGTCCAGTCTCTACGTAATATCCAATTCTTTGCAACTACATGGACTGCAGCATGCCAGGTTTCTCTGTCCTTCACTATCCCTCAGAGTTTGCTCAAACTCATGTCCACTGAGTCAGTGATGGCATCCAACCATCACTTCTGTCACCCTCTTCTCCTCCTGCCCTCTATGTTCCCCAGCATCAGAGTCTTTTCCAATGAGTTAGCTCTTTACATCAGGTGGCCAAAGGATTGGAGCTACAACTTTAGCTTCAGGATCAGTCCTTCCAGTGAAAATTAAGGGTTGATTTAGGATTGACTGGTTTGATCTCCTTGCTGTCCAATGGACTCTCAAGAGTCTTCTCCAGCACCACAATTTGAAAGCATCAATTCTTCGGCATTCAGCTCCCTTTATGGTACCTTCTTCTATGGTACTTTGAATTGTCCCAACTGAAACAATTCTTGCCTTGCTATGCTACCTTGTCATGAGCTGCCTGATTTTCTCTTCTTACTGTCTCCTAGTCTCTACACATACACCCCTCTAAGCTTAACCCCAGCTCTAAGCCCTGGATAGATCATGTATTATTATCTGGGGAAACCAGAGAAGGCCTAGTTCAATTGCCCAGTACTACTAGACTTCAGCTTGTTTCTGTCACCAAACTCCCATCTTTGTCCTTGATTTGATAATTTGGTACATGACACCTTTCTAAACTGATCCTAACTAGTTGTCTTCTGAGAGTCCAGTTCTAAGGCAAGGGTTGTGCCAGACCTCTCTAACCTCAGTAACCTCTTGGTACTGACAGTGGTGCTCAAGAAGTGACTTTGGCATATGGTATTATCTTTTATCACAATCTGATAGGGAGGCGGAGTGGCTTGCATCTAGCGGGTAGAGTCCAGAGATGCTGATAAACACCCTACAGTGCACAGGACTGTTGCCCACAACAAAGAATCATCCAGCCTAAAATGTGAATAATGTGAATGTTGAGAGTTCTGGGTAAATGATCTTGAGCCAGTTATTTAACAACTGTATGCTTTAGAATTTCCCTCCATAAGGATACAGATCTATTTCTTGTAGGGTTATCACAGTGCCTAACACAATGCCTTTAGTACTTTGTCATGATTCTGTCTGTATAATACAAAAAAAAATCTTGTTAAATACTTATACCATTATCTAACTATTCCTTCCTTATTCCATCTATACTTTGGGTTTGGAAAAGTTTTTGGCAGTGATGAATTACATGTTTACTCATCAAATCTCTTAGGACTCTGGTCTTTGATCACATTTGTCTCGATTTTTAAATAAGATTTCTTAACGAAACTTTTTATAGTGGTAAAATAAAATAGCATAAAATTTAAATTTAATCATCTTTGTTGTTGTTCAGTCTCTCAGTCATGTCCGACTCTTTGCGATCCCATGGACTGCAGCATGCCAGGCTTCCCTGTCTGTCACGCTCTCCCAGAGTTTGCTCATACTCATGTCCATTGAGTTGGTGATGCCATGCAACTAACTTGTCCTCTTTTGTCCTTTTTTCCTCCTGCCTTCAATCTTCCCCAACAGCAGGATCTTTTCTAATGAGTCGGCTATTTGCATCAGGTGGCCATCTTAACCATTTGAATCATCTTTACCAGTTTTAAGTGTCCAGTTCTGTGGTATTAAGTACATTCATATTGTTGTGCAACCATCACCATCATACCTGTCAAGAACACTTCATCTAGCAAAACTGAAGCTCTTTACCCATTAAACAATAACTTCTCATTTCCTCCTCCCTCCTACCCCTGGCAATCACCATTCTACTTTCTGTCTCTACATACTTGACAACTCTAAGCACTTGTATAAGTGGAATAGTACACAGTATTTGCCTTTTGATGAATCAGGTATTGCACTTAGCATAATACTGGTAAGGTTCAGCCATCTTGTAGCCTGTGCTAGAATTACATTCCTTTTTAAGACTGAATAACATTTTATCTTATGTACACATTTTTCGCTTATACATTCATCTGTCAATAGACAGTTGGGTTGCTTCTATGTTTTGGCTTGTTGTGAATAATGCTGCTATGAATATGGTTATACAACTATCTCTTCAAGACCATTCTTTCAATTCTTTTGGGTATGCACCCAGAAGTAGAATTGCTGGATCACTGGTAATTCTAATTTTGTTCTTATAAAGTACTGCCATTTTGTTTTCCATGGTGGTGTACCATCTTATTAATACATTCCCACCAACAGTGCACAAGTGTTCCAATTTCTCTACACTCTCATCAACACTTGTTACTTTCCATCTTAATGTGTGTGAAGTATGAATTTTTTATTTGCATTTATGTAATGACTCAGTCAAGGCTATGGTTTTTCCCATGGTCATGTATGGATGTGAGAGTTGGACTGTGAAGAATGCTGATCGCTGAAGAATTGATGCTTTTGAACTGTGGTGCTGGAGAAGACTCTTGAGAGTCCCTTGGACTGCAAGGAGATCCAACCAGTCCATTCTAAAGGAGATCAATCCTGGGTGTTCACTGGAAGGACTGATGCTAAAGCTGAAACTCCAATACTTTGGCCACCTCATGCAACGAGTTGACTCACTGGAAAAGACTGGTGCTGGGAAAGGTTGGGGGCAGGAGGAGAAGGGGACAACAGAGAATCGGATGGCTGGATGGCATCACCAACTCTGTGGACACGGGTTTGAGTGAACTCCGGGAGTTGGTGATAGACAAGGAGGCCTGGCGTGCTGTAATTCATGGGGTCGCGGAGAGTCGGACACGACTGAGCAACTGAACTGAACTGAACTGAATGACTCAGTGGAAAAGACCCTGATGCTGGGGAAGATTGAAGGTAGGATAAGAAAGGGATGACAGGTGATGAGATGGTTGAATGACATCATTGACTCAATAGACACAGAGTGTAAACAAATTCTGGGAGATCATAACAGACAGGGAAGCCTTGGTATGCTTCAGTCCATGGGGTCGAAAGAGTCAGACACGACTTAACAACTGAACAACAACTGTTAGTGATGTTGGGCATCTTTTTGTGATCTTGTTTGTTATTTGTATATCTTCCTGGGATAACGGTCTATTTAAGTCCCTTTGTCTACTTTTGAATTGAAGTGTTTGTTTTTCGTGAGTATTAGGAATTCTCTACATACTCTTTATCATGTATATATATATAATTTGCACATAATTTCTCCCACTCTGTGGATTTTCTTTTAGTCTGTTAATAGTATCTTATGACACAAAAAGTTTTCATTCTGATCAAGTTCAATTTGTCTTTTTTATCTTTTATTGTCTGTGACTTTACAGGCAATACTCAACAAATCATCCCCTAATCCAGTGTCATGAAGCTTTTTTTCACATGTGTTTTTCTGAGCTTTATGGTTTGTATCTTGGGACAAAATTTTGTAGCCTAAATATGTCCTGTGTAAAACATACATAGATGAATTCAGTTCAGTTCAGTTCAGTTCAGTCAGTCATGTCCGACTCTTTGCGACCCCATGAATTGCAGCACACCAGGCCCCTCTGTCCATCACCAACTCCCAGAGTTCACTCAAACTCATGTCCATCGAGTTGGTGATGCCATCCAGCCATCTCATCCTCTGTCGTCCCCTTCTCCTCCTGCTCCCAATCCCTCCCAGCATCAGGGTCTTTCCCAATGAGTCAGCTCTTCACATGAGGTGGCCAAAGTATTGGAGTTTCAGCTGCAGCATCAGTCCTTACAATGAACACCCAGGACTGGTCTCCTTTAGGATGGACTCGTTGGATCTTGTTGCTGTCCAAGGGACTCTCAAGAGTCTTCTCCAACACCACAGTTCAAAAGCATCAATTTTTCGGTGCTCAGCTTTCTTCACAGTCAACTCTCACATCCATACATGACCACTGGAAAAACCATAGCCTTGACTAGATGGACCTTTGTTGACAAAGTGATATCTCTGCTTTTTAATATATTGTCTAGGTTGGTCATAACTTTCCTTCCAAGAAGTAAGTGTCTTTTAATTTCATGGCTGCAATCAGCATCCGCAGTGATTTTGGAGCCCCAAAAAATAGTCTGACACTGTTTCCCCATCTATTTGCCTTGAAGTGATGGGACCAGATGCCATGATCTTAGTTTTCTGAATGTTGAGCTTTAAGCCAACTTTTTCACTCTCTTCTTTCACTTTCATCAAGAGGCCTTTTAGTTCCTCTTCACTTTCTGCCATAAGGGTGGCATCATCTGCATATCTGAGGTGACTGATATTTCTCCCAGCAATCTTGATTCTGGCTTGTGCTTCTTCCAGCCCAACATTTCTCATGATGTACTCTGCACATAAGTTAAATAAGCAGGGTGACAATAGACAGCCTTGACGTACTCCTTTTCCTATTTGGAACCAATCTGTTGTTCCATGTCCAGTCCTAACTGTTGCTTCCTGCCCTGCATATAGGTTTCTCAAGAGGCAGGTCAGGTGGTCTGGTATTCCCATCTCTTCCAGAATTTTCCACAGTTTATTGTGATCCACACAGTCAAAGGCTTTGGCATAGTCAATAAAGCAGAAATAGATGTTTTTCTGGAACCCTCTTGCTTTTTGGATGATCCAGCGGATGTTGGCAATTTGTTCTCTGTTTCCTCTGCCTTTTCTAAAACCTGCTTGAACATCTGGAAGTTCACGGTTCACGTATTGCTGAAGCCTGGCTTGGAGAATTTTGAGCATTACTTTACTAGCATGTGAGATGAGTGCACTTGTGCGGTAGTTTGAGCATTCTTTGGCATTGCCAAAGATGAATTACTCATCTGCAAAACCCAAAGGTAAATAGCTCCTGTGTCTGTACTTGTGCACATGTGTGTACCCAAGTACTTGTGCATGTATGTTAGGGTATCACTCACTGAAAGAAATAGAAAAAGCATTTAACACCAGTACAGGAAAATATGGACATATTAGAGTGTGTAGGCTAATGGCTAAACAAACAAACCCCCAAATTTTCTAGCTGTTCAAGCAAAAAAAGAAGTTTATTTCATACTTGTGTAATATCCAAAGCAAACTTGTTTGATTGATGGCAGGCTTTCCTCAAAGTGATGATCCAAGGACCCATTCTTCTTCCTTCTTGAGCCAGCTTTCTTAGGCTGCATGTTTATTTGCATCAAGCTTAGGAAAGGGGGCAGAGAGTGAAGAAGCTACACATGCTTCACCTTAGTTTAGAAGTGACAAACATAACTTCTATTCCCAAGTTTTTGGCAATATCTAGTCACTGGGCCCTTCCTAGATGCAAAGTAGCCAGGAACTGAGATTCCTTAAGAGCATAACTGCTGTCCAGTGATTGCTGTCTTTGGGATCCAATATGATAGCCACCAGACACATGTGGGTATTGGACGCTGGGAATGTGGTTCATCCAAACTGAGATGTGTTATAAGCATAAGGTGCATACCAAACTTTGATGACTTTAGAATGAATGAAAGGGTATGAATATCTCATTGGTAACTTTTAGTGGTTACATGTTAAAATGGCAAGACTATGAATTTGTGAATAACTGGGTTAAATAAACTATGTTGTTAGAATTAATTTTACCTGTTTCTTTTTACTTTTTTACCAAGGCTACTAGAAAATCTTAAATTACATATGTGGCTTGTGTTCTATTGGGTTGGCCTAAAATTCATTTGGTTTTTTTTCCCGTAACACTTAAGACCCAAATGAACTTTTTGGCCATTCCAATATTTCTATTAGATAGTCCTGCAATGGAAACCAGCCTTCTCTATTACACAGATTGTCTCACAGGCTTGAGATAGGGAGTGTATCTGAGCCATTCACAGAATCCAAAGAAGGGGACTTGGAAAGCTCTCTTGAATCAAGATGTGTGCTCTCTCTCTTTCTCTCTTTCTTTTTCTCTCTCTGGAGCCACATGGTCACTGGTGTCTCTCTCAATACCTACTGACTTGACTCTTCTCTTTCTGTCTATCTCTTTCATCCCTGTTGCAATCAGCTGAGGTCAGGAGGCTGAGGTCAAATGGCTTGCTGCCCACTCACCAGAAGCAATGGAAACAGGTTCTCAGGAAAAGGGCATGAGGAGGTCAGGCAGACTGATTGACATGTTTGCTCAGCATGTAAATGTGTAGAGACTACATGGGCTTGGTAGCTGTCAGCATTCCCCAATTTTTATATTTAAAAGACTCTATTTACTCCAAGGCCTTTTGAAGGAACTCTGTGTTGAATAGATGATAAATTTAATCTGAGGGGATACTATTTAACTCAAGTCATCGCTAATGAGAACATGTAACTAATTTTTATTTCTGGGATTTGTAAGTCAATGGCACCCCACTCCAGTACTCTTGCCTGGAAAATCCCATGGACGGAGGAGCCTGGTGGGCTGCAGTCCATGGGGTCGCGAAGAGTCGGACACGACTGAGTGACTTCACTTTCACTTTCCTGCATGGGAGAAGGAAATGGCAACCCATTCCAGTGTTCTTGCCTGGAGAATCCCAGGGACGGGGGAGCCTGGTGGGCTGCCCGTCTATGGGGTCGCACAGAGTCGGACACGACTGAGCGACTTCACTTTCACTTTCCTGCATTGGAGAAGGAAATGGCAACCCACTCCAGTGTTCTTTCTTGCCTGGAGAATCCCAGGGACAGGGGAGCCTGGTGGGCTGCCCGTCTATGGGGTCACACAGAGTTGGACACGACTGACGTGACTTAGCAGCAGTAGCAGCAGCAGCAGCAGTGCCCAGAAATAGTCAACCTCATAGACAAAGCTTAAATTTCCAGCAGTGATCTTTGGACTCAATATATATTCACAGAATGTCAATTTAGCCCATAGGACCAAGTTCATTAAACCATATTTTGAAATTATGTGAGAGTACAAAATTAATAAATGGGTGCTACTGCTGCTGCTGCTAAGTCACTTCAGTCGTGTCCGACTCTGTGCGACCCCACAGACGGCAGCCCACCAGGCTCCCCCGTCCCTGGGATTCTCCAAGCAAGAACAATGGAGCCATTTCCTTCTCCAGTGCATAAAAGTGAAAAGTGAAAGTGAAGTCGCTCAGTCATGTCTGACTTGTAGTGACCCCATGGACTGCAGCCTACCAGGCTTCTCGGTCCATGGGATTTTCTAGGCAAGAGTACCGGAGTGAATAAACGGGTGATATACCCCCAAATATAACTCACATCTAGAACTGGAACATTTAAATTGTAATGCCTTCTCTGGAGTTTAATTAATGTCTCCAAGTAGCCTCTGTTAGAATATGTACATATGGACTAGAGAGATTGCCAGATGTGTTTATATTCTCAGGAAGCATTTATATGCCAGACACTGTCCTAAATCTATGATCACCACTAACAATTTATCGAAATGGGTTTTTCAGATTATTCTCTTTCATCTAGAAAAAAATGGGGCCCATAAGGAATGGAATTAACTTTTGTTAAAGTAGGATTTTATTAGCCTCAAAATGACCAACCTTGATAGTATATTAAAAAGCAGAGACATTACTTTGCCAACCAAGGTCCGTCTAGTCAAGGCAATGGTTTTTCCCGTGGTCATGTATGGATGTGAGAGTTGGACTGTGAAGAAGGCTGACCGCCGAAGAATCGATGCTTTTGAACTGTGGTGTTGGAGAAGACTCTTGAGAGTCCCTTATACTGCAAGGAGATCCAACCAGTCCATTCTAGAGGAGATCAATCCTGGATGTTCATTGGAGGGACTGATGCTAAGGCTGAAACTGCAATACTTCGGCCACCTCATGCGACGAGTTGACTCACTGGAAAAGACTCTGATGCTGGGAAAGGTTGGGGGCGGGAGGAGAAGGGGACGACGGAGAATGAGATGGCTGGATGGCATCACCGACTCTGTGGACATGAGTTTGAGTGTACTCCGGGAGTTGGTGATGGACAGGGAGGCCTGGCGTGCTGTGATTCATGGGGTCGCGGAGAGTCGGACACGACTGAGCGACTGAACTGAACTGAACTGAACTGATGTCAGACTTCCTAGATAGCTCAAGAGGCAAAGAATCCTCCTGCCATTCAAGAGATGCAGAAGACATGGATTCAATCCCTGGGTTGGGAAGATCCCCTGGAGAAGGAAATAGCAACCCACTGTATTCTTGCCTGGAAAATCTCATGTATAGAAAAACCAGGCAGTCTATAGTCCGTAGGATCACAATGAGTCACACAAAACTGAGCACACACACAAGCGCACATGTACAGGGGTCCCTGTAGAGACTGAACACGTACTAGGATCCTGGCCATCAGGGAAGGAAGAAAGGCAGGAGATGATGAAGAAAGAGGGGATGGAAGAGTCAGCAAACACACATTTGCATTCTTTATTTTTCTGATGCAGCTAGAGCTTTGACAGTGGTAGTCCTTTTGCAGGTGCAATTTCACAGCCTTGCTTTGAGGCTATGTCCTTCAAAGTAGGTAGGAGTCTCCTCAGTCTCTGAGGTTCTTTTGGACTTGTGTTAGTCAGTGGATGACTTTCCAGAAATGAGCTGACATTTCCTGTGGCATTTTAAGGATGCTGAGTGTGGCTGACTGCAAGCTGAGCTGTTGAGGATACATACTTAGCCTTTTTCTCTCCTACAGAGCTTACTCAGAGTCCGGTGGGTGTGTGGGTCTGCCAAGAGAGGCCTCTACTACATAGTGCATCAAGCTGGACCTTAAATCTCCCACTGACATAATGACCTGCCTCCCAAGAAGCCTAGCCTATTCCCAAGGAGGATCCTTTTACCCCTTCACTAAAAGGAGTTGGGGTATAGTTGCCAGCTTGGAATCTAGACAAATTCCAGCCAGGACATTTGCCAGAAAGTGGGAAGTAGCAATGCAAACAGCTCAGGTATCTTCCACTGCTTGTGGATGGCTTTGAGGGCCACACACAAATTTTGATGAAATCACTGGCCTTACGATTTATGTTCCTGAAATCAAACACACATCTTACAAATATGCACAACATTTGACTACTAGAGCTAGCTTATTAGCTCTATGAAGGCAGGGACCACTTCTGTCTTTATTGTCTTGTTTTTCCTACTGATTTAATGAATGAATGAATGAACAACAAATTTACTTATACTCTTGGTGATATGTTGTTTATATTGATCATTTTTGCTATAGTCATTCTTTGAAGGAAGAATAAGATCAGCTTTATTTTTTTTGTTTGTTTGGTTTTTTTTTTTTCTGTTTTACTTTATTCTATGTCTAGTAGACAGCTTTATCAGGGAACCACTTACTAAAAATTACTGCTAATAAACAATTGGATGGGAACAATTAGAGTTTTAGTTGTAGAAAACAAATAATCCTTTGCTCTAAAGAATGGACTTCTTTTTCCACTTGCCATGTGAAAATAAATAATAATGGAGATCACAGAGAAATAATAAATAGTATCTGTCTCAAACTCTATCATGTGGGGAAAAAAAAGGAACACTTTCACATACCTTATTTCATATTATACTTAGAGGAATCTTCTCATAAATAAAGCTGAGACTGTCATCTGTTTTATTCATAGAAGAGTAATTTAAGATGCAGATAGTTGTGGTGTACATCTCCAGTAAAACCAAGAGGGTTGGGGTCACTAATTGCAACATGTGGCTCATCTTAATTTTGAAGATGATTTACAGACTTAATTTTACAGACTTCTGTGTTGACTCTTAGGTTACAGACACAATTGCAGCCAGAATCATTATTTTATGTCTGAGTCCTATGCATACCTCAGATCTCAATTCAGATGTCTTTTCCTCAAGGAAGTCCTCTATTTCTCTATAGGCTAGGTCTGGTCTCTAGAAATGCCCTCAAAGTACCTGGTAGCCTTTGTGTGTGTGTGCTAAGTTGCTTCAGTCGTGTGTAATTTTTTGTGACCCCACGGACTATGGCCCACCAGGCTCCTCTGTCCATGGGATTCTCCAGGCAAGAATACTGGAGTGGGTTGCCTTGCTCTCCTCCAGGGGATCTTCCCAACCCAGGGATCGAACCTGCATCTCCTGCAGCTGCTGTATTGCAGGTGGATTCTTTATCCCTGAGCTGCTGGGGAAGTCAGGTAGCTTCTGTACATGGCATTTATCACACTTGTCTTTTATGGGCTTTTTCAGTGGCATTATTTGATTATTACTACTATTATTATTATTATTAATATTATTACTATTTGGTGGCATTATTTGATTACTAAGAAGCATGCTGTTTTACCTTGTTATTCCTGGAGCTTAGCACACAGTAAGTAAACAAAGATCATGGCATCTGGTCCCATCACTTCATGGGAAATAGATGGAAAAACAGTGGAGACAGTGTCAGATTTTATTTTTTTGGGCTCCAAAATCACTGGAGATGCTGATTGCAGCCAGGAAATTAAAAGACGCTTACTCCTTGGAAGGAAAGTTATGTCCAACCTAGATAGTATATTAAAAAGCAGAGACATTACTTTGCCAACCAAGGTCCATCTAGTCAAGGCTATGGTTTTTCCCGTGGTCATGTATGGATGTGAGAGTTGGACTGTGAAGAATGCTGATCACTGAAGAATTGATGCTTTTGAACTGTGGTGCTGGAGAAGACTCTTGAGAGTCCCTTGTACTGCAAGGAGGTCCAATCAGTCCATTCTAGAGGAGATCAATCCTGGGTGTTCATTGGAGGGACTGATGCTAAAGCTGAAACTCCAATACTTTGGCCACCTCATGCGATGAGTTGATTCACTGGAAAAAGACTCTGATGCTGGGAAAGGTTGGGGATGACAGAAAATGAGATGGCTGGATGGCATCACCGACTCTATGGACATGAGTTTGGGTGAACTCCGGGAGTTGTGATGGTCAGGAGGCCTGGCGTGCTGTGATTCATGGGGTCGTGGAGAGTCGGACACGACTGAGTGACTGAACTGAACTGAACTGAAGCTTTGGTAAGTGAACACCATAGTATTAATAAGTAAAGGAATAAGGACTTACTGGATAGTATGGGGAACTATACTCAATATTTTATGATAACCTATAAGGAAAAAGAATCTGAAAAAATATATGTATATATGTGCATAACTGATTCACTGTGCAGTATAGCTTAAACTAATACAACATTGTAAATCTACTATACTTCAATTAAAAAAAAAGAAATAAAAGAATAAATAAATGTTGACTTTTTAAAATGGAGTTTAATGTCCAAGGAGGAATTCAAAGAAAAAGCAAGAATTAAAATACATTTTCAGAGGCTATGAATTGATGTTTACATTTCAGAAGTCAGAATAATTTTAAAAATTTAAATAAATGCAGCAAAGAGATATTTCAAACAGTTATTACTAAATAAATAAAGATATATTATTTTTATAAGTATGTATATACACAGACTACTTAAAACATTTAAAATAATTTCTTAACATCCATAAATCTGTAATACAATTTGAACTTATTTTTTAACTTGACTTATGTGCTTTCTAATAAAAACATCGGTTAAATCATGAATTTTATTTCTTTTTTCTTCCTAATGATCTGTTTTTAAGATAAAAACATTTGACTCATATTATCTATAGCAATATGTTTTATTAAAATGATGCTGAGAGGAAGAAAGTGGCTAGAAAATTCAAGAAATAAAAATAATGCTATAGTATATATGAATTAAGTTTATAGGAAATTTTACTCTCCCTCCTACTTAGAAAAATTTTATAGGCCAGTAAGACATCAAAAAAATTTTTTTAAGTTGACTAATGGAAGAAAAGAATGATTACAGGTTTTTCTAACTTTTCTTGGTCTATAATGAAAATAAGTACCATTTAATAGAATTCAAATGTAAGACATTTAAATGTGGAAAAAAAGAAGTACCTAAAAATAAAACGTCTCATTAAAACTGTCAAAATCTTTCAGTCTAAACACTGGTAAGATATTTACACAAAGATTACAATTTTCTTAACTTTTAAAAAATATCCACATATATACTGCATTAAGATAGCTTCAGATTTAGACATAGAAAATAATATCTAAATTAGCAACTGCAAAAGTGAAAAAGGATTTTGAGCAAAATGCTTGAGACAATTTCCTTAATATAAAGACTTAACAAAAACTTAAAAGTCTTCATATAAAGACACATAATACATATATAAAAGTGAGAATTCTTTAAATAAGAGATTAAAAGTCAAAGCAGAGTAAGGCAAGAGGACTGTTTGGGGACAATTAAAGGTAATGGAGATCAAGGATTTTATTAGATTAGGAAATAGGCTAATCTGTAGACCTTTGAGGGCTTTCCTGGTGACTCAACAGTAAGGAATCCACCTGCGATGTAGGAGATACAGGTTTCATCCCTGGGTTCAGAAGATGCCCTGGAGGAGGGCATGGCAACCCACTCCAGTATTCTTGCCTGGAGAATTCCAAGGACAGAGGAGCCTGGCAGGTTATAATCCATAGGATCTGTAGAGTCAGACATAACTGAAGTGACTGAGCACGCATGCATGCATAGACCTCTGAAGAGCTGGTTTCCATAAATATGTCTGTTCCTTGGTAAACTGTGGTTTCCTTCTCCTATGTTTAGCATAACAGCAGAATTTTACCAAGAGGATTACTAAAATTCTAGAGTGTTTTCCGTTGGTGAATTCCATAGTTACCATGATGCTGATTTGCAAGAGCCTGACATAAATGATACATACTGCTAGAAAATTGAGTTTAAAATATACTTCTCTTTTATATTTTCATTACCATAATAGAAGAATAGAAAATTGAGTATAAAACTGTTGTGTTACTGACACTTCAAATAAAGTTTAATTAGTTTCTCTGACAAAGCAATAAATCTTTAAATTAAAGAGTTTAGGAGTGCTTAGCCCATAAAATTCTCTAAGGAAATTTAAATAGGAATAATAAGTTTTAAATACATCTTTCTTAGTACCTCCCATGAGACAGCCAATGTTGGCCCTTGACAAAGGGCAAATATAAATACACCTTGAATCTGTTAAGAGTCCATCACAGGCAGTTACTAAAATCAGACTTCTTGATGTTTGGGCATTAGAAGTCGACTTCCAGAATATCAGAGAATGATAGAGAAATGCTAATCAATCAATAAATGTCATCTTCTTTTATAACAATAGCCAACATTTTATTATGTGCTTAGGAAATGCTATGACCTACTTTAAGTATTTTACATGGATTGAATCTGGAATCCTTCTCTCAACCCTAGGTGGTTGGAGTTATTATTATTTCCATTTTATGGAGGAGGAAACTAGGGCTTAAACAGGTTGAGTGACCTCCTAGGAATATATTGATAGAGGATGTCTGTAGCAAAGGCTGTGGGTGTGCCAACTATAGTTCCTTGACCTTATCAATATAGTGCACACCCAGGCCATACTTCTAACTGCCAGCGCCTGCTGCAGGCCACTCTGTGTATGTTTTGCTGCATGCAAGACAGGCCAGAAAAGCCTAGAATCTGTCCCAACCTCCTCCCAGGAGCCCTCAATCAATGATGAATGGGATTTGGTATAAAATATCTCCGGTCCCTCACCCCTCAGGCACATGTTCTATATTGCCTACTAAGAGTTTCTGAGTGGAATTAAACTTTTGTTACCCATAGTCATAATTTACTTAAAAATCCATCATTTATTGGCAGGCTTCCCTCCCCTTTATTTCCTTAGTTCCTACCAGTGATTTCTGGGATTACCTCTCAAATAAACTGTTTTCTCTCATAATCCTTATCTTAGAATTTGTTTCTGGAGGAATTCAAACTAAAAAGAGCCCTAGACATGATTAGAACCCAGACAGTCTGACCACAGAGCCTAGCGTTTATCCCTATCACATGCTTCCTATTCTCCCAAAAAGATGATATATATTTTGTAAACCTGGTCTCAAGACATGAGAGGCAAAAGAGTTTTGTCTCTGTTATGCATCCCACAGTTCTTATCAAGAACTGTGAAGGGTCTGAGATTTTACTTTTCTTGCCAACAAAGAAATTAGTCTGCTATAGACTAGCAGAGTTTTGCCAAGAGAACATGATGGTCATAGCAAACATGCTTTTCCAACAACCCAAGAGCTCGACACATGGACATCACCATATGGTCAATGCTGAGATCATATTGATTATGTTCTTAGCTGCCAAAGAAGGAAAAGCTCTAAAGTCAGCAAAAACAAGACCTGGAGTTGACTGTGGCTCAGATCAGGAGCTCCTTATTGCAAAATTCAGGCTTAAATTAAGAAAGTAGGGGAAAATCACTAGGTCATTCAGGAATGACCTAAAACAAATCCCTTATGATTATACAGTGAAGGTGATGAATAGATTTAAGGATTAGATCTGGTAGACAGAGTGCCTGAAGAACTATGGATTAAGATCAATAACACTGTGCAGGAGGCAGTGACCAAAACGATCCCCAAGGAAAAGAAATGCAAGAAGGCAAAATGACTGTCTAAAGAGGCTTAAAAATAACTGAGGAAAGAAGAGGAGTAAAAGGCAAGGGAGAAAAGGAAAGATATAACCAACTAAATGCAGAGTTCCAGAAAATAGCAAGGAGATATAAGAAGGCTTTCTTGAATGAACAATGCAAAGAAACAGAGGAAAACAATAGAATGGGAAAAACTAGAGATCTCTTCAAGAAAATTAGACATATCAAGAAAACATTTCACGCCAGGATGGGCACGATAAAGGACAGAAACAGTAAGGACCTAAGAGAAGCAGAAGAGATTAAGAAGAGGTGGCAAGAATACACAGAAGAATGATACAAAAAAGGTCTTCATGACCTGAATAGCATGGGTATGGTCACCTAGAGTGGAACATCCTGGCGTGCGAAGTCAAGTGGGTCTTAGACAGCATTGTTATTAATAGGAATAAAGCCAGCAGAGATGATGGAATTTCAGCTGAGCTGTTTCAAACCCTAAAAGATGATGTTGTTAAAGTGTTGCACTCAATATGTCAGCAAATTTGGGAAACTCAGCAGTGGTCACAGGACTGGAAAAGGTCAGTTTTCATTCCAATCTCAAAGAAGGGCAATGCCAAAGAGTGTTCAAACTACCTTACAGTTGCACTCATTTCACATGCTAGCAAGGTTATGCTTAAAATCCTTCAAGCTAGGCTTCAGTAGTACATGAACTCAGAACTTCCAGATCTATAAGCTATGCTTCGACGAGGCAGAGGAATTATATATCAAATTGTCAACATTCATTGAATCATGGAGAAAGGAAGGGAATTCCAGAAAAATATATACTTCTGCTCCTTTGACTATGCTAAAGCCTTTGACTGTGTAGGTCTCAACAAACTGTGCAAAATTCTTAGAGAGATGGAAGTACCATACCATCTTGCCTGTCTCCTGAGGAAAGAACCAGACATGGAACAATGGACTGGTTCAAAACTGGGAAAGGAGTATGTCAAGGCTGTATAGTGTCACCCTGCTTATTTAATTTTTATGCAGAATACATCATGCAAAATGTCAGGCTGGATGAATCCCACGCTGGAATCAAGATTTCTGTGAGAAATATCCACAGCCTCAGTAATGCCGATGATACCACTCTAATGGCTGACAGTGAAGAGGAACAAAAGAACCTCTTGATGAGGGTGAAAGAGGAGAGTGTAAAAGCTGGTTTGAAACTCAGCCGTAAAAAACTAAGGTCATGGCATCTGGTCCCATCTGCTGCTGTTGCTAAGTCGCTTCACTTGTGTCTGACTCCTTTCAACCCTTTAGACTGTAGCCTGCCAGTTTCCTCTGTCCACAGGATTCTCCAAGCACGAATACTGGAGTGAGTTGCATTGCCCTCCTCCATGGTAAATAGAAGGGAGAAAAGTGGAAGTAATGACAGATTTTATTTTCTTGGGCTCCAAAATCACTGAGGACAGTGACTGCAGTAATGAAATTAAAAGATGCTTGCTCCTTGGAAGGAAAGCTATGACAAACATAGACAATGTATTAAAAAGCAGAGACATCACTTCGTTGACATAGGTCCATATAGTTAAAGCTGTGGTTTTTCCAGTAGTCATGTACATATGTGAGATTTGGACCATAAAGAAGGCTGGCGTGCTCAGTTGCTCAGTCAAGTCCGACTCTTTACAATCCCATGAACTGTAGCCCACCAGGCTCCTCTGTCCATGGGATTTTCCAGGCAAGAATACAGGAGTGGGTTGCCATTTTCTTCTCCAGGGAAATAAGGCTGAGCACGGAAGAAGTGATGCCTTCAAGTTGTGGTGCTGGAGAAGACTCTTGAGAGTCCCTTGGACAGCAAGGATCAAGCCTGTCAATCCTAAAGGAAATCAACCCCGAATATTCATTGGAAGGACTGATGCTGAAGCTGAAGCTCCAACACTTTGGCTACCCGATGCAAAGAACCGACTCACTGGAAAAGACCCTGTTGCTGGGAAAGGCTGAAGGCAAAAGGAGAAGGGTTTGGCAGAGGAGGAGATGGTTAGATAACATCTCTGACTCAATGGACATGAATTTGAGCAAACTCCAGGAGACAGTGGAAAACAGAGGAATCTGTCATGCCATAGTCCATGGGGTTGCAAAGAGTCAGACATGAGTTAGTGACTGAACAACAGTTTCATGAAGACTGACAGAAGACACAAAACTCCTGGGTCAGAGACAAGAGCTCTGCTCTATTATACACAGTAATGATAGTAGCTAAAAAATCTGAATTTGCTCCCCAAGGTCCATTTCCCACAGGACGATACAAACAGGCCCAGAAGGATAACTACACATACAGTGGATTGTGTTATGGGAGAAAGGACCCTGAGGTTAGAAAACCCAAACCTTTTATACAGGACAATATACATGACTGTTCTTTGCTCCAGAGGTAGTCACTCCCTCTGTCTTTCAAGGCTGTTAACTATACCAAAATCTTGGAAAAGATAGTCCATAATAGAGGAAATCAGCGTCTCACTTGAAATGTGTGCAGCTGTGCAAGTCACCCATAAAGAACTGTCTTCTTTGTTCTGAAATCACAAAAGCTTGTTCCTAGTTTCATCACACAATGGAAACATAATTATGCCTTACAGAAAATAGCAAAAACAAATGGCAAAATTTAAGAACTGTTCATTGCATGGTCTTAGTTTTTATGGTTTTGTCATTTTGTTTTCAAGGTATAAACGGGCTTCCCTGGTGGCTCAAAGGGTAAAGAATCTGCCTGCAATGCAGACCTGGGTTCCATCTCTAGGTCAGGGAAATCCTCTGGAGAAGGGCACGGCAACCCACTCCAGTATTCTTACCTGGAGAATCCCTTGGACAGAGGACCCTGGGGAGCTACAGTCTATGGGATTGAAAAGAGTCGGACACAACTGAACGACTAACACTTTCACTTTTCAAAGTATAAACACATTTTCCTTCGATGCCAGCAATAATCCTATGAGGTAAGTTATTTTACGACTGATGGAAAAATGACTCAGGAGAAAAAGAGCTTCATTATACTCCTCTAGGTAGGAGGACATCTGTGGGGTCGCACAGAGTCGGACACGACTGAAGAGACTTAGCAGCAGCAGTGAGCGGTGGGCCCACAGGTTAAACCCAGGATTTCTTATTCCCAGACTTCCAAACATTTGACCAATAGCACTAGAGCAGATACATCTGCTGAGAACTTAAAACCTGAAAGCTTTAGTGGGTCTCTTCATTTCCTCAGCGCTGCCACACTCCCATGGCAGAATTTTGGGAGCAGAATTGAAGACATAAGCTGGAGGGACCACAGGTGGGGGAAAGGATATAAATATGCCCTCTTTGTCTTTTGATGCTCAACTTCCCCTTTCTACATTCTTTTTTTTTTTTTTTCCTTTTGGTGGTTTGCACTATATAAATCAGCCGTTGCTTTAGAAAAAAACATCCCACAACGACATGGATTTGGAATTAAACTGTGAAAAAAATCCATATTTATCAGAATTATAGCATTTTCACTCAAATGGATGGATGCAATACATATTTAGTTTAGAATTTTGTGTGTTTCTCCCACCGGGGAAGTGTTCACAATTTCAGGGCATTCAAAACTTCAAGCAAATTTACATTTTTGGACATACTGTTCATAGCATCTTGGTGCTGCTGTTTATGACATATACAATACCTGAAAAAAGTATACAGATCAAATTCTGCTATATTGTATGATAGTTGGAGTACATTATAGAAATCTATTACCTAAAGGAATCCTATAGTGAATCCATTTTGTAAAAAAAACAAAAAACTGTACCTTGAGAGATATTATGACTTGTGGCAAAAGCCTTGATCAAAGAGTAGAAATTCTGGAATTCTAGTGCTACATCCCCTTTGTGTCATTTGTACCAAGGAGTGGGAAAATTTAATCTCTAAACATCTAATTTAAATGTCCTTTTCCTAGGGACTTTGTGGTGGTCCAGTGGTTAGTGGACCTGCATCCCCAATGCAGGGGGCCAAGATTCAATCCCTGGTCAGGGGAATAGATCTCACTCATGGCAATGAAGATCCCACAAGCCAACTAAGATCTGACACAGCCAAATAAAGTAACTTTAGTAATAATAGATTTCCCTTTCCTGGAGTGCAGTGACTTATGTGGTCTGCCTCTCAACTATGCCGCTTACTGGATATACACTTTGCTGCAAGTCATGTTACCTTTTTACATCTTTTCCTAACTTGTGAAATAAGGATGATAATATGTACTTCAAATAGTAATTGTATTACATTAAATTAGATAATGGGCTTCCCCGGTGGCTCAGCAGTAGAGAATCCACCTGCAATGCAGGAGTCGGGTTCAGAATCCCTGGGTCTAGAAGATCCACTGGAGAATGAAATGGCAACCCACTTCAGTATTCTTGCCTGGAAATTTTCATGGACAAAGGACCCTGGTGGGCTACAGTGCATGGGGTTGCAAAGAGTCAGACATGATTTAGCAACTAAAGAACAACAACAAAATTAGATAATACTTATTAAGCAGTTTGTACACACTAAGCACTCAATAAATTGCAGTCAATACCATTAATTCTATATTTTTCATGTATCAAGTTCACTTACAGTGAGACTTCCTATAACACATACATTTTTTGGACTCTTCAATTAAATCTGAATATAAGCAATTTTCTTCAGTAGTCATGTATGGATGTGAGAGTTGGACCATAAAGAAGGCTGAGCATGGGAGAATTGAAGCTTTTGACTTGTGGTGCTGAAGAAGACTCGAGAGTCCCTTGGACTGCAAGGAGCTCAAACCAGTCAATCCTAAGGGAAATCGGTCCTGAATATTCATTGGATGGACTGATGCTGATGCTGAAGCTGAAGCTCCAATACTTTGGCCACCTGACGCAGAGAGCTGACTCAACGAAAAAGATCCTGATGCTGGGAATGATTGAAGGAAAAAGGAGAAGGGGGCGGCAGAGGATGAGATGGTTAGATAGCATCACTGACTCAATGGACATGAATTTGAGCAAGTTCCAGAGGTAGCAATAGACAAGGCAGATTGGTGTGCTGCAGTCCACGGGTTCACAAAGTCGGACATGACTTAGCAACTGAACAACAAGATAAGTAATTTAATCCACACATTCATATTTTTTCTAACATTTTATTGAAAAATTTTAAATCTACCTAAAGTCGAAAGAAATATGCTGTGAATACCTATCCACTCATGGCCTGGATTGTACAATTAACATTTCCCTGGAGAGTGCAATGGCAACCCACTCCAGTACTCTTGCCTGGAAAACCCCATGGATAGAGGAGCCTGGTGGGCTGCAGGCCATGGGGTCGCTACGAGTTGGGCATGACTGAGAGACTTCACTTTCACTTTCCTGCATTGGAGAAGGAAATGGCAACCCACTCCAGTGTTCTTGCCTGGAGAATCCCAGGGACGGGGGAGCCTGGTGGGCTGCCGTCTATGGGGTCGCACAGAGTCGGACACGACTGAAGCAACTTAGCTGCAGCAGCAGCAGTGCTGTGCTCAGTTATGTCCAACTCTTTGTGACCCCATGGACTGTAACCCGTCAGGCTTCTCTGTCCATTGGGATTCTCTAGGCAAAAATACTGGAGTGGGTTGCCATGATTACCAAGGATATTTATATTATCACATATCTGCCCACTTACTCCTGTATCCATCCAGCAAGGCTTCTTTTCTAATGCAGTTCATATTCTATGGAAAACATCAGTACACTTCTCTCCCCAAAAATATCAGCCTCAGTTCAGTTCAGTTCAGTTCAGTCGCTCAGTCGTGTCTGACTCTCCGCGACCCCATGAATCACAGCACGCCAGGCCTCCCTGTCCATCACCAACTCCTGGAGTTCACTCAAACTCATGTCCACAGAGTCGGTGATGCCATCCAGCCATCTCATTCTCTGTCGTCCCCATCTCCTCCCGCCCCCAACCTTTCCCAGCATCAGAGTCTTTTCCAGTGAGTCAACTCGTCGCGTGAGGTGGCCAAAGTATTGCAGTTTCAGCTTTAGCCTGCTTATTGTTAAATAGAATCCAGACTTTGTTTGGGAGTCTTTTTTTCCCACTTGGGGTAAAACTTTACATATAGGGAAACTATGCATTTCTTCTTATATTCCAAGGTGATTTAAATATTTCAAATCAACTCTTTTGTGGTGACTTAAATACTCAAATTAAATCACCAATTATATTTGCTATAACCCGTAATATAATGCATTGAAATGCCTTCAAAATCCTGGTATCAAAGAGCAGGCTTGTCTGATAGGTCAGCTGAACCATATCAAGTTTCTCTTTGCTGATTGTTTGATTTGGGCATTGAAGGTCAAAACCAGAGAAGGCAATGGCAAGCCACTCCAGTACTCTTGCCTAGAAAATCCCATGGATGGAGGAGCCTGGTAGGCTGCAGTCCGTGGGGTCGCTAAGGGTCGGACACGACTGAGCAACTTCACTTTCACACATTGAAGAAGGAAATGGCAACCCATTCCAGTGTTCTTGCCTGGAGAATCCCAGTGATGGGGGAGCCTGGTGGGCTTCCGTCTGTGGGGTCACACAGAGTTGGACACGACTGAAGTGACTTAGCAGCAGCAGCAAGGTCAAAACGGCCCAATGATGTTAGATAAAAAGAACTCAAACACCCAATAGGTGGTATAACAAGCTTTAATGGGAAGCGCTCCCGGGCGGGGTTCCCGGACCCAAGCAAGTGAGGTCGAGGAAGTCGGCGCTCGAGCAAAGACAAAGAGCAACTTCTATAGCTTCACAGTAAGGGGCAGCGAAAGTTTTCCCGAATGAGGCAAGGTTTGGAATGGTGGTCTCTCACAGGGCAGTTAGCCGGGCGGGCAAGACCGGGTTGGTTGCCCAATCTGCTCAAGGTTGTGCTGACGCAGTGGAATAGTTCTTGCTGTTTCTGGGCAGGATGCTGTTTCTGGGCAGGATGCTGTTTCTGGACAGGAGGTTAGGAGGGGGAGGTTAGGAGAGGGTTGATTTCTACCAGGAACCGATACATCAAGGACACTCCAGCAGTGGGGGAGGGAATAAGGGAACAGAGCACAATAGAGTTCTGGTGGGACGGGAAAGGGGGAAGGAGGCAGAGAGACCAAAATGGCCACCGAGGTCCGACCTTACAGGCATTTTCAGTTTGATCTTGTGTCATAAGTCCAAATCCATCTGGTATATCCATTTGTAAGTTAAAATATAAAGAAGTCCCACCAAAAGAAAAAAAATTGTAAATTTGTAACTACGTGTGTTGACGGGTATTAACTAAATTTACTGTGATGATCATTTCACAGTAATCACATATTGGACACCAGAAATAAATAGAATGTTACCATGTCAATTATATCTTGATTTTTAGAAAGAAGAAAAGGAAATAAACCTATAAATATGTAATAAAACCTAAAAAATAGAAAAGACAATGAATATTGCAAGTCAATAAAATTAGCATGATGACAAGGGTCATGTTCTGATTCTCCAGTTTTTGTTTGATTCTACCACGTCAAGGAGATCCAACCAGTCCATTCTAAAGGAGATAAATCCTGGGTGTTCATTGGAAGGACCGATGCTAAAGCTGAAACTCCAATACTTTGGCCACCTCATGTGACGAGTTGACTCACTGGAAAAGACTCTGATGCTGGGAGGGATTGGGGGCGGGAGGAGAAGGGGACGACAGAGAATGAGATGGCTGGATGGCATCACCGACTCTGTGGACGTGAGTTTGAGTGAACTCCGGGAGTTGGTGATGGACAGGGAGGCCTTGTGTGCTTTGATTCATGGAATCGCAAAGAGTCGGACATGACTGAGCGACTGAACTGAACTGAACTGAACCATGTCAACACACTTAAACTCAATAGTTCCCACTTGTAACTCTAAGGGGACAATGTGGACAATGATGAGATCCCCTACCAAAGGAAGGGTTTTGGCAATCTTAGTCTTTTTGGGTGTGCTCCAAGAAAAAAGATTTCAACAAAATTATCCCCTAACGTGTGCCTGCTCAGCATATTTTATAATTCACATCTACTCCCTCTCATAATACATTTGATGTAGAAAGTAAACCCTGGACAGAAAACAAAAACGTTCTGGTGCTGTTATTGAAAAAAAGCAACACATAATCACAGTTGGGACTGTCTTATATATCTATCTATATATTCTGGTGAGCTAAAGAAATGAATTTCACTCCAAAATCTCTGTTGAAACTTCAGTTCCTTTCTCTACCATGTGAAGAACATACTCAGCAAAATTCATTTTTCCTAGCTAACATGCCTTAAAAGACATAGAGATGATCTTTGTGAGTAAAGATCACAGCAGTCTTATTATATTTTCAGGTCATCACTGACAATGACAACAAAATACAGTCGTCTCTCAGTATTCAAAGGGGATTAAGCTCCAGGACCACCACGGATGCTCAAGTCCCTTCTGTAAATTGGTGAAGTATTTGCATATAACCTATGTACATCCTCCTGTGTACATCAAATCACCTCTAGATTACTTATGATACCTAATACAGTGCAAAAATAATCAATGTGTGGCAAAGTTTTGCTTTTTGGAACTTGGTGGATTTTTTTTTTTCCCCAAAATTATTTCATTCCTTTAATTGGCTGAATCCTTGGATGCAGAACCCTTGGATACAGGGAGTCAATTGTAGTTTGTCAGGATCTTAGGCGTGGACTCACCATCATTCAGCATTTTGCAACACCCACTTAGGGCCCTTAAGTACAGATCACTAAGGAAGATACAAAAAAAAAAAAAAATTCCACTCTTCAAATTTTAGGGAGCTTCATCCTATTATCCTGTGTGGAATAGAGCAGTGAAATGGATGATTCCGCAGGAATATTAACTATTTGTGAAAGATGCAGACTCTAGAAATTAATAAACCTGAAATTAGAAAAGTGTTTGAATCCCTCTCTCATGATTTATTAATGCAGTGACCTTAGGCAAATAACCTCTCTCTCATAACAGATATGACAAGTTACTTAATCTCTTTGAGACACGACTTTCTGATAGGTAATATAAGAAAAACAATAAAACAAGAGCAGATTTCTATTAAGTTCTTATTTGCATGGTCTGGGGTCGCAAAGAGTCGATCACGACTGAGCGACTGAACTGAACTTGAACTAAGAGTGTTGAAGTTTCCTTAACTGATTTAATTTTTACAGCAATCTCATGAGGTAGGTGTTGTTACTATCTTCTTCTGTAGGAGAGCCCAGGTCGTTCAGCTTGAGTGCAGTAGCTGGGCTTGAACCCAGAGCTCTTCATCATTTTATCCTAGTAAAACTGAATTGCACAGCGTTGCTTTCAAGAGAAGTGAACAAAACTGAGGCATGAAAGACATGTAGTAGAAGTTCAATCAATGGTGACCTCCCCTCCTTTGCAATCTAAATAAGAACATCCAGAACTTATACTTTAGATATTTTTTAATCTATTTATTTTTGAAGTATAATTGATGTACAATATTGTATGTTACAGGTGTACAATGTAGTGATTCACAATTTCTAAAGGTTAGATAGTTTCTTAGGAAGTTAGTGAATTAAGCAAACAAAACAACAATAGATCAAGAATCGATCTGACCTAAACATAAAGTACAAACTTCTATTCCTAAAGGAAAGCTTCCTTGTTACACTGGCTTTTTACATCTTTGGGGGACACACACCTTTACTATCAAATAGTAAAGACAGGATCAAAAGCCAGAAGGGCTCCAGAAAGATGAAAAAGCCTTTTGACATCAATGAAGTACAAACATTTCTGAGCTAAATATCCCGATACAAAGTTCTCATATTCCTATTCATTCCCTTGTTGTTGTTTAGTCGCTAAGTCATGCCTGACTCTTTTGCAATCCCATAGACTGTAGCCTGCCAGGTTCCTCTGTCCATGGGATTTCCCAGGCAAGAAGACTGGAGTGGACTGCCATTTCCTACTTCAAGGGATCTTCCTGATCTAGGGCTTGAACCCTCATCTCTTGAGGCTCCTGCATTGGCAGGTGGGTTCTTTACCCCTAGCACCACCGAAGAATACTGTTGTTGGTTGCCATTTCCTTCTCCAAGAGATTTTTCCAACCCAGGGATCGTACCCATGTCTGCTGCATTGGCAGGCAGATTCCTTACCACTGAGCCACCAGGAAAGCCCACTCACTTCCTTAGGAGGGTCTAAAATGATCCCAAAGTCATACTTGATTCTTGGGAGTCTTGATTAATTTCCATTGTAATGTGGAGAGGAGCCAATCTCTCATCAATAGGCAGGAAGTGGGGTGAAGAACACAACCCCGGGATTCCCCTTGGAAGACAAGCCAGGGAAAGAGGAGATCCCAGAGGGCCACTGGCCCTCTCCTGAGAGGCTTAGTTCCTGGTTTCTTCCTCATATATTGGTTTACGTAGGACACATATTAGAATTTCATCATCACATTATTTTCCCATGTGTTATATAGACATGCTTGTCTTACTGGAAATCTAAGCAAACTGATAGAGCAGTTGCATCTCCCTTTTTAAAGATGCTATCCATCCAGGAAGTTTACTTGTTTTCAGGTACACTAAGCTTCTGTGATGTAACAATTAATGCCAAGGTGTTGGTGGCTTAATGTAGTCTACTTCCCATAGACGTTTACTTTTCTTGTGTTTTTTTTATTGGAATATAATTGCTATCAATGTTGTGTTAGTTTCTGTTGTACAGTGAAGTAAATCAGCTATGTGTATACATATATTCCCTCCCTCCCCCCTCAACCCATCCCACCTTCTAGGTCATCACAGAGCACCAAGTTGAGCTTCCTGTGCTTTACAGCATGTTCCCACTCGCTATTTTATACATGGCGGTGTATATATGTCAGTCTTAATGTCCCAGCTCATCCCACCCTCCCCTTCCCTACCTGTGTCCAAATGTCCGTTTTCTAAGTCGGCATCTTCATTCCTGCCCTGGAAATATATTCATCTGTACTATTTTTCTAGATTCCATAATGTTCATTGCAACACTATTTACAAGTAGCCAGGACATGAAAACAACCTAAACGTGCAAAAACGTTTGATGAATGGATGGATAAAGACGACGTGGTGCATGTATACAATGAATATTAACTCAGCCACTAAAATAAATGAAATAGGGTTATTTGTAGAGATATGGATGGGCCTAGTGTCTGTCATACAGAGTGAAGCAGGTCAGAAAAACAAGTATCGTATATTAGTGCATGTATATGGAACCTAGAAAAAGCATTACTTTTGAAAAAAACTTTAGGCATGCTTTGTCCAATAGTGGAACTGATGTCTTTGGGTTGAGAATCGGGTGCTACGAGGGCTTGGAGAAACAGCACAGAAACTCTCTCCATATTTCATGGCTAGCTAGCTTTCTTGTCCATCTAAGCTGGTAGCTAGTTTGATTTCTGTGTGTTTTTGTGCATGACATTTCCTTTGTTTTTGAGGGGAGCGTGTTGGAGGGTGGAGAGGCCTCTTCACCACCTGTCGTGTTGCTCTGTGTGGGCACCCACCTCGTGTGCATTTGCCTGTGGTGGTCCTGATCTACAGATCCCATTAAAGCAGGGAGCAGAGGATAAGGTTTCTTCAGTACCTCTGGGAAAGAAGCCTGTGACCCCTGATAGAAGTGTGCAAGTGTCTGTGTACATGTGCACGCCCGTGGCATCTTTTTGAAAGAAGTTGCATCTTTCTGTGGATCCCTGGCTGTGATACACTTCTCTCTGATTTCCTTTTCTGTGTTCGAGAGCTATCCTTTCATTTCATTGTAGTTTGAGGTCTGAGATCATGCCCCTTTATTCACACACACACACACACACACACACACACTTCTCTTTCCTTAATCTCCATGTGGAATCTCTTCACAGATAAATAAATGTGTTCTGTACTAATAGTTGACTCACCAAATCCATTTTACCCCAATGATTAGCACAAACTAAGGTCACTCTCCTTGCTACTGAGTGGGTTAAAGTATACGTGTAATCTAGTCTTAGCCAATGAGCCAAAAGAGAGTCTCCTGCTTCTGGGAACAGCTTTCTGGCTCATTACACAGAGAGACAATTCTCTCCTTCCTGCACTGTTGACTTTGTTGTGTCTGTAAGTGATAGAGACACACACACAGATACAGAGGTGACTGCAGCCACCTCTCCATCAGTGCAAGACCAGGGCGAGGAAGATTGTCACAAGGCTGGGCTGGAGCCTTGATATAACATACCTAGAACCCATGCTAACTTTGGACTTACTATGTGCGACAGTAGATTTGAATGTTGCATATGGCTGTCTGAGTGGAGTTTTCTCTTACTTGCAACAAAAATTAATTTGGCTGATTCAGATGCACTACTTAAAAATATTTTATATATTGTTTTTGGCCGTGCTGGGTTTTTGTTGTTGCATGCAGGCTTTCTCTAGCTGTGGTGTGTGGGCTTCTCACTGCTGGGGCTTCTCTTACTGCAGAGCACAGGCTCTAGGCACATGGGCTTCAGGAGTGTGGCACAGGGGCTCATTAGTTGTGGCTCATGGGTCATAGAGCATGCAGGCTTCAGTAGTTGTGGCTCACAGGCTCAGTAGTTGTGACACATGGGCTTAGTTGCTTCGCGGCAAGTGGACTCTTCCTGGACCAGGGATTAAACCTGTGTCCCCTGCATTGGTAGGCAGATTCTTATCCACTTCACCACCAGGTTACTCCTCAAGTGTACTATTTTTATGGACAACCAAAATTGTTCTGTGGCTTTGGTATAACCACTCGGTAACTGCTAATATTCTTTGAGTTTAGACCATATGACAAGTATTTATATAAAGGAGAGTGTGCTGGCCTGTTTTAAAAAGTGATGTTTCTCATAATCAGTTCATTCATAATCCTTCTGCATACCTACCCATGGTCACTTGTTACCACATTAGTTAGTGTAACATCAAACGGTAGATGGGTAAATGCACCAAAAACTGATAATGAGTTGGTCAAACGAGAGTCTTGTGGACCATTTCTATTACTTCTAAAAGTCTGGACACAATTATGGAAAGAACTGCCTACTTATCAATAGATATAAAAATACTTTAGATTTTAATATAGCGTCATACTTTCAATCAAAACCTTAAGGACGATGAAGCTGCTATTTGAGATTAAATCAATGCAAGAGTGTCAAGGGGAGTTTGCTATAAACTCCTTTTAAACTGAGGCTTCCCAGGAGGCTCGGTACTAAAGAATCCTCCTGCCAATGCAGTTGTGGGTGTGAGCCCTGTGCTGGGAAGATCCCCTGGAGAAGGAAATAGCAACCCACTCTAGCATTCTTACCTGGGAAATCCCATGGACAGAGGAGCCTGGCAGGCTACAGTACACACGGGCACAGAGTTGGACACGACTGAGCGACTAAGCATGAATGCCTTTTAAATTTGCATTCTGTTAATATTATTGACAAGTATTAGGATTAAATGAAAATTTAAAAGCCATGTGCTGAAATATAATAAAGGTGAAAAATGATGAGAACACAAGAAGCTTAAGGATGAATTTGTCATGTACTTAACACTGACATGAGACATAATTTTTCAGTTGTCATGATGTCAGTTCGAACCTTGCTGCTCTCTTGTGAACAACAAAAGTGACATGGCAATGGAGAGAGAAAAGCAGAAGTGCAAATGATGATGAATTGCACCACATGTAATTTATATATCCAAGGTTTATGATTTGTATGCTTTAGAAAGTAAGAACACAGCATAAGACAGATCATGACAAGGGACAGTCAGGTTACATTGCTTTGTGTGTTTTTCAAGTCCTTTGTTGGCCCTTAAAATAAGCATAGTAGATTTACAATTTTAATCCTAGAATTGTGGTAAAATAAAATCTTAAACTACAGAAAGGATATCCTAATAGTATAAAAGTTAGTGAAGATTTTGACATGGCTGGAAAGTCAAAGCAAAGTTCCCATCATTGTTTCTCCTTTTCAGTCGTTTTTAGAAGACTTGCTGCTCCTGGGTCTCCCTGGGAAGACAGATACCTTGGGAGCAACTTTCATAGGTAAGAGACAGCTAGGAAATAGGCCTAGAGAAGCAAAAGTTGCAGGGAAAATGAAAGCTGATTGGAAAGTCATATGATTGAGAGGGTGATGGTAGTATAGGTACCAGATACAGATGACAGAATGGCTACTGTGTAAGAGGTGATGGTACTGGTGCCACCGGGGAAGATATCAAGCAAACAGGATATGATGGTGGCTGCAGGAATGAAAGTCAAAACAAAGGGTTAGAAATCAACCATGGAACAATTGTTCATGTTCTTTGAGTTCAAACTTCATGTCGGTGTTGTGCCAAATACTTTACCTCCACTGTTTCTCTTAATCCTCATGTTAGCCTTGTGAAGCTGGTATTATTATTAACCTAATTTCACTGATGAAAATAAGTGGTACATTTATTGATACCATGGACATGAACTTGGGCACACTCCAGGAGATGGTGAGGGACAAAGAAGCCTGGCGTGCGGCAGTCCATGGGGTCTCGAAGAGTCAGACACTACTAGGTGACTGAACAACAACAAAAATTGATACATTGTAGAATTTGGTTTAGAATCCAGGTGGTCTGATTCCAGCGCAGGCACGCTTAACCATGGTGCTATATTCTTTCGTAGTTTAAAATTTTAGTCTATGGGTAATGCAATCACTATGTCTACATGATAGGTTTTCAAAATAATTTTATTTAGTTGTGCTGCGTGGGCTTCTTGCTGCGGTGGCTCCTCTTGTTTCGGAGTACAGGCTCTAGGACTGAGTTGTGGCTCCTGGACTCTGGAGCACAAGCTCAATAGTTGTGGCACATGACTCAGCTCCTCTGTGGTGAGTGGGATCTTCCCGGACCAGGGATCAAATCTGCATCTCCTGCATAGGCAGGCGGATGCTTTACCACTGAGGCACCAGGGAAACCCTGTATGATGGTTTTAATACAAATTAGAAAAGACCAAAGGGCCCTGCCCACCACCGACGGAAACACAGACTCACAGCTGCACAGTTTAGAGGGCAATTGGCACCTCTGATCAAGGCAATAGGTTTCCTTCCTTCAAGTAATGACAGCCCTTGCAAGCACACCTGCTTTGGATATCAGTTCTATTGACCTCCTCAGCAAGACATCTCCTTATTGCGCACAGACTTTACAACTACATGAAGGGGTTTAAAAAAATGTGCATTTTATTTTTATCAGTTCAGTCTTATTCACAAGAACTCTACATGGAGAGTCTCTGTTCCCGTCTCCATTCTGCTGTGTTCAGGAAGGCTGACCTTTATGGGCTCCATTAATGGGCTTCCTTGCCTTCTGGCTTCCAGTTAGCTTCATCCAATGGGAGGTTACCAGCCAGAAGACTGGAAGAAGGAGAGGAGTGAGGCTGGGGTATTTTCTCCCCTGTCTGCCTCCCTATTGAGCCAGCAGCTCGGGTCCTCTCCTAAGGTCTCAGCTTCTCAGACAGCCCTGTTTCATAGCTTCAGAGAGAATTCTGCCTCCAGATTCTGGTGGCCACTTCTCGTAGCCCTTCTAGCCTGGAAGGGATGCAAACCTCCCTTCTGTTGTTAGACTTGAGATGTTTCATCATCCCATGGTCACTCCCTAACTCTGCCCACACTTCTGTAAATAGTCCCTGAATTAAACTCGCCTCAATTTCCCTGTATGAGTGAGCCATCTGTTTCTTGCCAGGACCCTGACTGATACACAGTGCAAACAAACTTTGACTATTTTAAGTGAAAATGGAAATTGGGATGTTAGGAGTCACAGAAAGGCGGGGAGGTGGGAAGATCAGGGTTGGAGAATAAGCAGGAACCCAGGGACCTCTGGAAAGCTGAAGAGCAGAAATGACACTGAAGACATTCAGTGGGAGGCGCCTAGGCCACCCACTGCCACTGCCTGTATGCCCACCAAACGTCCCTGTGTCCTTCAGCCACCCACTCAAGGAGAAGGCCCATTCACCTGAATCTACATAATGCATCCCCACGTTGAGCTGGGCAGTGGAGAGCGGGCATCAGGTCCCTTTGGCTACTGTGATAGGAAATGGACACCACTACCCACCAAGACCACACCCAACAGCTGAATCCTTTAAAACAAGAAATCAGGAAATGCTAATAGGAAGTACCACCCCCCAAACAAGAACAAACATAACTATAAAAATTAATAAAATTGTGTGAAACTGCCTTAACAATACGAGGATCTAAAGCAACTTTTCCCAAAAAATGAAGGTTCATGCAGAGATAGGCACTTCTCAACAAAGTCCCTCAGCAGAGAAGGACAATATCTAAAGTTCTTATACATGCAAAATCTTTACAAGGTTTTAACCTGGGTGAGATATAAAGTTGCCTGTTTCATCTTAATAAGGTGTCCACATTGTCCGTTTCTTAGAACCATCCATTTGGTGGATTGTCTGCCCAAAAACCAGCCATTCAAGAACCAGGAGGTTCAGATACCAGTAACTTCAAATCAACTTATTGGTGGGAATTAACTGATTATATCAACTTGGGGCTAGAAATCAGCCCCAACAATTTAAAACAATAATCTGTAAGTTTCTTAAAGGTAATTCTTCATCTCTACCAGCACTATTGAAAATGCAACAATAAAGAATATAGGTTTACTGTGAACTCAAGAATATAGGTTTACTGTGAACTCAAAACAAACAGCTTATTGAAGAAGCTGAAAGATAATACTATTTTATTTGTAGACTGTTGTATTTATAGTTCACACAATTACTAAATCTAGCATAAAATTTAGACTATTTACATTTATAGTCCTTTGGAACCGCATTTTATCTCATCTTCAAAATTAACTTACTTCACAAGACAGAATTGAAGAGTTATAAATTTCAACATGCGTTTTACTCATCACAAAAGAAAGAGCAATACATATCCATAATTGTCCCCCAGAGGTTTCTTGATATAGTTACTGTTATCAGTAAGGGGAAATTATTTGTCTTCCAAATGAAATTACATCGACATGATACCTATAATTTTTAATTGAGAGTATATATTCTGTTAAATTAGGTTTGTCGGTTGTATATATAGCCATTTTTATTTTCAAAATATTAATTTACTGGATAAATGTGGAGTAAACAGAACACTGTCCAGGCCAACTAGAAGATTTCCAGAGCTGCCAGTGAGATGATTTTGTTTAGCATGACATGTGATAAAAAATTGAGATGGGTTTTTTATGATACAATGGGCATTTAAGATTTTAATTCAAGACATAACTTGTTTCCTATGCTCATAGGTCTTACATGCTCTTGTATAGATGACATACATATGAAAAATAGTAAAAAGTAGAAAAGATCTACGGTTTTTATGTCTGTGATTGATTACAACAGTCAATCCAATACTCCTGTAACATGTCACCTTATAAAGCAAACATGAATGCTACTGCTCTAAACATGTACAAATTTAATGGTCTACAATACTTACTAGTTGCCTGGTGAAGACAAGGAAGAAAGTAGACAGAGCCCTTCTTTTCAAGGAAGTGATAATATCTATAGATCTTTCCCTTCCAATTTGAAGAACGTGCATCCTCCCTTAACACAGCCTTTGCTGTTTAAAGCCAATGAGCAGATCTTTCCAAATAAACTGGTAAGCTGTCAGCTGTTTTAATCGGAGAAGGCAATGGCCAGCCACTCCAGTACTCTTGCCTAGAAAATCCCATGGATGGAGGAGCCTGGTAGGCTGCAGTCCGTGGGGTCGCTAAGGGTCGGACTCGACTGAGCGACTTCACTTTCACTTTTCACACATTGGAGAAGGAAATGGCAACCCACTCCAGTGTTCTTGCCTGGAGAATCCCAGGGACGGGGGAGCCTGGTGGGCTTCTGTCTGTGGGGTCACACAGAGTCGGACACGACTGAAGTGACTTAGCAGCAGCAGCAGCTGTTTTAATAAGCAATATCTGCAGAATCAAATCACTAGGTATGATGCAGTGATTAATGTTGCTTGGTATCTTGGATACCTGGAAAGTCATGGCCAAGATGAAGCTATTGCCTTTCACTGGCTTCTCACAGTCTGTATTGCCTATCTCTAGACTGGAATGTAGAAAAGAGGCTGGTCCATTCAGCCTCTTGGCTTCTCTGCACGTGCTCCCTGCAAATAAATGGAAATGGGGCCACAATTCTCCTGTGTCAGGACACGGTCAGCATAAGTGGGAATACCAACTGGCAGGCATGTAACATCTAGTTGGTTCCTAGTCCTGCGCTCCTTTCTCTGCTGGATCAGGTGGCAGTTGACAGAAAAAGGAATATCCTGAAAGTTCATTTGCTATTTGCAGGTCAGGGAACACAACTGGACTAGGAGAATGGCCTACTGCTGCTTTAGAGGGTATTTCATAGGCATTTTGAGGATGTTGATTTTCTAGGAAGGAAAAGCTCTGATTTATGGACTACAGTGTATAAAAATGTTATTGCCAAATCTAGCGTGGACCTGTTGTTTCCAAGTTTTTGGGATGGGGAGGGAAGAAGGGCTATATATTATGTGATGGTAGGTCTCATCTGTCTTATTTACCTTACTGCCCGATATATGGCAGCCATTAAATAAATATTTCTTAAATAAATGAGCAGTAGAATTTTTTATGGCAGTGGCAGACAAATTCATTTTTAAGAATTTTTCTGGGTCTTTGAGGTTAACAACCTAAAAGGAGACAGTAGAGAGTGATTCTTTTAAATGCAGCTAAATTTTGCTTAAGTAAAACCATAATATGAAAATCTGAGTTCACAAAAGATTATACGCTTCACAATTCCATGGGTATATGCTTTAATGCAGGGGGGCTTCCTAAATGCTGGCTTTTATTGTGGTGTCAATGCTGGTGTATTCTCAGGTTCACACGGAAAGAAGAAAAAATCGGCTCAATGCATTGTTCTAGAGAACTGTTCTTCATTCACAAACTGACCTTCCTCCATTTCTGTGGTTAAAAAACTTAAAAAGCAAAATAAAATAATGAAGCTAGTCTACACTTCCGGTTATTTATTTTATTATTTATTATTATGCTCTTTGTTGTTGCTGTTTTACTGGCTAAGTCGCGCTCAACTCTTTCGCGACACGATGGATTGTAGCCCGCCAGCCTCCTCTGTCCTTGGGATTTCCTGGGCAAGAATACTGAAGTGGGTTGCCACTTCCTTCTCTGGGGGATTTTCCCAGCCCAAGGAGCAAACTGGCATCTCCTGTGACTCTTGTGTTGGCAGGGGGATTCTTTACCACTGAGCCACCTGGGAAGCCCTTTAATGCTCTTACTTGCCAAATAAAGTTGCCAACCCTACACTGGTTCTCTAGTGTTTTAAAAAACTACTTCATTGGTTTCTGAAATCCAAGTAAGATTCATTTTGTAAAAGCATACAGCAGTCTTAAAGAAACCTACATATTGAATAAAGGAAGACAGTATAAGTTCCAATTTGCCAGCTGGGCCTTAATTACCGAAGACAGTGGCAGCCAACAGGTTTTGAGTGACTACTCTGTGCTGAGCAATGCTTTCAGGGTTTTAAAAAATGTATTTATCATCTAAATTTCAGAGTAGCCCAAGAAGAAACATTATTTTTATCTCCATTTCACAGATAAGGAACTCTAGACAAACAGCCTAGCCCTTGCCCCCAAAGACACAAAATACATTCAGTAAAAGAGTAGAAGGGCTTCCCAGGTGGTTCAGTGCAAAAAGAATCCTCCTGCAATGCAGGAGAAGTGGGTTTGATCCCTGGGTCAGTAAGATCCCCTGGAGGAGGGCATGGCAAACTACTCCAGTATTTCGCCTGGAGAATCCCTTGGACCGAGCAGTCTTCTTACATTACAAAGAAACTGAGCCACGTGACACTGCAACCAATACAAAAACATTGGTTGTTAATACCGTCTAAAGATTATGGAAATGAAGGTTCAATCAGCATACAGATTATAAACTTCGATCCAAGACTCAGAGCTACTTACATTTAAATCAGAGTCCCTCCCATTGTTAGTTTATCAACAAAATTCTTGACCTATTTTTAGCTTCAGTATTTGCATAGATATTGCTTCAAGCAACATCCTTGTTTCTTAAGCTCTGTTTTATTAGCAAATACAAGAAAACAAAAACAAGAAAATGTTTTCAGTGGGGCATTTCAACCAAGTAAGGGGTGAAAGCACAACACTGGTGAATCCAGTTATCAGGATTAAGTTAATTTAGGGAAAATCCAACCTTACAGTGAACAAATCAAAAAGGTATATTCCAGTTCATTTATTAAAAAAAAAAGACCCAGCTTCCAAATACTTAAAAAGAATTAAACTTCATCTTAAAAAAAGGCATTAAAAATAAAATTTAAAATTATTAATATTCTATTAATATTCATCCCAACAGTAGATTCTTACTTAAAATGATATCGCAAACTTTAGTGGGAACTCACATATTCCTCTGCAGTCAGAAATCCAAATATAACAATACAAAGAGGTAAATTAGGATTCATAATAAATGAAAATTCATAATAAATGAAAAGTAAAACTGATGAATCAAACTGGACTTTTTGAACGCAATGCCAAACTTTTATTCCCCCAAATTATCAGCAAACTAAAATGAAAGACAAAAATTTTGGCTTTCAAAATGTATCATACTCTTGTAATGGTAAAAATGATTTGGCAAGGTTAGGTTTCTATCATTCTATTTAACACCATTTACCAAACTTAAATTGCCAGGGAAGCCTGGCGAGCTGCGATTCATGGGGTCGCAAAGAGTCGCACACGACTGAGCGACTGAACTGAACTGAACCAAAATATTGCACTGCGTTAAGGGAGTTGTTATTTTAATGGCAACGAAATACAAATTTTAATATTAGTAAGTTCTAGGTCTCGCAGACAAAAGTGAATCAAGAGCTTATGCAGTTTAAGGAAAGTTTATGGATTTCCACCCCTCAATCCTGACAGCTGGAGTGAGCACATCCAATCCTAATACCTTGTTAGGTATACAGGACTCTACTTTCTGACACTGCATGTATTAATAACTCCTGCACAAACTCTTCTTTCAACTTTCTGGCTTCTGGTCAAGTACCCATCCCTAGTCCACATGCCCTAGAAAAACACAGGAACCAGTTTCAGGACGTGGTTATCCACCTAGCACCCTACGCTCCACCCCGAGACTACCCTCCTCCCGCTCTGGCCCAGCCCAGCCCAGCCAGGTCGGCCCAGTCAAGCGGAGCTGAACACTGCCTACTACAGTCCGGCTCTGGCTCTCGGAACTTCTCCCGCCCACTCCGTCCACGTGAACAGGACCCCGCCCCCTCGCCCGGCGCTCTACCAATCAGCAGCCCCTTACCCAGGACCCGATCTCCAACGCTACCCTTTCAAAAAGTCAGCTCACTCCTCCCGCCTCAGTCCCGCCCCTTTCCTACCTCTCCGCCCCGCTGGCCCCTCCCACCTAACCAAATCCGCGTTCCCTTCCTCCTCTCCCGTTGCCCCCTCCCGCTCGCAGGCTTCGCCCCGCCCCACCCGGGAAAGCGCGCTCGCCCTCTTCTCGCGAGATTTGGGCGTCCCCCTCCTCTCGCCGCGGTCGCCCGCCTCCCCCTCCTGTCCTCCCACCCCCCCTCCCCCCAATCTCTCCACTCTCCGGCTCTCCTCCCTCCCTCCTCCCCCCTCCACCCTCTGGGCCGGATCTCGTCTCGCTGAGGCGGAGGAGGAGAAGGAGGAGGAGGACGTTCGGCCTGCGCAGTGAGATGTTTGTCCGTCGCCGCCGCCGCCGCCATCGCGGAGGAGCGCGATAAAGGGAGCCGAGCCGGGCGTGAGGGGGACCCCGCGGAGCCGCCGCGCCAGCGCAGTCCCCCAGCCGAGCCCGAGCCGCCGGAGAGCGAGCCGCCGCTGCCCCCGCCGCGGCCGCCCAGGGGCCGGCCAGCTCCCCAGCCCAGCCCGGGGGCCGCGCCGCCGCCGCCCCCAGCGTCGCCCCTCGCCTGCCCGCCCGCCTTAAATGTGACACCGGCGCCTCGGAGTGCGACCCGAAGCCGCCGCCGGGGAGGGGACGAGCACCATGTCGAATCTGAGCAAAGGCACGGGCAGCCGGAAGGACACCAAGATGCGGATCCGGGCCTTTCCGGTGAGTCTCTTCTCGGCGCCTGGGACCCCGGGTCGGGGGGCCCGGCCGACAGCCGCACGCGAGGCCCGGGCTGAACTCCCCCCAACAGGCCGCAGGCCCGGCTTCCCATCCCCCACGCAGCCGGCCGCGGGGCGCGAGCCTTCCCGGCAACGGGGCGGCGCGGGGCCCCGGCGCGGCCGCCCTCCCGGGACGTTCCCCGCGCCCCCGGCGCCCGAGGCCGGCGCCGCGCCCCCGCCCCGGAGCTGCGCCTCCGGTCGCCCCGCCGGCGTGAGCTGCGGCCGGGGCCCCTCGGCCGGTCCCGGCACCTCGCCGCGCTCCTGGGGTTAGGCCCAACCCTTAGCACCGCGCTCCTGCTGGGTCCCCGGGACTCCCAGCCCTGCAGAGACGCGGACGGTCTACGTTCTCCCGGTGTGGGGCGTGTGTGTAACTTTTCACGTGAGGTTTCGCAGCTGTTGAAAAAAAATCTCCATGCCTAAAGGATGGCCTGCCAAAAGATGCCGGGGACGGACCTCTCCCTCTCTTCCCCTCCCCAGGAAGGGCTCTGCCGTCCACCTACCCTCGACGCGGTGACAGACGTTCCGCGTAATGCTCTGTAGTAATACACTAACAACATCGCTGTGTTTACAGAATCTTTCATCCGCAACCTTCCAATGCGCTTTACAAACTCTCCTGTGCAGGAATGGCCTAGCCACTCAAGGGGAAGTAAGAGAAAACAAATGGGACGATTGGTTCTTCATTTCTTAGCCATAGAAGCCCAAAAGAATAAGTAGTCACCACCGTGAGTTGCTTTACGCTACGTTTTAGTGACAGCAAAAGTATTTTCGTTTAGAAACTTTTTTGGCCTTAAATTAAGTCATCCCCCTGCGGTGTTTAGTATTACAGGGTATAACTTTGGATGTCATATCTGAATCAGATAGCCAATGGCAAGCAATTAGAGTGTACTCTTCAGACAGAAACTGGACATACTTGCTTATGTCACTTCTGTAACAGGTAGACGTCAAGGCGGACAAACTAGCAATTGAATAGAAGATTTTAAACCAGGAAAACTAGAGAAGCTGTGGTTTCCTGTCTTAGAATCACAAGCACGTTATATTGTGTGGTGGGGGGCGGTGAAGAGGGTTTGTATTCACTTCTTAAAGCATGCTTTTTCTAAGGTGTAGTTTGCACTTTAGAGGAAAGATTAATACAATTGTCCTAGTTGAAGAAACCGACCTAGAGAACTTCAGGACCTCCCTGAATTCTTAACGTTTAGAAGGAAAAAATACACCTGATGCAGAATTCCCAGATAGTAGTAAGAAAACTGTTAATGTCTATGTGAACTCTTCGGACTTTATGTAAATGAAGGCAGGATATAATCAGGAGAATCAGATGTTTTAATGCACATTAAAGGGATTTTGAATTTCTGAAGTTTTTTCCTCTAATCGTGAGAAAGTACAAAGAAAGTAAGAAATGTTGACAGAAGAGCACTAATGAAGTTCACTTGCACGTTTTCCTTTATAATGATAAAAAATGAACTGGGTTTATGAATTTGTGAGTAGTGATGGTTTTCCTACTGAATCAGTTCCTACTAAATGAGCAGAATCTAGAATTATTCAGAATTTCAAATAGTTTTATACATTTTTAAGAAAGTTTGCTATTTTTGAAGTCTGACTTCTAATACAGATTATTGTTAAAAGGTGAAATAGTTCACATTTGACATCAACTCACTGTTGTGGATATTCTGATTAATCAGCTCAACCTTTATCTATGTGTAATCAACTCTTTGATCTCTTGGTTTGCCTGTCCCTACCTGTTCTTCCACTCCTTCATTTATTTAGGAAATACTGAGGACTGTGTGCATGGTACTGTTCTGGGGTCTTGGGATGTATCCGCATAGCTTCAGAGACCAATATCCATCCTTTCTGGATCTTGTATTGTTGGGAAAAAGCTGTGGGAGAAAATTTTCTCTTAGCTAAAGAGTATCAGAGTATGTGACAGGTAACCACACTGCACTGAAACTGACTTTTTTTTTCAGGAGCATTATGGTCATGAGCTAATTTAGGCCTTTTCTTATCTGTAACTTGTTGCCCTCTTAAGTTTCTCTAAAATCCTTAAATGAAGTTTGCAAGTAGCTAGTGTTTGATATTCAGTACTTAGTATCTGCTAATTTTTAAAAGTTTCTAAGAGTTTTAAATTTTCTCTTGGGTATTAACATCACTCATAAGTAGTTCCTACTGAAAAGAACCATTGCATTTTTTAATATATAAATTTTTAAAATCATAGTTCTTTGAACTTGCGTTAAGGATGGATACATAAAACCTCAGTTGTGTGATATTTCACTGATTTACTTGGTAAATGAATACTTGTAAACTTTCAGAATTTGTTTTCCTTCCGGGTTAGCAGTTATTTACCTAACTGTAGTCTGCATGGATTGCAAGTCAGAAGTAATAAATGCATGTTATTCCATAAAGAAAATATTTTTTGTGTATTCATATGTGCACACTTAACACCGACTGTATTTTACCATTTGAGATAAACAACTACTCTCAGCGAAATTGTAGTGTAAGCAGAGGCCTCAGATACTCCTTTCAGAGTGTGTTTTATAAAACCGATACGTGAAAAAGTATAAAAATATGTTTGAAGATTGTTTTGTTATCTTTACAAAATAGTAAGTGATGGTACAGGATATTTTGTAAATGTGTAAACCTACCTCAGCTGTAGTCTCATGGTAAAGTCAGGTTCTGAGAATTTGTTTCTTTTTAAGACGGAAAACAATGAAGAACTTTCTGTATGTAACAGATTGACGATGGAGGAAATATTTTATTCCAGTTTTAAGCTTTGCTGCAGTGGACAAAATATATAGCATCTCATATCTTTTGGGGTTTTTTGGTACCCAAAGTGACAGCAAGGGACACAAAACTTTTTTAAGAAAGGAAGCTGTAGTTGTGACACTCCTGGACACTGTGGCTTTGGACCAAAGAATGCTGTCCCAAGAAGTTCCTGCCCTTATTTCCTTGCTGTTGCCATGTGTCTCATTCCTGAGCTTTTGTTTCACTCTGTAGGATTAGTTGCTGTCAGGTGAACTTTTTGTTCTTATCTTTGTAATAATCATTCCTCACTCTCTGTACTGTAGTTGGGTAGTTTGTCCACATGGGCTTGAAAAGCTTGGTTGTATTGGAGGGGATATGGTTGAATGGGAATATTAGTCTCCTCTGATTTGCCTCTTTTGACTTAGACTTCAGAGTTTAGGAGACAAATTGTGAAAGTGTCATTAGAATGTGATCTGAAAATGGTTTCACTTACTGGTTTTTAGAAGCATCCTCAATCATGATAAGGAATCTCTGGCTGTGATGTGCATGCAATAATTCTAGATGAGCACCACCTGTGTGGCATGGACAATTAATGATAGAGAAGTTATTGTTAGATGGAACCTACCGAATGACTGATACTCAGTTTGTTTTGTTTTAAATACTTAAGAGCACAAGAATTTAAGGACAAGAGGGAAAGTTAATGTTTTTGTTTCTCCTAGCTGTAGTGATATTTGTTAGATTTAAGGGAACAGCTTTAATGTCCAAAATAGTTTTCTTTTATTTAGAGTAAGTAGCTGTGGCCTAAACTACCTGGACTGCACATAACAGAGAGATTGAATAAGAGTTTTGCAAATCACACAGGGTGCGGAACTGACCTCTAAGTTTGGTTTGTTTTTTATTCTTTAATATTTTCTTGTAGGGATGTTATGGAGATACAGCATTCATTAAAGTATTGCTTTCACTTAGACTGATTTTTTTTTTTCTATTTAATGGTTTTAGGACAGCCAGCTGTGTTACAGTTAGTACCTCACAGGCTTTAGAAGCTTTTAAATAAAAAGATAGTTATAAAGTGTCTATTTTGTATTGTCTCAGAAAGTAGTTCTGAGGAGCCAAGAAAATTATTACTACCAAATTATTAGTACTAAAGTTATTGAATTTGGAACAGTTTTAATAGTATAGAGTATAATGTGAGAATTTGACTTGTTAAATAATACAGTTCCGTAACACGGTAAGTTCATTCAAACAAAATAGAGAAAGTTTCATTCATTAAATGTAGCTAGGTAATAATAGTGTTTTCTCCATTTCAACAAGATTATATAATTAAGGCTAGAAAAAATAGTGTATCTTCCCTTTGTGTTATAAATTGGGAGACGTCAGAGATAATTTTTTGCTGTTATTTGAAAAAAATTATCTGTTAATCTTAACAGCAAAAAAATTTGTGCTGTTAATCTTGGTGTTAGCAGTTTTGCTAGATATTTATAAAAGTTATTGAACAATTTGTAGCTTTAAATAATGGAACTTTCATAATAGTTCTTGTTTATCATCATAAAGTCAACAAAAAAGGTGCTACTAGTAAGAAATCACTGAGCTAAAACATGAATTACAGTTAATGTCTATACGTATATTGTGGAAATTATTCAGTTGTAGTCTAGCAAAGCTATGAATTCATTTTAGTAGCTTTTCTAGTTATAAAAGTGATGCACATTCATGACAGAAAATAAGTATCTGAACATTTAAGTAAGGTAATAAATAATCACCTGTAACCCTGCCACTTGGAAGTAAGCCGTATTAACATTTTGATGTGTTTCCTTATAATCTTTCATACATGGGTAAGCACACAGTAAAATTGAGGTACCATCTTTTTATATACTGCCTTTTAAAAAAAATACAGTATCTTACTATACATTTATTTCCATGTTAAGTATATAAAAAACATGATTTTGAATCACTACCTAATACTCTGCAGTACTTTGGCTTATCCATGTCCTTGCTGATGGGTTTGATTGATTCCAGTGAATACATGCTTTCTCTATTACAAAGAATGCAACTGTGATTATTTAGGAGCTTCCCTGGTGGTTCAAACAGTAAAGAATCTGCCTGCAGTGCAGTAGGCCTGGGTTGAATCCCTGGGTAGGGAAGATCCCTGGAGAAGGGAATGGCTTTCTACTCCAGTATTCCTAGCCTGGAGAATTCCATGCACAAGGGAGCCTGGCAGGTTATACAGTCCATGGAGTTGCAAAGAGTTGGATATGACTGAGAGACTGAACAATTTCACTTTTTCACTTATGATTGTGGAATTACCGGACTCAACATAACTGATACATTGACCAACCACATTGACCTCCAGAAAGGTAAGAATAATAATAGTTCCACTTGCTGAATGCTTATAATGTGCCACACACATGTGTGCTTTGCATGTGTAAACTAATTTAATTTGCATAACTCTATAGGATTCTATTATCATCTTTTTTACAAAAGAGGTCTTGAGACCTTAAGTAATTTGCTTAAGGTCACTTTGCTTGGAAGTAGCTGAACCTAAGGTTCTTTTTAACCTAGGCAGTCTGGCTCTAAAGTGAATGCTTTTGGAATTAATTATATCTCTCAAGGTTGTATCAGTTTAACTTCTGCTGTGTAACAGTGTCTTAGATATCTTTAATTTCATAGGTGAAAAAATAGTACTTGAATGTTTTAATTTGTAGTTCTTTGCCTACTTATAAGAGTAAAACTATGGATAATCTGTAGGGAATTTTCATTTAGTTTTACATTAGAGTATTCAGCATAGGTTTTGGAAACCTGACTAAAAAAGCAAAGACAGAAAAAAACAACAAAAAAAAATAAAAATAAAAAAGCAAAGAGACTGGAGAGCATAGTAGTTGAGTGTGGGCTCACACACTGTCAGTTTGACTGTCAGCTCTGCCTCTTTCTAGTCGCGTTATCTTTAACAAGTTACTTAACCACTTCTAACCTCAGTTTTCTCCTCCGTAAAATGAGATTGTAGGACCTGTCTTACCTGGCTGTTGTGAGATAAAGAGAGTCAAGCGTTAGAACAGGACCTAACACACAGTGAACAATTGCTGTACCAAAATTTAGTCATGATTCTGCCACAGTTTTGGAGAAGGGGATGGCACCCCACTTCGGTATTCTTGCCTGGAAAATTCCATGGACAGGAGCCTGGGGGGCTACAGTCCGTGGGATCTCCAGGGTTGAACACAACTAAGCGACTGAGCACGCATGCTACAATTTATATGTTAAAATTGAAGGTTATTTTTGCAAGTAATTTTATTTACTATACAGTTATTTTAGTGATGCTGCCAGTTTTGGGTACTTACATTTTTAGAACTTACATTTTGAAAGCTTACAGATTCAATTTGTGGACCACATTAAGAAATCAGTCTCAAAGTATGTGGATTTGGTGCTGCTGGGGTGTTTCAAAAGAATGCCACTGGCTCTCGTGGGGTGGGGGTAGATTCAAAAGAGAAAACACAATAGTGATAGTTACTCATTGGATTAAATGTATAACCTCTCTGGGATAACTTTATTGAAGGGGTAAACACTCACTTGGTGTGTACATTCTAATATGTACATTAAAGTTGTTGTTGCTCAGTCGTGTCCCAACTTTTGCGACCCCTTAGACTGTAGTCCGCCAGGCTCCTCTGTCCATGGGATTCTCCAGGCAAGTGGGCTGCCATTTCCTACTCCAGATATGTACATTGTGTTTATCTAAAACTACATTTCGTTTTTATTTCCTTCCTTTGTTTCTTCCACCCTCTTTTGTTTCACTCATGAACTAGGTTGTGGTCCCTGCCCGAAGTTTATACCAGGTCCCCTTTTCAATCTTGAAGTGTTAGACACAGTGTGGATGGTTAGTGAATGATTGATTAAATGAGAAACTAGTTCTTGATGCCAAACAGTAATCAATGACTTAGCTAAGTCGATTCTGGGACTATTCCAAAATATATGAACTCTTTTTCAGCTGTAAGTGAAGCCTTAATTTGTAGGTCATTAATGATCTTGTGACACTTTTCCCTAAAGGTTAGTTAGCCTAGTGTCCTAAAACAATGACTTGAAAGTAAAGATATAGGTGTGTATTGGCAGTTACTTTGGATGGCGTGTCAGAAGACTTACTTGCTAGCCTAGTCTTCTCTGTTTACTAGCTTTCTCTACATTTTACTCCTTCCACCATGACGCCTTCCTCCCAGCCAGTTAACCATACCTGGTAAGGCCCTTCTTTCACGGCAGATTTACTGCCATCTGTCATCTCTACCTGTTCTGGGAATTCTTCACCCTCTTTTCATCTGAAATTGAGCTTTGACCTGAGGATACAGGCTTATCTTCTTGAATTGAGGTGTCCTGTTTCCTTATAATCCATGAATCATTGGGCCCAGATGCTAATGATTGCCACATCTATCACTCTTGTGGCTTGGGCCCTTCTGTACCGTTCTTTGAGTGATTTCTGTGACTGTCTCCTAACTTCTTACATATGCTCCCTCAGTCATTGAAAACTTGCATGCTTTCTTCACAGATATTCTCTCTAGTTTAAATTGTAACTTTTATCTAGTGCTTGTGGGCAGACATTCATTTATTCATTTTAATGTATGTTTATTATGTGTTCCTGTTGGCACTAAGTAGTAATGATGGGACAGAACTGGCCTCTTCTCTATTACTGCGATCTTTACTCTGTCACTGCAATCTATACTCTGTCTCGAAACTTGTTATCCCGCTACTTTAGAAATCTTAAAACTTCATACTACATTCTCTCCTAGCTCTTTGATTTATTAGATGTAGGACTTGAGCAAATCACTTAACCTCTGCCTGTTTTCTCTTTTGTAAAAAAGAAAACAATAGAACCTACCTCATAAGGTGGTTGTAAGGATAGAGTCAATACATATAAGGTTCTTACAAGTGGCACATGATAAACCCTATAAATAAATGCAACCTGTTATTATTGAATTATTCTATCCTACATGTTGCTTGTTTTCTTCTCACATTAAATGTGCTCTGGGATCTCAAGAAGACCCTTTTCATTCTCCCAGGCTGTGGGACCTGATACCAGTTGCCACTTCTTTCCTGTTGTCTCCCAGGGCAAGACCAGAAATATCAGCAAAAAGCATTTTGAACCATTCCATTCATCTGTCTTCATTGCTCATATTTTTTAAGACTATTGGGCACTCCTGGAGAAAATTCCAAGCTTGTGGCCTCTAACCTTGCTGGACTTTCAGTGCCTCTGGGCCATTTTTTGTGTCCCTGTGAGCTCTGGCTCTCTTTTCCTGCTTGAACTATTTCAAACTTTAGTCACTGTCCTCAAGCTCTTTATTGAGAATTCTCTTATCTCTCTTCTTCGGGAAACTTAACTACCAGTTATCTTGTGTAAGTACCTTCAGCTTTGATCTCTTTCAGTTTCATTCATTAACCTGTATCTTTACTTATTCTCAACTCCTTCCCTTGGGTCTCAGAGAAGTAAGATGTTCCTTTTTCTGTCTTCTCTACCATGGTAGCTACCATTCCATCTCCTTTCATAGCCCTATCTTCAGAGAGTAGTCAATATCTCCTTTATTAGAATATGATTTTCTTTAGAGAAGGCAGCAGGTCTCTTTGTATTGATCTTTGTCAGTGCTTTACGGTAGCATCCTACAATTTTGAGTGAATGAGCTGACAGTCTCTTTATAGTTCATTTTCTCGTCATTTAGATGGGCACTATAGCAATCTTTCTCACAGATTGTGAGGAATAAAAGAAATAATATTAGAAAGTGCTTGCTAATAAACAGTAACATCACTGAGACTGCTAAAATCATTTTCTAATCATAAAGTTAGTATTTTCAGGCATCAGAGTAGTGTGTTCATGTAGAACAGGTATTGTCAAACTCGTACAGGGTCTCTGTGCTTAGTCGCTCAGTCGTGTCCAACTCTTTGCGACCCCATGGACAGTAGCCCACCAGGCTCCTCTGTTCATGGGGATTCTCCAGGCAAGAAGACTAGAGTGGGTTGCCATTCCCTCCTCCAAGGGGTCTTCCCAACCGAGGGATCAAACCCAGATCTCCTGCATTGCAGGCTGATTTCTTTACCATCTGAGCCAGCAGGGAAGCCTTAGGATCCAGGAAACCTAAGAGGGGTGGAGTAGATATCTTCAGAAATCTCCCTCTGTAGCCATTTAGGGCCATTTTTGTATTGTTCTTTATATAGAAGATTTCATTTTAAAAAGTTCTCTGTTGCTTTAAAATCAGTGAGCAATCCAGCATTTTTAAAGTTGAGAGTTCTACTTTCCCAAGTTGATGCCATTAATGAGAAATTGACTTCCATTTAAGTGAACTTTTAGTAGGGTATGGACCTGAGTTTGCTCTTTAGATGAGAAAGGTTATCACTAAGCAAATGAATAGACTTCAAAGAGATATCTTTTACCTACTTTAAGAAAATACAAGATTCCTTAGAGATGCTTTTCTGTAAAAGCAAGCCATCTAAGAAGAATGCTTTAACATACTGATTGCAAGTCATTATCTAAAGCAGCTCTTAACTGAGCAATACTTAGCCTCTTCTCTTCTCCCTATCCTCTTGAAAGTAATAATGAAAAACTCTTCCCCCCTTCCTTTTCAATTTAATAATATGAGAAGTTGCTATATAAGATTAATAACTGCATTGTGTTGAATGTCTGCTTTGTGCTAGGCTCTGATTTAGGCTCTTTGAACTTATAATTATCTCAAATCCTGGCAACAGTCTTTAGATGTTACTACTGTTGAAGCTGAAACTCCAATACTTTGGCCACCTGATGGTAAGAGCTGACTCATTTGAAAAGACCCTGATGCTGGGAAAGATTGAGGGCAGGAGGAGGTGGTGATGACAGAGGTTGAGATGGTTGGATGGAATTGACTCAATGGACGTGAGTTTGGGTGAACTCCGGGAGTTTTGATGGACAGGGAGGCCTGGTGTGCTGCGGTCCATGGGTTGGCAAAGAGTCGGACATGACTGAGCGACTGAACTGAACTGTTTTAAATCTGTCCTGTGGCTCAGAGTGAAGTGAAAGTCACTCAGTCGTGTCTTTGTGACCCCATGGACTGTAGCCCACCAGGTTTCTCTGTCCATGGAATTCTTAAGGCAAGAATACTAGAATGGGTTGCCATTTCTAGTAAAATAATGTGTATTACATATACACCTACGGAAGGGTAGAGCTGGGATTCAGATCCCAGGTGTATCTGACTCAGAAATTCATGTTCTTTCCATTACATCACACTGCCTCAATTATATTCAGTCAAAAACTTCTAGATTCTGAAGAAGGAAATGGCAACACACTCCAGTATGCTTGCCCGGTAAATCCCATGGACAGAGGAGCCTGGCGGGCTACAGTCCATGGGGTTGCATGGAGTCAGACACAACTTAGCGACTAAACCGCCTTGCAATATATAGTAAAAGTACTGGTTTTAAAAAAAAGAATTTACTAGTTTCTGAAATATTTACTTTTCTAATAGGGATATATTGGGAAGTTAATTCTAAGCTTGCCATTTAAATGATTACCCAGGGGTGGATCCAGGGCCCCTGAAGCTTATACACTTCAGTACTCTCTTTATGAAAAGAACTTAAAATTAGTTTCCAAGTCTTGGAAGAAGCTTTTGCAAGTTTAAACCTCACTAGATTCAAAGTGCGTGTACCTCTCGCATACAAGTTACAAGAACTTTGACTCAATGGAATCTATGTTGTTCAGTAAAATTTGACTACATATATTGCTTAAGGGGTTCCTAGTGTGTATTGACTTTAATAAAGGAGTCAAAATCATTGCCTATAAGAAAGATACATTCAGTTCAGTTCAGTTCAGTCGCTCAGTTGTGTCCGACTCTCCGCGACCCCATGAATTACAGCACGCCAGGCCTCCCTGTCCATCACCAACTCCCGGAGTACACTCAAACTCATGTCCACAGAGTCGGTGATGCCATCCAGCCATCTCATTCTCCGTCGTCCCCTTCTCCTCCCGCCCCCAACCTTTCCCAGCATCAGAGTCTTTTCCAGTGAGTCAACTCGTCGCATGAGGTGGCCAAAGTATTGCAGTTTCAGCCTCAGCATCAGTCCTTCCAATGAACACCCAGGATTGATCTCCTTTAGAATGGACTGGTTGGATCTCCTTGCAGTATAAGGGACTCTCAAGAGTCTTCTCCAACACCACAGTTCAAAAGCATCGATTCTTCGGCGATCAGCTTTCTTCACAGTCCAACTCTCACATCCATACATGACCACGGGAAAAACCATTGCCTTGACTAGACAGACCTTGGTTGGCAAAGTAATGTCTCTGCTTTTTAATATACTATCAAGGTTGGTCATAACTTTCCTTCCAAGGAGCAAGCGTCTTTTAATTTCAAGGCTGCAATCAGCATCTGCAGTGATTTTGGAGCCCAAAAAAATAAAGTCTGACACTGTTTCCACTGTTTTTCCATCTATTTCCCATGAAGTGATGGGACCAGATGCCATGATCTTGGTTTTCTGAATGTTGAGCTTCAAGCCAACCTTTTCACTCTCCTCTTTCACTTTCATCAAGAGGCTTTTGAGTTCCTCTTCACTTTCTGCCATAAGGGTAGTGTCATCTGCATATCTGAGTTTATTGATATTTCTCCCAGCAATCTTGATTCCAGCTTGTGCTTCTTCCAGCCCAGCGTTCCTCATGATGTACTCTGCATATAAGTTAAATAAGCAAGGTGACAATATACAGCCTTGACATACACCTTTTCCTATTTGGAACCAGTCTGTTGTTCCATGTCCAGTTCTAACTGTTGCTTCCTGACCTGAGAAAGGCAATGCCAAAGAATGCTCAAACTACCGCACAATTGCACTCATCTCACACGCTAGTAAAGTCATGCTCAAAATTCTCCAAGCCAGGCTTCAGCAGTATGTAAACCATGAACTCCCAGATGTTCAAGCAGGTTTTAGAAAAGGCAGAGGAACCAGAGATCAAATTGCCAACATCCGCTGGATCATGGAGAAAGCAAGAGAGTTTCAGAAAAACATCTATTTCTGCTTCATTGACTATGCCAAAGCCTTTGACTGTGTCGATCACAATAAACTGTGGAACATTCTGAAAAAGATACATTAGTTGATGTATTTCTAAGTTAACACTTTGCTTTTTAAGTTGAAGATTCATAGTACATATTTTTAAACTTTTTTCAGTTATTAGAAATTTATCTTGTTAAACATTTTTAAAAAGTGATTCCTTGAAGTTAATGTGTTTAAATACCTTTATATATAATTTTTTTTGTGTCTCAGAATATACTACAGTTCAGTTCAGTTCAGTCGCTCAGTCGTAGTAGTAGGTTAAACAGTGTATGAATTTTGGAGTACAGGGATCGGATACTTTAAAATAGTTTCCTTTTCTTCATGCTGTATGCAAATGAGATATGAAAGAAGTGTATTATTTTGATGAGCGTTGTTCAGTTGCTAAGTCATGTTCAGCTCTTTGTAGAGGACATGGCTTCCCTGTCCTTCGCAGTTTCTGAGTTTGCTCAAACTCATATCCATTGTGTGGGTGATGCCATCCAACCATCTCATCCTCTGTTGCTTCTTCTCCTTCCCTCAGTCTTTTCCAGAATCAAGGTCTTTTCCAATGAGTTGGCTGTTCATATCCAGTGGCCAGAATATTGGAGCTTCAGCCTTCCAATGACTATTCAGGACTGATTTCCTTTAGGATTGACAGCTTTAGGAGACTCTCAAGAGTTCTCTTCAGCACCACCATTTGAAAACATCAATTCTTGGACTCTCAATCTCCTTTATGGTCCAACTCTCACATCCATACATGACTGTTGGAGCTTTGACTTGATGAATCTTTGTCAGCAAAGAGATGTCTGCTTTTTTTAGTATGTGTCGTTTGTCATAGCTTTTCTTTCCAGAAGCAAGCGTCTTTTAATTTTATGGCTGCGGTCACGGTCTGTGGTGGTTTTGGAGCCCAGGAAAATGAAATCTGTCATTGTTTCCACTTTTTCCCCATCTGTTTGCCATGAAGTGATGGGTCCGGATGCCATGATCTTAGTTTTTTGAATGTTAAGTTTTAAGCCAGCCTTTTCACTCTTTCACCCTCATCAAGAGACTCTAGTTCCTCTTCGCTTTCTGCTGTTAGAATGGTATTATCTACATATCTGAGGTTGTTGAGATTTCTCCCAGCAATCTTGATTCCAGTTTGGGATTCATCCAGTCCAGCATTTCACATGGTGTACTCTGCAGATAAATAAGCAATGTGGCGGTATACAGCCTTGATGTACTCCTTTTCCAATTTTGAACTAGTCCATTGTTCCATGTCCGGATCTAATTGTTGGTTCTTGACCAGGTTTCTCAGGCGGCAGGTTAGGTGGTCTGATAATTCCCATCTCTTGAAGAATTTTTCAGTTTGTTGTGATCCGCACCGTGAAAGTCTTTAGTATAGTCAATGAAGCAGAAGTAAATGTTTTTCTCCAGTTACCTTGCTTTTTCTATGAGCCAACAAATGTTGGCAATTTGATCTCTGGATCCTCTGGCTTTTCTAAATCCATCTTGAACATCTGTAAGTCCTCGGTTCATGTACTGTTGAAGCCTAGCTTGAAGGATTTTGAGCATTACCTTGCTATCATGTGAAATGAGAGTTTGAACATTTTTTGGAATTGCCTTTCTTTGGGATTGGAATGAAAACTGACCTCTGGCCATTGCTGAGTTTTCCGTATTTGCTGGCATATTGAGTGCAGCAGCACTTTAACAGCATCATCTTTTAGGATTTGAAATAGCTCAACTGGAATTCCATCACTTCCACTAGCTTTGTTTGTAGTAATGCTTCCTAAGAGGCATTTGACTTCACGTTCCAAAATGTCTGGCTCTGGTGAGTGAGTGCACCATTGTGGTTATCTGGTTCCTTAAGACCTTTTTTTGTACGGTTCTTCTGTGTATTCTTGCCACCTCTTGGAAGCAGATCTCTTCTGCCTCTGTTCCTTGCTGTTTCTGTCCTTTATTGTGCCCACCTTTGTATGAAATATTCCCTTGATATCTCCAGTTTTCTTGAAAAGATCTCTAGTCTAATAATTTATTTGCTCCTATTTGTTTTCATATTTTAATTGTTAAAAACTAAAAAGACTTCAGAGAGAATCTGTTCTAAATCTTACGTAATAGATGGGGAAGCGGAGAACTGGAGAGGGTGATTTACCCAGAGGATACTCATGTCTTGAATTTACTGAAGAACCATGACTTAAAAGCCTGGTTTCTGGTTAAAAACTTTTCTCTAGGCCAAACTGAAAAAAACAGCATATAGTCTTGATGATTCGGTGTTAATATTAGCCTATTAATTATTAATTGATTTTGTAATATCAGACACTCGGGTGATTTGAGTTAACATGGCTTAACAGAAGGATCTTTAGCTCAGGACACATGGATTCCTTCATTGCTTTAACTAACTGAATAATTTTGGATAAACTACCTAGCTTCAGTTTCTTCATTTGTAAAATTAATAAGAGATTTTAAATTGGGGTTTCCTTAGGCTTATTTCTGTTCTTAAAATTTCAGTCTAGAAACTGAATGCTGGTGTGTTCTCCTGCATCCTAGAACATTCTGTGATGTTGCCAATGTCACCTGTCTTTTCAGCTTTAGAATTTCTTTAGAATAAGAATGGTATGTTTCAGTGATGATGATTTTTTAAATGCTAATATGAAGGAGTGGAAAAGTTGATTATGTTCTTCCATACTTCTTTTTGTGTAAGTTGGTAGTTTTAGAGAAATTTTGAGATGTGTTGTCAGATTTTTGTAATAATTTTATGAGCTAGGGCTTTTGCTACATTATCACATTTGGTTTATAGTTAAGAGTCATTCAAAGACAAAGCTAAGTAACTGTGGCAGCTTATACTGTTTTACTTTTTTTTTTTCCTCTTTGGATTGTGTGTAGCTTATTCTGGTGTAAACTAATTTGTTATTTTCTAACAGTTCATACACCTGTACGCATTATTTCCCAACCCAGGGATCAAACCCAGGTCTCCCACATTACAGGTGGGTTCTTTACCAGCTGAGCCACAAAGGAAGCCCACACATTATCACAGTTTTAGAAAAACTGGGTTTATCTACTAAAAAAAAGAGGAACTTTAGAGATGAACTACAGAGAACAAAGGATTGCCGTTTTTTAATTAAAATTCATAGTTTTAGATTGTAGGATAGAAATATGAAACTCAGACATGTATTTCAGTTCAGTTCAGTCGCTCAGTCGTGTCCGACTCTCCGCGACCCCATGAATCACAGCACGCCAGGCCTCCCTGTCCATCACCAACTCCCGGAGTTCACTCAAACTTATATCCACAGAGTCGGTGATGCCATCCAGCCATCTCATTCTCTGTCGTCCCCTTCTCCTCCCGCCCCCAACCTTTCCCAGCATCAGAGTCTTTTCCAGTGAGTCAACTCGTCGCATGAGGTGGCCAAAGTATTGCAGTTTCAGCTTTAGCATCAGTCCTTCCAGTGAACACCCAGGGTTGATCTCCTTTAGAATAGACTGGTTGGATCTCCTTGTGGTACAAGGGACTCTCAAGAGTCTTCTCCAACACCACAGTTCATGTATTTAGACATGAAGTATTTATGTCTGAAGCATTGCTACTACTACTTTGAGATTCCATCCAAAATATGATTCTTGCTTTTCTATTATTTTTGTTTTCCAGATGTTTAAAGAGCTAGTTTATACTCTTGACCTTTTATTATTAATGTTTTGGATTTAATGGTATATTAAGAAAATAGGAAGTGTTTTTATTTTAAATTGTTGATCTTATAGGTGTAATTAATTTTCTCAACAAGGAGAGTCTTTGAAGAGTTCTGGTGAATATAGGCTGCAGTCCATGGGGTCGCTAAGAATCGGGCACGACTGAGCGACTTAACTTTCAATTTTCACTTTCATGCATTGGAGAAGGAAATGGCAACCCACGCCAGTATTCTTGCCTGGAGAATCCCAGGGACAGAGGAGCCTGGTGGGATGCCATCTATGGGGTCACACAGAGTCGGACATGACTGAAGCGACTTAGCCGCAGTGAATATAAATATTGTATTCTCTGGATAAAAGATGTTTCAGGATGTCAAGTAGCATGTCTTTATCAGAGAAGTAACATCAATAGGATAGTGACAGACTTCTTGACTGAATGAGAATATGTAACAATTGCATCTTGTTATTATCAGTTATTATATATTACTTGTGGTCATTATCAGACTATGAAATGTTAGATATACGTTTTTTCACATAAAATTCAGTCAGAGATACCAGTTGAAAGAATATTGTTCATACTCGTTGTCAGTTGTGATTTAACTGAACTTTACAGGCTAATCTGAAAACTTAACCTATGTCTTTGAAAGAAATTATTTCAAAATTTTAAATTGATTTTTGAACAGCCTACTCATGTTGAGAACTGAAATGCGGATTTTAATAATTGAACCTTCTGTTGATGATTTAACTTTCTCATTATAAATGTTACTGTTCTGTAATTTAGTGATGTTAGATGCCAGTTGAGTGTAGATCAGACTTAATTTGTAATTTCATAGTATTGTTCCAGGCTACTGTGCTTTTATAATTGATAATCTTTCTTTCCTTCCTTGACATCAGTCATTACTTGTGGCTGCACAGTTCCAGCACAGAAGGCTTGTGTGTTTCTTCTTTGTAGGAAAGAGAGAAATTTATTGAGCAAGGGTTACATGTCAGATGCTTTCACAAACTTTCTTAATTGCTACACGATATACCATCTTCTCCCATTTCTCTTGTTAAAAGCAGATGAGGAAAGTGAAGTTGGAAGGTTTAAATAACTTGCCCAAAGTCTGAGTGCCTCAAAGCTTGGATCTTTGATTATCTTTTTGGTGGTTGAGGATACTTAAAGATGAAGTGATGAGCAAATGGGATTATTGTAGACATCATAAGTCGTTGGGTAGCTATGGGTCATCAAGTAAGATTCATCATTATTACTAACTCTTAATGGGACTGCCTTCAGATTATCTAGGCATCATGACACATATTAAAAAGGAAACGGTAAAATAAGAGAACAGACTTGATATTACTTAGAGATGCTTATAATCTGGGAGGGAGTGTCCTTACAAAATTTATGGTTTTAGCTGTATTTGTCTAGAATATTGCCATTCCTCAGATATTTGTACTAAAGCAACTTTTTTTTGGAAGCTGAAGCTCAAAATTAAGATCAAGCATTTTTCCTTGTTTATTTTTTTCTAGCTGTGCCATTCTGAATGGCTTGGAATTTCAAATTCTCACCCTTTTCCCCCACCCACCCTGTTCTAAATTTCTTGTTGAAAATTATTCACAGGGGACTAAAGACTTCTTGTCCTCTGTGTGTAGTGAATGTGAAGAATACAGTTTTCTTCATTTTAGTTTTAATTGGCTCATGCTGCAGTTCTCCAGCTCTCAGTAATTACAGAACCTTCAAGATGTGTAAGTATATAACAGAGTGACATCTTTTTAAATGTAGCATTTTGAAGGTTATGTTTTTATATCTTTTAATGTAGACGAAAAGGCAGAGATGTTTGTGAAAGAAAAGAGATTGTTAGTGTTATTTTTCTTATTTATACTTACTAGCAGGGACATTATAATCCTGGATTGGGTACAGGTAAGAGGGTGAAGTTCATTATTTTTTTTCTTTTTTATTACTCTTTGAAGGTTACTTAAAAAAAAAATTTATTTATTTATGGCCACACGGCATGTGAAATCTTAGTTCCCCAACCAGGGATCGAAGCCATGCCCTGTGCTTTGGGAGTGCGAGTTTTAACCACTGGACAATCAGGGAAGTCCCTTTTTTCTTTTTCTTTTTTTAATATTTTATTTTATTTGTTTGAAGGTCATTTTTAAAAAATAGTGTTAATTTGGTTTCTAAGAGTCTTAACCACTGGACAATCAGGGAAGTCCCTTTTTTCTTTTTTTTAATATTTTATTTGTTGAAGGTCATTTTTAAAAAATAGTGTTAATTTGGTTTCTAAGAGGTCTCACTAAACCTTTCTTTTCTCGCTAAATGAATTTATTTTGCTGAACATTTTGTAACTTGAACTTGTTGGGGAAGCATGCAGTGTGTTCCTAAAATTGTGTGTGCTTAGTTGTGTCCAACTCTGTGACCCCATGCATGGACTGTAGCGTGTCAGGCTACTCTGTTCATGGCGTTCTTCAGGCAAGAATACTGGGTTGCCATTTCCTACTCCAGGGGATCTTCCCGACATAGGGATCGAACCTGTGTCTCTTTCATTGGCAGGCAGGTTCTCTACCACTGAGTCACCTGGGAAGCTCCATATACCTAAAATTAGCAAACATTAAATGTGTATATAGATGTGTGTGTGTGCGCATTTTATTGTTTTGCTGAAGCAATGTTAGCACATTCCTTCCTGAATGTATTTGCAGTTATTGCAACCTGAGTAAGTGGGTTTCTCCAATGGGATTAGAATTCTACTCAAATAATTTGGAAGATTAAAGTGTTAGGGCTTTTAAATGACTGGTGTTTTTTAATGGTTAATGTTGATGACTTCAGAGTTTAACATTTAGTTCTTTTAACTTTCACTGACAGTTAAAAGTTGTGTTCTCTATCAGAGCTGGGTGAGACATTCGTGCATCGGTTCGTCACTAGTGTGGTTATCTAGCCACTGCTGTTGACATGTTCACTGATGCCAAGACCAAAGCATGTAGGAGCCTACACTTGAAGCGTATTTCCTTGGGTGTATTGTTTTTGGACTTACTTGATTTAGGGGAAGATTGTAGTTGTGGACTCCTCCTGAAGAGCTTTTTTATGCACTGCTTTTCTCCTCAGTTCAGTTCAGTCGCTCAGTCGTGTCCGACTCTCTGCGACCCCATGAATCACAGCACGCCAGGCCTCCCTGTCCATCACCAACTTCCGGAGTTCACCCAAACTCACGTCCATCGAGTCAGTGATGCCATCCAGCCATCTCATTCTCTGTCGTCCCCTTCTTCTCCTGCCCCCAATCCCTCCCAGCATCAGAGTCTTTTCCAGTGAGTTAACTCATCGCCTGAGGTGGCCAAAGTATTGGAGTTTCAGCCTTAACATCAGTCCTTCCAATGAACACCCAGGACTGATCTCCTTTAGAATGGACTGGTTGGATCTCCTTGCAGTCCAAGGGACTCTCAAGAGTCTTCTTCAGCACCACAGTTCAGAAGCATCAATTCTTCGGCGATCAGCCTTCTTCACAGTTCAACTCTCACATCCATACATGACCATGGGAAAAACCATAGCCTTGACTAGACGGACCTTTGTTGGCAAAGTCATGTCTCTGCTTTTTAATATACTATCTAGGTTGGTCATAATTTTCCTTCCAAGGAGTAAGTGTCTTTTAATTTCATGGCGCAATCAGCATCCACAGTGATTTTGGAGCCCCCCAAAATAAAGTCTGACACTGTTTCCACTGTTTCCCCATCTATTTGCCTTGAAGTGATGGGACCAGATGCCATGATCTTTGTTTTCTGAATGTTGAGCTTCAAGCCAACCTTTTCACTCTCCTCTTTCACTTTCATCAAGAGGGTTTTTAGTTCCTCTTCACTTTCTGCCATAAGGGTGGTGTCATCTGCATATCTGAGGTTATTGATATTTCTCCCGGCAATCTTGATTCCAGCCTGTGCTTCTTCCAGCCCAGCGTTCCTCATGATTACAGTAATCGAAGCCTATGCCCCAACCAGTAGTGCAGAAGAAGCCGAAGTTGAAAGGTTCTATGAAGACCTCCAAGACCTTTTAGAACTAACACCCAAAATAGATGTCCTTTTCATTATAGGGGACTGGAATGCAAAAGTAGGAAGTCAAGAAACACCTGGAGTAACAGGCAAATTTGGCCTTGGAGCACGGAATGAAGCAGGGCAAAGGCTAATAGTTTTGCCAAGAGAATGCACTGGTCATAGCAAACACCCTCTTCCAGCAACACAAGAGAAGACTCTACACATGGACATCACCAGATGGTCAACACCGAAATCAGATTGATTATATTCTTTGCAGCCAAAGATGGAGAAGCTGTATACAGTTAGCAAAAACAAGACCAGGAGCTGACTGTGGCTCAGATCATGAAGTCCTTATTGCCAAATTCAGACTTAAATTGAAGAAAGTAGGGAAAACCACTAGACGATTCAGGTATGACCTAAGTCAAATCCCTTATGATTATACAGTGGAAGTGAGAAATAGATTTAAGGGACTAGATCTGATAGAGTGCCTGATGAACTCTGGACGGAGGTTCATGACATTGTACAGGAGACGGGAACCAAGACCATCCCCATGGAAAAGAAATTTTTCTCCTAGTTAACATTAATTAATAAAATTAATGATTAAACATCCTTCTGAGGCATTTAGTAAGTGAATGGGAAAATCTGAAAATACTTGATATATGAAATTTGAGAATCCCTTGCTTGTACATTATTTGAAAAAGATAGTTGATTATTTTAAAATTGCACTATTACATAAGCACATTAAAATATTTCTCTGTTTCATTGTGGTTAGTAAACTCAAATGTTTGTGTTTTTAAAATTGCATTGGTATAACAGGTAAAACAGCATTCCCCAGACATATGTTTATGGCCTTCTAAGTGACACTGAAGAAAAACGTACAGTCCCTTAAGTATCTCCTCGTCTAATGGAGGAAAAAGATTCATACATGGATAATCATGGAGTAGTGTCTGAGTGTAGTGATAGATATAACCTGAGTGTTGTGAAAAAGTTGAGAAAGAGTTGTTATCTTTGCTTGAGGATTTCAGGGAGGGATTTTTGGAGGATGTGACACTTGAACTGTGTTCAGAAGCTATGTAAGTATCATACAAGAGGCAAAAGAGGGGAATATGCAGAAGACATGAGAGTGGTGTGTGGAAGGGAGGTAGGTAGGTCGCAGTGAGTGACAGATGAAGTTACAGAAGTAGGCATAGACTGGATCGTCAAGTGTTGAGTTGGCTTTTTTTTAAAAGGGCCACTGCCTTCCGCGACCCATGCTAATAGGAGCTGGGTTTTGAACAGGGCCATGATGCTCATGTGTTTTGTTTTAAAGGGTGGATTTTGAGGAAAATAGATTCTAAAAGGTTATTAGAGTTCAGTTCATGATGCCTGGAAGACTGTTGCAGTGATCTAGAAGAAAGTTTTAGTGCAGCAGTATTCAGGATGAAAGATTGGAGGCATGTTTGAGAAATCTCTTGAGCCTGATGTTGATAGCCCTTGATGATTGGATGAGAGAGAGGAAAGAAGAAAAGTTAAGGCTTATGCTTCCAGCTTGTATAACTAGGTGGTTTGTGTTGGCCACTACTGAGCTGGAGAATATAGAAAGACGATCTGAGTGGGTTTGAAGAGTGAGTTTACCGGAAAGTTTGGACGTGATAAATTTGTGTCTGGAGGATTTTGTTGGGCATGTCCAGCAGGTAGTTGAATACCATAGTTTAGACTTTGGGGTTACTGCTGGGCTGGCAGTATAGATCTGGGAGTAATTAACACGTAAGCCACTAATTTATCTTCTTTGAGATACGGACCAAACTTCTTCAGAAATCTGGTAAGAGCTACTGACCCACCATCCAGAAAAGAAGTGCACACACAAAATTTTGCAAAATTCTCTATGCAGTTTCACGGGACTCCAGAATCCCTTGCCTGTCTAAAACTTTGTACATTTTAGAATCCCGGAAGTGTTCGTAGTAGTAGTAACCATTATAATGAATGGAAATGCATGTGGACCCAGTGTAGAAGAAGAACCAAGGACAGAGCTCTCGGGATTAAAATCTTGTAAATGACACTGGAAGAATAGTTGATATGAAGTAAGGTGATACTGTTTTTGAAAGAAGGCTACATTTTATTGACTTGCATTTAGCATAGTTGTGCTCTTGTTCAGTCCCTTAAGTTGTGTCTGACTTTTTTGCTACCTCATGGACTATAGCCCACTGGAAAGAGTGGCAGACTTTTACCTTCTTGAGCTTCAGAATCACAGTTGTGTTTTTAAGGTACTTTTGTTTTAGCTGTTTATTTGCTAAGCTTGAAAAACTATGTTTTTTCCCTGACATTTGATTTCCATAGATGAGAGTTCAACAGATCCTGTTGCTGATGGTCAGCATGTTAGCTGGATTATACAGAGGTCCCTCAGTATCCTTGGGGGACTGGTTATAGGACCCCTGCAGATACCAGGATCTGCAGGTGCTCAGTGAAGTGAAAGCCACTCAATCGTGTCTGACTCTTTTCAACCCCATGGATTATACTGTACAGTCCATTGAATTCTCCAGGCTGAAATAGTTGAGTGGGTAGCCTTTCCTTTCTCCAGGGAATCTTCCCAACCCAGGGATTGAACCCAGGTCTCCTGCATTGCAGGTGGATTCTTTACCAGCTGAACCACCAGGGAAGCCCAAGAATACTGGGATGGGTAGCCTATCCCTTCTGCAGCGGATCTTCCTGACCCAGGGATCAAACTGTGGTCTCCTGCATTGCAGGCAGATTCTTTACCAACTGAGCTATCAGGGAAGCCCTTGAGGGTGCTCTAGTCCCTTTTATAAGATGCCGAAGTACAGTCTGCTCTGTATCTGTGAGTTCCATGGATATGGAGGGCTGGCTATACTGTGCCCTGGCCTGGCAGAATTTACCAACATTTGCATTTAATCCTCCTGATAGTCTTTTGAGATGTTGTTATTAAAAAGTGAGGAAATAAAGGTTTGTTGTTATTTAGTCAGTCAGTCATATTCAACTCTTCTGCTGCCCCGTGTACTGTAGCCCATCAGGCTCCTCTGTCTAAAGGATTCTGTAATACTGGATTGCCATTTCTTCCTCCAGGGAATCTTCCCAACCCAGGGATCGAACCCACATGTCCTGCATTGGCAGGCAGATTCCTTACCAGTGAGCCACTGGGGAAAGCTCTTAATAAAGATTTAGAGGAGTTAATAATTTTGCCCAAGGTTGCGTGGCTTATGCATTTAGCAAAGCCATGACAAATCTAGGCATCAGTTCAGTTCAGTCACTCAGTCGTGTCCGACGAATCTTTGCGACCCCATGAACCTCAGCACGCCAGGCTTCCCTGTCCATCACCAACTCCTGGAGTTCACCCAAACCTATCTCCATTGAGTCGGTGATGCCATCCAACCATCTCATCCTCTGTCGTCCCCTTCTCCTCCTGTCCTCAATCTTTCCCAGCATCAGGGTCTTTTCAAATGAGTCAGCTCTTTGCATCAGATGGCCAAAGTATTGGAGTTTCAGCTTCAACATCAGTGCTTCCAGTGAACACCAGGATTGATCTCCTTTAGGGTGGACTGGTTGGATCTCCTTGCAGTCCAAGGGACTCTCAAGAGTCTTCTCCAACACCACAGTTCAGAAGCATCAATTTTTTGGTGATCAGCTTTCTTTATAGTCCGACTCACATCCACATGTGACCACTGGAAAAACCATAGCTTTGACTAGATGGACCTTTGTTGACAAAGTAATGTCTCTGCTTTTTAATGTGCTGTCTAGGTTGGTCATAACTTTCCTTCCAAGGAGTAAGCGTCTTTTAATTTCATGGCTGCAATCACCATCTTCATTGATTTTGGAGCCCAGAAAGATAAAGTCAGCCACTGTTTCCACTGCATGGTGGGCAGCAAAATCTGTGTTATTTACTATTAATAATATACTGTACTGTGTTTACCAAGATTGTCAGTGATTACTGATAATACTGCTTTACCCAGTTAGCACAGAGGGATGGGAGGTGAGTCCAGTGGTTTGGACTAGATTTGAAAATACGGATTCTGATTCCAGCTCTGTGATTTTTGGGTAAGTCATTTAGCTTCTCTGGGTCTATTTTCATCTTTGAGCGTTTTCATGCTTCAGCAATTGTGAGAAGAAACATTTTGTCCTGTGTCTTCACCTCTACCTGTAATGCACAAATACTGAGGAAAATATACATAGCATCTTGGATTTTAAAATAATTTATATATGTGAGAAATGATTCTTTATTATAATTAAGAGTATTTGTACAATAATTGAAACTTACTAGTTTATATTTTAGTTTATCTTTGTAACTTCTATATTTTATATTAAAAGTATATTAAAAATGCTTTACTTACTAATAGAAAATTTAGTAATTCATGCTGAGTAGAGACCCTCCTGCAGGTTTTTTTTTAGCTTCCATGGGATCTTCGTTACAGAGCCTGAAAAGATCATTTAAGGTTTTGCTGAGCTTTTATTTAGCAGTATAATTATCTCTGGCATTTTTGGTCCACAGTAACTGCTCTTTATTTGAAAGTGTTTTGAACATTCTTCTTTATATGTTGAGTATTAAACCTCAGGAATGGTGTCTTAGTCTGCTTTATTGTAACCTCTATATATACCGTCAGCAAACTGTTAAGAAAACCACGTTGCACGTGTATGGACTGTTTGAGGCCATCATTATCACATTGTCTTGTGGCCTTTATTTGTGCGAAGTTGTAAAAAGCCACATCTTATTTATATTTTACATGGATGGCATCCTCTGTATAAGGGTATCTGATAAAATAGGTTGTAGTTTAGATTTAACAGTAAAGTCTCTTAAGGCTGTTTCAGAGAAGTCTATGATAGACCTGGATTTGAATAAGGTTTGAGAAACAAGAAAGTTGTTGTTTTCTAAAGAGCTCATTTTTAAGCTCTCAAGAAAAGATTAGAATAAGACTTAGTTTGAGTCATCTGCCTAAGAATCCTCTTGACTGGGAGTTGAACTTGTTTGACTGAGAAAACTGTTTTACCTACCTACTCCTTCCTCTTTTCATATTCATACCCTTTGGACAGGACTTGAAGAGGATTCTTTTTCTTTTTTTTTTTTATGTCTTTTAAAAAATCTTTATTGAGATAAGCTGTACATATTAAATGTGTGCAACTTGATGAGCTTGGAGGTAAGTTTTCATTTGTGAAGAGATCGCAATATATGCAATAAATATATCCATCACCTCTTAAATTTTCTTCCAGCTCTCTTTGGAGAGGATTTTATTAGTTCAGTATCTTATCCATTTCAAGTCAGAAGTAGACATGAGTCAGATGAGTAATTGATGTAGTGTTTCCTTGGTTGTGAACAGAGAACTTGTAGGTTTTATGTGGCATGAAAAGGGCTGCTTAGTCAGAGATAAGTAGAAAATTTATCAACAAGTGCTTGTTAAATGTCAGGTATTATTTTATACTGAGTTTATTCAGTAGTGAGGAAAATCCCTGCTTTCCTGGAACTGATATTTGACTGGGAAGAGAGAGACCAGGAAAAGAGATAATGTGAGGTTGGAATTTGATGGTCACTAGTAGGAGGGAGGGGCCTCCCTGATGGCTCAATGGTAAAGAATCTGCCTGCCAATCAATGCAGGAGACACAGGTTCCATCCCTGGGTCAGGAAGGATCCCCTGGAGGAGGAAATGGCAACCCACTCCAGTATTCTTGCCTGGGAAGTCCCATGACAGAGGAGCATGATGGACTGCAGTCCACGGGGTTGCATGTTGTTGTGGGAGACAACAACAGAAAGTAGGAGGCGGCTGCTGCTTTAAATAGAGTAGATAGTTAAAACTTCCTTTTAAGGTGACTTCATTAAAGGTTGAGCAGTGTTTGTGTTTGATAAGGGGATGAGCCACACAGATATCTGAGGGAAGACCATTTCCAGACAGAATAGCAAAAACCACCTTGAACTTGTTTATCATGTTCCAAGGAATAACAAGGAGGCTGGTAGGGTTGGAACAGAGAGAGCAAGGAGGAAGGATTGATGAAGTCACAGAGATTAATGAATGAAGTCACAGAGATCAGGTTGAATAAGAATTTGTAGGATAGTGTTTAGGACTCTGACTTTAAGAGAAGTCACCCACCAAGGGTAGTGAGCAACCAAGTGACATGATTTGGCTTGTTTTCAGAAGGGTCACTCTGATGGATTTATGATAGTGGGCCAAGAGCAGAAACAGACCAATTAGGAGACTATTGTAATCTGAGAGATAAGGGTGGTTTGGACTAGGCTAGTAACAGGGGAAGAAGTGAGGACTTAATTTTGGGTGCATTCGGAAGATCAGTTCAGTTGCTCAGTTGTGTCCGACTCTTTGTGATACCACACACTGCAGCATGCCAGGCCTCCCTGTCCATCATCAACTTGCAGAGCTTGCTCAAACTCATGTCCATGAAGTTGGTAATGCCATCCGACCATCTCATCCTCTTTCATCCCCTTCTCCTCCTGCCTTCAGTTTTTCCCAGCATCAGGGTCTTTTCCAATGAGGCATTTTTTCGCATCAGGTGGCCAAAGCATTGGAGCTTCAGCATCATTCCTTCCAATGATTATTCAGGACTGATTTCCTTTAGAATGGACTATTTGATCTCCTTGGCAGTTCAAGGGACTGTTAAGAGTTTTCTCCAGCACCACAGTTCAAAAGGATCAATTCTTCGGCACTCAGCTTTCTTTATGGTCCAACTCTCACATCCATATATGACTACTGGAAAAACCATAGCTTTGACTAGATGGACCTTTGTTGGCAAAGTAATGTCTCTGCTTTTTAATATGCTGTCTAGATTTGTCATAGCTTTTCTTCCAAGGAGCAAGTGTCTTTTAATTTCATGGCTGCAGTCACCATCTGCAGTAATTTTGGAACCCAAGAAAATAAAGTCTGTTACTGTTTCCCCATCTATTTGCCACAAAGTGATGGGACCAGATGCCATGGTCTTAGTTTTTTGAATGTTGAGTTTTAAGCCAACTTTTTCATTCTCCTCTTTCACTTTCATCAAGAAACTCTTTAGTTCCTCTTCACTTTCTGCCATAAGGCGGTGTCATTTGCATATCTGAGATTATTGATACTTCTCCGGCAATCTTGATTCCAGCTTGAGCTTCATCCAGCTGGCATTTTGCGTGATGTACCCTGCATAAAGGTTGAAAAAACAGGAAACAGGGTGACAGTATACGGACTTGACATACCCCTTTTCCAGTTTGGAACCAGTCAGTTGTTCATATCTGGTTCTTCTCGTTGCTTCTTGACTTGGATACAGGTTTTTCAGGCGGCAGATTAGGTGGTCTGGTATTCCCATCTCTTTCAGAATTTTCCACAGTTCATTGTGATCCACACAGTCAAAGACTTTGGTGTAGTTATTAAACCAGAAGTAGATGTTTTTCTAGAACTTTCTTGCTTTTACGATGATATAACGGATATTGGCAACTTGATCTCTGGTTCCTCTGCCTTTTCTGAATCCAGCCTGAACATCTGGAAGGTCTTGGTTTACGTACTGTTCAAGTCTCTCGGAGAATTTTGAGTATTACTTTGCTAGCGTGTGAGATAAGTGCAATTGTGCGGTAGTTTGAACATTATTTGGCATTGCCTTTCTTTGGGATTGGAATGAAAACTGACCTTTTCCAGTCCTGTGGCCACTGCTGTGAAGTCACTCAGTCATGTCTGACTCTTTGGGACTCCATGGACTGTAGCCCACCAGACTCCTCCATCCATGGAATTTTCTTGGCAAGAGTACTGGAGTGGGTTGCCATTTCCTTCTCCAGGGGATCTTCCTGACCCAGGGATGGAACCCAGGTCTCCTGCATTGCAGGTAGATGCTTTACCATGTCTGAGCCACAAGGGACACTGCTGAGTTTTCAAAATTTGCTGGCATATTGAGTGCAGCATTTTCACAGCATCACCTTTTAGGATTTGAAAGAGCTCAACTGGAATTCCATCACCTCCACCAGCTTTGTTTGTAGCGATGCCTCCTAAGGCCCACTTGCTTGGCACTTCAGGATGTCTGGCTCTAGGTGAGTGATCACACCATCGTGGTTATCTGGGCCATGAAAATCTTTTTTGTATAGTTCTTCTGTGTATTCTTGCCATCTCTTCTTAATATCTTCTACTTCTGTTAGGTCCATACTGTTTCTGTCCTTTATTGAGCCCATCTTTGCATGAAATGTTTTCTTGGTATCTGAATTTTCTTGAAGAGATCTCTACTCTTTCCCATTCTGTTGTTTTTCTCCATTTCTTTACATTGATCACTGAGGAAGGCTTTCTTCTCTCTCCTTGCTGTTTTTTCAAACTCTGCATTTAGATAGGTATATATATCTTTCCTTTTCTCCTTGCCTTTTGCTTCTTGTCTTGGCTATTTGTAAGGCCTCCTCAGACAACCATTTTGCCTTTCTTTTTCTTGGGGGTAGTCTTGATCACTGCTTCCTTCCTATACAGTGTCATGAACCTCCATCCATAGTTCTTCAGGCACTCTTATTAGATTTAATCCCTTGAATTCATTTGTCACTTCCACTGTATAATCGTAAGGGATTTGATTTAGGTCATACCTGAATGGTTTTGTGGTTTTTTCCCTACTTTCTTCAATTTAAGTCTGAATCTGGCAATAAGGAGTTCATGATGTGAGCCACAGTCAGCTACCGATCTTATTTTTGCTGACTGTATAAAGCTTCTCCATCTTTGGCTACAAAGAATATAATCAGTCTCATTTTGTCTTGATCATCTTGTGATGTCCATGTGTAGGGTCATCGCTTGTGTTGTTAGAAGAGGGTGTTTGCTATGACCAGTACATTCTGGTAAAACTCCGTTAGCCTTTGCCCTGCTTTATTTTTTACTCTTGAGGCCAAACTTGCCTGTTACTCCATGTAACTCTTGACTTCTTACTTTTGCATTCCAGTCCCCTATGATGAAGAGAACATCTTTTGATGTTAGTTCTAGAAGGTCTTGTAGGTCTTCATAGAACCTTTCAACTTCAGCTTGTTCAGCATTACTGGTTGGGACATAGACTTGGATTACTGTGAGATTGAATGGTTTGCCTTGGAAACATGAGATCATTGTGTCGTTTTTGAGATTTTATCCAAGTACTGCATTTCGGCCTCTTTGGTTGATCATGAGGGTTGCTTCATTTCTTCTAAGGGATTCTTGCCCACAGTAGTAGATACAATGGTCATTTGAATTAAATTCACCCATTCCAGTCCATTTTAGTCACTGATTCCTAAAATGTAGATGTTTACTCTTGCCATCTCCTGTTTGACCGCTTCCAGTTTACCTTGAGTCATGGATCTAACATTCCAGGTTCCTATGCTATATTGTTCTTTTTTTTTTTTTTACTGTTCTTTACAGCATGGAACTTTACTTCCATCACCAGTTGCATCCACAACTGGGCATTGTTTCCATTTTGGCTCTGTCCTGTCATTCTTTCTGGAGTTATTTCTCCACTGATCTCCAGTAGCATATTGGGCACCTATCGACCTGGGGAGTTCATCTTTCAGTGTCCCATCTTTTTGCCTTTTCATACTGTTCATGGGGTTCTCAAGGCAAGACTGCTGAAGTGGTTTGCCTTTCCCTTCTCCAGCGAACCACGTTTTGTCAGAACTCTCCATTATGACCCGTCTGTCTTGGGTGGCCTTACACGGCATGGCTCATAGTTTCATTGAATTAGACAAGGCTGTGGTCCATGTGATCAGTTTGGTTATTTTTTTGTGATTGTGGTGTTCATTCTGTCTGCCCTCTGACGGATAAGGATAAGAGGCTTGTGGGAGCTTCCTGTTGAGAGAGACTGACTGTGGGGGAAGGTGTTGTTTGACGTGAGGGGCTGTGCTCAGTAAATCTTTAATCCAATTGTCTGTTGATGGGCGAGGCTGTCCTGAGGCCGAAGTATGGTAGGGGCAGTTACAGTCTTGGTGACCTCCTTCAAAAGGACTTGTGTGTGCACTGTTGCATTCAGTGTCCCTGACTCTGCAGCAGTCCACTGTTGACCCACGCTTCCACCGGAGACTCCTGGACTCTCACAGGCAATTCTGACTCAGTCTTTGGTGGGGACACTGCTTCTTTCTCCTGGCCTGCACAGTTTTGTTTGTGCCTTCCAGTAGTCTGTTTCCCTAGTCCTTTAGAAGTTCTGTAATCAAATCCCACTGGCCTCTAAAGTCAAATTCCCTGCGCATTCTCAGTCCCTTAGCCGGATCCCCAGATTAGGGAGTCTATTGTGGGTCCTAGAACTTCCTTAACATTGCTAGAATTTCTTTGGTATAATTGTCCTGCAGTTTGTGGGTCGTCTACTCTGCGACTCTGTCGTGGGGCTAATGATGCCCTCCTCCAAGAGGGCATAACATCACACGCTGCATGACCCAGGTCTGCTGCAACCAGAGCCTGTATCCCTGTGGCAGGCCACTGCTGACCCGTACCTCCTCAGAAGACACTCAAACACTCAGAGGCAGGTCTGGCTTGGTCTCGGGAGGGGTCTCTGGGTCCTAATGCACCCGAGGTTTTGTTTGAGCCCTCTGAGCGTCTCTGGCAGGTATGGGGTTTGATTCTAAATCTGATTTTGCTCCTCCTACTTTCTTGTTGGCGCTTTTCCTTTGCCCTTGGATGTGGGGTATCTTTTTTTTTTGTGGGATTCAACATTCTCCTGTCGATGGTTGTTCTTCAGCAAGTTGCAATTTTGGAGTTCTTGCAGGAGAAGATTAGTGCACATCCTTTTACTCCGCCATCTTGAAGACTGAAGATAGAGACAGTAGAATTTCCTCTTGGATTAGTAGTGAGGTTATACACTAAAGAGGACTGATTGCAGACTTTTTGGCCTTAGCACCAGGACAGATGGAGTGGCTGTCTTCTCAGCTGGAGAAGACTGTAGGGATGCCAACTTAGTAGAAAAGATTAGCCATTTTGTTCTAGATGTGATTGAGATGCTTAGTAGATTTTCAAGTGAAAATATTGAGTTAGTATTAAGTGGTTGGTGGGAGAGGGTGGCTCCAAACATGATATATAAATTTTGAGGTTGACTTAAAGCCAGGAGACTGGATGAGTTAACTTCACCTGAAAACTGAGTTTGGATAGATAAGAGGTTCTGACAAGAGTTGGAGGTTGTGGTGATGAGTAAGAATCAGTAAGCAGGCTGGCAAATTAGGAGCAAATAGAATAGAAGGGAGGTCTTAAAATGATATTTTAAAATCGCTTCTTTCAGCTCTAAAAACTATTTTAAATGTATCCCATTATTTCTGTTAAAATAGATTGTTAGCATCCTTGTAAGTCATGGAGATATGTAATCATAATCGTATAATAAAATATTTACTATATGGACAAATACAGAAAGATTTTCAACTATTGGTTTTTTCTTTTTTTGTCTCTTTCTCTCTTTTGCATATTACAGATGACCATGGATGAAAAATATGTAAACAGCATTTGGGACCTTCTGAAAAATGCAATTCAAGAAATCCAGCGTAAGAATAACAGTGGTCTTAGTTTTGAGGAGCTCTATAGAAATGCATATACAATGGTTTTGCATAAACATGGAGAAAAGCTCTACACTGGACTAAGAGAAGTTGTTACCGAACATCTCATAAATAAGGTATCCAACTTTTAAAGGACTGTTGCTAACTGTATTGAACCCAGAAGTATTATTTTTAAAGGTTCCAGGAAGCCTATAGAAATAATAGTAGCTGTGTTGTAAAACCTCACTTAAAAACTTATATTCAGCTAAACTAGAATTTTTAATAAGTGAGGGAAGGTGGAATTTGTGATCTTTGATAAATATAATTTCAGAAATAAATTTAATATGCATATGGTTGTTTATGAATAAGTTAATTATAGATCATCATTTTCTTTAAAATGCTTATCTGCCCATTTTAGCTTTGTCTTCTTTGTATATTTGAAAATAAGATGACTACATTGTTTAAAAAATGTTGTCTAAGACTTTTTACCGGATGAAATAGGCCTTATTCATTTTAACTGAGTTTTATTACAACGAATAGGAATTTTTTAAGATTAATTAGTGTTGGACTATTAACATTATAAAATGGTTCTTTGGTTCCAAAAAGATGTATTTGTTTTTTTGGAACAAATGTTTTTTATAAAGCAGACTCTTTCACTACAAGTATGTCCTGCTTTAAGATTGTCAGATAAGATGTAAAATACCACAGATAAATAAAAACTGAAGAGTTTTTGCGTGGTATTAGGGTATTTGTTTTTTAAATTTTGTTTTGAAAAAAATGGAAAAGTTGCATCAATAGTACAATGATTTCTTTATATTGTAGATTTACCAGTTGTCAACATTTTGCCACATTTTAGCCAATCTTCTATTGGTATTTGTTATTACTATTATTGGTATTATTATTATTAACAGACAGAGAATTAGTTTTAGATTTGTTTACACTCAAATGCTTTGGAATATTTCTCCTAAGAATAAGGAAATTCTCTCACTTAACCAAAGAACAATATTCAAAATCAGGCAGTTTAACATGAATATAAAACTGTTATCTGATATGATCCGCATTCAGATTCACAGTTGTCCTTTGTGGCAGTGATGTCCTTTATAGCAGTATGTTTTCTGATCCAGGATCTTAGTCCAGGATCACTCACTCAATTCCTCAGCCTGCTTGTGTCTTTCAGCACGTTGACATTTTTGAGAGTATAGGTCAGTTGTTTTGTAGATTGTCCCTCAGTTTTTGGTTTGTCTGATTGTTTCCTCATGACTAGTTTCAGGTTATGCATTTTTGGCAGGAATTATACATAAGTGATGTTGTGTCCTCAGTGCATCACATCAGGAGGCACATGATGTCAGTTTATCCCATTATTGGTGATGTTAACTTTGATCACTTGGTGTCCGCCAGATTTCTCCACTGTGAAGGTACCTTTTTTCCCTTTGTAATTCATAAGTAATTTGTTCAGATATATTTTGAGACTGTGTAAATATCCTGTTCCCCAAGAAACATTTCATGTGACGGTTTTAGCATCCATTGATGATTCTTGCATGAATCATTATTTCTACAATGGTTACAAAATAATCACTTTATATTTCTCCTCTTCTGTAATTCTTTTCTCTTAAATGGGATTACATGAGCAGGTAGCTAAGTGTCTCATGAAGCAAGGTGATTAAGTTCTTCATTCAGTAGGTTTTTTTGTTGTTGTTAAGTGCCTAACTGTGTACAACTTTCTAAGAAAATGTAGTAGATGCAAAGCGATACAATGCTGTCCCTTTCCAGGTTTGTTTTTGTTTTTATTCTGATGTGAGAGATGATATACACACTTAGATAACAGTGTGCAGCATTGCATAATTAAAGGGCAAATGAATTGTATAGGCAATAAATGGCTTAGTTATTCAAATGAGGGAGATATCACCCTGGACTCTAAGATTTCATAGGAAAGGATGAAATTGAACTGAACCATGAAAAATTTCGGATATAAGTGAACGATGCAGAAGGTGTTCCCAGGATGTCAGAGGTCTCATGATTATACAGAAATAAACTTGGTGGTAAGTAGAGTTGGATTGAGGTGTGTAACAATTTATGGGGATTAGTGGAGTGGAGTGTTGCAGAGTTGATTTGGGAATAGATTGGAGAAAAACTTGAATGCCACACTAAGGAATTTGGACTTTACAGTGGAGGTTTATTGGAGGTTTTTAAGTGGATGAAAATATGACAGAATATTTTAGGATTAAGATGAGAGCGATATAAAGTAAAATTGATGGAATGTGTGTGCTAGAAACAGAGGAAGACCTGGAAAAAGCTAATTAAGATGATAGTCTAAAAATGTGATGTCAAAAATTCTGAAATAAGACAAGATAAAATTTAGTTACTGGGAGAGAATTACGGTGCTACCAAAAGAATTATTGTGAACTTTGGTGGAAAATTGGAATGGGTAGAGGAGATGACAAATATTGTTTTATGTTAATACTGGAAACTTTTATAGTTAGAAGTCAGCTTAGAAACCATTTCACATGTGAGGAAATTTGTGTGAGAGATTGTAATAAGATGTCCAAGTAGAGATATGGTGGGTTTGCAGCTTGGCAGGAACTCAGAACTGGAGAGTGAGATCTGACATTTGGTAGCCTGCACTAAGGAATACGTGTTGGGAGTTCAAAAACAAAAATCCCAGAGCCAAGGAATGAATTTTCAAAAGCAAACTATGGTAAATAGGTGTGAGAAATGAAGACTAATTTAAGAATCTTGGCATCAAAAAGAGAAAAAAGTAGAGTGGGAGAGGTTTGTTTAAAGCTGTAGAAGAGAAGTTTGGAGCAGCTGAAGTTTTGGATATGAAGGGAATGTGAAATGGAACAGTGGAGAAGTAAAGGTAGAGGGGAGCAGATTCTCACAGGGCATGATAATAATGATCCCAGCTAAGTCTTCTTTAGCATTTACTATGTGGTGGGTCCACTTTTAGTGCTTTTGGATGTGTTCACTTAGTTAATGGTCACAACCCAAGGAGCCAGATACTACTATCATTACGAAGAAACCCAGGAACACAGTGTTGGTTATTTGTCCAAATACACGAAGTTAGGGACTTCCTGGTAGCTCAGATGCTAAAGAATCCACCTGCAGTAGAGGAGACCCATGTTTGATCCCTGGGTCAGGAAGATCCTCTGGAGAAGGGATTGGCAGCCCACTCCAGTATTCTTGCCTGGAGAATTCCATGGAAAGAGGAACCTGGCAGGTTATACAGCCCATAGGGTTGCTAAGAGATGTACACGACTGAGCGACTAACACTTCACTTTCACAGTTAGCAAGTGTCCTAGCTGAAACAGTATTCAAGCAGTGTGGCTTCAGGCTGAATCCCTAACTTTGCTATAAAATCTGCTCCTGAGACATAATGAATGAATGAAGATGCAGTAAATATGCTGAAATTGAGGGTGCATGTGGAGTTTCATGAAAATTGCCTCAGTGTTTATAAAACTGTAGACCTTTAAATTTTACTTCTTGGTTTATTTATGGTTAAAATCAAGGTGTTGGCAGGAGTATCTTTGAGATGCTTTAGTTCTAAAACTACCGCAAATCTAATAATTAAGCAGTGTATCTTCTGAAAGTGAGATGAAGAGGCTTGGAGTAGCTCCTGTGGGGAATATACCAAGGAATTGGCAAGTGAGGGAAAAGATATCTCTGTGGGAGTTGGCCTGAATGTTTGATTTTTCTTTTTTCCTTTTTTTTTTTTTAAGAAGTGCTTTGCAGCTTGGGCACAGATGCAGGAAAAAACCTCTATGTTTATGTGCTTTGATTCAAAAAGTGAGGAGAGAAGGGAAGGTCAGAGTGAGAGGTCAGTGTTAATGTGACAGATTTTTGGACTCTGAAACATGGTTGGGTAGAAATTGGAGTCATGTGAACAATAACTCTGTGGTAATTGTTAAGAGCTTTAGTATAGTCTCTTAAAGTGGTCCCGTATCTAAGATTAACTTATTTCAAAATATGGCCAGTTCTCTACAGTATATTCAACAGAACATGTATTCAAGTTGATTATGCTAAAGAATTAAAAAGTGAATATGCTGAACTTTTATTTCTCCTGTAAGTATTAATGAAATAGCAGCATCTGAAGATGTTCTTTAATTTTTTTTTTTCTTTCACAAATACTCATTTGACCACCTTAAGCTAGTTAATTTCTGACTAGGAAATGTGCCAGTATCAGCATATCTGATGATTTCTTTGTTTCACTTGAATTAAGTTTTTGAATCTCTGCTGGTATCTAAGCTTTCATTTTTCTGTTTCCTGTTGATTTTATTTCATTTTTAGTTTGATTTTATAAGATACTTTAAAAAATCATACGAATGCAGTACTGTCTGAGGGGGACACTGTTACAAGAAGTCTTAACTAACAGAGCCGTCATACAGTAGCGTAAAATGTTTGTTCTCTGATGTAGGAAGTCCATTTGTTCTACGAAATAGGACTTAGGGATGTTACTGATACAATGTGCAGAGAGACAGTTTGCATGTAAATCAATAGTGCCTGTTTCTACATTGCACCTTCTGCCTGGAAGGTAAGAGAATGGTTTAGGGTTCTGTGGTATCAAAGTTATATGTCTTCAGTTTCACAGAATATATCCCTTTTTATGGTTCTGGAAGCATTCCTACAGCTTTTTGTTCAGTATGCTTTGAGCAGTTAGCTGAACTGCCTAGCTAATGATGTATTTTTTAAAGCAAAATTATTTTCCATTGAAGTGAACCTTTTAGTGCTGTGGTATAGAAGCCAGGACTATCTTTTCATGTTGAAGAAATAAGTTTGCCACATTGAAGCAGGCGTAGAAGTTAAGTGCTGTTTCTTTCTTGCTAGTATGTTCTTTCTATCTGTAGAAGAATATTTCCCCAAGAAACTGAGACCCAAAGGAATTCAGTAAATTTCTCAAGACCACAAAAACAAAACCTACTGTGTGCTGTGGCCTTCTCTGTCTTGTCATTAATATGAAAACATTTCAGAATTCTCAAGGACTATTTTTTTTTCTAACTCAAATACCTTTAAAGGCCTGATTATATTGGAGAAAAAAAGGTTATGCTACTTTTAAGTTTTAAGGATTTTTAAATTATAGGTCATTTTGTAAAAGCCTCAAAAGTATTCTTACAAGGATAGTTTTACAAAATTAATCATCCCCAAATTTAACATTCAAAAGTATTATTTGCTGGACTGGCTTGGGTGTAAGAAATACTAAATAGAATGCATCTGATTTCTGCATTCATGGAACAGATAAACAAGTAAATGTTCTGTTACTTTTGGGCAGGATACGTTAGGATGGAGCCATTTTTTCTATGTTTTTGATTTTATTTTATTTTTCAGCTTTATTGAGGTATAGCTGATGAAACTGTTAGATATTTAAAGTGTTTTGTTTGTTTTTGTTTTTTTTTTGAGTCATGTCCTTTTAGAAGATTCCTATTTGAGATTCAGACTTCATAAAAAGTCTCTACAGAGGATTTAGCTTTTCTTCTATACAGTGGTAAGAACTCCATAATAATAAATAATAATAGATATAATAATAGGAGTTTAATAATAAATAGTTTAGAAGTAGATGCAGTGAAAAAAGTACTGGAGAGAAAGTAGGGAGAATGAGACATTAGGCCTGATTCTGCCACTAAATCTTGAATAAATTACTAGATTTTTCTGGACTTAAGATTATTAATGTATAAAATGATTGGGATTAGTTTTGTTAGCCTGAATAAGCATTAAATTTATATCATGATTATGTACCTTGATAATTTTGGGTTACTTAGGAAAATGATAGTTTTTGAGTTTACTGTTGTCCTTTCATGTGCCATAATACATGTTTAGACTAGAAGTTTTTCCTTTTTTAATTGTGTCTTAAGGTCAGGAGAAACTCTCTGGTTTTAATATAGAAAAAACTTTATTATCCCAACCTTGTTATGATTAACAAGTTTCTTAGATTTGCCTTAAGGTTAATTTCACTCTTTTCCCCCCAGATTTCTACTTTATAGTAATAATAATAAAACAACCTCATAAGTGAGTTTATAAAAGCTAATTTCTGTACTTTAAAAGTTTGTTCTTTTACGAAAATAGCTGAACAGAAAAGATGTTGACTTTTCAACTACTAGAAAGTTTATTATTGCTAAAAGGAATGTTTATTCCAGTGGTTTCAAAGTCGTCCTATCTTGTTCTTCAAGTAATGTCTTACTTTGATGGAATCAGTGTGAGGAAGACAGAGTAAGAGGAGTTTCATGCTCCTCACTTTTCATTCATTCAGAAAACTGCCTATTGAGGACCTGTTAATGCCAGGCATTGGGCTGTGCATTTGTGTTAAATCAAAGATCTCCATCTTTCTGAAACTTAGGTTACAGACTTACATACTTGAATCTGTGCCTTGTAATCCTAATCAGTTCTAAGCACTCTGTTTTCCAGGTAGGAAAAATGATGCTTTGAAGGATAATGATTTCAATTTTTAAGTGGCTTCTTGTTGATTTTGTGTGTTTGTGTAAATTCTCTTTGTAGAATAACATGCTACTGTTTTTATATTGTATGTATGGTCACCTTTGGGCTTCTCTCGTGGCTCAGAGGTTAAGGCATCTGCCCGCAATGTGGGAGACCCGGGTTCAATCCCTGGGTCGTGAAGATCCCCTGGAGAAGGAAATGGCAACCCACTCCAGTATTCTTGGCTGGAGAATCCCATGGATAGAGGAGCCTGGTGAGCTACAGTCCACAGGGTCGCAGAGAGTCGGGACACGACTGAGTGACTTCACTCACTCACTCACTCACTCATGGTCACCTTTGCTGAAAATGATGTTTCTATGTAAACTACTTGCTCAGTTTATTAATGTTTCTCCTCACCTTTAGAGGGAGAATGGGAAGAACTGGAGTTTTAAATACTGTGTTTATTCATAGGTAAATTTAAATGTTTATGTAGTGGTACTAATTGCCTGAGGGAATGAAGTTGGTAATTTTATGGTAAGTTCTAAACTGTTTTGTAGGCCACTTAAGTAGTCTTAGCTTTTATAATAAAGTTCTTCTAGTGCTTTTCCTTTCTTTCTAGGCAAATATAAATGGATGTAGAGGCACCTTTTAAATAGCATTGTATGCACAAAATATATCGTAAATAGAGTGCAGTGAATTAAAAAGGACATTGATAGAAACACTAGGGAATAAGATTTTCATTAGCAAAGACAGATTCAGTTCAGAGGTTCCACAGATACTGAGTCTCTCCTGTGTCTTACCCACCAGAAAAGAATTAAGACACAGTGCCTATCACCTGGAAACCTCACCTCCCAGTTTTAGTGAGGTAATCAGATTTGAAGGAGAATTATTTTGCCTGAAGAATTCAGGGCAAAGTAGAAAGAGGAGGTCATGTTTGATGAGCCTTAAAGTATTATAGATGATTCATCATGTAAACATAGGCAGAAGATAATCTCAGTAAGGAAAATGGCATGAATAAATAAAAAGGTAGGTAGGTAGGAGCATAGTATGGTGGACCAGTATAAGTTTAAAGGGAACATAAAGGACTTCACTTGGATTTGTAGGAAATGAGAATGATAAAGTTAGCTGGCCTAACTTTGTAGGGGATTTGGCTTTTATTCTGTGGGTGCTAGGAGCTATTAGGTTTTAATCTTCAAAAAGCCTGAAGTGGAAAGTTCAGTTCAGTCACTCAGTTGTGTCCGACTCTTTGCGACCCCATGAATCACAGCACGCCAGGCCTCCCTGTCCATCACCAACTCCCGGAGTTCACTCAAACTCATGTCCATCGAGTTGGTGATGCCATCCAGCCATCTCATTCTCTGTCGTCCCCTTCTCCTCCTGCCCGCAATCTCTCCCAGCATCAGAGTCTTTTCCAGTGAGTCAACTCGTCGCATGAGGTGGCTAAAGTATTGGAGTTTCAGCTTTAGCATCAGTCCTTCAATGAACACCCAGGATTGATCTCCTTTAGAATGGACTGGTTGGATCTCCTTGCAGATGGAGTAAAAGGTTTAATGGAAGTTCGATTTTCAGTCCTTCATTGCTACTTTTCTTTCATTCTCGTTCCATCTTGTCCTTTTTTTAAATTTAAAGTTGTTGGAAGAAACTAAGAACCCACTGAATGTTAGAGTCGCTTAGGATGACACTGACGAGTCAGAAAGAAGAGGAATGCTCTCAGCTAGGTGTACAAATCCTTAAGGAATAGGATTTGAAAGAATGACTTGAATATAAATAGGATGATCCTCAAAGAGGACGAGATTATTAGGGATAGGGTGAGGAGTAGGGATTATTGGAGAGTCAGAAAGATAGCAGTCAGAATATGAGGAGGGTAGGAAATTGAGTAGTTTCTACTATAAAAGGATTGAAAGAGAAATGCTGGGGAAGAGCCAAGTTTAGAGTGTTATTTAGTAAGTTCACCCATGTTAAACACCAGCTATTCCTACTTAAATTGTGGAGTAGACTATAAGTTCTGTTAGAGCAGTGCTCATAGTCTTGATTGTGTTTTCTAGTGATGTTGTTTTAAAATTTATTAAACTAGGGCCTGTTTCATTCATCTTTGTATCTTCTGCTCTCCATATAGTTGGCATCAATAATTGTCTATTGAAATGAATCTCTAAGAACACTAGTAGTCAAATGGAAGCCATTATGGTTTATGAACTGCCGAGATCTGTTTTGTCTTCTGTATATGAAGTAATACTTCTGCCTACCCAAGTTCATTACTGAATCTTAACTACTATAAAGCAGTGTTTCACCATTTTAAAGTGCAGTTTAGTTTGAGGCTGACTACCTTTGATTTCTTGAGTCTGGAGTCGTCAGTTTGCTGGGAACTCTAGATTGTGTAGAACTGTGATTTTCTCTTCATGATACCTAGGAGAGAGTAGTTGCTGTATTGCCATACTTTGTATATGTTTTACTATTTATTTTGTCAGTGTCCCGGTTGTTCAGAGTTGAACCATGGTATTAATGCTGTAATGTACTGGTGCTTTTAATGTATTTCTTACTGTCTTAAACATTGGGAATGAAGTACTTGACAAATGATATTCATATTGTCCTTCTGTGATATACTGCATTGTTCTTTGTTTTCCTTTCCATCCATTAGGTAAAAAGCTACCATTTTTCAGGGCATGACTTCATCCTTAAATCTCGGTTTTCCAAGTGTAATTTTTTTAAAGTTTTTAAGAAGAATGTTTTTGAAGTAAGAATGTATTTTTTTTTAATCTCAAATTTAGGTGTTTTTTTTAATCTTCTTTAACATGGAGCAGATTTTCTTTATGAAACTATGAAAACCTGTTGTCCTAATAGGCATCATGTGCCCCTGCTTTGACTTCTTCAGTACTATTCATTGAATTCTACTTTGTACTGAGGTCATATGAATGCTAATATTAGGCTCCTCCCTTTTACCTTCCTTTGTAGAGATTGTTAAGTGAGTGCATTTTATATTCCCCATGGTTCCTAACATCCTGCTTGCTTGTTGAAACTGATCTTTAAATATTAGAATGTCAGCTCAGGGAAAAAATTTTATGTATCCATTTAAATTAAGACCTTCATTTTGGACACTTTGTGAAATTCTTAAATTTATGCTAATAACCATGTATACATTAGTAAACTTACAGAAGAATCTTTTGACAGTGGTCACAAAAACAGTTTCCCTGAAATGGCTGTCTTTAGTTTTTTGATGATACTGGTATGAATCCTCTGATAAAGGTGGCCAACCTTTATTCTAAAAATAAGTGAAGATAATGAGAACAGTACTGTGAATCTAGAAAATATCAAAAGGGCAGTGCATTTTATTCCATTCAGGAATCTCTTGTCATTAGTGAATTCTTAAAGTATCTACAAAAGTTAAAATTAATTCTCCTAATCTTTAGTAGGACAAGCCTGCTAGACAGTGTATTGAAAAGCAGAGGCATTACTCTGCTGCCATAGGTCCATATAGTCAAGGCTGTGGTCTTCCCAGTGGTCACATGTTGTTGTGAGAGCTGGACTGTAAAGAAGACAGAACGCCAAAGAATTGATGCCTTTGAACTGTGGTGCTGGAGAAGACTCCTGAAAAGTGCCTTGGACAGCAAGACCAAACCAGTCAATCTTAAGGGAAATCAACCCTGAATACTTGTTGAAAGAATTGACACTAAAACTGAAGCTCCACTATTTTGGTCATCTGATGCAAGCAGCTGGCTCATTGGAAAAGTCCCTGATGCTGGGAAAGAGTGAGGGTAGGAGAAGAGGGCATCAGAGGGTGAAATGGCTGGAAGGCATCACTGATGCAATGGACATGAACTTGGGCAAACTCGGAGATAGTGAGGGACAGGGAGGCCTGGCATACTGCAGACTATGGGGTTGCAAAGAGTTGGACACGATTGGTTGACTAAACAACAGCAACCTTTAGTAGAAGTTTGCTTTGAAATACAAAAGTCTTAAGGTTGTTATATGTATTATGAATCAGCTACATCTATTCATCAGATTTAATGGAGGTTGGCTGCATTATGAACTCGTCAAAATATGAAGTAAAGTATTTCCTTCTAGTTATGGAGAGATTTTGTTCTTTAAAAGAAAGGAAAGAAAGCAGTAATTGAGAGTTGAAAATCAGTAGTGTATAAAATATGTGAATATATATGTATGTGTGTTTGTGTTGTTTCAGAAAATTTTCTGAGCATGTTGTTAAAATGCAGATTATGATTCAGTGGGTCAAGCTTACAGATGATGAATGTGATGATGAGAATATTGACCATGATTCTATTCTGTGCAGAGGACACTCAGTAGCAAGATTCAAATAATTTTATAAATAATGTAACACAAGTAATATTTCAATGAAAGCAAATGCTTATGTAATATTTAATGTGGGCTAGGCACTGTTCTGAGCTTCTCTGGTGGCTCAGATGGTAAAGCGTCTGCCTGCAATGCAGGAGACTCGGGTTTGATCCCTGGGTTGGAAAGATCTCCTGGAGAAGGAAACAGCAACCCAATCCAGTACTTTTGCCTGGAGAATCCCACGGACGGAGGAGCCTGGTAGGCTACAGTCCATGGGGGTCACAAAGAGTCGGACATGACTGAGTGACTTGTATTTTGTGCATGTTGACTCATTTTATCCACATGATAAATCCTTGAAGTAAGTGCTATTTTATAAAAACCGACACACAAATGAAGGCTTCCCTGGTAGTTCAGTTGGTAAAGGATCAACCTGCAATGTAGGAAACCCCAGTTTGATTCCTGGGTCGGGAAGATCCGCTGGAGAAGGGATGGGCTATACACTGCAGTATTCTTGGGCTTCCCTGGTGGCTCGGTAAAGAATCCGCCTGCAGTGCAGGAGACCTGGGTTTGATTCTTGGGTTGGAAAGATCTCCTGGAGAAGGGAACAGGTACCCGTTCCAGTATTCTGTCCTGGAGAATCCCATGGACAGAGGAGCCTGGCTGGCTACAGTCCTTGGGGTCGCAAAGAGTTGAACATGACTGAGAGAATAACACACTCTGTCACTTTCACATAAATGACGTCGCTCAGGGTCACACATCTACCTAATGTTGGGTCTATGATTTGAATCAAGCAGATGGGCTTTTTAGCATCTGTGTTCCTGTGCTGCCTTTATTTACTATGTAATCTTTTAAATCAAGAATCTTTGCATAAGGGGAAGAGCTGTGGAGCGTTTTTTCAAAGGATGCGTCAGATTAGGAGAGATACCTTCTACACTTCATGGCTTGGCTTCTGTTGAGATTCACTTACATATTAAGCCACATTTATTGATAGATTTATATCACATCACTTCATATTTTGAGATCTTCAGGAATTATTTTTTAATGACGTTTTTAGGAAATCCCTGCCTGCTTACTTAGTTGTGTCCAACTGTGACCCTTTGGACCATAGCCCACCAGGCTCCTCTGTCCATGGAATTCTCCAGGCAAGAATACTGGAGTGGGTTTCCATTTCCTTCTCCAGGGAATATTCCCGACCCAGGGATCGAACCTGCGTATCCTGTGATTCCTGCATTGCAGGCGAATTCTTAACCTACTGAGCCACCAGGGTAGCCTGTTTTTAAGAAAAACAGGATTTATATAACTGGTAAAATTTGTAAAATGATAACTTCCCAGATTTTATATGCAGGGCTCTGAAAAATTCAATTGTTGTGAGAACTTAAATGCTATTTTTGATCCTGGTAAATGTTGCATATTTTTGTAAATACTTGGTTTCATGAGGTGAAACAAGCAGTATGTTTTGGAATTTAGAGCCAAGAAAAAGGTGCTTAGCGAGTATCCAGTGGCTCTGTCAGTCTCAGGCACACCTTGTTTCATTGTGCTTTTGCTTTACTGCACTTAGCAGATAACTGCATTTTTTACAGATTGAAGGATTATGGCAGCCCTCTTCAGCGTGTTTCTGATGAACATTCCTGATAGGTGGGAAGAGGTCAAAATACCAATATTGACACAAGTTTGGAAGAAGTTAATTCCTTGGATTACTTTGAAGGGCTCACAGGGTGGAAGAAGTAACTTCAGATGCGGTGCAAGTAGCCGAAAAACTAGAATTAGAATTGGAACCTTAAAAGTGTGTTAGTCATTCAGTTGTGTCCAACTCTTTGTGATTCCAAGGACTGTAACCCGCCAAGCTCCTTTGTCCATGGCGTTCTCCAGGCAAGAATACTGGAGTGGGTTGTCATTCCTTCTTCAAGGGAGTCTTTCTGATCCAGGGATTGAACCCATGTCTCCTGTGTCGCCAGCATCACAGACAGATTCTTTACTGGTTGAGCTATCAGAGAGGTTTATGGGTAGACAAAGAAAATGATTTCTTAACATGAAATGTACTTCTGGTACAGATACTGTGAAGGCTGTTGACATGACAACAAAGGATTTGTTACATAAACTTAGTTGGTGAAGCAGATTTGAAAGGACTGACTCCACTTCTTACTGTTGGTAAAATGCTGTGAAACAGCATTGCATGCTACAGAGAAATCATTCTTGAAAGGGAGAGTTTATTCATATAGCACACTTCATTGTCATCTTATTTGAAGAAATTGCCAAAGCCATCCCAGCATTCACCAGCCACTCCAATCAGTCAGCAGCCATCAACACCTTGGCAAGATCTTCACCGGAAACAAGATTATAACACTGATGGTTAGCATTTATTTGCAACAAAGTATTTTTAAATTAAGATATGCATTGTTTATTTAGACATAATGCTGCTGCTGCTATATCACTTCAGTCATGTCCAACTCTGTGCGACCCCACAGATGGCAGCCCACTAAGCTCCCGTGTCCCTGGGATTCTCCAGGCAATAATTGCCCACTTAATAGCCTACTGTATAATGTGATAGAAGCAAGGTCCAATGCTGTAAAGAGCAGTATTGCATAGGAACCTGGAATGTTAGGTCTGTGAATCAAGGCAAATTAGAAGTGGTCAAACAGGAGATGGCAAGAGTGAACATAGACATTCTAGGAATCAGTGAACTAAAATGGACTGGAGTGGGTGAATTTAACTCAGATGACCATTATGTCTACTACTGTGGGCAGGAATCCCTTAGAAGAAAGGGAGTAGCCATCATGGTCAACAAGAGTGTCCGAAATGCAGTACTTGGATGCAATCTCAAAAACGACAGAATGATCTCTGTTCGTTTCCAAGGCAAGCATTCAATATCACGGTAATTCAAGTCTATGCCCCAACCAGTAACGCTGAAGAAGCTGAAATTGAATGGTTCTGTGAAGACCTACAAGACCTTTCAGAACTAACACCCAAAAAAGATGTCCTTTTCATTATAGGGGACTGGAATGCAAAAGTAGGAAGCCAAGAAACAGCTGGGGTAACAGGCAAATTTGGCCTTGGACTATGGAATGAAGCAGGGCAAAGGCTAATAGAGTTTTGCCAAGAGAATGCACTGGTCATAGCAAACACCCTCTTCCAACAACACAAGACTTTACACATGGACATCACCAGATGGTCAACACCAAAATCAGATTGATTATATTCTTTGCAGCCAAAGATGGAGAAGCTGTATATACCGTTAGCAGAAACAAGACCAGGAGCTGACTGCGGCTCAGATCATGAACTCCTTATTGCCACATTCAGACTTAAATTGAAGAAGGTAGGGAAAACCACTAGACCATTCAGGTATGACCTAAATCAAATCCCTTCTGATTATACAGTGGAAGTGAGAAATAGATTTAAGGGAATAGATCTGATAGAGTGCCTGATGAACTATGGACGGAGGTTCGTGACATTGTACAGGAGACAGGGATCAAGACCATCCCCATGGAAAAGAAATGCAAAAAAGCAAAATGGCTGTCTGGGGAGGTCTTGCAAATAGCTGTGAAAAGAGAAGTGAAAAGCAAAGGAGAAGAGGAAAGATATAAGCATCTGAATGCAGAGTTCCAGAGAATAGCAAGGAGAGATAAGAAAGCCTTCCTCAGCAATCAGTGCAAAGAAATAGAGGAAAACAACAGAATGGGAAAGACTAGAGATCTCTTCAAGAAAACTAGAGATTCCAAGGGAATATTTCATGCAAAGATGGGCTCAATAAAGGACAGAAATGGTATGGACCTAACAGAAGCAGAAGATATTAAGAAGAGGTGGCAAGAATACACAGAAGAACGGTACAAAAATGATCTTCACGACCCAGATAATCACGATGGTGTGATCACTCATCTAGAGACAGACATCCTGGAATGTGAAGTCAAGTGGGCCTTAGAAAGCATCACTATGAACAAAGCTGGTGGAGGTGATGGAATTCCAATTGAGCTATTTCAAATCCTGAAAGATGATGCTGTGAAAGTGCTGCACTCAATATGCCAGCAAATTTGGAAAACTCAAGAGTGGCCAAAGGACTGGAAAAGGTCAGTTTTCATTCCAATCCCAAAGAAAGGCAATGCCACAGAATGCTCAAACTACCGCAAAATTGCACTCATCTCACATGCTAGCTCAAAATTCTCCAAACCAGGCTTCAGCAATACATGAACCATGAACTTCCAGATGTTCAAGCTGGTTTTCGAAAAGGCAGAGGAAACAGAGATCAAATTGCCAACATCCGATCGATCATCGAAAAAGCAAGAGATTTCCGGAAAAACATCTATTTCTGCTTTATTGACTATGCCAAAGCCTTTGACTGTGTGGAACACAATAAAATGTGGAAAATCCTGAAAGAGATGGGAATACCAGACCACCTGACCTGCCTCTTGAGAAACCTGTATGCCGGTCAGGAAGCAACAGTTAGAACTGGGTATGGAACAACAGACTGGTCCAAATAGGAAAAGGAGTATGTCAAAGCTGTATTTTGTCACCCTGCTTATTTAACTTATATGCAGAGTACATCATGAGAAACACTGGTCTGGAAGAAGCACAAACTGGAATCTAGATTGCTGGGAGAAATATCAATAATCTCAGATATGCAGATGACACCACCCTTATGGCAGAAAATGAAGAAGAACTAAAGAGCCTCTTGATGAAAGTGAAAGAGGAGAGTGGAAGAAGTTGGCTTGAAGCTCAACATTCAGAAAACGAAGATCATGGCATCTGGTCCCATCACTTCATGGGAAATAGATGGGGAAACAAACAGTGTCAGACTTTACTTTTTTGGGCTCCAAAATCACTGCAGATGGTGATTGCAGCCATGAAATGAAAAGACGCTTACTCCTTGGAAGGAAAGTTATTACCAACCTAGAGAGCATATTATAAAGCCGAGACATGATTTTGCCAACCAAGGTTCGTCTAGTCAAGGCTGTGGTTTTTCCAGTGGTCATGTATGGATGTGAGAGTTGGACTGTGAAGAAAGCTGATCGTCAAAGAATTGATGCTTTTGAACTGTGGTGTTGGAGAAGACTCTTGAGAGTCCTTTGGACTGCAAGGAGATCCAACCTTTCCATCCTAAAGGAGATCAATCCTGGGTGTTCATTGGAAGGACTGATGCTTCAGCTGAAACTCCAATATTTTGGCCACCTCATGCGAAGAGTTGACTCACTGGAAAAGACTCTGATGCTGGGAGGGATTGGGGGCAGGAGGAGAAGGGGACAACAGAGAATGAGATGGCTGGATGGCATCACCGACTCAATGGACATGAGTTTGAGTGAACTCCGGGAGTTGGTGATGGACAGGGAGGCCTTGCGTGCTTTGATTCATGGGGTTGCACAGAGTTGGACATGACTGAGCGACTGAACTGAACTGATAATGTAAACCTAGTTTTATATGCACTAGGAAATGAAAAAAATTGTGACTCGCTTTAACAAAAAAATCTGTGTGATTTGCTTTGTTGCAGTGCTTGGTTTATTGCAGTGGTTTGGAATCAGAACCATGGTATCTTCAAGGTATGCCTATATTTTTAAAACAGTGGAAAACCCTACTTTTAAAATCACACAGAACCGGTATAAATCATATTAATTAGGGGAAACTGCCCACCCTGGAATGGTTCTAAGGCATTGCATAGTGCCATTGATCTGATCAACCTGTCATATTACAGGAAGAGGAATTACAGAATGTATAGGTTAAGTCCGTCTGTTCCATCGCTCAGTCATGTCCAACTCTTTGCGACCCCGTGGACTGTAGCCTACCAGGCTTCTCCGTCCATGGGATTCTCCAGTCAAGAATACTGGAGTGGGTTACCGTTTCCTTCTCCAGGGGATCTTCCCGACCCAGGGATCGAACCCGGGTCTCCCGCATTGGAGGCAGATGCTTTAACCTCTGAGCCACCAGGGAAGCCCATAGGTTAAGTAACTTGGTCAAAGTCCTCTGTTTTGTAACTGCTCTGGGTAAATGTCTGCAAATACAAATTTGATTGTTTAGCTCCTGAGTGAACACTGAAATGCTACAGATTTCTAAGAAGTCACGCCTCTTAACATGATAGTGTCTCCGTGGTGCCCTTAAATGTTTTCTTTTTTTTTTTTAGCACGTGCACCATATTATTCATGTACCATTTGATATTTTTAATAGATGCTGAATATTTCAGTGGAAAATAATGCTAAATACAAATGTCTGTTACGTTTCAGAGGTTTATCTATATTGGAATTAAGTTTTGTCCTGAGTTTGAAGATTTTTGATAGAAGAAAGTCCTTTTCAGAAGTCCATATCATCATTAATTATATGGCTTAGTTCTGGTTTCAGTAAAGTTGAGAATTAAAATCTTAATTATTACTTTTAGTTGATAAAATTTCTTGGTGTTACCTAGATATTAGGATTGGCTTGCTGGGATTTGCCCCAGGCATTTAAACTTAGAGGATGAAAAAGTTTTAATTAATAATTAAGAATAAATGTGTGTGTGTATTAGAGGGTGAGGAGTTAATGTATAGACTATTAATAATCCTTCAACTCTCTAGCCATGAGCTGCTGGCCCAAGGTCAGCCTCCTTGTCAGTCCTTTCAGCTCCCACTCTTGCTCCTACCTGCTGGCCTTTCTCGTCATTACCCTTTCCACTTTCTTCCCTTCGCCAGTAATTTGATTTGAGAATGTATTTCTTACAACTTGGATGTCAGTTTATCATTGAACACAGTAGACTTATATTATTATGGCATTGATAAATAAAGGTTTTGTTTTGATTTACTAATCCACTTTAATCTTTGCTGAGGGTGTAATAAAAAGGACAGGGAAAGTTGTGTTCACAGAAATGGAGGATGTAGTATGTCCATTTGAATTATTGCAGAGGCCTCTGTAAAGATTGGTGTACTCAAAATAATGATTCCTCGTTGTTTGGCATTCAGGTTGCTTTTATGAATAATGATTGTGGCATCATAGTAATAACATTATTATTGTTAATAATACAATAATGAAACAGGACCCCATCTGAGAATATAAACGTTGCAAGTTTTAAAAAAATCAATATACAATAAAATTAGCCTTTTAATTTCATGTACGATTCTGTGAATTTTAACCCATGTATTATGCTAATGCTAAGTCACTTCGGTCGTGTCCGACTCTGTGCGACCCCATGGACAGCAGCCCACCAGGCTCCTCCGCCACATGATTCTCCAGGCAGAAACACTGGAGTGGGTTGCCATTTTCTTCTCCACCCATGTATTATAGATTTATGTAATTGCTATTATAGTCAGTATGGAATATCCTTCAGCCCCAGAAAATTTCTGTTTTTCCTTTGTAGTCACATCCTTCTTTCACCCTTAATACTTAGCAACCACTGATCTGTCAGTGTAGTTTTGTTTTGTCAATAATGTCGTATAAATGGAATCATACAGCCTTTGAGACTAACTTCTTTCATTCACATGATTTGCAATTTTGCCAGTCTGTTGTGTGTATCAATAGTTTGTTCCTTGTTATTGCTGGGTGATATTCTCTTGTTATCAGTATATCAGTTTGCTTATCCATTTACCTATTTATTTATTGCAAGACATTTGGGTTGTATAGTTTCTTCTGGTTGTGAATAGAGTTGCTGTGAACGTTTTTGTGTGGATACAGGTTTTCCTTTCTCTAGGATAAATTCCTAGGAGTGGGATTGCTGGGTCATGTGGTAAGTGTATATTTAACTTCATAAGATGCTGTTCCACTGTTTGCTTGCGGGACTGTGCCATTTTGTATTCCTACTAGCAATGTATGAAAGTTTGAGCTGTTCAGAATCTTTGCCAGCACTTGGTCCTGTCAGTATTGGAGCCATTCTAATGGATTTGTGTAGTGGTACCTCATCATGCTTCTGATTTGCCTTTCCTTCCTACCTAATGTTGGTGAACATCTTTTCATGTGCCAAATTGCCTTTTTATCTCTTACTTGGTTGAGTGTCTGTTCTTTTCCCCATTTAAAAATTCTGTCTGCTTTTCTTTCTTGAGTTGTAAGAGTTTTGGGGTTTTTTGTTTTTATTCTTGGTACAAGTCATTTGATACTTTCTCCCTGTCAATAGTTTGTCTTTTTATTGTTTTAACAGTACTTGCAGAATAAAATATTTCAATTTTGATGGAGCCCATTTTATCATTTTTTATAGCTCATGCTTTTGGTGTTAGGTTGAAAATTGTTTAAGTCTCAGATGACATTTTTTTTTCTTACATTTCATTCTGCTATACCCTTTTTCTTTGAATTATTGTGGTGCTTGGAAATGAAATGATACAGCAAGAAACTTATCTTCAAGTAAAGGTTAATGTTGAATTTTAACAACGGCTTAAGAAAATCAGGAATTAAAACCACCTATAGTATGATTATTATTATTATAACTATATACAAACATTCATATTAAGGAACTTTTGCAAAGGGAAGGAACAAAAATGGCTGGTGTGGCACTTTAAGTCAATGATCCTCTAATCCTGGCTGTTATATCAGAATCACCTGGGTAGCTCTTTAAAAACAAGAATACCCAGATTCTCTTTCTCTTAGATCCTGTGTGGGCCCCCGACTTTTTGTGTTTGTGTTAGTAGCTCGGTTGTGTTAAACTCTGTGGCCCCATGAAACTGTGGCCAGCCAGGCTCTTCTGTGCATGGAGTTCTCCAGATAAGAATACTGGAGTAGGTTGCTATTTCCTTCTTAAGGGGATATTCCTGACCCAGGTCTCCTGCATTGCAGGTGGATTCTTTACCATCTGAGCTACCGGAGAAGCTTTTTAAGATAGACTTTATTTTTTATAGCAGTTTTTGATTCACAGCAAGATTGAGCAAAAGGTATAGAGATTTCCTATATGCCCACTGACACATGTACAGTTTTCCCCACCACAAGCATCCCTGCCAGAGTGGTGCGATTGTTACAGTAATGAACTTACACTGACTTATCATTATCACCCACAGTCCATCATTTACATGATGTTTATTCTTGGTGGTGTTTATTCTATGCATTTTGGCAACTCTGTAATGAAATACCATTACAATAGCATACAGAATATTTTCACTGCCCTAAAAATCCTCTGTACTCTGCATATTCATTTTTCCTTTCACTCTAATCCCTGGAAACCACTGATCTTTTTTACAGTCTCTTTAGTTACACCATTTCCAGAATGTCATGTGGTTGGAATCATGTTGTACGTAGCCTTTTCAGATTGACTTCTTTCACTTTGTAGTATGTACTTAAGGTTCCTCTGCATCTTTTTTTTTTCTTTCATGGGCTTGATAGCTCATTTCTTTCTAGTACTGAGTGATATTCCAGTGTCGGGATGTACCGCAGTTTGTTTATTTACCTACTTAAAGGCATGTTCTTTGCTTCCGAGGTTTGGCAGTTATGAGTAAAGGTGCTATAAACGTTGGTGTGGAGGATTTTATGTCAACATACATTGTCAACTCCTTTGGCATTTATTCTGGGGAGCATAATTTTCTGTATCACATAGTAAGAGTATGTCTAGTTTTGTAAGAAACTGCCTCTGTCTTCCCAAGTGGCTGTATCATTTTGTGTCCCTCCCAGCAGTGGTTGAGTGTTTGTTCCTATTGCTCTACATCCTCACCAAATTTGGTGTTGTCCTTGTTTTGGATTTTGGCCATTCTAATACATGTGTGCTGGCATCCCATTATTTTAATTCAGACATTGAACATCTTTTTATATGCCTATTTGCTATCTGAATATCTTTTTGGTGAGGTGTCCAAGTCTTGCCAGTTTTAAAAGTTGGATTGTTTATTTTCTTATTGCTGAGTTTTATAAATTCTTTGTGTATTTTGGTTAACAGTCCTTTATCAGGTGTATTGAAATTAAAAGATGTTTACTCCTTGAAAGGAAAGTTATGACCAACCTAGACAGCATACTAAAAAAGAGAGACATCACTTTGTCAACAAAGGGTCCGTCTAGTCAAGGCTGATTTTTCCAGTGCTCGTGTATGGATGTGAGAGTTGGACTATAAAGAAAGTTGAGTGCAGAACAGTTAATGCTTTTGAACTGTGGTGCTGGAGAAGACTTTTGAGGGTCCCTTGGACTGCAAGGAGATCCAACCAGTGCATCCTGAAGGAGATCAGTCTTGGGTGTTCATTGGAAGGACTGATGCTGAGGCTGAAACTCCAATACTTTGGCCACCTCATGCAAAGAGCTGACTCATTAGAAAAGACTCTGATGCTGGGAAAGATTAAGGGCAGGAGAAGGGGACAACAGAGGATGAGATGGTTGGATGGCATCACTGACTCAATGGACATGGGTTTGAGTGGACTCCAGGAGTTGGTGATGGACAGGGAGGCCTGGTGTGCGTTCATGGGGTCGCAAAGAGTCGGACTCGACTGAGCGACTGAATTGAATTGAATCAGGTGTATGTGTCTTTTGTAAATATTTTCTTCCAGTCTGTCTTGTCTTCTCATTCTCTTGATTGAAATCTCTTAGTCTCTGTAGGATTCTGTCTCTTTGCCAGGTTTATGATCTATTGTTTTAAATTACTGTGTATTGCTTTATCCTTTGCAAGGCTAGATGCTTTGCATATTCATCAGTTTTCAGCTACTACTTTAGCCTCTTGTCACAGCTGGTACATCATCCCTCTCTCAGCTTCCATGATCTTGTTACTTGCTCTTCGTCGTGTCATTCTTCACATTCCAACTCTTCATCTGCATAATGTTCATATAGATTTTTTAAGTAATGGATCTGGTCACAATATGATTGGCAGGACCCTTTGGTTCTGGTACCACCTTTATCTCAGGGTTTTTCTTCCCCTTTGCCTTTGCTAGTGCAAAAACTAATTAGGTTTTGTTAGGGTGTGAGATTAATAATGTTACATATCCCCCACTTTCTGTTTCAAACTTTCTGTATTGTTATGTTAAGAATTTGTAAGATAAAGGTTAAATCTTCTGTCACTTTATGTGTATTTGCTTTATATGCCAGGTTAGTCTTGACAACCAAGGTCTGTCTAGTCAAGGCTATGGTTTTTCCCGTGGTCATGTATGGATGTGAGAGTTGAACTATGAAGAAGGCTGATCGCCGAAGAATTGATGCTTTTGAACTGTGGTGCTGGAGAAGACTCTTGAGAGTCCCTTGGACTGCAAGGAGATCCAACCAGTCCATTCTAGAGATCATCAATCCTGGGTGTTCATTGGAGGGACTGATGCTAAAGCTGAAAATGCAATACTTTGGCCACCTCATGCGACGAGTTGACTCACTAGAAAAGACTCTGATGCTGGGAAAGGTTGGGGGCAGGAGGAGAAGGGGACAACAGAGAATGAGATGGCTGGATGGCATCACCTACTGTATGGACATGAGTTTGAGTGAACTCCGGGAGTTAGTGATGGACAGGGAAGGCCTGGCGTGCTGTGATTTATGGGGTCGCAGAGAGTCGGACACGACTGAGCGACTGAACTGAACTGAGTCTTGAAAAAGCCTGTTTTGATCTTCATAAACATTAAGTTTTCATCTCATTCCTACCATTTTATTATATGATTGGACAAATAATCTTTCACTTTTCATGTATCAGTACACTTTTCTGAAACAGTTTTAGAGGAACAATTTCTTGCTCATAGAGTGATCTGAATAAGAGATGATTGCAGCAAGTATATTTAAGGGCATTTATCTTTCATCTTTTAGTCATATCTGTGTGTGATCATTCAAAAATATAACAAAATTAACTCTTAATAGCAACTTCCTTTCTGTTAAGTAGAATTCACTATTACTGATTTGTCAGGATAATTTTTTGAAGTATAATGCAAATAAAGCAGTGTTATCATTTATGACACACTGTGCTAGTTGGTTGCATTTTAATTTTGTTGCAAGGCAATATCTTATACTTGCTGATATATTTTTAGTGTATAAATTAGTGATTTTAGAAAGCATGCCTTATTTTATAACTTTTAAATTTAATAGGAAAATTTTTCATTTATTCAGCAAATATACCAAGCATGTTTTTGCATTCCAAAATCAGAATGATTTTATAAATAGAGTTAACATATAACTTGATTTTATAACAGAGAATATTTTCACTTAAATCTTTCCAAATGATTAATTTCTAGGTTTTCTGGTGTTTAGAATGTATAATACAGTTTCTCTAGTATTATCATGGTTTTAATTTAATTGCTGTTCAGAGTTTAGAGCGTCAGTGAATACGAAGCTTGATGAAGAATTTTGTCAAGAGGTACATTTTTAACTTGCTGGGTTTTTTTTGTTTGTTTAGCATATGGGAGCTTGCATATGATGTGTGGTAGACTTAATTACTTGAAATATGTTTACCACTGTCAACTGACACGGATGTTTATCACTTTTAATATTGTCAACATATTTATGGAGTAATCTCTTGGTGATATATTTGAAGTCAAGTAGCTGAGTCTTGTGAACAAGCGTATACAATAAAATTTTGAATTATGTGGTATAGACTAGTGGTTTTCATACTGTATGTTTGGTAAGAATAGATTAATTGTCCCACCAGTAAAATCTCCCACTATTTTTCCTCTACATGTAAGAAAAAATAGATTACAGTTTTCTCAGCTTCAGCTTTCTCTCCTGTGTGTTGAGAATAATGTGTGTGTGTTTTTTTAAAATCTTTGGCACTTGCAATCACTTTATTCTCATTCTAATACACAATGACATTTTATTTACATGTGTTTATAATTTGGGTTTTAGGTGTCAGGAAAGCACTGTGACTTCAGATTCTTCCCAGCCTGAAAAAGTTAAACCGCTGCTGTAGATTATCTATGGTGAAGAATGTTTAGAGATTAAAGAAAAAATGTCTCTTAAGGCTGGAGTTACTGAGAGTTGAGGTGAACCGTGGAAAATTGGTTAGATTTGAAAAACTGTTATTAATAGTCCCAAAGTGTCATAGGAACTTAGAGGACAGATGCAGTACTTCATGACAAAGCTAAAACCAGAGTCTGTTTCCTAGTCAAAGAATTTTTCCGTTGGACTGATAACATAGTAGGAAGAAGTAATAGTTACCTGTTACTGGAGAAGGTGTGAATACACTTGTGGATTGTGGAAAAATATTCCTGAATTCTTATCAGAATTGTCTTTAAAGGGTATTTCAGACTGGAAGGAACTTTATGCAAAGGCAGATATGGTGAAAGAACTACCTTGTTGGAGGTGAATCATGATATTGGAGGGTGGGGATGAAATAAAGGGTCTTTTATATGCCAGGCACTGTTCTAGATGTGGGAGGTACACATGGAGAAGAGAAAATCACTGCTGCAATGGAGCAATAGTAAACAGATAAATATGTAATATACTGGTAATTAGTGACGAATACAGTGAGGAAAAATATTATAGTGTAGGGTGAAGAAGTAGAGGTATTGTTATTAAAATAGAATAGTCGGGGAAGATCTTTTTGTGGAGGTTAAACTTGAGTAGAAGAAAAGGAGGGGAGTGAACTGTGTGAACTAAGCAGCGGAGTTGGCAGAGCACATTTGCAGTATGCAGCTTCATGGTAGCTGGAGTACATTAAGTTAATATATTTTATGCCCCTTGAGTGTTTGCTGAGTGTTAGGCACTGTCTTATGTGTATTTCAAGTGGTAATTCAGTCCTTAAAACAGTCCTAGAAAATGGATACTGTTTCAGATATGAGGAAACTGAAGCATGGAGATGAAATAATTTACCCAAGGTTGCACTCCTAGTCAGGGAAATGGGATTCAAGCCCAGGTAGTTTGACTCCAAAATCAGTGTTTTTGACCATTTTTCAAAGATGGGGAGGGGTAGTGTAGTAGGAAGTTTCACTGGAGCAATACAGCCTGAGACCAGTTCTGTGGCACCTTTGTAGTTCTTTCGTAAGTCTTTAGATTTTATGCTGACGAGTTACATCATTGGAGGGTTGAGAAATGCCTAGGAGGTTGCTTTATGATTCTGGAGGTCAAGAGACTGGTCTGGACTGTACAAAACGCGTTTTGTTAGTTATCTGTATATAGATTATATTATAACTTAAAATGTTTCTACTGGTCTGTAACATGTTTTCTTTGATTTAAAATCGAAGATTTCACTTCATTATTTTGTTGAACAGATAATGTGCATGTATACATATGAGTGTGCGTTGGGTTTATAAACAAACTGTAATGAACCCTTCTGTTAATAGGTGCGAGAAGATGTACTAAATTCATTGAATAACAACTTTCTTCAAACGCTAAATCAAGCTTGGAATGATCATCAGACAGCTATGGTGATGATTAGAGACATACTAATGTATATGGTAAGTAGAGCTTTGTTGTTTTTCCTTTAAGTTAAGCACTTCGAAACTGTCTTTTTTTTTTTTGTCACATTTAGTTAGATGGTGCAGCTCAGTGTGGAAAGCTTTTCTTTTTTTTTTTAATACCGTTTATGTCATAAGGGCCAACTTTAGCATATATGAATAAAATCTTAGTTGTTCGTATACTTAATGATTAGAAAGGAAAAGATGTAAGATAGCACTTATGTGTCAGTATGGGAAATACTGAAAAGCCCATCTCTCTTTGAGTAAGGGGAGTTGAGTGACAGTGTGAGCGATGAAAGCTAAACATTCCCTTGCAGGTTTTTAAGCCCTAATGTCCTTGTGTTTTCAGTTACAGGAGATACCGTATTAATGGAAATATTTCTGTAATAACTGTATTCTTAATAGCTGCCATCTATCTCTCCCAGTAGTGTGTGTGTGCTCAGTCGTGTCCGACTCTTTGTGACCCCATGGACTGTAGCCCGCCAGGCTCCTCTGTCCATGCAATTGCCCAGGCAGGAATACTAGAGTGAGTTGCCATTTCCTCCTCTAGGGATGTGTGTGTATATGTGTACATGTACACACACACACACACACACGTATATATATTCTTCAGATATGTATTCCCTTTTTCATGTGTCACTTTTTTGTTTTTATCATTCAAAAAAGTACCTTGATCAAAAGAATTAGGAAAACATTGACTTGAGCTAGACTGTTTAATAGCTTTTAAGGAGATTAAAAAACTGTCAGGTTTTTTTTTTAATACAATTATTAAGATTCGTCAACCTTAATTATTGTGTCTGCAGAGTCATCAAGCCCAATAACTTGTTTCTTCAGTGTTTATGCTTGGGAATTGGACTTAATGATTTTCTTCCAAGATTTTACTCTCTGCTTTGGAATTTTTATTTTCAGTTTCTTTAGCTTTTGATTATTAGTTGTAATGGTGAGAGTGGATCCTAGTTTCTTTACTTGGTAGAATGAGGCAGTCTTTGTGAGATCAAAGAACTGTAAAGTTTTTTGTTCTGCTGAGTGAATTCAGTCAGGCCTATTAGCCCAGGATTTGTGATGCTGGGAAAGATTGATCGCAGGAGAAGGGGATGGCAGAGGATGAGGTGGTTAGATGGCATCACCGATGCTATGGACATGAGTTTAAGTAAGCTCTGGGGGTTGGTGAGGCTTGGAGTGCTACAGTCCATGGGGTCACAAAGAGTGGGACATGACTGAGTGACTGAACTGAACTGATTGGCAAGAGTGTCAAAGAGGGGCTACTTCATTTTTCAGGGTTTTGGGAAAAGGTTTAGCAGATTATTTAGCCTTTCTGAGCCTAATTTTCCTCTTCACAGTAGTTACCTTAATGTGGACATTTTGAGGTAAATGAGGTAGCCTGTGAAAACATATAACGTTTAGGATTTATATGTGAAATGACTTAACTTACTGCCGTCTTCTTGAAGTTCCAGGTTTGTTGAGTCTTTGAGTTTCAACACAGACACTGAGATAGAAAATCACTGGTGATTTTATAAACCATTGCTCTATTGATAAAAGGAATATTTTGAAATAATACATACCTACTCTTTATACCCTGTGAATTTTTTAGAATTTCTATTTTATTTCAGCACACACACCGCATATTTTGTTGGCAGGGGCACAAAAGAAATCTCAGACTTTGAATCCTAGCTGTTATGTGACTGTAGTCAGGGAACTAATTATCATAATCAAGGAACTAATTATTACTCCTTAGCTTCATTTATAAAATGAAAATAATATTGTACTCATGGGTAGAGTAGCCATGAGGCTTAAAGGAGTCCTTCATGTGAAGCACTTAAATGGCCTGGACTGTAGTATTGTATTCAGTAAAAGTTAGTAGTTACATTTCCCTTCATCTTTTCATCAAATCCATCTGGTAGTGTAACAGCCCTGGATAAACCCAGCCACTTGCCTTCCCTGGGCTACTGCTGGTAAAAACCCCATTTGGGAAACCTCATACTACGTGTCCATTTTCATAAACTCCCTCTATCAACCTTCCAACACTGCCCAGAAGTCTAACTCTTTGTCTAGTCAGCTCATTCTACCACTTTGAAACAGTGATTTCTTTTCAAGCATCCTGCTATCCTGCTGGTCCCCTTACTCTTAATAAACAATCTCATCTGCCTTTCAAAGAGAAAGCATCAGGTAGAAGCTGTATTCATCTCTTGCCTCTGCGTCTGCAAGTTTCCCTCTGTTTTCTTCCCCTTCTCAGAATAATATCCTGCTAAATTTTCCCTTGGACCCCTCCACTGCCACCCAGGATCTCCCATTGCTATTCACAGCTAAATGTCTCATAGGAAGTGTTGACACTTGCTGTCTCTCTTTTCTCATTGGTTTGAATCCACCTGCAATGTAGGAGACCCAGATTCGGTCCCTGAGTTGGGAAGATCCCCTGGAAGAAGAAATGGTAAACCACTCCAATATTCTTGCCTGGGAAATCCCATGCACAGAGGAGCCTAGTGGGCTAAAGTCCATGGAGTCACAAGAGTCAGATACAACTTTGCAACTAAACCACCAACATTCATTTTGAGTGTTTCAGTCACGCTTCTACCGCAACTCTTCTGTTCTGTCTTGCTCCTACTAGGATCACCATGTCTGCACATGTCTGAAAACAAAGCTCACTGCTAATCCTCACTTGCCTTGATTTTTCCAGCAGCATTGGCACGCTTGAGTACTATTATTCTGGCATGGTTGGGTCCTTAATTTCTGTGATCAAGTACTCCCTTGGTATGCCTCTGCCTTTCTGATTGTTTCTTCTCAGTCACTCTTTCTCTTCTTGCCCCTTAAAATAGGGCCATTCTTGGGGTTTACCCTGGGCTTCCCTCTACTGGTGCATGGTATTTAATTACCTTGACTCTCTGTAGTGCCTCTGTGCAGATGATTCCCACCTTCTCTCTCCAGTCTCGTGCTCTTGAGATTCAGACTCATAAATTCATTGATCTAGCTGGACTGTCTACTCCCTTTGTAGTATTTATCATTAGTAACAACTGCTTAAAGCCTCTCTTCCTCACTAAACTGGACTGGGAGGGGTGGGGATGGGACAGTGTTTGTGTCGCTGCTCTGTCTCCAACACCTAGCACAGCCTTCTGCACAACCTAGGCACTCACTACGTCTTTGAATTACTATTCACGTCGTTTTTTAATATATAGTGCATTTTTTTCAAGTTCAGTTCAGTCACTCAGTCGTGTCCGACTCTTTGCAACCCCGTGAATCACAGCACGCCAGGCCTCCCTGTCCATCACCAACTCCCGGAGTTCACTCAAACTCATGTCCATCGAGTCGGTGATGCCATCCAGCCATCTCATCCTCTGTCGTCCCCTTCTCCTCCCGCCTCCAATCCCTCCCAGCATCAGTCTTTTCCAATGAGTCAACTCTTCGCATGAGGAGGCCAAAGTATTGGAGTTTCAGCTTTAGCATCAGTCCTTCCAATGAACACCCAGGATTGATCTCCTTTAGAATGGACTGGTTGGATCTCCTTGCAGTACAAGGGACTCTCAAGAGTCTTCTCCAGCACCACAGTTCAAAAGCATCAATTCTTCGGTGCTCAGCTTTCTTCACAGTCCAACTCTCACATGACCACGGGAAAAGCCATAGCCTTGACTAGACGGACCTTGGTTGGCAAAGTCATGTCTCTGCTTTTTAATATGCTCTCTAGGTTGGTCATAACTTTCCTCCCAAGGAGTAAGCGTCTTTTAATTTCCTGGCTGCAATCAGCATCTGCAGTGATTTTGGAGCCCCAAAGAGTAGTCTGACACTGTTTCCACTGTTTTCCCCATCTGTTTCCCATGAAGTGATGGGACCAGATGCCATGATCTCCGTTTTCTGAATGTTGAGCTTCAAGCCAACCTTTTCACTCTCCTCTTTCACTTTCATCAAGAGGCTTTTTAGTTCCTCTTCACTATAGATTTAGAAAGAGGTTAAAGTGTTGATAATGTATTTTCATATTCCATAGGTATAATTCTTTCATCCTTCATTCTCTTCGTTTTGCCTTTTTATATGTAGTATACTTTTAAAATTAAAGTAAAATTAATTTCAGTTAACCTTGAAATGTGCAGAACTAAAGTGTACAAAGTTATTTTTGACACATGTATGCACATGTGTAACCAGTGCTTCAATCAAGATAAATTCTAATTTTCCAAAAACTACTCCTCCCCCGCAATTTTTTTATATTGACATCTCCATTATTCTCTATGAAGCTTTTTACCCTCATTCCAGACTTACCAGATCACTTTACCTGCTAGATAAGACATATACCTAGGCAGATTTTTTCTTCCTGTGAATACTGGCTCTGACTGTTGGAATTTTAGAATTCAGGCTCATGGGAGAAGAGAAGATGCTGCACTGTTTTCCCACCTTCCTCCTCCTCAGCTGACTTTGACAGGGAGATGTCTGTGTCTAAAATGCCCTGCACGAGCCTCAGTATATAGAAACCGTGGGAAACACTGACTCTTGAAAGTGAAAATGGAATCACAGGTTACATGGAGACAGCTATTGGTCGAAATTTGTCCTGAACACTTTGTTGTTGGCAGGTTTAGCATTCTAGAAAGAAAAGTGTACACATATCTCAAAATGGAACATGTGATTCTGCCACTATACTTTTTCTAACATTTGAGAGTTAATTTACCTGTTTTGTCCCTGAAAGCATTGGAGTTTGTAATCTGCTTTATTTTTAATTCATCCTTTTCTTTAAGAAAAGTTAACATGTTAAACTTCTAAGATTGGTTTGGGGCTACTTAGTGTGTTTCCTTTTCAGTTTTTTAATTTTATGAAGAAAATTTGTTATAGGTTATGAAGGCAATGGCAAGCAACTCCAGTACTATTGCCTAGGAAATCCCATGAATGGAGGAGCCTGGTAGGCTGTAGTCCATGGGATCGCTAAGGGTCGGACACGACTGAGCGACTTCACTTTCATTTTTTACTATCACACATTGGAGAAGGAAATGGCAACCCACTCCAGTGTTCTTGCCTGGAGAATCCCAGGGACGGGGGAGCCTGGTGGGCTTCCGTCTATGGGGTCACACAGAGTCGGACACGACTGAAGTGACTTAGCAGCAGCATATAATAGCTTTAATTATCAAAATAATCCATAGTTATATTAATAGTCATGCATTTCTCCCCCTGTAAACTATAAAATAGCTATTAAGGGAAAAATTAAATGCATGGATGGCATTCTGTAGGTTACTTTGGAGAAATTAGAATTCATGGCAAAAGAAATAGGAAAGCATTTCCTATTGTGGCGTGGAAGGTTAATGGAAGGTTAATAGAATAATTTTCTTCATAACATTTTGTGAAGATTTTCAAAGATATTTTCATGTTTTTACTTATTTATCTATATTCCCAGTCATTTTTACAAATAACAAAGATACAGTTCTATTGAGGTGATCCTTAAAGACTAGAAGCTGTAAATTCAAAGTCATGGGGAGAGTTGACTTAGGGGGAAAATGGATCACTGCTTCTTTGAGCTATTAGGAAAGTCATTAGGATGGGTAAAGAGGTGAGGTGGAATGTAGGAAGAACTTGTTGAAGCGGAAGAAAGCCAAGGATGGTCTGCTTAATAAAGTAGAACATGCGACAGTCAGTTACTGGTCGCAGAAGCATGTGAGGTACTGAGGAATGTGGTAGGCTAACTAATGGACTCCCAGATACGCCCACGACTAATCTCTGGAACCTAGAGATGGTCACCATATACGGCAGAAGGAACTTTGCAGAGGTGATGAGGTTGAGGATCATGAGATGATAATTGTCTTAGGTTATCCTGCTGCAGGGTCTTTTTATAAGAGAGTTAGCAGGAGGGTCAGAGTAAGAGAAGGCAATATGATGACAGACACAGAGATTGGAGTGATAACGCTTTGAAGATGGAAGAGGGGCTATAGTCCAGGAATACAGGTGACCACTAGAGATTGAAAGAGACAGAGGAGTGAATCCCCCTCAGAGCCTCTGGAAAGAACCAGTGCTGCTGACATCGTAATCTATCCTAGTCAAACTGTTTTCAGTCTTCTCAACTCTGGACCTGTTGCAGAGTAAACGAGGTGCTGAAGCTGGTCATTTGTTCAGCAGCAATAGGAAACTAACACACGGGGAGGTTTGGAATATCCCCTGTGTTGGGTCAGCCATCTAAGTGGATCATCTGTAATTGTGAGTGGATAATTTAAATTGGCACAAAGTTTGTATAGTGACAGCAGTCAGTAGCCTTCATCCTTTCTTTGGACAGACTTAGCAGTCTCAGAGAAGAATATTCAAAGGCTAAGGAAAACCTATTAATTCAATTTGGCTTATTGGGTACAGGGAATAATTCTAAGATCGTAGTATTGTTAAAATTGTTGATTGTCAATCTGTGCTGTTTTAAGAAGCGGGCAGTTGAATCACAAGTTCGCAGGAAACAAGTATTCATTCGGTGTTAGGGATCAGTAGACATGAAGTCCTAGTTGAAATGAGGAGCTGTTGAAATGTACACAGGGAGAGGTGGGAGGAAAGAGAGGACCTTTAATACCAGAGATATTTGAGGTCTTCTAATGATGAGGCTGAAAGTCTGTCCATCTCAATATGTGGGTGAAGGAAATCCTGATAAGATGGGAGATGAAAGTTTAGGCATCTGTAAGGAGTGTGTCAAATTGGTCATTATTATGAAAATTACAGTTATCAGAGGTGATAGATATCAAGGAACCAAGTTGAGAGATAATATAAGCTGTTTACTAAAGCTACCAAGGATTTGTATGTTCTTGGATACCAGAAGATAGGATGAGAACATGGAGATCACAGAGTTTGAGAGTCTGCATTTTCTTTCCTAGATTTTGATACTTTTTAGATCCAAAAAAATATTTCTTCTTTACTGTATTCTAGATTGAGCACTGAGGAAAGTTTGAAAACATCTGTATTCTAGAAGAGCACAGATAGGTTGTTTAACTCTTCTTGGTACTTTCTCTGCTTTCAAAATATCATCTTAGAAGAAAATAGGATGTGGCTGTTGGGCTGTTAAGCTTCACTTTTTCAGTTTTTTGTTTTTTTTTTTTCTTTAACTATTGCTTTTGCAAGAAGGGCGTGTACAAGACAGGTTCCCCATTTGTGCTCTAGTTTTTGCATTTGTGACTGATAGTATAATACCTTGGTATCTTTATATAGTTGGTTCAAAAGCCAAGTACTAGGCCTTTATGTAAAATAAAACCAGGACAACATCATAAATACTGTGAAGGTTAAGCGTATTGGGCTTGATAGTTAGAATTTCTTTCTTGCCATCCATTTAAGTTCCCGTTTCAGCAAATTAATAGAACCATAAACACTTGATTACTTAGGCCCTGTGAACTGCTTTTGTGTGTGTGCAGTGATGATGTAGCAATCTGTGGCATTGAGTTTAGGGAGGTAGGCAAGCAGGTATTAATCTATCATGGGTAGGTCCTGTGGAAGTGCAGTCATAGAGCACAGATATCTTGGTGTAGGAAAGGAAGATGAAACTTTTGTCAATAAAGGAGACTTCTCCACACACACACACTTACATGTTTATGATAATTTATTTACACAGAGTTGAGCTAACATTCATTCACCTTTGTTGCTTATGTGGATAAATTCATTCATTCAGCAGGTATGCAGTGAATGTGTATTGTGTGTCAAACACTATTCTAAACAACTGGGTTTCTTTTTCCAATTTCTTCTGTCATTGGGCAGTTTTATGATGTGGACATCGCATTTGGGTAGATAATCCTGTTTTCCCAAGCCTATAATTTAAGAAAACTGATTTTTATCAATGATCCAAGTGTAAGCTATGAAAGCATATTAGAAATTTTAGCATTGTTTCTTTTCTCATTTTAAAATTTTGAATCTGATAGTAAAATTCTCATTAAAGTGATTTTCTAAGGGTTTAGATACCTAATTGTCATCAGAAGTTATTTAAAACTGTTATTATTAGAATAGTTAGAAACTCAGCAAAAATATTAGATACTGTATGTAGCAGTTACAGCAGTTATTCTAATCACTAATTCGAAAGTCCCCTTTTAATTTTTTTAAAAACGCTTTATAACAGGGAGAAGGAAATGGCAATCCACTCCAGTATCCTTGCCTGGAGAATCCCATGGACAGAGGAGCCTGGCAGGTTACAGTCCATAGGGTCACAAAGAGTCGGAGACGACTGAATGATGAACACTTACGTATAACAAATAAAACTACACATTTGCCCGTTTTTTTTTAAATGTGGGTTTTCTGATTTTTTAAAAAATTTGTGAGAGTTCTTTGTATGTTCTGGATAAAAATACTTCAACAATAAATGTATTGTGAGATATTGTCTTTCATTCTGGATATGTCTTTTCTCCTACTGGTGTCTCTGAAGAAGAGTTTTAAATTGCAGTTGATTTCAGTTTTTCAGTCTGCGGTTGTTGGAGTAAGTGTTGTATATGTATCAGCTGGTCAGATTTACTAATCAGGTTCAGATCTTACACATCTTTACTAATTTGTCTGCTTGTTCTATCAACTACCAAGAAATGTAAAATCTTCAGATTTGATTTGGGTCTTATTTCTCCTTTTAGATTATATATTTTGAAGTTTTGTTACACAGTGAATATAAATTTAAGATTATATCCTTCTTTATCTTTAGTAATACTTCCTGCTTAAAGACTACTTTGTCTAGTGTTAATATGAGCTTTCTTATAATTAATGTTTTCATAGCAAAGTTCATCCCACTCTTTGCTTTTCACCTTTTTCTCTGCTTATATTTAAGGTGTGTCACTTCTAAGTACCAAACAGTAACATGCTTTTTAACCCCATCTGATGATCTTTGTAGTTCTTGTACATTTAATGTGATTACTGACACATTTGGGTTTATGTTTGCCATCCTACTGTGGTTTTCTTTTTTCTGTTTGTCTCATCTGTTCTTTATTGATTTTTTTTTTCTTTCAGTTTTCTTTCCTTCTTTTAGGTGAGTCAAGTATGTTTTATTACTATACCCCCTTCCCCCATTAGCTATTATTTATATATGCTTTTATTATTATTGTTTTAGAGATTTAGAGATTACAACACAGACCCTTGACTTACAGTTTATTTATATTTGTTCGTCGTTGGTTTGTTCTTAAACACTTCTGGATAGTTTGAGTGTAGAATACTTTGACTTCCTGAGGCTTTTTCCTCTTAGGTTTTAGATATTGTATCCTGGGGTGTTTGTTTTGTGCTGGGGACAGACCTGGTAACTTTTCCAACATTGTATATGAAAATTTGTGGAGGCCCTGAGTGATGATAACCTTCCTTCTTAGGAAATGCAGTTTTCTTCTGGCAGACAGGCACAGTATGGGCAGATCACCATAATCTAGATGAAACTGGCTTTTAGGTTTTGTTAAGGTTTATCTATTTTTAGTTTGCCTTTTTGTTTTCTTCAGACCATATTTTATTCACAGAAAAAAACCCTTCTGGGGTCTCAGTCAAAAGCCTGAGTTTACCGGTTTGATCTCCACATTGCTGTGCCTTGAGATAATACTGACTTGTCCCCACTGCAAGTCTTCCAGCAGTCTCTGTTCAGCTCTTTAGTCTCCCTGTGTTGCTTTCTGTTTGGCGTTTTGGTGTCTCATCCATGCTTAGATGATGTGTCAGTAAACATCTCAATGAAGTTTGCCTGCACAGCTTTGGTTCTTTTCTTTAGACTTTTGCCTCAGAAGCCTTAGCTACTTGATAGCCATTCCACCTATGACTTTCTGCTTGGCCTCCAATATTGTGATAACAGATGACCCAAGGGAATAAGTGAAGGCAAACATAGGACTCCTCTAAATATACTTGCCTTTTTTCCAGAATCCTGGTCCCACAAATCCAGGTGGCTTTTGGTGCTCTTTGATGCTTTTAAATAGTATTTGTTTGTTTTATTTTAAAATACATATAACATAAAAAATTTTAAACTGTACAGTTAAAATTCAGTGATGTTAAGTACATTCATACTGTTACACAGCTATCATTGCCTCCATTCATGTCTAGAATTTCATCGTGCAAAACTAAAATCTGATACCCATTAAACGGTAACTCCCCATCCCCCCCCACCCTATTCCTCAGTGCCCTGGTCTCCACCTCTGTACTTTCTGACTGTATGAATTAGCCCACTCTAGCTACCTCATAAAAGTGGAATCATAGAATATTTGTCCTTTTGCAGCTTAAGTTTCATCCATTTTGTAATCTGAGTCTGAGTTTCTTTCCTTAACAGATTAGTGGTTAACAGGGAAAAGGGAGTTGGGGTAGGAGGCAAGATGGTGAAACTAAACTTTTGGTGGTGAGCATGTTGTAGTGTATACAGAAGTCATAATGTCTTACGCATGAAATGTGTTACGTCAGTTTTAAAAAATTGTCTTTCTTTTTAAGGCTGAGTAAGTAATACTCATACGGATATGCTACAGTCGCTTATCCATTTGCAAGTCAGTGGTCTCTTGGATTTTTTCCCCACCCTTTGGCTATTTTGAATAACACTGCTATGGATAGGAGTGTAAGAATATTTCTTTTAAGACCCTGCTTTTAAGTATAAACCCAGACAGTAGAATTGCTGGATTACCTTCTTATTTTCCATAGCAGCTGAACAATTTTACATTCCCAGCAACAATATTCAAGAATTCCAATTTCTCCATCTTCTCACTATATGCTTGTTCTTTTTCCTTTCTTTCCCTTTTATTTTAAAGTTGCAGTATCAGCTGTATGTACACATGGTATATTTCCTCCTGGGCTGAACTCTGTGCTATACAGCAGCTTCTTGCTAGCTATCTGTTTTACACATGGTAATGTACAGTGCTACACTCTCATTATCCCACCCTCTCCTTTACCTGCTATGTCTACAAGTTCCTTCTCTACATGCGAATAGGTTCATCAGTATCGTTTTTCTAGATTCTATATATGTGTGTTAATATACAGTATTTATTTTTCTGACTTCTTTACTCTGTATGACAGCCACTAGGTTCTTCCACATCACTTCAGATGACTCGATTTCAATCCAGTTTATGGCTGAATAAATTTTATTATATATATGTACCACATCTTTATCCATTCATCTGTCGATAGACATCTAGGTTGCTTCCATGTCCTGGCTGTTGTAAATAGTGCTACAGTAAACATTGGGGTACATGTGTCTCTTTGAATTATTATTTCTTTTTAATAGTAGCTATCTTGATGGCTGTGAGGTGATATTATTGTAGCTAACTTTTATAGTTATTGTCAAAGGAGTTTGTTTTATAAAGGGTATTCTTTCAAGACGAAAAGAGAAAGTACCTGATAATAGCTTTTTGAGATAGGTGTTATTTTATATTGAAGAAACAGACACAAATGTTAAGGTCACACCTAGTAAATGGTAGAGATAGGATCGAGACAGCCTGTCTGGCTCATAAATCCGTGCTTATAAACACTGAATTATATTGCTTCTCTGATACAGGTCTACTTTTCTAAAAATCTTATAATCTCATTATTAAAATTCTCATGGTTCTAATAGGGACAGTATTTTAGTGTTGTTGCTTTATTCCCTACCATTACATTGGTGAAATTTTGGAATAGGAAACAGTGCATTTATTTTGTGATTTGGTGCAATTTATATAGCTTTAGAGAAACATGACTAGGGGTTTGTTTTGTCACATATCCTAAGATACAGTTCTTGAGATGAACAGAAATTATTTTAAAAGTAGAATTTCTTGGGGACTTCCCTGGTCGTTCCAGTAGTTAAGACTTCATTTTCCAATGTAGGACGTGTGGGTTCCATCCCTCCTCAGGGGACTAAGATCCCACATGCCTCATGGCCAAAAAACCAAAACATAAGACAGAAGTAATATTGTAACAAATTCAGTAAAAAGACTTTTTTAAATAATAGAATTTCTTGGAGCTCCACAGCCTTAAACGGCCTTCATATTCCTAAGAGGGACATTGGGGCCCATTTTATATTGGTGGAAACTATGACTTTGAACTTTAGTTACGCAGCTAAGTTTTCAAGCCAGGTTTTTGGACACTATTTTCTGTGCTTTTTCATTCACTTTATCCATAATTAACCGGTAACATTTCTGTTAAATTCAGAAGTGTTAATCTGGGCAGTTTACGATTTCATATCTTATGGATGCCTTTTCAGCAATGTAGTCAGACACTAGCATTCTGTAAAAATATTGGGACACTTCTTCAAACATTGCTCTGATTAGACTTTTTTTACCCCTACTGTAAATTCTGCTGTAGAATCTTTTCTGTTGCTTTTCTGGGTTTTTGTTTTGTTTTTAAATTTTCTATTTCTATCTTCATTGTGTTAAGCCATCTTAACTTGTGGCTAGAAAGTGAACCCTGTTTTTGAAAACACTTAAATTTATTACTTGTTGGTAAAAGATTGCCTGATGACTAAATTTGGCAAAGTAGGTTCAAACCTACAGTAGCTACTTGTTATAGCTGTATTTTTGTGTGTGTGTTTTCTTTTAAATGAGTTTAATTTTTCAGGATTTATCTCTAGTTTATGAGTAGGATAAATGGTATTTATAAAGATGTTTTAACCTGATTTACATTCCTATTTTTCTATTCTCTTGTTAAAAAAAATAAATGAAAGTAGTTATAGGTCATCTTGCCTTGAGATTAAGAAAAAAGAGTGAGTGAAAGTGAGAAAGTGAAAGAAGAATTAAGTTTTATTAACCATCTTAATGTATTTGATAAACCAACTTTAAGAGCTATTCACTTAAATTCAAAAAGTGGTCTTTGCCTAAAGAGCTGCCATTGGTCATAAGTGGGATCAAGCAGGGAAGTGTAGACAAATGAATACTAAACCATAACTGCCCCTGGTTCCTTACTGTTGTTATCAAAAGTACTGAACTACTGGAATTTGAAGCAAAAAAATGGTGAAGATCTGCCCTAAATTTTTTAATTGAGGCAAAGGAATGTTGTATATATATTTGTAGTACTACGTTTTCAGAGTTGAATATTACCCAAAGGTTGGAATTTGCTCCCTGAGTACCCATTTAATCTTACAAGAAAACATTGTTCATTGAGACTAGATATGAATCATAACTGAAAGAGCTTATAATTTGTTCTTCCCTTGGCTTTTTCGTGACATGATGTCTTTTGATTAAAAATATTTCCCAAACCATTTCTTGTGGGTAAATTAAGTAGTATGAGTTACTTTTTGAACTTCATTACCAAATATTTGTTACTGTTTTATTTTTATTTATCCCTGATGCATGAAACTGTTTAGCCCACTTACACAGTCATTCCTTGACTTTGCATAGATTTAGCTTTCCTGATTTTCCTAAATTTTTTTTTTTTTTTTTTTGCATAGTGTGTCTTGGACCATCTGAGAATACTTTTGCGTTCTGAGTTTGACCTTTCATATATTAGTTAGGTATTAGGTATCCAGGTGAATTAGGTGTCTCGGTGAAGCCATAAGTTAAGGGGAAAAGGTTTACTTAGCTCAGGAATAGCAGTTCCCAAGAGGGAACCATAGAAATTTTAAATGTAGTTTTATCTCTGTAGTGATGAAACGTGGATTTTTCAGAACATTTTCAAATTCACAATGCCTGTATTTTGGCTTTAAAAAGTCAAATAGAAGCAACCACCAACTTTCTACCTCTGCTTGTCTCTCTAGTAGATAACTGATTGAAGTTGAACTAATACAAGTTACATTTTGGTCAAATTAAATATCACATGGACACATACACAGAATAAAAGTCCTGCAGTGATTTAAATGATTACAGCTAAATAGATACTGTATTAACATAAAGTTAGCCATTTATTTTTTAACAAAGATTCCTAGTAGAATCTGTTATGAAATGCTCTTGTGTACCCACAGGCTGAAGTCCTTTTGCTAGTGCTTAATAAAGAGTAAAAAGATTTAGCACGTTCATTCGCAAATACTTTAGTATTTTTCATGTGCAGATCACAAGTTTATTGTGAATGTGTGCCCACATTATTGTTCATACACATGTAAACACCTGGATGTGTGCATGTGTAGCTTTTGTTTTGCTTGATGGATATCAATCACATGTACCAAACAATATAAATGACTATTTGCTATTACTGATTTTAAGTAGCCGCACTCAAGGTTGCAGGTTTTCCTTCTCTATTTATTAGTTCTCTGGTTTCCATAGTCAAATTTCAGGGTTAACAGGTTTTCTTAATATTATGTCATTTTATTATGATCATTATATACACCTTGACAGTCTCACATTGGAAGACAGGGTTTAGCATCAGTATTTCCCTTGTCCTCAGTCATTTTCCATGGATTGTAAATTTTGTGTGATTTCCTTGAATACCCCAGCCATGTGTTCCCATTATACCTGGCTTCTTTTACTCTGAAGCATTGTTCATCTCTGTATGCAATATACTTGAAGAGCTCATCAGCTGCACCAGGCTCCCTTTCTGTCTTTTTGCCAGAAGACTCAAGATATCAGGTTCTATAGGCCATATGGTTATAGAATGATAGCATCACTGTGTTTAGGATTGAGAAGGGGAAAACCCAGGCCAGAGGAGACTAATAACAGAAAGGAAAGGAGTAATAGTGATACATGTCTTAATCCCTAGTGTATACTAAGTCTTGATCAGAGAGTTACGCTTCAAAGGAAATCAGAGTTTTAGAGAGTGTTTTTACCAGCCCTTTTTGTTACCCAGGACCAGAGTGGATAAATGACTTACTCAGAATCACACCAGCAGTTAATGGTAGGGCCAGACATCTTAGAAGAATTCTGTAACTGGCATGTCCACTTTAGAAAGCAATTTGGCTATTTCCATGTGGCCAGTACATTCTGCTCATAGAAATCTATCCCCCCCAAAAAACAAAATGAAGGCATACATCCTACAAGAAGATTGTACCCAAGTGTGCATAGCAACGCTACCTGTAGTAGACTGGGAACAACTGGTAAGCTGAAACAGCCCCACATATCCATTAGCTGATAAATGGGTAAACTAAACGTGGCATATCCGTGCAGTGGAATACTATTCAGCACTGAACAGGAATGAAATACTAATATGTGTTACATTAATGAACCTTAGCAATCTTATGCTTAGTAAAAAATCAGACTCAAAAGATTACGTATTATATGATTCCACTTCTATGAAATTTTCAGGAAAAGAGATTATAGAAAAAGCAGAGGTGCTGATAGTGACGATTGATGCCAGAAGGGCTGGAGGGATTTTTTGAGTGATGGAAATATATTCTATAACTGGATTATTGCAGTGATTACACAGTATAGAAATGTACTGTGAATTATTGAACCATACTCTCACGATGAGTGGATTTTTTACGGCATATAATTAACTACAATAAAGCCAAAAAGGGGAATGTTAAACTTTTTCACTTTAACACTTTTAATTTACACTGCTGCGTCTTTTGTTCTGTAATTCTTAAAGGTAATTGCCTTTCACCAAAACTAATAAAATCTGATCTAGTTCTTTGACATTTCTCTTAGCCTAAATTAGAAACATTTGGTTTCTTAAGAAAGAGGTATTTTAGAAGGCATATGTTAAATTTGCTAATATTAATATGTTTTATGTATATGTATGTTATGTATCTCCTACAAGATGTGCTGATGGTCACGTAGGTATGTTAATACATTGAAGCTTAACAGTACCTGCCAGAATTGGCAGTACTTTCTGCTTTAGCTGTGAAAAGCCTGATTGATAAACGTTCTCTCAGTGCTATCCCACTACTTTTCAGTGATCTTCTCTGTTTTTTCTTTTCAGTCGAGCTTTCCTTACTGAGAGCCAGTTGTATTTGTTTTCAAACTTGCTTATGCTAATTGTACTTCTGTTTCTACATAATTTTATATTGTGTCAATCAATAGAATAGTGTGTAAAACAATACAGTTTGTTATTTGGCAGACTAGATTGAATGTTTTGGGAAGACTTTACAAAGGCAAATCATTAAATATTGGGTTATTTGGTAATTTAAAGGTCTAGGGTGGAAACTAAAAATTTAGAAGGCCTTTTACAGTTAGATTGCTTCATGGTTGTCTCTGGTCATGATCCATCTTAATAAAACTGAAAGTGGAAATGCTAGATAATTTATACTGAATGAGTATATTTGAGAAAGACAGCATTGACCTCTAATCACAGGACGCGTGTTCAAATAAAAAGTATCTTAGTGAACATGCACATGATTTAAAATAAAATGTTTAAGGTGCAAGTGGGGGGGGGGGTGTGTGTGTATGTATGTAATGGTTTTCCTGTTTTACCACTTTAATCAGTTACTGGTTTTGGTGGCATTGGGTAAGAGTGATTCTGTATTTGGTACAGATTCTGTACCATACAAATTTATGTTCAAAATTGAAAAAAAATTATAAATAATTTATGCTTTAATTGGAGTGACTATTTTTATAGTAAAAATAGTTCTCATTGCTTTATGAATTACTAGGTTTTTGTCAGTTTTCATTGAATACGTTTTGTTTTATGCTGAAAAGTAAGCCAGAATCAGGATGATACTGGAGGGTGGGGGAGAGTTGGACCTGAAGATCATGAGTAAGCTTCAGTACAAGTGAGTCCGTTAAAAAAAGAGGGATGTGCACAGAGTGAAACTTAGAATTTAAGATCTTGAGGAAAGAAGTGTGAAATTCAGGAATTTATTGAAGTCACTGGTGAAATTTTTGAACTTAACTGAAGTTGCTACCACAGTTTGAAAAATGTGGTATAAAATGTAGAAAGTGAGCACCAAAGATTAACAAAAGAGCAGCTTTCCTTGTAGCCATTAGGAATGGACCATTGTTTGAGATGAATGGAAGTTGGAGGAATAGTGTGTGTGAAAAGAGGCTATACTACTCATGAAAAATCAGATAAAAGTTGGTTAGAAAGGTCATGAGTACATGTATATTTTATGTACAACTAATTATGTTTGCATTTTGTGTATTTGTATTTTTACATAAAAACAAATAGAAATGTCATATCCTGCCATCGGGGGAAAAAAGATGAGTACCATTTAATGCCTATATGATAGAACTTCTGTTCATGTTTACCTTGTACTTTATTTGGTATTGCTTTTAGTACAGTGTTCCTTTGAAAGTTCAGAGATACAGTTTAGTGGATCTTGTTTGGGGATTACAAATTCCTTTTAAGAATCTGATGAAAGCTGTGGACTCTTTCCAAAATACTTACGTATTGATATGAACAAACACAAAATAATTTTTAAAGTTTTCAGAAGTTTGCGGACCCACCAAAGCCCAGAGAGATCCTGGTTAAGAACAGAATGGAATTCTGTTACTAATTCTTTTGTAAATGAAAAGGAGTAGTTTTGTTTCAGTGTATCTTGGTGTAAATACAGGTTTCTAAGTATTTCACAAAGCGAGACTTTTATGACCAGTAATTTTGGATTATCTGTGCTATATTAAGTGAAACACTGGTAACCATGCTGGTAAGAACTTGAAAGTAAGATGACCGACTACTAGTAAATAATCTGAAATGGCATTAGCCAGGGGTGTTTTAATTATGTAATACTGAACGCTGCTCTATTATAAGCATTTAGGAACTTTGAACATTTACCCATAAGCAGCCAACTTAAGTCACATGTGTCTCTATTTCATTTAGCTCTCGATTTTATTTAAAGAATGTCACCTTCAGGTACAGTATTTAGGAGAATAAGAACCATGTTCATGCAGGGTATGGCTTTGGGGAAGAGGGAAGACCTGCCTGCCTGCTGTCTACCTTTTTCCTCTCTCCTATATGCTGACTTGTCTCTCTCCCTGGGCGGAGTGCTTTTTTTCCTCCCTTTTGCTTACGGTAAATGGGTGATCTTCACCTATCGCCATTGTTTCAGTAGCCATTGTAAATAGTAAATACTTATAACTTTTATATAACTTGGGAGGTACTAGAAAATTCCATGCTGCCTGAAGTGTTTCTCATCTGAAAAATTGACCACTTTTGAAATTTTATTTCCTTTGTTTTTGTAACGCAAAATAATTATTTTTATGTTTGCAAGAGTTGTACTAATGTTTATATTATGATTTTCTTTTAACTGCAGGACCGTGTATATGTACAACAAAATAATGTGGAGAATGTCTACAATTTGGGATTAATTATTTTCCGAGATCAAGTTGTACGCTATGGGTGTATTAGGGATCATCTCCGGCAAACGCTATTGGATATGATTGCCAGGGAGCGGAAAGGAGAGGTCGTAGACCGGTATGACAGTCTTTCTACTCTTTGGGTTTCGGTTTTCAGTGGTTATATCTTGAGAATTGATTCACTGTCTTAATTTTAAGTTTGTCTAGCACGTTATGAAAATACTCAAAAACCTTACATCACAGTTAGCAAAGTTAGCTATGCTTTTGAACTGTGGTGTTGGAGAAGACTCTTGAGAGTCCCTTGGACTGCAAGGAGATCCAACCAGTCCATTCTAAGGGAGATCGATCCTGGGTGTTCATTGGAAGGACTGATGCTAAAGCTGAAACTGCAATACTTTGGCCACCTCATGAGACGAGTTGACTCACTGGAAAAGACTCTGATGCTAGGAAAGGTTGGGGGCGGGAGGAGAAGGGGACGACAGAGAATGAGATGGCTGGATGGCATCACCAACTCTGTGGACATGAGTTTGAGTGAACTCCAGGAGTTGGTGATGGACAGGGAGGCCTGGCGTGCTGTGATTCATGGGGTCGCGGAGAGTCGGACACAACTGAGCGACTGAACTGAACTGAACTGAAAGCACACATTTATTTTTAGAAGAAACCATCTTAAGCTTTTGTTTAATATATCTTTAAGAAGCAAATCAATCATTAATCTTCTTTTTGATTTTTCGTGTATTTTTTAATGCTGACATTTTGTTCTTTTTCTTTTATCTATTTGATAACATGTTTGTCTGTCTTTTCTTGAAGGGGTTTTTGGTTAGCATTTATTTTTAATGTATGTGAAGAAAAAAATGTTGAACATAGTCTAAAATAACTGAGAACTATTGTACCCCTTTTATTAAGTCATATTATAAGTTACAACAGCATGAGAACAACTAGAGATAAATAGCTATACAGTATGCTTTCCAATTAAAATAGCTCTAAATCCTTATGTTATAAATTGGTTGCTTATGGGAGATTGAGCACTTTGGTTAAAGTTGTTCTGAAAGTCTAGCTACTTCTGTTGCATGTTTCACTTGAATCTTTAATGTGTTTTTACTATCAAGTGGTTTCACTTCTTTTGACAGAGGCGCCATAAGAAATGCTTGCCAGATGTTAATGATATTAGGTCTTGAAGGACGAACAGTCTATGAAGAAGATTTTGAGGCTCCTTTTTTGGAAATGTCTGCAGAGTTTTTTCAGGTAATCAGTGAAGATATAAATATACACTTTTAAGATGTTTTTAAGTTTACCAAATATAGTTACTAATTTAAACACTGTGACCTTTTTGTCCTGAGCCCCATTGGGGAAAAGAGTGCAAATTTTATACCCTTCAGCACAGCACCCCTACATGCTCACATTCCAGTGAAGGAGCTTATTGAAAATAAATTGAAGAGGTTGGACTTAGACACATGATTTTTTAAAACTTTATTTATTTTTTAATTGAAGGATAATTGCTTTATAGGATTTTGCTATTTTATGATTTTTTAAAATTAAATGCATATGAATTTCCCTAATGGTCCAGTGGTCAGAACTTCGCCTTCAGTGCAGGGGTGTGGGTTCAGTCACTGGTCAGGCAGCTGATATCCCATGTGCCGCTCTGCCAAAAAATAGTGTTGTAACGAATTTAATTAAACCTTTATAAATGGTCCCCATCCAAAAAAAAAATCTTTAACAAATTTTATGTTTATATGTTTATAAAACATATAAACTTAAGAAATAAACATATAAACTTAGTTTTATAGTATTTATATGTTACTGTAATTTGCCATAAATTCACAGGCAGTACATCACCAATGAAGTCTCATTATTCAGGTTTTTGGTAATTTACTAGTAAAAATAGATTAGATAATAGGTATGATCCCATAGTGCATATATATGTTTTAAAAGCTATCGATGAGGAAATTATAAGATACAAATTTGCAGCTGTTTATACAACCCCAAACCAACTGAATGGCCGAAAGTGAGGATAAACCAGTACTGATTTGTAATGAAATAGCAGTGACTGAGTACCGTGACAGACAAGACAGTCTTTATAGAGTCACAGTAATTGGGCATTCTTCCTGAAAGCCTCAACCATCTGAGCAGTTTATAGGAGGAGCTGTACTGCTGAAGTAGAGGCAGTAAAAGCTTTACTGTTCAATCTCAGTAATAAGCTTTTTAAAAAGAAACAAGCAGAAAGTTACAGATACTCTACAGTAGGTCATTTTTAAGAGCCATTGGATGTATATAAATGTGGGACTCCTGAAATTTTGCTGTCACTTACCAATAAAGAACCAAAAGAACATATTTGCACACTGCCGCCCACATCACCCTACCACCACCCCCGCAACGGTTTTTAAAAATCAGTTTGTAACCTATCAGGAAGATTTTTACGGCCTGTACTGGTAAGCCTGAAGCTTTATGAAATAATTTTATGACGTAGGAAACGGTCTTTATTTTCTGATAACGCAGCAGCTAGTTCTGGATATTTTTGACAGTGTTTTTAAATTTGCATTTGTTTTAATTTCTTTCATTGGAGTGTAGAAATAAAGTAGAAAATTGTCAGGTTTCCAAAATATGTTACAGTGATATATGTATTAATGTAATAGTGAAGTGGTTGTCTCACCATTATTTTTGTTTGGTGTGATAATGTGTATTCTTAAAAAGTTTAATTATTTCAAACTGCTTTTTATTAAGAGAATGGAAAATACTATTAAATTTATATATCGTTTATATTAACATGTCTAATATGTAATTCTTAGATATATTTATTAATTTTACTATGAGGTTAAAGTCAGTAGGGTCAGCATTTAAAACTTACTGAGATTTCTCTGTAAGACTAGTGTTAGCAGACAAGATTGATAGTTATTGAAAAGTTCTCTTTCTCAAACTTTGTATATATTCCTTTGAGAGTGGGAGTAGGGTGGCAGGAGGACTATTAACTACCAGTATGCCAGCAAAACTGTGTGATAAATAGGATGAATCTTTTTAGGCATAATTTTACAATAAAACAAAGAAGGATTTTTCACTCTCACTCGGAGTCAGATGCTTCATTCTATAGTTTTGAGTTTTTACTGTCCTTTGCTTACTTTCCACTGTCACTTGGGCTCAGATGCTTCATTCTATAGTTTCAACTTTTACTGGCAAGTGCTTACTTTTTCTGCTATTCGGAATACACTGGCAAAGTTTGAAAAATGCTGCTTAAGGATAATGTATTAATTTAGTTGTATGTAATGCTTTAAAGGATACCATGCTGATGATAGGAGTATATATACACAGTATATAAAATGTTAATAGTGCTTGGGATATTTAGTTTGGTTTATGAGAAACACTGTAGAAACCCAGTAGAAAGCAGAAGCACATTTTGCTGCTTTGTTTAAAAAAGAAAAAAATCATGCTTTTTGTTTGCAGATGGAAAGCCAGAAATTTCTAGCAGAAAACAGTGCTTCAGTATATATAAAGAAAGTAGAAGCTAGAATTAATGAAGAAATAGAACGAGTGATGCACTGCCTTGACAAATCAACAGAAGAGCCAATTGTAAAGGTGGTTGAGAGGGAACTCATTTCCAAGCACATGAAAACTATAGTAGAAATGGAGAATTCTGGGCTAGTACATATGTTGAAAAATGGCAAGACAGAAGGTAAGTGTTAGCAATTGAAAAACAATTAAATTCTTGTAGGTCTGCCAGGTTCTCGGTGGGGGGGCGGTTTCTATTGAAGATTATGAATATCAGTTTTTAAGAAGTCATGATGTTTGATTCCTTTTTCACTGTTGTTACTTTGATAGGATTTTACAGTAAAGCTTTACGCTTAATGAGGTTTCTTGATGTTGTAGTGAATCGAATAGCTTCCTTTTTCTCTCATCTTCAGTCTCCTCACTTTGTGTTTTTCTTAACCCAGAAGATAAGCCTAATAATGTTGATGAGGCCAGTGAGCTCCTGACCTGCTCTTGTACTTTATTTTTATATGCCCAGGCATTTAGATTCTTTTTTCCATCCACATTCTCCACAGTCTGAAGTTCCAGTCTTAAATTTTTGTATGCATTGCTTTGGGGAGTTGGTTGTGATAAGGGTACCAAAAATGCAAAAATTTATGTATCTTCCATGTTGACATGTTTAGAGGAACTCTTAAATTATAGACTGGAAAAGGAGAAAGGAGTATTGCTTACAAGTAAACATTTTGGAGAAACTAACATTTATTCTTTTTTTGACTATTTACCTTATTTTCCTAAAGTGATAATTTTTGATGAATACCCTGGGACAAATTATGAATAACAGTCATGTTGTCCTCATTCTTAATATCTCAAGCTTTGCATAAAAACTGTGACTTGCTAAATCACTGCTACAGTATTAAAAGGGCTTCCTAGATAGTGCTAATGATAAAGAATCTGCCTGCCAGTGCAGGGGACGTAGAGATGTGGGTTCAGTCCCTGCGTCAGGGAAGATCCCATGGACAGAGGAGCCTGGTGGACAGTCTGTGGGGTTGCACAGAGTCGGGCACGACTGAGCAGACGAGCACATACAGCACCCGGTATGAAAAGTAAATCTGGTGCTGGGTGAAGTCTTAGCAATATTTTAGCCATGTGCTTGTAAAAGAAATACGTATGGCCTGTGACCTCTGACCCTACCTTGACTCCCTAGGCAGGGAGTGAAACAATTTTTTAAGTTAATAATTTAAAAGAGAGGAAGATGTAAGAGAAGGGAAAAGAAAGATGGTAGGAAGAAAGGTTGTTCCATTCTTCCTCTAGTGGAATCTTTGCCTTGTATTTTCAGATGATTATGTTTCTATATATGTTCTAACTTCTAGAAAAATCATTTTTAAGGATATTTTCCAAAATAAACTACTCCTGGATGCCCATTGTCTAAGTCAGGGATTGGCAATTTTTTTTTCTAAAAGGAGAGAGAATATTTTAGGGGTGTGGACCATACAGTAAACTACCCATCTCTGCTATAATAGTGAGAAAGTAGGCATAGACAGTGACATAAATGAATAAACTTGTATTCCTCTAAAACTTCGATTTTTATTTTTCAAGCATTTAAAATGTGAAAAGCATTCTTATTTTGTGAACTGTATAGTAACAAGCAGTGGACTGTACTAACATGGGCTATATAGTTTGATGACCCCAATCTTAGTGATCCCTGGCAGATTAGGACTTTATGAAAAGCAATTTTCCTTACTTAAACAGAATGAGAATCAATTTTATAATGTATTGTTTAGTTACTGAGTTAATGCTTTCTTTTCATGTTTGGTGGGGGTGTCTAAGGTGGGGAGATAAAATGGGCTTGAAGATTAAGAGGCTAGGAAATGTTTGATGGAGAGATTATTGAGCACACCTGAATTATACTATCTGTAGCCTGCATGGAGACTTGTGTTAAAGGCATTAAGTATATCTAACATGTGGCAACTGCTTAATAATAAGCACCTAAATGATGGAGTATCAGAATAGCCACGTACCATAGTTTATATTCAGTGCTTAATGTTCTCAGCAAGTAAGCAGCTTTCTGTGATGCTAAATTAAATTTAAAAATCATGGCTTCGGTTTTCCTGGCTTTCTACTAGAAACCTAATTGCAAAATGTCTTAATTATGCTAGGACCTGCTCTTGAACAGTATGTCAAGAATATGTCAGAGATGCAGCTTCACCATTATGAAGCCAAATGTCTGATAGATCAGAAAGTGAAAGTTTTTTCCCACCATGAGTGGAGGAATAATTGGATTGATAATGAAATGCATATAGCACTATGAAATTAAGTTCAGATAGTATCATTTTATTGTTTAAGTATAAACAAATAATATTTAATTTCTTGCCACATAATTTTTCTTCTTTCACTTTCTCCACTGTGCCATCCATTTATTTACAGTGGATTACATATAATGAAATTTTATTAGTTTGTATAGTTAAATATACAACATACAAACAAAACTGTAACAGCATAGGAACAAAGAAGACAAATTTGGGAACTGTTTTGTTAGAGGTATTTGATAACAAAAACTTACTGTAGTACATATCCATAAATTTCTGTTGCATTTGTAATATTTATTTTTAACATGGGCAACTTGGTTATAATTTATTCCAAATGTGAGAAGCTGTGAGATTTGTTCAGTATAGATTATTTTGGACATATATTGTTGATGAGAATACTTTGTCCCAAAACTCGGCTTTTGAAAGTCATTGAAACAAATTTTATAGCCCTTTTTATAAAAGTTGCATCCGTGTATTTTTAGAATCTAAATTGCTCTTATAAATACAGACAAGGTGGGCAAATTATAGCCTGTCAGATCTGGCCCACTATCAGTTAGACTGGAAAAAGTCAAAAGAGTAATATTTTGTTACACATGAAAATTACTTAACTTTTAGATCTCAGTGTCTATAAATCAAGTTTCATTGGAGTACAGTCGTGACCATTCGTTCATGTGCTAAGCCATGGCTTCTTTCGGAGAAGGCAATGGCAAGCCACTCCAGTACTCTTGCCTAGAAAATCCCATGGATGGAGGAGCCTGGTAGGCTGCAGTCCGTGGGGTCGCTAAGGGTCGGACACGACTGAGCAACTTCACTTTCAGACATTGGAGAAGGAAATGGCAACCCACTCCAGTGTTCTTGCCTGGAGAATCCCAAGGATGGGGGAGCCTGGTGGGCTTCCGTCTATAGGGTCACACACAGTCGGACATGACTGAAGTGACTTAGCAGCAGCAGCATGGCTTCTTTCGGGCTATAATGGCAACGTTGAGTAGTTGGAACAAAAACCATATGATCCACAGTTTAAAACATTTGCTGTCTGATGCTTTACAGTAAACAGCCCCTGATCTAGAAAGTGCTGTTCTAACTCCATTTTTAAAAGTTCTCAGTTATAAAACCTTTTTTTATATCATTGTAAAGTTTTGATATTGTACTCTTCCAGTAAGTTTTTATTTCACAGATACATTAGACATATGGGAAAGCAGTATCTTAAGTCCACCTTTTATTTTTGTAAAAGGCAGTCTAGAGTTTTCATTCTAAATAACAACAATGTAATGAGATAAGCCAATTTTTCAAATACAGATATTGGCTTAGATCACCACCTGAGAAACATCAGGGATTGCTCCAAGGAAAATACTAAAACATAGGAATTTATACTGTAAGTTTCACATGAATTTTACCATGATGTGTAATGAAATTTATTTCTTGCCACTATTGGCATTGAACTTTTGAGATAGACATGCTTCAAAATAAGACTTCTCTTGGTTTTTAAAAAGTTCCTCTTTGTTACATTAACTGCCAGTTATACCACATTTATTTTTTTAATTGGACATACCAAATTTAAAGTTATTCTTTTGATAGTTGTTTTGTAGTATTACTAGTTTCTAAATTAGAATTATATTGGATAAATTACATAGGAACCCAGTTCAGTTTTCCTTTTTTGTGACTTTGTTTCTTATGCTATTTGGACATCTCTTCCATGGAAACCAAAACTTGCTACAACTGTTTATTGATGCTTAGTATCTCATCTGTATTATGTATTTCGTAAGTTGCAATAACAACCATTAACTAGCTTCCCCCATCCCACCCCTATTTTGCTGGAGTTTTGTTTTGTTTTTTAGTAGTTTTTTTATGTGGTCAGCAAATGACCATAATGGAGCTTCTTTAAATATCACAAATAAGCATGAATAGATACTCAGTTTTTTACATTTTTCTTAATCTTTAATGTAGCCAATTTGTGTGTTCGTTCTGATTGCAGACCTTGCTTGCATGTACAAGTTATTTAGTCGTGTGCCAAATGGTTTGAAAACGATGTGTGAGTGTATGAGTTCCTATTTGAGGGAACAAGGTAAAGCCCTTGTTTCTGAGGAAGGAGAAGGAAAGAATCCAGTAGACTATATCCAGGTAAGTAAATACAGAAGATTCTCTTTATCATAAAGTAATTTTGACGTGCTAAAAAGATCACTTTTATAAAGTGATGTAGTATGTATTTTGACTGAATTGTTACAGTGGTAGGTTAATATCGTAAATATTTCAGGAATTTTGGAAAGCACGTATGTTTATATCAGGGAGCCAAGCTCAGCCACTTCTTTTTATGTATTGGCTTATCTGATGCAGACCTTATTTAAATAGTGTCAAGAATGAAAGTTCTTTCTTCTTCTTTGTATGCCTTAGTGTTTATATACCTGCATATGTTAGAAAAAATAACTGTTTTAGTGACTTTTTGTTTCAAGATATCTTGCTTTCAAACAGTACTATGAATATATTATGCTCTCAAATTTTTCATGTTTTAGTATTAACAGTCAGCTTTCTGTGTGTGTATTTTTAAAGCTGATTTTCTCAGGCTCACCCATTCAGTCAAGATAGAGGAAGATAGGGAGAAACAGTGAAAAGGATCTTTGTTTCACCTTCAGTAGAGTAATACATAAATGGAAGATAGAATACTTCTCTCGCCACTAATGTTTTTAATACAGGCTTAGATATAGGCTTGAAAATAACAACAGAGAATCTGTAAGTTTAACACTGAACGCACACATTTACTACTAGCGAAGTCAAAGATAAATGTGTAGTTACACATGTATTGTTTATAGAAAAATTATTAACATGTATCCTAAGTTTCTTTTTTCTTTTTTTATTTGGAAGGGCTTGTTGGATCTGAAGAGTAGGTTTGATCGCTTCCTCCAGGAATCATTCAATAATGACAGGCTCTTTAAACAGACTATTGCGGGTGACTTTGAGTATTTTCTCAACCTCAACTCCAGGTCCCCTGAATACCTCTCATTATTTATTGATGATAAGCTGAAAAAGGGAGTCAAAGGGGTAAGTGTTAAAGCATTTGAAAGTACATTAAGTTTTATTTGTAGATTTAACATTAGGAAATAAAATATAAGATTAGACAATTTTGTATATATAAAATTAAACAGTCTTTTGCTATTCTTGGGCTTCCTTGATGGCTCAGAAAGTAAAGAATCTGCCTCCAATGTGGAATACCTGGGTTCGATCCCTGGGTTGGGTAGATCCTCTGGAGAAGGGAATGGCAACCCACTCCAGTGTTCTTGTATGGAGAATTCCATGGACAGAGGAACCTGGCAAGCTACAATCCATGGTGTAGCAAAGAGTTGAACAGGACCAAGTGACTTTTCACTTTTGCTGTGCTGAAATGTGCACCGTGATATTTGAAAGGATTGTTTTAAGTGCTTGAAGCGGTCAGAAGTACTCTGACATTTCACGTAATATGTCATTGGCATCAGAAACAACCACACAGCCATAAACTTTAGATTGTGAGGGTTATGTATGTTATAAGAGATAACAAGAAACTAGAAAACAGCTATGCATTGCACATAGAATATTGCTTACTCTTATCTGGTTCTGTATGTTATCTATCCAATAGTACGTGTTGAGAATTTGAAGGTCTAGTCTAAGTATCAGAAAATAGTTTGATAGCGTATATGGAAGCTCAGTTTCAAGTGTTTATAATATATCTGGGATCTTGGAAGTGCACTGTAGCACAGAAAATCAAAATAAGCAGATTGGGATTAAATTGCTTATTTAATCCCAATTAAATTGCTCTTGCTGACTTCATCTTGGGATTTGTGAGACATAAGGGCAAAGCAGCAAGTAGGTAGTAATAACAGAAACAAGGGGAAGATTACCAAGGACACTGAATAGAAAAGACACATCTAAGTAGTCTTCCATAGTGTTTAATATAAACTGAATACAACCTGCCACATTATCATCTTGCCCTTGTCTAAAAGATTAGGGGCAAAAGGCCTTTTTGCTTTGGGAAATACAACGTATTGTTATGCTTCTGTTTCAACAATTTAGATTTTGAATGAGCTCATATAAAAATAACTGTTTTTTGGCCAATATGTTTTACATTGCAAGGGCCCTGTAAAATTCTCTTACGTGGTTATAATTTCATTTCAGCTCTTCTCAGTCATCCTTTAATCCAGCCATCAGCCTCTCCCTTTCAGAGTTAGCCCACTGGGGAGTGGATCGCCATTCCAACTTCTGATTCATGTTGCACTAGTTCAGAATGTAGCAGCTGAGCTGTAGAAAGTGGGCCATATTTTCTCACGTTAGATCTTTTTTCTGACCTTGGTCAACCAGATATTTATGTTTGTTATAAATGTTGTTTTAAAACTGAACTGTGATGCTGTTTTTGTAGAATTAAAGCTGTGTAATTGTTAAATTGTCTTCTAATTGATTTGCAGCTAACAGAACAAGAAGTAGAAACAATATTGGATAAGGCAATGGTCCTGTTTAGGTTTATGCAAGAAAAAGATGTATTTGAACGTTATTATAAGCAACACTTGGCAAGGAGACTTCTTACAAATAAAAGTGTTTCAGATGACTCTGAAAAAAATATGATTTCTAAGTTAAAGGTAAGGTGTATTTAAGATGGAATGGAGTGCCCTTAACTAATGTTTATCACATAATCGAGCACCAACAAACAAGTAATTGGGAAATAATTGATTTAAAGTATTTGTTTCTGTAAATGAACAAAGCTAGATTTTGAGGGACTTGGGGTGTTTGTTTTTTTTTTTTAAGAGAAAGTTGTATTGAGATTTGTTCAAGTTCTGGGATGTTCACAGTGTACTGAAATTTCTCTTGGTGAGACAGATACATTTATGGCGATCTGGGAGAGGATCAGTACAAGGAACGCAGTAAATGGAATATGACATACACTTCTGTTTTCACAGAGTGATCCATAGGCCACCTGTACGCATATCACCTAATATGGGTGTTCCTTGTTAAAAACACAGAGTTCTGGGCCCTATCTTCAGTTGGGGTTATGGAAATCTCAGAGAGAGTCTGGAAATTTGCATTTTAAAATAAAATTCTTAGGTTATTAATCCCACTAAAGGTGGTGCCTACAGGCATACAACAACTATTAGAAAGATTTAGAAAGGATGGCAGGAACATGGAAGAGTTTGTGTGTTTCCTCATAACAAAATCCATCATTTGTATTTGTATATTTCTTCTACAGACTGAATGTGGATGTCAGTTCACATCAAAACTGGAAGGAATGTTTAGGGATATGAGCATCTCAAACACAACTATGGATGAGTTCAGGCAACATCTACAGGCCACTGGGGTGAGACTCTTCATTAATTTCTACTTATGTAAATGTTTTTTATATACAGTCTTTTGTAATAGGCATTTTCATCCATTTAGATAACTGAATTGCTGGTGTCATTTATTTATATGTCATTAGAGACAACATATGTATTGTCTGTGAGAGCTTTAAAAATTATTTCCCCCACATAACCTGTTTTTCTAACTTTTCTAATGTTAAAATATAGTCTCTTATTCTTAAACAACTTAGTTTATCCTCCCTACTTGAAGGAATGCACTGAATATTTAATAAATAGAGTTCCTCTTCTGTTTCTCATGGATGGAGGAGCCTGGTAGGCTGCAGTCCGTGGGGTCGCTAATGGTCGGACACGACTGAGCGACTTCACTTTTACTTTTCACTTTCCTGCATTGGAGAAGAAAATGGCAACCCACTCCAGTGTTCTTGCCTGGAGAATCCTAGGGACGGGGGAGCCTGGTGGGCTTCCGTCTATGGTGTCACACAGAGTCGGACACGACTGAGGTGACTTAGCAGCAGCAGCAGCAGCTGCTGTTATAATCATTTGTAGATTATGGAAAGAATACCAGGCTTAGGCAGACTTCTTGTTGCTAGTTGCTCAGTTGTGTCTGACTCTTTGTGACCCTCTGGACTCTAGCCAGCCAGGCTCCTCTGTCCATGGGATTTTCTCAGACAAGAGTACTGGGGTGGGTTGCTATTTCCTTCTCCTGGGGATCTTCCTGACCCAGTGATTGAACCTGCATCTCCTGCATTGGCAGGTGGATTCTTTACTGCTGGTCCTCCGGGGAAGCTCCCTAGGCAAGCTTACTGAATTTTAATACTTTTTCTTTACCCTAGGATGGTACTATCTTATAACTGTTACCTGAGCTTCTTGTACCTCAGTCTTCTTATTCATGTGAAAGATCAGGATAAATGGGCCTGACATCCTCAGGGTTGGTAAAGGGTGACCTGAGTATAGCAACACTGATGCTGGTGTGTTGTAAGTGTGCTTTGTATTGTGATTGCCAGAAGGCAGTGAGCTATAACTTAAAGTAAGACTTTGGAGTCCAGTGAAGTTTTTGAGAAGATTTCAGTGGGGTATAATGAAGTTCAGAATTTTTTCTTTTTTGTTAAACTGTTTTTCAACTTTGCATTCACCTTAAGGTTTTTTGTTTTCTTTTAAAGTGTCCAAGTACCTTTTCTGTGATAGTTGAAGGCCTTTTGATTGAAAAATTACCATCTTTATTTACTGTTGACCATTCTTTGGAGATCAGTCCAGAGTGTTCATTGGAAGGACTAATGTTGAAGCTGAAACTCCAATACTTTGGCCACCTGATGCAAAGAGCTGACTCATTTGAAAAGACCCTGATCCTGGGAAAGATTAAGGGCAGGAGGAGAAGGGGACGACAGAGGATGAGATGATTGGATGGCATCACCGACTCAATGGACATAGGTTTGGGTAGACTCCAGCAGTTGGTGATGGACAGGGAGGCCTGGTGTGCTGCAGTTCATGCGGTCGCAGAGTCTGACATGACTGAACGACTAACTGAACTGATTCTTTTGCACTGGGATTGTTCAACATGATCATTTCATCAGATTCTGTTTTTTCTTTCTATGAAGTTTGTGCATTTTCTGTTCTTTCATTTTGACTTTTCAGATATCCTGCACTTTATGGTGGAATATTTGTTTCATAATTTGTTAACCCGTTAAGTAGAGTACTTGTTGAGATGCTCAGAGTTATATATCTGCTGATCTTGTTGCAGCTTCCACTTTGTAGAGCTATTATTTGCATGCAGTTCCTGGCTATTTTGTAATTGTTTATACACTAAGCATCTTAAACTTTAAGTCTCCTAAGCCTTTATTTTCATCAGAAAGATTTGATGAAAAGTGACAGTAATCAAATCTTGAACTTTCTGAAATCTTGGAGCCCTTTTAAAACATCACCAATCCTCAGATGTTTCTGTTACTATCTTAAAGGTTCCTGACCTGTTGAAATAGAATGACTCTTCTGTTTACTTTCAGAAGTCATATAACAAGTACTTTCTTAAAATTCTGAATACTTGTAGAATACTTTATTTAGACAAGTCATATTTATTATGCTGAAGGAAATTTAAGTATTTGTGCATTATTTCCTGTGTTTTACTTTTTTTCATGGGGATAAGGACAGGAAAACTACCTTGCTATCATATTTCTGTTCATTTATATCAACAAATTATATCCAGACAGACTTTTCTAGTACCTTTGTCTTTGTGTACTTGTCTCTGTCATATAGTGTCTTTGAAAATAAGCTGAATGGCTTAAAAATATTACTATAATAGCTAGAAATAAAAGGTCCAAATGATTAGAGCAATAGTTCTTGAGGTTCTTTCTCTTTTTAATTTAACAAATAACTCACTGTTTCTGTGCCAAGCTTTGTTCTAGGCACTGGGTATATAGCAGAAAATAGACAAGAATCCCTACCATGATGGAGCTTTCTTTCTAATCTGGGAGCACGATGGTAAACAAGTAATAACAGAACACTTCAGCTGGTGATAGGAGATGTAGAGGAACACTGTAGCCAGGAAGAGTGGTCAGAGAAGGCCTCCTTTAAAAAATGACATTTTGAAGAAAGACTTGGAAGATTATGGAGCAAGATATGTGGGGATATGAGAAAAGAGATAAAAGACATTGTTATTTGGGTGCCCCTTCCCTGCTTGCAAGTGTGTAAACAGTTCTCAGGCCTCTTCCATTCATCATCTAAGCATCTTTGCTGTGATCTTCCCTATGTGTCATCTAAGATTTCTGGGTTCAATTTTTTAAAATGGAGTAACTCATTTAAGAGATATTTATGAAGAAATCTAAGTGTGGAATACGTCTTGATATTTATAAACTTGTTTTTCTTTTTTAAAAATTTCACTGAATCTTTCAGGATACATAAAAATGGAACAAGCTGTGAATCTTAATGATAAAGCTGAACAGTGATTGTTCAGTGATCTCCTGGAATTTGCTTAAACTCATGTCCGTTGAGTTAGTGATGTCATCCACCATCTCATCCTCTGTTGCCCCTTCTCCTTTTGCCTTTAATCTTTCCCAGCATCAGGGTCTTTTCCAGTGAGTCAAGTGTTCACATCAGGTGGCCAGAGTATTGGAGCTTTTCCCCTTTAATAATTTCTGTTGATGTGCTTTGTTACTGTTTTCTTAAAAAATTATCTTGTTAAGAGATCTGTTTAAAGGGAAAAAATAACCTCATTGTCATTGGGACAGTAATGCTAGCATATATTTTGTAGACATAGTCAAACATTATGCAAATAGTTACAGAGCACCTACTGTGTAGAACTGGGCCTAGCATCCTGTGGAAAGATTGGTAGAATTGTAATCTACGTGTGAAAACCTGAAAGTTTTGGTCACTTTAGTTGAAATGTGATTTGGATGTTAGAAATATGTTGTTTCTGTATTAAGATGGCAGGAGTACTTAAAAACTGAATTATTCTAGAGTTTTCTCTAAAATGATACTGATACGACCCCTTGGCATTTTATCTGGAAAAAATCTTAAAGGCTGCAAACTTTGTACATTTCAGTGACACCAGTAAGACTAAGCAAACTAAGCAATAAAATTTGCCATAGTTAAAATTAGGAAAGCATTGGATGAGTCTAACTTATAAGAAGATGTATTTTATTTGCTGGCTCTTGGATCAGGAGATAACTACTTTGATAACTCTGTCAGTGTCTCGGCAACAGATAGCACATCCTAGCTAACTTGGGCGGGGGGACAATTTTTTCTGTTTGCTGCAGGTGTCTTTAGGTGGTGTTGATCTCACAGTCCGGGTGCTCACAACAGGATACTGGCCCACTCAGTCAGCCACACCAAAGTGCAACATCCCGCCAGCACCGAGGCACGCGTTTGAGATATTCCGAAGGTGAGTGTAGCGCAGACTGTATTGCTAAGTACAGAGTGTCCAGAATTGAGATGAATAGGAGCGGTTAGTAGCGTCCTTGATTGAAGAGGAATATACTACTCCATAGTTTAATCTCATTTACCCTTTATGTTTTCAATATGTGAGGATGAATTGCATGATCTCTTTTCAAAGGAATACTAATAACCTTCAGCTTTAGTGCATAGTTAGGAGTATATTTTGCATTGTTGATGTTTGCCACTAGCTGGGGGTGAATTGTTTTGGGATTAATTATGGAGAAAGGTCGTCTTATGAGCCGCGGTGGCTGAGCAGCAGCCAGGGCAAATGAATACACCAGTAGAAAGTATTTAGTGTACTACTATTATCACTTACTGTCTAGCCAAGTTTCTTAGGTCTGTCTGTTTCTGTCTCTTTTACCTCAACCCTTAATTTATGGTTTCTTTTCTATAAAAAATTGGAACTGAACTTGATTTCTAAGATTTTGTTTAGCTTTTGAAGTCTCCCTTACATAAATGTTTGTTAAAGATTGGAAGTTTTTAATTTCAAATAAATAAGTTATGTAATTCTCAAAAAACCTGGTTTGATTTGCCGAAGGTTTTACTTAGCCAAACACAGTGGTCGACAGCTCACACTCCAACACCACATGGGTTCTGCAGATCTCAATGCCACCTTCTATGGACCAGTTAAAAAGGTAAATATTAATAGTTCGAGCATATTTTTATTTAATAACTTAGAACTGATTAGTGAGTTTTGTTGATTTGGGTAAATTATTTATTTCTCTTATTTCCCTGCCAGTTTCAAATGTTTAGAAGAAGGAAATGTCAGCTTTGATTCTTTACTTCTATTCCTTCAGTTATGAGAGTAGACTTGAGATAGTATTGCATAAGATAATAAACTGCAAATTGATTTGAGAGCATACAAAAACCATGAGTCCCTTTTCAGAATTCTCAGTCTCCGATAATCCTTATTTCCAATAAATTGAAATCAGGAAAGCTAACAATTAAGATTTGGGAAATGTGCAAAATGTTACCAAAGTAATTATTTAAAAATTAGCAGTACATTAGTAAGTTGCCTTCATTTTTAAAAAGTAATTTCTTTTTTGTATGTAAAATTGTGAGCTTTTCTTTCATTGCTCGATATAAATCAAATCACAGTCATTTGCCTTAAAATGGCAAAATAATAAAAAGCTTTTAAAAAAATCATTGAAGAAAAAAATACCTAAGTTGTTATCTAGGCAACAAGTAAGTTTCATTAAACATTTTAATTAAAATCTTAACTTTTATATGTCACTGTAACACCAAAGTTTTTTTTTTTAATATTGTTGAGATTGCCTGCAGTTTCAAAACTACATAGTGTAGTTTTTTGTATTTAATTGAAGTGGGAAATATTCCTTAGAATTCATTCAGTTGAACTACATTTAAGACTGTTCTATGTTTATTTAGCTGTAAGTGGGAATATCAAGGATATTAAAGAACTCATTCAGCTTTTAATTCTTGCTTGCTTGTTTCTCTTTTAAAGGAGAAGCTTTTTTCTTAAATAATCATGTTAGCTTCTGAAGTTTTATTAAACAGATAAGTAGGTTTTGAAAAGATAATTCATATGTTAATTATTGAGGACTAAATTTGTACTTTTAAATCATAGAGAAGCAGTAGGCTTTAAGGATGACAGAGATTCCCCCCTCTCCACCCTATGCTGTTATTTAATATCTTACAATGATCAGATCATGCAGAAAGAAACCTAACCCTACTACTTTGGGTGGTAGTATAATGGCAGCGATATCTTAAAAGTCCAGTATTATCCTTGTGTGTCCTATTACCATAAATTTTAGCTATAAATAAAAGGAATTACTGATTCATTACTTGTTCAGATACATTAACGTGTTCATAATGGGAAAAAAGGAGACAGTCCCAAATAAAGGCTGTGTGTGTGTGTGTTTACACATGTATATATACAAATACACTTTTAAAATAACATTTCTTTTTTATGTAGGAATGAGTCCTGTCATTTTGTTAAGGCGGGTTTGAGCATTGCAGAGCTTATTTCACAAACATACTGATAAAGTTATCAGAAGATAATTATATCTTGGTTCTATTTTTATGTTTAAAAATTAAACAGGAAGATGGATCTGAAGTTGGTGTTGGAGGCGCACAAGTAACTGGCTCTAATACACGGAAGCATATATTGCAAGTCTCCACTTTCCAGATGACCATATTAATGCTGTTCAATAATAGAGAAAAATACACATTTGAGGTATGGGTTGGTTGTGTGGATTTTACCTTGAGTCTTTCTTGTTTGAATAACCTAATGTAGAATTATTATTGAAAAGGATTTGAGTAATAACCTTTCAGAATATAATCAGAGAAAAATGTATAGCATAAAATTGGACCGTGTAACCATGAAGCTATGAACGTCATACGTTTCTTGGGTCATGTTTCATTTGGTTTTTTAAGTCAACTTGGTTGAAATATTAAGTTTTATATAGTAAAACGTAGCTTCATCTAAGTTCACAGTTTGATGAGTTTTAACAGATATATGCACCTCTGTAACAAACATCACTGAAATCAAGATACAGAATATTATTTTGTTGTTAAGTCACTCAGTTGTGTCCAACTCTTTTGCGACCCTGTGTACTGTAGCCTGCCGGGCTCCTCTGTCCATGGAAATTTTCAGACGAGTACTGAAATGGTTTGCCCTTTACTTCTCCAGGGCATATTCCTCACCCAGGGATGGAACCCACATTTCCTGCGTTAGCAGTTGGATTCTTTAGCACCGGGCCACCAGGGAAGCCCCCATAGAGCATCTTCCCCCAGTTTTTATACTCTGTTGCAGTCATTTCCCTCACAGTATATCTCCAGGCCCAGGCGCCCAGTTGTCTGTATCACTGTAAATTAGTTTTCTCTTGCTAGAATTTCATATAATTGGAACCACACGATACATATTGTCCAGCTTCTTTTACATAGTCTAGTATTTTTAAGATTCATCCATATTGTTGAGTGTATAGTTTCAGTAGTTTATTTTTATTGCTGAGTGATACTCTGCTACATGGATCTGTTATGGTTTCTTCATCCACTCACCTCTTGATAGGCATTTCGATTGTTGGATTGAATTTAGATTGTAGTGAATAGAGCTGTATGTTTAATGTTTTTTTTTTTTTTGCACTTTGCGTTACTGTGCTTTGCAAATCCATTTTTTAGAAACGATTATTTTTTTAATTGAGTATAATTGCTTTACAGTGTTGTGTCGTTTCTGTGGCATAGCATGAATCAGCTATATGTGTACACAGATCCCCTACCCCTTGAAAGCCTCTCTCCCACCCGCATCCCACCCTTCTAGGTCGTCACAGACTGCCGAGCTACCAGGCTGCATCCTGGAGTGATTGTACTGTTTCCCATTTCTTCCACCAGTGTAAGAGAGTTCTGATTGCCCCACATCCTCTCTGAAATCTAACATCCTCAGTCTTTTAAATTTGAGCCATTTTAGCTAGTGTGCAATTACACCTATTCATTGTGGATTTAATTTCTTACCTTGATTGCTAATGGTGATGAGCGTTTTTTGTTAATTCATGTGCCACTTAATGTGTCTTGTTTGATGAGTTCTTTTTTCGTATAACTTTATTGGGTTGTTTAAAAATTCTTTATAAGGTTTGGATACAGATCCTTTGTCACTTCTATGTGCTGTGTATATTTTCTCACAGTCTATTATTTGCCCTTTTGTTTTCTTAATTTTATTAAGAACACAACTTTTTAATATTGACAAAGTCCAGTAGCCACTGTTTTATGGTTTGTGCTTTTGATAGTCTCTAAGAAATTATTGGCTGTTGCGTGGTTTCAAAGATTTTCTTGTAAGTGATTTATAGTTTTAGCTTTTACATTTAGGTGTATGATCAATTTCAAGTTAACTTTTTTTGTATGGTTATAGGTAGGATTAAGAATTATTTCCTCTACCCACATATATTCACTTGTTCATTCAGCATCATTTGTCAAAAGCACTAACTATTGTTTTCTCTTTGAATTACCTTAGCCCCTTTATTTAGAAAAAATAAAATCAGTTGACCATATGTATGTATTTCTACACACTCTGATCTCTGTTTCATTAGTTTCTGTCTGTCCTTTTGCTAATTTTACACTATCTTGATAGTGTCAACTTTCTTTTTTTAGAGTAATTATAAAAATATACTTTTTATTACTTTTTTCTCCCAGTAAGTCATGATTTGATTGAATTAACATTCAGTTAGTCTTTTCCCATATGTTTAATGAGTAGGTTGGAGTTGAAATGAGGATCATGTAATATTTTAAAATTAAGTTTAAATGAAAGATAATGAATATTTTAAAAGCTGTAGAGTTACTGCCATATTTATACTTAATTGAAAATGAATTTTCAGATACAGATGAACATTGGAAGAATTTGAAATGAAGAGCAATTAAATTCTAGGCCTATTTTAATACTCATCTTCATATTCCCTTTATGTGATGATAATATAGTTGAGAGATGACTATTTTTACGTGATAATGCTTCAGAGAAATATTTTGAAACCTTCGTGTTTTAAGTCAGTGGCTAAGCCAAGAGATTTTGCTCTTGTAAATTTCCAGGTGTGTATTCCTTTGGGAATAACTTTTAATTTCCAAACACAAAATTATATGTGATTGAATCCTAAGAATATTGATTTCAAGTAAGTATTGAGTACCTTACCCAAACATGGTAAAGCTTTTCAGGCAGGTAGAATTGAATTATCTCTAACAGCTTGGATGTTTTAGTCTGGAGCTATCATGGATAATATATTTTAAACAAATAAGCTACTTAATAAATGCTAGATTTGGTTTTCAGAGCCCTATTTTATAAAGAGCTGGTAAAAATAATAGGATAAACAAAATCATAAATGCGTTTTCTTAAACCATTATTGGAATTGCTGGTAATTTTAGTGGTTCAATTCAAGCTTTTCTCCTTCCCTGTCTGGGTGGGATCATTGAGGCTAACAAGCAGTGATTTAGGTAGAAGGAATAATTAGGTAGCAGATTGCTCTAATATTTTAAATTTTAGCTGTGTCAAACCAGAATCCTGAGCAAAAGTGGCATATGTAAAATGCCATTCCTGTGGCTCCAAAACCTCTGCTTGCATCTTGAACCAGGCAATGGTGAAAAGGCTCATAACACACATTCATATTATGTGCTTATAGTCTGCTGCATAAGTTTTATTTGACAGCTATTTTGCAAAAATCTTCACATGCTAGAGAAGATAGTTAAAAGTACTTAATTATTAAAGGAAGCTGATCTTTTCAAATATTCTTTCTTTATAGGTTCAGTAAAATAGAGTATTTTTTATTTAATGCTACATAACAAATCTCAGCTTCATGTTGTAAAACAGCCACTAACAACTTATTATCTTTTGTGGTTTCTTTGGGTTGGAGATTCAGGAGGGGCTTGATTGGGTTGTGGCTTGGAGTCTTTAATGAGGTTATGTTAAGATGTCAGCTGGGGCTTCAGTCATCTAATGTTGTCAGGACTGGAAAATACTATTGGTTTGCACCTTTTCCTACAAGACTGGAAAGTTTGTTTTGGGGGATGTTAGATTCTCTCCATGTGGGCTTTACCAGGCATGGCTGTTTGATTGTCCTTGTATCCTGGTGGCTAACTTTCCCTAGAGTGAGTGATCCAAGAGACCCAGGCAGAACCTGCAGTGCCTTTATGATCCAGTCTTGAAAATCACATATTGTCACTTCCTTGTTTTGTTGGTCACTAACGTCACCCTGGAGAAGGCAATGGCAAGCCACTCCAGTACTCTTGCCTAGAAACTCCCATGGATGGAGGAGCCTGGTAGGCTGCAGTCCGTGGGGTCGCTAAGGGTCGGACATGACTGAGCAACTTCACTTTCACTTTTCACTTTCACACATTGGAGAAGGAAATGGCAACCCACTCCAGTGTTCTTGCCTGGAGAATCCCAGGGATGAGGGAGCCTGGTGGGCTTCCGTCTATGGGGTCACACAGAGTCGGACACGACTGAACTGACTTAGCAGCAGTTGCAGCAGCAACATCACCCTGATACAGGGAGGGGACCACACAAGATTAAAATGTACCAGGGTCACCGTGGGCCATCTTGAAAACTGCCTTCAAAAGGTAGCATTTATTGTAGTATCACATTTAATCCATAGTAGTCAAGCTACTATATATTTTATATATTTTTTGGAATGTAGTCTATATTGTGATTTAGAACAGCTAAAATACCAAAATATATATTTAATGGTAGTCTGTACCTTTAGGTTTTAGTAACTAGCATTTAATTTTTGAAAGAGAAATGGACATTAATACATGTTTTTCTGAATGTTCTTTATTAATACTTAATGAGACTAAAAGCTAATTATTGACAGTAGCAGAATTAATGTCAGACAGAATTTGCGTAGAAAATCATTAAACACCAGTGGTATTTCATCAAGAAATTATATCATTATTGTGACGTAACCACATAAAGGAAAATGATTGGAAGTACAAGGAGAAATAGGTAACTCCACTGTTACAGAAAGCACTCACATATGTACTGACTGTACAATAAAAGAGAAGGATATTAAAGATCTGAATTAACACAGCAAATTAAAATTGAACGTTATACTGGGAACTTTGAACCAAAAAATAAAATACACAAATTGTTCTTGAGAAATACCTTATGCTACATAGCCATATTACTAAAACTGAACTAGGAAAATACAAAAAAGATAAGGAAGCTATAGGTTATTCAAAATAAATATACAAATCTTAAATATTACTAGCAGGTTATATTCAGCAGTGTATTGAAATAATAATTCACCCTGTCCAAGTAGGGTTTCTTCCTGGAATACAGAGAAGGAGTTTGTCAGCACAGAGCTATTGAGATTTTATAATAATAATACAATTAACCAAGCATCTTCTGTATTACCAGACATCAGTTCAAGGAGAAGAATCAGTGATGTCTATGGATGTACACAAAGCATATGAGAAAAGTCAGTCCTGATCTCTTATTTCCAGATGGGGCACTCTTAGCCACCTAAGAATAGAAAAAAATGCCTTAATGGTATAAGGGTGTACCTAATGAGAGACCTAATAAACAAGCAGTAATTAGTAGTAAAATATTAGACACCTTCCTTAAGGTTAGGAACGATTTATACCTGCCTTTACTCCTACTGTCCAGCCTTGTTCTGCAGGTCCTAATGAACACACTAAAAAAGAAAAAAATGAAATTTACAAATATCAAGAGTTGACAAAGTTTATAGACAGTATGATTGTCAGGTATAATATCAACTTAAATTATTCTTTGAGGAGAATTTGGTTGAAAAATCTTTCTATAAATCAAACTTAGTAAGTCCCTTCTTTCTGCATCAGGATTAATTGGAAAATGACATGAGGAAAGGGATATTTTAATAATCATAATCTTTCTGGGAATCATTCTAACACAGAAAGTACGAAACTTAAACCAAAAAGGCAATAAGAGAAAAGAAATGGAAGGGTAAATGTACCTGAATGAGAAAACTATGTGTTATAAAGGAATTTGGTGGGTTTTTTTTTTTTTTTAAGTCACCTATAAATTCAGTGTCTCAATCCAAACCTGTAGACTTATTTTCTATGAAATTTGATAACTGACCCCAAATTTCATCTGGGCAAGAGACTGCACAAGAATAGGCAAGGAGGGGCAGGGGTTTGGAGATGGGAAAGCCCAGTAAGAGGGAAAGGAATATGTCTTAATACCCAAACATAACTTGAAGTTAAAATTGTTTTTAACATGTGTGAACAAATAGCTCATTTGAATAAAACAGAGAGTCCAGAAACAGATGTGATAAATTTGCCATTTCTAATAAATGGAATTGAAATAACTGCTGATTCATTTGTGGGAATGGAAAGAGTGTAGTTCCATGTGTCATATCAAATCCAAAATCATAATGAAATTCCACTGATCTGTTGAGATAATGGAGATTTGAGGCCCCGTCCAGTTTATTGATGGAGCATGAATTTCTACCTAAAAAGGCATTTCTGGTTCTTTGACTCTGGTAAACAATAATATAGGTAAATAAGTCACTTTTAGCGTGTACATAATAATTACAATTAATATTATTCATTAAGAGCACGTATTTGCTAGGATTGGCATTGGTGTGTCTGAAGTATGCAGACACACTGAGATCATCGGGAGCTAAGAAATGTGCATCATGAGCACTAAAACTGACGCGTCTCTCAGTCCTCACCCACGCGCAGTCCTCTGAAAAAGCCTGGAACTACTCCTCAGGGCCTCCTGAAAGGACAACAACTTGCTCCAGATCATTACATAGCCTAAATAACACCATCTTTATGCCCGTTCTTCCTGAGCTCCATTTGAGGGAAGAATACAGCATTATACAGTGACTCAAAATGATACTTAGATCCCAGTGTGAAGACTTGAGCCATGCAGTACCTGTCGATGTATATCATACACATGTACAATTCTGTCCCTGTCCTGTTGACTTAAAAAGTATACAACGAATTTACTGCTTTTCACGTTTAATATAAATTACCAAGTACTTAAATTTTTTTTCATTTGGTTATACAGGCAGTAAATATGGTCAACTTGGATTGTAAATCTTTGATAGTATACTTTGCTTATTTCTAGGAAAAAGTTGCTAAGCAAAGAGTAGTATGATAAACTTGGGAGGAAGATTGTAGAATATTTCTAAAGTTAGCATCCATATGTCGGTTAACACTTTATTTTTACCTAAATATTAAAGCAGGCCCCTTCTAATCTCTGTTGGATGACATTCTTAGACTGGGCTTTATATCCCTGCAGGAAAAAACACAGCTCTTTGATGTTCTGTGACTTGAACCACCTTTTTCTCTAGTGTGTTCAAATAAGTGAGATTTTAGTGAAGTGTCATAATAGAAAGTTTTTTGTTGTGAATTATTTCTTAAATGGAATTACCTGTCTTAACTACTGCCTGGTCAGTTTTACTTACTAATTAACTAATTTAATCTTTCACACAGTCTGTTAATCTGGCCTGTTAAACTCTGTTAATCTGGTGAAATTTCAGGAAATTCAACAGGAGACAGATATCCCTGAAAGAGAACTTGTTAGAGCCCTGCAGTCCCTCGCCTGTGGTAAACCAACACAGCGGGTCCTCACCAAGGAGCCCAAGTCAAAGGAGATAGAAAATGGTCACATATTTACAGTTAATGATCAGTTCACGTCCAAACTACACAGAGTCAAGATTCAAACAGGTATCTGAAATTACCTTTTTCTCTTAAAAATTACATATATATTTTTTCTTAGAAGTTCTTAACGTTGGATTTCTATTTTTTAAAAAGTAATGTTTTTCTGTGTGCTGCAAGATGCACAGACTAAAGCGACTTTTATCATTGTGTGTTCGTGTCAAAGTGCAGTTGAATCCAAGTTCAGTAAGCATTTGAAAAAGTAATTCATAGTGTGAACAAGTATTTATTTTCATATGGTTTTCAGCAAGTGAAATACAATTTTATTAATGTTTTCTTATAAAAAATTATTTTTAACTGGTTAACAAATAGTCAATGAAGTCTTTTTAAAACTGATTTACAAATTTTTCAAAATTGTGAGTTACCTATTTAAAATTTAATCTTTAGATGCAGCTATTTATATTCGGATAAATATTTGTTAAATTTCAAAATTCTAAAAACCCATATTATTTCTCTAACTTAAAAACAGAGATAACCGTGTTGAACAGTTTTTGGTTCAGCTTTTTTTAGGATGACAGTAAACGTTCTATCTATTGTATATTTAACAGTGTAAGGTGTATTTTCAATGTATTTAAGAAGGCAAAAAGGCACTTCACCTTTGCTGAATATTTAAAACTCTTAGTGTAGCTTGCTACCTGGTTTTTAGATGAGCTTCCTAGTGATAATTTGTCCAGTACATCTAATATATCTGTGTAATAAAACCATATTTTAAAATAAGTGTTTAAAATGACTTCAATTTTCTGATTTTTATATATTAATAATACAAGATAAAGTCTTAAAATTTTCTTAATATTAAGTATCCAGTTGATTGCCAGAATACACTGATTCAAGAACTTTGTATATACACTTTAGTTTTTCTTTTTGACTCTAAGTAGGATATTTTTTTCACAGCAAAGTGGTATCTTTACAGCCAGGACTACTTTGTTTATTCATTGGAAACCATATCTTTGGGACACAGATGTACGTTAAAAATTAGAACAGTGCTAAAGGGTGGTTGTGGAATAAAATATCTTTTTCACTAATGTAAAAAATAAGACTGTAGTTTTGGGCAGAGATAGGTTTTGGATTTCAGAACTTACTTGTATCTCAGATTTGGAGGATGTGTTACAGATCTGAATTACCTAGCCTCAGCCTGCTTAATCCTAAATAAATGTCTTAGTAATTCAAGATTCTATCATGCCCAGCTAATATTGTCAAATAGTATTATGATTATTAAAAAATGTCTTCTTCATAGATTTTTAATTTTTGGTGTTAAGTTTATAGTATATATGTGTATAGTATTTTAGATTTCATGAAAAAAGAAATATAGTTAAATGTGATGACAAATTTGACTAGATGAACTTTTTAAAAGTTCTTTCATCTATCAAATTCCGTAAAGAAAAATGTGTTCCATTTTTGAAATGGTACTTAGATTATCTTGGCTCTTACTGATTTTTGTGGAAGTTAAAATTTTCTCTCTGGTGCTAAGTATATTCCTCCTGATACATCTAGATACTTACTTACGTACCCACTTACGCAGCAAAAATCCTAGTTATGCTTCTCTTAAACACATAATAATATTATGCCAGGCTCTGGGAGTGAGCTCCGTCCTCACGTTTTTAAAAACATAATTCACAGTCTTGGAGTATATATATATTTAGGTGACCAAATTTAGATGAACTAAGTGAGTTGTTAAAAATAATTTTTCCCTCCACCATTTTATCTATTTTCACATCAGCAGAAAAAGTGAAAAATGCTGTAATAGATACTCAATTAAATTTTGCCACATTTGCTTAAGCACCTTTATTTCTGCTTTCCCATTCATTCTCCCTCTCCCTTCATGTATGTTTATAGTTCGTGCAGCACTTGGACTTAATTTGCAAACATCGTAACACTTATCCCTTAAATACTTGAGAATATACTTATCTCAGAATTAAGATTTTACCACAAAATTGTTGTACTGTGTCAGACCCAGAAATTAATTATTAATTAGAAATTAATTCCAAACATCTATATGCATTACCCATATTTGCATGTCCACAGTTGTCTCATTCTCATGATCTTATTTTCTGGGTACAGGATTCACTCAAGAGCTCCACGTTACAGTGATTTTAATGTTTCTTTAGTTCTATTTAAACCAGTGTCTCTATCTATCTTTGTTTTTCCCCTTATGGTATGGAATTTTTGAAGAAAAGCATTTTTCTCTTTTAGTTGAGCATTTTAATCTTAACTTTATACACTTTTTTTGTTGTTGTTGTTGTTAATGTGTTGATTAACTTGGGAGAAGACCCTGAAAGTAGAATTCTTAACCAAGGAATTCTAATTAGAAAGAACTGAATGGGCACACCAGAATGATCTTCTGAATTGTAGTCTGCTGTCTTATGGGTGTACCCAGGCCTAAGTCAGAAATATTTTATGTGGTTCTTTGTAATATTTCAGTTTTTACTCCAGAAACTTCACATCTATCTACTGTTGATAAGCAAATAAACTGCATCAGTTCAGTTCAGTTCAGTCACTCAGTCGTGTCCGACTCTTTGCGAACCCATGAATCACAGCACACCAGGCCTCCCTGTCCATCACCAACTCCTGGAGTTCCCTCAAACTCATGTCCATCGAGTTGGTGATGCCATCCAGCCATCTCATTCTCTGTCGTCCCCGTCTCCTCCCACCCCCAATCCCTCCCAGCATCAGAGTCTTTTCCAGTGAGTCAACTCGTCGCATGAGGTGGCCAAAGTATTGGAGTTTTAGCTTTAGCATCAGTCCTTCCAATGAACACCCAGGATCGATCTCCTTTAGAATGGACTGGTTGGATCTCCTTGCAGTCCAAGGGACTCTCAAGAGTCTTCTCCAGCACCACAGTTCAAAAGCATCAATTCTTCGGCGATCAGCTTTTCTCACAGTCCAACTCTCACATCCATACATGACCACGGGAAAAACCATAGCCTTGACTAGACCTTGGTTGGCAAAGTCATGTCTCTGCTTTTTAATACGCTATCTAGTTTGGTCATAACTTTCCTTTCAAGGAGTAAGCGTCTTTTAATTTGCTGGCTGCAATCAGCATCTGCAGTGATTTTGGAGCCCAAAAAAATAAAGTCGGACACTGTTTCCACTGTTTTCCCATCTATTTCCCATGAAGTGATGGGACCAGATGCTGTGATCTTTCAGTTTAGCACTTTTCTTTCCCTGCTACTTCAATTAGAGCAAGGTTATAAGAGAAAGATCTTTTGTACTTGAAGACTGTGGGGAATAAGAGAGTTAAGACTACTCCGAAAGAGTGGGACGTAGTTTACATTGTTGTTCAGTTACTCAGTCAGGTCCGACTTTATGACCCCACGGACTGCAGCATGCCTGGCTTCCCTGTCCTTCACTATCTCCCAGAGTTTGCTCAAACACATGTCCATTGAGTCAGTGATGCCATCCAACCATTTCACCCTCTGTTGCCCCCTTCTCCTCCTGCCCTCAATGTTTCCTAGCATCAGGATCTTTTCCAGTGAGTCGGATCATCACATCAGGCGGCCAAAGTATTGGAGCTTCAGCATCAGTCCTTCCAATAAATATTCAGGGTTGATTCCTTTAGGATTGACTGGTTTGACTCTCAAGAGTCTTCTCTAACACCACAGTTAAAGCATCAATTCTTCAGTGCTCAGCCTTTTTAATTGTCCAGCTCTCACATCTGTGTGATTACTTGGAAGAACCGTAGCTTTGACTATACGGACCTTTGTAGGCAAAGAATGTCTCTTCTTTTTAATGTGCTGTCTAGGTTTGTCATTGCTTTTATTCCAAGGAGCAAGTGTCTTTTAATTTCATGTCTGTGGTCACCCTTCCCAGTGATTTTGGAGCCAAATTAGTGATATTGTGATATTTAGGAATTACTAAGATAAATGACAAGAAATTGTTGATTAATTCATGAGGTGTCCAAATGGAATTCTGTTAAGAGACATTCTGGTGGTACTTTAAAATTTTTTTTATTTAGCTAGCTAAATCTTGGCAATAAATGATCTTTTGTGCTCTTAAAGTCCCCACGTTTCTCCCAGTTGAGGTGGTTTTGGTGAGGCTTAACTTGAAACTCAACATTCAGAAAACTAAGATCATGGCATCTGGTCCCAACACTTCATGGGAAATAGATGGAGAAACAGTGGAAACAGTGTCAGACTTTATATTTTTGGGCTCCAAAATCACTGCGGATGCTGATTGCAGCCATGAAATTAACAGACACTTACTTCTTGGAAGGAAAGTTATGGCCAACCTAGATAGCATATTAAAAAGCAGAGACATGACTTTGCCAACAAAGGTCCATCTAGTCAAGGCTATGGTTTTTCCAGTGGTCATGTATGGATGTGAGAGTTGGACTGTGAAGAAAGCTTATCGCCGAAGAATTGATGCTTTTGAACTGTGGTGCTGGAGAAGACTGTTGAGAGTCCCTTGGACTGCAAGGAGATCCAACCAGTCCATCCCAAAGGAGATCAGTCCTGGGTGTTCATTGGAAGGACTGATGCTAAAGCTAAAACTCCAATACTTTGGCCACCTCATGCGACGAGTTGACTCACTGGAAAAGACTCTGATGCCAGGAGGGATTGGGGGCAGGAGGAGAAGGGGATGACAGAGAATGAGATGGCTGGATGGCATCACCGACTCGATGGACATGAGTTTGGGTGAATTTTGGGAGTTGGCAATGGACAGGGAGGCCTGGCGTGCTGTGATTCATGGGGTCGCAGAGTCGGACATGACTGAGCGACTGAACTCAACTGAACTGATGTTAATTCTAGATTCCCAGGAGAAGATTCTGATTGATCCAGTTTGATTAGCTATGCAACCAACATGATTCACTCAGCTGAGAGTAGGAATGAAAACACATGGTAAAAACATGGGCACCTGTACCCCTTTATTTTGCAGCCCTAGTAGGATGAAGTAGATGGTGGATGGTGGCAGGTGGCGTTCACAAAGATTTAAGCACTGAACACACCTAGTGAATTAAGTCTCCAATACTTTGGCCACCTCATGTGACGAGTTGACTCACTGGAAAAGACTCTGCTGCTGGGAAAGGTTGGGGGCAGGAGGAGAAGGGGACGACAGAGAATGAGATGGCTGGATGGCATCACCGACTCGACGGACTTGAGTTTCTGTGAACTCCGGGAGTTGGTGATGGACAGGGAGGCCTGGCGTGCTGTGATTCATGGGGTCGCAAAGAGTCGGACACGACTGAGTGGCTGAACTGAACTAAACTGAACTTGAAGTCATATTGGTAAGATACTAGTTAACCTCTGGAAGTCACAAGCAGTGAAGACTACTTACTGATAATTTTACTGCTAACTATATGTGGCTACCATTTTTCTTCTAGGAAAGGAATCATTCTAGTCTATAAAAATAAAATTGGTTTTATTATCTCTATAAAATTAAGCTTCTAATATTTAAAAAGAAAAATCTAGAATTAAATTTAATATTCAGTAAACTTTGAATTAGGCACTTTTTGTATGTTTATTTGAATCAAAGTTTGTGTGTAGTACATATTCAGAGGTTGAGATTGTTTTTTTTTTAGGTTAAGGTTGCTTATAAACAATTTTTCATTGTGTGTGAAATTTGCATGATAATCACATGGTAAATGTCTTTGTTTCTCTTTCAGTTGCTGCCAAGCAAGGTGAATCTGACCCAGAAAGGAAAGAAACAAGGCAGAAAGTAGACGACGACAGAAAACATGAGATAGAAGCTGCTATAGTGCGGATAATGAAGTCTCGGAAGAAGATGCAGCACAATGTGTTAGTAGCAGAGGTGAGGACTCTTCCCGACAGCACTGATGTGGAAAAGGCAGAATTACTTTAACAGCTTAAATTTAGGAAAGTACTGTTGTATTTTAAAATACAATCTTCAAATTTGAAAACTGGAGTCAATTAGCACAGTATTAAAGTCTGGCACTTTCTTGATCATTAAACACAGCTGAGCTTCAAATTATGTACACACCTTAAAAACAAACATGCTTGTAGTAAAGATGTAAGATCATTGTGAAGCCATTGAAATAGTGAGCAAAGAGGTGATAGGGCTGAATAAAGTATTGGGTGAAGATAGAGAACCAAATGAAGACAAATGGGAAGAGAAATTGACAGCATGGGAAATGAAAAAGAGGAGTGGAGGATGACTCTTAGGCCCCTAGCTTGATTGGCTAGATAGATGTTGGTTTCTTTAACTGAAACAGGAGGGGGTATGTACTGCTGTGTTCCACAGATCAGTTAAAATCATTTTTGTAAGTTGACTTTGTATTACGTTGACAAAGGAAGAGAATTATGGGTGAGTGGTCAGTCAGTAATTTCAAAAATCATTTAAAACCCAAATCAGGTAAACATTTAATATGTGTTGGCAATTGGGTGACTGATTAGTTTTCCCATTTTCATTGGACTGATAAGAGTGAGGCATTTGGTGGCAGTGCCTTGAGAAGTAAATGGAGCTAAAACCACCAAGTGAGTGGCTTGTCCTGTGGGATTCTGTCTAGAGGATTATGTGTTGAGTTGAGCGCATCTGAACATTTTTGTTTTCTAGATGGGAACACCTTGTGTTGCATTTATAGTCTAAGGATAAAGAAAGAATGCTTAAAAACAAAAGGAAAGAACAGGAATGAGGGATAATTCATGTACTAAAGTCTAGAAAAAGAAAGTCAGGAGAATTGTGTAGAGAACGCACAGGCAGTCGATGTGTTAATGAATGCTGCTGAAGACCTCTTCCTGAAAGCCAGGGCAGGAGGCAGGGGTGGTTCTAGTGAAAGGTGGATACATGCTTGGATAAACAGGTTAAGTGCAACGTGGTGGGAGTTAGAGGAATTTCAAATGAAAATGACTTCTTTTCTTATGTAAAACAGGATATGAGGATATCGTGCTTGGAAACTTGATATACTTGAATAATATAAATTTGTGTTATCAATCTGTACCAGAGATTGGCAGCCTTTTGTTAAATGGCCAGTTGTAGCATGAAAGCACGCATAGATAACAAGTGAGGGTGGCTGTTCCAGGAAAAATTCACAACAGGCAGTGGGCCATATTTGCCTGTAGGGTGCACTTTGTTGACTCCAGGTCTACACAAAAGGTATAAAAACTACAACTTAGTAAAGAACTGAATAGTGGCTTTTGGGGTGTTGTGGAATGGGTGCTTATGGAATAGAACCAAAGGAATCAGGGAGTTAAGGTACTGCTGCGAGTGTAGCTAAAGTGATCTTACATGAAAGAAGGAGGTAAGATCGGAAGGATTTAGATTCTCATCTTTTCTGGTTCTGTTTGCTACCTACAACTTATCATTTTTCCTCTCTGGCTTATTTTCCACTTTTTTAAAATAAGACAGTCAACTTTGCAGGGTTAAGAGTATCAAATATATATATATAAAACTGACATATATATAGACTGTATAGTCAGGTTGCGGCTACTGTGCTGTAGTTACTGTTTCATTATTACTGATATAACAAGACCTAGAATCCTGACAGCTGTTGAAGAAAATGCTAACAGTAGCACTTAACTGTTGGACAACGCATTATTCTGCATCACATCTATTAACTCATTTAACATACACAACTTCATGAGGTTAATAATTTCCCAAGGACCCAGAGCTAGTGAGAGAGCTGGAATTCAAATCTCTGAATTAGGATAGTAACTTAGAAGGCATTAGATTATAGCTTCTAAGTGGTTAAACTATAGGGTGGTATAAATTGATATGAATATATTCCAACTAATTCATCTACTAATCCACTTGAGCATTCACATCCTCATATGAGGGGATACGTTCTAGCCACCACACAGGACATTTTCAGTAGTATCGTTTTTAATTTTCATAATCAAATTACTGAAGTTTGCTCTGAGTCTTAAAATGGTACATCATTTCTTTTCAAAGATAATTGTTGTATGTTTATATGAAAATATTTTTTGTTTCCGATTTTCTGGTAGAAATTAGTTTGTTTATTTTTTAACCTCTTTTAGGTAACTCAGCAGTTGAAGGCTCGATTCTTACCAAGTCCAGTTGTTATTAAAAAACGTATTGAAGGACTTATTGAGAGAGAATATTTGGCACGAACACCTGAGGATCGCAAAGTATACACATATGTAGCATAAAATGCGTTCAGAAACTTGATTTATTATTGGACTGTACTCTTCGCATGGACTGGGAAGTTCTTTTAAATCATTATATATTAAGACGACCATCTCTTCTATTAAATTACAGTACATGTTCTAGACCATTCAGATCAAGCCTTTACTCCCTTTGAGAGTTTTCAACATCAATTGATTGGGCTTCAGGCTTTACAACGTTTATCCCTGTAGAGATCATCTTTACAGTTCTCGGGAAAATGTGAATGTGCTGAATTTGTTTTCAATACTGTATGAAAACAGGAAAAAATAAAACAAAATTTAGAAAATACAGCTCATTAAAATAAAAATTGTTGGATTTCATTTCCCCAGGTCTTCAGTGTTCATGTAATTGTGTTTTTGTAGTGTTGCTTAGCACTTTGCACATTGTATAAGTTGGGTAACGATAATGGTAAAAGCAGTGACACGATTCCCAGTTATCTCACTCTGCTTAAGGCATTTCTTTAGCTCGTCTTGTTTAATTTAAAGGTTTGATTATATACAGAGACCCAAGCATAAAATTTGAGCATGCTTTATTCTACCACTTGCACTTACTAATCTAATAGCCTTATGACCAGGAACCTTTGTTTTGGGCTCAGTACACACCCTGATTTGATTTTTCCCTACTGTAATTTTGAGATGTCCCAAATTCTTAACAATGATTAGGTTTTGTTCTGCATTATTTCTAGAGAAAGAAAATATTTTAGTATGTATAAATTGTACAATAATTTTTTTGCTGTTGTACTCACTGCTAATAGTGGATTGTATAGAGCAGTGTTTACTTCATTTATTGTAGGCAAACATAATGAGTTTAGTGTACACATGCTCACTAATTCAAGTATGTCAGAGCACAAAGTTGGCAGCTGGTTATATTTAATTCAGCCCCTCTGAAAAGCACATGTGGTCTACACTTTGTTTCTAAATATCTTAGGTTCCCCCTCTCAAATATATATTTTGGTGAAGCTAGGGTGCACTGTTAATTTTCTGCTTCAGAATGCATTCTAAAGATGCAATAAATATGATTACCTTAATATTTTTTAATAAGATCTTCAGTTCTTGCAGCTGCAATTTGGAAAGTGATTAAGCAATATTTTTCAAACCTGATGATTCTTGGATATTTAGCTCTTACAACCCAAAGAATCGTCATTTTATGTTTTCAAAGATATGCTTTGTGCTGAAGATTCATGTCAGTTATCCTGTGCTTCCAACTTTCATCAATGTTTTTTACCTGACTGATCTGCCAAGGATTATAGTTCGCTTTATTTTAACTTCAGAGTATTTTTATCTTCAATTTTATTTAATTTTGTTTCATTTTGTTTTCATAAGACAATGTTTCAGATATGTAATTGGGGCAAACCACTATAGATTTCTGTTGATAGAAAAATGAAATGTTACTAATAATTTTGAGTAACCAACTGACCCTTGGTTGACTATGGTAAACTGTTGATACATTTATTAGAATGTATGTCTCAGAAGATGGTATCTGTTTAAATTTATGGTCAAGTTAAAACTGAATTATAATATGGATTAAAAACTCCACATAAATATTTTTTCCCCATGCGTCTTGGGTTATAATTTTCCTTTCAGACTTGGAAATATGCTCTTATTGCATTTAATTTCGTCTCCATTTGTACTGTAGAAATACAAGCCTTATGCTCTTCTCAGTGCTTTCCAGTTTTGCATGATATACTTAAGATGCAAGTGAAAACTATCATGAACATTATTCTCAGGATGCTTTGACCATACTTGAGCAGTAGTCAGTCAGGTGTAACATGGGAAGGTGAAAGGTTTCCCTTTCAGACTTTATACAATTGGAATTTCTATAATGATAGGGTGTTTCTCTACAAGAAAATACTGGTATTGCACATTTCGTTATTTTTTTTATTGGTCTCAGTTTCCAATTAATGATTGATATATGTATATATAACTTTAGGGAATAGAATACTTATTGTCAAGTTAATATGAAAGATGTAAAAACTTGCATTTGAAGTCTAAATGAGACATGAAAACAAAAATTTAGGTTGTGGTTTGAATTATTAAAAATCAGTCAAGTTAAATTTGTATCATCGTCTCAAGTATGGATATACAAATCACATGTAGAATTCAGAGTCACACTTGTTAGTTTTGGAGAATAGGTTTGATATCTGTGCTTCTAAACGCTTATAAATACATTAAAACATTTCTGAATCGCAGTTGAGTTGAACAATCAGTGAATGCAGCCATTTTGCATTCAGTTGCATTTCAGTCAATTGCAGTTGAGTTGAATGGTCAGAAATGATACTGTGCTGAAAAACAAAATTGGATCACCCAACATGTTTTAAATGTTTTAGTGCATTAGCTTTATTTTAGTTCATAAAGCTCATAGTGAAGATTTTGGCGTTGCTCTCTTTTCAGCAAGAGGTCATTCATGCTGTTTTTCTTTGTTTTTTAATGTCTTAATCTTAAACAGTGATCCTAACCATTCATTTAATCCTGTTGATGTGAATAGATTTTGGTGACTTACTTGAAGAATTTTAAGGAGGATGGATACATAGTTTTTCAACTGCAAAAATGATGTACTCTTTGTTCACTTGTTTAATTGTAATTCTCTGCTATCATTTTTGAATCCAGGACAGTGTTTATTTTGAATTGTTATATAGTTATATTATTTAAAGATTGAAAACTCATCGCAATTAGGGAACACACAGCCTCACAAAATAAACTGTGGTTGTGATTGTAAGGTTCTTTATGTCAGTGAATTTTAAAAGGGGGCGGGAGAGGGATACCTGTCTTGCTAAAGGATATATTAAAGTCACCCGTATATCACTGTAAATGTAGACAGGTACCACCACCCCCTAAGATGCTGGTGTACTTACTCTCTTGGCAAAAATCTTGTCATAGCAAAGCACTGATGATGCTCCACCCCCCAGAGTGTACGTTGGGTAGGAGGAAGGGCTTAGGTGACAGGCAGTGATCTTACAATTAATGTCTGCATCCCTAGGAGACTAGTTTGCATGATCTCAGCCTTCTACGTATTTAGTTCCCAGTTCTGGAAAATAATTGTATGTTCATTCTAAATAATGCTGTTTTTGTTTACAGTTTTAAATACATATTTTGAATAAGCATTACAGGGTTTTATCTTTGCCTGCCTTACAGCCTTGTTTATCACATGGTTTTTCATGAATGCTGTTTTTGTCCAAGTCTAGGGAGGAGAGCAGTTAATATACCACAATTGTAGATCATGTATTCAATATGGTGCATATAGTCAGGCAATAAGTATTTTGTACACCATCAGTAAGAATGTTAAAACATTTCAGGTTAGCAAAATAGTTTAAATCATTTCTGTTCCCCAAAGCAGAAACAAATATATAGGTGTTAAACAGTGATGTAATACTTATCACCATGTGCCAGACACTATTCTGAGTGCTTTGTGTATGTTATTTAACTTAGTTGAAATGTGGTCTCCATGAGATGAGAACTGTTGATTATACTAGTGTTGCCCAAGCTTAATACTGCTCTTTCAGTCACTTCACTTGTATCTGTTTCTTTGCGATCCCATGGACTGCAGCACGCCAGGCTCCTCTGTGTTCTGTCTCCTGGAGTTTGCTCAGGTTGATGTCCATTGAGGTGGTGATTTCCTCTGTCTTCTCCCTTTCCTTCAGTCTTTCCCAGCATCAATGGAAAAATGAGTTGGCTCTTTCATCAGGTGACTGAAGTATTGGGATTTCAGCAACAGTCCTTCCAATGAATATTCAGTTGATTTCCTTTAGGATTGACTGATTTGATCTCCTTACAGTCCTAGAAACTCTCAAGAGGCTGCTCGAGCACCACAGTTCAAAAGCATCAATTATTGGGCATTCAGCCTTCTTCATGGCCCAACTCTCTCACCCATATGTGACTGCTGGAAAATCCATAGCTTTTACTCTGGACCATTTCTGGCAAAGTGGTATCTGTGCTTTTTTATACACTGCCGAGGTTTGTCATGTCTTTCCTTCCAAGGAGCAAGCATCGTTTAAGTTCATGGCTGCAATCACCATCCGCGGTGCTTTTGGAGACCAAGAAAAGAAAATCTGTCTGTGCTTGTACTTTTTCCTCTTCTGTTTGCCATGAACTGATGGGACCAGATGCTATAATTTTAGTTTTCGGAATGTTGAGTTTTAAGCCAGCTTTTTTCAGTTTCTTCTCACTTTCATTAAGAGGCTCTTTACTTCTCTGCTTTCTGTCATGAGGGTGGTGGTATCTGCGTATCTGAGGTTATTGATATTCCTCCTGGCAGTCTTAATTCCAGCTTTAGCTTCATCTGGCCTGGCATTTTGGATGATGTACTCTGCATATAAGTTGAATAGGCAGGGTGATGATACACAGCCACCTTGTACCCCTTTCCAAGTTTTGAACCAGTCTGTTTGTCCACGGTTGATTCTAATATTGCATCTTGACCTGCATACAGGTGTTTCAGGAGACAGGTAAAGTAATCTGGTATTCCCATCTGTTAAAGAATTTTCCAGTTTGCTGTGATCCTCACAAAGGCTTTAGCATAGTCAATGAAGCAGATGTTTTTCTGGAATTCCTTTGCTTTCTGCGTGATCCAACGAATGTTGGCAATTTGATCTTTTGCTCCTCTGCCTCTTTGCAACCCAGCTTATACATTTGAAAGTTACTGATTCATATACTGCTGAAGTCTAGCTTGAGGGATTTTGAACATACCTTGCTAGCATGTGAAATGAACACAATTAATTGTACAGTAGTTAGAACATTCTTTGGCATTGGAAGCATTTGACATAGGTCATATCTAAGTGGCCTAGTGATTTTCCCTACTTTCAATTTAAGCCTGAATTTTGCAAAAATGAGCTCATGATCTGAGCCATAGTTGGCTCCATGTCTTGTTTTTGCTGACTGTATAGACCTCCATCTTCGGCTGCAAAGAACATAACCTCATTTTGGTATTGAGCATGTGATGATGTCTATGTATAGAGTCGTCTCTCGGGTTCTTGGAGAAGTGTTCTTAATGAACACTCAGCATGTTCTTTTGACAAAAAACTGTTAGCCTTTGCCCTGCTTCATTTAGTACTCAAAGGCCAAACTTGCTGTTGTTCTGGGTATCTGTTGACTTACTACTTTTGCATTCCAATCACCTGTGATGAAAAGGACATCTTGTGTGTGTGCGTGTAGTTAATCAACTGTCTGCTTAACTTCAGCTTCTTTGTCATCAGTGGTTGGGGCATGGACTTGGATTACTGTGAGGTTGAATGGGTTGCCTTGGAAGTGAACCAAGATCATTCTGTCGTTTTTGAGGTTGCACCCACATGCTCCATTTCGGACTCTTGTTGACTATGAGGGCTATTCCATTTCCTGGGATTCTCGCCTTCGGTAGTAGATACAGTGGTTATCTAAATTAAATTTGCTCATTCCTGTCCATGTTAATTCATTGATTCCTAAGATGTTGATGTTCACTCTTACCATTGCCCGCTTGACAATGTCCAATTTACCTTGATTCATGGACCTAATATTCCAGATTCCTATGCAATATTGATTTTTGCAGCATCGGACTTTACTTTCACCATCAGACACATTCACAACTGAGGGTCGTTTCTGCTTTGCCCCCGCCACTTCATTCTTTCTGGAGCTATAGTAATTGCCCTGTGTTCTTCCCCAGTTGGAGAAGGAAATGGCAACCCACTCCCGTATTCTTGCCTGGAGAGCCCCATGGACAGAGGAGCCTGGCTGGCTACAGTCCACAGGGTCAAAAGAGTTGGACACGACTTATCGACTAAACCACCACCTTTCCTAATAGCATGTTGGACACCTTCCGACCTGGGGGGGCTCACCCTCCAGTGTCATATCTTTTTACCATTTCATACTGTCCATGGGGTTCTCACGGCAAGAATACTGGAGTGGTTTGCTGTTTCCTTCTCCAGTGGACCATTATTTATCAGAACTCTTGACTAAGGTTGGTCTTTCTTGAGTGGCCCTGCACAGCATGGCTCATAGCTTCATGAGTTACACCAACCCCTTCCCCAGGACAAGGCTGTTACCCATGAAGGGAAAGTGAAGGTTACTACTAGGAAATGGCAGAGCCTGGAATTGGATCTGGGTTTGATCCTATCTCCTAGCTTATCTTCCATATTGCAAATTGACATTTTCTACTTAAAAATTTATCATTTATTTTGTACCTCATTCACATGAAAAAGATGTTTAGACGTTTTAAAGACGTTTTTATTGTCTATATTTGTTGATGGAGTTGGAAATGGCAGCCCAATCTGTATTCTTGGCTGGAAAAAAGTCCCATGGGCAGAGGAGCCAGCAGGCTACAGTCCATGGGGTCGCAAAGAGACTGAGCGCCTGCACGTTATTTGTTGATCACAGTTTTAGTAGGAAGGGTAGTAGGGAAGATAATGGCTGCTATTCTGGAGTCTCAGTGAATTTCTTATATATTTCAGTGGGCAACATGGATAGATGCTTTATTTAAAATTAAATCTTGGATTTAAAGAAACATTTTACTTTTTGTATGCCTGTCCTGTACCAGATCATTTAGCGAAAGTAAAAGGAGACCTAAGAATTAACAAGTAATAATGGTCATGAAGCTAACTTGGGGAAACATGAACAGTTACAACTTAAAACCCCATTCATCTAATAATTTTAGATATAGCCAGTTTGTTTGTGAATGAGTCATCTGAGTGATTTGATCCTCAGTATTGGGTTCTAAAGTGAACCTCCAGTAAGCCACACCAAAATTACTCTATGTGAAGAGCTCAAAGTAATCTTACCTACGTTTCAGTCACAGTGAAATTGTCAAATTTCAATATTCAAGTAAAGTACAGTTCAAATAATGCATAAAACTTTAGGAATTTTTACAGTGTGGGAAAATTAAATTTTTAAGCCTTAAAATTCTTTCTGTAGTTGTGCTTGTTGAGGAAATGGCTCAGCATGTCTGGCATGTGGTGGGTGTAGGCACTCGGTAAATCTCAGATGAACATGCATAATCACAAAATGATTTGAAAGAAAGTCTTAGAAGAATTGAGCTTTATAACATTCATACTTCATACTAGAGAGATGACAATATGGTGTAAGGGTTATATACATATTTTTTACTTTTATAAATGAAATCACTTGACCTTTGATTTTTAGCTAGGTAAATATGGGAAATGCAGATCAACTGCTGGGTTGCTCCAGATGGTATTAAATGCTTATTTTTGTCCTCTTGACTCAACATCCTATGGGAAAAACTCAGACTAGTGATCTAAAAACTCATGAGCCCACTTAGAGCTAATGAGGTGCAGGAATTTAGGCCCAAGTTTATGAGTCCAAAACCTGTGCTTCCAGTGAGTGAGCGTGTGTCCTCAGTTGATTCGGCAGGCAGTGGACAGAACTTTATGGATTTGGATCCGATCCGAAAGGTGATTGTTTTGGTGAGTATTTTGGTGAAGGTTTGTGTTGGCTTCTTTTGAAAGTGTTCTGTGGAGAATTTTATATTGTGAAACATCTGTAGATCATGCACAAGAGAAAAATTGGCGATTATCAGCTGTGCATATCACTGTATGTGGTATATATGACTTATTTTTGTCTATAATAAGTTTATAGAACTGATGTATCAATATCTGTAGAATTAACCTTTTATTTCCTGCCTGATGCGGTATCCTCTATTAAAAAAGACAGCCACTGGACTGATTTTATTTAATGAAATAGAATTGTAAGCGGAAAGAGAAAGCTTACTTAAAGGGCGTGGAACTGAGTGAGAAACAGGACTTCATTTTGTCGCAGTGTATGTAGCTCTAGCGGTCGGCAGCCAGTGTATGTCACTAGAGATTGTCAAAAGCTCACTGCAGCTTCTACATCTGAATGAGCGGGGAGGTGGGAGAAGGCCCTTAAGAAAGTCTATAAATACTGTGTTTATAGTATCACTTAAAAAAAAATTCCCCTTTAGTCATTTTACAGTACTCATAAGAGCATTCTTACTATTCTTTGACCGAAATTAGTATTATCGAAATTTGTAATAAGACATCTAATTCACTAAACTGACTTGAGCTGATTAAAAAATGATTCAATCCATTCTCAGAAGAGTGAAAGGTTGCAGTAGCTTTTAAAAGCGGTTCCAGAAGCGGAATGACAACTGCTTCAATGTTGTAAAGCCTGACTGCACACCATAGTTTCTTAAGGAAGCTTTAAACGAAGCAAAAACATAATGCCTCTTATAGATTATGATTTGGTAGGCCTGAGGTGATTCTTTGGTGCAGTTAAATTTGGAAACCATTGCTTTAGATTACGTGTTACAATAAAGCATATAATCTCCCAGTTTTACTAATTGGAAAAAACATTCCCTTGATGTGTTATGCAAGTTATGAGATGTTCTTACACATCTTTCATGCATTTATTGAGCCTCAGCTGATTACGGCAACATGTTGGTCAAGTCAGGAGGTTTGATTACCAAGTGAACCAGTTCATTTCAAGCTATGCATGCTCAAAGATCACAGTATTAATTGCAACCAGTCAGTTGTTAGTGAGTCCTTATAATTGCAGGGGGCAACATGGGGATGCATCAGTAATAGTGTCCTCATAGTCAAAGGGAAGGCTGTGGTCTTAAAAAAATTTTTTAATTAGGCCTTTCCACTGGGAGAAATTAAATTTAGAAACCAAGTGTTCAAAGCCCAGTGACCTCTGTCCTATTAATATGACTTTAGATAGCAACTTAAAAGAGTGATTCTAAGAAAAAAGTCAATGCCCACTGAACCTATCAGAACTTTTTTCTCCCATAAAGATTGATTGATTGGTTGTGAATCAATTTAATGAGATGTGGGTGACAACGAATTGGTACGTTTGTGTTGTCAGCCTTGTAAGATCACATGCAAGGGTAAACCATTGTCTGGCCATCATCAGCATAATCCCAATGGTGCCAAGTATTTCCAGTGGGAGTTACTCTTTGGTTTGAGGAGCATCCACTTAGTCTGATTGAGGTGTCTCCCTTAAGGCCACAAGAATTGCTCCATCAACCCTGGCATGGATACACAGCCTGTTAATGTTTATTAATATTTGTAATGTTTACTTCTCCGCTGGCCTCAACCATGAATCCAGTGGTAGAACAGGGTGCCAAATGGTGTTATTTCTCCGGAGGGAGATTTTCCCCTCTGTAGCTTCACTTGGAGTATATGGAGCTTGAATTTATCAAAGGCGTGCTCGCTTTCACTGTAATACCTCATGGCATGATACCTGCCACTTAGTTCTCAAATTCTAACTTCATTCCACCCCTTAATAGCAGCATTCACTTATGAGGCAATGGGCTTCCTAGGTGGCGCTCGTGGTAAGGAATCCGTCTGCCAATTCAGGAGATGCAGGAGACTCAGGTTCAATCCCTGGGTCAGGAAAATCCCCTGGAGGAGGGTATGGCAACCAACTGCAGTATCCTTGCCTGAGAATCCCATGGACAGAGGAGCCTAGCTGGCCACACTCCATGGGGTCTCAAAGAGTCAGACATGACTAAGTGACTAACACACAACTTCTTTTCGTAAAAAAAAAAAATGTACATACTAGAAAAGCATAAACATAAAGATGTCTACAAATATACAAAAATGCTGCATCAATCCCCAAAAGCCAAAGATTTACAAGATTTGTATTCTTTTCATAATTTCTGGTGTCAGTTTTCTGTAACTGTGTTACACTCATGTCTGTACCTTTCTGAGAAGTGAGCGTATACATAATCTGACCTGTCTCTGATGATTCTGGGTCAATGGACAGTGGTAGTAAAGTTTTGTGCCTTTTGTGTGGGGCTTGTTTATGGCCTCCCTCCAACTCTGGCTGAGTCTGCCTGCAAGTTGCTTCCTTGTTCAGTGGGCTTGCCTGTTAACAACTTCCTTCCTCCTGTGCTAGAGATGGAAAAAAAATAACTGCAGTGGCACAATTGCTGTTCAGAAGTAAATGAGGCTAAGACACTAGGAAGGAAGGAATCAAGAGCCTGGCTTTGCTAGAGTTTGCCAGGCAATTTGGTTTTGGATTCCTGTTGGTTCAGACGGTAAAGAATCTGCCTGCAATGCAGGAGACGTGAGTTCGATCCCTGGGTTTGGAAGATCCCCTGGAGAAGGGAATGGCAACCTACTCCAGTATTCTTGCCTGGAGAAGCCCCATGGACAGAGGAGCCTGGCGGTTACAGTCCATGGGGTCACAAAGAGTTGGACATGACTGAGTGACTTAACACTTTCACTTCTAAAGTGAGGAAATCTAACCTCCATAATGTGTGTGTGTGCCTGTGCTCACTCAATCGTGTCTGACTCTGCGAGTCCATGGACTGTAGCCCCCCAGGCTCCTCTGTCCATGGAATTCCCCAGGCAAGAAAACTGGAGTAGGTTGCCATTTCCTACTCCAGGGGATCTTCCCGACCCAGGGATCCCCATCTCCTGCATTGAAGGCGTCCCAGATGGTGCAGGGGTAAAGAATTTTCTGCCATAATAATGATGCGTAATTGCATAATTTGAAATTGCCTCTATATTGACTTCTAATTCTTTAAAAGTTTGTCAGTCCAGGTTTACTAAAAATAAAACCTTTAAAAAGTAGTGAAGGAGTTAAAAGGGGACTGTGGAAGATAGGGTAACAATTGCAAATCTCAGAAAGATTCATTATTGAATTTATTCAAGACATGGTATATGCAGACAGTTTATAAGCTGTGCATATTTTCAGAAGTTCCCAATATTGGCAATGAGAACTCCCCTTCATCCACAGGTGGAATTTGGTATTGCTGTTAGATGAACATTCCCAATGTGTTACCTAGTTTGTATATCACATAACTTACTAAATTTAAGAATGTCAATGTAATGAAATATATTCAAATTAATTGAATATACTTTGTTTTGCGCAGAATTATTTTTTTATATTATGTGTCTGTACATAGTTAGCCATATTTAATATGTATCTTCATTCCCATTTAGGTATATATCTTCTATATGCCAGGTAGAGTTTTATTTAGAAGTGAACAAAATAGACAAAAAGCCTTGCCCTCAAGAAAAGTGCACTTGGGACTTCGTGGCAGTCCAGAGGTTAGGGTTCCATACTTCTGTTGCAGGGAGTGCGGGTTCAATCCCTGATTGGAGAACTAAGATGCTGCGTATGGCATGACACGGCCAAAAAAAAAAAAAAAAACCCGGAGTACACTGAGAAGAATTGTCACATAAAATTATATAACATGCATAATGTGATAAGCACTGTGAGGAAAAATAAAAGCAGCTCGAGGGCATGAGGAGGGCATGATGGAAGAGAGTTCTAATTCTGAATAGATCAGTGTAGGTCTGTCTTACTAAGAAGCTCTCATTTGAGCTAGATAAGATTTGGAAGAGAAGGAGCAAGCACACCATGCCACTATTAAGAAAGAATGATCCTGGCAGAGAAATAAGACAGTTCACAGACCGGATTAAAGTGTCAAAGCAACAGACATGGGGCTGACTTCACTGTGCAGAGTCTCAGGGAGGGAAAGAGAGAAGTAAGAAGGGGCCAGATGGCGGAGGGCTTTGCAGGCCTCAAAAAGACTGGCTTTTACTTCAAGTGGAATGGAGAACCATTGCAGGGGGCTAAGCAGAGTAATGACACCCTCTCACTCATCGTTTGGAAAGACCACGCTAGCCGCTGTATTCTCTGGCTACTCCAGTAATCTGATGGGTTTACAAGTAGCCTGTGACGGATAGGGTGTGGGCAGAGAGAGAGATGACACCAAAGCTTTTGGTCTGAGGAACTGAAAACATAGACTTGCCATTCAGACCAGCGGGGGGAAAACCCACCTGCCAATGCAGGTTCGATCCCTGGGTCAGGAAGATCCCCCAGAGGAGGGCATGGCAACCCACTTTTGCTTGGAGAATTCCATGGATGGAGGAGCCTGGCAGGCAACAGTCCATGGGGTTGCAAAGACTCGGACACAACTGAAGCAAGTTAGCAGGCAATAGGGGGAGAAGGTGAGTAGGGTAGTTTTCTTTTTTCATTTTGTTAGATTTTTTTACATTTATCTTTTTTTAATTAATAGCCTTTATTTTTCAGAGTAGTTTTTGGTTCACAGCAAAGTGGATCATTTTATTTTCAGGGAGGGGTGAGTTGAGTCCAGTTCAGAACCTGTTCAATTTCAGCGTCTAGCACACAACCAAATGTACACAGTGAGTTGGATATGCACATTTGTGGTTTAGGGCAGGGCTGTGGGGTGGCAATAATGAATTTCAAAGTTGTCAGTGCGTGCTGAGTCACTTCAGTTGTGTCCGACTCATTTCGACCCTATTACCGTAGCCTGCCAGGCTCCTCTGTCTATGGGATTCTCCAGTCAAGAATACTGAAATGGGTAGCCATGCCGTTCTCCAGGGGATCTTCCCGACCCAGGGATCGAACCCTCGTCTCTTGTGTCTCCTGCATTGGCAGACAGGTTCTTTACCACTAATGCCCCCTGGGAAGCCCAAAGTTGTCAGTGGGTGCTGCTGCCGCTACTGCTAAGTCGCTTCAGTCGTGTCCGACTCTGTGCGACCCCATAGATGGCAGCCCACCAGGCTCCCCTGTCCCTGGGATTCCCCAGGCAAGAACACTGGAGTGGGTTGGCATTACCTTCTCCAATGCTTGAAAGTGAAGTTGCTCAGTCGTGTTCGACTCCTAGCGACCCCATGGACTGCAGCTTACCAGGCTCCTCAGTCCATGGGATTTTCCAGGCAAGAGTACTGGAGTGGGGTGCCATTGCCTTCTCCATGAGGAGTGGGGGGATAGGGGGGATGGGGGAAAGGCTGGCAGAATAAGATGGAGGCGAAAAGACACAACATTTATAGATACCACAGATTCAGTTCAGTCGCTCAGTCGTGTCCGACTCTTAGTGACCCCATGGACTGCAGCCCACCAGGCTCCTCCATCCGTGGGATTTTCCAGGCAAGGGTACTGGAGTGGGGTGCCACTGTCCATGGGTAGATGGTATGTAAAGCCTCAAGACTGTAAGGAGACACCGAAGATGTGTGTCGGTTTTCCACGTGTTGCCTCTCAGCTCCAAATACACCCTTCATCTGTGCCAGCGGGCCTGCATCCTGCATCCTTTCTCCTTTGCCTGCTGACACGGTGTTGAGCTCTGCCAGTAGAAGGTACTGAAGGGACATTGCAGAGGGGAGAGGTTTATTGTCCTGGGTTTGCTGGTTCTCTTTTCCTCCGTCTGCTGCTAGGCTTGCACTGTTTTCCCAGTGCCAGATGCCCCAAGGGTGTAGCCCTCTCCAGCATCTGGCCACTTCCCCCAGTGCTTTCTTAAGCCCCTGACTCAGGCTTTGCAGCTTGACTGGGCCCCGAGATGGGGTAGACCTGCAGTCTAGCTGAGACCACTGCCCCCTCACCCTCTCCTTAGTGAACGAGCCCCCTGACTTTGCTGCCACGCAGCATTCTAGGGCCCAGCCATGCACAGACAGTCACTAGGGCTCGCAGTCCCTGGATCCACCAGTCTCTACGGTGGTCTCCCAGCCCCCTCTGCACAGACCATCCCCTCTGTGCACCAACCCCCGCTGTTAACCCAGCGAAGCATCTGCTCAGCCGCACCCTGGGGCTTGCTTCCCACGGCCTTCCTAACACGGACACTGTAGATTCCAGTCCTGTACCTGCAGTGACACGACTCCCTCTGCACACCTGCCTGTCAGTGTTGGCTTGCCCGCACCCTAGAGGGTTGTTCCTGCTTCGCCAGGTGATAAAGGCCAGGAGATTTCTCCTACTTGCAGTGGGCTGCAGCCATGCCTGCTTCACTAGGTCTGAACCCCCTTCCACAACTGTCCTTCGAGCATGCTTCCTTAGCTCCAAGGTGCCCTTTAGGGTCTTCTAGCAATCTCCACGAAGGAAATGGCAAACCCACTCCAGTGTTCTTGCCTGGAGAATCCCAGGGATGGGGGAGCCTGGTGGGCTGCTGTCTATGGGGTCACACAGAGTCGGACACGACTGAAGCGACTTAGCAGCAGCAGCAGCAGCAATCTCCACAGTTACTTTCCCCAAATGGCTTAATAATTCCTCATTTTAAACTTGCCCTGTTTGTTACTGTGTGGTATCCGTCACCTGATTGGACCTGGATTAATACCAGAGTTGAAAGAAGTTTGAGGATTTGAGCTCTGAGTCACCTCACCAGTAAGAGGCCGAGAAGAGAGGCTCAAGCATGATAGTGTAAGCAAGTGGCCAGGAAAGGAGAAAAAGCAGAAGCATATGGCATTGCGTCACAGAAGCCAAGTAAAGAGCGTATCTATAAAGAAGGAAGTAATCATGTCATGTATATACAATGGAAGAATATTCAGTCCTTTGATAAAGAACAGAATTTTGCCATCTCCAGCAACATGGATGGACTTGGAGGTCATTATGCTAAGGAAATAACTCAGACAGAGGAAAATAAATACTGTATCACTTATATGTGGAATCTAAAAGATACAACAAACTAGTGAGTGTAACAAAAAGGAAACAGACTCACAGGTGCAGAAACCAAACTAATGGTTACCAATGGAGAAAGGGGAGATGGGAGGGCTTTACAGCAGCAGGGGGTTAGGGGGTTAAGAGGTATCAACTGCTACGTATAAAATAAGCTATAAGCATATATCGTGCAACATGGGGAATAAAGTTAATATAATAACTATGAATGATGTATAATGCATAAAATTGTGGATCACCATATTGTACACCTGTAACATATATAATATTATACAGCAAAGGTCTTTGAATAAAAAAATTAAAAAAAAAATAATCAACTATATTAAAAACAGTTGGTTAGTCATGTGTGCAGAGAATTGAGAATAAAACACAGGATGTAGCAATGTGGAGGTTATGAGTAAGCTTCACAAGAAGCAAGAAAACTTAGAGCATACAGTTCATCTACCAACCTCCTACCCAAAACATCCTTGACAGATCATTTATCCATGTATAACTTCCCAAGTTCGCTTCAAATGTCATTATTTATTAGTTAAGCCATTGTATTTGTGAACTTTTAGAGTTTTTTAGTATTTTTTTTTTAAAATTAGAAGCAGCAGTTATTGTAAGCATAGAATATTGAGATAAGTCTTTTTGTAATTCTCTTTATGTATTAATTTAATAATATTCATTGAGCGCCTATTGTGTGGCAGGTATTGGTCTAGGAACTGGGACATGGTAGTGAAATAGGGAAGCAAAGTGCACTCCATCATGAAGCTTACATTTCGGTGGGAGGAACAGGTAATAAACTAGTAAACAAACACCTAAACTGGTGTGTTTTCAGAACCACATGTGCAGTGAAAAAACCAGAGTGACAGGAATAGTAGGGAGTTGCATTAGAATTACACCAGTGGGTTAGGAAAGTTCTCCCCAAAGAAAAAGCATTTGAGATAAGACCCAAATATGGAAAGAGATGAACAATGATCTGGGCAAAAAGTATTTTCGGCAAAGTGTGTGGCAGATAAAAAGGACCAGAGAGCAGAAGCTTTGTGGATTCAACAGATGAGAGGGGAGCAAATAACTGAAGTACAGAGTGAAATGTGGGAGAAGTGGAAGTCAAGGGGAAAGACAGGCAAGGGGACTTCCAGTTCAGCCGCGATGCAGTAACAGGGCTGAGAGTTACACGCTAACCCTAAATCCAGAACTGTGATCCCTGGGGAGGGGAAAAAGCCAGTGAACCCTAAAATCGCAGTAGGCTCTTACGGGGAGATAGTTTCCAGGCTGAACAATGGGGAAAGAGCAACTCAAACAGAGCCTGGCAACCTTTCTAAGTTAGAGTCCAAGATCGGAGTTTCAGGAGGTAAAAGATAGGCTAGAATTGGTGGAAAAGGAGACAGCTTCACCAAAAGAGCCCTGGGCACCTGCAGACTTGTCCTCTCAAGTCTTTGGTTGAATATCGAGCTGAGCATTCATGAGATGAAATATCCAGGGCTGGGGAAAGGCCCATTGGAAAGGAGAAGGCTGAGCAGTCCTGATGCCCACACAGGACTGGGAATGCTTTGTGCCCCATCAGCCAAGGGGAAGAATCTTACAAAATTCAGGGCACTGGGTCAAGTCCTCAGAAGCGTACCAATGTACTAGTGAAGCACAGTGAGCTGTAGGCAAAGACCTACACCAACAAAGGTCAAAAGCAAGCTTCACAAAAATCCAACAGTGTCCAAGTATCTTAACTGTGAAACCAGTATTTAAAAGAATACAATCGTATTTGTTATTGTTCAGTCGTGTTCAACTCTCTGTGACCCCATGGACTATAGCACGTCAGGCTTCCCTGTCCTTCACCATCTCCCAGAACTTCCTCAAACTCATGTCCATTGAGTTGGTGATGCCACCCAACCATCTCATCCTCTGTCGTCTCCTTCTCTTCCCGCCTTCCATCTTTCACAGCATCAGGGTCTTTTCCAGTGAGTTGGCTCTTTGCATCACGTGGCCAAAGTAGTGGAGCTTCAGCTTCAGCATCAGTCCTTCCAATGAATATTCAGGACTGATTTCCTTTAGGATTGACTGGTTTGGTCTCCTTGCAGTCCAAGGGACTCTCAAGAGTCTTTTCCAGCATGACAATTCAAAAGCATCTATTCTTTGGTTCAACAATATTTAAAGAAATACAGCAAAATCCTTTGATCAATGAATAAAATTCACAGTATCTGACATCCAATAAAAAGATTATGAGACATGCAAGGAGTGTAAAATGATCTATAAATGGTAGAAAAGTAAAAGAAACAGACCCACAAAGCAGTGATGATGAAACTAGCAGACAGGATTTCTAAAACAGCCATTGTGAATATATCCCATGTATTCAACAAGTAGAGAAAAACAAGATTGTAAAAGAGAAGAGAATTAGAAGATGTAAAAAAAATATGTCAATGGAACTTTTAGAGATGCAAAATACAACATTTGAAATAAAAATATACTGGATGCGATTAAAGCAGATTAGACAGCAACTTGACACAGCAATAGAAACTATCCAAAAAGAACAGAGAAATGAAAAACAACAACAAAGCATCAACAACTTGTCAGACAATATTAAGTCGTCTAACATATCTGTAATTTAAACCCCAGTGGGAAAAGGAGAGGGAAAAATATTTGAACCATGAAAAAATTTCTCATAATTCTAGGAAGATTACAGTGGTTGGAAAACTATAACTTGTGGATGAATTATTTCCTGGAGCCTATTTTTATAAGTTAGAAAATTCATAAACGTACATTTATTCAGGCAATACAATTACTAGAGTCCTTGATATTTCAATGATCACTCCACATAATATGAAATATTCACAACGCACAGTCCTGTTCAGTTCAGTTCAGTCACTCAGTCGTGTCCGACTCTCCGAGACCCCATGAATCACCGCACGCCAGGCCTCCCTGTCCATCACCAACTCTACACCAACTCATGCTGACATTCTTTTCAGATAAGCCATAGCCATTTCTTCTATTAAATGCTGTAATATCCACTTATATTGTAAACAAAATACTTGAGTCAAACTATTTAAGTACTTGAGCAAAATAACTTTCAAAAATTTAGAAGAGGAAAACAATGATTTTTTTTTAAACACATCTGGATTATCAAACCCCAAAGAATGAGGCCACTATAACGTAGTGTTACACTAATGGATAAAATGGCCATATTAAGACAGTTCATAATTATCAATGAAAATATCATTAAATATCATCTGCAATTTTTAAACATGCTTTCTCAAATAATAGACATTTATTTTGAAAGTTTTAAAGGCAAAAGTGACAGGCATTAAAACCTTACATTTAAACTACTGGTTCAGTTCGGTTCAGTTCAATTCAGTCGCTCAGTCGTGTCCAACTCTTTGCGACCCCGTGAATCACAGCACGCCAGGCCTCCCTGTCCATCACCAACTCCCGGACTTCACTCAAAACTCATGTCCATCAGATCGGTGATGCCATCCAGCCATCTCATTCTCTGTCGTCCCCTTCTCCTGCCCCCAATCCCTCCCAGCATCAGAGTCTTTTCCGGTGAGTCAACTCGTCGCATGAGGTGGCCAAAGTATTGGAGTTTCAGCTTTAGTCCTTCCAATGAACACCCAGGATTGATCTCCTTTAGAATGGACTGGTTGGATCTCCTTGCAGTCCAAGGGACTCTCAAGAGTCGTCTCAAACACTGCAGTTCAAAAGCAGATTTTATTTAAAAAAGAAAGAAAAAGTCAGGCTATAGTTACGTCCCCAATAAGGAGTGCCAACATTTTATTCCTAAAGAAATTACTAAGAAATGTAACCGACCCTTACATTTGTAGCTATTTAGTAGTAGCTGTAAATGGAATTATTCTGATGCTTCCAAACAGAGGCCTGGAGCCTAGTTTTGTGACTAAAGTTTTGTTGGAACAGAGCTCTGCTTATTTATGTGTTGTTTATGTATTATGGCTGTTTTTGAGTAGTTGTGATGGAAATTATGGGGTGAAAAGCTTAAAGTATTTATTTACCATCTAGCCCTTTACAGCAAAAAAAAAGGAATGTCAGGAGATTGGGAAAGGAAATTACCTGTACAGGACCTGGAGGGAATTTTGGAGGTGGATGGAATCATGAGTGGTCATTGCATGATTTGTCGAAACTCATTGTCAAATTCGTTGTCAAAACTCATTGAACTGGGCTTCCCTGGAGGTCCAGTGATTAAGAATCCACCTTGCAATGCAGGGGAGACTGGTTTCATCCCTGGTCCAGGAAGATCCCACATGCCAAGGAGCAGCTATGCCTATGTACAATTACTGAGCCCATGTGCCCTGGAGCCCGTGCTCTGCAGCAAGAGAAGCCACCACAGTGAGAAGCCAACGTGCCACAACAATGAGTAGCCTTGGCTCGCCACAGCTAAAGAAAAGCCTGGGTGCAGCAACAAAGACCCAGCACAGGCATGAATAAGTCAATCTTTTAAAATGTTTGAAATGAATTACTATACTGACGGTAGATGCTCAGATCCCTTCCACCCCAACTGTGAATTATCAGGTGCATGAGACAAAAGTGTAGCCTAGGAACGTACTAGGCTAGATTTTATTTTCACCCTTCGCCTAGTTTCTCACTCTGCTGTCTCAGCTAATGTGGAAAAAAATGCTTTCTCAGCACTGACAGCTACAGGTGGGGCCCATCTGCAACTCTGGTGCCATAGGTATTAACTGAAATAATACAGATGAGGCTGGCAAATTTGCCATCAGTTATCTTGAATTTCCTCTGGTCATTGTGAGAAAACAATAAGCCCCACTGGCTTCCTAAGCTCAGGAGGATCACTTTTTCACTTCTAAGAGATAAAACCACCCCAATATCACCCTGCAGTGAGACCAACATGTATACTAACAGAGTCCATGGTCTCCAGCCATACAATCAGGCTCCACCATCCTAGGTGAACATGGAGACAGACAGTAACATGAAACTTGAGCAGCATCAGTCACTTGAAAATACAATGTCAAATCAAATACTTGACAAATGTATCAGATGGCATCAGCGACTCAATGGTGATGAGTTTGAGCAAGCTCTGGGAGATAGTGAAGGACAGGGAAGCCTGGTGTGCTGCAGTTCATGGGGTCGCAAAGAGCTGGACATGACTTAGCAACTGAACAACAAGATAGAATTAACACGGAAAGCAGAAGAGAATTTAACAGTATTTCATTGTGTATTTTCGTGTTGATTTCAGGGCTACTGCAACAATAGATCAATCTTGTCATAGAAAGGACTAACTACAAAAATAAGAAAGACTTCTTTCAAATGAAAAGATGGAACTGTCGAAAAATTTTAACTTATTAGAAATGCTGATGGAAAGAACATTCCCCAAAGTGAAAATAGTGATTTATATTTATAACTCACTGAATGAATTATTTACCTTTATAAATAACGATTGAACAACAAACTCTTCCAGAGCGCAGAGCAGAAAGACCAAGAAAAAGAATTCATAAAAGGAAAGACTAAACATAAAAACAGAGCAAAGAGACCCCATATTCATGAAATAGGAATGCTAGGAAACAATCAAGCAGTTGGAAAATAAGCCCCCAAAAGAAAAACAAAAGCAAAACAGAACAGATACCCAAAGGAAATTTCCCCAAGTCTAAGAGTCATATGAATTCCAGTTCAAACGCCTCACAAGTGTTTGGCAGGATTATTGAAAAAATTGAAAAATACATTTGATTTCCAAAGATAAAATAAGCATTTTCCAAAATAAATACAAAATATAGTTTGACTACAAAGGGAAGAGAATCATGCTGACATCAGAATTCTTATTTGCAATACCAAACGCCAAATGCAACATGCAGTAGGATTGGCAAATTTCTGAGGACCAAATACTTTCTGAGAGTTCCATATCAGACCAGGAGTCATCTCTGAGGGCAAAAGACATTTTTTAGACCAGACACGTAACTTTCTGAAAAGAATTATTTTGAGATTCTCCAGCTAAAAGTAAACGTGAATCTGAATTCGAAAAACAAGTGCTCAGTCGTGTCCAACTCTTTGTAACCCCAAGAACTGTAGCCCGCCAGGCTCCTCTGTCCATGGGATTCTGCAGGCAAGAATACTGGAGTGGGTTGTCATTTCCTCCTCCAGGGGATCTTCCCGACCCAGGGATCAAACTCCTGTCTCTCACGTCTACTGCATCGACAGGAGAATTCTTTACCACTAGCACCACCTGGGCAGCCCTTGAAAAACACAGGGAAATGAAAACATGTTATCCAACAAACTAGTGTTGAGCAATGAAACACCCCAGACCTAGTGAATCAGAATTCTCAGTTTGGCAAGAAGCTGTGCTCTTAAAATAATTCTGAACTCCCTTACAACCACCAGCTGCTGAGGAGTGAGTGGGAAAAGTTTTAAATTTTAGTTCAATTTAATTCGATCCCAATTTGCTTAAAACAATAATGTATACAGTCTCTAGATTTAAGTCATTTTATTGAGGAGAAGGAGGGGCTAATGGCAGTCCTGTTTCTTACCGCCCACTCCGCCTTGCTTTTTTCTAATGTGATTATCTGGAACATGGGGTGGGGCCAACAGCGTCTCATGTTATTTGAAGGTAAAAGGAACCCCCCTGATCTCAAGTCAGTCCTTGGTTGTGCACTTGGGTCTTCTTCCTGCTGGTGTCTGGCCTCTGGAAGTGATGAATTCACAGTGTTCTTTGCAGGATCTGTCAGCATCCAGCTGCCCCTGCCTCTTGTCTCATCAGCCCCCCTTCAGTTTTCAATGAAGCTGAGACCCTCATGCACACGCTCTATCCCAGTTTCAGCTCAAGCAATCCATCATGGCCTTTATCTGCTGGTCGTCAGCTCAGCGTCCCTTACCTCAAAGGATGCAAATGCAGATTGGAGCCACAGGTTTAGATCTTCTGGTTGTGTAACTACACTGTCCTCCCTTGTTAGACCAGGGCTGCTCTGCCCCTCAGCCTCCTTCCACAGTCCCAGGTGGACATAGAAGAAGCCTTGCCATCCTGTTAGCACAGGTTCCCCTCAACAAGCCAAGGCTGTAGGAGAAACTGGGACACACACGTGACTCCTTCCTCCCAGGTCACAGACTCCCCTGACCTCTTTGTCTTGGCTTCCAGCCACCTCCCTGGCACCAGCAGGGACTTAATTCCTTTTACTCCCTCTGTTTAATATCCTCAACCTTCTGATTCCAAATTCTTGGCTAGTCTCTAGTGGCAGATCAAATTATTTTCTATGAACTTTGGGAGAAATACTGCTTTGTGGTTCCAGCCTAGCATTTGCTATATTAAATAGAAGCAAAGGAATTTAGACATTTCTTTGTTTTCAACTGACTTTCAAGCATATTTGCCTATTGTCTTCCTGCAAAATGCCATTTAAATGTCAGAAACTGAAAACTCTTTGTTCATCATTACAAATGAATCTTAATAATTTTCACCACCATCTCTTGTTGGCAGATGAACACCTTGGTTTTATATATGTAGAAAAAGCATTTTTCACGAAGAGTTGGACACGACTTAGTGACTAAACAACAATGAAAATAATTTTTAAAATAGAAGGGCAAATATAAAAAATAAGCAAAAAGTTTAGTAAAATGTTTTGAGTTCTGCTTTTTCTGATGGCCAGTGAAGCAAGATTGAACACTGATAAATAAAAAGATAACAAGATTAATCCCTTTTGGAAACTTTAGATTACTCTTCTAAGTAATTCCTTTCAAGAAATCAAAATTGAAAGTATAAGCTCTTTAGGACTGAATAACAATGGGAATACTGAATACAAATAACTACGGAATTCAGCGACAGTCATACACTGGAGAAAATTCAGGATTTAATACCTTTGTTATTAAACAAGAGACTAAGCATTCAACTCACTCACATAATAAAAATAACACCATAAGAAATCTAAAGAAAGGAAAAGGATATAATAAATATAAAACTTGAAATTAATTGATAAGCAAGCAAAAGTAGAAATAATGGATAAAACTAAGAATCTGACCTCTGGTGGGAGTGAAGGGATTAATAACAGATACATTTTTAGAAAAACAAATTGGTTACAAGTTCACCTGAAAGAACAAATAAAGACCACTGGTTAAAGATGCAAGACTGAAAACATGCATTTAACCTTCAATCCCTCCTGAAATCCTATAAAAATGAGAATAAAGCTATTTTTCTTTGTTTGATTTTTGCGTAAATTCTCAAGGCTGGAGAGGGCAGAAGAAAGCAATAACCAGTGTTAGGATCTGCAAAGCAGATGGATCATAGCAGCACACTTAGCAGCTCCTAAAAGCTGAATCCTAAACCTGGCAGTAGAGAAAAATCAAGAAGCAATCTGACTTACATTGTGTGTATGCATGTGTGCTCTCTGTCATGTCCAGCTCTTTGCAACCCCACGGGCTATAGCCCGCCAGACTGCTCCGCTCTTCAAGGGATTCTTCAGGCAAAAATAATGGAGTGGGTTGTCATTCCCTTCTCCAGGACATCTTCTCAACCCAGAGATCAAGCCTGAATCTCTTGCGTCTCCTGCACTGGCAGACAGATTCTTTATCAGCTGAGCACAGATCTTTCAGTCTTGGGAATTGAATATACTTGGAACCTATGAAAGTGGATGAAGAGGTGAAGCAAAAAACTAAGAGAATGGATTCCTTATCTCTTTAAGAAGTTAGAATTTTGATACAATCTCCACCATCTCCAAAGTCTTTTTACTGGCTCTCTGCTGCTGCTGCTGCTGCTGCTAAGTCGCTTCAGTCATGTCCGACTCTGTGCGACCCCATAGACAGTAGCCCACCAGGCTCCCCTGTCCCTGGGATTCTCAAGGCAAGAACACTGGAGTGGGTTGCCATTTCCTTCTCCAATGCATGAAAGTGAAAAGTGAAAGTGAAGTCGCTCAGTCGTGTCCAACTCTTAGTGACCCCATGGACTGCAGCGCACCAGGCTCCTCCATCCATGGGATTTCCCAGGCAAGAGTACTAGAGTAGGGTGCCATTGCCTACCACTCCCAAATTTGGACTGGAATATTTTGCTTTCCTGGAGAAAGCAAACAGAAGGTACCAGAACAAGCAGAGGGTGGGAATATTGTGCTGAAAACAGGAGACTAAATAAACAAAAGCTGAGACATTGAAGACGAGACTTGCAAACGTTCTCCCTGGCAGAACCCCTGGAAAGCTGGCAGCTAGGCAGACATCCTCCAGGCAGGATGGGCTGACTTCCTCCAGACAGAAAAATACGCAAAGTGACGGAAGAGACAAACAGATATTGATGTCAGCGGTGACTGAAAGAACTAGCCCAGTCAGAGCTTCCTAAAGTGAAAGCCGCGCTGGACAAACTGACACTTGCATTCCAAGCTTCCAAGCTTCTTTTTGGTTATGTATTCTAACAACCAAAGAGAAGAGTGTATCATATGAGAAACCAAGACCAACAGGGAAAAGTTACTTGAAAGTCACAGAGAGACTCTCCAGGGAGAAAAAAATTTCACAAGAACTGTCAGATCATCAGAGGGCTAAGAGAATATAAAGTGCATGCATGCATGGGTGCTCAGTTGCTTCAGTCATGTCCTACTTTTAGCGATCATATGGACTGCAGCCCACCAGGTTCCTCTTCAGTGGAATTCTTCAGGCAAGAGTGCTGGAGTGGGTTGCCGTGCTCTCCTCCAGGGGATCTTCCCAACCCAGGGATCGAACCCATGTCTCCTGCATCTCCTGAAGACTCTTTTACCCACTGAACCACCTGGGAAGCCCAAAGATACAGTATTAACAGAATATGAACAGGATGCTCTAAGAAAAAGCATTGAGAGAGCAAAGGAAGACTATTAGAAATTAAAAATATCACAGAAGTGAAAGACTTGATAGAAAAACTGGAAGATTCAGTTGAGGAAATCTACTGGAAAGCAGGGAGGAAATAGGAGAGAAATGGTGATTGGAAAACTGGTCCAGGAGGTGGGGTATACAAAATAAGAGAAGCTCCAGAATGGGAGGGCAGAAACGAACAAACAAAAATGGAGGGGAACACCATCAGGGAAAAAATTCAAAGAAATCTTCCTGGGATTGAATGAACTTTTCAGGAATGGGCTTACTAATTGCTCAAAATAGACCCAACCCAAAGTATGTCATCATATAAGTTGAACAGACTGATCACTAAAAGTGAAATAGAATCTATTAAAAAAAAAAAATCTCCCTACAAATAGAAGTCCAGGACTGTATGGCTTCATAGGTGAATTCTACCAAGCATACAAGGAAGAGCTTAAACCAATCCTGCTGAAACTCTTCCAAAAGACTGAAGAGGGAGAGAACGCTCCCAAAGATAGTCTATGAAGCCACCATCACCCGAAACCAGATAAAGACACCACCAAAAAAGAAATGTACAGGCCAATATCTTTCATGAGTATAGATGCAAAAGCTCTCAACAAAATATTAGCAAACCAAATCCAACAACACATGAAAAACATCGTACACTGCAACGGAGTGGGATTCATCCCAGCGTCACAAGGGTGGTTCAACACAATCAGTGTGATGCTTCACATCCACAAAAGAAACGACAAAAACCAAGCGACTATCTCAAAAGATGCAGAAAAAGCACTTGATAACAATTCCAAGTATATCATGAAATGGCAGAATACTAGAAACAGAGAAAAGAGCCCACAGGTTTCCAGAGAGAAAAAAAGTTTTTACCCAAATGAAAGTCGATCAGTCATGTCTAGCTCTTTGCCACCCATGGACTATACAGTCCATGGAATTCTCGAGGCCAGAATACTGGAGTGGGTAGCCTTTCCCTTCTCCAGGGTATCTTCCCAACCCAGGGATCGAACCCAGATCTCCCACATTGCAGGCGGATTCTTTACCAGCTGAGTCACCGGGGAAGCCCAAATAGCAGAACGAATTTTATTTCTTGACGGCAACATCGGAAGTTAGAAGAGAGTAAAATGTATTCCAAATTCACGAAAGATAACTTTCCAATAAACGTGAGAAAAACTACATAATATCAGCAATAAAAAAGGAAAATTTAAATATCAATGCCTATTTTCCATTTGTATAATGGAAAAAGTAAAACATGTTGATTCTATTCAGTGTTGGTAAAAATAATAGGAAAACAGGGACTTCTCAGGTGTTCCATCGAGTCATTAAGACAATGTTTCCACTGCAAAGGGGTCAATCCCTGGTTGGGGAACTAAGATCCCCCGTATTGTGTGGCATGGTTTTAAAAAAAATAAACAGCTCACTGTGCAGTTTTTTTTATGAGATCGGGCATGTTCAGGGTGGTATGACCATAGGCCAATGAGCTGGTTTTTGTTAATAACGGAAATACACCATGGTCCACGCTTACCTGATGGAAGTACCAAAGGTCATTCTGGTGTTGAACTTATTCTGGGTCTGATAGGGGATATAGGAGCTAGAAAATACAGCAGTTATGCAATTCATTCATTATCCATCCAAAGCTGAAGTGTTTAATACTTTTATTGTACTAGGAGTGGCCTAATATAAAAAATAAACAAAACCTTTTGGAAGGATTATGCACAGGCTTGGGAAGATGAGTCAGTCTTACCCTCAAAGAGGTCCTGAGATTATTATGAGTTTGGGCTTCATTTATCCCATCTGTAAAATGAAGGTGTTGGATGATTCAGCGTCTAAAGTCTTCCAGCCCTATAATGTTATATTCTTCAATAGCTAAAGTATGTTTTATAAGTGCTGTACACCAATCAAGCCTTTGTATCACTATGACATAAAGAAACCAGGTATGTATTAGTCTGACTCATATTCAATCAGGCTCTATGTGGTACAGTGGAGTCCAAATGATTCACATTTCAGTTGTCTGATGGGAAGGGAAGTTTATGTAAAAGTTCTGACATCTATTGTTTAAGGGATAAAGACAATTTTTTCCCCCAGGAATTCCCTAAAGTCCATATGACACCGAACTTATCCAAACAACAGGGCATACCCAATTAACATTCCAGAATCAAGGCAATTCCAGTATTTGATTACCTATTCTAAGTCCAATGGAAACATACCAAGGAAAATGAATAGCAAACTTGTTTTTTTTATAAGTTCAGAAGTGTTCCTTGTTGGCACATTTTAAAAGAGGTCTCTAACATGAAACTAAAATATTTCTGAGAATTAAGTAAATGTGTTTAATGGAGGAAGACAACCTCTTAGCTATTTTAATAAATGATGAAACTATACTGTAATTAAAAGCTTTCTAAAGAGAATTTCAAGTCACATCTAAAATAAATAAAATTAAATACAAACATTAAAAAAATCTAAAAACTAGCAAGACTGAAGTTTTTTAAATTTATTTTTTAATTGAAGGATAATTGCTTTACAGAATTTTGTTGCTTTCTGTCAAACCTCAAGGACTGAAGTTTTTGAAATTTACATTTTATATGTTCAGAATTTTGGTTACAGAACCAGCACATTATTTCATAAATATAGAAACAAAAAAGAGATTGCTTTACTTGAGGAAAAAAATATTCCTTCCAATAGTGTATTTCAGAGTGTCATCTGTTAGCTGCCTCTCTCAGAATTTCTTGTGATGTTTGCTGAAAAAAAGAAAACAAGCCCTGCTGTCTATACTTTCCCTGATACCACTAAAACAGAATTTCTAAAGAGTGGACCCGGGAATTTTCAAATTTAACAATATCCACAAAGTTTCCTATCACACATTAACATTTGAAAATACAGTCTTACAAAGCTTTTCAAGTTTGTATGTAAATGTCCTGGGCAGCTGTATTATTTTTCTAGATTCCCCATACATGCATTAATGTACCATATTTGCTTTTCTCTTTCTGACTCACTTCACTCTGTACGACAGACTCTAGGTCCATCCATGTCTCTACAAATAGTACAAACAAACTTATTTCCAGGGTGGGAATGGAGACTCATTCATGGAGAGCGGACATGTGGACACAGAGCGGGAAGGGGTGGTGGTTATTCAGTTTCTCAGTCGTGTCCGACTCTTTGCAACCCCATGGACTGCAGCACGCCGGGCTTCCCTTTCACCATCTCCTGGAGCTTGCTCAAACTCATGTCCACTGAGTCAGTGATGCCATCCAACCATCTCATCCTCTGTCATCCCCTTCTCCTCCTGCCCTCAGTCTTTCCCAGCATCAGGGTCTTTTCCAATGAATCTACTCTTCACATGAGGTGGCCAAAGTATTGGAGCTTCAGCTTCAGCATCAGTCCTTCCAATGAATATTCAGGACTGATTTCCTTTAGGATGGACTGGTTTGATCTCCTTGCAGTTCAAGGGATTCTCAAGAGTCTTCTCCAGCACCATGGTTCAAAAGCATCAATTCTTCGGTGCTCAGCCTACTTTATGCTCCAACTCTCACATCCATATATGACTACTGGGAAAACCATAGCTTGACTATATGGACCTTTGTTGGCAAAGTAATGTCTCTGTTTTTTAATATGCTCTCTAGGTTGGTCATAGCTTTTCTTCCAAGGAGCAAGCATCCTATAATTTCATGGCTGCAGTCACCATCTGCAGTGATTTGGGAGCCCCTCAAAAAATAAAATCTGTCACTGTTTCCATTGTTTCCCCATCTATTATATGCCATGAAATGATGGGACTGGATGCCATGACCTCAGTTTTTTTGAATATTGAGTTTTAAACCAGCATTTTCAGTCTCCTCTTTCACCTTCTTCAAGAGGCTCTTCAGTTCCTCTTCACTTTCTGCCATAAGGGTGGCATCATTTGCATATCTGAAGTTATTGGTATTTCTCCTGGCAATCTTGATCCCTGCTTGTGCTTCATCCAGCCTGGCATTTCTCATGATGTACTCTGCATATAAGTTAAATAAGCAGGGTGACAATATACAATTGACATACTCTTTTTCCAATTTGGAACCAGTCTGTTGTTCCATGTCTGGTTCTAACTGCAGCTTCTTGACCTGAATTCAGGTTTCTCAGGAGGTAGGTAAGATGGTCTGGTATTCCCACCTCTTTGAGAGTTTTCCACCGTTTGTTGTGATCCGCACAGTCAAAAGCTTTAACATAGTCAATGAAGCAGAAGTAAATATTTTTTCTTGAATTCTCTTGCTCTTTTATGGCAGCCAAGACAGGGTTCTTGCTTCCAGTCCTTCCCTCACATTCTCTTCCCTTGATAGGCCTTGTTCTCTGCTAGACAGACAGGTACAGCCACTCAAGCTCCTGACAAAATTTATGGCAGCATAAGAAACATAGTTCCTCTGTGTGTACAAAATTTATGGCAGCATAAGAAACATAGTTCCTCTGTGTGTACTTACATATTTACACATTCACACAAACTCAAATACACACACATGCGCACATATATATACATATCTTTGATAGCTTGAAATAATGGTCTGAGAGGTTATTAAATATAAAATATAAATTTTTATATAGACTTAAGACTCAAAGGTATCTCTATATTTAAAATGATATGTACATACAAACTCTAATATGTACAAATGCCAGCTGCCGATGACTTCTTTAATTTTTATTTTTTATTAGAATATAGCTGCTTTACAATATTGTGTTAGTTTCTGCTATACCACAAAGTGAATCAGCTATATGTTTATACACATTCCCCTCCCTATTAGAGTTCCCTCCTACTCCCCCCACCCTTATTACCCCTCTGCTGCTGCTGCTGCTAAGTCGCTTCAGTCATGTCTGACTCTGTGTGACCCCATAGACGGCAGCCCACCAGGCTCCCCCGTCCCTGGGATTCTCCAGGCAAGAACACTGGAGTGGGTTGCTATTTCCTTCTCCAATGCATGAAAGTGCAAAGTGAAAGTGAAGTCGCTCAGTTGTGTCCGACTCTTAGCGACCCCATGGACCCCTCTAGGTCATCATAAAGCACCAAGCTGAGTTTTCTGTGCTCTATAGCAGGTTCCCACCAGCAATCTACTTTACACACGGTAGTGTATGTATGTCAGTCCTAATTGCACAATTCATCCCACCAACTGGATCATAGAGATGCCACAGGTTATTTCTTCACATTCACATGAAACATGGGGCAGGCTGGGGTGAGAATAGTCAGCCCTTCACCTGAAAGCTGCCGGCAGATTTACTTGAATTCCGGAAATATGGTGGTTAAAGCAGAGGGAAGGATGGCGGGACTGGAAGACTGAAAACTCTTGATTCAACATGGTAGGTAACAAGAAGACACTGCAGTTTCCAAGAGAAACATCAGACAGATGCCGGAAGAAAACTGGGTAAGTTTAAATTAGTTAGGAAAAAAAGAAAAGAGTAAATGCCCTTTAATGATTACCATTAAAATTAATTAAAATTTCCTTTGTAGAAATGCTATTTGGATTTTTCCAAAGCAGTTTGGTTCTAGAATATCACAGCTCTCACCACTGTTACATGATTCATTCTTATTCTCTCTCATTATGCTCTCCAGTTAAAAATATAGCATATTGGGACAAGTGTCTGATTTTAAACTCTAAGTTGACTCCATAAAAAAGTAGAGAAAAAATTTAAATTTTTGTGACATTTAATGTTTTAATTAATGAATTTCTCTGTATAATGTCTCAAATAATGTATAACACAAATGGCTTTCTGCTTAAAACACAGAAATAATGCATGAATTCATTTGAAGATTAATGTTTTCCACCACTGAATCTTGTCAACAAATGTTTAATCCTAATTTAAAATTAAAAATAGCTCCTTATAGCACTGTTGAATTTTTGCTACATTTTTGGAAAGTAAGAGTGAATTATGGAAGGAGTGTTATTTACTTACAAGCCATGTCTTAATGGGACCTCAGGCCAGAGAGAGGGGTAAACTGTTGCGGGCGTGCGTGCCAAGTTATTTCAGTCATGTCCAGCTCTTTGAGACCCCATGGACTGTAGCCCACCAGGCTCCTCTGTCCCTGGGATTATCTGGGCAACAATGCTCAAGAGGATACCCATTTCCTCTTCTAGGGTATCTTCCTGACCCTGGGATCAAGTCCGTGTTTCCTTCATCGAAAGTGGATTCTTTACTATCTGAGCCACCAGGGAAGTCCAACCTATCTGTTAAGCCTTATATATGGAAGGTTGACCCAAACTGATGAACCCAGTCAAGCTCCTGCTCTGGGTTTTGCGTGCTTGTGTGTGTGTGTGTGTGTGTGTGTGTGTGTGTGTGTGTATTTTGCCGACATTGAGTTCATATGCCTTTGGTGGAGTCTGCGTTCTCCAGTTTCACCACACTTGGCACCATGATCTATTGTCAGACACAGGGTTACTTGGCACATTTACATAACCTGTCTGGCTTCTGAAGGCAACTGACTCTGTATCTCCTGATAAAATATATTCCAGCTCCAAAATCTGTAATAAATAGGCACTAGCTGGATCCACCAGGGGTCAGCACACCAAGCCTTATCACTCCAGTATCAATATGTGTTTAACCAAGAGAAAAATTATAAAGATTGGAAAAGCCAAATAAATACCTTTTGAAACTTGCAGATGCCCATAATTTTATTTTTCCCCTTTCAGGCAAGTTGCCACACTTGCTGGCTTTGTGCTGCTTTGATCCTTTCCTCTGAGGACTAGGAACTTAATAGTCATTAATTTTAAGTTCCAGTCAAGCAAGATGACTCCATAAGTTAACTTTTCAACTCATCCTCCTTGCTCCAAACCCAAAGCAATGACAGCTAGGTCATGAAAAGGAAAAGCCATTAATATGGATTTGGGATCAGAGATAAGACAAATTATTTCTGGATCAGAAATGGGTCAGAAATGCAATGCTGTGAAAAGCCAATGCCACACAAAGTTCTTTATTAAAATAATTATCGGGACTTCCCTGGCAGTCCAAATTAAACTCCATACAGTGTGGGTAAAACTCCACACCATCAATGCAGGGGGGCCCAGGTTTGATCCCTGGTGGGGGAACCAGATCCCACTTGCTGCACCTAAAAATCCCATGTGCTGCAACTAAGACCCGGCACAGCCAAAATAAATAAATAAAAATAAATATCTTAAAAAAATTATTGAAACATATACTTTATTGGAAGAAAAATGAGCTTAGAGAAAAGGTATGGAATACAAAAAAGCAAAACAAAACCCAGAAGCACAGAAACTGATAAAATGTAAGCAAATGTTTATAAACTATTAACAGTAAAAAAAATTCTCATTTTTTTTTCTTTTTTTTCAAGAAGTACAAAACCAAAACTCTAGTTAACAATAAACTGAAGAAGTAATGTCAATGGCCAGATAAAGTATGCTAAAGGCTTCTTTGCTATTATTGTTCAGGACAAAAGCCAAATTATTGAACATTTTGGATTATTTAGAAAAATGTGTGGTCTAATGTGTATGTTTAACAACAAAAGGGGAAAAAAAACTAAAGACAAATAGTCAAAATATAAAAACACTATCAGTAGCTTCCTACCATAAATGGGGGAAATATAGAAAAGTACTAGTTCAATAAAAACGAAGGAAGAAAAAGATAAATGAAGATGAACAGAAAATTAAAACTAACAGAGAATAAATAGCTTTAAAATCAATCAATAATCAAAAAATGAAAAATAGAATAAAGTATAAAAAATAAGATTATATGATTAAATTAAAATTTAAAAGCTAGGTATAAGCAAATAATCACTTAGTCTTGTCCCACTTTTCTGACTCCATGGACTGTAGTCCACCAGGCTCCTCTGTCCACAGGATTCTCCAGGCAAGAATACTGGAGTAGGTTGCCATGCACTCCTCCAGGAGGTTTTCCTGACCCAGGGATTAAACCTGGGTCTCCTGCATTGCAGATGGATTCCTTACCATCTAGTCTTTCTAAAAAAGATATAAATAAAATCAAACCACTCATATAAAGTTTTCAGCTAAAGGAGTGGGAAAACTTATCTTCAGTTCAGTTCAGTCGCTCAGTCGTGTCTGACTCTTTGCGACACCATGGACTTCAGTATTCCAGTCTTCACTGTCCAACACCAACTCCCGAAACTCACTCAAACTCATGTCCATTAAGTCGGTGATGCCATCCAACCATCTCATCCTCTGTCGTCCCCTTCTCCTTCTGCCTTCAATCTTTCCCAGCATCAGGGTCTTATAAAATGAGTCAGCTCTTCACATCAGGTGCCCAAAGTATTGGAGCTTCAGCTTCAGTATCAGTCCTTCCAATGAATATTCAGGACTGAGTTCCTTTAGGATGGACTGGTTTGATCTCCTTGTCGTCCAAGGGGCTCTCAAGCGTCTTCTCCAACTCTTTTATTCATCTAACACCTACTGACACCTCCATACCACACATTTGGAAATCTGCTTTCAGTTACTTAGTTGAAGGGAGTATTAAGGAACCCAGTGTTCATAGCGCCTTAGAAATTGGACCACATTTTGTAAAATAGCTTCCTTTTGAACTTTTTTGAATGTTTGGGATGTAATGGAACATCTAATTCATTTCTTGAGGCTAGTCAGTGAAAGCCCAGTATGAAGAGGTCCTTTCTGTTCAGGTGTTGGTGGCTCATCTCTTTAGACTCAAGATTGGATGTGGTTCTCTAGCCTCCAGGTGTAGGTACAGGTATGAAGCGAGCCCTGGGGGATGGCATCCTGGGGAAAGGGTGGAAGGTAGAGTCAGAAACTCCTAAGTCTCCTTCAGCTCCTAAAATTCCCTTATTCCAACTTCAGTTAATGCCTTTGGGCTTCTCCCTTTAAACTTCTGGCCTCTTGCTTGTTCTTTGAAAGGTATCAGCACTTTTGAAAGAAACACTGGGTGGTCTTTTACAGCATGTAACGCTAAAATAAATTAATAACCCCCATTAAGCCTGGATCTTCCCTGGTAGAAGATCAGTGGTAGAGTCCGCCTGCAATGCAGGAGACTTGGACTCGATCCCTGGGTCGGGAAGATCCCCTGTTGTAGGAAATGGCAACCCACTCTAGTATTCTAGGAGAATCCCAGGGACACAGGAACCTGGCGGGCTACAATCCATGGGGTGGCAGAGTCGGACTGGGTTTAGCGACTAAGCAACAACTAAGCTGCGGCTTTTATATGTGGAAAATTCCCAAGACTTCTCATGAAACAGGTAAGTTCTATGGTAGAGGAAGTCAGAGCCAAGTTGGCATGAAAAAGTAAAGAGGTGTTGCTGCTGCTGCTGCTAAGTCACTTCAGTCGTGTCCGACTCTGTGCGATCCCATAGACGGCAGCCCACCAGGCTCCTCCGTCCCTGGGATTCTCCAATCGTGAAATAATCGGTCTGAAAATGGAAAAGGCGGACCAAAAGAAAATACTAGGCTCTGTTTCGAGTGAGGGTTTCACCCTTTCGGCTCCCGACTCCAGGAAGCCTTCCGGGAGAGCGCCGCCTCTCCGTGGCCCCATCAGAGCTGAATGGACCAGGTCCCTGGTGGCCTGGCCATCGGTCTCGCTCTAAGCCAGGGCGCAGGCCCGGGGGACGGGGCTTGATGCCCGCAGTCGGGCCCTGGTCCGTGCTCAGGCAGGAGGGTGACCGCAAACGCGCGCAGGACCTGGGCGCAGCTGAGCGGCGCCACATCCATTCCGGTGATGACCGGGTGGAACAGCTCGAGGGGGACCCAGGGGAGCGCAAAGCCACGGCGGCGGCTGCCCCAGCAGATCCGGCGGAGTGGCACATCCCGCAAGCCCTTTTATGCCAGGGGTTCGTGGGCGGCTTCCACGTGGCCGGGGCCGGGATGGTGGGTGGGGGAGGGGCGGGGCGGGGCCGGAGCCTGGGTGGGGCGGGGCCGGAGCCTGGGTGGGGCGGGGCCAGAGTCTGGGTAGGGCGGAAAGCCGAAGTCCTAGTCCAGCCTACAGGGAGACTCGCCTGGTAACGGTGGGACCTGAGTCCCTGGACTCAGCCCGCGCGAGAGGCGGGCTAGAGGCGGGATGCGGGTGGGCTGGGGGCGACCTGGCGTGGCTTCGTTTCTGAATGCGGCCTGAGAGATTCCCTGGACGTCGGCTTCTATTTCCTTTCTCTCGGTCATTGACTATGGGCCCCGGGTCTTTGAATGGACTCTCTGATTGCCCTGTTACTCTGTTTCCTGAATCCTTAGTGCCCTTTCTTTGGCTTCCCATTTTTGGATTCTCCTGAAACCGTCTCCCATGAACTGAACTTCTGTCCTCACTCCCACCCTCGTCTTTAATGTCCCACAGAGGTCACGTGGTGCCTTACGCAGAGTCCACTCAGCGTCCACCCTGATCCCCTCCCTATGTCCATCATGAAAAGATTCAGAAACGGGGTTAAAGACCAGGTCCTCCAACTAGGTTCTCAAACCGAGCCCCATGATCACCCGAGCCCCATCCATCTTCTTTGGATGGGAGTTTGTGGAAATGCATCATTTGGCCCAGCTCTATCTTGCCCTCCTTCTGTTTATGACTTTTCTCCTGGATACTTCAAAGCTATTGACTTATGTGTTCCTTTTGTACTAAAAGATGAGTGGTGATACCAGCACTATTGACGGAGAAGTTAGTTAAAGAGGAGCGAGGGTGGTGAATGGGGATGAGAGATGGGGTTGTGGAGGAGACCAGAGGGATCTGAATGAAAGGCCAGCGGTGCAGGCTCACCACCTGGGCTTGAAGAGAACGTGCAGCTTCAAGTAACTGCAGTATCCGGGGTGCTGTTTCTCCTTTCCTTTCTAACTTGGGGTGGTCACGTTTTGCTCCATAAAGACCACCTTCTTACATGTTACTTATGTAATGCTGAGCCAATGAAGAGAAAAATTCAGTGGTGATTTTTGGGAAAGGAGTACGTCAAGCTGTATATTGTCACCCTGCTTATTTAACTTACATGCAGAGTACATCATGAGAAATGCTGGGCTGGATGAAGCACAAGCTGGAATCAAGATTGCCAGGAGAAATATCAATAACCTCAGATATGCAGATGACACCACCCTTATGGCAGAAAGCGAAGAACTAAAGAACCTCTTGATGAAAGTAAGAGAGTGAAAAATTTGGCTTAAAACTTGACATTCAGAAACCTAAGATCATGGCATCCGGTCCCATCACTTCATGGCAAATAGAAGGGGAAACAATGGAAACAGTGACAGACTCTGTTTTCTTGGGCTCCAAAATCACTGCAGATGGTGATTGCAGCCATGAAATTAAGGGATGCTTGCTCCTTGGAAGAAAAGTTATGACCAACCTAGACAGCATATTAAAAAGCAGAGACATTACTTTGCTGACCAAGGTCTGTCTAGTCAAAGCTATGGTTTTTCCAGTAGTCATGTGTGGATGTGAGAGTTGGACTATAAAGAAAGCTGAGCACCAAAGAATTGATGCTTTTGAACTGTGGTGTTGGAGAAGACTCTTGAGAGTCCCTTGGACTGCAAGGAGATCCAACCAGTCCATCCTAAAGGAAATCGGTCCTGAATATTCCTTGGAAGGACTGACGCTGAAGCTGAAACGCCAATACTTTGGCCACCTGATGTGAAGAACTGACTCATTGGAAAAGACTTTGATGCTGGGAAAGATTGAAGGTGGGAGGAGAAGGGGACGACAGAGGATGAGATGGTTGGATGGCATCACCAAATCAATGGACATGAGTTTGAGTAAGCTCTGGGAGTTGGTGATGGACAGGGAAGATTCCATGGGGTCACAAAGAGTCAGACACAATTGAATGACTTAACTGAACTGAACTGAATGGTGATTTTTTTCCATCTGCTTGGCAAATTAATACCTGGGAGGATAAAGGCTTAAGTTACAGGGGCCATTCCCCCAGATTAGCTCAGTAACTGTGTGTGGGGATAAGAAGTAACTGTAGGAATTAGAAATTGCTTAGCCATTTGAATCTTGACACTAATCAACAAGATTCAAATGAGTGTCAGTAGACCAGAACCCTGTGCAAGAAAGCAAAATGCACAAGGGTCTTTATGTCACAACTTTAAGCTGAAGAGGGTTGGGCAAAAGAAGAAAAAAGTAAAAACAAAAACCCAAAGCATCAACTGAGGAGTGAAGAAAGGCAATTGTGGGTAAACCCAGTTCAAGAATGATCACTTTGATGAGCTGGATAGTTGCTTGCAAGCCGAAGATGGGAAACGCTTGTCGTTTTAATAATGAATCATACAAAATATTTTCTGGACTGAGGATATTTTAATCCTACTGCTCTCTTGTTTATAATACGACCTGATAGGGGAACATGGCAAGGTCAAAACCTATCAATTTGAATCCTAACTCAGGCTTTCCCAGGCTGCATTACCCCTGGGGTAGGAGGAGGGGAGGAGGGGGAGCTACCAACCTCTCAGAGTCTCTGTTGGTTCATTAGCTAAATAGGACTGTGTGTGAATTAGATAATAAACAGAGGCTCTGTACACCTGGTAGCTGCTATTAACAAATATAATTGTCATTACTAAAATTACTGGTCATATTAATAAACTACTTTGTTAGAAATTATGCCGTGGCTTTAATGGGCACTCCGTATATATTTTAATTTTTTAATCTTTTTTTTTCAGTACATATTTTCTTATCTGGAGAATCCCTTGGACAGAGGAGCTTGGTGGGCTACAATCCATAGGGTCTCACAGAGTCGGACGTGACTGAAGTGACTTAGCATGCACATGTTTTTAAAGAATAAACAAATTCTCCTTAATACTGTCTCTGTCTTGTTTAGTTGCAGATTTCCTGTTTTATCCTAAAGGCAATATTATACAAACCAAAATACTGGCATTTACTTAGTTTTGATTTGTTCTATTTAAGAATAATAGAACAATTTACAGACTGTGGCAAAAGAAGCTGGTACAACTCTGTATTCTTATGAAAGATAAAAGAATGAGAAAGGGAAACACGGGACAGCCCAGAGTCACCACTTGTCACTCATAAATCTTTGTTGATTTGGGGGGTTTCCCAGTTGGTCTGTTGTTCTCAAGGTCAAAATCTAGCTTTCCCAGGATGCCAAAGCACTTTGGAATGTTAGTGGAAGATATTTTTCTTGGCCTTGGAATCCTTACATCATCCCAGAGGCTGTTGCCGAGAGAGGAGAATAATTAAAGAGTAAGTAAATTAATATTGCTCTTAATCTCCTGGCAGGGGCCATACAATGGGATTTGCATTACAAAGGTGGAATTTACATGATAAAGAAGTCCCTTAAATGTTTTATAACTCAATTCTTTTAGGCAAAGTCTGCTACAGACTTGCCTTGACTGACTACATGTTCTTTATAAAGCATTTCAGTTCCACAGAAAACTAAGTGAACAGTGTTATGATGAATGCTTTTTGGAGTAAATCTTAAAGGACTTGATAAGTGGAAGGGCATGGTGGTGGTGGGGGCCCAGCGGGGTGGGATGTATGAACAAAAAAGCCTCTGTCTGGAGAAAGGTGTACGGTAGTTAGGAGTCCCTTCTCTAGTGCTGGTGTAGAGGTGGTGCGTGTGCTCAGTCACTTCAGTCATGTCCGACTCTTTGTGACCCCATGGACTGTAGGCTCCTCTGTCCATGGGATTCTCCAGGCAAGAACACTGGTGTGGGTTGCCATGCCCTCCTCCAGGAAATCTTCCTGACACAGGGATCAAACCTGCATCTCTTATGTCTCCTGCATTGGCCGGCAGGTTCTTTACCACTAGCAGCAGAGGCGATCAGAGAATTTGCTTTGGGGATAGGAATTCACTCACAAATGGAAAGGGGGAAGGGAGAGCGGGATGGGTTGCTGGGAATAAACCTTACAGCCCTGGACCAGAAGTTTAGCATGATCAGGAGCACATGGGGAAAAATGACAGCATTCAAAATGAAGTCATTGTGTTGTTGACTGGAAAAAATATCCACAACCTAAAAGTTGAGAGTTATGTTTATGCGGTGGAAATTTTTAGGAATTCAAGCCCAGGAGGGAGCATCTCAAGTGACCCTGAGAGAATGCGGTGAGGAGGTGAGGGCAGGAGCCAGGTTATACAGAAGTTTTGCAACAAAGGGCAGGTAGAGATGACTGTAAATTAAAGAAAACCAGATATCCTAAATTAAGGAATTCATCGATTTTCTGGGAAGATGCAAAAGTCTGGATTCACTGGAATCATCCCTTTCATAGGCATCAGACCATCAAACCTGGGGTCAGTGTCCTGTGTTTTTCACATCCTGAGCTTCCATGGAGCTCACATTAGGGAGTGGCTGCAATCTGATGGCCTGTGTGTGCTCAGTTGCTCGGTCGTGTCCAGCTGTTTGTGACCCCATGGACTGTATCATGCCAGGTCCCTCTGTTCATGGAATTTTCCAGGCAAGAATACCGGAGTGGGTTGCCATTTCCTCCTCCAGGGGATCTTCCCAACACAAGAATCGAACCTGCGTCTCTTGCGTCTCCTGCACTGGCAGGCGGATTCTTTACCACTGTGCCATCTGGGAAGCCCAAAGACATTTTTCTCCTTCCTGAGTGCCCTTAGGGTTCAGCAGCTCACATTGGAGGGCTGCAATCCCTCATGACTGTGCCATCCTTGCTTGCTGATATGGCAGGAAATACTCCATTTCTCAGTGTCTTCAGTGGCTGCTCCAGAATTTCCGGTGTGGGAGGTGATGGGGGACAGCCGCCTCTTTCCAGATACCTCAGAGTATTTGTCTGGAAGCTCTCTGCAGGGAAAATGCCGCTTTTACTTAGATTACATCTTTATTCAGAGTGGCTTACTGGAGATTAAAGAGATAGGAGCGACTAACTTGCTGCCTCTCCCTACCACCACTTTGTTATTTAAATTGCTTTGATTCAAAAAAATAAAAAGCTAATTGCCAAAAAATGAGATTTTGTTATAAAGATATTAAGGAAATTAGAGTCCTAGTTACCTCCCACAGAAACCCAGCCGCCCTCACAGAGACTATAAAAGAATCACAATTGGTGGCAGAGCAGAAAAGGACTGCAGACCCAGGCTCCCACGGGAATCCTCTATTATCTTCCTTGGGGACTTGGGGTCTTTGTGTTCTGTTCCCGCTGCTGCGGCTTGTCCAGGCGAGCTTGCTTCCTTGCAGGGTCTCTTTGATATCAGCTGTCTGTCTCTGTCATGTTCAGTCATACCTTCCTGGAAAGAATACCGTCTTAGTCTCCATGAGGCCAGAAGAGGCCCTTCCAAGGTTGCAGGGAAGGGAGTCACCCTGGAAGTCTGCTTTTTAGAACCATCTGGGGCTGTTTCTCGAAGCAGGGTGTGTAGGAGGCACGTTTGGACAAGGGGCCTTGACCTCCCCAGGAAATCCACTGCTCTCCACTCTGAGAATGTGTTCAGATTGACAGTTTAAGGACTGGGGAACTGACCCAGCTCCCCTCAGTCTCAGAACCTACTGAATATGTGGGTGGGAAAAGGGCCTCAGAGGATTTGAGAAATAATATCATCTTAAAGAACAATCGCCCTTCATACCATTGCTGGTGGGACATTCAGCCTACCTTGCAAAATGACAAAATGACAACACAGCAGCAGTTCCCTTTGATGGAGATTTCCTACCTGCAGGAACTTCCCCTGCTCTTGGCATCACATATATGTCCTATTCCTCCCTGTGATGAGGGAAGTGCTTCTAATATAGCTGGTCACATTTTACAGATGAATCATTTATTTCTATGGAACAAACCACCTTGAAACTTAGCAGACAGTGACTATTTGTTCAGGTCTGAAGGGGTGGGTGGCAGTCAGGGATTTAGGTAGGGCTGAGCAGGTCAACACTTCTCTGCTCTGAGATGTTAGCGGCCTTAGTGGATCTGTATGTCTGAGACTGGCTGGGAAGCTTTTTTAAAAAATAGCATCACTAAGCTGGAAAATCCAAGATGGCTTCAGTCACAAGACTGGGGTCCCAGTGCTTGCTGTTGACTGGGGGGTCTTGGGTGTCTCCCTCAGTGGTCCCCCTCTGTCTTTCTCCATGGTCCTTTATCCTTTGGTAGTCCAGCCTCAGTTTCTTCACATAGTGGCTGGTGTCTGAAAGTGCAAACATGGAAGCTGCAGAGCCTCCTAAGGGAGAAGCCTGAAAGTCACATAGCATCACTTCTGTGGCATTCTCTTGGACAAAACAAGGCACAGAGACAGCCTAGGTTGCAGGAGGGAGGAGATGGAGCTGCTTGTGCACACAGGGAGGGGAGGACCATCTACTGTAGGATGTGAGCTTATCGAAAATGGCAGAGCCACCTTCTGAGTTGAGGCTGACCCTCAAGTTTATGTTTGCTATTGCCTCAGGTGTCTCAGTAACAGAGACATCAGCACTGGAGTTTTGCTTTGATTAGAAATGTTTTCTGTTGAGATGAAATCTGCTCCCAGTTCTAGAGTGGTGATCAGCACTCGGACTGTTTAAACCTTCCTACTGTTATGAAATACACTATTTTTCCTTCTCTTTGTCTCTCTATTTGTTTTGTTTTGTTTTTGGTCACACCTCATGGTATGGGGGATCCTAGTTTCCCAGTCAAGGACCAAATCCACACCCCTTGCATTGGAAGCTCAGAGTCTTAACCCCTGGACCCCAGGGGAAGTCTCCTATTTTTCTGTTTCGAGGATTGACTGATAATGATTCAGACAGACGACCTCAGTGGTCAAGGACACATTCACCTTTCTGCTATAAAATGTTTGTGCCCTGGGACAAGACAGAGGGGAATGTTGCAAAGATTCAGAGCGAAGGCCCTTAGAATAAATACCCTCTCTCCGTGGACCTGTCTCCCGTAAAATGATGATGCTCACAGCACCAAACGATAATTTTTCTTCTTACCTATCACCCTTTCAAACATGCATCATTCCAACTATTTACCCTTGTTCTACCTGGATTCAGTTCAAGAATTACCATCCAAAAAAGACATTTTATAGGACTACACCTTTATCATTTTCAAAAAACAGAAACAGTACTGAGAAACTTTTCAGAAAAGCTTGAGCCATCAGAGTGCTTAGCGATGGGCTCCTGGACCCCGTCTTTTTCTGGTTAACTGAATATTGAGCTCTCATCATTTCACCTCTTGTTGGAAATGGTTCTTGTTGTTCAGTCGCTAAGACGTGTCCAATTCTGTGACTCCACGGACTCTAGCCCACCAGGCTCCTCTGTCCATGGGATTTCCCAGGCAAGAATGCTGGGGTACATTGCCATTTCCTTCTCTAGGAGATCTTCCCAATGCAGGGATTGAGGCTGCATCTCCTGCATTGACAGGTGGGTTCTTTACCACTGAGCCACCAGGGAAGCCCACTGGAAAATATTAGAGAATGTATTATTTTAATTGACTGCCTTTGCAACTATGGTATATGAAACACATCTGAATTTTGGCTCCCGAATGAACATTTCTATGCTCAGTGTCAAGTTTATGAACACTTTCTTTGGAGGGAGCTGTAACATGACCAAGTGCATGAACTAAATATGGAGTTCCCAGAAAGTGACTTGTTGACAGAGTCTGAGTTTTAGTGTAACTTTCCTCTTCTGGATAAAACTAAATGCAGCCCCTCTTTTCAAAGAATGCTACCTACTTGGAGATTTTACTATCAACAGAAACAAATACTTTCAACCAAAATGAAGGGAAATTATTTTGTCATTGAATCATGGAGAATTTTACTCTTGTTTCATCTGACTCTTCAAGAGGAAATCAGTAATTAGTATGAGGTTGGTATGCAATAACACGGAACCCCACTTCTTCCTGAAAGGAAGTCCTGAACAATAGGGGATATGAACTTTTACTGGACTATTATTATAATGCACAGGCATACCTGTCCAGACACATTCTTCCTGGAACTTCCATTTCTGTTAAACTTCTTATCTTTCACACATTTCCCTGTCAGAGTCTGAATGCCCTCTGAAAGATAAGATTTGCACTTATAACTACAAAAGTAGTTCCAGGACTAGGTGATATTTGTATTTGATTGGATAAAGTTGAACTTTGAAGAAGACTTATTTGATTAGTATTTTAAAAAGAAAACCCTTCCAATACAGTGTCATTATTTATCCAATCAGGTATGGTTTACAGACTAAAAATTCCATGTCCTTTTTCCAACTTACGTGTAAAATCAGGAAGTGTGATAAGCAGAGATATTCTGCAGTTATAAAAGTTAGAACTCTTTCTATAGTTAAAAAAATATGTTTGCATATATATTTTGGATGTTACATCAAACCATTTCCACAGCTGTCTCTGTTGTTTCCTCTGTGTTTGATCTTTATAATTTCCTTTATCTGTCTGTTCATTTATTTATTTATTCAACAAGCTTTGAAAAACCTGGTATATGTTGGGCATTGGAGATCTAAGGATGAATACAGCTGTAGTCCTTCCCTTCTGGAGACAGACACTGAAGGGGAGTTAGCAATAGGCCAAGTGTTATCACATCATATGAATGTGGGAGCTTTGTGGAAGTCAGGGAGGGCTTCTTAGAGGAAGAAGTTCTTATGCTGAATTCCTAAGAAAGAGCAGGAATTCACCAAAGTGGGGGCGAGGTGGGAATGCTTGGGTGCACATGTAGATCAGGCCTAGGGATTTGGATTTGGAACTCACCATGGCATAGGGGGCAGGAGAAGCCATACATGGTAACATATGTGCCATTTATATACACCTCTTCTGACACAGGTCACGTGTTCAGAAGAGAAAGGGAGAAAGACAAAGATCTGGGCAGGGCTCCCTGGAAATCTGGGTCTGGAGGACTCTGGACCTTTCCCTCTGGAGTGATGACAATATTTTATTGAGCCTGAAGTTTTCCTACTGGTGTCTGGACTATCTGTTAGGAGGCCAGCACATCCGAGGGAGCAGTGGTTCCTGGGGACAGGAAGAAAGAGCCACCCTGAAAGGGTGGTTGGGGATGAAAATCAGTTTTGAGGAATTCACAGAGGAAAGTGTTCCAAGGCAGAGGAGCACTATGGCAAGGTCAGTGTCAGATGGACGCTGTGAATAGCACGTACTATGGGAATGCGAGCTAGGTCTGGGTTGAAAAGCAGCTGCTTCTAAAAATAGTTGCTGTTAATTGAGCATTTACCGTGGGCCTCATCCCGCTAAGCCTCTCAGATGGATGTATTAATCCTCACAGCAACCTTGAAAGTGGGTAATACTGTCATCTGCGCCTCCCCAGTTGTGAAGCATCTTAAAGAGATGACATTACTTGCCTCACATCACACAGTAGTGAATGGCAGTGAAGACTGATGATTCTGTGATGAGTGCCTGGGGCTGCAGTTGTTGTTATGAGCATATGGGTTAGGTTGCATCAGGAAACAGATGGGACCTTCAAACTGGGTAATTTGGGAGTGAATCTAAAACAGTGGGGCTTCCCTGGTGGCTCAGATGGTAAAGAATCTGCCTGCAGTGCAGAAGACCTGGGTTCATTCCCTGGGTCAGGAAAATCCACCGGAGAAGGGTATGGCTACCCACTCCAGTATTCTTGCCTGGAGAATTCCATGGACAGAGGAGCCTGGTGGGCTACAGGCCATGGTGTCGCAGAGAGTCGGACACGACTGAACAACTAACACTTTCAAGACACTGTATCAGTAATAAAGAAACTAAATGGGAACATTTAGGGAAGCCACCAGGAATAGCGCAAGACCTCCAGACAAGGAGTCGGTGTGCCAGGAGGGGAGAGGATAGCGGGGGATCTTGGAAAGGGCTGTGGATAAGTGCTGTGACCTTCAGAGGTGGCCTGAAGGTGACCCTGAGATGACCCTGCAGGGAGGGAGCCAGAGGAATGATATCCTGCCCTCATCATCCCACAGCTCTCAGATCCCATCATTGCCCAAACAACCAGATGCTAAGGGCAGGAGGTCAATCACAGGACACAGGGCAGTGTGAAGAAGGGTGGAGGACGGAGCAGGGGGACAGTGAAAGCTTCCAGCACAGTCAGTCCAAGGGAATTGGACCGACAAAAGCTGAGCAGCAAGGCCAGGTAGAGTTCGTGGTCCAACAAGCCTGATGATATCCTCAGGGCAGACGACTGGAACCTGGTGCTGGGCCAACCCAGGAAATCTGACCCAGGGCATCTTTGTGGTCCCTTTTGGGCCACAACCCCCTCAGGCATCTCGTCTCAATTCTAGGATTCAGAGGGTCGCCAGTGAAACTAACCCTACACTAGTGGGGCAATGGGCTCCCGGTTCCCAGGACCTCAGGCTCCACCATGGGACTTCCTGACGCCTGTTAGAGAAAAACGTCAGATTTCTCCAGCTGTTCCCAGCGGTCAAGTACATGTGGACAAAGAGATGCTAGGTTATGACCTGGAGACCATTTAGAAAGGCTCCCGTCTTCATCCTTCAGAGAAGAGAGAGATCCGTGTGTGTGTGTGTGTGTGTGTGTGTGTGAGTGAGTGAATGAAAGAGAGAGAGAGAGAGAATGAATGGGCTGGATCCCATGGGATAAAACTGATGTCAGAGCTGGGGTTAGAGACTTTCTTTGGTGCCCTCTGCACAGTTTTATTATGCATGCTCCCTACTGCCCTGGAGCACCAGGACCCATACCTAGAATTGTCAAATTCTGATTTGGGTAGCTCTGAATTCCATTCATTCATTTGTGAAGATTAACACAACAGGAGAATTTATTCGTATCTTGCAATGAGCAGGAAGCTAAATTAGATGAAAGTGGGAAACGATCACTGCAGACATTTTTTGAGGGGGGTGAAACTGTGGTGAACAGTTTCTATTGGCTGACCATCAGCCATGTCCCTGCCGACCTGCACAGATCACCAGGGACACCTGTGCCCCCTCAGTGGGTTCTGAGCTGGTAAGCTGAGTTTCCAGTTCCCCTGGGTTTTGCTTAAGAACAATTATTATGTTAGTTCTTCCACCTGGAATATGTCTTTTCCTTTTCATGATATTGGATTATCCTTTTACTTAAAAATTGCTATCATTTCAGTTTATGTATTTTATAGTAAGGATACTCCAAACTTGTATGGATGGGACACACAAGTGGGAAGATAAATAAATATAAGTAGAAGCCATCCAGGCCCCTCTGTCCATGGAATTCTCCAGGCCAGAATACTGAAGCAGGTAAGCTGTTCCCTTCTCCAGGGGATCTTCTTAACCCAGGATCGAACCCAGGTCTCCCACATTGCAGGCGGATGCTTTACCATCTGAGCCACCAGGGAAGCCCAAGAATACTGGAGTGGGTAGCCTATCTCTTCTCCAGTGGATCTTCCTGACCCAGGAATTGAATTGGAGTCTCCTGCAGTGCAGGCAGATTCTTTACCCTCTAAGCTACCAGGGAAGCCCTTGAACCTTACATACTAGAATTGTTTTTATGGAAGCTGAAATATTTGACTAATTTACAAGCTGTCCTTCCATGATCATTTAGGAATTTAGCATAACTAAAGAGACTGTATTTAATAGTTTGCAAAATTTCTCAAATCTATTGGATTGACCAAGAAGTTTCTACAGCATCTTATGGAAAAATCTGAATGAGTTTCTTGGCCAAATCAATATTTCGTAAACAATTTTTATTTTGGCATATGATAATTCAAAGCAATTCATAGCCTTTAAAACATTCCCTGGTGGGCTAATGGTAAAGAATCTGCCTGCCAATGTAGGAGATGCAAGAAATGCAGGTTCAATCCCTGGCCTGAGAAGATTCCCTGGAGAAGCAAATGGCAACGCCAATATTCTTGCCAGGAGAACCCCATGGACAGAGGAGCCTGGTGGGCTACAGTCCAGGGGGCTGCAAGGAGTCGGACATGACTGAATGATTGAGCACTACGCTACAAAAAATGATTAGAGGTGGCTAGTGCCAAATATTGAGAAATAAAACAGGAAACCCTTGTTCTAAATTGGCATCTTCTTTTGTTCAGTCAAATCAGCATCAAAGCTCGTGGGATTTACTACTCAAGAGGAAAATGTCTCTGCTGACTCCATTGATTTCATCATTTTAATGCAGGTGGAGCTTTGATTCTGTTGAGCCAGTTAAGCCGTGTTCTTGGTCTTCTAGTGCTTTATCTTAATACCAGGCAAATCCATCATGACTAGCAAATGTTTACTGAACAGAACCAAATTTACTGAGCATTCCTAGGTGCATGCAACCATGCCAGGCACTGTGCAGAGCAGAACAGGCTGGTAAGGCAGCATGTCCACCGCATCTAGGTTTAGAGTCTCTTGAAGGAGATATCACCAGCAGTGAAATGACCAGGAAATGGTTAAGTAGAATGAACACGTGCCGGCTACTTATGGTGTTGAGTTGCTTAGTGCTCTGCTCTGGACTATCTCTCTATACACACTTCCTTGGTGATCTCACTCAAGGCTTCTTATTTTAAGTAAAATTATTTTATTATGATAAGGAATATTATATTGTACAGTGTTGCGATTTAAAAAACAGTCAAATTTCACTTGTGGCTTTCAATGGCTTTAAATACCATTGATATGCTGCTGCTGCTGCTAAGTCACTTCAGTCGTGTCCGACTCTGTGTGACCCCATAGACGGCAGCCCACCAGGCTCCCCCGTCCCTGGGATTCTCCAGGCAAGAACACTGGAGTGGGTTGCCATTTCCTTCTCCAATGTGTGAAAGTGAAAAGGGAAAGTGAAATCGCTCAGTCATGTCTGACTCGTAGCGACCCCATGGACTGCAGCCTACCAGGATCCTCCATCCATGGGATTTTCTAGGCAAGAGTACTGGAGTGGCTTGCCATTGATATGCTGCTGACTCTCAAATGTGTGTCTTCCACTCCAAGTTGTCCCACTTGCATCTCAAACTCATAGCCCAGACCCAACTTACTCCATGACCAGGCACCATCTTCCTGGGATATGATATCACTGTCCACCCAGCTGTTCAAGCCAGAAACCTGGAGTGTCTAATTTCTCTCCTTCCCTCACCCTCCTTATCCAGTTTCCTCCAAGCCTGGCTGGCCCCATCTCCTCGACCTCCCAAATAATTCCATGGATTTTTCACATCTCCGCTGCTTCCCTCACTGCATTGTAGTAGGAGCCTCCTAACTGGTCTCCTGACCCAACCCATTCTCCTCTGTGGTTACTGCCAAAAACATAAATCAGAGTCTGTCACTTATTTGAAATCCTTCACTAGAGTCTATACATGGGTTAAAATTGGATAGAACCATGCATGTGTACAAATGAATAAACGCATATAAAAAATCTGTAAAGCTGAATAGGATCTAGTTAATGATGTTGTATTGATGTCAGTCTCCTGGTTTTGATATTAGTCTCTTGTAAGATCCTACTCTTGGGGGAAGCTGGGTGAAGGGTATATGGGAATCTACAAAACTTCTTATGCGTTTATAATTAGTTAAAAAATCAGATTTAAAAAATTTGCTCAAGAATGAAGAAAACCACTGGCTTTGTACTGCAGCAAATCCAGCCCCTTCCCATGCCTGCTGTGGTTCCTGCCAACCCTTTCCCAACTCTTCCCAATGTCATTGTTCCATCAGTTACACTTTCTCAGGTACAAGGGCTTCCTGGCAGTTCCAGACAGAGTGAACACCTTTCTGCTGCAGGATATTTGCATACGCTGTTTCATGTGCCTACAAATTGTATCCCCATGGCTGGTTCTTCTTCATCCCTTGGAAATGTCTTTCCTGGCACCTGACACCTATATTGGACCCCACTGGCTCTTTTCCTTATAGAACTCTTTATGTTCTGTAAGGAGAGCTTGCCTAGTCTTCATTGGAACATATAGCCTAGTGAGGAAACATCAGTGATCACGTTTGTTTTACTTACTACTGTATCCTTGGTCTCCAGCATGGTGTGTGGCCAATCAGTTCAGTTCAGTCGCTCAGTTGTGTTTGACTCTTTGCGACCCCATGGACTGCAGCACGCCAGGCCTCCCTGTCCATCACCAACTCCCGGAGTTCACTCAAACTCATGTCCATTGATTTGGTGATGCCATCGAACCATCTCATCCTCTGCCGTCCCCTTCTCCTCCTGCCTTCAACCTTTCCCAGCATCAGGGTCATTTCAAATGAGTCAGTTCTTCACATCAGGTGGCCAAAGTATTGGAGTTTCAGCTTCAACATCAGTCCTTCCAATGAACATTCAGGACTTATTTCCTTTAGGATGGACTGGTTGGATCTCCTTGCAGTCCAAGGGACTCTCAAGAGTCTTCAACACCACAGTTCAAAAGCATCAGTTTGGTTTCAATACATATTGACTGATAAAAAGAGCAAATATGTTTAGGGTCCCAGAAAATGAAGATGTCAGTGTTGAAAGGAGCTTGAGGAAAACATTTTATAGAGCTTGCTAAAATTTGAATTAATAATGAGTATCTGGTGTAAATGGTGTATTCCATGGACTACTACTCATCCATGAAGAATGAAACAACCGTAAAGAACGAAATAATGTCATTGACAACAACATGGATCTGTCTATAACTTATCATACTAAGTGAAGGAAGTCAGAAAGAGACAGATGCCATATGACATCACTTATATGTGGAATCTAAAATATGACACACATGAACTCATCCACAAAACAGAAACAAACACACATAGAGAACAGACTCGTGGTTGCCAAGGGGGCGAGAGTAGGGGAGGGATGCATTGGGAGTTTGGAATTAACAAGTGCAAACTATTATATTATATATGTGTCAGTTCAGCTCAGTTCAGTTCAGTCGCTCAGTCATGTCTGACTCTGCGATCCCATGAATCACAGCACGCCAGGCCTCCCTGTCCATCACCAACTCCCGGAGTTCACTCAAACTCATGTCCATCGAGTTGGTGATGCCATCCAGCCATCTCATTCTCTGTCGTCCCCGTCTCCTCCTGCCCCAATCCTTCCCAGCATCAGTCTTTTCCAGTGAGTCAACTCTTCGCATGAGGTGGCCAAAGTATTGGAGTTTCAGCTTTAGCATCAGTCCTTCCAATGAACACCCAGGATCGATCTCCCTTAGAATGGACTGGTTGGATCTCCTTGCAGTCCAAGGGACTCTCAAGAGTCTTCTCCAACACTACAGTTCAAAAGCATCAATTCTTCAGCGATCAGCTTTCTTCACAGTCCAACTCTCACATCCATGCATGACCACGGGAAAAACCATAGCCTTGACTAAACGGACCTTTGTTGGCAAAGTAATGTCTCTGATTTTTAATATGCTATCTAGGTTGGTCATAACTTTCCTTCCAAGGAGTAAGCGTCTTTTAATTTCATGGCTGCAATCAGCATCTGCAGTGATTTTGGAGCCCAAAAAAATAAAGTCTGACACTGTTTCCACTGTTTCCCCATCTATTCCCCATGAAGTGATGGGACCAGATGCCATGATCTTTGTTTTCTGAATGTTGAGCTTCAAGCCAACCTTTTCACTCTCCTCTTTCACTTTCCTCAAGAGGTTTTTTAGTTCCTCTTCACTTTCTGCCATAAGGGTGGTGTCATCTGCATATCTGAGGTTATATATATATCAGTCACCTCAGATATGTAGATGACACCACCCTTATGGCAGAAAGTGAAGAGGAACTCAAAAGCTTCATACACACACACACATACATATGATCACTGTACACCAGAAACTAATACAACATTGTAAATCAACTATTCTTCAATAACATAAATTAAAATTTAAAAATTCTATCTTCAAAATATAAATGTGTATCATCAGTTCAGTTCAGTTGTGGATAAGTACAATTCCATTTTATGTTTTATCTGTTTTGAAATTTTGCAATCTATTTTAAAACCAATTGCAGGAACTACTGCAATGTCTAATATTTCAAGTCTCCCCCTATAACCGTTGAATTTATTTAAACTCATTTTTTCCAATATGTTTGTGTGGGTAAAAAGAGGGATATGATGCATATAAGTTACTTTATTTAAATATATGTTTCTCTTTATTGAAGTTCAATATGCACATTTCAGATAATTTGGAAAATACAGAAAGATAAAAATAAATGTCAGTTATCTTATTCTCCAGAGATCATCACTGTTCACACTTATATTTTCTTACTGCTCTCTGAATATTTCTCTACCCAAATTAGAAACATACTATATATGAAATATACCTTGGCTTTAAAATTTTAACAATAACGTAAGCAGTTTTACATCAGTAGATACTTTTTGAAAAAAGCTTTTCAAATGATAATGCCATAGTTTACAGAGTGAGGTGCACTTCAGTTTATTATTGACCAATTCAAAATTTAGGTTGTGTTTTTTCCCCTTTCACAGATTTACAATGGGATGAATATCTCTGTCCACAAATATTTGTCAAAGTTTCTAATATTGGCTTAGAATAACTTTTTAGAAAGCGGATTATTGAGAACGTTTTTAAAGTTCTTGATAATATTTGGCCCAATTGTTTTCCAAAGGAAAAAAGAAAACAAAGATACAAATCAAAATCTGCATTCCCCTAGCTATTCCTTTATTACAGAGCCACTGTGGCATTTTACTTTATTCTAAACCCAAACTGATATGACCCAGCCCATGTGAGATCCCTTCCAAGAGATGTATTATGTAGGTACCAGAAGGCCTCACACTGGGGTGACCCTGCATAAGAAATGATCTCAATGCATGGATAACCCAGCCAGTATTATCCTGTCTCCTGCATGTTTACTTCCTCATTATTCTAGGGAGAAGAGTTAGTATTCAGGTCTTGTTTCCTGAACCTTCAGTTGGCGAGAAAAGTGAAGGAAGTGGGTTAGTTTAAATTCCCAGGGTATTCCTTTGCATCAAGTAAAAGTAACAATGTTTGAATAGATACCTGTATTTCAGCCGGGCCCCACTGTGCCTGAAGAATTTAGGGCATGACTAAAAGAGTTGAAAGGAAGCAATGTCAAAAGACCTAGAAAATCTAGTGTGTCGAGAATGAAAACAGGATTTCAAGCCTTTGAACTTCACATGCCATTCACAGCTGTGCATCCTGGCAGATTTGGGCCACTGGGTAAACATCTTTGGAAGAGAAGTGTTTGACCTTTGAGAGAAAACCTTTTTGCACCTGAAGGAAGATGAACAACTGCAGTGACCATAGGCTGACGAGTTTTCTGGAAATTAGTTATTTTTATTTTTAATGAGGTAGGACATGACTGCACGAGTAAAATGGGTATTTTTGGCTCTTCCATCTGTGTCTCAAGTACTAACTTTCAAAATTGTGTTGGCCGAACACAGTGAGAGTTTTTTCACAGTTTTGATTGTGGTGATTACCAACAAGTAAACAATGTCTGCGTGTGCGTGTATGTGTGTGTGTGTGCACAGTCAGCATGGATGTTAGAATTATATATTTTGTTTACCAGGGAATCCAATATATCCAGTTAGGCTGGAAGTTTCTGCTCAGAGCTCTTAAGAGCCTCAGTGGTGATGAAAGAGGAGTCACTCAGTAACCTCAGAACAATTAAGCTTGGCATAAATATCCCTGTCTTCAAAGCAGCGGTTCTAGTGGGTTCTGTTCCTTTACCTCTGTGTTTCCTGTTGTCCCAGAGCTTGTGTGACTCACAGAGGTACAAACCACTGTGCATGTGGCATGCTTTCCTTTGAAGGAATGCTAGGGTGTAACTAATTACTAGGCAAATGGACAATTATTTTTTTGACAGTTTTTTTCCAGCATGTTTGTTGATACAGGGATTAGGCTATTTATAGTAATCTTTTCAAGCAGTTTCTGCATCTTTCCTTGTGACAGCAAATAGACAAAATTCGTAGAGATTTGACGATGGGGTGGAAGAGTGCTAGCGCTTTCGGTAAGAATGTGGTGCTAACGAGGGCATGATCCCCTGAAGATCAGAACAGCAGTTCCATTGGTACTGACAGAGAATTCTCATCATCACCAGCTATCTCAGCTTGGGGTTATTCATCATCAGAGGAGCTGTATCGGTGGGAGAGGATGGTCCAGGGCAAACTTTTCACCGTCTGTGGTTCACCTCCTGCTGATGAGCTGTCTCTGTTACCACCCTAGAACCTGAGGATTCTCTTCTTAGAGAAGAAAGAGAATTAATGGAGTGTTGAAAATATGCCTCATGGTGCACCTCTGGCTTTTCCTTGCAAATGCCAGGTATCAACAGGCAAAGCTAACACTTCAGAGAACACGTGTCATTCCCTGTGGTCACAGGAGGGAGGAAGTGCCCTTAGTGGTACAGGAAGTTGTGCGGGAAGCCCTGTTAGTGCCAGTTTTAAACACACCTCCCATCTGACAGTAAGGGGCTTGCTCTGGGCACAGCTATCACCATACAACAAGCACTCGGTCAGTATTCACTGTTGAGATCAAGAAAGATTGAAGCTGCCCTTACAAACCTCATCAGACCATCCATCACCTTCCCTCCCACCCAGGGGATAATCTGTAGCTGGCCTAACCAACTTACAATGGAGTACAGGAGGCTAATAAAGGGATTTTCTGATCATGTCTTTAACTCTTTAAAAAACGTGCTTCTAACTTAAGAGCAGAACTTGGCTTTTTCCTCTCAATCCCTTTCCCATCATATGGGAACTCTATTGTCCTAGACCTTCACACACCCAAAACTGAGGGCTGTTGAAGACATTTTTATTTATATTTTTGGCCATGCCATGAGGCATATGGGATCTTAGTTCCCTGACCAGGGATCGAACCCAGATCCCCTGTATTGGGAATTCGGACTCTTAACCACTGAACTGGGAAGATATTTTTACAGTTAAAGATAATACTATAAACTATGTTTATAAAATTAGCAATCTTCCCTTTCAAGGGATACTAATACCTAAATGTAAAATGTTTCATTTCTTTTAAGGAATATAGAAGAAATATAGCTTCCACTGTATAAGAGAAATAGACATGATAAACCAATTCAAGGGATGTCTGAAGGATGATGGTTCTTTCCCTTATGGGAATCTCAGGGTCTCTTTGTTTGGGGGGTCAATGAGTACGGCAGAAAGTAGCTAGTTTATTTCATTTATTACTTTTATTTAAATATTTTAAAGTTCTTATAACATGACACTTCTCCCTTAAATATGGGGTTACGCATCTCTAAAAAGTCAGGACTTTTCCCTATCTTACCACGAGATCTAACAACTGTAATTCCTCAGTTGTATGTAAGGGGCTTCCCAGGTGGCTCAGTGGTAAAGAATCTGCCTGCCAAAGCAGGAGATGTGGGTTTGATCCCTGGGTTGGGAAGATCCCTTGGAGGAGGAACTGGCAACCCACTCCAGTATTCTTGCCTGGAAAATCCCATGGACAGAGAAGCCTGGTAGGCTACGTTACACAGGGTCGCAAAAGGTCAGACATGACTAAGCATGCACACACAGTTGTAGCTAATACTCATCTTCTCCCCCTGCCCAAATGTGCCCACTTGTCCCTAAATGTCACTTCAGCCGGTTCAGTCACTCAGTCATGTCCAACTCTTTGCAGCCACATGGACTGCAGCATGCCAGGCTTCCCTGCCCATCATCAACTCCACTTACTGTTGGTTTATTTGAATCAATCAAGATCTGGACATTGCATTTGTTTATGTCTCTTAAATCTCTTTTAATCTAGAACCATCCCCTCCCTCTTCCTTCACTCCATTGACTTAATAAAGAAACAGCCAGCTATTTCATAACAATTAGTTTCATTTTATTAATTGCTGAACAAGAAGGCAACCACAAAGGCCAAATTAGTTTTGCCAACTTAATAAAATCAGATGTCTTCATTACATGACTGATATTTCTGGTCTGGGGTTTACTGATATTCTGTCTCAAGAGCAAAGGAAACAAAACAAACCCTGACTTTGACTTGAATTTGTTCTATGGCAGAATCCCTGTGATTCGGTTCATGAGTCTCTGAATCCTTGACCGCTTGTCACTGATTAGTACCCAGTTACTATGAATGCCCCTGTAGTTTTCATCTACCCCTCATGATAGTCAGGTCACTATTCAGACAGTCAACATCCTTTACCTGCGGGTTGCTTTTCAGAAGGTATGCAACCCCCTACCAATGCTATGAAGTATCTCCGTGGTAAGGAGACTGTATGACTTAGAAAGATGTTTACTGATTTTTCCCTTTTACTTGGTTGTATCTTACATTGTTCGGTACCCTTTTCTCATGTGGAAAAGAAAGCCCCCATGACAGAATGGCAGTTGGTACTAGTATTCCCTCCAGTAACTGGTAATCTTAAATCTTAGATTGCACATGTATCAGGGATATGGGGAAAGGGTCCTTTATTCCAGCAGTCTCCAAACTTTATGGCACCAGGGACTGGATTTATGAAGCACAATTCTTCCATGGATAGGCGGGTGGGAAGGGCTTCCTGTGTAGCTCAGTTGGTAAAGCATCTGCCTGCAGTGCAGGAGTTCAGTTCAGTTGCTCACTTGTGTCCAACTCTTTGTGACCCCATGGACTGCACCATGCCAGGCTTCCCCATCCATCACCAGCTCCCAGAGTTCACTCAAACTCATGTCCATTGAGTCGATGATGCCATTCAACCATCTTATCCTCTGTCGTCCCCTTCTCCTCCTGTCCTCAATCTTTCCCAGCATCAGGGTCTTTTCAAATGAGTCAGTTCTTCACATCAGGTGGCCAAAGTATTGGAGTTTCAGCTTCAGCATCAGTCCTTCCAAGGAATATTCAGGACTGATTTCCTTTAGGATGGACTGGTTGGATCTCCTTGCAGTCCAAGGGACTCTCAAGAGTCTTCTCCAACACCACAGTTCAAAAGCATCAATTCTTCGGTGCTCAGCTTTCTTTATAGTCCAACTCTCACATCCATACATGACCACTGGAAAAACCATAACTTTGACTAGATGTACCTTTGTTGGCAAAGTAATGTCTCTGCTTTTTAATATGCTATCTAGGTTGGTCATAGTTTTTCTTCCAAGAAGCAAGTGTCCTTTAATTTCATGGCTGCAGTCACCATCTGCAGTGATTTTGGAGCCCCCCAAAATAAAGTCTCTCAATGTTTCCATTGTTTCCCCATCTATTTGCCATGAACATGAGTTTGAGTGTACTCCGGGAATTGTTGATGGACAGGGAGGCGTGGCGTGCTGTGATTCATGGGGTCGCGGAGAGTCGGACACGACTGAGCGACTGATCTGATCTGATCTGATCTGAATGGGTCTGGGTACCATGATCTTAGTTTCCTGAATGTTGAGTTTTAAGCCAGCTTTTTCACTTTCCTCTTTCAGTTTCATCAAGATGCTCTTTAGTTCTTCTTCACTTTCTGCCATAAGAGTGGTATCATCTGCATATCTGAGGTTATTGATATTTCTCCCAGCAATATCGATTCCAAACCAGTATTTCTCATGATGTATTCTGCATCTAAGTTAAATAAGCAGGGTGACAATATACAGCCTTGATGCACTCCTTTCCCAATTTGGAACCAGTCTGTTGTTCCATGTCCAGTTCTAACTGTTGCTTCCTGACCTGCATACAGATTTCTCAGGAGGCAGGTCAGGTGGTCTGGCATTCCCATCTCCTGAAGAATTTTTCACAGTTTGTTGTGATTCACACAGTCAAAGGCTTTGGCATAGTCAATAAAGCAGAAGTAGATGGTTTTCTGGAACTCTCTTGCTTTTTCCATGATCCAGCGGATGTTGGCAATTTGATCTCTGGTTCCTTTGCCTTTTCTAAATCTAGCTTGAACATCAGGAAGTTCACAGTTCATGTACTATTGAAGCCTGGCTTGGAGAATTTTGAGCATTACTTTGCTAACGTGTGAGATGAGTGCAATTGTGCGGTAGTTTGAACATTGTTTGGCATTGCTTTTCTTTGGGATTGGAATGAAAACTGACCTTTTCCAGTCCTGTGGCCACTGCTGAGCTTTCCACATATGCTGGCATATTGAGTGCAGCACTTTCACAACATCATGTTTCAGGATTTGAAATAGCTCAACTGGAATTCCATCACCTCCACTAGCTTTGTTCATAGTGATGCTTCCTAAGGCCCACTTGACTTCACATTCCAGGATGTCTGGCTCTAGGTGAGTGATCACACCATCATGGTTATCTGGGTCATGAAGATCTTTTTTGCATAGTTCTTCTGTGTATTCTTGCCATCTCTTAATATGTTCTACTTCTGTTAGGTCCATACCATTTCTGTCCTTTATTGTGCCCATCTTTGCATGAAATGTTCTCTTTGTATCTCTAATTTTTTTGAAGAGATCTCTAGTCTTTCCCATTCTATTGTTTTCCTCTATTTCTTTGTGTTGATCACTGAGGAGGGCTTTCTTATCTCTCCTTGCTGTTCTCTGGAGAGGTAAGAGCTTCCATAAGCCTCTTATCCTTATCCATCAGAGGGCAGACAGAATGAAAACCACAATCACAGAAAGTTAACCAAACTGATCACATTGGACCACAGCCTTGTCTAACTCAATGAAACTATGAGCCATGCCATGGAGGGCCAACCAAGACAGACAGGTCATGGTGGAGAGTTCTGACAGAATGTGGTCCACTGGAGAAGGGAATGGAAAACCACTTCAGTATTCTTGCCTTGAGAACCCCATGAACAGTATGCAAAGGCAGAAAGATAGGATACTGAAAGAGGAACTCCCCAGGTTGGTAGGCGCCCAATATGCTACTGGAGATCAGTGGAGAAATAACTCCATAGAGAATGAAGAGACAGGTCCAAAGCAAAAACAACACCCAGTTGTGGATGTGACTGGTGATGGAAGTAAAATGCTGTAAAGATGCTGTAAAGAGCAATATTGCATAGGAACCTGGAATGTTATGTCCATGAATCAAAGCAAATTGGAAGTGGTCAAACAGGAGATGGCAAGAGTGACCATCAACATTTTAGGAATCAGCGAACTAAAATGGACTGGAATGGATAAATTTAACTCAGATGACCCTTATATCTACTACTGTGGGCAAGAATCCCTTAGAAGAAACGGCATAGCCATCATAGTCAACAAGAGTCTGAAACGCAGTACTTGGATGCAATCTCAAAAACAACAGAATGATCTCTGTTCGTTTCCAAGGCAAACCATTCAATATCACAGTAATCCAAGTCTATCACAGTAATCCAAGCCCCGACCAGTAATGCTGAAGAAGCTGAAGTTGAACCATTCTATGAAGACTTACAAAACCTTCTAAAACTAACACCCCCCAAAAGATGTCCTTTTCATTATAGGGGACTGGAATGTAAAAGTAGGAAGCCAACAACACAAGAGAAGACTCTACACATGGACATCACCAGATGGTCAATACTGAAATCAGACTGATTATATTCTTTGCATCCAAAGATGGAGAAGCTCTATACAGACAGCAAAAATGAGACCGGGATCTGACTGTGGCTCAGATCATGAAGTCCTTATTGCCAAATTCAGACTTAAATTGAATAAATTAAGGAAAACCACCAGACCATTTAGGTACGACCTAAATCAAATCCCTTATGATTTTACAGTCAAAGTGAGAAATAGATTCAAGGGCTTAGATCTGATGGACAGAGTGCTTGAAGATCTATGACCAGATGTTCATGATATTGTACAGGACGCAGTGATCAAGACCATCCCCAGGAAAAACAAATGCAAAAAGGCAAAATGGTTTTCTGAGGAGGCCTTACAAATAGCTGAGAAGAGAAGTGAAAGGCAAAGGAGAAAATGAAAGATAAACCCATTTGAATGCAGAAATTCAAAGAATAGCAAGGAGAGATAAGAAAGCAGTGTGTGTGACCTGGGTTCAATTCCTGGGTTGGGAAGTTGCCCTGCAGAAGAAAATGTCAACCCACTCCAGTATTCTTGCCTGGAGAATCCCATGGACAGAGGAGCCTGGCAGGCTACAGTTCATGGGATAGCAGGAGTCTGATGTGACTAAGCGCTATCTTTTCTTTCTAGGAGGGTGAGAAGGTGGTTTCAGGTGATAATGCAAGCAAAGAAGAGCAATGTGGAGAGGCAGATGAAGTTTGGCTCACCCGCCACTTAGCTCTTGCTATGCGGCCTGGTTCCTAACTAGCTGAGAACTGGTACTGTGCACGGCCTGCGGGTTGGGGACCCCCTGCTTTATTTGCAATGAAGGGAAATTGCCACTTAAAAAAAAAATAGGACTCCTATTTAGGAAGTATTTAGTAAATGGTACTCACTGTTTTGCCAGTTAAGGTTAGAGGTTATCCTTTCTTGCACCTGTGGACCAAAGTGCATACATTGGCTTGTGTTCTAGTTCCAGTTAAACCATATTAAACTGGGAGACCCAAGGCAATCCACCCATCTTCCTTAGCCTTATATTCTGAATCTAAAAAATCAGGAGGGACTTCCGTGGTGGTCCAGTGGTTAAGAATCTGCCTTTCCACACAGGGGATTCAGGTTCAATCCCTGGCCAGGGAACTAAGACTCACATGCCTTGAGGCAATTAAGCCCAGGTGCCACAACTGCTGAGCATGCACTCTGGAGTCCATGCGCCGCAGCTAAGACCCGATGCGGCCAAGTAAGTAAACTAAGAAAAAAAGTCAGGGGATCCGACTAGACTTCTAAGCTCCCATCTAGCTGTTGAGCTTGATGACCTCATCACGTTAATAGTAACTTTAATTTTCCCATAGTGTCTCTCACCTCCTCCCATAAATAACCTCTTCCAACAGGCGTTTGCCTCTGAGTGTGCTGGAAGCCTCTGTAATGGTTTGGGAGCCATGAGTCAAGACGTCCTGGTTCTTACTCTTCAAGTATGACTTTACTAAACAGGTAATTTCTTGTCTAGTTTTACCCACAGTAAGTTTCCCACATATGGTAACTACTCATCTTTTTAATTGAAACCAGTGAATCTAAATACATTTATGTTAAAATGTGGGTTATCAGAGGGTTGCCTAGAATTGGTTACACTAAAAAAAATATATGGACCAAGCAAACAAGTTGGGACTGAAGAATACCAGCTGAAAATGCAGCATACACAGTGTCTGAGCTTAAAAAAAAAAAAAGCATTATTGGAAATCAACTCTGTGCTAGCGCACACATAGGCTCTTTTCCTCACTAATCCCCACAGCAACCAAGGGTAGAGCTGGCCCATTTGGGGAAGGAGCAAAGAAACTTAATTTTGAGCATAACAGAGTAATGATTCCAAACTAGGTCTTCCCCATCCTCAGACCAGTTCTCTTCCCTGTGTTGCAACTCAGCCTTTTAAAGTTGTGTATTTGAGCAGTATTATTGTTTATACTTAGATTGTGTGATTCAAGATCTGTTCTCATTTTTCTCATGCATTATGCTACAGAATAGATACCACAGACACATTTAGAAACCTTTTCAGAATGATTCATATTGGGAGAAAAATCCAGCCACATGATATTTGTATCAGGTAGCCATAGAAACTGCAACTTCAATCAGTGTCTCATAAAAGTTCTTTTGTGAAGTTGAATAGACCCAAATTCCTGCTTCGTGGTTTAAAAACCCATCGGTTATTAATGTGGAGGGTTATTTCCCCATCTCTTCTATTTTTGCTGTGTGGTTGGCACAGCCGTGGCCTTTGGCAGCAGCTGGGATATAAATATAAAGTGGGAATTGAGGCCCATTGGGAGTGGAAGAACAGCTGACAGAGCAGAGCAAAGCCCCAAGCTCTGCAGGGCCGACCAACCAGCCCAGGCTTGCTGGTTTCGGTCTGATTGACTTGTCGGCTTTGTGCTGAGTGAGGGAGCTTTCATGGTTTAAACGTTGGCATGGGAAGCGGTGTTTCTTGCCCTGAGAATATCCATCTCTATTTGTAATCTACATGGTAATTAAGGTCAGACTTTTTGATGGAGCATCATCTGTGGCAGAATTTGAGGCGTGGTGTTCTATTATATCCCTCTTTCTAGAATATTTTAAAAGCTGCACATTATATGTTAGGAAAATGTTTAAAAATTGTTTATGGTTCCCAGTCATCTGGCGTCATCCTTACTAATTCATAGATGTGTCACTTCATGAATGCAAGTACTTAAGTTGGCTAGTACCTGTCTAACACACAGATGAGAGTTCATAACGCTTATGATCCCTTTTGCAAAGGCTGGCAGGATTTTTTGTCATTGTTTTGTTTTGTTTCTTTGGGATTGTTTCTTAAGCTTCTAGTGAGAAAATATTGCTTTAACTTATTAATTATAGTTTACCTGTAATCCAAATTGTTGACAAATAGCTAACATTTTCCCACTAGGGGAACAGAAATCAAGTGCATCGTGTGGAAAATTTGCCACATATACTCAGCTAACAGCAAACAACTTTCTGTAGCAAACATTTTTGAAATGCTCAGGTGTCAGTACATAGTCCCCAGTTTGGAGAACATCAAATTTTCTGTAAAATTATTACTATTGTAACAGAAAATGAGAACATCAAATAATTAAAAGTTATTTTGCCTTTACATATTCAGATATCATATGACCAAAACTTCTGTGCTCTTATGTTTTTCCATCTGTTTCTCGATGTTCTCATCTGTAAAATGGACATAAGCGTAGTACCTACCTCATAAAGTTGTTGTGATTTTTAAATTAGTTAGTAGATCCAATATTTAGAACAGTGCCTGGCACACAGTAAATGATCAATAAGTATTAGAGTTATTATTATTTGTCTGATACTGTCAGGACTTTCTTCTTTCCTGGGTTGCTAGGAACATTCTGTATCATATGACATCTTCTGAAACTCATATATGAAAACTTCCTAGCCACACCCAGCTAAACCTGCTATTCCTGTAGAATTTCCTGTCTTAGCACATGGCACCAGCAGCTACATGAACAAACCCTTCATTCCACCATGGACCTGCATACCATCGGGTCTTTGCATGTGCTGGTCCTTGTCTTAGAATGTCCTTCCCACTTCTCCCGGGTAAATTCTGCTTCTTTTCAAGATCACAGCTTCCTTATTCTGAGACGGCCTGTTTGACCTTCCTGAACAGGGCAAATATTCTACCCCACTGTCTGTAACGTTAACATGGGTACCACTTTACATTTCACTGAGTGATGATTTGATCAGTTTGTCTCTGCCACTGGAATATAAACTCCATGAAAACTAGGGCAGAATTAATTTTTGTTAGTTGTAGTGTCCCTAGCATCTAACCCTGTGTCTGAATTACATGATAGATGCTTAGAAACATATGTTGAAAGAATGGATTAGAAGACTGCAGTTCATATATTACTTGAATTTGTGCACATATTATTATTTAATTCTAAAAATAAAACATGGTATTTGTAATAAATATGAGTGACACAGAAATACATGAAGAAACAAAGAAAAGAAATATTCTTTTATCCTGTAATCCCATCTCTCAGAAGCATCCTCTATTGACATTCTTATTCAAACTTAGTTTATATCCTTTAGACTTCCCTCCTGTGTTTATCGATCATACACATATATACCTATGTATGAAATCAGAATCTTACGGTGTATACAAAGGCTTTCATTTCATTTAATACTATACTGGAGCTATCTTTCTAGGTTGATACATAGGAAGATTTTTTTTTTAATATGGACCATTTTTAAAGTCTTTATTGAATCTGTTACAATATTGCTTCATTTTATGTTTTGGTTTTTGGCCTTGAGACATGTGGGATCTTAGTTTCCTGACCAGGGTTCAAACTTAAATCCCTGCATTGGAAGATGAAGTCTTAACCACTGGGCCACCAGGGAAGTCCTGAGGTTGGTACGTAATAGGTGTCCCTCATTAAAAAGATAATGAAATACTTTAGAAAGGTCTAGAGACAATAAATTAGCACACCTGTACCCACCACCCAGCTTGATAAATAAAGATTATCAATACATTGATCATATCCCCCTGTACTATCTTGAATTTAATGCTTCTCATCCCCATGAATTTTTTTGTTCTTTGCCCAGAAGTTCAAAGTCGCTCAGTCGTGTCTGACTCTTTGTGATCCCATGGACTGTAACCTGCCAGGATCCTTTGTCCATAGGATTCTCCAGACAAGAATACTGGAGTGGGTTGCCATTCCCTTCTTCAGAGGATCTTCCGGACCCAGGGATCAAACCTGGTTCTCTCATGTTGCAGGCAGGTTCTTTACCATCTGAGCCACCAGGGAGGCCCATTCTATCACCTTACTAGAGTTCTTGCATGTTTCCAAATTTTATAATAATGGTATCATTCTATATGTATTTTCTGAAACTTGCTTTTTTTCACTCAAATTTATGTTTATGAGATTCATTCAAACTGAAGTGGGTAGTTCAGGCTCACTCATTTCCCTCGATTCTAATGCAAGAATGTGATAGAAATAGTTATCTATTCTTCTTTTGGTGCATTTCGATGGTTCCCTCTCCCCCCACTCCCTTTTTTAGTATTTCAATCAATGCAGTTATAAAACATACTTGAATTTGCCTTCTTTTGTGTGTATGTGAGAGAATTTCTCCAGAGTCTATACTTCGGAGGGAAGCTGCTGAGTGTAGGGTATGGAGCTCTTCAACCTTACTGGATGGTGTCAGTTTGCTTCCCCCAAGTCCTCCCATTGTTTCTCACAGTTGAGTAGTATTCCGTGAAAATAGTGTACACTGATTTATCCATCATTCCTTTTGCTAGGTACCCATTTGTGATACCCAGTAGTACCCATTTACTGGATATTATTTGGGGAGTTAAAACCCATATTAAATATAAAATCTTTCATGAAGAGATGAATACACTAGCAGAACACTGGAGAGCTTGGGTGGCCCTCTAGGGTATTTTAGTTTATTTGATTCACTCCATGTAGAGAGGCAGGTCAGTTATTATTATTTTTAATAATTTTATTTTTATTTAATTTCAGCTGTTCTGAGTCTTTGTTGCTGTGTGCAGGCTTGCTCTACTTGTGGTGAGCAGAGGCTACTCTCTAGTTGTGGTTCGTGGGCTTCTCACTGCAGTGGCTTCTCTTGTTGAGGAGCATGGGGCTGTAGGGTGCTCATGCTTTTGCAGTTACTGCTCCCAAGCTCTAGAGAACAGGCTCAGTAGTTGTGGCTCAGGGGCTTAGTTGCTCTGCTGTACATGGGATCTTCCTGAACCAGGGATCGAGCCTGTGTCTCCTATATTGGCAGGCAGTTTCTTTACCACTGAGTCACCAGGGAAGCCCAAGGCAGGTCAGTTATTATTATTGCTACTTTTTATCTTTAATGAACGATGAAACCAAACCCGAAGGATTAAAAATTCCAAGTCCTCGCTGGGTGGGCAGCAGAGTTCAGTGGAGTGGCTCACAGCTTGTTCCCTTCTCCTCTGCCTTCTTACACAGTGCAGAGAAAGAATGTTGCCTACCATTCCAGTTCTACAAGGATCAAGCCTTTAGCCACTTCAGGCATTGCACCCCTGAGGGGAATTCAAGGTGGAGAAAAACAGGAACCATTCTGTGCTTTGGATATACTGGCCCCTAGATAGTTAAGACGCATGTCTATGGAAAAATTGTAACGACCCCAGATTCTTTCATCTTCCAGTACATAGAAAAGCACTAAAATCAGTAACTGGAGATGTCTGTTTTTTTGTGACTAGCAGTATTCTTATTAGGCTTGACTACATGTTTTTCTCAGAAAAAAGGTTCATGTATATTTGGCTCCTGCCTCAGCTCTTTTAGTAGCTCCTCCAAGCTACATGAGAGGCTGTCTTCTGGGCTATTGTCCTCAGTAAGATCTTGGATAAAATTTAACTCACAGCTTTTATGTTGTGCGATTTTAGTTCAGTCAACAACAGCTGCTGAGGGTTCAGTCAAGAACAATAACTGGTCAGAGCCTTAGAAATGATGTCAGAGCAGAAGCCCACCACAAAGATGATGGAGGCAATGCACCTTCTTTGTCGCACCTGTGAAAACACTGGGTATCTGCTCACAGGCTCTGTGACTGGACTGCATTGTCCTGGGAAAGGGGAAACAGATGGCAATTTAATAGGAAGCCTGATAGCATTGTTTGGAGTTGGGCAGGGGTGACCCTCTGGGGAGCCAGGGGAGAAGTGTCAGCTAAGAGCCACTCCAGCCTGGAGAAGAAGCCTGCCGCGGCCACTTCCTCCCTCCCCTTCTCTGCCTGGATTAGCCCAGAGTGGGGCGGGAATCGTAGAGATTTCCATTGTCTGCCTGCCACTGGTTCTAACTCCCTGGAGAAGCCAGAAGTTCTGACCACAGGGTACAGGCTGTGTGTGTGTGTGTTTTAGGAGAAGGTCTGGGATGGTGAATGCTGAGTATATAAAGATTATTGGAGCAGGAATGCTAAGCATGGAGAAACACGTAAACCAGAGGTGTCCAGGGCATGGGACCCAAACAGTGTGTATAATGCCCAACCTTATACCTTCCTTTTTATGTGCTGACATGAGTCTTGAACTTGAATGGCTCTCACCTGACTGTATGAATGCAGCTGCTGTGCATGGCTTTCCTTGGGAGTGGTGGGAAGCATGTTTCAAAACCCAGAAACCCAGGCTCTGCCACTAGCCAGCAATGTGATGCTGGGAAAGCCCTTTTGCTTCCCCGCAGCTCTTATATTTCCGAAGATCCAAGATTCCTTCTTCCCTGCAGATTCCTTTTATCTGTGCCTGCTCTGCAGATACAGGGTTGTAGGCTGCTGTCCGGGGTTTAAAAGTGAGCATGCCACAATCCCATCCCAGCACCTTCTCTCCAGCTCCCACTTCAAGTTCTGAATTTCTAGCTCCTGGCTAGCAAATGAGTATCAGACAAAGAGTCAGAGTTAAGGTTGTTTTGGGAGCGAGGAAAAGAGGCTTGGGTGACTCAAAGTCTGCTCAGTGCTTCCTTTGAGTTTCCTCCATTGAGGAGGTAGACTGAGTCACAAGTGTTATTCTGTGATACCAAGTGTTGTGGTCTTTCTGGCCAACACTATCTCCTGAAACCCTTACAACCCGACACAAACACCCACGCTGGTTTTGTACAGTGAGGCCACTCTTCAGTTCTGTCTGGGCGCCACTCACATGCCCCATGTCCCTTATTCTGTACTCCAGGGTCCCGTCTGCTTGTTGCCTTTCCTCTTCTCGTTGTGAATTCTCCACCTGCATCATCATGTGAATTCCCACAGTTGCGCAGAAATCAATGGTTCCCCACCCACCTTCTCTGATCTGTGGCTCCCTTCTAGGTTCCATGTTAAGTGGCCACCAGACATCTCAACTTGGGTGACCCACAAGCATCTACACTCTTTGTGCAGACCACACCCTTCAACCTAACTCCCAGCTGCTGCCTTTCTAAAACCATCCCTACTTGATGACTGACAGCCTCAACTGTAAGTACCACGCTGGGAGGTCCCTTGGTCCATCACTGCAGCTTTCTGCCCACATCCAATAAGCCTGTCCGTTCCCTTTGACTCTCCATATCTCACTCCTATCCAGGTTTTCCTTAAAACATGGCTTCCTTTTCAAGCCAGTTCTCAGCTTGAAACTTTCTGTGGTTCTGCTCCCAGTAGAAGAAATTCCAGAGCCTTTATGATGACTTTGGAAGCCTGGCTGCCTTTCCAGCTTCTTACCCCCATCTGTGTTCCCACCCGGCAGCCACCTTGAGTTCAGTCCACGATCACAGGCCCCTTGCTCTTCTGCAGGTGTATATAGCTTGTCCCCAGCAGCTTCCTCTTCCTGGAATTTCTCCTTCTTCCCCACACCCAGTCTCCTCACCTGCCTGGCTCCTTTTCTTCCCACCTTCTGGGACTTCAAATAGCATCTCCTCTTTTTTTTTTTTTAAAGGATTTTCTTTTTAACTTTTTGTTTTGAAATCATTTGCAACCTATAGAAAAGCTGCAAAAGTGGTACAGAGAATTGCATCTACCCTTTTCCTAAGTCCTCCTAAGATTAACAACTCTCATGAGTATGTATAGTTACCAAAACCAGGAAAACAACACTGGTATGATATTCCTAACTGAACTAAGCACTTACTCCAGTTTCACTCATTTCCCCCTTATCTCCCTCTCCTATTCCAGGATCCAACCCAGAACCCACATCCCATTTGTTTGTTGTGTCTCCTTCGTCTCCTCTAATCTGTAACATTTCCAATTTTCTTCTTCCTAACCTTCAGACTTTTGAAGAGCACTCATCATTTATTACGTAGTATGTCTCTCAGTGTCAGCTTGTCTGATGTTTTCTCAGGGTTTGACCAAGGTTATGAACTTCTGGCAAGACTTCCATAGAAGTTGTATGTCTTATTACTGATATTGTTAACCTCAGTCACTTGATTTCACGGATGTCTGTCACAATGACGTCTCCACTGTGGAGTTACTCTTTTGATCTTTTTCCTAAAAGATCAAAACAAAACAAAATAAAACAGGGATGGCCCTGAAGGATTTTAAGCAAGGCACATGACGTGTTTAGTGACGTGTGTTTCAAAAATGCCCTCTTTGTTGCAGCATGAAGAACAGGTTAGAAGAGGCTAGAATGGACCTGTGGGGGGTTCCTTCAGGGTATAATACAGTCCCATATGTGATGATAGAAGTGGGGAGAAGTGGGCAGATTTTAGAGATATTCAGAGGGTAATATCATAAGGCAGGTTAATGAGATCAGGCAGAGGTTCTGATAGAATTGACTTGCAACCAGGCTTGGGCAAAATCTCTTGAAAGGCACCCAGGTGATTGTAATGTTCAGCCACACTGAGGTCCACAGCCAGCCCACAGCTTGCTGCAGATGGGCTTCAGGTTAATGCCACTCAGAATGATCAAATTCAAGATGTTCAGTATCTCTCTGGCTACATGGGGAGAAAGATGGAGGTGGGGGCCCCTGCCAGCGTCTCCTCCGCCTTGGGCTCCCTTGACTCTCTTCTGGGTTGGCGGCTCCTCCTAGGAGTTTCTGGGCACCCTGCAGTGACCTTGATCCCCGATGACATAACTGAGGCTGTTTCTCCAAAGCAAGACTTGGTGATCATCTGTTCTCTGCTGTGGGCAAGTGGCTGACTGTCAACATGTGAGATAAATAGACAAACTTTATAAAGAGAGAAAGAAGCTCAAAGTTTTCTTGGGATGCAGGTGGGATCTCAGGATTTGAATGTCTCCTGGTGTATTTATGAGATTTGCCGTAGGGACAAATCCCAGAGGCTGTCCATGGGTTCCAACAAACCCTCCTAACTAGCTGATTGCTTAGAGTTCCTGGCAGTGCCTGTCACCAGCTTTTCCACTTTGCTGTGAAGTGTTGACCAGTTGGCTGCCGTCCAGAAGCTGGTGATTGACAGATACCTGGGCATCTTTCCCAAGTTTCAGGGAAAAAATGGTAGTGAATAGAGTGTCAGCCGTCCAGGTAGTGGTAGGCAAAGCTGATGACTTCCCCTAATATTTCCACCTGTGCTTTCAACAGAGGCAGTGCGCAAATCAAGAGTGCCATGGAGCCCAGAGGCAATGCACAAATCAAGAGTGCCGTGGAGCCCAGCTGAATCTGGCCACTGTGATGGGTGGAGGGGGCTATGAGGAATGGAGGCTATTACTGGGGGTGAGGGATGGGAAGGCGTCAATATTTTAGGTTGTTCTTGGAGAAATAATAACCGAAGAGGCAGCCAGTCAGAAAGGAGGTTGGTGGGCCCCTCCCCCACCCACCTGTTTCTTGGCACTTAGGCAGCCATCAAATTAAAGAAATCTTTCAGTCCTGACAGAAATGACAACCTCACGAGGAAAAAATAATGTTTATTGCTAGATGGAAGATTAAAACACATCAAGGAGGAAAACCTTTTCTATATAAGGGCTTAAACACTTGCCTTCTACAAAATGTTGTGAGTTAATATCTTTGTCTCAGGGGTATAATTTTTCTTCTTGAATCTTTAGAGTTATTTCTAGAATGGCAAACACTGTTCCAACAACCGTGTCTAAAGTCTTGAATGCCTGCATCAGCTCTGTGAGTGAAGGACAGCAGAAAGAAAAGGGTAATTGTACTGAGGAATGAGAAAGTTACTGTCTTCACACGCCAGTGTGGAACCTAAATTAAGAGTTTTTTTTTTTAAAGCTTCAGAACTATAATGCCTTTAAAACGTCTAATGATTTTTGGAAAGTTGGAGCAAAATGAATTCAATTACTGAATCACAGATGGTAATTAAAAATCAATGTATCTGTAATAAACTGTATTTATAGATTTTTCCAATGCAAAATGTATAGGATTTATAAAACTCAAATGATTAGAAGTATAGGTTAGATTTAGGAAGGAAATCATCTGAGGGGCTTCCCTGGTGGCTCAGTGGTGGAGAGCCCTGCCAATGCAGGGGACATGGGTTTATACCTGGTCTGGGAGAATATCATGTTTCACAAAACAACTAAACCCATGTGCCGCAACTGCTGAGCAAACGTGCTGCAGCTACTGAGAACCACGCACCCTAGAACCCATGCTCTGAAACAAGAGAAGCCACAGCAATGAGAAGCCCACACACTGCAGCTAGAGAGTCGTTCCTGCTCACCACAACTAGAGGGAGGAAGACCCAGCACAGCCAAAAATAAATAAATACAAATTAAAAAAGGAAAAAAGATCTGAATAGAAATGATTCCCTTCTGCAGATAACAGTGCTGTGTTTAGTTGCTCAGTTTTGTCCAACTCTTTGTGACCCCATGGACTGTAGTCCGCCACCACCAGGTTCCTCTGTCCATGGGGATTTTCCAGGCAAGAATACTGGAGTGGGTTGCCATGCTCTCCCCCAGGGTATCTTCCCAACCCAGAGATTGAACCCAGGTCTCCTGCATTGCAGGCAGATTCTTTACCATCTGAGCCATCAGGGAAGCCCACAGATAACAATCAGTTCAGTTGCTATCGTGTCTGACTCTTTGCGACCCCATGGACTGCAGCACGCCAGGCCTCCCTGTCCATCACCAACTTCTGGAGTTCACTCAAACTCATGTCCATTGAGTCGGTGATGCCATCCAACCATCTCATCCTCTGTTGTCCCCTTCTCCTCCCACCTTCAAGCTTTCCCAGCATCAGAGTCTTTTCAAATGAGTCAGTTCTTCACATGAGGTGGCCAAAGTATTGGCGTTTCAGGTTTAGCATCAGTCCTTCCAATGAATATTCAGGACTGATTTCCTTTAGGATGGACTGGTTGGATCTCCTTGCAGTCCAATGGACTCTCAAGAGTCTTCTCCAACACCCAAGTTCAAAAGCATCAGTTCTTCAGTGCTCAGCTTTCTTTATAGTCCAACTCTCACATCCAAACATGACCACTGGAAAAACCACAGCCTTGACTAGATAGACCTTTGTTGGCAAAGTAATGTCTCTGCTTTTTAATATGCTGTGTAGGTTGGTCATAACTTTTCTCCAAGGAGTAAGCATCTTTTAATTTCATGGATGCAGTCACCATCTGCAGTGATTTTGGAGCCCCCTGAAATAAAGTCTGTCACTGTTTCCACTGTTTCCCCATCTATTTGCCATGAAGTGATGGGACCAGATGCCATGATCTTATATCTGAGGTTATTTGGCCCCAGGTAAGATCCCTGGAGAAGGAAATGGCAACCCACTCCAGTACTCTTACCTGGAGAATCCCACGAATGGAGGAGCCTGGTAGGTTACAGTCCACGGGGTCGCAAAGAGTCGGACACGACTGAGCGACTTCACTTCACTTCACTTCTTCAAGTAGCAGGGAGGGAACGCAGCTCTACCCATCAACAGAAAATTGGATTAAAGATTTACTGAGTGTGGCCCTTCCCATCAGAACAAGATCCAGTTTCCCCTTCAATCAGTTTCTCCCATCAGGAAGCTTCCATAAGCCTCATCCTTCTCCATCAGAGGGCAGACAGACTGAAAACCACAATCACAGAAAACCAACCAATCTGATCACATGGATCACAGCCTTGTCTAACTCAATGAAATTATGAGCCATGCCGTGTAGGGCCACCCAAGACAGAACTCTTTGTGACCCCACGGACTATAGCCTACCAGGCTCCTCCATCCATGGGATTTCCCAGGCAAGAAAACTGGAGTGAGTTGCCATTTCCTTCTCCAGAGGACCTTCCCAACCCAGGGATCGAACCCAGGTCTCCCGAGTTGCAGGCAGATGCTTTACCACCTGAGCCATCAGGGAAGCCCTACAGATAACAATATGTGATGTTAAATTTGGTTCTTGTACTATTAAAGCAATCAAAATATATAAAATGAAGCTAGAGTAAGTTATACCCTAACTTTATTATGTTTTGTTTTTCATCACAGAAGTGCTTTTTAATTTGTGAAACATCAAGTCACACAATGTTCCACTATGTGAGTATGAAATTCACTCAGTTGTGTCCGACTATTTGCCACCCCATGGACTATACAGTCCATGGAATTCTCCAGGCCAGAATACTGGATTGGGTACCCTTTTCCTTCTCCAGGGGATCTTCCCAACCCAGGGATCAAACCCAAGTCTCCCACATTGCAGACAGATTCTTTACCAACTGAGCCACAAGGGAAGCCCAAGAATACTGGAGTGGGTTCAGTTCAGTTCAGTTCAGTCGCTCAGTGGTGTCCGACTCTCCGCGACCCCAGGAGTGGGTAGCCTATCCCTTCTCCAGCAGATCTTCCCAACCCAGAATTTGAACTGGGGTCTCCTGAATTACACTAAAAGTGTTAATAAATTGCTCATTTTAAAAGTTACAGTTAGAAAAATGTGCTTGTCCACATTTTTAGTAGCACAGCTATCAGAATTCCAAATGATTTTTAAATGGATATTTGGAACACATTAAGGTAGGTGTTATGTTTAGAGCTTGGATGTTCTTATTGAGTATTAGCCATGCCCTTCTCCAAGGGATCTTCCCAACCTAGGAATCGAACCCAGGTCTCCTACATTGCAGATTCTTTACCATCTGAGCCATCAGGGAAGTTTATATATTTAGAGTTTGGATGTTCTTATTGAGGATTATTCAGTTTGAGATTCAACAGCACCCAGAGTCTCTGAGAAATAAATGTCCTTAATGAGAACTTGCTTGGGCAGCCTTTCCTTATACTCAGGGAGAAAGTCCAGTCTGGGACATCCGGGTCCCAGAGAGGTACCTTCTCGCTGGCTCACAGCGGGGCCACTCATTCAGTTCCTGGATTCAAATGTTCCCTCAGCCACTTTTAGCTCTGAGACCTTGAACAAGTTACCTGACTTTTCTGTGCCTTGGTTTCCTTCTCAGTAATTTGGGGACAATGGTCTCTTCATAGGTTGGCTGGAGGATTAAACCAATTTACATAAAGTTCTAGAACAGTTTATGACCAGTATGTAGTAAATCCTCAATAGAGTGAACAAGGATTATTATTGACCTTAGAAAGCTCTCACTTTTTCTAAAGAATGGCTAGAGCAAATATCTTTTGAATACACTTGGCAGCAGAGAGAATCATTGTCAGTGAACAGTTAAAATTATTTGGATATAATAACTTCTCTTCAAAGCCCAGGCATCGATTGTTCAAGAAGAAAATAAAAAGACAAAGGGGGAAAATTCCTGGCCAAGGGACAAGTTGGGAGGATTGTTTTAAAGCAGTCATTGTGTTCAGGTGGCCTGGCGGGCTACTGTAAACAGGGAGGGAGGGAAGGAGGAAACCAGAACCCATTGTGGGCCCAGAAAATGGATGTCTTTTCAACTAAACAGATTGCTATCAGCCTCTCGCAGCCGACTCTTATTCCTTTTTGCCTGGTCATTTCCTTTACCGAATGTCTGTAAGAACCACCCACTCAAGTGTTTCTCAGGATTATAGGTTTTTAGGTCAAACAGAAACCCAGGGAGCACCTGACACAGCCCTGCACTCGCAGTTACATTATACACCGGCTGGATGACATGGACCCTGCTGCTGGTGTGTGTCGCATGGAGGCTGTTGTCCCTGGATCTGTGGAGATTCTCTCACAGTGTGGCCGGCAGCAACCAGGCATACAGGGTAAGAGCGTGGCTCTGAAATCCTGAAGCTTTCCTGTTGGGCTGAAGGCTGAGTGTGGAAACCTCCCGCCCCTCCGATTCATTTCAGAAGCTGGACCTGCGGGCTCCATTCGCAGGCATCCTTTGTCATCCTCAGCATCCACGATGGATGAGACACCGGAGCCCCTGGCCATGACTGTCCACCTCCTGGCCAATGCTGGGCAGGGCTTGCTTTTGCAGCAAACCCTGGATCGGCTCCTGGATTGCATTTGCCCAGATATCCGTCTCTTTCTTGTGTCCGAGCGGGCCAGTCCAGTGAAATACTACGACAAGTGCCACTCCAAGCGGTCACGCTTCCCGGGGATGTCTGTTCTGCTTTTCTTGCAGGAGAACCTTGGAGAGGAGAGGCTTTTCCGCGTGCTTGACTCCCTGCAGCATTGGCCGTGGCAGTGCTACCCCGCTCAGAACGCCCAGGGAAGACCCTGCCCCTACATTCTTGCCAGTCAGGAATTCTACAGTCTGGACAGCCAGATGCCCATCTGGGGCATGAGGCAGGTGCACTGTGGTACAGAGATCCTGAGAGTGACACTCTACTGCAGTTTTGATAATTACGAAGACGCCATCCGGCTCTACGCAATGATCCTGCAGAGAGAAGCCACCTTGCAAAAGAGCAACTTCTGTTTTTTCGTGCTCTACTCCACTGAGACCTTTGCCCTGCAGCTCTCCCTGAAGCAGCTGCCCCTTGGAACACTGGTGGACCCCACAGAGGCTTCAGTGTTGCAGTTCAAGGTCCAGGAGATTGGCCAGTTAGTGCCTCTTCTACCCCATCCCTGTGTCCCCATCAGCCGCACCCGGTGGCAAACACAGGACTATGATGGCAACAAGATCCTGCTTCAGGTACGTCTGTTTGGTCTCTGTGGTCTCTAGATGCCCGTGTAGCTGTGTGATTTGATAGCCAAGAGATGACGTAATGTCGTGGTTCTCAACCTTGTTTGCATACCAGGATCTCTGGGGAGCTTTCAAACCTTCTCATGTCATGACTTCACCCCAGATCAGTTAGACTGGAATCTCTGGGGGCACCCAGGCTTGGGTATTTTTTGAAAGCTCCTTGGATAATGCTAATATGTAACTTACAGCACAGTTGGGAGTCACTGATTTAATCAGATCCCCTCATTTGACAGATAAAGAAGTTCAGATGCTGTGAGCTGGTAGCTTACACAAGTAGTTTGCAGTAGACTCAGGCAATATCCCATTTTTCAGATTTTCCTTTAACCATGCTCCTCAACGAGACACCAATATTTTGCCCACTCGTCTGGTTCAGCAATTTCATTAGTTCTTTCCATGTGAACCTAAGAAAGCTGAAGTTATAATTAAAGTTGGGAATGTTAAGTATGTTGGGCTTCGCTAGTGGCTCAGTTATAAAGAATCTGCCTGCCAATGTAGGAGATGTGGGTTCGAGCCCTGGGTTGGGAAGATCTCCTGGAGAAAGGAATGGCAACCCACTCCAGTATTCTTGCCTGGAGAATTCCATGGACAGAGGAGCATGGTGGGCTACAGTCCATGGGATCACAGAGAGTCAGACATGCCTTAGTGACCAAGACAAAAACAACAACAAATGTTAAATATGCCATCCTGTTGACTTAACTTTTAAGCATCTTGCATCACTGTAAAATTTTACCCCAAATCAAGTAGATGGTTAGAATCCTTCAAAATTGAGAAAAGCTTGAATTAAAAAGTCTTCTGGTAAGCATCCTACGAAGGCAAGCTTAATTACAGTTACCACGTGTCATTTCCTATACTATATTACGTGGCAGTTGAACCTTGCCATTTAGTAGTTCCATGATTTTTGAACCTTGGTTCCTTCATTGGCACAATGAGGGTAGTATAACATCTTCCTAGAGGATAGGTTGTTATTTACACTAAGTGACCTGACATTTATAAAGAGCTTAAGATAGTGCATCACCGACTCTGTGGACATGAGTTTGAGTGTACTCCGGGAGTTGGTGATGGACAGGGAGGCCTGGCGTGCTGTGATTCATGGGGTCGCGGAGAGTCGGACACGACTGAGCAACTGAACTGAACTGAACTGACTGAAGATAGTGCCCAGAAAGCAATTTTAGCTCTTATTGTTTATATTATGCCCTAGACTAAGTATTTCACTTTGATTACTTTATTTAGTCCTTCTTACAACCTAGGAAGTTTTACAAAAGGCAAAAACCAAGGAGTAGAGGTACCAGTTACTTGCCCAAGACCCAAGATTAAGTGTTTACATGGCAGTTAACCACTGCAGTCCAGTACTCTGTGTAAGTGTGTGCAGGCAGGGAGGTGTACATGATATTCACAGCAAAGTTTCTGTCCTTGAGAAATGGTCAAGAAGTGCTTTAAGACCTACTGGATAAGGTAAAAACAGGCTAGAAGATGAATTATCTTTCCCTTTGATTAATTTTGTTCTCATCAGCTTTGAGTTATTAATAAAATATGAGTCATACTGATTCTATATGAAGTGATCTCTAAATCCTTTACCTTCTTATTCACATAAGGCGGATAGGCACTGTTTCTGTTAGTTGCCTATTATGTAATTCACTAATTTGCAAGGCATCTAAAAATTTCCCTTCGGTCTTAGTTAATCTCCAGAATTCAAATCTCACTGTTGAGCAAAAATGTAATAAGTGTGTGCAGCAGGAGACACATTTCTGTTTTAAAGGCTAACTGACATTTTTACTTCTGAATCACGGCTTATACAGCTTAGCTCCATTGGAAAGTTAGGTTGAATTTGGGGAGTGCAGAATAGTTTTTTGGATAAATGTCAATAAAGTTAGGCTTTTGCAAACAAAACAGGGAATTATCTTCTGGAAACTTCTGTTTCTGGTTTCATATAAAAGTCCCCGAAGAATTCATGTACAAAGGATCGGATATAATGCACTATGTAAGATAACACATTGTAGCTACTTCACTTCTATAATGTGGTGAATTTTTCAGGATATGAAACCCATTGCAAACTTCCTTGTGGGGAGAAAGAATGAGGGGTAAATGCATTGGCTTTGTGAGTGTGTGTCTGTGCTCATGTGTATGTGTGTGCACGTGTGTGTGCATGTGTGTGTGTGCGTGTGTGTGCATGTGTGTGTGTGTGCGTGTGTGTGTGCAAGCCTTAATTTTCTTTCTTTTTTAAAATTAAATTTTTTAATCTTTATTTTTTATAAATTTATTTACCTTTTAATTGAAGGATAATTGCTTTTCAGAATTTTGTTGTTTTCTGTCAAACATCAAGATGAATCAGCCATACGTATACATATGTCCCCTCCTCTTGAACCTCCCTCCCCATCCCACCCCTCTGGATTGTCACAGAGCCCCGGTTTGAGTTCCCTGAGTCATACAGCAAATTCCCATTGGCTGTCTATTTTACATATGGTAGTGCATATGCTTCCATGTTACTCTCTCCATACATCCCACCTTCTCCTTCCTTCCCTGCCCCTGTGTCCATAAGTCTATTCTTACATTGGTTTTTATGCGTAAGTAGCCTGGGTCTTTCATGCATTGGAGAAGGAAACAGCAACCCATGCCAGCGTTCTTGCCTGGAGAATCCCAGGGACAGGGGAGCCTGGTGGGCTGCCGTCTATGGGGTCGCACAGAGTCAGACATGACTGAAGTGACTTAGCAGCAGCAGCAGTAGCAGCCTGGGTCTTAAGAAGCAGGCTTAGGAGCTGACTCTCAGCTCTGCCACTTCCCCAGACAGGCTGTTGTTGTCAGCAGCTGGCTGCCAGCAACTCTGAAGATGATCCATTTGAGTTCCTCACCCAGCACGGGTCCCCTGAAACTTCTGGACGTCACGTCAGTTGGGCCAGCTTGGGTCAGACTGTCTTCTCTCTCGAATGGACTCAGTTGCTCACTCAGGGGAATGGGGTTGTGTGGACAGCTTAGCTCTGAGGCAGAGGCTCTCCTCTCCTGCATCTTTAGCTTTTTTCTGGACTCAGACTCTCTTGGGACTCCTGGGGGAGGGGGAACAAGAATCCCCAGGGAAGATTAGTGAGGGGACAAATTATGGGTAGCACAAATGACTGATGTCCACCAAAGAAAAAAAATAATACAATGCAGGAGACCCGAGTTCGATCCCTGGGTAAGGAAGATCCCACTCCAGTGTTCTTGCCTGGAGAACTCCATGGACAGAGGAGCCTGGTGGGCTACAGTCTATGAGGTCACAAAGAGTCAGACATGACTGAGGGACTGAGCACTCATGAATGCATTTACAGAAGAGTCATAATCACAAGTTCATTTCTCCACATGTAACTCTTCCTCAGGGCCAGGATGGACGTGTGTCGAGGGGGTTGCAGGGGGTGGTTTGCAAGATCCAGTGAGGGTGGTGGGAAACGCTTCCCTGAGGGGTGAGACCTGGCCCTGCCTGAGCTGGATAGCCCAGAAGGAAGTAGCCAGATGGAGACGAGAGGAAAGTGTTCCGAATGGAGATGATGGGTGAGAATGTGTAGAATAGCATTTTCTTAGCCATCATGTTCAGAAAGCACCCTATAGTCCCATGTGGCTGGAGAGAAGGGAGGGGGTTGGGGGAAGAGGATGGGCAGGTGGGCAGAGGCTGCATCCTCAGGCATGTGGTCAGCCACTGGGGGGTAAGCACCGTGAGGACAGGGACCGATTTTGGTCCTCTCCTGTATTCCCAGTACTTACAACAACGTCTGGCACATGGTAGGCAAAACCATTCTTGGGTCAATGAGCAAAAGCCTTGCCAAGTAGCTTCTATTTTATCCTGACTATAATCAGCAGTCACTGATAGAGCCTCTGAATGGCAGTGACATGTACAATTTGCATTATGAGATCAAAACTGGATATACATGGAGGTGCTTTGTAAAGTGGAAACTGTAGTATAATTATTGTCTGTAAGGATGCTATGTGTCTCTCCACGTCTTTTACTACAAGATCTCTTGTCAGTGCAGACCGATGCTTCTCAGAGCCCGGGATATGTGTTTTTGAGAGATTGATATTAGGGTACATAGTAGATGCTCAGTAATGAATGTATGTCTGAATACATGATCAGGAATGTCAGTGTTTATTCATTCACCAAGTACTTATTGAATGCATACCTTGGATTAGCCTATTCTCCACTTGGCAGTTTTCATCCTACAGTCTCACTCCTTAGTGGATGTATCTGTTGTTGGGTGTCTGACATAAATTAGGGGGGCTTCCCTGGTAGCTCAGCTGGTAAAGAATCTGCCTGCAATGCAGAAGACCCCTGTTCAATTCCTGGGTTGGCAAGATCCCCTGGAGAAGGGAAGGGCTACCAGCTCCAGTATTCTTGAGCTTCCCCGGTGGCTCAGCTGGTAAAGAATCTGCCTGCAATGAGGGAGACCTAGGTTTGATCCCTAGGTTGGGGAGATCCCCTGGAGAAGGGAAGGGCTACCAGCTCCAGTATTCTGGCCTAGAGAATTCCACGGACTGTATAGTTCATGGGGTTGCAAAGAGTCGGACATGACTGAGCGCCTTTCACTTTCATAAATCTGGGGAAATTCTCAGTCATTATTGTTTCAAATATTTCTAGTATTTCATTCTCTCTTCTTCTGGTGTTTCCATTGTATGTCTATTGCCCTTTTTGTAGTTGTCCCAGTTTTTAGGTTGTCCATTCTGATTTGTAGGTTTTGTCTCAGCCTGTTTTTTTCTCTCTGCTTTTCTTTTTCAAGGATTTTATTGATATGTCCTGTAGCTCAGAGATTGTTTCCTCAGCCGTGTTTGGTCTACTAAGAAGCCCATTAAAGGCATTCTTTATTTCTGTTACAGTGTTTTTTTGTTTTTGTTTTTTAATCTTTTTGGTTCTTCTTTTAGAATTTCCATCTCTCTTTTCAGATTGCCATCTGTTCTTGCATGCTATTTACTTTATCCATTAGAGACTTTAGTATATTAATCAGAATTATTTTAAATTATTGGCCTGATAATTCCAACATCCCTGCCACGTCTGGTTCTGATACCTGCTCTGTCTTTTCACTGTGCCTTTTTATCTTTTGTATTGTCTTGTAATTTTTTTTCCTGATAGCCAGGATGATGTAGGAGACATAGGAACAGCTGTAAATAACGCTTTACTAATGTGGTGGCAAGGAGTTGGGGGAAGGGAGTCATTCTAAAATTAGGTCTTAGTCTTAATGAGTCTATGCCTTGAACTTCACAAGTGTTTACACTTTTTTCTCTCCTCTTAGGTGGAAGAGAATGGCTAGAGTGGGCTGGAATTGAATACTTCACTTCTCTCACATGAAAGGCTAGAGGAAGCTGGAGTTGGGTATTCCTCTTCCACGGGTCAGTTCAGTTCAGTTGCTCAGTCATGTCTGACTCTTTGCGACCCCATGGACAGCAGCATGCCAGGCCTCCCTGTCCATCACCAACTCCCGGAGTCCACCCAAACCCATGTCCATTGAGTCAGTGATACCATCCAACCATCTCATCCTCTGTCATTCCCTTCACCTCCTGCCCTCAATCTTTCCCAGCATCAGGGTCTTTTCAAGTGAGTCAGCTCTTTGCATTAGGGGGCCAAAGTATTAGAGTTTCAGCTTCCATGGGTCAGTTAGGCTATGATAATACGCCAGCATGTTAGACTTGGGTTAACTAGTTTCCCCGGAAAGAAAGCCTTTTTTCTTTTTGGCTGCACATGTGGGAACCATGCAGTCTTTTTTTTTTTCCCTCAATGTAGGAGAAATCCTCTTTTGCTGTTTCTTAGAATCACTTTTAGTAAGAGACAGTATTATTTTCCCTGCATGATATCAGATTTTCCTTAACAGCCTGATCATGTTTCAGTGATGCAGAGTCTCTTGTTTCTCGAGTGTTGGAGCCAAATGTGTGACAAATAATCTTCCTGTTCATCAAGGTATTTGCTAATGTTCCTTGAAACTCAAAAACACCTAGCTCTCAATCTGTAACATTTGACAAATATTTCTTAGAAAGATGTGCTCTAAATAATCAGAATCTCTACAAATGCATTTCAATTGCTTCTTTGGCAAGAGAAGCTTCATTTTCTCTCAAGAGATTTATCTCAATCACTCAGCATTATGTTTCTCCTGAAAATTCTTCACTCCAACTGCACAACCTGCATTTCTATAGTAAAAATTTTGTTCTTTCTTCTACCATATGGTCTAAGGACTTCTCTTAATAAAAGGAAAAGTTGATGTTCTCTCTCTTAAAGATTGCAGAAATGACCATCCATAGGATGGATGTCCTTCTACAGTTTCTTGAAAAGACTTTGTATCAACTTAATGGCCAATAATTAGGGGACATACATTTCTACACACAAACAGTTTGTTAGGCATTAAGCTTTCTTTATTTATCCAACAATTACTAGTGATTACTTACCACATGTTGGGCATTGAGCTAAGTAGTGGAGATATAGTGATCAAGATGGTGTCTAAAGTCCTAGCTCTTCCAGTTGGCAAAGTCTAGAAGAAGATACAGAGAACTTGAGCACACAACTGCAGAATAGCGTGGTGACCACTAGGACATGGAGAGTACAGGCTGCCAGGACAGCAAGTAGTATGATTAACGAAGACGATAGTAGTCAACTTCTGTTTAGGAACACTATGTCCTGGGCACCGTGACAATTTAAACTTCTCAGCAACTCTCTGACATTGGTACTTATTATCATCTCCTTCTATGTATGAGGAAACCTTAGGTAACTTGTTTAAAGTCCCACAACTAATAAGTGACAGAACCAATATTTAGGGGCACCTCTGATGGCTTTTCTAGTGGCTCAGATGGGAGAGAATCGACTTGCAATGCAGGACACCCAGGTTTGATCCCTGGGTCAGGAAGATCCCCTGGAGAAGTAAATATCAACCCACTCCAGTATTCTTGCTTGGAGAATTCCATGGACAGAGGAGCTTGGCAGGCTACATGGGATCGCAAAGAGTCAGACACCACTGAGTGGCTTTTGCTTTCACTTTCTTTTCTGGGAGCTCAGTGGTAAAGAATCTGCCTGCCAATGCAGGAGACACAGGTTCAATTCCCTGTCCAGGATGATCTCTGGAGAAGGAAATGGAACTCACACCAGTATTCTTGTCTGAAAAATCATGGACAAAGGATCTTGGCTGGTTACAGTCCATAGGGTCACAAGGAGTCAGACATGATTTAGCGATTGAACAATAACAACCCAGATTCAGTGACACAGAGAAGGCATCTAGGAGGAAATGATGTGTAAGCTTGGCGTTGACGAAAGGTAGGAGTTTTCAGGAAGAAGAGTCAGAGGAGACATATTCCAGACATAGGAAATAATATACACAAAAACTGGCATTAGGAGAGAACAAATAATGTTCCAAGAATTGAAAAAGGCTCAATTTTGACAAGAGGAAGAAGGGGTGAATTAGGCTGGAGTAAGAAAGGACAGACTGTGAAGGGTATTTGTTGTTGTTCAGTTTATCAGTCATGTCTGACTCGTTGTGACACCATGGACTGCAGCACGCCAGAGTTCCCTGTCCTTCACTCTCTCCTGGAGTTTGCTCAAACTCATGTCCATTGAGTTGATGATGCCACCCAACCATCTCATCCTCTGTAGCCCTCTTCTCCTCCTGCCTTCAGTCTTTCCCAGCATCAGGGTCTTTTCCAGTGAGACGGCCCTTCACGTCAGATGGCCAAAATACTGGAGCTTCAGCTTCAGCATAAGTCCTTCCAATAAATATTCAGGGTTGATTTCCTGTAAGATTATCTGGTTTGATCTCTTTGCTGCCCAAGGGACTCTCAAGAGTCTTCTCCAGCACCACAATTTGAAAGCATCAGTTCTTCGGTGCTCAGTTTTCTTTATGGTTCAACTCTCACATTCATACATGACTACTGGAAAAACCATGCTACTGCTGCTAAGTCACTTCAGTCGTGTCCGACTCTGTGTGACCCCATAGACGGAAGCCCACCAGGCTCCCCCATCCCTGGGATTCTCCAGACAAGAACACTGGAGTGGGTTGCCATTTCCTTCTCCAGGAAAAACCATAGCTTTGACTATATGGATTTTTGTTGGCAAAGTGATATTTCTGTTTTTGAATACTCTGTCTAGGTTTGTTATAGCTTTTCTTCCAAGAAGAAAGCGTCTTTTAATTTCATGACTGCAGTCACTGTCCACAAAGATTTTGGAGCCCAAGAAAATAAAGTCTGTCATTGTCTCCACTGTTTCTCCGTCTATCTGCTGTGAAGGGCATGAAAAATAAAGAAAGTGCTAGTTGTTCAGTCGTTTCTGACTCTATGAGGCCCCATGGACTGTTGCTCACCAAGCTCCTCTGTCCATGGGATTCTCCAGGCAAGAATACTGGAGTGGGTTATCATGTTCTTCTCCAGGGGATCTTCCCAACCCAGGGATTGAACCTGGGTCTCCCGCATTGCAGGCAGATTCTTTACCATCTGAGCCACCAGGGAAGCCCTGAAGGGTATGGTGGTCTATTTAAGGGATTTGATTTTACCTTAAGAAGAGTAGGGAGCCACTTGAAGTAGGAGGGTCACATGATCAAAACTGTTTTCAAAGCTCCTCTGGTTGTGGAGTGGAGAATGGATTTGAGGGAGGCCAGGAGCACCCATGAGGTGTCCCTACAGATGGCTGTTGCAGTATTTCAACTAGTGATGCTGGCATCTGCCCTAGGGTTAATGGCAGTGGACATGGAAGGACAGGAAGATCTGAGAAGTCTTTGGAAGACAGAGTCCATGGGAATGGGTGACATGGAGGATGAGGAAGGGAAAATGAGGCTCTTGCTTGGCTAGTATGGAGCAAATGATGCCAGGTTCTATGAGAGGAAGAAGAGTTAGCAGAATAGATTTAGTGAGAGGAGGGCGATGAGTTCACCTTTGGACATGTTGAGTTTTAGGAGCTTGTGCCTGGATGACGGTTGGATAGATAAGTCTGAATCTTAAGAGATGGATCTAAACTATAATGAGACTTTCTGATGCCTTCATCAGTTAGATAATAGTTGAAGGCATGGGATTCAATGAGATTTTCCTGAGAGAGCGTGCAGACTGAGAAGAGAAGATGGCCCAGGTTAGCACTGAAGAACTATGTCCTGTGACGAAACTGAGAGGGGTAGATGGAAAAAGAAAATCCAGAAGAACCTGCTGACATAGAAATTTAAGGAGAAATCTTCAAATGTAAAGGAGAAGGGTCAGCCTTGTAAAATTCCAAGAGTTCAAGTAAAAATTAGTGACATGGAGGCTCCTCTAGATTGCATAGTCTAATATCAATCCTGAACGATTTCTGAATATGTAAATAGCCAGATTCCAGTTCCAGAAGAGAAAAACTTTATTGGGTTAAATAAAAAGGTAGAATATAATGTCCAGGAAGCAAAGGTGGCAGCTCATCCTGTTGAAGGACTGTACCTCTTACTTCTATTCAGTTCAACTGACTTTATTGAAAGTCCACATGAGCACAGCATGGCAGAAGGCTGAGTATGATATAATCTGTTCTTGGCACTTAGTTAATGGAAAACATTAACTCTTCTCCTTGTCCCCGTAGGTCCAGTTGAATCCAGGACTTGGTGTGAGGAATGGCGAGCCTCCTTTTCTGAATGGCACCTCGGGAGCTGACACTGTTCCCCACAGCTCCAGGCTGACCCCTGTCTCTGAAATTAGGACCCTAGAGTTAAGGAGTCGAAGGAGTCGGGGCAGGAGGTTCAAAGTGGGCTCTGTGGAGCTGCCTGAGCCTCGTGGGCGGCCAGCGTCAGACGGTTCCCATGACACTTTGTGGAAAAGCCCTGGTGGCTCAGCTCAGCCCAGCAGCCCAGCCACGGACTCCCAGCCGCAACTATCTTCTCTTCACCTAGAACCCGGGGCCAGAATGAAGGTCCTCGGCTGGGAAAACAGCTTCGAGAAGCTGGAGGCAGAGACCAATGTTGACACTGGATTCACTGTGGTCAGTTCTGAACCCAGGCCATCTTTTGTGAGCAGATTTCTGAGGAATCTTCCGACCCACCAGCCACCACCCTGCTTGTCAACCTCTTTCTTAGGGTCAGCTACTTCCAAAATCAACAGGATCTTTAAGGAAAGGGTTCACCCCCTGTCACTTGCTGGCCAAAGGGACCTTGGTGCTAAGAAGATACTCTCAAAATGTCCCCTTCCTCTGCCAGTCCAAGGTGAAGCAAAAGAAGCAGAAGAAGAATTCTTTATATAGCATAAGACGACCGTGGTTTTCTAAAACTCGAGATCAAATAGGATGTTCTAGAAATGGAGCACTGACCCAGAATCATCCTGTTTCTTGTTCATCTGAGGGGGCCTGAATGTGAGCCATTCATGGATCTGCATCACTTTTATTCCAAATGTTCAAAGTTTAGCAGCGCTGTGCGGTGCTGATGAATGGCTTTTATTTGCCGTCATGGTCATGAGGGAATGCAGCCAATGTACAGGGAAAAAGCCCAATGGCTCACGTCCTAGGGGACACTCTAACCCAGCTGGGTGTGTTGAGTTCAGCATCTATCAGGATAATTGCATTGTATGCAAATGAGTCGGATGTGTTATGCAATGCTGATTAGTGACTGTAATTTGGTTTTAATTTTTACTTGTGTTGCATAGCTCATGCCCCCGGGACAGCATTGGACTATTTATTCTTTAGTGTTTTTTTAATTTTTATGTGACCTCATTCGGTAACTAGGCCCTGTTCACCACGAACCCTCCAGTGATTTTTGCCCTGAAAGTTGTTTGCATCTGGAATGAGTTCACATGCAAAGTGTTTTGAAAATTGCAAACACTTTTTTCTTTTCCTGTTTAATGAGCAGCAACCCTGGAAGCCAAAAAAATCAGGTTAAAAGTAAAAGCTAGGCTCCGGGGTTTTCTCGCACCTCCATTTCTTGTTTGTTTCCATGCTACTCTAGTGGGGCCAGTGGTTCATATAATTAAGCAGAGGAGTGGGATGTTACTGGATGATTCGAAGTCTCCACCGAGTGTGGCAGGAAGATTGCATTGGTTTCGTCACTAGAGCAGGACTTGGGTTCTTGTGGCCATGTACGAATTGCGAAATCCCTCTGTAATTCTCACTCGTTCATCTGTAGATTCACTGATGCAGCAAATTGTATCAAACACCTTTGAATACGACATTGACAGATGGTACACATAGGTTCTGTGGCCATCAAACCCAAAACTTGTTTATGGTTTTGCCTTATGAGAAATCCATTCTATCAGCTTTTAAGAACATGTTGGAGTGCAAACACTTCCCTGGGAAACATGTCCACAATTGATACCACACCTGCTGCGTCAGACTCTATGAAGGACCTGTGGGTGAAGACTGGACATACTGTGAACTGCGCTTATAATCATAACAGACAAATACTTAATTGCTCACATGGTGTCTCATTTGATTGGGTTGATACATGTTCAAAAACACCTGAGGTCTGTGTGTTTCAGTTAATTTGTAAGGTTATTTTATTCCAAGAACTTCATTTTCCAAAACAGATGTTAAGTGACTATAAACACTGATTTGGCTGGATCTTTTGAAGACCCTAAACTACATCCAACAGCAGAGAAGGGTGAGTTCAGACTTAAGGATGAATCTCGTGGTAGCGAGACTGGACCGGGTTTAGGCTCTCTGTCTGCCTAAAAGAATCGAAATGGAAGACAGCTGCAAATGGACAAAGACGAGACTTATACATGGATTCTTGTCCTGACGCTATCAATATATTCTCATCCCCATCTTTTTCTTTCCCTCAGATTAGAGTTAGATCTTAGAATGTGGAATGAAGAACTTACTTTTAGTATGGTTTTTTATAATAGGTGTTTAAAAAAATTTAAAGTCTTATTTAAACAGAACTACTGAGCTGCCTTGAAAAGCACAGCAGGAAGTTTTGAGGTTTCTTTCTGGCTTCTTTGAGGTTATCTAATTCCTTTAACATAATACATGGGTAAGAATAGAAGTACATGGAAATCATGAAGAATATTGAGGAATTTGAATGATAACTTACAAAACTGACTTGTAAAATAAGAGTGTGCTCGTAAAATGTCACCTTCTCTATCCTCCTGCTCATGACAGGAATTCAGTTTACCACGTGCTAAGAGAGAAATACCAGTGGGTGGATGAGAAAGGCCCACATTTGGGTCTCAGTTTTAAAATTTGCTATTTATATGTGACCTTAAACCTTTGATTTTCTGCTGCTTTATCTTCTGTACCAAGGTTGTTAGAAAAATCAACATAAGCATATGAAAGCGTTTGGATATTGTTAAACTGTAAATATGTAAGATATTATAATTTCAAATGATTCTTCATACCCATATTTTTGAATGTATTAAAAATAAAGGATTTTTAAAAAACAACCTTTAGTAAAAGCAATGATAAATTAAAAGAAAACCCCAATTCTCTCATATTTTTGGCAATATGTATCATTTATGTTTATATATCTGGAGGAAAATTATAGGATCAAATATATCCTAAAAGTTCAAAAGAGATTACATATAACAAGAGATAAACTATGAACTAGTCTAATCCAATTTATCAAATTATCCAGACTCTTTACTTACTTGTACTGTATTTCTTGAAATTTAAAATGTATCATGAGGGACTTCTGATGATCAGATAATTTTATATTTTTTATAGGTATATTGAAACTCAGTTGCATTTCAGTTGTTTGGCTCTTCTTAACTCCCATAGTATTCACATTTTTTTTGCAAGCATTTTTGGATATTGCTAAACATTAATAGAAATGGTAACATTTAGAAGCTTACAAATGTGTTTGTTAGAGGAAGTTGTCCTTTAGTTGCTGAGTCCATGGACTGTAGCCCGCCAAGTTTCTGTGTCCATGGACTTTTCCAGGCAAGAATACTGGAGTAAGGTGCCATTGTCTTCTTCAGGCAATATTACCAACCCAGGGATTGAACCTGCATCTTTTGCACTGCAGGGGGGTTCTTTACCACTGAGCCACCAGGGAAGCCTGTTAGGGGGAGTAGAGAGGGAAGGACAGGGACACACCTTGATTGACAAAAGTAAATGAGCAAGGGTCTCAGCTGCACCCCACCTGTCCTTGGCTCTGACAATGTCACAGAATTCAAGCTTGTACTGCTGGCCATGTGACAGGCCAATAAATCCAGAGACAAATTACTGATGCAAAGAATAGCGGTATTATTCAGAAACTGAGGCGATGGTGGACAAGTGTCCCAAATAACCATCTTGCCTGGGTTTTGGATGCTAGTCGCCTTTATGAAACAAAGGTGGGGGCAGAGGTGAGGTTGTAAAGTAAAAAGGGTGATACATTGTTGCAAACATTTCCTGGTTCTGGGGACTCTAGAGGGGATGTATTCATTTCTTTCTTCCCACAATCATTCTTAGGTGGGCTTGGTCAGGAGGTTTCCTGGGAACAGAGCAAAGGTATTTTAGTTTAACATTAAGGCATTGGAAGGACTGATTTTTTGAAGCTGAAACTCCAATACTTTGGCCACCTCATGCGAAGAGTTGACTCACTGGAAAAGACCCTGATGCTGGGAAGGATTGGGGGCAGGAGGAGAAGGGGACAACAGAGAATGAGATTGCTGGATGGCATCACCAACTCGATGGACATGAGTTTGAGTGAACTCCGGGAGTTGGTGATGGACAGGGAGGCCTGGTGTGCTGTGATTCATGGGGTCGCAAAGAGTCGGACACGACTGAGTGACTGAACTGAACTGAACTGAAGGCACAGGAGATGGGGTTCCCAGAGATGGGCCATTATGTATACCTTAAGCTATAGGCAACAGTCCTTTGCAGTGATTAACTTGTAGCAAAAGTGATACAAAGGTTAGAATAAAAGAAACATCCAGTGTGGAGTCTGATTTGTTCTCTATTACAGCAGGGCTTTGTGGAAGTGACCTTGGTCCTTTCACCACTGACAACAACACAATTACACATGGGAGGTGCTGGAGGCAGGGGTGGGAGGAGGTGAAAACCCCTTCCTTCCCTCCCAGGGAGAGATGCAGAAAGGGGAGGGAAAGGGGAGAGAAAAGAATGGCTACAGACCCATCGTCTGTTAATTGGAAACTCCTAACTTTCATCTCCTTGTTATAAAACCTAGTCAGAAATTCCTGGATGGCTTTCTTTCTTTCTTTGACTGCCCAGGGGCTTCTCGAGTTTCAGAACCTGGGCTCAGTTGTCCCAGGGAAAGTGAGATCTTAGTTCCCCGACCAGGGATCAAACCCACATTCCCTGCACTGGACTGAGTACCTCCTGGCTTGGTGACTCAAATGGTGAAGAATCTACCTGCAATGCATAAGTCATAAGTTCAATATCTGGGTTGGGAAGATCCCCTAGAGAAGTGAATGGCTACCCACTCCAGTTTTCTTACCTGGAGAATTCCATGTACAGGGGAGCCTGGCAGGCTACAGCCCATGGGTCCCAAAGAGCTGAACACAACTGAGCGACTAACAATGCATTGGAAGGCAGATTCTTAACCACTGGACCAACAGGGAAGTCCCCCCGCCCCCAACTGTCTTTCTTGTCTTCTCTAAGCCACAGTGTGGATTTGTTCCCTTCCCTTTCCTTTTCCTTCTTTCCCCAAACCCTTCCCTTTTCATTCCTTTGTCTTTCTTTTCCTTCTTTTCTCTTCCTTCTGTCTTTTCCTCCGTGTTTCTGTGGGGGAGTGAATTTGATACTTTCTTCACTCTGTTTAAAATACTTTGTCTTTGCAGCATCTCCCAAGATTCCTCAGGGGTTGACCTGTAGCTAGAACTTCTGACAGCTCGCCTTGGCTCAGCTTGGAGAGGATCGGATGGCAGGTTTACTTTTTATCTGAGGACATTCTCTCCACCTTCCCATTCATTGCCGGGGTCCCGTTCCGGGGCTGTTCCACCTGCATCACTTAGAAATGAGCCTGTCTCTCCTTCCATGGCTCGCTCCTTCCTTTCACATCTCTCCCACCTTTCTCTGAGGTCTGAAGATATTTCCTGAGCATTTATCAAAATTAGCATTTTAAAATATTGTCCATCATTTGTGACAGGAAAACAAAAGGCGCTTATGGCTCCAGAGAGCACATAATGAGGATTTATGTTATTAAGAACTCTAGCCTGCTAAACTTTATTTCAAAAACGTTGAGAAGTCTAGTTATTCCAGAGAATCTATCTGACACAATAAGGTCTCTGCTTAGCATGAACAAGGTATCCTATTTGAAGATTCCATTTGCCAGAGGTGATTCTGAGGTTTTTAAGAACAATGATTGTAAAGAAGAACAATAATAGCAAATCTTGAATTGATGATGACTGACTTAAGAACTTCCTTCCTAGGTGGGAGTTTCTCGCCTATGTATTTCCCGCTTTACACCAAGCCTGAAAGGTAGGTGCTACAATGATCCCCATTTCACAGATGAGAAAACCGAAGTACAGAGAGGTCAAGAGCCTAATCAGGAAGGGAGATCTCTGTTTCCATGTGATGTCTCCTGCCTCCACACCTTGTGTCCTGACAACTGGCATGCCACCCTGGTTTCCTCCTTACATGCCCCAGACCTGCCCTGGTGGGCTCCATCTTGTCCTGTAGGTCTTAGGTTCCACGCCCTGTCAGGACAGGCCTGACTAGATGATACCCTATTAAACCAGCCTGGGCACCAGACGCTACTGCGGTCCTAGGATTGTGGTTGATGCATGCTAATGTCTATGATAAATCATAGTCCTTTTTATATCTCTTTCCACGGGGCAGCATTTGCATCTTTCAATTTTCTCTTGCTTTGCTCAGTGCTCTAAGTTACGAAACTGAGTGTGACTGAATCTTAGCAGGACTGGACTTTTTAGTGGGGTGTGTAAACGCTTCCTTTGTTTTGCACTGGAGCATTAATCTGCCAGTAGAGGGCACTGTTGTGATACAATCGAATGACTGCAGGGGGCCTCTCCAAGCTTTGCCCCTCTGCTTCAACACAAGAGAGTACAACATAGATATTTTTAAATTAATTTATATTCAGGAAATTTCCCCATTGGAGTCTCAGGAGGAGGTAGAGCTCACCTGAAACACTTGCCATCCTTGCATCCCTCAAGGTAGTCATGACAGCAATTTGGTGTTCTCCCCTGGAGGTTTGATGTGGGAAAACTCCTTTAGGCTCGGGGGTGACGGGCAGAAGTCCCGGGGAGGAGTGATGTCAGCCTTTGGCTTGGAGCTCATACCCCACACTGGTCCAGAGGCCTGATTTTGGTTGTGATTCATCCTCCTTTTGTTCTTTTGCATTTTTGGAGTCAGTTCTCCCAGTCTTCGGATAAATCCGTTCTCAGCTTGAATCAGTTACAATCAGTTCTGTTCCTGCACCAAATAACAGAGTGAATTCGAGTGAGGCAGAGTCAGATCGGGGTTCGGGTCGAGCACAAAATTGGGGCATATCGTTAGGGAACTGCGTTTTCAAAGGGATAAACAAAGCTGTTTAAAACCGGTCGTTTGGGGGTTCAGTGTCTCTTTGAAGTTCTCTTGGCTTTGATTCTTTTCATTTGGGATTGCTTCTTTCTTCTCCCTCACGGCTGGGACAGTAAGAAGACCCACTCCCGCCCCTTTAGCAGGCTAAGAAGGAAGCAGCAGGGGACTCACTGGGGGGAGCAGAATCCCTTCTGAGAGGCAGGTCTGCCTCTAGACTTGTCTAGGGATGGTGGAATGAACCCTATGTGCTACATGTGGTCTGGCTTAGGTCACCAGGAAGACAGGGCCTCCAGTTAGTTAGAGCCGTTTGGCTTATAAACAAGAGAGACTGAAAACTTAGTTAAACAAAAAAGAGAAAGAAGGAAAGCTACTGGATCCTTTAACTGGAAGTTTGCCTCAGAGAACCATAGCCCCAGGGTCACATTCCACCAGCAAAGCCTCCTAGTGGAGAGAGGAAGTCTTTTCTCAGAGTTCCAGAGAAGATTCTCTGATTGGTCTGGTCTGAGTCACATGTCCGTGCTTGGATCAATCACTGTGCCCAAATGATGGGATTCTCTGATTGGTGAGGCTGTGGCTCTGTATCTATTTATGTGAATGAGATTTGGGGGGATACAAGAGGGGGAGTTAGCCCTACTTGAACAAAATTTTCAAGTTTATTGACTATGCCAAAGCCTTTGACTGTGTGGAATTTTACAACAAACTCTGGAAAATACCAGACCACCTGACCTGCCTCTTGAGAAATCTGCATGCAGGTCAGGAAACAACGGTTAGAACTGGACGTGGAACAACAGACCGGTTTCAAATAGGAAAAGGAGTATGTCAAGGCTGTATATTGTCACCCTGCTTATTTAACTTATGTGTAGAGTACATCATGAGAAACGCTGGGCTGGATGAAGCACAAGCTTGAATCAAGATTGTCAGGAGAAATATCAATAACCTCAGATATGCAGATGACACCACCTTTATGACAGAAAGTGAAGAAGAACTAAAGAGCCTCTTGATGTAAGTGAAAGAGGAGGGTGAAAAAGTTGACTTAAAACTCAACATTCAGAAAACTAAGATCATAGCATCTGGTCCTATCACGTCATGGGAAATAGATGGGGAAACAGTGGAAACAGTGACAGACTTTATTTTGGGGGGCTCCAAAATCACTGCAGATGGTGACTGCAACCATGAAATTAAAAGACGCTTACTCCTTGGAAGAAAAGTTATGACCAACCTAGACAGCATATTAAAAAGCAGAGACACTACTTTGCCAACCAAGGTTCGTCTAGTCAAGGCTATGGTTTTTCCAGTGGTCATGTATGGATGTGAGAGTTGGACTATAAAGAAAACTGAGAGCACCAAAGAATTGATGCTTTTGGACTGTGGTGTTGGAGAAGACTCTTGAGAGTCCCTTGGACTGCAAGGAGATGCAACCAGTCCATCCTAAAGGAGATCAATCCTGAATATTCCTTGGAAGGACTGATGCTGAAGATGAAACTCCAATACTTTGGCCACCTGATGGGAAAAGCTGACTCATTTGAAAAGACCCTGATGCTGGGAAAGATTGAAGGTGGGAGGAAAAGGGGATGACAGAGAATGAGATGGCTGGATGGCATCACTGACTCAATGGACATGAGTCTGAGTAAACTCTGGGAGTTGGTGATGGATAGGGAGGCCTGGCGTGCTGCAGTCCGTGGGGTCTCAAAGAGTCAGACATGACTGAGTGACTGAACAGAACAAAATGTGGGTTCCCATGGGAAGGGACTTTTTATTTATCGGAAATAATGAGAAGAGGTGTTGGCAGACAATAGAAGCAGATGTCCTCTCCTGACTGCAGCTGTAGCTGGTAAGGAAGGGACACCTTCTGTGTGGTCTCTGTGAGTAGAACTCTGGATGTAGCTCCTGGGTGCCTCTTCCTTGCCACGAGCCTAGTTTTATATTATTTTTTTTTAAATAAAATCAATCTGGGGATAATTTTTTAAAAATTAATTTATTTTATTTGATTGTGTTGGATCTTAGGTGCACCCACAGGCTCTTTGTTGCAGCACTGGGTGGGGGGGGTGGTGGTGAGTGGGGGTGGGGGATTCTCTAGTTGTGGTGTGTAGGCCTTGTTGCCCATACATGTGGGATCTTAGTTCCCTGCGTTGGAAAGCAGATTCTTAATCGCTGGACCACCAAGGAAGTCCCAAAGAACATAGTTTTGACAACGTGAGACCTTCTAGCATCTGGCTTCCATCAGCCCATTTTGTTTTCTTTTAAAACCTGTGTTACTTTCCTAGAGTTGTTGTAACAAATGACCATAAACGTCATGGTGTAAAACAATAGAAAGTTATTCTGTCACAGCTCTGGAAGCAGTTGTCAGAAATCAAGGTCAGACCCGGGGCCGCCCTGCATCCGGGAACACATCGGAGGGTCCCTGTCTGCCTTGTTCAGCATTTCCAGGCGTCCCTTGGCTGTGGTTGCGAAACTCATCTCTGCCTTCATGTCCACTTAACCCTCTTCTCTTCTTTATGTCTCTGTGTCTCTTATAATGACACTTGATACTGGGTTTCGGCACCCTTTCACCCTATACAGAATTCAGGATGATCTCCTCTCAAGTTCTTTAACTTAATTACAATGGTGAAGACCCTTTTTCCAAAGAAGGTCACATTGACAGGTTCTGGGAGTTAGGAGATGGACACACCTTTTGGGGGGCCCACCATTTGATCCACTGTAGAGCCGCTACCGTGACATGGTTTGCCTTGTTCTGGTTTAGTTACCTATTTGTATTGTCTGTCACTCTAGCCCCCATTTCTCTGTCTCGCTCACACACACGCACAGGCACACACATACACACGCAAATATAACCTCCGTCAGAGTGAGGACCTGTCATCTTGGTGACTGTAGTCAGAAGACCTAAAACAGTACCTGAACCAGAGTGGACAGTGAGTGTTAGTTGACTGAATAAAAGGATGAAAGAGTTGATTTTCTTGGATCGTGTCCTGTTACCATGCCATCCATGTGTTTGGTGAGCTCCTAACCCACAGCATTAGTGCTGGCATGTATGGATCTCAGTCTTCATTTTAACATCATTTATTTACTTGTTTTTGGCTGCACTGTGTCTTCTCTTTCGTGTGGCCTTTCTCTAATTGTGCCGAGTGGGGGCTCCTCTTCCTTGCGCTGCGTGGGCTTCTCATTGCAGTGGCGTCTCTTGTTGGGGAGCATGGGCTCTAGGCACTTGGGTTTCGGTAGTTGTGGCTCCCCAGATCTAAAGCACAGGCTCCGCAGTTGTGGCTCACAGGCTTAGTTGCTCCGTGGCACATGGGATCTTCCCAGACCAGGGATTGAACCAGTGTCCCCTGCATGGGCAGGTAGATTCTTATCCACTGTGCCACCAGGGAAGTCCCTTCAATTTTCATATGTACTTTCTGAGGCCTGTTTTTTTTTTTTTTTAAATAATTCTGGGTGAATGCTTCTGCCCTTTAATTCAGAGCAGCAGAATTTATGTGCCAACTGATGAGCTAGATGCCGCCCTAGAAGTTAATAGTAGATAAAGACATGTAGAAATACATATTGCCTAGATTTAGCCTTATTATAATTACCAGTCCAGCTGTAAACAATATTGACTTTCCCCCTTCTCCCAATATTTGTCTCATCTCAAACTATGGATTAAGCTAGCAGTCCTGGGGCCATGTGTGCTCAGAGTCTTTAAGTGTTTTTTCGATCTAACTCTCCTTTTTCAAGTCAGTCACCTTCCTCAATTTTTATTGCCTTAACTCAGCACTGAACAACTGAGACATGAAAGGGAGGCTTTAGCTGGACTCCAAATTGATTCTAATAGATTGAAAAGTAGGAGGCTGACTCTTATTTTTGACTGCCTTAGTCTAATTTTTTAAAAAATTATAATTAACATGCTTTGCCACCCAAGCAGTTCCCAACACCTACTGGTAAGAAGTATGAATGGAGTAATTTCTATTGAGAAACTTTCCAGACACAGAGATAATTGAGTGACAGCAGCGATGCCCCCACAGCTTTACAGGTTGCTGTGTGACCACCGTACACACATGGAGGGTTTTGAAATGTCTGCTCAATAAATCTCTTTTGAGCCCCTACCTCCGAGCAGCACAGGGCTAGACACTTAGGAAATATTTGCCTGGTCCGGGACTGGAGGGATTAGAATTGATTCTTGCAGTTTTCTCATGACAGAAAAGTTCTCACATTTTTGAAGAAAGTAGTCAGTGTACACTAGAGAACCAGGCTTCAATTAAATACGTTGCATATTGCTGTGCTAAATGAGCAAGCTTTAGGAGGGCCCTGCAGACACCACAAAAATGTTCCCCAAGTGCAAAAGCAGCAAAACATAACTGCCTTGCTTAGCTGTTGCCCGACAAAACTTAACACAGCACTCCTAAGGAAAGAAGAGCAGATTGAGTCAATCCAGGAGATTCATAATTAGTGAACAAATCACTGCCTTAAATGGTTACTCAGTGGTTTTCCCCGCACGGATGTGGGGCAGAGTTTGCTTTCAGTCACACCCATGAAAGTCTTGCTGAGGCCGAGTAATTTTGTGTAAAATTTGACTTTGGGACTATTTGCAGTTTGCCGAGTAAAATGAGGAATTCCAATGAGGCCACTGAGGCCTGCTTCATAAGGAACTTCTTCCTTTTCTTGTGAGCATAATTTAGCAAAGAAGCAAAAGTTTAGCTGTGTCCTGGGAAGTCTTTATGAAATCTGAAGTGCTCCCCCATCACCTCTTGAATTCAGTGTGTTGGACACCATTCAGTTATACTGCAGACTGACATTTTTCTGTCCTATGTGCTGCTCAAATGATGATTAATTTCTGCACCTATGTTAGGGTTCTGTAAGGACACTTCTGCTGAAATGAGCTAGATGAGGAGGAAAGGTACATAGTGGAAACAAGCCAAGATGCTCTTGGTTGTCGCTTGTGGCTGTGACCGGTTCCCTTGCTCCAAGAGGAGTGAGGGAGAGGGTGCCTGGGAAAAAGGCAACGAGGAAAGATGTTTTTAAATGTATTAAGAAAGAGGTGCCAGTATCTCAGAAGTTTTTACAGAAAGGCAAAGGCTTTACTCTTTGAGTTGATAGCTCTGTAGTTTCTGCTCAGTTATCCCTTGGTCAAAGTCCAGAGGTGATGCTAGTGGTAAAGAATCTGCCTACCAATGCAGGAGATGCAAGAGACTAAGGCTTGATCCCTGGACTCGGAAGATGCCCTGGAGGAGGACATGGCAGCCCACTCCAGTATTCTTGCCTGGAGAACCCATGGAAAGAGGAGCCTGGTGGGCTATAGTCCATAGGGTTGCAAAGGGTTGGACATGACTGAAGTGACTTAGCACGCATCCCTGGGTCATAGTCACACAAAGATCCAGTGAGGTCAACTTGCACAGGGTAAATGAGTGACTCAGGGAGTGGGAGTGACTGGGGGGTGCAGTTCTGCCCGGTGAGAGACTGAAGGCAGAAAGGAGGGCTGTGTCCCTGGTTGGTAATTTTATTTTGCAGACAAGGGGCAGTTGGGGGAGAAGGAAGAAACGAGTCTCCTTGGATAGAAGCCAACCACGGGAGCAGAAGCAGGGACAGAAATCAGGCCAGGATCTGCTCTCAGTTGCCAGTGGCCAAGGCAGCAGGATCTTTTGTTTAAAGTGACAGGAGCTGAACCAAATTTCCTGATGCTCTGTGGATGCGTTGCCAGGGGGACAAGTGAAGGATGCAGAGCATCCTAGACATGGTGGCTTAGTCAACGTGGGCTCAGAGCCAAAGTCCACTGGCTTCAGGCCTGGAACTAAGATTAAGCCCTGGAGACAAGAGAAAGTGACACTGAGGTGTGTGTGTGTGTGTGTGTGTGTTTTGTCCACCTGCCAAGGGGATGCACAGGTCTTTAGTAGGATAATAATCATCACTCAAGCATAATGAACACTCAATATGTCCAAGGTGATGCTCCTTTTTGAAAAAATATTTCTTTATTTGGCTGTTCAGGCTTTTAGTTGTGGCATGCGGGGTCTTTGATCTTCATGGCAGCATACAGGATCCTTAGTTGTGACATGAGAACGCTTGGTTGTGGCATGTGGGACCTAGTTCCCTGATCAGGGGTCAAACCCAGGCCCTCTAAATTGGGAGCATGAAGTTTTAGCTACTGGATCTCCAGGGAAGTCCCTAGGGCCCTGTTCTAAGGCGTTTTTTGTGTCTAAGATTTTTACATATATGTGGCTCAGTGGTTAAAAAAAAAAATCCTCCTGCCAATGCAGGAGATACAGGAGACATGGGTTTGATCCTTGGGTCGAGAAGATTCCCTGCAGGAGAAAATGGCAATCCACTCTAGTATTCTTGCCTGGAAAATTCCATGAACAGAGAAGCTTGGTGGGTTACAGTCCGTGGGGTCGCAAAGAGTCGGACACGACTGAGCCAGTGAGCGATTACATATGTTGACTCATTTTATCCTCACAACAACTCTGCAAGGGAGGTACTATTATTGTTCTCATTTAACAAATGAGAAAACTGAGACAGACTATAAGCGCAAATGTCTACTTGTGCAACAATATAGAGCCCAGGCTGAAAGATCTGTAATTCCCGACTCTATGTGACCTCACTATATATGAATATATGACTGAATAATGGTCCCCAAAGACATCCACTTCCTAGTCCCTGGAATCTGTGGATATTACTTGATGTGAATAAAGAGACTGCAAATGTGGTTAAGAATGTTGAGATGGGGAGATTATTCTGAATTATTATCCCGTGGTGTGTAAATATAATCACAAGTTTTCTTAGAAGAGGGAGATTTCACTACAGAAGAGGCAGAAGGTGCTGTGACGATGGAAACAGGGGGAAGAAGGTGATGTGATGGGAGGAATGAGTCATGAGCAGGTGGCTTCTAGAAGGTGGAAAACGCAAGGAAACAAACTCTTCTCTAGAGCCTCCAGAAGAGCCAGCTTTGCCAACATCTTGGTTTTCACCCTGCCAAACCCATTTCAAACTTTTGGACTCCAGAATTTGAAGATAATAAATTCACATTGGTTTAAGTCACCAGGCTCATGATAATCTGTTACAGCAGCTGTAGGAAATGAGTGGACCATGATTCTCAGCTCTTTTCATAGAAAAGCATAAAGGTGATGCCTGTCCTCAAGGCATATACTCACATTTTGATACCCTTCACTCCCACCAAATTAAATAGTGCAGGTATCAATATATGCTGATATGTGCATCTGTGTATGTGCATGCACATGTGTGTTTGGTGAAAACAAGGCCTAATGAGCATGTAAGTATGGGATTCAGCAGTATATGAATTCATGTTTGCCTACTCAGTCACTTCAGTTATGTCTGATTCTTTGAAACCCCATGGACTGTAGTCCACCATGTTCCTCTGTCCTTGGGATTCTCCAGGCAAGAATACTGGAGTGGGTTGCCATGACCTCCAGGGGATCTTCCCGACCCAGGGATCGAACCCTCATTTCCTGCAGCTCCTGTATTGCAGGTAGATTCTTTACCGTTGAACCACCAAGGAAATTCATGTTTAAGAAAATATTAATGTTATTCATCTAATACATTATTTTAAACCTAATTACTTTGACTTGCAAGGAATATATTAACAAGTAAGTACTACCGGTGAACGTGCGTGTGTTTGTGCTCAATCGCTCAGTCATGTCCCAGTCTTTGTGACCCCATGGGCTGCAGCCCACCAGACTCCTCTGTCCATGGGACTCTCCAGGCATGAATACTGCAGTGGTTGCCATTTCCTACCCGAGGATCTTCGCAAACCTGAGATCCAACCTGTGTCTCTTGTGTCTCCTGCATTGGCAGGTGGATTCTTTACCACTGTGCCACCTGGGAAGCCCACTGTTGATGCAAACCTATGCAAGCTCTATTCATTGCTTGTACTGCAAGGAGATCCAACCAGTCCATTCTAAAGGAGATCAGTCCTGGGTGTTCATTGGAAGGACTGATGCTAAAGCTGAAACTCCAATACTTTGGCCACTTCATGCGACGAGTTGACTCACTGGAAAAGACTCTGATGCTAGGAAAGGTTGAGGGCGGGAGGAGAAGGGGACGACTGAGAATGAGATGGCTGGATGGCATCACCGACTCTGTGGACATGAGTTTGAGTGAACTCCGGGAGTTGGTGATGGACAGGGAGGCCTGGTGTGCTGTGATTCATGGGGTCGCGGAGAGTCGGACACGACTGAGCGACTGAACTGAACTGAACTGACTGAATGATGCACATTGTTATTTGCCTCTTTCATTTTGTTTGGTCATTAACACCCACCAATGCCCACAGAAAGGTTCACAGCACTATTATACTCCAAAAACATAGATGGAGATGCCCTAGTCACACTTTTTCATTTTCCCTTGTCCTTTCCTTAATAAAAATATGTTTGTGGTTAGAAGGATAAGGAAAGGGATGTAAAAACAAAGATGATGACTCAGCTACCTAGACACCCTATATTAAAACCTCTGTAGGACTCCTGTGTAAGATGTGAGCTGGCTCCCTTAGGTGCTGACGCTTGGTTAATATTCATGTTAGTGAAAGTGAAAGTCATTCAGTCAGGTCCAACTCTTTGCGACCCCATGGACTATACAGTCCATGGAGTCCATGGAATTCTCCAGGCCAGAATACTGGAGGCGGTAACATTTCCCTTCTCCAGGGGATCTTCCCAACCCAGGAATAGAACCCAGGTCTCCTGCATTACAGGTGGATTCTTTACCATCTGAGCCACCAAGGAAGTCCATGTTAGGGATATACTCATGTTAAGGAGATCCTTATTCATCCTAAAAATCACCTGCAAGTGAAAAAAATGATAATACACAGAAGCCATCAAATTACATAATAGAAGGATTTAAAAAGATTGTGAAATATTTTTTGCTTATTTTCATTGCTAGGTAAACCTTATGCCATGTGAATCTATTAGGTTGTCACGAGGCCATGTTAGTTGGATACCAAATACAAGTTGCCCACGTGTACAATTGAGTTTTCCAAGTATTAATATAAACAATTTCTGACACTTCATTTGTCTTTGAAGTGATTGTGGGCAACAAGGATTATAATATGTTTTATAGGAGCACAATATCTTGTCAGGTGGCAGTGGTTTACTGGAATAATCAAGAAAGTGCTAGTTTTTTTAAACAGTGATTTTGAAATCTTTATCAATTTCCACGTTGCACTGAAAAGTCTTAGTTGTGTAGAATAAAGACATGTAGAATATTTTTGAGAAAATAAAAATGTTGGATTCCATTAATAATGGAAATCTCTTCCTAGGATGAATCATTATTTTTCCTGCCCACTCTTTATTTCTGCACACCTCTGTAATTTCGATGATCCCAGTTTGTTTGGTCATCTGTGCTATTTATGTTACCCATGTATCTGAGTCCTCTAAGAGGTAGTAAGACGGAGAAAAGTACAGGTTGTCTTAAATTATCATGTTTCCAAATCATATAATAGGGTATTTAGCTCATAATAGATGTTAGATAGTAATTGCCTGCATTATATTGACAATCATGTCTATGGGTAGACTTTTATTCTTTAACATTGACAGCATCACTATTTAAAGACTATCTTCAGGTGCTTCCCTGATGTCCAGTGATTAAGAATCTACCTTGCAATGCAGGGGTTGTGGGTTCCATCCCTGGTTGGAGAACTAAGATCTTTCATGTTGTGGAGCAACTAAACCCGCGGGCTGCAGCTCCTGATTCTGTAGGCGCCAACTAAAGAGTCCAAGCAATGCGACGAAGACCCATTGTGCCCCAACTAAGACTCAATGCAGCCAAATAAATACAAAAATGATAACTGGTCTACCTTCTTCGAAATAAAGCCTATCTTCAATCTAAAATACAGGTTTTATTAGTATTCATGGATTGGGGGGCCAACACGACATTACTTTCACTCACAGATTGTTTATTACTCTCCCTTCCCAAGAAGAGAGGGCTGCATGCCATGCCATGCAAGGCCATTTGGCTCCAGGGTTGGTCAGAAAAGGAGGGAGTAAACATGCCCAAGAGCCTTTATCATGGTGTCCAGGGAAGGAACAGGTGAAGCAGGTCTTCAGGTTTAGGATTGGCTAGTTTGAATAATTTCAGGCTTCCCTGGTGGCTCAGATGGTAAAGAATCCACCTGCAATGCGGGAGACCTGGTTTCAATCCCAGTGTTGAGAAGATCCCCTGGAGGACAGCATGACAACCCACTCTAGTATTCTTGCCTGGAGAATCCCCATGGACAGAGGAACCTGGCGGGCTGCTGTCCGTGGGGTTGCAGAGTCAGACATGACTGAGCGACTAAGCATGCTGGGTGGGGGCTGGATCTAGTCAGCTGGTACCTGGCCCTGGAGTGAGTAGGATCAGGCAGATTGGTCCAGTGTGAAGAATTCGGTGAGAGCCAGATTAAGGTGACTGAGATGTGTACTTTGGACTGACTGGTTTGTCAGGGAAAGGCTTGCTCTCAGGTAAGTCTTTTAACTATCTCTAGGCAATGGCAAGCCACTCCAGTACTATTGCCTAGAAAATCCCATGGATGGAGGAGCCTGGTAGGCTGCAGTCTGTGGGGTCGCTAAGGGTCGGACACGACTGAGCGACTTCACTTTCACTTTTCATTTTCCACTTTCACACATTGGAGAAGGAAATGGCAACCCACTCCAGTGTTCTTGCCTGGAGAATCCCAGGGACGGGGGAGCCTGGTGGGCTTCCGTCTATGGGGTCACACAGAGTCGGACACGACTGAAGTGACTCAGCAGCAGCAGCAGCAGCAGGAAGTGGCTAGTCCTGAGAGGGGAAGTTTCTCCAGGCTCAGCAAGGCCCCAGATGTCAAAGCATCAGAATAAAAAGACACACTTAATCCAAATGAAGAAACCACTTCCAGACATACGGAACAATGAGAATATGATGGTGACTATTTCCCGGAGCACTTGTTTTGTGCTTGGCCTCATGCCATGTGTTTTGCATGTGTGAACTCAGAACCTTCTGAGTTGGTGATATTCTAGCTAGGCTAAGTAACTTGCCCAAAGGCAGTCTGCTGGTAAATGCCTAAATTAGGGTTACCATCCTAGACAGTCTGGCTCCCAAGAACCTCAAAGGGGCCCAGTACTTTTGATGAAGGTGGCATGTGGTTTAATTGCTCAGTCGTGTCTGACTCTGTGACTGCATGGACTGTAGCCTGCCAGGCCCCTCTGTAAATGAGATTCTCCAGGCAAGAAGACTGGAGTGGGTTGACATTTCCTTCTCCAGGGGATCTTCCTGACCCAGGACTCGAACCTGGATCTCCTACTTTGCAGGTAGATTCTTTACTGACTGAGCCGTCAGGGAAGCCCTCAAGGTGGCATGGGGCAGTTCAAAAAACACAACAGAGGTAGAAAATGAGCTTGTTGAGAAGGTGGGTACAGAGTTGACTATATATTCTTCTCAGCGGGGAGAAGAATGAAATATTATGTCTATTTTAAAATTCTTCTTTTTTTATTGTAGTTTAATTACTTCACAATGTTGTATTATTTTCTGCTGTACAACAAAGTGAATCAGCTATATGTAAACATATATACTCCCTTGTGGAACTCCCTCCCACCTCCCACCCCATCCCACCCCTCTAGGTCATCACAGAGCACAGAGCAGAGCTCCCGGTGCTATATAGCAGGTTCCCACTGCTGCTGCTGCTGCTGCTAAGTTGCTTCAGTCGTGTCCGACTCTGTGCGACCCCATAGACGGCAGCCCACCAGGCTCCGCCATCCCTGGGATTCTCCAGGCAAGAACACTGGAGTGGGTTGCCATTTCCTTCTCCAATGTGTGAAAGTGAAAAGTGAAAGGGAAGTCATTCAGTCTTGTCTGACTAGCTACCTGATGGCAACCCCCTCCAGTGTTCTTGCCTGGAGAATCCCAGGGACGGGGGACCCTGGTGGGCTTCTGTCTATGGGGTCACACAGAGTCGGACACGACTGAAGTGACGCAGCAGCAGCAGCAGCAGCAGTGTACATATGTCAGTCCTGATCTCCCAACCTTCCCTCTCTCACTGGGTTCACATGTCCGTTCTTTATGTCTGCCTCTCCATTTCTGCCCTGCAAATATGTTCATCTGTACCATCTTTCCAGATTCCACATATATATGTTTTATTTTTTATTATTGTTTCTTTGTTATTTTTTAAATTATGAAATCATGATAACACATTTACAGAAGACTTGGAAAATGCAGAACAAAGTTACACATAGTTCCACTATGTGACAGTCGCTCAATCGTGTCTGACTCTTTGCGATTCCATGGACTATACAGTCCAGGGAATTCTCCAAGCCAGAATACTGGAGTGGGTAGCCTTTCCCTTCTCCAGGGCATCTTTCCAACCCCAGGATCATACCCAGGTCTTCTGCAATGCAGGCAGATTCTCTTACCAGCTGAGCCACAACTGCTATTTTTTAAAGTAGTTAAATTAAGATTTTTAGTTGGAATTTCAATATCAACTAAAAATCAATAGAATTCATAGAATGAACATACAGAATAGTAGAAGGATATGGTAGTCCTGAAAAGCACCATGAACCAATTCAACATAGTTAAGATTTATACAGTTTTCACACAATCAGTTCAATTCAGTTCAGTCTCTCAGTCGTGTCCGACTCTTTGCGACCCCATGAATCACAGCACACCAGGCCTCCCTGTCCATCACCAACTCCCAGAGTTCACTCAAACTCATGTCCACAGAGTCAGTGATGCCATCCAGCCATCTCATTCTCTGTCGTCCCCTTCTCCTCCTGCCCCCAATCCTTCCCAGCATCAGACTCTTTTCCAGTGAGTCAGCTCGTTGCATGAGGGGGCCAAAGTATTGGAGTTTCAGCTTTAGCATCAGTCCTTCCAATGAACACCCAGGATCGATCTCCTTTAGAATGGACTGGTTGGATCTCCTTGCAGTCCAAGGGACTCTCAAGAGTCTTCTCCAGCACCACAGTTCAAAAGCGTCAATTCTTCGGCGCTCAGCTTTCTTCACAGTCCAACTCTCACATCCATACATGACCACTGAAAAAACCATAGCCTTGACTAGACGGACCTTGGTTGGCAAAGTCATGTCTCTGCTTTTTAATATGCTATCTAGGTTGGTGATAACTTTCCTTCCAAGGAGTAAGCGTCTTTTAATTTCCTGGCTGCAATCAGCATCTGCAGTGATTTGGAGCCCAAAAAAATTAAGCCTGACACTGTCTCCACTGTTTTTCCATCTATTTCCCATGAAGTGATGGGACCAGATGCCATGATCTTTGTTTTCTGAATGTTAAGCTTCAAGCTAACCTTTTCACTCTTCTCTTTCACTTTCATCAAGAGGCTTTTGAGTTCCTCTTCACTTTCTGCCGTAAGGGTGGTGTCATCTGCATATCTGAGGTTATTGATATTTCTCCCAGCAATCTTGATTCCAGCTTGTGCTTCTTCCAGCCCAGCATTCCTCATGATGTACTCTACATATAAGTTAAATAAGCAAGGTGACAATATACAGCCTTGACGTACTCCTTTTCCTATTTGGAACCAGTCTGTTGTTCCATGTCCAGTTCTGACTGTTGCTTCCTGACCTGCATACAGGTTTCTCAAGAGGCAGGTCAGGTGGTCTGGTATTCCCATCTCTTTCAGAATGTTCCACAGTTTATTGTGATCCACACAGTCAAAGGCTTTGGCATAGTCAATGAAGCAGAAATAGATGTTTTTCTGGAACTCTCTTGCTTTCTCCATGATCCAGCAGATGTTGGCAATTTGATCTCTGGTGCCTCTGCCTTTTCTAAAACCTGCTTGAACATCTGGGAGTTCACGGTTCACATATTGCTGAAGCCTGGCTTGGAGAATTTTGAGCATGACTTTACTAGCGTGTGAGATGAGTGCAATTGTATAGTAGTTTGAGCATTCTTTGGCATTGCCTTTCTTTGGGATTGGAATGAAGACTGACTTTTTCCAGTCCTGTGGCCACTGCTGAGTTTTCCAAATTTGCTGGCATATTGAGTGCAGCACTTTCACAGCATCATCTTTCAGGATTTGAAATAGCTCAACTGGAATTCTATTACCTCCACTAGCTTTGTTCATAGTGATGCTTTTAAGGCCCATTTGATTTCACATTCCAAGATGTCTGGCTCTAGGTCAGTGATCACGTTATCGTGGCTATCTTGGTCGTGAAGATCTTTTTTGTACAGTTCTTCTGTGTATTCTTGCCACCTCTTCTTAATATCTTCTGCTTCTGTTAGGTCCATACCATTTCTGTCCTTTGTCGAGCCCATCTTTGCATGAAATGTTCCCTTGGAATCTCTAATTTTCTTGAAGAGAGCTCTTGTTTTTCCTATTCTGTTGTTTTCCTCTATTTCTTTGCATTGATACAATAGTAGAAAGAAAATTCTGTTCATGTTCTTGTAGACTATAAACTAGGACACACTGGAATATAAGCAGGGACATAAAACAAGGTGCAAGTTTTCAAGGTCTAAAGATATTGAAATCATAGAGAGTCTGTTCTCTTATCACTGTGGAATTATGTTAGAAATCAATATCAAAAGATATTTGAAAATAACTCACATATTTTCAAGGGCAGTGTGACATTTACTAAAAGAGATCTTTGACTTAGCTATTGAAAGCCTAAATAAAGTTAGAAGCCTGAAAAAACACAGAGGGTGATTGCAGAGGAGAAAACATTTAAGTGAGAAATTAGTATCAAAATGAGAAATTATGTGTTTTAAATGAATGAAAAATACCTACACACAAAATCTCTTCAAGCTTGAAGAAATAAATACTCTGTATTATACTGTAGTCTGGTATGTGTTCAAATGGACGTGAGTTAGTTGTCTTACATTAGAATGCACTTCTTAAATAAAAATGGTATTAAGGCTTTGCTTTAGTAAGTGGGTAGGCTTCCAGTGGGTGGGCTGTGCCAGCGTCTCCATCCCAATGACTGGGCTGGGAGCAGAAAGAGTCTGTCCAGGGAACAGGTAAGGGAGATGGACAGAGGAAAGGGAGATGGATCCAGAGGGTATAGGGCTGGCAGACTCACACCATGTCTCAAAGTGTCATAGTCACTTGCCAGTCAGGGAGGACAGCATTTCTAAAGGGTCAGAGTGTTTGTGGAGGGAGGTCAGGTTCTAGCCAGGCAGTCTGTAAGAACAGGAGAGAATAAAACTGGCTTTGAAGAACCCCTGCTGCTGGTGGTAATGTATTACAAGGAGCCAATTTTAGACCCTTCTCATCTGGAAGCTGCCGAGACCATGCCTTACTGGAGCTCTCCAAGTCAATACAATGCTAGATGGTGCCCAGGACCCACTCAAGTTTCTGTCTTGTTCTGGAAGCCTAGACTTTGTGTTGAAGTGATCCTGGTAAGACTGTATCAGAACCAAGGAACTGTGGGCCTCCCTCAGAATAGCATTCAGAAATAGTCATACAATTCAATTCCATTGAAAAAATCGATGCAGATGGGGGAAGCTGTCACACATCTGCAATATGCACTGTCACTATATTTTGTTTATTAAGATTTTACTGGAGTAGAGTTGATTTACCATATTGTTAGCTTCAGGTGTGCAGCACAGTGAATCAGCTATACATACACAAATATCCACTCTTTTTAAGATTCTTATCCCATACAGTTCATTACAGAGTATTGAATAGTTTCCTGTACTATACAGTAGGTTCTTTTTAGTTATCTATTTTATATATAGTAGTGTGTATATGTCAATCTCAATCTCCCAATTTATCCTTATCCCCCTTCCCCCCCCGCTGGTAACCATAAGCTTGTTTTCTACATCTGTGACTCATTTATAAAACAGAAATAGAGTCACAGATGTACATTCTCTCTGTTTTAATAAGTATCCACAAATCTCAGAGCATCAGTCATCTATATTATATGAGTAGGGTACTATTGCCACCTTGTGATCGGAGATAGAAGTGTTTTTATTCTGGGAGTTGATTGTATAATATTAATATTTCATTTCAACATGAATTAGCTACTTCATCTGCTTTTGAACAATTCTTTTTCTTGTTTTGTTGCTTCACATATATTTACAAGAATTTGTACTAAAATAAAAACTAAAGCAAAATTCTGCATTCACCCAAAATGGGCAAAAAACTGCCCCAAACCATTAGAAGCAAGGAAGGGGCCACTCTCACTAAGTATTTCTGTGCTGTGCTGTGCCTGTGTTCTCAGTCGTGTCTGACTCTTTGTGACCCAATAGACTGTAGCCCACCAGGCTCTCTGTCCATGGGATTCTCCAGGCAAGAATACTGGAGTGGGGTGTCATTTCCCTCTCCAGGGGGTCCTCCTGACCCAGGGATCAAACTGGTATATTCTGCATCTCCCGCACTGGCAGGCCGATTGTTTTACCACTGAGCCAGCTGGGAAGCCCGAGTGCTTCTGACCCACACCTATCCTTCTCAGATGAGGTGAATCTAGAGCCAAATACTGAAAACAGCCAGACACTTGTTCGATTAAATTCTAGCCACTCTACACATCTTTTCAGGTAAATATTAAAACAGTCTCTGAATTTAATTTTGAAAGACGCTTGGAGCTGCCTCCGAGTTTGATTTACTACATTTAGCAAAGGGAATGAAAGTGTTATTACAAAGTCGGTTTAAATATTTTCTAAACTTTATTGTTATTATTAGGGCTTCCCGTGGCGCTAGTGGTAAAGAACCCACCTGCCAAAGCAAGAGACCTAAGAGACACGAGTTTGATCCCTGGATCAGGAAGATCAACGTTTGGGCCATGCTGCATGGCTTGTCGGAGAAGGCAATGGCAAGCCACTCCAGTACTCTTGCCTAGAAAATCCCATGGATGGAGGAGCCTGGTAGGCTGCAGTCCGTGAGGTCGCTAGGGGTCGGACGCGACTAAGCGACTTCACTTTCACTTTCACACATTGGAGAGGGAAATGGCAACCCACTCCAGTGTTCTTGCCTGGAGAATCCCAGGGACGGGGGGAGCCTGGTGGGCTTCCGTCTATGGGGTCACACGGAGTCGGACACGACTGAAGTGACTTAGCAGCAGCAGCAGCATGGCTTGTAGGATCTTAGTTTCCTGATCAAGGATTGAACCTGGGCCATGGCAACGGAAGAACCGAGTCCTAACTGACAGGCCACCAGGAAATTCCCCTATAAACCTTACTTAGAACATTCCCAACCACTAAAAATCAAAAAAATATATATATTACTGACAGGAAAACTTCACATTGAACCTAAGGTAACATAAACCTTTTTTATGTTTCAGAAAAGAGAACCCCTACCCCTGGCATGGGAAGATCATGGATTTTAAATGTCATCTACCTCCTATGCAATTTTCATCCATTTCTTTCTCATCAGGAGCCTCTGTAATTTGTCTCTTCTTGAAGGCCATCCGTGGGTGGCTATGAACTATTTTCATGAGAAGTTGTCCTTATAATATTTCTTTCTGGCCTTTTATTATTTCTCATTGGATTCTTTTGTCATTCTCTTCCTCCTTCATCTCAGCGCCCATCACTTTTTTTTTTTTTTCTGGTCTCTATTGTTTTTAACATTTTAAAAGTTGAAGTATAGTTAATTTACATTGTTGTGTTAGTTTCAAGAATACAGTAAGGTACAGATTCCTTTCAGATTCTTTCCCATTACAGGTTATCTATATACAAGATATTGAGTATTGTTCCCTGTGCTATATAATAGGTCCTTGGTGCTGCTGCTGCTGCTGCTGCTAAGTCACTTCAGTCGTGTCCGACTCTGTGTGACCCCATAGACGGAAGCCCACCAGGCTCCCCCGTCCCTGGGATTCTCCAGGCAAGAACACTGGAGTGGGTTGCCATTTCCTTCTCCAATGTGTGAAAGAGAAAAGTGAAAGTGAAGTCGCTCAGTCGTGTCCGACCCTTAGCGACCCCACGGACTGCAGCCTACCAGGCTACTCCATCCACGGGAGTTTCCAGGCAAGAGTACTGGAGTGGCTTGCCATTGCCTTCTCCTATAATAGGTCCTTAGTGGCTATCTATTTTGTATATAGTAGTATGTATCTGTTAATCCCAAACTCCTAATTTATCTCTTCCTCCATCCCTTTCAGGGCTTCCCTGGTGGCTCAGTGGTAAAGAATCTGCCTAAAAGTCAGGAGACATGGGTTTGATCCCTCAGTTGGGAAGATCCCCTGGAGAAAAAAATGGCTGCCCACTCCAGTATTCTTGCCTCGGAAATCCCATAGACAGAGGAGCCTAGTGGAGTCATAAAAGAGTGAGACCCTTCTTAGCAACTAAACAATAATCATTCCCTTTGGTAACCATGTTTGTTTTCTTTCTTTGTGGTCTCTATCTGTTTTATAAATAAGTTTATCTGCATTTTTTTAGATTCTACATATAAGTGACATAATATGATATTTGAGTTTGACTTCATTTAGAATGAGAATCTCTAGGTCAATCCCTGTTGCTGAAGATGGCATTATTTCATTCTTTTTTTTTAATGTCTAAGTAATACTCCATTGTGTGTATACACACACATATATATATATTCCACATCTTCTTTTTCATTCGTCATTGGACACTTAGGTTGCTTCCATGTCTTGGCTATTGTAAACAGTGCTACAACGAATATGGGGGCAATGCTCAAAACTTTGAATGTTGTTATACCCTCTGGAGGAGGGAAAGGCTACCCAGTATTCTGGCCTAGAGAATTCCATGGACTGTATAGTCCATGGGGTCACAAAGAACTGGACATGACTGAACGACTTTCGCTTTCACTGAACAGGAAAGTTCTTTGCTGAGCATGAAAGGAGTATGTGTTTATTGTTTCTGTTGGTTAAAAATAAGACTCTAGGCCTTACTCAGATAGTCTCAGCAATAACTCAGATAAGTAAAGAAGAGATCAGGATGCTAAAAGATAAGGTACCTAGTATTTAAAAGAAGTAGCCTGATCAGATAACTGAAGTGTTAGTTTGAAACACATCCTGAACTGTGATTTCATTCTAACTTTCTAGGAAAAACTCCAAGGGACTCAGACAAGAAATGGCTAATGTTAAAACTACTCCCTGTTTTAATATGGCTCATGGGAGCCTGTGTGGATCCAAGACTAAGAAGAGAGGAATCCTTTAGCTGCTCTGGTGTAATACTCAGAAGGCAGATTTACTAGGGTTTCCTGAGGACATGATATCCCAGGTCCTTGTTATCCTGCATACCTTTCCATCAGAGTCAGGCTGATTTCTTGGGTGGAGTTATTGATTTCTGGGTCAGTGCCAAGACAGCGTGACTGAGGCCCTTCCTAAACCCATGCCCTCTTAATCCTTATAATTACAGCATTCTTTTTAGCTTTCAGCACTGAAAAATGTTAGCAATTTTGTGCTCAAGGGTGCAGGATTCTTGTATCACTAATAGCTTCCATTACCAGCTGAACCTCTGATGTTTCTCACTGACTGTTCAGTCTTCCCATAGCCCTGGACTGGGTTCCTGTCCAGTTGGGAGGTGCTGAGTGGACAAGGGTCTCCAGGACGGTCCAAGTAGGCTCTGGATGCCCCAAGACTCAGGCATCACCACTCCCACATAATACTTGTTACACACTTTGCTCTTAGAACTTTTCACGTAGTTCTTATTCTCCCAGCTAAATTGGAAAATCTTTCAGGGGTGAGGAACTTATCAGTTGTCTTCACCTCTCAAGGAAGCCCTGGAAAGTTATAGGAACTCAGTAGTGTTTGCAGCTGATAATCAGATAATGAAGAATGAGGAGGAGGGGAAGCAGGAGAAGTCGGTAAGGGACAGATATACATAGAACCAGGGGAATCCGAAGGGCGACACGAAGACTCAAGGTTCAAAAGCCCTGGATTCAAGCAGAATGGTCACATCTAGTGCAATCCTGGGCTGATGACACTTTGATTGGCATCTTATCATTTCCGTTTAGAGTTTGGGGGTATCTAACAGGAGACAACAGATAGGAAGGTTGTTCACGGGGCAGGAAAGAAGCCAAGGAAACTGGTCAGCAGAAGGCAATGGAGATGCTTCCCTCCACTTGCTGTTCTCACCTGGGTCCTGCCCTCACAGGCTCCGGTAACCTGAGGATCCACAGACCAGGGGTCTCCTCCCTGGCAGAACCAGTGAGAGGCCACCACTAGGCAACTTTGGCTCTTGCTGGTGGGAACGTTCTAGAGGTCACCCTCTTCTGCATTTAGACATTTTTTTTTTTACTAGAATGTCCCTTTCATCACAGGGTGGTGGCTGACATCAAGAAGATCTAGGGGCCAAGGACAAAGTGCCAATGTCTCAGGGACCTGTATCAGGGCAGTAGATGGAGCAGCCAGACCAGCCCTGTGCCCAGAGGGGGACAACCAGGACTGAGCTTTGGGGTGGCTGCTGCCCCAGCTGCTGCTTCTTTTCTGTTCTTTTGCCCAGAGTTTCCTCCCCAGATGGATGGGTCTGCTCCACCTCCTACTGAGAAGGACAAAAAGGACCTGTAGCTCCAGCAAAGGTTTGAGCATTTAAGCTAAGGTAGTGGGTAAGTCTGGCAACAGGTGCAAAGCCGTAAGCTGGGCAGGTTGGTGACAGGTGAGGGACGTTGTAAGCCTGAGGCCTTGTGGCAGGTGCCACAAAGGTTAGGGAGGCACGGAAGCACACAGGGAAGGGAAGCGAAGATTTCTGCAAACCTCCTCAGGCAAGGTCCTGAGCTTGCATCTTCTCTTACTGATTTGCTCTTACTTTTAATTATGAAACATTTCAAATGTGCAAAAGAATACAGAAAATAATGTCATGGGTGCTCCCGTAGCTGCACCTAACAGATGTCAGCACATGGAATTTCTACCCATCTCTTCTGAGGTCTTTTTCAGCATCTAGGCCTTCGGTCCTTGAAGGCGTTGCCTGGGGTATGTGGTAGAAGACATCCATTTTATTACAATTTTAAAAATGAATGAAGAAGCCAGAATAAATATTTGACTTCCAAGGAGGCCAGTTGTAATGTGGTTCTTGTCTTTGATATCTACTGTATATTCTGTTATTATCTTCTTTTTTATTTTGAATTTGGGGTTTTAATTTTTTAAAATTTGGGGAGACGCCCGGCTCCGGCGGCGCAGACGCGGGAGACGCCCGGCGCAACCGACCACGTGCAGAATCGTGGCTGAGATGAGCTACCCCGCGCCCAGGGTTAGGGCGGTGGCCGAGAGGAGCTGTACCACGTTCAGGAGGCGGTGGCTGCTTGGGCACTGGAGGGCCGAGAGGAGCTGATCTACTTTCAAAGCAGGAGGCGCGGCCTTGAGGAGATACCTCTCGTCCAAGGTAAGGTACAGCTGCTGCGCCTTGCTGGAGCAGCTGGGAAGAGATACTCCATGACCAAGTGGAATATAAGAATCCAGTGTTCTGGGGAGGAAGGAACAAGATGGCGGAGGGATAAGATGGCAAGACCGCTTTCTCCCCCACAAATTCATCAAAAGAACATTTGAACGCGGAGTAAAGTCCACAAAACAACTTCTGAATACTGGCAGAGGTCATCAGGCTCCCAGAAAAGCAGCCCATTGTCTTCTAAAGGAGAGAGAAGAAATCCAGCTCCACCCACCAGAACACCGACACATGCTTCCCTAACCAGGGAACCCGGACAAGTCACCCGTCCAACCCCACACACAGCGAAGAAACTACGTAATAAAGAGAACTCCACAAACTGCAAGAAGAGGGAAAGGCCACCCCAAGCAAAGCAATATAAGCAAGATGAAGAGGCAGAGAAATACCCAGCAAGTAAAGGAACAAGATAATTGCCCACCAACACAAACAAAAGAAGAAGATATAGGGAATTTACCTGATAAAGAGTTTCAAATTTTGATGGTGAAAATGATTCAAAATCTTGAAAGCAAAATGGAGTTACAGATAAATAACCTGGAGAAAAGGATTGAGAAGATGGAAGAAAGATTTAATAAGGACTTAGAAGAAATAAAAAAGAGTCAATATACAATGACTAATGCAATAGATGAGATCAGAAACACTCTGGAGGGAACAAACAGTAGAATAACAGAAGCAGAAGACAGGATAAGCAAACTAGAAGATAGAATTGTAGAAATAAATGAAACAGAGAGGAAAAAAGAAAAACGAATTAAAAGAAATGAGGACAATATTAGAGACCTCTGGGACAATGTTAAACGCTCCAACATTCGAATCATAGGAGTCCCAGAAGAAGAAGACAAAAAGAAAGACCATGAGAGAATACTTGAGGAGATAATAGTTGAAAACTTCCCTAAAATGGGGAAAGAAATAATCACCCAAGTCCAAGAAACCCAGAGAGTCCCCAACAGGATAAACCAAGGCGAAATACTCCAAGACACATATTAATCAAATTAACAAAGATCAAACACAAAGAACAAATATTAAAAGCAGCAAGGGAAAAGCAGCAAATAACACATAAGGGGATTCCCATAAGGATAACAGCTGATCTTTCAACAGAAACTCTTCAGGCCAGAAGGGAGTGGCAAGACATACTTAAAGTGATGAAAGAAAATACCCTACAGCCCAGATTACTATACCCAGCAAGGATCTCATTCAAATATGAAGGAGAAATCAAAAGCTTTACAGACAAGCAAAAGCTGAGGGAATTCAGCATCACCAAACCAGTTCTCCAACAAATGCTAAAGGATCTTCTATAGACAGGATACACAGAAAGAGTGTATAAACTTGAACCCAAAGCAATAAAGAAAATGGCTATGGGATCGTACTTATCAATAATTACCTTAAACGTAAATGGGTTGAAATTTTAAAAAAGGCTAGGAAACAATTCTCATAGCCATCAATAGTTCAGTGTTGAGTTCATGAATAGTTTTTAAAGTTTGGGACAAACTGTAGTATTTGCTATTTGAAGTACTATTTGTAATTGGCATATTACGATGTAACATTGATCTTCATTTCCATCTTAAAACGCCTAAAAATGCCTAACTGGTTTTTAGATTTGTGAATTTTAGTTGAAATGTATTTTACGATGTTACTAAACCTGCAGAAATATTGAAATATTTCAGAGAACTTATTCACTGTACGTTTAATTTATTTTATTTATAAAAGTTATGAACTGTAGAAAGTTTTACTTGTTGGGTCAAATGCTTGTTGCTTCAAATGCTTGTTGCATTTGAAGTGCTAGTTACAAGAAAATCAAATACCTTCAATGTATAAATGCTATTAAGTTTTTAAAGGACTCTGGAGTATAAATAAGTTTGTTTAAAGAAATTTAGTCTGTTCAACTTGAAAAAAATAAATAAAATTGGAAAAAAAAATTTTTTTTTAAATTTTATTGGAATATGGTTGATTTACAATACTGTGTTACCTTCTGCTGTTCAGCCAAGTGAATCAATTACACGTATTCATATATCTACTCTCTTTTAGATTCTTTTCCCATTTCAGTCATTAAAAGAGCACTGAGTAGAGTTCCCTGCACTATAGCATAGACTCTCATTTCCAAAAATATTTTAATGGTTTTTTATTACAGGAATTTTAATCATAATTCTCCTTCTTTATATAACTGTTTCTGTTTCCCTGAGCTCTCATGATTTTTTCCCCCTTTTGTGTAGTTGCAATCATGTAATTCTGAATTCTATTTCTCCTCTGCCACAGCCACGAAATATTCTTTCATAAACTTACTGTATGGCTAACATCCATGGAAAATTGCTGTGCTTACCTGCCATTCTGTTGAGCTTGTGTGCCCACCCTTCCTTTGGGGGAAATAATTAGTTATTTCTTTTGTCTTTTGGTTTGTTCCTCTTTCAATTCCAAGTTATGATCATGAGGATTTTTTGGGTGCATAGAATTGAGCAGATCACACTCCTAATTTCATGGCATATAATCACCATTATTTTATGTTGCAATCTCTTAGTATTTTATTTTCCTCTTTCTTCAGTCCTAGTTCCTAAACTTATTTCCCTCCTTATGTCTGGTGTATTTACTATATACCTTTCCAAATGACTTTATAAGTTTCTTTGTATGTGTGTTCATAAGAAACATGTACTACTTTCTGTTTTAGAAAATGTACTTAAATGGTGCATGCATGCATGCTTAGTTGCTAAGTTGTGTCTGACACCTTTTGCAACCCCTTGAACTGTAGCCTGCCAGGCTCCTCTGTCCATGGGATTCTCCAGGCAAGAAAACTGGAGTAAGTTACCATTTCCTTCTCTAGGGGGTCTTCCTAACCCAGGGATTGAACCTGTGTCTCCTGCATTGGTAGGCAGGTTCTTTACCACTGAGCCACCTGGAAAGCCCAAATTAAATGGTATCATGCCCTAAATCAAATCTGCTCCTTACTTTATTTTTTCATTGAGCATGTGGCTTTTGAGATCTGTCCATGTTGCTGTATGTACATCTAGTTCCTTCCTACCTCCTTTCTTTTGTACATGTGGTGGACAGTTTACTCATCTGTTCCTGTTTTTAAAAATTTTTGTTTGTTTGGCTGTGCTGGGTCTTCGTTGCAGGGCACAGACTTTCTCTAGTTGCCCCACATGTTAAGTTGCCCTATGACATGTGAAATCTTAGTTCCCTGACCAGGGAAGTTCCATCTGTTTCCATTTTGGTAGACACCTTCATGATCTCTCACTCCTAGAAGCTCCAAAGCCCATGAGTACATGTTCTCTTGGGAATCTTTAGGTGAATTTTTCTGGGAAATAGATTCAGGAGTAGAAAAGCTGTGTCTGAAGGTGTACGATTCTCTGTTTCACAAAATGCTGCCCGACTGTTATCCAAAATGTCATACAAGCTATGGTCCTACCAGCAGCTCATAGGGTTCTTATTTTTCCACATCCCAGCCAATGAAAGATTTCATCAAAATTCGGGATTTTTACAATCTGGTGGGTAAAGATAGTATCTCATGATTTTGTTTAATTTTTGTTATTTTCATTTAAAAAATTATTGAAATATAATTTATGTCCAATATTGTATAAGTGTCCAGTATAGTGATATGGAATTTTAAAGGTTATACTACATTCGTGTGTGTGTGAATGTACGTGTGCGCTCGGTCGTGTCCAACTCTTTGCAACCCCATGGACTGTAGCCCACCAGGCTCCTCTGTCCATGAGATTTCCCAGGCAAGAATACTGGAGCAGATTGTCATTTTCTACTCCAGAGGCTCTTCCTGACCCAGGGATTGAATCTGCATCTCTAGCGTCTCCTGCATTGGCAGGTGGATTCTTTATCACTGCACCACATGGGAAGCCCCACACTATATTCATAGTTATTACAAAATATTGGCTATGTTCCCTGGGTTGTACAATGTACCACTGTAGCACATTTTATAGCTAATAGTTTGTATCGCTTAATGCTTACCCCTATATTTCTCTTCCCCTTTCCTTGTCCCCATTGGTAATCGCTAGTTTCCTCTCTATGCCTGTGAGTTGTCAGGGTTATTTTAATCTACATTTCTCTGTTGCTAGTGAACTGTTAGTTTCTTTTTCATAAATTACATATTACTATCCTCTATTTTCCTATCTGGTGTCCTTTTTCCTCTCTCATTTGTAGGAGTTCCATCCATACATTAGTGCTGTAATCTACCTGATTCTTTTCTAATCACATAAAAAATGGACTAAAAAAAAATGGACTCCAAACAATTTATCTATGTCTAAGTACACTGGCACAGAAAATTACATATTGGTTGCCCTAGTATGACCTGTCAATTTCAGACCTGGAAGAGAAGATGAAAATGTTGCAAGATGGGAGAAGCTCTGAGATGCAAATAACAGTCAGGATGCTTTCATTTGCAAGCAAGAGAAGCTCGAGCACGTGTGTGGTGTGTGTTCTCAGTTGCTCAGTCATGTCTGACTCTTTGAGACCTTATAGACTGTAGCCCACCAGGCTCCTCTGTCCATAGGATTCTCCAGGCAAGCATACTGGAGTGGGTAGACATTTCCTCTTCCAAGAAATCTTCCCAACCCAAGGACTGAACTGGTGTCTCCTGCATCTCCTGCATTTGCAAGAGGATTCTTTACCACTGAGCCACCTAGGAAGCCCAGCTCTAACTAATTTAAGTATAAAGGAGGACAGTATTGGCTTACAAAACTTCAGAGATATCAGGCTTCAGGCAGAATGGACACAGAGGTTTAAAGAGGTTATCTTTTCATCTCTTGCTCTGTCTTTGCCTTGATGTGGGGCAGGGTTCCTCCTGAGAGTAACAGAGACCACCCCTGGGCTCTCCAGGCCAATGGGTGCTCGAGATCTCCATGTCAAAGGCAGTGTTTTGGTGTAACGGAGGGAGGTATCTGTATTCAAGATTACTCAGAGTCTAAATGGCATACACAAAATTAATATTTGACTGTAATGAGTCAAAATTTTACTTTATTAAAGTTGCTAACTTTAATAGGTTATCAAGTCCTTTCTACTAGTCTTTTAGAAAGTGACAAATTTAGAAACTGAATTCTTCCTTATGCTTTAAAAATTAAATTATAGATCTTATCATCTTTTTATAAACCTAACAAATTTTAACAGTCACTTTTAAGGGCATTTTTGCAATCTAATAAAATTCTCTTAAATGTTTAGACTTTATTTTTAAATTTAATATACTCAGTGTTTTTTTTTTTTTCTTTTTTTTCTGAAGTCCTTCAAAGTCTGTTTTACAGACTAACCTTCCCAAGTACTTAGATGTTCTGATAAATCAAATACATTAACACTTTACATGTGGAGAATCACAAATTTTCTTAAATGTTCTCCTACTGTTTACAGCCTTACTCAAGTCTCATTCCTTTCACCTAAAAAAGCTCAAGTCTAAATCAATTACCAAATGCCCTGTTTTATTGGAATAACTGGATTAATCTAAGTATTCAAATTCTCTTGAACATTACCAGTACTTAAAATATCCAGTGTGACAGTTGTTTTTATTTCCATCTTTGATGAAGTTACAAACAACCAGAAGTCTTGGTCAGGACATAAGATCTGGGGTAACATGCCTAGAGAGTATTTTTCACAAACAGGAACAAACAGAGCCCTCTTTCAGGACCATTGAGCCAAGAGGGACTTTGAGTCCATGCTGGTCAAATGGGGTGGCCTCACAGCCCTTCCCAAATTACTGTACACATTATTTTCTGAAATTAAAGTTGAGACTAGGAATTCCTTGACCAGAAGCTTTCAATGTTGTATTGGGTCAACTATTAACTTTGATTCTATTCTAAATTTTTTTCATATTCTTCCTATCTATACCAAAAAACCAAAACCTCTTAATACTCTTGTAATATTGTTTTTGTTAGTTGCTAAGTCATATATGACCCTTTTGTGACCCCGTGGACTGTAACCCACCAGGCTCTTCCATCCATGGGATTTCCCAGGCAAGAATACTCAAGTAGTTTGCCATTTCCTACTCCAGGGGATCTTCCTGACACAGGGATTGAACCTGAGTCTCTTGCATCTCCTACATAGACAGGAGGTTTCTTTACCACTGAATCACCAGGGAAGCCCAATTTTATGACCACATCTGAGTTTATTCTGTAGCCCTCTGAAGAACTGGTCAGGCTGTGCTGTCCAAATTCATATTAATGACACGTCACAGCAGAAAAGTCCTCTTTCCAAGAGTAAACTGCAGTTTCAGATGAGAAAATCCACTTGGTACTGTTTGTATCGTGAGTTCATTTTTGGAATAATTTTGTATCCTGAACTATGAAATATTTGGAATGACCTATCTTGAGAAAGACGTTTTCTCTTCTTCATGGTGACATTAAGAAAAAACATGTATAAAATGTTATTTATAAAAATTTATTAAAAGCACATTTAATTGTATTTTTATTTATAAAAACATTTAAAATAATATATTTATAATTAACACCTGCATATTAAATTATATATCTTATAGGTATTATCTGATGCATAAAATCATGATATAAAAAGACATGTATTCCTCTTTTAAAGGACATGTGTTGAATCTTATCAAATGTCTTTTGGAAATAATGAAGATGATCCAATTACTTTGGAAATAATGAAGTGTGTGTATATATATATATATATATATACTCTTCATATAATTTTTCCATAATTTATTAATGCAATAATTATAAAATGGTAAATTAGATTAGATTTCCTAATGTTGGAACTTCCATCACTAATATGAATCCACCTGGCATCATGTATTATTGCTTTAAAGTGCTGATAGGATCTTCTGGCTAATAGTTTGTTTTATTTCATTGATATTTATCATTGGAATTCCCTCGTAATTTTCTTTTTCATCGATTTTCTTGGTAAGTTTTCAATTTCATATGTAACTCCAATTTTTTTAAAAAATGGGAAGACTCCTCCTTACTCTATGCTCTGGAACAATTTAAATAAGATGAAAACAATCTGTTCCTTAAAATGCTGATAGAATTACAGTTGTCACATGGAAGTTGGTTTCAGGATCAACATCAAATACCAAAACCTAGTTGACTCTCCCTGTCCACACTTCAGTTCAGTTCAGTTCAGTCGCTCAGTCGTGTCTGACTCTCCGCGACCCCATGAATCACAGCACGCCAGGACTCCCTGTCCATCACCAACTCCCGGAGTACACTCAAACTCATGTCCACAGAGTCGGTGATGCCATCCAGCCATCTCATTCTCTGTCGTCCCCGTCTCCTCCCGCCCCCAACCTTTCCCAGCATCAGACTCTTTCCCAGTGAGTCAACTCGTCGCATGAGGTGGCCAAAGTATTGCAGTTTCAGCTTTAGCATCAGTCCTTCCAATGAACACCCAGGATTGATCTCCTTACACATCCCTAAATTCAATCAGCCTCAGATTATGCAGTACTGCTGTATTTACTGAAAAATATTCTAAGTGGACCCACACAGTTCAAACCTGTGCTGTTCAAGGGTCGACTGGATTGCTGTTTCATTCTCTCTCTTTTCTTCTATGGGAATTTGCTTAGAAGTCTTATCTTTTCTTTAGTATCTGTTAATAATGGATATTTTCTGAGGCAATCATTAATTCATACAAATCTACAAATTGCTTAGATTTGAGCAAATTGTTCTTTAATTTTTGAATGCTTTTGAATTAGATTATTTCTCTATCCTCATTCTTATTTTATTTACATGCACTTTTTACCCTTTTTCTTGATTAGATTAGATTAGATTAGGGCTCCTTAGCCTTGGCACTACTGACATGTTTGGCCCAGTGATTCTTTGTTGGTGTGGGGGGCTGTCCCAATAGTGTAGTCTGTTTAGCAGCATCCTTGAACTTGACTCACTGAACCCAGCAGTGACAACCAAAATGTCTGTTGGGGTTTGGATAGTGCTCAGTCATGTCCGACTCTTTCCAACCCCATGGACCCACCAGGCTCTTCTGTCCGTGGAATTTTCCAGGCACGAATACTGGAGTAGGGTGCCATTTCCTACTTCAGGGAATCTTCCCGACCCAGCAGTTGAAACTGCGTCTCTTGTGTCTCCTGCATTGGCAGGCAGGTTCTTTACCACTGAACCACCTGGGCTTCCTGTTGGGGTCAGGGTGGGGCAAAATTGCCCATGATGAGAACTACTAGATTAGATAAAGGTTTATCTGGATTTTCTTAATATTCATTTTGCTTCTAAAGAACAAGCTATTGGTTTATTCTTCTAGTTGTATCATGTTTCAGTCTCAGTGATTTCTGCTTTTTCTTTCTTATTTCTTTTGGACTTTTTTTAGATTCACTTTATTTATGTTTGTCTAAATAACTGAGTTGGAGTCTTATTTATTTATTACTGTTCTTACCTGTTTCACTCTATGTTGTCAACTGGGTTTCAAGTGGGCTTCTGTATCTCTCAGCCCAGCCTGTGCTCAGAGATCTTTTTGTATCACACTTGAGGCTTTCCCATGGATATTTCATCACTTTGGAGAAGTTTGTGCTTTGTTAGTTCTTCCCAAAGTTCCCAACTCTCTCCATTATTTGGGTTTTTAGTGTTTTCTATTTTCCTCAAAAAATGAGTTGTCATTTCTATCTTTTCTGTGTGTGCATTTGATTCTTTTCAGAGTGGAAACAATGGTAGAAACACTTTTCAATATCATATAATCTCAAATCTGATATGCTAATTGCATTGGGTCTGATTTGAGCGAACTGTATTGTTGACAGCTAGCCATCAAAAAGTATGTGCAGTTTTTAGCAACAGCTCAATATCTCTTGCTTATGTCAACCTTCAGAACCATCATCCAAATTTTTATTTTTGACAAACCAAATTGTGTTACCACTGTATTGCTATAAACAGCAAAAAGACAAACCCTGATTGCAATGCATCGATGATTTTAAAAAAATGTTTTTCTTGTCACAGAGGCATTTAATAGATGATGACTTCTATAAATGTGGTGGCCCAGTACATCTAATGATTGGAAGTGCCAATGCTGCCAGCAAAATACAGATGTCGAGGCAAGTAACCTGGATAAAACAATGCTGAGACATGGGAGCTCTCTGGTTTCTTGTGGAACATAGATTTTATGGACAAAGCCTGCCAACTGCATACATTTATGAGCTTTCTGTACTCTCTTGCTCTAGATGAAATATACTCTTCATGTCCTTAAGCCATAATCTCATGTTCAAACTTTAAACTTAAAAAGATATATACCCTTCTGGTCTCAAAATGCTCTCTCAGTAGTCTAAGAGGACTTGAAATTAATGAAATTTAAACTCTTAAAATAACCACCACTCAGAGGCAGTAGTGACCGTTTTATTAAAAACAGTTTGTCATTGTTAAGTGTAATGTCAAGTTTCAGTTTACAGCGGTACCACCAAGGCAGAATAAAAGACCTGGTTGGTCTTCAACATCTTATTCTTCCCACCTCGTATTATTGCATATTGTGCAATGGAAAAGTGTGGTTTTAAGAAAACTTATTTATAATTATTATCATTATTTGAAACTAACCAAACAAAATGAAGTATAAAGTGGTCCTAAAAGTATAAAAAAAGTGTTGAAAATTGGGTGCACAATCTTTCCTCTCATTTTAAAAGGAGCATGCATTGCTTTTAACAACCCCAAGAATGCTATTCATGTCAGCAAAATGATATCTTTATTATAAGAGTTGTAATTCTTGGTACCCTTTAACAGTAAAAAGGGTATTAATAACTTTATGTTAACAGCAGAGATCTCTTTCTAACTTCAAAAATAGTGTGATTTTAGAATTCTAAGTCATTGACTTTTTATGATGTGGTGACAGTCCGGTAATTTCACAGGCTCTATCTACCTTTCTTTATGAGAAACTGTGATTTGTGTGTGGGTGTTGTTGGAATATTGATATTCATGAAGTTTCATGATTAGGTCTTCTGTATGGTCCTGAAACACTTGATAAGGGGAGGTGCTAATTGTATTGATCAAATTCATAGCTTGTATTGAGGAAGTCAGGAACAATCATCGACTCAATTCAATTAACCTGCAATACATCAAGGAGATTGAATCAATTGTTTTGGGGTGGAGTTGCTCTTTGCTGGGATAAAACTTATATGCTTTCACTGTTTATAGCACTCTTTCCTTCCCTGTTTGCTACAGAAAATACTTTGTCAGGTCCCTTCCTCCCTAATGCCCACCCCGCCTACTAGTCACTGAAGAGGAGATCATCCTGTTCACTGGGAAGAGGTTAGATTGGGCCACATAAGTAAAAATTGGAGGGGGGGGGGATAAGGTCCTTGAATTGGGGCTAAGAAGGGAGAATGAGGGTTTGTCTTGAGAGTTTCCTCAACAGGATGAGGAAGAGCAGAAAGGAAAAAAGGTGACTCATGATTTTAAACTCACTAATATGCTTTGAGGTTTATGTACTAAGAAGAGATTTCTATTTTAATTGCTATGAGTTGTTGAATTGGCTTCTCTAACTGTGACTTTGCAGAATGACCCCTCTCCTTTGCAGAGGAGCACTTAGATAGGCTGGGAGCTGGAACCCTTTGTGCAGTGCTTCAGTGCTAGCAATAAAATACAAAGAAACTATTAGAAACTAAAAATAACTGTGCATGTGCAGTTGGGGCAAATTCTGGACAATAAGATACAAAAAGACCAAAAAACCCAACTGCTACTTCTGAAGATCTGGTGCAAAAGCAGGGTGTCATGAGCAAAAGCAGGGTCCTGCCCATGCCCCCTGTACTCAACACCACCAAAGGGGTGGGCAACCCTCCCCAAGCCACCCTTCTGGCCTGACCACTGAACACACCCTACACTCATCCCTGGAATCAAGATTGCCGGGAGAAATATCAATAACCTCTCTTACTTGTTTTCACTCCCTCTTGTGACTATAACAGTCCCAATAAAGCCTTGCCTGAATTTCTTGTCTGGCCTCTAGTCAATTTCTATTGATGAGGGAAAGCCAAGAACCCTAGTTGGTATCAGTGTGACACCCCTCCTCATCATGTATTCAGGATATTGCCCTATCATGAATGAAATTGGAAGGCTGATAGTGATCAGGAAGTCACTATTTATTTTTGCAATAATAATTTTTTAAACAATTTTTAAAGAAGAAAACTGTTTAACATGCATTACTATACCCTAGATTGCTATTTGTCCTACTGTAATGGTAAATGTTTTTCTGGAACTCTGTTGCTTTTTCGATGATCCAGCAGATGTTGGCAATTTGATCTCTGGTTCCTCTGCCTTTTCTAAAACCAGCTTGAACATCTGGAAGTTCACAGCTGAAGCCTGGCTTGGAGAATTTTGAGCATGACTTTACTAGCGTGTGAGATGAGTGCAATTGTGCAGTAGTTTGAGCATTCTTTGGCATTGCCTTTCTTTGGGATTGGAATGAAAACTGACCTTTTCCAGTCCAGTGGCCGCTGCTGAGTTTTCCAAATTTGCTGACATATTGAGTGCAGCACTTTCACAACATCATCTTTCAGGATTTGAAATAGCTCAACTGGAATTCCATCACCTCCACTAGCTTTGTTTGTAGTGATGCTTTCTAAAGACGCTTACTGCTTGGAAGGAAAGTTATGACCAACCTAGACAGCATATTAAAAAGCAGAGACATTACTTTGCCAACAAAGGTCTGTCTAGTCAAGGCTATGGTTTTTCCAGTGGTCGTGTATGGATGTGAGAGTTGGACTGTGAAGAAAGCTGAGTGCCGAAGAATTGATGCTTTTGAACTATGGTGTTGGAGAAGACTCTTGAGAGTCCCTTGGACTGCAAGGAGGTCCAACCAGTCCATCCTAAAGGAGATCAGTCCTGGGTGTTCATTGGAAGGACTGATGCTGAGGCTGAAACTCAAATACTTTGGCCACCTCATGAGAACAGTTGACTCATTAGAAAAGACCCTGATGTTGGGGGGGATTGAGGGTAGGAGGAGAAGGAGATGACAGAGAATGAGATGGCTGGATGGCATCACCGACATGATGGACATGAGTTTGCATGAACTCCAGGAGTTGGTGATGGACAGGGAGGCCTGGCATCCTGCGATTCATGGGGTCGGAAAGAGTCAGACACGACTGAATGACTGAACTGAACTGGACTGAATGGTAAATGATTATATAATATAGGAATTCTTACTGTATTAACTCATAACATTTGTGAATCACATAATATGGTCCCTTTATTTTAGTGGTATTTTTCATGTTTCTTTTCCTGATTTTTAAAACTGGTGTCTTGGCTGGAGAAAGATTAAAGAAGATTATAAAAAAAAAAGGAGAAAATGTTATTAATGATCTGACTGAGACTGTTGTAATTTATAATAAGAAATATATATTTGATCTTCATCCCCATTTCTGGCACAAAACTCCTACAACTCTTGGAATCTGCTAAATGACAAAGGTGTCTTTTGTTACACTGATAAAGTGACTTATGGATGTAACTAAGGGTTGTGGCTTGTTTCCTGAAAAACAAACCATGTGATTAGAGGGTTGGAATTTTCAATCCCACATTTCAGGCCTGACCTCCTGGAAAGGGAAGGGGCTGGAGGCTAGATCAGTCATCAATGGCCAATGATTTAATCAATCATGACTATGTAATGAAGCCTCCATAAAACCCCAAAAGGACACTGTTTGGAGAGCTTCTGGGTTGGTGAGCACACAAAATTTGGTGTGAATGGGGCACCTAGAGAGGCCATGGAAGCTCCATGCCCCTACTGCATACCTTGCTCTATGCATCTCTTCTATCTGTCTGTTCCTGAGTCATATCTTTTTATAGTAAATTGGTAATCTAGCAAATAAAATGTCAGCCAATCAGACAGAAGTACAGGTGACAACCCGAACTTGCAACTGGCATCTGAAGTAAAGGGCAGTCTTGTGGGCCTGAGCCATATATATTAATATATATAAAAACCTCAGTTTGAATAGAGTTGAGAAACTAGAAGGGGGAGTTCTTATGCTTGGCAAGAACTCAGCGAATGTATTTCCTGTTTGAAAAGGAAAAAAAAAAAAAACAACAACATAACCAAATCAAACCCCCAAAGGCTAGGATCATATTAAAAAGTCACAGATGCCAACCTGAAAGAGCTGCCAATGAACAAACTAAGACATTTTCAACAACCAAATAAGTAATAATTGTCTTTAATTTTAACCCAAAGAAGAAAATACATATTCACGAGTCCATCCTGGTGTAAATAAATGACTGAATAAATAAATTAATGGAGGAGAAAGGCTGACACTTCCTTACAGAAGAATTCCAATTAATAAATGGAGGAGTTCAGTTCAGTTCAGTTGCTCAGTCGTGTCCGACTATTTGTGACCCCATAGACTGCAGCACGCCAGCCTCCCTGTCCATCACCAACTCCCGGAGCTTACTGAAACCCAAATCCATTGAGTTGGTGATGCCATCCAATAGTCTCATCCTGTCGTCCCCTTCTCTTCTGCCTTCAATCTTTCCCAGCATGAGGATCTTTTCCAGTGAGTCAGCTCTTCCCATCATGTGGCCAAAGTATTGGAGTTTCAGCACCAGCATCAGTCCTTCCAAGGAATATTCAGGACTGATTTCCTTTAGGATGGACTGGTTGGATGTCCCTGCAGTCCAAGGGACTCTCAAGAGTCTTCTCCAACACCACAGTCCAAAAGCATCAATTCTTAGGTGCTCAGCTTTCTTTATAGTCCAACTCTCACATCCATACATGACTACTGAAAAAACATTATAGCCTTGACTATACGGACCTTTGTTGACAAAGAAATGTCTCTGATTTTTAATATGCTGTCTAGGTTGGTCATAACTTTTCTTCCAAGGAGTGAGCATCTTTTAATTTCATGGCTGCAGTCATCATCAGCAGTGATTTTGGAGCCCCCCAAAATAAAGTCTGTCACTGTTTTCATTATTTCCCCATCTATTTGCCATGAAGTGATGGGACCAGATGCCATGATCTTACTTTTCTGAATGTTGAGCTTTAAGCCAACTTTTTCACTCTCCTTTTTCACTTTCATCAAGAGGCTCTTTAGTTCTTCTTCGATTTCTGCCATAAGGGTGGTGGTATCTGCATATCCGAGGTTATTGATATTTCTCCCAGCAACCTTGGTTCCAGCTTGTGCTTCCTCCAGCCCAGCGTTTCTCATGATGTACTCTGCATATAAGTTAAATAAGCAGGGTGACAATATACAGCCTTGACGTACTCCTTTCCCGATCTGGAACCAGTCTGTTGTTCTACGTCCAGTTCTAACTGTTGCTTCCTGACCTGCATACAGATTTCTCAGAAGGTAGGTCAGGTGGTCTGATAGAAAGGGAAATAGAAAAATCACCATTCAGTTCAGTTCAGTTCAGTTGCTCAGTCGTGTCCGACTCTTTGTGACCCCATGAATCACAGCACGCCAGGCCTCCCTGTCCATCACCAACTCCCGGAGTTCACTCAAACTCATGTCCACAGAGTCGGTGATGCCATCCAGCCATCTCATTCTCTGTCGTCCCCTTCTCCTCCCACCCCCAATCCCTCCCAGCATCAGATTCTTTTCCAGTGAGTCAACTCTTCACATGAGGTGACCAAAGTATTGGAGTTTCAGCTTTAGCATCAGTCCTTCCAATGAACACCCAGGATCGATCTCCTTCAGAATGGACTGGTTGGCTCTCCTCGCAGTCTGTTAGAGCATTGCAGTTATCATTGCTGCAGGTGAAATCCACCGATAAATGCTAAAATTCATGGGGAAAGTTTAAGAAGAAATAAGATATTTGCCTCGAAGTATCTCCCTTCAAATATTGATTAATTACCATGGTAACTGTGAAAAGAAGAGAAGTGAAAAACAAAGGAGAAAAGGAAAGATATAAGCATCTGAATGCACAGTTCCAAAGAATAGCAAGGAGAGATAAGAAAGCCTTCCTCAGAGATCAATGCAAAGAAATAGAGGAAAACAACAGAATGGGAAAGACAAGAGATCTCTTCAAGAAAATTAGAGATTCCAAGGGAACATTTCATGCAACGATGGGCTCAATAAAGGACAGAAATGGTATGGACCTAACAGAAGCAGAAGATATTAAGAAGAGGTGGCAAGAATACACAAAAGAACTGTACAAAAAAGATCTTCATGACCAAGATAATCACAATGGAGTGATCACTCACCTAGAGCCAGACATCTTGGAATGTGAAGTCAAGTGGGCGTTAGAAAGCATCACTACGAACAAAGCTAGTGGAGGTGATGGAATTCCAGTTGAGCTATTTCAAATCTTGAAAGATGATGCTGTGAAAGTGCTGCACTCAATATGCCAGTAAATTTGGAAAACTCAAGAGTGGCCACAGGACTGGAAAATGTCAGTTTTCATTTCAATCCCAAAGAAAGGCAATGCCAAAGAATGCTCAAACTACCTCACAATTGTACTCATCTCACACGCTAGTAAAGTCATGCTCAAAATTCTCCAAGCCAGGCTTTAGCAATACGTGAACTGTGAACTTCCAGATGTTCAAGCTGGTTTTAGAAAAGGTAGAGGAACCACAGATCAAATTGTCAACATCTGCTGGATCAAGGAAAAAGCAAGAGAGTTCCAGAAAAGCATCTATTTATGCTTTATTGACTATGCCAAAGCCTTTGACTGTGTGGATCAGAACAAACTGTGGAAAATTCTGAAAGAGATGGGAATACCAGACCACCTGACCTGCCTCTTGAGAAACCTATATGCAGGTCAGGAAACACCAGTTAGAATTGGACATGGAACAACAGACTGGTTCCAAATAGGAAAAGGAGTACATCAAGGCTGTATATTGTCACCCTGCTTATTTAAACTTACATGCAGAGTACATCATGAGGAACACTGGGCTGGAAGAAGCACAAGCTGGAATCAAGATTGCCGGCAGAAATATCAGTAACCTCAGACATACAGATGACACCACCCTTACAGCAGAAAGTGAAGAGAAACTAAAGAGCCTCTTGATGAAAATGAAAGAGGAGAGTGAAAAAGTTGGCTTAAAGCTCAACATTCAGAAAACTAAAATCATGGCATCTGGTCCCATCACTTCATGGGAAATAGCTTGGAGAAACAGTGGAAACAGTGTCAGACTTTATTTTTTTGGGCTCCAAAATACTGCAGATGCTGATTGCAGCCATGAAATTAAAAGACGCTTACTCCTTGGAAGGAAAGTTATGAGCAACCTAGATAGCATATTAAAAAGCAGAGACATTACTTTGCCAACAAAGGTCCGTCTAGTCAAGGCTATGTTTTTTTCAGTGGTCATGTATGGATGTGAGAGTTGGACTGTGAAGAAAGCTGAGCGCCGAAGAATTGATGTTTTTGAACTGTGGTGTTGGAGAAGACTCTTGAGAGTCCCTTGGACTACAAGGAGATCCAACCAGCCCATCCTAAAGGAGATCAGTCCTGGGTGTTCATTGGAAGGTCTGATGCTAAAGCTGAAACTCCAATACTTGGCCACCTCATGCGAAGAGTTGACTCACTGGAAAAGACTCTGATGCTGGGAGGGACTGGGGGCAGGAGGAGAAGGGGATGACAGAGAATGAGATGGCTGGATTGTATCACCGACTTGATGGAGGTGAGTTTGAGTGAACTCCATGAGTTGGTGATGGACAGGGAGGCCTGGCGTGCTGTGATTCATGGGGTCACAAAGAGTTAGACACGACTGAGCTACTGAACTGAACTGAACTGATTAATATAAATTCTTTGACAGGCCTTCTTCCAGGAGGGTGAGCTCTTCTCCTGTCCCCTTGAGTGTGAGGTGGGTTCTGTGAGTCACATCTATTTCAAGGGTATAGAAAGGGAAATTCAGTGACTCTGTACGGACAAGCAATGAAAGTTAGCATCACCAGAAATAAGACATATTGATCTCACCAATGCCCTGATATGATAGGATGAGAAGGGCTCCTTGTCTTTCTGGTAAACTTCCCCAAATCTACCTCCTCATCTAATCACAAGAAATTATCAGAAAATTCAAATAGCCTAAGAAATGCCCCACCAGTGTTCTTCAAAAGTGTCAAGGTCATGCAGGACAACAGAAGATTGAAGAACTCTCACAGATTAGAGAAGACTAAGGAGACGATGACTAAATGTGATGGCCTAGACTGGATTCTGGAACAGAAAAAAGGCATCCATATAGAGCCTGTAGCTTAGCTAACAGTATTACATCAATATTAGTTTCTTAGTTTTGTCAACTGTACTACGGTTATATAAGACATTAAAATTGGGGGAGATGGGATGAAATGTATATAAATGGAAACACTGTACTATCTTTGTGATTCTTCTATTAAGTTTAAAATTATTTCAAAATAAAAGTTAAGAAAAAAAGAACTCAGTGAATGAAAGAGTTATAAATCAGCCAATAAAAAGTCATGGACTCGTTTTTAAAGAAGTTTTTATTGGAGAGTAATTCCCTGGTGGCTCAGAGGTTAAAGCGTCTGCCTCCAATGCGGGAGACCCGGGTTCGATCCCTGAGTCGGGAAGATTCCCTGGAGAAGGAAACGGTAACCCACTCCAATATTCTTGCCTGGAGAATCCCATGGGCGGAGAAGCCTGGTAGGCTACAGTCAATGGGGTCGCAAAGAGTCGGACACGACTGAGTGACGGAACGGAACGGAATTGCTTTACAGTGTTGCGTTAATTTCTATTGTACAACAAAGTGAAGCAGCTATATGTGTACATATATCCCCTTCATCTAAGTCACCAGACAGCACCAAGCTGAGTTCCCTGTGCTGTGCAGCAGCTTCCCACTAGCTATCTATTTTACACACAGTAGTATATTATACGTCAATCCTAATCTCCCAGTTCATCCATGGGATCTTTGTTTACTATTGTCCTCCCAACTTACTTTTCTCAGTGTAAAATAATTCTCTTGTTTTTTGCTAAGGACTTTCATGTGGCTCACCGTGCTTGCAGACTCCAAACTGTAACTCTTTGCTGATCCCCCAAAAGCCTATTTTTTTTACTGGCAGTCTATTTGCTGTAGGTCAACATTATATAGTTTTTTTTCCTCCACACAGGGTCAAACTGTGTTTTAAGTTTTATATACTATTTTTCCTTTAATGATGTTGTTATTGTTGGAAAAGTAGCCTCAATTCTATGAGCTATAGTTGACTTTTCTTTTCTAAGAGAAGGGGAGAATGGCTCTTTGGGTCCACCTAGTGCTCCCTGTTGGACTTCCCAGGTGGCACTAGTGGTGAAGAATCTGCCTGCCAATGCAGGAGACGCAAGAAATGTTGGTTTGATCCCTAGGTTGGGAAGATGCCCTGGAGTAGAAAGTGACAACTCACTCCAGTATTCTTGCTTGGAAAATTCCATGGGTAGAGGATCCTGATGGGCTACAGTCCATGGTGTATTGGGCTGTATTCTTTGCCATGGGGCGGCAAAGAATATGACACGACTGAGGGACTAAGCACAAGCACAAGCCAGCACTCCCTGTTACAGACCCTAGGAGTGAAATAACTGAACCTAAAGCTCTTTTAGTTTCTGAAGAACCCTTGATATAAGTGGCCAATATGTTCCCCAGAAATGTTTTTCTACTTTATTCTCTCCAATAAAGCGCAAATGTGTTTGCTTCATCTAGCTCTTGCCAACATTTAATATTACTATTGAAATGAAATATTTGACAGTTTGATAGGAAAGGTGGTCCAGTGGTTAAGACTTCATGCTTTCACTGCAGAGGGGCTCAGGTTCAATTCCTGGTCAGGGAACTAAGATCCCACATATGTCACACAGTGTGGGGAAAAAAAAATCACTGTATTTGTATTTTTATGACTATTGGTAGGGCTAAATTTTTTTCATACATTCATTGATCATCTGTATTTCTTCTTTGTGAATTGTTTCTTTATGTCTTTAGCACACTTTTTTGATACCTTCATTCAGATACTGCAAATGGAGGGTGAACTTATTTCTTCTGATGTTGAGGATTAAAAGCAACCTTAATGCAAACAACAGACTTCCTTTAGGCTCATAGAAAACTCTCCTGAAAAACAGCTCGATGGCAATTGTTATTTGACTCCTTTATAATTTAGGAAATTCAAGCTCATATTGGCTTTATCTGGATGATGCAGGCAAACCAGAAAGACTAGAAAATACCCTCCACACAATTAACCATGGATTTTCTAAATTCTTAGTAAACAGTGAAGCAATGCCAGCTTATCTCTTTCAATTAAGAGCTACCCTTGGAGTCAGGCTGATAAGTCAACTGCCCTGGTACTGTGTGCAGAGTGCATGAGGAAAGACCATTTGTGATGGGAGAGAATCTGGGATTCACATCCAGTGCCCATGATGGGAAGACACACTCAAAATGAGACTTGAGAAATGACAGCTCTTCCTGCTTTCTGCTGCCTGCATTGATGTGTCACTATTAACAAAAAGGTCTTTTTATTCACTTTTTCAAAAATGTTTAAAGTGAAAACATGGAGAAAAGTCTCAATATGCTCTAAAATTTTTATTTTGGCCTCATAGTCAGGCATATATTACGTGATAGGGTCTGCGTGGGGACTCATTGTTAAAATGGTTCATCGTGTTGACCTTCCAAAGAAAAGATAAAGTCACAGTGACCCATGAAACTGACCACATTGCTCAAGCAACTCCTGTTTTCGCTGCTGGCATTTACTTTCCCAAGACTTACGTATGTGACCACTGTACCCTCCAGCTCTCTCAAGACTCCCTTACCACCAGACTCCAGTTACAGGCTAAAGATAAACTAACCACCCCACTTCAGGGGACTCAGTTTCCCATCCACGGGGTATAAGAGGGATCCAGCAGAAGGGTGGGCTGCTGGTTCTTCTCAAGGGCCACTCTTTCTTTTGTTCCCCTTTAATAAATTTCCTTTTCTTTGCCTGACTGCCTGGCTCATTCTCTTTTTCTCCACACTGGCCTTACCTTAAGTAGCCTGCCTTCTCTAACTGTGGTCATAAGCAAAGTGCGTTTATGCTTAAACACTAGAGACTTAACGACTTCCACTACGGTTACCGAGTCCAAGCTCATCCTACTTGGACTTCGAGAGACAGGCTGATAAATTTAGAGACGAGTTGTTGGGGCATGGAATAGCAGCAACTTCATTTGGAAAGCCAGCAAATGGAGAAGACGGTAGACTGGTGTCCCAAAGAACTGTTTTGCCTGAGTTAGAATTCAGGCTTCTTTTATACTAAAAGGGGAGGGAGTAAAGTCAAACATTTTTTGGCCCTGGTTAGTCTCCAGAATGAGTGAGTGCTCGGTTGCGTATGACTCTTTGGAACACCCCATCCCCTCCCCTGACCCCCATCCCCCACAAGAATACTGGAAGTGGGGTTGCCATTTCCTTCTCCAAGGGATCATCTGGACCCAGGGATTAGACCTGTGCCTCCTGGGTCTTCTGAATTGCAGGCAGATTCTTCACCACTGAGCCATAATTTCTTCCTTCCTACAGTCATTCACAGGTGGGCTTGGTCAGGATATTTCCTGTGAGCTAAACAAAGTTATTTTCGTTTAATGCTTCCATTACCTGGGAAGCGGGGTTCCCAGAGATGGGCCAATATGTGTAACTTAAGCTTATAGTGATTAACTTTTAATAGAATACAAAGGTTCTTTAGTGATTAACTTTTAATAGAATACAAAGGTTCTTCCCTAAATGCTACCTCAGCAGCAGGCAAGCAAGCCTTGGCTGATCTTGTCAACTTTCAAACCATCATGGCAGAGAAAATAGGGTTCATCAACAATATATGGGTCATATTTGGTGGTTCTTACTCAGGATCGCTTGTAGTGTGATTGGGAATAAAATACCCAAATCTGTTACTGCAAGAGTGTACTAACAGAAGCAAAAGTTTACTATGGTGGTAGTAAACATTTAATATAGAAGGATATTTCTGTAAGTGGGTTAACCACTTGATAAGTCAGTTGATTACCCACAGGGTCATCCACTTTGAGTTGTGTCTGCCCCCAACTGTATCATGTGATACAGCTCTCTGAGAGATATCCAAATCACACACAGTTGATAGTTATTTGCCCATTTCTAAAGATAACTGACTGGTTTGGCTTTAAAATAGGTTATTTCAACTGTGACTTGAATAATGAATTAAATCATACTCTAGAATATCCAAAGAAATGAAAGACAAGCTCATACTTTTGATAGGTGTAGCTTTCTAATTTCAGAGCTCTTTTAATTTTTTCCTTTCTATAACCTGCAATAATTAACTATTTTTTGTTAAATTGTATATAATTACTGTCTTGGAAATGGGGCTGTATGTGACTACATACCCATCATTCATATTAAACTTTGGAAAGGCATAAAACTTCTAACCAGATAGATAATTCTGGAATAAGTATCTCTGATTACACTTTAGGCAGAATTTGTTATAATATTCAAGTGTTTCAGTGGTGAGCAAGTATTAAATAGCACACTATCTCCAGTTTCTATAGTTGAACTATATGCATATTCTCTTCTAAGCCTATAAAGCCCCCAAACTGAATCTTTATTCTTTTGCCCCTTTTAGACAGCCGAGCTGGGTCTTGGTTGATTAATAGATCAAGACTTGCAGAATATGGCTGTTGTTCCCTGCTCTAATATTGACTTCTTGTTCCATCCTGACAAAATCATTTAATTTTTAAATTTCTAGACCTCTATATTAAAAAGGAGGTCACAGAGATCTTAAAAGAATTACATTGTTCTGGTATTCTGGTTTCTGAATTACCAAAATTAAATCATATTAAATGACCTTGTATAATTTCCCCCTATATCCTAGAATACCTTGAAGTCATTCAAAACTCTCTGGCTGCATAGAACAGCAAATGCCCAGAAACAGTGAGGCAAGTTTCCAATGTCATGGTGGAGGTGCTGAAAAGCCCAGAAAATGATGTTAAGCTGATAAAAGATTTCAGGAAAGTGAAGGCTTGTGTGTGAGCATGAAGGAGAGTCTTCTGACATGTCAGTCTGAAAATGTGAGACGAATTTGAATTTTCCACCATTACTAACACTTCCTTAATTTAAGGCCTATTGCTTCAAGGTAACTTACTGAGATTTTAGCACTCCCACATAATTCTGATAGTTTATCACCATCATGTAAAGTCCCAGCCTCAAATGACACTTTTCAGTTGGGTGGGATAGGGGATAGAGAGAGAGATGTTGGATTCCACAGCAGGAATCTCAAGTGGGGCGGTGAGGGCAGGTAAAGCCCTGGAGTACTTGAATGTCCCCCAGAGAAGGGGCCAGTGCCAAGCAGGGACCAGATACCCTGAACACCAGCCTGCACGGTATTCCTCTTAACTACTGGACAGAAGACTTTAGGCTATTGAAGCCAGGATGTGGTTCTAGGAGATCCTCAGGAGCCGACAACAGGTGTCTTTTAACCTTGAGATAGTTTTTCCTTTTGAATGTGCAAGTCTTATGTATGATTTACTGCTTTAAGTTGGGCTTTAAAAGGGAGAAAGAGAGTGCGAAATGAAAATATCTTCTGCCGTATCAGTAAAGAGGAAATGTCACAGCCATCACTGATTTCTGGCCTCCAAATGTGAATCAGTTCAGTTCAGTCGCTCAGTTGTGTCCGACTCGTGAACCGCAGCACGCCAGGCCTCCCTGTCCATCACCAACTGCCGGAGTCTACCCAAACTCATGTCCATTGAGTCGGTGATGCCATCCAACCACCTCATCCTCTGTCGTCCCCTTCTCCTCCTGCCCCCAATCTTTCCCAGCATCAGGGTCTTTTCAAATGAGTCAGCTCTTCCCATCAGGTGGCCAAAGTCTTGGAGTTTCACCTTCAACATTAGTCCTTCCAATGAACACTCAGGACTAATCTTTAGGATGGACCGGTTGGATCTTCTTGCAGTCCAAGGGATTCTCAAGAGTCTTCTCCAACACCACAGTTCAAAAGCATCAATTCTTTGGCACTCAGCTTTCTTCATAATCCAACTCTCACATTCATACATGACCACTGGAAAAACCATAGACTTGACTAGATGGACCTTTGTTGACAAAGTAATGTCTCTGCTTTTTAATATGCTGTCTAGGGCTCCAAAATCACTGCAGATGGTGATTGCAACCATGAAATTAAAAGATGCTTACTCCTTGAAAGGAAAGTTATGACCAACCTAGACAACATATTAAAAAGCAGAGACAGTACTTTGCCAACAAAAGTCCATCTAGTCAAGGCTATGGTTTTTTCAGTAGTCATGTATGGATGTGAGAGTGGGACTATAAAGAAAGCTGAGCACTGAAGAACTGATGCTTTTGAACTGTGGTGTTGGAGAAGACTCTTGAGAGTCCCTTGGACTGCAAGGAGATCCAACCAGTCCATCCTAAAGGAGATCAGTCCTGGGTGTTCATTGGTAGGACTGATTTTGAAGGTGAAACTCCAAGACTTTGGCCACCTGATGAGAAGAGCTGACTCATTGGAAAAGACCCTGATGCTGGGAAAGATTGCGGGCAGGAGGAGAAGGGGACAACAGAGGATGAGATGGTTGGGTGGCATCACCGATTTGATGGACATGGGTTTGGGTGGACTCAGGGAGTTGGTGATGGACAGAGAGGCCTGGCATGCTGTGATTCATGGGGTCACAAAGAGTCGGACACGACTGAGTGACTGAACTGAACTGAACTAGATTGGTCATAACTTTCCTTCCAAGGAGTAAGCGTCTTTTAATTTCATGGCTGCAATCAGCATCTGCAGTGATTTTGGAGCCCCAAAAAATAAAGTCTGACACTGTTTCCACTGTTTCCTCATCTATTTCCCATGAAGTGATAGGACCAGATGCCATGATCTTAGTTTTCTGAATGTTGAGTTTTAGGCCAACTTTTTCACTCTCCTCTTTCACTTTCATCAACAGGCTCTTTAGTTCTTCTTTGCTTTCTGCCATAAGGGTGGTTTCATCTGCATGTCTAAGGTTATTGATATTTCTCCTGGCAATCTTGATTCAAGCTTATGCTTCCTCCAGCCCAGCAATTCTCATGATGTACTCTGCATATGAGTTAAATAAGCAGGGTGACAATATACAGCCTTGACGGACTCCTTTTCCTATTTGGAACCAGTCTGTTGTTCAATGCCCAATTCTAACTGTTGCTTCCTGACCAGCATACAGGTTTCTCAAGAGGCAAGTCAGGTGGTCTGGTATTTTCATCTCTTTCAGAATTTTCCACAGTTTATTGTGATCCACACAGTCAAAGGCTTTGACATAGTCAATAAAGCAGAAATAGATGTTTTTCTGAAACTCTCTTGCTTTTTCAATGATCCAGTGAATGTTGGCAATTTGATCTGAGAGCTTCCAAAACTTAGATCCAGCTGCTGCTGCCACCCCCAACTGTGATGGCTGAGGAGCTGGGGGAGTGCAAGAAGCAAGATGAACAAGGAAACAGGATTTGGTCCCAGAGAGCTGAGGTGCCTATGAAAGAAATGAATTCAGTGAGCTCAGAAGCTTGCATCTTCCCATACATAGAATGCTGAATTCCTTAACTTGATACCTGATCTTTGATGTTCAGATTGCCTGCTCCCTTTGTTGCAAACTTGTATATAGCCTGACTCTCCTGCCTCCTTGCAGCAGTTTTCTCAGAGCTACTGATGCTGTCTGCCAGGCTCAGAGTCCTAAACATTCCCACCAAATAAAATAGCTCTCTACTTTGCAGGTTTCAAAGCTCTGATACTTTGGCCTCCTGATGTGAAGAACCAACTCACTGGAAAAACCCTGATGTTGGGGAAGATTGAAGGCAAGAGGAGAAGTGTACAACAGAGGACAAATTGGTTGGATGGCATCACCAAATCGATGGACATGAATTTGAGCAAATTCTGGGAGATGGTGAAGGACAGGGAAGCCTGGAGCACTGCAGTTCGTGGGGTTGCAAAGAGTTGGGCATGACTGGGGGACTGAACAACAACAACTTTCAGGTTGTGACTATATTTTCTAGTCGACAAAATGCTCCTATCAGAAAATAGGAGCATTCTCTAGAAGAGAGGAACGTGGAAGAAGAAAATAAGATATAATGAAAAGACGAGAAGTCAAGGTTGCCACTATTTCCTTGAAGAAGGATCACATATCTGTTTTGGGAAGGAGCCCTGCAGGGGCACTTGTATACTTTAGAGAGTTGTAGGATCATGGAAATAAGAGGAGGACTTAAGAAGCAGTTTCTTATTTTAAATGCTACAGAAGTGTTGAGGGGCATTTCTGGAACCATCTAAGGACCTACTTTGGAAGATGAGAATTTTGCCAGCTGTGAAGGGACCTGAGACAGACTAGAAAGCTTGTGTTCAGACTTTGTCAAACGTTACTCAAAGTTTTGTCCCTCTCTTGGTTTTCTAAGGATTGCTTTGCATAATAAAATCCACCCATGTGCCAAGAGGAAGAAGAAGAGGGAGAGGGGTCAGGGGAGGCCATTTTCTGAAATATTGCTCTTTAGATGGCAGTTGTTTAGTTGCTGTCATGTCTGACTCTTTCTGACCCCGTGGACTGTAACCTGCCAGGCTCCTCTGTCCATGGGATTCTCCAGGCAAGAATACTGGACTGAGATGCCATTCCCTTCTCCCTTCCTGATCCAGAGATCCAACCCATGTCTCTTTAGTCTCCTTCTTGGCAGGCGGACTCTTTATCACTGTGCCATCTTGGAAGCCCCACCTGACAGTTATCAAGGGTCAAATAGAAGGTATTATGTATTGACAGAAAAGGGGGTTGCTATCCTATTTGGGGTAACTGAAGTAACTTGGTTGTTGTAATCCCTTGGATCAACAAGTTAGAGGTAGTTAGGACAGGTTAACAGTGACTTAAAGACTCACAGACTATAGGCAAAGAAAGTGTAAAACAGGGAAAACAATGCAAGACAAAACCCAAGGCATTAGAAGATCATTCTCAAAGCACTTCACAGTTGTTCTAACCAGTCTCTCTGGCACCTAACAGGGCAGAATCTTAATGGATAGCCTTTTCCTTTAATCAGATGAAGTGGCTTCTTATTTTTGTTTTTAAAATTTTGTAATGTTTTTAAAGCAGTGTCATGACCAATTAAAGCCCTCTAAGTGAAAGCAGGTTTTAACTTCTGTTGTTATTCAAACCATTGTTTCACATCACTTTTATGGGAGATTTCCATAACATTAGACTTGATATATTGGGGACCAGAGTCCTATGGAGCTTCTTAGAGGCTCATCCTAATCAGATTTAGAGCATATGAACTTCTAGTCCCATCAACTGTGAGTGCATGAATGTGAATCTAGCACTTCTAATGAGAAATTAGCTTAAAGTACACAGCCTGCCTGTGGTGAGTCAGCCACAGAGAAACAACCAGAGTGACCGTTACAGGGGGAATGAAGGCTTTTTGAAGAAGCTACACCAAATCTTTCAGGGTTGTGGTAACCATCTTGCATTCGGAATATTGATCCCTAATGGGATCAATTTAACAGCCCCTTGGCCACTCCTGTCTCTTCTGGCTTAGCAGGTAGCTGATGCCTCGTGGAATGCTAGAAGCTGGTCCTGGCAGGGATCTTAGAGAACATCTTGTTAGGAAAGTGAAGCCCAGAAATGTTTGATTATAAAGTTTCACTATAGCTAATTGGAGTTAAATGTGTATTGAGTCTAAGGGACAGTTTGCTCCACCATGTGTGAGGGACACAATATCAAAGCTATAGCTATATGAGGCTCACCTTGACCAAACTTGCATTTGTGCAGCAAATCCACGGGGAAATCTAGAAACCCATAAAAAAAAAAAAGCAGCTTCTAAAAAGCCCTTCTGCCTTCTAGAAGTACATTATATTCAGGGGATATCTGGAATCGCTAGTGTAAAGGAGATCTGAACCCAGAATCAGATTCAAGAACAGGTCAGGAAATGCAGCAGCATCACATGGTTCAAACTTTGGTACTTACAGCCCAGAAGCCCAGATAGTTATGGCCCATCCTGCTGCTCTGCTCTAGAAGCCCAGATCACAGCTGGATCACTAGGTCTTGGGGATCTGCTGAGCCTGCAGGTTTATGTGTCTCAGTGCCTGGGCAGGGAAGCAGATAGGGCCATAACACTGTGTCACTGGTGTGAGCAGTCACACTGACCAAGGTTCCAGACTGTAGTGGAAGGAGGCTTCCTTGCAAGCCTGGGCTCCTGCAGCCTCCACTGCCTGGACCAGACTGGAGCAAACTGGCTAAGTCTCCCAGGAGATCCCAAGAGTGGACTGTGAACAGCATAACGAGGAATGTGAAGCAGGCTTTGTGAAGAGTATTTATTAATGAGTTAATACCAGAATTTCTGATATCCGATGTGCTGTGAATTAATTCTGTAAACTGAAAATGTGTCATAATTGATAAGTTTAAGCCTCAGATTCTTTCATCCTAGAGCCAGCCAGTGTTTCACTTGGCTTTGGGATGAAAGGAATGGAGAACCACATAGGAGGGGGATGTTCTCTGCGGATACATGTGAAAAGAAACCTAATTTGAAAAGAAATCTGAGACCCAGTGGTTATTATACATGTAACACCACCGAGATTTCTCTGATGAAGGGCTGACACCACCACTGCTTGTCCAGAAAAAAACTGCTTCTGGGAAACAGGCCCATATGAACTGAGATGTTTGAAAAAGTGTCACAGACTTAAGCATAAAATTTGATTTAAACACCCGTGACCTTTAATTCTTTTTTTTTTTTTTGATTTGGTTCATTTTTGTAAAAGCTGTTTTTCCTCAATATTCAGAAGTTTGCTGAAAATGTTTCTGTCATTATTTCCTTTTTGATTCAAAGGTTTTAAGTCTCTCAAATTCTAGAGTCTGAAATCTACAACTTGAAGGTGTCATGGCTTAGAATGCTTTGCTTTTATCTTCCAAAGAAACATTTAGAGATGATCTAAATAGCTGATTTAAATGTACCTAAGAAGCAACTGAAGCAATGTTCTCTTATTAGAAAAAAAATTTTTTTCCACCAAGCTGCTGTGGAAAGAAATTGTGGCTGCAATGATTATCAAACTATCGGACTTTGCCTTTCTGGATGATTTCAGATAAATGACTTTGGTTTTTTTCAAAATAGGTTTTATATTCCCAAAATACTTGAAATATTAATTAGGAGTTTTACTTTAGGGTAGAAGTGTGCTTCTTCTATGTAAATATACTGGAGAAAACAGAGGGATCAAAGGGTTAATTCTTGAGATGTAAAACTCCTCTGAAAAAATTAAAATTTTGTCTTTGGCTCAACATCTCTGTGTTACTTCCAATACCTTTACCCTGACTGCTTATCTAGTGCTCTGAACATATGTGGTCTCTTTATTTACTCTGTGAATTATTTATTTATTTACTCCGTGGATGGGGAGTAAATTGTGTCAGTTTGCTAGGGTTGCTGTAACAGAATAGCACAGAATGGGTACCTTAACAAGAGGGATTTATATTCTCCCAGTTCTAAAGGCTGAAAGTCTTAGATCAAGGTGCAGGCAAGGCAGGCTTCCTCTGAGGGCCATGGTGGCAGGACTGGCTTCAGGCCTTTCTCCTGGGCTTGCAGGTAGCTCCCCTCCGGTGGATTTTTCCTCACAGGGGCATCCGTCTGTGCGTCAGTGTCCTCTGAGTCTCTTCTTTTCTAAGGACACCAGTCAGATTGGATGAGTGTCCTACCCTAAGGGCCTCATTTTCACAGTCACTCTTTAACAAGGTTATCTCCAAATTTGCTAACAATCTGAGGCGCTGCGAGTTGAGACCTCAACATCTGAGTTTTGGGAAAATGCAATTCAGTCCATAACAGATATTATCTCCATTTTATAGAGGAAACTGAGGTCCAGGGAATTCAGTTGCCCAGTGGGTCTTTTTCTTCTTCTTCTTTTTTTTTTGAACATTGCTTTATTTATTTGACTGTGCCCTGTCTGAGCTGGGGCATGTGGGATCTTTGTTGCAACATTGGAACTTAGTTACGGCATGTGCAGTCTAGTTTCCTGATCAGGGACGGAACCCAGGTCCCCTAGATTGAGAGCCAGGAGTCAGCCACTGGACACCAGGGAGAGTGTGGACGTGTTTCTCCCTCAGCTTTGTCTGACTCTATGCTACCTCATAGACTGTAGCCTGCAAGGTTCCTCTGTCCATGGAATCCTCCAGGCAAGAATACTGGAATGGGTTGCCATTCCCTCTTCCAGAGGATCTTCCAGACTCAGCGATCAAACCCAGGTCTCCCGCATTGCAGACGGACTCTTTACCATCTGAGCCATCCGGGAAGTTAGCAGTTAATTCTGTAAAAACGAAGCTCTGCTGGCATCAGTATCATTCACACTTGTTGAATTATGTCTAACTGGTGAAACAGCATTAATGAAACAAACAAATTTGCACTGAAAACATTTCAAAGTGTACCCTACAGTCAATGAGTAATGGTATCAATACGTACACAGAAAAGAAACAGATATTGCATTCCAGAGATCAGACTCTTAGGTTGTATGGTAGTTTAAAATTTATCAGGAGTCCTACCCAATTCTTTTATTAAACCAATTTTACCTAACTATCTAGGAGATGTAGGAATTTGTGTGACTAAGGATGATGATGTTAGCTTTAGTCTCCAACATTAAATTCCACATGGAATCTATTTAAAACCAGTATCAGAGCTTAGTTACCATGCTACCTTCCAATATTTATTGAGTTTGTAGGTTTCAAACTTATTTAGGATTAAAGAATCTGAGACTTTAAGTCATCAAAGAGAACTTATCTTCAAACTACAAAATTAATCCAAAGCACATTTGATATTAAAAATTCAAAGATGATACATTCTAAAATTCTAATATTCAGGTAACCTACTAATAAAAGTTTTTATACAAACCTATATTTGTTTCTGGTTGCTACTGTAGCAGATTGCCACAACCATGGTCACTTGAAACAGCACACATGTATTACTGTCTTACAGTTCCAGAGGTGAGAGGACCCAAATTAACCCCCTGGGCTAAAATCAAGATGGTGGTGGGGCTGTGTTCTTTTGCACAGGCACCAGGGGAGAATGGGCTCCCCAAGTGTCTCAGTGGTAAAGAATCCACCTGCCAATGTGGGAGACGCAGGCTCTATCCCTGGGTTAGGAAGATCCCTTAGAGTAGGAAATGCCAACCTGCTGTAGTATTCCTGCCTGGGAAATCCCATTGACAGAGGAGCCTGGCAGGCTACAGTCCATGGGGTTGCAAAGAGTCAGACATGACCGAGCATACACACACACAGGGAGAGAATCATTTCTCTTGCCTTTTCCAGCTTTCAGAGGCTGTTGCCCACAATCCTTCTGGTCCCCTTCCACCTTCAGTCCAGCAATGCTAGGCTGAGTCTCTCCTGAGATACCAACTGTCTGGTTTTCTTTTTTCTCCTTCCTCTTCTACCCATAAGGACTCTAGTGATTACAATGGGCCTACCTAGCTGGTCGAGTACGCTCTCCTCATCTCAAAGTAAACCAGTTAGCAAACAATTCCATCTGCTACCTTAAATCTCCTTTGCCATGTTACCTAACATCTTATTGTATTATCTGGGGATTGATGCAACAGATCGGAACCATGTGCCCTTTTCCCCTACCCTCCGTCCCAGGCACAACACAAAAGCCCTTTCCTGTCTTCGGCTTCTTGTTTATAGAAAAGTAGAAAAGCTGAAGTCTTCAAAGCCTGTCTGAGTCACAAAAGAGCAGCCTCAAGCAGCTAATGATTAGGACTATAGAGTCACAGACTCGGTGTCTGATGTGCCTTCCTGAGTTGTTTTACTGTAACTGCCCCCAGAGGGACAAAAGCTAACTGCCTGATGACCAGACTGCAGCCATGACATAAGCTGCTCCATCTTGAGTGATACTGAATCTGTGGCTGGCACAATTCCAAGAACTGGCCTTAAGAGAATATCAACACTGTTGCTCATAATGATCTATATCTTTGTGGGCATTAAAATAAGCAGATCGTTTTGCTTGTCTATGTAAACAGGCAACTACAACGGCCAGCAAAGAGATGCCTGAGACTCATGTGGTTATCATCCACTCTAAGAAAATGGCACCCTGTGTCAGCATGAAGAAGTTACAGAAGACCAACCTTTGCCCGTAATCCCATAGAAATGGAATGACGTTCTGACAAGTCGGGATTTGTAAGCAGCTTTTGGCAGGAAAGCACAGTCTGCTTTTCTTTTGTCTCATCACTAACCTTAAACCAGGCACCCCCATGCTCTATTCATCTTCGGCCCCAGCACACTTTTCAAATCTTTTAAAAATTTTACTTGCTTAATTTTTTTGGCCGTGCCACATGGCATGTGAGATCTTAGTTCCCTGATCAGGGATCGAGCCCATGTCCCCCACAGTGGAAGCCCAGAGTCTTAACCATTGGACTACTGGGGAAGTCTGCCTTTCAAATCTTCTGCTCATACCATACCTTTCCTAATCTGTTGGTTCTTTCTGTAGATCAGAGAAGTAGAAATGAGGACTAAATAATTAGCAGATGACCAGTTGTCTTCCTTAGCTTCCCCTTTAGTAATCTCATGAATCAGCTGTATTAACATGAGTGCATCAGAAGAAACACTACAAGTCAACAAGCCTGCAAACAGTGTAGGCTGGTGATGACTCTCATCCTCCAGCTCAGTGATTGATTGAGATTACGTCCCTTTTTCCCTTTAGAAATTTTCATGGCCGAGCAGAATCTTTGGAGACAGTCTGTGGGGGTGGCTGGGGGAACAACACTGAGTCCACCATCTCCCCCGATTGCCCACATTCTGATTAAAAGCAACTTTCGTTTCTGTTAACATTTGTCTCTCTCTGGAGTATTGATTGTTGAGCAGCAAACAGCCAGACCTGATTTGTAACATTGGGACATGGGCCATTTTGGAGGCCTGTTATTCTGTTACCGCAGACCATTTCCACTTATTTCATCTTTCTTGTTCAGTTCTTTTTTGTGTCTGCATTTCACTTTAGTGATCTCCTTGGAGCTTTAGTCTTTAGTTGGTTTCCAATCCTGGCTATGTTAGTGAACCTATGGGAATGTTGCTTTTATGGAAAAGTAATATTTAATTAAATATTTAAGTGGACCATGCTGCCGTTTTTCTAGAAATTAAGCATATATTAGGATAGAAATGCCAAGTAAAGCTATGTGGGACTTTTTTTTGTTTTTATTGATGTGAAAAAAGTCCAAGATTTATTTGTAAATGGGAAAAACAGATTACAGGGCAGTTAAACACAGAACTGAGAAAGTGAAATTATTTAGCTCTAGCTTGTAAATAGGGATCTTGCCTCATCATTTCTATCAGATTGGTTAAATGCCTACCTCCAGTTGAATTTTATTTTATTATTGTAATTTATTATTGTTATTTTTCAATACTATTTTTAGTATTATTATTATTGAAATTTCTTTTATTATGGTAAAACAAATATTATTCCATTATAGTTATACAGGAGAAGTCACCTGAGCAACCTAAATAGCTCACTTGGGAGAGCATTAGCTGAAGATCTAAAGGTCCCTGGTGCAGTCTTGATTTCAGCAGTAATTTTGGATATTCACACTCATTGTAATTTCCTGGCAGTCTTAACCAAAATATAATGAGCATTAAGAGGAATATTTGGTTATTACACTTTGGATGGGTCAATGACTTTTCAGGGAGGGGTGGTGATAGTTGCCCTGGTGGGGCTTTTTATATAGCCTGCCCCAGCACTTTCGTACTCCCTGACCATAATAATAATAATAGATAACTTTGCCTGCAGTGCTGTGCAGTGCTCAGTCACATCTCACTCTTTGCGACCCCATGAACTGTAGACTGCCGGGTTCCTCTGTCCATGCGATTTTTCAGGCAAGAATACTGGAGTGGGTTGCCATTTCCTCCTCTAGGGGATTTTCCTAACCCAGGGATCAAACCCACATCTCCTGCCTTGAAGGCAGATTCTTTACCATCGAACCATTGGGGAAGCCTAACTTACCTTGAGTCCTTGATATACTTCAAGCTATCCTCTGAGCTCTCTCTGTGTATTGACATGTAAAATGACTACTAAAATTCTCGATTACTACTTGTTAAATACATGAACAGCTTGGTGCCAGAGACTTGACATGTGATAGGTACACAACAATCTGACTATCATTATTATTTCTGTAGGCTAAGAACTTTGCCAGCTACAGCTATGAGATGTGACTTGTTCCTCAGAACCCTTTCCTCCTCCATCTACTAAGGCAGTACTGTATTAAAGGGCATGGTTCCCCTATACCTCCTGCACCATCTATATTAACAATTCTTTGTTTTATACAGTACAGGTGAAAGGATATTCTCCTATTGCTGCTGCTAAGTCGCCTTCAGTCGTGTCTGACTCTGTGACCCCATAGACAGAAGCCCACCAGGCTCCCCGGTCCCTGGGATTCTCCAGGCAAGAACACTGGCATGGGTTGCCATTTCCTTCTCCAATGCATGAAAGTGAAAAGTGAAAGTGAAGTAGCTCAGTCGTGTCCGACTCTTAGCTACCCCATGGACTGCAGCCCACCAGGTTCCTCTGTTCATGGGATTTTCCAGGCAAGAGTACTGGAGTGGGGTGCCACTGCCTTCTCTGGGATACTCTCTTACCAGGCTTTTAATTTCTTTGGAAAAGCTTGTATTCCATAGGGTCTTACCTGGCATCCACAGGCCACATGAGATCTTTGAAGTCTCTGAAACTGAACATGAATTTGAGTGTTCATGTGCACATTTCCCTGGGGAGAATGTCAAGATGTGTCATCAAATTCTAGATTTGTGGCCTGGAAAAAGTTTAGAAGAGTTAAGTGTGAAAGATCTCCTTATCACAAATACTTGCTGGTACTTGTGACCCAGCCTTTGTGCTTTTTCAAAATGTTGACTGATGGTGATTTTTCTTGACTATGTGTCTTGCCCCTTGCCCAGTGCTATATCTTCTGTTGGTAGACCTCAGGAGCGAGTCCAAGTTGTTAACAAATTTACTATCTGTCTGAATGGTGGCCCTTGTGGATAGATTTCCCATAGTAAAGAAGATTTGACCTATTTTTAGAGGTCCTCTGCTACTTAGGGCTTCTTTGGTGGCTCTCCTACTTTGGGGCACCATCTCCGGGACCTGTCCCCCATCACCTTGTTTAACCTGAAGAGGTAGGTCCCACTTCTCTGATGGTCTCTTTTTGGGAAGATTAATGATGAAATCCCATATTATCTTTGATTCTATCCTTTTCCTTTAGTTTTCATTCTTGTGGATGGGATTTGTAGACAATCTGTATGTCCAAAAGCAATACCAGGTAGTGGCTGACTGTTTTTCCATCTTTTTATTATTTAATGTCTATCACCTAAAAGATGTTTCCATGTTTTGAGCTTTTTGATTTTCAGTTCATGCCTGGCACTCACCAGGCTTTATGTATAAAACTCTGGGACTAATTTCACCTTGGGGGGAGTTTTTCCACAGCACCCAGAGATTCCCTGACACCAGCTGGGTGTCCTACAATTCAGCTCAATTCTGACACTATCTGCCAGGAGAGAGCAGGTTAAGGGCTCAGTCCTGCAAAACTGCTTGTTTTCCCTCTTCAGCTGCCAATCACAAGATGGGTTGTCAGCTGTAGTTCTGACTCACTAGCTGTAGATTGGCAGTTCCAATGACTCCTCTTTGGGGTTTGATTAATTTGCTAGTGTGACTCACAGAACTCAGGGAAACTTTCTACTTATTAGATCATCAGTTTATTATAAAAAGATATAACTCAGAAACAGTCAGATGGAATAGATGCATAGAGCAAGGTATAGGGAGGGCTCAGAGATGCTATGGCTTTTCTGAGTGTGCCACTTTCCCTCAATCTCCATACTTCATCAAACTAGACACTCTGTGAATGCTGTTCTTTTGGGGTTTTATGAAGGCTTCATTACACAGGCAAGATTAGGTAAACCCTGGTCATCAGTGATTGATTTAACCTCTAGCCTCTCCCTATGACACTTCCCAGAGGCTAGGAGGTAGGACTGAAAGTTCCAACCCTCTAATCATGTGGTTGATTCTCTTGGCACCTAGCCCACATGCTTAGGTTCAGCTTGAAAGTTACCACCCTCTCGTCATCTAGGAAATTCCAAGGGTTTCATCAGCTCTGTGTCAGAAATGGGGACAAAGATTAAGTATAAACTTTTTATTATAAATCACATTATCACAAGGCATTTACATAAAGTATAAATGTAGCATGTTATCCTCTCTGGATTCCTCTATTTCCCCTGAGAATTTACTCACAATTCCAGGTAAGACATTCCCTGCAAAACGGATGGTTCAGATATCAGGTTCCCACTACGAGGCTGGCACTAGGAAACAGAGTTCCCATAGAAGTCTGAGAGCTAAAGAGAACCTCATGGTTGGCACACAGGGTCCCACCCAGTCTGACCTCACCCCCTCTACTGTCACTACACTGCCTCTGGGGCAGGCACACTGCCTGAAGTTCCAGGACATCATTCCTTCACCTCGTTCAAATCTTTGCTTAAACCACCTTCTCAATGATGCCCACTCTGTCCTCCCCGTCTGAAATTTTAACTGTCGCTCGCCCTCATTCCAGGAGCTCTAGACCACTTTTACTGTATTTTTTCCCTACTTGCCATGCTCTATAAACTCCTATGATACTGCATCAATTCTGGATATAGTTGTGGAACTTAAGATGAATCACATTTCTACACTGTTATTCATAATTCTGGTTCTTTGGTTCAGTTTGAAGCCTGGCACTGGTAGAGATGTTGGGTTGGGGCTGAGTGCTTTCATAGGAACATGGGCAAAGAGGTAGATGAAGCTCTGAAGATGAGGCTGGTAACAACTGGGGAAAGATTGGGAGAAAATTCAGAAGTAATCTCTCAGTTCTGGCAGAAGGATAGCAAAAGTTTGCAAAACAGTTAAGGAGAGGATATTGTCTCACGTTGATGAGAATAAAGCGGAAAGACACAGAGCTGTGGAAGCAAACAGACTAGACCACAGAAATGAAATATTGTTTGAGAAATGAGTGTAGGTGGGAGTGGTATCACGGTGGCAAGAGACAAGTCTGGACTGGTGAGCCAGGCCAGATCATACAAGGCCTTTATATATTTTAAAATTTATTTTTAATTAGAGTTTAGTTGCTTTACCATGTTGTGTTGGTGTCTGCTGTACAACAACGTGAATCAGTTATATGTACATATACATTCCCTCTCTCTTGAGTCTCTCTCCCACCATTACCCCACCCCTCCAGGTTATCGCAGAGCACTAAGCTGAGCTTCCTGTGCTATACAACAGGTTCCCAGCCATCTATTTTACACATGGTAGTGTGTGTGTGTCAGTGCTACTCGCAATTCATTCCTGCCGCGTCCACAAATCTGTTCTCTGTGTCTGCATCTCTGTTCCTGCCCTGCAAATAGCCTCATCAATACCATCTTTCTAAATCCCATATATAAGCATTCATATATGATATTTCTCATTCTGTGTAACAGTCTCTAGGTTCATCTACATCTCTATGGCTGACTCAAATTCGTTCTTAAAAGGCCTTTAGACCTTTCTAGGGTGTCACCAACCTAGATAGCATATAAAAAAGCAGAGACATTATTTTGCCAACAAAGGTCTGTCTAGTCAAGGCTATGGTTTTACCAGTGGTCATGTATGGATGTGAGAGTTGGACTGTGAAGAAAGCTGAGTGCCGAAGAATTGATGCTTTTGAACTGTGGTGCTGGAGAAGACTCTTGAGAGTCCCTTGGACTGCAAGGAGATCCAACCAGTCCATTCTAAAGGAGATCAGTCCTGGGTGTTCATTGGAAGGACTGATGCTAAAGCTGAAACTGCAATACTTTGGCCACCTCATGCGATGAGTTGACTCACTGGAAAAGAGTCTGATGCTGGGAGGGATTGGGGGCAGGAGGAGAAGGGGACGACAGAGAATGAGATGGCTGGATGACATCACTGACTCGATGGAGGTGAGTTTGAGTGAACTCCGGGAGTTGGTGATGGACAGGGAGGCCTGGCGTGCTATGATTCATGGGGTCACAAAGAGTTGGACACGACTGAGCGACTGAACTGAACTGAACTGAACTGAGGGTGTCTGTACTTGGTCATACAAAGTCACTGACACAACTTAATTTAGAAGGCCTGCTAACTTGTTCAGTATTAGGAATTTAGCTTAACAATGACTTCTTTGATCAAGAAATGTTTAATTTTCTCTACCTGGGCTAAATCTAACATCTCATGCACATGGGGAGTTGAGGGTCTAGGGAACAGGGCTGCAGTGCTTGCTTTCAGCCAAGTAGGAAAGAATATTATGTATGTAAACATTCTTGAGTAAATCTGAAGCAGAGCAGGACTCTATGCTCCTTGCCCTCACCCCCCACCCCCCATGTCTTCTCCGTGCCTTTTGCCTGTGGAAAACTGTAGTCAAAGAATAAGTTTAATCAGAGAACTGACAAATGCTGAAACAAAGGGAAATAGTCAAAGGATACTAAAGAATAATAATGTAGTCATTAAGCACAGTCAAGGACTTTAGCTGTTTCTCAAGGGCTAACATACTATGCTGAAGAAGCCGAAGTTAATCGGTTCTATGAAGACCTACAAGACCTTTTAGAACTAACACCCAAAAAAGATGTCCTTTTCATTCTAGGGGACTGGAATGCAAAAGTAGGAAGTCAAGAAACACCTGGAGTAACTGGCAAATTTGGCCTTGGAGCACGGAATGAAGCAGGGCAAAGGCTAATAGAGTTTTGTCAAGAGAACGCACTGGTCATAGCAAACACCCTCTTTCAACAACACAAGAGAAGACTCTACACATGGACATCACCAGATGGTCAACACCGAAATCAGATTGATTATATTCTTTGCAACCAAAGATGGAGAAGCTGTATACAGTTAGCGAAAACAAGACCAGGAGCTGACTGTGGCTCAGATCATGAACTCCTTATTGCGAAGTTAAGACTTAAATTGAAGAAAGTAGGGAAAACCACTAGACCATTCAGATATGACCTCAATCAAATCCCTTATGATTATACAGTGGAAGTGAGAAATAGATTTAAGGGACTAGATCTGATTGATAGAGTGCCTGATGAACTCTGGACGGAGGTTTGTGACATTGTACAGGAGACAGGGACCAAGACCATCCCCATGGAAAAGAAATGCAAAAGAGCAAAATGGCTGTCTGAGGAGGCCTTACAAATAGCTGTAAAAAGAAGAGAGGCAAAAAGCAAAGGAGAAAAGGAAAGATATAAGCATCTGAATGCAGAGTTCCAAAGAATAGCAAGGAGAGATAAGAAAGCCTTCCTCAGTGATCAATGCAAAGAAATAGAGGAAAACAACAGAATAGGAGAAACAAGAGACCTCTTCAAGAAAATTAGAGATTCCAAGGGAACATTTCATGCAAAGATGGGCGCGATAAAGGACAGAAATGGTACGGACCTAACAGAAGCAGAAGATATTAAGAAGAGGTGGCAGGAATACACAGAAGAACTGTACAAAAAAGATCTTCACGACCAAGATAGTCACGATAATGTGATCACCGACCTAGAGCCAGACATCTTGGAATGTGAAGTCAAGTGGGCCTTAGAAAGCATCACTACTAACAAAGCTAGTGGAGGTGATGGAATTCCAGTGGAGCTATTTCAAGTCTTGAAAGATGATGCTGTGAAAGTGCTGCACTCAATATGCCAGCAGATTTGGAAAACTCAGCAGTGGCCACAGGACTGGAAGAGGTCAGTCTTCATTCCAATCCCAAAGAAAGGCAATGCCAAAGAATGTTCAAACTACCGCACAATTGCACTCATCTCACACGCTAGTAAAGTCATGCTCAAAATTCTCCAAGCCAGGCTTCAGCAGTATGTAAACCGTGAACTCCCAGATGTTCAAGCAGGTTTTAGAAAAGGCAGAGGCACCAGAGATCAAATTGCCAACATCCGCTGGATCATGGAGAAAGCAAGAGAGTTCCAGAAAAACATCTATTTCTGCTTCATTGACTATGCCAAAGCCTTTGACTGTGTGGATCACAATAAACTGTGGAACATTCTGAAAGAGATGGGAATCCCAGACCAGCTGACCTGCCTCTTGAGAAACCTGTATGCAGGTCAGGAAGCAACAGTCAGAACTGGACATGGAACAACAGACTGGTTCCAAATAGGAAAAGGTGTACGTCAAGGTTGTATATTGTCACCTTGCTTATTTAACTTATATGCAGGGTACATCATGAGGAACGCTGGGCTGGAAGAAGCACAAGCTGGAATCAAGATTGCCGGGAGAAATATCAATAACCTCAGATATGCAGATGACACCACCCTTATGGCAGAAAGTGAAGAGGAACTCAAAGGCCTCTTGATGAAAGTGAAAGAGGAGAGTGAAAAGGTTGGCTTGAAGCTCAACATTCAGAAAACAAAGATCATGGCATCTGGTCCCATCACTTCATGGGAAATAGATGGAAAAACAGTGGAAACAGTGTCAGACTTTGTTTTTTTGGGCTCCAAAATCACTGCAGATGCTGATTGCAGCCATGAAATTAAAAGACGCTTGCTCCTTGGAAGGAAAGTTATGACCAACCTTGATAGTATATTAAAAAGCAGAGACATTACTTTGCCAATCAAGGTCCATCTAGTCAAGGCAATGGTTTTTCCTGTGGTCATGTATGGATGTGAGAGTTGGACTGTGAAGAAAGCTGATCGCCGAAGAATCGATGCTTTTGAACTGTGGTGTTGGAGAAGACTCTTGAGAGTCCCTTATACTGCAAGGAGATCCAACCAGTCCATTCTAAAGGAGATCAATCCTGGATGTTCATTGGAAGGACTGATGCTAAAGCTGAAACTCCAATACTTTGGCCACCTCATGCGACGAGTTGACTCACTAGAAAAGACTCTGATGCTGGGAAAGGTTGAGGGCGGGAGGAGAAGGGGACGACGGAGAATGAGATGGCTGGATGGCATCACCGACTCTGTGGACATGAGTTTGAGTGTACTCCGGGAGTTGGTGATGGACAGGGAGGCCTGGCGTGCTGTGATTCATGGGGTCGCGGAGAGTCGGACACGACTGAGCGACTGAACTGAACTAAACATACTATTTTGAGTCATATCCTATGAGCTGTCTTATAGGTAACAAAACACCAGGTGGAGAAGTTAACTGCATGACAATCAGACTGCATCCAGGATATGAGAGGCCACAATTTTGAGAATGGACTGCAAAGAAATGGGAACAAAGGGACCGTGGAACTGAAGATTCAGTTCAGTTCAGTTCAGTTGCTCAGTCGTGTCCGACTCTCTGCAACCCCATGAATCACAGCACGCCAGGCCTCCCTGTCCATCACCAACTCCCGGAGTTCACTCAAACTCATGTCCACAGAGTTGGTGATGCCATCCAGCCATCTCATTCTTGGTCGTCCCCTTCTCCTCCCACCCCCAACCTTTCCCAGCATCAGACTCTTTTCCAGTGAGTCAACTCGTTGCATGAGGTGGCCAAAGTATTGCAGTTTCAGCTTTAGCATCAGTCCTTCCAATGAACACCCAGGACTGATCTCCTTTAGGATGGACTGGTTGGATCTCCATGGAGTCCAAGGGACTCTCAAGAGTCTTCAACACCACAGTTCAAAAGCATCAATTCTTCGGCAATCAGCTTTCTTCACAGTCCAACTCTCACTTCCATACATGACCACGGGAAAAACCATAACCTCACCTAAAATGAGCAAGATCATGCTGGTCAGACCACTGATGACCAATGTGGAGATGACTGTTAAAGGTGACTGTGATGTTTCTGCATGAGTCCTCCCACTGCCCCACCTCTGCTTATAAAAGTTCTCACCCCCTGTTTTGTCAAGGGTGGGAGAGTTGGCCTTTGGACAGAAGTCCGCCACCACCTTCCCTCCTCCATTTGCCAGCATCTGAAATAAAGCAAACTTTCCTTTCCACCAACTTGGCCCGTTTACTGGCTTTTGAGCACAGAAACAGCCAGACAACCCCCCCACGCCCCCACCACCCCGCCTCCAACACACACACACTTTCAGTAACAAATATGCATGCAGGTCAAATGGAAAACAATTTTGCTGTATCACACTATCTTTAGATGTGTGCAAGGAACTTATAATTTAGCATAGTCAGGAGATTTCTCTGTGAGAATATTGACATACTTAGGTTTTCAATAACCCCTGTCTTAAATTACAGAGATTCCATTAGCCATTTTAATAAACCAAGATTCTCAAGAGAAAACAAAGCAAAAAAGAAAAAAAAAATCAGTTTCTACAATCTTTCTTTATATCTCCTCATTTCTGCTCCCCAGGATCTAAAATTTAATCTGCCCCCTCTTCCTTTTCTGTAGCTTTTTTCTTCAGCAGTTTTCAGATATCTCTAGCCCTGCCTTCACTGTGTTTCAGTGGCTCATTTAGGCCACAAAGGAGTTCTCTGGTGGCCTGATTATGACAGAAAGCAAAATTATCTTTCCCAAAGATTCTATTGATCCCTGGAATACCTTGGGAGTCATAAAAGATATCTGCAGATTTGCCTGCTGTTTTCATCGAAGGTAATGCAGTCATAAATATTCAAAGAGATACAAAATAAACCATTTTGTTAACTATTGGGTTTAAAAGTTTTTCCTTTAAGTGCAGTAATCAAATGACATGAGGTCATTTTTTTTTTTTATTTCAGGAATCTCATTACTTAGTAAAATGAGCTGTTTTGTCTAGACAGGTTTGACTGCAAGGCAAATGATGTGCCCAGTGATCACTGATCAATGATGTGTCCATTTAGTTCTTAGTGCAATAAATTCATGGAGGGTGTTAGGATTCCATTGACTGAAAATTCACTTTTGCTCCTGGGAAATTGCTGACTTGTGTTTTAAAATAAATAATCCATTTTTAGTACTTGACAAGATATTCAAGTTTTACCCCCTTGCAAAATCAAAATCTGCTGCTTATTATGTTAATGTGGTATTTGCAAAGCTAATACCATGATTTCAAGCCCAAAGATTCCCCAAACGCTTGCAAATCAGTCAAAGAAAAGCCAGGCATTCAATATGCATGAGGGAGGGGCCCATATATTTATAGGTCACTGTCAAGACAGAGAAGACAGAAAGCCTGATGAACTGGTTCTAGTTCTAGCTTCATCAACAATTGTATTTACAAGTCAATTAAACTATCTGTGTCTCTGTTTTTCTTTTCTATAGAAATAAACATATATTAATTAAAATAAAAGATCTTAAAAATTTTCCAAACTGTAAATCATCGTTTTGTCCTTATTCTTGTTAGCTGATAACTTTGCTTGTAACTTTCAAAGAATAAACTCATAACCTAGGAACTTAAATTGTGTCATACTCCTGAGATTAATTAAAAGTGTTAATCTCTAAATTGACAAGTTTAGAAATTTTCCTATAGGTTTCACTTATTTGTACCACTTGATTAATAACAAACAGCAAGTATTTTTAAATCTGAGGAACTGATCTGGACACAGTATTTTTTAAATCTCCCCAAATACAGTAATATGCAGCCACTGCTATGAATCCTTACCATATAGGAATTCTCATCTTTCCTTTTCATATTTCAGGTGAAGCGCACTGTGTAAATATGTATCCAGATCAACAGAATGATTGAGTATCTGCAAAAAAATCTCTGAGTATCTGCAAAAGTGGCTAGCTAAAATGTGAGATCTTTGAGAAAGAAAATTCCATTACATGTGCAATCTGCCCTCTACTTTCTCAATAAAACATGAAACCCCTGTAAGAATGAAGGCAGAGTAAATGGAAGAACAGTGGTTTTAGATTTATTTATATTGTGAGTGTGTGTGTTTATAAAGTATTTTCATCAGGTTCATTTTCTGTGATGTTTAGAGGTGTTAACCATCCCGACACATAAGAAATTAATTATGGTAGAGAATCAGGTGCATTATTTAACTGTGTATCTCTTGGTTGCCACAGAAACAAAATATAGATTTTGTTTGCTTATCACAGGTTCCTTTGTGTGGCTCTGCCCACAGAGGTAACTTAAGCAAGGTCTTTTCTATTTTTGGAGATGGACCATCCCTATTCCCATTTCTCTATTTTCCACTTTATTTCCAGGTCAGATAACAAGACTACTTGCAAGCTTATCTAATTTGCTATATGCCCATATATATTCAAAGAAAAAAATCATGGACAGTGAAAGAGAAGGATGTAACATTTTGTGCGTGCATGCCAAGTCACTTCACTTGTATTCGACTCTGAGACACAATGGACTGTAGCCCACCAGGCTCCTCTGTCCACGCGATTCTCCAGGCAAGAATACTAGAGTGGGTTGCTATGCCCTCCTCCAGGGGATAATCCCCACCCAGGGGCTGAACCAGTCTCTTACATCTCCTGCATTGGCAGGCGGGTTCTTTACCACCAGCTCCACCTGGGAAGTTCCGGTCAGGTCAGCTGCTCAGTCGTGTCTGACTCTGCGACTCCATAGACTGCAGCCTGCTAGGCTTCCCTATCCATCACCAACTCCCAGAGTTTACTAAAACTCATGTCCATTGAGTTGGTGACGCCATCCAAGCACCTCATCCTCTGTCGTCCCCTTCTCTTCCCGTCTTCAATCTTACCCAGCATCAGGATCTTTTCCAATGAGTCAGTTTTTTACACCAGGTGGCCAAAGTATTGGAGTTTCAGCTTCAGCATCAGTCCTTCCAAGGAATATTCAGGACTGATATCCTTTAGGATGGACTGTTGACTCTCCTTGCAGTCCAAGGGACTCTCAAGAGTCTTCTCCGACACCACAGTTCAAAAGCATCAATTCTTCGATGCTCAGCTTTCTTTATAGTCCAACTCTCACATCCATACATGACCACTGGAAAAAACATAGCCTTGACTAGACGGACTTTTGTTGGCAAAATAATGTCTCTGCTTTTTAATATGCTATCTAGGTTGGTCATAACTTTTCTCCCAAAGAGTAAGTGTCTTTTGATTTCATGGCTGCAGTCACCATCTGCAGTGATTTTGGAGCCCCCCCAAAAATAAAATCTTTCACTGTTTCCATTGTTTCCCCATCTATTTCCCATGAAGTGATAGGACCAGATGCATGATCTTAGTTTTCTGAATGTTGAGTTTTAAGCCAACTTTTTCACCCTTCTCTTTCACTTACGTCAAGAGGCTCTTTAGTTCTTCTTCACTTTCTGCCATAAGGGTGGTGTCATCTGCATATCTGAGGTTATTGATATTTCTCCTGGCAATCTTGATTCCAGCTTGTGCTTCATCTAGCCCAGCATTTCTCATGATGTTCTCTGCATATAAGTTAAATAAGCGGGGAGACAATATACAGCCTTGACATACTCCTTTCCCAATCTGGAACCAGTCTATTGTTCCATGTCCAGTTCTAACTGTTGCTTCCTGACTTGCGTACAGATTTCTCAAGAGGCAGGTCTGGTGGTCTGGTATTCCCATCTCTTGAAGAATTGTCCACACTTTGTTGTGATCCACATAGTCAAAGGTTTTGGCATAGTCAATAAAGCAGAAGTAAATGATTGCTTCTTGGCCTTTTGGCTAAGATCAAGTGTAGAAGTAGATGTTTTTCTGGAACTCTCTTACTTTTTTGATGATCCAACAGATGTTGGCAATTTGATATCTTGTTCCTCTGCCTTTTTTAAATCCAGCTTGAACATCTGGAAGTTCATGGTTCACGTGCTGTTGAAGCCTGGCTTGGAGAATTTTGAGCATTTCTTTACTAGTGTGTGAGATGAGTGCAATTGTGTGGTAGTTTGAGCATTCTTTGGCATTGTCTTTCTTTGGGATTGGAATGAAAACTGACCTTTTCCAGTCCTGTGGCCACTGCTGAGTTTTCCAAATTTGCTGGCATTTGAGTGCAGCATTTTCACAGCATCATCTTTTAGGATTTGAAATAGCTCAGCTGGAATTCCATCACCCCACTAGCTTTGTTTGTAGTAATACTTCCTAAGACCCACTTGACTTCACATCCCAGGATGTCTGGCTCTAGGTGAGTGATCACACCATCATGATTATCTGGGTCGTGTAGATATTTTTTGTATTGCTGTTCTGTGTATTCTTGCCACCTCTTCTTAATACCTTCTGCTTCTGTTAGGTCCATATCATTTCTGTCCTTTATTGAGCCCATCTTTGCTTGAAATGTTCCCCTGATATCTCTAATTTTCTTGAAGAGATCTCTAGTCTTTCCCATTCTATTGTTTTCCTCTATTTCTTTGCATTGATCACTGAGGAAGGCTTTCTTATCGCTCCTTGCTATTCTTTGGAACTTTGCATTCAAATGGGTATATCTTTCCTTTTCTCCTTTGCCTTTAGATTCTCTTCTTTTCACAGCTATTTGTAAGGTCTCTTCAACAACCATTTTGTTTTTTGCATTTGTTTTTCTTGAGGATGGTCTTGATTCCTGTCTTCTGTACAATGTCACGAACCTCCGTCCATAGTTCTTCAGGCACTCTATCAGTTCTAATCCCTTGAATCTATTTGTCACTTCCACTGTATAATCATAAGGGATTTGATTTAGGTCATACTTGAATGGTCTAGTGGTTTCCCCTACTTTCTTATATTTAAGTATGAATTTTGCAATAAGGAGTTCATGATCTGAGCCACAGTCAGCTCCTCATCTTGTTTTTTGCTGACCTGGGAAGCCAGGATGTAATTTATGTAAAGTTATGTAAAGCCAATTGACTTTTTGGATGTTAGTTTTATTATTTCTGAAATGTAAGGATGGAATTAAATATTCTATAAAATATGTTGAGCTCTAAATCCTAGGGATCTTCAAACATAGTTTGAGAACAAGGTTTTATAAAGGTTATGATTTGGTCACCTTGAGAGTTTTAAATTGCATTGTTTCTGAGAAGTGGAAACTCAAAAAATGTTAAATGTCTCTGGCTGCCAGTTTTTGTCTCACTCTATTTTCAAATTGATCCATGGAGAAGTTTGGTAAAATAAATGAGCATAGTTGGAATCTAACTTTTAAGAAAGCGTATATAAGTTCTGGATCTTCCCTGGCAGTCCAGTGTTTAAGAATCCGCCTGCCAATGCAAGAGACACAGAGTTGATACCTGGTCCAGGAAGATCCCACATGGTGTGGAGCAACAAATTCCGTGCGTCCCAACTACTGAGCCCATGCACCTAGAGCCTGTGCTCCATAACAAGATAAGCCACTGCAACGAGAAGCTGGTGTACGGCAGCGAAGAGCAGCCCCCACTCGCTGCAACTAAAGAAAGTCTATGCACAGCAACAAAGACCCAGTGCAAACAAAAATAAAAAAAAAAAACAAATTTTTGAGAAAGAAAAAGAATCTGCTTTGCAATGCAGGGGATGTGGGTTCAGTCCCCAGTCAGGGAAATAAAATCCCATGTGCCAAAGAGCAATTAAGCCCACATCCTGCCTACTCTGGAGTCCACGTGACACACCTAGAGAGTCCTCTTGCTGCAGTGAAAGATTGCACATGGTGCAGTGAGGATCCTGAGTTCTGCAACTAAGACCCGAGGCAGCCAAATAAATAAATAAACATTTAAAGATGTAAGTGTAAGAGAAAATTGGTATTTAAAAAAAAATTAGTGACATTACCCTAGATTTCAAGACCAGAAAAAAAATTTTTTTCTTTTCTAAAAAGCATACATATGGTTCTAAACTAAGGAAAGACTTTGGGAAAATGATACACAAGATTCTGAGTTTTTTAGTATCTATAAGATCTTTTTTCAGCCTGATATCAACTGGTTCTTTGATATACACAGATTCTTGGTTCAGCTCACAGAAAGTGTCAGTCACTCGGTCATGTCTGACTCTTTGGGACCCCATGGACTGTAACCTGCCAGGCGCTCCTCTGTCCATGGAATTCTCCAGGCAAGGATACTGGAGTGAGTAGCCATTCCTTTCTCCAGGGGATCTTTCCAATCCGGGGATTGGACCAGGGTCTCCTGCACTGCAGGCAGATTCTTCACTGGCTGAGCCACCAGGGAAGACCTCAGCTCGCAGAACCTCCCTCTATTAAACCTTAGATAAAAAGGATTCTACCCCAGCTAGGCTCCCGAGGCAGACATGGAGGTTGCATCTCTTGAAGTATTCATCAGATTCTCAAGGTTAAGTGCCCTTTGCCCACTGCTAGATTCCCAAGAACGTGAAGGTTTTATTCCCTAGTGTTTCTCTTAGAGAGCCTTTGAACATTGAAAAGGTACTTAAGCAAGATTTGTTGAAGGAACACATTTATTCTAAATAGTATTTTAGGGAAAGCTGAAGGTAGCAAAGAGGCACTTAATCTCAACTCACGGTAGTAAATAGAGGTCACGGCTAATGTTCAATAGCTCATCAGTGTTCTCTAGTGGACAAAGTGAATGATGATACCATTAGGGTTGGTCAAGCTTATAATTTAGTAGATTAAATAGTTCCCTCTTTAAGGTCAGAAAGAGGTAACCTTTCTTCGGTGAAATATCCCAGAAAATTACTTCTGTGCCCATATCACTGTTAAGCTACTGTTAGTTAAGTTTTTTTCCCGTCTTGAGGTTTTGTTTCTTCTGTTTGGAGTCCTCCTCCTCCAGACCTTTCAGGATGGCTTCAAATCAGATACCACTTTTCATTCAGATCAAATATCACTTTTTAAAGAGATGCTCACCACCCATGTAAAGCAGTTCCAGGGTCCAGCCTAGTATACGGCACGTGGTAACTGCTTTTTATATATTATTTAATTAATGCCCACAATCAAGGGTAGGACAAAGAAAAGGCTTCCATACTCTGGATGCAAAAGGCAGGCCAAGAACCTTTTTCATAAGGGTTTGAAGGCTGGAGTTCCATCTGCCTTCCATGTCACACTATCTCCTCCTGATGCTGCTACACACACACACACACACACACACACACACACAGAGCTGTACTTTCTCTTGCTCTCCTATCAGCTTTGTAGACAGCTGGAAGTGCAATTTGCCTGGCCTGGTGAAAAGTGAAGAGGTTGGGCTCCTGGTTCAAAAACCAGGAAAATAGCATTTCTCTTCCTCCGGGGGTATTTCTCCACCAGTCAGGATATTTTTATTTGCTATTTAGTGATCCCTTGGCACTGGGGTCCTCACTGTGGGGTGAGTGTGGACATCTCACGAGCTGGTGCTTGAGCCAATCCCTTAGTTGGTGTCTAAACTCGGGCCCCGCAGCACAAAGGCACAGGGAGAGGGACCCATTACCCATCCAGTGGGGGAAGGATGCTCCTGAGAGGATGCTCCCCAGCCCTTATGGATGCTCCCAGAGGACGTCACACGAATGTAAGTTTACTAAGCATTTCAAGACAGCTACTGCCGCAGCAGTTTTCCACCCTATCCATCCATTTGTTGCTTCCAGGTTTTGCTGTTGCTAACAGAGCTACTGTGAACATCCGTGTTACAGTCTTTGTGTATATGTAATACTTTCGTGTCTTGGGACAATGTGGGATAGCTGGATCAGATGGTCGATATATGTTTAACTTTTTAAGAAATTGCTAAACCGGGCTTCTCTGGTGGCTCTATGCTAAAGAATCTGTCTGACAATGGCAGGAGATGTGGGTTCCTGTACCTGATACAGAAAGACCCCACGTTCCACAAGCAACTAACCCCCTGCATCACAACGATTGAGAATGTGCTCTAGAGCCAGGGAGCTGCAAATACTGAGCCCACCTCAGCTGGAGACTGCCCCTGCTTGTGGCAGCTAGACAAAAGTCCAAAGAGAAATGAAGACCCAGCATAGCCAAAAATAAGTAAATAAAATTTATTTTCAAAAAGAAACTGCTAAACTGTTTCCAACACGGTTGAACCACTTTCTCACCAGCAGTGAATGGGTATTCAAGTCACTCCATATCTTTGCCAACACTTGATCTGGTAAGTCTACTTTGAAAGGAGTAGTATGTCTAATTTGTATGTAGTAGTGTCTCACTGCGGAGAAGGCAATGGCAAGCCACTCCAGTACTATTGCCTGGAAAATCCCATGGATGGAGGAGCCTGGTAGGCTGCAGTCCGTGGGGTCGCTAAGGGTTGGACACGACTGAGCGACTTCATTTTTCACTTTCACACATTGGAGAAGGAAATGGCAACCCACTCCAGTGTTCTTGCCTGGAGAATCCCAGGGACGGGGGAGCCTGGTGGGCTTCCGTCTATGGGGTCACACAGAGTCGGACACGACTGAAGTGACTTAGCAGCAGCAGCAGCAGCAGCAGTGTCTCACTGAGGTTCTAATTTGCCTACCCTTTAATGACTTTAGATGCCAAGCACATTTTAATGTGTCCATTTGCATCCTTACATCTTCTTTCATAAATATCTGTTCAAATCTTATAGCCATTTGTTTTATTGGGTTTGTTTCCTTGTTGGAGTTTATTAGAGTGTTTGACATATTCTGCATTCAAGTCCTTTTTTAGGTAAGAGAGTTGCAAGTATCTTCTTCTGGACCGTGGCTTATGCTCTCATTTTATTAACAATGCCTTTCAAAGAGCAGTTGTTATTTTGATGAAGTCCAATTTTTTTCTTTTATGGACTGTTGTTTAGATCATATCTAAGAAATTTTTGCTTAACCTCACATTATAAAGATTTTCTCTTATGTTTCTTCTAGAGGTTTTATAATGTTAGGTTTTGCACTGAAGTTTGTGATCTATTTTGAATTTAGGGCTTCCCAGGTAGCGCTAGTGGTAAAGAACCCACCTGCCAATGCAGGAGCTGCAAGAGACTTGGGTTCAATCCAGGGCTTGGGAAGATACCCTGGAGGAGGGCATGGCAACCCACTCTAGTCTTCTTGCCTGGAGAATCCCATGGACAGAGGTGTCTGGTGTGCTACGGTCCATAAGATCGCAAAGAGTGGGACATGACTGAAGCGACTTAGCACGAACACAGTGTAAGACATGGGTTGATGTTCTACACAGGAACTGAAGAGCCACGGAAATAGTAACTATGTGAGTAAAAAGACTGTTTTATCACTTAAATAGTTTGTTTAAAGCAAAGACAGTAGAAAAGTAGTATGGTGTTTAAAATATAAGTAGAAAAAAATTGATAACAATAGTATAAAGACTGGGCGGACAGAAATGTAAGGATGTTTTCTTAAAGTTCTTATAGGACACCTGAAGGTTACTTGCAGGTAGAGTGTGATAAGTTAAAGAGGACACTCTGAACCCTCGAGAAACCACTAAATAACAATACAGAGAGTTATAGCTAAAAAGCCAGCAAGAGATCCAAATGCAGGCAGAAAAAGAGAACAAAGAACAGATGGAACAAATGGAAAACAGATTAATATGTAGCTCTAATTGCAACTACATCAGGAATCACATTAAATATAAGCGACAATGTCTTTTACAACTTGATTTTGAATATGCATCATTAACAGAGGGATGGGGTAGAGATGGTCTGTGGGAGTGGGTAGACATTTCCTATTGATTCTTTAAATTTTATCAATAAAGTTGAATGTGAGATTATTAGCTGAGAAACCATTGTTTAGCTCTTTACCCTCAAGCTGAGCATCATCCTGAATTTACTTTTATTTTCTTAATTTGGCCCTGAGCAGGTGAGGCATAGAAAAGAAATTCCAGCTCAACATTAAACCAATTCTAATTAAACAGAAAAATAGGGAGTGAAAATTTTCTTTAAATTGCCTTAAATCTAAAAGGCAAAAAAAAAAAAAAAAAAATTGCAATAATTAACACAGCCAGGAGTCTGAACCCAATGTGTCTCCCTCATTTATTTAGAATGCTTACTGGGAGTTAATATTAATTGGGTAGTTTCTATTGAGACTTTTGCAGCTGCATAGACAATGACATCAGAGCAGAACTTCCCCTGGCAGCTTTGAGGCATGTGTGTGTCTGTCCATATTCCAGCCAACCAACTCATCAACAAGTACTTCTTGAGCTCCAATCATGCAAGCTGCACAGAGCTAGATACTGTTAATAATCTTCTAGTTTAAGATCAAGCACTGTTCAATTAATTGCTGCAGGTTTTTTCTAACAGAAAATCTCTCATAAATGAAGAAGAAAGTGATACATATGTACATTGGAGAATTCTGTTTCAATTTCTCTACATAATATCAGGCCAAACCAACAGTACTTTATTTTTATTTATTTTTTTTGCAAAAGCAAGAATAGAGTTTATTTCTAGCTCGAGCTAGGGCTCATGCCTCCTCCAGCACAGTGGAGTGCGGACAAGAGCCCTGAGCCCAGGTCACAACGGTTTTTATAGTCTTAGATTACATAAGCACCTATTTTTGTTCAAAAGATCAAGCTGGCAGAAGCTCATTGGCCAGTTTATGCGAGCGTGGAATTTTTCTGGGGGATTTCCCTATTTCCTCTGATTGGCCTGATTTGGACTTTTCTAGGGAGGAGTTTCTTAATTTTGGCGCTGGCGGGATCTTAGGGAGGAGTTTCTGTGAACTTAGCCTCCACCCTGTCTCCAGGAAATCGAAACTTAGGCCTAAGCAAGGTCTCAGGCCTATCACGGCTACTCAGATGTTAGGGCTCCTAACATCTCCCCCCTTTTCTGTTGTTCAAACGGAAGAATCTTCCTCCGTGGGTAGAGTTTGATCCAGGGATCTTTATACAGCCTTACTAAAAAACAATTTTAGGAATCTTTACTTAAAAACAACCTTATCTAAAATGGAGTAACTTTGGTTCTATGAGCAGCAAGCAGCAAGCAAAGTACAGAAGCAAAAATGCATTACAGGAGCATTAAGTTCTGCATTAGGTTACAGTGTCTAATCTGAAATCACACCCGTAAGATCATTTTTCAGGATATCTGGGAAATAGTTATTTCCCAGGATGTCTGAACCATAGCTACTCTATTTTGACTTTTAATTGTAAATTTTTTTTTTTAAAGCCAAAGCAGATGTCACCATTAATGACGTCAGTGTTTTTCTAAGTATGAGAAGATGCAAGAATTGGGACTCATAAACCCTTTTTCTGAAAAGATCTGACTATCTGAAGGCCTGTTCTGCCAGTTTTTTCAGAGCACAGAGTGCCTCATTCCTGATTTTCACCCTGAACATCTTTCAGGGGGTGTTGAAGATCAGCAGCTTGCAATGGTCATGACGTAATCTTTGTAGAAGCAGCTGGCAAGTACCAACTTCCAGTCGGCAGGGTCCCTTCATAGCCACATATCTGACCATGTGACACCATTACATGGCCATTGTGTCCCGCGGTGGTGGGAAGGCTCATTCCCAGGTCTAGGGAAGTGATGGGCCACTCAGTGTGCTAAAATTGGACCAGGCCTTGCAAGTAGCAAAAGTTTCTGGACCACTGTCTTACTAGCCTCCTGGTCCAGAAAAATATTCCCTCTTGTTGCTTTTTCTCATACCCAGAGTCACATTGTTACAATTATTGATCTCATATGGAACTGCATATCAGCATTATATCACAGCTCAGTGAAACAAGCGACATAGAAAATAATATAGCCATAGCTAGTAGTTATTAGTAAAATAAGAATTATAAGTCAAGAACTTTTATTAGATAAAGCCTGGTATACCCCAAATCACCTGACTTCATTTGTTAAATGACTATAGCCTGGTGTTAATCTCCTGGTTGTACATTATGGAGCATCTGACCTTTATCTGAAGATTGGTTAGTGAGATAACCTTAAAAACTAACCTAGAGTGTCCTTTTTAATAACTTAATGAAATTTTTTAGCAGTATCACGTAACAAGGAACTATCTAAGCAGTGAGTCTTAGTAAACACTAGACCTTAATTAACAAAACTAGAAACTTAATTTAACAATTTACAGAACTTAATATTCCGTGATTTTTCATTATGGAGGCATTAACCCTGTAGCCAGGAAGGCTTTAACCCATCAAATAAAAAATGAGGTTTGTCAGGGAGCTGGGAAAAGCCAAGCAGCCCTCTTGGATTGCCCATAGCCCTGACTCTGATTTCCAGCTATTGTTCTTCATTTTCCAATTTAGAAGCAGACTGTTGCCATGGTTTAAGGACATTAGGATGGCACAAGTCTAACAGAGTTTTTGTATAAATAGAATGAGCTTTTACAAGTCTACAAATCCGACAATTGGATTAATTTCTAAAACTAGCATAGGATCAGGCCTATGGTAGAAAAGCATTTGATTTAAATGCAGAGGGCTAAGAAGTCAAGAAAACATTATAAATGATCATACGAATCAGGTCCAGCATCTTGGGCAAGCTGTCTACCTCTGATGTCGTCGTCTTCTCATCCTGGTGTAGTGTAGTTTCTTCTGAAAAAAGTCCTTCCATCCAGGTTGGAGACAGTCCCTTAAATTATGTCTTTTTCTAGTCCTGGTTGCAGGTCACGAGGCATCTGATCTTCATCCAAAGATAGATCACTGAGACAAGCTTCAGAAACAAACCTAGGGTGCTCTTCAAGAACTCAACCAAATTCTATATTAATATCACAGAACAGCAAAGATCCATTCAAGAAATGAGTCTTAGTAGATACAGATTTCCATTAACAAACTGGGATTTAACACTCATTGAAACATCTTTTTTTCCCTAAAATTACTCTCATTTTTATCAAATATAACCAAATTAAGACTTGTTTACAAAATAGATCTGTTCTCAATAAACTTGACCTGATTATTTATGTAACCATAGACTTCTCTTTTTTTTTTTGCTTTGCTTTGCTGAAACTTTTATGGAGTCTCAAACTGAACTTTAAAATCTTTCAGGGCTAGGAAAGTCATCCTTTATCAGATAAATTAAGAAGGTTATCTCACTAACAGGTACAGAAATCTCAGTTTTGGAGACCTTAAGAAAGGGAGGAATTCACTCAGATCTGTTAGGCAAAATCTGTGATAAGCCTTTGAGGTGACTTTCCAACAGTACTTTAAAAGGGCCTGCAGACGCTATGGAAATATCCCCTGACTGCTAACACATGAGTATGTTTCTTTAGACCTGCCTTGGCAAGTCCTAACTAACACAACATTCTTACAGAATGAAAAACAGCCTGGGAAAGAAGAACTTACAATTAGTGACCAAACCACCATCTTGAGCTGATTCTTATCACACAACGGACCAGATTTAGTTTCCAGTCACACCAGAGGAGGCCTCAGCGCATTTGGAGTGAAAGTGATGGAACACATAGTTTCAGTCAGTTCAGTTCAGTTGCTCAGTCGTGTCCGACTCCTTGTGACCCCATGAACCGCAGCACGCCAGGCCTCCCTGTCCATCACCAATTCCCGGAGTTCACCCAAACCCATGTCCATTGAGTTGGTGATGCCATCCAACCATCTTATTCTCTGTCATCCCCTTCTCCTCCTGCCCTCAGTCTTTCCCAGCATTAGGGTCTTTTCCAGTGAGTCAGCTCTTCGCATCAGGTGGCCAAAGTATTGGAGTTTCAGCTTCAACATCAGTCCTTCCAATGAACACCCAGGGCTGATCTCCTTTAGGATGGACTGATTGGATCTCCTTGCAGTACAAGGGACTCTCAAGAGTCTTCTCCAGCACCACAGTTCAAAAGGATCAATTCTTCCGCGCTCAGCTTTCTTTATAGTCCAACTCTCACATCCATACATGACCACTGGAAAAACCATAGCCTTGACTAGATGGACCTTTGTTGGCAAAGTAATGTCTCTGCATTTTAATATGCTGTCTAGGTTGGTCATAGCTTTCCTTCCAAGGAGTAAGCGTCTTTTAATTTTATGGCTGCAATCAGCATCTGCAGTGATTTTGGAGCCCAGAAAAATAGTAAGCCTGGGCTAGAGGAAGCACAAGTTGGAATTAAGATTGTCAGAGGAAATATCAATAACCTCAGATATGCAGATGACACATAGTTTAGCTCTATGAATATTTGTAGTTTACACATGGAAAGGAGACACACCAATGTGGGAGACAGATACTTCTTGAGATAAAATTTCCCTTTTGGACCCATAATTTAGAAAGAAAAAAAAAATAGAGATGTCTCCTAACTTCTCTATTAATCCTTAAAATGCTCCTATCACCTTTTGATCTATCACTTTATGCATCTATCACCTTTTGATCTAAATAGGGAGGACACAACTTGGTTATCCTAAAAACTGCGTAGTCAAGCCCATTGTGCACTAAAATAAAGACCATAAATATCTTAGATTTTAAGCAGTGATTGTGTCTGTGTGTTTCTATCTGTGTTTCTGTGCTTGTGCATGATTTTTCTTATGGAACATCAACAAGATATATTTAATAAATGAATGTTGCTTCTCGATTGCCACATGTGATTGGGGTAATAATTCACTGCTATCCATGGAGACTGTGAAGGGAAGGGTCCCAGAGACAAGGGAGAGTTATGTAAAGCATTAACAAATCTGTGCAGGGACTTCCTTGGCTGTTCAGTGGCTAAGATTCCATGCTTCCACTGCAGAGGGTAGGGATTCGTTCCCTGGTCGAGGAACTAAGATTCCCCAAGCCTCGAATAGCATGCCTCCAAAAAAAGGAAAAAAAAAAGAAACCTGTGCACCCTCTCAGTTTCTACCCAGCTGTTAACATGAGCCAGCTTCTGCTTAATTATGGTTGTGAGAAGGTCCAGCAAGGTCAGCTGTCTCAGGATGGATGACTGTGAAACAGGCAGTAGTGCTGTTTGTTTCATTTCTCTCTGATGGGAAAGATACAACGAGAAGAGGCGCTGGGTCTCTGGCCTGCCGATTCTCTGGTGGAGAGGGGCTGCAGAGAGGAAGGAGGAGTGGCTGGTCCTGTGATCTTTTCTCTGGAAGAATAGTTGTGGACTAAAGAAGCACCTAGCCAGAGCTTCTCTTAAACTGCCCATGACCACAGTGGCCGTCTCTCCTGTGCATGCAGAAAGCGGTCAGCCAGTACACCTTGAAGCTCAGTGGCTGCGCTGCCTGACATCTTAGACAACTACAGGTGGTTCCTTCAGTTCAGTCCAGTTCAGTCTCTCAGTCATGTCTGACTCTTTGTGACCCCATGAATCGCAGCACGCCAGGCCTCCCTGTCCATCACCAACTCCCGGAGTTCACCCAAACTCATGTCCATCGAGTCGGTGATGCCATCCAACCATCTCATTCTCTGTCGTCCCCTTCTCCTCCCACCCCCAGTCCCTCCCAGCATCAGAGTCTTTTCCAGTGAGTCAACTCTTTGCATGAGGTGGCCAAAGTATTGCAGTTTCAGCTTTAGCATCAGTTCTTCCAGTGAATACCCAGGACTGATCTCCTTTAGAATGGACTGGTTGGATCTCCTTGCAGTACAAGGGACTCTCAAGCGTCTTCTCCAGCACCGCAGTTCAAAAGCATCAATTCTTAGGGGTGTGCATATTTCCAGGATGTGACAGTGATCGCTAAGGCTTATTGTGCTTACTATGTGCTAGGTTGTGTTCTGGGACTTATATGATTTCACTGTCTTCATCTTCGCAAACAACAACTCTAAGAGGTAGGTATCAGTAACTCCCTGTTTACCTACAGATATGAAACTGAGGCCCAGAGAGGTTGAATCCCTTGCCTGAGATCAGGCAGCTTCTAAGGAGCAAAGCCAAGATCTGAACACAGGATCAAAGGACATATAAAACGGACAGTGCTCGTGTAAGGAATATAGCTGATGATAATGTAGGCTGCATTTTACACATTTGGAACTCTGCTTAAGGCATTACAGATTTTTTTTTCCTTGTATTTTCAATTTTACCAGTGTTTTAATGAGTATTATTACTTTGACTCAATTATTCTTATTAATAAGGCTAATAAAAATGTTTTTTAAATGCACTTAAATAGATTTTATTTGATTATTAAATTAAAATATATGGTAATTACAATTTTAAGAATAGTTTAATGTGAGTAATAACATTATTGCAAATATGATTTGCCTTATTTATCTCTCATTTAGCTATTTTTAATTAGAATCCTTCCACATGGAATTCTTGTAGCATAATTTTTATGCACCCTTAAAATATAGAAGTATATGTACTATCTGTAGTTGGTTATTATCTTTGGTCTTCTTCCTTGGTGTAAATTTATTCATGGTGAGGATGATTAGGGGGAAAAAGCAGATTTAACAACAATAATACATCTTGGTAACAAAGAGACTAATCTCTCCCTTTAAACATCAGAATGTAAGCTCAATGAAATGATGTCGTAGGGATGACTTTGAACATCACCTGTGCTGTGCTTAGTCACTCAGTCATGTCTGACTCTTTGAAACCCCATGGACTGTAGACCACCAGGCTCCTCTGTCCATGGAATTCTCTAGGCAAGAATACTGGAGTGGGCTGCCATGCCCTCCTCCAGGGGATCTTCCTAACCCAGGGATCGAACCCAAGTCTCCTGCACTGCAGACAGATTCTTTACCATCTGAGCCACCAGGGAAGTAAGCATCATCTAGTTAGTAGCAAATATAAATTATTCACAATGTTCTGTTCTGTGTTACTAATCACAAAACACAATACTTGTATAAATTATTTTTTACACTAGATAATATCTTCTGAAATATTTTTAAGCTATGTGTTATGGGAACTTCAGTTCAGTTCAGTTCATTTCAGTCGCTCAGTCGTGTCCGACTCTTTGCGACCCCATGAATCACAGCACGCCAGGCCTCCCTGTCCATCACCAACTCCCGGAGCTCACTCAAACAATATAGTTAATCTTTGTAAACTGATTTTCATACCAAATTAAATTCTATCAATATCCTTGTTATCATTTTAGAAACTAAGTCATATCTGACTCTTTGACACTCCGTGGACTGTAGCCCGCCAGGCTCCTCTGTCCATGGGATTTCCCAGGCAAGAAAACTGGACTGGATTGCCGTTTCCTTCTTCAGGGGTCTTCCCAACCAGGGATTGAACCAGCATCTCCTACACTGGCAGGCAGATTCTTTATCCCTGAGCCACCAGGGAAGCCCCTTCCTATCAATAGCTTTGGGTTTTCTATGCACACAATTGTGCCATCTGTTGATCCTGACCGTCTCTCTTTTTCTAACTCCTGTGCTCTATGAGTGGAAATAGAGAGTCCTCTTGGTACTTTCTCAGGTTCTGAAGAGGCAGCACTATTCCTGCATCTGGGGGAGCTTGCATTCCAGTTGGTGAAACAAAAAAGGAAAACACGAGAAAGTATCAGATGGGCTGAACAGAAAACTCAGGAGAGTGCCGTGGTAGAGAGTGGCTACCTCCAGCTGAGCCTCAGGGAAGACTGGCCAGAGGAGATGACTTTGAGGAGCAGTCTCCTCTCCAGCAACTGTGGACCATGCGGAGTTCAGGAGGAAGGGCATTTGTGGCAGAGGGAACAGCTTGTATAAAGGGTCTAAATATTGCGAGTCAATTCTGCGTGTTCTGTGGACAGAAAGAAGTGGCTGGAGTTTAGCTGGCAAGCTGCAAGTAGGACATGGTGAGGTCAGAGGGTTGGCCAGCCAGGACGAGAAGTTGGTTTTCACTCATGGTCTTGATGGAGGACCAACTGGTTGGTATTTTACAAAGAAGTGAGACAATCTGATATATAACAAACAGCCGAATGGGTCAATGAAATACTTTCAGACTGTGACACACTGTCTTTAATAAATAAACAAAATACACAAGATATTTACAGAGGATGATACAGATCTTCTAGTGAGTAAAATATGTAAATGCACAAGATGCTTTTGAAGTATCACCCACAGCCAGTGAGTTAATAGACTACTCCCATAACCATCCTGAGTGAGTCTTTCTCTCCCTCTTTTGTTCCTTAAACTCAGTTTTCTTTCTCAGATCTCTGCTTTGTTTATAGATGTAACTTCCCAACACAGCGTGCTACCTTCTGCCCTTTCTCTAGGATGGCATTCTGTGCAAGGTATACTCTTTAAAAGATAAGGACTCTTGGGTGGGGGGAGGGAGGCTGCAGAGGGAGGGGATACCGGCATACTTATACCTGATTCTTATTGTTGTACAGCAGAAACCAACACACTGTTGTAAAGCAATTATCCTCCAATTAAAAATAAATATACTATTGCATATACAAAAAAAAAAAAAAGAAATATGCCAAGTGACCATCATTCTGTTTGATAAATACAATGAAGTTATTTGATTAGAAACAATAAAAAAGGACTCTCGCCATGACCCTTAGTCATAAAATCCTTATTTAACCTATGAGATTTTGTTTATTTATTATACTATGGAGAAAATTTTGATTTCTCTTGCTTTACTAGCTATATCCTATTCAGTTAATAAAAGCAGTGGGGGGTGAGGGGCAGAGAGGAGGAATGGCAGGGTTGTGGTGGAGAAGCTTGAGTATTCTGGGAAAGCAAAGAGCTTGGTTTGGAAGTTTGGATTGGTGCATTTAGATAAAGGGGAAGGCGGGGAGCTGGATGGGTAAGCAAAGTAGCCTAAAAAGAGATTGGAGAGGCGAGCAGGCACGGGAACCTGAAGGGCCTAGTAGGTCATGGAAAGAGTTTGGATTTTATTCCAAGAGAAAATGGCTTTGTTAAGAAGGTAGGTGTCGATGGTGACTGCAACCATGAAATTAAAGATGCTTGCTCCTTGGAAGAAAACCTAGACAGTGTATCAAAAAGCAGAGATATCTCTTTGCTGACAAAGGTCCATCTAGTCAAAGCTATGGTTTTTCTAGCAGTCATGTACAGATGTGAGAGTTGGACCACAAAGAAGGCTGAGCCCCGAAGAATTGATGCTTTGGAACTGTGGTGCTGGAGAAGATTTTTGAGAGTCCCTTGGACAGCAAGGGGATCAAACCAGTCAATCCTAGAGGAAATCAGTGCTGAATATTCATTGGAAGGACTGATGCTGAAGCTGAAGCTCCAATACTTTGACCACCTGATAGGAAGAGCTGACTCATTGGAAAAGACCCTGATGCTGGGAAGACAGAGAGCAGGAGGAGAAGAGGATGACAAAGGATGAGATGATTGGAAGTCCATAATCAACTCAATGGACATGGGTTTGAGCCAACTCTGAGAGATAGTGAAGGACAGGGAAGCCTGGAGTGCTGCAGTTTATGGGGGTTGCAAAGAGTTAGCTATGACTTAGCGACTGGACAACAAGTACAAAAGATTACATATTCTTATTTGTGGAGGGGAAAATGAAATAGTACATTTAATCAAAGGAAAAACATGTAGCCCCAAATTTTCTTCTAGAGAAAAAGGATATTTTTTTCCTATCCTGGTATCTATTCAATTGGTCTCCAATGAATTACCTTACTTTAGATCCATTATTTAAAGGAAACTGGTGTTAAGGCTTGGATTCCGCTGAAGTTTGCTATGCTGTTCTCTCAGCCAATGAACATGCTGAAAGAAAGAAGAAAAAAAAATGTTGTGAGTAAGCTTAGGAAGAAACTGGAGGACATTAAGACATATAGAGCTGCAACACGGAAGGGCACTTGAGATTTAGTAGTTGTTACGAGAGGAAAGGGGCTGGCAACCCCAATCCAAATTTCTAAACAGATGCAGTCAATATCCCATGGGTCTGAGGGAAGAGTCCCTGAAAATTACAATTCAGTGCTTACAGAGTGGGTGGGTCAACTGAGCCTCAGCCAGGGTGAGAGAGATGAAGCAGGAGACAGCCCCTTAGGACAGCATTGTCCAATGCAAATATAACACAGGGCATATATGTAATTAAAATTTTTCTTATAGCACATTAAACAATTAAAAGGAGAAACATGAAATTAAATTTACTCACGCATTTAATGTAACCCACTGTATCCAAAATAGGATCATCTCAGTATATAATCAATACAATGAGATTTTTTTAGAAGTTATTTATTTATGGGCTGTGCTGGGTCTTTGCTGCTGTCTGCAGACTTTTCCTTGTTGCAGTGAGTGGGGGCTACTCTGAAGTTGCCATGCGTGGGCTTCTCATTGTGGTGGCTTCTGCTGTGGCGGAGCACAGCCTCTAGGGTACTTGAACTTTAGTAGTTGCAGTTCGAGGGCTCAGTTGTTGTGGTGCACAGGTTTAGTTGCTTCTAGGCATGTGGGATTTTCCTGGACCAGGGATAGAACCCTTGTCCCCCATATTGGCAGGCGATTCTTAACTAGACCACCAGGGAAACCCCAATGAGATATTTTATACTTTTTTTTTTTCCTACAATGTCTCCCAAAGCCAGCATATTTATGGCACTTTTCAGTTTGCACTAGCCATATTTCAAGTGCTCAATAACCTGACACAGCCGGAGGAATTAGGGGCTGTGTTTAACCAGCTAGTTGATGTCTGAGGTCAGACTCCTCTCTGGAGAATGCCAGAGCAGAGTCTTTCCCCACCACGCTGTGGTTTGCAACAGAAGTAGCTTTCAAGAAACAGTAGCTTGTTAGTTGGGGGGAAAAAGCCACTTCTAGACTATATTGATCATAAAAATATCCCCAGATCATGCTTACTGTGGCGCTATAGGCCACTTCAGTCATTAAACATCCCAGGTGCGATGCCTTCTGCAGATCTCACCTTGTCCCAGAAGCCACAATCTGGTGTCAGCCCAGGCAAATATGAAAAGGCTACATCAAACCAAGCATCCCTGAGTCTTCCTAGATTTCTAATAAAAATTCATTCCACTCATTTGATTACATTGAGAGAAATGTAAGCTTCAATAAGAAAAGGATGTCATACAGTTACAAGAATTTATTCCCATCATAATGCACACACTCAATTCATTTTTGTAGTGTCTAACCTTTGCAAATTGCCTTTGGAATGAGTTCATCCATATTATGGGAAAACCACACCATCATGAACTGGGGCAAGGTCATTAGTAACACCTGCCAAATGCACATTATCTCTTGCCTTAGCTCTCTTTTTTCTTCATTTTTCTGTTTTAGTTCTTTACAAGAATTTTCAAACCTTTAGATTAAGAACTCAAGGACCTTAATTCCCTTCAGGGTCAAACAGTAAGACAAAAAACCTTAAATAATGGGCCAGACATTTAGAGAAAATAGAGTTCATGGTGTACCTGTCCAACCTATGTCTCTCAACAGGCTGCCTCTCATCTGATATCTTCAGGACAAACAGCCGAGCCCTCAAGATATTATAATAAATCTCATTTTAAAATTCATTTACAAGTGAATATTTCAAATTTCCCTGTGGGATAACACTAGAATTCTATCTTCAGTTTTATTTTTTTCTCCTGAGCAAGTATCACAGAGAAGAACAAATCTAGATCCATATTGGTTCTTTTCCTTTAGCTCTAACCTTTGGGCTCTGTTGCCTGTGCTTAGTTGTGCTGACTCTGTACCTTTTGTTGCCTGTAGCCTGGAACATACATGCTAGCCATTCTAAGGCTCTAACCTTTAAAGCTATAACACTTTTCCATTCATATAGAGATAAAAAGTTGCAGAACAGAGAATAACATTTGTTTTGTTGGAAATTTATAGCAACATTGTGACCAGACCAAGGTGGACAGCTTCAAGAACAAAGGAACCAGTACTAAGAAGTTTCCAACAAGCTACACCCCCCTCCCCTTTTAGCATAAAAGCAACCTGAATTCTAACTCAGGTAAGATGGTTCTTTGAGATACTAGTCCACCATCTTCTTGATCTTCTGGCTTTCTAAATAAGCTCACCATTCCTGCCCCAGCAACTTGTCTCTCGATTTATTGACCTGTCATGCAGCAAGCAGTAAGAATTTGGACTTGGTAAACACAAGGAAACCAAAGAACTCACAGTATCAATTTTTTTGTGGGAGAGGTTTATGCCAAGGCTCAGCTATTCCTTGGAAATGCTCATCAGAAGTCAACATTCCTCATCAACTGGAAGTGAAACAAATGTGCAAATACTCATCACAGGAATAATAAATATCACATTAATCCTAAAAGTAATATCTTTCTCTGTTGGGAGGGCTTGACATCTGGATACATATTTTAGGAGTTATAGATTCAGTGCCAAGAGAACATGTCTGAAACTTCTAGTATAAGCACTATTCTTCCATTTAATTGTTAATAAAATAGTAGCTGACACTTACAGAAGGCTTACCATGTGTGCCAAGAACTGTTCTAAACTTCTGTATTTATTAAGTCATTTAATTTTCAAACAACTCTATGGGTAGTGTGCAAAAACAAGAAATATATATATTGTCTCTGCCCCAAGTTTCCGGCACAGAGCTCCCCAAATCCTTGAAATTTCCCAAGTGATAAGAGAACTGGGAGCATCCTTTGTTCTAATGAGGCGGGTCTAGGTGAGCTCCTAGATGACTCTTGGATGGGAACCAGACACCAGAAAGATCAAACCATGAATAGAAGCTTGAATTTATCAACCCCCTTTCCACCCACTTCTCCAGGGCGACAGACTATAACTGATGATGCCTATGAGAGGAAGCCTTCCCAGTTGGAAAATGCATCCACGTACTAGGAGGGTGATGTACTCCAACTCCAGAGGGTGACGTACTCCAACTCCAAATAAGCGGCTGTGCTCAGCACTCCCCCCACCCCAGACCTCACCCTATGTTTCTCCTCACCTGTTTATCTGTATCCTTTATCATATCCTTTCATAAATGGGTAAATGTACATGTTTTCCTGAGTTTTATGAGCTACTTTAGCAAATAATTGAATCTGAGGGGCAGGAGATCATGGGAACCTCTGATTTGTAGCCAAATTGGACAGAAGTTGTGGGTAACCTGGGACTTACTACTTGTGGTTGACTTTTGAAGTAGGATGGGTGCAATCTCTAGGCACTGAGCGCCTAAACTGTGAGATCTGACACTATCTTCTGTTAGATGGTGTCTGAATTGAGTTAAATTGTAGGTCACTGATGACCAGTCCAAGTTCGATGTGTGAAACAGGGCACTCAAAACCAGTGCACTGGGATGACCCAGCGGGATGGGATGGGGAAGGAGGTGGGAGGGGGGTTTGGGATGGGGGACACATGTACACCATTGGCTGATTCATGTCAATGTATGGCAAAAACCAGCACAATATTATAAAGTAATTCAGTTCAGTTCAGTTCAGTTCAGTCGCTCAGTCGTGTCCGACTCTCTGTGACCCCAAGTAATTAGCCTCCAATTAAAATAAATTAATTTAAACAATTTTTTAAAAATTGCAGGTCACCAAACTGGAATCACAGCTTGGTGTGGGAAAAATACCCTGTGCATTTGGTGACAAGAAGTGTCAGAATTCTCATGAATGTGATTGAAGTACGAGACTTAAAGAGAAACATAGAGGAAAGACTAAGTTTTGGCAACATAGGTAGATGTTATTGTTTTCATTTTACTGATGAATAAACCGAGGTCCAGAAAGATCAAATGACTTGCCCAAAGTATTACAGCTATTTAGTTGCACAGCAGGACTTCCAACCAAGGCAAGTCTTGTAGCCAAACCACTGGTGTTAATCAGTTTGGGGCTCTAGGCACTTGAAAAAAGGCTTCCAACTGAGCACTCAGGCACTACTCTTCACTCTACACCTGTGTAGGAACTCTTGTACTATTTAAAACCCTCCAGTTCCACACTGATATTGAACCTGAAGACTAAATTGAGTTAATATAGCCCTCCAAGACTAGAAACTAGTCTCTCTCTCCTTCTCGTCTTTCCTGTGTGTTCTTTATTATAAGACATTCCAGAAGCAGAGATCCTCAGTCAGTTCAGTTCAATCTCTCAGTTGTGTCCGACTCTTTGTGACCCCATGAACTGCAGCATACCAGGCCTCCCTGTCCATCATCAACTCCCGGAGCTTGCTCAAACTTATGTCCATTGAGTTGGTGATGCCATTCAGCCATCTCATCCTCTCTGGTCCTCCCCTCCTCCTGCCTTCAATCTCTTTCTCTCCAGGAAGCCAGTAGGGTTTAGGGATCTCATAATTTGTCTGTGGTAGGTAGTGACATTGACCAGAGATGATGATGGTGGTGGTAATGAAGATTGGGATAAGAGAACAATAGCAACAGCAATTTTGCCATGAGAGAAATCAGTGAGTGAATCAGAGACAAGAAGTTCCAACACTTGAGTTCTTGTACAGAAAGGTAGGGCCAGATGGAATCTGGGTTAATAACACCTTCATTTGTGTCCTGTTGTCCTGTGATTGTGGTCTTGGAGTCCAACAAGAAGACCACAGAGGCGAGGAAACAAAGTCAAAGGAATTGTTCAGTAGAGGGTGAGAGGGGAGTTTCTCAACATTCCCCCCATCTAATTTCAGGCTCCCACCCTTGAGGTCTTCTGCAGCCCCAGGGACCACAAGCCCAGTGTCTCCAGCAGAGGCAGCACATGACACTAACAGACATCTTTCTCCCTTCTAACCCATGTTTAAATTTTCTACCAGAATGTCCCCATTCTAGTTGGTGGGGGAGGGGTATTGGTGATTAGGTTTCTTGCTAAAAGGCGCAGTCAGGTAGCCCCAGGGACTCTGGGTCAAAGATCCCTGCCTGGGGGGAATCTTGCTTCCAGTGAGTCAAAGACGTTTGCGCTCTGGTGTGGCTGCTGCTGTCCTTGGTGCTGCTGTTGTACTCTGGGGCCCAGAGCTTCCTCTGTTGACAGATACAGTTATTATAGTTCTATCACCCTCAGAAAAACACCCTACTTCTGGCTGATTCCAGCCAGTGCTTGACTATTTTAGCATTAACAGGCATGTCTGGTCGCATAGTATAGCACAGGGACTATACTCGATATTTTGTAATAACTTATAATTGAAGAGAAAATAAGAAAAGTATACACTTATATACATGTATAACTGAATCACTCTACCAAAAGTCTGAAACACAATACTGTAAATCAACTATATTTCGATAAATTTTTCTTAAATGGCAAAAATTAATGACCAGGAGAGGTGGTGACCGATGAAGGATGGCATAAGCCTGAGATGTTATGGAAGGTGCTGAGGGAGTCTGGGGGATATAGAAGGGATGGGGAATGTTTTCTGAATGCCCAGTTTGTGCCAGACATTTTGTACTGTATTGAACTTTTAAAAACTTTGAATTTTTATTTGATTATGAAGTATTTAACACACATTGACATATAGAGACAACCATGGGTGTGCTTCTTGGATTAAACTGTTGGGTCCACTTTGTACTTGCTTAAATCTCTTCTGTGTCCTTTCCAGTATCTGTACCTTAGATTCTTGAGGATACTTCTTGGAGCATCTGATGAAAGTCCAAATGTTATTATTTAAAAATCAGACAAGCATAGCCACTTTTATAGCAGCATTATTCACAATAACCAGAGTGAAAGCAACCCAAGGGTGCATTGGCAGATACATGAGTAAATGAAACATGGCACAAACAGACACTGGAACATTATTCAGCCTTAAAAATGAAGGAAATTCTGACACATGCTACAAGATGAGCCCATTATGCTGAACGAAATAAAAGTTGGCCACAAAAGGATAAACCTTGCATGATTCCATCTAAAGGAAGTCCCTAGAGTAGCAGATTCATAGAGACAGAAAGTAGATGGTATTTAATGGGGGCTGGGAGGTAGAAATGGGGAGTTACTGTTCAATGGACGTAGAGTTTCAGTTTTGTAAAACGAAGTGTTTTAGAGATAGAGTGTGTTTGCACCGCAGTGTGAATGTACTTAATGACACTGAATGGCACACATAAAAATGGTTAAGGTGGCAAATTTTATGTTACGTGTATTTTGCCACAATTGGAAAAAAACAATCAGATAAGCAAGCAAACTGAAACCCAGAGATGGTTGCGACAAAAATTTTGATGTATTTCTTGGGTTATTTTTAATTCATATTTCTTGTTTTATTCATTCTCACATTTGTGTTATTAGTTTTTTAAAAATTTGGTATTAAATGTAATTTCATCCATAATCCCACAGTCATCCATAAAGCTCATGAGTTTTAAATTTTTCTGTAGGTTGTGTTTTGTTTTTTGGTGCATTTTATCTTTTGTTTAACATTGAAACATGATACTTTGCATTTTGTTTCCAAAACAAGCTCTCAATATGTTAATTTAACTTTTAGTTATGCTTTATAATCTTAATTTTAATTTTAAGGGGCCTAAGGACAATTTATTGAACTAATATACCATCCTTTGTTGATCTATTTATTTTCAGAGGAATATTTTGGTTGTTTCTTGTTTTGTTTGATTTTGTAAATCAAAATCATGACCATTATCATTTTATACATTTCAGTTAAACTTAAAAGATGGAGCGGGCTTTAAAACCTAAAGACTATTCATTTTTTACTTCATTTGAGTAGAATAAAGGTGGTTATGCACCTCCATTTACGACATATCATCAGTCTGAATATTTAAATTTTTAAAATTTTATTTTTTTTATCATTTATGATACCCAGTCTAATTTTCTCCTCCTGCTTCTCATGTATTTAATATACACACTTTCATCATTTTATTCAATTGTATACATCAGCCTCAAATGTTTGAAGTTTCAAAATATCTACTTAAGCAGCATTGTACTTCTAACCTCATTTGGTTTTCATTCAACATTGTATTTTTAAGATCTCTCCACATGGCTAAATACAAAGCCAGTTAATCTTCTAACCACAGCATAGAATTCTATTATATTTACAGTTCACATGTAGATGGATGCCGATATATCTAATTCCTGGCTACTGAAGCTATAATTTCCCTAGCTCACAGGTTTACATCTCCCTTGCACTCGTGAGGCAGTCTTTGTGTCAGTTACTTGCACAAAGTACAAGATTGGGAATTCTGAGTCCCAGGGCATCTGCAGCCTCAGTGTCAAGAATATTGGAGGTGTTCTCCAATGACTCTGCTCGCACGTAGTCCCACGAGCTGTGTCTGAGGGCACTTATTCTCCAACACTGTCTTCAGAGCTTAGTGTTCTCAAGTTTCTTATTATTGACAACTCAAGATGTGGAAAGTCATATCTGGCTTTGTTTTAATTTGCTTTCCCCTGATGATTAGAGAAGAGAGGCATCACTCTGATTAGTTCTTGTGTGAATTACCTATTAATATCCTTCATCCTTTCAAAAAAAAATTTAGGTTTCCTATCTCTTGGGCTTCCCAGCTGGGGCTAGTGGTAAAGAATCCACCTGCCAAAGAAGGAGATGCAGGTGACACAGGTTTGATCCTTAGGTCAGGAAGATGCCCCAGAGGAGGCAATGGTAACCCATCCAGTATTGTTGCCTGGAGAATTCCATGGACAGAGGAGCCCGGTGGGCTACAGCCCATAGTGTCACAAAGAGTCGTACGCGATTGAAGCAATTTAGCACGCACACATCCTTCATCCTTTCAAAAAAAAAAAGGTTTCTTATCTCTTACTGACTTACAGGAATTTCTTATATATACTAGAAGTGCTGAATTCGGCTTAGTTCCATTTCAGTTTTCTTAGAAATGGGCTAATTAGACCACAGATAGGTTGACCCAGAGGTTAGATATAATTTCCTGAATGCCAATTTGCTTTGACAACTCTAGATTCTGCATAACTCTCAAGGCTTGGTCTGTCTCTGCAGTCACATTTTAAAGGTCCTACTAATAATACTTGAGACAAGGAAAGCCTCTTTCTGAGTAAATCCAGCCAAAATCTAGGGCCAAGCTCTCATTAACTTACACTACACTTTAAACCTTTCCTGACCAAGGAGTGGAATTTTCTGATTGACCAGGTTGTGAAAAAGACTTCCATTTGGCACATCATTAAGTGGCAAAAAGACACTTCCTTCTTGTACAGAGTACAATTCTGTAGCAATACCTAAATAAATATCTATACATCATGAAGATGTATGTATGCTTATTCTAATATTAAGAAATTCCCCATCTATACTCATCCCATTAAATATTATAAATAAATATTTAATTTGATCCAAGGCCTTTTGGCTTCTATAAGGATGATAATTTGATTTCTATTCCCACATTGATTTATTAAAATGCAAAAATATATTCTTTTATTTCCTAAGATGAAACTAACGGGTTTGCTGCTCTGACTTCCACTTGCTTATCAGGCAGGCATTGTTATTTTAATGTGATGCTGACATTAATTCCAAAGTTAGTTTCACTGAGTCGATATCAAGGTTTTTTCAGGGCCTGCTCCATTTACAGATTCTCAGGTAGAATCCACTTCTTTCCTTGTCTTTTCCAGTCTCCTGAATGGCACTGTATTCCTTGATTCACATCCTACTCCTCCATCTTCAGAGTCAGAAGCATAGCGTCTACTTCTCTCCATTTCCATCACAGGGTGGTCTTCTTTGTCTGAATTTAAATCTCCTTCTGCTTCCCTCTTCTAAGGATATTTGTGATTTTACAAAAGGGTTTGACTGGATAATCCAAGATAGTCACTGCATCTCAAGATCCTTAATTAAATCACATCTGAAAAGACTCCTTCCTCATACAAAGAAACATTTATGGCTTCCATGGATTAAGGGGCTTCCCTGATGGCTCAGACAGTAAAGAATCTGCCTGTAATTCAAGAGACCTGGGTTTGATCCGTGGGTCAGGAAGATCCCCTGGAGAAGGGCATGGCAACCCACTCCAGTATTCTTGCCTGGAAGAATTCCAAAGACAGAGGATCCTGGCGGGCTACAATCCATGTGGTCGCGAAGAGTCAGACATGACTGAATAACTCACATGGCTTCTATGGATTAAGGAGCTTGGTGTCTTTGGGGGCTATTAATCAGCCTGACAGAGAGTGTGGTGTTCACATGGGGATTTGTTATCCTATTCTGCAGTACAGATTGGCAAAATCTCAAAAAAAAAAAAAAAAACACACACCAAATTGTCCAGCGAGTATGCACAAGGGCTTGTACAATATCTCTGATTTAGATGGGATCTCAGGACCCATAACCCAAATCTTTGTTCTGACAAATTGTGCTGCCACTCAACTTATCAGAAACCACAAATAAATTACAGGGTTTGGGGAGTTAATGGCCTAAAAGAAAGTTTTCTTTATACGGAGCTATTTCATTCATGGTAACTTCTATAAACCTGGAGCCCAATGTTTCTAGTGATGGAAGAGGAGACAGCTGCTAGTATAGACTTATGTTACAGACTGTTACCTGGGAGACTGGAGGCCCTTTGCTTACTCCTGGAACACAGCCAACCAAGGGAGTAAATTTTAGGGTTTCCTTTTTGTGACAGTTCTTGTTGCTGTAATTTTTCTCTTTTTCTCTCTTGCAGTTTATAAACTCTGAATGCTTGAAAATTCAAACTATAGAAAAGAAAAACCATAGGTATAGGATGGAGATGGGGTGGTTTTATTGATAAGAAGTCTCATATGAAGTTTCTTCTGAATAAAATGGACCCTCCATGTACTGTAATCATTTGTTGAAATTCTAGATTTTCCTGAACACTTTTAGGGCTTCCCAGGTTCCCCATTAGCTCCAAGAGTCCTGCAATGCAGGAGATTTAGGTTCGATCCCTGGTTTGGGAAGATCCCCTGGAGAAAGGAATGGCAATCCACTCTAATAATCTTGCCTAGAACTCCATGGACAGACCATGGGGTTGCCAAGAGCTGGACATGACTGAACAACGAACATAACAACAGGTAGCGTTAGTGGTAAAGAACCTGTTTGCCAAGGCACGAGATGTAAGAGACACGGGTTTGATCTCTGAGTCGGGAAGATCCCCTGGAGGAGGGCATGACAGCCCACTCCAGTATTCTTGCCTGGAGAATCCCATGGACAGAGGAGCCTGGTGGGCTACAGTCCACAGGGTCGCACAGAGTTGGACACAACAGAAGAGATTATGTAAAAACATTTAAGCAAAATGATACACCTGTTAATTTCTGCTCCACTCCAATGGAATTTTAAACCATGGAATGTATTATTTGTATGGAACCAAGGCTGATCGTTTTGTTAAAACAACTTAGTGGACCTGACGACCCACCAAGATTCAGCCTGCAGTGGCAGAGTAAGAAGCCAGAATATGAGGCCTATTTTTACTCCCTGAGTTTTTTATTTTGTCAGTTGAAAGATGTATCTTTAGCTTACTTGCTTATAATTACAAATTGTTCATTGCACAAAGTCAAGCAAATAGAATGGAGTTTAAAAAGGGCCTCCGCAGGTAATGAAAAAATCCAACGTAGTGTCAAAGTCTTTTATTCTCCTTTAAATAACAAGTCAGGATTGCTTTTTACAACCCTGAGAATGTGATTAGTGTCAGTGAAGTGATACCTTTATTATATGAGGAATAATTTTGGGGACCATTTATCATCACAGACCAGTAATTACTGACGGTTCCACCAACCTCTTTCTAGCTGTGACTCAACAAAAGTGATATTGGATTCTAAGTCATTTATCCTTTGGTGCCGAGGAAACATTCCGTGTAGGAGAGGAAAATATCCTTTTTCCTTCTACCCTCTTGGGTTCTCCAGCTGAGTCCTGTAATATCAGACTGACAAAAGATAGATTAGTAACAGAACAAAAAAAAGTTTATTAGTGTATGTTGGAGAAGGAAACAGCAACCCACTTCAGTATTCTTGCCTGGAAAATCCCATAGGCAGAGGAATCTGGTGGGTTACAGTCCATGTGGTCACAAAAGCAGTCCATGGGGTCGCAAAAGAGTCAGATCCAACTTAGCAACTAAGTTACCCACCATTAGTACATGTACTGTGTGTACACGTGGGCGTACCCAAAGCAATGTTTAGAGCCTGGTTTATAGAGCATCTTACCAAAAACCAAGAAATTTTTAGAGGTGAAACAAGACAAGACAAAAAAACAACAAAGGACTTTGAGTTGTAACACAACTCAGTAACTCAGTAACACAACATAGTAACACCGCAGTTGTCTGGGATCCAGGCCACTTCCAGTTTTCTGATCTGACCAATAGGATGAGGACCTCATTTCATGGTCTGGGATAGAGCTCTGCCATCCGTTTTCCAAGCAGCACAATAGGAGAGAGAATAGACTTATATCAATTGCCTTTAAAAAATTTACTTATTTATTTTTGATTGCACTGGGTCTCTGTTGTGGTGTGCAGGTTTCTCATTGCAGTGGCTTCTTTGGTTGTAGAGCACAGACTCTAGGGTGCCTGGGCTCAGTAGTTGTGGCACACTGGCTTAGCTGCCCAGTGGCATGTGGAATCCTCCTGGACCAGGGATTAAACCCGTGCCTCTTGCACTGGCAAGCTGACTCTTACCCACTGGACCACCAGGGAAGTCCTCAACTGCCTTTTAAAGACATATCTCAGAAGCCTGCACACAGTATTTCTCTTAGCTTGAACTTAATTAGTAAGTCCATGTTTGGCTACATCGGTCACTAACATATGGAATGTTTATTCTGGACAGCTGTGTTCCCAGCTTACATTTAGGGGTTTTATTACCCAGGATGACAGAGAGAATGGGTATTAGGGGAAAATTAACAAGTTGTTTGATGACTTCTCAGCAGTGAAATTCCTGAGCCAAGCTATGTTTTTTGCCCTTTAAAGCCCTTGTTATATGAGGACAAATTGCTTCCAGAAAGGTTCTACCACTCATTCCCTCCACAGAAGGCACAAGCGAAAGCCTGCCTTGTCATATCCATGCCAACACTGAGTGGCATCATCCAAAATAAAATCCTTTTCCAACTTGACAGGAGGAAAAATATCTCATTTATATTAGCGTTGTTCTGATAATAAAAACAGCTAAATGTTTTCATATACTTGCTGATCATTTATATGTCTTTTTGTGAATACCTCAAGTCTTTGCCTACTTTTAAGTTCATATTCAATTATATTTTGTTTTGTAAATCATTATGTGATTTGAATCGAGTATGTCGGGAAGGGACTTTTTCCTCCTAGTAGCTGGGATTTAAAAAAAAAAGAAAAGATCCTAGACTTACGGAAGAAACATCATTGAAAAGGAACCAAGGAGCACATTTTTATTTAGTTTTCTTTTGATGGAAGAAACTTGGATTCTAGTAGTTTTGTCTGATGTAGCAGGCAAATTGGAAAGAATAAAAAATAGTATCAAGTACCATTAATTTCAAGTTCTTAATTCCTCAGAAAGAGTAAAATCACTGATAATTTAGCCCTTTCAAAAATGGGCTATTCTCTGAGTCAGGGTGGTAATTTGACGGCTATGGTTCAGTTCAGTGTATGAGAAAATGTCACCATATGGTTGAGACAGACACTTGAAATCCTTCACAACAGTGACGAGAGGAAATGACATAGCGAAAATGAGACTTCAGAAATGATAGTGATTATTGCTAGTTCCTGCATATATGTCTCGTTGTCAAGCAGATTATCCTAATTAACATTTCAGGTTGGGGCTGGTATCAGCATGCTTTGAAAAATACACATTTTTATTTTAGAATCAAGCTGATGTTAGGCAGATTATTGGTCTGTTTTGTTTTCATTAACAGAGTGTGTTTGTGCTTTATTTGTAGAAATCTGAGCACTTCTAGCCTTTATTGCCTCAGAGGAAGGCAGATGGTAGCCAACACTGTCAATATCCGAATGGCAGTGGCAGAGGACGGGAAACTCACCAACAGCCCGTGGGTGGCATTTGGCAGTTCTCACCAGGATCTCTTGCAGTTGAAAGGAAAATACCCCAACCTGTTTGCTGCAGCCTTGGGCAGCAGCACAGGGCTCCAAGCACAAGTTAATTTTTACACTGGGTGTGTACTTAGCAATAAAGTTTCTGGAAATGAGAACATTACCTTAACGAGTGGGTCGATAACACAGGGTCACCACAGCTTGAGTTGGGTTTGTGTCCATCCCCACATGATGCTTTCCACAAGAGAATCCTGACCTACTTGCTATCTATATTTGCAAATATAATTAGTTAAAGCTTCTTGATGGGGGGAAATGGTAAGAAGAGTCTTAGTTATCGTTTTAATAGTGAAAGAATCCAAGATTTAGCTATTTTCAAAAGAAGTAAAGGAAATGCTCTTATTTTTGGAGGAACAAAATGTCCTTTTTCAAAGTTGCCTCTCAACTCTTTCAGCCATCTGACTTCGAGATAATAAGTTTATAAATAATGTCCTTAGGATTCTCCCGTGTGGATAAATACTCACGATTGACAATTTGGGCCTCTGCCTCAATGTTCCTGTTAAAATGAGTAAGGTAGAGAAATTCTACTCAATTAAGTTTTTCTTGTCAAACAAAATAAAATGGAACCATCAAAACCCAACAAACCCAGAGATACCTTCTAGGTAAGATTTGTTCTAATGTATGAACATTTTAAAGGTAAGTATTCAGTCCCCACGCTAGTAAAGTCATGCTCAAAATTCTCCAAGCCAGGATTCAGCAATACGTGAACCATGAACTTCCAGATGTTCAAGCTGGCTTTAGAAAAGGCAGAGGCACCAGAGATCAAATTGCCAACATCTGCTGGATCATGGAAAAAGCAAGAGAGTTCCAGAAAAACATCTATTTCTGCTTCATTGACTATGCCAAAGCCTTTGACTGTGTGGATCACAACAAACTGTGGAAAATTCTGAAAGAGATGGGAATCCCAGACCACCTGACCTGCCTCTTGAGAAACCTGTATGCAGGTCAGGAAGCAACACTCAGAACTGGACATGGAACAACGGTCTGGTTCCAAATAGGAAAAGGAGTACGTCAAGGTTGTATATTGTCACCCTGCTTATTTAACTTATATGCAGAGCACATCATGAGGCACGCTGGGCTGGAAGAAGCACAGGCTGGAATCAAGATTGCTGGGAGAAATATCAATAACTTCAGATATGCAGATGACTCTACCCTTATGGCAAAAAGTGAAGAGGAACTAAAGAGCCTCTTGATGAAAGTGAAAGAGGAGAGTGAAAAGGTTGGCTTGAAGCTCAACATTCAGAAAACAAAGATCATGGCAAATGGTCCCATCACTTCATGGCAAATAGATGGGGAAACAGTGGAAACTGTGTCAGACTTTATTTTTTGGGGCTCCAAAATCACTGCAGATGATGCTTGCAGCCACGAAATTAAAAGACGCTTACTCCTTGGAAGGAAAGTTATGACCAACCTAGATAGCATATTTAAAAGCAGAGACATTACTTTGCCAACAAAGGTCCGTCTAGTCAAGGCTATGGTTTTTCCAGTGGTCATGTATGGATATGAGAGTTGGACTGTGAAGAAAGCTGATCGCCGAAGAATTGATGCTTTTGAACTATGGTGCTTGAGAAGACTCTTGAGAGTCCCTTGGACTGCGAGGAGATCCAACCAGTCCATCCTAAAGATCAGTCCTGGGTGTTCATTGGAAGGACTGATGCTAAAGCTCAAAATCCAATACTTTGGCCACCTCATGCAAAGAGTTGACTCACTGGAAAACATTCTGATGCTGGGAGGGATTGGGGGTAGGAGGAGAAGGGGATGACAGAGAATGAGATGGCTGGATCACATCACCGACTTGATGGACCTGAGTTTGAGTGAACTCTGGGAGTTGGTGATAGACAGGGAGGCCTGGCGTGCTGTGATTCATGCGGTCGCAAAGAGTCGGACACGACTGAGCAACTGAACTGAACTGAACTCTGATATAATCTTATCTGGTCCAATAGCTCTGAGAGCTGAGGCATTCCTTTCCCTGCCTCTTTCAGAGAGTAAAGCTGTGTTCCAGTTTATTAGTAGATCAGGATTTTCAGAAGATGGTCAGTAAGTCTGTTTGCCAGTGATTTCTTGGCATCCTGGCAAAATCATTTAGCTTACGTTTTTTTAGGTTTGCCAAAAAAGAGAAAATTCCAAGCTTAAAAAAATTACATTCTATAAATGAATTCATGAAACCATATTAAAACACTGGTTTATATTATTGTTATTATCATTATTTTACACTTTTAGAGTACATTAAAAAAGTTCAGAGGTCTATGGCCATGAATACCCAAGGTAAAGAGACTGCGGACATCACAGTGGAGATGGTGAAATATCTGAAAAACTTTAAAAAGCTTATAGTCAATTTCATATGAGTAGACCAGTTAGTTTGTGAGAGGATCTGTGCTTAAAATAGTCTGTTTTTTATTTGAATTTCATATCTTTAATGTCCTTTCCTTAAGTCTACTTCTCTGGGGAAAAAGGAAGATTTTGAACAGTTTGATTCCTTTGGGGTATTATGTGACACATTTTAATATAAGAAGGGGTACTGGCACCACGGTGGATGATTGTAAATCTAGTGGGAGTGGTTATTAGAGGAACAAAAACAGCGGGCACATCAGATATGGACTCACAAAGGACGGGAAAAGGGGAGTGCCTCCATTGGGTCCTTATGCAGCCCAGGGATACTTCAAAACACTTACCCTAGAGAAGGAGGATCAGCCAAAGAGGATTTCACCCTGAGAACAAAGTTGGCTTTGGCTGTGACGCAAACAATGGTGAGGTTGTCCATAGGATTTGAATAAATAGGACTAGATGTGGTATTGGAGCCTTTCAAGACTGGAATAAAAGTGAATTTTTATTTGTGTTCCCCTCGTTGAATAAGGAAGTCTTTGTTGGTCTAGATCTAGATTACAGATTTCCACGGTACTGGTGGCAATTCTTTTTTGTAAATGGGAGTGGTGGTGGTGGTCTAGTCACTCAGTCGTATCTGACTCTTTGAGACCTCATGGACTGTAGCCCGCCAGGCTCCTCTGTCCATGGGCTTTCCCAGGCAAGAATACTGGAGTGGGTTGCCATTTCCTTCTCCAGGAGATCTTACCCAACCTGAGATCAAACCTGGATCTCCTGGAAGAATGGAAGAAATGAGGTAGTGGGAGGCTGGCATCCAAAGGCATCACATGGCTTTATTCTTACTCTGAGTACTCTTTTCTCTTTGCACCTACTCTAAGTACAGACTTCCCTGTGGCTCAGCTGGTAAAGAATCTGACTGCAATGCGAGAGACCTAGGTTTGATCCCTGGGTTGGGAAGATCCCTGGAGAAGGGAAAGGCTACCCACTCCAGTATTCTGGCCTGGAGAATTCCATGGACTGTATAGTCCACGGGGTCGCAAAGAGTCGGATGAGACTGAGCGATTTTCACTTTCACTTTCAAGCACTCTAACTCTAAGCCCTCTTGGTCTTTGGGTTAGAGAAAAGAAAGGGGGTGGTAAGCACCTAAAAACGGACAATTACTCAGGCCAGTTATTACAGAAGAGTGAGGTGATGCTCTGCAACCATCAGAGGACTTGCTGGGAAGAATTGCAATCTTGCATGAAGGTCTCATATTAACCATGCCCTCATTCACAAGACCATCTTATATTAGCATTGCTTTGGTTCTCAAATATCAAATTCTGGTGATGATAACATTGACCAGCAGGGGGTGCCATACCCTCAAATTTCCTTTCCTGGAGATTAAAGGTCACCTCAAAGGCTTTTCTGCCTCTGCAGAGAAGCGTAGACTAATTCTAAGTTCATCAAATAATTGAATTCTCGTGAGTATGGCATTGCCTAGATTGGGTATTATCCTCATGAGATGAAAGTACTAACTTTCATCCACCCTTGCTCTGTTTTGCACTATGAGGGTCTACCCCAGGCAACTGGCTCTCAAGTGTCCACCTTTGGCCACAAGGGGACAGGAGATGATCATGAGAATGGGTTAATAAGACTCCAGTACCTTTAATGGAAACCATCTCAACATATGTCATCTGCCAATGGAAAGTCAACATTAGTCTTCCCTGATGGTTCAGACAGTAAAGAATCCACTTGCATTGCAGGAGACCTGGGTTTGATTCCTGGATGGGGAAGATCCCTTGGGGAAGGGCATGGCAACCCACTCCAGTATTCTTGCCTGGAAAATCCTGTAGACAAAGGAGCCTGGTGAGCTACAGTCCAAGGGGTCCCAAGAGTCATACATGGCTGAGGGAGTAATGCTTTCACTTCTCTTTTTTCAAATCAAAATCACTTAGATTTTTCTTATGCTTATTGGTTTTAAATGCCATTTAAAGAAAACGGTCTTCAACTTTAACTCATCAACCACATTTTACATTCAGACTGCAGAATTAAGGCAAGCAGAATTGTTATCACATTTTCTAATATTCAGCTAACTTATTAGCAGATGAGTTTTTCAACCCTTTTCAGTTTACCTCACATTCCTTTTTATGTTCTTCAAATTCCTCAGTCTACTCTTAGGATCTCCTGGGAGACCTGGTGTGTTTGCTCCAGGCTGGTCCAGGCACCAGTGGCTGCATGAGCCCAGCCTTTCAGAGGAGCCACCACGCACTGCAGTCTTGAGCCTTGGTCGGTATGACTGCGCACACCAGCAACACAGTTGCCATGGCCCCATCTGCTTCTCTGCCCAGACACTGAGACTCAACCCCACAGGATCAGAAGATCCTCCTGACCTAGTGTTCCAGCTGTGACTCTGGCTCAGAGAGCAGGGCAGCAGGATGGACAAGAACTGTCTGGGCTTCCAGAGCCCAAGCTCCCAAGTTAGGACCAACTGCCTCTCAATCTCTCCCTCTCCTGACCCCCATAGGAACTGGAATCTGATTCAAACTTGCTTTATCCTTCAAAGCCCTGAAGGTAAAGACACAGTGGATTAAGGTTCAACAGAGTTGGGTTCTAGGCCTGGCAATACTTGCGCAGCTTAAACAAGGCACCTGCCCTAGTTTCAGGAGAAGGTCATGGCAAATCACTCCAGTATTCTTGCCTAGAGAATCCCGTGGACAGAGGAACCTGGTGGGCTGCTGTCCATAGGGTCACACAGAGTTGGACACGACTGAAGTGCCTTAGCATGCATACATGCATTGGAGAAGGAAATAGCAACTCGCTCCAGTATTCTTGCCTGGAGAATCCCAGGGGTAGAGGAGCCTGGTGGGCTGCCATCTATGGGGTTGCACAGAGTCGGACATGACTGAAGCGATTTAGCAGCAGCAGCAGCCCTGGTTTCACTCATGCCTAAGCCCCTTATGTATCTGAATCTCTCCAGGTGTTTAAATGAAACCTTGTTAGCTCTTCTTCTCCCTGTTTGCTATTTCCCTCCAATGGCATTTCTGCTCTCTCCTACGGCTTTCTATCCTGCCAGCCTTGTCTCCATTTTGGCTACTACATATTCAAGAGACTCCTGGTAAAACATAACAGTTCATTCCCAGTCCTAGGTGAAGTTAGACGCTGGGGTCCTTTAAAAGACACAGAGCTCTACCCTGCTCTCCCAGCACAGATCTGCTGGATTAGAAAGCAGAGCTTTCTAGAAAGCTCATCAGGCCAATTTTTGGTGTACAGTTGGAGTTAAGAACCACCAAAGGGAGGAAGTAGGTTTCTAGAGGAATGTGGTCCTTGGAAAAGGGAGGCTTCAATATTAAGTGAACATAATAAGGGTAAGGTGACTCCCCCAAGGAAGGGAAAGCTGGTAACAAGGAGAATTAAACTTCTTCTCCACACTGATAAAAACTGGCAGAGATATATCTTTTTCTTTGATATAGTTCTTTCTTTGATGTTTTATCTTCCCTTCTCCTAGGAAGAGAGGAGGGGCAGAATAAACATCAGGCTGAAGAAGGCAAGCTGGGAGGGCGAGGGGGACTCAGCTGAGATGGGACTCTGAGGATCACCAACATAAACACAAGTCCTGACATCTCAGCTTGGCCCCTGGCAACCAAGCTGGCAACACAGAGGAGATTTTTGGGCGCCCAGCATCTGTTTCAGACCCTGGGAAGTATCACCAAGTCACAGAAGTTCTCAGAAACTCTGACTCCTGGTATTGCAAAACTCTTTCCCTTAGAAACCTAACTTTCCCTTCTTCCAAAATGATCCCTTCCTTCTTCTACCGCCAAAGAAAAATTTGTTCGTGAGACCCAATTACTGCCATGACGTATGAATCTTGATTTGACAGTTGGTGATTCGTTTTCTTTGCCATCTAGGAGGTACCATGGGTGTTGGTATATATAAATTCCCCCAAACTTTAGCATCTTACTGTGTGTGTCAGTTGTGTCCAACTCTTTGCAACCCCATGGACCTGTCACGCTCCTCTGTCCATGGAATTCTGCAGGGAAGAATACTGGAGTTGGTTGCCATTTCCTTCTCCAGGGGATCTTCCCAACCCATAGATTGAACCCAGGTCTCCTGTGTTGAAGGCAGATTCTTTACCGTCTGAGCCACCAGGGAAGCCCTAGCATCTTACTACTGCTGCTGCTGCTAAGTCACTTCAGTCGTGTCCGACTCTGTGTGACCCCATAGACGGAAGCTCACCAGGCTCCCCCGTCCCTGGGATTCTCCAGGCAAGAACACTGGAGTGGGTTGCCATTTCCTTCTCCAATGTGTGAAAGTGAAAAGTGAAAGTGAAGTCGCTCAGTCGTGTCCGACCCTTAGCGACCCCACGGACTGCAGCCTACCAGGCTCCTCCATCCATGGGATTTTCCAGGCAAGAGTACTGGAGTGGTTTGCCATTGCCTTCTCTTATTAAACTATTTTAAAACCTTGATTATATATTTATCATAGGCTAATGTGATAACAAATTAGACAAATATACATACACATATGTTTATTAATAAAGTTAGTGAGCTTCCTTGAAGGCAGGGGAGTAAAACTTCCTTAGGACATGATGTTTGAAATGCCCTGTGGAAAATGGGATCTATATAAAGATGAGGACAGGCAGGCAGTAAACATTCCAGAGAAAGCAGCAAGAACAAAAACCCTGTAATGAGAGGAAATGGATGAAAGAAGCTAGTGGAGGTGGAGAGCAGAGAGCAAGCAGCAGGAATACATGTGATGAGGCCGGAAGGTTGGCCTGGACTGAATATAGGACAGGAAGACATTGGCTGTTTTTAAGCAAGGAGGTTGAGGTGTCATAATTAATACTTTCACTCTGAGAAGAAAATTGACTGCAAAGCAGAGATAGATTGGAGAGAATTTGGAATGGAGGAGGCAGAGCAATGGTAGCTTGGACTAGAGTATGCTCTAGAGATGATGAGATGAAGATAGATTTTAGAAAGATTTAGGGGTTAATATGCTTCCTGACCCTGGTGGCTCAGACAGTAAAGAATCTGCCTGCAACGCAGGAGAACTGGGTTCGATTCCTGGGTTGGTAAGATCCTCTGGAGATCCACTCCAGTATTCTTGCCTGGATAATCCCATGGACAGAGGAGCTTAGTGAGCTATGTCATCCAAGGGTCACAAAAAGAGTTGGACATGCCTGAGTGACTAACAACACAGCACACTAGTGATGCATTGATTCTAAGGCATGATACATTATTATATGTCAAGAATAACCCCCGGGTTTCTGGCTTATATATCTGGAATGAATTTGTCCAATTTTAGAGAAGAGTGCAACTTAAAGAAACTTAAATCAACCTTTGCTACTCCAAAGCACCATCAAGATTACAAAGATCTATAGACTATGATGCCAATCTAGTAAGGTCATCATATGCTAAAAAAAAAGACAGCATTTGGGATGCTCTAGTAAGTATTCCCCTGAGAAGTGCATATTTTCAAAATTAAGCAGTTAATAAGACATTCTAATTTTAAGTAGCTATTTAACAAACAAGAGTAGAGACAGGGCTGTTTTAGGACCTGCGTAAGACCCTGGCATTTGTAATCAAATTCTGACCTTGGAAGAATAAATGTTCCAAGTGAAATCACGGACCAAATACAAATGCCCAAAGCAAACTTGACTTATGGGCTGGACTGTTTGGTATTATGAGAGTTTGTTTTTACTTAGATGTATGGAATTGAAGTCTCTTCTTGTGCTGTTGGGAAAGCAAAATTTAGCTTTTTTTCTTAATTTACTTATTTTTAATTGGAGGATAATTAGAATATTGTGCTGGTTTCCGCCATACATCAACATGGATCAGCCATCGATACACATATATTCTCTCTCTCGTGAGCCTCCCTCCTACCATCCCACCCTTCGAGGTTGTCATAGAACCCCAGTTTGAGTTCCCTGAGTCATAGAGCAAATTCCCACTAGTATTTATTTTGCATAAATTTAGGTTTAGTTATGTCTGCTAAATAAGATCCTGTCCAATTTCAACTTAATCTGGGGAGGGGTTGGTGAAGTCACATACTTTCTCACAGTGAGCTGTGGTTGCAGATTTTGGTGCATCTCAAGGTGCATGGCAAGGCCATATTCTTGTCCACTGAGGCCCAGATGTTTTTATACACCTTTGATTGAGTCCAAGAGAAATCAATTTCTGCTTGCTTTAAGAGATTTCAAGACCTTGCTTCCGCACTTCCAGACGAGCCACTTTTTTAGCAAATCTGCAGGCTCATGGTCTTTCTTACTATGGTTTAGCCTACTTCCCAGACTGAAAAAAATATAGTTCTTAAACTGCTTATGCAAATTGAAAGACTAGGCTTTTCCTCACCAAGTCCCTTGATATTATAGCTTTTATATTGTGACTATGCTAACAGGACACTAATTCCTTTGGGTCTCTGTTTTCTCATCTGTAAAATGAAGGGGTGTTTACCTAATGTCACTGCCAACAATTCTGGGATTCTATCTGTGCTCTCCAAACTCTGTGTCTAGAATATGCAACTGAGAATTATTGAAAAAAAATTTTAGTTATCATCTATCTATGTTAAAATGTACTTTCATGGAATGACGGGATAGTCAGAGTATTCAAATACTAGGTATTACATCAGTTTATTGGCATAGTGTACCCCCAAATTGATCAAAATACTCAGATGTAATATGTTTTCACACACAGAGAGATTCCTGATCTCTCCAAAGATCTACTGAATCAGAATCTCTAGGGAAACAGGAATAGGAATCTGTATTTTTCCTGTGATTAAATACATAAAATAGTCATTTTATAAGGCTGTTCTTTCTTAGGGCAAGTTGGTATGAGGCTTGATAATTTCAGTAACATTTATCTCTAAACTGCATCATCATTTTTGCTTCTGGGTTTGTTCTCATGTCCTCCCTGTTCTGAAACTTATTTTCCTTCTTCATAAGATCTAATCCACCGGTCAAAATCTTGACAGAGTCTTACCACCTAAGTAAGGAACAGGTCTGTCTGTGCAAGTATTTGGGCCAGGCACCGTGCTTAAGTATCACTTCTGGCAATTGTCATGATAACTCATGAAGAAGCTACTAATCTTACCTGCTTTGTACAACTGAGAACCTGGAAGCTTGGAGAAGTGAGACAGACTAACCATCAATCTGCAAGTAAGTGGCAGACATGGGTCTGAAAATGTCACACTTATCTGTCACCCACTCCATAGACCACTCTCCTTGCTCACTGCTCAATACAGCTCCCAAGCATCTTAATTCCCCTGAAACTGTAGTCTGAACTCCACAAATGAGCACTTATTTATAGGTTTTACTATTCTTTCTCAGGGGCTTCCTCGGTGGCTCAGTGTGTAAAGAATTTGCCTGCAGTGCAGGAGACGCATGTTCGATCCCTGGGTCAGGAAGATCCACTTGAAGATGGCATGGCAACCCACTTCAGCACTCTTGCCTGGAGAATCCTTGGGACAGAGGAGCTCAGAGGGTGACAGTCCATGGGGTCACGAAAGAGTAGGATGCGACTGAGCACGTATGTAGGCGTTCTTTCCCAGAGGTCTCCTATCTACCCGACTAGACCTCAAATCCAGCAAAAACAGGGGTCCTTTTCTATAAACCCACATGGGAGACTCAGCTAATATTTGTCAATTGATTAGACACGAAGAAAACACAAAAATTCTGCAAGATTGTTTTAATGTTTAACTATAAAATAGTATCAAGACACAAAAGGAAGTATCACATTCAGTTTTAACCTTTGTTCTAGAATTTCCTATATGAGTTTAGGGGTAGGGAAGAGTTGGAATGGTGGAACTCTCCACCGAAAGAGAACCATTTCCAAAAACCACATTTAGGTTCTTGGAGAACTTGGCCCATGCCACTGGGACCACTATACTCTCTCTATGGGATTGTGCTGACCCAGAAAATATGAACAGTTTGGTCTTGTAAAATCTTTTTTGGCTCAAATCAATTCCATTTGAACAGAGCATTACAAGTTCTTTTATAGAAATTATACCCTCAGATGGCAGAATCCTAATCTTCTAGCAGAGATTTTGGGTGAATAAATTGGGTGACATGATGCAGTCAGGATTTTGAATTAGGTCATTTTATATAATAGATGAGGTAGAATGTGTTTTCCTCCGTCTAAGGAAAAAAACTTTTTTTTCCCCACTTTTGGTACTTAACATATTGGCTTCAACATTAGTAGCTAAAGATAAATTTAGAGAAACATTTAAAAATGACTTTTGACCTAAAGGGAATGCTATTCGAGGGCATTTAAATTCTCTTAAGTGAAAATTAAAGATATTTGCCAGAGTAAACGTGTACACTGCATTATTGGGAGACTTCTGCTAATGGTGAAACGTGATTCTCTTGTCTGTTCTCTTTTCTTACTATACCTTATAATTTCTCTCAGCATACACTGTGAGATTTCTAAAAAAATTTGTATGTTACCAATTTTTCCACGCAAACGTTTTGAGAATTTAAAGTCACCCAGGAAACTCTTGGTTCACACGGCCCTTTTGAGTATTGCCTAAGTAAGTTGGGGAAAGCTAGGATGCTAAAATAGATGATGATTATTACGGATTTAAAAATTAATGACTGGTGAATTTCTTTGAATCTCTACAGTGACTTAAATTGAAAAAGTATCTTTTTTCTCAAGGGTAAAAATAGATTGTGAATTTTGTGGGATTTGAATATTATTAATTTCATTGTAAACAGTTACAACTCTTGGGAGTAAACATGTAGAAAAGATAATAATCCAGATTTCTTAAGTTCTTACAGAACTTTGGTTTGAGAAGTTAGAGCTCATATGAGGTGGAAGATCTGTTCAAAGGAGTTACTCCAAATATAATTTAGGAAGCTTGTCTTGTCTCTCGAGCATGAAATACATATATTTAGTTAGATCCCATTAATTTTTCAAAATGTCGGTTAGAAATTGCATTTAATTTCCCCAAAGCCCCATCATTATAGTCTTGAATTTTCATGCTGTTATTGCTGTCAATTGCCAGATGCTCTCTGGGGTCCTACTGTAGGAATTTAAACTCAAGGATAGGCTCCAGCTTTAAGATTATAGACTGCACTTATTCTCTGAGTTCCTGTTATGTATAGGGCATGGTTCATGTTAAAGACTCTAAAATATTTTGGAACAATGAACTTAGAGAATTATTATAGGGGTGCCCATTTTAATTTTATGTATATTTGATTTGGTATAATAAGTGATTTAAAAATTACCTATATTCTGTCAACCGAGAGTATGTACTTGAGTGGTCACCCTAGCAGGAGACACTGTTATTCTCAAGATACTGTCATTGCTAAAAAAAAATTTTTAAGATCTTATTTGAAATTGCCCTACAGTAGGTTTGAGCTCAGAGGGATAAAACACTCTGTTTTCTGTCTCAGATCAAAGTGGAACTCTACAGCTTGATTATCCACTTTATTCTTCTGGCTTGGAGCTAAGTACCTTTTCATTGTTTTAAAAAATCATCCAAAGGAAAGATTGTGTCACTCTTAAGAGTAGTAGGAAGAACAAGCAACATGTCCATAGGCAATTCAAAGAAGTAGTTTCTCAAAGTTTACCTGGTGTGTGGTTAAGCACAGGTCTAGGATCAGGGATTCCTCTCCCAAGAGAATTCTTTGAAAGACTTCATGTCCACTTGGTATTTTTTTTCTTTTTAAGCCATACACAGTATTTTATACTCATTGTCATGCATATAATTTACTTTTGCTAACATTTCTCAATCCAGATACATTTCTGAGAATAGTTTTGAGAGCTCTGTTTGATTTTTAAGAGCATCACACTGTGCCTATATCCTATGCTCTACAGCGCGAAAGAAGGGGAATGACAGAGGATGAGGTGGTTGGATAGCATCACCAACTCAATGGACATGAGTTTGAGCAAACTCCTGGAGATTGTGAAAGATAGGGAAGCCTGGTGTGCTCCAGTCCATGGGGTCACAAAGAGTTGGACACGACTTAGCGATTGAACAGCAACAATGACGTGAAACGTGGGTTGTAGCTTCTATCTTTCTTTGATAGTCAAGTTCTTGAGGTAGGTTGCAATCCTACAAGCAAAGAATAATTAATGCAAAGGCCCTGCTGAAACATGAACTCAGAAATGAGACCCTTGGTAGATGTCTGAATCATGCTTTAACATGTCAGAATTAACCTTTGAAGAACTGGGTTGGAGAATTCTATCATAGAATTTGATTAGTGCAAAATTTAGTTAGCTCTCTGTATTCTTTTAGATGAAAAAAAAATGATTTCTTAAGTTTACATGACTTTGCTAAGATTACAGAAGTAATTTTCAGTCCTCAGAACTCCTAATGCCTCAACCTTCAACCTAATAGCGTTAGTTGCTCGGTCGTGTCTGACTCTTTGCAACCCCATGGACTGCAGGCTGCCAAGCTCCTCTGTCCATGGGATTTTCCAGACGTCAGCAGAATACAGTTGCTCTATCTAAACTGCCCCAATACTTTGTTTTCCCAGAGTGAATGATCTTCAACACCATCTGTTCATGAATCCTTGTACGTTTCCTTAGCAGTCTCCTTGTATATAATTTCTCATTGTTTATATATATAAATATATAAATGAATATATTTCACATATTTTAATCTATAAGTAGCTTGATTTCTACATAATGTGTATCTCAGACTTTGCATTTCTTTTTTTAAGATTTTTATTGGAGTATAGTCACTTTATTATACAATGCTGTGTTCCTTTCTGCTGTACTGCAAAATGTATTAGTTACATGTATATGTATATCCCTCCTCCTTGAATTTCCTTCCCATTTAGGTCACCACACAGCACTGGGTAGAGTTCCCTGTACTATACAGTAAGTTTTCACTAGTTATGCATTTTATACATAGCAGTGTATATTTTCGTCTTTGCCTTCCTGATATTATCTGCCCTATTAGTCAAAGTTTCCTTCTGTATCATATACGGAGTAAGAATTTTGTTCAAGGATTTTGCATATATACAAGAATTTTGTCTCTTCAATGTCATCTGTTTAAATCAGATGAACTCCTTTTCATCCTTCCTATCTCAGAATAAGTGTCTCACCACTGGGGAAGTCTTCTCCAATCTCTCAGGCCAGGTGAGATGCACCTATTATTAAACTCTGTTATTGGACACCTGCATTCCTTCTTTATAACTCTCAATGCATCAGAATGAATTATTCATACCAGACTTCCTCAGTAGACGCCAGGCTCCATGAAGATGGAGCCCCTTCTAGCTTAGACTTTGACATTTCTCCAGCACATATGGTACACATGGTAAGCACTTATTCTGGCCAGTACTCTGGGTTGCAAGCTATAGAAATGCAATTCACACCAACCTAGTCAAGAAAAGGCATCAATGGATCCTGTAACTGGTGAATCTAGAACCAGAAATGGGTGGTTTCATCCTAGCCATGTCTCTGGACTCAACCTTTGTCCTTCGACTTCTCTTTTGGTTGCTTTTACTCTTAGTCCTGTTCTGCCTTTGTGGGGGCCAAGATGACTCTGGTTGTTTCAGGCTGATCTGATCCTCAGTACTCCATGTCTTAGAAAGAGACCATTTCAGCAAATATCACAGCTGGGGGTTTCATGGATTCTGCTTAGGTCAAGTGCCATCCATGGGCTCACAACGATAACTGAGGATTGTGGCAGTCTGCCTTACTTGGGGTCAGGAGCCCTTCCAGAACCTAGGAGCAGAGGTCAACCCCATTCAACTCATAAGGATTCAGAGTAGGGTGAGGATGGTTCACAGAGAGAGAAAAGAGATTCTTGAATCACAAAAGGGTGAATGGTTGCTAAGCAAGCAGAAACATTGATAACAATAACAACGTGCTGTGTGCTCATGCTGTGTGCTCAGTCGCTTCAGTCATGTCTGACTCTTTGCGACCATATGAACAGTAGCCCAGCAGGCTCCTCTGTCTATGGGATCCTTCAGGCAAGAATTCTAGAGTGGGTTGCCATGCCCTCCTCCAGGGGAACTTCCCGACCCAGGGATCGATCGAATCTGCATCTCTTATGTCTCCTGTGTTGGCAGGCTGGGCTGGTTCTTTACCACTGGCACCTCCTTGGAAGCCAATAGTAATACCAGTACTAATAGTTATTTTTTATTAAGTGCTTTACGTGGATTTACTAATTTAAGATCTCCACTAATATGATCTGAAAATTGTTGTTGAGGGAGTAAAGGAATGGAAACAAGATTTCAAGTCTGGAACTTAGGTTTCATACCTATAACATATTGGCGATTTTATGATTTTTACTATTCTGAACATTACCATCACTGTCACTATTGACTTCTAAAAACTTTGCAAACTAAATTCCTGTACAGTTGTAAGTTGTTAAGAGATTAAAAAATCTTTTATTAAAAAGTCATTTGAAGACCAACATCCTTGTAATTGTCTCCTGCGCTTTATGTTTAAAAAACTTTGCACATGTCTTTGTTTGCATCTTGCAATTTGCATCTCATTTCTGTCTTTTATTTTCTGATTTTAGCCCAATTACCTGCTATCTCTTTGTGCTCTCTTGGGTAAGCTGGCCAAGTTTCTTTTTGTAATTTTAATTTGTAATTTGAGTGTTTGCATAGTCAACTCAGCTTCTTCTTGCTCCTTCTCTATTTATTTCAACCCTTGTGGTTTTTCTATTGTTCCTTTGAGGAAACATTCAGCTTTACTAGATGACTTTTCTGTTTAAAGTCTGGTCCAAAGAGATTTTGCTATTTTACAAAGCTTATTCATCTTGGCTTTCATTTTGTTATTAGTTTTCCTATTTTCATTTCCTCCATATTTTGCTTAAGTATTCTAAATTCCACACTAAGAACTTCCTGTTTTTCCATTGAGTTTTAACCTTTTGCAAGGAAATTTAGCTTTTAAAAAGTTCTTAAGCTGGGGTTGTGAACTCCCTGAGTGTGCAAACTTCTGTGTGGGTGAACTTAGACACATTCTTCAGGTGAAAAGGTCTAGTGCTCATCAGAGTTCAAAGTTATCATCCATAAAGTTTGCAGAACTGTGGTCCCCTCACCACAATACTGCTGATAATTTGTGAACTGATCTTTCCTTCTCCCACAAAAGGTAAGGGTTATAACTTTTCTTCATGATTGTGTCTTGACTTTTGGCTCTGTTTGTAGGCTGGGAAGGTGATCAGTAGAAGGGAGCTCAGACTGTCTTGAGTCAGTGGCCCCCAAAGAAACAACGTCTCAGCAGGACACAGTCCTTGAAGACGCCCCTGGTACTTGTAGGCCCCCGTCAGGATGCAATCCCTCTCTTCCACCATGCTTTAATCTGAGAAGTAGCACCCACTTTTTTCCATACTTTCCCTCTCCTCTTTGGGATGTCAGTGACACGTTATGTATGTTGCCTTCCCCTGTCTTTTGCTCATGCAGAACTCTAGCTCTCTCTTAATTCTTATACTTAAATATGTACATTTGTATTGAACTTAGATGTACAAAAGCCACATCAGCAGTGACCTCTTGTTTTTTCTTCTTTATGTTCTTAATTTTTTTTAACACAGATGATGTCATTATGTTTGAGTGATGCTCTATGCAAAAGCAAGCATTTTCAGTCCCTCCTGTGTGTGTCAGGCTGCCAGCACTGAGAACCCCTCTTCCTCCCTCACTATTTACCCACCCTACTAGGCATCTTTTACCCTGGCCATCGCTGGCAGAACAGATGGGCTGAGATGCGGGCTGAGGTATGTGATCTTTTCCAAGGCTGGATCCAGGTGGGAGCACTGCCACAAACTCCATGAAGGAGTAAACCATGCTAAGTTTCAAACACGATAGACTACTCATAAACCAAGTTTTAGGATCAGAGGTGAGATGGAGGTCAATATTACAACCCTAAGTGTTCAGAGGCAGACAAAGAAGGAATCAAAGCGTTAGGAACAGGGTATAATGGACCAGAAGTATTGAGATGTATGGCTAGAATAGGCTGGATTAAGAAGTAAGAGGCAAGAATGAAAAAGCCTGTGATTCTTCCATATAATCTAAGCTTTCCTCTGCATCATTACTGAGAGTGAGTGATTTGCTAATATATACTCTGTGTGAGTGCACGTGCCCATGTGTAGTGATGTCGCTAGGAATGAGATTATTAAATGCATATTTCTGGCCAATATCATTGGGCCAACAAACCAAACATAAACTGATCTTAACAGATTAAATATTATGGAAACACATTCCTTAAAAATGTGCTTTTTTGTAACCTCAGTTCTTCAGAGATAACCACTGTTAACAGTATGGAGTCTATTTGTCCAGATTCTTTCCGTGCATATGTTAAAATAAATGTAATGTGCCTGTACCCACGCACATGCATTTCATATAGAAATGAGACTATCCATAATCCTGTTCTGTAGCTTGTTTATTCAGTTACCAAGCATCTTAAGTACCATCATTTTAAAAATAAATCTTGAAAATAGAATATATGAATATTGCCTGAAAACTGTACTGAAGAGAACTGGATCTGATTAGAGCTCAAAAGAAACACCAGGGAGAAATTAAAAAGACACTAATGATAAGTCTGGGACCACTTATTAGAATCAATTATTTCATTTTTCAAAAAGTAAAACTAATGCTGGTACAGGATTAGAGATAATCTGAACTTGATAACTGCAATGATAGCCAGCTGACAACTGATGAATCACGATGTTGCTTTGAAGTCCACTTGTGTCACAGTCCCGAGGGGTTCCACTTGTATGTTATTTTGAAGTGTTTAACAGAGTTCAATTAGAGGAGAAAGTGTGAGAGAGGGTGGAATAAATATTAGACTAAAAGCTGAAATTCTACTAAGTTCAACTGTACATGCTTAAAAATTTGCTATTGTTGCCCTTGAAATCTAATCTTTAAAACTAGCTGTGATTATGAAAATATTCACATTTTATGAGCTCAGTTTAACAGATTATACTGGGGCCATCGAGGCTGAGACCACATGGGTAAAAACTAAAGAACTGAAATCTCTATCTCCTAGCTTCCAGCCAGGTGCTCTTTTTGGTTAAACATTTACTGTTTTGAAATAATTATGAATTTACCCCCAAAAGTTGCAGAAATAGTACAGAGAGTGACTGTGTACCCATTAACCAGCCTTCTCCGATGGTAACTAGCATCTTACATAACAACCATACATTATCAAGGGACTTCCCTGGTGGTCCAGTCGCTAGGAATTTGCCTTCCAATGCAGGAGGTGCGGGTTTGATCACTGGTTATGGAGTTAAGATTGCACATGGCTCGTGGTCAAAAAACCAAAACATAAAATGAAAAAAATGTTGAAACAAATTCAGTAAAGACTTTAAAAAGTGATCCACATAAAAAACTTTAATAAAAAAATGAAAACACACAATATGTTAGCAAAACCAGGAAACCGACATTAGAACAATACAACTAACTAGACTATAAAGTGAAGTGAAGTGATTCAGTCGTGTCTGACTCTTTGCAATCCTGTGGACTGTAGCCTACCAGGCTTCTCCATGCAAGAATACACTAGGGTGGGTTACCATTTTATTCTCCAGGGGATCTTCCCGACCCAGGGATCAAACCCGGGTCTCCCGCATTGGAGGCAGACGCTTTAACCTGTGAGCCACCAGGGAAGCTATAAATGTTACTTATATTTCACCAACCTTTGAATGTAATCATTATTTTCTTGGGGGAGGTATATGTATATGACATTTTATTCTATATACAGATTTGTATAACCACCACAGCAATCAAGGTACAGTATTGCTCTGTTATGCTAGGGAATTCCTGGCATTACCTCTGTCTAGCCATACCTTTCCTTCCTTCTAGAAATGCAACCCTGATCGATTCTCCATTTCCATATTCCTTTTCCACCATCCCTTACTACCTTGCAGTCAATATCTTTGGGGGCAGATTTTCTCTGAAATGCCCATCTGGTCCTTTTCAGTCTTCCCTCTTTGAGGCATATAGTTCTTTGATCCAATCAACATAAAGGTCCCCGGTTATCAGTGACTGATACTGCAAGGAGTAAAGTAAGCTGTGTTTAATCTAATGCCAATGAGAACCTGACTTAACTCATTTTACCCATTTATTTCTGAGGATGCTGCAATTAATTACCACTGGGTGGCTTAAACAACAGAAAACAATAGAAAGTTACTGTCTCCTTGCCTAACTTCTGGTAATTCCTTAGCTTATGCATCATAACTCTGATCTTCACCTGATGTTCTCCCTATGGGTGTCTTCAAGTCATTTTTCCTTTGTATGTATTTCTCTGTGTCTAAAATTCCCCTTTTTATAAGGACACCAATAATTTTGGATTAGGATCCTTTCTAATCCAATTTCCACCACTGGAGGAAGCTAGCTGATGGGCACATAAGCTCTCTCTGCAATATTTTTGTGAATTTATAATTATTTCAAAATAATACATGTTTAACCTAAAAGAGAGCTTGACTGGGAGAAAGGAGATAGAGATTTCAATTATTTAATTTCTACTCACAAGGTCTCAATTTTTTACCTAAATGGCCCCAGTATAATCATCTGTTAAACTAATCTCATAAAATGTGGATATTTTCATAATCACAACTAGTTTTAACTTGACCTCATTTTAACTTAATTACCTCTGTAACATTTTTATCTCCAAATAAGGTTGAATTCTGAGATACTGAAGGTTAAGACTCTTTTTTGTGGGACCACAATTCGACCCATGACAATCCGCATTCAGGAATCATGCCCAGGATATTCTGGCAAACAGAGTACAAGGAAAATAAATTAGACATGATAGTAGAAAATTTGGGGACTGTGGAAGAGAATGCTTCCTGATTTATTAAATTAATAAATTCTGAATCTTCAGGATCTGACCTGAAAAGAGGTGCTCCAAAGGGCAGACATAGCAGCCTTGACTTGGACCCTTAACTGTCACCTTCCGCCTAGCAGTGACTCTACATGATAACTCCAGGAAGCCAGTGCTCTATTGGTCAGATCTCTGTCCCAAATCTGAATGTAGTTAAAGAACACTCAGAGCAGCCTTTACATATACCAAGGGAAAAAGGAAAGGAATAAATCCAGAAGTTTACAAAAGAAAAAAGAAAGTGAAAGTTGTTTAGTTGTGTCTGACTCTTTGTGATCCCATGGATAGTCCATGGAATTCTCCAGGCCAGAATACTGGTGAGGGTAGCTGTTTCCTTCTCCAGGGGATCGTCCCCACCCAGGAATCGAAGCAGGATCTCCTGCATTGCAGGCGGATTCTTTACCAGCTGAGCTACCAGAGAAGTTTACAGATAAAGGTTAAATGCTTCATGTTTTTAAAAGAATAACGTTCAGATCCTATGCAGCTGTGTCTCCTGCAACAGAAGCAAGTATGCTAAGAGGACTGCAGAGAGGTGATCTTTCTTACTTGTCCGCGACCATGAAGGTGTCATGAGGTCTAGGTGATGGCTTCCAGATGACCTGCTCTGCACTGTCTTAAGATATTTTTATGAACTGAATGTGCTGCTCCTTCCCAAAATTCATATGCTGAAGCTCTAACTCCCAATATGGTTGTATTTGGAGTGCTAAGTGCTAAGTCACTTCAATTGTGTCCAATTGTGTCTCAATTGAGACTCAGTGGACTGTAGCCTGCCAAGCTCCCTGGAATCCTCTAGGCAAGAATACCAGAGTGGTTGCCATGCTCTCCTCCAGGGGATCTTCTCAACCCTGGTATTGAACCTGCATCTCTTATGTCTCCTGCATCAGCAGACAGGTTCTTTACCACTAGAGCCACCTGGGAAGCCTGTGTATTTGGAGACCAGGTCTCAAAGGCAGTAATTAAGGTTAAACAAGGTGTGCCCAACATAGTTTAGTCATGTCTGATTCTTTGAGACCTATGGACTCTCTAGTCCACCAGGCTCCTTTATCCATGGCAGGATTGGCACAATTTCTCTGTTGCTCATCTCCTAGTCTCTCTCCATCTGGAGGTGCCATCCTCACAGCCTTTACCTGGGAACTCCCACCCATATGTTGATATCTGCATGGAGAAATCCAGAAAAGATCCCCTCCCTACAGCTCACTTCGATTCTATCTAAGTTCTTGTTTCTGTTAGGAGAGAGACACCTCTTTCCAACTTACTTTGAGACTGATCTCACCCTTCCAATGAGTGGTCCTCTCCCTAGAAGAGGTCCAAGAAAATGAAAGTTCTTTATGATTAGTTGATCAGTTGTGTCTGACTCTTTGCAACATTATGGACTGTAGCCCGTCAGGCTCCTCTTGTCTGTGGGATTTCCCAGGCAAGATTACTGGAGTGGTTGCCACGCCCTCCTCCAGGGGATCTTCCCAACCCAAGGATCAAACCCAGGTCTCCTACATTGCGGGCAGACTGTACCAATCTGAGCCACCAGGGAAGCCCAAGAATACTGGAGTGGGTAGCCTATTCCTTCTCTAGGGGTTCTTCCTGACCCAGGAATTGAACCAGGGTCTCCTGCATTCCAGGTGGATGCTTTACCAGCTGAGCTACCTTTACCTCTACAGTAAACATAAGCCCTAGGCAGAAAATCTTGAATGCCAAAAATAAAAATGGAAGGCCTGGTTTTCCAATAGGATGACCCAACTTTCTGTTTCTTTATTTAAGCTAATTTGTTCTAAGAATAATTGCTGGACTATAGACCAATAGATCATAGATTTATAAGAGATGCCACATCATTTGGGACATTATCTAGAGGCAATAGTCAATGAAGATTGGAGAACTTTTAAAATAATTTTTTTAAAAACCAGTTTTGAATACGGGAGATTGCTTTTGTATTTTCTGTTTCCCGGTGTTTTCTAACTTTGAATGTTTCCCTTTTGCTAGATTTAAAATAAAGCAAAATATTAAATAATACCAAAGATAAAAACTAGAAGTCTAAGCTAAAGAGTTTTTTTTTTGTTTGTTTTAAATCACACTTCTAAAAGGCATTAAGTGGAAGAAGGGGATGGCAAATAAAACTTACTGATCATATTATTTATAATTTACTAACTTCTCATTTTTTTTTTGTATTGCTTTTTTTTTATCATAATAATAGAAATATAACATCATATATCACTGTAAAACACATTTCCACATAAATGCTGATAAGCACAAAATATTTTTCATCATTTACATTTTAACTGTAATAATATATGGCAGAATTAAAGCTGCATCCATCATGTGTCTAACTCACCTTGCAGTAATGAATTTTTAAATGTAATGGTTTCTGTCGCAAAGTAAAATCGTACATAATGTTTAGTGACACAGTACGCTGGTGGATGGGTGGATTTGGAAAATGGAAATGCAACTTCATTTTTAATTAGATTTATAAACTTCACCACCTCCACCTCCAGCCAGCTTCCCAACCCTCCCTCCCACCACCATTATTTATTTATTTATTTTTTTAAAATGAGGCTTTTAATTAATGTTTGACAGAGCTGATTCAGGTTGAATAGACTAAATTTCTTTAAACAAACTGACTTATACTCCAGAGTCCTTTAAAAACTTAATAGCATTTATACATTGAAGGTATTTGATTTTCTTGTAACTAGCACTTCAAATGCAACAAGCATTTGAAGCAACAAGCATTTGACCCAACAAGTAAAACTTTCTACAGTTCACAACTTTTATAAATAAAATAAATTAAATGTACAGTGAATAAGTTCTCTGAAATATTTCAATATTTCTGCAGGTTTAGTAACATCATAAAATACATTTCAACTAAAATTCACAAATCTAAAAATCTGTTAGGCATTTTTAGTCGTTTTAAGTTGGAAATGAAGACCAATGTTACATCGTAATATGCCAATTACAAATAGTACTTCAAATAGCAAATACTACAGTTTGTCCCAAACTTTAAAAACTATTCATGAACTCAACACTGAACTATTGATGGCTATGAGAATTGTTTCCTAGCCTTTTTGAAAATTTCAACCCATTTACGTTTAAGGTAATTATTGATAAGTACGATCCCGTAGCCATTTTCTTTATTACTTTGGGTTCAAGTTTATACACTCTTTCTGTGTATCCTGTCTAGAGAAGATCCTTTAGTATTTGTTGGAGAGCTGGTTTGGTGATGCTGAATTCCCTCAGCTTTTGCTTGTCTGTAAAGCTTTTGATTTCTCCTTCATATTTGAATGAGATCCTTGCTGGGTATAGTAATCTGGGCTGTAGGGTATTTTCTTTCATCACTTTAAGTATGTCTTGCCACTCCCTTCTGGCCTGAAGAGTTTCTGTTGAAAGATCAGCTGTTATCCTTATGGGAATCCCCTTATGTGTTATTTGCTGCTTTTCCCTTGCTGCTTTTAATATTTGTTCTTTGTGTTTGATCTTTGTTAATTTGATTAATATGTGTCTTGGAGTATTTCGCCTTGGGTTTATCCTGTTGGGGACTCTCTGGGTTTCTTGGACTTGGGTGATTATTTCTTTCCCTATTTTAGGGAAGTTTTCAACTATTATCTCCTCAAGTATTCTCTCATGGTCTTTCTTTTTGTCTTCTTCTTCTGGGACGCCTATGATTCGAATGTTGGAGCATTTAACATTGTCCCAGAGGTCTCTAATATTGTCCTCATTTCTTTTAATTCGTTTTTCTTTTTCCTCTCTGTTTCATTTATTTCTACAATTTTATCTTCTAGTTCGCTAATCCTGTCTTCTGCCTCTGTTATTCTATTGTTTGTTCCCTCCAGAGTGTTTCTGATCTCATCTATTGCATTATTCATTGTATATTGACTCTTTTTTATTTCTTCTAAGTCCTTATTAAATCTTTCTTCCATCTTCTCAATCCTTTTCTCCAGGTTATTTATCTGTAACTCCATTTTGCTTTCAAGATTTTGAATCATTTTCACCATCAAAATTTGAAATTCTTTATCAGGTAGATTCCCTATATCTTCTTCTTTTGTTTGTGTTGGTGGGCAATTATCTTGTTCCTTTACTTGCTGGGTATTTCTCTGCCTCTTCATCTTGCTTATATTGCTTTGCTTGGGGTGGCCTTTCCCTCTTCTTGCAGTTTGTGGAGTTCTCTTTATTATGTAGTTTCTTCGCTGTGTGTGGGAGTGGACGGGTGACTTGTCCAGGTTCCCTGGTTAGGGAGGCATGTGTCAGTGTTCTGGTGGGTGGAGCTTGATTTCTTCTCTTTCCTTTAGAAGACAATGGCTTCTTTTCTGGGAGCCTGATGTCCTCTGCCAGTATTCAGAAGTTGTTTTGTGGACTTTACTCCGCATTCAAATGTTCTTTTGATGAATTTGTGGGGAAGAAAGTGGTCTCGCCGTCTTATCCCTCCGCCATCTTGTTCCTTCCTCCCCAGAACACTGGATTCTTATATTCCACTTGATCGTGGAGTACCTCTTCCCAGCTGCTCCAGCAAGGCGCAGCCGCTGTACCTTACCTCGGACGAGGGGTATCTCCTCAAGGCCGCCCCTCCTGCTTTGAATGTGGATCAGCTCCTCTCGGCCCTCTGGTGCCCAAGCAGCCACCGCCTCCTGAACGTGGTACAGCTCCTCTCGGCCACCGCCCTAACCCTGGGTGCCGGGCAGCTCCTCTCAGCCACGATTCTGCACGTGGTCGGTTGCGCTGGGAGCCGGGCGTCTCTTGCGTCTGCGCCGCCGGCGTCTCTCCCGTCTGCGCCGCCGGGAGCCGGGCGTCTCTCGCGTCTGCGCCGCCGGGAGCCGGGCGTCTCTCGCGTCTGCGCCGCCGGGAGCCGGGCGTCTCTCGCGTCTGCGCCGCCGGGAGCCGGGCGTCTCTCGCGTCTGCGCCGCCGGGAGCCGGGCGTCTCTCGCGTCTGCGCCGCCGGGAGCCGGGCGTCTCTCCTGGGTGGTTTTCAACGTTGGATACACATTGGAATTATCTGGGGAGTACTTGATGCTTGACTTCCATCCCAGAGATTCTAATTTAAATTGTCTCTAACTTCTCATTTTGACACAAGCACTGTTCTAAGCATTTTGTGTGAATATGCTTGTTTCATCATATAATCAGGAAATCTTAAAAATAGGAGGTAGTATGAAAAAATTTATAACATTTTAGGAGTTTTACAGAAAAGTGGGTTTTGTGTGCAAAGTAGTTGGCTGAGAGTATCACATAGATATAAAACTGGGGAAATAAAGACTTGTAGAACATTTAGAGGATAATGTAAATTCATTTGAACAACCCGCAGATGCAGGAAATTTGATAGAAAATGTGAACATAGAGATAATGTTTTTAGCTCTTTTGATGCACTGGGTCTCAGAATAGGGAAGGTTATGAAATGGAAAACTTGTGAAACTTGATACAAAAAAAAAAAAAAAAAAAAACAGCTCTTTTAGGAGATTAGGGAAATAAAGACTTTTTGAGGAAGTGCCAGAGATTCAGGGGTATGTCCCTGAGACTGGGATCCCTAACTGAGTCTGTCTCACCCTGCAGGTCACGCTGAGCTGCCAAAGATATTACGTGCAAGGACAGCTGTCTGTTAGGTGAGGGGATGGGTGTGTTTTATAACTTCTATCAATTTTTTAGAAAGCTTTTTAATTTGAACTAATGTAGACTTATAGGGAGATGTCAAAAAATGTACAGAAAAGTCCCATGTTTCCTTCATCCAGGTTTCTCCAATGTTAGCATCTTTCGGATGGTATGGTATCAAACACTGACATTAGCAGAATACAGTGAGCTAGACAACAGATTGCATCTGGCTTTAACCAGTTTTATATGCACTTTTTGGGGGCATTGACACTTGCAAATTGAAAATACTCAGTATTGAGTTCCTCAAATCTTCATGGGCAATGTCTCCAATACGTGCCGGCTCTCCATCCCTCCTCCCTCCTTCCTTCCCTCGTTCTCTATTTCCCTCCTTGGCTTCTATGCCTCCACATGAGAACCAATTTAGTACCAGGCACTGTGCTCTGTGTTGAAAAGACTGGTGAAGGCAGACAGTCCTGGCAGGTCCTTCCTTCATTGCCCCCATCCCCCATTACTCCATCCCCATTAGCCCCCTCCCCCATCCTCATTCAGACTCTTACTAGGATTTCTGATGGGTTTTCCATCCTTTTGTCTCTTGCAACCTGGTCATTCTTACATACAGATCCAGATGAATCCTCCTGAAACAGTTCTTATCTATTGCTTCTTTTTCTAAAGTAAAACTCTTCGTCACCAACAGAATTATTGTACTGCATATTTGAAAGTAAATCTTAAAAGTTATCATCACAAGAAAAAGAAAACTTTGTAACTATGTGTGGTGACAGATGTTGACAAGATTAATTTTAGTGATCATTTCCCTATATGCATATATATATATAAAATCATTATGTTTTACACCTGAAGTTGAAACATATACTGTATATGTTAACTTCACCTCAATAAAAATGCTAAAAAATAAAAATAAATCTAAGAATCTTGAAATCATATAGACTATATTCTCTGACAACTAATTAAGAAATATATATAAATTTTTTTTTTAAAAAGTGAAGGCCATTCAGTCATATCCGACTTTTTGCGACCCCATGGCCTATGCAGTCCATGGAATTCTCCAGGTCAGAATACTGGAGGGGGTAGCTTTTCACTTCTCCAGGGAATCTTCTCAACGCAGGGATCAAACCCAGGTCTCCTGCACTGCAGGCAGATTCTTTACTAGCTGAGACACAAGGGAAGCCCCTTAAAAAAACCCCAACAGAATTAGCTAATACAGTATGTGTTCAGTCATCATTATGGAACTTACCTTCTAGGCTAACTCTACAAAGTGCTATTTTTGATCCTCCCTGCATGTTTTTCCCTCCTGTAACTGCAGATAGCATATTAAAAGACAGAGATGTCACTTTTTCATCAAAGGTCTGTCTAGTCAAAGCTATGGCTTTTCCGGTATTCACATATGGATGTGAGAGTTGGACCATAAAGAAGGCTGAGAACTGAAGAATTGATGCTTTTGAACTGTGGTGTTGGAGAAGACTCTTGAGAGTTCTTTGGACTGCAAGGAGATCAAACTAGTCAATCCTAAAGGAAATCAACCCTGAATATTCATTGGAAGGACTGATACTGAAGCTGAAGCTCCAATATTTTGGCCACCTGATGGGAAGAGCCAACTCATTGGAAAAGACCCTGATGCTGGGAAAGGTTAAGGGGAAGTGGACAAGGGGGCAACAGAGGATAAGATGGTTGGATGGCATCACTGACTCAATGGACATGAGTTTGAGCAAACTCTGGGAGATAGTGAAGGATAGGGGAGCCTGGCATACTGCAGTGCAGAGTTGGACACAACTTAGTGACTGAAAAACAGCAATAGCAAACTGTAACCCTCTTGAATGACACCTCTTCCATGAAATTTCTCCAAGCAGATGCAACTTTTCCTTTCTTTCAGTGCCCCCCACCACCACCAAGTATTCTATTTTCTCTAACTTGTTTGGTGTCACATGGTTACATTCCTGCTTCTAGATCATACTCTCCTCCTTCAGGATGGAGCTTCAACATCATACTTTTTTCAGTTTTTCATTAATCTCTAGAGAAGAAACATAGATTTGTGGGGCTTCCCTAGTAGCTCAGATGGTAAAGAATCTCCCTGCAGTTTGGGAGACCCAAGTTCCATCCCTGGGTCTGGAAGATCCCCTGGTGAAGGAAATGGCAACCCACTACAGTATTCTTGCCTGGAAAATCCCATGGACGGAGGAACCTGACAGGCTACAGTCCATGGGGTTGCAGAGTTGAACATGACTGAGTAACTTCACTTTCTTTCTAGAGAAGAAACATAGTTTTGTGGTCAACACGTTACTGAGTCCAACCTCGTACTGCTCGTCCCATGACAGGCCAGTAAACCGAGAGAGACAAGTTGTTGGGGTGAGGAATAGTGAGTGATTTTATTCAGAAAGCCATCAGACCAAGAAGGTGGTCTAATGACTCAAGGAACCGTCTTGCCGGAGTTTTGGTACTAGTTTCTTTTATAGAACATGATAGGAGGGAAGTAGGGTGGCAAAGTAAAAAGGGTGATAAATTCGGGTGTTATTTCTTCCTTCCTGTAGGCATTCCTAAGTGAGCCTGGTCAGCGTCTTTCCTATTAGCTGAACAAAGGCATTTTAACTTAATTAATTCAGACGTAGGCGGCAGGGTTCCCAGTGATGGGCCATTATAGGCAACATTTCTTTAGTGACTAACTTGTAGCAAAAGCAATAGAATAAAAAGGTTAGAGTAAAAAAGTAAAGAAACCGATCCAACATGGAGTCAGATTTGTTGTTCCCTATTATCAATAGAAAGACAGATCTTCACAACTCCCCCTCTTCTCAAGAGCCTCTGCCACTTGTTATCTTTGTGACCTGTACCCTACAAGGAGGCTGCTATAAGCTCCACGTCTTTTGGAGCTGATGTGCCTATGTCCTGGGGCCTGGCACAGGAAATATTTGTAAAAGTAAATCTTCAAGGGTGGAGAAAACTGTCTTTCTAAACAAAGAAAAAATAGGTTTTATAAATATGACTGTCTTCCAATGAATTAGAGATGCCCAGTTAATGATCTTTCTTAACACCCTAAAACCAGTCTGAACCAGTCAAGTTCAGAATCCTCTGAGAATAGAGTCATTTTGAGAATGTTGTTACCACTAACTCTTGACAACACATGCTGAGAATAACAAGGTCAGGGTTGGGGCAGAAACTCCCAACTCCTTCTTCCCACAAGCTTTGTTTCTAAGGGTATGAAATAGCTGCACTGCTCAGATTCATCCCTGCCCCCTCTCCCCTCCATGGTTGCTGTTTAGTCCCTAAGTCGTGTCCAATTCTTTGCAATCCCTTGGACTCCAGCATGCCAAATATCTCCTGGAGTTTGCTCAAATTCATGTCCACTGAGTTGGTGATGGCACCCAACAACCTCGTCCTCTGGTGCCCCCTTCTCCTCCTGCCCTCAATCTTTCCTAGCATCAGGGTCTTTTCTCTCCTCCATACATCTGGATATTTCAGTTGTGTGGAGTCAGATGAGGGCTACGCTTCCACTCCTTTCTTCTTTGGAAGTAACTGGTGGAGCCAATTCTTTATTGTTTCTAATTCAAGAAAGACTTGGCTTAGGATTTGCATAGCTGTCACCTAATTTGCATATTGCGCACAAGTCTTTCTTTTATAACCCTGAAAAACTGAGTTGAATCTATACACATTTTGATCTCTTTAAGGGTATACCAGGCCCCCCTTTTCTCAGGATTGAATGGTTATTGGGGATACAAGCACTTCTCTGTATTTTAAACCGAATGAGTTAACTGCATGCCCACCTTCTTACTCAAAGGGCCAGCGTTTGCTTACTTTGTAAGGAGTGTGCCAGGTCTCTAGTTCGGCTGGCTGGAGCTCTCTGCAAAGATGGCAATCATTCCAGGACTTGGAAGCCAAATATTACATGGCTAGCCTCCAGCAATCTGGAAAACAGTTTAGAGGTTACTATCGAGACTGATAAAGGCATTCTGCAAGAAGGCCAAGATCATGCAATCTGACCTTTTGCAAACTTATGGGCCTTGTATCAAAAAAGTTTGCCTAGAAGTGAACGTTCAAGTGCCTTGATATTTTCTGATGAATCTTTCTAACGAATATAATGATAATAATGAGATAGGAATAACAACTACTGCAAACCAAGGGCTCATCTTGCCCCAGACCTTATACTAATGGCTTCATATTGTTTCTCCTGAAAATTCTCACAGTATCTCTATGTTAGTCCTATTTTTATAAATGAGGAGCCCATGCCTAAAAACTAAGTCACAAGATTACTGAGGGGATGAGTTAGGATTTAAATCTAAGTTTCTCTAAAAGCCAAGTCTCAATTGTCCTGATGGTAAGTATTATAATTTTTCAAATACTTAAAATAAGACTCCAAATTAATTAAATCATTTCATCTTTATTTGCTTTTCTTTCTTTTAAAAATTAAAAATCCTGCTATTATGTGGAAAATAACAAATTTATTGAGCATCTACTATGAGTCAGGCACTGTGATAAACACTTCCACTCATTTTATCTCATTTACTCTGAATAGTCACACTTGTAGATGGGCATTGTTATATCCAGGCTTAAAGAAATGAAAACAGATGATCAGAGAGGCCAAATAACCTGTCTGTGGTTATAAAGTTAGTATGACATGGAGCTAAGATGGGAGCTCTTTCTGCAAACCAGAACATAGTAGTGACTTCCTGGGAGAATCTTTAAAGGGAACGCATGTGTCCATTAAAATTCAAACCTTACTCGGGGCTTCCCTGTCAGTCTAGTGGTTAAGACTTTACCTTCCGATCTGGGAACTAAAATCCCACATGCCTTGTGGCCAAAAAACCAAAACATAAAACAGCAACAATACTGTGACAAATTTAAAGACTTTAAAAATGGTCCACATGAAAAAAAAACCTAAAAACAAACAGAAACTCACAACTCTATGGACACTGAATTTTAAAAATTCACACTCCAGCTTCTTTTTCTCAGCATTGATTGGCTTGGTGATTTTAATATATTATCCCCCAAAATTTCTTGGGGTATGCTTTGGAGCTAGGCAACATGGTCAAGGATAGGCATTTCTCACTGATGCCTGATTTATTTTTTTAAGTTACCAGATTATTGTTATTTATAAGAGGATGTATTATACCTTTTGCTTCGTGACTAAAACTTCATAACATTCTTAGAAATATGTGGGTTGGTAACTACAAATTTAAAATCTGTACAGCATGAAATTTTCGTAGGTTAAAAAAAAAATCTAACTTTTATTCTGAAAAGAGACGAAAAATAGATTGGGGGGATTTTTAAGCACCCTAAGGAATGATGAGAAGTTTGGAATCTGTGTGGCTTTCTTTCTTTTGAACTAATGTGTAGCTTCTATGTGAAACTTAACATGTCCTTTGAAGAACGTGGTAGAAGAAGTGAGGATACCTAGTGAGATGTCATGTACATATCTGACACTTTGCACACTGTGGACCCTTAGGCTTTTTCCCTTACTCAAGCCATCACTGCTAATCCACTGTTGCTTTTCATTCAGTTGCATCCCACTCTTTGTGACCCCATGGACTGCAGCACCCCAGTCCTCTCTGTCCTTCACTATCTCCCAGCGTTTGCTCAAACTCATGTCTGTTGAGTTGATGATGCCATCCAACCATCTCATCCTCGGTAGCCCCTTCTCCACTGCCCCTCAATTTTCCCCAGCACCAGGGCCTTTTCCACTAAGTCAGTTCTTTGCATCAGATAGCCAAAGTTTTTGGAGCTTCAGGTTCAACTTCAATCCTTTCAATGAGTATTCAGGGTTGATTTCCTTTAAGATTGATTGGTTTGATATCCTTGCTAATCCATGCATTATAATAATGGCTTTGACTCTGTGGATCACAGCAAAATTGTGGAAAATTCTTAAAGAGGTGGGAATACCAGACCAACTTACCTGCCTCCTGAGAAGTCTGTATGCATGTCAGGAAGCAACAGTTAGAACTGGACATGGAACCACACACTGGTTCCAAATCGGGAAAGAAATACATCAAGGCTGTGTATTGTCACCTTGGTTATTTAACTTATATGCAGAGTACATCATGAGAAACACTGGGCTGGATGAAGCACAAGCTGGAATCAATATTGACAGGAGAAATATCAATAACCTCAGACATGCAGATGATAACACCCTTATGGCAGAAAGTGAAGCAGAACTGAAGAGCCTCTTAATAAAAGTGAAAGAGGGGAGTGAAAAAATTGGCTTAAAACTCAACATTTAGAAAACAAAGATCACAGCATCCAGTCCCATCATTTCATTGCAAATAGATGGGGAAACAATGGAAACAGTGACAGACTTTATTTTCTTGGGTTCCAAAGTCACTGCAAGTGGTGACTGCAGCCATGAAATTAAGACACTTGCTCCTTGTAAGAAAAGCTATGACCAACCCAGACAGCATATTAAAAAGCAGAGACATTACTTTGTCAACAAAGGTCCGTCTAATTAAAGCTATGGTTTTTCCAGTAGTCATGTATGGATGTGAGAGTTGGACCAAAAGAAGGCTGAATGCCGAAGAACTGATGCTTTTGAATGGTGGTGTTGGACAGGACTCTTCAGGATTCCTTGAACAGCAAGGAGATCAAACCAGTCAATCATAAAGGAAATCAACCCTGAATATTCTCAGTGGATGCTGAAGCTCCAATACTTTGGCCACCTAATGTGAAGAGCTGACTCATTTGAAAAGACCCTGATGCTGGGAAAGATTGAAGGCAGGAGAAGGGGATGATAGAGGATTAGATGGTTGGATGGCATCACCGACTCAATGGAGATAGGTTTGGGTGGACTCCAGTAGTTGGTGATGGATAGGGAGGCCTGGCGTGCTGCAGTCCATGGGGTTGCAAAGAGTCAGACACGACTGAGCGATTGAACTGAATTGAACTGATAGTAATGGTTGTGTTCAGCTATAGCAATGAAATGAAATTTCAGCTATAGCAAATGAAACCAAATTCCCCAAAATACTACATGGTGAGAGATGGTTCCTCCTTTCAATATTGCAGCTAAAGCTAAAGGGGTTCCACTCTAGGAGAATTTCTTGAAGTGTGGCTCAGGGACAATTTATATCAAAGTTATATGGAATGTGTGTTAAAAATGCAGACTCCTTGACCTCACATTAGACTCTGCTGTGGGAGGTTCCCTCAGGTGATGTTTATGCAGAATGGTATTTAAGACCTTATCTTCTAGTCTTCCATACTAACTACTCATGTCCATCCTCATTCCTCACCTTAATCCCACAAAAAGGAAACCCTTAATTGCATGAACTGAACTGAACTGGGCTGCAGTCCATGGGGTTGCTACTAGTCGGACACGACTGAGCGACTTTACTTTCATTTTCACTTTCACACATTGGAGAAGGAAATGGCAACCCACTCCAGTGTTCTTGCCTGGAGAATCCCAGGGACGGCGGAGCCTGGTCGGCTACCATCTATGGGGTCGCACAGAGTCGGACACGACTGAAGTGACTTAGCAGCAGCAGCAGAACTGAACTGAACCTATCTTTTCATCATGTTCAGTTTCACTGTAATCCTTTATGTGTTAATAGTCAGATTCTGATTTTCTCTGCCAAGGTAGCATTCTCTGTCTGTGGAATTCTCCAGACAAGAATACTGAAATTCCATTCTCCAGGGAATCTTCCCAGCCTAGGGATCTAACCCTAGTCTCCTGCATTGCATGTAGATTCTTTACCATCTGAGTCACCAGGGAAGCCCAAAGGTGGCATTAAGGATGTCTAAATGCACAGACAATTCAACAAATATAATTCAGTCAACACATTTGACCTTCACACAGACTAAAGTTTTTATAATTTCTAATACAGTAGATAGCAAATTTGAAATAGTGATTTATCATGTTTTTTTTTTTTTTAACCTTTTGGCCACGCCATGTGGCATGCTGAATCATAGTTCCTTGACCAGGGATTGAACCCATGATCACTGCGGCAGAAGCATGGAGTCTTAATCATTGGGTTGCTGGGGAAGTCCCCTGATTTATCATCCTTTTAAAGACATTCTTCTGATGCTAATGATCAACAAAAGAGGGAAATGTAGGCATTCAAAGGAGAGAAAAATAGGATGCTTTATGCGTGTGTGTGTGTGTGTCCTGTCAGATTGGTGTTAGTTAGGAATACTGCATGGGATGTAACTGGATAGGAACCCAGGCTGCATTCCTCAGTTCACAGTAATTTTTTTTTTTTTTCTCTGTGTGAAAGAAAATGCAGGAGATTGCTTTGGGCACACTTTGTAATTTCTGAAACTATTTCCCCTGGAGATAATAGGTGTTGACCTGAGCACTCTCCTGCTGGATGAATCAAAATGATGTGCGTAAAAAGAGAATTATTAAGCCTGAAAGTGATACAGAGCCTTTCCCAGCCTCCGCGGGAGTGTAGCTGGCTCTCTTCTTTCTGCATTTGCTGGTGGAAATAGGGTGGGGTGTGATTGGAAGGCCAAGCCGTACTCTGCAGTTAAGCCTGAAGTTAATATGAGCATGAACGGTCAACTTCTCCCAAAAGTAGGAAAGCTGAACTTCAGTTGTTAGAGTCAGCCAGACCCACAGAATGCTGATTTACTGCTCAGCTGAACAGACACTACACTGCTTCCTAATTAAAGCCCAGGGATCTGTTTCTGTCATGAAGCAGTGTTTTACTGTCCAGTCACTTCCTCTCTTTCCCTCCTCAAAAACCCCAAGCCAAACCAAACCCAAACAACCCCCCCCACAACCCAGAACTCCCAAAATAGATACCTCAGCATGCTATAATAATAGAATACCCTGCTAATAGGGGTGTTCAGAAGAAACATTCCCACTTCCTAAATGCTATATGGTTGCCAAAATATATTTTTCTTTCTAAGAATAACTGACAAGGCGTTTTCATGACTTTTAATAAATGAGGTGAGAAAAGTCACACATTTCTGACCAAATCTTGTTTCAAGTGGGTGACAACATTTCAGGTGGCTATTCTTTCATGAAAGAGTGTCTATAAGTCAATAAGTTGGTCAGTCATGGAGTGTTAGAATGCCTCTCAGTCTCCCATAAAAATACCCAACCCACCTCCTGGGTCTCCCTTAACTGTCTTTGTTTTTTTTTTTCTTTTTACTGAATTATTTTATTTCTATAATGCTTATCATAGTAGGACTTCTCTGGTAGCTCAGACAGTAAAGCGTCTGTCTACAATGCAGGAGACCTGGGTTCGATCCCTGGGTTGGGAAGATTCCCTGGAGAAGGAAATGGCAACCCACTCCAGTACTCTTGCCTAGAAAAATCCCATGGACGGAGGAGCCTGGTGTCAATGGGGTCGCAAAGAGTCGGACACGACTGAGCGACTTCACTTCACTTATCATAGTAGAAGCTCACCGACCTGAACTTGATTCAACCAAAGAAACAGTTATATATTCCAACATTAGAGAATTATCTTGATAGACAGTGGCATTTTTCTTATTGATGTTCAGGGATGATTCTGCCTACATACTGTTTTTGATTCATATGCTGATTCTAAAACTTAACTCATGTGTCAGATGTTACAGTCATTTGTTTTTCAAACCCTCTTGTTATAGTTGACAAGGATCTTTCACCCCTGTAGTTCTTGGTACATACTTTGTATTAAATGATCTGAAATATGGAGCTACTTGAGGTCTCATGTTAATTGTTTTTACTCAAGTTCTACCTGCACTTCTGAGTACTAACAATCCAATAGTGTTAGTGTTAGTCACTCAGTCGTGTCCAACTCTTTGCGACCCCAAGGACTGTAGTCCACCAGGCTCCTCTGTCCATGGAATTCTCTAGGCAAGAATACTGGAGTGGGTAGCAATCCCCTTCTCCAGGGGATCTTCCCAACCCAGGGATTTAACTCAAGTCTCCTACATTGCAGGCAGATTCTTTACCATCTGAGCCACCAGGGAAGCCCAGAATGACCTAGAGATTTTAAATTTTTTTAAATTAAAAAAACAATGCCTGAAGTAATTCTCAGACCAATTGATGGACTATCTGGGATTAGGGTCCAATAAAGTTGAAACTCCAATACTCCAATACAATGCGACGAGTTGACTCACTGGAAAAGAGTCTGATGCTGGGAGGGATTGGGGGTGGGAGGAGACGGGGACGACAGAGAATGAGATGGCTGGATGGCACCACCGACTCGATGGACATTAGTTTGGGTGAATTCCGGGAGTTGGTAATGGACAGGGAGGCTTGGTGTGCTGTGATTCATGGGGTCGCAAAGAGTCGGACACGACTGAGCGACTGAACTGAACTGAACTGAATCTGTATATTCATGATTCTGCTGCCTAGTGAGTGTGGAGAACCTTTTCTGTATAATTGTAAGAATTTAGATGCTTTGGGGGCCATACTTAAGGCTTTTTCCTTGCTAACTTCTGACATGTGCCACCAGGTGCCACTTTGAAGATTTGGGATTAAGGCCACTTCTACTGGTAAAGCTCACATAGCTTTTGGATAGTGATAATCTTAAAATGGGTTTCATGCTAATAAATTCTTGAAATATTTTATTCAAAGGCACATTCAGAAGGTGTGAGAATGGAGTATACCATGAAAGGGGTCCAGGACTTCAGGTCAGGAGTTTGGAAGTGACAATTGGTGCCAGGTGAAGAGATCAGATTTAATGTAGATACATGGTTTAAGTTTTAAAAGTCTTTTAAGGAGAGATGAATTTACAGCCTTAAGTTTCTATTTGTCTCCCTTCTGTAAACTTGATGAGGGTTCAGTAGTGCTAATTTGTCTTAAAATCTCCTGCACTTATGGCAATGCCTGGTGCAGAACAGGCAGTAGATAAATATTGGGTGAAGTGTTTCACTTCTGGGAAAAGACTGAGGTTCAGTCCTGGATTACAGACTTCTTTGATTCAACACTGCAATATAGCACATGTTTCTTTTATAGTCAAGGGTAATTTGACAATTCTCAAAGCAATAGACCCCTGCTATAATTTATACTTTCACACAATAGGAACTACTACCAGGTGTGCAGCAGAAATGAAAATGAAAGTTGTTCATCTGTTTTAAGTTTTAGATTTGTCAAGATTTGCTGGCTATATGAAGCAGGACAGACAACTGCAGTCAGCTTTACTCTCATCTGGTTCATAATTCTTTATTCATGTTTGCTTGGTTGATGGAGCAAGTTATGGTTCCTGACCACAAGGGCTGTCTACTGTAAACAAAAGTCAATAAACATAAAGGATTTTAAAGACAGTTTTCTACTCAAAATTAGGAGAGGGGGATTGTTTGTATATAAATAAAGATTTTTGTATAAAAAGATGTCAAGATCTTATAACACATAAAAATACCTTGGAGAGTAAAAAATCATGACAAATTTAAGCTTGAAACCTGTAGTTTCTCTTCTCAAAGTGCCTAAACTCTCACATTCCCTGTAAAGAATGTGGCTATGACTTAGTGAAAGTCAAAAATATTAATTGGGCCATATAGTTTTTTTTTTTTAATGTGGTGTCTACTGGGGCAAACACTAGCTGTAACCTCACTTCTTTCTGTGTCCCTTTCATCTCTCACCCTTTGTTTCCTTTGAGTATATTTTTCTTCCTAGGATACGGGAAGGCGAATCTCACTTTTTCCTTGGCTCCCTTCTTCAGTCTTTCCTTGGGCTCTCAGATCCTCAGGCACTGGTGGAGTCGAGTAGGCTTTCCCTGGGTTGGAGGCCGTGTCTCTCACTTGTTCATCTACTTACTTCCTCCTGGAAGTGACCAGCATGCTCTGCCCTGAGCTTTCTTCCCATCACAGCATCAACAGTCAATATGCAAGCATTGGCACTACACAAAGACAAAAAATAGGCTTTTCTGCTTTCCTTATTTCAAGGTGGATTGTGGGCAACAGCAACTCAAGGCATCCATAGCCTTCCTTATGAATATTCTATATTTGGGTTAGGGGCCAAGCATCCAGCTAGGAAAGTACTTTTGCTGGCCATGATGCTTAACTACTCACCAGAGGCTCTCATAGGAAGAGTGACTGAGCTAGGATAGAATGTGGGTATTATTGGGAATTCTGCCTGAATCTCATTGTAATATGTCTTTAACATTCTCCAGTCCATGAGAAAATCTAAGTTTTAAAACAGATGAATACCTTTTATTGAAGCCCAATACAGTGAGATGTTATAGGAAATACTGTGGACATGAATACATTAATATGATACATATTTATAAACCAAATCAAAATTTCCATTTTCGTTTCATGTAAAACTTATGTTAAAGTTTAAAGTAAAAGTATAGCTTCGTATTTCACCTTTCATGCATTTGGTATTTTGCTTCTCTTAAATAACACAATTCCGTCCAAGCAGCGGGATCAAGTAAATTGAAATTTCTGTTAATATCGAGAGGCATTCTCAAGTAAACTGAAATTTGTGTTAATATCAAATAAACTGAAATTTATATTAATATTGAGAGGTATTCTGGGAACAAATATTAGACTTGTTTTAATTCATTAATCAGTTTTAATGACAGAAAAAGGATGGAAAAATAAGAAATGACGTGGACAGATGCCAAGGTTGTTGCAACTCAAATGAGGATACTTATTGAGTGTTGATGAGTCACAACATTTAGAAATGGACGTTTTTGATTCAGAGAGAGACTTTTTTCCTTCTCTCTGTACTTACTCCTCATTCAAGATGTTGATTGTGGTCATTGGAAACTGCTTCCAGAGAGCAGGCATGAAGCTGAATTAGGAAGTGTATTATGTGTATAAACTAAATGAAGACGTTCTTTTGCCATACCAACCAAAGTTGTCAATGTTAAGGAAATAACATCAGCAAATTGGAGAGATTTTCATGATAATTAATTTCTTAGACAAAGCTTATTAAAGATTAACTTTTCAATGATTCTATTTTCAAACTGAAGAGATTCTTTCAACTGTTTTAAGTAATACTGATTCTTGGGGGTGGGGAAGAAAGGAAACAAACAGCCACAATTTTTAAGTATCTTTCTTAAACTCCACAACCTTGCTTTCCAGAACCTACAATTTTTTCACTTTATTATTATCCTTTAGAAAACTTTTGGATTTACAGTAAAATTGAGAGAGCGGTATAGAGATTTTCCACATAACCCCTGCTCCCAACTTGCATAGCTTCCCACATTACCAACATCATTCACCAAAATGGCACCTTTTTTTTTTAAACCAAGGGTGAACCTACATTGCCACATCATAATCACCCAAAGTCCATAGTTTACCTTTGGGTTCACAAATGGTGTTGTATATACTTTGGTTTGGACATATATATGATAATGTAATCAATCTGTCATTATAATGTTAATTCATGATAATAGTGTTTTCACTGTCCTAAAAATTCTCTGTATTCTGCCTGTTCATCTTTACTACTCCCACCCCTAGAAACCACTGATCCTTTTACTCTCTCCATAGTTTCATCTTTCCCAGAATGTCATATAGTTTGAATCAGGAAGCCTTTTGATATTGGCTTCTTTCACTGCTAATATACCTGAGTTTCTGCCATGATCTTTCATAACTTGATAGTTCATTTCTTTTTAGTGCTGAATAATAATCTTCTGTCAGGATGTGCCACAGTTTATTTATTCACCCACTGAAGGACATCTCAGTTGCTTCTAAGTTGTGACAATTATGAATAAAGTTAAGATAAACATCCGTACAGGTTTCTGTGTGGGTATAAGTGTTCAGTTCCTTTGGATAAAAACCAAGGAGTGTGTTAGCTAAATTCTATAGTAACAGTATGCATAGTTTTGAGAAACTGCCAAACTGTTTTCCAAACTGGCTGTACCATTAAACATTCCTGCCAGCAATGTCGAAATTTCCTGTTGCCAGGATTTGGTGTTGTCAGTGTTTTGAATTTTGGCCATTCTAATAGGTGTGCAGCAAGATCTCATTGTTTGAATTTACATTTCCCTGATGGCATATGATATGGAGCATCTTTCATGTGCTTAGTTGCCATGTGTACATATTCTTTGATGAAGTATCTTTTAAGGACTTTGGCCTACTTTTTGATCAGATTGTTTGCTTTCTCATTCTTGAGTTTTAAGAGTTCTTTGTATACTTTAGATAATAGTCTTTTATCAGATGAAATTTTACAAATGTTTTCTCCAAGTCTGTGCTTATCTTCTGATTCTCTTGATACTAGCTTTTGAAGAGCAAAAGTTCTTAATTTTAATGAAGCATGCTGCTGCTGCTGAGTCACTTCACTTGTGTCCGACTCTGCGACCCCATAGACAGCAGCCCACCAGGATCCCCCATCCCTGGGATTCTCCAGGCAAGAACACTGCAGTGGGTTGCCATTTCCTTCTCCAATGCATGAAAGTGAAAATTGAAAGTGAGGTCGCTCAGTCATGTCCGACTCTTTGCGACCCCATGGACTGCAGCCCACCAGGCTCCTCCATCCATGGGATTTTCCAGGCAAAAGTACTGGAGTGGGGTGCCATTGCCTTCTCCAATGAAGCATAGTTTATCAGATAATTATTTCATGGATCCTGTCTTTGGTGGTGTATCTAAAAAAGATCACTATATATCACTCTCCTTGAGAACAGAGGAATAATACTCAAGTTCCTCTAGGTTTTCTCCTATGGTATTTTCTAAGAATTTAATAGTTTTGTGTTTTACATTTAAATTTACCCTCCATTTGGAGCTAATTTTTGTGAAGGGTGAAAGGACTGTATCTAGATTCTTCTTTTTGGTATGTATAAGCCCAGTCATTCCAGCATCATTTGTGCAAAAGGCTATCTTTGCTCCATTGCATTCCCTTTTCTTCTTTGTCAAAGATCAGTTGACTATATTTGTATGGGTCTGTTTCTTGGTTCTCTACTCTCTTCTGTTATCTTCTTTTACCAACCCTTCTTTTACCAATACCAACCCTTCTTGGTTGCTTTAGCTTTATAGTGAGTCTTGACATTGGGTAGGTCAGTCCTCCAATTTTTTTCTTGTCCTTCAATCTTGGGTTGACTATTCTGGGTCTTTTGCTTCTCCATATAAACTTTAGGATCAGTTTGTCAATAGTCACAAAGTAGCTTTCTGGGATTTTGATTGGTATTGCATTGAATATACAGATAAATTTCAGAAAACTGATACCTTGACATTATTGAATTTTCCTGTCTATGAACATGGACTATCTCTTCATTCATTCCATTTAATTGTCTACTGATTTCATTCATTAAAGTTTTGCATTTCATGCATTAAAATTTTCTTCCTAAAGATATTGCACATATTGTGTTAGACTGAGATACTTAAGTATTTTATTTATACTTAAGTATTGTGTTTTTTATTTCAAATTCCATTGGTTCATTAGAATATAGGAAAGCAATTGACTTTTGTGTATCAACCTTGTGTCCTGTTGCTGTTCAGTTGCTGAATCGTGTCTGACTCTTTGCAACCCCATGAACTGCAGCATGAGTTTCCCTACGGCTCAGTGGTAAAAAATCTGCCTGCAGTCCAGGAACTGCAGGAGATGTGGCTTTGATCCCTGGGTTGGGAAGATCCCTTGGAGAAGGGAATGGCTACCCTCTCCAGTATTCTTGACTGGTGTATTCCGTGGTCAGAGGGGAGCCTGGGGAGCTACAGTTTGTAGGTTCTCAAAGAGCTGGACATGACTGAAGCGACTTAGCACACCCAAGCACACATGAACTGCAGCACGCCAGGTTGCAGGTATATTATTTACTCATCTATTTGTTATTTGACAGCTTCTACAATTTTGTCTTTTTTTTTGAATTTTTTTTAAAGACATGTTCAGATATATCTGGCCCTAATTTCAGTGTTGTTTCAGTGGCTCAGGCTATAAAAACCACCAAGAGTTACTGGTGAAGGTCTGCTATGTTTATTGAAGGTAGCAGAGTTGTGACTAGTAAAGACCCACAAAAAAGATGAAAAACATAAAGCTGTATTAATAAATTGTGTTTGATATTATTGTGGACAAGAAATAAAAAGTACTTCTAAATGGGTGATCACTATGCAATTTAGTTTTTTATCATCATACTTGCATCTGAAACAGAATATCTTAAGAAGACATTTTTCAGCACAGAAAAGAAAGGTGCATATAAAATGAACCATTTGTGTACTGTTATTACATTGCTTTTCTTCCAAGAAGATTATGTACTTTTAGTGATATAAGGTTATTTTCTTTTGTGAGTCTTATTACTCTTTAAAAGAAGTTATTTTGTCTAAGAGGTCTGAAAGTTAGATGAATGATGTGTCCACAAAACACCTTCTTACTTCTCAGAACAATTAACTCCCTTGAAACACAAGATTTTTCTCATATGATCCATTTTGTGTGTGAGAATTACTAAAGTTGATTTCAAGATAATCTCAATAATCTATTTTTAGTCCTGGATAAAATGTGTATTCCCATTGCAAAATCAAAATCTGCTGCTTATTATGCTAATGTGATATTTACAAAAGCCATTACCATGGTTTCCAGCCCAAAGTCCCTCAAAACCTTAAGACTTGGTCAATGAAACATTAAACTCAAACACATGCAACTTTTAATTTTTTAAGAAGTTTTCTTAAATAATAAATAAAGGGCTCAAGGAGAAAAATTTTGGCCATATACATGTAGCAAATACATCAATTGCGGGAAGAGATTCAAATAATAACTATGATTGACTTCTAGATATTTAGTAACTAGATGTCTAGATGTTTGGTGACTGACAGAGTCTTTAATTCAGATATTTCCTTCATAATTCTTTTATTATTAACACTAGTTGAGCAAAAACTTCCATTTTCTATCCAGAAACTCTTTCCTTTGTGGTAATATTAGTATTATATTCTGAAGCCTCAGTTTTGTTCAGTATCCTAGGTTGTCAAAGTTTGCAGTAATTTGGGGATCTTATATAGAACAATTAGCTTCCCAGGTGGCTCAGTGGTAAAGAATCCACCTGCCAATGATGGAGGTGCAATCCCTGATCAGGAAGATCTCTTGGAGTAGGCAATGGCAACTCCCTCCAGCATTCTTGCCTGGAAAATTCCATGGACGGAGAAGCCTGGAGGGCTACAGTCCATGGGGTCACAAAGAGTCAGACTAACACTTTGACTTTCACCCATTAAACAGGTACTTATGAGGCACCTGCTATGGGCTATGTACAGAAATTCAGCAGTAAAAAACCCACAATTATTTTCTCTGTTTTCATGAAGAGGAGAAATGAGCATTAAATACTAATTTTACAATTAGTATTTTAATTACAGTTCTTATAAGCTTAAAAGATCAACGAGTAAAGACTCAAGTGCATTATATGAAAGAGCATATATTATACAGAACTGGTCTTGTTGGGAGATAATTTACTTCATGAAAAAAATTTCAGCTGAGATCTAGAGGATACACAGGCATAAGGAGAGGAATGGGAAGACAGAGGAAATAAAATGCATGAGAATTCTGAGTATAAATGAGCCTGGCTTTGCAAAGGAACCAGGAAAGGGGTGTGGTTGGAGAGAGAGGACCCAGGATATCATGAGCAGAATGAGGCTGGTGGGCAGTGGGCCAGGTATTGCAGGAGTCTGTGAGCTATTTTAATGATTTGGGGAAATATTAAAAATATTTTAGAGTTTTAAGTCACAAAGTAAGTAATGTGATGGGAATGTTGAGATAGAGCCATTCTTTTCAAACTGAAGTATAGCTGACTTACACTATTATATTAGTTTCAGTTATACCACATAGTAATTAGATGTTTATATAGATAATGTTCTATATGAAGTTATTATAAAATATTGACTATATATTCTGTGCTTTACATTTTACCCTTGCAACTTATTTAGTTTTGTTTTTCAAAAATGTTTATTGAAATATAGTTGATTTACAATGTTGTGTTAGTTTCAATTATAAAGCAAAGTGATTCGATTATACATTATACATACATATATATATATATACATTCTTTTTTACATTCTCTTCCAGTATAGGTCATTATAAGATATTGAATATATGTTCAATATCTTGTAATTTATTTATTTTATACTAGAATTTGTACCTCTTAATATCTTTTATTTTGGGGGGCTCCAAAATCACTGCAGATGGTGATTGCAACCATGAAATTAAAAGACGCTTACTCCTTGGAAGGAAAGTTATGACCAACCTAGACAGCATATTAAAAAGCAGAGACATTACTTTGTCAACAAAGGTCCATCTAGTCAAGGCTATGGTTTTTCCTGTGGTCATATATGGATGTGAGAGTTGGACTATAAAGAAAGCTGAGTGCTGAAGAATTGATGCTTTTGAACTGTGGTGCTGGAGAAGACTCTTGAGAGTCCCTTGGACTGCAAGGAGATCCAACCAGTCCATCCTGAAGGAGATCAGTTCTGGGTGTTCATGGAAGGACTATGCTGAAGCTGAAACTCTGATACTTTGGTCACCTGATGTGAAGAGATGACTCATTTGAAAAGTTCCTGATGTTGGGAAAGATTGAGGGCAGAAGGAGAAGGGGATAACAGAGGATGAGATGGTTGGATGGCATCACCGACCCAATGGATATGAGTTTGGATAAACTCTGGGAGTTGGTGATGGACAGGGAGGCCTGGCGTGCTGTGGTTCATGGGGTTGCAAGGAGTCAGACACGACTGAGCGACTGAACTGAACTGAATCCCCTTCATGTATTTTGTCCCTACCCCTACCCCATGCATTCTGAGTGTGTTGTGGAATTTTAGCTGGAGAAGTGTGGATGTGGGACGCCCATTTGTTAGAAGTCTTTTGTGTGAGCCCAGTTGGATCATTGTAACAGAGATAAAATGTGTTTTAGAAACTGGAGATTGATTAGATATAAGAAGTGAGGAAGAAAAATATATAAGAGGCCTGGAGTCTTACTTGCACAGCTGGATGAATCATGGAACCATCTCCTAGATAGCATACACAGGGGGAGAACCAGTATACGGTGTCTCAGAAATGCCAGGACTTGGGGTGACCTGGGAAGAAGGGCATGGAGAGAGGTTAGGAACCCATTTCTGAATACACTGTGTTTGAAGAGTCTGTGAGATATTTAAGTGGAAAAGCTGAGTAGGAAATTGAATATACCACTCATCTGGACCTAAAAGATACATCTGTGCTGGAGACAAAATTTATGGTGTATAGTTGGACAACTGGATGAATGAGATAACCTGGGAAAAGGATATCAAGTTTGAAGACAGTCTAACCTATTAATGAATCTTGTGCTATTCCAACATGAAAAAGTCACCAAAAAAGCCTGAGGTGGGTAAGGAGGTGACTGGAAAGCCAAGAGTGTTATATCACCAGGGAAGAGGATATTTCAAGATGGGAGAAGTCAGTTGGGTGAAATGTTACTGGAATTCCCAGTAATATGAGACTAGCACAGCACCCATTGGATATGGTGACCTGGATCTCTCTCTGAGAACTATTCAGGCAGAATCAGTGGGAGTGAGATTCAAGTGCCCAGAGACTGGGACTTCCCTAGTGGTCCAGTGTTTAAGACTTCCCCTTCTTTTTTTTTTTTTTAAATTTATTTTATTTTTTTTGTAATTAATTTATTTTTTATTGGAGGCAAATTATTTTACAATATTATATTGGTTGGTTTTGCCATACATTGACATGAATTCGCCCCGGGTTTACATAAGTTCCCCCTCCTGAACCCCCCTCCCACCTCCCTCCTCCCTTTATCCTCCCTCTGTGTCATCCCCGCATGCCAGCCCCGAGCATCCTATAACATGCATTGACCCTGAACTAGTGATTCATTTCACATATGACAACATACGTGTTTCAATGCCATTCTCCCAAATCATCCCACCCTCACCCTCTGCCACAGAGTCCCAAAGACTTCCCCTTCTAATACAGGGGTTACGGGTTTGATCCCTGGTGCAGGAGCTAGGATCCCACCTGCCTTGGGGCTCAAAACCAAAACAAAAAAGAGAAGCAATATTGTATTAGTAACAAGTTCAATGAAGATTTTTTGAAAAAATAAAGTACACAGAGACAGAGCGAGTGAGGAAACGGAAACAGGAAACAGACAATTCAACCATGAAAGGCCGGAAGAAGGAAGAACAGCTGGAGAAGCAAGGAGTGGTGAGGAGGGAAGCCACCCTGCACTGGGAAGGACAGGCCAGAGGAGAACAAGATCAGTCTGAATATGGACTGAACTTGAGAGGTGCAGGGGTGTCTCTCTGCTCTACAGAAGAGAAGAAATTAAGGATTAGGAAAAATGCAGCAAGTCTATAGGCTAGGCCACAGGAATTTGACAAAGTTCCCGGGTAAATATTTTCCTTCTTAAAAACATCCACCCCAGATCAGGAACACTTTCAAATTCCCGTTACATCGTCCTTAAACTTCTTTGAATCTTCTTCCAGGGCAAGGCAAAAAACATCTAACCAGAATCCCTCATTCCTTTCACTCCAGCTGACCCAGCAAGATCTCACTTTCACTCTCTCTTATCATAAGTTAGAAAAGGTCATTTTGGCGCCTAATGAAAACAGAAAGGGGAAATATCACTCTAGTATCTTCCAGAGATAAAGCCTTAACGTAAATTCTTGGTGGGGAAGGTTATCACCTTATCCAGAGCTCACAGTGGATTTGCTTGTTTGGGCTCAGGATTATAAGTTTGGTACCAAGAAAATCTCATGCCTCTTCTTGCTTCTGCATGGAGTACAGGGCATAAATGTGACCAGAACAGACAAAATGGACACTTCAGACTTTCCTTTTTCTTGCCTCTGCGCAGAAGCCAAGGTTTAGATCACCTTTTAATGGGATATCACAATTCCTTTAAGGATTAATTCAGCTGAAATGTCAAAGAACTGGGTGAAGAGGGCATTTTCAGCACCTCGACTCAAAAGAGAAGAAACATTATTTAAGTAGGTTCATATTGCATGTCTGGAGGTTAGGGAGCTTTAAGGTTTGAAGAGTCAGTGATGCTTCCAGGAAATGCCAGACTTTAAAAGATTTTCTAATTTTCTGCTCTCTCTCCAGAAGGGATTCTTGCCCTTTTCCCACCAAGATGAATCAGATAATGTCTGGATCTGAACCACATTCCCAGGGACATCCCCCTAGCTGTGACACAGACACATTTGCTATGACGGCCATTTCTTTCCTACTCCAGAGAGACTGTCATCGTTCAAGAGGGAGTGATGTATTAATATATTAACTTAATAGAAGCCTTAATGTCAGCTCTGAAACTGCAATACTTTGGCCACCTCATGCGACGAGTTGACTCACTGGAAAAGACTCTGATGCTGGGAAAGGTTGGGGGCGGGAGGAGAAGGGGACGACGGAGAATGAGATGGCTGGATGGCATCACCGACTCTATGGACATGAGTTTGAGTGAACTCTGGGAGTTGGTGATGGACAGGGAGGCCTGGCGTGCTGTGATTCATGGGGTCGTGGAGTGTCGGACACGACTGAGCGACTGAACTGAACTGAACTGAACTGAAACAGCATATATTATCTTTTATGTTGTATATATGTTTTGTATATATATATTCAAATTATATATATTTTTTGTTTTGTTCTTATATAAATTTCAGACATACAGCATTATAATTCAACATCTGTACACACTCCAGAGTGATCAACACCTCAATTCTAGTTACCATCCATCAGCATACAGTTGACACCCTTCACTCAAGTCACCCACTCCAGACCCCTCCCCATGGGTAACCACTAATCTAATCTACAGTGGTATTATTTTGTATGTTTTGTTGTTTTTTTCCCTAATTTTTAAAATTCTATAGTGCTTTACAATTTGCAAAAGTTTCACACATGTGATTTCATTTAATCCCATAATCATCCTTTTTAAAAATCCCCTACTGGGGCTTCCCTGGTGGCTCAGCAGTAAAGAATCTGCGTCCAATGCAAGAGATGCTGTTTCAATCCCTGGGTCAGGAAGATCCCCTGAGAAGGAAATGGCAACCCACTTCAGTAGTCTTGCCTGGGAAATCCCATGATCAGAGGAGTCTGGCAGGCTATCGTCCATGGGGTTGCAAAAGAATCAGACAAGACTTAGGGACTAAACAACAACAACTCCCATTATATATTGCCCCCCCTACCTCCGTCTCTCCAGTGGTAACTGTAGGACCATATTATTCAATAAGACGGTGAGTGCAGAATACTTAATATGGAGCCCGGCAGACAGTAAATCCTTGCTAAATGGTTTAATTCTGAAGAACAGACAAATGTTTTGGGAAAGGCATCTATAGCAGGTCAATAACACTGCAGAATTTTTCTTACACATAGAATTATTTCACTGCCCTCACAGCAACATTTTATATCCTATTTCTAAATCAGTATCCAACACTAAATTTTACAGTAATTCTACATATTTTTTAATGGAAGTAATTTTGTGTCCAGGCACATTTATATTCCAGGGCTACCCAATAAAAGTATGATGTGAGCTGCACATTTGAATCACATATGTACTTTTAAATTTACTAGTAGCTGAGAATTCCTTGGTGGTCCAGTGGTTATAACTTGGTGCTTTCACTGCTCAGTCCCTGGTTGGGGAACTAAGATACTGTAAGCCCCATGGCATGGCCACACACACCCACACATACACATATGCACACAACCGGTGAAGCTAACTTTAATAATATATTTAAATATTCTCATTTCAACATGCAGTTAATATGAAAGGAGTACTAACAAGGTATTTACATTCTTTCCTTCTTACCAAGAATTCAAAATCTGGTGTGAATTTTATTTATAGCATTTCTCAATTTGGAGGAGCCATTTTTCAAGAGTTCAACAGCCACAGGTGTCTCACGGCTATATTTTTCAATTATGCAGATTTACAATTCACTTAAATTCTCATTAAATTTTCTTTACAATCAAGGGTATTACTTTTCTCATTTTACAGATGTGGAAGCTGAATATACCTAGGTTAAGTCAATTGGCCTAAGTAACATTCATGTGGAATAAGTCATAGCACCAGGTGTCAAACTCAGGGAATCTGACTTGAAACCCTGTTCCTTAACCACTGTGCCATATGCCTTGCAAGTGCTTGGAGACTTAAGTTCTTATACTTTCAAAAGATCTTGAAACATGATGCTAAATGAAAGAAGCCAATTGTAAAAGGCCACATATTGTATGATTGTATAAATACATTACTTGTATTTATATGAAATGTCCAGGATAGGCAAATCCATAGAGACAGAAAGTAGACCAGTGGTTGTCAGAGACTATAGTGAGAAGGGAATGAGGGGTGACTGCTAATGGGTACTGAATTTCTTTATGGGGAGATGAAAATGTTTTTGAATTAGATGGTAATAATGACTATACAACTTTGCTAATATATTAAAAATTAATGAATTGAACACTTCATAAGGGTAAATTTTATGGCATGTGAATTTTATCTCAATAAAACTGTTACCAAAAAGAAAAATAAATCTTGAAAACCTGAGAAAGTCATTGCAAATTCTTTCTTTTTCTTCTCTCCCTTGCCTCTTCCTAACCTTGGGCTCTTTCCGACATCCTTGGCTTTCTGCGACTCACAGCTATGTCACTCCAGTCTCAGCTGTCACATGTCCCTCCTCCCTCTATGTGTGTGCCTCTGTCTATTGTCTCCTCTTCTTAAAGGGAAGCCAGTAGAATGGATTCCAGGCTCATCTAATTCAGTATGAACTCATCTTACATCTGCAAAGACCCTATTTCCAAATAATGTCACATTCTGAGATTCCGGGTGGACATGAACTTTGAGGGGACACTGCTCAACCCGCTGTGAGTCTACTTGTATCAGGTGCTTTGCTGGGTACTAGGAATGTAATGGTGAACAAGATGCACATAGTCCCTGCTCTCTAAAAGCCACCAGTGATGCATGGAGACAGAAGACAGATGTCGTCCAATAACTGCAGAGAAGCTTTCCTGGGTGATACGTGTCTAAACAGAAGTGAGAGGCAGGAGGAGGAATTTAGGCTCACGTTTTAGGAAGCAAGCTCTCTGATAGCTGAGACCAATTCTATTCAGCTCTGAAGAGTTATGCCTGTTACATGACTGGTGTTCAGAGACTGGATGCTGAATGAAAAATAGGAGTCACCTCATTACAGAAGTGAAGTCATAATAGTCTGACAAGAAGGTCAAAGACTTGTTGTGAGGTTATTCTAGTGACTGAAGAAAAGACCACTTATCTCTAACTAGAGAAAATGTCACATGTATGTATTAGTCACTCAGTCGTGTCTGACTCTTTTTGACCCTGTGGACTGTAGCCTTCCATGCTCCTCTGTCTATGGGATTCTCCAGGCAAGAACACTGGAGTGGGTAGCCATTCCCTTCTCCATGGAATCTTCCTGACCCAGGGATTGAACCCGGGTCTCCTGTACTGCAGGCAGATTCTTTACTGTCTGAGCCACCAGGGAAGAGAAAATGTCATGCTTTGAACTAAATTTTGTAGACAAATATATCTTTTTCACTTTACCTCCATTTCAGCATCACTTCCTTATACCATTTCTGATGGTCTTGAATTTCTTTGTAATTATTGAGAATAGTTATATGGCTCATTATATTGCTAATAATAAAATCAAGTTTTATAATAATCTTCTTTCTCTTTTATGAATTTTTTAATGTATTCTTATATATTCACAATTTCAGTATGTTTCAGAATTACCATCATTTTGAAAGTTCAAATTTAACTATTGGCTGTTAGGTGGTGGTAAGCAATGAGGAAAATTCAACAATTGAAAACCTTAACTCTTATCTAAAGGCAAGCAGAACAAAGTGTAGATAGAGTTGCCATAGTAGGGAAAGAACAGTTACCCTTGTTAGCAAAGACAGAAGGACATTTTGTTGCTTTTGTGGTTACATGGTGTCCTTGTTTTTGTCTGTGTTTGCACATGATTCCAGAATGGTCTTACCCGGGCCTCATTCCATCATGGTCATGGGGTGACCTCATCTGTCGTTGAAATTCTGTGAAATTGTTTATATTTATAGGGAACACTGTGGGTTGTTACCAGCTGTTAGTTGTCAGAGCTTTCATTTGGTTTTCATGGTAGAGACATTGCCCCTGTTGATCTGTTTCCCTCCCACCCTATTAGGAAGAAATTTTTATTAAGTCCTTGTTTATTCTTCTAGTATTTCTTTTTTCTTTTACAAATATAATCATGTGTATTAGCTGCTGCTGCTGCTAAGTCGCTTCAGTCGTGTCCGACTCTGTGCGACCCCATAGAGGGCAGCCCACCAGGCTCCCCCATCCCTGGGATTCTCCAGGCAAGAACACTGCAGTGGGTTGCCATTTCCTTCTCCAATGCATGAAAGTGAAAAGTGAAAGTGAAGTCGCTCAGTCGTGTCCGACTCTCAGCGACCCCATGGACTGCAGCCTACCAGGCTCCTCCGTCCATGGGATTTTCCAGGCAAGAGTACTGGAGTGGGGTGCCATTGTCTTCTCCGTGTGTATTAGCATGACTTACCAAAAAAAGTGGTACATTAGCATACTATTCTACACCTTGCTTGCTTCTCGTATCAATACACAGAGAAGATCTTCCCAGATGAGTACACAGAAGTCTCTTTCATGCTTTTTTGTGGGTGTGTAGTACTCCATTGTCTAACTAGACCATAGTAATGAAAGAATTTTGGCATCTTAACAACAAATGCCTTGTGCTTCTGAAATAATATTGTGTGAATCATTATTTATTTGTGAAATACTGAGCTTAAATTTCAAAGCATTTGCTGTATTAACCAGAATCAGGACAGATGTGATAAACACTCTGGTGTAACTGGCTTTTATTCTTGGGTCCACCTGCAATTTTCTTGGAAGGTCAATTAATCTCTCTGAGCCTCGGTTTTCCTACCTGTTAAAACCAGGAATTGACAAATAATTGAAGCCCAGTCAATTTCCATCCTTTGAGCCTATTCTCATAGCTGAAGATCAGTGGTTTGAAGTAGATGTTTAACAACTCACTTTCCAGGAGAAGCAAAGCCCTGATTTGTAGCATTTGCTGATTACCATGAGTAAAATGCTCCCACTAGGTCCAATTTCAAGATACTAATGATTTAACAACCAATGAGCAAAATTTCTGAAAATCTGCAATCAACTCTTGGAGCTGATTTCAGCCGACAGCAGAGAAAACTTCCTCAAATAAGGCACAGTGAGATATAAGTATCACACACCGACAGTATAACCTTCTCAGATAGAAGGTATATCCTAAAAGTTTAAGTTATGTCACATTTAGATTGAAAAAAAGAAAACTAAAGAACAGTATTTTCTAAATCTATTACCTTTGCTGCTGCTAAGTCACTTCAGTCGTGTCCGACTCTGTGTGACCCCATAGACGGAAGCCCACCAGGCTCCCCCGTCCCTGGGATTCTCCAGGCAAGAACACTGGAGTGGGTTGCCATTTCCTTCTCCAATGTGTGAAAGTGAAAAGTGCAAGTGAAGTCGCTCAGTCATGTCCGACCCTTAGCGACCCCACGGACTGCAGCCTACCAGGCTCCTCCATCCATGGGATTTTCTAGGCAAGAGTACTGGAGTGGCTTGCCATTGCCTTCTCCGAAATCTATTACCTTTAGCATTTCCTAAAGCTGTCATTAGTTTGCAGTATAGAAGGAATGTTAAGGAACAAACAGAAACTCACTTCAATAAATATGATGTATTTACCCAATATTTTAAGAAAGCTTACTCCACTGGGTCAGCGTTTACTAACTATACTATCTAATTCTGATTCTTAACTATGGTTGCACCTTCTAATCAGAATTTCTGAAATTACTGGCCCCACTCAGAACTAAGTGAAAGTGAAAGTCGCTCAGTAGCGTCTGACTCTTTGTGACCCCATGGACTACAGACCATGGACTTCTCCATGCCAGAATACTGGAGTGGGTAGCCTTTCCCTTCTCCAGCAGAACTTCGCAACCCAGGGATTGAACCAAGGTCTCCTGCACTACAGGCAGATTCTTTACCGGCTGAGCCACAAGGGAAGCGCAAGAATGCTTGTATTTGTGGGTAGCCTATCCCTTCTCCAGTAAATCTTCCCGACCCAGTAACTGAACTGGGGTCTCCGGCATTACAGGCAGATTTTTTTTAACCAACTGAGCTATCAGGGAAGCAAAACTAATTGAGTCAGAATTTCTGAAGGATGGTGCTCAGATAATTTGTTTTAAAGAGTTCCAGATGCCACCAAGGTTAATGATAACTAGTCATTGGGTAACTTAGGGGTTCTCTGGTTGCTTAGCTGGTAAAGAGACCACCTGCAATGCAGGAGACCCTGGTTTGATTCCTGGGTGGGGAAGATCCCCTGGAGACAGGATAGGCTACCCATTCCGGTATTCTTGGGCTTCCCTGTGGCTCAGCTGGTAAAGAATCCGTCTGCAATGAGAGAGACCTGGGTTTGGTCCCTGGGTCGGGAAGATCCACTGGAGAAGGGAAAGTCTACCCAGTACCCACTCCAGTATTCTAGCCTGGAGAATCCCATGGACTGAATAGTGCAAGTGGTCACAAAGAGTCGAACACAACAGAATGACTTTCACTTTCACAAGTCTTTATTTCTCTATGTGAGATTTGCATTTGTTTTGTTTTAAAGAAAGGTCATCTTACTTCTTTTTTGCTGGCCTGGAGAAGCAGCAGACTATCCCAGTACATAAGAAATTAATTACCTTGGAGGACAAACCAGTTAATTGGTTGCCATAGAGACATAAGCTATATATCCCAAATTTTCCAGAATGGTCTCTATTTTGTCAAATCTTATTTTTTTCAATAATGATCATTCATAAAAATGCAAATATAAGTGTGACTTCATTACTTTTCTGTATGCATTAATATATACCCAGAAAAAACAATACCTTGCTGGATAGTGAAATCTTGTCTTTATTAAGAAAATTTAAGGATTGGTATAATTTGAGAAATTAGTTTTTTAAAAAAAGTTAAATCCAAGGTGCTTTGAAATCCTGTTGGAAAAACTGGAAAACCAACTTTATTAAAATCCCACTAGCACTTGAAGAATGGTGTTGCTGTGTCTAATGTAAGTTAAAGTTAAGTCCAACATGAGAGGCTGCTGCTGCTGCTGCTGAGTCACTTCAGTCGTGTCCGACTCTGTGTGACCCCTTAGACGGAAGCCCACCAGGCTCCCCCGTCCCTGGGATTCTCTAGGCAAGAACACTGGAGTGGGTTGCCATTTCCTTCAACATGAGAGGCACAATAGCATGTATCCAAGGTTTCAGTACAATTTCTGTCCTATTTGGCTTACTTTCAGTCTTCTAAAGAAAACCAACATAGAGCTACAGTTCTATTCAGTTCAGTTGCTCAGTCGTGTACGACTCTTTGTGACCACATGGACCACAGCACGCCAGGCCTCCCTGTCCATCACCAGCTCCTGGAGTTTACCCAAACTCATGTCCATCGAATCGGTGATGCCATCCAACCATCAAATCCTCTGTCATCCCCTCTCTTCCTGCCCTCAATCTTTCCCAGCATCAGGGTCTTTTCAAATGAGTCAGCTCTTCGTATCAGGTGGCCAAACTATTGGAGTTTCAGCTTCAACATCAGTTCTTCCAATGAACGCCCAGGACTGATTTCCTTTAGAATGGACTGGTTGCATCTCCTTGCAGTCCAAGGGACTCTCAAGAGTCTCCTCCAACACCACAGTTCAAAGGCATCAATTCTTCGGTGCTCAGCTTTCCTTATAGTCCAACTCTCACATCCATACCTGACTACTGGAAAAACCATAGCCTTGACTAGATGGACCTTTGTTGGCAAAGTAACGTCTCTGCTTTTTAATATGCTGTCTAGGTTGGTCACAACTTTCCTTCCAAGGAGTAAGCGTCTTTTAATTTCATGGCTGCAGTCACCATCTACAGTGATTTTGGAGCCCCCCAAAATAAAGTCAGCCACTGTTTCCCCATCTATTTCCCATGAAGTGATGAGACCAGATGCCATGATCTTAGTTTTCTGAATGTTGAGCTTTAAGCCAACTTTTTCTCTCTACTCTTTCACCGTCATCGCTGGAGCGGTGAGTGGCCGAGAGGAGATACCCCACGTCCAAGGTAAGAGAAACCCCAGTAAGACGGTAGGTGCTGAAAGAGGGCATCAGAGGGCAGACAGACTGAAACCACAATTACAGAAAACCAACCAATCAAATCACATGAACCACAGCCTTGTCTAGCTCAATGAAATTAAGCCATGCCATGTAGGGCCACCCAAGATGGACAGGTCATAGTGGAGAGTTCTGACAAAATGTGGTCCACTGGAGAAGGGAATTGCAAACCACTTCAGTATTCTTGCCTTGAGAACCCCATGAACAGTATGATAGAGCTACAATACATCTCTAAAACTTGAGCATTATTGATTAGCAAAAATGATATTTTTTTTCTTAAAAAAAAGACATGTTTACCCTCATTATTTGAAGAGGTTTTCAGTTATTCACACAACTGGAGTTTAGTTTAATAGCAATGTGCCAGTGTTGGTTTTTCAGTTTTGACAGTGTTCCATAGTCATTCATGTAAAATTCTACCATTAAGAGAAACTTGTGTGTGTATGTAGGGGTGGGAAGAGTGCATGAGAACTCTCTGTATTGTCTTTGCATTTTTCTTGTAATCCTACAATTAGTCTAACATAAAGAGCTTATTAATAAATAACTTGTATTATTAATTGAAATGGATTAATTAGCTATAATGGATACTGTTATGTGGCTATCCTGATTGTGTTAGGTTGACAGTGGAAGTCATCTGGTTAAATCTGGGGTATCTGCCTTTATTTTGGGATTTCATACTGAATCTTAAGTGTTTTCTAATGAATAATCCGAACATGCAGTTTTAGGACAGTTTTAAATCCTATGTTACATCATCTATAACATTAGAAATGTCGTAACTTTCACTTTTGAACAATTCATTGTGGATATGTGTGTCAGTATTAGCTATCTTTGAAGTACTGAATTCCTTAGATAATTTTTTATTGAAGAATAGTTGCTGTACAATATTATGTAGATGACAGGTGTACAATATGGTGATTCACAATTTTTAAAGGTTATACTCTATTTATAGTTATTATAAAATACTGGCTATATTTCCCATATTGTATAATATATGCTTGTAGCTTAATTTTTCCTCTTCATGGGTCAAAGACATTGCTTCTCCCCCTTCCCTTTCTCTATATCTGTGAGAATTACTATTTCTTTACTCAAATATCTGATGTACTAATATTGTATATAATTTACTAGAGGTCTAATATTTCCATATTATTCTTTTATTAAGCCAATTCCTATTGATATTTGGGTGACAAAATTGCAACAAACTCTCATTTGATCTCATTAAAAAATCTGTTCATGTTTCTCTTCAACTTTTCGGGGCCAACAGCACTTAAAAACCAACCTGTAATTGTGCCATTTGTGGCAACATGGATGGACTCAGAGGGTAGTATGTTAAGTGAAATAAGTCAGAAAGAGAAAGGCAAATACTGTATGATAACACTTGTGTGTGGAATCTAAAAAATAGAACAAACTACTGAATATAACACAAAAGAAGCAGATTCACAGACACAGTGATCAAACTCATGGTTACCAGTGGGGAGAGGCAAGAGGGGCATAGAGGTGGGGAATTAAGAGGTTCAAACAATTAAGCGTAAAACAAGCTACAAAGATATATCATGCAACATGGGGAAACTGACTATATCTTATAACTGTAAATGGAGCATAACCCTTAAACATTGTGAATACTATACACCTGCAATTATATAACATTGTACTTTGTACTTCCATTAAAAAAAAATATTGTTTCCACTTTAAAAAACATCTGTGTTTCAAAAGGTTGAAATATCTCCTCGTACTTACAACCTCCTAAACTGGTAGGGAAATTTAGGATGTGTTAGATTTACCTTGGAGAAGGACATGGCAACCCACTCCAGTATTCTTGCCTGGAGAATTCCAGGGATGGGGGAGCCTGGTGGGCTGCCGTCTATGGGGTCGCACAGAGTCAGACACGACTGAAGCGACTTAGCAGCAGCAGCAGCAGCAGATTTACCTTAATTTCTGCAAGTATTAACTAAAGCTTATTTTATAATTCATATTTAATATAAAATGATATTAATTATGTCTAGAAAAGCCCTAGGCACATAGTAAGTGCTTAACATATGTTTGTTAAATAAGTTAAATGGTTAAAATGAATATTCTTCCTATTTAGCTGCTTTTATTTTGTTTTCACTTTGCTTGAACATATAGATCTGGTCCTTTTCCAGGAGAGTTTATCTCTAGGTGTACATTTATCAAAGTCTCCTTTACAGTGCAATCCAGTTGAGCATGTATCACGAATACAACTTCCCGATCAGAGAACCAATTTGGCTTATGTCTAGCTCAGAATTTAGATCTATATGAGTTTTATGCTTTCTTGGTTTTCTTTCTTTTGACCTGAGCTTCAAGACTAACTCTGCAAAGATTGAGTTAAATATAGCTTCCACTTTGTAATATATGAGAGATAAAATGTTGATATTCTTAATACATAAGAAACTTAAAAATCAATAAAAAGGGTATTCCCAGGCAAAATGGAGGGACAGAAACTGGATTTACACTCCAACCCGGAACAACTAAAATACTGGAAGAAGTACATGAAACCAAGCTTTTTAAGACTTTAGACATCAGATAATAAAATAGAGTGATCCTAGGAAATAAAAGAGGTAAGGCCTGTGATGACCCCAGGTTACTGTTTGGATAGAGGTTTCAGGAAGCAGGACTGGAAGGGAAACTAAGGCATATGTCAACGATCTATTGGAACTGAGAAACCAGAGACAGAAGTCTGAGGAGGCCAACATACCAGAGTTTGCAGAACAGAGTCCTAGAAATGAGAGAGCAGCAGAAGGAGAGTTCTAGAGATCTACTGAGGGGGCCCCTTGAGTCTTCAGCTGAGTCAGGCCATTTGTGAGAGGAGATTACCTGAGTCTAGGCAAAGAGCTGCCAACAAGCGACAGAGGAAACACTGGCTTGCTCTCATGTTCCCACAAGAAACGGTGGGAAACCTCATGTTGTTCGTGGAGAGTTAGGTAGAGTGCTTGGAAGGCTGCGCCTCAGTGAAAGGACTGGGTAAGATGAACCCTCAATGGTAGGGGAAAGCGATAGGTGGACTGACCTTTGTTCTGGACCTACCTGATGAAATTGAAAAGCAAGATCTGAAAGAACTAGAAACTGTTGGTTTTTAATTAATTCATTTGGCTGCACTAGGTCTCAGGTGTGGCATGTGGGATCTTTAGTTATGGCATGTGGGATCTAGTGCCCAGACCAGGGATAGAACCCGGGACCCTCATGTTGAGAGTTCTGAGTCCCAACCACTGTATCACCAGGGAAGTCTAAAAACTTTTATCACAAGTACAGTAACTATGTTTCAGACCAATGTTCAAAAATATTTATAGGAAGATAAAAACATCCAGCACCCAAAAAGTTAAAAAATCACAATTTTTATTCCTTAATTAATGTATGTTAATGAATGCTAAGTAGCAAGAAAATAGAACCTTAATGATTAAAAAAAAAGTTAAAAATTTTATCTCAACCTGGAAGCAACCAGATGGCAGGGTTATGACTGTATTCTACATGTTCAAGAAACTAGAGAAAAGATTGCATCTGGAATATAAAGACATAAGACATTTAAAAAGGTACAAATCAAACTTCTGGAAATAAAAACTACAGTGTCTGAGATGAGAAAGATACTGATGGGATTCACAGAAGATTAGTTATTGCCCTCTCCTAGAAAATTTAGTGTCATAGACTGTGTACCCCAAAATTCATGGGTTGAAAGCCCAAACCCTCAATATGATGGTATTTGGAGATGGAGCCTTTAGCAGGTAATTAGGGCCAAGTGAGGTCATGAGGTTGGGGTTCTCTTTATGAAATTAGTTTCTTTATAAAAAGATAGAGATCACTCTGTTTCTATCATATAAAAACACAGCAAGAAGGGGCCTTCTCAACCCAGGAAGGGGGCTCTCTTGCAACTCAATATCAAAAATCCAGACAACTCAACAACAAAAAAAAATGAACAGAACATCTAAATAGACATTTCTGCAAAGAAGACATCAGTTCAGTTCAGCTCAGTCGCTCAGTCGTGTTCGACTCTCTGCGACCCCATGAATCACAGCATACCAGGCCTCCCTGTCCATCACCAGCTCCCAGAGTTCACTCAAACTCATGTCCATAGAGTCGGTGATGCCATCCAGCCTTCTCACTCTCTGTTGTCCCCTTCTCCTCCTGCCCCCAACCTTTCCCAGCATCAGAGGACATACAGATGACCAAAAGTCACATGAAGAGATGCTCAATATTGCTAATTACAAGAGAAATGCAAATCTAAACCACAATGAGGTATCACCTCACACCAGTCAGAATGGCCATCATTAAAAAGTATATAAATAACAGGACTTCCCTTAGCGGTCCAGTGGTTAAGAATCTGCCTGCCAATGCGGGGTCATGGGTTTGATTCCCTGGTCTGGGAAGATTCCACATGTTGCGAGGCAACCAAGCCTGTGCACCTCAACTACTGAACCCACGGTCTAGAGCCCATGAGCCGTAACTATCGAAGCCTGTGTGCTCTAGAGCCTGCACTCTGCAACAAGAGAAGCACTGCAAGGGGAAGATGGCATGCTGAAACTAGAAAGTAGCCCCTGCTTGCTGCAACTGGAGAAAGCCTGTGCACAGCATCAAAGACCCAGCACAGCATAAATAAACAAATATACACATTTTCAAAAGGTATATAACTAACAAATCCTGGAGAGGGTGTGGAGAAAATGGAACCATCTCACACTCTTGGTAGGAATGTACATTGGTGCAATGCCATAGGATCCTGCAATCCCATTCCTAGACATATACCCAGAGAAAACTTTAATTCAAAGAGATACATGCGTCCCAATATTCATAGTAGCACCATTCACAATAGCCAAGACACAGAAGCAAGCTAAATATCCACCAACAGATGAATACATAAAGATATAGTATATTGATACAATGGAATATTACTCAGCTATGAAATAGAATGAAATAATGCCATTTGCAGCTAACTGGATGGAATACTGGAGACTCTAGAATACTGGAGTGGGTAGCCTCTCCCTTCTCCCGCAGATCTTCCTCACCCAGGAACTGAACCAGGGTCACCCACATTGCAGGCAGATTCTTTACCAACTGAGCTATCAGAGAAGCCCATTTTATATTAATAATCAAGTCTATTTGGAGATCATGTCAACATCTTTGAAGTATTGTTTTGTTGTTTTTAATGTTCAGTCAGCAGTGCTGGTACAAGCTGATAATTGTAACCATAGGTTTTGATTTTTTAAAGAAACCAATTATTGTAATGGAGCTTTATTTTCCAGAAGGAGAAGCAAAAGAATACAAGCAGCAATATTAGAGGAAAAAGGGATTTTTTTAAAAAGTCAACGAAGGGTCAGTATATGTAAGAAGCAGTTTCAGAATGGAACCAAATCCATTATCTGAATAATGTTTGCCATTTATTTATGAGACATGTTTAATCCCAAACATCTAATTATTCCACTATGATAGAGATGATATGGGTATATCAATTATAAATTACTTATTGTTTTAACAGAACTCACAGTGGAGATTTCTAATGGCCAAAGTGACTTCCCCACTTCGTAAATGGGTGATCTCTAACATAATGCCTGAAACTTAAAAGACAAAATAAAAGTTATCATAGAAACCTTTCTGTAGAAGATCTTTAAATACAGAAGTGCTGCTGCTGCTGCTAAGTCACTTCAGTCGTGTCTGACTCTGTGTGACCCCATAGATGGAAGCCCACCAGGATCCCCCGTCCCTGGGATTCTCCAGGCAAGAACACTGGAGTGGGTTGCCATTTCCTTCTCCAATTTGTGAAAGTGAAAAGGGAACGTGAAGTCGCTCAGTCGTGTCCGACCCTTAGCGACCCCACGGACTGCAGCCTACCAGGCTCCTCCATCCATGGGATTTTCTAGGCAAGTCCCTATTATATAGTTATTTGAATTCAAAATATTTAAGCATATTTCAATACAAATGTTTATATATAATTATAAATTGTTTCTTTTGGCAATTTATTTTTTTAAATTAATCCTTAGAGAAATTAGTGGTGTCAAAGAATAGTTTATGTTAAGGAGCTGATATTAGTGGATATAATAGGCAGTAGATTAAAATAAAAGCAAAACAGGATAATGAGTCAATTCTTTTTAGTCCTTATAAAGGATTAAGCACTCTTACAATTGCTTTGTATATATTAATACACTTAATTCATGTGAAATGTGATGAAAGCTAAGGCATAAGAATACTGAAAAATCATCATCAAGATCACACAGCTAGAAGAAAGATTTAAGATTAAACTCAGAAATATTGTTCCTTTGACTGATCTTAAGCACTTCATTATGGCATCCAGGAATAAATAAATGTGTTCATTATTTTAAAAAAAAGAAAAACAACAAAACAAAGTACTCCTACCTAAAGCCCATGCTTAGATATTACACTATTAAAGTGCTGTAACTTTTCTTGGTGTTTAGTCTTGGTGTCTATATTAGGGCTGGTTTCAGTCTTCTTGCCTGGAAAATTCCATGGACAGAGGAACCTGGCAGGCTATGGTCTATGGGGTTGCAATGACCTGGACATGACTGAGCGACTGAGCGTGCGCGTGCAATCACACACACACACACACAGAGCAAAAGGTTTACTGATCACACCCTAGTGTAGCACCCTGGTAAATCAGCATCACTGCACAGTGCATCATTCACTTAGGCCAATAACTTAGTCCTAACCAATGTAGTGATCACTCAGCACTAAATTCAATGCAAGCTGAATTGATAGAGGTGAGTAAGTGACAGCAAGTTTTAAAAAGTCATAATGTAGAAACTCAAACTGGGACAAACTTGTGTCCATAGGAATTAGGATCGCATTCTTAAGCCTCAGATGGTTGCATATGCAGCAGCCTGAAACCTTACACCGTCACACAATGACTCCACATTTCTGCCATTTTCACTTTTGGCTTATATATTTTTGTGTTATTGTGAATAACACAACTAATTTAATTTACTTTAAATGTATCCTATACAATACAATTGAAATACTGTTCAATTTTTATTTCCTTTTGAAAGTCATTTCTGTTTTGAAGCAGTGGACTATATTCATTCCATTCTGAGAAGAAAGTCAGTGGGGAAAATTCTGCTCTATAAAACCTTTCATCACAGTTAACTTCCATATCTGTTCCAAATATTGAGGATTTTTAAAATATATTCTCCTTTCAAGCCCTTTCTATAGATTTGTAAAATGTTGAAGGTAGAAGAGAAGGAATGTGCATTTTCTCTGGTGAAGCAATTTAATGGTTCTGCTTTCAATTATTTTCATGGGATTTCCATAAAATAGTTGAATAAGAAGTGTTCTTGCCAGTTCTGGTGTCCAATCTTACTGAGTAATATCAACATAGCTGGGCTCAATCTTATTTTTCCAGGATATGTAACTAATTCTCATTGCTGTTTCTATTGGCTGATATTTCTCTTCCTTAATCTGACTGTACATTTTATCTTCAAAAAATAGACCATTTTTCAAAAAAAAAAAAAGACCATTTTTCTATGAGACAGAAAAGTGGTTTTTTTTTCTAAATTTTTCCTTTCTGTATAGTCAAAACTAGACCTTTCAGACTGCCAAAATAGTTTGTTTCTTTGCTAAATCAATTTTGTTAGAGAGTTATACTGTGGACTTGGAGCTGTTCTTTAAAGTTTGAATAGCTAATTCCACATTCATAAATCAATCAAATATTAGGTGCTAAGAGTGTTAGTAGATAGCTAAGGGTGGAGCATATTCTTGTAGCTGGAAGTGAGGTTGAAGGAAAGATGCTGAAACTGTTTATTGGGAAACAAGGTACTTCTGAACTTTTGCAAAGGCTGCTGCTGCTGCTGCTAAGTTGCGTCAGTCATGTCTGACTCTGTGCGACCCCACAAACAGCAGCCCACCAGGCCCCCCCGTCCATGGGACTCTCCAGGCAAGAACACTGGAGTGGGCTGTCATTTCCTTCTCCAATGCATGAGAGTGAAAAGTGAAAGTGAAGTTGCTTAGTCGTGTCCGACTTGTAGCAACCCCATGGACTGTAGCCCACCAGGCTCCTCTGTCCATGGGATTTTCCAGGCAAGAGTACTGGAGTGGGGTGTCATTGCCTTTGCAAAGGCACCCCCCACCAATTTCATCTCGGAAAAACATATTATAAAGCCAAGGTCAGTTTCTGAGGTTCAGACTGACAATGCTGGCAGGCTTTGCTATAGTGGATTACTGTAAAGACGTAGATTACCTAGTTAAGATCAAGGATACACATGTATCTCTACTGTATCCTGGCACTGATTGAGGTCGTCAGAGTCTTTTGCAGTTTTCTGGTACAGGACCTGATTCCTAAAACTTTTGCAATTTGTGTTTCATTACAAATTACATATTTTCCTTTCATCACAAAATATTTTATAAATTATGTGTGTAAATATTTTCCTCCTTATCTTTTTCTTTTCTGCTTTCCCCAGTCCTAGACTGAAACTGCCTTTGTGTGCTTTCTATTTATTAATATTTTTCTCTGGCTTGTCACGGAGTTGCTGACTAAAGCCATTTTTTCAAATAGTTTTTAGTGGTATTTGAATATGGTTTGGATGTGGATAGCAATTATAGGGATTGGAATTTTCACTAACATTGATTTCCTTGTATATGCACTCCTGATATTTGAAAATGGAAAATATAGTGTCAGGAGATGAAGAGCTGGAGGAGGACAGGGAGTGGAAAAGTGGTAGAAGCCTTTTTCATGACTGTGTCCATGAGTTACAAACACATTTCCTAACCCTATCCACCTTCATATACCTTAGCAAGCGAGGCTGAGAGATATAATAGTTAATCAGTCCCCCTTTCCTCACACTCAGGGGCACTGTTAAATTCGGGCTCTCAGCATTCTCACCTGAATTCCTGCAACAGCCTGCTGACTGGTGTCCTTGCCCTGTGGTCTTGCCCTGCAGCAAACCATCTCCTTCCTGTCACCAGGAAGATTTTGTTGTTCAGTCACTCAGTTGTGTCTGACTCTTTGTGATCCCATGGATTGCAGCACACCAGATTTCTCTGACCTTCACTATCTCCTGGAGTTTTCTCACACTCATGTCCATTGAGTTGGTGATGCCATCCAACCATCTCATTCTCTGCTGCCCTCTTCTCCTTTTGCTTCAGTTTTCCCCAGCATGAGGATCTTTTCCTGTGAGTCGGCTCTTTGTATCAGGAGGCCAAATTATTGGAGCTTCAGCCTCAGTGTCAGTCCTTCCAATGAATATTCAGGGTTGATTTCCTTTAAGATTGATTGGTTTGATCTCCTTGTCCAAGGGACTCTCAAGATCCTACTCCAACACCACAGTTCAAAAGCACCAATTCTTTGGTGCTCAGACTTCTTTATGGTTCAACTCTCACATCCATACATGACTACTGGAAAAACCATAGCTTTAACTATATGGACATTTGTTGGGAAAGTGATGTCTCTGGTTTTTAATATGCTTTGTAGGTTTGTCATAGTTTTTCTTCCAAGGAGCAAGTTTCTTTTAATTTCATGGCTGTAGTCACCATCCACAGTGATTTTGGAGCCAAAGTAAATAAAATCTGTCACTGTTTCCACCTTTTCCTATCTATTTGCCACGAAGCTATGGGACTAGATGACATGATATTCATTTTTTAAATGCTGAGTTTTACTTGTAGCCAATTGGATCATTTCCATGCTCTTGTATAAAAATTCTTCAAGAATGTGTCTTACCTTGGAAGAGTGAAAATGACCTCACTCATTTTAGTCAGTTCAGTTCAATTGCTTGGTCATGTCCACTCTTTCTGACCCCATGGACTGCAGCATGCCAGGTTTCCCTGTCCATCACCAACTCCTGGAGCTTGCTCAAACTCATGTCCATTGAGTCATTTATAGCATGTAAAATAGATAAAGACCAAGCTATTTTACAGGCTGTGATAACCAAAAAATTGGGCATGAAAAAGATACAGCCACTTACTTAAAATCCTTAGCTAAGAAGCAACTCTGATCACAGCAACTGATTACTTCTGATCACATGCCACTGGCTAGAATTTAATCACATGATCACACTTGCAAAGGAGACTGGGAACTGTAGTCTATTAATGGTATCTGGGCAAAGAAATGAGAATATATTTCAGGGGAGAGCTAGCCATCTTTGTCACAGTACATTATTTTTTCTTAACTGTTAGTAATCACAATAAATATTCATTAATTCAGAATTTCTCTCACTAGAAGGAAAAAGAGAACTGACATTTACTGAAAGTTGACCATGTTTATCATGATTATTCTAGGAGAGAGACTTGATGTTACTCATGTTTCTTTTCCTGAGTTTAGCAAACTGTCTAGCATACAGCAAAACCTGTTGAATTGAATTTTATAAAAATATGGAAATCAAAAAATATGCAAATGATAATATCAAGCTTTCATAGTCTCACTCTTTTTTTCCTGCTTCCCCGCTCCCATACCTGTACTGTTTCTTTTATTCCATTTTTTTCTGGTGTTATCCTTGATACTCTTCTATTGTAACATTAACTAAAACAAGCTTTTCAAGTTTACTTGAAGGTGAGGGTTACTATCTTTCAGTGGTTGCCTGTCACTGACTTCTGGTTGGTTCTGTCCTTACCAGCAAGGCAATTCAGACAAGTTTATGATTTTCACACATTTCATTGTGGATGACTGAGGATGGTTTTTCTGGGTTATTCCTTAAGGAGAGTATTCAGAACGAAAGGGGGAACTGAAACCCAAGTCATCAGCCCTCTAGGTAAGAAAGTTTTCTTTCAAATTTTAGAAAAGCATGTAGCAACTCACTCCTCCTCCTTATTATCAAAGTAAATCATAGCCATTCAGAGTCAAAATGTGACTCAAAGACCCTGGCTGATCTCGGTGACATGTGTATAGAAGTGAGAGTGGGAAGAGAAAGAATAGCCTCTTATCCTGGAAGGGTTAGACAAGAATGTCTGGGTAAGGACCGGGGGGTTACAGAAGCAAGAAGTCTGGTTAGGGTTGGCTTACCAGCCAGGTGAGCTAGATCAACCCTGATGATCAATAAAGAGACAGGCGATGAAGCTAAATCAACCTCACATCCAGAAAGGAAGTGAGATTCTTCTGACTCAGACAATTAACAGTCACTTGGCAGCTACAGGGCTGGCTTCAATTTGACCTTAAAGATTGCCAAGATCTCATGCCTCGTTCTTTTCCACCTCCCCCTGCATCAGTGAAATAGCAATGCATTTGTAATCTTGCCCTGGGTTTATTAGGTTAGGTCAGGAGGGGGCCGATTTCCAGGTCTACCAGGCTGCTAAGGATCCCAAAGCCTGGTAAACAAGATACATTTTTTTGGTGGCTGAACCACGTAGCTCGTGAGATCTTAGTTTCCTGACCAGGGATTGACCTCTGCCCCCTGCAGTAGAATCATGGAGTCTCAACCTCTGGACTGCCAGGGCAATCTCCCATAAGTCATCCCTTGACCATCCCTAGATGGTGTAGCTTGCCCTCCTCATCCTCATGCTGGTAGTGCTGTGAGTTTCACCTCTGTGGACTGCTGAGGGCTCCTGAGTCCTGTCCATGGGTGGGGCCAGCCAGGATTTGCTTTTTGACAAAAGTGGCATTCTAGAACCTGGGCTACATACACCGATAACTAGCCACTATGGCCAGAGATGCTGAACTCTACCTCATGTTCTTTAGAAAGCAGCAGCCATATTTCATGAGACTGAAAAAATTCTCATGATAGGAGTCTCCGCTGTATTAAGTAGACTTTATCTATAGCAAATGTCACTTTCACAATAAGTCCTGGAACAATAACTTTGAACTTCAATTTTTGTTTAGTTGCTAAGTTCTGTCCGACTCTTGTGACCCCATGGACTGTAGCTTGCCAGGCTCCTCTGTCCACGGGATCTCTCAACCAAGAATACTGGAGTGAGTCGCCATTTTCTTCCCCAGGGAATCTTCCAAACCCAGGGAACGAACCCTAGTCTCCTGCATTGGCAGGAGGATTCTTTACCACCAAGCCACCATGGAAGCTTTCATTACTGGATGTTTATTTCCTTATCCTTTTCTAGGAATGATTCACCATCGTCTCAAGTGATTTATCAACAAAATGCTAACATTTCTCTCTCATTTTTAAGGCAAGAATCTTATAGAAAAGCAGATCTGTATCAAGCTGGGTTCAAATTTTTCTCTGTCTATACTCTCTCTGGGAAGCCTAGAGAGGGGTTGGAGTGCTTCCTCTGGTTGAGAATCATCTAGAAAAGCCAGATCAAAGAAATGGAAAGGGCTAAACTCTGAACTCTACTCAGGGAACCAAGAGAATTTTGGAGGTGTCAACTTTTGCAGCAATTATGAACAGTTTTCTCTAAAGATCTCAGAGTAAGAATGAGCTGTCAATTCATTATTTCCCTTCACATTTCCAGTCACATATTTTCTTATAAATATTTAGATATTTCTTCACCATATAAATATTCTTCATAACTCCACAACCAATTATTTCTGTCTCCGAGCTTTGTGGTAAATGTTCATTAGATAGACAGGTCATGCATTTCTCCAACTGTAGAATCTGATCATGAAGTTGAAACATTCCTGTCCTCCTATTTTGGACATTCCCATGGTGACCCTAACCACCTAGTAAAACTGAGTAAATTGTCCAGATTTGAAGTGGTTGGTGATAAAAATCGGTCAAGGAATAATCAAGATGATATCACATCTGGGAAACCTCTTGCAAAAGAAAGTGCTTTTTAAAGGAAACACAAAAAGGGAATTTTCAAATACTATTTGACCAGTGCCATTAAAATTTTTTAAAGCTAACAGGAAATGCATCTGAAAATTGTTTACCCTAACTGTCTGAGAATGCATGTGGGATGAATGAGTCCTGATATTCCCTAGAATTACCTCACCATGGATGCTGGCAGGGGGTGCCTCCGGCAACAGAGCCCTGGGCCTTTGTCTAGTGGGTGACTGTCACTCCTCTCCCTCAATTCTGACCTGGAACAGATCTTTCTCAAATTTGTAAACTCTGGAGTGACTGCATCGTTTGTGTTTGTCATTTCTGCCGAATCTTCCCCTGAGGATCAGTCTCTTCGCCTTCAGTTTTCAAAGATCACTCCAGGGAAGACCCTGAACAAAACAACAGGCAATCATTCATGTGGCATTAAATAAGCTTTCTTGTTCTGTCTTTGAGGAAAAAAAAATCCCAAAGAACAAAAACCAGCTTTACATCATTGAGGGTGCGTGCTCAGTTGAATCCAGCTCTTTGCAATCCTGTGGACTATAGTCTACCAGGCTTCTCTGTCCATGGAATTTTCCAGGCAAGAATACTGGAGTGAGTTGCCATTCTCTTCTCCAGGGGATCTTCCTAACCCAAGGATCAAACCCGGGTCTCCTTTGTCTCCTGCATTGGCAGGTGGATTCTTTACCACTGAGTCACCTGGGAAGCCACAAAAACCAGCTGGGTACTTTTTAAATTTTCAAATTGCAAATGTGAGGTCCTTCAAGATGGAAGTTATACTGGGACACTCAACCAGAAAAAAAAAAAAAGAAATCTGGAGATGAGGGTTCAATTCTTGGCTTTTGCTCTCACTAGTTGTGTGAATTTGGCCAAGTTGTCAGTCTTTTCTGAACATCAGCTTCCTCATCTATGAAACTGCATGCATGTGTGTCTGACTCTTTGTGACCCCATGGCCTGCAGCCCGCCAGATTCCTCTGTCCATGGGATCTCCAGGCAAGCATACTGGAGTGGGTTGTCATTCCCTTCTCCAGGGGAACTTCCCAACCCAGGGTTCACACCCAAGTCTACTGCATTGCAGGCAGGTTCTTCACCACTGAGCCACCTGGGAAGACCGCATCTATAAAATCAGGGACTGTTATGCTTATCCCACAATATTATGGTGGAGATAGATGAAATGAGGTAGTCAGCCTATCACAGTGCCCAATCTGCATAGCTCCCATGTCTTTTCATGCTAAACTCTAAAGTTCACCTTGCATGGCTCTTCCTGAAACTATGTGAGTCCTCTTTCTTCCCCCACATCCATCTTGAGTCACAGAAAAAGAGACTATCTGAGAGCTGGACCGTAAAGAAGGCTGAGCACCAAAAAACTGATGTTTTCAAATTGTGGTGCTGGAGAAGAGTCTTGAGAGTCCCTTGGACACCTATGAGATCAAACCAGTCAATTCCAAAGGATATCAACCCTGAATATTCTCTGGAAGGACTAATGATAAAGCTGACGTTCCAGTACTTTGGCCACCTGATGTGAAGAGTCGACTCTTTGGAAAAGACTCTGATGCTAGGAAAGATTGAGGGCAAGAGGAGAAGGGGGAGACAGAGGATGAGATGGTTAGATAGCATCACTGACTCAATGGACATGAGTTTGAACAAACTCCAAGAGATAGTGAAGGACAGGGAAGCCATGTGTGCTGCAGTTCGTGGAGTTGCAAAGAGTCGGACACAACTTAGTGACTGAACAACAAATATCTGAGCAGGAAAATGATATACACTTTTAAAATGAAGGGGTAAGCTTCTCTTATATATTCTCTTTTGACTATGAGATGTGACTCTGTGGAAAAATTACATTTTATGGGCTATAAATCTGGCTCATAATTACTGAAGTTTCTTGAACTGGCTTCAAAAATAGAATTTATTTTTCCTCTATACATTTAAGCAATACCAACTTACATCATTTTTCCCCTCCACATTTTTAACTATCTTCTTTCTTTGCATGATTGAAATTTTTGCTCAAACAGATGCCAGATTGTTACAAATCTTCCCAGATCAGGAAACTGGTTCCCACATGCAGCAACTAAGACTAGGGCAGACAAATAAATAAATTAATTTAAAAAAAAAGAATGCCTCTTTGTGGTAAATTGATTGATAAAATGTCTCAGTTCTCCCACCCTCCATGAATCTCTGCCTTTTGCCACGTGACTTTGTCATTTCTCCCATCAAATGTATAATCTATCCTCCCATCCTTTGAATCTGAGTTGCCCTTTTGTCTCACTCTGGCCAACAGAATGAGGCCTTACCTCCATACTGGGGCCTTCTGGGGCCTTTCATACTGTCTCTTGCGTGAACCATGAGAACAAGCCTGGGCTAGCTTCTTGGAGGATGAAAGACTCTGTGAAGCAAAGCCAGTCACCCCAGCCAAGACCTCCTTGCATTAACTAAAAATTTTAGTTGATTGCCAGGTATGTAAGTGACCCCCAGCTGAGAAAAGAACTGCCTAGCCAAGCCCAGCCAAGACCAGCAGAACTGCTCAGCCAACTCAGAGTCAGGAGTGAAAATAAATGTTTAATTTCTTGCTGCTGAGATTTTGTGGGGTCTTATGTAGCATAATTGTAGAAATAGATAACTGTTACATTCCAACTAAAAATTGGCACTTACCATCCACCTCTCCAAGGATTAAATCATGAACTGCTGCAGTCGCTGATGTTTAACACTCCCTGAAAGTTCAGGGTGGAGATCAGGAAGGAGGCACTGTGCTCTGGGAAAACTGGCAGAATAGGTCTTCAGATATTTAGATATTTTCAGGAGAAGATTTTATGAATTCAATTCTTGCATCTTCTCATATCTAGAAAAGCACTGACCTCATTCATGGTAATGTCTGCCTCCCAGGACTACCAGTAAACTTCACAAGAATAGTATCAACCTTCTGCAAAAATATATGCTTGATAGCAAGTACACCCCCTTCACCTAAATCTCATATGTATCAACCTTCCCCCTACCTCTTTGGACGGTCTCTCAAAACTGTCTGAAATGCTGCCTTCCAGGCTATAGTCTTTATTCTGCCCCAAATAAAACTTAACTTGAACTCTCACATTGTGCAGTTTTTCCATTTGACATATAAAGGAGATCAATCCTGGGTGCGCATTGGAAGGACTGATGCTAAAACTGAAACTCCAGTACTTTGGCCACCTCACGCGACGAGTTGACTCACTGGAAAAGACTCTGATGCTGGGAAAGGTAGGGGGCGTGAGGAGAAGGGGACGACAGAGAATGAGATGGCTGGATGGCATCACCGACTCTGTGGACATGAGTTTGAGTGAACTCCGGGAGTTGGTGATGGACAGGGAGGCCAGGTGTGCTGTGATTCATGGGGTCGTGGAGAGTCGGACACGACTGAGTGACTAAACTGAACTGAACTACAAAAAATAAATAATAATAATGGGAGCTCTTGGAGTGATCAGGGAGATTTGCAGAGAGGCTGCCTTAAGATGAGAAAGGAGAGATTCTGTTTTTTGTCTGTCCTGGACACTAAACTTTACTCAAAGTATGCCTAGAGCAAGTCTGGTGATCAAAACTTAGTGAAGACATGTGTCAAACTTTTTGTCCAGAGGGCTACTTTGTGCTATGAGAGGTCAGTTAAGACCCTATGGTCTGGGTTATCAAACTAGGGCACAAATAATTCAAGTATGGAACTGTGAGGGGTCAGGCAAAGCTACACAACAGAAGTGATATATCTTGTTGGGACATGAATTATCTTGAAGAGTTGTGGGGACAAGAGTAGCATTGTTTTCAATAAGAAATATGGAAGAGAATATAAAGTTTCAACACATTTTAGTGATAAAACACAGTTATCCATTTCCCTCTCCTCTTCCAGCCAGGGGTTCACTCTCCTACATATAAGACTTACATTTTTTGTTTTTCACTTTTTATTTTGTATTGAAGTATAGCTGATTAGCAAACATTGTGATAGTTTCAGGTGATCAGTGAAAGGACTCAGTCATACATATACATGTATCCATCCTCCCCCAAACTCCCCTCCCATCCAGGCTGCCACATAACATTGAGCAGAGTTCCCTCTGCTTACAATAGTTTCCTGTTGGTTATCCATTTTAAATATAGCAGTGTGTGCATGTCCATCCCAAACTCCTAAACTATCCTGTTTACTTCCCCCTGGCAACCATAAGTTCATTCTCTAAGTCTGTGAAGGACTTCTATTTTTTGAACAGTTTAAAAAGCATTACTCTGGGCACTGTGTTCTAAATTTTTTTTGATATTTTTATTCTCCCATCATCAAAAGTTTTACTCTGCCCCTTGCCATGTTTAAAACCACTGTATACCTTTTAAATGTAATCTTTGCTTTATGATTATCAAACCTTACAGATGGAAGTTGTTTTGAATTAAATTTCTAAGAAAGTGTTACACATGCTTTTGTAATCTTTCTGCATTCCTTATGGCCTAGTTTACTCCCAGTCAGAAAAAAAAAAAAAAGGTGATCACTCATCTAATGAAAAAATTGATGTTTCCTTTTTGACATTGGAGGGAAGCTAGACCCAATTAATTGTCCAATCCTGCATTCTGTTTGTTTCCCACCCTGACCTCTAGCAGAGCCGTGGTGACTTCAACTGCCATTTAAAATGCCTTCTCATCTGTTAAGGACTGAATGTATCCCTCCAAACTTTGTACATAGAAGTCCTAATCCCCAGTAATCAGAATGTAATTATATTTGGAAATGGAAACTTGAAAGAGGAAAATTAAAATGAGGTCTTTAGAGTGGTAACCAATCCAATCTGACTGGTGAGTGAAAGTCATTCCATTGTGTCTGACTCTTTGTGACCCCATGGACTATACAGTCCACGGAATTCTCCAGGCCAGAATACTGGAATGTGTAACCTTTCCCTTCTCCAGGGGATCTTCCCAACCCAGGAATCAAACCCAAGTTTCCCACATTGTAGGTGAATTCTTTACCAGCTGAGCCACCAGGGAAGCCCAGTCTGAGTGGTAAACAGAGGAAATCTGTATACACAGAGAGATACCATGGTTGTGAGCACACCAAGGAAAGACCATGTGAAAACACGGCAAGAAGGCAACTGTTGGTAAGTCAGGGAGGGAGGCCTCAAGATAAAACACCCCTGCCAGCACCTTTATCTTGGACTTCCAGCCTCTAGAACTGTGAACTTCTTTCGTTTAAGTCACCTACCCTGTGATATTTTATCATATCACTACCAAACAAATATACTACTCTAAACAACTAACTTCTTCAAAAGTCTATAATTTTTGGTTTTCTTACATGCCAAGAAACAATAGTGTTTCCTCTGTTCCTCATTGAAAAATTTCTCTTAGCTCTCCATCTCTTCATTGTAGTTTCCAGAATGGGCCATTGTTGTCAAGTATCTGTGATCGTCTCATTCATCAATGCATATTGCGATTGAGTAGAGGACCATTTTGTTCTCGTGGTTAATAATGATGTGTGTTTGCATTTCTAAAAAACTGTACCCTTGCTTGTTTCTTTGCCATGATAATTTGTTTCAACTCTATATTTCATAATATAATTTTCTTAAATTTCTATAGATCAGAATAAAAATAAAAAAATACTTGTTATATTTCCACATAGAGAGTTCAAAGTTTATTTTCCTCACCAGTCCAATTTTTCTGAGCTCAGGTACCTTTCAATACACTTCTTTCTCGTCCCCCAGGCTGGGAAGACATTTCATTTTAACTTCAACCAGTTAGAAGAAATTCATAACAATCACTGAAAATTCCAATGGGATGTGAAAATATCAGAAACATTAAACTCTACAATTTGCAAAGTAATGGTAACTCTCATCTTTAGAGGAAAGGAGAAATTAAAAGGCCTAGTCAAAGCAAAGTTGAACAAGTCCCTCAGGCAGAAATTACAGGAGAGCCTAAGAAACCAAAAACAAGATGAACCTTCGTAATGCAGGAAGTCCAATCTAATCCATTCTGCATTCTTGACTTGGAGCAGTTGACTGTAACCTTCAAATTATAGTGAAAGAATTGCATCACAGAGGGTGTGGGAGTGGAGGGAGGTGGGAAGATTTAGGGGAAATGTCAGACTTGAGTGGGAGCTAAGGGCTTGTGATTGCAACCAAATGGACCTGAGATATACTGAAAGAAACAGGGAATTATATATTTTTCTTAATTAAATGCTTCTTGTGTTTTCCTTCCTGGTCTTGACTGGTATTTATTTTTCTTCACTTGTATCAAAGCAGTGTGACATTCTCAATGGGGGGTGGGAGTGGGGAAGCAGAGTTTCTTATGGTTGTAATGGAAATATTTACTGGCAGCAGACAAGAATGTGCTCCTCTAAGGGGAAGGTTGCATTTGTCAAAGATTTGTTTGGATCGTACCTTGCTTGCTGGGAACAGTTATTTACTCTTAATTAGCCCTAAATACAGTTGAGCCCTGGAAGGGCCTTATTTTAAAATCATCATTGCTGTTTTAAATCTGACTGCAGTAGAAGAGAATGACTGACAGTGATTAAAAGGGCAGTTGATGGGCATATATTAGAAATCATGGTCAATAATAAAATCTGAAGACAGGAACAACATGTATTTTATGTTCCTATAAACACAGATTTAGTGCAAGTAAGCCCACATAATAGTACTTGTGGCATGCGCTGATTTGCTCCCAATTTAATTTAGAACAACATAAAAGTTCCAGTATTGGCTGTAGGGTACTAGCTCCAGTTTCAGCTGGCAGGTGGAATCTGTTTTGAGAGCTAGAGCAATTTCTGAAGTTGTACCTCATCCTTTCGGTTTAGGAAGAACCTAATAAATATCTGGGATTCTCTGAAGGTGATTTCACCTTTCCAGAGTGTCCAATACTGTAATCTCAGCTGCTCTATGGGTCTCTCTTGATCATTCAGTCACATAGAGAGGGCCACACACACACGCACACACCCAAACCCACATGTTCATGGCTAATTGAAACTCTTTTTTATTATTTCCTGCCTGCCAATCAAATAGAAGTGGATTATCTTGAGCATTCTTTGCCTTTAGGCTACTTTGGGGAACAGGAAAAGAGACACTTCCGGTGGGAGTGGGAGGAGCTCAGTGATGATCCTCCCATCTTTCCTCTCCTTTCTGAGTCCTTGGATCACTTGGCTGCAGCATCTCTGGGGAATGGTGACAGAGGAAGTCTCCCTCATCGCCACACTAGTGTATCCCTCCTTTTCACCACCTTGAGCTGTTGCCAACATTGTAGCATTTTACTCGCATACCTTTTAAAAGCCTCAGTGGCCATTCACCACCATTTTCCTCAAGCACAACCCCAGAGGTTGGGAGGTTTCTCTGATCACAGCCACATGGAAGGACCATTCCCTCAGCCTATGACTTCTTTCTCTGGGCTAATGAGTGGAGGAGGTCCCTGGACCTTTCAGTCCCAAGGGATGCCCACACTTCCTATTCTGGGATGCATGGCTTCTTTTAGTGGAAGCAACCACCACCACTCCCTCCCCCAGGTTTCTTATAAATGCAAACCTCAGCCTTGCAGTTTCTGGCAGTCTCCATCTAGTGGGAGCAAATGAATCCCCTATTATTTAAATCCACCATTATTTAAATTAGATCTCTATTCAGGAAAGCTGATCTCATCCCCTCCCTCCCCCCCACCCCCATCCTGCTCGCCTAGAGGAAGGCAGCTGAGTATTTTGAGGCTCTTCAACAATCTGCCTGCCTAAATTCTTCAGTCACAGCTACCTTGAGATGGCTCCCACAATAACCTCTCTGATCCCACCAGAATGAAGACCAGCATTTAGCTAGACTGAGTTTTTGCACTAGGACAAGAATGGAAATAAGGTCATTCTTTTTCTTTTAGGGGAGATTAAAACATAAAATTTCTTCAGAGACATTTCCCAAATACTGGTAATTTGCAGATGTGACTTTTGAGGGTTGACTTTTAAACCTTAGAGGAGAAAAAAAAGAGAGCTGACCAACTGGGAGACACTAATGTATCCTAGCTAACCAGAATAACTGGAAAAAAAAAAAAAACCCTCAAATCCCCACTGTGAAAGTTTTTATCATGATAATTGTTAGAGACCTGCTCTATTTGCTTGTGGCAGGAAGTCCCTACCCACAGGAAGTATATGTGGAGGTTTAAGTCAGACCTGCCACTCCAGGCAAAAATAACCCTAGACCATGCTTTCCCAAGAAAAAACAGGCATGACAAACAAAATACAATTGCTGTTTTGCAGAATGGCTTCCATAAGTCCTGGCCATGGGGAAATGAGTAAGATGTTCCTTGTGAAGTTCATACTGATTAAACCAAATATGGCTACAGGAAATCTCAGTTCTGGCCCATCTTTCTATGCCCAGTCTCCAGCGGGTAAGAGAGGGCTGCAAATGGCCTCAAATATACAATCTCTATAATTTCAGGAAGTGAAATGTCTGAAATGACCCTTTGGAGAAATTTCAAGTCGAAATAATATGACTTAAATGAGAAGCCAAGTCAGTCGAAGAAAATTATGACAAACCTAGATAGTATATTAAAAAGCAGAGACATTACTTTGCCAACCAAGGTCTGTCTAGTCAAGCCTATGGTTTTTCCCATTGTAATGTATGGATGTGAGAGTTGGACTGTGAAGAAAGCTGATCGCCGAAGAATTGATGCTTTTAAACTGTGGTGCTAGAGAAGATTCTTGAGAATCCCTTGGACTGCAAAGAGATCCATTCTAAAGGAGATCAATCCTGGGTGTTCGTTGGAAGGACTGATGCTAAAACTGAAACTCCAATACTTTGGCCACCTCATGCGAAGCATTGACTCACTGGAAAAGACTCTGATGCTGGGAAGGATTGGGGGCAGGAGGAGAAGGGGACGACAGAGAATGAGATGGCTGGATGGCATCACCGACTCGATGGACATGAGTTTGAGTGAACTCCGGGAGTTGGTGATGGACAGGGAGGCCTGGCGTGCTGTGATTCATGGGGTTGCAAAGAGTCGGACACGACTGAGCGACTGAACTGAACTAAATGGAAGAAATGTACAGAACTCAGCTCTCTGGTCTCACCGAGTGGTTGGCAGTGAGGTCCCAGTGGACTTCCCAGGGCTATAGTAGAAATAGAGCTAGGTGCTTGTTCCTGATAGAGTAAATTGGCCTAACTTCTGGAACTTTTCAAATTTTCAGACTTGAAATCCAAGATGTTCAGTTCCTGAAAGTTTGTGACAGTAATGTAAAGGAACAATGCTCTATATTAGAAAGCTCAATGCTCTGATTTCCAGCACAAAGGTATGTGATTTGGGGTTTTATCCATTCTTCTTCATGGCTAGATGAGCTCCCCTGAAATATTTTTTTCATTTATTTATTTATCAAAAGTTAATTGGGATTTTACTAGGTACTGGGCTGTACTTTAGGCGTTAGAGACATTTCAGTGAATTAAAAAAAGTGTCTGCTCTCATGAAGCTTACCTTTTAGTTTCTGGAGAAAGACAATGATGGAGAAGACATCTGGAGTGTCATTGTTGATCACTCCAATGAAGGAAAAGTAAGGCAGAGAAAGGGGATACAGAGTTGGGGAGTCAGGTGAGCAGAGATGTGAACCAAGCAAGAAAGACAGCAGTGGGAAAGAGGGACTAGAAATACTCATAAAATAACATTAACTGTGTCTCTAGAATGCCTCTAATTTCCATGCTGTTCCAACAAACAGAGGGACTTAGAAACTCCTTTATAATCATAAGCACTGTTTATTGAGCCCTCAATATGTGCCTGCATTCTTCTAAGCATTTCACATGCATTTTCTCCACCAATCTCTTCAGTTCAGTTCAGTCGCTCAGTTGTGTCTGACTCTTTGCGACCCCATGAATCACAGCACTCCAGGCCTCCTTGTCCATCACCAACTCCCGGAGTTCACTCAAACTCATGTCCATCGAGTTGGTGATGCCATCCAGCGATCTCATTCTCTGTCGTCCCCGTCTCCTCCTACCCCCAATCCTTCCTAGCATCAGACTCTTTCCCAGTGAGTCAACTCATCGCATGAGGTGGCCAAAGTCTCTTCATTAACATGGTAAAACCAGGTAAGAGAGGTCCAGGGGAGTTAAACGATTGGCTGGAAGTCACCCAGACAAGAGAATAAGTGCTGGCCTTAGAACTTGAAACTACTACCTTTCCAGTTGGCTCCAAACATGATAAAAACAATAACAGCTATCATTTATTGGGTACCTGGTATGTGCAGGCATTATGCGAAGTGCCTTGCATGTATTGCACAGATGTTGGGGTTAATGAGGGGAAACTCCATCACACACACGCTCATTACTGCAGAGCTTTGTTTCTGATAACATGCACTCTCTACCTTTGACATATTCTTCTAACAAGACCACTCCTACCAAAATTCCCTCAGGCCCAATATGCAACCATTCAATGTCATGCTCTACCTCTCTGGCTTCATATGCTACCACCCTCCCTCTGCTGCCACCACTCTAGCCTCAGTGGCCTTTTCTCAGTTCCTTGAATATGCTAAACACATCTCAACCTCAAGGTCTTTGAACCTGCTGTTCCATCTGCCTGGAACCCTTTTCCTCAGAGACATATACAGCTGCTTTTTCACATCATTCGGTTCTCCACTCCAACATCTCCTTATAGTGAAGCCCTCCCTGAACAATGGAAGGAAAACAAAGCAGGGCTCTGCAACTAGTCCGCTACTTCTCAGCTCCTTAATTCTGCTTCATTTTTGTTCACTCTTTTTTTTAATCACCACCTGACATATTTTATGATGATTTTTCATTGTCTGCCTTTTCTTTATTGGGAGCTCTGTTTTGTTTGCTTGTTTCCCCAGCAACTAGAGCAATGCCTGGCATCTGATAGAAGGTCAATCTATATTTTTAATAAATTATTAAATCATGGGCACTTGGGTATGTTATTGGTACGTTATTAATCATGGGTATGTTTTTGACAAGACTTGTGCATCTTGAAGACTATTGTTAAATTTAACAGATGAAAAAGGTGCAACACTTTCTACATCCAACATATTTTTCTAGACAAGGTTAATGTTCTTGACTGATAATATAATACAATTTGTTTGAGACAAGTATTGGATTGGCCAAAAAGTTCATTCAGATTTTTCTTTAACAGTGAATGGGAAAATCCAAACAAAAGTTTTGGCCAACCTGATATAAGAGAGAATCATTTATCCGGGGTCCTGTCATCAGAGTCCTTGATGGCTGGAAGCCAATGGTGTATCCAGGCCAGGAGCTTTCACCTCACATAGTCTCAGGTGCTTTTTCAGTTGACATTTGAAGTAAGAGTGATTAAATGGTATAAAAGACTTCAATATCTGCAAAAGTAATTGTTCCCGATGCTGTCTACAACTTAGGAAGCTACACAGAAATCCAGGCAAAAGAAATTAGTGTTTTAGATTAATGTGATTACTGAACAGATGAGGAGAAGCAGGTAAACTTAAGATGTATTTTGTAGGTGGAACCAACAAGACTTGCTAAAGGACTTGCAGGACTTCTCAACAAGAGAAGACTTGAGGGAAGTGAAAAATGCAAGGATGATTCTTAGGATTTTGGTTTGACGGCAGTATTTATCTAAATGGGAAAGACTGGAGGAGGATATGGAAAATCAAGGGTTATGTTCTGAGCTTGGCATATTTGGAAAACGTATTAGACATCCAAGTGGCAATGTAAAAGCTTAGGGTAAAGATTTGGGACTTGAGTCAGTTTTGGAGCCATCAACACAAATGTGCTATTTAAACCTATGAACAGATAAGCCTTGTTTCAGAGTTTAACATGGGAGAGAAATCCCAAAATAAAGCTGTCCTGTATGGGCTTCCAGTGCTAGGGTGCTAGATACTTTAGCTTGCCTGGTCTCAGTTTCTCTCTGTCTCACACTTCTTCCGGAAGGTTGACCCCTGGAACCCAACCATCATGTTTTGAAGAAGCCTGGTCTTCCCAGCATCTTCTGCAAGACATGTGAATAAATGAGCCTTCGGATGATTCCAGCTCCCAGTGATAGCAAAAGGAGCAGAGTAGAAATGCTGGGCAGTGTTGAGTCCCACTGGAGGCTGACCCACTCAGCCATTCAGTGGGCACTGTAGAAAAAGCTAATAAGGGGGAAAAACCAGATTGTTCAGGGTTTACCCCAGGAGGTACATCAGAGAGTGGGCATGGAATCTAAGGGTGTGTGATGTATGCGTGCTCACTCATATCTGACTCTTTGTGACCCCATGCACTGTAGCCCGCCAGGCTCCTCTGTCCATAGGACTTTCCAGGAAAGCACACTGGAGTGAGTTGCTATTTCCTCCTCCAGGGGATCTTCCTGACCCAGGGATCCAACCCAAGTCTCCTGTATCTCTTGAGTTTGCAGGCAGATTCTTTACCACTGAGCCACCTGGGAAGTCCCTAAGGGTGTATAAAAGGTAGTAATTATAATAATGTATCTTGGCACAGACACTAAGAAGGGAAGACCAAACAGTGAGAAAGTACCAGGCCCCCTGAGTCAGTGGTGTCAGTGAGGCTGAAAACATGTTACAGTAGAAGTTCTAGAAGTCTAGAAAAATCTGACCTTCATAGTTTGATGTAAGATTTAGGCATCATGGGTTGGAAGAGTAGAGAGGGTTAGCTGCAGAGTTATGAATATTCTGTAGGGAGCTGCTGCAGATGACTGGATCCAGAGACTCTTGTTGAAGAAGGAAGCCTGAGCACAAAGTCAACTAATTGGTTATCAACAACCAGAAACAGAGATTTGTTTCAATTTACTTTGAGAATAGATTGTATTACTTCAAATGTTAAACTTTCCTATAAGAAAAATGGACCTGAAAAATCCTTTGAAAATTTCCTCCTGAGAATTTTCTTTTCCAAGTACTGTGAAAAATGACTGCTGTGTTTCTTATATTAAGGTTGATAATGATGTTAAAAGTAAAAATAAATGAAAACCTGTTGGAAGTCTCTGGAATGGAACTAATATGCCTCTAGCTGGCTTTCTTAATGAATCCTGGTTTGTTTCTTTGTATTTGACCTCTGATAAATTGCTGATCTCAGCCTGTGTTCTGTGGCCTTCTGCTTGCTGAGTTCTTTCCAGGACAACTTGACAAATCTTGTGGAGACAAACACAATGCCTACAACTACTGCAACTGAACTGGGGCTGGGAGTGCTAACATCAGCACTGAGCACACCTTCTCCTTGAGTTTGTCTGTCATTCTTTTCATTTCTTTCTCTTAGAGGAGTTGGAGTTCATGACTTTACAAATGACCTTATTGATACATTTCCTGCCTTTGGGAGATTAACTGAAATATACTTGTTTTGTTGAGACACACTGGAAGAATCACATGTTCATTTGCTGGTAAATGTGAGTGCCAACTGTATTCCTTAGAGTATTTTTAAAAGATCTGGCAGGGACTTCCCCGATGGTCCACGGGTTAAGAAATCACCTGCCAGTGCAGGGAATGTGGGTTCAGTCCCTGGTTGGGGAACTAAGATCCCCATGCTTCAGCAACTAAGCATGGCTAAGACCCAAAGCAGCCAAATAAATAGAAATCACTTTCTTAAAAAAAAAAAGAGTATTAGATAACATCTTCATGATGAGGTAGGTAAGGATTCCTTAAAATATATTTTTTTAATCCTGTAGCAAAAGATTGATAGATTAGATGAAATTGAACTATGAAAGTTCTCTTTATAAAAGACTCAGCACGATGAAAAGGACTAGCACACCAGGTGATGGCTTAAATATTATTTATTTCCAAACCAGAGCTGAAAGGGGATTATAAAGTATATCTTTACTTCTGCTTCCTCTTCCCCTCTCTTTCCATTTTCTCATCCCAATACTCATATAATCAAACAGCAGAGAATTTTCTCCTCCTAACCTTCGGAGAAGGCAATGGCAAGCCACTCCAGTACTATTGCCTAGAAAATCCCATGGATGGAGGAGCCTGGTTGGCTGTAGTCCGTGGGGTCGCTAAGGGTCGGACACGACTGAGCGACTTCACTTTCACTTTTCACTTTCACACATTGGAGAAGGAAATGGCAGCCCACTCCAGTGTTCTTGCCTGGAGAATCCCAGGGACGGGGGAGCCTGGTGGGCTTCCGTCTATGGGGTCGCACAGAGTCGGACACGACTGAAGTGACTTAGCAGCAGCAGTAATCTTCGGAATTAATAAATTACCCAGTCTCCAAACTCCTGAGTTAGCCACTGGCCAGTAGAACTTTCTGTAATGATGGAAATGGTCTGTGACTGTGCTGTACAATATGGTGACTGCTAGTCATACATGCTTAATGAGAAATTGAAATTTTACCTTATTTAAATATAATTAAAATAGCCACATGTGGTTCACAGCTACCTTATTGGCCAGTGCAGCTAGATAATTGGTTTCATTTATTGAGGACCTACTCTTAGCAAGAAAGAGAGTGAGAAAAGATGCAAAAGAAATTGAATTTTTCTGCTGAGACAATGTCCTAGGTGCTGATCCATGAGATAGAATTCCTATAGTAGACATGCTTCCTAGAAGAGTATTGTCCCCCCACCATCGTACAAATGAGAAATCTGATCCTAATACCTTGATGTAAGATTAAGGAAAAATGGGGGGAAGTGTAACTAGGCCATACACTTTTCCTTGAAAAATAGGACACATATCAGAAATGCTGCTGAAAAGGTTGTTTTTTAAATGTCAGAGTCAAGTTTTTATGGCATAACAAAAAAACTCCAAATCAAAGGTGATGTCCACATTGCTATATTCAAAATGGATGGGTCCAACAAGGACCTATTGTATCGACCAGGGAATTCTTCTCAATGTTATGCCAGCCTGGATGGGAGAGGGGTTTGGCGGAGAATGGATACATGTATATGTATGACTGAGTTCCTTCACTGTTCACATGAAACTACCACAATATTGTTAATCAGCTATGTTTTTGTGTTAGTCGCTCAGTCATGTCCAACTCTTTGTGATCCCACGGACTGTAGCCCGCCAAGCTTCTCTGTCCGTGGAATTCTCCAAGCAAGCATACTGGAGTGGATTGCCATTCCCTTCTCCAGAGGAACTTCCCAATCCAGGGATCGAACCCTGGTTTCCTGCCTCACAGGCAGATTCTTTACTGTTTGAGCTACAGGGAAGTCTATAACCCAATAGACTGGTAATCAATAGCTGGGTAATCAGCTATACCCCAATACAAAATAAAAAGCTTAAAGTTTGAAAAAAACCCAAAATCTGTGTGATTTATAATAACAATGGTTTTTCCCGTGGTCATGTATGGATGTGAGAGTTGGACTGTGAAGAAAGCTGATCGCCGAAGAATCGATGCTTTTGAACTGTGGTGTTGGAGAAGACTCTTGAGAGTCCCTTGGACTACAAGGAGATCCAACCAGTCCATTCTAAAGGAGCTCAATCCTGGGTGTTCATTGGAAGGACTGATGCTAAAGCTGAAACTGCAATACTTTGGCCACCTCATGAGACGAGTTGACTCACTGGAAAAGACTCTGATGCTGGGAAAGGTTGGGGGCGGGAGGAGAAGGGGACGATGGAGAATGAGATGGCTGGATGGCATCACCGACTCTGTGGACATGAGTTTGAGTGAACTCCGGGAGTTGGTGATGGACAGGGAGGCCTGGCGTGCTGTGATTCATGGGGTCGCGGAGAGTCGGACACGACTGAGCGACTGAACTGAACTGAACTGAACATTTATTATTCTCAGCCACAAGTCTGCAGATAAGCTGGGGTGGTTGTTCTTCTGCCTGCACGTTTGGGGTCAAGTCAACTGCATGTGTCTGCCATTCTGGGTTCAGTGCTTCTTGGAGGAAGCTGTTCTCATGGCTGACGATACAAGAGTAATGCCACGCAAGCACATTTAAAGCCCCTGCTCATGTTACAGGCACTAACATTCCATTGGCCAAAGCAAATAATATGGTTAACCTCAAAGTTGGTGAGGCAAGAATTTGTACTCCACCTACCTTACTGGAAGGCACTGTGAAGTCACTTGGCCAAAAAATATGGATGTGTAATTTGTTACTGGGAGAGAGTGAAGAGTTTGGAACAGTAATAAAATCTAGCACAAATACTTAGAACTCCAGTGAGGGTCATATTTTCTAGGGGATGAGTTAGTTCTTTTTTCAATTGGTAGGTTCTCTCTCCTCCTCCTGCCTATCCTAATTTCCTCAGATGGAACCAACTCTCTTTAGTAACAGCAAAGAGCCGACAGAGCACCCAAGGTGTCAAGTTGCCCCAGTTTCCATTCAGTTCAGTCGCTCAGTCGTGTCCGACTCTTTGCGACCCCGTGAACCACAGCACGCCACGCCTCTCTGTCCATCACCAACTCCCGGAGTTCACTCAAACTCATGTCCATCGAGTCGGTGATGCCATCCAGCCATCTCATTCTCTGTCGTTCCCTTCTCCTCCTACCCCCAACCTTTCCCAGCATCAGAGTCTTTTCCAGTGAGTCAACTTGTCTCATGAGGTGGGCAAAGTATTGGAGCTTCAGCTTTAGCATCAGTCTTTCCAATGAACACCCAGGATTGAGCTCCTTTAGAATGGACTGGTTGGATCTCCTTGCAGTCCAAGGGACTCTCAAGAGTCTTCTCCTGCATCATAGTTCAAAAGCATCAATTCTTCGGCGATCAGTTTTTTTCACAGTCCAACTCTCACACCCATACATGACCACTGGAAAAACCAGAGCCTTGACTAGACGGACCTTTGTTGGCAAAGTAATGTCTCTGCTTTTTAATATACTATCTAGGTTGGTCATAACTTTCCTTCCAAGGAGTAAGCATCTTTTAATTTCATTAACACAAGCCAAATCACGAAGGCACCAAACAAGGAGAACAAGCCTGGGGAAACCTGGAATCTACTTTCATGCAGTGATGAGCATTACAGAAAGCAGGGGAGTCTCTGTGGATCTGCCAAAATTCACTTTAGTGATACTCACTATGACTATACAAGGAGACACAACAGGTTTGTTGGATACAAAGTGTTGATAAGCTTTCAGGCTCAATGCAATGCTTGATTTCAAATCCAAGTTCAACCCCTTGTCATATAATTGTCAACTCTTCAGCCCCCACTTAGACCTTCTCCCAAGACAGAACTCGTAGCGCATCAGTTGCTCCTTTTCGAACTGCTGTTTTCTTTGTTTGCATGAGTGTTTTTAAATCATTCATTTGCCCAACAAATACTGAAAAAGCATTGACTCTGCCTGGCAATGTTTTAAGATCTATGGATATTTCAGTGAACAAAACAGAAAAATGTATTTGTTCTTACAGAGTTTACATCCTGGTGTAAAAAAAACAAACATAGATAACTGAACAAATAAATACATATTACTGCTGCAGGGAGGAAACCAATTCTGACTCCATGTTGGAACTGTTTCTTTGACTTGCTTTTCATTGCTTCTGTTATTACAATCATACTTAATAACTTGCCTCAGAGCACCCTGCCCCTCTACTTGACTGTAAACTAAAGTGCCTTTGTTCAACTCATAGAGAGATAATTTGTCCCTACCCACCTGTGAATAGAAGAGATTTAACACACCCCTTCCAAAGTCTGGCCATTCCCTTGGAAATATTTTGCAAGACTGAAGACACTTTCACTTTACTTCCCCACTGCCTCTCTCTATTCTGCCTTTTGATTTTAATTCCTCATTACTTCTTTCTCTCTCATCTGTAAAAGAACCTGGCATCCAGACCCCATAGGATGGTTATTTTGAGGCGCTAGCCTGCCATCTTCTTGGTCAGCTGCTTGCCGAATAAAGTTGTTTTCATTGTCTTAACACCTCGTCTCTCGGACTCATTGGCCTGTCATTTGGCAAGTGGAGTGAACTTGGACTTGGTAACAATACAATGTATTAAAAAGATGTGTGTGTGTGTGTGTGTGTGTGTGTGTGTGTGAGTCACTGAGTAGTGTCCCACTCTTTGCAACTCCATGTACTGTAGCCTGCCAGTTTCCTCTGTCCATGGAATTCTTACCTCTGTCCAGGTAAGAATACTGGAGTGGGTAGCCTTTCCCTTCTCCAGGGGATCTTCCCAACCCAGGGATCAAACCCCAGTCTGATCAAACCCCACACTGCAAGCATATTCTTTACCATCTGAGTCACCAGTGTTAGTCTCTCAGTTGTGTCTGACTCTGCAACGCCATGAACATAGCCTGAAATGCTCCTCTGTCCATGGGATTCTTCAGGAAAGAATACTGGAGTGGGTTGCCATTCCCTTCTCCAGGGGATCTTCTTCACCCAGGGATTGAACCTGGGTTCCTGCATGGCAGGCAGATTCTTTACTGTCTGAGCCACCAGGGAAGCCCTTTAAAAAGATAAATGAACATAAAAGGCTTGCGAATGACCGGAATGCCATCTCTCATTCATATGGTGATGGGGAGGCTTGCTCTGAGCATATAACCTTTGAGAAAAGATATGAAGGAAGTGAGGAATGAAGAAAATGATAGAAAAATGTCCCAGTTAAAGAGAACATCAATAAGACAGAGATTCAAGGGACAGTTTGAAAAGCAGTGTGAGTGGAACAGAGCGAGGTGGGGAGTGTAGGAAGTAATTAGGCTGGAGAGAGGCTGAGAGCCAGATTAGGCAGGACTTTGTAGGCTGGAAAGTCGCTGGAACATTTTGCACAGAGAAATGACATGAATGGAAGTGTGGAGCGAGAAGCCGCTGGGATGTAACCCTGAGTGAAAACGACTCTTTCTGGAGCCCTGGGTGTGGTGTCGGCCGGTTTCCACATCACACCCAGCCCTGTCCTCTGGGCCCTCGACACCGGCTGGGTACTTGTTTCATCCCTACCCATCAGTTCTTATGCTTCCACGAAGGTAAACATTCTGTGGTCTCCCCTTCTTAATCTCACATATTCTCAATATGGGCTTCCCGGGTGGCTCAGACAGTAAAGAATCCACCTGCAATGCAGGAGACCTGGGTTTGATCCCTTGGTTGGGAAGATCCTCTGGAGAAGGGAATGGCAACCCACTCCAGTATTCTTGCCTGAAGAATCCCCATGGACAGAGGAGCCTGAGGGTTACAGTCCACGGATCTCAAAGAGTTGGACATGACTGAGCGATTAAGCACATCTTTTAGTATCTCTCTTGAATTTAGAACTGCTCCTTTTTATTTCTGTTAGCTCAGTCTAATGCATGTACCACCTTCAATCCATTAAGATGGAAATCTGATCAAACCAGCAAACCAATGCTATTCACAGGACTTGTGTTTATTGTACACTTGCTGTGGGCAAGCTTCTGAAGCACGAACAAAGGAGGCTCAAATATGAATTGAAATGGACCTCAAAGGTCAGGAATTTACAGCCTGAAATGGAGTTTCCCAATTGTTTCATGTATGCAGACCTCTATTACCATAAAAATTCTCAATCTCCTGCCTAGTAATACCTTAATATATTTAATAGACATTCATTGAGAAACTATGTAATGACAGGAAGCTATTAAACGTTCAATAACACCTTATATGTATTTCTTTTTTATTAATATTTTGACTTCTACATAATACCACTACCTATTAGAAAATGCATGTCTGAAACACATCATGCCTTCAGTACAATATGAGAAGTAAGTACACATTTGCCATCCCTTGAGATAATTCCAACTCTATCTTACACCTCTGAAATTTAGGAGAAGCACAGACCTGGAATAGTACCCAGTTGACTGCAGATGGTGATTGCAGCCATGAAATTAAAAGACGCTTGCTCCTTGGAAGGAAAGTTATGACCAACCTTGATAATATATTAAAAAGCAGAGACATTACTTTGCCAACCAAGGTCCATCTAGTCAAGGCAATGGTTTTTCCCGTGGTCATGTATGGATGTGAGAGTTGGACTGTGAAGAAGGCTGATCGCCGAAGAATCGATGCTTTTGAACTGTGGTGTTAGAGAAGACTCTTGAGAGTCCCTTGGACTGCAAGGAGATCCAACCAGTCCATTCTAAAGGAGATCAATCCTGGATGTTCATTGGAGGGACTGATGCTAAAGCTGAAACTGCAATACTTTGGCCACCTCATGCGACGAGTTGACTCACTGGAAAAGACTCTGATGCTGGGAAAGGTTGGGGGCGGGAGGAGAAGGGGACGATGGAGAATGAGATGGCTGGATGGCATCACCGACTCTGTGGACATGAGTTTGAGTGAACTCCGGGAGTTGGTGATGGACAGGGAGGCCTGGCGTGCTGTGATTCATGGGGTCGCGGAGAGTCGGACACGACTGAGCGACTGAACTGAGCTGACCCCTAATTCCTTTCCTCTGATCATACAGATACAGCTTCATGCACAGAAATGTGCTTATAACGTCTGTTACAAAAGCTCAGACTTTAAGGATATCCCAATGTAAATGGGCTTTGCTGGTGGCTCAGCAGTAAAGAATCCACCTGTAATGCAGGAGACCTGGGTTCAATCCCTGGGTTGGGAAGAGCCACTGGAGAAGGAAACAGCTACCCACTCCAGTATTCTGACCTGGACAATCCCCAGGAACAAAGGATCCTGAAGGGCTACAGTCCATGGGGTCACAAAGAGTCAGACATGACTGAGCAACTTTCCCTTTCAATGCAAATGCAAACCACCCACATGAACACTCATGGCAGTGGCCCACAGGGCCTGAGCTCCTGAATTAATACCAAAAAAGTGGGGACAGGACCAGCTACCTAACTTGTAGGGCCCAGCGCAGAATAAAATGCAGGGCCCCTTGTTCAATAATGTGCTAAGCATTTCATAATTGTGACAGCAGAGAATTAAACCAAGTGAGGGGAGCTTCTGGGCAGGGACGTCTATCTGACCTAAGAAAGCAGCCTTGCATGGGGGCCCTGGTGTCTGCTGCACACACACATCGTGTGCAGTGTCTCACACAGTGCTCATCCGATAAAATCCGTCACCACCATTTAGCAATAGCAAACGTAATAGTGGCATCTACTGTATGCAGACCTCCCTCTAAGTGCCTTGTGTGTTATGTTGCATTTCACTGACGAAATAGGTATTATTGTTATCCCCACTTTGCAGCTACCAAGGCCCAGATAGGTTTGGTAACTTAACAAGCTTGTGTAACCAATAGAAGGGAGAACCAGCATTCAGTCGACTCCATGGAGTCTGACTTCAGAATGTAAGCCCTTCAATCCTAAGGTGGTTTCATTTCCCTAATGCTGGTTAGCTTGTTTTGAGAATTCAGTAAGAAAATGTAGGCAAAATGCTTGTAAACTTCAGAGTCTACATACTGAGTACCTACTGTGTGTCACACATTGTTCCAAGCCTATGCTAGCTCCTTTCATCTTCAAAACTGTCATCTGGATATGCACTGTTTAAAACTAGCATTTTAACATTGAGGGAGTAAAAGAACAGTGTGACATTAGGAAACTAGCCTAAGGACGCAGCTAACGAGAGACCGAGCCAGGATTTCAACTGAAGGAGGGAGTAGGAAGTAAGAAACAAAAAGAGGCATTGGTTATTTTATTTATATACATGATAATTTAGTTATTACATGGTCATAAGAATATTTTGTGGCTCCTTGTAGATTCTGATGGCATTATCTTTAAAACACTTCTTTTATCATAGAAAAGAAATGAAAGATGATAGTTAGAGTCAGAAAACATAATACAAGTAGGCTCTTGCTTAAGTGGTATCCACATTTTATGGAAAAACAAGAAGGCCTTATCTTCCTTGGGTCTGCAATTTATGTCTCTCTTTTTTATGATCTTGAAATTGATTCTCCACTAAGATGTAAATAAGGAAGCCTCTGTTTTTTCCCCAGTGTTCCTCCATTTTCATACTAATTAAATTGTCATAAGAGTAACCATTAATCTTCCTCGGCCACTAGTCACCCTCCTCCTGTTGGTGTTGTGTGGAATTCCCGCACTGTGCCCACACTATCTTGCAAGCCAAACTCAAGGCTGAGAGTGGTTTGTGTGCAAAGTGATCAAGGCTAGTTCCTTGAGAAAACAAACAACACAAATTCTTCCCACCTCCTGCCACAAAGTGTGAGTTAATTTACCAAGACGTGAGTTGGAAACCAAAGCCTTAATGGACATTTTCACTTTTATTGCCTGTTAGAGAGCATCAGTGAACTGTTGAACATCAGCTGTTAGAGATAATGGAATTACCTTCCTCTAACACCAGGAGTGGGCATCACTTTACACCACTTCCAGCTTTCCCTAAAACCACATCAGAGAATTCATGTTCATGCACCAAACAGTGATAGAGAATGTCTTCATGCTTTGTGGGAGAAACAGGAATCAAACCTTCAGGTTATTTAGAGTTTAATGACAGAGCAAAGACATACATCCCCAGGCATGTGATGAATTCACCAGAGGTACAAAGACAGTGCCATGGGCAACTAGATGGGAAAGAAATCCCTTTTACCAGAGGTTTCAAAATGGAGGAATCACAAGCTGAAATCTTCCATGCCTTCCGTACTTTTAAAAAAATTTTCCAGACTTTCTCAGTCCAATTGAAGCTTATCTGCTGCTAAGTCACTTCAGTTGTGTCCGACTCTGTGTGACCCCATAGACGGCAGCCCACCAGGCTCCCCCATCCCTGGGACTCTCCAGGCAAGAACACTGGAGTGTCTAGGCCCTTTCAAATCTGATTTCATCCCTGCTCAAGAATCACTCATAATATGAAGGTATTTTACCTAACTTCTCCATGAATCAGCTTATAAAAAGAGGAGGAGAAATTAAAGATCGTAGAGAGGATTTCCCTGCTGGCTCAGTGGTAAAGAATTTGCCTGCCAATGGGGGAGACATGGGTTCAGCTCCTGACCTGGGAAGACCCTACATGCTGTGGAGCAACTATCTGTGTGCCACAACTACTGAGCCCGTGCTTTAGAACCTGGGATCTGCAACTACCGAGCTCATGTGCCACAGCTACCTGCACACCTTAGAGCCTGTGTTCTGCAAAAACAGAAGCCACCTCAATGAGAAGTCTGTGCAACACAATGAGAAAGTAGCCCCTGCTTGCCACAACTAGACAAAAGCCCATGTAGCAATGAAGACGTAGCAGAGCAAAAAAAAAAAAAGACTGCAGAGAGATTTGGCATTTTTAAATTTCTGGGTCTCACAGTGATGAAGGCAGCTGGCCTCCAAGATGGCCGCCACTGATGACTTTCCTCCCTGTGGTTCATGCAATTTCCCCAAGAGACTGAGACTATATTTCCCGTCTGCATTGAATCTGGGCTTTCATACATTGAACAGAAGTGATATCCTGGGACTTTTGAGGCTAGTTCTAAAGAAGCCTGCTATCTCCTGCCCAAGTCTCCTGGAACACTCTGGGAGTATGGAGATACCATGTCGGAAGTCCAAAGATAGGAGATCAAAATGCTGGAAAGGTCACTGCTGGGCTCTTCAATGATTATTCCAGCCAAGTCCAGCCTCCTAGGCCTTTCAACCAAGACACCAGACATGGGATCTCTATCTTGGTGCTCCCAGACCAACCCAATTGCCAGTTGAATACAACTGAGCAACCTCAGTCAACACCACGTGGAGAAAATATGCTCTGTAAAGCCTTGTTTGAATTCCTGATTGAAAAACCTGTGAGATAATAATAATAAAGTGGTGGTTGTTCTAAGTCACAATATTTTGAGGTAAGTATCACAAGACAGTAAAACCTGGAACAGTGATAAATCAGGTCTCTTGAATATTTTTGGTTTCATTTTACGTTGATAAAACAGAATTGACTTTATGAAACATGTAATTGATCCCCATATTTTACAGATGAGAAAACTGAAGTCTGAAGTGTCAAACAGCCATCCAGGTTTCCTTTCATGATTTTTTTCTTTTGTTACTCTCTTCTTTCATTAATCTTGGCTATTCTGAGAATAAATTAGAAAAGTTCTTCATTTTATTTTCAAACCCGTCAATAATGTTAACAAATCTGAAATGTTTGGGATGAGCAAATGTAATTTATCTTGCAGCCCCGGTGCCTGGCATAGTACTCCACACAGTTTTAGACACTCAGTGAGTGTTGAACAGGAATGGATGAATGAGTGAAACCGCCTCTTTCTGTGCCAATGGAGAGTTCTGCAACAAGGCAGCTCAATGTGGGTCTTACTTCATCGCTTTATTTTTCATAATGAATTCATCTGACCCGTTGCCTTTTGACAGATTGACCCTCAGTGTGCCAACTAGAAAACTGGTGTTTGTGTCAGAATCTGTGACTCCATGGTGTGACTTTCTGGAAGCCAGAAGGTCTGTTCCTGCAGGATTCCAGATCCTGCAGAGAAAATGGCATTTCTTGGAGGTTACATCTCTCTGTATCATGTGCCATTTTGGCTTGCTATGATACGTCTTGTTTGGAAGCTTGCTGGTAGTGATTCAGACAGCAGTCACCCATTTATTTTCCTGTGATTGAGTTCATTCTTCATGATTGTCCTGGACCATCTTGGAATCCAGTTAGTTTGGCTGAAGAGCTGAAGGTGACCCCATGAAGGATGGAGTCCTGCATAGCAGTCCTGTAAGTGAGTGGTAGTTGTTGGTGTCATATTTGTGTGTGTGACTCAATACAGAAGCCTGTTCAGGGGGAACTTAGGGAGAGGAACACACTACTTTTAGATTCTGTTTCTCCAGGACAATCAGTCCTTTGGTGACTGAACAGCATGTACTGAAAGAAGCACAAAATTGACTGATCACTAAGCTTAGAAGGATCTCTTTCCTAAGTCACCCTCAGAGACAAGAGAGCTCAAAGCTCACATCCATTTACACCACAAATCACACCACAGTGAAACCTCGGAAACAGCCGTGCCCACAGCCTAGGGCAGGAAGTTGGGGTTAGGGGTTGGGCAGGAGACAGTTCTTTGGCTAGACTTCATTGATTGGAGTCTCTTTTCACCAAAAGAGACCTTTGACCTTTTGACCTTTGGCATCCTGGGAGCACCGAGTCGCAGCTGTTGCATCTCCTGGGCTCTCCCCCAAGAGCTGGCACTCTGAAGGCCCCTTGTGAGTAGACAATGTGCTCTTATCCGAGAAGATGGGGTTGCCTCTTCACAGGGCAACAGTCCAGGGCCCTGGTCTTTCAGGGAAGTTACTGAACCACAGCCAAACCACAAAATTCAGCTGCTAAAATAGCCTCAGATTTTTTTTTTTTAAAGGAAAAAGCAAATAAATTAAAGGGCCTTGGTCAGCTGCAAACCCCCTACCCCAATGCCAACCAGTGAAGCCCATGGTTTTCCTCCATTAGGCAAGTATTTACTGAAATCAGAAATAAATGCTAAACATGGGGGCTATGCTGTTGGAGATATGGTTTGCATTAAGAACCAAAGTGATTGCTTCATGAAATTTAAAAGTTTTGTAGAGGAAAGAGATATTAACCAAGCAATCCCATGAACAGTATAAAATAGTAACTGTGATAAGTGATAGAGACTCAATGGTTATCTGCAGAAAGGGGGCTGACCCAGTTAGGGAATTCAGGGAAGTCTGCTTGAAATAAAATAAATTTGAGCTGAACTTTCAGAAAATCTGAATAGGAGTTAAACTAGATGATAAAGGAAAGAGCGGTATTTCAGCCAGAAAAAGCAGTACATGCAAGATCCTGTACTCTTGCCTAGAAAATCCCATGGATGAAGCAGCCTGGTAGGCTGCAGTCCGTGTGGTTGCTAAGGGTCAGACGCGACTGAGGGACTTCACTTTCACTTTTCACTTTCACACATTGGAGAAGGAAATGGCAACCCACTCCAGTGTTCTTGCTTGGAGAATCCCAGGGACGGGGGAGCCTGGTGGGCTTCCATCTATGGGGTCACACGAGTCGGACACGACTGAAGTGACTTAGCAGCAGTAGCAGCAGCAGCAAAAATCCTGTGACCGATTACAGAATTTGGTGGGTTTGAAGGATGAAAGATGACCAGAGAGGTTGGACTGGAGCAATAGGCAGAGGAATGACCATGTAGAACCCTGTAAAGCACATTAACACATTCTGTCTTCATTTGAATTGGGGAAAGGAACATATGTGATATAATCAGTCTATGGTTTGAAAAGACCAGGTGACCTCTTTTGGCTATCACTGTGCCCAGTGGAGTAGCTCATGTCAGTTGACCATGAGATTTGACCATGGACTTCATTTCCTGGCCACACTGAGCCTTGTTAGTCCCAAGTACCCGCTGTGCCTCCCCTATCTGCCATCACCTCTTGGCCCTTCCCTCCCTTCTACCTTCCCAAACGCGCTCATCTGAGCAAACATGCTGGTCAACCAACTCCCTTCGAACCCAAACCTCTTCCTCAGTGTGTCCGTCAGCTCCTGGCCTGTAAGTGAAGCCCTGATGTCCTTGGAGGACACAGCTTCCAGTATGGCTGCCTCAAACTGATGTTTGTTCATCTCAGATCCAGGAAGTAGGGGGAAAATCTCCTCCTACCCAAACTCTACAGCCAGGCAAGTGGTCTTGCTCCAGCACTCTCCCACTTTCCAACCTGCAGGTCACTCTTTCTCCCTCACTAAGGGTTTAGTGTCCACGATTCCTCTTTCGTCCCACATCTTCTTGAAAGAACCACCTAACACACTTGTCGTCATCCACCTCACTATTCTACCTCAGCCTCTCACTCTGGGAAGGGCCGTATCCTTCTATTCAACTGCCTCCGTTATACCCCGTGGACTGGATCACCAGCGTTCCCTGCCCCCGTTTTCAAAGTGGATCCTCTCATCTTCCCAGAAGCTGTTCGAGCCCCAGTGCTTCTCATTTCAGTAAATGACACCCCTGACTAATCCTTACCGTTACTCCCAGCAAAGCTGTACTGCCAAGTGGATGCTATCTGTGATACATCACAGCTTCCTCTCTTATCCCGCACATCCAAGAAGACACAAAGTCTTGTTTATTTGATGTCTAAACATAACACAAGTCCATCCACTTCTCTCTGTCTCTGTTGCCTCCAGCCTTATTCCAAACCACCATCATTTTTCATGTGACCCATTGAACGGCAGCCAGAGTTCCTTTTATAGGCACAGAATGTATGAGATATTTTCCTTTGTCTTACCTTGGGGTGGGGACAGGAGGGGAGACAATGTCTCCAGCTATCCTTCGGGAAGGAGAGACATTTGAGGTGCAAACTCATGGTTCTTCCAGCCAGATACTAACTATAGGTAGACCCTTGGAGCACAATATAGCCCATGACAAAAGTGTCTCTTGTTCTTGCTCTATTTCCTTTTCTTTTCTGGATAAAATCTTGATTTCTATTCCAGAGGCAAATATACATAGGATCCCTGGAAAAGCCAAAGTCATTCTTCAAGGACTTTAGCAATAAATCTAGATAGAGTTGATGCTAGGAAAGGAAGTGTGTTTTGAATCCTTACCCTCCTAACTCAGGCACCTCACCACCAATACCCAATCAAAGAGCTAGGTCACGCCCTCCCACCCAGACCTTCAGGGTGTTGCTCTGGGTACATGTTCTAACACCGCTCCTGTTCCTCTTGGTCTGTCTCTCTGCTCTTACCCTTTCCTCTTCCTGAAGTCTCTGCCTCCTGATTTTCCTGGGTACACTGCCCTCCCGCAGAAACCAGCAAGCCCCACATCCTTCCTGGGGTCTATTTTTAAAGATTTCCAGGGTCTGTGGTGAGTGAATGTCATTGTCTTCTCTGCTCGTGGGTAGAGGGAAGGGTCAGCTTCAGATCCTCAGAGCTGGGGAATAAAAACATCTGGATTGCATTTTGTAACTTTATGAATTTACAAAGCAGACAAGATAAAAACAAGCAAAACAAAAGTAACCCCCTTTTTCCCAGTGAAGATTAATGTCCTCCCCAAAGCCTTATTGACTTTTCCGTACTTATACCTCTCCTCTTGGCTCAGATTTGAACTTATTTTGCTTCAGAAGTTTTACTCTTATTCTGATCCCAGGATACAAACCAAAGCTTCTTTCCTTAACAACCGGAAACATCCCCCAGACTCATCCTGCAGGTAGAGGGTGGTCCTTCTATATGTCCATGCCCCTCTCCTGCAGTCACACCATTAATGTTTCCTCTTACATGCCCCAAATTCTTCCTCAAGGGCACATCCTTCTCTTTAGGGGAACTCCTCCCACCCCTTCATCAAACCGAAGCGTGAAGTCTCTTCACTGGGGCTTCCCTGGTGGTTCAGTGGTAACAAATCCACCTGCCAATGCAGGGTTTGATCCCTGATCTGGGAAGGTCCCACATGCTGCTGGGCTTAGTGCCACAACTATTGAGCCCACAAGCCCTAGAGACTGTGCTCCACAACAAGATAAGCCACTGCAATAAGAAGCCTGTTCATCATAACTAGAGTGTAGCTCCTGCTTGCTGCAACTAAAAAAGTCCATGCAGCAACAAAGACCCAGTGCAGCCATAAAACACACACACAAAAAAACTGTCTTCCCTAGGGCCATCTTCCCCGGGTACCTAGGATTCCCTTACTGACCTAGGATTCCCTTATTGACCATGTTCGGGCACTCTGTAGGGTATTCTTTTTCCACAGAGAGAAGGAAATATTTAAGGCAATAATAACTGAGGGACTGCTTACCATATGTCTCCTCTGTTTGGAAACTCCTTGAGGGCAGAGCATCTGTCTTCCTCTCTGCCATATTCCCACATTAGTGTATAATAATTCTGTTTAACTGTATGTTAGTCACTCAGTCGTGTCTGACTCTTTGAGACCCCATGAACTGTAGTTCTCCAAACTCCTCTGTCCATGCCAGGCAAGAATAATGGAGTGGATTGCCATTCCATTCTCCAGAGGATCTCCCCAACCTGGGGATCAAACATGAGTCTCCTGTATTGCAGGCAGATTCTTTACCATCTGAGCCACCAGGGAAGTCATTTTCACTTCCTGTTTAACTACTGAACCCTTATTAAGTATCAGGTATTTCTACAAACTCACTTATGTATTCCTCACAACACTTCTATGTAGTCACTGCCTTATAGAGGAAGTGAACTGACCTACAGGAAAATCAACTTGTCCAGAATCCTACAGCTGTTATAATGGAACCAGGGCTGAAACTCAAGAAGCCTGGCCAAAAGGATATAGATTATGGCCAAAAGGATATAGCCTGGCCAAATGCACATATATCTCACTTTTAAAACTTCCATTTCTTTATGTCAAAATAAAATCGATACTGGGAGACATGAGAGTTATGGAGTCCAATTATAGAGTTTTTAAATGGATCACTGACAGTGGAAATTTTCCCACTTATGTCTGATTTCTAGATGAATTGCTGTGTTCTGAAACAGAAAACCTGTCTTCTCTTAAAATATGGTGCTGGGGCTCTCTCCCTCCTCTCGTATCTTTGCTTTTTATTTGCCAGTGTGTCCCATTGTTTTGTAAACAAGCTAAGTGGATAATTTGCTGAAGTAAAAACTTATCTCCATAAGGGATGAAGATGGGCTTTTCTCTGTGGTGATCTGGGCAATATTTTAAACTCTTTTAATTGTGACCAACATTTTCTGACAGTTCAGAGATGCTCCACAAAACACCTGTATATGTGATTTTCTGAGATAAGAAGGTGATATGAGTCAGGATATCTTACCAGGAACTTTGGAATTTAAGACTTGGCTGGGTCCCTGGCCTCTGAGACACCCTTGCTCAGGTGAGTCAGTCTCTAGCAGCTCCAAGTGCGCGGTGGGAACCCGCAATCTCAGTCAGTTATTTTCACAATAAAGAAGAGATTCTTCAGCTCACTCTTGTAGAAAAAGATGATAAGGACCTTGTGCTGGGTCAGATTGACAAAGGGATTCCATGTCTGCCATTTCATAAGGGTCTCCAGGTCCCTCGGCCTTTTAAAACTAAAAAATGCATTTAAATCATGAGCAGACAATTGATTATAGAAGCTCAATGCCATTTCACCACGTATTGTTTCCTTCCTTCAGTGCAGTAAGCCAAAAGGGATTGTTAAATCCATCCTTGGTGAATTTAAATCTCACAGGGAAATTCAGAACATCCTTTGATGTCAAGAGGACATTGTTCTGAATAATTTTGTAAGAAGGCAGTGCTGGTGAGTCTTGTGAAAATGACAACTCCGGGGAGGAGATACGTGAGCTGTGGCAGCCAGCCCTTACTTGAAGTCAAATGACACATGTTAAAGAGGAGACAGGAAAGTTAGTGCTTTGAAGCAAGAACACATTGGGTTCTCAGGGTAGAATAGGAATATGAATCAGGTCGATCAAGGGCAGAGTTTTGTGGAGAGATTTTTTTTTAGGAGCAAGATTTCTGGAGAGAGGGCTTCCATGGGCTTCAGCACTAGAAAGAGAGATAGAAAAAATATACCTATTTTGGAAAATCAAGCGATCAGCTGCATGCCAGAGCCCCTGAAGGTTTTTAAGGTCAAGAATACAGTTTTTGGGGACCTGTCACCGTTTCTCTCCTTCACACGAGCTTTTCTTTCTACTCTGTCGTCTTCTGATCATATATGTCAAAGGTGAATCGTTAGAATGGCCATAAACATGAAATAATCCATTCTTCTGTGAATAATCTGGATGTCAGCCCCATTGTGGAACCTTTATGAAAAAATTAAATGTCTCCTAAAGTGAGGCCTCAGAACTCCAGTCTCACTACCTATAACAGATGTGGGGTGCAGATACCTATTTTTAACACAGATTACCTGAAGCCACCTGAAAAGCACTGGATTAGAATTCCTAGGGGATGGAACCTGGGAATCTGTATGTTAATCACTTAAAGTCTTCAGGTGATGTTTGTGTGATTTTCTGATCACTTTTGAGATCAGACGGCAATGATAGGTACCTCCTTAGTTAATAAAATAAGCAACTTGAATCTTCATCTTGAGTTAAATGGTGAGTTACCCATTGTTTTTCACAATAAACATTAGGTTTGCATTGTCTCTAGTGGTTTGCATTTGCTGGGTATGGAAAACAGCTCCCACCCACGTATCCCTGAGCCTTTCATCCTCTCTCCTAAACAACAACGTATCTTACATTTGATGTCTGAATCTCATCAATGATTATTGTGAAATCATTAAAATCGCCCTACACATTGAATCTCATTATAACTCTCTGGTAGTTTCAGTATCATAACATAATTCTATTCACTTTAAAATTATGACTCTTCTACATTCTTCTTTAATCTCTCTTCAGCATGTTGCAAATGCTTGGAGATTAAAATATGTGACCTGCATAAAAGATAAGATCAAAAATAAATTTTAAACCCCAACATAAATGGTCATGAGCCTCCAGGAAATGAATTTAGATTAAAAAAAAAAAGCAGCAGTTTGGGCATTTATAACATTTATCACAGATATGGATTTGGTCCTTTAAAAATTTTTTTTCCCCATTCATTTCTAGCTCCCTCTAGCCTTTTTCCTTTGCTGAGTGAATTTACTTTCTCACACTTTTGTATGAGATATGTACAAGTTTCCTTTCTTTGAACAATCAAAGCAACCTCTGCCATTTTAAAGCAACTTCTCAGCTAGAAATTCACACAGGTTTCCAGGAAGACACTGTTAATTAGTTGACACAAATTACTTGGAGTAAAACCAGGCACGTGTAAGTTTGTATCTGGCTTTCTTTTTAAAAAATATTTTTATTAATTTATTTTTTACTGTGCTGGGTCTTCGTTGCTGTGCAGGCTTTTCTCTGGTCACAGAGAGCAGGGGCTACTCTTCATTGCGGCATGCAGGCCTCTCATTGCCATGGCTTCTCTTGTTGCAGAGCACGTGCTGTAGGGCTCTCCAGCTTCAATAGCTGCAGCTCTAGAGCAAGCCTCAATAGTTATGGTGCACAGGCCTCATTGCTCCGTAGCATATGGGATCTTCCCGGACCAGGGATCAAACCTGGGTCTCCTGCATCAACAGGCTAATTCTTTACTGCTAAGCCACCAGGGAAGCCCCTGTATCTGATTTTCTTGATTAGAGAGAGGCAGTATTTAAAACAAGGCTGTCATATAGTTTTAAAATATATCTGATATACTCCATTACAACATTATGCAGATGTAGGCTGGGAAATTGCTAATAACGATGGCAGATGAAGAACAGGGAATTCAAATACTCACTGCAATCAATCATGATAGGAGGAGGTAAGTGTGTCATCTGGCTTCTTCCGGGCTCATTTTGGCACCCAAAAGATCATTGATAAGCAGATAACATGATCACCTCTTTAACGAAATCTCTCAACAAGACACCAGGGAAAATTCCACTCAGGACACCTGGCAAAATGCCTGAAAAGCACCTCCATGCTTTTCTCACGTCAGAGCAGCTGCCCAAATCTCCAAGTTTCTTTCTCAAAATGCCCCAAACAGTCACTCAAATCCCAAACCATCTTGCCTTTTGTTTCTCGCCCCTTCATCTCACCATTCCAATTTCTTTCCTCTTATAAATGACTCTCTGGGAACTTCCTTGGTGGTCCAGAGGTTAGGAATCTGCCTTGTAAGGCAAGTGAACGTGCGTTTGAACCCTGGTTGGGGAACTAAGATCCCATATGCCATGGAGCAAGTTAGCCCACCTGCAATCCTCAGCTAGAGAGAAGCCCGCACAAAGACTGCAACAGAGACCCAACACAGCCAAAAAAACAAAAAAAAGTAATAATAATAAAATATTAAAAAAAACCACAGCACATACAAAAACTCTCTGCCTTTTCTGGTAGAACTCAAGGTATGAGCATAATGGTGCAACTACTTAGGTAGAATTTGTACGTATGTTGAACTTTTTGAGTGGGATTAGATTTAAAAAAAAAAAAATCATATAAACAAATGTATGGGTGAGTGTAAAAATAAGTCCTTGCTTATGAAAACCTGACCTTTTGCATTAAGAGATAAGAAGCTTTTTTATTTTCCCTGGCAAAAGTCAGTGGAAGAGAGAGAGTCACCAGTCACAGGTAATATTTCAGTTTTAGTACCAAAACTAGGAACTCTTCAATTCCAGCCAACCAGGACAGGTAGACACCTGAAAAGGAGGCTTAATGCCTCTCTCTGGGACAGCCTGATGTAATGAGGCCTGAAAGGGTCACCTAAAGATGAAATTAGTACCTCATCTTTCACTGAAAGCTCTTCTCCTGGTGGCTCAGTGGTAAAAAAGCCACCTGCCAATGCAGAAGATACAGGCTCGATCCCTAGGTCAGGAAGATCCCCTGGAGATGGAAATGGCAACCCACTTCAGTATTTTTTTCCTGAGAAACCCCGTGGACACAGGAGCCTGGTGGGCTACAGTCCATAGAGTTGCAGAGTCAAACACGATTTAAGAACCGCCCACACTTTCCCTGAAAAAAGGAAATTCATTACTCCTAGGAGACCGCAGATTGCCCAGTCAATTCCTTCTGCTCTTCCCACCTGCATTTTTATTTCATTTGTTAATGTCACCTGCCTAGGAGAGTGATGAGGCCAGGGACTCTTGCCTTCCTCCCAGATAGGGTCTTAGGTAACTGTGGAAGTAATAAGACTCCAGTTTGCTTGACTTGCAACCTGACAAATCGTACCCTAGTTTCAACAACTTAGCCTTATTTTCCACCTAGTACTTGAAAATGAGCTGCTAACAAGATTAAAACCGCCATCAATACATGGCTGCTTCCCTGCATAGATGAAATTAATCATTTTAGCCCTGAAGTAATTTATCCTGAAGTAAATTAATTGTCCCCATCCTTATGAGAGGGCTTCCCTGGTAGCTCAGCTGGTAAAGAATCTGCCTGCAATGCTGGAGACCCCGGTTTGATTCCTGGGTCAGGAAGATCCCCTGGAGAAGGGATAGGCTACCCACTCCAGTATTCTTGGACTTCTCTGGTGGCTCAGATGGTCCCACCTGCAATGTGGGACACCTGGGTTCGATCCCTGGCTTGGGAAGATCCACTGGAGGAGGGCCTGGCAACCCACTCCAGTATTCTTGCATGGAGAAGCCTCATGGACTGTAAGCCACCAGACTCCTCTGTCCATAGGATTTTTCAGGCAAGAATACTGGAGCAAGTTGCCATTTTCTTCTCCAGGGGATCTTCTGACCCAGGGATCGAACCCACGTCTCCCACATTGAAGACAGATTCTTAACGGTCTGAGCCACCAGGAAAGGATTGCCAGACTAATTTCTATTTCATCTTGCCCAACTGAGTCAGGTAGATGTGCTTTAGGGGTGGTCTGGCTCAGCTTCTACACGCCTCTCCCTCCCCTCCAATGATGGGTTTCTTTCTACAGCCTCTCTTTCTCCCAGAGTGCAAGACCTTAAGGAATTTCCCACATTGGTAACTTGTAAATGTTAATTAGGCCTCCTGAGGGCTGAGATCATTTGTCATTTTGGTGGCCAGAAGTTTCCTGATTTAAGGGGGACTGGGAAAAGAAAAGATGTTAAAATTTTACAAAAGCAAATCTTGTTGCTATTATAAATACATTTCTTAGCTTCAAAAGACAAAAGCCATATGAAGATAACAAGAGGCATCAATTTAAACCACATCTTTAATAATTTACTTTAAGAAAGTATAATGGATAGCATTAGATTTCTTAATAATTATTCTAATGTATTCTGCATAATACATTTGATATACAGTATGAACCACATAAATCAGGATTTAACTGAAATAGAAACATAGGGGTTATGAGATCATCATTCTCTTTTCAATTCATTTGGAAAATTCATCAAAACCATAACCAGTTCAAGTCTTCAGATTAAGTGGTCCAAAGACCACATGGCAATAGAGATGGACTTCTTAGGATAGAAATTCCAAATTCAGGATAAAAATGGTCTCTATCACCCTAAAAAGCTTAAGTACAACAGCTGTAGGAGAATTTTATGAAAAGGTAGCCATCAATCTAGACCTCTTGGTTTCCTTGGTGATTAGCCCAGGACGTCTCGGATGCTTCACTCTCAGTTACATAGCATCATGTTCCTGGCCCATTTCTAAGCAAGGTCAAGCTGCCTGGGTCAAGGTCATCTCTCTTGGATCCTTTCTTTTCCCCTTTGCATCAGTCAAGACTCTTCAAGTCTGACTCCCACCCAGTTCATTGCAAGATGTAGATAGAACTCCAGATGCAAAGAATTGCTGAGGATCTACAGAACACTGGGGGAACTTAGGATCTGGATTCAATGCACACTGTTTTATTCTGCTTGTTCCAAAGTCTTCATTTGTTCTGAAGGCTTCATCCTTTGCAGTCACAGACAGGTTTTCTCCATATGGGACGGACATGGCAACTCTGCACCCCAGGGATGCACTGGTCCGAGTCCCAGAGGAGAGCTCAGCAGCAATAGGAAAACCCAGATAAGGTCTCTGAGCAGTTTGTGTCATAGGTCCCTCCTGAACCAGTTAGCAAGGTCAGAGGGATAGAAGTGATACCACAGATAATCCTGTGGTCCTGTCCATTGCCTTCACGGTCTATAGCCAAGAAAGGGGGTGGGAGAGGGTGATGTGTAGACAAATGGTAGTGGCTAATATGTACTATGTCCTTAAGTATGTTCCAGGCATTAGTATATTTGTTTTCAGCATATGACTTTGTTAGTCTTATCGTAAGGCTAAGCTGAAGATTTGATTATTGTCACTATTACACAGAAAAGAAGAAAATGAGAACATTTAGGTAGCTTGTCTGAGATCACATAACTGGTGATAGAAGGTTTTGAAACCAGACTGGCTGACCCCAGATCTATCCACCCACCTACCATCATTCCTATCAAATTCTCCCTTTTCCCTTTTCTCTTCCTCTCTCCTCTGTAGGGTAACTGACAGGTGGAAGGGCTTGGAAAGGGTTGGGTACTGAAACTCTTTTTGCCCTGACTATAGCCTCAAATACTTGCTCTGGTCTTTCTCTACCTATCTCAAAGTTTCTAGTGCTATTTCTATTCTGTTTAACTATCAGCTCCCAACTGGAACCAATAACTAGATTCCGATTTCTTAATTTAGACAGAAGCTGTGCATAATATTTTTCACTAAGGCAGAGAACAAATGCCCAAGGAACGCTAGAAAACAATTTTATACAAAAACACGTCTCAGAGGAAGTAAAAAAGAAAAAGCAGTAAGATACAGAAATCTATTCAAAATGATGAATCACTCATGTTTTATCAGATTACCGTCACACCTCAGGGCTAAATAACCACTAAAATATAATTTAACACTTGATTTTCAACTGTCTTCTCCACTTCTCCCTTGATTTCATAAAAGAGTCCTTTTTGTTATTGGGCCAGGCCACAAGGTATGCAGGATTTTATTTCTCCCACCAGGGATCAAACCTGCACCCCTTGCAGTGGAAGAAGTGCAGAGTCTTCACCACTGGACCACCAGGGAAGTCCTGATAAAAGAGTCTTGAAGACCCTATTCAACCATCATCCCTTCCATGTGGCTCCTCTTCCTACTCCCCGACATAGACAGATTAGCTGAGTTGCTCCCTTCCCCGTGTTTTCCAAGTCTTAGTACGTATCTATCCAAGGATCTCATCACTACTTTTGTCTTTATGTTTTCTTCCGATGAAGAACTGTTATTTTTTTTAGAAATAGTAACTATTGCTTGTGGATCTGTATTTTTCCTCCTTCCTAATAATGCCAGAAAAAAAGTAGTTCAATAAATATTAATTCACCCATCCCACCGGTCTGACTTCAGCTCTTCTAGTACATTCTGCATTTTCCTGCCTGGAGGCTGGTGGGCTTGTTCTAACTGGCTGAATGAATATGTCAGACTCAGTGGGGCGCTTTCTCGTGAAAGCAGTTCTACTCTCCCTCCGTTGCTTCTTCCGACCCACTGATCAGAGCCATTCTGAGCAACACCAGGATGCAATCTCAGGCACGTTTCACCATTTTTCTGTTTACTCTCAGTTAATAGAAGAATTGTGTCTTTCAGAGGCAGGAGAAAGTGAAATCACTTGGTCAGAATCACAGGTCTAGTAAGTGATGGAGCCAGAACCAACACCCACTGTCCAAGCTCCAGGCTATTTCTTTTACCTTTCACATTTATTTGTTTTAAAAAGTCCATGTCTTGGGAGTGATCTGAGAGGTCAGTCCTTTCAATTCTAGCCAATCAAGCATCTGTCCTGGACAGCCCTCTGGGGCACGTGTGTCCTTGGTCAGTTTCCACATCATTCTAGCAGGAAGTGAAATGTCGACTGGGTTTGGCTCTGTCTGATCCTCAGTTGCCCCTCAAACGTAACGTGCTCTTCCATGCTTTTGTATTTGTGTACATGTTACTGCTGTTGCAGATGTCCTTGGCGCAGGTTAGTGCAACATCTCTCCCTCTCTGAAGCTTTGCAGAAAAGTTTGAGAGTTTTTTCCGTTGTGCTTTCATCACACTTCCGTGCCTTTACCACACTGTGTGTGAGTCCTCACTAGACTGAGTTCCTAAAGGGCGAGGATCTTCCTTCTTATCTGTACAGCCCTAGCATCTACAGCACTTGCTATTCTAAACATAAATTTTATTGAGCACCTACTGCATACCAGGTTCTGTGCTGGTATAAAGTAATAGTCTCTGACTTCAAAAACATTCAATAATGATAATAGCTATTGCATGTTCCCCTAAACCATCCAGCATATCTAAGTTCTTGGGGTTCTATGTTGTGCTGAGATAGGGTTGCTGGTTGCTGGCCAAGTGGCAATAGCCAACAGACAAGTTTAATAAAGCAGAGAGTAATTCATTTTTGAAATTAGATATTGGGCTGAAATCCTAGAATCCCAGAAAATTTAGGGCTTCCAGATCAGCCTGACAAAACCCCTCTGGCAGAGAAATCACACCAGCTGAAGCCTCAGAGGAACTCTGACGTGGGACATCGGTCTTGAAGATTCAATGACTATTTCTTTGAAAAGGTGCCACCTAAGACAGTGTAGCAATGTTTGGGGCGGGGGTTGAGAGACACACAGGAAAACTTTCTAGAGACTACAGGTCACCGAACTGCTCTGAGGCTCTGTATTTACCTTAAAGTGGAGGGAATACCCCTCCAAAGGCTGTTATGAGAAGGACCCATAAAGTAAGCCCTGAGCACCATGCAGCACACAGTAGGTGCTCAGAACATGGCAGGCTTTGCAGTTACCCTATTTCCTCAATAACCTGTTAGCTGTTCTGGGAAGTAACTCCCATCTCGGAACAAAGATGCCCTTCAGTTAGGGGCCACACTTCTAGGCAGGTGGGCTGGAAGGTGAGCAGGGGGATGCTGCAGAGGGACCCCCCCCCCACCCCAGACCTCTGCTGTCTTCCCAGGAGAAACGAGCAGTGCTTGGTGGCAAAGGGAGCTGTGCTTGTCTGCTGGATCTCAAAGGCATTTTATTAAGGACCCCAAAGAAATATCAGCAGTTGTGGACTTCCCCAGTGTTTCAGTAATGAGGGCTCTGCGCTTCCAACTCAGGGGACGCAGGTTCAATCCCTGGTTGGGGAACTAAGATCCTACAAGTAGTGTGACTTGGCTAAAATACATATATGGCAGGGCTTCCCTGGTAGCTCAGTGGTAAAGAACCCACCTGCCAATGCAGGAGATGTAGGAGATGTGGGTTCCATTCCTAGGTTGGGAAGATGCCCTGGAGGAGGAAATGGAAACCCCCTCCAGTATTCTTGCCTAGGAAATCCCATGGATAGAGGAGCCTGGTGGGCTCCAGGCCATGGGGTCACAAAGAGTCGGACACGACTGAGCGACTTAACAACAGCAAGGCTGGGGTGGAAAGGGTGTCTCATCTTTGAATATTATCCATGCAGGACTCCAGAATATTGCTTTCGGGAGTCTTGCCTGGAAAGCCCCTTGGAGTCAGACTTTGTGTGTCTTTAAAGCTAATGCTTCACACAACGATGCTTTCTTCTTTCCCCACCTCACCTGTCTGCACTCACCACAGGGAGCTCTGAGAGACTGATCCAGACCTTGTCTATATCCGGTCTCTTTAGCGTACATAGTATCTGCTTCTATGCGTGTGTGCATGCTAAGTCACTTCAGTAGACTCTGACTCTGCCACTTAGTGGACTGTAGTCTGCCAGGCTCCATGGGATTCTCTAGGCAAGAATACTGGAGTGGGTTGCCATGTCCTCTTCCAGGGGATCTTTCCGACCCAGGATTGAACCTGCGTCTCCTGCATTGCTGGTGGAGTCTTCACTGCAGAGCTACCAGGGAAGTCCCAGTATCTGCTCTTAAGTCTCCATAAATCTATTGCAAGTTCACATCATGCACCAAACCCCTGGATTGTTCCTCCTTCCAGCCCAAGGAATGAGGTCCCCCTTTCTCAGGCTCCTAGAATGTCTTTGCCATACCTTCCCCTCACTGAGGGAAAAGTTTTGTCTCATGAGGTGGAAGGCTGTTCCAACTCACTGTAAATCCTTTCTGCCTCTGCTTTTGCATCTGAATGTCAAAAGCCTTTCACTTCCTCCTGCTGCAGCAAATTTTTCCCAAAGCAGTGGTTATGTGATGGTCATGGTGAGAGTAACAGAAAATACAGAGGAAATGAAATGCAAAAATATTACTGAAGAACAGTCACAGTAATAGCAGCTAATTACTTCTCAGCTCTTATAATGCTCCAGGAACTACAATAAGGAACCCGTAGGACATTCTTTATCACAACAACTCATGAGGATAAAAATAATAAATTATTTTCCTTGTGTTACAAAGGAACACAGGCAAGATTGCCTATAGCCAAGGAACCGGCAGGTGCTGGAGTCTGTTGGGCCCCAGAATCTACGTTCAGCCACCATGTCTACTGCCTCCCTACATCTGCGGCTGGTCCTAGACCCAAAGTAGCTAACAATAATACAGCAGGGTAAAGTCAAATCACAAACCAGCACAGAGTGGCCACCCAATCAGTATTTGCTGAAAGAAGACAAGCAACTGCAGAAACATGGTTAATAAACCCCACACAGGGGCAACTCATCAGGGAAATGATTCAAGGGCTGCTCACCATATTCTCCAGTCAAATAAAAATGTGATAAGTTGGACATTTTTGCATGTTCTAGAAGAAACAATGACTGTTTGGAGCACAGAGCTGTAAACTCTTCTGTGTCCAGACACGCCATGGAGCAGAGCCAAAAACCAATGTGAATCTGAAACAAGCTCCCTAGAATGAATATGTTTACATTTATTCTGTAAACTTGCACTTCCTTTCCAAGCAATGGCATCCATCAACCCCTCTTCCAAGTCACTCTTGCTGGGCTAGGAAAGAGGTCCTGGTGCTCGGGCTGTTTTTTGCTGGCCTGTAGGTTAGGACTCTTAGAGGTTTTCTTATCTATTTGGGTCCTAAGATTTTTCTTTCTCTTCTACTAGCCCTGGGCCCGTGTTTACTTCATCAGCATGGAGATGAAGATTTTTGGAGAACCAAAAATCTCCAGCAGGGAAAAATCAGTTTCAAGTGTTTTTAAAGCTCAGTTCTTGATAGCGTTGGTGCTGGTTCATCATGATAAAAATTAAGGTAATAATAAAGATTTTCAAGAGACCTCAATGAGTGTTTTAAGGGCATAAAAATTGGTTTTAAAGAGCAATGAGCCATGGAAACTTAAGCTAGAAGAAATTCTTGGTCTTAAAAAGAAATCAATTTCCCTGCTTTAATATAGCAAGAATATTCAAGGTACCATAACTTTCTAATATCTTACTGATGTGTGCCCAGCACCGTATTACGTTTGGGAAAGGAGGTGCTTTTAGTAAGCGTATGGACTTCTTGAAGGGGCAAGATAATCACATTTGTATAAAGCAAGACACTTCATTAGTCAGATAAGACAGATATGATGGAAGGACAAACGCATCTTCTAGACAGAGTGCTATGTGATTCCAAGCACTCTCATTGTGTTCTCCTGTTGTGGGCTGAACTGTGTCTCACATACCCTCACAATTCATATGTTGTTGGTGACGGATTCTCTAGAGCCTCACGGTCCCCAAGTGCCCACTCCACTCAGTGGCAGGGGGTGAGTTAGTTTCCCGTCCGATCTCCAGTCTCCTCTTCTGTAAAATGAGGACTAAAACCTTACAGCTGACTCACAGGATTGCTGGGAGCCTTAAAGTAGATGATGCCTGTAATGCTTACTTAGCACGGTGCCTGAGACATGTTTAGCATCTCAGTAAATGTTAGGCTAGCTTTTAGGACTCTATGTGCTGAAGGTAATAAAAGCCAAATTGAAATAGTTTAGGAGGAAAAGAGGAGATTATTACAAGGGCAAGTATGCCTCACAGCGCAAGGAAAGAGTTTAGCCCAGTGGCTTCAACTGGGAGTAATTTGGCCCTCTAAGGGAAGTTTCGGAGAAGGCAATGGCAAGCCACTCCAGTACTCTTGCCTAGAAAATCCCATGGATGGAGGAGCCTGGTTGGCTGCAGTCCATGGGGTCGCTAAGGGTCGGACACGACTGAGCGACTTCACTTTCACTTTTCACTTTCACACATTGGAGAAGGAAATGGCAACCCACTCCAGTGTTCTTGCCTGGAGAATCCCAGGGACGGGGGAGCCTGGTGGGCTTCCGTCTATGGGATCACACAGAGTCGGACACGACTGAAGTGACTTAGCAGCAGCAGCAGCAAGGGAAGTTTGGTGATGTCTGGAGACATTTTTGGTTGTCACAACTGGGGAGATGCTATTGGCATCCAGTGGGTAGAAGCCAGAGATACTGCTGGACATCTTACAATGCACAGCTCCCCCACATCAAAGAATTATCTGGCCCCAACTGTCAACAGTGTTGCTACTGAGAAACTTTAGGCCAAGAGCAGGGAAGTCACCTGGGCCCTTAAGACTAGATGTTGGTTGTTACATTTGGCCTAGGGGTGTCACGAAAATATTATTGAGACACCAAGGGTGCCATGACCAAGAAGTTTGGGAATCTCTGCGATGACTCTTTATGACCCACAAAAAATTACATACACACACGCACAAGTTACCCAGTGCCCTGTCTGATGCATAATGACTTCTCAACAAATAAACTGAGGAATAGAGGAAAAGAATGCGTAAATGAATGGGAAAGCAGGGCTCCTCTGGTTTATCTTCTTAGGCTTGGAATTACATCCAATTTACTCATCTCTGAGTGGAGACCCCTTAATCAGCTGGATCCTAGCCTTTTATTGGTCAGTCTTGGGGCTGGGGGATGGACCCAGGTGGGGTTCTGAGATGCTGATGGTACCATGAGACAGGAGCATGAGATGACTCCACCAAGGAAGTGAACATTGCAGAGACTGAAGGTGTGAGATTCAGAGAGAAAGTCTGGCATCTGAGTTGGAAAGTGTCCTGGAAGAAGGGCTGTCATGACTGGAAGCACTTAAGAAAGACTCAGAATGAAAATTCAAGGGCAACTGAGATGGAACAAGAGCGAGGCTGAACCATGGGGAAGATAGGTGCGAGATGGGACAGAAAGAGCTGGCTCAGACTGGGGGAAACGTGAAAGTGAGACATGGAAGAACCAGGGGGTCAAGCCGTGGAATCTGAACTTATTTAGATTTATGGGAGAAAAAGAGTAGGTCAGATACTTAAGGAAGGGGTGAGATGCTCTGAGACTCAGAGAAGAAATGTAATTCAGCGTCAATGCCCTTAATGACACATTGAGGGTACCAAAGGGCACCTGGCTGACACATTGCTTTGAGAGTCCCCAGATGGTCTCTGAGCAGAGTGTGCAAGGTATTCAGAAGCTGATGGGGGAGCCTGCAAAAAAGATTCCAGTGTAGATCCATCTGGGTGAATAATCTGCTGTGTTAGAATGGTTGCAAATGAAGAAACATGATTTATGCTTTCTCTTGGGGCTAAAATGTTCTGCACTGAACACACTCCTACAAAAGTAGCTAGAGAACTTTGTCCAGATAAGCTTCTCCTTTAGGCTACCGGTGGAGACGAGGGGGTGGCTCAAATATCAAAATCTGCTCATACACGGATTCTGTCCTCTGAACAAAGGCTCCGAATGGCACACCAGGCAGGCAGTGGGCTCTGCTGCAAGGCTCATACCAAGTTCTGTCTTTAAGAGGGCTCATTCATTTTGCATGGCAGTTCAAATTTTAATGTGGGTCTCATTTCAGTGTTTATCCCTACATCATCATATCATTTAAAATAAAGTATTTGCATCTGCTTGAACTCGGAACATTTTACAACCTCAAGTCAGAACTTTGGAGGAGGAAATGGCAACTACTCCAGTATTCTTGCCAGGAAAATCTCATGGACTCAGGAGCCTGGAGGGCTACAGTCCCTGGGGTTGAAAAGAGTCAGACACGACTGAGTATGACTGAGCATGTTTGCACATCAGAACTTTATTTTTAGTTGAGCTGTTATTCTCTTGGCATCTGAGGTACATTGATTCTAAAATTTCAGTTATCTTTTTACTCATTCTTTGAGGTTGTGTTGTATTATGGTCTTTTGAGTGTTCTTCCTGAAGCACTGGTTAATGCCCTTGAGAGAAGCCTGAGAGGTCCTTGAGTTGTCTGAAAATTCACTCAACTAGAAAACCCGGAATACAATCCCAAGTCATATCACACATTTGCTGGGACTCTGGCCCAGGAAGGTTACCTCTCTGAACACTTGCTTTCTCGTCTATCAGCTGACAAGAGGCAGTATGTCACCATGGGCAGAATGTGAGTTTCAGGCTCAAGTCTGGGCTCCAAATTTTAAGTCCATCATTTACTAACACTTTGAACCTCAAAAGTTACTCACCTTGAATCCAAATTTTATTGTGTGTAAAATGCAAATAATGATTTCTTCCTCAAAGTGTTGTTGAGAAAAATAAAGGCAATTAAAAATAGAGTGACCAGGGACTTCCCTGGTGGTCTTGTGGCTAAGATACTGCACTCCCAATGCAGGGGGCCCAGGTTCAATCCCTGGTTCGGGAGCTAGATCCCACATACTGCAACCAAGATCCTGCATGTGTCAACTAAGACCCAGTGCAGCCAAAGAAATTAAATTTTTTAAAAAAATTATAAAAAAAACCAGAGTAGCCAAATATTTTGCTTTGAGTCTCACCGTCTGGTATTTGAGACTTCCACCGGGGAGGAGAGGGACAGGGGAATTTTTTTAATGGGGGCATTTATAGTTATATATACGGTAATGGTGAGCGTTAGAGTTATTAGTATCCTGTCATGTCATGATTTAGGTGCAATTATTCCTGCTTAGTCTCTCGGCTTATACCTTACTATGCTGATTTGCAAATTAGATGTTAAGAATGGGACTTGATTCCTCATAAATTCTGGTGCGTGAGGCAGAATGGGTCTAAGTAGAAAGGCACAGTTCAGAATTGTGACCAGGCAGGTAGCAATTATAAAATACTGCTGAACACTTTTATTTTATAAACTCAGAGTGCAGGTAAAAAAGCAGAGACATTACTTTACAACAAAGGTCTGTCTAGTCAAAGCTATAGTTTTTTCAGGAGTCATGTCTGGGTGTGAGAGTTGGACTATAAAGAAAGCTAAGCACCGAAGAATTGATGCTTTTAAACTGTGGTGATGGAGAAGATTCTTGAGAGTTCTGTGGACAGCAAGGAGATCCAACCAATACATCCTAAAGGAAATCAGTCCTGAATATTTATTGGAAGGACTGATGCTGAAGCTGAAACTGCAATACTTTGGCCACCTGATGTGAACAACTGAGTTTTCTGAAAAGACCCTGATGCTGGAAAAGATTGAAGGCGGGAGGAGAAGGGGACAACAGAGAATGAGATGGTTGGATGGCATCACTGACTCAATGGATGAGTTTGAATAAACTCTGGGAGTTGGTGATGGACAGAGAGGCCTGGCATGCTGCAGTCCCCGGGGTCACAAGAGTCAGTCATGACTGAGGGACTGGACTGAACTGAACTGAGAGTGCAAGTTGGTCCTGGGTCTACTCTTGCTTTTCTCATTTATTCAGCACTTTGATTTGCTTGATTCTTTGTTCTTAAACTTCACTTCTTACTATAATACATATAAAAATAATAAATATTTACTGAAAAAAGTTAAGAAAATATAGGGGGTTTTAAAAAACACTTGTGATATGATATTCAGAAATAACTACTACTAATATTTTGAAGTATAAATTCCATTATGTATGTGTATAGATATAGATGATTGTAAACATCATTTTACTATAAAGACAATTTTGCAATATATTTTTTAAGTAACATATTTTTACAATAGTAATGGATTGTAGCCCACCAGTCTCCTCTGTCCATGGGATTCTCCAGGCAAGGATGCTGGAGTGGGTTGCCATGCCCTCCTCCAGGGGATCTTCCCAACCCTGGGATTGAACTCAGGTCTCCCGCATTGCAGATGGATTCTTTACTGTCTGAGCCACTAGGGAAGCCAAGAACACTGGATGGGCAGCCTATTCCTTCTCTAGGGGATCTTCCTGACCCAGGAATCAAACTGGGGTCTCCAGCATTGCAGGCGGATTCTTTACCAGCTGGGCTAACAGGGAAGCCCAATATATATAAATAACATAAAATTTGTCATTTTAACATTTTAAAGCACACAGTTCAGTGTCATGAAGTACGTTCACAATATTCTGCAACCATTACCACTACCTAATTTCAGAAATATTTTAAAACCCCAAAAGGAAACCCCATACCCATTAACAATCACTTCCCATTCTTCACTATTTCCAGTCCATGGCCACCATTCATTTATTTTCTGTCTCTGAGGATTTACCTACTAGGGATGATTTGTATTAAAGGAACCACAAATGTGTGATACTGTATTTGGCATCTTTGACTCAACACAGTGTTTTCAAGGTTCAGTCACACTGCAGCATATATCAGTACTTCATTCTTTTTATGCCTGAATAATATTCCATTTATTTATTAATATATATCACATACAGTCCTGCCTAAGGGACTATATTTCTCATAACTAATTTTTACAATAGTCCTGAAAAATCTATATAATGTTATTTAATTATATAATGTTATAATATATAAAATATTATATAATGTTATTTGAATATAATGTTATTTTTTCATTTAAAGATGAAAAAACTGAGGAAGAAAGGACTATATAAGGAGCTGGGGTCAGAACCTAGGTTTGCCCACTTTCCATGTAAGTTCCATTTACAAGACTGTTTCCTTAAGGCAAGGTTCTCGAAGCGAGATTTGTAAATCACAGGACATGCATAGCTTTAAATTATGTACTGCAGAACTCTTTAAAGGCAAGGCACCTTTGGTAACTTCATTCAGCTTGAATCAAGAATCTTAAAGATTTAATTTTGCTCCAAAGAGTCTTTCGAAAATTGATGCTACAATTTTTTGGCCTGAAGGCCATATTCAAATTGCAGAAAAATGAGTTTCTTGTTTATGCCGATCATAAACTACCAAGGCACAAACGTGAATTTAAGGAGTCTCAAAATCTAGAAGGAGTAGTTAGGATTCATGATGTTATATTCTGAGTCTTTTGCATTTGGCTAATGATGATCAATCTTTTGATGAGTAATTCAAATCTGGAGGTTGTCAACATGAAAAAAAGGGGCCTCCTCCAAATTCCCTTCAGGAAAAGAGTTGGTATTGGAGACATGATGTTCAACTCCTTTGAGAAAACATCATTTTTTGATAAGTGGAAATATGTTTTCCACAGGGAACCTACCGCTCTATGTAAAAACTAGCTTGATAATTACTCTAACTTCTGTACCAAATACCAGATTGAAAATAATTTTTGTGCTGTGAGTAATCTTGCTTTAATGGCTATAACAGAGCCATTCTTCAGTCAGTAAAAACTAAACTTTGTGGTCTGGGGAAGGTTTTTTAAAATGCTTTTACTTATTTGGTAAGAAAAAGAATGTAATGCAGAATGTCATCATTAAACCTTCCACAATATAAATGATAATCTACCTGATAATAAAAATAAATAACATTTACCTGGTAAGTCATTCCCATCTAGCATTTTTGTTAGAATAATCTGACACCCCTATTGCAATATCAAGTGCAAAGCCTGGCTTCTTAGAAATTATTGATTTTATTACTTGCATTGACTTCAAAAAGTAGTGATCAGATTGCAATGTATTTACTGCAAGATGCCTACGTACTTTTACATAAAGTGTAATATTCAGATCACTTATCCTGCAAGGGCAGAGCATTTAGAATTTTTGTTTCAGAAAGTTATGAGGTCTTGGTATCCTTAAGAGTACCTATTACAAAGATTAAAATGTGACAGGTACAGTCATAAAATCTGTAAAAAATGAGAGAGTTCCTTGGTGGTCCAGTAAGAATCCACCTTGTAATGCAGGGAACACAGGTTTGATCCCTGGTTGGGGAACTAAGATTCCACATGTTATGAAGCAACTGAGCCTGTGTGCCACAACTGGAGAGCCTGCAACCAAAGCTCCTGCATGCTGCAACTAAGACTGGATGCAGGCAAAGAAATATAAATGAATAAATATTTTAAAATTATGTTAAAAAAGTATTTACTTATGCAATACATATCTATCAAGTACCCACTCTGTTAAATCACTATGGACATGTCAACAAACAAAACGAATAATTTTACCCTTATGGAGGCAGACCTCGACAGCACATTAAAAGCTATGGTTTTTCCAGTAGTCATGTATGGATGTGAGAATTGGACCATAAAAAAGGCTGAATGCCAAAGAATTGATGCTTTTGAACTGTGGTGTTGGAGAAGACTCTTGAGAGCCCCTTGGACTGCAAGGAGATCAAACCAGTCAATCCAAGGAAGTCACCCCTGAATATTCATTGGAAGGAATGATGCTGAAGCTGAAACTCCAGTACTTTGGCCACCTGACTTACTGGAAAAGACCCTGATGCTGGGAAAGATTGAAGGCAGGAGTAGAAGGGGACAACAGAGGATGAGATGGTTGGAACGGATCCTCAACTTGATGGACATGAGTTTGAGCAGACTCCGGGAGATAGTGGAAGACAGGGAAGCCTGATGTGCTGCAGTCCGTGGGTCACAAAGAGTCAGATACACCTGAGTGACTGAACAACGACAATGGAGGTAGACCAGGTAGGGAGACGGTTGGAAGATACAAACTAGACAAACAAACTACTCTGTGTTCAATAGTGGCGAAGGAAAAGCAAGATGAGGAATAGAATGTGAGGGGGAGGGTAACTTCTGAGCAAAGACTTGAAGTTAGAGAACAAGTTATGCTGAGTGACTTCACTTTCTTTTCTATGCAGGGGTAGCAGCAGGATTAAGGACTCTGGAGAAAGATCTCAGCTGGAGTGTTTGGGAGCAGCATAAGGGCCAGAAGGAGTGGAGCAGAATGAGCTGGGTGGGTGGGAGGGTTAACAATGAGGTTACAGAGGTCTAGACCATGGGGACTTTGCAAGGACTTTGGCTTCTCCTCTGAGTGGAAAGCTACTGCAGGCCTTGAGAAGATGTGATGCGCTTGTGAAAAGGTTAACTCTAGTTGCTATGTGGGAAAAATAGCACAGAGGCAACAGTAGAAACAGGAAGAACTTTTGGAAGTAATGCGGTAATTCATGGTAGTGGCTTGGATCCAGGGGGGAGAAGTAGGTAGATTCTGGATAGGTTCTGAAGGTAGCGTTGATGGAATTTGCTAACGGGTTGAATATTGAGAATGAAAAGGATGATTTTGAGGTTTTTAGTCTTAAAGAAAAGAAATTGTCATTTATTGAAAGAAGAATGTTCAAGAAGAACAGGTTCTTTTGGTTGCTTTTGTTCTTGGTTTTGTCATAGTGTGAAGTATGAGTTTGGTTGGGAGCATGTGAAGTTCAAGATAGTGACTATAGTCTAGTTAAACGTGTCAGCTATGTCCAGGAGCTATGTTCAAACACAAGCAAGAGATACACAGAAAGAGGCCAGCTGGTCACTGACTGATGGGAGATTCCTGAGGGCTCCTAATTTTTGGTGAAATAAGGGTCAAGGATGCCAGCCCCAGGTGGGATGGTGGGAGTTAATAATCCGGGAGCATGAGTAAGTTGACAGACAAGGGAAGGTCTGGGGGCCTGCTGGGGTCTCACATTAGTGTTTCCGAACTTAAAATGAAGCCGTCACATAAATATGTGTTTTTCTCCAGCCACATCCAGCTCTCTGCTGCAGGCTTTCAAAATGCAGAAATTTGCATTTAACCAAATTGGGAGTGTTGGGATAAGTACAACAGCTGAGGGAGATAGAACTGCCCCGAATGAGAAGAGCCGCAGCAAAATCCGTGCCCTCGGGGTGGATCCAGGATTCGGAAGGGGGAGAAGGTGAGGGCGTATTCGGGTGGAAAAAGGAAATTTTGCTGATGACTCATGTTGAGAGGGTCTCCTGGAAAGGTTTTGAGGATGCAGTGGGAGGTGGAGCCGTGATAGACGATATACAGTGCTGCATGTGGGTGGAGCCTAGAACATGCAGGATAAAGGGCGCATGGTCTGGGGAGGTCCTAGCTTCTGGATGGTGGCTCCTAAGAGGAGATTCAGCCCAATCTGGAGGAGATTCGGGCCTCCTGGCAGGTGATGGTTAAGAGTGCGTGAGGATTGGGAGGTGGTGGGGTTATCATGGAAGGTGCTCAGTCATTCAGTCATGTCCAACTCTGAGATCCCATAGACTCTACTAGCTCATCAGGCTCCTCTGTTCATGGAATTTTCCAGGCAAGAATACTGAAGCTGGTTGCCGTTCTTCTCCAGGGGATCTTCCCGACCCAGGAATCAAACTCGCCTCTCTCCCCTCTCCTGCACTGGCCCGTGGATTCTTTACCACTGTGCCACCTTTGAAGCCCCCACATGTTAAACTTCTTTGTGCTTTCATCCTCTTTATGCCAACTCATGGCAGTAGCAGGTGAGGTGTGCTGTATGTAAACATACTTTGAGAAGGACGAAGCATGGCATAAAGGGAAAATTTTTCATTATAAGTTCATCTGATAAAAAAGCAATGCGTGAGGGAAGTCTCTCTTGCCCTAGTTTGTCTTCCCAACACCAACAACCCAGGACTCTACAATGGCTGTCAGACCTCCAGAAACACCCTCTGCAGGCTGAAGCCTGACACAAAGCCAAGTCAAAACATTGTCTTTCAAAATCCTTATCTCTGCCCAACATCAAGAGGGTCCAAGAACAGACTGAGCTCCCATCTTATGATCAGGCAGTTGAACTTAAACTCCATAGCTTTTGTGCTTTGGGCCCATTTTCATTATGCTCCTAAACAATAGCTTTATTATAAACACAGGTTCCCAATAAAAATGTGGACAGTGGAGGGGGAGAAATCTAGTGCCTTGTGATTTAGGGGAATGTTTGGATTAAAAATAAAAACTTGCATGGTGGGGCCAGCCTTTCAGAGAGTGAGTGTTACAGCAAGTACATGCAGGCAGGGAGGAAGTGAGTTGCCAGAGGACTCTCAGCTATTATGATGTCCAAGGTCACAATAGCCAAGCAGAGAAAGGCTGGGGATATACAGAGATTGGGGCACCCAGTAGGCAAGAATTGAAAGAGCATCTTACTGTTGCCTAATATTCACAAAGAAGTCTTCCCCAACAATGTGTGTGAACTTGTTCTGACTCCTGCAGTTTCTCTGTTAGCTGAATGAGGATTCTGGGGACTTTTATTTGGCCTTTCTCACCATCTTGGGTGGTGGATATTGAACAAAGTATGATGGTGGGAAACAGCTGGTTCCCTGGGCTTTGAAGACGTTTTCCATAAATGGAGTACTGAACATCTCTCGTTGTGAATATCAGTAGGATCCTTGGCCACCAGAAATTGATTCAATTTTGCTGATTATTCAAGGGCACAGGAAGGAAACTCGAGGGCATTCAATATCAGCTCTTTTCCATTTGTTCTGAAAGTGGTTCATCTCTCTCCCCAGCCCTTAATGCATAGCAATCATCAGAGCTACCTTTTTCTCCTGTGAGCTGGCAGGGGTGCTCAGAGATGGCAAACTAATTTTGCTATCAAACAAGGAAAGATACACTCTGAAAAGTCCCTTCTGTGTCTGATATTCTGTGATCATAAAGAAAAGCTCCTGATACCCCTAAAACAGGGTGTGTGCTCAGTGCTGTCTGACTCTATGCAACCCCATGGATTGTAGCCCATCAGGCTCCTCTGTCCATGGAATTTTCCAACAAGAATACTGGAATGGGTTGCCATTTCCTTCTCCAAGTCACAGCGTGCATCCTTACATTAAGTAGAGTTTGACTTTGAATAGGGATGCACTCTGTTCATTTTTCCACCACCCTTGGATGCGTGTGCATTAACAGACGACTACCACATTGCTTGAACAGAGCACAATATTTAATTATTTTATTAAAAATTAATTCAAGGTAATAGATTCAGAGTTTTGGCAAGAGAACACGCTGTTCATAACAAACACCCTCTTCCAACAACACAAGAGAAGAATCTACATATGGACATCACCAGATGGTCAATACTGAAATCAGATTGATTATATTCTTTGCAGCCAAGATGGAGAAGCTCTACACAGTCAGCAAAAACAAGACTGGGAGTTGACCATGGCTCAGATCATGAACTCCTTATTCCCAAATTCAGACTGAAATTGAAGAAAGTAGGGGAAACCACTAGACCATTCAGGTATGACCTAAATCAAATCCCTAATTATACAGTGGAAGTGACAAATAGATTCAAGGTATTAGATAAGATAGAGTGCCTGAAGAATTATGGACAGATGTTCGTGATATTGCACAGGAGGCAGTGATCAAGATCATCCCCAGAAAAAGCAATGCAAAAAGGCAAAATGGTTGTCTGAGGAGGCCTTCCAAATAGCTGACAAAAAAAGAGAAGCTAAAGGCAAAGGAGAAAAGGAAAGATATACCCATTTGAATGTAGCATTCCAAAGAATAGATAGGAGAGATAAGAAAGGCTTCTTCAGTGATGAGTGCAAGGAAATAGAGGCAAATGATAAAATGGGAAAGACTAGAGATCTCTTCAAGAAAATTAGCGATACCAAGGGATCATTTCACACAAAGATGGACACAATAAAGGACAGAAATGGTATGGACCTAACATAAGCAGAAGATATTAAGAAGAGATGGCAAAAATACACAGAAGAACTAGACAAAAAAGATCTTCATGACCCAGATAACCACGATGGTGTGCTCACTCACCTAGAGCAGACATCCTGGAATGGGAACTCAAGTGGGCCTTAGGAAGCATCACTACGAATAAGTGGAGGCGGTGGAATTCAAGTTGAGCTATTTCAAATCCTAAAAGATGATGCTGTGAAAGTGCTGCACTCAATATGCCAGCAAATTTGGAAAGCTCAGCAGTGGCCACAGGACTGGAAAAGGTCAGTTTTCGTTCCAATCCCAAAGAAAGGCAATGCCAAAGAATGCTCAAACTACCACACAATTGCACTCATCTCACACACTAGTGGGGTCGCTAAGGGTTGGACACGACTGAGCGACTTCACTTTCACTTTTCACTTTCACACATTGGAGAAGGAAATGGCAACCCACTCCAGTGTTCTTGCCTGGAGAATCCCAAGGACGGGGGAGCCTGGTGGGCTTCCGTCTATGGGGTCACACAGAGTCGGACACGACTGAAGTGACTTAGCAGCAGCAGCAACAGCAGCAGCACACACTAGTAAAGAAATTCTCAAAATTCTCCAAGCCAGGCTTCAATAGCACGAGAACCATGAACTTCCAGATGTTCAAGCTGGATTTAGACAAGGCAGAGGAACCAGAGATCAAATTGCCAACATTGACTGGATCATAGAAAAATAAGAGAGTGCCAGAAAAGCATCTACTCTTCTTTATTGATTGCACTAAAGCCTTTGACTGTGTGGATCACAGCAAACTGTGGAAAATTCTGAAAGAGATGGGAATACCAGACCACCTTACCTGCTTTCTGAGAAATCTGTATGCAGGTCAAGAAGCAACAGTTAGAACTGGATATGGAACAAAAGCCTGGTTCCAAATTGGGAAAATAATATATCAATGCTGTATATTGTCATCCTGCTTATTTAACTTACATGCAGAGTACATCATGTGAAATGCTAGGCTGGATGAAGCACAAGCTGGAATCAAGATTGCCAGGAGAAATACCACTAACCTCAGATATGCAGATGACACCACCCTCATGGGGGAAAGTGAAGATGAAAGTGAAAGAGGAGAGTGAAAACACTGGCTTAAAGCTCAACATTCAGAAAATTAAGATCATGGCATCTGGTCCCATCACTTCATGGGAAATAAATGGGGAAAAAATGGAAACAGTGACAGACTATTTTTTGGGCTCCAAAATCACTGCAGATGGTGACTGCAGCCATAAAATAAAAAGACACTTGCTCCTTGGAAGAAAAACTATGACCAACTTGAACAGCATATTAAAAAGCAGAGTCATTACTTTGCCAACAAACGTCCATCTAGTCAAAGCTATGGTTTTTTCAGTAGTCATGTATGGATGTGAGAGTTGGAATATAAAGAAAGCTGAGCACTGAAGAACTGATGCTTTTGAACTGTGGAGTTGGAGAAGACTCTTGAGAGTCCCTTGGACTGCAAGGAGACCCAACCAGTCCATCCTCAAGGAAATCACTCCTGAATATTCCTTGGAAGGACTGATGCTGAAGCTGAAACTCCAATATTTTGGCCACCTGATGTGAAGAACTGACTCATTTGAAAAGAACCTGATGCTGGGAAAGATTGAAGGTGGGAGGAGAAGGGGATGACAGAGGATGAGATAGTTGGATAGCATCACCAACTCAATGGGCATGAGTTTGAGTAAGCTCTGGGAGTTGGTGATGGACAGGGAGGCCTGGTGTGCTGCAGCCCATGGGGTCGCAAAGAGTCAGACACAACTGAGTGACTGAACTGACTGAATAGATTCATAGTGACACTGAAAAATTGGCTTGTTGTCCAGTCTCCGCTTTCATTTTCCATCACCAATAGCTAGACTTCAAAAGTACCAAGCTTCTTGTGTTGTAGTTGTTTCAATTCTTGATTCTCCTCAAGGGAATTATTGATCTCTTCCAAAGATCATATGACCAACCCTATAAGGAAACAGAGAAGGTGAAAGAAAGGTCAGGAAATGTGGTACCCTCCAGGGAAATATTAAGCCTCCAGTCCCTCAAAGGTCATCTTTCACTTATTAGCTTGCTTTGAGAGTGACTGCTCTCTTGACCTAAGCAAACATAAGGATATTTGAATTTAAGGTGAGTCTAGTGGTGAAGAAGGTGGAGAGAGGAGGAAGGTGCATTACCTGTAAAGCACGTGGTTGGGAAAAGGTGAGGGAATCCACCTTCAGAGTGTCTGTGGGACCGAATAGAGTCCTGGGCACCTGTTCAAAGGAAGGCAAAGAAGAAGACAGACCAAGGCAAACTTCACCTACTGTTCTGTGTTTTCCTAAGTCATCACAGTGGCTTCCTCATTATCCTAGTGGAATAAACTTCTTAAAAAAGTACAGGATGCATTTTAAGGAATGTTTGTTCTCCAGGTCTGTTGAAATAATTAAATTTCCACAGTCAACCACCAAAGGAGATAGCATTTCTTTCAATCCATCCCATTGGCTTTCCACAGGGGTGGTGTTTTGGGGGTCATCAAAGATTTGCACACATAGAGGCTTTGCATTTGAGATGATGTCTGAGGCTTCTCCCACCTGCAATCCCTTCCTAGCTTCAGCCTGGTCTTCACACCACAGTCTCCAAAGCCATCAGAATACAGTCTTTTGGGCATGGGGTCTGAATTCTTATTTTAAAATATTCCCAAAGAAGCCAGCTTTGGAAAGCACTGAAAATTCCCAAGAATGACAGAAAAGGTGAAGGGGGAAGTGAGGCGACCAGGGGGCAGAGGTCAAGTGGGAGGAGGGGCCTGGCTGTCTCTGTGTCCTTCTGCAGCAGGATGCAGGCACTTCTCAGCCTCTGCTGTTTCTCAGGTTTCCTCTAACTACTGAAAAGAGTGAGGGAAAGCTGGATGGATATCTGTATTTTGGGCTCCAACCCAATGGCATCTTGGTTATTTGCAACCAGTGTGAATTACCTAAATCCACTGATCTTTAGCTTCCTTACCAGTAGCACTCACTAAATGTGGGTAGCACTCACTACCATTGTGGGCCCAGGGCAGCCCAGAATAGGCTGTGATGTACAGCCTCTGGACAGGTTCTGACATGGCAGCTCTGGCATTCCCAGGCACCAAAGAAGTGCCAGGGCAGCACGGAGATGATGTTCAGTGCACAATGGCCCTAATGAAGCCCTGAGCCAAACTGGGAAGTAGACCAAGTTTCCTCCTATTCCTCTCCCCCCAGCTCTGCAGACTCTCAAGCACCAAGTCCCATCCGAGCCATCTTCTCCCCCAAAAAAACCACCATCGTTTTCTCTTCACTGCTGCAACCTCCACTCCTTTGACATTAATTTCTGTTAATCATTGGTTTGATGAAAGCAGTTATCACTAAAGTATGGATGACTAACGCATTGGAACTTTTCATGGGGTGTTTGTTAACTCAAATCCACCTTCAAATGGTAAAATGGATTCAGGAGGTGGGTCTTCAGAGTCATCTTGTCTCCTTGACTATTCCAAGAAACCCCTCCCCCCAAAACTGATCGGTCAAACTCATAATCGCCATCCTACCCCCTTCATTAGTCAGTTTTGACTGCAGCTCTACAGCATATGAGACTAAGGTAATACACACACATCCCTGGGAGAAGCCTGAAGACAGTATAACCCCATCCGAAGCCATGAGAACATTGGTGAGCATTGTTTTTCTTCCAAATGACAGAGCGTGTTCCTTTGTGGTATTCACCTGGAACTGTCCTCTCTTCCTAAATTCACTCTGCCTATATAGATGCCTTCTCTTCCACAAATCTTGGATGAGAAAAATCTTGAATAAGTGAAAATGTTATGCCTTCAAGTTCAAGAAGTAGTGAGGTCATCAGACATGAATCCAAGATGGCAGCCCAGTCCCAATCAGGGTGTCCGCATTCCCGCGGCACAAAGAAAGGAAGAGCATGTGCTCCGTTTAAGGACACTTCATGTGCATTTAACACACAATATCCATTGTAGTGTTGCTGACCAGAGTCTAATCACATGACCAGAACTTTCTGCAAGAAAGACTGTGAAGTAAGACTTTTATCTAGGTGTGTTTTTACTTCTAGGTTACTGTGGGTTCTCCTTAGCCCTCCTGGCTTCCTTGTACCTTGGCCCTGGCAGCATCCACGTGCATGTCACTGTCTGGGGATGCTACCTCCTGAGGCAAAATGCTCTTTTCTCCAATGTTTGCAAGATCATGTTCCATGTGATCCTGGGTGCTGATCTGGCATTGAGTCATTGAGAACATTCGTTTTTTGTCAATTCCCCCAAAGCATCACATAGTACATTCTACATTCTGACACTACATTGGAAAGTGGGAAAATCCTCTCAGGCAGTTCATTTCATTAATCAACAACAATGTTGATGAGGCCTCCGATATACCAGTACTGAGCAAAGTGTTGAGGATACAGTGACAAAAGGCCTGGTCTCTGCCTTTAAGGAACTGAGAAGCCTCTGGAGAGATGGGTGTGAGTGCAATGTCAGGGACACATGGAAGGTTATCAGGGCGCTCTGGGTGAGGGTGAATGGACTGTCAGGGCAGATGGGGTGGCCAGGTAAGTTAACTTGCAAGAGGTTAGCCTGAGATGAGCTTGAGAAAAGGACCAAGGATTAGTTAGGCAAAATGGAAATGTGTATTCCGTGAAGAGGGTTTGGCATTTCCAAAAGCAAGGAGAAAGAATAGTGTGGTGTATTCATGCAAGCACATGCTATTCAGCATTACCGGAAATGCATGAAGATGAAATTAGAGAGGCAGGAAGTAGGCTCTAACTTCTGGAGCATCTTGCATGCAAAAAGATACAAGTTTCACTTTAGAAAGAAGACAGTGGGGAAATGATCAAGGAGTTTCAGTTCCTGACTCAGCCACATTTGTGCTCATAGATGGAGCACTCCTGCAATTCCATGAAAGAAAGTTTTAAGGATACGTAAAGAGAAGAGGCGGAGAAGGCAATGGCAAGCCACTCCAGTACTCTCGCCTGGAAGATCCCATGGACGGAGGAGCCTGGTAGGCTGCAGTCCATGGGGTCGCTAAGGGTCGGACACGACTGAGCAACTTCACTTTCACTTTTCACTTTCACACATTGGAGAAGGAAATGGCAACCCACTCCAGTGTTCTTGCCTGGAGAATCCCAGGGATGGGGGAGCCTGGTGGGCTTCTGTCTATGGGGTCACACAGAGTCGGACACGACTGAAGTGACTTAGCAGCAGCAGCAGCAGCAAAGAGAAGAGAGGAGACCAGATAGGAGGTTATTGAAGTATCAAGGGAGAAATAATGATAGACTGAACTAAGGTAGGCTAAAAGAGATGGAAATAAAGAGATCCTTAAATAACAAAAAATAAAAACAGCAGGTCTGATGTTTGACTGAATGGAAGGATGAGGATACGAAAGTTATCATGCAGGAAACCTTGCTTTCTAGTACAGGTTGGGGCAGATAGTGCTGCCAACCAATGACAGTGAAGTGTATGAGAAGCAGACTTAGGGAGGATGGTGATGTGTCATGTGGCTGAGGGCGCTGCATCGGGGGGTATCCAGGTGGAGGAGTTAGATAGACTCTTGACTGTTGGAATCTGAATGTCCCAAAAAAGGTCTGACCTGGGAGATTTAGGCAGCTATCATGGACCATTGAAGACATATAAGTCACAGTTTAAATCATGAGAGTGAATCACTCACATGGGGCCAGTAGGAGAAAAGAGCAGTGATACAAAAGCGTTAGGGGATTTCAGAGGAGCAGTTAGAGGAAGCAGGAGAGCCAGGATGGAGAAATGTCGTGAAAGTCAAGGGCTGAGAGAGCTCAATGAAGAGAGTGGTCCATGGTGTCCTAATTGATTATAACAGAGAGGCCCTAGATTACAAGGATTGCAAACAGCTGTTGTTGTAAAATAGGGATGTCTTGACCCTATTTCACTATAGAGGTGGCCTCACTGAGAATTGTAACAAAATACCAGGAAATGAACCAGATTTCAGAGTCAACAGGACATAAAGAGACAATAAAGAAAGAGACATGAGGATTTGGACTACTGTACGGAGTAAAGATGTTGGACAGTTCCTAGCTGTTTAAGAACATAAAGGAAGATTTTATTGATTTTGAGTAGCAAAGAGATTTGCATGCTTCTCTTGGCTCTAAGAAGAGAACCAGTAAAGAAAGACCATTGATTTAAAATCTCTCAGTTAAGTAAGAGGTGACTTACTTAATCCGTATCTTCAGTGACTCAGGAAATGGAGAGGGGACCTTTGAAACAGAATGGAGTATGACTAAGAACCAGCAAAGGACTCAGTGAAACTCTTCTGGGACTAGAGTCTTGTGTTAATTCCTTAAGTATGGAGCTGGAACCCGACAATCCATTATAGACTTTCTGGATTTCTGCCTTAATCTTTAAATATAATCTGCTTGTGTATTCCCACTGCTGGGCTCTATCCACTTTTTGGGCATCCTTCTGTACATTGTGGGGCCTCCTCCATGTCTTCTCAACATTTTTTTTACAACTGACACTGCTACCTATTGTCATTTTCCTCTGATACTTTGCTCTGCCTACCAAGTGGAAATTTTCTCTGCATCTTGCACACAGACTTACTCCACCTTCAACATGACAGTCAGGGGTTATGTTCCCAGTCTTTATATCCTCTGCTTCAACCTAATCTATAATAGCAAGTTAGTTTCATAGACAAAAACAATCAAACCAAAAAAAACCCTTTGTAATGTAAGGGCAAAGAAATGTGTGGTAGATAGTTGCCAAGATGGCCCCCAACAATCCTTGCCTCTTGGTATTCACATCCTGTGTGGGTCTCTCCCATATTGTACTGGGATTGGAACGTGTGGGATGAATGGATTGGAAGTGATGGTTTGTCACTTTCAAGGCTAGGTCACTAATGACTTTGTGGCTTCTGCCTTTCTCTCTGTATCATATGCTCAAGGGAAGCCAGCTGCCATGTTGTTAAGACACTTACACAGTTCTGTGGCAAGGTCAGAGGGGAAGAGCTCAGGTCTCATGTCAATAGCCATGTGAGTGAGCCTTCCTGGAAGCAAACCTTCCAGCTCCATTCGGCTTGTAGATGACTGTAGCTCCAGCTGACATCCTGACTAAAACCTCATGAGAGACTCAGAATACGAACCATCCAGCTGAGTCAGCTGAGTCCTGAATTCTTGACCACCGAAACTAAGACAATCAATGATCATGTTTTTTACATCTTTATTTTTGGGCATAATTCACGACATAGCAATAGGTAACTAATATTTCTTCCTTGCTCATCTCCTAGAAGTAGTGCTGATCTGATTGGTCAGATTTCAAGACATGGATTGGATTATATTTACTGGAGGATGGGGTCACTGGCAACCCATCAATCAGTACTTGCTGAGTTTCTACCATGAGTCAAGTGCTGTTTTAGGTGCTGGAGATACCACAGCGAGTAAGACCATACTCCTAACATTCTAACGGGGGCATACAGGCAATGAACACACACTCTTTCTAAGTCTGAAACAGGCTTATATGTGCAGAGAGCCAGGAATGATGCTTGGCTAGGATGGGTGAGGAAGAATTCTCAGACGATGTGACATCTGAGTTTGGACCGGAAGCTGAGGAGAAAGTGACTTTCTTGGAGAAGAGCATTACTAACATCTGCGTGGTCCAGAGAGAGAAAAGAATTTGGTATAGTTCAAGGATGGAAAGAAAGCCAGAAATGAAGGAAGTATGCTTGAGAAAGAGAAAGAATCTAGCTCTTTCTAAATTATTGAAACTCTGTCAAAGACTCACCACCAGTGCCTGTTACGTGAATGTGGCAATGATTGAGAAAATGCCTGTATCCAAATGGAGACCATAAGCTTAGAACAAAGGAGCATAAAGGGGCAACAGAAAATGTGTATGACCTAATTCCCACCTCAAGTGTGTAATGAAGAAACCTCCTGGGTTTGTACAGGGGCATTAAGCCCATTCTGAGCTTTTACATGGGCATTAAATTCTTAACAGCTTGCTTTATATGTTTGCAAATATTAAAATTTTCAGAATGCTCTCATCATCATGGAGTATGATTATATTTATATTTTCAAAATAAAACTATGTCATTTGTGTGTATTATACACTTTAAAAAATAAACTATCAAACATTAAATGGGATGATACATGAAGGCCAGTATTCATTTCCCAAGAAACAGGAAGGGGATAAGGATCAGAGTAAGAATTTGGTTATATCTAAAGGAGATCAATCCTGGGTGTTCATTGGAAGGACTGATGCTAAAGCTGAAACTCCAATACTTTGGCCACCTCATGCGACGAGTTGACTCACTGGAAAAAGACTCTGATGCTAGGAGGGATTGGGGGTGGCAGGAGATGGAGATGACAGAGAATGAGATGGCTGGATGACATCACCGACTTGATGGACATGAGTTTGAGTGAACTCTGGGAGTTGGTGGTGGACAGGGAGGCCTGGCGTGCTGTGATTCATGGGGTCGCAAAGAGTCGGACACGACTGAGTGACTGAACTGAACTGAACTGAATACCTACCTCCAAGCCAGGGTTCAGCAATATGTGAACCATGAACTTCCCGATGTTCAAGCAGGTTTTAGAAAAGGCAGAGGCACCAGAGATCAAATTGCCAACATCCGCTGGATCATGGAGAAAGCAAGAGAGTTCCAGAAAAACATCTATTTCTGCTTCATGGACTATGCCAAAGCCTTTGACTGTGTGGATCACAATAAACTGTGGAAAATTCTGAAAGAGATGGGAATACCAGAACAACTGACCTGCCTCTTGAGAAACCTGTATGCAGGTCAGGAAGCAACAGTCAGAACTGGACATGGAACAACAGACTGGTTCCAAATAGGAAAAGGAGTACGTCAAGACTGTATATTGTCACCCTGCTTATTTAACTTCTATGCAGAGTACATCATGAGAAACGCTGGGCTGGAAGAAGCACAGGCTGGAATCAAGATTGCCGGGAGAAATATCAATAACCTCAGATATGCAGATGACACCACTTTTATGGCAGAAAGTGAAGAGGAACTAAAGAGCCTCTTGATGAAAGTGAAAGAGGAGAGTGAAAAAGTTGGCTTGAAGCTCAACATTCAGAAAGTTAAGATCATGGCATCTGGTCCCATCACTTCATGGGAAATAGATGGGGAAACAGTGGAAACAGTGTCAGACTTTATATTTTTGGGCTCCAAAATCACTGCAGATGCTGATTGCAGCCATGAAATTAAAAGACTCTTACTCCTTGGAAGGAAAGTTGTGACCAACCTAGATAGCATATTAAAAAGCAGAGACATTACTTTGCCAACCAAGGTCCGTCTAGTCAAGGCTATGGTTTTTCCCGTGGTCCTGTATGGATGTGAGAGTTGGACTGTGAAGAAAGCTGAGTGGAGAAGAATTGATGCTTTTGAACTGTGGTGCTGGAGAAGACTCTTGAGAGTCCCTTGGACTACAAGGAGATCCAACCAGTCCATTCTAAAGGAGATCAATCCTGGGTGTTCATTGCAAGGACTCATGCTAAAGCTGAAACTCCAATACTTTGGCTACCTCATGCAACGAGATGACTCACTGGAAAAGACTCTGATTCTGGGAGGGATTGGGGGCAGGAGGAGATGGGGACGACAGAGAGTGAGGTGGCTGGATGGCATCACCGACTCGATGGACATGAGTTTGAGTGAACTCCGGGAGTTGGTGATGGACAGGGAGGCCTGGCATGCTGTGATTCATGGGGTCGCAAAGAGTCGGACACGAATGAGCGACTGAACTGAACTGAATACCTAACAATTTATATCTTAAATACAGCAAGAGATTGAAAAGAAATATGACAAAATGTTAACATTCATTAAATTTGGGTTGTGCGCGCAAAATTGTATTAGGGTTTTCCCCCTGAAGTTTTCTAAATAATTAAAATATCTCTCTCTCTTTTTTTTTTTTTTGGTTGGAAGTATGTTATTTCTTTTTTTTTTTTTAATGTTTTATTTTATACTGGAGTATAGTTGGGCTTTCCAGGTGGCTCAGTGGTAAAGAATCCACCTGCCAATGCAGGAAACTTGGTTGGATCACTGGGACGGGAAGATCCCCTGGAGAGTGAAATGGCAACCCATTTCAGTATTCATGCCTGGGAAATCCCACGGACAGAGGAGACTGGTGGGCTACAGTCCATGGGGTCACAAAAGAATTGGACACAACTTAGTGACTAACCAACAACAACGGTGTGAAAGTTTTCCAGTGCACAGCAGCAGAATGTTCCTTTCCAAACTGTATAGTTGTTGTTCAGTCACTAAGTCGTGTTCAACTCTGCGACCCCATGGAGTGTAGTCAGCTATGGGGAATTCTGCAGGAATTCTGTCCGTGGAATTCTGCAGGAAAGAATACTGGAGTAGGTTGCCATTTCCTACTCCAGGAAATCTTCCCACCCAGGGATTGAACCTGGGTCTCCTGGATCTCTTGCATTGGCCAACAGGTTCTTTACTGCTAGCACCACCTGGGAAGCTAAAATTCTCCTGTTCAAGGAGTGGGCAAATATCTGAACACAGTCAGGAATTCCAAACCGAGTAACCTTGTGAAAATGCGAGAAATGACAGGAAATAACAGGACATGAATACAAAAGTAACTTAGCAGATGTTCCTAGAGCTTCAGCGATGGGACCAGAGAATTGTTCTTTGGCACTAACCAGATAGGACAAAAATAGCACTAAACTCCTGCAGAAGCTCTAGGTGGGTGGCAGAACTTTGGGATAAAATAAAGTGAGAAGAGGCTTCTGTGATCCCTGTCTACAAAATCACTTTGAAGGAAGAATGTCAGAAAACCCTGTGGATTAGAAATTGAATAAGAATATTTAAGGGAGAATGATTGAAGAATAGCTAGCTCTCAGAAGATATCTGAGTGTCATGAAGATAGATGGGATATTTAGAGTTCAGTGATTTTTTTCAAAACCCAAAATTAATCAGCCTGGTTAGATGAGTAGGAATCCACTTTTTATAGAAAGTAAAGAACTTGCTTAAGAAAGATTTCATACATTCTGTGGTCTTCTTCCTATTTTCTTTATTGTACTTTGATTTGCATGGGAATCTGATCTCACAATGGAATTTTGATTATATTTGATGCCAAAATGTGAACCTGTTTAATCTGCTAAGAGAGTGGCTGGGGCTGGGAGAAAGTGAAGAGCAAGAAGGGTTCGGATCAAGTCCCTGTGAAAACTGCAGACTTTGTGTAAGACCCAGTGAATGCTAATGGAGTTTAAAATGGATTTTTAGTTATCTAAAAATCAAGAATATGCAAAAGAGAAGGCCTTAATGATTGAAATCAGTGAATAATTTTATTTTTCCTTTTTATTTCAATGTCCCATTCACCATCTCCAGCCTAATCCAATGTCCCTTTATCTGTTCATCCTCAGTTAATGTCGGAGAAGCCCCATTCTGACACAGACCTGCCCTGCTCGCTTGCTGCAGTCCTCAGGACAGGCATCCAGGGCAGGCCTTCTCTCTGGGTCGGGAAGATAGTCACTTTTAAAACTGCCCAGGGCTTATCCTTGAAGCTCCTGAGGCAGCAGGATTCAAAGAATGACCCCAGAAGACCTCTGTCTTTGTGTTGGCCCCTTCCCTTTGGGTGTAGACAAACCTGTGATTACGATGGATATCCTTCCATGAGTGTTACATTAGATGGCCAAGGAAGATGGTCCAGTGGCCCTGACTCAATCCCGTGTGACCTTCAAAAGCAGAGCATCTTCTTCTGGTCACCGAAGAAAAAGTTAGAGATCTGAAGCCCCAAAAGAATTTGATATACTATTGTTAGCTTGAAGATGGAGGGGCCATGTGGCAAGAAATATGGGTGGCTTTTAGAAGCTAAAAATAGTCCTGGCTCAGAACCAGCAAAGAAACAGGGATCTCAATTCCAAGGAACTGAATTTGACTAAAAACGTGAATGAACTTGGAAGTCACTCATTCCTAGAGCTTCCGGATAAAAGCCCAGCTTGGGCAGCATTTCAACTTCAGCTTTGTGCAATCCTAAGCAAAGAACCAGGACTGTGTAATGATAAATAGGTGTTGTGTTAGGTTGACATGGGCATGGCTACTTGTTACACAGCAATCGTAAAGAGGCCACCAAGAAGGATAGGTAGGAATCATTGCAGAGTCTGAGTTGGGAGGACACCACTCTGGGAGAGAGGCAACTGTGCACGAATCCTGATCAAATGCAAAACCCTCTTGAGGCTTTCTCCTGTGGCTCAGTTGGTAAAGAATCCACCTGCAATGTGGGATACCCGGGTTCGATCTCTGGGTTGGGAAGATCCCCTGGAGAAGGGAAAGGTTATCCATTCCAGAATTCTGGCCTAGAGAATTCCATGGACTATAAAGTCCATGGGGTCACAAAGAGTCGGACACGACTGAGTGACTTTCACTGTTTCACTTGAGGCCACTAGTAGGAAAAGACTTGATTCCAGGCACCAAGAGGAAGTCAAAGTTCAGAGCACAGTCCAGGAAGGGATGGGTATCTAAGCTTTGGCTCAAATCTACTAGGCCAGGCAGGAAAATCCAGGGGTCTAGGGGATGTCTTCTCCTTGTCTGTATGGTACATGCCATGTTTGTCAAGACAGATTTACAACAACATTAAACAGATTTTTAAAGAAAGTATTCATCCATACCACCATTTACCTACCTACCTGCTTAGTAAAGTTTTCAAGAATAACTCTTTTTGAAGACCAAGTTTCTTACTTATAGGCATTGAAAGCTAATTCTAATCCAGAAATTTGTTGTTTATTTAAAATATCTCACTTTTCACATTGAATATTAAGTTGCCAGCAAATAGATAAGTATTAGATCATGGAGAAAAATACAAAATAAAAGTCAAGTCAAATAATTTAAGGAAACACAGTTACATTTTTAAATAATCTTACCTAATTTTTTCTCTTTGTAAAGTAGCACATGTCTCTTAGGGGAAAAATTAAATTTGAACAGGTGAAAAATGGAAAATAAAAGTAACTTGCAATTTCACCTCTGAAATTACATCAATATTTTGTATCTATGCATATGTTTATATATACCTTCCCTCATAACCAGATCACTGTGCAGATCATCTCTTAAGCAATTTATGAGTACACACATACACATCAATTTATACAACTGGAACATTTTTCTATGTCATTAGGTATTATCTTCCTGCCACATTATTTGTGTATTTTATATTACAATGTTCTGTTACTATGACTGCAAAGTGACTCAGTTTTATATGTATATATATATATATATATATATATATACATTCTTTTTCATATTCTTCTCCATTATAGTTTATCACAGGATACTAAATATGGCTCCCTGTGAAATACAGTAAGACTTTGTTGTTTATCCATTCTATATATACCAATTTACATCTGCTAACCAAACTCCCAATCCAGCACTCTCCCACCCCATTTTCCTTGGCAATCATCGCTCTGTTCTCTATGTCTCTGATTCTATTCCTATTTCATAAAAGGTTCATTTGTGTCATATTTTAGATTTCACAATATAAATGATATCATGTGGCATTTGTATTTCTCTTTCTGACTTACTTCTTTTTGTATGATATTCTCTAGTTGCATCCATGTTGCTACAAATGATATCATTTTGCTCTTTTTTATGGCTGAGTAGTAGTCCATTGTACATATGTACCACATCTTCATTCATCTGTCAATGGACATTTACATTGTTTCTATGTCTTGGCTATTGTGAACAGTGCCGTTATGAATACAGGGGTATATGTATTTTTTGAATTATAGTTTCACCTGGATATAAGCCCAGGAGTGGGATTGCTGGATCATATGATAATTCTATTTTTAGTTTTCTGAAATCTCTATACTGTTTTCCACAGTGGCTACCCCAACTAATATTTCCACCAACAGTGTAGGAGGGTTCCCCTTTCCCCACAGCTTCTCTCGCGTTTGTGTTATTTTTTTAGACTTTTAAATAATGGCCATTCTGACTGTTGTAAGTTGCTCACTCACTGTGGTTTTGATTTGCATTTCCCTAACTGGAAAAGACTTTGATGCTAGGAAAGGTTGGGGGCGGGAGGAGAAGGGGACGACAGAGAATGAGATGGCTGGATGGCATCACCGACTCTGTGGACATGAGTTTGAGTGAACTCTGGGAGTTGGTGATGGACAGGGAGGCCTGGCGTGCTGTGATTCATGGAGTCGCGGAGAGTCGGACACGACTGAGCGACTGAACTGAACTGAACTGAACAATTCGTCAAAGTTGAGTATCTTTTCACATGCCTGTTAGCCATCTGTCTTTCTTCTTTGGAGAAACGTCTTTAGGTCCTCTCATTTTTTGATGGGTTTTTTGGGTTTTTTTGTTGTCAAGTTGTATGAGCTGTTTGTATATTTTGGAAATTAAGCCCTTGATGGTTGCATCATTTGCAAATATTTTCTCCCAAGCTGTAGGTTGCCTCTTCATTTTGTTCATGGTTTTCTTTGCTGTTCAAAAGGTTATAAGTTTGATTAGGTCCATTAGTTTATTTTCATTTTTATTTCTATCGCCTTGGAAGAGTAGCTGAAGAGAAACATTAATTCAATTTATGTTAGAGAATGTTTTGCCTATGTACTCTTTTAGGAGTTTTATGGTGTCATGTCTTACGTTTAAGTCTTTAAGCCATTTTGAGTTTATTTTTGTGTATGGTAATAGGGTGCTTGCCACATTATTTGAATACCTATTTTGTAATACATTCAATGGCTGTTGTATTTCTCCATAAGCAGGCAATGGCATTTCAGAGCAGCAGCTGGGGGCCTTAGTCAGTTAAGCTCCCTTGATAACTGTGAGGTTCATTCAAAGGTCACCAAAGATGTACTAACGTTTATTTAACCAATGGTGGGGAACAAGATTTTAAGGTGATCCAACTGTTTGCTATGTTTAAAATGCTGCAAAACTATTTTTGTAGTTAGGTTTCTTTTCCCATCTCAGAATCTTTTAAAATTACATTTCCAGAAGTATAAAAGCTAAGTCAAAGGTTATATACATTAGATAGGTATTAAAAATCTGCCCTACAGAGAGGTCGAGTCAATTTACACTTCTGACAACAAGATGAGAGACAGCCTCTTTCCTGCAGACTCACCAATATGGGATATGGTCATTTAAAAGTCATTGCCAATTTGAGAAGTGGAAAATGCTGTTTCATTTTAAATTATAGTCCTTGATTATTTATTAAATTCATCATCTTTTTAGGTTTTTGGTCAAGTTGTGCTTTTACTTTATGACTTTACCTACTCATAATGTCCTATGCCTATTTTTCTGGTAGAGGTTTTAAACTTTTATTGATTGATTTATGTAAGTTTTTTTTTTTTTTTTTAACTGGATTGTGAAGGACAGGAAAGCCTGGCATGCTGCAGTTCACTAGGTTGCAAAGAGTTGGACACAACTCTTTGTTAGTGATTGAACAACAGCAACAGTATAGAGAGAATCATACACTCTTTATACAGGGAATATACTACCTACCCCTAGATGGTCTGCCTTAGCTGTTGCAGATGTTATTTTCCTAGCTTTTCATTTATCTTCTGGACTTCCCAGGTGGTGCTAGTGGGTAAAGAATCCACCTGCCAATGCAGGAGATGCCAGAGTCACGGGTTAAGTCCGTTGGTCAGGGAGACTCCCCTGGAGGAGAAAATGGCAATGTGCCCCAGTATTCTTGCCTGGAAAATTTCACAGACAGAGGAGCCTGGCGGGCTACAGTCTATGGGGCCACAAAGAGTTGGACAGAACTGTGCGCACACACATTTATCTTCTAATTCTGCTTAGAGCGAATTGGTTTTGTTTTGTTTTGAAGCACAGAGGTTTTCTATTTTAATATAATCAAATAAATTCATTCTCCTTTCCCTTTGACCTTTCTTCCTCCTTTTTAGACTCTCTCTACCACAAGAATATTTAAATAGTCATCTGTATATTCCTCTAGAAGTTACAGTTCTTAATTCAGCTGGACTTTATTTTAGAGTAGAATATAAAGAAAGGATTGATTTTTTCTTCTCATGTATCTAGCCAATTGTCACAACACCTTTTTATCAAATAAATCATAATGTTCTATCATTTAAAAATGATACTTTTCCCATGCAATAATGATAACAAACCATTATTGAATAATAACTGTATTCCAGAAACTATGCTACGTGCTTTTCATGTTTTAGCCCTTTTCATCCTCACCCCAGGAGTTGCTATTATTGTCTTTTTTTTACTGAGAAGAGCATGATCACAGAGAGTCTGGTGATCACACAGTTAAGTGGCAAGCCAGCAATCAGACTCAATCAGGCTAGCTCCAGAGTCTAAATGCTGTAAGTACTCACCAAGCTGCCTCTCTAATTTTTAATATACCCTTCAGTTGATTTGGGGCTATTGTGTTCTGTTTAGTTGTTTTCACTTGACATATCGCATTGCTTTTACGATTATACAATGCATTTCACTCTCAGGTTGGGTGGGTCCCTATGAGTCAGAGCCTGCGCTTAGGGTTCCTCAGCTTGCTTTGCACACCAAAGATGCGGTCAACAAGCACACTGTGGCCATGTTTCCAGTCCTGAAACCAGAAGGTCTTTCTCTTCTTCCACTTTAGACACTTGCTGTTGGATGCATGACGTACCTTCTGCAGACAGGAGAGTCACTTCAACTTCCTAGACGGGCTCTGAAAATCAGTTTGTCAAGGCTTGCTCAGTCAGGGACCTGTTCTGCTGTATCTGCATAAATTCCTTGATATTTTGGGAATGCAAATGCCTCATTGTCTTGTCCTGATATAGTCATTTCAATGGCAATTTGGTAAGTACATGCACTGACTCAAAACACAGTTTTGACAATGTTCTTGTTTTATCTGTTGAAGGTAAAACCCAGATTCTAGCTAATCTAGGTAAGTGCTTAGGGTAAATGCTTCTGATGGAACTGAGCAGAATAAGAAAGAAGTACAAAGAATTAGGCTAGCTATACCCTGTCAGAAGCGCTGCGGCTGAGACGGACCGTGCAGAAGCGGGGCCGAGAGGAGCTAGCCCAGGAGGTCAGGGGCAGCAAACCATTGCGCCAGGCTGTGACGACGCAGGAGCGGCCGAGAGGAGCTACCCCATGACCGAGGTCAGGGCGGCGGCTGAGAGGAGCAACCCCACGTCCAAGGAGCGGCAGCTGCGCAGGCGCAGGAAGGCCAAGAGGAGCTACTCCAGGTACAAGGTCAGGAGCGGGGACCTCGTTCGAGGTAAGGAGCAGCGACTGTGCTTTGCTGGAGCAGCTGTGAAGAGATACCCCATGTCCAAGGTAAGAGAAACCCAAGTAAGGCGGTAGGTGTCGCGAGAGGGCATCAGAGGGCAGACACTCTGAAACCCTCATCACAGAAAACTAGCCAATCTGATCACACGGACCACAGCCTTGTCAAACTCAGTGAAACTAAGCTGTTCAGTGTAGGGTCACTCAAGATGGATGGGTCATGGTGGAAAGGTCTGACAGAATGTGGTCCACTGGAGAAGGGAATGGCAAACCACTTCAGTTTTCTTGCCTTGAGAACCCCATGAACAGTATGAAAAGGCAAAATGATAGGATACTGAAAGAGGAACTCCCCAGGTCGGTGAGTACCCAATATGCTACTGGAGATCAGTGGAGAAATAACTCCAGAAAGAATGAAGGGATGGAGCCAAAGCAACAACAATGCCCATTTGTGGATGTGACTGGTGATAGAAGCAAGGTCTGATGCTGTAAAGAGCAATATTGCATAGGAACCTGGAATGTTAGGTCCATGAATCAAGGCAAATTGGAAGTGGTCAAACAGGAGATGGCAAGAGTGAACGTTGACATTCTAGGTATCAGAGAACTAAGATGGACTGGAATGGGTGAATTTAACTCAGATGACCATTATATCTACTACTGTGGGTTGAAATCCCTTAGAAGAAATGGAGTAGCCATCATGGTCAACAAGAGTCTGAAATGCAGTACTTGGATGCAATCTCAAAAATGACAGAATGATCTGTTTCCAAGGCAAACCATTCAATATCATGGTGATCCAAGCCTATGCCCCAACCAAGAACGCTGAAGAAGCTAAAGTTGAACGGTTCTATGAAGACCTACAAGACCTTTTAGAACTAACACCCAAAACATATGTCCTTTTCATTATAGGGGACTGGAATGCAAAAGTAGGAAGTCAAGAAACACCTGGGATAACAGGTAAATTTGGCCTTGGAATACGGAATGAAGTAGGGCAAAGGCTAGTAGAGTTTTGCCAAGAGAACGCACTAGTCATAGCAAACACCCTCTTTCAACAACACAAGAGGTGACTTGTGTCACCAGATGGTCAACACCGAAATCAGATTGATTATATTCTTTGCAGCCAAAGATGGAGAAGCTCTATACGGTTAGCAAAAACAAGACCAGGAGCTGACTGTGGCTCAGATCATGAACTCCTTATTGCCAAATTCAGACTTAAATTGAAGAAAGTAGGGAAAACCACTAGATCATTCAGGTATGACCTAAATCAAATCCCTTATGATTATACAGTGTAAGTGAGAAAAAGATTTAAGGGACTAGACCTGATAGACAGAGTGCCTGATGAACTATGGACGGAGGTTCGTAACATTGTCCAGGAGACAGGGATCAAGACTATCCCCATGGGAAAGAAATGAAAAAAAAGCAAAATGGCTGTCTGAGGCCTTACAAATAGCTGTGAAAAGAAGAAAGCGAAAAGCAAAGGAGAAAAGGAAAGATATAAGCATCTGAATGCAGAGTTCAAAAGAATAGCAAGGACAGATAAGAAAGACTTCCTCAGCAATCAATGCAAAGAAATAGAGGAAAACAACAGAATGGGAAAGACTAGAGCTCTCTTCAAGAAAATTAGAGATACCAAGGGAACATTTCATGCAAAGATGGGCTCAATAAAGGACAGAAATGGTATGGACCTAACAGAAGCAGAAGATATTAAGAAGAGGTGGCAAGAAAACACAGAAGAACTGCACAAAAAAGATCTTCACGCCCCAGATAACCACAATGGTGTGATCACTCAATTAGAGCCAGACATCCTGGAATGTGACGTCAAATGGGCCTTAGGAAGCATCACTATGAACAAAGCTAGTGGAGGTGATGGAATTCTAGTTGAGCTAGTTCAAATCCTGAAAGATGATGCTGTAAAAGTGCTGCACTCAATATGCCAGCAAATTTGGAAAACTCAGCAATGGCCACAGGACTGGAAAAGGTCAGTTTTCATTCCAATCCCAAAGAAAGGCAATGCCAAAGAATGCTCAGACTATCTCACAATTGCACTCATCTCACATGCTAGTAAAGTCATGCTCAAAATTCTCCAAGCCAGGCTTCAGCAATACGAGAACCGTGAGTTTCCAGATATACAATCTGGTTTTAGAAAAGGCAGAGGCACCAGAGATCAAATTGCCAACTTCTGCTGGATCATCGAAAAAGCAAGAGAGTTCCAGAAAAATTTCTATTTCTGCTTTACAGACTATTCCAAAGCCTTTGACTGTGTGGATCACAATAAACTGTGGAAAATTCTGAAAGAGATGGGAATACCAGAACAACTGACCTGCCTCTTGAGAAACCTATATGCAGGGCAGGAAGCAACACTCAGAACAGGACATGGAACAACAGACTGGTTCCAAATAGGAAAAGAAGTACGTCAAGGCTGTATATTGTCACCCTGCTTATTTAACTTATATGCAGAGTACATCCTGAGGAACGCTGGGCTGGAAGAAGCACAAGCTGGAATCAAGATTGCCAGGAGAACTATCAATAACCTCACATATGCAGATGACACCACCCTTATGGCAGAAAGTGAAGAGGAACTAAAGAGCCTATTGATGAAAGTGAAAGAGGAGAGTGAAAAAGTTGGCTTAAAGCTCAACATTCAGAAAACTAAGATCATGGCATCTGGTCCCAATACTTCATGGCAAATAGATGGGGAAAGAGTGGAAACAATGCTGACTTTATATTTCTGGGCTCCAAAATCACTGCAGATGGTGATGTAGCCATGAAATTAAAAGACACTTACTCCTTGGAAGGAAAGTTATGACCAAGCTGGATAGCATATTAACAAGCAGAGACTTTAATTTGTCAACCAAGGTCCATCTAGTTAAGGCTATGGTTTTTCCAGTGGTCATGTATGGATGTGATAATTGGACTGTGAAGAAAGCTGATCGCCGAAGAATTGATGCTTTTCAACGGCGGTTTTGGAGAAGACTCTTGAGATTCCCTTGGACTGCAAGGATATCCAATCAGTCCATCCTAAAGGAGATCAGTCCTGGGTGTTCATTGGAAGGACTGATGCTGAAGCTGAAACTCCAATACTTTGGCCATCATGCGAAGAGTTGACTCTTTGGAAAAGACCTTGTTGCTGGGAGGGATTGGGGGCAGGAGGAGAAGGGGACAATAGAGGATGAGATGGCTGGATGGCATCACCGACTCGATGGACATGAGTTTGGGTAAACTCCGGGAGTTGTTGATGGACAGGGAGGCCTGGCATGCTGTGATTCATGGGGTTGCAAAGAGTCAGACACGACTGAGCAACTGAATTGAACTGAACTGAACCCTGTCATATATATTCCAGGATTTTCATTTTCTGTAGTTCAATAGAGAAGGAACTATAGAAAAAATTAAATTAATAACATGAGTTTTTTATTATTAAGATTTCAGGCATTTGGGGCCAAACAAAAGAAACAAAACAAAACAAACAAACAAAAAGGAAAAAACCCAGAGTCTTGAGTTGGATCATAGTTATAACTTTCAAGCCTAAAGATATATTTCAGTTCAGTTCAGTTGCTCAGTTGTGTCCAACTCTGCGACCCCATGAACCACCACACGCCAGGCCTTTCTGTCCTTCACCAACTCCCAGAGTCTACTGAAACCCATGTGCATCGAGTTGGTGGTGCCATACAACCTTCTCATCCTCTGTTGTCTCCTTCTCCTCCTGCCTTCAATCTTTCCCAGCATCAGGGTCTTTTCCAATGAGTCAATTCTTTGCATCAGGTGGCCAAAGTATTGGAGTATCAGCTCAACATCAGTCCTTTCAATGAACACCCAGGACCGATCTCCTTTAGGATGGACTGGTTGGATCTTCTTGCAGTCCAAGAGACTCTCAAGAGTCTTCTCCAACACCACAGTTCAAAAGCATCAATTCTTCGGCGATCAGCTTTCTTCACAGTCCAATTATCACATCCATACATGACCACTGGAAAAATCATAGCCTTGACTAGACGGACCTTGGTTGGCAAAGTAATGTCTCTGCTTGTTAATATGCTATCCAGCTTGGTCATAACTTTCCTTCCAAGGAGTAAGTGTCTTTTAATTTCATGGCTACATCACCATCTGCAGTGATTTTGGAGCCCAGAAATATAAAGTCAGCATTGTTTCCACTCTTTCCCCATCTACTTGCCATGAAGTATTGGGACCAGATGCCATGATCTTAGTTTTCTGAATGTTGAGCTTTAAGCCAACTTTTTCACTCTCCTCTTTCACTTTCATCAATAGGCTCTTTAGTTCCTCTTCACTTTCTGCCATAAGGGTGGTGTCATCTGCATATGTGAGGTTATTGATAGTTCTCCTGGCAATCTTGATTCCAGCTTGTGCTTCTTCCAGCCCAGCGTTCCTCATGATGTACTCTGCATAGAAGTTAAATAAGCAGGGTGACAATATACAGCCTTGACGTACTTCTTTTCCTATTTGGAACCAGTCTGTTGTTCCATGTCCTGTTCTGAGTGTTGCTTCCTGCTCTGCATATAGGTTTCTCAAGAGGCAGGTCAGTTGTTCTGGGATTCCCATCTCTTTCAGAATTTTCCACAGTTTATTGTGATCCACACAGTCAAAGGCTTTGGCATAGTCAGTAAAGCAGAAATAGATGTTTTTCTGGATATTTAAATGTTGCCTATTGCACCGCCATTCTGAAACCTCTCTGGTTTAAAGAAGGCCCGTTTCAATTTCCCCTCATTCACCTGCTGGTGCCCTTTTCGCTCCATTCCAGCTCATTCTGACTGTGGTCAATGCTTCTGTCTTCTACCCATTTCCATTGGCCTTCCAGAATTCCAGCTGACACTTCAGTGAGACCTCGACATGCCCATTCTCCCTCACATCTCTGACACTAATCCACAGCCTCTAAGACGGCCTCTTATAACTCTTTGAAGATCAAAATGAAAAAGCAAATTGTGATAAAGAGTAAATGAACTTCTGGCCAAACCAAGTTCTCTTGGGCCATGTGCTTTTGAAAACATCCTACCATGTTACCAAAGCAGGATGTGAGTCATCCCCAAGCAGGGGCCTCTCAGTTACACACATCAGTAAAGGAAAGCTTGGGCCAAATACAACACAACTGCAGGCAGCCTCACATAACATACTTTCCATGGAATGTGCCCTTTGCCTTCACTTGGCTTATGTCTGTGATGAAATCTATTCTACCTCTTGAATTCACATCAGAGTGCAATGCTATGGGTGCTTAAGGGTAAGCTGGGTGGGGATGAAGATGTTGACCTGGGACATTTCTTTAAAAAAAAAAACTTTTTATTTTGTGTTGGGGTATAACTGGTTAACAGTGTTGTGACAGTTTCAATTGAACAGTTAAGGGACTCAGCCATACATATACATATATCCTCTCTGGGACTTTACTTTTCTTACAACATGTTAGTAACCTCTCCAAGGTGTTGATTAAAGAAGAAAACTGGTGAATAAAGGAGAAAATGGCCAGATTTCAAGAGGAGGGCTTTCCAAGAATTATCAACTTTGCCAAACAAACACCCTATGCCAGTGGAACACAGTGAGTCTTGGGGAAAGTTCTCTGCCACCCTGCAGGACTTTAAGGCAGGGGAAAGCATGGGATGGGCTGGAAGGAACACTCAAACCTGTGCCTGGTACATCTAGCCCTATGTTTCCACTTGACCTTCTCATGCCTGCCACACACTGAGCCCAGATCACCCCAGCCCCTAAATGTCTCCCCTCCTCCTAACCGGACCCTAACTCTGCCCTTCACCTAGAGTGCTTTTCTTTTAAAACCTCCCTTCTGAAGGACAAAATCTGCTTTCCTGCTATCATTTCAGTTCAGTTCAGTTCAGTCGCTCAGTCGCATCCAGCTCTTTGTGACCCTATGAATCGTAGCACACCAGGCCTCTCTGTCCATCACCAACTCCCGGAGTTCACTCAAACTCATGTCCATCGAGTCAGTGATGCCATCCAGCCATCTCATTCTCTGTTGTCCCCTTCTCCTCTAGCCCCCAATCCTTCCCAGCATCAGAGTCTTTTCCAGTGAGTCAACTCGTCGCATGAGGTGGCCAAAGTATTGGAGTTTCAGCTTCAGCATCAGTCCTTCCAATGAACACCCAGGACTGATCTCCTCCTTTAGGATGGACTGGCTGGATCTCCTTGCAGTCCAAGGGACTCTCAAGAGTCTTTTCCAACACCACAGTTCAAAAGCATCAATTCTTCGGCGATCAGCTTTCTTCACAGTCCAACTCTCACATCCATCCATGACCACTGGAAAAACCATAGCCTTGACTAGACGGACCTTTATTGGCAGAGTAATGTCTCTGCTTTTTAATATGCTGTCTAGGTTGGTCATAACTTTCCTTCCAAGGCTATGCGCCAGTCCAAAGCTAACATAACTTGCGTGGGGGAGGGGCTACACCGATCTTTTCATATTAGGTTGCTTGCTGTCTTGCATCGTCTACCCCTTTCCCACTTTCTGTGTCACTTTACCTTATTTGTGTCCCTGTCAGTTTAGCAGAAATACAGCAGCCATTTGTATATATGTATACTGTGTTTCTTTAATATGGAGAAAGAATGTAGTTTACAAATACAAAGGAAGTCTTACGGGCCTTGTGAAGCTAATGGTTAAAGACTTGACATCTCAGGCCTGAGATGACTTTGGTGGGAAAAAAAAAATCAGTTTTTAATGAAACTCACTGGAAAATTTGGGGCTTTCTTGGGCTTTGTACTATATTTTAGAGAAGAAATTAAATAAAAAGAGAAATCCAAGTGCTCATCTGGAGATTTATGTAACTTGTCTATTACACAATTACTTTTTAACAGCCATGTCATCATGTCTTGAAAGATCTTAAAGGCTCTGTTCTTATGTACAAGCTCTCATCTTCCCATGTGACACAAAGATATTTTAGATGATGAGGGTTGTTTGAATGGGCCTGCTTGTCCTTCATCTCACTTTCCACTGGCATTCTTCTACCACCGAAACACACACACACCTAAGCACATCAATGCTTTAGATCAGGGCATTTTTATAAAAAATATCTGAGGGACTTCACCTTCCAGAGCAAGGGGTGTGGGTTCAATTCCTGGTGGCAGAGCTAAGATTCCACATTCCTCACAGTCAAAAAATCAAAACATAAAACAGAAACAGTATTGTAACAAATTCAATAAAAACTTAAAAAAAAGTCCACATTAAAAAAAAATCCTAAAAAATTATTTATTTTTTAAAATTTAATATATTTATTTTCATTGGAGGCTAATTATTTTACAATATTGTGGTGGTTTTTGCCATACACTGGCATGAATCAGCCATGGGTATACATGTGTTTCCCATCCTGAATCCCCCTCCCACCTCCCTCCCCATCCCATCCCTCTGGGTCATCTCAATGCACCAGCCCCAAGCACCCTGTATCATGCCTTGAACCTGGACTGGCGCTCTGTTTCACATATGATAATATACATGTTTCAGTGCTATTCTCTCAGATCATCCCACCCTCCCTTCTCCCACAGAATCCAAAAGACTATTCTATACATCTGTGTCTCTTTTGCTGTCTCACATATAGGGTTATTGTTACCATCTTTCTAAATTCCATGTATATGTGTTAGTATACGGTATTGGTATTTTTCTTCCTGACTTACTTCATTCAGTATAATAGGCTCCAGTTTCATCCACCTCATTAGAACTGATTCAAATGTATTCTTTTTAATGGCTGAATAATACTCCATTGTGTTTATGTACCACAGCTTTCTTATCCATTCATCTGCTGATGGACATCTAGGTTGCTTCCATGTCCTGGCTATTATAAACAGTGCTGCGATGAACATTGGAGTACATGTGTCTCTTTCAATTCTGGTTTTCTCGGTGTGTATGCCCAGCAGTGGGATTGATGGGTCATATGGCAGTTCTAGTTCCAGTTTTTTTAAGGAATTTCCACACTGTTCTCCATAGTGGCTGTACTAGTTTGCATTCCCACCAATAGTGTAAGAGGGTTCCCTTTTCTCCACACCTTCTCCAGCGTTTATTGTTTGTAGATTTTTGGATAGCAGCCATTCTGACCAGCATGAGATGGTACTTCATTGTGGTTTTGATTTCCATTTCTCTGATTATGAGTGATGTTGAGCCTGTTTTCTTATGTTTGTTAGCCATCTGTATGTCTTCTTTGGAGAAATGTCTGTTTAGTTCTTTGGCCCATTTTTTGATCGGGTCATTTATTTTTCTGGAATTGAGCTGCAGGAGTTGCTTGTATATTTTTGAGAGTAACTCTTTGTCAGTTGCTTCATTTGCTTTTATTTTCTCCCATTCTGAAGGCTGTCTTTTCACCTTGCTTATAGTTTCCTTCATTGTGCAAAAGCTTTTAATTTTAATTAGGTCCCATTAGTTTATTTTTGCTTTTATTTCCATTATTCTGGAAGGTGGGTCATAGAGGATCCTGCTGTGATTTATGTCTGAGAGTGTTTTGCCTATGTTCTCCTCTAGGAGTTTTATAGTTTCTGGTCTTATGTTTAGATCTTTAATCCATTTTGAGTTTATTTTTGTGTATGGTGTTAGACAGTGTTCTAGTTTCAGTGGTTGGGACTTCACCTTCCAGGGCAAGGGGTGTGGGTTCAGTTCCTGGTGGCAGAGCTAAGATTCCACATTCCTCACAGTCAAAAAGCCAAAACATAAAACAGAAACAGTATTGTAACAAATTCAATAAAGACTTTAAAAAACAGCCCACATCAAAAAAAATCTTAAAAATAATTTTTTTAATTAAAAATAAAAATATTTGGATTCAACAGGGTTTTCTTCCTTTGATAACTCAGTTTTGAGAGTCTAGATACAGCCAAGCTCAAATCCACTCTCATTTGCATTTATGCCTTATTACATGATTTAGTAGGTCATGGATCATCCACCACTGTAATCCTGGTGGGAATTGGTGACACTGTAGCATAAATAAATTGAGGGTAAAACACAACAGTCTCCAGTGATGTTCTTTCAGTATCAAATTTGCAATTGAATTTATACTTGGGTTTTAGAAATTTTTCTCTTTTATTTTTTTAAATTAATAATTATCAGAAAGACACAGTATCCCAATGATTTTAACCATTCGTTTTCAATGGACTCTTGTTGGCAAGTGATCTTTCAAAGGAAGATCTGTTCTATTTAAACTTATTCTGGTTACAAGAGCCTTAATGTAATACCTCAATGCAAAGTATGTCTTTTAAGCATTGTTAACACCACTAGAGTCATGAACAAGACCTGTTTTCTTTTTTTCACTCTATAGAATTGTACAGGCTCCTGATAATTTCTGATGTTTTCCACTTTTTTATTAGGAGGGTCTCCAGCAAAGCAATTACTCAAAGCCTTATATGCTCCACCTGAATTTACTTCCATGGAGCAGCCCTCTTTCAAGGCAATAAGCAAAGCATTCAGTAATTCCTTGAACTTAACCCCTAAAATATTCATCACTGGGGCTCTTACAGTGGAGTTACTTTGCCACAGTCTTACTACCTTCAGAATATTTTGTTAAGGTTTTAATGTTTTCCAATCAGAGCCATAAAATCTCTTTAAAAAATGTGGCAATATGTTTTAGCATAAACCTTACTTAGCTGGGTATTCTTAATGCTTTTCTTAAATGAAATGCACATCGTCTTCTCTGAACTCCCCACCACAACCCAAGTGCCACCCTCCGGGTCTGGTCACAGGATAGGGGGTTAGTGCTAGGACATGCCATTGTCTGTTTGGAGTTCTCTTTAAATGTTGGGTAGTTCCAGAAATATCCATGTGAGGTTGTACCCAGAAGAATTGGAAATTACCTGTGGTGTGATTTCTAGGCTGGTGATTCTTAGAATGGCTTGAGGAACAGAAGCACAATGCTGTATTTCCAGGCAGTTTGGCTTCACTTATTACAAGTTTTTGGCTTTGGTTTTGCCTGTTCTTTAACATCCGTAATCTCCAAAATTAGTCTTAAAAGGAGCACAATAGGGGTCCTTGATGGGAGACTATTACCAATATGACGCCTAATAAAGTACAAATATTCATGAAGCTATTCTGGGACTCATAATCCAATTTTCTTGATGTTTAGAAAGGAATGCATCTCATTCCCTCCTTCTACCACAGAAGAACAGGTTTACTTGGTGCTTTGAAGTGACTGTCATGATTATTATATGTTTGCCCTTCATGTAGACATAGAGCAGAGATGAGAGAGGAGAAAATAAAGTCAAGTTACAGTAATTTTCATCTGATCCAGTGAAACAATTTTGTTTTAATTTTTATTTTAAAGCCTCAATACATTTATGATGGCTTTCACACCTTTGTTATTCACCAGAGGTTATTTAGTCTTGGATTTTATGTCACCAACTACTGGCCAGAAGAGGGCTCAAAAGTGTTGAGATTTCAATAGGCAACCCCTGTTATTTTCTTTTCCTTGAACTGACTTGTACATATTAAAAATTGCTTTTGTAAATCATCTCCTGGGATCTTGGGTCTCATTTTAGATAAAGTTTTTCTCTCTCCTATGCACTTCCCAAGATAACAGTATTTACTTTGGTGCAGCACAGGTTTTTATGGTTCAGCAATATTTTTTCTAATTACAAATCTCTTGTGTCTTTAATGCAGTGAGTTAATAATACATTTGATTAATATGTAATTTGTAATTTGATTAATATGACGCATTTTAAAACAGTCAACAAAATTCCAACTATGTTCCATAGCTTCAATTCAACAGAAAAAATGTACATGCTTTAACTATCATGACAACCTTGATGTAACTCACATTTGAAGCATTTTAGTCCTTTGTCTCTATAGTTAATGCCTAGCTTTATTACTTCCTGGCCTTTGTTTACTTGTCATCCCTCCTCCACCCCACCCTCTATTACTTTCAGACCATTTATAAGAACAGTTTCTACGTCAAATTTAGTACATGGAGGTTCAAGGTTACATTACTCAAGATGACTCACATGAGGAAAAGTAGATCCAGAAATAAGCAGCCTTGTTGCCCTGAGCAAGTCACTTAATCTTTGTGAAACCCAGAAAAACAAAGCTGATGATCTCTGAGGCTGGTTTCAAAATATAAGCTGTGTAAACCTCTAGCCAGAAATGCATATCCTCGGGGAAGGCATAGAGGTGACACAATCTTTTTTGAATACAATTTTCATAAGATCTTAGGTAAATACCTAGTCCCAGCTCTAAAGGGCTAGGCTTGTCAGAACTATGGTTGCCAGATAACATACAAGATCCAGGGAATCTATGAGATAAGTTTATACTAAAAATGATTTAATGTTTATCTGAAATTAACTGCTCTATATTTTTGCTATCTAGCAGGACTTTTTGCTGCTGCTGACAAGTGCTCAGTCATGTCTTTGCAACCCCATGGACTATAGTCCACCAGGCTCCTCTGTCCATGGGATTTTTCCAGATAAGAATACTGGAGTGGTCGCCATTTCCTTTTCCAGAGGATCTTTCCAACCAGGGTTCGAAGCCAGGTCTCTTGTGTCTGCTGCATCAGCAGGCAGATTCTTTACCACTAGCGCCACCTGGGAAGTCCACCTGGGCCTTTAACCAGAACTAATTCTTTGGTCATTAGAGAATCTAGTACCATCACATTAGAAGGAAGTTTCATCATTAATGCCAAACATTACGTATTCCACAATAGGCAGATTACAGTTACCTGAAACTTTGCAGGCTTTATAGTCTTGGAGCCCAGAACAAATCTTCCCTAAGGTTATGTAAAATCCTTGAATGGGCACTATTTTAGTACAAGAGGCTTCTCTGAGCTACATTCACTCTGCAACCTCACTCACTCTGCAGTCTTAGTGGCTGGCATATTAGCTATGCTCAGTGGACTACCTGGCTAGGCAGGTATGTTTCTTAGTCATTAAGCGCCACCTGAAAAGTAACAAGGAGACTTAGAGTGGTCTTTCCAATCAGCCAGTGATTACAGTTCTTCATGTAGTATATGGTTTAAACAATGATATTTCTTTCTGCAGTCCCATTGTTTTTGAATGCCAAGAAATTGGTTCATCTTCAAAAGACAATTTAGTTATAGAACCTCATCATTCTCATAACTCAGAGCTCCATTTTCTCTTTGTGCAGCAGGGAAGCCAACAACATGTAATATAACCAAGACGTTATAAATTCTATTATCCCTTTACTCTCTAGACCATTGCTTTTCAAATTTTGATGTGCACACCTTGAAAATGGGGATCTTGGTAAGATCTAAATTGTTATTTAGTTTGGGGTGGGGGCCAGATGCTGTGTTTATAACAAGATTTGGGGAGATGCTGCTGTTGCTGAACTGTGACCACTCAGAATAGCAAGGTAAACCACAGGATTCACCAAGCAACTCCTCACCTGTTCAGGGCAGACAAGACCCCAGTCATTCCAGTAAGGAATGAGATAGACGAGTCACTGAGGGTTATCCATGGAAGTCTCTGCTCCATATTATCTTTTTCACCCATTCCAGATGAAATTGTTTGTTTCGCAACTCCAACATGTAGCTCAAAGTCCAATTTCAATTCTCCTAAATTAGCCCTGGAGTAAATTAAATCTTATAATCCCTGAGTAGCTAACAATGCACTCATGGCACATACTTACTACTTAAAAAATCATTATCAAAAAATCAGCGGGGGGTGGGGAGACAGCACCGATAATTGAAATGACTTTACTTACTAAGGTCTTATAGTTTTTCTATTGCTATTCTAATGTTCCCCCTCACTACTAATTGCATAACCTCCTTAGTTTATTCAGAAAACAGTGAAGGCTCTCCATATGATTGTATTCTGAGTAGGGCCTATATGGCAAAATCACTGTAGGTTAATGATGAAGCAAAAGCAGAAAGTGTTATTCTTTTCTTCAAACACAGGCAGACTTTGAATGCCTACAATGCATCAAGCTTTTTCTTTTAATTTTTTGTTTACATTTTATATACTTTATCTTGTTAAATTTTTTCAATAACCCTCTAGAGTAGTTATATTATAATCCTCATTTGAAAGACCAAGAACTACTTCAATCTAAAAAGCTTCTGCAGAGCAAAGGAAATCATCAACAAAATGAAAAAACAACCTGTGAAATGGGAGAAAATGTGTGGAAACTATATATCTGATAAGCTAGTGTGTGTGTTAGTTGCTCAGTTGGGTCTGACTTTGTGGGACCCCATGGGATATAGCCCACCAGAGTCCTCTGTCCATGGAATTCTCCAGACAAGAATATTATAGTCAGATGACTAACAAACACATGAAAAGATGCTCAACATCACTCATTATCAGAGAAATGCAAATCAAAACCACCATGAGGTACCATCTCATGCTGGTCAGAATGGCTGCTATCAAAAAGTCTACAAACAATAAATTCTGGAGAAGGTGTGGAGAAAAGGGAACCCTCTTACACTGTTGGTGGGAATGCAAACTAGTACAGCCACTATGGAGAACAGTGTGGAGATTCCTTAAAAAACTGGAACTAGAACTGCCATATGACCCAGCAATCCCACTGCTGGGCATACACACTGAGAAAACCAGAATTGAAAGAGACATGTGTACCCCAATGTTCATCGCAGCACAGTTTACAATAGCCAGGACATGGAAGCAACCTAGATGTCCATTGGCAGATGAATGGATAAGAAAGCTGTGGTACATATACACAATGAAATATTATTCAGCTGTTAAAAAGAACGCATTTGAATCAGTTCTCATGAGGTGGATGAAACTGGAGCCTATTATACAGAGTGAAGTAAGTCAGAAAGAAAAACACCAAAACAGTTTATTAATGCATATATATGGAATTTAGAAAGATGGTAACAATGACCCTATATGTAAGACAGCAAAAGAGACACAGAATTAAAGAACAGACTTTTGGACTCTGTGGGAGAAGATGAGGGTGAGATGATTTGAGAGAATAGCATTGAAACATATGTATTACCATATGTGAAATAAGATCACCAGTCCAAGTTTGATGCGTGAAACAAGGCACTCAAAGCTGTTGCACTGGGACAATCCTGAGGGATGGGATGGGGAGGGAGGTGGGAGGGGTTTCAGGATGAGGAACATACGCATGCACACCCATGGCTGATTCATGTTCAGTTCAGTTCAGTTCAGTTCAGTCGCTCAGTCGTGTCCGACTCTCCGCGACCCCATGAATCACAGCACGCCAGGCCTCCCTGTCCATCACCAACTCCCGGAGTACACTCAAACTCATGTCCACAGAGTCGGTGATGCCATCCAGCCATCTCATTCTCCGTCGTCCCCTTCTCCTCCCGCCCCCAACCTTTCCCAGCATCAGAGTCTTTTCCAGTGAGTCAACTCGTCGCATGAGGTGGCCAAAGTATTGCAGTTTCAGCTTTAGCATCAGTCCCTCCAATGAACATCCAGGATTGATCTCCTTTAGAATGGACTGGTTGGATCTCCTTGCAGTATAAGGGACTCTCAAGAGTCTTCTCCAACACCACAGTTCAAAAGCATCGATTCTTTGGCGATCAGCTTTCTTCACAGTCCAACTCTCACATCCATACATGACCACGGGAAAAACCATTGCCTTGACTAGACGGACCTTGGTCGGCAAAGTAATGTCTCTGCTTTTTAATATACTATCAAGGTTGGTCATAACTTTCCTTCCGAAATCAGATTGATTATATTCTTTGCAACCAAAGATGGAGAAGCTGTATACAGTTAGCGAAAACAAGACCAGGAGCTGACTGTGGCTCAGATCATGAACTCCTTATTGCGAAGTTCAGACTTAAATTGAAGAAAGTAGGGAAAACCACTAGACCATTCAGATATGACCTCAATCAAATCCCTTATGATTATGCAGTGGAAGTGAGAAATAGATTTAAGGGACTAGATCTGATTGATAGAGTGCCTGATGAACTCTGGACGGAGGTTCGTGACATTGTACAGGAGACAGGGACCAAGACCATCCCCATGGAAAAGAAATGCAAAAGAGCGAAATGGCTGTCTGAGGAGGCCTTACAAATAGCTGTAAAAAGAAGAGAGGCGAAAAGCAAAGGAGAAAAGGAAAGATATAAGCATCTGAATGCAGAGTTCCAAAGAATAGCAAGGAGAGATAAGAAAGCCTTCCTCAGTGATCAATGCAAAGAAATAGAGGAAAACAACAGAATAGGAAAAACAAGAGACCTCTTCAAGAAAATTAGAGATTCCAAGGGAACTTTTCATGCAAAGATGGGCTCGATAAAGGACAGAAATGGTATGGACCTAACAGAAGCAGAAGATATTAAGAAGAGGTGGCAGGAATACACAGAAGAACTGTACAAAAAAGATCTTCACGACCAAGATAGTCACGATAATGTGATCACTGACCTAGAGCCAGACATCTTGGAATGTGAAGTCAAGTGGGCCTTAGAAAGCATCACTACGAACAAAGCTAGTGGTGGTGATGGAATTCCAGTTGAGCTATTTCAAGTCTTGAAAGATGATGCTGTGAAAGTGCTGCACTCAATATGCCAGCAGATTTGGAAAACTCAGCAGTGGCCACAGGACTGGAAGAGGTCAGTCTTCATTCCAATCCCAAAGAAAGGCAATGCCAAAGAATGCTCAAACTACCGCACAATTGCACTCATCTCACACGCTAGTAAAGTCATGCTCAAAATTCTCCAAGCCAGGCTTCAGCAGTATGTAAACCGTGAACTCCCAGATGTTCAAGCAGGTTTTAGAAAAGGCAGAGGCACCAGAGATCAAATTGCCAACATCCGCTGGATCATGGAGAAAGCAAGAGAGTTTCAGAAAAACATCTATTTCTGCTTCATTGACTATGCCAAAGCCTTTGACTGTGTGGATCACAATAAACTGTGGAACATTCTGAAAGAGATGGGAATCCCAGACCACCTGACCTGCCTCTTGAGAAACCTGTATGCAGGTCAGGAAGCAACAGTTAGAACCGGTCATGGAACAACAGACTGGTTCCAAATAGGAAAAGGAGTGCGTCAAGGTTGTATATTGTCACCTTGCTTATTTAACTTATATGCAGAGTACATCATGAGGAACGCTGGGCTGGAAGAAGCACAAGCTGGAATCAAGATGGCTGGGAGAAATATCAATAACCTCAGATATGCAGATGATTCATGTTAGTGTGTGGCAAAAACCACTACAATATTGTAAAGCAATTAGCCTCCAATTAAATTAAATTAATTTATTAAAAAAAAAGAATACTGTAATGGGTTGCCATTTCCTTCTCCAGGGGATCTTTCTGACCCACAGATTGAACCCAGGTCTCCCGCATTGCGGCAGAGTCTCTACCTCTGAGCCCCCAGGGAAGACATATCTGATAAGGAGTTAATATCTAAAGTGTGAAGAAAATTCATATAACTCAATTGCTCATATAACTATTAACTCTAATAACTAATAATTCATATAACTAAAAAGAAAAAAACACCCACGAATAAGCTAGTTAAAAGATGGGCACAGAACCTGAACAGGTCACAGAAGACATACAAATAGCCAACAGGTACATGAAAAATTTGAGCATGACTTTACTAGCATGTGAGATGAGTGCAACTGTGCGGTAGTTTGAGCATTCTTTGGCATTGCCTTTCTTTGGGATTGGAATGAAGACTGACCTCTTCCAGTCCTGTGGCCACTGCTGAGTTGTCCAAATTTGCTGGCATATTGAGTGCAGCACTTTCACAGCATCATCTTTCAAGACTTGAAATAGCTCTACTGGAATTCCATTACCCCCACTAGCTTTGTTCGTAGTGATGCTTTCTAAGGCCCACTTGACTTCACATTCCAAGATGTCTGGCTTTAGGTCAGTGATCACGTTATCGTGACTATCTTGGTCATGAAGATCTTTTTTGTACAGTTCTTCTGTGTATTCCTGCCACCTCTTCTTAATATCTTCTGCTTCTGTTAGGTCCATACCATTTCTGTCCTTTATCGAGCCCATCTTTGCATGAAATGTTCCCTTGGAATCTCTAATTTTCTTGAAGAGGTCTCTTGTCCTTCCCATTCTGTTGTTTTCCTCTATTTCTTTGCACTGATCATTGAGGAAGGCTTTCTAATCTCTCCTTGCTATTCTTTGGAACTCTGCATTCAGATGCTTATATCTTTCCTTTTCTCCTTTGCTTTTCACTTCTCCTCTTTTCACAGCTATTTGTAAGGCCGCCTCAGACAGCCATTTTGCTCTTTTGCATTTCTTTTCCATGGGGATGGTCTTGGTCCCTGTCTCCTGTACAATGTCACGAACCTCCATCCAGAGTTCATCAGGCACTCTATCTATCAGATCTAGTCCCTTAAATGTAGTTCTCACTTCCACTGTATAATCATAAGGGATTTGATTTAGGTCATATCTGAATGGTCTAGTGGTTTCCCCTACTTTCTTCAATTTAAGTCTGAATTTGGCAATAAGGAGTTCATGATCTGAGCCACAGTCAGCTCCTGGTCTTGTTTTTGCTGACTGTATAGAGCTTCTCCATCTTTGGCTGCAAAGAATATAATCAATCTGATTTCGGTGTTGACCATCTGGTGATGTCCATGTGTAGAATCTTCTCTTGTGTTGTTGGAAGAGGGTGTTTGCTATGACCAGTGCGTTCTCTTGGCAAAACTCTATTAGCCTTTGCCCTGATTCATTCTGTGCTCCAAGGCCAAATTTGCCTGTTACTCCAGGTGTTTCTTGACTTCCTACTTTTGCATTCCAGTCCCCTATAATGAAAAGGACATCATTTTTGGGTGTTAGTTCTAAAAGGTCTTGTAGGTCTTCATAGAACCGTTCAACTTCAGCTTCTTCAGCATTACTGGTTGGGGCATAGGCCTGGATTACTGTAATATTGAATGGTTTGCCTTGGAAACGAACAGAAATCATTCTGTCATTTTTAAGATTGCATCCAAGTACTGCATTTCGGACTCTTCTGTTGACCATGATGGCTACTCCATTTCTTCTAAGGGATTCCTGCCCACAGTAGTAGATATAATGGTCATCTGAGTTAAATTCACCCATTCCAGTCCATTTTAATTCACTGATTCCTAGAATGTCTATGTTCACTCTTGCCATCTCTTGTTTGACCACTTCCAATTTGCCATGATTCATGGACCTGACATTCCAGGTTCCTATGCAATATTACTCTTTACAGCATCAGACCTTGCTTCTATCACCGGTCACATCCACAACTGGGTATTGGTTTTGCTTTTGCTCCATCCCTTCATTCCCTCTAGAGTTATTTCTCCACTGATCTCCAGTAGCATACTGGACACCTACCGACCTGGGGAATTCCTCATTCAGTATCCTATTATTTTGCCCTTTGATACTGTTCATGGGGTTCTCAAGGCAAGTATACTGAAGTGGTTTGCCATTCCCTTCTCCAGTGGACCACATTTGGCTGTGGTGCATGTGATCAGATCGACTAGTTTCCTGTGATTATGATTTCAGTGTGTCTGCCCTCTGATGCCCCCTCGCAATACCTACCATCTTATTTGGGTTCAAGCAGGTTTTAGAAAAGGCAGACGCACCAGAGATCAAATTGCCAACATCCGCTGGATCATGGAGAAATCAAGAGAGTTCCAGAAGAGCATCTATTTCTGCTTCATTGACTATGCCAAAGCCTTTGACTGTGTGGATCACAATAAACTGTGGAGCATTCTGAAAGAGATGGGAATACCAGACCCCCGACCTGCCTCTTGAGAAACCTGTATGCAGGTCAGGAAGCAACAGTCAGAACTGTACATAGAACAACCAACTGGTTCCAAATAGGAAAAGGAGTACGTCAAGGCTGTATATTGTCACCTTGCTTATTTAACTTCTATGCAGAGTATATCATGAGGAACGCTGGGCTGGAAGAAGCACAGGCTGGAATCAAGATTGCTGGGAGAAATATCAATAACTTCAGATATGCAGATGACACTACCCTTATGGCAGAAAGTGAAGAGGAACTAAAAAGCCTCTTGATGAAGGTGAAAGAGGAGAGTGAAAAGGTTGGCTTGAAGCTCAACATTCAGAAAACGAAGACCATGGCATCTGGTCTCATCACTTCATGGGAAATAGATGGAAAAACAGTGGAAACAGTGTCAGACTTTATTTTTTGGGGCTCCAAAATCACTGCAGATGCTGACTGCAGCCATGAAATTAAAAGATGCTTACTCCTTGGAAGGAAAGTTGTGACCAACCTTGATAGTATATTAAAAAGCAGAGACATTACTTTGCCAACCAAGGTCCGTCTAGTCAAGGCTATGGTTTTTCCCGTGGTCATGTATGGATGTGAGAGTTGGACTGTGAAGAAAGCTGATCGCCGAAGAATTGATGCTTTTGAACTGTGGTGTTGGAGAAGACTCTTGAGAGTCCCTTGGACTACAAGGAGATCCAACCAGTCCATTCTAAAGGAGACCGATCCTGGGTGTTCACTGGAAGGACTGATGCTAAAGCTGAAACTGCAATACTTTGGCCACCTCATGCAAAGAGTTGACTCACTGGAAAAGACTCTGATGCTGGGAAAGGTTGGGGGCAGGAGGAGAAGGGGACGACCGAGAATGAGATGGCTCGATGGCATCACCGATTCTGTGGACATGAGTTTGAGTGTACTCCGGGAGTTGGTGATGGACAGGGAGGCCTGGCATGCTGTGATTCATGGGGTCGTGGAGAGTTGGACACAACTGAGCGACTGAACTGAACTGAACTGAATATGAAAAAAGTGCTTAACATCATTAATCGTCAGGGAAATGCAAATCAAAACCACAATAAGTTACCACCTCACCTTCCCCAGGCCTTCCATTTCTGCCATCAAAACCCACACCCATTCTCGATTTTCATGACTTCTGTCCCCAGACCACTTCTGAACCAGTCAGGTGGCCTCACCCTCCTCCAGGAAGACCCCTCCCTCCACCCTTATATCTGGGACCTGGACTCCTTCCTGTCTTGAGCCTTCCTTAAGGGAAGCATCTTCTTATTCCTATGCCAAAGCCTTTGACTGTGTGGATCACAACTAACTGTGAAAAATTTTTAAAGAGATGGGAATACCAGACGACCGGTTACCTGCCTCCTAAGAAAGCTGTATGCAGGTCAAGAAGCAACAGTTAGAACCAGACATAGAACAACAGACTGGTTCCAAATTGGGAAAGGAGTAAGTCAAGGCTGTATATTATCCCCTGCTTATTCAACTTAAATGCAGAGTACATCACGTGAAATGACAGGCTGGATGAAGCCCAAGCTGGAATCAAGATTGCCAGGAGAAATAACAATAACCTCAGAAATGCAGATGACACCACCCTTATGGCAGAAAGCGAAGAGATAATAAAGAACCTTTTGATGAAGGTGAAAGAGAAGAGTGAAAAAGCTGGCTTAAAACTCAACATTCAGAAAACTAAGATCATGGCGTCTGGTCCCATCACTTCATAGCAAATAGATGGGGAAACATCGGAAACAGTGACAGACTTTATTTTCTTGGCCTCCAAAATCACTGCAGATGGTTACTGCAGCCATGAAATTAAAGGACATTTGCTCCTTGGAAGAAAAGCTATGACAAACTTAGACAGCATATTAAAACAAAGGTCCGTCTAGTCAAAGCTATGGTTTGTCCAGTAGTCATGTATGAATGTGAGAGTTGGACCATAATGAAAGCTGAGAGCCAAAGAATTGATGATTTTGAACTATGGTGTTGGAGAAGACTCTAGACAGTCCCTTGGACAGCAAAGAGATCAAACCAGTCAATGCTCAAGGAAATCAGTCCTGAATATTCACTGGAAGGACTGATGCTGAAGTTCCAATACTTTGGCCACCTGATGCAAAGCATTGACTCATTAGAAAAGACCCTGATGCTGGGAAAGATTGAAGACAGGACGAAAAGGGGACGACAGAGGAAGAGATGGTTGGATGGCATCACTGACTCGATGGACATGAGTTGGAGCAAGTTCCGGGAGTTGGTGACGGAACATCAGGGCAGCCTGATGTGCTGCAGTGTACGGGGTCGCAACGAGTCAGACGCGACTGAGTGACTGAACTGAGCTCACACTTGTTAGGATGTTTGTTATCAAAAAGACAAGAGATAACAAAATTCTGGCAAGAATGTGGAGAAAATGGAACACTAGTACAGTTCAGTTCAGTTCAGTTGCTCAGTCGTGTCCGACTCTCTGCGACCCCATGAATCACAGCATGCCAGGCCTCCCTGTCCATCACCAACTCCCGGAGTTCACTCAAACTCATGTCCACAGAGTCGGTGATGCCATCCAGCCATCTCATTCTCGGTCGTCCCCTTCTCCTCCTGCCCTCAACCTTTCCCAGCATCAGAGTCTTTTCCAGTGAGTCAACTCTTTGCTGAGGTGGCCAAAGTATTGCAGTTTCAGCTTTAGCATCAGTCCTTCCAGTGAACACCCAGGATCGATCTCCCTTAGAATGGACTGGTTGGATCTCCTTGTGGTACAAGGGACTCTCAAGAGTCTTCTCCAACACCACAGTTCAAAAGCATCAATTCTTCGGCGATCAGCTTTCTTCACAGTCCAACTCTCACATCCATACATGACCACGGGAAAAACCATAGCCTTGACTAGACGGACCTTGGTTGGCAAAGTAATGTCTCTGCTTTTTAATATATTATCAAGGTTGGTCATAATTTTCCTTCCAAGGAGTAAGCGTCTTTTAATTTCATGGCTGCAATCAGCATCTGCAGTGATTTTGGAGCCCAAAAACATAAAGTCTGACACTGTTTCCACTGTTTTTCCATCTATTTCCCATGAAGTGATGGGACCAGATGCCATGATCTTAGTTTTCTGAATGTTGAGCTTCAAGCCAGCCTTTTCACTCTCCTCTTTCACTTTCATCAAGAGGCTTTTTAGTTCCTCTTCACTTTCTGCCATCAGGGTAGTGTCATCTGCATATCTGAGGTTATTGATATTTCTCCCAGCATTCTTGATTCCAGCTTGTGCTTCTTCCAGCCCAGTGTTCCTCATGATGTACTCTGCATATAAGTTAAATAAGCAAGGTGACAATATACAGCCTTGACATACTCCTTTTCCTATTTGGAACCAGTTGGTTGTTCCATGTATAGTTCTGACTGTTGCTTCCTGACCTGCATACAGGTTTCTCAAGAGGCAGGTCGGGGGTCTGGTATTCCCATCTCTTTCAGAATGCTCCACACTTTATTGTGATCCACACAGTCAAAGGCTTTGGCATAGTCAATGAAGCAGAAATAGATGCTCTTCTGGAACTCTCTTGATTTCTCCATGATCCAGCGGATGTTGGCAATTTGATCTCTGGTGCCTCTGCCTTTTCTAAAACCTGCTTGAACATCTGGGATTTCACAGTTCACATATTGCTGAAGCCTGGCTTGGAGAATTTTGAGCATGACTTTACTAGCATATGAGATGAGTGCAATTGTGCGGTAGTTTGAGCATTCTTTGGCATTGCCTTTCTTTGGGATTGGAATGAAGACTGACCTCTTCCAGTCCTGTGGCCACTGCTGAGGTGTCCAAATTTGCTGGCATATTGAGTGCATCACTTTCACAGCATCATCTTTCAAGACTTGAAATAGCTCAACTGGAATTCCATCACCACCACTAGCTTTGTTCATAGTGATGCTTTCTAAGGCCCACTTGACTTCACATTCCAAGATGTCTGGCTCTAGGTCAGTGATCACATTATCGTGACTATCTTGGTCATGAAGATCTTATTACTCAGCCATAAAAAAGAATGAAATGATGTCATTTACAACAACATGGATGGACCTAGAGATGATCATACTAAGTGAAATAAGCCAAACAAAGAAAAAGACCATAGTATATCACTGATATATGGAATCTAAAATATGACGTGTCTGTAGGTCACTCAGTCGTATCCCACTCGTTGTGATTCCATGGACTATATAGCCCACAAGGCTCCTCTGCTCATGGAATTCTCTAGGCAAGAATACTGGAGTGGGTTGCCATTCTCTTCTCCAGGGGATCTTCCTGACCCAGGGACTGAACCTGGGTCTCTCTCATGGTAGTCAGATTCTTAATCATTTGAGCCACTAAGGAAGACCCTAAATGAACTTATTTATAGGACAGAAACTAACTCACAGACCTAGAAAACAGATATAGTTACAAAGATGAAAGGGAGTGGAAGGAATAAATTGGGAGTTTGGGATTAACAGATACAAATGACTGTATATAAAATAGATAAACAAAAAGGTCCTACTGTATAACACAGGGAGCTATATTCAATATCCTGTAATAAGCCATAATGGAAAAGAATATGAAAAGAATATATATATGTATAGCTGAGTCATCTGGGTGTACACTAGAAACTAATGCAACATTGTAAATCAACTATCAGTTCAGTTCAGTTCAGTCGCTCAGTCGTGTCTGACTGTTTGTGACCCCATGAATCACAGCACACCAGGCCTCCCTGTCCATCACCAACTCCCGGAGTTCACTCAAACTCATGTCCATCGAGTCAGTGATGCCATCCAGCCATCTCATTCTCTGTCATCCCCTTCTCCTCCTGCCCCCAATCCCTCCCAGCATCAGAGTCTTTTCCAGTGAGTCAGCTCTCCACATGAGGTGGCCAAAGTATTGGAGTTTCAGCTTTAGCATCAGTCCTTCCATATTTCAATATAAATAAATAATTCTGGAAGAAAAAAATGGATATAATTATCATTAACATTACCATTATTAATATTCCTATTTTACATATGGGAAAGCTGAAACTTCCTGAGGGTAATAATCCACTCAAGGTGACCCGGCCAGTCAGTGAGAGAGTGTGAGCTGAAACCACCTGTCTGATTCAAGGCCATGCCTTAAACACTATGCTGGCTGAGACATCGGGTTAAAGCTTAAGAAGTGAGAATATGAAGCCAAAACTGATTTCTCTTTCCTCTATTTTCCAATTACTTTTTTCCTGTATATTTTGCATTGTATCTTGTATTTGAGCAGTGTTTCATTTCCCCCTGTAGATTATAGACTCTCTGAAAGTAGCCTCTGAAATTCTTAAATTCTCAGTGTTTTGGACATAGGAGGTATTCTCCTATTTAGTGAGTGAATGAATGAATGAATAAAAACTAGGAAAGGTCATCAGGACTAGGCAGAAAAATTTTGAGGCCATTTGTACAGATGCAACATTTCACATACTTATAAAAAGAAAACTGATCATAGGATAGCAAATAATATCAAAATAGCTTAAGGAAAAAACTCATTCGGACTGAGATACATCCTTGTGGACTCTAAGTGTCAGTCACTCAGCCATGACCAACTTCCTGTGACCCCATGGACTGTAGCCCGCCAGTCTCCTCTTTTCATGGAATTCTCTAGGCAAGAATACTGAAGTGCGTAGCCATTGCCTTCTCCAGAGGGTCTTCCCAACCCAGGGGTGGAATCTGCTTCTCCTGCATTGCAGGTGGACTCTACCATCTGAGCCACCTCTCTCTCATTATTTTCCCAGATTCCTTAACTTTTCACAATTTTATAAAATCTCTCTGTGTTTATCATTGAATCTTATAAAAACCAAGTTCAAGGGAAATTTCCACCATTTGTCAGAATGCCTTTTCCTGCAACTATTATTTTCATTTCTGTTTTTTCTTTTAGATCCATCTTGTACTCCCATCTAGGAAAGTCAAAACAATATTTTTTTTCTGTGATATTTGAACTTTGAGTTGAGTATTGGCATCAATCTTCATCCATTTACAACAGTCCTTTTCCTAATCAGAATTATAGTTGATGAAAAACTTGACATCATTTTTAGTACAATCAAGGTTTCTTGGAAACACAGGAAAGACTATAGTTCAGAATGGGAAGCTAGGCTTTTATTCGCACAATAGTAATCTGCAGATTCTTCCACAATATCTCATTTCAAATAGCCTCTTGTGTTTAAAGCCAGAAGGTGGAGAGTGAATCGAGGGAGAAGATGGTGTGCCAAGAACATTCCTCAGTGGGAATCTGACTTGAGGTCCAACATGCCCACTTAACTGGGAGTGGCCAGTCATCTTGGGTAGATCTGGACCAAGCTTCCACCTTGAATCAGGGCAGAAAGGTCCTTGTCTTCTTGAGTAATGACTCCGGTGAAGAGAATGAAAAATAAATGTGATTTTTCACAACACCCAGGCCATTAACTGGCAAAACAGTTCTTACATGCAAAGAATTGAGTGCCTGGCAATGCCCTTTCTTTCCAGATGCCTGACACGGGGCTACTTTCCACTGACCTGGACTGCTTGAACACCCTAAATTAGGGTCTCTCCTTTGGACCAGGGGAGGGTGCTGTGCCTTTCACAGGTCACGACACTGATTGAAATAAGGGCCCTGGATAGGATGGAGGATTTCCCTTCCATCCTTCCTTCTGGATTAAGTAAAGAAGTATTTTCTATCATTGGAACACAGGCCCACGAAAGGCAGGGCCCTGTCTGTTGTGTTCACCTTGAGTTCCCAGATCTTATCAAAGTGCCTGTTAAAAAGAAAGGATTTTCAAGGAACATTGTGGACTCGGTAAATACAGAACAAACTAATGAATGAGTGAGATACTGCATTAAGCAGCCAGTGTATATTGTCCATTGTATACCTTCTGTGACTGATGCTGTGAATTGTAAGACAATATTCTATCAAGGGCACTGCTAGCCTATTTTTGCCCCCTCTGGATGCCAGAACCTGACTGTCTGGTCCACCCTTCCCAGATATCCCCTTGAGAGCGTACCTGAGGGGTTCTTTATTTTAAAAAAAATTATTTTTAACTGAAGGATAATTGCTTTACAATATTGTGTTGGTTTCTGCCATACATCAACATCAACCAGCCATAGGTACACATAAGTTCCTTTCCTCTTGAATCTCCCTCCTAGGGTGTGCTTAATGTAAGATTTATGACAGAGATACAAGTCATTGAAAAAGATTGAGGATGACCAACCCCACACCGCTAATGAGAACAAGTTCCAGTGTTTTAAACACAGGCATACATGAGAAACCACGCAGGGAAGACAATAGGTTTTGTTTTGATTTTTAGTTCCTCTTCACTAAAAGGCTGGTATCCAGTTTAACCAGGGTCGCTGAGGCCTCTGTATGGGTCCTCTCTGTTTCCTTTCCTGAGGGTTCCATGTTGCTTTTGTCTTCCAAGCTCCCTTTCTTACTCAAGAGTCCTTAGCATGATCACAGAGAGTCGTGAGACTTTGGCTAACCTGCACTCTTTGCCCTGAAATCCTGTCAGTACTTTCTGTGTTGCCCACAGCCTGATCCTGGAATGCCTGAATCATGGAAAAGTTTGCAAATCCCTTTGCCAGGAGGCAGAGGGAGTCACTACCTGCTCAGAGCCTATCAGAGGTTGTGCTCCTATTTGTCATCATCGTGACGTCCTCTGAGCATCAGCCCTGAACATCTTTCATGTGAAAGCAGTGAGATGTTGCTATTCAAGCCTTTCAAGCTCAGAACCCTCGCTTATATGTCCACATATTACTTGTTTTTTTAATTTTTTTTTATTGTCACATAAGTTTTTATTTTTAAAAAATCACACAAAATATACTATTTTAGCATATTTGACTGTACAATTCAGTGGCACTAAGTACATTCACATTGTTTTGAAAATTTCACCATCATCCATCGTCAGAATTTTTCACCTTCCTAAACTGAAATTCTGTTCCCATTAAATACCAACTCCCCAACCCCCTTCTCCACTTTCTACTGCCTCCCCACCACCTCGCCCCTGGTATTTCTGTTCAGTTGCTCAGTTGTGTCCAACTCTTCGCGACCCCATGGACCACAGCAGGCCAGGCATCCCTGTCCATCACCAACTCGCAGAGTTTACTCAAACTCATCTCCATTGAGTCAGTGATGCCATCCAGCCATCTCATCCTCTGCCGTCCCCTTCTCCTCCCACCTTCAGTCTTCCCCAGCATCTACTCATGTACTTTCTGACTCTGAATTTGACTATTTTGGGTACCTGGTATAAATGTATGTGGCTTCCCTGGTGGCTCAGCGGTAAAGAACCTACATGAAATGCAGGAGACTCAAGTTCGATCCCTAGGTTGGGAAGCCCCTCTGGAGAAGGCAATGGCAGCCCACTCCAGTATTCTTGCCTGGGAAATCCCATGGACAGAGGAGCCTGGTGGGCTACAGTCCATGGGGTCACAGAGAATTGGACAGGACTTAGCGACTAAACAACAACAACAGCAAAGTGTGTGTATGAGCAGATGGCTGATGAGGGCCTACTGTGAATATTAATTTTTTAATTCCTGTGATCACTATCATTATCCCATTTTTCAAAATTTGCTAAAGGCAGACTTTCCCAAGGTGCATCCTATAAAACATTAGCTATCCAGATGCTTCCTTCTGAAAAAAAGTATTCTACGGTCCAACAAGATTGAAAAAAGATGTATAAATCCCCTCTTAAATATTCCCGGTGCACATAAATCTCACTATAAAAATAACTCATTTAGCTGCTTTTAACCTAGCAATTCCCACACTTTGATCTCTCTGTTCCTATATAACACCTTTGGAAATTCAGGCCTAAACCACAGACCCAGTGAGAGGGAATAAGAGAGAAGGCAGAGGTGTGAATCTGTGGTCTGATGACTCTTACCTAGCTAACTATACAGTACACTTTCTTTTACCAGTTCATTAATATGTATGTTTTTCTTAATATATATGTGTTTGGCAGTATACATAAGTATTGTTGTTGTCCAGTCACTAATTCACGTCTGACTCTGCAAATCCATGGACTGCAGCATGCCAGGCTTCCCTGTCCTTCACTATCTCTCAAGAGTTTGCTCAAACTCATGTCCATTGAGTTGATGATGCCACTCAGCCATCTCATCCTCTATCACTCCCTTCTCCTCCTGCCTTCAATCTTTCCCAGCATCAGCATCTTTTCCAATGAATCAGTTCTAGGATTGACTGGTTCTAAATGAAATCAAATACATAAGTATATGACACAGTATATCACAGCTGCCTTTTTTTTTTTTTTACTTGTTCATTGATACTCATTAATCTGAATACTTACGTAGAATGCTGTAGGGAGAAAATGTGAACCTGTGGGAAAAATATATAGGACCTTTTTGGAAAGGAGACTGGACACAAACACAAAGGACCAAGAAGGATTATGTCCAGGCTGAGTAACTTACAATAAATAGGAGAAAGTTTAAGAAACAGCCCAGCAGTTTCCAGGCTTTGGGCATCACCAGTAACAATATCCTTCACATTTATATGGCACTCAGCAGTTTGGAAAACCCCTGTAAATGTATCATAAAACTTGATTCTCATAGCTAATATGGCTGGTAAGTGTGGGGATTCTGCTTCTGTGAATAAAGGAAGCATCCAGAACTCACTCAATGTCCATACACTTTGTACTCTAGTTGGGAGTTGAGCACAACACTTATTTTAATCCAGGGTCTTTCTAGGCAGAGGCAGTGTGGTTGATGAGAGATGAGGCTACAGTGGAAAGGAAATAAAACCTGGGACAAATTAAGAGGAAAAGCCAGAGACCACTGATTTCACAATTTACCCTGGAACTGGCCGCAGAAGCCCAGTCCATCTAGAGAGCCCCACACAAAGGGCAAGGGCCCTTGTTCCAACCCTGGAGACATACTCTTCCGCTCTGCCCCTGACAGGTGTTTCCTTGGCTGGTGAGACATTTGGGAATATTAAGAATTAAATGGGTTCGGAACAAAGATTTTCACAGGCTGATATTCCCTCCCACAAAGTGGATAGAGGAACGAAGGAAAAATCAAAGAGGCTGGTGAGTCAGGACAGCGTTAGGTTTCCTGGGTTCAGAAGTTGGAGGATTTGAGGAAATCCTAAGTTAAAAGGAAAGAGGCAGTTTGGCAAGTGGTATAATTAAAAGTTGGTTTGTAAAAGGGTAAGAATTCTTCAAAAGAATGAAAACCAAGGGTTCAGACATCCCAGAAAGGAGAACTTCAAGGGAGTCCTAATTAAATCATTATGACTTAGTCATAAATTATTTCCAGTGAAAGACAAAAATTTCTTTTTCTCATGCATCATAATCTTAGAATTTCTTTGGTGGGCATTTTCCTAAAACACAAGCATTGTGGTAAGATAACAAAGTGGCTGGTCCCGTTGACCGTGACATGAAATGAAGCATAGTCACTGAAGTTTACCACGAATGAGGAAACCTCCTGAACTCCTGGCTGTTATGTACCAGCCAAAGCCCCAAAATGCTTTCTTTTTCCCCAGAAAATGAAGGATGAGTTTCTAAAATCCTGGCTTTTGAAATAGGAACAAAATTTTCCTTTCATTAACATTAACCAGAATTCTTCCTTCACCTCAATGGAGCTCTAAAGCCACCGCTTCCCCCATCTTTTCTGGGACTCCCACTTCTCCTGGCAGCTTGCTTTCAGGACCAACAGGCTTAGCAATTTCCTGACCATCATCCAGTAGCCTGTGATGTATGGTGGGGTCTATACGGCAATGGCAAGCCACTCCAGTACTCTTGCCTAGAAAATCGCATGGACAGAGGAGCCTGGTAGGCTGCAGTCCATGGGGTCGCTACTAGTCGGACACGACTGAGCGACTTCACTTTCCCTTTTCACTTTCACACATTGGGGAAGGAAATGGCAACCCACTCCAGTGTTCTTGCCTGGAGAATCCCAGGGACGGCGGAGCCTGGTCGGCTGCCGTCTATGGGGTCGCACAGAGTCGGACACGACTGAAGCGACGCAGCAGCAGCAGCAGCATGTACCCATCTGAGCCTGGAGCCTGTGTGTTCATGCGTCTATTCCATCTAAAGCAGTTCGATCTGTAATGAATGAAAGCTCCCAGTATAATGGTACTATACCACTCTCCTTCCCCTGTCTTGAGCAATTTTATTCCTGTTCCTTAGAATGTTCTCACTTTACTGCCTCTTCCTCCTCCTTTTTTTACTTTTTTTAATGGACATTCATGTTTTAGGTGGAGAAGGCAACGGCACCCACTCCAGTCCTCTTGCCTGGAAAATCCCATGGATGGAGGAGCCTGGTAGGCTGCAGTCCATGGGGTCGCTACGTGTCGGACACGACTGAGCGACTTCACTTTCACTTTTCACTTTTGTGCACTGGAGAGGGAAATGGCAACCCACTCCAGTGTTCTTGCCTGGAGAATCCCAGGGACGGGGGAGCCTGGTGGGCTGCCATCTACGGGGTTGTACGGAGTCAGACACGACTGAAGCGACTTAGCAGCAGCAGCAGTGTGTTTTAGGTTGAACCCCACCTCCTCCAAGAAGCCTTCCTTTGACCCCTTATCAGACCAGACTAGATTCTTCTCAGTATCTTGAATTTACCCTTAGTACTTGGTGGCCGTCATTATTAGGTTGTATTTGCCAGACAAAAACCCTTGGGTCCCTGCCCCATCACCTGCTGAATAAGGTCAGGATACTTCAGCATGGTGTGCAAGGTCTTCATCACATGTCCTTCATCTATGTGCCTAGTCTCAGTTGGCATGTTTCCATCCTGCAACTTACACCCTGAACCTCAGACTCTCTGAGACTTTTGCCTTCACACAAACGGGCCAGCTACATTCTGTCCCATATCCAAGGTTCAGCTCACAAAAGTCACCCAACCTGAAAGTCTACCCCTTTGTTCTTAGTCGAGCCACCTCCTCACACTCTAAGACTCAAGTGTCATTTCCAGAAGTTTTTCCTTTATCCCATCCACCCAAAACCCCATCTGCATTAGAGAAACACCAAGGTTTATGCTGCCATCACACTAGAAGTATTGTAATCATCTCCTGATCTATCTGTATTCATTACACAATCATTTATTCTATGTTTGCTATATATTGACTATTCTAGAGAGCAAAACAAACATTCAGCTTACAATCTAGTGGGGAAAACCAATGATCAAATGATCACATATAAAAATAAAAGCATTGACTGTGGTAAGTGCTATTAAGGAAGAAAAAAAGGATTCTGTGAGTGCAGATAGTTACAGGTTGGGGATGGATTCTTTTAAGAGGTGTTAACTGGGTTGCAATCTAAAGAGTAAATAAGAATTAAATAATTGAAGGGAGGGGTTTCCCAGGTGGTGCTAGTGGTAAAGAACCAGTTTGCCAATGCAGGAGACATAAGAGACATTTAAGTTTGATCCCTGGGTGGGAAAGATCCCCTGGAGAAGGGCATAGCAACCCACTCCAATATTGCTGCCTGGAAAATCCCATGGACAGAGGAGCCTGGCAGACTACAATTCTTGGGGTCACAAAGAGTTGGACACAACACGCAAGTGAAGAGATTTGAGCATGCAAGTGAAGCATTTAGAATAGGACAGGAAGTCCTACCTTTATTTCTCTCTACGCCTTAAGGCATAGGGTCATGAAACAGTATGTTGGGAGATTGAAGGCATGAACAAAGGAGGGATTTAATGAACGAATGATATCAGAGACCCTGGAGCCCTGAGGATAGCCTCCTATCTCCATGTTATCAGCCAAAGAACTTAATCTGATATCACTGAAGGGACTTCTCTGGAGGTCCAGTGGTTAAGACTCTGTGCTTCCACTGCAAAGAGCATGAGTTTCATCCCTGATTAGGAAACTAAGATCCTGCTTGCCACACAGCTCAGCCACAACTTTTTTAAAAAAGAGAAGAAAGTCACTGAAACTGCCTGATGAGTCTACTGTCACACCCCCTCTTCCCATTGCCCGAGGATAAGGAAAGTGGATTCAACAGTCAACCCTCAAGGACCATCTGACACCAAAGGATGGTCAACAGTCAGGAAGTTAGGAAGAAAATGGCCTCTCAGAAGTGGAGACCAAGAGTCTGGGTCAAAAGGATCTGAAAAATAAGGGCAATGTTGGGAAAGAGGAGGGGAAGTAAAGCTAAAAGAAGAGAGTGAGACTCATGCAAAGACTCTTCTGGCCACAGAAGAGGCAGCAGCTGAACTCTTTGGTCGGAGGCCAGGCATAATGATTAAGAGCAAGATCTTGCTGTAGAAACGGTGAGAGGAAATCTGAACCCTTGAACTCTGCATAAGTGAGAGTTTGTTTGTTTTCTCTGACCAAGACTGTGTGTTTACTCTCAGGCCTTAGAGTTGTTTGTCACTGTTAGACCTCCCAGGGCTGTGGGAGGATTTCCATGGAGAATGGGTCTCAGTGCTGGAAGTCAAACTGGGACCAGTTTTACCTGAGGGGTCTCCTCAGAGGGAAACTTAGGGAGTGTTTGTTTATATTTTTTATAATAAAAGTGGTGTTACTGTTACCCTGATCTCATTAGGTCATTTTCTCTTTCATTCTTCTAACTCACTGTGCAGGGAGCTTTAGTAATTAATTTTTTCTCTTAAACCTTTAAAATGATGCCAGGAATGGATATGTAACCATACCTCTCAAGAGGGAGTGTTACTTTTCAATCTGGTAAAGCATTTAAGAGCTGGTCCTTATTGATTTTTGGTCAAAGCCATTGTCACTAGTGTCATCATAGGTGGCTGCCCCATCCTGAAGGGAGTCATTTGTCCAAATACCTTCTCTTTCATGATACTCCAGACCCAGTTCAGTTCAGTTCAGTCGCTCAGTCGTGTCCGACTCTCCGTGACCCCATAAATCATCGCACGTCAGGCCTCCCTATCCAACACCAACTCCCGGAGTTCACTCAAACTCATATCCACAGAGTCGGTGATGCCATCCAGCCATCTCATTCTCTGTTGTCCCCTTCTCCTCCCTCCCCCAACCTTTCCCAGAATCAGAGTCTTTTCCAGTGAGTCAACTCTTCGCATGAGGTGGCCAAAGTATTGCAGTTTCAGCTTTAGCATCAGTCCTTCCAGTGAACACCCAGGATTGATCTCCTCTAGAATGGACTGGTTGGATCTCCTTGCGGTACAAGGGACTCTCAAGAGTCTTCTCCAACACCACAGTTCAAAAGCATCAATTCTTTGGCAGACCCAGTACTAAGCTGCAAATCCGCATTTGATTTTCGAAAGAGACACCACACCCTCCTACCCACTCACACCTTCCAGAAACAAGGGTATACCAATCATTGGCATATGTTCTGAAATATCTCTGACTAGAACTCAGCCACTTGAAACCTCAGTTTTATAAGGCAGCTTAAAAAAAAAAAAGAAACAAAGGAAGGAAGAAAGGAGAATCAGGAAGTAAAAGAACCATGGGCAACCAGGAGACGCAGGGAAAGTTTCATGAATGGAATTTTGAGCACATTGCTTATAGGAACACATTTCTAGATCTTTCACAGAAGCAAAATTCTAAGGAAAGAGTACTGACTCTGAAGCCAAGGCAGATCCTTGATCAAGTCTCACCCCTTTCACTGGATCTGTTTTGGTGAGAGGTCTCCATTTCCTCTATCCGTAAATCAGCCATATGAAATTTAGATTAAAAGGCCATTATGATTGGAGGTTAGAAAATAAGATCTCAAAAGTAATTCTTGTCTTCTTTCCAACTTGAATACAGCGGGTTTCCTTCTCTGGTTTTACCCAAGTCCACCACTGAGTAGCCCAAGAATTTGAAGCAGTGAGACACTCCCTTGGATGGTGGTGAGAAAGAATCTCGGGTCATCTGATACCAGAGAAAAAGCTGACACCAGAATTCAAATTGTCCATCTACCTGCAGTCTTGTAGGGCCCAGAATAAGAGAAAATAGTCTTACTCTCCTATAAAAACTCAGCAAAGAATAGTTCAGTGTGACAACACCTACTTCCTGCCCCCAAAGTGTACGTTCTTTTCCTTACTTACAGGGAGTAAGAAAGATTTTGGAAATATTTTCATCCATGACTTTTCATGTTTCACTCATTTAACATCTTTCAAATTTTTACTGAGGCCTTGTCACATTTCAGGCACTGATCAATACTTTGGACTATATCAGTAAATAAAACAGACAGACATCTCTGTCCTTGGGCAGCTTAAATTTTTGCCAAGAGAAATAGGCAATAACCAACGAATTATGCAAGGAAGCAAACATATACTATGTTCAAAGGTGCTAAGAGTTACAGAAGAAACACAGGGTATGGGTGATACACGTCAGGAGAGGTGGGAAAGGAGAGCAGTGGTCTACAATTTTCAGTAGACAGTCAGGGAGGCCTCAGAAGAAGTTTTGTACTTAAAGGGAAAACTCTCTGATGTTGGAGAGAAAAAAAAAGTTCTGGGAAAGCTAATAATCACAACTCTTTTTCTGTTATTGAATTCATAAACCAGAATTCAACTTTATATCTCATTGCCTAAGTAGACTTCAAGTCTTTGAGAATGAGCTCAGGTGTGTATTTCACAGTGCCTAGGATATCAATGGGTATTACATGTGTGAGTTATTTTGATGAATGAACAAATAAATGATGAATAAATGAAACTCTTTCCTCTGAGAAATCATGGCTTAATTTGTTCTAACAAACTGAGTGCCTACTATCTTCCAAGGACTTTGGTCATCTTGTCCCCTAGAACAAGCATACCTCTTTCTCCCTACTTCTCTCCTTGATGAATTTCCCATTCACTGCCCCCAAGAGAGAAGATGTACTTAAGTCAATACGGAAGCTTTAACTATGGAACTCGACTGTCAGGCAGCATCAGCCCAAGTTACCTCATTATTGAATTTCCTTACAGTTCCATTTGGTTATGAAGAAGACCTGAGAACCAGTGTATTGTGGTCAGGGCGACAAGGTCCTAGGGAGGGAGAAACTATAGACTGAACCTCCCAAGACACATTCTTCAGAAGGAGGTTGCAAGAAAGGCAGTCACATACTGTTCTGTGAACCAACATGCAGGCAAACTAAATCGCTTCAGTTGTGTCCGACTCTGAGTGATTCTATGGACTGTAGCCCGCCAGGCTCCTCTGTCCATGGAATTCTCTAGGCAAGAATACTGGAGTGGGTTGCCATTTCCTTCTCCAGGAAGAACCAGCAGGTACATGTAGTTTCAAAAACAAATTAGAAAATGGGGAGAGTGAGGCTGAGGTTATGAGATAATCCCCTGAGTTGCTGTAGGAAATTTCCCTCGTTTTCATCTTGATACCTTTTACTGCAAGCTGCAGACAGAACTTGAGTAGATTCACAAGGCTAGACAAAAGCTGGCCCTTAGCCATGAAACAACCAAGATACTAAATTCTCAAACGTAGAATGCTTTTTATTATATACATTGAACAAACAACTGTGCTTCCCATATTTAAACTTATTCCTACGTCAAATCATGCATCTGCAAAATCTCAAAAGTTGAGATCGTATCATAAGTAAGTCCTGGGACAAAGGCCATATTTGAGGAAATTTATCCAAACCAAAACCCCAGGAATGGAGCCTTATGGAAGTGTTCACTGAACCACATGGCTGGACTTGAATCAGTTCTCAAATATCTGAACCACCTGTACCTTTCCATGCCTTTGTGTGGAGGACCTTCATGTCTGAACAGGCATCTCTTTCCTCTTTGTAGCCAACTCAGGGCCCCACACGAGGCCTTCAGCAGAGCAGAAAGTAGCCTGCTGGAAATGAATTAAGACGTGCTCTAATTACCAAGGGGGTGGTTAGTGGGATGGCCTGGTAAAAACAAATCCAGTTTAAAATGGAGATAAACACACACTGCAGTCCTCCAGGTTTTCTAAGTGTGGGGCAGGGTAGGGCTATATGTCTGATACCTAGCCTTTTCATTAGGATATTTCCAATTTTGTGATCTCACTTCTGGTTGATTACTTGGTTTAGTTCTGTCCTCACAGCGTTTTCTCACCCTATGTACATGTACATTGCACCTACAGGTCCATTCAGTTCAGTTCAGTTCAGTCGCTCAGTCATGTCCGACTCTGCGACCCCATGACTATAGTATAAATAATGAATTTCATATTTGTAAAACATCATATAAGCTATGTGTTATGTGTCTATTAAGCAAGGATATACATATATATGGGCTTCCCAGGTGGTGCTATTGTTAAAGAACCCTTCTGCCAAGCAGGATATGTGGGGGTTCAATCCCTGGGTCAGGAAGATCCCCTGGAGAAAGAAATGGCAAACCATTCCTGTATTCTTGCCTGGAGAATTCCATGGACAGAAGAGCCTGGCGGGCTACCGTCCATAGGGTCGCAGAGTCAGACATGACTGAAGCTCCTTAGTACATACACATATATATTTACATACACACACATACATATATGTGTGTGCTAAGTCACTCACTCGTGTCTGACTCTTTGCAACTCCATGGGCTGTAGCCTGCCAGGCTCCTCTGTCCATGGAATTCTCTAGGCAAGAATACTGTAGTGGGTTGCCATTTTCTATTTCAAGGAATCTTCCCAACCCAGGGATTGAACCCATGTCTCTCGTTTCTCCCACATTTGGTAGGTGTATTCTTTACCACTAGGCCACCTGGCAAACCTATATATACATATATGCGTGTGTACATGCTCAGTCACTTCAGTCATGTCCAACTCTCTGCAACCCCATGGACTGTAGCCTGCCAGGTCCCTCTGGTTCATGGGATTCTCCAGGCAAGAACACTGGAGTGGGTTGCCATGCCCTCCTCTAGGGGATCTTCCCAACCCAGGGATCGAACCCACATGTCCTGTGGTTCCTGCATTGCAGGTGGATTCTTGATTCTTTTTTGCTGAGCCACCGGGGAAGCCCATATACATGTATATCAAATATATACTGATCGGTTCAAACTCCAAGGGTCCTAAAGGAGCAGAAAAACTAAGCTATAGACACTGGGGCAGCTGTTTGGTGGAAATGAGCCATGACTTGTTCTGTGAGGCAGTGGCTGTGAAGGGCGTGGGGAAGGATGGATGTGGCCGTCAGGGAAACAAACTCCTAAATCTCACTGGCTTCTTGGCCAGGACTGTGCTCAGGCCCAAACCACACACTAAGTCAAGCTTCTCAGATTCCTCTCAGAACCTTCTTTCTCTGCTCCTCTCCCTGGCAATCATTTTGAGGCCAGTTCCTCCCAGACCATCTTCCATAGCCTCTGCTTCATCCAAACTTGGCTTTTCCCCAAACAGCAGCTCCCTTGGGTCCACCGCCTCTTTCCTGCTTCCTCTGCAATATCTTTTTGCTAACGACTCCTTTATTAACAAGGCCTGAGGACTGGAGCCCTTTTCTTTTGGTGTTCTTTTTTAATCAAATAAACTACTACATTGTTATTTGTTTTCTTTCATTTCTGAATAATCCCACTGTAAGAGTGATTTTGTTGTTCTTTTCAGAGAGGTTTTTGGTTGCTGTTTGTTTAAGGAGGTCTAGGCTGAAGACACTGTGATGTCCCCCAGGCTCTGCCTCTGGGCTCTGGAATTTTCCTTCAGCCCTGGCCAGCCACGCCCTCGGCTTCCTGTGGGCCCTGGCCTGGCCAGAGCCGCACAGCTGGAGCGGGGCTGTCTGGCCGGAGTGCCTCCCTGTTCAGCCTCCCGCTCTGCAGAACTCTCTGGGAACCATGAATACCCAAATTCCCATGCTTCTCCCCAGACGCTCTCAGGTCGCCAGACTCCTCAGAGAGTATTTCCTATCTTTATTTTCCAGCACTCCATAATTTAAATAGGTTGTTTTTCAGGGGAGGTGCAATTGATATCATCCAAAATCAAAACCTTCTGGAGGAAGTCTATAAAGTGAGCAGCTCCTTGTAACACAGTACATCCCCCCCAAATTTATTTTTTAATTTAAGGACAAGGTACTGTTACCAGCACTGAGAACCCTTAAAGATAGGAAAATCCTTTGGATTTCGATACACTGGAGCTAAGAACCGCAAAAGCAGGGAGCTCTGTTTTGTATACTGATGTATCCCAAGCCCTTCACATTTAACAGACACTCAGGAAGTTTCCCAGAGGGAAGAAAGAGCTCATTATTTAAGAGTCATTAATATAGACTCAGAAATATATGAGAGACCCACTGATACAGCTCATTAAGTTTAAATTGAAATGTCTAATCTATACCAATGCCCTTGCCAAAAAATAAAATTTCCTCTTCAACCTGTTGTCACACTGTGAATTTTTATAATTTTAAGATCTATTCCACTCTTTATTAGACTGAATTCCAACCAAGATGCCCCAACAAAGAAAAAGCTCATAGGAAAACAAATTTCAAGGGTGCTAATAATGAATCTGAACATTAAATTCTTTTTTTATATATACTCTTATAGTACAAATATTACCTGAATTTCCCTGATGAAGGCTTTTGACAATGTTTAGTTTAAGCAGATACATAATAAAATATGTTATTTGCTTAATGTCACTAATTCCAAGTCACTCCTGGAAAGTTTTCTGGCAATAAATTTCTTTCTACTAATAAAACTGATGTTTACACAAAAAAGGCTGTATTTAATATCTTTATGTTTATTGAACCTGGTACATAACAGATACCCAATAAATGTTTGTTAAGGGAATGACTTTGGAAATTATTTGTCATCGGGTGAATAGTACCATATTTTGAAGGCTGAATTTGACCAAATGGCCAGCAACATTGGTATACAAACACTGTGGAGCTATAATCTCTCCATGAAGCATCCCGTATCTTAAAAAGGAATGAAAAAGATCAGCCTGGTTTATCTTATTTTGCAGAAAATAGGCTATGAGAAATCTTTGCCTTCTTCCTTGTCTTAGAGAGGGAAGAGGTTGATGAGGTGGTGTTTTGCCAAAAGTTTTATTTTCGTTTAGGTTTGAAGGATTTGTTAACAAAAGAAACCACTCATTCACAAATAAACAACTTCAGTTTTTAATAGAAGATTATTTAACTTGATTTCAATATACAGTCATTAGGGAAAAAAAAGAAACAGAAACAATAGAAGTAACAGCATATACATCACCGAATTGAGCTGACCCACATCTAGACTTAAACAGCACAGGGAAGTCCCCCATTAGCAGCAATCTGGAGTCCTAATTGGGAAAGGGTCCTGGCGGTGTGTCCATTCCAAGGGTGAGACTTCAAATTGTAGCTTTGCAGGCTCACACTTATAATCCCAGGCTGCAAACTGATATCATCATCAGTTTGTATGCAAAAATGCAGCTCTAGTTTTCCTTTAATTGTTACAATGCTGTTTGTTTCACCTTGTGATTCACAAGACTTCGTAGACTCCAGGGGTTGGCCAGGCCTACAGGGGCTTCAAGAGATTCCAAAACACATTCCCTTTCTTATCTAAAGTGCTGCCTGACTTGCTGTGCTTGCAGGCAGGCATGGAATCCGGTCAGTGTCCAGGCAGGTCAGAGGTAAGTCAGAGGTCAGCTCTCCCGCTTCTGAAACCTGAACAAGACTTCCTCCATTTTAATTTCCCTAATCAACAGACTAGACTCAAAAGTTCCCCAGGTTTTCTGAGAGCACTAGATGGGAGTAGTATTAAACAGAATAAGCTCATTTGGTCTTAAGAGTGACAGTGATATCTGGGGGAGGGCCTAGGAATCTGCATTTTAAAACACATTCCCTGAGGTGGATTTTTAACTTTGCACAGGTGGCTAACATTCTCCACTCTTCCCTGTATCCATGCCACCTGCAGTCTTGCAGTGTGGTATTGCAGTTCTTCCATAAGGATGGGAAATCTATTTTCCATCTTGAATTTGGGTTATTATGTTGACTTACTTTGACGAACTGAGTGTGGCAGAAGGAACAATGGGCCGGTTCTGAGCCTAAACCTCCAGAAGCCTCACTTGTTTCATTCATTCTTGTGTCTCTGCTACCCCGTATATGATCTATGACCATCAGGTACATGGTCCAAGAGCATCACAAACCTTCTAAAAATATATTTCAGCTTCCCCATCCCTCAACCAGAAATGAAGGGCAGAACTGATATAAAAGCAAGCTGTGTTAATCCTAGAGTAACAGTCTATGGTGCAATCATGATCTTCAAGTCCTAAATTTGAGGGCCTGGAAATGGGAACTGAATCCTTCATTTTCTATCAATGGATGCATTCTGCACGCCTTCTAATCTCTGGCCTAATAGCAACACTGTATTAGTATAGTGATGAAAGTCTATTGTGTGTATGCAGCTTGATTGCTTGATGACTGGACAGGGAATTCTGTGCATGCCGACAGGCAAGTTGTCTTAGTGTTATTAATCATCAAAAAGTGAACTCCGCTGAGTCACAGGGAAAGAATAAGAGCTTAGTTATATTCACTATTTTTTAAACCACTTAAAAAATAATTTTATTTATTCATTTAAGGTGTCATCGCTGCATGGGCTTTTCTCTGGTTTCAGGGAACGGAGGCTACTCTCTAGTTGCAATCCACAGATTTCTCATTGTAGACGCTTCTCTTGCTGCTGAGCACAGGCTCTAGGCACGAGGGCTTCAGTAGTTGCAGCTCAAGGGCTCTAGAGCACAGGTTCAATATTTGCGGTGCATAGGCTTAGTTGCTACAGAGCACATGGGATCTTTCTGAATCAAGGTTCAAACCTGTACCTTTTGCATTAGTAGGTGGATTCTTCATCACTGAGTCACAAGGGGAGCCCTATATTCATCATTTTTCATTTGCCTTTAGGTCAGCTAGAATGCACAGGGCAAGGCAGTAGAGGAAAGCAGGAGTCAAGTTGCTTGAGCCAGTCCGCATTTCCTTGTGTTTTGGAGGCTGATGAATGAGCTTCAACATGACCCTAACAACCTGACAGCAACAAGGAAATCGAACTACTTTTTCAATTAACACATGGATTAAAGATTTCACAAGTACTTTTATTCTCTTTTTATCTGCTAATAGGTTTTCTTATTGGAAAAAGGACAGCCTGGCATATTCTAACCTATTGTAATATTTCGCTAAGACCAGTGACATTTTGAAATAATAAAAGAAAATAGCACCATAAAAGATGATCCAAAAAGTAATACCTTTTAAAACAAATTTGCTTGACCATTAAAAATTCATATTATGTTTTGTTTAGCATAAAGTAGGTTTAGAAGAGAGTCTATATTCTTTGAGAAACCTTTTATGAGCCAGATTATGAGCTGAAATAACAATATTTCAAGTGGAAGAGGACTGAAGGAATAAAAGAAACCCTGGCTGTGTATAGCTTTTATGCTTTCAAGAGTCCTTTGGCATGCATGAGATAATTTCCTTCGATCTCATCTAAGAAGTAGACAGGGAGGGCATGTTTTGCTTCGCTCAATGTACAAATGAAGAAATCGACATTAACTTGCTAAGTACACATTCTAGAGCTGATAATCAAGCACATTTAAAACAAGTAGGTTAAAATATACACACTACTATATATAAAATGGGGCTTCCCTGGTAGTTCAGTTGGTGAAGAATCCTCCTGCAATGCACGAGATGCCAGTTCAATTCCCGGGTCTGGAAGATCCACTGGGGAAGGGATAGTCTACCCACTCCAGTAGTCTTGGACTTCCCTTATGGCTCAGCTGGTAAAGAATCAGCCTGCAATGTGGGAGACCTGGTTTCCATCCCTGGGTTGAGAAGATCCCCTGGAGAAGGGAAAGGCTACCCACTCCAGTATTCTGGCCTGGAGAATTCCAAGGACTGTATACTCCATGGGGTCACAAAGAGTCGGACATGACTGAGAAACTTTCACTTTCACTTTTGATATATAAAATATTAAATATATAACCAACAAGGGAACTGTATAGCACAGGGAACTCTACCCAATATCTTGTAATAACGTATAATGAAAAAGAATCTTAATACATCGGGACTTCCCTGTAGGTCTAGTGGTTAAGACTCTGTGTTTCTACTGCAAAAGGCATGGGTTCAATCCCTGGTCAGGAAAGTAAGATCCTGCATGCCATACAATGTGACCTAAAAAATAAATAAAAATAATATATGTATATATATGTATGTAACTGAAGCACTTTGCTTTATATTTGAAAATAATACAACACTGTAAATCAAATATATACTTCAATTAAAATTTAAAAAATAAAGTTGGATTAAAAAATAAAACAAGTAGGTAACTTCCACTCTACAGTGATGTATTAGACCAGTGCATCTGTCTCCTTTCCCATCTGTGCCCGCACTAAATTTATTGCAATGGATTAATAATAGCCACAGCAACAACAGGTATAACAGCATAGTAATAGGTATTTCCTTGGAAGGAAAGTTATGACCAGCCTAGATAGCATATTAAAAAGCAGAGACATTACTTTGCCAACCAAGGTCCGTCAAGTCAAGGCTATGGTTTTTCCCGTGGTCATGTATGGATGTGAGAGTTGGACTGTGAAGAAAGCTGATCGCCGAAGAATTGATACTTTTGAACTGTGGTGCTGGAGAAGACTCTTGAGAGTCCCTTGGACTGCAAGGAGATCCAACCAGTCCATTCTGAAGGAGATCAATCCTGGGTGTTCATTGGAAGGACTTATGCTAAAGCTGAAACTCCAATACTTTGGCCACCTCATGCGATGAGTTGACTCACTGGAAAAGACTCTGATGCTGGGAGCGATTGGGGGTAGGAGGAGAAGGGGTCAACAGAGAATGAGATGGCTGGATGGCATCACCGACTCGATGGACATGAGTTTGAGTGAACTCCAGGAGTTGGTGATGGAGAGGGAGGCCTGGCGTGCTGTGGTTCATGGGGTCTCAGAGAGTCGGACACGACTGAGCGACTGAACGAACTGAACTGAATAGGTATTTGTGTTTCTTCTCACAACAAAGGAAAGAAAGGGGAGACCATAAATATATTTAAGATTTCAATAAACTACTAGAAAAATGGAAAGCAGATGCGGGAGTTGTGGATGATTCAAGTGGAGTAACTTGTGGTCAATAACAGGTAGAGAGATAGGTGAGCATCTGAAAAGGGAAATGATTTGCCTTATTTCAAGTACAGGAAAGCTTGAATTTGGGGATTCAAAGTACAACAGAGGGTCAGGGTGGGTCATGACAGGGAAACAACTGAAGTCTATGGACTAACAGGTTAAGCCAACCTTCACCCCAGAAGCAGGCGCCCAGGAGAGGCATTAATTTACCCTTCCAATAAGGAGTTCTTTTCTTGATTGAATGGAAGATTCAAGAGAACTAAGACTTTTATGTGGAAGATGGTACCCTAGAGAAATAGTCTCTACATTCTAACTTTAGGGTTTCCAAAGCAAAAGAGTTGGATCACCACTCTCACTCCAACTTAGTAAACGAGCTGCTCCCTTCTGCATAGAGCTGCTTAGTAACCCTTTTGGGATCTTTGATTTTTTAACTACACACGGTTATTTCTTTAACATTTTTGAAAAATGCCTTCATACATTTAGAATTTAAAACTAAAGTAACCTTCTTACTAAATTATCATCTTAGAACTCATTTCCCATATATGTTTATAATTTCATATTAACTACAAATTACACTTTTAATATTTTCCTGGCTTTAAAAAAATACCCTAAAATTAAGTTACTTTGAGTTAGGTATCGTGTTGATCTTCACACCATTAAATGTTAGAGCAAAAGAAAAAGTTCACAAAGAAGACAATATGGAAATGATTAAATAAATCACTTGCATAAAATGAAAATGTATGCAGCTAGTCAAAATTTTAGACTAAAATTTATTTTCATAAACTATGTGTATACTGTTGAGTGAAAAGTAAGTTACAAAATACTGTATAAGGCATTATTATCATTTTATTTAAGTTATACAGTATTTATTTAATTTATACTTATACAGTATTTTATTTAATTTATTATTTATTTTATTTAATTTATACTTATACAGTATTTTATTTAATTTATACTTAAATATGGGCACATGCATTAAAAAATTATGTTTAACAAAATGGTAACAGTGGTTGACACTGGATGGTGAGATTATAATAGTTTATACTTCTTTCTTTTTTAATATGTTTTCTGAATTTTCTATATAAACATGGCATATTTAAGTAATTTAACAGTTTTTTTCTTGTTTTTCCATCTAACATCCTAGACGGTAAAACGTCTGTTTATAATGCGGGACACCCGGGTTCGAGCCCTGGGTTGGGAAGATCCCCTGGAGAAGGAAATGGCAATCCATTCCAGTACTATTGACTGGAAAATCCCATGGACAGAGGAGCCTGGTAGGCTACAGTCTATGGGGTTGCAAAGAGTCGGACACGACTGAGTGACTTCATAACATCTTAGTATAGCAAATAAATACTTTCAGTAAAAAATGTTTTGCTAATGTACTCAGACTCTTTTTTTAAAAAAGTAGTATGTGTACATACTACTATATTATCAACTCTATATTATAATTTATTTCCCTGGGGAAGGAAATGGGAACTCGCTCCAGTATTCTTGTCTGGAAAATTCCGTGGACAGTGGAGGCTAGCGGGCTACAGTCATGGGGTGGCAAAGAGTTGGATATGGCTGAGCACACATGCAATATCATAATTTATTTAAACATTCCTCTATTATTTGATTTTTTAGAATTATAAATAATGCTGAAAGAAAAATCCTTATTTAAAAATCTTTATCTCATTTCTGAGTTTCATGAGAATGCTTTCTTAGAAGTAGAATTACTAGATTTAGGAATTTGAATTTTACTAGGGCACATGGTATATATGTCACCATATTTTACACTTGCAAATCTTTCTCAAGCTCTATTTTTTTTTCATAATTTCACTTCTTAGACTTAACCCTTTAGTATTCTTGTCATAGCTATAAGGCAAGATTATAAATTTAATTTTCAGTTCAGTTCAGTCGCTCAGTTGTGTCCGACTCTTTGTGACCCCCATGAATCACAGCACGCCAGGCCTCCCTGTCCATCACCAACTCCCGGAGTTCACTCAAACTCATGTCCATCGAGTCGGTGATGCCATCCAGCCATCTCATTCTCGGTCGTCCCCATCTCCTCCCACCCCCAATCCCTCCTAGCATCAGACTCTTTTACCCCCTGGCAGAGGGAAGGGTCTCAGTTGTTCAGTCATGTCCAACTATTTCAACCCTGTGGACTATAGCCTGCCAGGCTCCTCTGTCCATGGAATTTTCCAAGCAAGAATACTGGAGTGGGTTGCCATTTCCTACTCCATTATCTCCCAGATATCTAGTCAATTTTCCCAACAATGTTAAAAACCGCTTTATTATGTTTGGTACCATATCTGTATACATACATGCTCCATTGGTTACAGAACTACTTGCTCTTTTCTGGTGATCTTCATCACCTTTTGTTGCTAAGAATGACATGGTTTTGATGATCAAACTTTTAAAATGAATTTTAAAATCTCAAATAATAAAGCTTTTCTTAATGCTCCTTTTTTTCCAAAATTTCCAAGTATTTCTTACTGTATTAATTTTCTATGGCTGTACAACAAAGCTTAGCATCACTCTAAGCACAACTAAAGTTTAGTGTCTTAAAATAACACAACCTTACCATTTTTGCAGGTCAACATTTCACAAACCTGAGTGGGTTTCAAGGTGTCAGAAGGGCTGTGATTCTTATCTGAGGATTGGAAACCTCTCCCTAGCTTTCTTACTGTTACAGAATTGAATTCCTTGTCTTTGTACAACTCTATTTAAGTTGTAAATTAAGCGCTAATGATTAATAAAAATTAATCTGGCAGTAACGATCTGCAAAATATCACCATCCAAAAGTCCTAACTAAGGACTTATTAGAAGCAAGGATAGGCATGACTCTGGAGAGTCAATCACACAGACATTTTTGTCTTTTCAAACATTTGAACATTTTCAAATACTTTCAGACATTTTGGGCGAGCTAATATATAATGAGGTTGGCTCTTTGCTCTGAATTTTGAAGGACAAAGTGAGGAAACAAAAGGATGATCTGTTCTAGCACTAGCGAGATGGCAATCCCTAGCCACCTAGTTCTCCAGAAGGCTGTGTATGCTCTGAACCAACATTCAATATATGGTGCTGTTTCTCCCATAGCCAGGGTTTATGAGTCCAGGAATTAAGAGGTCAGATGGGAGTGGCACCACTTACCATTACCCTTAGTGACACACTAGCAAAAATTTTGCTTCCTGTCTCTGTGACCTTATGTTCAGCTGACCTAGACGTCTTAGTTCCAAAGAGAGCAATGCTTCCACCAGTAGACACAACAATGATTTCATTGAACTGGAAATCAAGACTGTCACCTGGTCACTTGGGGTTCCTCATGCTTCTGAATCATCAGGCAAAGAAAAGAGTTACTGTTGTCTGGGGAGATTGGTTCTGAGTGTCGAGGGGAAATTGGACTGCAGTTCCACAAAGCGGGTAAGGAAGAGTAGGTCTGAAATACAGATGCTCTCTTATGGTATCTCTTAGTATTACCAAGCCTGGTGATTAAGGTCAATGGAAAACTGCAACAAGCTCATCTAGACAGAACTACTACTGGCCCAGACTCTTCAGGAATGAAGGCAGGGTTGGGTCACGTCTCCTGGTAAAGAACAATGACCAGCTAAGACGTTTGCCAATAGCCAAAGGAATATAGAATGAAGGGTGGAAGAAGCAGTACAAATACCAGCAACAACCACCATGATCAGTTACAGAAATGAGTACATAATTGTCAAGCATATTTCCTCCTTACTTTGTTATATATATGTTTGCATGTATGTACTAATATTTCTGGGCTTCTTAGGTGGCTCAGTGGTAAAGAATCTGCCTAGCAATGCAGGAGACATGGGTTCTATCCCTGTGTCAGGAAGATCCCCTGAAGGAGGAAATAACAATCCACTCTAGTACTCTTGCCTGTAGAAATCTTATGGACAGAGAGACCTGACAGGCTACAGTCCATGGGGTCACATTTTCTTTGTTTTCTCCCCTCTTACTCCCTTGTCTTGCAACATAAGATGTACTGACTCTGTATCATAATACTTAAGTCTACTTATCATTGGAATTTACTAATAGACACATTTATCACTGTAATTTTCCAAATAAACTTCAGAGGAGTTCAGTTAAGTTCTTAAAGAAAATCTCACGGAAATGTTTCTTTACTTGCAGAAGACGAAACATCTTATTAATGTATAGCTTTCAGGCACACACTCAAATTTTCACAGAATTAATACTTCCTCAAGTGAGAGTGAAAGTCTCTCAGTCGTGTCCAACTCTTTGCGACCCCCCAGACTATACTGTCCATGGAATTCTCTAGGCCAGAATACTGGAGTGGGTAGCCTTTCCCTTCTTCAGGGGATCTTCCCAACCCAGGGATAGAACCCAGGTCTCCTGCATTACAGGCGCATTCTTTACCAACTGAGTCACACTTCCTCAACCTGCCTGATCTGTCTCCATTGTTGTTGCTGTTCAGTCACTCAATCATGTCCAACTCTTTGTGACCCCATGGACTGCAGCACACCAGGCTTCCCTGTCTTTCACTAACTCCTGGACTTTACTCAAACTCATGTCCATTGAATTGGTGATTCTATCCATTTCATCCTCTGTCATCCACTTTTCCTCCTGCCCTCAATTTTTCTCAGCATCAGGGTCTTTTCCAATGAGTCAGCTCCTTGCATCAGGTGGCATTATGTCTGCAAAATTCATCCAAATTGTACTTTGTAGTTGCTGATTCTCATTGCTATATAGTATTCCATTGTGGGAACCCACATTTATTTATACATTCTGCTGGATCATTTCCAAATGTTTGTTGTAATGAGTTGTGCAGCTATAATCATTCTTGAACATTATGCTTTGGTGAACATATAGCCATGGGGATTTTAGTTAGAGTTTTTATAAACTCCATACATAACTTTGGCAAGAATTGAATACTTTCTTTCCTTGATCCAGTAACTTGATAGATCTATCCATTTATTTAAAATTCAAGTCTCTTTCAGTGGTGATTTTTCTATACTTACCCAGTTTGATGCCCATTAGCCCTGGTCAAAGAGATAGAAAGAAGACAAGAGCAAGGAAATTCTTTTTTTTTAGGGATGTATATTTTATCTTACTTATTTTTATGGTGTATAGTTGCTTTACAATGTTGTGCTGATTTCTACTGCACAGCAACATGCATCAGTTATAAACATATATGCCCTCTTTTTTGGATTTCCTTCCCATTTAGTTCACCACAGAACACTGAATAGAGTTCCCTTTTGCTATCAGTCGTGTCTGACTCTTTGTGACCCCATGAATCACAGCACGCCAGGCCTCCCTGTCCATCACCAACTCCCGGAGTTCACTCAAACTCATGTCCATCGAGTCGGTGATGCCATCCAGCCATCTCATTCTCTGTCATCCCCTTCTCCTCCTGCCCCCAATCCCTCCCAGCATCAGAGTCTTTTCCAGTGAGTCAACTCGTCTCATGAGGTGGCCAAAGTATTGCAGTTTCAGCTTTAGCATCAGTCCTTCCAATGAACACCCAGGATTGATCTCCTCTAGAATGGACTGGTTGGATCTCCTTGCAGTCCAAGGGACTCTCAAGAGTCCTCTCCAGCACCACAGTTCAAAAGCATCAATTCTTCGGCAATCAGCTTTCTTCACGGTCGCAAAGAGTTGGACGTGACTGAGTGACTGAACTGAACTGAACTGAACATTCTTATTAGTTATCTATTTTATACATAGTATCAATAGTGTATGTATGTCAATCCCAATTCATCCCTGCCCCCTACAGGGCCAAGGAAATTCTGACATCTCTCTTACCTGCTAATGTTCACTATCTTGCCAAAACATTATTCTGGGCCATTTCCCCCATATTCTGTTCTGAGAACAGATATTATGACTTTACTTTCCTTCACTTTTCAGAGGTGCTCCTTGAGCCCAGTCATTTGCTTTCACAACACATTTCTTGCTTTCATTCTTGGTTATCTCTTGCTCATTCAGTTTTTTTGTACATGACCTTTTAAAATGTGCACTCACTGGATAGCTCCCTGGGGGACTATTTGGGGTGTTTTTAGAGACTTCCTTTTCTGCATCATGCACTTTTAGAAATGCCCTTCCCTTTTGAATCATACTCTTGTTTAGAACCTTTTCTTCACATTTATAAAAATAGCTGCTGTGGTAATATCTTGGACATGTGTCTTACTATGTCTAGAATTCTTTCCAAATAATGAAACGGTCATCAAGAAATGCCAGACATTGACCAGATATTCTGCCCTAGGCAAACAAAGCTTCTAGCTGATGGTGCAGTACTAAAGCCTTTTGTCACTATCATGTCTTACTTTTAACTGAGCTGGTTTTATAAATTTTCATTAGAAAAACATCTGCTAGACCAAATAGTCTGTAAATGATGGAATCTCATCATGGACTCTGGGCATGTACTTTGGGACACTGAGCCCCTTCCAATGATCTCTAGGTGGGCATCACTTCCCTTGTCACCTGGTCAAGAGTGCAACTCTGTTCTTTCCTGCAACCTCTGTGCTCTTTGACCTGGAGCAAGAAGAACCCCGCGATCCTTTTCCAGGCCCTCCATGGGAAATATTAGCTCTCCAGGGACACCAGACCACCGTGCAAACTCACGCTTTGCACCCCATCTGCTCCATTAAGCATCCTTTGTTGTTGTTCAGTTGCTCAGCTGTGTCCAACTCTGTGCAACCCCATGGGCTGCAACACACCAGGCGTCCCCATCCTTCACTATGTCCCAGAGTTTGCTCAAGTTCATGTCTATCGAGTCGGTGAAGCCCTCCAACCATCTTGTCCTCTGTCGCCCCCTTCTACTCCTGCCTTCAATCTTTCCCAGCATCAGGATCTTTTCCAATAAATCAGCTCTTTGCATCAGGTGGCCAAAGTATTGGAGCTTCAGCTTCAGCATCCTACCTTTGCACAATTCTAGGTGAGAAGCAGTCACAAACTCTCCTTGTTTTCTGATGACCCCAGGCTCCCCAGAATCTTTATTAAACTTGGACAGTAACTCCCTCACTGCACTCAGACAGCTGCACCAGGGTCAACCTGCCCACCCGATAGCTCAGCCAATCTTCTCTCCATGGAGCAAATGTGGTCTTTCCAACTCCAACTCCAGAAACAAATCTCTTGGAGATTCCAGGGTCACTTGGCTGGGCAGAGTCGTGGCAGAGGTGGAGGAAGTAACCTCTCATCTTTACACAAAGCCAGTGATCCTTTGCTTTCTCTCTCTCTTTCCTGCTCCCTTTTTTTTTTTTTTCTAGAAACACTCCCTACCCTTTTGTTGGGGTTAACAGGGCCATTTTCTGCAGCTGTTTAGATAGACCCAAGGGAAAGGCCGGCCCTGATTTCTTATGCCATTTTTTAGAATTCAGGAGTATGTAACAAATGATTTGTCCTCAGTTTTGAACCTAAGTCAGCTATCTAAAAATAATATAAAAGGTCTCCATCAACAACAGGTTACAAAGGATATATATATATATATATATATATATATAACAATGCTTTCCCAAGTGCTATGAAGAAAATGAAATCAGGTAACATGATAAAAAGAGACAGGATTCATTTTAGATGTGAAAGTCAAGGATAGCGTCTTGGAGAAGGTGATACCTGAGCACCCACCAAAATGATGGAACTCACTGAGCCCTTTGGAGATATGGGAAGGGATAATTTCAGGCAAATGGAGCAGCATGTGCAAAGACTCTGAGGTGGGAGTAAGCTTAGCTATTTTGAGAAGCATAGAGAAAGCCAGTGTTCCTTACAATATGAATTTTGCCTGGATTGGGCAAGATGACACCCCCATCCTCAGCCTCCCACCCAAATGGCACGATTCTCTTATCTATGAGAGTACACTGCACCACGTCTCCTAATAATAAAGTCAAGGGATAGGTGATGCTCAGTGAAGTTGTTCTTAGAATGACCAAAAAGCACGTTTGACATAAACACATCATTAAACCCTGGACCCTTAGATATCACTAATGTAAAAATTATTCTTGTCTACTTTTAGGTAATGTGTCTACTTCTGGAAAGGTTACCCTGGGGGTAATTATCCTCTGTTGATGTCTGGACATTCTTTAAAATAAAGAAACGAACTGAAGTCTTCAAAAAGATTCCTGGTACCTAGAAAGCAGCAGTCTACAGGGCTGAGTAATATAATCAGAATGACTTTTTAAACAATCGGATGAAAAAGACAAAGAAATGTGTTTCTTGGGGTGCAAATTATCAGCAACAAAGCAAAATAAGTTTGTGGACATTTCATGGCAACTTCTAGGAAGGGAAGTGATAAAAATATTTCCCAGAAGGTGGTAAAATAGAAATTAATTCCAAAATTCCCATTCTTAGCTGGGATTTATAAAATGTCATTGATATTTCCTTAAAAATCAAATTTTTATTTAAAAGAAGATTTTTTAAAAAACCACTTAAACTTATCTCCTAAATGCAGAGCTATGACCAAGATTCACCATCAATTCAGTGGTAGTGGGAAGTGTGAGCTGAATTGTTCTTTATGTCTCTTCCACCACTCTTGGACACCCACTGACAGAGACAAAACAAAACAAAAGCTCTCCTCTTTCCTCCTTCAGTTGAAAAACAAGTCTCTGTGCATGTCAGCTCATAGTCAAGTAGCTTCATTGTCTGACCTTTCTACTCCACAGAGAACCAAGTCTTGCAAAACTTGAATACTTACAAGGATCTGGTACTGATCATCACAATTATGAGAGTCCTCACAGTCCTCTCCCCCAAGCCCTGTGTACCTTTGTCTAGTTCCTGGGACTGTGAATATGATGAGTTTTACTCTCATGATTAGGTTACACATGCCATAATTGACCTTGAGGTAGGGAGATTATCTGGGTTCAGTCTAGTTCAGTTCAGTTGCTAAGTCATGTCCGACTCTTTGCAGCCCCATGGACTGCCACACACCAGACTCCCCTGTCCTTTTACCATCTCCTGGAGCTTGCTCAAACTCATGTCCACTGAGTTGGTGATGCCATCCAACCATCTCATCTTCTGTCATCCCTATCTGACCTGAACTCTTTGAAGGCAGAGAGTTTCTCCAGCTCATCACAGAAGAGAAAGTGAGAGATTGGGAGTTGGAAAGGATTCCATGCACACTTGCTGACTGGCAGATGGAGGAGGTCATGAGGCAAGGAATGTGGACAGCTTGTAGAAACACAGCGGCCTTTGGCTGGAAAGCCAGCAGAGAAATGGGGAGCTTAGTCCCACAACTGTAGGGAACTGAATTCTGCCAATAATCTAAATGAGCCTGAAAGTGGAGTCTTCCCTGGAGCCCACAGATAAGAGCTCAACCAGACTGATGCATTAATATCAGCCTTTGAGACCCATCAGAAATCCCAGACACACCATGCCTTCTGATCTGTAACACTGTGGGCTAATAAGTGAGTGTGGTTATATATCAATTATATCTCAGTTTTTTTTATGTAAAAATGAAAAGAACGTTACTTAAATGTTTACCTTTTTCCCAGATCTTTTCCCTTCCATTCTCTGACATGTAGGTAGGCATCTTTCTCATGGACTAATTACCTATTCCCTTACTTATTAAATATTTCCTTAGACATAACAGCTTAGCCTGTATGTGGGCTGAATGTAGGAGGACAGCGTGAACAGAGATGGTGTACAAGAAAGAAGAAGAAAGAAAGATAAGAGAGAAAAGAAGAAGAAGAAGAAAAGAAAGTAAGAAAGAAGAAAGAGGAGAGAAGGAAGGAAAAAGGAATGGGGGGTGGAGGGAAACATGAGAGAAGGGGTGCTCTCGTTATCTCTAGCTGCATAACAAATCACTCTAAAATTTGTAGTTTAAAACCACAGCTATTCCATTATCTCATGATCCTGTGGATTGACTGGCTCTGATGAGTGGCACTTCAGCTCCATATGATACTGGCTAGGGCTGCAGATATTAAGGAACTTGGCTGGGCTGGAAAGTCCAAGGTGGCACTGACCCATGACCGTGCCAGCTGCTGTCTGGGAGGGATCTCAGCTGGGGCTCATGTGGTGTCTCCATGTGCCTTGGGCTCCTCCATAGTATGGTTGTTGGGTTTCAAGAAGCAGAAATGACCCATTTTGTTTAGGTCTGGGGGCAGCAGTCCGATAACGTCACATCCCCTACCTTCTTGTCAGAGCCAGTTATAACAGCTTAGATTCAAGAGGAGAGGAAATAGGCTCCGTTTCTTGAAACGAGAAGAGATGTATGTATACAGGTTAGGGAGGGATTCTTGTGAGACATCATTAGAGGGTCATTACCACAGGAAGCAAGAGAGAAATACATAAAGAACCACCCCCACCTGCACAGGGATCTTCCTAAAACTTAAGTCAGATCACACCGCTCCACCACTCAGGGTCCTACCGTTGTCTGCAAAGGAATACACAACCTGCTCCAACCCTTGAGCTCTTCTGAATCCAACTTCTTTTACTCTCTCTCTGGCTCATTGCACTCCAGACACACTGATCTCCTGGCTGTTTTTCAAACACTTTCTTATCTTAGAGACATTGCCTTTGCTGTTTGTCTGTCTGGAAAGCGTTATCCAGTAATCCACATGTTTCCTTGCCTCACTTCTTTATCTCTCAGATCAAATGTCAGGGGAGCTTGTTCCAGCCATCCTACATAAAATAGCAACTAGCATCATCCCACCACTATGACTGAATTGTGTCCCCTCGACATCCACATGTTGAAGCTATAACCCCAAATGTGACTATATTTGGAAAAGGAAATAATCTTAAGTGAGGTCATAAGAATGGAAACTGAATCTGATTTGCATTCTTATAAGCACTCCCTCTTTCTCTGTCATGTGAAGACACACCAAGAAGGTGGCCATCTGCCAGCCAGGAAGAGAGTCCTCACCAGGAACTGAATCAGCCAGTGCCCTGACCTTGGACTTTTCAGCCTCCAGAACTGTGAAAATCAATTTCTTTTGTGTAAGCCACTCAGCCTGTGGTATTTGTTACGGCAGTTCAAATGGAGGAAAGTGCTTATCAACACCCTCTAACCACCTATCCTACCTAGTTCTTTATAGCCCTTTATCACCATCTGGACTTTGTACATATATTTGGTATTTGTGTGCTGTTTGGCTCTCCCCACCAGAATACTTGCTCAATGGAGAAAAATTTTGTCTGTTATAAGTGCTGCTGCACCAAAAAACTATTGACAAATACCTGCCAAAAATTTTGAGTGAAACAGTAAGAAGGAATTTTTAGCATTGATGAAGGTGGAAAGAGCATTGTTGCTTCACCAACTGAAAGCATCACATTTACCTGCCTTTACCAGCAAAGAGAGCAAACGTTTTGAAAACGTAGCACAGATGAAATGCTGCCAGGACAACACCTTACTTAAACCCTATGAGAGCAAAATGGAACAGGAGATGAAATAGCGTGACGGTGCTAGGTGATGCTGGACAGTGCGCAGACTAGTCTTGAATGTGGGGGACATGTTTCTTACCTGTTCGTATCTTTGCAGTGTATTTGAGTGCCTCTCACCTACAGGAACCTGTTAGTGTAGCATACGTTAGATAGACATGTCCACTGGGGAAAAGTGGTTTAGCTCATTACAGACCTGTGATGTGTGTTTTGAATCTTCACTAAAGGTATATCTCAGAGCACCGTCTAAGAGCTCTGGGCCTTTGTTTCCATGACAGGCTTACTGATGGTGTCCATTGAGACATTGCATCATGAATCTGTGGTGGAATATGTTGATGCCAGAATATTAACCCTTTACAGGGGATCATCACTAACTTGCAACACCAAAGGTTAAGGCTGCAACAGCTTCTGGGACAAAGAAACTTGGAAGCAGCAATGACACCAGTTCCTTGGGCTTAGTACTGCTCACGTCTGTGACATTTCTTAAATTCAGACTACTCAGTCTTTCTGGCCAGTGGTTGAGTAAAGCAGCTGATGGTGCAGTCCTGGTTTACCAACCAGGAAACTGATATGGAATAAATTGTTTAAGGCCAGGTCACAGAAAGAATTAAAGAGAAATCAAGATGAGGAGTTGAAGAATTCAACCTAATGATCTGTTTCTAGTGTCAGTTTAGAAAATTCTGCAGCAAGAAAATAAAATAGACTACTTAAGAGGTCATATTGTGTGTGTGTATGTGTATCTGTGTGTGTGCTCAGTCATGTCTGACTCTTCTCAACCCCATGGACTATAGCCCCCAGGCTCCTCTGTCCATGGAATTTTCCAGGAAAAAATACTAGAATGGGTTGCCATTTCCTACTCCAGGGAATCTTCTTAACTCAGGGATCAAGCCTGCATCTCTTATATCTTCTGTATTGGCAGGAGGATTATTTACCACTACGACCTCTGGGAAACCCCAAGAGGTCACATTAAGGGACCCATTTCTAGCTTCCAAACCAAAGCATTCAGCTCAATTTCTCCATTATGAAGCCATTTCTCAGAAGATACACTTTGACCCTGGCGAGACATCAGAGCTCTATGGAACTCTGTGGAAGCAGATCCACAGAAACAAATGTGACAGGTACTCTGTACCAGTTTCCTGGGGCTGTCACTACAAATTACCATGAGCTTGGTGCTTAAAACAGAGAAATAATTTATGATTTGGAGACCAGAAGTCTGAAATCAATAAGACAGGTTCCTTCTGGAAGTTCTGAGGTGGAATCCATTCTGTACCTCTCTCCTAGCTTCCAGTGGCTCTGAGAATCGTTGGTATTTTTTGACTTGTGGACAGATCACTCCAATATCTGCCTTCATCTTCACATGGCTTTCTGCTCTATATCTGTCTGTCTTCTTTTCTGCCTGTTACAGACTCTCATCTTTGGGTTTAATGATCTTAACTGGAGAACTCTACTTTAATTACATCTACAAAAACCCTTATTCTGAATAAGATCATATTCTGAGGTTCCAGGAGTTAAGACTTGGACATATTTTTTAGGAGGACACTATTCAACCCATTGTCATCATGTCCAACTCTTCAACTGCATGGACCGTAGCACACCAGGCTACTCTGTCCTCCACTGTCTCCCAGAGTTGCTCAAATTCATGTTCATTGAGTCAGTGATTCTATCCAACCATCTCATCCTCTGCCACCCCCTTCTCCTTTTGCCTTCAATCTTTCTCAGCATCACAGTCTTTTCCAATGAGTTGACTCTTTACATCAGGTGGCCAAAGTACTGAAACCTCAACTTCAGCTTCAGTCCTTCCAACGAATATTCAGGGTTGATTTCCTCTAGGATTGACTGGTTTGATCTCCTTGCAGTCCAAGGGATTCTCAAGAGTCTTCTCTAGTGCCACAATTCAAACATGTCAGTTCTTCAACACTCAGCCTTCTTTATGGCCAACTCTCCTTTAACCCACTACATGCTCTTAACCCAGTTCTCAGCAGGGTCCCAGTCACATGGCCACAAATATGTGCATCACTTGGTTTTTAAAGCTCAGATAAGATGAATAGCATTGTGCCCTTGTAATTCTGCAGTGCTCCTCCTCTCTCTAAAGCCCTGTTTCATTCATCTTCAAATCTCTTCTTGATTCATATCTTCCCAAATCACAATAATTTCTATAGATTCCAGCAACTTCCTCCCAATATCCTGCTTGTTCCTCAGACACCTCTATTTCTACAAATCCATATCTTATTAGAGTATGTTGAAAAGCATATAATTCTGATTATTTATCTATTTTATACTCAGCATACATATATATATATATATATATGTATATATATAGATCCCAATCTCCCAACCTATTTCCCCCACACCCCCTTGGTGTCCATACATTTGTTCTCTATGTTCGTATCTCTATTTCTGCTTTGAAAATATTAATAGGTTCTAATGAGAACCTATAATGAAAAGGACATCTTTTTTGGGTGTTAGTTCTAAAAGGTCTTGTAGGTCTTCATAGAACCATTCAACTTCGGCTTCTTCAGCATTACTGGTTGGGGTATAGGCTTGGATTACTGTAATATTGAATGGTTTGCCTTGGAAACGAACAGAAATCATTCTGTCCTTTTTGAGATTGCATCCAAGTACTGCATTTTGGACTCTTTTGTTGACCATGATGGCTACTCCATTTCTTCTAAGGGATTCCTGCCCACAGTAGTAGATATAATGGTCATCTGAGTTAAATTCACCCATTCCAGTCCATTTTAGTTCACTGATTCCTAGAATGTCTACGTTCACTCTTGCCATCTCCTGTTTGACCACTTCCAATTTGCCTTGATTCATGGACCTAACATTCCAGGTTCCTATGCAATATTGCTCTTTACAGCATCAGACCTTGCTTCTATCACCAGTCACATCCACAACTGGGTATTGGTTTTGCTTTGGCTCCATCCCTTCATTCTTTCTGGAGTTATTTCTCCACTGATCTCCAGTAGCATACTGGGCACCTACTGACCTGGGGAATTCCTCATTCAGTATCCTATCATTGTGCCTTTTCATACTGTTCATGGGGTTCTCAAAGCAAGTATACTGAAGTGGTTTTCCATTCCCTTCTCCAGTGGACCACATTCTGTCAGACCTCTCCACCATGACCCACCCATCTTGGGTGGCCCCACACAGCATGGCTTAGTTTCATTGAGTTAGACAGGATTGTGGTCCGTGTGATCAGATCGACTAGTTTTCTGTGGTTATGATTTCAGTGTGTCTGCCCTCTTATGCCCCCTTGCAATACCTATCGTTTTATTTGGGTTTCTTTTACCTTGGTCGTGGGATATCTCTCCAGGGCTGTTGCAGCACAGCACAGAGCACCTTGGACGAGGGATATCTCCTCAAGGCTGCTTTTTGAACTGTGGTGCTGGAGAAGACTCTTGAGAGTCCCTTGGACTGCAAGGAGATCCAACCAGTCCATTCTAAAGGAGATCGATCCTGGGTGTTCATTGGAAGGACTGATGCTGAAGCTGAAACTCCAATACTTTGGCCACCTCATGTGAAGAGTTGACTCCCTGGAAAAGACTCTGATGCTGGGAGGGATTGGGGGTGGTAGGAGAAGGGGACGACAGAGAATGAGATAGGTGGATGGGATCACCAACTCGGTGGACATGAGTCTGAGTGAACTTCGGGAGTTGGTGATGGACAGGGAGGCCTGGCGTGCTGTGATTCATGGGGTCACAAAGAGTCGGACACGACTGAGCGACTGAACTGAACTGAATTAGAACCTTGGAGAAGGAAATGGCAACCCACTCCAGTATTCTTGCCTGGAGAATCCCTGGACAGAGGAGCCTGGCAGCCTACAGTCAATGGGGTCTCAAGAGTCAGACACAACTTAGTGACTAAATCACCACCACCACCAATGAGAACCTACTTTATAGCAAAGTGAAAGTGAAGTCACTCAGTCGTGTCGACTCTTTGCCACCCCATGGACTGTAGCCTACCAGGCTCCTCAGTCCATGGAATTTTCAAGGCAAGAGTACTGGAGTGGGTTGCCATTTCCTTCTCCAGGGGATCTTCCTGACCCAGGGATCGAACTCGGGTCTCCCGCATTGCAGGCAGACGCTTTACTGTCTGAGCAAGCAAAGTAGAAGGAACAATCTATTTGTAGAATATATTTTAAGTTAACCTTAAAAACACATTCCAATACACATTCAGTTCAGTTCAGTCACTCAGTCGTGTCCGACTCTTTGCGCATCCACTTCAGTTCAGTCGCTCAGTCATGTCCGACTCTCCGCGACCCCATGAATCACAGCACGCCAGGCCTCCCTGTCCATCACCAACTCCGGGAGTTCACTCAAACTCATGTCCATCAAGTCGGCGATGACATCCAGCCATCTCATTCTCTGTGGTCCCCTTCTCCTCCTGCCCCCAATCCCTCCCAGCATCAGAGTCTTTTCCAGTGAGTCAACTCTTCACATGAGGTGGCCAAAGTATTGGAGTTTCTTTGCGCATTAGGGGCAGACAAATACTGTTTTATTCCACTTATTCGAAATGCCTAGACTTGTTAAATTCATAGAGTCAGAAAGTACATTGGTAGATACCATGGACTGGGGGGTAGAGAGGGTGGGGAGGCGGAATGGCCAGTTAGTGTTCCTTGGAGACAAAGTTGTAGTTTGGGAAGATGAAGAATTCAGGAGATGGATGATGGTGAGAGTTTCATTATACATTCATGCAACTATGTGAATGTACTTAGTGCCACTGAACTGTTCAGTTAAATATGGTTAAAATAGTATGTTTTATATTATGTGACTTTTACTACAATTAAAAAAAGAAAGCATGTGATCCTGGCCCTATCACTTATAGCTTTGTCATGTTACCATAGAGGAGGTATGAACCTCTCTGAGGCTCAGTCTCCTTACCTAAGAAATAGGGATCACCATAAAAATTAATGACATTTTGTAGAGTCCCTCTGGTGGCTCAAATGGTAAAGATTCTGCCTGCAATGCAGAAGACCTGGGTTCTATCCTGGGGTTGAGAAGATCCACTGGAGAAGGAAATGACAACCCACTCCAGTATTCTTATCTGAGGAATCCCATGGACAAAGAGCCTGGCAGGCTATAGTCCATGGAGTCCCAAAGAATCAGAGAGAACTGAGCAACTAAGAACACATACACACACACACACACACACACACACTCACTCACTCACACACGAAGCACCAGTTCTGTGCCTTTCCCCTATATAGCAAAGGGTCAGTCAATGCTGGCCAGTATTACTGTTCTTCCAGTGAATACATTTTTTTTCTGGGTGAAAAAAATTAAGTGCCTACACTTGGTATGGCGCAGTAACAGGCTTTATGGGAATGTTTCTGAGGCTAGAGTAGAAACATCATTGCCCCTAGAGAATTAACAAAGAGATTTTCCTGTGTTCTGAAATTCCTAGAGGAAGATTTGGTAATGCTCTTGAATCAGAATGCAACCAGCCCAGGTCATGGCTTTTTCTGCATCTAGGCAGGTAAGTACTCTCACCATTACTGATGATAGGATTATTTATCCTAATTAAAAAATCTCTTCCAAAAAGAAATTACCTTTCCTCTCTTGAAAACCTGATTTAGGTAGCAGCTTCTTGGCAACTCTTACAAACTAGATAAGCCCATGTCCTGCTAAGTTTTCATGTGATTACTGACTTTCATCCTTTCATTACTTTTTAGCAATCTTCTCTTTTTCTAAATTGTGGCCAGCAAATTCTAAACATCTAACCTAATCACAGCAAGTTCCCTAGAAGCATTTACTCTTATTTTTGAGTGAGAAATCCCTCCTTGTGTCCCCCTCTGAATTTCCCTGATACAATGAGACTACTGCTCAAAGCATCACCAGGCACTTTTAGTGTCTTCTGAATCATTAATGTTAGTTGTTAAGTCGTGTCTGACTCTTTTACTACTCCGTGGACTATAACCTGTCAGGCTTCTCTGTCCGTGGGATTCTCCAGGCAAGAATGCTGGAGTGGGTTGCAATAATGAATCATTAAGAGAATCAATAATAATCAGTCAAGTTAGGATGCTAAATACATTTTCCCCCTGCCAATTTCATGGAAATGGCAAATCTGCATGTTGTTGGTAAGACAAAACTCATGGCTTGCAATCGTGAATCAGAAATCATGATGTTGATAAGCCATCTGCTCTGTTCCCTAGTCCTACCAGATAGCAGAACGTTACTATTTTCTAGGATCATTCTGGCTGCTATTACTTAAATCTTGTCTCTCAGTTTCAGGGCCTCCCTGGTGGCTCAGCAGTAAAGAATCTTCCTGCAATGCAGGAGACGTGGGTTCCATCTCTGGTTCAGGAAGATCCCCTGAAGGAGGCAATGGCAACCCACTCCAGTATTCTTACCTGGAGAATCCCATGGACAGAGGGTTCTGGGGGTCTACAGTCCATGGGGTCACAGAGTCGGACATGACTAAGCAAGTAAGCACACATGCACGTCTTTCAGTTAAAGACAAGGGCTGTACACTGATATCTCATGTAACTAATACTGCCCCCAGATGAGTTTTATTTGGAAGACAGAGGATAAAAACCTTTTTATTTTTTCGCTTTTAAGTGATCAAGTACTCCCCAGTTCAACATGGTTCCTGCCACTCTCCTTTTCATTTTTATTAACTTATGCCATTGCCTGAAGCATCTGAAATGATTTCTAGAGAGATGTAGCAATTTCACTGGAAGATGCTCAGCAGTGTTGGCTAATAGGTCCACATAGTCTGCTAGGCACACCCATGAAGAGCTGGTTTGTTCATCCTGACTCATGGATTCATATTTCAAGTTTACTCAGATAGTTAACTGTCAGATTGTTTGATTCCAAGAACCACAGGCTAACTTTCACTGGGTTAACATACTTTGGTATTTCCTAAGATATGCTATAAAAACACCAGAAACAATATGCTTGAATTTTTCCTTCAGTGGAATATTTAATTTTTAATTTAGCATTTTAAATAAAATCTAAACTGGCCCAATAAATCCCAGGACAAAAGTGAAAAATGTACCCAGGAGACAGTTCTTGTGGCAGAACAAACACCAAACAGCTAATATCAATTTTCCTACTTTTGATCTCAAGTTGGTGAATGTTCCACACAACAAGTGTTCCTTGGTCAAATATATTGGGCAAATTCTCTGATCGTTGTTGAGTTCAGCTCAGTCACTGAGTTGTATCAGACTCCTTGCGACCCTATGGATTGCAGCTCATCAGTCTTCCCTGTCCATCATCAACTCCCAGAGCTTGCTCAAACTTATGTCCATTGAGTCAGTGATGCCATCCAACCGTCTCATCCTCTGTCATCCCCTTCTCCTCCTGCCTTCAGTCTTTCCTAGCATCAGGGTCTTTTCTAATGAGTCAATTCTTTGAATCTGGTAGCCAAAGTATTGGAGCTTCAGCTTTAGCATCAGTCCTTCCAATGAATATTCAGGACTGATTTCCTTTAGGATGGATTGGTTGGATCTCCTTGCAGTCCAAGGGACTCTCAAGAGTCTTCTCCAACACCACAGTTCAAAAACATCAATTCTTCTGTGTTCAGCTTTCTTTATAGTCCAACTCTCACATCCATAGATGACTACTGGAAAAACCATAGCTCTGACTAGACAGACCTTTGTTGGTAATGTTTCTGTTTTTTAATATGTTGTCTAGGTTTGTCATTTAATATGCTGATTTTTGTTGCTGTTGTTATTTAGTTGCTAAGCTGTGTCTAACTCTTGTGATCCCATGGACTGTAGGCCTCCAGGCTCCTCTGTCCATAGGATTTCCTAGGCAAGAATACTGGAATGTGTTGCTATTTCCTCCTCCAGGGGATCTTCCAGACCCAGAGATCAAACCTGCATCTCCTGCATTGGCAGGCGGATTCTTTACCACTGAGCCACATAGGTAAAGAAAGCCCAAATTCTCAGATAAATGTAGTCAAATGTAGTTTTTACTGTAGGATCTGCGTTGTCAGTATGTTCCAAGAAAAGATACAGTACATGCTACTTCCTAAATTCATTTGTGTAGCAAAATCTATGCCCAGAGCCTCTGTTCACCAGTATCGTATGGCACATACTTTGAAAAAACACCAATGCAATCTGTTGGGTAAAATTTGTGACAAATGCTTAATACTTCAGCATCACCCCTGGTGACTGAGCCACCCTTTAAAATTATAAGACCTTTGTGAGATCTTGAGCAAGTTTCAAAACTCCTGTGAGTCACTCTGTCTTCATCTGGAAAGTGAATAAGTTTTCTTCCAGCTCGAAGTTTCTGATTTGCCCCAGAGCATTATGATATGGCATTTGGTCATTTTCACTAAGTAGTTAAAGGGGATGAAGAAAAGGAATGCTATCCTATAAAGCAGAGTTCTAGGACTTCCCAGATCCACCTGACTTGGCAGAAATACAGTTAGGATTCCAAGGCTAAGTGGTTATTTTTCCCCAGAGACTCACTGCTTTGCTCCTTAAGTGGCATTTCAAGCCTTTGTGTCATAAGATCACTAAAAATGTCTGCTGATGGCTGCTTCATCAGTTCAAGATTTTTCATGGAATTATCATGAGTACTCTTACTCATTTGAATAAGGAAACTGAGAGAGGCTAACAGACTTTATTATTCAGTTTCTTAAACATGATAGAAGTGAGTCTGAAGTTAGGACCCCTCCAGTGTTTCCAGTTTATCCACGGGTTAGATTTTCTTTCTTCACTACACTGAGCAAGGATGGAAAAGGAGGTCACAGGCTCAACTCCTCTCCCTCTGAGTCTTCACTTCCTGGGGTTTAAATCTAATGACTCATCTTCAGGATTGGTTTAAATGACCAGACAACAACCCCACTATTTTCAACATTCAGAAAGAAGTAGAAGTGGTTTGTGCAAGTCACAAATACAGGTCACCAACATCTGCAACTTATGAGTTTTCTTCCTAATTCCAAGAAATAAAAACAAATATTTCTGCTTATTTCCCAACCTAAGGAAAAAAATAGGTTTTTTGGTTATGGATGAGAACAGAGCTTTGTCTGAAAGTTATACTTCCAGTTAGGTAAGAAGGTTGTTATAAAGTAAAATTCCCATTAAGCAACTTATTCTTATTACTGTTTGTTATCACAGATGCAAACATATGCTTTGATTTTTTTTTTCTGGATGGTAATCTGTACTTGAAGAATTAAAAGTTTTCTGTTGCAAATTTGAGTGAGTCCAGGAAAGCTACCTAACTGTCCTCCATGGGGAGCTGCCAATATTTGGTGGCGGAACCCATACATGAATTTATATCTAAGTTTTCTATCAAGATTTGGTGAAAATGAAAAAAAAAATTGGAAGTTGTGTTGACTGCAAGAGATGGAAATGCAACTCAAACTAGCATTTCAGCCAAAAAGACAATGTATTGGCTGGGAGTCTGATATGTACATCTTGCTTCAAGGATAGTGAGATCCGGGGCTGTTTGTGACACTTGAACTCACTCCCTCTTCATCTTTCCATTCACCACTGCTTGGTTTTAGTCTCAGGCACTTTCTCCTTCTGACCTGAAGACATCTATTCATGGCCCCAAGCATATCTTGTCTTTCTATCTTCTGATTCTAGAGGAAGAAAGACACTATCTTCCAATATTCAAATCTCATGGAAGGGCTCCGGTGGGACTTGCTTGAGTCACATGCTCATGGCTACTCCAATCAACATGACCAGAGTAAAGAGCTACTCTGATTGGCCAATCTTAAGTCATGTGCCCACACTAGGTCAAGAAAAACATGGCTGATGTCCCACCATCATGGTGGAAGGGACAGTTTTCCAAAAGAAGAAAGTCTGACAAGCACACCCAAGGGATGGCCAATACAAAAGACACTGGCTTCGTGACAACCATAGCACTGGAGAGCTGAAGGGAACTTCAGCTCAGCTAGCCTCCTCTTCCTATGCAAGGCACTGCTAAGGACTCCTAGCAATTGTGATATCTTATACCACATTTGTAAAACCTCTTCCCCAACTACCCGCTCTCTCTGAGATGCATGCAGATTGGAGACTTGAGACCCAGACACTCAAAAATGTGTCAACAATGAAAACAGGTTTAGTGAGACAAAGTGCCTAGAATTCAAGGAAAAAATTTTAAAAATGTATCTGTTGAAAAATTATGCTTCATTTGTGTGCTTGTGTGCTCGTGCTCAGTCATGTCTGACTCTCTGTGGCCCCAGGGACTGTAGCCTGCCAGGCTTCTCTGCCCATGGAATTTTCCAGGCAAGAAAATTCTGGAGTGTGTTGCCATTTCCTACTCCAGGGGTATCTTCCCAACTCAGGGATCAAACCTGCGTCTCTCGAGTCTCCTGAATTGGCAGACAGACACTTTATCACTAGCATCAACTGGGAAGCTCCTATGTTTCATTTAGACTTCAAGAATTTCCTCTCACTCCAATCCTCCCACCTCTAGTATTCAGTTGCTTAAAATAAGGTAAAAATACTATCCTTCTATCTTACTCAGATATCCCCCAACCCAGAAACTAGTCAACTGGTATGAGAACTATAAATCATCTTATGATTGAATACCCAATGCCTGAAAACATTTGCTGAAGATTTGAGGTAGAGTCAGTGATTCATGTTTGAACATTCTTCTTAAAATTCCAGCTTGCCCTCTGAGTCATGGTTTTCACACTTCCTATTTCCCTTCCTGGGACATCCATCTTCCTGTTCACATCTATGTCCCTTCTCCCTTTTCTTTTCACCTCCATAGAGAAGCTCTCTTGCCTGATATATAATAAAGCTCACTTATCTGTTATTCTCTATTATAGAGCTTCATTTGCTTCCCTCATGGGGCAAGTCACACTTGATTACAGGTTTATTTATTTCTTTGCCTGTTTCCTGTTAGTCCTAGATTATAAGACCCTTGAAATCAGGGACATGCATTATTTGCTAATGCACATCCGGCAACTAGCACAATGCCTGGCACATTGTAGAGAATGAAAAATGACTCTTATGAAGGGAAAGAGTGGGGGGAAGGGATTGTTGGGAAATTTGGGATGAACACGCACACACTGCTATATTTAAGATGGATAACCAACAAGGTCCTACTGGGAACTCTGTAGCTTCCACAGGGAACTCTGCTCAATGTTATGTGGCAGCCTGGATGGGAGGAGAGTTTAGAGGAGAATGGATACATGAATATCCAATATCCATACATGTATCCAGGACATGTATGGCTGAGTCACTCTCCGTGCACCAGAAACTGTCACAACATTGTTAATCGGCTATACTCCAATATAAAATAAAAAGCTAAAAACAAAACAAAAAAGAAAAATGACTGAATAAAGTTAGCCAGGAGAAAGAAGTAACTTAGGACTTCTTGGTTATTAGCTAGCCTGAGAAAAGTAGGGAGAATTTAACCTACTAGGCACTGACCATTTCTTTTTGGCAGAAACTGAGGTGATGAGCTGGAGTGGCAGGAGGGTACCAGAGCCTCTGCCTTAACCCAGGAGTGAGTGAATAAACTCCTAAACTCTGTTGTATATGACTAAGAACAGCTTAACATAATAACTTTTTAATAGAACTGATGCTGAAGCTGAATTTCCAATACTTTAGCCACCTGATGCAAAGAGCAGACTCACTGGAAAAGACCCTGATGCTGGAAAAGATTGAAGGCTTGAGGAGAAGGTGGTGGCAGAGAAAGAGATGGTTAGATAGAATCACCGACTCAATGGACTTGAATTTGAGCAAACTCTGGGAGAGAGCAGAAGACAGAGAAGCCTGGCGTGCTGCATTCCATGGGCCCACAAAGAATGAGACGTGACTTAGCAACTGAACAGCAACAACAAAGCCTCAAACTCCCATCTATAGACTTTAGCCTTGGAAGCTGGTGGACTTAGGCAATATATGGGGTGTCCTTAGAGTCTGGGAAAAAAGTAAATATGTAAAATATTCTCTATGAGACCCTCAATATATAAAGAAATAGCATAATATTATCTATGTTTCTATACTTAATGGACACCCTGTATTTCCTATCTGTATTCATATTTCCTATAATGTGTTCACCAAGAGAAAGGAATCTTTAAAATTCACACTTTTAGAAGGTTCTGGGGCTGAGAGAAAATTTTTCTTGACTAAAATTAAAGAAGGGAAAAGGCAAATAGTCTAGCACTCTGGAGAAATTTTCATGAAAGGCTTTGAGATAAGGGATAAGGCTTTGAGATAAAGGCTAAGAGCAAAGTGGGATAAGACAAGAAAAAGGAGAGGACTTCCCTGGCTGTCTAGTAGTTAAGATTCCATGTTTCCAGAGAAGGGGTGCAAGTTCAATCCCTGGTCTGGGGACTAAGATCCCACATGTCATTCGGTGTGAAAAAAAAAGTAAAGATGAATGTGAAAAAGGAGAATGGGGCAAAGACTTCTTAATCTTGATGAGTTCTAAGAGGAAGGCTGGAGGGAACTACTTTCTCCTGGAGCAGATTAACCAAAGTCTTAAAGATGGGCTCGATAAAGGACAGAAATGGTATGGACCTAACAGAAGCAGAAGATATTAAGAAGAGGTGGCAGGAATACACAGAAGAACTGTACAAAAAAGATCTTCCCGACCAAGATAGTCACGATAACGTGATCACTGACCTAGAGCCAGACATCTTGGAATGTGAAGTCAAGTGGGCCTTAGAAAGCATCACTACTAACAAAGCTAGTGGAGGTTATGGAATTCCAGTTGAGCTATTTCAAGTCTTGAAAGATGATGCTGTGAAAGTGCTGCACTCAATATGCCAGCAGATTTGGAAAACTCAGCAGTGGCCACAGGACTGGAAGAGGTCAGTCTTCATTCCAATCCCAAAGAAAGGCAATGCCAAAGAATGCTCAAACTACCGGACAATTGCCCTCATCTCACACGCTAGCAAAGTCATGCTCAAAATTCTCCAAGCCAGGCTTCAGCAGTATGTGAACCGTGAACTCCCAGATGTTCAAGCAGGTTTTAGAAAAGGCAGAGGCACCAGAGATCAAATTGCCAACATCCTCTGGATCATGGAGAAAGCAAGAGAGTTTCAGAAAAACATCTATTTCTGCTTCATTGACTATGCCAAAGCCTTTGACTGTGTGGATCACAAGAAACTGTGGAACATTCTGAAAGAGATGGGAATCCCAGACCACCTGACCTGCCTCTTGAGAAACCTGTATGCAGGTCAGGAAGCAACAGTTAGAACTGGACATGGAACAACAGACTGGTTCGAAATAGGAAAAGGTGTACATCAAGGTTGTATATTGTCACCTTGCTTATTTAACTTATATGCAGAGTACATCATGAGGAACGTTGGGCTGGAAGAAGCACAAGCCGGAATCAAGATTGCTGGGAGAAATATCAATAACCTCAGATATGCAGATGACACTACCCTTATGGCAGAAAGTGAAGAGGAACTCAAAAGCCTCTTGATGAAAGTGAAAGAGGAGAGTGAAAAGGTTAGCTTGAAGCTCAACATTCAGAAAACAAAGACCATGGCATCTGGTCCCATCACTTCATGGGAAATAGATGGAAAAACAGTGGAAACAGTGTCAGACTTTGTTTTTTTGGGCTCCAAAATCACTGCAGATGCTGATTGCAGCCATGAAATTAAAAGACGCTTGCTCCTTGGAAGGAAAGTTATGACCAACCTTGATAGTATATTAAAAAGCAGAGACATTACTTTGCCAACCAAGGTCCGTCTAGTCAAGGCAATGGTTTTTCCCGTGGTCATGTATGGATGTGAGAGTTGGACTGTGAAGAAAGCTGATCGCCGAAGAATCGATGCTTTTGAACTGTGGTATTGGAGAAGACTCTTGAGAGTCCCTTATACTGCAAGGAGATCCAACCAGTCCATTCTAAAGGAGATCAATCCTGGATGTTCATTGGAGGGACTGATGCTAAAGCTGAAACTGCAATACTTTGGCCACCTCATGCGACGAGTTGACTCACTGGAAAAGACTGATGCTGGGAAAGGTTGGGGGCGGGAGGAGAAGGGGACGACGGAGAATGAGATGGCTGGATGGCATCACCGACTCTGTGGACATGAGTTTGAGTGAACTCCGGGAGTTGGTGATGGACAGGGAGGCCTGGTGTGCTGTGATTCATGGGGTCGCGGAGAGTCGGACACGACTGAGCGACTGAACTGAACTGAACTGAACTCCCTTCTCCGGGGGATCTTCCTGACCCAGGGATCAAAGCCGAGTCTCCCACATTACTGGCAGATTCTTTACTGTCTGAGCCATCAGGGAAGCCCTAATAAGGGTATAAAGTGTGTTTACTTACATGTTGGAACATTATTTTTCTTTGATCTTATGGAGACTTGAATCTGAGGCCTGAATAAATATATCCTTTACCACTGGCTCAAAGAATTGTCTAGTCAATATCAACAGAATTGGGGTTTCTAAAAAAAAGAGTCTGCTTCTTCTGGGACATGCCCTCTTGGTTTATAGGCTTTTACTAATCCCTCTTAAGACACAGAAATGCATTTAATCACTCTCTGAGTATGAATCCAAACTAAAGACTCTATCATATTGCACTATTAATAAAGGCAGTAAGTCATCCATGTTTCCATGGATTAAGTCTCTACACAGTAGCCTGGCCACAGTAGCTTTGTTGTTGTTTAGTTGCTAAGTCGTGTCTGACTCTTTTCGACCCCATGGGCTGCAGCAGGTAGGCTTGCCTGTCCTATCTCCTGGTGTTTGCTCAAATTCATGTCCACTGAGTCAGTGATGTTATCTAGGGCATCTCATTTCCAGACCAGCCATTCCCGGATGATATGATCTTTCGAGTCCTTGCAGCTGAGCTCAACTCCACCCTATTATCTACTTCTCCAACTCAGCAGTTCAGAGCTCTAAGTGGTATTTATGCCACAAAGTCAACTGAGTGCAACTTACTCAGGAAAATGCAAATAATGCTACTAACCATTATAGATGCTGGGACCTGCTTTACATTACCCTCCCCGCCCCCATGGAAGACACCACTAGAGTTTTAAGGGTGAAGAAATGAATAGCTAGGTCCTAGAAATCATCTTTGGAGAAGGCAATGGCAAGCCACTCCAGTACTATTGCCTAGAAAATCCCATGGATGGAGGAGCCTGGTAGGCTGCAGTCCGTGGGGTCGCTAAGGGTCGGACACGACTGAGCGACTTCACTTTCACTTTCACTTTTCACTTTCCACTTTCACACACTGGAGAAGGAAATGGCAACCCACTCCAGTGTTCTTGCCTGGAGAATCCCAGGGACAGGGGAGCCTGGTGGGCTTCCATCTATGGGGTCACACAGAGTTGGACACGACTGAAGTGACTTAGTAGCAGCAGCAGAAATCATCTTGATTGGAGAAGGAAATGGCAACCCACTCCAGTATTCTTGCCTGGAGAATCCCAGGGACGGGGGAGCCTGGTGGGCTGCCATCTATGGGGTCGCACAGAGTCGGACATGACTGAAGCGACTTCGCAGCAGCAGCAGAAATCATCTTGACCCCAGAAAAGATTTACTGATATCACAGAAACCAAGAGAATCAGACCTGACTTCCTTCTACTTGTGGTGTTAACGAAAGTGACATTGACCCATACAATAGAACCTGAAACCAAGGCTCAACTGGCAACTCATGTGTGGGTCATGTGTTTCTGAACCCTGATTACCACTTTTCTGTGGTCAAAGAATAAATATAGTGGTAATAGTATGCCTTTGTCCCTACCAACAAATCTGCCAAGGGGATTTCTCAATACTTTTGTTCTTAACATGAAAGAATAAGTTGTTGATACCTTAGTAAATAAGGCCATTGCTTCAAGCATGTGAAATATTTTGAATAGACAACAAAAGTTTTGAGTTTCCTGTATGTTATTTGTAACCATTTTGAATGGTGGGCCCTACTGCTTGATTGAATTTGTATTGGAAATTTCTACACTGACTGACCATATCCTCTCTGTCAAATGGTTTGGGAAATCATGAATCCTGGAATTTAATTACATGGATGTATTTTTCCAATAAGGACTTGTTCAGTTTTGGCTGTAGATACACCCTGGGTCAGAACAAGCTGCTTTATGAAAAATCAGGTACGTAAATCAGTTAGAAAGAGAAACTCCTGAGGTGCGGCTACAGCGTAAACGAGCACACTTGTAAAACTCTAAAATGTCTCCAGTTTGTGTCAGTTCTAGTCACGTAACTGCAGGGTCAGGCTGAACCTCTTCAAACCTTTCATTTTACAGGTGAAGACCAGAGAGACTGAAAGCTGTGTCCAAAGTTAGGGAGCTGGTTACTAACAGACCAAGACCAACCCTATACCTTGACACTAAAATGAAGCCTTGCTTTTGCCTTCACATCCTTTTCAAACCAAAAATGTCCGTTATTATTTATTCAATCAGCATGAGCCTATTAGCTGATCACAAGGTAGCAGGCACTGGGGTTTGACTGTGAAATAATGCAGAATTGGTCACTGTGCTCACGGAGCTTACATCCGCCTGGGTGAAACAGATGAACACAGAAATAAGACGATTACAATGCATGTGTTCAATCATGTCTGATTCTTTGTGACCCCGTGGGCTCACCAAGCTCCTTTGTCCATAGAATTTCCCAGGTGAGAATACTGCAGTGTGTTGCCATTTTCTCCTCCAGGAGCTCTTCCCGATCCAGGGCTCAAACCTGTGTCTATTGCATCTTCTGTACTGGCAGGTGGATTCTTTACCACTGCGCCACCTAGAAAGCTCCAACATGATTACAAATTAGGCTACAAGTTCTTAAAAATTTTTCTTAACAGGATGAAGAGAAAAACAGGGAAGTATCTACTTTAGATACAGCAGCTGCCTATCAAATGATACTCCCAACTTTAGACATAAGAGGCATTCAAGCTCAGATCTCTGAGGGAAGAAAAAGAGATAGCCATGAGAAGAGTTTGGAGGGGTATAAGAAAAAGATTCTGAGCATACAAAGGTGTTTTCAATGTTGCTGAGCATGAAGGTCAATCCAGACTGTTCTCTGATAAAGGACATGCTTAAGATGTCCAAGGATGAACCATGCCTGACTTTTACACATTCCTGGTTCAACTCTTCAGTCAATTCAAGATAATAAAGCTGGCTTAAAACTCAACATTTAAAAGAACTAAGATCATGGCATCCAGTCCCATCACTTCATGGCAAATAGATGGGGAAAAATGGAAACAGTGACAGACTTTATTTTCTTGGGCTCCAAAGTCATTGCAGACAGTGACTGTAACCATGAAATAAAAGACTCTTGCTCCTTGGAAAGAAAGCTGTGACGAACCTAGACAGCATATTAAAAAACAGAGACATCACTTTGCCCACAAAATGTCCATATAGTCAAAGCTATAGCTTTTCCAGCAGCCATGTATGGATGTGAGAGTTGGAACATAAAAAAGGCTGAGAGCCCAAGAATTGATGCTTTCAAATTGTGGTTCTGGAGAAGATTCTTGAGAGTCCCTTGGGCAGCAAGGAGATCAAACCAGCCAATTCTAAAGGAAATCAACCCTGAATATTCACTGGAAGGACTGAAGCTAAAGCTTTGTTCAGTTTTATACTCGTAGCTCTGCTCAAACCAGCTTGACTTCTTCCTGATTAGACTGAGAGCAGGGCTTCCTGGCAAGGGGAAAAAAATCAAATATAGGACTTAGGAAATTATTCAGATGATTCATGAGCAGATGAGATTCCCACCTGTTCTCATCAGGTATTATATGGTCAGGTCACTCAAGATGGCTGTTCTCTTGCTCTCTGTACTTTTCTGCTTTAACAGTCCCTACTTCACCTACAGAGTACTTCCATGAATGTGTTTGCTCCTTGTCCCTCAGACCAGAAGAGCTCCACCTGCTGGTTGGACAACAGGAACCATCCACCCTTGTGAAGGTCATTAACCTGAGGGTCTGTGAAGGACAATTCCCCCGCTGCTGGTTTCCCTGGTAGCTGATGAACTACTCTGATGTCAATTCCCCCTATAAGAGGTAACCTCCTCTCCCACAGGTAACGAAGCTGTCTGCTGTGTCCTGCCTGCTGTCGACTGCACTGTGGGAGACTCGTTGCCCCAGGACCTTGCATCAGCTGTGTAAGACCCCCATCTGTTAAATCACTGGTATCTCTGTCGCTGTCTCAGGCTCTTTCCTCTGTCTCGAGGCTGGGCAACTACAAGGCTGGCAGGCCTGAGGGATACAGGCCAACAGTTATATTTATTGCATAATGAGCTTGGTTTTCAATATTTTATACACTAAACAGATGTATAGCAAAAATGATGCCCAGAAAGTACAATTGCAGTGGACTTGCTCATTTGATAACATGGAAACTTCTGATTGCATCTGAATCTATCAGACTTCTTCAAATTTGTTCCGTTAAAATATCCCAGAGTCACTTATGTTCATCTTTTTAAAAAATAAATCTCTTCTCCCTTTTGGGCATAAATAAGATTGCTTCCTCAAAGTTTCAGCCAAACCCCACTAGACTCCCTAGCATCAGACCTCACATGCTATGATATAAATGTTTTGTAGATAACGCGTATGTAAACCCACCCTGTCTGTCTGATTCGGTCAATAACTTGACCTCCCAGATAATCCTGGATTTAACTGCTGTGGCTTGCCTGAAGCCTGGTTGCTCTCCAGCCAGCCGATTCAGCTGGAATGGAAGTAACGAAACTGGAACTACAGACTTGGTTCCCCTGAGGACTAATTAGTTTATCACAGAGAAAAAATTCGTCCAAACTTCCCCCACAACCCCAGCCATCTATTTTAGAAGTGCACTTACTGGGGAAGGAAGGCATTCTTACTCACTCTCCCCAAATCTACAGACTCCCACTTCTTCTCAACAAAGTTTCTTGCAAGGGATGTTTAGAGTCATTAGCTCAGGTTCCTTTTTTCAGAGTTATTTCTTCTATGCCTTTATTCCTACCTCCTCCCAACACTCCACTGAAATAATTCCTTCTAAAAACCTCCAACAATCTGCTAACTTCTCTGAGAAAGGACCATTCAGAGCCAATCTATTCTCCCGGGAAGAAAAACAGTGGCAAACATAGTCTTGCTCATGGAAGATAAATGAGTCCTAGTAGATGCTGTGCTGTCAGCTCCTTCCCCAGCTGCTGGGGCAGTTGGAAGTGAAGGCGTTCAGCTGGGTTGCTCTTTGGGAATCCGCGGCAGCTGAAAACAGCTGTCTGTCCCGAAGTCTTTACCTTGCTGGGGACTGCCAGCATGCAATGACTGGTTGGTGGGGAAGTGAGTATAAAGTGTCAGCCCTCTCTCCTTAAATTAAGACCACCCTAAAGGACCGTCCTTTCCCCAAGCCCTCTGTGGGATGGACAGAAACCTTTGTTTCAAATGCCGTGACATGCCACCATCTCTTGATGAGAACTACCTTGGACTCTCCACCATAGAAGGGACAGCAGTTGACTCTGACAGACATATAAACATATTTTATGGGGTCTGGGTTGGCCTCTTCTTCCCACAGGATCTCACCCAGCAACACTGTGTGAGCATCTGATCCACTGACTTGGGTCCTGCATAACGTCATATTGGACCAAAGAACCCATTATAGAGCACAGAGGTGTTGCGGGGGTCACATCACCATGGGCTCTACTGGTCCCATGACTTACTATACCACTCCGAAGCTGCTGGCCTGATAGAGCAATAGAATGGACTTTACGAGGTATAATTAAGCCACCATCTTGAAGGTGATACCCTGAAAGGGAGCTACCTTCCCTCCCCTCCACCCCACCAGGACTCAGCATATACTCTAAATCAGTCACCATTGCATGATGTTGGCTCACAGAGGTAGAACACAGGTATCTAGAATCAATGGGCAGAAGTAGAAGTGGTCCCATCAGCCATCATGCCCGGTGAAGTGCTCTTGGTCTTCAAAACTCTACTTCCTACGAATATAAAGGTCCTGGTTTCCAGAATAGAAACACATGCACCAAGGGGCAAAGCAAGGGTCCCATTAAACTTTAAGCTACTGGGCTACACCCAGTCACTTCACCCTCCTTGTGCCAAGAAACAAGAAGGGTAAAGCAAATTGCCTCTACCTTGGCAGGAGTGGTTGATTCTGATACTCACAGGAGATGAGGCTGCCGTTCCAGAAGGAAGATTATATTTCATAGCCAGGTGACCCACCTGAGCTCTCTTGGTAATCTCATGCCCAATTTTGATAGTGAATGGGTAAATGTAGCAGTTGCAGCCTGAGAAGGGCAGACTGACCAATCAATGTTCAGACCTCTCAAGGTGGCGGTTCTGGGTCATCCCACCAAGGAATCCACCTGAACCAACAGAAGTGACAGCTGAGGGTGGGAGAAATCTGGAATAGGCAGATTAGTTGCAGTTCTGAGATGAGCTAAAATGATGGGACCCATAGTTCATCCTACTAACGGTTTTCTTATAAGTATCTCTAGAGAGATAGATCAGTTGAATCCAAGGAGAGGTATCCCCAGAATGTATTATATGACAAACAGTGGATCCAAGCAGTGTAGAGGATAAACAGCAGTGCACTTGTTTGTGTACCACCCAGATCCTCCCTCTCAAGACTCTGATACCCTCACCCCCTGTTGCTGCAAATTGACAGCAGAGGACTTTCAGATGAGTCATCCTCCAGAAACTGTCCTCTGCGAAGTAGAGCCACTTCACACAAAACCATGCCTTCTTCTCACTGGCAGCCCATGTTCAGTGACTGGATAATCCTAGGAGAATATAAATAACCACCCCCTTTGCCTCAAGGCAGGACGACACTGAAGGACCATCTCGTTTTCTGAGCTCCCCATAAAACAGGGTGAGGTCTTTGAGACTGCTGTTGTTGTTCTTCAGTTGCTAAGTCGTGTCTGACTCTTTGCAACTTCATGGACTTCAGCATGCCAAGCTTCTCTGTCCTTCACTATCTCCCAGAGTTTGCTCAAACTCTTGTCCATTGAGTTGGTAATGCCATCCAACCATCTCATCCTCTGTCGTCCCCTTCTCCTCCTGCCTTCAGTCTTTCCTAGCATCAGGGTCTTTTCTAATGAGTCAATTCTTCGAATCAGGTGGCCAAAGTATTGGGGCTTCAGCTTTAGCATCAGTCCTTCCAATGAATATTCAGGGTTGATTTCCTTTAGGATTGATTAGTTTGATCTCCTTGCTGTCCAAGGGACTCCAAAGAGTCTTCTCCAGCACCACAGTGCAAAAGCATCCATTCTTTAGAACTCAGTCTTGTTTGTGGTGTGTTACAGTCCAATTTGTTCCTCTGACCAACTCACGATCTCCCATGAGTACTGATATTGCTGACACTCCCCAGTGAACTTTTTACTGACCAACCTCCAACTCACAGTCTGTTCCCTGAGGAACCTAAGACAAGAGCTTGAATATAAAAATCAGGTATCACAAAGGGTTTAAGGAGAGTGTGGATTTTGAAGATCCATAGAGCTAGTTCCAATCCCAGCTTTCCATGTACTACTTACTACCTGTGAACTTGTAAGCTAGATGCTTACTTTCTGTTTCTGCATCTGTAAAATGATAATAAGAATGTGGCATTCAAATGGCTGCTGCTGCTGAGTAAATTAGATATGATTAAGTTGTTCACACAGTGTTTGGCATAATAAGCACTCAAATGAAAGCACATATGCTTAAATGTATCTTCTGCTGGGTTCCTCCTGAAGCAGACCTTGAGTCTAGTTATTTGAATGTGGGTAGATTACTGGGGAGGTGATCCCAGGAAGCACTCACAGGGGAAAAAGGATGTGAGATGGAGAAAAAAAGGAAGTCAACAAGAAAGTCAATGATGTGGGCAATTAGGACTCAGTCCCACCAGGGACCTCTGAAATGTTGGGTAGAACTCGCTTTCCTCAAGAAGGGTAAGGAAGGACTTTCTGCTCCAGGGCAAACACAATCCAGCAGAGAGGGAATACTTAGGCAGAGTGTGAGAGGTGCCTGAAGTTAGAGCCATGGGTGTGTGGGAATGGGGGATGCTGGGGTTTACGGGCGAAGCAATGACAACACTTGCTGCTGTTTGTGTTTGCACATATTATACAATAACAGTAATCTTATTACACATTTTCACTTTATTCATACAATTTCATTTTCTCTTGATCCTCTCCCTGTTTTGTGTTTGGGAGAGTATAGTGGATTGGATGCATGCATGCTCAGTTACTTCGGTTGTGTCCAACTCTTTATGACCCCATGGACTGTAGCCCACCAGGCTCCTCTGTCCATGGGGATTCTCCAGGCAAGAATTCTGGAGTGAATTGCCATGCCCTCCTCCAGGGGATCTTCCAGACCTAGAGACTGAATCCGCGACTCCTGAGTTTCCTGCATTACAGGCGAATTTTCTATCCCTGAGCCACCAGAGGAGCCCCATAGTGGATTGGATGGTGTCCCCCCCACCAAAAAAAGATATGACTGTATCATAACCCTGGGACCTGTAAATGTGAACTTACTTGGAGAAAGGGCCTTTGCAGATGTAAGTCAGTTAAGGATATTGAGATATGGATCTGGGTGGGCCCTAAATTCAATGGTAAATGTCCTTATAGAGAATCTTATGACTGAGGAGGAGGAGGCAACGTGACCACGGGGTCAGAGATGGGAGTGATGCTGCCACAGTCAAGGAACACCTGGAGCATCAGAAGATGGAAGATGCAGGCAAGGATTCTTCCCTAAAGACTGGAGGGCCACAGCCCTGCTGACACCTTAGTTTTGGTCTTCTGGACTGCAGAACCGTGTGAAGAATCAATTTCTGTCTGATGTTTTAAGCCTGTCAGTTTATGGCAATTTGTCATAGCAGGCCTAGGAAATGAAAATATGGAGTCTCCATAAATTTGTTTCTGAATGTGTTTGGCATTCTGCAGAGAAGGGCAGTAGCCACGGCCCTAGGAGAGTTTTTTTGTTTTGTTTGTAAGATTTATTTATTTTTTGGTTGTGGCAAGTCTCCATTGCTCTGCGTGGGCTTTCTCTAGTTGAGGCAAGTGGGGCACGCTCTTTGCTGCAGTGCTCGGGCTTCTCGTTACTGTGGCCTCTCCTGTTGTAGGGCACAGGCTCTAGGTGCCTGGGCTTCCGTAGTTGCAGTGTGTGGGCTCAGTAGTTATGGCACACAGGCCTAGTTGCCCTGTGTCGTGTGGGATCTGCTGGGATCAAGGATCGAACCAGTGTCCCTTGCACTGCAGGGCAGATTCTTAACCACAGGACCACCAGGGAAGCCTAATATAGCTTTTTACTGAAGAATAAAGAAGCTTGCACACAAGCCAGTCCTCCAGTCCTAGCCAGGCTCTCCCTTGGAGGATCTACACTGACTGCATTTCCCCGACTGGCAGAGGCACACCACGCCTTGAGAACCAGGAGATCCTCAGCGCTGGTCCCCTGGCTCCAGACCACAAGCATTATCCTTTTCTGAGGTTCTCTGGCCATTTCAGAGAAGCCAAAGGAGATGAAATCTCTTCTGTACTCACTTAGGCAGTCTGGGGGAAAAAAAAAGGAGTCAAATTAGAGCTAATTCAAGAAGCTGGTTACTCTACTGGAAGCATTTCAAAATGCATTCTGCAAATTGATGAACAAGATGGATATTTATTCCGCAAACATTTTTCAGCTTCTCTGGGGCACCAGGAATTTTCCTGGGTGCTAACAGAGATAGGACTCCATATCAAAAAGTAATGATTTTTTTTCTATAAAATGGTTTATTGAGGTGCATATTCTCACTCCAGACAAGGTTTGTGCATGTGGTATGTCAGTGTGGTGAAGATCCATTTTGACTCTGTTCAGAGTTCTGGTTCCCTGACCTGTTACTTGGGGATGGGTGCTCCCGCTATGATTTGCTTGCTTCTGAATGTGCTGTTCTGTATGATGTAGTGGGGAGCCCTGTTTCTAGGGGATATTGGGTGCAGAAGCTAAAAGGCTCCCTGGAGCTCCTTTCACATTTAAGAGGACAACATCTACAGGCTTAAAACGGGGGGGTGGGGGTGGGGCGGGGAGGGAGGGAGCAGAATATGATCCTTTCCACACATCCTTGCTGGACCATTTAGTCCAACCTCCTCCGAAATTCTTCTCAGACTTTTCTGGCCCAAATAACCCATCTACCGATGGTACTCTGGGCTGAGCCACCTATGCCGATCCAGACATCTATATGGTTATTTGCCTACTTTGTTAAGTGCAGGGATAGGATCCTAACATTGTCCTAGCTCAGGAAATCTAGTTCAGTTCAGTTCAGTTCAGTTCAGTCGCTCAGTCGTGTCCGACTCTCTGCGACCCCATGAATCACAGCACGCCAGGCCTCCCTGTCCATCACCAACTCAGAGTTCACTCAAACTCATGTCCACAGAGTCGGTGATGCCATCCAGCCATCTCATTCTCTGTCGTCCCCTTCTCCTCCCGCCCCCAACCCTTCCCAGCATCAGAGTCTTTTCCAGTGAGTCAACTCTTTGCATGAGGTGGCCAAAGTATTGCAGTTTCAGCTTTAGCATCAGTCCTTCCAATGAACACCCAGGATCGATCTCCCTTAGAATGGACTGGTTGGATCTCCTTGTGGTACAAGGGACTCTCAAGAGTCTTCTCCAACACCACAATTCAAAAGCATCAATTCTTCAGCTATCAGCTTTCTTCTAGTAGATGTTCAGTAATTTGTTTGAATGAGTATAGAATGAAATTCATTAGACATTTGGGGAAAAAATGAATAAATCATGACACTTCTCTGCTCAAAGCCTCCTGCTATCATATCACACTCAAAGGCCAAGGCCAAAGTCAGTACAGTAGCTTAAAGTCTCCCTGCGACCCAGCCATCTGCCACCTATAGGACCTCATCTCCTATCAGTCTTCCTCTTGCTCATACCCTGGGCCTTCTTGTTGTTCTTTGAACACACCAAGTATACTCTTTCCTCAAGACCTAACAAGCCTTTCCAGATTCAGCAAATAAAATACAGCATGCCCAGCTCAAGTTGATTTTCAGATAATTTTTTTTAGTATAAATATGTCCCATGCAATATTGGCGACATACTTATACTAAAAAAATTTGGTTTTGTATCTGAAGTTCAACTTGAACTGGATGTCCTATATTTTATTTGGCTACTCTATGCGGTGATTCTTCCACACAGACCACCCTTTCCCTGAGTCCAGTCTCCATGGCTCCATCCCTCACTTCCTTGGATAGCATCCCATTAGAGAGGGCTGCCTTGGACACTCTGTCTAAAAGAGCAGGGCACCATCATCAACTCCATCCCTCTCCACCCCCATTCCCAGACTAACTCTTCTTCTTAACACCTAGGACCCCCTGACAGAGAGTATTTTTGTAAGGCTTTTGTCTAGCTTCTCTACCTGCCATGTCAACCCCACATGAATAGGGATTTGTTTCATTTACTGACTTTTTTTTTTTTTTCATTCCTGAGACAGAGTGTGGCACAGGATAGATCCTTAGCAACCATTTGTTGAGTAAATAAATATCATTGGCTTATTATTGTTGTTCAGTCTCTAAGTTGTGTCCAACTCTTTGAGACCCCATGGGACTGCAGCACATCAGGCTTCCCTGTCCTCAACTATAACACAGTTTGCTCAAGTTCATGTCCATTGAGTTGGTGATACTCTCCAACCGTCTCATCCTCTGCTGCCTTCTCCTAATCTTTCCCAGCATTAGGGTCTTTTCCAATGAGTCAGCTCTTAGCATCAGGTGGCCAAAGTTCTGGAGCTTCAGCTTCAGCAATAGTTCTTCCAATGAATATTCAGAGTTGATTTCCTTAAGGATTTGATCTCACTGATCAAATCTGATCTCATTGATTTGATCTCATTTGATCTCATGGTTTCATCTCATTGCTGTCTGATGGACTCTCAAGAGTCTTCTCCAGCCCCACAGTTTGAAAGCATCAGTTCTTCAGTGCTCAGTCTTTTTATGGTCCATCTCTCACATCCATACATGAGCTTTGACTATATGCACCTTTGTTGGCAATGTGATATCTCTCCTTTTTAATATGCTGTCTAGGTTTGTCATAGCTTTTTCTTCCAAGAAGCGAGTGTCTTTTAATTTCATGGCTGTAGTCACCATCCACAGTGATTTTGGAGCCCAAGAAAAGAAAATCTGTCACTGCTGCTACTTTTCCCCCTTCTATTTGCCATGAAGTGATGGGACTGGATGCCATGATCTTAGTTTTTCTAATGCTGAGTTTTAAGCCAGCTTTTTCACTCTCCACTTTCACCCTCATCAAGAAGCTCTTTAGTTCCTTTTCACTTTGTGCAATTAGAGTGGTATCATGTGCATACCTGAGGTTGTTGGTGTTTCTTCTAGCAATCTTGATTCCAGCTTGTGAGTCTTCCAGTCTGGCATTTTGCATGATGTACTTTTCGTATAAGTTAAATAAGCAGGGTGATAATATACAGCCTTATCATACTTCTTTTGCAATTTTGAACCAGTCAGTTGTTCCATGTAATGTTCTAACTGTTGCTTTTTGACCCACATACAGGTTTCTCAGGAGACAGATAAGGTGGTCTGGTATTCCCATTTTTTTAAGAATTTTCCACAGTTTGTTTAACAATTGTTGATTTCTATAGAGATGATCATGTGCTGTGCTTAGTCGCTCAGTTGTGTTCAACTTTTTGTGACCCCATGGACTGCAGCCCACCAGGCTCCTCTGTCCATGGGGATTACAGGTAAATATTTAAGTGTTAGATTTTAATATTTGTATTCTTTCAAGAAAATACTCTCGTGCTCGCTTTGGCAGCACATATACTAAAAATTGGGACGATGCAGAGATTAGCATGGCCCCTGCGCAAGAATGACACGCAAATTCATGAAGCGTTCCATATTTTTCCAGTTCAGGGTCGATGCATGTTACAGGATGCTCGGGGCTGGTGTGTGGGGATGACCCAGAGGGAGGATAAGGGGAGGAGGGAGGTGGGAGGGGGGTTCGGGAGGGGGAACTCATGTATACCCGGGGCGGATTCATGTCAATATATGGCAATACCAACCAATATAATATTGTAAAATAATTAGCCTCCAATAAAAATAAAAAAAAAAAAGAAAATACTCTCTCTCACCCTCCCCTTCTCTCACATCATGACAGACCCTCTCCATAAGAAAACACCTCAAACAAGAAGGGAATTTACCTTGTCTTTTAGGTTTCTCTAGTCGAATTTTTTACCTTCTTTCTTCCGTGCTGAAATCCAGCTTGGAAATATGGAAGTGCTTTTAAAAATATAGCTGATATACAATATTATGCCAGTTTCAGGCATACTACGTCATGATTCAATATTTGCATACATTATAGAATGTTCACCATAATAAGTCTGGTAGCCAGATATGTGCCCCCATACAAAGTTATTACAACATTATTGACTATACTCCTAATGTGGTTTATTCCATCTCTGTGGCTTATTTATTTTATAATTGGAAGTTTGTACCTCTTCAGTTCAGTTCAGTTCAGTCACTCAGTCGTGTCTGACTCTTTGCAACCCCATGGACTGTAGCACACCAAATTTCTCTGTCCATTACCAGCTCCCGGAGTTTACTCAAACTCATGTCCATTGAGTTGGTACCTCTTAATGCTCTTTAATATTTTCCCCACTCTACCCCACTCCCCTCTGGTGACCACCCACTTGTTCTCTGTATCTATAAATCAGTTTTCATTTTGTTTTGTTTGCTTTGTTTTCTAGGTACTGCATATAAGTGAGATCATATCATACTTGTCTTTCTCTGTCTGACTTATTTCATTTAGCAAAATACCCTCTAGATCTGCTCATGTTGCCCCAAATGGCAAGATTTCAGAGTTTATGGCTGACTGATATTCCATTGTGTATGTGTGCATTTGTGAGTGTGTACTATATATGTATATATACACAAAGCTTTTGCATAGCAAATGAAGCTATCATCAAAATGAAAAGGCAGCCTACTGAAAGGAAGAACATATTAGCAAAAGATATATCCCCTAAGGAATTAATGTCCAAAATAGACAAAGAGCTCATACAACTCAACATCATAAAAACAGACAACCTGTTAAAAAAAAAATGGGCAGGGGACCTGAATAGACATTAGAGGGCCAACAACATGAAAATATGCTCAACATCACTCATCATCAGGGAAATGCAAATCAAAACCACAATGAGGTTATCACCCCAAATCTGTCAGAAGGGCTATCATCAAAAAGTCTACAAATAACAAGTGTTGACAAGGATATGGTGAAAAGGGAACCATATGCACTATTGATGGGAATGTAAATTGGAGCAACCACTATGGAAAAAAGTATGGAGATTCCTCAACAAATTAAAAATAGAACTGCCTTATGACTCAGCAATTTCACTTCTGGGTATTTACCTGAAGAAAACATATTCAGGACTTCCCTGGTGGTCCAGTAGTTAAGAATCTGCCTGCCAACGTAGGGGACATGGGTTCAATTCCCGGTCTGGGAAGATCCCACATGCTGAGGAGCAACTAAGCCCATGCACCATAACTATTGAGCCCATGCTCTAGAGCCTGGGATCCGCAACTACTGAAGCCCCCACACCCTAGAACCTGTGCTCCACAAGAGAAGCCACCATAACGAGAAGCCTGAGTACCACAATTAGAGAGCAGTCCCCACTCACCACAACTAGAGGAAGCCCATGTGCAGCAACAAAGACTCGGGACACCCAAGAAAGAAAGAAAGCATATGTACCCCAATGTTAACTGCAGTATTATTTGCCATAGCTAAGATGTGGAAGTAACCTAAGTGTCCGTAGTTAGATGAATGGACAAAGTAGAAATCATTTGTTTAAAACATATAAGTTCTCATCCTTTAGTTGTCAGAAAAGGATAGCATTAGAAGTCCAGCTGACTCTTGAATTAGAGGATTCATTTGATCTTCACTTTTCCCTGAAGTGGCCTGAGGACCAATTTATCTGTAATTAACAATCTAGGGAAGGCAAAAATGAACGTTAGTCATTAAGGGAATGACCCACGTTGTTTCATCCCATGTTCCACTTTTCTATTTGTCCCTTGCCTGGGGACAGGGAGAGAATTGCCTTCTGTTTTATTAGAGTTCAGGTAGAGAGAAAATTGTAGCTGTTGTATCAACTGCCAGGTGAGGCCCACTGTTCTGATTCCTATTTGTCTAGCACTTTGAAGGACTAGGCATTGCTTGGAAACATGTAATAGACAGGTACCTTAGGAGTCACAAAATTGACAACAAGGAAAGGGATGCTGAGTTCATCCAGCCAGTATCCAACAGGACAGATTCTGCCTTCTGAATCTTTACCCAAAGCAGATATCTGAGCCAGGATCACACCGATGGTCAGTTGACTAACTGGGGCCCAGGAGAACCCAAAACTCCAAAGCCCTCCAAAACTCCAACAGTGAAGAGTCTGTGTGACTTCTTCCTGACCCTACCACCACTACATTATGCAGGGTTCTGTCACAACGTGCCTGACTTCCTGCCAACCAACACTTGATTCCAGGCTATGCCTCAAGAATCTGGAGGTCCCTGCCATGCATTAATCTTCAGGATATCTTCCACTTATTCAGAAATCATAGTGATAATATAGCCTCTGCCCCAGCAAGAGTCTTCAAAGGCATTCAAAACCTTCCATCATCTACTTTTCCCCACCAGATCAACCTGCACCCACTCATATCTCTAATTTCTACCTGCCTTTCTGGTCTATATTAACCCCCAGGCATTCTTTCAGATGCTCTCTTTGACATGTCTATACCCTAACACTTACCTCATTTTCAAGATCCTCTTAAGCCTTTATTGATTTCTCCTCGAAGGCTGGAAAGCTCCAAGTTTAAGCATTTCATTAAATACTCACTGCATTTTAAAGTTTTCTATTGTTTTTTCACCAAGTAAATTGTAAGTACCCTGAGATCTTGAATAATTATACAGAAAATAAAAACTATACCTGATGATTGATTTATTTGTAAATGGCCCCAGTGGCATAGCATATAAAACCTGACACCAACACCTAAGTTCATAGCTACACCCTTGGTTTTCTCTTATAAGTAACTAGAAGAAAAAAGGTCTTTGTTGGTTCACAATACTGGACTTTCAGTTCAGTTCAGTTCAGTTCAGTCGCTCAGTCGTGTCTGACTCTTTGCGGCCCCATGAATCACAGCACGCCAGGCCTCCCTGTCCATCACCAACTCCCGGAGTTCACTCAAACCCATGTCCATCGAGTCGGTGATGCCATCCAGCCATCTCATTCTCTGTCGTCCCCGTCTCCTCCCACCCTCAATCCCTCCCAGCATCAGAGTCTTTTCCAGTGAGTCAACTCGTCGCATGAGGTGGCCAAAGTATTGGAGTTTCAGCTTTAGCATCAGTGAACACCCAGGATTGATCTCCTTTAGAACGGACTGGTTGGATCTCCTTGCAGTCCAAGGGGACAAGCTTATCTGACCAAATTTGGGAAATCCTATTATCTTGACATTGGTTCAATAAAGGCTGGTTTATAGACTCTTTTTAAGGAGTCAAAATAAACATGTAGGTGCTTAACACTGATTATACATTATATTTAATCCTTACTACAAATGTATGCAAAAGGATTGCTATCCTCATGTTAAGAGTTTAGAAAAGCTTAGTCAGGTTAGAAATGTGCCCAAGCTCACGTAGCTAGTCAGGATTTGAATTACAGGTTGGTCTAACTTTCAGGGCATTTCCCATTCATCCTGTAAGTATTACAGATCTTAAGCACTAACACTGTTATTATAGAAATGGGTGAAGAAAAGTGTATGGGCTCAGAGGAGCTGTCAAATGTTCAAATAAACTGGCAGCATCATGCACCTAGAAATTAGTCAATACATTATGTCTTTACTTTCCCACAGATATTTGAAAAGTCTCAAATCACAAAGTCTTCAGAAAACACCACATTCACTCAAAATTTTGACTTGCTAAACCTGAGAGTGCTCAAGAAATATTAAACATCAAGATGTGATTGATTGTCCTCCCGGAGATGGGGGCGGGGAAGGGGGGCAGAGAGTCAATGTTTTACTTTTCCTCAAGTTTGGTAGAGCTTTTTTTTTTAAAAAAAAAGATCTTCCTTTAGAAGACTAAATGCTTAATCCAAATGACTCCTGGGACCCCGCAGTGCTGCAGCTTACACAGTTGCATTTTAAAAATGCATGGCTCAATAGCCAAAAAGATTACATAATAGAACTTTCATTCTTTACTTGCATCTCTTATAGAATATCAAGAGATCAAGTTCTTAAATCATGGAAATGCATATCCAAATCCTGTTTCCTCTTACACCTATTTCTCTTCTACACTGAGGCTGTTGGAAGCCTCTCATTTACCAAATCCCACAAATTCTTTCTGACATTCAACCCACATGAACTCTCTTCTCTTCCACCCTCCTTTCTGGTCCACTATCCCTCTCCACCCATTCTTCTCATTTGACACCACACACAGAGACAGACAGACAGACACATACAAACAGACAACCAGACTAGCAGCAATGCAACATTCCTAAGTGTGAGAAATAAAACTTGGCCACAATTTCTCATGCTTCTATGTATCCATACCTTTTGCAATGTGATTTTGTATCTCCTCTTCTGGACACAGAAAGGTCTATGTGCCAATTCTGAGTTTAGAGTTCAAAAAATACCTTGCCTGTTCTCTCTTTCTAACTCCCCCCACCCTGAGTCCCCCCACCCCCACATTTCTCTCTGTCTCTCTCTTAGCCTGGACATGGCTATAGGGACAAGTATAGGCAGCATGCTGGGAGATGAGCAGAGGACAGCCTGGCTGTTCCGTCTGAGAACATCTTAGACAAACATACAGTGAAAGTGTTCAGTTCAGTTCAGTCGCTCAGTCGTGTCTGACTCTTTACAACCCCATGAATCACAGCACACCAGTGCTCCCTGTCCATCACAACTCCTGGAGTTCACTCAAACTCATGTTCATTGAGTCGGTGATGCCATCCAGCCATCTCATTCTCTGTCGTCCCCTTCTCCTCCCGCCCCCAACCCTTCCCAGCATCAGAGTCTTTTCCAGTGAGTCAACTCGTCGCATGAGGTGGCCAAAGTATTGGAGTTTCAGCTTTAGCATCAGTCCTTCCAATGAACACCCAGGATTGATCTCCTTTAGAATGGACTGGTTGGATCTCCTTGCAGTCCAAGGGACTCTCAAGAGTCTTCTCCAACACCACAGTTCAAAAGCATCAATTTTTCGGTGCTCAGCTTTCTTCACAGTCCAACTTTCACATCCATACATGACCACTGGAAAAACCATAGCCTTGACTAGACGGACCTTGCTTGCCAAAGTAATGTCTCTGTTTTTTAATATGCTGTCTAGGTTGGTCATAACTTTCCTTCCAAGGAGTAAGTGTCTTTTAATTTCATGGCTGCAATCAGCATCCGCAGTGATTTTGGAGACCAAAAAAATAGTCTGACACTGTTTCCATTGTTACCCCATCTATTTCCCATGAAGTGATGGGACCAGATGCCATGATCTTTGTTTTCTGAATGTTGAGCTTCAAGCCAACCTTTTCACTCTCCACTTTCACTTTCATCAAGAGGCTTTTTAGTTCCTCTTCACTTTCTGCCATAAGGGTGGCATCATCTGCATATCTGAGGTTATTGATATTTCTCCCAGCAATCTTGATTCCAGCTTGTGCTTCTTCCAGCCCAGAGTTCCTCATGATGTACACTGCATATAAGTTAAATAAGCAGGGTGACAATATACAAATTTGACGTACTCCTTTTCCTATTTGGAACCAGTCTGTTGTTCCATGTACAGTTCTGACTGTTAGTTGCTCAGCAGTATCTGACTCTCTGCAACCCCATGGACTGGAGCCAGCCAGGTTCCTCTATCCATGGGATTCTCCAGGCAAGAATACTAGAGTGAGTTGCCACTTCCTTCTCCAAAACATGTGAGAGTATAGTCAATATCAGCTAAGCCAGCAGCAACCAGCCCATGAACCCATCACCTATGCACGAGCAAGTCCAGCCAAGACCAGAATAACCACCATGCCAACACCCAAACTGATGAGCTAAGTAATGTTTGCTCTTTTAAGCTACTGTTTTTTGGAGTGGTTGTTACATAGCACTAGCCAACTGATAACATTTGTGAAAGAGAGAAATCAAAACCAGAAGCAGAAGAGAAAAAGAAAATCCTCATAAAAAATTTCAAATTCATGTGACATTCATATGTCATTCTGTTATTCGTATGAATATATATGGAATCTAAAAAAATGGTACCGAAGAATTTACTTACAGGTTAGCAATGGAGAAACAGACAAGAAGAACAAACTTACGGACATGGGGAGAGGGGAGGAGAGGGTGGAGAGAGAGAGAGTTACATGGAAAGAGTTACATGGAAACTTACATTACCATATGTAACATAGATAGCCAAAGGGAATTTGCTGTATGGCTAAGAACTCAACCAGGGGCTCTGAATCAACCTGGAGGGGTGGGATGGGGAGGAAGATGGGAGGGAGGTTCAAAAGGGAGGGGATATATGTGTACCTATGGCTGATCATGTTGAGGTTTGACAGAAAACAACAAAATTCTGTAAAGCAATTATCCTTCAGTAAAAAAATAAATTAAAGAAAATGTTTTTGTTTCCTTCTGATAGAAGCTTATATTTACCAATGAGAGTTTCTCATAGTCAGCAGCACTGAGTTCAGTGTTACCATCACCTTCTTATTTTGATCTGATCTACCAAAATAACTCTGGTCAATTAAAAAAAGTACCCATGGACTACCTAAGACAAATATAAAACTCTTCTCTAGCCCCTACTTATCATATTGAATAACAATTTAATCTGCAATTTTCTATATAATTCAAAGCAAAGGTCTTTTCTATCACATACATGGCTTCTGGTCAGAGTCCACTGCTTGAGGGTTTTGCTGAGAGTAGTGCCTACATATCAAAGAAGCATTTATCATATTCTGTGAAAGGTTTATGTGTGAGCAACAGCAATGTATAAGTCATTGCTTCCTGACAGAACTGTAATAAAATCTACATATTGGCTTCATCCACTTAGGAAATATTCCCCTTCTGAGGATATTTGTTTGCTTTCAGACATAAATTTTTTGAAGTTAGAGTACATACTTCTGAGATACTGCCAAAGAACTGCTTACATCACATCCAAATTCTATCCCCACAAGATATTCTGTAGCTTGTTTTCTTTAAAGCAGAGCTATAACATAATAATGATGATATGGCATTTCCTCAAGATTTAACAAACACACATTTCAAGATAAATTGGATTAGGAAATAATATGTAATGTCACCATCTGGTGACTTCCCCAAAATGTTACAACTATCTCCATGCCAATAATCAACATTTTTATTAGTGCCTTAAAGCAAGAAAAGATGTTTTCTAAAAGGACATATGGGAATTGTTTTGTAATATTTAATAATCTATTAAAGAAGAGTGTACTGGAGTGTCTTTGAGGGTTCTGTGCTTACAGCACAGAAGTCATTTGTAACTAAATTAAGCAAAAAGGAACTTGTTGAGAAGGATATGTGATGTCTCTCATAATCAAAAGAAAAGCTAAAATGAACAAATAAAAAGCCCCCACAGACTACTGAAAAGGAACAGAGTAGCTCCAAGTATGAGGTGCCAGGATCTCTTTACTATGTCACCCCTTCAAATTGTCATTGTCTTGATGAACAGCCTCCAGCTGTTTTCAGTCTTTTTGTGCCAATTTTCTTTATGATTCCACTTCCAGGAAGACACTTGGAGTAACTTGTGACACCTACTTAATCTTGCCCAAGGGAGGGATAGGTTGCCTCAGATCCAAAAGGAGTGCATCCAATGGGGTGTATAGAAGAAAAGGAGGTGGGTTCCCAAAGCAAAATCAGGGCTCCATAACCTGAATAACAAAAAGCAGGTGCTGAGAACTCAAACATCAGAAGTCTACACAGACAAGTGAAGTGAAGTCGCTCAGTCGTGTCCGACTCTTTGCGACCCCATGGACTGTAGCCTACCAGGCTTCTCCACCCATGGGATTTTCAAGGCCAGAGTACTGGAGTGGGTTGCCATTTTCTTCTCCAGGGGACCTTCCCGACCCAGGGATCGAACCCTGGTCTTCCACATTGCAGGCAGACGTGTTCACCATCTGAGCCACCAGACTGTGGAAAGCTGAATAGAACCTAAAACAAAGATCTCCCTCCCACTGCTCTCTCATCTCCAGCTCTACGTCAAGACTTGCCTGTTGTTTCTACCACTCAGTCGTGTCCAACTCTTTGCGACCCCATGGACTGTAGCCCACCAAGCACCTCTGTCTATGGGAATTCTCCAAGCAAGAATATTGGAGTGGGTTGCCATGACCTCCTCCAGGGGATCTTTCCAACCCAGGGATTGAACCCAGGTCTCCTACATTGCAGGCAGATTCTTTATCATCCGAACCACCAGGGAAGCCCAAGAATACTGCAGTGGGTAGCCTAACCCTCCTCCAGGGGATCTTCCCAACCCAGGAAGTGAACCGAGGTCTTCTGCATTGCAGGCATATTCTTTACCAGCTGAGCTACCAGGGAAGCCTGTCAAGATTAAGATATCACTAAAAACAATTCATAGACTAGGCCTGGAGTGAAGATGGGAGATAAAATATGTTAAGGACAATTTTAAAGGAAAGAAGGTATTAGCTTTCAGCTTAATTAGGCATAAAAAAGATCTCACTATAGTCACTAATTCAGATGACCACTATATCTACTACTGTGGGCAAGAATCCCTTAGAATAAATGGAATATCCCTCATAGTCAACAAGAGAGGCCTAACTGCAGTACTTGGGTGCAATCTCAAAAACGACAGAATGATACTGGTTCATTTCCAAGGTAAACCATTCAGTATCACAGTAATCCAAATCTATGCCCCAACCACTAATGCCCAAGAAGTTGAACAGTTCTATGAAGACCTGCAAGACCTTCTAGAACTAACACAAAAAAAGATGTCCTTTTCATCATAGGAATTAGAATGCAAAAGTAGGAAGTCAACGAATATTTGGAGTGACAGGCAAGTTTGGCCTTGGAGTACAAAATGAAGCAAGGCAAAGGCTAACAGTTTTGCCAAGAGAAAAACACCCTCTTCCAACAACACAAGAGACAACTCTACAAATGGACATCACCAGATTGTCAATACTGAAATCAGACTGATTATATTCTTTGCAGCCAAAGATAGAGAAGCTCTATACAGTTAGCGAAAACAAAACTTAGAGCTGAGTGTGGCTCAGATCATGAACTCCTTATTGCAGAATTCAGACTTAAAGAAAGTAGGGAAAACCACTAGGCCATTCCGTGGTAAATCAAATTCCTTATGATTATACAGTGGAAGTGACAAATAGATTCAAGGGATTAGATCTGATAGAGTACCTGAAAAACTATGGACAGAAGTTCGTAACACTGTACAGGAGGCAGTGATCAAAACCATCCCAAGGAAAAGAAATGCAAAGCGGCAAATGGTTGTGTGAGGAGATCTTACAAATAGCAGAGAAGAGAAGAGAAAGGCAAAGGAGAAAAGGAAAGATATACACATTTGAATGCGGAGTTTCAAAGAATAGCAAGGAGAGATAAGAAAGCCTTCTAAGTTAACAATGCAAAGAAATAGAGGAAAACAATAGAATGGGAAGGACTAGAGATCTCTTCAAGAAAATTAGAGATACCAAGGGAACATTTCATGCAAAGATGAGCACAATAAAGGACAGACATGGTATGGACCTAATAGAAGCAGAAGAGATTAAGAAGAGTTAGCAAGAATATGCAAAACTGTATCAAAAAGGTCTTAAGAACCCGGATAACCATGACAGTGTGATCACTCACCTAGAATCAGACATTCTGGAGTGTGAAGTCAAGTTGACCTTAGGAAGCATCACTATGAACAAGTTAGTGGAGATGATGGAATTCCAGCTGAGCTATTTCAAATCCTGAAAGATGATGCTGTTAAAGTACTACACTCAATATGCCAGCAAATTTGGAAAACTAGCAGTGGCCACAGGACTAGAAAAGGTCAGTTTTCATTCCAATCCCAAAGAAAGGCAATGCCAAAGAATGTTCAAACTACTGCACAATTGCACTCATCTCACATGCTAGCAAAGTAATGCTCAAAATTCTCCAAGTGAGGCTTCAACAGTATGTGTACTGAGAATTCCCAGATGTTCAAGCTGGATTTAGAAAAGGCAGAGGAACCAGAGATCAAACTGCCAACATCCGTCGGATCATAGAAAAAACAAGAGAATTCCAGAAAAACATCCACTTTTGCTTCACTGACTTTGCTGAAGACTTCAACTGTGTATATCACAACAAACTGTGGAATATTCTTGAAAAAATGGGAATACCAGACCACCTTCCCTGTGTCGACTGAAAAAAGATGTACAACTTGAGAGCTGCAAGTTAAGTTTTATTTGGAGCAAAATGAGGACTGCAGTCTGGGAGGCCAGCATCTCAGATAGCTCAGAGAGACTGCTCAAAAGTGGCAGTGGGGGAAAGTCAATATATAAGGTTTTGGTGAAGGGGGAGTTCAATGTCATGAAGCACTAATTTTACAAAAGGCTCCCTGGTGGCTCAGATGGTAAAAGTATCTGCCTGCAATGAGGAAGACCAGGGTTCGATCCCTGGGTCAGGAAGGTCCCCTGGAGAAGACAATGGCAACCCACTCCAGTACTCTTGCCTTGAAAATCCCATGGGTGGAGGAGCCTGGTAGGCTACAGTCCATGGGGTCGCAAAGAGTAGGACACGACTGAGTAACTTCACTTTCACTTTCTTTTGTTAGTCATGAGGATCTGATGTCACCATCAAGGGATTTGGTGCTTCTCTAGATATGAGGAGATGCAAAGACTGAGATCATAAAATCTGTTCCTAAAAACATCCAGCTATCTAAAGACCTGTCCCGCCAGATTCCCTGGAGCACAGAGTGCCTCTCTCCACCCTGAACTCCCTCAGGGGTTGTTGAAGATCAACAGCTATAGCAGCATGGGGTTCAGTCTCTGAAGAGGCAGATGGCAAATGCCTTTGTTATTCAGTCACTGGCAATGCTCTTGGTAAGTGCCAGTTTGTAGTTGACATGGCCCGTTGTTGTCATAAATCCGACCATACTTTGGGGGGCATTTCATAACCATCTTGTCCCACGTTGCTGGGAAGGCTTGTTCCCAGTTCTGAAGAAGGTTTTGGTCGATAAGCCACTCAGTGTGCTATTACTGGATTAGGTCCTAGTCAAAGATCTCTGGACACCTGTCTTCTAGTTATGGTCCAAGAAAGTATTCCCTCTCATTGCATCTTCTCATACCTAGAGTTATACTATTATAATCATTGATCATATATCAAGTCATACATTTGATCAACTGCTTCAAGTCTATTACCATTTTCATTGGAGGCTCAGTCATACACTTGGTAATACAAGAAATAATAATCTTGTGAAACAAGCAAAATGCAAATGGTATAGTTAATAACATTAGTGGAATTAAAAGCAAATATTTTAACCATGAGCCTCCCACACCAAACCAGTTTTTTTTAAAAGATCATCAAAGCTATGGAATGGGTAACTTAAAGCAGAAATATGATTTTTCACGTGGTTCAATGTGTTACATTAAAGGATTTATCAGGTATGAAAATACAGCATTCAGTTTGAATCATAGCACAGATATCTCCCTGAGACGCTGTAAGGTGTCAAGGGCCTTGCAGTTGTGTAGCACTGCCTTTCTCATCATAGAGATCTCAGAATTCAATAGGCCAATAGCCCAATTACTATCATTTAAAGCTTTCGAAAGTTGTTAAGGCTTAGATATGGCCAATGGCAAGCCATTCCAGTACTCTTGCCTAGAAAATCCCATGGATGGAGGAGCCTGGTAGGCTGCAGTCCATGGGGTCGCTAGGAGTCAGACACGACTGAGCGACTTCACTTTCACTTTTCACTTTCACACATTGGAGAAGGAAATGGCAACCCACTCCAGTGTTCTTGCCTGGAGAATCCCAGGGACTGGGGAGCCTGGTGGGCTGCCGTCTATGGGGTCACACAGAGTCGGATACGACTGAAGTGACTTAGCAGCAGCAGCAGCAGCAACCCCATTGAAGGCGCACACACACATACACACACACAAAGCTGCTAAATGGTCATACCAATAGAACACAGATCCTTGACCCACTGCGATCATACCAATGGTAGACTGGTTGGGGTTACCTCTAATTTGTTAACATGTATGACCTTAAATTTATGGGAATCCCAGGCTACACCTTCGTATCCATCTCTGTATATGTAAAGGCTATAAATTAGTGCTACAATTCCACTGAGTTCTATACCAATCACTTTCTCTAAGGGTATAATAGACACAGCTCATAAATCAACCAATCTTGTCTCATAATTACCAGGTTGATCAATTTTAGTATGATTTAACCCTTCCCATGGGAATGGTCACGAACCTCCGTCCAGAGTTCATCAGGCACTCTATCAATCAGATCTAGTCCCTTAAATCTCTTGACTTCCTACTTTTGCATTCCAGTCCCCTAGAATGAAAAGGACATCTTTTTTGGGTGTTAGTTCTAAAAGGTCTTGTAGGTCTTCATAGAACCGATTAACTTCGGCTTCTTCAGCATTACTGGTTGGGGCATAGGCCTGGATTACTGTAATATTGAATGGTTTGCCTTGGAAACAAACAGAAATCATCCTGTCATTTTTAAGACTGCATCCAAGTACTGCATTTCGGACTCTTTTGTTGACCATGATGGCTACTCCATTTCTTCTAAGGGATTCCTGCCCACAGTAGTAGATATAATGGTCATCCGAGTTAAATTCACCCATTCCAGTCCATTTTAATTCACTGATTCCTAGAATGTCGACGTTCACTCTTGCCATCTCCTGTTTGACCACTTCCAATTTGCCTTGATTCATGGACCTAACATTCCAGGTTCCTATGCAATATTGCTCTTTACAGCACCGGACATTGTTTCTATCATTGGTCACATCCACAACTGGGTATTGGTTTTGCTTTTGCTCCATCCCTTTATTCCTTCTATAGTTATTTCTCCACTGAGCTCCAGTAGCATACTGGGCACCTACCGACCTGGGGAATTCCTCATTCAGTATCCTATCATTTTGCCCTTTGTTACTGTTCATGGGGTTCTCAAGGCAAGTATACTGAAGTGGTTTGCCATTCCCTTCTCCAGGGGACCACATTCGGCTGTGGTCCATGTGATCAGATCAGCTAGTTTCCTGTGATTATGATTTCAGTTTGTCTGCCCTCTGGTGCCCCCTAGCAATACCTACCGTCTTATTTGGGTTTCTCTTACCTTGGTCGTGGAAAATCTCTTCACAGCCACTCCAGCAAAGTGCAGCCGCTGTACCTTACCTTGGACTCTGGACGGAGGTTCGTGACATTGTACAGGAGACAGGGACCAAGACCATCCCCATGGAAAAGAAATGCAAAAGAGCGAAATGGCTGTCTGAGGAGGCCTTACAAATAGCTGTAAAAAAAAGAGAGGCAAAAAGCAAAGGAGAAAAGGAAAGATATAAGCATCTGAATGCAGAGTTCCAAAGAATAGCAAGGAGAGATAAGAAAGCCTTCCTCAGTGATCAATGCAAAGAAATAGAGGAAAACAACAGAATAGGAAAAACAAGAGACCTCTTCAAGAAAATTAGAGATTCCAAGGGAACATTTCATGCAAAGATGGGTGAGATAAAGGACAGAAATGGTATGGACCTAACAGAAGCAGAAGATATTAAGAAGAGGTGGCAGGAATACACAGAAGAACTGTACAAAAAAGATCTTCATGACCAAGATAGTCACGATAATGTGATCACTGACCTAGAGCCAGACATCTTGGAATGTGAAGTCAAGTGGGCCTTAGAAAGCATCACTACTAACAAAGCTAGTGGAGGTGATGGAATTCCAGTGGAGCTATTTCAAATCTTGAAAGATGATGCTGTGAAAGTGCTGCACTCAATATGCCAGCAGATTTGGAAAACTCAGCAGTGGCCACAGGACTGGAAGAGATCAGTCTTCATTCCAATCCCAAAGAAAGGCAATGCCAAAGAATGTTCAAACTACCGCACAATTGCACTCATCTCACAAGCTAGTAAAGTCATGCTCAAAATTCTCCAAGCCAGGCTTCAGCAGTATGTAAACCGTGAACTCCCAGATGTTCAAGCAGGTTTTAGAAAAGGCAGAGGCACCAGAGATCAAATTGCCAACATCCGCTGGATCATGGAGAAAGCAAGAGAGTTTCAGAAAAACATCTATTTCTGCTTCATTGACTATGCCAAAGCCTTTGACTGTGTGGATCACAATAAACTGTGGAACATTCTGAAGGAGATGGGAATCCCAGACCACCTGACCTGCCTCTTGAGAAACCTGTATGCAGGTCAGGAAGCAACAGTCAGAACTGGACATGGAACAACCGACTGGTTCCAAATAGGAAAAGGTGTACGTCAAGGTTGTATATTGTCACCTTGCTTATTTAACTTATATGCAGAGTACATCATGAGGAACGCTGGGCTGGAAGAAGCACAAGCTGGAATCAAGATTGCTGGGAGAAATATCAATAACCTCAGATATGCAGATGACACCACTCTTATGGCAGAAAGTGAAGAGGAACTCAAAGGCCTCTTGATGAAAGTGAAAGAGGAGAGTGAAAAGGTTGGCTTGAAGCTCAACATTCAGAAAACAAAGATCATGGCATCGGGTCCCATCACTTCATGGGAAATAGATGGAAAAACAGTGGAAACAGTGTCAGACTTTGTTTTTTTGGGCTCCAAAATCACTGCAGATGCTGATTGCAGCCATGAAATTAAAAGACGCTTGCTCCTTGGAGGGAAAGTTGTGACCAACCTTGATAGTGTATTAAAAAGCAGAGACATTACTTTGCCAACCAAGGTCCATCTAGTCAAGGCTATGGTTTTTCCCATGGTCATGTATGGATGTGAGAGTTGGACTGTGAAGAAAGCTGATCACCGAAGAATCGATGCTTTTGAACTGTGGTGTTGGAGAAGACTCTTGAGAGTCCCTTATACTGCAAGGAGATCCAACCAGTCCATTCTAAAGGAGATCAATCCTGGATGTTCATTGGAGGGACTGATGCTAAAGCTGAAACTGCAATACTTTGGCCACCTCATGCGACGAGTTGACTCACTGGAAAAGACTCTGATGCTGGGAAAGGTTGGGGGCGGGAGGAGAAGGGGACGACGGAGAATGAGATGGCTGGATGGCATCACCGACTCTGTGGACATGAGTTTGAGTGTACTCCGGGAGTTGGTGATGGACAGGGAGGCCTGGCATGCTGTGATTCATGGGGTCGCGGAGAGTCGGACACGACTGAGCGACTGAACTGAACTGAACTGAACTGATGGGAATGGTCTTGATGCCTCTCTCCTGTACAATGTCACGACCTCTGTCCATAGTTCATCAGGCACTCTATCTATCAGATCGAGTCCCTTAAATCTATTTCTCGCTTCCACTGTATAATCATAAGGGACTTGATTTAGGTCATATCTGAATGGTCTAGTGGTTTTTCCTACTTTCTTCAATTTCAGTCTGAATTTGGCAATAAGGAGATCATGATCTGAGCCACAGTCAGCTCCTGGTCTTGTTTTTGCTAACTGTATAGAGGCTCTCTATCTTTGGCTGCAAAGAATATAATCAATCTGATTTCGGTGTTGACCATCTGGTGATGTCCATGTGTAGAGTCTTCTCTTGTGTTGTTGGAAGAGGGTGTTTGCTATGACCAGTGCGTTCTCTTGACAAAACTCTATTAACCTTTGCCCTGCATCATTCTGTGCTCCAAGGCCAAATTTGCCTGTTACTCCAGGTGTTTCTTGACTTTCTACTTTTGCATTCCAGTCCCCTGTAATGAAAAGGACATCTTTTTTGGGTGTTAGTTCTAAAAGGTCTTGTAGGTCTTCATAGAACCGTTCAGCTTCAGCTTCTTCAGCATTACTGGTTGGGGCATAGGCTTGGATTACTGTAACTTTGAATGGTTTGCCTTGGAAAAGAACAGAGATCAAAACAGTGTCAGACTTTAGTTTTTTGGGCTCCAAAATCACTGCGGATGCTGATTGCAGCCATGAAATTAAAAGGCGCTTACTCCTTAGAAGGAAAGTTATGACCAACCTAGATAGCATATTAAAAAGCAGAGACAAAAAAAAAAAAGCAGAGACATTACTTTGGCAACCAGGGTCTGTCTAGTCAAGGCTATGGTTTTTCCAGTGGTCATGTATGGATGTGAGAGTTGGACTGTGAAGAAAGCTGAGTGCCGAAGAATTGATGCTTTTGAACTGTGGTGTTGGAGAAGACTCTTGAGAGTCCCTTGGACTGCAAGGAGATCCACTTAGTCCATTCTAAAGGAGATCAGTCCTGGGTGTTCATTGGAAGGACTGATGCTAAAGCTGAAACTCCAATACTTTGCCTACCTGATGCACAGAGCTGACTCACTGGAAAAGACTCTGATGCTGGGAGGGATTGGGGGAAGGAGGAGAAGGGGACAACAGAGAATGAGATGGCTGGATGGCATCACCGACTGGATGAACATAGGTTTGAATGAACTCTGGGAGTTGGTGATGGACAGGGAGACTTGGCGTGCTGTGATTCATGGGGTCGCAAAGAGTCGGACATGACTGAGCGACTGAACTGAACTGAACCCTTCCCAACATAGAGGAGTTGCTCCTCTCGGCTGCCGCCCCTGACCTCGGGCATGAGGCCAACAAATGAGTCTGAAATGCAGTACTTGGATGCAGTCTCAAAAATGACAAAATGATCTCTGTTCATTTCCAAGGCAAACCATTCAATATCACAGTAATCCAAGCCTATACCCCAACCAGGAACACTGAAGCAGCTGAAGTTAAACGGTTCTATGAAAACCTACAAGACCGTTTAGAACTAATACCCAAAAAAGATGTTCTTTTTCATTATAGGGGACTGGAATGCAAAAGTAGGAAGTCAAGAAAAGCCTGGAGTAACAGGCAAATTTGGCCTTGGAATACGGAATGAAGCAGGGCAAAGGCTAACAGAGTTTTGCCAAGAGAATGCACTGGTCATAGCAAACACCCTCTTCCAACAACACAAGAGAAGACTCTACACATGGACATCACCAGATGGTCAACACCGAAATCAGATTGATTATATTCTTTGAAGCCAAAGATGGAGAAGCTCTATACGGTTAGCAAAAACAAGACAGGAGCTGACTGTGGCTCAGATCATGAACTCCTTATTGCCAAATTCAGACTGAAATTGAAGAAAGTAGGGAAAACCACTAGACCATTCAGGTATGACCTAAATCAAATCCCTTATGATTATACAGTGGAAGTGAGAAATAGATTTAAGGGACTAGATCTGATAGAATGCCTGATGAACTATGGACGGAGGTTCGTGACATTGTACAGGAGACAGGGATCAAGACCATTCCCATGGAAAAGAAATGCAAAAAAGCAAAATGGCTCTCTGGGGAGGCCTTACAAATGGCTGTGAAAAGAAGAAAAACGAAAAGCAAAGGAGAAAAGGAAAGATATAAGCATCTAAATGCAGATTCCAAAGAATAGCAAGGAGAGAAAAGAAAGCCTTCCTCAGCGATCAATGCAAAGAAATAAAGAAAAACAACAGAATGGGAAAGACTGGAGATCTCTTCAAGAAAATTAGAGCTACCAAGGGAACATTTCATGCAAAGATGGGCTCAATAAAGGACAGAAATGGTACGGCCCTAGCAGAAGCAGAAGATATTAAAAAGAGGTGGCAAGAATACACAGAAAAACTGTACAAAAAAGAGCTTCTCGACCCAGATAATCACGATGGTGTAATCACTCACCTAGAGCCAGACTTCCTGGAAGGTGAAGTCAAGTGGGCCTTAGAAAGCATCACTACGAACAAAGCTAGTGGAGGTGATGGAATTCCAGTTGAGCTATTTCAAATCCTGAAAGATGATGCTGTGAAAGTGCTGCATGCAATATGCCAGCAAATTTGCAAAACTCAGCAGTGGCCACAGGACTGGAAAAGGTCAATTTTCATTCCAATCCCAAAGAAAGGCAATGCCAAAGAATGCTCAAACTACTGCACAATTGCCCTCATCTCACACGCTAGTAAAGTCATGCTCAAAATTCTCCAAGCCAGGCTTCAGCAATACGTGAACCATGAAATTCCAGATGTTCAAGTTGGTTTTAGTAAAGGCAGAGGAACGAGATATCAAATTGCCAACACCCGCTGGATCATCCAAAAAGCAAGAGAGTTCCAGAAAAACATCTATTTCTATTTCTGCTTTATTGACTATGCCAAAGCCTTTGACTGTGTGGATTACAATAAACTGTGAAACATTCTGAAAGAGATGGGAATACCAGACCACCTGACCTGCCTCTTGAGAGACTTATATGCATGTCAGAAAGCAACAGTTAGAACTGGACATGGAACAGCAGACTGGTTCCAAATAGGAAAAGGAGTACGTCAAGGCTGTATATTGTCACCCTGCTTATTTAACTTATATGCACAGTACATCATGAGAAACGCTGGGCAGGAGGAAGCACAAGCTGGAATCAAGATTGCCGGGAGAAATATCAATAACCTTAGATATGCAGATGACACTACCCTTATGGCAGAAAGTGAAGAGGAACTAAAAAGCTTCTTGATGAAAGTGAAAGAGAAGAGTGAAAAAGTTGGCTTAAAGCTCAACATTCAGAAAACTAAGATCATGGCATCTGGACCCATCACTTCACGGCAAATAGATGGGAAAACAGTGGAAAGTGTCAGACTTCATTTTTTGGGCTCCAAAATCACTGTGGATGCTGATTGCAGCCATGAAATTAAAAGATGTTTACTCCTTGGAAGGAAAGTTATGACCAACCTAGATAGCATATTAAAAAGCAGAGACATTGCTTTGGCAACCAAGGTCCATCTAGTCAAGGCTGTGGTTTTTCCAGTGGTTATGTATGTATGTGAGAATTGGACTGTGAAGAAAGCTGAGTGCTGAAGAATTGATGCTTTTGAACTGTGGTGTTGGAGAAGACTCTTGAAAGTCCCTTGGACTGCAAGGAGATCCACCTAGTCCATTCTAAAGGAGATCAGTCCTGGGTGTTCATTGGAAGGACTGATGCTAAAGCTGAAACTCCAATACTTTGCCCACCTGATGCAAAGAGTTGACTCACTGTAAAAGACTCTGATGCTGGGAGGGATTGGGGGCAGGAGGAGACGGGGATGACAGAGAATGAGATGGTTGGATGGCATCACCGACTCGATGGACATGGGTTTGAGTGAACTCTGGGAGTTAGTGATGGACAGGGAGGCCTGGCCTGCTGCGAGTCATGGGGTCACAAAGAGTTGGACACGACTGAGCGACTGAACTGAACTGAACATAGAGGAGCTTTTAAACTTAAATGACCACAGCCTGGTGTTAACCATGTAGATCCACCCCAGAATTGTAGGAATTTTCCTTTTAATAGTGGGAGGTTAATATTTTTATTGATATTTAGCTCATCACTCTGACTGAGTTTGAAGGACCCTAAGAGAAAACTTAAATCTATGGCCAGCATCAGAGCAGGTATTATTAATTTGCCAGGTGAGAGGATCCCATCTAGTAATATCGTGAAAATAGAATAGGACTGAACACTCATCTAAAATAAATTTCCTATGGGGTATCCAGTCAGAGCTGTAGAGTACAGAAATCCACCAAGGTAACCCAGAAGTACTAGACAAAGGTAATTGGCCACAATCAAACAACTGGTTTGAGTTTTAAACTAGCATAGACTCTTGTCCATGATAGAAAGCATTTGATTGATAGGCATAGGCCCAAGGAATCAAGGACAGCATAAATGGCCATATGAGTCAGATCATCATCTTGGGCAAGCTGTCTACTTCTGATGTCATCGTCTCCTCATCCTAGGGTAGTGTAGTTTCCCCTGTGTGAGCATTGTTTTAAGTGAGTCTGAGGTCAGCAGGCCTCTCTATGGACCAGTCCAGCTTAGGGGCTTTTCAAAGTGGTAGTTAACCCAAGAGTTAATTTCCCTGGCCATGAGCTAGTTAAGAGTACCTGATAGAAAGGTCCTTCCATTCGGGTTGGAGACAATTTCTTAAATTATGTCTTCTTCCAGTCTTGGTTGCAGGTCATGTGTGAAGTATCTGATCTTCATCCAAAGACAGATTACTGAGATAAGCTTCAGAAACAACCCTAGAATGTCCTTTAATAATTCAATTAAATTTTACATTAATATACCCTAACAGCAAAGAACTATCCAGGAAATGAGTCTTAGTAGATACAGACCTCCATTAACAAACTGGGATTTAACATTCATTGAAACATCTCTTTCTGCCTATAATCACCGTTATTTTCACCAAATATAACCAAGTTAAGACCTGTTTGTAATATAGGTCTGGTCTCAATAAACTTGGCCTGATGATTTATATAACCATAATTGATCATAGACTTTTTTGCTTTTGCTGAGACTTTTACAGAATCTCAGACTGAACTTTTAAAATAAAACCTTTCAGGGCTAGGAAAGTCATGCCAAAGGCTTATCACAGATTTTGCCTAACAGATCTAAGTAAATCCTCCCTTCTCAAGGCCTCCAAAATTCCTTGAGATTCTGTACGTGTTATTGGGATAACCTTCCTAACTTATCTGATAAAGTTACTGGAAACTAAGAGCTTCCAGTCTCTGGAGGGTTCGGAGAGAGAGAAAAGATAAATGTTTCAATTTGTTTATAAAATACAATTTTGCCAAATTACTGTCATAATTAGTTTGAGGGGAAGGTTTTTTTTTCTTACACCTGGAAAATACAGATTCAAATCAGTAATTTTTCAGATAGAAACTATAAAAATTATAAGCAAACTCACCAGTTCATTCGGTCCTTTTGTTAACCTTTGTGACGTCATCAGGTTTTCCATTAGAATCCTTACCCAGTTCAGAAACTAGTATTTATCCAAAAATCCTTTTTATAAATCTTCTTGAAGAGGAAGCATTTTTGTGAAACTTGGTTAGTGCTGTGACAATACTGAGATAGTAACTAGAACTATACCTGATAACATTTTACCCAAACATATCAGAATTTTAGAAACTCCAAACAGTTTCTAGGATATCTATATTAGTAACATTTACCATACAATATAACCTGAGACATTACTCACTTGACAATACTCCCCAAGTAATTCTGTATACAAAATGAACCTAGTGTAATATCTCTCTTTGGGATGTTTCAGGGACCCTCTGAAGCATCCCAAAGTTAGCTAGAAATCTTCTTCATTAGAATGATTTAGGAAGTCTTGTCAACAAATATCAAAATGGTTTAAAACACTCAGTCAGATAGGTTTATAGGCCATTGTGAAACAATAGCTATTCATTTCGCCAAAGTAACAATAAAGGATTTCAGAACAGATCATTTAAGAGATAAAGAAACTTAAATCTATTATCAAAGGCAGTTCAGTATGTGAAGAAAAGGTGTCCTCTTAACAGAGAGAAAAGCTAAATTCAAGCTTTTGCACCAGCTCACTTTATTTAACAGGTAAACTTAGTTAACTTTATTTTAAACTTAGACCTAACAATATACAAAACTCTTTCCTCATGGTTCACTTTTCACAAAACTTACCACTTTCTGTACCCATTACTGTATTCTCCTATCCTAAAAAGCCACCTGTAAGTCCTTTTCCCTCCATAAAATGCAATTCCATTCCCCATACCTTCTTTACTGAAAACACACTTCCTATTTCCCTTAAGCAAACAAGAACTGATTTTCATATTAGCATTTTATAGATTGGTGAGCATAAATACCAGTGATAATTTCTAAAACCTTAATTTTCTTAGAGAGAACATTTTAGGATGGCACCAAACATCATTTATTTTTAATCCTAAATCACTTTAGTTTCTCTGTAAGAGGAAATCAGTGTTTAGTAGAAAATGTTTCAAAATCTTATTTTATTTGGAAATGACATAGCTATTCATTTGACTTCCAACACTTAGTTTAGCACAACCCTTAGAAGTTCAAATTACCCCAATCTGGAAAGACTATTTTATACACATATTCCTATAGAGCATAATTACTTTTAATAGAGTCTATCTAAAGGCTCATATCTCATTTACATTGTTTTAGAATTTTCTTCACTTGAGGTAATTTCCTTGCTGACAAACTTGTAACAGATATAATAATATTTAACATATTAAACCTAGGTACAATGAAAATATTCTGCTTAATGTTAATTACTGTTAGACATGTCTACATTATTTAGATCAACAAATAAACATTAACATCAGGTATTTAATACTGAATATTTTCCAGTTCACATGAACCTGAAATTTATTTCGGTTACTTTCTCTTGTATTTAGAATTATTTGATTTGTAAGTGTTTACTTTTTTTTTAAGGCCAATTAGATTAGAGTTCATTTACAAACTGATCTCAGCAATCAACAATATTATCAAAAAAACAAAGACACACACTGAGACATACATGTATTCAAATAGACACAAGAGATCCTATAGCTTTGTTTTGTTATGAATAAAAAATAATTGGAATATGATTTTTAAAGATTTTGTTCCCCTTTTTTTCCTTTTGGTTTCAGGAAATAGAGATGGTTTAGATAAGTGATCCAGAGAGCTCTGGTCTAAAGGTATCAGTTCAGTTCAGTCGCAAAGGTATAGGAGAAATTATTTCCTCAGGGCAAGAATTCTTAATGAGATATTTTTTCTTCAATCTTCCTCTAGAGTCTAAAGAATATTGTGACCACATTGTCAAAAATCGTATCTTTTTGTGACCATAGTTTTATAGCCAAAATTTAGACTAGATAGTGCTCAACTTGGCTAATAACAAGGGCAAATCGGACCCAGCAGGGATTATCCCTCTGGAGAAGTAGGGGTCTTAGTTTGATCAGTCCCCTGGCTTATGATTATAGGACAAAGTCCTGGACATAAGGGAACTTCAGTCCATTTTCCTATCCTATGTCAATAAAGATCTAATATATTTAGACCATTTTTCTTGTCATTGGATCACAGCTGTAGATTGACCCATCAAAATTTTTTTTAAATTTTTTCCCAAGGGGTTCCCAGGTGGAGTGTGGAACCTTACAGTGAGCAATTCCCATATTAGTTCGAGCAGTTTGTTCCAGATGTCTGTGTACTCAAACCAAACCAGAACTTCACCAGCCAGGAGTCACACTCCAAATGAAACAAAAGGCAAAGAGATGCCCAGAAATCAAAAGCCAAGTGGCAAGAGTACCCCCAAAAGATGGTAAAATGATGCCCAGAAATCAAAAGCCAAATGGCATAAATGCCAAATGTGACTTCCCAGTTCGACTAGACCTGTGACCTGGCAAAGTCAGTTCCAGCAGCCTTTTTTTAGTTTTGATATAGTTTCAAGAAATTTTTTGCTGATTTTCTGTGAAGAATTTACTCTATCATTTCCTGTTTTAGAAGCTTCTAGATACCAGTCAGATCATGGCCAGCCTTTTCTAATTGTGTGTGCAAAAATATCAATTTTAGAATATCAAAAGAACCCCAATTTGGCCATTTTAGGTTGAGATCTCTTTTAGTATAATTTCACTAATTAACTAGGTACTTGAGAGTACGAGCGCTATACTATTGTACACGAATCTGGCTAGAGTGTTGGCCAGAGGCTGGTTTTCTGACACCCCTTTGTCTCTGTTTTCGAGAGATTCTGTTTTCCATTTTAAGCTGAAAATGTCAGGGATAAAAATCACTCGTGAACTTGTGTAGTGGGCCCATGTGCTGCTTATGAGCTTAACTCCTCCTGGAGCCTCCCCAGAGTCATTTCAGCTCCTCTTACGTGTCTCGGATTCTGCCTCCAGCTATCTAAGACCACCACGGCTGCTCAGGTCGCTGAATGGCCAGTTCTTATGGCGACCCCCAGATGAGCAAGTATTTTAATGAGTGGATTTCCCTATGGGACCACTGCACGGTATGAGGACTAGGCTTCCACCACTCCCATAAATTTCTCAGGCACCTGAGAAAACCAAAACTGGCCAGAAGGAGTCTTGTCCCTTTTCTTCAGAGCAAAGCTCTCAACTATTTTCCTCACTTTTATCCTGACAAATTCTATAATGGCAATCAAACTGAGGAAAATTGTCAGATCAGCCTCTTACTTAACCACTTAGCCAAGACCATTCAGTCTCCTACAACAGAGTGACCGCGGCATCTTTTAGCTGAGCCCCAGGTATTTCTTGATTTTTTTTCCAATCAAGCCCCCTTCCCCAGTACCTTTCCACTGGGTGGGCAATTCTCCTGCCATCTGTCAGCCAGCCTCCTACTCAGTATCTTTTGACTAGGTGGGAATTTCTTGGTATCTTTCAACCAATCCCCACTCATCGTCTAGACCATGAGTGGGTGTGCCCCAGATGTTTCACCTGGGCTCCCCCCTGCCGGTATGTTTTTTACCAGGAGAAGGCAGGTAACCTGCTCCACCACCAAATAAAACTCAGAATCTCAACCAATATGGCAGATTCGAGAACCAGGAGAGTCTTACCCAAATTCGTCTGCACTCCCCCAAGGAAGTGGATGGGCGCAAGTGGCCGCTACTGGTACCAAAGCTCCAGTTCCTCGCAGAGTCCAGTGGAAAGAAGGAAGTCCACTCTGGGTCCCTTCGTGGTTGCCATAACTGTCGACTAAAAAAATATGTACAACTTGAGAGCTGTGAGTTAAGTTTTATTTGGGACAAAATGAGGACTGCAGCCGGGGAGGCAGCATCTCAGATAGCTCTGAGTGACTGCTCCAAAACGGCAGTGGAGGAAAGTCAATATATAGGTTTTGGTGAAGGCGAAGTTCACTGTCATGAAGCACTCATTTTACAGAGGTTTTCTGTTAGTCATGAGGATCTGATGTCACTATGAAGGGATTTAATGCTTCTCTAAATATGAGGAGATGCAAAGACTGAGATCATAAAATCTGTTCCTGAAAACATCGAACTATCTAAAGACCTGTCCCACCAGATTCCCTGGAGCACAGGGTGCCTCTCTCCACCCTGAACTCCCTCAGGGGTTGTTGAAAGTCAACAGCTATAGTAGCATGGGGTTCAATCTCTGTAGAGGCAGATGGCAAATGCTTTTGTTGTTCAGTCACTGGCAATGTTATTGGTAAGTGCCAGTTTGTAGTTGATACCTGCTTCCTGAGAAACCTATATGTAGTCAAGAAACAACAGTTAGAACTGGACTTGGAACATCAGACTAGTTCAAAATAGGGAAAGAAGTACATCAAGGCTGTATATTGTCCCCATGATTATTTAACTTAAATGCAGAGTGAAAGTGAAGTGAAGTTGCTTAGTCGTGTCCAACTTTTTGCGACCCCATGGATTGCAGCCTAAGAGGCTTCTCTGTCCATGGGATTTTCCAGGTGAGAATACTGGAGTGGGTTGCCATTTCCTTCATGTGAAATGCTGGGCTGGATGAAGCACAAGTTGGAATCAAGATTCATGGGAAAAATACTAATAACCTCAGATATGCATATGCTGCTGCTGCTAAGTCACTTCAGTCGTGTCCGACTCTGTGTTACCCCATAGACAGAAGCCCACCAGGCTCCCCCGTCCCAGGGATTCTCCAGGCAAGAACACTGGAGTGGGTTGCCATTTATGGCAGAAAGTGAAGAGGAACTAAAGATGCTTTTGATGAAAGTGAAAGAGGAAAGTATAAAAGCTGGCTTAAAACTCAACATTCAAAAAATGAAGATCATAGCATCCTGTTCCATCCTTTCATGGCAAACAGATGGGGAAAACATGGAAACAGTGACAGACTTTATGTCTTGGGCTCCAAAATCACTGCAGATGGTGACGAAATTAAAAGCCATGAAATTAAAAGATACGCTTGCTCCTTGGAAGAAAAGCTATGACTCTGCGACCCCACGGACTGTAGCCTACTATGCTCCTCCGTCCATGGGATTTTCCAGGCAAGAGTACTGGAGTGAGTTGCCATTTCCTTCTCCAGAGGATCTTCCTGACCCAGGGATCGAACCCAGGTCTCCCGCACTGTAGGTAGACGCTTTACCGTCTGAGCCACCAGGGAAGTCCGTGATGAACTTAGACCATGTATTAGAAAGCAGAGACATCATTTTGCCAACGATTTTTCCAGTAGTCATGTATGGATGTGAGAGTTGGACCATAAAGAAGACTGAGCGCCGAAGAATTGATGCTTTTGAACTGTGGTGCTGGATAAGACTCGGAGAGTCCCTTGGTCAGCAAGGAGATCCAATCAGTCAATCCTAAAGGAAATCAGTCCTAAATATTCATTGAAATGACTGATGCTGAAGCTGAAGCTCCAATACTTTGGTCACGTGATTCAAAGAGCCATCTCATTGGAAAAGACCCTGATGCTGGGAAAGATCATAGGCAGGAGGAGAAGCGGGTGACAGAGGATGAGATGGTTGGATGGCAACGTTAACTGAATGGACATGAGTGTTGGAGGCAGTGAAGGACAGGGAGGCCTGGCATGCTGCAGTCCACGGGATTGCAAAGAGCTGGACACAACTGAACGGCTGAACAACAACAACACAGTCACTAAGGCAAAATGAAAGGGGAGTAGAGAACATGGGGAAGTAAAAGCACACACAAACAATGAAAAGTGAAGAAGGTAACAAAAAAGAAGGCAGCTCACAGATACAGAGAACAAACTGGCGGTTACCAGTGGGAGAAGCAATGGAGGGACAATATAGGGGGACAGCATTAAGAGATCGGAGAAGGCAATGGCAAGCCACTCCAGTACTCTTGCCTAGAAAATCGCGTGGACAGAGGAGCCTGGTGGGCTGCAGTCCATGGGTCACTACTAGTCGGACACGACTGAGCAACTTCACTTTCACTTTTCACTTTCACACATTGGAGAAGGAAATGGCAACCCACTCCAGTGTTCTTGCCTGGAGAATCCCGGGGACGGTGGAGCCTGGTTGACTGCCGTCTATGGGGTCGCACAGAGTCGGACACGATTGAAGCGACTTAGCAGCAGCAGCATTAAGAGATACAAGCTATAAGGTATAAAACAAGCTATAGGCAGGATTTCCCTGGTGGTCCAGTAGCTAAGACTCTGCGTTCCCAACTCAGAGGTCCTGGGTTCGATCTTTGGTCAGGGAACTAGAGCCCACGTGCCACCAGCTAAGATTTTGTATGTTACAACTGAAGATCCCGTGTGCTGCACAACTAAGGCTCACTCAGTGCAGCCAAGTAAATAAATATTTAATCGATCATACAGATTAAATATTATCTGTCAGTTATACAGAGTGAAGTAAGTCAGAAAGAGAAAGATAAATATCATATATTAATGCATATATATGGGAATCTGGGAAAATGGTACTGATGAAACTATTTGCAGAGCAAGAATAGATATGCAGGCATAGAGAACAGACGTATGGACTCAACGGGGGAAGGAGAGAGTGGGACAAATTGAGAGTAGCATTGACAAGTTTCCACTACCACATGTAAAATAGATAGCTAGTCAGAAGCACAGGGAGCTCAGCTCAGTGCTCTGTGATGACCTAGAAGGGTAGTATGGGGGAGGTGGAAGGGAGCCTCAAGAGGGAGGGAATATATGTATACATATAGCTGATTCACATTATTGTACAGCATAAACTAACACAACATTGTAAAGCAATTATCCTCCAATAAAATGTTAAATTTAATTTTTTAAAATGCTACAAAGATGTATTGCACAACATGGGGAAGATAGCCAATATTTTGCGATAATTATAAGTGGAGTATGGGGTTTCCCAGATGGGCTCAGTGGTAAAGAATCCACCTGCCAATGCCGGAGATGCAAGAGATGTGGGTTGAGAACATCCCCTGAATAAGGAAATGACAACCCACTCCAGTACTCTTGCCTGGGAAACTCCATGGACAGAGGAGCTGGGAGGGCTATAGCCTGTGGAGTGGCAAAGAGTTGGATGACTAGCAACTAAACCACCACCACCATAGATGGAGTATAACCTTTAAAACTGTGAATCACTATATCATACACCTGTAACTTACATAGTATTACACAGCAACTGTACATCAATTAAAATATAATGAAACTTTTCAGTTTTAAAAAGTGAAGGAGGCCTCAGTCAGACAGGTGTGGAGATGCTTCACAATGGCTGCCCAAGGAGAAGCCCAAGTTTAGTTCAAATTTGTATTGGTTGGTGATGGTGGTGCTGGAAAAACTACATTCATGAAACGTCATCTGACTGGTGAATTTGAGAAAAAGTATGTAGCCACCATGGGTGTTGAGGTCCATCCTCTTTTGTTCCATACCAACAGAGGACCGATTAAGTTCAATGTACGGGATACAGCTGGTCGGGAGAAATTTGGTGGACTGAGAGATGGCTATTATAAACAAGCTCAGTGTGCCACTATAATGTTTGATGTAACATCAAGAGTTAGTTACAAGAATGTGCCTAACTGGCATAGAGATCTGGTATGAATGTTTGAGAACATCCTGATTGTGTTGAGTGGCAACAAAGTGGATGTTAAGAATAGAAAGGTTGAGGCAAAGTCCATTGTCTTCCACCGAAAGAAGAATCTTCAGTACTATGACATTTCTGCCAAAAGTAACTACAACTTTGAAAAGTGCTTCCTCTGGCTTGCTCGAAAACTGGAGATCCTAACTTGGAGTCTGTCGCCATGCCTGCCTGCTCTTGCCCTGCCAGAGGTGTTCATGGATCCAGCCTTGGCAGAACAGTACAAGGATGATTTAGAGGTTGCTCAGACAAATGCTCTCCTGGATGAAGATCGTGACTTTTGAGAAAGTGAAGCTGGGGCCCAGAGTCAGAAGGTAACCGTCCTGTGACATCAGTGGTGCGGTGTGTTTGCCACTTTATTATATATCTAAGCAGAACATGAGATGGCTGGATGGCATCACCGACTCGATGGACATGAGTTTGAGTGAACTCCGGGAGTTGGTGATGGACAGGGAGGCCTGGTGTGCTGTGATTCATGGGGTCGCGGAGAGTTGGACACGACTGAGCAACTGAACTGAACTGAACTGAACTGAAGCAGAACATGTGCTTAATCTTTGGATGCTGAAGGAGATGGATGGGCTTTGGCGTGAATGTGGCAGTTAAAAAAAAAAAAACCTTAATTTTTTGGACCTGCATATTTAGGTGTTTTGGAACAGGGTTGTTTCCTCGAGTTTCAAATACAAGACTGCTATAGTCATATGTTTTTCTGGAACTCTCTTGCTTTTTCCATGATACAGAGGATGTTGGCAATTTGATCTCTGGTGCCTCTGCCTTTTCTAAAAGCAGCTTGAACATCTGGAAGTTCACGGTTCACATATTGCTGAAGCCTGGCTTGGAGAATTTTGAGCATGACTTTGCTAGCGTGTGAGATGAATGCAATTGTGTGGTAGTTTGAGCATTCTTTGGCATTGCCTTTCTTTGGGATTGGAATGAAAACTGACCTTTTCCAGTCCTGTGGCCACTGCTGAGTTTTCCAAATTTGCTGGCATATTGAGTGCAGCACTTTCACAGCAACATCTTTCAGGATTTGAACTAACTCAACTTGAATTTCATCATCTCCACTAACTTTGTACGTAGTGATGCTTTCTAAGGCCCACTTAACTTCACATTCCAAGATGTCTGGCTCTAGGTGAGTGATCACACCATCGTGATTATCTTGGCCATGAAGATCTTTTTTGTACAGTTCTTCTGTGTATTCTTGCCACCTCTTCTTAATATCTTCTGCTTCTGTTAGGTCCATACCATTTCTGTCTTTTATCGAGCCCATCTTTGCATGATGTGTTCCCTTGGTATCTCTAATTTTCTTGAAGAGATCTCTAGTCTTTCCCATTCTGTTGTTTTCCTCTATTTCTTTGCATTGATCACTGAGGAAGGCTTTCTTATCTCTCCTTGTTATTCTTTGGAACTCTGCATTCAGATGCTCATATCTTTCCTTTTCTCCTTTGTTTTTCACTTCTCTTCTTTTCACAGCTATTTGTAAGGCCTCCTCAGACAACCATTTTGCTTTTTTGCATTTCTTTTCCATGGGAATGGTCTTGGTCCCTGTCTCCTGTACAATGTCACGAATCTCCGTCCATAGTTCATCAAGCACTCTATCTATCAGATCTAGTCCCTTAAATCTATTCCTCACTTCCACTGTATAATCATAAGGGATTTGATTTAGGTCATATCTGAATGGTCTAGTGGTTTTCCCTACTTTCTTCAATTTCAGTCTGAATTTGGCAATAAGGAGTTCATGATCTGAGCCACAGTCAGCTCCTGGTCTTGTTTTTGCTAACTGCATAGAGCTTCTCCATCTTTGGCTGCAAAGAATATAATCAATCTGATTTCGGTGTTGACCATCTGGTGATGTCCATGTGTCGAGTCTTCTCTTGTGTTGTTGGAAGAGGGTGTTTGCTATGACCAGTGTGTTCTCTTGGCAAAACTCTATTAGCCTTTGCCCTGCTTCATTCCATGCTCCAAGGGCAAATTTGCCTGTTACTCCAGGTGTTTCTTGACTTCCTACTTTTGCATTCCAGTCCCCTATAATGAAAAGGACATCTTTTTTTGGGTGTTAGTTCTAAAAGGTCTTGTAGGTCTTCATAGAACCATTCAACTTCAGCTTCTTCAGCATTACTGGTTGGGGCATAGGCTTGGATTACCATGATATTGAATAGTTTGACTTGGAAATGAACAGAGATCATTCTGTCGTTTTTGAGATTGCATCCAAGTACTGCATTTCAGACTCTTTTGTTGACCATGATGGCTACTCCCTTTCTTCTAAGGGATTCCTGCCCACAGTAGTAGATATAATGGTCATCCGAGTTAAATTCACCCATTCCAGTCCATCTTAGTTTGCTGATTCCTAGAATGTCGACGTTCACTCTTGCCATTTCCTATTTGACCACTTCCAATTTGCCTTGATTCATGGACCTAACATTCCAGGTTCCTATACAATATTGCTCTTTACAGCATTGGACCTTGCTTCTATCACCAGTCACATCCACAACTGGGTATCGTTCTTGCTTTGGCTCCATCCCTTCATTCTTTCTGGAGTTATTTCTCCACTGATCTCCTGTAGCATATTGGGTACTCACCGACCTGGGGAGTTCCTCTTTCAGTATCCTATCATTTTGCCTTTTCATACTGTTCATGGGGTTCTCAAGGCAAGAATGTTGAAGTGGTTTGCCATTCCCTTCTCCAGTGGACCACATTCTGTTAGACCTCTCCATCATGATCTGTCCGTCTTGGGTGGCCCCACATGGCAAGGCTTAGTTTCATTGAGTTAGACAAGGCTGTGGCTGGTGTGATCAGATTGGCTAGTTTTCTGTGATTAGGGTTTCAGTGTGTCTGCCCTCTGATGCCCTCTCGCAACACCTACCGTCTTACTTGGGTTTCTCTTACCTTGGACATGGGGTATCTCTTCACGGCTGCTCCAGCAAAGAGCAGCTGCTGCTCCTTACCTTGGAGGAGTCACCCCTCCTGACCTTGAACATGGAGTAGCTCCTCTCGGCCCTCCTGTGCCTGCACAGCCACCACTCCTTGGACATAGGGTAGCTCCTCTCGTCCGCCACCCCTGATCTCGGGCGTGGGGTATCTCCTCTGGGCCACCGCCCCTTACCTCGGATGGGGGATAGCTCTTCTTGCCCACTTCTGCGCATTTGCAGCCTGGCACTCGGTCGCCGCCCCTCAAACTCATGTCCATTGAGTTGGTGATGCCATCCAACCATCTCGTCCTCTGTCACCCCTTCTCCTCCTGCCCTCAATGTTTCCCAGCATCAGGGTCTTTCCCAGTGAGTCAGCTCTTTGTATTAGGTGGCCAAAGTATTGGAGCTTCAGCTTCCACATCAGTCCTTCCAAAGAATATTCAGGGTTGATTTTCTTTAGGATGGACTGGTTTGATCTCTTTGCTGTCTAAGGGACTCTCTGAGTCTTCTCTGGCACCACAGTTTGAAAGCATCAATTCTTCAGCGCTCAGCCTTCCTTATGGTCTAATTCTCATATTCACACATGACTACTGGAAAACCCATAGTTTTGACTATACAGACCTTTGTCGGCAAAGTGATGTCTCCAGTTTTTAATACACTGTCTAGGTTTGCCGTAGCTTTTCTTCCAAGGAGCAAGTGTCTTTTAATTTCATGGTTACAGTCACCATCCGCAGTGATTTTGGAGCCCAAGAAAATAAAATCTGCCACTGGTTCCATTACCCCCAAACTATTTACCATGAAGTGATGTGACCAGATGCCATGACTTTTGCCTCTTATAATTAAGTAATTTTATTCTGTTATTATTAGCAATGGTGGAGAATAACATGTCATTGCCCTTCCTACAAACATCTCCTTGTGTGCTTACCATTATTAAACCAATTCCAGTCCTGCTGTGAACCAAGCTGAAGGATCAAATGATCTTCTCCCATCCTACATACTCAGTCCTTAACAAGTTTTCTGAAAGAAGAGGTGTCACCTTCACTATGTTTTCAGAAGGGGTAGAGATCCATCTGTTTTCTGTTCAGGATGGAAATGATTTTTTAAAAAGGAAGAATCATACTGAACTGATGGAATATGATCCCCATCCTTCCTTTACAATATATCCTAGTGGGACTTCCCTGGTGGGCTAGTGGTAAAAAATCCTCCTGCCCGTGCAGGCAACATGCGTTCAATCCCCAGTCTGGGAAGATCCCACGTGGCTTGGGGCAACTGAACCTATGCTCCATAACTACTGAGCTTATGCAAACTAGAGCCCCTGCTCCATAAGAAAAGCCACTGCAATGAGAAGCCCTCACATGGCAACTAGAGAGGAGACCTTGCTCCCCGCAAATAGAGAAAAGTCCATGCAGAAATGAAGACCTAGCACAGCCAAAAATAAATAAATAAAATTGTAAATATACATGCATATATATTAATATACATGTGACTATCCTCTCACGTGAATGCAAGGGCAGAAGTTCCCTAAGGCACATTAAGGCACCTAGGCCTGAGAGTATCGCAGCATTCTAGACTGGTGGAGAAAGGACAGAAGCCAAAATAAGAAGGAGCCAGGGCAAGAGCAGCAGGCAGCACCAGTTCTAGACCAACCAGACCAACCAATCATGTGCTATAATAATAATATCACACAGTATTTGCGTGTGCTGGGCTTTAGGTAAAGTGCTTTACATGCAGGGCCTTATGAAATCCTTTAACCACCCTTGCTCTAAGGTTATTTTTCTCATGTATGGGTAAAGAAACTAGGGCTCAGGGGGTGAAGAAATCTACTCAAGATTTTACTTCATAGGAAATGTTAGAGCTAGAACTCAGAACAGGAAATCTGGCTCCAAGACCCAGACTAGAAATGGCTGGGTGATACCAGGGTGATCCCCTGTGCTGGAGGTGGAGACAGAGTGCCCAGTCTTGTGGGCAGCTGCCTGAGGATTCTGGAGGAAGGTAGTGAATGGCCAGCACCCCAAGAGAACAATTTCTGGACTGGGAAGGCTAAGGAAAATCCTGTGGGAAGGAGAGTCTAATGAATGCAGGGGTGGGCAGTTCTAGTGTTACACCTCAGCAAAAATCCATATGCCAATGTCAAAGTCTGATTGTCTCAGGCAAGTCCAGGATGAAGACCAAAGACTTTTACCTGGTAGGTGTTGTTCAAACTGTACTCACGAGCCAATGAGAGACAAGCCTGGCAACATATCCAGTTGCTAAACCACCAGGGCCACACTTGTGTCTGACCTGGAGCCTAGATAAACAGTCACCTAAAAGATCAGAGCAGGAACCAGAACCTGCATACTCCCTCCAGCCCTGCTCACAGCCAGCACTGTGTGTGTCCCCTCCCTGGATCCAGCCAGATCCTGATCCACTCCCTGCTGGACTAGACCCCTAAAAACCTGCTCAGCTCCTTCCTGCCACCTTGTTTCTCCAGTGAGCTGAACCCTGTTCCTCAACCCAACAGCCATTTGTCAGTAACGCTGCTTCATCCCAAGTATATTCCCCCTGGATTCAAAACACTAACCATTGATGCTGGTTACTATGACTACTCAGAGATCTTATTACTGTACCCTTGGTCTTCAGACTGGACCAGCTGGCTGCTAATGCCAGGCCTGATTAAACTCAATCTTACCTGATAGTTAAGATGGCTAGCTACCTTCCTTGGACAGGATCTCCTAAATGGTCACTCCCAATTGTTTCAGTCCCTGCAGCTCTAGCCAAGTCTGAGTCTGCTTACCTGCCCCCACAGGCCTGTGGAGGAGTCCCTACATCCTTGGGGACCAAGTTGGAACATGTCATCATAACACAGGCTGCAAAACAGAAGACGGGTTTGATGGACCAGCCCTACGTGATGTGGGGCAGGCACTGCGCTCCTTAGCATAGGCCACCAGGACAAGGGCCGCTGTGAGCTGCCTGGCTCCGCACAAGCAGGGCTGGGAATCATGGGACCTGATGTGACCTCGCTCCCTCTTGCACGCCCTCCCACTTCTCGGCATCTGTCCTGGACATTCTGTTATTGGGGGCCTGCCTCCTCTCACCTCTGCCCAGAATTCCCCTAGATATCCACTGGCTTTTCCCATTTTGAAACTGCATTTCTTCTTTACTCATTGTTTTTTGGGGAAGAAAAAAGTTATGAAAGCCCTTCCTGCACTGTCCTCTTGACCAGTCTCCTTGCAGATGGTGCTCTGGTCTTGCAGGTATTGGGCTATTAAAGCCAACGGCTTTACTCAGGTCAGGCAACACTGAACCGCTCGGGGCAACCCTCACAAAGAATAACATAGGCCCCGCTGTTGCTCGGTTGCTATTAGAAGTGGGGATGAAGGAAGTACTTTTTTTCCAAAAGTCTGCAACTCTGCCCCTTGAGGCAGGATTGTTAAACTCAGGAATGAGAGTGAGTTTCAGGTGTCCACAATAGGAGTCACTGTATTTATATAAAACGTTGTGAATGTTCATTTTCCTGAAAATGGGATCCACGGCTTTGATGAGACACTACCCTCCACCCAACCTTTCTCCATCCTACCACTACTGTCCCTGGACTATATGTGCACCTGTATTCTTCCTCCACCACTGTGGTCTGAGCCATCAGAGCTTCTGCAGTTTCTTCCCAGGGGCCTCCTGACCTATGCTCGTGCCCACCCTTTACCAGCAGACTCAAACCAGGGCCAGAATGATCTTTTAAAATGCAGAGCTGATGGGGTCAGCCTGTTGACTTAGAGGGTTCCCATTCATCCACTGATATATTTTGCTTTTGCTTCTTCAGTCCTCCCCTTTTGCTCTGCTCTCCATGGGTGTTCCGCTTTTGTCAGCGCACTTCTCATGATTCTTCTGATCCTGATTCAAGATGAGTATTTGGAGAGATGGTACATAGAGAGGTGGGAGGAAAAGGTGAGGTTGGGGACTTCTCTGACAATCCAGTGGTTAAGACTCCATGCTTCCAATCAGGGAGTGCGGGTTCGATTCCTTATCAGGGAACTGAGATCCCACCCACAAGCTGTGTGGAGCAGCCAAAATTTTTTTTAAAAGGAGAGGTCATGGGAAAGCCATGGCTCTGCAGGCTTGGGCAGATTGTATGTTGTAGATTGATATGCCATAATGAAAAGCACTAGAGGGAAATGGACTGTAACCCTTCACCTAGTTCCTACAAAGGTATCATCTTGCACAACTGTGTGTGTGTGTGTGTGTGTGTGTTTAGTTGCTCAGTTATATCCAACTTTTTGCGACCCCATGGACTGTAGCTTGCCAGGCTCCTTTGTCCATGGAATTTTCTAGGCAAGAATAATAGAGCGGTTTGCCATTTCTTTCTCTGGGGGATCTTCCTGACCCAGGGATTGAACCTGAGTTTCCTGCATTGCAGGCACGGCATATTCTTTACTATCTGAGCTACTAGGGAATCACAGCTTAGAGCACATAACTTTATTTCTTTTTTTCTCTTAGAAGAAAGAGAGAAATTGTTATGGTCTCCAGGACCTATCCTGTGTCATCTGGAGCCTGCAGACCTCTTCATTCTGAGATGTACCACTCCCTCCCCCAACCTCTCAGCCTCATCCTGTAGATCTTCAATTTCCTCCAGGGCATCATGCTGCTGCTTTGAATACACTGTGCCCCATCCCTATACCTTCCTCCTCCTATACCTGCTTTCAGACCTCTGTTCACACACATCGCTTGCTAAGTGAAGTCTTAACACCACTCCTTTTCAGTCTAAATTATATCCTTCCAGTTTTCCCTCACATAGTTTCTTATACTTTCCTTTCTTACTGCTTATCACAGTTTTTCATTTTATGTGTATGTGATTATTGACCAATCTCTTTTTTGCTGCCATTTCTCAGTAAATATTTATTTAAAATAAACGAGTGAGTGAATGGGTGAATTCTGAAAAAGGCTTTGGATTCTCCCAAAAGTTAATTGCTTTAAAATATTCTAAAGTAGGATGTATTCGTGATAATGATTTTGGCTGCAAGTAAAAGAAATAACGATTCAAAATTCCCAAGACAATATAGGCTATTTATTATCTCATATAACTTAGTGTTCCTAGGTAGGGCATCCCCTGAGTTGGTTAATTCAGCAGCTCAGTGACATCATCAAAGACTCAGAGTCTTTCTTTTGTCTCTTCCATCCTCAGCATGTAACTTAGTTCCTCCCATAGTCACAAGGTGATTGCTGTAGTCTGGGAAACAAATAGAAGTGATCCCCTCTTTCAGTACAAACCACTTTTTATCATCAAGACAATCTTTTTCAGAAGCTTCCTGCCAACTGACTTCCCTACGGAGCATTTCTACCTCTAAACCAAGCACTGGCAAAGAGAATAAAATTATCGCTGGCCAAGATTAAAGAGGATTTACTTCTAAGATAGGTATCAGAGACATAGATGGATAGATGCCTGAATGAAATTCAGATTCTGCTAGCAAGAAAGGGGGATGGCATTCACAGACAAACCACTATTGCTATACATTGACTGGCAACTTTACAGACTTATTGCCAGATTTTGATCTGAGTACAAAATGTATTATATGAATATATATCTTGATATATTAATAAGTGTCAGATAAAATTGCTATTGAGCTAATTGTCTTGTTGTCGGGTGGTAGAGAGTGTATTTTCCCATGAATAAGAGTCAGAAGCATTCAGTGTTACAAAGATATGTATTCTAGAACACATGAAAACCTTTTCTCATGAGTCCATAGGCCTGCAAGCCCTTATTTGCTCAGCCTCAAGACTGAAAATAGAGTCCAGAATCAGTTACAGAGACATCAATGGTTTAATGGATAGGGAGGAGCTTAGACTTTGGAAGCTAGGTCCTGAAGTGACAGTCCACGGTGTGTGGCAGACAATAGGCAGGACATGGCAGCAGTCTTCACCGGTGGGGAGAGGAAGGGGGTGGGAAGGGGGAGAGGGAGGTTACCATTTATACAGAGAGTTGATGTTAGGGAAACCAACAGAAGGAGATGGCCTTTGATAAACTATCCTACTAGAGATGGTTCTGATCTAAAGTTTAGAACAATCGCCTTGCTGAGGGCAAGTATGTTAGCATTCAGTGATTGGGCTCTATAACTAACAGGAAAGGTCAGTTAGGTAAATAGAGTGTAGGAAGGGATGGGACACTCTCAGAGCCGCTGGGTATCATTTACACAGATATAACTTATGCATTAAAACTTTAGCATAGGGACTCAGGCAATGCCCCATGCCTCAGCAGCAACAAACACACATGGTGCCCAGATATTCATTTCTAAATGCTGCTCCCCAATAAAAGGAATCAGGGCTCCTTGAAGAAATGACTGATTCTAGGACTCTGTAGAGAATATAAGATGAGCCTACACTGTCATATAAATGCCCTAACAACTTAATAACATATTACTCACTATTTAGTGTTTAAGACAAGAAAATAGCTTATTAAAATGCAAATATTATTTGAAAGGAAGTGAATCTTCCCAGGTGGTGCTAGTGGTAAAGAACCTTCCTGCCAGTGCAGGAGACAGAAGAGAGGCGGGTTCGATCCCTGGGTCCAGAAGATCCCCTGGAGGAGGGCATGGAAACCCACTCCAGTATCCTTGCCTGGAGAATCCCATCAACAAAGAAGCCTGGCAGACTACGTTCCATAGGGTTGCAAAGAGTCGGACACAACTGAAGCAACTTAACATTAGCATGAAGCAAGTGTTACATTTGCTTTATCACCTTGCCTGGCCCATCCTCTGGAATGAGGCACAGAGAAGGCGACTTTTGATTTGTTGGGGTAAGACCCTAAGTTTATTGAGCTTTCCAGGAGATAGGAAGAGGAGGAGCCCCCTTTAGGAAGGCTGTAGGGAGTCTGTGTGAGAATGCTGGGGGTCAGAGGAGGGTGAAGAAAGGGAGAAGCCCCTGAAGGCAGTGGAAATGTACAAACAAACGCCTCACCCACCTGATCATTTCTCCAGGGGGTGGTTTTCTCTGCTGGACACGAAGGAAGGGCCAGCTAGGAGGAGCTGGGAAGCAGGATCTGAGAAATCTTCAGCTGCATCATGTTGTGTTTACTTGCCTTTGGAGGGCCCCCACCCTTGTCCTCATTCTTTCAAACCCCTGAATGTAAATTAGATAGAATAGTTTCAAAAAGACCAAATTTATCCAAAGCACTGTTTTTCCCATTTCTTGCAAGCAACATGGGATGCCCAGGAGGCAGCACAGAATCAGGAAATCCAAGTTAGAGTAATGATCATCAGAGCTGTTTACAGAGAATTTTTCAGGTGCTCTTTACATGCTTTTCATTTTACTTTTTCAACAGGCCTATGAAACCTCATTAACAGTGAATAATGGGAAGTTTAGTGCTATGTTCAGGGGCTTACCTAAGATTTTAGGCTAGAAAATAGGGGTGCCTAGATTTGAACAGGGGTCCACCTGACTGCAAGCATAGGTTCGTATCCAGTTACCCATATGACCCCATGGTTTACCCATGTGACCTTGGGCAAGTCAGTTGGGTTCTTGGATCCCAGCTGTCTTGTATATAAGTGAGTTTGAGCAACCTTCTTAAATTTGAACGTTCATATAGCTCAAGCGGGGATCTTGTTCTGATTCAGTAGGTCTGGGATAAGGCCTGAGATTCTGCATCTCTAACAAGCTACTCAGTGATACTGATACCACCAGTCTAAGGACTATGTCTTCTGAAGTAAGGGCTTGACCAAACAGAGAAAGAAAAATAACATATGATATCGCTTATGTGTGGAATCTAAAAAACAGTGAAGCAAATGAACTTATTTGCAAAACAGAAATAGATCCTGTTAAATTAAAATTGAGAAAATCTTGTTCAGAATTCAGAAGCAGGAGAGCAGGCCTCTGACCTGCTTCTGACCTGCCTGGACACTGCCAGGATTCTGTGACTGCCTGCAAGCACAGCAGATCAGGCAGCACTTTAGATAAGAAAGAAAGCGGGCCCTATAATTTCTTAAACCCCTGAGGATCTAGCCAGGACTCCTCTCCCCTAGCCTAGAGCCTAAGAAATTTTGTGACTTACAAAGTGAAACAAACAGCATTGCAAATGTAAACCCAGAGCTTCATTTTTGCACGCAAACTAATGATATCAATTTGGGGCCTGAGATTATAAGGGGGAGCCCCCCAAACTGCAATTCAAATTCTCACCCGTGGAGTGGATGCACCTCCCAGGACACTTTCTCACTTGGGGTTCCAGATTGCTGTTAACGAGGGACTTCCCAGCACTGTTCAATTCTGGATATAGGTCGGCCCAATTTGGTGATGTATATGCTGTTACTTCTCTCTGTTGTTTCTATGTCTTTCCTTTTAATGACTGTATATTAAGTCAAATCATCTTCTATAAAAAATTGAAATTGTTTATTTGTGAGTAAAGAGTGGTTTATTTTGTTAACAAATCCTTCAAACCTAAAACAAAAGTAAAACTTTTGGTAAAACAGACACACAGACACAGAAAACAAACTTATGGTTACCAAAGGAGAAAGCGGTGAGGGGAGTTAGAAGTTTGGAACTGACACACACAAACACATATATGTAAACAACAAAAATCTACTGTATAGCACAGGGAACTCTACTTAATATTTTGTAATAACCTATAAGGGAAAAGAATCTGAAAGAGAATAGATATAAACATGTGTAACTGAATCATTGCACTGTACATCTGAAACTAACACAACACGGTAAATCAACTATAAGTCAATTAAAAATTTTTTAAAGAAGTAAAGACTTGGGCTACATCAGTGTTCAGATGTATATGTATAAATGATGTATATGACAGGCTTTTTTTAAAAAAATTCATATTGAGATGGCTGCTGAATGAATAGATCTTGAGATGGAGTCCCAAGTGCAACTTTAATAAGAATCTCAGAGATGATCTTGCAGCAATCTTTGGATTATACTTTTAAGAAAGGTTCATCTATTTCTGCTTCATTGACTATGCCAAAGCCTTTGACTGTGTGGATCACAATAAACTGGAAAATTCTGAAAGAGATGAGAATACCAGATCACCTGACCTGCCTCTTGAGAAACCTGTATGCAGGTCAGGAAGCAACAGTTAGAACTGGACATGGAACAACAGACTGGTTCCAAATAGGAAAAGGAGTACGTCAAGGTTGTATATTGTCACCCTGCTTATTTAATTTATATTCAGAGTACATCATGAGGAACGCTGGGCTGGAAGAAGCACAAGCTGGAATCAAGATTGACGGGAGAAATATCAATAACCTCAGATATGCAGATGACACCACCCTTATGGCAGAAAGTGAAGAGGAACTCAAAGGCCTCTTGATGAAAGTGAAAGAGGAGAGTGAAAAGTTTGGCTTGAAGCTCAACATTCAGAAAACGAAGATCATGGTATCTGGTCCCATCACTTCATGGGAAATAGATGGGGAAACAGTGGAAACAGTGTCAGACTTTATATTTTTGGGCTCCAAAATCACTGTGGATGCTGATTGCAGCCATGAAATTAAAAGACGCTTACTCCTTGGAAGGAAAGTTATGACCAACCTAGATAGCATATTAAAAAGCAGAGACATTACTTTGCCAACCAAGGTCCGTCTAGTCAAGGCTATGGTTTTTCCCATGGTCAGGTATGGATGTGAGAGTTGGACTGTGAAGAAAGCTGATCGCCGAAGAATTGATGCTTTTGAACTGTGGTGCTGGAGAAGACTCTTGAGAGTCCCTTGGACTGCAAGGAGATCCAACCAGTCCATCCTAAAAGAGATCAATCCTGGGTGTTCATTGCAAGGACTGATGCTGAAGCTGAAACTCCAATACTTTGGTCACCTCATGCGACGAGTTGACTCACTGGAAAAGAGTCTGATGCTGGGAGGGATTGGGGGTGGGAGGAGAAGGGGCCAACAGAGAATGAGATGGCTGGATGGCATCACCGACTCGATGGACATGAGTTTGAGTGAACTCCGGGAGTTGTTGATGGACGGGGAGGCCTGGTGTGCTGTGATTCATGGGGTCGCAAAGAGTCGGACATGACTGAGTGACTGAACTGAACTGAACTGAACTTCCTGTTGATCGGTAAGGCTCCTTCTTCACTCTTTAAGTCTTTGAAGAAATGTTCAATGCTAGGATGACACAGGCATCAACAGCGTGGCTTAATAGATACAGTTAGTCAAAGATCACACTTACTGGTTCCCTCAAGGTTCCTAGATCCTTCAGGGTAGAAATGCACCAAGAATAGTTTGGAAAGGCTACAGAGGCTTCTTCAGTGGTCCCTTATGGAATTATTTCTTTAAAAAAGACAATGGATCTCTATGTCTGGTATGATTTAGTAACTGACTTATTCTTTAATAAGAACCAGTCTTTTCTCAAGGTCTCATAAGGATGGGGCATGATTATCTACATTAAATCTAAAATGGTGTGTAAGGAGAGGTGATAAGGGGGAAGTTGAAGAGGGTAGAACATAGGAACCTTCTCCACAACAGAGGTGCTGGAAGCTTGGGACAGCAAAAACTGCCCTCCAGGCAGGCAAGAGGCAGTGCATTTCAGCTACTGCCCTACGACTGGCTACAGAGGTTATTAAGCAAAGCATGAGTTAAAAAAAAAAAAATTATTGTTCACTCAGAAGCCATTCTTGAGATTTTAAACCCTGGTTATTCTCACTCTGCAATCTGAGTCACCTTTGATAATTCAGGGGTCTTCCTGAACATTTGAAGACAGCTTTCTAACCTGGTGAAGTTGGGAACCTAGAAAAAGTCATTCCTTCTGTTTAGAACTGGAACTCTCAGAACACTTGCCTTCACTTTCCCCTTCCCAAACATCTGTACATAGGGACTGGAAAAACAATAATAAATGCTATTACCTATTGATTTCTATGATGTGCCACCACATCTGGAAGGCACACCAGAAGAGTTGGTATAGAGCAGAGTCAACAAAGAACCAAGATAGACCAGTGAAGATCAATTGTGTGACTTCTTCAGTGGCCCAGTAGCCTTTATTCTCCCAGAGCAAGGTGTCCAGGTTCGATCCCTGATCAGGGAACTAGATTCCACATGCTGCAATTAAAACCTGGAGCACCCAAATAAAAAAATATTAAAAAAAACCAAAAAGAATCAATTGTGTGTTTCAGAATTAACAATAATAATATTGTGGGCTGAATGTTTGTGTTCTCGCAGAAAAAACAACAGTGCGTGCATGCTAAGTTGCTTCAGTCATGTCTGACTCTTTGCAACCCTTTGGACTATAGCCCACAAGGCTCCTCTGTCCATAGGATTTCCCAGGCAAGGATGCTGGAGTGGGTTGCCATTTCCTCCTCCAGGGGATCTTCCTGACCCAGAGATCGGACTCACATCTCTTATGTCTCCTGCATTGGCAGGTGGGTTCTTTACTTCTAAGAGCCACCTGAGACACCCCAAACAACAGTAATGTTATGAATGAATGCTTGTCCCCTCAAAATTTATCTGTTGTAGCCCTATTCTGCAGTGTGACAGAATTTAGAAACAGGGTCTTTATGGAAGAAACTAAGATTAAATGAGGTCATGAGGGTGGGGCCCTGATCCAATAGGCTTAGTTTCCTTATAAGAGGAGACATCAGAGTTCTCTTTTTCTCTCTCCCATTCATAGAAATGAAGAAGAGGTCATGTGAGCACACATTGAAAAGAAGGCACCCAGAACCAAAGGGGGATAGTCTCATCTGAAGCTGATCATGCTGGCACCTTGATCTTGGAATTCCAACCTCCAGAACTGAGAGAAAATAAATTTCTATTATTTAAACCACTCAGTCTATGGTATTTTGTTATAGCAGCCCAACCAGAGTAATACAAGTAATAATATCTGTGAAGTAACTTGGATTTCAAAAAATGCTTACCGCTAAATATCATATTCCCTCTCAGGACAAAACTAAAAAGGCATTGCTATTCTTCTTTCAAACTGAGGCTCAGAGAAATCAAATTACTTGCTCACAAACACAATTAAGAGGAGCCAGAATGGGACAGTAACCTAGGCCTTCTGGTTCCCAGTGTCTGGTCTTCTAGTTCTACCCCATGCAATGGTATAGGGAGCTAGAAGAGAACACAGAAGAAGCAGTAAAGCATATTAACTGCCCAGGTGCCAAAACTAGTGTTATCTGTGACTGGCTGTCACTTTTTAAACTGGTAAAATTAGTTGTGCTTTATGTTCATTCAACAAGCATTTACTATGACCTTCTCTGTGCAAAGCACTGCATGTAAACTTAAAGATATGAAAAAAATGGGGATTGCCTTTAGGTTTAGAGCCTAAACCAAAAGCTTATATTCAAGGCAGGATGTGGTCATGAGACATAAACAATCCGTACTTAGAGCTGCAAGAGTGCTGAGTGAGAAGTTCTCAACACCAGCTAGGCTGAGAGGGGGAAATTGTGAAGCATGAAAATTATTAATTCAGTGGCAGAGAAAGATTGTGAATTAAGTCCAGAATTGATCCCTCCCATTCTGCGGGTCCTTTGCAAAGTGATTTTTCCACTTCTCTTGTTTTATGCTAAATTGTGTCTCTCCAAAATTCATATGTTGAAGCCCCAACCAGTGTGGGGCTAATTTGAAGAAAAGTCTTTCAAGGAAGTAATTAGGATTGTTTTTCAGTTGCTAAGTCACGTCTGACTCTTTGCAACCCTATCGCCTGCAGCATACCAGGCCTCCCTGTCCTTCACCGTCTCCTGGAGTTTGCTCAAATTCATGTCCATTGAGTCAGTGATGCCATCCAACTATTTCATTCTCTGTCATCCCTTTCTCTTCCTGCCCTCAATCTTTCCCAGCATCAGGGGTTTTTTTCCAACGAATTGGCTCTTTGCATCAGGTGGCCAAAGTATTGGAGTTTCAGCTTCAGCATCAGTCCTTCCAATGAATATTCAGGGTTGATTTCCTTTAGGATTAACTGGTTTGATCTCCTGGCTGTCCAAGGGACTCTTAGAGTCTTCTCCAGCACCACAGTTGGAAAGAATCAATTCTTCACTGCTCAGCATTCTTTATGGTCCAACTCTGACATCTGTACATCACTACTGGAAAAACCATAGCTTTGACTATGCAGACCTTTGTCAACAAAGTAATGTCTCTGCTTTTTAATACGTCATTTAGGTTTATCATAGCTTTTCTTCCAAGGACCAAGTGTCTTTTAATTTGCTTCATGGCTGCAGTCACTATCGCAGTGATTTTGGAGCCCAATAAAAAGAAAATCTGCCACTGTTTTCATTTTTTTCCCATCTGTTTGCCATGAAGTGATGGAACCAGTGAGTTTTAAGGCAGATTTTTCACTCTCCTCTTTCACCTTCATCAGGATGCTCTTTAGTGCCTCTTTGCTTTCTGCCATTAGAGTGCTATTTTCTGCATATCTGTGAGGAAAAAAGTGTGAGGCTCTTCTCCAATACGATTGGTGTCCTTATAAAAGGAAACAACGACAAAGATCTCTCTCTCGCTCTCTCTTCATGCACACAAAAAGACTACGTGAGGACACAGTGAGAAGGCAGCCATTCGCAAGACAGGAAGATAGGTCTCACCAGAAACCAACCCTAAGAGTACCTTGATCTTGGGTTTCTAAGATCTCTGTGTGAGAATAAATGTCTGTTGTTTAAGTCTGTGATATACTATTATGGCAGCCCTAGGTGACTATTGTCTCTCTCATCAAGAAGCAGAGTCTACTACTCCTCCTTCTTTGAGATAGTTCTACTTTGAATGTCACAGAAGAGACTGAACGCAACAGAAGTGTATGTATGTGAAAGTTGCTCAGTCATGTCCGACTCTTTGCGACCCCATGGACGATACAGTCCATGGAATTCTCCAGGTCAGAATACTGGAGTGGGTAGCCTATCACTTCTCCAGAGGACCTTCCCAACCCAGGAATTGAACTGGGGTCTCCTGCATTGCAGGCAGATTCTTTATCAACTGAGCTACCAGGGAAGCCTTGCAACAGAAGTGAAATTGTACTAAATCCAAGGCTAGTCCTTAAGAGGTCTTGCAAGTTGTGGTTTTGCCCTCTCAGAGTCTTGCACTATCATGTAAAGAAGTCTGTGTATTGCTGGAAAATCAACGTAGAAAGAAGTCTCTCAGTTTGAAATATGAAAGGAGGGGAAAGGCCCATAAAGATAAACAAAGTGGAGGAGAGAGGACAGAGTTCCAGCCAAGCCTGTTTAGGGTCCACATATGTGAGTGGCACCATCTTAAATCTTGCAGCTGTGCACGTCCGACAACACTGGGTGAGTCAGAGTTGAACCATCCTAGCTGAAGTCTTGGAGAAGGCAATGGCAAGCCACTCCAGTAGTATTGCCTAGAAAAATCCCATGGATGGAGGAGTCTGGTAGGCTGCAGTCTGTGGGGTCGCTAAGCGTCGGCACGACTGAGCGACTTCACTTTCACATTTCACTTTCACACATTGGAGAAGGAAATGGCAACCCACTCCAGTGTTCTTGCCTGGACAATCCCAGGAATGGGGGAGCCTGGTGGGCTTCTGTCTATGGGGTTGCATAGAGTCGGACACGACTGAAGTGACTTAGCAGCAGCAGCAGCTGAAGTCTGCCCAGCCAACCCATAAAACTGTGAACTAACAAAATAGCTACTTTAAGCCATTAAGACTAGGATAGTTCATAATATAAGGCTAGAAATTGATAACAGGTGGAGAGAAAAGGTATTTGGGGTAGACAGAATGGTTTAAACAAGGGCACAATAGTAGAAAACTATAATATAAATTTAGATGAGCAGTTCTCGTTGGTAAAGCCTTTATGAACATATTAGAGAAAATAAGAGGATAAGGTTAGCAAGGTAGGTTAGGGTTAGACTGTGGTGAGGTTTCAATGTAATAATTTCTTACAGAGCACTTACTATCTACATTCAGCTAAACCCTTTTCATGGACCAACTGGTTCTCACATAACTCTGGTGTAGGTTACACTATTATTTGAGGCTCAGAGGTTAAGTTACTTGGAAAAAAAAAAGGTTTTGGTGAGACTGGTATTTGAACCCAGGCAGGTACTCTAACTCCAGAACCTATGACACCAACCTTTACAAAAGATGGCCTAAGTCAAAGAATTTGGACCTTAGTGATAAGCATGAAACCATTTTAAGCAACGAAGTGGCACAGTTGAAGCAGTGCTTTAGAAAAATTAAGCAGGCAGAGGTGGATAGAATCTGGAAGCAGAAAGTTTAGGATATATTGGAGTGGTCCAGGTATGAACTGAAAAGAGTCTGAACTAATTTGAAAAAAAATATATGGGCAAGGGATAAATAAGAGAGACGTCAGGAAGACGCTATTAATCCCACCCAGGAAATGGCTGGATATAGGATAAATAAAGGGAAGAGGTGTTGTCAGAATTCATTTCCATCTTTCGTGTTTCTGTGATTGAGATGGTAGTCATCCTTTTAAAACCCTTATGGCAGGGGTCCCCAACCTCTTAGATTCAATGCCTGATGATATGAGGTGGAGTTGACGTAATAATAATAGAAATAAAGTGCACAATAAAAGTAATGTGCTCAAATCATTCTGAAACCAGCCCTCTTATCCCCTATCCATGGAAAAAAAAATGGTATTCCATGAAACTGTTCCCTGTTGCCCAAAAGGTTGGGGACAGCTGCCTTATGGAGTTCAGGAGGAAGAGATGCTTTAGCAGGGAGATAATAAATTGGCTTTAGACATGTTAGGTGGGAGGTGATAGTGGGATATGAATTAGAAGTATCTGCCAGGTATTTGGAGATAATGGGAGTAGGAACTTGGACAGGGGTCAAGGCCATCTATAGATACAGGCTTGGAAATCATCCAGAACTAAGTAAAGTTACATGCATCTAGAATGTCTCTGTTAAGAGTCCTTGGTGATAAGCAACAGAAACCAAACCTAACTAAAGAAGAGTCCAGTGAGGACTTTCTAATCAGAAGAGTCGGGGCCTAAGGTGTTTCTGGAGATCCAGATGGGAAGAACTCATAAACAATCTTAGCAAGCTAAGAAAGCTGATTGCCGAAGAATTGATGCTTTTAAACTGTGGTGTTGGAGAAGACTCTTGAGAGTCCCTTGGACTGCAAGGAGATCCAACCAGTCCATTCTAAAGGAGATCAGTCCTGGGTGTTCATTGGAAGGACTGATGCTAAAGCTGAAACTCCAATACTTTGGCTACCTCATGAAGAGTTGACTCACTGGAAAAGACTCTGATGCTGGGAGGGATTGGGGGCAGGAGGAGACAGGGACAACAGAGAATGAGATGGCTGGATGGCATCACCGACTTTGGACATGCGTTTGAGTGAACTCCGGGAGTTGTTGATGGACAGGGAGGCCTGGCGTGCTGTGATTCATGGGGTTGCAAAGAGTCGGACGCGACTGAGCGACTGAACTGAACTGAACTGAAGGATAAGTCAGTTCCAACTACTTTCCCCACTCCTTTCAGGATTCAGGGTCCTGGGAAGGGATCCAGTGAGTTTGGTCATATGCCCATTCCCTGGCTAAAAGAAGTAAAGACATCATGTCATCCACTGCCAACAAGGTGATACATAAAGCAGGAGAGGTAATTCTCCAAAGGCAACTAGATTTGGCAATCAAAAAACAGGGAGTAGATGGGGGTGGCCACAAACCAATCAATGGTCCCGCCACTGACAGAATTTGAAGAAGAGGAGACAGCTGAGGGCAGACAAGTGTATGGCACCCACATGTGGAAGGAGGAAATCTGATGAGCCAAAGATAAAGGCTGGGGAACTGGAGGGGAGAGAAAAGGCAAAGACATTTCAAAAATGGACAAAACACCAGAGTTCAATGGTGCCAAGAGAACAAGGGTGATAATGAATGATGGAAAACCACTGGGGTTGGCATTGGAAGTTACTGGTAACTATTGAGAGAGAAGGGTGGTGAGGGAGACAGTGACGCAGGTATGAAGAGAGGGCAGAGAGAGTATGAAAGAAGAGACGTGGCATCCCTGTTCAGTGATAAAAGGAAGAAGAGTTAGGCTCTTGTTTTAGTGGGTGAGCATCACAATGACCCTCAGCGCCCAGGGCTTTCCATTTTCTTTGGTCAAATACAAGTAGCAAGTCATCCTCAACACAGCACCGAGCGATGTCTTTTCTCTGAAGCTCTCGGGGAATGACAATGGGAAAGTGTGAATTGTTTCAGAAGTTATAGCAAGAGGAAACTGGATTTATTTGAAAGCCAACTTGAAAGGGAAATAAAAAGAAAATTGCCTATTGTAAGCTAAAAAAAAAAAAAAAAAAAGAAATCAGACCGATGCAACAGCCCCAGAAACTAATTGTCTAAGTGAACTGTTGTAACCAATCTCCTTGCCTCTGGTTAAAACCATCTTACGAAACAGCATCTGCATCTGTGAAGTTGTGTAACAAGTCGACTAGTGATGAAATGTATTTTAAATAGGGGTTAGATAGGAGAGGAGCAACCATTATTATCTTATTATAGAAACATCAGTAGTTCTTCCAGACAAAACACCATCACCCATTAGGAGCTAAGGGTAGTTTTTATTTAAATACAAGGTCATACTGTTTGGGTGTTTGAGGGAACGGTGGGGGTGGGGCGGGGGGGTGGATTTTCATCTTCTTCCAAAGCACTCAAAGCTGGACCTCTTCCAAGAGAGGAAACGAGACTAAATAGATCATTTGTTTTATTCTGTTTGGGCATTTTCTTGCATTTCTCCCAACTGCAGCTTATGGACACAAAGCCAAACTCAGAGACTGGCTGGAGCTGGCTAAACTCCAGGTCACTTGAAAAAAAAAATTTTTTTTTTTAAGGAATAAACAATTTGAAGCTCTATCAGAGGATTAAGGCAAGCCACACAATTGAAGGACAAAATGAAATCCTGCTATGAATGTGAAGTCCTAAAAAATGAAATGGGTAGGAGCGTTAAACGATTTGGATTTTTCAAACAAAACAGAGGTAGAGACAGGAGGGAAATGCTGATTGAAAATGCACACTGATGAAAAATCCATGTCAGTGAGGGCCAAACACCAGAAGAACTGCTGTTCATGGGCAGCAAGTGAGGCAGAAACAACACAGCTTCTTTGGGGCAGCCCCTAATGATGGCTGTCAACGTGCCTGGTCACTTGAGTGTCATGGAAAGCTTGGGAGATTGCACCTATGTCCTCTTGCTGGCACTGCGGAGACCGGCCAGCAGCCTCCATGCACATTCTGTAGCAAGCATAGTTGATATTCCCAGCATATCGCACTGGCAGAATGGGTCTTTGTCTTGAATCACTTCCCTCTGGGAGGCACTCATTGGCAGTCTCATCCAATGTCCAAGGAGAGAGAAAGGCCCATTAGTAGCAAGGCATAGTTCAGCATATTAGTTAACACTGTATCCTGTCTGATTTCAGAATTGACAAGTCATGTACAGTATTGCTCAAAACGTTCCTTCGACAGTACTGGGTAGAGCGGGGAAGTGAATGGTCAGAGACAAGTTCCAAAGATTTCGGACTGTCTTTTATAGATGAAGAATCTGAACCCTCACTATGTTCTAATAGGAAAAATAAAACATTTTTCACCTTAAAAAAAAGTTGATTCCATTAAAACAAGTGACTGACACCCTTTAAAATAATATTTGTTAATTTCTTTCAAAAATCAGAGTAATTTTACTAAAAATTTGAAATTGAAAGTAATTACCAAAGTGTATGAGACATGAATCAATCTAGCCATGTTAATATCCTGATTGTGATGTTATACAGTAGTTTCACAAAATGCTACCCTTGGGGCAAACAGGACAAAGCATACAAGGAACCTTTCTGTTATTTCCTACAACTACAATGTAAACTCACAATTATCTCAATAAAACTGTTCAGTTTAAAAAATGTGATGGAGTAAGCAGATAAGAATCCACCTGCCAACGCAGGGGACACAGGTTTGATCCCTGGTCCAGGAAGATTCCACATGCCATGGGAGCAACTAAGCCAGTGTGCCACAGATACTGAGCCCACGCGCTGCAACTACTGAAGCCCACGAGCCCTTGAGCCTGTGCTCTGCAAAAGAGAAGCCACTGCAATGAGAAGCCAGTGCATTGAACCTAGAAAGTGGCCCCCACTCGCCACAAAAGTGATAGAGATAGAAATGGATGGGGGATCAGGCAGGCTTTCATAAGCTGGCTTCACCTACATCTTGGTTCTCATTTGTTTCTCCTCTAGTCCCCTGGATGACTCCTATCTGGAAGACATTAATCCCAGTTTCTCAAACACATGAATCCCAGTTTCTCCCCCTCTGGGCTTTCTCCTCTAGCCTCTTCCACCTCCATCTCATTGTTCCCAGCTCCAGCTCACCCTGCCAGATGAGACCAAGCGATAACCGTGTCCCTGGAGCAATACCTAACCTTGCTAATAGTCACTTGGCACTTGTCCACCCACTAGTCAACAAATATTTATTGAGCAACTACTTTGATGGAGTACTGGCTCCAGGCACTAAGAACTAGGTGAGTTAGAAACCACATTCAAATGGTTTCTCTTCCCTGCTTTCTGGGAGTACATATTCTAATGAGGAAGGATGGGGAAAAAACTAGCCAAGAAACAGGTGAAAAAAAAAAATCATGATGAGAGTTATGAAGAATGTAATGGGTTGGAGAAAGGAGGAAGTGGCTTTAGCTCAAGTGACCAGAAAAGGTTTTCTAGAGATGGTGACATTTGAGTTGTGACCTGAGGTAAAAGGAAGTAGTCATGAGGAAGACCATAGGGAGAAAAAAAAGCATTTCAGGCAGAGGGAACAACAAGGGAAAAGGATCTGTATCCTGCATATCAGTTCAGGTCAGTGGCTCAGTCGTGTCCGACTCTTCACGACCCCATGAATCACAGCACGCCAGGCCTCCCTGTCCATCAACAATTCCCGGAGTTCACTCAAACTCACCTCTATCGAGTTGGTGATGCCATCCATCCATCTCATTCTCTGTCGTCCCCATCTCCTCCTGCCCCCAATCCCTCCCAGCATCAGTCTTTTCCAGTGAGTCAACTCGTCGCATGAGGTGGCCAAAGTACTGGAGTTTCAGTTTTAGCATCAGTCCTTCCAGTGAACACCCAGGATTGATCTCCTCTAGAATGGACTGGTTGGATCTCCTCGCAGATATACTGAATATAAACACTAGACTTTATGTTTTAGGACCAAACCTCCCATAGATAGTTTCCCTATATGAGAGGCTGTGAAAACCCTTCTAAGAGTCCAAGTTGCTCTCATCAGTACGTGCAAGCTTAGTTCAAGGATGTGTTTCAGATTTACTTTTTTTTTTCTCACAGTTGGGGCCGTGGGCCTGGTGATGAGGATTCCGCACTGTTTAAGGGCGACATAAATTATATGTCATTAAAATTGGGTACCCACGAACCTAAGATGACGCAAAGGAGGGCTGAATACGGGAGATCTGGGTAACACAGCTGGAAGCGGGACAGTGATTTGTCTCCAGCCTCTGGGGTCTGTGCCTCTCTGCGGCGCACAAGGTCCCATCGGCGGTAGTAACCGGTAGGGAAGGGCCGGATGCTCTGGGCTCTGCGGGTACCTTACGCTGTCACCACAAGCAGGAATCCAGTTTTCTGCATACCCTCGTCTGCCTATTGCCTAAGGCGACCAGCGGCCGCTCCTCTGTACCCGAGGCCGGGAGAAGTCGGCTCTGGGGCACCCGGCGATCTGTCCTCCCCAGCCGCGACTTGGCATCGTTCACCCCATCACCCGGAACGGTAGGCACTCTCCTGGGGCGTCCCACCCCGTCTCTCCCGGGGCGGGCTGGGGAGTGGGGGAACCAGCCCAGACGACTGGCCCGGCGTCCCAGGGACGCGTCGCGAGCCCTCGGGTCCCTCCCCACCTCCCACACCCCCCGCCGAGCCCGGCGACCCACGTGCAGCACGGCCCGGGCTGGCGCCGCACCTCGCGGTTGGCGTGTCTGCCGGCGCTTTCCGGGCGCAGCCCCGGGACGGGGACCCGCGCGGGGGGGACCTCGGCGGGGCGGCGGCGGGAGCGGGGGCGCCCCGGAGTGCGGGCGCGGGGACGCGGCCGCCGCCGGCTCACAAAGAAGGCGGCGGGAAGGCGGGGCGGGGCGGGCCGGGGGCGGGGGCGGCAGGAAGGGGCGGGGGCCGCGCGGGCCGCCGATAAAGCCCCCGCCGCCGCGGCCGGTGGCTCGCGCTGAAGGGCTGCCGGGCTGCGCGGCGAGTGCGGGCGCCGCCGCCTCTCTCCTCGCCGCTCTTCCTCCCCAGACTTCCCCCGCCCCGCCAACACCCGGCTCCGGCTCGGGCCGCGCCCCGCGGCCGCCACCTGGGGATCCCGAGCGAGGGGCGGTGAGTACGGGGCTGCGCGCCCGCGGCCGATCCCGGGCTCCCGAGGGGCGGGAGGGGAGCGGCCGGGGCTGCCCGCCGCGCCGGGGACGGTCCCGGGGCTCCGCGCGCCGCAGGCTCCGCGCCGCGACCTTGCGCCCGGCCGGGAGGCTGCGGGGCGAGCGGGGCCCCGGGGCGCCGGCGTCGGGCGGAGGAACTTTCTCAGTCTCGCCGGACCGGGCTGCCTCGGCCACGGCGGCGTGCGCGCCCGGCCCCGCGGGAGCCGGGGTGGGACCCGGGCTGAGAGCGGAGGGGCCGCGCGTGCAGTGGCGTCCAGGTGTGCCCGCGATTGGGAGTTCTGGAGCCGCCTTGGCTGCTGCCGGTCCGTCCTAGCGGGCGCCCCTGACCCTGAACTTGGGGTACCCAGGTACTCGCGGGCGTCCCCTACCCCGTACTTTACTGGTGCACCTCCTGTTAGGGAGGACTCCTACTTGTTACCACTGCCTGAGCAGGGTGGGGGTAACCGGTGGTTTGGGGTAGAGCCTTTAAATTGGTTTCCTGCCTCCGATTTAACCCTGTAGAGCAGATCTTTGCTTTTTTTTTTTTTTTTAATCGCCTGTCGCAATGGGACTTGCAATACTGATTAGTGCCTACAGGTAAGGTGAAAGTATTCAGAAATTCTGGGGGAACTGGGTGTTTAATTTGCCTACAAACTGAGTGCGGAGGGAAGGCTTCTATTACATAAGACAGCACTCCACCTTCAGGTATCATGGAAGATGCTCTCAAAGGTTTTACTGTTTTAATGAACGAAAAATAATCTTCGCCTATGTCTCTCTTGAGAAATGTCTAATGCTGCTGTGGCTTGCTTTGACTACTTCTCAGGGAGCGTTTTTTATATTTATATTCTTATATTTAGCATCAACATGAAAAGGTGTTTGAAGATTTGACTTCCTCTTTCAAGGCAGGAAGCAGTTTACTCCTCTGAACTGTTCAGGAGCAGTGTACGGGATAATTTTTACTTTGGAGATTTTATATCGAAAGTTGAACACTGATAACTGGGAAAAATATAAGCGTTGCTAATTTGTATATCTAAAGCACACTTCAGAAACTGAAGATACCTTCAATGCTGTCTGTATATCTAAATCAGTAATTATGTGCTGTTTGCAGTATTTCAGTGAAAATTTTCTTCAGGCATGCAAGTGAAGGTGTTAGCTGAAATCATGTAAGGTTTCTTTCAACTCTGAGTTTTGATTCTTTCTTGAAATGAGGTTCAAAAATATTGTACAGTGCAGGGCAATTACTGAAGGTCAGCAAGATGTCATCTTTTTTTTATACTTTAAAAAATGAATCTATGCAGAAAATTTCATCTCCCGTGAACTTCACTTATTAGTGTAATTTTAAAAGGACAGAAATGAGTCAGTCTCTAAAGGACAGTAATTTTCAGTTCCACACGTCAGTAACTAAATACTAGTCAGAGATTGTTTGAGGTGGCAGAGTTGGAAATGAGGTGGGGACCTAGTCAGGTCCCAGCTACCCGTCTCTGTGGCTGTCCTCTGCCAACTAGTCCCTCTCCCACAGCATGGAAAACTTTGGCCCGTGGGCTTTCTCTCCTCCCCTAGACCCACAGTTCATGTGGAAGATGCTCCCATGCCTGCTTCTTTGACCATCTCAACTCCAGGGACCTCCACCCACTCTCGCTACTGGGTCCTGTGCATCCGGGTCTTGCCCTCACCCCGAGTTGCTCAGCTTCTGAAATCAGCATCTCAGTGTCTCTGCACCATAGGCTCCTTCCTTCGGAGCTGCAGACTGGTCCTCCCATCACAACTCTTCTTGACCATAGGAGATCTCTTCCCTACCCTCCTTCTCCTTTGGCAGGTGACTAATGACCCATTCTGCTGGGAAAACAGGAGTCACTGGATTGATGTCTCTCCATGTCCTACCCCATTTCCTTCTCACAGACTTTTCCACAGTTACCCACATCCAGGAAATCTTAAGCAGCTGTTGTGTCCAGGCACTTTGTTAGGCCCTGACGGATGGTAAACATAGCAGGTCCCTGCTCTCCTGGAACAGTCTGTCTTGTGGAAACAGACAGACACAAAGCAAACATAACTATGCTCTGATAGAGTTGGAATAAGGTAGAATAATAGAAGAAAAATCGGGGGATGGGCAGGGACTTAAAGAAGATCAGAGAGACACACATATGACAGTGCCTTATGTCTCCCCATGAACTCTTTTTTTTTTAAATTAATTTAATTGGAGGCTAATTACTTTACAATATAGTGGTGGTTTTTGCCATACATTGACATGAATCAGCCATGGGTGTACATGTTATCAGTATTTTTAAAACACCATAACCTCCTTGTCCCTGCATCCCCAACTCAGCTACAGTGACCACCTGTGTATCCAAGTCTTCTTAAGTGAATTAAGCCTTCCTCAGGCTCCCCTTCTCAACTCTCTGCAACCTGGCCAGTCTCCCCACAGTAGGAGTTGTTGTTCAGTTGTGTCCAGCTCTTTGCGACCCCATGGACTGCAGCACGCCAGGCTTCCCTGTCCTTCACCATCTCCCAGAGTTTGCTCAAACTCAAGTCCATTGAGTTGAGGATGCCATCCAACCATCTCATCCTCTGTCACCCCCTTCTCCTCCTGCCCTCAATCTTTCCCAGCATCAGGGTCTTTTCCACTGAGTCAGCTCTTCCGCATCAGGTGGCCGAAGTATTGGAACTTAAGCTTCAGCATCAGTCCTTCCAATGACTATTCAGGGTTGATTTCCGTTAGGATTGATTGGTTTGATCTCCTTGATGTGCAGGGGACTCTCAAGAGTCTTCTCCAACACCACAGCTCAAACTCATTAATTCTTTGGCACTCAGCCTACTTTATGGTCCAACCATACGTGACTACTGGAAAAATTATAGCTTTGACTATATGGACCCTTGTCGGCAAAGTGATGTCTCTGCTTTTCAATATGCTGTCTAGGTTTGTCATAGCTTTTCTTCTAAGGAGCAAGTGTCTTTTAATTTCATGGCTGCAGTCACCATCTGCAGTGATTTTTGGAGCCCAAGCAAATAAAGTCTGTCACTGTTTCCATTTTTTCTCTATCTAGACACCACAATTCCTGAAGGATCTGAGGATGTCCTGTAGACCTTTCTGCAGGACTGGGTATGGATCTTTCCTCTTTTTCTCATGGATACTTTTCTTCTTCCCTAGTTGCCATCTCCTCCTGGTTTGCCTTCTGCCTCCCTGGCAACTCCACTACCTCCTGGGGTTTCCTGCGGCTCAGTTCTCACCCATATTGTGCTCTACAAGGAGTGTTAGAGTTACCATTTTCCCATGGCTTCCACTTTCACCAGTTCAAAGTCCCAGATTGTATCTCCAGCTAGTTCCCTACAGTCTAGTGGGCTGATCCATGCTCTTGAGGTAGAAAGCCCACAATAAGTCCAAAAGGAATTTTAGTTTTTAATCATCCACTTCACACCTGTTTCATCCTTAGTGAAAACCTGTCCTGTTTTACGTGATGGTGCCACTATTCACCAGGGTGCTAAAGCATTGACCTCCCAGGGTCGCCAGACTCCTCCAGCAACCACCAGCCCCCCCACTTCCAGACAGTTACCAAGTCCTAGTGCTGGTGCTATGAAATCCCTTAAACCTCTGCTCCAGTCACCGTGGCCCTATTCTTCCTTGCAGTCCAGAAGTGGCACAGTGATAGCCAGTGTGCCATTTCTAGCTGGCAGACATGTCGTTGGCCTGAATACAAGTCTACAGAAATTGAGTTAATCTTTAGAAAGTTTAAGTTATCATTTGGATTTACAGCTACTGTTAAAAACCAGGGGCCCTGGAACAGGAGGCCTGCATTGCTATGGAGCAGCATGTGGCTGGCATGGAGCTCCCAGGGCCTGGGTAGGCTGGAGACTGCTTGCTTTCCACTCCTCCTGGACCCGTGGTCTCCCCTTACAGCAGCTTCCCAGTGCCCATGGTCTTCTGAGCTGGCAGCCACAGGCTGGGGGACAGGACCTCACACAGCACCTCTGGCAATCCTGAATGACTGACTGCACCGTCTCCTGCCTGGTCTTTCACACTAGTTTTGTACCCCTTTCAAACCATCGTCCACGTTGCTGCTGGGCCTACTTACCGTGGTCCCCTCAAATCAGAATCTGTTTGCGTCCCTCCCAAGAAAACTCAGTGCCTCCCTCTTGGGGACAAAGCCCTGTTCTGAAGAAGTAACTGTGTTGTGTCCCAAGGTAGGTATCTCAGATTGAAGAGGTGATCTTTCTGTTCATGTTTAAAGGTGCTGTATCAGAGTTTCTCAAAATACTTTTGAGCCTCTTCAAGGAGGGTTGCTGATACATAATTCTGGTGTTGTCTCACCTGTACCGAGATGCAGTCTCTGCTGTTTATAAATCATTTCCACAGACCTCGCCACCCTCCTCCTGCCCCATTACCATGGGAGGAGACAGGGCAGGCTGAATTCCCTGTCCCAAAGCCAGAAGACCTCAGCCCTTGGAGCACGGCGGAGCTCATTTCACATGGTGCCCAGAGTCATGCACTGTGTTCCCAAGATCACTTAGCTCCCTTTGGGCAGTCCTATCCCAGAAGTCCTCAGCCCTCAGCCAGGGAACTTTCCACAGTGCCCTTCTCTCGAGCACCTCCCCAGGCTGCTGGCCATTTGTAATGACCTGACAAAGGCCAAGCTTTCTTTAGTCCCTTCCCCCTTCCCTGCTTTGTTGTTCAGTCACTAAGTTGTGTCCAACTCTTTGTGACCCCCATGGACTACAGCACACCAGGCTTCCCTGACCTTCACTGTCTCCCAGAGCTTGCTCAAACTCATGTCTATTGAGTTGGTGATGCCATCCAACCATCTCATCCTCTGTCGTCCCCTTCTCCTCCTGCCTTCAATCCCTCCCAGCATCCAGGTCTTTTCCAGAGAGTCGGCTCTTGGCATCAGGTCGCCAAAAAGTATTGGAGAGCTTCAGCTTCAGTATCAGTCCTTGCAATGGATATTCAGAGTTGATGTCCTTTAGGATTGACTGGTTTGATCTCCTTGCTCTCCAAGGGACTCTCAAGAGTCTTCTCTAACACCACAACTTTATTTTCTTGCAAAACTGAACTCCCTGCAGACTTCTCACACCATGATGCTGCCCTTGCCTCCTTACCTTGGCTCCTACTTTACCTTTGCCTGGAATTATTTCTCCATCTTCTGCATTCGTTGTCTGGCCAACTTCCACTTTTTCAGGACTCATGTCTAGTGTCACCTGTTCCAAAAAGTCTTTCCTGAAGACCAGTAGTATCCACCAGTCCTCCCTGATGCACATGTGGTGCGTTTACACACACATGTACACTACCCAGTGGATGCCTTTCTGATGGTGGTTACTGTGTCATAGCAACATGCTCTATCCACCAGATTCCCAAGTGATGTGAAGTTGTGCCTGAGTTCTGGTTACATTTGCACCAGCAAAGGTGCATGACCCAAAGGCATTTAATGGATGCTGAACTAAACCATTTTCATATCTTTCATAAGTTTGCTGCACATTTTATGAAACAGTGCTTGTCTTCTGGGCTTAAAGGGGAGCTCTGCCTCTAGACCTCTACCCCTGGCACTGGTACTTCTGCACTTAATCGATCTATATCCTAACATAAAAAGAATATTTGATCAACCATGTCTTCTAAGGCAGAACAATACTGAGAAAAAAGTAGAAGTCTAACACAGAAGGGCTTCTATGTCTGTGTTCACTTCGGTTATCCCCATTTGCACCCTTTTTGGCTTCGTTCTGTCTTCTTGAAGTCCACTGGCTATACTTCATATTTCACAATTTGTAGAATGTTGTTGTTCAGTTTCTGAGTCATCTCCGACTCTTTGCGATCCCATGGACCATAGCCCACCAGGCTCCTCTGTCCATGGGTTTCTCTAGGCAAGAATATTAGAGTGAGTTGCCATTTGCTTCTCCAGGGGATCTTCCCAGACCAGGGATTGAACCCATGTCTTCTGCATTAGCAGGTAGATTTTTTTACCACTGAGCCACCAGGGAAGCCCACAAGGTAAAATACCTTCTAGCTTATTTCCACTAACCTTTTCAATGATGGTGATAGCATACCTTCTTTCTGACCCGTTTTTTGTTGTTATTCTGATTTTTTTTTTTTTCTTTCAGTTTTTGCCAGGGCAGTTTTTGGGCTAATGTCTTAAGGTAAGTTTAGTGGAAGGAGGCCTGGGTTGGGAGAGGGTCTGCACTGTGCCATAAAGGCTTTATATAGTTGACCATTTGGATCTTAATTTCCTTACCTATACAATAGGTATGTTGAAATAGTGATCTCAAACATGTCTTACTAAAAAAAAAACAACAGACAAACAGTTTAACTTCTTGGCTTATTTTCCTTTCTGATCCAGCTTTCTCATAAATATCAGGCCTAGATGAAATTTTTTCTTAAATGCAGTTTTATGTTTATCTGCATGAAATTAATTCTTCTCTTTCATTTTTTCTTTTGAACCAAATAAATCTTTCAGTTTTGCTCTTTAGGGCTCAGGAATAGCATTGAGGCCCAACAGGAAGATGTATTTGGTTTGTATTCCTACTTGGAGACATTTATAAAAATGTGTGATATATTGAGTCCCGTATATTGGGATCTTCTTTGTAAACCTCTGTCTCCATTCATAAATGTGTCCGCCTTCTCTTTGCAGAACCATCTTTCCTCATGAGTAGATTGCATGTCTAATCTAAAAATCAATATTGGGTTTAAAAAAATACCCTTAGGTATGGAATGGAGTCAAATGCAATAAACTACATCTTTAGGTTATTTCTTATCTCTAAGTTCCCAATTTGTCTAAGAACACTGAAAGACTAGGACAATTTTATTTCTCTTTTGAGAAATGCTACCTTTCACCCAACAGGCCAAGTCAATTTACACAGTAAATGATTCTCCCTTTATTCTGCTGTTAGATTTCCAGGTCTGGATGTCAGCCCAGTACAGAGAAGTTGGCGTTCCTTCTGTGCCTCTTTTTTGTGCATGGGGATGGCCACTGAGCCTCAGCAGTCTTCTATTTGTAATTCCATTCATGCATTTTGACAAACATTTCATCCCCATTTCTTCCCTGAATTCCTTCAAAGGTTGGGGTGGATGCCCTAATTAAAGATGAGACCAGGAACACCCCATGCTCCTGCCTCAGTCTGACCTCAGAGTTTGCCCTTTGCCTCAGAAGATAATTGGAAAATTGGAGCCTACTGTGCCTTTCTATTTTTATCAGTTCATTCTTGGGAGAATGATAATATGGAGACATTTTAATGTAAAAGAGAAATAAATCCTATGAAAAAGCAGAAAGGATTTCTTACAGTGACTGCAAACCTTGGTGAATATACATTGTTTTGTTTTTGTAATGCCCTCCCCCACCTTACAGCAGTGAGAAGTCCAGTAACCTGGGGATTTCTAGGAGCATGATAAAAATAGCATCAGTCCTTTGTCCCTGTCCCGTGCCCCACCCCCTCACATACCCTCTGCATTTCAGTTCAGTTCAGTTCAGTCCCTCAGTTGTGTCCAACTCTTTGCGACCCCATGAATCAACAGCACGCCAGGCCTCCCTGTCCATCACCAACTCCCGGAGTTCACTCAAACTCATGTCCATTGAGTCGGTGATGCCATCCAGCCATCTCATTCTCTGTCGTCCCCTTCTCCTCCTGCCCCCAATCCCTCCCAGCATCAGAGTCTTTTCCAGTGAGTCAACACTTCGCATGTGGTGCCAGCTAATACAGCTATAGAAAAAATAATTATTTGTTTTTGGCCCCAGTTTTTATGGGCCAAATCTTGAAAGTGAATGTGGGCAGGTGAGAAAGTTTAACACCGAATACGAGCCCAACTGGAAAATGAACAAGGTGACTGAAAGTGAAAATAGACTTTTCTTTCTGTTGAGAAAATGAATGTAAATAATGGCAGTGTTTGCCTTTTCTACTTAAAAAAAATTTTTTTTTGTCTTTTTAATCAATGAATCCACTTAGGAGAAAATGATTTTTATTGAGGATTTGGTCACCGATTAGATTATATGTGCTTTAATTACTGTCTGATCTTTTGGTTACAAGTGCAGAAGTATAATCAAGTGTAATCAAAATAACTGACTCAAAAACACGGAGAGCCTGGGGGGAGCTACTGGCTTAGGTTGCTGACCCCGAGCCAGGGCGAGGGTGCTTTGGCCCTGGAGGTGACCGGAACTAGAGACTCACGTCCTTGAGCCTCTTTTCTCTCCCACCGTGTCTTGTCTCTGAACCATGACTGCAGGCACCTTCAGGCTGACCTCCCTACAGCCTCATGATCCAAGAGGAAAGGTGAGCTTCCTGGCTGTTCAGGTCAGAAAAAAATCCCAGGGAGGCACTCTGATTGGCTCAGGTTGGGTCATGTGCCTTTCCCTGGACCAATGGCTGTGGTCGGGGGAATAAGTGACTGTGATTGGCCAGGTTCTGAGTCACTTGCTCAAAGCCTGCAGACAGAGGAGGAAGGAGTATTGAGAGAGGTGTGCTGGTTAGTATTTGTATGCAATTGACAGAGGCTCAGCGTCGTCTCCTCCAGCCTCGTGGCTTCTTGTAAGACAGATAATAACATCATTCCCATTCACACAGATGTGCAGAAAACTGTAGAGCAGCCCAGGTGTCCGTGGTTACTCATATAGCCTGTATGTGTCAATCCCAGAGCCTGAACCCAGGTCTGTAAACGCGTGAGCTCTGAGCTCACACCATGAACCGCCAAAGATTTGTGACTCATCAATATTTATAACCTCTCAAAAAGAAACCCGTGTCAAACCACAGGTCTCCTTTCAAGAGACTGTCTTCTTTCCTTGCTGTATGATGTCCTTCAATAAGACAACCAAAACAGAGATGGAAAGAGGCTAATACTTTTGTGTTAATGTTTTAAGTAATGTTTTCACGCCTTTGGGCCCCTGGGCCCAGTTGTTTCTTAGATACTTGTTTTTTTTCCTGGAACTCACACTCTAAAATTAATACTGACCTTTGGATTGAAAAGGTAGAGTGCATATACCCAGAGTCCAAGGGAATAACATGTTTAAGCTGGATAAAACTGAACTAAAGAACACAGGTGACATTATTTTTAAAGGATGTCTACTCCACAACTGTGTAGAGACTTATTGAGATTTAACTTTTTTTTTTATATTTAGCTTTATTTCAGAGTTTGTCATGTCTTGTGGTATATGTTCTCCCTATCCTCCTCCTCCTCCTTTGTATAGTGTAGTAATTAAGAGTATGGAGGATGCAGAGATGAATGAGCTTTCATCTGTATCTAGATTATATCAGATACTAGCTGGAAGTCAGGAGTCAGTAGCCAATTTACTAGACTTCTCCAAGCCTCAGTTTCTTCATCTGTGAACTGGGCATGAAGGTAATCACATCTTAAGTGTTGTGAGGATGCAGTGGAGAGTGTTCTATAGGTGCTGAGCACAGAGTCTCGAATGGAGTTGACTTCCAGAACACGAGATGGAGGTAGGGTTTTGTTTGTCACAGTAGTCCATGTGAACGTTTCACTCTTCTGGGACCTGTGTTTTCATTGTGCCTTTGACCTCATGAATGAGTGACTTGCTGTCTGTGTTTGTATACTTAGTTTCCAGGCCCCTTTTCTGTAAAACTCTCGTGAGCAGTATTCCCAGTGATCAGCTGGTCTGTCTTTTCCACAGGCTTCCAGCTCCTCCGGTATTGGCCACAGAGCAAAGGATAGCTGGTGCATGAAATAAACTCCCTTTTAGTCCACCTTTGGGGAAATGTAAGAAGCAGTGTTACCATTAGGTCTTTCTAGGGGTGCATTGCAGGCCAGCCTTATCAGACTGGGTGTTGTTTTTTTTCTTTTTGTAGTTATGAAGAATGAATAAATTGCACAATAGGAAAAGTAATCTTAGGTAAAAGTAATCTTTAATATTTAGGTTTCTGCAGATGCAGCATCCAGAGTCTTCCCTTTTTGTTCTTGCTTGTCCAACTGTGAAAAAGTCATTCCATTGTATCCAGTGATGTCCATATATCCAGAAATAGCCATTTTAAGCACATGGTGAACATATTTAAAACCCATGGTCATCTAATTATGATTTGATTCCTTCAGTATACAAAAGAGTTCTGTGAATGTTGGATTAACCATTGCCAACATTCCTAGATAGGAAATGTATTTTCTACTGCCATTAGTATGATTTAAGAATTTTACTGGCAAATATCCAGGTGGGACTTTTTATAGCACCCAGTGTATGCCCGAACCTGAATTGCTGCTTGGACACTGAGTTGAGAAATGCCAAGGAGATTCTGGGTGATGACTTAATTATAGAGTTTTCTTTCTAAAAGTGTGAATTTTCTCTTTGAAGTTACTTTAGTGATAGACTCATATTGTGTCTTGCCAAACCTGTGTTCGTTTCTTAAAGACATGTTAATTAAAATAGCAACTTAGAAGTTTGGCCAGAGATGCTGAAGTATTCATAGTGAACCTCTTCTTGTGCAGCTCGGTCATTAATCATGACCAGTGCTAGTCATACTAATGTGAATTGATTCAGCAGTTACTGAAAACGGAGTTGTTTCATGCACGTATATCACTTACTAGTCTAAAAATTTTTTAAGAAGGATCTTTTTTATATATACATTGGCAAAAATGTGCTTTTCTCACGCCCTCTATCATGTGTTCTAGTTATTTGTGTGTGTCTTCTCCGCCCCACTAGGAAATCTTCAGGATTTTGTAGTCTGTTTTATTCCTCTGGTCTCCTTCCACAGTACCTGACACAGAGAAGCCCAGAAGATGCTTGAAACGGGGAGTGAAGTGAAAGGTCACTGGGTCATCAGGGTGTCAAGTGCTGCAGACACCTTTTATACATGGTCTTGTTGAATCTAAACAGACGGAAATTAAGTAAGGTGGAAATTAGTCGTGCTTCACAGGTGAGAACACTGAGATTCAAGTGTGTGAAGCACCCTTCTGAGAATCCTGCCCACGGGATGTTCACTCCAGGTCTGGATGTCTCAGTGGAGATTTGTGATTCTGAAACAGTGTTTTCAGGGAACAACTAAGGCTAAACAATGGTGGTTGAACCCACAGACCATGGCTGGATGGAGGGTGACTCGGGAAGTCAAGTGAACCTGGATTTAAGTGTCTTCTTCTACGCTTAGCAATTTTATGTCTGCAAAATACTCTCCGTGTCCGCCACCCCACCTCCCTGCCATCAGTCCTGAGCTCCATTTCCAAAGCTTAAGAGTGGAGATGATAAGGATGCAGCTTCAGTGCAGAGAGAGATTGAACTGTTCCCGTTTTAAAGACAGGGAAATAGGAAGTATTACGAATTAGGTCACTTGACCAGCCCTAGGATGTTCTGTGAATGAGGAACTCGGAGGCTCCCTGAGGGTCAGGAAGCTGGGCAAGAAATGAACTGTGTCCAGGTCTCAGTTTCCTCCCCCTTGAATTGAGCCCACTGTGATACTCACTTTCCAGGAGCCTGGAGGCTCCGCCATTGCTGATGCTAAAGCCCTTTACTCAGAGGAGTTTCTTAAATGTCAGTCGCTACAACTCATGTGTGTTTGGATGCGTGTGTCTGTGTGTGCAGAGGTAAGAGTGTGCGCAATGTGCAGGGTTGGCTTGGCTGGCAAGCACAGACGTGCAGCGGCCCTCTTGGGTAATGTGGCCCTTTCTGTCTCTTTCAGGTTACTCCCCACAAAATCCATTTTGCCCTAAATTGTGTAGAATTGCTATTTACTGATTTGTATCCATAATAAAAGTTGGTCATTTAGTCTCTCATGGGCTATCAGTGGCTAAACACATGGAGATGATTTCTCCATGGCAGAGAGATCAGATCTCATAAAAAATATGGCAGTTTTAGTGTATGACTTTGGAAAGTGTAAAACGTTACCTGCATGTAATTCACTTTCAGTAAATACTCTAGTCTTCAAGATACTGAAATGTCCCAAATTGCAAGGCCTGCTCTTTTCTGGGTCAGGTATGCCAAACTGGTACCTTGGAGATGCCTTAATGAGTCACTCAAAAGCATTGCATGCATGCTAAGTCAGTCACTTCAGTTGTATCCAACTCTTTGCAACCCTATGGACTGTGGCCCTCCAGGCTCCTCTGTCCATGGGATTCTCCAGGCAAGAATACTGGAGTGGGTTGCCTTGCCATCTTTCAGGGGATCTTCCTAATCCAGGGATCGAACCCACGTTTCTTACATCTGCTACATTGACAGCTAGGTTCTTTACCACCAGCATCATCTGGGAAGCCCCCAAAGGCACTAAAGTGGGGGGATTTTGTCTGTGAAAAAGAGGGTATCCTAGTTCAAAAACTGTGTGAATGTGATGTGAAAAGTTTTCTGAAATTGTTCCTCAGACAAAGAGAGGTTTGCTCTATATTAGGGTCCTTAAAAATCTTCATTTTGCAAAGATCTTGATAAGTTTATTGGTCAGAGCTTACCAAAAGCACTGGATGGATGAGACTCATGAGAACACAGGCAGAAAGCACATAAGCCTGAAATCACCTTTATCAATACTTAGTATGAGTGCTTAGAGAGATTGCGTGATGAAAAGGCAGAGAAATTGAATACAGGCTTAGTCATTATTCCTGAGGTCATGGTTTCACAATCACCAAACGTTGAATGTGTTGTGTTAGTTATGGTCATGTTAGCTGTAACAAATAAACCCAAACATGTGCCATGGCTCAGACGCGAAGGAACATTATTCTCCGCTTGCATAAAGCCCCAGATTGGTGTGTTGTTTTCCAACCTGGTGATTTATTGATGCAGCCTCTTTCCATCATGTGCTTCCACTTTGTTTAACAGGTGGGTTCCAAGGGCATGATGCTGGTCGGCATCAAGCTGGTGGAACCAGAAAGGTCATGTCAGATTGCACATGGCAGGTCTGGATGGGCCAGGCCTGCGGGCAGCATTTCTACTCCCATTTTGTTGCCTGCATTTCAGTCTTATGGTCACTCCCACCTATAGCACAAGCTATCGCCCTGTCTTCAGAAGAAGAGGAAATGGGTTTGCTGAGAAGGTTAGCTACTCTGTCAGGTCAAATTTTATCTAAGCCACAAAGGGTCACTTTAAAATGTAACACAGCCAGTAATGTGCTGTGTGGATCGCGGATGTAGTTTTGTCTGTGAGGGCCACTGTTCTGATGATCTGTCGGGGGGCTTCTTATGGCTTAGGAAAGACTTTTTTCATGAAGTATCACACACGGATTTGAAAAGTACAGTATCACAGGCAGCTCGGAAGGAAAGTAGATAATGTGCTGAGGGAAATGGTTAGACTCAAAAAGCGATGACAGGCATGGAGAAGATGTCTGGGGAAAACTGAATTAAATTGCTTCACGGAAGGTGGAAATGGAAAGGTTCTATTTCTAGATCATAATATATGTGATTTCACATACTAAGTCATAAAGTTTATTTAGTCATGTTGACCAGAACTTGTGGGACGGGGGCGCTGGGGTGGAGGTGTTGGGATTCTCTCACTGGACAAGGGAACTGTCCTGTTTGGGAGATACCATGTATTCAAGCACAGATAGTACTTAGAACATAAAAAACAGAGACTTTCATGCTGGAAGAAGGGCCGCCTCTTGCAGCAGCGTGGCGGAGGCTTGGCAGATGTGCTCAGAACACCGTTCAGCATCCAGAGCGGAAGGTGAGGTGAAGCTGGGGGAAGGGATTAGCGCCAACCCTGAGCTCTGACTTGGGGGGTGAAAGAGGACCCAGAGGGAGTGGACAGGGGGAGGCAAGTGATGGGACCACCTCTGCCCTTCTCTCCGGGAGAAGCCTCTGGCAGTGTCCATCACTTTGCAGTGGGCATGTCCATGTCATCTAAGGCCTCTTTCTTATTGTGTGATGTGAGGCAGATGACTCAGCCTCTCTGCATCCCTGTTACTTCAGCTCAAACCCAAAGGGCTCATGTGAGATTCAGGTAGACGATGCATTCACAGGGCTGTGCACACAGGAAGAGCTTCATAAATTAGCCCTCCCCTCTCCTGTGCGCAGTGACTCATAGCTCCCCTGTTGGTGAACATAACTGGTCCTGAGAAACTGGAGAGACATTTTCCCCTACAAACTGTGTTGTTGTTCAGTTGCTCAGTCATGTCTGACTCTGAGACCCCATGGACTGCAGCATGCCAGGCCTCCCTGTCCTTTACCATCTCCTTGAGTTTGCTCAAACTCATGTCCATTGAGTCAGTGATGCCATCCAATCATCTCATCCTCTGTCGTCCCCTTCTCCTCCTGCCTTCAATCTTTGGCATAAATAGAGAGTGGTCATCTTCTTAAATATTCCTTTGGGATTTTGTTTAAAAACTCATTGCTGCCTCCTGGGGGATTTTCTCTGGGCCTCGTGTGTGCTAAGTCACTTCATTCATGTCTGACTGTTTGTGACCCTATGGGCTGTAGATTCTGCAGGCAGAAATACTGGAGTGGGTTGCCATGCCCTCTTGCAGGGGATCTTCCCAACCCAGGGATCAAACTGGCATCTCTTGTGTCTCCTGCATTGGCAGGTGGGTACTTTACCACTAGTACCACCTGGGAAGCCCTCTCTGGGCCGCAGAGGTCTGAATCCATCAAGTCTAGGAGTGTTTGTATTCTTGGAAAACACAGCCCTCTTAAAGCCATTGTTTAAAAAGTCACTTGGAGCATTAAAAACCTCAGGTCATCAATTCCTGGTGTGAAAATTTAGGAGTGTTGGGGCTTCAGGCGAGCAGTATTGACTCAAATGCGCAGAGCACTTTAGGACAGCATTTGAGTGTACATTTTAAAACAGGGAACACAAATTGAAATTCCTCCTGGGGGCGTTCACTCATGCATTCTACGTGCAGTATTTTCAATTAGCTGCAGAAAAAAATACATTCAGTGTGGGTCTATTTTTACAGCTGGGAATTGCTCTGAGAACACAATTGGCTATTTCATACATGTGAGATTTATTTAAATGACTCGTGGGAGTATTTGCAGTTTAACCAATAATTGAAAATATTATTGCAGTGTGGCAGGTAAAAGTAGGAAGTCATTTTGAATTCCTCCAAGCTCAATAGCCTTATTTTGTCTAAGGGGCAGGTGGTCGACAGGGTGAGAGTAGTGTTGAGATTCCATCCTTCCCATTTCATCCCTGGACTCTGCCACAGCATGGAAAGAAAGAGAGCTTGAGGCCGCCTGCGGGGGGGCACTCAGCAAGGACCTGAAGCATTAAGGTGTCCTCTTGGCACTGTCTCCTGTTTTCACGCACCAGACACAGATGGAAGGTTAGTCAAACTTAAGAAGCCTCATCCTTCCCCCAGCTCTTCTCGGACTACCTGTTCCATCCCCCCACCCCCGCCATACTTTTCTTCCTGTTTCACTTCAGCCCGTCGCCTAGCGCACGGGTGCAGAAAGCTAGCTTGAGTCTCTCAGGATGGACCCGCCAGCCCCTCCACGTTTGTTCATAAATGTTACCAGACGCTTGAAATGCATATTTGCACTGAACTGAAAAGATGTAAATGCCGGTTAGGTAACCTTGTATTAAAATGCATTCTTGAACTTCCCTGACAGACCAGTTGTTAGGACTCTGAGCTTCTGCTGCAGGGATGTGTGGGTTCAATCCCTGGTCAGGGAACTAAGATCCCCTATGCCATGTGGAAAGTCCCCTCAAAAATGCATCCCTTGGATACATGTTTATGTATAGCTGAATCCCTTCACTGTTCACCCGAAACTATCACAATACTGCTAATTGGCTATGAAAGTGAAAAGTTGCTCACTCGTGTCCGACTCTGTGACCCCATGGACTATACAGTCTATGGAATTCTCCTGGCCAAAACACTGGAGTGGGTAGCCTTTCCCTTCTCCAGGGGATCTTCCCAACCCAGGGATCAAACCATGGTCTCCCGCATTACAGGCGGATTCTTTATCAGGTGAGCCACAAGGGTAGTCTAAAAATCCTGGCGTGGGTAGCCTATCCCTTCTCCAGTGATCTTCCTGACCCAGGAACCAAACTGGGGTCTTCGGCATTGAAGGTGGATTCTTTACCAACTGAGCTATCAGGAAATATACCCCAATACAAAATAAAACGATTTTTATAAAATAAAACTTAGATATTCGAAAAAATGCATTCTTGCTCCTGTAATTCAATCAAAACATGGGTAATTAGGCATTCTGTGGGCAGAATTGAAGTCTTAACCACTAGTATTTAACTTTTCTCAGGATCAACAGTTCCTAGCCAGGGGTGAGCCCCCTCTCTCCCAGGAACATTTGTCAGTGTCTGCATTTGGTTGTCACAGCAACATGAATGGTAGTACAGGCATCTGATAGGAGAGGCCAGGGAGACAACTAAACACCCTATAATACATAGAGCATGCCTTGCAACACAGAGCTATCCAACACGGAACGTCAGTAGTCCCAAAGTTGTGAAGCCCTGGTCTAGAAAGTTTTTTTTTTTTTTTTTTTTTTAGAAAAAAGGAAATGACTCCCCAAATAGTGGGTTGGTCAAAAGATTCATTGGGATTTTTCCATAACACCTAATGGAAAAATCTGAACAAACTTTTCGGTGCTTGCAAGATGGTGGCTTCTGTAATCGATGTTAGCTGTGGTTTGGTTGCTAAATTGTACCTGACTCCTCCAAGGGATCTTCCCCATCTAGGGATCTAATTCATGTCTCCTGCATTATAGGGTGGATTCTTTACCTCTTTACCTTAGCCACCAGGGAAGCCCCAAATCAGTATTATTACGTGAGGTGAATTTAGGTGGTTACCAAAGGCCTGGCTTCTTCATTGATGGCCTGGTTACCAAAAGAGCACTGTGGTGTCCCATGTGCAGCACTGGATGCTGGGGAAGTGTGAACAGGACAGAAAAAGTACACTTTCCCCCCACCCTTCCCCGCCCGAAGAGGAGGCAACAAGTGTGGTAGTCAGAGCAGGATTATAGAAGCCTGAGGCTGGAAAGAGCCTGGCAGGTTTTGCACACTGCCAGGGGGAGAGTGTACCTGCAGAGGAAGCCAGATCAGACCAGACTGGCCGGGTTGGAGGCTGTGGGAGGGTAAGAGCTCAAGGAAGACCTGTTTGATGCAGTCTTGGTGCTGAGGGTCAGGGTCAGCCTTCCCTATCAGCAAGGTCACTGGACAGTGCAGACTCTGGGTTGGATGTGGGAGACTGATGTCCTCTTCCAGAAATGTCGGTGACTTGCTGAGTACAAAGAGGTAGAGAACGTAGACCATTCAGGATAGAATGGTAGAGCTTTAGAGGTAGAAGGATAGAGCCTGTTGATGGTTTAGTGGGGTCAGGGAGAGGATGCAGGGTGACTCCCAGACTTGCTGCTTAGACTCTGATGGATGGGGAGCTGCCCTTACTGGGATGTAGGTAGTACAGGGAGGAACAGCAAGTTTGGAGAGGAGGGATCTTTTTTCTTCCCATCGCAGAATTTCTGTGAAAACGGGTAAGGGAACTTCTTTATATCTTTCTACCCTGTGTTTCTTTTGAAAAGAAACATTGGGTTTTAGAGTCTGCTCTGTGAGCTAAAATCTAACATATTTCTCCCGGATTGCTTCTTCTCTCCAGTTACCATCATAATAGGCTTTCCAGTGCAGCTCAGAATGATTTCTAAATGGCTTCTTTGGGCAATCTTCAAGCATTTTCTGTATTAGACTTCCCCTCCACCTAAGCAAATAAAGCAGTAATGAGACTCTGCTCACCATCCACGCTTCTGAGACAGGGCTCATCTGGCTTTGCCATACTGAAACTCTTTTCTGAATTTTATCAGTCTGGTCCTGTCCTATTTCATTTTCAGCTGGTAGGAAACATGTCTCCTTATGCCTGAGCCTGGCAGTCTCAGAAGGAGCACCAGGAAGTCACTGGAGCCTGATACCCATATCCTAGGTCACCCAGTGACATCAGATACATTTTTCTAAAAAAAAAAGTTTCTAGAGCAGCCCTGACACCATCACCAGGGCTGTTCGAGGAGGCTTCATGGGGCCCAGCTGCTGCCCTGGGAGGGCAGGGCTGCTCTCAGGTCCCTTCCCTGAGGACCTGTGCCCACATGTGAAGCTATGATAAAGTCATACGGTAGATCCTTGAAGCCCAAAGAAATGAAGGAAATGGCCCACAGTTGCAAAAAGACCATGAATAAAACAAAAAAGGCAGCTTTAAAAATTCCCTTTGATTTTCAGAGATTGGAATTTGGGGAAATTTTGCAGTTGAGGAAGAACTGTTAGGATGGGCTGAAGAGTCGATGTTCGAGACTGAGGATAGAGACCCAAGGGCTCCTTGACCACCCGTGAATCGTGAGGGAGGCAGCTTGGTTGAGCCCTTGGTTCAGGAGCTGTCCAAAGAACCTGAGCTGCGTCACCCTTTTTTATTCCTCACATCAGCGCATCAGCAGGGACAACTGTTACACAGCCTGTGCAGTAGGCAGGTGAAGTATAGTGCTTGTCAGAAATCAGGCAGTGAACTGCTGGGGGACCCAGTTTGAATTTGAGTGGTTTGTCTCCGGAGCTTACAGTGGCCAAGACAGCTAAGAGTTGGTGCTCTCTCAAAGAATTATGAAAAGACAGAATTATTCAGACATAATTTTGACATTTTTTTAATAGAATATTGACATTTTTAGTGTGCTTGCAGTATTGGGAAAAGAAAGTAAAGAATGGAAAGGTCTGTCTTAAGGTGCATTTGCTGACTAAAATTTTTAAAATAATGCCTTTTATTTTTAATTTTAAGATAGTTGCAGATTGATATGCCATAACAAAAAACAGTAGAGGGAAATCACTTGTAACCCTTCACCTAGTTCCTACAAAGGTATCATCTTGCACAACTATGTGTGTGTGTGTGTTTAGTTGCTCAGTTATATCCAACTTCTTGCGACCCCATGGACTGTAGCTTGCCAGGCTCCTCTGTCCACGGAATTTTCCAGGCAAGAATTCTGGAGTGTGTTTTCATTTCCCACGTCAGGGGATCTTCCCGACCCAGGGTTCAAACCTACGTCTCTTGGGTCTCTTGCATTGGCAGGCAGATTCTTCACCACTATACCACCTGGAAGGCCCTTGCACAACTGTAGTACCCAGTAATATATACTATAACTACAGTACTGCAACTAAGACATTAACATTGAATTGTATAATCCATCCACCTTGTTCAGATTTCATCCAGTTTTACATGTACTTGTGTGTGTGTGTACTGACTCCTATGCAGTTTTAGCATAATGTAGATTCGTGTTACTACCGTAGTCTAGACACAGAACAGTTTCATCATCAGGACCCCTCGTGTCAGCCTCTTGGAGTCACATCCCTTCCCTTTCAGACCGCTGATTCCTGGTTACCACTAGTATGTTTTCCATCGCTATAATTTTGTTATTTTAAAACTTTTATCAATGGAATAATACAGTATACATGATTTTTGGGCTTTGGGGTTGTTGTTGTTTTGGCTGTGCCATGTGATTTGTAGGGGATCTTAGTTTCCTGACCAGGCATTGAACCTGGGCCCCAGCAGTGAAAGCACTGAGCCCTAACCACCGGACTGCCAGGGAATTCCCCAGTGGGTAACCCTTTGGAATTGACTTTTTTCACTCAGCACAATTCCCTTGAGACCCATCCCAGTTGCAGAGTGTATCCATGGCTTGTCCCTTCTTTGTGCTGTGTTCTGTGTAGGAGGTGCCACAGTTTATTTAACCAGTCACTTGTTGAAGGACATCTTGGTTGTTTCCAGTTTGAAGCTATTACAGGTAACGCTGCTACAGCATTGGTGCAGGTTTTTGTGTGATGATTTTCCATTTCTCTTAAATAATGTCTAAGATAGCTGGATCGTATGGTTCAACACATACAAGAAACTGCCAAACTGTTATCTTGAATGGCTGTACCCCTTTACATTCCCACCAACAAAGTGTGAGCGATCCAGATTCTCTGCATGTTCTCCAGCATTTGGTATTAACACTAGTTTTTATTTTAGCTGTTGAGGAGGCCATACAAATGGCTGTGAAAAGAAGAGAAGCGAAAAAAAAAGGAGAAAAGGAAAGATATAAGCATCTGAATGTAGAGTTCCAAAGAATAGCAAGGAGAGATAAGAAAGCCTTCCTCAGCGATCAATGCAAAGAAATAGAGGAAAACAACAGAATAGGAAAAACAAGAGATCTCTTCAAGAAAATTAGAGATTCCAAGGGAACATTTCATGCAAAGATGGGCTCGATAAAGGACAGAAATGGTATGGACCTAACAGAAGCAGAAGATATTAAGAAGAGGTGGCAAGAATACACAGGAGAACTGTACAAAAAAGATCTTCACGACCAAGATAGTCACGATAACATGATCACTGACTTAGAGCCATACATCTTGGAATGTGAAGTCAAGTGGGCCTTAGAAAGCATCACTACGAACAAAGCTAGTGGTGGTGATGGAATTCCAATTGAGCTATTTCAAATCTTGAAAGATGATGCTGTGAAAGTGCTGCACTCAATATGCCAGCAGATTTGGAAAACTCAGCAGTGGCCACAGGACTGGAAAAGGTCAGTCTTCATTCCAATCCCAAAGAAAGGCAATGCCAAAGAATGCTCAAACTACCGCACAATTGCACTCATCTCACACGCTAGTAGAGTCATGCTCAAAATTCTCCAAGCCAGGCTTCAGCAATATGTGAACCATGAACTCCCAGATGTTCAAGCAGGTTTTAGAAAAGGCAGAAGCACCAGAGATCAAATTGCCAACATCCGCTGGATCATGGAAAAAGCAAGAGAGTTCCAGAAAAACATCTATTTCTGCTTCATTGACTATGCCAAAGCCTTTGACTGTGTGGATCACAATAAACTGTGGAAAATTCTGAAAGTGATGGGAATACCAGACCACCTGACCGGCCTCTTGAGAAACCTGTATGCAGGTCAGGAAGCAACAGTCAGAACTGGACATGGAACAGACTGGTTCCAAATAGGAAAAGGTGTACGTCAAGGCTGTATATTGTCACCTTGCTTATTTAACTTACATGCAGAGTACATCATGAGGAACGCTGGGCTGGAAGAAGCACAAGCTGGAATCAAGAATGCTGGGAGAAATATCAATAACCTCAGATATGCAGATGACACTACCCTTATGGCAGAAAGTGAAGAGGAACTCAAAAGCCTCTTGATGAAAGTGAAAGAGGAGAGTGAAAAGGTTGGCTTGAAGCTCAACATTCAGAAAACAAAGATCATGGCATCTGGTCCCATCACTTCATGGGAAATAGATGGAAAACAGTGGAAACAGTGTCAGACTTTATTTTTTTGGGCTCCAAAATCACTGCGGATGCTGATTGCAGCCATGAAATTAAAAGATGCTTACTCCTTGGAAGGAAAGTTATGACCAACCTTGATAGCATATTAAAAAGCAGAGACATTACCTTGCCAACAAAGGTGCGTCTAGTCAAGGCTATGGTTTTTCCCGTGGTCATGTATGGATGTGAGAGTTGGACAGTGAAGAAAGCTGATCGCTGAAGAATTGATGCTTTTGAACTGTGGTGTTGAAGACTCTTGAGAGTCCCTTGGACTGCAAGGAGATCCAACCAGTCCATTCTAAAGGAGATCAATCTTGGGTGTTCTTTGGAAGGACTGATGCTAAAGCTGAAACTCCAATACTTTGGCCACCTCATGCGACGAGTTGACTCACTGGAAGAGAGTCTGATGCTAGGAGGGATTGGGGGTGGGAGGAGATGGGAACTACGGAGAATGAGATGGCTGGATGGCATCACTGACTCGATGGACATGAGTTTGAGTGAACCCGGGAGTTGGTGATGGACAGGGAGGCCTGGTGTGCTGTGATTCATGGGGTCGCAAAGAGTCGGACACGACTGAGCAACTGAACTGAACTGAACTGAACTGAATGGCTCATGCAGAGAAGGCAATGGCACCCCACTTCAGTACTCTTGCCTGGAAAATTCCTTGGATGGAGGAGCCTGGTGGGCTGCAGTCCATGGGGTTGCGAAGAGTTGGACATAAGTGAGCGACTTCACTTTCACGTTTCACTTTCATGCATTGGAGAAGGAATTGGCAACCCACTCCAGTGTTCTTGCCTGGAGAATCCCAGGGACGGGGGAGCCTGGTGGACTGCCGTCTATGGGGTCGCACAGAGTCGAACACGACTGAAGTGACTTAGGAGCAGAATGGCTCATGATGTTAAATATCTTTTCATGGGCGTATTTGCTTTTTGTATGTTCTCTTCAAGGAAATGTTAATCTGTTTCTTTGGCCCATTTTCAGATTGAATTGTTTGGTGTTTTTTTTACTTTTATGTTATGAGAGTTGTTTGTGTGTTCTAGATACCATACTAGACTTTTGTTAGATAGGATGTTTGCAAATATTTTCTCCTAACCTGTAGCTTGTCTTTTTATCATCCTTGCAGAGTCCTTGGTAGAGCAAGTATTTTTTTAGCTTTTTATTTTGTATTGGGGCATAGCCAGTTAACAATGCTGTGATAGTTTCAGATGAATACCAAAGGAACTCAGCCATACATATCCATGTATCCATTCTCCTCCAAACTCCCCTCCCATCCAGGCTGTCACATACAATTGAGCTGAGTTCTCTGTGCTGTACAGTATGTCCTTGTTGGTTATCCATTTAAAATATAGCAGTGTGTATATGTCCATTCCCAGCTCCCCAACTATCCCCTCCCCCATCCTTCCCCCGGCAACCATAAGTTTGTTTAGAGCAAATGTTTTTATTTTTTATAAAAATGAAAAGTGAAAGTGTTAGTCGCTCAGTAGTGTCCTGTTCTCTGCTAGGCTCCTCTGTCGGTGGACTTCTCCAGGCAAGTATACTGGGGCGGGTAGCCATTCCCTTCTCCAGGGGATCTTCCTGACCCAAGGATCAAACCTGGCAAATTGGCAGGCAAATTCTTTACCAGTGAGCCACCAGGTCCAGTTCATCAGTTTTTCATTTTGGGAGTCATACTTTTAATTTCAAATCTAAGACAAAATAGATTCCTGCCTCCTTTAACATGCAGTGTCTGATTGTGGGTCCCGAAGGCGGGGGTGAAAGGACAGGATGGATATTGGAGTGTGAAGTGTTGTTCTTCCAGCCTCCATCTAGTTTGGACTCAGGAGGTGTGTGTCATGATGAGTTGTTCCTTAAGATTATGGCCCCAGGGTAGACCTGGTCCTACAGGACTGTAGGATGATGATGGTATTAAAAAAAAAAAAAATTCAAAATCTCTGTTTCCAGAACCATCCACAGTACCTCCTAACACAAAACTTTTTGCATATGAGATCCTCTGTCTGGAGCACTCTCCCCTGCCCCCAGCCCCCTCCCCCTTTGTCCTTTCCAGCTCATTCTGCAAGGCTGGCCCTTCCTCAGAGCACCTCCCCAACCCCTGCCTGTCCCTCCTTCTCCCCAGGTGTGTCTCGGCTCCTCTGTTGTACATTGTACTTGCTCTCAGAGCACTTGCAAAGCAGATATGTCAGTATGGATGTAAACATCCATCCAGGACTCATGATGGTCTCATTGAAGTCTTTGCTTCTAGACCAAGGTTTCTCAGCCTCAACCCTCTTGACGTTTTGAAGTGGACAGGTCCTTGTGCAGGGCTGTCCTGAGCCTCGGAGGGTGTTGAGCACCACCCTGGCCTCTGCCCACTAGGTGCCCATAGCACCCTACCCCCTACGCCCAGTTGTCATGACCAAAGACCTCCAGCTGTTTCCAGGTGTTCCCTGGGGGACAGACCACCCTGGTGGAGAACCGCGTCACTAGACTGTTCCAGATGGTAGGCTCCAAGCCCATTCTGTCCAGGTTCTCCCCCAAGTCCTCTTCCTGGCACACCAGTGCTTCGTTAATATTTGTGAAACTGATAAATGGATGAACGGTACCTCCTCATTAAACAGTTCTTTATGTGGCATCCTCAGAAAGACCACCTGATTTCAGAAGAATCAAGCGAGTTTTGTTGTGAATTTAAGCCTTCGAAGTCTAGAGTTCCTCTCTTCTTTGCTGAGTGCGGTTTCCTCGCCCCCTTCCCTGCTGCCTGGAGTAAGGAGGCAGGAGTCTCGATTTCCTGCCTGATTAAAGCCCACATTCTCTGTTAACACTGCCAGGGCAGGGGCCCTCAGAGCCGAGAAAAAGCACTCCATCATTCTCAGAACTGGGAGGCCTCCCTCTACCTCTGAATGCTCCTTCCGAGAAAAAGAGGCCATCTCTGCGGGTGGAACGGGAACCTCCTGCAGGTGGCATTTTGCGGGTAATTTGGCGCAGGGCTTGCCTGGAAACGCAATTCAGCATTCATCAGCTGAGTCTCCTTCCCTCTCTTGCTGGCCTCTGCTCCCTTTTCACAAGGTAAGGGAGGAAAATAGAGGTTTGGGCTCAGTTTTGCTTAGCTAAGCATGTAACTGAATATAATTAGTTCAGAAACATGCCAAGGAGTAAGCGCAGTCAGCCATAAGTTTAAATGTAGGGTACGTGTGAGCGTTTTAGGCTTTTCTCTGTACCTGGCAGTTTTGGTTCCATGAGCCTGAATGATAGAGTGCGCTTTGCTTTGCGTGCCTGCTCAGTCACATCCAATCCTTTGTGACCCCATGGACTATATAGCCTGCCAGGCTCCTCCGTCCATGGAATTTTCCAAGCAAGAATACTGGAGTGGGTTGCCATTTCCTTCTCCAGGGATCAAACCCGCGTCTCTTGCATCTCCTGCATTGGCAGATGGATTCTTTACCATTGAGCCATTGGGGGGCGGGGAGCGGAGAAAGAAAGGACCACTGGGTGTGGAGGAGTAGGCAGTGGGGAGGGGGCAGGCTGATGGCGATAATGATTGGTTACTTCTGTTTTGTGGGGAGGGACATCAGGGGTGAGCCGCAGCTGAGGGAGGCTCAGGCTGGTCCTCCTGCGGTGCAGGAACAACTGGGCCTGCTGTTAACGCCTTCCATGCTGCTCCTTGCAAGGGGCTTGGGGTGACATGGGCACCACCCCCTGCTCCAGCCGCAGAACTTCACAGGCTTGTAGAAGAGCCCGATTTGATAAGGCGGCTGACAGGCCACAGCTTTATTTAATGGTAACACAAAGCTTCCTGTCTGGGATTCCCAAAAGGGACGGGCAGGATGCCTTCCTCCCCTAGGTAGAGAAGCCTCGGGTCCAAAGTTCCAGGGAGAGTCACTGTGACATTTGTCGGTTTGACAAGAAACAAGTCTGTGATCAGACTGAGGCCTCGATTCCAAGTTAAGGAAAGTCAGTCGTGACACACGGGGGAAGAGTGCACATGAGTGCTTTTTTGTTCTTTGGAACAGCCTTCTTATCCTCGGCATATCTAATGTTAGGGAATGGATGCCTCTTTGTAGCGGGGAGCCGTCTCAGGAGCGTCCCTGGCCTCAACCCCTGAAAAGCCAGTAGCACCCCCTCCCACGTAAGGCAAACCGGAACATCTCTGGACATTGCCAAATGTCCCTTGGGGCGGGGGGTGGGGTGGTGGTGCAGTGTCACTCCCCCTCCCAGCTGGAACCGCGGCCCTAGAGGAACAACCATTCTGTTCAGTTCCTGTGCTCTGTAGAGCTGTGGTCACTTGTTTACGCTGAGTATTTGATGATTTAAGCGCAGGACAGAGAGGTAGAAAGAAGGCAGTGTTTCTTTACTTTTCCCTCAGCTGACCCTTTACACCGCATCCCAAGAGTCAGCATGATAGACTGGCTAAATGTGTCAGTTTTCAGACATCTCTTCACCTTGTATGATCTGTATAAGCTGGGAAGTTTATTTAATTTTTCTGGGCAGAATGGTGTATGTAACCTCCCGGTCACTTACAACCCACTAAGATTGTGGGCTCCAACTCACAGTGGCAAGCCTCTGAAAATAACAGGTACATACAGTTACATCAAAGCACACAGAAGCTGGAGGAGAAGGGCACAGAGCTGCTAAGAGGTCACCCACGATGTCCCTCCCTTGGAAATTTAGGTTGCAGTGATCATTGCTGTTGCAATCATCTATTGCAAAGAATATTGCAGTGATTTTGCTATGAGAAACAACTCTACAGTGAACCTTTTTAGGCTCAAATCTTTTATAATTATTATTGTTACGTTAAGATTGAAGAACTCTTACTGTTACAGTAGGTATACACACTTTTAAGAATTTTCATACCAAGAATTGTTTTACAGAAAGAATTTTATCAATTTACACTTTCAGCGCTTACTGTTCACTCTTTTTTTTTTTTAAGCAACAGTCTAGAGAGCATTGATTTCTCACCTATGAATTGAAGACCTGTAGACAACAACAGAGTTCTTCTCAAGGGTCAGAAAATCATGTTCCTGGTCTAACTTTCAGTATAGACTGAATAAATAATATCTCAAAACATGGTTGTCTTAAAATGTATCAAGATGCTACTATGTATAGATAGAAATAATTTGCATTTTAATAGTGTTTATGGATTCATGGTAGTATTTTATTGTGTCTTTTCACCACTACTAAAAATATAATTAGTCATGAAGCATCTGTAATACTTTTCTTAGGTCTCAAAAATGTGCTGCCTTGTTCTAAAGATTGAGAACCACCAATCCATATCACTCTAATATTTTAGGCTATTGATTAGAAAGTCATCCATATAAACTGTTGTGTCTTAAAGATTTGTCAATAAGGGAGTCTATAGGACTTGACATCACCTGTAAAACATTTAATGGCCCAAGTCAGCAGCCTAAAAACACATATCACACAACCATTAAAGGGTTTTTGGAACATACTTACCTGCCTCCTATGCTCAGTTGCTCAGCCTTTGAAAGTCTTTGTGGCCCCGTGGATGTAGCCTGCAAGGTTCCCCTGTCCATGGGATTTCCCAGGCAAGAATACTGGAGTGGGTTGCCATTTCCTCTTGCAGGAGATCTTTCTAACACAGGGATTAAACCCGCATCTCCTGCATCAGCAGGTGGATTCTTTACCACTGCGCCACTTGGGAAGCCCTACCTCCCTCCACTCCCACCATATAAAACCCCTGCTTTCTCTTATAAAGATGTGGGAACACACCAGCACTGTACTGCCCTGTGTAAATAGTCTGGTGGTGGTTTAGTCACTCAGTCGTGTCCGACTCTTTGTGACCCTGTGGACTGTAGCCTGCCAGGCTCCTCTGTCCGTGGGATTCTCTAGGCAAGAATACTGGAGTGGTTGCCGTCTCCTTTTCCGTAAATAGTCTACAGAAGTTGTAAAGATACAGACAGGGCTCTATTAAGGTGGAAGTATTGTTTGACCTGTTTTAGCTTGATCCTTGAGACTTTCTTAATAGGTATTGAAATGAAAATCAGAGACTGTTTGAGCATTGAGGGAGACAAGACAACATTTACTGAGCCCTCCTCTGAGCCAGGCACTGTGCTCGGTCCTGTCTGCCTTTCTGTTGTGCAGATGGAATTCCCATGACCACCCTTGAAATTCGATTTCTAATATAGTACATGAGAAAGCTGAGGTTGATAAAGATTGTGACTTTTCCTGGATCTGTTAGTGGATGGTAAAACTGGGATTTGAACCTTAGATAAATTTCCCCTGACACTTAGAGGAAAAGAAAATAAACGTCCCATTCATTATCTTGTATTTTAAAAGTTGGACAATTCTCAATTTTTAAAAAAAGAACCATAAAAAAAGAGATGGACAACTAACAAAACCCCAATTACCTTCTTTCTCCTAGCCTTCCCCTTTCACCCCAAAAGAGATTTCAGAATGAATGGTGTGTGGATGAAAGGCACTTGAATGCCGGTTAGAGTGTACTTACAATATGTGTCTCTTGGTTGAAGGAACCTTTTAGACGCTGTTGCCATACATTTCCGTAGCTGAACATTTCTTTCCTGGGTATTTTTAGGTTCCTTTTTGGCAAAAGGAATTAGTGTCACAGATCACGCATCTGCTTTGAAGTCTTAAAAAATTTAAGAAAAAAATCCAAAGAGGTCTCTCTAAGCCTTTCTCCAGTAACCTAAAAGGAGACATTTTAAAGCACCGAGCTGCTGTCACTTTGATCAGTTGGCATTTCCTGTCTGTTCTCTTAAGTCTTAAGAATGCTAACTCATTCAGATAACACTCCATACCTTCCTAAGAAGGATATCAAGATGCCCTTTAGTTTTGCTTTTTTGATCTAATTTTCTACCTTAAGAGAATGTGGTAGACATTTGGAAACGAGGACAGATTCTGGTGAACATATATCAGTAAGGTTTGTAGAGGTTTGAGGGACTGGAGTCCCCCTCTCTCCATCATATGACCAGACTTAACCACAGTTACCGGAGAAGGCAGTGGCAAGCCACTCCAGTACTCTTGCCTAGAAAATCCCATGGATGGAGGAGCCTGGTTGGCTGCAGTCCGTGGGGTCACTAAGGGTCGGACACGACTGAGCGACTTCACTTTCACTTTTCACTTTCACTTTTCACTTTCACTTTTCACTTTCACACATTGGAGAAGGAAATGGGCAACCCACTCCAGTGTTCTTGCCTGGAGAATCCCAGGGACGGGGGAGCCTGGTGGGCTTCCATCTATGGGGTCGCACAGAGTCGGACACGACTGAAGTGACTTAGCAGCAGCAGCAACCACATTTACTTGTGCATTAACAGCTATAGTCACCTTGCAGACACAGACTTCACCTCTGTAGGGCAACTCCTAAAGTTCTCCAGGCTGCCTCTTGCCAAGTACCCTTACCAGTTAGGCTATTGCCTGTTGGCAAAGCGTTGGTGAGAAGCATTGACCTGATGGCTAGGCAGCACAGTGCTACTTCAGGCCTCTTAGAGGTCTCAGTCTGGCAGCCTAATGCCTTTCCTTCACATTTACTTCTTTGGGAAGCTCTATCAAGAAAGCTGTTGGGAGATGTCATGATTCTAATATAATCTGATATGCTGTTCTTTTTCTCTACCTCCTGTAGCCCCCTGCCAGAAGAATTGGTTAATCCAGAGGCAAATTAATGAAGGGTCTTAGTTTCCAAGAACCAGGATCCTAGAAGCACTGAAATCAGAAGGATATTAACCATTTCCAGTTTCCTAATACTTGAGAATATGTCAGTGTTTATCAAGGGGAGGGAGCTGATTGTCATGCCTCCCCTCTCCTCCTGATAAACTGGGGGGACTCTCCTTGTCATGCTTTGGGCCAGTTGTTCACTTTAGGAGCTTGCATTGTTAGGGTCTCATTCAGGGTGGGGTTGATCCAGGAGACTACCACCTTCACCTGAGGGTGATCTATTTTAATTATCCTAGCCCAACTTTTAATGCCCAGCTCATACCCTCATCTTCTCAGCATCTAGGACTATAAGGGCTGGGAAGCAAACCAGTTCACATGTAAGCAATCTGTCTTCCATAATTTGAACTTTAATATTTGGCTGTAGTCCAGACAGGGATGTAAATGGATTTTGTGTTTTTCCACATTGTTGTTGCCCAGTATCCCCACAGTTAATTCAGGATACTCAGATTGTGGTCTCTAAATACTGTCTCCCACTAAAAGGAACCAGAGTTCCCTAGAGAAGTATCTGATTCCAACTGGGACAGGAAGTATGTCAAACAAGCCTAAAACATCTTGCCAAACCAGAAACAAGGAAGCTATTGAGACTGCAGGGTCATATAAAAGGTTCAGGGGCCAGCCTGAAGAGGCTTGTTCTGAGCATCAATAAAAGTAATAGCATCTCAGTCAATCAGAAGCCTTAAAATATGTTGGAAAACATGCATTCATAATTATACTAAGCAAACAAACAAGGAAACCCCCTCCGGTTAACATTAAGAATTCTGGGTAACCAAGTCATTATTTGGAGAATGATATAAGGAATGGATTATTGCCTTTGCCATACAAACTGAACCTCAAGACAACCAAATGGTTGGTTATGGGAAATTTGTTTTTATAGAAATATTCCAACTAATAAAGAAAGAAAGAATTACAACAGCACCAATTGGCAAGCCGTAATAAAACAATGCACTTAGGCAATGATCATGAGTAAGTGCTAACATCACAAAAAAGACAGACAGCCTCTGTCTCCCGATTCCAGACCCTTGTACAAAACCTCTGTGAAATACTCTTTCAGAAAAAGAGATTTAAATCTGATCAGCCTCTGGAGCAGAAGTTGGCAAACTTCCTGTGAAGGGCCAGGTAGTAAATGTTTCTTGGCTTTGCGGTCCAACTGGGCAGCTGTCTTGTTCAACTTACTGTAGGAGCTTAAATGCAACCGGAGACAAAGCAACAAAGTGTGGCTAGATCTGACCCAGGAGTTTGCAGACCAATGTTCTAGGTCTAGGTATGGCTTTACAGAAAGTAAGGAAGACAGAGAAACTTGTTAAACAGCATCACATGAATTCAGTTAGCAAAATCTAGACTGGGAAATGATGGAATAAACAAATTGGTCTCTTCAAAGAAAGACTTCCCAGGAAAAAGTTAAAAATAAAGTAACTAGGGAAAGATTTTTTAAAAGACAAGAGACATGTCAACCAGTTGCCAGGTATGGAGCTTATTTAGATCCTGATTTAAATGAACTGCAAAAATGGAAGACAATCAGGGAAATTTGAACACTGATTAGATATTTAGCATAATAAATAGTTATTAATTTTTGAGGGGGATAGTATGTGTATGTATTCCTTAGGTTTAGAATGTATATTGAAAATACTTTGAATTATATACTGTCTAGCATTTGCTTCCAAAATAATGTTTGATTTAAAAAAAAAATAAGCCACGAGTTAACAGTTATTTTATCTGGATGTTAGGTATTGAGGATTTATTTTTGCATATACTTGAAATCTTTTATGACAGAAAGATTTTAAAATATATATACATTTTACTAAATACAACACTTTAAACATTTTTTGGAGAATAAGAAGGGATGGAGCATTTTTTACTAGACACTCCTGTGTCCTCTTAAAACAGATGGGAATCATCTGGCTAAGAGTTGGCACCAAAAGAGTCTTTCCAGTGTTTTCCCCCCAAAACTGTTTATAGACATCTTATTTGTTATTTTAAATAGACTCGACAGATATCACATTATTTATCATTTGAGCTGACAAGTATATTACTTATCATTTGCTCACGTGGTATATGTAAAAGATGTGTTGTTTTGTAAAAAAAAAAAAAAAGAGAAAGAATTTATAAGATTGAAAATAAGCTTCATCTTTTGTGACCAGCTCTACTGGTTCCCCGTTGTTTAGCTGATGTGCGATTGCAGGAATCTGGCCACAAGGCCTTTCCACAAGGGAGGTAATGTGAGCGACGGCAACTGGCAGGGATGAGGCGGTGGGGTGCAGAGGGAACCAGGGTTGCAGAAAAGCAGGCGCCAGCCCCAGGGGTGGTTGCTGGGCAGGATGTCTGCCGTGGGAATGAGGGCCCTGTGTTACCAGAGGCCCATCCATTTTCCTTTTTCCTGAGAAGAACTCTACATCTAGATTGTATGTGGCATCTTCTAACTTCTAGTTGCTTAAAACAGGGGTCCCAGTACTGGTCTATGGCCTGTTAGGAACCAGGCCGCACAGCAGGAGGTGAGCAAAACATCTGTATTTACAGCCGCCCCCCATCACTTGCATTACATCCCAAGCTCCGCCTCTTGTCAGAGTGGCAATAGATTCTCACGGGAGTACTAACCCTACTGTGAACTGTGTATGCGAGAGAGCTAGGTTGCATGTTCCTTATGCAGGTCACCCTAAAACCATCCCCCCTACTCTCATCTTCGGTCCATGGAAAAACTGTCTTCCATGAAACTGGTCCTTGGTGCCAAAACGGTTGGGGACTGCTGGCCTGAAATATTTCTAGAGCACCTTGTATTCCAGACCAAACACTCACATAGATGGATTAGACCTCAGATTTAACTTTCCTCCCCAGTGACAGGGCCCTCAACGAGAGCCTGAGGGCATGGGGGTTCTAACGTGCTCTGGCCCTGCTTTCTGTGAACTTCCAGTCTATTTGGGAGGGAAGAAAATACTTGAAAAACAAAATGAGAGGTGTAGATAGAAAATACTGTAGGAATTCAGAGAAGGGGGTGGCTAGTCCCTTCGGAGACTATAAGGGAATGCTTCCCACAGGCTGTGGAAGGAGTTGGGGGAAGCCTTGGTGTGCTAGGTGGAGGGCCAGGGAAAGAAGCAATGCCACAGACACGGGCAAGCCCTAGACCCAGCCACGGGAAACCAACCCTTTAAGAGAAGAGTTGGGGAGCTTTCCTGGTGGTCCAGTGGCTAAGGTTCCACGCTTCCTATGCAGGGGGCCTGGGTTCAATGCCAGGTTTGGCAACTGGATCCCACGTCCCACGTGCCACAACTAAGAGTCTGCATGCTGCAGCTAAAAAGGACCCCACAACGAAGATCAAAGATCACATATACCACAACTAAGACCCAGGCAACCAAATAGATATAAGAGATTTCAGGCCACTGGCCCTCCATGGCCACCAGTGAAGGGTTTCAGGCTGAGAAAGTGTTCTGCACAATCAGATGAAAATAGTCAGCAAACAGTGGGAAGCATGGCACTAAAATTCTGCTGAGCATTTGAGCTGCACATTGGAGCCATCATCTTTCTAGAAGTAATGGTTGAGTCATGGGGCCTGTAGGGAGTATGTTTCTCTAATGGCTGCCATTGACAAGTGGTGCATTTATATAGGTGGACAGAGTGCTCTCTGAGTCTGGCATTTGCAACACTGGTGGTGGTTTAGTTGCTAAGTTGTATTCAGTTTTCTGTGTTCAACTTTCAACTTTCTGTGTTCAACTTTGTGACCCCATAGACTGTGGCCCGCTAGGCTTCTCTGTCCATGGGAATCTCCAGGCAAGAATACTTTAGTGGGTTACCATCTCCTTCTCCAGGGGATCTTCCCCACCCAGGGATGAAACCTGCTTCTGCATTGCATGTGGATTCTTTACTGACTGAGCCACTAGGGAAGCCCTGTTTGCAAAACTACCAACCCATTATTTACAACACTGCATGTGTGCATACATACTGAATCACTTTAGTCGTGTCCAACTCTGCGACCCTATAGAATGTAACCCACCAAGCTCCTCTGTCCATGGGATTCTCCAGGCAAGAATACCGGAGTGGGTTGCCATTTCCTTCTCCAGGGGATCTTCCTGACCCAGGGATCGAACCCATGTCTCTTGTGTCTCCTGCATTGGCGGGCAGGTTCTTTACCACTAGTGCCACCCGGGAAGCCCAATTTACAAGACTAAATCTCACTTAAAGCTCAAAAACATTCCTCATACTGGAAAGGAAAAATTTGGAGTAAGAGAAGCTAGAAGTTCATGGGGAAACAGAAGCCCACATTTGGAAGGATGTATCTGTAATAATGACTTTATTTGTAGGTTTGTGACCTCCTTACAAGGATGGCCTGAAGTAGAGACTTTTTCACTTACTATGAAAAGACTGTTCAATAAATTGAACCATTTAAATAGATTCAGCATTGTCCATATTGATGCTGTGTAATACATTTGGGCAACATCTTTATTCCTTCTCTTGAACTTTTAAAGTGTAATTTCTCTTAAAAAAAAATAAAATAGAATGTTATTATGTTCCTCCCATAATGAAAATCTCTTCCTTCTAGAGAGTAAGCATTTCAAAGCCTGATAACTCTTAATGGTTATTTCAAGACTGTTTGAACATGAATATGTATTCATATCAGGAATGTTATCAGCTGATAGTAATGTTTGGATTAATACCCACTGTCCTGGCTACGGAACTTTGGGAAGAAGTAAAAACTTAATCTTAGACATGCGCACAAGCCAGGTGAGTTTAGACAACTGAGCATTTAGCCTATGAAACTGAGGCCAAGAAGAATTTATGCCCAGAACATCAGTCACAAACAGCTCTGATTCCAAGTTCTGCACAGCCCCTGACCCTGTCCCAGTGTACTGTTATGAAACTACACACAGACATCTCTCAAAAACTTCCCAATCCAAGGAACCAAGAAAAACACCCCTGGCAGACTTCCCCTACTTTATAATGAAACTGTTCTTTTAGCTAAAATTCACAACCAAGCAAAATTCTGCTAAATAAGGTGGCTATTTATTTGGGAGACAGTCTTTGCTGATTCCAAGACCCTGGAACATAGCTTTTTCTGGTTACTGATCCTTTCTGCCCGTTTTACAATCTTCTACATAAATCTATAGTGTTTGGGTAAATCAACTTTAAGCTAGCAGAGGCTAAACCAACTTGATGTCCTTTCTGAGTATGCAGATTCAAATATTTGCTAATCCAGGAGAATTTTGTTGGGAGGCTTGGGGAATATGGATTATGGCATACTGAAGGCAGCTGCCAGAATCCACCAAAATGCGAGAGTCAACAGTTCAGATTGATGAAGTTGGTACCAGTCGCCGGATTTGGCCATTTGTAACAAAGATGGTACTGACTGTTTTGTATTTATGCTGGCTTTGTAGTGTCTTAAGAGTCAGAAAGGAATGAGTGACTGAACTGAACCGAAAGGTTAAAGAGGACATTTATTTCCAGAAAAAAAAAGGGAGGAAGAGGAGGTGGACACAGTGTCTAATGTCTAATTTTTAGATTTATTGAGGAAAGCTTCCATCGTCAGGATTGGGGACCTCTGCACTGTCAACCAGGCCAAAAGAAACTCAGAGAATTGTTTTAGTATTAGAGCCGGTCCAAGGTGCCAAAGTCAGACTAGGCCACTCTGGCCATAGGAAAGCCCTGAGTGGGAGTGTATGTAGGTCACTTACATGTTTTGAATTTAGACAGGCTGCATTTACACACTCATTCTACAATTAAGCTCTGAATATTCTGAATTTTTTGTAACGTGCTTGTTTCCCAATATAAAGAATATTGCACCATCACCTTTGAATGACGGCCTTAGTGGTTCACCTTGGGCCCTGCGTGTTTGGTGGGGAGCAGGTGGGGAAGTAGTGGGTGCCTCTTCCCGCTCCAGTGCATTACACTCTGTTGGGAATTGTTTGAAGCTAAGAGTGAGTGAGGCTCAGGACTAAACAGAATCATTTTCTTAGGACTTCCCTGATGGTCCAGTGGTTAAGAATCCACTTGCCAGTGCAGCAGACTGGGGTTCGATCCCTGGTCCAGGAAGATTCCACATGCTGTGGGGCAACTAAACCCTGTGCATCACAGCTGCTTAAGCCTGCGAGCCTAGCGCCCATGTTCCACAACCAGAGAAAGCCTGTGTGCAGCCAGCAATACATAAATAAGATAAATTTTTAAAAGGAATAATTTTCTAGTCATGCTCAATAAACATCATTTTGATGCAATGAAAAGTAATTAACAAAAGTAGAATGTATATAAGGCATCAAGTTTAATCCAGCATGCATTTATTGAACATCTGCTGGAGTGGGGAGCAGGAAAAGTAAATAGAGAGGAAGGCAAGAGAACATGGAGCTTCCCAGGTGGCTCAGTGGTAAAGAATCCACCCGCCAATGCAGGAGACGCAAATTCAATCCCTGGGTCGGGAAGATCCCCTGGATATGGAATTGGCAACCCACTCCAGTATTCTTGCCTAAAAAATCCTATAGACAGAGGAGCCTGGCAGGCTACAGTCCATGGGGTTGCAGAGAGTCAGACACGACTTGGTGACTAAACAACGAAGGGAACACACATTCCCGTGTTTGCCTAATGCTGTCCTGGTTCCCTTTCCTTCCCTGGAGCACATGGACACTGTTTTCCCCTCAGTCTAGGTTACCTCTGCTAAAAGGCTCCCCTCTGTCTTATTCTCTGAAGACATACCCCCTACCTTCCCCGTGCAAATAGACATAGTGTCCATGGTATTCTCCAGGCAAGAATACTGGAGTGGGTTGCCATTTCCTTCTTCAGGGGATCTTCCTTCCCCACCCCAGGGATCAAACCCTGGTCTCCTGCATGGCAGGCAGATTCTTTACCATCTGAGCCACCAGGGAAGCACATAACAGGAGGACCAGTTGTTTCCTGGAGAAACTTGTGCCCATCAGGAGCTCAGATCTAGGGTGGAGCCAAGTTAGCCACATCGAGTTCTGTGTTGGTTTTACCAGCTGCCGCTTCCAAGTTCTTATTTAATGAGAGTATTTGCTTTTCCATAAACCCATGTAAATTTCCTACCTCTTACTTGTCACAGCCAAAGAAAGCTCGGTAAGCAGTAATCAAGGAAGAAAGCATATTTCAAAAGAATCACCACAACTGACAATATCTGTAAACAGCCGTCTTCACAGTTGACGAATTTGCCGATTGCTCTGCCCTCTTGCAAGTTTGCATTTATTTTCACTTAAATTTCATTTCATTAAGCATTCTTAGGAAAATCATATGCTTATGGTAAAAATCGTGTTCGTGTAGTTAATAAGATAATCGCAGCAACCTGAGAGATTCACTCCCTGTTTCAAACCCTCCAGTGTTGTCTCATGCCCCGTAGAGTGAAATGCAAGAGCCGGTCGGGGCTTGACAAGCCCTTCAGAATCCGGCCCCCTTTTCTTCTTCACCCCTCCCCCACCCCTCGTCCCCACGTTGTCCCTTATATTGCAGCCACATCAACCTCTGATAACCCACCTCTGCTCCCCCTCTGCCCCTTGGCCTGGTGCATCCTTTCTCCTGATCTGCACTTCTGCTTACTCTGGCCTTGGCACATGTGTCCCTCTGCAGAAGCGACTTCCCTGTCTGTCCAGGCCCATGCTGCCCCACCCCTGCTGCTTCCTTCACTTACATCACCATTCATACTGTTGTGACCCTGATCCCTCTTTGAAATAACTCTGTTGCCTCCTGGTTTTCAGTCTCCCCTCTGGAATATAAGCTCCAGGAGGGCAGGGCTCGTGGCCATTTTCTTTACAGTCTGTGCTTAGCACTTAGACAAGGGCCTGGCACACTGCGGGTGCCCAGTAAATATTGGTATGATGGGATAAAGGGTGGTTACGAAAAAGAAATAATGATTAGAGTCGTGTTTACCTCAGTCTTGGGACCAGCAAGTGGAAGTTTCCTTTCTCTAGCTCCCCATTCCCCTCACAAAATATAAAGGAAAACAGTTTCATCTGTGCTGTTCTGTATTAAAGATCTGCAGTTACACTGAATTTAGTAAATCATAGCCACCTGGGTACAGAGTTGTTTTGTTGTTGTTAAGTCGCTGAGTCGTGTCCGACTCTTTTCGTGACCCCTTGACTGTAGCCTGCCAGGCTCCTCTATTCATGGGGTTTCCCAGGCAAGAATATTGGAGAGGGTTGCCATTTCCTTCTCCAGGGGATCTTGCCCACCCAGGGATCGAACTTGTGTCTCCTGCATCGGCAGGAGGATTCTTTACCATTGAGCCACCAGGGAAGCCCGAGTACAAAGTAGTTCCTCCAAATATGTTTGTTCAGTGTAGAACATAATATTTTCTCCATCTCCTCTTTCAGGTTGTCCTTGCTGGAAGGAACCATGAATTGGCATTTCCCCTTCTTCCTGGTGGCCTCTGTGACGTTGCCCTCTGTGTGCTCCCAGTTCAACCCTCTGTCTCTGGAGGAACTCGGCTCCGACACGGGCATCCAGGTTTTCAATCAGATCGTCAAGTCCCAGCCTCATGACAATATCATCATTTCTCCGCATGGGATCGCATCTGTCCTGGGGATGCTACAGCTGGGAGCCGACGGCAGGACCAAGAAGCAGCTCACCACGGTGATGAGATACGGCGTGAATGGTGCGTGTGCCCGGGCCTGGCTATGCAGGCTTTCTGGGCAGGAGGGCCCCTTGTGCAGCCGGGAGGGGTCTTGCTAGTTCCCCCTGGGCCTGAGGGCCAGCCTCCTCTAAGGGCCAGTGGCAGCGCTGGGGCTCGAGAGAGCTGGGCTCTGGGCTTTGCTCTGCAGCTGTGGGGCTACAAACAGGTACTTGATCTCTGGATGCTCCTGTTTTCTCATCTCAAACAAAACTTCCCTTCTGTCCACCCCCATGGTGTACAGGGCTCACAATGCATTATGGCTGTGAATATGCTTTTAAATCCATAAGCTTGGGGAGGTGGGTGGCTGTGACCCTGGAGGGCAGCAGGTGGGAGCCTTTTGCTGGGGAATCCATCTGCATCTTCACTGGTGGTGGACACGTGAGTCTCCGTGGGGAATGAAATTGCAAAGAGCTGCACACACACATGCATGCATGTAAAACAAGTGCATGGGAGACGGGGCCAGTGGCAGTTTTCTGGCTGTGGATCTGTATCCTGCCATCATGCAAGATACTATCTTTGGAAATTCGGGTGAAAGGTAGAAATATACAGGGGAAAATATATGGTTTTGCAACTTCCTGTGACTCTATCACTATTGCAAAATAAAAAGCTTAATTTCTTTTTCAAGTAAGGCCCAATAGGAATGGTTTTGTTTTCTTGAAAGAAAACCCGGTTTGAATTACCTGCCTAAACTTAGGAGCTTACATCTCCAAGCATTGTCACTCAGCCTTAGCTCAGGTTTTCTCACCCGAGTCCCCATCCACCACCTCCTCCAGGGCGTGGGGTATGGGGGGCAGTGCTGGTCTTTGGCACCAGTGGGCACCGTGACCTTGAACAAGTCCTTTCTCACGTCTGGTTCTTGGTTGCTTGATTGGGAAGTAAGGGTGCTTTCCCACCCACATTCTTCCACTCGCACTGGCCATCAGGTTCTAGGAATCTTGACCCTGTTGACACTCGGAGCAGAGGAGAGAGATGGGGGTTCGGGAGCTTGAGCATCTCCGTCTGCACCCCAGCTTGGTTCTTCTCCAAGCAGCCTCCTCTGGGGCCACCAGCCTCAGAGGCCTACCCGCCCCTGCCCTCCCACGCTGTCTTGTTTACACAGCGTGAAACCTCCTCTCGAGTTTGCAGTTCATTCACCTGTTGGAAGTGCAGGAGGACTAAATGCTTGGAACACACCGTGGCCCGTGTTGGACGCCCACAGAACTCGTGGTGATTTATAACTTCAGAGCAAACCACCCATAGGGCTCCTGGCCTCTCCCAGGGCCGACCAGGCCCTGCCGGCCAACACCATTTCAAAAGAGCAACTAGATTCTTGTTTGTTTTCCTGCCGAGCCACATCCCTGTCAGGTAGTATTTCTAAAATGTTGACAATATTGGTCGGTGGGTAACCTCCCCCGACCCAAAGTCACTCACCGTCAGTTCACACGACAGACTCATCCGGAGGAGCCCGGGTGGGCTGTCAGGCTGTGGTTGGGCTCAGCCTCTGGGAACTCAGGATGGCAGTGCGTGGGTTGTGGAGGGAGGTGAGGCAATCCAGGGCAGGGGAGGAGGACCTGCCTGCCCTGGCCTTTTCTGAGGAGGGGCCCGGGGCCCGTGGAGGAGGCGGTACAGCTGAAAGGAACGAGTGCCGGGATTGGGATTCGGCTGGGCCCTTCATCATACAGGGGGCCTGCCCGCTCCTGCTGAGCCCGCCTCTCAGAACCCATGAGGGGTGGGGTCCCCAGAGGCCTCACAAAGGGCCAGACCATGGGGCTCTCACCTGCCCTCTTCCAGAGTGACCGTCAAGGTAACTCTGCTGGTTGTTTTAGGACAGTGTCATTTTGAAAGGACCCCAAGTGAGTTAGACGGATCTGTAAGTCAAGCTCTCTGTAGGCATGCATTTCATCCCCTGTGACTTCTTTCCCTCTTTTCCATGCCCTGAAACCAAATGGAGTGCATACAAGTCGCTCGTGTAAAATAAAGCTTAGTGAAAAGTGAAGTCGCTCAGTTGTGTCCGACTCTTTGTGACCTACCAGGCTCCTCCGTCCATGGGATTTTCCAGGCAAGAATAATTGCCATTTCCTTCTCCAGGAGATCTTCCCATCCCATGGATTGAACCTGGGTCTCCCGCATTGTAGGCAGACGCTTTACCGTCTGAGCCACCAGGGAAGTCAAAAATAAAGCTTATGTCGCCGTAAAATGAATCCCCTTACTTTGTGAGCTTGGTATCAAGTAAAAATCACATTGTTCTTGGATGGTGGTGCATGGCAGTTTTTCGTAGTCTTTCTGTTTACTCGATACTTTTTTTTCAAAACAGAGAAGGAATTTGCACTGTTAGGTCTTTGTCAGGAAAGGATAGAGCTTCAGAAGAAAGAGAGACAGATTAGGGGGAGTCCTGGGGCTGATCCCCCCATGGGTACATAACTGACGAGGGTTCCAGTCTCCCTGTTGGCCTGGTGCCAGGAACATCTTCCAGGAGAGCAACGTCTGCACGGGGAAGGTGCAGAGAAGCCCAGGGAGATGCCTGTTTTCAGGCAAGACGTACAGTTGATCTCATATGTCTGTGTGCTCAGTCATGTCTGATGCTTTGCAATCCATGGACTGACTGTAGCCCGCCAGACTCCTCTGTCCATGGGATTTCCCCGGCAAGAATACTGGAGTTGCTTGCCATTTCCTTCTCCAGGAGATCTTCCCAACTCAGGGATCGAACTTGCATCTCCTACATTGGCAGGCGGATTCTTTACCACTGAGCCATCTGGGATGCCCGCAGTTGATCTTGAGGGGTTGTTAACAGTTACGTGTCATTTTCCACCCTCCCCTCTTTTCTTAACAGGAGGCCACTGAAAAATCAGGTGATTTGGTCTCTTGCTCCTCATACTCATCTTTTTTATTATAATGTTCTTATTTTCCAGACTATAGATGATACTAAAAAAAGGAAGCCTTGAATTCTTATGGAAATATCTCTGTACTTTCTCCTTTCTGCTTCAGGAGTCGGTAAGATGTTAAAGAAGATCAACAAGGCCATCGTCTCCAAGAAGAATAAAGACATTGTAACGGTGGCCAACGCCGTGTTTGTGAAGAATGACTCTAAGATGGAAGTGCCCTTTGTCACGAGGAACAAGGACGTGTTCCAGTGTGAAGTCCGGAATGCGGACTTCGAGGACCCGGCCTCCGCCTGTGCGTCCATCAACGCGTGGGTCAGGAACGAGACGCAGGGTGAGTGGCCACGGGTCCCGGGGCGAGTGGGGGTGATTTTCTGCTTTGTGGACAAAGGCATGAGTTAGGCTCTGAGACCCTACCTGGGGTCAGTGAGTCCTGCGGCCTGTTCATGGTGAAAGCCCTGGACCCCCTGCCTGTACCGTTCTCTCCCTCGTAGCAGCCCCACGACTCAGTCTTCTTCCTTCCCTTTTCCTGCTGTGGGCACAGCTTGTGCCACGCAAGCTTGTCCCACCCCCCATGCCCGGGGACTTGTCTCCCTGTGGCTCAGGGACCAGGGCAGAATACAGCTCCAAGGATTCTCTTTCTTCCCCGATGCATCTCATCTCCAGGTCCCTGCCCCCAGGCCCTTGTCTGTTCTGCAGATTTTTTCTTCATTTCTTCTTGCTTCTATATTTGCATCCCCCTTGCCCAGAATGTGCTTCTCAGCCTGTAAGGTTCAGGATTGAGCCCTCCCCACACCTCCCTGCCTCTCTTTATTGAAGTATAGTTGATGTACAGTATTAGATAAGGTACGGGTGTACAGTGTAGCGATTCACGGGTTTTAGAGGTTGCACTCCATGTACGGTTATTACAGAATATTAGCTATGTGCCCCGTGCTGTACAATACATGCTTGTAGCGTATTTTCTACATAATAGTTTGGACCTCTCGGCCCCCTGCCCCTGTGTTGCCTCTCTCCTCCCCTTCCTCACCTCTCGCCTCTGTCATCGCAGGAAGTAGGTGTGTTGGTGGGCTGTGGTTGGCATGTGCTTATCCACGACTGTGCCCTTCATCAGATAGAGCATGGCCACCGTGCTGGTCATTTGTGTTTGTGACCCTTCCCCCGTGAAACTGAAGAAATGTCTAACATCAGTGTTTTTAGCCTGTTCATTTGTGAAGTGCAGTTTCAGGTGGAAACATTTAGGAGATGGGACAGGTACAGAACAACAGAGAAAAGTTAAGGCTAGAAACAGACTTGGGAACCGTCTTTCACGAAGAGCGGGGGTTAAGGTCATGAGAGTGGAAGCAAGAGAGACTCAAGAAGGAGAATAAGCCCAAAGAGGAAACGAGGAGAAACTCTGTCTCTTCCGGTCACAACTCTCAAAGCACGGTTCTAGCCTCAGAACAGCCCGGGGCATGTGTTTAGAATTCTGGTCGCTGGACCCCAGTCTGCTAAGGCAGAAGCTCTGAGGCAGGGGCCTAGCCTTCTACACTAAAGCAAGTTCTGCCCCAGTCTCCCTCCAGACTTGTCAAGACAAATATTTACAGACCACACGAGGGGCTAGAAAAGATGCTCCAGAGGGTGGAGGAGAGCCAGGGTGGTGTTGGTAAACCTGTGCCATCCCTTTTCAACAGGACCCTGCACGGTGCAACCTAGACTCCCTTCCTGAAACCACTCAGGAGACCAGTGAGTGGGAGGGGATAAGTGTGATTTCTGAGCCTGTAGGACTTGAGAACAGAGGCAGGAAGCTGATGGCCCTCAGATGCGGAGTGGCTGTGTGATGTGACATGTCAGATCCCACCTAGTCTTCTCCTCTGCTGTGTCCTGGGAGCAGTAAGTCCCTCAGGATGCCACCCGACAGTTTCAGGCCACTTTGAACACACACTGACTCAATTGCTCACAGCATCTGGGGAAAGGAAAGTGGTAAGGTGAGAAAAGTACTCTTCTACCCTGCAGACCTCACTCCCACTGTCAAAAAAAGATTTTCATATTCTCTTGAAGTGAAATACATAGCTCCTGTAACCTATGCACACATTCATAAATTTTAAACAGTTAATATAATGCCAAGCTGTAATACTAGGAAAAACAAAAGTAGTTTATGGATGTAGTTCAATAGGTAAACCCTTGGGTACAGCCACCCCTGAATATGCAACAGAATCTTAGACTAAGAATTGATGTGGGAATTGACATTCACACTGACTGAATTGACGGCCAGAAAAGCAGACTGAGTCAGGCCCGCTCTACTGGTGACACAAAAACCACGGGCTGTGCTACCATCACTAATGCACTTTGTTTCTAAAACACTACAAAACTCTTCGTAAATTTCTGTCCAAAACAAGTACAGGCTCCTCTTGGTTTGCGTGGTCATCACTTTCCTGGCAAGTTCAGTGTCCATCAACAGTACCTAAAATATATGGCAGAAACCAGCACAATACTGTAAAGTGGTTATCCTCCAATTAAAAATAAATTATTAAAAAAAAATACTTTGTGTTTACAAGCAAGAAAAGTGAGGTTCTGGGCTCAGATGACCTTGAGCAGGTTTCTCAGGAACATGACTCTGCAGCGGAGTGTTGGAAAGTTATGCAGGAAGCAAGACCGTTCATTGTGTGGGGCTGTTTTGAACATTACAAGACAGGTAGCATCTCTGGTCACTGTCCACTCAGCGAGAAATACTCCTACAGATTTTCAGACGGCCCCACTCAGAGGCACTTGGCTATGTCTCAGAGAGACCCTGGAGATAAATCAGTCCACATGCGGAAGACCACCACGTGGAGACGACAGATCCTGCCTTGCAGAGGGTGGGGGAGACTTTCCAGTGTGCCAGGGACATGGTGATGGCTTGGCCTCGGACCCGACCATGTGGGCCGCCTCCCAGTCTCTCGGCCATCCTGTCTCCAATCACAGACACCCCTGTGCATCCTGCTTCCTCCTGGAATGCTTTCTCTCCCCAATAGCCCCTGGCCTGCTCATTTCACACTATCGCATGAATGGCATAGCCCTTACAAGCCTAAGTGCTTAGTTTGAATATCAGTTCTGCCACCTACTGGCTGTGTAACATCAGCCTGGTTACTTAAACTCCCTGTGCCTCAGCATCCGTTCAGTTCAGTTCAGTCACTCAGTCATGTCCGACTCTCCGCGACCCCATGAATCACAGCACTCCAGACCTCCCTGTCCATCACCAACTCCCGGAGTTCACTCAAACTCAAGTCCACAGAGTCGTTGATGCCATCCAGCCATCTCATTCTCGGTTGTCCCCTTCTCCTCCCACCCCCAACCTTTCCCAGCATCAGAGTCTTTTCCAGTGAGTCAACTCGTCGCATGAGGTGGCCAGAGTATTGGAGTTTCAGCTTTAGCATCAGTCCTTCCAATGAACACCCAGGGTTGATCTCCTTTAGAATGGACTGGTTAGATCTCCTTGCAGTCCAAGGGACTCTCAAGTCTTCTCCAGCACCACAGTTCAAAAGCATCAATTCTTCGGCGCTCAGCTTTCTTCACAGTCCAACTCTCACATCCATACATGACCACAGGAAAAACCATAGCCTTGACTAGGCGGACCTTTGTTGGCAAAGTAATGTCTCTGCTTTTCAATATACTATCAAGGTTGGTCATAACTTTCCTTCCAAGGAGTAAGCGTCTTTTAATTTCGTGGCTGCAATCAGCACCCTCCTCTGTAAAATGGGGAGATGATATAATAGCAGAACCGGGACTTTCCCGAAGTCCAGTGATTGGGACTCAGTGCTTTCTCTGCCGAAGGCAAGGGTTTGATTCCCGGTGGGGGAACTAAGATCCTGTGAGCCTCATGGTGCAGCCAAAAAAAAAGAAAATCCGAAGGGAGAAAAAGAGACAGTGGTACCTATTAGAATTCTTATAATAACATTAAGGCTGTTATGGGAATATGAATAATACTCATATTATTTAACATTTAACATAGTGGTTGACACTTTGGAAATAATGTTTGGTGAATGTGAGCCATTTTTACACTTGTGGGCTGAAGTGATACTTCCTCAAGGAGCCCACCCATCCCTGATCTCACTGACCAGATCAGATCCCCCTCTTACTTGCCTTCACATCCTTAAGTATCCATACTTTCACTGCAGGATATTTATTACAATTGTATTTCCAAGTCACTTTTGTCAGCCTCCACCTCCCTCTAAAATCTATAGCATTTTGAGGGACAGGGTTTATTTTTGTTTTGTTTTCTTACCTAAAAGAATTCCTGGCACATGGTAGCCAGGCATCAAAGAATGACTGCATGGGTAGATGGATGGGTGAATTGATGATGGATGCATGTTCATGACAGTTATTGATGGCAGGTCCCTCCTTGCCTCTAAACCATGCATTTTTTCCTTCTTATTTCTTTGTGCTCCCTTATTATATCTTAGTTCCACCAGTAGCAGTGTTCTTGTTTAGTTGCTAGGTTGTATCTGACCCTTTTGTGACCTCCATGGACTGTAGCCCACTAGGCTCCTCTGTCCCTGGGATTTGCTAGGCAAGAATACTGGAGTGGGTTGCCATTTCCTTCTCCAGGGGAACTTCCTGACCCAGGGATTGAACCTGTATCTCCTGAATTGGCAGGCGGATTCTTTACCGCTGAGCCAGCCTAAACCTAGTGGCAGTAAGAGGCTTTATCTGTCCCAGAAAAAAGGGCAGAAGAAATTGCTTCAGACTCTTGGTGTGCACCAACAGAAGAGTGAACGGAGAGTCTTAGGTGTGATTTTTCAATAATCAGTGACGGGGTTCTTGCTCTTGTGCAGCTCACAGTTTGGTTGAGGGAGACAGATGTTACATTTGGCTAGAATAAAATGCTGCAGTGTAACGATAGTGCTGAGCATTGGGTTTTATGGAAACTCCTGGGAGATGGGAGGAGGGTCAGAGAAGAGTTATAAGATTATGAGGGGACCATTGAGCTGTATCTCAAAGGTACGTAGGAGTTGGACTGGATGGATAATGGTCCCAGCGAAGGCAAGACACAGCTATTGGGAAACCGACTCGCTGGAGCACAGAATTCTCACTTCCTTCCCACAGGATCCAGTGTTCACAGAGGCCCCTTGCACTGAAAGATGGCTATTCATAGCGCTCGTGTTCCCCTTGCAGATCCTGCTATAAGGGGGCGTTGGCGCCCCCTGGTGTCAGTAAAGATCAGTGATGACACTGACTGAGAACCCTGCGGGTCAGGGTATCCATCCTGGTGTGCTTCTTTACCATGACTCATATCAACATCTGTTTATTGTCCATCTGAGTCTTCCGGAGCTTTATTTAAGAGGACTTAAAGCTCTCTCTGCTGAATTAGACAGTCTTGCTTCTTCAGACGCTGTTGGTTTTATTCCCACCGTTTAATGTATTGTAACAGGCGTTTATATTAGGTACTTTTTGTATTAAAAGCTACAGTGAACTCATTTTTAATAGTTTTGGTATTAGTGATCTCCCTTAAACCTGTACACATTCACAGAGACAGATACACACACATACACAGGTGCACACACACACACCAACACACAGTTGAATCTTTAAAAGCCAAGCAAGAGGAACCTAAATGAAAAGCCAAAGCTTCAGGCAGAGATAGCACTTGAGGGGGATCTTCATGCATTCAGAAGAGCATCCTGAATCCACAACAGCTATGTTTTCTCCTTCACTCCTGCACAAACAAGCTGGACCATCCCAATGTCTTGTGAAGAGCTCTTCCTTAACAAATAGTTCTTCTGTACAGACAGACCCTGGTTCTTTTAATCTCTGTAATATGAGCCTAGATGGATCCCTGACCCATCAATATAGATACCGATTTTAGTCCTACCTCTTCTTTAAGTAGCTTTGTAATAACCAGGGATTTCAAACTAATGCTCCAACTTCCTAAAATCTTAAGAGAAATTAAGCATTTAGCTTTGATAACATTGCACAGGCTGAAATGTTCCTTTATTTTTAACTAGGATTATATCAACCCAGGAGTTAAAACAAATCAACATGATACCGGTTTATCTTGTACCGACCAAAAGCCCTCAATGGCAGCCATACGTGTCAGTTATTATCAAACACAGAAATGAATTAATGAGTATAGCTTATGAGGATAAGTAAAATGTTCTTAAAACAGGGAGCTTATAGGGAATTAGTTATAAAATAATTTTTTCAGTGTTCTTGTCTTGTGCTTTTATCAGATATATTCCTTTGATTATTTTTGATGCTATTATAAGTGTATTTGTTCTCATTTTATTTTAATTGGTCATTGTGAGTGTACAGAGACAAATATAGATTTTTAATATGTTGTTCTTATATCCTACAACTTTAAAAGAATTTCTTGATGAAAAGTTTGGTGACTCTAAATAGAGGGTCTCTGAAGTCTTTTCTGGTTCACTGATTTTTAATTTGTTTTCAGCTTTTAATTTTTAGTGAGGAAAACAATTAGAAGACAAGAGGATATTGTGAAAGGTCTTTTAAAAATCTTTGAATTTTTAAGCTTTAAACATCTTTGAATCTTAAAACTTGTTATATTTTTTCCATTCCCTTTGATCCTTCAGCTGCCTTTTGTCCGCTAATGGATGGCTGGTCCCAAGTGTCCTCCATGTATGTTCTCTGCCTCCACAGGTATGATCGACAATCTGCTGTCCCCAGATCTTCTCAACAGCGCCCTCACCAGACTGGTCCTGGTCAACGCAGTGTATTTTAAGGGTTTGTGGAGATCACGGTTTCTCCCTGAGAACACCAAGAAGCGCACGTTTGTGGCAGCTGACGGGAAATCCTACCAAGTGCCCATGCTGGCCCAGCTCTCTGTGTTCCGCTGCGGTGAGTTCATGCTGGGTGAGACTGTGTTCTAGAATGTGCCAGCCATGGAAAGGCCCTCAAGTGCTGTCACTAAGTTCAGGAGCAGTCTGCCTTTTCAGTTTTTAAAAAGGACCGGGGAGGGGAGAACAGGAATTTTTAAAAGCTCATGGCATTATTTACAAAGGTTATGTATTGCTATGGGATTTCCTGATGACTCAGTGGTAAAGAATCCACCTGCTAGTGCAGGAGACATGGGTTCGATCTCTGGGTCAGGAAGATCCCCTGCAGAAGGAAATGGCAACCCCCTCCAGTATTCTTGCTTGGAAATCCCATGGATGGAGGAGCTTGGTGGGCTGTAGTGAAAGTGTGGGACACCACTTAGCGACTAAACAGCAACATGTATTAGTATGTAACACATGCATCACTTTTAGATTGAAATTTAAAGATAAAAGGGCAATTTAGAGCTTAAGAAGTATGAATGGACAGTAAACATACAAATGCATTGTCAACTCATCATTAGCAATCTTACATTTCCAAATTAAAAATAAAAGTAAAAATTAGATTTCTTTCCCACTGATCAGATTAGCAAAAATTTCTTAGATTGACAAGGCCAGCCCAGTCATGACTCTGGTGTGGGGGCACATGGGCACCCTTGGGTGCTGTGGGGGATGGGGAGGCTGTGGTCTGACTGAGTTTCTAGAAGCTGTGCCCCAACAGTTTCACACCAAGGAATTTATAATCTGAAGATAATCACATACTGGCAAACAAATAGAAGCTATATACGTACATGTAGTGGAATGCACATGACAATTAGATTTATATAAGTAGAAAGTTATATAATATGTGGTTGATTTCAGAAAACAAGTTACAGAACAGCAGATGCTGTTTCATCTCATTTATGTAAAATACTTTCTATATATTCATACAGTCATGTCTTGGAAGATGTTCAATAAAATGTTAAGTGGTAGTATTTCAAATGATTATTTTTTCTTTGAGTTTGAAAATTTTTTAAATGAGCATATGTCAGTTTTGTAGTCAGGGGGAATAAATGACCCATTTCTGCCTCATTACCACAGAGAACTAAGGCTGGTGATTATTTTATAAACCTGCTTTCGTTGAAATACTCATGGTCCAGTTAAACTCCCTTTTCATTTATAAGTTAACCTTCACGTCTCCAATTTATTTGTGGACATATGGGTCCCAAGCACTCTGTTTGCATATACAGTATGCATTAGATCAAGCACTAATCTTCATATCTCTGAATAATTCTTTAAATTAAGGAGTGACTCATGGGAGGGACGCAATAGACAAAGTCACTTTTCTTCCCCCTTGTCATTTATTAAGCTTCCAGGTGGTATTTTGTCGCTCACTCAATACATTTTTTTAAAGATAATATGTATTTAAAAGTCATACAGAAAGGTGTCATGCAAAGAAACTGAGGAGAATAAAAGTCTCTTGGGAATTCCCTGGAAGTCCAGTGGTTAGGTCTCCATACTCTCATGGGTTCAATCCCTGGTCAGAGAACTAAGATCCCATAAGCCACACAGCATGGCCAAAAAAAAAGCAAATAAAATTTTAAAAATAGGAGGCTCATTTTGTCTGTAAATCACTTGAAGGTTACGTTTCCTAGGAAGACATCTTTGGAACACTAGCATTGCCTCTAGCTCCTTTCTGAAGAAAAGCTATTTTGTTTTAGATCAGTCTTTGTACATTCTAATAAACCAAATTGGAAAGGGCCTCACTGTATATTTCTATTCCTGAAAAATAACGAATAAGTTAGGAAAGATTCAAATGCAAGGCTTCTGTAGACATTCCCATGAAGATGAAAATGTCTGTAGGAATTTTTTGAACATATAGGATGTTTCCTGGGAGGGAGTTGTATCTCCAGGTGGCTTCTCAATTAGGAACTAATTTATCTCAGAATATATGTGCGCTTTACAGAAAGTGAGACAAATGCATTCTTGTGGTCCACGGTGTGGGGATCCCTTCCCCGCCTTCTGATTGGTGTTCTTGGTCCTCCCCTCCCTGCTGAGCCCCTGGGAGGCCGCGACAGTGGCTTTCCTTGTGCCGGACTTCCTGCAGGCTGGCTGCTGGGGTGAACCCCCAGGTGGCGGAGTGAAGGGGACGAGCGGGGTCAGGCTTTGGTGCCCCAGCGCTCTCCTCGAGTCACCGGGGCCTCTCATCCCTCCATGCACGGTCTCCTGCTGCCCGGACCTGCCCAGGGGCCCTTCATCTCTGGGCTTCCACCCCCTCCCCTCGGCTCTCCTCGCCTAAGGCTGGTAACGGCGCTCAGGTTTGTGGCCCAGGGTACCAGCCTATGACTCCTCTGTATTCTCCCCTTGCTTTATAAATGGTCCTGCCATGATACTTAATTGCCCCTGATTGGTGTCCTGCCTGTTAGCTGTTGGACCCTGACTCACCTGTACTGAATTCAGAGCAGACCATGAAGGTCCCGTTGGTCCCGTTCCCTCCCAAGTCAACACTGCAAGTTTCCCGGGGCCGTCCTTCCTGTCCCACTTTCTGCACCTGGGATTGGAACCCAGGGCCTCCCATGGACCATGCAGCAGAGTCCAGTGGCGTTGTCTGTTCCCAGGTTTCCCCCTTTGGCCAGCAAGGCAGCTTTTCATGGAAAATGGGGGCCAGTTTGTCTTGTGAAGAAAGCCCAGTATCCATGGTGGCTGCAAGCAGGCATTTGTTTTCATGATAGTAGACTGCCCAGCGGGTCACCCATTTTCTGCCTGTCTCATCACTGTCTGACCCACGTGACTACCCAGGGCTGGGAGGCAGGTGGTCCTGGCAGCTGGTCACTCACACGGCCTCTGGCACCTGCTGCCCAGCCTCTCGTGGGCCTCAGCCAAGCTGAGCCATCCTTGGTCACTTTGCTGGAACATTGCTGTTCCATTTACCCATTTATCAGCCTTCCTGACTTTTCACCCGAGATGTCAAGGTCTCTGAGAGGATTCACTTAGTAAAACAGTTAAGAGAGAGGATGGATGGGAGGGGAAAACCCTTCTGACTTAAGTTCCATAAACTGTAAGCACTTTGAGGGCAGAAACTTTTCCATTAAAAAAAAAAAGCCTTAAAATTAGTGGAAGTGTATTTCACACTCATTGCAAAATCTTCAAACATAACAGTATATAAGGCAGAAAGAACATATTCCCCTATAATCCCCTTTCCAGTATAAAAACTCCTGTTAAGTGCTTGGTGTATCATTTGAGACCTTTTCTGTGGGTATACAAAATGTCTGTGCAACTTTTTGCATATATGGGATTACACTATAATTTCTATTCCATAATCTGTTTTATTAGACAATCTCTCTTGGAAAACTTTATGTCACTTCTTTGGATCTACTTGATCCTTTTGTCAGCTCCATAGCATTCTGCATATCATAGTATCCTCTGGATGGCCATTTACTTTTTTCCTGTAACAACACTAGAATGAGCATTCTTATACATGAATCTTTAGATGTTTGTGTTGTAACTGCTAGAGATAATTTCCTTGGGAATTCTCTGGTGGTTCAGTGGTTAGGATGCTGCGCTTCCACTGCCAGGGCCCTGGGTTTGATTCCTGGTCAGGGAACTAAGATCCCACAAACCATGCAGCATGGCCAAATGAATAAGTCAATAAAGGTAATTTCCTTGGATAAGAATTACTGAGTCAAAAGTTGTTAACAAGTTTTTTATTTTTATTGCTATGAATTTAAACTTAAGAGACTCACCTGTTTTGAAAAAGACCACAGAAGAATCCAGACATACGTGTATATACATATGTGCACTTGTGTTCTGTGAATATACAGTATGTTTCCAGTTTCCACTCGCCTCTGAGCTTACAGCTCATACCTGTGTGTCCATATTACAGCTCCGCTTAGTTGTCTACCAAGCTCCAGTCCCGCAGGTAGACACACTACTGCCCTCACCATCTGGTTCTCCCCGCAGTGTTCCTTCGCCCAACACATGGCACCAATACTCAACCAGTTGCTCAAACCACATCTCCTTTTCCATCAGCTCTCCCCATACTCCCTTTTCATTGCAGCCTGAGTGTAGACTACTATGTACAGTGGATCAACGTCTGCTGCTTTTTCTCAAATATGTATTTCGATTTCTACTTAAGAATAGCCTGAACAGTTCCTTAAGAACTCTGAAATCCACAAAGCTGCTTGTAGTAGAAGTAATTAGAGGGACTTTCGTCTACAAGGCTTTCCTGATACTGAATATTTAGAATATCCTCTCTCCTTTTTTACAGGCTGAGAAGGGTTCTTAACACTTAAGAACCCTGGTTATCTCCTCCATTATAGGATGTAAAGTAGGAATCAGAGTACTTTACAGGGCTTTCCAGAAAAACCAGACCATCCCCAAAGCACCACCTACAGAAAGTTCTAAATCTTCTCCGTATTTTCAATGTTTGATTCTTTGCCTGTTCATTAAAAGATTTTGTGGATCTCCATTCATCTAGAAGGCTTCTCTAGTGGCTCAGTGGTAAAGAATCTGCCTCCAAAGTAGGGAATACAGAATATGTGGGTTTGATCCCTGGGTTGGAAAGATGCCCTAGAGAAGGAATTGGCAACCCGCTCCAGCAGTCTTGCTTGGAGAATCCCATGGACTGAGGAGGCTGGCGGGCTACCGTCCATGGGGTCACAAAGAGTCAGACACGACCAGGCAACTAACATTTTCACTTTCATTCATCTAAGAAAAAAACTGATTTTCCCTCTTTCACCCTTTCCCTTCTCTTTAGAATGAGTGGGGCTGCTCCATTCACATCTCTATATACTCCAGGAATTCTTCTCACTGGAGAACACTCAGTCTGCTTCCCAGATGTTAAAGGATGGAGGGCCTGGGGCAGAAAGAGGTCTGGGATGGCAACAGGCTCTCTGCTTTGACACAAAATCCCTAGATGCCCTTCCTCGCCTGATTCACTCCACCCAGGAGCTGTGTCCCACTGAAGCAGGTGTGGTTTCTCCTGATGGATCGACTCTGACACTCAGGAAGTAAAGTATCTTACCAAACTGCTCACACCCATAGATGAAGGCTTTTTGCTGTGTGCAGCCACTGGGCTGAGCTCCAGGCATGAGTTATCTCATTTAATTTTCACAACAGCTCTGTAAGGTAGGTACTATAATCCCATTTTACAGATAGAGAAACTAAGACTTGGAGTTCAGGAACTTGCCCAAGTCCCAGAGCTAATGTATTGGAACCAGGGTTTGAATCCAGGTTCTCTGACTCCAGATAATTGTGTCTTTAACGTTTGCCCTCTGTAAAACCATGCTATGAAGCAGTACTTCCATGATTGGGTGGATGGAGAGGAAATGTGCTTTTTTACCCTGGTGGCTCAGACGATAAAGAATCTGCCTGCAGTGCAGGAGACCTGGGTTTGATACCTGGGTCAGGAAGATCCAAGAAGGGAATGGCTACCCACTCCAGGATTATTTCCTGGAGAATTCTGTGGACAAAGGAGCCTGGCGGGCTACAGTCCCTGGGGTCGCAAGGAGTCAGACACGACTGAGCAACTAACACTTTCACTTTCACTTTCCACAAGCAAAGATAAGCGTGCAAGGGGGCTGTGTATGGAGTCATCCTAGCTGACATTTGTCATCTGCTCCTGTGATGAGAAGTGAGGCTGGGGAGAAATGGAACATCAGGCAGACTTGAGCGACTGGATGCAAATTGATTAGCTCTTATTCACCTTCCTGATCAGTTAATGGTGTGTCCCCTCGAGGCTGGGTTCCCTGGCAGAAGTAGCAGCTCTCGCCCCATGGAAACACACTCCAGCTCGTAACTTCATTTTTCATGACCCTGATTCTCACCAGAACAGAAAACACTTCTAGAAGTGGTTAATGAACACCTCCGGGTTCTTATTTCATGCCACGGAGCAGTCCTTTATTAGCAACTTCCCAGATTTCACACTTTCCAAAAATGAGCTCTACCAGCATAGGAACCTAATGTTTTCTTTGAGAATTAAAAGGTTTATTAGGAAGTGGGTTTTCTTTTTTTTTCTCTTTCCCATCATTTTCAGTTTCTTCTGAGACCATTTTATGATGCAGGGGAAAGACACAGGATCTCATCTTGGATTCTCAGGCAGCCCTGAGACAGGACCTGGGTGAGAGTGAAGTCCACGTGTGTCCTGACCTGAGACCAGAACCCCACGTGCCTGGGAAGTTCCACAGGCATAGGCATATGATGGCAACAGGAGACACCAAGTGACCCACGAATTGCTTGCATATTTCTTCCTCAGGGAGATGCTGTCTTGTCCTCCTGTAGTGTCATGTATTCTAAGAGCTTCACCATTTTGTCATATTATTGGTGGCTCATACGATAAGGAGTCTGCCTGCAATGCGGGAGACCCAGGTTCAGTCCCTGGGTTGGGAAGATCTCCTGGAGAAGGGAATGACTACCCACTCCAGTATTCTTTGCTGGAGAATTCCATGGACAGAGGATCCTGGCAAACTACAGTCTATAGAGTCACAAAGAGTCAGATACGACCGAGTTACACACACACACACACACATCTAAAAGTGTTTCTTACATCCCCTGATAACTCAGTTGGTAAAGAATCTGCCTGCAATGCAGGAGACCCTGGTTTGATTCCTGGGTCAGGAAGATCCTCTGGAAAAGGGATAGGCTACCCACTCCAGTATTCTTGGGCTTCCCTTGCGGCTCAGCTGGTAAAGCATCTATCTGCAATGCGGGAGACTTGGGTTTGACCCCCTGGGTTGGGAAGATTGCCTGGAGAAGGGAAAAGCTACCCACTCCAGTATTCTGGCCTGGAGAATTCCATGGACTGTATAGTCCATGGGGTCGCAAAGATTCGGACACAACTGAGCAACTTTCACTTCACTTCACTGCGCATCAAAGTTCGCAGTCTCTCCCTTCATCGGGACCTCCCTCCCAATCCCTATCTTAACGGGCTTATTGAAGGTCCTTGTCTCAGATGCAGTGATTAGCAAAGGTCATCCCCAAAGAGCAGTTAAGTGAAGATGATGAGAGAAACTCGCTTTCTCTTTTCTCTCATTCTTAAATGTTTTGTCCTCCTTTGAATGATGAAAGAAGGGGCCAGCATTCACTGGGCACCCACCGTGGCTGGGCCCTGCTGGGAATCTTGTTGTTTAGTTGCCAAGCTGTGTCCAACTCTGCGACCCCATGGACTGTAGCCTTCCAGGCTCCTCTGTCCATGGGATTTTTCCCAGGCAAGAATACTGGAGTGAGTTGCCATTTCCTTCTCCAGGGGTTCTTCCCGAGCCAGAGATCAGACCCACGTCTCCTGTGTTGGCAGGTGGGTTCTTTACCACTAAGCCACCAGGGAAACCCTTCTGAGTACCTTGCATATGGCTTCTAACTTCATCCTCACAATAATCTTGTGAGCTACACACTTTTTAACTTTTTATTTTATATTAGAGTATAGCTGATTAACAATGTTGTGGTAGTTTCAGGTGGATAGCAAAGGGACTCAACCATACATGTACATGTATCCGCTCTCCCCCAAGTCCCCCCTCCCGGCTGCCACTTAACATTGAGCAGAGTTCCCTGTGCTATATTACAGTAGGACCTTGTTGACTATACTTTTTTTCACACTTTTTATATTCCTGATCTCTCTGTTCTCCAAACCAGGAGGCACACAGAGGTTAAGGAACCTCACCAGGATCACCGAGGTCTTCTTCTAGAGTTGGAAGTGTTCAACAAAACATTTCAGAATTCCACATAATCTAGAAATGCTGGTTTTCCATTCACATAGTTAATTCTTAAGCTCTCCCATTGCATGGCTGATGTTTCTTGGGATGCTCAGGCATGCCCTGTGGAAGGCTCTGTTTCTGGGGTGCTCATGGCCCCTCTGAGCCCCACACCTGAGCCCTGGGCTTCTCCCCAACACCCGCCATGACTGTACTTGCACTCACTCTGATGGGCGATCCTCAGTTGTACTGCTTAGTCGCTAAATGTTTTGAATGTTTCACATGGGATTGTTGTTGTTATGTAGTCACTAAGTCATGTCCAGCTCTTTGTGACCCCATGGACTAGAGCCCACCAGGCTTCTCTGTCCATGGGATTCTCCAGGCAAGGATATTGGAGTGGACAGCTGATTAATTCTCCAGAGTCTTCCAGACCCAGGAATTGAACCCAGGAATTGTCTCCTGCATTGGCGGGTCGAGTCTTTACCACCGAGCCACTAGGGAAGCCCCTCACATGGAGTAACAGGATTCTAAGATAAAATTGGGCTTCCCTGGTGGCTCAGAGGTTAAGGCGTCTGCCTCCAATGCAGGAGACCCGGGTTCGATCCCTGGGTCGGGAGGATCCCCTGGAGAAGGAAACGGTAACCCACTCCAATATTCTTGCCTGGAGAATCCCATGGATGGAGAAGCCTGGTAGGCTACAGTCCACGGGGTCGCAAAGAGTTGGACACGACTGAGCGAGGGAACGGAACGGAAGATGAAATTAATTTAGGAAACCTGGGAATAACTAGAGTTAAACAGTTTACTTTGGGACCTCTCAGAGCCTTTCTCTTACTGTCGTGTATTAGGAATGTGCAAGAAGAATCAGGTGTCCGGTGCTTCCTGGGATGTGGAATTCGTTTTATCTACCAGCTGGCTTGCAGGCTGTGTGTTCTCTAGACGACTTTGTGAGAAGTACTGGTTTAAATCATTCTTGGGTCTTTATTAGTACGTGTGGGTACTGTAAACTATCAGAAAGCCCTCGTGGCAGTTACCGGAATGGATGAGGAGTGAGTAAGGAGTCTGGGAGCGAAGGAGGCGCACCTTTGGGCTTAGACGTACTGTGCTCCACGTCTCAGCCACGTGTCCCCCCTTGACAAGTTAGTTAGTGTCTCTAATTGTAGCCCCACCAGCTGTAAAATTCTTCCCTGATGGCTCAGACAGTAAAGAATCCGCCTGCAGTGCAGGAGACCCAGGTTCGATCCCTTAGTCGGGAAGATCCCCTGGAGAAGGGAATAGCAGCCCACTCCAGTATTCTTACCTGGAGAATCCCATGGGCAGAGGAACCTGGCTGGCTATAGTCCGTGGGGTTACAAAGTCGGACATGACTGGGTGACTAACACTTGCATTTTCACAGCTGTAAAATAAGACTGCTTAAATCTACTTTGTAGGGTGCTGTAGATCCTAAATGTGTTGCCATGGTTGGTGTGGGCCTGGCACAGAGTGGACCCTAAGCAGGGAAAGCTGTTTACTACCCACCCCCAACTTTTCTTCACATGCACGGAGGCTCCACCAAAATAGTCATGCTTAGGCAGCTCACATTCGGCCCTTCATCCATCTCACAAAGGTCAACTTCTTAAAAGCCCTGTATTCTACATGCTTTGTGATCTGGTTTAATCCTACTTAGATTTAGTGTGGCCAAAGGCCTTACAGACATGTCTAGGCTAAAGTATTCTTTACCAGGGAAGGAAGAAATAATTGCCCTTATCTTTGACTTTCTAAGAAAGCTGTTTTTGGAAGCTTTCATAAAAACAGAAAATGAAAGGGGGAAATGAAGGCAGTGAATGCTGTGTGGACGAACGTGGCTGGGCATTTATTTGTCTTCTAGAGATCTTGTAATACAAAAAATGAAATCAAAGGCGAAGCAGTTAGGACCAAACCATCTGACACACTCACCTGAATGTTATCTTGATTTTGAAAATGAGCTGTTTCTCATCTTTTAAAAATATACATATGGGGCCTGAGTATCTGTCATCTTCCTACTATTAAAAGGAGAATGGATGCGTGAATGGCCATCCTTTGAAAATGAAGTGTTTGTTGATGCCTACTATGTGGTATGTGGTGGGGGCTTCCCTGGTGGCTCAGACAATAAAGAACCCTCCTGCCAATACAGGAGACATAAGAGAACCCAGATTTGATCCCTGGGTAGGTGCGGAAGATCCCCTGGAGATGGAAATGGCAATCCACTCCAGTATTCTTGCCAAGGATAATCCCATGGACAGAGGAGCCTGGTGGGCTACAGTCCATGGCATCACAAAGAGTTGGATGCGACTGGGCAACTAACACACACACTATGTCATAGGCCCCGAAGATTCAAAAGGTGAATAAACATGTTTGGGAAATGGGCATATAAAAAATGGAGAACAATAAAAAGTATGTGCCCCAAAGTCAACACAATGAAATAAATAAAAAACTGCCCTGGCCATCAGCAACCACTCATGCCCCTTCTGGAAGTCACCTAGGGTGCCCTGAACCTGCCTCTGATTTCTTTAGGGTCTACAAGCACCCCCAATGGCTTATGGTACAACTTCATCGAGCTACCCTACCATGGCGAAAGCATCAGCATGCTGATCGCGCTGCCGACAGAGAGCTCCGTCCCACTCTCGGCCATCGTCCCTCACATCAGCACCAAGACCATCGACAGCTGGGTGAGCACCATGGTGCCCAAGCGGGTGCAGGTCATCCTGCCCAAGTAAGTAGCCCCTGTCCCTAAAAGAGAAAACAGCGGGAGCCCTCGAGCCCTGGGAATGACTGTGTCACATACCGGACGACCGAAGGTTGACGCATCATGAAACCCCCATTTATTTTGCAGCAATTGCATGATGGGAATACAAAGCTAGGCTTTTGTAGAAGTTGGTTTTCAATCCCTGTGCCTCTTCTGTGCCAGGATAATGACAATGGGAAAGGACAGAAAACAGCCTGGTCACTAAGCCCGCTACCAGACCACAAGCTGCTGTGCCACTACAAGGGTTTTTAGTATGTCTCACTGTTCAAAGGGGGCTTCTCTGGTGGCTCAGTGGTCAAGAATTCGCCTGTCAATGGAGGAGATGCGGGTTTGATCTCTGGGTCGGGAAAATTCCCTGGCATAGGAAATGGCAACCCACTCCAGTATTCTTGCCTGAGAAATCCTATGGACAGAGGAACCTGGCGGGCTACATCCATGGGGTCACAAAGAGTCAGATACGATCACACACACACACACACATACACACACCTTCCAGTGCTTTTAATTCTCTAGTCACTGAGTTAAGCAGTCAGAGGCATATATTCATAATAAGTATTATAATAATCCTCCCAAGAGTTTTTGTTGTAAAAGAAAGCTTCACATAATGCAATGCTTGCCATAAATGAATAGGCTGGTGGTGTACATAAATTATAACTGTAAGTAAATTACCATTACAGCCCATCTGTGATGGGTCTGCTCACTTACCCTTGCTGCTCTCCCACAGGATGTGATAAAATCTGGTAAACACATCTTCTGATGACAGATTTAATAACTGACATTTACATATGTATAGCTATAATGCCAGATAGTCCAAGTATCCCACAAATCCATATCATATGCAAAGGAATATCATTCCTAATGTTTGCCCCTGTTTTAATGGTAAAAATGCTTCCAGAATACAAACACTTAACTAGCAGGAATGTACCTCCTCCCTTTGACCATCCACAATCCCAATAACCATGGTGGTTCTGTGGTTGGATACAGGGGAAGACTGTAGAATACTGAACACTTGTCAATATCCTGTCACTGAGTCTACTGCTCATCGAACAACAGACCAATAAAGAAATGAGTTGCTGGGACTATCCTGGTGGTCCAGTAGCTAAGACTTCCTGCTCCCAATGCAGGGGGCCTGGGTTCAATCCCTGGTCAGGGAACTAGGTCCCAAATTCCACAACTAAAGATCCCACATGCTGCAATGAAGCTCAAAGATCCTAAGTGCCACAGCTAAGACCTGGAGCAGCCAAATAAATAAATATTCTAAAAGAAAGGGAAGAGAGAGAGAGAGAGATGAGTTGCTGGGACAAGGAATAGCAACTTTATTCAGAGAGCCAGCAGACAGTGAAGATGGTAGACCAGTGTCCCAAAGAACCATCTTGCCTGAATTAGAATTCAGGCTTCTTTTATACTAAAAGGGGAGGGAGTAAAGTTGAACATTTCCTGGTTTCCATCAGACTCCAGAGGGGATGTGTCCATTTCTTCCTCCCTGCAATCATTCACAGGTGGGCCTGGCCTATTTCCTATGAGCTAAACAAAAGTGTGTTAGTTTAATGTTGATTACCTGGGAGGCAGGGTTCCCAGAGATGGGCCAGTAGGTATAATTTAAGCTTAAAGGCGACATCCCTTTAGCAATTAACCTGTAAGAGAATACAGAGATTCTTTCCTATTGCAACCTTGCATCTCCCCATTCAGCATAAGAGAAAGTACCTCCATAGCTCTTCCTCGGGCTAGAATGGGGAGCCTGTTGCCCACGAGGGTGAGGACCCCCCTACTTGCTGTTACTGTTCTGTTTGGCCATATATATGTTTGAGAGATGGGTTGTTCTCTATTTACCTGGTACTTAAATCTTGGGGTTAAAATTTAAGATATGACTGTTCAGAGCATACATTTAAAAACGTGTTTGTAAACATTTTCTCCACTGGCATTGATTATATTGTTTGTATCATTTATAATGATTTTCCCCCTGTGTTCTGCTTTTGTGCTAGGTTCACAGCTGTAGCACAAACAGATCTGAAGGAGCCGCTGAAAGTCCTTGGCATCACCGATATGTTTGATCCATCAAAGGCGAATTTTGCAAAAATAACAAGTATGTTCAATTTAAAACTTGCTCTTAGACTTGAACAGTATGTTATAAACTGAGTTTCTGATTTGTTCAGAAAGAAAAGGTCAACATTAGGGATGTGTTGCTGTAAAACGCTTCAGGGTTTCATTGGCTGCCTCGCCAAATGATGCTACTGAGCCTTCATCACTTATATCAGCATGAGTCATACATCCCTTACATTTCCCATGTACATTTCATGGGAAACCTATGTGACTGCATGCATTTAAAGAAACATTTCATGTATTGATTCCATTCCCTAAAAATTTGGCTCTTAATTAGATATTATTCACTTCTTTTCCCAAATGCACAGTTTTCCCCTGTATTTTCAAATTTTTAAGATCAAGAATGTTTGAGCTCTCAAATGGCTTAGCTTCCACCAAACAACTGCAGGTGCCAGTATGTGCAAATAGGATTTTGGCATCTCAATCCCATTAATCTGAAATATAAATTCAAAGGAAGCTGATTAATTGCCTTTGCCAAACCATCTAGGACACAGCTGGTATGATATCCCTTCATTTGCCAGTTACATGTGATTTTTTTCCCTAGAGTCATATCTCAGTGGTTGGTCCTCTGTCTTTTTAATTGATACCACAGCCAACTCCTTCCACAGACAAGGCTTAAACATTATTTGTGCTCCATTTCCTACTTTTCCCCTTGAGTGATAAGAGAATGGTTCAGTACCAGCCTCAGTTGCCTGTTAGTGAACACCTGGGTACCTGCCATGGGGGTTAACGCGACTCCCCTGGTAAAACTGCAGCTCCATAGGTGTTCTGAGACTTTCATCCCGTGTTAACCAAACTCTCTTCCCTCATCCAGCTGCCTTAATATCACCTTGTCTGAAATTCACAATCGGGCGTCTGACTCAGACCTACTAACTCAGCATCTTCACCTGAACAAGGCTTGTCATCCCAGGGAAGCCTGGGAAGTGCTGTTTCAGCCTGCACTTTCCCCTTCAAGATTACACGTTGTAGCTTAAATACTGGATACCTGTGACAAGGTGTTCACAGGTGTTCCGAGGGAGGAGCAGGTGCCAGAAATTCTCCTGAGACGTTCTGTTTAACCGTGCAGGTGACAAGGGCCCTGGAAGCATGTCTCTTGTTCATGATCGGTTACACTAGAGCCAAGCACCAGTGCAGACGATTTAAAAGCAGACGACACAAAAAGTACTTTCTCCCTTTGCACCAGACTTGTGTCCCATCAGGGTCAACATTAACTTCTGTTTGCGTTCTCCTCAAATGCTGACCCCCTGGGTGCTGCTGGAACGGTGAGATTTGCTGAGAAGGAAAGGGTGTTCAGTAGAAGCCCCAGGGGCCTAGCTGCACTTCTGAGCCTGGCTCCTCCTCCTCTGTCACTACTCTGCCCTTAAATGAGGAACTTTTGTTAGGAAAAGACAGCTCTTACTCTGCCACTAATGAGCCATGTGACTGGGGGACAGTTTCTTAACACTCTGGGCCACAGGTCCCCCTTGTGTAAGTGCTGTATTTTTTCTGGATCTGAGATTCTGTAATTGAAAAGTAATATGGTTGGCTTGCTTCTTCCGGAAAACTAGATTACCTTTTTAAAGCTCCGCTCTTTGTATTTTTTTAATAAAATTCTCAAGTGATCGGAGTTGAACTGACAGAGGCACTAACATACTTGGGGTCCGGGACTCCCTGCTGTGAAGTGATGTCACAGTTCACTTAGCAGAGACGGAAAGTCACCACACCCTTCCACCACGGGGACTGTCAGAAGTCACTTCTGACACTTTTTTTAAAAAATTTATTTATTTTTAATGGAAGGAAAACTGATTTACAATATTGTCTTGGTTTCTGCCATCCATCAACATGCATCAGCCATAGGTATACATATGTCCCTCCCTCCGGAACCCCCTCCCCGCCCACGCCATCCCTCGAGGTAGTCATGGTTTGAGCTCCCCGCATGTCATACAGCAAATTCCCTCTGGCTGTCTATTTTGCATATGGTAAGGTGTATGTTTCCACGCTACTCTCGATTCGTCCATCCTCTCCTAACACCTTTTAAGGACTGAAACTTGCCATGGCTTCAAGATTACTTCTCTCACCCAACCCAGTGGCCTGCATATCAAGCAAATGCTGTTTCTGTTTTATGTTCTGGAAACAGGGTCAGAAAACCTTCATGTTTCTCACATCTTGCAAAAAGCAAAAATCGAAGTCAGTGAAGATGGAACCAAAGCTTCAGCAGCAACAAGTAAGGAAGCCCTGGGTCTCAGGCCCAGGAGCAAGCACACCCAATTCCTTCATCAACTCAGCTACTGTGTCCTGAGCCGCATTTCTAGCCAGGCGCTGTGGGCTGACCTTCAGGAGACAGTGGTGAATTTGGGGAAACCCGCGTCCATGAAGCTCAGGGTCTGTTACATTACGGAAAGTATTTCAGTAGAAATTCCTCCAGGACAGGAGTCAGCAGACCTTTTCTGTCAAAAGCTGGATGGGACATAGTTTATGACTTTGTGGATTGTACAGGCTCCCTCTCCACTTCTCAGCTCTGCTTTTGCACTGTGAAAGCAGCATAGACTGACTATACAAGCAAATAGGCATAGCTGTCTTCTAATACGTCTTTCTTCATAAAAACAGGACCCCTCAGACTTGACCTAAGGATGGTGGTTAACTGAAACCCACTGTCCCCACTCTCAGACAGATTGAGCATATTGTGGCTTCTTGTTGGCAGAAAAGCCCCATCTTCATATTGAAACACAAAATACTAGCAACTACTAATAGGAAGATAGCCAATCGAGTCTATCCAGGACCAAGTGAAGAATTAGCAAGCAACTGTTGGATTCTGGCAGGATTTCTCCGCAGCCTTCCTCGATAATTAGAGCTTCCACATTTGCTTTCTCCTCAATGGCTCATATAATGAAGGAGAAAACAGAACAGTCTTAGGTTGGTTTTTGTACCCCCTAATTATCCATATGAGAGTGGATGAATAGATCTGGCCAAACTCTGTGAACTCATAAAGTGACTGTTTTAGCTTTACTTGTAAATGGGTCAAATATTTCTGGTCATTAAAATGTACCACTTGCACTCAAATTCAGAGAAGGCAATGGCAGGCCACTCCAGTACTCTTGCCTAGAAAATCCCATGGACGGAGGAGCCTGGTCGGCTGCAGTCCATGGGGTCGCTACGAGTCAGACATGACTGAGCGACTTCACTTTCCCTTTTCACTTTCACACATTGGAGAAGGAAGTGGCAACCCACTCCAGTGTTCTTGCCTGGAGAATCCCAGGGACGGGGGAGCCTGGTGGGCTGCCGTCTATGGGGTCTCACAGAGTCGGACACAACTGAAGTGACTTAGCAGCAGCAGTAGCAGCAGCACTCAAATTAGACCCTTTATTGCCTTTCTAGAATAAACATCTAATTTTTATTTCCTTAAAATAGCATTTAAAACAGAGAGCTAGAAAGTGACATCTAAATTTTGCCAAAGTTATTGAGAAGTGTTGCCAGTTAGTACTGTCAGGACTGCCTACGTAAGTTGCAGGGCCCCATACTAAATGAAAACATGGAGCCTTTTGTTCAAAACTTACTAAGAATTTCAAGGACTCCCCTGGTAGTCCAGTGGCTAAGACTGTGCTCCCAATGCAGGGGGCCTGGGTTCGATCCCTCATCGGGGAACTAGATGATCCCCCCACGTGCCACAACGAAAGATCCTGCATTTCACAACTATGACCCACTACAGTCAAGTAAATAACATTAAAAAAAAAAAAAAGTCAAGTCCAGCATCCACAAAGCACTAGACCAAGTGTAGGGCCACTGTGAGTGTGGGGTTGTGTGACTGCCCAGGTCACATGCCTTGAAGCCAGCCCTGCTGTGTTAGTCTGCTGGGATTGCCATAGCAAGCTACCACAGAGTAGGCGGCTTAAGCAACAGCAATTTACTTCTCATTTCTGGAGGCAGAAGTCCAATATCAAGGTGTTGTCAGGGTTGGTGTCTCCTGAGGCCTCTCTTCTTGGCTTACAGACGGCCACCCGCTCGCTGTGTCCCCCCACGGCCTTTTCTGTGTGTTCACATCCCTGGCCTCTCCCACTCTTCCTATAAGGACACCAGTAGTGTGGGATTGAGCCCTACCTTCATGGCCTCATTTAAACTTAAAGCCTTCCTGGGTCTTCCCTAGTGGCTCAGTGGTAAAGAATCCACCTGCCAGTGCAGGAGACGCAGGTTTGATCCCTGATCCGGGAATATCCCACGTGTCATGGAGCCACTAAGCCCGTGCGCCACAATTACTGAGCCTGTGCCCTGGAGCTCAGGGAGCCAAACCCACTGAAGCCCTTGTGCCCTAGAGCCTGTGCTCCCCAAAAACAGAAGCCACCGCGATGAGAAGCCTGCGTACCACAACTAGAGAAAAACCCCGCGCACCACAGCCAAAATCAAATTTGAAATATTTTAAAATAAACTTAAAGACTTCTCTAAAGGCCCTGTATGGAAACACAGTCACACTTGGGGCTAGGGATTCAGCAGACAGATTTTGAGGGATACAGTTCATTCCATATCTCTTGCTGACTCTTGATTTGATTGTAATAACCCTAGGTTGAGTGGTTTGTCCAAGCATAGCTGCAGCTGTTTCCCTTACAACATCAAGCCCAAGTCATTAAAGCTTCCCAGGGGTTTGAGAAAGAAGACTAGCCATTGCAGCAAGCATGGGGCTGTTATCCGTGCTTGGGGTATCCGCCCTTCTGCACGGCCTCATCACTGGCTTATTAGATCAAAGCTGCCATTGGGAAACAGGGCAGAGGAAACGTGTCTAAGACCATAAGCGTAGAAACGTTTGCTTCCAGTGTCCTCACCAGATGAGCTGAACAGCAGTGTCAGTAGGCCCCAGATGAGCAGTCTACACTGCCAATGCAAAGAAAGTCTAGGTGATGAGCCCAAGGGAGAAGGCACAGACAAAAATGGATGAGAAGTGAGCTGGTCCTTGGTACCGAGACAGGATTTGGATAGGCCAGAAGGACCAGGGGCCAGGCCTCAGCTCGGTAGATGGTATGAATGAAACGCAGTTAATAGTAACAGTGAATATGCTTATTAAGTGGCAAACACTGTTAAAGAACCCACCTGCCTATGCAGGAGATGCAAGAGACACAGGTTCAATCCCTGGGTCTGGAAGATCCCCTGGAGGAGGAAATGGCAACCCACTCCAGTATTCTTGCCTGGGAAATTCCATGGACAGTGGAGCCTGATGGGCTACAGTCCACGGGGTCGCAAAGAGTCGAACACGACTGAGTGACTCAGCACACACACACACATTGTTCTAAGAGCTGTAACGTGTTTCAGTTCATCCTCATAAGAGCACTACCTGGAGTAAGCACATTTTTTAAAGGAGATGGGCTTGTGTGAACTAAATGAGGCGGATTGGAAAGGCCTGGCCCACTGTGCCATCAGTGGTGACCACAGGGCCTGTTGTTTCATGGCCAGCCTCTGGGACAGGAATGATGTCCTGCCTTGAATTACGTGCTGCCTTTGCTGGCCTCATGCTGGGTGTACAATGGGTTTTCCTTTTCTCCCCGCAGCTGCGATTCTGATTGCAAGGTCATCGCCTCCCTGGTTTATAGTAGATAGACCTTTTCTGTTTTTCATCCGACATAATCCTACAGGTGAGTGATTGTCCTCTCCCATTGTTCGCTAGCTGTGAGTTAACTCCAGCAGTGCAGCTTTGAATCCTTCTCCCATGTGTCAACAAGTGCCAACACTTTGAGTCATGTAGCTGCCCCCTTTGCAGAGAAAGGAGAATCAGACAGGATTTTAGGTTTTGTCTCTTTTTTTTTTTTAAACATCTGAAGAGCTCTGCAGTCCTTTCAGGCTTTATGACATCTACTGATTTTTTTTTTTAATAAATGCAAGTAGGTAAAATTTTCAGGAAGCTACATGTCTTCAACCTTTGTAAGGGCACCCTCCTGTTATGACCTGAGAATTGTTAGTTCAGTCAATCTTAGCTCCGTGAGTCATGGGTTCAAAGTTGGCTCTGTCTTTTAGTTTCATCTTTAAAATGAGAATAACAGTAATTCCTACCTCTTAGTACAGTTATGAAGAATAATTAAGACTGTCTTTGTGAAGAGGTTGTCTTCATGTTGGTGCAGAGTAGAAACTAACATATTCTAGCTTTTACTCTGCTTTTGATCAATAACCTAAGCTGCCTCCGATCCTTTTATCTCACTGCATCTTCATCATTATAATTAGTGTGCTCCTCAGCCAAACAGTCCAAACGGGACCTTCTAGCCACACGTGAGACTTAGCTTTTTAACTTTAATTAAAATGTCGGGCTTCCCAGGTGGCTCAGTGGTAAAGAAGCCACAATGCAGAAGACTCGGGTTCGATCCCTGGGTTGGGAAGATCCCCTGGAGAAGGAAGTGGCAACCCACTCCAGTATTCTTGCCTAGGAAATCCCATGGACAGAGGAGCCTGGCACGCTACAGTCCATGGGGTTGCAAAAGAGTCCGACACGACTTAGTGACTAAACAACAACAATTGTAATGTAATTTAAAATTCAGTTTCTTAAACCACATTTCAAAGGCTCAATAGCCACACGTGACCAGTGCTACCATATTGGACAATGAAGATGCAGACCACTCCCATCACTGCCAGAAGTTCCATTGGATAGCATTGCTTAAGAGCAGTGGGGTTAAAGACAGCCCAGAAACCTCCCCGTAGATATATCTTCCATCTTATCTGAAGGACTAGAGTTATGCTTTGTTTCCTTTTAATTCTCTAGGTGCTGTCTTATTCATGGGGCAGATAAACAAACCCTGAAGAGTATATGGAAGGAACCGTGCAAAGCAAAGACTACTTTGCTATGAAGAAAAGACTCCTTTCCTACATCTTTCCTAGTTCTGTTAAATATTTTTGTACATGACTTTCTTTTTCAAAACTAGTTCTTAGGTTCAGAGACTCAGTGATGCAGCATTTCTGTTCTGGGAAGTCTTAAGCGGGGTAAGGGGCAGGATGGTGGAACACTGTACTGAGAAATGAATAGAAAGGCTTCAAAATGTCGAAAAGATTCTTTAAACTACTGAGCGGTTACCTAGTTTAACAACCCTCTTGAGTATTTACTGTCCAGTTCAGGATTTTTGTTTTGTTTTGTTTATATGTGTGGCTTTTCAGAAAAATTTAATCAGTGTGATGGGGGAGGGAAAAAAAGGACATTTTATGGTAGCTTTTACTTTTATATGAAAAAAATATTATTGGCCTTTTAAAAATTTTTTTGGTCTCATCCAAAGTCTTGAAAGTAATCTTGCATTACTTTGGGGGTAGAAATAGTGAAATCTTTAGCCTCTTTGTGTGTTTTTGTTGTTGTTGTTATTTTATATAATGCATGTATCCACTAAAATAAAGTTTAAAGAACTAATGTCTTGCTAGACAAGGTTTGCTGTTGTGCAGTGTGCCTGTTACTACTGGTCTGTACTCTTTGGATTTGCATTTTTGTATTTTGTACAAAATAAAAATAAAGTGTTATGAGTAGTAAAAAAGAAAGAAAAGAAAGAAAAAGCCATTTCTCTGCTATTTGAAAATACAATGAAAGAAACAGCCCTTAAAAAATACCTCAGCCTCTTCTAATAAACCTTTGTACTTAGGCAAACAGCAAAAAAAACCCTGGCCTTCCCATCCCTCACCTAAATCTGGCAGTCACTGTTCCTGCCCCAGCACCTCCCAAAATCTCCCTTCCAGTGCAGGAGAAACAAGACACCTGGGTTCAATCGCTGGGTCGAGAAGATCCCCTGGAGGAGGGCATAGCAATCCAGTCCGGTATTCTTGACTGAAGAATTCTGTGGATAGAAGAGCCTGGCAGGCTACAGTCCATGGGGCTGCAAAGAGTTGGATGCAACTGAGTGCCTTAGCACAGCACACACAGTTCAGTTGCTCAGTCGTGTCCGACTCTTCTCGACCCCATGGACTGCAGCACGCCAGGCCTCCCTGCCATCAGCAGCTCCTGGAGTTCACCCAAACTCATGTCCGTTGAGTCGGTGATGCCATCCAACCAACTCATCCTCTGTTGTTCTCTTCTCCTGCCTTCCGTCTTTCCCAGCATCAGGGTCTTTTCTAAGGAGTCAGTTCTTCGCATCAGATGGCCAAAGTATTAGAACTTTAGCTTCAGCATCAGTCCTTGCAATGAATATTCAGGACTGATTTCCTTTAGGATTGACTGGTTTAATCTTGCAGTTCAAGGGACTCTCAAGAGCCTGTTACCCGGTGAACAGTGGCTGTTTAATTTTTGATGATAGGCTAGAATGCTTGTTTTTCAAAGCAAGTTTTTGTGGATTTTTTTTTTTTTGTCTTTTGTGTTTTTGGAGAACTCATCACAATTCTAAGTTTACCCTTTTTTGTCTGTTTTATTAATTTTTTAGAGATTTGGGTACACTTATCTAAATAAGAATAGTTTGTATTCTAAATAAGAATAGTTTGTAAGAACAGTAGTTATCAAAAACTACTTTTTTTTTTTAAACCTAAGCCACTCCAGTACTCTTGTCTAGAAAATCCCATGGACGGAGGAGCCTGGTAGGCTGCAGTCCATGAGGTCGCTAGGAGTCAGACACGACTGAGCGACTTCACTTTCACTTTTCACTTTCACACGTTGGAGAAGGAAATGGCAACCCACTCCGGTGTTCTTGCCTGGAGAATCCCAGGGACGGGGGAGCCTGGTGGGCTTCCGTCTATGGGGTCACACAGAGTCGGACACGACTGAAGTGACACAGCAGCAGCAGCAGCAGCAGCAGCTCTATTCCTCTAACCTCACATTCAACTCTTTACCACTTTGTCATTTACAATTATTTGTCAGGTGGACTGAATCTTGCTGTTTGCAACTATTTAAATGTGGACACCTTGATTGTTAGGGCTTCCAGGTGGTTCAGAGGTAAAGAATCCACCTGTCAAGCAGGAGACTCGGGTTCAATCCCTTGGTTTGGGTAGATCCCCTGGAGAAAGAAATGGCAACCTTCCCTAGTATTCTCTAGCTACGGTCCATGGGGTCGTAAAGAATCAGATGTGACTCAGCAACTGAACAATAACAACCTTGATTATTAACCAAGAGAGAAGGGAGCAAGGGGACAATTGTTTTCTTGATTTAAGTGTAAATGCCAAAGAATTATTTTGAATGATTACCTGAGACCACTTGTATTCTAGCAAACGTGCTAGTATAGTTACTAAAGCCTTTTAAAGTAGTTTTACTGGTGTTCAATTTTCTGATCCCATTCAGTTATTTTGAATAGTTTTAGAAAGGTATAATGTTAGTAGTAATTTGAGAATTATACACTTCACTCATTCATTCGTATTCCTGCTGGGTACCAAGTACCAGGCAGTACAAAGATAAATATGTCCATTCCCTAAGTGGCTTGATTTTGGAAGGGTGAGAGAATCTTAGCCTAGAAAAGTCTTTAACTATTGCAAGTGTACATATAAGATAAGGAAGTAGGACCAAGTACTCATTAGTCCAGGAAGATATAAAAGTGCCTGCAGTGCTAAGACTACTCTGCACTTCTCATTCCAGGAAGGACCAAAAGAGCTTGCCTTGTCAATGTAGTGGCCCTGTTCTGTGATACAGGCAGTTTGCTCCCTAGTAAATTAGTCAGATTTTACTGGGCATGTTAAATCTGTCAGTATCTGGTTTCATTTCTGAATGCCTCTTCAAAAGATTATAATGTTTCAAATTTATCATATTTGAAACTTGGAAACAACTTAGGGAAGCTTCATAATCAAGGTTCTCAGGCTATATTATGAGTATGTACTTAGTTTCTCCGTTGTCTCCAACGCTTTGCAACCCTGTGAACTGTAGCCCATCAGCCTCCTCTGTCCATGGGATTTTTTTCAGGCAAGAATACTGGAATGGGTTGCCATTTTTCTCCTTCAGGGGATCTTCCTGACCTAGGGGTCGAATCCATGTTTCCTGCACTGCGGGCGGATTCTTCACCCTCGGAGCCATGGGGGAGCCCATATATATCTGTGTATCCTCTCTGTTTCATTGGATCCTCTGAATGTACTCACCTTTATCCCTTCCTCCTGTTGACCTAAAACATGGAGAATGCCAGGTATTTCTTCAGCAAAAATGGGTTTATTCAGGGTAGGCAGAGAATTACAATTTGGGATATGCAACTATGGTGAGAGGAGTACCATCTACCCCCATGGCGAGAGAAGGAAATGCTTTTTAGAGGAGAAGAGGAAGTTGATAGGCTGTGATAAAGAAGGGTTCATGGCTTCCCACTGGCTGAGACCTTGCCAGTGGGAAGAAAAGTGTTTTTCCTTGTTGGGCTCATGTGTCTTCACAGGTGTGAGAGCTCCCTCTTCTGGTCTCCAGTTTCTATTGCAGTTTCTATTAACTTTTTTTATATTCATCAGTCAATACCCAGTTTTGATCCTGGCTGACTCTTGTGCTTGTGCTTAGTTGCTCAGTCATGTCCAACTCTTGTGACCCCATGGACTATAGGCCCTCTAGGCACCTCTGTCCATGGGGTTCTCCAGGCAAGAATAACTGGAGTGGGTTGCCATGCCCTTCTCCGGGGGATCTTCCCAGCCCAGGGAGCTGATTGTAAACCTTGTTTATAATTCCTGGATTTAGGGGGAAAGTTCATCAGATTATTTTTCTAAAATTCAGCTTTTATCTTTTGATACACTTGGTGGGTCTGAAGGCCTTGCTTCAAAATGATAACATTTCTGAAAACTTTGAAGGAAATTGGAATAAATTTAAAATATGGAGATTGCCACAAATATGACAGACCTGGGGTAAAAGATTATATTTGCTGTGCTGCTGTGATTTATAATAAAATATATATATACAGTAGTTGTTCCTCATCCCAGCTTCTGGCACAGAACTCCCAAAACCCTTGGAATATCGTAAGTGAAGAGCACAATAAAGGTGTCTTTTGTTATGTTAATATGTTAAGGTAACTTGCAGCTCCCAAAGATGGGGACTGGTCACGAAGAATACCAACCATGTGATTCGGGGGCCCCACACCCCAACCTCTGGGGCTGGGGGACTGGCTAGAGGTTCTATCAGTTACTGATGGCCAATGATTTCACTAATCATGCTTATGAAACCAAGTGGCTCAGTAGTAAAGAATCTGTCTGCCAATGCAGGAGATGCGAGTTCAATCCCTGGGTCAGGAAGATGCCCTGGAGAAGGAAATGGCAGCCCACTCCAGCATTCTTGCCTGGGAAATCCCCTGGACAGAGGAGCCTGGTGGGCTACAGTCCATGGGGTTGCCAAGAGTCAGACCAGACTTAGAAACTAAACAGCAGCAACAGCAGCAGGTTATGAAATCAAGTCTCTGTGAAAACCCAAGATGACGGCTTGCAGAGCTCCTGGATTGGTGAACTCAACAGTTGAGATACAGGGAGGGCACCATGCTCCTTGAAAACTCCTTGCCCTTGCCCTTCCCTCAGCCCTTGCCCTATTGGTTTCTTCCATCTGGCTGTCCCTGAGTTATGTCCTCTTATAAGAAACCAGTAATCTAGTAAATGAAATATTCCTCTGCATTCTGGGAGCTGCTCTGGCAAATTTATTGAACCCAAGGAGGGGTCATGGAAACCTCTCATTTATAGCCAGTGGGTCAAAGGCACAGATAACAATCTGAGCTTGCAATTGGCATGTCAAGTGGAACAGTCTTATGAGCCCTTAATCTGTGGAATCTGATGCTCTCTTCAGGTGGGTAGTGTTGGAATTGAGTTGAATTGTAGGACCCGCAGCTGGTGTGGGGAAAATCCCCGCACAAGCTGGAATTGGGTATCAGAATCTTTATTTGCTATGTAAAGATGTTTGAGCAAACAGTTCACATGTGGATTAGATGTCACATTGAAGTTGAACAGGAGATTGGCTGCGATTTCCCTAAGGTCACAAAATGGTAAACTTAAGGAAAAACAGAGATCAACAACCAGGAAACTCACTCCTTGGACACTTAATGAGATGGGGATTTCAATTCACCTGAGACCCAATGGAAAAAAAGAGTGGGCACTGACCCAAATAAGATGAAAGCGCTGTCTTGTCGGTCTTTGAGTCTTTGTCCTGAGAAGGAAATGATGACAGATGACCTGAAAAAAATGCCAATCATAAGAGAACTTTACAAAAAGACACAAAGGAGTGGCTTTTGTTCCTGTAGCTCTTTTTTCTTCCAAAAATTAAAAACTGAAGGACACCTGAGCTTCACACTAAAGGACCTAAAAAACTGAAGGAGGAAGGGTGGAGTTTGCTGGGAACAGGCCAAGTAGATGTGATTGGTGGTGACTCCCTGGGAGAGGTGAGGTTTTTTTGTAAGCTGATGGCCGATTGCTATGTCCTTAACATCCTGTGATGCAGAAAGACACTGTGTCCTACCAAGAGTCCACTTTGGACGGCCAAAGAGTGGACACCACCACTGGCTAAGCTCCATTTCTTTCAAGATTCCCCAAACTGCACCTCTGACACTCACTGAAATCTTGAAGAAAAAAGGAGGCAGTTGTGATTTAAGGGAGAAATTTGTTAAACGAGAAACCACAACTCTACACAATGCCAGGTACATCGTTGCTTGCAGATTAAATTTCTGTATATGAGGAAGCAAAATGTAAATAAGTTTTTTAACTTCTCAATACTATACTTCTTTCATCTAAAGACCACCTGGGTGTTCCCTGGTGGTCTAGTGGTTAAGACTTTGCCTTCTAACTCGGGGGTGCAGGTTCAATCCCTGACTGAGGAACTAAGGCCCCATATGCCTTGTGGCCAAAAGACCAAAACAAAATTATTATAACAAGTTCAGTAAAGACTTTAAAACGGTCCACATTGGAAAAAAAGTTTAATAAAAAATAACAAAAAACTTTAAATAAAGCTTATAATCCCAGCTGCAGAAGGTAAAGAGAAGACTCGTAGGCCTTCGTGCTTGTCCCTCTTAGACAAAAAGCATCCCAGGATCAAACCCTGAGTAGCAGGTTGTCAGGAACCTGACCTAATGGTGATCGTTGCTGTTAGTCTGAGGGTTGTGCTGAGTTTTGACTGCATTTGCATCATTAACTGTATCGTTTGCTGGTAAATATCTCTTACTGACATTTTGTCTTGCTGTGGAGACGCTGATACCAATAGTTCATGTAAAGGAAGTGTCATCAGAAAGTCAGGTAGACCTTCCTTGTCTGACTAGAAATGTCCTTCTCCAGCTGACAATGTCCTCATTTCTCTTCTGCAAAACTCATTAAAATAAAATCACAGGTTCACTGTGCCATTTTACTGCACAACAGATAGGTTAAAAAGGTGTTTTATGAATAATCAAATAATGGGTTCCTCCTCAATTGAAGGGGAATAAACTAACGTATTCGATTTTCTCCATCTCAGAAAATTTTCTTAAAACCCTTGCTCTTTGGTCATTAGTGAGAACAAACAGGAAGCCAGGTAATTGAACAAGAGCCAATGAACACTGAGTGGGAAGCACAGACACAATTAATGCCAAGAAAGCCTGCTTCTTTCAGGAGCCTGTGTGCTTGTGGTTATGATTTTTGACTGCATGCATTTTTTTCTTGGAAAAAATGTCCTCAGTTTGCAAGATTCAATTCAGTATAGCAATCAGCCTTGGTATCCCAGAAAGAACTGTGGCTTTCAAATGCTCTGAGAAGCAATAGAAGTTGTGAACCATGGCTCGAGTGTCAAGCAACCATGCTGGAGGGCTTCACCAACAGAGACAACTCAGAGATCTGCTGAAGGGAAGAGAAAAGGTGGGCTTAAAGATGCTGCCTGCTGGGCATCCTCAAGGGGCTGCCTGCAGCTGGGGAAAGCTGTGTGCTGGACCCCACCCTTCCCCCACCCCCATGAGAAGGATGGCCACATCTGGTTTTATTAAGTGTCAAGATGGACAGTGTCCCTCGCCTCTGCAGGGCATTTTCTTCCATCATAAAACAGAGGAGGAAAAAATAACAAGAAGGGGCCAAAAAAAGAAAAGAAAAAAAGGTCTTTTCAACGTATTATCTATAACAACCCTTAAATTTTTCACTCTTTCTAGTAAAGATAAAAAGAGCTCCAAACATTGGCTTATTCATCAGAAATGAATTGCTCATACATGAAATTCTTTTTTTTCCCCCTTATTTTTTTAATTGGAGGCTAATTACATTATTGCCTTACATCCTGAGGGGAGAAAAGACGAGCTTGCAGAAGAGAGCTGTAAGAGGTCTAGAAAAGTCATATTTCACTATAATTCTATGTAATCAACCTTTCCTGTGTGGGAAGAAGAGTGTTCCCCCTAATGTTTCTTTGTGCGCGGCTAACACTTCACTGAGAGGCAGGGTTAGAGCACCATCTTGTGGCCAAAATCCCTAACATGCTGAACACTAAAAAAATAGCCTCGTTTAATTCCTAACTAGGATAATAGTTTGGGGGGAAGTTTTTTCTGCTTTTTTTAAAATTAAAGTGTAGTAGATTTACAATGTTGTGTTAATTTCTGTTGTATAGAAAAGTGACTCGGTTATATATATACATACATTCCTTTCTTAATCTTTTCCATTATGGTTTATCCCAGATTATTGAGTATACCTTGTTTATCTATTCTATATGTAATATAGAAGTTCCAGTCCATTCCTCTCCCATACCCACTGGCAACCACAAGTTTGTTCTCTTTATCTGTGAGTTTCTGTTTCATAATTACGTTCATTTTGTGCCATATTTTGGATTCCACATATAAGTGATACCATATGGTATTTTTCACTTACTATAATGTCTAGTTGCAGGGATAGTTTTCACTATTTCACTTCCTTAAAACCACATAAAACACTTTTGAGAATAATATGCCCCATTTTATATATGCATATAATAACATAATATGAACTACAGTAAGAATAAAGCTTCGATAGTTGAGTCTATAGATATCAATATTACACTTTTTGATAAGGAAATTTTGGGGGCTACACTACAAAGTAGTTTTTATGAACTAGAGAGCTAGTTCACGTGTAACCCTAAAAGCATTCAAGGATTACAAGCTTGAAAAGCCTAAGAGTGAAGATAATTCCCCTCCAAACTTGTAGATTACGGTCCTGCAAACTGCCCTGAGCAGGAGAAATGTATCAGTAGAACTTAGGAGGAAAGGACTACTCAGTGTGCAACCGAGTTCCCCAAAGACTTTTGGAAAAAAAATATTCAACTAAAATAAAATTAGAACATTGCTCTAGCACATGCTGGATGAGAAGTGGTTGGAGGACACATACCATCTTTTGCTTCCCAGAAAATTTTTAGATAGTATCTCTTTCCTCCTATGTTGTCAATCAGATGCTTGATGTGTCTACTTGTGGATGATATGTGTAAGGGTAGCATTTTTCACTATTGGGTTTGGTCCTCTATCCCTGTGCTGAATTATTAGGAGTTGGAGTTACTCTCAAAAGAGAGGTGGTTTTGTTGGCTTTCTGTGAGCTGTAGTTTCTGGTACGTGAGTAGCTCTAATTCCTGTAACTCTTGTAATTCAGTCATTCGTGTGCCTCCTTCATGAGGATTCAGTACGGCTGTGGTTGCTGTTATCCCTCTGATAGGAACTCTAACTCTGTGTAAAGCCCCAAAGTTCTGTTACTTATTTTTATTTTATATTGTACTATATTTCATTTACAGTGTTGTGTTTGTTTCAGGTGTATAGCAAAGTGATACAGTTATATATATATATATGAATTAACAAAGGCAGTTCCTGTCTTTTGATGGGGTGCTCATGGTTTATAACATAAATGGCATTATTTTGAGAGAGGGATAACTTAGGTATGGCATTGGGTTTTTCTTTTTGCTGCCTGAGGCAGTTGTAAAATAACTTAATGTAGCTTTTTACAACTGTGTATTCTATAGTATTTTTTCACTTGCTGAAGTTTTAACTGTTAATGTTTTTGGCATTGTGCTTTGTACCATTTATTAAATAAAAAAAAAAAGAGAGAGGTGAAAGAGTTTACACTTAACCTAACCAATCCAGTCAACTGGGTAATTCTCAAACTCCCCTTCAAAAGCAGTCTCTGCATTAGCTGTCATAGCTGCAAGTCTTCATTTTCAACTTGTTTAGTTGCCAAGTCCCATCCAACCCCTTGCGACCCCTAAAGTCCACTGGGCTCCTCCGTCCATGGGATTTCCCAGGCAAGAATACTGGAGTGGGTTGCTGTTTCCTTCTCCAGTAAGTCCTCCTCAGTTCAGTTCAGTCGCTCAGTCGTGTCCGACTCTTAGCGACCCCATGAATCACAGCACGCCAGGCCTCCCTGTCCATCACCAACTCCCGGAGTTCACTCAAACTCATGTCCATTGAGTCGGTGATGCCATCCAGCCATCTCATTCTCTGTTGTCCCCTTCACCTCCTGCCCCCAATCCCTTCCAGCATCAGAGTCTTTTCCAGTGAGTCAACTCTTTGCATGAAGTGGCCAAAGTATTGGATTTCAGCTTTAGCATCAGTCCTTCCAATGAACACCTAGGACTGATCTCCTTTAGAATGGACTGGTTGGATCTCCTTGCAGTCCAAGCTAGATGATATTAAGTCTGCTTTGAAACTGCTTGCCTGAAACTGGTTAGGAGTTTCAAAGATTCTTCATCTTCCTTCACAAAAAGATTTCATGGCAAAAAGTGTTACCAGTTTAACCATTTTACCTCTTTTCTATTCTTGACTCCCACTTTTCTTGTTAACTTCTGGGGAGTGACTGCTGGCAGACTGAAACTGAAAATCATTACTGTTGCCAAAAAGTTGAAAAGAAATAAAGGGAATTTGAAGTAGGAGGATTACTGAATTGAACACAAATGATTAAACAGAAAGACACACTCTTAAGATGCGTCTTCTACTGAATTAAATGTGTAAACATATACCTTATTTTTCCATTAGCTTCAATGTTTTAATCTGCTTTTGATTTTCATGTTTTAAAAGCATAAAATGTACGTCTCCACCATTCATTTTATAGAAATTAAATAGCTATGAAATTAACTTGCATACAGAATTTTAAACCTAGGCTTCTCTTACCATGGACCACAGGCTCTAGGAACACAGGCTCGGTGGTCGTCACCTAAGTTATCGTAAATGCCTAATTGTTATAATCAGCACCTTACATTTCTAAAGGTTAAGAGTTATAACTATTTTAGCTAAAACTGTACTAGAGAGGCAGAGTTCACTAATCTGGGTATATCAAATTAAGGTACAATGAAATACATGAAGAATAACTCTTTTTAATTGGCATTACAGCAAACTTCATGTAAAACATACATTCAAATTATGATACCTCAAAGTCAGAAGGGAATAAAATACACCTAACTGTACAAGTTAAAATACAATAATAAGATCAAAAATTTGAGTTAAAATTTATCAGGAAAATACTGAAAGATTTTTGACAGAACAAAAATGACTAAAAAAAAAATAAAAGAAGTGACCTGACACTTGTTCAATTTTAGGAACTCAGTATGAGGAATAAGACATATTTCTTTACAATTTAAAAAATGTCCAGCTTGGATCACTTTTGAAGTTCGTTTGTCTCGCTGTTTTGCTCACAAGTTTCAGGCTGCACGTCTCTGGCTGGCTAGCTGGCGGCGATGGTCTTTTCTGCTCTCACAGGCTCTTTGGGCCTAGAGTAGTCCCAGGGCCGGCGATTCTCAGTGAACCCGTAGAGTTTCCTAAGTGCCACTCGAGCAGCTTCTTCTTCTGCAACCAGTACTGTCTCCCCAGGGCCTTCTGAAATCAGCTTTTTATCACTAGGAAAAAAAACCCAACAATAGCCTGAAATTACATGGTTCATCATAAAACAAAGCACACAGATCAGTTTTCCCTGGTCTAATTTTAGCAGCAATATTCACCAAAACTATCAGAAATATTGTGCCTTTTCTTTCTACCAGCAGTATATGAACTGCTGATGAAGGATGCATTTAAGGCTTGCTAATCTAATAAGCAAGAGCATCTCATTTTGGTTTGTACTTCAATTAAAACTAAAGATGAAACATCTTACACCACCATCAATTTTCTCCTTTGCAATGTCTTCCACTGCTTTTATACCTACAAAGTCCTACATCATATAAAATCAGAAAAATATTTACCTAAATTTTAAAAGTCATCGTAAATATTCACAGTGTACACTTAACACCTCTATCCACCTGAAATCAACCTGAGGCAGGTCAACGGTTACTAAGAAACCTAAAAGTTTTCAGCATGGGCTGACATATTTTGATGGACAACGTTTAGTTTCTTTTTCAGTTCTAGGCTCAGTTGAAGCTGTTACAAGTGTGGACTGGGGTTAAATCTCTATTCCAAGTCAAATTTTTTTCTAAAGAAATATTTAGATTAGCAGGATACTCCATGAGATTTCTATAGTGAATGGTTGGTTAACAAAAGCTACTATTAGCAAACCACAGAATATCTACCTTCCCCTAAGGATGACCAGCAGGAAAGGAAGTAGTGACTAGATCACCAAGGGAATGAAGTTTTCAAAAAATCTTTTAATGCATTTCTAAATTTATTAAAGAATTGTGAAAAGTCAGTTTTTAAGACTTCTGATCAATATTATGAAGATTAAAATTTTACTAACCAGTATAAGCCAACAAAATACACAGGCAAAGCTGTGGTGCTTCCAGACTGCCTAGTGAGTCTAGATTCAGGAACTGAAATATTCCTTTTCTTCAGTTCTTGTACCAGTAGCCCCATGGGATTTATTATCTTCCAAATCTCAAAGAGTTCTTTTCCCGTCATTTGAGTAATTAAGAAGTCCTGAAAATAAAAACATAATTTACACATTTAAATTAGTATAAGGAAAATAAGGACCATAATTCAAAGTTCACTTTTAACAGAAATTTTAAAATTTAACACGATTAAGAGGTATGATCTAGTATGTATTGGGTTGACCAAAAAAGTCCATTTGGGTTTTTCCATCAGATGTGACAGAATAAGATAAAGAAACTTTTGGGGCAATCAATATAAAATAAATAAAGTACAAGGGTATGTTGTACAGCAAAGGGCATATGCTCCTCAAGATTTCTTCTTGGAATGACCTTCTTGGGTCAAATGTCACTTCTGTAAAACTTCCCTAACCCTGATGGAATTAGCAGTCGCCTCCCCTGAGCTCCCTCTATGCCTTACAACACCTGAGGGCACTGTCCATGTTTCATTCTCTCTGCCTATGAGCTGTGAGCAAAGATTGAGTCCTATTAAACTCTGGTTCTAGTGCATGGCACAGTGCCTGGAAACAATAAATATTAGGTGAGCAAATGAATGAAATAAGACCATTCAAACCAGTCAGTTCTACTACGGAGAATGGCTGTGCTCACCACTATACACCAACACAGTTAAAATTCTACTATGGGAGAAATCACAGCTCTTGACTGAGAATTAAGATATTTGAATTATCTATCTCTATGAGGATCTATAATTGGAACTGTCAACAGAGGCACTAAAATACGGTAAACCAACATTTCCAAAATGGTCTCATGACTACCCTGTGAAAATTTCAAAATGGTGACCAAAAATTGTTTAGACAATTCTAAGACTCTACGTAAGCTATAGTGATTGGGAGAGAATGGAAATCAAGGGAGGATTTTATTAGAATTTCTCTAGAAAAAAATATTTAATTGCAGGGGAAAGAGGGGGCAGGCGAGGCTTTCCTTTTCACCTCAGGCCTAGAGGGCTTCAAAGGGTCTCCTGGCCTCTGAATGAAGCAATGGACGTTTAGTCAACTGGCAGTCAACAAACACTCCTGCTTAAGACAACAGTCTGGCAGAAGTTACCTGCCATAATGGGGCCAAAGTCTGAACCTGATGTCAGGGGTATAAAAATCCTTAAGACCTGAGGTGGAACTCACAGCAGGGATGTCATTTTGAAAGGTACCCTATCCAGAAAACTAGAAGCTGACAGCCAACACCCACATGAAGGTACACAGTTTTAAGGTTCCAGCTGGGAACAAAATGCTCACTAGTGTCTGTTTTAAACAGTGAGCAGACTCAGAAAGCACTAAACCACCTTTTAGCCATCAAGTCAAGTAAACACCTTCTGCTTTCCTTTCCTTCTATTTCCCTCAGCTCCATCTCCAGAGATGTCAGTTAAAAATCTGCTTCCATAAGACAGACAGACAAATAAGTCCTGGCTGGGAAGTTGGAAGGGAGACCTTACCCCTGAATGAAGTCGAGAGTACTGGTTAATGAGAGTATCCTTCTTGATCAAAATGATCAGATCAACTTAGTGTCAAAACTAAATACACAGATTCCAACAGTAAGGAAAACTGGTTTAAAACACCTAATTTCAAAGGCCTGAATCAAGACTCTTTTTTTGTGACTTGAAGTGATTGCCTGGACTATCCATTATGTAAGAAAGACCAAAAACTCATGTTTTCATCCAAAAGCAAAGAATAAAACTTCTCCCAATTGACAACTTCTAAAAGGACAGTGGAGTGAAATCATACCAATTACTTAAGTATTTTAATTAGGCAAGCTACTGGCTAACAAGGAATTTGGTGCACATAACGAAACTGTTAGTCGCTCCGTTGTGTCTGACTCTTTGCAACCCCACGGACTGTTTCCCACCAGGGTCCTCTGTCCATGGGATTTTCCAGCCAAGAATACTGGAGTGGGTAGCCATGCTGATCCAGGACTGAACCTGGGTCTCCTGCATTGCAGGGGGATTCTTTACCATCTGAGCCACCAGCAAAGGCCATAATAGGGACTCAGAAATCCAAGACTGTATCACTCAGAAGAGAACAGCTGCTGGTACTTAAGCAAGGAGCTGCCAAGCCACACTAGGCCCTCCAGCTGTGTCCTTTGGACTCATTCACTCACTAAACGCCTGAGCCTCTACTGTGCAGGCACTACCCTTGTCCCTTAGGATGTAAATCTAAAAACATGGCTTGCAGTCCTGCCATGAGGTGAACACTAAATTTAATATTTAATTCACCTCTGATGTTGTCCTCAATAATAAGAGACAACTGGAATAATTAAGATACTATCATAAAAAGCTTTTCTAAAAAGGCAGAGGAACCAGAGATTAAATTGCCAACATCTGTTGGATCACTGAAAAAGCAACAGAGTTCCAGAAAAACATCTATTTCTGCTTCATGACTATGCCAAAGCCTTTGATTGTGTGGATCACAACAAACTCTGGAAAATTCTTAAAGAGATGTGAATACCAGACCACCTGACCTGCCTCTTGAGAAATCTGTATGCAGGTCAGGAAGCAACAATTATAATTGGACATAGAATAACAAACTGGTTCCAAATAGGAAAAGGTGTATGTCAAGCCTGTATACTGTCACCCTGCTTATTTAATTTACATGCAGAGTACATCATGTGAAATGCCGGGCTGGATGAAGCACAAGCTAGAATCAAGATTGCAGAGAGAAATATCAATAACCTCAGATATGCAGATGACACCACCCTAATGCCAGAAAGTGAAGAGGAACTAAAGAGCCTCTTGATGAAAGTGAAAGAGGAGAGTGAAAAAGTTGGCCTGAGGCTCAACGTTCAGAAAACTAGGATCATGGCATCTGGTCCCATCACTTCATGGCAAATAGATGGGGAGACAGTGGAAACAGTGACAGACTATTTTTTTGGGCTCCAAAATCACTGCAGATGGTGACTACAGCCATGAAATTAAAAGATGTTTGCTCCTTGGAAGAAAAGTTATGACCAACCTAGACAGCATATTAAAAAGCAGAGACATTACTTTGCCAACAAAGGTCCATCTAGTCAAGGCTATGGTTTTTCCAGTAGTCATGTATTGATGTGACAGTTGGACTATAAAGAAAGCTGAGCACCAAAGAGTTGATGCTTTTGAACTGTGGTGTTGGAGAAGAATCTTGAGGGTCCCTTGGACTGCAAGGAGATCCAGCCAGTCCATCCTAAAGGAGATCAGTCCTGAGTGTTCATTGGAAGGACTGAATGTTGAAGCTGAAACTCCAATACTTTGGCCACCTGATGCGAAGAACTGACTCCTTGGAAAAGACCCTGATGGTGGGAAAGATTGAAGGCAGGAGGAGAAAGGGACAACACAGGATGAGATGGCTGGATGGCATCACCAACTCAATGGACATGAATTTGAGTAAACTCCAGGAGTTGGTGATGGATAGGGAGGCCTGGCGTGCTGTAGTCCATGGAGTCTCAAAAGTCGGACACAACTTAGTGATTGAACTGATCTGACAAAAAGCTTTAGGTCTTTCTCAGTTTGGATCAGGAGAATAATTCACAGGTAACCTGCCAAGGTCATAGCAAAAAGAAATAAAAGTACAAAAAGAAAATTTTTTTTCTACCTCAAGCATGTTCCAGCACGTGCAACTAACAATCACCTACCCTGATGAAGAGCGCAGTCCTCTCGGGTCCGCTGCTCTGTAGCAGGGCTCCAATCACTGCAAAGAAAGTCTGCCGTAACACAGCTGGGGGGACAGGGAAGTCCGCACTCAACGTCAACTGCTCCACTGCCAAGTTTCTAGCCACGTGACACACAACATCCTCACCGGTGAGGTAGTCAACCAGACTTCTAACGCCTTCAGTGGGCAAGTCTGGGAATGCGTCCTCAAAAAATTGCATGAGGCATGTCTGTGAAAAAGATGTCCCTTGTTCAGATAGTTCTTGATTATCTTTGAGGTTCAGAAGAACAGCTTCCTTCTCTATTCCAAGTTTTTGGCGTTTGGCTTCTTCGCTTTTAATATAGCAGCTATTAACAAATGCAGCTTTGAGAAGATCTAATGAAAAAGTTTCCTGTAACCGAGGGCCAAATGCTTGTATTTCAGCATGGTAATCCCAGTTGGGCTTCTCCGAACTGAAAATGTAAAACAGAAGACAGTAAGAGATAGTAAAGAGAACAAGATGTTGCTGTGATGCAAACATTTCTCATTGTGATGCAATTTTATTTAATTATATAAAGAAAATTGTAAAAGACTGAGCTTCATTTTAATTCCAGAATCTGATTTTCTAAAAATTAAAACTTACATCCGATGATTACTTGTGGTCCTTTGCTGGGTTAATTGTCCCTCTGAGTCAATTGCCACATCAAAGCAGTTCATCAACAGAGACTAAAACCTTATCCTCACTTTTAGGTTCTACTGTTATAACCACAGAACTATGCTTTATACACACACATGAAATCCAAATTATAACTTCATATATTCAAGTCATCAACACTAAGTACATTATATTTACCTCGTATTTTATTGTTTTAAGGTTTCAAAGCATTCACTGAAAATTAGCAATAAAATCTGGTATCAATATTGTAAGTAGGTTAAAACTTCACAATCATTCTCAAGAACGACTAAAAAGTCTTTTTAAAACTAAAGACAATAAAGCAAAAATAAAACAAGTAAAAAAGGGCTGCAAAGCATAAAGATCTGGGTTGTAAGTCATTAAGCTATATATAATCTATATAATATATACAGTTTCTAATAACTATAAAAGCCTAAAATGACTAACCTCACTATAACCAAATGTAGATTAAGAAGGAACACTATTTTATTACTGTTTTTAGGAAAAAACTTAATCTTCTGTGTTGAAAAAATACAGGACTATGAACACATGTATTCTTACCAGGTGTATAAACTAGATCGGCTTTTCTTGGGGGAAGGGCAATATTAAAGTAGTTATCAATTTTCATACTAAATTTCCAAAGGAGCAATAACTTAAAAGCTATTTGGTGTTACATCGGTTGTAATAGCAACAGTAACTCAAACACCCATCAAACGGAGCCATCAAAGATTGAGGTTCATCTATTTGTACGGCAACGACTACACATCAAAGAAATATTATTAAAAAGATGCAAAACCTCATGTATAGGGGGATCTTTTCTGGAGTTATATAAATATCTGAGGGTCTACCTACCAGACTTTCCACTAGCAGAACTATATAAATTATGGCAAAAACCTAAAGCCAAGCTGTTTTCCCTTTCCTCTGGACGCTGGACTTGTGATTGTGTACTTTTTTCCTTGCGCTATATCGCAATACTGTTTCGTGCTTTCCTCCCTCTTGTCCGTACCAAAGGAATTCTCAGGCAGCAACACAAAGCAGGGGCTAAAATACCCAAGCCCGGGTAAAGGTTACCCTCCAGCTGCCTTATTTCTCACAAGTCTCAGTCTACAGGACTCCAAATGGGAGTTCCAAGAGCGTCGGGGGCGGCCATGCACCCAGCTCCTCAGCAGAAATGCATTCCCTTTGCCTCCGCCACGCGTCCACGAGCCCTGGGTGTCTCTATCGCACAACTAGCGTCAAGCCAGGAGCAACCGAGCGATGACCGTCCCTAACCGCCACCCGGCCGAAGCCGCGGGGGAGCGCGCCCCGGCTCCACGAGCGCCACCCCCAACCTCTCCCCCGGTGGCTCCTACCGGCGCACCGGCGGCGGCGGGCACCGGAGCAGGCGCCACCGCGCTAACTCCTTCTGGAACCGGAAAGCGGCGCGGAAGCCCTTCTTCACTCCCCGAACAGGCGGGGCGAGAGTGGGGCCGGCCGTTGCCAAGAGGCAACTGGGACCCCGCAGCAACAGCCTGGTCAGGCCGGATGCCATTGCACCGGAGAAAGCAATGGACGGCGGAAGGAGGAAAGCCGGAGCAGTGTCGCGGCAACACAGTTCCCCCAGAAACCGGGAGCCGCAGCAGAGGCGGGGGCTGAGCCAGCGCCCGGGGGCGGGGGTGAGGGGGCTGGCCAGCGGGGATGTTTTAGTGCGCATGCGCAAAAGTTGGTGTTTTTTGTTTGTTTGTTTGTTTGTTTGTTTGTTTGTTTTTCTTTGTTTTTCTTATTTCAGTCCAGTGACTCAGTCGTGCCTGGCTCTTTGTGACCCTATGGACTGCAGCACGCCAGGCTTCCCTATCCATCACCAACTCCCGGAACTTGCTCAAACTCTTGTCCATCTAGTCTGTGATGCCATCCAACCATCTCATCCTCTGTCATCCCCTTCTCCTCCTGCCTTCGATCTTTCCCAGCATCAGGGTCTTTTCTTCTCATCAGGTGGCCAAAGTATTGGAGCTTCATTTTCAGTATCAGTCCTTCCAGTGAATATTCAGGGTTGATTTTTTTGTAGGATTGACTGGTTGGATCTCCTTGCAGTCCAAGGGACTCTCAAGACTCCTCCAACACCACAGTTGAAAAGCATCAATTCTTAAACGTCCAGCCAGCCTTCTTTATGGTCCAAATCTCACATCCATACATGACCACTGGAAAAACTACAGCTTTGACTAGACAGACCTTTGTCGGCAAAGTAACGTCTCTGCTTTTTAAAGTACTGTTTAGGTTGGTCATAGCTTTTCTTCCAAGGAGCAAGCGTCTTTTCATTTCATGGCTGCAGTCACCATCTACAGTGATTCTGGAGCCCATTTAAAAGAAAATCTGCCACTGTTTTCATTTTATCCCCATCTATTTGCCAAGAAGTGATGGGACAGGATGCCATGATCTGTTTTGGGGATTTTTTTTTTTTTAATATGGAACGCTTCACAAATTTGCGTATCATCCTTGTGCAGGGACCATGCTAACCGTCTCTGTATCGTTCCAATTTTATGTGTGCTGCCAAAGCGAGCAGGAATGTTGAGTTTTAAGCCGGTTTTTTCGCTCTCCTCTTTCACTTTCCTCAAGAGGCTCTTTAGTTCCTCTTCGCTTTCTGGCATTAGGGTGGTGTCATCTGCATATCTGAAGTTATTGATATTTCTCCCTGTAATCTTGATTCCAGTTTGTACTTCATCCAGCCTGGCATTTCAAATGATGTACTTTGCATGTAAGTTAAATAAGCAGGGTGACAATATACAGCCTTGACATATTTTTTTCCCAATTTGGAACCAGTCTGTCGTACCATGTGTGGTTCAAACTGTTACTTCTTGACGTGCATACAGATTTCTCAGGAAGCAGGTCAGGTGGTCTGATATTCCCATCTCTTTAAGAATTTTCCAAAGTTTGTTGTGATCCACATAGTCAAAGGCTTTAGCGTTGTCAGTGAAGTAGAAGTAGATGTTTTTCTGGAATTCTCTTGCTTTTTCAATGATCCAACAGATGTTGGCAATTTGATCTCTGGTAATTTGACCTTTTTTTCCCCTACCTGGGCATTAATTACTCTTGGGTGTACAGAGCTTGATGGGCTTTGGGGTCCAGAAATTTCTGGAAGAAGTTGCTTCATCTTAGCAGTTGCTCTTGTTCCTTCCATCCTAATTAAAATAAGACAAGCTGTTTCATGTTTGAAGAAAACACTTAAATTCTCAAAATGAAAATACTTCTTATCAAGGTGTAGTCTTAAAGAGTTCAAGACCATGAATCCAGCAGCTGTTTATGGACAGATATTTACCTGGCATGTCTCCAGAAACCTTCCTTTTAGGAGCCCTAGACTAAAAGATTATTGAATCCAAAATAAACATTTAAAAACAATCTAAGTACAAACTTTTATAGCAAAAGGGAAAGGAGGATGGGAGAAATATGTCAAAATGGGAACAGTGGATTTATGTCATTTTTTCCTTTATCTTTCACTCTTTAGCAATATCATTATATTGCTTTCTTTGTTGTTGTTCAGTTGCTCAATCGGATTCAACTCTTTGCCCCACCATGGACTGCAGCACGACAGGCTTCCCAGTCCTTCACCATCTCCTGGAGTTTGCTCAAACTCATGTCCATCAAGTAGAAAATGCCATCCAACCATCTCATCCTCTGTTGTCCCCTTCTCTTCCTGCCTTCTATCTTTCCCAGCATCAGGGTCTTTTCCAATGAGTTGGTTCTTCACATAAGGTGGCCAAAGTATTGAAGCTTCAGTTTCAGCATCAGTCCTTCCAATGAATATTGCTTTCTTACCAAACTGTTAATTTATTTTTTAAAGTTACCATTAAGTCACAAAAGAAGACTGTCTGAATCCTCAAGTTTAGAGCTGCCCACGAAACATGCAGATGTTGAAAGAGCACCTCTTTCTGTGATCTCTCTACTTGTTAATGGCATCCCATAGTCACCCAGGTTGGACTGCTATGTCTTCAGTTGTTCCTATTTCCACAAATACCCTCTTTTGTCCAGGTGGCAAGTCTTCTTTCAGTTTATTTCCACAGGAGCTACCTGATGGCTAGCCTACCCCTCTCCCAGGCTATTGTAGTCAGCCTCCACTGTAATCAATCTTCTTCCTTCCTTTCTTCCTGGACACATCTCACCTACATTCACCTCCCTGAAAACTGGTTCCTAACAATGTACAGGTGGTGGTGACCAAAACCATCCCAAAGCATGCTATGACTTAGCTCAAGAATCTCCAGTGTTAGGATCTGGCAAAGATTCTCCTTGACCAAACTTCAGTCTGGCTTCTCTAAGCCCTCTTCTCAACAAGGCTTCCACCTCAAGCTCCAGTCTGCCCCCTTGACAGGCCTGCATCACAGTTTCAGCAAGAAAGTTAAGTCAGTTTAGAGAGGCTCCCCCCACCCAATGTCTGACAATCCTTGATATCTTATCACATTCATAAACCTTACTATCCTTCAGTTATGTCTGATCACCCTGGCCTGCCTTTTGTAAGAATTCTGTCAGCTTAGTTTAGGCAGAATCCCTTAGTACCCCTGATGTTTCCTCCTAGTACTTTTCTAGCCACTGACCTCTACCCTACTCCTTGTCTTTAAATGCCCTCTTCAGTTCTGTTCAGTCTCACAGTTATATCCAACTCTTTGCGACACTATGGACTGCAGCATTCCAGGTTTCCCTGTCCATCACCAACTCCTGGAGCTTGCTCAAGGTCATGTCCATCCAGTCGGTGATGCCATCCAACCATTTCATCCTCTGTCATCTTCTTCTCTTCCTGCCTTCAACCTTTCCCAGCATCAGGGTCTTTTCCAATGAGCCAGTTCTTTGCATCAGGTGGCCAAAGTATTGGAGCTTCAGCATCAGTTCTTCCAATGTATATTCAGGACTGATTTCCTTTAGGATTGACTGGTTTGATCTCCTTGCAGTCCAAGGGACCCTCAAGAGTCTTCTCCAACACCACAGTTCAAAAATTGCCACTTGTCCATCCTGTATTGGAAACTGACCCCAGTTCTATGCTGGTGTCTCTTTTCCCCTATTTTTAGGGGATAGTTCCTAAATAGTTCCTAAATAGAATGTTATTAACTACTGTCCAGCTCTCATTTTTCTCTTACAGGTTATACAACTCAGTTCGGATCTCTTAGCTTAACCTATCAAGAGGAAGAACCTGAATGGTTCATTCCAGTTCACTTTCATGCATTGGAGAAGGAAATGGCAACCCACTCCAGTGTTCTTGCCTTTAGAATCCCAGGGACGGGGGAGCCTGGTGGGCTGCCGTCTATGGGGTCGCACAGAGTCGGACACGACTGAAGTGACTTAGCAGCAGCAGCAGCAGCATGGGGAGGGAGAGAAGAAAAGAGAGATATGACACATATGGCAAAACAAGCTGATGTATATCTGGGTGAAGCAAGTTCTCTCAGAAGAGGTGAGAGGGGATTGTGATTGGGCTTCGTGTTACACTGCCTGCGAGATACTGAAAATTCATGGAATATCATTCAACTAAATTGAAGAAAGCACAAGGAACTGTTATTTTTGCAGTATTTCATTAATTGAGAGAAATACTCAAATAAATGATCTACTAATATAGTTGGAGAGAGGAGTATTAAAGAAAATGGGGGACCACAGTTTTTTGTTTATAGAAAAAGGCTCTAGTCACTGACCTTTCCTGAATTCCAAAGAGTAGTTACTAATTAGGGGAGTGGGGGAACACAGAAACAAAGGAAAAGCAGTCAGCAAGAAAAGTAATAATAGCTTAAACAATAGTTCAGTGATAACAGTCCTTGTTCCTCCCCAAGGGAGAGTCTAGCAATCTGATGCGTATCTTTGAGTTGTTTTGCAGAAACTAAGATCCCCTCCACCCAGGTGCAGAATGGTGACTACAGGCTGACCAAAAGCACCTGTACCCTAGACGAGTTGGAACCAGAAGGTTGATGATTAAGATTTCTAAACATAGCCAATCACCATGAAGCAACCAGAAGAAAGTCATGAGTCGCAACCCTTACCCCAAATGTTGCCTTTAAAACCTTCCCTGAAAGCCATTCTGGGAACTGGCTCTTTTGAGCATGAGCTGCCTGTTCTCTTTGCTTCTCTTACTCAGCTGCTTAGTCATTTTTTTTTTTTTTCTTTTGTGACCCCACATACTGTAGCCTACCAGGCTCCTCTGGCCATGGAATTCTTCAGGTAAGAATACTGGAGTGGATAGCCATTCCCTTTTCCAGGGGAATCTTCCCAACCCAGAGAGCAAACCTGGGTCTCCTGTGTTGCAGGTAGATTCTTTACTGTTTGAGCCATCAGGGAAGCCACCCTGCAAATAAACTCTGACTTTCCTTCACTACAGTGTGGTGTCAGTAGCTTTGCTGTGCTTGGGGCTAACAGATCCAAATTTGGTTCAGCAACATTTATGCTCCACAGATACTAACTGTGAGCACCCAGCCAGCTCCTAGCAACACCCAAGTCTGGCTGATAGTACCAGGCCAACTCCTAGAAGTCGAGGGCTGCTTTTCTCTTTTTCATAGCTTTGAGACCTTAAACAAGTGATTCAACTTCTCCATGGTTCAGTTTTCTCATTTCCAAAGTGAGACTGCCAGAGCACTTACCTCTTCACCTCTTAAATTGTTATCTGGATGAAGATAACCCATGTAAAAAAGCTATGGTTTTTCCAGTAGTCATGTATGGATATGAGAGTTGGACTATAGAGAAAGCTGAGGCCAAAGAATTAATGCTTTTAAACTGTGGTGTTAGAGGCGACTCTTGAGAGTCCCTTGAACTGCAAGATCAAACCAGTCGATCCTAAAGGAAATCAATTATGAATATTCATTGGAAAGACTGATGCCGAAGCTGAAGCTCCAACAGTTTGGCTACCTGATGTGAAGAGCTGCCTCATTGGAAAAGACCCTGATGTTGGGAAAGATTGAAGGCAGGAGGAGAGAGGGACGACAGAGGATGAGATGGTTAGATGGCATCACTGACTCCATACATGAGTTTGAGCACTCTTCGGGAGTTGGTGATGGACAGGGAAGACTGGCGTGCTGCAGTCCATGGGGTCGCAAAGAGTCGTACACGACTGAGCGACAGAACTGATTGAACCCAATAAAGATTTTAGGATCGTGCTTGGTATACAGTCACCACTGAATGAGTGCCTTTCAAAGATTCTAAATTGCATTCTTAATTTTCGCACTTTAACATGTCTGGAATGGAGGAGTGGTCCAAACAAAGGTTTCTTAGAATGGATACAGTATAGTACTGTTGTTTTCGATAGCTTCTAGTTTGAGGGACAATTCCTCTTCACCGCCAAATGCTCAATCCATTTCTGGATCCAAGAGTTTCCTTTTCGAACTTTGTAACCTCCCCCACTTCTCAGGCGAGCCCTTTACAGGCCTCTCCTGGCTACGTAATTTTGTAGCTGCGCGGCTTCCTCAGCCCATACGGTAGGCGGCGGAGGCACTCGGGAGCTTACGGCGGCGCGGCACCCGAGCGGCCGAGGGAGCCGGAGCGAAAGCCAACTGGTCCCCGCCCGCCCGCAGTCAGCTGATGGGCCGCCCGTCGCGGAGACCGCCGCCGCCGCTCGAACATGGCGGCCGAGATCCACTCCAGGCCGCAGAGCAGCCGCCCGGTGCTGCTGAGCAAGATCGAGGGGCACCAGGACGCCGTCACGGCCGCGCTGCTTATCCCCAAGGAGGACGGCGTGATCACGGCCAGCGAGGACAGGTAGGGCGGGCGGCCGGGGCGCGGCGGGGCCGAGGCGCGGCGAGGGCGGCCCGGATCCCGCGGGCGCCGGGTGTGGGGGCCGCGGGAGCCGCCAGCCTCGGCGCTCTCCGCGTGGGGGCGTCCTCGGTCCCGGGTCCCGCGGCCCGGCGCCCACCGCCAGCCCGTCTCGGTCCCCGGGACCCGCTCCCTCGAGCTCCCGCCTGCGGGGTCCTCTAGTCTCGACCCGCCGCCGCGCTTCTCTGGTCCCAGACCCCAGTCCGGGCTTCGCACCTCCCGGTCCGGGACACCTGCCCCAACCCCCGGCCACCGCGCTCCCCCTGCCGAAACCCCCATCCCCGCCGCGCCCCTCCGGTCCGGGAGCCCCCACGGTATGCCCTTCGCGCCGGGACCCCGCCCCCCCAACTCTCCTTTGCCCAGAGCTGGGAGCGTCCCCTCCGCGGTCCGTTCCAAGCCGCCTTCTCTGGGAGCCAGGACTGGCCTCCGGTTCCCGCGGGACCGGGTGCCAGGGATCCCCTTCTTGCAACAAACCTCCCGGGGCTTCAGCACTTTTCTGCCCTACGCTGGGGTTTACACCTCTCTTTGGCGCGCACCAGGTCTCTAGATCAGTTATTTTTCCACAGCTGTTAGAACCACCTGAATTGTTATTTACAAAACAATGTCCCCCCACCCCTTAAAGTGACTCACTTAAGAAAAGACTCAAGAATAATGAAAATACTTTTATTTTAAAAGAAATTTGATATTTCCACTGTTAATGGAATACCAGTTATCCCTTGCCATAAAAATTTGATGGCTAAAATGTTCATCTCTGTGCACCTAAAGTCAGCTCTGTCTTGTTAACAGGGCATCTTGCCCATCATACTTTGGGAAACACTGATCCGATGCGATTTTCTCATTCTCCCCAAGAGGAAACTGAGGTTCGTGGAGAGGCACAGAGATACTGGTGACGCCAGAAAAGCACCCCAAGATTCCCCAGTCCAGCTCTCTCGTCTTTCCAGGGTTTTGTGATTGGATGGGAGAGAGATTATTTGGGTTGTAACTTTAGCGTTTTGTAAACCCTTAAAAGTTTCAAAGGTTAGTGACTTTACTGTGGGAATTTGGAGGAAATAACTGATGTTTTTGAGAGAAACTGGTGTTTCCTTGCTACAGTGAGTGTTCTTAAACGGTGATATTGCAAAACTGGAAAGTCTTTCTGGAAGAAGGAAGATTCTGCTGTTTTGTTAAAGTGGGAGGCACAGTACAGCCTTTTGTCACCTAGTTTTTGAAGTCGGTAGCTTTGAGGGCCTGCTCCCACTAAGAGGAAACCTGAAGCCCCCAGCGCCTGTTTGACCTTTGTATTTTGCTTTTGAATGAGTTTGTTGTGAGCAGGCAATTTACCAGTAACAGACCAAACGAGGTGGAGAGTGATTGGTTAAACTTGGATGTGGGTGTGTCACCAGGAAGGAGTGGGAGAGGGTTGCCTGACCCACAGGGAGAAATTGTTCTTGCTCAATTGCTAAGTCTCACGTCCTTCTCTCAGGGAGAAGAGGGGACTGTTTTAAAAAAAAGACAAAGGACAGAATAATGATATTTGCATGATATGAACATAGATGGAGACATCACTTTATACAAGTTAGCTGTCTTTGTTCAGTGAAATATTTTAGTCATGACTCATGTGTGTTGGGTAAATTGCTGAGTATTTGCAATTACTGGCCAGGAGCAGCGCTGATCAATGTTTTAGGGAAAGTGATGACTTAGCTGCTCTGGGACTGAAGTGTTCTGGGAGACACTTTCATGGGGGCACAAGAGGGTCCTGGCAGAGGACTGGACCAGGTTGGGGTTGGGGCCTCGGGTTTCTAATTTGTATTTCAGGCCCATGGAACTTCCTGGGAGGCAGGACACTCTTTGTAGCAGGTTCTACACTTTATGAGATTTATGAAAGCACATGACTATGAGGTTTTTGTTGTTGTTGGATATGGTGGTTTGTTTTCACATTGTCATAAGTCTGTGTTATATTCTTCAATCGTTTATTCACTCATTTATAGATTTAGAAATAATCTCCTTACTGAGTGCCAGGCCCTAGACAGAACAAGGAGCAAAAGTCATAGCACTTGCCCTTATATAACTTCTGATTCATGATTTTATGGCCCCCGACCTGATAGAATCAGCCAGGAAATAGAACACTGACCACCGTTTATCATCAAACAAGCATTTATTAGGTACTTACTGTGTGCCAGGCCCGTCTTAGCTCTGTGGGTAGAAAACACGGATGCTAAAATTGACGTTCCCAAAGGGCTGGATGGTGTGGTGAAGAGATGCCCCTGTGCTCTCCACTCCCTGAGTGCTGGAGAGACACAGGGGAAGGAGGGTCCTTGGGTGCGCACTGGGTTTCAAGAAAAGCCTCCTGAAGAGATATCACTTGTGAAAGGAGTGTTCTCTGTTACCCTGGTCCAGGCAGAGGAAAAGGACAGGAGGGAATTGCAGGCGGTACAGAACCATGGTTATTTGTAGATGCTCAGAGCAGAAAGTATACTGAGAGCTGGAAAGCCCAGTGTCCAGTTATAGAAGGATCTTCCTTGTGTGCCACTGTTAAGATTTGGACTTCAGTTTGCGAGCAGTGGGAGACCATCAAAGAGTTTGAAGCAAGCAAATGATACCGTCAGAATGTATGCTTGAAATCTTTCTTTTTTTCAAAATATTTTTTATTCATTTACTTGGCACGAGGGGGTCTTAGTTGCATCACGTGTGTGCTTGGCCAGTCTGTCATGTCTGACTCTTTGTGACCCCATGGACTCTAGCCCGCCTGGCCCCTTTGTCCCTGGGATTGTCCAGGTAAGAATATTGGAGTGGGTTGCCATTTCCTCCTCCAAGGAATCGTCCCGACCTAGGGCTCTAACCTGCATCTCCTGCTTCTCCTGCATTGGCAGGCGGATTCTTTACCACTGCACCACCTGGAAAGCCCCTGTAGCATGTGAATTCTTTTTAGTTGTGGCATGTGGGATCTAGCTCCCTGACCAGGGGTCCAACCCAGGCCTGCTGTATTGGGAGTGTGGCGTCTTAGCCACTGGACCACCAGGAAAGTCCCCCAGAATTTATACTTTAAAAATAGCAATAGTTAACCTTTTAAAAGTCCCCTCCCTCTTTCAGTAGAGAATTGGACCCATGTATGTGACTGCATCCAGTCCTCACATCTCTCCATGAGATGGATTCAATCACTTTCTCTCATCGACAGTTCCCAAATTCAAGGTATTGTAAAAGTCAGAGGTGTTTTTGTTTGTTTTTGTGAGTTAGGCCTGAAAACTCATTGGTGCTAAAACTTGACCTCCATAGATGAGAGTATTTGTAATCTGTATTTATCCCATGTGGCATGAATATTCGTTTTACTGCAGAGATATCAATGCATTTTATTGCGGGTCCTACTGGGAGTTTCATGGAACGTGTAGTGTAGGTGTCTTATTGTAATGGGCATTTGGCCATTTAGAAAACTGGGGCGCCAGGGGCACTGGAGTAACTATTAATACCCAAGGTCACATTGCCAGTAAATGCTGGGAATGAGATTTGAACCCAGGTCTGACTCTGAGGCCCTAGCTCTTTCTGCCGTGCACCTCGTCCTACACGTTTGGAGAACCTGAGTTGAGGCAGTGTCAGTGGTTGACTACTCCAGCAGCAAATGTAAAATGCTGGGATTCCGCCTTCTGCCCTCCCCTCCGCCCCCGCCTCCTGGGGATATCTGGAGATATTTTGGTTGTCATAACTGGGGGAGGGTACTCCTGGAATCTAGTGGGTAGAGGATGTTGAACATGCTGTAACACACAGGACATGAAACACACAATCCTCATGAAAAGGATTGTCCAGCCCCAAATGTCGTTAATGCCGAGTTGTAGAAACCCTTGTCTAGGCTTAATGTGCTTGTTTGATTCGTCTAGATAGTGGTTCTCAGAGCGGAGAGGGATCTTGTTAAAGCACAAACATCCTGGTTCAGTAAGTCTGGGACTGGGCCCCAGAGTTTGCCTTTCTGTCTGGTTCCCAGTGATGTCCATGCTGATGCTGCTGGTCACACTTGGAGGGCCATTGCTTTATGCAAAAGGAGAATTATTCACTGTGCTTGTCTGTGGAGAGGCACTGGGAAAGAATACTGTTATACTTTATCCTCTTTTTTTTTTTTTTGTCAGTTTATGGGATGTATTTGCCTGGAATCATTTACATATACCCATCTATTTCCTAATAAAACCAAACTATATCTGATAGTGCTAAATACAGAGAATTCCCCCAAGGAGTAATAAACTAATATGGAGGATTCAGCTTGACTCCATGGGACCTGGAGTCACTGCTCATGGATTGGCAGCAAGTTTAGGGGTCTAATCAGAAACCTTCAGGGATTACTGTGCCCTGAAGGGTTAACAGAGAATGGCGGTACTCTTTCACGTGCATTCATTTGTATTTTGTTGGGGCTTCCCAGGTGGCTCAGTGATAAAAGAATCTGCCTGCCCACGCAGGAGATGTGGGTTCAATCCCTGGGTCAGGAAGATCCCCAGAGGAGGCAATCGCAACCCACTCCGGTATTATTGCCTGGGAAATCCCATGGACAGAGGAGTTTGGTGAGCTACAGTCCATGGGGTTGCAAAGAGTTGGACACATCTGAACGACTAAGCACACACACACACGAATTCCTTTGTTTAAGCTTCATTCTTCATGAAACCTTAGCATTTTTAAATTTTGGTTTTCAGTTGCACATTGGAACTAGAATATCTGAGCATGCAGCATAGAAAAATGATACATTGGTAAAGTAAAGAAAGATGTTCTTGAGTCAGTGGAGTATGACTGTCTTTCTAGTCAGGAAACTGTAAAAATAAAAGTAATAACCTCAGTATTACGTTTCAGAATTTAACTGCAGCAGTCATTTTCCTGGTCGGAGAAACAGAAAATGAGACTGTACTTTCAGGACAGAACTGAAATGTTGTGAGGCAACAGGGAATGATTCCCCGGGCACGTTTGCTTTCTGAACTTCTTTGAGTTGCACCAGAAATTTAGACAGTTGGTTGAAAAAGATAGGTAGCATTTTTTTAAAGGTAAAATCTTACTAAAAGTCTTACCAGTAAGTTAAGGCTGTGGGCTCGCCTATCTTCATTTTTGAAAAATAGAGTTTGGAGAGATGCCTGCTGATACTACAGTTTCAGGGGCCTAAAGGTCAAGGTTGATTACTGCAAGAAATTGTTTTGTCTGGCCTAAGTCAAACAGAGATTGCGTATATTTTAAGATATTTTAGGATGTTGCACTTAGGCTGGTAAGCAATAGAGATCACAGAAGACCAACTTTTGAAATATTTTTGGTAGCATCTTCCTTCCCCTCTCCATAAGCATTTCCCTCCTAAAAAACATTAGCGGTTTATTTTTTTTGTTTCCTTTTAGAGCTTTCTAAGCATATTAAGATGGTTTGAAGGAAAACTGTGTATCTAGTAGCTGTTCTCATAGAAACAATGCCAAATAAACAAGCAACTTGATTTTTAAGTGTTATTCTCGGGAGGAAACCTGGTGTAGCTGGAAGTTTTCAGTTCATACAGAAAACCAGAATGTTAACTGCTGTATTTTTGTTGTCTTGCAGTGCCTAAAAATAGACTCTTTCATTTGTGTTACAAAATAAAGTGAAGAAGTGAGATGTTGGAAGCCTGGGTAGGAAAGCATCTATTGCTGTGTTGTTAGAAGTGGGTTTTCATTGTTAAGGTCATTTTCTTTTATAGGATGGTTTAGATCAGATTCCGAATCTTGAATGCCTGAGTCTGAATCCTAGCCATGTGACCTTGGGCAGGTTACTTTTTTCTCCCAGTGTTGTAGTTTTGTCATTTGTAAAATGGAGATAATAAAGGCTCCAGCCTCCTAATTGTGGGAATTAGATGAATTCACGGGTAAAGCACTTTGAACTGTACCTGGCACAGAGAAGGCACTTCATGTGTGTTGGCTATTATTATTATTTTGCACTTAATTGCTTTAATCTCATCAGAAGCTAAACATGTCTTTGCTTACTGTGACTTACTGTGTGTGTGTGTGCGTGCTCAGTTGTGTCTGACTCTCTGTGACCCTATGAACTGTAGCCCGCCAGGCTCCTCTGTCCATGGAGTTCTTTAGGCAAGAATCCTCCAGTGGGTTGCCATTTCCTCCTCCAGGGGATCTTCCCAACCCAGGGATCAAAGCCGCATCTCTGGTGTCTCCTGCATTGCAGGTGTATTCATTACCACTGAGCCACATAGGAAGCCCCTGGTATATATGCGTGTGTGTAAATAAAGTGAATTTTTTCCTTCCTGAATAGACTAGTTTCAGAGCAATGGATGCTTTCCTGCCCAGATTTCTGACTTCTCACTTCTTCACTTTATTTTGTAACACAAATGAAAGAGTCTATTTTTAGGCACTGCGAGACAACAAAAATACAGCAGCTAACATTCTGGTTTTCTAAATAAACTGAGGACTTCCACTTTGGGGGTCCCTTACAGACCTTAGTTCTTATAACTGTCTTTGAGTCGTGCCTTTTCAGCATTTCCATATTTGGTCACTTACAAGTCATGTCAGTCACATGTTTTCACTTATAAAAGTCCTTGCCCTGCTTGCTGTGTTAGGGAGCCCCCAAACCACCGCTAGGTTCCTGGATTCATGAGGAGTGAATTCATGCCATTGTGTGGTCATCCTCACGGCTGTGATGTATTACAGTGGGAGGACAGGAAACAAAATTGATGAAGGGAAAGGTATGGGGTGACGTCCAGAGGAAACCAGGCGTGAGCTTCCAGGAGTCCTGGCCCTGTAGAGACTCTAAGATGTTCCATTCCCCCAGCCAGGAGTTATCCCACACGTGTGAAATACTCACACTGGCTATACTCACACTGGCTACCTGCAAGCTGGTTAGAGGCTCAGGCTACTCAGGCTCTCACTGGGGGATGTTCCTAAAGGCAGCCTCTGCCTCACACGTGCCGAAATCCCAGACTCCCAGAAGGAAAGCAGGAGGTCAGGGTGTCTCAAATGGTAGTTTGGTTTTTGTTCTGTTTTATTTTTTTAAGTTCGTTTTCTCTTGTGTTTCAAGGCTGTGAAAAGTTTGGAATGTTTTTTTTTTTTTTTTTTTTTAATTTGGAAGTTAATGTTGCATGGACCCTACCTGGACTGACTCCATCCTCTCCTCCTGCTTCTCAGAGGTTGTAATAGCTTTTACCCTCCTGGGTGGCACAGAGGTCACAAAAGATAATTTTGAGGCTGACAGTGGAAACAGCAACAGGAATGGTTCCTTAAGTCAGAAAGAAAACATCTTCTCAGGTGGAAGACCCAGCCGCCCGACTTGTGGAGCCATTATTCTAGTTTAGGGGCTGGCAAAGGTGCACGTGTCCTTTGCCCCTGGGTAAAAGTCTGCCAGTGACAGAATCAGCATTCTGAGGGTCACCATTGTCACAGACAGGATTCTTTCCCTAGACTGTAGAAGGGGATGGAAATTTAAATTTTCTAAGCCAATCTGTTTTTCCTTTATACAAAAAAGGCTAGTTCCCCTGCCTTTCAGTTTAGTTAATTCAGTAAAAATCTAGTGTTTTCCTTTGTTATTCAAAGAGGAAGGCTGCTTTCTGCTGTAGTAATGGATAGGGCAGAGTTCAAGAGACTTGGCTGGAAGGAAACTGCTGTTTATTTGATAAAAGCAGATAGTACCATTAGGGCTTCCCTGGTGGCTCACTGTTAAGGAACCCAGCTGCAATCCCTGGGTAGGGAAGATCCCTTGAAGGAGGAAATGGCAACCCATTCCAGTATTCTTGCCTGGGAAATCCCGTGGACAGAGGATCCTAGTGGGCTACAGTCCATAGGGTCACAAATGAGTCAGACACAGCTGAAGCCACTGAAACAACATTGTACCATATCCTTTCCTCCTCTCCCTTTTGGGCTAATATCTTAAGTGTTATATCAGTAGAAATTACTCGGGCTATCAGAATTATGCATTTTTATCTGTAACCCTGGAGATACCATCAGACTAGGAAAACACATCCTTTGTAGTAGGTAACACAAATGTTTGGTCATTTATCAAGGTATAAAATAGCATCAGCAATCCTAAGAGCAAGTGGAAAATCAGATTTCCCCAAACTTACTATTTTTTCCAGTTTAAAAGAAATCAGGCTTGGGGCTTAATTTGTAACACATGCTATATTCTGTATTCTTTTAAGCCAATTCAATGAATAAGCCCTGTATATCAGTTTACAATTTAAAGATGATTAAATTGCTTTAATTTAGCTATTTGGGGATGATGAGGGTGTTTTTTGGAGAACTTTTTGAAAGAGCTGGTTTTAGAAATGCTGGTGTATCAGGCAAGGTAGAATTTGGCCTTGGGATTTTATAGAAACACCCGTGTGCTATTTGAATCTCTTTATAAAAGTATGGGCATGATTTTCAAAGTAATCATACCAGAAAATAACATGTACTGAACCCAAATGTATGTTCTCATTGGGCGATAGGTTTGAAAACGGTATTAATCGTGACTTGCACAAGGTGCCTCCTGGTTTGAGAGCCAGTGCTTTTCAGGAGGAAAATTATGCTTTAATCTGTCTTTTCTCCACTGTGTTGTAGCATATGTAAATGAGATTTTATAAGCTTGGTGATTTCCTAAAGTATGTTTTTAACTCGCTTTTGATCAGTTCTTTGACAGTGAAACTGAGGGGCTAGAAAAGATCAAAGGAACCTTTGTTCCTCATCAGGAGTATCTGTGAGCAGGTCACAGATTCATCTCCCTGGAATAGGTGCTTCTTTCTTAAACCTGTTGGTTTTAGTCTGCTTTTTGTGTATCTACTCTAGTAAGGTAAAGGAACATACAGAATTATTATTCTTGATAGGATGAAAAATATTGAGTAAGATTTAATTAAGAATAATATGTTCATTTGTGCTTTTGCATAACTTCTTCAGTTTCTTGGAAATCAAATTAGCATCTGAGCAAAGTGGGGATCCTAGAGTTCAGTTAAAAGTAAAAGTAGACTTAATGTGTTTACTAAGAACTGTGAAATTCTTGGCACTTGGTCAATGCCAAATGCTGTTTTTATTTCCAATTTTAAGGTCAGAGTCCTAATTATTCTTAAAGATGTACTACTTGGAACAGGCAGCATTGTATCAGTTAGCTATTGCTGTGTTGCAAGCCATCGTGAAATTCAGAGGCTTAAAACAAGAAGTGTCATCATTGCTAGTGAGCCTGTGAATCCCTGGACAGTCCACCTGCTCACAGTCAGGCTCGCTTGGACACGTGTTCAGTTCAGTTCAGTTCAGTCGCTCAGTCGTGTCCGACTCTCCGCGACCCCATGAATCACAGCACACCAGGCCTCCCTGTCCATCACCAACTCCTGGAGCTCACTCAAACTCATGTCTACAGAGTCGGTGATGCCATCCAGCCATCTCATTCTCGGTCATCCCCTTCTCCTCCTGCCCCCAACCTTTCCTAGCATCAGAGTCTTTTCCAGTGAGTCAACTCGTCGCATGAGGTGGACAAAGTATTGCAGTTTCAGCTTCAGCATCAGTCCCTCCAGTGAACACCCAGGATCGATCTCCCTTAGAATGGACTGGTTGGATCTCCTTGCGGTACAAGGGACTCTCAAGAGTCTTCTCCAGCACCACAGTTCAAAAGCATCAATTCTTTGGCGATCAGCTTTCTTCACAGTCCAACTCTCACATCCATACATGACCACGGGAAAAACCATAGCCTTAACTAGACAGACCTTGGTTGGCAAAGGAATGTCTCTGCTTTTTAATATTTTATCAAGGTTGGTCATAACTTTCCTTCCAAGGAGTAAGCGTCTTTTAATTTCATGGCTGCAATCAGCATCTGCAGTGATTTTGGAGCCCAAAAAAATAAAGTCTGACACTGTTCCACTGTTTTTCCATCTATTTCCCATGAAGTGATGGGACCAGATGCCATGATCTTTGTTTTCTGAATGTTGAGCTTCAAGCCAACCTTTTCACTCTCCTCTTTCACTTTCATCAAGAGGCTTTTGAGTTCCTCTTCACTTTCTGCCATAAGGGTAGTGTCATCTGCATATCTGAGATTATTGATAGTTCTCCCAGCAATCTTGATTCCAGCTTGTGCTTCTTCCAGCCCAGCGTTCCTCATGATGTACTCTGCATATAAGTTAAATAAGCAAGGTGACAATATAAAGCCTTGATGCACTCCTTTTCCAATTTGGAACCAGTCTGTTGTTCCATGTACAGTTCTGACTGTTGCTTCCTGACCTGCATACAGGTTTCTCAAGAGGCAGGTCAGGTGGTCTGGTATTCCCATCTCTTTCAGAATGTTCCACAGTTTATTGTGATCCACACAGTCAAAGGCCTCGGCATAGTCAATGAAGCAGAAATAGATGTTTTTCTGGAACTCTCTTGCTTTCTCCATGATCCAGCGGATGTTGGCAATTTGATCTCTGGTGCCTCTGCCTTTTCTAAAACCTGCTTGAACATCTGGGAGTTCACGGTTCACATATTGCTGAAGCCTGGCTTGGAGAATTTTGAGCATGACTTTACTAGCGTGTGAGATGAGTGCAATTGTGTGGTAGTTTGAACATTCTTTGGCATTCCCTTTCTTTGGGATTGGAATGAAGACTGACCTTTTCCAGTCCTGTGGCCACTGCTGAGGTTTCCAAATTTGCTGGCATATTGAGTGCAGCACTTTCACAGCATCATCTTTCAGGATTTGAAATAGCTCAGCTGGAATTCCATCACCTTCACTAGCTTTGTTTGTAGTGATGCTTCATAAGATCCACTTGACTTCAGATTCCAGGATGTCTGGTTCTAGGTGAGTGATCACTGCACACCAACGTGGTTATCTGGCTCATTAAGATCTTTTTTGTACAGTTCTTCTGTGTATTCTTGTCACCTTTTCTTAATATCTTCTACTTCTGTTAGGCCCATACTGTTTCTATCTTTTATTGTGCCCATCTTTGCATGAAATGTTCCCTTGTTATCTGTAATTTTCTTGAAAAGATAGATCTCTAGTCTTTCCCATTCTATTGTTTCCCTCTGTTTCTTTGCATTGATCACCGATGAAGGCTTTCTTATCTCTCTTTGCTATTCTTTGGAACTCTGCATTCAGATAGGTGTATCTTTCCTTTTCTCCTTTGCCTTTAGCTTCTCTTCTTTTCTTGTTTATTTGTAAGGCCTCCTCAGACCACTTTGCCTTTTTCCATTTCTTTTTTTGGGGATGGTCTTGATCACTGCTTCCTGTACAGTGTCACAAACCTCCATCCATAGTTTTTTAGGCACTCTAAAGGATCTCAACCCTTGAATCTAGCTGTCACTTCTATGTATAATCCTAAGGAATTTGATTTAGGTCATATCTGAATGGTCTAGTGGTTTTCCCCACTTTCTTCAATTTAAGTCTGAATTTGGCAATAAGGAGTTCATGATCTGAGCCACAGTCAGCTCCCGGTCTTGTTTTTGCTAACTGTATAGAGCTTCTCCATCTTTGACTGCAAAGAATATAATCAGTCTGATTTCAGTGTTGATCATCTGGAGATGTCCATGTGTAGAGTCATCTCTTGTGTTGTTGGAGGAGGGTTTGCTATTACCAGTACGTTCTCTTGGCAAAAACTGGATTAGCCTTTGCCCTGCTTAGTTTTGTACACCATGGCCAAACTTGCCTGTTACTCTAGGTATCTCTTGACTTCCTGCTTTTGCATTCCAGTCCCCTATGATGAACTTTTTTTGGTGTTAGTTCTAGAAGGTCTTGTAGGTCATTGTAGAATAGTTCAACTTCAGCTTCTTCGGCATTAGTGGTTGGGGCATAGACTTGGATTACTGTGATAGTGAATGCACAGAGGCACGGTTTATTGCCTTGTATTTCTCAGGCCAGTAAGTCCCTGCCTTTTGGTGCCTTCTCTTTCCTGCCCCAGATTTCTCTGTCCAGCCCTGCCTCTGCTCACAGATCCAAGGGAGTAACTATTGCTCTCAAGGCCCCATCCACCCAATACCTCTCGCCCTTTTGTCCAAGCCCTCCTCACCCTTCTGTGCTGACCTCCATGGATACATCAGATGGACTCCAAGGGACCACAGAGCCTCTTAGAGTCTGCCACACTGAAAAGAAAGTGGTTGCGTCCTGTTTGAAACTGCCTCTGATTCCCAGGTGGCTCAGTAGTAACCCTCCTGCCAATGTAGGAGCTGCAGAAGATGCAGGTTTGGTCCCTGGGTCAGGAAGATCCCCTGGAGGAGGAAATGGCAGCCCACTCTGGTTTTCTTGCCTGGAGAGTGCCATGGACAGAGCCTGCAGGCTACAGTCCCTGGGTTCACAGACAGTGAGCACAGACACGACTGAGCAGGTGAGCGCGAGTGCACTGATTCTGGCGCCTGCAGCTGCCCAGAGCTTCAGGCTGACCCTGTTTCACGCCTCACCCCTCTTGCGCTCGGTGATAACAATTTGTTAAGCATGCTTCTAGGGAGTGGACGGTTTCTACATTTAGAATTTGAGATAGCCACACTTGAAAATCAGACAAAATAAGTCCTGGGTACCTCAAGGCTTATGAAAGTGTTCGTTGCTCGGCTATTTCTGACTCTGTGTGACCGCATGGACTGTAACCCACCAGGCTCCTCTGTCCATGGGATTCTCCAGGCAAAAATACCGGAGTGGGTTGCCATTTCCTCCTCCAGGAGATCTTCCTGACCCAGGGATCGAACCCAGGCATCCTGCATTGCAGGTAGATTCTTTACTGTCTGAGCCACCAGGGAGGCCCCAGGGCTTATGACGAACTGTTTAATAGTTGGCGACCCTGCTGTCCTCGTGCTTCTCAGCTGCTCCATATCTTTTCTCTGGGGACCGTCCCCCATTCTGCCCTCTTGAGGAGCCAGAATGCTGGTCTACCTCATAGGTGTGTTCACTTCTCTCTTCCTGCCCCTCATCAGTTCTCTTGCCCTCTCTGCCCAGCCTGACTCAGCATGGCTGTGGAATTTAGTTCCATCGTCTTTTATTATGCTTAAAAAATCACAAACATTTCTTCATGCTTCCATGGCCATCATAACTCATTTACTGACTATATAGGTTATTGAATTAATATGTCATTAACCCATTTGATTATATGAAATTTTCCCTTAATTTTTACTCCTTTGAATAAGGCTCATATGAACTTTTAAAAATACATAGTTCTTTTCATCTATTAAAAAATTTCTGCAGAATATGTTGCCAAACCTGGAATTCCTAAATCAATTTATTGTTGTTTTTATCATCATCATCATCATTAATGTTATTGTTATTAGGTAGGTAATGTGTTTTTCAGACCCAGTCCCTGGTAGTTCAGAGGGTAAAGCGTCTGCCTGCAATGCAGGAGACCTGGGTTCGAACCCTGGGTCAGGAAGATCCCCTGGAGAAGGAAATGGCAACCCACTCCACTACTCTTGCCTGGAAAATCCCATGGACAGAGAAGCCTGGTAGACTACAGTCCGTGGGATCGCAAAGAGTCGGACACGACTGAGCGACTTCACTTTAATGTGTTTCTCACTAAATGGAACAGGATTCTTGCCACAGAAGTAGTTCTAATGCACTGCTGACAAAAAATCATGAGAACCCTGGAAATGGTATGTTATTGTTGTTCTCTGTTGTTCCTTGCTTAGCCCTGCCCGGCAGTTTCAGTCTGAAATATTTAAAATAAAGAAATACAATCCAGCTTTGGCATTTTCATTTTCCCAGAAATTAAATGAATGATGATCCACTGGGGTGAACGGCAAGACAAATAAGATGATGATTTGATGTGGATCCAGTGGGGCTGTCGTCTTACAGAGACCTCTTTTCCTCTCTCCATGAAAAACTGCAGCCGTGCTTCTCAGACGAGGAGGGCAAAGGAGACTGATGGTAGAGCCCTCCACAGGATCAGCAGGAGTGTAAGGAAGTTTAAAAAGCCCTTTTGTAGTCTCTGGAAGAAATGACACATTTCCTTTCTAAGTACCTTTTGGAAAAGTTTCAGGCTATTGTTTTTAAAATAACCTAAACATAGAGCTTGGCAAAATGAACACGTTTCTAAAATTTTTTTTCTACATTGACACAGTCTTAGACTATCAAAGAAAATCCCTCTACTAGAAAAATGGGTAGAATAAGCAGCAAGCAAAACATACGATGAGTTTAGGTGAGTGGGTGTCAGTTGTCAAAACAGTGAAGGAAAAGGAAGCTGTTTTATCTCGGTGCAGAGCATGGCTTCCCTAGTGGCTCAGATGACAAAGAATCTGCCCACAATGCGGGAGGCCCAGGTTTGATATCTGGAGAAGGAAATGGCAACCCACTCCAGTATTCTTGCCTGGAGAATCCCATGGACAGTGGAGCCTGGCGGGGTATAGTCTGTGGAGTTTCAAAGAGTTGGACACGACTGATCAAGTAACACATAGAGCATGGCTTGGACATTCATGAAGGTAGTTTTCGTAAAAATAAAGCCATCTGATCTTGGTACTTTGATACGGTTTATTAATGTCATTCAGGAATTTTTAATAGTTTGTGCCTATAAAGTGTTGCTAAACTGTATTGTTGTGAATAGTAGATTTTGTTTCCAATTTGCTGAATAGTAAATTTTTAGTCTGTGGAATTTGTTGATTTTTAAAATAAAACAGACCAACTTAAGCCTGTTTCGATAACCATTTTTTAAACCAATGAGATAAATCCTAAATACAAACCAAATTTCTGTATTACTTAATAGAAGTTATACAACTTTGTTTAATACATAGTTTCTTGAGAGTGCTGGAGTATTAGGAGTTGAACTTAATATTGTTTTGATTTTATCTCAGAAGTGGGAGATTTTAATTTGTCACCCAAGGAAGTAAAGGAGTATGCCTGGAAAAAGAGAAAAGGAATTCTAGATAGAATGTGTGAATACAGAAGTAGAGCCAGCTATCAAGGTCAGCTGCCTGATTTGAAACCTGATTCGCAAGCAAGGATGGTCTTCTCTCAGCCTGAATGGGGTAAACAATTTTTTCAGGTGGAACACCCCCAAGAAATAGTATAAATCTTGCCAGTTTTCTAGTGTGTCCGCTTGAGCTGGGTGCAGACCAAATGGCAGTATGGATGTTTGTCCTCCAAAGGAAATACTACTGCGTTTCGGAGTTCCTGGGGTCTAGGTAGGTCCCGTTTTGACCTTGGGCTAGTTTATCATTCTGAAGCTTCATGAAGTTAAAGCGTGATTTTTTCAGGTTAGATGATTGAATGGAAGAGAAGACTTTAAGGTTTTCTGCTCACAGCAGCTTCTCTGCTGTCTGAAACTATTCTTCTTTCAAGAAGACACAGGGAAGAGCACGTCTCCTGAGGCCTCCACTGAACTACTGATGCATTTGTGACTACAACTTTTGGGGTTGATTTTGGGGGTTTTAGAATATGTCAGCATTCTGATCTTTAGACCTTTAAAACCACACAGATAGGGAGCTTGTTAATTGCTTTGAGTGAAGGAAAGTGCTGCCTGACACCCTCATCTTCAAGTGCCTTGGCCTTTACTGTCCTGTTTGCAAGTGGAATAGAATCCTTGAACAGGCTTTAATGTAATTTTTAGAAATATTTATTTATTTATTTGGCTGCACTGGATCTTAGTTGTGGCACACAGAATCTTTAGTTGCGGCCTGTGAACTCCTAGTTGAGGCGTGTGAATTCTTCAGTTATGGCACATGGGATCTAGTTCCCCAACCAGAGATCGAACCCCAGGCCCCCTGCATTGGGAGCATAGAGTCATAGCCACCGGACCACCAGGGAAGTCCCTCCTTGAGCAGATTTAATGCTTAGAGGAGAGTTGGCCTTTAACTTCTTATAATTCCTTCTGTTTAATTCCCTGTATTGAACATATGTAATGGAATGTATCCATAAGCATTCTGTACTAAGTAACAAAATACTGTCAACAAAATGTGAAATCGTGTTAGTAGTTCAGGCCTAAGGATCATCATTATAAGCTTCTATTGATTTTAGGTGAGGGAAAGTGAAAGTCACTCAGTCGTGTCTAACTCTTTGCAACTCCATGCACTAAGTCCATGGAATTCTCCAGGCAAGAATACTGGAGTGGGTAGCCTTTCTTTCTCCAGGGTATCTTCCCAACCCAGATATCCAACCCAGGTTTCCCACATTGCAGGCAGATTCTTTACCAGCTGAGCCACCAGGGAAGCCCTTAGGTGTGGAAGACCTTGCCAAATGCTACTCATCCTGTGGTGTGCTGCCCGGGTGGACTACTGCCTGGAGAGAAAAGTCCTTGGTAGGGAGGTGAGGGACGAGGGCTTTGGATACAACCTGAGCTCGGTATTTTGGGCACCTGAGGATGACAGCTTGCTAGGATGCAGGGTCTGGGTGTGGGAATCACGAGCGTGTCAGTTGAACCCCTGATTTGAGACCACCACTGGTGGTCTGTGAGCCCAGCGGCAGTGGGATGTGTGGCTCCTTGGGAGTTGTCACCAGTTGTCGACATACCCGACGTGGTCTGGAGGGAGGAGCCCACCGGGTAACCTGGGAGGAGGCTGCACTGAGGCATGAGTGGTGAGGGTTGGGCGGTGGTGGACATGCCAAGAACAGAGGCAAGATCCAGTGTCTTAGGTTGGAATTACTTCTTACTTCTTAAAAAACAAGCAGAAACCTGCAACACTGTTATCACATCTAAAGAACAGTGTCTTTTAATATCAGATATCTAGTTAGTGTTCCTATTTGCAGCTGTTTCATGATAATATTGGAGAAGGCAATGGCACCCCACTCCAGTACTCTTACCTAGAAAATCCCATGGATAGAGGAACCTGGTGGGCTGCAGTCCATGGGGTCACTGAGTCAGACACGACTGAGCGACTTCACTTTCACTTTTCACTTTCATGCATTGGAGAAGGCAATGGCAACCCACTCCAGTGTTCTTGCCTGGAGAATCCCAGGGACGGCGGAGCCTGGTCGGCTGCCGTCTATGGGGTCGCACAGAGTTGGACACGACTGAAGTGACTTAGCAGCAGCAGCAGCATGATAATATAGGCATGTGTATGTAACAGTTTGACTGAATCAGGATCTGATAAGTCTCCACAAGGTGATGACTTGAGGTGTCTGTTAAACCTCTGTAGTGGTAGGCTGGTCCTCCATCTCTGTGTTTCCCCCCTTGCAAATTATGTGTTGAAGAAACTAGGTCATTTGTCTACAGAGTTTCCTGCAGTCTTGCTTTTTTGCTGAATAAACCTCAGTAGTGGTGGTTATTGTGTTCCTCTGCATTTACTATAGGCTGATAGTTGGATCTAGGGGTTTGACCAGATGTATTGTAAAATAAAGTTGGTATCATACTGCACTTATCAATTTTACATAGGGCCTTTTACTTAACGTTATATCATGAACATTTTCCCGTGTCATTAAATATTTTTTCTATTTCATAACTTCATTTAAATGGTTTCCAACTAGAAAGATCTTTTCCATCAGTTCAGTTCAGTGTCTCAGTCCTGTCTGACTCTTTGTGACCCCACGGACTGCAGCACGCCAGGCTTCCCTGTCCATCACCAACTCCCGAAGTTTGCTCAAACTCATGTCCATCGAGTCAGTGATGCCATCCAACCATCTCATCCTCTGTCATCCCCTTCTCTTCCTGTTCTGCTCCTTCTGTTCATGGAAATGTCTTAATCTCTGAGATTTGTAGAAGAAGAAAACTAAATAATCATGAACAGTAACCAAGAACCCACAAATAGTAACAGAGCAGTTTAAACATTACCTCAAAGAGTGTCAAATTTTAATTTAAGATGTTGAACTACAAACAGTAAAAAGTATAGATCTGTTTACACATGCTTTAGTCTGATCTGTGTCTCGCTTTCCCTTTTAATTTTGGATGTGAACTTGAACTTCCTAAAACTTCCTTTCACAGTGCAGGTACTCATGAAGGAGTCTGCCTGATTGTCTTGCTGTGTGAACCTCGTGACGTAGGAGCTCATTTAATGGTGCTTGAACAAAGAGACTGCGTGTCACCATGTCTTCATGGTGTCCACGCAGACGTGGTATATTAGTACCTGCTTGATTGCAAACAGTGAAAGTCATTCGGGTTTGCTGAAGCTGCTGAGGGTGTTCATGGTGAGGATGCTGGGGCGTCCGCCTCACAGAACCCTCAGAACACAGGAGAGGCCTCAAGAGCAGCTGGCGTGAGGCCCCTCCACCTGAACTGTCTCCAGCTTCTCTTCATAGGTTGGCTTCATTCTTCCCCCTTTATTAACGTACAGAATTCTGCAGTCCAAACTGTAAAACGTGTGGCCCGAAACAGTCATTTCAACTCCTGGAGAGGTACGGGTCTGTTTCTCTCTCTCGGTTTCTGATTTCCTAGGGAAGGAACTGACTAATCTCTTTTCTGGTCTGAACAGTGGTGATCAGAGGTGGGATAATATAGAGGAAAATCCTGGATTCAACTTGGCAAAGATTCTGTTGTGACCAGTCCACCGTGACTGGAACATGGGATGTGTTGTACAAGTGGCAGTTCGTATACTAAGGCCTGTCTCCAGGTCACATATAAAATAGCATGATGCCCACTGTGCTGCTCAGTCATCTGTTTGTTTGGATAAATGAGGGTCAACATCTAGTCTTTCTTTATTATGGTCTAATCATTTACAATAATCTTAAATAAGCTGGGCAGATTCTGACACATGCATACACCCACATCACCACCTCTCCACAGCCTGACACGGCCCCAGAAAGTTCCCTCGTATCCCTTTGCTGTGTTCTGTCCTTTCTCAACTCCAGAAGCAACCACTGTTCCAATTTTTATCCTCAGACACCAGCCTTCCTTGTCTCGAACTTCAAACAGAATGGAAACAGAGAGTGTCAGCACTTAGCCTTAATGTATTCTAGCTCAAGGTCGTAAACATTACTTTAGTGATGGCTGTGAGCCAGAATCTCGATGCTGTTGGAAATGCAAGAGTGGTTGTGACAGAGCTGACAGTAAGGGACAGGAGAGAGCTAGGACTCAAGGTGAAGGCAGAGCACGGCTGTGCTGGGCAAGGCGGTCAGTGTCCTGCTCTGAAGGGGAGGACGCCCAAAGCTTCCAGGAGGCTCGGTGGAGTGCAGGAGAGGCATTCCTTATTGTTCTTCTGAGGGGATGAGCCAAAATAGTAAACCTGGGCTATTTTGGTCGCTTGTCCTTTTCCCCGCTGTGGGCAGGACTTCCTCATCTCCACGTGTGCTCTGGTGAAAGGAGAGGCCCAGGGACTGGTGTGGAAGGGTTTCCTCCCAAGGCCGAGATGGCTGGGAACTCTCTGAATGAGCAGTGATGATGGGGTCCACTCTGTATGCGGGTCTCTCCCAGTTCTCCAGAAACGTTTTCTTTCCATTTACCTCGGCTACTCCTCATTTGGGCGAGATGGCCAAGACACCAAGTTTGCAGTTGGTTGCCAAGAGTCAGTAGTCAACAGCATTGTTTGTATATTGCTATATAATGAGCACTTTCCATGTGATTGATATTATTTAGAATCCTGACTCCTAGTTCCTGCATAACTTACCATGTATAGACATAACTGTAGATAGCTATTGATTGGGTTGGCCAAAAAGTTCATTTGTTTGTAAGTAAAAATAAAAGATATATTTTTCATTTTCACCAAGAACTTTATTGAACAGTGTAGTCATTTAACCAAATGAACTTTTTGGCCAGCCTGCAGGGTTTGCTGTAGTCCATGGAGTCGCAGAGTCAAACATGACTTAGCGACTGAATAGCAACAATAAATATATTGAGTGTGTGTGTGTATACATGTACACACTAGTATAATATGCCATGCACTCTGTGCGTGTATGTGTGTGTATTTGTCTAATTTGTCCAATTGGTTAATGTTATAAGGTCAGTGGGAAATAGTATTGAAAATAAGAAGTTTACTTTGGTAGTGAGGATAAATTTATTAAAGACTACTCATTCTTTTCTTTTCTCTACAGGACTATCCGAGTATGGCTGAAAAGAGACAGCGGTCAGTACTGGCCCAGCATTTACCACACAATGGCCTGTGAGTAGCCGCAGTTTCACCCAAGAAAAATGTCTTTGATGATTTAAATTTCAAAATGAGCTTGTTGGTTACCTAATACCTACAGCATTCTGTGTTAAAATGCAGGAAAACTCCCCTTCTCTTGCAAAAGGGAAGCTGAGTCAACTGGTTTAACTGAATCAACTTGAACAAAACTTGGAAAAAAAAAATAGGAAGAGGAAAGCTGCCCACCTCCCCCATTTTCCTTTGTCTTCATTTGGCCAACTTATATTAGTAGTAATTTTCTACTTAGTAATAGCTGATACTGACACTAAAACAGGATTCTGAACACTCCTTTGCCTCATACCTGGCCTTTTGTGCTACTTTTTCATAAACTCTGGGTTCTGTTGAGAAGTTTGGTCCAAGGCACGACACATCCTAAATGGAGATTTTTTTTTCCCAGTAGTCAAACATGTTCTAAAAATAAACCCAAAATATAAAGCTTTTGTATTGAGATTTTAGAAGAGCCCTGAGATGTAGTGACATAAAATTGCAGTTAAATCCTGCTATTCCTGCCAATCTAAGCTTTGTCTCCTTCTCTCCCACTTTTTCATTCTTTCTTGAAAAAAAGATGCTGGGTACCACCAGGTCCAAGCTGGAATCGAGTCCTGCCACCCCAGTGGCCACATGGAAGGCATCATAGCTGCTTATTTCCAGGTGGTTTTGGTCCTTAATGAGGAGATTTTCCTCAGTTTAGGTTTCAATGTTCAGAAGCTCCCCCCTGGGAAAAGACACACAGTTCTGGGGCAGGCTTGATGGTCTGTTACTAAAGACTATTATGAAGTTCTCCAAAGAAGAGCGCTTGCCAGGGCCAAACTCTGTGGACACTGAAGCTCCGTGAAGAGTTACTGCAGGGGCTGTGGGGTGTGTTACAAACGCAGAGTAGCCAGTTATTCAGCAGATTCTATTCAGTCAGCTTGAGTCACCCTTCCAAGCACCGCCTGTCTTGCTAGCACTTTCTCATTTGCACATTTATTGCAGGGTACCTGCAGGATTTCGATCTTATAAACATTTCCACAAAGGATTAGTAGTTTATCAGGATTTTCCATTGTCCTACCTTCCACTAATAGCTTGGGCAGGCTGGTCACCTTCTCTGTCTTGATAACTATTCAATAAGAATGAAGTAGACTTTTTGGAATACTGGTATAAAGCTAACTATTATAAAAGGACCCTTTTATATAATTATAAAATAATTAAAAAAAACTATTCTAAAAAGTAAAACTTCATTGTACGTATGTAGCATGTTAAGACTACCGGAAACCCTCATCATGGTTTATTGTGTAGGCAGTAGTATCTTCTGTCCTGCATCTGCATTTTTCTGTGGATGGGTCACCTTTGTTACTCAGTGTGGAACATGAAGTGTCTATTGTCTCAGTAAATGTCCTTGTAGGCCCATTTAATAAATTTACTTTGGGATTTTGGGGAAGTGGGGCAAAGGTAGATGGAGCACGCTCATCCTCTGAGCCTACCTTTTACTCAACTGGAAAAAAAAAAAAGGCTTCTCTTAGATGAGTAACTCCTTACTTCCAATGGTCCAGTGATGGGTCCATAGCTGGAAATAGCCACAGCAACCTGGGGACCTCTACAGTGCTGGGAGATGGTTTGTCATCCTTGTGGATGGTCTTATTAATGCTGTTGGCTGTGATTCCTCCCTCCTCCCCCTTTCCTTACACTTCAGATTTTGGACACAGGTCAGTCTCCTTGAGACTTCAGCTGTGGAGTTCATGCCCTTCAGAACAAGGAGAGTCTAAGATGGATTTTTGTACTAATGTCCAGTATTTAGTACAGTGACCCCTTGGCTTGCGTTTCCCCCAAATACTTAGTTCACTTTGTAACTGATTTCTCTCCTGGTTCACCAGAACCTAGCAGCAGCAGCACATGCTCTTCCTTGGCTTTTGAGTCTTGGGCACATGGCTTTGCTTTCTCCATTGCCATCCCTTGCTATCTTGGCTTAACTGTATCCTCCGGAAGTAGCTCCCAGAACTCTGTGGCTGAAAGGATCAGGAAAAAACAGAACAGAACAGGCACAGCATCTCTGCCATGGGTGACTGACACCTTTGTGTTTGATACATGCATGCAACCTTTTGCTTCCAGATGGCTGGTTATTACCTCCAGCCAGAGCAGTGTCTGCTGATGAAACTGCAGGAACACTGCCAGAAGAAAACAGAATGAATGAATGCTGAGAAATTTGCTTGTCTGTTTTAAGGTGACTTTTAAAACTAAACTCAAAACACAAGAAAAAAAGTGCCATGTTGCTTTTAAAAACTCCTGCAGATTCACCAGTTGACATTTTAGTGGTCATCCACGGATTTAAACTGTTCCCCGTGACGAAACAGAGGTGATCAGTAAGCGCAACCTTAGAATATTGCTGTACCTGGGCCAATTATGAATCATAACGGTACCTCACGTAACAAAAATAACTTTCAGAATCTGCTTTAGCTGAAGAAAAATGTAACTGTCAGTTTCTGTTTCTATTGCGTGCTGCTGCTCAGATGCTCAGTCACGTCCAAGTCTTTGCAACCCCGTGGACCATGGACTGTAGCCTGCCCAGCTCCTCTGTCCATGGGATTCTCCGGGCAAGAATACTGGAGTGGGTAGCTGTTTCCTCCTCCAGGAGGACCTCCCAACCCAGGAATCAAGCCTGTATCTCTGTATCTCCTACCTTGACAGGTGGATTCTTCTCTATACTCGCACCACCTGGAAAGCCCATCTACTTTGTGTCTCATACATTTTTCTTGGTACTATTTGACAAAATCATCACAACAGCTATTCTAAGAAAGATGATATTTTCATCATTTAGTAGACCAGGAAACTGAGGCCAGAGGTTGGAATTCTAGTCCATGCGCATCCAACTCCAGAACTGGGCTGCTCACCACAGTATGGGGTGGATCCACAGACTTCTCCTACAAAGGACCAGACATAAATATTAGACTCTGTGGGCCAGACTGTCTCTGTGGCAGCAGTCTCTGTGGCAGCTTCTCAACTCTGCCATTGCAGAATCAAAAGCAGTCATAAAGAATACATAGATGAATGAGCCTGGCTGTATTCCAGAAAACCCTTTGTTTATAAAACTAGAGTTTCAAGCAAAGGATTTTGTACTCCAGTGACCTTTTTAAAAGGTCTCTGATTTGAAAGATGATTTGTGTTTTCCTTATTTATAAAACTATGTTAACATTCACATTAAAAAAAAGATTGTCTTTAAAAAAAAAGCTTCTCTCACTAGAAGCTTCCCTTCTAGAGGAAATAAGTCAGAGCATTTTTATATACTAAACAAATAAACCAGGAAGGCTTGCTTTTTGTTTTTTAAATGTGAGAAGTCTCTGACCTTATAAAATTACTCAGCACATTGTAATTTTTACACAAAGGAGAGATTTTACATAATTCATGTGCAGTTTGTTATAGGATTGGGCATTAAAAGAATTGAAAAGAAGCTTAAAATTAAAACATTAAGATTTAGTAACAACTGAAAAGCAAGCAAAAATGATGACAGTGAAACTTTAAAATCATCAAAGGGATTTGATTTCTTGAAGATAAGTTTGTGTGTGATTATTAAAGAGCATTTTATGTGACAATAGCATCTATCTTTGGGCTTCCCCAGTGGCTCAGTGGTAAACAACCTGCCTGCCAATGCAGGAGATGCGTGTTTGATCACTGGGTCAGGAGAAGGAAATGGCAACTCATTCCAGTATTCTTACCTGGGAAATCCCATGGACAAAGGAGCCTGGTGGGCTACAGTCCAGGGGGGTTACAAGAATTGGACACGACTTAGTGACTGAAACAAACAAACATGTATCTTTGTGGTTATAATCCTTAAACATGATCATTCTTTGTAGTTTCAAACATCAATATGGTGGATAAGGGTGTCCAAATTTGTCGTCTATTCTAACTGTTAGGTGTGTAGACAATCTTAGTATCTACATTTCAATGAGATAGTTCTTGGAATGCAACTGAAGTAGTCTTTTTCTATAGCCTGATCATGCAGCTAACTATGTTTCTGCCTTTGAGTACAATCCAGCATTTCTTCCAGTTTTCTTCCTTTGGTGGAGAATATCCGCCATGATAATTAGAGAACTTAAAACTGTTTTCAGGTGGTAACTTCATTTATAGGATTTTTTATAAGACATTTTATTTCAAAGTAAGCTCTAGTTTGTTTGTTTCCTGGCATTCATTTCTTTCTGTTCTGTTCTGTTCTGTCGCTCAGTCGTGTCCGACTCTTTGCGACCCTATGGACTGTAGCCTACCAGGCTTCTCCATCCATGGGATTCTCCAGGCAAGAATACTGGAGTGGGTTACCATTTCCTTCTCCAGGGGATCTTCCCGACCTAGGGATCGAACCCGGGTCTCCCGCATTGGAGGCAGACGCATTAACCTCTGAGCCACCAGGGAAGCCCTTTCTTTCTGTAGTCAGTTAAAATTCTTAAGGCTGAAGTGAACCCAGATATTTCTTTTTCCAAGTGTTCCATTTTCTAAATCACTTTAATTTTGATTTTTAGCAGAAGGAAGTGATTTAGGGTTTCTCTTTTCTGAAACTCATTTCTCTGGCCCACGCTTTCTGGAAGAAGTTTAGGTGGAACCTGGAAGGGTCGTGTCTATGGGAAGAGTCAGGCTGTCTCAGTCACATGACACTGCTTTGGACAAAGAAACAAACTGGGATTGTACGAGTCACTGCAAAACGGAACTTTTTTTGACCATTGGGGAAAAAAACCAACAACAAATAATGCCAAAGTTGCCTCCCCAGTTTGCTCACATGCCTTGGAATGGGAATTGTGGTACTGGACAGCTCTCTTTCCACAGATGCCCGCTATTGTTTTGCCTGTGATGGGGATGGGAGGCGGGGCAGGATGACCCACAGAGTTTGGGTGGCAGATCACCTTCTCTAAACACTGGTCCCCACACCTTTCCAGAAACAGGTAGGAATTTAAATCAGGTGAAACTTCATGCTGACTCGCTTCACCCAGTCATAAAAGTAACTTGGAAGGTTATTAAAGTTAAAATTTGAAACTAAAACAGCAGAAAGAGATTTAATAACATTTTTTAAAATAAAACATCTTTGCCCTCCTTTTTTTTTAAACCTAAGTTGTATAGCTCTTTTTAATGATGCGCCTTGAACAATGACTTAACATGTGTAGGTCTGCTCATAACATGGTCTTTATCTCTCTGGCAGCTCCCTGCTCTGCTCTGGCTTACCATCATGATAGCAGACGGATATTTGTGGGCCAGGATAATGGAGCTGTGATGGTAGGTAGCTTCCAGAACGCATTCGTTGTATCGACCTCCCCATGTTCACCGTTGGGCAGTTTAAATAAAGTTAATAAAGAATGCCCAGTTGTTTGGCATTAGGAAATGTTTCATTTAGTACAGATAAGAGACCCAAAGATGGATTAATTCTGGAATTAACTAGCATTAATTAATAAATTAATACACTCCAGATTTTCCTTGACTTATGATGAGGCTTTGTCCTGATAAACCCATTGTAAGTTGAAAATACATTTAATACACCTAATCTACTGAATATCATAGCTTAGCCTCACCTACCGTAAACGTGCTCAGAACACTTACATTAGCCTACTGTTGGATGAAGTCATCTAACACAAAGCCTGTTTTATACTAAAGTATTGAATATCTCATGTAATTTATTGAATACTGTACTGAAAGTGAAAACCAGAGTGGTTGTGTGAGTCCAGAATGGTTGTAAGTGTGTCGATTGTTCACCCTCGGGACGCTGAGTAGGGGCTGTGGCTGCCCTTGTCCAGCGTCACGAGAGAGGATCGTACGGCTTATCACCCGTCTGGGAAAAGATCAGCATTCAAAATTCAAAGTACAGTTTCTACTGAATGTGTATCGCTTTTACACCCTTGTAAAACTGAAAAATCATAAGTTGAACCGTCCTAAATCAGGGACCAGCTGTAGCTCCATGGAGCTCTGACGATTGATGGCTGATTCTCAGGCTAACCCACAATGCACAGCCTTTACAGGAAACATGAGTCCCGTGGCAGCCCCCGTCCCTGAGCCCATGAAGGAGGAGACTGGGGCAAGGAGGACATGGGGGAGATCACGCATATGCGTGCGTGTGTGCGTGTGTGCGTGTGTGTATGACAGAGGAGGGAGAAGAACAAGATCAGGGACTAGTCATTCAGCCAACAACTCGTGTAACTCTGAGGCAGTGCTTCTCAAACCATCTTTGGTGAAGGACCAGATATTTAAATTTTCAATTTATTAGAGATTGGTGTCTTTGTAAGTCTAATTATATGTGTGTGTATGTGTATATTTCATTAAGATGTAATTCATATACCATAAAGTTCATCAAAGTGTGCAATTCAGTGATTTTATAGTATAGTTACAAGATTGCCTAGAGAATTCTGTGGACAGAGGCTACAGTCCGTGGCGTCGCAGAGTCGGGCACGACTGGATGACTTTCACTTTTAACTTTATCCACTTGACTGTCATGATGATATTAAATTGCTGGAAAGTTTTCTGAACACTTATTCCCTAATTTTCTGCTTCTTTAATCAGGACCGGTGGTCCACAGACCTCATTTTGAGCCGCGCTGCTTTACAGAACTGGGAATGGTAACAATAAGATTTAGCTAGTGGGCTTCCATCACATGTAAAGTGAAGAATGCACACGGAGCAGTGAGCACAGACTGGCGCCTGCACTCACCTGGCCGGAGTGAGTGGCACGGCCAGCCTGTAACTGTGCTAAGCCCTAGAGGGTGGTGAGGAGTTAACCAGGGGAGAAGGAGGAGGACTTCCAGACACAGAGGACTATATGAGCAAAGATGGAGAGGTTGTCAAGGTCAGAGTGTGTGTAGAGAACAAGAATGAAGCGGCTTGGCAGCATGAAACACGTAAGACTAAAGAGGTGGCTGGAGCCGGTCAGAGAGAGCCGTGCGTTCAGACCTTATTCAGCACAGGGTGTCCTGCAGAATGCTAATTAAGAAGGAAGTAGACATGGTCCCTGGTCCCAGGGGTCTTTTGGATGCCTACACAAGTAAGCATCTCTTTGCAGGTTGTGTTGAGCGCTGTGGAGAAATGAACGGGAGTGAGAAGGAGAGGGTCCAGAGAGGTGCGTGTCCCCGCGCCCAGCAGACAGGATCTGCAGGAAGGAGGGCTGCTCTACAGCTATGACATCCAGCCGAGGCCTGAAGGGCAGGCAGGAGACAGCCAGGCAGAACAGGTTTTCCAGGAGGGAAGGTGTGTGTGGAGGCGCGAGGCAGGAGGTCTCTGTGTGTCTGAGGACTTGGAGGACATCCACCTCCATCCTTAGCTGGTTGGTGCTGAGTGACAGGGCAGCACTAGGGGTGGTGGGACCAGGTGGGCTGAGGGCAGGTCATTCAAGGCCTTGTGGGTCCGGGTGAGGTTTTCAATTTTGTAAACTGGTGGGTAGCTCTTCCAGGGTTTTCAGCAGAAGAATGGTGTCATTTGATTTACAAAGATCCCTCTGGCTGCTCAGTGGAGCACGGATTGGAGGGCAACAAGAGTGGAGGTGGGAGGGAATTCCCTGCTGGTCCAGTGGTTAGTACTCGGCCTTTTCATTGCTCAGGGCCCAGGTTCTTCCTTCTTCTCTGGTCAGGGAGTTAAGATCCTGCAAAGCCATGCAGTGCAGCCAAAAAAAAAAAAAAACCCACAAAACTCTTAACACCATATATAAATATAAACTCAAAATGGATCAAAGACCTAAATGCAAATATAAGGCCAGACACTATAAAACTCTTAGAGAAAAACATCGGCAGAACATTCTTTGACGTGAATTGCATTCAGTATCTTTTGTGATCCACCTCCTTGAGTAAAGAAAATAAAAATAAAAATAAACACATGGGACCTAATTAAACTTAAAAGATTCTCAAAGCAAAGGAAACCATAAAACAAAAAGCCCATAGAGGGAGAGAAAATATTTGCAAATGAAGCGACTGACAAGGGATTAATCTCCAAAATATACAAACACCTCATGCAACTCTTATGTTAAAAAACCCCAAAAACCCAATCAGAAAATGGCCAGAAGATCTAAATAGATATTACTGCAAAGAAGACATCCAGATGGCCAAGAGGCACCTGGATAGATGATCAGCATCAAGAGAAATACACACAAAACTACAATGAGATATCACCTCACAATGGCCATCATCAAAAATTCTATAAACAATAAATGCTAAAAAGGGTGTGGAGAAAAGGGAACCCTTCTACAGTGTTAATGGGGATATAAATTGGTAGAACCATTATGGAAAACAGTATGGCAGTTCCTTAAAAAACTAAAAATAGAAGTACCATGTGATCTAGCAATCCTACTCCTGGGCATATATCCAGAGAAAACTCTTAATTCGAAAAGATAAATAAACCCCAGTGTTCATTGCAGCACTGTTTACAATAGAAGCAACCTAACTGTCCATTGAAAGATGAATGGATAAAAAAGATGGAATATTACTCAGCCATAAAAAGAATGAAATAATGCCATTTGCAGCCAACATGGATGGACCTAGAGATTATCATACAAAGTAAAGTAAACCAGATGGAGAAAGACAAATGTATGATGTCGCTTACATGTGCATGGTAAAACATGGTACAGATAAATCTATTACAAGACAGAAGTAGAGTCACAGATGTAGAAAACAGATTTGTTGTTAGCAGAGGGGGATGTAGAGGGGAGAAATAAATCAAGACATTGGGATTGATAATATACACACTTTTATATATAAAATAGGTAAATAATAATATACCGTATAGCACAGGGAACTCTACTCAATACTCTGTAATGACCTATAATGGAAAGGAATCTAAAAAGAGTGGATTATGTATGTGTGCCTGTTCGGCTCTGTTGTACGGCGCAGACTAACACCCATAGTAAATCAATTATACTGTCACAAAAATTTTAAAAGCGGAAGAGGAAATATCAGTTGTTGTCTCTGTCTAGGTGAGAAGGTTGTGGCAGTGATGATGGACAGAAGCAGATGTCTTGAGCTGCAGCTATGGCAGGTTGGGTGCAGGGGTGGGGAGAGCAAGTCAGGTGACAGCTGGGTTTTGGGCTTGAGAGTCTGGTGGATGGTGCTATCATTTATTGAGAAGAGATGGCTTAGGGGTGTGTGGGGAGAGGGCATTTAGAGTGAAAGGACAGTGAGGAATCAGTGGTACAGTTAAGATACCAGGGAGACATCATTCACGGGTGATGCGAAATGGGCCAAGGGGTGGGACGACCAGCCAGGACAGTGTGGTCGGGGTAGCTGGAGGGGCAGTAAGTTTCAGGTGGGGCAGAGAGGATGAGACCAGGACAGGAAGATGACCTTGGGGATGGCAGTTAGCAGCTGGTGGTCGCAGGGAGAGCTGTTTTCATGCAGTGGGGTGGTGCCCTGGGGTGCAGGGGATTGAAGGGTGACTGGGGTGAGGAGCTAGAAAGCCTGAGTGTCGAGTGTGGGCTGATCTATAGAGAAGGTTTGGGCTGGGATGGGGTCGGGGGGCAAAGAAAGTTTATTTGTTAAGAGGGTTTTGTGTTTACTTGTTTTGCTTTTTAAATTAGAAGTCTTGAGTGTGTTTATTAGCCAGGAAAGAAGGAGCTAGGCTCTCTGCATAAGAAGTTCACTGGACAGTAGACAGGTGGTGAGAACGGAGGGCGGGGTGGGGGATCTGCATGGTTGGCGGTTGATGCCCACCAGTTTTTGGCTGCTGTAAATCTTGTGTGATAATAAATGCCAGTGGTCTCGTTTTTCTCGTTCTGAAGATTTTTATCAGAATGTGGTGATGTGCATGCACATAAGAGACCAGGAGTGCAGGCTTCAAATGGCATCTCCAGGAATGGCCGTGGCCGTGATTTATTTCTCTAGGGACCCTTCTTGTGGCTCCTGGTTCAAGGGTACTCTCTACTGCCATTATAGGATGGCATGTAAAACTCTTACAGCTCTTCAGTGGAAAGGGGCGATGTAAGTCCAATTTAGCATTAGTTAGTATTGAACTGTTGATTTCCCTCCATCGGAGATTGTGGTGGTGGTTTAGCCGCTAAGTCGTGTCCGACTCTTGTGACCCCTTGGACTGTAGCCTGCCAGTCTCCTCTGTCCATGGGATTCTCCAGGCAAGAATACTGGAGTGGGTTGCCATTTCTTTCTCCAGGGGATCTTCCCGACCCAGGTATTGAACCTGGATCTCCTACATTGTGGGCGGATTCTTTACTGACTGAGCTATGAGTCCCAACAGAGATTAGTATATATAAAATGCCGATACATTTTTGTACTTTGTAGAACCAAGATGAAGGACAAGAAATCAATATTCCTTTGTGGGTTTTTTTAATCTTGACCAATCAACAATTCATAATGTCCATGTTATCTAGACCGTTAAGAGCTTACCAATTTAGCACTGATCAATAGAATTTTTAAGTAGTGCATTTTCTTTAGAGTTTTGTCTTGGTCTTATGCCTGAGGCTCATTTTTTTTTTTCATTAAGAAGCACATACTTTTAATTTTTTCTAGTTAAAAGTATTAAACAGTCCATAAAAACTTTGAAAGATAATAAAGGAAAACCACCACAATCTTTAAGTTTCTTTTGTGTGTGTGGGTTTCTGTGTTAAATATATGTAATATGCCCCTTCTGTTGCTTCAGATACCCAAAGCCTTATTTTCACTGGTGCTGAGGACTCTGTTAGTAACGGGTCTTTGTATATCCCTTTGCTTTGAATCTATCATCTTGAGAAACTTTTAGTGACACCAGGAGAGCAAAGTTAACAGGATGCTTCCTTTGCAGTTAGAGGGAAAGGAAGTGTAGAGCATTCATTTGTAGAGGAAGAATTAGACAAAAATTCTGTGGTGGTCAGCAGCACTTTCTTTACTTGTCTGGTTCCAAAATAAATAGTGTTGCAAGGACAGGACCAAGAAGCAATTCTCTACTGTTCTTATGGAGCCAATCTTGAGTCACAAGGCTGGTGATGGCCAGTTTTAGATTTTACATCCTTTTGGAAGATAAGTTCCCACTGTTTTTAAAGCTATAACTGTTCTCTTATTGCATGTTTTTACTTTTAGGAATTTCACGTTTCTGAAGATTTTAATAAAATGAACTTTATCAAGACCTACCCAGGTAATTATAATACACACTCATTTGCACACATATACACGTAGATACACACAAAAATAAACTAGAACACCATGTCTTATGATCAAAATTAGGTCTTCACATTAAATTTTTAAAAGGTTGGTTACCTCAGTTACATGAGAAGCTGTTACCTCTTCAGAGTTACTTACACATCCTTTTCCTGCTTATTAGCATTTGAAATTTTGTATACTGTTCCACTGGGTGCATGTGTCAGATTTAGTTTAAGCATTCTTCTATTTTTGAAAATGTGTACTGCTCCCATTTTTTTGATAACACATACTAAGATAGATGATGATATGTACGTAGGTATGTGTGTTTATATATATCTGTGTGTATTTTATATATATATGTGTAAAAGTAACTTCATATATATGTGTGTGTGTGTCCTTGATGGTTACTGACTCAGATCCTGTAACTCTGATTACTTTAAGATAGATTACTAAAAGTAGAATAACTGGGTCAAACATTAAAATTTTTTTTTAATACTCTAGATTTAATTTGCAAAACTCTTTGCAGCAATAGTGTAAATATTTTAATTAGTAGTGATTGAAAGTGCCTGTTCTTTAAATCGTCATTGCTCTTTTTAAATGCTCATTGCCAGTTTGATAGTCAAAATAGTTCTGTTTTAAAATTATTTAAACTTTATTTGATATTGGCCATTTGTTGTGTTTTATGAATGTCTACTTGACTGTGTCTGCATTCCCAGGGGGTTGTAGTGTTTTCTGGTTAATTTATAGGAAATAGTCCCTCTGTTTTTCTGAAGCAGCCTGTACAGCTGAGAGTAAGGTCAGATATGTCTCTGTCTAGCTTCTGACTTCATTCATCAGACTGGGCATTTATTAAACACCAGCTGTATGCAAGACCCTGCTCCACGTAAAGTAGACAGGTCACGGCCCTGGTGTGGCTTAAAATTGACCTGGAGATACAAATATTCCAGAAGTTAGGTAATAGAATACCGTCCTCATTCTCAGCTATTACTTTGGAATTTGGAACTTTACAAATGCTTCATCTCAGAAATAATAAAAAGTTAATTTCATAAAATTTCCGTTGCCCTTTTCACAATGCCAGTGTTTTCTAAAGAGTCAAAGCACTAAAGGTACAGACAATGAAGAACAAACAAACCTGTTCTATTAAGAAAAGACTATTGCTTTCCATATGAAACTCACTGATAGTTGTTTGAGGTTTTTTTTTTTAATCTGTCCTCTGATATATTATTTGAATCCCTCTTGAGCATTATTCTTTTAAGGATTTGTAGCTTCTGACGGTCTCCTCCCTTGCAGGGAGGCAGAGGGCAGGGCCTCGGAGAGCCTGCCCATTAGATCATGGGTTGGGGGTCGGACAGATTCTCTGCTGCCTGTTCAGAGTGCAGACTTTCCAGGGTGGGCCTGTCCAGCCTGTGAGTCTGCAGGCTGACCAGGTGAAGAAGGGGAGCCCCAGTTCCCACCCACTGAGACTGGATTGCCCAGGTCGTGTTTCTTCTCTGTTCCCACAGCTCATCAGAACCGGGTGACGGCGATCATCTTCAGCCTGGCCACCGAGTGGGTGATCAGCACTGGCCACGACAAGTGTGTCAGCTGGATGTGCACCCGCAGCGGGAACATGCTCGGGAGGCACTTCTTCTCTTCCTGGGCCTCGTGTCTGCAGTATCCTTCCCAGTCTCAGGAGTTAGCTCTGCATCTGATCCTCAGCTGCTAATTGAGATCTAAAGGCTGAATGATTCCTACATATTTCACATAAAATCAGAGAATTTCTGTCTCTCCTTTCTTTTGCATAAAATTGGTTTATTAGGACTTGGTGGTTAAGACTTGGCCTCCTAACGCAGAGGGTGTGGGTTCAATCTCTGGTCAGGGAACTAAAATCCTGCACTCCTCTTGGCCAAAATATCCAAAACATAAAACAGAAAAATTATGGTAACACATTCAGTAAAGACTTTAAAAGTGGTCCACATTAAAACAAATAAACGAAATACTTTAAAAAACAGTTTATTAAAAGTAATAAATGAATCGCTGTTCTCTGCTGGGTTGTGCTATAGGTGTTTTTAATACAGATATCTCAGAAAATCTAAACCTTATTAATCCAGACCCCTCCCTTCACTCCTTTGCTTTTTGAAGTGAAAGAAAAGATTTTTTGTTGTGTAAAGAGGGAAAAAAAGGAATGAATCTTCTAGTAGTGGGTTATTTGCAGACCTGGCAAGAGAATACAAGAATTTGTGATCCTGGAATTCATACAAGGACTACAAGGAGTTTTTGTGTTTTTTGTGTGTGTTTGAAGAGGCATCTCGAAGGTGCCTCTGGATCCCTCAAATGTTAAGAAATTGCCGCTCTGAAATTCTGCTGCTCTGTTGGATTTGTTTCATGTAGAGCACGCTCTTGCATCAGGCTGCCTGTGGTAGCTGTGTATCTTAGTGCTGGCAAGGTCAAGGCTGTCAGCCGCAGGCAAACGCCCCATGGTATTTTCTCTTTCCGTGTTGGACATCTGGTGTAGTGAAATTCTTTCTTCCATTGAAAGCCTTTATAAAAATGTTTGCTACAAATGAATATACAGCATGAGATACTTAAATTAGTACCATACACTTTAGAATCAAACAAGGGAAGACTACTCAGATATATCATGTGCTATATAGGCTTTTCTGTTATGTGTTAGACTTTCGTATGGATTGATAGAAAATAGCACAGAATCACATCATTGTGGTCCAGCCTGTGGTCTTCCTTTTCATCCATGTTTTGGAATTAAAACGGTATTATCTTATTGTGTATAGTCACCTGATTTGCCACAAACTCCTATAGCCATAGAATAACGGAGTATTAATAACAAGTTGTTACCAATAGTTAATATATTTTTGAATTTTAAATTTACTACTGCCCCAAATGACTTCCTTTTGGATGGCTAAACTCTTCACAGCAATTTAAAGTAAACCATCTTCTTCACTTAAATCTAAATCATCTAGGCCCCCCAAAAGATGAGTTCACATCATTTGCTCTCAGTTTTACATTATTTCCAGAGACAATTTCATAAAAAGCATTTTTCTTCCAGTTCTTTTTGACTGTTTTTATTATTGAGTATTTTACATTTTAAAACTTTGCTATAATATGATTACTTATTTTTATGTCTCTCTCTCTCTATCAACTCTTTTATCTTTTTTGTTTGCCAATTCCTAGGATATTAGTTGAAATAATAATGGGTACTCAATGAATGCTTGTTGAATGAATGAATATTAATTTTCCTGATAATTCTAGCTTAAAGCATTTTTTTCTTTGGTGTTTCCACGCTGAATGATTTTCAGTGGAGTGTTTCTTTTCTCATGGTTTTAGGTTTGTGCTTACCCTTTATAGAATGTACATTTTCTGCTTTATAACTTTGAGATGGATGGTGTTATACATCCTTGACTGCTTCTCCACAGATATGACTTTGATACTCAGTATGCGTTTGTCGGTGATTACTCTGGACAGATCACCCTGCTGAAACTTGAACACAACACCTGTTCAGTTATTACCACCCTTAAAGGACATGAAGGTAGGCTGTGTGATCACCGCTGTTTTTCACCTAATATGTGTGCATGCGTGCCTGCTTAGTCGCTTCAGTTGTGTCTGACTCTTTGCAACCCTATGGACTGTAGCTCTCCAACCTCCTCTGTCCATGGGGATTTTCCAGGCAAGAATACTGGAGTGGGTTGCCATGCCCTTCTCCAGGGGATCTTCTTGATGCAGGGATTGAACCTGAGTCTCTTATGCCTCCTGCATTGGCAGGTGGTTTCTTTACCACCAGCGTCACCTGGGAAGCCCTTTTCACCTAATATGGGCATCCAAATCTAGTTCTCGGCTCTGTGGTTTCATTAATGATTAGCTCCCTAAGATCTTGTCAGGTTTCAGTTCGAATGGCTAGATATGGGACTTCAGTCCCAGAAGATCTTAAAGAGTGAAAACTAAGTGAAGGCAAGGTATGGGGTTAGGTTTCATGATCCCTTCTAGATTTATAATACTTGTGTGACATTACTTTCTGTTCTGTTTCCCTTTTTTAATTAAATTAGATTCAGAAAACCTTTTTAAAATTTCATATAAATGGTAAGACCTTTAGAAGAAGATTGTTATTACTATTTTAAATTTGTCACTTTCTAGGACACCAAACAAGACACAGTAGGTCAATCAGTACAATTGGAAGTATATGAGCTGGTTCTGTCTTTATTTGGGAAACATCCACTGGGGAGGGACTGAGGGAAAAGAATGACTGGGCGGAATTCTATTATTTTTGTAGCATAGTGAGTTGGCAGGGCTTCATGGAAAGGTTTTAAAGCTCAATTGACAGTATTTCATAACAGATTAGAAGCTTTGAGACCATCTGGTTCAGATCGAAGAATTAGGGGTTTGTTGAAGCAGTTAATGATGGATTGATTTATGAAAATAGTGTTTTTAAGTATAGCAAGTTTAAATGTCCTCTGTAGGTAATTTATTTAGATAAATCTGAGTCTGTGACCTTGTAGAGGAAACGGGGGAGGGAAGGACAGTAAGTTTGAGTAGATAAATCTAAAGGCAGGGAGACACAGGCCCTCAGAAACCACTTTCTGTTTATGACTCACGGTCTCATGATCCCAGGCTCTTAAGTGTTCTCTGGGTTGCTCAGGACAGAATGAGTTCCGATAACTGCTCAGCAGGGTTCATATAGAAAGAGCTAGCTTGTCTGCTGTTAGGCTCCAGCTGAAAAACATGGGTCATAGGATCAAACAGTTCTAGGGTTTCTGCAGAATTGATCCCTGAGGCCAGTTTTGCACAGTACATCTTTTTTCACTTTGGTTAAGCTTCTGTGAGAAACAAGTCTCTTGTGGTTTGCTTTTGAATATGGCTTTGCCAGTTTTCTATACACCCACCAAAAATACTGTTAGCTTGTGTGACTGGTTTAATAAGTTTATTAATTTTTCTGAGCAAGCAGCAGTTAATGGAACAATGAAGAGATCTGTTGAGGGAGAAATCTGTAGAAAGAAAGATTTTTCCCAAGGGTATTAAATTTAGAAAGTTTAGTCAATATAGAATGTGAAACGTAGGATTTGGATTTTTACCTACATTCCCTGGCATAATCGTGTGGTACAGTTTCACTTTTTTTTTTCCTTCCTCTAAGATGCTTAATTTCCTTAAACAGAGGCATCCTGGAGTAGGACACCGCAAGGTCCCGGAGACCTGGAATAATCCAGACATTTATCTTAGAAAACTCCTGACACCTTCACTGCCTTTGCTCTTTAGATACTGGTAGCTATTTTTTTTTTTCCCTGCAGAAGCTTTTTCTGAACTAACCCTCATGTACAGCTATTTTATAGTTTTTTGGTATAGAGGAGGAAAATCTTCTTTTAAACACCTTTGTGTTCAGAGTCGGAGAAGGCAATGGCAAGCCACTCCAGGACTCTTGCCTAGAAAATCCCATGGATGGAGGAGCCTGGTAGGTTGCAGTCCGTGGGGTCGCTAAGGGTTGGACACGACTGAGCGACTTCACTTTCACTTTTCACTTTGACACATTGGAGAAGGAAATGGCAACCCACTCCAGTGTTCTTGCCTGGAGAATCCCAGGGATAGGGGAGCCTGGTGGGCTTCCGTCTATGGGGTCGCACAGAGTTGGACATGACTGAAGTGATTTGGCAGCAGCAGGCAGTGTTCAGAGTAGTTTGATGTACAACTACCAAAAATCCCCATCTTGTAGCTCAGATAGGGGTTGGGCTGCTTCTCCTCCGTGACTCATGGTAAAGCGTTAGACGCCCTTTTATACGACGAAGATCCGTTTTTGCATCCAGACTCAGCTGGTCCCGGTCCAGTCTTCTGTCGTCAGTCGTGCGTGTGCCATTGGAGAGTTCCAGCTCACCTCCCTCTCTCACCCCTAGGGAGCATCGCCTGCCTCTGGTGGGACCCTATTCAACGGTTACTCTTCTCAGGAGCGTCCGACAACAGCGTCATCATGTGGGACATCGGGGGAAGGAAGGGCCGCACGCTCCTGCTCCAGGGCCACCAGTGCGTGACTTGAGGGGTTGGAATCCAAGCTGGCGCGAGGCGGGGGGGGCATGAGTACTCTGAGACCACTGTCTCCAAATCGCATCCTTTCAGCTGTCCACGTGATTGGGCTTTCTCCCACCTTTCTCTGCCAAGGAGTCACCCCAGTGAAATGACTGCTTCAGGCCGACGTGGGTTAGACACCATGGGTGGGGACTTTGACCTTGGAAGATGGCCTGCTGTACGACACTTAAGCTAGTCTCATTAGCGAAATTCATTAAGGAATAATGTCTGGATTGACCCAGTCCTGCTTCACCTAAGCTATGGCATTTTAATGCTCAGGTTTTTGCCATCTAGTCTTGAAGAGGAACCCTTTCCTCCTCGTTGGGTAGGCTTGTCTGTTGCTTGGCTACGAGCAGAGTCTAGTTGAAAAGCAGCCAAGGAGAGGAAAGCTTTAAGAGGTGAACATCTCTTAAGTTCCGAGCACTTACTTGTTCAGAAACAATCTTGTGAACCTGGAAAGAAATTATAGTGTTTGGTCCAGAAAACTATGGTCAACATCTCCTCTCTGACCTGCAGTTCTTAATGACGGATTCGAAAGTAGCAGCGTTTATTTCGTAGTAACTGTTATTCTGTATAATACATTATAGAATGCCTGGTAAAGTATATACAGGGATCCAGATGACCATACCAAGTAGTTAGTGATAAAATGCCAGTTGCTGATTCCAGCGAGGGGAGACATTGGAGCCTGCGTGAAGACAGTGCGTGTGTTTCCCAGTTTGAGACAGTGACTGCTGTGTGTTTGCAGTGACAGGGTGCAGGCGCTGTGTTACCTTCAGCTCACGAGGCAGCTGGTCTCCTGTTCCTCGGATGGTGGAATTGCAGTGTGGAACATGGACGTTAGCAGAGAGGAGGTAAGAGAGAGCAAGGCAGGGTTGACCCGGGGAGGTCCCACAACCCGCCTCTTGGTTTTCCACCCTTTGGCTGGAGGTGCAGGCAGCCCCAGCTCCTCACCGCTGTGCTTACTGGTTATTGTCTAACACGGTCCTGTGGGCCACTGTCACTGTGTCCTCTACTCACTGGAGAGTTTCTACCGGGACAAGCAGTGCACACACATGGGGCATTTAGGCTGATTTTCACAGGGAAGTGCACGGAGAGGAAGTGCAAGTCCAGCCCGTCCAGGGAGTGGACTGCAGGCAGGTGCTCCGAGGTGCAGCTCCACACCTGTCATGGCATCCCCAAGATACTCACCAGGGACATAGCTCATCTGGGAAAGTCTATCCCCATTCTCTGCTTTTATTTTCCGCAAGTTCTGTCGCACTGAGTCCGTGCCACTATATTGTTCTTTTCAGGAGACCTGAGTTTAAGTGCCTTAATTTCCTTGTCTCCGTTCCTTCTTCCATCAAGTGAAATAATTGAATGAGATGACTTCTAAGCTCTCTTCCAGTTATTTATATAGACACTATAGTCTCTCTTTGAGTGATTGTTTGCACTGAACATTGCTGCAGTGAACATTTTTGACCTTGTCATTGTGTGATTGTTCAGTTATTTATTTCAGACAAAATTCTGAAAATAGACCCTTCAGGTCAAGGGTATGTACATTCTTAAGGCTTTTTATAAATGTTGTCAGATGATTTCCAGGCAGGATATCCATTCTCATCTTTACCAGCATAGGTATTATCTGTCTTTTCCAAGTGATGTTTGCAACCTGTGATGTAGAGAGTGGCGTTGATTCCAAAGAAGATTCTTTTGTGAGTTGGGGTTAGGGACTTATGGTTTAACTTCAGAAGCATTTATTGATTACCTAAACGGTGGCCCTAAAGTCTGGAAACTTAGGTATATATACCTCATAAATGATACTGTATTGTGGTACATATTGTGACAGGGCTTCCCAGGTGGCTCAGTGGTAAAGAATCCGCCTGCCAATGCAGGAGAAACAGGTTTGATCCCTGGGTCAGGAAGATACCCTGGAGAAGGAAGTGGCAACCCACTCCAGTATTCTTGCCTGGAAAATCCCATGGACAGAGGAGCCTGGAGGGCTACAGTCTGTGGGGTTGCACAATTGAGCAGCTAATCAAAAACAGCACATACTGTGATGTCAGTCGGTGTGTTGCAAGTGCTGTCCTTTATACAGCATGTAGGTCAGCTTGCTGCCCACTGCAGTGGATGCCAGGCATGAATGCAGCGTTCCCCACAAGCCCTGCACATGCTGCTTTGTGTCGCCTCTGATTACTTGCGAGTCTGATTCTCCCTGAATACAGTTGCATCTTTAGCATATAATCAGAGGGGTTCAGTCTATTTTAAAAAAAAACAGCGACATTACACTACATAACACTTTCAGACTTTATACACTGTGCTTTATACATAAAGATTCTTGCCTGCCAGAAACTTGCAATCTAGTGAAGGAAATAGATTACCCTATAAATAACAAACTTTCATTCGTAATCTGGAGAAGTACTGATTGCTAGTTTTTTAGTGACTTTGTAAGACAAGCTGAAACTCCAATATTTTGGCCACCTCATGCGACGAGTTGACTCACTGGAAAAGACTCTGATGCTGGGAGTGATTGGGGGCGGGAGGAGACAGGGACAACAGAGAATGAGATGGCTATATGGCATCACCGACTCGATGGACATGAGTTTGAGTGAACTCCAAGAGTTGGTGATGGACAGGGAGGCCTGGCGTGCTGTGGTTCATGGGGTCGCAAAGAGTCGGACACGACTGAGCGACTGAACTGAACTAAACTGAACTGAAGACAAGTCAAATAGAGGAAATCTTGATGGCATGTCTGCTGGTTAATTTCTCTGTTTGAATTTTCTAAAAAGCTTTTTGGTAAGACTTAGAATAACTTGTTATTAAACATATGTAAAATTGACTGAGTATTACAGAATGTGTAATACTGCCTTTGCAAAGGTTTATCTGAATTGGGTTATGTATTTGTCATCTACTAGTTTCATGCAACATCAGCAGCTAGTGCACTGCGCTGTTTCCTCAGTTCAGTCGCTCAGTTGTGTCCGACTCTTTGTAACCGCATGCACTGCAGTATGCCAGGCTCTGTTTCCTAGACTTGTTGCTCTTCAGTCTAATTCTGAGAAAGCAGGAAACTCAGGGGGAGGATGGGGAGAGAATGTGTTCCCTGAATCAAGAAGGAGGAGACCACTGGGACCTGATGCTACTGGTGGCTCTTGTAACGGTTTAGTTACTTGGATTTCAATCCACTGTTCTCATCCTTGCTAAGTCCTTTTAGAAGTGGAAAGGAGAAGCGGGGTTCTTACCTCCAAGGTTATGTGAGTGTGAGGTTATTTGTATCGCTAGGGAAAGAAGAGAGTCCCATCTTCTCTTTGGGGGCCACTCATTCAAGGTGCCTTCTGTGTGTGTGTGGGGAGGAGAAGCTCTTTTTCTCTGAATCACTTACAGACAATTATCCCAAATCATGTGCACACTGGCTGGTGACACTGTCTCAGTGGTTGGCAGTGTTGGTGGGAAAGAAAGTTATGTCAAAATGATGTAATATTTTTAGTAGGACTTTTTGGTTTGCTTGTTGTTTTGTTTTTACCGAGTAAATATAAGTACAAAAGTAAGCAGCCTCTGGTATATGAGATTCTGACCTTGCGTTAGGGTTTTCTACAAATTGTAGGACTTCCTTAGGCACCAGCCGAGAGGATTAACCCCAGATTCTCTAGCCCCACAGTCCTTGCTGGGAATTTCTTTCTGAGTCACCTGGAAACACTGACTGGGTCATCTCTAACCCACAGTGGCTGTCGGCCACCACACAGGCAGTTTGGAAGCAGACATCCCTGCCAGATTGTAATAAAAGGGACTCTTTTTTGGAAGGAGGCAAGAGACATAAATGAGCAAGTAGCCATAATAAATCCACATGAAGAAATTGTATTTGGAGCTAGCTGATTACAGAATGGGAAGTATTTTATACATTAGTGCAAAACAGAGTATCAGTGCCCTGGGGTTCTTGTTACATCATCTTTGTTCAGGTTAGGCAGATGGAACAAGATTTAGAAAAGAGAGTGCAACAGTCAGAATACTTGAATAATGTTCTCTTTTGCTCTTCTCAGCACAAAAGAAAACTTTTTTCCTTAAAGAATGAGCATTCAGCCAGATGGTTCATGAAAGCTTATACCGTAACACTTAATCCTATTAAAAGAAACAAAGTTACGGTTATTTCTTATATTAAAATATGTTCCAAAAAGTCTGTTTATTTCTGAGTTTATTTTTTTGTCCGTTATCTGGTTACTTTAAACATATTTTTTCTTTCCTTGTGTCCCTGTCCCTTCCCAGAAAAATGATATTCTTCCCTAACCCTTAGACAGAATTATGCTCCCAGAGGGCAGGAATTCAGTCCCCTTGGTTGTCATATTCCAGAAACATGTTTGCAGACCCTTTTGAAATGAAGAGGACCGTATCCAGAGGCTGTGTAGAGTGCAATGGACAAGAGCAAAGATGCAGGCTGGAGTCCTGCATCTCCTGGGAGCTCCACCCATTGACCAGCCATGGACGGTCCACCTCAGTCTCTGAGCCACAGTCTCTTTGCCTGTAAAACTGAGAGAATGTTGTTCTGCATCTCCTAGGGTTGTGTTGGGAATGAAGCAAAATAAAACCCCTTGGCACACTGGTGGACTTACATGGCACTTGCTGTATACCAGGCACTGTGCAAAGCACTGCAAATCTCGACGCATTTAATGCTCACAGCCTTACCCATTGTGTATTCATACTTGAATATCGCTGCCATGAAGACATTTTTGCGCTGATTGTTCCCTGTGACTGCTCCACATATGGGTGGTGTTGCAGGAGTTACACTGGCCTGTGTCACAAACTAAGACTAGACAGTGGCCCTGCTTTCCTTCCACTGCAGTTAAACGTTTGCGTGGTGTTGGCAGCAGGCCCCACTGTGTCATGGGTTTTCCTTGAGGGACGTTGTTCACAGGCAGGGTTCTCAAACCCCCTCCTCTCTTTCCTGATCACAGAAACGAGCAGCTCTACATCGGGTAGTAACCTTGTCACGTGGGTATGCATTTCCTCTTCACCCTTCTGTCCTCCCTTCCCACTTCCAGCATTGCCCCGGTCATTTACAGAAGGCTCTTCTGTCTTAGCCTGATTCACTCTGTTTATGGGTCCCTTCTCCACCCACACCCCAGGAAGAAAGACTTTTGTAATGGCTGGCTTATGTAGAAATAGTTGTAATGCCATATCTAAAATAAAAAATAGGAAAGCCAAAGGTTTTGATGCAATAGGAAACAAAGAATTAGGGGCAGTCACTCTTTAAACCACCTTCTCGAATCTATAAAGCTGACCATCTATCTTCACTGAAGATTTTTTAAGGGTCAGTGTAGTTTGATTTCTCTGGTTCTCCCATCATTCCCTCCTCTTATTAGGTAAATTTCTCTTGAGTGTTAAGTTTTGTAGTCAAGAAAAGATTATTCCTTACTTCATGATCTTTGGTATAATTTTAGAGTATTTTCTATTTTTTTTGCCTATATATGATGCCAAGTGATTGAGGTCAAATATGCGAGGACAGCTCTTAAGAGTTCATAATGCAAATTGAATTCTTCCCTCCTGTCTATAGTTTGAACAATCTAAAATTAAACAATCTTGAAAATGCTGCAAAAATGGCAAAGATTACTCAAAACACAAACATAATATTGAATGAATATAGAAACAGCTTTAGTACATAGAGAAGTTAAAAAAAAAAAAAGAACCCCAGTGAGGTCTAGAACTGTTGTATTAATTTCTGAAAACTTGGTATAAATAAGCAGATGCTCTGATGTTGGGTTTGATTTTCTCCTCCCCCAGGCTCCTCAGTGGTTGGAAAGTGATTCTTGTCAGAAATGTGAGCAGCCCTTTTTCTGGAATATTAAGCAGATGTGGGATACGAAGACACTGGGGTTGAGACAGGTGAGTAGCTGGCATCCAGTTGTCACTGTGTTAATCACATGTTTTGTTATTTATATGATTCGTCTAACATTTTATTTGGAATCACACTTTTCTCTATGAATGCTGTTAATTCCTACATTTGTGATGTCACCATCATCGTGTGACAAATATGAGCAGATCTTTCCTGGGGTAATAGTGAGACTTAACTTTCCCAAAGTATGCCATCGCTCATCCTGCACTGGAAAAGCAGGGATGTCCAGAGCCTGTTTGTAAATGGATGAAGGAGCTCTGAGTTTAGGGCTATTACTTGTTAAAGTTAGTACTTGTACCAGCCCAGCACAAAGTCAGAGTGAACTCGGCCTCTAAGCCTTAAACTTTCAGGAACAGACAAAAAGTAACAGATTAGCCCTCACTGGAATACTCTGACAGTAAGAATTTTAGCTTGTTCCATGTGAGTGTACCTGGAGCATTTCTGTTAAGCATGTTTCAAGTATGTACTGTTTTTAAATTTTGTAAATTAACTGAAGAAACATGTTCCAGATAGCCTGTAGAGTTCAAGGACGCTCTTACCATTAGGTATTCATGTAATACTAAAGTTCTACGAAAAGCATAGTTCTACAGCAGCCTTGAAGGTAGCCACTCCCTCAGACTGAATGTGAATTTGTGCAGGTAAGTAAAAATGGAATGCCAATTTTAATTGCTTTTCTTATGGGTTGTACCCTCTCTAAGGAATTGGTGGAAAGTTTGTGTTTGTCAATAAGCTTTTACTTATGAAGCTGCTCTACAGCAAGGTCAGATATAAGACTGCCAGTGTAGGAATTACTTTATCACTCATAACATTCTAATGCTCAGAAATTGCAGCAATATTCTGTCTTTAGCCTCGTTCTCACAACACATGGCTGGTAGTAACTGGTGGGTGAAGTAGTCCCTACTTCAAAGGAAAGATGGAGAATTAATTTTAATCTTATATGAGTTAACAGCTGGTAGAAGAGCATGGAAAGGTATGGGTCACAAAATTTTAGTGGTTTAAAAATATATATATGTCAAAAGTAGTGATAATAGCTGGACTATTTTGGAATGTTCTTGAAGCTCATTTTTAGAGTCATAATTTGAAAGAGTAAAAGAAAGAGCAAAACATGATTATGGATGTTTGTTTCTTAATGAGGGCAAATTACATTTAAAACTTTACTTCCATTTAAAACTTTTCTTTGTTATAGGATTGTTTTTCCTTCCCAAAGTTTCTAGCCATTTGGGTTCCTAAACGAGCTTGAACTTGGTTTTAATGTTGCTTGTTGTCATCTAAGCCGAAAATATGAATGAATAAAAATCAGTATTTCACCAATAACAAAGCAAGGATATTTGGAAATCCTTGAAAGTGTTGAAATCGTCTGCCTTTGGTGTGTTAATTGATACATTGAATTAGGGGTGGTTATAATTCATGGAGAAGGGAATGGCAAACCACTCTAGTATCTTGCCTGGAGAATCCTATGGACAGAGGAGCCTGGCGGCCTACAGTCCATGGGGTCACAAAGAGTCAGACATGACTGAAGTGACTTTGCAGTATCATTCAAGGCACATCATCCCTAATCCCATTCCCCTACTCTGAAGGGAAACCACATACCTTAAAACAAGAGGTTAACTCCCCCTTTCTTTCCTTCCTTCCGGAAGCATCACTGCCGCAAGTGTGGGCAGGCTGTCTGTGGCAAGTGCAGCAGCAAGCGCTCCAGCTACCCCGTCATGGGCTTCGAGTTCCAAGTCCGAGTCTGCGATTCGTGCTACGACTCCATCAAGGATGAGGAGTGAGTGTTTGATTGTCTCTGTCTGACTGTGTGTTCATCTGCAGCGGGAGAGCCTGGGAAATGACATGGATACACAGTCGACCCTTGCACAACGGTTAGGGTCCTGTCCTCCATGCAGTGGAAGATCTGGGTACAACTTAGAGCTGGGTGTAGCTGGGTATACCTTAGACCCTCTGGATCTGACTGGGTATAAAAATCTGGATATAACTTAAACCCTCCTATCCACGGGTCTGCAGATCCTTTAGCACTGTGATATTTACTAGTAAAAAAAAAATCCGGATATAAGTGGACCAGTATAGTTTGAATCTGTGTTGTTCAAGGATCCACTGTATTGATCTTTTGTCTCTTGTAAACAGTTTCCAAGGAGAGGATTCTGCCCTGGCTTTGTGACTTAAGTTTCTCCCAAACACTTTGAGGAATGATTCTGCTCAGACCAGTCAGGCCGTGAGTGGCTGGTCCTGAGCCTCCAAGCCACTCAGAGTGCTGTGAGGGTCAAGGCTGTGTGCACACTGCTGGGTGGCTGAGCAGGCGCTCTACAGAGGCACCCCAGCTTCGACCTTTGCTCACACTCATGGACGATTTATTAGTGGGAAAATCCTGGAGACCCACATTCTCTCCCACATAAAGTCTGACCTAGCGATCTGTGCTTAAATAACTGTGTACACGACACATCTGTCCCCCATTCAGTCCTGAATCAGACAGATCCATGGAGACAGGACCAGCACTTTCTTTTGCTCCTTTTTTTAAAAAATGTATTTTATTGAAATGCAGTTGAGTTATTTTGGTGTGTTAATTTCAGCTATGCATGCTAAGTCGCTAAGTAGTGTCTGGCTCTTTGCTACCCCATGGATCATAGCCCTCCAGTCTCCTCTGTCCATGGGATTTTCTAGGCAAGAATACTGGAGTGGGGTGCCATTTCCTTCTCCACTTCTGCTCCTTTTTGAATTATCTTTGAAAGCAGTAGCTGGGCACACCTTGATGGATGCCCAAGTAGGAAGGCTGGTGTGGCACCACCACTGCTCTTGGTCAGTGAGCTGGTGATGTGGCCAGGGTGCAGGCTTCGGAACAGAGTGAGGGTCAGTCACCCGGGGCAGCACTGCCTCTCCCGCCTGGATTAGCGGGGCGCCTGCAGCCTGTGATCTCATGCAGTGTAGTTCCTCTTCTCTGTTAAAGGTTCTCGTTCTGATATCTAGGAATGTACCAGCCTGTTGACTAAAAGAAAATCAAATATTTGGGGAATTTTGGAAAATCCTTTATAAAACTGCTTGTGGGAATCCCCTGGAGGTTCAGTGGTTAGACCTCTGCTCTCACCACCGAGGGTGCAAGTGCAGTCCCTGGTTGAGTAACTAAGATCCCTGAGATTGTATGGCACAATAAAAAACAAACAGAAAGACCAAAAAGCCCCAGAAAACCACTCCTGCAACATAGGCTTTCTGTCATCCTTTAATTATAGTTGGTTTTCAAAACCATAGCCACGTTTTGGTGAGCAAATTTTGACACTGTTACCGTAAATATTTCCTTTATGTTGCTAAGACAACTCATTCCTCAGCTCTAGAAACCATCGGGTGAGTTTAAATGGCTTCTCTTCTCTCTGTTAGTCGGACATCTCTAGCAACCTTCCACGAAGGAAAACATAACATCTCCCACATGTCCATGGACATTGCTAGGGGCCTGATGGTGACCTGTGGGACCGACCGCGTGGTGAAGGTAAGCTGCCTAATTGTCCCAATTAGCACCTCCATGCAGACTGCTCCACTGACACGCTGTGAGTGTGTAAGGCAGTTCTGATGGACAAGCTCGCCTTCCCTTTGGATGACCTCCCCATGGCCAGCTGAAAGCCCTGACTAACAAATTGCATGTTTGTGAGTTTCCATGCCCTTCCCGGCGGCTCGGTCCAGTTGGGTCTCCCTCCACTGTCTCAGTCTCTCCAAGTAAGCTGGTGAGGGCCTGCCACCCCTCTGTCACTATCTGCCCTGAGCTGGCCCCAGGGTCTTCCCTCCCACTGCCTGGCCTTGGCTGACCTTTCTCTGGTCGCTTCTTCCCTGGCTAATGGTCCTTTATCCTGGATAGAATACTCCCCATTTATAAGAGATAACCATACTTTCCTTTGTTAAATCCCCGAGTGACTAACACAGAACCTGAGTGTGAGTGCTTTATCCTTAGTACCATTCTTGAGTTATAAAACTGCCACGCGTGCACGTGTGCTCAGTCGCTCTGTTGTCTCTAGCAGTTTGCAACCCCCTGGACTGTAGCCCGCCAGGCTCCTCTGTCTGTGGAATTATCCCAGCAGAAATACTGGAGTGGGGTGCCATTTCCTCCTCCAAGGGATCTTCCCAAGCCAGGAATTGAGCCCATGTCTCCTGTGGCTCCTGCTTTGGCAGGTCGATTCTTTTACCACTGAGCCACCTGAGAAGCCCCGTAAAACTGTCATAAGTTGTTTCATAATTTAAAAAAAGGGCTTTTCCCCACTGGGCTTTTTATTCAAAATAAAGGTAAATTGTAGTGAAACATTATTATGATCTAATTCACAGGTGTTGAGAGAAATACTGCTTCATAAGCTTTTTTTGTGTTTTAGTCAACCACATTGTCTTGTCACTGTGTAAATCTCCAGGTTTTATAGGGAAAGAAGAGGCTGAGGTGTGTCTCTTGACCCCTTGGCCAGTGTACCAGCTGTCTGCCCTCCTGGGGGACCACGTGGCCAGTGCCACCTCTCCAGGCCCTCCCCTCCTTCTCTTGCAGATTTGGGACATGACGCCTGTGGTGGGCTGCAGTCTGGCCACCGGCTTCTCTCCACACTGAGGCAGGGGCCTGCAGGGCCTGAGTCTTCGCGGCGGCCACCTTCCCCTACACACGACGCTTCCCTCTAGCTCCACAGTCCCTGTCAGGTGGATGAACAGCCAGCCACTAAAATCAAATCAGCATTTTTATAAAGAACAAACCGTGAACGTGTGTTTTTGGGCATTTGTGGAACTATCCGTGGGGACATACATAGCGGGTCCCCGAGGAGTGGAGTTACTCCAGCAAGACGTCCCGCGAGCGGTGAGCTGACGTGTGCCGAGACGGTAATTTAGCACACAAGCGTTTCAGAAGAAAAACACTGAACAGAAGAGTTAAAGCCTCGAAGTTTCTTCAAGCAATTCCAAGTGCAGACACACTCCCCTCCCCGCAGACTTGCTGGGTGCCCGGGGCCTCCCGCGCAGCTCCGTGGGCAGAGCAGGGGCCCCGGGGGGAGGTTGCGGTCTCTCTCTTGGGGGGGTGCTGAGGTCTCAGGGACCCAGAGGCCCTCCTCATCCACTGGCGTCTGTGAATATTCCCTACCCCTCGTCACTGACAAGCCTCTTCCTGGCACTTGTCCTCTCCAGGGAGTGCCATGTCTGGTCCACTTCAGCTATTTCTCGTCCCAGCCCGCATGCCGTGGGCGGACCCTTTCGGTTGTCACCACGTGAGCTGTGCGGTGTCTATACTAACCAAGGGAGTCCACGTCCTTCCCTGTCCCCCCGATGTGCTCTGAGGACAAGACGTCTCTATGGTGCTGTTAACACGGGACTCGCACAAGCCGCCTGACTTTTTCTCATTGCAATTAGGGATGACTAATGGAAAACCCCGGAGAAGGCAATGGCAAGCCACTCCAGTACTCTTGCCTAGAAAATCCCATGGATGGAGGAGCCTGGTAGGCTGCAGTCCGTGGGGTCGCTAAAGGTCGGACACAACTGAGCGACTTCACTTTCACTTTTCACTTTCACACATTGGAGAAGGAAATGGCAACCCACTCCAGTGTTCTTGCCTGGAGAATCCCAGGGACGGGGGAGCCTGGTGGGCTTCCGTCTATGGGGTCACACAGAGTCGGACACGACTGAAGTGACTTAGCAGCAGCAGCAGCAGCAATGGAAAACCCAGCTACCAGGTAACTGGGATGGGAAACGGGCAGTCCGCTCCGTGGAACAGCCCAGTCCTCCTGAAAGACACAGTCTGTTTGCAGCCCAAGATGAGCCCCTGTAAATACCATGCCACTTCAGTAGACACCTCAGAAGAGAACTCCAAAGCTTTTTAAACTAGGTTGACTTTTAGTTACAACTTATTTCGTAGAAGGAAATCAGTAACTCAGAGCAGTGACTATTAACAAGGTCCTGCACAGGTATTCCTAACTTGTAAGTTACTCTCAGAACAGTTAACAAAATCTCTTGTTATCAAATTTAATTTAAAAGTTTTTGGCCACTTAGTACCAGGATTGGGGAAGAGGTAGGGAATGGGGAACCTGTCTTTTAATATTCAGATATTTATTTGTTTTTAACTGGCAGTACATGTCTCTTATTACTTTAGGGCTATTTTAAGGATAGATTTTAAAATAGATAGCAGCAGTATTTTTGTTAGTCTTACTAATGGATATAGAAAAATACTACAGCATTGTTTTTAGGAGATCAAACCAAGACAGCATCATTCTGTGTGACATAACTTTTAAATAACAGTTGTTAATGAAAATGTGTTTTTAATAGCAGTTTAAGACAGGCAATTAAAGTAAGATGTCTCAATGGCCAGTGGCACAAATTAGGAAAGGAGGTCAGGTCATCATGCAGAATGATCTGCAGTGGACGTCAGCTTGCCTTCAGAAATAAGACTGAAGGGTTTTGTTGGTCCTTGTAATTTTTGTGTTATATCACCTGAAAAAGATGTTTTCTTTCAAAACTTGCCCTAGGCCCTTTGCAGAGTGTGTGTTGCTGACATAATCCAGGAGAAAAATCAAGTGGTCGTAACTTGAACGGTAGTGTTGAATGTCAGCTTAGTTTAGTTAATGGTTCGGCTCATACATACAAAGGTGCTATGATGGGGATTCTCTGAAGTCCTGAAAGGAAAAGAATATGAACTATTCCTTGCCATGCTGAAGAATGCTACACGATGGTTTTGCTTTCCTTCAGCCTCTGTAAAATGTGATTTTATGATGTCTGTGGTAGACTGAGCAGGTTCGCAGCTGTCAAGGATATCCCATAGCTTTTGACTTTTTTTTATTTTAAAAGATTCCTGATGAAAAATCTAATGTTTCACAGAGAGCATAAGGCTGATACAGTGCCTCCTTAGGGGTTAAGCTAACATAAGTCAAGAGGAAGAGGTCTGTGTCAGGAAGAATTGGAGCCACGTATCCAGAAAAGAAAAGGAGAAAGTTTCAGTATATTTTGTTTCCACCAGAGCTTACTACCGTTTTTTTGTTTTAAACACACATATGGTAGGCTTGTCTTGTCTCTGTCACACACAAGGTAGTAAATGGGGTAATTTTTTTATAGAGGTGGGTAAAAATTTTAGTGAATGGGCACATAGAGTATAGTTAGACTTCTGGTTATTGCCTTATTTTGACTGCGTTACTCTTAAACGGGTCACTTACAATATATAGTTCTTCAAATAATGGTTTACCAGTTTTTCCGTTCCTGAATACTCCTGCAGTCCCACTTGGGGATCACGAAGAACAGAATGTTAAGAGAAGATGCTTCTGTTTAGCTCTAGTATGCGTGGGGTCGCAGAGCTGGACACAACTTAGTGACTGAACAGCAACAACAAAAGGTTTGTGATCAAGACTTGCCAGTTCTTCCTTCTAAACATGTTTTAAAATTGCTCTTTATTAGTGGATGTGATGGGAATATACTCTTATAGCATTAGATGGAAGCAGACTATTTATTACATTGTAAATCTCTGTTTACTGTATCTTAATTCTGTCCTGCTTCCTAGAGGCCATAAACGAAACATACTGCTTTATACTTTAGAAGGTGGTGTCTCTTTGTTCTCCCCCTCAACTTTCAGTTTGTTAGTACCTACAGATTTAAACTGTTGAAACTGGCCTAAGTATGGAATAAAACCACAGTGGCTCAGATTCAAGGAGTTATTTTCTAAAATCGGTTTTCATTAATTACTTCCTACTTCATTCCTGGATCTGGTATCTCTTAAAATGTAAGAAACCATTTACTATTAATGATAAACCGTCTGCTCATTATAAATGTGAAGTTTAACAAATAAGTAATACATGCTGTATTTGTGCGTCTATTGCTTAATTGTTAATTGTGAGCAGATTATTGAATGCCTACTCTATTTTTTGCAGTTTACTACACAATAACTCTTTGAGTAAGTTGATGTTTAATTGTGCAACAAATTTATATTAGAATACAGTTTAAAGTGTTTTTCTCTCTAGACTTTTTTGACTAGGGAGGCAAAGGGCAATGTTGATTAGTACATTTTGTCTTGTACTACTAGCTACGTTTCTATAAGATAGGGTGCCCTACGTGTCCCAGAGAGCTAGAAACCTTTGTTCTTTGCTCCTGTTTGTGGGTTCTGTTTTTGTGGGGTTTTTGAGAACATGCGTACAATAAAATGTTCCTTGCTTGTTACCCTGTTGTTTAATTTGCTTTTGTTCTGTTTGACCTGGACATGGTGCGGCAGGAGTAACTACCATGAGTTTAGCGCTGCCTGTGTGCTGGGTGCCCTGCCGACCTCGTATTCTTCAATCCTGGCAACACTTCTGCAAGGCACTGTTTTCTCTATTTTACAAATGAGAAAACAAAGTGGATCTTGTCTGTCCGTCTGACTCTGTCCGTGTGCCTTCTTTATACTGCCTGCCTTAATGTGCTAGCGTGTAATGAGGGTTTGGTATAAAGGAAGTAGGTATGACCTGTCTTGAAGTTTATGAGGCGTGGAGTGAGATTGCTCAGGATACCCAGGCCCCCTGAGAGCACTGAGCCTCGTGGAGACAGCATGAGCCCTGCCCTGGGTCTCCTCACAAACAGCTCAGTTTTATGAAGAAACAGGATAATTCAGATCCGGGGGAACAGAGTCCTCGGCTTAACTGATTAGGGGTTGATTTAGAGATCAGAACAGCAGTTTATTGAGGGTTTTTTGTTTTTTTTTAAGAACCAAAGCTTTATTTTCTCATCATCAGAATGTTTATTGGCAGTTCCCTGGTGGTCCAGTGGTTCGGGATCAGTGCTCTCCCTGTCAGGGGCCCTGGTTCCCTCCCTGGTCAGGGAGCTACGACCCCACAAAGTGTGCAGTGTGGCCAAAGAAAAAAAAATATAATAGTAATATATTTATTACAATAAAAAAAGGAAAATAAAAAGATAATATCAAAAAAGTATTTAAATATTTATTTTTAAAAATCCTTTAGTGCAACCACCCAGAGAAACCACTGTTAAATTTATGCTGTATATCTTCTGAGTACTTTTTTTTTAATCCTTGTATACATATAGGACACATATTTATAGACCTATTGCTAATGGGTGCCTACCTTCTTGCCCCACCTGATGTAGTGTGGAGAGTTTGCCCCATGCCCAAAAGTTGTGCCCCTTATTAGCCTCATCAGCTGCTGTAGAGTCGAAGTGGATGCTAGCTCTGTGCCCGTGCACTGGGACTGTCAGTCTCCAACTCTGTGAAGGTAGGTAAGGCCACGTGACTTGCTTCAGCCCATGACATGCAGCCAGGAGCATTTGATTGCAGGTAAGAGGCTTAACCACCAGTTTCTTTGGGATGCCAAGCCATCCCATGAAACCCAACATGCCCTGGATCTGCAGTGGGTGTTACTAAATCTTCTGTTGTTTCAGTCTGCTGAGGTAAGGATTTTCAGTTCAGTTGCTCAGTGTCTGACTCTTTGCGACCCCGTGGACTGCAGCATGCCAGCCTTCCCTGTGCATCACCAACTCCCAGAGCTTGCTCAGACTCATGTCATCGAGTCAGTGATGCCCTCCAGCCATCTCATTCTCTGTTGTCCCCGTCTTCTACCTTCAATCCAAACATCTCATCCTCTGTCGTCCCCTTCTTCCACCTTCAATCGTTCCCAGTATCAGGGTCTTTCCCAATGAGTCAGTTCTTCCCATCAGTTGACCAAAGTACTGGGGTTTCAGCATCAGCATCAGTCCTTCCAATGAATATTCAGGACTGATTGCCTTTAGAATTGACTGGTTTGATCTCCTTGCTGTCCAAGAAACTCTCAAGAGTCTTCTCCAACACCACAGCTTTTTAGCTGCAGCATAATCTAGCCTGGACAACTGTATTCCTTTATTCCATTATGTGACTAAACCATCCTTTATTTCACTGATCCCATTAGTTGAAGTTAGGTTATACATTTTTAGACTATTTAAATTTTCAATTAAAACTAAACATTTTAAAATACTAAACTCAGCATGCTTGTATGTTCATATTTGCCCATTTTTCCAATTATTTTCTTAGGATGCATTCTTAGATGTAGGAATTACTAGGTCAAAGAATATCTGTTCTAAGTTTTTACTCTTATTGTGAATATCCTCAAAGCATTGCCAAAACTTGAATTGGTTCCTTTGCACAGGCGATAAACAGGCATAGCTTAGTGTCTTAGTCTATGAAATTCCAGTTTATTAATGTTTGAGTTTCTGTGGGACAGTCTAGATAGAACCCCAGTCACCCCAGGAAGGCCGCTTAGTGGACAGGATGCAGAGGAAGAAAGGTTGGTGGGTGACCTTGCTGCTGTCATGACAACCTGGTATGCGTGTCTCCAAGGTTGCTGGAGGGTGAGCTGGTCTCTTCTTTACTTGGAAAGTGGAAGCAGACCAACAAGTTCTTGTGTCCTGCCTTCCCTTTTATGTGTTACCTGGCTTACTTGTAAAAACATTCTCGGGAGGAGAATGTAGGTACTTGAGATACAGCTTCCTTTCCCATCCACCAGTCTTTAGGCCCTAAGTTTCCTTGACAACAATATAATTAGATCTCTTTCTATATCCTTTCACCGCACAGACAGACCATCCCTTAGGAAGCTTGTCACATATTCATACATATGGTTTCCCATAAAGGTTGAGACCATGAGTCCTATCATTTGTAGCATAGAGATGGAACCTGAGAGAAAGTTTCCCGGGTCAAACCCAAGTGGAAGACTGAAGAGTCAAACTGCGGTCCATCTGACCTCAAAACCCATGCTCCTCTTTCTAGCGCCCCATCTAGCTCTTTCTTTGAAGAAAAACTTTCTTTGAAGAGAGTTTAAATCCTGAACTTGACACTCTGGAGAATGATGAAGTAATAGAAATCTATTTATACTGTTAACAAGGGTCGTGTGGCATGTTTCCCCACACCCTAGTGTTTGAGATCAAGAGGGCCATTAGGACTCTATTTACCCCCCAATCATGAATCAGTGGTGGCCCTAATAAGTGGCTTCTTTGGTGACATAATGCCAGAATTTCTTACAAACCAATCATTTCCCATATACTCTAAAGAATAGGGATCCTTAATCTATGTTCTATGATACGATACTCTATTATTTTTACATCGTTTCACAGTGGTTAAATTCCTTCTAGAAAGTAAATTTTATTTTTATCTGAAATAGATTAATGCACACTAAAGCATGTAGGTGTGCCCCCAAATCAAAAACTTGAAAGAACTTGGGACTCACTCTTCTAAAATATGGCTGTTAAGCGTATGACACTTGTAACAGATCTTTATTTAGATCTGCCCTCATAATGAGGATTATCATCTATTCCTGCAACATTTAAGAATGGCCAGTAGCCTGTAGACTCTGGAAACAATCAAACTCACCTAATAGAGTCTCATGTTACATTTACATGTTTCATGGTTTTACTATTTCAGAATTCAGAGTGTCATTCCCTTATTAAATATAATAATTCTTTTGACAGTATAATGGTAACCAAGTATTTCCGTAGCTGTAGGCTGTCATGGTGGAGAAGGCAATGGCAACCCACTCCAGTACTCTTGCCTGGAAAATCCCATGGACAGAAGAGCCTGGTAGGCTGCGGTCCGTGGGGTCGCTAAGGGTCGGACACGACTGAGCGACTTCACTTTCACTTTTCACTTTCACACATTAGAGAAGGAAATGGCAACCCACTCCAGTGTTCTTGCCTGGAGAATCCCAGGGACGGTGGAGCCTGGTGGGCTGCCGTCTATGGGGTCGCACAGAGTCGGACACGACTGAAGCGACTTAGCAGCAGCAGCAGCAGGCTGTCATGGGGTCGCACAGAGTCAGACACGACTGAAGAGGCTTAGCAGCAGCAGGCTGTTCCCAGTTAATGCGGTGATATTAAAACTTGCATGATCGCACAATTTGTTGAATAACTTAAGTCACAGAAAGGAAGATTATTTTCCAGCACCTGCAGGTTTATTTAAACTCTTCTTCTGTACCCACCACATCCTTTAAATCATGACAGGAAAGTTGCCACGTGCATGGTGATGGCCTGCTAACATGTGCACTGGTTCCTCCCAGAGAGCCTCTGGAAGGAAGGAACTAGCCTTTCTGTGTCATCATTGCACTTCATACCTGAGTTTCTTCCCATCCATTGAAGATGCCACATTAGGCTGAACACGTTGGTTTTGTGTGCTCTTCCTTGAGCTGTTACCTAGAGTTAGAGGAACTAATTAGAGAGCAGCTTCTAAAATGAAGTAGAAACATCTGCTGAACTTAACCCAGTGTGTCATCAAAAGGGAACTTCCCAGTTGGCTTAGTGGTACAGAATCCATCTGCCAATGTGGGAGATGCAGGTTTGATCCCTGGGTCGGGAAGATCCCCAGGAGGAGGAAATGGCAACCCACTCCAGAGGAAAAAACATATGGTCAAACAGAAATTTGTTTATTTCTGGGTTTACTTGCATAAAAATAATATTTTGCTCAAGTGACTTGGGACTTTATTTCTACATTATTAATGTACTTTCCTGTTGTTTGTATTTTACTGACATTGAATTGTCTTTTGCTGTAGGAGTCTATCAGCTGTATCTGTCTAATGAGTCCCACGTTGCAAACGTGTGTTGAAATAACAGACAAGCTTGCAGACCCAAACCTTAGTACAAACCTAGTGACTCTACCCTCAAAGTGCATCCTCCCAGTACGGCCACTTTTTCACCATCCAGCTCCTATTGCCACAGTTCGGTTCCCTGTCATCTGGATTGTGCCAGTGATCTCCTAACCCATCCCCCAGCTCCTGCCCCTACCAGCCTTTTCTCAATATGCCTGTTAAAACACAACTCTGATCATGCCATTCTTGGACACAAAACCCTCAAAACTCCACCCCACCCACAGCAGACACCCTAGTTGTAAACAGTTCAGTCATCACCTCCCTGACCTCTGTGCTCTCCTTGCTCACTCTGGTCTAACCACACAGCTGTTGCATTCAGCTCTCTAACTGCTGCAGGACAGAGAATTTGTGCAGACAACATAGACCTCAGTAGGCAATCAATAATTAGTCATGTGGGACTTCCCTAGTGGTCCACTGCTTTCTTAAGACTCTGTGGTTCCACGTCAGGAAGCATGGGTTCCATCCCTGAGAACAAAGATTCATTGTGCAAGCCTTGTGCCACCACAGCCAAAAAAAATAAACTAGCAATACTTAATAAGTACATAATGTTGCCTGTATGTGTACAGTTTGGATGCAGTACGCATAAATGACAAGGAACTTAGGTGAATTTTCTTAGGGAGTGAGTCGGTAGTGTGAAATTCCTGTTCCTTCCCTGCCATCTTTCCTGCTCACCCTGTCCTACCTTCCAAGCTATTCAAAACAGTTTCCAGAGGCCGGAAGGAGCAGTTAGAGAAAAGTGGGGAGATATTATAGAGGCTAAGTACACAGGGAGCATGAGACATTTCTAAAACATCAAACACTAATTCCGGGTTTCTGATCATCTCATAAGACCTAATCAGAGGTAACTTCACTCTGCAGCTTCATGATTGAAGCGGTGTGTGATTTTAAAATATTTCTGCAAATGCTTATACCTTCCTTCTGTTGAGTGGTGGGTCTTATGTACCCTCCCCGTGAATCTGGGCCAACCTTAGTGACTCACCAATAGAATGTGGCAGAAGTGACTCTCTGCAGTATCTGAGGCTAGATCAGAACATGCCCTGCAGCTTCCACCTGGTTCTCTGCAGGACACCAGACACCTGAGACCAACAGGTGTTCTGGTTAGACGCCGAGCTTAAGCTCTCACTGATGGCCAGCATTAACTGCCAGCCATCTTGGACGTCCAGCCCAGCTGAGCTTTCAGATGTCTGCAGATCCAGCTGTCAACTGCCATAGCGGGAGAGACACCCAGTTGAGGGCTGCCAATATGAGCCCTTCCCGAATTCCAGACCCACAAAACTGTCAACAAAATAAAATGCTTGTTTGAAGCTGCTTTGTGGAGTGATTTGTTTTATAGCAGTAGAGTAACCTGAGCAAGGAGCCATTAATTCCCAGTCTGGGAACCAGAGCGCAGAGGACCCCCCTCCCACCCCAACCCCAACCCTAGCGAGAAAAGTGGACCCAAGTCAGCAGAGTATTGATGAGCTTCTTCAGAAACGGTGAGTTCTTTTGCATGAGTATTCTACAGGCCTATAGCTAATGGGTCATGATCCTTGTTATTCTTCAGATTTCCTGCATTTTCCTACCCACCAAGCCTCATCCCTCTATTTCCACGCCAAATTTTTCTTCGAGGTTTTCATTTTGGCCACATTGAATTTGGTTTTGAATTAACCCCCAGTCTGTACTAAGCATATTCAGATCTTATATGGGCCTTATTTAAGGGTGATCAGTTTTCTCAGTGTTTTTGCCCATTATGGAAATGCAAGTTATGTACCATGATTAGGGTGTAGGGAGTTCTGAATTATGGAATTTGCAGTTTTCCAAGCACTGAAACATTACTATGAGATGTGTGTCATATATATTGTGTTTCTATTGCCACACCATTCTTTGAAAAATGAATTTCTGCCATGTATAGGTACTATTCTAGATCCTTGGGGAAAGTGAATAAACAAAGATCCTGCTCTTGAGGAGTCTACATTCTTGCAGTGGGAGACACAATAAACCTAAAAGATAGATGAATTACACAGCATACTTCGAAGGTGGGTTTCCCAGGTGGCTCACTGGTAAAGAATCAGCCTGTCAATGCAGGAGAGGCGGGTTGGAGCTCTGAATTAGGAAGATGCCCTGAAGAAAGAAATGGCATGGACAGGGGAGCCTGGCAGACAACAGTCATGGGGTCTCGAAGAGACCCATACTCAAACCTAACAGTGCTACAGAGAAAGGACAGAGCAGGTTGCTGCAAATGGAGCGTGTAGGTGAGGGGAGGGGGCAATTTGCCAGAATGATCAGAGTGATGTGTATTGAAAGCATTCAAAGGGCTGAATGAGGTAGGAGCCATCTGAAGGTTTTTACTGAATGAGGTAGGAGCCATCTGAAGGTTTTGAGTATAGGAGCAATATGGTCTGACTTGTATTAGGAGGGTCACCAGCCACTCTGCTGTTCTTTGCCTGTAGTGGCAAGAATGGGGAGTAATCTAGGCAAAAAGTGACAGTGGCTCAGTCAGAAAAGGCTCCAGGGTTTGCCCTGAGCGTTGGAAGGGTGAAGCTGACATATAGCTCAGAATTATGATCAGTTGTTGAGCTGAAGAGTAGATGCTGGGAACCTTTATCTGAACCTCATACCACAAAAAAGAACCCAGCGTATTCAGACCAGATGCTAAACCAATATTCCTTGTGCATTTTTGCTTGATTCGGACCAGATGCTGAACTAATATTCCTTGTATATTTTTTCTTGATTTCACACAACATTCATGAGTGAGGATGAATCCTCATTTACAGAGAAGGAAACTAAAGTTCCGAAAGGTTCAGAGACATTAAACTTCAGTGACCTTGCCCAACCTACTAAGAGGAGGAGCCAGAATTCAATTCCGTTTCGGCTCTACTGCCTGTTGATTCTGCTGCACCCTGGCTGGGGGGAGGGGGAGCAGGGGGCTTTCCTTCACTAGGACCTTGTTGTTCATTCCCTCAGTCGTGTTCAACTCTTTGTGACCCCATGGACTGCAGCAGGCCAGGCTTCCCTGTCCTTCACCATCTCCTGGAGCTTACTCAAACTCATGTCTACTGAGTTGGTGATGCCATCCAACCATCTCGTGCTCTGTCGTCCCCTTCTCCTCCTGTCTTCAGTCTTTCCCAGCATCAGGGTCAGCATCAAGGTCTTTTTCTAGGACCTTCAGTTCAGTTCAGTTCAGTTCAGTCGTGTCCTACTCTTTGTGACCCCATGAAGCAGCTGGCATTTTCACTATTACTTTATCATAATATGTTACTTAACTATGCAATTGTGTAGGACAAAACTGTTGACTAAAAAGTGTCACAGGGCTTCCCAGGTGACGCACTGGTAAAGAAACTGCCTGCCAGTGCAGGAGACATGGGTTGGATCTCTGGGTTGGGAAGATCCCCTAGGAGGAAATGGCAACCCACAGCAGTATTCTTGCATGATAAGTCTCATGGACCTAGGAACCTGTAGCCTGTAGGAACTGTAGGACCTGTAGCCTGGCAGACTACAGCCCACGGGGTCACAAAAGAGTCAGACACAAATTAGTGACAACAACAAAAAGTGTCACTGCCTTCTAAGTCATTTTTCTGAACCAATATATTCTCCAGTATCTTTATACTTATAAATCAACTTGATTTACTCCATTCAACTCGAATGGCTTCTGTTCTTACTGTTTTATTATCTTATATAGCTCGAATACACTGGTGCCAAAGATGGTTGAAGTCAAGTTTCTTTGAGTCCTACCTATAGTTATCTAATAATAAATACCTAGGGTTTCCAAGCATAGGTCTATAAGTTGTCTAGTTTCTGGATCTTTGCTGTGCTGACTTCACCATTTTTGACATCTGAATTCTCTATGATGCCAGATGATCTGTTAATTAGGGAAGACTGATAAACTCCTTTTTTTTTTTTACATCTTCATAGACTTCTATTCTTTGGAGATATGCAATAGAAGGAGGATATTGAAGAACAGTGGCAGGGCTGGCTGAGGAGTTACTGCTGCATAAATGCCCATGCCTGCTAGACTCTTGGGTTTCCCTGTTAGCTCAGATGGTAAAGAATCTGTCTGCAATGCAGGAGACCTGGGTTCAATCCTTGAGTTTGGAAGATCCCCTAGAGGAGGGCATGACAACCTGCTCCAGTATTCTTGCCCGGAGAATCACCATGGACAATGGAGACTGGCAAGCTGCAGTCCATGGGGTTGCAAAAAGCTGGGCATGACTGAGCAACTAAGAACAGCACAGCAGGTATAGATACCTTCCTAGACTCTTATAGGGTCACATCCCCCAAACCCCACTATTTTGGTGGGGGAATCTTTGTTCCCCAACCAGTGATTTTGGTTCTCCTTTACAGTTTTGCGCATTTTGTGTTGAATTTATTTCCAGTCTCTTTTTCTTTTCGTTTTGTTGACTTGAAAGCTTCTCATTATATCCTCTAATTGGTAATTGTATACATGAAGGTTATTGATTTTTTTTCTCTTTTGAAATTATACCTAGCTTCTTGACTGATTTTTTAAAATTGAGTGCTGTCTTAAACAATTTTGTGTTTCCATCTCCACTCCCAAAAAACCTGTTAGTCTTCATAAAACCTGGACATCAATGATATACAATGATTTACTTGAAGAATTTTTTCCTGCTACATTTCAACCCAACTTGTAGATAAATGAAAATTAAGAAATGTACATTTCAATATAGTGTTCTCTCAAATCTTCATATTTAATTATGGTAAAAATGTCAAACTTTTAACAATTGTTTACAAATACTAAACAGATTATACTAACATGAATTTGAACCACTCAAAACTTACAAAAAATGTTTAATTGGAGTATAATTACTTTACAATGTTGTTTTAGTTTCTACTATACAACAATGTTAATCAGTCTTATGTATACATATATCTCCTCTCTCTTGAACTTCCCTCCCACCTCCTCCATCCCACCCATCTAAGTGAGCTCCCTGTGCTATACAGCAGGTTCCACTAGCTACCTATTTTACACAGGGTAGTGTATATATGTCAATATACTCTCTCAGTTTGTCCCATCCTCTCCTTCCCACCCTCTCTGTGTGCAGTCCATTCTCTATGTCTGCATCTCTATTACTGCCCTGAAAAATAGGTTCATCTGTACCATTTTTCTAGATTCCATATGTCAACTGCAAATTGGTGCTTGCCAAGGAAGGGCATTTGCCATCTGCCTCTGAGGGGATGGAATCCTGTGCTGCTGTAGCTACTGACCTTCGACACACCCAAAGGGCATTCAGGGTGGGGAATGAGGCACTCTGCTCCAGGAAAACTGGTGAAACAGGTCTTTAGATAGACATTTTCAGGAACTAATTTCATGATCCCAATCTTTGCATTTCCTCATATCTAGAAAAACACGGAATCCCTTTGTGATGACATCAACTTCCTGTGACTAGTAGAATAAGATAAGTACTTGATTTCGTGAACTCTTCTCTTCACCGAAATCACATATATTGACCTTCCCCCACTATCTCTTTGGAGCAGTCTCTCAGAGCCATCTGAGGTGCTGTTGCCCAGGCTCCAGTACTCATTTTGCCCCAAATAAAACTTAATGTGCAGTTCTCATGTTGTGCATCTTTTTTAGTCAACACATATGCCGCAGGAAGGCAGACCCCTTCCAGGGCCCAAAAGTGGGCTCTTGTCTAACACTCGGAAATGAATTGTCCAAGGAGACACATGTGCTGACAATGCAAGAGATTTTATTGGGAAAGGGTGCTGGGGCAGAGAGCAGTAGGGTAAGGGAACCCAGGAGAATTGCTCTGTCAATGGCTGGTAGTCTTGGGTTTTATGGTGATGGGATTGGTTTCTGGGTTGTCTTTAGCCAGTCATTCTGACTCAGAGTCCTTCCCGGTGGTGCACGCCTTGTTCAGCCAAGATGGATGCCAGAGAGAAGGATTCTGGGAGGTGGTTGGACACATGGTGTCACTTTTTGACCTTTCTTGAACTCTGCCGATTGGTGGTGGCTTATTAGTTCTGTGTTTCTTATCAGGACCTCCTGTTGTAAAATAACTCATGCAAATGGTTACTATGGTGCCTGGCCAGGGTGGTGGTTTCAGTCAGTGTGCTCCCCCTAACATATATATATGTGTTAATATACGACACTTGTTTTTTCCTTCTGACTTACTTCACTCTGTATGACATACTCTAGGTTTTCCATTCAAAACTTGAGTAACCTATTGGGTAAAGGGTAGACAGAAAACTCCATATATTTTTCAGATTTCCAAAAGACAGTAGACAAAGATAGTCTTGTGTTTTTTTTTTCCTCAATCTAAGGGTTTCTGTGTTAAAATGTATTAATTAAGGATTGTACACAATTAAGCACCTAATTGTGTTGAAAATGCAATTACACATTTGGGAGAATTCTCACTAGTTTCAAAGTTGTTTCTGTACTCCTATAATCATTTTAATTGTTCTTTAATCTCCCGATGTAAACTATTTATCTGCATCCTAATGAATTCAGTGAAAGCTTCTAATTAAATGCAGAGTGTTGAACATTTCCACCTATTGCATAAGCCTCAAAACTAAGTCATGGCAGGATTCAGAGGGGCATTTACATCTCAGAAAATAAGATACCATCAGAGAATTTATCTCAGTGTTTGTCCTCAGTGTCTAGAAATCAAGTATCCAAAATGACATAAAAGGAAGTGTGTGTACTTCGAGTAAGTCTTGAAGCTTTGCTCCCTTTCTAAATTTTTCCCAGTATCACAGAGTTCAGAGTTAATTCAATGGAAAAAAATGTACAATTTATTCTTCTATATACCTCTGGTGAAATGAAAGAATATTGGGTTATTACTTAGAGCCAACTGGTGCTTTCAACAAAGTCAAATTAAAAAGTAGAGCATTGAAGAACCTGTTTTTCAAAGAGGGTAAATATTGATTCACGTGTTTATTTATTTATTCACTTATTCAAATATCTTCTTCACATATTTAGTTCCTGGAACCGTTTTAAGAAAAACACTAGGAATATAGCAATGGATTTTATATCACACCATGACAGAATGAGAGAAATCAATAGCTGAAATTTTGGTTGTCCAGGGACTGTTGATAATCTATCTGGATCTTAATTAAAATTACAGGGTCTTTGAGTGATACACAGAGTTTACCAAGAAGGAAAAATCCATCTTCCAGGGAAGCTTCCAATTATTGGAGATGACTCCTTAGTTGATGTTGAAACAGTAACACTGAGTATGATATGAAGGTGGTTAGCAAAGGACTAGTTAGATTGGTTGGTAAAAGAGCCCTATGGGAAAAATATATAGATCTATACTTAGATATACAACCTCAATAAAGTCATTCTCTGGGAAAAAAAAAAAAAGAGAAAACTGAGTATGAAGTTATGAAGAAGCTACTGCATACTAAGGATTTTTAAAACATACGTCAGTTCAGTTCAGTCACTCAATCATGTCCAACAGTTTGGGACTCCATGACTGCAGCACGTCGGGATTACCTGTCCATCACCAACTCCTGGAGCTTGCTCAAACTCATGTCCATCAAGCAGGTGATGCCAGCCAACTCATCCTCTGCCATCCCCTTCTCCTCCTGCCTTCAATCTTTCACTGCATTAGGGTCTTTTCCAATGAGTCAGTTCTTCACATCAGGTGGCCAGATTATTAGAGTTTCAGCTTAAGCATCAGTCCTTCCAGTAAATATTCAGGACTGATTTCCTTTAGGGTTGACTGGTTGGATCTCCTTGATGTCCAAGAGACTCTTAAGAGTCTTCTCCCACACCACAATTCAAAAGCATCCATTCTTCAGTGCTCAGTTTTCTTTATGGTCCAACTCTCACATCCATACATGACTACTGGAAAAACCATAGATTTGATTAGACTACCTATGTTGGCAAAGTAATATCTTTGCTTTTTAATATGCTGTCTAGGTTGGTCATAGGTTTTCTTCCAAGGAGCAAGCGTCTTTTAATTTCATGACTGCAGTCACCATCTGCAGTGATTTTGGAGACCAAGAAAATAAAGTCTCTCACTGTTTCCTTTGTTTCCCCATCGATTTGCCATGAAGTGATGGAACCAGCAGATGGTGATTGCAGCCATGAAATTAAAAGATGCTTACTCCTTGGAAGGAAAGTTATAACCAACCTAGACAACATATTAAAAAGCAGAGACATTACTTTGTCAACAGAGGTCCATCTAGTCAAGGCTATAGTTTTTCCAGTGGTCATGTATGGATGTGAGAGTTGGAATATAAAGAAAGCTGAGTGCAGAAGAATTGATCCTTTTGAACTGTGGTGTTGGAGAAGACTCTTTTTTTTCAATTTTATTTTTTAAAATATAAACATTTGTTTTAATTGGAGTCTAATTACTTTACAATATTGTATTGGTTTTGCCATACATCGACATGAATCTGCCATGGGTGTACATGTGTTCCCCATCCTGAACCCACCTCCCACCTCCCTCCCCATCCCATCCCTCTGGGTCATCCCAATACACCAACCCCGAGCACCCTGTATCATGTATCGAACCCGGACTGGCAATTCGTTTCACATATGATAATATACATGTTTCAATGCCATTCTCCCAAATCATCCCACCTTCACCCTCTCCCACAGAGTCCAAAAGACTGATCCATACATCTGTGTCTCTTTTGCTGTCTCACATACAAGATTATCATTACCATCTTTCTAAATTCCATATATATGTGTTAGTATACTGTAGTGGTGTTTTTCTTTCTGGCTTACTTCACTCTATATAATAGGCTCCAGTTTCATCCACCTCATTAGAACTGATTCAAATGTATTCTTTTTAATGGCTGAGTAATAGTCCATTTTGTATATGTACCACAGCTTTCTTATCCATTCATCTGCTGATGGACATCTAGGTTGCTTCCATGTCCTGGCTATTATAAACAGTGCTGTGATAAACACTGGGGTACACGTGTGTCTTTCAATTCTGGTTTCCTCGGTGTGTATGCCCAGTAGTGGGATTGCTGGGTCCTATGGCAGTTCTATTTCCAGTTTTTTAAGGAATCTCCACACTGTTCTTCATAGTGGCTGTACTAGTTTGCATTCCCACCAACAGTGTAAGAGGGTTCCCTTTTCTCCACCCCCTCTCCAGCGTTTATTGCTTGTAGACTTTTGGATAGCAGCCATTCTGACTGGAATAAAATGGTACCTCATTATGGTTTTGATTTGCATTTCTCTGATAATGAGTGATGTTGAGCATCTTTTCATGTGTTTGTTAGCCACCTGTATGCCTTCTTTGGAGAAATGTCTGTTTAGTTCTTTGACCCATTTTTTGATTGTGTCCTTTATTTTTCTGGAATTGAGCTGCAGGAGTTGCTTGTATATTTTTGAGATTAATTCTTTGTCAGTTGCTTTGTTTGCTATTATTTTCTCCATTCTGAAGGCTGTCTTTTCAACTTGCTTATAGTTTCCTTTGTTGTGTAAAAGCTTTTAATTTTAATTAGGTCCCATTTGTTTATTTTTGCTTTTATTTCCAATATTCTGGGAGGCCGGTCATAGAGGATCCTGCTGTGATTTATGTCGGAGAGTGTTTTACCTATGTTTTCCTCTAGGAGTTTTATAGTTTCTGGTTTTACAGTTAGAACTTTAATCCATTTTGAGTTTATTTTTGTGTATGGTGTTAAGAAGTGTTCTAGTTTCATTCTTTTACAAGTGGCTGACCAGTTTTCCCAGCACCACTTGTTAAAGAGACTGTCTTTTCTCCATTGTATATTCTTGCCTCCTTTTTCAAATATAAGGTGTCCATAGGTGCATAGATTTATCTCTGGGCTTTCTATTTTGTTCCATTGATCTATATTTCTGTCTTTGTGCCAGTACCATTCTGTCTTGATGACTGTGTTTTTGTAGTAGAGCCTGAAGTCCGGCAGATTGATTCCTCCAGTTCCATTCTTCTTTCTCAAGATTGCTTTGGCTATTCGAGGTTTTTTGTATTTCCATACAAATTGTGAAATTATTTGTTCTAGCTCTGTGAAAAATACTGTTGGTAGCCTGACAGGGATTGCATTGAATCTTAGATTGCTTTGGGTAGTATACTCATTTTCACAATATTGATTCTTCCAATTCATGAACACGGTATATTTCTCCATCTATTTGTGTCCTCTTTGATTTCTTTCACCAGTGTTTTATAGTTTTCTATATAGATCGGTCCTGGGTGTTCATTGGAAGGACTGATGCTGAAGCTGAAACTCCAATACTTTGGCTACCACATGCGAAGAGTTGACTCACTGGAAAAGACTCTGATGCTGGGAGGGATTGGGGGCAGGAGGAGAAGGGGACAACAGAGAATGAGTTGGCTGGATGGCATCACCGACTCGATGGACATGAGTTTGAGTGAACTCCAGGAGTTGGTGATGGACAGGGAGGCCTGGCGTGCTGTGATTCATGGGGTCACAGAGAGTCGGACATGACTGAGCGACTGAACTGAACTGAACTGAAAGGGTTTTTATCATAAATTGATGTTGAATTTTGTCAAAGGCTTTCTGTGCATCTATTGAGATAATCATTAGGTTTTTACCTTTCAGTTCGTTAATGTGGTGTGTTACATTGATTGATTGTGGATATTGAAGAATCCTTGCATCCCTGGGATAAAGCCTACTTGGTCATGATGTATGATCTTTTTAATGTGTTGTTGGATTCTGATTGCTAGAATTTTGTTAAGGATTTTTACATCTATGTTCATCAATGATATTGGCCTGTAGTTCTCTTTTTTTGTGACATCTTTGTCAGGTTTTGGTATTAGGGTGATGGTGGCCTCATAGAATCACTTTGGAAGTTTATCTTCCACTGCAATTTTCTGGAAGAGTTTGAGTAAGATAGGTGTTAGCTCTTCTCTAAATTTTTGATAGAATTCAGCTGTGAAGCTGGTCCTGGGTTTTTGTTTGCTGGAAGATTTCTGATTACAGTTTCAATTTCCGTGCTTATGATGGGTCTGTTAAGATTTTCTATTTCTTCCTGTTTCAATTTTGGAAAGTTGTACTTTTCTAAGAATTTGTCCATTTCTTCAAAGTTGTCCATTTTATTGGCATATAATTGCTGATAGTATTCTCTAATGATCCTTTGTATTTCTGTGTTGTCTGTTGTGATCTCTCCATTTTCATTTCTAACTTTGTTGATTTTTCTCCCTTTGTTTCTTGATGAATCTGGCTAATGGTTTGTCAATTTTATTTTCTCAAAGAACCAGCTTTTGGCTTTGTTGATTTTTTCTATGGTCTCTTTTGCATTGATTTCTGCCCTTATTTTAAAGATTTCTTTCCTTCTACTAACCCTGTGGTTCTTCATTTCTTCCTTTTCTAGTTGTGTTAGGTGTAGAGTTAGGTTATTTATTTGACTTTTTTCTTGTTTCTTGAGGTAATCCTGTACTGCTATGAACCTTCCCCTTAGCACTGCTTTTACAGTGTCTCATAGGTTTTGGGTTGTTGTGTTTTCATTTTCATTCATTTCTATGCATATTTTGATTTCTTTTTTGATTTCTTCTGTGATTTGTTGGTTATTCAGCAGCCTGTTGTTCAGCCTCCATATGTTGGAATTTTTAATAGTTTTTCTACCGTAATTGACATTGAATATTACTGCATTGTGGTCAGAAAAGATGCTTGGAATGACTTCAATTTTTTGAATTTACCAAGGCTAGATTTATGGCCCAGGATGTGATCTATCCTGGAGAAGTTTCCATGTGCACTTGAGAAAAAGGTGAAATTCATTGTTTTGGGATGAAATGTCCTATAGATATCAGTTAGGTCTAACTGGTCTATTGTATCATTTAAAGTTTGTGTTTCCTTGCTAATCTTCTGTTTAGTTGGTCTATCCATAGGTGTGAGTGGGGTATTGTGTTCTTGTTAATTTCCCCTTTCATACTTATTAGCATTTGTCTTACATATTGTGGTGCTCCTATGTTGGGTGCATATATATTTATAATTGTTACATCTTCTTCTTGGATTAATCCTTTGATCATTATGTAGTGTCCTTCTTTGTCTCTTTTCACAGCCTTTGTTTTAAAGTCTATTTTATCTGATATGAGTATTGCTACTCCTGCTTTCTTTTGGTCTCTATTTGCATGGAGTATCTTTTTCCAGACCTTCACTTTCAGTCTGTATGTGTCCCTCGTTTTGACGTGGGTCTCTTGTAGACAACACATATGGGGGTCTTGTTTTTGTATCCATTCAGCCAGGCTTTGTCTTTTGGTTGGGGCATTCAACCCATTTACGTTTAAGGTAATTATTGATAAGTATGATCCCGTTTCCATTAACTTTATTGTTTTGGGTTAGAGTTTATATACCTTTTATGTGTTTCCTGTCTAGAGAAGATCCTTTAGCATTTGTTGGAGAGCTGGTTTGGTGATGATGAATTCTTTCAGCTTCTGTTTGTCTGTAAAGCTTTTGATTTCTTCTTCATATTTGAATGAGATACTTGCTGGGTACAGTAATCTGGGCTGTAGGTTATTTTCTTTCATCACTTTAAGTATGTCCTGCCATTCCTTCCTGGCCTGAAGAGTTTCTATTGAAAGATCAGATATTATCCTTATGGGAATCCCTTTGTGTGTTATTTTTTGTTTTTCCCTTGATGCTTTTAATATTTGTTTTTGGTGTTTGATCTTCATTAATTTGATTAATATGTGTCTTGGGGTATTTTGCCTTGGGTTTATCTTGTTTGGGACTCTCTGGGTTTCTTGGACTTGGGTGACTATTTCCTTCCCCATTTTAGTGAAGTTTTCAACTATTACCTCCTCAAGTATTTTCTCATGGTCTTTCTTTTTGTCTTCTTCTTCTGGGACTCCTATGATTCGAGTGTTGGGGCGTTTAACATCGTCCCAAAGGTCTCTGAAGTTGTCCTCATTTCTTTTAATTCAGTTTTCTTTTCCTGTCTGTTTCATTTATTTCTACCATTCTATCTTGACCTATCTTTACTTCTGTCCTCCATTATTCTACTGTTGGTTCCCTCCAGAGTGTTTTTGATCTCATTTATTTTATTATTCATTATATGTTGACTTTTTAAAATTTCTTCTAGGTCCTTTTTAAACAATTCTTGAATCTTCTCGATCCTTACCTCCAGGCTATTTATCTGTAACTCCATTTTATTTTCAAGATTTTGGATAATTTTCACTTTCATTAGTCAGAATTCTTTATCAGGTATATTCCCTATCTCTTCCTCTTTTGTTTGGTTTGGTGGGCATTTATCCTGTTCCTTTACCTTCTGGGTATTTCTCTGCCTTTTCATCTTGTTTAGGTTGCTGTGTTTGGGGTGGCCTTTCTGTATTCTGGCAGTTTATGGAGTTCTCTTTATTGTGGAGTTTCCTCGCTGTGGGTTGGGTTGGACAGGTGGCTTGTCAAGGTTTCCTGGTTAGAGAATCTTGTGTCCATGTTCTGGTAGGTGGAGCTGGATTTCTTCTCTCTGGAGTGCAATGAAGTGTCCAGTAATGAGTTATGAGATGTCAATGGGTTTGGTGTGACTTTGGGCAGCCTGTGTATTGAAGCTCAGGTCTATGTTCCTTCCTATGTTCTATGTGTTGCTGGAGAATTTGCGTGGCATGTCTTGCTCTGGAACTTGTTGGTTCTTGGGTGGTGCTTCGTTTCAGTGTAGGTATGAAGGCATTTGATGAGCTTCTATGGATTAATGTTCCCTGGAGTCAGGAGTTCTCTGGTGTTCTCAGGATTCAGACTTAAGCCTTCTGCCTCTGGTTTTCAGTCTTATTCTTACAGTAGCCTCAAGACTTCTCCATCTATACAGCACCAGTGATAAAACATCTAGGTTAAAGACAAAAAGTTTCTCCACAGTGAGGGACACCCAGAAAGGTTCACAGACTTACATGGAGAAGAGAAGAGGGAGGAGGGAGACAGAGGTGACCAGGAGGAGAAGAGGGCGAATCAAAAGGGGAGAGGGCAAGGTAGCCAGTAATCACTTCCCTGTGCCTTCTCCCCAGTCTGGAACACCCAGAGAGGTTCACGGAGTTACACAGAGAAGAGGGAGGAGGGAGACAGAGGTGGCCAGGAGGATAAAGGGGGGAATCAAAAGGAGAGAGACAGATCCAGCCAGTAATCAGTTCCCTAAGTGTTCTCCACAGCCCGGAACACACAGAGATTCACAGAGTTGAGTAGAGAAGAGAAGGGGTCGGGAGGAGATAGAGGCGACCTGGTGGAGAAAAAGGAGAGTCCAGAGGGGGAGAGAGCAATCAGCCAGTAATCTCGCTCCCAAGTAAAAATGGGTACTGAAGACTGGATTCTTAAAGCTACACAGTTGATAACAAATACCAAAAAGCAAAGATTAAAAATGTATAGTAGAGGTTAGATTCTCAAAAATACAATATTAAAGAAAAAAACAAAGTCACAAAAATTATAATATATATATATATATGAAGTTTGCTTTAAGAATGGGTCTTTTTTATGCAAGTAATAGTAGGTTATAAAAATGAAAATTAAAGGAGTAATAGAGGACTTAAAAATAAAGAAAATTTTAAAAATTAAAAAATGATAATAGTAAAAATATATCTAGGACTTTCTCTGGTGTTGTTGTGGACAGTGTGGGGTCAGTTAATTTTCAGATAGTTCGTTGATCCGGCTTATACGTCTCAAGATCTATAAGCCCATTCCTATGTAGTCGGTGCTAACTGCAGGGTTTTAATCTATTGCACCTGTCACTTCCAAAGCGGTTCCCTCTGTTTATTTTAGTTTTTGTTTCCTGGTCTCTTCAGTGTCTAATTTCCGCCCTGACACAAGGGGGCAGTGGTGGTCACTTTTTTAGGTTCACTTGTTCAGTCGTGCTGTGAAGAGGGAGAAACACTGCAAACAAATATCACTGGCGTGTGTGGGGAGTGCTCGCAGTGTCTCGGCCACACTAGGTTTGCCCCTGCTCACGGAGGGTGTGCTTTCCCAGTCTACAATGCTCAAGCTCTAGGTTCCTCTGCTGGGAACTGTCTGAGGCCAGCTCTGGGTTTTATGTACTTCCCAGGTCTAAGCCGCTCAGGTTCAGGTTCTCCGGTACTCCGCAAAGGCGCAGACTTGGTTGGGCCTGCGTTTTGTGCCCTTCCCAGGTCTGAGCAGCTCAGGTGACCAAGTGCTTGGTGAGCGCAGTCAACCCCAGTTGGGGGGCTGTGTCTTATCGCCTCCCCATCACAGCCGCTCAGTTTTCTGGGTGTACAATGGGCGAGGCTTCTCAGGTGTGCTGTGTGTCTCTTCTGGGGAGCTTATCTGCAGCTGCAACTCTCCTGGTGGATGTCGACTGTCCAGAATCCCAAGAAGCTTTAGTTAACAACAAAGCCTACTTGCAGTTTGGTAGATGATGCCCCTCTGGGGCCGTGATTGCCCCATTCTGGCTCTGGCTGCCCTCGCCTGCCTGTCTCCGGAGGGGGATGGGCCAGTCCACAGCCAGCTAGCTCTGCTCAGCCCTTTGTTCCGTGAGTGGGTCTGGCGGTGTCTTAGGTTAGGGTTTTACAAGGGATAGCTATCCCACAGTCTGGGTTGCTATCTGAAGTTAGTTCCTTCAGATTGCCCTTGGGGCATTCATGCCCACTCCTTACCCTAAGCAATGCAGCCTGTGCCTCCCTGTCCAGTCCCAGCTTGCTAGTGGTGGATGTGAGCATCTGCACTGCTTCTCTGCTGGGAATTGCCATTAGGCACGTAGTCTGTGGGTTTTAATAATTTATTTATTTTTCCTCCCGGTTATGTTGCCATCTGAGGTTCCAAGGCTCGCCACAGACTCGCTGGTGAGAGTGTTTCCTGGTGTTTGGAAACATCTCTCTTTTTTAAGACTCCCTTCCTGGGATGGATCTCTGTCCCTACCTCTTTTGTCTCTCTTTTTTGTATTTTTTTCCTACCTCCTTTCGAAAACAATAGGCTGCCTTTCTGGGTACCTGATGTCCTCTGCTAGCATTCAGAAGTTGTTTTGTGGAATTTGCTCAGCGTTCAAATGTTCTTTCGATGAATTTGTGGGGGAAAAAGTGGTCTCCCTGTCCTATTCCTCCACCATCTTAGGACTGCCCCTGGAGAAGACTCTTGAGAGTCACTTGAACTGCAAGGAGATCCAACCAGTCTATCCTAAAAGAGATCAGTCCTGGGTGTTCATTGGAAGGACTGATGTTGAAGCTGAAACTCCAATATTTTGGCCACCCGATGCAAAGAGCTGACTCATTTGAAAAAGACACTGATGTTTGGAAAGATTGAGGGCAGGAGGAGAAGGGGATGATGGAGGATGAGATGGTTGGATGGCATCACCAACACAATGGACATAGGTTTTGGGTGGACTCCAGGAGTTGGTGATGGACAGGCAGGCCTGGCTTGCTGTGGCTCATGGGGTCGCAAAGAGTCAGACACGACTGAGATACTGAACTGAACTGCATTGATGGAATTGGATGCCATAATCCAGTTTTTTAAATGTTGAATTTTAAGGCAGCTTTTCCACTCTCCTCTTTCACCTTCATCAGAAAGCTCTTTAGTTCCTCTTCGCTTTATGCCATAAGGGTGGTGTCATCTGTGTATCTGAGGTTATTGATATTCCTCCTGGCGATCTTGATTCCAGCTTCATCTGGCCCGGCATTTCGCATGATGTACCGTGCATATAAATTAAATAAGTAAGGTGACATACTTGACATACTCCTTTTTCAATTTAGAACCAATCCGTTGTTCCACGTCTGGTTATAACTGTTGCTTCTTGACCTGCATACAGATTTCCCAGGAGGCAGATAAGGTGGTCTGGTATTCCTGTTTCCTTAAGAATTTTCCACAGTTTATTATGATCCACATAGTCAAAGGTTTTAGCTTAGTCGATGAAGCAGAAGTAGATTTTTTTTTGAATTCTCTTGTTTTTTTCTATATTCCAACAGATGTTGGTAATTTTATCTCTGGTTCCTCTGCCTTTTCTAAATCCAGCTTAAACATCTGGAAGTTCTCTGTTCATGTACTGCTGAAGCCTAGCTTGGAGAATTTTGAGCATTGTTTGTTAGCGTGTGAGATGAGTGCAATTGTGCAGTGGTTTGAACATTCTTTGGCATTGCCTTTCTTTGGGATTGGAATGAAAACTGACCTTTTCCAGTCCTGTGGCCACTGCTGAGTTTTCCAAATTTGCTGACATATTAAGTGCAGTACTTTCACAGCATCATCTTTCAGGATTTGAAATAGCTCAACTGGAATTCCATCACCTCCACTAGCTTTGTTTGTAATGAGGCTTGCTAAGGCTCACTTGACTTCGCACTCCAGGATGTCTGTTTCTAGGTGAGTAATCAATACCATCATGGTTATCTGGGTCATTAAGACCAGATACAGTTTTTGTATAGTTCTTCTGTGTATTCTTGCCATCTCCTCTTAATATCTTCTACTTCTGTTAGTACCATACTGTTTCTATCCTTTATCAAGCCCATCTTTACATGAAATGTTCCCTTGGTATCTCTAATTTCCTTGAAAAAATCTCTGGTCTTTCCCCTTCTATTGTTTTCCTCTATTTCTTTTCATTGTTCACTTAGGAAGGTTTTCTTATTTCTCCTTGCTATTCTTTGGAATGCTGCATTGAGATGGATATATCTTTCCTTTTCTCCTTTGCCTTTTGCTTGTCTTCTTTTCTCGGCTATTTGTAAGCCCTTCTCAGACAAGTATTTGGCCTTTTTGCGTTTCTTTTTCTTGGCAATGGTTTTGATCACCACCTCCTATACAATTTTATGAACCATAAGTAGTCCATACTATTTCACCTTTTCATCTTTAATTTACAGCTTTTCCTACATTGGCTCCCTTTAACTGTAATCTTAAAACACTTTAATCAGCTTGTTTCTTACCATTTGCCATATTTTTATAAAAGTAAACTTGAAAATGTTCAACTTCAAAGAATAGCTTCTTGCATGCTGAAAAAATATCAACAACCTCACATATGCAGATAATACCACTCTAATGGCAGAAAGTGAAGAGGAACTAAAAAGCCTCTTGATGAAAGTGAAAGAGGAGAGTGAAAAGGTTGGCTTGAAGCTCAACATTCAGAAAACAAAGATCATGGCATCTGGTCCCATCACTTCATGGGAAATAGATGGAAAAACAGTGGAAACAGTGTCAGACTTTATTTTTTTGGGCTCCAAAATCACTGCAGATGCCGATTGCAGCCTTGAAATTAAAAGACGCTTACTCCTTGGAAGGAAAGTTATGACCAACCTTGATAGTATATTAAAAATCAGAGACATTACTTTGCCAAACAAGGTCCATCTAGTCAAGGCTATGGTTTTTCCCGTGGTCATGTATGAATGTGAGAGTTGGACTGTGAAGAAAGCTGATCACCAAAGAATTGATGCTTTTGAACTGTGGTGTTGGAGAAGACTCTTGAGAGTCCCTTGGACTGCAAGGAGATCCAACCAGTTCATTCTAAAGGAGATCAGTCCTGAATATTCTTTGGAAGAACTGATGCTGAAGCTGAAGTTCCAATACTTGGGTCACCTAATGCAAAAAGCTGACTCATTGGAAAAGACCCTGATGCTGGGAAAGACTGAGGGCAAGAGGAGAAGGGGACGACAGAGGATGAGATGTTTGAATGGCATCAGTGACTCAATGGATACGAGTTTGAGCAAACTCCAGGAAATAGTGAAGGACAGGGAAGCCTGTCGTCCTGCAGTCCATGGGGTCTCAGAGTCCTTCACAACTGAATGACTGAGCAACCATCTATGCTGAAATTTTTAGAAAAAGGTAAAAATAGGCATAGAATTGAATTGAATTTTGTTTTGAATCCAGTGCTTGTGTTTCGCATGGGTGTGTGTGGGTGTGTGTGCTCAGTCATGTCCAGCTCTTTGCAACCCAATGAACTGTAACCTGTCAGTTCCTCTGTCCACAGAATCTTCCAAGCAAGAATACTTTAGTGGGTTGCCATTCCAGGGGATCTTCCCAGCCCAGGTATCAAACCCACATCTCTTATGACTCATGCATTGGCAAGGAGATTCTTTACCACTGCACCACCTGGGATGACCTTTCAGTATGGGAACATTAGTCACTCAGTGGTGTCTGATTCTTTGCAACCCCTTGGACTGTAGCCCACCAGGCTGGGGGGCTGGCCCAATTCTGACAACACATAACATCTCAGAACTCTGTGTTTTGTTATTTGTTGCTTTCTCTTTGCATGTGTGATTTTTTCTGCTGAATTACCAGCAGCTCTTTAAAAAGTTTGAGTTTTCCTGGTGGTCCAGAGATGAGGACTCAGTATTTTCCCAGCAATGGCCCTGGGTTTCCTTCCTGGTCAAGGAACTAAGATCACAAAATCTGCGTGGTGTGGCCAAAAAAATTTTTTTTTGAATCAGAACTTAACTAATTTCTCTACTGAGAACATATTTGCTGCTAGCATGTGATTACTTATTTTATTTCTTTAGTTGTGCTGAGTCTTCACTGAGGTTCAGGGGCTTAGTTGTCCAGCATCATGAGGGATCTTAGTTCCCAGACCAGGGATCTAACCCATGTCCCCTGCATTGGGAGGTAGAGTCTCAACCACTGTGCCACCAGGAAAGTCCTAGTGTATGATTTTAAATTGTATTCATTTGAGACCAAACCTGTCTGGATATAAAGTTACATGTTTACACCACCTACTTTTTTTTTTTTACCACCACACTGCTCCTTCATCTTCCAAATGGCCTGGCGTTACTGCTTCTCTTGTGTGAGTTCCAGTTTTTGTTCACCTGTTGTCCAGAGGAGGCAGAAGAGGAAAATAATGGAAGAGGAATGGTAGTGGTGCTTATTCTTTTTTAATCTTGATGCTAAATTCTTCATTTGAGTTTTTTCATTGAACCCTTTTAAGAACCCTTTGTGGTAGGAACTATTTTTATTCCCATTTTGCAGATAAAGAAATGGTCCTTAAATACTGTTTTGTTTTTTTCCTACCCAAACATTGATTCTGGCATCCTAGAGGAAGCCCAGGGGAAGTGCTAATAGGCACCTTCAAAAAGCATGGGGTAGAAAGAGCACGGACTTTGGTCCCAGATTTATCTGGGATTGAATTCCAGCACTGCTGTTTACTGGCTAGGTTAACACTAGCAAGTTATGCAAACATCCTGGCCACTCATTGCTTTCATTACCTGTAGAATCAGTACAATAATATTGTATATGTGAAAGCATAAAGTTTCTAAAGTAGCTAGCCTAGCATTTGTACTAGATATTAGTTTCTCTCCTCTCTTTCCCTTCACTAGAAATGACGGAGTTAAAGTGGAGATTGAACCTGCTTTGGGGAGGCTGATGGGGGATAGAAGGGTGTGTGAGACACGTTCCCTGAGGCAAGGCTCACTTGAGGATGGAGAGTTGAAGTGTGTGGCCTGATCACATTCTGAATTCCTGGTTCACAGCCTAAAAAGAACACTGGGTGCTTTAACAAAATGCCTATACGGGGCAGGGCACGCAGGTGTTCCTTAGCCCAGGCCCAGGGGTACTTATTATCAGTTGAAGAAAAATAAACATAAATTTGAGTGAGCAGGACTGGGGATTATAGGTGAGACTACCTCTCCAAAGGTAGCCATGAGTGCTCTGTAGTCATGAAGGGAAAACACCTTCCATGGGCAGCGAATTGACCTGCCGGCCAAGAAGCCTGTAAGGGCCAGAAAGAAAGGGAAGGGGCCGGGAGAATCTGGAACCTAGGAGCACTACTCAGTGGGATCTTGAATCTTGAAGTGAGTTGCATTGTGATTCATTCAAGCATCACTCGACATTGATTCACTCAACATGTATTCATTAAGCAGCCACTCTGCAGAGCTGTGGGTGTTCAGAGTATTGGGGGGTGATCAAGAACATGGGCTGTGGAGCCGACTGCCTGGACTTGAGGTTCCTTTAGGAGCTGTGTGGTCTCAAACTTGTTATTTGATCTCTGGCTTAAGAGTTCTTTACCCATGTGGTGGGGACAGTAATTGCCTGCAGAAGGTTGTGTAGTGAAGGTGAAATGAGTTAATACATGCAAAATGTTTTGAACATTGCCTGCCACATTCAATGCCCAATAAATCTGAACTTTTTTGATGCACCAGCCTGGGGCCAGAAGATTAGAAATTCAAAGAATAATAATGTATCTCAGAGGCCTGCAAAACACTCAGAGGCCCCTCATGCCCAGCAGGTGGAGTTTGGGAGTCCTTATCCAGGCAGAGATAGTGTCAAGCAGGTCCTCCACCCAGTTCCCAGCCCTGCTTGATGAGAGGGTGTTTGACGAGTCCAGCGTGCTTCCCATGGTTTCATGTATGAGTCTTTCTTCCCTGGCTCCTGACTGGCCTTTTTTATTCAGGTCTTCTTTTTTGGGAACAGAGACCACAGTGTTCCCAAACACAGACAGCCAAGCTTGGGGAGTACCATATATTTGGACAAGTTGCAGTGGGGACTCTTTCAAGCCTAGGAATTTGGGTGGAAGTTTTGAAAGTTACGAGTTGAACGCAGCTGAGAAGAGCCTACAAGAGCACCGAATCCAATCCCCTAGCTCCTTCACCTTGAGACCGGGTGAAGCTCAGTGACTTAACCACCTAAGGCAAAGGCAAGACTAGAACCCAGATCTCCAGTTGTCATCACGGGCTCCTGAAAGTTTAGATTTGAAATGGCCGCTGGATAGTACATGGACCAAACGTACTATGTTCACCAATGGTAACACCAAGTCTCATCAAGGCTGAAGGACAGTTCATTACTGACCCAACTTCTTCTTCTTTTTTCCCCCTGCAGATCCATTTATTTTATTAATGTTTTTCATTGTGGTAAAAGTCACATAATACATACTATTTTAACCATATTTACCTGTAAATTTCAGTGGCATGAAGTATATTCACATTGTTGTGCAACTCTCACCATCATCTATTTCCTGAACTTTTCACTTTCTGAACTGAAACTCTGTCCCCATTAAACACTGACTCCTCACTCCCCACCCCATCCCCAGCCCTTGGCATCTACCAATGTTCTTTCTGACTCTATGAATTTGACTATTCTAGGTACCGTGTATGGGCTTCCCAGGTGGCTCTGGTAGTAAAGAATCTGCCGGCGAATGTAAGAGGTGTGGGTTCAATCCCTGGGTTGGGAAAATCCCCTGGAGGAGAGCATGGCAATCCACTCCAGTATTCTTGCCTGGAGAATCCCATAGATAGAGGAGCCTGATGGGCCACAGTCCAGAGGTTCACCAAGAGTTGGTCATGACTGAAACAACTTAGAACGTATGCCATTGCAGGAGATGTAAGAGACACAGGTTTGATCCCTGGGTTGGGAAGGTCCCCTGGAAGAGGGCATATCAGTCCATTCCAGTATTCTTGCCTAGAGAATCCCACGGACAGAGGAGCCTGGCGGGCTACAGTCCATAGGGTCGCAAAGTGTCAGATACAACTGAAGCAACTTGGCAGGCAAGCATGCAGGTAACTTATGTAAGTGGAATCAAACAGTACTTGTCTGCATGGAATGTATATTGAAATGCATTTTTAAAACTAACTTTCTATTTCTTAGTGCCACTGAATCTGAGCTGACTTTCTTGTTTATTAAGTTGTATTTGGATATGTGGCAACTAATTACAGAAAAAAAATAATAAACTTCTTAAGAATGGCTCTGGTGCATAAAGGACATTTTTACACTTAACTCTTGTAATTTTCTTTTTTAAATGTGAAATGTCACTTATTTTTATTAATAAAATTTAGGGAGAAATGTCGGTTTTTTTGTGATTTTTTAAATCTAAGTATTCAAATCAATGAATTTCAGTTTAACAAACATTGATTACATTCTTGCTCTCTGTCAGGCATGTAATTGGAGTCCATTCATTTTTTAAAAATATTCTTAATTTTATTATCATGTAGTTGGTTACAATGTCTTGTTAGTCTTAGGTGAACAGCAAAGTGATTCAGTTATACATACACATATAGTCATTCTTTTCCAGACTCTCTTCTCATATAGGTTATCACAGAATATTAGGTAGAGTTGCCTGGACTGGACAGTAGGTCCCCATCAGTCCATCTGTCATATATAGTAGCGAATTGTGTTCATTCCAAGCTCCTGATTTATTCTTTCTGTTTCTAATCAGGGGAAAACCAGGTTCATGCCAGTAGCTGTTACTCAAAATGAACACACGGGGTCTCTCCTGCCATGTTTTGGCTGAAATCAGCTCACTCTTTTGGTCTTTGAAAGCTATACTAACACCTAACTTTCCTAAGACTGTTAGAATCTAGTCTTTAAATCCAGCAGAGACAGAAGAGATTATTTATTCCTCTGAGAGCTTCATTTTACCAGAAATCAAGCTCTGGGCTAATATGCACACTCCTCTTTTTGCTTGAAAGTGTAGTTTAATGCAAGAGAACCATGTGAGCAAATGTTCAGTGATTATGTATGGGAGCAGTGGTAAATGTGGAAAACTCCCTGTTACAAGAAAAATGACTTCCTGTGTTGCTTATGAGGGTCTCAGAGAAGCAAATAACTCCACTGCCAAGGGCTGAGATGGGTGACACCATTTATAAAAGGATTCAGAGAGGGGAGAGAGGAGTAGGGGACAAACATTCTGTTTAGGAATTTGTTAGTCATTGGAACTAATGAGATTTGGGTCCCTTTTTGTTTTAAATTTTAAAAAATGTTTGGCTGCCCTCTGCGGCAGGTAGGGTCTTAGTTCACCAACCAGAAATCAAACCCTGTCCCCTGCATTGGAAGCACAGAGTCTTAATCACTGGACTGCCGAGAGAAGTCTCTCATTTGTCTCTTGTTTTTGTTCAGTCGCCAAGCCATGTCTGATTCTTTGTGACCCCAGCCTCCCTGTGCCCCACCATCTCCCGGAGTTTGCCCAAGTTCATGTCCATTGCACTGATGATGTCATCCAACCATCTCATCCTCTGTCATCCTCTTCCCCTTCTGCCTTCAATCTTTCCCAGCATCAGGGTCTTTTCCAATGACTTGGCTCTTCACATCAGGTGGCCAAAGTTTTGGAGCTTCAGCTTCAGCATCAGTCCTTCCAATGAGTATTCAGGATCAATTTCTGATAAGATTGACTGTTTTCATCTCCTTGCTGTCTGGGGGACTCTCAAGAGTCTTCTCTAACACCAGAGTTCTGAAGTATCAATTCTTTGGCATTCTGCCTTCTTTATAGTCCAGCTGTCTCAACCACATGTGACTGGAAAGACCATAACCTTGACTATATGCACCTTTGTCAGCAAAGTGATCTCTGCTTTTTAACACATTGTCTAGGTTTGTCATAGATTTCCTGCCAAGAAGCAATCTTCTTCTAATTTTCTGGCTGTAATTACCATCTGAAGTGATTTTAGAGCCCAAGAAGAGGAAATCTGTCACTGCTTCCACATTTTCCCTTTTAATAGAAAGCCATGAAGTGATGGGATTAGATACCTATGATCTTAGCTTTTTTAACATTTAGTTTTAAGCCGACTTTTTTCACTTTCCTCTCTCACCTTTATCAAGAGGTTCTTTAATTCCTGTTTGCTTTCTGTGAGCAGAGTGGTTCATCCACATATCTGAGGTTGTTGATACTTCTGGTAATCTTGATTCCAGCTTGTAACTCATCCAACCCAGCATTTCTCATGATGTGCTCTGCATATAAGTTAAATAAATAGGATGTCAGGAAACAGCCTTGTACTCCTTTCTCAATTCTGAACCAGTCAGTTGTTCCATACAAGGTTCTAACTATTGTTTCTTGACCCGCATACAGGTTGCTCAGGAGACAGGTAACATAGTCCGTTATCCCTATCTCTTTAAGAGTTTTCCACAGTTTGTTATGATCCACACAGTCCAGCTCCAGGGCCAACTCGGGGGCCCAGGCACCCCTGACCAGGTCCCAGACCAACTGTTGCTTGCACGAGGGCACCATGAACAACATGTACATGAACATGCCCATGAACGTTGTGCTCAACTGCCAGCAAGCCAGATCATGCCCCATCAGGGGCAGTGTCTGCCTATCCCCTTCTTGGGGTATACCACGCAGCCAGACTCGGTGCCCATCACCCTGGTGCCCCTGTTACTGGACGCGCTGCAGACGGGCTACCAGCAGATCCAGGCTCCTTTCCCTCACACTAACAGCAAACAGAAGGTGTACCCTGTGGTGACCGTGTAACACAGAGTGTGGCCAGGGTCCTGGACCAGAAAGAGGCAATCGGGAACTATAGGCTTGGGAAGGATTCTAGCCTGGAAGTCTGCACTTGGTGGTGGTGTTTATAGCACGGTTCTGTCAGATGGCTTCATTTTCACACAAACTGTATGAAAACATCTTTCTCCAAATGAGTGTTTCTAGATATGTTTAGGGCTTCTCTGGTAACTCAGCTGGTAAAGAATCTGCCTGTAATGCAGGAGATACCAGTTTGATTCTTGGGTTGGGAAGATCCCCTGGAGAAGGGATAGGCTACTCACTCCAGTATTCTTGGGCTTTCCTGGTGGCTCAGATGATAAAGAATCTGCCTGCAATGTGGAAGACCTGGGTTCAATCCCCAGGTTGGGAGGATCCCCTGGAGGAAGGCAAGACAACCCACTCTAGTATTCTTGCCTGGAGAATCACCATGGACAGAGGATCCTGGCGGGCTACAGTCCATGGGGTCACAAAGACTTGGACACGACTGAGTGGCTAAGTACAGCACAATACACAGTCAAAGGCTTTAGCATAGTTAATGAAATAGAGGTAGGTGTTTTTCTGGAATTCCCTTGTTTTCTCTATGATCCAGTCAGTGTTGGCAATTTGATCTCTGGTTCCTCTGTTTTTTTCAAACCCAGATTGGATGTCTGGAAGTTCTTGGTTCACATAGTGCTGTAGCCTAGAATGCAGAATTTTGAGCATGACCTTACGAGCATGGGAGATGAATGCGATTGTCCGGTGGTGTGAACATTCTTTAAATACTTCCCTTCTCGTGAATTGGGATGACATTTTCCAGTCCTGTGGTCACTGCTGGGTTTTCCAAATTTGCTGACATATTGAGTATAGCACTTTGATAGGTTCATCATTTAGGATGTTATATAGCTCTGCTGGAATTCCATTGCCTCCACTAGTTTTATTGATAGCAGTGCTTCCTAAGGCCCATTTTGTTTAGAAAGATAAAAGAAGTAAGGTTTTTTAAAAATAAAATTCTGCAGAGTCGGACACGACTGAAGTGACTTAGCAGCAGCAGCTCTACCAGAGTCCTCAAGGCCTGCCTCACTTGGGACCAAGATATTCTTCAATTGATTTTGGACACACGCAGCAGCAAATGTCAGTGAGCAGTAGCAGGGAGCAAGATCTTTGTTCCCAGACCAGGAATCCTAAACCATTAGACCACAGAGGCCAGCAGCTAGGGCCTGGATCCTTAGTCCTTGCCTGCCTTGTCAAGAAAGAATTCAGGCGAGGAGGCAAAAGGTAAGGAGAAAAGAAAGAAGTATTTGGTAAAGAAAAATACGTGCAGAAAGACCCACAGGCGAACTCAGAGAGAGTCTCGCCTTTGGGAAGTTTAACTCCTTTATATTGTTGTTCTGTCCCTAAATCGTGTCAGACTCTGTGCAACCCCAAGGACTGCAACTCGCCAGGCTCCTCTGTCCTCCGTTATCTCCCGGAGTTTGCTCAAATGCATGTCCATTGAGTTGGTGAGGCTATCTAACCATCTCATCCTTTGCAACCCCTTCTCTTTTTGCCTTCAGTCTTTCTCAGTATCAGGATGTTTTCCAATGAGACAGCTCTTTGCATCAGCTGGTCAAAGTATTAGAGCTTCAATTTTGGCAACAGTCCCTCCAATGAATATTCAGAGTTGATTTCTTTTAGGATTGACTGGTTGGATCTCCTTGCGGTCCAAGGGACTCTCAAGAGTCTTCTCCAGCACCACAGTTCAAAAGCATCAATCCTTTGGCACTCAGCCTTCCTTATTGTCCAACTCACACCCGTACATCACTACTGGAAAACCATAGCTTTGACTACACGAACCTTTGTTGGCGAAGTTTCTGCTTTTTAATATGCTGCCTAGGTTTGTCATAGCATTCCTTCCAAGAAGCAAGCATCTTTTAAATTCATGGCTGCAGTATAAGGGGACAGTTTCTTGGGTCTTTGCCTTCCTTTAGGCCAGTCATCTTGTTTTGTCCCCCTCTGGCTAATCTGTCTTAAGATTCTCTCCTGAGCAAAGCACACACTCCTCACCCAAGCTAGACCTTGACAGGAAGTCTTCTGGGAGGAGCAAGCCTGGCATTATTCTGATTTTTGACCCCAAAGAGCCTTTCTAGCCTGTGTAGTGTCTCCCTTGCCCCACGAAATGGGGGGAGGGAGAGTGGTGATCCCTTAATCCTTTACTCAAACAGGGTTTTGTCCCTCTTTGTTCTTGCCTTGACTGTTATCTTAAGGTGTTTACAAGAGACAAGACTGTCTATTTACCCTGTTTCTGTTGTTATTTCTATTTTGAAATGCAAACAGGAGGCTGATGGTAAATGCCTTACCTGGAGCCCTCCCATCTCCCTTCTCAGGAAATGCAAACAGGAGACTAGCTGTAAATATTCAGCCTGAAGCTCAGGTCTTAGTGTCCCTTGAAATGCAAACAGGAGGCCAGTTGTAAAAGTGGAGCCTGGAGGATCTCCGGCCTCACAAATGCTCTGCTCCCTGGTGTGCTCCAGCTCCACCTGCCTTTCTTCAGCCTCTCCAAGCACTCACTTGTTCTCTCCCTTCCCCTTTACCTGGCAGGTCCCCTGTCAGCCCTCAGGTTAAATGTCTCTTCATCAGAGAGTTTTATTCCCCTTCTAGGTAGATTCCCCATTACCCTCTGGCCTCTGATTTTATCCATCATAGAATTTATCACAGTTTTCAGTGATAGTGTTTTTGCTGGTATACTTGTTACTTTCCATTCTTCACTAGATCCTAATCCACTGGGATGCTGTCTGTTTCATCCAATGGAGTTTATGCACCTAACTCAGTGCCTGGCACATAATAGGGACAAAATACAGAATAGTGAAATTGGTCTTAGCGAAGAAAGGAATGGTGGCGTATGTATGTGGTGCTTGTGAATAAGGAAGTGACTCTGGGGTCTTCACAAGCTGTGAGGTCTCTAATTTATGTTAGAAAGTGAGGAGTAGCCTCTGCCTTGCCTTTGGGATGCTCTTGGGGAGAGCTTCCTATTAGGGAGTGTTCCAGACAGAAGTGAACTGAAAAATAACTGCCTTTGTGTGTGGATGCCAGGACAGAGGGCAAACTCAGAACTCCAAATTCTCTACTGGTCTTGGGGGACAGAAAGTTTGAGTGAGATCTTTGTTTTTGCCTAGGAAAAAAATCACAAACTTTTCGTATCAACAAGAACTGTTATTTATTTATTTTTTTTAATTTATTGGCTTCACTGCATAGCCTGTGGGATCTTAGCTTCTTGACCAAGGATCAAACCTGCTCCACCTGCATTGGCAGCACAAAGTATTAGCCACTGGATTCTCAGTCATGTCTGACTCTTTGTGACCCCATGGACTGTAGCCTGCTGGGCTCCTCTGTCCATGAGGATTCTCCAGGCAAGAATACTGGAGTGGATTGCCATGCCTTCCTCCAGGGGATTTTCCCAACCCAAGGATTGAACTTAGGTCTCATGCATTGCAGGCAAATTCTTTACCATCTGAGTCACCAGGGAAGCCCAGGGAAGTCCCCAAAACAGTCCATTTTTTTGAAGCACCCTGACGCTGGGAAAGATTGAGGGCAGAAGGACAAGGAGACAACAGAGGATGAGATGGTTGGATGGCATCACTGACTCAATGGACATGGGTTTGGATAGACTCCAGGAGTTGGTGATAAACCGGGAGGCCTGGCATGCTGTGGTTCATGGGGTCACAAAGAGTCAGACATGACTGAGCGACTGAACTGAACTGAACTGAATTATGTACCAGGGGCTTCCAGGGTGGCTCAGTGGTAAAGAATTACCTGCCAATGCAGAAGACACAGGAGACTTGGGTTCAGTCCCTGGGTCAGGAAGATCCCCTGGAGGAGGAAATGGCAATCCCACTCCAGTATTCTCTGGACTACCAGGGAGGCAGTCAGTCCTAAAGGAAATCAACCCTGAATATTCATTGGAAGGACTGCTGCTAAAGCTGAAGCACCAATACTTTGGTCACCTGATGTGATGAGCCAACTCTCTGGAAAAGATTAAGGGCAGGAGGAGAAGGGGGTAACAGAGGATGAGATGGTTAGATAGCATCACTGACTGAATGGACGTGAATTTGAGCAATTTCCAGGAGAGAGTGAAGGACAGGGAAGCCTGGTATGCTGCAGTTCGTGGGGTCGCAAGGAGTCACAATTTAGTGACTGAACAACCACTGGTATTCTTGCCTGGAAAATTCCATGGACAGATGAGCCTGGTGTGCCAAAGTTCATGGGGTCCCTGAGAGTAGGACATGACTTAGTGATTGAGACAGCAACAATTATGTACCAGGCACCACACTAGATATTTTTCAGGTACGAGTATTGTGGTTCATGGTCACAACAAAACTGAATTGTATGTTGATGTTATATCTCCATTTACAGATGAGGAAACTGAGGCACAGAGAAGCTAGGCAATCAGTCCAAGGTGGCAGAGCTAGTGCGTGATGAGACCAGGACTGAAATCAAAGCCTGTAGTAGAATCTGAGCCCTCACTCTAAGCCCTGGAACAGAGATCCCGAGTCTGAGTTTCTCTAGGCAGAGGGGGATTAGCCTGGGCTCTCCTCACTTCTGTGCCACCAAAATTTGGAGTTCAGTGTCTCTAGTGAGCAGGGCCAGAGTTCTCACAGCTTCCCACTGCAAGACCTTTCTCATGGGTTTGAGTTCGCCCTGCCCATCCTTGGGACTCTGACCCATGTCTAAGGTGGCAACTGCATACCTCAGGCTGAAGAAGGGTATGAGTGATGTGTGCAGGATTGGGAAGCCTCTTCAGAATTGTGGTTGAGGGCTTCCCCAATGGTCCAGTGGTTAAGACTCTGAGTTTCCAACACAAGGGGTGCAGGTTTGATCCCTGGTTGGGGAACTAAGATCCCACATACCATGTGGCGTGGCAAAACAAAACACAGAGTTGTCCTCTAAAACACTGGAAGGTTTGGAGTTGGGAATAAAGGGGATAAGACTAAAGGAAGGCTCAAGTCTGGATAAAACACGTGCTGGGGGCAGAAAGATCACCTTAGTGGAAAGATGATGGACTTAGAAGTCACTGTTACCCAAATCTGAACCCCGGATCTGCACTTTACCACTGAGGTGATGTTAACAATTTTTCATCATTCTGAGCCTCAGTGTCCTCATGTACAAAGGAGAGATAACAACATACACGATATCTGGAGCAATCTCAGTACTTTTCAAAATGTGTGACCAGGGTGGAAACAAGAGTGAAACAAGTGTGACCAGAGAGGAAATGAGTAGCCAAAGAGGAAAAGCATGTGGTTTAAGAAAATAGATAAAGAAGGGACTGAGCCTGCATAGAAAACCTCACCACTGAATGAATTCCGGCTGGTTGCTTGCTTCACCCAAGTCTTAAAATACTAGATCAAAAGGGCAGTATGTTTGTATTAAAGACAAAATTAACAGCCATTATCTAGTACCTACTAACACTATTCTTAGAGTACTGACCCATAATAGAAAAAAGCCAAAGGACTGACAAGGGCCTAATTTCCAAAATGTATAAATAGTTCACACAAATCAACAAGAGCAGCAACAACAGCAAAAACATCCCAATCAAGAAATGAGCAAAAGACATGAATAGTCATTTCTCCAAAGAAGACAAACAGTTGGCCAATAGGCAGGTGAAAAAATGCTCAACTTTACTAACTATTAGAGAAATATAAATCTAAACTACAATGAGGTATCACCTCACATCAGTTGGAATGGTTATCACTGAAAAATCTACAAATAATAAATGTTGGAGAAGGTATGGAGAAAAAGGAACCTTCCTATATTGTTGGTGGGAATGTAAATTGGTGCAGCCACTATGTAAAACAAAAACTAAATGTGCAATCTGAAATCCCATTTCTGGGCATATATCTAGAGGAAACTCTAATTTAAAAAGATACATGTACCCCAATGTTCATTGCAGCGGTGTTTACAATAGCCAAGACACAGAGACAACCTAAAGGTTAAACAACAGATGAATGGATAAAGAAGATATGGTACACATAAACAGTGGAATACTACTCAGCCATAAAAAGAACAAAATAATGCCATTTGCAGCAACATGGATGGACTTAGAGATTATCATACTAAGTGAAGTCAGACAAAGACAAATATCATATGATATCACTTTTATGTGGAATCTAAAATATGATACAAATGAACTTATTTCAAATGAACTTATTTGAAAAATGGAAATAGACTCATGGACATAGAAAACACACAGAGAAAGCAGTGGAGGGATAAATTAGGAATTTGTAATGAACAGATACACATAGTTAATCAAATAGTTAAACAACAAGGTCCTACTAAATAGCACAGAGAACTATGTTCAATATCCTGTAACAAGCCATGATGGAAAAGAATATGAGAAACGGAAATTCCCTGGTGGTCCAGTGGTTAGGACTCTGTGCTTTTACTGCTAAAAGCCCAGGTTCAATCCCTGGTCAGGGAACAATATCCCACAAGCTGTGAGGCACTGCCAAAAATGAAAAAGAATATATATATATATACACACACACACACAATGAATCACTTTGCTGTACACCAGAAACTAACACAACATTGTAAATCAATTATGCTTCAATAAAAATGCAATTATAAACATATAACCCATATCAATGGATAACTGTATTAGATAAGGCAATACATTTAAAGCCTTCCACTGAAATCACAGTAAGCAGTTAGTAAATGTTAATTATTATTAAAAAAAAGCCAGCATGTAATTAGGTATTTTGATGGCATAACATTATAAGGACAGAAATTAGAAGGCAGAAAACCTGATCTCTTTCAACAAAGGAGGAAAAGCATTCTCTCACAAGTTCCTGAATATAACAGACAGTGAGGTGACATTTTCTTAGGTGACCATCTCCCCTACGCATTGACATCACTGACCCTAAACACTCTTGAGACCATGTGATCACCCAAGTCCTGCTTGTGTGTGTAGATTAATCCTCTGCTTATTGCTTGAGTTTTGTGTGAAAGTCAAGTGTGGCTTGCACTACTGGGGACAAGCTGGCTGGAGACATGGACCTACCATGCCACCCCACTCAACTCTCTCCATGGCTTTGAAACATGCTTTTATTTAATTTTTTTTTCCTTTTAAGAAGGCACATCAGACTTTGGAAAAGGTGTTTTGATCAGTGAGGAAATAAGGCAGCTTTTAAATAAAGTTAATGCTGGACTTCCCTGGTGGTACACTGGTTGAGGGGCTTCCCCATTGCGCAGCAGGAAAGAATTCCCTGTAATGCAGGAGATGAAAGAGACTTGGATTTGCTCCCTAGGTTGGGAAGATCCCCTGGAGGAGGGCGTGACAACCTGCTCCAGTATTCTTGCCAGGAAAATCTCATGGACAGAGGAGCCTGGTGGCCTATGGTCCATGGGGTCACAAAGAGTTGGACACAGCTAAAGTGATTGAGCATGCACGCACAGTGGTTGAGAGTCTGCCTGCCAGTGCAGGGGACATGGGTTTGATTCCCTGGTCTAGGAGGATTCTGTATGCCCTGGGACAATTAAGTCCATGAGCAACTACTGCAGCCTGCATTCTAGAACCTGTGCTCCAGAACAAGAGAAGCCACTGCAATGAGAAGCCCAGGCAGCAACGAAGACCCAGCCCAGGCAGAAATAAAAAATAAATTAATTAATTTTAAAAAGATAAACTTAACACTAATTAAATTTACTAATACTAGTAGCAGCAACTGTAATTATTGAGTGTGGACTTTTTAATCCTATGCTCAGTCAGTCAGTTGTGTCCAGCTCTTTGTGACCCCATGGTCTATAGCCAGTGTCTTTAGTGAAAGTCACTCATTTGTGTCCGATTCTTTGTGACCCGATGGACCATAGCCTGCCAGGCTCCTCTGTTCATGAAATTCTCCAGGTAAGAATACTGAAGTGGGTACCCATTCCCTTTGCTCCAGGGGATCTTCCCAACCCAGGGATTGAACCCAGGTCTCCTGCATTGTAGATGGATTCTTTACCATCTGAGCCACCAGGGAATCCCAATTCCCTATGAATCTCTTTAGGAGGCATGACAATGATTATCTCCACTTTGGAGATGAGGAAATTGAGGTGCAATGAGGTTAAGCATCTTGCCCAAATTCACCTGGTGGGTCAGAAGAGAGACCAGATCTGCACTTAGGGCATCTGATTGCAGAAACTCCTCCTCTGTAAGACAATCCTAGCACATTTCCCTGAGCAATGTTAACTCTCCACTCTTTCCCTGTCCCTACTCACTTGAGGACTAGGTGATTCTGACTCTTCATCACCCTCCCCACTCCCTGCCTTGGATTTTGAAAGCATTGGCTTTGAGGTTCAATCCCTTGCCCAACATATACATGGATCTAATGACTCTGTAGGCATGCTCATCCTACACATGACCACAGGATTACCTGGGGAGTTAGACTAAATCCTACAAAACCAAAGGTTGTTGCCTATCAGGAACATCAGGACTAAGGATTCTCCGGTTGATATGAAATTTAAATATCAACCATGGAGTCCAGTATATTTCACAGGAGACTGGCAATGATGATGGGCTTCCCTGCTAACTCAGATGGTAAAGAATCCATCTGCAATGCAGAAGACCTGGGTTCAATCCATGGGTCTGGAATATCCTCTGAAGGGAATGGCAACCCAATCCAATATTCTTGCCTGGAGAATTACATGGACAGAGGAGCCTGGTGGGCTACAGTCCATGGGGTCGCAAAGAGTCAGACATGACTGAGTGACTAACACTTTCACTTGGCAATGATACCACTGTGGCATTAAGCTTCAGGGAAGGCCCCTCCTCCCCAGTTATAAATCTGGCCCCAAACATAGTATCTATGCCTTAGGCTTCTCTTCTTTTCACATCTATTTGTAAGACCTCCTCAGACAGCCATTTTGCTTTTTTGCATTTATTTTCCATGGGGATGGTCTTGGTCCCTGTCTCCTGTACAATGTCACGAACCTCCGTCCAGAGTTCATCAGGCACTCTATCTATCAGATCTAGTCCCTTGAATCTATTTCTCACTTCCACTGTATAATCATAAGGGATTTGATTTAGGTCATATCTGAATGGTCTAGTGGTTTTCCCTACTTTCTTCAATTTAAGTCTGAATTTGGCAATGAGGAGTTCATGATCTGAGCCACAGTCAGCTCCTGGTCTTGTTTTTGCTGACTGTATAGAGCTTCTCCATCTTTGGCTGCAAAGAATATAATCAATCTGATTTCGGTGTTGACCATCTGGTGATGTCCATGTGTAGAGTCTTCTCTTGTGTTGTTGGAAGAGGGTGTTTGCTATGACCAGTGCATTCTCTTGGCAAAACTCTGTTAGCCTTTGCCCTGCTTCATTCCGTGCTCCAAGGCCAAATTTGTTGCAGGTCAGGAAGCAACAGTTAGAACTGGACATGGAACAACAGACTGGTTCCAAATAGGAAAAGGAGTACATCAAGGCTGTATATTGTCACCCTGCTTATTTAACTTATATGCAGAGTACATCATGAGGAATGCTGGGCTGGAAGAAACACAAGCTGGAATCAAGGTTGCTGGGAGAAATATCAGTCACCTCAGATATGCAGATGACACCACCCTTATGGCAGAAAGTGAAGAGGAACTCAAAAGCCTCTTGATGAAAGTGAAAGAGGAGAGTGAAAAGGTTGCCTTGAAGCTCAACATTCAGAAAACAAAGATCATGGCATCTGGTCCCATCACTTCATGGGAAATAGATGGAAAAACAGTGGAAACAGTGTCAGACTTTATTTTTTTGGGCTCCAAAATCACTGCAGATGCTGATTGCAGCCATGAAATTAAAAGACGCTTACTCCTTGGAAGGAAAGTTATGACCAACCTAGATAGCATATTAAAAGGCAGAGACATTACTTTGCCAACAAGGTGCGTCTAGTCAAGGCTATGGTTTTTCCCGTGGTCATGTATGGATGTGAGAGTTGGACTGTGAAGAAAGCTGATCGCCGAAGAATTGATGCTTTTGAACTGTGGTGCTGGAGAAGACTCTTGAGAGTCCCTTGGACTGCAAGGAGATCCAACCAGTCCATTCTAAAGGAGATCAATCCTGGGTGTTTATTGGAAGGGCTGATGCTAAAGCTGAAACTGCAATACTTTGGCCACCTCATGCAATGAGTTGACTCACTGGAAAAGACTCTGATGCTGGGAAAGGTTGGGGGCGGGAGGAGAAGGGGACGACAGAGAATGAAATGGCTGGATGGCATCACCGACTCGATGGAGGTGGGTTTGAGTGAACTCCGGGAGTTGGTGATGGACAGGGAGGCCTGGCGTGCTGTGATTCATGGGGTTGCAAAGAGTCGGACACGACTGAGCGACTGAACTGAATTGAACTGAACTGATGCCTTAGGCGACTCATCAGCATCACCACTGGATATCGTGAGCGGCCACAAGAGCTTCCTGGAGTGTGGCAATTGTTTGAGCATTCAGAATTCCAAAGTAGGCTGGGAATAAGTAAGGAGAAAATGGTGGCATAAGTCAGACAAAAGTGCAGTGCTGTTGTCAGGAATAATGCCAATCCTTTGAAACCAAGTCCTAGAAGTCAAGTCTCTGAACATGACTGGAGGATCAAAGGCCAGCTCTCAAGGAATTGTTTCAAAGGCTCTTGAGCTTAGTTGGCATCCATTACACGGACATACTCTACACTTTTAATGGTAATTGTAACTGCCAGCCAATGTCAAGTTGTATCCGCATTCCATTTTCTTTTCTCCTTTCAGTGAAGCAGTGATAACCATCAGCCTACTTTAGTTGAAGTATCTTGTATTGGACCAGATTAACAAGATGAGAAACCCAGGAACTACTCCTCCCATTCCATTTATTTTTACTTTAGTTAGCCTTTAACCAAATTAACAATATGATCAGAAAAAAAGAATAACCTTATTCATTTCCTGACAAATCTTCTTTGATGACATTAGTAAGTCATTTATTCACAGATTCCAGAGATTACTTTTAAGAATTCAATAGCCATCAAGAAGCATTTTGCTTAATCACACACACACACACACACACACACAAATGCATACTTTGTACCTTTTTTCTTTTCTAAAGACAATCTGGAATTTACGGTGTGATAAAGAAATATTTGAATAGTATTAATCAATATATATTAATATATCATCTGGTTAAGTACCATTAAACCTCTAAGGCAGAGATGCAGGTAACCACAGGGATATTTGCCTCATTCTTTAATAATTTCACATTCTCAGGGATTTGTAATGTCTGCATTAGTATGTCAAGATGGGATGTTAGAGCAGCCCACTCTTAGTGATATGCACGTAGCTATGCTTTTAAAGCCCATTTGTGGTCTCTAGAGGGAATAGATGTAATTAACTTATGGAGGGACCAATAGGGCTTGGCAGTCCAGGACTTTCCCAGAAGAGGGAGGTGCCTACTCAAAGTACCCCCACCAAGAACTTGTAGGGGTGACAGTGAACCTACAGCATCTGACTTGCTGACTTTCCCATCTTCCTCAAGGATCTGTCCCCAGCTCACCACAGCTCTGGCTCTGGAGTTTACACCCTCTTTCCATAAATCTCTACTGCATGAAAAACATGTTGGAAACACACTCATATAGAAATGGAAACAACTTGAAAGTTTGTGTACCGCTTTCTCTGGTGATTGATTTCAGTAATCTATAAAAGACATTACCTGAAGGAACTGCTTGTGGAAACTTTGTTTTCACTGGAATATGTGTGTGTGTGTGCACATGTGTGTTAATTCACATGCATGTCAGTAAATTAAATCACACTCGCACACTGAATTTCTTGGCCAAGTTACTAGTTTCTCTTCAGATCTCAGAAAGGACACTTACGGTCCCACTTGATTGGGCATGTAGTTTGAACAACTCCCTCTGGCAGCATGTCCTTATGCCTTGCAGCCAAATACCTTTTCAAGTTTACCTCTTTCAAGGACAGCTTTGTTTCAGCCACACGCTGCTAACCTTTTCCACTGCACCCCCTCCTGACATCCTTGCCCTTGCTATGAAAACATCAATAGATTCTTGTTGTCTAAAAGTGAAACAGAAATTATTTGACTGATGTTGTGCTGCGCTGTGCTTAGTCGTGTCCAGCTCTTTGCAGCCCCATGGACTGTAGCTTGCCAGGCTCCTCTGTCACGGGTATTCTCCAAGCAAGAATGCTGGAGTGGGTTGCCATGTCCTCCTCCAAGAGATCTTCCCAACCGAGGGATTGAATCCACATCTCTTGCATTGCAGACAGATTCTTTACCAGCTGAGCTACCAGGGAAGCTCTTGATTGACATTAGTGCCCTTCAAAAATTGGTGCAAAACCACACGCCACGTCTCACGCCACATCTCAGCTAAACACTCACGCCACGTCTCAGCTAAACTTGGAAGTGAGTGTAAAGGTGAGAGAGGTCCAGACACTGACTGGGGTAAGTTAATGCTATTTGCTCAGTAGCGTCTGACTCTTTGTGATCCCATGGACTGTAGCCTGCTAAGCTCCTCCGTCCAGGGGATTCTCCAGGCAAGAATATTGGAGTGGGTTGCCATTCCTTTCAGGGGATCTTCCTGACCCAGGGATTGAAACTGTGTCTCTTAACTCTCCTGCATTGGCAGGTGGATTCTTTACCACTAGCATCACCTGGGAAGCCCCAACCTTGTTTAAACTGAACTTTTATTTTATTTATCTATTTATGTATTTTAGACTGCTTGGGATCTTGGTTGCTGCAAGTAGGCTTTCTCTAGTTGCAGGGAATGAGGGCTATTCTGTAGCTGTGATGTGCGAGAGCTTTTCTTTGCATTGGCTTCTCTTATTGCAGAGCAGGGGCTCTAGAGTGAGAGCTTCAATGGTTGTGGCGCAAGGGGTTAGTGGCCCTTCAGCACATGGGATCTTCTTGGACCAGGACTGTGTTTGCCACATTGAGAGGTGGATTCTTAACCACTGGACCACCAGGAAAGTTCTGAAATTTATTCTTAATTCAAGAGTTACCTGGGTTGTTTGTTACTGGTGGGAATGCAGACCAGTATAAACTGGGACACTCTTTCTTGATGGATATATGTAGAGAGAGGCTTCAAAAGGTTTATTCTTTTGAGCAGTAGTTTGAATTTTATGAATTTATCCTGGTGTAACCAGAAACTTGGAGAAAAATTTTATGTACAAGGTTTCCATTGTCATATTCATAACATAAGAAGTGGAAACAATCTCAGTATTTAGTTGTAAGGACTTAGATTTCTAGAATTTCATGATGGGTTTCTTATAAGGGACTAGAACATGAATAGCTCAAGAATGGACTATTAAGTATCATGTATTTTTCATTAAATTTTTTTTGGCCCTGTCTTGTGGCATGTAGGATCTAAGTTCCCAGACCAGAGATTCAACCCATGCTCCCTGCAGTAGAAGGGCAGAGTCCTAATTGCTGGACCAGCAGAGAATTCCCTGTGTATGTGTGTGTTTAACTAGAAATTGATACTGAGAGATTCTCATAAAACATTATGACATAAAAATGTATCACCAAGCTTCCTGGTTGAAGCTTGTATCATCTCTCACTTGAAACATTGTAAAGATCACTTAAGTCTCTTTGAATCCTCTCTTGTCTGCCCCCCATTCCGCTGTCCAAACCACAGCAAGTGGAATTGTTAATAAACATCTTTAAACCACAATTTTGACCTTTTTCTACTTGTAAGCCTTAAATAGCTTCTCATTTCTTGATCTCATATTTTGAATCTTTAATCCAACCTCCGAGGCCCTGCATGTACTCAAGCTTTTTTGTCCAATGTTCTGAAGCTTCATCTGCTCCAGGCCCCTGTGCAAGCTGTTTCTCCCCTTCACCTGCTTTCCTCACCCTGTCTCCTGCTCCAGGCCTCAGGTCCCATCTTATACCTCCCTTCCTCAGAAAAACCTTACCTGACTCATTTATGCCCCGAATCATCTTACCCAGCCAAACTGTGACAACCAAACTGATTCAGGTAACTGCAAAATTCAGGCTTGATCTAGGACTCAAAAAGTGTCATGAGGACCTGATTATCTTCTTGTCTCTTGGCCCCATTTCTTTGGTGATGGCTTCAAAGAGATGTTCATTCTTCATGGTGCTAAGATGGTTGCAACGGCTCCAGCTTCCTCCTTTAACTTCAAACCTAGTGGGAAGAGTGGATATACTTCTCCAAGAGGATTCCAATTAATACCCCAGAATTCAGTCTTGATGGCTTGGGTTACTTAACTCCAAGCATATGCCTATTTCAGGACCAACCACTATCTCTGTTGGGGAACAACACTCTGATCTGCCAGGATGCTGTCGGGCCATGTGCTACTCCTGAAGTGAAGAGTTATGTGTATGCTGGGTCTCCAAACTCAAACTGGGATTTTAGGTAGCAGGGAGAATGGATCCTGGAGAGGAAAGTAAATGTCCGTCAGGATTTCTTACATGTTGGTATAGCACTTTTTCTTTTTGATAATTATATACTAATGTATGTTATTTAAAAAAATTGTCTTCCCTATAGTACTGCATACTCATCTTGAGAGGGACCATTCATATCCTTCCCCCTGTCTCACTGTTCTATGCCCAAGGGCCAACACAGTTCTCGGCACAAAGCAGATGCTCAATTAATATTTGTTCAGTAACTGTTACCCTCACCCCCCAAAAAAAGCCCCAAAGAAGAAAACAATCAGTAGAATATAAAACAGTACATATGGTAGGATTCCCATTTTTGTTTTAAAAACTAAATTTTGCTCCTGTCCTCTATGCCTGTAAAATACAAATCTAAAAGGAACTACACCAACTATAACAGTGGTTATTTCTTTTTAAAAAAATAATTAATTAATGTATTTTACATTTGGCTGTGCTGGGTCTTTTTTGTTGCTCAAGGGCTTTCTCTAGTTGCACTGCTGCTGCTGTTAAGTCGCTTCAGTCGTGTCCGACTCTGTGCGACCCCATAGATGGCAGCCGACCAGACTCCATGCGATTCTCTAGGCAAGAGTACTGGAGTGGCTTGCCATTGCCTTCTCCCTAGTTGCACTGAGCAGTGACTATTCTCTAGTTGCGAATTTCTCATTGCAGTGGCTTTTCTTGTTGGAGAGCACGAGCTCTAGGGTGTGCAGACTTCAGTAGTTGTGGCATGCAGTTAGCTGCCCTGTTGCAGGTGGGATCTTCCTGGACTAGGGATTGAACCCATGTCCCCTGCATTAGCAGGCATATTCTTAACCACTGAACCACTAGGGAAGTTCCAACAGTGTTTATTTCTTGATGCTAAGATTAGGAATGAGGCTTTAAAATAACACTCTCCTATATTTTCCAAAGCTACAGTGAACCTATATTATTTTTTAACTGAAAATGTTTTGAAAATATTCTTTAGAGATACACTGGATAAGGTTCTTTTATTTGGAATAAAACTGTCCAGTTTTGAAAAGAAAAGAAGTTTTCTAAAAACATAAGGCCTCAGACCACAAGTTTCCCCATGACGAGGTGAATTCCTAGACAATTCAGAGGGGATTACTGGGGATGTTGATTGTTTAAGACACTAATAGGAACACACTGAAGTCAAATGCATGCTGTCATGGAGGAATTGCACAGGCTGGCTTTGAAGCTGGCTTCTTCTTTGTTCCTTTTATACTGTAAAACTTGCAGCCTGACTTTTCTCAATTTCCAGACAGTCGGTATTCTGGTTTATGGACTATCAGTGTTTTATTTTATTATCATGTCCCTGATTTGTAACTCCACCCCCTTCCTCTTCTGTGGACCTCATGGTGGCTTTTGGATTCTCTGTTCTTTCTGTTAATGTGAGTTACAGAGTCATCTGAGAAGTGAAACTCACAAATCGAGTTGACTTAATACCAGGGCTTTGTGCACAGAATTATACGAATCAGCTCACAGACGACCTGATCTGAATCATTTGTCGCGTACCATGCTTCCTGGCGTCTGCTTATGACAGCATATTTAGAATCAAAGGCACTTTCAGGACCATCTCCCCAGTAGAGCATCTTGATTTACAGGGCCTCTGGGTACCCCCTGGGGTTTGCCTTCTTAATAGTGGACCTGAAGGTCAAAAGGGAGCAAAGATGGGCTAGGGAAGTCAAGACTCAAAAATGCATGCTATTCCACTAAGACCAATGGGTGTTCTGAATAAACATTGTTTATTCCCCACTGTGTGTCCTGTGTGGCTCTACCAGGTGTGAGGCTTCAGTGGGAATCAACTTGAACCTCAGTGCCTTGATTCCAGGCTCAGTTCTGCCTCTGATTAGTTGTCTGTGCTTGCTTTGGTCTCACTGTCTCTAAGAGTCAGGTTCTCATCTGTACAGTGGGCAAAGAACTCCTTCTTTTGGAGGCTGTTTGAGGGCCAGATAAGACCACTTATGTAAAGTGTCCAGCCCCGAGAGTGATTTAGGGTGTGATGTGGGAATCTGGAGGGAAGAACATTAGTGAGCAAAAGCCCAGGAGAGCATCCTCTGCCCCTCTCAGCAAGGTCATGTAGGAAGACAAAGGATGCTCTTATTCTCAAACCAAACTTTTCTTAGTCTGGGCCACATAGTAAGGGAATTTTCTTCTGCTTTTATATTTTACTTAACTGTCATGACAAGAGCATCAAGATTTCTTTAGCTTTAAGCCTCACCTTTAGCATGCCCATCTCTTTCCAATGGCAACAACATCCTTAAAGCAGAAGCTTCGCAGAATGGGCAAGATGAATCGGACAGGGGTGAGCCCTGAAGTCAGATAGCAAGCAGGAGGCACAAAGTTTAGACTGAAGCCCAAAATGCCCCAGATAGGAAGAAAATGAACCTTTGGGGTAGAATTTGCTTAGAAAACAGCTCTTCTAAATTTACAGTAAATTGCAGATCCTCTGTCAGGAGGCAAACTCATCTCATAGCCTGGGGTTTAATTATTTCTTAAATAATCCTCTTCTAGAGTACTCTGGGCAGATGCCACCACACCAGGGGTGGAAGTCATCAGGACAAGGAGGCAGTGAGCTTGTTGAGAATTTCCAGGTTTGAAACTGCAGTTGTTTTGGGGGTTTTAGTACATGAGTTGCCTTAAGGTAGGAAAGACCCATTGCCTCTTGCTCACCTTTTGACCTCCTCTCACTTAACTCCAGCCACAGAGGTTTTCTTTGAGATCTTTGAGGACAATCCTTTTTTTCCCTTTTTTTCTTCTGTGCACTGACATTTCACCTCCACATCTCATGTCCCCTCCCTGGGAAGCCTTCCCAGGTGCCCCAGCTAAATAACTGTGGCTGCCCCTGTTCCTGTGCCAGCAACCTGTACTCATCTTCTGGGTAATATTCTCACCTACTTAGTACTCATCACTTTGTAATGATTTATTTACTTGTTTATTATTTGTTGAGCCAAAAGAGATTATAAGCTTCTGAAGAAAGTATCTTGGTGGTTCCCAGCTGGATCCCCCAGGCTCCTTGTGCAGGGCTCTGATTAATGTGGCTTCAACAATGCATGGAGGTGGCTTGCTGTTTCTCAGTTGCTAAGTCACATCTGACTCTTTGCAACCCCACAGACTGCAGCACACACAGCTTCCCTGTCCTTCACTATCTCCTGGAGTTTGCTCAAACTCATGTCCACTGAGACAGTGATGCCATCCAACCATCTCATCCTCTGTTGCCCCTTCTCTTCCTGCCCTGAATATTTCCCAGCATCAGGGTCTTTTCCAATGATTTGGCTCTTCACATCATATGGCTAAAGTATTGGAGCTTCAGCTTCAGCATGAGTTCTTCATGAATATTCAGAGTTGATTTCCTTTAGGGTAGACTGTTTGATCTCCTTGCTGTCCAAGAGATTCTCAAGAGTCTTCTCCAGCACCGCAGTTTGAAAGCATCAATTCTTCAGTGCTCAGCCTTCTTTAAGGTCCAACTTTCATATCCCTATATAACTGCTGGAAAAATCATAGGTTTGACTATGGGACCTTTGTCGGCAAAGCAATGTCTCTGCTTTTTAAAACGATGTCTAGGTTTGTCATAGCTTTTCTTCCAAGGAGCAAGCGCATGGGGGATATGGAGCTTATATCTCCAGGTCACCTGGGCTGGATCACACCGTACAAGGCAGATCTGAGGATTTTCACCAGTTTTGATTTCCAGAAACCACTCAGGCAAAGGTTCTTAACCATTTCAGGGTCACAGATCTCTTTAGATATTTGGTAAAACCAACCGACTCAACCAAAAGAACATAAAAATGCACTCAAAAACACTACGTACAACTTAGGGTTTGAAGACTTCTAACGCCCCATGTGGAAACTCCAGGCTTAAGAAAAGCCAAGGGGAGAAGAAGAAAGATTAGGAAGTCCACGCCAGTCTTAGGAGAGAGTTCTTAAAATCGAGTCTGTTTAAAATGACCTATATTCTTGGATTGTATACTCACACACACACATATATATGAAAAAAACTCAGCGGCAAGAGATCGCTTCTGGTTCCTGTTTTACCAAATGCTCCCTCCCTTACGAGGTTCAGGAGAAGACAACCAGTGACACTTCCCGCCGCAAGTGTCTGGGGAAATCTCTTAGCTAGGTCTGATCAACGTTTGCCGAATGAATGAAATCACATTCACGGCGCGGGTGAATCAGGTAAGTAGTTCCTTTCCCGCTCCCCGCGCAGGGCTCCTCAGTGCGGAACCCGCGAAGCTCTTGGCGCTCCGCACACCGCAGATGAGGCCGGATGCCGAGGTCTGCGCGCAGGTGTATTCTCACCTAGGGACGCCCGCGCGGCGCGGGGCGGGGCGGAGCCAGCGGAGGTGGGCGTGGCCACAGGAGGGGGCGGGGCCAGCTGAGGCAGGGCGGGGCGGGAGGAGGGAGGAGAAAGAAGGGAGTCGGGAAGCGGGGAGGAGAGGGGAGGAGAAAGGAGGGTGAGGAGGGATGAGGAAAGGGGAAGAGCGGGAGGAGGAAGAGGAGGAGGGGAAGGAGGCAGGTGCGGGGGAGGGGAGGGGAGGGAGTGCGGTAGGGAGGGAGCGGGAGGAGCGGGAGGGAGGGAGGGGCGGCGGGGGGCGGAGTCTGCAAACTTTCGCTTCGAGGGCATTGTGGGAAGCAGCCATGGTCTGATGCGGGCGCCTCACCTGTCAGCCGCGCCGGCTGCCCGCTCGCGTCTCGCCCTCGTGTCCCCCGCGCTCGTCCCTCGCCGGCCGGGGACGGCGGCGGCCCGGCCACCATGGTGAGTGCGGGAGAGCGGGGCGGCGGCGCGGCCCCCGGCGGGTGTGTGCGGGCGCCCTCTCCGAGCACCTGCCGCGCCGGGCCGGGCGCGCGGCCGGCAGGGGAGCAGCCAGGTCGCGCCCCGCGGTCCCCCACCCCGCCATCCCGACCCCGGCCCGGGACGCCAGCTCGGGTCCCTCGCGGCCGCGGGGCGCCGCTGCTTCATTCATTCGTCCGTTTTTGCTGAGCGCTTAGTCTGTGCCAGGCGCGGTGCCAGGCGGCGGAGACGTCGTGGGGACCCGGTGGAGCCCTGGCTGTTGGAGGCTTATCTTCCAGGAGGAGGTTGTGGAAGGAGGGAGATGAGTAATAGACCAGAGAAATCGAGATAACTTCCGAGAGTAAGTGCTCTGAAGTCTCAAGTACAACCGGATGCAGGGATGGAGAGGCAGTTATAAAAGAGGGGCAGGAAGCGAAGGCCTCCTTGAGGAGGTGACGTTTGAGCTGTTGGAGGTCCTACGGGGGGCATTGCAGGTAGTGGGAGCAGAGAGAGCAAAGGCCAGAGAGGAGGAACCCTTGCTTCTAGTGGGACAGGTAGGTAGGCAGGTGCCAGATAAGACATCCTCATAAGCCCAGTTAAGGAGTTTGCATTTTATTCCAACCGAGTGGAGGGGGGGCAGTCTGCAGTGATCCAGGTGAGAGATCCTGGTTGCAGTTGATGGAAGCAATAGCTTCAAGCGCCTCTTGTTCTTCCCTTCTGTTCAGGGAGGTTTTTTTTTTTTGAGCATGCAGTGGCCTGAACTGCACTGAGTTCCACTTCCCCAGGTGAGCTCACTTCCCAAATCAAAGGAGGAACAAAAGTGACCCGCACTCTGGACTTGAGTACCCGTTGCAGGCGGAGCAGGAAGGCCCCGAGGGTTACAAAAGCTGATGGACAAGGAGGGCAGCGGAGTGCTGAGCTCCCGGTTCAGAAAATCACAGATGGTGGTTCCAAGGTTTGGCTGCATAGACTGGAGGCGTCATTGTTGTTTGTTGAGGGTTCCTTGTAAATACAACATGGTGCAAAAAGGAACCTGTAAATAATGGAGCAACTCTCCTGGCTTGCTCAGGTTTCCCAAGGAACACAGTGACATATGTGCGGCGCACTGCATCTTTGCCTCATGAAGAATGGAATGAGGCCCTGGAGTTTGTGAGTTGCAAAAATCTTCCACCCAGAAAGCTGGTACAGGTTCTGGACAACACTTGCAGTGGAGTTTTATTTTTTCTTGCTGGTGTCAATGGTGAATTGATCAAAAATGTGCAGATTCCCTAGTTTTTCATCAGACCTTGCCCAGTGGGAGATATTGATGTTTTTGAGTGCTTGTGATAACCAAGCAGCATGCTCAACTCTTTACCTTCATGATCTCAGTTAGTTCTTGCAACAAGCAACCAAATGAAAGTATTATGCTCTTTGAAATTTACTTGCTCTTGCCTGTCCCAGCAACACGTCCTTGGATCATGCCTTGACCTCTCTATGCCAGTTTGCTCATTTACAAAGTAGGGATAATAATTGATCCTAACTCATAAGGCAGTGGTTCTCAAAGTTTGGTCTGAGTACACTTAGGAGTTCCCAAGGTTTTATAGAAGTAAGTCCAGAAGGTCAAACTCTCTTCATAATAGCACAAAGGTATTATTTACCCTTTACACGTTCATTCCTACATGAGTATACATGGTGTTTTCTCAAGGTTAACCTGACCTGAGAGAGTGCAGCAGTCCAGCTGTCTTCTATTGAGCCAGACTTTAAGGAAATTTGCCAAAATGTAAAACAATGCCATTCTTCTCATTTTTTTTCCTTTGGAAAATATTGTTATTGTTCATTAAAGAGTTTCTGTTAATGTGTAACAGGTGGATTATAGTTTTTAAGTGAATTAATAAGTATCTAATTTTTTTCTGTACTTAAATTCACAATACAGTAAACATCAATACAGCTTACATAAACAAAAAGTCTTTGGGGCTGAATTTTTAAGAATATATATACATGTTTTGTTTTGTTGTTTTATTTAATTCATACCTTATTTTTATTATTTGGGGCTGAGTTTTTAAGAGTGAAAAGAGTCCCAGGCAGGTCCTGTGCGTGAATGCATGTGAGAGCTGGTAGACCAGCCTTGCCCATTGTTAGTGCTCAGTGACTGTCACTTCCTATTTTTTATTACTGTCACGTGGCAGAGAAGCGTAAGTGGCCCTCCCCATTGCCCAGCATCTCTCTAGGCTTTTTAGTGAGGATTGCTTTGTGACTCCCTGTTTTTCTTCTGCTTCGTTCCTGACTCTTGCTGCTAGGAAACTGGAAGATACCCACAGCATCCCGCCGGTACCTACACACAGAAAATGGTCCTTGGTTCCACTGGGCCAGTGATCTTGATTTCAAGGGCAGAAATTTCATACACTTTGCATCTAGGGGCAGTGCTTATAGCTGGGTAGTTCTGTTTGCATCCACTTGGTACTTTTGCACCCTGCCTTTGTTTTAGAAATCTCTACCTTGGGAAATAAAGGTAGGGTTATTGTGTTTTCAGAGATCCCCACTGGCTATGAGCCCAGTGCACTTCAACACTTAGCTGGGGAGAATTTACTATTGCATGGTTGCCAGTGTTGATGGAAGAAGGAGGATTTTAAAACTTTGCTCCTTTATGTATTTATTTTCCCTTGGACAGAGGAGCCTGGTGGGCTACAGTCTATGGGGTCACAAAGAGCTGGACACGACTTAGACCACCACCATCACCAAGCAGATATCAGTAAGGATTTACAGGGTGAAGTTTGAAAGGCTTTGGGAACACCCTTAATAAAAATGCATGTGGACTTTATGTAGTCATCATGCTTCTGAAAAGTTGAGGTGACTTTTAAGATCACATTGTGAACAAAATTGGGAAATTACCCATTGAAAGAATATCGAATGGTGACCCTTTTTGAAACATCAGTGATCACCTTCTTGTGTTGCAAGTCCAGTTCTCATAATATATGTTATTTATCTAAAGTAAAATGGACTTATGTTAAAAAAAAAGTCAAGGATTTTTTGATGTGATTTTGCATTTGATTTGAGAGAGAGACCTTCCCAAACTGAACTGTAAAATTATTCCTTTATCAGAATTCATGTTTGAATCAGCATAAGTCCTTCCTTTTGCTAAATAGGGTAATTCCAAGCTTCCATGTACATCATAATCTCGTTGTATTACAGAGAAATGGGAACAGTGAGAAGGAGTTGCCAAGAATAAGGGTGGAGATATCTAACTCTGAACCTGGAGACCCTGCTGTGAGTCCCCCTCCCCATCCGATGTATCATTTTTATTGTCTCAGGTTTAAATAAATTGTAATTAGCATGTATTGTTGTTTTGGTTGATGGTACATATATACAATGGAATATTACTCAGCCACTAAAAGGAATGAAATTATGTCATTTTGGAGTCTGCCATATAGAGTGAAGTTAAGTCAGAAGGAGAAAAACAAATATCATATATTAACACATATATGTGGAATCCAGAAAAATGGTACAGATGAACCTATTTGCAGGGCAGGAATAGACAGATACACAGACAGATATAGAAAATAAATGTATGAACACAGAGGGTGGGGGGGGAGATGAATTGAGAGAGTGGGATTGACATACATGCACAACCATGTGTAAAACAGATAGCTGGTGGGAATCCGCTGTGTAGCTCAGGATGCTCAGCAAGGTGCTGAGCAATGATCTAGAGGGTGGGATGGGGGCGGGGGAGCAAGAGGGAGGGGGATATATGTATGCATAAAGCTGATTGACTGTCATACAGCAGAAACTAACACAACATTGGAAAGTGAACGTGAAAGTTGCTTAGTTGTGTCTGACTTTTTGCACCCATGGCGTATACATTCCATGGAATTCTCCAGGCCAGAATACTGGAGTGGGTAGCCTTTCCCTTCTCCAGGAGATCTTCGCAACCCAGGGATCGAACCCAGGTCTCCTGCATTGCAGGCAGATTCTTTACCAGCTGAGCCACAAGGGAAGCCCAAGAATACTGGAATGGGTAGCCTATCCCTTCTCCAGGAGATCTTCCCAACCCAGGAATTGAACCGGGGTTTCCTGCATTGCAGGCGGATTCCTTACCAATTGAACAATGAGGGAAGCCATAGCTTTACAACACTGTAAAGCAACTATCAGTTCAGTTCAGTTGCTCAGTCATATCCTACTCTTTGCGACCCTGTGGACTGCAGCACACCAGGCTTCCCTGTCCATCACCAACTCCCAGAACTTGCTCAAACTCATGTCTATCATGTTGGCGATGCCATCCAACCATCTCATCCTCTGTCATCTCCTTCTCCTCCTGCCTTCAGTCTTTCCCAGCATCAGGGTCGTTGCCAAGGAGTCAGTTCTTTGCATCAGGTGGCCAAAGTATTGGAGTTTCAGTTTCAGCATCAGTCCTTCCAGTGAATATTCAGGACTGATTTCCTTTAGGGTTGACTGGTTGGATCTCCTTGCAGTCCAAGGGACTCTCAAGAGTCTTCTCCAACACCACAGTTCAGAAGCATCAGTTCTTCAGTGCTCAGCTTTCTTTATGGTCCAACTCTCACATCCATACATGACTACTGGAAAAACCATAGCTTTAACTAGACGGACCTTTGTCAGCAAAGTAATGTCTCTGCATTTTAATACACTCGCTAGGTTTGTCATAGCTTTTAATTCAAGGAGCAAGCATCTTCTAATTTCATGGCTGCAGTCACTATCTGCAGTGATTTTGGAGCCCAAGAAAATAAAGTCTCTCACTGTTTCCATTGTTTCCCCATCTGTTTGCCCTGAAGTGATGGGACCAGATGCCATGATCTTTGTTTTTTGAATGTTGAGTTATAAACCAACTTTTTCACTCTCCTCTTTCACTTGCATCAAGAGGCTCTTTAGTTTTTCTTCGATTTCTGCCGTGATGTCATCTGCATATCTGAAGTTATTGACATTTCTCCCGGCAATCTTGATTCTAACTTGTGCTTTCTCCAGCCCGGCATTTCTCAAGATGTACTCTGCATATAAGTTAAATAAGTAGGGTGACAGTATACAGCCTTGATGTACTCCTTTCCCAATTTGGAACCAATCTGTTGTTCCATGTCCGATTCTAACTGTTGCTTCTTGACCTGCATACGGATTTCTCAGGAGGCAGGTCAGGTGGTCTGGTATTCCCATCTCTTGAAGAATTATCCACAATTTGTTGTGATCCCCACATTCAAAGGTTTTGGTGTAGTCAATAAAGCAGAAGTAGATATTTTTCTGATATTCTCTTGCTTTTTCTATGATCCAGTGGATTTTGGCAATTTGATCTCTGGTTCCTCTGCTTTTTCTTGAACATCTGGAAGTTCAAGGTTCATGTACTTTTGAAGCCTGGCTTGGAGAATTTTGATCATTACTTTGCCAGCATGTGAAATGAGTGCAATTGTGCAGTAGTTTGAGCATTCTTTGGTGTTGCCTTTCTTTGGGATTGGAGTGAAAACTGACGTTTCCAGTCCTGTGGCCACTGCTGAGTTTTCCAAATTTGCTGGCATATTGAGTGCAACACTTTCACAGCATCATCTTTTAGGATTTGTCATAGCTTAACTGGAATCCCATCACCTCCAGTAGCTTTGTTTGTAGTAATGCTTCCTAAGGCCCACTTGACTTCGCATTCTAGGATGTCTGGCTCTAGGTGAGTGATCACACCATTGTGGTTATCTGGGTATGAAGATCTTTTTTGTGTAGTTCTTCAGGGTATTCTTGCCAGCTCTTCTTAATATCTTCTGCTTCTGCTGCTGCTGAGTCAATTCAGTCGTGTCTGACTCTGTGTGACCCCATAGACGGAAGCCCACCAGGCTCCCCCGTCCCTGGGATTCTCCAGGCAAGAACACTGGAGTGGGTTGCCATTTCCTTCTCCAATGTGTGAAAGTGAAAAGTGAAAGTGAAGTCGCTCAGTCATGTCCGACCCTTAGCGACCCCACGGACTGCAGCCTACCAGGCTCCTCCATCCATGGGATTTTCTAGGCAATAGTACTGGAGTGGCTTGCCATTGCCTTCTCCGTCTGCTTCTGCTAGGTCCATACCAAAAAAAAAAAAGCTTTTTATGTCTAAAGAATATTCCAGTTTGAGGGTGAGGAAGCCTCTTAACAGTAGTGACCACGCTCCTCTGAGGTGTGATCTCACTGCTGGCCAGTACTTACTGTGGGTAGAGGGCTTGGGAATAGACACTCTGTGATGTTCTGTTCTCCCAAAAGCGTTCATCTACAATAGGCCCTTCTCATGTGTCTCCCAGCAACACCAATGAGACTTGTATTTACCCCTCACTGGGATTGGTACTTCTGAATTCCCATGACTGGTTTTGTGACAAATACTGTTAATAGCTTACAATTTTTATGTGGTATTTTATTAACAACAGCGGGAAGGAAATAGTCAGCTGATTGTATATTTGCCGCAAATATACAGCTGTTTTTAACATCTATCCTTTTAGGTTCCATGAATTATTTTATTACAGATAAAGACATAATGGATAAAATAACCCCTAACACAAGTAAAGAAACCTCCTGTGAAACTTCCCTGGCCGTCCAGTGTTTATGACCCTGTGCTCCCAGTGCTGGGGAAATAGGTTCATTATCTGGTTGGGTAACTAAGATCCTACATGGAAATAAAAAAAAAGAAACCTCCTGAGTCCTCAAAGATGAGCATTCCTTGACATCTCTATAAATCATTCCTTCAATTTTATTTTCTTGTTACTATACAGAGATTCTCCCAGTGAGCTGAGGCTTCACTGGGGTTCCTTCTTTCCTGGAGTCTATCTTTGCCTTTCTTACAGTCTCCCTTTCTGGTGTATCTAGTTTTACTCTGATGGAATTCTTTGCCCAGGAGAAATTCCCTTTCCATGGTATGAAGCCCCCAAATCCTATGATGTTAAAGAATGCACACAGAGATCAGAGGCAGACGCCCCTAAAATCCTCTCCGAAGTGTACTGAGCTGTCTTGCCAGCATTCTGAGGAGCTAGAGAAAATAAACTTCTTGCTAACATGGGATAACTTAAGAATTTTAACAGTGAAAAGGGGGTACTGAAAATTGTTTTGATTAGAAATGAAATGCTGCTGACTTATGAGGAAGCTGGCCTTCAAAAAATCTCCCGCAAAGTCCAAAGTCTGAAAACTTCCCAACAGGAAGAACTAGGTTCTGAAATAGCTCTCTCTAAATGGTTTCTGGAAACTGCCTGGGGAAAAAGAATATGACCACTCATTAGTCCCTCAGTGTGATGGAGCATAGACCTATGTTATGTTCAGTCGAGAACACAGGCGTGTGGAATTCTGTGTTTTATGTCCTTGTTGTATCTTCTCTAGCAGGGCTTCTGGGCTGATAAGAAATGGTGGGTGTATGGCGAGGTTCAGTGGTCAGTGAAATGCTCCAGGAGGCTTCCTTCTATGCTAGGCCTATTAAGGAGAAGGAACTAAGGTCACATGTGGTCTGCAAACTGTGGTGCGTCTGCCCTTTGTATAAGCACCCTTGTCAAGGGGGGACTTCTAGAGATAAAAGCAACCCATCCAGCTCATTGCAGGTTAAAATAATTTTTTTTTCGTTAAAACATCAATGTATTTGAGTCCAAGATACAAAATTCACATAAACTTTAAAAATAAAACCCTAAGAAATAGTTTGTTTCTGACTAGTTTGTTGTTGTTCAGTCACTAAGTCATGTTTGACTCCTTACAACCTCATGGACTACAGCTTGCTAGGCTACCCTGTCCTTTACTATCTCCCAGAGTTTGCTCAAACTCACGTCTGCTGAGTTGGTGGTGTTATCTAACGATTTCATTCTCTGCTTCCCCCATCTCCTCCTCCCCTCAGACTTCCCCAGAATCAGGATCTTTTCCAATGATGAGTCAGCTCTTTGCATCAGGTGGCCAGAGTATTGAAGCTTCAGTTGCTTAAGGCTAACCCTCCAGGTCTCACACACCTACCTGCCTTTTCTGCTATTGCAGTTATTTGGGAAGAGAAATTTGCGACAGTGTTCTAAGGCAATGTCCGAAACATCTTTTCTGTAAAGGGCCAGATTGCAAATATTTCAGGCTTTCTGGGCCCTCTAGTCTCCCTCCCTGTTACCCAGCCCTTCTGTTGCAGAGTGAAAGCAGCCATGGACCAGAGGCAAATGGTTTTGGTTGTGTTTTAATAAAGCTTTATTTACCAAAGCAGGTGGGAGAGCCAGAATTGGCCTGGAGGCTGTGCTTTGATCTGTAGACTCATGTCCTACCTCAGGTTCCATTAATTCACTCATGTGTGTAGTTTTTTCCCTTTTTGGGGCTGCACTGCAAGACGTGCAGAACTTCCCCAACCAGGGATTGAACTTGTGTACTCTGCCTTGGAAGCACAGTCTTAACTACTTGACCACCAGGGAAGTTCATTCATATGTATAGTTGACAAATATATTGAACACCTGCCCTATGACAAGCAATGTTCCAGGCAGGACTAGCTATGTAATATGTGGTGCGTGTGTGTGCGTGCCAAGTCACTCAGTCTTGTCCGACTCTTTGTGGCCCTTTGGACTGTAGCCCACCAGATTCCTCTGTCCTTGGGGATTCTCCATGCTAGAATACTGGAGTGGGTTGCCCTGCTCTCCACCAAGGGATCTTCCTGACCCAGGGATCGAACCTGCATCTTATGACTCCTGCCTTGGCAGGCAGATTCTTTACCAGTGGCGCCACTTGGGAAGCCCATCATTTGTGGCATTCAGTGAATAATGAAAATGTGGGAGTCCTTGTTCAGAATTTATTGGGAATTTCAGGATGATGTCTACAGAGCATTAAATCAAGGATGGTGCCTTTGTGAACCTATGGCCCCAGTGTTCACAGAAGCCAGCCCTGGATCTGGGCCAAAGAAGTTGTATTGAATAACCCGGAAACTCTCCTGGAGGCCACTTTCTGGGTGGGGTGGTGGTGAGGGCAGTTCTGTAAGCTTTTTTAATATGTGTTTTGTATCAAGCACACAGAAGAGAGTTATACTCTCAAAGCATTTGTTAGTCATCATCTCATTTTTGCTTCGTGAAAGTTGTAGGTGTTTCCCAGGCAGGTGGCACAGGGACCCTAGCAGTGTTGGTTTTGGTGGCTCCATCACATCCTACACCCTGTCCCTTCTTGTCCTGAGGTGGTGGGGCCGTTCATCCAGCTGCCTCTCACTGTACTTGGTCACTTCCTGTACACGTTCCGACTGGATGGAGAGTTCAGAGCTGTGTCTGTGCCCCCGCATCTGATGTAGATTAAATCCTTAGGTTAGTGCCTCTGCTGCTGACGTCACTTTTGCATGCCCATGGAGCCCTGGGTACAGGATGCCATGTCTTCTCTAGCCCCTCCCAGTTCTGCCTGATTGTCAGGTTTATTGTCACTTGTCAGCTTAGATCCTATACATTATTTCCCCATTTGTGTGAAATCAGGACACACATATGCCTACATATAAACAGAAAACTTCCAGAAGAGTATGCTAGAGACACTGATTGTTTTGGGGAACTTTAAGCATCTGGTGTTTAAAAAGATTCACTTTTTATTGTGTTCTGTTAGAGCCTTCAGTTTTTTTATATTTGAATGTAATACTTTTTAAATTATATGAAATATGACTTCAAAAGTAGTTCCATTTATATTATTTCTTCAGCAAAACTCTATTTTCCCCCGTGTTTTATAACTTCTTAAGCTTGGGTGTATCTGGAATTGGGATAGAAGCAGAATAACTTTCCTTAAAATATACACACATGAACACACATGCATATATACACACAGGCGTGCACACACACAAACACTTGTTCTTTTCTCTTTAAGTTGGGCTTTTGGCCAGGTTTCCAGGACCCCTCTTTTTACCTTGCTTTTGAAAGAGAATTGGGAATAGCTGAGGGGAAAAAAGTGTGATCCAGCTTTCTCACTGAAATGACTCTGAAAAGTTCTGGTAATAAGATAAAATAATATTTCCAGTCACTTCAGTGGATGGAAGCATTAAAGCACAGAGATGTTTGTCTGATGGTCTCAGGTTGGCCTTGGTGGAATGTTCTAGCAAGATTGAGAAGTCCTGTCTCTGAAAGAGTCAGGAAGGATTAGTCAAGGCTGGAACCAGATTCAGGTGATCATGGAATAGTTCAGCCCCCAGTTTTAGTGTCTGCTGTCCACTCACAGCTTCCCTTGTCTTCCTTAAAAAATATCAGGGCAGCAACTTTTCCTTATGCAGGTGAAGCTACTAGAGGCCTGAAATAGATAAATGTTTAAGTCAGAACTTCCTTGTGCTTATATAAATGTTGAGCTACACGTTCCTGTGGGGGTGACCTGCATACAGCGTTTCGGGAAGGCTGTCTGCATTCAATTCTGCAGGCAGGTATGGGACACGGGTGTGATGTGGTTGGAGGAGAATGTGCTGAGGCAGCCGGCCCTGGGCCCCTGTGTGCAGGCTTCGTAATCTGGGTTGCTGTGCACTTTGCTGTTGTAACTGGGCCCACTTGCTAAATTTCCCTGAAGATTGAATGAGTGGTAACCATCAGTGGTAACCAGGATATTTTAAAGAGAAATAGGAAAAAGCTAACTAAGAAAACACTTAAATATAGATTGCAGAGATTGGGGAGGTGGGAGAAGGTAAGGACTGTGCTTCTGCGCATTCTCAGTGGCTTCAGTTGAGTCCAACTCTTTGCGCCTCTATGGACAGTAGCCTGCCCAGGCCCTTCTGTTTGTGGGATTCTCCAGGCAAGAATATTGGCTACTGGAGTGGGTTGCCATACCCTTCTCCAGGAGATCTTCCTGACCCAGGGATTGGATTTGCGTCTGTCTCCTGCGTTGGAGTTCTTTACCACTAGCGCCATCTGGGAACCCTTGAAGGTAAGAGTTATTGTACAATGATAGCATATTAAAAAATGTGATTCTAAACTCAGTGTAGGTGTCTGAAATAAGTACTTGCCCTCAGTTTCTTTATAAGAAGACACGTTCTCAATTCTAAGTGCCCTGAGTATGAGTCCTACCTTTATAAGTCTGTTTGGCCTCAAGATTTGGATACCTTAAGAATTCAGAAAATGTAGCCTGTGTTGACAATCTTTGCCAAAACTAAAGGGAAAGAGGGAGGCTTGACTGTATAACAAGGCAGGTCTGTCTCTCAAATTGAATCCGAACTTTCAAAAAATGTGATGGTTGTGCCATCTCTTGAATTTTGTTCACAACTGTCGACATGGTTGTCAAGGTAGAAAGGCCCTGGAGACAGACTTTTAATGAGTGTTGAGTAGGCTGCAGTAGGAAGAAAAAAGACTGTCCTTAGTAAACGTTTAAGTGGTCATTACCATGCAGGGCGCTGAGTTTAGCATAATGATAGCCTTCAGAACAAAGTTGTTCCTGACCACAAAAATACTCACATTAAGAAAGATCAAATAAGCATCACTATGAAATATGAATAGGGTCCCAAGTTGTTAATGTTTCGTTCAACTTCAAAGTCATATTGAAAATTGCTTGGACGATTTCCTCCCTGTTTCTAGGGTCTTTTTTCTCCTTGAATGATTTGAAACAGAACTAAAGGCCAGTCTGCCTCTCCGAGAGACTCCAGGAAAGAATCTAATTAGGAACATATTGACTATAAGACAAAATTTAACTACTGACAGGTATTGTTGATAGACCCTAAGTTGATTATTCTGTCCAGAGGAAATGATAAATGGGAAAAGAATACATGAATCACTGTTCAGAGTTTTTGTTTTTTTCTTTGTTAGTCCTTGTGTTCTTAACTGGGGAGGTTATTAGAAAAGAAAAACCTGCCAGTATCTGTTTCTTGATTCCAAGGAACTTGTGGTGTTGGGAAGAAATTTCTCACATGCATAGCAAACCTAGATGAGTATGGGAGTATATAATTAAGCTCTGAATTGTGTCATTCAGATTACATAATTGCTGCAGGAATTCTGTGGAGGAGGACAGGGGAGGGGCTCATGGGAGAGACAGGTGTGGGGCTGAGGCTGGAAAAGCAGGTGACCCTGCCATTAGCTTTTCAGGAAGACTGTGCATATCTGGTACATATGTGAGTGGGAAAGGGTTAATAAGGTGACAACACAGAAAGGTATTATTAGGAAATTGAAGTCTTGGAAGAGGGCTTGCTGAAGGTCTGCCACAACAAACTGGTTTCTTATTGATTGTCCCATCTCTAACTCTGCCCTCTAGTCACCCCCGCTAAGAAATTCTTTATCCAGTGCTATCAGAATGACATTTCTCATGTAGGGACTTTCCAGAAAATGAAAACGGATGAACTTTTTATTTTAGAGTTAAAAAATATTAATAGCTTCCTTACGTATTTAGGGAAATGGGTCAAAAGTAGCTTGAGGCTTGTCCAGAGTCAGGAGGAACCTCACCTCACTTAACAGCATGGTTTTGGAGGTGACTTGCCTTCTTAGAAGCCAAGAAACAATGTTACTGAAGTTGCGAGTGTGTTGCAAGGGATGTTTGTGTGTGTATATATTAATATTTTGTCTCTGAGTGGGCTAGTTTCCTTGTGTATCTCTTAAGAAACCATCTGCTGTTACCTTTCTCCATCACTTTAATGAATGTTTTGAAAATGAAAGCTTATAGAAACACCTGGAATAACAGGCAAATTTGGCCTTGGAGCCCCGAATGAAACAGGGCAAAGGCTAATAGAGTTTTGTCAAGAGAACGCACTGGTCATAGCAAACACCCTCCTCCAACAACACAAGAGAAGACTCTACACATGGACATCACTAGATGGTCAACACCGAAATCAGATTGATTATATTCTTTGCAGCCAAAGATGGAGAAGCTGTATATAGTTAGCAAAATCAAGACCAGGAGCTGACTGTGGCTCAGATCATGAACTCCTCATTGCCAAATTCAGACTTAAATTGAAGAAAGTAGGGAAAACCACTAGACCATTCAGGTATGACCTCAATCAAATCCCTTATGATTATACAGTGGAAGTGAGGAATAGATTTAAGGGACTAGATCTGATAGATAGAGTGCCTGATGAACTCTGGACGGAGGTTCGTGACATTGTACAGGAGACAGGGACCAAGACCATCCCCATGGAAAAGAAATGCTAAAAAGCAAAATGGCTGTCTGAGGAGGCCTTACAAATAGCTGTGAAAAGAAGAGAAGCAAAAAGCAAAGGAGAAAAGGAAAGATATAAGCATCTGAATGCAGAGTTCCAAAGAATAACAAGGAGAGATAAGAAAGCCTTCCTCAGCGATCAATGCAAAGAAATAGAGGAAAACAACAGAAAAGGAAAAACAAGAGATCTCTTCAAGAAAATTAGAGATTCCAAGGGAACATTTCATGCAAAGATGGGCTCGATAAAGGACAGAAATGGTATGGACCTAACAGAAGCAGAAGATATTAAGAAGAGGTGGCAAGAATACACAGAAGAACTGTACAAAAAAGATCTTCACGACCAAGATAGTCACGATAACATGATCACTGACCTAGAGCCAGACATCTTGGAATGTGAAGTCAGGTGGGCCTTAGAAAGCATCATTACGAACAAAGCTAGTGGTGGTGATGGAATTCCAGTTGAGCTATTTCAAATCTTGAAAGATGATGCTGTGAAAGTGCTGCACTCAATATGCCAGCAAATTTGGAAAACTCAGCAGTGGCCACAGGGCTGGAAAAGGTCAGTCTTCATTCCAATCCCAAAGAAAGGGAATGCCAAAGAATGCTCAAACTACCGCACGATTGCACTCATCTCACATGCTAGTAAAGTGATGCTCAAAATTCTCCAAGCCAGGCTTCAGCAATATGTGAACCGTGAACTCCCAGATGTTCAAGCAGGTTTTAGAAAAGGCAGAGGCACCAGAGATCAAATTGCCAACATCTGCTGGATCATGGAGAAAGCAAGAGAGTTCCAGAAGAGCATCTATTTCTGCTTCATTGACTATGCCAAAGCCTTTGACTGTGTGGATCACAATAAACTGTGTAAAATTCTGAAAGAGATGGGAATACCAGACCACCTGACCTGCCTCTTGAGAAACCTGTATGCAGGTCAGGAAGCAACAGTCAGAACTGTACATGGAACAACAGACTGGTTCCAAATAGGAAAAGGAGTGCGTCAAGGCTGTATATTGTCACCTTGCTTATTTAACTTATATGCAGAGTACATCATGAGGAACGCTGGGCTGGAAGAAGCACAAGCTGGAATCAAGATTGCTGGGAGAAATATCAATAATCTCAGATATGCAGATGACACTACCCTTATAGCAGAAAGTGAAGAGGAACTCAAAAACCTCTTGATGAAAGTGAAAGAGGAGAGTGAAAAGGTTGGCTTGAAGCTCAACATTCAGAAAACAAAGATCATGGCATCTGGTCCCATCACTTCATGGGAAATAGATGGAAAAACAGTGGAAACAGTGTCAGACTTTATTTTTGGGGGCTCCAAAATCACTGCAGATGCTGATTGCAGCCATGAAATTAAAAGACGCTTACTCCTTGGAAAGAAAGTTATGACAAACCTTGATAATATATTAAAAAGCAGAGACATTACTTTGCCAACCAAGGTCCATCTAGTCAAGGCTATGGTTTTTCCCGTGGTCATGTATGGATGTGAGAGTTGGACTGTGAAGAAAGCTGATCGCCGAAGAATCGATGCTTTTGAACTGTGGTGTTGGAGAAGACTCTTGAGAGTCCCTTGGACTGCAAGGAGATCCAACCAGTCCATTCTAAGGGAGATCGATCCTGGGTGTTCATTGGAAGGACTGATGCTAAAGCTGAAACTGCAATACTTTGGCCACCTCATGTGACGAGTTGACTCACTGGAAAAGACTCTGATGCTGGGAAATGTTGGGGGCGGGAGGAGAAGGGGCCGACAGAGAATGAGATGGCTGGATGGCATCACCGACTCTGTGGACATGAGTTTGAGTGAACTCCGGGAGTTGGTGATGAACAGGGAGGCCTGGCGTGCTGTGCTTCATGGGGTCGCGGAGAGTCGGACACGACTGAGCGACTGAACTGAACTGAACTGAACTTTTCTCTTTTTATTTTGTATTGGGGTATAGCCCATGAACAATGTTGTGATAGTTTCAGATGAACAGAGAAGGGACTCAGCCATACATATTCATGTATCCATTCTCCCCCAAACTCTCCTTCCCTCATAACTTTGATCAGAGTTCCATGTACTATACGGTAGGTCCTTGTTAGTTATCCATTTTAAATATAGCAGCATATATTTGTCAATCCTAAGCTCCCTAACTATCCCTCCCCGCTCCATCCCACAACCGTGTTTGTTCTCTAAGTCTGTGAGTCTGTTTCTGTTTTGTAAGTTCATTTGTATCATTTATTGTTAGAGTCCACACATAAGGGATATCATACAATATTCCTCCTTCTCTGTCTTACTTCACTCAGTATGCAACCTCTACGGCCATCCATGTTGCTGCAAATGGTATCATTTGCTTATTTTTAACGGCTGAGTAATATTCCATTGTATATATGTACCACATCTTCTTTTCAGAGAAGCATTAGGCAAACATCACTGGAAAGATAGAAGAGCATGGTGCTTCAAAGGTCTGTTGGACTGGAAGATAAGGGAATTTGGGTCCTGTACCCAGCCTTGCAAGTAACCATGACTTTTATTTACCAGATTACCTAACTCTCTGGAGTCAGTTCTCAGCTGTTACATGAGGTGAACACGAGCCTGAGAAAGAATCTTAAAAGTCCTTTCTGGCTCTCACAGTTTGTGTCAGCTACAAGAAAATTGTTTGTTTCCCCAAACCCAGTATATGTTATTTTCTGCATGTGTCAGATTCAGAAGCAAGGCTGGCCTTATTCTAAATTGTTGATCCATTATGTTCTTGTGTTGCTGATGATCAGGATCTGGGCTTAAGTGCAGCCCGCAGGTGGGGTTGTCATGCACCATGAAGGTGCAGCAGCTGTACCAACAGAGTTCATGTCACTGTATATGGAGTCACTGCACTGCTGGCCCATCAGTTTATGTGTGTGTTTTAGGTACAGGAGTAAGTGCAGTTTGGGCTTCAATCAAGTCAAGTGGGAAAGAAACACAGCATTATTATTTTGCTGTAGGTACATATTTCCTGAATACCAACTGTGTCCTATACTTGGAGATGATTAAGAGAGAAGAGACAGAAATGATTATGCTTCTGATTCCACAGGGAGGGAAAATGTATAAATAAAGCAAGTTACTTGCTACCCTAAAGTATGGATTTCTTTTAAGAATGTTGAAAATAGAGATGTAGTCGGGAAAGGACAAAGTACATGGGGAAGTGTAAATTTTATAGGAGATTCTGAAAAGGTGTTATAGGCTTGGTTTGGTGAAGAATGTATTTCAGGCATGGGGGAGCAAGAAGGAGCTGGGGTGTGAGATGGATCTAATAAGATGTGTTTCAGGTCCTGCATGCAGATTGGTATGGCTGCCTGTGGGAATGGGTCTGGGGCACACACACGCACACATACTGAAACCTCCTAGAAACCTAGTCCCTTAGAAAAGTGGAGGTATTTGGTGGAGGACGTTGAATGATGGAGATTTTCTTACTGTCATTTGTCAGGAGGACAATCCAGAAAGGTCTGGGTTTTTTTTTGTTGTTGTTCAGGAAGATTTTTAAAGTGAAATTTAAAGTTTTATGTTCATTTTCTTTCATATGAGGTAAGTTGAACAACCATGCCCATATCTCAGAAAAACTTGAATCTATCTTTTGTAATTTTTTTCACTTCCTCTTTATTGAGATGAACCTCCTGATCATGAGCTTGGTTGTTGGAGCAATGCCAAATTGCTGTAAAAATTTTTTTGAAATATAACTGACATATAATAATATATTAGCATAATGATTCAGTATATGTATAAACTGTGAAATGATCACTGCAATAAGTCTAGTTAACATCTGTGGTCATTTTTTAAGGAAAAACTAACTATAATAATCATTATATTTTTAGCAAATGTTTATAACATGAATGCTTCCATAATATACTTCCAACTTAGAATTATATTCTGTGCTAGAGTCTTGGGTATAGAAGCTAAAATTTGGGCCTTGAAAGAGTGACCAAAAAAAAAAAACACCACAAATTCTTTTTAATTAACTGTGAAATAAGATAATCACAAATGGAAAAGAACTTTTCTTTACAAAGCATCTTTTTTCTTTCCATTTTTTTTGAGATATAATAGACCAAAGCACCTTGGGGTGGTAATTTTTTTTGTAACATCCTTGTTCTTTGGAAGGACTGATGCTAAAGCTGAAGCTCCAATACTTTGGCCACCTCATGTGATGGGTTGACTCACTGGAAAAGACTGATCCTGGGAGGGCTTGGGGGCAGGAGGAGAAAGGGACGACAGAGAATGAGATGGCTGGATGGCATCACCGACTCGATGGACATGAGTTCGAGTGCTCTCCAGGAGTTGGTGGTGGACAGGGAGGCCTGGCGTGTTGTGATTCATGGGGTCGCAGAGAGTCAGACATGACTGAGCGACTGAACTGAACTGAACTGAAAGATGTATAATTAAACATCAGTTTTATTGCCAACTGCCATATTTATTTATGGGTGCCAGAGACTTTATAGTTTATTCTGTAGTTGCTACTAAGTCAATTCAGTCGTGTCCGACTCTGTGTGACCCCATAGACGGAAGCCCACCAGGCTCCCCCATCCCTGGGATTCTCCAGGCAAGAACACTGGAGTGGGTTGCCATTTCCTTCTCCAATGCGTGAAAGTGAAAAGTGAAAGTGAAGTTGCTCAGTTGTATCTGACCCTTAGCGACCCCATGGACGGCAGCCCACCAGGCTCCTCCATCCATGGGATTTTCTAGGCAGGAGTACTGGAGTGCCTTGCCATTGCCTTCTCCGATTCTGTAGTTATACATTGCTAAAATTAGGTTAGATTTCTGAATTTAAGGTAACTACTTAAAATGTTGGGCAAGGGAAAGAAATGAGAAAATAGAGTGTGCTTTTCTTTCATTGCCTATTTCTCTACCAGGTGATGTAAAGAATGGTTATTTCTTGCAAAAGTGACCCCCAAATATCTTTCGCATCCTCCCCTAAGAAAATTTCATGCTATTTGGTAGATCTAATGAAAAAAGAAACAAGTGTTCAAAACTGAAGATGTTAAGTCCATTTTCAGCCCTCTCTGCACATGACTAATTGCTATGACCCTAGGATGGGCCAGGCCAGCCCTGGGTGTGGTGTGGTGTTCCCTGAGCTGTGTAGGGAGCTGGAAGCCACCAGGTAAAGAACAGGTGTACTCCAGCAGTGCATATTTGTTTATTAATACTGCCCACCCTTACTCACATCACATTATGAGAATAGAAAAAGGCCCTAAATATAATGAGAGTTGAGTAGAAGGCCAGATTCACTATCATTGTAATTAGCCCTGAAATTACTGTGTTGGCAATTAAAATAGATGTAAACTATTTCCCTATGACTGAATCTGTGACCATTAAATAATGTCTTCAAAGCAGCTGATGGTTTTTAGAGTTTTCTGGGATAAGAATCCTTTCAAAAATCTGCCAAAATTTCTCGACTTTTTCCTTAGAGCAATGCTCATAAATCCAAAATATATTTTTAGGAATCCTACCAATACCCCTTTCTCTTCCAGTTATCCCTAGACATCAGGCATTTCTTGTCAAGCTATAGAGTTCTATGTGAATTCAATACCTAGCCCTGCCATCTTGAGCTTGATCACTCCAGGAAAGTCTTCTAAGTGTCAGCAATGTAATTTATTATGATGATGATTGTTATTGTCTTCAATGTTGGTACATTACCTTGGTGTGTGAATTAATACTTATAAATGTGCCCAGCCTTTTGCCTACCATGCAGTGGGCCATTTTTACTGATAAATAAAATTGTCATGTAGAATACTGCATTCATATTAGTTGGTCAACAGGTTTACATCTCCTTGGAGAAAGACTCCCTGGTAAGTTAGAAGACGATCACAAGATTTTGTGGGGATCTTAGGACCGGAGTGGCAAGAGTTGGTACACCAGTGCTAGTGTCTCCAGTGTCATCTGACTCGTAGCTCTTGCATCTGTCTCCCCTTGAGGTAAAGAAGTCAGCAGCAGACACTCAAAGAGGCCAGATGGGACACCTTTGCCCCTGGAGATGTGTTCACAAATTCTTCCAAGTTGTCTTCCTTTTTTGAGGCCTGTAAGCAGGCACTGCTATGAAGACAGCCTTCTTCAGGCAGGCTACTGTAGAGTAGATCCTGGAGCCACGTTCTAGTTGTCATTCCAACCATCTCATCCTCTGACCATACCACAGTTGTGTTGACTGGAACGTGTCTTCTGCAGAGGAGTAATCACGCTGCCTATGGCTTTTTTTAATTGCCAAATTGGGGGATCACATGTAGTCATTTGTGAGCAGTCTGCACTGTTGATTCTAGTGTCATGCATCCATTTAACAGAGACTCCAAAGACTGTGTAGTGTAACAGCAGTCCTATCTCCACTGTGCATATATGTAGATTGCCTTCAATTGTGTGGATGATGGGAAGACCTTAGGCTTTATAGTCAGGTCTGTGTTGGAATCCCTGTTTACTATCCCTACAACTCAGTCGTTAACGTAGGTATTATGGCACATCTTTCCATGGCCTTAGATGAACACTCACTGTCTGTTCACTGCTGGTGATTATCTTGATTGTGATGACTTGTGGCTGCTCACATTTCCTGCTTCTCTTAGCAATGCTACATATTCATGCCTGGCTTTGCTCAAAAAGGGCCATTGGATCTGTTGATTTGCTTCTGACAAATGACCAGCTGAAGTAGTTTTTTCAAATGTGTGAAAATGGAAAAAAAATCATCCACTCTCTGTCATGGAGATATATCGTAGAATATATTACTTACAGGGCTTCCCAGGTAGCACTAGTGTTAAAGAACTGTCTGCCAATGCAGGGACACAAGAGACGCAGGTTTGATCCCTGGGTTGGGAAGATCCCCTGGAGGAGGGCATGACAACCCTCTCTGGTATTCTTACCTGCAGAATCCCGTGGGCAGAGGAGCTGGTGAGCTGCAGTCTGTAGGGTCACAAAGAGTCTGACACTACTGAAGCGACTTAGCATGCATGTACACATATTACTTACATTCCTAATTTAACCGATTAACTTAGCTCATGACAAAGTTCATTGTAGTGGTATTATGTTCTGTGGAATGTGGAGTAATGTATAGATAAGAATGGTTTATGTACTTGGGTTATTTGCTGTGGAATTTTGAGCATTTTAGATTTTAGTTGACAAGGACCGATTGCCTTAGTTTTTCTTACAAGGTTCAAATGCTAGGTTGGTTTTACAATATGTGCAACATTCATCTTAGGTTCATTTCTACCTCAGTCCTTAGGAATTTGAAGTTAGTTCATAAACTAGGAGGGAAAATGATTGTTATCTGTGAGTCAGACCCTAAAGAATCATTACTTGAATCTGTCTAAAATTTAACCCAGTCTCTCTGTTTCCTTTGGATTATACCCAAAGTCAACCTGGGATGGTTTCTCCAAGAACTAGTTCCTTCAGACTCTTGCTGTCAAAGACAATGTGTCCTACACTGGAGGCCATGGCTGGAATTGACCAACCAAGGAGAACCAATAACTATTGCAATGCAAAAGAGTCTCATAAGTTTTGCAGAACTCATGGTTCTAGAAAACCATAGGTTCTTGTTTATAGAACATTGATACTGACTTTCAGAATCAATGGTATTATTCTAACTCTGTCTATCCTATTGGTAGAATGAATTAAAAATACAAAAATCTGAGTCAAAAACCAAATCTCATTCTTTTAAAATAAAGATTGGGTCTTTGTTATTATTGTCAGCCTGGTATCTCCTCTACAGCCTTAGGACCCTTATAATTTTTTCGTTTAGTGTACGAGCCTTGTTTTGATTGAAGCATAACTACATTTGAAACACAAAACTACATATTTTGTAAATGGTGGCTGTTTCCATGATCAGTGAGAATTTTGTTTGTAATATTTGGTAGGGTCATTGGAAAACCAGAGGGTTGCCATGCCCTCCTCCAGGGGATTTTCCTGACCCAGGGACTGAACCTGCATCTCCTGCATTGCAAGTGGATTCTTTACCACTGAGCCACCTGGGCTTCTCCCAGTATTTCGTCGTGTCATTGGAAAAGCAGCCCTGGCCACATGCCCCTGATTATTGTGGCCTTGAAAGAGGCCAGGGGTGGTTTAAATGTTACCTTACAAGTAGATTCAGTTTCAGAATTAGGTGATGTCTGAGAAGGAAATGGCAACCCACTCCAGTATTCTTGCCTGGAGAATCCCAGGGATGGGGGGAGCCTGGTGGGCGGCTGTGTATGGGGTCGCACAGGGTCGGACACGACTGACGTGACTTAGCAGCAGCGGCAGCAGCAGCAGCAGCAGAGAAGCAGAAAGCCCAGCTTTATGTTATTTTTGCCTCTTTGTTAGCAAACTCAGTTCTGACGGGTGTGGTCTCTGCTCCTAGGCTGTGAACTAAACAGTGCAGAACAGAGAACGAGTCACAGGGAACAGCCGCTTCCCACTGTTAATGGATGAAACAGGAGCAGAGCGTGAGACACTGAGGGGCGCCCGCCGTGCGCACCGGGGTCTCGTCTCTGGTTTTTCTCTGACTTGCTCAGCACAGTCTTGCTCACAGTGAGAGTCACCAAGGGTCAGAGCCTGGGGGGCGGAGAGGGCATGAAACCCAGGCCACTTCCATATTCTAAAGCCACTGGCATGTGACAAAATGAAGAAGTGTCCAAACAAAGCTATAAATATTGTGGCATTCTTTCAAGCCTTATGAGTAACAAGATAATACATGCAGTGGTCATTAAATGCTGTGCACTTTCATTGTGCCATTTGGAAAGTATTTTAAGAATTTGTAAAAATATATTTATTCACTGTGGAGATGCGGGAGATGCCCGGCTCCGGCGGCGCAGGCGCGGGAGACACCCGGCTCTGGCACAACCGACCACGTGCAGAATCGTGGCTGAGATGAGCTACCCCGCGCCCAGGGTTAGGGCGGTGGCCGAGAGGAGCTGTACCACGTTCAGGAGGCGGTGGCTGCTTGGGTACCGGAGGGCCGAGAGGAGCTGATCTACATTCAAAGCAGGAGGCGCGGCCTTGAGGAGATACCCCTCATCCAAGGTAAGGTACAGCGGCTGCGCCTTGCTGGAGCAGCTGGGAAGAGATACTCCACGACCAAGTGGAATATAAGGATCCAGTGTTCTGGGGAGGAAGGAACAAGATGGCGGAGGGATAAGATGGCAAGACCACTTTCTCCCCCACAAATTCATCAAAAGAACATTTGACCGCGGAGTAAAGTCCACAAAACAACTTCTGAATACTGGCAGAGGACATCAGGCTCCCAGAAAAGCAGCCCATTGTCTTCTAAAGGAGAGAGAAGAAATCCAGCTCCACCCACCAGAACACCGACACATGCTTCCCTAACCAGGGAACCTGGACAAGTCACCCGTCCAACCCCACACACAGCGAAGAAACTACGTAATAAAGAGAACTCCACAAACTGCAAGAAGAGGGAAAGGCCACCCCAAGCAAAGCAATATAAGCAAGATGAAGAGGCAGAGAAATACCCAGCAAGTAAAGGAACAAGATAATTGCCCACCAACACAAACAAAAGAAGAAGATATAGGGAATCTACCTGATAAAGAATTTCGAATTTTGATGGTGAAAATGATTCAAAATCTTGAAAGCAAAATGGAGTTACAGATAAATAACCTGGAGAAAAGGATTGAGAAGATGGAAGAAAGATTTAATAAGGACTTAGAAGAAATAAAAAAGAGTCAATATACAATGAATAATGCAATAGATGAGATCAGAAACACTCTGGAGGGAACAAACAGTAGAATAACAGAGGCAGAAGACAGGATAAGCGAACTAGAAGATAGAATTGTAGAAATAAATGAAACAGAGAGGACAAAAGAAAAACGAATTAAAAGAAATGAGGACAATATTAGAGACCTCTGGGACAATGTGAAACGCTCCAACATTCGAATCATAGGAGTCCCAGAAGAAGAAGACAAAAAGAAAGACCATGAGAGAATACTTGAGGAGATAATAGTTGAAAACTTCCCTAAAATGGGGAAAGAAATAATCACCCAAGTCCAAGAAACCCAGAGAGTCCCCAACAGGATAAACCCAAGGCGAAATACTCCAAGACACATATTAATCAAATTAACAAAGATCAAACACAAAGAACAAATCTTAAAAGCAGCAAGGGAAAAGCAGCAAATAACACATAAGGGGATTCCCATAAGGATAACAGCTGATCTTTCAACAGAAACTCTTCAGGCCAGAAGGGAGTGGCAAGACATACTTAAAGTGATGAAAGAAAATACCCTACAGCCCAGATTACTATACCCAGCAAGGATCTCCTTCAAATATGAAGGAGAAATCAAAAGCTTTACAGACAAGCAAAAGCTGAGGGAATTCAGCATCACCAAACCAGCTCTCCAGCAGATGCTAAAGGATCTTCTCTAGACAGGATACACAGAAAGAGTGTATAAACTTGAACCCAAAGCAATAAAGAAAATGGCTACGGGATCGTACTTATCAATAATTACCTTAAACGTAAATGGGTTGAAATTTTCAAAAAGGCTAGGAAACAATTCTCATAGCCATCAATAGTTCAGTGTTGAGTTCATGAATAGTTTTTAAAGTTTGGGACAAACTGTAGTATTTTCTATTTGAAGTACTATTTGTAATTGGCATATTACGATGTAACATTGGTCTTCATTTCCATCTTAAAACGCCTAAAAATGCCTAACAGGTTTTTAGATTTGTGAATTTTAGTTGAAATGTATTTTACGATGTTACTAAACCTGCAGAAATGTTGAAATATTTCAGAGAACTTATTCACTGTACATTTAATTTATTTTATTTATAAAAGTTATGAACTGTAGAAGGTTTTACTTGTTGGGTCAAATGCTTGTTGCTTCAAATGCTTGTTGCATTTGAAGTGCTAGTTACAAGAAAATCAAATACCTTCAATGTATAAATGCTATTAAGTTTTTAAAGGACTCTGGAGTATAAGTAAGTTTGTTTAAAGAAATTTAGTCTGTTCAACTTGAAAAAAATAAATAAATAAAATTGGAAAAAAAAAATTATTCACTGTGTATGCCAGGATCTTGAACTGGTAGTGGGACACAGGCTTATAGTCATGCAAAGAATGTCTCCATCTTTCAGCCTCATTGGGGTTTTCCTGTGACAGCCTGAGTGATGCACGATTCTAAATTTGAGATGCTTTGTGGGTGTGAGGTCTGCCCCTTCCTTCTCACCCCTTTCACTCGGTGGAGCTTCCTCTGAGTCTGAGGCTGATTTGTCTGTCTTTGCATCCAACACATTGCACTCGAAGAATCCACATTTTGGAAAATGGCTTGTAGGAATGATGCAGGGGCTGTGTCAGAGTGGGCTTAGCCAGGCGGTGTCCTCTAAAAAAGGCTGTAGACGGTAAAAATATTCAGAGTCAGGGATTTGCTGCCAGTCTCCTGGCTTCCAAGCCCAATGCTATCACCCATAGCTGTGTGACCTTGGACAAGTTTCTTAACCTCTCTTGTCTTTCAGTTACCCCAACTTAAGAAGTAGAAAATACCTATCTCCTGTGTTCATTGTGGAAATTAAATGATGTAAATACTTAGCACAGGGCGTGACTGACAGCAGTGATATTCCAAATTATGCAAAATGGTAATAAATTCCTATTTGTTGTATTATCCATTTTTCTTCCCAAGACTTTAGTTTATTTGTTCTCTTGCTCTTGGGCTCAGGCAGGTGATGAAGGCCCATGAATATACCGTGTGGAGATGCTGTGCTCCATCTATAGGCATCAATTAAAAAAAAAGGCTTTGGAAGTCATAGAAAAGTCACTCAAGTAAAGCTTCATGGAATTCTCTGAAACCTCCAGACTTTCTTTAACCAGAGTTGTTCAGATTTTGCTTTTTACTCTGTAATTAACTTTTATTTAGATTCAGGGTTTCCATGTTTAAGAAAAATCTCTCAGGGCAAGGGAACCAAAATTTATTACACCTCCCTCACAGCAGATAAACAATGGCTCACACATCGATATGCATAAATGGGGAGGACTTTGACCAATGAATGTGGTATCTGTGTTACTCTAATTGGTTTCTGAGAAATATGTAAAAAATGCTTTATGACTGCTGATTTGAGAATCGTTCTCTGTACCCCATTATTTTAAAGAATGTGTGGTTATCTTTGTCTTGTGTGATAAATGGCTAGTGTCAGATATTTAGAGGTGAAAGGTACCTTAGAAGTTATTAAAGGTCCAGCATCCCAGAGATGCTGGTCAACTTGCAAGTCATATAAAACTGGTTTTTGGCCAAAATCTGGACTCGTAACCACATGGTAGGCCACAATGCCATATTGCTTTTCTTAAGGTTGTTATTTTACTGCTGCTGCTGCTGCTGCTAACTCGCTTATTTTACTGGGTCAGTTCACTATTCACTTTCATGCATTGGAGAAGGAAATGGCACCCCACTCCAGTGTTCTTGCCTGGAGAATCCCAGGGACGGCGGAGCCTGGTGGGTGCTATCTATGGGGTTGCACAGAGTCGGACATGACTGAAGTGATGCAGCAGCAGCAGCAGTAAATAGGCAGAGAATAAAGAGGTCTTAAGCTACTTATACACAGGAGACGTGGGTTTGATGCCTGGGTTGGGACGATCTCTTAGAGGAGAAAATGGCAACCCACTCTAGTATTCTTGTCTGAAAAATTCCATGGACAGAGGAGCCTGGTGGGCTACAGTTCATGGGGTGCTAAGAGTTGGACATGATTTAGTGACTGAGCACACACACATACAGCTTTATGACACCTGAAAACTACTAGATCATATATTCTTAATTTCTACAGCTTATGTTCAAGGGACCCCAAGACATAAACATGATTCTCACATTCCAAATAACCATTAAACTGAAAAGCCCCAGCATTTACAACTGTATATAGATGGAAGTGTTTTTGGATGAAACCAAAAACAGCTCTACAGGAAGGTGGACAAAGAGCTTGAATAGACATTTCTCCAAGGAAGATATCCAAATGACCAATAAGCACACTATCACAGTGCTCACAATCACAATTCATTAGGGAAACGCAAATCCAAAGCACAGTGAGATAGTATTCAATGCTCATTAGAATGGCTATTTCTCTTTAATCCAATGACAGATTTTTTAAATTAAATAGAATCAATGAACAAGTGAAATTGCGTACAATGTAATCCCCAAGGATTTACCAATCAGGAGGCTATGAGAGCATTCATCCACATCAGATGGGCAATGAAAATTTCTGAACTTGTTGCCCTGTTTTAAAGGAACTTCAGAGGCCAACAAAGCTACACAGAAGTTTCTAAAGTTTGCTAAAGGGAGAGTTAGCAGAAGAGGTTGAGTCCCGAAAAGGATAAAAGTTAGAATGGCTACTATTTTTTTTAAATCGGAAAATAAGTATTGGTGAAGATGTGGATAAATTGGAACTCTTGTGTACTGCTTGGAGGAATGTAAAATGGTGTGGCTGCTATGAAAATAGTATGACAGTTCCTCAAAATAGTAAACATAGAATTACCATATTATTAACCAATTCTGTTTCCGAGTGTGTACCTCAAAGAATTGAAAGCAGAGACTTGAAGAGATATTTGTACACTCTCTTCATAACAACATTATTCACAAATAGCCCAAAGGAGAAAGCAACCCAGGTGTCCATCCGTGGATGAATGGACAAGATGGACTATTTATATGCAGTGGAATATTATTCAGACTTAAAAAGGAAGGAAATTCTGACACGTTTCAACATGGATAAACCTTGAAGACATTATGTGAAGTAAAATAAGCCAGTCACAAAAATTATAATACTGTGTAATTTCATTTTTAAGAAATACCTAGAGTAGTAAAATCCATAGAGACATAAAGTAGAATGGTGTTTGCCAGGGGTTAGGGAAAGAAAGAGTGAGGAGTTATTGTTTGATGAGTACAGAGTTTCTTTTGGGGAAGATGAAAAAAGTTCTAGAGCTGGATGGTGGTGATGGTTCTACAACATTATGGGTGCCTTTAATAATACTGAACTGTTCACTGAACAAATGGTTACAATGACAATTTTACATGTAGTTTTTTACATAAAAGTTTAAAAAAACTGTAACAATGAAGCCAAAATTTAAACCACAGTAAAAAGCTAATGTACTTCTGGAAAGATTATTGCAGTTAATGGGTCTATAGGGAGGAATCTTAAAGGGTTTTAGGATTTAATTATCAGGAGTTTGTACCCATCACTAAGGATTTGTTGAGTGTTTCTGTAAAGTATATATATATATTTATTTCAGGACCACATCTTTGCATTTAGGCAAGTAGACATTACATTACATGATGTGCTGTTTCAAGAAAGGAAAAATATACTGCTTCTTTGGGTCAGGTGCAAAATTAATAGTGGTGCATTTAGAAAATTAAAAAAGAGAGAAGGGATTGGGGTGGGGTCAAGTGTCATTTGTTTTCCCCTCTGTCATAGATTAAGCTATTTAATCTAAATTTTCACTGCCCCAGCTGCATTTTGCTTTGGTCAAAAGACAACTGTGTTTGGGGTCAAGATCCCCAGGCTCTCAACAGCTTAACAGCTTTGTGACTTTGGGCTGAGGCATTTTCTATAAAACTGACTATCTATTTGATTCTGTCCAAAATACTATCCTGCTTTAGCCTTTTGTGAACTCTCCTGTCTATTACTTTGGGATTTTTAATGCATACACAGATTTTAAAAATATTGCTCTCTCATGATCCATATAGATCTTTTCTAATTTCTAAAAATAAAAAATTCCTCCAAGATTCATTTTGAATGAACTATAGGAAACCCTGTGGACTCAGTTATTAGCCCTGACTTGAGAAAGGCCATGATTGAAGGTGTAAAGGCCTCTTGATTTTAGCAGGTGTTGTTACATCATTCTCGGTTTTATTGATAGATGCATTATTGGGAAAGCTGTTATGAAGCCCCTGATGCTGGAGCGGATGAAGTCAGCTATTCACTCATTCTAGAGTTCTGCACCTAGTGGACATTGCTGCTGTTTTGTGACTTGAAGGACACATGGAAAAAATCCTAAGGAGAACAGAAAGGGACGGATGATGACAAAGGCTTGGATCCTCACACTGAATTTAGTGACTTGTAAATTAAAACTTAAGTTCTTCCAGGAAAACAAAAAAGTAAGATGGCTACCTCTAGTAATGGCTTTAAGAAAACCCTTAAATTTCATCCTCACCTACAGCTTCAAGGGTCCTTAGGGAGAGGCTTGTTTTCTGCTTTTGTCCCTTGGTAATTCTTACAGTCTTAAGTGCTCAGCCCAGTCTACTTTTGTGTTGTCAAGACATTTCTTTTGGCCATTATTTTGTTTTCTGATTGTTTATTATCTCTGTCTTATTTTCTGGGAGGGGGGTGATGTCGAATATGTTGGAAAAACAGATATTAGGTAGCCAGTCAGAAAGTTAAATGTTCATTTCTTTATTTGAAATTCAACTAAGTGTTAAGTCCCCATGGCTACTTTATGATTGTTCAGTTCAGTTCAGTCGCTCAGTCGTGTCTGACTCTTCCAATAAATCGGCCAAGGGAGATTTTTTTTTTTTTGACTTTGCTGTGATGGATTATTACATCTTTTTTTTTTTCTTTTTATAATGACATTTACAGGAAGGAAAATTCTAGTGTTTTCATGTTGCTTTTAGTGTATTGTCCTAGAATTTTCTATCATAGATTGACACCAAATGTACTTGTATGCTTTATTTCCAGAAAAACTTAATCCCACAGGCAAAATCTGCTATTAAAATGTGACACAGAGATGAATTTAGGCATAATTCAAAACCTATCAGTATTCTAAATGTTAATCTTCTAAATTCTTACAGTTTCATTGTAAGTTAATTAAGTAATTACATTTTACGAGTTATGTTTTCTATTTTTGTATTATGGAACTACTATTAAGTAAATCTGTGCTTTGGCTTCACACAAGAATTGATTTGCCAAGGAACTTCATCCATTCATTCAGATGGTATTTCTTGAGGACCTTAGTTCAGTTCAGTCACTCAGTCATGTCCGATTCTTTGCAACCGCATGGACTGCAGCATGCCAGGCTTCCCTGTCCATCACCAATTCCCGGAGTTTACTCAAACTCATGTCCATTGAGTTGGCGATGCTATCCAACCATCATATCCTCTGTCGCCCCCTTCTCCTCCTGCCTTCAATCCTTCCCAGCATCAGGGCATTTTCCAATGAGTCAGTTCTTCCCATTAGGTGGGCAAAGTATTGGAATTTCAGCTTCAGCATCAGTCCTCCAATGAATATTCATGACTGATCTCCTTTAGGATGGGAGTGGTTGGATTTCCTTGCAGTTCAAGGGACTCTCATGAGTCTTTTCCAGACCCCACAGTTCAAAAGCATCAGTTCTTTGGAGCTCAGCTTCCTTTATAGCCCAGCTCTCACATCCATACATGACTACTGGAAAAACCGTAGCCTTGACTAGATGGACATTTGTTAGCAAAGTAATGCCTCCGCTTTTTAATATGGTGTCTAGGTTGGTCATAGTTTTTTTTCCAAGGAGCAAGTGTCTTATAATTTCATGGCTGCAGTCACCATCTGCAGTGATTTTGGAGCCCCCCAAAATAAAGTCTGTTACTGTTTCCATTGTTTCCCCATCTGTTTCCCATGAAGTGATGGGACCAGATGCCATGATCTTAGCTTTCTGAATGTTGAGTTTTAAGGCAACTTTTTCACTCTCCTCTTTCACTTTCATCAAGAGGCTTTTTAGTTCCTCTTCACTTTCTGCCATAAGGGTGGTATGACATATCTCAGATATCTGCATATCTGAGGTCATTGATATTTCTCCCAGCAATCTTGAGGACTTACTATGTGCTATTCCAGAACCTTCCGGTGTTGAGAGAGCTACTATATTCTGTATTTTCCTAGGAATAATTTAAATTTTTTAAAATTTTGACTAATACATAATTATTATAGAAAAATTGGAAAAAAATGTAGAAATGAAGAAAATAAAATCTACCTGAAGTGATGCCTTTGGAGAATCATTGCAATGTTGTTCATACTATTAATTTTTTCTTCAAATATTATAAAAAAGTAAACGAGCAATATTTCAGCATATATATATATATAAATATTTGCATTTATGAGTACTGAAAGTATAAAGTTAGCTTTCACAAGTAAGAAAAGTAAAAGGGAGAATCTAAATGATATAAAATGATATGCAGTAAAATGATACAAAAACAGCTGAGTGATATAAAAACGGTATAAGAATGATCAGTTAAATAATAGGAAAATAAACATATGGAAAAAGAGTTCTTCATTTATATGAACTGAAATATGACTATGGATTTCACAAGACATGCACTGTGCCTTCACTGGTGTGGTTACCAGGGGATTATTTGGATTATTTGGGTTTGGTACCGTCAGTAGTGAAAGCATTCGCTCAGTTGGAACCTGTCTGGTTTCTTTTTAACTTGGCAGGCATACCTGCCAGAGAGCTCTGCAGTTTTCCTAGTGTTTATACTCAAGCCTGTCTTTATTTTTGCTTCTTTAGAACTTAAAAGTTTGACATTCTTTCTCTGTCTCTCATTTGGTAAAATCTCTGCTTAGTACAGATCCAACTCCCCTGGAACCTTGGATTCTATACTTGATCAGTCAGTGTTAGGAATGGAGATTTCCGGTCTACTCAGAGTAGTAGTAGTGAGGGCACAGAAAGTATTGACATTTAATCTCAGATTCATCATCGTTTGTAAAAGCCCAGAAAAAATATAATAAATTATGTGCACTACTTGGGGAAAACAAAGCAAAAAAGGACACAAAAATTCTCTGAGGTGTCAAAACTAAATAGGTTGAGGTATAGGCTGTGAGAAACCAAAATACATTTTCTTAGAAATATAAGAGGTTAGATGTGGTTCTGAATGACAATGAGGTATTAGCCTATACTTGTTAAAGTAATTTGGAATGGTATTGGATACACATCTAAAAGTATCTAGTGAATCACTTACCAAGCAGAATGAATTCTGACACTAATTTTGTCTTGACAACAGAAATCTAGCACTGTATATTGTAAATATGAAAGTACAATATTCAGAATTGTTTTGGAAAACTTTACATCAACATAATGGTAAAACTGTAATGGTCAATATTTCCTATTTCCTATGCCCCACTGATAGGTTTAAAGGCTTCTAGAAGTTCAACACTGGCCTTTTCTTTGCTGGCCATCAGAGTTCTTTCTGTACTTGTTTCTCCAGGCATGTTTTCTCACAGGTTTGTTTTCCTTGGCTTATTGTTGTACATGTATGAGCTTAAATCCTGAATAATTTCAGCTGTCACTTTAATGGTTTTCAACTAACTAGAAATGGAGTGCTCATTCCCTACAGCACTGCTGCAAAATTAAGTCGTCTCCTGATTCTGTATTCAAGATGGGCATACAAGCACAATTTTCAGATTTTACCATTAATATCCTTCCTTTCAAAACTCACCTTCTTTTCATTTCTTTCAGAAGATTCTAGTCTTTTCCAGTTTCCCCTAGTTTGGAATTAGTGACCTGGAAAACTGGAGGAAAAGTGATTATGGTACTGGCAATCAGGCCTGCTCACTTGAAAGTGCATTGTGGAGATAATTAGTGGTTCCATCTCTGTGTTGACAGCGTAGATCTGCAGCCACTAATTTGGATGTGTGCACCCGCTAATTTGGATTTGGGATGTGTGCCTAGCCACTGGCTACTCTGTCATGCCAGAGTCATGGGTGGGACCTAAATTAGGAGCATGAATCTAGGCATCAATTGGGAGATTCTCTGCATCTAGCTTTACCTGACTTGCGTCACACATTGTTTTTTTGTTAAAGGACCATTATCCAGCCTATGGAAAAGGGAAGATGCTGGGTAGTTGGGAAAAAATTCAACATTCTACTTGAGTTTGAATAGACATCCTTACACTACACATTTGTGCAGTCCATTCCACCTTTCAAAGGTCAGGAAAATTTTGCTCATTCTTAAGTATTTTTTGGATACTTAATTTTCACATTGAAGATAATTAGTGACCTGCCATCCTGGGACTTTTAAGAACAGTTTTCCTTGAGTCTATTCTGTTACCTTTACCCTCATGCTTAGGTGCCATGCTTTTAGGATAGAACTCCTTAGTTATTGCATGAAGTGAAAGCATTTACATATGGAATTCTACACAGTAACATTTAGTGACACTATAAACTTGCACCACAGTCTGTAATTTTTGCATGCTATTTTGGCTCCTCTTGATCATCTTGGATGTAAATTAAAAAGCATAACTGGTTGCATTTACCTTTGAATAAAGGTTTAACTTTCTGAAAGAGGAAGACTGATAAATGAATTTATGACCTGTTCAAAGATAGAAGATCTTGGAGTTTGGGTGGATTGTCTTCACTGAGAACGAGTGGTTTACAAAGAGAAGAAACTTGACTGCTGATAGATGTGTTTGTTTGCATTTGACAATATCATTGCAGTTTAAAGTTACTCTAAATGGGGTTTAAGCAGTCATAGAAAATGGTTGGTCTGAACTATCAACTGATACAGAAATTTTGACTGATGGAAATGTTTAGACTTTAACAAAATTAAGTAGATTGCAGTAATTGGAAAACTATCTTACTTTGATTCCATCTTATACTGGTTTATATAGCCAAGGATAAGGATGCTTATTTATTTCAATTTCATCTATAAAAATGCTTAGTTGTTCAAATATATTTCTGGATTATGTAGTGTACAGAAAGAATTTTTGTTTTGTTGTTTTTGAGAACTGTGATGGCAGAGAGGACTCAAAACTTCAGAAAAAATGCTTCTTACCGAAACTATTAATGGTACTTTAATAGTGTACCTGACACTGAGGTTCAAAGAATAAAATGGTTGCCTTTGTTGCATTTGAGATTAGTGTGGTTTTGGGCTAAAATTGTGTAAGTGGTACTGTTTTTTTAACTAGTTTGCATATTCCCTAAGAATGTAAATTGTAATTTTAGAAATTGCTTTTAAAAAATAGAATTCATTAATGGGAATCAAAAAGGCAAAAGACCATTAGTAATTTTTACATTGTGTTTTATGAGAAAATACTTTTACTTGTTTATGTTAAAAACTTTGAAATGGTTAAAACAATCTAGAAAATAAATCACTATTTTTTTTTTACATGTTAATGTTAGTTGGGTTACAGCCTGGGGAGGGGAGAGTGGATACATGTGTATGTATGGCTGAGTCCCTTCACTGTTCACCTAAAATTATCACAGCATTGTTAATCAGCTATATCCAATACAAAATAAAAATTAAAAAAATAATATTAATTGGGACTGTCCGTATAAGCATCTGGGCTTCCCTGATAGCTCAGTTGGTAAAGAATCCTCTTGCAATGCAGGAGACCCCAGTTCGATTCCTGGGTCAGGAAGATCCTCTGGAGCGGGATAGGCTACCCACTCCAGTAACCTTGGGCTTCCCTTGTGACTCAGCTGGTAAAGAATCTGCCTGCAATGCAGGAGACCTGTGTTTGACCCCTGGGCTAAGATCCTCTGGAGAAGGGAAAGGCCAGTATTCTGGCCTGTATAGTCCATGGGGTCACAAAGAGTCAGGCACAACTGAGCGACTTTCACCCACTCACATATAAGCATCACTGATTACATGGTTTATTATTGGGATGTGGTTCATTATTGTAAAATTCTGAGATACTCCCATTCAACACAGTATTATTTTTTTTCCTCTGAGTTATTTTGAAATGCTCTTCTAAAGTGAATTCAAAATTTTAAAAGAAATAGATAAGCAACACAATGGATGTAACTAATGCTATCTTGCTGTCCAAGTTGGACAGCATGCTAGGCTTCCCTGTCCTTCACCTACTCCTGGAGTTTCCTCAAACTCATGTCCACTGAGTTGGTGATGCCATCCAACCATTTCATTCTCTGTCGCCTCTTTATTCTCCTGCCATGAATCTTTCCCAGCCTCAGGGTCTTTTCCAGTGAGTCTGCTCTTCACATCAGGTGGCCAAAAGTATTGGAGCTCTGCTTCAGCATCAGTCCTTCCCATGAGTATTTGGGGTTGATTTCCTATAGGATTGACTGCTTTGATCTCCTCATAGTCCAGGGGGCTCTCAAGAGTCTTCTCCAACATCACTGTTGAAAAGCATCAATTCTTTAGTGCTCAGCCTTTATGGTCCAGCTATCACTACTGGAAAAACCATAGCTTTAACTATACGGACCTTTGTCGGCAAAGTGATGTCTCTGCTTTTTAATATGCTGTCTAGGTTTGTCATAGCTTTTCTAGATATTCAGGAAATACTTGCTGAATGAATACATGAAAAAAGGAAGAAAGGTAAAATTCAGTGCATTTTCAGTAAGAAAGTAGGCCCAGCAAGCACAGCTGTACCTTCTTCCTCTCCTTTCTTGACATCCTTCTATCTACCTCTTACCCCATTTCTGTTAGAAACAGGGACTTCCTTGCCAGTACAGGCACTGTTTTAGTTATCACCTCAAAGGAAGTAATATCCTTTTCTTTCAGTAATGCTGTAGACCTTTGATAGAGCTCTAAGGGAGTTTTTTCCAAGTTTAAGTTCCTCACTGCTCCCCATTTATACGAGAAGCGATAAGGGCCCATGTTTGATCTAACCTAACTTCATAGATGGGTGCAGATGATCTTTTTCTGCTAGTGAGAAGTTTCCAGTGTAATAAGCTTCTTTTAATACTTTCTTCACCTACCTTGATGTCACTGCTGTGATACAGTTAATAGTAGTGAGTGACTCAGAGTGATTCAGTGCTAAAGGCATTATTATCTTTGGTTGAATGTTTATTTCTCTTATTTTAATTTCTATAAGCACAGGCCTTTTGACCCTACCCGCTGATTTTAAAATTTTTTCCAGAAAAAAAGGAGTTTCCAGGTGGCTCTAGTGGTAAAGAATTTGCCTGCCAGTGCAAGAGACGAAAGAGGCAGTATTTCGATCCCTGGGTTGGGAAGATCCCCTGGAGTAGGAAGTGCTCCAGTATTCTTGCCAGGAAAATTCCACAGAGGAACCTGGTGAGCTGCAGTCCATGGGACTGCAGAGAGTCAGACAGGACTGAGCACAAACACACAGACACAAAGAAGAAAACTTGTTACAGAAGCTTTTGGTATCAGATAGGGCAGGGAGAGCTTAAGGTCTACCTTATAAAGATGGTCGATATCCTATTGACTTCAAAAGTGGGGAGATCCATCCTCACTGGTGCCAGTGTCTGTTTCTTTGCTGTTTTCCCACGGGGTGATGTTGCAGAACAATTTAAAAAGTGGGTATCAGAGATATATATCCACATAATAGAGGCAAAGATGGATACAGAGAGAGAGAATCAAGAAAGGAATATATCTGTATTATATAGATACCGTCTTAAAAAATAATAAAGCTACTATAAAAATCTTTATACTAATAATTTTTTTTACTTAAAAAAAAAGAGTGGGTTCTAGAATGAAAACCAAACTTTGGAACCTTCTTGCTGCGTAACCCAGAGCAAGGTACATACCTCTGTTGGACCTCAGTTTCCTTATCAATCAAGTGAGGGTAATAATAGAATCTCCATCTTACAGTTTTAATGAAGGGTAAATGCGGTGATGTGATGTGCTTAGTGTGATGTTGGCACATTTTTCAACGTTAGTCATTATAGGTACATCTCTGGTATTAGTATAAGATTTGACTTATTTGCATAAAGGAAAAAAAAGTAGTAGTTTTAGCTTTGCTGGATAAAAGTGGTTTTAAGGTGCCAAGTGCAAAGAGCCTTGGGCTGAGAAGGTGGTTTGTGACTCTGCTTCTTAACTATGCGACCGAGGGTCCAGTTACCAGCAATCTGTGTTAAAATGAGATTTGTACCAAATCACCTCTGTTCCTTCCTAATGTTACTACATTACTTCCTAACGTCATTTTGTGAGTCTAGGAATGAGTGGTGGTTTCATTTTAAGTACCTCACTGGGATAGACACTGAATAAATATTTGCTAAGCTGATTGGAATCTGCTGACTTTATTTCTGGAATATAGACAATTTGGTTTTATGATTCTGAATTGTAACCAACATGGAAAACAATGGTGGTGATTTGAGTTGTTTTTTTTTTTTAAAGACATAAAATTAAAAGCCAGAGACAAGTTTTGTATTAGGGCTATTGGTAGAAAGTACCACATACTGAGTGGCTTAAATGATAGAAATGGATAGTTTCAGTTTTGGAGGCTGAAAGTACAAAATCAAGGTTTCAGTAGGGCTGGTTGCTCCTGGGGATTCTGAGATACCGGTGCTTCTCTCCTAGCTCCTGGTGCTTTGCTGCCAAGCTTTTGTATTCCTTGGCCTCTGCTGCATCGCCTCACTCTCTGCCTTTATCTTCACACAGTGTTATTTCCGTATGCACGTCTTGTCCAAATTTCCCTTTTTTATTCTTATTTTTTGGCCATGTGGTGTGGCATGTGGGATCTTAGCTTCCTGACCAGGGATCGAACCCATGCCCATTGCAGTGGAAGCTCAGAGCCTTAACCACTTTACTGTCGTGGAAGTCTCCAAATTTCCCTTTTCTGTAAAGAAACCTATCATAATATTGATAGGTTAGGGGCCCACCCTGCTCTCGTATGATCTTAACTTACTACTACATCTTCAGTGACCAAGGTCCCATTCTGTGGTACTGGAGTTAGGACTTAACAGCATATGAATCTTCAGTTCAGTTCAGTTCAGTCGCTCAGTCATGTCCGACTCTCTGCGACCCCATGAATCACAGCACGCCAGGCCTCCCTGTCCATCACCAACTCCCCGAGTTCACTCAAACTCATGTCCACAGAGTCGGTGATGCCATCCAGCCATCTCATTCTCTGTTGTCCCCTTCTCCTCCCGCCCCCAACCTTTTCCAGCATCAGAGTCTTTTCCAGTGAGTCAACTCATCGCATGAGGTGGCCAAAGTATTGGAGTTTCAGCTTTAGCATCAGTCCTTCCAATGAACACCCAGGATTGATCTCCCTTAGAATGGACTGGTTGGATCTCCTTGCGGTACAAGGGACTCTCAAGAGTCTTCTCCAGCACCACAGTTCAAAAGCATCAATTCTTCGGCGCTCAGCTTTCTTCACAGTCCAACTCTCACATCCATACATGACCACGGGAAAAACCATAGCCTTGACTAGACGGACCTTGGTTGGCAAAGTAATGTCTCTGCTTTTTAATATATTATCAAGGTTGGTCATAACTTTCCTTCCAAGGAGTAAGCGTCTTTTAATTTCCTGGCTGCAATCAGCATCTGCAGTGATTTTGGAGCCCCAAAAAATAAAGTCTGACACTGTTTCCACTGTTTTTCCATCTATTTCCCATGAAGTGATGGGACCAGATGCCATGATCTTCATTTTCTGAATGTTGAGCTTCAAGACAACCTTTTCACTCTCCTCTTTCACTTTCATCAAGAGGCTTTTGAGTTCCTCTTCACTTTCTGCCATAAGGGTAGTGTCATCTGCATATCTGAGATTATTGATCTTTCTCCCAGCAATCTTGATTCTAGCTTATGCTTCTTCCAGCCCAGCGTTCCTCATGATGTACTCTGCATATAAGTTAAATAAGTAAGGTGACAATATACAGCCTTGACGCACTCCTTTTCCTATTTGGAACCAGTCTGTTGTTCCATGTCCAGTTCTGACTGTTGCTTCCTGACCTGCATACAGGTTTCTCAAGAGGCAGGTCAGGTGGTCTGGTATTCCCATCTCTTTCAGAATTTTCCACAGTTTATTGTGATCCACACAGTCAAATCTTTGGCATAGTCAGTGAAGCAGAAATAGATGCTCTTCTGGAACTCTCTTGCTTTCTCCATGGTCCAGCGGATGTTGGCAATTTGATCTCTGGTGCCTCTGCCTTTTCTAAAACCAGCTTGAACATCTGGGAGTTCACGGTTCACATATTGCTGAAGCCTGGCTTGGTGAGTTTTGAGCATGACTTTACTAGCGTAGGGTGATGCAAATCCAGCCCCTCACGAGCTGCTTGTGCTATCCTTTTCATATAACTATCCATCTCTCCATCCGCCTTTCCTTCCTTCCTTTCCTCCAGTAAACAGTATTGTGCAATGCAAGTGGATGGATAACCATTTTATTTATTTATTTCTAACACGAAAACCATTTTGTTTTGGGGTATAGCCAATTAACAATGTTGTGATAGTTTCAGGTGAACAGCAGAGGGACTCATCCACACGTATACATGTATCCTTTCTCCCCCAGACTCCCCTCCCATCCAGGCTGGACGTAACATTGAGCAGAGTTCCATGTACTGTACAATAGGTCCTTGTTGGTTATCCATTTTAAATATAGCAGTGTGTACATGACCTTCCCAGAGTCCTTAACTATCCTTTCCCCCCTGGCAACCATAAGTTCCTTTCTAAGTCATAACAGACAATTTTAGGAGCATCTTTAAAGCTTTACATAAATGACTGCTAGCCAGTTCTCAGCAGTTGACCTTTTACTATGTGGATTACTCCTGACTTTCATTTCCATCTTATTTCCTTCTTTTTTTCTCTTACCGTTCCTCTTACTCTCCTCTTCCTCTTTCCCCCTCACCCAGTTCACCTAATTTTCCTTTTTCACTGAGCATTTCACTCATTATAAATAGGTCGTTCCACCACCAGGTGGTGTGCAAGAATTGGGAAAGGATTTGAAACACACTGGCCAGTGTTGCAGCTTTTCAACATTTTATCTCAGGTAGAAGGTTGACATAGTAAGCCAAAAAGAGGTTGTGTAGATTTTGCTTCCCTATATACACTTTTTGTCTTCCTGTATTTGTGGAAACAGAAACCTGAGCTGGAAATCTTGAGGGCAAAAATGTTTAAAAATTTGGTGAGTAAGAGTTCATAGGTCACTGATCTGAGAATAGTTTCAACAATAATATTAGGCTGAAAGGTAGAAGCCTGGCTCTGAGGTCCGAGGTCTACTTCCTCAAACAGATTCTAAAACCACAAAAAAGGGGAAATCAGTTGAGTGCCATGGGCTTCCCAGGTTGCTCAGTGGTAACGAATCTGCCTGCCAGTGCAGGAGCCACAGGAGACTCAGGTTTGACCCCTGGATTGGGAAGATCCCCTGGAGAAGAAAATGGCAACCCATTCCAGTGTTCTTGCCTGGGAACTCCTATGGACAGAGGAGTTTGGTGGGGGCTACAGTCCATGGGGTTACAGAGACTAGGATATGACTGAGTGACTGAGCATGCACGTTGAGTGCAATAAAGCTGTAAATGGCATTCATGAAATGAGGGACTTCAACTATCACCTAATTCAGCAGTTTCAAATGAGGCCTGCAGCCCGAATGCAGCTCATGACCACAGCCGCTCACAATGTGCTTTGTTTGACTTGCACAGGGTTTTGTTGTCATTATCCCTATTAATTGCCAATATTAAAATAATCCCAGTATTTTGCATAATCATCCAGGTTCCAGGCTTCTTTTGGGAAAAAAAAAATTGAAGACCTGGCAATACTGGCTGACTGTTTTTCTTGGCAAAACCTTACTATGGCTGAGTTGAAGCTGTCCCTTCAGTTGGAACTTGTGATTTCCAGTTTGACTTTGTGTCTTCATTCTCCTGTTGAATTACACTGAACCTTCAACCTTGTTGAAAATGTTACCTGCCTCTGCCCAGCCCATGAAAGGTATTTGCATACCTGACCCAAGGTATTTGGATACCTGTTTCTTAGATGAAGAGATGAGGCCCAGAGAGGGGAGCTGGCAGCTGATTCAGTGCCATACTTGTCCTCGATTTCCCCCGTGAAAGAGAAACTGGCGGTTAAAGAGTGAGTGTGACCCACCAGAGACAAGTGATATGGTTCAAGCAAAGAGTCAGGAGGGAAGGTGAAAGCGCGACTTGCTCTTACTCAACTATAGAAAAAGAAACTGGAGCCACCCGCACAGACAAAGGAAAAAATGACGACCCCAAAGTAAACACCTTACAGGGAACTTGGAGAGAACCTCATAAATACATGATCAGAGCACCACTGGTCAGGTATCAAAAGGAAGAAAGGAACTCTAAAGAACTTACTTACACGTTTGGGGTGTCAGTGGAAGAAATTCATTGTTTAAGCTTTAGAAAGCGATTGATGAGACTGGGTGATTAAGAAGGCGAGACAGCAAGTTATCCATTAATTAATATTATCCAAAGAAACAGCAGACTGCCTTTCCGGATACCTATGAAATGACTGTCATGGATACTTTCCATCAGAACATGGGAAAAGTGATAGAGGAGATGTGGAATGATTCCAAAGGCAGAAGTGGGGAGTTTTTTGCTTGCCTCAGTGAAGATAAATGGGACTGTAAGTGGGTGGGGCTGACTCCCTATGATTCCTTAGCCATAGCAAGTATTTACTGAGAGCTTACTCTGTGCTAAGCTCCTCACTAAAAGACAGTATCCTCTGACATTACTGATGTCATTTACTGTTGTCATCCCTGGCTCATAGATGAAGAGACTGAGAGAGAGAGAGATCAGGTAACTTTTACAAATAATGGAACCAGGATGCAAATACAAACTCTTAAGCTGCTTATCACCAGAATCTTCTCACTTAACAACCAACCTGCTCTTCTGCCTCTGGCCCTGGCCAAGGTTGTGACCTGGCCTAGTGATAAATGCCCCTCATGTCCTGAGTCAAATTTGAGGTGTGTTGTTGAGTCGCTAAGTCATGTCTGACTCTTCGTGATCCCGTGGACTTAGGGACACCAAGCTTCCCTGTCCCTCTCTATCTCCCAGAGTTTGCCCAAACTCATGTCCACTGACTCAGTGATGCCATCCCACCATCCCATCCTCTGTCACCCCCTTCTCCCCTTGCCCTCAGTCTTTCCCAGCATCAGGGTTTTTTTCCAGTGAGTCAGCTTCCACATCAGGTGGCCAAAGTATTGGAGCTTCAGCTTTAGCATCAGTCCTTCCAATGAATATTCAGGATTGATTTCCTTTAGGATTGACCGGTTTGATCTCTTGCTGTTCATGGGACTCTCAAGAGTCTCCTCTGGCACCACAGTTCAAAAGCACCAATTTTTTGGCGCTCAGCCTTCTTTATGGTCCAGCTCTCACATCTGTACATTACTGCTGGATGTGAGAGTTGACCTAGTGGTAAGTGTGGGTTTCTCTGATGGCTCAGTGCTAAAGAATCCACCTGCCAATGCAAAAGACACGCGTTTGACCCTTGGGTCAGGAAGATCGCCTAAAAGAAAATGAAAAACCCACTCTAGTATTCTTGCCTGGAAAATCCCAGAGGACAGAGGAGCTACAGTGTACCATGGGGTTGCAAAGAGTCAGACATGACTGAGTGACTGAGCACAAACGCATACACACAGTGGTAAATGCACAGCATGTCCTGGATCAAGTCTGAAACAATGGTTGAGGTAACACAATTTTGACTAGATGGCATATAATGAGTTTGATGAAATTAAAATTTCCAGGGAATTCCTTGGTGGTTCAGTGGTTATAATTTGGTACTTTCATGGATAGGGAGGCTTTGATCCCTGGTCAGGTAACTAAGATCTTGCAAGTTCTGTGACATGGCCCAAACAAACAAACCACTTCCAGCATGCAACTAGTTAGTTTCAAAGGGTCACTAAGTTAGAAAACTGGCCAGTTGTCAATGAACCTTTGTCCTAAAAACATGGGTAACTGACTTCTGGGAAACTTTGGTCTGACACATCTTCTTATTTCTACCTGGAGTGTGCTGGTAAAATAAAGGTAGATCAGTTCAGTTCAGTTGCTCGGTCATGTCCGACTGTTTGTGACCCCATGGACTGCAGCATGCCAGGCTTCCCTGTCCATCACCAACTCCTGGAGTTTACTCAAACTCATGTCCATTGAGTCAGTGATGCCATCCAACCATCTCATCCTCTGTCATCCCCTCCTCCTCCCACCTTTAATCTTTCCCAGCATCAGGGTCTTTTCAAATGAGTCAGCTCTTCCCATCAGATGGCCAAAGTATTGGAGTTTCAGCTTCAACATCAATCCTTCCAATGAATATTCAGGACTGATTTCCTTTAGGTGGGATCTCCTTACAGTCAAAGAACTCTCAAGAGTCTTCTCCAATACCACAGTTCAAAAGCATCAATTCTTTAATGCTCAGCTTTCCTTATAGTCCAGCTCTCATATCCATACATGACTACTGGAAAAACCATAGTCTTGACTAGATGGACCTTTGTTAACAAAGTAATGTCTCTGCTTTTTAGTATGCTGTCTACGTTGGTCATAACTTTTCTTCCAAGAAGTAAGCGTCTTTTAATTTCATGGCTGCATTCACCACCTGCAGTGATTTTGGAGCCCCCCAAAAATAAAGTCTGTCACTGTTTCCATTGTTTCCCCATCTATTTGCCATGAAGTGACGGGACCAGATGCCATGGTCTTAGTATTCTGAATGTTGAGTTTTAAGCCAACTTTTTCACTCTCCTCTTTCACTTTCATCAAGAGGCTCTTTAGTTCTTCACTTTCTGCCTAAGAGTGTGTCATCTGCATATCTGAGGTTTTTGATATTTCTCCCAGCAATCTTGATTCCAGCTTTTGCTTCATTCAGCCAAGGTAGATCACTGGTCATTTGCTTTACCTTTTTACCAAGAAGGCAGCTTGGTTTGTGGAAGAGAGAACTGGAGCTCAATGAGAAAGTGAGTAAATGAGGCTGATGAAGAAGCAGTGGATAGTCTGTCTTTCTATTTTCTGGAAGCTCCTGCGATAGACCAAAGGGAGATGCCTGAGAGGCAGCAGTCCTGGGGGTTGGTCTTGTTGTATTTAGAGAAGGCTTAGAGGAAGGAAATCGGGCTAGTTGTTTTGTTTAAATTTATTTGGCTTTGTCAGGCCTTAGTTGCGGCATGCAGAATCTTCTTTGTCTCATGTGGGATCTTACGGTGTGGCTTGTGGACTCTCTAGTTGTGGTGTGCAGGCTCCAGAGCATGGCTCAGTAGTTGCACTTGGGCTTAGTTGCTCCATGGCAGGTGGGATCTTAGTTCCCTGACTAGAGATTGAACCCATGTCCATTGCAGCAGAAGGCAGATTCTCAACCACTGGCCACCAGGAAAGTCCCCAGGCACATTGTTAAAGGGATCATTCTTACTTGCAGATATACAGTGGGGCCCTGAAGAAATGAGTGCCCAGACCAGTCGTGTGTAACATTTGTATAATTGACCTAGCTGAGAGAACAGAGCAGCTGGAACTCTTGGTGTATAAATGCTATTAAACTCTTCTGGCCAGAGAACTATTAAATCGGTCAGGGTAAGTGGCCAGAAGATTTGGCAAAAAACAAGCGATAGTTGAGTTTACTGAATCTGGAGAAATATAATCCCAGTTTCAACTCATGATGCTCAATAAAACCCCAAACCACAGCGTTCTCCAACCCTCGTAGAAAACTCAGTTCTCTACTTAGAATATTAAGACAGAGCTAGTTGCCATTTTGCAAAATTCAACAGTTCCACCTGTATTTGTTGAGTCCTTGTTATAAGCAAAATGTGGAGTTAAACATCATTCAGGAAGAAACATGCAAAATGGTAAGAGAACTGAGAAACCGATAGTATGAAAAGAAGCTTCATAGGAGAACGTTTTTGCTCCACAGGGAAAAGCTTGGGGTGGGGGTGGGGTGGGGTATATGTGTATAGGGAATTGTTAGTACATGAAGAATAGCACAGAATCTCCAAAAAATTTCATCTGTCCTCTCTTTTTAAAAATTATATTAGAAGGACTTCCCTGGTGGTTCAGTGGTTAAGAATCCACCTTCAAATGCAGCGGATGTGGGTTCAATCTCTGGTCCTGGAAGACATGCTGTGGAGCAACTAAGCCCATGTGCCACAATAGAAAGCCTGTGAGCCACTGCAGCTAAGACCCAAGGCAAGCCCAAAATAAATTAATATAAAAATATATTAAAAAGTTGTATTAGGAAGAGTAGAATTCTGGTCAAATGTTATGTGATTGAGGTAAAATCTGGACATAAAATATATTATTCCACCTGGAAGCTAGTAAACTAATAGCACTCTTACTCATGAGGTTGAAAAATAAAACTGCATCAGAAAAAATCAAATGAGAGCTCATAAATGATAGTTTAGAACACTTAATGTATTTATGGATTTTTCCCTTCAAGTTTAGAGTTTAAATTGGGAGAGGGGAAGATATCTCAGAATATGTTTTTAATGTCACTGTTAAATATAGGTAATCTACCATCCCTTATTTATTGATTTTTAATTCCATTAAAAATTTAAATATAGATACTATATGTGCATATTTTAAAAGATCTACTTGGGTATATCTCCTTTATAATGAAACACAGCAACTCTTCTTTACTATGTTCTTCTCCTAGAGGCAATTAGTTTCAATAAGTGCAAGCCTTTCTTTTGGTGACAACCCACTCCAGTATTCTTGTCTGGAAAACTCCATGGACAGAGGAGCCTGGTGGACTACAGTCCATGGGGTCACAAAGAGACATGACTGAGCAACCAAGCACTTTGATTATTTCCATCTATATTTATAAATAATATGCTTATGCTGGCAGTTTCCTACTCATAATTCTTTACATAATCTCCTGACTAATGGTAACTGAGCATGTACTTCTCTTCTGCTCACACACATATTTCCCCATTTCTCTTTCTCCCAAAGTAGTTTTAAGAGCTAAGATTATGATTTCTTGCTTGTATCGTTTCTTTTTCTGAAGACGGTAAGTGTTTTTTTCACTGTCTGGGTTTCTGTATAGCTATCATTATTTCCCCCCACCCCAGTCGTCTGACAGATCTTTCAGATGACTATCGATATTTTTTCCAACTATAGAAAGGAATGAAATGATCTATAAATTCTATCACTCCCTTCCCCACCTCTTCCTCCTGCCTCCACCACTTCTGTCCGAAATGGTTGCTTTCTTGATCTGGTATGTGGCTGTCGTTCTGGTCTTTCCTTTCACCACCATTCTGCTTTGGGTTCCGTGTACTCTAGGTTCTTGTTCAGTTGCCCAGTCATGTCTGACACTTTTCAACCTCGTGGACTGAAGCACTCCAGGCTTCCACGTCCCTCACCATCTCCCGGAGTTTGCCCAAGTTCATGTCCATTGCATCGGTGATGCCATTCAGCTGTCTCATCCTCTGATGCCTGCAAGCATACTGGAGTGGGTTGCTGTGCCCTCTTCCAGGGGATTTTCCTGACTCAGGGATCAAACTTGTGTCTCTTATTGGTCCTGCATTGGCAGGCAGGCTCTTTACCACTGTGCCACCTGGGAAGCCCGTACTCTAGGTAACCATATCTAACTCTCTCCTACACTTTGCTGAGCCACATCTTCCAGTGGCTTCCTAAGGAAGTTATGTGTTGTTGTTGAGTTGCTCACTTGTGTTTGACTCTTTTGCAACTCCACGGACTGTAGCCTGCCAGGTTCCTCTGTCCATGGGGTTTCTCAGGAAAAGATACGATACTGTAGTGAGTCACCATTTCCTTCTCCAGGGGATCTTCCCTACCCAAGGATGCAATCTGTGTCTTCTGCATTGGCAGGCAGATTTCTTTACCACTGAGCCACCAGGGAAGCTGGATGCAAATTTCTTCTTTATTTTTCTCTTCATTTTTAGTCTATGCAAGGGTGAAAATTCAAAGGTCTCTTCCTCTCTTTCACTGAGTTGATAATTTGGTTGGATGTAGACATCTAGTCTTCCAACAGCTGCAGGTGAGGAGTCTAGTCCTTTGCTCTTTTGATTGCTGATCTGTTGAGTGTGAACTTTTTGTCCTCCTGGAATCTCTTAAGCTATTCTCCTTATCATAAGAGTTCTTTCATGCAATGTCCTTTTAAAATTCTTTGTGCTGGGCACATGATGAGCCTATCTAATCTGACGTCTCATCTTGTGAGACTTAGGACATTTTTTGAATTCTTTCTTTGAGACTTTCTCCCATTATCTCTATTTTAGCGCTCTTTATTTTGCACCTTCTGGGTTGACTCCTCAATAGTTTTATCTTTTCCTCTAATTTTCCGTCTTTTTTTCTGTTTGTTCTCATTTCTTGGAGAGTCTTTTGGCTTTATTTTGGTTATCGTACTTTTTAATTCACAAGAGTTTTTTTCTTGTCTCGTTTTTCTTCCGTAGAATCCTGCTTTTGTTTTATTGATGTAGGAACTGCATCTTCTTTGAACTCTGAGCATACTCAGGTTTGTGTGTGTGTGAAACAGTCTGTCCTGCTCCATGCTTTCTTACTGTATCCACTACTTACTTTTTTTTTCTATTTGTTCTTTTCAGTCTCTTTCTTTGACTTTAGAGGCTATTCTCAGATCAGATGTCAGGTAATCCTTAGCCTCTACTCATATTTAAAAGTGGGTGCTAAGATGCTAATAGACAGTTCTGGGGGCATAGTTAGGTGGCCCAGGAGGCTCTGTTGTTAGTACCTAGAGGTCTTTTCTCTGCCATTTAGTGTCTTCAGGGAGGAATCATTCAGTTTCCTAATTAATGGATGAGCTTTTTTATATCACAGAGTTTGGTGGTAGAGGCGAGGAGCATGTTTCTCACTTGGTGAAGATGCATATATAGCTTTGCAGCTCTGAATTATGTTTAAGATCCAGGAGGGTTGCAGATGTCTGTAAGTATTTCTTTTTGTGGATGTAGATTACTTGTGTAAGTCCCCTGAGAGGTAAACGTAAGCCTTAAGTAAAGAAGAAATATATGTGTGTGTGTGTGTGTGCGTGCGTGCTCAGTTGTATCCAACTCTTCATGACCCCATGGGGCTGCCAGACTCTTCTGTCTGTGGAGTTTTCCAGGCAAGAATTCTGGAGCAGGTTGCCATTTCCTCCTCCAGAGGATCTTCCTGACCCAGGAATTGAACCTGCATTTTTTCCATTGGCAGGCAGATTCTTGACCACTTGGCCACCTGGGAAGAAATGGCTTTGCACAAATTTGAGCTTCTCGGGTTGGGCAAGCCAAGCCTTGTTGGCATTGCCAGCTGCTTGCTACCCGTTACTGACTGGGGGCCATAGGAAGCTGAGCCAAGAGATGCCCCAGCTGCCTGGACTCCACTTACTTTCTGTACCCTTGAGTAAAGCAGCTGGGAGCTTACTGTGAAGTGTGTGTAAGTGCACGTGTGCTGTGTGTGTACACATGCATGGGTATTCTCACTTAACTGTAACCCCCTAGGAATGCCATAGGTGGCCCATGCCAACCACTCTGTAGGTAGACCTTTAGCCAGTGTCCCTGTTTTTAGAATTTTGGGGGGCCATGGTACCCCCAAGTGCTGCTCTCAGGCTTTCTCTGGTTTCCTCTTTGGAATCTACCTCTTAAGCTATAATTTTCCTTAATTTGCCAAGTTAGTTATCCGTCTTCTGTCTCTTTCCATCTTCCAAAGACTTGTTGAAATCTCTTGGCTGCTGTCACATCCCCTGCCATTCTCCTGGCCTTTGGGGGTTCACGCATTAGAGAAATTTTACTATTGTCATTTTAGTGGCATTTTGGGAGATAGAAGAGGTAAGGGCTTCCCTGGTAGCTCAGTCTGTAAAAAATCCACCTGCAGTGCAAGAGACCCAGGTTTGATCCCTTTGTCGGGAAGATCCCCTGGAGAAGGAAATGGCTACCCACTCCAGTATTCTTGCCTGGAGAATCCCATGGACAGAGGAGGCTGGTGGGATACGGTCCATGGGGTCACAAGAATTAGACATGACTTAGTGACTAAACCACCAACCACCACCAGAGGACATAAAGGCCTGTGTTTAATTAAATATGTTTACCTTTTTTTTTTTTTGACTCTTTGTCATGATTAAAAGCTGTTCAAGGTAAAGAAGATAAAGAAGTTTTATGTTGTAGGTTCATGGTGCACATAGCAGTTACTCAGTAAATATGCATTGAATGAATAAATAATCTGTACTTTAAGGTCTCTGAAATACAATTAATTTAGCTGCCAATGTGATTATTTCCTCTCGGATCATCTCAGGTTAACCTTGAATGAGGGAGGGAGATCTTGGTGAAGCCAGATGCCCACCAGAGGCCAGAGCAGTTGGTCTAGATATAAGAAATCAGCCTTGCTCATCACACTGAGCTTTTAGGGTTATTTCTGGAGTTGGTATTTCCCAGAAGAGGATTACCAGTCAACCTCTGCATTACTCTGTTCTCAGCAATGTTATTGAAACAAAATGCTTGGGTGTTGTTTTCTGAAGTCAGATGAAGTTTGTTCATGACATCAACTTGAATTTAAGTCGACTCTGTGTATATTCAGTTCAGTTCAGTTCAGTTGCTCGGTAGTGTCTGACTCTTTGCGACCCCATGAACTGCAGCACGCCAGGCCTCCCTGTCCATCTCCAACTCCTGGAGTTCACTCAAACTCATGTCCATCGAGTCGGTGATGCCATCCAACCATCTCATTCTCTGTCATCCCCTTCTCCTCCTGCCCCCAATCCCTCCCAGCATCAGAGTCTTTTCCAGTGAGTCAACTCGTCGCATGAGGTGGCCAAAGGTGGAGTTTCAGCTTTAGCATCAGTCCTTCTAGTGAACACCCAGGATTGATCTCCTTTAGGATGGACTAGTTGGATCTCCTTGCAGTCCAAGGGACTCTCAAGAGTCTTCTCCAACAAAACCATCAATTCTTCGGCCATCATCTTTCTTCACAGTCCAACTCTCACATCCATACATGACCACAGGAAAAACCATAGCCTTCACTAGACGGACCTTGGTTGCCAAAGTAATGTCTCTGCTTTTTAATATACTATCTAGGTTGGTCATAACTTTCCTTCCAAGGAGTAAGCGTCTTTTAATTTCATGGCTGCAATCAGCATCTGCAGTGATTTTGGAGCCCCCAAAAATAAAGTCTGACACTGTTTCCACTGTTTCCCCATCTATTTCCCATGAAATGATGGGACCAGATGCCACGATCTTAGTTTTCTGTATGTTGAGCTTTAAGCCAACTTTTTCACTCTCCTCTTTCACTTTCATCAAGAGGCTTTTTAGTTCCTCTTCACTTTCTGCCATAAGGGTGGTGGTGTCATCTGCATATCTGAGGTTATTGATATTTCTCCCAGCAATCTTGATTCCAGCTTGTGCTTCTTCCAGCCCAGCGTTCCTCATGAAACCCTTTCCAATTGCCTTTTTTTTTCATACTCTTTAAGCTAATGCTAATCAAAAATGGTATTTGATTAATCTCTTGAAACGTATTATCCAAATATGCTTTGAATGACTAAGCAGATTAATTGGATAACATTAATTGCTAGAGGCAATGAACTCCTGTGAGTCACTACAGTATTCCACCAGTTTTCTCATGCTACATTGCTCAGTTTGAGATGTAACAGATACTAGATGCTACAATACAAGCTACTTTTTCCTCAGAGCAGAACCTGAGAGAATGAAATCTTTCAACACTGTCTTAATCAATGCAATGATTGGATAAACTTGAATCTATTTGTTGCTTCTTTTGAATCTGAAACACATTTTTATATTTAAAATGACTTCATGAATGTGGGTTTTATGTTCTTGATCATTAGAATGAAAAAGAGTTCTTTATTTTCTACCTTGTTGATCCATTTAAGAAGGCAGGTACTTGATCTTGAGAGAAGGTTGTAAGAGAACTAGAAAGTAATCCACAATTAAACTCAGCAATAATTCCAGCTTCTCACTGGAACTTTGGGCATTGATCTGAGCTCTTTAAATTAAAAGTGACATTTATCTGTGAAGTAGTCCTGGAGGAATTGTAACTGACAGTTTTGAAATCTGGTAATAGAACCAATAAGAAGACATGAAACCAGGTAATTTCTTCTGGAAGGAAAAGACTCCAGATATACCTTAAAGCCTGTCTTCATATATATGGAGAATTACTTATCATTTCAAGGATAGTGATATATTGTCTTTTAATATGCTCTGTGGATAAAATCAGGGAAAATTGGTTTAAATTGTAACAGAAGAGATTTAGGTTACATGGGAAGAAGAAAATGTTCTGACAGAAAATGCGAAGTCAACACCCAGAAAATATGTGAATTTCATTTCTCTAGCAAAGATCTGTGGAGAAGGAAATGGCAACCCACTCCAGTGTTCTTGCCTGGAGAATCCCAGGGACGGGGGAGCCTGGTGGGCTCCTGTCTATGGGGTCGCACAGAGTTGGACATGACTGAAGCGACTTAGCAGCAGCAGCAGCAGCAGCAAAGATCTGACCATTCACTTGAAATAGGATTGAATAATCTACTGGTGATAATCCAAAGCTGAACCTTGTTCTCAAGATCCTGAGGTTTTATTATTCTATTCCCATTCAATTTTGTACTTTTAGAATGTCCCTTTTATGATGATCTCTTCTTAGAAGTTAAAAATATCTTTCTGTCAATATGATTCTCAGAAAGTGGTAGTAGTTTCATTATTGAATTATCTATGCCTGCACTGTTAGTGAAATGGGTGTTTAAGAAAATGCTATGTTCTAACTAGAGGCTTAAAATTCCAGACTGAGGGTGATTTTTCTTAAAATGACTAGACGAGCAGGACTTTATAAATTGCTTTCTATTCATTTTCTACGTCTTGGTTTTTCAAGACCTTGTTATAAGGTCTTGTTTTTTTTCTAAGAGAGAATATAACTTATTAAGAAGACCTCAAATTCTATAAGTTGGCGGTAGGGGATGCCCTGAAGAAAGAGCCTGTTTTTTTTTTTTTTTTTATCTTCAGATATCTCCACCTGCTGAGTTTGTATGACATATGACATATGCTGTGACATTCAGAGCCAAATCTCTTTAATAAAAAGAGTTGAATATTTGTAAAGTTTGAGAATTTTAATTATTTTGGTTCCTAGTATATATCATTCCCTCCATGACACAATTAGCCTCAGTTATGAATCTTATTTCATAAAAAAACAAAAGCTACAAAATAAATTATGATTCTGGAATTGATCTTTTCATACTGTAGACTGAGAAAACTTAATCTCAGATAAAATGAAGATCAGATCATCTGACAATCTCTGAAAAACAAATCTTTAACCCCCCAGTTTTCACAGTGTCTTCTATTCATTTAAAACTTTTAAAATTCCCACTGAAATGGGAACATGCATTTCAAATACACATTTTGAAACTTAATTGAAAATAAAATCAGGCTTCTCCCTAATGTGGTCAACACTATCTAAATTGTTAAATATTTATTGTGATGCCAAAGATAATTTGATTATAAATGTCTCAGCCAAGTAATCCTCAAAGAACTTACATTTGAGACTTAGTTTGATCTTTGAGAAATGGCAAGCCACTCCAGTACTCTTGCCTAGAAAATCCCATGGACGGAGGAGCCTGGTAGGCTGCAGTCCATGGGATCGCTGAGTTGGACACGACTGAGCGACTTCACTTTCCCTTTCACTTTCACACATTGGAGAAGGAAATGGCAACCCACTCTGGTGTTCTTGCCTGGAGAATCCCAGTAATGGGGGAGCCTGGTGGGCTGCCATCCATCTATGGGGTCGCACAGAGTCGGACACGACTGAAGCGACTTAGCAGCAGCAGTAGCAGTTGATCTTTGAGAAAGGTGCCAAGAACACCCAATGGAGAAAAGACCGTTTCTTTAATAAATGGTTAGGAAAACTAACATCCACATACAGAAGAATTAAATTGGACCCTTATCTCACTTCACATACAACAATCAACTTAGAATGGATTAAAGTCTTAAATGTAAGGCCTGAAACTGTTAAACTGTAAAACTATTAGAAGAAAACATACAGGAAATAGTTCTTGACATTGACATTGGTTTGGCCAATGATATTTTGGATATGACTCTAAAAGTATAGGCAACAGAAGCAAAAATAGACAAATGGGATTGCATCAAACTCTGTGCAAAGCCTCTGCACAGCAAATGAGACAGCAGACTAAAAAGACAAGTTATGGGATGGAAGAAAATCTTTACAAACCATACATTTGTTAAGAGGTTAATACCCCACATCTGTAAGGAATTCAAGCAGGTCAATAGCAAGGAACAAATAACCTGATTAAAAAATGGGCAAAGGACCTGAAGAGACATACTTCCAAAGAAGACATGTAGATGTCCAACAGGTATGTGAAAAGATGCTCAATATCAGTAATCATTAGGGAAATGTCAATCAAAAGAACAATGAGATATCACCTTATACCAATTAGAATGGCTGTTATCAAAATGACAAGAGATGGGAAATGTTGGTGAGGGTGTGAAGAAAAGTGAGCCCTTGCACACAGCTGGTGGGAATGTCCATTGGTACAGCCATCATGAAAAATGGTGTGGAGGTCCCTCAAAACTGTAAAAGTAACACTACCATATGATAGTACTTCTAGGTATAGTTCCAAGGGAAATGCTACATCTGGGTATGTTTGCAATGGAAAGGCGATCAGTTTCTCAAAGAGGTAACTGCACCCCCATGTTCATTGCAGTGTTATTGACAGTAGCCCAAATATGGAATCAACCTGTGTCCACTGTCAGATGAATGGGTAAAGAAAGTATGGTGTGTGTACATGCATACATACATACATACAATGGAATATTATTCTGCCTTGCAAAAGAAGAAAATCCGGTAATTTGTAACAACATGGATGAACTGAGAAGACATCACGTTAAGTGAAATAAGCCAGGCACAGAAAGACAGATACTGCCTGGTATTACTTATATGTGGAATCTAGAAACATCAAACTCATAGAAGCAGAGAGTAGAACAGTAGTTACAAGGATTGGGGCAATGGGAGAAATGGAGAGATGATACATCCCTATAATGAGTTTGTGACTCATAAAATGAATTAAGAGAAACTCTCTCTCTCCTGTAGTATAAATAAGCTATGTTTGCACTGTATACATTTCTTTGTTCTTTTTGGATTAAATGTCATTTCCAGATGGGATAGTTTTCACACTGGTAAGTATTTTTCCTCTTTTCCAACTTATAATCCTTTGAAAACCCTGCTGCTGAATTTTAGTATCTATGGTAGAATGATTTATCTGACCAAATTCCATTTTTTTTCTGTCCTTTATTTGTTCTAGATACATTTCATATTGCTCTTCAGTCGACAAGGGAAATTACGGCTGCAGAAATGGTACACTACTCTCCCTGACAAGGAAAGGAAAAAGATCACGCGTGAAATTGTTCAGATTATTCTCTCCCGTGGTCAGAGAACAAGCAGTTTTGTTGACTGGAAGGAGCTAAAACTTGTTTATAAAAGGTGTGAGTAACTTTTTGAGAACTGAATTTCTCATTAATGTTTGGTTTGTTTAATCCTAAGCATTTTAGATTGCAGCACCAATTCCATCATTTACTGTAACCTTTGAAGGCTGAAGCCCAAATGTTTGTACCAGTAGACTAAACAGAAGGGAACTCTCATTTATTGAATGGTTTTCAAATACCAGGATGGATTCTAGATACTTATTTAAGATAATTTAAGTGTTGATAATGTATGCATACATTCAAGAAATATCTTATGGGTATCTATTATATTTCCAACACTGTTCCAATGACTGTAGATGCAGGAGCGAACAAGAGCATTCCTGGTCTCTTGGAACTTATTCACCTATTAAGTAAACAAAACAGATTCAGTTAGTAACATGCTATAGAAAAAAAGGTTAATGTGATAGAAAGATGAGAAGGTCTTTGTTATTCACATTTGCAGATGAGGAAACTGAAGTTACAGAGAATTTAAATAATTAATCTAATTAATCCCCAGTTGCAATAATTGAGTGGAAAAATCCAGATTTTTTTTCTGACTTTAAAGCCTTTATATCTTCTCATTGCTGCACCTGGTTACCATGGCCTGACCATACTAGAAAGGGACCTCAATTTCTCCTTGAGGAAACTGAGGCCCCGAGAGTTAAAGTCATTTGCCCATGAAGACCCAGACACCTGATGCCTAAGCCAGGACCAGAACATAACTGATCTGACCCTGCATCTAACATCATACTGCAACTTTCAGAAGCAAAATGCACATTAGAAAGGCTCTCACAAGGGATGTTTACGAAACCAGAAGGGGAAAAACAAGGGTAACATTGAAGGCTATATTTAATGGAGTCAATTACCAGAAAGTGCCTGGGCAAAGCTTCTGCTGGGCCCTGTGTCAAAGCTTTTCATAGGAGCATCATGAGAGATGTAAGCAAAGGCCCCTTACAGTAATAAGCATCCCAGGGATGGAAAGGCAAAAGGGAATACTTGCTTTTCTCTTCCTGCTAGTTTCTACAACTTTGGGTTCAGTTGTGATTTAAACTATTACGTGAAGAGTAGACTTCAGCAGTTCTCTCAACAGCTACTGTTTACAGCTACTGGATAAACAACAGTGAACAAGGCAGACTCAGTACCTGCCTTTGGGAAGCCACTGATCCAGTCGGGGAGAGACAGGCCATGAAATATAGAGTGAATGGTGCTAGACACTCTGTGGGAAGGGGAGGCATAGCAATGCATGGCAGGGGCATCCAGGGCAGTCAAAGAGCACAGAGATTTCCTGAAGGCAAGGACATCCATGCTCAGAGCTACAGGAGAAGTAGGAGTGAGCCCCGTGAATGGGGAGGGGAGGAATATTCTAGGCAGAAGAAACACACATGGGAGGGAGGACCTGACAAGCTGAGGACGGGATGTACTGTGGTCCCACGTGAAGTGAGAGGATGGACAATGTGGGCCCCTGGGCCCCTTGGTCAGGGGTTTGGACTTTAGACAGGACAATTCACCATCAAAAGAAGCGTGCTGCTGCTGCTGCTGCTAAGTCACTTCAGTCGTGTCCGACTCTGTGTGACCCCATAGACGGAAGCCCACCAGGCTCCCCTCCCTGGGATTCTCCAGGCAAGAACACTGGAGTGGGTTGCCATTTCCTTCTCCAATGTGTGAAAGTGGAAAGTGAAAAGTGAAAGCGAAGTCGCTCAGTCATGTCTGACCCTTAGCGACTCCATGGACTGCAGCCTACCAGGCTCCTCCATCCATGGGATTTTCTAGGCAAGAGTACTGGAGTGGCTTGCCATTGCCTTCTCCGAAAGAAGCGTGAACAGACCCCAATTAAAGGGCTCTGTCCCCTGATCACAGCACCTCAAGGTACAGTTTTGCTGAGGATCTTTCACATAATTAACAGAAAAGATCCAGTCACCACCATGTATTTTCTGTATGCTGTTTACATTTTGGGAGGATATTGAATGTGGTGAATGATGTTTCCCTCTTGAATGTGAACAGGGAGACTGCCTGGAGAGGAGGAGGTAACTGCATATTCATAGAAAAAACCATCGTCAGCTTGTGTAATGTGTCATCCTATTTTATGTTATCTTTTTTTTTCCTTTTCAAGGTATGCTAGTTTATATTTTTGCTGTGCAGTAGAAAATCAGGACAATGAGCTCTTGACCCTAGAGATTGTGCATCGTTATGTGGAGTTGCTGGACAAATACTTTGGAAATGTAAGTGGTGTCCTGGTATTTAGAATGAGTTGGTGTCCACCCCAACTCTGACTTCAGTTCTAAGTCTGTCGTCACATTTCTTCTCTCTCTCTGTCAAGTCTATGGTATGAACTGTGTTTGTACCGAGGACCAGAACAGAAGGCTTTCCCTACTTCCTATAATTCTTAGTAAACGGAAGATCCAATGCTTATCAGAAGCAGGTGGCGTGTGTATCTCCAGGCCTGAGCCACAACCAGACACCTTGCTTCCATGAACTAGAATTTAATTGTGAAGGATTCCTTAATATTTTGTCCCTTCGTCTCCACGGGCTGTCTTCTCTTTTCTGACTTTTTAATCCCCTCTCTGGTTTCTTTTTTTGGGGGGCTTCCCTGGTAGTTCAGATGGTAAAGAATCTGCCTGCAATGTGGGAGACCTGGATTCAATCCCTGAGTTGGGAAGATCCTCTGGAGAAGGGAATGGCAACCCACTCCAGTATTCTTGCTCAGAGAATGCTGTGGACAGAGGAGCCTGGGGCCTGCTGTGCTACAGTTCTTTGTGGGGTCACAAAGAGTTGGACACGATACACACGCTGGTTTCTTTTACTAAACACCCAAGTGTTTTTAATATTATTTGTATGTAAGACAAATAAAGAAGACCAAAATCCTTTCCCTTCACATTGCTATCCAGCCTCCACGCATTTACCTTCTAGTAACATACTCCCAGAGCTGCCCTCATGCCAGAACTTGTTTGCTTTGTGGCAGCTTATGGCTTGGCTTCACTTTTACTCCTCCAAGGAAATCTTAACGGTCAACACCAGTGATGGTTCCTTACTCTTCACCTGTCTTCACGTCTGTGCAGCCCTGCACCCTTGCTCATCACAACCCCATCTTTAAATCAGCTCCTCTCTATCTCACCCTGACCCTGAGTTCTGCTGACTCTCAACATGTGTTTCTCAAGACCCCAACTTGATTTCTTCCCCAGCTCCCTCCCTCCTCCTGCCTTTGAAATGCCTTCTTGCTGCTTTTCCTCTCCTGTGTGTTTGCTAGACTTTCTCTCCTGGAAACCCATCACCAGATGACTCTTCTTCACTTTGCTGGTGATGGTCTTCACTGGGCTTCTCCGTGGTCATCTCAGCCTTAATGTAACAAGGACTAAAATCATCTTCTGAAAACCTCTTCAGTCTTGTGATTAGAATTATTATGCCCCAGGATCTTTCAGTGCAAAAGGACAGTGTTTCTTACATCTTTCTCCACCCTTTACTTAAGTCTCCCTCCATCTATTCAGACTGGACTGAAACTCATCTTGTTTCACTCGCACTGGTATTACAGTTTTGCTTTTCTTTTAAACCTCCTCTCTGCCCCTTTCTGTTTCTGGGCTCATCTCTGCTTCCCTTTTCTGGCCTGTTCGTTATCACCATCCTTCCCAGGCACAGATCTCAGATGACATGCCTCCTCACTCACTCTCCTCCAGCTTTAGTGGATAAAATTCAAATATCTTAGCCCTGCATTTTCTTGTTCTACACATCGGTCCCAGACCCCACTTCTCCAACCTTCTCACTTTTCTGTCTTTTTTTCCCTGGCATATCCAGTGCTCCAGCAACATGGAACAGCCTTGTATTATTCTCAACTTGTACAGTGTTTGCCTGACACCAAATTGCAAGTCTCTGGAGATCATGACCAGGGACTTAAGTGTGTTTTTTCCGACACTTGGAACCAGCTCTGGGCCAAGTTTTAGCAAATGTTCCAGAAACTTTTTATTTAGTTCAGTCTCAAGAAATGAATTAGTAGACTAGAAAAATGTGTTCTTCTCAGTAATACTGTCTTCCCCACTCCCTTGTTCATTGAAGATTTTTGAGTACTGTTAGGAGAATTTGCTTCCATAGAGTTTTCTGTAGTGTATTCTGTATAATGGAATGAACAGCATTAGAGGTACTGGTTAAGGTTTTATAAGATTTGTTGCAACAGTTTTCACAAAGATGAGTACTTGGAATTGGAAGGTTTCCGGATTAATTTGCCCTCCCTCCCTTCCCTTCTGTCTTTGATTCTTCCTTTTTTTTTTTTTCCTTTGTAAATGATGTTATAAGACCTAAATATTGCTTCAGAAATTTCAGTTTGTTGGTCAGTGTTTAGAAGTGATAAGACAGACCATTTTTCTTTTGCTCTCTGCTGGTTCACCAAGTTTATTTTTAAAGAGATATTTCCAAATATGTAATGGCATTTTTCAAACTTGAGTTTATTTAATTTTATGCTTTCAGTTATTCAAATGAATTCTGACATTGCGGTACTTTCTTTTGAAATAAACTGCCGACTTGGGCTTTTGCAAAAGAGTTCTCCTGAGGCTCAGACTTCCCATAACCTGCCTTCTCCCCCTCATTTCTGCACTGTGGTGTGACCTGTTGTGTTTTCTTAGATGTATCCAACAGTGATAATGTGAATTGGGATAGAATTTTGATCTCAATCTTATTTGACCAAATATCAGATATTTTAGAACACGTTGCTTTCTCAAGGGAATCTGAATCACCTTCACTTATTCTAAACCCAGTTAAAGAATAAGCAGAATCAGAATGCATTCCAATTTCTCTGCCATTAATTTTTCATCCTATTTTGGCATACCTGTCTTTGTCATGGACAAAAATTTAATGCACTAAAAAAATTCAATGAATCTTTCATTAAGCTAAGAGCAGCCCAAGGCTCTGTGCCTAGTAGGTGTTTGGTTTTTATTAATTAACTGTGATGAGTAAACCCAGCAATATTGAGTCTCATGACATCATTTCAGGTATAATATATTTCTCTTTGGTCTTCTTTTCCTCTGTGTTAATACTGAAGGTTTCCTTGAATTTTGCCCTTGTACTCTCCCAAAAAAATACCTGTACTGAGCCTCTCATAACCCTAGAAAATGTTACCTTCCTGTGACAGATGAATCAAAATCTCAGGCTACTTATTTAAGTTATGTATTTTTTTTCCTTTTAGCACTTTTCAATTCCCAAGAGATTTATAGGGATTAACTAGTTAATCTTTTGGTCTTTCTTAAGTAGCATGAAGCCCAATTTATAGAAGCTAAGAGGCAATGCCTCTTAGGGTCAGGAGATAAGGGTCAGATTGAGGATTTAGACACCTGCCAATTTCCCATTACGGACTGCCACATGAGATTTTACTGATGGTGTGGATGTTGCTGTCCCAGAGAGGTTTGATCTTGATTTAGGGAGTTTTCCTGTTGTCAGCAGAGGGATGCTCTGCGTCCTCCTGGACCCTGGTGTCAGCCAGCTCTCTCAACAGACCCATGATTTGGCTCATCATTGATTCACAGATAAGTAAATGACACACACAAAGTCTAATAGAAATATTTACTTTGCTAAAGCTCATGGGGGCTATTGTGAGGATCAGAGATGTAGTGTAATTAACAATACTTTGTAAACTGGCAGTTGCTATGTACTCTATACTTTGCATTATTGTTTTACGTATACATTTATGTACTTGCTGTATGTAGCTTGAACTTTTTGTATTTTCTTTAGAACAGAATTCAGTAAGGGAAGGTCCTTCTTAGATTCTATCCAAAAGGATTTAATTATTGAAATGCCAGAGATACTCTCCCTACATCATGTGTTCTGCTATAATAGAAGTCCCTCAAGCCAAATTACAGGAAAATCATAGTCAAGCACAAGGCTAGGGGATCAAAGATAGCATTAAATGACCACTGCTTCTTCCTTTTATAAGCTTTCCTTCAGAATACAGAGACATGAAAAAAATGAGAAAAGATAAGGAGAGGGGCTCCTGTGTTTATTAACATGGAAGCCATGTGCTTTTGCATAAAATGGAGGGCACTCATCTGAGCATCAGGGGCGTATTTCTAATATATGGGGCAGCACCCTGAAGGTAGAATTAGAAGTAATGTTTGAGTAGTTAGATAGTAGCTGAAAAAATCTGCATTAGATCTTAAGTTCCCGTCTTACTGTCAGGTGCAATAACGCTTTGGGGTTAGATTCAAAGAATTGAGAATAGTAGTTTGGAATTGCTGTATGCGAGTCTTGCTCATTTGTAACATTCTTTCTAAGGCCAATAGAACTTGTGCAGCACATCACAAGTTCCCTTATGATCTGGAACTAGTAACTGTATAATCAAAGTGTGCACGTGTGTGTGTATGTGGGTGTTGTGAGTATCTGACTTTACCTGCCACCCACCTTATCCCATCCCTTGAAACTTGGTGCACTAAATTAATTGCCTTGTGGCTGCTAGCGAGGTCAATAGCTTGGGGATAGCTGCTGCTCGGAGAGTGGACAGTGGGGTATGAGACGTTCCCAGAGGACTTGCATTAGTATCTGTCAAGTTCACTTCACAGGATTCTGGTTGCTGGTTTCTCCTAATGAGGTTCCTGTCTGTCCTCGACTCCTGGTCTACACCTGCTTTGAACTCTGGGGTTCCCCAGCTCTTGCTACTGTAACTCCTGACCTCCGCCTCTTCTGACCTCTGGTAACGGCTTACTTCTTATACCTTTTTTGATGTGCATGAATGTCTAATCTATAGTGCTTTCCTCCTGTTTATCTATATTTTTTAAAATTGCAATTTTTTATGTATCCTTCTAGATCTATACAGTTTTTAAGTAAAAAAAATGGGATTGCACTATTCATATTATTCTGCAACTTTCTGTTGTTCCTCTTACTAGCCTGTCTTAGAAACTATTTCCATGCCTATCCATGGAAATCTACTTTACTCTTTCCAATTTAAACATAGAATTTCCATGGTATATAATACAATACCAAGTAGGGGTCAGACCATACTTTATTTAAGCAATTCCATTATGGCTGTACTTTGAATTGTTTCTAATTGTTATTACAAATGATGCTACTGTCATCCTTGTTAATACATATTATTGTGCATAGTTTGAGTATAGCATAGGAATAAATTCTCTTATTGGGTCAAAGAATTATTGGGTCAAAGGATTTGTACATTTAAAATTGATGGACACTACAATTTGAGCCTTCAAAATGGCTTGTAAAGTTTACAAATTCCACCAACAGTGAGTGTGAGTTTATTTATCCATACACTTAACAGCAATGGGTATTCTCTCTTCATAATAGTCAGATGGTCATTAATTCAGTTTGCATTTTTCTGAGAACTAGTGAGGCTATGTATGTCATTGGATGTGTATTGGCCCCTTTCCATTTCTTGCCTTGTCTATTAATTGCTTCTTGACAGCCTGTATTTGATTTTTTATACTGTGGTGTTTATCTTAGGCATCTGCAAGAATTCTTTCTATATCTTGGGCTTTCCTTGTGGCTCAGCTGGTAAAGAATCTGCCTACAATGCGGGAAACCTGGGTTTGATCCCTGGGGTTGGGAAGATCCCCTGGAGAAGGGAAAGGCTACCCACTCCAGTATTCTGGCCTGGAGAATTCCATGGACTGTATAGTCTATGGGGTTGCAAAGAGTCGGACATGACTGAGCAGCTTTCACTTCACTTTCTATATCTTGGATAGTATACTTCCCTTTCTATTATATATGTTGCAAATATTATCCCCAGTCCAGAGCTCTACTTTTAACCTATACTCTGACCTTTACACATTTTTGCCTGAGAAACTTGGTTCCATTGTCATTCAAATTCCTGAAGTGAAAGTGTTCTAGAAATAAAAGAATGGATTTATAAGCTGAGAACATGTCCTTTTGTAATGCCATCCTTTTACCGATGGTTGTTCTCAAGAGGAAACCCTAACGGTCTGGGGAAATCCTAGTTTATAGTATCATGTCCCAAATGAACAGATTCTCACTTTAAACTATATGTATATTCATATATGTATGTTTGTGTATATGTGTGGAAAGACAGAGAGAGGGAAAGAGACACAGAGTCAGACCCTGTAGGGAGAGGGAACTTAGATGTGTGTGTTACACACACACAGTTGTTGATTTCTTTTTTCTTTTTCTTTTGTTGGGCCACACCATGTGGCATGTGGGATTGTCCCCCACCAAAGATGGAACCTGGCCCCCTGCACTGGGAGTGTGGAGTCTTAACCACTGGACCAGGGAAGTCCCATACTTGTTGAATTGATATTTTCTAATAAATGAAGAGACCGTAACATTTGCAGATTAGTTAGGTTAGTTTTTCTGAGCTAGTCATATATTATAGTGATTTTGTACGTATTTGTTTTTATGCTTCTAGGTTCAGTTGGAGAGTCTGCAAGTTTATTGACCTAAAGCATAAATATATAGAGCAATTTGTTAAAATATTGACATCCGTTTTATGTAAAGTCATAAAAATTAGAGGACTGTAGATCTGGGAAGCCTTTAGTCCCCAGTGGCATAAAAGCAAGGCCTGTATGGTGGCTGATTCATTCATTCATGTTGCAGATATTTATTTCATCCTACTATGTGCCAGGTTCCAGACACAAGATTGACTAAGGCAAGATCTATGCCTGAGCTCACAGGACAAGGGGAAGTGATTAATAAGTAAGCATATACTCAGTCACCCAAGATGTAAGAGAACACACAGGAAGTGATGCAAAATCTCAAAGGGAGAAATGAGGATTTGGGGGAATCATTTTGCTTATAACTTTTGAATTTGTCCTTGGAAAATAAGCTTGATTTTGTCAGCAGAATAAAGGAAAGGACATTTGGAGAATGTTCTGGGAATTTCTGGAATGTGCAAAGAACAAGGGCAGGAAAGAACAGGGTGAGTTTGTAGAATGCGTAGCTATAGCACGGAGTGGGTGCCAGCACAGGAAGCCAGCGAGCAAGCCCGAGGCCGGGCTGGAGAGATTCCTTTATGCCATGCTGAGGAATTCAGACTGTCCTGGACAGAAGACCTCACACAGGAAAGGAGCCAGATGAGCACTTTAGCAAAACGTTAGTGGTTGTTGGCCTCTTGTGGGCACAGACACCACTGAGAAGGTCACTGCAGCGTCCTAAGCAAGAGATGTTGCAGGTTGGAGCAGCAGCAGTGAAAATGGGCAAGAGTGGAAGGGTTATGGGCTTCTGTACAAGATGGAATCCATAGGAGCTGGTGATTAAATTGAGAGGGATGAGACCAAGGGAGGGAGAAAAGGAAGAGGGAGGGGGAATGGAGTAAATGTAGAATAAATGAGATTGAGCTGCTAGATAGAGGTTGCAGCTACTAAGCAAAGTAGGGACTAAAGGGAAAGGAATATGCTTGACTTCAGTTTGGGATTCAAAAACTTGGATGGAGGAATATGGAGGGAGAGATGTCTGGTTAGTGGGTGAAGGTACTGGATGAACGCTGCTGAGAGAGATCAGGCCCAGGCATCTCAGTTTGCTAAGTCACCTGCATGCAAGATCCAGCTGCAGAGAGTCAATGAGATTGTCCAGGAGAATGTACGTGTCGCAAGGAGGCTCTCTTGAGAAGCATCAGTCTTTAAGAGGAAAGCGAGTCCCTAGGATGTGAGCATCCTGCCGCAGAGATTTTTTTGCTTTGTCCATTGATGTGTCTCAAGCGTTTTGTAAATACTTTTTAAATGAATGCAAGGTTCAGGGAGAGATAAATCATCCAAGGAGCCTGGGAAGACTCCTCAGAGATGGAGGAGGAAAGCAGGCATTGATTCGTATTGCCAGCCTCAGGCAGCCATCAAGAGGAGATTTTCCGGGGATTGGCAAGTGTATCAGTGCTGTTGAGTAGTGAAGGTGAGAGAGGACTGAAAGCTTTCAGTGAGCAGACATTCTGGAGGGTATGGAAAGGGAGAGTTGAGGACTATGTGGGAAGGGAAACGGTAGGGATGGGGCCTCACTGGCTGGCTGGTGGAAGCGTTGGAAGTGAGCCTTCTTTGGATTATGGGTCTTGCTACTTGCTACATGTGACCAAATCTGTCAGACTCTGCACTGGTCTGCGACAGTGGCAGTGGTTCTCCATGTGTGGTCCCCACACCAGCATCATTAGCCTCACTTGGGAACCCATTAGAAGTTCAGCTTCTCAGGCTTTAACCTACTGAATCGGAAACTCCAGAGGTAGTGCCCAGAAGTGTGTGTTGCAGTGAGCTTTCTGGGTGATTGGGTCACACTCTGAAGTTTGAGAACCACTTTTCTGAGACATAGTTTTGAGAAAAATGAGCACAATTGAGCTAATTTGCCTCTGACGAATGAGCTTCGGAGAGTTCTAAAGCTCGGACCAAATTTACAGACCAGTGATCAGGAGCAACGAAGCTGTCCTCGTGCCTGAAGTCAGCGAGGACTCAGCTTTTATCTGTGTTGATGGAAGGGTGAACTGGGCAGTTCCCCCACCTCAACTGAGCCTCAAATTTCCTGTTGTGACATTAAACAGTATTATCTATGGACATGCTATGCTTTAATAGAATGTGGTTTTACTTTTTTTTCAGGGTTCAGATTCCCCTAGTTCTGCTTTCTGGCCTTAAAAATGCCATCTGATGTGTTTATCTTTGGTGTGCCACATGGGTGTCACTGCTGCAAAGCTTGAGTCCCTGGCACGTGTTTCCCCTGATACCGCTGCAAGTTTATCAACACATTTGCTTTTCTCTTACCAGGTCTGTGAGCTCGATATTATCTTTAATTTTGAAAAAGCTTATTTTATCCTGGATGAATTTATCATCGGTGGAGAAATTCAGGAAACATCCAAGAGATCTGCTGTCAAAGCCATTGAGGATTCTGATATGTTACAGGAGGTCAGTACACATTTTCTCATGCCCTGGAAAAAGATGGTGGTGGTGGTGATGTATTAGCTGACACTTACTGTTTACTTTGTGCTGAGTATAGTTTCTAAGTAAGTTACATGTATTAACTTATTTAATTATCACTGCAACTCTAAGAGGTATATTGTTACCCATTTTTTTTTTTTTTTGGCTCTGGCACAGCTTGTAGGATCTTAGTTCCCTGACCAGGCATCAAAATTTATGCACTCAGCAGTGAGAGTGCTAACCATTGTACCACCAGGAAATTCTCTAGCCTCATTTTAAAGATGAATAAACTGAGACACAGAGAGGTTTAATGACTGCTCAGTGTCACAGAGCTAGTAATCATGGAATAGAGATTTGAACCCAGGCACTTGGGCTCCAGAGTCTTTGCTCTTCATGTTTGACCTTATCAGTGAGGATCCCTCCCTCTCAAAAAGATATTAGATACTTGGTGCTATTCTTTTCAAGAATAATTTTATGGGAGGTATAAAAAGACTTGCATTAAACTACCCGCGTTGCCCTGGGAAAGAAGAATAACATTGTTATTCTATTTGCCAAGGTTACTAGAGCTTTATTACTGAAAGTGGCATTTGTCATTTTAATTAAAATTTCCTACCTTCCTGGAGAGGCTGTGTGTGTGTTCCTATTTTCATAAATAAATTGGGAATTCTGTAGCTTGCGGTCAAGGAATAAACGGGCCCTGAGGCATCCATTTGGCCGTGCTCCTGACTGTGATACTTATATAAAATACTGTGGGGCTTTTCTTGTAGATCCAGTCCGGGTTTGCATCGTCCCTAATAAGGGAATTTACCTACATTAGCCCACGGGCACTGTGAGAAAGAGCGCGTCACCCCACTGGCCTTTGCCCTCCCAAATGAGATGATCTGCCTAACCCCTGATCCAGCAAACCTTTGAGGGCCTGGGTTCCATGCCTCCTCTGCCACCTCTAGGTTCTTCTTCTCACAGCATCGTTGAGTCTTTCTGGCTTTCTATTTTCATGACAGCAGGTCACAACATCTCAGAGCATTATTAAGTATCTTTTAAAAATTGGCAGTAAAGCCATTCTTGCTGCTGTTTGGAAATAAGAGCCTGCTTGAGTTAGTAAAAAAACATTGGGAATGACTTCCAAGTAACAGTTTTGGCACCTCTTTGAGCTGATGACTTGCTCCTGCCCATCCAGGGAACCAGTCCTCAGGTGAATGGATACTGAGAAAGATACAGGTTACCCCTGAGCCTCTTTGTTTGCCTAGTCGGAAGCTGCTGCATTTATCTCTAGATGTGTTATCACCTTAAAAAATGCATTTAAACTTTCTGATGTTCATTTGGCTTTCCCCAAATGCCACAGGAAGGGAATTTTACAAGGTACTTGAGAAATCACTGGTGTGGAAATTCCACAGAACAACCTTTCTTAAAATATGCCAGGGACTTATTTATAATTCTGTCCTCAGGGCGCTTACTGTGGAATCACCTTATAGGAGAAACAGGCATTTAACAGGGTCTTTGGAACTTCAGTAATTAAAGCGGCTTGAATTAGGGCCAAGACACCCCTAGGTTATTTTGTTTCTCCTCCATAGGAAATAGAGTTTTAAAGGGCTTGCAGGTTGTCTGGTGCTTCTTATTCCAGTTAAATCTGGGAAGCAGGGAATGTCTGCTATTTCAAGAGAGGCCCTTCACAATGAAACATTCATTGGTCATTCATATCCCTGGTTATTGAGGGGAAGGTCTTGATAGGTAGGTCTCAGGGGGCCCCCCACTTAGCCGGCTTGTCCCCATAGTGAGCAGGCAGTATCACGACTGTCCTCTAAAACTCTCAATGAATTAGCAACACCTGCCAAATAGAAACAGAGTCACCAGTGTTCTCTTGGGATCTGGTACTTCAGCTAAGTCCATGAACATTTGAGGAGCTGGTTGAAAAATTGACTTTATATGTATGGTTTGCTTTGTGTATCTGGTCAGAGCTGCTGAGCATGAATAGGCACAAGTAATATAATTGGGTAAAGAGAAAAAATTATTGCTTTCTTTTTTCCCTGTCGTTTGGACCTAAGCATGTATTTGTACTTGCTGATGTTTAAGGGAGGCCTTTGTAATATTCCTTTTACTTTTAGTACAACTGAAAATCTCAAAGTAGGCCCTGGACTTTTCCCTGATCCCTACCCAATAAAAGTTTTTTTAGAATAAAAAGACTCTCTCTATGTTTTTAGTGAGAAAATGCATAGTCTTAAAGCTCTAAATTCTCAAAGCTTATTCTGAGTGTACTGGGGCTAGACGTTGAAAATATGGAATGAAGGAGGAGTTTAACTGGTTGGGATGACTTTAAGAGGTACCTTATTTTGAAGGTACCTGTGGACACTAGTACAAAATGATTAGAAGAAAAAGGACACTCTGAAAGGAAGAAGATATTGTTGTTCAGTCACTAAGCTGTATCTGACTCTGCAACCTCATGGACTGTAGCATGCCAGGCACCTCTGTCTTCCACTCTCTGCCAGAGTTTGCTCAAATTCATGTCAATTGAGTCAGTGATGCTATCTGACCATTTCATCCTCTGCCACTTGCTTCTTTTGCCCTCAGTCTTTCCCAGCATCAAGGTCTTTCCCAATGAGTAGGCTCTTTGCATCGGGTGGCCAAAGTGTTGGAGCTTCAGTTTCAGCATCAGTCCTTCAATGACTATTCAGGGTTCATTTCCTTTAGGACTGACCGGTGTGATCTCCTTGCTATTCAGGGTACTCTCAAAAGTCTTCTCCAGCACCACAATTCGAAAGCTTCGATTCTTTGGTGCTCAGCCTTCTTTATGGTTCATCTCTCACCTCCGTACTTGACTACTGGAAAAACCACAGCTTTGACTATACGGACTTTTGTCAGCAAAGTGATACCTCTGCTTTTTAATACACTGATCCTCAAATACAGAGGTTGGTGCTCTTGGGATCACTAGTTGGGGCGACAAACATGTTCTGAGCACAGAATTAGAAAGCAAGTTAAGAAGGGAGGGTCAAATGGTACCTCATTAGGTCAAGCAATGAGATACCATGTATGTGTAGGTGGGGATTCATGAGAACTGACTAGGTATAACCCAACACTGTCTCCCTGAAAAGCACAAACATTAAGCAGCTAAACCAAAGCATAATACAATAAAATGTAGCATTCCTAGGTAGATAGCTGGAGTCCCATGATACCCTAGTCCTTGTGAAAGGCCGGGGCAGAGCTCTTTAAGCTTGTGTGGCCTAAAAGTCTGTTCCAACTTTTAAAGGGACAAGCTCCAGAAAATACCAACCGCATATGTCATTGGCTCATGCATGTAACTTGAGTAGCTGCAAAGCTAGAGCTCTGAAAGGGCAGCCAGTCTTTGGCAGATTGATTCCCTCAGCGGTGTGAATCAGTGCCAGGGACTAGAGACCAGCGAATTCTGAGGCCGGTGAAGTGACAACTCCAGGGACTTTTCTGGGCCAGGCCCCTTCCAAGGCTGCAAGCTCCTGTGGTCAAATTTGCAAAGGTAAGGTATCTCAGCTGCAATGACTTTGTGGCCATTTAATGAAGATGTAAGCTATTATAGAAGTGTGTCAGGCATTTAATTGATGAAACACATATGCTATTCTGGATTTTGTGACTTTTAAAATTTTTTTAGAAAATTTATAATCTACTCTCACTTTTTTCTCATTCTAATTAAACTTTATATCCAACTCTGTATTTGTAATTCTGTATACTTTTCTATTTCAAAAGTTTTATTTATTTTTAATATTTATTTAACTAATTTATTTATTTTAATTGGGGGACAATTACTTTGCATATTGTGGTGGTTTTTGCCATACATCGACATAAATCAGCCACAGGTGCACATGTCCCCCCATCCTGAAACCCCCTCCCACGTCCCTCCCCATCCCATCCCTCTGGGTTGTCCCAAGGCACTGGCTTTGAGTGCCCTGCTTTATGCATCGAACTTGCTCTGGTTATCTATTTTACATATGTTAATATACATGTTTCAATGCTAATCTCTCAAATCATCCCATCCTCACCTTCTCCCACAGAGTCCAAAAGTCTGTTCTTTACATCTGTGTCTCTTCTAATATTTATTTTTATTTGTTTATTTTCCTGTGAGGGGGTGTTAGTTGTGGCATGTGGGATTTAGTTCCTTGACCAAGGATTGAATCCGGGCCTCCTACGTTGGGAGCACAGACTCTTAGCCACTGGACCACCAGGGAAGTGCCTGTATACCTAGTTAAATGGTATAAACTCTAGGTACCAAGAGACAGTCATGAGCTCCTGGCCAATGTGATAGCCTAAGTTTAAAGACATGGACAATATCTTGGACTTCCCTTTTGGTCCAGTGGTTAAGACTACATGCTCCCAATGCATGGGGCATGAGTTCGATCCTTGGTTGGGGATCTAAGGTCCCCCACAGCACTCAAGGCATAGCCCCCTCCCCCACAAAAGAAAAGATATGGGCAATAGCTATAAGAGGAGATACAGGGCAGAGGTCTTAAGGTGTGGGCTTGCTCATCCAGGAGGTGTAAGAGCTTTGTAAGAAAGTGTGGATGATGACGCGTTGTGTTTTCAGCAGAGGAGGACTGGAATTCTAAATAGAGCTGGTGGAAACAGGAAACCTGATTTCTAACCCTGGTATCCTCTGAGCAATCTTGCTTAGCCATGATCTGGTCTGTTTGGCCCTGGCTGGTGGATGTCTTCACTGGCAGGTGCACATGAACCACATCCCCTGGAGTTCAAGCTTAAGAACAGGTTGAACATTACTGATTCTACGTGATTTACACAGAAGCAGTAGGGGTATTTCCTAAGGCTGGCCTCTTGAGTTCTCTGACTGATTCAGCCCAGAGGTCACTGTGTTGCATAAGTATGTGTTTATAACAGGGACAGAGTGGAAGAGGAAGCCAATCCATCATGCATAATAAAGGGAGGGGCTTGCAACATCAGTGTAATTTTTAACTCTGCCTGTAACTGAATCCATTTAAACATTTTTTTTTAAGTACTGGGAAATAATTATGGTCTTGTGGCATGTTAGCAAACTTGGTAAGTGATGAGGAGGATGAAGAAACATAATTTGTATACTTTGGAGGAAAGCCTTTTCAAAATACATGGAAGAAATTTAAAGTATTATGGTCTGTTTATCCTTATGTCTTGGCAATAAAATACTCTGTATCTGTAATGATACATATGGCTTCCCCAATGGCTCAGCAGTAAAGAATCTTCCTGCAGTGCAGGAGATGCAGCAGGAGCCGTGGGTTCAATTCCTTCGTCAGAAAGATCCCCTGGAGAAAAAATTGGCAACCCACTCCAGGATTCTTGCCTGGGAAATCTCATGGACAGAGGAGCCTGGCTGGCTACAGTCCATGGATTCGCAAAGACTCAGATATGACTAGTGACTAAACAACAACGATACGTATGTCATACAAATACCATTCAGATTTCTCTAATACCTGTTCCTGGAAGTGGTACTCATGGTCATTTTAGCAGGTACATTTTTCTGAAGTCAACAGTGATAGCTTGGTAGCTGTTGCTTAAACATTTCTCTTATCAGGCATTGATTTTACAGTAAAACTTAGCTTTTCCTCTGTTGAAAGTTATTTAATCCCAGCCATAGGGATGTGTATATAAATTACACTCAAACTTTGAACCACCTTTCTTGGTTAGAATGCAAATATTTATGACCATATACACTTCCCCAAACTTCTTTTTGGAAATTACTTGACTGTCCAGTGGTAGAACTCTGCGCTTTCACTGCTGTGGGCTTGGGTTCAGTTCCTGGTGATGGAAGTAAGATCCTACAAACTGTGAGGCATGGCCAAAAACAAAAAATTACCCAAACAAACAAACAAAAGCTTCTTTTCACCAGTGGCATAATAAGTGAGTAGAAGAATGAAAAAATTTTCAAAATTTTCAAATTCTCCCGAAGGATGTGGTTTAAGGCGAAATCATTTTAATCTATTGTTTTCTTTCAGACAATGGAAGAATACATGAACAAGCCTACCTTTTAACCATACATCTACTTGAAAACTACAAGTGCTACATGTTATGAACCTGTAAATAAGCAGTGCCTTGAATTTAGTTAGATGACAGAGCCTCTGGCACCATGCCAAAAATAACTTAAAAGGGATTTTTTGTTCACTAGCAAAAATTAAAGTTGTTTGACATAACATATTTATCATTATTAATATCTGTATTATACTGTATATGACTGCTTAGATGTTAAAAAACTGCTTCATAGTTCAATAGACTGAATGTTTGCAGTGTTTTAACTCCATGTCATATTTTGAGCGAATTTAAATAAATTTGTTGCAGTGTGTTTTGTTGCATTTGATCCTCTTCTGACAGGATGAAAACTGTACTATAATCCATGATTTTGAGTGTAAAATATATCTTGTACTAGTAATACTTTTTCTAAATGTTTAGCGTTTTAAATTGTGTAGTGATTCACATGTTAATAGTTCAGAGTTCATACATGATGTTAGTCATTTTTAATACACTTAATGCTGTCATTTCAATCCAGATACAGAGTATCTGATTTTGATGTCCTGAAGTCATTAATTTTTCAGGGCTGGAATTAAGGAAAACAACCAAAGATAGTATAGGACTTAGGTGTTTTTGTTATTGTTGTTTTAAATTTTATTTTATTTTTAATTGGAAGATAATGACTGAACTTAAATATTTTTGATGCCTTAGAAGCTGCTATCTAGGCAAGGTTTTAATTGAATATGAGGGGCATTCCAATAAGGTTGTGTTTTCTACAAGTGCTATGTATTTATTAAGATTTTGAGACATCTGAAAATAAAGTGTCTATAACTTCCCTTATCATAAATAGTGTAATAAAGATTAATAACAGTAGCAATAATAGTTATTAATACTGCTATTTTAATTATCTTTTATATTACAAGTACCCTTAGTTGCTTGAGATATTTTTGTTTCCAATGTTTTCATGTATATCTAATATATTTGAAGACTTACTGTTTATTAGGCTTGCTCGGAACATTGAATATTTTTGTTGCCTGAGTGGTACGTGCCTTTCTCCTTTTTCTTTCCTCATCTCCCAAAGGAAATGTTTGTTGCTGCCTATTATTATTGTGACTATGTCGCATTCATGCTTCCTGAAATGAAAGTTCTATATAACCAGGTAATAAAAGTGATCAGACCCTCTAGGGAGAACTAACTTCTACTGTTCTGTCTTGGTGCCCTGTTTTGATGTCTTACCTGTGCATTTTCAGTGTCCGTTTGAGGCCAAATATCATCATGTTGCAGTGGTTAGGGACCCTCTAGTGTTCTTCCTAAGAGAATAGTGTGCTTGCTGTTGGAGAATCCAACATGAGAGAAAAATGTCCTCTTTAATTGATCTTGCCAGACATACTAGGGAAAAATGGCTGGAGAAGAGTGGAAGAACATGAGTAAAAATTGAGCAACTCCAAAATAGAACCATTAAAAAAAAGAAATAACTCAGATGAGTCTATGAAGTAATTATGAGACTTTTAATATCTAACATTTCTTCAGCTTAACCATGTATTTACAAGTAGGACATTAGATTGAAGTTTGTCATTTTTATCACTTTGTTTACTTTAGATCTTTTATTTTTTGCTTTAGCTTTTTTTTTTTTTTTAATACGGCAGAGCTCTTTAAGAATTATTTTATTAAGGTAAACTTTATGTAATTATCTAAGTGTTTCTGGGTCTTCTGAAGTTCACCACTTTTGGGTGAAGGTATTGATTGAACCTCACTCAAATGTAACACATGTACTGGAGAATTCTATATTAGACACTGTCTGACTGTAGATGGGACTCCTCAGACTTCATGTCTGCAGCACGCACAAAACATGAACATAATGATATGGCACTCTGGGATAAATCCGAGGGCTCCTGGGTATGTCTCACATGGACCTTGGTGAAAATAATCATGTTTCATTTATATCATTTAATGTAATAAAACTACTAAGGGAAAGGAAAGGTAATAAATATGAAACTTGTATAAAACTTCCAAATAAAATTTTTTTAAGTTTTTTAATGAGGAATTTGAGTGTGTTTTTATGAATATATATATTTTAAAATCAGATGTTATGTCTGAAATTGCTATTCATAATTTCTAGTGAAGTCCTTATAACCTCTTCATTTTCTGTGTAATCACCACCAAGGAGAAACTTCATAAGCAGGTGACAGCAAATGAGAGAAGAGAATTCATTCTTTTGCACCCATTGGCTTTTTCTTCACCATTCACCTATATTTTGATAATTTGATCTTTTTATGTGTGGTAAATCTTTCTTTAAACTACTAACTCATTTTCTTTTATTAACAAATGTAAAGTTGACATTTCTTTTGACCAGTCAAGTGAATTTTTAATTCAAACTTTTTCCCATATCAAGTCTCCTAAAATAATAAAAAGCTTTTCCCTCAAACATACACACATGTTGTTCTTCTACATCCAATAATTTATCTTTAGGATTTGTATTATAATATCCATGAAACATCACTCATGAACTCTGTTTAGCTTTACTTTTCTGTTTTAATTAATCAATAAACTTTATTGGTAAAAGTTTAAATTTCTTTGCCACATGGTCCCTTCAATTTTACGTTAAGTTCATTAGATCCTCTGGAATGTAAGTAAGCAAGCCAATTATTTGCAAAGGGAGGGTCAGTGAATTTTTTTCAATCCTTATTTTAACTCTTGAAAAATCCTGACCTTCAACAATGTTCTGTGGTATTCAATGGTGATAATCTATGTTGTCACATAAAGCTAAAACTAGAAAGAACTGTAATAACCAGGGCCAAATTAGATTCACTTTTTGACAGTACTACTTGATAATGGAATTCAAGCCAGCTATTTAATATGGAATTCAGATGTACTTTTACTTTTGATCAGTTCTTTGTGAATAAACTCACATATTGACTGAATCCAACTGACTAAATCTCCTTGCATCTGTGTTGTCAGTGCATAACTTACACTGTGCTTCCATCATAACTTACTTGTTTCAAAGTGTTAATTTACTATTACTTTTTAACTTCCACTTTGATTTGCTGCTTTACAGAATAGATAATGTAAGCATATCTCTTCAGAGCTTAACAGCACAGTTCCTAATAACAATAGATTAGTATGAGATGATATGTTTATGATTTAACTATCTTCTAGATTAGACCAAGTTGTGTTCATGTCTTTGGCATGTCTTCTGTTTAACTAATAGTATTATTCAAAAGTGGTAATTTTCCCTCATTCCTTTGGAAAATATTGAGTGTTTCCGTGGAGGTTGTCTGCAATTCTGTGAGTTAATATGGGCTTTTGCAGTTGTTAGCTAAGAGTTGGACACGACTGAGCGACTTCGCTTTCAATTTTCACTTTCATGCATTGGGGAAGGAAATGACAACTCACTCCGGTATTCTTTTTTTTTTTTTATTGGAGGCTAATTACTTTGCAGTATTATATTGGTTGGTTTTGCCATACATTGACATGAATCTGCCCCGGGTGTACATGTGTTCCCCATCTTGAACCCCTCTCCCACCTCCCTCTTCCCCTTATCCTCCCTCCGGTTCATTCCCGTGCACCAGCCCCGAGCATCCTGTATCATGCGTCGAACCTGGACTGGTGATTCATTTCACATATGATAATATACATGTTTCAATGCCATTCTCCCAAATCAACCCACCCTTGCCCTCTCCCAAAGAGTCCAAAAGACTGTTCTATACATCTGTGTCTCTTTTGCTGTCTTGTATACAGGGTTAAGGTTCAGTTCAGTTCAGTTCAGTCTCTCAGTCGTGTTCGACTCTTTGCAACCCCATGAATAACAGCACGCCAGGCCTCCCTGTCCATCACCAACTCCCGGAGTTCACTCAAACTCATGTCCATTGAGTCAGTGATGCCATCCAGCCACCTCATTCTCTGTCATCCCCTTCTCCTCCCGCCCCCAATCCCTCCCAGCATCAGAGTCTTTTCCAGTGAGTCAACTTGTCACATGAGGTGGCCAAAGTATTGGGGCTTCAGTTTCAGGATCAGTCCTTCCAATGAACACCCAGGATTGATCTCCTCTAGAATGAACTGGTTGGATCTCCTTGCAGTCCAAGGGACTCTCAAGAGTCTTCTCCAGCACCACAGTTCAAAAGCATCAATTCTTCGGCGATCAGCCTTCTTCACAGTCCAGCTCTCACATCCATACATGACCACGGGAAAAACCATAGCCTTGACTAGACGGACCTTGGTTGGCAAAGTAATGTCTCTGCTTTTTAATATACTATCTAGGTTGATCATAACTTTCCTTCCAAGGAGTAAGCGTATTTTAATTTCCTGGCTGCAATCAGCATCTGCAGTGATTTTGGAGCCCCCCAAAATATAGTCTGACACTGTTTCCACTGTTTCCCCATCTATTTCCCAAGAAGTGATGGGACCAGATGCCATGATCTTTGTTTTCTGAATGTTGAGCTTTAAGCCAACTTTTTCACTCTCTCACGTTCATCAAGAGGCTTTTTAGTTCTCCACTTTCTGCCATAAGGGTGGTGTCATCTGCATATCTGAGGTTATTGATATTTCTCCCATCGATCTTGATTCCAGCTTGGGCTTCTTCCAGCCTAGCGTTCCTCATGATGTACTCTGCATAGAAGTTAAATAAGCAGGGTGACAATATACAACCTTGACGTACTCCTTTTTCTATTTGGAACCAGTCTGTTGTTCCATGTCCAGTTCTAACTGTTGCTTCCTGACCTACATACAGGTTTCTCAGGAGGCAGGTCAGGAGGTCTGGTATTCCCATCTCTTTCAGAATTTTCCACAGTTTATTGTGATCCACACAGTCAAAGGCTTTGGCATAGTCAATGAAGCAGAAATAGATGTTTTTCTGGAACTCTCTTGCTTTTTCCGGAACTCTCTTGCTTTCTCCATGATCCAGCAGATGTTGGCAATTTACCATCTTTCTAAATTCCATGTATATGTGTTAGTATACTGTATCGGTGTTTTTCTTTCTGGCTTACTTCACTCTGTATAATAGGCTCCAGTTTCATCCACCTCATTAGAACTGATTCACATTTATTCTTTTTAATTCCATTGTGTATATGTACCACAGCTTTCTTATCCATTAGTCGGCAGATTGCCTGGAGAATCCCAGGGACAGAGGAGTCTGGTGGGCTGCCGTTTATGGAGTCGCACAGAGTCGGACACGACTGAAGCGACTTAGCAGCAGCAGCAGCAGCAGCATGACCTTAAAACTAGCTTTATGAGCTACACCTGATAGCGTTAATTTTGAAAAAGAACTGTGCTTATTTTATTCTTGTGCATGTTTAAAATGTGAATCTTGTACATAGTGGATGTTTAGTAGAAAGATGCCAGCATGTTTACTTGGTAATAATTTGAAGTAAATAAGACATTTAAGCTGAAGAAGAGGAAGAATTATAGGAACTCTCAGTTGTAAGATAATCCTCATATTGCTTTAATAGTGATTTAAACTTTTGTGCAGTTTTCTGGAGGGAGAGAAATCTGTTGAATTTATGAAGCCTCCAGTTTTAAAAAACATTTTTACTCTGTTGTGGAAAAATATCTGTGAAATTTGAGACTATATAAATGTGAAGAAAAATAATGGACTTATAAGAGGTTTATGGTCAAAAATTAAGTTTTAAAAATAATTTAGGCTTTTATACTTTTAAGAATGACACTAAAAATTTTATAATTATAAAAATGTAATTTTGAAAATGAGTGCAGTCAATATTGGAAGCAGTAAAATATTAATTTCCATTTAATAAACTAAAAATGTCTTAAAGTATAAATATTACTTTCACTTATGTGTGTATGTGTGTTAATTGCTCAGTTGTGTCCAACTCTTTGCTACAGACCCCATGGACTGTAGCTCTCCAGGCTTCTCTGTCCATGGAATTCTCCAGGCAAAAATACTGGAGAGGGTTGCCATTCCCTTCTCCAGGGGGTCTTCCTGACCCAGGGATTGAACCCAGGTCTCCCACATAGTGGGCAAATTCTTTACCATCTGAGCCACCAGGGAAGCCTTATGTAGGATTAAATAATTTTGGAGAATCTGTACATAATGACTATATTTTCATGTTTTTAAAAATAACCATTTTTATTTCTTGAAGTGTATTTTTAATGATCTTTCACTGAGTCAGTTTAGCTAATTATAATATTAAAAGCTAAAAGTGAAACAATGGATGTGCAAGCAAATAAACAAAGGCACATAATAAGAAAAATAAAATCAATTATGTTCTACTTAAAATATATAATCTTATATGATGATAATGGTAAAGAAAATGTATACATACTTCCTCTATTAGTTCAATACTTCATTAAAAATGTAATAGCAGACAGCAAATTAAGTTGCAAGAAAATTTAAATTTTTACCTACATGCAAAGAAGCTCAAGAATGACAAATCATAAACTGCTTCCTGGTAGCTCAGTCGGTAAAGAATCTGCCTGCAGTGTAGGAGACCTGAGTTCGATCCCTGGGTCAGAAAGATCCCGTGGAGAAGGAAATGGCTACCCACTCCAGTATCCTTGCCTAGAAAATCCCATGGACAGAGGAGCCTGGTGGGCAGCAGACCATGGGGTCGCGAAGAGTCAGGCACGACTGAGCGACTAACACTTTCACCTGTGTTTATATTTTATTTACACAATCTCTGCTCTCTGTGCTTTCTGTATTCAAAGTCTTACAAGCATAATTACTGAATTTTTCTGAGGCAGCCACCCAAATGCTATTCAAATATGTTAAATTCTTGTGAACTTTTGAATTGATGGAAATAATTGCTTACTCTTCCTAAAATTTCTGTGTGTGATTTTCATCTATCAGTCTCTCAGAGCAAAGTGGGCCACCACTCACTGCTAAGGATGTTCTGAGCCGTAAGACTAAGTGTCTTGATTATGTTTAGAGCATCAAAATGGACTAGGAATTGGGAGCTTTCATACTCATTCTGAATGTACCACTGATAAGGTTCATGAACTTGCTCTTTGAAATGGATGGAATGTCAGAATTAGATGGGATCATGGAACTGAGCTAGTCTAAACCATTCACTATACAGAAGAGGAAAGAATAATCATTACATTGACATTTATGGTTTGATCAGGTCCTGGTGCTAGTCATTTGCTTAATTAAACCTTGTCTTGATCAAAGATCTTAAACTTCATGAAAGTATTTGATGAGTTTGTTTATTGGTATGAAATAAAAGCCTAATGACATTCAAGCATGTTTTTCACCCTTTTAAATGATACAAGTGAAGTATATTGAGTGCACTTTAGGTAAAGGGTGCCATTATAGGAGCAGAAAGAAGGACAACTCTTGGAATACAAATAAAGAGTGAATCACCAAGGTTGTGTTGTTGAATTTTGGAGGTGGAATATCTTATGTGTTTTAGGGAAAAGAAGAGAACAGAAGTGCAATACATTTTGTGGCTAATGTGACTAAAAGAGATTAATAATCTAGAAAAATCACTGAATTATGTGACATTTCCTGCTTTCAGTTAAAGCTTGTCATTTCAACCTTTTTTATAGCTAACTATGAAATAAAACCTTCCATTTGGTTCTGAGTCAAGGAGCAGTGCTGGATGAAATCAAAACACTGCTTGGAAAATATGGTAGAGACAAGATGTTCATTTACCAAATCATTTCGTGTTTCCTGCTGGACTTACCACTAGACTTCACTTCCCACCCTTCTTGAAGTTTGATTTATCCATAATGGAATCATAACCAGTGGCATGTGGATCCAAGTAACATATGCCCAAGTACATGTCTGGCTATTGAAACACTCCCATGTGTAACCCTCCATTCTCTCATCTTTCCCTGTCTATAGCTGAAGGAAAATATGCCAGAATCCAGAGAAGGCAAAGCCATGAGGTGGAAGGAACCTAAAAAAGTTTTGTTGGGAAAGCCAACCAAGCAGGAACAGTCACACTGGACTGTTATGTGTGAATGGAAATAAACTTCTGTGATGTTAAGTCCCTGAACACTTAGGCTTGTTTATTACAGCAGTGAGCCTACCCTGATACATGAAACAATTGTGGGCTACCATCAGCAGGGTCAGGATTTGTATAATCAAGGTTATCTTCAGAGAGTGGAAAAGTATAGCACCTTTTAGAGTTACACACACAATTAATTGTGTAGAAGAAGTAATCAGATAATAAATCTGATTGGGAGAGTAGTCTGCCAAGAAGCAGAAACAACATTACCATCCACTCAACATGTCAGCTTTGCAAATTGGGTGCCACAGGCTACTCTGAACCTGCATACAAATTTTGTTTGGCCCTCACTGTATAATGGAATCAATTGTGTGATTTCACATAAAAATTAGATTTCCCTCTTTTTTGCTTTGCTTGGGAAATTGTAAGAACTGGCACGTAGGGAGGGCCTGCATGTCTGCATTCAGGAATCAGCAGAAGATGGGGGAAGTGCACTGCAGACTTCTACAGTCCCCACTGTTATACCTTCCTGCCTTCACTGATGGTACATGGGCTTGCCACCCTGTACTGAACATTTACCCTGCTTCCGTGGTTGCTCTGACTTTTAAGACCTTTCATGATCTGACTTCCAAGTCATGCATCCCACCCTTCCACAGGCTGATGTGTTACTCTTTTTGGCTGTTGCTTGTTCTGCTTTTTCCTTTTACTGGAAATGTTATTTACTCCATCTCCCTATGTCCAGATTCTTTAGTACCCAACTCAAGTGTCACTTTCATGACTCCTCTCTTATTCCAGCCTATCTTCCTCCTCTGAAAATTAAAAGATGAAATTAAAAGATGCTTGCTCCTTGGAAGAAAAGCCATGACAAACCTAGACAGCATATTAAAAAGCAGAGATATCTGTTTATTGACAAAGGTACGTGTAGTCAAATATATGGTCTTTCCAATATTCATGTGTAGATGTGAGAGTTGAATCATAAAGAAAGCTGAGTGCCGAAGAACTGATGCTTTTGAACTGTGGTGTTGGAGAAGACTCTTGAGAGTCCCTTGGACTGCAAGGAGATCCAACCAGTCCATCCTAAAGGAAATCAGTCCTGAATATTCATTGGAAGGACTGATGCTGAAGCTGAAGCTCCAATACTTTGGTCACCTGATGTGAAGAACTGACTCATTGGAAAAGACCCTGATACTGGAAAGATTGAAGGCAGGAGGAGAAGGGAATGACAGAGGATGAGATGGTTGGATGGCATCACTGACTCGATGGACATGAGTTTGAGCAAGCTCTGGGAGTTGGTGATGGACAGGAAGGGCTGGCCTGCTGCAGTCCATGGGGTCGCAAAGAGCCGGACATGACTGAGCAACTGAACTTCCTTCTCTAAAACGCCTTTGTTTTATAATTGTGCCTCCCAGGGTACTTACCATTTTTAGTATAATATTATAAATATTTATAGACCAGAACTATCACTTGTGGCTATGAACAGTCCTTGAGAGCTGGGTGTGTGTGTGTGTGTGTGTTTATGTGTGTGTGAAAGAGAGACAGAGAAGATTGCTTTTCTGAATCTCCTAAAGGGCCTATTAAAGACTTCTAGTCGGAGAAGGCAATGGCACCCCACTCCGGTACTCTTGCCTGGAAAATCCCATGGACGGAGGAGCCTGGTAGGCTGCAGTCCACAGGGTCGCTAGAAGTTGGACACGACTGAGCAACTTCACTTTCACTTTTCACTTTCACACATTGTAGAAGGAAACGGCAACCCACTGCAGTGTTCTTGCCTAGAGAATCCCAGGGACGGGAGAGCCAGGTGGGCTGCCGTCTATGGGGTCGCACAGAGTCGGACACGACTGAAACGACTTAGCAGCAGCAGCAGCAGTCACTGACACACTTTCTCATACAGGTGTCCCTCACTTTTCCAAAGTTTGCTTTACACCACTTAGCTTTTCCAAAAGACCTTTATTAGTTCCTGTTGTTGATATCCAAAATGAATCTGAAGAGGATTTTCAATTTTACAAAAAAAGGCAAAAAACAAAAATAGGATACTGTGTGTGTTTCGTGGGGAGCTGCTTCACAGGTGGCACTAGTGGTAGAAAACCTGCCTGCCAATGCAGGAGACTTAAAAAAAGACTCTGATTCGATCCCTGGTTTGGGAAGATCCCTGGAGAAGGGCACAGCAACCCACTCCAGTATTCTTGTCTGGAGAATCCCTTGTACAGAAGAGCCTGGCAAGCTACAGTTCATAGGGTTGCAGAGTCAGATACGACTGAAGCGACTTAGCACACAGGCATGAATCTGTGTTTCCTGGGAAGCTGCTACAGAGGCAGCAGGCACCCTGAACGGGAGAGTGGTGCCCCAATTTCCTTCTGCAGAGCTGCACTCAGCATCTCAGCATCAAGCTGCCACAGCTTTGAACTGTGCATATAAGTACCTGTGTTTATTTGTGCATCTGTGAGCAACTTGTGTCCTGAAGGTAATTGCTTCTCTGCATTTATGCCATTATGGCTTTCAAAAACTTTCATAAGACACCCTGCTTTTGCAAAATGGAGGAAACCTATAGTTATCAAACCAGAACCTGAAACCTCCCCCTTTAAGAAAGTATATTTTTCAGCAGTTCCCTGGTGGTCCAGTGGTTAGGACTCAGTGCTTTCACTATCATGAGCCCCAGTTTGATCCTGGTTGGGGAAATAAGGTTGCACGAGCTACGCGGTATGGCCAAAAAATAAAAAGAGTTTTCTTAACACTTCCAGACGGGAATGTTTTTGAAGAATCTTAAGAGAATCATTAGGCCAGCAAGCAGTCTGCTCATTTCTAGAGTATGTCACCAGAATAGTTCATTTTTCATCAAGAGAGTCTACTATCTCTTGTGTTGTTTTGGTACGGTTCATTACAATTCTTGATGCTATTCAGAAACAGCATTAAATTACTGTATTTCTGAAGCACAGTGGAGTCCCCAAACTTCAGGTGACACTTCTGTTTCTGCCTTGACTGCAGATAGGCACCCGGAATGCTTATCAGCGCCTGTGGTTATTGTTCAGTTGCTAAGTCGTGTCCAACTCTCTGCGACCCCATGGGCTACAGCATGCCGGACTTCCTTATCCTTCACTGTCTCTAGGAGTTTGGTCAAATTCATGTCCATCGAGTTGGTGATGCTGTCTAACCATCTCATCCTCTGCTACCCCGCTTCTCCTTTTGCCTTCCGTCTTTCCCAGCATCAGGGTCTTTTCCAGTGAGTCATCTCTTTTCATCAGGTGACCGAATTATTGAAACTTCAGCTTCAGCATCAGTCCTTCCAATGAATATTCAGGGTTGATTTCCTTTAGGATTGACTGGTTTGACCTCCTTGCAGTCCAAGGGAATCTCAGAGTCTTCTCAAGAGTTTGAGAGTATCAGTTCTTTGGTGCTCAGCCTTCTTTATGGTCCTGACACACAGTAAAATATCAATAAGTGTTTGCTAAATGAAATTGGATGATAAAAAGCTAAATTCAGTTTGGCAGCTAATTGGCTGCAGTTGTCCCTGTGATAATAGTAAAGTGACCAAGGTTAAAACTGAGTACTTGGTGGTAGTACCATAATGATATGTTTAGTTTCTTGGGAAAGAGGAAACAAGGAAAGAACACAAGTGATTTGGGACCAGAAGTTAACCTATTACACTTCCAGGTCAGTCTTAATCCAATACTTTTTGTGTGAGTGACTGAACTTTTTTATATTGATGTCATTCATCTGAGTTGTAAACCCATTGTCATCTCTTACCAGCAACATGAGAGAATCTGATGGTTTATTGATGTGGTTGTACAAAGAATAGCCTCCTAAAATATATATATATATATATATATATTTAACTTCTATCCAAAGATATCCACTTTTTGTGTTTTTAATTGTGTCACAGACTATGTATGACTCTGCTATGTGATTATTACAGAGGTTGGCTTTTTTTGTTAGAATAGAACTTCCCTTTCTGATTTTTTTTTCTAACTCCTGGAATAGAAACTAGTGATATGCTCGTTCCCCTCTGTCTCTTCAGCTTTCCTTTGCCCTCTGCTACAAAAAAGGAGTTGACTAGATTTTTAGATACCATGTGAGATCTGTGCTAATGCAACTGATGTGAAAACAAAGCTATGAGGACACATAATGGAAATGGAAAAACACCTTCCAAAGAAGCTTGCTGTAGCAGAAGGTGGTATTTGCCTTGGTAATGATAGCTACCAATAAATTATATTTCACAGTATATTTAGCTAAGATGTAACTCATAAGGGACCAGAAAGGCAATTTCTATTAAAAATTTAGGACAGATGAGTAGGGAAGGAAGTAAAGACAGCCAAGACAGCATAAAAGAGAATAGGTTATTTCATGACGGTAGCTGTAAAGTTTGCCCATTTATTGATTTTTTCATCTCATGCTCCTGTTAATAAATTAGTAAAATAAGAATTATTAAATTAGGGTTTAATAATTTAATTAATTATTAATAATTAAATTATTAATTTTCTAATTGGTAAAATTAGAAAAGTAGTAAAATAAGATTTAGAATGAGCATAAATTGTAAAGGAAGTCTGAGAGCCAAACAGGATTATCTGAGTGCCATGATGTAAAAAGGTTGGGAAACTGCCATAACTACCCAGTAAAAACTAGCCTTACAAACTTGACCTTACAGAGAGGACTTAGAAAAGTAACCTTATTAATATGACAGTCTGGAAACCCCCAATGCTTGAAGCTCTTCAGTTTCTAATACATGTGCCTGACCCTTAACCTGAATACCCTAGAAAGCACTTTCTTGCCTTGAAAGCATCCTGCTCACTGTTGACCTGGCAATTCTTGGTCACCATCTGGGCCACAGTTTAGGTGTCAGATCCTGTGAAACTGCCTGCATTATCCGTCCCCACCATTAACGGATGACATCAGATGCTACAGGAACAGAGAACACTGTGGCTCAGAGATACGTGACCACACATCGACAAAAGGGTACATCTAACACAAGATTTCGAGTGTCTTCAGGGCAGATATAGCTACTTTTTGTTCCATAAGTGAATACATTTGAACTTCAGGTGGAAGTTAAGGTTAAAACTCTGTTCGGGAGTTCCCACTGAATCCATGAGGATTTAGGCTCCTACTGTTCCCCCTTTTTAAAAATAATTTTTTTAATTAAAAGATTTCTTAAAATGTGTTTATTTCACTGCAACAGTCTTAACTGTGGCATGCAGAATCTTCACTGTGGTGTGTGGAATTTAGTTCCCTAACCAGGGAACCCAGGCCCCCTGCACTGCGAACACAGTCTTAACTGCTGGACCACCAGTGAAGTCCCCCTATTGTCCCATTTTATTCCTTATTGTTGTAGATAAATTCATTTGAGAAGATCTTTCTGTCTTTTTCTCACGACTTGTACAGAAAGGTATAACTCAGCAGTTCTGCATTGCTCAAACCCTGCACATTCTAAATAAAAGCCTGCCTCCAAAGCTGGCTGGCTCTAGGGAGAAAAACCTCTGAGCCTTTGGAATGTTCTGCCTGATAGGAGTGTTTATCATGCCTGAGGGCTGGGCCATGCAACTGCAGTTCAGTTCAGTCACTCAGTCGTGTCCAACTCTCCGCGACCCCATGAATCACAGCACGCCAGACCTCCCTGTCCACCACCAACTCCCGGAGCTCGCCCAAACTCATGTCCACAGAGTCGGTGATGCCACCCAGCCATCTCATTCTCAGTCGTCCCCTTCTCCTCCCGCTCCCAACCTTTCCCAGCATCAGAGTCTTTTCCAGTGAGTCAACTCGTCGCATGAGGTGGCCAAAGTATTGGAGTTTCAGCTTTAGCATCAGTCCTTCCAATGAACACCCAGGATTGATCTCCTTTAGAATGGACTGGTTGGATCTCCTTGCAGTCCAAGGGACTCTCAAGAGTCTTCTCCAGCACCACAGTTCAAAAGCATCAATTCTTTGGCGCTCAGCTTTCTTCACAGTCCAACTCTCACATCCATACATGACCATGGGAAAAACCATAGCCTTGGTTGGCAAAGTAATGTCTCTGCTTTTTAATATACTGTCAAGGTTGGTCATAACTTTCCTTCCAAGGAGCAAGCGTCTTTTAATTTCATGGCTGCAATCAGCATCTGCAGTGATTTTGGAGCCCAAAAAAATAAAGTCTGACACTGCTTCTACTGTTTTTCCATCTATTTCCCATGAAGTGATGGGACCAGATGCCATGATCTTTGTTTTCTGAATGTTGAGCAGCATGACAGTTTATCCTGACAATGGGAGTGATGGTAAACACCTGTCTTTTTTTGAACACTGGGGCTCAGGTACCCTTTCTATTTATTTTTTTATTTTTATTTATTTAGTTTTGGTTGCACTGAGTCTTCATTGCTGTGTATGGGCTTCCTCTAGTTGCAGGGAGCGGGGGCTACTCATCGTTTCAGGGGCTTCGCTTGTTGCAGAGCACAGGCTCTGGGGTATGGGTTTCAGTAGCTGCAGCACACAGGCTCAGTAGTTGTGGTGCATGGGTTTAGTTGTTTAGTGGCATGTGGAATCTTCCTGGACCAGGCATCAAACAAGTGTCCCCTGCATTGGTAGGTGGATTCTTATCCAGTGTGCCACCAGGGAAGTCCTAAAAGCCTGTCTTTTTACTTTGGGTTTGGGAACTCCCTGACAGCACTTAACATGTGTTGTGCCCATCTTTGCTGGGAGATTAAGGGTATTCCCGTGTGACATCATCAAGTGGGACACCTTGATGCACCTTGATAGGCTCCACCTGGTTTCTCCTGGACTTTGCCCCACATGCCTCTTCCCTTTGCTGATTTTGTTTTTTGTCCTTTTACAGCCATAAACTGTAACTGTCACTCTCACAGCTTCTGATCCTTAGGAGTCCTAGTGAAGCACCCAGCCTGAGGGTGGTCTTGGGGACCTCAGATAACAAGCCTATTCAGATGCTATGACTTAGGAGTATAGTCAAAGCTATAGTTTTCCAAGTCATCATGTATGGATGTGAGAGTTAAACCATAAAGAAAGCTGATCGCCGAAGAATGGATGCTTTTGAACTGTGGTGTTGGAGAAGACTCTTGAGAGTCCCTTGGACTGCAAGGAGATCCAACCACTCCATCCTAAAGGAAATCAGTCCTGAATATTCATTGGAAGGACTGATGCTGAAGCTGAAACTCCAATACTTTGGCCACCTGATGCGAAGAACTGACTCATTGGAAAAGACCCTGAGGAGAAGGGGCAACAGAAGATAAGGTGGTTGGATGGCATCACTGACTCAATGGGTATGAGTCTGAGCAAACTACGGGAGGTAGTGAAGGACAAGGAAGCCTGGCCTGCTGCAGTCCATGGGGTCAGAAAGAGTTGTACATGATTGAGCGACTGAACTGAACTGACTGAAAACAAATCATTATGGAAATCAGGAAGGGGAGAGTCTAGGAAGGTGTTTTGGGGATGGAGAGGAGGTGGGGTCGTTCCTCTTTGCTGGGATTACATGATCAGAGCCAGAGTTGACATGGCTGGGGAAAAACCCTCAGCTCTGTTTTTCCTTCTTTTTAAAATGTTTATGGGTTCCATTTGGCTGCACTGGGTCTGTGTTGTGCGAGGACTTTCTCCATTTGCGGCAAGCGGGCTACTCTCTAGTTGTGGTGCATGGGCTTCTTGTTCTGGTGGCTTCTCTCGTAGTGGAGCACAGGCTCTAGAGAGCGTGGGCTTCAATAGTTGGGCTCGCAGGCTTAGCTGCCCTGAGGCATGTGGAAGCTTCCTGGAACAGGGATCTAACTTGTGACCCCTGCATTGGCAGGCAGATTCTTAACCACTATACCACCAGGGAAGTCCAGTTCTGTTTCTTTTGACATTAAAAGTATCTCCATGTTCCCATGAGATAAGCAAAAGGCACACGCTAGTAAAGTCATGCTCAGAATTCTCCAAGACAGTCTTCGTTAATATACGAACTGTGAACTTCCAGATGTTCAAGCAGGTTTTAGAAAAGGCAGAGGCACCAGAGATCAAATTGCCAACATTTGCTGGATCATGGAGAAAGCAAGAGAGTTCCAGAAAAACATCTATTTCTGCTTCATTGACTATGCCAAAGCCTTTGACTGTGTGGATCACAATAAACTGTGGAACATTCTGAAAGAGATGGGAATCCCAGACCACCTGACCCGCCTCTTGAGAAACCTGTATGCAGGTCAGGAAGCAACAGTCAGAACTGGACATGGAACAACAGACTGGTTCCAAATAGGAAAAGGAGTATGTCAAGGTTGTATATTGTCACCCTGCTTATTTAACTTCTATGCAGAGTACATCATGAGGAACGCTGGGCTGGAAGCACAGGCTGGAATCAAGATTGCTGGGAGAAATATCAATAACCTCAGATATGCAGATGACACCACCCTTATGGCAGAAAGTGAAGAGGAACTCAAAAGCCTCTTGATGAAAGTGAAAGAGGAGAGTGAAAAGGTTGGCTTGAAGCTCAACATTCAGAAAACAAAGATCAGGGCATCTGGTCCCATCACTTCATGTGAAATAGATGGAAAAACAGTGGAAACAATGTCAGACTTTATCTTTTGGGGCTCCAAAATCACTGCAGATGCTGATTGCAGCCATGAAAGTAAAAGACGCTTACTCCTTGGAAGGAAAGTTATGACCAATCTAGACAGCATATTAAAAAGCAGAGACATTACTTTGCCAACCAGGGTCCGTCTAGTCAAGGCTATGGTTTTTCCAGTGGTCATGTATGGATGTGAGAGTTGGACTGTGAAAAAAGCTGATCACCGAAGAATTGATGCTTTTGAACTGTGGTGCTGGAGAAGACTCTTGGGAGTCCCTTGGACTGCAAGGAGATCCAACCAGTCCATTCTAAAGGAGATCAATCCTGGGTGTTCATTGGAAGGACTGATGCTAAAGCTGAAACTGCAATACTTTGGCCACCTCATGCGACGAGTTGACTCACTGGAAAAGACTCTGATGCTGGGAGGGATTGGGGGTGGGAGGAGACAGGGACGACAGAGAATGAGATGGCTGGATGGCATCACCGACTCGATGGACATGAGTTTGGGTGAACTCTGGGAGTTGGTGATGGACAGGGAGGCCTGGTATGCTGTGATTCATGGGGTCGCAGAGAGTCAGACACGACTGAGTGACTGAACTGAACTGAACTGAAAGTATATATAAAACGGACAATTTGGCTAACTTGGAGTTCTAACTCTGCCTGTGGAAGCTTGTCTATCAGCCTTGCTGGGACTGGTCCCTTCAGGGGAATCAGGAAAGGCAGACCTGCATGGGAGCAAGGGGAGGGTCCCTTTCTCAGCTTTAAGGCCAGGTTAATCTCTTTACATAGTCCACTTTCTAAACTCTTGACATTAGCACCTATTATCTCTGAGGGCTCAATAAGGTACCCAAGGTCTTATTTGGATGTGGAACTTTGGGATTCAGATCCTGATGCTGTTACCTGCCAGTTGTGTGACTTTGACAGGTATGTTACACTGGCCTCAGCATCCCATCTATGCTCCGCACAGGGTGTGGAACCCCAAAAGTGCTCCATCAATGCTGGTCTTGGTTTTTCTTCTGGATCATCTTTAGGGGGGAAATAGATGGGCCCCAGGCTGAGCAGTTGAAATATGTCCCCTGTGGACAGAGGCTCTAAGATGAAGATAATGGCAAGAACAAAGAGGAACTGAGTCCTGCCCAGGTAAGAGATAAAGAGACCACATATTTCTCATTTTCTAGGTCAAGAAGACCTTCCTATGTACATGTGCACAAAAAATGTCCCTGCAGGCCAAAAAGGGAAGGAGTGCCACCCAAAAATATGTGGTGTCAACCTATTCATAGTCCTCTGTGCTGGAATCCAATCCATCTTGCACACATACACAGGAAGGACCCTGAATTACACCAACTACGGACTCAGAACCAGGCAAAGCAAGATGGTTGGCCAGAGGGAAGCCAGAAGACATGCCCCATATAAGTGACTTAAACTACACAAGGGCAGGACTCTGCACCCACCCATATGTATCTATCCACCTGTACTGTTTTACTCCTAATAAACACCTTCCTTGTTTCACTACTTTCTGTCTCTGTTGAAATTCATTTATACATAGCAGATGAGCTAGGGCCTTGTCACTGGTCTAGTGGTTAAGTCCAGTGCCACAGCCTGGCTTCAATTTTTGGTTGGGGAACTGAGATCCTGCTTCAAACTACTGACAATTGAGGGTCCCAAGATCAGTGGAAACAATAGAAACAGTGAGAGACTTTATTTTGGGGGCTCCAAAATCACTGCAAATGGTGACTGCAGCCGTGAAATTAAAAGATGTTTGCTCCTTGGAAGAAAAGCTAGCACCAACCTAGACAGCGTATTGAAAAGCAGAGACATTACTTTGCCAACAAAGGTCCGTCAAAGCTATGGTTTTTCCAGTAGTCATGTATGGATGTGAGAGCTGGACTATAAAGAAAGCTGAATGCTGAAGAATGGATGCTTTTGAATTGTGGTGTTGGAGAAGACTCTTGAGAGTTCCTTAGACTGCAAGGAGATCCAACCAGTCAATTTTAAAGGAAATTAGTCCTGAATATTGATTGGAAGGACTGATGCTGAAGCTGAAGCTCCAGTACTTTGGGCACCTGATACGAACTGACTCAATGGAAAAGACCCTGAAGTTGGGAAAGATTGAAGGCAGGAAGAGAGGGGGATGACAGAGGTTGAGATGGTTGGGTGGCATTACCGACTCGATGGACATGAGTTTGAGTAAGCTCCAGGAGATGGAAATGGACAGGGAAGCCTGGTGTGCTGCAGTCCATGGGGTCGCAAAGAGTCGGACCTGACTGAGAGACCTAACTGAACTGAGATTAACCTGATAAACGGCAGTCAGGTTGTCCCAACTGTGATGTTGGGGGAGAGTGTTTATTTTGCCTTAATAGCTTCAAGAAGAAAACGAGAGCATCCTGTAAGTTGATTGCAGAAATTGCACTTGAATACAGGGCTTCCTGGCTCAGTGGCAATGAACTCGCCTGCCGGTGCCGGAGATGCAAGATACACAGGTGGGTCAGGAAGGTCCCTTGGAGGAGAGCATGGCAACCCACTCCAATATTCTTGCCTGGAGAATCCCATGGACAGAGGAGCCTGGTGGGCTACAGTCCTTGGGGTTGCAAAGAGTCATATACAACTGAGTGACTGAGCACACACAAACACACACACCAGTTCTTACATATTGAATTCAAGGAAGAGGATTTCTTTAAGACAGACGTGATTGTCTTTCTCCTCCCCTTTTCCCCACAGGGTCCTTTCTGAACTCCTGCCTGCTGTTGTGATGGAGGCTTCAGGCCTTCCGCTGGCCAGGATGAATTTCTTGCTTCACTGGACAAAGCAAGCGTGAGATTAATATCACCCCTGAGGCCAAGAGGATAAATTTGACTCAAGATGAACTTTAATCATAGGCAAGCTCTAGGTTTAAAACGGTCTCTTCCTTTGACATATTCTGGATAATTCCCAAATGAAAAGCTAATTTTTACACAGCTTCAAAAGGCCACGGGCTAGTCATGGAGTGTAACATCCTCAGTTCACTGAGGGTCTGATATGACATGGCACCTTCTGCGATTTGGCTAGGTTGCCTCTCCACAATACAGTTAAAAGTATGGCAGAGGAGGCATTTTATTTCTCTGGGGTCATGGGCTCCACTTCCAAACTCTTAAAAGTTGTAGTAAAATGGAAATGATAAGAATTTCTGGCAAAATTCCTTTAATGAAAATATAAGTGATATTTAACCAAAACCCCCAAACTAAGAATAATGCCCAATGTTGGATAGCATGGGTAAACAGTACTCACTGCTGAAGAAGCATTTGTTAGCGCAGGTAAATAGCATTATAATGACCCTATCCTTTGGCCGAGGAATTCTGAAAATGTAATGCATTGACCATGGACTAAACTCAAACTGAGGACCGTTTTTGTGTAACCACCCAGTTAAGGATGGATGTACACGTGTGCGCGGATGACCCAGAGGGAGGATAGGGGAGGAGGGAGGTGGGAGGGGGGTTCAGGAAGGGGAACTCATGTACCCCTCGGGCGGATTCATGTCAATGTATGGCAAAACCAACCAATATAATATTGTAAAATAAAATGAAAAATTATTAAAAGAGGAAAGAGAAGAAAAAGGAGGAGGAAGACTAAAATTTTTGCTACCTGAACCTTCCACAGCAAATTTGGCTATTCCTAAAAATATGAAATATCAAAACGAGCAACGATGATCTTGGCCATAGTTTTGCAGTAGTTCAAAAGATTAGGACCAATCTAAATGCTCAGGATAGGGGAATGGCTATGTTTTAATAGCCATTAAGTATTTGTTGTTGTTGACGTTCAGTTGACAAGGCATGTTGACTTTTTGCGACTCCATGGACTGCAGCATGCCAGGTGTCCCTGTCCTTCACTACGTCCTGGAGTTTGCTCAAACTCACGTCCATTGAGTTGGTGATGCCATCCAACCATCTCACCCTCTGTCGCCCCCTTCTCCTCACGCCCTCAAATCTTTCCCAGCATGAGGGTCTTTTCCAGTGAGTTGGCTCTTTGCATCAGGTGGGCAAAGTATTGAGTTATGAAATATTAATATTAAAGATTAAGTATTGGGCTGTCAAGTATCGGGGTTGGCCAAAAAGTTCTTTTGGGGTTTCCATCCCATCTTATGGAAAAATCCAAACAAATTATTTGACTAACCCAATAATTCACGTAGGTATATTTTATGACCACTCAGTGATGGCTTGTGAGGGTTATGGGTCTGTGATTGTGAATTTTGTCCATCTTAGACAAAATTGCATAGCTCACAGACCTCTTCCCATTCTTCAGGGCTCAAAGCAGATGTTGGATAAACTGCATATTTAAAAAACTGATGATGAAATTAAGGAAGAGACCTGGCAGTTCAGGACACCCTGTGCTTCTTTGTCTTTAAGGAAGCTTCTCCTTTTCCTGGCTGCCTGCAGAACCCCTTTCTCCACACTCTGCAGAGTATGCTGTGGGTGGGTGGGATTCTTATGCTCCTTAATTGATTTTTGTCTTTTTGAAAACTGATACTGTAAAGCATGGCACACATATCTCATTTCTTGTAACTTTTGTGGTTATTTCTGTAAAAGTCTGGCTTCAGAGCCTCGCCCGGGACTATAATCATGGTCATATTTTTGTTTTGTTGAAAAACATCAGATATAGTTTACACTGTTTGCCCTTTTTCAGGGAAGGAGACGATGTTGACTATTTCAGTCTCTCCAATGAAGAATTGGAGAGTGAATTTTTAACCCAGATTCTGTGCCAGTGATATCTTTGGGACTGAGCAAAGCACAGATAAGTTACCACCCGTATGTTACCCTAAACCCTGCCACGTTCCCTGTTGCCTGTAAAATATTGTCCAAATTCTCTGTCATGCCTGAGGTCTCGTCCCAGACTCTCCACCTCAGTGATTGCAGTAACCACCCCCATGTAACCCAACATGTGATGTTGTCGCTAAGTCGTGTCCGACTCTTTGCCACCCCTGGACAGTAGCCCGCCAGGCTCCTCTGTCCATGGGATTTCCTAGGCAAAAATCCTGGAGTGGGTTGCCATTTCCTTTTCCAGGGGATCTTCCCAACCCAGGGGCTGAACCTGCATCTCCTTCATTGGCAGGTACGGGCAGGAGGATTTTTTTTTTTTTTTTACTGCTGAGCCACCAGGGAAACCCAGCATGTGTCACAGCCTCTGGTTTTCTTCTGCAATTTTGCAAGTATGGTGTATGTAAATACCTATATGTCATCTCCTCAGAGCGTCCTTTGTTGGCCACTCCAGTTAAGCCCCAATCTATCTCTCTCACCCTTAACACTTTCTTTCCCATATCCTTGTCTTTATTATAATTGAAAAGCTTTTAAATAAGTTTAAGATAGACTTATTTTCAGCAAGTGACTTCCCCAGTAGATAGTGAATTTCAGAGGTGAAGATGGAACCCACATCTTGGAACAGATTCCTAGTTCAGTGCTGAAGTTAGACCAGAATTCCTTATTCAATGTCATATTTAGACTAGAGTTCCTTATTCAAGGTCATAGTTAAATATTTAATATGAATTTGAATCTCAGCTCTGCCGCTTATTCTCTGTGGGATCTTGGGTTCTCAATTTTTTTCATCAGTGGAACTGAGGAGGAGAAAAATCCCTCTTTTCATTTAAGATTGTTGTGGGAATTGAATGAAGTAAAGCTTCTCGGAGCTTGGTTCAATGCCTGACAATTAGAAAGACCTCAATAACTGTCAGCTAACCCTGATAGCTCAGCTGGTAAAGAATCCGCCTGCAATGCAGGAGACTTGGGTTTGATCCCTGGGTTGGGAAGGTCCCCTGGAGAAGGGAAAGGCTACACACTCCAGTGTTCTGGCCTGGAGAATTCCATGGACTCTACAGTCCAGGGGGTTGCAAACAGTCAGAGGTGACTGAGTGACTTTCACTTCACTTGTTTAAGTGAAATTACTTCTCCGGTGGCGCTAGTGGTACAGAACCTGCCTGCTAATGCAGGAGATACAAGAGATGCAGGTTTGATTCCTGGGTCCAGAAGGTCCCCTGGAGGAGGGCATGACAACCCATTTCTGTATTCTTGCCTGGAGAATTCCATGGATAGAGGAGTCTGGCGGGGTACCGTCCTTAGGGTCACAAAGAGTGGGACACGACGGAAGTGACTTAGCATTAACTCACTTATGGGTACTTGAATGAGTGGAATTGAGCTGTTGTGACAGACCCTCTTCTGAGACATCCACACCACAGTCAGAAAGTAAATTGATCCAGGATGCTGGTGAGTGGGTAGATACTAAATGCACTGAAGAACTCTGCCAAAGAAACAGCTGAGTGAAAGGCCAAATTCCTGGCTCACAGTATTTTAAAAAATGGATTCCTGTTTATTCCTGGTTTGGACAAGAATGCACTCAGAATGGAAAAATGGAAGTTTGACCATGAAGAGGAGGGCCAAGAGAAGACTGTGCTTTTGTTTTTCAGGTGCTTCCAAGCCTGCACAGGGCCCCCTGTGGACTTGTGACCTAGGGCGAGAAATCATGGTGGGTTCAAGCTAAACCTGGGCAACCCTGAGAAACATACCATTCACGGAGGGACTCATCTCCAACTCCTCTCTACAAAGTCCTGTTTGGAGCTCCTCCTTGCCCCCTACGTTCTCCAAGGGGCCTCTCCACGTTTCCTGCTCTAGCAGAGGGACCCCGCCATGGTGACCCATTTCTGTTCTGTTGGCAAATCCATACAAACATCCCAGTCATCTAAGCAGTTCTTGGCCCTAAGAGGCCCTGCCTCAGCCCAGATAGGATGTGCCCAGCCGAAGATCTGGGGAGAGACACAGAGCCACAACCCCACAGTCCCAAAATTTGCCTTGAGCCGAACCTGAGCTTTTCTCCCTCTCTGTCAACCTGTGCTCAACCTTTACTCCGTATTCTCTCTTCTCTGTTGTTGTCCCCTAGCTTTAAAAAAAAAAAAAATTATTTATTTGTTTTTGACTGCCTTGGTTCTTCGTTGCTGTGCACAGGTTTCCTCTAGTTGCAATGAGCAGGGGCTGCTGTTTAGTTGCAGTGTGCGGGCTTCTCATTGTGGTGGCTTGTCTTGTTGCAGAGCACAGGCTCTGGATGTATGGGCTTCAGTAGCTGCAGCACGCAGGCTCAGGGATTGTGGTACATGGGTTTAGTTGCCCCATGATAAGTAACATCTTCCCAGAGCAGAGATTAAATCTGTGCCCTGCACTGGCAGGCAGATTCTTAACCTGTGAACCAGCAGGGAAGTCCTTGCTGTCCCTTAGCTTTGGGGCTCTCGGAGGTGGGATGTCCACCTCTGATCTCAGGCTCTATGTTTGCATTCTCAGCCATGTGTGGCTCCAGAGCCTTCCTGGTACTTGACCTCCCGGACTTGACCTCAGAGTCCTCTGAATAATTCCTTCCGACAGCCTGAAGGCTGAGATTGGACCTTGCCACAGCCACTTCCCGGGCTTAGTTGCTCTGCTGCAAGTGGGATTTTCCTGGACCAGGGATGCACTGGCCTGCAAGGCAGGGGGATTCTTTTTCCTTTCATTTTCACTGAGAACTTCATTGAAATTTTGTTCCACTACCTTCTGCCATTTCTTCAGGCAACTTCATAATTCCGTCTTCCCAAAACTTTCTTTATGAGCAAAGAACCCTTCTAGGTGATTTTTACAGTCTTCCAGGGAAGGCAGGCAGATTCTTAACCACTGGACCACCAGGGAAGTTCAAGAGTATGCTTTACTGGAGTGGGTAGCCCTTCCCTTCTCCAGGGGAATCTTCCCAACCCAGGGATTGAACCCAGATCTCCCGCATTGCAGGTGGATTCTTTTGCCATCTGAGCCACCAGGGAAGCCCCACAGGGAAGGCAGGCGGATTCTTAACCACTGGACCACAAGGGAAGTCCAAGAGCATGCTTAGCTTTTAAAGAAACTGCAAGATTGTCTTCCAGTCTGTACTACTTTGCATTCCCACCAGCAGAGAACAAGAGTTTCTGTTGCTCCACACCTTTGTCAGCATTTTGGACTGTCAGCAATTGCCTCCATTGGAAAAGGGAGCTGAGACTCAGACAGGTGAAGTAGTTATACAGAAACTGTAGAGATAGGGTTTAACCCCTGACCCGGAGGCTGCTGGGTGTGGACTCAGTGTTCCCACTGGCAATCTGGGTGAGGAACACACCTCTTGTTGTCTAATCTGCTAGTGGCCCCTGTCAGAGTGGCAGGAGAGGAGCAATGTCACCTCTCTGGACAACTGTCCAGAAGGGCCAAGAAGGAAACCCACTCTCTGTTGCTGTGGGGCTGATCGGGGAGTCTAGCCTTCATAATCTACCCCTATACTTTGTTCATCCCTCTCCCTCACCTCCAGCCCACCTCTAAGATCTGTCAGGTGTCTCTTCCAAAGATTTAAAAAATTCAGACTATTTTTGTCACCTCTGCCTTTACTACCCTAGTTCAAGCCACCAGAGATTTAAAAAAATATTATATAATTTTTAAAGGTTACTTTCCACTTACAGTTAATACAAAACGGTGACTGTAGTCCCCATGCTGTACAACACATCCTCAAGCCTATCTTACACCCAACAGTCTGTACCTCCCCCTCCCAACCCCTTCCTTCCCTGCCCCCTGAAAACCACTAGTTTATTCTCTGTATCTGTGAGTCTGTCCAATCACCAAAATTCATTGCCAGGATATCATAAAGGTCCTTTAGCTGGTCACTTCTATTCTTTCTTTACTACAGTTCATCCTGTAACAATAAGAGTGATCTTCTAGAAATAATAAACACATCATGGCATTTCTGTTCTCAAAAACCTCCAAAAGCTTCCCATCACATGTTAAGCCAAGCTTCAGATACTTTATCTTCATCTGCATGAACCTGGCTCCTGCCAGCACCTCTACTTTCACATCACTCTCCCCTTTTGTTTACTGGGGCCATGCAGGTTTTCACTCCTGATTTGTGATGGAGCCCAGCCGAGATCAGTAGAGTCATCTAGCTAAGCCCCTGGACATGTGGGAAGCCCAAGTTCAGTGTTGTACTCCACAGAGGTTTCATACTTGCTTTTTATAGGCACCATTTGGCTATAAAGAGCCAATTGTCTCTTATTGTATTACTACAACACAGGGAATAGAGCCAATATTTTATAATAACAATAAATAGAGTATAACCTTTAAATAGTGGGAATCACTATACTGTGTACCTGTAACTTACATAATATTGTAATCAATTATACTTCAATTAAAAAGAGAATGTAAAAAAATGAGTCCATTAGCTTCCTCACTTTACTGATTTGTATTTGAATGTCTCCTACTCAAAGTGGCTGTTTTATTGCAGCTTTTTAACAAAATACATTTTGTTTTGTCTCATTACTTTCTATTTCTTCAGAAATTCTATTTCCTTACTTTGCTTTAGTTTCTTCTAGTAGTTATCAGTGTCTAAAGTGATAGTGATTCATGGGGTCGCGGAGAGTCGGACACGACTGAGCGACTGAACTGAACTGAACTGAACTGAAAGTGATAGTATATATTCATTATCTACTTATTTACTGTCAGTCTCTCTCAATAAACTACTTGAGAGCAGGGGTTTTATCTTATTCATTACTGAATCCCCAAGGTCTACAACAGTGCTTGTGTAGATAAGAGGCTCGATAAACTTAGTTTTTAACTTTTCAAGATTTATTTATTTCATTTTTGACAATCTTTGTTGTGGTGTGCAGGCTTTCTCTTGTGGCAAGCAGGGGCTACTTTTCTAGTTGAGGTGCACTGGCTTCTCATTGCAGTGGCTTCTTCTGTTCCAGAGCACCAGCTCTAGAGTGCAGGCTCAGGACTAGGGCTCATGGGCTTAGTCGCTCTGTGGACTATGGGATCTTTGTGGACTAGGGATCATACAGGTGTCCCCTGCATTGGAAGGTGGATTCTTAACCACTGGATCACCAGGGAAGCCCTTGATAAATATTTGTTGAATAAAGGGCTGATATTAAATTCTTTCCCTCTCAACCTGTGTTACCTTCAGGGACCCTCTCTGCTTCCGCCTACTCAATGGTGATATGTACTCAGACCTAGTACTTCTTCCGTCTCCAGAATTTCCTGGCTTAGCACTTCCATGCTTTTTGTCTCTTTATCCATATTCATCTCTAGACAATAAGTTTCTGGAGACCAGGGGCTCAGTGATGCTTGTCCTTTTATCCCTAGGGTTTAGCACAAAGTCTTTGAATATTGTGCTGGGTGCTAAATATTTTCTAAAGTTATGAGTCTCAGCACACAGCCTATTATGGGATGAATAATTTTATCTATTGTGCTAAGGGAAGAAGCAAACAGAGAGAAAAATACCCCAAAGAAGAGAATAACATTTCCTTATGCTCACTTATTTTCTTTGTATAGGATTTATTTTATGAAAATTGAAAAATTTACTTTTAGTTGACTGAACTGTCTACCCACAGATGATTTAAAATTGTCCCTGAAGAGGGAATGACGCAGAAAAACAAGAATAACTGGTGTTGATGTGTGAATTATTCCCTTCAAAGACATTCAGCAGCCTGCGTATCAGTTAAACCAGGCTCCTCTTCCGTATTGTATTTATGACATGAACTTGGATTCAGAAGACTAAATATAGCTTCAGGAGCCCTAGGCACTTCATAGGAGACATTGCCAAGAGTTTATCTCATGGTTTCTTTCCATCTAGCTCCCATTTGAGCCTGTGCCTTTTAGTCTGGTTTAACTGGATAAACCAGGAACAAGAAACGTTTTATTACAGATAAACTTAAGGTTAAAAAGTACCTCCAGCTGTGACTCACAGTGCAGAACATATTCAAAGCTGGTTTTGTTTGTTTTTGTCAGTTTTCTCCTGCCCTTTCTTCCTTTTTCCGTTCCTCCTCTCTGCCCCCACCTTCTTTATTCTTCCTTTTCCCCTCTCTCCTTCCTTCCTCCCTCCCTCTGTCCTTTCCCTCCCTCCCTCCCTCCCTCCCTCCGCCTCTCTCTTCTTCCCATCTTTCCTTTCTTCCCTCCCTTCCTCCCTCTCTTTCTCTCTTTCTTCCTTTTCCTCCTTCTCTTTTTCTTACCTCCCTCCCCCCTCCTCCTTCATGGAATACCGAAGCCTCACTGAAGAGTAGAAATACATGCACAACGTAATTAGATCACTTGACAGGGAGATTGCTATCTCACTGAGGTCCATGCTGAAGTCAGTCCCTATTCCAAAGGACAACTTGTAAAAGCAAGTCTGTGCTGCCTTGGAAGAGTCCAAAGCTTTTATTTAGTTTGGGGAAAAAGTCCAAGGTCATGGTGTGAAGATGTGATGTATCTTATTGTTTTCTAAGGAGAAAGACCACAATGAATTATAGACATGAGTAGCTAATAGAGTCATGAATTATTCATACTTGTGCACAATTACCACTTTTTTAATGCAAGACTGAGAATGTGTGTGCTTAGTTGCTCAGTTGTGTCCGACCGTTTGCAACACTTTGGACTGTGGCCCCCACCAGGATCCTCTGTCCACGGGATTTTTTAGGCCAGGCTGAGAATATGGGTAACTAAAGGAGTTGAAATTAAACTCTCATCCTTCTTAGTTATACCTGGCTGGGAGAGCAGATGACAGAATCCATTGAGATGGTTAGCATCGTGCCTGCTACCCAGGGAGTGCTCAGTGGATGCTAGCTGCAATTATTTTGTTGTTGTTATTGTTACTATTTACTGAGTTCTTAGTATATGCTAGATACTATTCTAGAGGCTTTGTATTCGTGCACTTGATTCTTAACAACAATCTTACTAAGTATATATTCTTATCATTGCCATTTTCCATTTGAGGAAATGGAGAGAGAGCAAAAGATCACACTGGTAGGTAAGTGGTGAAGCCAGATTATCATCATCACAACCTTTGTTACTTACACCTGGCTTTGGGTACTATATATGAAGGAGGATTCTTGCATAGCTATTACACAGGATAGGGTTTTTATTTGAGAGGATTTTAGCACAAGATTTATTCAAACTATAAAGCAAGTATAAATTTATTATAGAGACCTCAGAAAAGAAAAAATTAATTAATTATTTATTTATTTTTTATTTTACAATATTATATTGGTTGGTTTTGCCATACATTGACATGAATTCGCCCCGGGTTTACGTAAGTTCCCCCTCCTAAACCCCCCTCCCACCTCCCTCCTCCCTTTATCCTCCCTCTGGGTCATCCCCGCATGCCAGCCCTGAGCATCCTATAACATGCATTGATCCTGAACTAGTGATTCATTTCACATATGACAACATACGTGTTTCAGTGCCATTCTCCCAAATCATCCCACCCTCACCCTCTCCCACAGAGTCCCAAAGACTGATCCATACATCTGTGTCTCTTTTGCTGTCTCGTATACAGGGTTATCATTTGCATCTTCCTAAATTCCATATATATGCGTTAGTATGCTGTATTGGTGTTTTTCTTTCTGGCTTACTTCACTCTGTATAATAGGCTCCAGTTTCATCCACCTCATTAGAACTGATTCAAATGTATTCTTTTTAATGGCTGAATAATACTCCATTGTGTATATGTACCAAGGCTTTCTTATCCATTCGTCTGCAGATGGACATCTAGGTTGCTTCCATGTCCTGGCTATTATAAACAGTGCTGCAATGAACATGGGAGTACATGTGTCTCTTTCAATTCTGGTTTCCTCGGTGTGTATGCCCAGGAGTGCGATTGCTGGATCATATGGCAGTTCTATTTCCAGTTTTTTGAGGAATCTCCACACTGTTCTCCACAGGGGCTGTACTAGTTTGCATTCCCACCAACAGTGTAAGAGGGTTCCTTTCTCTCCACATCCTCTCCAGCATTTATTGCATGTAGACTTTTGGATAGCAGCCATTCTGACTGGTGTGAAATGGTATCTCATTGTGGTTTTGATTTGCATCTCTCTGATTATGAGGGATGTTGAGCATTTTTTCATGTGTTTGTTAGCCATCTGTATGTCTTCTTTGGAGAAATGTCTGTTCAGTTCTTTGGCCCATTTTTTGATTGGGTCATTTATTTTTCTGGAATTGAGCTGTGGGAGCTGCTTGTATATTTTGGAGATTAATCCTTTATCAGTTGCTTCATTTGCTATTATTTTCTCCCATTCTGAAGGCTGTCTTTTCACCTTGCTTATAGTTTCCTTTGCTGTGCAGAAGCTTTTAATTTTAGTTAGGTCCCATTTGTTTATTTTTGCTTTTATTTCCAATATTCTGGGAGGTGGGTCATGGAGGATCCTGCTGTGATTTATGTCGGAGAGTGTTATGCCTACGTTCTCCTCTAGGAGTTTTATAGTTTCTGGTCTTACATTTAGCTCTCTAATCCATTTTGAGTTTATTTTTGTGTATGGTGTTAGGAAGTGTTCTAGTTTCATTCTTTTACAAGTGGCTGACCAGTTTTCCCAGCACCACTTGTTAAAGAGACTGTCTTTTCTCCATTTTATATTCTTGCCTCCTTTGTCAAAGATGAGGTGTCCATAGGTGCGTGGATTTATCTCTGGGCTTTCTATTTTGTTCCATTGATCTATATTTCTGTCTTTATGCCAGTACCATACTGTCTTGATGACTGTGGCTTTGTAGTAGAGCCTGAAGTCCGGCAGGTTAATTCCCCCAGTTCCATTTTTCTTCCTCAAGATTGCTTTGGCTATTCGAGGTTTTTTTTGTATTTCCATACAAATTGTGAGATTATTTGTTCTAGTTCTGTGAAAAATATCGTTGGTAGCTTGATAGGGATTGCATTGAATGTATAAATTACTTTGGGTAGTATACTCATTTTTACAATATTTATTCTTCCAATCCATGAGCATGGTATATTTCTCCATCTATTAGTGTCCTCTTTGATTGCTTTCAGTAGTGTTTTATAGTTTTCTATGTACAAGTCTTTTGTTTCCTTAGGTAGATATATTCCTAAGTATTTAATTCTTTTTGTTGCAACAGTGAATGGAATAGTTTCCTTAATTTCTCTTTCTATTTTCTCATTATTAGTGTATAGGAATGCAAGGGATTTCTGTGTGTTGATTTTATATCCTGCAATGTTACTGTAATCATTGATCAGCTCTAGTAGTTTTCTGGTAGAGTCTCTAGGGTTTTCTGTGTAGAGGATCATGTCATCAGCGAACAGTGAAAGTTTTACTTCTTCTTTTCCAATTTGTATTCCTTTTATATCTTTTTCTGCTCTGATTGCTGTAGCCAAAACTTCCAGGACTATGTTGAAGAGTAGTGGTGAGAGTGGGCACCCTTGTCTTGTTCCTGACTTTAGAGGAAATGCTTTCAGTTTTTCACCATTGAGGATAATGTTTGCTGTGGGTTTGTCATATATAGCTTTTATTATGTTGAGGTATGTCCCTTCTATTCCCACTTTCTGGAGGGTTTTTATCATAAATGGATGTTGAATTTTGTCAAAGGCTTTCTCTGCATCTATTGAGATAATCATATGATTTTTATTTTTCAGTTTGTTAATGTTGTGTATTACATTGATTGATTTGCGGATATTGAAGAATCCTTGCATTCCTGGGATAAAGCCCACTTGGTCATGATGTATGATCTTCTTAATATGTTGTTGGATTCTGATTGCTAGAATTTTGTTAAGGATTTTTGCATCTATGTTCATCAGTGATATTGGCCTGTAGTTTTCTTTTTTTGTGGGGTCTTTACCAGGTTTTGGGATTAGGGTGATGGTGGCCTCATAGAATGAGTTTGGAAGTTTCCCTTCCTCAGCAATTTTCTAGAAGAGTTTGAGTAGAATAGGTGTTAGCTCTTCTCTAAATTTTTGGTAGAATTCGGCTGTGAAGCCGTCTGGACCTGGGCTTCTGTTTGCTGGAAGATTCCTGATTACAGCCTCTAGTTCCATGCTTGTGATGGGTCTGTTCAGATTTTCTATTTCTTCCTGGTTCAGTTTTGGAAAGTTGTACTTTTCTAGGAATTTGTCCATTTCTTCCAGGTTATTCATTTTATTGCCATATAATTGCTGATAGTATTCTCTAATAATCCTTTGTATTTTTGTGTTGTCAGTTGTGATCTCTCCATTTTCATTTCTAATTTTATTGATTTGGTTCTTCTCCCTTTGTTTCTTGATAAGTCTGGCTAGCGGTTTGTCAATTTTATTTACCTTTTCAAAGAACCAGCTTTTGGCTTTGTTGATTTTTGCTATGGTCTCTTTTGTTTCTTTTGCATTTATCTCTGCCCTAATTTTTACGATTTCTTTCCTTCTACTGACCCTGGGGTTCTTCATTTCTTCCTTTTCTAGTTGCTTTAGATGTAGAGTTAGGTTATTTAGTTGACTTTTTTCTTGTTTCTTGATGTGTGCCTGTATTGCTATGAACTTCCCCCTTAGCACTGCTTTTACAGTGTTCCAGAGGTTTTGGGTTGTTGTGTTTTCATTGTCATTCATTTCTATGCATATTTTGATTTCTCTTTTGATTTCTTCTATGATTTGTTCATTATTCAGCAGCGTGTTGTTCAGTCTCCATATGTTGGCATTTTTAATAGTTTTTCTCTTGTAATTGAGATCTAATCTTACTGCATTGTGGTCAGAAAAGATGCATGGAATGATTTCAACTTTTTTGAATTTACCAAGGCTAGATTTATGGCCCAGGATGTGATCTATCCTGGAAAAGGTTCCGTGTGCGCTTGAGAAAAAGGTAAATTCATTGTTTTGGGATGAAATGTCCTATAGATATCTACTAGGTCTAACTGGTCTATTGTATCATTTAAAGTTTGTGTTTCCTTGTTAATTTTCTGTTTAGTTGATCTATCCATAGATGTAAGTGGGGTGTTAAAATCTCCCACTATTATTGCATTATTGTTAATTTCCCCTTTCATACTTGTTAGTAATTGTCTTACATATTGCGGTGATCCTATGTTGGGTGCATAAATATTTATAATTGTTATATCTTCATCTTGGATTGATCCTTTGATCATTATGTAGTTTCCTTCTTTGTCTCTTTTCACAGCCTTTGTTTTAAAGTCTATTTTATCTGATATGAGTATTGCTACTCCTGCTTTCTTTTGGTCTCTATTTGCATGGAATATCTTTTTCCAGCCCTTCACTTTCAGTCTCTGTGTGTCCCTCGTTTTGAGGTGGGTCTCTTGCAGACAACATATATGGGGGTCTTGTTTTTGTATCCATTCAGCCAGCCTTTGTCTTTTGGTTGGGGCATTCAACCCATTTACGTTTAAGGTAATTATTGATAAGTACGATCCCGTAGCCATTTTCTTTATTGCTTTGGGTTCGAGTTTATACACCCTTTCTGTGTTTCCTGTCTAGAAAAGATCCTTTAGCATTTGTTGGAGAGCTGGTTTGGTAATGTTGAATTCTCTCAGCTTTTGCTTGTCTGTAAAGCTTTTGATTTCTCCTTCATATTTGAATGAGATCCTTGCTGGGTACAGTAGTCTGGGCTGTAGGTTATTTTCTTTCATCACTTTAAGTATGTCTTGCCATTCTCTCCTGGCCTGAAGAGTTTCTGTTGAAAGATCGGCTGTTATCCTTATGGGAATCCCCTTGTGTGTTATTTGCTGTTTTTCCCTTGCTGCTTTTAATATTTGTTCTTTGTGTTTGATCTTTGTTAATTTGATCAATATGTGTCTTGGAGTATTTCGCCTTGGGTTTATCCTGTTGGGGACTCTCTGGGTTTCTTGGACTTGGGTGATTATTTCTTTCCCTATTTTAGGGAAGTTTTCAACTATTATCTCCTCAAGTATTCTTTCATGGTCTTTCTTTTTGTCTTCTTCTTCTGGGATTCCTATGATTCGAATGTTGGAGCATTTAACATTGTCCCAGAGGTCTCTAATATTGTTCTCATTTCTTTTAATTTGTTTTTCTTTTTTCCTCTCTGTTTCATTTATTTCTACAATTCTATCTTCTAACTAGCTTATCCTGTCTTCTGCCTCTGTTATTCTACTATTTGTTCCTTCCAGAGTGTTTCTGATCTCATCTATTGCATTATTCATTGTATATTGACTCTTTTTTATTTCCTCTAAGTCCTTATTAAACCTTTCTTCCATCTTCTCAATCTTTTTCTCCAGGTTATTTATCTGTAACTCCATTTTGCTTTCAAGATTTTGAATCATTTTCACCATCAAAATTCAAAATTCTTTATCAGGTAGATTCCCTATATCTTCCTCTTTTGTTTGTGTTGATGGGCATTTATCTTGTTCCTTTACTTGCTGGGTATTTCTTTGCCTCTTCATCTTGCTTATAATGCTTTGCTTGGGGTGGCCTTTCCCTCTTCTGGCCGTTTGTGGAGTTCTCTTTATTATGTAGTTTCCTCGTTGTGTGTGGGGTTGGACAGGTGGCTTGTCAAGGTTCCCTGGTTACGGAAGCTTGTGTTGGTGTTCTGGTGGGTGGAGCTGAATTTGTTCTCTCTGGAGTGCAATGAAGTGTCCAGTAATGAGTTATGAGATGTCAGTGGGTTTGGAGTGACTTTGGGCAGCCTGTATATTGAAGCTCAGGGCTAGTTTCCTGTGTTACTGGAGATTTTGCGCGGTATGTCTTGCTCTGGAACTTGTTGACCCTTGGGTGGTGCTTGGTTTTAGTGTAGGTATGGAGACGTATGATGAGCTCCTATCGATTAATGTTCCCTGGAGTCAGGAGTTCTCTGGTGTTCTCAGGATTCAGGCTTAAGCCTCTTGCCTCTGGTTTTTGGTCTTATTCTTGGAGTAGCCTCTAGACGTCTCTATCTGTCATTTCCAAGGTGGTTCCCTCTGTTTTAGCTTCTGTTTGCTGGTCTCTTCAGTGTCTAATTTCCGCCCTGATACTAGGGGGTGGGTGGACACTTTTTAAGGCTCAGTTGTTCAGTCCTGTTCTGGGAAGGGAGGAACGCTGCAGACGAGTATCTCTGGCGTCTGTGGGGAGTGCTCGCAGCGTCTCAGCCACACTGGGTTTGCCCCCGCTCACAGCACGTATGCTGTCCCAGTCTACACTGCACAGGCTCTAGGTTGCTCTGCCAGGAACTGTCCGAGGCCGGCGCCGGGTTGTATACACTTCCCAGGTCTGAGCGGCTCAAGTTCAGGTTCTCAGGTACTCCACAAAGGCGCAGACTTGGTTGGGCCTGCGTTTTGTGCCTTCCCTGGTCCGAGCAGTTCAGGGGACCAGGTGTTTGGCGAGCGCTGTCTCTGCGACTTATCGCCTCCCCAGTCCCCGCCACTCAGTTTTCTGGGTGTACAACCGGCGCACCTTCTCAGGGGGATATCGACCGGCCCGAGCCCAAGAAGTCCTGTTAGCAACAAGCCTGTCTGCAGTTTGTATCAGATGCCTTTCTGGGGCCGCGGTTGCCCGCTCCGGCTCTGGCTGCGCTCCCTGCCTGTCTCGGTGGGGAATGGGGGATGGGCCGACCGCAGCCGGCTCGCTCTGCTCAGTCCTTTATTCTGTGAGCGGGGCCGAGTCTTAGGTTAGAGCTTTCCGCCTTTTTGTGGGGAAGCTATCCCACAGTCTGCTTTGCTCTCCCCAGTTCTCTCAAATTGTTTTCGCGGCATTCAAACCCAGTCCTGTCTCTAAGCAGTTCAGCCGGCTCCTCCCTGCCCAGCCCCCGCTTGCTAATGGCGTATGCAGGCGTCTGCGCTGCTTCTCCGCTGGGAGTTACCGTTTGGCGGGTAGTCTGTGGGTTTTAAAAAAATCTTAAAAAAAAAGAGGGTTATGTGGCCCTCTGAGCTTCCAAGGCTCGCCACAGATTCGCCAGTGAGAGTGTTTCCTGGTGTTTGGAAAGTTCTCTCTTTTTAAAGCCTCCCTTCCCGGGACGGACCTCCATCCTTACTTCTTTTGTCTCGCTTTTTATCTTTTATGTTTTTTCCTACCTCCTTTCGAAGACAATGGGCTGCTTTTCTGGGTGCCTGACGTCCTCTGCCAGCATTCAGAAGTTGTTTTGTGGACTTTACTCCGCGTTCAAATGTTTTTTTGATGAATTTGTGGAGGAGAGAGTGGTCTCGCCGTCCTATTCCTCCGCCATCTTGTTCCTCTCCGAAAAAATTAATTTTAAAAAAGAAAATGAGTCCTGCTCGTTATCCTATTCTAACAAGAAGACCTGGATTATACTCCTATTTCTGCCTTCAAGCCAATTCCAAAATAATATATTTACACCATTCTCAAGGATCTTTTCTATAAATGGTAACTTTCTTCTTATATAAAGTACTCCCACATCACTTAATATTTTACAACATCATACCACTTAATGATTGCATTACAATTTATCTGTGTACATTTATTTCTACTAGACTGCCTCGTCCAGAAAAAAGCAAAACAACATTCCTGTGGGCAGCTCTCTTGTCTCATCATCTTTTCAGCCTTTGCTCAGTGTCTGATACATAGTAGGTACTCAGCAAAAATTATTACTGACTGATTTAAACATACACACACACAGAATCACACTAATTTGTCCTCTAAGCCTTTCACAAAAACACTTCAAAGACTTACAAAATGCCGAGACGTCGATCATCCTGCTATTCCAAAGAACAACACACTAGTCTAAAACACTGATGACACTGTGCCCACTGGAGACAGATAAGCTGGAATTACCAACCAGCTTAGCCACCTTCAGTTCAGTTGCTCAGTTGTGTCTAACTCTTTGTGATCCCATGGACTGCAGCACGCCACTCTTCCCTGTCCATTACCAACTCCTGGAGCTTTCTTAAACTCATGTCCATCCAGTTGGTGATGTCTTCCAACCATCTCATCCTCTGTCATCCCCTTCTCCTCCTGCCTTCAATCTTTCCCAGCATCAGGGTCTTTTCCAATTAGTCAGTTCTTCGCATCAAGTGGCCAAAGTATTGGAGCTTTAGCTTCAGCATCAGTCCTCCCAATGAATATTCAGGACTGATTTCCTTTAGGATGGACTGGTTGGATCTCCTTGCAGTCCAAGGGAATCTCAAGAGTATTCTCCAACACCACAGTTCAAAAGCATTAATTCTTCAGTGCTCAGCTTTCTTTATAGTCCAACTCTCACATCCACACGTGACTACTGGAAAAACCATAGCTTTGACTAGATGGACCTTTGTTGGCAAAATAATATCTCTGCTTTTTAATATGCTGTCTAGGTTGGTCATAGCTTTTCTTCCAAGGAGCAAGCATCTTTTAATTTCATGGCTGCAGTCATCACTTGCAGTGACTTTGGAACCCAAGAAAATAAAGTCAGCCACAGTTTCCACTGTTTCCCCATCTATTTGCCATGGAGTGATGGGACTGGATGCCATAATCTTAGTTTTCTGAATGTTGAGTTTTAAGCCAGGTTTTTCACCCTCCTCTTTCACTTTCATCAAGAGACTCTTTAGCTCTTCTTTGCTTTCTGCCATAAGGGTGGTGTTATCTGCATATCTGAGGTCATTGATATTTCTCCCAGAAATTTTGATTCCAGCTTGTGCTTCATCCAGCCCAGCATTTCATATGATGTACTCTGCATATAAGTTAAATAATCAGGGTGACAATATACAGCCTTGTTTTCCTCCTTTCCCAATTTGGAAACAGTCCATTGTTCCATGTCCAGATCTAACTGTATGCTTCTTGACCTGCATACAGATTTCTCAGGAGGCAAGTAAGGTGGTCTGTTATCAACCACCTTACTAAGACACATGTGAGCAGTGGGTGGGAAAGAACTCCAATTTCTGGTATCAATAATAATATCAGTTAGGATTCAGCCATTAAAACAGATATCAGTCATTTTAGCAGATAAAATGTAATATAAAGAACTGTTCAAACAGGACAGAAGGTTGAAAAGGCTAAAATTGAATCCCGATGTATCACAGAGGAACTTGGCATTCTTAGCACACAGAGGAAAGATGATGGAGTTATTGGAACCTAGAATCTTGAAGGAGAAATGAATAATCCAGAGCCTGGCCTGGGTCTCTGACAAGTTTTAGGACTTGGATGGGGGCTGTGTCCCTGCAGAGTTACTGACATTCAGACCTTCCTCTGAAAGAAAGAACAAGAGAAATAACAATAGGAAACATTGTTGGACAGAAAATGAAGTTTCATACAAGGGTTTTGGAACATCAGTTTATACTTACCATGTTGAGAAATTTGTTCAGCTTGTTATATTTTAGGAATGGGATGAAAAAGCGAATGTATGAGATGAGATAACATTCAAGAAGATGTAGGATATGTTTCAAGCAGATATAGATCACTTTTATTCCATGTTAGAATCAGTGTCAGCAGAGATGCAATGCCTAGAGAAAACAAACAGAAAGTCATTAGAAATACAGTCACCAGTCACTGATTCCTGGAGCTGAGAGGCAGCAGTTCTCAAGAAGTGAAGAGAAATGTGACATTCCTCACGCTAGTAAACCTTGAGATTATATATATATATTTTTTTTCCCCTGTATCGGGTCTTAGTTGCAGATGTGGGATCTTTGTTGTGGCATTCAGGTTTCTCTCTAGTTGTGGTGTGAGTGGGTTCAGTAGATGTGGCATGAGGGCTTAGCCCTGAGGCATGTAGGATCTGAGTTCCCTGACCAGGGATTAAAACCGAGTCCCCTGCATTGCAAGGAGAATTCTTAACCAGTGGACCACAAGGCAAGTCCTAAACCTTGAGATTTTTATTACACTATCACATATTGAGTTCTACAGAGTTAAAACCAAAGTGCCATATGACGCCTACACTTACCCATACTTTGTTTTGGGCCTGCTTCTCCTCTAAAGATCCCCTGGAGGAGAATATGGCAATCCACTCTAGTATTCTTGCTGGGAGAATTGCATGGACAGAGGAGCCTGGCGGGCTATAGTCCATGGTGTTGCAGAGTCAGACGACGACTGAGCAACTAGCACTTCTCCCCTAAAACTCTCCAGTGTAATAACCATGAACCGCCTGCCTTAATCTGATCTCTACTAATCAAGCATGATGTTCCTTTTTTTCTCTAGTAGATGCCAAATGTCTGGATCTCTTTAGGGTGAGCTTCTGGAACTGCCTCAGTTTCTTGACACAAACCCAAACTTGGGACATTCCAGACTGAATATGGAATACAAAGGGTTAGAGGCTACCCTGTGGATGTTCCCCAGGAGTCCAGAAGGCAGAATCTCGATGAGAGTGATAATAACAATTCCCAGCACAGAAATGACCCCTCTAAAGAGAGGGGAGAAAGGCAGAGAGTTTTGAGATAACATGAAGACGTAGAATTCAGAAGATACAGACTTTTGTAAAGTTTAGACAAAGGAGTCAGAGGATAAGACTTGGTCGTGGAATATATTAATTGGAAAGACTGATGCTGAAGCTAAAGCTCCAATAGTTTGGCCACCTGATGGGAAGAGCTGACTCACTGGAAAAGACTCTGATGCTGGGAAAGTTTAAAGGCAAAAGGAGAAGGGGATGGCAGAGGAAGAGAATTTTGGATAGCATTACCAACTCAATGGACATGAATCTGACCAAACTCCGGGAGACAGTGAAGGACAAAGGAGCCTGGCATGCTGCAGTCCATGGGATTGCCAAGAGTTGGACATAACTTAGTGACTGAACAACAACAATGGTGGCTCTAGGCAATTCCGAAAGATCAGGGTTCCAGTTTCAAGAGACCGAAATGTTATCCTTCTAGAAGGAAAGGCCAATTTATCAGCTTTCTGAAGCCTGTTAATAATATCTCTGTTTAACTTTTATCCAACATTCATCAGGCATCTACTTTTTGTTCTGAATGGCTTTCCTTAGCAGACCTATACTCTAGGAAGTGCCCTCTACTAGTGTCACAGTTCATAGGCTAGGACTTCTAGCCTTCCTTCGTAGACTAGGTCCTTCTCTCAACAATTGGCTTTCTGTTCTTTTCGGTCCTGTGTACATTTGGGTGATGATGTCACACTGAGGCCTAAGCTGGGGCAGGATTTAGCATCAAATTAATTAGGACTAGTCTCTCATATTGGAGAAGGAAATGGCAACCCCTCCAGTGTTCTTGCCTGGAGAATCCCAGGGATGGGGGAGCCTGGTGGGCTTCTGTCTATGGGGTCACACAGAGTCGGACACGACTGAAGTGACTTAGCAGTAGCAGTAGCAGCAGTCTCTTATATCAATAGCATATATGTGGATATGTTAAGGGGTCCCCAAAGTCCTTCTTACCCTGAATTATCTTTATTACCCACCCATTATAATACCTGAAATGCTATTAGGTTTACGCCATTTCACTTTAGTTTCAGTGAAATATGTAAATATGATGCAATCATGTAAATATGTAAATATGATGCAATCTCAGAAGTTCTTATTGGATGAATCTTTAGTGCAAAGCATTGTGGTAATGGATGCTCTGAGTAAAAGAACAAAAGAAAAACTAGGATGATGATAAAGTAAGTTTATCTCTCTCAAGATCCACAAAGAAAACTGTAAGATACAATGAAAAATTCATATTATATAAAAAATGCTTAAAGGTGTGATAAGGACCTTTATGAAATAAAAATTCAGAGAATTAAGTGATCAGTGGGTGCTGGAAGAAACAGACATATGACTTGAATTGAGACTTCAGAGGAAGACCAAGTAATCCACTAGGTGTCATCAACAATTTAGGTTTAACTGATACCCAGTTTAATTAGACATCCAGTTTCCCTGGAAAGAAGAGAAAGATTTAGAATAGATTAGATGAAATAGATCAGATGACCCAGGAGATTAAACAGTAAAGCAAGCCTGGGCAGATTGCCCCAGGACCAATGCCAAAGGGGGCTGAACTGTGACATGACCCAAAATTTCCAAGGTCACATTTGTTTAACTTTTCTGACTCTTGTCAGAGCTTTGTTGAACTGTGACCCAGGGGTTACTCAGTGCAATTAAACCTCTGTTTGAATGAGTAAGTAGTGGAATGTTCCTATGCATAACCTGGTAAAGTCCTTGGCAATCATAAATAAAAAGGTACACTTGAGCTGATCACTTTTAACACGTAAGTGAAAGTTGCTCAGTCGTGTCCGACTCTTTTGCTATCCCCCAGGCCAGAATACTGGAGTGGGTAGCCTTTCCCTTACTCCAGGGGATCTTCCCAACCCAGGGATCAAACCCTGGTCTCCTGCATTGCTGGCAAATTCTTTACTAGCTGAGCCACAAGGGAAGCCCAAGAATACTGGAGTGAGAAGCCTATTCCTTCTCCAGCGGATCTTCTCAGCACAGGAATCGAACCAGGGTCTCCTGCATTGCAGGCGGATTCTTTACCAACTGAGCTATCAGGGAAGCCCTTTAACATGTAAGTAAATGATTATTTACCGCACGTGTGTGTCCCTCCCTCATTTATATGTTGATGCCCTAACCTTTAATGTAATGGTGTTTGGCGAGGGCCCTTTAAAAGGTCATTAGGCTTAGATGAGGTCATGATGGTGAACCCCCTGTGATGGGACTGGTGTCCTTATAAAAAGAGAAAGAGACCAGAGCTCCCTCTTTGTCTCTCTTTTTCTATCACGGGAGGACACAGCAAGAAGGCAGCCATCTGCAAACCAGGAAGAGGGTCATGGTCAGATCCCAAATCTGCCAGCACTTTGAGCTTGGATTTTCCAGCTTCCAGAACTGTGAGAAATAAATGCCTGTTGTTTAAGCCACCAGGTTGGTAGTATGTGATATAGTAGCCTGAGCTAAGACCCAAATCAATACAAAACACAGTACGAAAGGGATTGCATTCTTTTAGCATTTTCCAAAGAGCAAAAACAAAACCAAAACTCACAACAAAGCTTGGCTGTCACTTGACAGGAGGAAAAACTCCTGTTTTTGGTTTTCCAGTCACCTTGACAATGAAATTGGAGTTTGCACAGCTTCCTCTTTCTTTGGGTTGAAACCATCACCGTCAGGCCGGGAAGGAGGAAGCCGTGATGACCTGCACAGACTCAGGGGGCATCTGGGTCATTCGACCCAGGCCATTACCACTCTTCTGACTCCTCTGAAAGGAACAGAGGCTTTGACGTCAGGTGCACTGAGTCATCCTCCTTCCTCTTGGGGACTCTGGCTGAGATTCCCAGGCCGCCTTTGCAGGAGCTGTTCTCTTAGTCATTCACAAAAAAGCATACTGCAAAAGCTGAAGGGGGATGCTTGGACGAACAAGTGATTAAATTTCTATTTTCAAAGCAGAGAGCACACTTGCTTGCTCACAAAAGCAGTCTCATCCACTACCAGGTGCCCTAAGGGCACAGTAAATACTTGTTGATTGACTGACAAAAGCATCTGCTGGGTTCTTGTAAATCCTGGTGCTGAAACTGAATTTTCCGATATGATTATGTGGTTTGAATACAGAGGTTTGTGCTTATTTACTCCTTAGAGCCATGGAATGTCACTCAGATTCAGAGGGTTTACATAAAGAAGTTAGTAACATCCCTGGCTCTGCTATCATGAGCATTCTGAAAGGAAAAGGAATAAGGACTTTTCTGGAGCTTTATCTTCAGGCTACATTCAATGAGAGGAAAAATGAACTGTGTTCTAAGAATTATTCTTTGTTTTGCTCCAAAGCCCTCATCAGTCTTCCAACCTATTTGAGAACATGTTAGGGCCCAGAATAAAAATATCTTCTTACTTGCCAGCACTGTAGAGGGAGATCAAGAATGAATAAGAGGAAAGAGAGTTACTCCTAGATTCCTCCAGCTTGAGATACTACTTTGCTCCCATTTAACTGGTAGGGAATCTGAGACCCAGAAAGGGATGGTTAATTAGCCAGTGATGCCTAGGAACTGTGGTCTAGGACTTCTTCTCTTCTTTACTCTCTTGGGAGATCTCCATGCTTTTACTTTTTTTTTTAAAAAAAGTATGTATTTATTTGGATACATGGGTCTTAGTTACAGTTCAGTTCAGTTCAGTTGCTCAGTCGTGTCCGACTCTTTGCAACCCCATGAATCACAGCACGCCAGGCCTCCTTGTCAATCACCAACTCCCAGAGTTCACTCAAACTCATGTCCATTGAGTCGGTGATGCCATCCAACCATCTCATTCTCGGTCGTCCCCTTCTCCTCCCACCCCCAATCCTTCCCAGCATCAGACTCTTTTCCAGTGAGTCAACTCGTCACATGAGGTGGCCAAAGTATTGGAGTTTCAGCTTTAGCATCAGTCCTTCCAATGAACACCCAGGATTGATCTCCTCTAGAATGGACTGGTTGGATCTCCTTGCAGTCCAAGGGGCTCTCAAGAGTCTTCTCCAACACCACAGTTCAAAAGCATTAATTCTTCCGTGATCAGCCTTCTTCACAGTCCAACTCTCACATCCATACATGACCACGGGAAAAACCATAGCCTTGACTAGACGGACCTTGGTTGGCAAAGTAATGTTTCTGCTTTTTAATATGCTATCTAGGTTGGTCATAACTTTCCTCCCAAGAAGTAAGTGTCTTTTAATTTCCTGGCTGCAATCAGCATCTGCAGTGATTTTGGAGCCCCAGAAAATAAAGTCAGTATGGGGGATCTTTTGTTGTGGCTTGGGCTCAGTAGTTGTGGTGCAAGGGAATCTTAGTTCCCTGACCTGGGGTTGAGCACACATTCCCTGCATTGCAAGGTGAGTGCTTAACCACCAGACCACCAGGGAAGTCCCTCCATGGCTTTAAATACCTTACATGTCAATGACGATCACACTTCTTTCTCTAGCCCTAGGGTCAAACTGCATATACAACTTTTATATATAACTTTTATACAGCTTTACATATTTCCATGAAGACCTCATAGGTATTTCAGACTTCATATTCAAAATGAAACTCATGGCTTTCCCCTGAGACTTGATCTTTTCTTGTTTCCCTTTGAGGAACCACCATTTGTAGTTATTTAAGGCAAAAAGTCTAGGAGTCACCTTTGATTTCCATGTCCTCATTCTCTACATCCAATTCATAGGTTCAGTTCAGTTCAGTCTCTCAGTCGTGTCCAACTCTTTGCAACTCCATGGACGGCAGCACACCAGGCCTCCCTGTCCATCACCAACTCCAAGAGCTTACTCAAATTCATGTCCATTGAGTTGGTGATACCATCCATCCATCTCATCCGAAGAAAGACTTTAAATGTCTACTTCTGTCCCTATCTCTCCATGTCCAGTGTCAGCATTCTAGTTTAAACTCTGATCTCTCCTTACTGGGTTGACAACATTAGCTCTGAAATGGTTTCTCTTCTTTGTCTCTTGACTCCTATACTCTATTCTCCAATATGAAAGCTATTGTGAAACTCTGAAAATATTAATGAGATCTTATTCTGATTCTCATTTTAAAATATTTACTGGTTCTGCATTAATTTTCAGGTGACATATTCAAACTTCCCGTTGTGGCAGGAGGGTCTTACATAATCTGGTTTATCTCACTTCTCTTTTTCCTCTTGCTCTGGCCTCCTTTGTTGTGGCATTGAGTTGCTAAGTCATGTCCGACTCTGTGAACTAATGGACTGCAGCATGCCAGGCTCATTTGTCCCCCACTATCTTCTAGAGTTTGTTCAAATTTATGTCCATTAAGTCAGTGATGCAATCTAACCATTCTCATCCTCTGCCTTTTTCCTTTTGCTTTCAACCTTTCTTAACATCAGGGTCTTTTCCAGTGAGTTAGTTCTTTGCATCAGGTGGCCAAAGTATCAGAGTTTCAGCTTCAGCATCAGTCCTTCCAATGAATATTTAGGGTTGATTTCCTTCAGGACTGACTGGTTTAATCTCCTTGCTGTCCAAGGGATTCTCAAGAGTCTTATCCAGAACCACAATTTGAAAGCATCAATTCTTGGGCACTCAGACTTTTTTATGATCCGACTCTCACATCTGTACATTACTACTGGAAAAACCATTTGTTTTTCAGTCACTCTGTTGTGTCCTACTTTTTTCAACCCCATGGACTGCAGCATGCCAGACTTCTTGTCCTTCACTGTCTCTCGGAGTTTGCTCAAATTCATGTCCATTGAGTTCCTTGATACCTGATACCATCCAACCATCTCATCCTCTATCACCCCCTTCTCCTCCTGCCTTCAATCTTTCCTAGTATCAGGGTTTTTTCCAATGAGTCACTTCTTTACATCAGGTGGCCAAAGAACTGGAGCTTTGGCTTCAGTATCAGTCCTTTCAAAGAATATTTAGGGTGGATTTCCTTTAGGATTGATTGGCTTGATCTCTTTGCTGTCCACAGGATTCTCTAGCACCACAGTTTGAAAGCATCAATTCTTAATTGTTCAGCCTTCTTTATTGTCCAACTCTTACATATGTATATGACTACTGGTAAAACCATAGCTTTGACTAGATGGACCTTTCTCAGTAAAGTAATGTCTCTCCTTCTTAATATGCTGTCTAGGATTCTCATAGCTTTTCTTCCAAGGAGCAAGTGACTTAATTTCATGGCTGCAGTCACCATCTGCAGTGATCTTGGAGCCCAAGAAAATAAAATCTGTCACTGTTTCCACTTTTCCCCCATGTTTGCTATGAAGTGATGGTACCAGATGCATAACCTGAGTTTTTTGAATGTTGAGCTTTAAACCAGCTTTTTCACTCTCCTCTTTCACCTTCATCAAGAGTCTCTTTAGTTCCTCTTCATCTTCTGCCATTAGGGTGGTGTCATCTGCATATCTGAGGTTATTGGTATTTCTCCCGGCAATCTTGATTCCATCTTGTGAGTCATCCAGGCTAGCACTTCACATGAGGTTCTCTGCATGTAAGTTAAATAAGCAGGGTGACAATATACAGCCTTGGCATACTCCTTTCCCAACTTGGAATCAGTCCACTGTTCCATGTCCAGTTCTAACTGTTGCTTCTTGACCTGCCTACAGATCTCTCAGGAGATAGGAAGGGTGGTCTGGTAATCCCATCTCTTTAAGAATTTTCCACAGTTTGCTATGGTCCACACAGTCAAAGGCTTTATTTAGTGTAGTCAGTGAAGCAAAAGTAGATTCTGGCCTCCTTTAGCTCCTCCCATACACCAGTCTTGCCCTACCTCAAGACTGCTGTGTTTGCTATTTTCTCCACTGGAATTCTTTTCTCTACTTTTTCTCTTTTCCATATTTTAAGTATCAGTTCTAAGGCCCCTACCTTGGGAAGTCATCTCTGAATACACTTTCTAAAGCAGGGTTCCCCTGCCCACCCTAATCCTTATTCACTACGTCATTTGGTTTAATCCCTTTGTAAGACTAACCACAAATGGCAATTATCAAGCTTATTTATTTACTTGTCTATTGAATTTCCATGGTCTCCCTTCCTCTTTCTAAGTAAGTTGTAAACTCTAGGTAAGCAAGTGCCCTGTCTGTCTTCAAGGAGACAAATGGAGCCCTCACATCCTAGAGATAGATTTCCTGCATTCCTAAGTCTAGCTTTGCCACTTGCTAGGAGAAAATGTTTAACCTCTTTGTCCTCTGTTACTAAAATTATGGCTGTAAAACTATTAATACCTGCCTCAAAAATTTTTCTGAAGAACTAACTATTCTTAAGACAGCCTTTCCCAAGGATATGTCCTCAGCAAATTTTAGCTGTCATTATCATCAATCACATACTTACTTAACATGCATTTGCTAAATGACCAATACATTAATTTTATGCATTCAAGGAAGACTCCTGCCATGTTGCAGAACATAATTTATTATTTTTTAAAAATATTTACTTATTTATTTGACTGTGCCATGTCTTAATTGCAGCATGTGGGATCTAGCTGCCTATTCCAGGGATAGAACCCAGGCCCCTTACATTGGGAGTGTGGAGTCTTAGCCACTGGACCACCAGGGAAGTTCCCAGAACAGAATTTAGAATACATATCAAAACGGGTTCCTGTCTGTGGAACACACATCCTCGGAAGGTGTTTGTTTAGAAGCTGGCTGGGAGAGCTGTAGCTGTGGAGAGAGGTGGGAGGTGGTGTGTTGAAATGGAATATGATAATAATAGAAGCTCAAGTTTATTTAGCACTTACTCTGTGCTAAGTACTGTCACTCACATTTCTATTTTTTTCCCTCAAAATGACTGATGAATTACTGTGAAGTTACATTATGAAGCACTTCTTTTGAATTTCTATTTTTTGGCTACGCCACAGACAATGTGAGACGTTAGATAACCAATCAGGAATTGAACCCACATGCCCTACATTGGAAGTATGGATTCTTAATCATTGGACCACCAGGGAACTCATGTGAGGCACTTTTTGCGGCTCAAAGCAAACTTCTTCAGACGACAGAAGCTGTGGACAGTCCATTTTTCTGCCTGAATACTCCTCTCATCCTCTATCCCATGCCTTGGTTTTACCCATCTTGAACTCTCAACCCCAGGGCCTCATCTGACGCAGATGGAGTGCTCCAGGTCCCCCTGTGATGTGTACTCATCACGCCACCTACCTTTCCTTTCTTATATCCTTCATTGTTGTTCAGTCATTCATTCGTGTCCCACTGTTTGTGACCCCGTGGACTGCAGCACGCTAGGCTTCCCTGTCCTTCACAGTCTCCCAGAGCTTACTCAAACTCATGTCCATTGAATCGATGATGCCATCCAACCATCTTGTATGCTGCTGCTGCTGCTGCTAAGTCACTTCAGTCGTGTCCGACTCTGTGTGACCCCATAGATGGAAGCCCACCAGGCTCCCCCGTCCCTGGGACTCTCCAGGCAAGAACACTGGAGTGGGTTGCCATTTCCTTCTCCAATGTGTGAAAGTGTAAAGTGAAAGTGAAGTCGCTCAGTCGTGTCCGACCCCCAGCGACCCCATGGACTGCAGCCTACCAGGCTCCTCCATCCATGGGATTTTCTAGGCAAGAGTACTGGAGTGGCTTGCCATTGCCTTCTCCGACCATCTTGTATAGCTAACATTAATTTACACGATTGTTTAATTAATCTTCCTGACTCTATTCTCTACTTTGTGGAGTGAGGTCTCTGTCTTGCTTTTCTCACCATTTTATCTCCAGAGCCCGATACCCAGAGGTGTATCCTCACCTCCTCCCCATGCTTGGCATGCAGGAAATACTGAATAAGTAAGAGGGTATCCATACCACAGCAGAATGAACCTCATCCTTAAACCTGACTGTGATTCTTCTTTGAAGACTGAAAAATGCAAAAGGCAGTTTTATTTGAATTGCATTTTTGTGCTTATCAGCTCCCACGCTTCTCATTTCCTTCCCAACTGAATTTAAGCCGAGATAACGATGAAAAACAAAATTTGTCTTCAGCTCTAAGAGAAAAGAGAAGTCACAGAAAGAAAGAAATTTAAGAGAGATAGCAGTGGGAAGTGAAAGATCAAATCAGGGCACTTTGTAGCATCTTTAAACTTTTATTCTATTGAGAATATTTAAGAAAAAAATGAGAAATATTGTATTTTCCTCTTTGCAACTAAAAAGTCACAATCTGACTCATACAGTTATCTGTACATTCATTATATTTTCTCTTGAAGAAATACTTGGCTTTCTTTAAAATTTTAAATGGCAGTAAGAGAGGTCAAAGGGTCAGACGTGGCTGAGTGACTGAGCACACACATACAATGAGAGGTCGTGCTGACAGCATGAAATGTATAAATGAAAAAATATCACCAGTCCAGTTAACAGTATTTCTGAAGAGCTTGGCTCAACAACAACAGCAACAACAAAAGGAAATTCAAAAGAAAAGAATCATCAAATAGCAATGTTTTTTTTTCTTATCACTTGATAACAAAGGTCACTTAATACTCTCTTATTTCCGTTAAAATAAGGATAATTTTAATTTATTAAGAATCATACAAATGATTTTGATCATTCATGCCAGAGATTTTCACTAGGGCTGATGGAATTCAGAGAAAAAACCCAGCATCACTGGATGATAGTATTGTCAAATATGGCAAAAATAGGGAAATGAGCAAAAGAAGCTTGTTTACTAACTCAAGCGATGGTTTATAAGGAGAAATGCTTCTGATTGAAGAGATCAGGTGGTACCTCTAGGAGAAGTTCAAAAGAAAACATAACAGGTTTGAATTCAAAGACAGTTCATAGTAAGGCATGGATCAAGTCTGATAATAAACAGACATATTTCAAATATAAAGCCAAATCTCTTGTTTGGAATTTGAATTTTTACTAACCTTTAACAAATTAATATTTTAAGCAGCAATAAGATTTTCAGAAGGGCATATGAAAGTTATATTTGTCATTGGGATTAGATGTAGGAACAATAAACTGAAATTACATTATTGATGTGACGGTTGGGCCATGAAGAAGGTTAAGTGCCAAAGAATTTATGTTTTTGAATTATGCTGCTGGAGAAGAATCTTGCGAGCCCTTGTACTGCAAGGAGATCAAACCAAAGGAAATCAACCCTGAATATTCACTGGAAGGACTGATAATGAACCTGAAGCTCCAATACTTTGGCTACTTGATACAAAGAGCTAAGGCATTGGAAAAGACCCTGATGCTGGGAAAGATTGAAGGCAAAAGGAGAAGAGGGTGGCAGAGGATGAGATGGTTAGATAGCATCACCAATTCAATGAACATCATGAATTTGAGCAAACTCCAGAAGCTAGTGGAGGACAGAGGAAGCTGGAGTGCTGCAGTCTATGGGGTTGCCCACAGTCAGACACAACTTAGCGACTGAACAGCAATAACAATTAGAATTCACCTTTTAGTTATTCAAAAGATTTTTTGTTCTTTTTATTTATTTTAATTTATGCAAGCAATTTAGAAATTTATCCTTCTTAACTTTATATTAATGAGTCAGTTTTGGAAAGCTATTTTCCTGCATAATTATCCATTTCACCTAGTTTTCCAAATGTATTTGTATGCTGCTGCTAAGTCACTTCAGTCGTGTCCGACTCTGGGCGACCCCATAGATGGCAGCCCACCAGGCTTCCCCGTCCCTGGGATTCTCCAGGCAAGAACACTGGAGTGGGTTGCCATTTCCTTCTCCAATGCATGAAAGTGAAAGTGAAGTCGCTCAGTCGTGTCCGACTCCTAGTGACCCCATGGACTGCAGCCTACCAGGCTCCTCCGTCAGTGGGATTTTCCAGGCAAGAGTACTGGAGTGGGTTGCCATTGCCTTCTCCCATGTATTTGTATAGAGGTCTGCAAATTAATCTTATTTTAAAAATTCTTATATTTCAATGATTATTTCCCCCAATGCATTAATTTTGTATATTTGTATTTTCCTCCCAATTACGCTAGTTAGTGCTTTACTTAGTTTGTTAATGTTTAAAGAAACTGATATCTTGTTTTACTAATTACATATGCTGTTTTTCTGTTACCTCCTTCACTAATTTCTGTTTTTATATTTATTATTTCTTTCTTTGTGCTATATTTTGGTTTACTTTGTTGCTGTGATGGTGGTTAATTTTTTTTTTTTTTTTTACTTTTATGAGTTGGGAATTTAGCTTAAATTTTTTTTTGTATTGATAAAGTATTTAAGGCTTCAAATTTTCCTCAATTAACAGCTTTAAATATACACCACAGATTCTGAATTGTAGTGTTTCAACCAATTATAAAGATTGATATAGACAGTGAGTCTTCTTTTGGCTTTGCTTACCTATATTTTTGGCTCTATATCAAAATCTCTTAAGCACTCAATTTTACTATTGTAATTCTTTAATTATGTGGGTTATAGTATTGATTTCATTATACAGACACTACAGAGCTTAATAGATTTTTAGAGATTTTAGGAATGATAAGTAGGCCTATTTGGTTATGTCTTAGAGAGTAATAAATACCTGAGTCAAAAATAATGCAATAACTTTTAAAAGTTCTGTTATTTTGATTGTGTAGCTCCTTGTATTTAATAGCTGTTTGATAGAAGTGTTTTTCAGTTGAAAGCTCTTAAAACTACTTTTTTATTTTGAAATGATTTTACATTTATAGAACCATTGCAAATATAATACAGAGTTCCCATATAGCCTTCAAGCAGTTTGCCTGTTGTTAATATCTTATATTATTGTGGTACATCTGTCAAAACTGAGAACCAACATTGGTACGCTTTGCTGTGAACTCTGAGGGGCTTCCTTATGACTCAGGCAGTAAAGAATCTGCCTGCAATTCAGGAGACCTGGGTTCAATCCCTGGGTTGGGAAGATCCTTGGAGAAGTGAATGGCTACCACTCCATTATTCTTGCCTACAGAATTCCATGGACAGAGGAGCCTGTTGGGCTACAGTCCTTGGGGTCACAAAAATTTGGACTTGCTTGAAAACTGAGAAACAACATTGGTACACTATGCTGTGAACTATACTCCAGACTTTATTTGGATTTTTCAGTTTTCCCATTAATGTTCTCTTTCTGTTCCAAGATCCAATCCAGGGTATCACACTGCATTTAGAAGTATTTATCCTTAGTCTCCTCAGATCTGCAACAGTTAAATTGTAGCTTTCAAATTTTCAGGAGGAAGGGCCTTTTAGCCTTTTAAAAAATACATTGTTAATATTTATTGATTTTATTGCATTGTCATCTGAGTTATTTTTTTTGTCTTAAGCAATTTACTATTATTTTCCTTGTGACCTAATATTTGATCACTTTTGTAAATACACTATGTGTCCCTGGGAAGAAAATGTGTTTTCTATAGTCAGGGTTAATGTTCAGTATAGGTCCATAAGAGCTATCTTATTAAATATATTATTTAGGTCTTCTATATATTTATTGTCATCATGATTTATCTTCTACTGAGAGTGGAAGTCTCCTATTATTAGTATGTTTCTATTTCTCTTTGCATCCCCTATGGTTCTGCTTAATAAAGATTAATAAATGTAGTTTGTACCTTACTTAACGTATTGATACTCAGCTGTCTGATATTTTTTGTGAATTTTAAAACTTGGCATTCATACGGATCTTTTTGTCTTTAATGAATTTTGGCTTGAATTCTGTTTGAGACATCAAAATCTGAAGACTTGTTTTTTTACCATTTCCATATTCCTAGGATATTTTTTCCCATTTCATTTTAAACCTCTGAGTCACTTTATTTTAGGTGTGTCTCATGAATGCGTCATGAAGTTAGGTCTTGCTCTGTGAGTATAATAGAGATTTATTTATTTTAATAGATGAGTTAAGATCATTCACATTTATTGATAGAGTTTTTGTGTTTTAACTTCTCCAAATTATTTTATATTGTTTTCTGTGTTTATTTATGTGATGTGCTTTTAAAAATTTGTCATTTGATATTTCTAATACTTTTGTAGTTATCTTTTGGAAAGACTTAGATTTCTATGTTTTGTTATTTAATCTTCACTCTCTGGTTTGGGAGGTTTTATTTTTTTAAGATTTTATTTTGATATGTACCATTTTTAAAAAAGCATTTATTGAATTTGTTACAATATTGCTTCTGTTTTATGTTATTTTGGGAGAGGGGCATTTGAGGCCTGTAGGATCTTAGTTCTCCAACCAGGGATTGAACCCACAACCCCCGCATTGGAAGGAGAGGTCTTAACTACTCAACCACTATGGAAGTCCCTTGGTTTGGGAGTTTTTGATGGTATCCTTTGATATCCAGACTTCCCTTGTGGTTCAGCTGGTAAAGAATCTCCCTGCAATGCTGGAGACCTGGGTTTGACCTCTGGGTTGACAAGATCCCTGGAGAAGGGAAAGGCTACCCACTCCAGTATTCCAGCCTGGAGAATTCCCTGTACTGTATAGTTCATGGGGTTGCAAAAAGTTGGGCATGACTGAATGACTTTCACTATCACTTTGACATCCAGGAGCTTCCCTGGTGGTTTAGATGATAAAGAATCTGCCTGCAGTGCAGGAGACTCAGGTTTGATCCCTGGGCAGGAAGATCCCCTGCAAAAGGGAATGGCAATCCCCTCCAGTATCTTTGCCTGGAGAATTCCAAGGATGGAGGAGGCTGGCGGGCTACGGTCCATGGGGTTGCAAAGAGTTGGACATGACTGAGTGAATAACACTTTTGTTTTCATTTTGACACGCATTGATTTGACACCCATTTTCACCAGTGAATTCACTCTGCCTTCCTCACTGATTAGTGGTCATGTGAGTTATTTCAAATTTTTGGCAGTTATGAATAAAGCTACTATAAACAACAAAAAAGTGCTGTCCAGGTAAAGATGGCAGAGCACAGTTATCACTTTTCACTGACCACATTCAACCTTTCTGCTAAACTTGTCCAGACTGAATACCCTTTGGCTGCTGTAGCTGGAGTAATCCCTTCAGTGAAAACTATAGCTGCAAATGGTATGGTATCAGCAACTGAGAAGAAACAGAAATCCATTCTGTAGGATGAGTGATGAGAACACAATGTGGAAGCAGTGACCAAGCACTGAGGTTTGATGTGCGGTGGCATGAGCTCACATCTCAGAGTGCTGATGCACAGAGTTGGGAAACCAGCTCAGCACTACTATCTTGTTTCCCGAGAACCCACTGTCACAACTCTGCTGGTACAGAGCATAACTTCTGTGATTCAAGGATACATTCAGTCAGGTGGTGTTCCTTCACTTGGAGGGTTTTCTTTTTTTTTTTTGGTTGGAATGATGAGGGACAGTCAGTTAGTTAGTTCAGTCAGTCAGTCAGTTCAGTCGCTCAGTCGTGTCCGACTCTCCGCAACACCATGAATCACAGCACGCCAGGCCTCCCTGTCCATCACCAACTCCCGGAGTTCACTTAAACTCATGTCCACAGAGTCAGTGATGCCATCCAGCCATCTCATTCTCGGTCGTCCCCTTCTCCTCCCGCCCCCAACCTTTCCCAGCATCAGAGTCTTTTCCAGTGAGTCAACTCGTCTCATGAGGTGGCCAAAGTATTGCAGTTTTAGCTTTAGCATCAGTCCCTCCAATGAACACCCAGGATTGATCTCCTTTAGAATGGACTGGTTGGATCTCCTTGCGGTACAAGGGACTCTCAAGAGTCTTCTCCAGCACCACAGTTCAAAAGCATCAATTCTTCGGCGATCAGCTTTCTTCACAGTCCAAATCTCACATCCATACATGACCACGGGAAAAACCATAGCCTTGACTAGATAGACCTTTGTTGGCAAAGTAATGTCTCTGCTTTTTAATATACTATCAAGGTTGGTCATAACTTTCCTTCCAAGGAGTAAGCGTCTTTTAATTTCATGGCTGCAATCAGCATCTGCAGTGATTTTGGAGCCCAAAAAAATAAAGTCTGACACTGTTTCCACTGTTTTTCCATCTATTTCCCATGAAGTGATGGGACCAGATGCCATGATCTTTGTTTTCTGAATGTTGAGCTTCAAGCCAACCTTTTCACTCTCCTCTTTCACTTTCATCAAGAGGCTTTTGAGTTCCTCTTCACTTTCTGCCATAAGGGTGCATCTGCATATCTGAGATTATTGATATTTCTCCCAGCAATCTTGATTCCAGCTTGTGCTTCTTCCAGCCCAGCATTCCTCATGATGTACTCTGCATATAAGTTAAATAAGCAAGATGACAATATACAGCCTTGACGCACTCCTTTTCCTATTTGGAACCAGTCTGTTGTTCCATGTACAGTTCTGACTGTTGCTTCCTGACCTGCATACAGGTTTCTCAAGAGGCAGGTCAGGTGGTCTGGGATTCCCATCTCTTTCAGAATGTTCCACAGTTTCTTGTGATCCACACAGTCAAAGGCTTTGGCATAGTCAATGAAGCAGAAATAGATGCTCTTCTGGAACTCTCTTGCTTTCTCCATGATCCAGCAGATGTTGGCAATTTGATCTCTGGTGCCTCTGCCTTTTCTAAAACCTGCTTGTACATTTGGGAGTTCACGGTTCACATATTGCTGAAGCCTGTCTTGGAGAATTTTGAGCATGACTTTACTAGCGTGTGAGATGAGTGCAATTGTACGGTAGTTTAAGCATTCTTTGGCATTCCCTTTCTTTGGGATTGGAATGAAGACTGACCTTTTCCAGTCCTGTGGCCACTGCTGAGTTTTCCAAATCTGCTGGCATATTGAGTGCAGCACTTTCACAGCATCATCTTTATGAGGGACGGTCATATTTATTTCAGTCACATCCATCTAGGCCTTACTTTGCCTGGAAAGTCACATCAATGGGAAAGAACTATGTGACTGGGAAAACTTCTCCTTAAGAAAAGATGTAACCAAGATCTGGAACTTGAACTCGGCCAGCCGTACAGTCAAATTAACCCTAAAGGAAATCTTGGAATGGCAGAGGAGAGAAGATTACGTAGCCGCAGGAATCTGCAGTGAAGCCAGTCTTCCAAGTCTTACACCAGTCTTAAGAATTAGTTGGCTGCCATAGCATCAGCATGAAGTGACTGAATTTCAGATGAGCTATCTGCTGAAACATATTTAGAGTGTACTTTGTTTTGCCAACTTGTTGCATATTTATTTCTACATAATTCAGTGGACCGATTTTTTTAAGATGACACAAATCATAATTGTTACATTAAAAAAGTACCCCACACGCTTTTATACCTCTGTTTTGTCCTCTGTGATCTTCCCACTGGTTGGAGAATATGTCTGCCATAGCACGTGACTCAAAATTCAGCTCTGAAGGCAACTCATTTTTGAATTTTTCCTGGAGCTCCCCAGACTGGGTTGGATGCCCCTCTTATACACACTCCTGTAGCACATTTGAAGCCTTCCAGGTGGCTCAGTGGGTAAAGAATTTGCCTGCCAATGCAGGAGACATAGGAGCCTCGAGTTCAATCCTGGGTTGGGAAGATCCCCTGGAGGAGGGTATGACAACCCACTGCAGTAAGGTTGCCTGGAGGATCCCACGGATAGAGGAGCCTGGTGGGCTACAGTCCATGGGGACGCAAGAGCCGAACATGACTGAAGCAGCAGGGCACATGCATAATAAACCTGTCACAAATTCCTTTCCAGCTTTGTCTCTCACTATGGTCCGTCATGCATTTATAGGTAGGTTTGCACGGTGAATAAGAGAGAGGGCTCTGATATAAATTGTTAGCATTAAAATTCTGGTTCTACTATTTCTAATTATGCAACTTTGGGCAATTTCCTAACTCTGAGTCTCTTCCTTTGTAAACACCATGGAGATTTTAATATCATTCAACTCTAGATAAAATCAGGTATCATGATAATGAAGTAATTTGCTTAGTAAGTTGTCTCACACTCATTAGGCATGCTGTACATATTAGGTATAATGTTATTACCATGCTGGAGGCTTCCCTGGTGGCTCAGTGGGAAAGAATCCACCTGCCAATCCAAGATAGGCAAGAGACTCCGGTTTGATCATGGGTCGGGAAGATCCCCTGGAAGAGGAAATGGCAACTCACTCTGGTCTTCTTGCCTGGAACATCCCATGGACAGAGGAGCCCAGCAGGCTATGGCCCCTGGATTGCAAGAATCTGACATGACTGAATGACTGTGCACGCACATTATCTCATGCTGGACTTTGCTTGTTTTTCCTAGTTTGACTAAAGCCTGAAAGCTGCCATAGAAGAACTTTCTACCATGCTAAAAGTTCAACCTAGAATAAAGTCAATGGGAAAAAAGAAGTCAAGATATCTATAGTGGCATAGAAAAGAAAGTAGTAGACTCAAGCTGTGAAAAAATATTTAGAATGGGTTAGCGCTCAGAGAGATAAAGCTTATCCTAATGGCAGGGAAAAGATCAATCTGGTCAGAGAAGACATTTGCATCAACATAGGAGTGGTATAGATGAGCACTTTGCCTAAAGATCTATTTCAAGTTTATTCTTAAAGAGGCTTTAGATTAGACTATATTGAGATTTATTTTAAGGAACTAAAAATGCTCAGAATTTTATTTTATTTCATAAACCCAATTATAGATATTATATGCATTTTATGTTTCAATTAAGGGAAAAAAGGTGATTCAAGTATTTTGATGAATTTTCTTTCTCCTTGTGCCAAGCATTTGTGAAATAAAATGGTAGGATGGGATGATTACTAAGGCAGTCTATAGTCTTTTAAGATGACCTCTACCTCTGACATATGACATTTTTGAAAATTCTGTTTTCCTAAGAAGATTTCTATGGTAGAGAAGGGATTATAATATAGCAACAATCTTCTTAATGTGCATCCCTTAGTGGAGGGTCATTTAGAGTTTAATAGGATTAATTTGGCTGACATGTTCAATTTTATAAGGGATCTCTGTTCTTATGCCAGCTAGTATGGATCTTGACAGGCTAAAAGCTCAGATCCTGCCAGCTTCACTCAGGAGTGTGGCCCCTTAAGCTGTGACTCTGGCTGAAAGCTGCCTGCTGATGCTGGTGGCTGAGATGATGAATAGATGGTTGGGTGAAACGTTCTATCCCAGGACTCTTGTAGGGCGCAATCTTCCTTGTTCTCCAGGATATCCCAGCCCAGTCTCTGGGCCCCTCTTCCCAATATGTGAATAAGATAATCAGATTTAAAGGGGAGCAGAGTTCCTCCACCACAGACCTCGTGCACACTTGAAAAGGAATTTCAGATATAAGAAAGTTCATCTCAAAAAGCATGTAAAGTTTTCTATTGTGGAGGCAGCCTTGACAGCCCCATAAATTCCCCTTTCTCTCTCCAACTCTTTCTGTATCTTCACGCTCACACAGGAATAGTTTTCTGAGACTTCCCCAGTAGTCCAGTGGTTAGGAATCTGCCTGCCAATGCAAGGGACATGGGTTTGATCCCTGGTCTTGCAAAACCCCACATGCCACAGAGTAACTAAGACTGCGTGCCACAACTGCTGAAGCCCGCATACTCTAGAGCCCGAGAGCCGAAACTAGAGACAGCCCACACTCAGCAGGGAAGACCTAGAGCAGCAAAAACAAAATAAAGCAGTAGTTTCCACTGGTGGTACTGGTGTTTTCAATAGCAGCCAAGTCTTATTTATTTGCGCCAGGTCTTAGGCATGTGGGATTTTGCATGGCATGTGAACTCTCAGTTGCAGTATGTGGAATCTAGTTTCCAAACCAGGGATGGAACTCAGGCCCCTTGTATTGGGAGCACAGAGTCTTAGCTACTGGACCATCAGGGAAGTCCTCATAAGATAACGTTAATGCTGAAATACAGATGCTGAGGTGTTGGTAGAACATCAAGAACAAATATCTAGCTGGCAAATGCAAAAACACGGAAAGTATTTTTTGTTGTTGTTTGCTTGCCTCTAGAAACTGTGAAAAGATTCTGAATTTGATTTCGATGACTTTATTTTAGATATTTTTGCTCAAGATTTTAAATGTCTTTGACACATAATATCATTCTTTTGTCCACCAGTATTTGAATGCATTTTAAGCTTCAATTCAGTCACTCAGTCATGTCCAACTTTTGTGACCCCATGGACTGCAGAATGCCAGGCTTCCTTGTCCATCACCAACTCTTGGAGCTTGCTCAAACTCATGTCCACCAAATCTGTGATGCCATCCCACCATCTCATCCACTGTCATCCCCTTCTCCTCCTGCCTTCAATCTTTCCCAGCATCAGGGTCTTTTCCAATGAGTCAGTTTTTTGCATCAGGTGGCCAAAGTATTGGTGCTTCAGCTTCAACATCAATCCTTCCAATGAATATTCAGGACTGATTTCCTTTAGGACTGACTGGCTTGATCTTGCAGTCCAAGGAACTCTCAAGAGTCTTCTTCAACACCACAGTTCAAAAGCATCAGTTCTTTAGTGCTCAGCTTTTGTTATAGTTCAATTCTCCCCTTTCATACATGAGTGCTGGAAAAACCATTGCTTTGACTAGATGGACCTTTGCTGGTAAAGTAATGTCTCTGCTTTTTAATAAGCTGTCTATGTTGGTTATAGCTTTTCTTCCAAGGAGCATGCCTTTTTAAATTTCTTGGCTGCAGTCACCATCTGCAGTGATTTTGGAGCCCAAGAAAATAAAGTCTCTCACTGTTTCCATTGTTTCCCCATCTATTTGCCATGAAGTGATGGGATCAGAGGCCATGATCTTAATTTTTTGAATGTTGAGTTTCAAGCCAGCTTTTTCACTCTCCTCTTTCACTTTCATCAAGAGGCTCTTTAGCTCCTCTTTGCTGTCTGCCATGAAGGTGGTGTCATCTGCATATCTGATGTTTTTTATATTTTTCCCTGTAATCTTGATTCCAGCTAGTGCTTCATCCAGGCCACGGTTTCTCATGATGTACCCTGCATATAAGTTAAATAAGCAGGGTGACAATATACAGCCTTGACATACTCCTTTCCCAATTTGGAACCAGTCCATTGTTCCACATCTGGTTCTAACTGTTGCTTCTTGACCTGAATGTGGATTTCTCAGGATGCAGGTATTCCCATCTCTGTAAGAATTTTCCAGTTTGTTGTGACACACACACTTTAAGCTTAAATTTTAAATTATGCTTTTCTTTTTTGGAAGTGTTTAACATTATAATTTTTTTCAGGAATCTTTATTCGGTTTTCCCAGGTGGCTCATTGGTAAGGAATCCATCTGCCAAAAAAGGAGACGTGGGTTCAGTCTGAGGGTGGGGAAGATACCCTGGAGGAGGAAATGGCAACTGATTCCAGTATTCTTAACTGGGGAATCCCTTGGACAGAGGAGCCTGGCAGGCTACAGTCCATGGGGTCTCAAAAGAGTCAGACAGGACTTAGCAACTAAAAAACAACTACATAAACTTTGTTTTTCTCTAAGAATTTTACCCATATATGAACATGTTTTGATCTTACTTTAAGTTAAATGTCAGCAGAGTTAATGAAGAAAAACATGTCCTGAAACCTAGGAGTTCTAACTACACAGGAGTGTGTTCATTATTTATTACTTCATTGATTCACAACTCAAAAATCTCTTTAAATGATCGTCCATTAGGAAAATGTCTCCCTTTTAAAAGAGATGTTCTGAGAATAATCCTATTAGGCTAGAAGCTTGCTAAGCTTATTAACTCTAGATACATTTCTCTACAAAGGGGAGAAAAAAATGCAAATAAAATGAATGTGACAAGTAAATGTTGATAGAAAACATGTATTTAATTTCAGAAAATAAAAACTACGTTATATCAAAATGTCAGTTTCATGCCAGGAAATGTTTGATGATCTTTTAAAATCTAAGCTTGATAACATTTAGATTTAGAGTGAAAATTCAGTCTGTCTTCAAATATTTGGATGAATGTGATTCTTTAAAGAGCCATTTGTGTGTGCTTGCTACGTTGCTTCAGTTGTGTCTGACTCTTTGTGACCTCTGTCCGTGGGATTCTCCAGGCATGAATACCTGGAGAGTGGGTTGTCATGCCTTCCTCCATTAAAGAGCCACATGTATCTTTAAATTTAAGAGAAAAATAATCATTTATACATTTGCACATATTTCTCAATTTTAATGCACTTTATTACTTCCTGAAGATTTAGGTTTTCATTCCAATCAGCCTGAAGAACTTTCTTTAGCATTTTTGGCAGTGCATGTTGGCAGGTCAAGAAATCTTAGTTTTTTCCTGTCTGAAAATGTCTTTGATCTTGAGTTTTGAGGAATGATTTTGCTGGAGATAAAATTTTGCATCCACTACCTAAAAGAATATTTCAGCACTGTAAAGATCATTGCTTCTGATGAGAAGTCAGTGATTCTTGTTCCTTTGTGTGCCATGTGTTATTTTTCTTTATCTAGTGTTAAGATTTTCTCTTTGGTTTTCACCAGATTGACTATGCTGGGTCTAGGAATAGTTCTTTTCCAATAAATTCTGCTCAGTGTTTACTGTAAATTTATTACTTTTACCAAATTTGAAAAGAAAAAGCATTATTTTTTCAGAAATTTTTTCTACATCATGTTTACCCTCCACTTATTCTGAGACTCCCAATTATATGTATAGCAGACCTTTAGATCGGAGAAGGCAATGGCACGCCACTCCAGTACTCTTGCCTAGAAAATCGCATGGACAGAGGAGCCTGGTGGGCTGCAGTCCATGGGGTTGCTACTAGTCGGACACGACTGAGCGACTTCACTTTCACTTTTCACTTTCACACATTGCAGAAGGAAATGGCAACCCACTCCAGTTAGTGTTCTTGCCTGGAGAATCCCAGGGACGTGGAGCCTGGTCGGCTGCCGTCTATGGGGTCGCACAGAGTCGGACACGACTGAAGCGACTTAGCAGTAGCAGACCTTTAGATATTGTTCCACAATTCCTTGATGCTCTGCTTCTTTTATTATTTTCTTTTTTTTCTTTTTAAATTAATTTATTTTAATTGGAGGCTAATTATTTTACAATATTGTGATGGTTTTTTGCCATCAGTTCAGTTCAGTCACTCAGTCGTGTCCGACTCTCCGCGACCCCAGGAATCACAGCACGCCAGGCCTCCCTGTCCATCACCAACTCTCGGAGTTCACTCAAACTCATGTCCATCGAGTCAGTGATGCCATCCAGCCATCTCATTCTCTGTCGTCCCCGTCTCCTCCCACCCCCAATCCCTCCCAGCATCAGACTCTTTTCCAGTGAGTCAACTTGTTTGCCATCAGTTCAGTTCAGTTCAGTTCAGTCGCTCAGTCGTGTCCGACTCTCCGCGACCCCATGAATCACAGCACGCCAGGCCTCCCTGTCCATCACCAACTCCCGGACATAAATCAGCCAGCCATGGGTGTACATGTGTTCCACCATCCTGAACCCCCTACCCACCTCCCTCCCCACCCCAACCCTCTGGGTTGTCCCAGAGCGCCAGCTTTGAGTTCCCTGCTTCATCATCGAACTTGCACGGGTCATCTATTTTGCATATGGCAATTTACATGTTTCAGTGCTATTGGCGCACATCCTCTTTTCTATTCATCTTTTCTTAAAATTTTTTTTCTCTTTTCTTTTTATTTTTATTGGAAGCTAATTATTTTACAATATTATATTGGTTGGTTTTGTCATACATTGACATGAATCTGCCCCCGGTGTACATGAGTTCCCCCTCCCGAACCCCCCTCCCACCTCCCTCCTCCCCTTATCCTCCCTCTGGGTCATCCCTGCATACCAGCCCCGAGCATCCTGTAACATGCATCAACCCTGAACTGGCGATTCGTTTCACATATGATAATATACATGTTTCAATGCCATTCTCCCAAACCATCCCACCCTCACCCTCTCCCACAGAGTCCCAAAGACTGTTCTATACATCTGTGTCTCTTTTTTTTTTTAAAGGTGTTTTTTTTTTTTTTTTTGATGTGGACCGTTTTTAAAGTCTTTGTTGAATTTTTTATAATATTGCTTCTGTTTTACGAAGTGTATTTTTGGCCATGAGATATATGGGATCTCCCCAACCAGGGATCGAACCTGTACCCCCTGCATTAGAAGGCAGATTCTTAACCACTAGACCTCCACGGAAATCCCCCTGCTTTAGATGGTATCACTTGCATTGATCTGGTTTTAAGCTGGCTGATCTTTCCTCTGTTATTTCTAGTCTGATGCTAAACCCATTTGATAACACTTTAATTTCAGATATAGTGTGTTCCAGGTGAGGAGATTATATTTGATTCCTTTTTATAGTTTTTACTTTTCTGCTGAGATGCCCTAATAGTCACACACTGTGAGAATATTTCCCCTTACATCCTTGGGCATAATCATATTATCTGCTTTAAAAATCCTAATCTGCTAATGTCAACATCTGGATCCTCTCAGGACTGGTCTCTATTATCTTTTCTCTTGAGAACAGGTCATGTTTTTCTATTTCTTTGTATGTTGAGCAATTTTGTATTGTATCCTGAACATTGTAAAGAATGTATTATAGAAATTCTTGATTCTATTATGTTCCTTTGAAGAATATTGATTTTTAAAAAAAATCAGGCTGGTAACTTGGCTAAACTGAATTGGAAATTTTTATCTCTCCTGCAATAGGTGTTAGATCAAATTTCAACTCAGTTCTTTAATCCTTGAGACTGCCACCCTTTAGGAAGTTATAAAAACTGGAATTTTACTGAGTGCCATTCTCTCTCTCTTTCTTTGCCCAGAGTTTGTGGTTATTATTTACTGGAGGGTTGGTCTGAGAGGAGCTCCTCAACCATACTAAAAGTAGAATACACCACCTTTTTTCCCTTTTGCCAGAAAATGGAATGACTGTGATAAATCCATTGATTTGATCACTCTTGTTCTCCTCTCATCTATTATTTCCTTTTCCTTTTCATATTGCTTTCCTGAAAATAGAGTGATCTGTCTCACACACATGGAGGATAAGATGTTTCAGTAGATGACAAACTAAAAGATGACTTTTAGTTTTTGTTTCCTTCACATTATTAAACTACAAGGAATTTACCTATATCTCTGGGCAGGTAACACCAAGTGGTAGTGCATTGAGAATGTTATATACAAAAATGCAGTGCAAGTTGCATTGCAGAGATTATTTGAAATCAATTGCTTTTCTTTGCTCTGGGAAGGCTAATATTTTCTCTTTGACTAGAAATCTAGAGGTGATGAATAAAATAAAATGAATTTATTAAAAATATTACATTAACTGTATTATACTAATCACAATTATCAGCACTTGTTTAGATGAACGTGTACCCCAAGATAGTTCTTGGAAAAGGGGTATGTGATTCAATAAATTTGAAAAAAATTATTTGTACAATAGAAATGTGTATTTATTGCCACTCACAAATTCTAAATTCACCAAGATTGGCAGAAATAAAACTCTCCCGGCACTGGTTAACTACACTGAACATGATTAACTCTTTCTTAGATGGTTCAGAAAGTACATCAAGATATTTCCTCACCTTCCTTTCTCTTTCTACATCCTCTGCCTAGATAATTTCATTCATTTCTATGGCTTAAATGCTGTCTATGAGCCGATGACTCCCAAATTTATGTTGAAACCTCTTCTCTGAGTACATTCAACAGCCTACCTGAAAGTTCTGCTTTGATGTTTTATGGATATTTCAAAATCAGTATTCGAATCTAGAATTTTAATTCTACCCCCATCCAAAAGTATATTCCTACTTATTATTTCATTAAATGGCATCACCATTTACTTATGCTAAGAGGTTTGGAGTCATCTTTGACTCATCTGTTATATTATTGAGTGTTATATTAGTCCTATTTGCTGTTGGTTCTCTTGCCAAAATATACCTTGAATCCATCTACTAGTTCAAGATTTTGCTATCAGTTAAATATGATGGAAAAATGATTATCATGTTATTCTCTGAACGAAAGTCTTATGATGGAAAAATGTTTATCACATTATTCTCTGAACGAAAGTCTTATGGATTATTCTAACGCCTAAAGTTTGCTGTTTTCTTTTTTTCATTTTCTCATTGTTGTTGCTGTGAAGTCGCTCAGTTGTGCCTGACTCTTTGTGACCCCATGGACTGCAACATGGCAGGCTTCCTGGTCCTTCACCATCTCCCAGAGTTTGCTCAAGTTCATGGCCATTGAATCTGTGATGCTATCCCACCATTTCATCCTCTGTCATCCCCTTCTCCTCTTGCCTTCAGCCTTTCCCAGGATCAGGGTCTTTTCCAATCAGTCGGCTCTTCCCATCAGATGGCCAAGGTATCGATGCTTTAGCTTCAGCATCAGCTCTTCCAATGAATATTCATGGCTGATTTCCTTTAGGATTGAATGGTTTGATCTCCTTTCTGTCCAAAGGACTCCTAAGATTCTTCTCCAGTACCACAGTTTGAGGCATCAGTTCTTTGGTGCTCAGCCTTTTTTATTGTCCAACACTCACATCCATACCTGACTACTGGAAAAACCATAGCTTTGACTCTATGGACCTTTTAGGCAAAGTAATGTCTTCCCTTTTTAATATGCTGTCAGGTTTGTCAGCATTTTTCTTCCAAGGAGCAAGTGTCTTTTACTTTCATGGCTTCAGTGATCAAAGTCACCTATGATAATTTAGAACAGGGATCAGAAATTACATATATGGACCATTTTTGGCCTATCACATGTTTCTTGTAAAGTTTTATTGGAACAGAAGATAAAGGCAAAGAAGAAAAGGAAAGATATACCCATCTGAATGCAGAGTTCCAAAGAATAGCAAGGAGAGATAAGAAAGCCTTCCTCAGGGATCAATGCAAACAAATAGAGGAAAACAATAGAATGGGAAAAACTAGAGATCTCTTCAAGAAAATTAGAGATACCAAGGAAACATTTCATGCAAAGATGGGCTCAATAAAGGACAGAAATGGTATGGACCTAACAGAAGCAGAAGATATTAAGAAGAGGTGGCAAGAATACACAGAAAAACTGTACAAAAAAGATCTTCACAACCCAGATAATCATGAAGGTGTGATCACTCACACTTACCTAGAGCCAGACATCCTGGAATGTGAAGTCAGGTAGGCCTTAGGAAGCATCACTATGAACAAAGCTAGTGAAGGTGATGAAATTCCAGTTGAGCTATTTCAAATCTTAAAAGATGATGCTGTGAAAGTGCTGCACTCAATATGCCAGCAAACTTGGAAAACTCAGCAGTGGCCACAGGACTGGAAAAGGTCAGTCTTCATTCCAATCCCAAAGAAAGGCAATGCCAAAGAATGCTCAAACTACCACACAATTGCACTCATCTCACACACTAGCAAAGAAATACTCAAAATTCTCCAAGCCAGGCTTCAACAGTATGTGAACTGAGAACTTCCAGATGTTCAATCTGGATTTAGAAAAGGCAGAGGAACCAGAGATCAAATTGCCAACATCTGCCGGATCGTTGAAAAAGCAAGAGAGTTCCAGAAAAACATCTATTTCTGCTTTATTGACTACACCATAGCCTTTGACTATGGACATTACAACAAACGGTGGAAAAATCCTCAAGAGATTGCAATGCCAGACCACCTTAACTGCCTCCTGAGAAATCTGTATGCAGGTCAAAAAGCAACACTTAGAACTTGACATAGAACAAATTGGGAAAGGAGTACATCATGGCTGTGTATTGTCATCCTGCTTATTTAACTTATGTGCAGAGTACATCATGCGAAATGCTGGGCTGGATGAAGCATAAGCTGGAATCAAGATTTCCGGGAGAAATATCAATAACCTCAGATATGCAGATGACATCACCCTAATGGCAGAAAGTGAAAAACTAAAGAGCCTCTTGATGAAGGTGAAGGAGGAGAGTGAAAAAATTGGCTTAAAACTCAACATTCAGAAAACTAAGATCATGGCTTCCAGTCCCATCACTTCATGGGAAATAGATGGAGAAACAGTGGGAACAGTGGCAGACTTTATTTTTTTGGGTTCCAAAATCACTGCCCATGGTGACTGCAGCCATGAAATTAAAAGACGCTTGCTCCTTGGAAGAAAAGGTATGACAAACCTAGGTAGCATATTAAAAGACAGACATTTCTTTGCCGAGAAAGATCCGTCTAGTCAAAGCTATGGTTTTACCAGTAGTCGTGTATGGATGTGAGAGTAGACCATAAAGAAAGCTGAGTGCTGAAGAATTGATGCTTTTGAACTATGGTGTTGGAGAAGACTCTTGAGAGTCCCTTGGACTGCAAGGAGATCCAACCAGTCCATCCTAAAGGAAATCAGTCCTGAATATTTATTGGAGGGACTGATGCTGAGACTGAAGCTCCAATACTCTGGCTACTTGATGTGAAGAACTGACTCATGTGAAAAGACTCTGATGCTGGGAAAGATTGAAGGCAGGAGGAGAAGGGGATGACAGAGGATGAGATGGCTGTATGTCATCACCGACTTGATGGAAATGAGTTTGAGTAAGCTCTGAGAGTTGGTGATGGACAGGGAAGCCCGGTGTGCTTCAGTCCATGGGGTTGCAAAGAGTCAGACAAGACTGATCAACTGAACTGAACTGACTGGAACACAGCATGCTCCATCCTTTTAAATACAGCCTATGGCTGCTTTTGTGTTATAACAACAGAGTAGTTGTGACATAGGCTGTAAGACCCATTAAAGTTAAGATCTTCACTATCTGATCTCTTATATAAAATTCCAATTTGCAATTCCTGATTTAAACTATTGAGTCTTTGGGTCATTATCATTTTTTTTGACACCTTGGATAGCCATAGCAATCTTGAGAAAGAGGAACAAAGCTGGAGGCATCACATTTCCTCATTTTAAAATATATTAAAAAGCTATGGTAATTAAAACAGTATGGTACCAGGATTATAAACAGACACCTAAGTCAATGGAACAGAATAGAGAGCCAAGAAATAAACCCATGTGTGTAGTCAACTAATCTTTGACAAGCGCTCTAAGAACACATTATGGGAAAAGGATTGTCTCTACAATAAATAGTGTTGGTAAACCGGGCAGCCATATGCTAAAGAATGAAACTAGACCCCTACCCTATACCACTCACAAAAATTAACTCATAATAAATTAAAGATTTAAATGTAAGACTGAAACCATAAAAATTCCAGAAAACATAGAGATAAATCTTCTTGTCACAGGCAACAAAAACAAAAGTTAAACAAGCAAGACATCATCAAATGTAAGAGTCTGCACAGCAAAGGAAACAATCAAAAAAGTTTAAAGACTGCCTATAAAATAGGAGAAAATATTTGCAAATATACAACTCTTAAGGGGTTAGTATACAAAATGTATAAGACAGTCAAACAACTCAATAGCAAAACAGACAAACAAAAACCCAAATAATCCTAATTGGCAAATAACCTGGGTAGACATTTCTCAGAAGAAGACATACAAATGGCCAAAAGGTACATTAAAAGGTGTTCAACCTTATAATCACTAGGGAAATACAAATCAAAACCACAGTGAGATATCACCTCACACCTTCGGTTAGGATGTGTGTGCTGTGTGCTCTGTTGCATAGTCATCTCCAACCCTTCGTGACTCCATGGACTGCAGCCTGCCACGTTCTGTCCATGGAGTCTGCCAGGCAAGAATACTGGAGCAGGTTGCCGTTTCCTACTCCGGTGGATCTTCCCAAACTGGGGATCAAATCTGTGTCTCTTGTGCCTCCTGCATTGGCAGGTGAATTCTTTATGACTGTACCATCTTGGAAACCCACCTGTTAGGATGGTTGCTGTCAAAAAACAAGAAATAACAAGTGTTGATGAGGCCCTTGTGCACTGTTGGTGAGAACGTAAATTGGTGCAATGATAACAGAAAACAGTACAGTTTCCTCAAAAGATAAAAAGCTATAATAACTGTAAGATCCAGCAAACCCACCAATGAGTTTATATCCGAAGAAAACAAGCACTTCTATGTTTGTTGCAGTGTTATTCACATAGCCAAAATATGAAAAATCCTCCATGTCTTGACAGATGAATGGATAAAGAAATGTGGTTGAATATATACAGGGAAATACTATTTAGCCAGAAAAAAGCAAATCTGCCATTTGTGGCAATATGTATAAACCTAGAGAATATTATAACTGAAATAAACCAGGAAGAGAAAGAAAAATACTGTATGATCATATTCATATGTGGAATCTTAAAGGAAAAGAGATCAAGCTTATAAAGTAGAATAGAAGGATGATTGTCAGAGGCAGGGGAAGGAAGTGGGCAGATGTTGGTCAAAGGGTACAGACTTCCAGTTATGAATAAGTTTTGGAGATCTAATGTAAGCATGGTGACTATAGTTAATAATACCATACTGTATACTTGAAATTTGAAAAACTTTTGTAGCTCTTTAACATTCTCACCACACACACACACACACACATCCAGAGTGTAGCTTTGTGTGGTGATGGATATGTTAATTAACTTATGGCAACCCACTTCAGTACTCTTGCCTGGAAAATCCTGTGGACAGAGGAGCCTGGTAGGCTACAGTGCATGGGGTTGCAAAGAGTCGGACATGATTGAGCGACTTCACTTCACTTCATGGTTATCAACATATAATACAGTTTATCAATTTCTCAAGTTGTACATTTTATGTGAAATTCTATTTGTCAGTTATACTTCAATGAAACTGAAAAAAAGGAAAATATGTTCTGCTTATCTTCAGGATCTCACTTTGCTGTCAAAAGAGATGTTTATTCATTATGAATATAAACCCAAGTGTTTGGATGGATACAAAAGAATCAAACACAGTTAAAATTTAAGACCATCTTTCCCTTTAAAATGAAAAAATTGGCATTTTGTATGTCATTGGATAAACTGTGAAACATTTTGTAGACCCTGAGGTTGTGCATTTTATGATGCAGCTGCGAGAAGTTGCCATGACTGGCTTTTTGAAATAGTTAATTTAACTTCTTTTAAATACATTTGAATTTTTGTGCCCCACAGGATGAGAGCATAGATTATTTAACTGTGTTATGAGTTTGCTATAATTTGAATAAATTCCATGATCAATGTAGATGTTTACTTGGAAAGAAAGACAGAAGAAAATAAAACCAAGATCTCCCTTGGTTTTTGAGAGTCTATTTCATTATAAACTTGGATCGAAAGTTACAGGATCAAGAAATGTATGTTATGTTGAAAAAAAATATATTAACAGTAGTAATAGTGTTCAGGAAGTTTACAAACTGAGTGTCATATTGGCTGATTTTGGTGAGGAAGCTCAAACAGCTGCATATTCCATCTTATGACTCATTTCCTCTAGTTAATCACTGAGTCATAGCTCTTCTTTGTTCATCATATCCACACAAAAGGTTTTAAGATGAACTCCAAAGTACCTTATGTTCTTTTTAACTAGGTAGGAACGTATCTAAGTACATCTTCATTTTCCTTCAAATATATAATAAGTGACTCACTGGCAGCACCGTGAGTTATCATTAAACAATGACTGATGGTTCAGGCTCTTTCTCCTCATTTTCCTTTCTTGTACACTTGTCCTCCTTTAAACTTTCTCTTTCACATTCCTTTTTCTGCCTCTAACACGATCCAAGGTAGCTAACTTTGTAGGTAGGATGATTTGAAATTTTCCCATAATTAAGATCAAGTTTGAAAACTGAGTCAAAATCTCTTTCAGTTGTTACTTTCTTCAAGTCACCAGACAGTTATCCCACCCTTTCCTGGATTTAGTTTCTGCATTAAAAAATTTCTTCTTCTATCTTGTCTCAATGTCCTCTACCAGCAAGAATGGCTACTGCTTTTTTTTCTCCAGCTATGCCATGCAGCGTGTGGGATCTTCCCCAGTTAAGAGAGCGAACTTGTAGCCCCTTCACTGAAAGCACAGAGTCTTAACCACTGGAACACTGGGGAAGTCCCAAGGGCCAGTTGATGAGATGGGATAACAAAGCCATTCCTAAGAGGACATGGTGGCTGGATTAAAACACAGAGTCAGGAGTCTGAGAGGTAGATGACTTGAATTCATTCTTGTTTTGTAATCAGAATAATAAAGGCAATAACTTGGTGTCTGTGTGCAGATTGAGTCAATCTCCATTTCCTATGTTAGAGAAAAGGAAACCTTGGAGAAAATTTGGTTGAATGACCAGGAAAGAGTAGGAACAATGTGTGCAGGATTTTATGGAATTAAGAGACTTCAACATGTGCAAAGAATAGATTGTATAGATTCAGTTCAGTTTAGTTGTTCAGTCGTGTCCGACTCTTTGTGACCCCATGGACTATAGCATGCCAGGCTTCCCGGTACATCACCAACTCCTGGAACTTGCTCAAAATCATGTCCATCGAGTTGGTGATGCCATCCAACTATATCATTCTCTGTCATCCCCTTCTCCTCCTGCTTTCAATCTTTCCCAGCATCAGGTTCTTTTCCAATGAGTCAGTTCTTCCCATCAGGTGGCCAAAGTACTGGAGTTTCAGCTACGGCATCAGTCCTTCCAATGAATATTCAGGACTGATTTCCTTTAGGATTGACTGGTTGGATCTCCTTGCTGTCCAAGAGACTCTCAAGAGTCTTCTCCAACACCACAGTTCAAAAGCATCAATTGTAGCACAGTATTTGTGCTCATTTGTAATGAACAAAACCCTTGCTGTCTTAATCTGAATGAATGCCCTTTGGAGGTAATAAGTAATCTCTGGGAAAGGATAAGACTTTGGTTCCATAGAGCTTAGATCTCAGTTTGTTCCAAGAGTCCATACAAAGTCACTTTTAAACAATATTTATTTATTTGGCTGCATTGGGTCTTTGCTGCCCTATGAGTGATCTTTCACTGTTGTGGTGCATGACTCTAATTGTGGTGCATGGACTTAGCTGCTCTGCAGCATGTGGAAACTTAGTTCCCCAACCGGGGAATGAACCCATATCCCCTGCATTGCAAAGCAGATTCTTAACCTCTGGACCACCAGGGAAGCCCCACACAAATTTATTCTAAAGAATGCTTTCTATAGTTTCTCCTTCTTTAGGACAGTGATGACTTGACTTAGTGACAGTTTAAAATCTGTTAATGACAATCAGAAGCATGGCTAGGGGAAGATCAGGATAAACAGTCTTTCTCCTTGAGCACATTCTGCAAACCTAGCTCCTTTTCACAACATTTTAATAGTGATGTGTTGCCTAATGGTAACAATACTGTATTCCACAGTTTTAAGAGGATAGACCTCATGTTAGTGTACTCACCTCACACTCACACGTACATACACACAACAAAGGAAAAACCCACAAAGGGGCAGGAGGAAAATTTTAAAGGTAATGTTGTTGTGTTGGTCACTCAGTCATGTCTAACTCTCTGTGACCCCATGGACTGTAGCCTGTCAGGCTCCTCTGTCCATGGATTTCTCCAGGCAAAAATATTGGAGTGGGTGGGCACCATTCCCTGACCAGGGGATCTTCCTGACTCAGGGATCAAACCTGGGGCTCCCGCATTGCAGGTGGATTCCATACTGCCTGAGCCATTAGAGAAGCCCTTTTAAGGTGATGGATATACTTATTACCCTGATGGTAGTGATGGTCTCACGGGTATATGCATATGTCCAAACTCATCAAATTGTATACATTAAATATAAGCAGTTTATTTCTATACCAATTATACCTCAATCAAACTATAAGAAAAGAGTAGGATGTTAACAAGGAAGGCTATGCTGAGAAGAAGTATGTAGTTAGTTATGGGGATGGGAGGCTATATATATATATGTTGTCCCACTCTGCCCCTCACTCCCGCCCAGTCCCAGGTATTGCTCCCCTTGTAGTTAGAATCTAATTATGCCTTAAATGACAGTGTGGGTACATTACATATAGGTGATTTACTGCCTGTATCAGGAGAACAGTGGGAATCAGTGTTCCCAACACAGGTGGTCAAACAGTCCTTAGCCTCCCTCTCAGAGTTGACCCCAGAAGTTGCTATGTCAGAGAGAATTGCCCTCCTCGCCTATAAGCCCAGGGGGTTATACACTTTGGCAGATGACTGCAATCAGTGTACTGTAGCTGTATATATATTTTTGTCTTTGCAAAATGCTCTGTTTTTTTCCTTTGATGTATAAAACCTATCTCCCAGCTACTCTGAGGTTATCTCAATATTGATGAGAAAGTAGTTTGTTTATTTCAAAACCCCAGGGGCCAGATCAGAGCGTTTCCTGGACTGAGTCATAAAGAGAAAGCTAAATGCATTACCTGTTCCTTAATGAAAAGCACAGGTGTGAGCGGTCCCTGAAGTTCATATGATTCGCAAGAAAGAAATGAAAAGGATCGCCTTACGGAACAGTATCAGTTCAATTGATCTTTCCTTTCCCTGGTAATTACAAGGCCCCAATTTCATTTGGGTTCAGTGTGCTTAATGAAGGCCAAGCCTGTTTCTAAGGAAAAGACTTTCACTAAAATAGATGAACTAATAACTGGTACTAATGACAAACATCTTTTAGCTATGGAAATTATATTCTGCATTTAGTGATTTTAAAAAGCATGCTACACTCTCAAAAGTATTCAGCATCTCAAATTGCTGTTGAGATGGGCAGCCATGATGGATGCTCACCTTTATTTTAGGGATTGGGAGGCAAAGAACAAGAAATATTGAAAAGCTTTATCAAGGAATGACATCACTGGGATGTAAATGATATAATGTTAGGACTGTGAATTTATCAATATCATTCAATTCCAGTGAATCTTATCAAAGTTTTTAAAAATACATTTCATTCAATAGATTGCTATTATGTCATATTGGTATTCATCATTTATGAAGATTGAGGGCAAGAGAAGGGGCTGACAGAGGATGAGGCGGTTGGATGGCATCACAGACTCACTGGACATGAGTTTGGGCAAACTCTGGGAGATAGTGAAAGACAGGGAAAACTGGCATACTGCAGTTCATTGGGCCACAAAGAGTCGGACACAACTTAGCGACTGAACAGCAACAACAATAATTACCTATGTAAGACACTAGCCTGGTATTCTGGACCTGGTTTTACTTGTGAGAAATGTCTGTGCTGATATAGTGAAATTTCTAAAACATCATGTGGTTCGTTAGTTCATGTATGTCACCAGCTCAGCTTCACAGTGATGTACATTGCAAGGGAATGAACACCCTCTGGGGTGTGACTTCTTGGTATAAAAGTAAGGAATGAAAAAGTGACTACATGAAAATAAAGAAGAGTTTAAAGTTCTATTCTGCAAGCATGGATTAGGCACTGACTATGTCAAGATATTATTCATGCAGAGACTTTGAAGATGAGCAAGACACAAATACTACCTTCAGGAAAAAAAAATACATATGGACATATGGTATGATGTAACATAAGACACTTCAATGTGATCAGTTCAGTTCAGTCACTCAGTTGTGTCCAACTCTTTGCAACCCCATGGACTGCAGCATGCCAGGCTTCCCTATCCATCACTGACTCCTGTAGCTTGCTCAAACTCATGTCCGTCGAGTTGGTGATGCCATCCAACCATCTCATACTCTGTCATCCCCTTCTCCTCCTGCTTTCAATCTTTCCCAGTATCAGGGTCTTTTTTAACGTGTCAGCTCTTTGCATCAGGTGGCCAAAGTATTGGAGCTTCAGCTACATCAATGGTGATACACCCCCGTAAATCCAGAGGAGAGATACTTATATCTTGCCTTGGAATTTGGGGACTTTTTGGGAAGAGGGTATTTTTAAATGAAGTGGTCATTTATGATGTAAGAATTGAACAGTTGTATTATGGATTGAATTGTATTTCCCCAAATTTCTACTTTAAAATCATCAGGCTTGGTAACCCAAAATGTGAATTTATTTGGAAATAGGGTGGTTGCATATGTAATTAGTTAAGATGAAGTCAAACTAGAGTAGGGTGGGTTCTGACACCACTTTGATTGGTGTCCTGATAAAAAAGGGGAAAATTGGACACAGACACACAGAGAGAATGCCATGGGAATGTGAAAGCAGGGATCCAGATGATTCACCTATAAGGAAAGGTGTGCCAGAAAAACCCCAGAGGCTGGGGAAGGGCATGGACCAGATTATCCCTCACAACCTGCAGGAGGAACCAACCCTGCTAACATTTTGATCTGAGACATCTAGCTTCCAGAATCATGAGACAATAAATTTCTGGGGAATTTTAGCCACTCAGTTTGTGACGCTTTGTTACAGCAGTCATAGCACACCAGCACACATGGATATTGTGTTGACAGACAAGGTTAGGAAAGATGTATGCTTGGTAGAGGGAACAGCATGAACAGCATGAACAAAGGCGTGCTCTGGTAGTAGAGGGGAACAGGTCGTGTGACCAGGGTCAGTGTATGTGCTTTGGAGGAAGGTTAAGAGTGGCCAGAAGGGTGTGTTTGGGGCACATTGTGAAGAACTGCGATTCCAGGTTAAGGGTTATGGACCTTTTCCTTTAGATATTGCGTTGTTGAAGGTTTCAGGTGGGTAGGGTGAGATATCTAGGGTTATTTAAATTATTTTTATCTTCATGAAACATTTTCAGAGGAAAATTTCTGAAGGAATGCTCATTTAATCCAGTGTGAAGATACTGATGAACCCACTTTAGCCTGAAAATGATGCAAACTTATTTTCTGTCCGGTTCTAATACTTGCTGATGTCATAAGTTTCACCTTTAGTAAATGTCACTGCTTGACAGTAGGCATTTCCTAACTGACCCACCGTCCCTTGATTGTACCAAAAATTAATTACACAGACATTTCAGACTCCTGGCTCCCTGAATATGGTTTGCAGATACACAGAAGACTTGACCATCATAGGAGTTTAAAAAAGAGGAACTGTCTGGTGGACTGAAAGCAACATTTTTGTTTGTAGTACTCTGGGCTGGAGGAAGCAGAAGCTGGAATCAAGATTGCCGGGAGAAATATCAATAACCTCAGATATGCAGATGACACCACCCTTATGGCAGAAAGTGAAGAGGAACTCAAAGGCCTTTTGATGAAAGTGAAAGAGAAGAGTGAAAAGTTTGGCTTGAAGCTCAACATTCAGAAAACGAAGATCATGGCATCTGGTCCCATCACTTCATGGGAAATAAATGGGGAAACAGTGGAAACAGTGTCAGACTTTATTTTTTGGGGCTCCAAAATCACTGCAGATGCTGATTGCAGCCAGGAAATTAAAAGACGCTTACTCCTTGGAAGGAAAGTTATGACCAACCTAGATAGAATATTAAAAAGCAGAAACATTACTTTGCCAACCAAGGTCCGTCTAGTCAAGGCTATGGTTTTTCCCGTGGTCATGTATGGATGTGAGAGTTGGACTGTGAAGAAAGCTGATTGCCAAAGAATTGATGCTTTTGAACTGTGGTGCTGGAGAAGACTCTTGAGAGTCCCTTGGACTGCAAGGAGATCCAACCAGTCCATTCTAAAGGAGATCAATCCTGGGTGTTCATTGGAAGGACTGATGCTAAAGCTGAAATTGCAATACTTTGGCCACCTCATGCGACGAGTTGACTCACTGGAAAAGACTCTGATGCTGGGAGGAATTGGGGGCGGGAGGAGAAGGGGATGACAGAGAATGAGATGCCTGGATGGCATCACTGACTCGATGGACATGAGTTTGAGTGAACTCCGGGAATTGTTGATGGACAGGGAGGCCTGGCGTGCTGTGATTCATGGGGTCTCAAAGAGTCGGACACGACTGAGCGACTGAACTGAACTGAACTGATGCCTCATTTTCCCTCAGCTCCCCAATCTAGAAAAGGGTAATGATACAGTAGAATTGGATGTGTCCCAATTCCCCGGTGGCTTCCCTGGTGGCTCAGATGGTAAAGTGTCTGCCTACAATGCTGGAGACCTGGGTTCAGTCCCTGGGTTGGGAAGATCTCCTGGAGAAGGAAATGGCAACCCACTCTAGTATTCTTGCCTGGAAAAATCCCATGGACAGAGGAGCCTGGCAGGCTATGGTCCATGGGGTCGGAAAGAGTTGGACACTACTGAGGACTTGACTTTTCACTTTCTTTCAATTCCCCGGTGCCTCAGCAGTAAGGAATCTGTCTGCAGTGCAGGAGACTCAGGAGATGTGGGTTTGATCCCTGGGTCAGGAAGATCTCCTGGAGGAGGGCATGGCAACCCACTCCAGTATTCTTGCCTGGAAAACCCCCTGGACAGAGGAGCCTGGCAGGCTATGGTCCATGCGGTTGCAAAGAGTCAGATGTGACTGAAGTGACTGAGCACAGCACAGTGGAATTCATCTCATATGTTGTGTGAAGGTTAAATGAGATAATGCAAGTAATGTGCTTGGAGAGTGCTCAATAAATGTTAGGTATATTACTGGTGAGACTGGAGGAACTGGCTTTCAAATTCCTGTTATCTGGCTCTAAATTTTGTCTTCTTTCAACCCTCCACTGTTTTCCTAAGTGGTTGATCTGCAACAGTAATAGCCTTTACGATTTACTCTTGGTGGCTTCCTATCACTGCTTTTCCATCCTGACACGTTAGGCAGCATCTTTCTACACAAACGCCTCACCAGCGACAGATGTTGACAAGACTCAGGGGTCCTCCCAGGCTCAGAGAGGACCTGTTGAGAGCTTCTGGGCTGGTAGACAAGTGGGGAGTGAGCTGCTGGTGTCTCACTCAGCAGAAGCGTGGGTGGATCTGGGCACAGAGAATGCTGTCTAGAGAGTCTGGGATGCCAGGATAGTGGCAAACTGTCCACTGAAAGAGGCCTGCTCTCATGGTGTCCCAAGAAGATTTCATCGTCATAAGCATTGGAAACGAATTGTGACTGGAAAATAAAAACAACAGGGTACCTGGTTAAATGTGAAACTGAACATCTGGCAAGAGATGTATTCCTGCCAAGGGCTCTCCATGTTTGCCTCTGCAAGTGTTATTTATAAGTAGAGAATTGGTGTGTATCTTCCTTGTACATTTTTCATTGTTTAAAGAGTTTTATATCCATAATGACCAAAGTTCATAAATAAAACAATTCCTTTATTTAAAAGTAAAACATTCTACCATCAAGTGACTTCTGTATCAGTCAGGAGGAGCTAGTTATATGCAGTTGGTAAGAAACATTCCAAAAATATTAGTGGCTATGACAAAGTAATTTTATTTCTCCCTCTTAGTTGGCAAAACCCCACCAAATTTGTAGCTTTCCTCATCCTTAGTAATATCTACTTTTTTTTTTTTTAGTATCCACAATGTGGCAATCACAAGACTAGCAATTTGCCTATAATATCTCCTTTAATTTCATACAATTTTATGAGGTTGACATTATTATCTTCTTTTCGCAGGAATGAAATTGAGATATAAATTCAATGACTAAGCAGTAGGCTGGGTTTTGGATCCAGATTTTTCTAATGCTAAACTGGTTATGCCATTCTTTAGACATAGTCCTCAGTTTTAATTTTTAAGTGTAATTCATTAATGTTCAGTTCAGTTCAGTTCAGTCGCTCAGTCGTGTCCGACTCTTTGAGACCCCATGAATCACAGCAAGCCATGTCTCCCTGTCTATCACCAACTCCCGGAGTTCACTCAAACTTATGCCCATCAAGTCGGTGATACCATCCAGCCATCTCACTCTCTGTCGTCCCCTTCTCCTCCTGCTCCCAGTCCCTCCCAGAATCAGAGTCTTTTCCAGTGAGTCAACTCGTCGCATGAGGTGGCCAAAGTATTGGAGTTTCAGCTTTAGCGTCAGTCTTCCAATTAACACCTAGGACTGATCTCCTTTAGAATGGACTGGTTGGATCTCCTTGCAGTTCAAGGGACTCTCAAGAGTCTTCTCCAGCACCACAGTTCAAAAGCATCAATTCTTTGGCACTCTACTTTCTTCACAGTCCAACTCTCACATCCATACATGACCACGGGAAAAACCATAGCCTTGACTAGATGGACTTTGGTTGGTAAAGTAATGTCTCTGCTTTTTAATATGCTATCTTGGTTGGTCATAACTTTCCTTCCAAGGAGTAAGCGTCATTAATGTTACCTTTCCAGTATTTCCAGGAGAAAGGAAGATTCAAATATCATTTCCATATATAGACTGGCAAACCAAGATGTGAAATATTATGTACTGTTTCTATGCTGGCCAATACATTTAGTGACAAAGTTTAAAATAGGATCCTGAGCAGCATTCTCTCTCACATCAGAATTACTGTGTAGTTTGTGAGAATGCAGACTTCAAAGTTGCCTCTGGTGGTCCTGTGGGTGATTCTTATTCTGGTGGAAAAGAAGGACACTATGGAAATCACTGATCTAGGTCTTCAACTCTTCTAGTATGATTGGCATGAGGCCATGTTGCCACTGAAAGTTGAAAAGCCCTTAGGGAGGACATGGTTAAAACCTATAACTTTGTTAATGCTTTTCCCCAGAAAGATTGCCCAAACTTGAAGCTTGAATTTGAGAACATCATGGAACTGCTGATTAAATGCCAATCGTAGCATTAGTCATGTGGGAATAGACTGTCACCATTTCCAGTATATTCAGATCTAGATTTCTGTGAAGGTAATTAGCCTAATTAATTCAGTGATGCATAGTGTTAACCTTTATATATCATTATGGAATCCACATACCAGTTGACTTCTGTTCCTCAATTTTATGTCATTTGCAACTGAGATGGAAGTGGTGTGTGTATAACTCAAAACAGCTGCTCAAATAGGTAGGATAGGTGACTGAAAAATATGTTGAACTGGTTGATTTAAAGACAAAAATATCTCATGGACTGTTTAAATCTTACCTATTTCAAATATGGCTATTGCATCTCTGTGGCAAGATTGCTTAAAGGTAGCAATTACATTCTTTGGTTTTATGGCTGAAATGTCTTTTGATGGTTATAGATTAGTTTATTAAATTTGATTTAATTATGACATTTTTACTTGCAAAGACAATGTTTGCAAATCGACTTTTCATTAATTTTTAAAAGCTGGGCACCTTTAAAATATGTAGCGTGTGTGTGTTAGTCACACAGTCATGTCTGACCCTTTGCCACCCCATGGACTGTAATCCAGCACACTCCTCAGTCCATGGAATTCTCCAGGCAAGAATACTGGAGTTGGTTGCCATTCCCTTCTACAGGGGATCTTCCTAACCCAGGGATCAAACCCAGTCTCCATTGCAGGCAAATTCTTTACCATCTGAGCCAACAGGGAGGCCCTAAAACATGTAAATTCCCTGATAAACTCCAGGAATCTGTATTTAATCTATTATTTGGGTCATTTTTATGGAAGCAATTTAGTCCTCATATGTAGCTAACCACCTCCCTGTGAGCTCACACATAGTTCACCATACTCCCAAAGAGGTCACAGTATCACCTTTTAAGTTCTTGGAATGTTTACCTGTAAGAGTTGGATAAGTCAGTTTCTATCTACTTTTAGAGGAGATAGAGTTGGTGACGGACAGGGAAACCTGGCATGCTGTAGTCCATGGGATTGCAAAGAGTTGGACACGACTGAACTACTGAATTGACTGAACTGATCTACTTTTACACTAATTCTCCTTCATCAGAGTAAATGTTGTAGATTTTTCTTTTTTATTTGATATCCCCAAAACTCTAATTTTGCTTTTCCAGCAGTGTTGCCCCATTGTGACCTAACTTGTACAACCCCAGCTGTTTCTCTGAATTAAAAAAAAAAAGATAATATATTTCTGTATACAGCAGACCAAACAGATTAATAAAGGAAATCTTTTGGAAATGATATTTTCATCCAAAAGTCACTCCTTTACTTGGTGACTATAATGAATGGAGAGACTTCAGACAAGTGGACATAACTTGCCCAGCAATTTAGCTTTGCCCTTTTATCTATGACTTGTTAGCAAAATCACTGCTTTCTGCCTTTTTGATATTTTCTCATATTAGGGAGATGAGACAAACATAATCTGTCATTTGGGAAATCAAAAGCAGGTCACACCCACAACTTCCCTAATTCTCTCCCTAATTGAAGAGGAAGCTTGTCAACCACTGTTTTAATATTTCAGAAGCATAGTCAGTCACAGCTTGATTTATGTGATTTATTTAAAAGTCTATAACACCAAAAATAATTAAATGATTGCTAGAATTCTTGTTTTTTATATTAATAATGTAGACATTCTGTGTATATGAGTAACATGATAAATAACAAAATATGAAATGTTGATATAAAATAAAATGTTTAAAATATTTAACAAAGTAGGAAGAGAAAGAGAGACTTTGATTTATGATAGGAAATGGTTTGCATATTATCGAGGATTTGAGGTCCCACAATAACTGCAAATGGGAAAACCAGGAAAGTTGGTGTAATTCCATCTGAGTTTGAAGGTGTGGGAGCAAAAGTCTAAGTCACAAAGTCAGAAGGACTACAGAGCTCGGAGTTCCAAAATCTTTGGGCAGGAAAGTATGACAATCCCAGCTCATGCAGAGAGAGACAGACAGACAGACTAAATTTATATACATTAGCTGCCACTATTGTGGTGATGACTGTTAACATTATCCTTCCCTTTCTACATTAAGCTTAGTGAGTGAGTTCCTAGATTGAGGTATGGGCCACATCTCAGCCAATTTTTAGCTCTGACGTTTTTTAACCCTTGGAAGCCTTTGATTCCTTACCTGGAGGATGAAAATAACTAAAGTGGCTACCCTGCAGAATTACAGTAAACTTTAAAAAATTTTTGCTTTATTTTTGGCCATACATCGTGTGGGATCTTAGTTTCCCAATCAGGGGTTGAACCCATACCCCCTGCGGTGAAAACACAGAGTCTTAACCACTGGACCACCAAGGAAATCCCTATAGTCCTGTGGTGTGTGCTCTGTCTCTCAGTCGTGTCCCATTCTTTGTGACCCCATGGACTGTATCCCCCCAAACTTCTCTGTCCATGTGATTTCCCAGGCAAGAATACTGGAGTGGGTTACCATTTCCTTCTCCAGAGGAATCTTCCCTACCAAGGGATCAAACTCACATCTCATTATGTCTCCTGCACTGGCAGGTGGATTCTTTACCACTCGCGCCATCTGGGAAGCCCTTGTAGTCCTGTAGTAAGCTTTAGATAAGACAACACATGTCCAATTCTTAGCACAGGGAAGGCCACTTAGAAAACACTCACTGCCTATTTGTGATTGCTATTGATACAATTATTACTACTATTAGATATGACATTTTATGTATGTATATATATGTACGTGCCCACACACACTCCAAATAGTACCTAATGGCTCCTGGGGCCAAGTGTATGAACCATGGTGTCTAAAACAGTCAGATCAGTCAACTTAATTAGATATCTGGTCTACAGATGAGTGCTGTAATTGTGTCACTTTGAGATCATCAGTGAACCTTGCCTTTTATTAATATTCAGAGTCAGGAACCTATGGATGATAATCAAATAGCAATCTGCTAACAATTGTAATTATTTAAATCCTAGCAGATCTCCATAAATGCTCCTCTATTTTGCTTTTTATTAGGAAGCTCTGAATTGTTGTCTATTGAAAATCAAATCTGATAACTCCATGGCTGAATGGCAGATTGGTCTTTTGAAATGGTGGTTTTGGAATTAATTAGAAATTAAAGCAGCATGTCACTTCACATATAAGCTGGAAGTGCTCCATCTAAACATCCTCCTCTTATAATTAAAATGTGATGTGTAATCCTGGCTGATTAAGATTGGTTTGTTTTTGTCATAGATGTTTTTAGGAAGCCTTTCTTCAGTGCAAATTATTACTACTTATAAATTTTGACTTTTACATTTCAGCTTTTTAACAAGAAAAGGGAAATGAGCCAAAATACCCCTATTTTATGGATAAAATAAATTCTCTTTAAAAACATTAAGAATTATTTGGATAGCTTTTTAAAGAAACACTAGGCTAATTTAGAAATGTCTGGAAATATCTAGAGTTTTTGAATAAAATAAAAATAAGAAATATTTTCTTCTTTTTTTGTTTAACATGACTATGTTAGGCAAGGTGGTGCAGTGGTAAAGAATCCACAGCTGTGATCGACACAGTCAAAGGCTTTAGTGTAGTCAATGAAAGCAGAAGTAGATGTTTTTCTGGAATTCCCTTGCTTCTCCTATGATCCAGTGGATGTTGGCAGTTTGATCTCTGGTTCCTCTGCCTTTTCTAAATCCAGCTTGTACATCTGGAAGTTCTCGGTTCACGTACAGGTGAAGTCTAGCTTGAAGGATTTTGAACATTACCTTGCTAGCATGTGAAATTAGTTCAATTGTGCAGTAGTCTGCATCACTACGAACAAAGCTAGAGGAGGTGATGGAATTCCAGTTGAGCTATTTCAAATCCTGAAAGATGATGCTGTGAAAGTGCTGCACTCAATATGCCAGCAAATTTGGAAAACTCAGCAGTGGCCACAGGACTGGAAAAGGTCAGTCTTCATTCCAATCCCAAAGAAAGGCAATGCCAAAGAATGCTCAAACTACCACACAATTGCACTCATCTCACACGCTAGTAAAGTCACGCTCAAAATTCTCCAAGCCAGGCTTCAGCAATATGTGAACCGTGAAATCCCAGATGTTCAAGCAGGTTTTAGAAAAGGCAGAGGCCCAGAGATCAAATTGCCAACATCCACTGGATCATGGAGAAAGCAAGAGAGTTCCAGAAAAATATCTATTTCTGCTTCATTGACTATGCCAAAGTTTTTGACTGTGTGGATCACAATAAACTGTGGAAAATTCTGAAAGAGATGGGAATACCAGACCACCTGACCGGCCCCTTGAGAAACCTGTATGCAGGTCAGGAAGCAACAGTTAGAACTGGACATGGAACAACAAACTGGTTCCAAATAGAAAAAGGAGTCCATCAAGGTTGTATATTGTCACCCTGCTTATTTAACTTCTATGCAGAGTACATCATGAGGAATGCTGGGCTGGAAGAAGCACAAGCTAGAATCAAGATTGCTGGAAGAAATATCAATAACCAATAACCTCAGATATGCAGATGACACCACCCTTATGGCAGAAAGTGAAGAGGAACTCAAAAGCCTCTTGATGAAAGTGAAAGAGGAGAGTGAAAAGGTTGGCTTGAAGCTCAACATTCAGAAAACGAAGATCATGGCATGTGATCCCATCACTTCATGGCAAATAGATGGGGAAACAGTGGAAACAATGTCAGACTTTATTTTGAGGGGACTCCAAAATCACTGCTGATGCTGATTGCAGCCATGAAATTAAAAGATGCTTACTCCTTGGAAGGAAAGTTATGACCAACCTTGATAGCATATTAAAAAACAGAGACATTACTTTGCCAACCAAGGTCCGTCTAGTCAAGGCTATGGTTTTTCCCGTGGTCATGTATGGATGTGAGAGTTGGACTGTGAAGAAGGCTGATCGCCGAAGAATTGATGCTTTTGAACTGTGGTGCTGGAGAAGACTCTTGAAAGTCCCTTAGACAGCAAAGAGATCCAACCAGTCCATTCGAAAGGAGATCAGTCCTGGGTGTTCATTGGAAGGACTGGTGGTAAAGCTGAAACTCCAATACTTTGGCCACCTCGTGCGACAAGGTGACTCACTGGAAAAAACTCTGATGCTGGGAAGGATTGGGGGCGGGAGGAGAAGGAGATGACAGAGAATGAGATGGCTGGATGGCATCACCGACTCGGTGGACATGAGTTTGAGTGAACTCCGGGAGTTGATGATGGACAGGGAGGCCTGGCGTGCTGTGATTCATGGGGTCGCAAAGTCGGATACGACTGAGCGACTGAACTGAACTTGAATATCCTTTGGCATTGCTTTCTTTGGGATTGGAATGAAAACTTTTTCCAGTCCTGTGGGCACTGCTGAGTTTTCCAAATTTGCTGGCATATTGAGTGCAGCACTTTCACAGCATCTTCTTCTAGATGTAACTTTTAAAATGACATAAATGAGCAATCAAGCTACTGAAATGAAAATAGAGAATGGTCTTAAAATATTTTCAACATTCAAGTGAGAAAAATATGATCCTGAAATTTCTGTAAAATTAAAGTGAGTAATGATGAGATCCATATACCAGGAGTAACAGATGGAAGAGACAAGTCCATCTTTACATTCATTATCAATTAAAGTCTCTTCCAACTGTCGAGTTTTCAATTTTGGGTGTGCCCTTTGTTGGGCCCTGGGCATACTTAATGATTTTAACAGTCATGATTTTTTTCTTTGCCTTGATCAAAGATAGAGTAGTGATTAAGAGCTATTTCAAATCGTTGGGAACAAATTAAGAGTATTTTAGCAATTAGCATTACAAAATCTCTTGCCTTTGACACCCCCTGCAGCAAAGAGTTAATGTTTAAACTGTTTAAAATTCCATGCTGTTAATAAGGCAGTTTTAAGGCTCTTTTTCATTTCATGACCACATCAGGTTTTTTATTACAGTTTTTCAGTTATTCCAGCCATTAAAAAAATAAAAAACCCTGAATTTCTAATTTCACTGCAATTTCAGGTGAATGTTTTAGTACCTTAATGTGGTTTTTGCAATTATGCCAGGGGCTACCTTTGGATTCTGTCACATTTTTGTACTAAAATGTTAGAAGCAGAGATCCTAGATTTCCCCTCCTTCCTTTTTTTTAGCCATACAATGTGACAGGCAAGATCTTAGTTCCCCCATTTCTTAAAAAAAACCAAATTCTCCTGGTCATTTTTGTAATCTTTCTGTCAGCCATGGGGGAAAATGTAAGCTGTCATTTCTTGTAAAACATGTTGTATTCTTAATAGAATTGCCACCATAACTCTCAAGCAGTTGTTGATCTCATACTGTGTGAGAAAAATTAAGATATGTGTGCAATGAGAATGCAAACATTTCTCAGCTTTTAAGGAGCTCACAGCCAATTGGGGAAAATAACCACAGAAGAGCAAATATTGACAACACAAGTCTACAAGGAGATTGATATAGGAACCAAAGACTTAGATGTTTGCCCTTGTCATCAGAGGGGAGTGTCAAGGAAGTTTTGTGTTGCAGGGGATCTTAGAGAGGACATGACTGCCAGTTGACCCAGCAACTGGACCCAGACCATCAGAGGCTCCTCCACTTGTCACCTGTCCTTTGGGCTGTATGTTCTGCCCACAGTTCCCACGTTAGGTGCTATTTCAAGGATGGAGCTTTGAGAGAGTTAGCTGTTGTTGAGACCATCTGGACTGAATGCATGTTGAACCCTGTTAAGGCCTCTATATAAACTCTTAAGATTCTGGAGAACAGGTGCAGAGATCTACTTGTGTTACCACCATTCAAGACAAGACTCGTGTGTATATATATAAGTTCCCTTGCTTATCAAACCTGTGCTGTGCTTTGTCGCTCAGTCATGTTCAACTTTTTGTGACCCCATGGACTGTACCCCGCCAGGCTTCTCTGTCCATAGGGATTCTCCAGGCAAGAATACTGGAGAATTATACATGGAGCAGGTTGCCATGTCCTCTTCCAGGGGATCTTCCCAACCCAGGGATTGAACCCAGGTCTCCCGCATTGCAGGTGAATTCTTTACCAATTCTTTGGGCTGAGGGAAGTCAAAAGAACACTGAAGTGGGTATCCTATCATTTCTCCAGGGATCTTCCTGACCTGGGAATCGGACCAGGGTCTCCTGCATTGCAGGTAGATTCTTTACCAGCTGAACTACCAGGGAAGCCCTTATCAAACCTGCCATCTACCAATCAGGAGTGGTCTGCCTCTTTCTTTGGTATCTCTGTGCCCTCCATGTGAAGGGGCCTGTTTTGAATTTCACCTGGGGAACACTTTTTATTAATATCCATATTTTTTAGTCAACAAATATCTCTGTACCAGACATAAATCTAGATGTGTACAGTATTAAGTATGGTTTTAGGAGTAGGAATGTGTCATTGAGGAGTTCATAGTCTAGTGTTGGCAGCAACTCAAACATACGGATATGGTAAGTGTACCTGTCTCCTGGGGAGTTCTTGAGGGTGCAAACCAACAGTTTGCTGAGACATTAAGATCTGAGCAGAGTCTTGAAGAGAGTAAAGGAGTTTGCCAAGCCAAAGAAGAAACCAGGGACTCACAGAGCAAAGGGAGCTACACGTGCTATGGAATTCATTATTTCTTTGGGTGTGCCTTTCCTTCTACTGAAAGATATTTTTTGAGGCAAATAATTCTAGGAGGTACTTCTCTCAATATTAGCTGTGTTTGTTTTTATCAGATTATTTCCTCCTCTTCTTTAATTTTCTTCCTCCCCTTCCTTATGCTAGCAAGTACTTTATATAAAAGCTCTTTAAAATGTTTTGCCCCATGAATTTCATGGATGGGAATGTGGGGTACAACGGGAATTTTTTCTTTTAAAAATTGAGAGATAAGCATGCTGATAGAGTTTTCGTTGTTGTCGTTGTTCAGTCCCTAAGTTGTTTCTGACTTTGTGACCCCATGGACTGCAACACACCAGGCTTCTCTGTCCTTCTATTTCCCTGAGTTTGCTCAAACTCATGTCCATTGGGTCGGTGATGCCATCCAACATCCAACCATCTAATCCTCTGTCACCCACTTCTCCTTCTGCCCTCAATCTTTCCCAGCATCAGTCTTTTCCAATGAGTCAGCTCTTTGCATCAGGTGGCCAAAGTACTGGAGCTCCAGCTTCAGTATCAGTCCTAATGAATGTTTAAGGTTGATTTCCTTTAGGACTGACTGGTTTGATCTCCTTGCAGTCCAAGGGACTCTCAAGAGTCTTCTCCAGCACTACAGTTTGAAAGCACTGAAGGTTTTTTTCAAGCCCTCTTTATTTATAAGACTAGACAAACAAATGTTGAGTTACAAAGACTTCCTTCAGGATCACAAAAGGAAACATAGATCAGAAGAGAAATATTTTGACACCAAACAAAACCACCATAAATCACCCATCTAACAGCTGGCTTGCCTCTCCCTACACATTGGTAGGATTAAGTTTGCAGTGAAGGAGAGATTGAAAATAGGGTAGAGAGGGGGCCTGTTGGCAGAAGGATCCTGGAAAAGGGAGAAGGGACAGAATCAGTAATAGATGTAAAAGGTTTTACTCTCTTTAGGATCAGGAACAACTTTTCTGTTGTCACAGGAAGGAAGAAGAAACAGCTTGGGGCAGATGTAAGTACACTTGCAGAACTGGTTTAGAAAATTCATAGAGCTCTTGTGATGGTACCAAATTTCCCCGTAACTTTCAGAGAGTGAGAGGGAAATATGAGTGTTAGTATGTGAAGCAACATTAAGAATAGACTATCTCCTCTGGGAAGACAAGACTAGATGAACTGTCAGGAGCTTTAGTGTCCAACTTGTCAAAATGTCATGAATGTACATTCCTTATGTGTTCATGATTTTGCCAGCAGAGCCTAGTGTCAGCCTATAGTAATGGTGGATGGTGAGACTGCACTAAATTCAAACATGGTTAATTGCTTACATCGTACTCACTATTCTCCCTTCCTCCTTCCTAACAGAGCCCTGCTTTATTTAGGCGACCACTCTTCTCAGTCTCAAGTGGCTCAGTGGTAAAGAATCTACCTGCCAATACAGGAGTTGCAAGAGACACAGGTTCAATTCCTGGGTCAGAAAAATCCCTTGGAATAGGAAATCACAATCCATTCCATGGACAGAGGAGCCTGGTGGGCCCCAGTCCATGGGGTGGAAAAGAGTCAGATACAACTGAACATGCACGCGTGCATCACTTCAGTTTAGACGTGTTCTTCAAGGGAAGTTGGTCCTGATTAGTCTAAGCCAACCTTGGTGGTCCCTTATCAATGACTGATTTGGGCAGGGGTATGAACATGAAAGTGAAGAGGAACTCAAAAGCCTCTTGATGAAAGTGAAAGAGGAGAGTGAAAAGGTTGGCTTGAAGCTCAACATTCAGAAAACAAAGATCATGGCATCTGGTCCCATCACTTCATGGGAAATAGATGGAAAAACAGTGGAAACAGTGTCAGACTTTATTTTTTTGGGCTCCAAAATCACTGCAGATGCTGATTGCAGCCAGGAAATTAAAAGACGCTTACTCCTTGGAAGGAAAGTTATGACCAACCTAGATAGAATATTAAAAAGCAGAGACATTGCTTTGCCAACCAAGGTCTGTCTAGTCAAGGCTATGGTTTTTCCATGGTCATGTATGGATGTGAGAGTTGGACTGTGAAGAAAGCTGATCACCGAAGAATTGATGCTTTTGAACTGTGGTGCTGGAGAAGACTCTTGAGAGTCCCTTGGACTGCAAGGAGATCCAACCAGTCCATTCTAAAGGAGATCAATCCTGGGTGTTCATTGGAAGGACTGATGCTAAAGCTGAAACTGCAATACTTTGGCCACCTCATGCGACGAGTTGACTCACTGGAAAAGACTCTGATGCTGGGAAAGGTTGGGGGCAGGAGGAGAAGGGGACGACAGAGAATGAGATGGCTGGATGGCATCACCGACTCTGTGGACATGAGTTTGAGTGAACTCCGGGAGTTGGTGATAGACAGGGAGGCCTGGCGTGCTGTGATTCATGGGGTCTCACAGAGTCGGACACGACTGAGCGACTGAACTGAACTGAACTGAACTGATGAACATGAGATGGAATTTTAGGTAAGAAGGTAGAATCCACAGATAGGAAAATGTTTTTCTGCTTGTAAAAAGAGGAAAAGATGGTCAATTTTCTACTGTGGGGTGCTGTCCTATAGGTGAGGCTTGGTGAAATGGTCTGAAGGCAAGATGACATATAAAGATGCAGGGTTGAAAGACAGAACTTGGTTTTTGTTAACATGATTGAACCAGAGGTCTTCTTGTTATGTGGGATAATTACCTTATTGTTTATGCCATTGTGAATAGGTGATTTGCTAATTGAATCTGATATACTATTGATAGATGAAAACATTGGAAAGAAAGTGGCACAAAGGCTTTGGGGATACTGGCTAGATCCTGCTTGAGGTGATGGACCCTGCTGTCTGAGATGGAGAGGGAAGGACATGATGACAGGAGAGGGCTGATTCAGAGAACATGTAAGGGCTCTTGGCCTGGATGTCGCAAAGAAGTCAAAGAACTCATGTTTTAGTAGTAGTGGAGTGAGAAAGATGGAGAAACTGGAGGGAGAAGAAGAACTAATCTTATTCAAATATTCTAGGATTTTCCTAACATTGTCATATTTGAAGATCCATTTGGCTCTTCATTTCAGTAACCATGAGCATCCCTACAAAGGAATTAGTACGGAATCCTGTCAGCAGAAGTGGGAGATGCAAGAGTATCTTGCCATCTTTCATATTCTTTGGAAATAAAGAAGGGAATGGTATATTTTAGAAAACTTTTGTGGGGAGATCAACTTTTTATAGGGAGATACAAACCCGGGCTGCATGCCACTTGGATAAGATGGTAATTAGCAAGACAGATAGATTATTTCCCACTCTTATACACTTGATAGCCCAAGTTTGATTCACAGAAGCTACAAAACAGAGTAGTTACTGTGAAGCAGTGCATTTTTATGTGAAGCATTTACTCTTAATGGAAAAATATCTGTTATGGTACTCCTAGTGTACTTTCACGACCGCTTCTGCTGTCCCCGTTTCTTTCACTGCTGCCATTTTTATAACAGGCTATTCTTCTGGAAATAGTGCTCAATGTTTTATTCATACTGTATGTGTAACAAGGAATGCTGAATTCAGAGGGAATTGTGTTTCTGATGAGGGTCCTGTAACCATGCCTTGTGATGTATAGAAGCATTTCTGTTTTCACTGCTGGCCAGCTTTCTTCCTCTAATTGGTACATTTCACACCCCATTTCTTCCTCCAGCTTTTCCTCATTTATAAGAAAGGAATTCACATAGGGATAGGGACTTTCCTGGTGGCTCAGACAGTAAAGAATCTGCCAGCAATTCAGGAGACCCGGGTTCAGTCCCTGGGTTGGGCAGATCCCCTGAAAAAGGGAATGACTACCCACTTCAGTATTCTTGCCTGAAAAGTTCCATGGACAGAGGAGCTTGTGGGCTACAGTCCATGGGGTCTCAAAAAGTTGGACATGACTGAGGGACTAACATTTTCACACTTTCAATTTCCCATAGAGAAAATCACTCACTACATTCTTTTAGAGTGTCTTGGAATCTTTTCTGAGTAAAAACATTGTGAAGACATTCTCTTCTTTTTATATTGCTTTCACTTTTTATTTCCAGAAGATTCATGCCCTTCTGTCCGAAACTCTCCACTGTGCAGCTTACCCAATGTCCTCATCTGTCTGCTATCCTTCAAGAATTCAGTTATCTAGCAATTAAGGATCACAGATTATATTCATGTTAAGCTACTCCTGATAAAAAATTCTTAATGAGTTATCATTTTCATGGGTATGATCGCTTAGCAATAGGATGTACAGAGATAGAAATAATTGGGTTCAAACAAATAAAACTTAATAACCGAAGACAGAGCAATATAACAAGTGTTTGGGTTGGGGGTATGGTTTAGTGTTCATTGACTCCACAAAGTAGATGACAACTGACATGACAATTTGTTCTAGGTAAAGTCTAATTCCATGAAAAAACATATTTAAATTTTTGAAAGGTTTAAAGTTTCAGAGTACAGGTCTTTTGTTTCCTTGTGTGTGTATGCTAAGTTGCTTCAGTTGTGTCTGACTGTGGAACCCTGTGGACTATAGCCCGCTAGGTTCCTCCATCCATGGGATTTCCCAGGCAAGAATATTGGAGTAAGTTGCTATGCCCTCCTCCAGGGGATCTTCCCAACCCAGAGATCAAACCCGGGTCTGTTACCTGTAGCCTGCAGTGGTAGGTGGGTTCTTTACCACTGGAGACTTTTCTTAGGTAGGTTTATGTGTTAAGTATTTTATTCTTTTTGATGTGATAATAAATGGAATTGTCTTCTTAATTTCTCTTGCTGATCTTTCATTGTTTATAGAAATGCAAGAAATTTCTGTGTATTAATTTTGTATCCTGTACCTTTACTGAATTCGTTGAGGAGATTTAGAAATTTTATGATAGCATCTTTAGGATTTTCTAGTATAGTATCATGTCACCTGCAAATAGTGACATTTTTCCTTTTCTTTTCTGATTTGTATTCCTTTTATTTCCTTTTCTTCTTTGTCTGTCATGGCTAGGACTTCCAAAACTATGTTGAATAAAAATGGTGAAGCTATACCAGTCAAGATAGGCTTTTCTATGCAGCAGGAAAAAAATAACCGGAAATCACAGATTTATTTCTTAAGCAGTGACCATTGGGTAGACAGTCTCTGCTAAACATAGTCACTTAAAGACCCTGGATGATAGAAACACTGTGCCAACATCATGTGCTTCCAGGTTCTAGAATCACATCAGCTGAGGGAAGAGAATGAAGTATATCATGGTCAGCCTGTTTTTGTTTGGCCAGATAGTCTCATGGCCCTGCTTAACTTCAAAGGAGATAAAAGAGTGCAATATTATATGGGCTCAGAAAGCAGAGAGCCAGAAATAGCCAATGAACAGAACTAATAACCTCCACAAAAGAAATGCATACTCCTTGAAGAAAAATTTATAAGACAAAATAATAGGTAGGAGCAATTTGTTTTAGCCTGCTCAGGCTGCAATAACAAAATGTCAGAGATTAGGTGGCTTAAAAAACATAAATCAATTTTCTCACAGTTCTGGAGTCTGAGGAATCCAAGATCAAGATATGTGCTAATTTGGTTCCTAATGAGAGCTCTCTTCCTGGTTTGCAGATGGTTACCTTCTTGATACCTTCTTACATGGTCTTTCTTTAGTGTGTCTTGAGGAAGGGAAGAAGGAGACAGTTTTCCTGAGGTTTTTCTGTAAGGATATTAATCCTATCAACCCTTCTGATGGCATTTAAAATCGATTACCTCCTGAAGACCCTGTCTCCAAACGAGACTCATGGGTGTTTAGCTTTAATGCATGCAATTTTGGAGAGACACATTTAGCTCATAACAAAAATATTGTTGTTATAGTTTTAGTAACAAAGAGTACCAAATTGATGTAGAAATTTTCTATCAACACAAATAACTGAAATTCTTACTTGATTGTAATAAACACATTTATTTTCATTTGAAAGACTGAAGACTCCTCAGATATTAAGAGAGAATTTGATTCACTTCAGACCAAGAGAGTGACACGGGAAGCTCCTGAATTTTCTTCCTCTCATGGATGTACACATGGAGCAGTTCCCTCTGAGAATAACACGTGTTGGCAAGGAAGTGAAAAAAGGGGACACTTGGCACAATCTAGGTGGGAATGTAACCTAGTTCAGTCAGTATGAAAAACAGTATTGCAGTTCCTCAAAAAAGAAAAAATATAACTGCCATATGATCCAGCAATTTCACTCCTGGGTATTTATCTGAATAAAATGAAAACACTAAGTCGATAAAATATTTGCATCCCCATGTTCATTGCAGCATTATTTAAAATAGTCAAGATATGGAAACAACCTAAATGTCCATCAGTGGACAAATAAAGAAATGGTGGTGTATATATACAATGGAATTCATCCAGCTCTAAAAAGAAATAGAATTTTGCCATTTGTGTGTAACACATGGCTGGATCTTGATGACGTTATGCTAAATGAAATAAGTCAGAGTAAGACAAATACTGCACGATCTCTCTAATATATGGAATCTCAAAGCAAACAAAACCAAGATCATAGGTGTAGAGAACAGACTGGTGGTTGCCAGAAAAGGGAGAAATGAGTAAACCTTTTTTTTTTTTTTCAGTTAAATGAATAAAAAAAGAGTAAATATGTGAGGTAATAGGTATTTTAATTAGCTCAAAAATGGTAATAATTTTACAGTATATATTATGTCAAATCATTATATTGTGCAAATATATGACAATTTCAATTGTCAAATATTTCTCAATAAAGTTGGAAAGCAAAACAAGAGGAAGAGAGACTTCAGGGTCAAAGGGGATGCTTAAAGAGAAACTGATTTCCCAGGCAGCTTATTAGGACCCCAACAGAGTTAAAAGTAAATCACTCTAAGGAACCTGGCACCATTAGCCCAGGAAATAAATCTCGTCATCCAAAGACAAAGCTGGTTAATATGTTGGTAAAGTAGCCTCTGGAGGAGGGTCAAGAGAGAGGAGATATATGTATTCTTATATTGTAGCTGATTTACATTGTTGAACAACAGAAACCTAACACAATATTGTAATGCAATGATCCTCCAATTAAAAATAAGTTATAAATGAACAAAAAAACTTAAAAATAGCTTCTAGGGATTTTTCTACATTTAGTATTTTTTTTAAACTTAGTTGTAACCCTAATGTTTTGTATCGTGGAAAGCTAAGATTTTCTACAAAAGGAACATAAGTTACTGATCAAAACTGAATTATTGCAGTAAACATTGTTTCCCCAATTGCAGCACTCTTTTCTGACATGGGGAATGTCTTATTTCTTCTCTAAACCTTAGAAATATAGCCATCGTCTGCTGTAAAAAGGAAAAATGGAAGAACTTAAAGGCAAGAATTTAGAGAAGGATAGAGAGAGAAAATAAGAACCTCAAATGACTCTGTTGACCCCAACATAGTGTACCAAGTGTAAGAGAATTTCCATTTGTTGACTTATGCAGGTACTTTTTCAAGCAAAAGGGTCCTCTCATCAACTCAGTACCCTCTCTATCTGTGTTTCCTGATTTCCTGCTTCATGTCTAATTGGACTGGAAGATGGATTATTTCTCCAGTGTGTCTTGTGGGAATTTGTAATAAGATTGTACATCTGGAGGCTGTTTGGATGAGCTCTGTATCAACACTTCTGTTCTTCCCATGCAGGATGCGTAATGGGGACAGAAGGAGTGGGCACAGATGACAGTTTGTTATTGAATAGCTTCAGTTTCTTCTCAGAAATGTGAACCATTAATCCTCACTCATAACACACGACCCTGGATAGGGCGAAGAACCTTCCACCTCCAATAACACCTCTCTCTACATTTTTAAAAAGCATTTTTATTTTATCAGACTCTGGCTGATTAACAATGTTGTGGTGATTTTAGGGTGAACAGTAAAGTGTGGTTTTAGGTGAACAGTAAAGGGACTCAGCCTTACATATATATATATATATCCATTCTCCTCCCATCCACGCTGCCACATAATATTGAGTAGAGTTCCATGTACTATAGAGTAGGTCTTTGTTAGTTATGCATTCTATCTTTTTTAAACTTTTTACTTTGTATGGGGATATTGTTACTACTTGTTTAGTTCCTTCCTAAATCATGTTTGACTCTTTTGCTATCCCATGGACTGTAGCTGGCCAGGCTCCTCTCTCCGTGGAATTTTCTAGACAAGAATACTGGAGCGGGTTCCCATTTCCTTCTCCAGAGGTTCTTCCCAACTCGGGGATCGGACTCGCATCTCCTGCATTGGTAGGCATTGACAGGTGGATTCTTTGTTGCTGAGCCACCAGGGAAGCCCATATTGGGGTATAGCTGATCAGCAGTGTTGTGATAGTTTCAGGTGAACAGCGAAGGGACTCAGCCATACGTATACATGTATCATTCTCCCCCAAACTCTCCTCCCATCCCAGCTGCCACATAACATTGAACAGAGTTCCCTGTGCTTACAATAGGACTTTGTTTGTTACTTGTTTTAAATATATCAGTGTGTACATGTTGGTCTGAAATTCCCTAACCATCCCTTTCCTCCACCCTTCACCCTGGTAACATAATTTCGTTCTCTAAGTCTGATTTCACTCTGTATTTTTGCCAGATGTGGATTTTTGGGAGGAGGCCAATCACTCGTCTTTCTCTCCCATGGGTCCTGGCCAGCTGAAGGCAGGCACAGAGAATCAAGTGGGGATTAAGATGCGGGATCTGATTTTTGAGGGATAAGCCTGGTTTGAAGAATTTCACACAGCCTCCTCTGTCTTAAAATTAGAGTTCCAGGACTCAAAGGAGTCTGACCTTCTCATCCAGTTGCACAAGGAGAAATTAGAGCAGAAATACAGACTACTGGTTGTGATAGGGATAGAGCAAAGGGAGAAAGTAGGTGATTAAATAGTTAATCCCACTAGGGGATTGTAGGTAGAAAAAATATAGGTGACCTTTCTAAGTTAATGATCACTGAAGAAAGCAGGCTTGCTTAACCACAAAACCAGATAGGCTTGATTAGCAACAAAACCATACAGCAGAAGCATGAGACATGCCCCCAAACAATAAAACAACGGTGGCATGAGACCACATCCTGTCCAGTGAGCTCAGTAAGTTAATGATCCCTACAACATGCTCTCTGGTGCAGTGGTAAAGAATCCGCACGCCAGTGTAGGAGACGCAATAGACTTGGGTTCCATCCCTGGGTTGGGAAGATCCCCTAGAGGAGGAAATAGCCACCAACTCCAGTATTTTTGCCTGAAAAATTCCATGGGCAGAGGAGCCTGGCAGGCTATGGTCTATGGAGTCACAAAGAGTCAGACATGACTGAATGGCTGAGGATGCATGCAGGATATGCTCTCTACACACATAAAAAACAATAATTTATGGAAAGGTGACATTTCAAAGTAAATACCCTCTCATTGTACTGAGACATGAAATAATATTTCCATAGTGCCATGACAGTCCAGAGTTGACCACATAGAATTAAGAAAATTCCACTGTGCAACCTGGAGGAGTTGCTGATGATGAAAGTATGATGTCTACTCAAAAATGAGAAAGAGAGTGGTCTTTCCCCTTCCCCACTTTTCCTTTGATTACAAACCTGTAATCCACTAAGTTGAGGAGACTCTCTCTCGCCCACCTGCTTGTAAGTCTCACAAGCGTCCTGTTCTAATATTCATATCTATCATTTTGCTTCTCGCTGAATTCTTTCTGAACTGAGGCATAACAGATGTGGTACCAGAACTCTTTGAAGCCCTGGAAATGCCACCTAATGGTTTCAGTTGGGCCTGCTAAGTCTGCTTATTGCACCATGGTTGTCATTCAGTTCAGTTCAGTCGCTCAGTCGTGTCCGACTCTTTGTGACCCCATGAATCACAGCATGCCAGGCCTCCCTGTTCATCACCAACTCCTGGAGTTCACTCAGACTCATGTCCATCGAGTCAGTGATGCCATCCAGCCATCTCATTCTCGGTCGTCCCCTTCTCCTCCCACCCCCAATCCTTCCCAGCATCAGACTCTTTTCCAGTGAGTCAACTCGTCGCGTGAGGTGGCCAAAGTATTGGAGTTTCAGCTTTAGCACCAGTCCTTACTGGGGCTCATTATATCTCCCATTCTCTAGCACCCCCTTAACACATGAAAAATAATCATTCTCAGCCCTGTTTGAAGTTGGACAGAACAAAATGGCTAGCTTTGACCACTGGACTGTAGCAGAAACTGAAATATGTTACTTCTAGGCTTAAGCAATAAAGGTACAATTTTCTGTGCTTTCTCCAAAGTGCAACTGCAGCCCCAAATCCTATGTGTGAAAGGTCAGCCCACATATAGGCAATTACAAAGGCTTCCCTGTTAGCTCAGTTAGTAAAGAATCCGCCTGCAATGCTGGAGACCTTGGTTCTACTCCTGGGTCGGGAAGATCTGCTGGAGAAGGGATAGGCTACCCACTCCAGTATTCTTGGGCTTCCCTGTGGCTCAGCTGGTAAAGAATCCACCTGCAATGCAGGAGACCTGGGTTTTATCCCTGGGTTGGGAAGATCCCCTGGAGAAGGGAAAGGCTACCCACTCCAGTATTCTGGCCTGGAGAATTCCATGGATGGTGTCACAAAGAGTCAGACACGATGGAACGATTTTCATTTCGCAGAGGCTTTACCTGGCCTCCTAGATGGGGGAAAGCTGTCTCGCTCACATCTGATTTGGTGTACCGCAGTGTCTGTTGACTTCTTTTAAGTAGAATACCCCAAGCATGGAATACTGTTTCAGTTCAGTTCAGTCGCTCAGTCGTGTCCGACTCTTTGCGACCCCATGAATCACAGCACGCCAGGCCTCCCTTCCATCACCAACTCCTGGAATTCACTCAAACTCATGTCCATCGAGTCAGTGATGCCATCCAGCCATCTCACTCTCTGTCGTCCCCTTCTCCTCCCGCCCCCAATCTTTCCCAGCGTCAGAGTCTTTTCCAGTGAGTCAACTCTTCACATGAGGTGGCCAAAGTATTGCAGTTTCAGCTTTAGCATCAGTCCTTCCAATGAACACCCAGGATTGATCTCCTTTAGAATGGACTGGTTGGATCTCCTTGCAGTCCAAGGGACTTTCAAGAGTCTTCTCCAACACCACAGTTCAAAAGCATCAATTCTTCGGCAATCAGCTTTCTTCACAGTCCAACTCTCACATCCATACATGACCACTGGAAAAACCATAGCCTTGACTAGACGTTTAAAATGAAAGTGAAAGTAAAGTGAATTCGCTCAGTAGTGTTCGACTGTTTGGGACCCCATGGACTGTAGCCTACCGGGCTCCTCCGTCCATGGGATTTTCTAGGCAAGAGTACTGGATTGGGGTGCCATTTCCTTACTCAACTTTAATTTGCTACTGAAATCTTTCTCAAGTACATATGGATAAAAGTATGAGCCCACTCTTCTGCTTTAGTTTGAATATAACATAATGATTCAAATTAAGTCTGTTTTGACGATTCTGAGCTTTATCTCTAATCTTTTTTTAAGGAACAAGCCTGTAAATATAGAAGGTATAGAAAATTGAGATGAATTTATGCTAACTGCTGTATAGTCTTTGCAATCTATTTTAAAGAAACCTGTAATATCATTTTTAATTGCTACTTTTCTTTAAAGAAAACATTTGAGAAACAAAACAAAATTTAGGTAATGAAATGTTCTAATTAATTACAGCCTAGTTAATTGATGTTTTACTGAATGGATTAAAAGCATTCTAAATTATGCTTTTATATTTTTGCATTTTTCTCTTTTTTTAAATTATGAAAGCATGATAACGTATTTACAGGAGACTTGGAAAATACAGAAGAAAGTTACATATAGTTCCATGATATATTACAATTATTTTTTAAGTAGATCAATTAAGATTTTTAGTTGGAGTTTTAATATCAAACTCTCAAAAATAGAAAAGTAGAAGGATATAGTAGATCTGAAAAGCACTGTGAACCAATTCAACATAACTAAGATTTATACAGTTTTCACACAAAGTAGGATACAAATTCTATTCAAATTCCCATACACTAGAAACCAGGAGACAGTGGAACTTACCCAGGAACATACAACAAGGTGTAAAAATTTCATGGTCTAAAGGCATTGACATCACTCAGAGTTTGTTCTGTTATCACTGTGGAATTATGTTAGAAATCAATATCAAAAGATGTTTCAACATCACTCTCATTAAATAACATATTTTTAGATGACTTGGAATACAAAAATGAAAAAATAAACCTGAGCATTCCTATAGTGGAGGTGACCAAAGGTATGGGTGTCCCTCTACTTTTTTTTTTTTTTAATGTACAGAACATTTTAAGCTTCTTAATTGAAGATGTTTGATAAGTCTATTTTCATAAACTATAGCTTTTGGTGCACTTCTTGGTTAATGCTAGTGCTTGCTTTTGTTTTTTATTGACTTCCTTTGGACACATGCAGACTGTTCAATTTCCATGCAGAAAGGGTACTGTTCCCCCTTTTGAGAACTCCCATTGTTTCCATTCAGGAAATTTCCCTTTGGGAGTTGCCTGTGGAGCTCCTACAAAGAAAGGATAAGACCTAAGAAAATGACAGATGCTATCATTGTCAAGGAGAAGCTCTGATTCTATTAATATTTAATGGATTGCAAAGTGAGGAAAATGGAACATTTATTCTTTCAGCTCCAAATCCTTTGCATTTCTTAAAACAAAGAAACCAATATATTTTTTAATTAAATACACAGCTTATATAAAAGGTAAAGTAACAGTTAAAAGAAATATCTATAAGAAGAGACATTTAAGGTATAACTTTAAAAAAAAACAAAAGGAAAACTAACTACAAAGGTCAACACTGAGCACTCTAGATTTCTACTACAGGTAACTTGGTCCCCCTCACTTGATTTAGCTTCAGGAGTCTTCTCATTTTATTTTAGGAGTGTCCTCTGAGACCACTGGGGCTTTCTCAATGAGGTTTTCTTGGAACAAACCTCCAAGCTCATTGTAAGAGCTGAAAACTGCTGGCTCCTAGTGCAGCCTCTCAACCATTTTGTTTGGCCACCACTAAAAAATAAGTATTTTGCATCTAAATGCCCTTTGGCAGGAAAGGCCAGTGACATTTGACCGCACTTGTAAAAATTCCTTTATCTGTGAGAACCCAGAGACACTCGAGTTTGAGACCTCTGTTTCCCAGTATGAAGTAAACTATTTTCGGACACATCTTAAAATACAGAACTTGTGAAATATTAGAGGGGGGAAGGGATCTTGTCAGAGTGACTAGTGCGTTGGAATAGCTGGGGGTGTTTGGTGAAAGGGAAATGATACCCGTGGGGATGAAGCAAATTAATACCAAGGGCTGTTTAGAAACTTAGGTCTCACAAGGGAGAGACTCAGCATCCACTATGTAGCTCCCACTCCTAAGACTAGACATATAGTCGTTACTCCATGGACACAAGTGTCAGTGTCTTGAGTGCATTATGGTGCTTAAGAGCATGGGCTCTCATGCTAGATTGCCTGGTTAAAACACCATCAAATCATAATGGAAAAGAATAGGAAAAGTTCTTATACGTATACAGTGTACAATTATATACATATAACTGAGTCACTTCGCTATACAGAAGACATGAACACGTTGGATATCAACTATACTTAAGTAAAGTTTTTAAAAATTTAAAAATTAGCAAACAAAAATAAAACATCATTTCATCACCTGCCATGTATGTGAGATTTCTGATCTGATAAATGGGAATAATAGCTGTATCTGCCCCAAAAGCTTTTTTTTAAACAAAGACTGAGTTAATAAATATAAAACCCGTAGAATAGTTTCTGACAGTAAGTCCTAAATGTTAACTATTATCATTCATTCATTCATTTGTTAAGCATTAAAAGAACATTTTCGTATGTCCTAGGCACTGTAATAGGTCCTGAATACTCAGTTGTGGACAAGACTTACTGCTATTCTCAAAGAGCCAATGACCTAGTAGTGTGGATTCTCTGACGTCATCAAAACTTAATGCAAAGGCTAGTTTTCAGTATTGGATGGGAGCCTCATCTCTTCATATCGGGTATCACTTTAGAAAAAAAATTACTGTAAAGAAAACAGTAAAATTGGCAAACATGTTTTGGTAATGAATTGTTTTTCCTGTGTGTCTGATAAGACAGTTAAAATTGAAGTCTTTTGAGAAAATCACCTGAAAACTCTGCACATACTAACTTAATAAAGTTCCTATTTCGAGGGACATGACCTATTTCAAAAAAGTGAAAAAGTTGGCTTAAAACGCAACATTCATAAAGCTGAGATCATGGCATCTGGTTACATCACTTCATGGCAAATAGGTGGAGAAACAATGGAAATAGTGGGAGACTTTATTTTTTTTGGGCTCCAAAATCACTGAAGATGGTGACTGCAGCCATGGAATTAAAAGATGCTTGCTCTTTGGAAGAAAAGCCATGACAAACCTAGACAGCATATTAAAAAAGACATTACCTTGCTGACAAAGGTCCATCTAGTCAAAGCTATAGTTTTTCCGGTAGTCATGTATGGATGTGAGAGCTGGACTATAAAGAAAGTTGAGCACTGAAGAACTGATGCTTTTGAACTGTGGTAGAGAAGACTCTTGAGAGTCCCTTGGACTGCAGTGAGATCAAACCAGTCAATCCTAAAGGAAATCAGTCCTGAATATTCATTGGAAGGACTGATGCTGAAGCTGAAACTCCAATACTTTGGCCACCTGATGCGAAGAACTGACTCATTAGAAAAGACCCTGAATGTGGGAAAGATTGAAGGCGGGAGAAGGGGATGGCAGAGGCTGAGATGGTTGGATGGCATCACCGACTCAGGGAATTAAACTTGAAAATATACAGTGTGGCATTATAAGACATTCTTTCATGGAAGCAGCTTGCTGTTTCAGTTTTGGACTGGCATACTGGACTCTGGAAACAGACCTACTGGATGGAAATTGTTTGGCCACTTATTAGTTGTGAGAACTTGGACAGGTTATTTCGTTTTTCTGTGCCTTAGTTTCCTCATTTGTAAAAAGGGATAATAATAGCACTTACTTATAGGAGGTTTTACAAACCACATTTGCAAAATATATAATAGATGCCATATAATTTTTTAAATTGCAGGTATATAAACTAGACCTGTAGATGACACATCTTCTCGCCAGCTTGATATTATTTGGCCTGAAATAGAACATGAAGCAGTGAGCCCATAGTTCTATGCAATGCTGACTCTTTCTTCAGACCACCTGGGTTGCTGAAACCACTGAAATTTGAGCTCCTATGATGAATCACATTCTGTCACACCTCTCCACCAGAGATTGGCATACCAAACCACCTGACCTGCCTCTTGAGAAACCTGTATGCAGGTCAGGAAGCAACAGTCAGAACTGGACATGGAACAACAGACTGGTTCCAAATAGGAAAAGGAGTCGTCAAGGTTATATATTGTCACCCTGCTTATTTAACTTCTATGCAGAGTACATCATGAGGAACTCTGGGCTGGAAGAAGCACAAGCTGGAATCAAGATTGCCAGGAGGAATATCAATAACCTCAGATATGCAGATGACACCACCCTTATGGCAGAAAGTGAAGAGGAACTCAAAAGCCTCTTGATGAAAGTGAAAGAGGAGAGTGAAAATGTTGGCTTGAAGCTCAACATTCAGAAAACAAAGATCATGGTATCTGGTCCCATCACTTCATGGGAAATAGATGGAAAAACAGTGGAAACAGTGTCAGACTTTATATTTTTGGACTCCAAAATCACTGCGGATGCTGATTGCAGCCATGAAATTAAAAGATGCTTACTCCTTGGAAGGAAAGTTATGACCAACCTAGATAGCATATTACAAAGCAGAGACATTACTTTGCCAACCAAGGTCCGTCTAGTCAAGGCTATGGTTTTTCCCGTGGTCATGTATGGATGTGAGAGTTGGACTGTGAAGAAAGCTGATCACCGAAGAATTGATGCTTTTGAACTGTGGTGCTGGAGAAGACTCTTGAGAGTCCCTTGGACTGCAAGGAGATCCAACCAGTCCATTCTAAAGGAGATCAGTCCTGGGTGTTCATTGGAAGGACTGATGGTAAAGATGAAACTCCAATATTTTGGCCACCTCATGCGACGAGTTGACTCATTGGAAAAGACTCTGATGCTGGGAGGGATTGGGGACGGAAGGAGAAGGGGTCAACAGAGAATGAGATGGCTGGATGGCATCACCGACTCGATGGACATGAGTTTGAGTGAACTCCAGGAGTTGGTGATGGACAGGGAGGCCTGGCGTGCTGTGATTCATGGGGTCGCAAAGAGTCGGACTCAACTGAGCCACTGAACTGAACTGAACTGATAATGAATCACAATGGATTCAAGAGCCCATTCAACTCACACCACTACATTTCTGGAATCTTAGGTCCACTTTTTGCAAGGTCTACTTGCTTGTTCATGACAGACATGATGAGAAAATAAAACTCAATTGAGACCAGTGGTCATTTTCACCTGGGCCAATCTTGGTGACCTGACTTGGCTCAGAAGTAATAATGTCAATGCGCAAAAAAAAGTTTGATAAGAATATTTTAATAAGTACTAAATATTTTTTGGCTTAATTGACCATGGAATAAGTAGATGTTTTCATTGGCATATGCATGTTTTCCACATGTTTTGAGACATTTCAGTTCATTCCAAGATCCCTGAACCCATTTAACATATATAGTTAGGTTCACTTATCTTTAACTTTACCTGTGTTATCTTGCCTTGTAGATATTAAATCCCATTTTTTTTAGTCATTGAAAGGGAAAACAAACAAACAAAAAACTTTGGTGACCTGGAAAAGTAGCCTGAAACTATTTTCAATAGTGTTTCGTTACTATGTTAAAAGCAAGCCAAACAAGGTTTCACAGGTACAGTTGTATAAGAAAAAATCTAATAAGATCAACTTCTTATGCAGTACACTGACCTGAACCCTTTTTAATAAAATGCACAGAAATAAGCAAATGTGTTTGTAATTCGATTTTGACATTAGACTTATACAATACATACTTATATTTAAAAGTTATCACTTTATAAACTGAAAAACTTTCAAGTAAAATGGAAATAAATAATTTTTTGTTAACGAATGATTTCAAATGGTGAGTCAGTTATTCTCTCAGCCAAACTGACTAGTTTTAGCTTTGCTGGTTACGTAGGTTGACTTTCTCTGTCTTCATTTTGCCCTCCTCCTTTTTAAGGAGGTTGGAAACCTAAAAATGTGGCATTACCTTGATTCTTTCAGCTAGGGTCCTGAACACTGAATAGATTCAGTTATTTGATGAACTTTCATGAGACATAAAAAGCAGAAAGACAGGGCATGTCATCTCTCAGCAGAATGTGGACAGAGATGGACAATTAGGTTTTAATAGAAATAAATTTTAGCAGTTGCTGGATTCCACATCACACTCTGGTCACTGGATTTGTGGATGGAAGTGGCTTTTAAATTAGCAGCAGAGGCAATGGGTGTAGCAACTCCTGACTTTGCATCACATTTACAATGATGGGAACTTAACTCAACCTTCTCCAACCTTTAAACTGTTTCTTTCTGGTTTTTTTTAAAGCATTTAACGTTCTGTATTACCTACAGTAATTTCTGTCTTCTGTATTTAATCTTGGCTTTTACTGTCATGGTCTGGGTTCAGTCCCTGGTGGGGGAACTGAGATCTCACAAGCTGTGCAACATGGCTTAAAACAAAACTGTTTACGTTCAAGTAATATTATACATGTTATGTACAGTATAAGGGCCTCTCAAGAGGGTAATTCTTTCCTTTTCTCTCCTGATCTCTGTGCTATTTCTATATTTTACTTTCACATGTATTATAAACTCCATACTACGTTGCTGATATTTTTGCTTAGTCAATTATCTTTTAAGGAGACAATAATAAAATACACCTCATATATTTACCCATCTAGTTACCACTTCTGAGCTTTTAATTCTTTGGTATACAATCATATTTCCACAATTCCATCTGGTATCATTTTCCTTCTGCCTAAAGGACTTTCTTTAATATTTCTTGTAATAATGGTTTGCTGATGAAAAATCACCAGTTTTCATATGTGTGAAAAAAATCTTTATCTTGCCTCTGCTGATTTTTTTTTCTTAAAGTGGCTGAGTTTTGTCAGTTGCTCAGATATGAGTAGTTTGTTGGATTAAAAAAATTAGTCTGACAAAATATATATAATACAAAATTTATAATTTTAACCATTTTAAGTGTACAATTCAGCTACTTTAAGTCACATTGTTGTAAAATTATTTACCACTATTTCCAGAACTTTTTCATCATCCCTGACAGAAACTCTGTGTCCATTAAGCAATAATTCCCCCTCCACCCTCCTTCTCCACCCTGCTGCTAAACTCTTTTCTACTTTCTGTGTCTATGAATTTTAGCCCAGATATTTCATATAAGTGGAGTTGTATTATATTTGTCCATTTGTGTCTGGCTGATTTTATACCACATATTGTCTTTGACGTTCATCCATGATATAGGATGTGTCAAAACTTTAAAGAGGAAGGTGAGGTATGAGTTAGTGTCTTCTTCTGTTCAGGATGTTATAACTGACTACCATAAACTTGGTGGCTTACAGACAACAGAAATTTATTTCCCACAGTTCTGAGGCTGGAAGTCTAAGTTCTGAGTTGCTGGCGAATCTGGTATCTGGTGAGAAGGGCGCATTTCTTGGTTCATAGCTGTGTTTTCAATATGGCAGAAGGTACAAGGGTGCTCTCTGAGTCTCTTTTATAAAGGTCATTAATTCCATTCATGGGGATTCTACACTCATGACCTGATAATCTCCCAAAGACCTCTCCTCCTAATATCATCACACTGAGAATTAGGTTTCTATATGTGAATTATGGGGAAACACAAACAGATAATAAAAAACCAGGTAACAGTCCATATAGTCAAAGTTATGGTTTTTCCAGTAGTCATGTACGGATGTGAGTGCTGGACTATAAAGAAAGCCAAGTGCTAAAAAATTGATGCTTTTGAACTGTGGTGTTGGAGAAAACTCTTGAGAGTCCCTTGGACTGCAAGGAGATCAAACCAGTCAATCTTAAAGGAAACCAGTCCTCAATATTCATTGGAAGGACTGATGCTAAAGCTGACTTTGGTCAGCTGATGAGAAGAATTGACTCATTGGAAAAGACCCTGATTCTGTGAAAGATTGAAGGCAGGAGGAGAAGGGGATGGCAGAGGCTGAAATGGTTGGGTGGCATCACTGACTCAATGGACATGAGTTTGAGCAAGCTCCGGGAGATGGTGAAGGACAGGGAGGCCTGGTGTTCTGCAGTCCATGGGTTCGCAAGGAGTCAGACATGACTTAGCAACTGAAGAGCAACAGCAATAGCTTCTAAGGAGATTTTGTGCTTTTTTATAAAAAATTGGAGTATAGCTGATTTGGAAGGTTGTGTTAGTTCTGTTGTATAGCAAAATAACTCAGTTATATACATATATACGGAGAAGGCAATGGCAAGCCACTCCAGTACTCTTGCCTGGAGAATCCCATGGATGGAGGAGCCTGGTAGGCTGCAGTCCGTGGGGTCGCTAGGGGTCGGACACGACTGAGCGACTTCACTTTCAGTTTTCACTTTCACACATTGGAGAAGGAAATGGCAACCCACTCCAGTGTTCTTGCCTGGAGAATCCCAGGGACGGGGAACCTGGTGGGCTTCCGTCTATGGGGTCACACAGAGTCGGACACGACTGAAGTGACACAGCAGCAGCAGCATATACATATATATATATATATACACATATATATACACTTATATATTTATATACATATATATTATTTTTCAGATTCTTTTCCTTTATAGGTCATCATAAGATATTGAAGATAGTTCCATATGCTGTACAGTGAAACTTTGTAGTTTACCTGTTTTATACATAGTAGTGTGTATCTGTTAACTTTCCACTTTAAAATCTTATGTTTCCATCCTCATCATCATTGAATTATTAGGACTTGACATAAAGACCATCATAGGACCACCCACTGTTTGTGTCTCTGAACATGATTTTTGAAGTATGAACAGCGATGCTCAGATAATTATTTTGGATAAGTTCTACCAAGTGAGATAGGTGACACAAAATGATTAAATTATGTAGTGAACACATATGAATAGCACAAACAACTTAAACTGGTATGAAAAGAGTGGAATCAACAATTTCCCATTCTTGTCATACTTTATAAGAGAGAGCTTGGAGGAAGTAAACAACTGTTCAGTATTGAACATAAGCAGCAGTTTGGTGCTCAGTTCCAGAAGAGAACTTCATTTATTCATCGTTCTAGTGGATAGGAGGTGAGGGCTATAGGCTGAATAGATCTTTGTGCCCTGGTCAGGGCTGTCAGCCAAGGATAGAGCCTCTCCAGGGCTGGAGAAGCAGAATGGGGTACAGGCTCCAAGGTTAGACTGTTTGGTTTAGGTCCTGATTCCATCACTCACCATTTGGCCTAGGACAAGTTATTGAGTCCTCTGAGCCTCAGTTTCCTCAACTGTGTAACGGGGATGATATTAACATTTACTACAAAGGGTGGTGATAGGGAATGTATAAGGCAATTCAAATAAAGACTTAACATGGTGGTTGGCATATATTAAGAGGTCAAGACTTACTGGTTACGAATTAGAGGTGATATTTTAAACATTCTAAATAGTAGGGTATGAGTAGAGATCAATCTGAATTGCCACTACTTAGAGATGTTATCGGAGAAGGCAATGGCAAGCCACTCCAGTACTCTTGCCTAGAAAATCCCATGGATGGAGGAGCCTGGTAGGCTGCAGTCCGTGGGATCGCTAAGGGTCGGACACGACTGAGTGACTTCACTTTCACTTTTCACTTTCACACATTGGAGAAGGAAATGGCAACCCACTCCAGTGTTCTTGCCTGGAGAATCCCAGGGACGGGGGAGCCTGGTGGGCTTCCATCTATGGGGTCACACAGAGTCGGACACGACTGAAGTGACTTAGCAGCAGAAGCAGCAGCAGCAGCAGAGATGTTATACCTTTAGTAACTGGATGGTGGGCAGGCCCAGGGGTATTTAGAATTCAGAGGGAGGGAAAGAGCCTTTGGGAGACTTGAAGAAGTCACAGGAAACCAACTCATATAAAATTGTTTAAATATTTCAATAATCTGTGACTATACCCCTGAGTGTCAGGTTTGATGATGATTATTCTTGCAAAAGAGTATTATTCTGGAGGCATGAATTTGCTTATCATCTTAAATAACTACTTGATGCTGATGAATCACTAGCCTTCTTCTGCTCTGCTGCTTACTTGACATCTCTGCTTGGATGTCTTACAGGCATATCAGACTTAATATTTCCAAAGCCGAATTCTTGATCTCTTTCAAACACAGGTCCTGTTTCCTTGTCTTTCCCACCTCAGTTAATGGTGCCAGGGACCTGATATGTCTTGGATGTCACTATTTCTTCACATATGTACCTATGAGGGACTCAGTAAGAGAATAAATGAATGTGTGGTGCTTCCCATGAATACAACACTCACAGATGAAGCCTAGAGTTGGAGGCTGTGTTACAGAATAAATCATGTTCAGCGGGATCAGACAGAACTAGACCCATTCTCAACTTAGTCTTTTTGTGCAACTCACCAAGACTTCATGACCAAGTCATATTCCTGCCTAATGGGAATAATAACTCTGCAGGGTTACTGTGTGCAGTCAAGACAATGTATGTGAAGTGACTGACACATAGTAGGCATGCAACAGATAGTGGTACTTAACAGATGGTGGTATTCTTGTACTTATCCATCTGCTGATTGCCTAAGTCATCTAAATAAAAGGCCAGGAACTTCAGGACAAGTCACTTGGCCAGGATGTAAGACTTTTTCTGTTTTCTCATTCTCATCAACTCACCATTTCTGACCTGAATTTCTCCTGTTGTATATGATTCTCAAATGTTTGTTTGGAATATCCTCCCTCAAAAATATTTCCAGGGTCTTAATTTCCTTGCCTTTGAAGCAGAACAGATCATATTTTTCACTTATCAGACAAAAGACATTTGTTGTGGACTGGGTGTTCACCTCCCCCCCAGTTTGCATGCTGAAGCCTTAAATTCCAAAGGGATGGTATTTGGAGATGGGGCCTTTGTGACATAATTAGGGTTAGAAGAGGGTCTGAGATGGGGCCCTCAAGATGGGATTAATGCCGTTAAAAGAAGAGGGAGAGGGAGCTCTGTGATTGCACTGAAAGGGCTCAGTGGTGGTTACATGCAAGTCAAATCAAGTCAGAAGAAGAGACCCCAGAAGAAAACCTACCTTTGCTGGCACCTTGACCTTGGATTTCTGGCCTCTAGAACTGTAAGATATAAATTTCTGTAGGTTAAACAACTGAGTCTATGGCACTTTGTTATGGCAGCCAAACTGACTAGGCTAGCATGGTGTGTGTGCGTGTACTCAATTGCTAAGTCATGGCTCTTTGTGACCCCATGGACTATAGCCCGCCAGTCTTCTCTGTCAATGGAATTTTCCAGGCAAGAATACTGGAGTGAGTTGCCATTTCCTCCTCCAGGGGATTTTTTCCAATCATTACTGAGTGCTTTTTCAGTGCAATATTGCATGTTTCTAGCAGACCCACTCCTCCTGGGGACTATCTAATTTTCCAGAGAGGAGGCTATATCTTTGTTAAACTTCTTATTTCCTGTTAATTAGAGATTTTCACAGCCTTGTAAAGGTAGAAATTAGCTTGTAGGAAATTTGATATCGCAAATTATGTTTGGGGACAAAGCAAATAATTCATACCCATAAAATTGATCACCCTTAAAGTTACTATTTATTGCCTAGTAGGACATTTGCCAGTTTTGAAACTATTAGCAAACTTATTTTAGCTTTCTATGGAGTGTCTGACTCTATTTCTCTTTTTACTTACTGGCTCACTGAATAATTAATGAGTTGAATGGAAATTTTGACGTGTCTATTTTGTATTTTTAACAGCATCAGGTTTCTAACTGAAATTTTTTTTTTTTAATTTTTGGCTGAGCTGGATCTTTGTTGCTACATGGTCTTTTTCTCTAGTTGTAGTGACTAGGGGCTACTCTCTTGTTGCAGAGCACAAGCTCTAGGGCATGTGGGCATGAGGAATTGCTGCATCCAGGCACTAGAGCGCTGGCTCAGTAGTTGTAGCTCATGGGTTTAGTTGCTCTGCAGCATGTGGGATCTTCCCAGATCAGGGATCAACTGTGTCTCCTGCATTGGCAGATGGATTCTTTACCACTGAGCTACCAGGGAAGCCCAGGTTTTTTAACTTTTTTGAAAATTATATGTTAATAGGAGCTTTAATGAATCAGTGGTTAGAGAAGTCTCTGGCTGAAATATGTTGCCTGACATTGATAAGCATTATAAGAAGGGTAATTGGATGAGTCATGAATCCTTCCTGAATGGTCTCCAACTTTCTATTTCATAGATTAGTGTCTTTCATGTACTTTGGTAGCCATTCTAGAGATTCTCTTTTGAGTAGCTCACAAGAAAATTCTGGGTCATTAAAGCATGCTCTCTGAAAAACCATGACATATTTCAGCTACTTTTTAAATTTTGAAAAATAAACTTTTCACTAATGGTTGTCTTTCTTTATAGGGCAAATGAGGTGTTTTAGATTGAATATACTTAAATAGGACATTCTATTCACTGCCAATCTGCTAAAATGCTTAAAACAGATAAAACATCACGAGAGTAATTTGTGGTTCTTAAATTTTTTATTTCTCTAGTTCCACAAATTAATGGAAACAAATGTCAATCACTCTTATTCTACCCCAGTCAAACTATGAGATGCTTGTCAGGGTAAATTGCAGAGACAAATAGTGCTTGGTGACATGGTAAATTCTGACGATTTTAGGTTTTTTTCTTCATTTTTGTTTCAACAGTGAAGTGAATTTATAGATTTCTCCTATGTGTCAGAAAAGAAATACATTTGTGAAGTTAAGGTAGAACAGTCAATTCCTTAATGCTGAATTTCAGATCTAAGCTATTAAAAATCTGTGGAGTTGAACTATAGGCAGAGAGTCATTTATTAGTCCTGTGTAAATAGTTCTCTTCTTTGCAGAAATCTAACTGCAATGACTTGGTGATTAATACCACCACCTTTAGTACTCAGTCGTGTCTGACTCTTTGCGACCCCATGGACTGTAGCCCACCAGGCTCCTCTGCCCATGGGAATTCCCAGGCAAGAATACTAGAATGAGTTGCTGTTTCCTTCTCCAGGGGATCTTCCTGACTCAGGGATTGAATCTGCATCTCCTGCATTGCAGGCAGCTTCTTTACCACTGTGCCACCTGGGAAGTCTTTTGGTGATTAACAGTAAATTAAAAAATCTCCTCACGTTCAGGCTATTCAGTATCACATAAACATAACTGCCCATAACCAGAGGCATTATCAGAGTGATAGCCACATAGTTACAGTTAAGAATCCTATTTTGGCATTGTGCTTTGTACCATTTATTAAATAAAAATTAAAAAAAAAAAGAATCCTAGAAGCAGTGGAAATGCATTCCCTTTATGGAGGTTTTACATTCTAGCAGAGGATATAATCATTAAACAAATAATTAAACTATGAGGAAGGTTATGATCTGAGAGTGCAGAGGGCTAGGAAACATGACCTATTCTCTCAGGCTTAGTGCTTCTTATGTTTTTCTGTCACAATCTTTGTTCTTTTTTCTCTTTCACTCCTACCGAAACAGATAATTGCCAGTTATATAACGCTTACTACATGCTTAGCACTGGGCCTGCTGGGAATTATGAAAGCCCTGATCTTCAGTGATTTAATAAAAGAGAAACAAAGTCCACCAACACCCAAGGATAACTACCCCAGGAGGAATGACAAATGGGTGGCAGACATAATGAATATGGCAGACATGTGCCAATAAGGGAACAGGACTCTATCAGTTCCGTGTGCTACTTGCAGCTGAGAAAGGGAGGGACCACTGTGGGCTGATGTGTTAAAGAAGAGATTCATGGGGAAGGTGGGGCATGAAAAAAGATGGCGGGAAGGCTGTTTCCAGGGCCATTTGATGGGGTGGAGGGAGATGGCATTTTAACTAACACTTTTAAAATGCCTTTTATGGGCCAGGAGCTGGTCTAAATGCTTTAGAAATGCTAACTCATTTCATCCTATGAAATAAGTGTTGGTATTATCATGCTCCTCTTACAGACGAGGTTAACTGGAGCACAGAGAGCTTAAGAAGACTGTTCAAGTTATGTAGCTGGAAGTGCTGAGTTAGGATTTACAGCTGGGAATTATTAGGTTGGCCAAAAATTTTGTTCAGGTTTTCCATACCATCTTATGGAAAAAACCCAAATGAACTCATTGGTCGATCCAATAGTTTAACTGATGTGCTTTTAACTACTATACCCTGCTGTCTCCCCATCATTAACCAAGGCACAGTACTTGGTAAAAAAAAAACCTGAGCTACAGGGAATCAGTTAAACTGTGGGTGTATTGAGATGATGGGACATCCAAGTGGATCTATCAGGTGCCACTTGGACATGCAAGCTAGGGCTTGTTTTGAAAACAGAAACCTGGTGTAACAGATTGGAAAGTGAGTCATCTGCCAAGCGGTGCAGGTGAGGCCAGGACTATTCAGTGCAGACAGCAGTCTTTAACTGTTCTCAGGTTGAGACACTTGCCGAATTCTGATTACTTGATAGTCCTTAAGCAGAAAGGGGTGTTTCCACTGTCTTTTAGTTGTTGTTCAGTCACTCAGTTGTGTCTGACTCTTTGCAAACCCCGGACTGCAGCACATCAGGCTTCCCTGTCCTTCACCATCTCCTGGAGCTTGCTCAAACCCATGTCCATTGAGTAGGTGATGACATCCAACTATCTTGTCCTCTGTCTTCCCCTTCCCCTCCTGCCTTCAATCTTTCCCAGTATCACGGACTTTTCCACTGAGTCGGCTTTTTGCATCAGATGGCCAAAGTATTGGAGCTTCAGCCTCAGTATCAGTCCTTCCAATGAATATTCTAGATTGATCTCACTTAGGATTGACTGGTTTGATCTCCTTGCAGTCTAAGGGACTCTCAAGAGTCTTCTCCAATACCACAGTTCAAAAGCATCAATTCTTCAGTGTTCAATGTTCTTTATGGTCCAACTCTCACATCCCTACACGACTACTGGAAAAATCGTAGCTTTGACTTATGGACCTTTGTTGGCAAAGTAATGTCTCTGCTTTTTAATACACTGTCTGTTTGTCATTGCTTTTCTTCCAAGGAGCAAGTGTCTTTTAATTTCATGGCTGCAATCACCATCTGCAGTGATTTTGGAGCCCAAGAAAATAAAGTCTGTCACTGCTTCTATCGTTTCCCATCTATTTGCCATGAAGTGATGGCACCAGATCCATGATCTTAGTTTTTTGAATGCTGAGTTTTAAGCCAGCTTTTTCACTCTCCTTTTTCACTTTCATCAAGAGGCTCTTTGGTTCCTCTTTGCTTTCTGCCATAAGGGTGGTGTCACCTGCATATCCGAGGTTATTGATATTTCTCCCAGCAATCTTGAATCCAGCTTGTGCTTCATTCAGCCTGGCATTTTGCATGATATACTCTGCATATAAATTAAATAAGTGGGGTAACAATACACCTCCTTGACAGACTCTTTTCCCAATTTGGAACCAGTCGGTTGTTCCATGTTTGGTTCTAACTGTTGCTTCTTGATTTGCATACAGATTTCTCAGGAGGCAGGTCAAGTGGTCTGGTATTCCCATCTCTTTCAGAATTTTCCATAGTTTGTTGTGATCCACACAGTCAAAGACTTTAGCACAGTCAGTGAAGCAGAAATAGATGTTTTTCTGGTATTCTCTTGCCTTTTTTTTCTTCTTCTAGGACTTCCTTTGTAGCTCAGTTGGTAAAGAATCTGCCTGCAGTACAGGAGACCCGGGTTTGATCCCTGGGTTGGGAAGATTCCCTGGAGAAGGAAATGGCAACCCACTCCAGTATCATTGCCTGGAAAATCTCATGGACACAGGAGCCTGGTGGGCTGCAGTCCATGTGGTCGCAAACAGTCAGGCACGACTGAGCGACTAACACTTACTTGCTTGCTTGCTTGCTTTTTCTATGATCCAGCAGATGTTGGCAATTTGATCTCTGGTTCTTCTTTCTTTTCTAAATCCAGCTGGAACAACTGGATTCTCTGTTGATGTATTGTTGAAGCCTTACTTGGAGAATTTTGAGCATTACTTTGCTAGCATGTGAAATGAGTGTGATTGTGCAGTAGTTTGAACATTCTTTGGCATTGCCCTTTGAGATTGGAATGAAAACTGACTTTTTCCAGTCCTGTGGCCACTGCTGAGTTTTCCAAATGTGCTGGCATATTGAGTGCACTACTTTCACAGCATCATCTCTTAGGATCTGTAATAGTTCAGCTAGAATTCCATCACCTTCACTAACTTTGTTCCTAGTGATGCTTACTAAGGCCTGCTTGACTTTGCACTCCAGATATTTGACTCTAGATGAGTGATCACACCATCATGATTATCTGGGTCATGAAGATTTTTTTTTTGCATAGTTCTTCTGTGTGTTCTTGCCACCTCTTCTTAATATCTTCTGCTTCTGTTAGGTCCATACTGTTTCTGTCTTTTAGGGTATGCTACTAATAGATTGCAAATCAATGTGAGAGAGAACGCAGTGATATCTGCAATTGTGAAATGTAGCCATGGAGTGATATCAGTCTGCATTGTATTACTACGTCCAAAGTTAACACAAACATAGTCATTATTTGGCAGTTTTGGCAATTTCTTGTTTTGCTTTGAGAGCAGAGCCTCAGGCTGTTGAAGGAAATGGTCTCAGGGCCTTTTTCAAAGTCACTGCAAGTGAAGTTGTTGAACTGCAGCTATCATTATTGTGATTAACAATTCAAAACCTCAATCTGAATTATTCATGATGTTTAAGTAACTTATCAACATGAACAAAAGTGATGTGAAACTGTTGCAATTAGAAAATCTTACTTAAAGCTTGTAGACAAATATTGCTAATTAAGTAATATTGCCTGCTGGAGATGGAGTTTCCAGGAACCAGAAAGAAATTAGAGGAGTGGATGTCCAGCAAGAGTTGGGGGAAGAGCTTTTTGTGTAATCTCATGATTTAGAATGCTTGAGGAGGTATTAACAGGAGTCTTAGCGGGCCTAATACTGCCTTAGGAGAGTCTAGCTAATTAGTAAAAAAATAAATTAAAAAAGGTTAGACTAGAATTCATTCAACTTTCAATTACTTGCTAGAAGACTTACAGAAATGGTGGTTCTGGTACAAAAATGAAGGTAGCAAAGTGTTCACCTAGAGGGAGGAGAACTAATCCAAGAGAGGATAGGACTAGAGTCTCAGGCCATCTCAAAAGTCTGGCAGCTGAGCACCTAGAGGAACCCAAACCGATCCCTGGTTCCATTTCACGCGCCGCTCCTCCATTTCCTCTGGGAGCCATATTATTCTCAAATTCTCAAAAATGAGGAAGAGGTTAAGGGAGATAGGAGACAACTCTGCAAAAAAGCATGTTAAAAAAAAAACGGTTATCAGGCGCTAGTGAGATTGAGCTTCCCAGGTGGCACTAGTGGTAAAGAACCTGCCTGCCAATGCAGAGACGTAAGAAACCCGAGTTCGATCCCTTGAGTCTGGAAGATCCCCTGGAGAAGGGCACAGCAACCCGTTCCAGTATTCTTGCCTGGAGAATCCCATGGACAGGAAGCCTGGCAGGCTACAGTCCATAGGGTCACAGAGACTCAGACATGACTGAAGTGACTTAGCATGCACAATGAGATTGAATCTGAAACACCAAAGCCAAATATTACTGATCTTTTATTTTTTTTAATTAATTAATTTATTTAGCTGGTCTTGGTTGTGGCATGCAGGATCTTTAGTTGGGCCATGTGGGATCTAGTTCCCTGACTAAGGATCAGACCTAACTCCCCTGCACTGGGACTTTGGATTCTTAGCCACTGGACCACCAGGGAAGTCCCTTTCTTGATTTTGAAAGAGGCCAGGATCATGCTGGGCAGGCAGAAAAGCAGATGGAGGGTCATGGGAGGCACATTAGAGGCATGCACGAGGTGCTGAGAGAGCATAGTAGTGGGATGAAGCTGAGGGCCCAGAGGCTGAAGAAACTTAAGGTGCTTAAAGTGCTGGGGGCCCAATGGGCAGAATAGATAAATGACTCTACCAGTCAGTGTTCTTGGTTTCCAGCCACTCATACCAGGTGCTGGTTAACTTAAGCAGCAATGAACAATGGGAATTATATTTATTTTTTACTTTAATTTTTATTTATTTATTTTTGGCTGTGTTGGGTCTTCCTTGCTGTACATGGACTTTCTTTAGTTAAGGCAAGTGGAGGCTACTCTTCGTTGCAGCGCACAGGCTTCTCATTGAGGTGGCTTCGCTTGTTGTGGATTGCAGGCTCTAGAGCCTGGACTTAGTAGTTGTGGCACACAGGCTTAGTTGCCCCGTGGCATGTGGGATCTTCCAGGACTAGGGATTGAACCCATGTTCCCTACATTGGCAGGCGGATTTTTAACCTCTGTACTGCCAGTGAGAAGTCCAGCAATGGGAAGTATAGAGGCAGGCTTGGCAAACTGGCAAAACCAGGGGAGTTGGGAAGATAAGATCAAGGCAGAGTCACCTCACCATACTGGTTAGTGTAGGTAGCCACCGTTGGTATCTTCCCAAATAAGACACTTGTCATGATGCTACTGGACTTTGCTCCACATCTTTGAAAACTTCTTAACTGCTCCTGCTTCACTGAAACTCTTACCAAGATTCCAAGTGCTCAGCGTTGATTGGCTAAGTTGAGTCAAATGCCCCAAACCCCTATGCCATAAACCAAATTGAAAATGACGTATCCCCTTTGTTTTACTAGTGTGACTCCTTTCCAAGCCTGCCTTCCACTTATCTGGGAATTCTCTCAGATGCTAAGGATGTTTGATCCCTGGGTAGCCAGCCTTTTCACTAGCATCCTCTTTTCAGCCCAAGGCCTTGTCCTTCAGCTGTTGAGTATTAGGGCTGACTGCATGGACAACAGGACACTTGTAAGCCCTTACTTTTGGGAGATACCTTGTTTCTCTTCTGAAAAAGTTTCTACTGTTATCACTCTCTTCAACTACTGTCTCGACAAGTTGAGAAGAAAACATGTTCTCCAGGATACATTGTCCTATCCAGACATTTTGAACTTCTCAGCTAAAATTCTAACATGAATCTCTTTGGTACTTCCCTGGCAGTCCAGTGGTTAGGACTCGGCACTTCCAGTGCCGGGGACATGGCTTCAATCACTGGTCAGGGAACTAAGATCCCATGTGCTGTGTGGCATGGTCAAAAAATAAATAAAAATGAAAAACTCTAACACGAATCTCTTAAGGAGCTAATTCTACAAGGACCTGCAAAGGAGCTAGACTGTCGCTCCTCCTCCCTTGTGTGGCTACTTTACTGTTCTGATTCACTGTTACCCTTCTGCTAGAGCCAGGATGGTGCATATCTGTGAACCAACTGTATGAGTTTTCTGGGGCTGCTGTAACAAAGCACCACAAACTGCATGGCAGAAACAATAGAAATTTGTCTCACAGTTATGAAGGTTAGAAGTCTATCGAGGTGTCAGCAAGGTTGGCTTCTTCTGAGGCTGTGAAGAAGTTTCCTCCATACCTCCCTCCTAGTTTTCTGTTAGTTTCATGACAGTCTTTGGCGTTCCTTGGTTTATAAATGCATCACCCCTATTTCTGCTTCACATTCACACATCTTCTCCCTACACATATCTGTCTCCAAATTTGCCCCTTTTAAAGTACAGTAGTCATAATGGATTATGGATGGACTCTGTTCCAGTACGACCTCATCTTCACTAATTATATCCTCAGTAGCTCTTTTTCCAAATAAGTTCTCATTCTAAGGTGTAGGAGGTTAAGACTGCAACATATGAATTTGGGGGAACATAACTGAACCCATCACTCCAGCCAGTTAATCTACCAGTCAGATTAATAAGCTTTTCTGTTTAGGAAAATCTAGCCAGAGTTTAGTAAAAAAAAATGCGGTTAATGAGTAAGCTTTTTTTTCTGGTCAGCAGAAATGGAAAGTTCTATGTTGTAAAATGCATGGCCAAATCAAAAATCCTCGAGTAAGATATAAGCAATTTATTGTACATGGGCATGCTAAATTAAAACTTGAAACAAACCAACCAAAAAGTGAACAAGCCAATAGAAAGAACAAACCTAAACAGCTCTTGGGAAGGTCTGGTCTATGGTCTAAACAGAACACTTCAATTGAATCTCAGAGTACACATATACTCCATCAGTACCTGATTTCAGTAAGATCTATTGAGTGGATCCATCCTTTAAAGGGAGCATATACATATTTCTAATAGAATTAGAAAATTGTAATTTTAAAGCACTCCTTTTATTAATCTATCAAATACCTTTCATGTTTACTATTTTAAAACTAACTTGCTCCGCTGAGTTTTAAGACTCTTCATTTTCTGGCCTCACCAAGCCTATCTGAACTTATTTCATACTTTTCCAATTATTTTCTGCTCTAGTCGGATCCCTTCCTTATACCAAACACTAATCATTGTCATCCTGTCCCATCACTTCATGGCAAATAGATGGGAAAACAATGGAAACAGTAAGAAACTTTATTTTCTTGGGCTCCAAAATCACTGCAGATGGTGACTGCAGCCATGAAATTAAAAGATGCTTGCTCCTTGGAAGAAAAGACCAACCTAGACTGCATATTAGAAAGCAGAGATTACTTTAGCAAAAAAGGTCCATCTAGTCAAAGCTATGGTTTTTCCAGTAGTCAAGTATGGATGTGAGAGTTGAACTCTAAAGAAAGCTGAGCACCGAAGAATTGATGCTTTTGAACTATGGTGTTGGAGAAGACTCTTGAGAGTCCCTTGGACTGCAAGGAGATCCAACCAGTCCATTCTAAAGGAAGTCAGTCCTGAATCTTCATTGGAAGGACTGAAGTTGATGCTGAAACTCCAATACTTTGGCCACCTGATGCGAAGAACTGATTCATTGGAAAAGACTCTGATGCTGGGAAAGACCGAAGGTGGGAGGAGAAGGGGATGGCAGAGGATCAGATAGTTGGATGGCGTTACCGACTCAATAGACATGAGTTTGAGTAAGCTCTGGGAGTTGGTGATGGACAGGGAAGCCTGGCGTGCTGCAGTCCATGGGGTTGCGAAGAGTTGGCCCGACTGAGCAACTGAACAACAACAATCATTGCTGAGTTCTTCAGCCTCTATTATTTCCCTTCTCCTGTTACATTCTTTCCATACCCTTAAGGCTTCATTCAAGTACATGTAACCTTTCTCCTTCCTGTTATGTTATGATTGGTGAACTTTTCCTTTGAAATCTAAATGGCTCCAAATGTCTCAATTGTGTTGTGAACCAAAATTTGCCACTTTGTCAATGATTCAGTCATGACATCATAGAAAGTTTATGTTTCTTGACTGAGGGGAGATGGCTTTATATACACCACTTGAATCTCCCTCAATTTCAGATTAATCCTTAATTGGAACTCATTTTTTTTAGTTAAAACGTTGATTTTTCCTCCCAAACACCACGGTTGTGGATGCAGGACTAGAGCAGCTACTATGGTGTCTTTGAGAAAACTCTATAGGATCAATATCTAGCAGACCATGCACTCCGATAACAATAATGTGATAATATGAGAAATGAAAGATTTAAAAATAAATAAGCTAAGCAGTATGGCATTGAAAAAGGAGTAGAATAGAAAGGAATTTCCCTAATACAAATGAACTTATTTACAAAACAGAAACAGACTAACAGAATTAGAGGACAAACTTATGGTTCCCAGGGGAAATGACGGGAGAAGAGATAGTTGGGGAGTTTGGGATCGATGTGTACACAGTCTTATATTGAAAATGGACAACAAACAAGTACCTACTGCACAGCACAGGGAACTCTGCTCAATGTTATGCAGCCACCTAGATGGGAGGGGAGTTTGAGGGAGAATGGATGCATGTATATGTATGGCCGAGTTCCTTTACTGTCCACCTGAAACTATCACAACATTGTTAATCGGTTATACTCCAACATAAAGTAAAAAGTTTAAAAAAATGAGTGAGATTACTATGGGAAATAAAAGATGAACAGATACTAAAAAAAGAAAGGGATTTTCTTAACTTGATTAAACTTTATGTCCCCCAAACCTGTGGCAAATATATGTAATACAGAAACTATAATGTATTACATCTAAGATCAGAAAAGACAAAGATCTTTATACCAGCCCTTGTTTTCACAGTACTGAAGGTCCTGGCCCATGTGAAAGTGATATAAGGTCTTCGGAAAACAAAAAAAAGCTATCGTTATTTGCTGATGAAATACACTAATTTAAACAGTGGAATCACATCAGCATGCAAACTCTTTGAACTAACAAAGGGATTCAGTAAGTTTAAGCATATAAAATTAAATTGCAAATAACAATTTTTTCTATACTAGTACCAAATATAATAAAATGAAAATTTAAATGCCACTTATAATAACCAAAGCCATAAAGCATTTAGGAATTAACTTTGTGCAAACAGACAAAAATTTTGAAACTAAATACATTGAAAATTATATAAATAAATGAATAAACATTTATTTGGGTATGATGATGTAAACTCTCTAAAAATTAATCTTTAAATTTAATGAATAGTGAGGACATGGAAGCAACCTAGATGTCCATCTGCAGACGAATGGATAAGAAAGCTTTGATACATATACACAATGGAGTATTATTCAGCCATTAAAAAGAATACATTTGAATCAGTTCTAATGAGGTGGATGAAGCTGGAGTCTATTATACAGAGTGAAGTAAGCCAGAAAGAAAAACACCAATACAGTATACTAACGCATATATATGGAATTTAGAAAGATGGAAATGATAACCCTGTATGCTGCTAAGTCACTTTAGTCGTGTCTGACTCTGTGCGACCCCATAGACGGCAGCCCACCAGGCTCCCCCATCCCTGGGATTCTCCAGGCAAGAACACTGGAGTGGGTTGCCATTTCCTTCTCCAATGCATGAAAGTGAAAGTGAAGTCGCTCAGTCGTGTCCCACTCCTAGCGATCCCATGGACTGCAGCCTACCAGGCTCCTCCGTCCATGGGATTTTCCAGGCAAGAGTACTGGACTGGGTTGCCATTTCCTTCTCCAGATAACCCTGTATATGAGACAGCCAAAGAGACACAGATATATAGAACAGTCTTTGGGACTCTGGGAGAGGGTGAGGGTGGGATGATTTGGGAGAATGGCATTGAAACATGTACATTATCATATGTGAAATGAATCGCCCATTCAGGGTCGAAGCATGTTACAGGATACTCGGGGCTGGTGTGCGGGGATGACCCAGAGGGAGGATAAGGGGAAGAGGGAGGAGGGAGGGGGGTTCAGGAAGGGGAACACATGCACACCCAGGGCGGATTCACGTCTAATGTATGGCAAAACCAACCAATATAATATTGTAAAGTAACTAGCCTCCAATAAAAAAAAATTTACTGAAAATCATTCAACTTTCCAGTTGTACATTAAAAAGAACCTGGTAAATCTCTAAAATTTATTTCAGAGAAGGAAGATGCAAGAATATCTAAGTTAACTTTTAAAATACCGAGGGCATACTAGCCTTTCCAGAAATCAAAATGTACTACAAAACTATTACAATGAAAAAGCATGGCATATGCTCAAGAACAAATATATACACTAGTGAAATACGATGAAAAGGTGAGAAAGAGTCCCACAAATATACAAAATGTTGTATACTACAATAAATATGGCACCATAAATCAATGGGGAGTTGACAGACAGATGGTTTAGCTGGTCAGATTGGGAAAGGTGGCTCCCTACATGGAGAAAAATAAAACTGGATTTTTACTAATCCACGACCAAAGATGAACCCTAAAGAGATTAAAGGCCTAAACATAAATAGGAAAACTATTAAGAGTAAAAAAAAAATCTTTGGGACACCGGGTAAAGGAAATCTGTTAAAATAAAACCTTGAATGAATATCTTAGGATAAAAAAATGTTAAATTCAAGGACAACCAAATTAAGGATTTATGTTCAGCAAAGAACACTACAGACAAAGTTAATAGATGGCAGAATGGGATAAGATAGTTGCAGTTGCAGTGTTTAACACTGGCAAGGGATGAATATTTACAAGACAGCAAACACAAAAGAAAAATAGGCAAAGGATATAAATAGAAAACTTAATCAGAAGAGGAAATCCAAAAAGCCATCAAACATATGGAAGGTTGCTCAGGCTCATTAGCAATTAGAAAAATGCAAATTAAAATAATGAGATAACACTTTACGCATATTAGTTTGGCAAAAAGTAGGAGGCTGGAAAATGCCAAAGGCTTGGCTAGGATGGGAATGTGAGGATAGAGGAGTTCTTTAGAGCCTCTGGACAGCAATCTGGCATTTAGAAAAATAAGAACATGTTCAGATATAAGGGGATACACTAGGGATGCCTTCAAAAACACTGTTCACAATGATAGAGAGTTGGAAGCAAGCAGAGGATCTATCACTGAGTCAGTGACCAGGTAAGGTGTGGGCATTCATAATGTACAGACAAGACGTATGTGTAATAACTAAATTGTACAGTGATGAGTGAAAAAAAAGTACAAAAAATACAATGTATAATACAATGTACATAAAAATACATACAGACTGTACAATAAAGCCCATTTTGTAAGAACACAAACAGGCAAGAAAGATAAGCATTAAACACATTAGTATGCTTGCCTATGGGGAGGTGGCCAGACTTAGGAATGGGAATGGAGAATGAGGATAAAGGGAACTATCAAAAAAACCTTGCCTTCCGGGGGAAGCAAGCTACTTAATTGGGTTTGGAGAGAGGATCATTTGATGTGATGTTTTCAGGCTGTCAATTAGGAAACAACAGGCGAGGTGTTTGGATGCGTCACCTCCCTGGGCTCATCTTCTCCGAGGCTGGAAATAGAAGCTGGAGCTTGGGAGCCTTCCTCCCACAGATGGGGTCAGAGGTGCTGGATGCTGGGCATCTAATTGGACATGCTGTGTCAGAAAGCAGAGCAGGGGCTTCCAAAGAAACGTTCAGGATGTATGTTTAGCCTCTGTGACGCATTTTAAAGGGAAAGCAAGAAGGAAGGCAACACTTGCTTCCTGTGATTAAGCCCTGGGATTTGGCTATCAGTGCTGTTATTTTACAGTTACAGCTATGTCAACCATCACTCAGACCGTGTTCCTAAATGCCCTTGGGTGTTAACGGAATGGGCGTATTTCCAGAAACACTCTGCAATGCCCTCAGGGCTTCCTGAAAACACAGATGCCTTCTTTCAGACAAATCTTAAAAGTAAACTCTTAGTATAATCAACAATTCTCTGTTACCTATTCAAAGTTGCTGAGAGACTAGATCTTACATGTTCTTACCACAGAAAAGAAATGATAATTATGTGATGTGATAGAAGGTGGTTGTTCATGCTATGGTGGTAATCTTTGAGATAGATAAATATATCAAATCAACACTTTAAACTTATACAGTGTTTATCTCAATTATATTGCAATAAGAAATAAATAATAAAACATAAACACACACAAAGTAAGTTCCTGACTACTTATGATTTTCTCCTTGGCACCGTGGAGCCCCATGTCCTGGCACCTCATTCATGTATAATTTTACCATCCTCATGTTGCCTGGGTGGTGAGATAAATGGCTATGGAGGCCCACTCGGGGTGGGGCATGTTATCATAAAATGCTGATTCAACAGCCAGCTTAGGGGACTTCCCTAGTGGTCCAGTGATTAAGACGAAGCCTTCCAATACAGGGGGTGCGAGGTTGACCCCTGGTCAGGGAACCAAGATCCCACGTGCCTTGCTGCCAAAAAGCCAAAACATAAGCAATATTGTGACAACTTCAATAAAGACTTAAAAAATGACCACATCAAAAAAATCTTAAAAAAAGAAAAAGAAATCAGAGAGTTTGACTATACTTCTTCAAGCCAGAAATTAAGAAAATATAGTCAATACAATAGGAAATTGGGGTCCTTGTGAGTTTGTGAAAAGGGAACCTTTTCAACCTGGATATCAAAGATGGCTTCCATTAGAAGATAATGAGTAAAGGGGAAGGCTACACGCTGAATGGAAGTTAATTTAGAGGGCTTAGGAGCCATGCTCCACATCCAGGACAAGGCATGTACATAGGTCCTGGAGTGGCAGAAAGCCCTGTGTGACTGAGGAGCAGAAAGGTAAGACTAGAGTGAAAGGAGGTGGCGCTTGAGAGGTAAGGAGGGCAGGCTCAACAGCAACTGCTGAGCAGAGTTAGAAATCAGGATGTTAATTTGAGAGCAGTGGCTAGCCATTCAAGGAGTTTCAGTAGGGGATGGTCAAGAACCCCCATCCTGCCTGCTTGGTTGGTCTCTTACACTTGACCGAGATACGAGCAAAGTCCTCCTCTGTGTGAGTGGATCCTGTTTCTCTCCTTCTAAATACTATAGTCACCATCAGTACTGCTGGATTCCTGATGTGGAGTATCGCTGATTGTCCCTACTTCACCCAGCAGATGACACTTCCTTAGACAGACAACTGACTGATGATGCCTGCATTTGCCCCTCCTGGCTGCCGTTCTGGTCTTCTGGTCTTCCTCTCTTGGTCCATGTAGCTGCCGTTCCAGCAAACAGAGGCACATTCTACTGGGGTTGCTTGAGCCAAATTTGCAAAATGTTGAATCACTTGATGAAAAGTGGTTCCTCTATCAGGAGGTACTTTCTCCTGCTAAGATACTTCAACTGAAGAAAGAAAGAGTGGTGTGCAAAGGAGCACAGAGCTAAAATCAGGCTGGCTTTGTTTCCTATTGTTGTTCAGTGGCTCAGTCGTGTCCGACTCTTCACTGCAGCACACCAGGCTTCCCCATCCTTCACTATCTCCCAGAGCTTGCTCAGACTCATGTCCACTGAGTTTGTGATGCCATCCAACCATCTCATCCTCTGTCATTCCCTTCTCTTGCCTTCTATCTTTCCCAGCACCATGGTCTTTCCCTAGTGAATCAGCTCCTCACATCAGGTGGCCAAATGCACAAATAACAAATCAGCAAGGCTTGCATGCAATCAGATGCAAAACCTAATTTAGACCAATTAGGTGAAAGGTCAATAACTTCGTGTGTCCAATTGTGAAGTTGTAAGAGGAAAAGTTCCTTCCACAGTGGTCATGAGATTTACATCTCATTCTTAAGAGTCCTGTGTTTAAAATACGGAAGACTCTTGATCTTCTGCATCTGGTTCACCTGCCATCCCAACTGGATTTAACTTTTCTCTGGGTACTTCTAGATTATCTGCTTTGGTCTAAACTTAAGAGGGGAGGGAGGAGAAGGGGACAACAGAGAATGAGATGGCTGGATGGCATCACCGACTCGATGGACATGAGTTTGAGTGAACTCCAGGAGTTGGTGATGGACAGGGAGGCCTGGCGTGCTGTGATTCATGGGGCCGCAAAGAGTCGGACACGACTGAGTGACTGAAATGAACTGAACTGAACTGAAACTTAAGAGAGGGCTTCCCAGGTGGCACTAGTGGTAAAGAACCCGCCTACCAATGCAAAAGATGTCAGGGGTTCAAATCCCTGGGTTGGGAAGATCCCTTGGAGGAGGGCATGACAACCCACTCCAGTATTCTTGCTTGGAGAATCCCATAGATAGAGACACCTGGCAGTTACAGTCCATAGGGTCACACAGAGTTGGTCACGACTGAAGTGACTTAGCATGCACACTTTCGAACTTAGGAGAAGAGCTTCCCAGGTGGCGCTAGTAGTGGTAAAGAATCTGCCTGCCAATGCAGGAGATGCAAGAGACATGGGTTCCATCCCTGGATTGGCAAGATCCCCTGGAGTAGGAAATGGCAAACCACTCCAGTTTCACTGCCTGGAAAATTCCATGGGCAGAGGAGCCTGGTGGGCTACAGTCCATGGGGAAACTTAGGAGACAACACATGAGTGGGTGAGAGTAGGAGGCACCCAGGCAGTGGAGGAGTACACCTTGAAGTAGCCTGGGTTGGCGAAAAAGGGAGCAGTTGACAGTCCTCCCTGTGCTGTAGGAATCATGGTGCCATGGGGGCTGGATGTGCCACTTGGGCTGGAGGCACCTGGCAGAGCTTGGAAGCTCAGCTCCAGGCAGCCCGTAAGAGGGCTCTTCCTAGCTGAAATATCGAGAAGCTTAAATACAAGCCATGCAAAGGAAGGAACATAGGACTTGGAGAGAGTAGACAAATGTTTGGATCTCCGTTCTGCCACCCTCTACCTCTGTGACTTTGGATAAAATGATGGAGATTTTCTTCCTCCTTATAGAGGGAGAAGGGCTGGGGTGGATTCCTCTCTGCTGGAGAGCTGCCTTCGCTAGACGTGTGAGAGTCTCTTTCTGCTGACCTTGTTCCCATGCAGGCTCCATCTGGAAGTCTCTAACCTCTTAGGCTCCCTCCCACCTCGAATTTGAGCTTCCCTTAGTTAAAAACTCTGGCTGGAGGTGGTAAACGTTCTCATTAAAATGCAAATGAATTCTCTACACAGCTGCCCAAGTTGTTTTCCTCTGTGTTGTCATTTATTTCCTTTCTGTCCTTAGAAAGTAGGACAATAAAAAAGCCCAAGCCCTTCCACCTGGCATTCCAAGGGGATGGGGTCCTCTATCAAGACTCTAGACTTGCTCTTCAACATCCTTCAGTTTGGGGGTGTGGTTAGGAGGCAGGTAGTTCCTCCCCTTAGTAAAAGCCTGAGCTTGGAATGTTGCTGGGTATTTCTGCGTTTATGTTTCTTCTCTGTAAAGTAAGAATAAAGGACACCTGTCTCACAAGATTATTATAAAAATTAAGTATTATAACTTATCTTAAAAATCTTCTGGTGGCTGTAACAGGAAAACATTGAATAAATGTTAGCTTTCATCGTGACAAACCAAATTCTATTTTTTCCTGCAGACCTGTTTTCTTCCCACCCTGTATCTGGCTCATCTTAGCATGAGCTTTCTTTATTTCTTCGAGGCCCTGTTTAAATGCCATCATATTCATGACTCCTTTCTTGAATTTGGGGAGAATTAATAACTCCTACTGCTTCTTGGCCTTTTCTTTGTGACTCTCTTGAGAATGTATTTTCTTCTGTTTTTCTTTTTTTGGTCACGAGGACTTAAGCATGTGTCTCTGTCATCCACCTCCATAAATCCACCCTGACTGCCCCCTACTAGGCTCTGAGCTATGAGAGGGCAGGGAACACAGCTCATTCCATCCTGAATAATTCAATCAGTTCACTAAACATTTGATGAGTGAGCAAATGACTGAATGAATGCATGAGTGGAAGCTGACTCAAATGACATTTTCTGTCTTTTTCACAGATTGGGTTGAATCAGACAGCAGGGCTTTAGGAAATTCAAGTTTCGGTGTGGTTGGTCCTCACGGTGGCGAAGTCATGAAGAGAGACACGGCTGCCAAGGAAGATGTAGGGATCCCAAACAAGTACTACTACCTTTTCTTAAAAAAAAAGGAAAAACTTTTTCTTAAAAAAAACCCAAAAACTTAACAATCCATGCTCTGTGGCCATGGTTTGTGTTGATGGTGAGAAGTAATCACAAGAGAGATGATGACAGGCACAGCGTGATGAACATCTGATCCATCTTGTGGGTTTTGCAGCCCTGACTAATCATGGCTCTTGCAGGAGGGAATTGCTTCTATCAGATTCACGGGGTGAATTCATGGGGAGTCCGAGGGAGACACATTCACCATGTAGCCTACATAAGGTCCAATTATACAAAACCAGGTGCCAGCAATGCCCAATTAGATTTAAATGTGTTCAGTGGGGATTCCACTTATTTAAAAGATGATCACCAAATTCTTTAGCTGAAATTTGTTTTACTTACCTCATCATATTTTGGGGTGGGATAAAATACTGAGACTATGAGGGTGAAAACTGTAATCTCAGTTCTGATGGGGGATGGAGAGTTCTTATCATGTCGGCATAATTGCCTGGTGCCAGCTCTCCTTCATGGCTCACCCCAGGGCAGCAAACAGAAGTAGGAGAGGAGGCTTTGTGAGAATCTTTCGAAAGCTTTTCCATTTCCATGGCTTTGGGGAAATTGCCCTCAGCGACACCACCAATGGGATGCTCAGCATTTTAGTTCTCGTACTCTCTCTGTCTTACTCTGTATTAGAACGGACTCACTGGAAAAGACCTTGATGCTGGGAAAGATCGAAGGCAGGAGGAGAAGGGGACGACAGAGGATGAGACAGTTGGATGACTGTCGATGTTCTTTTCATGCTCCATTCCAGTAGTTTTTGTCAACTTCTCAGCATTCACTTTAATCAGACTTGGCAGGCTCATCCCAAGTCTCCAGAAATTCAACAAAAGGCCTCTGTCTCCAGTTTCCTGACCTTGAACTCATTGATTTCTCCAGGTTCTACTAACCATGGAAACCCCACTTTCAGAGGCTGCTCCTTTAACCTCTAACTCAGAACCTTCCTCTGGTCCAGTTCCCTGGTGTCCATGGTTGATGTAGGATGATTTTTCTTGGCTCTAATTTAGCCTTGAGCTGAACTGCTACCTTACATTCTTAAATATTTCCAGATTTGGGACCTGGGGTAGACAGGGTCAGACTTGGTGTTCAGTCCAGGGTACCAGAAAGTCCATCCACCCCCAATCCCTTGATTGCCTAGGAAACGGAGGTCAGCCTATCTCTTTTCTTTTTCTCCCTTAAGCAGGGGCTGGTTATTATAGAAGAAAAGAGTATTACGGTCTCATAATTTGCCAGTAACTGCACAGAGTTGGACATGACTGAGCGACTTAGCAGCAGCAGCAGCAGCACTTATTATGGCTTTCCACTTAATCTTCCCAGTATCATACCACAGTAGTAAAGCCAGAAATACAGCCCAGATGGTCTGACAACAGGTCATTCGTGTCTGTTCATGACACTCTCTGAACCTCACTGTCCTCATCAACAAAATTAGTTGAATCACATAATATTGTCCATATGCAACAATTTTAATCTAAAAATGGCAATTTTGGAGAATTTGACATATAGTATCATCGTCAAACGTGTGGCACGTAGTAAACTAAATAAACATTAACTATCTTCAAGAAAATTAGAGATTCCAAGGGAACATTTCATGCAAAGATGGGCTCGATAAAGGACAGAAATGGTATGGACCTAACAGAAGCAGAAGATATTAAGAAGAGGTGGCAGGAATACACAGAAGAACTGTACAAAAAAGATCTTCACGACCAAGATAGTCACAATAACGTGATCACTGACCTAGAGCCAGACATCTTGGAATGTGAAGTCAAGTGGGCCTTAGAAAGCATCACTACTAACAAAGCTAGTGGAGGTGATGGAATTCCAGTTGAGCTATTTCAAGTCTTGAAAGATGATGCTGTGAAAGTGCTGCACTCAATATGCCAGCAGATTTGGAAAACGCAGCAGTGGGCACAGGACTGGAAGAGGTCAGTCTTCATTCCAATCCCAAAGAAAGGTAATGCCAAAGAATGCTCAAATTACCGCACAATTGCACTCATCTCACACGCTAGTAAAGTCATGCTCAAAATTCTCCAAGCCAGACTTCAGCAGTATGTAAACCGTGAACTCCCTGATGTTCAAGCAGGTTTTAGAAAAGGCAGAGGCACCAGAGATCAAATTGCCAACATCCACTGGATCATGGAGAAAGCAAGAGAGTTTCAGAAAAACATCTATTTCTGCTTCATTGACTATGCCAAAGCCTTTGACTGTGTGGATCACAATAAACTGTGGAACATTCTGAAAGAGATAGGAATCCCAGACCACCTGACCTGCCTCTTGAGAAACCTGTATGCAGGTCAGGAAGCAACAGTTAGAACTGGACATGGAACAACAGACTGGTTCCAAATAGGAAAAGGTGTACGTCAAGGTTGTATATTGTCACCTTGCTTATTTAACTTGTATGCAGAGTACATCATGAGGAACGCTGGGCTGGAAGAAGCACAAGCTTGAATCAAGATTGCCAGGAGAAATATCAATAACCTCAGATATGCAGATGACACTACCCTTATGGCAGAAAGTGAAGAGGAACTCAAAAGCCTCTTGATGAAAGTGAAAGAGGAGAGTGAAAAGGTTGGCTTGAAGCTCAACATTCAGAAAACAAAGATCGTGGCATCTGGTCCCATCACTTCATGGGAAATAGATGGAAAAACAGTGGAAACAGTGTCAGACTTTATTTTTTTGGGCTCCAAAATCACTGCAGATGCTGATTGCAGCCATGAAATTAAAAGACGCTTGCTCCTTGGAAGGAAAGTTATGACCAACCTTGATAGTATATTAAAAAGCAGAGACATTACTTTGCCAACCAAGATCTGTCTAGTCAAGGCAATGGTTTTTCCCGTGGTCATGTATGGATGTGAGAGTTGGACTGTGAAGAAAGCTGATCGCCGAAGAATCGATACTTTTGAACTGTGGTGTTGGAGAAGACTCTTGAGAGTCCCTTACACTGCAAGGAGATCCAACCAGTCCATTCTAAAGGAGATCAATCCTGGATGTTCATTGGAGGGACTGATGCTAAAGCTGAAACTGCAATACTTTGGCCACCTCATGCGGCGGGTTGACTCACTGGAAAAGACTCTGATGCTGGGAAAGGTTGGGGGCAGGAGGAGAAGGGGACGACGGAGAATGAGATGGCTGGATGGCATCACCGACTCTGTGGACATGAGTTTGAGTGTACTCCGGGAGTTGGTGATGGACAGGGAGGCCTGGCGTGCTGTGATTCATGGGGTCGCGGAGAGTCGGACACGACTGAGCGACTGAACTGAACTGAACGGATTCTCACTAAACCATTCCTTTCATTTTCCTATTTCATCTTTTTGTGTGTGTTTCCATGGCTTTCTGCTCCTTTTATTATAGTTTAGGACTATCCATAGAATTTGGCATCTAGTAGAAATTCAATTATTGAATTGGATTTGATTGACTTTGCAAAGAAAAAATAAATCAAAACTTGTGCTATATTCTATGAATTCCAAAGTAGATGTCATTTACAACCAGTAACTATATCCATCATATTTTGAGCCATACATGTTCATGTATGGTAGGTACTTTTCCTTTTCTCATCTAAGAATTCCTGAAAAATGGTTATCTCAGTGTTCTATTGTGGCTATTTGATAAAAACTATGGGATCATAATTCCAGGGCCCAAAGAAGAGGATATTCTGATAGCAGAAGAAATCTTGGCTTCTGGCAAATCCCTTTTTTATTCTTAAAATAGACTCATTCTTTAAACTGGGTTTATTATCTTTGTGTTTGGAAGACACAGCTAAATCCTGGAACATGGATGTCTTCTGAAGAAGCGCAGGTGTGAGGAAAAAGGCCCTGGCCCCAGAGATGAGGCTCCAGAATAGCCATGCACCCCGTGATCATATGCAGGATACGGGACCAGACTGCTCTGTAGACAATGGAAGAAAGATGCAGGCTGCTTGGGTGGCTGAGATGAAGCAAGTGGATCTACTTCCCCGGCAGCTTGAAACCATCTTCAGTTCAGTTCAGTCGCTCAGTCGTGTCCGACTCTCCGCGACCCCATGAATCACAGCACGCCAGGCCTCCCTGTCCATCACCAACTCCCGGAGTACACTCAAACTCATGTCCACAGAATCGGTGACACCATCCAGCCATCTCATTCTCCGTCGTCCCCTTCTCCTCCCGCCCCCAACCTTTCCCAGCATTAGAGTCTTTTCCAGTGAGTCAACTCGTCGCATGAGGTGGCCAAAGTATTGCAGTTTCAGCTTTAGCATCAGTCCCTCCAATGAACATCCAGGATTGATCTCCTTTAGAATGGACTGGTTGGATCTCCTTGCAGTATAAGGGACTCTCAAGAGTCTTCTCCAACACCACAGTTCAAAAGCATTGATTCTTAGGCGATCAGCCTTCTTCACAGTCCAACTCTCACATCCATACATGACCACGGGAAAAACCATTGCCTTGACTAGACGGACCTTGGTTGGCAAAGTAATGTCTCTGCTTTTTAATATATTATCAAGGTTGGTCATAACTTTCCTTCCAAGGAGCAAGCGTCTTTTAATTTCATGGATGCAATCAGCATCTGCAGTGATTTTGGAGCCCAAAAAAACAAAGTCTGACACTGTTTCCACTGTTTTTCCATCTATTTCCCATGAAGTGATGGGACCAGATGCCATGATCTTTGTTTTCTGAATGTTGAGCTTCAAGCCAACCTTTTCACTCTCCTCTTTCACTTTCATCAAGAGGCTTTTGAGTTCCTCTTCACTTTCTGCCATAAGGGTAGTGTCATCTGCATATCTGAGGTTATTGATGTTTCTCCCGGCAGTCTTGATTCCAGCTTGTGCTTCTTCCAGCCCAGCGTTCCTCATGATGTACTCTGCATATAAGTTAAATAAGCAAGGTGACAATATACAACCTTGACGTACACCTTTTCCTATTTGGAACCAGTCTGTTGTTCCATGACCAGTTCTAACTGTTGCTTCCTGACCTGCATACAGGTTTCTCAAGAGGCAGGTCAGGTGGTCTGGGATTCCCATCTCTTTCAGAATGTTCCACAGTTTATTGTGATCGAGTTCAAAGTCTCCCTGCTATCTGGTCTCCAGCCTGCCTATGCAGGACTAATTGCAGTCTTTCTCCATCCACTGCTCCTTGTGTATACATTTATCCCAGCCCATTACAATTAGTTCTGTATACAGATGTCTTCCCCAAAAGCCATTTTCCTCACTAGACTCCATGGGTTTATGGGCAGCCCCTGAATCTTATTCACATTCTATCCTTGATACCTTCCATAATCTTGGTGCAATGTTTGGCACCAGGGAAATATCTGATAAAGATTTGCTAATAATAATAGTAATAGTACTATATACTATATTACTACTGCTACTAAGTATTACTCTATTTGTTAAATGCTTTTGGTTGAATGTGCACAAAACCCTATGAGGTGCCTAATGATTTCTTTATGGAAGAGAAAGCAGAGTCACAAAGAAAACACCCTGATCAGACCTCCACATTGGTCAGTGGCAAATCTAGGCAGCCTGGCGCCAGAACTTGCCCAATAACCATTTCTCCCTCCTTTTAACGGATAAAAGATTCTTGACTTTTGGCTAAGATGAAGAGCAATGAAGCATAGTTCAGAAGGAAGGAATCCATGGTTGTAGTAGAAAAATGGGATTTTTTATCTCCTTGCCTTTTAGTGGCTGCTGTTAGAAGACCCCCAAATCCTACTTCAGTTCTTAGATACTAGGGAGACAAACAGAGGCAATTTAGAGATTTCATAGTTGAGGTCAGGAAACAAAAGCCCTTAAGGAGTCTCCTTCGCTCAGAAACCTGACACTGGCTCAGCCACCAAGATGGCTGGAAGCCTTCTGGATGGCAGTCATTTCGGAGGCTGCGTGTGGTGCCTGCAACCCTGGGCCCTCTGAACGCTGCTGCTGTGCTTTCTCTATCATCAGCCTCCTGTAGTCCGCCCATCAGGAAAAGGCACCAAAGAGTCATGACACTTCAGCTTTGTTCCCGAGGCTCATTAAGACAGAGCCGGGGGATGAATGGAAGGAACGGCCTCGTCTTTATGAATGCTTAATGCGAAAATTGCCTCCAATGTGCCCCTTCGTGCTGGGCTGTGCGGAGATGCTGATGATTAAACCGTGAACCTGGCCTTGGGCTGAGCGGCGGCGGCGTGGGCCTAAAAAGAAATGTTCGCTTTCATTCATAGCTGCCTCTCAGCCCCAGCAAACCATGACTCACGTCTTATTCCCTATAGCCGTGTGTGTTTGGACTTCCAATTCATCCGTCTGACGCCACTCTGGAGTCGAGGCAGCCTGTGCCAGAAGCGGCCTCCCAGAAGAAACCCCACCTCCGCCGGCTGGAGAGCGGAACTGGCTTCCAGCGTTTACGCAAACACTTGCGTTTCTTCTCTTCCTTCTAATTGAGGCGAAGATTGCAAATGGCTTGCCTTGCAGCAGCGTCCAGAAAATCAATTCTAATCACACTGATACAAAGGAAACGATTTTTTTTTTTTTTTGCTTGGTTACCGTTTTAAAATTCAGGTATGGCAAGCTCGGTGAATTCTCAGGGGCTGGGAGATGAATAATAATCAGGCAGCCCAGCTGCAGAAAGTTTCAAACTTTCCAGGGCATTTCTGCAAATGTTATATAACTGGATTCTTGCAGCAACTGTCTGAGGCCCGGAGCCTAGGTAATAGGATCCTCACTTGACAAATGAGGAAACCGAGGCCCAGAGAGGTTGAGTGATTTGCCTGAGGTCACATAGCTAGACAGAAGCTTGGCATTCTATCTTCTGCCACCTGTAACTGCTGCTGTTGATTTTTTTCTTAGGCAAGTTTGACTGTGGAACTGAAACATTTTTTATATTAAGAATTTTTTTTTTCTTTTTGGTCATTGAATATACCATTCTTGGAGATGGGAAGAGGAGGATGATGTGGGTTTTTATCCCTGGATTGGGAAGATTCCCTGGAGGAAGGCATGGCATCCTACTCCAGTATTATTGCCTGGAGAATCTCCACGGTCAGAGGAGCGTGGTGGGCTACAGTCCATGAGGTCACAAAAAGTTAGACACGACTGAACAACTAAGCACACAGCACTAGGTTAAACAACAGTGTAACACAAAATTTCCCCCAAAAATTGTCAATCAAAGAATTATATCTGCTCTCTCTAAGCGTTATCAATACTGTTATTTTCTTAGTATGTGTTTTCTATATTTAAGAAAACATAAGGATTTCCCTAAGTCCAGTGGCTAATATTCCATGTCCCCAGTGCAGGGTGCCCAGGTTCAAACCCAGATTGGGGAATTAGATCCCACATGTCCCAAATAAGAGTTCACATTGCACAACTATAAAAGGATATTCACATGCTGCAACTAAAAACTTTGCATGCTGCAGCTGAAGATCCCCTGTGCTGTAACCAAAATAATAAAAAAAATAAAAATCCTACATGCTTCAACTAAAAAGTTCCCTTATGCTACAACAAAGATCAAAGAAGACCTGGCCCAGCCAAATAAATAAATATTAGAAAAGAAAAAATATAGAAAAATGTGTTCTGTAAATACTTCTTTTGTCAAGCTTAAATATAAGGAGGTCTGTATCACTGCCTCAATTTGAAAATTTTATCACCTACATAAATAGGAGGCAACCTAAACCATAATGCAATAAAAATACAAAGTTGTTAACAAGTCTTGGTTGATCCTGCAACTTACAGACAGCTCTAAGCCTGAGACCAAAAAGGAAGATTTTCAAGTGTTAGAAAACTGTTAAAAACACACTGGCCCCAAACTGAAATTGTCTTCTTTATGTAACCAAGAAAATTGTGATATTGTGCAAGGAATACATTTCAGACTATGAAATTCAGTGTTACTTGATGCTATGTCTACATCTGGCATCAAATCACTTCCGATAGTGCTGTGGATATGCCTGTATACACTGGGAAACACAAATGCATCTGATTGGTTTCTTGGAGAACAGGAGTCCCAGGAGAAAGCAGGACAAGAGTCTCACTGCAAATTCATCTCATCATTTTTGTCTGGTATGACTATGACAGTAGGGTTTAGACATTCAAGTTATAGTGATGTCCCAAACCAGTTGATTTCAATAGTTGTATCAGTCGGGACAGGCTAGGTTATATGTGGTAACAATGAATACTGCATTACAGCTGTGGTAAGTACTCTCCTCGACTCGCAGTCGCTCAGTCGTGTCCAACTCTTTGCAGCCCCATGGATTGCAGCCTCCCAAGCTCCTCCGTCCATGGGATTTTCTAGGCAAGAGTACTGGAGTGGGTTGCCATTTCCTTCTCCAGGGGTTCTCCAGGGCATCTTCCTGACTCATGGATTGAACCCGGATCTCCAGCATTGCAGGAGGACGCTTTACCCTCTAAGCCACTAACTAGGAGAAATATGTGGTCCATGAGAGAATATTTTGCTAAGAGGTACCCAGGTGATGCCAATATTGTTGATCTGGATTGCACTTTGAAAATCACTGCTTTACCATCCTCCCACTTACAGTTTAAATAACTTCAGTGTCAAAGTAGTTAGATGCTTCAATTTGTGTGCTAATTTCTGGACAAAAATATCCAAGAGAAAAATCGACTGTGATGTGAAATACAGACACAATGGATTCGAGGAGAACATTTTAGGTTTTCAGCTCTTACCTCATATTATATATGCAAGTGCCCTACCTCCAGAACTGATATATTCATTTTATCAAAACAGCTCTCTAAAATCCATGCAAAGGCTGAGTGAACTGTGAAAGTCATCTGGTATGTGAGTGGGAGCCCCAGACCTGAAATGCTAAAGTGAAGTTGCTCAGTCGTGTCTGACTCTTTGAGACCCCATTGACTGTAGCCTACCAGGCTCCTCTGTCCATGGGATTTTCCAGGCAAGAACACTGGAGTGGGTTGCAATTTTCTTCTCCAGGAGATCTTCCCAACCCAGGGATTGAACCCAGGTCTCCTGATTGTAGGCAGGCTCTTTACCATCTGAGCCACCAGGTAAAGATGGTAAACTTTGATCTTCAAGATTCTCCTACATCTTTCTGAATTTCCTATTAAAAGGAGGTGTAGGAGTATGTAGTTGGGTTGTTTCCAAACAGAAAATATCCTTATTAAAATATTTGCATGTAAATACTGAAAATGTTGATTCACAAAACAATTGTGGCTGGAGAATTTGAAAGATTAAGACATACAATGTTGTTTTAGGCAAAGTAATTAACTTCTAGCACACTAACTTTGTTCTCCCAAAGCCCACTGAAGGAGCAGATGCTCAGACATGCATGGTATTATATTTAAGAGAATGGTACTTTCTCTTCCTATGAGCACCAGATGGCTTCAGAATCCAAAGGCAATGGAGAAGAAAGCCTAAATTTATTTGGTTTAAGTGGTTCTCACTGAAGGTTTATGAGAAAGATCATACTTTAGTACTTAGTAGACAAATGCAAAAGTAGTTTCACAGATGATCTTCATTTCACAAAGAAAAGAGGTGTTGGGTTCAAGGGTTAGAAAGGATCTTAAATGTTATCTAGTCTATATGGGGCCACCAGTAATTGCTAAGAGGAGCAAAAACATTACAAAGAATAAACAGATACTGGAATTATAAGTAGTTTGGTTTTAAATGAAATTTAAAATTTTAACTCAAGTACTAGGAAAATGTTTTACAAAATAAGGGAAACAGTAGAAAAAAAGAAAGTGCTCCTATAATGAAAAAACATAATTTTCTGGCAGTGCCTGAAGCTCTAACAAATAAAGGCAGTTTGTTTGCATAAAGATACTTTGAGAGGATAAAAATTTCCAAAATGGAGTGTTTGAAGCTTTGACAGTAGGCATGAGGAAATGTTAACTCAATTCAACACAACTTACTTTTGATCAGCCGTTGTCCAAATGAATGTCGTCTGAAAAACTAGGTAGTTATAGTATTAAGTAGTTACAATATTAATATTAATACAGTATGAAGTTTCCAATTTATATGTTCTCTGAAAAGCTCTGCTTTTGCAAGGGAAGTAGAAAAATATTTTACTTTTCTTTGATAGTGAGTTTTCTTTTTAAAGTCATCTATGTCATGAAGGCAACAATGCAATTAAAAGACGCTTACTCCTTGGAAGGAAAGTTATGACCAACCCAGATAGCATATTACAAAGCAGAGACATTACTTTGCCAACCAAGGTCCATCTAGTCAAAGCTATGGTTTTTCCAGTGGTCATGTATGGATGTGAGAGTTGGACTGTGAAGAAAGTGGATCGCCGAAGAATTGATGCTTTTGAACTGTGGTGTTGGAGAAGACTCTTGAGAGTCCTTTGGACTGCAAGGAGATCCAACCAGTCCATCCTAAAGGAGATCAGTCCTGGGTGTTCATTGGAAGGACTGATGCTAAAGCTGAAACTCCAATACTTTGGCCACCTCATGTGAAGAGTTGACTCATTGGAAAAGACTCTGATGCTGGGAGGGATTGAGGGCAGGAGGAGAAGGGGATGACGGAGAATGAGATGGCTGGATGGCATCACTGACTCGGTGGATATGAGTTTGAGTGAACTCCGGGAGTTGTTGATGGACAGGGAGGCCTGGTGTGCTGTGATTCATGGGATCGCAGAGTCGGACATGACTGAGTGACTGAACTGAACTGAACTGATGTCATGAAGGAACATTTATTGTTTTATTGTAATAAAATGTAATTTATTGTAGCAAAGTACAATAATAAATAAATTGTGATAAATTCCAGTTGTAATAAATTAGAACTTATTGTAATACATTGTACTATAATTAGTAGAATTTAGGTAAATTTTGGAAGCAGCACATCAGGGAGGTAAAGCATCAACCAGAAGTATAAAGAAGGAAAGCAGGAAGGAGGGAAGAGAGGAAAACAGGTGACAAATGAGCAATGAAAAGGATACCAGGCCTTGAGGGGCTCGGGGAAGATAGTACACACCACCTATGTCCCCCAGCAAGTGCTGGAGGACCTCAGGTCACATATGCAGCAGACTGGTTGCTATTCAGTTGCCAAATTGTGTCCAACTCTGCGACCCAATGGATTGCATCATGCCAGGCTTCTCTGTCCCTCACCATCTCCCAGAGTTTGCCCTCCTTCACAGATCATTGCTTTGTAATGGCAAAGGGGCTTGCCTAACAGCGAAGTTATGAGCTGTGCCGTGCAGGGCCACCCAAGACTGATGGGTCATAGTGGAGAGTTCTGACAAAACGTGATCCCCTGGAGGAAGGAATAGCAAGCCACTCCAGTGAACTTGCTGTGAGAACTCAGAGAACTGTATAAAATAAGACTGCAGACCGGATTCTCCATGAAAATCTTGTTTTCTGAGAGAGCGGGATGAGGGAGGAAGTTAGAGTCAGGAAAGAGGGGAGAGAAAGAGAAGAAAGAAGATGTATTGGTCTTCTGGATCTTAATTGCTTTCATATAAATTGAAACAAAATGAGAAGTGTAATGGAGTGGAAGAAACATTTCAAATTGAAGGATTACTAAGGTAGAGAATTGCATGTACAAATGATAGGAAAATCAGAATCTGGTCTAAATGAAATATGAAATTAAATAACAAAGGACAGAATGACTAAGATTTAAGAAAATCTGATCATAAAAAGGAATGAGTCCCTTCTAATTACTTAGATTTAAGTTGTGAATGATTAGCTTGATCTTAACAGCACCACAGTGAGGATGCAAGCTAATTTAGTAAAAACCATTATCATACACAGTATATAATTATTTTTAAAATGTCCAAGATATAGAGCTTTGTTTCTTGGAGGCAATGATAATTGACAATTTAAACCTAACCGAAAATTAAAATTTTGTGAGGAATGTTCAAAATGATCTTATCTCAAGCTTAGTGATAAAAAGATTTATAGGTTATCTTTACTATATTATACATGCTCTAAAAGATTCAACAAGAAGTTTGCTTTCTTTGTGTGTATTACATTTTAATTTTTTTTCCAAATATATTTCTATTAGAGAATACAGTTTCCTTTAGAACAAATAACTACTGGCCAAAAATTTAATGACTTTTAGAGATATATTAAGTATAACTGATTGAAAAATCCATAAAACACAGTCTACTGAATAGAATTTTCCAAATTCAGTAAATGCTTTCTCATTTGGAAGGCATTATAATATGCCCCATAGCGTCAAGGAGGTGATCTAATGTTGACTCTTGTTTTCCATGTTTGCTGCCCCAAATAGAAGTCTGAGCCTGCAACACCTAAGCAATGACCAGGAAAAACAACTGTAACAACCCCTGAGAATTTTGTCAAAGTGATTGTATTCTAGACTTGGATCTTTCATTATTAGATCCTAGCCATAGTCATTTCTGTATTCCTATCATCTAGCTAGAGTGCCCAAATCATGGTCTTTATTATGGATATACCTTTGGAATGAGCTAGGTTCAAATCTTACCTCTACCAATTATGAGAGAGGAAACAGTGGCCAACTGAGTTATTTCTGAGCTTCAGTTTCTTCAACTGTAAAATGGAGACAAATAGAGCTACCTATTATAGTTGACAAGAGGGTTAAATTAGATTGCCAAAACTCCAAGCACAGTGCCTGGAACATAACGGAACTCAGTAAATGGTAGGTGTTTATCACAGTTTTGTATAGTAGAAAGGAATTCAGTTACTCACAAATGGCTCATTGCTCTCCCACACCTTTAGCTGATAAAGCCAGTCCATCCCACTGGTTGCCTCATGACATCTCACTTCTACATGGAGTTTTTGAATGAGGTTTTATATGGATTTTTGATAATTAAAGACATTCTCAGCAAGACTATGGGATCTTAGAAGAACTATAGCTTCTGATCCTTGCCAAAAAGTTTAGTTTAGAGCATATATGCCCTAGCTGATCAAGAGTGACTTCCTTGAGGGTTGTTGAGACCTCTTGAAACAAGTCAACCCTTTAAGAGTAATCTTGTGGAATTTTCTGATGCTGTGTTGATATTGGTTAGTTCCTGGCCACACAGAAGTACTGGAAAGTAAATTAGGTGAAACTCAGAGTGGTTTATCTTTGTCAGGATTTAAGAAAATGTTATGTGTGCAAAGCTAACAGAGATATCTGCAAATGAACTTATTTTTTTGAGATGCACTTGAGAAATGAGATTTGTTAACTCAGGTCTCATCAACTTAGCACTTAACCTTAATGGTGCTAAAAACCCATTATGAGGCATAAATAGATTAGATAAATTGACCATAGGACTCCAGTCTAAGCCTATGAGTTCCATGTCAATCTGCTAATGACCAGTCATCAGGAATCAAATATCTTAACCAGGAGATCAAAGAGAGAAAATCAAGAGTTACTTTTCCCAAGATTATTTTTTCCCTAAGGTTTTAAACTATTTCTGTTTCCTCAAGGAGTTCAAGAGTATTGTGCTTTACCTAGAATAGTTAGAAATCATTAAGTAAAACTTGATAATGGAAACCTCAGCTCAGGCTTCTTTTCCCAGAATCCTTCCCATCCAAGATTTCTAGACTGAACAATGATCCCTATTGTCTCTGCTGTCTGACATCTTTCTTAGTGCTTTTCAATTTATATCAAATAAAAAAAATCTGTTGTCTCTTACCCTAAAATAAAAATAATGTGTCTCTTATCCCCACTAGACCAATATATATATTGGGTTGGCCAAAAAGTTTGGTTGTTCAGGTTTTTCCATAACATCTTATAGAAAAACCCAATGAACTTTTTGGCCAACCTAACCAATGGCAACCCACTCCAGTACTCTTGTCTGGAAAATCCCATGGACAGAGGAGCCTCATAGGCTGCAGTCCATGGGGTTGCTAAGAGTTGGGCATGACTGAGCGACTTCACTTTCTCTTTTCACTCTCATGCATTGGAGAAGGAACTGGAGGCCCACTTCAGTGTTCTTGCCTGGAAAATCCCAGGGACAGAGGATCCTAGTGAGCTGCTGTCTATGGGGTCACACAGAGTTGGACACAACTGAAGCGACTTAGCAACAGCAGCAGCAGCAACATATATATATGCATATATACATGTAGAAACTATTCATCTTTGTGTCTGGCACTTAGTAGGCATTACAACTTACCGAATGAATAAATCAGTGGCTAATTATTCATGTAACAGAGACAAAAGGGATCTTTTATACAGCAAGGTTCTTCTGCATAAAGTTTATTTCAAAATATATGGTTTTTAGGAAAATCATATCTTTAATACAATGATGTTAAAAATTTAGACTTATGTAAATTGGAAAGGTTGGGGGTGGGAGGAGAAGGGGACGACGGAGAATGAGATGGCTGGATGGCATCACCGACTCTGTGGACATGAGTTTGAGTGTACTCCGGGAGTTGGTGATGGACAGGGAGGTCTGGCGTGCTGTGATTCATGGGGTCGCGGAGAGTCGGACACGACTGAGCGACTGAACTGAACTGAACTGAAATTATATACTATTTAATCAGGTTACCTGGTAAAGCACAACAATGATTATGACTACAAGTCTTCTTAACTTGTTGGAAGTTAAGTATTAACACTATATTATTCCTTGAACTGGTCACATTTATGGAATGTATTCAATTCACCTGGTTCAACTGGAGGAAGAAAATATTTATAGCATAACTTCCTTTCAGTTACAAACTAGTTACAGTTGCATATGTGTCACACTTTTCTCAAACAGCAAAAAATTTTTTTCTTTTTCTTATTGAAAGTATTCTCAACTTCTGAGCTTCCCTTTTTGAGATCAGATGTTGTAAAAGATGCCAACAGATTAATATAGAATTATCAACTATTAGACCTGAGTCCTTAGAAATACACACTTCAAAATTATATTGAAACCGTAGACTAAAATCCTAACTCATTAGAGCCTTGAGGTTGACTCACATAAAAAAGAAAGCACTTTTTTATTCAAATAAACATGATTTTAAAAACAATGCTACTTGCGGTTATGATATGAAATACGATTTCATATTCATAATGTGTATTCTGTTCCTCTTGGAGCATACTGAGGAATGTTAATGTAATTTCTTTGTGGCCACTGAAGGAAAAAAAAGTCCCTATCTGTAAAACTTTCTTTTAACAACGATGACAACAACAACAATAGCAACAGGAAACCCTTATCGCAAGCTGTTTGGACACAGATGAGATTATATCGCAATTAGCCATGTCTATCTGACGGATTTTTCTAAGGGAAATTGTGCAGAGCATTTTATTTCAAGCCTCAAAGATTTTGTTAAAAGAAAGGGAACTGCAGTTTTTGCCACAGAAAGACAGGTGGCGTAAGCATGCAACTTTTTTTTTTTTTTAAATCTATAAAGTGATTATTTTCTCTCGGGTTCTTTGAAAAAGCTCGCCTGTGCTCCGGTTTGTGGCTGAGCGGGTGACGTCAGTGTGGCAGTGCGGAGTCAGGCGCGGCGGCTCTCTATAAGCCGAGGAGCTGTCCGGGTGCTGAAACGGTCCGAGCAGCTCAAGCCGGGGACCAGGAGGAACATGCTGTGGACTTCCTCTGCCATATAAATAAGAGGTAAGACTGCTTTTCCCTTCTACTTACTGGAAAGTTCTAAATTGCGTATTCTGTCCTTAATTCCTAGTTAAGAAGAAAAAGACCATTTGGCAAGCTTATATCTATAAAATAACTGAACGGCAACCTGCTGCTCATCTGGCAACCTAAGGACACTGTATATGTACATATATATGAATAATTACATCTGTGATTTACACTGCTTGCTGTCAGGTATTTATTAACCGTTGTGTCATTTAGATAATCATAAATAAGAACATGAAAAAGTTAAGGATATTTGTGTCAATACACATTATTAATGTAAAGTTAACCAAGCCTGACATTTTGTTTCTTTCCTTAGTTTATTGTTTCTTGCCCTAAGGACCAGATACAAGGGCAGGGATACAATTTATATACTTAATATTCTTAACAGTAGGTGTCTGATGATTCAAAGGCTGTTAAACAGGTTCGTGATAGAAGCAACCCATTTTGGAGCTAGGTTTGTTTGTTTTTTCTTTGACATTTACTTTGCAAGAGCTCAAATTTAACTAACTGTATAAAATTATTTTTTCAATTGGTATACTCTGAAAGGGCTTACATTATTGTTTACTAATTTTGGTCTTAGCAAAGTAAGACTAGAATGAGCTTCTTCGTTTATTCAGGGGGAAATATTATCTCTGGTTTTAGGTTGGATATGACCATGGATTACAAAGAGATAACTGAAATGTATGAGGAAACATTTATAACCATAAATTATTTATTATTATGCTTTGGTTGAAAGAGGTTGTACAATATTTTGCTAAATATTTTGAATGGGACAAGGGTTTCTTTTTCCTGTATCCTAACTAATTGAATTGCTCAAATTTGATACATCCAGTTGCATTTGTCAATGCTCTAGTATAATTTCAATAGAAAAAACATTTTAACTTATGAGGTTTTTTTGGTTGAAACTCTACATAGAACATCAGAACTGTTAAAACCACCTTCACTATTTAGATGAGCTGCTACCAGCTTATCTAAAAAAATCCCTTGAGTCTTAGTCACAGGCAATAACTATGTCACCCAAACTGAATCTGAGTAAATGACCAAACGGTAGCTCTTGTTAGGCCTGTGGTTTAAATAACTGCATTGAATATTCTGCCCCAACACCACAGCAAAGTTCACCTACAAAATAATGATTTTAAATATCAGCACATAACCTAGCATATAACTGGGTTAAGGATACTTCAGGGTAATGGTTTCAAAGAAAATAAATTAACTAAGATTCTTAAAATTTCTAGTCCAAATGCCAATGTGGAAAATTGATTTTCAAATCTAAACTAATCCTGAAATAATATAAAGAAGAATGCATAATGTACTTTTATTTAAGCCTAATAAGTTATGGATACAATTTCCTCTAGTAAACATTGATTCATAGTAAGTATTTTAGAAGTTTTCTCTGACATGCCTTTAAAGATTTTTCCTTCAGTAAATTAAGTAGCCAAATTAATGTAAGTGCACATTTTAGTAATTAATTTGAATAATCATTTTAATAAATAAATCTGTACTAAAGAAATTTCTGTAAGTACATTTTGAGATTCTAAAAACTGAAAATATTACTTAAATACCAATATGACCTAGTGAACAATGATATTTTCTGCAATTGATGTCTAAGCTAACAGATAATGATATCCAATAACTTAACTTATATATCACAAAATCATAATTCAGTTAAGATATCATAAGCAAACTTATAAAATTCTTTTACTTTATTTGTAACAAAATTGCACATGTTAAAATAGATTTCAATGTTAGCAAGGCCAAATGTAAAACATGTAAAAACTAATCCTCTTGCTAATGCATACAAGAGCCTATAAGGCCTTGAAGAAAAAGAATGTATGAAAAATTTTAAGTGGAAGAATTCAACACACTGGATGCATTTTTCTAAATTGGGAATTATATAGTGATTATTTTAAAATTTTCTAACAGAATGAGTCATTTGAGATTTCATAGGTCCACACCCAAATAGACACAGAGTCAAGCTGAATCTGAACACTTACAAGTTCAGAAATAGACTGGCTCAGAAAACTTATGTTCTCTCTGTAGCATCTGTTATTATTTACTATATCTCTTGAGGGCTGAGGAAAACTATAATCATGACTGCATTTTATAAGACAGTCACAGTAAAATTATTAGAAGAAATATGGGGCACAGATGTTTTAAAACAGTTTATATTTCCGTGCATTGGTACATTTACACTGAAATAAATATCATTGGATATCATGGATTTTTTTTGCAGTTCTGACTATTGTGCTTGTGTATCCTGATAGTACCATGTGTGCTATTACATCAATCAAGATGAATGATTATAAAATACCAGACTTCTAAATTCAATATTTTGGAATTCATTGAGTAAATAAATACTGCTTTGGGGATATTAAAAAGAAAAAAACTTTGTTAAGTTTGCCAATTAGCTTGGACTTAAGAAGACCCATATTCTGGAGGTCATTAAGGTACAGACCTTCCAAAATTAATAATATGATTTGGTATCAGACTAAAGGACAAGTTATTTCTGAAATGGTTTTTGATAAGGATATAACTCTGTGTGTGTGTACATGCATGTTTTAAATTGAGCCATCTAATTTTTCTGCCAGTGATTTCAATATAAATGCTGTACAAATAACTAAAACTCATCTTGGAAAATCTTTATTTAACATAAATTATGCATACTAAAACAAAACATATCTTATAAGTTAAAAAATCATACTTGAGAAACCTCATATCAGTGTTTTTGCTATTATTTTAACCAAAAGAATGCCATGCAAATTTGATGCAAAATGGAAAACAATTTTGCTAAAGATTCCTGTGGTTATCTTATGAGGATTGTGTATGAAACATTTATAGGTTTCAAAGAGAGTCATCCTAAATTAATGTGGAGTAATCTCTACTATGTTCTTTTCCCCCCTCAATGGTTAATTACTTTTTTTGCTATAGAGTCTACTAGTCAGTTTGTGTTAACTCATGTTTTCTATGCTTTCAGGAAATCTTTCAAACATGGCAGAAGCTAAGACTCACTGGCTTGGAGCAGTCCTGTCTCTCATCCCTTTAATTTTCCTCCTCTCTGAAGCTGAAGCTGCTTCATTTCAGAGAAACCAGCTGCTTCAGAAGGAACCAGATCTCAGATTGGAAAATGTCCAAAGGTTTCCCAGTCCTGAAATGATCAGGGCTTTGGAGTACATAGAAAAGCTCCGACAACAAGCTCACAAAGAAGAAAGCAGCCCAGACTACAACCCCTACCAAGGTGTTTCTGTTCCCCTTCAGCAAAAAGAAAATGGTGACTTGCCAGAAAGTTCGAGGGATTCCCTGAGTGAAGATGAATGGATGAAGATAATAGCTGAAGCTTTGAGACAGGCTGAAAATGAGCCCCAGTCTGCCCCAAAGGAAAACAAGCCTTATACTTTGAATTCAGAAAAGAACTTTCCAATGGACATGCCTGATGATTACGAGACTCAACAGTGGGCAGAGAGAAAGCTCAAGCACATGAGATTCCCTCCTATGTATGAAGAGAATTCCAGGGACAACCCCTTCAAACGCACAAATGAAATAGTGGAGGAACAATATACTCCTCAAAATCTTGCTACGTTGGAATCTGTCTTCCAAGAGCTGGGGAAACTTACGGGACCAAACAACCAGAAGCGTGAGAGGGCTGATGAGGAGCAAAAACTTTACACAGACGATGAAGATGATATCTACAAGGCTAATAACATTGCCTATGAAGATGTGGTTGGGGGAGAAGATTGGAACCCAGTAGAGGAAAAAATAGAGAGTCAAACCCAGGAAGAGGTAAGAGACAGCAAAGAGAATGCAGACAAAACTGAGCAAATCAATGATGAAATGAAGCGTTCCGGGCAGCTGGGCCTCCAAGATGAAGATCTTCGGAAAGAGAGTAAAGACCAACTCTCAGATGATGTCTCCAAAGTGATTGCCTATCTGAAAAGGTTAGTGAATGCTGCGGGAAGTGGGAGGTCCCAGAATGGGCAAACTTCGGAAAGAGTAAGCAGGCTCTTTGAGAAACCACTTGATCCTCAATCTATTTATCAGCTGATTGAAATTTCAAGGAATTTACAGATACCTCCTGAAGACTTGATTGACATGCTCAAAACTGGAGAGAAGCCAGTGGAACCTGAGCAGGAACTTGAGATTCCTGTTGAACCTGAAGACATCTCAGAGGTTGACTTAGACCATCCAGATCTGTACCAAAATAAGATGCTCTCCAAGAATGGCTACCCCAAAGCACCTGGTCGTGCTGTGGCAGAGGCCCTACCGGATGGGCTCAGTGTGGAGGACATTCTAAATCTTTTAGGGATGGAGAGTGCTGCAAATCCAAAGCCTCCATATTTTCCCAATCAGTATAACCGAGAGAAAGTTCTGTCAAGACTGCCCTATGGTCCTGGAAGATCTAAAGCTAACCAGCTCCCCAAAGCTGTCTGGATGCCAGATGTTGAAAACAGACAGATGGCATATGAGAACCTGAATGACAAGGATCAAGAATTAGGAGAGTACTTGGCCAGGATGCTGGTTAAATACCCTGAGATCATGAATGCCAATCCAGTGAAGCGAGTTCCCAGTCAAGGCTCAACTGAAGATGATCGACAGGATGAGAACCAAATCGAGCAGGCCCTCAAAGAGCATTTGAGTCAACACAGCTCTCAGGAGACTGAAAAACTGGCCTCGGTAAGCAAAAGGCTCCCTGTAGGGCCCCTGAAGAGTGATGATACTCCCAACAGACCGTACTTGGATGAAGATCTGTTAGTGAAAGTGCTGGAATACCTTAACCAAGAAAAGGCAGAAAAGGGAAGGGAGCACATTGCTAAGAGAGCAATGGAAAATATGTAAGCAGCTTTCATTGATTGCTCTATTTTCACCCCTCCCATCCCAAGCAAACCCCAATATTTCTCTTTAGTGTGTTGACTTCTCTCTTGTTAACACTGTAATACCTTTAAATGCTGTACAAGCAGATGATTCCATTTCACTGGAGTGTCTGCTTCACTTACTCTGAACTGTTCTCTTGTGTATGGGTATGTGTAAATGTTATGACTTCTGAATAAAAATATTAATCATAGCCCTAATTCAAGAAAGATATCTATGATAGTGTTTAATAGTGTATCTAATAGCTGTGGCATTGTTGATGCTCACATATGATAAAGAGTGTCTTATAAGTCTCTTGAAAGTTTTTAATATTTACTGAATTATTTTGTTACTGTCTGTAGTGTTTTGTGGAGTACTGGAGCAAAAAAAAAAATAAAGCATTATAAATATATAGTTTTACTTATAAGGCCTTTTCTATTGTGTGTTTTATTGTTGCTTAATAAATGTTATTTCTGGACAACTGTGGGTTATTCATTCTGGAAATCCAGAGGCCATGGCTGTGGATCAAGCAATATGGAGCTAAAAGAGAAAATTATTTCCTTCCACAATCAATCCAGGTAAGAAATAATGAATGGAAATACACGATCATGTTATACATTTGTAGAATGCAATATCCTTTAGCAGCTCACTACATAGAGCTCAGCTTTAGTTTTATTTTTTGTGATTATGGAATAATTTCTGCTTGTACCTTTTACCTTTGACTTCTGTAAATAAAACCATTTAAGTTTTGAAAAAACTTAAAAAGACGTTTAAGCACTGAAAAAGACAAGATGGGTATCAGGCCACTGGAAACAACTAGACTTGGAAGCAGTCTACCTATTTTCAGGTTACCCTGCCCCCCAGAAGACAAAACTGCTACTCTTCTGTATGCTGTGAGAGGGGCCAAAGGACCCCCAGACTGACTGTTAGATAAGTGAATGGCACAGGCACAGTGGAGAATACATCAGCTGCCCTCTCTCTGTGTCTGTGGGCCGGATAAATTCCTGAGTGGGCAAGGCTGTACAGAATTGTTATAATGTGCATTACTTCAGCGGTTGATGCTATCAGCATCCTGACATATCAACAGGGAATCAACAACAGCAGCAGCAAGAAAATATATAGAGCAACAGAACAACAGTGCTCATAAAAAAACAGGAAAATAAATCATAGTTACTATTTATTGAATATTTATTGTGCACTGGGCCCAAGACTAAACACTTTACCCCATTCATTCTGTGCTGTATCACTGTCAAGGGCCTCTTATTATCCCCCTGTACATCAGAAAAAGCAAAACTCAGAAAGGTTAAATAATTGCCCCCAAATCACCGAGTGTCATGAGTTGCCAAAACCTGTATTCCTAACCTAACTCCACCTCACTGCCTCTCTAGGAGTGGTCTTTCAGCTGATGGTTGGGGCATTGGTGGGTGAGAGGCTTATGTGTCTCAGTGTGGGTCATTTCCATGAGAGGGTATCTGTGTGTGTGTGTGTGTGTGTGTGTGTGTGTGAGGGAGGGAGTGCTGGTTTAGTCACTATGTCATGTCTGACTCTTCGCGACCCCATTGACTGTAGCCCGCCAGGCTCCTCTGTCCATGGGATTTTCCAGGCAAGACTACTGGAGTGGGTTGCCATTTCCTTCTCCAGGGAATCTTTCTGACCCAGGGATCAAATCCTGGTCTCCTGCATTGCAGACAGACTCTTTACCGTCTGAGCTACGAGGGAGGGAGGGTGGAGAGGAAATCCTTGAATGGTCAAAACACACTAAGGGGGTCCTGCATACCTTTGGAAAAACACTGAACTTCCATTTTCCTGTTTTATAACTTTGTCCAGACTCTTTTCTCTCCAATTATCATACACTCTCAATGAATTCTAGAATCTGTAAGTGGAAGAGAGCTTAGAGGTGAATTGTCTTTACAGTGTTTCTAATAAGTGCTTTTTACTCAAATACCTCACAGGGAAATACTATGAACTGAAGATTATGCAGAGATCTAGGGTATTTGTGGGGCTTAAAGTCTAAGTGCATATTTATACACCACGCTTTGCAGATGTCCACATATGTCATCTGCCCATTAAACATTTTCCTCAATTTTCTGTTTCATGGAGCCAGCCACTTCTAGTGTCCTAAATCAACAATCTTTCCATGGTCGCCCAGAGCAGAAATGCGACCTTGGCACCTGTCTCCACCCAACAGAAACTTGTCCTGCCTGTGGTGTGTGAATATTCTATGGGGAGGTTAGAAAATTAGAGCAAGTTAACTGACATGACACAGCTGATGAGGCCCTGGACTGGGGTTTACACACAGATCAGTGGGATGCCAAATCCTGCATTCATTCTGTGGCACTATGTTGCTTTTTCTCAATCTTAGTTACACTTGAGATTCCCTGATTCTCTAACGGTGACATTTCTTGCACTGTGATTGGCAGTTGGGGAGATATTTTAATTTGGGATATATATATACTATGCGTGACTTCTCTCAGACACCAGTCAGCAAGCATCTTTGCCCTTTTGCAGCCTCACCATATTCCCTAGTTATTGAGACATCAGATGTATTTATTTCTGATCCAAAGATATTTTTTCATAAGTGTTTCAGGACACTGCTTACTAGCATAAGAAATTAAGCTCTAAGTATATTTCAAGGAGGTGGATGACAAACTAATTGAAATTAGGGCAACATTGCCCTTTTTCCTGCCCTGAAGCCTCTTTCAGCAGAGGTCAGAAGTAGCTTGAGCCCTCCTCTCCAGTGCCCTCTGCAGGCCACTGCTGGAAGAGGGCACTATGACTGCACCCCTTTGTAGGAGTCCGTAGTGCTGGAGAAGACTCCTGAGAGTCCCTTGGACTGCAAGGAGATCCAACCAGTCCATTCTAAAGGAGATCAGTCCTGGGTGTTCATTACAGGGACTGATGCTAAAGCTGAAACTCCAATACTTTGGCCACCTCATACAGAGTTGACTCACTGGAAAAGACTCTGATGCTGGGAGGGATTGGGGGCAGGAGGAGAAGGGGACGACAGAGAATGAGATGGCTGGATGGCATCACTGACTGGATGGACGTGAGTTTGAGTGAACTCCGGGAGTTGGTGATGGACAGGGAGGCCTGGCGTGCTGTGATTCATGGGGTCGTGAAGAGTTGGACACGACTGATTGACTGAACTGAACTGAACTGATGCCTCCATCAGGAGTCAGATGGCCCAGAAATCTGTATACTTTTGTTAAGACCACCATCTACCAAGCCTTCCCACCCCTCAACACTCACAGCCTCTCGAACCTACCCATTTTGAGGACAGTTAAGACAAAATTGCCCTGGAGGAGAGCCTGACAGTCCACCCCTGTATCCTTGCCTGGAGAATCCTTTGGACACAGGAGCCTGGCGGGCTACAGTTCATAGGGTCGCAAAGAGGCAGACACAGCTGAAGTGACTGAGCATGCATGCATGCATTCAAGACAAAGCTGATGGTGCCCTTTATACAAGATTTCCAAGTCACCCCTCACTTCAGTTCAGTTCAGTCGCTCAATTGTGTCCAATTCTTTGCGACCCCATGAACCGCAGCATGCCAGGCCTCCGTGTCCATCACCAAATCCCGGAGTTTACCCAAATTCATGTCCATTGAGTCGGTGATGCCATCCAACCATCTCATCCACTGTCGTCCCCTTCTCCTGCCTTCAATCTTTCCCAGCATCAGGGTCTTTTCAAATGAGTCAGCTCTTTGCATCAGGTGGCCAAAGTATTGGAGTTTCAGCTTCAGCATCAGTCCTTCCAATGAATATTCAGGACTGATTTCTTTAGGATGGACTGGTTGGATCTCCTTGCTGTCCAAGGGACTCCCAAGAGCCTTCTCCAACACCACAGTTCAAAAGCATCACTTCTTTAGTGCTTAGCTTTCTTTATAATCCAGCTCTCACATCCATACATGACTATTGGGAAAACCACAGCTTTGACTAGCCAGAACTTTGTTGGCAAGAATAAAAACTGAAGCTATTGCTGTGATCTACATGGGCTTTGTGATCTGACTCTAAACTCATTTCCTACTGCTCTCCCCGGAACTCTGTGCTCACCTGCAGTGGCTTTCTCACTGTTCCTAGAAAATGCCAAACATGCTCCCACCTCAAGACTTTTGCATTTGTTGTCTCCTACTTCAGAAGTGCTATTTTCCCAAATATCTAAATGGTTTTCTCTCTTATTTACTTCAAGTTTTCTGTGGAATACTGACTTCTCAATGTTACTCTTTCTAAAACTTCAACTCCTACCCAATTTTCTTTTTTTAATATAAATTTATTTTAATTGGAGACTAATTACTTTACAATATTGTATTGGCTTTGCCATACATTGACATGAATTGGCCCCGGGTGTACATGTGTTCCCCATCCTGAACCCCCCTCCCACCTCCCTCCCCATCCCATTCCTCTGGGTCATCCCCGTGTACCAACCCCGAGCACCCTGTATCATGCATCAAATCTGGACTGGCAGTTCGTTTCACATATGATAATATACATGTTTCAATGCCATTCTCCCAAATCATCCCACCCTCACCCTCTCCTATAGAGTCCAGAAGACTGCTCTATACATCTGTGTCTCTTTTGCTGTCTCTCATACAGGGTTATCGTTACCATCTTTCTAAATTCCATATATATGCGTTAGTATACTGTATTTGGTGTTTTTAATTCTGGCTTACTTCACTCTGTATAATATGCTCCAGTTTCATCCACCTCACTAGAACTGATTCAAATGTATTCTTTTTAATGGCTGAGTAATACTCCATTGTGTAAATGTACCATAGCTTTCTTATCCATTTGTCTGCTGATGTACATCTAGGTTGCTTCCATGTCCTGGCTATTATAAACAAGGCTGCGATGAACATTGGAGTACACGTGTCTCTTTCAATTCTGGTTTTCTCAGTGTGTGAGAAATCCCAGCAGTGGGATTGCTGGGTCGTATGGCAGTTCTAGTTTCAGTTTTTTAAGGAATCTCCACACTGTTCTCCATAGTGACTGTACTAGTTTGCATTCCCACCAACAGTGTAAGAGGGTTCCCTTTTCTCCACACTCTCTCCAGCATTTACTGTTTGTAGACTTTTTGATGGCAGCCATTCTGACCAGCATGAGATGGTATCTCATTGTGGTTTTGATTTGCGTTTCTCTGATAATGAGTGATGTTGAGCATCTTTTCATGTGTTTGTTAGCCATCTGTATGTCTTCTGTGGAGAAATGTCTGTTTAGTTCTTTGGCCCATTTCCATTCCTTGTTTGATTTTTATTGTTACTTCTTTTATCTACTATTCTTTTTTTTTTCTTCTTCCTCTTCTTTATTTTTTTGGCCCTGCCATGCATCATATGGGATCTTTTATCCCCAACCAGTGTTTGAACCCATGTCCCCTGCTTTGTGAACACAGAGTCTTATCCACTGGACCACCAGGGAAGTCTCTTATCTAATATTCTTAATTTGCACTTTTATTTTCTTTATTTCCTACTTCTTCATCACTACACATAATCTTTCTGAGGGTAATTATTGTTAGTTTTATTCGTTGTGGTACCTCTAGCTCCCCAGAATAGTTACTGAAATATAGAAAGTACACAGAAAATAGATATTGACTAAATGAATCATTTTACAATAAAGTAATAAGACGGGGGTAAAAAAGAGAGAAAATAGAAAGAGCTGAAATTTAAATTTAGAACAGTGAGACAAGAAAATCTTTGTTGAAAGAATAAAGAAGTAAAAATTTTATTTTATCAATACTACTTCAATAGACTCATTTGAAATTTTTACAGAATGAAATTAATGACATTTAAGGAAACAATTTTTTGCAGAATGAAATTAATGAAATAGAAACTCTTGATTCAGATTTCAGTATATTTCTTTATCAAGTCTTTCAATTTTGCCTAAAGGAAATGTAGTAGCAGCACTGGAACTCAATTACTTCTGTAACTTAACATTAGTAGAAAGGGGATAAGTAGGAGCTGTCTGCTTGTGACAAATGGACCCAGAAATTTTTTTTCAATTGAACATATGCATTATCAGAAGGGCTTATGCTATGAATAGATGATCCTCTAAAATGCCATACTTCTATAGCATTACAAAATTATAATTATTTTGATATTTTTGTCCATAAAGGTGAGCATTACAGTTATTTTACTCCATAGAAGAAAAAACTTACCACTATTGTAAATGTGATGGAAATTGATCACATGCAGATATAAGTTATACCAACCCAAATATGTAGCTTCTATGGCTAATGACATTTATGCTGCCGCTATTCTTCCTGACAGCTGGAAGGCTAGGAAGTCCCATGGGCTTTGATCAGGGAACTTCTGAAGGGTGAAAAGAACCAGGGACTGAAAAGACAGAGGAGCTTTTCTTGGAGAGTTTAAGCCTTTTGATTTGGAACAAAGATGACAATTTGTCTGCAAGTGTTCAGACAGTGTCTACCTTCTAAAGAGTTTTTATAGCAATCATCAGCAAGGTTTTTTTTTTTTTTTCCTGGAGGGTCAAAGCCACATGTGTATTTATAGTGAATTTCCATATCATTTACATATGCCTACCTCCACTCTGCTCTCTAGTCTCAGGACTTTTTCAAGTCAAAATGTATTGTTTACTCCTTGAGGCTTGTTATTTTATCAGACTTTTTTGCCCTCGGCCTTTTATTAAATCATTATCACTGTTGTGACTTTAGATGTCACAGGGAGCAGTGGATGATGGGGTGGAAGGTCTTGGTGACGTTGGACTCTAAAATCTGTGCTGAGACATAGTGATGTAAGAGCCACACTGGTACTTCCTGTTGCTCCAGCACATCTTTATATCTCAATGCTTGTGCTTCTTCAGCCTGCTGGACTCTTAACATTTTGCCATTTTTCAGCATTTAGTGCACATGCTGCCACCTGCATCAAGAGTGCATTGATTGCTCCTTTTTCTTTGCTTTCACAGTGATTTTCTTTTACCTTTGTTGCAACACTTTTTTTTTTTTTCATGGTCTTGCTACATAGCTATGGCTATTCATCTTGACCTGTTTCACCTGTTAAATTATAAACTCTTTGAAGTCAGAGACTTGCTCTGAATACCCTCTCCATGCCTTCTATAATGCCCAACCCCTGGCTCTTTCCTGTGAGTAGCTCAGTAAACATGCACTGAGTAAATGAGAAGGTGTAATCAAGCATACTTCCTCTTTGCTATCTTGTGCTTTATGAAATATGTACCTTTTATAACCTCAGCTCAGTTTAATAGAAAAAAAAAAGTGCTTACTTTGCATCCCACACGGTCATCTCAGGGGTTCTTTAGCCTTGGTGCTTTCAGAACATCTGAAATCCCAGAATAGTACCACGGTTTATGCTTTAAAGAGTATCTAGCTTACTATTCGGAGAAGGCAATGGCAAGCCACTCCAGTATTCTTGCCTGGAAAATCCCATGGATGGAGGAGCCTGGTAGGCTGCAGTCCGTGGGATCGCTAAGGGTTGGACACGACTGAGCGACTTCACTTTCACTTTTCACTTTCACACATCGGAGAAGGAAATGGCAACCCACTCCAGTGTTCTTGCCTGGAGAATCCCAGGGATGGGGGAGCCTGGTGGGCTGCCGTCTATGGGGTTGCACAGAGTTGGACACGACTGAAGCGACTTAGCAGCAGCAGCAGCTTACTATTTACCTTAATTTGAGTTTGAACCCACCTGTAGCTCCCCACACTGATATCCCTTTTTAATTGGCAATTTTCTAATCCTGAGAATCTGGAAACACTCACGAGTTTGCTGTTTTAATCATAGTTAAGTTTTCACACATGTATTACACGGTGCGTTTGGACCACCACATAATAGCTTAGCCTTTCTAATGTTGACTGGCATATCAATTCCTGTATCATAGCTCAAAAACTTTGACTTTCAGACTTTTATTCCAGAAAGTCCCTCTGACCTGATGGATTGGAATATTTACTTGGAGAAGAGGTTTTGGAGATAATAAACAAAACAAAACAAAAACCAAAACTGACTAAAATTCTAGCTTCATGATTTATTTGAGCAGGCACTTAATCTAGCTGGATCTAAGGTAGGGATTATACTTACCATATAAGGTTATTGTGAGGATTTATCAGTAATGTGGGTGAAGTGGTTTTACCATGGGGAGAACAAAGTAGATGTGAAATATGTAAGGTAGAATTTCTCAGTTAATTATCAACAACTATTATTAGCCATCTGCAGTGTGTAAATCCTAGTATTAGACTTTCATGCATTGGAGAAGGAAATGGCAACCCACTCCAGTGTTCTTGCCTAGAGAATCCCAGGGACGGGGGATCCTGGTGGGCTACTGTCTATGGGGTTGCACAGAGTTGGACACGACTGATGCGACTTAGCAGCAGCAGCAGCAGAGAAAGATAGAGAGGATATGTATATTTCCACAGAAACAGACCACATTGTGAAAGGCTTTTACTCCATTTACAAACAGGTTTATTTCTCATGCTGCTGCTATTTTGAGAAAGTGATTTGTAATGAGGCAACAAGTTCTGATTCCATCTGTCATGGGTTCCAATTTAACTGAGGCCATTTCATGGGAATTGGAATGTTCAGAAGTCTGTGGGTGGTATGAACCAACACTTCAGGTCTATTTTAAGCTTAACATTGCAAATCATGCTAAAGTTACCTGATATGGGCAAGGAAAACTGACGGGATCAAGTTCTAATTTCATTTATTGTCCTTTCTTCACACTACCCAAATCCCATCTTTTTTAAAATGATCTTCGATGAGATAATGAAGACTTTAATTTTGATTTCATTTGTTCTCTACATCCCACTGATGATACAATGACTTAACTTGAATATTTAATAGCCATGGTGTGTTCAAAATATAAATATAACATAGACTTTAAAAGATACAAGAGAATTACTTTTTCTCGGTCTTCCCATTCATAAGCATTACACAGTGCACTGGCTTAAGAAGTAAAGCAGAACTCCCCTCGCCCTCCCTCTTAGTGATAATCCCACAATTCAGTTCATTCTGAACCAACAGGTTGCCATGGTAGCAGGAGAGTCATGGTTAAGGCCAGTTCTGCAATGTGAAATCAGCACCGTGCAGGAAGCGCTTCAAAATTCATGAGATTGGTGGAAGCAATTTTGTGCTTTAACCTTCAGGCTTCCTGCATCTCTAGGAAAATAAAAATAAGAAGGCTGCAGTGCCAATCTGAGCCTCTTTGGTGATTTAGCAGATACTGAACAGAGTGAGCCATGCATGATTTGTGTCTTCTATTTACTGAGCTTAAGATTTGATCCCGATGAGGCTTATATTATTCAAAGAACATTACATGCAAAAAAATAATGAGTAGAGTTTCTTTCTGATTTTGTGTTTTACATTTCTGTTCATTTCCACTCAGGGTGAAACTAAATGTTTAATTTAAAAAATGTGTATATTTAATGTATACACTGTGACTGTATTATAATTGGAGTGGTTGGAGCACAGAATTCAGCATAATATAAGATGCTCACTTTTGAGTCTGTCCTTTGTGTGCAAAATGCCTTCTCAGTATATGTAAGTATATGTGATATATAATGTACAAAATATGTTGATAATACATCTGAATATATATCATACACATACACATAATTTGCAATGCAGAAGACCTGGGTTCGACCCCTGGGCTGGGAAGATCCCTTGGAGAAGGGGAAGGCTACCCACTCCAGTATTCTGGCCTGGAAAATTCCATGGACTGTTTAGTCCATGGGGTCGCAAAAAGTTGGGCCCTACTGAGTGACTTTCACTTCACTTCACACATAATTTATGTGCATTAAAAAGGCATTTTTCACATAATGAATAGACTCATTTGATAAAATCCAAATATGGTAATCTTACATGTTCAGTTCGGTCGCTCAGTCATATCCTACTCTTTGTGACCCCATGGACTGCAGCACGACAGGCCTCCCTGTCCATCGCCAACTCCCAGAGTTTACTCAAACTCATGTCCATTCAGTTGGTGATGCCATCCAACCATCTCATCCTCTGTTGTCCCCTTCTCCTCTGGCCTTCAATCTTTCCTAGCATCAGGGTCTTTTCCAATGAGTCAGTTCTTCACATCAGGTGGCCAAAATATTTGAGCTTCAGCTTCAGCATCAGTCCTTCCAATGAGTATTCAGGACTGATTTCCTTTATGACGGACTTGTTGGATCTCCTTGCTGTCCAAGGGGCTCTCAAGAGTCTTCTCCAGCACCACAGTTCAAAAGCATCAATTCTTTGGTGCTCAGCTTTCTTTAAGTCCAGCTCTCACATCCACACATGACCACTGGAAAAACCATAGCCTTGATTAGACGGACCTTTGTTGGCAAAGTAATATCTCTGCTTTTTAATATGCTGTCTATGTTGGTCATGACTTTTCTGCCAAGGAGTAAGTGTCTTTTAATTTCATGGCTGCAATCACCATCTGCAGTGATTTTGGAGCCCAGAAAAATAAAGTCTGCCACTGTTTCCACTGTTTCTCCATCTATTTGCCATGATATGATGGGACCGGATGCCATAAACTCAGTTTTCTGAATGTTAGCTTTAAGCCAACTTTTTCACTCTCCTCTTTCACTTTCATCAAAAGGCTCTTTAGTTTTTCTTCCCTTTCTACCATAAGAGTGGTGTCATCCGCCTATCTGAGGTTATTGATGTTTCTCCCGGCAATCTTGATTCCAGCTTGTTCTTACATGTACACATATGCAAAGACACCAATGCATATAATATACTGATTATAATTGTTTATATTACATATTTAAAGTCTTAACACATTTAATAATTGCTAATATGACTTAATTTACGCTCTCCAATCTTTCCTTATATGGAGCTGTTATCTCCCCTTTACCCAGATAAAATCCTAATCTTTTCTGTGAATGCAGCTGTGAATATAAAATTAAAGAAAAATAAATATAAAAAGATAGGTAAGCCAACAAACCAGCCTGATCTCTTAAAGCACAGTTTATTCTTACTTGCCATGAACTGGAAGCATCTTGGGACTAAGGGCACAAGTAGTGCTGCAGATGTTTAGTATCTAGTCCATTCTGAAATAGCATCAGTTCAGTTCAGTTCAGTCGCTCAGTCATGTCCGACTCTCCGCGACCCCATGAATCACAGCACGCCAGGCCTCCCTGTCCATCACCAACTCCCGGAGTTCACTCAAACTCACGTCCATCCAGTCGGTGATGCCATCCAGCCATCTCATTCTCTGTTGTCCCCTTCTCCTCCCGCCCCCAACCTTTCCCAGCATCAGAGTCTTTTCCAGTGAGTCAACTCGTCGCATGAGGTGGCCAAAGGATTGCAGCCTCAGCTTCAGCATCAGTCCTTCCAATGAACACCCAGGATTGATTTCCTTTAGAATGAACTAGTTGGATCTCCTTGCAGTATAAGGGACTCTCAAGAGTCTTCTCCAACACCACAGTTCAAAAGCATCGATTCTTCGGCGATCAGCTTTCTTCACAGTCCAACTCTCACATCCATACATGACCACGAGAAAAACCATAGCCTTGACTAGATGGACCTTGGTTGGCAAAGTAATGTCTCTGCTTTTTAATATATTATCAAGGTTGGTCATAACTTTCCTTCCAAGGAGCAAGCATCTTTTAATTTCATGGATGCAATCAGCATCTGCAGTGAATTTGGAGCCCCCCAAAAATAAAGTCTGACACTGTTTCCACTGTTTTTCCATCTATTTCCCATGAAGTGATGGGACCAGATGCCATGATCTTTGTTTTCTGAATGTTGAGCTTCAAGCCAACCTTTTCACTCTCCTCTTTCACTTTCATCAAGAGGCTTTTGAGTTCCTCTTCACTTTCTGCCATAAGGGTGGTGTCATCTGCATATCTGAGGGTATTGATATTTCTCCCGGCAGTCTTGATTCCAGCTTGTGCTTCTTCCAGCCCAGTGTTCCTCATGATGTACTCTGCATATAAGTTAAATAAGCAAGGTGACAATATACAACCTTGACGTACACCTTTTTCTACCTCCATGGAAATGCTCCAAAAGGAGAAGAAGGGTGTTCCACCATGTTTTATACCTCAGTGACCTGGCATATCCCATTCCTTCCCTCTGGATGGTTGTCTGTCTTGTTTTTCTACCAAGATTTTATTCATTCTTTAAGATGTGACCTTGTGAAACCTTTTCAGACATGGTTTTGTCTTACTTCCTGCCCTATACACCCAGCTTCACCATCTTCCCAGATTTAGTCTTTTCCTTCTTTGTAGGAACTACTCCTTCACCAGTACCTCCTGTATTCTACTGTAATCATGTCTTTATATATAACTCAATAATAGAATATTGATCTTCTTAAAAACAGGGAATGTGCTGTGAGGAAATATGTATTTCTGGTTTTCGTATGTTCAGCATTCCACTCCCTCTTTCTTCTGGTCACACCACCATACCTTGCTTTGAGGATTGCCTCTTCCCCATTTTATATGTCTGTGTTGAGGCTGGTAATTGTGGTACCTCCCCACCTGTAACCATAGGACCACACAGCATCCTGAGTTTGATCAGTCATGGTACTCCATTCTCTTAGTGATGGCTTAGGGATGGCATGTGATCCAAGCTGGACCAATCAGGGTTCTTCCCTAAGAATTTATATATGATACTTTGAGAGAGAACTTATTGGGACTTTGAATATTTTGTGCCTGTATTTTACCAATTACCTTGTTGGACTCCCAGGCCTAAGGCTGATGAAAAAACATGGCAGACAAAGGAATGTGTCTGGGGAAATTGAAAGGAGATTTAATGGACTAGAGGCTACTGCCAATCACTGACAAAACTTAGAGAGATCAGACTATGAGTTAGATCAGCCTGGAAAGACAACAGGGCAAGCAGCCTTCATTACAACAAGGGTCACTCTCTCAGTGTGCTAGTAGAGTTCTTTAGAAAGCAGACCTTGAGAGGAAGGTAAGGGTACAAGATGTTTATTGAAGGGTGCATGCACGCTCAGTTTCTTCAGTCATGTCCGACTCTTTGTGACCCGCTGGACCTGCCAGGCTCCACTGTCTATGGGATTCTCCAGGCAACAATACTGGAATGATTTGCTATGCCCTCTTCCAAGGGATCTTCTTTACTCAGGGATCAAATCCACATCTCCTGTGGTCTCCTGCTTTGCAAGTGGATTCTTTACTGCTGAGCCACTGGGGAAGCCTGTTGAAGGGTAACAGGCTTTCTTTCCCTGAAAGAAAATGGGAGTGTTGATTTGTGCCATTGGGAGCTTCCTGGGTGAAATCTGAAACTGGCTTCCATCCACAGAGGGCAAGGAGAGACTAAAGAAAGAGGCAAACCACTCCAGATTGGCAGGTAACAGTTTTATAGGCAAGGGAGAGTTGTGTTGGGTGGCCACAAGCTGAATAGATCTCCACATTCACCTGTCAAAATCTTAGTTTATACAAAGGCCTTAACTGGTCTCAATCATGTATTAAGTCTAGTTGGGCTCAACGATACCACTCTTTCAAGGCTACCTCCTTGGAAAACTCCCACTGTGGGCGTGGTGGGCAGAGGGGACGTTCCAAAGATAGTCCGTTGCTCAGGCATTGATCGAGGCCACCCAAGAAAAGCAGAACTTGAGCTTGAAAGTTGGGTCAGACCCTGAAGTAGTTAACATCTGGAGGTTCTCAGCTAATGTCTCGAAAGTGGACAGAGAATTGTTTCTTGCAGTGGGATCTGACATCTCTAAGTCTGAAATACTAGGAGATTAGAGGGAAATGATGATACAGATGCTGAGGATTCCAGTTCTTTTCTGGGGTTTCTAGAACACATATGCCTTCCCCTGGCTGTCTATCATATAAACCAGAAATCATTTCATGAAGAAAAGCTGAGGAGACAGAAGATGGTCTAAGAGATCTAGCATGGACTATAGCCTGCCAATCTCCTCTGTTCAAGGAATTCTCCAGGCAACAATACTAGAGTACATAGCAATTCCCTTCCTGACCCAGGGATCAAACCCAGATCTCCTGTATTGTGTACTAGGTTAATTTGTTTCTCTGATAATCCCAGTGATGAGGGTTCAGGAGAAAGACTGGATTAGTTATGGGGAAAATAAAGATTTTTATTCTGTCTCATCATAAAGAAATAGTCATTGAATTTTGTGATCCTAATTTTAGTGTTATTTTTATTGTCAGAATCATAATGACATGCCAGCAAATGGCTACAGAGCAGAGCATCTTAATTATGGGTATGTGCAAACTAGTTGCAGGAGATGGTGGTTTTTAAGATTTTACATAAGTTTTTTTTTTAAAATTTTTTGGTTGAGGGTATTATGGGAAAGAGAAAAAAATTGCTGCTTCTTTTTCCTTCCCTCTGATAATGTATTTCTTCCCTTGCATATATATTATAAATCAACAGTGTAGTATAAGAAAGAAAATTGGATTCTTGCAGTAGAAGCATGTTGGAGGGTAACTCTTACCTGTGGATTTCAAAGTGATTTACTGATGGCATGTTACTGTGTTGTAGCTCATGTGTTCTGACTGCTTCCCAGGACACAGCAACGATTATTCAGCCTGACTTCTCTGTAGTGGATGCAACTGAAACTTGGATCATGTGATGAGGTCAAACTACAAGATTAAAAACAGCAGAGTATTTGAGCTGAAACCAGATGGAAATCTTTACTTTCTGCTTCATTTGTTCATTGTCCTTCATTCTGCTTCCATTCTTTCATTCATTTTAAACCATTCATCATTGCCTGTCTATTAAATCTAAGGGGCTAATTGTTAGGATGCCAAAGATATTAATAAATAAAACATACAATTTTACCTTTGAGGGGCTCACAATCCAGTTAGGGCAACTGCCTTATGAAAGTGCTTAGTTGAAAAAAGCTATAAAACAGGATTATATGTAAATTACCATAGAACAAGAAGAATAAGACATTTAGGGGACGGTCTGTGAAACAGTTTCAAGTTTGCTTCACAAAGTCGATATGGTAACTTGATATGGACAAACAAAACAAAACACATCAGATCAACCAAACAAAATAAAAGAAAGCGGATCTAGGTTACAGGCATAGGTTATAGGCATACAGATCTAGGTTACCCATTAAAGTCCTTAACATTTTATCCAGCTTCTCAGGAACTTTTTGGTGGCCTCCCTCATATTCAATCATCATGGTTCTCCTTTTACCCTCTTTGAGGAATCAAGATCTATATTAAAAAAAACCCTGGGAATTGGGGTTTTGAAATAGTAAGATGCTGTGCTAGCCCAAAGACTGGTCCTGTTTTCTGCAGGAGGAGAGTGCCCGAGGAGAGTGTGCAGGGTGGATCTGAGTTGCTGCCTGTGTACCTTACCTCTGTCTGTGTCTTAGTTCAGTGCTTCTCATATTTTAATGTATACATGAATCACCTGAAGATCTTGTTAAAATACAGACACTGATTCAGAAGATCTGTGGTAGGGCTTGAGACTACAGGCTCCTCCACGAGGCTGAGGTGGCTGGTCCAAGTTCTACAGTTTGAATAGCAAACCCAGAATCATGCTGACCCTTTAATTAGTCTGAGACAATGGGGACATTTTTTGACATCAGCGTATTTCCTATTTTCTACCCTTTCTCTTCCTGGGACCCCTTTCTAGCATCCATTTGTACTCAATATATTCTGCTGCTGCTGCTGCTAAGTCGCTTCAGTCGTGACCGACTCTGTGCGACCCCATACACACTTTAATCTTCTTCCCCCTAAGAACAATGGTGAGGAATCCGAAGATCCAAGTTCACATCCCAATCATAATTAACTGTGTATGTTGGACACACTTAGGCTGCTCTAGTCTCAGTTTCCTAATTTGTAAAAACAGGCATCAGATGATTTATAGACTCATCCACTTCAGCACAACTATCTATGGGTCTGTGAACATCTTGTCTATGAGGATGCTTCTGTCATTTTATATTGTTGTATCATTTCCTCTCCAGGAGGATCGCACTGGATTTACACTTAGCTCTAATGGTGGAATGAGGGGTTGAAGTCCTTGATAATGGATTGGCCCAATAGCAAATACATGGTGAGTGAGAAGGATGACCTTCCTAAGCTCCCTGAACTTTCAGTATAGAAGCTTCTCTTCCAAAGATGCAACTGATAGTTTTGGCTGGGAATAAGAAAAGAGTTCCAAATAGGAAAAGGAGTACGTCATGACTGTATATTGTCAACCTGCTTGTTTAACTTATATGCAGAGTACATCATGAGAAACGCTGGGCTGGAGGAAGCACAAGCTGGAATCAAGATTATCGGGAGAAATATCAACCTCAGATATGCAGATGACACCACCCTTATGGCAGAAAGGGAAGAAGAACTAAAAAGCCTCCTGATGAAAGTGAAAGAGAAGAGTGAAAAGGTTGGCTTAAAGCTAACTTTCAGAAAACTAAGATCATGGCATCTGGTCCCATCACTTCATGGCAAATAGATGGAGAAACAGTGGAAACAGTGGCTGACTTTATTTTTCTGGGCTCCAGAATCACTGCAGATGGTGACTGGAGCCATGAAATTAAAAGACGCTTACTCCTTGGAAGGAAAGTTATGACCAACCTAGACAGCATATTAAAAAACAGAGACATTACTTTGTCAGCAAAAGTCTGCCTAGTCAAGGCTATGGTTTTTCCAGTAGTCATGTATGGATGTGAGTGTTGGACTATAAAGAGAGCTGATGGCCGAAGAATTGACGCTTTTGAACTGTGGTGTTGGAGAAGACTCTTGAGACTCTTGGACTGCAAGGAGATCCAACCAGTCCATCCTAAAGGAGATCAGTCCTGGATGTTCATTGGAAGGACTGATGCTAAAGCTGAAACTCCAATACTTTGGCCACCTGATGTGAAGAGCTGACTCATATGAAAAGACCCTGATGCTGGGAAAGATTGAGGGCAGGAGGAGAAGGGGACGACAGAGGATGAGATGGTTGGATGGCATCACCGACTCAATGGACATGGATTTGGGTGGATTCCGGGAGTTGGTGATGGACAGGGAGGCCTGGCGTGCTGTGATTTATGGGGTCGCAGAGTCGGACATGACTGAGCAACAGAACTGAACTGAAAAAAAGAAGAAATGATGTTACTGCTTTTTTTTAAAAACTTTTTATTTATTATTGGAGTATGAGTGTGTGCTGTGCTAAGTTGCTTCAGTCGTGTCTGACTCTTTACAACCCTATGGACTTAAGCCCACCAAGCTCTTCCCTCCATGGGATTCTACAGGCAAGAATACTGCAGCGGGTTGTCATGCCCTTCTCCATGGCATCTTCCCAACCTAGGGCTTGAACCCATGTCTTTTATGTCTCCTGAATTGGCAGGCAGATTCTTTCCCACTAGTGCCACCTGGGAAGCCTATATTGAGGTACAGCTGATTAACAATGTTGTGAGAGTTTCAGGTGAACAGCAAACGGACTCAGCCATACATACACATGTATCCATCCTCCCCCAAACTCTCGTCCTATCCAGGCTGCCACATAACATTGAGCAGAGTTCCCTGTGTTTTACAGTAGGAACTTGTTGTTTATCCATGTTAATTATGATGCTATTTTGAGGAATAGCATCAGTCTATTTTCTTTCCTTAAGAGGGATCGGGAGGTTGTAGATATGAAAGTGCAAAGGTCCTGAAGGCACAAATTCATGGTTCTGGAATGACATCCTGACTCTGTGGGAATCGTATCCACTGATGGTAAAAGGAGCAAACAAGTGACTCATGAAATCTTCAATAGATCCTTGGGCATCAGGAAGCACAGCATCTTCTGTTATAAAGTTGAGTTGATTAATCCAATCACACACTCTGCAGATTAAACATGTTCTCTGTCCCCGGTCTCTATGTCATTCTGATGAGCAACTTCCTGTGATCACCAGGGACAAACAGTTCTTCCAGCGATGAGAAGGTTGAGAAGAACACAGGGCTATCCAACCTGAAGAGACATTAAGAAGGAAATAAAGGAGGATGACGTTTTCCACGCTTTCCCCATCTGTCACCTTCACTGAGAGCTGACTGAGCTGAGAGCTCCCTCAGGACAATGACTATGCCTTTTATGTGTCTTTGAACGTATGAAGTTCTTATACACTCTATGTGCATTGGAATATTACCTGGAGTAGCTTGGAATTGAGGGCTTATAATCTATGGAACCAACACACTAGTATCCAAAGGAAAGGTGGTTGCAGCTGCTGGGACAGAAAGCCTAATTTGAAAGGCACAAATACTTCTCCTCCCTGTGGCTTTCGTGGCACTTTCTGCCTAGGTCTGCTCCCTGCCACTGGAGCCCGAGTCCTCGTTCCATGCTAATGGATCAAGAACTGAGAATAGACTCTGGGGTGGGAGGCAAGGGGCACACAAAATAGAAGACCTCATGTCTCACTTTACCCAGAGCAGTACGGGTTTGAGCCTGTAGTCCTGGTGGCATATCTGTTTAACACTTTCTTGAATTTTTCATTTTTAATGCCATTTTCTAATTAGAACTTACATTTCAATTTGTTGGGGTGGGTTTTGTAGATCCTCCATTGTGTATGACTAACTGCTGCCACATTATATAGTTTTGAGATTTCCATGCAGAGATCTGAGCCCTTTAACACATGGCTACATCTGAAAGATAACTGGAAGTAACTCATTTTCCAACCATTTCTAGATGCAGTGTAACAACCACTTTTCTTTCAAAGACAGGCGGTTGCTTCCTGATAAAACAAATTACATTCAGATAAGAGATTATGGGAGGCTAACTCTGCTGGTATCGGGAGCAGTGTTTGAAGATGTTGCCTTTGCCAGCTTTGTTGTGCTATCCAGCGATGTCAGGACCTTAGCTATGATCTGAGAAGATGGTTGCCAGACTGCCATTTGTGGTGGAGTTCAGGTCTGTGGAAAAACTCCAAAAATTACAGGTTAGGTGACCATGAAATATATGCGGGGAAGACATACTAATCTATTCAGTCATAGAATGCTTGGAAAGATATTGAAACATTCTATTATGGAGATTTTATAATTAATCCTATGTTGCAAGGCAAAAACTGAATATTTCTCTGGTGATTTTAAAAATTTCTATACTAAGCCTTAAAAACAGAAATGAGTCAAAAATGATTAAAGTGTGTGCATAGTAAAAAATAACTGCTAAATTTCTATTTCTCAAGAAAGTTGATGATGAACTTACAATTTGCTTGGAATGTTGCCCATGTTTGTCATTCACCCTGGGAACTCTCGTAATAAAACTGACCGTAAGAGAGTCAGGAGGCACAAACCTTTTGAGGTACTATAGGAGCAATTTTATTTTGCTTTTTGAATTTTTATTGAAATACAGTTGATTTACAAAGTTGTATTAGTTTCTGGTGTACAGCAAAGTGATTCTGTTATACATTTATGCATTCTTTTAAAGATTATCTTCCATTATAGGTTATTATAAGATATTGAATGTCATTTTCTGGGCTAAACAAAAGGTCCTTGTTCCTTATTAATCCATATATATTAATAGTAGTGTGTATATTTTAATCCAAAACTCTTAATTTATTTCTCCCCCTCTTCTCCCTTTGATAACCACAAATTTGTTTTCTGTCTGTTGAGTCTTTCTCTGTGTTCTGAGTAAGTTCATTTGTATCAGGTTTTTAGATTCCACTTGTAAGTGATATCATATGATATTTTTTTCTCTGACTTGCTTCACTCAACGTGATAATCTCTAGGTCCATCCATGGTCAACAACTAGTTTAAAAATCAGTAATTAATGTTTGGAAATTGTGCCCTAAATCAATGCCTTAATATGTGCAGCTGAAGAAGATTTAGTTACATATCATGATTTTCCATTTAGACCAAGTTACTGCCTCTCTAAACTAATTTAACTTATTTTAAATTCCAGGTAAAGAATGAGATGGCTGGATGGCATCACCGAGTCAATGGACATGAGTTTGAGTGAACTCTGGGAGTTGGTGATAGACAGGGAGGCCTGGTGTGCTGTGATTCATGGGGTCGCAAAGAGTCGGACACGACTGAGCGACTGAACTGAAATGAACTGAACTGAATAGCTGCTAATGTGGTGCCATCCTGAGCAGAAAGACTTTGCAAATAAAGTATTTCAGTTTAATATTAGTATTATTAGGTGTTTTGATAGAAAAAAATAATTTAATCCCAATATTTTTGTCATTTCTGATGCCTTTTCTCCCTCTGAGGCCATGAGTATGTAAGTCTTTGAATACACTGGCCTCACTATAACTTAGTAAATCTTCAGGAGGGAACAAAGTTTAACACCATTTCCAGAGTGAGAAGGCCTAGGTTGGGAAGTGGCACAGTGTCATATGTGCCTCCTTCTCTTGGTCCAGGCAAGGCTTGAAGCCAGCCCAGATGCCAGGGGTGGAGAAGAGGCTCCAAAGTCTGATGGAAGTGGCTACAAAGTCATACTGATGAGGGACCCAGATGCAGAGAAGGCAGTATTTGTGGCCATTTTGTCAAACTGTCAGTCTCCTCTTGAAAGTGGTACCCACAAATATTTTCAATTTTATGCCTAAATGTGTCTTCAGTGAATATTCTTTCCACACCCAAGGCTGGGTCATTGGTTAGGGAAGCCTCATCTGCTCTCATTTATAGATTTTTTGCTCTTCTCTTTGCACCCAGTTTGACCCGGCTCTACACCATTGTCTCTAATCTGAATTATGCCTAATCTGAATATGTCACTCCACTGCTTGAGAGTTTTTAATAATTCCTCACAATCTATGAGACAAAGTTCAGAATTATCTCTGCAGTGTCAGGTGCTTCATAGTCTTGTACCTGTCTATTTCCAGACTTCTCTTCTCCTGATCTCCAAAATGGATCTTTACACTACAGCTGATTTCCCTACAGACTCTCCAAATATGCCATGATTCTGTTTTTTAATTAGAGGATAATTGTTTTACAGTGTTGTGATGGTTTCTGCCATACAGCAATGTGAATCAGTCATAATTATATATATATTCCATCCCTCTTGAGCACTAGGCTGTGCTCCCTGTTTTATATAGCAACTTGCCACTAGTTGCCTGTTTTACACATGGTAGTGCATATATATCCATGCTGCTTTCTCCATGCATCCCACCCTCCCCTTCCCCCGCAAAGTCCCCAAGTCCTTTCTCTCTGTCTCCATTCCTTCCTTGTAAATAGGTTCATCAGTACTATTTTTCTAGATTCCATGTATATGTGTTAATATGTGATAATTGTTTTTCTCTTTCTCACTTACTTTACCCTTCATGACAGACTCTAGTATCATCCATCTCACTATAACTGACTCAAATTTGTTTCTTTTTATACCCAAGTAATATTCCACTGTGTATATGTACCACATCTTCTCATTCCTCAGTTGATGTTGTATTGGGGCATTACAGATACTGTACCACTGTATGAAAAAAGTCCCTCACTACCCCTAACTCCTCAACCCAATAATTTTCCTGTTTGGCAAACACTTATCCAATGTGCTCTAGCTTATGCATCAACTCTTCCAGGACGCCTTCCATATACACCCAAATTGCGAAAACCCTCTTCTGTGTGTTCAGAACTCTTCTGAATTATTCTGTGATGGCAGTTATTATGCTGTATTACAATTAGTGATTTACTTATCTGACTTGGCTGCTATCCTATGAGATCATGGAGGGCAGGAACTATGTCTTGGACTTCTGATTATCTAGGTTTTAATATGGCTTTCTAGCCTGCAGCTATATTTGTTGTGTTTCCTTCCAAGAGAAATGAAATTAGAATAAATGTAATTACACAAAAGGTAGACAATTTAACTCTGTTTTGAAGTATACCTACTCTCTCCCTTATAATTAATTAGTGCTTCTAGAAATCCATTTAAACTTATCAAACAAGGTGATAATGAAATTTTTCAACAAAGGAGATTATTGTACTTGTAAGTAGAGCTGTAGCTCAACTATTAGCTCAAGTTTTATTCTATAGTATTTAAAATTCATATCAATTCTTTGATTTGTGCACTGAAGGTTTTCTTCTTTGAAATAAAACGTGGGTTCTCTAAAGATTTTTTTTTTTTTTCTGACAGTACTGGGAGGAAAGTAGCAATCTTTAATACCCAATATAAGAAAAAAATGTTACAGATATGTTTTTAAAATTTTGATATTAAAGTGTGCATATTTTAAAAAAACTCATCACTTAGATTTAATTGATGATATCATTTTGTAATATGTGAATCTTAACTTTTTTACAGAAAAGTGTTACAAATATACCCCCAAATCTCCCCCATTCAGTTATTTTCATTCTTGCCTAGATATAATAATTTATTTATTCACTTGTTTACTCAAAGGTAATTATTAAGTACCAATCATTTGTTAGGCACTGGTTGAAATCAGGGTGTCAGACGAGTTAACATCCCATCTGGAGTTTGGGATCCTTATCCTTTTCTGCACTAATTCAGATTGTTCTTAGAGTTAAATCCTTTTTAGTTGTAGGACTGAGGTCTTGGCTTTCTTGGTGGCAGTTGATCAGAGGTTGTTCTCAGCTCCTTGAGGTTTCCCTCGGGTTTTAAGTATGCAGCACCTCCATGGACTGCTTTTTTTTTTTTTTTTTTTTTACAATCCAATACCAGCACATTTCTTGGAGCTTCATCTTCTTTCAGAAAGAACACCTGATTAGTTAGACCCACCAGGATAACCTTCTTTTAATTAACTTAAAGTCAGTTTATTAGAAACCTAATCACAGGAGCAATAGTCCACACTATTCACTACATCACTCATACTCAAAGACGGGATTATACAAAGTGAGAAATCCAAGGAGTGGGAACTTTGACAGCCATCTTGAAATTCAGTCTATTGAAATAGACTTGCATTCTAAATCCAGTTTTCTTAGATTTTGAATACTCGAGTAAGGTTTACTCCCTGGAAGGGTTTTGGGGGAAAGTTCATTAGATCGCACCCTTCCTTCCTGCTAAGAGCCAGCAAAAAAAGAAAAAAAAGCTAGCGTATGTGGAAACAACATGTGATCTTCATTCCTGGTAAGTTCGATGGTAAGAATACAGCTTAGTGACAGAATCAAATGAGTTTTTTATCTCCTTTGCTCACCCAGTTTAGACCTTAGACTACTTGTCCAAGGGCAGATTTTAATCTGTAAGGAAATCATTGCCTCATGCCAATCTAGGATAGGATAAGGAGAAAGAGACCAAAATTCCCATGCTTATGGCTTTTGTTAGATTAACTCCACCCAAGACCTATAGATATTACTCACTGACAGGTAACTGGGTCTGCTTCCAGAGAGAATAAGTTTTGGGACAGAGGCGTGAAAGGTTTGAAAGAAATTCCTCCTCACGGAAACCAGAGCACAAAGGAGAGAGGTTTCTCTCTAATACTCATTTACACTTACAGTATGTCTCTAAGGAATAATTTAAAAATAATAATACATATGTTTTCCCTTCCAAGTAGAACACAAGAAGCACTTGCTGCTTATTACTTATCAAGTGAGACAAAGAAAACTATTTGGGAAATGTTTACTTCAAAATGGTATGAAAGTCTTAAGTAAGAATGAACAACATAGGGATTTCCCCTGGGTCCAGTGGTTAAGACTCTGCCTTCCAATGCAGGGGCTGCAGGTTCCATCCTTGGTTGTGGAATAGGATCCCACATACTCTGCATATGGCCAAAAAAAAAAAAAAAGGATGAACAACCTAAAGATTGAGTGATATCAATTCAGGGTGCACTGAAGCATGGCCAGGATTTCTTAGTATGTGCAAGAGGTGTTTGCTGGGTTCATATTTGAATGCCAAGGGGCCAACTATTACATTCATGGAACTCAGGGTAGAGGAATGTTAATGTTTCATTCTCACTGCTCTTCCGTCTCTGAGCAAGAGAAACAATCTATTTTCTCTTTATAGAAACCTACTTCTGTAGAGCAAAATGATTTTAACTTATCACCAAATTGAATTAAAATGACACTGGCAAAAATAGTGATGTATTTTGCTTTACTTCAGACTGTCAACCAGAGAAAAATTAGATTTCTTTGAACTCAGTGGAAAGAGGAAAAATACTTATATAACTCCAGTCCACTCACTTCACTTTCCTGTCTAATTCTCAGTCTCTTTGTGAAATAGAAAAAATATCTTGACTAGTTCACAAGTTTATTACCAGGGCAGAGTTAATAAATAGAAAATTTATATAATTAGAATTTATTATCAGTTATTCTTTATATCATGAAGATCCAAATTTTGAAAATCTTTTTTAAAGTATTGATTTTGAAAGGTATATCACTTCCATAAAACACTTATTAGATAATTTTTAACTTCTATCTGACAAGATACGAAAATATCTCTTGGGCTTTACAAGGGCTGAAACAGATTTTTTAGTGTTTAAGCTAAACTATAATTTGGACTTTAACATTTCTTTATGATTTCCTTCCTTCAGTTTTAGTAGGGTATGACACAGTTACTTACCTGCCACTTTCTCCTAAATTCAACTGATTTTTTTTTTTTAAATCTTTCATTTGAGTCTGTTAGACCTCTCCACTATGACCTATCTGTCTTGGGTGGCCCCACACAGCATTTCTTAGTTTCATTGAGTTAGACAAGGCTGTGGTTGGTGTGATCAGATTGGCTAGTTTTCTGTGATTATGGTTTCCGTGTGTCTGCCCTCTGATGCCCTCTTGCAACACCTACCATCTTACTTGGGTTTCTCTTACCTTAGACGTGGGGTACCTCTTCACGGCTGCTCCAGCAAAGTGCAGCTTCTGCTCCTTACCTTGGAGGAGGTCGCCCCTCCTGACCTTGAATGTGGAGTAGCTCCTCTTGGCCCTCTGCGCAGCCGCCACTCCTTGGACGTGGGGTAGCTCCTCTCGGCAGCTCCTGCGCTGTCACAGAGGAGAGTGAAAAAGTTGGTTTAAAGTTCAACATTCAGAAAACTAAGACCATGGCACCTGGTCCCATCACATCATGGGAAAATAGATGGGGAAACAGTGGAAACAGTGTCAGACTTTATTTTTGGGGCTCCAAAATCACTGCAAATGGTGATTGCAGCCATGAAATTAAAAGATGCTTACTCCTTGGAAGCAAAGTTATGACCAACTTTGATAGTATATAAAAAAGCAGAGACATTACTTTGCCAACAAAGGTCTGTCTAGTCAAGGCTATGGTTTTTCCAGTGGTCATGTATGGATGTGAGAGTTGGACTGTGAAGAAAGCTGAGCGCTGAAGAATTGATGCTTTTGAACTGTGGTGTTGGAGAAGACTCTTGAGAGTCCCTTGGACTGCAAGGAGATCCAACCAGTCCATCCTAAAGGAGACCAGTCCTGGGTGTTCATTGTAAGGACTGATGCTAAAGCTGAAACTCCAATACTTTGGCCACCATGCATAGAGTTGACTCATTGGAAAAGACTCTGATGCTGGGAGGGATTGGGGGCAGGAGGAGAAGGGGACAACAGAGGATGAGATGGCTGGATGGCATCACCAACTCAATGCACATGAGTTTGTGTGAACTCCGGGAGTTGGTGATGGACAGGGAAGCCTGGCGTGCTGCAGTTCATGGGGTCACAAAGAGTTGGACACAACTGAGTGACTGAACTGAACTGAACTGAATTTGAGTCTGTGGTATGAAGTAATGGAAACAAAAAGATAGCCTGGACATGATGCCTCCTGGGTATGAAACCTATTTGCAAAATTCCTATTGATGTTGATGTCAATATTCACCTTTGCAGGAGGTGGCCATTATCTTCATTACCTCCACCATAGTTTCAATTCAGTTCAGTTCAGTTGCTCAGTCATGTCTGACTCTGCGACTCCATGAATCGCAGCACTCCAGGCCTCCCCGTCCATCATCAACTCCCAGAGTTCACCCAAACTCATGAGCATTGAGTCGGTGATGCCATCCAGCCATCTCATCCTCTGTCATCCCCTTCTCCTCCTGCCCCCAATCCCTCCCAGCATCAGAGTCTTTTCCAATGAGTCAACTCTTCACATGAGGTGGCCAAAGTATTGGAGTTTCAGCTTTAGCATCAGTCCTTACAATGAACACCCAGGATTGATCTCCTTTAGGATGGACTGGTTGGATCTCCTTGCAGTCCAAGGGACTCTCAAGAGTCTTCTCCAACACCACAGTTCAAAAGCATCAATTCTTCGGTGCTCAGCTTTCTTCACAGTCCAACTCTCACATCCATACATGACCACTAGAAAAACCATAGCCTTGACTAGACGGACCTTTGTTGGCAAAGTAGTATCTCTGCTTTTTAATATGCCATCTAGGTTGGCCATAATTTTCCTTACAAGGAGTAAGCGTCTTTTAATTTCATGGCTGCAATCACCATCTATAGTGATTTTGGAGCCCAAAAAAATAAAGTCTGACTGTTTCCACTGTTTTCCCATCTATTTGCCATGAAGTGATGGGACTGGATGCCATGATATTTTTTGAATGTTGAGCTTTAAGCCAACTTTTTCACTCTTTTCTTTGACTTTCATCAAGAGGCTTTCTAGTTTATCTTCACTTTCTGCCATAAGGGTGGTATCATCTGCATATCTGAGGTTATTGATATTTCTCCTAGCAATCTTGATTCCAGCTTGTGCTTCCTTCAGCCCAGCGTTTCTCATGATGTACTCTGCATATAAGTTAAATAAGCAGGGTGACAATATACAGCCTTGACATACTCCTTTTCTTATTTGGAACCAATCTGTTGTTCCATGACCAGTTCTAACTGTTGCTTCCTTACCTGCATATAGGTTTCTCAAGAGGCAGGTTAGGTGGTCTGGTATTCCCACCATAGTTTGGCTCCAAGTAAATAACAGGTAGGGAACACAGCTCCACCCATCAACAGAAAACTGGATTAAAGATTTACTGAGCGTGGCCCCACCCATCAGAATAAAACTCAGTTTCCCCCTCAGTCAGTCTCTCCCATCAGGAAGCTTCTATAAGTCTCTCAAATTTCTGAATCAGAGGGCAGACAGACTGAAAACCAAAATCACAGGAAACTAACCAATCTGATCACATAGACCACAGCCTTGTCTAACTCAATGAAACTATGAGCAATGCCGTGTAGGGCCACCCAAGATGGATGGGTCATGGTCGAGAGTTCTGACAAATGTGGTCCACTGGAGCAGGGAATGGCAAACTACTTCAGTATACTTGCCTTGAGAACCCCATGAATCGTATGAAAAGGCAAAAAGATAGGACACTGAAAGATGAACTCCCCAAGTCTGTAGATGCCCAATATGCTATTGGAGATCAGTGGAGAAATAACTCCAGGAAGAATGAAAAGACAGAGTTAAAGTAAAAGCAACACCCAGTTGTGGATGTGACTGGTGATGGAAGCAAGGTCCAATGCTATAAAGAGCAATATTACATAGGAACCTGGAATGTTAGGTCTATGAATCAAGGCAAACTGAAAATGGTCAAACAGGAAAAGTGGTCAAGAGTAAACGTCGACATTTTAGGAATCAGTGAACTAAAATGGATTGGAATGGGGGAATTTAACTCAGATGACCATTATATCTACTACTGTGAGCAAGAATCCCTTAGAAGAAATAGAGTAGCCATCATAGTCAACTAAAGAGTCCTAAATGCAGTACTTGGATGCAATCTCAAACACGAGTGAATGATCTGCTTGTTTCCAAGGCAAACCATCAATATCACAGAAATCCAAGTCTATGCCCTGACCAGTAATGCTGAAGAAGCTGAAGTTGAATGACCTACAAGTCTTTCTAGAATTAACAACCCAAAGAGATGTCCTTTACATTAAGGGGGACTGGAATGCAAAAGTAGGAAGTCAAGAAACACCTGGAATAACCAGCAAATTTGGCCTTGGAGTACAAAATGAAGCAGGGTAAAGGCTAATAGAGTTTTGTCAAGAGAATCACTGGTCATAGCAAACACCCTCTTCCAACAATACAAGAAAAGACTCTACACATGGACAACACCAGATGGTCAATACCGAAATCAGATTGATTATATTCTTTGCAGCTGAAGATGGAGAAGCTCTATGCTGCTGCTAAGTCACTTCAGTCGTGTCCGACTCTGTGTGACCCAATAGACGGAAGCCCACCAGGCTCCCCCGTCCCTGGGATTCTCCAGGCAAGAACACTGGAGTGGGCTGCCATTTCCTTCTCCAATGTGTGAAAGTGAAGTTGCTCAGTCGTGTCCGACCCTTAGAGACCCCACGGACTGCAGCCCACCAGGCTCCTCCATCCGTGGGATTTTCCAGGCAAGAGTACTGGAGTGGCTTGCCATTGCCTTCTCCAGGAGAAGCTCTATACAGTCAGCAAAAACAAGACCGGGAGCTGACTGTGGCTCTAATCATGAACTCCTTATTGCCAAATTCAGACTTAAATTGAAGAAAGTAGGGAAAAATCACTAGACCATACAGGTATGACCTAAGTAAAATCCCTTATGATTATAAAGTGGAAGTGACAAATAGATTTAAGGGACTAGATCTGATACAGAGGGCCTGATGACCTATGGATGGAGGTTCATGATATTGTACAGGAGACAGAGATCAAGACCATCCCAAGAAAAAGAAATGGGAAAAAGCAAAATGGCTGTCTGAGGAGGCTTTACAAATAGCTGAGGAAAGAAGGGAAGCAAAAAGCAAAGGAGAAAAGGAAAGACATACCCATTTGAATGCAGAGTTCCAAAGAATAGCAAGGAGAGATAAGAAAGCCTTCCTGAGCGATCAATGCAAAGAAATAGGGGAAAACAATAGAATGGGAAAGATTGGAGATCTCTTCAAGAAAGTTAGAGATACTAAGGGAACACTTCGTGCAAAGATGGGCTCAATAAAGGACAGAATTGGTGTAGACCTAACAGAAGCAGAGGATATTAAGAAGAGGTGGCAAGAATACACAGAAGAACTATGCAAAAAAGATCTTCATGATCCAGATAACCAGGATGGTGTGATCACTCACCTAGAGCCAGACATCCTGGAATAAGAAGTCAAAAGAGTCCTAGGAAACATCAGTATGAACAAAGCTAGTGGAGGTGATGGAATTCCAGTTGAGCTATTTCAAATCCTAAGAGACCATGCTGTGAAAGTGCTGCACTCAATATGCCAACAAATGTGGAAAACTCAGCAGTGGCTACAGGACTGGAAAAGGACAGTTTTCATTCCAATCCCAAAGAAAGGCAATGCCAAAGAATGCTCAAACTACTGCACAATTGCACTTATCTCACACACTAGTAAAATAATGGTCAAAATTCTCTAAGCCAGGCTTCAACAATATATGAACTGTGAACTTCCAGATGTTCAAGCTAGATTTAGAAAAGGCAGAGGAACCAGAGATCAAATTGTCAACATCCACTGGATCAGGGAAAAAGCAAGAGAGTTCCAGAAAAACATCTGTTTCTGCCTTATTGACTATGCCAAAAACTTTGACTGTGTGGGTCACAATAAACTGTGGGAAATTCTTCAAGAGATGGGAATACCAGACCACCTGACCTGCCTCTTGAGAAACCTGTATGCAGGTCAGGAAGCAACAGTTAAAACTGGACATGGAACAACAGACTGGTTCCAAATAGGGAAAGGAGTATGTCAAGGCTGTATATCATCACCCTGCTTAATTAACTTATATGCAGATTATATCATGAGATATGCTGGGCTAGATGAAGCACAAGCTGGAATCAAGATTGCTGGGAGAAATATCAATAACCTCAGATATGCAGATGACACCACCCTTATGGCAAAAAGCGAAGAACTAAAGAGCCTCTTGATGAAAGTGAAAGAGGAGAGTGAAAAAGTTGGCTTAAAACTGAACATTCAAATAACTATGTCATGACATCTGGTCCCATTCACTTCATTGCAAGTAGTGCCAGGAAACAGTGGAATCAGTGACAGATTTTATTTTTTTGGACTCCAAAATCACTGCAGATGGTGACTACATCCATGAAATTAGAAGACGTTTGCTCCTGGGAAGAAAATTATGAACTACCTAGACAGCATGTTAAAAAGCAGAGACATTACTTTTTGAAAAAAGGTCTGTCTAGTGAAAGGTATGGTTTTTCCAGTAGTCATGTATGGGTGTGAGAGCTGGACTATAAAGAAAGCTGAGCACAGAAGAATTGTTGCTTTTGAACTGGGGTGTTGCAGAAGGCTCTTGAGGGTCCCTTGGACTGCAAAGAGATCAAACCAGTCAATCCTAAAGGCAATCAGTTCTGAAATATTCATTGGAAGGACTGATGCTGAAGCTGAAACTCCAATGCTTTGGCCACCTGATGCAAAGAGCTGACTCATTTGAAAAGACCCTGATGCTGAGAAGGATTGAAGGTGGGAGGAGAAGGGGACGACAGAGGATGAGATGGTTGGATGACATCACCGACTCAATGGACATGAGTTTTGTAAACTCCGGGAGTTGGTGATGGACAAGGAGGCCTGTCGTGCTGCAGTTCATGGGGTTGCAAAGAGTTGGACATGACCAAGCTAATGAACTGAACTGAACTGATTTTTCATTCCATCATCCATCACTCAAACTCTGAAAATTTAATTCAAATCCCTTAAGGATAAACTCATTTGGATTACTCATTTGCCTGTGGCATCATTTGAATTCTTGAGTTATGATGATGGGGGCTTCCAGAATGTCAACGAAGTTCAATCATCTTTTATTAAACTGATTTTCTTGAGGATTTCAGGATTCAAGGACAGGCCGGAAATGTGATTCAGAAAACAAATACTATGGGATGTTTACAGAAGAGTCTGAAGAAGAGAGGACAAAATAGTATTCAGGATTACATTGTTCCGTCCACCTTTTGAAATGACAAAGGAAATAAAGAAACAAGCAATTCATTAAGCTGGGCAAGACCACAAACTTAATGCTTTACCTGTCTACCTAACCACCAAAGCAGCTAGTAGAGAAAAATTTAGAATAATAGAAAACTGTAATTAAGGCATTGTATATTTGCTATGCAAGGTAAGAGCCACAGGAGACATGGGTTTGATCCCTGGGTTGGGAAGATCCCCTGGAGGAGGGCACAGCAACAAGTGTTGTTGCCTGGAGAATCCTGTGGACAGAGAAGCCTGGCAAGTTACAGTCCATGGTGTCACAGTCAGACACAACTGAAGCGACTTAGCATACAGCACATATTTACTATAACACACACAAACAAACATAAAAAATAATTTAAAAAGCTACATTATACCAGCTAAGTCAAATAAGTCATGTAAATCAAGCCCTTGAGTATCTGTTTGGTTAATAATTTTCAAACTAGACTTAGAAGTTTGTCTCAGTTTGTTCATTTTTCATTTTTTTTCTTTTTGGCCACGTGGCACGCAGGATCTTCATTCCCCAACTAGGGATTGAACATGTGTCCCCTGCCATGGCAGTATGGAAGTCCCTGTTCAGTTTTCTTGATCTATAAATGAGGACTTCATGGATGTATGCTGATTTTAGTAGCAAAGTGTTTTCCTGAGCAAGATTTATTTTGTGCTTTCACTCATTCAGCCAGGACTTATTAAGCACATGTGGCATATAAGGTACCCCAACTAAAAGCTTTATGATGATTTCCATGTGAAAACGGACAGGTGGTTTTTAACATCAGCTTTTAAAGAAGACACAACATTACTGTATAACACCAAATCCTGCAATAGTAGAAATAATTAATTTTTAGTTTCTAGAACAATTTTAAGGTGGTATCCATGTCAAAATAAACAAATTACCTTTTAAAGCAGAATATCTCAGATGAGAAATGAAATATTTAGACTCCTTCAAGCATGAGAATTTCTGTTAGTAGAGATCATTCAGAACCACCCAGCAAGACCAGGCCATCCATTCAACTACTCATTCACTGATTAACTCAGCAAATATAAATGGATACTGAGTATATGGCAGGAAATGTTTTTTCTGATATAAGTGTGACCCAGACACAGGCCCTGCTTTTGGATAGTCCTGGTAAGTGGGCATTTGTAAGGTTTTTATAATGCAGTCTGGCAAATGGTACAACAGTAGTGGCACAGTGGTGTCCAGAAGTGATGTGGCCCACTGTCTCGGGTCTCAAGATAAACCTCCTGAAGAATATCTAAGTAATAATAAGGAATATTTAAGTCAAGTCAATAGTGGTATAATCCAGGGGATGGAGAAGCAGGGAAAATTGTAGCCCTAAGAGGAAATAGCATGGTTTTCCCTGGTGGCTCAATGGTAAGGAAACAACCTACCCATGCAGGAGACACAGGAGAAGCAGGCTTGATCCCTGAGTAGGGAAGATTATCCTGGAGAAGGAAATGGCAACTCAGTCCAGTATTTTTGCCTGAGAAATCTCATGGACAGAGGAGCATGGCTACAGTCTGTGGGGTCGAGAAGAGTCTCTTACAACTTGGTGATTGAGCATGCTCACTCAAGAGGGACTATCACATCCTCCCTGACCAGTGATTGAATCCACACTGCCTGCATTGGAAATCTTAACCACCGGACTGCCAGGGAAGTCCTAAGAAATCCAGTATGCTTGAGTATATTATTGGTAAAGCAGGTTGGCAATGGTGAGAAATGAAGCTGAAGAGTGGCAGGGTTGTTTCAGTTCAGTCGCTCAGTCATGTCCAACTCTTTGTGACCCCATGAAAGGCAGCACGCCAGGCCTCCCTGTCCATCACCAACTCCTGGAGTTCACCCAAACCCATGTCCATTGAGTCTATGATGCCATTCAACCATCTCATCCTCTGTCGTCCCCTTCTCCTCCTGCCTTCAATCTTTCCCAGCATCAGGGTCTTTTCATATGAGCTCTTCTCATCAGGTGGCCAAAGTATTGGAGTTTCAGCCTCAATGTCAGTCCTTCCAATGAAAATTCAGAACTGATTTCCTTTAGGATGGACTGGTTGGATCTCCTTGCAGTTCAAGGGACTCTCAGGAGTCTTCTCCAACACCACAGTTTAAAAGCATCAATTCTTCGGCGATCAGCTTTCTTTATAGTCCAACTCTCACATCCATACATGACCACTGGAAAAACCATAGCCTTGACTAGATGGACCTTTGTTGACAAAGTAATATTTCTGCTTTTCAATATGCTGTCTAGGTTGGTCATTACTTTCCTTCCAAGGAGTAAGCGTCTTTTAATTGGTTGAAGGGCCCTTTTTGAAAGGCAACACGGAGCAACATTCCGAATATTGGTGCTGATCACTGATTACCTCTTTTGTGTCCAGCACTCTCCAGGCACTGCTGGAAATTATAATAAAGTGAAAGATCTATTCTGTGGTCCCTGAAGAAACTTTAAGTTAGCCAAGGATAGGAGAAACAAAATTAGTGAACAGTTTTCAGTGTTAACTAACTTCTAGACAACTATGTGGTTTTGACCACCAAAGAGCTGTATTTTGACTGAAAGTTGAAGAGGGAGAGGTCCGTGGGCTGACCCAGGTGATGGGACACCCGTATTTAGAGAATTAATTTCCCTGTAGATTCATACTATTTACTGTTCTTCCAGCCAGAGAAATTAATATCCTCCAATTTTTTGTTTTGTGTGAGATATCATACAATCTCTGGCCCTCCCACGAAACTGCTTTCTCTAACTAGTCTAACCAGCTTGAACTTGGTGAAGTGTTAAAAACATCTGTTTTTATGTTTGAAGTTCTCATTTCCTTTTCATAGAGGGATGTCCAAGTCATACAGTTAAAAAATAATTGAAAAAAATAAATTAATTGCAGTTAAATTCTTACCCTAAGAGTCAGAGTGAAGGACGCAGAGTTTAGGAGACCCCATGTTATGAAAGCAGCTGTTGAGATCCTAATTATGGCCCATTGTTTTCTTTTTTCCTCAGATGCACCAGATTTCTATACTATTTTTAAGCCTCTGGCTCAACAGCAGCTATTTTCTGATCAAATTAGTCCTCATTCTCACTGCGTGATTACCTAATAAAATGGAATACAAGGAAAGTAATTAATCAAAGTCGTGGTGGGCACCTGGAATGAGCCCAGCCACAGCTGCATTGCAGAGGCAGCTTTCCAGTAAGAGGGTTAACTCTTGGGGAGGCTGTGCACTCGTGTTGGTCAGTCAATCATGTCTGACTCTTTGCGGCCCCATGGACTGTAGCCCTCCAGGGTCCTCTGTCCATGGAAATCTCCAGGCGAGAATACTAGAGTGAGTTGCCATTTCCTTCTCCAGGGGATCTTCCCGACCCAGGGATTGAACCCAGATCTCCTGCATTGCTGGCAGATTCTTTACCATCTGAGTCATAATGCACTCTGGTACACTCTTTATTTCTTAGATTATTCTGTGCTGTTCAATAAAAACCACCAAACTGACTTCTCTGGAATCATTCTGAATAAAAAAAAAAATTGTCCCATTAGAGAACATTTTCAAAAGCCTAGATTCAATTGCATAGTTGAATCTATTATTTCTGAGGAGGATCTGAGACACGTCTTATTTAAAAGACTCTCTATGGTTTGCAGTTTGCCGACTTTGGATTCTTCTAATAAGTCTGAATATTTTCATGCTGTTTCACTTACATTTTTTCCCTTCATGTACAATTTCTTGGTATTTTCCTACGACATGTCAATATTTAATCCTGCTTGATCTGTGAAGTTTCTTTCACTTCTGTAGCCAGTGGTCTGAAATTATTGGACTCACTGAACATAAATCTAATCATAAACTGTAATGATAACTTGGGCTCATAAGGAGAATTTTCTGGGTTATTATGGCCTGGCTGATCATTAACTCATCTTTTCAACCTTACAAGTCAGATAATTATATATTGGCAAAAATTAAGTTATTCAATATTTCTAATAATTAGTTAGAAATGAGTGTGTATTAGAGGTGTAGTGTCCTTAACCTCAATCACTGTTTCCCAATTCTATGTGGTAATATGTGCTTGCAAAGAAATGAAAGCCCAGTGGGAACCTTTATAAATAGCCCAGTGAGTCTCTTTTATTCACTAAAGTACAAGGTCTCTGGTTGTATTAAAAAAGGCGGAATATTCTCTTTTCTGGCTTTCACCTGAAATTGAAGACAGACAGACAGATGGGGCAGGGACAGACTGATTTACTCAGCAGTTTCTGGGCAGAGAAGTGAAGAGGAGAGGAGAGGGGAGGGAGGAAGAGAGAGAAAGAGACAGAAAGAAGGAGAGGCAGGGGGAAAGGCCCCAGATCCTCCCTTTTGTCCTGGATTCTCCCTAAACAATCAGAGTGCTTGCTGAGTCACTCCTCCTCCCACACATGGGAGGCAGTGAGCGGTCAATAAACACAGATAATGGAAATGGCCACTCCAAGATGCCACCAGCAGAGAGAAGAGAAGAAGTTCTATCACTTTTAAAATGAAAGGTCTAAGCACTTCATGGCCCATGTTAAGAGAATAAAGGAACCAGTCCCACTCCTCTGGACTCTGCAGATTTTCCTTCTTCTTGTGGGCATGGCAAGCAAAAGCAACAATCCCAACCCTCTCTCACTTAAGCAGGAGATTTATTATTCTTACCCAAAGGATACATATTACAAACAACACCATATGTACTACCAAGGTGATATTATCAAACTTGATTTTGAATTTTACTTGAACAGAACATGATTCTTTACTCTCTAATGGGTGATTCTTCCACGCCACATCAATATATTGTTGAAGAAGATTGTAGAATGGGATGATTCTGGAATTTTCCAGTTTTGTCTGTCTCCTCTGGCTGACTTGAGGAGGGCCTGAAGGTGAAATTCTAGAATAGAAAAAAGAACAGTAATTCAAAGGAAGCATTACCTAGATGATCAAACAAAGTCTATGGCAGCTTGGGATGGAGAGAAAGGTGCTGATTGCTAATTGTGGTCTCACTAAATCACAGGTTTGGATTCAACTATAGGTGGAGTAGGGGGCTCCCTACAAATGTGATTTTAAGACTTTTGCAAAAACATCTCTATTCCCCAAATACTATATCCATCTGTTCACTGATACTCTACTAGAAACAAAAAGAGCAACGAAGACTTATATGGTGCATACTTTATGTCAGGCAGCGTTCTCTCTCTCTCTCTATATATATATTTTAATATATATATGCTATGATAATTGGGTATATACAAATATATACTTAATCATCTCCTGCATTTCAGGAAGATCGTATACCATCGGAGCTACCAGGGAAGTCCCATTTAATTGTCGTTACGGCCTTATAAATGTTTGTGATAACTCCTACTTTATGAATGAGGCAACTGAGGCACACAACTAGTAAGGGGTAGAACCAAAATTTAAACCCACAAGAATGGCCCATTGTCTAGACTCTCACCACCCTGAAGTACTTTAAATGGAAATTTCCTCAGGGCAGGAAGGTTACTGTCTGAAATTCACACCAAGGGATCAATGATTTATATCAAGTTCTAACCCAAAAGCCGGTATGAATGCAGGGGAGATAGACCTCTGGTACATTTATATTTTAGTTCCTGATACTTTCACATTTTCGTTATGAGATCTTTGAGTCATAAGAAACATGTTTAAAAATTTTGAAATAGTTAAAGGTTTTAAAAAAGCTATCATTTCAAAAATAGATTTCAAACTTTATGGCCTTGTGATGAAAAAGGTCTCCTTGGGCATTTATCAGGACTTATTTTGTGACTGGGAATTTTACTCTAGTTGTTTTTGCAAGATTTCATGTATGTTACTTAGATCAAGTTTCTCAGTTGCATTTTGTTAATTGAGTATAATGGATAACAATATACATATTAAAAACTATAATTTTGTAAGATACATTGAAGCTATTTTTGTTTGTTATCCAGGAGAATTTGGAATTTACTTCTTCTCTCTTCATACATAAAGATAAAATAGTCTTATCACTGATAGAATCATTATCTTAAAACAATATGTATGAATTATATTTTTCATGTCAGTATGGAATTATTTTTACTCATCCTCCTTGAGATTTGGTCTATTCTGAATCTAAGAATTCATGTTTTTCATCAATTCTGGATGATTCTCAGCCATTGTCTCTTTAAATACACTTCTTCCCTGTTCTTTCTACATGTACTAAACTCCAAATAGATGAATGTTGAAAATTTTCTTTCTTTTCGTCTTTTAATAGTCAAAATTATAGACTTACGAGTGTAAATGTCTAGGTTCCAACTCCAGTTTTGCCACTTACTAGTAGTGTGACTTTGGATAGGGTATTTAATTTTCCTTTGTCTTAGTTCCCCCATCTATAAAATGAAGACAAAACAGTATCTAACTTATAGGGTTGTTGAGAGAAGAAAGAGTTAATACAGTTAGAGAATTTTATACAATACCTAAATGTAAAAAGTAGCATATTAGTGTTTGCTATTATTGACTCTCTAGACTTTATTATGGATAAGTTCTTTAAATGTATCTTCCAGTTCACTGAGTCTCTCTTGAGTTTTATCTCATTTGCTGTTTCAACTGTTATTTTTAATTATGATTACATTTTACTTTAAACATTTTTTATTTTTCAATTATGCCTGATATTTTTGGATAATAAAGCTCCTTTCTCATGTTTTATAGTTCATTGTTTAGACATTTAAAACACACTTTTTTATTCTATACATAATCATTCCAATGTGAAATTCTTGGGGGGTGTTACACTGCTGCTTGCTTTCTTTGATTATTTTCACATGTGGTGACATTATGTTTTCCCCATTCTTCTTTTTTTTTTTTTTTAATTTAAATTTTGGATTGAGAACTCAAGGGTAGTGTGAATTTATCCATGATATCATGCAAGTTTGACTATGGGGGTTTATCCTTAAAGAGAGAATTTGTGTTTGTTGTATCTAAAGTCCTGAGGGTTACCAACATAAGAGTACATTAAATTACTTTTATGGTTTAGGGTGTTGTAGACCAAGCAGGCTTCCCAGGTGGCACTAGTGATAAAGAATATGCCTCCCAATTCAGGAAACTCAAGAGACAAAGGCAGGTTCAATCCCTGAGTCGGGAAGAATCCCTAGAGAAAGAAATGGCAGCCCACTCCAGTATTCTCGTCTGGAAAATTTCATGGACAGAGGAACACCAAACACCTCTTCTCAAATTGGAGCAAGAGATTACTGGGTGTGCAATGGTGTAGTAGAAACTCAAAGATAAAAGAGAAAGCCATATCCTCCAGGCTATAAATTTTGGGTGAAAATTTTGGAAAAGAAAGCTTTTAAAAAACATTAAAACAAACAGATACAAATGGAAAAAAAAAGCTATACTAAAAAATGCATTCAAGAAATTTCAGAATGTCTTGAATTTTTTGTTGTGCTATGAGATCACTTTTTCAGAGCCTTTATTCTTTCTCAGCCATTAGGACTCTTCTTGGCCCTGTTAAGCCTTTGTATTGCCATTGGATTGGCATCCACTATGAAAATAAGCCGTGTGTGGTCCTGGAGTTGCTATTCCCTTGATGGCCAAATGATTTGCATTAACTCAATGGAAGATATCACTTCTTGAAACTTTGAAATCCCTGGCTTATATCTCATTAACGTTTTCTTGTTTTCTGTGAGCCTTTGCCATGCATCATTGACATTGTATATCATGTTACTTCAATTAATAGAACAACTGACATTCTGTCTTTGGCAGCTGGGGATCAACTTTAAATCATGCAGACCACATGGGCACGGTAGTGTGACAGGATCCCTGAGGATGGGATTCCTTGGTGTCTGTTGTACAAATACTCAGCAAAGAAACAGTAATGGGGTAATAATCAACTTGGGAGCTGCCAGAATTCACTGTTGTTTAAAACCTCTGCACGAGGGCCTGTGTAGGAGGCAACTTGAAGAAATGGAAAGAGGCCGGAGTATGGGTTAGGTTTTGAATCCTGACCCTTTCTTTAACTGATATATGTTCTCAGGGAAATTAATCATGTGAACTATCCAAACTTTTCTTTATGATATAGTGATATTATATATCTCTTGTAGGATTGAAATAAAGAATAAATGATAAAATATATGAGAAGGCACCTGCATTATGTTAAATTGTGATTAATGTAGTTCTTCTTGTAGGTTACTCTTTTAGGAAGCTGCATTTCTTGAGGTATATTAGTCTTCTTTCCAGGCCATTGGATGCTTATTTGTAAAACTTTAAAGTGCAATTGAAAGAGAATAGATATATGTATAGGGATAACTGAATCAGGCTTCCCAGGTGGCACAGTGGTAAAGAACCTGTCTGCCAGTGCAGGAGACACAGGTTTGATTCCCGGGCTGGTAAGATTCCATGGAGTAGGAAGGGACAACCCACTCCAGTATTCATTCTCACCTGGAAAATTCCATGGATAGATCAGCCTGGCAGGCTATAGTCCATGGGGATGCAAAGAGTCAGACAAGGCTGAACAAACACACACATAACTGAACCACATTTCTGTACTACTGCAACATTGCTAATTAACTGTACTCCAATGTAAAATAAAAAAATTCAAAGTGGAACTAGAACATTTATAAGGTCTCTTTTGGTTTTAACATCATTTTATCAAAGTTACAGTTCTTAAAAAAATCAAATATAAATGAATATTCAGAATTAAAGTTGCAAAGAAATATAAAGTTACACGTTTTTAGTTATTTTTAAAATTCCAAATATACGAAAAGCTTTTTAAAATTAAAACAATTGGAAAGTAAAAAGAGTGAGAGAGACAGGAAATTTCCCATAACCCGTCATATTGGACTCCACTCACCATGGGAAAACAATCGTACCAGTTTGGGATTTAATATTAAAATATTTTTTTTCCGTGTCTTTCACATACACAAAAACATGCACAAGCATCAGTTCAGTTCAGTTGCTCAGTCGTGTCCGACTCTTTGCGACCCCATGAATCACAGCACGCCAGGCCTCCCTGTCCATCACCAACTCCCGGAGTTCACTCAAACTTGTGTCCATCAAGTCGGTGATGCCATCAAGCCATCTCATTCTCTGTCGTCCCCTTCTTCTCCTGCCCCCAATTCCTCCCAGCATCAGAGTCTTTTCCAGTGAGTCGATTCTTTGCATGAGGTGGCCAAAGTATTGGAGTTTCAGCTTCAACATCAGTCCTTGCAATGAAAACCCAGGATTGATCTCCTTTAGAATGGACTGGTTTTATCTCCTTGCAGTCCAAGGGACTCTCAAGAGTCTTCTTCAACACCACAGTTCAAAAGCATCAATTCTTCGGCGATCAGCTTTCTTCACAGTCCAACTCTCACATCCATACATGACCATGGGAAAAACCATAGCCTTGACTAGATGGACCTTGGTTGGCAAAGTAATGTCTCTGCTTTGTAATATGCTATCTAGTTCGGTCATAACTTTCCTTCCAAGGAGTAAGCGTCTTTTAATTTCATGGCTGCAATCAGCATCTGCAGTGATTTTGGAGCCCAAAAAATATAAAGCCTGACACTGTTCCCACTGTTTCTCCATCTATTTCCCATGAAGTGATGGGACCATGATCTTAGTTTTCTGAATGTTGAGCTTCAAGCCAACTTTTTCACTCTCCTCTTTCACTTTCATCAAGAGGCGTTTTAGTTTCTCTTCACTTTCTGCCATAAGGGTGGTGTCATCTGCATATCTGAGGTTATTGATATTTCTCCCAGAAATCTTGATTCCAGCTTGTGGTTCTTCCAGCCCAGCATTCCTCATGATGTACTCTGCATATAAGTTAAATAAGCAGGGTGAAAATATACAGCCTTGATGTACTCCTTTTCCTATTTGGAACCAGTCTGTTGTTCCATGTCCAGTTCTAACTGTTGTTTCCTGACCAGCATATAGGTTTCTCAAGAGGCAGGTCAGGTGGTCTGGTATTCACATCTCTTGAAGAATTTTCCAAAGTTCATTGTGATACACACAGTCAAAGGCTTTGACATAGTCAATAAAGCAGAAGTAGATGTTTTTCTGGAACTTTCTTGCTTTTTCGATGATCCAGCAGATGTTGGCAATTTGATCTCTGGTTCCTCTGCCTTTTCTTAAACCAGCTTGAACATCTGGAAGTTCACGGTTCATGTATTGCTGAAGCCTGGCTTGGAGAATTTTGAGCATGACTTTACTGGCGTGTGATGTGAGTGCAATTGTGTGGTAGTTTGAGCATATATTCTTTGGCATTGCCTTTCTTTGGGATTGGAATGAAAGCTGACCTTTTCCAGTCCTGTGGCCACGGCTCAGTTTTCCATATTTGCTGGCATACTGAGTGCAGCACTTTCACAGCATCATCTTTCAGGATTTGAAATAGCTCAATTGGAATTCCATCACCTCCACTAGCTTTGTTCGTAGTTATGTTTTCTAAGGCCCACTTGACTTCACATTCCAAGATGTCTGGCTCTAGGTGAGTGACCACACCATTGTGATTATCTTGACCACAAGATCTTTTTTGTGAAGATCTTTTTTGTACAGTTCTTCTGTGTATTCTTGCCACCTCTTCTTAATATCTTCTGCTTCTGTTAGGTCCATACCATTTCTGTCCTTTATTGAGCCCATCTTTGCATGAAATGTTCTCTTGGTATCTCTAATTTTCTTGAAGAGATCTCTTGTCTTTCCCATTCTGTTGTTTTCCTCTATTTCTTTGCATTGATCACTGAGGAAGGCTTTATTATCTCTCCTTGCTATTCTTTGGAACTCTGCATTCAGATGCTTGTATCTTTCCTTTCCTCCTTTACTTTTCACTTCTCTTCTTTTCACAGCTATTTGTAAGGCCTCCTCAGACAGCCATTTTGCTTTTTTGCATTTATTTTCCATGGGGATGGTCTTGTACAATGTCTCCTGTACAATGTCACAAACCTCCGTCCAGAGTTCATCAGGCACTCTATCTATCAGATCTAGTCCCTTAAATCTATTTCTTACTTCCACTGTATAATCGTAAGGGATTTGATTTAGGTCGTATCTGAATGGTCTAGTGGTTTTCCCTACTTTCTTCAATTTAATTCTGAATTTGGCAATAAGGAGTTCACGATCTGAGCCACAGTCAGCTCCTGGTCTTGTTTTTGCTGACTGTATAGAGCTTCTCCATCTTTGGTTGCAAAGAATATAATCAATCTGATTTCGGTGTTGACCATCTGGTGATGTCCATGTGTAGAGTCTTCTCTTGTGTTGTTGGAAGAGGGTGTTTGCTATGACCAGTGCATTCTCTTGGCAAAACTCTATTAGCCTTTGCCCTGCTTCATTCCGTGCTCCAAGGCCAAATTTTCTAGTTACTCCAGGTGTTTCTTGACTTCTTACTTTTGCATTCCAGTCCCCTATAATGAAAAGGACATCTTTTTTGGGTGTTAGTTCTAAAAGGTCTTGTAGGTCTTCATAGAACTGTTCAATTTCAGCTTCTTCAGCGTTACTGGTTGGGGCATAGGCTTGGATTACTGTAATATTGAATGGTTTGCCTTGGAAACGAACAGAGATCATTCTGTCGTTTTTGAGATTGCATCCAAGTACTGCATTTTGGACTCTTTTGTTGACCATGATGGCTACTCCATTTCTTCTAAGGGATTCCTGCCCACAGTAGTAGATATAATGGTCATCTGAGTTAAATTCATCCATTCCAGTCCATTTTAGTTCACTGATTCCTAGAATGTCAACGTTCACTCTTGCCATCTCTTGTTTGACCACTTCCAATTTGCCTTGATTCATGGACCTAACATTCCAGGTTCCTATGCAATATTGCTCTTTACAGCATCGGACCTTGCTTCTATCACCAGTCACATCTACAACTGGGTGTTGTTTTTGCTTTGGCTCCATCCCTTCATTCTTTCTGGATTTATTTCTTCACTGATCTCCAGTAGCTATTGGGCACCTACCGACCTGGGGAGTTCCTCATTCAGTAACCTATCATTTTGCCTTTTCATACTGTTCATGGTGTTCTCAAGGCAAGAATAATGAAGTGGTTTGCCATTCCCTTCTCCAGTGGACCACATTCTGTCAGACCGCTCCACCATGACCCGCCCGTCTTGGCTGGCCCCACATGGTATGGCTTAGTTTCATTGAGTTAGACAAGGTTGCGTGGTCCATGTGATCAGATTGACTAGTTTTCTGTGATTATGATTTCAGTGTGTCTGCCCTCTGACGCCCTCTTGCATCTACCGTCTTACTTGGGTTTCTCTTACCTTGGTCGTGGTGTATCTCTTCATGGCTGCTCCAGCAAACCACAGCCGCTGCTCCTTACCTTGGACGAGGGGTATCTCCTCATAGCCGCCCCTCCTGACCTTGAACGTGGAGTAGCTCCTCTCAGCCCTCCTGCGCCGGCGCAGCCGCCACCACTTCGACGTGGGCCTCTCGGCCGCCACCCTGACCTCCGGCGAGGGATAGCTCCTTTTGGCCACACTTCTGCGCGGAATGGACTTGGGTTAGCCCCTCTTGAAGGTCGGTCATGCAGCAGGAGTTGCTTCTGTGCACAAGCATACATATGGTATAATATACTACATACAAACATTATTTGTGGGCTTACCCAGTGGCTCAGTGGTAAAGAATCTGCCTGCAATGCAACAGACGAAGGATCTATCCCTGAGTCAGGAAGATCCCCTGGAGTAGGGCATGGCAACCCACACTAGTATTCTTGCCTGGAGAATCCCATGGGCAGAGGAGCCTGGCGAGCTACCGTCCATAGGGTCACAGAGAGTAGGACATGAATGAAGCAACTTAGCGCACACACACACACACGAACATATTTATATAATTAAAAAAAACACACATCAGATTTTATACATATTATTCCCTGCACTCTCTATCTCCAACTACACTTTTTTGTTGTTGTTGTTAGCACGGGGCTTTTATCCTCAAGCTCACCCTCAAGATCTAACATAGCTACTGGAGCTCTAGCCATTGCATTGCTAATCCAGACAAGAAAAAAGAATGAGATAGGAAGAAAAAAAAAACAAGTTAAAAGCCTGAGCCAGTCTCATTTACATTTTGTTTATACAGCTCTGGCTACCTTTCTTTTCAAGGAAGAATTTATTTGGGTACATCTACTTCCCTGGTGGCTCAGATGATAAAGCATCTGCGTACAATGTGGGAGACCTGGGTTCGATCCCTGGGTCGGGAAGATCCCCTAGAGAAGGAAATGGCAACACACTCCAGTACTCTTGCCTGGAAAATTCCATGGATGGAGGAGCTGGTAGGCTACAGTGCATGGGGTTACAAAGAATTGGACACGACTGAGCAACTTCACTTTCACTTTCACTCCAAGTGAAAGTGGTGTTCAATCAGTAAAGAAAAAGAAGAGAATGGATATTGGTTGTTGTTGCTGAGTTGTTCAGTCATGTCCAACTCTTTGCAAACCAATGGACTGCAGCATGCTAGGCGTCCCTGTCCTTCACTATCTCCCAAAGCTTACTCAAACTCACATCCATTGAGCTGATGGTGCCATCCAACCATCTCATCCTCTGTCACACCCTATTAGCTCACATAATAATCATGATTAGGGAGGCTTTAATCCATCTCTCTGTATATACATATCTCTATCATTCTTATGCATGGTAAAATGGAGTTTAGTCCTAGGCTTCAGAGAGGGATGCAGCAAGGTATCACCACTTGGAAAGATATCAGGCTAACACAAAAAAATTGGAGGGATAACAAAGGTAATCCTCTTTGACATTCTGTGCCTGACCTCAGAAAACTTTCTCTCCAATGAAGGTCAGATTCTAGGAATTCCTTGGTGGTGCAGTGTTTAGAGCAGCTTCCCTGGTGGCTCAGTGGCAAAAAATCCTTCTGCTAAGCAGGAGACAAGGATTTGATTCCAGGGTCAGGAGATCCTCTGGAGAAGGAAATGGCAATCCACTCCAGTATTCCTGCCTGGAAAATCTCAAGGACAGAGGAGCCTGAAGGGCTAAAGTCCATGGGGTCACAAAGAGTTAGACATGAGTTAGGGACTAAACAACAACAACACCCAGTGGTTAGGATCTGCGTTTCCACTGCAGGGGTCACAGGTTTGATTTCTGGTTGGAGAACTAAGACTTTGTATGCTATATGATTTGCTGCCCGACCCCCTAACCCACCAAAAAAAATTATGTTCTGTGATAAAATGAGAATTATCTGAAATGAAACAGCGTCCCCTTACTTTTCCCACTGTCATTTTTGTATGATAATTCCTTGGTTATCAGAATAATTCCCAACTGTTACCACTTAGTCTTCTTACTTTAAAGCCATGGGACTGAGAGTGAGGGCTAATGGTTTCACATGAAATGCTGCAGCTAGTCCCAGATTCTTCAGAGACAAAATTGCTGATAGAGGATAGTAGACATTGTGAACGTTTAGCTGGAGACAACTGTAGCCCCATCTAGCTCTGAGCACTCTGCCTTTCCATCAGATTCTATGGAAATACCAATGGTAGGGCACAGGCCAAATATTGTTTTGAAGATTGCTTTTGAGAGGAAATCAGGCTCTGAAAGACAGTTTAATGGAAAAAAAAATTATTATTTGAAGCCAGTCTGAATGCTGATGTTCTGTTGAGAGTTTTATTTTGACCTTTTAAGAAGACGATCTATCAACAATAAAGTGCTTTCCATTTTCATGGCAAAAGCAATCAGATAAACAGGACTTGAGATGAAGAAAAAGATCAGCTGAATGCATATCACTTACAGAAATAGCAAAACAAAACACAAAAGCAAGTAAAGCTAGTACTTAAAGCTTTTTTTTTTTTTTTTTCAAGAGTTTTGGAATCTGATTGCTCTAGGGGGTGAATTAGTATGTCCCTTATCTGTGAGGCTTTATCACAGTTTACTAGGTATGTCCCTCCAGTTTAATCCTTATGAATGAGTGATCAACATATAAAATTGAATGAAGAGCTGAACAGTGATTCTGCTCACAGGACACTGCAGGTTCTAAAAGGAAGTGTCTCCTGTGCCTTCTTTCACTGCTGTATCTTCCCTTCTCAGTGCAGCAGCGACTTGCGCAGCTCAGTGAATCTGACAAACTAGTGACCCAGCTCTGAGGAGCCCACCGAACGTCTCTCTCCACATTTAAGATCAGAGGCTAGAGTGCCCCTAGCTGCTCTTCCGAGGAGTGGAACTCAACAAACCAGAAATGTTCAAAACATTCTTCCCAAATCCCTCCTCTATTTCCAGTATTCTAACCTCCTAACCTCCAGTCTTGGAGAAGGCAATGGCACCCCACTCCAGTACTCTTGCCTGGAAAATCCCATGGACGGAGGAGCCTGGTAGGCTGCAGTCCATGGGGTCACTAAAGGTCGGACACGACTGAGCGACTTCACTTTTACTTTTCACTTTCATGCATTGGAGAAGGAAATGGCAACCCACTCCAGTGTTCTTGCCTGGAGAATCCCAGGGACGGGGAAGCCTGGTGGGCTGCCATCTATGGGGTCGCACAGAGTCGGACATGACTGAAGTGATTTAGCAGCAGCAGCAGCAGCAACCTCCAGTCTCCTAATTACAGATAAGAGGTTTAAGAGTTGGCTGATCTCGATCACTTAACGAGAAATTTTAACACTGTGGTCTTCCTTGCAGCTACTGTTTTCATGCCTCAGCTAAAACTGAGACAGAAACAATCTCATTATAATATGTTATTAATATTGTGTGTGTGTGTGTGTGTGTGTGTGTGCGCGCGCGCACGCATGCACTAAGTCACTGTCTGACTCTATGTGACCCTATGGACTGTAGCCTTCCAGGTTCCTCTGCCCATGGGATTCTCTAGGAAGGAATACTGCAGTGGGTTGCCATGCCCTCCTCCAGGGGATCTTCCTGACCCAGGGATCAAACCTGGGTCTCTCACATGTATTGCATTGGAAGGCAGATTCTTTATCACTAGCGCCACCTGGGAAGCCAGTATTAATATATATTAGAAATTTAATTCGCATTTCACTAGATCCAACACTTAAAAAATATTGATATCTCTTTGTCTTTTTGTGTGTGGGCATGTATTTGAGAACTATCTTTTCATATCCTTAGTCAAATCTTGCTTTTGACCTTCCCTTACTGACTTGTAAAATGATCTTTGTATGTTAAAGAATAAGCTCTTTGTCCTATGTCCAGGAGGAACAGACTGTATTCTATTCATGTATTCCCAGACATGTAATAGGTAAATATTTGTTAAATGAACTAATTAATATGTATTACAAATATTTCCCACAGGCAGAATTTCACATGTAATTCTCTTCAATTGGCATCATGAAATCAGGGTAATAAGGTTACTGACAATATGAAAATAGAGATAAAAGACTGTATGTACATTCAAATCAATAATTATTTCCAATACTCATAAGACAGACATCGACCTTCTGCTTACCCTTATTAACAATAAAAGATTCATTGAACCTACGAACATATTGGTTTCTGATCATCTGGTCCACTCTGAGAAAGCTTGGTGACAGTTTTCTGTAAAGAAATATAGAGCGTTGTTAGTAATATTGGCATCACTGAGTTCATGTTCTGTGCCTGACACAGTGTTAAAGGCTTTGCATATATAACAAAGAAACTCTATTTTGGAGTTTCCCTCATCAGTAAAATGGTTTCTCTTCCTGATCTACTTTTGCCTGATCATAAAGAAGTGGGCAAGTGGAATGCCACTTCCAGAAGGAGGCTATCACATTGAAACGTCCCTTCCACACAAAGTAAAGCAGTAAAGAGCCTGAGTGAAGAGAACATTGTTGGAAGATGGTATGAGTTTTGCTAGCTCTCTCTGGACCAAAGTTCCAGGGAGGACAGGAGTGAGAAGGGTATTCTATGGGACAAGAAACTTTTGAAACAAGAATTTTGAAACAATACATTCTCTCTTTGAAACCCTGGGAGGCAGGGTTTAGCCTGCCAGGCTCCTCTATCCAGTAACTTCTCCAGGCCAGAATACTGGAGTGGGTAGCTGTTCCCTTCTCCAGGAGATCTTCCCAACCCAGGGATGAACCCAGGTACCCTGTATTGCAGGCAGATCCTTTACCATTGGAGTCACCAGGGAAGCCCAGCTGCTATACAGGTGGTCCCACATATTTAAGGGGATGATGGCATAACAGGGAAACACAGTGCTAACGAGACAAACTAGCTTTCTTGAGCTGCACTTAGTTCCAGTGGAGCACCCAGGGGACCCAGAAGCTCATAGAAGTGAAGCCAGATCTGGCCTTTGTACTCTGACATCAAATTAAATCTCTCAGGTGAAATAGAAAAGAATTGTTTTATTGGTTTGCCAGGCAAAGGGAGCCGTGATGAGCTAATACCTTCAAAGCTATGTGTTCCAGTGTAGAGGGGATAGTGAGAAGTTTAGAGTACTGGTTTAGACAGGGTGTAACAGGCCACAGACCTTCTTCTGATTGGTTGATGGTGAGGTAAATGGGAGACAGTATCTTCAATCTTCCGGTTCCAACCAGTCTGGGGTCTATGTGCTTGTAGGTGTGTGTGTGTGTTCAGTCGCTTTCAGCTCTCTGTGACACCCTCCCCGCACCAGCCTCTCCTGTCATGGAACTGGAGTGGTTTGCCATTTCCTGCTCCAGGGGATCTTCTCGACTCAGGGATCGAATCCATGTGTCTTGTGTCTCCTGCATTGACAGGCAGATTCTTTACAAACAGCGTCACCTGGGAAGCTCTGAATGCTGGCGACTGAATGCTTATTTGTAACCCTGGTACATCATGTATCTCATTACATTCTTACCAAAAGTCTGTTAGTTGGATGTTTTACTAATGAAGATACCGAAATTTAGAGAGATCAAGTGATTTGTATATCCCTATTCAGTAAGGCAAATGGTTAGTCTATATGGCTTCCCAGGTGGCTGAGTGGTAAAGAATCCACCTGCCAGTGCAGGAGAACCAAGAGACACAGGTTCAATCTCTGGATTGGGAAAATCCTCTGGAGTAGGAAATGACACTCCACTTCAGTATTCTTGCCTGGAAAATTCCATGGGCAGAGGAGCCTAGTGGGCTACAGTCCGTGGAACCGCAAAGAGTCAGCCACAACTGAGCAACCAAGCGCACAAGTAGGAGTCCATGATGTCAACCTTCAGGTCCAACTGGTCTGGAGTCTACAGGCTTGGGGGCAGCATACCATCCTCAATTTTCTCCCACCTGGAGGGGGTTTCAGTATCTGCGGAGTAACTCAAAGATATTGCGTCTATCCATTGATGTGGGAAATGTGACCTTGCCCCAAGGCTGCTCTAGACTGTTTCTCCCTGGTCTCACACCCCCTCCCTTCTCTAATTAACAGCTGCTTGAATCTGCCCATTGGAACTCAGGGAAGGTCCTAGAGGCTGAATCAAGGCTGTTTCCTATGATCAAAGAAATGCAAGACACAAAGGCCTTGTGTCCAGGAGCCCCGCAGGGCCCTGCGTGGCATGACCACCGTGGCAGCAGAGTAACCTGGAAATGATCTGTTCAGCTTAGACGGAATGTTTGGAGTTTGAGCTCTGTTGCTGATGCTGTTCGCAGTGGGGTTATGAATTGTTTCTGGCCAGCCATCAGAGCGGAAATGCGTGGGAACACACGGCAGGCTGGCTGGGCGCCTACCCTGGGTGAATGCGGAGCAGCTGATCCTACGGAGGATGAAACGCCTGCCCGGGAGATGTTCAATAGGTTAATTGTGCACGTTCTCGCATGAGTCAGCCTGCAATTGCTGACACCAGTGTGTTTGCTGTTGCTTCCTCAGGGGCTTGGCGTGTGAGTCAGATGATGGAAATAGGGAGAAAGTTGGCCTTGTTTCCTGAAATCTTAGAAACTGAAAAAATAAGTTATTGAACTTTGTCTGTGATCAAAATCACTTTGGGGAAAAATATTAAAAGCCAGAATGAAAAATTTATGGTTAATATCTCTTTATGCCTGTTAGGTAACTGAACTGAACAGCTAACTGTAGTGTAACTGGCTATTGATTTGTATGAAGGTGAAGGTGATCGGCTTAACCTAATTTAAAATCTCAGTTTTCCTTCCTCAAGCACATAGTTTCTAGTCACACCCTCAGGATGCACCTCAGGAAGCTGGTGAAGTCCTCAACCCTGCAGTTAATTGCATAGGTCACTGGTGGCAAAACAGGTGGCCTATTCAGCCCGCTGGTATTTTGGGAATTTCTTCATCCTTTTTGATTTAATTTTATTTTTTGAATATGTAAAGCACTTCAGTGATTCAAACAGAATTTAGAAAGGTATATCCACAAACACCAATGGTAAAAACCCCTAAGCCAGTCATTGCATCCTATAGCAAAAGGTTTAAAATGCTGCAGAAGTTGCCAATCTGATCCCAGTACACTCATGCCTTCTGCTTTGTGAAAAGCAGCTGCTCCTATGTCAAGTTCATCTGTTTAAAATATTTCAGCACTAGTCCTCTCACTCTGATCCCACTCACTCCCATAGGGCTTCCAGAAGGCGCTAGTGGTAAAGAACCCACCTGCCAACACAGGTTAGATGTAAGAGACTAGGATTTGATCTTTCGGTTGGGAAGTTCCCCTGGAAGAGAGCATGGCAACCCACTCCAGTATTCTTGCCTGGAGAATCCCATGTACCGAGGAATCTGGCAGGCTACAGTCCATAGAGATGCCCAGAGTCAGACAGGTCTAAAGCGACTTAGCACACAGCACAGCACTCCCACTCTGATTTCACTTACTCCCATAGGGAACCATGTTCATTTGTTTTATTGATTTTTTTTAACATATAAAAGTAATGTGGAAACAATCAAAGTGTCCCTCAACAGATGAATGGGTAAAAAAAATGTGGCATATATAGATAATAGACTATTATTCAGTCTTAGAAAAGAAGAAATCCCTCTGTTTACACAGTACAGATGAACCTCCAGGACATCATGGAAAGTGTAATAAGTCAGTCATAAAACAACAAATACTCACAATTCCACTTATATGAGGGACTTAAAATCATCAATTTCAGCAATTTCCTGGCAGGCCAGTGATTAGGACTCTATGCCTTCACTGCTGAGGGCCTGGGTTTGACCCCCGATAGGGGAACTAAGATCCCACAGGCCAAGTGATGGGGTCAAAAAAGCAAAACAAAACAGAAGCAGGGAATGCAATAGTGGTTGCTAGGATCTGGGAGTGGGGATGGGGAAACAGAGTTGTCATTCAACGGGTGCAAAGTTTCAGTTTGTAAGATGAATAAAGTCTGGAAAGAAGTTGTAAACATGATGGCTAAATTGTGCATAAATGCACAATATGTATTGTGCATTTCAAAATTAAAGAGGGTGGATCTCATGTTAACTGTTCTTACCAAAGCAAAATGAAACAAAAGCTAATGGACACGTGGAAACTTTGGGGTTTGTTGGATACTTCAATAACTTTGATTGTGGCGATGTTATTAAGGGTGTTTGCATGAGTTCAGACTCTTCGAATTGTACATATTAAATGTGTTCATTTCTTTGTATCAACTGTATCTCAATAAAACTGTTAAAAAAACAAAAATAGCATATGCATTATTTTGCATCTTCCCTTTTCAACCTTTCAATATATATTGGAATCCACTTCAGTTCAGTTCAGTTGCTCAGTCGTGTTTGATTTTGCGACCCCATGGACTGCAGAACACCAGACCTCCCTGTTCATCACCAACTCCCAGAGTCTACTCAAACTCATGTCCATTGAGTTGGTGATGCCATCCAACCATCTTATCCTCTGTTGTCCCTTTCTCCCCCTGCCTTCAATCATCAGGGTCTTTTCAAAAGAGTCAGCTCTTTGCATCAGGTGGCCAAAGTATTGGAGTTTCAGCTTCAGCATCAATCCTTCCAATGAACACTCAGGACTGATCTCCTTTAGGATGGACTGGTTGGATCACCTTGCAGTCCAAGGGACTCTCAAGAGTCTTCTCCAACACCACAGTTCAAAAGCATCAATTCTTCAGCGCTCAGCTTTCTTTATAGTCCAACTCTCACATCCATACATGACTACTGGAAAAACCATAGCCTTGACTAGACAGTCCTTTGTTGGCAAAGTAATGTCTCTGCTTTTTAATATACTGTCTAGACTGGTCATAGTTTTTCTTCCAAGGAGTAAGTATCTTTTTATTTCACGGCTACAGTCACCATCTGCAGTGATTTTGGAGCCCGAAAAAAATGTCAGCCACTGTTTCCGCTGTTTCCCCATCTATTTGCCATAAAGTGATGGGCCGGATGCCATGATATTAGTTTTCTGAATGTTGAGCTTTAAGCCAACTTTTTCACTCTCCTCTTTCACTTTCATCAAAAGGCTCTTTAGTTCTTCTTCACTTTCTGCCATAAGGGTGGTATCATCTGCATATCTGAGGTTATTGATATTTCTCCTGGCAATCTTGATTCCAGCTTGTGCTTCATCCAGCCCAGCATTTCTCATGATGCACTCTGCTTACAAGTTAAATAAGCAGGGTGACAATATACAGACTTGACATACTCATTTCCCTATTTGGAACCAGTCTGTTGTTCCATGTCCAGTTCTAACTGTTGCTTCCTGACCTGCATACAGGTTTCTCAAGAGGCAGGTCAGGTGGTCTGGTATTCCCAACTCCTTCAGAATTTTCCACAGTTTATTGTGATCCACACAGTCAAGGGTTTTGGCATAGTCAATAAAGCAGAAATAGATGCTTTTCTGGAACTCTCTTGCTTTCTCCATGATCCAGTGAATGTTGGCAATTTGATCTCTGGTTCCTCTGCTTTTTCTAAAACCAGCTTGAACACCTGGAAGTTCATGGTTCATGTATTGCTGAAGCCTGACTTGGAGAATTTTGAGCATGACTTTACTAGCATGTGAGATGAGTGCAATTGTGCGGTAGTTTGAGCATTCTTTGGAGTTGCCTTTCTTTGGGATTGGAATGAAAGCTGACCTTTTCCAGTCCTGTGACCACTGCTGAGTTTTCCATATTTGCTGGCATACTGAGTGCAGCACTTTCACAGCATCATCTTTCAGGATTTGAAATAGCTCAACTGGAATTCCATCACCTCTACTAGCTTTGTTTGTAGTGATGCTTCCTAAGACCCACTTGACTACACATTCCAGGATGTCTGGCTCGAGGTGAGTGATCACGCCATCGTGATTATCTTGGTCATGAAGATCTTTTTTTCATACAGTTCTTCTGTGTATTCTTGCCACCTCTTCTTAATATCTTCTGCTTCTGTTAGGTCCATACCATTTCTGTCCTTTATCGAGCCCATCTTTGCATGAAATGTTCCCTTGGAATCTCTAATTTTCTTGAAGAGATCTCTAGTCTTTCCCATTCTATTGTTTTCCTCTATTTCTTTGCATTGATTGCTGAGGAAGGCTTTCTTATCTCTCCTTGCTATTCTTTGGAACTCTGCATTCAAATGAATAAATCTTTCCTTTTCTCCTTTGCCTTTCACTTCCCTTCTTTCTCAGTTATTTGTAAGGCCTTCTCAGACAGCCATTTTGCTTTTTTGCATTTCTTTCCCATGGGGATGGTCTTGATCCCTGTCTCCTGTACAATGTCACGATCATCCATCCATAGTTTTTCAGGCACTATGTATATCAGATCTAGCCCCTTAAATCTATTTCTTACTTCCACTATATAATCGTAAGGGATTTGATTTAGGTCATACCTGAATGGCCAAGTGGTTTTCCCTACTTTCTTCAATTTAAGTCTGAATTTGGCAATAAGGAGTTCATGATCTGAGCCACTGTCAGCTCCTGGTCTTGTTTTTGCTGACTGTATAGAGCTTCTCCATCTTTGGCTTCAAAGAATATAATCAGTCTGATTTCAGTGTTGACCATCTGGTGATGTCCATGTGTAGAGTCTTCTCTACACATGGAATCCACTTCATACCCCTCTGTAAAGCTCTTCCTCTTTTTTTCTTTTTCTTTCCTTTTTTGCTGTTGCAAGGTACTCCATTGTGTGGATGTACCATTTTTGATTCAACAGGTCCTCAGTTATTGGATTTTTGGATTGTTTTCAATTTTTTGTAACTGTACATGATACCTCAATGAATAACATCATGTTTGTAGTTTTCTTTCGTGGAGGTAGGTCCTCAGGTAGATTCAATGCATTTGGACAGCTAAGTCATAGGATAAATGCACACGCTTTTGTAAAATACTGCTAACAGACTAGCTTAGGTTAGTACCATTTTATAATGTGATTAACAACATATTACAACAATGTCTGTCACGTCAAACCTTGCCAGCAGGGTGTTTCTCAAGCACTTCCCTTTTGTGTTGTGAATTTATTTTACTGGAAGCAAAATTAGACACCTTTCCTCACTTACATGTTCATTTGTGTGTCTTTTTCTGAACTACATGCTTAAGTCTTCTGTCCATTTTTGTACCTTTTCCCCTTTTTATCGGCTCTCCTCTCTGCTTAGATCATACATGAACAGCCCTTCACTAATCAAGTTACCCAAATCACTCCCACCTACTCTCCTTTCACATTACTTAGCTTGATTTCTTCATAGCATTATTTAGTATCTGAGATTGTTTCCTAGAAAGGATGATGGATGGATGAATGGATTGATTTACCATATTCATTATCTGGCATGGAAGTTTCATGAAAATTGAGATCCTATCTCATTCTTTACTGCATTCTCAGTCCACAGCTAAATGTCAGATATTGGTTGGTGCTCAATGAACAATTATATAAGAAATGAATGGGTTGTCTCAGAAACTGGGTGGGACTGAGTTGGCTTGTTGCGCCTACTATGCCTGAAACTGGCAAGGCTAAGCAGGAAGACTTACAAGCTTCAATAATTGCAGTTCCAGCTGGTGTGTAATTACAGATCCAGTTGAGCATCTTTATTCTGGCTTTCTTTGCTGAAAACCAAGGATGATGGCAAAAAGCTGGCATAGCATCTGATCCCAGTGGGTTCCTGTTTGTGTAACCAGTACTTATTTCCCCCGTGTTTCACCACAGAAGTTGTTCTTCTCAAGACTAGGGGTGTTTTGCAGAGGTGCTTCTGTTCTTTCAAATATTTGCTTGTCTTCCTGCTGATGTGCATCTTGGTTGCTAAGATCGTTTCTATGGCAAAAACCTGCCAGCTAAGTGAGGATTATGTACAGTAAATATTTTAAACAGATGAACTTGACATAAGAGCAGCTGCTTTTTACAAAGTGGAAGGCATGAGTGCACTGGAATCAGATTGGTAACTTCAGCAACATTTTAAACCTTTTGCTATAGGATGCAATGTTGGCTTTGGGATTTTTGCCATTGGTGTTTGTGGTGAAAAATAACTGAAGTCTGTCTGTAGTGTGTGGGCATCTAAGTACATGTCAATTTACTGAAAGGACATATAGAAGTTATTTTACAAAATGGAAGGTTGACAGGCATTTTATAATAAATGATGACGCTAAAGCAGCTGGAGTTCTGCTACTGATGGCTTGAAAAGTGAGATTCCTGTTAGATTTTAGATGTTAAGACAAAAAACTGTAACAGGGAAGAAAGGTGAAAATACTTGATTTAGCTTCATGGTTTATCATGCAGTTCAAAGGTTAGGTTCTTTCCATCTGGCACTGGGACTTGGAAGAGTTTTCGGCCAATTTCACTGACAGCTATGGTCATCAGACATTCTCCAGAGCCACAGACATACCTACTTATTTTTCTCTATAAAATGGAAATTGCAGTCTTTGCCTACCAGTTCCATATAATCCTCCCCTCCCCCCCGATGCTAGAAGTCATTTACACACTGGCCAGATAGCTGTTTTTGGTACAGAAACTGAAGCTAATCTCAATTAACACTTGAAAACCTGCTGCTTGATGATATTCAAGTACTCAGACGTTGTGATATTCTTAACTGCAGCACATACATAGGTGGCTCAATGGTAAAGGATCTGCCTGCCAAGCCAGAAGATGTGGATTCTGTCCCTGGGTTGGGAAGACCCCCTGGAGAAGGAAATGGCAACCGATTCCAGTATTCTAGCCTGGGAAATCCCATGAACAGAGGCGCCTGGTGGGCTGCAGTCCATGGGGTCGCAAAGAGTCAGACACAACTTAGCACTCACTTAGGCATTAAACATATGAAGCCAGCTCTCACTTTTTCTCCAACTTTTTTTTTTTTTTTTTGCAGTATTGATATAGGAGTTGCTTTCTTTGAGAGAGGAGTTGATTTCTTTTGGAATCTCCTAGAAATTTCTGGGATCTCCAGTCACCCTCTTTTGCCTTTATTCCAAAGATTTATACTTTAACCCCAGTTATACAAGGACTTAAAGCGATTGCTTAAGTTTGGAGTTCTTCAGCTCATGGCAAGGATCATGTATGTTCTCCTATCCTTTATGCATTTTTTCAATCAACAAACTTTTTTTTTTCACTATCATGTGCAAAGCAACTGTGGTGGGTGTTACAGCAGACCAAGACAGCTATGGTGGCTTACAGTGAACCCATGCTCCAGGAAGTTTTGAAAAATACTTCCAGTATTCAGTGTACTTTTTAATCCTTCCAGGATTTCTGCCACTTCCCAGGTCCCCTGCAGCTTTCTCTGGTGTTATGACATAATATGCATGCCTGAATACGCACAAATAAGTGTCAAGTTGTATTTTGAGTAGAAGATCCAGGGAAGTTGAGAATCATAATTATCTCAGTCATGCTTCTGACTTTGTTTCTCATCCTGGGTTTAAAGAAATTATAGGACATCCATACTACAAAACACAACATAGCTCTTTGGAACGTATATTTAGTAATGTGAAATATATACAGGTTTTATTATTGATTGAAGAATAGTAAATTATAAAATATGATCAGGATGACACCTTTTGTGAAAAAATATGTACATATATACGTGTATGCACATGAAGAGGATGTACATTTGCATGCTGATATGTACACATTTGCCTTTCCTGAGATAAGTCTAGAATATTAGATAACATGTTAATGATGTTCATCACTGATAGGTAGCATCACAGAAAATTTAGGCTTCTCTTGATACTTTCTTCCAAGAAATTTCTGCAGTAAGTGTGTATTTTGTGCAATGGAGGGATAATGATGAAATGGGGTTAAAGATATGGAGACCTGGAGAGACACGGGGCTTTGAGAAGTAGCCCGAGTCATGGTGAATCATTTCACGTACATACCTGAGTCCTCTGTAGGACCTGTTTCCCAGAAGGCAGTTTGAAACTTGGCTCTTTCATGAAACAGTGATATTACTCATTCATTTTCCAGTAGTTATCTTTCCTCTCTAAAACTGACTTCTTCAGAGAATACCCACAGTTCTTTCATACTGAAACCTACGCAGGACAAAAAAACAGCAGAGTGCAAAATGGATAAGACAAGGAAGTATCTCTGAAGCTCTTCCTGCAAAGTTTCATTAAGAGAGCCTGTCTCACACTCTGCCTTGCTCCCTACTGGGTCTGCAGTTCTAGAAAGCATCAGCAGTTATTCTCTTTCTTTTTCGTCTGATGTGAGTATTGCTTTCTCCGATTGTTACGCCAGCTTTCTATTGCATGGAGTAACTTTCCATCTCCTCACTTTCAGTCTGTATGTATCCCTAGGTCTGAAGTGGGTCTCTTGTAGACAGCATTAATGCATATATGTGGAATCCAGAAAAACGGTATAGAGGAACTTATTTGTGAAACAGAAATAGAGATACAGACATACGCATACCAAGGCGGTAAGTGGGAGTGTGACGAACTGAGCGATTGGGATTGCCATATATACATTATGCATAAATAGGTAACTAATGAGAACTTATTGTATAGCACAGGGAACTCGACTTAGTGCTCTGTGCTGACCTTAAAGGGAAGGAAATCCAAAAAGAGGGGATATGTGTATACATAGGGAGAAGGAAATGGCAACCCACTCCAGGATTCTTGCCTGTAGAATTCCATGGACAGAGGAGCCTGGCGGGCTACGTCCATGGGGTCACAAAGAGTTGGACATGACTGAGCGACTAATGCTAACGTTATGTACACACAGAGCTGCTTCACTTGGCTATACAGCAGACACTAACAGAACATTGTAAGCAACTATCAATGAAATACAGCAGTTAGCAAAAAAAAAAAAAGCAAAAACCCCCGAACAACAGTAGTTGCTCTGGTTTTCTGTGGTGTCCCCAGGTTGCCAAAGGGCTTCAAAAGCTGGGAAAAACCCACCAGCTACAACAACGGTGTGCGCAGTAGCCAGGTTTATTTTCCTTCAAGACAATATTCCTAGGTTTGCACATATTTGCTCTTTTCAATGAACCGTGTCCTCTAAATGTCACCTTGCTTCCATTCAGCTTGGCCTGAGTTCTGACTGTCCGGGGGCCTCCAGGAACAGCCAGCAGATTGATGGCTTGCTGAAAGCTCCCTCATTATCTTTCAGTGCAAATTCCTTTCATGAGTAATCTCTTGTGCCCTGGATGCAGAGCTCCTTTGTGTGCGTGCTGTGAAATAAAATCTCGGATAATGTGTGAGGTAATTTTCTAATACTTTCTCCCCCACCCTGCTACCCCCACAATGTGACCTCTGAGCTAATGGTTTATTTAATTAGAAGGGCTCAGCTTAAAGACACTAATTGGTGAAGAATAAAAAGTCAAGGATGTTAGCATGTTTAAATAGAGAAAAAGGTGTGTGTGTGTGTGTGTGTGTGTGTAGTGTGTAGTGTGTGTGTGTGTGTGTGTGTGGTGTGTGCGTGTGTGGTATGTGGTGTGTGTGTGTATAGTGTGTGTATCTGTGTATGTGTGGGTGTGTGTATGTGCAGGTGTGTCAGGAAAGAACACTCTTGAAAAATTAGTACTGAAAAGTACATATTTTTATCTTGTAAGAGATCAATTTTATAATCCTTTACCTTAAAAAAGAAAATTGTTTCTTTTCTAGAATTTTTACCCCAAAGATGCTCCTAAGACTCTTGCAAATTTTTTTGAAAATATAAATATACAGACTATAATTACCTGCTCAAGAGCAACTCCTATTTAAATTGAATTCAGTATGTTTCCTCTAGTTACATATGCAAAACCCATGAGCTCATACCAAATCCTTTTTCTATAAGCATTAGCCTTTTTTTGCAGTAGCATTGAAAAATTCTGCATTCAAAATATTCACCATATAGAAGGCTCGAGGCTCCTCTATTATTGTTGTCTTCATCTTCTCTCTTGTCCCCATCTCTCTGCTGGGATGGGCTGTAGTCAAGAGCAGGAGTATGTTCCTGTATCGTGGTTATTGGGAGAAGAATGTTGACCATCACAAACAAAAGAGTTGGAACCTGGGGCCATCCAGACTGTGGCTACTTCAGCTCTCTTTTCCTTTCTCTGTGAATGCTCCCTCTGTGTCTTTCACAAGAATGAGAGTTAAGGAGACCTAGAGCAGGATAAGCAAAGTATGATGCATCCATGCAATAAAATACTATTAAAGGGAATAAAATATTAGTATATACTACAACATGGCTCAACCAACATCATGCTAAATGAGAGAAGCCAGACACGAAATATCATGTATTTAAAAATTTCATTTTTAGAAAATATTTATTTTTGGCCACCCTCAATATGTGGGAGCTTAGTTCTCTGACCAGGGATTGAACCCATGCCACCTGCATCATAAATATGGAGACTTAACCACGGGACACCAGGGAAGTCCCTGAAATGACCACATATTATATGATTCCATTTACATGAAATATCTAGAAAAGACAAATCTATAGAGACAGAGAGTAGATTAGTGGACTTTGGGGACTGTGTTGTGAAGGAGGCATGTCCACAAACAAGCATAAGGCATCTTTCGGGGATTATGGAAAAGTTCTATAATTAGTTAACATGATGGTTGCACAAGTCGGTAGGTTTTCTAAATTATGAATACATTTTTGGGTATATAAATTACACCCTCAATAAAGCTGATTTAAGAAATTAGAAATAAATTTCAGATGACAAAAATGAAGACCTGGAGGCAATCCTCTTTGGGGAAGGTTCCACAGAGGGCTATTTGGATGGTCCACCTAAACTGGCTTTGCTCTGGCTAAGAGGCAAACCTCAGCTGTTGCTGCTGCTTGTTCAACGGTGCTTACTTTTCATGTTGGCTTTAGGAGAAAATCAAGACAGGGTGTCCGAGGGAATTCTGAAAGGTTTCTCAGAGGAGGTGGCGTTTGAGCTGAGTGTCACTGAAGGAGAAATAAGTGGCAAGGTAGAAAAGGCAGAAGAGGGAAAGGTCAAGGCCACATATGTTTTGGTTCTCTCCGTGCACCACCCACCTACTCTTTCTACTCCTTACGGTCTCACGTGCTGTCCTTCAACTCACCCGGCCATCTGTCAAGGTTGGGTCAGGATTCACGGTGGATAGTCAGGGAGCTCATGACTCTGACACTGAGGTGGATTCAGCGGTAGGTGTAGGGCTCGAGCAGTGCCAATCAGAGCTCTCACTGAAACTTAACATAACTGGCTTTCTTTAGTATCAGGAGCCCTAATCGCGCGGTTTTATGGCTACCGGCAGCCATATTGTCGTCTGAGTGGAGAAAGTCTGTCTGTGGAGTGGTACTAACTGATGGGGAGACACAGAGGTATATGATGGTGTGACAGAAAGAGGGCATGGCAGTTAACCGATGACGTCATTCACAGCGCTGCACGTTTCACTCCCCATCTACCTTTATTTTAAACCTTGGCCACTTTTGACCGAGTTTCTGCTACCTATCATTTGGAAATCTTAACTCATTTGAGAGGCTTATATTTGAAAAGAATGCCTTTATATGAGCCTCCTGGCGTGAATGGTCATGGGATCTTTAGGAAACGGTGAAGAGCAGGTGATGAGGGACAGCCTGGTAATTGCTTCAGCTGGGGTTACAGCTGTGAGGGGCTCTAACATGTCTCTTCACTCTTACTCTGTTTCCCCTCTCTCCAGCCTTGCACTGCAAGATACCCCGCAGTCCTGAGTCACTGGGGAAGGGAAGGACCTCGTTGCTATGGGAAGCAGTGGGAAAGGATACACAGTCTTCTCCCATCTAAGATGTGACTCTTCATGATTATGGTAGCAGCATCCATGGTAGATACAACACGTTCTCTGAGTGACATTTAGATGCACATGTTGCTTTCCCTTCATAAGCAGGATCCAAGAGGGTGCTGCCAAGGCTTGTCCTTTCCACAAGTAACTTGAAAGAAGTGAAAATTTCTGCTTTCTGACCGGTCTTAGAGGGCTATGGTAGGAACTAGAAGAAACTGGAAAAAAAAAAAAATAACTGTTTGCTCTTGAAATCAATGCAAGAAGGCACTGCTTATTCCAGTAAGATTGTTTAGAAACTAAGAAACCCCTGGTTAATAAAGTAGCTCTTTAGGTGATCTGAGGGTGGGACAACCACTCCTTGCACAATCTGAGGGTGCAGTTGTCTTAGTGTTGCTGACAAAGAGTTGACTAAGAAGTGGGTCATCTTATTTTGTCAACGGACTGGGACCGACCAGTGTTTTTCAATGTTTGCTCTATGGATTGCCTTCATTGCAACCTCCAACACCCTTAATAACTATAGAATCCAGGGCTTTATCCAAGAACTACTGGGGTGTGTGATATTGTGATTTATAATAAATCTCCCCCAACCCTTGGAATTTCCCAAGTGATAAGAGCAATGGGAGCATCTTTTGCATAGTATATGGTCTCTTGGCTTGTTCTCAATTCTCAAAATCACTTCAGATAAAATTGGTGTCATTATTCATTACAAGCCACTTTCTACTACAACTGGTTTTAGGATAATGAGTGACTTTTTGGAAAGTACTTAAGGATGAGGACTGGTTGCCAGGAGAACCAATCATAAATATAATGTTGGGACTTTCAGTCTCAATTCCCTGACCTCTGAGAAAGAGAGACGGTCTGAATGTTGAATTGGTCATCAATGGCCAATGACTAATCAATCATACCTATATAATGAAATCTCCATTAAAAACTCAAAAGGATGAGGTTCAAAGTGCCTCAGGTTGTTGAACAAGAGGAGATGAGGGAGGAATGGTGTGCCCAGAAAGATTATGGAAGCTCCTGTCCTTTTCCCATACCTTGCACCATGTATGTCTTCCATCTGACTATTCCTAGGTCATATCCTTCTATAATAAACTGGAAACATAGTAAGTAAAATGTCTCTCTGAGTTCTGTGAGTCACTTGAGTAAATTAATCAAACACATGGAGGGGGTCTTTGAACTCTCCAGTCTATAGGCATTGAGTTAGAAGCACAAGTGATAATCTAGGCTTGCAACTGGCATCTGAGGTTGCAGTGTGGGTGGGAGCTGTGTGCAATCTTGGAGGACTGAGCCCTTAACCTGTGAAATCTGATGCTATCTGTGTAGACAGTGTCAGGGTTAAGTTGAGTTGTACGACACCCAGCTGGTGTCAGAGAATGGCTTGTCAGAGTGGGAACTACTGCACACATCAAAATTGGTAACTAGGATCTTCAGGGTATGTCTTGAAAATATGGGTCATTAACACTTTCTAGGTGATTCTATTATGCAGACTAAGAACAACTAGCAGAGACTCTGGTATGGGGCTCATGATTCAAGATAAGGAACTCAAGAGATGTTGTTCTCTGAGTTAAAACTTCCTCTGTTTACTCATAAAGGGAAATCTGTAGAACCACACCCATCTAAGTTTAAAAAGCATAGTATGTGTATGTGTAATCACCCAGTTGTGTCTGACTCTTTGTGACCCCATGGACTGTAGTCCACCAGGTTCCTCTGTCCATGGGATTCTCCAGGCAAGAGTACTGAAAAGGATTGCCAATTCCTTCTCCAGGGGATCTTCCAGACCTAGGATCAAACCTGGATCTCCCACATTGCAGATTCTTTACCATCTGAGCCAACAGGAAGCCCATGGAAGTGTAAATTGAGAAGTTTCCACCATATGACTGCACAGTCAATACTTGTATCTTTCAGATAGGATGAACAGATTTGTTCAGCTAGAGCACAGTCATTGCTTGGGAGCCAGTTCTTAAAAATGCACCAGGGATGTTGACAGCTGGAGAGCCTTGCAGGTAGCAAGGATGTAACTATTCTAACACTTACATTTCAAATCTGGGATTTTGTGTGGACATTGTGTAAGGCAATTTGCTACACTAAACAAAAATCATTCAGTTTATTTTTTTCCCCCACCTTTTCAAATCAGGGGATGCAGATATAACCAGAAACCAGGAACTAGGAAAACAAAAATACTAAAATATTATGTAACTCTTTGCCTCTTTGCCCTCTTATGATTAAGCAGATTCACAACATTCAAGCACAGGAAATATTTTCTGTCCATCAGACAAATAAAACTCCATCAAGGTAGTATCTAATACAATTATTTTCAGCTTCTGAAACAGATACACAAAACATAGAAACAAAAAACTCCGGTTCCCCTGAAGCAGCGGCCAAGGTCCGATAATGAAAATGGCAACTGAATGGCTGTCGGCACTGCCTTTTCCCCCGAGTTTTCCTGATAAATCCTTTCTTCGTGAATGACTAATGGAGAGGCAGCTGCTGCAGCAAACAGGATTCAGAACCCCATTAATATCAGTGACTCATCAGCCGGATTCTTTCCCCATATCAGAAAATGTCAGGAAATTAAAAAGGCACCGTGGTATCTCCTGGAGACAAGTCCCATGTCAGGGCTGTAATTACTTCTAAATATTCTTGGCCTCATTTGGAAATTGGCTGTCACCTGGGACATGGCCTAGTTTGTAGTCCCACCCAGGAGGGCAGGACAGACTACCAATCTCCCTGAGTAAGCCACCCAGCCTGCCCCTCCTGCAGAGCTAGCATTGTGAGCCTGGGGGTGTTGTCACTTGTTATTAGATAGAAGGAATAGGACAGCTACATGTGTTCTGGATACTCAGTTTGGCTCCTTTAAGAAAAGGAGAGAGGGTAGTAGATGAGGACTGAAGTTATAGGGACCCGTTGTTTAACTATATACTTTTTTTTTTGTTCCTTGTATCAACTATAGTTAGGGGTATTTATTTTTTTTTACTTGATTATTAATTTATTTATAAAACAGTAGGTCCTTGTTGGTTATCTATTTTATTTATTTTTCTTGGAGTATAATTGCTTTATGGAGTTGTGTTAGTTTCTGCTGTACAGCAAAGTGAATCAGTTATGCTTCTGCTCTACTGTTTAATCTCATCAGTCCTGTCTGACTCTTTGCAGCCCCATGGACTACAGCCTGCCAGGCTCCTCTATCCATGGGGATTCTCCAGGCAAGAATAATAGAGTGGGTTGCCACGCCCTCCTCCAGGAGATCTTCTTGACCCAGGGGTTGAACCTGAGTCTCTTATGTCTCCTGCATTGGCAAGTGGGTTCTTTACTGCTAGTGCCACCTGGGCAGCCCTCAAATCAGTTATACATATACATATATTCCCTCCCTCTGGTACCACCTTCCCACCCCATCCCACTTCTCTGGTTATTTTATTTTTATTTATTTTAAAGTTTTTTTGCTTTACAAGTACAACATGAATCAGCTATATGTATACATATATCCCCTCCCTCTTGAGCCTCCCTCTCACTTCCCCCCATATCCCACCCGTCTAGGTCTTCACAAAGCACCAAGTTGAGCTCCCTGTGCTGGATAGCAGCTTCCCACTAGCTATCTATTTTACATATGGTAGTGTGGTAATCTATCTTAAATATAACAATATGTACATGTCAATTCCAAGCTTAGAGAGGGATTTTAGAAATATCTGGATAGCTGTGTTTTGATTTTAAGTCTTTCCTTGAAGAGTTAATGCTGACAATTGTCTCCTCAGTCACTAGACACAAACTCTATAGTCTCATTTAAATTCAACTAGTTTTTTCAGCCTACAGTAGGGGGATCAGTCATTTTGTATATATAGGATGGACAAAAATACATCTTTGGAAAATGAAATTTCACATCCTTATTACAAATAGAATGGTAAGGATATCTAGATTGGTAATGTGACTCATATGGTGGTCAGTTTCTCTGGCTGTGCTGTGCTTAGTGGCTCAGTCACGTCTGACTCTTTGCGACCCCATGGACTGCAGCCCGCCAGGCTTCTCTGTCCACGGCTACAACTTGTTAATTAACTTATTTTTTTATTTGCATACCAAACCAGGATCTAGGATGACACGAATCATTAAGGGAAATCCCTGTATATGAACATCTGTACCAGAGTATGGGCTGTGGGAATCAGGAAAAGTGTAGGGGAATTTGTAGCATTTGAGCTATAGTTTCACAGAATAGTGGGTTTCCCTGGTGGGTCAGATGGTAAAGAATCTGCCTACAATGCAGGAGACCCAGGTTTGATCCCTGGGTCAGGAAGCTCCCCTGGTGAAGGGAATGGCCACCCACACCAGTATTCTGGCCTGGAGAATCCCGTGGACAGAGGACCCTGGTGAGCTATGTCCATAGGGTCACAAAGAGTCAGACATGACTGTGCAACTAACACTTTCACTTACTTTTCACACTTTGATGGAGCAGTAGCACAGGGGTGTGTGGAGATGGTGAGTAAAGCTCCCCTGAGCACAGTGTAGAAGAGAGGCTTAGAAAACAGGCTGGGAGGTTTGGGATCTATTGGGGAAGTATAATTGGAATGGTGAATTATAGAAAGTACCGGGGAGGCAGAAATTTCCCTCTCTCCACTTCTTACATTCTTGTAGGAGGACTAATAATAAAATTGACATAAGACATACGAACAAGAGAAAAAGAAGCACATTTTAATTTGTGCGCATGGAGGTCTCACAAAAATAGAAACTTCAGAAGTGGCCAAACAGGCAGTTTTTCTACTTTTTAGACAAAGAGATGATAAATTTGTGAGAAATTGACAAGACAAAGAAACTCAGGTTTTTGGGGGCTCAGTTTAGTGAAGAAGCCAAGCAGAGATTGCAACTGGGGTAGTAAATTAAAGAAGTACCAAGGTTTGTTTGTGTTGGCTTCTCAGTTTGAATTTCCTCCTATGGACACCCTATGATAAGAGTGACCTTCTACTTCTGGATGCAGGGAGTGTACCTTTCACATGGGAAATTTAATTCCTGTTTTCAGGAGACAGAAAGGAGGGTCAGAGTGTCCCCTTTTCATGGCCATTTCTTAAGTAACTCTAATTCCTACTGTACACCACAGGGAACAATATTATGCTTAATATTCTGTTAACACCCTAAATGGGAAAAGAATTTGAGAAAGAATAGATACAAGTATTAATACATGTATAACTGAATCACTTTGCTGTATATCTGAAACTAAGGCAACACTGTTTATCAACTATAGTCCAATATAAAATAAAAATCTTTATAAAACCAAATAATCAATATATCATTGTGGCATATTTTGGGGTGACCCACTCTGAGCCTCAACAAAAGCCTTGAGAGCTGAAGGGAGCAATTTATATGTCATCTCACAACCAACGAAACATCATTGACAGCCTCTCATCAGGAATCAGAGGGTTCTCTTTATTTGTTCATTCATTTGGCTGATATTTATTGAGCTCCTACTATATGCACCCATAGACATCGATACAGAGGGAAAACCAGGAAGTCCTTGTTATCCCCCATTTGGGGAGAGAGTAGAGGAGACAGATGAGAACAGATAGAAACTAGACACAATTCAGCAGAGTCGGTGAGTGTACTGTTAGGTGGGGGGAGGATATGGGAGGCCTTTTGGAGTTTATTCCTTTGACCGAAAACCTAAAAAAACTCAGGGAGTGAGTAAATCATGTATGTCTTAAGGTCATCTCAGCAAATGCCAAGTAAGGCCCTGAGGTGGGAGCTTATGCTTGAGGAAAAGCAGAGGAACTGGTACGTCTAGAATAGAATGAACAGGAATAAGTAGAAGGAAATGATGTTCAAGAGAGCTAGGGGTCAGATCTTTCTGTCATTTAATGAGCTTCAACTTTACTCTGAAAGAGCTAAGAGCCAATGGAAGACTTTGAGTACAAAAGCCAATAATATGTCTGAGTTATTTCTAAAGCTCCCTCTAGCTGTCTCTTAAGAATAGATTTTAGAAAGACAAGGACAGGATCAGGAAGAGCAGTTAGGAGACTATTGCAATAATCCAAGGGAGAGGGAATGGTGGGTTAAACCCGGGTAGCTGTGAAGGCAGTGAGCAGATTCCGGATCCAGTTTCAACAAAGAGCCAACAAGACTTGATGATAGATTGAATGGGTGAAGTGAGAGGAAGAAAATGGTCAATAACAGCTCCATAGTTTTGTCTTGAATGATGACTAAACGAGTGTAGTTGAGATAACTGAGTTGAGAACGACCATGCAAGGGTAGGTTTGGGAGGATCAGGAATTTGTCCTGGGTATGTGGGGAACAGCTATTAACCACCCAAGCGGAGACATGGAGTAGGGAGTTCAGGGGAAAAGCAAAGGCTTTGTATGTACATTCAGGAGTAAACAGTATACACAGGGCATTTGCGCTGAGCCCATTTGGGGATTGAGAAAAGATGTAGAAGCTTCCAAAACTGAACTGATGATATTTCAAATTCTAAGGGTCAAATTGAGAACTATCCATCCAAAGATCCTGATACAAGAACTATTTGGAAAAAGGAGGAACTAAGAATAGAGTATCATTATTGTTATCATCTCCTTCAGTTCAGTTCAGTTCAGTTCAGTCACTCAGTCGTGTCCAACTCTCCGCGACCCCATGAATCACAGCACGCCAGGCCTTCCTGTCCATCACCAACTCCCGGAGCTCACTCAAACTCATGTCCACAGAGTCGGTGATGCCATCCAGCCATCTCATTCTCGGTCGTCCCCTTCTCCTCCCACCCCCAACCTTTCCCAGCATCAGAGTCTTTTCCAGTGAGTCAACTCGTCGCATGAGGTGGCCAAAGTATTGCAGTTTCAGCTTCAGCATCAGTCCCTCCAATGAACACCCAGGATTGCTCTCCCTTAGAATGGACTGGTTGGATCTCCTTGCAGTCCAAGGGACTCTCAAGAGTCTTCTCCAACACCACAGTTCAAAAGCATCAATTTTTCGGCGACCAGCCTTCTTCACAGTCCAACTCTCACATCCATACATGACCATGGGAAAAACCATAGCCTTGACTAGACGGACCTTGGTTGGCAAAGTAATGTTTCTGCTCTTTAATATATTGTCAAGGTTGATCATAACTTTCCTTCCAAGGAGTAAGCGTCCTTTAATTTCATGGCTGCAATAGGCATCTGCAGTGATTTTGGAGCCCAAAAAAACAAAGTCTAACACTGTTTCCACTGTTTTTCCATCTATTTCCCATGAAGTGATGGGACCAGATGCCATGATCTTCGTTTTCTGAATGTTGAGCTTCAAGCCAACCTTTTCACTCTCCTCTTTCACTTTCATCAAGAGGCTTTTGAGTTCCTCTTCACTTTCTGCCATAAGGGTAGTGTCATCTGCATATCTGAGATTATTGATATTTCTCCCAGCAATCTTGATTCCAGCTTGTGCTTCTTCCAGCCCAGCGTTCCTCATGATGTACTCTGCATATAAGTTAAATAAGCAAGGTGACAATATACAGCCTTGACGCACTCCTTTTCCTATTTGGAACCAGTCTGTTGTTCCATGTACAGTTCTGACTGTTGCTTCCTGACCTGCATACAGGTTTCTCAAAGGCAGGTCAGGTGATCTGGTATTCCCATCTCTTTCAGAATGTTCCACAGTTTATTGTGATCCACACAGTCAAAGGCTTTGGCATAGTCAATGAAGCAGAAATAGATGCTCTTCTGGAACTCTCTTGCTTTCTCCATGATCCAGCGGATGTTGCCAATTTGATCTCTGGTGCCTCTGCCTTTTCTAAAACCTGCTTGAACATCTGGGAGTTCACGGTTCACATATTGCTAAAGCCTGGCTTGGAGAATTTTGAGCATGACTTTACTAGCGTGTGAGATGAGTGCAATTGTGCAGTAGTTTGAGCATTCTTTGGCATTGCCTTTCTTTGGGATTGGAATGAAGACCGACCTTTTCCAGTCCTGTGGCCACTGCTGAGTTTTCCAAATTTGCTGGCATATTGAGTGCAGCACTTTCACAGCATCATCTTTCAGGATTTGAAATAGCTCAACTGGAATTCCATCACCTCCACTAGCTTTGTTCGTAGTGATGCTTTCTAAGGCCCACTTGACTTCACATTCCAAGATGTCTGGCTCTAGGTCAGTGATCACGTTATCATGACTATCTTGGTCGTGAAGATCTTTTTTGTACAGTTCTTCTGTGTATTCTTGCCACCTCTTCTTAATATCATCTCCTTAGGAAGTGTATATTTATCTATATATATATATATACAAATTATATAAAAATATAAAGTACACAAATATATTTAAATTTTTATAAGAGTTATATACATAAGCATTTATATATATAAGATTTGAAAAAGAATAAGTTCAGTTCAGTTCAGTTCAGTCGCTCAGTCGTGTCCGACTCTCCGCGACCCCAGGAATCACAGCACGCCAGGCCTCCCATAGATATATGTATACGTGTAACTGAGTCACTTTTCTGTACAGCAGAAATGAACACAACATTGTAAATAACCTACACTTCAATGAAAAAATTATAGGGACTTCCCTGGTGATCCAGTGGTTAAAACTCTGTGCTTCCATGCAGGGGGTCCATGATTTGATCCCTGGTAGAGGCACTAATTGGAGAAGGAAATGGCAACCCACTCCAGTGTTCTTGCCTGGAGAATCACAGGGACGGGGGAGCCTGATGGGCTGCCGTCTATGGGGTCACACAGAGTCGGACACGACTGTAGTGACTTAGCAGCAGCAGCAGCAGCAGAGGCACTAATTGGAGAAGGAAATGGCAACCCACTCCAGTGTTCTTGCCTGGAGAATCCCAGGGACAGGGGAGCCTGGTAGGCTGCCATCTATGGGGTCGCACAGAGTTGGACACGACTGAAGTGACTTAGCAGTAGCAGCAGAGGCACTAATATCCTGCATGCAGCACTGTATGGCCAAAAAACATTAAAAAGAAAAAATTACAAAAAAATAAAAATAAAATAAGTGGGCCTAAATTTATGCAGCTTATACAGGGCAGTGCCCATTCTCCTAACCATTATACTCTTCTGCTTCTAAAAGAATGAAGAATTACCTATATTGAGTAGAAACACACAAAAGCATTTTGTTTTATGACTAGGTTTTTGAGTTCCACAGCCAAAACCTATATTTGATTCATGAGTTTGCCTCATCCGTGCTAGAAATCCAGATGGAAACTCAATAATCCTGGCACTGCATCAAGAAGTGAACTCACCTTAAGGTTGCTGAGTAAGATTTTTTTTTTAAATTTTATTTTATGTAGGAACATAGTTGGTTAATGATGTTGTGTTAGTTTCAGATGTACAGCAGAGTGATTCAGTTATACATACATAAAAACATGTATCTGTTTCTTTTCCAAATTCTTTTCCCTATTTATGTTATTACAGAATATTAAGCAGCATTACCTGTGCTGTACAGTAGGTCCTTGTTGGTTATATGTTTTAAATATAACAGTGTGTACATGTCAATCCCAAAGTCCCAATCTGTCCCCCCTCCCAAACCTTCCCTTGTAACCATAAATTCATTCTCTTAAGTCTATGAGCCTGTTCCTGTTTTGTAAATGAGTTCATTTGTATCATTTTGTTAGAGTCTGCATATAAGCTATATCATATGATATTTGTCTTTCTCTGTCTGACTTACCTCGTATGATAATCTCTAGGTCCATCTATGTTGATGCAAATGGCATTTTCAGCAACACAAATGAGTAATATTTAATGGCTGAGTAATATTTCACTGTGGATCTTCCCCGATGGCTCAGTAAAGAATCTGCCTGCAATGTAGGAGATGCAGAAGATGTGGGTTCAAATCCTGGATCGGTAAGATCCCCTGGAGGAGGAAATGGCAACCAACTCCAGTATTCTTGCTTGAAAAATCCCATGGGCAGAAGAGCCTGGCAGACTACAGCCCATGGGGTTGCAAAGAGTCGAACATGACTAAGAGACTGAGCACAATATTCCATTGTATTTTAGTACTGCATCTTTTTTATCCATTCATCTGTCGATGGACATTTAGGTTGGCTCACATCTTGGCTATTGTAAACAGCACTGTAGTGAACACTGGGGTGAATGCATCTTTTATTAGATTTTAACAGTAAAATACATTGCACTATTTTTATAGATATACAACTAGTGCTATTAATTATTGGACAATCGAAACCGCTATAGTATGAAACTAAGATGCATTTTATACCATTGGGACAGTGCAGACATTGGATTGCTAATTACATTGAGGAGTGAATGGTTATAGTGTCCTGTTTTTATCATCCAGAATTCTCAGCTCCACATCTTGTTTTTTCAACAGCCTGAGCTAACTTGTCTGCTGTTCAGTCCTGCACTGCTGGACCCACTGAATGTCCTGTGGAAAGTCATCAAATGTCTCTGGGCTGCAGTTTACTCCTTTAAAAATAAGGGGTCATTAAATGAGATCATTTTCAAGACCCCATTCCATTTCTAACATCTGTATCTCACTATTTCTGGCAAATTTATTCACGTATCAAATACTTGCAACACAGTGCACGATTCCTCGGTGCTGTGTCTGTCAAGCTCTGTATTACTTTAAAATAGAAATGCTGAAGATATCAGTTCTGCAGATAACAATTTTAAATGCTCCAAATAAGATTGGACAATTCCTGAAACCAGATGATCTTTCTAAATTTCCTTCTGGATTTAATTTTCCAGACACAGGAAAAATGCCAACCTCTCCCTCCTTGAAACTCGCATAGCACTTTGTCTCTCCTAGGACATAAAAAACAATTCTGTGCGCCTACACACATTAAGTATTTGCATCAGGAAAGTGGTTGAACTGACAGCCTCCTCACATCTTCCAAACCCAGAGTATCAGATTTCTGGAGCTGCCATAACAAAGTCCCACAGTTCGGGGGCTTAAATGACAGAAAATCATCTTCTCACAATTCTGGAGAAGTCTGCGAAAGGTGTTGGCAGGATTGGTTTCTTTTGAGACCTTTCTCCTTGTTTTGTAGATGACTGCCTTCTGCCTGTGTCTTCACATGGTTTTTCCCTCTGCAGATATATGTCCTAATCTGTTTTAATAAGGACATCAGTCATATTGAATTGGGCTCACTTTAATTTGATAACTCTTTAAAGACTCATCTCCAAATAGAATCAGATTCTGAGATATTGGGGGTAAAGTTTACAACAAGTGAATTTTGGCGGGACAGAGTTCAACCCTAAGTCTCTCTACTACAGCGCTGCCTGCTCAGCTTTCATGTTTGAGAAGTTGCATCTGTGCTATGACTGACCTCTAGGTAAGACAGGACTCATAAATAGCATAAGAAATAAAAGAAACCAAAAACTGACCCTTAGAATTAAGTCAGTACTGACACTCATCTTCCAAGATGTGCTTCACTTTGACTTCCGGTCTTTATGGAGATTTGCATCTTTCACCGAAAAGCAGATGGTATATTTTTGATGAGAAAAATTATGGTTGGCCTTAAGGAACCATTTTGCGCTGAATGGAGTTCTGCTGCTTTGAAACATAGCATTTTGTTTGCTTTTTTGGAAGCACATTGCCATATCATTTACCTGATATTACCAGTAAATGCATAAAATTGTGTGACCCTTTTCATAACTAGGGAAAGCTATGATCCATTCAATGTGGTGCCTGATTTTTGAAAACCGTGCTAAAATATGGCTGATTACATGGCCTTAAAAACTGTGTTCCCTTAGAAAATCCATTATAGCTCTCCCATCTAAAATTCTCTAAAACATTTTGGAGTCTCTTAAAGAATTTTAAGCCTAAGGAAACTGTTAAGTATTCCCATATTTTGAACTAAAGGTGTTTCCGTATTTTGAACAAAATGTGTTATTTGAATGGCATTTGGAGTATAGCAAAGGAGAGTTGTATTCATGTTTCAGTTTAGGTGGTCAGCTGTTATAGTTCTAGGAAAGCCTCAGCTGGACAACTCAGCTCTGTCCTGTGTGTTAGCTCTTATCCTCCTTTCTCAGACAAAGGTGGAGCAACTTCCAGAGAATGCAAGTTCTTTCAATGTGTTGGCCCAGAATTGGCGCTCATCACTTCTATATTCTATTGTCCAATCAAGTCAAAACCTGGCCCAATTTTCCAGTCGTGTTACGCTGAAGATCTCAACACTAACCCTGATCCTGATTCCCCCCCTTTCTGGGCATGATCACTTCTGTTTCTGGTTATATACTGTATCATTTCCACCTGCCAAAATCAAATCCAAATATGGTTCCTCCAGTTCTGCTCTATCACTTCCCCTCCTGAGCCCCTCCCACATTTCCACCACCTGTTTCAATCCACGCTTATCCCACTTGCCCTGGGGTAAGGAATAGGAGAGAAGGCTCTGGCTTGTTTTTTTAAACTTTTTATTTTGTACTGGGCTATAGCCGATTAATAGTGTTGTGATAGTTTCAGGTGGATAGCAAAGGGACTCAGCCATACATATACATGTATCCATTCTCCACCAAATCCTTCCCATCCAGGCTGCCACTTAACATTGAGCAGAGTTACCTGTGCTATAGAATAGGACCTTGTTGGTTATTCATTTTAAATATAGCAGTGTGTATATATACACATCCAAAACTCCCTAATTATCCCTTCCCCCTACTCTTCCCCTCTGGCAACCTTAAGTTCTTTCTCTAAGGATAAGACTCTAGCTCTTGAGTGGAGGAACTTCAAAGTCTGGCAATGGGTATGAATACAGGGAGGAGTGAGAGTTGGGGCCGTTACTGCAATTTACCACAGAGAATAACTGAACAATAAGTCTTATTTTGCCATATGACTTAATGTCCACTATTCTTCTTATGATCTCTGCGTACATAGTAAAAATATTTCCCATGATTTCATTCTAATTTCTTGCCTTTTTAAGATTTGGAAGCAGAGTAGAACAGCTTTTTTCTCTAAAAAGCTGCCATTTGATGTTACTGGTCACTTCTACTTGAAGAAATACTGCATTTAAAAAAATCGTGAAGTATGGGATGACCCAGGGGAAATTTTAAAAGTTTTACTAGGAGTTACATGGGATATACTTCATAGTTGTAATATAAACATAGTGAAAAGTATACACTTTATTCTTTCTCTTCTTGGGAAGGTTGCTATTATTTCCATTTCATTGTATTTGAAGTAATTGAAAGTGGTCAATTTCGTATTCCTCTGACAGTAAACATAATGACTGGAGAATTTCAAATTTAGCCATTTCTCCTGCTTGATTGCATGATTTGTTATTCTAAATCATTGATAGTAAATGAACTACTTGGACTATTCAACCAGAGAGTCACAAAATACATGTGTTTGTCACATATGATTTAAATCCCAGTTTTTCTCAAGAGCATTTAGTTATTTACAATGAAAGTTAAGTAGTTAACTTAACTTGTAGTAGTTAAGTCCTTTGGGATCCCCAACCTCTGGGATCTAATGCCTGATGATCTAAAAGATGGATCTGATGTAACACTAATAGAAATGAAGTGTACAATAAATGCAATGTACTTGAATCATTCTGAAACCACCCCCTTGCCCTAGTCCAGGGAAAAATTATCTTTCACAAAATCCATCCCTGGTGCCAAAATGGTTGGGGACTGCTAGAAGCCTGAAGAAAGGGCAAAAGTGAAAACGGAGGGAAAAAAAACAAAACAAAAACCCTGGAACCAACGGAATAGGTGCAAGTTAGCACTAAATTAGGCTTTATGCTTCATAATTAGAAAGTTCAATTTTATTCTCTAGAACAATGAGTGATCTTATCCAAGGGTTACTAATAGAGTAGCATTTCAGGTAATTTGCTCTTAATAACTGTTAAAGTTGCTGAATTATTTCCTTTTAAAAATGTAGATAGGAAGAAATTGCTTTCACTCACTTTTTGGGTGGGAAAGAAAGGTATGTGTGTACAATTAGGTTGCTGTTATTTATCTATTGGAGTTTGGCTACATTTAAAATTTTAAAGTTATTTTATGTATGTCACAGTGGTGGAAAGATTGAAAGTTGCTCCTCCAAAATGGTGGCTATTCTTTGCCCATGAGTCGTTCAGACATATTGGTTCTTTGCATTAATTTGAGATTTTGGGAGAATGTCATGAACTTTCAGGATGTCACAGTTGTACAGGGATCACCCATAAAGGGATGATACATTAGCCAGCGGCAGCAAACAGACAAATATTAATGATATCACCACCACCTGGAATAAAACACATAAAAAAATAAACTGCTTTTAGAGCTGTTTTAGGTTCACAGAAAAATGAAAAGGAAGGTACAGAGGTTTTCAATATGCCCCATATCCTCAAACATGCAGTCTGATCCATTATCCATGTACCCTACCAGAGTGGCATAGTTATTTGCATTAGGATTCACTCTTGGTATTATATATCCTATGATAGAAAATTTTATAATGATATGTATTTACCTTTATAGTGTCATTGTTTCACTGCCCTAAAAATCCTCTATGAGCCACCTATTCATCTCTTTTTAACAGTCTTCATACTTTTGCCTTTCCATAATATCATATAGCTGGAATCACACAGTATTCATGTAGCCTTTTGGATTGGCTTTTTTTATTTCACAGTATGCATTTAAGATTCCACCATATCTTTTTGAGCTTTATAGTTCATTTCTTTTCAGCACTGAATAGTATTCAATCAACTAGATGTACCACACTTTATCTGTCACTTAGTGAAGAGTATCTTACTTGCTTCCAAGTTTTGGCAATTGTGAATAAAACTGCTATATACATCTGTGTGTGAATTTTGGTGTGGATGGAAGTTTTCAACTTCTTTGGGTAAATACCAAGGGACACAATTCCTGGATGGTATAGTAAGAGTATGTTTAGTTTTGCAGCAAATCACACAACTGTCTTATGAAGTGACTGCTTCATTTTGCATTTCCATCAGCAATGCATGAAAGTTCCTGTTGCTTTACATCTATGCCAGCATTTGGCGTCATCACTGGATTTTGGTCATTCTAGTAAGTTAATTAAGTGTCTAGGTGTATATCTTATTGTTTTAGCTTCCATTTCTCTGATGAATATGATGTGCGGCATCTTTTCATATGCTGCTTACCATCCTTATATTTCCTTCGGTGAGGTGTCTGCTGAGATTTTTGGCCCATTTTTTAATAGGGTTGTTTGAACCCAGGCCCACCGGCATTGGAAGCATGAAGTCTTAATGACTGGACTGCCAGGGAAGTCCCTGACTCACATATTATTTTAAAATGTATTGTATAGTCTCCAGTATTTGGGTTTTGTCCAGATTTCTGCTGTTGATTTCTAGTTTAATTCTATTGTGGTTTTATTTCTGTTTTTAAAAATTTGTTAACGTGTTTTGTGGCCCAGAGAGCAGTTTATCTTGATGATTATTCTATATAAGCTTGAAAAGAATATATACTTTCCTGTTGGATGAAGTAGTCTATAGATGTTCATTATAATTAGCTGATTGATAGTTGCTAATTTCAGTTGTGTCTAAAAACGGATTTTCTGTATGCTGGGTCTATCCATTTATGATAGAGGGGTTTTGAAGTGTCCAACTATAATAGTAGATTCATCTATTTCTCCTTGAAGTTCTACTAGTTTTTGTTTCATGGGTGTTGATGATCTGTTTTAAGTGCATACATCAGTCAGTCAGTCAGTTCAGTCGCTCAGTTGTGTCTGACTCTTTGCGACCCCATGAATCGCAGCACGCCAGGCCTCCCTTTCCATCACCAACTCCCGGAGTTCACTCAAACTCATGTCCATCCAGTCGGTGATGCCATCCAGCCATCTCATCCTCTGTCGTCCTCTTCTCCTCCTGCCCTCAATCCCTCCCAGCATCAGGGTCTTTTCCAGTGAGTCAACTCTTCTCATGAGGTGGCCAAAGTATTGGAATTTCAGCTTTAGCATCAGTCCTTCCAATGAATACCCAGGACTGATCTCCTTTAGAATGGACTGGTTGGATCTCCTTGCAGTCCAAGGGACTCTCAAGAGTCTTCTCCAACACCACAGTTCAAAAGCATCAATTCTTCAGTGCTCAGCTTTCTTTATAATCCCAACTCTCACATCCATAACTGGATGGATGACCACTGGAAAAACCACAGCCTTGACTAGACAGACCTTTGTTGGCAAAGCAATATCTCTGCTTTTTAATATGCTGTCTAGGTTGATCATAACTTTCCTTCCAAGGAGTAAGCATCTTTTAATTTCACGGCTGCAATCACCATCTGTAGTGATTTTGGAGTCCAGAAAAATAAAGTCTGACACTGTTTCCACTGTTTCCCCATCTCTTTCCCATGAAGTGATGGGACCAGATGCCATGATCTTAGTTTTCTGAATGTTGAGTTTTAACCCAACTTTTTCACTCTCCTCTTTCACTTTCATCAAGAGACTGTTTAGTTCCTCTTCACTTTCTGCCATAAGGGTGGTGTCATCTGCGTGTCTGAGGTTATTGATATTTCTCCCAGCAATCTTGATTCCAGCTTGTGCTTCTTTCAGCCCAGCGTTCCTCATGATGTACTTGGCATATAAGTTAAAAAAGCAGGGTGACAAGATACAGCCTTGACGTACTTCTTTCCCTATTTGGAACCAGTCTGTTGTTCCATGTCCAGTTCTAACTGTTGCTTCCTGACCTGCATACAGGTTTCTCAAGAGGCAGGTCAGGTGGTCTGGGATTCCCATCTCTTTCAAAAATTTCCACAGTTTCTTGTGATTCACACAGTCAAAGGCTTTGGCATAGTCAATAAAGCAGAAATAGATGTTTTTCTGGAATTCTCTTGCTTTTTCCATGATCCAGCGGATGATGGCAATTTGATCTCTGGTTCCTCTGCCTTTTCTAAAACCAGCTTGAACATCTGGAAGTTCACGGTTCACCTATTGCTAAAGCCTGGCTTAGAGAATTTGGAGCATTACTTTACTAGCGTGTGAGATGAATGCACTTGTGCGGTAGTTTGAACATTCTTTAGCATTGCCTTTCTTTGGGATTGGAATGAAAACTGACCTTTTCCATTCCTGTGGCCATTGTTGAGTTTTCCAAATTTGCTGGCATATTGAGTGCAGCACTTTCACAGCATCATCTTTCAGGATTTGAAGTAGCTCAACTGGAATTCCATCACCTCCACTAGCTTTGTTTGTAATGATGCTTTTTAAGGCCCATTTGACTTCACGTTCATATACACCCCAAAAACATAGTGTTAAGTCTTTTTGAAGAGTAGCCCCTTTTATCATTATGTGATCCTTCTCTTTATCTATGATAACCTTCTTTATTCTAAAGTCTGCTTTGTCTGAGATTAGTGTTTACCTATTAATTAGTAATCATGTGTTAGTTGCTCAGTCATGTCTGACACTTTGTGACTCCATGTACTATAGTCTGTTAGTCATCTCCATCCATGGGATTTTCCAGGCAAGGATACTGGAGTGGGTTGCCATTTCCTTCTCCAGGGGATTTTCCCAACCCAGTGATTGAACCCGGGTCTCCCACATTGCAGGAAGACTCTGCCGTCTGGGCCACCAGGGAAGCCCACAGTTAGTAATTATTAAATCTCAGTTTCCTTTGATTTTGTTTTACCATGGTATATCTTTTCCACCTATTTACTTTCAATTATATGTGTTTAAAGACTGAAGGCAAAAGGAGAAGGAGGCGGCAAAGAATGAGATGTTAGATAATATCACCGACTGAATGGACATGAATTTGAGCAAACTCTGCGAGATAATGGAGGACAGAGGAGCCTGGTGTGCCACAGTCTATAGGGTCACAAAAATTCAGACATGACTTAGTGACTGAATGACAACAACAACTACTTAAAGTGATTTTTTTCTTTTTGCAGTGAGTGCCTTATAAAGTGGTATGTCTTATAGAGTTGAGGTGGGGTTTTTTTTGATTCATTCTTGGTTCATTTAAATTACTGATGTTCAAAGTTATTATTGACATAAATTAATATCTGCCATAATTGTTGCTGTTTTCTACTTGTTCTTTGTTCTTGTTTTTGTTTTGCACTCTTTTTTTTTTGTCTTTTGTGGTTTTGATTGAGCATTTTATGTAATTCCATTTTCTAGCCTTTCTTAACATACTAGTTATTCTGCCTTTTCAGCTTTTCAAAGTAGTTGTTCTGGAGTTTACAATAGACATTTACAATTAATCCAAGTCTACTTTCAGATAATACTGATAATGCCAATTCATGGATAGTGTGAATACCTTTTAGTGATAAAATAATCCTAACTTCTACTATCCATTGTAACATTGCTGTCATTCATTTCACTAATGAATAAATGTACACACATACATACATATTCAAACAAAATGTTGCTCTTATCATTTTGAACAAACTGTCATCTCTTTGATTAACTAAGAATAAGAGAAATAGAAGTTTTGTTTTACCTTTACTTATTCTTTCTTCAATGCTTTTCTTTTCTTTATGTAGATCCGAGGTTCTGACCGATGTCATTTTTTTTCTCTCTAAAGAGCCTCTTTTAACATGTCTTGCAAAGCAGTTCTACTGGCAACAAATTCCCTCACTTTTTGTTTGCCTAAGAAATTCCTCTTCATCACCTTACAGATAATTTCACAGGGCACATAATGCTAGCTTGATGTTTTGTTTTTCCTCAATACATTAGATATTTCACTTGTCTCTTCTTTCTGAGAAGTCGAATGTAATTCTTATCTTTGTTCCTCTATAGGTAAGAGTTTTTCCCCTCTGGCTTCTTTCAGATTTTTCTTTATCTTTGATTTTCTGTAGTTTGAAAATGATATCCCTAGGTATAGCCTTTTTGGTGTTTGTTCTTGATGTTTTCTGAGCTTTCTGGATTTGTGATTTGGTGTGGCATGTATTTGGGGAAATTCTCAGTCATTATTTTTTCAAATATTTCTTTTGTTCTTTTATTTCTTTACCTTCTCATATTCTTATTATGTGTATGTTACACTTTTTGTGGTTGTCTCACAGCTCTTGAATACTCTATATCTTTTTTCAATTTTTTTAATCTTCACATTCAAGTTTTAGAGGTTTCTGTATGATATCCTCACTCTCAAAAGTTCTTTCTTCAGCTGTGTTCAGTCTACTGATAAACCTAGCAAATGCTTTCTTCATTTCCGTAGAAGTATTTTTGATTCGTAGCATTTCTTTGGGTCCTTTCTTCGAATTTCCATCTCTGCTTATATTGCCCATCTGACCTTTCTTGCTGTCTACTTTATCTATTAGTGTCCTTAGCATATTAATCATAGGTGTTTTGAATTCCTAGTTTGATAATTCTAACATCCCTACTAAATCTAGGGCAGGTTCTGATACTTTAAAACTGTGTTATTTGCCTTTTAGTATGTTTTGTAGTTTTTGTCTTGATAGCTAAATACACGGTACTAGGTAGAAAGAACTGCTGTAAACAGATATTTAGTAATGTGGTGATAAGATCTGCGGGGAGAGAAGGTGTTCTATACTCCTATAACTAGGTCTTAATTTTTATGAATCTGTGAGTTTCTGGGCTATAAACTTTATATGTGCAAATCAGTTACCTCTCCCTCTGAGCTGGGACAAGTTTGCTAGAGTGGGGCTGGAGTTGGCTCTTTCCCTTCTCCCTCATGAAAGAGTAGAGGGAGCTAGAGTTAAGAATTGTCCTTCCTCAAGGCTAGAGTCAGCTGGAGTTGGATATTTCTCCTTCCCCAGGTCAGTTAGGCTCTGATAAAACCCCAGTAGATTAGGCTCCTAAGGGCAGACTTTGGTAGAAGAACAGGATGCTGTAGCATATTTCAATTGGAGAAGGAAATGGCAACCCACTCCAGTACTCTTGCCTGGAGAATCCCAGGGAGGGGGAGCCTGGTGGGCTGCTCTCTATGGGGTCACACAGAGTTGGACATGACTGAAGCGACTTAGCAGCAGCAGCATATTTCAAAATCGTTGCTTTTCCCCTCCCACTGTCAAAAGTGCAAGAGGATTTTTCTCCAGTATTCCCTGTAAGAAGCTGTTATAGCTCCAGGAGGTAAAACTCACAAGAACTTGGGATCATCCTCACGACTGGAACCCTCTGGAGTTTTTATCTGCCAGACTTGTCCACACTGAGCCTCCAGCAATTCATCAATTTCAGTTAAGGTTTTCCTACCCCAGCACTGGTTCTTGTGAAGTTAGAAAGTTTCTGCTCCAGTAAGTAGTGATTCTTTGTATTTGACTATGAGTCACTCCAATTTTGGAGGCTTCCCTGATGGCTCAGATGGTAAAGAATCTGCCTGCAATACAGGAGACCAGGGTTCGATCCCCGGGTGGGGAAGATTCCCTGGAGAAGGGAATGGCAACTCACTCCAGTATTCTTGCCTGGAGAATTCCATGGACAGAGGAGTCAGGGGAGTTACAGTCCACAGGGTCCCAAACAGTCAGACACCACTGAGCAGCCAACACTTTCACTCCGATTTTGGAGGCTAGGGTTTGCCCTCCGACTTATTTCTCTTATCGATATAAGAAGAGATGACGGTTTTTCAGTTTGTTCAGACTTCTACTTGTTGTTAGGACAGAGTGGTGACTTCTAAGCTTCTTACTTGCCGGTCCAGAAACTAGAATATACAAAATCACTCTTCAAAAGAGCTTTCTGCTCCTTTTTTCATCATAATCATGAATCCATTCCAGCAAGGCATTTTCTTCATTTCACCAACTAGGAGTACAAACCCAGAGACAGGAAATACCTTGCAGGAGGTGATATTGTCTCTTATGCTTTCAGGAATGGGAACCAGTCTGACTATTCTAGCTCCGAAAATTTCTAGACGCTCCAAATTACCTGGATTTACCCTGGTAGAGACTAGATTCTTTCATCTGAGACTCTTCTTGGTTAGATCAAATGAAATGTGGTCTGGGAGAGTATTTCATGCACATTTTAAACTGAGAGCCATAAGCTTCAGCTGTCAGCAACAACTGATAATGACAAAGACTTCACAGCCCAAGCTGTCTTTCTGCCCAGTTCACTGATATCCTGGGGAGTAAGGCTGAGGACGTGTCAGGGCTAGACTGAAAGAGATAAGGTATTTCCCTCAAATGCTGAAAATCTTGCCAGAATGACTAAATCTAAAAGCTGACTGATAATTAAAAGGGACACCTATCATGTCACAATGCATTTGGACCTCATTACTGAGATGTCATTAGCCTAGAAGAAAGTAGAGTACAAAAAATTATGGTTTCTTTAACTTGCTTTTTTTTCTAATGATTCATTGAACAGACAATTATTGAATTTAAAGCATTTTTAAAGCCTAAAATGAAAAACTTAATTTAAAGCAACAGAAAGCAGATGGTGTCCATGCACAAGGGAACTAGCTCAGAGTAATACACAGCTGTATTCCTTTCTCTAGTGCCACAAGTAGAATTTGATTATGCTTGTGATTTATTTTAAAAAATGACACATCCTTCACACCACGGTGTAAGTCCAAGCTTTTGGCCATGATGAAACTGTCTTTAGTCCTGGAAATAATGCTCCCTTCTACTTGTTCAAGAAACTAATTCGATGACAAACTAGAGTGCAATGTTCTCAGTTGGCACCAAGATTTTCCTTAAGAACTGGGGAAAAGCCGTGAGAATGGTGAAGTGTAAAAGTAATCAAATGATGCTGCCACCATCACCACCTCAATGCTTCAGACATGACTGACGCTTTGTGACCCCACGGACTGTAGCCCATCAGGCTCCACTGTCCGTGGGATTCTGCAGGCAAGAATACTGGAGTAAGTTGCAGTGCCCTTCTCCAGGTAATCTTCCTGACCCAGTGATTGAACCTGCATCTCTTATGTATCCTGCATTTTCAGGCAGGTTCTTGACCACTAATGCCATTCTTAGTTAAGGTAAGGTAAGGTCGCTCAGTCGTGTCTGACTCTTTGCGACCCCATGGACTGTAGCCTACCAGGCTTTTCCAAAGGCAAGAGTACTGGAGTGGGTTGCCATTTCCTTCTCCAGAGGATCTTCCCAATCCAGGGATCGAACCCAGGTCTTGTGCATTATAGGCAGACGCTTTACCATCTGAGCCACCAGGGAAGTCCTGGTGCCATTCTTAGACTATGTCAATATCAGATCTGTTTTTGAATAGTGATATAATGTACTGAAAAAGACCCTGATGCTGGGAAAGATCGAAGGCAAAAGGAGAAGAGGGCAACAGAAGATGAGATGGTTAGACAGCATCATTGACTCAATGGACATGAATTTGAGCAAACTCCAGGAGACCGTGAAGGACAGGGAAGCCTGGCATGCTGCAGTCCATGGGGTCACAAAAAGTCAGATACCATTTAGTGGCTGAAAAACAACAAGAGTGTGCTGGCTTAAATGATAGCCTCTGGTATCAACCACACCTGAATGTAAATGCTTAATTACCATGTGAGATCAGGAATTATTTTACTTTTTCTTCTTTAAAATCAGATAATAATATTTATCTTAAAGCACTGTTTAGGGATTAGATGAGATTACATAAAGATGATAGAAATAAATCTCTCACCACAATACCAGGCTTGTGAAAGAAAGTGAAAGTGAAGTCACTCAGTCGTGTCTGACCCTTAGCGACCCCACGGACTGCAGCCTACCAGGCTCCTCCATCCATGGGATTTTCTAGGCAAGAGTACTGGAGTGGCTTGCCATTGCCTTCTCCGATATAGTCACTAGCTGTAGTCACTACCGATATAGTCACTACCAGGCTTGTAGTAATCACTTAATAATTGACAAAAATAAAACAAGCAATCATATGGAATGAAGGATGTGGCCTCTTATTGGGTCTTTCTTATTATCATTTGCATACTTTTGAAGATATTAACTGAAATACAAGATATCCAGAATTATCAGTACTTAAACTTGGAAATTACTATATGATATTCTTAATATCAATATTTTTCACATTTTTGGTACCTTCTCTAGTTCTTTCTTGAAATACCAACGTGCTTAATCACTCAGTCATACCCAAATCTTTGTGACCCCCTGGACTGTAGCCTACCAGGTTCTTCTGTCCATGAATTTCTCCATGCAAGAATACTGGAGTAGGTTGCCATTTCCTCCTGCAGGGGATCTTCCTCACCCAGGGATTGAACCCTGGTCTCCCACATGGCAGGCAGATTCTTTACCATCTGAGCCACCAGGGAAGCCCAAACTACACATATACATGGTTCAGTTCAGTTCAGTCGCTCAGTCGTGTCCAACTCTTTGCGACCCCATGAATCAGCACACCAGGCCTCCCTGTCCATCAACAACTCCTGGAGTTCACTCAAACTCATGTCCATCCAGTCGGTGATGCCATCCAGCCATCTCATTCTCTGTCGTCCCCTTCTCCTCCTGCCCCCAAATCCCTCCCAGCATCAGAGTCTTTTCCAGTGAGCCAACTCGTCGCATGAGGTGGCCGAAGTATTGGAGTTTCAGCCTTAGCATCAGTCCTTCCAATGAACACCCAGGACTGATCTCCTTTAGAATGGACTTGTTGGATCTCCTTGCAGTCCAAGGGACTCTCAATAGTCTTCTCCAACACCACAGTTCAAAACCATCAATTCTTTGACAATCAGCTTTCTTCACAGTCCAACTCTCACATCCATACATGACCACTGGAAAAACCATAGCCTTGACTAGACGGACCTTGGTTGGCAAAGTAATGTCTCTGCTTTGTAATATGCTATCTAGGTTGGTCATAACTTTCCTTCCAAGGAGTAAGCGTATATAATTTCATGGCTGCAATCAGCATCTGCAGTGATTTTGGAGCCCCCAAAAATAAAGTCTGATACTGTTTCCACTGTTTCCCCATCTATTTCCCATGAAGTGATGGGACCAGGTGCCATGATATTAGTTTTCTGAATGTTGAGCTTCAAGCCAACTTTTTCACTCTCCTCGTCTACTTTCATCAAGAGGCTTTTGAGTTCCTCTTCACTTTCTGCCATAAGGGTAGTGTCATCTGCATATCTGAGGGTATTGATATTTCTCCCAGCAATCTTGATTCCAGCTTGTGCTTCTTCCAGCCCGCGTTCCTCATGATGTACTCTGCATATAGGTTATATAAGCAGGGTGACAATATGCAACCTTGATGTACTCCTTTTCCTATTTGGAACCAGTCTGTTGTTCCATGTCCAGTTCTGACTGTTGCTTCCTGACCTGCATACAGGTTTCTCAAGAGGCAGGTCAGGTGGTCTGGGATTCCCATCTCTTGAAGAATTTTCCACAGTTTATTGTGATCCACACAGTCAAAGGCTTTGGCATAGTCAATAAAGCAGAAATAGATGGTTTTTTGGAACTCTCTTGCTTTTTCCATGATCCAGCGGATGACGGCAATTTGATCTCTGGTTCCTCTGCCTTTTCTAAAACCAGCTTGAACATCTGGAAGTTCACGGTTCACATACTGCTGAAGCCTGGCTTGGAGAATTTTGAGCATGACTTTACTAGCATGTGAGATGAGTACAATTGTGCGGTAGTTTGAGCATTCTTTGGAGTTGCCTTTCTTTGGGATTGGAATGAAAACTGACCTTTTCCAGCCCTGTGGCCACTGCTGAGTTTTCCAAATTTGCTGGCATATTGAGTGCAGCACTTTCACAGCATCATCTTTCAGGATTTGAAATAGCTCAACTGGAGTTCCATCACCTCCACTAGCTTTGTTTGTAGTGATGCTTTCTAAGATCCACTTGACTTCACATTCCAAGATATCTGGCTGTAGGTGAGTGATCACACCATCGTGATTATCTTGGCCATGAAGATCTTTTTTGTACAATTCTTCTGTGTATTCTTGCCACCTCTTCTTAATATCTTCTGCTTCTGTTAGGTCCATACCATTTATGTCCTTTATTGAGCCCATCTTTGCATGAAATGTTCCCTTGGTATCTCTAATTACATGGTTCCGTTCCGTTCCGTTCAGTCGCTCAGTCATGTCCGACTCTTTGCTACCCCGTGGACTGTAGCCTACCAGGATTCTCCGTCCATGGGATTCTCCAGGCAAGGATACTAGAGTGGGTTACCATCTCCTTCTCCAGGGGATCTTCCCAACCCAGGGATTGAACCTGGGTCTCCTGCATTGGAGGCAGACGCTGGTAGGAAATATAAATAATAAAGTCAAAAGTGGCAATGATTTCTCTGTCTCATGACAAATGGCATGTAATCTACCAGGGCTGTTTGAGCAGAATGCATTGTCGCTAATCTCACAGCACCCAAAACCAAAACTGAAAGGTGGGGGATAAGCAGCTGGACTTAGTATTTAAAGTGTGAGCGGGAATTCATAAGGCTTGGAAATTGTCATTGCTTCAGTATCATTTTTTTTAAGGTTGTTTATATGAAGGTAGAAGACTGGTTTTACAACCTATGACTTTGTAACAAGATTTTATCTCTCAATCCTTCCACTGTCGAGGGATTGCTCTCCCACTGTGCCAGAGGTGCTGTTTTAAATGACTGCTTGGCAGTTAACAGAAAACACAGGCACCTGAGGACTGCTTGATCCACTGCTCTCCAAGGTAAATGTCAGGTAACCAGCGAGCTGGGAGGTCTTATGGGAAAAGCAAGCACAGGGGTCCTGGTTTGTGTTCTGGCCTCTGCTTTGTCCCTCCAGCTTTGTCACTCCCCATCTGTGAGTAACAGCAAGAGGTACCTTACTGAGAACATTTCTCACCACAAATTAGTGAGGCAGTGTGAACTGAGCTTCTTTGATAGAAAGTTGGACTCTTGGCAGTAAATTCAGGGGAGGTGGGAAGAAGTCTTCAGACCTCTCTCGACCTGTGTCAGACACCAGAGGTCAGTGAGTAGAGAACTTCATGGTCTTCCCAGGTAGCACAGTGGTTGAAGACTCTACCTGCAGGAGATGAAAGTGACACGAGTTCGATTCCTGGGTCAGGAAGATCCCTTGGAGTAGGAAATGGCAAGCCATTCTAGTCTTCTTGTCTGGAAAATTCCGTGACAGAGGAGCCTCATTGGCTATGATCCATGGGGTTGCAGAGTCGGACACGACTGAGTGATTGAGCTCGAGCATGAGAGAACTTCCTATCCCAAGACTAGAGGATTTAGCAGACTTTTCCCTGAGACATGAGGCCAGACATGACGTTGTGAGCTGTCAGAGAAGGTCAGATGGATGGGCCAGTTGGGTTTAACTGTCTTCACAGTGCTTCTCTCTTTGACTGGCATTCTGAAAGTGTGCTGGAATTTTAAACCTAGTTGTTGCTGTACTATCTATTAACATTCTTGGACTGTGTTGGCTGTTGAACTTTCTGAGCAACCCCAGATCAAATGGTTTCACATTATGGGATTTTTAAGCTAAACAGAGTAAACTATTTGTACATCATTGATTGTCTATACTGATAAGGTGAATTAGCCATCAACAGATGGTCTGGAATTGATTATAATTTTATTTAAAAAATCCTCCACTCATACTTTATGTCAATCTATGAAAAATATTAATTAAATCTGAGTTATTTTTAAATAAACTGTTAGAAACCACCACAGTCTACTTTCTTATATATATATATATATTTCCCACAACAAAGCAATTATTTCCCTCAAGTGTTGAAGTGGATTAAAAGATCCCATGCATGTGGTTATACTTGGCCAAGATCTTAACCTCTTAATAGTTTTCAAACACATAAGGAGATCCCTGTGTGGAACAACTGTATTAAGGGACACCCTGTCTAATAGACCAAAGGCACTGTATCATAGCTTTTCTGTATGTACATACTAGGATTCAGGGGATCTAATTTTAGCTGTTTACTTCAGAATACTGGCCATATCAAAGAGAACTATACATGGAAGCCATACCTAATAGTACCATACACAAGGTTCTGGAATTGTTCTTCATTTGAATATAGCCAGTGAAACATTCCAAAATTCCAAAGCTGTTTATCTATATGTAAAATAAACTAGTTACATTAACAATATAATCCTGGGACTGGGGTGGGGGTTGAGAATGAGAACAAATTTCTAACTACTTACCAGTTCCCAAGCATTGTGGTTATTTTGTGGTTATTAAAAATTTTTGTAAATTTTCACTTGTTCTGTTTTAAATGATGTTCCTTACCATTACTTAGCTGATGTCTGCTAGTGTTTGCTTAAGTCCTCACATTTCCGATGACCCCTACAGACTACTTGGAATAATGAATCATGGTGTATTGTTATTTGGCACAAAAATGATGACATTTTTGGTACTTAGGATAGCCTTTCTGGATTCAGCTGAATGTACAGAGATATTTGCAGCTGAAATGAAGGTAGGGTTCCTTAATGACAAGCCACTCATCCTTTAGCAGACAAACTATCAAGCTTTGTATTAGATGTCTTTCTTCTGACCTAGAAATCTGTATTCTTTCTGTCATTCTGTCTTCCTGTACTAGAGCAAAAATGAAATCAATGTAGTCAGAACTTGCAGATATATTTGAAGAATCATCTATTTCTGATGATAATGCCTCTCCTGTTGAATCTGGAAAGATTGTATCTTTATCTCCATTTCTATAAACTATAAACTAATATTCATAAAATAGCTAATAAGAACTTACTGTATAGCATAGGGAACTCTAATCAGTACTCTATAATGACCTATATGGGAATTGTTCATTGTTCAGTCTCTAAGTTATGTCCGACTCTTTGCCATCCCATGGACTGCAGTACACTAGGCTTCCCTGTCCTTCACTATCTCCCAGAATTTGCTCAAAGTCATGTCCATTGAGTCAGTGATGCCATAACTGACTCACTTAGCTGTACAGTGGAAACTAACACAATATTGTAAACCAACTATACTCCAATAAAAATTAATTTAAAAAGTTATATTTAAATATTGGTTCTTGTTATTATCTCTATGAGTTCTTGTCTTAATGTAACATCAGTGCTTTCTAGGGAACATAACTTGTTTGAATTTAAATTCAGGGTACAATCAAGAAATTAGTTAACAGAAATAATTAACCTGAAAATTAAATAGGAATAGATTGAATGGGGATAGATGTGTTATGATAGTGTAGCTGGAGCAAAACAATACCAGCATTAATTAAGCGTTTTGGTAGCCAGTACCTTTTTGAGGAATCCTATTGATTCTGATGCCTTCTGTTTTCCACTGACCACTATCCCCTTAAATCTGACTGCTATGGATTACCAGGAAGTTGTTCTCAGAAACAACCAGATGCTTGAATACTAAAGTAAGATAGGGAAGGAAGAAATAAAATTAAAATATGAATAAATGTCCTTAAGTTAATTGTTTTAAAATGATTTTAAAGAATTATAATAACTGATTCTTAATTTACATATAATGAAATTTCAAACAAAATATGGTATATGCTTTTTATATTTGTAAGATAGCAAAAATCAGATAATATCTATTAATATTTATGCTAGTGATTGCAGGATATGCATTGAGAAAGTTGGACACCATTTACTTTTGCTGATTTCTTGCTAATTCAAACCTTAGGGAGACTGACAGGAAGGAGGCTGACAGTTTGGGAAACTTGGCCGGGGCTGAGGCAATAGTCTTTGGGACATTTGTTTTGAAATGGAATTAACTGGCTCTGATGGATAGTTCAAACTTCCATTTCCAAAGACAATGTCAGTGGTTCCATCCATGCTTCCTCTACGAGGATTTGATACCCACAGAGGCACTTTCAATGCTTTCTGGAATAAGAGTAGATATAAACAAACCAAAAGACTGAAGAGTATCTTACTTCCTTGATTCTTGCACTCACGCTACATATGGATTCCATTCCTTCCTACAAAATATATTTATTGAAATTGTAATGCCTTCTGATGTGGAAACATCTATTGAATTCCTATTAGTTCAGAATAGCAAGCTGCATCAAGAATCAACATTGTTGTGGAGACCACCAATAACCTGAATCAAATTTGGCTTTTGATAGTAACTCTTCAGAATATTAAATGCTGATTGAATCAATTGAAATAATGAGCCATCTCCCTCTGATAATTAGATCCTAAGGAAACAATACAGAGAGCTGGCCAAAAATGGTGATTATATTGGACTTAGAATAGGTTGGTGCTCAAATCCTTTACCCAAAAGAACTCTATTGACCAACTTGTACTTTTTAAGGAATCACAGCATGAAATAAAGATAAGAGATGAATCATAGTGCTGTGTGGTGCTGAACAAACTGGTGTAAGTCATGATTCATGAGACTTCAGCCCTGGGAATTGCAAAATCTTTCTTCATGTTCAAAAGTTAAAGGTAAAGAAAGTTTAATTCTTCATTATGATCTTAAGGAGCAATAAAAATGTACTTTTAAACCATGCTGATTTTCTTTTACATTCTAAAGTATATTGAATAAAATTTTAAACTTTATATCCTATTTGCTTTAAATCTAAGGGAAGCAATTTTCTATCAGCTTTAGCATTGAGCTAGAAATTAGAAGTCCAGAAAGACTTATTTATTTGATTTTAAAAATAACTGTCTTTGTTAAAAAGCCTAGGATACAAGCACTAAGGCATCATTAAGTATAAAAAATATTTAGGCCAAGAGATGACAGTGGTAATGCAAGCAAGAAACCAGGGCAGTTGAAAAACAGCACTCAAATAATGGAGCCTCATTAGTACATTGAAACAGTTAGATTATTAAATAATGGTTTAAAACAGAAACTAGGCCACTTGATTCACACTGGGGCAAGGGTTATAAAGATGAGGCTCTTCTATAAGAGGAATATTTTAGGGGCAAAATCCTTGGCTCTGATTCCTTATATTATGGATAAACAAACAAAAAATGGATGGCTCAGTGCCACAACTAAAGTGTAATTTCTAAGGCTGCTAGGATTAAAACTATAGTAAGTCTTAAATGAACTCAGCAAATATATTGTGTGTATGAAGAGAGTATTTGGCATTTTTGGATTGACTGCTCAACACTTAAATCCAATAATACTCCGGCTTCTTTTGTAGATAGTTAAGGGGGCAATAAAAGGGCTTCCCTGGTGGCTCAGAGGTTAAAGCGTCTGCCTCCAATGCGGGAGACCTGGGTTCGATCCCTGGGTCAGGAAGATCCCCTGAAGAAGGAAATGGTAACCCACTCCAGTATTCTTGCCTGGAGAAGCCTGGTAGGCTACAGTCCACGGGGTGGCAAAGAGTCGGACACGACTAAGCGACTGAACGGAACGGACAGAAGGGGGCAATAAAGGATCAGACGGTTGGACAGCATCACCAACTCAATCAACACGAGCTTGAGCAAACTCTAGGAGACGGTGGAGGACAGAGGAGCCTGGCGTGCTGCAGTCCATGGGGTCACAAAAAGTCAGACTCAACTCAGTGAGCAAGCAAGAACCACCTCTCCCTCATTCTGTGTCTTTTGGTGGAAGAATAGCTACTTCTGCATGCCTTAACCTGTAGAGCTGAAAGATCGGTGGCATTCCTCCTCTTCTGTTTCAATGCAGTAGGTATATGACCTAACATTGACTGCTTGGGTGTTTTTTTCCCCAGGACCTTGAATCTTGAGAGCATGAATCAAGGGCCAAAGAAACAGTTGAGTACATTGCTTTACAGTGGCAACGTTGGAGACATCACCATACAGACTTTGCTATGAACAGTTGTATATTTCAAGGGCATAGCCCTCTCATGCTCCCTTACAATCTGGTCCTTCTACTTCCATGAATTCCATGAAACTCTTAATTCTATCCAGTCACTTCTATTTTGCCTAAATTAAGAGTCCACTTCTGTTTCTTGCACTGTGGAACCACAACTGTTTCACTGTGGAAGTGAAATATTACCATATTGGGGGGGAGCGTTTAAGCCTCAACACAATAGGCTTCAAGTTTCCCTACAGAGTAGGGGTTATCTCATTTCGAAGGCTCATGGAGATATCTGAAGAATGAAATGCTACAAATGAACTTATTTACAAAACATAGAGTCATAGATGTAGAAAACAAACTTACCATTACCAGAGGGAAAAGGGAGGGTGAACAAATTGGGAGATTGGGATTGGCATATACACACTGCTATATATAAAATAGACAGCTAATAAGAACCTGTTAAACAGCACAGGGATGGAAAAGGAAATGGCAACCTGCTCCTGTGGTCTTGCTCGGAGAACCCCATGGACTGAGGAGCCTGGTGGCTACAGTCCATGGGATAGGAAAGAGTCGGACATGACTGAGTGACTACTAACACACACACACACACACACACACACACACACAAACACACACACAAATAGCACAGGGAACTCTCCTCATACTCTATAATGACTTATATGGGGAAAGACTCTAAAAAAGAATGAATATATGTATATGTATAACTAATTCACTTTGCTGTACACCTGAAACTAACATAACATTGTAAATCAACTATACTCTAATAAAATTTTTTAAAAAAGAATGAAAGCACTTTGAAAGGTGGTGCATAATATTAGTATTCGTACACCTTTGATGCCTGAAAGTGGTTTTTAACAGGGGATGGATTGCTCCTGGAAAATTTAAGACCTTCTGAAATACAAATAGCCTAGTCCCTGCAGGACTGAGAGTAGAAATCTATCTTTATACCCAAAGAGGTATATATACAGAAGAACATTCTAGTCTTGCCTTAATAGGTAGGAGCTCTTACTGATACTTTCCATATTTCTTTACTTAAGTATTTACATAAAAACCGTCAGAGCAAAGCAAAATGAATTGGCAGCATTCATCTAAAGTTGGAAAACGTCTAGAAATCATGAAGCCCACCCCATTTCCTGAGGCTGTAATTCCCTCTCAAACATATCCAGAGCAGCTGTGTTGTTGATTGAACACGTTTAGTTATTGAATGTTCACTATTTCACAAGGCAGACTGTTGTGAATATAGAACAGCTAAAATGGTAACCCACTCCAATATTCTTGCCTGGAGAATCCCATGGAAGGAGAAGCCTGTTAGGCTACAGTCCACGGGGTCGCAAAGAGTCAGACACGACTGAGTGATGGAACAGAACGGATATTTATTAAAATGTTTCTTTTAACTTTGACCCTAAATATATCTTCCTTCAAGTTGTATGTTTGGGGGCAGGAGGAGAAGGGGACGGCAGAGGATGAGATGGCTGGATGGCATCGCCGACTTGATGGACATGAGTTTGAGTGAACTCCGGGAGTTGGTGATGGACAGCGAGGCCTGGCGTGCTGTGATTCATGGGGTCGCAAAGAGTCGGACACTACTGAGCGACTGAACTGAACTGATTAATCATAAGATTGAGCTCTGCAGATATAAAAAAAGCTTACTTCAAATATTTGCTCATGACCTCCTAAATCTTTTTGATCTTTTTATATTTGGATCACTAATTTAGAGTCCCTTGTACCGCAAGGAGATCCAACCAGTCCATTCTAAGGGAGATCAATCCTGGGTGTTCATTGGAAGGACTGATGCTAAAGCTGAAGCTGCAACTCTTTGGCTACCTCATGAGACGAGTTGACTCACTGGAAAAGACTCTGATGCTGGGAAAGGTTGGGGGCGGGAGGAGAAGGGGACGACGGAGAATGAGATGGCTGGATGGCATCACTGACTCTGTGGACATGAGTTTGAGTGAATTCCAGGAGTTGGTGATGGACAGGGAGGCCTGGTGTGCTGTGATTCATGGGGTCGCAGAGAGTCGGACACGACTGAGTGACTGAACTGAACTGAATTTAAGATTAAAAATGAGACAACACAGATGACATAATCAAGTACAGAGAAAATCCCAAGAAAATCACAAAACTGATTAAAATTAATTAATTCAGCAAGGTTGCAGAGTATAAGATCAATATTTAAAAATCAGTTCTGTTTCTATAGTGGCAATGAACAATAACTAAGAAAACAATTTGACTTATAATGTCATCAAAATAAGGAAATATAAGGATAAATTTAATAAAGTAAGAGAAAATCTTGTATACTGAAAATCACAAGATTGTTGAAATAAAAGAAAAATATCTAAATATGTCTATGAAATCTTTTGATATCTATTTAATGGATCAGAAGACTTAAGTTATTAAAATGACAATACTTCCCAAATTAATCAACAGGTTCAACATAATCCTTATCAAAATGCTAGTGGATTTTTTGCAGAAATTGACAGACTAATCCCAAAATTCATTTGGAAATCTAAGGGACCTGAGATAACCAGAACTATAGATAACTATAACAATATAGAACCAGAACTATATTGTAAAAGAATAATAAAGTTGGAAGATTCAGGTTTGCTGATATAAAAATGTACTATGAAGCTATAATAATAACGACAGAGTAGTACTAGCATAAAGACAGGCATTTAAATCAATGGAATAAAATCAACAGTAAAGGTCCGTCTAGTCAAGGCTATGGTTTTTCCCGTGGTCATGTATGGGTGTGAGAGTTGGACTGTGAAGAAAGCTGATCGCCGAAGAATTGATGCTTTTGAACTGTGGTGTTGGAGAAGACTCTTGAGAGTCCCTTGTACCTCAAGGAGATCCAACCAGTCCATTCTAAGGGAGATCGATCCTGGGTGTTCATTGGAAGGACTGATGCTAAGGCTGAAACTGCAATACTTTGGCCACCTCATGCGACGACTTGACTCACTGGAAAAGACTCTGATGCTGGGAAGGGTTGGGGTGGGAGGAGAAGGGGACGACCGAGAATGAGATGGCTGGATGGCATCACCGACTCTGTGGACATGAGTTTGAGTGTACTCTGGGAGTTGGTGATGGACAGAGAGGCCTGGCGTGCTGTGATTCATGGGGTCGCGGAGAGTCGGACACGACTGAGCGACTGAACTGAACTGAACTGAACTGAACAGAAATAAACCCTTACATTTTTGGACCATTGATTTTCAACAGGAGTGCCTAGACAGTTCAGTGGGAGAGAAAAAAGTCTTTTCAACAGATAGTGCCAGCATAAATGGATAACCACTTGCAAAAGAATGAAACTGGACCCTTACCTAACACCTCACACAAAAATAAACAACCCAAGTGCTGTTGGAGGAAGAGATGAAGGGATAAACAATATATATATACATTCAGTGAAATATTTTTCATCCTTAAAAATGAATGAAATCCTGATATATGTTACATTGCAGATGAACCTTGAACATAGTGTACCAATGAAATTAGACACAAAAGACCACATAGTGTATGATTCTACTTGCAAAAGAATGAAATACTTTACCTAACACCACACACAAAAATAAACAACCCAAGTGCTGTTGAAGGAAGAGATGAAGGGATAAACAGAATACATATATACATTCAATGAAATATTTTTCATCCTTAAAAATGAATGAAATCCTGATATATGCTACACTGCAGATGAACCTTGAACATATTATACCAATGAAATAGTTCAGTTCAGTTGCTCAGTCATGTCCGACTCTCTGCGACCCCATGAATCACAGCACGCCAGGCCTCCCTGTCCATCACCAACTCCCGGAGTTCACTCAAACTCATGTCCACAGAGTCGGTGATGCCATCCAGCCATCTCATTCTCTGTCGTCCCCTTCTCCTCCCGCCCCCAACCCTTCCCAGCATCAGAGTCTTTTCCAGTGAGTCAAGTCGTCGCATGAGGTGGCCAAAGTATTGCAGTTTCAGCCTTAGCATCAGTCCTTCCAATGAACACCCAGGATCGATCTCCCTTAGAATGGACTGGTTGGATCTCCTTGCGGTACAAGGGACTCTCAAGAGTCTTCTCCAACACCACAGTTCAAAAGCATCAATTCTTCGGCGATCAGCTTTCTTCACAGTCCAACTCTCACATCCATACATGACCACGGGAAAAACCATAGCCTTGACTAGACGGAACTTGGTTGGCAAAGTAATGTCTCTGCTTTTTAATATATTATCAAGGTTGGTCATAACTTTCCTTCCAAGGAGTAAGCGTCTTTTACTTTCATGGCTGCAATCAGCATCTGCAGTGATTTTGGAGCCCTAAAAATTAAAGTCTGACACTGTTTCCACTGTTTTTCCATCTATTTCCCATGAAGTGATGGGACCAGATGCCATGATCTTTGTTTTCTGAATGTTGAGCTTCAAGCCAACCTTTTCACTCTCCTCTTTTACTTTCATCAAGAGGCTTTTGAGTTCCTCTTCACTTTCTGCCATAAGGGTGGTGTCATCTGCATATCTGAGATTATTGATATGTCTCCCAGCAATCTTGATTCCAGCTTCTGCTTCTTCCAGCCCAGCGTTCCTCAGAAGTTAAATAAGCATGGTAACAATATAGACAGACACAAAAGACCACATAGTGCATGATTCTATTTGTATGTAATGTTCAGAATATCTGACTCTATGGACAAAGTTAGATTAGTGGTTTTCTGGTTGATCTGGGAGAGGAAACGAGGAATGGGTTGTAATGAGTACAGATTTTCCTTTTGGAGTGATCAAAATGCTCCAAGATTCAATTTTGGGGTGTATATCTCTATGCTTGTGCTCAGTTGCTTCAGTCATGTCCAACCCTTTGAGACCCTGTGAACTGTAGCCACAAGGGTCCTCTGTCCATGGGATTCTCTAGGCAAGATACTGGAGTGGGTAGCCATGCCCTCCTCCAGGGATCTTCCTGACCCAGGTATTGAATCGTGTCTCCTGCATCTCCTGCATTGCAGGTGGATTCTTTACCCACTGATCCCCCTGGGAAGCCCACGAAGCAGATCTCTGTAAATAAACCCAAAACTATTGAGTTCAATACTTTCAGCTGGTGAATTTTATGTACATGGTTTATGTCTTATTTAAAACATATTAAAAACAGAAAGTAAGCAAAAATGGTGCAAGACCAAAAACAGATGTTTCAATATGCAAGATACAGGAAAGTACTGTTTACGTCACCCTGTGTGATTTCTTTGCAGTCTTCACCACATTTTGTAATTACTGTTTGTCCACCTATTACTGCTTCTTTTCTTCATTAACCTCTGAGTTCCTTGAGGACAGAGATTATTTATGTCCTGTTTATCATCGTATCCTCAGCACCAAATACAGTGCTGGAACTTATAGGTACCGAATAATGATTTGTTACTGTTGGTAGGCCAACTGAAAACTATTTCTAAGCTGTAATTAATACATTAAGCAACTTACACAGTAATGTTTTCCAAATGGTTAAGAATCCACTTTGCCAATCTAAACTTCTTTGTGCTGCTCATGAAAATATTTTGAGAGACCACATTAACAGCCATGCAGATATGTACTATCCACAGTACCATATTGCAAGATTAGTGAAGTGGAATGAGCTGAGTTGATATAATATTCTCATTGAGCCTGAAACAGCATATGAATTTCACATGTTGGTCTGGATTTATTAAGAGCTCAAGAAGAGAAGAGACAGTGCATTTGAAAAAAGTTTTTCACAATCCCTGTACCAATGATTGTCATAGAATTGACACCCTAACAATGAGGGCACTATTGTAAATGTACATAGTATTTTTCACTTTACAAAGATCTTTCACAGTTATCTTCATTTGGCCAATAGTTAAGAAAGTGTAAGTCCATCCAGATATCTGGACAACAGCCTGAAGCTCTCCTCCTAGCAAAGAGTCTACAGACTCTAATCACTGTGTATGCATACGTGCTCAGTTGTTTGTGATCCCATGGACTGTAGCCCACCAAGCTTCTTCGTCCATGGGACTTTATAGGCAAGAAAACTGGAGTGGGTTGCCATTTTCTCTTCCAAGGGATCTTTCCAACTCGATCCAGGGATCAAAATCATGTCTCCTGTGTCTCCTGCATTGCAGGTGGATTCTTGACCACTGTACCACCAGGGAAGTCCTGATGCCTGTGTGTAAAAAATGATAATGCTATCAGATGTCAATAATGGGAACTTTGCAGTAAGTGCACATTTTTAAATATCACAGGGACACTACAAACCCTGGAGGAAAGGTTTATGCTTCATTTACCCAAAATTTTCTATATGTTATCTTATACTTTTATGGCTTCTTATGGCATCGTTTGATATAAGTCATCTGCACATAATCATCTTCCCTCAAACGCTTCTTTTAGAATCCATGTCTCACTTAACATGCTTTGATAATAAGATCATCTCCAGGTTGTTTTCTTACCTGTCACCCATTGTTGACTCACCACTGTTGTGATCACAGTTTCCTAGTGGTGAGACCTCTAATCTCTCTCTTTAGATCTTCTTTGAAGTCATCTAACCATCCTTGAAATGATGTTAAATAATTTATCTCCTAACTGAATGGAGATTATCTTTTAGCCATGCCAGGTGTTAAAATTTCTTTCCTTGCACTTACTATTGTTAATAATTTGTAAGTGAGAGTCAGAAATAGGGAGCTGCTGCTGCTGCTGCTGCTAAGTCGCTTCCGTTGTGTCCAACTGTATGCGACCCCATATAGTTGAAGTGGGTTGCCATTTCCTTCTCCAATGCACGAAACTGAAAAGTGAAAGTGAAGTCGCTCAGTCGTGTCCGACTCTTAGTGACCCCATGGACTGCAGCCCACCAGTCTCCTCTATCCGGTGGGATTTTCCAGGCAAGAGTACTGGAGTGGGGTGCCATTGCCTTATCTGGAAATAGGGAGCAGATGGTGCTAAAGCAATGATAAATTTTTTTCTCTGCTGTCTTAGTTGGGAGAAAGCTTAATCAAACAGAATCAAGAATTGAGGTTATATTCTCATCTCTTAATGAGGAGGAATTTTTGCTTTACAAACTTTCTAGAGTTTACTTTTCAAACATACGATTACTTTTATAATAAGTGCAAATATAATACTGTCATTTGGAATGAACAAATGCATAAAATGGTTCATTGACTCTAACCTGTAAGAGTGACTAACAGACCCAGTGTTGCTCATTTTCAAGACCATTTGATTGTTTTGGAAGTATTTCCTAAGCCCATAGTTTGACAGGTTCAGTTGTATTTATAAGGAATTTCACAGAAACTTCAACACTGTCTTGAAAGAATAAGATTTACTAAAGTCTTCATTTCTATATACATAAATGCCCAAGATTATAACTGAGGCAGATCTTATGCTGGTTCCCTCCTAATTATTTTAAAAATTAAAGAAGTGCTTTCAATCCCTTGCATAGTGAAGGTAGGGGTCAGAATTGAATCTCTTCACCAGTATGTTGTTTAGATGGTTATTACTTGCCTTGTGTTTTGGAAGAAAGAGACATTAGAATGATTTCTTCCTGATTGTAAATCTAAGAGATTATAAAGAATGAAGCTTTAATTCAACCTAGATTCTCCCTCCCAAACACACAGTAATCAAGTTCCCCCAGCTCCTTGACCCTTGTAGAATGAGTACCAAAGGAACAGGAATCCATTAAATCTCCTGCTGAACAGAATTATTTTGGGAATGAAATTTTTTATTAAATACTCAACAAAGCAGTGTGTCTTACATCACCCTTTAGATGTGAAAATTGCTTTGTTCTACAGAATACTTCTTTGCAGTGGTATTTGACTCTACTGGCACTCTGATATTCTATTTCTGTTTCATGGTATTAAGAACTCTTTCTTCCTAGAGAAAATGTTAACAAGGATGAAATTACTTTAAGTTGCTCTATGACCTCTGAGTATTAAAAGGATATGATGATTTTAGGACTTGGTTTTGATATGTTACTCTTTCTTTTTCCAAGTTGACTATTATATAGTAGTGGGGACATTGTTCACTCTTTGCTTTTATGGCAAATAAAATAATGATATAAGCTATGGAAATGAGCACCAGATTAGGCTCAGAAAAGCAGAAGTTAAATCCTGTCTCTGGCACCTACTATTTGTACAAGCTTGAAACATCCACTTAAATTCTGTGCATTCTGACTTCTTCATCTAGAGGGTGGAAATAGACCATAGACCCTGCCTAATAGAGACAGAGCTATTAGAACTTACGTGCCATAGTGAAAGTGTAAAGTTTGGAAAACCAGAAAGCACAGACAAGTATTATATGGCTTTATTATTATGAACAGGTTACCTTCTGAAGGTTCATTTTTCCGTTCATTGTTTGGAACATAAAAGGCATTATTTCATTGAAAACACACTAGGGACTTTCCTGGTGGTCCAGTGGTTAAGAAGTCACACTCCCAATGAAGGGGCCCAGGTTCGAACCCTGATCAGGAAATTAGATCCCACATGCAGCAACATGGCACAGCCAAATAAAAAAATAAATATTAAGAAAAAGAAAATGCACTATACAGAAGAGATTCTCAAATCTATTCAGGCAGTAGAGATCTGGAAAGCATGGTGCTTTTTTTAAAAAACACCATGAATTACTGGCATGTTTAGTTTCGTCACAGGAAATAGTAACATTCAATCATGGAAAACGTGAATTAAGTATGTGTGTGTGTAATATTGAATCACAATCAGGTGCACGTGGGTCCATGCAAAGATCTTTACTATGTATATCACCAGTTCCTTGTCCAATCATCATTGTTACCTTATTATCCATTAGGCTAATTGTGGATAGGAAGCAATGGTTGGCAAAGATTTTAAAAATAATGGAAAATTTTAATGAAGAATACATTTTGACCCAGCAGGAAGCTGTTCTATAACACAGGGGGCTCAGCTTGGTGCTCTGTGATGACTTAGAAGGGTGGGATGAGGATGAGGAGGGAGAGAGGCTCAAGAAGGAGGGGTTACATGTATAAACATGGCTGACTGATGCTGTTGTACAACAGAAACCAATACAACACTGTAAAGCAATTATATTCCAATAAAAATAAGTTAATGTTTTTTTAAAAAGAATTTTCTTTCGTTGTTTGGAACACAAAAGGTATTATTTCATAGAAAGCACACTAGGGACTTTCCTGGTAGTACAGTTGTTAAGTGGTTAATATATTCTGAGTATATATATTCGACTCAACTTCCCTCCTCCATCTATCCACACCACTGTGATTGAGCCCGTATTGGCTTGTGAATCATTTTTATATGGGGTGGAGATTGCTAACTACCATCATAAGGGTGGTTATGTACCCAGGCCAGTTCACAAACATCTATTTAATACATAATGTGGCTGTTATAACAGCAATAACAGTTATTTTACAACTATATAAAACCAGATATTTTAGATTAGAAAATGCTGGGTTTTGAAATGACGATGAAGATAGATTCTAATCATCTTTATGGGTGCTTTTAGGATTAAAGAAAAGCAGCTTATAAAGTCTTTCCTTACATAATAGTGAAAAACACTGAGATTGAAAGCCCCAAGAAAGCTACTATTATTGCTCTTGTTAGAAAGAAATAGTCTTACTAGTCCAGTGAAGTCTTGGTTAACATAAAAACTATACTGTTTATCTTCTTCCTTCTTCCCCTACTACCTCATCACCTAGCACTTATATATATATATATATATATATATATATAATTGCCTGAAATCTATTGGCCATTTGGTCAAATAATTCAGTGAAATGGAAAAATCAGACTCAAAAATATGCCCTTGAGTTAAGACAACTTGAGAATCTAGCTTCTATCTTTTACTGATACACACAAAATGATTAATAAACCATGGAAGTGAGAAGTCAAATTATTTTCTTTGGGAATGTTTCCACGGCTTGTGCATGAATTTTTCATCAAACTTTGCCTTCCTTTCATTATGACCACAAGCCATCATTACATAAAGCATCTAGTGATCATGTATATGTCACAGAATGGTGTTAGGAGACTGAATTCAGATACCAAAACTGCCTCATTAAACTTGTAAGTCCACTTCTGAGGACATTGGCTTCCTTATATCTAATATAAGGGGATGAGACTTAGGGATGCTCTCATACTGATCCAGACCTGTGCTCCATCCTACATAAGCACCTGGGCTCTGGGTTTGGAAGAGCTTAGCTCTCCTCTCATCCTGAAAGGCTCAGATCCATGTCAAGATATCCTAAGTTCCTTAACTAATCCACAATCTCATTCATGAATTTCTATAATTATAACAAACACAAGGCTTTAGTGTGAGATGGCCTGTGTGACTAGCCATCTCTCATCACATAATGCTAAAAAGAGAGAGAACAATAAAGTTGGTAACTTAATCATGGATGAAATTAGTAATGGGAACCTATGCAGGACAAAGAGTGGTAGATGGTCATGAAGTGATGGCCTAGTGAAGGATAAAAGGTGCTAAGGGTTGCCCTTCTCCTAATCAACCTACTAAGGGTCTTGTAATTTTCCACAGATGGAAAAAATGAAACTAATAAAGGCAGCTTTAAAATATAAATATGACAGGAAGAAGCTAACTGTTAAAGACCGAATTCCTTTTGACATTCTTTGTGCCCTCTCTGTATCTGAATTAACACCATTGTGACTTTGCCATGTGACTCTGCAGGACCACCCAGTAGTGTGGTTGGAATCCATTTTCCAACCTGGTGATGCTGGACTGAACTTTGTGACTTACCTCATCTGATAGAATGGGAGTGGAGTTGCTAGTGCCAGTTCTAGGCTGAGTCTTGGATTCTGTGATTTGTCATGAGAAAATGTTCCTCATTGCCAATGGTTCAGGGGGAATGAAGAACCATGTATGTGGAGCAGCTGCTGCTGCTGCTAAGTCACTTCAGTCGTGTCCGACTCTGTGTGACCCCATAGACAGAAGCCCACCAGGCTCCCCCATCCCTGGGATTCTCCAGGCAAGAACACTGGAGTGGGTTGCCATTTCCTTCTCCAATGTGTGAAAGTGAAAAGTGAAAGTGAAGTCGCTCAGTCGTGTCCGACTCTTAGCGACCCCATGGACTGCAGCCTACCAGGCTCCTCCATCCATGGGATTTTCCAGGCAAGAGTACTGGAGTGGCTTGCCATTGCCTTCTCCGATGTGGAGCAGACGTGAACCCAATCTATAGTTTCCAATCTAGCTGAGACCACCTGAATCAGTCCAATACAGAGCTATACTTGCCATCCTGCAAATTTATAAGCATGGGAACCAAATGCTTAATGTCTGCAACTCTTGCAGTTTGAGTTCATTTGTTACTTAGCCTTATTGTAGCCATAAGCATTAGAAAGTACTTTGAAAATTTTATTTAATATGTTAGAAGGTAGAATTAACTATCAATAAATTAGGTAATAAATCTGCCTCCCCTTCTTCCTCCCTGTCTCCACATGCTCTTCCCTTTCTTTCCTCACTTTTATTCCTCTTTCCCTTTCTTCCACACATATTTGTCTACTAAGTGTTCACAACTGTGCTGGCCGAGGAAAAAGGCTGATGCAACCCCTGTCCTTGAGATAAAATAAGCAGTGTGATGGAGGGGTATATAACTGAGAAAACGAACCTATTCTGTAGAGCTTCCCAGAGGGCAGAGGAGTTCAAGATGAAGGACAAGCATCAGAGAGGAGGAAGGGAGAGAACCTTTCCAGGAAATACAAAAGCAGGCACAAAGATTTCAAGACAGGGGAAAGCAGGTTTTAAGAACAAAACAATCATCATCAACAAAAGCAAACACAGAATACAGTAGAAGTCAGAGATTAAGAGGGAAAATGATGCCAGAAACAGTTAGGGAAGTGGGCAGGTAAAGTTCTTGGTAGGGCTTCCCTGGTGGCTCAGAGGTTAAAGCGTCTGCCTCCAATGAGGGAGACCCGGGTTTGATCCCTGGGTTGGGAAGATCCCCTGGAGAAGGAAACGGTAACCCACTCCAGTATTCTTGCCTGGAGAATCCCATGGATGGAGAAGCCTGGTAGGCTACAGTCCACGGGGTCGCAAAGAGTCGGACACGACTGAGCGACGGAATGGAACGGAAAGTTCTTGGTAGGCATCTTGGACTGTTTCCATAGAAGAATTGGGACTCATTGGATAATTTGAAGCCCAATGTCCTTCAGTTGTTGGATTTTAAGACGATCCTCTGGCCTCAGAATAGAGGACTGATTGGAAAGGGTAGGCCCAGAGGTTTACAGACATTTTCAGTGGTGTGAGTGCCATGTTGTTGGCTTGCCTAGGAGGAAGACTGCAGAGATGGCCAGCGGAGGTTGAACTTGAGAGACATATAGGCAGGGAAGATGATTGGACATGGAGATTGAAGAGAAAAAAGTAGTTAAGGATGCTTCTGGCTTGTTCAAGTGGGTGGAGTTGATGCCTTTTCCTGAGAAAGAGAACACTAGATTAGGAGCAGAAGTTGTTAGGGAGGTCATGAGTTCCTATTTGAATTTATTGAGCTTGATATATGTATGAGACATCAAGTAGAGTGTTGAGGCCAGAGATCAAATACTCCATCTATTGCTAGACTGAATAGGAATAAACCTATTGAGTGCCACCCTACCTTCTAACCCCTGATGAATTCCATGCTTGACAAAAATCTATCTCGATGAATATAGGACTAAATGGACAAAATATATTAAACAATGGAAATGATCATAAATTATTTATTAAAGAAATAGTTCTTTGATGTAGTATTCAGGTGAAAAAGTTTTCTCTGGAAGTTAGTACAATAAATCCAGAAAGACGATAAGGGATCTAGAAAACAGAGGATCCCACAGAAGACAAAGGCAAATGGATCTCTAAGGTGGGTGGTTAAGATAACACCTGTGCAGAAGCCAGGAGAGAAACTAGAGAAGGATGGATACTTGGGAAGATGTCTCTATAGAAAAAATAATTGACAGAATATTTGATGAGAATGAACATATTGAAAGGAAACTTTTAGTCTTCTAGAGGGTGGAAATGATTTAGCAAAAGTACTTAGAAAACTTAGCAAACCACAACAATAAAAATGGTAATGACTAGATCTGCCAGAGGAAAAATGATGATTGTATACTATGTGACTTAACTGGAAATAAAATTTAAATAGTTATAGCTATGTAATCACTGAGAATCAGTGTAACCCCCAAAAGAATGATGAAACTATTTTAGGAAGATGGAATATGGTAGGACTCGTAAGAGAGTTAATCTGCCATTTTTTAAGGAGAGACTTTAATATACAGCATGTAAGACTGGACAAAGCATCGAATAGCCCTGTAATGATATTTAAAACTTTTGAAGTACAAACTAGAAGAAATAGCTAAAAAAGTAATAATAGTGATAGTGAAAGTCACTCGGTCGTGTCTGACTCTGCAACCCCATGGACTATATACTCCATGGAACTCTGCAGCCCAGAATGGGTAGCCTTTCCCTTCTCCAGGGGATCTTCCCAACCTAGGGATCAAACCCAGGTCTCCCACTTTGCAGGCGGATACTTTACCAGCTGAGCCACAAGGGAAGCCCCACTCAACCCCCCAAAGCTATAATGCAGACCAACAAAGAGGAATAAGGAGAGATGAGGTGAAGGGATACCTTTTTTAGTCACAAACCAGGTAGTATTTGACTTTAGAAATTATGTGCTTGCATGACTTTAGATTAAGAAACATATGTTTAAAAAAGCAAAGACAAAAGCAATGGTTAGGCTTCCGGTAGGCACAACTTTCTTTTACCGGAATATTCTGGTTGAACATGCATTTGTAATTTAAACACTCTGACAACCTATGCTTCAACTATTAAATGCTTCAGTGCAGGGGACAGCTTCTATTTCAGAAGGGCAGATATGCTAACCAGTGAACTGGAATCTTCCTTAAAAGCAGTCAAAGCACCTGCTAGAGAACAACTCCTGTCAGTCACACTCAAGCTCACACCTCCTTCCTGGTCAGAGCCCAAGACCTCTTCTCCTTTTTACACTCACACATAGGTATTTAGTCTAGCTGTTCCCTCACTGCCACCACCCACTTCTCCCCATCAGTCCTGCCCCTGCCCCACTCCTGCTGTGACACATGTAAAGTTTTCCAGCTTCTTGTCTTCCAGTTGTCTCTGAATTAAGCAAGAAAACCTTGTGTGGTGAATTGTGCTTTTTATATCTCCCTTCTACAGGGAGTTACAAAAATAAGAAACGTCAGGGAAATGACTGGGCTCTAGTGAAAGTGTTAATTGATCAGTCATGTCTGACTCTTTGTGACCACATGGGCTGTAGCCAACCAGGCTCCTTTGTCCAAGGAATTCTCCAGGCAAGCATACTGGAGTGGGTTGCCATTCCCCCCACCGGGGGATCTTCCCAACCCAGGGATCAAACTCGGGTCTTCTGCATGCAGACAGATTTTTTACCACTGAGCCACCAGAGAAGCCCAAAAGTGAAAGTGAAAGTCTCTCAATCGTGTCTGACTCTTTGACCCCAAGGACTGCAGCACATCAGGCTTCCCTGTCCATCACCAACCCACAGAGCTCGCTTAGACTCATGTCCATTGAGTCGGTGATGCGATCCAACTATCTCATCCTCTGTTGTCCCCTTCTCCTCCTGCCTTCAATCTTTCCCAGCATCAGAATCTTTCCCAATGTGTCCGTTCTTCACATAAGGTGGCCAAAGTATTGGAGGTTCAGCTTCAGCATCCTTCCTTCCAATGAATATTCAGGACTTATTTCCTTTAGGATTGCCTGGTTGCATCCTCCTTGCAGTCCAAGAGACTCTCAAGAGTCTTCTCCAACACCATAGTTCAAAAGCATCAATTCTTCAGCACTCAGCTTTCTTTATAGTCCAACTCTCACATCCATACATGACTACTAGAAAAACCATAGCCTTGACTGCTGCTGCTGCTGTTAAGTCCCTTCAGTCGTATCTGACTCTGTGCGACCCCATAGATGGTAGCCCACCAGGCTCCTCTGTCCCTGGGATTTTTGCAGGTAAAAATACTGGAGAGGGTTGCTATTTCCTTCCCCAATGCATGCATGCATGCTAAGTCCCTTCAGTCGTGTCTGCCTCTTAGTGACCCCATTAACTGCAGCCCACCAGGCTCCTCCATCCACGGGATTTTCCAGGCAAGAGTACTGGAGTGGGGTGCCATTGCCTTCTCCTATAGCTTTGAATAGACGGACCTTTTTTCACAAAGTAATGTCTCTACTTTTTAATATCCCTTCAGTCGTGTCTGCCTCTTAGTGACCCCATTAACTGCAGCCCACCAGGCTCCTCCATCCACGGGATTTTCCAGGCAAGAGTACTGGAGTGGGGTGCCATTGCCTTCTCCTATAGCTTTGAATAGACGGACCTTTTTTCACAAAGTAATGTCTCTACTTTTTAATATTCTGTCTAGGTTGGTCATAGCTTTTCTTCCTAGGAGCAAGCGGCTCCTAATTTCATGGCTGCAGTCACCATCTGCAATGATTTTGAGCCCCCCCAAATAAAGTCTCTTCCTGTTTCCATTGTTTCCCCATCTATTTGCCATCAAGTGATGGAACAGGATACCATGATCTTAGTTTTTTGAATGCTGAGCTTTAAGCCAACTTTTTCACTCTCCTCTTTCACTTTCATCAAGAGGCTCTTTAGTTCTTCTTTGCTTTCTGCCATAAGGGTGGTGTCATCTGCATATCTGAGGTTATTGATATTTCTCCCGGCAATCCTGATTGCAGTTTGTGCTTCATCCAGCCTGGCATTTTGCATGATGTCTTCTGCATGTAAGTTAAATAAGCAGGATGACATGATGTACTCCTTTCCCAATTTGGAACCAATCTGTTGTTCCATGTCCATGTTGTTCCATGTCCATGACCTGCATACAGATTTCTCAGAACACAGGTAAGGTGGTTTGGTATTCCCATCTGTATAGTACATGGAATTCTTAAGGCCAGAATACTGAAGTGGGAAGGTTTTGCCTTCTCTAGGGAATCTTCCAAACCCAGGCATTGAACTGGGATCTTCTGCATTGCAGGTGGATTCTTTACCAGCTGAGCTAGAAGGGAAGAAGCCTAAGAATACTGGAGTGGGTAGCCAATCCCTTCTCCAGTGGATCTTCCCAACCCAGGAATCGAACTGGGATCTTCTGCATTGCAGGCATATTCTTTACCAACTGAGCTATGAGGGAATTCCAACTGGACTCTAAACAGCTCACAAAGTTCTAGTCCAAATAGCCTTTTCTCTTTTTTGGCTGCACCACACAGCAAGTGGGATCTTAGATTTCTCCCCCAAGTATTGTGATTGCCAGCCCCTGTATGTCAGCTGTTGTACTGGACTATTAATACAATACTTTTCAAGGTACTACACTGTAAGATTAAAAATGTTTTATTTCTTGAATTTGTTTGTTACATACATATAATTTGTGTGACAAGTGTTCTTAAAAACGACAGAATGATTTCTGTTCGTATCCAAGGCAAAACATTCAATATTACAGTAATTCAAGTCTATGCCCAAATCAGTAATGCTGAAGAAGCCGAAGTTGAACGGTTCTATGAAGACCTACAAGACCTTTTAGAACTAACACCCAAAAAAGATGTCCTTTTCATTATAGGGGACTGGAATGCAAAAGTAGGAAGTCAAGAAACACCTGGAGTAACAGGCAAATTTGGCCTTGGAGCACGGAATGAAGCAGGGCAAAGGCTAATAGAGTTTTGCCAAGTGAACGCACTGGTCATAGCAAACACCCTCTTCCAACAACACAAGAGAAGACTCTACACATGGACATCACCAGATGGTCAACACCGAAATCAGATTGATTATATTCTTTGCAGCCAAAGATGGAGAAGCTGTATACAGTTAGCAAAAACAAGACCAGGAGCTGACTGTGGCTCAGATCATGAACTCCTTATTGCCAAATTCAGACTTAAATTGAAGAAAGTAGTGAAAACCACTAGACCATTCAGATATGACCTAAATCAAATCCCTTATGATTATACAGTGGAAGTAAGAAATAGATTTAAGGGTCTAGATCTGATAGACAGAGTGCCTGATGAACTCTGGACGGAGGCTCGTGACATTGTACAGGAGACAGGGACCAAGACCATCCCCATGGAAAAGAAATGCAGAAAAGCAAAATGGCTGTCTGAGGAGGTCTTACAAATAGCTGTGAAAAGAAGAGAAGTGAAAAGCACAGGATAAAAGGAAAGATATAAGCATCTGAATGCAGAGTTCCAAAGAATAGCAAGGAGAGATAAGAAAGCCTTCCTCAGTGATCGATGCAAAGAAATAGAGGAAAACAACAGAATAGGAAAAATAAGAGATCTCTTCAAGAAAATTAGAGATATCAAGGGAACATTTCATGCAAAGATGGGCTCGATAAAGGACAGAAATGGTATGGACCTAACAGAAGCAGAAGATATTAAGAAGAGGTAGCAAGAATACACAGAACTGTACAAAAAAGATCTTCACGACCAAGATAATCACGATGGGGTGATCACTGACCTAGAGCCAGACATCTTGGAATGTGAAGTCAAGTGGGCCTTAGAGAGCATCACTACGAACAAAACTAGTGGAGGTGATGGAATTCCAGTTGAGCTATTTCAAATCCTGAAAAATGATGCTGTGAAAGTGCTGCACTCAATATGCCAGCATATTTGGAAAACTCAGCTGTGGCCACAGGACTGGAAAAGGTCAGTCTTCATTACAATCCCAAAGAAAGGCAATGCCAAAGAATGCTCAAACTACCTCACAATTGCACTCATCTCACACGCTAGTAAAGTCATGCTCAAAATTCTCCAAGCCAGGCTTCAGCAGTATGTGAACCATGAACTTCCAGATGTTCAAGCAGGTTTTAGAAAAGGCAGAGGCACCAGAGATCAAATTGCCAACATCCACTGGATCATGGAGAAAGCAAGAGAGTTCCAGAAAAACATCTATTTCTGCTTCATTGACTATGCCAAAGTCTTTGACTGTGTGGATCACAATAAAGTGTGGAAAATTCTGAAAGAGATGGGAATACCAGACCACCTGACCTGCCTCTTGAGAAACCTGTATGCAGGTCAGGAAGCACCAGTTAGAACTGGTCATGGAACAACAGACTGGTTCCAAATAGGAAAAGGAGTATGTCAAGGTTGTATATTGTCACCCTGCTTATTTAACTTATATGCAGAGTACATCATGAGGAAAGCTGGAAGAAGCACAAGCTGGAATCAAGATTGCTGGGAGAAATATCAATAACCTCAGATATGCAGATGACACCACCCTTATGGCAGAAAGTGAAGAGGAACTCAAAAGCCTCTTGATGAAAGTGAAAGAGGAGAGTGAAAAGGTTGGCTTGAAGCTCAACATTCAGAAAATGAAGATCATGGCATCTAGTCCCATCACTTCATGGGAAATACATGGGGAAACAGTGGAAAGAGTGTCAGACTTTATTTTTTGGGGCTCCAAAATCACTGCGGATGATGATTGCAGCCATGAAACTAAAAGACGCTTGCTCCTTGGAAGGAGAGTTATGACCAACCCAGATAGAATATTAAAAAGCAGAGACATTACTTTGCCAACCAAGGTCCGTCTAGTCAAGGCTATGGTTTTTCCCGTGGTCATGTATGGATGTGAGAGTTGGACTGTGAAGAAAGCTGATCGCTGAAGAATTGATGCTTTTGAACTGTGGTGCTGGAGAAGACTCTTGAGAGTCCCTTGGACTGCAAGGAGATCCAACCAGTCCATTCTGTAGGAGATCAATCCTGGGTGTTCATTGGAAGGACTGATGCTTAAGCTGAAACTCCAATACTTTGGCCACCTCATGCGTCGAGTTGACTCACTGGAAAAGAGTCTGATGCTAGGAAGGATTGGGTGTGGGAGGAGATGGGGACGACAGAGAATGAGATGGCTGGATGTCATCACCGACTTGATGGACATAAGTTTGAGTGAACTCCGAGAGTTGGTGATGGACAGGAAGGCCTGGTGTGCTGTGATTCTGGGGTTGCAAAGAGTTGGACACAACTGAGCGACTGAATTGAACTGAACTGAACTGATATATTAATAGTTGATTGTGTTAATTGGGTACCTAGGCTAACTTTGTTGAACTTATGAACAAATTGCACTTATGAACACACTGTCAGAATGGAACTCGTTTGCATGTAGGGGAATTACTGTACTCAGGAAGTGCTTTTTGAATAAATAAAGTAGTATCAACTAATAATAGATCTTAAACCCATGTCCAGTGATAATACAACTTTTAAAGCATTTTCCAGTAACTAAAGATGATAAACATGAGAAATACCTTAGCTTAATTCAAAATGTGAATATTTTTAATCTCAGTTTCAAATATTAAATGCTGTAAGAGGGGAAATGTCCATTTTCTAATAAAGCAGCAGGCAGTCAACAAGTATTCAGTGATTGATGCTGTGGAAGGCAGAGGACATATTTCAATGTATAACTATTGTCTCAAGTTGCCCTGAAGGTTCATGTAAGTCATTATAAGCATTTGCAAAGGGGTTTGAGTTTGAATTGTCTCCTGTTTTGGACTCTGAAGCTGAGCCCTCCTTCCCAGGACTCTTCCACTCTTTCATGTGGTATCTTTGAGCCATGAATAATACCCCTCAGTCCCGGTCATACAGGATGGTTTGTTAGAAGAGATTAGAGCTGATATTCCTATTTTCATGCAGGAAATTGTATCCCTTTCCAATCAGGTGAGCTCTTCCATGTCCCACAGCCAACCCAAAGTACCATGAGAGAACAATGTGACTTTAAACCATTGCTCTAGGCACTGAATGTGTGTGTGTGTGTGTGTTTATTTGTGGTGTGTGGGTTAGTTGCTCAGCTGTGTCTGACTCTATGTGACTACCTGGACTGCAGCCCACCAGACTTCTCTGTCCATGGGATTCTCCAGGCAAGAATACTGGAGTAGATTGTCATGCCCTCCTCCAGGGGATCTTCCCAACCCAGGGATCAAACCCACATCTCCTGTCTGAAAAGCAATGTTAGCAGTTACCAGTGCTTACGTATCTACTCTATGTCAAATAGAATATGAAATTGAAGTTCAGTCACTCACCCTATGCACATGGCCACATGGTTGGGTAAGGTGCAGAATTGTAACTAGACCCAGGGAAACAGTGCAGAAATCATACTCTTTTCACTGCATCATGCTGTTTCTCCACTGGGAATCCTAGTGAGTAATAACAAAAATCTTGGAGTTCCCCAGCACATTTTTACCACACAGGGCTGTCATTCTACTCAGAAAACTGTAAACCTCTACACCTACCAAAAACCCAATATTAATGCCACAGTCCATTAACACTGCTGTCTGTAAACCCTGTAGCATCCAAACCATTTTACACAGAATTCCATCCTGAGATGGATTTCATACATCATTTAAGAAGAAGTTTCCTTTTCTTTCCCAACTGTCCTTCAGCAACCCAGCCTTGCATATCTAACACCCTTGATGTTGGGTACACTACTGGTAGCACCAAGTTCACATTTCATTTAGGGATTATTTTATTCGGAATCATTTGAACTCTACTTTGTGATTTTGGAGGCTTGAAACACAAAGAAAATAACTGGCAATACCCTATTAACGCTGAATAATTCAGAATTAATCAAAGTGTATTTTAAGCAGAATGTCTAAGCTAACACATTTAGAATATGGGCCATATGATTGCTCAGAAAAAAAAAGGGGGGAGCTTTTAACTTAAAACAGATTTAGAATCAGCATTTTAATTGTGGCAGCACTTCACAGTCTTTTCATTTCCTTTGTCTCCCACAGATGTATTTCCTCCCAAGTCCTGATATTTTAATTTCTTCTCTATGGTAGTACTTATTTTAAGCTGTACTATCGTAGTTGCTACTCTTTCCTCCATGTCAACAGAGAGGTATGTCCCAACACAACCCTACAGAGTGAGGGGCGGGGCCAGAGGCAGAGTGAGGGGCGGGGCCAGAGGCAGAGTGAGGGGCGGGGCCAGAGGCAGAGTAGGTAGACATTTCTAGGAACAGGAAGGTGGGCAGTGGAAATGCAGTTCTAGGATTATGAATTGAAAATGGGAGAAGCAAGAGGGTGCCGTAATCCAGTAAAGGTTGGGGCCCCAGGAAGCCCAGTCTCTGACAGGTATTAGATACAAAGGAGGATCATCAAGCAAGTGAGAATAATAATCACATTATTTGTTTAGCTTTTTTGTTGTTGGTGGTGGTTTGGCTGCTCAGGGTCTTAGTGACGGCACGGAAACATTTATTGCGGCATGTGGAATCTAGTTCCCTGACCAGAGGTCAAACCCAGGCCCTCTGTGTTGGGAGCATAGAGTCAGTCACTGGATCACCAAGAAAGTCCCTTGTTTATTAAAAATATATATATTTATAATCCATAACCCTATCTGCAGTGTCCCCTTATGTTCTTCTTCATTCTAGAATTCTCTGTCTCCTTCAACTGCATCAACACCTCTTTTTCCTCTCTTGTTTAGTTCTCAGTTCCCCTCCCAAGACCCATTGTGCTTGTCAAATGGTGTTTGCCCTTTACTTTATTCTTGTTTTTCCAATCCTCTCTCCCCATCCCCAATCCTATTACCCCAATTGGCGTCACATGTTTACTATAGAGAGCAACTGTAATTCTGTGGGGCATGGGAATGAAGTTCTTATGCCATGGGAGCTCCCAAGGCTTGAGATACCTGATAGTATAATTACTTTTTCCAGTGGCCTTTCCTTCTAATGGACAAGGCTCTGTCCTTATAGAATCAACAACTCACATGCTTCCAATAAAACTTTACTGTCCACTTTGGCTGTAAACAAGCAGAAAGTTCAAAGCCCCTTTGCTTGTGTGATTGCCTGAAACCATACCACATATATCTGGTTTGAAGCAGAGCAGGACCTCAAGCGGAAAGGGAGATGTAGATGAATACATTTATAGAAGCTGAAGGCTTTCCTCCATTTTCCAGTAACCCAATTTAGACGAATTTTACCTGTGAAAACTCAATAATGAGGTGAATTGAGATTTAAACCAGATGTTCAGGAAAGCCTTTTACCCCAGTTATGAGCCCATAATCTTCCAATCTGTTAAAATATTTAGAAATACACTTAAAATATTTAAACATATGTTAAAATAATATCATAAAAGCTGAATGAGCATGACTGGGAACTTACTATGCAATAATGATCAGGCCCCAAGGCAAGTGTAGTAAAATCAGCTATTAGGGAGCAGATTAGTCACCAGTTAACTGTGCAAACTTAGGCAAGTAAATTCTCTAGTTTATGTTTTTTTAACTTCAAAATGAAGGGTTAGATAATCAGGTCTCTGTGAATCTTCCCAGTTACCAGATTTTATGATTTTAAGTTATGTGGGCTATTTCTAGCTCTCCTTTTCATGTCATCTGTAATTGTTTCTGAAGTTTTCCTACTTTTTTTCTCCCCTATATATTGTGATATGAAAAGACAAAGACAATCTAATCTATATTTATTATGCCAGAGAGACGATTCCAGAGACAACTGGAAGATCGATATTATTATCCCTAATTGCTTTAACAAATGTTGATTTCTACTACTATTTTTGGTAAAAAAAAAAAAAAATAATAACAAAAACCCACCTGACAGTGCAGGAGACATAAGAGACATGGGTTCAATCTCTGGGTCAGGAAGATCCCCTGGAGGAGGGCATGGAACCCACTCCAATATTCTTGCCCAGAGAATCCCATGGACAGAGGAGCCTGGTGGGCTACTGTCCATAGTGTTACACAGAGTTGGACATGACTGAAGTGACTTAGCACACAGTATTTGTCTGGACTACCTTTAGCTTTTTATATTTCTAATATGGTTCAATTTTAAGGCATGTGACATTTTATAAACCTTTCAAGGTTTTGTTTTCTGTTTGCATGTATCTCAAAGAATTATTTGTGCTGCTTAGTTAAAGGCATTAACAACCACCTTAACTTTGTGTGTTCATGAGACCTCTTTCAAGGGCCTTGTCCCTGTAGACTGCAGAATGAGAGATGCAGTTGCTGCAATGCTAAAAATAAATCTTAGTAAGATTTGAAACATAATTATGTAATCTTAGAAGTGAGGGTTCTAAAGGTAGCCAGGGCAGAAATGTTCTTACCCTGGCTACTTAACTCTATTAATGGATCCATACACTATATTACTGAAGCTGTTCTCCTGTCACCCCTCTCTAATGTGGGGAAGTAGTTTATGAAAGTTGCCTTCACAACTGACCAAACTGGAGATTTCCCTGTCAGACCAGTGAGACTTCACCTTTCAATGTAGACAGTGCAGGTTCAATCCCTGGTCAAGGAACTAAAATGCTACATGACTTATGCTAAAAAACAAGCAATGATCTAAGCAATTCACCAAAGACTTTAAAAACTTATTCTTTAGCTGCTAAGTCATGTCCATTTCTTTTGGGACCTGCCAGTCTCCTCTGTCCGTGGGATTTCTCAGGCAAGAATACTTGAGTGGATTGCCATTTCCTTCTCTAGGGGATATTCCCAACACAGATATCAGACCCATGTCTCCTGCTTGGCAGGTGGGTTCTTTACCACTGAGCCACCTGGGAAGCCCTCAAAGAAAAAAAAAAAATTGACCAAACTGAAGCAACAATAATGATATACAAATTATATAGCTATATATATATATTTTTAAATCATTGCTTTTCCTTTCATGGCAGCAAAATTAAGGATCTCTTAGACTCTCCAGCCACATGGATTGACTTTGAAAAAACTATGTATACCTGCTTGTTTGGGTCTGACCAATAATTCCACTTACACAAAGTTATGCTTCATATTAGATAATAGAATGCAACCAGGTACCAGAAAAATGAAAATAATGTTTTAAGGCTATCAGGGTCTTAGCCAATTTGAAAATTGACTGTTGTTAATCTTCTACTTGGGGGGGACCTTCTTTTATCTTCTTTAGCACTCGTTTCTATAATATAGGAATGACGCTGGCTTCCTGGGGCAGACTGCAAAATGACAGAAGATTCTTCCTTGCCTCTGTCCTCCATCTTTGTGATGTGACTTTGCAGTTCCTTCCATCTAGTAATGAAATCTATCATTTCAATCTTTGAACCTGGACTGGTCTTGTGACTAGCAATGACCAAAGGAATATTGTGGAAACAACATTGTTCCAGTGTTCAACCAAAAATATTTTTCATAGTTCCACTTGTTCTTGGATGCCTGTGTGCATCATTTGAGCAAACTTAGGCTAGTCTGCTGCTGCTGTTGTTGCTCAGTCACTAAGTTGGGTCCAGCTGTTTGCGACCACATGGACTCCAGCAGGCCAGGCTTCCCTGTCCTTCACTATCTCTTGGAGTTTGCTCAAACTCATGTCCACTGAGTCGGTGATGGCATCCAACCATCTCATCTTCTGTGGCCCCCTTCTCCTCCTTCCTCTATCTTTCCCAGAATCCGGATCTTTCCCAATGAGCTGGCTCTTCATCTCATGTGGCCAAGGTATTGTAGCTTCAGCTTCAGCCAGCTGTAGGGATGAGTCCTTGTGAAGACTTCAGACCAATTGTTCCAGCCAAGGCTCCAGAAATGTGACCTAAAATATCCCAAACTAGTCTAGACCAGAACAATCTCTCAGTTGAGTTCAGTCTACCTTGTCACCCACAGAAACATGAGTTCAGCTAATGGTTATTTTTATGCTCATAAGTTTTGAGGAGGTTTTGAAAGGAGCAAGTGATAACTAACATGATGCCCAAAGTGCCAGACTGAGATATTGTCTCATAGTTTATTTCATACCAGGTATCTCACTTTATAAACTTATAGTTCATATTTCTTGTCAACCCAAACTCTCTAAATGGATTACTAAAAACAAGCTGAACTGATACAGTAAGTTTCTGCATGATGTAAATGACTCTCCCAGAAATAAGTTGTATTTAAAAATGGAATTTTCAGTTAGTTTAATTATTAGAATTTGGGTAAGATACATAGATTGTTCCTCCTTCCCTCAAAACATTTTCAGGGTAGACAGTAACAAATGGGAAATAGATATTGACCACACTGCCATCTTGGTTTTCATTCCCCTTAAAATATGATCTGTATTAGGGAAGGTAAAATATAATAGCTTTTAATAATATCTTATTTCCCTTTTAGACACATTTTGAAGCTAAAGCATTCTCTTTGATTAGTGCAATAGTTTTTAATGAAACTATTTTTATTGAAAAAGAATAATGCATGCCACCCAAGAAAAGCTTACTACCATTATTCCTTTTGCAAACATTTATCAAACACTTCCTTTAGGTTAGGTATTATTCTAAATTTGTGCACACTGTCTTGATTAACTTTTACAGTGATATTATGTAGGGGATAATTTTATTTCCATATTTTGCAGATGAGTATAGGCAAGGTAACTTACCCAAGGTTCCCAAGTCCCAGAGCCTAAGGTTCAACTTCAGTATTCTATTGTGTACTCTAAGGGAATGCTCAGGGTCATACCAAACAAATATCACAGCTGTTAGCACTGTGCATTTCTCTCATCTTTACATAGTAATATATTGGATTTTATTAATATCAGTTCAGCTCAGTCATGTCCGATTCTTTGTGACTCCATGAACCACAGCATGCCAGGCCTCCCTGTCCATCACCAACTCCCGGAGTCTACCCAAACCCATGTCCATCGAATCAGTGATCTGCCCTCAATCTTTCCCAGCATCAGGGTCTTTTCAAGTGAGTCAGCTCTTCGCATCAGGTGGCCAAAGTATTGAAGTTTCAGGTTCAACATCAGTCCTTCCAATGAACACCCACAACTGATCTCCTTTAGGATGGACTGGTTGGATCTCCTTGCAATCCAAGGGACTCTCAAGAGTCTTCTCCAACTCCACAGTTCTAAAGCATCAATTCTTCGGTGCTCAGCTTTCTTTATAGTTCAAATCTCACATCCATACATGACCACTGGAAAAACCATAGCCTTGACTAGATGGACCTTTGTTGGCAAAGTAATGTCTCTGCTTTTTAATATGCTGTCTAGGTTGGTCATAACTTTTCTTCCAAGGAGTAAGCATCTTTTAATTTTATTAATATAGTAAACAGTTTTAGACAAACACAATATATATATTATAGTATTTGGTACATAACCTTATTTTACAAAACAAACATTTATAAACTACTGACCCCACATACCTCTTCCCTAATCTTTATACATCCTCTAATAAATATGGTTTTGTATGGCCTACATGGATTCTGGAGCCATTCTCAATTAAACTCAGCTCTTGATTATGGCTTTAATTGATAACATAGGGTAATACATCTCTGCTGTGTACATCTTAGAAGACTGATTTTGCACAGAGTGCTCCTCAAGAACAGAAAAATATTGAAATATAGTGTTATATTTCAGCACATCTTATTCTTCATACTATTTTTATCACTGAGTTGAACAGCAGGCAGATAATGAACTCACTCTTAAAATGATGAAGCTCAATCATCTATTTTAGACAATGAATCGGTCATTCTGTAATGTTCAATCTTAACTTAAATGCAGAGTTTGCTGCAGGAAGAAACCGTCCCTGCCTTTATAAAAGTAAAAACATTTACCAGTAAAATAGACCTTTTATGCAAGAGCTGTAAGGCAGTGAGATTCACCACCGTGGTAGCATTACAACATTCCTCATGAGAGAAATTGAATTCAGTTAATTGGTTGCACTTACAGCCCATGCAACATCTGTACTTAAATTATTAAGCATCACTAATGTTCTAGAATCTCCCCCAGAAAGCCAGGAACCAAGCTGCTTTTCAGTCTCTCAGTGGTGACTCATTTTAGACCTGATGACAGAGACACAGAAGGCAAAAATCTGGTCTCACTGTATCTGCTCCAGTCCTGCTGCTGGGGTGATATGTCTGTTAGCAATGTCTGAGTTAACAGTGACACCCACCACAAAGACTCACAAAAACAGGAGGCCTTAGCAAATGTCATCCATGTTTCCTGGTCAGCAAGAGTTTGTGGGAATTCAGAGCATATTCTAAGATTAAAACAAGACTTTATGTGACATCATTATTTAGAATGGGCCACAATACATAGCTGTTGCAAAATGCTACCAATGTCCTAACCACCATACCATACTGACTCAGCTGGCAGGACTGGCTCTAGATAGCACTGGTCTGGTTCTGCTTTAAGAGGTTTTGATTCATTTTATTGATCCTTTGGTTAGGATGGACTGATGCATTTGCATTCCTTTCTCATCTGATACTTTGGGTTCTGAGACCATGGGTTCACAAACATAGAATCCAAGTATTTCCCTTGACCTTAACAAGCTTCAAGCACTTCAGTGACCAGCACGAGTGAGGACTCTGGAGCCAGCGTTCCTGAGTTGAATTCAGGCAATGTCACTTACTAGCTGTATGGACTTGAGGATGAGAAGTAAACTCAGTGTCTCTATTTCCTCATCTGTAAAATGAAGATAATAATGTCTACCTCCTAGTGGTGTTTATGAGATTAGCATTATGTACAGTGCTTTGGACAGTACTGAGCACATGGAAATTGTCCAGTATTTTTTATTATCGTAGTTCTTATTAGAGACAGAGTGAGAGTGATAATGCCTGCAGTGCAACTGTCATTTTCAGGATTAAATGAGATAATGTATGTCAAATGTTTAATATTCAAGAAGAATGATTGATAATGGTCTGCATTTGCTGTGAGCTTACTGTGTGTCTGTCATTGTGAAAGTACTTTACACACATCCTCCCTTCGAAGTAAGTATTAGTAGCATCCCTGGTTACTGAGCAATTCACTGAAGCATAGTAAGGTAAATATTTTGGTCAAAGTCAGGGAAAAACTGGATGTATTAGTTAAGGTAACATGTTGTTGTCCTTCAGTCGCTAATTTGTGTCTGACTCTATGAGACTCCATGGACTCCAGTACGCCAGGCTCCTCTGTCCTCCACTGTCCCCCGGAGTTTGCTCAAATTCATGTTCATTGAGTCAGTGATGCTATCTAACCATCTCATCCTCTATAGCCTCATTCTCCTCTTGCCTTCAATCTTTCCCAGCATCAGGGTCTTTTCCAATGAGTCCATTCTTCACATCAGGTGGCCAAAGTATTGGAACTTCAGCTTCAGCATCAGTCCTTCCCATGAATATTTAGGGTTGATTTTCTTTAGGATGGACTAGTTTGATCTCCCTGCAGTCCAAGGGACTCTCAAGAGTCTTCTGAGCACCACAAATCAAAAGCATCAATTCTTTAGCACTCAGCCATCTTTATGGTCCAACTCTTACCTCTGTACATAACTACTGGAAAAACCATAGCTTTGACTATATGGACCTTTGTTGGCAAAGGAATATCTCTGCTTTTTAATATACTGTCTAGATAATGTGAACTGCTATAAAAAATAAAATCAGAGTCCTTATGCTTAACATAATAGGATATTATTTCCTATGCAAAAATCTGGAATGAGTGATCCTGATTGGTGGGAAGTTCTCCTCCAAGCATTAGTCCAAAATTCAGATTCTTTTGTGTTGTTTTCACGATCTTACATCTTCAAGATCACTATGCTTGTCTGCCTCAAGGAGGCAGAAGGGAAAAGAACATGGTAAATTGCACAAGTTTTAAGGGAAAACTCAAGGTAACATAACACATTCATACTTCATTGCTAGACTTTAGCTATGGCCACACTTAATTTCAGAGGACACCAGCATATATAGTCTAGTTGTTTGCCAAGGAAGCATAAGGTTTGGTGATTAGCCAGTTATTTCTGCTGTGGTGAGAGATAAGACTCAAATCCATGGATTCTGACCTCAAGATCCCTGTGTCTTTATGTCTCTTCTTTTCCAAAAAGACACTTGAAAGCTATAAAACACTTTAAAAGTGCAAGTTCTTATTCTCATCCTTAGCTCAGCTTCTGTAGAGTTGAATCCTCTGACCCCATTGTAAGATAATTTGAATTAAAAAACAAATATATGCCTATGGCCAGTTCATATTGATGCATGGCAAAAACCGTCACAGTACTGTAAAATTATTATTCTCCAACTAGAATAAATAAATAAATTTTAAAAATATGTTCCTGAAGCTAGTATCATAAAAGAGCAGCTTTAATGATCTGATTCATAAGTGTTCTACTTGGTTTCTAAAACTCTTTAGCCTTTTTTTTTTTATAATGTGTACAATTTTTTTTAAGTCTACTAAATTTGTCACAATTCTGTTTCATGTTTTGAGTTTTAGGCCCCAAGGCCGTGTGATCTTAGCTCCAACCAGGGATTGAACCTACACGCCCTGCATTGGAAGGAGAAGTCTTAACCACTGGACCACCAGAGAGGTCCTTAAAACTGCTTAGTCTTAGATCAGCATTTTCCATTTACCAGAATTCACTCTTTGGATCTGCCATCTACTGGGCATTTCTATATTTTTCAGAATATATCTACAAAATACTGAGCTCACTGAATCAACCTCATCCAAATTACATTTTTGAAAGGTCTTTAATTGAAAAATAGCAAAAAAAACCCAATAGGGACTGAATTTTTGATTATGAATTTTAGAGGCTTGTAATTCCAGCTCATGACATTTAGGTTTGCCCAGAATTAGATTGCCCTTCCACTGAAATTGCTTATTGGAAATTGTTTTGGCCCCAGGCTGCATTAAATTGTTTGAGAATGCAAAAGTGTCTATAAATATCATGGGCAAACCATGTCAGAAATCAAATAGAACACAGTACCCAGCTGTGTCTAGAGCCAGGCTTCCTTAAACTAGTTAGACTTAACAAGTCTCTGCAAGATTATTTGGGGTCTTTTGGGTCAGTTTTTAGTCATCTGATTTTTCTAGCTCTATAGATCATGGCATCTGGTCCTATCACTTCATGGGAAATAGATGGGGAAACAGTGGAAACAGTGTCAGACTTTATTTTTTGGGGGCTCCAAAATCACTGCAGATGGTGATTGCAGCCATGAAATTAAAAGACGCTTACTCCTTGGAAGGAAAGTTATGACCAACCTAGATAGCATATTAAAAAGCAGAGACATTACTTTGCCAACCAAGGTCCACCTAGTCAAGGCTATGGTTTTTCCAGTGGTCATGTATGGATGTGAGAGTTGGACTGTGAAGAAAGCTGATTGCTGAAGAATTGATGCTTTTGAACTGTGGTGTTGGAGAAGACTCTTGAGAGTCCCTTGGACTGCAAGGAGGTCCAACCAGTCCATTCTAAAGGAGATCAATCCTGGGTGTTCATTGGAAGGACTGATTATAAAGCTGAAACTCCAATACTTTGGCCACCTCATGAGATGAGTTGACTCACTGGAAAAGAGTCTGATGCTGGGAGGGATTGGGGGCGGGAAGAGACGGGGACGACAGAGAATGAGATGGCTGGATGGCATCACCGACTGGATGGACATGAGTTTGAGTGAACTCCGGGAGTTGCTGATGGACAGGGAGGCCTGGCGTGCTGTGGTTCATGGGGTCGCAAAGAGTTGGACATGACTGAACGACTGAACTGAGCTGAACTGAACTGAATATAACATTGTGGTAGGAATCAGGACTCTCAGTTTGATATTTTGTTCTTAGTAGTATGTCCCTTGGTTACCATTCAACATAAAAGGAGAGCTTGAAAATACTAAAAATTTCTTCTCTTCTGTGTATGACATTCTGGAAAAGGTTACTCCATATATCACAATACAGCATAACATTATTCTGAAGAAGAACAGGCTTAATGCTCCATCTACATAATGAATAAAAGTGAAAACCAAGAGCAGTAGTTCTTCAAGGTTAATCCAGGCCACTGTGGCTGATGGATTTTTAGAAAAAGAATTACCTAACAGGCAACATTCAGTTCCAATCAACAAAAGATGGAATCATATGAAGTCAGGAAGACTGTCTCCTGGTGAGCACAGACTAGCTCTTCATCCTCAGTGTCTGGACCAGCTGCTACAAGATGTTCCCATCCTCTGGAATGGGAGGGGGACAAGCCAATACCAGCTGTGCTGGGCTGAGAGGTTTGCTTCCCTCAGTAGGAGACAAGAACCATGCAGACTTGTCCTTACATAGAGCCTTTGCCTTTCGGGTTGTTGAGAAAAAAAAAATCAATGTGAGCTTCAAGTACAATTTTCAGATAGGCCCTCTTTTTCATTTTCAATTGTTGCTACTTTTAGAAAATATTAAAAAGTGGAGATATTTTGGAAGTAGGGGATAAACCACAGTGTCATCTACCCTGAAGATTCTGACATGCCTCCCAAACTGGGCTCACTTTGGCTGTCCTTATCACTGACATTCCCATACCCTTCTATGAGGTCACTGTTACTAACTCTCTCTGGGGAAAGCAGGGGAAAAAATGAGTCGCTATAGGAAGCTTTCATTCTCAATGCTAATTCAGCATTTTTCATTGTTTTCCACTTGAATAATAATTAGGAGGCAATACAGCCGGGACTCATCCTTAGCAAAATCAGGTAGAATGAAAAAGAAATGTATTAAGTTTTCTTCATTCATCTTTGCCTTGTTTGTTAGACAAATGACCTGTCTATTTTCAGTGCTGGTTACAGGATTATGTGACCTAAATGCCACAGAAGTCCAGTGAAGTGTGGTATTAATTGAGGCACAAGTTATTTGTGGAAAACATCAAGAAGGAGGGCTGATCTATTTGAGTGAGTACAGTGGAGTGGGTGGACATCTCAAATTCACTCTTCAAATTGATTTCAGTTTCATTCGTTCTTCATGGTTATCGACCGTGATTTTGAATGGATTACCTCCGAATGATTATCAGATGAAAGTGGTGGAAAAGCTTTATAACAACATCTGAAACAAATATTTAGTCATTAAAAACGCAAGACAGTGAAACAATCTCATTTATATTCCATGAAGTGTCATTCTTATTATTATGAAAAAGAAAGCAATTTCTGTCATTATGCAAATAATGTCTGGTAAAGACAACTGAGCCAAGTTCTAATTCTCTTTTACCCCAGTGTTTTATAGAACAAAGGGGATTCAAATGAGAGCTCCAAATACAAAGTCCTGATACTTTAGTATTTTAAATTAAGATTTAATGATCATTTCCTGACTGTGAAGACTTCCCGGGTGGTTCAGCATGACTCAGAGTTAGTTTGCCTGCAATGCCCGAGATGCAGGAGACACAGGGTTCTAAGCCCTGGGTTGGGAAGATCCCCTGGAGAAGAAAATGGCAACTCACTCCAATAGCCTTGCCTGGGAAATCCCACGGACAGAAGAGCCTGTTGGCTACAGACCAAGGGGTCACAGAGTCAGACATGACTGAGCAAGTGAGCATGAGCACAATTACTCTTGACTGTACAACTAGGTGATGCTAGAAATAAAAATGTATCAAGACGTATTCCTTCGGAGGGTGGGCATAGAAATTGTTGGTATTGCTCACTCTTAGAAATGGACTCAGATGGTAAAAGAATCTGCTTGTAATGCAGGAGACCTGGGTTTGATCCCTGGGTCAGGAAGGTCCCCTGGAGGAGGGAATGGCTACCCCCTCCAGTATTCTTGCCTGGAGAATCCCATGGACAGAGAAGCCTGGGGGACTACTGTCCATGGGGTCATAAAAGAGTCACATATACCTGAGCAACTAACACACACACACAATCTGTTCAGGTCCCTTCTTCAGGGCTATGCACCTATGCCCCAACTATTGAGAATGTGGTAGCTGACAGTTAATAGTTTTCCACCTTACTGGAAATTGCATTTCACAAAGGGGAATTGCCTTACCAAGGTTACATTACTCTTTTGGGGGGAGTTCTATCCAGTGGCTGGTTGATGTAGTTATCTACAGTTCTAGCTCCACTGCCTAAATTTGGAATAACTTTTAAGGGCCTTTTCCTTTTCCCAAATATTCTATGGAGTTGGAAGCATCCACTGCCACCACATTACAGGTCAGCATCTCCCTCTATCCCATCCTACCTCCCTCACTTCCGTACAGATATATCTGAGAGCTCTTCCCAATGAGCTTTGTGCAGGAAAATCTGTTTATAGGCACTCAGTCTAAGAAAATTGTTAACATTTTGGCGTATTTTCCCAGTGTATATTTTACAAAATTGTGATCATTGTAAATAGATAATTTTGCATTTTGTTTCTTCTTTTTTTTTATTTGAAGCATAGATAATTTACAATGTTGTGTTAGTTTGTAGTGCACAGCAAAATGATTCAGTTTCACATTATACTCACATATATATTCTCTTTTAAATTCTTTTCCATTATAGGTTATTATAAGATATGGAGTACAGTGTAGGTCCTTGATGCCTGCTTTTTTCTTTTTTACTATCATATTTTGAGCATTTTATTTTGTTGATCCCTTTATCCGCTATTTAATAATTCTATTGTATTTCAGTAAATGGATGTGCTATAATTGATTCAATCATTATATGTTCAATATTTATGTTGTTCTCAATTATTTCATATTAAAAATAATATGATATCAAACCATTTTATACATAAGTGGCTGACCATTTCAGTTTATTTTGTGAGGATACATCCTCAGAAGAGGAAGTGCTGAGTCTAGGAACATGAACTCTGTCAAGAAGTTCAACACGTCTTGCTCAATTGCTTCCAGAAACATTTTTGATGTTTTTAATACATTTACGTTTCTACTACCACTAAAGATAGTTTTGGACTCATCATGCTCTTGCCAGAATTGAATACTTATTATTATACTTCATTCCACTCCAGGCAGTGTTCTTTCACACCTTCATTTTACTCCTGGGTATGGATGTGAGAGTTGGACTATAAAGAAAGCTGAGCACTGAAGAATTGATGCTTTTGAACTGTGGTGTTGGAGAAGACTCTTGAGAGTCCCTTGGTCTGCAAGGAGATCCAACCAGTCCATCCTAAAGGATATTAGTACTGGGTGTTCATTGGAAAGACTGATGTTGAAGCTGAAACTCCAGTACTTTGGCCACCTGATGCGGAGAGCTGACTCGTTTGAAAAGACCCTGATGCTGGGAAAGATTGAGGGCAGGAGGAGAAGGGGATGACAGAGGATGAGATGGCTGGATGGCATCGCCGCCTCGATGGACATGAGTTTGAGTGAACTCCGGGAGTTGGTGATGGACAGGGAGGCCTGGCGTGCTGTGATTCATGGGGTCGCAGAATCGGACATGACTGAGCGACTGAACTGAAGTCTAAAATCAACCTTTTCATCTGACTGTACCCTCTCTTCTCAGATTCCTGCAAACTTGTTACCTCCACTATTTTTCAGTACTCTGCTGTAGGTCCGTGTCATGAAGTCTGTATATCAGTGCTGCTACTACAGTTTTCTGTACATTATATTAAAGTCATTTATGGAAATTTTGATTGTTAATTTCTTGATATTAATCTTTATATATTCCCCAGCAACTAGTATGGGTCCTTGAACATCATACGTGTGCAATAAAAATGCTTTGCAAAATAATTCATTGTCAGTAACCATTCATCAGTTTGACAGCTATGTAACTTCCTCATCCCGTGGCTCAAGGAACTACTGCAGGTCATCAAAGTATCCGGTTAGCTAACTGCTGGTCTTTCTCTATTATAGATACAAAAGAGGCAACTATAAACCATTTTTATGGGCAAGTCCTAAGTTGCTAATGTATTTTGTTTTTCATGTTTTGTCCTGAGGCTAGAAAACTGTTGGTGCTTGAAGAGTTCAAAACAAAAGCCACAAAGAATATGATTTTCCCATTTATTTATCATAATATATTTTCATAAATTTATGATCCTAAAGTTCTGATATCTGACTTATGTCTTAGTCATAATTAACATATCATTAACATAGTTGAGTAAATATCTAATGACATTTGTTTGGCAACTAAGTAAATTCTATTTTGAGCAACTCAAGTCTGCAAGTCCATATCTTAATAAGATTAATGAGCTCACTAAATTGTGGCGGCTGTGTTTTTCAGGCCACATGGAACTGTATTTTAAGCAGCTCAGAACAGATTCTCCCAATGTGCATTTCTCATTCAAGGGAAAAATCCAAAAATCTGTTCTGTTTTCAAGAACGTCAAATTGCAATTTCCTGTCCTGACTCAGATCTTGTTCTAGACGCTTATTGAGTTCTTTGAAGAAAATTCATATTGGTTAAACTCAATGAAGCAATGCAAAATTCCTACACTGTACTTTTTAGGACAAAATAATTAAACTTGGGGCTCTAAGTGGGTAAGCAGACTAATTTTCTTATCCAATACTCAAAAGCTCTGTAGGTATTGGGTAGTAGAAGGTCATTTTTGAAAGCCAGCATTGGATTTAGGTTACTTTTATTTACAGACTTAGCAGTGGTTATATGGAAATAAAATGAATTTAGAGGATAAGGATTTTCCACTCTCTCTAGTCCATGAGGAATACAAAACTGATGTGGTTCATTTCATGATAAAAAGATTTAAGATGGGTAGGAGTTTAAGAGTAAAGGGAAAGTGAAGAAACTCAAGGATGAGAATTACAATCATTTTCTCAAAGTGACTTCCAAGAGTCTGGAAGCACCAAGATTAAATGCCTTTACTGTAAACCCCTTAAGGCTCTCTTAATTTCTATGCAAATAGAAACACAGGCAAGAGTGAAATGAGTTGCTTTCAATAATCAAAACAAATCAAAGTGCTAATGAGAATAAGGGTTGAAAATAGAGAAAGCACCTCCATCCCAGGGATGTAAGTGGCTGGAATCATAACCTCAAAATACTATTGCACTTTATTAATCTAGGCCCATCAGTAAAAATCTTTTAAAAGAAGATGCCTATAACTTAATAACATAGGCTTTAATACTTAAAACTCTTGCAAGGAGAGTGGTGAAGTGAATCCAAGATTGTAGTATATGTGGTGTACCTTGCCTCATATTGGTGAGATTTTTAAAAGATGCCTAAAAGAGAATGTGACGTGACTATACAATGTAAAATGATTTGCTTTTAGAATTAGATAAGGAGGTAAAAGCTAGTAGAAACACCAGTACAAGCCATAGAATCCTGTTGTGGATATATAAATATAAAATAGTAGAGTAAAAGATTGAGATATTTCTTAAAGCTTTGGTAATTAAGAAATAACTGCTGGCTTACATGAATTCTTGATATTACTCAAACACATGATAAACTTTATGATTCTTTCACTTAATCAACATATTAAAACATAACACAATTTATTCATAACATACTGTGTCAGAACACATGAACAATATTATATTCGGTATAAATTAGTGGTTAATCATCCCTAGATCATTAACGCTTTCTACCAAATTTGATTCAAATTGACTATTACACGTTCTGAAAACTCTACTGTACCTCTGAGGCTGGCCTAGAAAATTTGAGATTGGCAAAATTTGCCCCTTCAATGCCATATTACCTTCATTATTATATTAGTAATAATAGTTATTAATAAGAAATAACTCAATCTTTTACTCTATACTACTAGAATAGAGGGTAGCAGCTGCAAGGAATTAAATTATTTGGGACAACTAATTGTAAGGCATTAATGATTTGGAATTTGAGTAGACGCGATAATAGGCAAAATAACAACCCCCCAAAGATGTCCAAGTCCTACTCGCTGGAACCTGCGAATATGTCAGGTTAAATGGCAAAGGAAAAATAAGGTTGTGGGTGAAAGTAGGATTTCCCATCAGCTGACTTTAAATAGGGAGATTATCCTGGATTATCTAGGTGGACTCAATGAAATCACAACATTGTTAGATGCAGGAGATAGAAGTAGAAAAATATTATTATATTGTATAATTATTTTATGTTTTTATGTTATATTGTTATCATAACAATAGGAAATAACAATCAATAGACTTTGGTATTGAGTGTGGGACTGCTGCTGTAACGAATACTAAAAAAATGTGAAAGAGGCTTTGGATCTGGGCAGTGGGAACAGGCTAAAAGAATTTTGAGGAGTATGATAGAAAATTCCTAGATTGCCTTATACAAACTGCAAGTAGAAACATGAATGTTAATGACTCTGCTCGTGAAAGTGTAGGAGGAAGTGAACATGTTATTGGAAAATGGAGAAAAGAGGATCTTAGTTTTATAGTGACAGAAAACTTTGTAGCACTGTGTCCTACAGTTTTGTGGAAAATAGAACTTGTAAAGGATGGAATTGAGGAGATTTCCAAGCAATGTGTCTTCTTGCTGCTGATAGTGAATTTGGGGAGGAAAAAAATAAATGGAGGAAAAAATTGTTTTGAAAGAGTAGGCAAGACTTGATGACTGGGGAATCCTCAGCCTAGGTGCATGCATTCTCAGTCGTGTCTGACTCTGTGTGACTCCCTGAACTGCTGCCCACCAGGCTCCTCTGTCCACAGGATTTTCCAGGCAAGAATACTGGAGTGGGTTGCCACTTCCTACTCCAGGGGATCTTCCTGACTCAGGGGTTGAACCCTCCTCTCTTACATCTCCTGCAATGTCAAGTGGATGTTTTACCACTGCACCACCTGATAAGCCCAAGCCTCAACCTATACGTAGTACAAAAATTCAGGGTGTTCAGGACCACAAAAGCCTATCTGAAGAGATTAAGATTAGATTCCCTCAAGTCATCTCAGCACAAACTGAAAACTGACATGGGATTATCTAGGAAAGATATGTTGAAAAGCATCTTGTCTGATGGAGTGAGTGAAAGTAAAAGTTGCTCAGTTGAACCCAGCTCTTTTCAACCCCCTCTTTGGAAGTCTCCAGGCCAGAATACTGGAGTGGGTAGCTATTCCCTTCTCCAGGGGATCTTCCCAACACAGGCATTGAACCCAGGTCTCCCATATTGTAGGCGGATTCTTTACTAGCTGAGTCACCAGGGAAGCCTTGTGACATACACAAGAAGCCCACAAGTTTCTTAAGAATTTTATTTAGCAGAAACCAGGATAGACTGAAAAAGAGAGAGAATATGAAGAGAAAGTCAATGGTAGAAAATGAGGAGGGGATTCTGTGGCTTCAGCAATAAACAAAGCAGAAACATTGAAGTAGATGCTAGTTTATAGGTAGAATTCTTCTGAAAATGACATAGTTTATTCTTGTCTTTGAAAGTTAGATTCAAAGATTCTTGGAAGTGAGAGGAGCTAGTAGATAATAAGAGTTCAATTCCCTGTGAAAATGCCAGACTGTGGTGGAGAAAAAAATAAAAATGTAAATTTATGAATGTTTGAGTGATTATATTTTGGTGCTACTTAAGATGATAGCAATTATATGCCAATTTCATGGAAAAGTATGAAGGCTTTCAGTTTAACCAATATTTATAATTTTTATGTTGGAACAGATAATCCCAGAATGGAACTCTTCTATAATAAACCTGATATGAAAAAATATAAAATGATGAAATATTTGTAGACAGATTAAAGATGTGGTGACTTTGTGTTGCCAAATTCTTCCACTGAAAGAGAAACAGTCTTTGGTTAATGGAACAGTGGAAGGCAATTTTTTCAGATAGTTGTGCTTGGGACTTTCCCCCTTCATTCCTTGGATGTCTAATGTAAAAACAGCTAACATTTGTTACTTCTCAGGTCCCATGCTTTACACAGTTTGGATGTACTATTTCATACATTTTCACAAGACATAATAAGGCAAGTATCATTATTATCATATCAATAAAGTAAGTGTCATTACCACTCTTGTTTTTCAGAAGAGGAAATTAAGTAAGTTGTCCATTGTGGTAAGGCGCAAAGTAGGAATTTTAACTCAACTCTATGCAATTCTGGAAACACAGCTTTCAGCTACCACATTATCCTTCTTTTTAGTATCTGAAAATTAAATTTGTGTCGTCAAAGTTCTTTTATATACCTGGAGAGTAGCATGTCACTTCTAAAGTACAGGTTTCTCAATGTAGTAAATATGTATAATATCTTTCTAATAATATTTGTACTTGAGTTTAGAAAGACAAACTGAATCAAGTAGAAAATGCTCTGGTTCAGTTCAGTTCAGTTGCTCAGTCATGTCTGACTCTTTGTGAACCCATGGACTACAGCACGCCAGGCCTCCCTGTCCATCACCAACTCCCAGAGTTTACTCAAACCCATGTCCATTGAGTCGGTGATGCCATCCAACGGTCTCATCCTCTGTCATCCCCTTCTCCTCCTGCCTTCAATCTTTCCCAGCATCAGGGTCTTCTCAAATGAGTCAGCTCTTCACATCAGGAGGCCAAAGTATTGGAGTTTCAGCTGCAACATCAGTCCTTCCAATGAACACCCAGGACTGATCTCCTTTAGGATGGACTGGTTGGATCTCCTTGCAGTCCAAGGGACTGTCAAGAGTCTTCTCCAGCACCACAGTTCAAAAGCATCAATTCTTCAGCACTCAGCTCTCTTTGTAGTCCAACTCTCACATCCATACACGACTACGCTCTATGTTGAGACCAATTGGCTATGTATCTTCAAAAACAAATAGTAGTAGTAAGTGATATAGATTGTCTGTATGTAATGACTCCAAAACTGGCCTGAGGACTTTTCATACTTTATCTTATTTACCCTTCACTCATGAAGGATCCTATTTTACAAGAGAAAGAAACTGAAGCATAGAGAGCTCATCAATAATCCCCAGTCACAAAGCTGGTTATAATTGTGAGTCCAGGTTCCAGATTCACACTAAGAAAACTACTATTTGCTACCTTGTGTAGTTCCATGGATATACTTTTGCACAGAAAAAAAACACAAAACATGGCAAGTTAACTTGCTCATTATTTTTATTGGAGTATAACTGCTTTACAATGTTGTACAATGCTATACAATGTTGTACAACTGCTTTACAATCATAAGTACAATGAAGTGAAACAACTATATGTATATCCCCTTTCCCTTGGGCCTCCTTCCTATCTCTGCCCCCACCCCACCCCTCTAGGTCATCACAGAGCATTAAAAAGTTTCCTGTGCTTCATAGCAAGTTCTCAGCAGCTATCTATTTTATGAATGTATATATGTTAATCCCAATCTCCCAATTTGTCCTACCCTCTTCATTCCCCCATGTCTACGTGTCCATTCTCTATGGCTGTGTCTTATTCCTGACCTGGAAATAGGTTCGTCTATACCTTTTTTCTAGATCCCACATAAATACAATAATAACAATATTTATTTGGTTCTATTTAAATGTTGAGCGGTACTCAAAAGGGGAAAAATGCAATTGTACAGTACAGGGAAAGCATGGTATTTTGTGCCTGAAATATACTTTGGCAGCTCAAGGTAAATTTCAGATGGTTCCTGGCTGGTCTGTTACCTCATGACCTTTGAATGCTAGATGGGTTTTCCTTGCTTCATTTGTCTGAACCATCTTAAAATCCTGGGACAATTTTCCCCTCATCTATTTTCAACAGGTTGGTATTGTTGCTTCCCCAATCTGCTATATCAAAGTGCAGCTGGTGCCTCAGATCTATGTGGGCCCCTGAGTCAAGAAGAGTGGGTACTTAGCAACCAGATCAGATAAGTACAGGATGTTCCATCTTTCATGGAATGATTTACAGTTGAAGATGGCCTTCCACATCATTTGTTAACATTTTAGACTTTGATCTAAACACAGTTCAGACTAAGGAATAGACAGGAAAATAATTTCTAATCAAAATCTAACTGACAAATACTGTAGTCTGAAATTTACCATCACATTTTCATGTTGTTTCCCTTCCTGGATTTGGAAGTTCCTTTTGCTACATCATAATCACGAATTTCAAACGTTGACTCAGTATTTCCCTTTTCTTATTTTCTTCTCCATGTTTGGGAAACAAGAAAGGAGTTGTTGCTAGGAAAACACTAAAAGTCACCAACTAATTTCCTGACATTTAAGTAAGCTTAGAAGTCCATCAGTTGTACATTATGAATCAAAGCTGGTTCAGATAATTTCACAGCCTCATCAGTCACTGACTATTCTTGACAAACTGCAAAGGGAAAAAGACTGATTTTTCTACAGTCTACCACCCAGGCTCCCACCTGGAGAATGAGAATTTCTGTTAGCTCACGTGCTACTGACATGCACCCATTAGAAGAGAACCTCTCAGAAAGTGTCAATGTGTGTCAAGCTGGGTAATTGAAAATAAGATTATATCTCATAATCAATAGTGGATTGGGCAAATTTCTATGCAGTATATACAAATAACTTCATCAGAGAGAGTCACATCCAAAATTCTTCTCCATTGTTTTGACCACTGAGTTGTAACTCACATTTCTTATTTCTTTGCATTAAGATATAGAAGGTATTTGTTAAAATGGAAATATCTGATAGGGATACTACCTGAGTTCATACAATGACAAATACCTAAGCAGTGCAAGTTGTCAAGGGAAGGAGATCTGAGATTGGAAAGAGAATCAGGAACAGCATTACTTAAGGAAATGGGGATGGAGGAGGAAGCAGAGACTGGCCTGAGATACTTGGGCAACTGGGGGCAAGGTGAGGAACTGGGGCTTGTGAGAAATAAAGAGAGAAGGGACAACAGAGGGAGAGACAGGCAGAGAGTAAGAGTTTGGGAAGAAACAGACAAAATGGCAACACCAAAATTTTGCAGAGTTAGGCTTAAAAACATACAAATAGAGCTGCCAATTTTATCAGACTGTTTAAACTTGTTTATGCCTTTGATTCAGCAATTCTACTTTAAAGATAAAATTCTAATGAAATGATCCTAAATATAGAAAATTCACATTACTATTTATAATACCAGAATTTTGGAAACCACCAAAATGTCCAACCATAGTTTAATCATTGGAAAAACCATGTGCATCTACTCAGTTAAATCTTGAAAATACTTTGAAAGCTATGTTTCAAAGATAAATATACAATAAAAGTGTTTATGAGATTGAGTTAAATAAGAAAAATACATAATTGAATACATAGAGTAATTGTTATAATAAAAATGCATTAACAGATTGACTGGGAGTATCAGACTGTTTTAAGTGAATGTTTTTCTGGTGAAGAGGATTATAGATGATTAATTTCCCTCCATCAATTATCTCATTGGACCATCTATATTTACTAAATGCTCTTTAATAAGTCAGTATTATTTTTGTAATGGAAATTATTTAAGTATCAACATCACTGTGATCCCAAAGCTGACTAAATAGGCACTCCTTTGATTCAAAAGACTTGAGTTTAATCAATGACAATCATCCCAGAAGGAAGACAGATCCCTTGGATAAAGAATATAAGATTAACTCTTCTACCAGAGTCTCTAAGGAAGAATTTAAAAATTACTACCAACATATGGATCCAGGAGATAGTGAAGGACAGGGAAGCCTGGAGTGCTGCAGTCCACGGGGTTGCAAATAGTCAGACACAGCTTAGTGATTGAACAACAATAACAAGAATTGTTGCGTTAGATCACTTAGTTGTGTTCTGTCTGTCAGACCCAGAAAGAATGTAAAGGTAGTTGAGTTTTGGTGGAAATTGCAATAACTTGAATAATTGTTCAAAATTTGTCTAAAAGTTATCCACAAAGTTAGGTCCTGTTCTCAGGGTAATGTGGGGACACTTGAGTCATCTGTCATCATGAAAGTCCAATACTAACTGATCTTGATAGTAAGCAGATGAACAGTTATTGCTACCCTAATTGGGTTTTGTTAGGATAGGAGACAGAAATAGAGATAGATCTATTTTCTTCCTTAAGAGACTTGACATTTTAAAAGATATCCCTGCCAGTGGAGAATTTGGTGAAGGCTGCTCTTTTATAATGAAAATCTTAGAGAATAACATGTTGTATGATGATTCATGTGAGAGTGCCAGCCTGTTTAAATGAGGACAAGGTAGCATTTTAATGCTGAAAGGAGTTAGAAGCATACCCAATATTTCAGAGGAAAAGTGTTTACATTTGTGAGTTAAATTATTCTTTTCAGAACATAGATGTTTTGAGCCATTACTGAAAGGGAGGCAGCAAGCAGAGTGTGGCGGACTTTGAAACTAGGCAGAGCTGGATTTGAATCTCTTATCCATTGCCTACAAACACATATTTCATGTCTTTGAGCCTCAATTTTTTTCAATCTTATTAAAAGCAAATAATAGTAATATTGACAAGGCACAACACCAAATACTTTATATGCTTTAACTCATGTAATTCTTACATTGACTTCATGAGGAAAGTACCATTAGGAATAAATAAAACCACATCTGTAAGGCAGCTGTAACATTCTATAGCACATATAAAGGGGCATCATAAATTGGGTCCCTTTTCCTTGACAGTAAGAGTCACAATCCCAGCCCACAAGCTACCATCACTTGAACAGTGAGTGGTTTGTTCACGTGCGTAGCTTTTGTTATTTTCTGCCCACTTAGACAAATTTGAATATTTTTGGTTTTACTAAAAGCAGACCCTGTGACAAGGATTTGAATGTAAGTCATTTCTTTGTAGGAATGGAGAAATAATGAAGGAAAAGGGGAAAATTCAACAAAGGGTACATTAATAAGTGAGTGATGGCTTTGTGCATTTGGAACTTCATCCTACAGGTGCCCTTCCTCAAGACTATTTAAATACCTTAAAATATCTTTCTAGGAGGTGAGGAAGCTAGAAAATTTATGTCATTGCTTCAGGATCACCCCAGGGCCATTGGTTTCCCCCAGTTTTGTTCCTCTCCATACTCAACTTGGAGCAAGTTCCCATACTTAGAAAGGCAACAAGCCAGTGATCGAAGAGGTGAGCAGAGGAGACAGTCACAGCTGCTACTCTAACTGCATAACAGCCTAATGTAATAGTAAAGTGTCAGATTTACTCTGGATGGGAAGGGTTACCAAGTTTCAATAATTCTACATTTCCTTCATTCGAATAGCCCAGATTTCTCATTCTGTAGATTTTGCACAGACTCAGCAGAAATCACACCACATTTTTACATGAGATGCACAGAGGGACCATTTAACAAGTTATTCTATCTGTTAAGAGCAAACAATTAAGCAAATTGAATCTGCTGCTGCTTGACCCCTGCTGTGTGCTCCAGCCAAGGACACAAGGCTCTGAAACCTTAGGCAAGGGTGTCAATAAGAAGGGAACAACAGAAATGGTAAGAGAAAAGGAGAAAGAAATATGGTTTAACAATCCAAAGGTAATGGAGTACAGGCTCTCTGGTGATAGCATAACCATAAGACAAGAAACTCACCTTTCCAAATAATGCAATGGTCTAGAGACAGTACGTATTTGGGACCAAGCAGGTGAACATGCTGAAACAATGGTCTCAAAGTCTGACGAACCCTTTGTTTGATGAGGGTGACATGGTTGGATGGCATCACCAACTCGATGGACATGAGTCTGAGCAATCTCCGAAGAGTTGGTGATGGACAGAGAAGCCTGGCCAGCTGCAGTCCATGGAGTCGAAAAGAGTCAGACACGACTGAGCAACTGAACTGAGCGGAAAGGTTGGAAGTAATTTGCAAGGACTTTTTCCAGCAGGAGATTCAAATGTAATCCTCATTATACTAGTCATCCAGCAAACTGGACATAAGAGATCTAGTGTGAGGAACTGGTAAGCAGTTAAGAGGACAATTATGGAAAAATATAGGTCCTGGGGAACGAACTAGCAGTTCAATTCATTCATTGACTACAAAAATGTGAAGAAGATGTCACCCTCACTCTTAAGAAACTTGTGTTCTAGAAGGGGAAACAGAGGTGCAAGTAGACAATTCTAATCTCCTCTGATAAATGCCACAAAACAGTTTAAAAGAGACGACTTTGGTATGATAGAGGAGGAATAGTTAATTAGGGCCATGAGAGGTCTGGGACATGAGAGGCCAGGCTTCAACAGTACTTGAACCGTGAACTTCCAGATGTTCAAGCTGGATTTAGAAAAGGCAGAGGAACCAGAGATCAAATTGCCAACACCCATTGGATCATCAAAAAAGCAAGAGAGTGCCAGAAAAACATCTACTTCTGCTTTATTGACCACGCCAAAGGCTTTGACTGTGTGGATCACAACAAACTGTGGAAAATTTTTCAAGAGATGGGAATACCAGACCACCTGATCTGCCTCCTAAGAAATCTGTATGCAGGTCAGGAAACAACAGTTTGAACTGGACGTGAAACAACAGACTGGTTCCAAATTGGGAAAGGAGTACATCAAGGATGTATATTGTCACCCTGCTTATTTAACTTATATGCAGAGTACATCATGAGAAACCTTGGGCTGGATGAAATACAAGCTGGATTCAAGATTGCCTGGAGAAATATCAATAACCTCAGATATGCAGATGACAAAACCCTTATGGCACATAGGGAAGAAAAACTAAAGAGCCTCTTGATGAATGTGAAAGAGGAGAGTGAAAAAATTGGCTTAAAATTCAGCATTCAGAAAACTAAGATCATGGCATCTGGTCCCATCATTTTATGGCAAATAGATGGGGAAACAAAGGAAACAGTGACAGACTTTGTTTTTTGGGGCTCTAAAATCACTGCAGATGGTGACCGCAGCAATGAAATTAGAAGACACTTACTCCTTCGAAGAAAAGTTATGACCAATCTAGACAGCATATTAAAAATCAGAGACATTATTTTGCTGACAAAGGTCCATTTTGTCAAAGCTTTGGTTTTTCCAGTAGTCATGTATTGATATGAGAGTTGGACTATAAAGAAAGCTGAGCACTGAAGAATTGATGCTTTTGAACTGTTGTGTTGGAGAAGACTCTTGAGAGTCCCTTGGACTGCAAGGAGATCCAACCAGTCCATTCTAAAGGAGATCAGTCCTGGGTGTTCATTGGAAGGACTGATGTTAAAGCTGAAACTGCAATACTTTGGCCACCTCATGCGACAAGTTGACTCATTTGAAAAGACCCTGATGCTGGGAAAGATTGAAGGCAGGAGGAGAAGGGTACGACAGAGATGGTTGGATGGCATCACCGACTCAATGGACATGAGTCTGAGTAAACTCTGGGAGTTGGTGATGGACAGGGAGCCCTGGCATGCTGCAGTCCATGGGGTTGGACTGAAAAAAGTCTATCAGTCAAAAACAGTCAGATTACGACTGAGCAACTGAACTGAACTGAGGTCTGGCAAAGCCCTCTCTTGTTGCTAATGGCTTATTAGATATTAAAAGGACACTCAGCATAAATATTAATCACTTTGCTCTATACCTGAAACTAATACAACATTTAGTACATTAACTAAATATCAATAAAAGAGTACTTAATTCAGGATATGGGTTGGATGGAAAAGATTGGAAATTGAGAGGATACCACATTCATGGTGCTGTATCAGATATTTCCTCTTTACAGGGAAAGTGAGAGTGAGAACAGGGTAAATCCCTCTTGGAAATGAGACACCAGAACAGTGACAAACAAAGCTAAATAAACTAACATACAGTGTCACGTCCCATGGACACAGAATGAGTCTATTGTTTAACGAATTTCTTTAGCATCTAGTAATAAGTATCAACATTTTTTTTTCAACATTTTCTAAGGAATGATGGAGTTGGTTTCACTCATTATTGATTTTTTTTCATATCTAATATATTAAATGTTAAAAGCTTCAAAGTTTTGGGAATACTGGTATACCACCCCTCCATGACCCACGGATATGGACTCAGGATGAGAAGGGACACTTGAGAGAAACATCTCTATCTTGAGTGAACCTGGTGTGTGTGTGTGTGTGTGTGTGTGTGTGTGTAGAGATTACCTATCAATCTTTCATTAGAAATTTCTCTCCTTTTCAGAGGGCACTCCCAGGACACCAAACTTCTATTTGTTTAGTCAAACTCACTTTTCCTAAATGTATAGGAAGCTCTTTTTGCTGGAAGCAGTAGAAGGCACATGGTGGCGCCGTTTTTAATATATCGCGTCATTTAATGAATGTTATGGTATCTCCCAGTCAGCTGGCTGGAGTATTGGGACTCAAGTTTCTTCACCCAGGACATGACAAATCCATTATGTAGGGACCAGGATACAGCCTGGCTGCATCTTGAGTGTCTTCTGATGCCATCAGCCATCACATGGGGCAGACACAAGCTTATCTAAACTCCTCTCCTTGGGATTCTGGGTGGAGGCATGTCAGGTCCAGACCCCACCTTCTCCTTAACATTGGGAGACAGAGCAGCCTGATAAACTATGGTTGTACATTAGGAAGCATTGAGATGTACTATAACAGGGAGTAGCTAGCAATATTAACTTAAGGGTAGCATCAAATTAGTTGATAAGCTCCATCTAATGGTAATTTCCCCCAAGTCAACAGTATTTTAGCTGCATTTTATCATTAGATATTGTGGTCTGCTGCTGCTGCTAAGTCGCTTCAGTCATGTCCAACTCTGCGCGACCCCATAGACGGAAGCCCACCAGGCTCCCCCGTCCCTGGGATTCTCCAGGCAAGAACATTGGAGTGGGTTGCCATTTCCTTCTCCAATGCATGAAAGAGAAAAGTGAAAGTGAAGGCGCTCAGTCATGTCCGACTCTTCGCGACCCCATGGACTGTAGCCTACCAGCCTCCTCCATCCATGGGATTTTCTGGGAGGCCCTAAATCAGGATTTAAAAAAAATAAAATACTTGTAAAAAATGTACTTGTTTAAAATTTGTTTCAGTTCAGTTCAGTCGCTCAGTCATGTCCAACTCTTTGCGACCCCATGAATCACAGCACACCAGGCCTCCCTGTCCATCACCAACTCCAGGAGTTCACTCAAACTCATGTCCATCGAGTCGGTGATGCCATCCAGCCATCTCATTCTCTGTCGTCCCCTTCTCCTCCTGTCCCCAATCCCTCCCAGCATCAGAGTCTTTTCCAGTGAGTCAACTCGTCGCATGAGGTGGCCAAAGTATTGCAGTTTCAGCTTTAGCATCAGTCCCTCCAATGAACACCCAGGATTGATCTCCTTTAGAATGGACTGGTTGGATCTCCTTGCAGTCCAAGTGACTCTCGAAAGTATTCTCCAGCACCACAGTTTAAACGTGAAAAAAAAATCATGTGTAAAGTCAACTTTTTCCTCTCTGGAAAATGTTCAAAAGAAACAGAAACATACTATTAATGGCTAGAATAAAGGGATTCTATTATTGAACAATAAAATATATATACAGAGACAATAAGTAAGCTTGGAGAAAAACTTGAACTCAGTTGAATTCACCTGGTAATTCCATGTGGATGGATAAGGAGGCCAAAAGTCTTAAACTGTGCTTCTTATGCTTGTGTATACAACAATCTGAATACCTTACTAAATACAGGTTCTATATACAGTGGCTTAACAGGCTCTGGGAATTGGTGATGGACAAGGAGGCCTGGCATGCTCCAGTCCATGAGGTCACAAAGAGTCAGACACCACTGAGCAGCTGAACTGAACTGAAATGCATTGGGTCTTGGGTAAAGCAGAAGAATCTGCATTCCTAATATGATGAATTTTAATCTTTCTAGCAGGCTGATGCTGTCAGTAAAGGGATCATATTTTGAATGCTAGGGCATAAGGTGAGAGCTGGTTTATGCCTTTCCACCACAGACTTTCAGGTGCTGTACCACTCTGAGAATGTGACTTTTTACAGATAAAGAACTTTGACATTACTGTGCTAATAGGACTCTCTGCAAAAAATCAATGGCAGAAAACACAAGAGACTTGACATCTGTAAAATCTGGTATTGATTCTGAGCTCTACACTTGTTAATTGTGTGACCCTGAATGAGTCATTTAACCTTACTAAGACTCAGTTTCCTTAGCTGTAAAATGTGTAGGATAATTTGCCTTCCTATATCTGGGGCAGTTTTTAAGATCAAATGTGTAATATTAATTGTGTGCTTAGTATTTGTCTTCAACTGTGATAAGCCTTTTAAATATTTTAATTCACTTAATCTTCATGATAATCCAGTGAATTAAATACTACCATTACTGGAGCCTTCCTGAAGGTGTGCAGGGCACCTGAAAATATTCACAATTGGATTTTTAAATGTATTGCTCAGTTGTGTCTGACTCTTGACAATCCCATGGACTGCAGCCCATCAGGCTTCTCTGTCCATAGAATTCTCCAGACAAGAATACTGGAGAGGGTTGCCATTTCCTATTCCAAGGGATCTTCCTGACCCAGGGATTGAATCCTAGGCTCTTGCATCTCCTGCACTGCAGGCAGATTCTTTATGACTGAGCCACTGGGGAAGCCCCATGAAATTCACAAAGAAAGTATTTGAAGATTCAGGATAAAGGGTAGAGAATAGGAACTCATGTATTGTTTGTTTATTGCTCAGTAAGCAATTGTTTATTGCTCAGTGAAAGCATATGGAGATTCTTCGTACTGTCTAGGCATTATCTCTCCTTGCTCAGGTCTAGAAATCTCTTCATGTCCTTTATTGTCAAATATGCTACTCCTGACAGTTTAGTATCTCCCACCAGAGGAAAGAGATAACATGCCATCTGTATTAGTTCTCCACGCTTCATAAAAATTATCTCAGACTTAGTGGCTTAAAATAACACTCATTTATAAGTTCTCTAGGTCAGAAGTACAGATAAGGCAGGCTGAGTCCTTTGCTCAGGTGTCACAGACTGAGATCAGTGTTGGCTGTGCTGGATTCCCAAGGCCCTCATTTCCATGCTGGCTGTCAATCAGGGGCTGCTCTCAGCTCGTAGTAGCCACCCATTCCTTTTGTCAAGAAAAGATCAGTCACTTTTGAGAAATCACCTGATGAATCCTGGCCCACAAAGGATAATCCCTTTCTTAAAGTCAACCTGGCCATATAGCATAATAACCTTATCCCAGAAGCATGGCTTCCCAGGTGGCCCTAGTGGTAAATAATCCACCTACCAATGGAGGAGACATGGGTTTGATCCCTGGTCCAAGAAGATCCCACAAGATGAGGAGCAGCTAAGCCTGTGTGCAGAGTGGGCTCTAGAGCTCGGGAGCCATGACTGCTGAAGCCCATGTGTGCTAGAGTTCATGCTTTGTAGCAGGAGAAGCTACTGCAATAAGGAGCCCCTGCTAGCTGCAACTAGAGGTAAAGCCCAAGCAGCAACAGAGACCCAGCACAGTTGAAAACAATTAACTAACTAAATAACTAAATATCAGTTAAAAAAAAAAAACCAGAGAAATAAATCCATGGTAGTTGAAGATTTTCAATATTTCTCTTTCCTGTAAATGGGAAAGTAGGAAAAAATAACAGCAAGGATATAGGAAGAAGTTTTGTTGTTGACTTGAATGGAGTAACTAGCACTGAACTTGCCATCTGACTTCACCACTGGAAAACCGAACAAAATATATCAGCAACTGTTTTTAGAAATTGCACAATAGGCAGGACAGGACCATGATCCCTGAGAAAAAGGAATTGTGGTGAGACTTATGATATGCAGCTTTCTGCCTGGAGGCATTTTCTGAACCCGAGGTAGGATAACTGAAACAGATCACAATGATCTCACTCAGTAGAAGGGATAGAAGTTGTAGTTCAGGAGCTTAAAGGTGGTTGGAATTTGTGAGACAAAGATCCAAAGAGGAGAAAGACACACAAAGAGCTTTAGAAATCTGAATAAGGTTTCCACTGAATTTCTTGCTGAATACCAAAACATTCAGGTGAAGGATGAGATACCCTGAAGCTAGGTATACAGAGTTGGGGAGCTCCAATCAGAATCACTCCTAGAGCTCACTCAAATCTAGGAGACTTTGAGTTATGACTAGCTGCAATGGAGTGTCCTCACAGATGGCCTAGGGCACTCAGTGGAGACAACACCAGAGGCAACTCACGCTTTTATACTAGAGCTACACTTGCCCTAAAGTAAAGGCTGATCTAAAACCCACCTTATAAAGGCTAAAATCAAGACCTGAAACAAACTAATCAGCAAGAAACTTAGTTGTTGGCCAGAATATAGTTTAATACTCTTTAAAGAACAACAACCATAATTTTATCACTCAAAAAGTAAAATCATGATGCCTAGGACCCAGTAAAAAAATTTTAGAAATACCAAGAAGAAGGTCATTATGACCTATAATCAGGAGAAAAACCAGTCAACAGCTACAAACCCAGAAATAAGATAGTTAGTAGAATGATTAAAAACAAAGATTTTAAATGGCTGTTATAAACAGGCTCAGAGTCGCAGAAGAACATGATGATAATGAGAAGAGAAATTGAGACTATGAACACTAAACAGAAACTGTAAAGATAAAAATCACAGTACCTAAAATGTGAAATTCACTGTATTAAAAAGTATTGACTAAGTTCAGCATTCTTGATAAAATATTTCAGCAAATTAGGAATAAAATGTAACCCCCTCAACATGTTGTATGACATTTCAAAAGCCTATAGCTAATCTCATATTTAAGAACTGAATATTTTCCATATTAAAACTGAAACAAGGCAAGGGTATCATCATAACTTCTATTCAAAATTACATTGGACATTAAAGCATATGAAAGAAAGAAAGAAGTGGTTGCTGAAGTTTGTGACTGACTTCCCGCACTGCAACCCCAACTGGTTACACAGTAGTACCAAAAAATCCTAAAATGTTCCCTCTAGACACAGAATTTCACAAATTACAATCTTTTCCTCCCATTAATGAAGAATCTAGCCTGTGTCTCATTGCTGCAAGGCAACATAGTTCATACATGTTAGGAAGATAATGTTTTAAAATACATTTCAGAGTTCTTTTTTCTTTTTGGTATTAGTATCAATGTGACCTTCCCTTTTTCCTTCCCCATTTTTTCAGAGATATCTGTTTGCCTTGGGAGGATTAGGATCATTAAAGCTATGATACATAAGAGAAAAAGGAGTCATTCTGCACTTGCATACAAATTAGAAATTTTTAGTCTGCAACAATAAAATTGTCTTAGAAGCCAGGCTTATAGAAAGGGAAAGTAATTTAAGAAATTCCTTTAGAGATCATTAACATATTATGAGCTAGGTCTGACAGATTAGATCACAGAGTTCCTTCCATAGTATAGAGACAAGATTGATTCTGCCATTAAGACTTCACTGTGAGGTCCGGTGTCCCAGGAAGATGAATGGTGAGCAATGATATACTTGAGTACAGCCCATGATAGAAAGGAGATGAGATGGAAACCTGCCTTTATGTTCTTGTGAAGTGTGGAAAGGAGAAGACAGGAAGAGATGAATTAGCTTTTGCCACATAATAAGCCACCTCAAAAGTTATTGTCTTAAAAGTAAAAAATCATTTATTTAGTTCAGGAGTCTATGGGTTACAAATTTGGTTGAGCCCATCTAGGTAGCCCTAGTCTTGATTGGGTTTACTCATTTTTAATTGAGGCCTGCTGGATCTTAAGTTCAGGCATGCCAACTTTTAGTTGCAGTATGTGGGATCTAGTTCCTTGACCAAGGATCAAACCCAGGCCCCCTGCATTGGGAGCTCGGAGTCTTAGCCACTGGACCACCAGGGAAGTCTCACTGACTGGACTTACTCTAAGTCTGTGACTGGCTACTAGGTTGATTGGTTGGTCTAAGATAACCTCAGATGGGCCAGCTTTGCTGTTTCCCAACTTCTCCCCTTCTCCAGCCAGTCAAACTGGGCTTGTTCATATGGGAGTGGCAATGTTCCAAGAAAAAGGCGTGCTTTTGTGGCTTATAGTCAGAAATGACATCACTTCTGCTGCATTTTATTGGTCAAAGCAAATCACAAGATTAGCCCAGTTTCAAGAAGTAGAGAAAGAAATCTCATCTTTTGATGAAAACGACTCCAAAATTACATTGCAAAGGAGGATGAAGAGCAATAACAGTGGCCATTTTTGTAAGAAAATTTCCACAATGGTCATGTTCCCTTCTACTACGCTGTGCCTCTTCTTCCTGCTAATGCAGGAAATGTAAGAGACACAGGTTCAATCCCTGGGTCAGGAAGATGCCCTGGAGAAGGAAATGGCACCCCACTCCAGTATTCTTGCCTGGAGAATCCCATAGACAGAGGAGCTTGGTGAGTTGCGGTCCATAGCGTCACAAATAGTCAGACAAGACTGAAGCAACTTAGCATGCATGCACAAGAGTGTGTGTTTGTCTGTCATGTCCAACTCTTTGTGAACTTGTGGACTATAGTCCACCAGGCTCCTCTGTCCATGAAATTCTCCAGGCAAGCATACTGGAGTGGGTTGCCATTTCCTTCTCCAGGGGATCCTAACAGTCCAGGGATTGAACCTGGGGCTACTGCACTGGTGGGCCCATTCTTTACTACTAAGCCACTTGGGAAACCTCTACTATTGAAGGGTAGGGTTAAATGGAATGGAAGGAAGGTGAAAACCATAGAGCCTTGTCCCGATTCACATTTGGGTCCCTGAGAGGCGACCCCAGCATTGATTTGTATAGCCTAAGGGGCTATAAGATCTTAGCAGCATAAGATGTCGATCATTTAAAAATACAAGTACTTTGATGGATTCACCTGGTATACATCTGAAGAAAATGAAAAAAAAAAAGATACATGCACCCCTATGTACATAGCAGTATTATTTACAATAGCCAGGATATGATGCTTAATATCAAGCTAAGTGTCCACCAATAGATGAATGGATAAAGAAGATACAGTATATATACATACAATATTACTCAGCTTCATAAAACAGAATGAAATTTTGCCATTTGCAGCAACATGGATGGCCCTGGAGGGTATGCTTACTGGAATAAGTCAGACAGAGAAAGACAAATACTGAAGTGTGGTGGGTATGGTTGCTTGATGCTCAAAACCCAATAAACAGGCCAGGTTGGTGGGAAGGAAAGTTTGCTTTATTTCAGATGCCAGAAACTGGAGTGGGGTGGTGTCTGTCCAAAGGCCAACTCCCCCCAGCCCCAACAAGCAGAGGGTGAGCGCTTTTATAGACAGAGTGGGGGGATGAGGATGACATGTAGAATCATCACAGTCATCTTTAACAGTTATGTTCAAATTGGTCATCAGTGGTCGGACCAGCATCATCTTGGTTGTTTTAGGTACAGTTAATCTTCAGTTTCGGGGTCCATTTTCTCCAGTTACCTTGCAGTCAATTCTGGCAAGGATTGTGGCAGCTCAAGTCGTGGGTACAGCCTGGTCATCCTGTAGTTAAATTCTCCACTTGGTTTTTAGTATTTATAAGACAACTCACAGGATGTGGCTCAGAATATTACCTATAGCTCTTGAGAAAAAAACTAAAGGTCCTTGACCATGCTTAAGGACTGCATTATTATTATTTAGTCTCCTTTGGTTGCTTTCCTTTGTTTCCACATTTCTCACTTTTCTGATTAAACTTATTTTTTGACTAAAATTTTCCACAGACAAAAGACAGGCAGAAGACGTGGTGGTTAGACAAAGACCATAGAATCTTGCTCCATTTCATTTTCACTTACATGTGGAATCTAAAATATAATATAAAAACAAATAAGTAACAGCAAAATAGAAACAGGCTCACAGATATAGAGAACTAGTGATTACCAGTGTAGAGAGGGAAATGGGGGCAAAATAAGGATAGGGGATTAAGAGATAATAAATAAGCTACAAGGATATATTGTATAGCACTGGGAATATCCAATATTTTATAATAACTTTAAATGGATAGAATCTATAAAAATATTGAATCACTATGTTGTACACCTAAATAAGTATAATATTGTAAATCATTAATTATAACTATACTTCAGTATAGAAAACAAGACAGAAGTACCTTGCCTATTTCCCAAGAAGACTCATCCAGTATCTAGCCTGTTGAGATGCTGAGAGTTGGACAGGGCAGGGGGCTGGATGCCTGGCATTTAGTATTCAGATTTTCATTCGTTACCCAGTTTTTAGCCCAGTGACCAATTGCCCCCTCCGATGGTCTTGGAGAGTTACCTAACTCAGTGTGTGGGATGTGAATTTGCATGTGTGAGAGCTCAATGAACCATGCCCCATTTTTTCAGCCCCACTGTATAGCCTGGACTTGATTTGGATGGTTCTAGTCTTTTCTATCACTGAGCCTTGAGGATTCTATAGCATGAATCAACTTGCCTATTGTTGTCATTCCCCTCCCCCACATACAGTTTGTTTTAAGAATCTCTGCTCTGCTAAATCAGTTATGACTCATCCATCTATTTTCCAACCTTCAAAATTCTATTGACAATCTTGCCTGCTGTCGTCTCTTTCTGATCTTTTGTCTCTGTATATAGGCACAAAATTGTATGTCTTATATCCTTTTACTGTTATTAATGGGGCTCTGGGATGGAGCAGAGGTAAACATATGTTATCTCTCTACCTTATGTGTCTGCAAATCTCCTCTTTGTTTCTTTAAATCCTTAAGTCAAGTATGAATATTACCTGCAGGAAACAGTGCAAAGAAAACAGTACTTCTTTGGATAAAAACAGCCATTTCTCCCATTTTGAACTCCTTCAAGAATGCCCATAATCTAATGCAATTCAGTAAATCTATAAAGCTGTGTGCTTCCAGGAGCAATTTAGATAAAGTGGTAAGAGTGGGTTCCACTGGTGTTAGTTTGTAGTACCTGGTTGCCATGGTCACAGGCTCTATATAAATGGAGCAAACAAATAATAAAATACTGAATCTTTTTCCTCAGCACCAGAAATTTATAGTATTCAGATATTTACATGTATAGCAGATTTACCAAGCCTTCAAAAATATAAAAAAGGGCCTTAGTTAAAGGGACATAAATTATTATGTCCAAAAAATATAAGCAAACAAAAAAAGAAAGTCTTGGCTATCCTCAACTGAAGTTACCTTCTGTGGTGACATAGTAGCATAAAAATACCTTTGATGTTAATAGTCATTAATACTAACTGCAAATGAGCAAAGATCTTAGAACCCTTATTCACTGAAGGATTTATCTATAATGATTGAAAAGTGAAGCCAATCTTTTTTGTACGGAAGCAAATAATCTCAGAAAGTAAACTAAAATCAAGTAGTGGAAGATTATATTTTATTTTATTTTAGTACCTGCTTGTCCAAAGCAATAATTTATGTCCCTTTAACTAAGGACCTTCTTCTTAAAGGGCACACTTTTGCTACTGAAGTGACTTAGCAGCAGCAGCAGCAGCAGCAAGGCATGTAGGACCTTAGTTTCCTGATGAGGGATTGAACCCATGCCCTCCTGCATTGGGAGTGAGGAGTTTTAACCACTGGACTGCCAGGAAAGTCCACAAGACTTTTCTTTTTTCTTCTTTAAATAAGAGTTTCCTTTTTCTTTTTTAAAGTGCACAAGACTTTAATTTTTTAAAATTTTAGCTTTTATTTCATTTTCATGAAAGCACTTAAATGAGATCTATTCCTCCAGCAGAATTTTAAGTGTATGGTGTAATAGTCTTCATTATGGAAATAATGTTGTATAACAGATCTCTAGAAAATACTCATTTTGCATTACAGAAACCATATGCTGCTACTGCTGCTGCTGCTAAGTCACTTCAGTAGTGTCCGACTCTGTGCGACCCCGTAGACGGAAGCCCACGAGGCTACTCTGTCCCTGGGATTCTCCAGGCAAGAACACTGGAGTGGGTTGCCATTTCCTTCTCCAATGTGTGAAAGTGAAAAGTGAAAGTGAAGTTGCTCAGTCGTGTCCGACCCTTAGTGACCCCACGGACTGCAGCCTACCAGGCTCCTCCATCCATGGGATTTTCTAGGCAAAAGTACTGGAGTGGCTTGCATTGCCTTCTCTGACAGAAACCGTATACTTAGTGATTAATAACTTCCCATTTCTTTCAAATGACCTTCAAATGACTCATAAGTCACCAACCAGCCAATCATTTTTCTCCAAGGATCTTTCTTCTGTTCTTTGACTCAGCCTGGATTTGATGAGATATTTTAGAAAAATGTAGTAAAATTTAAATCAGAGCATAGGCAGTAGAATTCATTTTAGGCTTATGGAGAGGTACATGAGGGAAATGTAATTCTCCAGTTAGTTTCTGTTTCTGTTTTCAATTGGGGGAAGTTTTAAGTAGGCAATAAATTAGAGATTTGTGATTGATTAAAATTTCTCTCCTGCTCTCTGAGACAAATAGAATAGCATAAATCTAAAGGAGTGAAAAGCAAAGGAGAAAAGGAAAGATATACCCATTTGAATGCAGAATTATGAAGAATAGCAAAGAGATAAAAAAGCCTTCCTCAGTCATCAGTGCAAAGAAATAGAGGAAAACAATAGAATGGGAAAGACTAGAGATCTCTTCAAAAAAATTGGAGATACAAAGAGAACATTTCATGCAAAAATGGACACAATAAAGGACAGAAATGGTAGGGACCTGACAGAAGCAGAAGATATTAAGAAGGGGTGGCAAGAATACACAGAAGAACTGTACAAAAAAGATCTTCATGACCAAGATAATCATGATGGTGTGATCACTAACCTAGAGCCAGACATCCTGGAATGCAAAGTCAAGTGGGTCTTAGGAAGTATCACTATGAACAAAGCTAGTGGAGGTGATGGAATACCAGTTGAGCTATTATATATCCTAAAAGATGATGCTGTTAAAGTACTGCACTCAATATGCCAGCGAATTTGGAAAACAGCAGTGGCCACGGGACTGGAAAAGGTCAGTTTCATTCCAATCCCTAAGAAAGGCAATGCCAAAGAATACTCAGACTACTGCACAATTGCGCTCATCTCACACACTAGTAAAGTAATGCTCAAAATTCTCCAAGTCAGGCTTCAGAAATACATGAACTGTGAACTTCCAGATGTTCATATTGGATTTAGAAAAGGTAGAGGAACCAGAGATCAAATTGCCATCATCTGCTATATCATCGAAAAAGCAAGAGAGTTCCAGAAAAACATCTATTTCTGCTTTATTGACTATGCCAAAGCCGTTGACTGTGTGGATCACAATAAACTGTGGAAAATTCTGAAAGAAATGGGAATACCAGACCACCTGACCTGCCTCTTGAGAAATCTGTATGCAGGTCAGGAAGCAACAGTTAGAACTGTACATGGAACAGACTGGTTCCAAATAAGAAAAGGAGTACATCAAGGCTATATATTGTCACCGTGCTTATTTAACTTATATGCAGAGTACATCATGAGAAATCCTGGGCTGGATGGAGCACAAGCTGGAATCAAGATTGTCGGGAGAAATATCTAACCTCAGATATGCAGATGACACCACCCTTATGGCAGAAAATGAAAAAGAACTAAAAAGCCTCTTGATGAAAGTGAAAAAGGAGAGTGAAAAAGTTGGCTTAAAGCTCAGCATAGATGGGGAAACAGTTGAAACAGTAGCAGGCTTTATTTTTTTGGGTTCTAAAATCACTGCAGATGGTGACTGCAGCCATGAAATTAGAAGACGTTTACTCCTTGGAAGGAAAGTTATGACCAACCTAGACAGCATATTCAAAAGCAGAGACATTACTTTGCCAACAACGTCCATCTAGTCAAAGCTATGGTTTTTCCAGTAGTCATCTATCTGACTGGACTATAAGGAAAGCTGAGTGCAGAAGAATTGATGCTTTCGAACTGTGGTGCTGGAGAAGGCTCTTGAGAGTCCTTTGAACTGCAAGGAGATCCAGCCAGTCCATCCTAAAGGAGATCAGTCCTGAGTGTTCATTGGAAGGACTGATGTTGAGGCTGAAACTCCAATACTTCGGCCACCTGATGTGAAGAGCTGAAAAGACCCTGCTGCTGGGAAAGATTGAAGGTGGGAGGAGAAGGGGATGGCAGAGGATTAGATGGTTGGATGACATCACTGACTCAATGGACAAGTGTTTGGATAAACTCTGGGAGTTGGTGATGGATGGTAGGCCTGAGGTGCTGCAGTCCACGGGGTCACAAAGAGTGGGACATGACTGAGCGACTGAATGGAACTGAGCTGAAAATAAACCTTCCAACATTTATCCTAGGCAAAAATATTATATAATATGAAATATATAATTATATAATATGGAATACAGAAAACAAGTCAAAGCTTTGGGGCCTGTTGGTCTCTACATGAAAGGAATGATAAGTTCCCTCTGGTGGTGAATTTAACAGGAATAATAATTGAACTATCAATAACAATAATAATAGTAGAATAATAATATCCTGTTACAATAATAATAATAGGATAACAATGTAACTATCAATAATAATTGAACCAATAATTGAGCTATTGTTTGGGTCTTCCCAAGTGGCTCATTGGTAAAGAATCTGCCTGCCAATGCTGAGATGCGGGAGATGAAGGCTCAATCCTGGCTTGGGAAGATCCCCTGGAAATAGCAACCCACCCTCATATGTTTGCATGGGAAATGTCCATGGACCGAGGAGCTTGCCAGGCTATGTAGTCTATGGGGTTGCAAAGAGTCTGACATGCATCCTATTCTTTAACCCCCAATTCTATGAAATTTAAAGGATCTTTGAATTGTCAACAGTCGTGCCATCCAAATTACCATTTAGATTCTTTCCCAGGCTTTAGACTAGGGAAATAGATCAACACAGAGTATTTATTCATTCATTTTGCTAGAGTCATCTGACAAAGTTAAAAGGCTCAGGAATTCAGTGATACTGTTTTGTCATCTAGAGCCTCTCTAAAAATTTATAGAAACATTCATTCACTCACTCAGGTATTGTCTCTTACACAGGAATGTTGGAATTCTTGTGGGGAGGGGCTGCAGTGCTGAGGACTTGAAATTTCTCTTCCATTGCCATAGTTCACTGGCATAAACCTACACATGCAGAGTGTCTTTGTGATATCTGGGTACAGGATTTATTGCCATCAACTTCTGCTCTGTTACCTTCAGTAAATAAGATTTTATCCTGTTCCCTTGTCTTTGCATAAAGGCAGAAAAATTTAAACCTTATGTCCTTTACTGTTATTGAAGGGACTTCTGGAATGGAGTAGATGCACGTGATCGGACTGCCTTGTATATCTTCTCTTACTATTTTAGCTAAAAATGTATTTTAATACAATACAGTGAAGAGACACATCATACATTTGGCTTTGAAAAGCATAAAATTGAAATATCTAATATAGGCAGCCTTACAAAGTATAGTATGGCAAGGACTCCCCTCTGCACTGGCCTTCCTTTTCTAGCCCCAAATTTAGGGCCTTGAATGCAGGCTCAGTCATTCAGTTTCCATATGCTGCTGCTGCTGCTGCTGCGTCACTTCAGTCGTGTCCGACTCTGTGTGACCCCATAGATGGAAGCCTACCAGGCTCCCCCGTCCCTGGGATTCTCCAGGCAAGAACACTGGAGTGGGTTGCCATTTCCTTCTCCAATGTGTGAAAGTGAAAAATGAAAGTGAAGTCGCTCAGTCGTGTCCGACCCATAGCGACCCCACGGACTGCAGCCTACCAGGCTCCTCCGTCCATGGGATTTTCTAGGCAAGAGTACTGGAGTGGCTTGCCATTGCCTTCTCTGTCAGTTTCCATATAAACACACAAAAACTAGAATGAAAACTCTGTAAATTCACAATTACTCAAGAATCAATCATTTAATAGCCATTTCATTAATTATTTAATTTATCTTGTAAATTTAGTTATTAAAATGAAAAATAATTCTCAGGTATTACTTAAAGGAAAAGAACAAACACTTTAAAGAACCAACGTTTTTCTGAAAGCAAAATGTCACTGAGAAGCCTATATTGTCTTGCAGGGTAATTGTGTGCACACAGAAAACACTCAAAAATCAGTCTTTATAGTTCTTAGATTCAAACAACAAAAACATCTGGACTATCTTGATGTTTCTTTTTCTCAAATGATGTTTTATAAGCTTCAATTGGTTCCTGTCAATATAAGCCAAACCAAAAAAAAAGATCTTTCTTTGATATGATAATGCTGTAAAGACAAAGTAGAGTCCATAAAACTAAGACAGACACATATGGAATCATATTCTGTCAGAACTCTAGAAAGAAAAGAAAGTTGTTTTGGTGTGAATTGAAAACTGGTCTTCCCTTTATTTTCCCCCTTGTCAGAGTAAGGTAAATATTGAGAGGTATATAATTTAAAATTTCTACATCAGAAATGGAGGCAGTCATGGCTTGAAGCTGAATTCAGTGGTTTTAAGAGCTGACTGTGCATCAAAGTAATCTGGGAAATTACTAAAATTATAGACTCCTGAGAATCCTCCTCTCCTTGCCACCTTGGAGATTATAATTCAATGAGTCCAGGTGAGGTCAAAGCATCTATGCATTTGATAAGCATCCTCCAATGCAGGGTCCCCAATCTCGGGGATTTAATGCCTGATGATCTGAGGTAGAGCTGATGTAATAATAGAAATAAAGTGCACAATAAAGGTTATGTGCTTGAATCATCCCCAAACCATTTTCCCCCTCCTCCAGGTCTGCGGAAAAATTGACTTCCATGAACATGGTCTCTGGTGCCAAAAATGTTAGGGCCTGCTGCTCCAATGATTCTAAAGCAGTGGATCCACTCAGTGATATTTAAGTACCATTCCTATTCATGGCTACCCTTCCTTGACTCAAAGTCACAACCAAATAACTATAAGTGTATTGTATCTCCACTTTGAAAGTCGCTCAGTCGTGTCTGACTCTTTGTGACCCCCTGGAATTCTCCTGGCCAGAATGCTGGAGTATATAGCCTTTCTCTTCTCCTGGGGATCTTCCCAACCCAGGGGTTGAACCCAGGTCTCCTGCGTTGCAGGCGGATTCTTCACCAGCTGAGCCACAAGAGAAGCCCATCTCCACTTTGTCAGAAACCCTTTTTTGACTACCCTAAGGAGAACTCCCCCATCACTCTCCAGTGTACCAGTCAGGACAGGCTTGATTATGTTGTAGTAACAAACAGTTCCACATTTTTATTAGCTTTGAGCAGAGTTATATTTTTACTCACATAAACTTTTTAGGAAAAGTCCAGGCAAATTTTCACCTAAGTCGCCTTCCACATGGTGGCCCAGCACTCCAGTCTCCTCCTGTCTCCAAGGCAACATGCACTGTCCTGATTGCCATGTTAAAGGGAGGCGAGCTGGAGAGTCAAATAACAGTACTCCAACAGTGCAGCCTGGCAGTCACATAACCATTCTACTGGATTGGCCGAAAAGTTTGTCCAAGCTTTTCCATAACATCTTAAGAAAATCTGGAATGAACTTTTTGACCAACCCAATGCTGCTGCTGCTGCTAAGTCACTTCAGTCATGTCCGACTCTGTGTGACCCCATAGACGGAAGCCCACCAGGCTCCCCCATCCCTGGGATTCTCCAGGCAAGAACACTGGAGTGGGTTGCCATTTCCTTCTCCAATGTGTGAAAGTGAAAAGTGAAAGTGAAGTTGCTCAGTTGTGTCTGACTCGTAGCGACCCCATGGACTGCAGCCCACCAGGCTCCTCCGTCCATGGGATTTTCCAGGCAAGAGTACTGGAGTGGCTTGCCATTGCCTTCTCCGATACTTACATTTTATTAACCTGAATAAGTCAAGTGGCCATGCATGAGGGTAGAAAAGTAAACTTATGCATACTCAGAACTATAAGAAAACCAGATATTCACTAGTAATGTTTATCACATGTTATTCACTTTTTCCTATCATGTATTTTCTGATAATATGTTTCTATTTGTGTATTCTGTTATTGTCCATTCTCAGAAAATGGCCAAGTTTCCTAGGTCAGGATCTTTATTTTGTTTTACCGTCAGTGATTGTTACTCTGCCTGGCACATAGTAAACATGTAAAGAAATTGTTGAATAAATGAAGATATAGAGCTGTCTAGTAGGATTTAGACAGTCATTTAAACCAGGTAATTAGGGGGAAAAAAACAAACCAAGCACAATAACTTTTTATTCTTTTCCCGGGAGGATTAGGCAATTAAACATTTATTGAGTACCTATATTTTCCAAGACTTGCAAAACTGAGCACACTAATATAATCACAACCCAAACTGAGACTATGTGTCAGTAAAGAAGAAAATAAAATACTAAAATCTAGTCATATAATGACAAACTCTCAGTGATTATCTGTTTTATGAAAGCTTCTTCTTTTTCTTTTTTCAAGATAATTCACAGGACTTTTCTTAATAGCAATCTCCCCAGGAGAACTTAAAATATGTTTCAATTTACACATGAGCTCCTACTAATATATCTACAAAATCAGCCATGATTGTAATGAGGCTTTAATGCTACAGAGATTCTCAACAAGAGAAAGGAAATCCAGTCAGAGAACTTCAGGAGCCATTTTGGTTCTTCAGCATATTTCATCTCATTCTTAAACTCCCTCTAGTGTCTAAATAGAATAAAGTCCATTGATATGGGTAGTGAACACAACCATCACTTTAAAAGTAGCAAATGAAACTTTCTGAATGTGATTTTTAAAAAGAGAGAAGAAATCATTTAATTGTAAAATTTTATGTGCTGGAAATGTATTTCTAAGGTTTTTCCCCCTTTTTCAGCTTTAATGAGGTATAACTGACAAAGAAAACTAAGATATTTAAAATGCACAATTTGATTCAATATGTGTACACATTGAGAAAGGATTCTTTCCATTAAGTCAATCAACACAATCATCACCTCACATATTTAACTTTTTACCTTTTTTAGTGAGAACATTTAAGTTCTACTCTTTTATTTTTTCCCAAATATGCACACACACATACAAATCTGAAAGGAAATACACACAATGGCTTATTTATTTACTAATCCCTGGTGACTAGGGGCTTCCCAGGTGATGCTAGTGGTAAAGAACCTGCCTACCAACACAGGAAACATAAGAGATATGGGTTCAATCCCTGAGTCGGGAAGATCTCCTGGAGAAGGAAATGGCAGCCCACTCCAGTATTCTTGCCTGGAGAATCCCCATGGGCAGAAGAACCTGGTAGGCTACATTCCATAGAGTTTCAAAGAGTCATACACAACTGAAGCAACCAAACACTCACACATGGTGGCTCAGACAGCAAAGAATTTGCCTGTAATGCAGGACACTAGGGTTCAATTCCTGGGTTAGGAAGATCCACTGGAGAAGGAAATGGCAACCCACTCCAGTATTCTTGCCTGGAGAATTCCATGGATAGAGGAGCCTGGCAGGCTATAGTTCATGGGGTCACAAAGAGTTGGAAACAACTGAGCGACTAACACATAAGACATATAATTTGTGCACATGGTTAGAAATTCAAAGACAATGTGAAGGCACAAATCTAAGATAGAAAACCTCCCCACTCTCTGCCTTCAGTTTAATTCCTATTAAAATTTCCTGTTTAGAGTAGCCCTGACACATACATAGTACCATGAGTAAAAGAGATAGCTAGTGGGAAGCTGCTACATAGCACAGGATGCTCAACTTGATGCTTTGTGGTGATCTAGAGGGGTGGGGATGGGGACGAGAAGGAGGGAGATTCAAGAGGGAAGGGGTATATATATACATGTAACTGATTCACTTTGTTGTACAGCGCAGTTGCGCAGTCGTGTCTAACGCTTTGTGACCCCATGGACTTTGTTATACAGCATAAACTGATACAACATGGTAAAGCAGTTATACTGCAATTAAAAAAAAAGAAACAGAAATGTTTACATTGGGAAAAAAGTCTCAATCAATTTCAAGAAAAGCAAACAAACAAAATCATATGCATCTTTCAGCATGTATCTATATAGAATGTTGCCTTAAAAAAATCTATATAAAAGGAATCAAACTATAAGAAGTGTTTTGCTTTCTCTTTTCACTTGCTTTTAAGAATATTTCCAGAATACCTCCTAATTTTTTGGCAGTAACACAGTATTCATAATTTTTAATGCCTAAGTTTTGGATACATACCATTTATCCATTTGGTTGCACTTTGTTTTCCTATTCCCATATTGATAGACATTTTATTACCAGAAATAATGCTACATTGGACATTCTTGTACATAAGTTTCTTTAACTTTTGTGTATATGCAAAGATAAATAGAAACTCTGGGTTGTATATACAAATTTGTTGTTATAAAAATATTGCCAAGTTCCTCTCTAAAGTAGCTATACTAATTTATTCTTATAGGTACTGGAGTTTTTTTTAATCAAAATTTTTATGCTAAAATGAAACAAACCAGTAATGGATAAATAAATACCTAGTCAATTTGGAATCACAATTTCAAAAATTTTTGCTTATAAGATTTTACCTTAAGCTTTGATAAGAGAAATCTCATTTTCAAGCATTTATTTAGAATTTAGGTACTATTTTTGAGCTCCAAAATCACTGCAGATGATGACTGCAGCCATGAAATTAAAACACACTTGCTCCTTGGAAGAAAAGCTATGTCAAACCTAGACAGCGTATTAAAAAGCAGAGAAAACAAGTGGTGCTGGGAAAACTGGTCAACCACTTGTAAAAGAATGAAACTTGAACACTTTCTAACACCATACACAAAAATAAACTCAAAGTGGATTAAAGATCTAAATGTAAGACCAGAAACTATAAAACTCCTAGAGGAGAACATAGGCAAAACACTCTCCAACATAAATCACTGCAGGATCCTCCATGACCCACCTCCCAGAATATTGGAAATAAAAGCAAACATAAACAAATGGGACCTAATTAAAATTAAAAGCTTCTGCACAACAAAGGAAACTATAAGCAAGATGAAAAGACAGCCTTCAGAATGGGAGAAAATAATAGCAAATGAAGCAACTGACAAATAATTAACCTCAAAAATATACAAGCAACTTCTGCAGCTCGATTCCAGAAAAATAAATGACCCAATCAAAAAATGGGCCAAAGAACTAAACAGACATTTCTCCAAAGAAGACATACAGATAGCTAACAAACATATGAAAAGATGCTCAATATCACTCATTATCAGAGAAATGCAAATCAAAACCACAATGAGATACCATTTTATGCCAGTCAGAATGGCAGCTATCCAAAAGTCTACAAGCAATAAATGCTGGAGAGGGTGTGAAAAGGGAACCCTCTTACACTGTTGGTGGGAATGCAAACTAGTACAGCCACTATGGAGAACAGTGTGGAGATTCCTTAAAAAACTGGAAATAGAACTGCCATATGACCCAGCAATCCCACTGCTGGGCATACACACTGAGGAAACCAGAATTGAAAGAGACATGTGTACCCCAAAGTTCATTGCAACACTGTTTGTAATAGCCAGGGCATGGAAGCAACCTAGATGTCCATCAGCAGACAAATGATATAGCTGTGGTACACATAAACAATGGAATATTACTCAGCCATTAAACAGAATGCATTTGAATCAGTTCTAATGAGGTGGATGAAACTGGAGCCTATTATACAGAGTGAAGTAAGCCAGAAAGAAAAACACCAATACAGTATACTAACACATATATATGGAATTTAGAAAGATGGTAACGATAACCTTGTATGCGAGACAACAAAAGAGACACAAGTGTATAGAATGGTCTTCTAGACTCTGTGGGAGAGGGCGAGGGTGGGATGATTTGGGAGAATGGCATTGAAACATGTATATTATCATATGTGAAACGAATCGCCAGTCCAGGTTCAATGCATGATATAGGATGCTTGGGGCTGGTGCACTGGGATGACCCAGAGGGGGAGGGAAGTGGGAGGGGGGTTCAAGATGGGAAACACATGTACACCTGGGGCAGATTCATGTCAGTGTATGGCAAAACCAATACAATATTGTAAAGTAATTAGCCTCCAATTAAAGTAAATACATTAAAAAAAGCAGAGACATCACTTTGCTGACAAAAGTCCATATAGTCAAAGCAATGGTTTTTCCAGTAGTCATGTACTGATGTGACAGTTGGACCATAAGTAAGGCTGAGTGCCAAAGAATTAATGCTTTTGAACTGTGGTGCTGGAAAAGACTCTTGAGAGTCCCTTGGATGGCAGGAGAGCAAAACAGTCAATCCTAAAGGAAATCAATCCTGAATATTCATTGGAAGGACTGATGTTGATGCTGAAATTCCAGTCCTTTGGCCACCTGATGCGAAGAGCCAACTCATTGGAAAAGACCTTGATGCTGGGAGGAGGAGAAGGGGACGACAGAAGATGAGATGGTTGGATGGCATCACCGACGCGATGGACATGAGTTTGAGGAGGCTCCGGGAGTTGGTGAGGGACAAGGAAGCCTGGCACGTTGCAGTCTATGGGGTTGCAAAGAGTTGGACAGGACTGAGCTACTGAACAACAACTATATTCTATATATGTAATGCTGAGTGGTCTCTTGTGATGATAAGGTACAGACATACCTCATTTTATTGCACTTCACAGACTTTTAAAAATTGAAGGTTTGTGGCAACCCTATATCGGGCAAGCCTATTGCCACCATTTTTCATTTCATGTCTCTGTGTCACATTTTAGTAATTCTCAAAATTTACAAACCCTCCACCAGCAAAAATACTACGACTCACTGAAGGCTCAGAAGATGATTAGCATGTTTTATCAATGAAGTGTTTTAAATTAAAGTATGTAATTCCTTAGATATAATGTTATACATAATAGACTATAGTATAAGGTAAGAATAACCTTTATAAGACTGGAAAACCGAAAAGCTTTTGTGACTCACTTTACATTATTTGCTTTTTTGCAGTGTTCTGGAACTAAACTCACAATATCTCCAAGGTATGACTATATAGATTGCCTTTACTATTCAAAGCTACAGATTTTTTTTATATGAGAAGAATATATTTTAAACTTTTCAATAAATACAGATTCAAAGTTAATTTAATTCAGAATATGTTTAACTAGTGACAAGAAACACAGTTTTCAAATATGGTGTTTTTTTTCCTTTGCGTTAGATATCCTAATATTCCTATTCAAACAAAAAGATATTCACTGAGAAATGTAACTGGATTAAGCCCAGGTCTCCTGCATTGTAGGTGGATTCTTAATGTCTGAGCCCCCAGGGAAGCCCAAGAATACTGGAATGGGTAGCCTATCCCTTCTTCAGGGGATCGTCCCAACCCAGGACTTGAACTGGGGTCTCCTTCATTGCTGGTGGATTCTTTACAAGCTAGGCTACCAGGGAAGCCCACTAATTACAAAACGTCATATATTTTGGAAAATCTTGTTTTAGGAGAAAAACATAATTTACTTAATTATCACCAAATGAGTTTTTAATAAGGCGTATCAATTTAAGTGCATTTACATTTTCTGTTTCTATGGAAAAAAATACAATACATATAACTGCTGTGTGTATTTATTTTATTTTTTGTTAAAATAAAACACTGACATAAACTGCCTAATCACAACATTAACTAAATCAACTATCAATATTCATAAGTGAAATGGAATCAAGTTTTATTTCAAAGAGCTATACATAATTTTGGCTCAAAAATGACAGTATTACCCACCTAATATAATCATCCACTACACAAATTGTAAATCAGTTCCTAAAAGAAAAATAATGGCAATTGTTATTAATAAGACAATATAGACAATACACACATGCTTATTATCACATACACCAGTCAATCAAAATCATCATGCAGTAAGAACTGATTTTTTTTCCTTTTTTAAAATTGAAGTATAGTTGATTTACAATGTCTTATTTTTTCAGGTGTACAGCATAGCAGTTCACACACACATGTGTTCTTTTATAGATTCTTTTCTCTTATAGGTTATTTACAAAATATTCAGTATAGTTTCCTGTGTTATACAGTAGGCCCTTGTCAGGAAACAATCTGATGTACCAAGTTGCCTGAGAAGCCAACTTTTATGGGCTACATCTTTGAAACTGAAATATTAAAAATATATTTTATAAGACATTCATACATCGATCTGTATATGCCCAAATAGGTTTACCAATTGTGTTTCTCTTCTAGGACCACTGTAATAAAACATTACAGATTGGGTGACCCAAGCAACACTTTAAAAAATTTTTATTGGAGTATAGATGATTTACAATGTTGTGTTAGATTCAGATGTACAGAAAAGTGAATCAGTTATACATACATACATCCACTCTTTTTTAGATTCTTTCCCCATGTAGGCCATTACAAAGTAGTGAGCCGAGTTCCCTGTGCTATACAATAGGTACTCATTAGTTACCTATTTTATGTATAGCGGTGTGTATATGTCAATCACAACCTCCCAGCTTGTTCTTCCCACTCTTACCCACAGGTAATCTTAAATTTGTTTTCTACATCTGTAACTCTATTTCTGTTTTTTTTAGGTAAGTTTATTTGTATCCCTTTTTAAGATTTTACATATAAGTGATATCATATTGTTGGGTAGTTAGAATAGGAAAAAGGAGTCCAAAATGACAGTGGCTGAAGGACAAAGAAGGGAGAAGCCCACGAAAATAGAACAATGGAAGGTCCAAGGACTGGAGTGAGAACCAAACAGCCCTCCTGGCTAGCCCATTTTATATAGGGTAGGCTCAGGTGGAAGAGAAAACACATATAAAAAGAGGAACCAAAATTCAGACCGCTCTCTTCTTTTGAGTCAGCCCGCTCTCATGCCTCAAGGATGAGGTTGTATTTTTTTTTTTTTGCTTGCCAAATAAAACTAAGCTGTAACAGAGCTGTAACACTGGTCCACCATTTCAAATTTTTGCTGCGGTGAGACCGAACCAAGGAAATTAGACATTCCCCTGACAATATGATATTTGTCTTTCTGTGTCTGATTTACTCGGATAAGAATCTCTGGGTCCATCCATGCTGCTGCAAATGGCATTGTTTTATTCTTTTTTTAAAGTCAAGTAAGATTCCACTTTATATATGTATCACGCCTTTATCTATTCCTCTGTTGATGGACATTTAGATTGCTTCCATGTCCTGACTATTGTAAATAGTGTTGCTATGAATATTGGGGTGTATGTATCTTTCCAAGTTATGGTTTTCTCCAGATACATGCTCAGAAGCTCAATTGCTGAATCACATGGTAGCTCTATTTTTGTTTTTTTTAGGAACGTCCATCCTGTGGCATTTACATTCCCACCAGCTGTGTAGGAGAGTTCCCTTTTCTCCACACCATCTCCAGCATCTATTGTTTGTAGATTTTTTGATCACATTCCATTCTGGCCAGTGTGTGGTAATACCTGTTCGTAGTTTTGATTTACACTTCTCTAGTAATTAGTTACATTGAGCATCTTTTCATGTGCTTTTTAGCCATCTGTGTATCTTCTTTGGGGGCTTCCCAGGTAGATCAAGTGGTCAAGAATCTGCCTGCCAATGCAGGATACACAGGCAGGAGATGCAGGTTCTACCCCTGGGTTGAGAAGATCCCCTGGAGGAGGAAATGGCAATCCACTCCAGTATCCTTGCCTGGAAAATCCCTGGAGAGAGGATCCTGGTGAGTTACAGTCCATTGGGTCGCAAAGAGTAGGACATGACTTAGTGATGGAGCACACATGCACATATCTTCTTTGGAGAAATATCTGTTTAAGTCTTCTGCCCATGTTTTGGATTGCATTGTTTGCTTTTTTGATGTTGAGTTACATGACCTATTTGTATGTTTTAGAAATTAATCCCTTCTCAGTTGCTTCATTTGCAAATATTTTCTCCCATTCTGAGGGTTGTCTTTTCACTTTGTTTATGGTTTCTTTGTTGTGAAAAAGCTTTTAAGTTTAATTAGGTTCCATCTGTTTATCTTTGTTTTTATTTTCATACTCTAGGAGGTGGATCAAAAAAGATATTGCTGTGATTTATGTCAAAGAGTGTCCTGTCTATGTTTTAAGAGTTTTAAGGTATCTTTAATCCACTTTGAGTTTATGTTTGTGTATGATGTTAGGGAATGTTCTGATTTCATTCATTTACATATAGCTGACCAGTATCCCCAGTACCACTTCCAGAAGAGACTGTCTTTTATCCATTGTATATTCTTGCCTCTTTTTTCTTAGACTAGGTGACCATAGCTGTGTGGGTTTATCTCTAGATTTTCCACCCTGCTCCATTGATCTATATTTCTGTGTTTGTGTCAGTACCATACTGCCAAGGCTTCAGACAGTAAAGAATCTGCCTGCAATGTGGGAGACCCAGGTTAGATCCCTGGGTTGGGAAGATACCCTGGAGAAAGGAAAGGTTATCCACTCCAGTATTCTTGTTTGGAAAATTCCAGGGACAGAGGAGCTTGGCAGGTTACAGTCTATGGGGTCACAAAGAGTCAGATACGACGGAGTGACTAACACTTTCACTTTCACCATACTCCCAAACAACATTTATTTTCTCACAGTTCTAGAGGCTGGGTGTCCATGATTGCGGGGTTGGTAGGTCTGATTTCTCTTGAGGCCTCTCTCCTTGGTTTTTAGATGGCTGCTTGGTTTCTGTCTCAAATGATCTTTTCTCTCTGTGCCAGCATATCCCTTCTTCTGTCTATATCTCCTGCTCTCTTATAAGAGTACCAGCTGGACTGGATTAGGATCCACTCCCCCATTTCATCTCACAAAACCTTAATTTCCCTGTTAAAGGCTCTGTCTCCAAATAATTAACTTTCTTGGAAAATATGGGTTAGGGCTTCAATGAATGAATTCTGAGTGGGGATGCAATTCAGTCCATAGTATCAGTCTACAAAAGTAATCTATAGTGTTACCAGTGATCTGAAGAAAAGAGTTCACTTATACCACCAGTGAGTGTGCTAGTTGTGGACAGGATAGAATCAGGATCATCAATACCTACGCTTTAGTGGTTTCCCAGGTGGCTCAGTGGTAACGAGTCCACCTGCAATACAGGAGACTCAGAAGACATGGGTTCAATCCCTGGGTGGGAAAGATCCCCTGGAGAAGGAAATGGCAACCCACTCCTATTCTTTCCTAGAGAATCCCATGAATAGAGGAGCCTGGCAAGCTACAGTCCAAAGGATCGTGAAGAGATGGACTGACAGAGTGACAGAGCAGAGAACATAGTGCAGTACAGCACAGTCTATTTTGCTTTCAACAGTGCCTGAAACCCAGGCTCTGGAGCCAGAATTTTTAAGTGTGAGTCTCAGTATTACTACTGTGATCTTAGGCCAAATACCAAATTTTTTCTGCCTTAGTTTCCTCACCTTTAAAATGGGAGTAAAAATAATGCCCATTCCTAGGAATTGTGCAAGATTCAACAAGTCCATCTATGTAAGGTGCTTATAATAGAGCCTGGCACATAGTCTAAGTTTTGAGTCTTTGCTGATTTTGTCATTGTTGTTCTTAAGAATAAGTTAACTTATACTGGATATTTGAAAAATTATCAGAAATCAAAGAAGAAATCAAGTGGAAAGTGCTAAGCAGGGATGCTAAAGACCAAGGTGATATATGTAAGACAGTTTTGGCTTTTATTAGGAGCTTGATGATATTCTGAGTGTGAAGGAGTGAAATCTTGAAACCAGAGCATTCTGACATGCGGTCAGACACTTTGACTAAGTCATTTTGACATGACATGTTGACAGCATTGACATTTTGATGTGATCCTTTTATCTTGACCACATAAAGCAACTGCTTCAAAATGTGAAATCAGTGTTTTATTACCAAATAAGACATGCACACCAGACATCTCTGAGTCTTACCCACCTTTGAGCAGTATATTCCCTGACACCCCCTACCTTCCCATGGATGTGTGTTTCAGAGTTGTGCATAATTTTTATTCCTTCCAATTTAACTCAGCCGTGTCCAACTCTTTGCAACCCTATGGACTGTAAAGCACCAGGTTCCTCTGGCCATGGAATTTTCCAGGCAAGAATACTTCAGTAGTTGCCATTTCCTTCTCCAAGGGATCTTCCCAACCCCAGGGACTGAACCCAGGTCTCTTGCTTCTGCTGCGCTGGCAGGCAGATTCTTTACCACTAGTGCCACTTGGGAAGCCCCCCAAAACAAGTGCTCAGTTGTGTCCAACCCAATTTAACTGGTAATAATTTCTTTTGCCATTGAAATAAAAATAGAAGGAAATTTTAAAGATTTTTGGTAGTCTTTTACACTGTGCTCGCTTGTGGTACACTTTGGAGCAGAAGCATTGCTAGGTGTATACAGTGGTTCTCTCTAATTACTTGGAAAACCTTTAAAATGAGGTATTTCAAGGAAGCTGCAGTGGGGTGAGCAGTAGCTGAGCTCAGATGCAATAAAACTCTGGACCCAAGATTAATTCTGGGTCTGGCCATAAATCAAAACCAAGACAACTGTGATACATTTCACAGCAAAACTGTCAATTACAAATTGGCTCTAGTGAAATCATTAAATCACTATTCTATCTCCAAAGAAAATATAATAAAACACAACTTCAGAAAATGATACTCATTAGCCATTGGACAAAAGACTGATGGGCAGAATTTAATGGTTGATCTGTGGGAAAGTTGTCATATGACTCCTGTGAATTTTTACAGTGAACCTTATAGATACAATGTGAATTGCATACACAGAGGATGGCATTTTTGAAGTTGTGTGCTGCGGTGGCCCCAGTGCAACAACAGCCCCATCACTAGATGTTTGAAATCTGTCTGCAGACCCTCATTTTCCCCATTTAAGTTCTCTTTCTCTTCTCAGTTTTGTTTTTGAGATGGACAAATCTGAGAAGCAATGTGTGTAGGAAAACCACAAGTCTCTATTTTAAGGTGCTAGTGACTTCACGTGCCAAGATTCTTCTTTTATAAGTTTGCCAAAATGTGAATTTTTTAAAATTAAGAATGCTAAGCCAATGGTACTTAATAGCCCCTTTAAACTATTTGGTTTTTATTTTATTCCTTTATTTTTGGTTGTGCTGGGTGCTTGTTGCTGAGTGCAGGCTTTCCCTAGTTGTGAAGAGTGGGGGTTCCTCTCTAGTTGCACTGAGTGGGCTTCTCATTGTGGTGGCTTCTATTTTTGTGGAGTGGAGATTCCAAAGCACATGGTCTTCAGAAGTTGGGGTGCATTGGCTTACTTGCCCTGCGGCATATGGGATTTTTCACCAGGGATGTCCAGTAGCTTGTTTTGTAAACTGTTGATTCCAGGGCAAATTTTATGAAAACATTCAGCCATAATGTCTTTAAAAGTTCTAACACCCCTCAGGACATTTGTTTCTGCTTCAAGAGAGTAAACAAAAACCACTACCAAAACAAACAAATAAACAAAAAAACAAGCAGAAATCTGACCCCTTGTGCTGAAATGGCACAGCCTTGCTCAAAACCCACTTGAAAGGGGGCAAATACTGCAGTTCACAACCTGCCTGACCAAAGAAAACTCTGGTACCCAGAGAAAGAGGGCATCATCTTGAATCTATAAAATCAGTTCACTTTTGGTTCTTAAGTTCCTGTAACCTAAGCCCCTCCAGACCTAACTTAACTGGACAGAAAAATATTCCTCTCAAATGATCTCCTATTTTCTTGGCCAAACTTCTGCCCCAGGACACAGAGTCTACTGTCTCATCTTCCTGTTCTCCTACCTACTTGTCTGGAGAAGACGCTTGAGAATCCCTTGTGCTGCAAGGAGATAACACCAATCCTAAAGGAAATCAGTCCTGAATATTCATTGGAAGGACTGATGCTGAAGCTGAAGCTCCAATCCTTTGGCCACCTGATACGAATAACCTGACTCACTGGAAAAGACCCTGATGCCGGGAAAGATTGAAGGCAGGAAGAGAAGAGGACAACAGAGGAAGAGATGGTTGGATGATATCACTGACTCGATGGACATGACTTTGAGCAAGCTCCAGGAGTTGGTGATGGACAGAGACACCTGGCATGCTGCAGTCCATGGGGTCACAAAGAGTTGGACATGACTGAGCAACTGAACTGAATTGAACTGAACCTGCTTATCTGTCACCACGTCTGCCCTGTGCTAACTGACCCTCATGCAAACCTTGTCTGGGGCAAATGCTGCCGCTGAGGTTTACATTGTAATTCCTCCGCTACAGCTTCCAAATTCCAGGGTAGGCCCTTCTCATTCTTCACACCACAGCTAAGCCCAGGTGAAACTTTTAACTAGACTTCCTGAAGCTTGGGAGAGAAAGAGAGGAGAAGGGAGGGAGAAAAAGGGAGAAGGAAAGGGATAGAGCAAAAGAGAGAGATTGAAGGAGAGACACACGCCGCCACTCCTTCCCCCACTCCCCTGCCAAAACCACACACACACACACACACAAGAAGCCTTGAAAATTACTACTGGATTATGTGCTAGGCCATAAAAATATTTTTAACAACAACAAAGAGCCAAAATATTACATGGACTCCATTCCCTTAGCTTGATAAAATATATTTAGAATGCAAAAATAAAAATGAATTTACCTAATGCTCTGTGGCGATCTGAATGGGAAAGAAGTCCAAAGGGAGTGGATATATTTATATATTATATATACATATAGAGCCATATATACATAGAGTTCCAAGGTGACTCAGTGGAAAAGAATCTGCCTGCCAAAGAGGAGACACAGGAGATACAGGTTGGATTTCTGGCTCGGGAAGATACCCTGGAGAGGGAAATGGCAATCCACTCCAGTATTCTTGCCTGGAGAATCCTATGGACAGAGGAGGTTAAAGAGCTACAGTCCATGGGGTCACAAAGAGTCGGACATGACTTAGTGACTAAACAATGTGTGTGTATATGTTGTTGTACAGGAGAAACTAACACAACATTGTAAAGCAACTATACTCCAATAAAAATTAATTGAATGAAAGAAATTGAAAAACAATCCCCATACATTTCAATATTTAAAAATCCTCACACTCTTTTTTTTTTTTAGGTAATTAATTTATTTTTATTGGAGGCAAATTATTTTACAATATTACATTGGTTGGTTTTGCCATACATTGATATGAATTTGCCCCGGGTTTACATAAGTTCCCCCTCCTGAACCCCCCTCCCACCTCCCTCCTCCCTTTATCCTCCCTCTGGGTCATCCCCGCATGCCAGCCCCGAGCATCCTATAACATGCATTGACCCTGAACTAGTGATTCGTTTCACATATGACAACATACGTGTTTCAATGCCATTCTCCCAAATCATCCCACCCTCACCCTCTCCCATAGAGTCCCAAAGACTGTTCTATACATCTGTGTCTCTTTTGCTGTCTCGTATACAGGATTATCATTTGCATCTTTCTAAATTCCATATATATGTGTTAGTATACTGTATTGGTGTTTTTCTTTCTGGCTTACTTCACTCTTAAATAACCTATGAGTTACGTGAAAAAACATCATTAATTTATGAAATATATAGTACTAAATGAATAACATCAAAATCAGCATACATCAAAAGATAGCAGATGTAGCCAAAACTGTTCTAATTAGCTCAGGAAACCCTGAACAATCTGAATGCATGAGGTGATAAACACAATGAAACTCTTGCCTCATTAGGGAACAACACCACATGGTTAGGACTTTTTATGGATAAGTTTGACCAAACCATCTGGAACTAATAATCTCTACAAATTGTTTCTGAGATCTACAAAGGTCACACCTCATCTCTTTCTGTTATCATTTCTTCTTTGAACCTGTCTGTGAACTCTTGTCTATTAGAGAAGCCATATTTATTTAAAGTATCTGGTTTCTTAGAGAATTATTTATTGAAAAATTTAATCATTTCAGATAATACTAATGTATACCTTAGTCTGTCTTTGTTTGTGGTTTCTCTTCTTTGTTTTCTTGAAATATTTTTACCTTAAGTGTTAGACTGCCATTGTTTTCTTTTGTTTTAAATTGTTGTTTCTCATGTTTGAATGAGGGTTTCTTCCTGGATCAGCTATTTCTAGGAAAGTAGAGCTGAGGAAGATCCAAAGAGTGCTGGGAGTTTGGGCTTTGGTTCCTTGGTCTGTCGTCTGTGAACATTTTCTCATCAACATTTTTCACCAGAGAGTTAATTCTACTCAAGGCAGCTGATCTTCCTATTGGTGAAAGTCTTGGTCACTCAGTCTGTCTGACTCTGAGATCCCATGGGCTGTAGACTGCAAGTCTCCTCTGCTCATGGAATTCTCCAGACAAGAATACTGTTGTGGGTGGCCATTCCCTTCTCCAGGGGATTTTCCTGACCCAGGGATTGAACCCAGGTTTCCTGCTTTGCAGCCAGATTCTTTACTGTCTGAGCCACCAGGGAAGCCACTTAGGGCAGGTGATCTTCCTATCTTAGATTCAAGTCCCATGTGTGCCCAGCGTTGATGGGGTTGTACATCTACCGTTTCTCCATGTTCTTGCCACATCATCAGCCTTGTTCTTGTAATAATGCTGTGTCTTCTCTCTTCTTGTGGCCCCACTGCTCTAAGCCCTCAGAAAAGTTCAGGGAAATTCTCAGAGCCTTCCCATAGCTTCCGATGAATTAGGATCTCTGCTCCGTATCTATAGCAGCAGGTGTTGTGCTCCCTCAACACACAAAGCTGCTCATCTTCTTGTGTGTGAGTTGGGGTTACAGTGTTTCATATTAATAATGAAGAAGAAACTTCTTTGTTTTCTATGCTTCCAGTTGCTTTTGGTTGGTTTCAGGGAGGAATGGAAAGATGAGATATACCTATACCACCACCTAAAACGGGGAGACCCATCATTGTAATAGTAACCTAGGACTGTAATAAGACATAAGGATTTTCTAGCTCACAGATCCACAGCTAAGTAATGTGTCCCAGGAAATTGGTGTCATAATTTTTGCCTTTTATTTAATTTTTGTTCTTCAATCATTCAGTTATGTCTGACTCTTTGCAACCCATGGACCGTAGCATGCCAAGCTTAAGGAGCTGGTTTAAGAAGTAACTTGAATAGGATATGAGTTAGGGCTGCATGTGTGTCACTACTGATTTTTAAAAAGTGATTTTAAGCCAGATCAAAATGTTCTCACAGCTGGGTCAAAACAGCCTCATCAGAATGTCCTTGACATTAAAGCAGGCGTATCAAAACACACGGAAGTATCCAAATGTCATATGCCTGCTGGTAGAAAACGTTGAGTGGAGACTGTGGAGGGAATAAACTTTATTCTTCAGTCGATGTGAGCATTTCATGGCAAAGAAATAGGTTCAGAATCTTGAAACAGGTGTCATAAAAGTGGCTTGTCTCACATATAAACTTCTCCATACTCTTATTGGATCTGCACAAAGGTTTGAAAGGATATCAAGCACAACTCTGCTTGTGCTTTACCAGGTCCCTGATGAGGAATATTAGGGGCTTCCCTGGTAGCTCAGCTGGTAAAGAATCCACCTGCAATGCAGGAGACCCTGGTTCCATTCCTGGGTTGGGAAGTTCCCCTGGAGAAGGGATAAGCTACCCACGCCAGTATAATTGGGCTTCCCTGATGGCTCAGATGGTAAAGAATTGCCTGCAATCGGAGACCTGGGTTCCATCCTTGGGTTGGGAAGATCCCCTGGAGGAGGGCATGGCAACCCATTCCAGTGTACTCACCTGGAAAATTCCCACTGACAGAGGAGTCTGTCAAACTACAGTCCATGGTGTAGCAAAGAGTCAGACATGATTGAGCGACTAAGCACAAATAATTACAAAAGGTACCAAAACCATATCTCTTTTTCCTACTGTGCATCTGCCTCTGGGAAGGTTAGAGGTCACTTTGAAGCATACTGAGGGACAGAATTCATTAAGGTTGACCTGCAGTGATGATTAGCCACAAACTTGGAAATCAGGATTCCTCTTGGGAGAATGGGCTAGTTTTATATGTAATTGATGTGGGTAATTTACTTTTAATGTTTGCAAAATTCCCCTGACTCAAAAATACCTCTCTTACTGTTCTTTTTCCTAACCCTGGAATCTCCATACTATCATTCCTTATAGTCATCTAAAGTGTTCTTTGTTTTTTATTTTTTTATTGGAGGCTAATTACTTTACAAGATTATATTGGTTGGTTTTGCCATACATTGACATGACTCTGCCCTGGGTGTACATGTGTTCCCCTTCTTGAACCCCCTCCCACATCCCTCCTCCCCATATCCTTCCTCTGGGTCATCCCCATGCACCAGCCCCGAGCATCCTGTATCATGCATCGAACCTGGACTGGTGATACGTTTCACATATGATAATATACATGTTTCAGTGTTATTCTCCAATTGAATGAAAGGGCTACACTGTGAAAAGAGAAGTTCATGGCTCTTGGAATCAGAGGACTCTAAATTCAAATTCTGACTTTGTTATTTATTAATTGTTCAACTCTCAATTTCCTCAATTGTAGAAGGTGAGAATAACAACCGCTACCTTGTAAAGTTGTCAAGAGGAATAAGTAAAATCGCTTACTCATATAATCATGTCCAACTCTTTGCAACCCTTTGGACTGTAGCCCACCAGGCTCCTCTGTCCATGGGATTTTTCAGGCAAAAAATACTGGAGTGGATTGCCATTTTCTTCCTCCAGAGGATCTTCCCAACCCAGGGATCAAACCCACGTTTCCACTGTCTCCCGAATTACAGGCGGATTCTTTACCTACTGAACCATCAGGGTATACAAAGCTATAAAAAAGATGTTATCATTCCAGCTTACCAACTCCTTGGAGAAAGGTATCAGAGAAGGTGGGAGGAAGCACAAGTTCTGAAGAAGGGAGAAGAAAAAACTTGTATGGGACACTTTTAACTAGTAGAAACTTCTGATCCACTGTTGAGATCCAAGTTTGCTGGAACACTTGGTATCTAATACAAGAGGGAAAGCAGTGGAGTATTAAGCATTGACCCAGAATGCAGTAGAATGTTTTCATGATGTATGTGAAGAAAATCACTTTGAATCTAAAAGGAAGGGAATAAGCCAGAGGGTTTAAACAGCACAGATTATGAAAATTCAAATCTTTGGTTATGGGCAACACAGACCTCAGTGAATTAAGTTTGTTTGACCATCCAAGGGATAAGCTGTTGATTGCAAAGTGTTGCCTGGAGGATCTGGCTTCCTGGTCTTCACATCTAGAGAGTGAAGCACTTGTAGATTTTTTTCTCATTCAAGTTCCGCCTAAGAGAACATATAGGATACACAGGAAAGTGATTCTTAAATTGGATCAGCTCATATGGATGGGTTGTGAATCAATATGATATATTCAGGAAGAAGTATTCACTTCATTTCAGATAAACTACCACTCTCTGGCACTGAACAGTGCACTGGCAACCTGGAATCCATATACTTCTCTGTGAGTATTTGATTTATCACATTTCCTGACACTGCCTGAAAGCAAATGCCTATTCACAACTCATAGTAGCGTATACATGATAAAGACTTAAAACAATTATTCTGTTTGTAAAATGCAGGTTTAAAAAATATGACTCTACACATTCATAATTATTTTAGAATGCACACCTGGGTGGGAGGGTGGATCAAGAAGGAAGGGATATATGTATATTTATGGCTGATTCATGCTGTTGTACGGCAGAAACCAACACGGATTTGTTAAGCAATTATCCTCTTAAAATTTTTTAAAAATGAAAGGCATTAGATATAAAAAATGCACATCTTTTCCCTGTGATACAAAATATTTACCATACCCAAGCCTTCAAAAATAATTTTAGTCAAGTCATTTTTCTTCTGCAGTTGTATATTTCCTCATAATAAAGTGCACTATTTAATGTTATGAATTCTCACCTTCAACTTTGGTACCCTGCAAGATTGAACTTTATAGATAGCTATGTGTGTTCATCATGGTTAACTGTGAAAATATATAAACAGAATCACATACGTGCTTAGCTAAAAGCATAAATCCTCCTGTTGCTATAGTAATTCCAAGGGCACATCTGCACCAAGGTGCGCAAATACAATTGTGTTAGCAAAACACTTCAACATGGTTACACTTTACTTTGAATACTTCAGGTTAACGTCTGAAAGTCCTTTGAGCAAAAGTATTTTTTTTTAATTCTTATTTCTATCAAAAGAGCACACTTTCCTTAAATTGTTCCTCAATAAAGATAGGAAATGATTCAAAATATCAAATTTTCATCACATTGTGGCAAAGATGAAATAGACTGTGTTCATCTTTTGGCCTTTGCCTACATGTATTTTTTTTAAAGTAGAGAAACAGAGTGAAATTATAAAGGTTGAAATGAGGCTTTCAGAGAATGTACCTTTTATCATGATTAATTTCCCCTGATTCAAGGATTTTTTGCAAGATACATACTCATTCTTTCAAAAAGCTTAAATAAATATTGATAGGAACATGCAGTCTCAGGAATGTTTTATGTACCTAGGATAAAAACTAGCATTTTTTGGGTATTTGCAAATATTATTTCCTCCACTTAGAATCTTTAGCCTTCTTTTTTATAGTTTTATAGCTTACATTTTTCAGAACAGAATGTCTGAATTCCAATTGAAAATTAAGGAATCCAAAGTTCTGGATACATATTTCTGTTGGTTGCTTAAGGATTAACATTTGCCCATGAAGATCTTTCTAAAAGATCTGGGTTAACATCTTTGTAAAACAGTAGCATGAACTTAACTACGTTTTAAAATTGAATTAAATTTTGACAACTGTAGATTTCTCAAGCTGTAGGCTATTGTTCCAATCCTTATAGCAATGCCTGTTAAGGGTAGAAATATGAAAGATGGAGATAAATGTGCACTAATGTCAGAAAATAACCTAAAAACAATAGGATTCTTAAAAATAGTTGATATCCTGTGGTTTTCTTCTTCAAATAATAATTATAATTCATGAAAAATAATTTTTTTTCATCACTGACTCAATGGATGTGTGTTTGAGCAAACTCCAGGAGACAGTGAAGGTCAGGGAAGCCTGGCATGCTACAGTCCATGGGGTAACAAGAGTCAGACATGACTTAACAACTGAACACCAACAACAAATAATTTAGTAAATTGAAGTCTCTGACTTTTAATTAAATTGATGTTTTACTGTATCTTAATAGCAAACTTGGTGATTCAGTGGTAAACCTGCAAGAGACGCAGGTTTGATCCCTGGGTTGGGAAAATCCACTGGAGAAGGAAATGGCAACCCACTCCAGTATTCTTGCCTGGGAAATCCCATGGACAGAGGAGACTGTTGGGCTACAGTCCATGGGATCACAAAGAGTTGGACATGACTTAGCGACTAAAAAATAACAATAGCAAACTACTTGTTTCATTTGTAGGCATGGCATTAAGAGTAGAGAATGCTATTTAAATCTAAAATAAACTTGGTTTTGGTCCTCAAAAATATTTACTAAGTATTAACTGTAGTTTCTGAAAAAGAACCAACTTTGATATAAAAAGAGTAGTATCTATGCAGTATACATATTATATTATTGACTTACTTCTATACCTATGGTAGAACTTACATGTAAATACAAAATGAATATAAAGTAGAATTGATCAAGTTGTCTGAACAGTATTTATAAATATTCCCTTAATATTTGAAGTCATTGGCAGAGTAGATATCTAATTTAAACACTCACACACACGCCCACAGACACACATACACCTAAGGAGTTGAAATATAGATGACTCAACTAACTTTTAAGAGTCACTTTTTTAAAGATTAGAAATACTGGCTTTTATGTGTGTGTGTCAGAAGAATTTATATGAACTAGAAGGAAATGGCAACCCACTCCAGTATTCTTGCCTGGAGAATCCCAGGGACAGAAGAGCCTGGTGGGCTACCGTCTATGGGGTCACACAGAATCGGACATGACTCAGGTGACTTAGCAGCAGCAGAAGCATTTTATCTATGGCTAAATGAACCTGTTGCTAAAGTATACAGAATCACCAAAGTGCATTGCTGTAAACAAGCTTCTAACTCTCTTCATGTAAGATATTTAGGAAAAGAAAAATTTACAAAATAAAAAAGGAAGTTTTATTAGAAGCAAGGATATTTTATTAAAACCACTTTTTATCTTTAGTCAGAGGATGCAGGGATGGATTCATTGATCAAGTTCTATTTAATCTACAAGACTCAACCCTGGTCAGAGAGGATCTTAAAGTGGATACGGCAGCATCTAGCATGTGCCACTTCTTCAATAATGTCAGGTATCTAGACATAGACATGAACTCGAAAATGCAATTTAAAAATCTTTAGGACAAGAAATTAAAATAGAAGTCACAAAGTCCTCTCAATAAAGTTTATTCATTTTCCTACAAGTAAAGTCCTTCAGAACCTATTTATTTGTTTTCAGTTTGAATAAAATTCCAACAACCTTCAAATTATGCACCATAGGAATTTCAGTGCTTAAATTTAATGGCTTAGTTTAGAGTGGAATTAATAATAACAGCAAAATGATGATGACAAGGCTTTTCCTTCTTTAATCTGCTCAAAGTTGGTAAACTGAGCTTAGAGACATTGATGACTTTCCCAAGGTCATTCAGTCAAATACGTATTGAGCATCTCTTCCATGTCAGGTACTCTTCAGGGTGCTTCAGTGAAATTAGTGAGTGAAGAAGACAGAAGTCCCTATTTTCATGGACCTTATAATCTAGGGAAAACATAGGATAAATAAGAACATAATAAAATATGTGTTATGTTAGAAAGTAGTAAGTTATATAGAAAAAGAAAAAATAGAGCAAGATACACAAGAAGGTTATGTGTGTTGAGGTAGGTTGTGATTTTATGTGGAATATTCAGCATGGGCCTCAGGAGTAAAAGTGACATTTGGACAGACTTGAAACTCATGAAGGAGTTGGTGTGATGTGATGGAGAAAGACAGTTACTGGGAAGGAACAAACAGGCTAAAACACTGAAATGTGTCTTGAATATTCTGAAAAGCAAGGGAGCTTTGGTTGGTATATGTTGTGAGCAAGGTGGAGGAAGGGTAGGACTGAGGGAAGAAAGGTAATGGGATGTGTCAGATGAAGATTTCTAGGCCATTTTAAGGACTCTGGCTTTAACTCTGAATGAAACCAGGAGCCTGCAAGGGTTTTGAGAAAAGGAGAGCATGGCAAGATCTGACTTACAATTTTAGATAATTTTAGGTTGCTGGTTGAGAATAAACTGTAGAAAAGAAAGGATAAAGCAGAGAGACTGGTTAGGAGGCTGCTCCTCCTCCTAGCTAGTCTGATAGAGAAATGCTATTGGCTTGGTGATGAAGTTGTTGAGTCAGTAGTTGTTGACTCCAGTTTGAAGTTGGAACAAACAGAAGTTTGAGGCAGAATGCACATGGTGTGTGAAGCAGTGGGAGGAATTAAGAATGACAAAACTGTTTTGGCCAGTCACCTGGAAGGATGGGGTTGCCTTCCATCAAGATGGGTTTTTGGGAAAGATGAGCTCAGTTTTGGATGTATAAAACTGAGCCGTTTCCAGGACATATACAAGTGGGAATGAAGGTTGGAAATTGTATATGTGAGACTAGAATTGGGTGTTAAGGTCTGCACTAGCGGTGGAAATTGAAGGATCATAAATTTGAGGGGCACACTGATGTTTTGTCACTTACTATTCAGTAAATAGAACAAGGATTTAAATCATGCTTGGTTATCTTTAGTCTCCTATACATCATAATCATTTTTTCCCCAATTTATAAATAATTCAGACTGAAGGGCTTATTAAGTATTCATCTATTAATTACCACCTCCCCTTAACCCATCAGTGTCTTCTGATGAAAATGAAAATCTATTAAAAGAAAGCAGTACAACAGCAGGAATTATATTCATGCTAAAACTCTACTGGCAAGCAATTAAATGCACTTTCACCATGAACTTTGAGTCTGCTTAAACTGGCTGGTTTAAAATAGTACAGAGTTTAGGGTCAGTCAGCCTGCTTCCTGGAATTCATATTCTTATTTATAGCTTTTAACCTTAAAGCAAAACTCTAAAGAAAGCCTCACTGACGCCCGCGTTTCACTGCCAGTCTGCAGGCATAAGGAGATATGTTGTTGCCCTGCTTTACTTAAGACAAAGTATTGATGAACTTGTGGAAGTATCTAAAAAAGTGTGAAAGTGTTAGTCACTTAGTCGTGTTCTCTTTATGACTGCATAGGCTGTAGCCTCTATCCATGGAATTCTTCAGGTAAGAATGCTGGAGTGGGTAGCCACCTTCTCCAGGGGATCTTCCACACCAAGGGATTCAACCCAGGTCTCCTGCATTGCAGGAAGATATTTTAACCTCTGAGCCATGAGGGAAATATCTAGGAAACACATCTCAAAAGAACCATCAGGCACTATTTAGAGTCTCCATTCTGGTGAAGGCATCTCTATTTATTGAATCAGGTCTTGCCATCTTGGTTACATTGTGGGGAACAATCTTCATGAGCTCCTCATACACCATAGAGAATACAGTGAAAATTTATTTTTATTACGAAGTAAAACGGAAGGAAAAAGCTAACTGGTACTGGTAGCTGTTTTCCCTACCCTAACTTTCAGGATTGAAAGACCAGTTTCTAAGGGCTTAGAGAAAAGATACCCTGCAGGATTTTTCAAGAGGAAGAAAGAAAATAGCACAGTGTTTGGACTGGAAAGTGGCTGAATCTAAGAAAGGTTAATTCCCCCAAGATGGAGAAGACATCAGGGTCCTGCAGTTTCTGCTTTTACACCAGGACTTCTGAGTCCTCTGGTTATTGTTGAACCCTAGAAAGGATGGGCAAGAGGAGTGGTCCTGTACATTAATACAAAAACCATAAGAAGCTTTGCGTAAGCCTGAGACTGACACAAAAGCAGTAGTGCCACCACTGTTCTCATCATAAGAACCTATATTGCTATGGATGGTATGTTAGAATTATCAACACGCTAATCACAGAAATCAAAGAAGACCTAAGTAAATGAAAAGCCATACTGTGTTCAAGAATCAAGAGACTCAACATAGTAAAGATGTCAGTTCTCCCCAAACTGATCAACAGATTTAATGCAATTTCTACCAAAACTCCAGCAGGAGTCTCTATAGATGTGCTTCAGCTATGTTCCTGTGGATGTGGGCTCAGGGTGCATCAAAGCTGAGCTGTGTGGCCTGAAGCCCAGACAGCCTGTCTCTCTAAACTGCACTGGACCTCTCGGCTTGTTTTCTAGCCTAGGGGTGGCAGAAGCCCACAGACTTGTCTGAGATTCACTTTCCCTTTAAGTTGGGGCTTGAAGCTAGAGAACTGATTTTGTTTTTTGTTTTTTTTTTTTAAAGAAATAAAATATTGCAGCATGTTTGCACCTTGGTGTTAAGTACTAAAGTACATTTAGCCTCCAGGAAAGATTCCTCAAAATTTTGCTAGAATATTATGTTTTTAGACCTATTTATCACCGTTTTCTCTCCTCATCCTCCTCACCCACCTCTACACTATATGCTTCCTGTTCCTTTAATGCATAATTCACTTTCACACATCTGCAATTACTATACACGCTTTAAACATTATCTCCTCAGTAAAGCCTTCCAGTTGCCTCGAAATAATTGTCTTCAAGCATTTTATTTATGCTTCTATTTTAGCACTTTTACAGAGAACATATTCATTAAGTTCTGCGCATGTTTATGACCTCTTCTAATATTATATTACTTCAGAATAGCAACCAAATATTTATCATCTTTCTGACCCTATTATTTAGTGTCTTGCTCATTTCAAGGTTCAATAAACATGTTTGTTTGTTTAATTAAAAGTTCATGCATGTAAAGCAAGGAAATAAAATTTGTACAGGTTGGAAAACAAAAATTAAACTTTTCTGTTTGTGGATAACTTAATTTTTTTCATAGGAAATCATAAGGAGCCTCCAGAAAAAAATTCTATAGCTAGTCAGTGAGTTTAGCAAAATGGCTATGGATAAGACCAACACAAAAATTTAATTACATCTCTATAAGCAATCAATTAACAATTGGAAATTGAAATTTAAAACACAATACAATGCAAACTCACTCTAAAATCTTTGAGTAAAAATCTATCAAAGCATGTACAGGATGTGTATGCTTAAAGCTACAAAATGTTAATCAAAGAAATCAAAGAAGACCTGAATAAACAGAGGAACATGTGTTCATAAATTGCGAGACTGAATATAGTAAAGATGTCAATTTTCCCCAAGTTGATCTACAGGTTTGACACAATTTCTATCAAAATTCCAGCATGAGTCTTTATAGATGTATACTAAATTACTGTAAAATTTATATGGAAATGAATAGGAATAATAATAGACAAAATACATTTTTAAATGGAAGAATAAAGTTGGAGATATTACATTACCTGATTTTAAGAGTTAAACAGCTGTACTACAATACTTTGGGCACCTGATGCAAAGAGCTGACTCATTTGAAAAGACCCTGATGCTGGGAAAGATTGAGGGCAGGAGAAGGGGATGATGGAGGATGAGATGGTTGGATGGCATCACCGACTCAACGGACATGGGTCTGGGTGGACTCCAGCAGTTGGTGATGGACAGGGAGGCCTGGCGTGCTGAAGTTCATGGGGTCACAAAGAGTCAGACACAACTGAGAGACTGAATTGAGCTGAACTGAATCAAGATAGTGTGGCAGAAGAATGGACACATAAGTCGATAGACAGAATGGGATTGGAATGAAAACTGACCTTTGCCAGTCCTGTGGCCACAGCTGAGTTTTCCAAATTTGCTGGCATATTGAGTGCAGCACTTTCACAGAACAGGAATTCCATCACCTCCACTAGCTTTGTTCTTAGTGATGCTTTCTAAGGCCCACTTGACTTCACATTCCAAGATGTCTGGCTCTAGGTGAGTGATCACGCCATCATGATTATCTTGGTCGTGAAGATCATTTTTGTACAGTTCTTCTGTGTATTCTTGCCACCTCTTCTTAATATCTTCTGCTTCTGTTAGGTCCATACCATTTCTGTCCTTTATTGAGCCCATCTTTGCATGAAATATTCCCTTGATATCTCTAATTTTCTTGAAAAGATCTCTTGTTTTTCCTATTCTGTTGTTTTCCTCTATTTCTTTGCATTGATCCCTGAGGAAGGCTTTCTTATCTTTCCTTGCTATTCTTTCGAACTCTGCATTCAGATGCTTATATCTTTCCTTTTCTCTTTTGCAAACAAAAGAGTCCGAAATGCAATACTTGGATGAATCTTAAAAATGACAGAATGATTTCTGTTTGTTTCCAAGGCAAGCCATTCAATATTACAGTAATCCAAGCCTATGCCCAATCAGTAACACTGAAGAAGCAGAAATTGAATGGTTCTATGAAGACATACAAGACCTTTTAGAACTAACACCCCAAAAAGATGTCCTTTTCATTATAGGGGACTGGAATGCAAAAGTAGGAAGTCAAAAAACACCTGGAGTAACAGGCAAATTTGGCCTTGGAGCACGGAATGAAGCAGAGCAAAGGCTAATAGAGTTTTGCCAAGTGAACGCACTGGTCATAGCAAACACCCTCTTCCAACAACACAAGAGAAGACTCTACACATGGACATCATCAGATGGTCAACACCGAAATCAGATTGATTATATTCTTTGCAGCCAAAGATGGAGAAGCTGTATACAGTTAGCAAAAACAAGACCAGGAGCTGACTGTGGCTCAGATCATGAACTGCTTATTGCCAAATTCAGACTGAAATTGAAGAAAATAGGGAAAACCACTAGACCATTCAGATATGAATTAAATCAAATCTCTTATGATTATACGGTGGAAGTGAGAAATAGATTTAAGGGACTAGATCTGATAGAGTGCCTGATGAACTCTGGACGGAGGTGTGTGACATTGTACAGGAGACAGGGACCAAGACCATCCCCATGGAAAAGAAATGCAAAAAAGCAAAATGGCTGTCTGAGGAGGCCTTACAAATAGCTGTGAAAAGAAGAGAAGCGAAAAGCAAAGAAGAAAAGGAAAGATATAGAAGATATTATCATATGAAAAAACTGGGTGAAAGGTACTTGAGAACTCTCTAGTTTTTTACAACAACACTAATTATTAGAGAAATGCAAGTCAAAACTATAATGAGGTATCACCTCACACTAGTCAGTATGGTCATCATCAAAAAATCTACAAACAATAAATACTGGAGATAGTGTAGAGAAAAGGGAAACCTCCTACACTGTTGGAGGGTTTTCACAGCGCCTAAGGAGAACACTATGGAGGTTCCCTAAAAAACTAAAAGTAGAGCTACCACATGATGCATCAATCCTACTCCTGGGAATATATTCAGAGAAAAGCATAATTTAAAAAGATACATGCACACCAGTTTTCACTGCAGCACTACTTACAATAGTTAGGACATGGAAGCAACTTAAATGTCTTCGAACAGAAGAAAGGATAAAGAAGATGTGGTACATATGTACAGTGGAATATTACTCAGCCATACAATGAACAAAATAATGCCATTTGCAGCAACATAGATGGACATAGAGGTTGTCATACCTAGTGAAGTTCAGAAAGAGAAGCACAAATATCAGCTGATACTGCTTATGTCTTTAAAAAATGACTCAACTTCTTATGAATTTTAAAATATTTAAAAACAGAAGTTTACTTTTAAAAATTTTGTGAAGGTTAGGAACTATATGAGAACTCATTGTACATTTTGGTCATTTTTCTCTGTGAATCTAAAACAGAATATTCTAAAATATAAAAATATTTTAAGAAATAAAATAAAGGTAAAAACAAGTCCTTGAAACAATTTTTGAAAATTTATGAAAGACCCCCCCTTCCAGTGGTAAATGTTGTTAGCAACATTTGTCTTTTGTATTGCTCCAAGAAAAGACTCAATTTACACATTAATATATGTCACAGAAGTAAAAGATTGTCTTTAGCAGTAACTTTAACACAATACATGAGCATAAAACTCTTGTCAACGCAGCAAGTGTTTCATGTTCAGATACCATTTTCAAGAATATCTGCATATTGATTTGGACTCTCAAACTCTATATGGATTACACATTCAGTAATACAATATATGGATTTTAAAAATCAAGTAAGCCTTGAGAAAGCCTTTTCAAATCCGTTTGTGTGGCTGTGAAATCTAAATTTATATCATATTTAGTCAAGGATTCTTCATGATTTACAAGCACTCCTGAGAAATGGCCACAATTACAAGTTTGAAGACAAATCTCTAATTGATAAAGATGTCTTTTGCAGTATTTTCTCAGGAGAATCTTTGCCAAAGTTGTTTAGATCTCTATTCCTCCTCTAGTTAAACTTGTCAGAAGGTTACTGGTATTGCAAGCTTTAAATATTATAATTGACATATAATGCTATATCAGTTTCAGGTATATACCATAGTGATTTGATATTTTTATATATTGTGGAGTAATCACAATAAGAGCATTTATCATTCATCACCATACAAAGCTGTTACAGTATTTTTGACTCTCTGTATGTTGCATTCCTCTATATGCATCACATATGCCTCCATATGTGTACATACACTTCATCCCTATGAGCATATTTTATGTGTCCCTACGTCAGGTCAGTTTCTGTTCCTCAGTTTTTATCTCATCACAACAAAAATTTGGAAAGATGGAAAGGGTTTAGAACAGCAAAGAAGTTACAGCTCAGTTCAGCTCATGCTAACAGATATTCTATTAGACAGTTACTCCCAAGACACAGGAGAATGCCGACCCCAAAGGAGTCTTCCTCCCATTCCTTCTTGGCATCCGCCCCTCGCTTTTATACTTCTCATCTCCTCCTTTGGCTGTGCCTTGTGCAAAATAGGGCTTCTATCTACTGCCAGTCAATGAAAGGGAATGCAAATGGGCTTATGCTCAAGGCTGATAGGCAATTACAAGTTATAAAACAGCAGGCTGTGCTGTTTATGTGTTCCCATAATTCAGTCTGTTATAATCAGATATATATATATATGAAATATTTATGACCTCTTGATGGGTTCTTGGGCTTCCCTGGTGGCTCATAAGGTAAAGAATGCACCTGCAGTGCAGGAGATCTGGGTTCAATCCCTGGGTTGGGAAGATCCATTGGAGGAATGGATCTCCAGTATTCTTGCCTGGAGAATGCCCATGGACAGAGGTGCCTGGCAGGTTGCAGTCCATGGGGTTACAAAGAGTTAGACAGGACTCAGCAACTAAATAGTACAATGGGCCTCAAGCTGCCTAAGGTAACTTGGAGAAACCCCTATGGTTAATTTGTATCCACTGTGTGCCTTGGGCTCATGTATTCAGTTCAGTTCAGTCGCTCAGTCGTGTCCGACTCTTTGCGACCCCGTGAATCACAGCACGCTTGTATTCAGTTCAGTTCAGTTGCTCAGTCTTGTCCGACTCTTTGCGACCCCGTGAATCACAGCACGCCAGGCCTCCCTGCCCATCACCAACTCCCGGAGTTCACTCAAACTCATGTCCATCGAGTTGGTGATGCCATCCAGCCATCTCACTGTCGTCCCCTTCTCCTCCCACCCCCAATCTTTCCCAGCATCAGAGTCTTTTCCAGTGAGTCAACTCATTGCATGAGGTGGCCAAAGTATTGGAGTTTCAGCTTTAGCATCTGTCCCTCCAATGAACACCCAGGATTGATCTCCTTTAGAATGAACTGGAGATATTGGAAAAATCTCTGTGGTTATTTTGTAGCATATCTGTGAGCTCTCCTGGGTGTGTCTGCCATGGGGTTTAGAGATCCGCTTGTATCTCTTTCAACCAGGCCACCCCTCCTTGCACATGTCTAACCTCCTACCCAACACCTATCTGTATATTACATCTTATTACTTAGTGTTTTATGGCTGGAAGTTGAGTACCTCTTAAACCCTGTTACCTATTTAGAAACAGAACAAACTGGTGGTTGCTGGTTGTGGGGTGCGAGGGTGATGGAGGAAAATAGGCAAAAAGGAAGCAGTTTTGTGAGTGCTTGGTTTGGCTTCTTTTCAGAAAGCTTCCACTAGTGAACATGCTGCTGCTGCTGCTAAGTCGCTTCAGTCGTGTCCGACTCTGTGAGACCCCATAAACGGCAGCCCAACAGGCCCCACCATCCCTGGGATTCTCCAGGCAAGAACACTGGAGTGGGTTGCCGTTTCCTTCTCCAACTAGTGAACATAGGAGGTAATACAAAAAAATAGCCCCTTGTCAAAGATCTGGCTCTCTCAAGACATATTTACACCATTATAGGAGGCTGTCCATCCATTTCCTGGGGGAACTGTCAAAGCAACTCAGGTCTAACTAAGAGAAGTAAAATTCCACCTGGATCCAGCCAGTGAATCAATTTATTTGAAAGCTAGAACCATAACTTAACTTAGAGGTGAAAATATTAAAGAAAAATGTGGCCACATTTATCATGTAAGGTGCCCTTGAGTTCTTACACAGACCTAAGTTGCTGCACAAATCACGCTGGTGCTGAAGCTTAATTGTAAAGAGAAATTTTGTGGGAATTAAAAACAACCCTCATATCAAATATCCATAGGCAGTCAATACTGTGCTGGGAAGAAGGTCTCAGAAAGCTTAATCTTGCCCAAGCTTGACAGCAGCTGAGGTTCAAGGTTGCTGCTCTGTATATTCACAAAAAAGCCACCCATCAAGAGACAATGAAAGTAAAGCATGTTTAACCTTCAAGTTTTCAGTACAAAACAGAGACCCTGAATTCAAGGACCTAGATGTAGTAATAGCTATTAGAATTGAGAAAGCCCTTCAAAAATATTTCACATCATTCTTATACATCAGGCTTCTGTAAGAAAAAAGATATGTGTGAAATCAAAACTTCCAGTGTCAATCTTTTCAGCTTTTTCAGTGATGCTTGAGCAAAGTTGTTCCAAAAAGAAAGAACATCAAACTTTCCTAGAGATACTTAGTGTGGCCTATTTTTGTTTTCCACCTTCCCACCTCATGCCAAAATGTTTATTCACATTCTCATCTGCTGAAAAATGTTACTTATCAATGCTGGAGGTGTTTTCTACAGCCATTTAAGTCACTGACTTCATTCTTTGAAGGCAAAGGAGTTACTGACTTCCAAATACTTACCATTATGTTACAATAGATATAAGCTATTTTGATTTTTTTAAGGCTTTATTATGAGAAGGTGAGACAGAGGATGAGATGGTTGGATGGCATCACCGACTCAATGGACATGAGTTTGAGCAAACTCCAGGAGATAGTGGAGTAAAGGGAAGCCAGGCATGTTTCAGCCCATGGGTGTCGCAAAGAGTCAGACACAACTTAGCAACTGAACAACAACAATTCTGATTTTTTTAAAAGATTTTTTTTATATGTACCATATTTTAAAGTCTTTATTGAATTTGATACAATATTGCTTCTGTTTTATGTTTTGGTTTTTTGGCTAGGAGGCATGTGGGATCCTTGACCAGGGATGGAACCCATACACCCTGCATTGGAAGGTGAAGTCTTAACCACTGGACTGCCAGAGAAATCCCTGAGTCCTGATTTTTGATGCTTCTTCCCCTTAGCATATTAGCCATAAAATATCAGGTGAAACTGAGGTACTCTTTATCTCAATTGTGTAAATATATCCCTTCTCTCATTGTCTAAGAAACCCTCATATCATGTAGGAGCTGTAATAATCCACTATTATCCCCCTATCCACTTCCCTGGCGACTCAGTTAGTAAAGAATCCACCTGCAATGTGGGAGACCTGGGTTCAATCCCTGGGTTGGGAAGATCCCCTGGAGGAGGGCATGGCAACCCATTCCAGTATTCTTGCCTGGAGAATCCCCACGGGTAGAAGAGCCTAGCAGACTATGGTCCATGGGGTCGCAAAGAGTTGGACATGACTGAGCGACTATGCACAACACAGCCCATCCCTATATCCACATTTTCACAATATATGTCCATCATTTTGGGGTATTTTGTTTTTTAAAAAAGCATTCACCTTTAATTATATCATTACCAATGCAATTTGAGTCCTTTCTTTAGTGTTATGAGCCCGAAGCCTTTATGATAATCTTGAGATAGCTGTTGGTTCTGCAGATATCAGATTTGTTTGAGCTGTCATCACTGAAAATAGTGACTTGTCTTTTCAACTGATAAAGTTGTGTGGTAAAGACAGAGCTTAAACAATCAAATGAGGAATATAGTGATCAAAAAAGTTGATTCTCATAAGAAAATAAGTTCATTATAAAGAAATTTTGTTTGGTTTTCACATCACCCTCATACTGGATGCAGTACATTTGGAAAGTGCTTATAATGCAAATGAATGTTTAGTACAGGTGTGATTTAAAGAACATTTCAGAGCCTTCTGGGGTCCTAGAACTAATAATGGTATTGAAAGAGCTGCAGAGGAATAGAGCATTTATTGGGCTTCATAATCCAGTGAAACACTTTCTTTTCCCTAAGAAAGGATAAAGAAGCTTAGTTAAGAAGAGCTTTAATTCTTGGAACTATGAGAATGAATAATTTTAGTTAGCTTGTGAAGTTCCTTGTGAATGTAACCCTCTTCCAGTGCAACTGTTATTGATTCTTTTAGTGAGGCAGTTCTGAATCCACAGTTATGCATAGCATCTCCAGACTCAATTAAGCCTTGGAGTATAATATAAACAGGAAGAGCATCACTTTTGGAGCAATATTACCTGAATATGAATCCCAGCCTGCTTATTGGCTGGCTGTATGGATACAGACACCATATTGAGCTTCCATGTGCTTTGGCTTCCTCGTTTTCAAATGGAAGAATAATAATACCAGCTTATAGGATTGTTGTATGGAGAAGGAAATGGCAACCCACTCCAGTATTCTTGCCCAGAGAATCCCATGGACATAGGAACCTGGTGGGCTGCTGTCCATATGGTCACACAGAGTCGGACATGATTGAAGCGACTTAGCATGCGTGCATAGGATTGCTGTAAGAATGGAAAGACTTTGTTATGTGTAGTGTTCACAACAGTTCCTATTACATATTGATCTCTCATCAACATGAAGAGGATGCAGCATTTCCATTTGGATTGCTGCTTTCCTGGTTTTATTCACTTAAGACACCAGAATTTTAGATATTTGCATAAAATTAAGACTCATTGGAAATTTCAAGTAGGGAGAAAATCATAATTTAGGATGGAGATACAATATCTCATTACATGGTGACATTATATAATTTATTTAATCATGTTCAAATTCACTAAAAATAAAATAAATGCAAGTTTTTAATAATGAAATAGCATTTTCACCTATCAAATCAATTAATTTTTGGAATTTATAATGCCCAATTTTTGATGTGAATATTGTGCAACAGTATTCTCACAGTTTTATGAAGAGCAACTTGGAAATACATATAAAGATTCATAGAATCTTTCATCCTAATAATTTATTTTAAAGCAAGGATCCCTTAGAAGAAATGGCGTAGCCATCATAGTCAACAAAAGAGTCCAAAATGCAGTCTCATGGGTGCAGTCTCAAAATGACAGAATGATCTCTGTTCATATCCGAGGCAAACCATTCAATATCACGGTAATCCAAGTCTATGCCCCTGACCAGTAATGCTGAAGAAGCTGAAGTTGAATGGTTCTATGAAGACTTACAAGACTTTCCAGAATTTACACCCCAAAAAGATATCCTTTTCATTATAGGTGACTGGCAAAAGTAGGAAGTCAAGAAACACCTGGAATAACAGAAATATTTGGCCTTGGAGCATGGAATGAAGCAGGGCAAAGGCTAATAGAGTTCTGTCAAGAGAATGCACTGGTCATAGCAAACACCCTCTTCCAACAACACAAGAGAAGACTCTACACATGGATATCACCAGATGGTCAACAACAAAATCAGATTTCTTTGCAGCCAAAGATGAAGACAGAGATCTATAGAGTCAGCAAAAACAAGACCGGGAGCTGACTGCGACTCAGATCATGAACACTTTACTGTTAAATTCAGACTGATGAAAGTAGGGAAAACCACTAGACCATTCAGGTATGACCTAAATCAAATCCCTAATGATTATACAGTGGAAGTGAGAAATAGATTTAGGGGATTAGATCTGACAGACAGAGTGCCTGATGAACTATGGACAGAGGTTCGTGACATTGTACAGAAGACAGGGATCAAGACCATCCCCAAGAAAAGGAAATGCAGAAAAGCAAAATGGCTGTCTGAGGAGGCCTTAAAAATAGCTGTGAAAAGAAGAAAAGCCAAAAGCAAAGCAGAAAAAAAAAAAACAACCCAGTTGAATGCAGAGTGCCAAAGAATAGCAAGGAGAGATTAAAAAGCCTTCCTCAGTGATCAGTGCAAAGAAATAGAGGAAAACAATAGAATGGGATAGACTGGAGATCTCTTCAAGAAATTTAGAGATACCAAGGGAAAATTTCATGCAAAGATGGGCACAATAAAGGACAGAAATGGTAGAGACCAAACAGAAGCTGGAGATATTAAAAAGAGGTGGCAAGAATACACAGAAGATCTGTACAAAAAAGATCTTTATGACCCAGATAATCACGATGGTGTGATCATTCACCTAGAGCCAGACATCCTGGAATGTGAAGTCAAGTGGGCCTTAGGAAGAATCACTATGAGCAAAGCTACTGGAGGTGATGGAATTCCAGTTGAGCTATTTCAAATCCTAAAAGATGATTCTGTGAAAGTGCTGCACTCAATATGCCAGCAAATTTGGAAAACTCAGCAGTGGCCATAGGACTGGAAAAGGTCAGCATTCATTCCAATCCCTAAGAAAAGCAATCCTGAAGAATGCTCAAAGTACCACACAATTTCACTCATCTCACATGCTAGCAAAGTAATTCTCAAAATTCTCCAAGTCAGGCTTCAACAATACATGAACCATGAACTTCCAGGTGTTCAAGCTGGATTTAGAAAAAGCAGAGGAACAAGAGATCAAATTGCCAACATCTGTTGGATCATTGAAAAAGCAAGAGAGTTCCAGAAAAACATCTACTTTTGCTTTATTGACTATGCCAAAGCCTTTGACTGTATGGATCACAATAAACTGTGGAAAATTTGAAAGAAATAGGAATACCAAACCACCTGACTTGCCTCTTGAGAAATCTGTATGAAATTCAGAGAGCAACAGTTAGAACTGGACATGGAACAACAAACTGGTTCCAAATAGGAAAAGGAGTACATCAAGGCTGTATATTGTCACCTTGCTTATTTAACTTATATGCAGAATACATCATGAGAAACGCTGGGCTGGATGAAGCACAAGCTGGAATCAAGATTGCCGGGAGAAATATCAATACCCTCAGATATGCAAATGACACCACCTTTATGGCAGAGAGCAAAGAAGAACTAAAGAGCCTCTTGATGAAAATGAAGAGGAGTGTGAAAAAGTTGGGTTAAAGCTCAACATTCAGAAAACAAAGACCATGGCATCTGGTCCCATCACTTCATGGCAAACAGATGGGGAAACAGTGGAAACTGTGGCAGACTTTATTTTGGGAGGCTCCAGAACCACTGCAGATGGTGACTGCAGGCATGAAATTAAAAGACGCTTACTCCTTGGAAGAAAAGTTATGACCCACCTAGACAGCATGTTTAAAAGCAGAGACATTACTTTGCCAACAAAGTCCATCTTGTCAAGGCTATGGTTTTTCCAGTAGTCATATATAGATGTGAGAGGTGGAGTATAAAGAAAGCTGAGCGTCATCAGATAATTGGTGCTTTTGAACCTTGATGTTGGAGAAGATTCTTGAGAGTCCCTTGGATTGCAAGATCCAAGCAGTCCATCCTAAATTATATCAGTCCTGAATGCTCATTGGAAGAACCTATGTTGAAGTCGAGGATGGGATGATTTGGGAGAATGGCACTGAAACATGTATATTGTCATATGTGAAAAAAAAAAAAGAAACTCCAATGCTTTGGCCTCCTGATGCGAAAAGCTGACTCATTTGAGAAGACCCTGATGCTGGGAAAGAGAGAGGGCAGGAGGAGAAGGGGACGACAGAGGATAAGATGGTTGGATGGCATCACTGACTCAACAGACATGAGTTTGAGTAGGCCCCAGAAGTTGGTGATGGACAAGGAGGCCTGGCGTGCTGTAGTCCATGGAGCTGCAAAGAGTCAGACAGGACTGAGCGATTGAACTGAACTGAAGAATTGGATAGGCACATAAAAGTTTATGTACAAGGACTTATGACATCATTTTTTTGCAAACTCTGTCTAATAACTAAATAAACATCTCTCCTGTCTCACCTATCTGCTTTCCATTGTTAGTGAGGGAATAATGCAGTCAGTACTGAGACCTCAGCTTTGATGTACTTGTCCATGGTCTATTGCTTACTGAATGATTTCATAAAAAGCTGATTGCATATGATTGGCTATTGATGACACTAATCCCAGTGACCTCTCTACATCGACCAAATCTCTGAGCAGAAAACTTTCCCTGATTCTTTTGAAATAGAACTATAAGTCGTTCAAGTGAGTTCACCATACTTTATGATTTTTGTATGGATTTGAAAGAAAATTCTGTAAAAATTGTACCCATTGAATAACATTGTTTTCAGGGAATTTTAGAAAATGATGATGACAATGAATATTCCAATTAGAAAATGCACCACTATTACTCAGTTTAGTTCAGTCACTCAGTCATGTCCGACTCTTTCCAACCCCATTAACTGCAGCACGCCAGGCCTCCTTATCCATCACCAACTCCCAGAGTTCACCCAAACCCATGTCCAACGAGTCGGTGATGCCATCCAACCATCTCATTCTCTGTCATCCCCTTTTCTTTCTGCCCTCAATCTTTCCCAGCATCAGGGTCTTCTCAAATGAGTCAGCTCTTCGCATCAGGTGGCCAAAGTATTGGAGTTCCAGCTTCAACATCAGTCCTTCCATTGAACACCCAGGACTAATCTCCTTTAGGGTGGACAGGTTGGATCTCCTTGAAGTCCAAGGGATTCTCAAGAGTCTTCTCCAAAACCACAGTTCAAAAGCATCAATTCTTTGGCCCTCAGCTTTCTTTGTAGTCCAGCTCTCACATCCATACATGACCACTGGGAAAACCATAGCCTTGACTAGACAGACCTTTGTTGGCAAAATAATGTCTCTGCTTTTTAATATGCTATCTAGATTGGTCATAACTTTCCTTCCAAGGATAAGCATCTTTTAATTTCATGGCTGCAATCAGCATCTGCAGTGATTTTGGAGCCCAGAAAAATAAAGTCAGCCACTGTTTCCACTGTTTCCCCATATATTTCCCATGAAGTGATGGGACAGGATGCCATGATCTTACTTTTCTGAACATTGAGCTTTAGCCCAACTTTTTCACTCTCCTCTTTCACTTTCATCAAGAGGCTCTTTAATTCTTCTACACTTTCTGCCATAAAGGTTGTGTCATCTGCATATCTGAGGGTATTGATATTTCTCCCGAGATTCCAGCTTGTGCTTCATCCAGCCCAGCGTTTCTCATGATGTACTCTGTATATAAGTTAAATAAACAGGGTGATAATATACAGCCTCGATGTACTCCTTTTCCTATTTGGAACCAGTCTGTTGTTCCATGTCCAGTTCTAACTGTTGCTTCCTGACCTGTATACAGGTTTCTCAAGAGACAGGTCAGGTGGTCTGGTATTCCCATCTCTTGAAGAATTTTCCACAGTTTATTGTGATCCACACAGTCAAAGGCTTTGGCATAGTCAATAAAGCAGAAATAGATGTTTTTCTGGAACTCTCTTGCTGTTTCGATGATCCAGCGGATGTTGGCAACTTGATCTCTGTTTCCTCTGCCTTTTCTCAAACCAGCTTGAACATCTAGAAGTTCACGGTTCACTTATTGCTGAAGCCTGGTTTGCAGAATTTTAAGCATGACTTTACTAGTGTGTGAGATGCATGCAATTGTTCCGTAGTTTGAGCATTCTTTGGCATTGCCTTTGTGATTGGAATGAAAACTAAATTTCAAATTTTTCAGTCCTGTGGCCACTGCTGAGTTTCCCACATTTGCTGGCATATTGAGTGCAGCACTTTCACAGCATCATCTTTTAGGATTTGAAATAGCGCAACTGGAATTCCATCACCACTATTATTAAATGATTCAATTAATTAAAATATGAATTATCTCTGAAGAATCAAAAAATAACTAAATAAAGATATCTATGTCAACTTCTAGGAAACTATTTGACACCAATTTTTACTTATAAAACTGGCAAGAAATAAAAAATACAATTTCATGCTTTTATATTAAAATAGAATACACAGTGTAAAACTAAGTAAATATATTCTCATGTATTTAGGGACATTTGCAAACAATGAGTAGTTCATTAAATGAAGGTAGATATTTTGGGATAATAAGACAAATTATGTGATTTCAAGAATATCTGATATTCACTAATTTGTAAAATTGCTATGAATATACTTTTCTAGTCTAGTTTATTTAGATATAGTAACTGATTCAAATAAATACTAACATCCTTGCTCCTACACTATAAGAATTTAAATTTCAAATTTTCTCCAAAAATTGTTCTCTGCAGTATTCTTTTACACAACTTATGAAACTTAAGCCACAATTTTCAAGACATTTTCAATGATATTTTTGAGACATTCTCAGCGTCAATTTTAAGATCATGTTCTTATTGAGTGAACTTTTCTAGCAATCCAGGAAGTTAACATCCTTGAAGTAACATTAAACTGTATTCATTAATTTCTCTGTAATTGAGTCATTAAAAAATTAATAAAAAGTTTTTTAAAGTAAATATATTTTATTATATATGTGTATGTAATAGAATAAAATATACACATCAAATAAAAATATATAAAATATTTTCCTCTCCAGTGACTCAATAATATTTATTTATTCATTTATCTCTTTAGTGAAATACTTGCAGAGAAATTAATGGATGTCTTAGAGATAGAGATAACAATAGAATGAAATTATTTTGAATTAAACCAAATACATGATTATTTTGCTGTTGTTGTTGTTCAGTCACTAAGTCCTATCTGGCTCTTTGCAACCGTATTGACTGCAGAATGCCAGCCTCCTCTGTCCTCCACTGTCTCCAAGTTTGCTCACATTCATGTCCATTGGGTTGGTGATGCTATCTAACCATCTATCCTCTGCCGCAAGCTTTCTTTTGCCTTCAATCTTTGCCAGCATCAGGGTCTTTTACACTGAAGAAGTATTGGAGCTTCAGCTTCAGCTTGTTTAAATTCTTGCTTTAAATATCAGGTTGAAACTCTCTGAAATTATGTGTTTCTCAAGGCAATGTAATGTCTAAACTTGAAAGATTATATTAAATCTATGAAGGAAAATAAACAGTGTTATGGAAAGATCTTAGTACAGTGTTTGATTAACTCAGAGAAACAAATAAAAGGCACCATTTTATCAATGACTTGAATTATGGGGAAGGTTAGATCTGTATTTGTTTTCTCTTAAACTAAAATATAATTAATTATTTGAAAAAACTTCAAGCAAAAAGATGACACATTTTCTCGACTTTAAAAGCAATAGCAAACTAGTATATTTGAATTCAAATATATATTTGAATGAGGCAAGATGATGGAGATAGACTAGAAATGAAAATAATAAAACAGAGAAACGTTTCCAATGAACACACACAATGAAGACTGAATGTATACTGTACTGGTGGGGAGAATAAAATTTAAGAACGTGCTTTACCATTATTTCCCAGGGAAATATAATGGAAAGTTCTCCTAGTAATATGAAAAACAGACACTGGTAAATGAGGTAAATTAATCTTCTAGAGAGACGGAATTGTTTGTAGAAAGCTCAGCAGCACAGAGAAATTATGCACTGCTGCTGCTGTTGCTAAGTCGCTTCAGTCGTGTCCGACTCTGTGCGACCCGATAGACGGAAGCCCACCAGGCTCCGGTGTCCCTGGGATTCTCCAGGCAAGAACACTGGAGTGGTTTGCCATTTCAGTCTATAGTAATTTCTACATTTTTTTCCTATCTCCTTTCTAAACAATAAATTTCTTGCAGATAGAGAATTTGACTTCCTTCTCTTTATAGTAGAAGATTTCTTTGCTGTGGGGTTTTCAAAACTTTTATATGATCATTTGTATTATTAATTTCCAAGAGGAGGTGGTTAGGACAGTGTTCTCCCCAATTTTTGGACATTGAATCTTTTTCTTCTTGAACAGCTATATCTCTTAGAAATAATAGTCAAAGAAAAGGCTAAGGAAATTCAATTACTTTTCATTTTTAACTGAAATACAATCAAAGATCAAAGTTATTTATATTAGTTTAATCACTTAGACACAAATATTTATTGAGTGCCTAATATCAGCCTTGGAGAAGGCAATGGCAGCCCACTCCAGTACTCTTGCCTGGAAAATCCCGTGGAGGGAGGAGCCTGGTAGGCTGCAGTCCATGAGGTCTCTAAGAGTCGAACACGACTGAGCGACTTCACTTTCACTTTTCACTTTCATGCATTGGAGAAGGAAATGGCAACCCACTCCAATATTCTTGCCTGGAGTATCCCAGGGATGGGGGAACCTGGTGGGCTGCCGTCTATGAGGTCGCACAGAGTCAGACACGACTGAAGCGACTTAGCAGCAGCAGCAGCAATATCAGCCTGGCAGTTTTAGATGACAAAATATTTGAAAACAACATAGATAAAATGTATGTCCTCATGGAACTTTTATTTTAGTAGGACATTTATCTTTTAAGGGAATTAAAGACTTTTAAGGAAATTGAAGGAAAATTAAAAGACGCTGGTTCCTTGAAAGAAAAAATATGACAAACCTAGACAGTATAATAAAAAAGCAGTGGCATTACTTTCCCAACAAAGGTCTGTCTAGTCAAAGCTGTGGTTTTTCCAGTAGTCATGTATGGATGTGAGAGTTGGTACATAAAGAAGGCTGAGCGCTGAGGAATTGATGCTTTAGAACTGTGGTGTTAGAGAAGACTCTCGAGAGTCCCTTGGACAGCAAGGAGATCCAACCAGTCCATCCTAAAGGAAATCAATCCTGACTATTCATTGGAAGGACTGATGCTGAGGCTGAAGCTCCAATCCTTTGGCCACCTGATTCGAAGAGCCAGATCACTGGAAAAGACCCTGATTCTGGGAAAGATTGAAGGCAGAGAAAAGACAAAAAGATAGAGAAAAATAACCAAAAATAAACACTGGTTCTTTAAGAAGAAGAGTAAAGTTGATCAACCCCTAGCAAAATTGTTTAGTCATTTATTCATAATGAAATTCTCAACAAAATAAGAAAATATTTCTCAATCTGATAAAGTGCATGTAAGAAATATTTATAGCTAAATATTTATAACCAGGTATATTAAACACCATCCTAAAGGAAATCAGTCCTGAATATTCATTGGAAAGACTGATGCTGAAGCTGAAACTTCAATACTTTGGCCACCTGATGCTAAGAGCTGACTCATTTGAAAACACCCTGATGCTTGGAAATTTGAAGGTGGGAGGAGAAGGGGTTGAGAGAGGATGAGATGGTTGGATGGCATAACCGACTCAATAGACAAGAGTTTGAGTAACCTCCAGGAATTGGTGATGGACAGGGAGGCCTGGCATGCTGCAGTTCAGAGTCAGACATGACTTAGCAACAACATACAATTATATCAATGGAGTAAAATCAAGAGTCCAGAAGTAGATTCATACATATATGACAAATTGATTTTGACAAATGTATCAAAGCCGTTCAATGGGAAGAGAAAAATCTCAACAAATGCTGATACTATTGAATGTTTATCAAGGAAAATAAGAACCTCACACACACACAAAGATTAATTGAAGATGAACCATAGATCTAAAGGTAAAGGGAAAACTCTAAAGCTCCTAAAAGAAAACAACAATCAAAAAACTCTTGCAAGATAAAGGCATATATACATAGACATGAAAACCACTAAACATAAAAATTCATAAATTAGACTTTGTCAGAAACAAAAATCTGGAACTTCCTTGGTGGTCCAGTTGTTGAAAATTCACCCACTAATGCAGGGGATGTGTGTTCAATCCCTGGTCTGGGAACTAAGATCCCACATACAGAGGGATAACTAAGCCTGTGTGCCACAACTATTGAACCTGTAATTTACAGCCCACAGGCTGCAACTACTGAGCCCACATGCTGCAACTACCGAAGCTCCTGCACATTAGAGCCTGTGCTCTGCAACAAGAGAAGCCACCGCCATGAGAAACCTGGGAACTGCAGCTAAAGATTTGCCCATGCTCACAACTACTAGAGAAAGCCCACATGCAGCAACAAAGACCCAGTACAGCTAAAAATTAATAAATCTTAAAAAGAAAATAAAAAGAAACGAAAGAAAAACTTTCCATTAAAAAAAAAAAGTTTGCTCCTGCTCATCAAAAGACCATTAATAAAGTAGAAAGGCAGGACACCAATTAAAATAAAAATATATCTCTCACATGAACTTTGTATCCAGAATATATAATAACTCTTATAATTCAAAAGTTTGTTTTGTAAAGACACTTCACAAAATAAATTATGTAAGTGTTTATTAAGGACATGGAAAGATGTTGAATATCCCTTGCTGTTGTTTAGTCCCTCGATCATGTCCAACTGTTTGTGACCCCATGGACTATAGTACGCCAGGCTTCCCTCATCATCACTGTCTCCTAGAGCTTGCTTAAACTCATGTCCATTGAGTCACTGATGCCATCCAACCATCTCATCCTCTTTTGCCCCTTCTCCTTCTGCCTTCAATCTTTCCCAGCATCAGGGTCTTTTCTAATGAGTCAGCTCTTGGCACCAGGTAGTCAAAGTATTGGAGCTTCAGCTTCAGGATCAATCCTTCCAATGAATATTCAGGACTGATTTCCTTCAGGATCAACTGGTTGGATCTCCTTGCAGTCCAAGGGATTCTCAAGAGTCTTCTCCAACACCACAGTTCAAAAGCATCAATTCTCAAATATCATCAACATGGGGTAAACATTTCTCAAATATCATCAAATTTTATACTTAAAATATGTTTGATTTATTCTATGTATTATATGTAAATTCTACCTCAGTGTAGTTTGCCAAGTGTACTCAGACATGTCTGACTCTTTTGTGACCCCATGTACTGTAGCCTGCCAGGCTCCTGTGTCTGTGGAACTTCCTAGGCAAGAATACTGGAATGGGTTGCCACTACCCCCTCCAGGGGATCTTCCTCACCCAGGGATTCAACCCATGTCTCTTCTCTCTCCCACACTGGCAAGGGGATTCTTTACCACAAGCACCACATGGTAAGCTCCAGTTTACTAAAAGAAAAAAAAAATTAATCAAATAACTCAGTACCTAGCACATAATGTTGATGAATATTTACTAGTTTGACAAATATCTTGGGCTTTTCTTGGTGCTTGGGAGATAAAAAGACCAATTTTTCCTGTTCTATCTTTCAAGTCATTTCACTTCTAAAAATTTAGGTGCAAAATACTACCCTATATAACTTTGTTATACTCACAGTATAGAGTTATTAAAAAAAAAAAGAAATGCAAAAAAGCAAAATGGCTGTCTGAGGAGGCCTTACAAATAGCTGTGAAAAGAAGAGAAGTGAAAAGCAAAGGAGAAATATATCCATTGGAATGCAGAGATCCAAAGAATAGCAAGGAGAGACAAGAAAGCCTTCCTCAGCGATCAATGCAAAGAAATAGAGGAAAACAATAGAATGAGAAAGACTGGAGATCTCTTTAAGAAAATTAGAGATACCAAGGGAACATTTCATGTAAAGATGGGCACAGTAAAGGACAGAAATGGTATGGACGTAACAGAAGCAGAAGATATTAATAAGAGGTGGCAAAAATACACAGAAGTACTGTACAAAAAAGATCTTCATGACCCAGATAATCACAATGGTGTGATCACTCACCTAGAGCCAGACATCCTAGAATGTAAAGTCAAGTGGGCCTTAGGAAGCATCACTATGAACAAAGCTAGTGGAAGTGATGGAACACCAGTTGAGCTATTTCAAATCCTAAAAGATGATGCTGTGAAAGTGCTGCACTCAATATGTCAGCAAATTTGGAAACCTCAGCAGTGGCCACAGGACTGGAAAAGGTCAGTCTTCATTCCAACCCCAAAGAAAGGCGATGCCAAAGAATGCTCAAACTACCACACAATTGCACTCATCTCACATGCTAGAGAAGTGATGCTTAAAATTGTCCAAGCCAGGCTTCAGCAATACATGAACCGTGAGCTTCCAGATGTTCAAGCTGGTTTGAGAAAAGGCAGAGGAACCAGAGATCAAGTTGCCAACATCTGCTGGATCATCAAAAAACAAGAGAATTCCAGAAAAACATCTATTTCTGCTTCATTGACTATGCCAAAGCCTTTGACTGTGTGGATCACAATAAACTGTGGAACATTCTGAAAGAGATGGGAATCCCAGACCACCTGACCTGCCTCTTGAGAAACCTGTATGCAGGTCAGGAAGCAACTGTTAGAACTGGACATGAGCAACAGACTGGTTCCAAATAGGAAAAGGAGTACGTCAAGGCTGTATATTGTCACCTTGCTTATTTAACTTATATGCAGAGTATATCATGAGAAATGCTGGGCTGAATGAAGCACAAACTGGAATCAAGATTGCCAGGAAAAATATCAATAATCTCAGACATGCAGATGACACCACCCTTATGGCAGAAAGCGGAGAACTAAAGAGCCTCTTGATGAAAGTGAAAGAGGAGAGTGAAAAAGTTGGGCTAAAGCTCAACATTCAGAAAAGTAAGATCATGGCATCCAGTCCCATCCAGTAAGTTCATGGCAAATAGATGGGGAAACAGTGGAAACTGGCTGACTTTATTTTTCTGGGCTCCAAAATGACTGCAGATGGTGATTGCAGCCATGAAATTAAAAGATGCTTACTCCTTGGAAGGAAAGTTATGACCAACCGAGACCGCATATTTAAAAGCCAAGACATTACTTTGGTAAGCAAGGTCCGTCTAGTCAAGGCTATGGTTTTTCCAGTGGTCATGTATGGATGTGAGAGTTGGGCTATAAAGAAAGCTGAGTGCCAAAGAATTGATGCTTTTGAACTGTGGTGTTAGAGAAGACTCTTGAGTGTCCCTTGGATTGCAAGGAGATCCAACCAGTCCATTCTAAAGGAGATCAGTCCTGGGTGTTCAATGGAAGGACTGATGTTGAAGCTGAAACTCCAATACCTTGGTCACCTGATGCGAAGAGCTGATTCATTGGAAAAGACCCAGATGCTGGGAAAGATTGAGGGCAGGAGGAGAAGGGGACGACAAAGGATGAGATGATTGGATGGCATAACTGACTCGATAGACATGGGTTTGGGTGAACTCCTGGAGTTGGTGATGGACAGGGAGGCCTGGTGTGCTGCGGTTCGTGGGGTTCCAAAGAGTCGGACATGACTGAGCGACTGAACTGAACTGAACTGATAGAATTATGAAGACTGAAAGAGGAGTCAGGAGAGTTGCCAGAAAAACTCTAACCCAAATTTCCCTGAAAAATGCTGTCAAATGCATTTGTAATAATGTTCAATTCACCTCTATATTCCTGGCACATGTCAGAGATACCAGCATGCAACAGGGCTGATGAATCACAGTGAATAAATGGATGAACAACAGTTTGCATAGTAATTAGGCAAGATTTTCAAACATTGTTGGGGTGTGTGCTCAGGCCTTAATCAATTCATCTACACTCCTCACTATTCTTATCTATGGAGGCTTTCCTGGTGGCTCAGTGGTAAAGAATCCACCTGAAATGCAGGAGATATGGGTTTGATCCCGGGGTTGGGAAGATCCCCTGGAGAAGGAAACGGCAACATACTGCAGTATCCTTGCCTGGGAAATCCCATGGATAGAGGAGCCGGAGGGCTACAGTCCACCTTGTTGTTCAGTCCCTCAGTCATGTCTGACTCTCTGCAGCCTCATGGACTGTAGCACATCAGGCTTCCCTGTCCTTCATCATCTCCTGGAATTTGTTCACACTCATATCCATTGAGTTGGTGATGCCTTCCAGTCATCTCGTCCTCTGTTGCTCCCTTCTCCTCCTGCCCTCAATCTTTCCCAGGATCGGACTCTTTTCCAATGAGTCACTTCTTCACATCCGGTGGCCAAAGTATTGGAGTTTCAACTTCAGCATCTGTCCTTCCAAAGAATATTCAGGATTGATTTCCTTTAGGATTGACTGGTTTGAGCTCCTTGCTGTCCATGAGGTCACAAAAAAGTCACAACTTAGCAACTAAACAGCAATTGTTATCTATATAGCAAAGGCAACAGGCTGCATTTTGGGGGGTAGATTGTTGTATCCTAGGTAATATGGTCCCATTGAATATTCATCAAATGTCAGCAAACATCACATTTGTCCTTGTGCTCCGTTTACTCTGAATAAAACTTTTCAGAGTAAAACAGACCTCAGAGACTAATTAGACTCCTTCATTTTCAGATTAAAATCCCTGGCCTCAAAAAGTGAATTGTTTGGGATTACACAGTGTTGATAGAAAATCCCATTCTATTTTTACTGGCATAAAATACTCACTAGCAGAGGAAAAAAAATCTATCATTTAGAAAGAGAGAGAAAAGGAGAGAGAAGGGGGAAGAAGGGAGGAGGAAAGAGGGAGGAAAAGTGAGAAAGCCAGCCAGCAAGCAAATTCGTAACCTGACTTGCCAAAGCCCTATCACAAAGACAGAAGGAATCAAAGGTCCATGGAACAGGAATACAGCGGTCACATCAGAACCCAGTTCTCCAATGTTTTACTTGCTTCCAGCAGCTTTTCTTTCAGACTAGTCCAAATCCCTTTCAGTGCTGTGTGACTGTGCTAATTAATTGTTAACTTTAGCCTTCTATTAAAAATCTGCAGGGCTGCAAGCCAAAAGAGGAGTGTTAAAATATTAAAACGCCCTTAAGCCTGGGGCACAAGCTGATTAGCAGCAGGAGGCAGAAAGACTATTTCCCCTGGTACTGAGTGGCTAATTCAAGGAAACTGAGTTTGCTGCAGTCCTTTTGAAATGTTCCTTCTGACTTGTTTCCATTTTCAAAAGCTGGACATCAAAGAATCAAGGCCCACCGGTCAGCATCATTTTGGATCATCCAGCTCCATATCATACATTCTTACTGTACCTTGTGAATGATGCAATCATTTCCAAATGAGGCCCAAACTCATTAGATTAAGTGAAAATCTGGGGTGAAATAGATTTAATATCAGTCTTTGAATGTAGCTAAAGTACAATTGAATCTATAAAAGACCAATGAAATAGGCTTAAATGTGGCCAATCTGTAAGCAGTTGTGGATATTACTAAATAACAGGGGGTTGATTTTGATTAATTAACTAGGAATATCATTTGTCTTCTTGCTGGCTGGTAAACTACAGATCAGAGGGAATTTAGGCAGAAGGAGAGGAACAGAAAATGACTTAGCAAAGACAGTTTGATGCCCTTTGTTCTTATTGACTCACATGTTTTGAAACTTGTGTTGGGGACTAAGGGAGATATTTCAATAATATTAGAATGTTGACTGGGGTGAATCATTGTTCTCTGCATGTCATTAAAAGGCAGTGGGTGGAAATAGACAATGTGCCTCTTGCCAGAGGCAAAAGTCTTAGGAGGGAAAACTTGTTATGTCCAACTTGTTCTAAAAAAAAGTGAGGTGAGGTGGGGGAAAGTATTAGAGAGATCCTTAAGCAACTATGTGCCATGTTCTCAAAAAGTTTCTATGAGAATTTTTCATCTCACTTTTGACAGGACATCTAATCCTGTTCTGAATGCATTTATAAATATCCGGTGAAAGAAAACTAGTTTACTTTTCAAATGGAGATGGCTTCACTGATTTGGGCACTGGAATAGAAGGGTACAGTTTTCTTATAGGACAAAGTCATCCAGTAACTGTAAGCCAGGAGAAATTTCAGGACACTTTTCCAGGAAAAGTTACATTCTTCAAAGCATTGCATATGTCAGTCTTTGGGTAAAAACATCCTTAACTCCTTATTGGGCTCACCATGCGATCCACACTTTGTCGTAAGATGTATGATGGGACCTATTTTGAGTGTTTTACAAATAGTAAGAGTTTACAAATCTTCATAACATCTCCATAAGGCAAGAATTGCCATTAGTCCCATTTCACAGAGTACACTAAGCCTTGCTGTGGATAGTGAACTTAAATTGCACAGCTGGTAAGGATTGAAATTGGGATTCAGACCAGCCTGATTGGCTCCAGATAAAATGCTCCTAAACATAATACCTTCCCAATGTCATCTTGACAGATCAAGCAATTAGGTTGAAAACAAAGATGCTCCTTGCATTGACAAGTTTTGAAACCTACATGCCAGTGATGATTGCTTATCTTTAGACTCACTCATACAGGTCTGAATTACTAAATGCTTGAACTCACATTTCAGTTCAGTTCAGTTTAGTCACTCAGTCATGTCCAACTCTTTGTGACCCCACGGACTTCAGCACGCCAGGCCTCCCTGTCCATTACCAACTCCTGGAGTTTATTCAAACTCATGTCTATTGAGTCGGTGATGCCATCCAACCATCCCATCCTCTGTCGTCCCCTTCTCACATTTGCCCATTGGTAAAATATGATAGCATGTATGTATGTTAGCTGCTCAGTCATGTCTGACTGTTTGTGACCCCATGGACTGTAGCCCACCAGGCTCATCTATCCATCCATGGGATTTTCTAGGTAAGAATACTGGAGTAGCTTGCAATTTCCTTCTCACGAGATCTTCCCCACCTAGGGATTGAATTGGCATCTCCTGCATTGCAAAGAACCAAACAGGCAGATTCTTTACCAACTGAGCACAAGGGAAGCCCAGGATAACACCTATGCTTTAATATTACTTAGAAAACTAAATAATTTAGTGTACATGTAAAGTGCATACAATTCAGTTTTACAATAAATCTTCATGTTTGGTGTACTCTTACCAGCTGTTGGGGAGACAAATATGAGTAAGACATGGCCCATAGGACAGTTGGCTTTAAATGGTGGCCCTCAGGCCATCATCACTGGCTATGTGTGATGTCAGAAATGCACAATCATCAGGGTCCTTGTCAGAAAACGCCTTCTCAGACACTACTTCAGATCTGTAAAAGCAAAAATCTGCATTTTTAGCACCATCCTCAGTGATTTATATGCATCCAACCAGTCCATTCTAGAGGAGATCAATCCTGGGTGTTCATTGGAAGTACTGATGCTAAAGCTGAAACTCCAATACTTTGGCCACCTCATGCGACAAGTTGAATCACTTGAAACGACTCTGATGCTGGGAAGGATTGGGGGCGAGAGGAGACAGGGACGACAGAGAATGAGATGGCTGGATGTCATCACCGACTCGATGGACATGAATTTGAGTGAACTCTGGGAGTTGGTGATGGACAGGAAGGCCTGGTGAGCTGTGATTCATGGGGTCGCAAAGAGTCAGACACGACTGAGCGACTGAACTGAACTGAAATTGAACTGAACATTTGAGAAGCACAACACGATGTACACGTGCTTCATTGCCTTCCAGTTCATGTCTCTGTTTTTCTGTAACCTATATGTACAAACTCCTATCAAACAAGATTCTCTGGAGAAGTGCTAATTTCAAATCCTTCTTCCTTTTGTCAGACTTTTTGAGTGTGTCAGACCAAGCGTTCTGGTCTCATGTTTGGAAAAAATGATCTGTGTATATGTTTTGTGTCTCAACATTTTCCAAATTTTTTATGCTACAAAAATGCTTTTAATCTTAACTAATAATTCCATCATCTGCTCCATCTGTCTCGGTTCTGCCTGTCCACATTCCTGAAGGGTTGTTCTGGGGGCAGGCTTCAGGATGAAGTGCCAAATCTCATGGTGGAGTTACACAATATAGTCTTCTTTGGAGCGTTCAATTCCACCTCCCAGAGCCCCTCAAAGGGGCAGGGGAACCTCGGATCAAATATACACGGTTTCAAAAGTTAAAATATAGCCAGAAAACTGTAATACCTGCACATATCATTATGAAGATAAAGTGGGTGAGACTTCCCTGGTGGTCCAGTGGCTGAGACTCTATGCTCCCAATGCAGGGGGCCAGGGTTCAATCCCTGGTCAGGGAACTAGATCTCACATGGCACAATTAAAGATCCCACATGGAGGGAAAGGAAGGAGAGGGTGGGACAAATGAGTTACTCTTCCAAGAGTAACTTGGAAGCATGTACATTACCATATGTAACAAAGATAACCAGTGGGAATTTGCTGTATGACTCAGAGAACTCAAACCGGGGCTCTGTAACAACATAAAGGGGTAGGAAGGGGTGGGAGGTGGGAGGGAGGTTTAAGAGGGAAGGAACACAGGTATACCTATGGCTGACTCATGTTGATGTATGGCAGAGGCCAACACAGTATTGTGAAGGAATTTTCCTTCAATTAAAAATAAGTACATTTGGCGGGGGGAGGGGGGGAGGGAGGTGAAACATGCATGCTGTAACTAAGACCCAGTGCAGCCAAATAAATAAATAGATATTTTTTAAAAGCACAGTGGGCTAAGGAGACTAATAGGCAGAAAAAGGAGCCATAGAAATAGGAGGGGGAGAGGATCTTGAAATGATGGAGAGGAGCTCCTGAAAGCACAGTTTCTTAGGAAAAAGAAACAAATGCTGTTTTCTGTTGGATGATGCTATAACTTTGGAGAAGGAAAGGCCAACCTATGCCAATATTCTTGCCTGGGAAATTCCATGGACAGAAGTGCCTGGAGGACTATAGCCCATGAGGTTACAAGAATTGGACATGACTTAGAGAGTAAACCACCACCAATGGTATAAATCAGAAAAAAAATGAAGAATCACAAGATATTTCTTGGAGGTGAAATTGCCCCATGAATGGGATTGCATTCGAAGTACCCTTAAAAAGAATATCTGAAAGTTACTCTCAGCAATAGGGTGATGCTCCAGGCCTCCAAGCTAGTTCTTGTTAGTGAACCACACCTGTTGTCCCCATTTGCTCATTTTCTACTTAGAGTATTTCACACACAAAAGCACAGCCGTCACGGTTCTTTGTGGTTTTAGCTTGTTAGAAAATGCTAGCTCCTGCACTGGATAGGGGGTGGTGACTGAGGAAATCAGTAGAGTTTGGAGGGGAAGAGATAGAATTAGCCTTAGGAGAAGAGAATGAGGAGAAGAAAAAGAAAGAAAGAGTAGTCAGAATATTCCAGAAAAGTGTGGCCCTGATTAGGGGAGAAAGATTACCATTAGGAGGGAAGGAAGGAAGGAAGGCAGGAGGGAGAGGAAGAGAGAAAGGGAAAGGGAGGAATGAAGGACAGAACCAAAGTGGCAAAGAGGAGGGAAGGGAAGACAGGGTCCAAGCAGGTGTCAAGTAAAAGGTTCAGTTCAGTTCAGTTCAGTCGCTCAGTCATGTCCGATTCTCCGCGACCCCATGAATCACAGCACGCCAGGCCTCCCTGTCCATCACCAACTCCTGGAGTTCACTCAAACTCATGTCCACAGAGTCGGTGATGCCATCCAGCCATCTCATTCTCGGTCGTCCCCTTCTCCTCCCACCCCCAACCTTTCCCAGCATCAGAGTCTTTTCCAGTGAGTCAACTCGTCGCATGAGGTGGCCAAAGTATTGCAGTTTCAGCTTAGTAGTCATTTAATTTCTCCTATCCTCATTTCTACCTCTGCAGCAGACATATGCCTCAAAGCCTAAAAGACAAGAGTTGTTAGAAAACAGTGACCCAAGCAATGATGTTGCTTAATGAAGACCAATTTGGCTTCTCACATTTGATGTTCTTTTCAGTGAAATGGCTCAATTTTGCTTTTGAAGATAATGCCAACTTCTTTCTCCCTCCCAAGAGAATTTGCTATTTTCATCTGGTGTCTTGAATAGTCCTTACTGCTACAAAAGGCAGAGTTCACATTTATTTAAGAAAAGTGCTTGTTTCATGTAGTTTGACACAAGAGCGGTGTTTTAGCTGGAAGCCCAGAGCCTCAATCGATTTCAAGGAAACCTGGTTCTATTGACAGAGTACTTCCTGCTGCGTGATTTCTAGAAGCAAGAAATTCAGCTGAAAACAAGATATGCTGGCATCTATCAAAGGAGCAGCTGGCAAAGAAATTGAAATATGATGGGAGAGACAAGACCTGCTTCCCTCCCATGCTTTGACGTAAAGTTATTGTTTGATCTTGAGAAAGTCAAACTCTCTGAACATTAGTTTTTATACAAAAAGATGGGAAAATATCAGGACTTATTTCCTCAAGGATGTTGCATGTTTTCATCAATCTCCTTAGAAATATGCATTGTCTTAGTATCTATGACTTTCTTCTTCCTGATATTCCCCACCAAATAAGAAAAGCTTTCCTCTAACTTTTGAAAGGCTTGAAAATTACTTTACCTCAATATGTCATTTTCAATTCAATTTGAAGAAACTCAATTATATTTCAATAAGAAGAGATCATATTGCATAGGAATTGGACAAAAAAAGAAAAAAAAAAAACCTTGAAACTTTATTTGGTTTCCAAGAGAGAGGGACTAATCAGAAATGACACAACAGTTGCATTATAAAATTCAGAGAAAACTGGCTTCTTTCTCTTGTCTTTCACTGTAACTAGAATTTGCCCAGTAGAATATTCAACTGACATAGCAATTTTGTACATAAAATGATACTTCTAAAATATTTAAACTCAGCTGATTTTCTTTAAATCCCTGTTTACGTGATAACTCTGCTTAGCAAATATTTTTATTCCCTAGAGTGAAAATAGTAGAATATCAGGTAATAATTTGAGCAAATTATTACAAAATTTGAATGTGGAGTCTGAATTCCTAAGGTTTCTCACCAAATCCTGTAATTAGAATAGGAAGAGATCTTAGAGGATATTTTCCTCAAAATTAAAATTTCACAAATAGAATAATTTAAAATTCATAAAATCAAGTTCATTGCCTTCAGTTATAAGAACAATATATGGAAGTGTTAGAATTTGAACCTCCTTTTCATTAGAATATTTTGTCTCATTGAAAGAATTTCTTTATTACTAGTGAGAAAAAATGGCATTTCCACAAAGAGTTACAAGGTGGATTGGGGTTTACAAAGGTCATGGTCAATTCTTGACATTAACCAGGAGTAAGCTGCAAGTTACTTTGCATTGGTCAAGGATAAAGATGAAGAAAAATGTGTCTAACAGTAAAAAGAGGATATTAGTAGGGGAGGCATTAGTGGCTCTGTTTTTCATAGCTTGCTGCTGTTTATCTCCCTATGCTAACAATGTGGCACTTTAACTGCACTGTTCCCTTGATAAGCAATACCTTCTCCAGCTGGCTACTTTCAGCTTCTCCCTTATCATCCAGACTTCCAACAACTCATTCTTTCGTTGGAGTCACACCTTTCCAGATCATCCTCTTGGCAGAGGTTCAACTTACGATGACCCTGTGTCCTAAGTTGCTTTAGTTGTGTATGACTCTGTGCAACTTGATGGAGTATAGCCCGCTGGGCTCCTCTGTCCATGGGATTCTGCATTGGCAGGGAGGGTTCTTTACCACTAGTGCCACCCTGGAAGCCCTATGTTGGCCCTAAACAGGCTCTATTCTACAGTTCTATATCTGGTGAGAGGCAATCATGCATCTTAAGTCCACATTCAGTAGAAGTACAGCTTACCCCCAATGCAACATTCTCTCTCTTTGCTCTGCCATCTCCAACCTGTCTCCCACCTCTCCCACCTAGAGTAGATTCATCATTACCTGAATCCCCAAAGTCGAGGTCTTGCTTTTTCTCTTGCTGAGCTTAAGTGAAAGGGAAGACACCCTCATTCCCCTGGGGTGAGGTCATACAACACACTGCAAGCCCTCTCTATAAAGTTCTCATAGCAGGCCACTTCCACTTCTTTTCCGTAACTCATCTGAGCTTTGGGTTTTAGTTTATAAAATGATTTAATTCTGAAAATGTTTTAGTTTTGGAAATCGTATCATCAAACTTTCAGGAATGTTCTAAAGGTTACATGAGATTAATAATATACCTGCTAGATACAAAGCAATTATTACTATAACATTAATTACTTCACACTGTAAAGTCATTCAGCCAATTTTTAATCAAATATAGAACTAATATTTGTTCCCCCTCCTAGCCTCTCTCCATCTCTTTACTGACTTACTTTCTTCATCCTTGTTTCTTTCCTAAAATCCAACCCCATTTTAAATGTGTTAATGTTAAAGTATAAAGATATGGATCTACCGAAATAGTCTGTAATTTGCAAATCCCTGCATAAATCTCTGATTTCATGGTTTTCTAACCAAGCCAACAAAATTAGCATACTTGTTTGGCACAGTTAAGCTCAGTCTGGGACTAATCGTTTTTCCTTTCATTATATAACACTGATGTGCTTTGAGAATAGAAAAAAAAAATGTTATTCTGATTTCAGTTGTTACAGATGGTGTTTTCTTCACTCTTTCAAAATAATTTTGGTTTTGGTGTAAAAAAAAAAAACAATAATATAACATTACCTAACATGGCACGATAAAGAAGAAATCTAGTAAGAGTCATGTACATTCTCACATGAAGTAATGAGGGACAAGTAAATTGAGGAGGAAAGACAGTAATTATATAATGAATTGTTATTGCATTTTAAATAAAATGTAAGTAGATAGGAAAAATTTGTTTTATATTTGCAGACCAATCAGTGTTTAGTTTTACCAAGCCTTTAAAAGAACAGACTGGGTGCTTGTACACTCCATCATATCCACTGAACTGGGAGAATAAATAGCTTGTACAAGGGAACTTCAATTTATTTCTTGTAGACATTCAGAGCTAGAAACCAAAGTAATTATCAATGACCAGTTGGTGGCAAGATTAATTCTTCTATTTAGCTTTGGGGAGTGGTTAATAACACATGCTCTGAAGATGAACTGCTTGACAAATTCTGGGTTTCTACCTATGTGACCTTAGACAAATTCCTTAACTTTTTTTGTGCTTCAGCTCCTTTATCTGCAAAATTGGGGCTACCTTATTTGCAAAAGGATTGCTGTGACTACAAAATTGAGTTAATAGATACAAAGCAACAATAAAAATGCTCCATGTGCAGTAAATGCTCATTAAATGTTACTTGTTATAATTAAGTGAATACTAAGAACGTACTATTAGCCCACCAGGCTCCTCTGTCCATTGAATTCTCTAGATAAGAATAATGGAGTGGGTAGCCATTCCTTTCTCCAGGGGATCTTTTGACCCAGAGATAGAACCCCGGTCTCCTGAGCTGCAGGTGGATTTTTTGCCATCTGAGCCACTAGGGAAGTGCAAGCCCTTGCTATGTGCTAGGGTTACGCTTGACATGGATGGAAATGATGGAAGATACAACAAACAATATACTCAGATCTCCTGGTACTTATAAGTTTAAGGGACAGGCGTTAAAACACATATAAATATAGAATGTCTAATATGTGTTTTGAAAGAGAGATATAAAAGACAGATGACCAGGAATGGGAGGTTGGAGAATTATTTCCTGAGTATGTGCTGACTAGGCTGAGATCTGAAAGATAAGTAGAAGATAGGAGAGAACATTCTAGACAATGAGAAAAGTTTGTGCACATGTTCACTTGTAAGAATGTGAGAAGTGCTAGCCCAGGTGAATCACAATGGACTAAGGTGAAGGCAGCGGAGATGGAAAGAAGTCAGTAATTAGAGATATTTAGAAGTAAAATCTCTGAGATTTGGATTGAATAAGATATGTAAAGGAAAAGAAAGTATCAGGACTTTTTCTAAGACTCTGAAATATAAACCAGATTGACTGGTGATACCATTCACTAGAAAGTAAAAGGTGATACCTAGTTTTTTATCCTTTTATTTATTTTTAAAAGGTGTGTGCTAAAATTATTCCTCATCCATTGTATAGCCTTTACTAAAGACTCTGATGCTGGGAAGGATTGGGGTCAGGAGGAGAAGGGGACGACGGAGAATGAGATGGCTGGATGGCATCACCGACTCGATGGACATGAGTTTGAGTGAACTCTGGGAGTTGGTGATGGACAGGGAGGCCTGGCGTGCTGTGATTCATTGGGTAGCAAAGAGTTGGACACGACTGAGACTGAACTGAACTGAACTGACTATTGGAAAAAGGGAGTAGATAATTAACACTATTTGAACCTCTCTGGAGGTTCATGGACCAAGGACCATGTTGGCTCTTGTACATTACAAAGGAAAGCTGCAAATTTGAGTAACAGAAAATATAAGAAACAGTAGTTTTATCATATAAGAGACTACTGATTTCACATGATAAGAATTCTTGAGAAAATTATTCTATGTCAGCTCTAGCTGCTCAGGAATGTTATGAAGGAAACAGTTTCTTTCTATGCCAGACTTATGACATACTGTGTGGTTTTATACTCGTGGTTCTAAAGTGGCTGCTATACCTCCAGGCATCAAATTGTCCTCCCAAACAGGAAGAAAGAGATAGGACCAAAATACTTATCATTTTATGAGGAGGAAAGCCCTTTCCATGAGACTTCCATGTACAACCCATTGAAAGGTGCAAAGTGATTAGAAGAGGATTTGAAACAGTATTAAATTATCCAATCAGCAGTTACTGCCATAATCTTTTGCATACTTTAGTTAATTTAATCTTTATATTATCTCAGAACATATTTGGAAGCAGAGATTTAGAGATTTTAAGTTACTTGAAATTAATCAGTGAAATAAGTCATAAAGCTGAGGTTCAAACTTTGTACTCCTCAATCCCAAGGTTCCATATGCTTGCAATCACTCCATATTGTGTAAGTATCTTAAAAAAATTGTAGATCAAATAAGTTAAAAAACAGAAACAGATGATTTTATGCCATAGTGTATGGGGATCATTTGAAGGTATAATCATAAGAGTACATGGTTTTTTTCCCCATGTACTCTAAGGACACACATACACATATTAAGTAAAATGCATAATGACATCCTGAAAAGTACTCAGTGAGGTTATCAAGCTAGTTTTGATGGCTTCTCTTTTATCAGCTTTATTCCAAAATAAGATCTTAGATGAAAGACACATTGCTAATAAACCAGTGCAATAATAAGAGCTAAAATACAGCAACTGTGTTTAGAACCAATGGACAACTCTCAAAAAGCATAAATTGATAATAATTATAATAATAATTAATAGGGTAATCATGAAAAATGCTGGGCTGGATGAACAAAGAGCCTCTTGATGAAGGTGAAAGAAGAGAGTGAAAAAGCTGGCTCAAAACTCAACATTCAAATCACTTCATGGCAAATAGATGGGGGAACAATGGAAACAGTGACAAATTTTATTTTCTTGGGCTCCAGAATCACTGCAGATGGTGACTGCAGCCATGAAATTAAAAGATGCTCCTTGGAAGGAAAGCTATGACAAACCTAGACAGCATATGAAAAAGCAGAGGCATCCCTTTGCCAACAAAGTTCCATTTAGTCAAAGTTATGGTTTTTTCAGTAGTCATGTATGAATGTAAGAGTTGGACCATAAAGAAGGCTGAGTGCTGAAGAACTGAGGCTTTTGAATTATGGTGCTGGAGAAAACTCTTGAGAGTCCCTGGCACTGCAAGGAGATCCAACCAGTCAATCCTAAAGGAAATCAACCCTTAATCAGTTCAATCCAGTCGCTCAGTCTGTCCAACTCTTTGCAATCTCATGGACTGCAGCCTGCCAGGCTTCTCTGTCCATCACCAACTCCTGGAGCTTGCTCAAACTCATGTTCAGGAGTCAGTGATGCCATCCAACTATCTCATCCTCTGTCATCCCCTTCTCCTCCTTCCTTCAATCCTTCCCAGCATCAGAGTCTTTATCAATAAATCAATTCTTCACATCAGGTGGCCAAAGTATTGGAGTTTCAGCTTCAGCATTGGTTCTTCCAATGAATATTCAGGACTGATTTCCTTTAAGATTGACTGGTTGGATCTCCTTGCAGTCCAAGGAACCCTCAAGAGTCTTCTCCAACACCACAGTTCAAAGGCATCAATTCTTCAGTGCTCAGCTATCTTTATAGTCCAACTCTCACATCCATACATGACTACTCATTGGAAAAGACTGATGATGAAGTTCCATTACTTTGGCCATCTGATGTGAAGAGCCAACTCATGGGAAAAGACCCTGAAGCTGGGAAAGATTGAGGACGGGAGGAGAAGGAGACGACAAGGGATGAGTTGACTGGATGGCATCACTGACTCATTGGTCATGAATTTGAGCACACTCTGGGAGATAGTGGAGAACAGGGAAGCCTGGAGTGCTGCAGTCCATGGGGTTACAAAGAGTCAGACACGACTGAGCGACTGAACAGCAACAACAAATGTGGAAAAGTGGGAGATTTAAAAGAAAACATAAACTTGTAAATGGGAGAGCAAGTACACCTTTATTCTGTGTGCTTTATGTCCTCTTAGGATCTGTTTTTTTCTCAAGTATGTAGAAACCGGAGCTTATACTTAGCTTTTTCATGGAAAACTTGAAATGTGCAAATCACATTGTCAAGCTAATGTTTGCTTTGAATGCATATTTTGAAAGCTAAAATTATCATCTACATTCTCTACCTGACTATATTTGTGGTTTAAATCCATTTATCCTAGATGCCAATTGCTGCCATTCCCACTGGAAAAATACATATATATAATTAGAAATAATCCAATTTGCTTTGCTTCTATTTTTGAAAATGAAAGCATTATCATGTAAAAGACAAGATAAGAAGGGAGATGTGCTAATTGCTATAAAAATCAGTTTGATTCAGTTAAGATGGAATAATTTCTTCTGCAAATCAGTGGATGTCCAGAGTACAATTTACATGGGAGCCTGCACATATTTAAATGCATGAAGACAAAGCTTTCGTAAATGAAAATGGAAACTTATAACAGTGCTGAAAACACCTATACGTAAAATTTTGTCACAGCAAATATCACTTCAAAAGTGATTCTGCCCATAAACGTTTCCCCATTTTTTTCAAGTTTTATTTCATAAGTGAGGAAGGTAACAAGTAATATAGTTCCTTCTATATTCCAGTTGCTTGGACAGCAAGAAGATCAAGCCAGTCAGTCCCAAAGGAAATCAACCCTGAATATTCATCAGAAGGACTGATACTGAAGGTGAAGCTCCAATACTTTGAACACCTGATGCAAATATGGGAAAGGTCACTGGGAAAGACCCTGATGCTGGGAAAGATTGAGGGCAGGAGGAGGAGGGGGACAGTGGATGAGATGGTTGAATGACTCAACCATGACTCAATGGACATGAGTCTGAGCAAACTCCGGGAGATGGTGAAGACAGGGAAGTCTGGGGTGTTTCAGTGCATGGAGTCGCAAAGATCTGGACATAATTGAGCGACTGAACAAGTATTCCAGTCATGCAACTCCTGGTTTATTCCCCTTTTATAGATGAGAAAATTGAGTTTTTGATTATATGACTTGTTCAAAGATGTAAGATTCATCAGCAGAAGTACTGAAAATTGAACTGAGGTCTGCTGCTGCTGCTAAGTCGCTTCAGTCGTGTCCGACTCTGTGCGACCCCATAGACGGCAGCCCACCAGGCTCCCCCATCCCTGGGATTCTCCAGGCAAGAACACTGGAGTGGGTTGCCATTTCCTTCTCCAGAACTGAGGTCTAGTGAACTCTGTTAGACTGCTTTATGCATATGATTTGAAGTCATCTAGAACTGAGGTCTAGATGACTTCAAATCATATGCATAAAGCAGTCTAACAGAGTTCACTACTTTCATTAGAAGAGGCAGGGAAGGAAATGTTTGATGGATGAGAGTGAATAAGGCTTTGGTGTAGGAAAAACGGCAACTTACCTAAGGACTGATGGTCAGAGACAGCTAGGCAGAGGTCAGAACTCTGGACAGCTCTGGACTGCACTGGAAGTTCCTTTCTGACTCATTTCTCTCCAACACAATCTGTTTTGTTCTTTTTATAGCAATAGCTCTCAGTATTGCTTCAATTCTAATATTATTTTCATATATACACAGCTTCACTTACATATGAAATATAATTGCAACATGAGGAGGCAACATGGTATATTTGATGTGGAGTTTGGGTTGGGCTCGCATTTGTAACTTAGAGTGAGATACTAGGCAAATCACATAACCTACTTTTGTCCTCTCTCTCCTCGTAAAAAAAAACATGTATTAATTAATGAAATAATAGTGTTTAATTTTTGCACAGCACATTGCAATAGGTACTTAGAATAATATTATTTTCTCTTCCTCTCCCCTACATAACTTTTTCAAGGAAAAGTCTACACAGTAGTCAATCCTTATTTGGTTACAAGCTGCAGGAAAACAGAAAGACAGTTGCAAATAGATTAAGCAAAGTAAGGAACTTCGTTGGTTTGTGTAACTGAAAAATAAAAAAGAAATATTTTCCTTCAGGCATAGCCCAGTCCAGGGATGCCTGGCTCTTTTGCTCTCCATCTCTCAAACAGAGTCATTCCACATGAGAAATCTCTCATGATTGCTCCAGCAGAAAAGGCAGGATTGTAGAGGGTGCTCCCTTTACTTTCTGCATTCTAAATCAGAAGAAGAAGAAGGAGGGAAGTTGCTGTTTAATGGTCACTCCTTTTACTCATCATCTACAGTGGTGAACTATTATTACCAAGAAATCACTTTCTTATGGTTGTGCTTATTCCTGTCTAAGCTTTATAGAATGGACGCTGCAAAGAATGTGAAGAGGTACTCAGTTATCAGAAAAAGAGGGAAAGATGCTAAGCAGGCAGAAACAACCAATGGCCACTTCAAGGGGTTCCCTATATATTTCTGAATTGGAGGAATTTGGGTTAGTTTCAGAACAAAAGAAAATCAGTAGCTCTTGAATATCTTAGATTTTTAAAAATTTTATCTATGATATAATCCATTAATATTTGAATAAGTAAATGATCTGCTGTGAAATCTCTAGAACCCAAAAGAACTAAGAACCACTGAGAACACTGGGGTTCCAACTGGAGCTAGCAGAAGGACGGCGTGAACTTGGCAGGAACAGCAAAGCCAGGGCTCTTATTCCTGAATCCTAGCTATCTTTTGATGTCAGGCCCAGGTCCTGAGAAGAGTCGAACCCTGATGAACTCTAGCAGATCAGACTACATCAAGTTCTCAGTGATAGCCTTCTCTTCTGCAAGCTCTTTCCATAAAGGACTTCTCACTATGGAGTCATTTTAGTCGTGTTTCAAAGCAGGAAAGGAAATCTGAGGTGAACTGTAAAATATCAGGCAAATCACATAACCTAATTTTGTCTCCTCTCTCAAAAAATGCTAAGTTTAGTATCTGACATATAGTTAAGAGCTCAATGACCTTTATCTCTTTCTTTCACAAAGCTATGAAATTATCTTAACTCACTCTGGGGGAGAAGTTAGCCTCTGACATCATAGCCAGTGCAGGCTATAAACTGTGCCTTTGCCATCACAATCAGTGAGTATAAGATGTCTTCTGGTAGAGATGGTCTTGGAAATAGAGATTTCACCACTCATTCTTATTTTGTACTTCACTGCATCTACTTACCCAACAAATAAGTCATTATGGCAATAATGCATTTTTTATTCTTACATTTTTAATCTTCTTTTCTCTTGATAGTTCTTTGCAAAAAAAAAAAAAAAGTAAACCAGTCACATAAGTACCAATACTGCATGATTCCACTTATGGGTTACCTAAGATAGTCAAACTCATAGAAGTAAAGAATGGAATGGGGATTACCAGGAGCAGAAAATGGGGAATTGCTCATTCGGCATAAACTTTCCATTATGCAAGATGAATAAGTTTAGAGATCTGCTATAAAGCATAGCACCTATCAAACCTACGATAGTGAACACTTAAAAAATTAAGATAGTAGAGATCACACATTAACAGTTCTTATGCCCTCTCCTCAAACAAACATACACACACACAAAAAAACAAACAACAACAAAAGGACTCAAAAAAACATTTAGAGATGTTCAGTAGCTGAGTCGTGTCTGACTCTTTGCAACCCCATGGACTTCAGCACGCCAGGGCTACCTGTCCATCACCAACTCTCAGAGTTTGCTCAAACTCATGTCCATTGAGTTGGTGTTGCCCTCCAACCATCTCATTCTCTCTTGTCCCCTTCTCCTGCCTTCAGTCTTTCCCAGCATCAGGGTCTTTTCCAATGAGTCAGTTCTTCTCATCAGGTGGCCAAAGTATTGGAGTTTCAGCTTCAGCATCTGTCCTTCCAATGAATATTCAGGACTGATTTCCTTTAGTATCAATTGGTTGGATCTCCTTGTAGTCCGTGGGACTTTCAGTCTTCTCCAAAACCACAGTTCAAAAGCATCAGTTCTTCGGTAATCAGCTTTCTTTATAGTCTAACTCTCACACCCATACATGACTACAGGAAAAACCACAACTTTTACTAGATGAACTTTGTTGGCAAAGTAATATCTCTGCTTTTTAATATGCTGTCTAGGTTGGTCATAACTTTTCTTCCAAGGAGCAAGCATCTTCTAATTTCATGCCTGCAGCCATCATCTGCCCAAGAAAATAAAGTCTGGCACTGTTCCCACTGTTTCCCCATCTATTTGCCATGAAGTGATGGGTCCAGATGCCATGATATTAGTTTTCTGAATGTTGAGTTTTAAGCCAAGTTTTTCACTCTCCTCTTTCACATTCATCAAGAGGCTCTTTAGTTTTTCTTCGCTTTCTGCTATAAGGCTGGTATCATCTGTATGTCTGAGGTTATTGATATTTCTCCCGGTAATCTTGATTCCAGCTTGTGCTTTGACTTTGTCAAACGTGTGCCCATGTTCCGCTTCATTCTCTGCCTGGTTCGTCTTCCTCTTGCTCCCTTTCTCAGGTTTTGATGCCTAAGTTTTCACCCCTCACTCATCTCAGCTGCCACAAACCTCCTTCCTTTTAACCACCTGACCGAAAATCACACTCAAATAATGCCAGTAATTTCCAATAACAGATGCATTTAATGACATTCCATTATTTTCTTAAAAGACTCATTTAGTAAATCCTATAACATTTGCTATATGGAAATTTTATCCATATTTGGTAGTACGGTTTCTGCTCAGTAAGTCAATTCCTACGTTTCAGTGTAAGAATAGCACAGCTATCACATATTTAAATATCATATAATGTGAAACAAACTAATAATCAAGCCACGGCTGTATCTTTTTAGTGATGATTAGAAACACAGATTGATCATCATCATAATAAACATATGATGGTTCAGTTAAATGTCTTAAAAGCCATAACTGCAAAGGAAAACACAAATGTCTTTTTTTTTCTATAAAAAAAGTCCTTTTTTCTAGAGCATGCATATTTCTGTAATAATCTTTTCCCACATATCACCCTGGAGCAACATATTATTTCTACTAGGAGTCTAATGTACTTTTTCCAGTTTTTAGTAATGACTGTGGAATCAATTATGTTAAAGATAAACAATTTGGCCCATCATTAGGTAATGCAAGCAGAACCCATCACAATAAACACGACTACAGTAAAACAAAATTCTAAACAGGAAAAAATAGTTTCAAAGTCTTGGATAATCCATTTCATTAAAAAAAATTAATCATGAAAGCAAATATCCCTGAGATCACAGACTTCTGCCACCTAAGAATTCTTTTTCAGCTTTTGAATTTGTTTCACTGTATCATTTAGCTTCTACAATTCTCTTCACCGCTTCTGATGATGCTCCTAAATACTTGCTTAATTATGATGAGCACTGTTAATAAAGAAATAGCACTGGGACATTTACACAGAGCCTTGCAATTTATATTTTCACAAATATTACCTCATTAACATTTTATGGACTTAAAAGTCATGAAGCTCTTTGCTTGCTTCATCACAACATTTATGCAGAGAAGTGGTAAAAAGTTCTTAACGTTCATATAGTTTGTCCAAAACACACTGCCCTGGTTCATTCCCAGAACTAACACAGCACTTATTAAAGGTACAATTTATTTTTTATTTTAATTGTTTATTTCCTGAGATTGTAACTTAAAGGATGCACTGAGTTTCCTCCCTGAGATAAGTCTGAAAGGGGCAGGAACTCTTTCACTGGAGACAATGACAGTCTTTTGTGTTTATTATTGCTGAGTCCATTGTAGGAGTTTGAACAACATTTCATTTTCTTCCTGACTCAGCTGCCTACATTTTATTCAAGATCCTCTGCTAAGGCATTTCCTATATAAAGTTTCTTCAGAGTGGCCCTGTTAACATTATCCATCCAATTTTCCCATCCAGTGTTGACATCTAGTGCAGTGAATATTAACTGATCACATCATTGACAAAGAGCAAACTGTGGTGTCAAAAGCATGTTGCTTTTGCCATTCTCTTCCTAATATTTAAAGGAATTAATTAAGTACATTATTTGTCTTTTAGTGTATTGTTAAAGAGAAGTACAGTAAGTCCCTTACATACAAACCTTCAAGTTGTGAACATTCAAAGAGGCAAACACGCCCCTGTATGTCAGATGTTGTACTGATGAAAGTCTCTCCAGGGATCTAGACTCTCCCAAACATTTATCCCTGGTGAAATGATTTTTCCTTTAGCCCAACTTCCTTCTTTTATTTTCCTCCTTAACTGTGCTCTCTGAGCACTCCCATTTCATCATATCAAAACAAAATTGTAATAGTCTGCGTTTAAATAAAACATGACATGCCTCAGAAGATTCCATTTCCCAAGCTTCTCCATCTTTTTCAGAAAGCAGCAGCTTCACTGCCCAGCTTCAAAGCTTTCAAAGCTTTACCAGCTCTATGCACGGTAAAGAAAGGAGACTGATTTTCTCTTTCCTCTCTTTCCTGGTGGTGATGGGGGTTTAGTTACTAAGTTGTGTCCAACTCTTTGCAACCCCATGGACTGTAGCCCACCAGGCTCCTCTGGATTTCCCAGGCAAGAATATTGGAGTGGGCTGCTATTTTCTTCTCCAGGGGATCTTCTCAACCCAAGGACTGAACTTGGAACTCCTGCATTGCAGGTGGTCTCCTGCATTGCAAGCATATTCTTTACCAACCAAGCCACTGGAGAAGCCCTTCTCAAGATGGTTTCCAGACAATTACTCCTCCATGCCTTTGATGCCCGTACCACTTCACAATAGTCTTCCTCCCAACCCCAGTTTTTGCCATTTCCCTAGATGATTTGATCTCTTCAATCTGGATCAATGACCCTTTCAAAACTCTGAACTTTCAGTTACTTGACTTCTTCATATCTAACGAGATATGAATTATCAATTCCATTTCAACCTTTACTCTCACAGTCATAACCTGGATCCTGTCATCATTTAGAAGTTTCCTCACTCTGAAATTAGGGAAAAAAAACCCCAAATTAGTTATTTTCCTCTCTGACAATAGTCAGCTCACCAGTCAGCTTTCTCATTCAGCTTCTCCAAAGACCTTGCTTCTTATCAGAACCTCTCACACATAGTGAAAGTGAGGTCGCTCAGTCGTGTCCGACTCTTCGCGACCCCATGGACTGCAGCCTACCAGGCTCCTCCATCCATGGGATTTTCCTGGCAAGAGTACTGGAGTGGGTTACCATTGTGTTTTATTCTTTCATATACTTTAGCCCATTTCTGTCTTTACTTTTTCCCTCTGAAGTTTAGGAGGCAAGTTTCCTGTCAATTACGGTGTTGGATGCATTCACTTTACACTTCCAGAAGATTCATCTTCCATGCTTCTCCATCTTTCTCTATTCCTTAGTCCATGTCAATCAAATAAGGAATAATAAGGACACTGATAAAAAGATTGATGATAAAGGTTAAATTATTTTAATGATGGAACCAAATTTTTTATAATATAGGATTTAAAGTTACTGACAATAATAAATGCATTATGTGGAAATTATAGCAACTAAAGGAATGGAGGGAAACGGGGAGAGACTTTGAAAGCAGAATAAATTCACTGATGCAGTATTTGTAACATTGGTGTGAAAAGGGATGTCCTTTGAAGCCAATAAATCAAGTAATTACACTACAAAAATAATAGTGCAAAATCAAGTAGTAAGAAAAATAATATTATCAACTAATATCAATAATATTATCAATTATCAATTATGGACCAAAATAGAAAGTTCAAAAATAGACCCAGATAATACCAGATCTGGGTAATACCAAATACATCAGTTCAGTTCAGTTGCTCAGTCATGTCCAACTCTTTGAGACCCCATGAATCGCAGCACGCCAGGCCTCCCTGTCCATCACCAACTCCTGGAGTTCACTCAAACTCATGTCCATCCAGTCGGTGATGCCATCCAGCCATCTCATTCTCTGTCATCCCCTTCTCCTTCTGCCCCCAATCCCTCCCAGCATCAGAATCTTTTCCAGTGAGTCAACTCTTCTCATGAGGTGGCCAAAGTATTGGAGTTTCACCAAATACATACCAGAATTAAATACATGGAAAAACTGGACCCTCAGATCACTAGCAAAAATTTAGTTTCTACTCTGATGTTGCACATTTATTTTACTATGTTTTAAAAATAATTTATAAACCACATGGATATAATACCTGGTTAAAGATTAAAACAAAATAATTGGATACTTAAAATTTTTTCAAAGTTAGAAAAATGTTATGAAGGAAAATAAGGTAATGCTAAAGCATAAATGAAAGAATCTTAATTTGGGATTATAGGAAAGTCTTCTCTAAGGAAATGATTTTTAAGCTGAGTTCCTATGAAAGGAAAGTATGTCCAGGAACTGATATATGGCTCAAGAAAAAGCCGTGAGAGCAAGGGCAGTCTGTGATGAAGCTGCTGAGGTACATACAGGTCAGACAAGACAAGCCTCAGGGGACTTTGACATATTAAGGACTTTATCTTAACAACAATAGGAAGCTATGGATGGGTGTGATGGGAACCATGATCAAATTGAAAAGATCCATTTTATCTCAGACTATCACTTGGAGACAGTATGGAGGGTATAAGAACAGATGGAAGGCTATTGTAGCTATCCAGAGAAGAGATCATTAAAATCTGCATCAGGTTGATGACTGTGGTGGCTTAGATGGTAAAGAGTCTGCCTGCATCACAGGAGACCTGGGTTCAATCCCTGGGTCAGGAAGATTCCCCTAGAGAAGGAAATGCCAACTTACACCAGTATTCTTGGCTAGAAAATCCCATGGATGGAGGAGCCTGGTGGGCTACAGTCTGGGGGGTTGCAGAGTCAGACACAACTGAGCAACTAACACTTTTTTCTGACATGGAGATTGAAAGAAAATGATAGATCTAATAATTATCTGAATACTAAAAGCTAGTGTTAATTGGTTGTTATCTTTTCATCTAAGTGGGGAATGGGAAAAAAAAAATCTTACCAGACTACTACCATCTTGAACCTAAGGAAAGCTGGCAATGTGTTCTTTGGGAAATCACTGAATCTTACCAAACATAGAAATATCTTATTCCAAACTTTTATTGTTTTCAATCATGTGCCATATCTTGGCGTTTTATTGATGCATGATATTCCAGCATAATTACTCAGGGTAATAGAACATCTGCTGTCTTCAACACAGAGCTTTCAAGATGAGTCTGGACGAGGACATACTTGTCCAGTAGGAAAGAAGACACAAATGGAAGATTGACTGGAATTTTTTATGTGCCTGGCTTAAGAAGGGCACATACCACTTTCATCCTGAGTCCACTGACCAGAACTGAGTTACAATGCTCACCTCATTGAAAAAGTGAGTAGAAAGCATCTTTCATTATAGGGAGCACAAATATGGTACAGTATTCACACAGCTAGAGAACAGACTTGTGGTTGCCAAGGGTGAGAAGGGTAGGGGAGGATTGTAGTAGAAGTTTGGGATTAGCAGATGTGAGTGAGTGATAGTTGCTCAGTCATGTCTGACTCTTTGCAACCCCATGGACTGTAGCCTGCCAGGCTCCTCTGTCCATGGAATTCTCCAGTCAAGACTACTGGAGTGGGTGGCCATTTCCTTCAGGGAATCTTCCTGACCCAGGGTTCCTGAGCTGCAAGAGAGTCTTTACCATCTCAGTCACCAGGGAAGGTTACTATTAAGAGACATTTCTAAGTATAAAGACAGGTCAGCTTAAAAAGTATCAGCAGATACATGCTTGACTTTATCTTATAATCTATAGAGAATACATTAGAATATGTAATGAATCCATACACATTTCCCAAAGGAATATCCAAGACAGAAGTAGTAATAAAGTTATAAATGACATCATCAATCAGATGAAATAATTTAGATGAAGCTTTTCTCTCTTGAAGAGATGGGGACTAGGCAAGTGGTCAGGAAGGAAATATAATGTGCTTTTAATTTTGTATGAAAAATAATGTTCAGTTCCATTTTGCTGAACATAGTTCTGTTTTTTCCCATTATTTTACATTAACTTTATTTTTTTCTTTTTTTCAGTTTTATTTATTTATTTTACTTTACAATATTGTATTGGTTTTGCCATACATTGACATGAATCTGCCATGGGTGTACATGTGTTCCCCATCCTGAACCCACCTCCCTCCCCATCCCATCCCTCTGGTTCATCCCGGTACACCAGCCCCAAGCACCCTGTATCATGCATTGAACCTGGACTGGCGATTCATTTCACATGTGATAATTTACATGTTTCAATGCCATTCTCCCATATCGTCCCACCCTCGCCCTCTCCCACAGGGTCCAAGAAACTATTCTATAAAGAAACTGTTCTATACACCGGTGTCTCTTTTGCTGTCTTGCATACAGGGTTATCCTTACCATCTTTCTAAATTCCATGTATATGCATTAGTATATTGTATTGGTGTTTTTCTTTCTGGCTTACTTCACTCTGTATAATAGGCTACAGTTTCATACACTTCTTTAGAACTGATTCAAATGTATTCTTTTTAATAGCTGAGTAATATTCCATTGTGTATATGTACCAAAGCTTTCTTATCCATTCGTCTGCAGATGGACATCAAGGTTGCTTCCATGTCCTGGCTATTATAAACAGAGCTGCAATGAACATTGGGGTACACGTATGTCTTTCAATTCTGGTTTCCTCAGTGTGTATGCCCAGCAGTGGGATTTGCAGTTCTATTTCCAGTTTTTTAAGGAATCTCCACACTGTTCTCCATAGTGGCTGTACAAGTTTGCATTCCCACTGTGTAAGAGGGTTCCCTTTTCTCCACACCCTCTCCAGCATTTATTGCTTGTAGACTTTTGGATAGCAGCCATTCTGACTGGCGTGAAATGGTATCTCGACGAGTTGACTCACTGGAAAAGACTCTGATACTGGGAAAGGTTGGGGGCAGGAGGAGAAGGGGACGACCGAGAATGAGATGGCTGGATGGCATCACTGACTCTGTGGACATGAGTTTGAGTGAACTCCGGGAGTTGGTGAAGGACAGGGAGGCCTGGCATGCTGTGATTCATGGGGTCGCGGAGAGTCGGACACGACTGAGCAACTGAACCGAACTGAACTGAACTGTGGTTTTGATTTGCATTTCTCTGATAATGAGTGATGATAAGTATCTTTTCATATGTTTTTTAGCCATCTGTATGTCTTCTTTGGAGAAATGTCTGTTTTGTTCTTTGGCCCACTTTTTGATTGGGTCGTTTATTTTTCTGGAATTGAGCTGCAGGAGTTGCATGTATATTTTTGAGATTAATTCTTTGTCAGTTGCTTCGTTTGCTATTATTTTCTCCCATTCTGAAGGCTGTCTTTTCACCTTGCTTATAGTTTCCTTTGTTGTGCAGAAGCTTTTAATTTTAATTAGGTCCCATTTGTTTATTTTTGCTTTTATTTCCAATATTCTGGGAGGTGGGTCATGGAGGATCCTGCTGTAGTTTATGTCGGAGAGTGTTTTGCCTATGTTCTCCTCTAGGAGTTTTATAGTTTCTGATCTTACATTTAGATCTTTAATCCATTTTAAGTTTATTTTTGTGTATGGTGTTAGAAAGTGTCCTGGTTTCATTCTTTTACAAATGGTTGACCAGTTTTCCCAGCACCACTTGTTAAAGAGATTGTCTTTTCTCCATTGTATATTCTTGCCTTCTTTGTCAAAGACAAAGTGTCCATAGGTGCATGGATTTGTCTCTGGGCTTTCTATTTTGTTCCATTGATCTATATTTTTGTCTTTGTGCCAGTACCATACTGTCTTGATGACTGTGGCTTTGTAGTAGAGCCTGAAGTCCGGCAGGTTGATTCCCCCAGTTCCATTCTTCTTTCTCAAGATTGCTTTGGCTATTCGAGTTTTTTGCATTTCCATACAAATTGTGAAATTATTTGTTGTAGCTCTGTGAAAAATACCGTTGGTAGTTTGATAGGGATTGCATTGAATCTATAGATTGCTTTGTGTTGTATATTCATTTTCACTATATTGATTCTTCTAATCCATGAATACAGTATATTTCTCCATCTATTGGTGTCCTCTTTGATTTCTTTCACCAGTGTTTTATACATAGTTCAGTTTATGCCAAATAAATCCTCTATTTCAAATTATTGTCCAAATGCTTTATAAAACATCCTGTTATATATAGGATGGATAAACAACAAGGTCCTACTGTATAGCACAGGAGATTATATTCAATATCTTGTGATAAACCATAATGGAAAAGAATATAAAAAAGAATGTATAAGTGAAAGTGAAGTTGCTCAGTTGTGTCTGACTCTTTGCGACCCCATGGACTGTAGCCTATGGATATAAAAAAGAAGGTATATATGTGTATATATATATACATACACACACACACACATAGAATCACTTTTCTGTACAGCAGGAATTAACACAACATTGTAAGTCCATACTTCAGTTTTAAAAATATGGTGGAGCATTATCTATTTTGAAGAAAAAATGATTTTTGCACCATTGCAAATGAAATCTATAATCATCATATTGAAGGGCATTAGATATCCATTTCTATTTCCATCTGACTTGAGGAAACTTGCAATTCCAAACTGGCAGCTTGTGTGCCCACACATGACGGAGCTCATGATAAAATCCTAATTATATTTCCAGGCATGTCATCTGACATTTTTTTATATAAGGTATAATTTTCCTCTGGCCAGTGTACAGAAACAGCAAGTGTCCAACAGTAAATATATTCAAGATTCTCAGCTGGAAATCACAGTACACCCTCTGGCACCAAAGATTCATACCTCTCCCACATGCAAAATACATCATACCTCTCTCAAAAATCACCAAAATCTCATCTTGTTTTAGTATCTGGCTCATGCTTGATATTTAGGATCTCATTATCTAAATCAGTTTGGCTGTAGATAAAACTCTTCAGGGCACTTCATCATATATAGCTCCTTCTGGGAATTTATTGGTGGCCAAGTGGTTAGGCCTCTGTGCCTCCATTGCAGAAGGCTCGGGTTCAATCCCTACTCAGAGAGATCCCGCATGTCACTAAGTTGAGTCGCTCAGTCATGTCCAACTCTTTGCTACCCCATGGACAGCAGCATGCCAGGCCTCCCTCCAACTTGTGGAGTTCACTCAAACTCATGTCCATTGTGTCAGTGATGCCATCCAACCATCTCAACTTCTGTTATCCCTTTCTCCTCCCACCTTTAACCTTACCCAGCATCAGGGTCTTTTCAAATGAGTCAGTTGTTCACATCAGGTGGCCAAAGTATTGGAGTTTCAACTTCAAAATCAATTCTTGCAATGAATATTCAGGACTGATTTCATTTAGGATGGACTGGTTGGATCTCCTTGCAGTCCAAGGGACTCTCAAGAGTATTCTCCAACATCACAGTTCAAAAGTATCAATTCTTTGGTGCTCAGCTCTCTTTATAGCCCAACTCTCACATCCATACATGACTACTGGAAAAACCATAGCCTTGACTAGATGGACCTTTGTTGGCAAAGTAATGTCTCTGCCTTTTAATATGCTGTCCACGGGTTAAGCGTCTTTTGGAAAAGAAATGCAAAGGAGCGAGATGGCTGTCTGAGGAGGCCTTACAAATAGCTGTGAAAAGAAGAGAGGCGAAAAGCAAAGGAGAAAAGGAAAGATACAAGCATATGAATGCAGAGTTCCAAAGAATAGCAAGGAGAGATAAGAAAGACTTCCTCGGTGATCAATGGAAAGAAATAGAGGAAAACAACAGAATAGGAAAAACAAGAGACCTCTTCAAGAAAATTAGAGATTCCAAGGGAACTTTTCATGCAAAGATGGGCTCGATAAAGGACAGAAATGGTATGGACCTAACGGAAGCAGAAGATATTAAGAAGAGGTGGCAGGAATACACAGAAGAACTGTACAAAAAAGATCTTCACGACCAAGATAGTCACGATAACGTGATCACTGACCTAGAGCCAGACATCTTGGAATGTGAAGTCAAGTGGGCGTTAGAAAGCATCACTACTAACAAAGCTAGTGGTGTTGATGGAATTCCAGTTGAGCTATTTCAAGTCTTGAAAGATGATGCTGTGAAAGTGCTGCACTCAATATGCCAGCAGATTTGGAAAACTCAGCAGTGGCCACAGGACTGGAAGAGGTCAGTCTTCATTCCAATCCCAAAGAAAGGCAATGCCAAAGAATGCTCAAACTACCGCACAATTGCACTCATCTCACACTCTAGCAAAGTCATGCTCAAAATTCTCCAAGCCAGGCTTCAGCAGTATGTAAACCGTGAACTCCCAGATGTTCAAGCAGGTTTTAGAAAAGGCAGAGGCACCAGAGATCAAATTGCCAACATCCGCTGGATCATGGAGAAAGCAAGAGAGTTTCAGAAAAACATCTATTTCTGCTTCATTGACTATGCCAAAGCCTTTGACTGTGTGGATCACAATAAACTGTGGAACATTCTGAAAGAGATGGGAATCCCAGACCACCTGACCTGTCTCTTGAGAAACCGGTATGCAGGTCAGGAAGCAACAGTTAGAACTGGACATGGAACAACAGACTGGTTCCAAATAGGAAAAGGTATACGTCAAGGTTGTATATTGTCACCTTGCTTATTTAACTTATATGCAGAGTACATCATGAGGAACGCTGGGCTGGAAGAAGCACAAGCTGGAATCAAGATTGCTGGGAGAAATATCAATAACCTCAGATATGCAGATGACACTACCCTTATGGCAGAAAGTGAAGAGGAACTCAAAGGCCTCTTGATGAAAGTGAAAGAGGAGAGTGAAAAGGTTGGCTTGAAGCTCAACATTCAGAAAAAAAGATCATGGCATCTGGTCCCATCACTTCATGGGAAATAGATGGAAAAACAGTGGAAACAGTGTCAGACTTTATTTTTGGGGGCTCCAAAATCACTGCAGATGCTGATTGCAGCCATGAAATTAAAAGACGCTTGCTCCTTGGAAGGAAAGTTATGACCAACCTAGATAGTATTTTAAAAAGCAGAGACATTACTTTGCCAACCAAGGTCCATCTAGTCAAGGCAATGGTTTTTCGTGTGGTCATGTATGGATGTGAGAGTTGGACTGTGAAGAAGGCTGATCGCCGAAGAATCGATGCTTTTGAACTGTGGTGTTGGAGAAGACTCTTGAGAGTCCCTTATAGTGCAAGGAGATCCAACCACTCCATTCTGGAGGAGATCAATCCTGGATGTTCATTGGAGGGACTGATGCTAAAGCTGAAGCTGCAATACTTTGGCTACCTCCTGCGACGAGTTGACTCACTGGAAAAGACTCTGATGCTGGGAAAGGTTGGGGGCGGGAGGAGAAGGGGACGACGGAGAATGAGATGGCTGGATGGCATCACCAACTCTGTGGACATGAGTTTGAGTGAACTCCGGGAGTTGGTGATGGACAGGGAGGCCTGGAGTGCTGTGATTCATGGGGTCGCAGAGAGTCGGACACAATTGAGCGACTGAACTGAACTGAACTGAACTGAACTGAATTTCATGGCTGCGATCACCATCTAGAGTCATTTTGGAGCCCTCAAAAATAAAGTCAGCTACTTTTTCCCCATCTATTTCCCATGAAGTGATGGGACCGGTTGCCATCTTAGTTTTCTGAATGTTGAACTCCAAGCCAACTTTTTCACTCTCCTCTTTCACTTTCATCAAGAGGCTCTTTAGTTCTTCTTTGATTTCTGCCATAAGGGTGATGTCATCTGCATATCTGAGATTATTGATATTTCTCCCAGTAATCTTGATTCCAGCTTGTGCTTCATCTGGCCCAGTGTTTGTCATGATATACACTGCATACAAGTTCAATAAGGAGGGAGACAATATACAGACTTGATGTACTCCTTTTCCTATTTGGAACCAGTCTGTTGTTCCATGTCCAGTTCTAACTGTTGCTTCCTGACCTACATATAGGTTTCTCAAGAGGCAGGTCAGGTGGTCTGGTATTCCCATCTCTTCCAGAATGTTCCACAGTTTGTTGTGATCCACACAGTCAAAGGCTTTGGTGTAGTCAATAAAGCAGATGTTTTCTGGAACTCTCTTGCTTTTTCAATAATCCAGCAAATGTTGGCAATTTGAACTCTGGTTACTCTGGCTTTACTAAAAAGCAGCTTGAACATCTGGAAGTTCACGGTTCATGTACTGTTGAAGCCTGGCTTGGAGCATTAGTTTGCTAGCTTGTGAGATGAGTGGAATTGTGTGGTAGTTTCAGCATTCTTTGGTATTGCCTTTCTTTGGGACTGGAATGAAAACTGACCTTTTCCAGTCCTGTGGCCACTGCTGAGTTTTCCAAATTTGCTGGCATATTGAGTGCAGCACTTTCACAGCATCATCTTTCAAGATTTGAAATAGCTCAACTGGAATTCCATCACCTTCCAGCTAGCTTTGTTCATAGTGATGCTTTCTAAGGCCCACTTGACTTCACATTCCAGGATGTCTGGCTCTAGGTGAGTGATCACACCATCATTATTATCTTGGTCATAAAGATCTTTTTTCGTACAGGTCTTCTGTGTATTCTTGCCACCTCTTCTTAGTATCTTCTGCTTCTGTTAGGTCCCTACCATTTCTGTCCTTTATTGTGCCTATCTTTGCATGAAATATTCCCTTGGTATCTCTAATTTTCTTGAAGAGACCTCCAGTCTTTCCCATTCTATTGTTTTCATCTATTTCCTTGCACTGATCACTGAGGAAGGCTTTCTTATCTCTCTTTGCTATTCATTGGAACTCTGCATTCAAATGGATATATCTTTCCTTTTCTCCTTTGGTTTTTGCTTCCCTTCTTTTCACAGCTATTTGTAAGGCCTCCTCAGACAGCCATTTTGCTTTTTTGCATTTCTTTTTCTTGGGGATGATGTTGATCCTTGTCTCCTGTACAATGTCCCAAATCTCCATTCATAGTTCATCAGGCACTCTGTCTATCATATCTAGTCCGTTAAATATTTTCCTCACTTCTATTGTTTAATTGTAAGGGATTTGATTTTGGTCATACTTGAATGATCTAGTGGTTTTCCCTACTTTCTTCGATTTAAGTCTGAATTTGGCCATAAGGAGTTCATGACCTGAGCTACAGTCAGCTCCTGGTCTTGTTTTTGCCGACTGTATAGAGCTTCTCCACCTTTGGCTGCAAAGAATATAAGCATATCTGCATGGCAATGGCAAGCCACTCCAGTACTATTGCCTAGAAAATCCCATGGATGGAGGAGCCTGGTAGGCTGCAGTCCGTGGGGTCGCTAAGGGTCGCACACGACTGAGCGACTTCACTTTCACTTTTCACTTTCACACATTGGAGAAGGAAATGGCAACCCACGCCAGTGTTCTTGCCTGGAGAATCCCAGGGACGGGGGAGCCTGGTGGGCTTCCGTCTATGGGGTCACACAGAGTTGGACATGACTGAAGTGACTTAGCAGCAACTTAGCAGCATGTCACTGGGCATGGTTTAAAAAAATACAACTCCTCCACTAAGTTCTTATATAGCTGCATCCCTGAGCAGTTAGGGTCAGGTTAGTAATATCTGCTCTTTACACCTTTAACATGCAATGCCGAAACATATTGAACTGTAGTGGACATTCCTATTCAAAAGAGAGGAGAAAGTCAAGGGGTGTGTCTTGTTCACTGGCTCATGGTAATTTTAAAATCTAACCTGATGCCTGTGTTTGATTAGGCCTCAGTTCTCCCTTAGAGTGATTCTTTGTATCTCTAAGCTTTGTCCTCTGGTCTCTTGACTCTGCTTTTCTGAATTTTCCTTCTTTTTAATAAGAAAAGTCTGTTTTTCATTGAGTAGTTTTCTCAACAGCATGCCCATAAAATGTTTGGGGGCACTGAAGCCTCTTTTCATCCTGGACTCTCTTTGTTTTTGTCAGTCCAAGCTGGTAGTGCAAAAAATTTTTTAAAAAAAGGTTGAAATATGATAATTTCAAAAAATATATTAAATTAGCGCAGAGAAAAGATTTTTAGATCTTCAAGCACTTCTTTTAATGTTTAGTGTTATTTATAATTTGTATTTCATACAAAAGGGAAGGTAAAATAATTTACTTGTATAAATGATGAATTATTTAGATTTGCAAAAAATATAAAGAATATTCATGCTTATTTGCCAATCATTTTAACAAATAAAACTTTTATACAAATATAGATGAGGCCACCCTATATTTACCTCTTCCTAGTCTAATGGCATCCCACTCCAGTACTCTTGCCTGGAAAATCCCATGGACAGAGGAGCCTGGTGGGCTGCAGTCCATGGGGTCGCTAAGGGTCAGACACGACTGAGTGACTTCACTTTCACTTTTCACTTTCCTGCATTGGAGAAGGAAATGGCAACCCACTCCAGTGTTCTTGCCTGGAGAATCCCAGGGACAGGGGAGCCTGATGGGCTACCGTCTATGGGGTCGCACAGAGTCGGACACGACTGAAGCAACTCAGCAGCAGCAGCAGCAGTCTAACTCCTTATTTCCTTCTCCTTCTTTATGTATCTTAGTAGTTAAAACCATGGAATGGTTGCTTTTCAGATTTACCTCTGCCAAAAAGCTGTGCAATCTTGCGCAAAATACTCAATCTCCTTGTGCCTCAGTTTCCTCAGATATAACATGGAAATAATCATATTTACTGTATATACTATGGGCTTCTCCAGTGGCTCAGCTGGTAAAGAACCAGCCTGCCAATGCAGGAGATGCAAGAGACACAGGTTTGATCCCTGGGTCCAAAAGATCCCCTGAGGATGAAACGGCAACACATTTCAGTATTCTTGCTTGGAAAAGTCCATGGGCAGAGCAGGCTGGTGGGCTACAGTCCATGGGGTTGCAAAGAGTCAACATGACTGAGTGCACACGCACACACAACATGTGTGTGTGCGCTCAGTCGTGTCTCTCTCTGTCTCTCTCTATATGTGTATATGGCATACATTATATGGCATTGCACTAGCATTCAGTACTCTATTAACTACAGGTATTTTTCAGTGTTTAGGACAACTAAAGCTTTCCAACTGGCCCTGTTAGTGAGATTAAGAGTTCCTTTCCCAAAAAGCAAGTAAGGAGTTGAAATGGAGCATGTTGACCTATCCTTTACCACCCACTTTTCCCAGTCCTACACTTCATGGTCTGCCAACATATGCTAATTGTCTCACTGAGTGGTTCAGTCACTTCAGAAGTGATTCTTGGTATAATAGAAGGGAAAAATTAGAACTTCACTAACTTGTGCTTACACTAACAAAGTAAGTAGACCCATGACTCAAGCCCTTTGATGTCCACCAATCTCCCTTAGGATGACTTGTCCTTCCCACTAAGAGGGCATTTACTCCCTAAGGTCATCGGCTTTCTTTCATTTCCCTACTGTTACACTAGAGCTGCTGCTGCTGCTAAATCACTTAAGTCGTGTCCGACTCTGTGTGACCCCATAGACGGAAGCCCACCAGGCTCCCCCGTCCCTGGGATTCTCCAGGCAAGAACACTGGAGTGGGTTGCCATTTCCTTCTCCATAGTGCCCATATAATTCACTTAGACATTCACTCGAGGATGACTACATCACAGAGCCATCAGTGGGGAAAAGGTACTCTAGGTCCCAAGGACATGGATGGCAAGTGAGCCCTTAGATTATTTTTCTTTTCAATATCCCCATCACTCCAGTTTGTAGGAATATCTGTTATATCAAGTGGTGGACTGGTTAGGTTAGCATTTACATACATTTGACCTAGCCAGTCAATTTTTGAACTGCATCTAAATTCACACTGGGAAACAAAGATATTTCTTCAATTAGGTGGTTGTTCCTTTGATTAGAGTTTTAAAATAATTCTGGTGCTACAGAGATAGCATCACATGTAAAATTCACTTAATGTGTAATTCATGAGTGAATCATTACAGTGAAAACTTGAGTCAGAAGGACAAAAATGGTATAGGGCATCACTGATTTGTAAATTTCATCAGAAAAATACCTTTAAAATAAAGTATTAATAGTGTATGTAAATCATTGAGAAATAACCATGGAAGTCTATTTCCTTCCCAGAGATTTGCTGTTTATTCCTAGTAGTCTGGTATAATGACCAAGAGTGAGGGGTATGTAGCCACACTACTTGGGTTGGTGCTAGTGGTAAAGAAGCTGCTTGACAATGTAGAAGATGTTAAGAGATGCGGGTTTGATTCCTGGGCTGGGAAGATTCTCTGAAGGAGGGCATGACAACCCACTTCAGTATTCTTGCCTGGAGAATCCCACAGACAGAGTAGCCTGACAGGCTATACTCCACAGGGTCCCAAAGAGTTGGACACCACCGAAGTGACTTAGGACACACAAGGATGCAATGGTAGCAAATGCTAACTCAAATCCTCTTGCATCCTTTTGGAAGGTTCTGTGTGCTTATCCTCCAGCTTGTATGCACTTTTCTTTTAAAGACATGTGCTATGACTCCCTTCAGAGAAAAGGGCCCAAAGAGGCTACAAAATCCTCCTTCTTAAGAGACCTGGTAGAAAGCTTGCCTAAGAACTTATCCTTCTGGGTGGTGTGCCTATTACTGAGTCGACCAGATTATGAAAACTGACATCTGTACTTTGAAGCTGAACAAACTCTGTGCAATTTATACTCAAGAGGTTCCTTCATGATCAGAGGAAAGGTGAGATTTTGTTGAAACTGCACCCTTCTTGGCTTCTTCTCTTATTTTTCCTGCTCCCCTCACTCCCTTACCATGAATCCTGGAAACACTTTCTTAATAAGTCACTTGCACAAACAAATCTTTATCTTGAGAGGCTTCATCTGAAAAATCTGACCTGAAACACTCTCCGTGATCTTGGGCAAGCAACTTAACTACTGAGCTAACCCGGTTGGGAAATAGCGGGATGATAGGGTAGTTATGAGGGATAATATGAAATAAAGCGCATAAAGAACACACTGCACTGCCTGGCACATGGTGAACACTCACAAAATGTTAACTGTTCTTTTTATGGCAAAACATTTAAAGGTTATTGAACTTAAATATGAGTCAGGAATTTATTTTGCTCAAAATTATTAGTATTCCAAAATTTCTGACCTTGCCTATAACCTTACTTGACCTTCTAACCATAAATTACCTTGTAGATATTTCTGAAAAAAAAAAAATAAACACACTTAATCTGTCTTTTCAAGGTAAAGATGACATTTTAAAACAGAAAGGGGGAAGTTTATGAAACAGATCATTTTGAAAAAGAATATTTAAAATATTTTTATCACTATGTTGAAAGTAAAGTACATCTCATAAAAATGTTTACATCTGAATATTCACAAACTTGGAACAGAATTATCGATTTAATAATTTTCCAAAGAGTTTCAAAACAATGTAAAAAATGCAATTCCTTCTGATTAGGGCTCAAGGACAACATTGACAACATGAATGAAGGAAATTTACTCCAAAATTAAAAAGACAAAACCTTTGTTTAATTTGATGTGGGAATTAAAAGGAGTGTTATTATTCAGCAAGCACAATCAATAATGTGATTTTTTTTCCATTTGTATCTAAATTTCTTCATGAGATATAAATGATATTGCTTATGAGAACAATTATTATATAAACTTCTAGAACTTCAAATTATTATATCAAAAGTATTAGTCTAAGATTTAAAAAGACATATTTAATATTATTTCACTTAAACATATTTAATATTTTAGTGAGAACAAAAATTATTTTATAATATAAAATGTAATATAATTCACTGTATTGTAATGTTGTTTATTTAATCTTTATCTAGTTTTTACTAAATTTAATTGTTGTTTGTGGCTTATAGCCTTAATGTAATTATATCAATAAGACTTGCCAATTATTTATATAGATAGTTAAAATATTTTTAAAAAAAGAGAAAGATTTTTTTATTTTCAGTTTGTGTGATCAAAAGTTTGGTTGACTAGGCTCTTTCTAATATTCTAAAGATCCAAAAGAATAACCCAAACAACCCAGTGAAATAACAGATTGTCAGAGTGAATCACAAGACAACTGTCTGCAGAAAATCTGCTCTAAATATAAAGATATACAGTTTAAAAGTAAAGCATCAGAGAAAGATATACCATAGTAACACTAACCCAAAAGAAATCTAGAGGAACTGCATTAATTTTAGTCAAAGCTAACTTTAGAACAAAGAAAATCATCAGGAGTAAGAGGACCATTACATAATGATAAAGGAATTAATTTTTTCTAGATCATATAAGAATTATAACTTTATATACACCTAACAACAAGGCATCAAAATATATTAAGCAAAACCAATTGAAATGAAAGGAAGAGTAGACAAGTCTAGTCTATTTTTATAGTAGAGACTTTAGTAGTTGGAGATTTCAATCATTTGTCAGTAATTGATAGATCAAATGGGCAGAGAATCAGTACATATAGGTGATCTGACCATCACTATCAGCAAATTTGATCTAATTAATATTTATAAATTATTCCAATCAATTATGGCAGAACATACAACATTCTCAAAATTCTTTGGAACATTCACTGAGATAGATTGCATTCCGGACCATAAAACATGCTTTAATAAATTTAAAACCTTAGAAATTATATAAAATATATTCTCCGACCAAAGTAGACTGCAACCTGCCGGCTTCTCTGTCCATGGGATTTTCCAGGCAGGAATACTGAAGAAGGTTGCCATTACCTTCTCCAGGGGGTCTTCCCGACCCAGAGATCAAACCCAGGTCTCCTGCATTGCAGATAGTCTCTTTACCATCTGAGCCACAAGGGAAACTTCAGAATTAAACTAGATATCAAAAATTTAGAAATAACTGAAAACTACCCAACTATTTAAAAACTTTCCTAAATAATTTATGGAACAAAGAAGTCTTAGGGTAAATTTCTAAATATTTTGAACTTAGTAAAAATGAAAATACAAATTATCAAAATTGATGGAGTGCAGAGAAAGCACTTGTTAGAGAAAATTTTATAGCATGCAATAAATATACTAAAAAAGAACTATCTAAGATCAATAATAATCTTATGTCTTTGTAGGGCAGATAACTCTAAGCATAACTTATGCAAAAGAAAAGATGTAATAAAACAAGATCAGAAATAAATGAAATTTATAATCTGTAAATAATAAGCAAAATCAGTGAAATCAATACTTGGTCCTTTGAAAAAGATCAGCAAAATTGATGAACTTCTAGCTAGCCTAAATAACCAAGAAAGAGGGAGAGGAGTCATAAACTACCAGTACCATAAATTAAAGAGGGGTCATTACAACTGATCTTATGAAAATTAAACATATAATAAAGGAATAATGTTAATAAGTCTATGACCATAGATTTGATAACTTAAGTGAAATGAGCCAATTCTTAGATAGACACAAACTACCAAAATGTACCAAGAAGTCAAACAAGATCTAAATAAATGCAGATAGGACATGTGCACTTGAGTATCAAATTTCAACAATCAATTCAGTATGTATCATCAAAATGATTCTAAAGTTTATATGGAAAGGCAAAGCACCAAGAATATCCAACGCAGTACTGAAAAAGAACAAAATTGAAGGACTTACAACCCAACTTTAAGGCTTACTACAAAGATTAAATATTAAAGACAGTGTGACGTTGGCAGAAGAAAAAAATGCATAGATCAATAGAACAGAATTGAGAGGCTAAAAATAGACCCATATCAATATAATCAACCGACTTTTGACAAAGTGTAAAGGCAAGCCAATAGAGACTGAATAGTATTTTTGATAAGTGATACTAGAATAATTGAATGTCCATCTCCAAAAATATGAACCTAGCCACATACCTTATATCTTGCACAAAAGTTAATGCAAGAGGCATCATAGATCTAAATGTCGTATGGGGAGAAAATATAAATCTTCCACACAGAAGAATTATAATTTATGTAGATGAGTCACCTTCAAGGAAATGGAGCACAAGTCTCCACTCCTTAAGTGTGGGCTGCATATACTGACTTCCTTGTAAAGATGACATTTGGAAATGGGGAAGGGGAAGATAACTTTACAAAGGAGAAACCTGACGAACACTACCTCAGCAGGTGATGAAAGCAACATCAACAATGTCATATTGATGGTATGCATCCTTGATATGCTGTGATAAGAATGGTTCTTTAAATCTATGGTCTCCCCCAGCTAAAAAAAAATAGTCCCTGTCTATATGGAACAACAGACTGGTTCCAAATAGGAAAAGGTGTACGTCAAGGTTATATATTGTCACCTTGTTTATTTAACTTATATGCAGAGTACATCATGAGGAACGCTGGGCTGGAAGAAGCACAAGCTGGAATCAAGATTTCTGGGAGAAATATCAATAACCTCAGATATGCAGATGACACTACCCTTATGGCAGAAAGTGAAGAGGAACTCAAAAGCCTCCTGATGAAAGTGAAAGAGGAGAGTGAAAAGGTTGGCTTGAAGCTCAACATTCAGAAAACAAAGATCATGGCATCTGGTCCCATCACTTCATGGGAAATAGATGGAAAAACAGTGGAAACAGTGTCAGACTTTGTTTTTTTGGGCTCCAAAATCACTGCAGATGCTGATTGCAGCCATGAAATTAAAAGACGCTTACTCCTTGGAAGGAAAGTTATGACCAACCTAGATAATATATTAAAAAGCAGAGACATTACTTTGCCAACCAAGGTCCGTCTAGTCAAGGCAATGGTTTTTCCCGTGGTCATGTATGGATGTGAGAGTTGGACTGTGAAGAAGGCTGATCGCCAAAGAATCGATGTTTTTGAACTGTGGTGTTGGAGAAGACTCTTGAGAGTCCCTTATACTGCAAGGAGATCGAACCAGTCCATTCTAAAGGAGATCAATCCTGGATGTTCATTGGAGGGACTGATGCTAAAGCTAAAGCTGAAACTGCAATACTTTGGCCACCTCATGCGACGAGTTGACTCACTGGAAAAGACTCTGATGCTGGGAAAGGTTGGGGGCGGGAGGAGAAGGGGACGACGGAGAATGAGATGGCTGGATGGCATCACCGACTCTGTGGACATGGGTTTGAGTGTACTCCGGGAGTTGGTGATGGACAGGGAGGCCTGGCGTGCTGTGATTCATGGGGTCGCGGAGAGTCGGACACGACTGAGCAACTGAACTGAACTGAACACTGAGAGAAACATCAGTCAACTCCTGATTGAAGTACATTCTACCAAACACATGACCACTACTCCTGTCAGGGTGATATACACAAGGAAATCTGAGAAACTGCCATGGCCAAGAAGGGTCTGAGGAGACTTGTTGACTTAAAAATAATGTGGTATCCTAGATGGGATCCTGAAGCAGCAGAAGAACATTAGGTAAAAACTGAGCAAATGTGAAAAAACTGTGGACTTTAATTAATAATAGGGTAACATGATTATTTCATAAATTATGACACATTTCCCACACTAATGCTTGATGATAATAGGGAAAAGTTGGTACAAGACATGTGGAAACTGTACTATCTTTGTCATCTTTTGGTAAATCTAAACTACTTTTAAATATAAATTTATTTTTAAAACTTTTTAAAAGACCTAATAAAATAATGAATATAAAAATACTTCTGAAAATTAAGCAATGTACTGCTAAATAATTCATGGATAAAATAATTTATCTAATTGTGATTTATAGACAAATAAAATCACAATTTTTTTAAAAAATAAAAAATCACCACAAATTAGAACATATTCTGAAATGAGTAATAGTGAACAAAAACTACATAGTTAACATTGTAGGATATAAATAAAGCTTTGCTTTATGGATATTAAGAGAACAAGAAACAAGTACATGAATTAAATATCCATCCAAAAAATGTGAAAAGAAAAATAGAAAAATAAACTCTGGGTAAAAGGGAGAAAATAATAAACAAAAATAACAGAATTTATGAAATAGAAAATTAGCATATACTGGAGGCTCAACAGAACCAAAAATTGTTTTTGAAAAAATTAATACAACTTATAAACCCTTACCAAACTTAATCAAGAATAAAACTGGGACAAATAACAAAAATCAAGAATAAAAAGATGGACATCACAGAGATACTAGGTATTAGAAATATAATAAGGGATTACTCTGAATAATTTCATGCCAATAATATTTAAAAAGTAAAGGAAGTAAGCAAATACTTAGAAAAGCACAAGTTTCTAAAACTGAGACAGGAAGGAGAAAATGCGACTTGTCCTATAGCTATTAAAGAAATTGAATCTGTTATTAAAACTTTCCCACAACATAGCACCAGGCCCAGATGATTTCCCTGATAATTTCTACAAAACATTCAGGGAAAAAGCATAACTCAAACACATTAGGGAATTAAAGCAACAACAACAACAAAAACATTTCTCAACTAATTTTATGAGGTCAGCCTAACCTTCATTCCAAAACTTTAAAATACTTTACCAGAAAAGAAAACTAAAAACAAAGATCCTAAATGAATATGGATGCAAAAATTCTAAAAAGTATTATCAAATAAAATAATTTATAAAACCATCATCAAATTGGGTTAATTTCAGTTATACACAGCTTGTTTAATATTTTAAAGTGTTTCAATACACTTTGCCACATGAAAATAAAAAGACAAAAAACATAATAATTTCTATAAAGGCAGAAAAAGCACTTGAAAAATTCAACACTGATACATAATTTCTTTAAATGCATCAACTAAAAAATATATAAACTGGAAGGAAACCCTTTTAATCTGATAAAAAAGAGTAAAAAAACTACAGCAGCACTAAGAATGAATTATCTGAAAAGAAATTGAGAAAACAATTTCATTTGCAATAGCATCAAAAATAATTACTTTAGGAACAAAGCTAACAAAGGAGGTAAAAGGCTTGTATACTGAAACTATAAAACATTGACAAAAGAAATTAAAGCACACACAAATATATGGAAAGATATCTCATGGACGGGAGAATCAATATTGTTAAAATATTCAGGATATCCAAAGCAATCTATAGATTCAATGGAATCCTGTCAAAATTTCCTAGATTTTTTCCACAGAAACAGAGAAGGTGATGCTAAAAATTTATATGGAACCACAAGAGACTCTGAATAGCCAAAGCAATACTGAGCAAGAAGACCAGAGCTGGAGGCATCAAACTTCCAACTTCAAAATATATTACAGAGATTCAATAATCAAAACAGCATGATATTGGCATAAAACAGATTTATAGACTGGTGAAAGAGAATCAAAAGCTCAGAAATAATGCCATGCATATATAGTCAAGCGATTTGGGGAAAGTAGGCCAAGAATCGGAGAAGGCAATGGCAAGCCACTCCAGTACTCTTGCCTAGAAAATCCCATGGATGGAGGAGCCTGGTAGGCTGCAGTCCGTGGGGTCGCTAAGAGTCACACACGACTGAGCGACTTCACTTTCACTTTTCACTTTCACACATTGGAGAAGGAAATGGCAACCCACTCCAGTGTTCTTGCCTGGAGAATCCCGGGGACAGGGGACCCTGGTGGGCTTCTGTCTATGGGGTCACGCAGAGTCGGACACGACTGAAGTGACGCAGCAGCAGCAGCAGCAGGCCAAGAATAGACAATGGAGAAATGATAGTTTTCTCAATAAATGATGTTGAGAAAACCGGATATTCATGTGCAAAAGAATGAAATTGGAACTTTTTGTCACAGCATACACAGCTATCAGCTCTAAATTAAATACTGAAACATTATTGAATATGTGCTTTTGTTATTTCCATTTTCACAGAATAATATGGAGGCCTAGAAAGACTGAATCATGGCATCTGTTCTCATCACTTCATGGCAAATAGATGGGGAAACAATGGAAACCCAGTGACAGACTATTTTCTTGGACTCCAAAAATCACTGCAGGTGGTGACTGCAGCCATGAAATTAAAAGGCACTTGCTCCTTGGAAGAAAAGCTATGACCAACCTAGACAGCATATTAAAAAGCAGAGACATTACTTTGTCAACAAAGCCCTGTCTAGTCAAAGTTATGGTTTTTCCAGTAGTCATGTATGGATGTGAGAGTTGGACTATAAAGAAAACTGAGTGCAGAATTGAAGCTTTTGAACTGTAGTGTTGGAGAAGACTCTTGAGAGTCCCTTGGACTGCAAGGAGATCCAACCAGTCAATCCTACAGGAATTCAGTCCTGAATATTCATTGGAAGGACTGATGCTGAAGCTGAAACTCCAATACTTTGGCCACCAGATGGAAATAACTGACTCATTGGAAAAGACCCTGATTCTGGGAAAGATTGAAGGCAAGAGGAGAAGGGGATGACAGATGATGAGATGGTTGGATGGCATCACCAACTCAATGGACATGAGTTTGAGCAAGATCTGGGAGTTGGTAAAGGACAGGGAAGCCTGGCGTGCTGCAGTCCTTGGGGTCACAGAGTCAGACATGACTGAGTGACTGAACTGAACTGAGAGAGACTGAGTAATTTTTTAAGGCTTGCAAGTCACAAGTAGCAGAGGAGAAATAAAAACTTCAGCAGCCTGACTCAGAGCCAACATCCTAACCAACAACCTACACTGAACAGGGTAATAAGTCTGATCTCTCATAGTCCAGGAGGTTGCCTCCAGTCTGCTAAGCTGGAATCCATTCCTTCCAAGCCTGATTTCTTAATTAGGTTTTACTAATTGCTATTTTCCTCAGTACTCCATATGCATATTCTATCTTCTTAGGTACACACTGAAATAATAATATTTCAATGACCTTTTATTCTCCAGGTTGGACCCAATTTTAGCTCTTTTAGAGTAATTAATGTAGCAGAAGCTTCAGGGCAATGAGAGACCTAGAGACCAAGTGGTTTGTTGTCTCTTTATACTCCATTAAAAGGTGACATTTAGTTATCACCTTATAGACTTTAGGACTTGATTTGCTTTTTTAAAATTTTACTTTTAAGAGGATAATTGCTTACAATACTGTGTTGGCTTCTGCCATACAACTATGTGACTCAACCATATACATCCCCTTCCTCTTGAACCTCCCCCATCACCTCCCACTCCACCTACCCCTCTAGGTTGTCACAGAGCACCAGGTTGAACTCTCTGTGTTATACAGCAACTTCCCATTAGCTGTCTATTTTACATATGGTAATGTATACATTTCAATTACTCTCTCAATTTGTCCCACCTTCTCCCTCCCCTGCTGTGTCCAAAATCTGTTTGCTGTGTCTGTGTCTCTATTCCTGCCCTGCAAACTTGGCTTGCTTTTGAAAAAGAAGTTTTTTTTCTTATCTGAGAAGGGATGGAACACAACCTCACACCCCAACTTTTAGAGGAAGAATACAAGATTTTGCCTTTAGCTGTGTATTTTATTCCATGATTGAAGTGAGTAGAATTTGCTCAGTTGCATCCAACTCTTTGCGACCCAATGGACTATACAGTCCATGGAATTCTCCAGGCCAGAATACTGGAGTGGGTAGCCTTTCCCTTCTCTAGGGTATCTTCCCTACCCAGGGATCAAACCCAGGTCTCCTGCATTGCAGGCAGATTCTTTAACAGCTGAGTCACAAGGGAAGCCCAAGAATACTGGAGTGGGCAGCCTATCTTACCTACCCAGAAGTCAAACCAGGGTCTTCTCATTGTAGGTAGATTCTTTACCAATTGAGCTATCAGGGAAGCCTGATTTTATTCCACAGTGGGACATGTTCTGGCCCCTTTAATAACCTGAATTCCAGGAGAATTGATTGGTGGTGATGAGACTGAATCACAATTCCATTAGCTCTTCTGACAAGGGTTCTTTTGGCAGATCCCTCTTTGGTTACTTAGTACAAACATTTTAAAAGCAAGCTGGCAAGATTACTCACAGGAACTTAAAGTACTTACCTTTCATTCACTGAAATAAGAATTCACAGTTCTTGGTGTGAATAAATTGAGAACAATACCTAACTGTAACAATTTGCTATTTCATCTCACATTTTCCTCTTCTTATAAAGGAACCTATAAAAATCATTAAGTATAGGACAAGTGGCAAGGAGTCTTCATGCCTGTGACTAGAAATCTGATCAGAGTCCCCTTGAGAATGTATCATTGTGAAACCATCTCTATAACCCTGGATATTAAGATCTCATCAGATGTTCTGAGGACTAACTTGAAGCATAGACACAATGGATGTCTGATTTTTTTCCATCAAAGATACTCAAAGTATGATCCAATAAAGGCCCACCTTAGGATCACCTGAGGGTTTGGTTTCAAACACAGATACTTGGACCCTCATCTATATCTCTTGAAGCATAATCTTTGGGGCTGGATCTTCAGAATCTACATTTTTTAGCAAAAGCTCCTTAGGTGATTTTTCTGCACACTAAAATTTGAGAGACATTTTTTTTGGGAGAGGAATAGTGATATCAACTTAATGGAAAATCCCCCACTGTATGTACTACTAAGAAAAATGTGATAGTAAGTGAAAGTGTATCCAGGGGAAAATCTGGAAGGAATTGTGCTTATTTCTCTCAGTTTCAGGTTAATGTCATAGTCCATGATTAAGGCAGATATTTTTACTTAGCCAGAAAGTGATTATGTTCTTCAGACCTTAATTATTACTTTAATAGTTGGCAATTATTAGTCTTGATGGTGAGAAGGAGCTGAGAGGATTGAAACATCAAAGTCAGTTTCTTAACTCTACTGGTAGATTTCATGCTGGGTGCTGTGATAAGTTGTGTCCAACTCTTTGAGACCCTATGAACTATAGCCTGCCAGACTCCTCTGTCCATGGATTCTCCAGGCACGAACACTGGAATGGGTTGCCACGCTATCCTCTTGGGGATCTTCCCAAACCAGGAACCAAAATCTCCTGCATTTGCAGGTGGGTTCTTTACCACTAATGCCACTTGGGAAGCCTGATAGATTTCATGTCTGAAGAAAATTTTAAACTTGATATGGTAAGAAAAAAATCCCTTGTTATCTCTTATCTGTGAATTGTTGTAAAATAAAATCATTTTTATGCATTTCATGTCTGGGCAAATGTGGAGGTCATCTGATTGATAAGAATAATCAAACAACTAGTATAAAATCCAGGCCAGGTGAAAAACACTTGCAAAGCAAACCTCCAAAGTCCAAATGGGAAATTCCCAAATTTTAATGTTACTGTAAGCTCACTATTGGGTACTCAAACTCAGTTAAGAAAAATTATGGTGGGAGAGCATGCCTTGACTATCAGAAAGGGTAACGAGACAAATTCTAGGATGTGTTTACCCATTCGTCACTCAAGAGAGTGGAGTTTAAGGTTAGTTAATGAGAAATCTGTCAAGAATATATTAAAATAGTGCTGAAGTTCCCAAACTTTCACAGTCCACCATGACCTTCATGTCTCAGTAATTCTTTCGTGGTATTCCTGTGTCAAAAGTAGTTCTTAGCACTTCTGTTTATAAAGTAGCTAGATCCAGACAACTTGATAATAGCTGTCCAACAGGATTTGACAGATGTCACCTTGTGTCCCTTGAAAATGTAAAAAATCCTGCAGTGTCCCTGTGTGCCTGATGCAGCCCCTGGGGACACCTACTCCTGATAGATCTGGGAACCACAAAAACAGCATATATAGCATTTATTGCCCTTTTCTTGGCTTTGTGAGCACGGGTGATTAAGATCAGTTTCAGACACTTAACTGATGATATGCAGAATACATCATGCGAAAGGCCAGGCTGAATGAAGCAAGCACAAGCTGGAATCAAGATTGCCAGGAGAAATATCAATAACCTTAGATATGCAGATGACACCACACTTATGGTAGGAAGTGAAGGAGAACTAAAGAGCCTCATGAAGAAAGTGAAAGAGGAGAGTGAAAAAGTTTGCTTAAAACTCAACATTCAGAAAACTAAGATCATGGCATCTGGTCCCATCATTTCATGGCAAATAGATGGGGAAACAATGGAAACAGTGACAGACTTTATTTTCTTGGGTTCCAAAGTCACTTCAAGTGGTGACTGCAGCCATGAAATTAAAAGACATTTGCTCCTTAGAAGAAAAGCTGTGACCAACCTAGGCAGCATATTAAAAAGCAGAGACGTTACTTTGCCAACAAAGGTCCGTCTAGTCAAAGCTATGGTTTTTTCATTAGTCCCGTGTGGATGTGAGTTGGACTATAAAGAAAGCTGAGTGCCAAGGAATTGAAGCTTTTGAGCTATGGTATTGGAAAAGACTCTTGAAAGTCCTTTGCATTGTAAGGAGATCAAACCAGTCAATCCTAAAGGAAATCAGTCCTGAATATTCATTGGGAGAACTGATGCTGAAGCTGAAACTCTAATACTTTGGCCACCTGATGGGAAGAACTGACTCTTTGGAAAAGACCCTGATTCTGGGAAAGATTGAAGGCAGGAGGAGAAGGGGATGACAGAGGATGAGATGGTTGGAAGGCATCACTGACTCAATGGACATGAGTTTGAGCAAGCTCTGAGAGTTGGTGAAGGACAGGGAAGCCTGGTGTGCTACAGTCCCTGGGGTCACAAAGAGTTGGATGTGACTGAGCAACTGAAATGAAGTGATGATAGTTTGTAGAATCTTCTTAAATCCACTGGAAGGATGAAGGTGCATCACACCACTGAACAGTACAGAGTATAAGTGATGACTTCTGGTCCTTTTTATATCTTATTGACTTAATATATTTTTAAGTAACCATATTCTTATCCCCTTTGCCCTCAACTCAGGAAACTCAACATGTTCAAAACTGTCTTGCTTTTTCTTCTGTGTTCCTAATCTTGGCAAATGACACCATCATCCACCTTTGAAACTGGAGGAAAGAATGTGTATTTGTAGTTCTGTTTTTGTATGCCAAACTCAAGTGCAGGTCAGTAAGAATTATAACTTCCTTAACTCAGTTTCTTAACTCAGTTATCTCTCCTTTGGGAGAACTTTCTTTCAAAACTACAAGGGTTATACATATTCCAGGCTCCAGAGCACCTAGGAAGAAATCATGTAAAATACTGCCTCAAAAACAAAAAACCGCAAGATCATACCAGAAGTCAGAGATCCACTTCCAGTGTCTATCTCAGCTTCCAATTTTTATTCTTTGCACCCCCCCCCCTCACTTTGGACTAAAGATTGATTGTTTAGTAATTCAGGGTGTTGTCTCACTAAGATTAGATGTAGAAATTTCCTATGATTTGACAAGTAGGAGGAAGAATTTCATGTACTTTTTTTCCTTCTCCTCTAATTCCTGATAATTCATAATGTGACCTTTTTTTTGGTACACTGAGCTCTCTCCTCTTGAGCTTCCCCCACTTTCAGACATGAGCGTGAATATCTCATTTTTTTCTCCATTTAAGGTGAAACCCTGCAGAAAATGAGAGTCACAGTTCCTAGCCTGAGACAGATAAAAATGAAGAGTGGGAGTTAGACTGGGAAGAGTTAAAGGGCAGGTTATCACCAATGGTAACAGAAGAAAACCTAAGGTCAGCATCTCCTGCCTTCTGAGAGGGCCTTGTTTCTGAGGGTCTCGTTTCCATCTGCATTAAAATTCCGACTTCTCCACAGTAAGACTTCTTTCAGGCATTGAATCACTGAGTTTATATTTTCGTAAATAACTGAAGAGAAGAGTAATATTGATTCTAGCTTCATATCATGAAGTAGAAAAAAACATCAGTAACAGTATCAAATACAAGATCTCTAAAATATTCATTGTTAACAGACCAAAGGGAAGAAGCTGGGATAACCATAGCAACACTGAAACATACAAGCCATAAATTCCACAAAACAGAGAAACCAGCAATGACTGATTACAGTAGATAGAAAAAAAAAAACAACATTATTCTAAATTATGCTGTTAGCATGAGATTCTGGTGTCAATTCTTTGAATACAGTGATTAATTTAAAAAGTAACCAGGTAGACTATCTATTTTAAACATTTTTTGTTTTCCACACAAAGTAGGGACTTCACAATCTGTGTGGTTTAGGGAAGAAATATGCAAATTAGCCATTTAAGATAAATTTAAGTTTATTTTCTCAGCTAAATAAAGAGGTTGAAATTAGGAATTGATAATTCAGTTTAATGAGTAATGAATAGTATGGAAAGATAAAAATGGGAGAGAACTTATGAACATTAAGTCACTTTCATGTGAATCAACTTGATGTTCTCTATGCTAAAGAAGGTCTTGCTTACTTCCCTGTGCCTTTTCTAATCCTTTACTCTCTTTTGTTCCCTGAAATTCTACCTCTTCCATGAAACTTTCCCCAATTCACTAACCCACCAAAGGTCTCCTCTCTCTAAATACCCATAGTACATATAGTCCATTCTACCCAAGGCCATGTTAATTATACTATACTTTGGATTGGAGAGATCTGTAAAGAAAGGAATGAGGGCATTCAATTTTGGAAAGTAAAAGGATTCAGAGAAAATTTCAATCCTTCCCCAATCCCTCTCCCACCTCTGCTTCTCAGTTTGGCCTACATTCTTCTCCCCTTTTTTATTTTTCCTATGAAAATTATTTTACAAAGTCGTTAAGACACTTTCCAACACCCTATACTTTTGGTGAAATTCTGCATTCCCTTTGAAATTATAATATGTTATAGTATTATGCATGATAAGAATAGATCCAGAGACGTAATGTCTGACCTTTGCTTGGTCAGGGCTCTGCATCTAAAATGTCTGGCCTGTGTATTGATGCTGGACATTGGGGAGCAAAATGTGTCTATTGAGTAGGCTCATTAGCATCAAGCTGTTGGTGACAACCTTGATTGGTTAGAAAACATTTCTTCACCTCTCAGGAGCGCTTGAGGTCCCCAATTATATCAACAAAGCCAATAACAATGCTTCCTTCTTCCCTTCTGACAATGGCTACTATTGCTTTCTATGGGATATGAGTCATTACATAATGGGCAAGGGGGGTTATTGAATTGGAAAGAGAATATAAAGACAATTGTGATGTAGAGGAAATTTTATCCTATATAAAAATTCTAAAGTTTATAAATCATGGAGATTTTGTATACTTCATTACCTTAAGCTTGTAACTAGAAGATTACCACTACTAAGTAATCTCCTATGGTTAATAGCATTTTTCAGCAATTTGTAAATGTTCCTACTGTGTTTCTTAGGTATGATACACTTTCCTATTGTGATCACAAGCTTTAAAGATAAGCATAATATCTCTGTTGTTTTCATAAGGTCTTATCCTCAGCAGAGTTCAGGAAATATGGTTAGATGGCCAACAGATTACTAAAGGTGATAAAGAAGAGGATGAAAAATTGACAACAAAATTTTAATCTGATCTCTAGGTCTTCATTTTAAGTTTTTTACATGCTAGAGTAAAATTCTGGAAATGTTTAAATTTTGATGTAGATCTATAGATAGGAAAAGGCCTTCATAGTTAAAAAAAAATGTTCCCCATTGTGGCTCTGGCTTTATCACTGGGAATAGAAGGATCCCTACATGAAATTAAACTATTAAAATAGAATGATCACCTGGAAAGATAAAGATTGATAGTGGATCTTGTCGAAACTCATGCAATCATGAAGATTAAATACACAGAGTAATTTCATCGGATCTCAAAGGAACAGAACTTAATAATGTACTTTCATTAAATTGGAAAAAATAGAGTTTCAGAAAAAATATGGAGAAATATTTCTTTGCAGAGTGGATAAATAAAAAGGAAGGTTTGATATTTGTGAAATGCTTCATAAAATTTCTCATTTAATTACACAACAATTCTAAGAGGGTAGAAATTATTTTTTCCACTTAAAAATGAGACAGCAGGGATTCACAGAGGTTAGAAGGCATGTCCAAGCTGGTAGTGAAGTACAACCCTGATTCAGTGACTCCAAGTCTAATTTATTTTGTGACATGCACAGCTACCAAAACCTCATTATGCCAAAAGTTGCTTCACCCTTACAGGATAATTATGTGCAAAGAGGTATTGACTTAAAAATAATCACAGACTAAAAGTTGAGAGTTATGCTCTATTCATTGGGAACTTTTAGGACTTCAGCACAGATGGCAACATCTCAATAACACTAAGAGAACTGCTCTGGGGAGGTTAGTGTGGGGAGCCAGGTTATACAGGAGTTTTGCAACAAAGGGCAGATAATCTGAGTGTCAAAATGTTATTGTAAATTAAAGAAAACCAGATTTCTCAAGTTAAGAAATTTAGCATTTTTCTATACATGGGAAGATGCAAGAGTCTAGGGTCACTGAAATTATTCCTTTGACATGCACTTCAGTTATCTGGGGCCAGTATCCTATATTTTTGCACCCTGAGTTTCCTCAGGAGTGGCTGCAAGCTGATGGCCGCTTGATGACATGTATTCTTTCCTTCTTGAGTCCCTTCAGGGCTCACCAGCTCACCATCCTTGGTAGCTGCAATCTCTGATGACTGTGACATCCTTTGTTTGCTAATATGGCAAGAAATATTCCATTTCTCAGAAGTTTTGGAAAATTTTCTGAAAGATAATTGCAAAATGGATTCTCAGGGAAATTTAGGAATATAGAGTTAATATATACCCTAAGTGATGTCATGGAGGAAAGCCATCAACTCATATAGAACATGTCATGGTGCTAATGAGAAAGATTGAGTAGCATGGCATCACCTGCCTATCACAGGATGACATTTCTAAGGCTCTTAGAGAAAATCATAAGAATGAGCTTTAGGACTTTTTCTGGGTGAAGTCAGCAATCACTTGAATATCACCTTAGACAAAGTCCAAATATAAGTCTAATTATCAGAAAGAAGGGCAGGGAGGAAGGACGGAGTGAGAAAGAACTTGGAAAGGAAAGGCACAATATTGGAGGGATTCTCTCTGCTTGATGTCCAACCATGCTTGTTTTTTAGGCAACACAGGTGTTATTACTTAATCTATGCCAGGCTCATAGATTGCGCATTTTTGCTACCATTTCTGTCATATATTCTAGAGCCTCCTGAGGTCATGCAAGTTGTAATCAAATTGTTTCTCATGTTTATAGTTTATCTTTAGTGTTTCTTTTTTGAGAACTTCTAGTCTTTCTCTTCCAAACCTTTGCTTTTATTATATTTGGGAAATCCTGACAGATTACATTATAAAACCTAATGTAATATAATCAATAGTTGTTCTATTATTTACTTAACACTCACAGTATTGCATTGGGGACTCCCTTCGTGTTCAGAGCTAACCCCTACCCCCAGCTGCTGCTCAGAGAATGCTCTAGTCAGAAATACCCTAGATTTACTTAGCTTTGAGCCTGGAGGGGGCCCAAGGGCTCCTGAATAAGTCCTAGGATGGAACCCACCTCCCACAGGATCCCAAGAGAATAGTATCTCTTAGTCATGAGCCACTTGGGGTGAGGAAGTGCCATATCTCATTTAGCGCTATTTTTCTGTTGAATTTTTTTTATTATAGCAGTAATGCATATTCATAAGAACATTTTGGAAATACTAAAAATGAAAATAGGAATAAAATTAAAACCATGCATAATCTCCCCACCTAGAGATAATCACTGTGAGTTTGTTAATGGATGTTTATCTATATTTTTACTGCATATAATATGTAGGAGTTTTTTTTCAGAATTGAAATTACATTCAATAGTATTCTTTTACAACATGAATTCTAATGGCATATAGTATTATATTGGGCTTCCCAGGTGGTGCTAGTGGTAAAGAACTTGCCTGCCAAAGGAAGAGACATAAGAGATGAAAGTTCCATCCCTGGGTCAGGAAGATCCCCTGGAGGAGGGCATGGAAACCCTCTCCAGTATTCATGGAGAGTCGTCTCACAGGCTACTGTCCATGGGGTCACAAGGAGTCGGACTAGACTGAAGCAACTTAGCACACGGCAGTATTGCATTATATAGAAAACATACATAGTTGATATAACCATGCTGCCTAGCATATGGCATTTGGCTGGTATGACAAGACGCTATTTTAACCCTATGACTTTCCCTACAAGGATTTTCCAGATACGAGAATAAAAGTGTCATGTTTGAGATGACACAGTTCAAAAGCCTCAGCCTAGATAGAGTATTAAAAAGCAGAGACATCACTTTGCTGACAAAGATCCTCAAAGCTATGATTTTTCCAGTAGTCATATATGGATGGGAGAGTTGGACCATAAAGAAGGCTGAGCACCAAAGAACTGATATTTTTGAACTGTGGTGTTCAAGAAGACTCTTGAGACGCCCTTAGACAGCTAGGAGATCAAATCAGGCAATCCTAAAGGAAATCACCCTGAATATTCACTGGAAGGACTGTTGCTGAAGCTGAACCTCCAATACTTTGGCCACCTGATGCAAAGAGCCAACTCATTGGAAAAGACCCTGATTCTGTTGAAGGCAAAAGAAGGAGGTGGGTGGCAGAGGATGAGATGGTTAGACAGCATCTCCAACTCAATGGACATGAACTTGAGCAAGCTCTGGGAGATAGTGGAGGACAGAGGAGCCTGGCATGCTGCAGTCCATGGGTCATGAAGAGTCAGACATGACTTAGTGACTGAACAACAACAAAGTTATGTAGAGTATATGGTGGAAAGATATTGAACAATTACTTGCTGAGCCAGTTTTTACTTTGACTCCTTATCTGTCAGTCCAAAAATGCAAAATACTCCCTAAGGCACTAGTGAGAAGGATGGAAAGTGTTAGATGTGGGTGAAAGGCTCTGCTTTCTACCCCCATTTCACAGCCTGTAGTTAGCCTCAAGCAAGGGAGGCAGTGGAATCTAGAAAATTTCAGGGATCTGAGAGGAGTCCGTGCTTCTCCCTCAGTCTTGAATTTAGAAGTAGCAACCCTGGCAGATGGAATTCTCTGAGCCACTTTGGCTGCTGAAAGGCCAGAGGCAGGTGTCCTCAGCCTCAGAAACATGAAGAGATAGAGCCAAATCTTCCCTGTGTCCTGAGAATGAAGTGAAAAGCCATTAGCTCATAATTTCCATGTACTTTCTGATTGTTTTGTTTCCCAATATTATGATCCAAAATCTGACGTGAGGCAAAGGATGACCAGATATCTCTTTAATATCATACCGAAACATTGACTAACAGATTTCCTTAAGGATTATTTAATTCTCCAGGGAATTATACCTATATCTGACTTACTGTTGGCTAAATAAAAGATGTTGCTATTGGCTAAGGCTCAGAATAGGTGGCACTAGTGGTAAAGAACTCTCCTGTCAATGCAGGGCTTCCTTGATGGCTCAGATGGTAAAGAATCTTTCTGCAATGCGGGAGACCTGTGTTCGATCCCTGGGTTGGGAAGCTCACCTGGAGGAGGGCATGGCAACCTTCTCCAGTATTCTGGCCTGGAGAATTCCCATGGACAGAGAAATCTGGTAGGTTACAGTCCGTGGGTCACAAAGGTTTGGGCACGACTGAAGTGACTTAGCATAACACACGTTGGTTAAAGCGCAGACTCTTTGAAGTTACAATGCTAACTTGTAGATGCCAGTCATGTGTTAGATTAAAAGCTTAATAATTAATATACATTTTCACTTTTGGTGCTAAAGTTACTGAGACTTGGCTTTTTCCGGATTGCTACTTCAACCACATCTTATAGGTTTTGCTGTGATGGCGCTTTTCTTTCATTGTCAGCAGTTGTTCTAAGCAAGTGTCTAGACTGCGTTTCTCGAGTTGCCATGCAAATCCTAGAGTGCTCACTGGTTTACCCAGAAGACTTTTGGGATGAATGTCTGCTTCTCTTGCTACCTCCCATTTTCTTTCAGTTTCAATCTTTCCTTCTCTTGCAGCTTGCCCACTAAAATACTGTTTCTTCTCTGAAGAATGCCTGAGGAATCTTAGCTTGTTTACAAAAGGAAGTAAGACTGTCATGAATTTATTAACCATTATTAGGCTCCATGTCTCCTATTCTCAGGGGATGTGGATTCTCTCATTAGAATTCAATGGAACCAAGGTTCCTTGGGCATGTATTTAAAAATAGTGATCAAAAGAGAGACCAAAGAGAAGGCATTTTACTACCCAGTCATGGGACAGTAACCAATGCTTTACTTAATGGCCATGTGACTAGTGCCTCTGAAACATAAATAATACACAAAGCAACCTATAAGACTATCCTCATGTGTAATGTTATCTCCAGTGACAACTTGAAGGAGATATTTCTCTGTGCAAGGTTGAGCTGTAGAGTCAGACAGATCTAACTTCAAATCCTGGTCTCACTACTTCCTATTCATCTTTCAAAGGTTTGAATGAAAATTATGTAGCTCAGTTATCTGGTTCTTGCAGTTGATAAATAAATGTGTACGTGTCCTGTCACTTCAGTGGTATCTGACTCTATGCGTCCCTATGGACTGTAGCCTGCCAGGGTCCTCTGTCCATGGGATTCTCCAGGCAAGAATGCTGGAGTGGATTGCCATTTCTTTCTCCAGGAGTTCTTCCTGACTAGGGCATCAAACTTGTCTCTGCCTGCACCACAGGCAGATTCTTTACCCACTGAAACCACCTGAAAAGCCCAGAAATAAATGATTCAGTAAGTATGGTTATTTCAACATCAACATGTTAGTGGTTTGCATACATAAATACACCATGGAGAAAGCTAAGTTCTGTGGCTTGGATGTTCTTTTGAAATGACCATGTGACTCAAAATTCTATTTTATAAAAATGAAAGGAAATTTACTTATGTGCTTTTTCCTCCCATTAAATGAAAAATCACATTGAATCAGACTTCAGCTCTCTCTCCTTCCAAATTATAATAATAGAAGATAAGGTGCCTTTCATCTAAAATAGAAAGAACATTAGAAAAATGGATATCCAATTTGATGGAGCAATTTTTCTCTTCTCTTGTTCTAAATAGCAGTAGTTATTAGGAGCACAAAGTAGCTGTTCATTAGACTGAGAAGAGGATCCTGAACTGAACTGTCAGTAAGAACTTGGCTCAAAAATGGGTTCTGAGAAAAGTGCCCATGTGGATGCTTGCAGCTGATCATAGATTGGCATGATGCTGTGATGGGTTTTGATGACCTTTATAACCTTTTTGGATGTCCTTAGAGACTGTGTTATCTCTATTCACACAAAAATTTCCAGGGTGGACTCATAGTATGTGAGTCAAGATAGCCGAGTCCAGTTTTTTCATTTCACAGATGAAAGAAATAAGAAGTTGCCCCAGGTCACACAATTAACTCCAACTGTCTCCATGATTACCTCCATCAGTGTCTGACAATTCACCTTTAGAGTCTTTCCTTTCTTATTAAAATTCAGGTATGCCCAGGAGGTTTGACATCTGCAATTTGCATAACTGAAGACCGAGTATTCAGTGTAAACTCAAGGAAAGAGAACAGGCTCTGTGGAGTGAGCCACAGGCCATCTGTGGCTAAGGAAAATGCAAAACAGAAGAGACTAGCCATGGGGGAAAGAAAGACAAAAGTCTGAATGTAGGCAGAGGCACAAACAAGGCATTAAATCCAGAAACATCCTATTTTCTTTGCAAGCTCCCCGGGATGACTGTGATCATTGACATTGATTTTTGCAAGGACTTCTTAGTACTTTTGTATGTCATCTAAAAGTCTGACTGTTTTACTTTTCTCTTAACAATGGCTAAAGAAAATGAAACATATCTTTGTTTTTTTTCTAAAACAGGGTGAAACAAAATACACTTGGTTCAGAGTGGTTCAAAGTGCTAGTACTGCCTGGGTTCAAATTCCACTTATTAGGTATCGTGGTCACTTTGAAACATGTCTGAAACTTGTTTGATAGTTTCCCATTCAGAGGTAAGGTGTATGCCCCCATCTTGGTTAATCTCTGCTGCCTTCAGGGACTCCTTTGTGTAAAAAAGACTGTGGCGGTAAGGGTTGTGTGTCACTTCTGGGGCTGGATCAGAAAACGCTGTGCAACCTTCATTTGATTCTCTCCAGATAGGACATTTGCTTTGAAGGAAATCAGCCACTGTGTAAGAAATCCTTCTTCATCAAGACTAAACACTGATACGATCATGTGTAGGTGTTCCAGCTTCCAGCCGACAGCCAGTATCAATTGCCTGCCACAGGAGTGTACCATCTTGGATGCCCGTGAAGCCTTCAGCAAACCACAATGCCCGCTGATATCTAACTCTGACAACATAAAAGAACCCAAGTTAGAACTGCTAAGCTGCCTCCTTCCTGTATTCCTGTTACACAAAATCATAAACAGAATAAAGCGATTGCCTACTGGTGGCTGAGACAGAAAAGAATCTGCCTGCCAGTGAAAGAGTTCGATCCCTGGATCAGGAAGATCCCCTGGAGAATGGAATGGCTGGCTACCTGCTCCAATATTCTTGCCTGGAGAATTCCATGGACAGAGGAGCCTGGTGGGCTTACAGTCCATGGGGTCGCAAAGAATTGGACACAGCTGAATGACTAACATACTACACACATTTACAGTGCAATGTTTTGAGGTGATTTGCTACACAACAATAGTAAGTGAAACATACATTTCCTTGAGTTGTATATATTAATATTTCTATGTTTCTTTGTCCTAATAAACATAAGAAGGATAATCACTGTTCTAGAATATTCCATCATGTGTTTTCATCTGTTCCTGCTTTAGAGTTCCTTTTTCACTAAAAAGTAAATTCTTTGCATATCACACATTCCCTTCACAAGAAAACAAATGAAGAAATGAACAAATCATCAACAGATTGATATAACCAAATTTACTTTGACGTTATAAGCTCTGGAAGAGGGTGAATAAAATCTACAGACTCTCCTTTGTCTTCATTTATCCACTTCATGAAATGGATTGAGTACCTGCAGTAGGGTTACCAATTGTGCTGACTCGCCAGAGGTGGAGTGGTTTTCTGGGATTAGGGACTCTTCAGTGCTAAAACTGGGGCAGTGCTGGACAAACAGGGGTCCTTGGCCATCCTAAATTTCAGTGTGCCTGACTTTGTGTTGGGCACTCAGGAAAGAACTCAAAATAAATCACAGTCTCTATTGTTAAGAATCTCATAAGCTAGCATCCAGTTTTCACCAAACTTTCCTAAGATTTCCCTGACAGCCAAGATTGATTTAGTTTTACTCTCTGTAGTTTATGTCAAGAAAAAAATAGATATGTCCAGGTTTTTTCCTTTTCAAAGTATACCCACTTACCATGTAGGAACTATATTCAGATTCTGGTTGCAAAAAGCAAAAACTTCAAAATAGTGAAAAATTGTCATTTTCTCATGTAGCTAGAAATTTGGAAGCAGCTGCTCAGAGATCTTATCATAGTTCCATGATGAAATCAGGGCTCCAGACTCTTTCTCTTTTTAAACCCAGCCATCTTTGCTTGTGTTTATCTTCTTCTGGTTATAAAGCGGGTAATCCATGTTCTTGTTTTAGGGAGCAGGAAAGAAAAGAGCAATGGACAATTAGAGTATGCCAGCCAAAGAGCACTCCTTTAAGGATTTTTTTCCTCGATGCCATATCCAACAAATTTCACTTACATCTCATTGAGTAGAATTTAGTTGTTTAATGAATTTTATCTGCAAAAAGATTTAGAGATAGAGTTTTTAGCTGGGTATATTGGTATCATCACTACCACCACTCCCAGTAATTAAACCACATCATTGGGAAAGAAGAGGGAATTAGATATTGGGTAGTTAGCTATCCAAATGTGACACTCTCTCTTCAAACCTGTGACCCTGTTCCTCCCTGTGAAATCTCTTTGTTAAATGCCTTTGTGAAATCTATTTTTACAATATCAATTACATTCTGCTAATCTACTATTATGGTTGTAATTCTGTTATAAAGATCTGTAGGCAACTCCAGCTAAACTAATAGAATCTATGTGAATTTATAAATGACCAGATTAGGGATTTCAAGAAGCAAGATGGCTATCACTTAACAGACTGGAAACTAAACCAAAGTATTAGCAGTAATGCTCATTTTTTTTTTAACATTTAGATTTATATTATTTAAGGAAAACAGCAGCCACTAAACCAAAGTTATTATTAGACATATAAATATTCAAATTACATATTTAAAAGAAATATAAAGGCATTTTACTAGTGTATTTTGAATACTGTTTATCACTTTATTAAAAAGAAATACTGTTTTAGACATAGCACTTCTTTGAGGTTAAGCTAGCATTGATTCCCTTCGAATGCACCCACTAAATCGGGATATTACCTGACCTTTCTGTGAAAGCTGAGTAACTATTTGGTTATAAAATGTCAAGTAGATCAGCTAAAAGCTGCAGTCATGGGCTTGTTCCATTTTAACACAATTTCAGCTTTTCAAGTAGAGCTGATTTAACTAAAATGATATGTGGTAGGTGGAATCCATTGTTAAAATACGCCATGTTTCAGCTGGAATAAAACTGAAGTTGAGGAAGAGGGAAATGAAGTATGGTTCCTAAACCTCTTGTTCCCTCAGGTGAACAAACCTTTTATAATCTGCATCTAATTTAAGTAGTGCATTCAGGTAATGCATAACCGACACTGTGGGTACTAGTGATTATAACTGTCTTTTATTTCAAGGTGCCAGATGCTGTGTGAGGAATGTTAATCTATTTTCTCTAACCCATGTGGCACATGTATGGCTGAGACACAATCTCCATTTTATGGGTTCAGGAAACTAAAATCAGAGAAGTCATAGAACTTGCCCAATGCCACAATTCAGATTTATGTGCATAAGTTTCCTAAGCAGAGCCTGTCTTCCCAGGACATTGTTCTGCCTTATACACAGGTCCTGTGAGAGACCTTCAGTCAACAGCTTGAGTATTTGTTTTTCTCTTTTAGAGACTTAAAGAAGCATCAGTCTTAGAGAAGGAAGAGCCAGTGGAGAATCTTGACTTAACATCTAACAGTTGTGTTAATCTGGATTCAACTTTTCAATTCTCAGCCTGTGCCCTCAGTCACAAAGTGGGTATTATGATATTTAGAAATATCAATAGTAGTATGTATCACATAATATTGCTGATAGAGTTAAAGAAAATAATATTAAAGGCAGAGAAAATAGTAGTTACTCAATAATATTGTTTGAATCATGTACTTGTCACTGCAAGGGAAAAGGAAAGATAAATAGAACCAAAATTTACAGAATCTATAATTAAATGACTTACATTTAAATAATTTATTAGGAAAGTCAATATAGTAAAGGCTATGTTTTTATTAACTTCTTAACTGTCTTTATGATATTAATGAAGTTTAAGGGAATAGGATTTTGGGGAAAACTGTTTTATTGGGATCAGTTCAGTTCAGTTCAGTCACTCAGTCGTGGCCGACTCTTTGCGACCCCAGTGAATCACAGCACGCCAGGCCTCCCTGTCCATCACCAACTCCTGGAGTTCACTCAAACTCACGTTGGTGATGCCATCCAGCCATCTCATTCTCTGTCATACCCTTCTCCTCCTGCCCCCAATCGTTCCTAGCATCAGAGTCTTTTCCAGTGAGTCAACTCTTCGCAAGAGGTGGCTAAAATATTGGAGTTTCAGCTTTAGCATCAGTCCTTCCATTGAACACCCAGGACTGATCTCCTTTAGAATGGACTGGTTGGATCTCCTTGCAGTCCAAGGGACTCTCAAGAGTCTTCTCCAGCACCACAGTTCAAAAGCATCAATTCTTCAACGATCAGCTTTCTTCACAGTCCAACTCTCACATCCATACATGACCACTGGAAAAACCATAGCCTTGACTAGACGAACCTTGGTTGGCAAAGTAATGTCTCTGCTTTTAAATATGCTGTCTAGGTTGGTCATAACTTTCCTTAGTGTGTTATAATAGAACAGTCATGGCTTTTTGGAATTAGTTCAACCAGGATTTGAACTTAGGATTTGAGCTTCAAGTTAATATTGTGGTAGGGCACCTGGTGGCAATATAAAGATTTTGGTGACCTGGGGATTCAGAGAGAAAGTAGTCCTGAAAGACAGTGTAAAGAAATACCAATTTTATAATATTGTTTAGAGGAGACAGAGTTAACTTATTAAGGGATCATCAAAGCTTAAGATCTCCAAAAGTGAGTATTTAGATAGAGTTTGTGATGCAAGTTATTTATTAGTGATCAGCACCAGTGAAAGGAAAGGAGAATACGCAGAATGAAACAAGTGATGAAATTCAACTGGGTTCAGAATATTAGCAAATCCAAAAAGTATGGCTTGTCAGATTGCCCCATGTTGAGCAGAAGGGGCCAGGCCTTTTTATGTCTCATCATATAGAAGAACCCCTAGGAAAATTATATCCTATTTGAGGTGGTTCTTTACAGACCTTAAAAAGTTAACCTGTCTGCTATTACAGCAAAGCCTTCCTTAGAGAGGGGCCTGGGTGGCTTATCTCAGTTTCAACCTCAAGACCATACTGATTTCCAGACATGAGACCATGTACCCAAGAGCACTAAGCTGGAATCATGAGATTGGATATGAGTTCTAGATGCTTCTCCATCCTTTTGCTTTTTCTCACTTTGAATGTGTTACTTAAAGATATAATCTTTGGCAGTACAGTTTCCCTATCTATGGAATAGAGGTTTAGCCTCCATGACCTCTGAAATGCATTTAGTCCCTAATATTCTACAGTTCTATGATTTTATTCATTTGTTTATTCAAAATGTATTTACTGAAGATTACTACCAGGTCAGCTTCCCTAGTGGCTCAATGGTAAAGAATGTACCTGCCAATGCAGGACAAACAGATTCAATCCCTGGGTTGGGAAAATCTCCTGGGGAAGGAAATGGCAACCTACTCCAGTGTTCTTGCCTGGGAAATCCCATGGATAGAGGAGTCTGATGGGCTAGAGTCCACGGGGTTGCAGAATCGAACACGACTTAGAAATAGCATGCACACACGATTATGCCAGCCACTTCTGGGCATGTAGGACACACCAATGAAGATCATTGACAAAGCTCCATGCCCTGGCAGAGTGGATAGACTAATGGTTTTAAAGTTATCTTCTTTATAAGAAAAAGCAATGAGGTAAGAACTAAAACTCTTCAGTTAAATCACTATGACAGTCCATGATACAGCTTCAAATCAAAGGAATGTTTTTACTGAAAACACATTCTAAAAATAATTTAAAATTAAAAAATAAAACAAATTATTTACTGGGTTATATCAAAGCTTTCACACATTGTTCAGGCAGTAAGATATTCCTTCCACCTTTGTCTATGAGAGCTAATAAAATTATTGACAATACTTCCTTGCTGGCAAAGGCCAGGAAGAAAATTAAGGTCCAGAGGGAAGAGAATAAAATACACTTTTGGAAATTTGGACTGAAAACATGTCAGTGCTCTTCTCAGTGATTCATCCAGAAAGTTATTAAAACCACAATCGTAACACAAGATATGGCAACCAGTAAAGAATATTTCACTTTATCTCATGTGTGCTTCAATATTATATTTTTCATTTCTGCTGTTGTGATAGGGAGGTGGTGAGTAGAAAACATTCCATGAAACTTTCATTTTAACTACTGCATATCCCTTTTAAATTCAACCAACAATTCTATTTGTGCTGGCTAGCTGATTAAAAAGTTAGGGAAAGCCAAGAATATTTTTTGAGGGAAAAGGGTCTTGATTTATTAGGATTTAATCACTCGACTTAAATAAATGTTAAATTAACAAATGGGCTTTTGACAGCATAACTGTAATGTGTGATTCAACAATAAGAGGCAACTCTTTTTTTTTTTTTTTCAGAATAAAGATAAAAGCTCATGACCTCAAGTTATGAACGAGATTTAGGAAAATCACTGTAGCAGATTTCAACATATTGAGTTTCTGTTTTCCTAGTTGGAGCAAGGAGACAGCATGAACCCTGCCCAAACATTGCTGCTGCTTCCTTGGTTCATGTCCCAGTGAAACTCATCTCATTCCCTGGGCCCTGAAGAAATTGATTCTGGCCCAGAAATGTGTCCCTCTCCAGCAGAATCCCAGCTAGATCTGAGGCTGACTGGGTTTCCAGTCCTGTCTGTGATTAGCGGAATACATCAAGATCACACATGGATGAATCCACTTCTAGAATTGGCAGGTTGGGTAATCCAGACTGATGTTCCTACTGAGAACAACAAGCAAAGTTGAACAACAAATACCCACCTGAAAGTATTGCACAGCTACTAAAACAGTGAAGAACCATAGAGCCAAGAGAGGAAGAGAACCCAGAGAGGTGAGGCAGGCAGCAGGCAACTTGTGCCTAGAGGTATGTTTTGTTCCCTGGGAGACTGAGATAAGTATGAGAGTCACACAGACTGGGTGGGTTAAAGTGAATTCCAGGTTCCACAGAGGAGCGGAGGCCTTAGAGAAACACCCAGCATTGTGGTTGAGACCATAAAGGGCTATCACCCAGGAGTAAGAGAGAACTGTGAATAGTAGTCCATTGTCCACAGAGGTAAAAACCAGCATGGAATGTGTTCCAGCTCTGATTGCATTAGGTAATGTGAGAGAACCAGCAAAGGCCTCTCTGCTACTTCCAGAAACAAATGCATACTACAGAAGACAGTGCCTGGTTCATAAAATCCAAAACAAACAGAACTCATTTATGGTATGGGAAGTCAGCACAACAATTATCTTTGAGGATGAGCAAGGGGTAGCGATTGGGAAAGGAAATGAGGTATTTCTGAGGAGCCAATTATTTTCTTTCTTGGACTGGATGGTGTTTACATGAGACAAAGAATTTTGTGAAAATTCTCCAAACTTCCAGACCTCACTGATACCACCATGAATCTATCCAGCTGAAGAGATGAAATTCTCTGCAAACTACTCCTACTCAGAGTAGCTTTGTGACGTTTCCATCTTGCTGAAAGTGAAGATAAGCAGTCTATTTGTCTTGCTTATGAGTTTAAAGCTTCTCAGATATTCCCTGACATCAAAAGGCACTATTCTTGGTTCCTTAGAAAGTATGAACCATTTCCCCAAAGCTGATTCTGTGGTCCTCTCCTAGCTAGGACTGCTGTATTTAGCAACCAAAAATCTAAGGTCCAATGAAATTTAAATTTCAGATAAACAAAAAATAATGTCTTAGTATCATGTGCCCCAAGTTTGCATAGGGGACATAGCTATACTGAAAAAAAAATGATTTTATCTTAAACTTAACTGGGCATGCTGTACTTTCTCTGACAATTCTACTCCCAATACATTTCCTTTGCTCTTTGGATGAAGGGAGGTGAGGTTAAGAGGGAGGAGCAATAAAGCATGTAGTAAACAAAGCACATAGGCTTCCCAAGTAGCGCTAATGGTAAAGAATCTGTCTGCCAAAGCAGGAGATGTAAGAGACACATTGGTTGGGAAGATCTTCTTGGTTGGGAAGATCCCCTGGAGTGGGAAAGTCACCCTACTCCAGTATTCTTGCCTGAAAAATTCCGTGGATAGAGGGTCCCGGCAGGTTATAGACCATGCGGCTGCAAAGATTCAGACATGACTGAGCAAAGGCAGCACACACCACCTATTTTGTTTTTTCGTTATGGTCTATTGAATTAAACATTAGTTCACATGAACATGCAAGAAAATATGAATTTGATTTTAGGATTCAAAACCAATGACATGCCCCTCCATTAACATCATTACCCAGCATACCAGAAATCCCCCACCTCAAAAGCAGAGTGATACTTCTTTTTCTATATTTTTCCCAAAGATGGACAAGTTCCCCCTTCTCATCTGGCCCTAGCCATCCAATATGGTAACCACTAGCCACTTGTGGCTATTTAAATTTAAATTAATTAAAATTCAACAAAGTTAAAATAGTCCTCAGTCTCACCAGCTACATTTCAAGCATTCAGTAGCCACAGGTGTCTAATGCTACCCTATTGGACGGTGTTAATTAGAAAACATTTCTATTAATGCAGAACATCCTATTCGACAGCATTGCTTTTGATTATCTAGCTTATTAAGACTTAGTTAAGGGGACAGAAGTAATAATTGGGGGTGTCAAGCACTGTGTTTTTGTTTTGAGGCCTTCCCACTGAGTGACACCTGGCTACCCCTGGCATTTTTCCTTAGGATTTTTCTTTTATTTCTTGCAGTTGCAAAACTGTGTCTATATTTAACACATATTAGAAGTATTTTTCCTTCAGCCTTCCTTGGGAACTCATATATACATAAATTACCAAATCATAGTCCTTGGTCTGCAACTCCTGGAGAGGTGGAGAAGTATCTGGACTGGAGGTCAGGAGGTGTGGGTTCTAGTAGCTTCTCTGCCATTGTCCATCCTGAGACCTGAATCAAGGCACTTCTCTCTCTGGGTTTCCTATTTCCTTCCATAAAGGCACATTTTGTTCTCATTAAAGTAAAACTCAAAACTGAATCTTGAAAAACTTAATACTATCATCTCCAGAGTGAAATTCAATCGATGTGATTTTTTTTTTTCATTGTGTGATTACCTCTGAAAACACCAAGTCTCCCAGTGTGAATTTCCCAAAAGTAAAACAATATTCACTCCTCAGAACAGAAATGGCCTCAGAATTAAAAAACTAGAGCTGATACTTCCAGATTTGGATTTCAGTTTATTATTTCAGTCTGGTCTGAGTGTCCTGGAAAAGAGCCTGGAATTGAAAATGAGAAGACATTGATTTAAATCCTGACTGTGAAATATTAAATACAATTACTTAACCACTTTAGACTTCAGTTTCCTCTTTAGTAAAACAGATAATAACAGCAGTGTCATATTTATTAAGATGATTAAATTAGGTAACATGGTAAAATGCTAATAGGAGTAACAAGAGAATAGAAAATATTAATAAATAGAGTATGTTATTGATAATGATTTTCTTCTATTTTTGAGCAATAGGGTAAAGATAAAACAGTATTGTTTCCATTAATTTCAACTTGGCTATAAGTACTTCTCAATACCATGTATTATTTGCTATTTAATTAGGAAAACAGTTTCATATTTTTAAAATATTGTACTTAATATTGACAATAAAAGTACACAGTATCTATTTATCCACTAATGTTTTCTCTTGGTGAAAATTCATCATTTAAAAAATCCTTGGATAAATATTCCAGTTATCAATTGTAAAACAAACTACCACAAAAACTCAGTGAGTGGCTTAAAACAATTATTGGTATTTATCACAGTTCTATATGTTGACTATCTCAACTAGAAGCTTCCCACTTTGAGTCTCTCATCATGTTGCAGTCAGCTGGGGTTATAGTTATCTGAAAGTTCAACTGGGTTAAATGTTATTTTAGAAGGGGGAAAGAAACTTCAGTACAGAATTAGACTCAATTTCAAATGCTACAAGAACAAATGGGGATTTGTAGTAATTTGTGGGACTTGACTGAGGGGAGATTTCTGAGAGGTTACTGGAAACTTACTAAGAGAAGACATCAGGATTAGAGAAAATTCTGACTAAACTGACCAAACAGGATTCTTTCTGAGGGCAGACCAGAGTGATCAGATAGCAGGAGTGGGGAATGAGGAACCCGACTAGATACCAAGGCAGAGGGAGGAGGATTCTTTCCAAACTGCCGTATTCTTGCTAAACCTGGGTTATGTAGGTCTGACAAGAATGACGCCAAGATTGAAGGCTGACCTAGAAGAAGACTCTGAAGAGCTTAAGTAAACTTCGGTGAAGGAGAGTCTTTCCCAATGTCCCAGACAGGTCACATGAATGACTGTCAGTTGGTGCTGACTGTAGGCTGGGAGTCAACAGGGGCAGTTAAATCACCCAAGGTGGCTTATTCAGGGGTCTTGAGCTTCTCAGAGCATGGATCTGGGTTTTGAGAGAAAGAGAGTCTCAGATCAATCATTCCAAGAGACTTGGGCATAAGCTGCTAGTCTTCTTTAAACTCCATTTTTTTAAATTAATTTTTTATTAGAGTATAGTTCTTTACAATGTTGTGTTAGTTTCTACAGCACAGCAAAATGTATCAGCCATACATATATCTTCTCCCTTTTGGACTTTCCATTCCTGTCACCACAGTGCATTAAATAGAGTTCCTTGGACTTTACAATATGTTCTCAAAACTACCATGAGGTGTCTTCTCATATCAGTTAGAATGACCATCCTCAAACAATCTACAAACAATAAATGCTGGAAAGAATGTGGAGAAAAAGGAATTGTCCTTCACTCTTGGTAGGAATGTAAATTGGTGCGATCACTATGGAGAATAGGACAGAAGTTCTTTAAAAAATTAAAATAGAACTATCATATGATCCTGCAAGTCTTCTTATGACATGGTTTAAGAGGTCTTTCTAAAAATGATCTAGAAAGCCATTTCTGATGCATGTTACTGTCAAAAAGTGACTGAAATCAGCCTATATTCAAGGAAAGGAAATTATCCTCTTTACCCCTTGATGTGAATGAGATACAGAGGCAAAGATTTGATGGCTGTCATCTTTGAAGACTGTCATGCACCCAGACTTCAGCTTGTACACTGTCCAGTGACTTCTATGTCCTAGTGTCTGAAACTATAAAGGAAGCTGAGCGCAGAGGAATTGATGCTTTTGAACTGTGGTGTTGGTGAAGACTCTTGAGAGTCTCTTGGACTGCAAGGAGATCCAACCAGACCATCTTAAAGGAGCTCAGTCCTGGGTGTTCATTGGAAGGACTGATGTTGAAGCTGAAACTCCAATACTTTGGCCACCTGATGCGAAGAGCTGACTCATTTGAAAAGACCCTGATGCTGGGAAAGATTGAGGGCAGGAGGAGAAGAAGGGGACGACAGAGGATGAGATGGTTAGATGGCATCACCGACTCAATACACATGAGTTTGGGTAAACTCTGGGAGTTGGTGATGGACAGGGAAGCCTGGTGTGCTGCGCGGTTCATTGGGTTGCAAAGAGTCAGACACAACTGAGCGACTGAACTGAACTGAATTGAAACTTCAGAAACAGAAGGGAGAGAAAACTCAGTTGACCTATATCCATACAACTGGACAGAAATTATTCTAAATATCATGCTTCTCTTGGTAAATGGCTGTGTAAATTCCAGTGACACTTGAACAAAGGTGAAAAGATCGATAAAGCTGCTCATTACATCAGAAACATTCCTCCCGCATCTCTGACCAAAGTTGTAAATATATCTAGTTAGTTCAGAGAAACATTCCAATATACATTAAAGACATCTATCTCATTCCTTGCCTCTACAAAGAAAAAGGATCTTAAGCATCAGGCGCTTTTATAATTTTAAAATTTATGTATCTTTTAGTAAAATTGCCGTATAAAATGTATCCCTTAGTAAAATTACCAGTTAAAATGCACTATGCCCACTTAAATTTGAATTTTAGATAAATAACAAATAATGTTTCAGAATAAGTATACTTCAGTTATTGCACGGAATATGCTTAGGCTAAAAGTGATTTAGTTTATCTGAAATTTACAATTTAACTGGGGATTCTGTAATTTTATTTGCTCAATCTTCAACCCTATCCCCCAATAATATTTTTTCCAGACATTTTGTCAAGTACATCAAATTGAGAATAACTTTTGCACTTGGTTTCAGAATTATAGTATTTTATTAAATCTCCAAAAAAATTTAATCCTTCCCTACATCTAAGTAGTGTTAGTTACTCAGTCGTGTCTGACTCTTTGCAACCCCATGAACTGCAGCCTACTAGCCTCCTGCCATGGAACTCTCCAGGCAAGAATACTGGAGTGGGCAGCTATTCCCTTCTCTAGGGGATCTTCTTGACCCAGGGATTGAATCCAGGTCTCACATATTCAGGCAGATTCTTTACCATCTGAGCCACTAGGTAACCCATGCCTAAAGAAAAGTAATCACGGGCACGTTGATAATGGGCTTTCTATAGAAATGAGGACAGGCAGAGAGATATACACACTGCTTTTTTAAAGGCATTAAGATAAATGCTATTTAACATTTCCCAATAACTTTAGCACCATGGCACATTACAGAATTAGTAAAGTTGCTGTTTTTTTTTTTTTGCCCTTGGCAACCATAAATCCCACCTTGTTACAATTAATGTTATTTTCTTCTCTTTTGGGAAGAGATGAAAACAGCTGGTCACCACATGAAAATACTTCATCTATTTAAAGGCAAAATGTTATCTCTGAGTTTTCTCTTTTTTGGGCCAAATTATGTCTGCTCATTTATCTTCTTTGGTTCTAGTTCCAACCCTTTTATCACTTCTGGTTTTCTTTCCTGGCACCCTATAAATTTTCCACATTTCTAAAACTATACAGATTGAAATAAGATTTTATATTTAATAACACTTTCATAGTAAATATAACCATAAGTATTGTTTTGCTTATATAATTCTAATCATTAAATATACTATCCCAAATGCATAAATTATATTTAAAATGAATCGACCAAGTATATCTAAAAACCAATAAATAAAATAGAATTCTAAATAAGTCAAATAATACAAAAGAAGTCAGTAAAAGAGAAAAAGGAATGAGAGAGAAGTAATAACTAAAAATAAATAATAAGCCACATAAAATAATAAGATAAAATAGGATCTAAATCCAACCATAGCAATAATTATACAAATTAATAGGCTAACACTCCAATTAAAAAGTAGAGACACTTAGAATGAATCATAAAGCAAGACTTAACTAGATTCTGTCTATAAGAGATGCTCTTTGACTATAAAAATACAAGTAGGCTGAATCAATAGATGCAAAGACTATATATAGTCCACCCTATATATGATATGGACTTCCTTGCTGGCTCAGTGGTAAAGAATCCACCTACAAAGCAGAAGTCACGGGTTCAACCCCTGGGTCAGGATGATCCCCTGGAGAAGGAAATGGCAAAACCCACTCCAGTAGTCTTGCCTGGAGAATCTCTTGGACAGAGGAACCTGGGAGGCTGCATTCTATGGGGTCCCAAAGAGTCAGACACGACTGAGCAGCTAAACAATAAGATATACGGTATATAGCTTGCAAACAGAAAGCATAAGAAGCCTGGAGGAGCTATTTTAATATCAGAAAAAAGTCTTCAAGACAAATATACAAGATATAGAGGAATATCTCATAATGATAAAAGGGTAAATTCTTCTCAAGACTTAAAAACCTTAAGTATTTTAAATTTAAGACCAGCCTTACTATATATGAATCAAATATTGACAAATTAAAGAGAAAAGCAAACAATTCTGTGATGACAGTAAGAGACATTAACACTCATTGTTCAACAATTTATAGGATTAGTAGACCAAAAAGAGTCTATCAAAAATATAGAAGATCTAAACAACACTGTCACGTATCTTGACCCTATTGATATTTACAGAACAATACACTTAACAAATACATATCCTTTGTATTCTCACCAATGTAGATCGTATGTTTGGTCATTAATCAGTCTCAGTAAATATAAAAGAGTTGAAATCAGGTAGAGATTGTTCTCTGACAACACAGTTAACATGCATGTTGTTGTTCAGTAGAATCAACCGTGAATCAACCCTAAAAGACTAACATGCATAGAAATTGTCTTTCAGAGATTTGGATTATCATTCCCATTTTCGCTCTTTTATTATCACGCTTTACACTTTCCTCTGGGTATAATCACCCTGTTTAGTTGAGCATTTCTTCAATAATCCCAGGCTCATAATACTTTCAATTACCTTCCTATGAGACATTCTCTTCTATTTGAATGTTCTTTATACATGGAGGAACACAACTTGTTTGATGGTGCACAGTCAATGTGTGTGCACGAGCATAAAAGAAAACCCCAACAGCCTCTTAAATTCCACTTGTAAGGTCTTGTCTCTGACCGCACATAACTCTCTGCAGCACTGGATACACGGAAGCATAGTTTCCTTGGACACTCTTCCATTAATAAATCTAGATACCCCCTAGTGTAGATCCTACTTCCTCAGGCAAATCCTGCCCTCCACCCCAAAGTGCTGACAGATAGAAGCTCTAGATCCCAGATTCTGTTCAGGATCCACAAACCTTCAGTTTCTTCCAAGTGTGAGGAACAAAATCGCTCATCTTCTTCTTCCCTTGACCTCAAAAACACTTAATCCTTCTGTTTGTTCTTTCTCTGGGACAGTCAGAATTATCTCTTCAATAAACTTAGGCTTTGTACAATGAAGGACATGTTAATAGTTTTTGAGCAGTATTTGATTTCTGCTTAGCAAAAGAAAAAAATTTCTGAGGCCAGGAAATACTAAAGTCTGTCTGTTTGCTAGAATAGGAAAGTGAGGAAAATACAGGGTAGGCACAGATAGATTAAGATCTCAACAAATTATAGTGTGCTTTCTTGATGACTTCTCCTATCAAAAACATTTATAGACAATTCAGTATGTGCCAGATATCACCTAATTTATTCATCACAGATCTCTTCTGTAACAGTGACATAGTTCTGTCCTTTTACATTATTGTTTTTCAGCTAACATTTATTGTATGTAAAAACTTTTACAAGAATTGACTAATTTCATGCTCACAACTTTATGTGGGAATTTCTATTATCAGCCCTATTTGCCAGATGATGACCCTGAGGTTTAAAAAGACCAAGCCACATATATAGGCAGTAAGTAGCAGAGTTAGGATTTTAAATTCAAGATAATTGATACCAGCATCTTCTCTCTTAACTCTTAACCACCATGCAATATTGCCCTTCTCCTTCATATGTTACATATATTTTAATACATGTTCACAATTGACCTGAAAATGGTTCTTTTTCATGTTTCTGTTATTGATACCAGCAATTCCAGGCTCTTGACCTCCCACTCTTAAATTATATTTGACTCTTCTTGCTCCATCCAGATTCACTCGCATGCTAAGTCTTAGTATTAGTTGCTCAGCCTTGTCCAGTTCTTTGAGACTCCATGGACTGTAACCCGCCAGGTTCCTCTGTCCATGGACTTCTCCAGGCAAGAATACTGGAGTGGGTTGCTATTCCTTTCTCCAGGGAATCTTCCCAACTCAGGTATCGAACTCGGGTCTCCTGCAGTGCAGGTGGATTCTGTATTTTCTGAGCCACCTGGGAAGCCCCTATTGTCTAATAATGCTGCCTAAATTGTATCTTTTCAATTTTTCCTCTTCTCTATTTTATTTTCGGATTCTTATTTATTCAGCTGTTCCAATATCTTTCAAATGCTTTCTCGGTTTCTCATCACTCTTCACTCCAGTTCATCCTACATATTGATTCAGAGAAATCCTAAGACACACATGGAATTATTATTCCATTGTCAACTAAACTTGTTATACATCTTTTGTTCTAGGTATCAAGTCTGCTGTTCTACTTCTGAGCCTTCATTCCCATTCTATCTCTTGCATCATCCTTTGCCTATTCATCTCATGTCACAATGAATGTTGGCTATTAACAATTTTCTGAGGATAACTTTCAGACCCTCTCCATTCTTTGCTTGGGTACTTGCTATTTTTTCTCTCTGAAATATCCAAATATCCATTCTCTTTCTAAAACTTATATTAAATGTACCCTGAGCGACTTCACTTTCACTTTTCACTTTCACACATTGGAGAAGGAAATGGCAACTCACTCCAGTGTTCTTGCCTGGAGAATCCCAGGGATGGGGGAGCCTGGTGGGCTTCTGTCTATGGGGTCATGTGGAGTCGGACACAACTGAAGTGACTTAGCAGCAGCAGCAGCAACTTACTTCAGAAAAGCTTATTTGAAAGAGATTACTAGTACTCACCTATATCTAGTTCTCTTGTCTTTCCTGGACACACAGGAACACTATACTTACAAGCCTTTGACATTAAACAGAGTCACATCACAAGTTCAAGCCAGCCAAATGTAAGTGGAAGTGGCACCAATCACTTATGAATTGAGACTATGATTAAGACTCTATGTGCCAGGAATTCACTGACGGCTCAGTGGTAAATGAGCCAATGTCTGCCAATGCAAGAGACATGGGTTTGATCCCTGGTCTGGAAAGATCCCACGTGCCACGGAGCAACAAAGTCCAGGTGCCACAACTATTAAGCCTGGGCCCAGAGCCCATGCTCTGCCACAAGAGATGCTACCACAATGAGAAGCCTTCACACCACAACTAGAGAGTAATCCCCTTTTCCAGCAACTAGAGAAAAGCCTATGCAACAACGAAGACCCAGCACAGCCAAAATAAGCAAATAATATTTTAAAGTTTATTTTACAAAAAGACTTCATGTGCCACCTCCTTAATTCCTTGTCCCAGTGACCCTGAGAGCTTTATGTCCTAAATGACAAAGCTACAGAATGGTGGCTGGGTCCCTGAATGGCTGTGTGGAGTTGAACTTCTCATCAACCCACGTTGGGCTTATAATAAAAGGGAGAGATAAACTCTTGCTACATTACCTTGCTTTCTTTTTAATTTTTTTTTTTACTACAATTTATCTTGTCCTTAACACTAAAACCTCCTAAATTCTTTTCCAAATGCAATTTTTCCCTCCCTTAAACCCAGAAATTAATTTATAATTTTCTCATGACAAGTTTTATGCCATGTATGATCATTCTTTCTTTAGTTATCTAGTCACCTCTATGAGTAAGTCCCTATTGGTCAAAGGGCTTTTAGTAAATCACCTTTTATTGCATCTCTCCTGTTTGAGAGGTACGCTGGATGGCATCACCGACTCGATAGACATGAGTTTGAGTGAACTCCGGGAGTTGGTGGTGGACAGGGAGGCCTGGCGTGCTGTGATTCATGGGGTCGCGAAGAGTCGGACAAGACTGAGCGACTGAACTGAACTGAACTGAAGCTACAGTGTCAGTGATTCAGTGTCCATTATATAAATAGGTGTACACAGTTAACGAATGCTTCTCAAATTGAAGATAATATATTTGGAATAAGAGAAAGAGAATTCACAGTTTATCCAGGTAAAGTTGACATAATATCAATAAATTAAAAGAAGCATTGCCTGTTTCTTCTTCAGACTGTGATTAATATTCTACAAAACCAAAAAAAATACACATGTATCACAATTTTAGATATAAAAATATTTAATGTTTTATATTTTCCATACTACCAAACTCATCAAGCTCTGCACTGTCAAAATCTTTCTTTTATCTTAGAATTTAAGTAATAATCTTCACTATAATTATCATCTCAGGTGACATGTCTATAATTAGATAGCAAAGACAGAATTAGACAATGAACGTGAGATAATAAAAGGAACCAAATCACTCTCGAGTTTGATGAAATCCCTGTGTGAGCAAAACGCGTATGTGATGTTCTCTTAAATGATTTGGGAGAGATTGATTGCACTCATTTCTGCCTTATTCTCAGAGTCAGGTGTATTGGGTATGTTTCAGCGCAGAAGCTAGTAGAATTTGTGACATGCCAATTCATCTATCTACTGTTGTAGTTGTAAACATTCATCTGTTTTGAATTATCCATTATTTATTTAGCTGTTCATGAGAGATCAATAAACCGATAAATATTTATTGAGCACTTGCTATGTCAAGTCTGTGCAGGAATATTGACTCCAAGCCATTCAAAAGAATTGGTGAATTTCTAGTCCTTGAAGAAAAGGCCACAAAGTATTGAAATAACCTGATAGACAATGTTTGAGAGAATTGAGAGATGAGAACACAGTGTGTATATGCTGTCATTTCAGTCATGTCCAGCTCTTTGCGACCCCATGGGCTATACCCCACCAGATTCCTCTGTCCGTGGGATTTTCCAGGCAAAAATACTGGAGTGGGTTGCCAATCCTTTTTCTAGGGGATCTTCCTGGTCCAGGGTTTGAACCCACGTCTCTTATGTCTCCTACAATCACAGGTAGGTTCTTTACCACTAATGTCATCCGGGGAAGCCTGAGAACACACGGTCCATAGAAATTAATTGAGATACATTTTGGACTCTGTGCTTTTACTGCCAAGGACACAGGTTCAATCCATGATTAGGTAACTGAGATCCTATAAGCCACATGGCCAATAAATAAATAAACTAAATATTTTTGAAAAAACCTTCTCACATTGAAGTGTCAGGATGATCTGTTATCCCAGGAATTAATCAGAAATTTTAAGATACTAGGATAAAGCAAAGACCATAAATGATTAAATATAATACAAAGTATGTCTATAAGGCTCTTTTATAAACAAAAAAAAATTGTAGAAGAGTGTTTGATTCAAGTCCTTGAGAGGCAAGTTTACTTAATTCAAGTCAGGGGGCAAGTTTGTTCCTCCACTGACTAACCATGGGACACTGGGCAACTCCATCTACTTATTCTGAGTTTATTAGTCAGACTCTCTGTTGAAAACCACAGAAACAAAGTCTGGAGTCTTTTAAGAAAAAGAGAAATTTCGTGCAAGAATACTGATTAGCTCCCAGAAACAAGAAAAAGATTGAGCTATCAGGGTTCAAGAGGAAGAGGATTCGGAGGTAATTTCCAGGGTCCTGCTCCTGATATGAACCCTGATATGGAAGGGCTTGGTCAAAGCCAACTTCCATTCTTCTGTTATCCTGCAACAAAGAGTCTCTTCAGCTTCATCCAGATCTAGGTGTGAACTGGTAAGGCACCCACTTGATGTTCCTCTGATTCTTCTGGCTACCAAAGATGGACAAAAGGGGAATACTGGGCCCCCCAAGTCATGTACTGTGCTGTGCTCAGTTGCTCAGTCGTGTCTGACTCTTGGCGACTGTATGGACGGTACTCCGTCAGTCTCCTCTTTCCATGGGGATTCTCCAGGCAAGAATACTGGAGTGGGTTGCCATGCCCTCCTCCATACTAGGCCTCAATTTTCTCATCTCTTTTAAAGCAAGGAGTCTGAACTAGAAGAGTGCTTGGATTCCTTAGAACTCTCATATTCCTTGACTTGTTTTCATTAAAAACAGTAAGTCTCACAAATCTAAGATCTATTTTAGAAGGTACATTAATCAATGACAATTGAAAGAAACACCCAGATTTGAAAGAACTGAAAACACTACATGCTACATATATTAATTTTTTTGTCACTAATTCATTGTGATCATAAGTAAGTCTCTTAAGAATTTCAGTGTTCAACTAAAGTATGAATAACCCAAGCAGATTGATATGAAGCCCATTACTCATCTAAGATTCTACATTAAATCTATATAGCCTTAAGCATAAATACTTGACTTCCTATAGGGTAGTCTAGAGTAAACATTTTGCATCTTATTTTCTCTCCTGATACCAGATTTTAAGCATTGTTATTTATACTATTGGTAAAAAATTCTCCAAAAATAAAACACTTCTGCTAATAAAATGATTAATTGCTTCTGCAGGTAAGAGCTGCAATCCACACAAGCAGAGATTTTAAATCCAAATGGATTTTTGTGAGAACACAGCTCTAGAGAGACCATACAACCTTAAGTATATGAGAGCTAAAAATAGCATTAAGTGCACAAGGGCAGAGATTTGATCTTTGGAGGTAAAACATTAGAATATATTTTGAGTTGAACAATGTCATCTGCTCTACATCAAACAACCGTAAAACACAGCGCTTTGATGTTTTTATGTTGTGTTCACTCACCTTGCCTCTTCAAACCATCTCAGCTATAATGTTCCTTCCAGAAGCAGGGATTGTTCCTCCCCTCAATGCTGCCAGGCTTGTTCTACTCACTGTCTCCCGGTGTGAAATTATCTGGTAGCTGGTGTACCCAAGGTTCATTTACTGGGTTTGAAATTAGCCTTCAGAATAGTGCTGTATGCTCTTTGTTTAGAGAATCAATGATGTTCATTTTGTGATTATGAAACACATAATCACAGGAAATTTGGAAAGTAAAGGAAAAAAAGATAATCACCAGTATTAAATAGCATTTATACTATTTTTAAAATATTTTCTTCTAGTGTGTGTTATGTGTGGATGGTGTATAATATTTTAAAGTTGAATCATATAGAAATTAGTCTTTATGTTTTTAATGGCTGTATGACACTCCTTAGAAATTATTTACTAGTTTTCAAACTGTTTTGGAAAACTCTCTTGACAGTATAAAATTGATGAAACAAGCATTATTATTAAAACATGAGTTAAATACACAGTGAAATTAATAAAGTAGCATATTAAAATATTCCCATAGTCCTCAGTTTTGTAGTCTCTGCCTAAAAAGACTCAATGTCTTTTCTGCTGATAAAATTTATGCTGAAGATTTGACCAACTCTTACTGTAAAAAGCAAAAAGAAAAGAAAGCATACGTATTTCTTGTAATTTATTTAGACAGCTGCCACTGGATGATAAGCTAACATTTTAAATGGGTTTTATACAATGATCTGATTAGAACTAAAAATGCTGGTATTTCTACCATTTCACATCAAGCTTAAACTACTTACAGATGCTTATGTAAGAGAGAAAAAGGAAAAGGAAAAATAATTTCTGATCCTGAGAATTAGGAGAAATGCACAAACACACACATATGTTAGTGATTAATTATTAGCTAGTGATTAATAACCACAGCATGTGATTATGTCTGTCCAGCTGCTGCTGCTGCTGCTAAGTCGCTTCAGTCGTATCCGACTCTGTGCGACCCCATGCGACCCCAAAGACGGCAGCCCACCAGGCTCCTCCGTCCCTGGGATTCTCCAGGCAACAACACTGGAGTGGGTTGCCATTTCCTTCTCCAGTGCATGAAAGTGAAAAGTGAAAGTGAGGCCGCTCTGTCTGTCCAGAGGTGTATACTAAAACCATGAGCAATATTAATGTGACATAGACAACTGTTGTTGTTATTCCATTGCTAAGTCGTGTTCGACTTTGTGCAACCCCATGGACTGCAGCCTGCCAGGTTCCTCTGTCCATGGGGTTCTCCTGGCAGGAATACTGGGGAGGGTTGCCATTTCCTTCTCCAGGGGATCTTCCTGGACCAGGAATCGAACCTGCATCTCCTGCAGTGGCAGGTGGATTCTTTACCACTGAGCCACAAGGGAAGCCTGATTTTTACTGTAGACATCTTTAAAGCCTTTAGCTCCTCTTTCTACTTCTAGAAAGGGTTATCAGTTGCCTTTGCTTCAAGGACAAATGAGAGATTTGAGCAGCGATGAAGAGATGGTTGGAAAATGAGGTTTTGGTGAGGTTTCACTTTGGATTGTGTTCTGTAGTTTCATTCTACCTTTGCTTCCCACCTAAACCATATCTTTAGTAAAGCTCTACATTATAGCTAGAAGCCTTTGGATTCCAGTAGTTTTTCTTAGGGATGCATTGATGTACTGAGATGACCTCGAAGCAAGAGCAAGTGCTTTCTTCCTACAATACTTTTTGAAATGTGGCTGGCTGAAAATTTCCAGTAAATGAGTAATTCTGTCCCCTGGGAATGGTGCAGTGAAGTTTAAAAAGAAATCAGGAGTAAAACTACTGACTGAGCAGTTAGAAAATTGAAAAGTCAGTGTCTTTATTTGGGCATGGCTGCTGCTCACTTAAAATCTTTACTTTGGATCCATTATCTGTAAAATGGTGACGATAATCTTTGAAACTTACTTTGCCCAGATTTTTTGGTGTGTATTCTATGGGAACATATTTCTAATTGCTTTGCAGAGTAACAGGTGCCTCAAAAGTGCAAATGTTTATACCTGCTGACAGTTAAGACTTTCTACTGTTAGTATTTCCCAGTTGAGATCTTTTTACCTCTCTGATGGTCTACTACTAAGATTTCTTTTAAAGTCTGCTACTCATAAATTGGACCAGAGATGTCCTGACTAAATATCTTCTGCTGGCAACCCCCTTCCCCTCTTCCAAGCTGCATCTCCACCCTGCACCACACCCAGAGAGGCTGACACAAGTGGTCTGTATCAGCGGACTCTCGGTCTTCTCTTCCACGTCTCTGCTTTTCTGGAAGCGCTGGCAGGAGACCAGAGGGTGGAAGAAGAGTGAGCTGACAGTTCTCAGTCCCTGCTTTCTTCTGGCTGGTTTTCGTGGGCTGACTATGTCTCTTCTTCAAAGAACAGTCCTGTCTGGGGGCCTTTCCATACAATCACTCTTTTCAGGTTCAGTTGCTGCTTCTTCCATTTGCCCCTTCAGACCGCTGTAACGGGTTTGCTGCACCTCACTCTTAGTAGCCCTGAGGCAAACTTCACTGTATCTTGTTTCCTTAAAGCCCTCCCATCCCTTTTTAAATAGTCCCTTTATTAAATCTCCTCAAATTACTCCATTTAAACATATCACCTGTGTTTCTTCCCAAACCCTGAGTGCTCTCACTGTCAAATGTATTTATATCTCCACCTGCTTTTGCTCCCCTAATCTTTCATCATCACTTCCTGCGACCAGAGTTTATATTGTTTTCCAGCCAGTGTTCTGGTGTTAGTTTCCCAAAGGACAATTTCATCGTCATTTTGTAATGGGAAGTTTATGCTTTTCTTCCTTATTATTCAGAAGTCTACGAGGGAAAGCTGTAAAGGTTGAACCCCGAATATGAAACATGGCACATATGCAAATAATTGAAAGTGTCCTCCCCAAAACACATACCCCTATCCCTCCTATTACTTCTCCACACCCATTCTATTAGTATAATACACACACACACACACACACACACACCTGACTCAAAGTAGGTGACAGGCCCATAACAGTAGTGTCAGGAAGTCAGAACCTTTGTTTTTAAGGAATAGATAAGTCTACTGCCTAATCAGCTCTTCCAAATTGCTCAGGAAACAAGAACCCTGAAAACCTTGTGTTCAAGTACACAGTCTGGACTTTGCAGGGAGGAGGGTGCAAGACAGGAAGAAAGCGGTGGATGCCACTTGTTTGTGGCTATCCATGGAATGCCTCCTAGAAATTTTCAGAAATAACTAGACAGAACAGTTTGCCTTTAGGGGTCTGGATTGTCTACAAAAGTAGAAGAGGCTTGAATGAGTGAGTGAAGTTACTCAGTTGTGTCTGACTCTTTGCGACTCCATGAACTGTAGCCTGCCAGGCTCCTTTATCATAGGATTTTCTAGGCAAGAGTACTGGCATGGGTTGCTGTCTCCTTCTCCAAGAAGAAGAGGGTTAACACTATAAAAATATCATCTTTCCAAAGAACCAAGAAAACAGATGTTATATAAATTTGAGATGGCAGAAGAAAAACAACAAGAGTAAAAGAAAAAAGAGCATGAACCCTCAGTACCAATGAACCTTCAGAAAGGAGGTGGGAGAACTGTTCTGTGATAGTTTGTATGATATGGTGAAGAGAGAGCATGTGTTTTCTCCAGAGCTCACTAATGAATCATTTTTAGGCTTAGAAGACCCTGGTCAGACTCTCTGGCTGATTTAATGATGAGTCTATTATTTAATGTTTTAATTACATTTTCAAAGAGTACAAAAGTCCGTCTGTTTTAAAAGGCCGAGGGTACACAGAATGTCTCCAACACAATTACAAAGAAGACAAAATGGGAATATTTTTAAAGCCCTAGAAAGAAAATAAGTTAACAAAGATCTTGAATTGTTCTCTTAAAACTCCAGGATATTATTTTCTCAGTTAACAGAAGAATAGAAGACTGATCACCATTAATCTTTGTTCTACCTGGTAAATGGGGTTTAAAAAACCGAAATTATGTTACAACTATCGAACAGGAAAAAACCCCAACAAATAAACAGCCATATAAAGTGTCAGGGTGATTGAGAATGGGAGTAATACTGTTTTCATACTCATAATTTAAAGCCAGTTATTAAATGACAACCCACTCAGTATTCTTACCTGGAGAACCCCACGGACAGAGGAACCTGGTGGGCTATAGTCCATGGGGTCTCAAAGAGTTGGATACAACTTAGTGAGTGAACAACAAACTCATCACGATGTTCTCAAAATCTTTGAGTTTCTTTGGCTCATGTATGTTTCACATTGTCTCCCTCTATCTATATGGATATCCCATATTGTATATTGTACTCTAATCATAGTTGACTATGCTCATTGCTTACTGTTGACTTCAGCCAAATATCCTTACCTCTAAGCCCATCTCAAAACATCCACAAATAGAGTCTCTGTGCCATAAATTCCATTTGCAAGCACTAACACCTTGGGCTAAGGACTGTATTTTCAGAAGTTCTCAATTCTGTTGCCCTGTTGAAGCTCAGAAGCATTTTGCTCTTAAAAAAGTCACTGACTTAAGTTAATGAAGGAACTGGAGCTCCGTGACTTTCTTTCTCTCCAAGCCCTCATCTCCACTGTCTTACATCCCCAGAACTCCTATGGCTCACAACTTGAAAGTATTGACTTCCCACATTGTCCAAAGACATGAAGCTATAATACAACAGATAAATGCATTGGGAATTAGAGACCAAAAAGTAGGGAGTAATATCCAGAAGAAAACTGGTATTTGTAAGCTTTCCTAAGGAGATCCAACCAGTCCATTCTAAAGGAGACCAATCCTGGGTGTTCATTGGAAGGACTGATGCTAAAGCTGAAACTGCAATACCTTGGCCACCTCATGTGACGAGTTGACTCACTGGAAAAGACTCTGATGCTGGGAAAGGTTGGGGGCGGGAGGAGAAGGGGACAACAGAGAATGAGATGGCTGGATGGCATCACCGAATCTGTGGACATGAGTTTGAGTGAACTCCGGGAGTTGGTGATGGACAGGGAGGCCTGGCGTGCTGTGATTCATGGGGTCGCGGAGAGTCGGACACGACTGAGCGATTGAACTGAACTGAACTGAACTGAACATATGCCAGGTATCATGCTGCTGCTGCTGCTGCTGAGTCACTTCAGTCGTGTCCAACTCTGTGTGACCCCTTAGACGGAAGCCCACCAGGCTCCCCCGTCCCTGGGATTCTCCAGGCAAGAACACTGGAGTGGGTTGCCATTTCCTTCTCCAAAGTGTGAAAGTGAAAAGTGAAAGTGAAGTCGCTCAGTCGTGTCCGACCCTTAGTGACCCCACGGACTGCAGCCTACCAGGCTTCTCCATCCATGGGATTTTCTAGGCAAGAGTACTGGAATGGCTTGCCATTGCCTTCTCCGAGGTATCATGCTACTAACCTTATATATAATCTCATTTATTCTTAACCTAATCAGACAGGGATTTTTATTTCAATTTTCCTAGTAAAGAAAACAGACTCTGGAGATTTTGGTAAACAACCCAAAAGGCCTCAACTGGTAACTAAGCAACTAGAAATTGAGCCCTGGTCTCTACTCCAAAGCCTCTGTTCTTTCTTTAGAGCCCTCTGGTTTCGCAAAGACTTTGCTATTATTTCTTGAGATTCAAAAAAAAAAAATTCAGATATTAATTTCATGTCAGAGAATATTCTTAACTGTGCAGGGTATTGATCTTACAGTCTCTGGATCATGACATCTTACAGTCCCCGGTCCCAGGGGAGGGCTGGGATAGATCCACTTTAGGATTCAGGGACATAAATATTTAACAACCAATAATAAAATATGTCAATATTTTAACAAAAGAATGATTCCTGTTCTGCTTTCCTTCAGGAATAAACTCTTTATCACAATGTACTTTAAAGAGGTGGAGAAAATTGAAATGGTATATTTCACCTTTGCCAAACAACTGATTCTAATGTTACAAAATGTTATTTAATATAATTTCAGATTTACATTGCAACTTAACTTTTTAAAACTAATTTTTATTGGAATATAGTTGATTTACAATGTTGTGTTTGTTTCTGCTATACAGCAAATGAGATCAGCTATACATGTAAAACCTTTCTTTTTAGATTCTTTCTCCATATAGGTCATTACAGAGGACTTAGTTCCCTTTGCTGTACTACTACAGGTAGTCAGCTAGTGTGTGCATGCATGCTCAGTCATATCTGACTCTTTGCGACCCCATGGATTGTAGCCCACCAGGCTCCTCTGTCCAGAGGATTTCCCAGGCAAGAATATTGGAGTGAGTTGCCATTCCTTTCTCCAGGGGATCTTCCCTACTCAGATTGAACCTGCATCTTCTGTGTCTCCTGCATTGCAGATGGATTCTTTACTGATGAGCCATCAGGGAAGTCCATAAGTGGGTAGTAGGTTCTTATTATCTATTTTATATAGTATGTATATTTTTGGTTAAATACTTATCTTGCTCTGTTTTACAGATATTTTCACCATAACTTTGGAGCTACTGATTTAGCTCATTCAATTTATAGACAATATCCATCATGTAACCTAATTCAACCTTATTCAAGACAATTATAATTATCAGCAAAATCAGACTAATTTCTTTGGGAGGCAGGAAATGTCTAACCTTCTCTTTTCAATTTAAATGACTGCATAGAGATGTGTTCCCATGATTTCTATCTCATTTCTTAACACTAATTTTAATACTAATGGATAAAACATGGCACCCCCTTGAAATGAGGCACAGTGCCCTTCAGAGCTTTTCACCAATTGTCTTTGTCTTTGCTCCATTCAAAAGGGAGCCTCTCCCCAGAGGGACACATTATGTAGCAATAGACAGGGGATGGGAGAAGAGAGGGTATTAGAGGACAATACCAGCACTCCTGCCTTCTCTTTCGTAAGTGTATGTGAATTCTGGATATGTCAACATGAATCAAGTTATCCCATATCTAACTCTATGCTTTGCACTTAAAAGAATCAAGTGTAAGACAAGGAAAAACACAAAGCTGGACATCAATATTTCAGAATGTCCAATTTCGGGGGGTTCTGAAAGTTTCTACATCTAAAAGTACAATGTAATTGTTGAAAACATGCTAGATGGATGGGAGGTAAGGCTTTCTTTTGCAAAGTGGCAGGAAGGAGACTATGAAAAGGAAAGGTGAGAAAGGAGAGACCACCAGATGTTTTGATCATCACAAACTTGTTGTTCTACTTTGGGATACAAGTTAGGGATCTGGAAGGGCTTCCTCAGTGGGTCAGTGGTGGAATCCACCTGCAATGCAGGAGACACGGGTTTGATCCCTGGGTCAGGAAGATCCCCTGGAGGAGGAAATGGCTACCCACTGACAGTATTCTTCCCTGGGAAATCCCATGGACAGAGGAGACTGGCGGGCTAATAGTCCATGGGATCACAAAGAGTCAGACACCAGTGAGCACATTTGAAGCAGTTAGGGATCTCGAAATCCCTTATTCATGCTTTGATAACTCTTATGATGTTTCAGGGTACCTCTTGAGGTATGGGGATCCCAGTTTGAAGGCTACTAGACTAGTTGGTTTTCAGAGTATTCCTTTTTGGGGTCATGTTTTAGATCTTAATCATTTCCTCTGATGTGATCATAACTAAAAAATCAGAGCAAAAATTCCATCAAGGGCTACATCAGCCAGCATAGACTATCACGCACGTGTAGACTTATACTGTTGATACATCACCAGGTGGAATGCTGCTGTGAATTGCTTTCAGTGCGGAGACAAGTTTTCTCTGGGCTGTTCCCACTCTCCCACTTAACTTCCCTCAGGAACATATTTGTCAGGTGCTGGTGAAGTTAACCATAGCCTCTGGAATGAGCAGAACAAAGCTCTATGCCAACTGTAGTAATAATAAGTTGGGCCTCCTGATATTCTGGATCACACTTGGAAATGTGTAGAGGATGCTATGAGGCTGTAAGTCTGCGAGCCTAGTCTAGCAGGAGACATCAAAGAAGGAGACTGTCCTAAGTCCTCAAGGATGAGTAAAAGACTTACCTGGGTGATAGACATGGGGATGGCAAAAGATAGGATTGTGAGTGTGTGTGTGTGTGTGTGTGTGTGTGAATAAGTAATAGTATGCAGCACTGTGTAAATAACCACAGCATATGCCAGAGAAGGCCAGAGTAGGTCTACTTTATTCCTGGCCTCACAAATTCAGTAAACCTTGATTGGATCACTAAGGTACTGGGTTAAAAATTTGACTTCATCAAAATCATTTTAGTTCATGAAATCTAAGAAGCAATTGATTTCAGACATGTTAAAACACGAAGAAGGAAAAAGGAACCATGTATGATTTGGCAGTTCAGTTGGAGATAACTGAATAAACTCTGGCTGTTTGATTTACTACAATCCATCTCATGAGATGGAGATAAATCAGATGGGAGATACAGAGACTTTTCTAGGAATGGCAAGTCCATGCCCATGTCCCAGGAGGATCCTCCTTGCTGTCTTTCTTGATAAGGAGATACCTGGGAAATTCTATCAGGCATCAGAAGATTGCTAAGTGATTGAAGGCTAGAGCAAAAAGGTTCAGTTTATCTTGACCACAGTTGGCATCTTCAACAACAGATAATACATTATTTGATGGATTTGCTTTATTTCACTCCTGGAGACCTCATTCTAACAGCTGGAATATCTGCATCTGAGTGATCCATCAGTTTAGTTCAGTTGCTCAGTCATGTCCAACTCTCTGCAATCCCGCGGACTGCAGCATGCCAGGCTTTCCTGTCCATCATCAACTCCTAAAGCTTGGTCAAACTCAAGTCCATTTAGTCAGTGATGTCTTCCAACCGTTTCATCTTCTGTCATCCCCTTCTCCTTCTGCCTTCAATCTTTCCCAGCATCAGGGTCTTTTCCAATGAGTCAGCTCTTCACATCAAGTGGCCAAAGTATTGGAGTTTCAGCTTCAGCATCAGTCCTTCCAGTGAATATTCAGGACTGATTTCCTTTAGGATTGACTGGTTTGATCTCCTTGCATTCCAAGGGACCCTCAAGAGTCTCCTCCAACACCAAAATTCAAAAGCATCAATTCTTCAGCACTCAGTTCAGAGTAATCCATGGTTTTAGATAAATATTAAACATGTATATGTCCTTGGAGCTTCCCAGATGGCTCAGTGGTAACGAATCTCCCTGTCAATGCAAGAGCTGCAGAATATCCCCTGGTTCAATACCTGTGTTGAGAGGATCACCTGGAGAAGGAAATGGCAACCCACTCCAGCATCCTTGCCTAGGAAATCCCATAGACAGAGGAGCCTGGTGGGCTACAGTTCATGGGGTTGCAAAGAGTCAGACACGACTGAGAGACTAAACATAAAGAGCAAACATATGTCCTTGTAAAATACATATGCATTTTTGGACAGGCATATCTTTAATTTTCATAAATTGTGCCATTACATTTTTTTTCAAAAGTTTGCTAGATGACAATGCAAAATGGTGTAGTTACTATGGAAAGCAGCTTGGCAGTTAGAATTACTGTATGACCCAGAAATACTACTCCTGGGTTTATACCCCAAAGAATTGAAAGTAAGGATTTAAACAAAAACTTGAGCACAAGTATATATAGCAGCACTATTCACAATAGTTAAAAGTGACAGAAACCCAAATGTCCATCAACTGATTAATGAATAAACAAAATGTGGTGTACGCATATGATGGCAAGTTATTCAGTCATAGAAAGGGATAAAGTGCTGTACAGGCTACAAAATGGATGAAACTTGAGTATGTCACGCTAAGTGAAAGAAGCATGAAAGGTCACATATTGTATGATTCCATGTACTTGAAATACCCAGACAAGTCCAAAGACACATGATGCATGTTGGAGGTCACCAGGGCCTGGAGGAGAGAGGAATGGGAAGAGGCTGATTAATGGCAGGGACTGCCTTTGGAGTGATGAAATATTTTGAAACTCAATAGTGGTGATGGTTGCTCAACATTTTGAATGTACTAAATGTCACTGACTTTTATACTTTAAAATGGTAGATTTTATATTATGTGGATTTTACCACAGTTTTTAAAAATCACACATGAAAAAAATCTTGCTAGATATCTCAGTCCTTCTTTTTCCCACTCAGGAACAAGTTATCAAGCTCTTTATAGTACTTTTAAAATGGCATTTGGTAGAGGTGATCTTATTTGCAGAGCAGAAATAGAAACACAAATGTAGAGAAGAAATGTATGGACACCAAGGGGGAAAACGGAGGTGGGATGAATTGGGAGATTGGGATTGACATATATATTCTACTGATACTATGTATAAAATAGGTAACTAATGAGAACCTCCTGTATAACACAGGGAACTCCAATCAGTGCTCTGTGGTGACCTAAATGGGAAGGAAATCCAAAAAAGAGGGAATACATGTAATAGTTCAATTCGGTCACTCATCCATGTCTGACTCTTTGCGACCCCATGGACTGCAGCACTCCAGGCTTCCCTGTCCATCACCAACTCCCTGAGCTTGCTCAAACTCATGTCCATTGAGTCGGTGACACCATCCAACCATCTCATCCTCTGTCGTCCCCTTCTCCTCCTGCCTTCAATCTTTCCCAGTATCAGGGTCTTTTCCAATGAGTCAGTTCTTCCCATCAGGTGGCCAAAGTATTGGAGTTTCAGCTTCAGCATCAGTCCTTTCAATGAATATTCAGGACTGATTTTCTTTAGGATTGAATGGTTGGATCTCCTTGCTGTCCAAGGGACTCTCAAGAGTCTTCTCCAACACCACAGTTCAAAGGCGTCAATTCTTTGACACTCAGCTTTCTTTATAGTCCAAATCTCACATCCACGCATGACTACTGGAAAAACCATAGCTTTGACTAGATGGACCTTTGTTGGTAAAGTAATGTCTCTGCTTTTTAATATTCTGTCTAGGAATATATGTATACATATAGCTGATTTACTTTGCTGTACAGCATAAAATAACACAACATTGCAAAGCAACTATACTCTAATAAAAAATAATTTTAAAATGACATTTGTACTTAAGAGCATCATTGATTCTTATTTAGCAAGGGACAAAACAAAAAGACCTAAATGACTCACATTTAAACTCTATGGAAGATAACAGAATACCATAAAATGGATGGATCTATAAATGCCTATTGCCAGGAGTAGTTAGAATCAACCGTTCTCCCTCTCAAGGGGATGATGATGTCAGCAAAGCTCTTCTGTTAAAAGCAGGATATGTCACCCCTTTTAATCTTTCTCCTCCATAAAGCTCCAATTACATTGGTTTCTGATATGATTCTTTTTTGGGTTTCATTTCATTTTTATTTTATGTGATTCTTCAAGCTCTTCAATGTATGTTTTTAATTTGCTTGACTTTCAGACAGAAAAGAATCTATCAAGGGAAATGAAAAACAAGATCAACACTTCTTTCTTGCCAGGTAGCCTCTTGGCTGTGTCCTGCAAGGCTTGACAGTATTTGGGGATGGTTTGTGGAGCAGGTGGTAAGTGTGTATATATTACGTCAATGTTAGTCCAGGCTTCCAGCAAGAGGCAGAGTGTTAAGGGTGCTATTTATGTACTGGCAATTTTAAAAAGGATGAAAGTCTACAGACAACTGAAAATAATATTCTTCAACAAGCAGGTTAGAACCAGAAGCAATTCAGATTGTTGAAGGTAAAGTAACATTTTGTTCCAAATTATTAAGAATGATTTTTTTTAAAAAAAAAACTTCATGAAATTAAACACAAGCCTGACCAGTTTTCAAATACAAGCAAAACAAAACAAAACTTTCTTGGCCTTATCACAAACTCTGGCTCCTTTCAGTTCAGTTCAGTTCAGTTCATTTGTTCAGTCATGTCCAACTCTTTGTGACCCCATGAACCACAGCAAGCCAGGCCTCCCTGTCCATCACCAACTCCCGGAGTCCACCCAAACCCATGTTCATTGAGTCGGTGATGCCATCCAGCCATCTCATCCTCTGTCATCCCCATCTTCTCCTGTCCTCAATCCCTCCCAGCATCAGGGTCTTCTCAAATGAGTCAGCTCTTCACATCAGGTGGCCAAAATATTGGAGTTTCAGCTTCAACATCAGTCCTTCCAATGAACACCAGGACTGATCTCCTTTAGGATGGACTGCTTGGATCTCCTTGCAGTCCAAGGGACTCTCAAGGGTCTTCTCCAACAACACAGTTCAAAAGCATCAATTCTTCGGCGCTCAGATTTCTTTATAGTCCAACTCTCACATCTATACCTGACTACTGGAAAAACCATAACCTTAACTGGACGGATCTTTGTTGGCAAAGTAATGTCTCCTCTTTTTAATATGTTGTCTAGGTTGGTAATAACTGGCTCCTTACTTAATTTCTATAATACAGAAAATTGGAACCATTTTGAGTAAAGAAAGCACATTTTTTTTCTCTTAAAAGAATCAAATGTGTTCTATGGGTTTCTATGAAAATGGTAGTTTGGATGTCATCTCCTTCCATTTTACCAGAATTTTCTGAATAAGTTAATTAAGTTTACTATTCCTGGTCATAATATGACCAGCTCACAGAGTTACTGTGAACATAAAGCTAAATAGCAAAAATAATTGCTGGCAATTACTGACTGCTAATTATGTGTCAGGGACAGTCCTAAGTACTTCACGTGGATAATTCTTCATATTAACTTCACTAGGTTAATTTAGCATGTTTGAGGGTAAATAGTTCACCCAAAGCCACACAACTAGCAAGTGTTTGGATCAGAATTGGAAGCGCCTGGCTTCAGAACCCGTGCTCTTTGACAGCTCTGTTGTGCGGCATGGTGCTCTGTGTTCAGGAGGTTGTTCTTGTTCAGTTGCTCAGTCGTGTCCAACTCTTTGCAACCCCATGGACTGCAGCACACCAGGCTTCCCTGTCCTTCACCATTTCCTGGAGTTTGCTCAAACTCATGTCCATTGAGTTGGTGATGCCATCCAACCATCTCATCCTCTGCAACCAGGAGGCACTTGGGGCCATTGGCTCCCTTCCTCCCTATTGATAGAGCTATGATAGCAGCTCTGCAGATGCCAGCTTTCAGAGGCATGACGACAGCATATTGAAGAAGAAATGCCATCTCTTCTCTGAGTTTCATAAATCCAAGGCCTGTTCTGAAGGAAAGAGATTTCCCTAAGCCATTATCCATATGGACCAAGGCTGGTCAGGCAGGAGAGGAGAGCTGGCCAGAATAGCAGTAGTAGGAAGAAGCTGTTGTTTCCTGAGGCTGCCTGTGCTGATATGAAACAGAGCAGGAGGATACGTCACAGGACAGAGCGGACCAGCAGGCCACCTGGAGTTCTGGAAGGCTGGGAAGCAACTGGAGGTGAAAAGGCAATACCTTATTCAGCCGTGATGCAGTTGAGGTTAAAAAAAAAAAAAGTTTACTCTCAGTGAACGTCTCTTTAGTTAAAATTGTGCTATTTTTTAAATCAGGATATAGTTGCCTCACAACATTGTGCTACTTTCTGCTGTACAATGAAGTGAACCCACCACATGTATACATATATCCCCTCCCTCTTGGACCTCCCTCCCACCCCACCCTTCATTCCACCCCTCTAGATCATCACAGAGAACTGAGCTGAGCTTCCTGTGCTACACAGCAGGTTCCCACTAGCTATCTATTCTATACATGGTAATGTATATATGGGGGCTTCCCTGGTAGCTCAGCTGGTAAAGATTCTGCCTACAATGCAGGAGACCCTGGTTTGATTCTTGGGTTGGGAAAATCCCCTGGAGAAGGGATAGGCTACCCTCTCCACTGTATATATGGGGGCTTCCCAGATGGCTCTATTGGTAAAGAATCCTCCTGCCAATGCAGGAGACATGACAGATGCAGGTTCGATCCCTGGGTGGGGAAGATCGCCCAGAGGAGGGCATGGCAATCCACTCCAGTATTCTTGCCTGGAGAATCCCATGGACAGAGGAGCCTTGTGGGCTATGGTCCTCAGTGTCACAAAAAAATCGAACACAACTGAGGCGACAGCACTCACACACTCACACACTGTATATATGTCAATCCCAATCTCTCAATTCATCCCACCTAACCCTATGCTGTAAACCTCCCCCCAGCTCTTGTCCACACATCTGTTCTCTACATCTCTGTCTATATTCCTGCCCTGCGAAAGAAAACAAAACAAAACTATGATAGTAGTAAAAATGACCTTTATTTAGTGAAAGTATTTTTTCTTAAAAAAATAAAATTGTACTATTTTTGATTTTTAGAAATTTTGTATTTTCAGTTGTCTTGAACACTGAGTTTTTTTCATGCAGTGTGTATACCTCACCTAGCCCCAGCTCTGACCCTGGTCTGGTTGCACGGTGACCTGGGTTTCCTGCCGATCCTTCAACATAGCTGTCTGGTCTTGAGTAAACTCTTTGACATGTGTTCTGATCTATGGAATGGACATAAAACTCCTTCCACAATAGAGGGCTTTAGTGATAATCAAAGGAGCTGACATGACACCTAATCATAATTAAAAGTGCTCTGAGCTCGATAAATGTGGGTGAGAGGGAAGTACTGCAGAAATTCATTACTCTCTTCATATTTACAGCAAAAATTAGTGGTGCCCCAACTGGATCACTGGTGACAGAGAAGAACAAGGAAATACCCCACTGAAAAGAGATCAGGCCCTCAGGTGAGGAGCATCTAGAAGGAAAACTTGTTGCCTCTTCCATCAGCCCTGGGGAAAGTGGAGACCCTGGGCAGGGGCTCCTGCTTCAGGAGTTAACATCTTCCTTCTCTCACTTATAGTTTGAGTATATTACCCAGGCACATTTCTAAGGCCTCTGATCCCAAACCTTTAAAGGAGTCTGACTGTACCAAGTGAAAATGTTGACAAAAATCTAAGTCCTGACCCACTGTGTTGCTGCACTTATGGCTGAAAGCATCAGTCACCAGATGTTCCTTCTCACCCCTTTCAATCCAGCCTCTCAGGACTGGGGTGTGTGTATGTGTGCGCGCGCGCTTATGTTCAAAGAGTCATGTCCAACTCTTTGTGACCCCATGGATTGTAGTAAGTCAGGCTCCTCTCTCCATGGAGCTTCCCAGGCAAAAATACTGGAGTGGATTGCCCTTTCCTCTTCCAGGGGATCTTCCTGACCCAGGGGTCAAACCTGCATCTCCTGCATTAGAAGTGGAGACCTAAATCTCTATTTATTATAGGACTTAAAGCAGGCTCTCACATCTACTTTCCTGGAAAACTATAAGAAAAGACTTAGTGGATGGGGGCAGAAAAAAATCAAACAGGGCAAAAAATGTTCTGAAGGGGCAAAATAATGTCTACCACCATCATAATATTTCCAGATTATTCTGAGATGACTTGTGCAAAAAGCACAAGCTTTTAAAAATCAAGTAACACCACATCCATTTTGGAGTATTTGTCCTAAATATACCAAATTTAGTTTTTAAATAAATGTCCCCCTGCTGCTGCTAAGTCACTTCAGTCATGTCCGACTCTGTGTGACCCCATAGACGGCAGCCCACCAGGCTCCCCCATCCCTGGGATTCTCCAGGCAAGAACAGTGGAGTGGGTTGCCATTTCCTTCTCCAATGCGTGAAAGTGAAGTCACTCAGTCGTGTCCGACTCTTAGTGACCCCACAGACTGCAGCCTACCAGGTTCCTCTGTCCATGGGATTTTCCAGGCAAGAGTCCTAGAGTGGGTTGCCATTGCCTTCTCCAAAATGTCCCCCAACTTTGAGCAATTTAGTCCCCTTCTCTATAATTATGATGTTGAAATGGAAGCCAAAGGAAAGGTTGATGAGTTTCAGATGGATGGAGAAAGTTGTGCACAGGACTCAAGGGTCTTAGAACAAACAAGAGACTTGCCACGTGGCTGAAGGAAGAGTCTATTAAGCAGATCTTCACTTGGATGCTTGTTTGTGCTGCTATGTTTACAACCAGTGGAACTACTTGATTGTGTTAAAAATTACTGAGCATGTTTCCTCAGACCTTCACATAGTGTACAAGCACCTGTTCACTTGCCTAGCTAGTCCTTTACCCACTTTAATGTGTCAAATCATTTAACCATTCAAGACTAAGCCAAGTGGGAAAGAAACTCTTGAGTTACACTTCCAACTGAATCTTTCTTATGCAGTATTCCTCTGTCGAGGACTGGAGGTAAATCCTCCAGCTGATATTTCTGTATTTCAGCTGCATCCTGCAGACCTGACACCAAGGCTGTGCTCCTGTTAGAAATGATGCATTTTGTTTTTAATGCATTGATCTTTTCCTGTGGACAATCAATAAACATATTGTTAGAAAAATGAATCATCTCTCTCTCCATCTCCAGGAAGTGCTTTAGGATTAGCCTTCACTAATATCATACGGCTAATGACAACAGATAAGGGGGAAAGAGAGTGAATTTATTCACGATAGGATAAAGCAATCAGATAAACAAGCAAGCAGCTCTTCCCAAGACCAACTAGATGGATTTTCCAGTGTCCTCCTGGCTGCAGAGATTTTCCTGAAACATACATATATGAGAACAAACAGAGAGTGAGCTGGCAGATTCCAAGCATCTGATTGTAAGCTCCTTGATGTAAAGTGTTTTGCTTTAGCACAGGAGAAAGGGATCAGGCTGTAGAACATTTTCTAAGATTCCCAAGGTGTTTATATTGGACCCGCTCTTGTAGCTTAGCTACAGTCAATTACAGTATTATCCAAACCTCTTCAACTCTAGACTTCTCACCATCATTATCAACCCTCCATCAAGTGAACAAAGAATAAATATGAACCTCTGCTTAGTCTTCTTCGTTCAGCCATTTCCCAAAAACACACTGAGTGCCTGCTCGAGTTAGTAATCTACTGCTTTGTAACAGATAATCCACTTGCAGCCAATTAAGCTGACCAGTGCTTTTCTCCCCATGGGGTCTCAGTATGGGACTGCTGCAAACAGCAGCCTGTTGCCTGGGTAAGTTGCCCTAAGAGAACATGGAGACAGCCTTTGCCAGTGGACATTCATGCCCAGCATGCTGTCCCCAGTCTACCCTCCAGACAGGTGTGCATGTTGCCTTTGGAAAGTCCCAGGACACAGTGGCCAGGGTCCACATTGGCCAAATCATAACATCCATCCACACTAAGCTGTAGAACAAGAAGTGTGTGATTGAGGCCCACCAGGCAGGGCCAAGTTCAAGTTTCCTGGCCGCCAGAAGACCCGCATCTGTAAGAAGTGGGGATTTACTAAGTTTAATGCTGATGAATTTGAACACATGGTGGCAAGAAAGTGGCTCATTCTGGATGACTGTAAGGTCAAATGCACCCCTAATCGTGCCTCCTGGACAAATTTTGGGCCCTGCACTCATGAAAGCCTTGGTGCCCAAGGTTTAAGAGCCCCTCCTTACTCATGCTCACTGATAAATCCTACTTTCCTGTCAAAAAAGAGAATCCATACCTGATGGCTTAAAGCAATACACAATGATTATCTCACATTTTCTTTGGGTTAGATATCTGGACACAGTTTACCTGGGTCCTCTTCTGGATTTCTCACAGGTTGTACAGAAGGGGTCTTGGGGCTACAATCATCTCAAGGCTTGACTAGGGAAGGATTCACTTCCAAGCCCACGTGGTTGTTGGCATTCCCAAGTTCCTTGCAGGCTGTTGTCCAGAAGCCAACCTTGGTTCTGAGTTCCATGGGCTTCTCCAATATGGTAACCTGTTCAATGAAGATGTAAGCCAAGGAAACAAGAGAAAGAGAGTCTGCTAGCAAGACACAGGGGTCAAAATCTTGTGTAACTCAATCATAAATGTGACATCCCAATTTTTTGTCCATATACTATTGTCAGAAGAGAGGCATTAACTAGTTTCTTACCACATTCGAGGGTAGGGAATTACACAAAGGGGTAAATACTAAGATAGGTATCACGAGAAGCCAGGTCAGAAGTCACCAACCTCACTTCTCTGTGGCAGACTCTGTGCTTTGTGATGAAGCTATAGTGATAAACCAGATAAAATAAGGCGCCCTCCCTCCTGAAGCATTGTCTGGGTTTGAGATACTGAATCATGAAACTCCAAGTTGTTGTTATTCATTTGCTAAGTCATGTCTGACTCTCTATGATCCCATGGACTGCAGCATGCCAGGCTTCCCTTTCTTCGCTATCTCTTAGAGTTTGCTCAGACTCATGTCCATTGAGTCAGTGATGACATCCAACCATCTCATCCTCTGTTGCCCCCTTCTCCTCCTGCCCTCAACCTTTCCCAGCATCAGGGTCTTTTCCAATGAGTTGTCTTTCCACATCAGTGGCCAAAGTATTGGAGCTTCAGCATCAGTCCTTCCAAAGAATATTCAGGGTTGATTTCCTTTAGGATTGACTGGTTTGTTCTCCTTGCTGTCCAAGGGACTCTTGAGAGTCATCTCCAGCATCACAGTTCAAACTCTGAGAGATGTCTATAACATGGAGACAGGACAAAGCAGGAGAGTACAGAGCTTCAACCATGTTTTCTTAGAGGTCCTTAGATGTCAAGTGGATGAGTGAGAAGTGGGTCTCTGAAAATTCCTTTAGAACTCAAGAGTTGGACATGACTGAGCAACTGAACTGAACTGAACTGAAGGTAATATAGTCAGAGTATATGATTGCTAATAGGCAGTAATGAGAAAGCACAAAAAATTTTCTCTAATAAAACTGCTCCTTCAAGTCTCTTATAAGAAGAAAAGATCTTTCATGCCTTTCATGTCTTGCTTACAAATGTGTTCTTCTAATGCAACTATTTCTGGAACAGGTCATAGATTGTCGCATGGATAAAGTGCAAACATTCGGATATCAGATTCTTCATGAAAGTAATTTGGTAGGGGAGATTCCTGTCATGGTGGGGAATAGCAAGAACAAGGGGAACTGGAAGTAATGTTCCTCATTACTTCAGAGAGTAGCCCCTCCTTGAAAAATAGGGAGAACAATAGTACTTTATGTGACTGGCAGAATAATGACCCCACAAAGGTGTGCACACTCTAATATCCAGATTTTGTGACTGTGTTACTTAACATGGCAAAAGGGACTTTTCAGATGTGATTAAGATTATGAGGCTTGAGAATGAAGTTGTGCCATTTGCGGGATGTGGATGGACCTAGAGACTCTCATACAGAGTGAAGTGAGTCAAAAAGAGAAAAACAGTTATCGTATGTTAACACATGTATAGGTGTATGGAATCTAGAAAAAATGGTACTGATGATCTTATTTGCAAAGCAGAAACAGAGACACAGACATAGGTATCAAACATATGGATACCAGAGGGGAAAGGGTGGTGGTGGGATGAACTGAGAGGTTTAGATTGACCTGTACACTATTGATACTATGTATAAAATAGATAACTAACGAGAACCTACTGTATAGCACAGGGAATTATACTCAGTGCTCTATAGTTACCTAAATGGAAAGGAAATCCAAAAAAGAGGGGATATATGTATATGTACAGCTTGCTTCCCTGGTACTTCAGTTGGTTAAAAATCCACCTGGAATGCAGGAGACCCCGGTTCGATTCCTGAGTCTGGAAGATCCTCTGGAGAAGAGATAGGCTACTCACTCCAGAATCCGTGGGCTTCCCTGCTGGCTCAGATGGTAAAGAATCCACCTGCAATGCAGGAGACCTGAGTTCTACCCCTGGGTTGGGAAGATCCCCTGGAGGAGGGCATGGCAACCTACTCCAGTATTCTTGCCTGGAGAATCCCATGGACAGAAGAGCCTGGCAGACTATAGTCCATGGGGCTGCAAAGAGTCGGACACGATTAAAAAACTACTCACAGCACAGCATTCACTTTGCTGTACAGTGTAAACTAACACAACTTTGTGAAGCAAGTATACTCCAAGAAAAATTAATTTAGGAAAGGAAAAGATTATGAACTTTGAAATGGGATGGTTATCCTGGATTAGCTATGTGGATACCACGTAGTCACGCAAGTCTTTAAAAGGGAAGAGAAAGACACAGAAGAGCAGAACGAGAGATGCAAAGAAAGAAGGAGGCAGGAGAGATTCAAAGCCCAAAGATAAGAGGACGAGGGCAAGAATCAAGGAATCTGGGTGGCCTCTGGCAGCTGGGAACATTCCTAAGCCAAAAGCCAGCAAGGACATGGAAACCTCAGTCCTGCAACTGAAGACAATTCTGCCAAAACCCGAATGAGTGAGGAAATGGATTCTCCCCCAGAGCCCTCAGAAAGAATGCAGCCCTACAGACCCTGTGATTTTAGCCCCGTGAGATCCGACTCAGACTTTGACCTACAGAACCGTAAGATAATAAATCTGTGCTGTGTTAAGCTAAGTTGGTGGTAATTCATCATGACGGCAAAAGAAAATTATTATCCTTACTCATTGGATTGTTATAAGGACTCAAATCATGAATATATGTTGAGAGTACTGGAAATGTATCTGGCACACATCTAGTAAGCACTGTGCACGTGTTTTCCATTATTATGACCCTGCAACCTGGGCGTTCTTAGCTGATGGATGGAAAAACATGGCCCAGCCGGGGAAAGAAAAGGCTTAAGGAATGTCTCCACATACTGTTTATTTCCAAATAAATCTCCTTTAATGATCACATATGTCACGTAATAAGCCACAGGTTCCTGATGCCAGAGCCTGAAAGGAAGGTGACCAGTGAAAGATATTTTTAATATGACCCAGCAAACTGAATAAAAGGGCCATTGACCTCTTAAGATCTAACACTGTTTTTTGTCATTCTAGTAAAGTAGTTTTCCTTGGATTTAGAGTAATACATTTAGCATGGGAATAAGACTTGAACGATATGTCAAACCTAAAAACAGATATATTTCATGATATGTGTTCATCTGATTATATTATCAGAATATCTTGTTTTCTCCCTCTTTTTGTATTTATTCACCACCATATGCCCAGTGCTTGCATTGCCAACACCAGCTACAGAGTTGCTCACTGATGGGGGTGGAATTGCTGGAAGAAATATTAGGGTTATTTTTTTTACCCTACTTCTCCTTCCTTTTTTAAAATTTATTTATTTCAATTGGAAGATAATTTATTTACAATATTGTGTTGGTTTCTGCCATACATTAACATAAATCAGCCATCGGTATACATATGTCCCCTCCCTGGTGGTTCAGTGGTAAAGTATCTCATTGCCAATGCAGGAGACACAGGTTTGATCCTTGTTGCTGGGAAGATCCCCTGGAGAAGGAAAGGGTAATCCACTCCAGTATTCTTGCCTGGGAAATCCCATGGACAGAGGAGTCGAGCGGACTATAGCACATGGGGTCACAAAAGAGTCAGATATGATTTAGCAACTAAATAACAATGTATCTTTCTAATCAGATCCGTACTTAATTGACAAACACTTAAGATAAGGAAACTTGAAGGTAGTAAAGGAAACCAAGATCTTCAGAACTAGTCCTATCATAAGGGAGTTTATCAACTGGTGGAGATATTGAAATGCATGCCAAAGTATAACACTCAGTATCAGATAATGCATGATAAGACGGTGGTCTCAAAGTGTGGGGTATTTACTCTGTGGCATGCAGGGTGATCCCAAGCCATGCAAGAACAGAGCACTAAATTCCAATGAATCCGGAAAGCCACTCTGCTTTCCATCTATCTGACTAGCTTCAGAAGAAAATTTCATTTTCATTCTAGGGTGCCTTCAACATTCTTCTCACACTTGGTTTGTCTCCCTCTGCACCACCCAGGGAAGAAGCCTCAGGCTTGAGAGACCCAGGCTGGCCCCGCATAGCTAAAATTTAATTACATTGTTTGGCTCCTGCTATATTAATTTCCATGGATACCTTCTGTTTATGGCAAGTGAAACACTTTTCTATTTTTGGTAGTGGTTTAATGTTTTCTTTTTAAAATTACTTCACTTAAAGTTTTAAAAAGTGAATCCAATTTCAATTTGTTGGAAGTGAATACTGCCCCAGATGGTTCATTGATATGGCAACAATTATCGAAGTGTTATAAGAATAACTGAAGTTTTGGATAATAAAATGGAGTGTGTGGTAAAGGCATGGATATAATATTTGAGAGGAGGGAGTCACTATAGGCCACTTGATTGATCAGATTCTGAGAGGCCATGAGACAGGAAGTGGTGTCTGGTGCTGGGTAGGAGCCTGGTAAGCTGCAATCCATGGGGTCGCTAAGAGTCGGACACGACTGAGCAACTTCACTTTTCACTTTCACACATTGGAGAAGGAAATGGCAACCCACTCCAGTGTTCTTGCCTGGAGAATCCCAGGGACGGGGGAGCCTGGTGGGCTGCCGTCTATGGGGTCGCACAGAGTCGGACACGACTGAAGTGACTTAGTAGCAGCAGCAGCAGTAAGAGGGGAGTTGTTGTTGTTTAGTTGCCAAGTCATGACTGACTCTTTGCAACCCCATGGACTGTAGCCCATCAGGCTCCTCTGTCCATTGGATTTCCCAGGCAAGAATACTGGAGTGGGTTGTCATTTCCTCCTCCAGAGGATCTTTCAGACCCAGGGTTCGAACCCATGTCTCTTGCATCAGCAGGTGGATTCTTTACCACTGAGCCACCAGAGGAGTCAAAGAGAGGAATAGGGTTTGCTAAGGTTGAAGATATGATGTAGATATGCAGGGGTGGGAATCTTGGACCAAAGCAGAATGACCTCAGAAGACAGTGATCAGGGCATTTCCACTAAAGTAAAGGTGTGTGTGGCAGAGAGGGGGTGATGTCATGACAGATGAACCTTAAGAAGGTTGTAGAAAACCTTTCATTACAAGCTTTCCTCCATTGCATCATCTGAAAATTGTTTCCTCCATCTCTCCAGGAGCTGACAGAGAACTAGTTCCCAGGTAACCCACGATAATGAAATATAAGGAGGCCCTTCCTACACTTTGGGCTCCTGTGTCACTGCACTGATGTGGTTGTTGGTCTTTTTCATGTACCTCAAACCTTCTGCTGCACAACCCATCAATAAAGGCTATGGGGCCCTCCAATGTGTTAACACCAACATTCACTTGATTTATGTACCATCTGGACCATTTGCAATGAGGAGATAACAGGTATCTCCCTTATTTTCAAGAGCCTGCTGCTCAAGGAGATGCCATCCACTGAGTTTAACATGAACACTCATGGTTTGTTTAAAATGTGTAAGCTTAAAAATGTCCTCTTTATCCCTAGAAATTCCCCAATAGCCATTCTAAAATTAATCATATGTATTCCTCATCTGCACTTAATGGTAATGGAAGGATTAAATTTCATGGGGTGACATGGATGCAGCTGACAGTTTTAGGATTTTACATTTCACATATTTTAAATTCCTTTGTTTAAAGAGTATATGTATTTAAAGCATAAAGGATGAGAGTGTTTGACCTCAGGATTATTATGTTTCGCTTATAATATTCATGATGGTACTGTAATATTCATGATGGTACTGTACTGCCTCTCTCCATCTGCAAAGACACCTTTAATATTTCTGATCACCATTCATGGCTACTCCATTTCTTAATGCTAAGGTCATAAGAATCCCAAGGGAAAAAATAATGGATGATCAGTTGGTTTAGTGTCCTGGAAAAGTAGAAGCTTGCTGACTGGGTTATTGGAAGGGCAAAAGGAAATCTTTGAAACCAGAGATTTGTTTTGCCAGACATTGTCACCTGTCATGGGGACTGAAGTCTTTGGATTCAGACACTATATTTCCACTCTTTGTATCCTTTGAAAAGTATCACAAGATACAATGATGTCTTACCATGAATAATAAACTCCTTAGAGTCATCATGAGACAAAAGATAATGTAGAAAACTTGATAGAAAAAAAGGCTTAAGAGAGAATCAGTACACGAAAAAAAAATGAGTTTAATAGGCTTACTTTGAATGCCTGGTGAAGAAAAGATGGGTGCTGTACAAAGTATTTATAGCATAGGCACTGCAAGGATGTCAGCCCAATCAGAATGGGCACAGGTCCTCAACAGCTGGTAGGGCTACAGTGGTGCATTCTGACTGAGTAGCAGTACTAAGAAGAGGGGCCATCATTTAGGAGGGCACTCCAAGGACAAGCTCAAAAACTCACGTAATATTCACTCATTCAAAAAGAGAATGATTACTCTTACCACTGTGTGCAATGTACTGTACCAAGAGTGTGTGTGGAAGTGGGGATTTTCAGAAGGACTGCCCTTTATATCTAGTCCTTGTGCATTGCCATAACAAATAACGTGTAGGCTGTTTTTGTTTAATCCCATATTCTATAGTATACTTAGCAATAAAAAAAAAGCAACAGTAATGTGATGTCACTGTAGAAAACTGACAGCAGTGCATGGATCTACTGCACCCTATTTCAGTTCTTACCAGTGTCTGTGGGCTGAAACAGTGATAATTCTCTCAAGGGTTCCATTTTGCCTGGGCTACTTCACACTGAGTTGATTAGGTCATGAGCTTCATGGAGATCCATTAGGAAAAAGACCCATCTGGCCCCACATGATGGTGAGAAACAAGTGACAACCTGGCTTTCTCAGACAAATTCTTTCGTCTTAACTCTGGTCTTTTCATCTGTGAACGTTGTTAAGTTAACAAGCAATTGCCCTTTTAGGCTGTCATTTGAGCCTAAAAGCTGATCAGAAAAGCTGATGTAGAAACTTGACAAATGACACAGGGGTTAAAAATTACCAACCGTGGTGGAATGATACACTAAAATTGTCATTAAAATGTCACATTTCTCCCAGTGGATCATTAAAGCATATTGTCTTCTTGAGACACTGGAGAAATGGTGAGACAAGAAATTTTCTGCTCAACTGATGATCAGCTAGAAAAAAAACATTTCAGTTGAGCCACAAAGTTGTAGAAGATAGAAGAGGAATCTTTTGGGCCACAAAATTATATAGTGGACATCCACTATGCTTGCATATCTAGCATGTGCATCACTCATTCTTTTGGTAAAGGCACCCCATTTTCCTTGGGGACTAAACTCCTACACTGAAGTCCAAGCTTCTCCATCTTCTGACTCCAGAGATGGGCCTATGACTCAGACCACGTTCAGCAAAATGTTGCCTCCACTTGGACATGGTGATTGCTATAGAGATGGGCATGAGTCAAGTGAAATCAGTAAGAGTCAATGAGATTCAGCCTTGAGTCCCTTTTTTTAGAATAGCAGAAGAGGAATCTTCATTCCACTAGGGTTACTGAGTGGATAGACTGTCAGCCTAGCATCACTGGTAAACATCCTGCTAATGCTGGGCTAGTGGAAGCATAAGCTGGAATCAAGATTGCCAGGAGAAATATCAATAACCTCAGATATGCAGATGACACCACCCTTATGGCAGAAAGTGAAGAAGAACTAAAGAGCCTCTTGATGAAAGTGAAAGAGGAGAGTGAAAAAGTTGGCTTAAAGCTCAACATTCAGAAAACTAAGATCATGGCATCCGGTCCCATCACTTCATGGCAAATAGATGGGTCGGAAACAGTGGAAACAGTGGCTGACTTTATTTTGGGGGCTCCAAAATCACTGCAGATGGTGACTGCAACCATGAAATAAAAAGACACTTACTACTTGGAAGGAAAGTTATGACCAACCTAGACAGCATATTGAAAAGCAGAGACATTGCTTTGTCAGCAAAGGTCCGACTAGTCAATGTTATGGTTTTTCCAGTTGTCATGTATGGATATGAGAGTTGGACTATAAAAAAAGCTGAGCACTGAAGAATTGATGCTTTTGAACTGTGGTGTTAGAGAAGACTCTTGAGAGTTCCTTGGACTGCAAGGAGATCCAGCCAGTCCATCCTAAAGGAGATCAGTCCTGGGTGTTCATTGGAAGGACTGATGTTGAAGCTGAAACTCCAATACTTTGGCCACCTGATGCGAAGAGCTGACTCATTTGAAAAGACCCTGATGCTGGGAAAGATTGAGGGCAGGAGGAGAAGAAGGGGATGACAGAGGATGAGATGGTTAGATGGCATCACCGACTCAATGGACATGGGTTTGGGTAGACTCCGGCAGTTGGTGATAGACAGGGAGGCCTGGTGTGCAGCGGTTCATGGGGTCGCAATGAGTTGGACATGACTGAGCGACTGAATTGAACTGACCACAAGGAGAGCCCAGTTTGGGTGAAATGAGTAAGTTCTAGTGGGGAAGGTGGGAGGAAACTTTAAGAGGGAGGGGATATATGTATACCTATGGCTGATTCGTGTTGATGTATGGCAGAAACCAACACAATATTGTAAAGTAAGTATCTTCCAATTAAAATTAAATTTTGAAAAAGAAGCTCTAATGACAGCTTCTGAATATCTGGACTGAACCCTTGGATTAAACCTTAAACTTGAACATAATTATCCTTTTTATTTAAATTCATTTGAAAGGACTTTCTAAACAATTCAGGTTATTTTTGCCAGGGGCATTTGTATCTGCTTATTCTAGGTAACAAGTTGAAAGTCTTTGTTTCTTGCTAAAAAAGTTTTTAGATTTCAAAATTTGCAAGATGGGAGCATTCCCAATAACCCTGAACTTTTTCTCTAGGCAACAGTCGATTGTTCTGGTCTTGAATAGGATTCAGAGCCATGAAGAGATGGACAAGCAGACTGAAATGCCAATCTTAGAAATGGTCCATCCTAAAGAAGGGAAGTCTAACTCTTGACACAGAGACATAAATCCTAATTCAGCAAAGCCATCTGTGATTTTTTTTCCCACCAGTCTTCGGAGCTGCACAAAACAGTAATTTTATTTTTAGTAATTACTCTTTACTATATTCTGTTTAATTTAACTTTATATCCCATTTTTTTCATTGCCAAACTCTATCTTGAGAGCTAGAAATAACATCACTGTCTATCAAAATATCTAGTATTTGGGAAAATCTTTAAAAGCATGGAAGAAAATTAGAGATGTGTGATAAAGAATACATTGTCCTACAGCTGTTAATTATGGGTCTGACTGAAAGGAAAAGATTTCCATATAAATAAATTTTTTAAAGGACTAATTTTTATCAGGAGGGTGAGAGTGACCATACTTGAACGAAAACATCCATTCTAATGGACTGGAGGGCCAACAGCTACAAATCTACATCTTCCTATGATATCAACTCTCTGCTTGTAGACAAATAAAAGGATATCTGCTTGCTATTCTTGTTTTCTTTTCACTTTATCTTGTGTTGCTATTGAGTTCAGTTCAGTCGCTCAGTCGTGTCTGAGTCTTTGCGACCCCATGAATCACAGCAGGCCAGGACTCCTTGTCCATCACCAACTCCCGGAGTTCACTCAAACTCATGTCCACAGAGTCGGTGATGCCATCCAGCCATCTCATTCTCTGTTGGCCCCTTCTCCTCCCGCCCCCAATCCCTCCCAGCATCAGAGTCTTTTCCAGTGAGTCAACTCGTCGCATGAGGTGGCCAAATTATTGGAGTTTCAGTTTTAGCATCAGTCCTTCCAATGAACACCCAGGATTGATCTCTTTTAGAAAGGACGGGTTGGATCTCCTCGCAGTCCAAGGGACTCTCAAGAGTCTTCTCCAGCACCACAGTTCAAAAGCATCAATTCTTCAGTGATCAGCTTTCTTCACAGTCCAACTCTCACATCCATACATGACCACAGGAAAAACCATAGCCTTGACTAGATGGACCTTGGTTGGCAAAGTAATGTCTCTGCTTCTTAATATACTATCTAGGTTGGTCATAACTTTCCTTCCAAGGAGTAAGTGTCTTTTAATTTCATGGCTGCAATCAGCATCTGCAGTGATTTTGGAGCCCAAAAAAATAAAGTCTGACACAGTTTCCACTGTTTCCCCATCTATTTGACATGCAGTGATAGGACCAGATGCCATGATCTTTGTTTTGTGAATGTTGAGCTTCAAGCCAACCTTTTCACTCTCCTCTTTCACTTTCATCAAGAGGCTTTTGAGTTCCTCTTCACTTTCTGCCATAAGGGTGGTGTCATCTGCATATCTGAGATTATTGATATTTCTCCCAGCAATCTTGATTCCAGCTTGTGCTTCTTCCAGCCCAGTGTTTCTCATGATGTACTCTGCATATAAGTTAAATAAGCAGGGTGACAATATACAACCTTGATGTACTCCTTTTCCTATTTGGAACCAGTCTGTTGCTCCATGTCCAGTTCTAATAATTGCTTCCTAACCTGCATACAGGTTTCTCAGAGGCTGGTCAGGGGGTCTGGTATTCCCATCTCTTTCAGAATTTTCCACAGTTTATTGTGATCCACACAGTCAAAGGCTTTGGCATAGTCAATGAAGCAGAAATGGATGTTTTTCTGGAACTCTCTTGCTTTCTCCATGATCCAGCGGATGTTGGCAATTTGATCTCTGGTGCCTCTGCCTTTTCTAAAACCTGCTCAAACATCTGGAATTTCATGGTTCACATATTGCTGAAGCCTGGCTTGGAGAATTTTTGAGCATGACTTTACTAGCGTGTGAGATGAGTGCAACTGTGCAGTAGTTTGAGCATTCTTTGGCATTGCCTTTCTTTGGACTTGGAATGAAGACTGACATTTTCCAGTTCTGTGGCCACTGTTGAGTTTTCCAAATTTGCTGGCATATTGAGTGCAGCACTTTCACAGCATCATCTTCAGTATTTGAAATAGCTCAGCTGGAATTCCATCACCTCCACTAGCTTTGTTCGTAGTGATGCCTCCTAAGGCCCACTTGACTTCACATTCCAAGATGTCTGGCTCTAGGTCAGTGATCACACCATCGTGATTATCTTGGTCGTGAAGATCTTTTTTGTACAGTTCTTCTTAGATCAATATAATTAGAGGTGGACCATCAGGATTACTAGGAAGCAGTAAAACAATAAGGTAGATGAACTGATCTTGGCTTAGCAGTTAACAGTTGTGTGGATTTCAACGTGTGCCTTGATTTTTTGAAACCTTAGTTTTTCCATGTGTACAATGGGAAAGGTTACTGGCCACAGCAGCATATATGAGACTTCAAAAATACTACTTATAAAGCATGAAATTTAAGGGCTCATTAAATATTTCTTATTACTATTCTTATTATTATTATTATCAGTTTAAACCCCTCAGGTAGGAGCTAATATCCCAAGGGGTTTCAAGGGTTTTAGCCCAGAATTACTCAGTTGAGTAATCAGTCTTCTAGATGTAGAACTTCAGTTCAGTTCAGTTCAGTTCAGTCGCTCAGTCGTGTCTGACTCTTTGCGACCCCATGAATCACAGCACGCCAGGCCTCCCTGTCCATCACCAACTCCCGGAGTTCACTCAAACTCATGTCCACAGAGTCGGTGATGCCATCCAGCCATCTCATTCTCCGTCGTCCCCTTCTCCTCCCGCCCCCAATCTTTCCCAGCATCAGAGTCTTTTCCAGTGAGTCAACTCGTCGCATGAGGTGGCCAAAGTATTGCAGTTTCAGCTTTAGCATCAGTCCCTCCAATGAACATCCAGGACTGATCTCCGGCTTCTAGAATTGAAGATCTGTGCATTTCCTACCTTCAAAATATTCTATCTGCCTCATATTTTTAACTATAGTTCCGTTCCGTTCAGTCGCTCAGTCGTGTCCGACTCTTTGCGACCCCGTGGACTGTAGCCTACCAGGCTTCTCCGTCCATGGGATTCTCCAGGCAAGAATACTGGGGTGGGTTACCATTTCCTTCTCCAGGGGATCTTCCTGACCCAGGGATCGAACCCGGGTCTCCCGCATTGGAGGCAGACGCTTTAACCTCTGAGCCGCCAGGGAAGCTCCAAATATTTTCTTTAAAAAAAGTTATGAAAAAACTGTGGGAAATAAAAGTACAGATGATAATTTAAATCTGCTAAATTTCAAAGATTTATCAAAGGATAAATATATTTAAGTCTACAAAATTAATGTGATAAAAAATTTCATGCCATACACCAAGGAGATAATCAATTATGAATTTCCTCAGAATATTTGAGGAAACTCTCTAAGACTGACTGAGAAGAAATGCTCCTTAGCTAAAATTATAGAGACTAATTTCCCTGGAACAAAGAAATGACAAGAACAGGACAGAAGGCAGATACAAATCTTAATTAAGTCAAGTCTTCATCTGACGTTATACGTGTGTCTTTCTTGCCTAATTTGTTTTCTTGGCATTTTAGGAGTTCTTCACCAAGGGCTTTCTTCCCCATAAAGAGCTTTATTCTCAAATTTCAAACTTTTCCTCCTTCTTATATCTCTTTCCCATTCTTCATTCCAAATTTACACAAGGCACCCTGTTTTCTCTGGACTCTGTTGGATGGAAACTGTTCAGTCTGACCCACTGCGCTGGGTTAATTGTGTGACAAGGAACTAAAGCTCAGGAAGCCACCCTCTCAGGACCTATCTGCATTGCACATTAACCTTCTAGAAGCTCAAGGTCTTAACCCAAAGGAAGAAGGTTAATGAGAGAAACTTCAGATAAGTGTGAAGGATAGGATAAAGACAAGAGTAGCTGATGGCAGTGCTCATTGACAGTAAAAATCCCACGCTTGGATAAAATGGAAAGCTGCTTACTCTAGCATCTCGTAGAGCTTTCCTGGAAGTTGGGCAAGATAGTTTTGTCTTAAGTTAACCCCAGAATTCACTCTTTCATCTACATACTGAATTTGACTTGAACTTAGATCTCTATAAAAATATCCTTGAAAAGTGTTGATTGTGCAGTCATGTCTGACTCTTTGCGACTCCGTGGACTATAGCCCATCAGGTTCCTCTGTCCATGGGATTTTCCAGGCAAGATCCTGGAGTGGGTTTCCATTCCCTTCTCCAGGGGATCTTCCCAATCCAGAGATTGAACCTCTCTTATGTCTCCTACATCGTAGGTGGATTCTTTACCATCTGAGCCACCAGGAAAGCCAACCGAAGCAGCATTTAATGTTCTCCTTCAACACTGCATTTGAGATTCAGATACTGTATGAATATGTACCAGAAACCAGTCAGCTCTGGATCAGATGTATGCAAATCCCTAGCCCATCATACTTACATAGAACTGATGAAAGTTTGTATAAGAGAGGGATAGTTTAATTTGCTTACTTCTAACATATTTACAAATGTAGAAAATAAAATTCTTAGTTTTGGGAAATGCATCTAAAGCTCAAACTGGAACAATGACATTTTAGTATAGACTTTCAAACTAGTGCATGATAATATTTTTTTAATGATTTCTTTCATTATAGTAATAAAATCTTTACAGAATTAAGCAGAGATGTAATTTTTCCCTTTCATACCACTGGGATCTTTAACACATAAAAACAGCCTGCTCTGCCAAGATGGGGACAGGGCTGTCTTGAGATGTTACCAATGAATTTGGAAAATATTTTCCATGCCCATGGGAGGGACAGATAGAGCAAGACTAATTGATGAAGCATAACTTAGATGTTAACTCACCATGGAACATCAACTGTTCATTCCCTGCCAAAGGAATGCCATTAGGATGTTGGATCAGAGAAACTATTTTATTCCCCAGTGTAACCAGTAGGCATAATAACTCTAAGACAATCCCTACTCTTCAAAACAAGATGGCAAAAAAAAAAAAATTAATTGGATTTTGTGAAATATGTAAGACATATTCATTCAAGTTAGTATTTTTGGCCAAAACTCTCAGGCTTGGCCAGACAATTTTACTTGTTGGAGACAGTTGAAAACTCAAGTTTATTTAAGGGAAGTCCAAGTGTCCAAAAGAAGCCTCTCTCTCAAAGCTAGTGGAAAACCTTTCGTTTCTGATCAAATATCTTTTCCTTCAGGCCTATTAGAATCTCATAAATATTTATGATCAATTCCCTTGGTTGTTTAAACATAATGATAAACTTTATTTCAGAACTCTGGAACTTTATATGGATTCATATAAAAATTCTTGATCAGAGAAGTTTTGACCACAATATCAAACCCAATAGTTCTGAAACAGAATTGGGTTTCCTTTGGGAATTTCCCGATTTCCTTTGGGTTTGATCTGGGTTAGAACCCCAGAATGGGCACAGAATTTAACCAACCATGTAAGTAAACAGAGGTACTACTCTATAACAAAGTTTTATCTTATTTCTGATATTATGAGGCTTACATTCTTGATGGAAGTTAGGGGACAAGTTGATAACTAAAGGAAGAAAGCATTATTGCAAAGCAGCATTTTCTTAGAGACCTAGAACTCCAAAAAAAAAAAAAAAAGAATGTTGTGCAGAAAACCCTAACAAGCCAATGGGTAGAAAGTGAAGAGGAAGTAAAGAGACTCTTGATGAAGATGAAATAGGACAGTGAAAAACCTGACTTAAAACTCAGTATTCAAAAAGGAACATCATGGCAGACAGTCCTATCACTTAATGGCAAATAGATGGGGAAACTGTGAAAACCATGTCAGATTTCACTTTCTTGAGTTGCAAAATCAATGAGGATGGTGACTGCAGCCACAAAATTAAGATTGCTTCTTGGAAGAATAGCTATGACAAACCTAGAGATGACTTGTGGTGCTGGAGAAGGCTCTTGAGAGTTCCTAGATAGCAAGGAAATCAAGCTAGTCAGTCCTAAAGGAAATCAACCCTGAATATTCATTGGAAGGACTGAAGCTGAAGCTGGAGATCCAATACTTTGGCCGCATGATGTGAAGAGACAACACATTGGAAAAGACCCTGATGCTGGGAAAGATCAAGGGCAGGAAGAGGAGACAACAGAGGATGAGGTGGTTGGTTAGCATCACTGGCTCAAACGGCATGAGTCTGAGCAAACTCAGTGAGATAGTGAAGGATGGAAGACTGGCATGCTGCAGTCCATGGGGTCACAAAGAGTCAGACATGACTTAGTGACTGAACAACAACAAAGTTTGTTAAAATTAGTGGGGCACATTTTTAGAGACTGGGTCATTTTACCAATAAGTAACTAATCCTACTTCTCAGAGTTAGTAGCTCACTGCTTTCAGTGTTTTCCCCACTAAGTAACAGCACTTAATATGAATACTAGTTTAACGTATACATCTATTTGCAATCTCTAAAATGGCCCTACTTTTGCTGAACTATCAGCGGAAGTGATAGTTCTAGGTAATAGGGATACAGAATTGCCAAAGACATGGTCCTTGCTTTCAAGGAACTCACGATTCTTTGTGGAAACAAATATTCCATGTACTGTAACGTGATATGCAGGTACATTCATGGGGTACTAGGTTTAAAGTGTGGTGAGGATTCTAATAGGCATGTTGTGGCCTTGGTGTCTGATATTTGAAGAAAAGAAGAATTTTTCCAGACTGAAATGAGGGGTATTACATCCTGGGAAAGGTAACATATACTCAATGGTAAAATTCCCTAGAAATCCAACACTTAAAGTGTTGGTGTCATGAGATAGGAATTCAGCAGCCTCTGTGTCAGGCACACATTTTACTGCTAAGAATTCTCATTCTCACATAACAAGGAACTTCATCATCTTTGATTATTATTATCCTCTGCCAGAAAAAAAGAATACATTATCCATTCTTCCTATTTTACTTGTAGAAAGTCCCACTTTGTTTCAGCCAGATCTTTTCTGTTCCATAGCTTTGACAATATAAAGTATATACTTTCCACACTTCATGTCTTCAAATGTGTTATTCATTTTTCTTTAAATAACTTCTTTTTCACTCATTGCAAACTTGCTGTTTTTTGTACATTTTGTTTCTATTTATGCTTGCAGATCCCTATAAAGATTCTAAGCAGCATTCCTTGACCAGTTCCTTAACATATGAATTGGCTGCTTCTCTAGGGTACCCCTGCAGATGCTGATTGCAGCCATGAAATTAAAAGACGCTTGCTCCTTGGAAGGAAAGTTATGACCAACCTTGATAGTATATTAAAAAGCAGAGACATTACTTTGCCAACCAAGGTCCGTCTAGTCAAGGCTATGGTTTTTCCCGTGGTCATGTATGGATGTGAGAGTTGGACTGTGAAGAAAGCTGATCGCTGAAGAATCGATGCTTTTGAACTGTGGTGTTGGAGAAGACTCTTTGAGAGTCCCTTATACTGCAAAGAGATCCAACCAGTCCGTTCTAAAGGAGATCAATCCTGGGTGTTCATTGGAAGGACTGATGCTGAGGCTGAAACTCCAATACTTTGGCCACCTCATGTGACAAGTTGACTCACTGGAAAAGACTCTGATGCTGGGAAAAGTTTCGGGCAGGAGGAGAAGGGGACGACAGAGAATGAGATGGCTGGATTGCATCACCGACTCTGTGGACATGAGTTTGAGTGTACTCCGGGAGTTGGTGATGGACAGGGAGGCCTGGCATGCTGTGATTCATGGAGTTGCAGAGAGGCGGACACGACTGAGCGACTGAACTGAACTGAACTAGGGTACCCCAGACCATGTTGTATACATACCTTTCATAGCACATATTATTCTGCATCATTATCAATGGTTTGTCCCACTCCTTTATGCTTGTTCTGCTCAGGTATAGTCATTTTCATCTCTGATTTCATAATGATTGATTATCACAGAGCCAGCACACGGAAGACAAATCATGTTTGTTGACAAATGAATAAAGTGGGAGAAATGAAATCAAGTCCAATACTTCTCACAAATCCAACATTTTTTAGTTCTTTTGTGATCAACTATATCAAAGATTATATGTTTTCTTGAGCACCCGTGTAGTCAAAGTATATCTTGATGATTTAAAGTATTGCATTTTTAGTTCCTAGGAATATATGTCCATGCTCTTCAAATGCTCTCTGTCAATTGAACATAGACTCATAATCCAAAAATATCTCAACAGACTGGAGTAAAGATTGAATCCAAGATGTTGAAATTTGACGGAGATAAGTTTAAACTTTTGTACAACTACGTGATTTGGGAGGAACGAGACCCAGCAAGAGGTTAGCTGAAAAAGGCTTCAAACTGAATTTCAAAGTGACTGTGGGCTTTGTACAAATCTGGAGTATGATTTTCCCCATAAAAAAACTAACATGATCTTCAGTTCAGCTCAGTTTGTGTCTGGCTCTTTGCAACCCCATGGACTGCAGCATGCCAGACTTCCTTGTCCATCACCAACTCCCGGAGTTTGCTCAAACTTATGTCCATTGAGTCAGTGATGCCATCCAACCATCTCATCCTCTGTCGTCCCCTTCTTCTCCTGCCTTCAATCTTTTCCAGCATCAGAATCTTTTCTAAGGAGTTAGCTCTTCACATCAGGTGGCCAAATTATTAGAGCTTCAGCTTCAGCATCAGTCTTTCCAATGAATATCCAGGACTGATTTCCTTTAGGATTTACTGGTTTGATCTCTTTGCAGTCCAAGAGATGCTCAAGAGTCTTCTCCAAGACTGCAGTTCAAAAGCGTCAGTTCTTTGGTATCTTTTCTTGAGCTCCAAAATCAGAGGACGGTGACTACACGATCTTCAGTTACACTAATAAAGGTATTTTTTCTAAAATGAGGAAGTTAAAAATCCTACTCTGTTGTATTGTGATTAGACTACACCCTGAAGTGGTGGTCCTCAGATTGTAATGTAAATTACCCCTGGTAATATGCAAAGACTTGAAAGGGAACATTAATATTTTTAATGGAATCACCTTCCAAATATCACTATCCATGTTTATTCTTTTCACAACTGATCTTTCTGAGAAGGTGACTATGGTCAAGATTCTTCTCTGCCCCTCCTACCTCCCATTATCATTTTCCCACCTTACAAAAGAAAGACACAGCTGTCACTCACCCACAGTCTTGTTGTGTTTCTCAAAGGTTTAAAACACTTTAGAGAAAGAAAAAGAAGGAAAGGAGAAGGAGAGTTAGATAAATCTTTGTAAGTTTAACTAGTTCCTCTTTGTTTTGCTTTTATTTTCATTACTCAAGGAGGTGGATCAAAAAAGATATTGCTGTGATTCCTTTTTGGTGGGAATGTAAATTGGTACAACCACTATGGAGAACAGTATGGAGGTTCCTTAAACAACTAAAAATAGAAATAACATATGATCCAGCAATCCCACTCCTGGACATGTATCTAGAGAAAACCACGACCTGAAAGGATACATTCACCCCAATGTTCATGCAGCACTATTAACAATAGCCAAGACATGGAAGCTACCTAAATGTCTGTTGACAGAGGAATGGATAAAAATGTGGTACATACATACAAATGAAATATTACTCAGCAATAAAAAAAACAATGAAATAATGCCATTTGTGGCAACATGGGTGGATCTAGAGGTTGTCATACTGAGTGAAGTAAGTCAGATAGAGAAACATAAACATAGGATATCACTCATATGTGAAAAAAGAAAAGAAACAAATGAACTTATTTACAGAAACAGACTTATAGACATTGAAAACAAACCTATGGTTACTGAAGGGGAAATAAAGGGGTCAGGGGGATAAATCAGAAGCTTGATATGAATATACATACTATTATATATAAGATAGATAACCAACAAGGACCCATTGTATAGCCCAGGGAACTCTACTCAATATGCAGTGATAACCTATATGAGAAGAGAATTTTAAAAAGAATGAATATATGTATATGTATAACTGAATCACTTTACTATACACTTGAAACTAACATAACATTGCAAATCAATTATATTCCAATTTTAAAAAATTTTAAAAAGGCAATTAAAAATAAAAAAATTAAATCCTTCATTCAAGGGTAATTTATTCAAATACCACTCCCATCTATCTTAAAAAATATAATATTTACCTTCTGTTTACTAATCATGTATTGAAATTTGTAATACATTTAGGCTTTATATATAGCATAAGTATATATTAGTATTGTATATTAATTTGCATTTTAATGCATAAATCCTTATCACAAGTAGTAAATTAAATATATTTCATTATTGCAGAAAAGAATTAGTATCATTAATATATGACATTAAGTAAAAACATATATTGCATTAGTATAAAACTCTGTGGAGGAAATAAAATAAAATTATGACTTCAAGGAGAAATAAGAGTGAGCCTAAATCATCAACACAATCAAATATATGTGTGTATTTTCAAAATGGATAATTGTGGGTATTAAATCACCTTGATGTTTACATTCCTTTGGATACATTAAAAAGAATAATGTAACATTATATCTTTGAAATCAATGCCTTTAGTATACTGGAAATTACATCCACTGCAACTATTTATACTTATGATGAAAAAGTTTCAAATGCCTACTTTAAAATGTTCAAAGGAGTAGGTACTTTTCCAAAGTTCTTTTAGGGAGTATATGAGAAAAACTAAATATTTCCCTGGTGAATCATATTTAATACTGAGCATAATACTTCAAAGGAAAGTAGAAAGAAATTAAAATTTGTTCAAAAACAATGACAGGATGGAGAAAGGACTTGAAATCATCTCATATGAGGAATTCTTTTTTTTTTTAAAGGCGAAACAATGAGTACTTATCTAGGAGAAGAAAATAATTTATAGGCATGTAACAGTTATGGTAGAAAGTGAAGAGGAACTCAAAAGCCTCTTGATGAAAGTGAAAGAGGAGAGTGAAAAGGTTGGCTTGAAGCTCAACATTCACAAAACAAAGATCATGGCATCTGGTCCCATCACTTCATGGGAAATAGTTGGGGAAACAGTGGAAACAGTGTCAGACTTTATTTTTTTGGGCTCCAAAATCACTGCAGATGCTGATTGCAGCCATGAAATGAAAAGACACTTACTCCTTGGAAGGAAAGTTATGACCAACCTTGATAGCATATTAAAAAGCAGAGACATTACTTTGCCAACCAAGGTCCGTCTAGTCAAGGCTATGGTTTTTCCCGTGGTCATGTATGGATGTGAGAGTTGGACTGTGAAGAAAGCTGATCACCAAAGAATTGATGCTTTTGAACTGTGGTGCTGGAGAAGAGTCTTGAGAGTCCCTTGGACTGCAAGGAGATCCAATCAGTCCATTCTAAAGGAGATCAGTCCTGGGTGTTCATTGGAGGGACTGAGGCTGAAGCTGAAACTCCAATACTTTGGCCACCTCATGCGACGAGTTGACTCACTGGAAAAGAGTCTGATGCTGGGAGGGATTGGGGGTGGGAGGAGAAGGGGACGACAGAGAACGAGATGGCTGGATGGCATCACCGACTCTGTTGTCATGAGTTTGAGTGAACTCCAGGAGTTGGTGATGGACAGGGAGGCCTGGCGTGCTGTGATTCATGGGGTCGCAAAGAGTCAGACATGACTGAGCGACTGAACTGAACTGAACTGAACAGTGATCTTTAACTTCTTGAGGATCTGTGTTTATAGCCTACAGGACAGGCAAAATATTAATGGGTGAAAAATATTTCAGATGTTTCCGTTTTTGTTTTAATTTCCCTCAGGGTAGAGGGCTTTTCATTTACCACAATATACACATTGCTGTGATGCAATCCTTGGCAAAAAATAGGTTCAAAATAAGTATTTGCTAAAAGAATGCATGAATGTAGCATGAGGAACAATTTTCTGTCATTAAATCTTCCCAAAGATTAAATGGACTGCCACAAGAGTTCACTTCAGGGGAAGTATTAGAAGGGGACTGAGTCTAAAGGATCAAGTTAAGTTTAAAGGGGATTAAGACAGTAGAGTGCTGTTGGCTGAGACAGAGTTTTAGGGTCACCTCCAACTTTCGTCTTCTGGGATTTATCATATGATTTCTTTTATATCAGGAAGAATTCTATATTAGGGCTCTAAATCCTTACCATAAAACAAACAAAAAAATGCCACTTTTTACATACACACTTTTAAGAGATAGAGATTGTTTTCCTTGTTCAACATTAACAAGAATAGTTTTGGAGTAAATAAAAGTTACTTTAATATTGTTAGGGAATGTTGAGTTTGAGGTGGACATTGCTAATTTAATTGGGGCAACTTCAATAATCAAAATAAATTAGAACCTTAACAAGAGTCAGGTGGCTGTGTTAATTCTTTCTAATCGTGTCTGTGACTCACTAATTCAATAATTATGGCCAATATACTGAATTTTCCATCGTAGTTATCTTAACCGGATCCAATTAAGGAAGGCATCTGGATGCCTCTTGAAATAAGCAGTAGAAGTTAAATAGAGAACCATCGATACCATTTATTTTCAGAAGACTTACAAATTCTTTTTTCATTTTTATACTGGAAAATTCTTTAGTAAGAAATTGTTAATTTTTTCTCTAGTAAACAATATCTAGATGATATAATTCAAGGTGATAGAAATCCATAAAATTACCCTAGATGTTTGCAACTTCAGATGCCTCTATCCATCCTGGTCCACCCATCCTGATTTCTTCTCATCTGTTTTAACCTTGACTTGCTGGATCCCTGGACTCCTATAACCCAGGGTAAAGAACCTGCTGGTAAAGAGATGCTTATTTATCCAATACCATGGACAGCTCCTCCTCCTTCCCCAAATAACAAAACAATAAAATTCATTTTGTTTCTCTCTCTTATAAAAAGATTCTAAAAAGTACATCTTCAACTAAGACAAGGTTTAAGCCCAAACTTCAAGAGTTCTATATCTTTAGTGAACTTTTCTATAGGACACCACAGGGATTCTATAAAAAGTTTTGGCACTTGCAGACCAGTTGACTCAGGTAACCATCTTTCCAAGTATCTGTCTGAAGACTCCATTTTGAAAAGCCAGTGCTTCTCTACTAACCAGAGTGATATAATGATCCCCCTCACTCTGTACCATCTTATCATTAGTTCTTTATTTTAATGAAGAAATGTTATTGGAACTTATTCCCACTCTGCCTTTGTAAAAAGAAGTGTAATATGAATCTAGAAATCTGGGTCTATGCCCTAGTTTTACTGCTGACAAACTGTTTCTCTGACTTTTCTAAACTTTGTGTGAGTGCATGCTAAGTCCCTTCATTTGTGTCCAACTCTTTGAACCCCATGGGCTGTAGCCCACCAGGTTCCTCAGTCCATGAGATTCTCCAGGTAAGGATACTGCAGTGGGTTGCCATGCCTTTCTCCAGGGGATCTTCCTGACCCAGGAATCTAACCCGTGTCCCTTATGTCTCCTGCATTGACAGGCAGGTTGTTTACCACTAAGATCACCTGGGAAATCCCTTTCTGAACTTTAGTTTTATACACTTTTCATAATAAGGAAGCAGCTATTATATACTGGATACACATGAATATTACACCTTTGATACATATAATAATAAGAATAATATAATGTCACAGATAAGGAATGGCCAACTAATTTTATTTTCTTGACCTCTCCTCTACTTTTCCTTTCCACTCTTTTCAGCATATCCTGCCATTTCACATTTGTATTTTAAATCGTCTCTTCACTTCTTTATCCACAGGGAATATTAGTGGTCTATAAACTTGTCAGCTGGCTCTTCCTTGTAACAGAACTAAACTATAGAATTCTTTTGTTTTATCCCTTCAAACCAGTGATAATGCCTGGGCCAAGATAACCATCTGTGCTGAGTATCTGCTTTTTCACCTGTCTTGGAACTCCTCTTGGTACATTGTACTCCTTTTCGAACTTTTATGTGAGACAAGCACAAAATAGGGCAGACAACAAAAGGTCCTGGTGCTCAGGTCTCCATGGCCCCACTTATCAACCTCTGAGAGCACAACAGATGTTACTCTCCCCTTGAAACTGTCTGGTCTATTTTTCATTCTCTAATTATTTCATGAGCTTACCTGGACCAAAGTCAAGTCGTTGGAATGAGTGGTCGCTTTTCTATCACAATACTATCTTTGTTCACATCTCTATTCCTTCCCTGTCTCATCTCCCATAATTCTTTCTTGAAAGAGAGCACGTTGAAGGAGAAAGGACAAAGATAGTGAAACCAGAACAACAGTATTTGCATTTTTGTCTCCACTGCTTACATGATAAGTGACTTTGGACAAGCTATTTTCTCTTCTTGAGTTGTTTCCTGACCTGTATAATGATGATAATAACAGCTAATTCAAAGTAACACAGGTAAAGATAGCTTTAGAAACTACAATAAATGGCAGTTGACTTTGTGTCAAGTAGGATTCTGAGTATTCCGTCATCAAGCAGAGTGTTATTGAAAAGTATAATGTATAAAGTCATCCATATCATAGAAGTTATATGGCTATAATGTCTCCAAATTCTCTCTTTATAAGCAGTATCTTAAGGATAAAACATGAACCGATGGTACATGACATCACAATAAGACTAGAGAGTAAATCTGGTAAAACATTTGATGCTACAACAAATGATTTTCAATAATTATGAACTAAAAAAGACAAAAATGTTTTGAAATAACTTTGAAATTCACAATAAACAATGTCAATGATTTACCCATAGTTTAAAAAGATACTAATCCTCAGGATTTTTTCCATATTTTGTTAGTGCTTTAAAAAATAGATTATCATAGAAGATATTTTGGATATATTACTACTCCACTATTCTAACTTCATTGTTAGTATTATTCTCTGAGAAACAGTTAAGATGTGTATTTTCAGACTACAATGCTATCACTTAATTAAACTTCCCATCTATAGACTAGTCAACCTTAGTAGTATTCAGTGATCATTTACACTAGGTCACACATTTATCAATAACACATATGTGTGCGCTTTTTACAATCAGTATTTTCAGACTTCTGAACCTGAGGTATTTACTATTTACTCACTCCCAAGAACATATACAAAATATTTCTATGGCATGAAAGTGAAAGTTGCTCAGTCATTCCAATTCATTGTGACCCCATGAACTATACAGCTCATGGAATTCTCCAGGCCAGAGTATTGCAGTGGGTAGCCTTTCCCTTCTCTAGGGGATCTTCCCAACCCAGGGATTGAACCCAGGTCTTCCACATTGCAGACAGATTCTTTACCAACTGATCCACAGGGGAAGCCCAAGAATACTGGAGTGGGTAGCCTATCCCTTCTCCAGCAGCTCTTCCTGACCCAGAAATCAAACCAGGGTCTCCTACATTACAGGCAGATTCTTTACCAACTGAGCTATTGGGGAAATCCTTCTATGGAATGGGGCATTTAAAAAATTTGCTCCTATTCAGTAAAGCAATTTTCACCACTTAATGTTACTTGATTACAGTTCAAAGTATTCCTATATTTCATACACCTTTACAAATAATTGGATTATTAGTATGTAAATGTCATGCAATCCTGGGTGAGGGCAAAATAGTTATACATTTGCCATGAGTAAGATGATATTTGTATGCATGTTTTAAGGATGAATAATGCAGAAGGTAAATAAATAGATGGGGAAAGGAAACAAATACAAGGAGACACAATATTGAATCTGGATGTCTATATAAACCTATTCCAATAATCTAAGTCAAAATTACACATCCTTATAAAATGGTTAATATTAACTTTGAGTAACTTTAAAAGAGAAGAATGAATTCATTCATCCACAGTGGTATTTGCCACTGACAACCAACACAGGCACAATCCTTCGGGAATATCATTCAGTCTTCACAATACCATATTGTGTGTGTGTGTGTGTGTGTGTATGTGAGTCGCTCAGTTGTGTCCAACTGCAACCCCATGGACTGTAGCCCACAAGGCTCCTCTGTCCAAGGGATTCTCCAGGTAAGAGTACTGGCCTGGGTTGCCATTTCCTTCTCCACATTGTGGTAAGTAGCAAAAGTATTACAATCTCCAGTTAAATAAATGTACAAAGTAAGCAAAAACTTTAGCAATAGAGCAGGGAAATTTGCCCACAATATCATGCATCTTGAGTTTCCTCCAAGACAGATATTTCAGAATTCTACAACTCAATATATTTCAAGAATAAGGAAAAATATTGGGAAATATTCTGTTTCTCACAGTTTTAGTTTAGTTATTTAAATTAAACTCAGGAAATTATTTAATAACTTTTCTTGGGAGTGCTTAGAAATTTTTATTAAAAATAAGGAGAAATCAATGAGAAATGAGTCAGATAAAGAAAAGTAAAAAATTTAGATAGACAAATATTCTCAACTTGGAAAAAAAGTAGAGGAAATTGGTTCCATGAACTTCATCAGCTCTCTTGTGGATGAAATGAGCGTTTTCATTCACTGAATGAATGGATGTAATGAACTGCCTAGATTAAAATGACACAGTATATCCACCACCACCTATTAGTAGTCTCCCATAAAAGTCTCATGAGATCGCTTTGGCTTTATTGCAGGAATCCCACTGAATATTCTCTGAAATATACACAACTTCAAAAACTGTAAGAAAATATCTACATCCTCAAAATTGTCAACTCTTACTTTTGTCTCAACTGTGCATACATAGAGTCATTTTTTCATGCTCATGTTTTCCTATAAACTTTTTAACCACACAGTTTTAAAGTCCCCCAATTATTCCACTTGATATTTTACTTTTTCTTATTACAAAAATAGCACATATTAATTACATAGAATTTAGACATTCAAAGAGATACAAAAAATAAAATAAAAAGCACCTGTACTCCTACCATATATTATTAACAATTGATGCATTTGAAATTATATTTTTGACCACTTCAGAAGGCAGCCATGATATAATGCAAAATCTTGACCTGGACTTCAAATTTGTCTTATTTATCAATAGAATCCTTTCATAAAGTAGATAAATGAATGAGTACATATGTATAATCAGAGATATATCAACAAGCATCATGTTGTGGGGGAAAAAAAATCTCTGTATATCACCTGTGAATACCTAATAGTGTAAAAAAAGGCAAGCACATACTTCAGATAAGTGAGGATCTCTGTGAAGGGAGAAAAGAGAATTGGAGATTGAAATGTATTGGTAAAATTTCACCTCTTTAAAAACTGATACACTCATGAGATGGAAATATTCATTCTCTTGGTATGCCAAATGAACAAATGATACATTTTAAATGTACACAATTATACATAATATATGTCAATTATAACTCAAAAAAGTTGTTAAAAAGCAAAGTAAAAAGTGATATAAAGAAAAACATGGCAAAAGATAATAGATTTGAATTGTGGTACAAAGTTTTCTACAATATCTTTTCCAATACTTCTTGGTATGCCTTAAATATGTTATAAATAAATATAAAGAAAATGCTATTTTGTTTGGAAAACATAAATATAAAATGGTAAAAGCTTATCCTTCATTTTTTTAATCTAAAAGAAGTACCACTTTACAAAACTTATCTATGGTAGGTGATGGTAAACAAAAGTGCAATTTCTAGAAGTAAAACTGAGAGAAAGGGTCTTCCCTGGCAGTCCAGTGGTTAAGACTTTACCTTCTAATACAAGGGGTGAGGGTTTAATCCCTGGTCAGGGAGCTAAGACCACACATGCCTCTGGCAAAAAAGAAAACACCATAAAACAGAAGCAATATTGTAGTAAATTCAATAAAGACCTTAAAAATGGTCCACACCAAAAAAGAAATAAATCTTAAAAACTTCCATCACTGCTTTAATGATTTTTACCACTATTTTGGGCAAAAAAAATGCTATGACAACGTCTATACTATTTTCATTCTGAGAAACTGCATTTTTCTACTTTTCTCTCATCCAGCTTTCCTGAAACCTCCTCAATGAACCTTTTCAGGTCTGAAAATCACTTTATTCTCTACTCTAAAAGCTACATGTTTCTAGAATCTGAACACATTGACCCTTGGAATATACACATAAAAGAGAAACAAAGTAAGGTGGCACAAAGTGTTTTTCCAGTTAGAATGTAAAATTTTTAAGAGAAAGCACTATCTGCATTTTAGGATTCCATGTTTGACACAAAATTCAGCAGGAAGTGGAGACTCAGTAAATGATAGCCAAAAATCCTGATGGAGAAATGATTGTTTGCAAAGTGAGAATTATCTCATTCAGACTAGTTAGGTTACATTTGAAGTCATTACTTGGCTCATCATTTCTAATCCTGTTTACTTCTCCGTTTCATGATCAAGGGTCTGAATTTTTCTCCAAGGCTGTCTCATGGTCTGGAGTGAAACCAGACACTCTCACTGGCCTGGGTGAAGCCAAGTTGCTTGTTTATTCCCAAAACAACATGTGAAAGAGAAGATTTATCCATCCAGCAGAAAGTGTTTCTGTGATTTCTTGCTCTCACAAATAGAGTTGACTTTTGCCTGAAAATGAAAGCAGACAGAAACACTATAGTAGGTACTGCTGCTGCTGCGAAGTCACTTCAGTCGTGTCCGACTCTGCGTGACCCCATAGACTGCAGCCCACCAGGCTCCCCCGTCCCTGGGATTCTCCAGGCAAGAACACTGGAGTGGGTTGCCATTTCCTTCTCCAATGTGTGAAAGTGAAAAGTGAAAGTGAAGTCGCTCAGTCGTGTCCGACCCTTAGCGACCCCACGGACTGCAGCCTACCAGGCTCCTTCATCCATGGGATTTTCTAGGCAAGAGTACTGGAGTGGCTTGCCATTGCCTTCTCCGATAGTAGGTACTAGGCCCAGCCAAAGTGGAAAACAGTAGCTGTGTATGGCAGATCCTCTTCTTCACATTCCTTTATATTCCTTTATTCCCAGGTGTCTCCCTCAGTCATCCACAGAACCTTCTCAATACTATAATTTTTCAGGTCTTTTATTTATTTCCTATGGGATGAATAGAAATGTGCATTATTGTCTTATTTTATAGGTGAGAAAAATGATAAATAAATGAAGTAACTTGCTCAGAGATTGACCATTTAGTACATCATGGAGCCAGCGTTCAAAGTCAGGACTGTTTCAGTACAAAGCTTACTGAGCAGCTGCTTCTTCTTGCAGCCCCCCTTTTATGCTCCATACAAGGAGTATGCAGACCTTATGCTCCTTGTATGCAGACCTTACACGGAGCATGGTCTGCTTTTCCTCAGGAAACAGTGGGTCATGTAAATGCTCTTCATTTTCCTATTTTCACTTGATTCTTTCCTTTTATTTTTTATTTTTAAATTAGCTTCAGTTGGAGCATAGTTGCTTTACAATGCTGTGTTAGTTTCTACTGTACTAAACTGTGAATCAGATATATATATACATATATATATGTATATATATATCCCATGTCCCTCTTCCTTGGATTTCCTTCCTATTTAGGTAACCAAAGAGGATGGGGTAGAAGGTGATAAGATTCTGTAGAACTTTACACACATACTGTATCAACACACCATCTTGGTATATTATCCTACTATGATATGTAAGATGCATATCTTATAAGATATAAGATATATGAGATATATATATATATATGTACATATTTATATCTATTAGGGACTTCTGGATAACAGGTACTTGGGATCTCTCTGTACTTTTTTTCTAAATTCTTTTTACTCTATAATTATTTCAGAATAAAAGTTTAAAAAAATTTGTGGGAAGTATGTGATACTTTTAATAATTAGTATAAGGTAAAAAAAATAAAAATGGACAAATAACTAAATATTTTATTTTCAAGGAAATGCAAACAGAACTAGGGATAGAAGGATAATATTTGAGAGATTGTTATAGGGATAAAAGTAAAAAGAGCATTGGGTAGAGTTCCTGTGCCATACAGTAGGTTCTAATTAGTTATTTATTTTACACATAGTATCAATAATATATATAATTGATGTATATGCTCATCATTTCAATCCTCCAATTTCTCATTTCATGATCAAGGTTCTGAGTTTTTCTCTAAGACTGCCTAGTTGTCTGGAGTGAAATCAGTCAATCTTACTGGTCTGGGTGAAGCCAAGTTGATTACACTCCCAAGAGAATAGGTGATGGAGAAGCAGGCAGAATGTACAAGAATGTGTTTGAGCTCAGTCTTTACCTCTACAAACTGTTTGACAGCAGTCCCCAGAACCCTCCCGGAAGACAGACAGACACAAAGATACCTAAAATACTTAAAAAGATAATCAAGCCAAACTATCTCCTCTCCACAGCAATTCTAAATTCAGTCTTGAAAAATTATCTTGTCTCAATGTTGTTCTCAAAAGTTTACATATTGCTGTGAGTGGAAATTATCTTTTTCTAAAGCAATTTGCCAAATTCTTTGGGCTTAGATATTCACTGCTACCTATACGGTGGAAACCCTGACTTCCTGATGGCTCGAAGGAGAGGAAGCTGAAGCCATTATCTCCTTCTTACACCTCAGAAGGCTGTGAGGTGAACTCCTAGGATGAGGGTCACAAACCTGGAGAGGCCATGGATCATCTATCACCTCCTGATTGTTCATGGGCAATCAAACAGCTGTGCTTCCAAAAAGGGTTTTATTTTGCCAAATCCTCTTGGGCTCCCAGCAGAGGAGTTGCATGCTGTTAAACAGAGCATATTTTTCATCTCAACTACTCTTAAAAAAATTGAAAACAAATGCTGAACCTAAACAAATATAACTAAATATGTACCTGTGACACTAGTGGTGAAGAACCCACCTGCCAATGCAGGAGATATAAGGGAACCTGGTTCGATCCCTGACCCGGGAAGATTCCCTGTAAGAAGACATGGCAACCCACTCCAGAATTTTTGCCTGGAGAATCCCCATGGACAGAGGAGCCTGGCAGCCTACAGTCCATTGGGTCGCAAAGAGTAGGACACAACTTAGAGACGTAGCATGCAAATATTTAACTATGACACTGAGGATGCTCAAGAAGGCACTACTTCTATCTGGAGCCATGGTTCTCAAAAGCACAATAATAGCCACAACAAAAGAAGATAAAAATGCATAGCAGAATTATCTGGAAGTTTTATAAAAATATCAGCTCTTGGGACCCACATCCATACTTTTTATCTCTGATGTAGATAGTATAGGAAAAATAAATTAAACCTTAACTTACTGACAGTAACTTTACTCCAAATATTTTCAGTTAAAAATCATAGTGTAAAAAACCCTTGGCTTATATTTTAATAATATAGAATAACCACACCCAGAATTTCTTAATCTGGAATTGTAATGTCTGCAGAGCATTCTAGTACTTCTTGCCAAATTTGCAACACAAGCATTGCCCAGTAGCTTCTCTGACCAGCATCTTCTCAGCTACTGATGTTTTATCTATTAATCATGACAGACCTAGAAGAAAAATGGGTGTGCTAAAACAAAGGCACAGCTTCTCTGTAAGCTCCAAGAGTGAAAGAGTTTTTGTGTTGGGCAAAGTAAAAAGAATAGTTTATATTTACACACTCGGGACATGTCATAAGTCTGAAACAATAAGACAATAATTTTCCAATTATTAGGAAACTAATAACCACCAAATGCTTACCATGTACCACACAATGTACATGTAACATATACCATGTACATAGTGAATAAAATCTCAAATGAGCTTCAAAAAACTGTATGAGATATATATTATTCGTTCCCTCTTTACGAATAAAAAAATTAAAAAACCAGAATGTATCATTCCTTCAAAGTTTCAAACTTAGAGACTGGTAGAATCAGAAATGAAAAGAGTACTGCTTTTTTTTTCTATAGCAGTGTTTTTTTTTTTCCCAAACAAGAAACATTTTTTTCCTCTTAATTATACACTTGGAAGCCTAGCCTTACATCTAGGATTGATTTTACTCTTTGTATTCTCTGTATGTACTTCCCAGATGGCTCAGTGTGTAAAGAATCTGCCTGCAATGCAGAAGACACAGGAGATGAGGGTTCAATCTCTGGGTCAGGAAAATCCCCTGGAGAAGGATATGGCAACCTATTCCAGTATTCTTGCCTGGAGAATCCCATGGGCAGAGGAGCTTGGTGGGCTACAATCCAAAGGGTCTCAAAGAGTCAGACACAACCAACCAACTAAGCGTGCACACACATGCACACACACACATACACACATCCTCTAACCATCCATCCATTATAAAAAGCAGTTACCATGTGATGCCATGGTTTTGTGAAGCCCAGACATTTCAAGAGACCTTACTGTAGGGAGGGGGCATTGTTAACTAAAACCCAGCTGCCACTCAACTGTATCCACTAGTGACTTAGCATCAAGACCAGGGTCTCCCTGAGCTATGCATAGCCAATGACTAAACATGACAGGGATATAAGTGCTGGCTCATTCCTGCCTGAAGTGGGACTCTTCTGGTGAACAGTTTGCTCAGAGACCACATGTCAACATGACCAAAACTTGTTCAGACCTGTGCTGCAGTCTGGAGTGCCTCCTACATCATACTCCTTTCCTTCTCCCCTTTTCACAGAACTTCACCATGCTCTGCCTACTCCTGTGCCCTCACCCTTTATTCCTTTGAGGTGTTTATCCTAGCAAATCCCTTGGCATTTAATCCCATCATGGAGGCTGATCCTCAGAGGACCTGAACCTCAATCTCTTTCTCTCTTCCCCCGTTAAATTTCCCTTTTCCTCTCCCTCTCCTATTCCCTCTCCTTCCCAACTGCCCTCCCCTCTTCCTCTCTTCCACTAATGAAGCTCTAGGGCTTTCGGTTCAACTGTCTTCTTCTTTATATCTCCATTTCATTTGCTCCAGTTCAGTCTCCGAACTACTGAAAGAGATCTGCCTGGTCTTCTATTATTAACAGTGTCCCTTGAATCTGGCCAGTTACCTTTCTCAAATGAAAAACTGATCCTATTCCAATAGTGTGTAAGCCCCTTTCATGGCTTCTCATCTGCTGCAGGATAAGACTAAAGTCACTAAAGTCTTGGCATGGCATCCTTGTCCCCTCTTCACCTGGCCCTGCCTCCCTCATCTCCAGTCTCTGGGCATCTAAGCTCCAGTCAGGGCTAAATCACTGTTTCCCATTGTTTGATGCCTCTGGACATGGAATGTGGGTTTTCCCCTGCCTAAAATCCCCCTATCCAGCCACATGTCAGAGAATATAGGAATACTTTTAATGAGTGAGAGTAAGTGATATTGATCATAACATGCTTCCTTGAGATTATTTTGTAAAGTTTTCATAGAAAGGCTAAGAAATTATTTTTCTGATTCATATAAACTGATACAATGATTCTTTAAAAACTTTATCCAGTGAACACAATAAAAAATGTACAACAGATGTGAACACAAGGTCCACTCATCACAGTGTTAATTGCAATAACAAAATTGTGGAATAATCTTTTTGTTCAATAAAAGGATATAGATTAAATAAATAGCTGGCCAACCACAAAATAGAAATCTATGTAGCCAAGAAATACAAAAATTAAAAAGCATAATGTCTTGGAAAACTGTTTACCCTGTATTAAATAAAAATATGTTTTAAACACGTCATACCTTAGGTGGTTCAATTTTTGCATATCTAGCTATCCAGATCTATGAATAGAAATATCTCTTACATCTCCTGCACTGGAAGGCAGGTTCTTTACCACTAGCACCACCTGAGAAGCCCACTATGGACACACACACATATATTATATATATATATATACGTGTGTATATATATATAGTTGTTGTTGTTCAATTGTTAAGTCAAATCCGACTCTTTGTGACCCTACAGACTACAGCATGCCAGGTTCCTCTGTCCTCCACCAACCCCCGAGTTTGCTCAGATTCATGTTTATTGAGTCAGTGATGCTATCTAACCACCTCATTCTCTGCTGCCCCCTTCTCCTTCTCCTTTTCCTTTTGCCTTCAATCTTTCCCAGAATCTGGGTCTTTTCCATTGAGTCAGCTCTTCGTATCAAGTGGCCAAAGTATTGGAGCTTCAGCTTCAGCGTCAGTCCTTCCAATGAGTATTCAGGGTTGATTTTCTTTAGGGTTGACTGGTTCAACCCCCTTGCAGTTCAAGGGACTCTCAAGAATCTTCTCCAACACCACAATTTGAATGCATATATATCTGACATTTATAACACACAATAAATAATCATCCACAGGTAATCATTTAATTTTTTAAACTTTTTACTTTATATTATAGTTGCTTAACAGTGTTGTGATAGTCTCAGGTGCACAGCAAAGTGACTGAGTCTTCCGTATACGTGTGTCTATTATAAAGAAAACTGAGCATAGAAGACTTGATGCTTTTGAACTGTGGTGCTGGAGAAGACTCTTGAGAGTCCCTTGGACTGCAAGGAGATCCAGCCAGTCCATCCTAAAGGAGCTCAGTCCTGGGTGTTCATTGGAAGGACTGATATTGAAGCTGAAACTCCAATACTTTGGCCACCTGATGCAAAGAGCTGACTTATTTGAAAAGAACCTGATGCTGGGAAAGATTGAGAGCAGGAGGAGAAGGGATGACGGAGGATCAGATGGTTGGATGGCATCACTGACTCAATGGACATGAGTTTGGGTAAACTCTGGGAGTTGGTGATAGACAGGGAGGCCTGGCATGCTGTGGTTCATGGGGTTGCAATGAGTCGGACACAACTGAGTGACTGAAGTGAACTGACTTTTTCAAATTCTTTGCCCATTTAAGTTGTTACATAATGTCGATCAGCATTCCTTGCACTATACAGTGGATCCAATGTTGGTTATCTATTTTAAATATGACAGTATGTACACGTCCATCCCAAAGTCCCTAACTATCCCTCCCCTCCAGCCTCTCCCCCAATAACCATAAATTCATTATCTAAGTCTGTGAGTCTGTTTCTGTTTTGCAAATAAGTTCATTTGTATCAATTTTTTAGATTCTACATATAAAGGATATCATTGGACATTTCTCATTCTCTGTTTGATTTACTTCACTTAGAATGACAATCACATTTGAGAAAATTAGTATTCTTTCATATGACCAAACTGATATTCTTTCTCCTTTTGGGAAAAAAAAAATAACAAGAAAAATATATTGCTAACTGATAACAAAACTTACTGGAAAAGTTATTTTCATTTTCTTCTCGTTGTGAGTTATTTTTCTTACTCTAAGCAATTTCCTTACTCTAAAGCAATTGTTCGGATTTTGCTTTCCTTTCTTTCACATGATTGACAAAAGCATGGTTTTTCCATTTTCAAAGCAATAAAACAGGATCAATAAAGTAAACTGCTTCATGGCACGGTAATATCTTTCACATGCGAAAAGCTTTTTTACCTGTCTGGATCCAATTTAATTCCAAAAATTAACCAAAGTGTATTTTGTAGATAAAATAAAGGTATGGTTAAAAAGAAGTGGAGGTTACCTAGATCAGTGGGGCTTCATTGTTGAGTCTTTTAGTTCCCAGAACTCCTCTCTCTGACTTCTGTTTTTTCCCATTACCTTATACAAACCAGTTTAAGGGGTTTATACAAACCATTGGCGCGCTGCAGTCCACGGGGTTGCAAAGAGTCAGACACAACTGAGTGACTGAACTGAGCTGATAAGAAGGTAGTTTGTTTTTTAAGAAAACTTTATTGGAGTATAGCTGATTTACAGTGTGTTAGTTTCAGGTGTACAGCAGAGTGAATCAGTTATACATATACATATATTCACTCTGTTTAAGATTCTTTTCCCATATAGGCAATGCAGAGTACCAAATAGAGTTTCCTGTGCTACATATAATAGTGTGTATGTGTCAATCCCAATCTTCAATAGAAATAGAGCTACAGATGTAGAATAATTTAAATAAAATAAATTTATGGTAATCGAAGGGTAAAGAGGGAGAAGGAATGCAATTAATTTAAGCAATTGGAATTTTTCAAATTTATTTATTTTTAATTGGAGGATAATTGCTTTACAATATTGTGTTGGCTTCTGCTATACATCAACAAGGATCAGACATAGGTATACATACGTCCCCTCCCTCTTGAAACTTCTTCCCACCTCCCACTCCATCCCACCCTTTAGGTTGTCACAGAGCACCAGGTTTGAGCTCCCTGAGTTATACAGCAAATTCCCACAGACTGTCTACTTTGCATATGGTAATGTATTTGTTTCAGTGCTGCTCTCTCAGGATGTCCCATCCTCCCTTTCTCCCACTGTGTCCACAAGTCTGTTCTCTATGTCCATCTCCACTGCTGCCCTACAAATCGCTTCTTTCTGGATTCCACATATATGCATTAATATACATTATTTGTACATTTGATTTTAAGATTCCCCCTGTATCAAGGCAGAATTTGCTACTGTCCCCTGAACATAAGCCAAAATCAACCTGGAGAAGTTTGCTACAATCACATTCAAGGTGCTGGCTCCCTGGCTATGAAAGTAAGAAGAACTGACTTTGGAAGAGTCGTTTAGAAACAAATCTAAACCAAGTCAGATCTTAAAATCCTCTAAGAGAGGCAAAATACATGTTATCACAAGAGTCCTCCTCCCTGAAACTGCCCAAGCTATGGAAATTTATCACTTTTGGGACAGTGATGATTAAATCAGTAAATTTTTCCTCTCTTCATACTCCCCAGAACGAACTATCAACACTGGACATCTGATAAAACTCAGTTTTGTTGTTGCTTCACCCTACAAATGCAACTCCTGTGCTTGAGAATTTCAGCTGGAGTCTTAAAGAACACAAGCAGTTTCTATGTCTATACCATTGAACAAAATATATAAGGACTCTCATTTAACATTTGTTTATGCTACCTACTCTAGTATTCTGACTAGAGAATTCCAGGGACTGTAAAGTCCATGGGATCACAAACAGTCGGAAATGACTAAGCGAGTTTCACTTTCACTTCACTTTTATGGCTTGCCAATCTTCAAAATAGGAGTAGAGGATAAAAGTGCGAACTTCATATGCCCTGGAGTTCTGGGACTTCAGAGGGCCTTTCATACTTCTCTTTGGAATATGAAATATTTCCTACTCACTGAAAATTAACAAAGTAAATACAATTACATGGATGGTACTTGAAAACTGAGAGTCTCCTAGGTATTACTTAAAAGTAATAAAATATTATTGCCAAAGTTTTATTACTGATGTATCTAACTTAAATTAATTATTTTGATAAAATAAATACAAAAATGTGAAGATATATGGAGTATATATGCAGATAAATATAAAGTTGTTTACATATCTATATCATATATATATATTTACACACACACACCAGTTTACTAAGCCTGATCATAGTCTGAAAGAGGTAAACTTCAGATGTCTAGCATTTTCAGTGTTATCCTCCTAAAATGTTATATCATGATGGTTTCAGATATCTGTTATTATATAACAAAGAACCCCAAAATTCAACAGCTTGAAACTATAGTGTGTTGTTCGCTGGTGGCTGTGTAGATCAGACATTTGGGCAGGGTTCTGCCGTGAAGTTTGCCTATTTTACACAATCCCTGGGCTCCACCAGGATGGCTGTGATGACTTGGAACTGGTGAGGCGTCTGCAACTCTGCTTTCTTGTGGTCTGGCTGAGGTGGCTGAGCTGGTGTTGGAAGATCCAAGACGGCTACTCTCACAGATGCATGGGTGCTGAGTGTTGACTGTTGTGTGAGATAGCTCAGTTTTCCTTCACAGGCCCTCTCTCCGCTTTTCTGGACAGTCATCATTCAATAATCTAGCCTAAACTTTTGTACATTGGGACTGGCTTCTAAAAGGACAAAATGGAAGCTTGCAGGGTCTTTTAAGGCCTAGATCTGGAAGTGGTAATATATTATACGCATCATAATTTATTAGCCAAATGAGTCACAAAACCAGCCACGTTTGAGGAATGTTAGTCATCTTGGAAACTATCTACCCTCCTTACTAGCATGACATTTTCCTCCCAAAAAGCTAAAATTTATCTGCCATATCAGGGTTGATAATTCAAAGGAAAATGCAAAATGATTCAAGAAATTACTGAGAGCATAAAGCCTCAATGAACTTGGGAACTGATATTTTCTACTGAGTTGACCTTTCTTATTGAGAGTTAACTGATTTAATTTTTGCAATCATAAAGAATCTGCCTGCAATGTAGGAGATGTAGGTTCAATCCCTGGGTCAGGAAAATCCCCCTGGAGAAGGAAATGGCAACCACTCCAGTATTCTTGCCTGGGAAATCCCACGGATAGAGGAACCTGGTAGACTACAGTCCATGTTGGGGTTGCAAAAGTGTCGGACATGACTTAGCAACTAAACAACAACCTGTTGTTCAGGTTGTGCAGTATTAGCTTATCAGTCCTCTTCCACTCACAATTATTCATATACTCATGTAACAAGAGTTTATTGAACATCTTTTCGTGCAAGGTAAGTGGTGCCCCAAATGCTGGAAATGTAATAGTAAAAAAAAAAGAAGAAAAACCAGTCTTGCCTCAAGGATCTTATATTCTAGTGGAGAAGTAAAAGAATAAATCAGTAATTAAATATACATATGATATGTTAAGTAGCAATAAGCACCATGAATATATATATATATATGGGGTCAGGGGATAGGGAAAGACTAACAGCAAATTTTCAGGAAAAATAATCAAGAAAAATCTCTCCTGAAAAGCTGGCATTTGAGTAGAAATCATAAAAGAAGTGAGAAAATAATCATTACATGTATTTTGCATGCATGTGTGTTCAGTCGCTCTGTGATGTATGACTCTGCGAGATCATGGACTGTAGCCCACCAGGTTCCTCTTGTCCATGGAATTTTCTAGGCAAGAATACTGGGGTGGGTTGCCATTTCCTCCTCCAGGGTATCTTTCCCACTTAGGGATCTAATCCTCATCTCTTGCATCTCCTGCACCAATAGGCAGATTCTTTACTGCTGAGCTATCTGAGAAGCCCTGGGTGTATTTTGTGTGTTTCTTGGTGAATTGAAATAATTAGAAGCAGATAAAACATCAGGTGTGAAGGTATTAAGGGATTCCCTGTTGGCTCAGTGGTAAAGAATCCACCTGCCAATGCAGGAAATGTGGACTTGATCCCTGGGTTAGGAAGATCACCTGGAGAATGAAATGGCAACCCACTCTGGTATTCTTGCCTGGAAAATTCCATGGATAGAGGAGCCTCACAGGCTACAATCCATGGGGTCACAAAGAGTTGGACATGACTTAGCAACCGCATGAGCATGAGGGCACAGAGTTACTAAGGCAAGAGCCTACAAGGAAGCCAGTGTGGCTGGAGCCAAGTGTCTAGGGGAACAGGATGGTGCTGGAGAGGAGCAGGGGACTAGATCTTATAGCCCTTTCAGGACAGGGCAAAGATGGGATTTCACTCTGAGTGAAACAGGGAGCCACTAGCTCTTGAGCAGAGGTATGTAATGATCTGCCATGTTTTGACATGGTTGTGTTGGCTGCTGTGTGGAGAATAGCAGGGCAAAGGAGGGGCGGTTCTATTGGGAGGATACTGCAATAGTACAGGTAGACATGGTGTGGACTGAGTGCAGGGACTTACTGTTACAGATAAGAAGGCAGGGTTAGATTTGAAGTCTAGTAATATTTTGAAGGTAGATCCAATGGGATAGGCTAATGGGCTGAATATAGAGTGCATAAAAAAGAGAGAAAGCAAGCATGCCTCCAAAGTTTTCAGTCTGAGAAACGGGGCAGGTGATGGTATAATTTACTGAGACGGGCCCCATCTTGAATTTCACTTGTATTGAAAAGTACCTCCCTAAAATGTACTACACTTCATTACTATTTCATTAACCATGAGTACAGAGAAAATGTCAATCTCTGCTATTTACTTGAAGGCCCCACACAGGCTCAGGACCATTATTTTAAACACCTATCACCAATGTATGGAGAATGTGATGCCTTGTCAATTATTCTTAAGTCTGTGCTGACAACATAGCAGACCTCAAGAGTGGCTTTAAAGAGAATTCTAAAAGATAATAAGCTTTTGCAAGCTTGTACAGTGGTCATTATTTTTTCCTCTTGAAATGGAGACCAGAGAAAAAAATAATGTGTGCTTCTGTTCAGTTATACTTTGTTGTTTCATTTAATGATACTTGTCACTGACCAATTCATCAATATATAAAATAAATCTTGGTATATGACCAAAGAGGATAAAACAAAGGAGGACTCTAGTCTAGGAGACACTAGGGCAACACTTTCCTGAAAATTAACAATGCTGTTTTAGTGTCAGTGATTTCAACCTCTTCATATTTTTGTTTTGTGGCAAGATGCTATTAAAATATCAGGAGACAAAAATCATTAGCAGGAGAAAAGACCAAGAAAGTAGCCACTAAAAGCACCCGATCACCTTGGTCTCATTTCACAAGGCTATAGCATATTATCTGCCATCCTTGAGAAAGAACTGAGGGAGGAAAATTGGCAAGAGCTCCTGTAAGGCTCTTGTGGAGATAATAACACATTATCCCTTTCTTCCAATATTCCTCAGCTGCTGAGAAATACCCTGGTGAACGTTGGTGGAGGCTCAGCCCTGTCATTTTCACAGTGGGAACAACACTGCTTGCTTTCTTGGATATCTGCAGTGGTCGCTCCCCTGTGGAGATGCTGGCTACTTCACGGGTCTACTTTTTAAGCCTATAGTCTCTCACTGTAGAAAGTTCTCCTATTGTAATTTTTACCACCTGCTTCTAATATTCAGGCTGAGACTGTCTCAGTGGGGAGCCTGACACAATATTTAAACAGCTCAGTCTAACCTCCCCCACATGCCCTGCTGACCCCCACATGTCTTGTACCCATCCTCAGAACAAAATCTATTCTCCCAACTCAGCCCTCTATGAAAGAAGTACTCAGGATATAAGGAAAACTACAAAATTTGACTAGTTTAACAGAAACACATTTTCTGTAAGGTCAGATGTGTATATTCTTATTGTTAGCATTAATTCAAACACAATGGAGAACCAGATAATTCATTTAAGAAGCCAGAGAGGATTTAAATTCAGATTTCCAAACAGATTTGCTTTATCCTGAGACATACCAATGCACAAAAGCATTGATTGGTGCAATTTATATTTTACTAAAACAGCTTTAAGATCCATACTTTACAATCTTGTAAAATTATTTATACAGCAAAAGCTTTGTACTAAAGCTGTCCTAGACATTATGTGGGTAGATTTATGCCATCAAATGAGAGAATGTATTAATTTTCTATTGCTGTTTTAATAAATTATTATAAATTGAGTGGCTCAAAAAATTTGAATTTATTATTTTACAACTCTGGAAATCTGAACAAAGGTCTCACTGGGCTAAAATCAAAGTGTAAGGAGGAGGATCATGCTCCTTTCTGGATGCTTTAGAGAAAAAAATAAAACAAACTCTGTCCTCTTGTCTTTTCCAGCTTCTAGAGGTTGCCCCCATGCCTTGGCTCTTAACCCTCTTTCTTTATCTTCAAAGTCAACAGCATTTCATCTCCCTCTTCCTTAGTTATATATCCCTTTGACCTTGGATAGAAAAGGTTTTCAACTTTTAAGGATTGATGTGATAAGGTTGACCTGAATAATTAAGTTGACATGACCTGAATAATCCAAACCTTTCTACATTCCAAGGTACTACACCTTAATCACATCTACAAATTCCTTTTTGCTATAGAAAGTACTCTATTCTCAGGTTCCCATAATTAGGGTGTGGACATGTCAGGAGGGGCTTCCCTGGTGGCTCAGCAATAAACAGCCTGCCTGTAATGCAGGAAGTTCAGTTCAGTTCAGTCACTCAGTCGTGTCCAAGTCTTTGCGACCCCATGGACTGCAGCATGCCAGGCCTCCCTGTCCATCACCAACTCCCGGAGTCTACCCAAACTCACATCCACTGAGTCGGTGAGGCCATCCAACCATCTCATCCTCTGTCGTCCCCTTCTCCTCCCGCCCTCAGTCTTTCCCAGCATCAAGGTCTTTTCAAATGAGTCAGTTCTTCTCATCAGAGGGCAAAAGTATTGGAGTTTCAGCTTCAACAGCAGTCCTTCCAATGAATATTCAGGACTGATTTCCTTTAGGATGGACTGGTTGGATCTCCTTTCAGTCCAAGGGACTCTCAAGAGTGTTCTCCAACACCACAGTTCAAAAGCATCAGTTCTTCGGTGCTCAGCTTTCTTTATGGTCCAACTCTCACATCCGTACATAACTACTGGAAAAACCATAGCTTTGACTAGATGGACCTATGTTGGCAAAGTAATGTCTCTGCTTTTTAATATGCTGCCTAGACTGGTCATAACTTTTCTTCCAAGGAGCAAGCAATTTTAATTTCATGGCTGTAGTCACCATCTGCAGCGATTTTGGAGCCCCCCAAAATAAAGTCTCTCACTGTTTCCATTATTTCCCCATCTACTTGCCATGAAGTGATGGACCAGATGCCATGATCTTGGTTTACTGAGTGCTGAATTTTAAGCCAATTTTTTCACTCTCCTCTTTCACTTTCATCAAGAAGCTCTTTAGTTCTGCTTCGCTTTCTGCCGTAAGGGTGATATCATCTGCATACCTGAGATTATTGATATTTCTCCCTGCAATCTTGATTCCAGCTTGTGCTTCATCCAGCCCAGCATTTCTCATGATGTACTCTGCATGTAAGTTAAATAAGCATGGTGACAAAATACAGCCTTGACGTACTCCTTTCCTGATTTGGAACCAGTCTGTCGTTCCATGTCCAGTTCTAACTGTTGCTTCCTGACCTGCATACAGATTTCTCAGAAGGCAGGCCAAGTGGTCTGGTATTCCCATCTCTTGAAGAATTTCCACAGTTTGTGATGATACACACAGTCAAAGGCTTTGGCATAGTCAATAAAGCAGAAGTAGGTATTTTTCTGGAACTCTCTTGATTTTTTGATGATCCAGTGGATGTTGGCAATTTGATCTCTGGTTCCTCTGCCTTTTCTAAAACCAGCTTGAACATCTGGAAGTTCATGGTTCACATATTGCTGAAACCTAGTTTGGAGTATTTTGAGCATTACTTTACTAGAATGTGAGATGAGTGCAATTGTGAAGCATTTTGAGCATTGTTTGGCATTGCCTTTCTTTGGGATTGTAATGAAGACTGACCTTTTCCAGTCCTGTGGCCACTGCTGAGTTTTCCAAATTTGCTGGCATATTGAGTGCAGCACTTTCACATCTTTCAGGATTTGAATTAGCTCAACTGGAATTCCGTGACCTCCAGTAGCTTTGTTCCTAGTGATGCTTCCTAAGGCCCACTTGACTTCACATTCCAGGATGTCTGTCTCTAAGTGAGTGATCACACCAAGGTGATTATCTGGGTCATGAAAATCTTTTGTGTACAGTTCTTCTGTGTATTCTTGCCACCTCTTCTTAATATCTTCTGCTTCTGTCAGGTCCCTACCATTTCTGTCCTTTATTGTGCCCATTTTTGTATGAAATGTTCCCTTGGTATCTCTAATTTTCTTGAAGAGATCTCTAGTTTTTCCTATTCTATTGTTTTCCTCTATTTCTTTGCACTGATCACTGAAGAAGACTTTTTAATCTCTCCTTGCTATTCTTTGGAACTCTGCGTTCAAATGGGTATATCTTTCCTTTTGTCCTTTGCTTTTCACTTCCCTTCTTTTCACAGCTATTTGTAAGGCCTCCTCAGTCAGCCATTTTGCTGTTTTTCATTTTTTTTTCTTGGGGATGGTCTTGACTCCTGTCTCCTGTACAATGTCACAAACCTCCATCCATAGTTCATCAGGCACTCTGTCTATGAGATCTAGTCCCTTAAATTTATTTCTCACTTCCACTATAAAGTCATAAGGGATTTGATTTAGGTCATACCTGAATGGTCTAGTGGTTTTCTCCACTTTCTTCAATTTCAGTCTGAACTTGGCAATGAGGAGTTCATGATCCAAGCCACAGTCAGCTCCTGGTCTTGTTTTTGCTGTTTTTTCCAGTAGTCATGTATGTATATAAGAGTTGGACTATAAAGAAAGATGAGCGCTGAAGAGTTGATGCTTTTGAACTGTGGTGTTGGAGAAGACTCTTGAGAGTCCCTTGGACTACAAGGAGATCCAACCAGTCCATCCTAAAGGAAATCAATCCTGAATATTCATTGGAATGACTGATGCTGAAGTTGAAACTCCAATACTTTGGCCACCTGATGCAAAGAAATGATTCACTGAAAAAGACCCTGATTCTGGGAAAGATTGTGGGCGAGAGGAGAAGGGACAACAGAGGATGAGATGGTTTGATGGCATCACTGACTCAATGGACATGAGTTTGAGTAAACTCTGGGAGTTGTTGATGGACAGGGAGGTCTGGCATGCTGCAGTCCATGGGGTTGCAAAGAGTTGGACATGACTGAGCAGCTGAACTGAACTGAACTTACAGATATAATTAACTAAACTAAAATTAGGTCCTACTGGAGTAGGGTGAGTCCCTAATCCAACATAATTGGTATCTTTACAAAGTGGTGATATGTTAACATGCACATAGGGAGAATGCCATGTGAGCATGAAGACAGAGTTCAGACATGTCTACAGATCAAGAAATGCCAATGACTTTCAGAAAATTACCAGATGCTGGAAAGAGGCTTGAAACAGACTCTAAATCACAGTCTTCAGAAAGAATCAACTCACTGATGCTTTGATATCAAAATTTCAGCCTCTAGGTCTGTGAAACAATAAATTTCCGCTGCTGAAGCCACTCAGTCTGTGTTACTTTGTTATGGCAGCCCTAACCATTTAATATACTACCCAACCCAGAGAAATCACTCAGGAGGCACATGACCAGACAGTCCTTCTCAGACTGTGCTAGGATTGACAAAATCACCTCTCCCAGAAAGGAATATGAGCAAATGGGTCCAAAGTTAAGTCAGTTACCTTGTGTGTGTGTGTGTATGTATGTGTGTGTGTGTGCATACATATACGTGTGTGTCATATATCCATGTGTATACATGTATATGTATATATTTGTCTCCTATGCTGTGCTCAGTCATGTCTGACTCTTTGCAACCTTATATAGACTGTAACCTGCAAGGCTTCTCTTTCCATGGGATTTCTCAGGCAAGAATACTGGAGCAAGTTGCCATTTTCCACTCCAGGAGATCTCCCCAACCCAGGGATCAAATCCACATCTCTTGTGTCTCCTGCATTGACAAGCAGATTCTTACACAGGAAAAATAAAGATCTTACACAAGAAAAATGAAATGCAGGGATGGATAAGGTGTTGAGGACCAGCTAGCGATGCTCAGATTCCTGACTCACGGAGACTGTGAGATAGTATTTCTCTCGAAAGAATGACTAAGTTTGTTGTCATTTGTGACACAGCATTAAATCATTGGCAGAGACTTAGGTGGGCAGGGCTCTGGCTGATATGCACACAGCCCCTGTAGGTGGGAGAGTGAGGGAAGTTTCTTCAGGAACCAGCTGCCCATCACTGGGGACACAGCACTGAGGGAAACTTTCCCATTGCCATCTGGTCACACAACAGCCAGAGTCACCCTTTTAGACCATGAGTCAGAGAATGTCATTCTCCTTAGGGCATCTCACGCTTCTCTTTCAGAACCTTTGTTGACTGCACATTTCATTAAAGTGAAAGTTGAGAGCATAAATCGCCTGTGAGATCCTGTCATGTCTGCACCCTCCCCACCTGTCATCACCGACCCCACCTGCCATCACCGTCCCCCCCTGCCATCACCCTCCCCACCTGCCATCCCTTTGTTTCTGGCACACAGGTGTTCTTTCTTCCTCAAATTGCCAGACACAGGCCATTTAGGGAGTGCTTTGTCTGAGATGCTTGCACCCCAGAAAACTTCTTGCTTGACATAGCTACTTGTATAAAATATTAACTGTATGTCATCTGCTCAAACAGTCTTTCTGGGACCACCCTATTTAATACTGTAGACTGCCCAATGCCCTGCGATCTCTATTGCTCATACCCTTTCTATATGCTAAGTCTATTGATTATATTTATCATCTGGATATTCTTCTTAGAAAGTAATCTCTGGGATGGCAGGGGTTTTTATTTGGTTTTGGTGTTTACTTTATTCTGTATGTGATAACTACCTAGAAAAGAGCCTGATAGGGAATGAATGCACAATTCACATTTGTGGAATTGGACTGAATTGAATTTCAGGGTGAGTTTAAGAAAGCTCACCACATCCAAGAGGATGGAGCCATGGAGAAGGATCTAGGCCACCTAGCTGCAGAGCTAATTTGTCCTAATCTAGTGTTCTTGCCTGGAGAATCCCAGGGAAGGGGAAACCTGGTGGGCTTCCATCTATGGGGTCACACAGAGTCGGACACGACTGAAGTGACTTAGCAGCAGCAGCAGCAGCAACCTCTACAAGGCCCTGTTCCTGGAAAGAGGTGACAGGAGGCTATAACACTGGGCTATAAAGAGAGAGAAAGAGTTTGCACATTCCTTGGCTCTTTCTTGAGCAGGCAAATTCCATAATGCAAATGATAGTTTTCCCGCACTGAGTTGGTCCAATTCCTTTCACAGAGTGCTGGCTGTGCAAGGGAGCCAAAGAGAAGGGAGACAGAGCTCATCTGTTTGAGGACGATGAATGCCTTTTCCAAAGTTTTGTTTATGGCAGCTGTGCAGACTCCTGAAGACCCTCAGAGTCCACCTAGAAGCCCCTCATAAGGCATGGCATCAGGCTAACTTCATTCCTTTCCCTTTTATTGCACTGTCTCTCTTTAATTCCCATTGTCATAAGCTTAAAGTGGTAAAGAACAGGCATGGCTGAGGCTCTTTGGGGACAGCAAGACATTTGAGAGAGTAGAACACATTATTCCATCTCTTTTTTTAACATAATCTCTATTATGACTTATGTTTATAGTTATATCAAATTGGGCGCACTTAAAAAATTTCACTTTTAATTCTCTCAGATGGGAATACCAGACGACCTGACCTGCCTGACCTTGACCAGGTCAAGAAGCAACAGTTAGAACTGGACATGGAACAACAGACTGGTTCCAAATCGGGAAAGGGGTACATCAAGGCTGTATAGTGTCACACTGTTTATTTAACTTATATGCAGAGTACATCATGAGAAACGCTGGGCTGGAGGAAGCATAAGCTGGAATCAAGATTGCCAGGAGAAATATCAATAACCTCAGATACACAGATGACACCACCCTCATGGCAGAAAGTGAAGAAAAACTAAAGAGCGTCTTGATGAAAGTGAAAGAGGAGAGTGAAAAAGTTGGCTTAAAACTCAACATTCAAAAAACTAAGATCATGGCATCTGGTTCCATCACTTCGTCACAAATAAATGGGGAAATAGTGAGAGATTTTATTTTGGGGGGCTCCAAAATCACTGCAGATGGTGACTGCAGCCAGGAAATTAAAAGAGGCTTACTCCTTGAAAAAAAAGCTATGATCAACCTAGAAAGCATATTAAAAAGCAGACATTACTTTGCAAACAAAGGTCCATCTAGTCAAGGCTATGGTTTTTCCAGTGGTCATGTATGGAGTTGGCTGTCATGTGAGAGTTGGGCTGTGAAGAAACCCGATCACCAAAGAATTGATGCTTTTGAACTATGTTGTTGGAGAAGACTCTCAAGAGTCCCTTGGACTGCAAGAAGATCCAGCCAGTCCATCCTAAAGGAAATCAGTCCTGAATATTCATTGGAAGGACTGATGCTAAAGTTGAAACTCCAATACTTTGGCCACCTGATGCAAAGAACCAACTCATTGGAAAAGACCCTGATGCTGGGAAAGATTGAAGGCAGGAGGAAAAGGGGACAAAAGAGGGTGAGATGGTTGGGTGGCATCATCGACGGTATGGACATGAGTTTGAGTAAACTCCGGGAGCTGGTGATAGACAGGGAAGTCTAGCGTGCTGCAGTCCATGGGGTCGTGGAGAGTCAGACACAACTGAGCAACTGAACTGACTGAACAGAACACAGCCCAAACTTTTCATAAGGTTACAACGAAGGTATCAGTCAGCACTGAGGTTTCATCTAAAGACCCCACTTTTAAGCTTATTGAAGTGGTTGTGGTAGGATGAAGTTCATTATAGACTTTTGCACTGAGGGTCTCAGTTCCTCGCTGGCTCTCAGCTAGAGGCCTCATCTGTGTGGGGCCTGTCCATAGGGTAGTGCACAGCATGGCAATTTATTTCATCAAAACCAGCAAAGGAGCTTGTTAACAAGATAAAAATTACAATGGCATGTAATGTAACCATGGAAATGACATCCTGTCACCTTCGCCATATTCTATGGGTTAAGGGCAAGTCATAGATCCAGCTCCCTCCATCAAAGGAAGCAGTGGTCAACAGTCCATCTTGGAGTCTGTCTGCTATACAGTGTAGAGTGAAATGGAGACTGATGTTTTCAACAACACATTCAAATAAGGTGAAACTGCAGTTTTGACAAGACCAATGAAGGAAAAATCTGTAGTGCTCTGGTGTTTTCTTGTAGGGAGATAATAAAATCAGAAAGAAATTATTTTTCTGAGACAGAAGCAATTAACTAGGAGCTGAAGCTGGAGTAGGAGTTAAGTAGCTATTTTTTAAAACTGTCTTCTCTTTCTTCATTTTCTCTCTGCCCCTGAGTCACTTACTTAAATCATAGAGTTCATCAGGGAACAAAAGGTATGGGGAACATTGCATTTTACATCAGATTAGCTCCCTTCAGAAATGTGCAGAGCATACATCATCTTCTTAATGGTAATCAATTGTCCCTTCAGAAGGGAAGAGAACTAAACAGCTACCAAGCCCAACTTTCTGATTTGTGGAAACACCATCTTAATGATAACAAAGCAGAAAATAATCTTTAAAAAGAACATATTGATTCAAAACTTTATGAAAGCTAAAAAAAAAAAAATGAGAAACAAAACTTTTATGACTTTTTTTTAAAGTTGTAATAAAATAAAACTAAATACTGGGATGAGGGACCTAATGAAAGCAAGCAGTCCTGGCCACTGAACTGAAGCATTTTACCTTATTTTCCCCTGTTTCCTCCTTACACTCTGGCCCCAAATAAGTAGTTGAGCAACATTTCATTTGAATTCAGGTCAGGCTGAAGTGAGAAATTCAGGATACATAAACTTGTGTTAATACACATAAAATTCCATAATATTTCTTAGTAAATGGAGCGATCAAACATAATTTAAGTGTTTTTTAAAGTTATAAGGACATAATTAGGAAAACCACTTATTATTCTTTTATACTATTTACTATGGTCTTTCCAGATGACTCAGCAGGTGGTACAGAATCCACCTGCCAATGCAGAAGATGAGGGCTCAATCTCTGAATCAGGAAGATCCCCTGGAGAAGGAAATGGCAATCCATTCCAGTATTTGCCTGGGAAATCCTACAGACAAAGGAGACTGGCAGACTACAGTCCATGGGGTCACAAAGAATCTGACACAACTTAGCGACTAAACAACATCATTATTCTCTTAAACTATTTATTGCATCCTTTATAAAGGGAGTAGTTCCCAGAACTGCTGATGCTTATTCTGCCTCTTTTTATGAGATCAGCTATCTTCTCTCTTTGTTGTTTCTACAAACTTTCCTCCCATTTTTCATTGCTCTCTTTCTAATTTTCAATTCATCACAACCTATGAAGATTGGAAGTTCTCTAAAGAGAAGCTAGATAGCTCAGTTTGTGGAGTTAGTAGCTAATACAATGCAAATCCTAAGTCAGTAAAACAGGTAAAAAGAGGATTTTAATCTTACCTAAAAGAAAAGCTTATGGAATATGACATGGCTCTGCACACTTCTCAGAACAGTCTTCATGGCATGGTGTGTAAAACTGAAGAACTAGACATTCCTGTTCTCTGAAGCAAACTGCATGGATTTTATGATGGTCATTTTTTTTTCTTCTCCTGCAGGCTTTCAAACTTCAAGATATATGTATAATCCAGAGGGCAGGAATCTGGCAACTGGATCTGGAACAATGTAATAACTTGAGATTTTGATTCCCATTACAGATGATCAGAAGTCCACAAGATAATATTATTCTAATTATTCCTAACTTTGATAGAACTAAAAAGTAAATATAAAACATCATTATTCTATAAGTAAAATTCATACAAAGATTTTCTCATCATGATTGCTGATAATTGTGAGTAATGTTTGAGATTATATGTATAAATATTTCAAAGTGTCCATTTTGTGTACTTTTGTTTTTGAGTAAGGTGGAGTATTTACAGTAGAACAATCCTGCAGAAAAAAAAAAAAACTAGAAAATCCAGACTAAATAAAAAAACTATTTTAGCAGAGGCATTAGAGAGCTCGTACATCAATGATGAATAAAGGGGCTAAGATTCTGTAGCATAAGTAAGCTACTCTTTCTTTGGTTCCACTTTCTGACTTTAGACCTAGACAGAAGGCTAAGGATTTAGGTTTGTTATGAGTAACAGGTCAGAGAAACCAGTATAGCTATTGGCAGTCATGGGAGACTGAGTGAGAAAACTGGAGGTTTTGTAGACCTGACAGAAATGATTCCTCTTTCAAAGACATTTGTTGAATTCCAAAGTTTTATATGATGTAGTGCTAAAAAGCGAATCCAAAAATCCAGTAAAAGCAGAACACATTTTTCTGAGGCTTATGGGGCTAAGAGGATTAAAACTAGAGTTCAGGATCAGTCAGAGATGAAGAGACTTCACTGGGCATACTGTAACCTCCATGAAAAATCCTAGAGGAATAGAAGTAAATCAGAGGTAGACTAGTCTTATCAAATGGCAATTTAGTCTTGACTCAACTCAGATATGGAAAGGAATAAGATAACATGGTCAGCTCCACACTATCTCCCTACCAGAAAAAGAGATAAACCTCTCAGAAGGAATATACCATTATATGGACTGTCACAATGCATTATATAAAATATTTAGATTTTAGTAGAAATTTACTAGACATACAAAAAGACAGGATCTTATGACTAAAAATCCAGGGGGTGGGAGGGGAACAAAAACAGAGACAGATTCCCCAAATGGCCATGATATTAGAAATGCGGACATATGCCTTAAAATAAACATGGGTAATCTGTTCATAAAAATAGATGAAGGAATGGAGAACATAGATAAAAATGATGAAGAATTTCACTAGGATTTGGAATCTGTTAATCATGTAGAAATTTCAGAACTAAAACCAAATTAAAATATCCCAAATTAGAACTCAATATATGGATTTAACATGGATCAGACATATTAAAAAACATAGTTGATAAACTGAAAGATAAGTCAATAGAAAACATAAAGGTGAAAGGGAATGAAAACATAAAGATAAAAAGTAATGACAAAACAGAAGTGCTAATACATGTGTGAACAGAGGGGAAAGGGCTAATTTTTATGTAACTAGAAGGAGAGTAGAGGAAAATGAGACATATTTGAAGATGTAATGGCCAAAAACTATCCAAAGCTGATTTAAAATAAATACAACCAATAAATATATCCCCAAGAAGGATAAATAAAAACAAATCTCACCTAGTCAAACTATAGCTTACTGAAAACCCAAGAAAAAAAGAATATTTTACAGTCAGCCAAGAAAAGAAAATTACCTTCAAAGGAGCAATAATTTGATAGACAAATTTTTACTAGAAATTATAAAAACATGAAAACAATGAAATTATGTCTGTAAAGTGCTATAAGAAATTAACTGCCAATCTGGAGTGCTATATTCAATTAACCTATCCTAATAAAAATGAAGATGACAAAAGCACAAATAACAAAAGAAAATAAGTACATAATTTTTTATATTCAGTAATCTGGAATTCTATACTCAAGTGAGTGAGTGAAAGTTGCTCAGTCATGTCCAACTCTTTGCGACCCCATGGACTATACAGTCCATGCAATTCTCCAGGCCAGAATACTGGAGTGAGCCATTCCCTTCTCCAAGGGATCTTCCCAATCCATGGATCAAACCCAGTTCTCCAACATTGCAGGTGGATTCTTTACCAACTGAGACACCAGGGAAGCCCAAGAGTACTGGAGTGGGTAGTCTATCCCTTCTCCCAGAGATCTTCCCAACCCAGGAATCAACCTGAGGTCTCCTGCATTGCAGGTGGATTCCTTACTAGCTGAACTACCAGGGAAGCACAAGCTATCCTAAAAAAAAAAAAAAATGAAAATACCAAAAGTACAAATAACAAAGGAAAATAAATAATTTTTATATTCAATAATCTGATTGAATTCCTTTTTAATACTAATCATTTACGTGTCCGGTTCTTTGCGACCCCTTGGGCCCCATTCTTTTCGCCAGTCCATGGAATTCTGCAGACCAGAATACTGGAATGGGTAGCCTTTCCTTCCTCCAAGGGATCTTCCCAACCCAGGGATCGAAGCCAGGTCTCTCGCATTGCAGGTGATTCTTTACCAGCTGAGCCACAAGGGAAGTCCAATCATTTACTATAGATTCTTTTAAATAATTAACACATTAGTATTGAACCACTACTCTACTTTCTGTCTCTATGGATTTGACATGTAAAAGGAATCATATAATATTTGTCCTTTTATGTCTGATTTATTTTACTTGGTCATCCCTGTTGTAGCATGTATCAGAATTTCATTTCATTTTAAGGCTAAATACTATTCCATTGTAGGTATATGCCACATTTTGTTTATCTATCCATTAATTGATATTTGGATTGTTTCCAATTGTTTCAAAAGAATCTATAGTAAATGATTATCCCTGGGTTGAGAAGATCCCCTGGAGGAGACCATGAAAACCCACTCCCGTATTCTTGCCTGGAGTATCCCCATGAAGAGAGAAGCCTGGCGGGTTACAGTCCATGGGGTCACAAAGAGTCAGACAGAACTGAGTGACTTAAGCACATACACAAAAAGGAATTCAATCAAGCTATTAAATATGGGGAAAATATTTTTTAAAATTGTCTTATATCTCAGAAAAAAGCAACACTTAAGTTCTTAAAGACATTTATTGAGAAATAATCAATTGGCATCAAATACCAAGGAATAAATCTAATAAAAATTATATGTCTTCTACTTTGAAAGCTATAAAACATTGGTAAGAGAAATTTAAGGAAACTTAAATAATTGATGACTATGCCATGTTCTTGTATTGTAAAATTCAATACAAGCATACTTCAGAGATGCTGTGAAATTGGTTCCAGATAAATGCAATAAAGCAAATATCTCAACAAACCAAGTCACGCAAACATTTTGATTTCCTATTGCATATATCAGTTATATTTACACTATACTGTATTACATTAAGTGTGCAATAGCAGTGTCTTAAAAAATGCACATACCTTAACTTTAAAATTTTATTGTTAAAAATTCTGACCATCCTTTGAACCTTCAGCATGTCATAATCATTGTGTGGAGATAGTTGACTAAAATAAGCCAAAATAAATAAAAAAGAACGCTCCCTTGTTTCTTTCTCTCTATATTGAAATTAGGCCAATTAGTAATTTATAATAGCCTATAAGTGTTCAAATGAAAGGAAAAGTACATGTCTCTCACTTTAAATCAAAAGCTGTGATGATGAAACTTAGTGAGGAAGGCATGCTGAAAGCCAATATGGCTCAAAACTTTTATGCCAAACTGTTAGCCAAGTTGCAAATGCAAAGGAAAAGTTCTTTAAGGAAATTCAAAGTGCTTCTCCAGTGAACATACAAATGATAGATCTCACACCACCAAATATCCACACCTAATGACACCTATAGTAATTAAGACAAAAAGATTGTCAAGAAGAAAAACAAATACATCAATGAACCAAAATAATGTAGGAAAAGGCATTTATATAAATAATCAACTAATTTATGACAAAGATGACACTAAAGTGCTTGGGGAATGAATAGTATCTTCCATAATTTGGGTGTCCATATGGAAAATAACAGATCTTGACCTCTACTTTAAACCATACAGTAAATAGATTTCAAGTAAATTTAATATCTAAATGTGAAAGGAAAAGCAAACATTTTGAATGAAAATTTAAGAATATCATCATAAATTTTGGTAAGCAAATATTTCTTAAGATATAGAAATCTCTTTGGAGAAAATATTAGTAATTGATACTTGAGTGTATTAAAAGCAAGAACTTGTGTTTATTAAAAGATACCACTAAGGAAATGTAAAGGCAAGCCACAGAATAGAAGAATATATTTGCAATACATATACTTAGCAAAGACTTTTATCCAAAGTATATAAAAAACTTAAAAAAAAATAAAAACCTGATCCAATATAAAATGAGTAAAGGATTTGAATAAACACTTCAAGAAATTGATGCTTTTGAACTTTAGTGTTGGAGCAGACTCTTGAGAGTCCTTTGGATTGCAAAGAGATCAAACCAGTCCATCCTAAAGGAAATCAGTCCTGAATATTTACTGGAAGGACTGATACTAAAGCTGAAGCTCCTATACTTTGGCCACCTGATGTGAAGAACTGACTCATTGGAAAAGACCCTGATGCTGGGGAAAATTGAAGGAAGGAGGAGAAGGGGACGACAGAGGATGAGATGGTTGGATCACCGACTCAATGGACATGAGTTTGAGCAAGCTTTTGACAGGGAAGCCTGGTGTGCTGCAGTCCATGGGGTCACAAAGAGTCACACTAGACTGATCAACTGAACTGATGGGCTAGTAGGTCTTCCCAGGTGACAGTAATAGTAAAGAACCCACCTGCCAATGTAGAAGAAAGAAGAGAAGCAGGTTGAATCCTTGGTTGGAAAAATTCCCTAGAGGAGGGCATGGCAACACACTCCAGTATTCTTGCCCGGAGAATCCCATGGATGGAGAAGCCTGGCAGGCTACAATCCACAGAGTCACACAGAGATGGACATGACTGAAGCGACTTAGCACTCACACAGGCACACACTGTCTGCTCAGGAAGGGATCTTCTGAGTGCTAGAAACAATCTACATCTTCATCTTAGTGGTTACAATGGTGTGTACATTCGTGAAAAGTTCCTTTAAAGTCAAGATTGTGCATATCACTGTTCTAAATTCTAACTCAATAAAAAAAAAAGTTGAGTTGTTGTGGAGAATAAGGCTAATCAATATTATTTACACTACTGTAATGGCATTGTTTCCTACTTGGCATATTCTTCCTACTCAAGACCTAAACTTCTGGTTCATTTCCCTGCTTACTGACTGGCACTCAAAGAAGATGAAAATTCAATGAAAAATGACAAATAGTCTGTTTACAGATAAAAACAGTGAGTGAGAATTTATTGGCTGCTTAGTCAATAAACATAGGGACTAAATGAATACACAAATAAAATTCTTGGAGTAATACTAACATGATTGAAAGCCCTCAAAGAATTTACAATCTAGTTCAGTTCAGTCGCTCAGTCGTGTCTGACTCTCCGCGACCCCGTGAATCACAGCACGCCAGGCCTCCCTGTCCATCACCAACTCCCGGACTACACTCAAACTCATGTCCATCGAGTCGGTGATGCCATCCAGCCATCTCATTCTCCGTCGTCCCCTTCTCCTCCCGCCCCCAACCTTTCCCAGCATCAGAGTCTTTTCCAGTGAGTCAACTCGTCGCATGGGGTGGCCAAAGTATTGCAGTTTCAGCTTTAGCATCAGTCCCTCCAATGAACATCCAGGATTGATCTCCTTTAGAATGGACTGGTTGGATCTCCTTGCAGTATAAGGGACTCTCAAGAGTCTTCTCCAACACCACAGTTCAAAAGCATCGATTCTTCGGCGATCAGCTTTTTTCACAGTCCAACTCTCACATCCATACATGACCACGGGAAAAACCATTGCCTTGACTAGACGGACCTTGGTTGGCAAAGTAATGTCTCTGCTTTTTAATATACTATCAAGGTTGGTCATAACTTTCCTTCCAAGGAGCAAGCATCTTTTAATTTCATGGCTGCAATCAGCACTGGGAAATGATATACTGAAATATATAAAGCACAAAACAGTATAAGAATGAATTAATACAGTTTCATGAACCTAGCTTTTTCTGAGGTAGAGCCAACTCTAAAATATGATTTTCAGTCATTGAAGAATTTATACCTCTCTAATCCCTCTGGAGAAGACTCTTGAGAGTCCCTTGTACTGCAAGGAGATCCAACCAGTCCATTCTAGAGGAGATCAATCCTATCCTACTCAAACTCTTCCAGAAAATTGCAGAGGAAGGGAAACTTCCAAACTCATTCTATGAGGCCACCATCGCCCTAAACAAAAACCTGACAAAGATGCCACAAAAAAAGAAAACTGCAGGCCAATATTACTGATGAACATAGATGCAAAAATCCTTAACAAAATTCTAGCAAACAGAATCCAACAGAATCCAACAACACATTAAAAAGATCACACATCATGACCAAGTGGGCTTTATCCCAGGGATGAAAGGATTCTTCAATATATGCAAATAAATCAATGTAATACACTACATTAACAAATTGAAAAATAAAAGTCATATGATTATCACAATAGATGCAGAGAAAGCCTTTGACAAAATTAGAGGCTAATTTAAATCTATCATAAAACCTGTGACGCAAAGCTCTTAATCATTAAAATGAGAAGAATCCTGGTTTGCCCATAAAAAGCTAAGGAAAAGAAAGGAGCTAAGTCATTCCACTTAAAATGAAAAAACATTTAGGAGAAGTGGAGAAGTGGGATAATAGGAACAAGAGGGGATAAGAGTGTTGCATGGATAAAATCACTTATGTCTACCATGGCTACAAATCCTGATTATCTGACACAATCATGATTAATTCCTGTTGTCCCAAAGTCCTGTCATGTTTATCTTTTGTCCCTGATGTTTGTGTGTGTGTGTGTGTGTTTTATTGCTGTAATTGTGGATGAGTTTTGAGGTTGTAGGGAATCCCTCGTGGTTCAGTGGTAAAGAATTCACCTGCAATGCAGGAGATGTGTGTTCAGTCTCTGCATACAGAAGACCCCTTGGAGAAGGAAACTGCAAGCCGCCTCAGTGTTCTTGCCTGGGAAATCCCATGGGCAGAGGAGCCTGCCAGGCTATAGTCCATGAGGTCACAAGAGTTGGACACAATTTAGCAACTAAACCACCACAGAGTTCACTGTAGAACTCCACTTTGAACTTGCAGCTTCTGACACACAACAAACAAGTATGCAGTGAGAGGCATGCTCTTTTGAACATGTGATTAAATCTGTAAGACAATCAGTGGTTCAGTTCAGTTCAGTTCAGTCGCTCAGTTGTGTCCAACTCTTTGCGACCCCATGAATCACAGCACGCCAGGCCTCCCTGTCCATCACCAGCTCCCAGAGTTCACTCAAACTCATGTCCATAGAGTCAGTGATGCCATCCAGCCATCTCATTCTCTATCGTCCCCTTCTCCTGCCCCCAATCCCTCCCAGCATCACTGTCTTTTCCAGTGAGTCAACTCTTCACATGAGGTGGCCAAAGTATTGGCGTTTCAGCTTTAGCATCAGCCCTTCCAATGAACACCCAGGACTGATCTCCTTTAGAATGGACTGGTTGGATCTCCTTGCAGTCCAAGAGACTCTCAAGAGTCTTCTCCAACACCACAGTTCAAAAGCATCAATTCTTTGGCGCTCAGCTTTCTTCACAGTCCAACTCTCACATCCATACATGACCACTGGAAAAACCATGATAACCCATCTCTTTTCCTCACCCACCCAGATACAATATGGCTAACACCTCCCACTCAAGGACATTCACTGATACAATGAGGCTTGCTCAGAGAACACAGACTGGATACAGACAATGGTGGGAGAAGTACCAGACTGTGCTTCCCCTGCCAGCCATAGTGTGTGCCAGTTCCTTATACTGAGGCCTATTCTGTAGCCTGTGAATTGCAGAAAAATATCAGGCTACTGACGGAGAAGGCAATGGCAAGCCACTCCAGTACTCTTGCCTAGAAAATCCCATGGATGGAGGAGCCTGGTAGGCTGCAGTCTGTGGGGTCGCTAAGGGTCAGACACGACTGAGTGACCTCACTTTCACTTTTCACTTTCACACATTGGAGAAGGAAATGGCAACCCACTCCAGTGTTCTTGCCTGGAGAATCCCAAGGATGGGGGAGCCTGGTGGGCTTCCGTCTGTGGGGTCACACAGAGTCGGACACGACTGAAGTGACTTAGCAGCAGCAGCAGCAGCATCAGGCTACTGATTGGTGGGGTCAGAGGGCAATGTAGGAAACATAGCTTAAGTAAATGCAAACTAAACACAGAAAATAGAGTCTGAGTAGTCCTGGGGAAACTGAGATGCCCCCCTGGGGACAGAGACACCGCAGCAGCCTTTTTTGAAAGCTCATTCTACTGCAATAAGACAATAACACCAGCAATGGTAAACACTATTTTGGAATCCTCCCTTTAGCCTACTGACAGCAAGAGTTTATCTGCCCACTAGTGGGCAGGCACCAGCCTGATTCTGTCTCCTTCCTCTACACAGAGAGCCACATAGGAACTTGTCCCCACCCACTAGTGGGTCAGAACCAGACCTGTGCCCCTCTAGGCCATGTGGCCACATATGTGGGAAATCTCCCTCCAGTGGGCCCACAGTTAGCACATGAGGCACAACCTCACAGACAACTGGACCAGGGACCAGCACAACCGCAACATAAGGGCACGTGCAGCCCACCTGGGGGGCATTGCTGACACATACACAGCTCTGGCAACCAGAGGAGAGCATGCCAGGGGCCCCATAAGACATCTACAGGTCTACTTCTCCAAGACTGGGAAACATATCCAACCTATCTAACATATAAACACAGAGAATTGGAAAACATAAAGAGAATGCTCCAACTACTGCACAATTGCACTCATCTTACATGCTAGTAAATTAATGCTCAAAATTCTCCAAGCCAGGCTTCAACAATACATGAACCATGAACTTCCAGATGTGCAAGCTGGTTTTAGAAAATGCAGAGGAACCAGAGATCAAATTGCCAACATCCACTGGATCATCAAAAAAACAAGAGAGTTCCAGAAATATATATATTTCCGATTAATTGACTATGTGAAAAATTTGTGTGGATCACCACAAACTGTGGAAAATTCTGAAAGATATGGGAGTACCATACCACCTGACCTGCCTCTTGAGAAATCACGCGGGTCAGGAAGCAACAGTTAGAACTGGACATGGAACAACAGAATGGTTCCAAATAGGAAAAGACGTATGTCAAGGTTGTATATTGTCACCCTGCTTATTTAACTTATATGCAGAGTACATCACAAGAAACACTGGGCTGGAAGAAGCACAAGTTGGAATCAAGATTGCCGGGAGAAATATCAATAATCTCAGCTATGCAGATGACACCACCCTTATGGCAGAAAGTGAAGAAGAACTACAGAGCCTCTTGATAAAAGTGAAAGAGGAGAGTGAAAAAGTTGGCTTAAAGCTAACATTCAGAAAACTAAGATCATGGCATCCGGTACCATCACTTCATGGCAAATAGATAGGGAAACAGTGGCAACAGTGGCTGAATTTATTTTGGGGGGCTCGAAAATCACTGCAGATAGTGACTGCAGCCATGAAATAAAAAGACGCTTACTCCTTGGAAGGAAAGTTATGACCAACCTAGACAGCATGTTAAAAAGCAAAGACATTACTTTGTTAACAAAGGTCCATCTAGTCAAGGCTATGGTTTTTCCAGTAGTCATGTATGGATGTGACAGTTGGACTATAAAGAAAGCTGAGCACCAAAGAATTGATGCTTTTGAACTGTGATGTTGAAGAAGACTCTTGAGAGTCCCTTGGACTGCAAGGAGATCCCACCAGTCCATCCTAAAGGAGATCAGTCCTGGGTGTTCATTGGAAGGACTGATGTTGAAGTTGAAATTCCAATACTTTGGCCACCTGGTGAGAAGAGCTGACCCATTTGAAAAGACCCTGATGCTGGGAAAGATTGAGGGTAGGAGGAGAAGGGGACAACAGAGGTTGAGATGGTTGGATGGCATCACCAACTCAATGGAGATTGGTTTGGCTGGACTCCAAGAGTTGGTGATGGACACGGAGGCCTGGCGTGCTGTGGTTCATGGGGTCACAAAGAGCCGGACATGACTGAGTGACTGCACTGAACTGAACAGAATCACCAAATGAAAAATCTCTAGATAAGTTAGTTCAAGCCAACTACTTTTGATTTAAGATTATTTCAGGTAATTGTCAACAATAAGTGGAAATATGGTAGAATTCTGTGGCCTGCAAAACACTTCTAAAACCATAGATGCCTTGTTGCCGCGGACATAATAATAATATGTTTTAGGTCTGCGCACATGATGATTAGAGTCAGCAGGCTTCAAAATAAGACAAAAGTGGAATAGGGATTGGAACCATGATGGAAGGAACCATAAAGTTTTTATAGATACTCCAGAAGATCATATATGAGGATTTCTGTAAATGAAGCATAGATGTTGAATCAGACTACAAGGTGAGTATAATAGAAAACTGAAAAGAATAGTTTTAATAGAAATTTAAGTCCCTCTCACACCTACCCATCATAAGTAGATCTTGTCTAACAATTATCCCATGTTTGCCTTGAATTTGGTAGGCTATAATATGTCCTGTTCTCTCTCATCTCCAGAGCTTTGTGCATATTCTCCATGTGCCTGAAACACTGCTTGTTCTAACTTTAATCTACTAAGTGTAGCTAATGTTATAGTTTATGCTTAGCCATTTGCCCTCAGAAGCCTTCTCCTTAACCACCCGAGATGGAGCCAGACACTTTGACTTTTTTAGCATCTGTACACATCTTTTCAGAAAGTAAATAGACAACTTGGAAATGTTTTGTTTACAACATGTTTTGTAGCATGTTTTGTTTTAAAAATGTTTTGTAACATGTTTTGTTACAGAGAGTATCTTCTGCTAGACTAAGGGTTTCCTGAAAGCAGGACATGAATTGTGTTCATGAGTAGTCAGAGCACTCAGCATGGCATCTCATACAGAAGAGTATATAATCACACGATATTTACTGAGCACCTACTGTGTGTCAAACACTATCCTGTGAGCTTTACAACCTTAAGAGAATTAATCTTTACAAAATTGTCATGAACTTATTACCTTAAAAGACAGAGAAGACTTTGGCAATGACTCGGAGAAGGCATTGGCAACCCCCTCCAGTGTTCTTGCCTGGAGAATCCCAGGGACGGGGGAGCCTGGTGGGCTGCCTTCTATGGGGTCACACAGAGTCGGACACGACTGAAGCGACTTAGCAGCAGCAGCAGGTTGGTCATAGCTTTTCTTCTAAGGAACAAGTGCCTTTTAATTCCATGACTGCAGTCACTATCTGCAGTGATTTTGGAACCCCCAAAAATAAAGTCCCTCACCAATGACTACTAGGATGAAGTAATAATGAAGAAAAAAAAAACAACACATCTTTTCTGTATATATTCACAGTGAAATCACCCAGGAATTACTGTGTTCCAAGATTGCCTTGAGCTTAGTGATAGGAAGCCCACCTTACACAGCAACCAACAAGGATTTAGGAAAGATTAAAAATGTATTCATTGACATGAAAAAGTGTTCAAGATACAACATTAAAAAAGGAGGCAAGATTATGTATATTAATAATAACTATATATGTGTATGTTTCAGTAAAGTATTTGAAACAAATCTTACGTAAGGATATAAATTATTTTTCATAATTTTATGCATTTTTCTAAGTCCTCTAGAGTAATAATGTTATTGTTTCTGCTATCAGCTTGGAAAATTTTTTTAAAATACTTCAATGTTATTGCCTAAGTTATAAGATAATAACAAAGCTGACTATAAGCAGAGATCATTAAAAGTGTGTGCACATACATGTGTGAGAGACAGAAACAGAGATGGCAATTTAAACCGGCAAGACCCTTTACTGGGGAAGTGAACAATTTTAAAACAATAAAAATTCTATATACATGAGACTGAAAACTTAGTTGGGAAAAATATAAAAGGATATCTATGATAAATTGAAATTAATTTCATGCAAAATAAGAGCTAGAAAAGAACTCTGAGGAAGGAGATATAATCAAAGGTGATGAGACTTGCAAAGGTGGATTGATCTAGGTTTTAAAAGACAGGAAGGATGAGATCAGAGAAAATGAAGGATAGCAGAATAAAAGCATAAAGGTGGAAAAGTACGAGGCAGTTTCAGGGGACAATGAGATATCTAATTGGCTCCATCTGTGAACTGGGGAAAGAAATGACTTTAGGACCATAATGGCCAAGAAAACCTATTATTAAAGTCAAAGGTGTTTAAATTTTATCTATAGGGCTAGAAAGTTCCTCAAGATTTCAGCCTTGTTTACTGGGAGAAAGAATAAAATAATTAAGTGCTTTATAAAACATAATTTGATGTATCTGTCAAAAGAGTAAAATCTTGAGTCAAGGAGCCTATTTAAGGACATTTCACACTTAAGCTTGTGGTGATAAGCATGTTTAAATAGAGGACATAAGCATGAAATTGAATTGGTTAATGAGCAGCATTTTGAGGAGGAAAACTGCTTGGAATACTCTGGGTAAAAAAAAAAAAAATTCAAGAAGAAAAAAAAAATTTTTTTTAATGACCCAAAGGTTTAGAACCTGTAAGGCTGAAAGATTAAGAACACTGCTGAATAAAGAAAAGACAGAGAGGAAAATGAATGGAGAAGAATAGGAGAAAATTTACTTTTATATACATTTAATGACAAAGAAGCAACAGTTAGAACTGGACATGGAACAACAGACTGGTTCAAAACAGGAAAAGGAGTACGTCAAGGTTGTATATTGCCACCCTGCTTATTTAACTTATATGCAGAGTACATCATGAGGAACGCTGGGCTGGAAGAAGCACAAGCTGGAATCAAGATTGCTGGGAGAAATATCAATAACCTCAGATATGCAGATTACACCACCTTTATGGCAGAAAGTGAAGAGGAAATCAAAGGCCTCTTGATGAAAGTGAAAGATGAGAGTGAAAAGTTTGGCTTGAAGCTCAACATTTAGAAAACAAAGATCATGGCATCTGGTCCCATCACTTCATGGGAAATAGATGGGGAAACAGTGGAAACAATGTCAGACTTTATTTTTGGGGGCTCCAAAATCACTGCAGATGCTGATTGAAGCCAGGAAATTAAAAGACGCTTACTCCTTGGATGGAAAGTTATGACCAACCTAGAGAGCATATTAAAAAGCAGAGACATTACTTTGCCAACCAAGGTCCGTCTAGTCAAGGCTATGGTTTTTCCCATGGTCATGTATGGATGTGAGAGTTGAACTGTGAAGAAAGCTGATCGCCGAGGAATTGATGCTTTTGAACTGTGGTGCTGGAGAAGACTCTTGAGAGTCTCTTGGACTGCGAGGAGATCCATCCAGTCCATTCTAAAGGAGATCAATCCTGGGTGTTCATTGGAAGGACTGATGCTAAAGCTGAAACTCCAATACTTTGGCCACCTCATGCGACGAGTTGACTCACTGGAAAAGAGTCTGATGTTGGGAGGGATTGGGGGTGGGAGGAGACGGGGACGACAGAGAATGAGATGGCTGGATGGCATCACCGACTCGATGGACATGAGTTTGAGTGAACTCCAGGAGTTGGTGATGGACAGGGAGGCCTGGCGTGCTGTGATTCATGGGGTCGCAAAGAGTCGGACACGACTGAGCGACTGAACTGAACTGAACTGAATGACAAAGCACTCAAGTGAAAATGCCAACCAGTTCCCACATACTGTGGGAACAGATATCGAGAGAAGTTGGGATTTGAGATGTTATTCTTAGGGAACTGGAGGAACAGATGCTATGGAGCAGAGGGGGAAGGTCAGCCTCTGAGTAGGGGGAAAGTCATAAAACAACCAAGAAGGGAAACTGAAAGTGTGAAATGTGCTGAGAAATCAAGGCAGAGGGTCCTGAGTTGAGCCATCAATATGTCACTGGTGTGCTTTGCAAAGACAATTATAGTAGGGGGTGTAGACTTCAGACTCAGACAGGGAGGAATGGGGTGATGGAGGGAGGAAAGAGGGGAGCTGACATTTCCTCTGACTCCCAACCTTGTAAAACTTTTTAATGTCATTGAAGTAAAAGAAATAGAGCGAAGATCATTCCTGATACATTTTAACAGGGTCAGCATAAGGGCTAACAAAAATTTAAAAGGCAAATTAAAAGCTGCCTAAGAGAAAAATGGTGAAGTTGAGTCACAAATGGAGAATCCTAGAGAGATGGAAAATTCTTTTATCTTTTCTTTTGGGTTGTCTGATTATTTTTTAGATAGAGCATATATGGATTGATTCAAATAGTCGTCTATAAATTTACCGTGTTTTTAATAAAAGCAATTTTAAAATTAGTTAAGATAAAATCAATTAATGATAAAATCCCAAGCAGGTTATAAATAAGCATATAGATAGCAAGTCTGATTTTTCCCTAGTGTATTGAGAGTATTAACAAACAAGTCTCATGGTCTGAGCTGTCCTTTCATTCAATAAATAATTACTGAGAGTTTGCTTTGTACTAGGCATGGGGGAGATAACACTAAACTACTGAATAAAACCCAACTCTTGTTCTAGTGAGATTTGGAGTCAAGATAGGAGTTCAGGCAGTGGTGGATAGACAATGAACAAGTAACATGTCAGATCATGATCACCACTATGAGAAAGGGTGAGAAAGAGACTAACAGGAGCTATTTTTATAGGGGAATCAGAGAAAGCCTCAGGTGACACTTGAGCAAAGATAGGAAGAGAATGAAGAGGTGGGCAAACCATGGGAAGCTTTCCTAGCAGAAGGCATACCTGGTGCAGTAGCCCTGAGATGATAAGCAAAGAAGCCAGTCCATCTGTGTGTGGGAGTCAGGGCAGATGTGGAGACAAAAGAATGGTGGCATTGAGAGGTGGCAGATCATGGGGTAGTTGGCAGAATCTTGGCTTTAATCCTCAATGAGATAGACATCCCTCCCATAAAGGATTTTAAGCAGAAGAGTGACTTGACTAAGCTTTAAAAGGATCACCCTGGTGACTGTTAATATATAAAGAATCAACCATGTATAAAGGAAGGGCAGTGGAAGGATCAGGAAGATCAGCTAGGAGGCTGCTGCTGAAATGAGCAAAGGATGAAGCTGTCCTGGACCAAAGCTGTAGTAGTAGTGGTGAGAAGTAGTTGAATTTCAGTTATAGTTGGAAGGTAAAACTAACAGAGTTAGCTAACAAACTGGATTTTAAATGTCAGATAAAAAGAGCAGTCATGGATGCTTTTGACATTTTGAGAATGGAGTTGTCATTGACTTGAATTTGGAAGACTGAAGAATAACAGGATTTGGAAGGTGTACTATATTAGTTTCCTGTGACAACCATAACAAATTGTCACAAACTAGGTGGCTATTATTGCCTCTAAAATCCCATGGACAGAACAGCTTGGCAGGCTATAGTCCATGGGGTCACAAAGAATTGGACATGACTGAGTGATTGAGAACACACATGGGTGGCTTTAAAACATCAGAAATTATTCTTGCACAGTTCTGGAGGCCAGAAGTCTGAAATCAAAGCATTGGTATGGCCACATTCCCTCTAAAGTCTCTAGGGGAGAATCTTTCTTTCTTCCAGCTTCTTAGGGCTCCTGATGGTCCTTGACTTGTGTCAGCATACCTCTGATACCTTCTCTTATCTTCCCATAGCCTTCTCCCCTGTGTCTCTGTATTCTCTCCTCCTGTCTCTGTAAGGACATTGGATGTAGGGCTCACCCTAATCCAGGATGATCTCATCTTGAAGTTCTTAACTTAAATATATTTTCAAAATCTTTTACTTCAAATGAGATCACTTTCTGAGATTCTGAATAGATATAACTTTAGGGAAAGCATCATTGAACTGCTACAGGTAGGAAATAAATGCTTCCACTTGGGCATGCAAGATTTAGGATTTGTCTTACATATCCTAGTAGAGATGCCAAATAGGCTGTTGAATTTAATTTCCAGATCAACAGAAAAGTCTAAAATGGGGGGGAAAATTGGTAGTCCCGTGTAAAAGGGTTATGTTTCTATTAGGATAATTACCAAAATATTTAAAGCATATATCTTTCAGTCTGAAACACAAATCAGAAATCCAGTTTTCTAACTTCTCAATATAAAAAAATATTTTCTTAGAAAGGGCCTGAAGAAAAGAAGCAAAGCAAATTCATTATAAATAAGATACATAATATTTAAAGCCCTCTGTATATGAGAATAACACTTTATGAAACTAGAATCTTTGTCTTTGCTTGGAGCCATTAATTAAGGAAAAGGAAATTATGAAATCAGCAATGTACACACTCTAGTGCCAAAAACTGCATAATTGTATAGCATAATAAATTCTCTCATATTCCACTGCCATAAAATTATGTTCTAGATTCATATTGTTCACATTTCCTATCCTGTCACTGATCTAAGAGAAACAAAGCTGAGAGAGAATCGCAAATCTCAGTCCTTCAGGCATAAGAATTGTCTGCTATGAATATTTAAGAAGCTGAAAACTAAAACGTCTCTTCAATAGGAAAACAGTCACAGAATAAAGGAGGGAAAACAAATTCGCGTGAGAAGCAAAACAAACACAATTATTACCAACTCAAAATATTCTGAATTTTGGAAAATGTGGAAGTTTTATAATGTTATTCACAAAAACTCTTGACATATATTTTATGTTATTACTTAAGGTTTAGAATAACTCCATTTGACCTAACATAAAATAACTGGTAAACTCTTTCAACTCACCTTGTCAGCTATTCTGATCAATTGAATAAACTGTATTTTTTATAATGTTACGATGGAAATCATTCACGAGTTGACATTTTAAAGTATCTCAGTGGAACAAAATCAGACAACACTAAAGCTTTGTGCAGAGTGTAATTTGACTTTCTTTAGTAATATTGTATTCTTTTAGCATCTTACAGTGGCTCAAGTGTTACCACTGTGAATGTGTTATCATTGTGTTAATAAAATATGGAAACAGATAATAAATATAGTTGAGAGGGTGCCAATCCAATAGAGCTTTCTGCATATTGTAGAAGATATACATCATGATCTTAAAATGAATCTTCTCACTGAAAAGGATGTTATTTTTGTTTGTTTGTTTCTGGAGAGCAGAATTCTAGAAAGAGCAGATGACCACTTCTTATGCTTGTTTAACCTGACCACAACTCCAACTCATCCTCCTCTCAGCTGGGGCCAAAAAATATATGGAGCCCAAGAGTATGAGTAACAAAACTGTTTCAGGGATCTCTCCTCTGTGGGCTAAATGGAAACCTGATGGCAGAAACTGAAGAGGTTCCAAGGTTCTGAACATCATGGTATTAAAGAACTTGGCCCCAGAAGATCCCTGGACTCTGTAGAGGAGGTGAAAATTCACGAGATAAGGGTACCAGGTCTTTATATCTGTTGAACAACTGGTCTGAATTTTCTCTACTCCCAGAGTGGGATAGGGAGAGGTCTGGGAAACAGAGAAAACAGGCTCCGTTTGGTGCCTCTACAAGGACAACTGACTGCCTGTCTTATACATGATACATTGGGTCTTTTTTTTTTAAGTTAGAACTGGCCCTGAATCACCAAGTAAGAGTAATTCACATAAGGGAGTTTGCCAGCTGTGACAAAGAACAAAGAGAATGTCTGGATTTGTCCCCAGTGAAATAGAGTTGCTGGTGGGGACAGAAAATGATGTGAATACAACAAAATAAGACTTCTTAAGAAGTTCTTAAGTTCGCCAGAGTACATCATAAGAAGCTCTGGGCTGGATGAAGCACAAGCTGAAATCAAGATTGTCAGGAGAAATATCAATAACCTCAGATATGCAGATGATACCACCCTTATGGCAGAAAGTAAAAAAGAACCTCTTGATGAAAGTGAAAGAAGAGAGTGAAAAAGTTGGCTGAAAGCTCAACATTCAGAAAACTAAGATCATGGCATCTGGTCCCAACAATTCATGGCATAGATGGAGATTCAGTGGAAACAGTGGGAGACTTTATTTTTTTGGACTCCAAAATCATTGGAGATGGTGACTGCAGCCATGAAGTTAAAAGACACTTACTTCTTGGAAGGCAAGTTATGACCAACCTAGACAGCATATGATAAAACAGAGACATCACTTTGCTGGCAAAGGTACATCTAGTCAAGGCTATGGTTTTTCCAGTGGTCATGTATGGATGTGAGAGTTGGACTATAAAGAAAGCTGAGCGCTGAAGAATTGATGCCTTTGAACTGTGGTGTTGGAGAAGACTCTTGAGAGTCCCTTGGACAGCAAGGAGATTCAACCAGTCCATCCTAAAGGAGATCAGTCCTGGGTGTTCATTGGAAGGACTGATGTTGAAGCTGAAACTCCTGATGCGAAGAGCTGACTCATTGGAAAAGACCCTGATTCTGGGCAAGATTGAAGGCAGGAGAAGAAGGGAATGACAGAGGATGAGATGGTTGGATGGCATCATCAACTCAATGCATATGAGTTTGAGTAAACTCTGGGAGTTGGTGATAGATGGGGAGGCCTGGAGTGCTGCTGTCCATGGGGTTGCAAAAAGTCGGACACGACTGAGTGACTGTACTGTACTGAACAGAAGTTCTCCATGTTGGTGGAGATAGAAAATGATGTGAATAACATAATATGAGTGTAGGACTTCTCTGTAGCTCAAATGGTAAAGAATCTGCCTGCAATGCGGGAGACCAGGGTTCTATCTTTGGGTTGGGAAATTCTTCTGGAGGAGGGAATGGCAATCCACTCCAGTATTCTTGACTGGAGAATTCCATGGACAGAGAAGCCTGGTGAGCTACAATTCTTGGGGTCACAAGGAATCGGATACAACAGTGACTAACACACACATAAGAATGCATAATAAGAATAGTGGAAGTAATGACAGATTTTATTTTCTTGGGCTCCAAAATCGCTGTGGATGATGACTACAGCCATGAAATTAAAAGATCCTTGCTTCTTGGAAGGAAAACTATAACAAACCTAGACAGTGTTTTAAAAGGCAAAGAAATCACTTTGCTGACAAAGGTCTGTATAGTCAAAGCTATGGTTTTTCCAGTAGTCATTTAATGATGTGAGAGTTGGACCAAAAATAAGGCTGAGCACCAAAGAATTGATGCTTTCAAACTGTGCTGGAGAAGACTCTTGAGAGTCCCTTGGACAGCAAGGAGATCAAACCAGTCAATCTTAAAGGAAATCAACTCTGAATGCTGATAATGGGGAAGGCTGCTCATATGGTGGGGACAGGGTAAGAGTATAATGGAAATCTGTGTACTTTTATCTCAATTTTGTTTTAAATCTAAAACTGCTTTTTTAAAATCAAATAATATGAACTTTATTGACTCTGTATGGCTTTTTTAAATTAATTTTAATTGGAGGCTAATTACTTTACAATATTGTAGTGGTTTTTGCCATACATTGACATGAATTAGCCATGAGTGTACATGTGTCCCCCATCCTAAACCCTCCACCCACCTCCCTCCCCATCCCATCCCTCAGGGTTGTCCCAGTGCACCAGCTTTGAGAGCCCTGTTTCATGGATCAAACTTGGACTGGTAATCTATTTCACATATGGTAATACGTATGTTTCAATGCTATTCTCTGAAATCATCCCACCCTTGCCTTCTCCCACAGATTCTAAGAGTCTGTTATCTGTATCTGTTTGCTGTCTTGCATATAGGGTCATTATTGCCATCTTCTAAATTCCATATATATATATGTTTTAATATATGTCTGTATTGGTGTTTTTCTTTCTGACTTACTTCACTCTGTATATAGACTCCAGTTTCATCCACCTCATTAGAACTGATTCAAATGTGTTCTTTTTAATAACTGAGTAATATTCCATTGTGTATATGTACCACAGCTTTCTTATCCACTCATTTGCTGACAGACATCTAGGTGGCTTTCATGTCCTAGCTATTGTGAACAGTGCAGTGATGAACATTGGGGTACACATGTCTCTTTCAATTCTGGTTTCCTTGGTGTATATGCCCAGCAGTGGAATTGCTGGGTCATATGACAATTCTATTTCTAGTTTTTTAAGAAATCTCCACACTGTTCTCCACAGTGGCTGCACTAGTTTGCATTCCCACCAATGGTGTAAGAGGGTTCCCTTTTCTCTGCACCCTCTCCAGCATTTATTGTTTGTAGACTTTTTGATAGCAACCATTCTGACCCGCATGGAATAGTACCTCACTGTGGTTTTGATTTGCGTTTCTCTGATAATGAGTGATGTTGAGCATCTTTCCATGTGTTTGTTAGCCATCTGTATGTCTTCTTTGGAGAAATATCTGTTTAGTTCTTTGGCCCATTTTTTGATTGGGTCATTTATTTTTCTGGTATTGAGCTGCAGGTACTGCTTGTATATTTTTGAGATTAATTCTTTGTCAGTTGCTTCATTTGCTATTATTTTCTCCCATTCTGAAGGCTGTCTTTTCACCTTGCTTATAGTTTCCTTCATTGTGCAAAAGCCTTTAAGTTTAATTATGTCCCATTTGTTTATTTTTGCTTTTTTCCCCATTACTCTGGGAGATGGGTCATGGAGGATTCTGCTGTGATTTATCTCAGAGAGTGTCTTGCCTATGTTTTTCTCTAGAAGTTTTATAGTTTCAGGTCTTACGTTTAGATCTTTAATCCATTTTGAGTTTATCTTTGTGTATGGTGTTAGAAAGTGTTCTAGTTTCATTCTTTCACAAGTGGTTTACCAGTTCTCCCAGCATCACTTGTTAGAGAGATTGTCTTTTCTCTATTGTATATTACTGCCTCCTTTGTCAAAGAAAAGGTGTCCATAAGTGCATGGATTTATGTCTGGGCTTTCTATTTTGTTCCATTGGTCTATATTTCTGTCTTTGTGCCAGTACCATATTGTCTTGATGATTGTAGCTTTGTAATATAATCTAAAGTCAGGCAAATTGATTCCTCCAGTTCCATTCTTCTTTCTCAAAATCACTTTTACTATTTGATGTCTTTGTTTCTCCATACAAAATGGAAATATTTGTTCTAGTTCTGTGAAAAATATCATTGGTAGCTTGATAGGGAGTGCACTGAATCTATAGATTGCTTTGGGTAGTATGCTCATTTTCACTATATTGATTCTCCTGATCCATGAACATGGTATATTTCTCCATCTATTTGTCTCATCTTTTATTTCTTTCATCAGTGTTTTATAGTTTTCTCTGTATAGGTCTTTTGTTTCTTTAGGTAGATTTATTCCTAAGAATTTTATTCTTTTCATTGCAATGATGAATGGAACTATTTCCTTAATTTATCTTTCTGTTTTCTCATTATTATGTACAGGAATGCAAGCAATTTCTGTGAGTTAATTTTATATCCTGCAATTAATATTACTAACTTTAATATTCATTGATTAGCTTTTGTAATTTTCTGGTGGTGTCTTTAGGGTTTTCCATGTAAAGGATTATGTCATCTGCAAACAGTGAGAGTTTTACTTATTTTCCAATTTGGATTCCTTTTATTTCTTTTTCTTCTCTTATTGTTATGGCTAAAACTTCCAAAACTATGTTGAATAGTAGTGGTGAGAGTAGGCACCCATGTCTTGTTCCTGACTTTAGAGGGAATGCTTTCAATTTTTCTCCATTGAGGATAATATTTGCTGTGCGTTTATCATATATGGCTGTTATTATGTTGAGCTATGTTCCTTCTATTCCTGCTTTCTGGAGGGTTTTTATCATAAATGGATGCTGAATTTTGTCAAAGGCTTTCTCTGCATCTATTGAGATAATCATGTGGTTTTTATATTTCATTTTGTACTGTGCTGTATTACGTTGATTGATTTGCAAATATTGAAGAATCTTTGCATCCCTAGGATAAAACCCACTTGGTCATGATGTTTGATCTTTTTAATATGTTGTTGGATTCTGTTTGCTAGAATTCTGTTCAGGATTTTTACATCTAAGTTCATCAGTGATATTGGCTTGTAGTTTTCTTTTTTGGGGGCATTTTTGTCTGGTTTGTGTATTAAGGTGATGGTGGCCTCATTGTTTGCCAGTTTATCTTCCTCTGCAATTTTCTGGAAGATTTTGAGTAGGCTAGGTGTTCAGTTCAGTTCAGTCACTCAGTCGTGTCCGACTCTTTGCGACGCCATGAATCACAGCACGCCAGGCCTCCCTGTCCATCACCAAATCCCAGAGTTCACTCAAACTCAGGTCCATCCAGTCGGTGATGCCATCCAGCCATCTCATTCTCTGTCATCCCCGTCTCCTCCCACCCCCAATCCTTCCAGGCATCAGACTCTTTTTCAGTGAGTCAACTAGTCGCATGAGGTGGCCAAAGTATTGCAGTTTCAGCTTTAGCATCAGTCCTTCCAACGAACACCCAGGATTGATCTCCTTTAGAATGGACTGGTTGGATCTCCTTGCGGTACAAGGGACTCTCAAGAGTCTTCTCCAGTACCACAGTTCAAAAACATCAATTCTTTGGCGATTAGCTTTCTTCACAGTCCAACTCTCACATCCATACATGACCAAGGGAAAAACCATAGCCTTGACTACACAGATCTTTGTTTGCAAAGCAATGTCTCTGCTTTTTAATATGCTATCTAGGTTGGTCATAACTTTCCTTCCAAGGAGTAAGTGTCTTTTAATTTCATGGCTGCAATCAGCATCTGCAGTGATTTTGGAGCCCAAAAAAATAAAGTCTGACATTGTTTACACTGTTTCCCCATCTATTTCCCACGAAGTGATGGGACCAGATACCATGATCTTCGTTTTCTGAATGTTGAGCATCAAGCCAAACTTTTCACTCTCCTCTTTCACTTTCATCAAGAGGCTTTTCAGTTCCTCTTCACTTTCTGCCATAAGGGTGGTGTCATCTGCATATCTGAGGTTATTGATATTTCTCCCAGCAATCTTGATTCCAGCTTGTGCTTCTTCCAGCCCAGCATTTCTCATGATGTACTCTGCATATAAGTTAAATAAGCAGAGTGACAATATACAACCTTGACGTACTCCTTTTCCTATTTGGAACCAGTCTGCTGTTCCATGTCCAGTTCTAACTGTTGCTTCCTGACCTGCATACAGGTTTCTCAGGAGGCAGGTCAGGTGGTCTGGGATTCCCATCTCTTTCAGAATGTTCCACAGTTTATTGTGATTCACACAGTCAAAGGCTTTGGCATAGTCAATAAAGCAGAAATAGATGTTTTTCTGGAACTCTCTTGCTTTCTCCATGATCCAGCAGATGTTGGCAATTTGATCTCTGGTGCCTCTGCCTTTTCTAAAACCTGCTTGAACATCTGGGAGTTCACGGTTCACATATTGCTGAAGCCTGGCTTGGAGAATTTTGAGCATCACTTTACTAGCGTGTGAGATGAGTGCAATTGTGCAGTAGTTTGAGCATTCTTTGGCATTGCCTTTCTTTGGGATCGGAATGAAGACTGACCTTTTCCAGTCCTGTGGCCACTGCTGAGTTTTCCACATTTGCTGGCATATTGAGTGCAGCACTTTCACAGCATCATCTTTCAAGATTTGAAATAGCTCAACTGGAATTCCATCACCTCCACTAGCTTTGTTCGTAGTGATGCTCTCTAAGGCCCACTTGACTTCACATTCCAAGATGTCTGGAATGAGGAATTCCCCAGGTCGGATAGGTGTTAGCTTTTCTCTAAATTTTTGGTAGAAGTTGACCTTTAAAAAAATCAAAGACAAACACAGATAGAAATAATCAAGTAAGATTTAAGAGGCCTGAAGAAGAGCTCCAGGAGACCTAAGAAACACTAATATCAGATGGAGAAAAAAAGAGCAGATAGAGAAAGCACAATAATTGATAATAAAAGTACACTCTCTCATCTGAAGAAAGACAATTTCTTTCATTTTTCTCAGACATAAAATGATCCTGGTCTTCAGCTTAACCTTCAGGTTTTAAAACAGGACCTCTCAAATTGAAGCAAGCAGTGCAGGTGCCAGTTTTAGACATACGTTAGTTATTTATGAGATGCCTGAAGAAGGTAGAAACTTCTTCCACAGAGGTAATTCATGCACAACACCCAAACCACATGTACAATTCCTAAAACTTCCAGGAAATGAAGAATTCTGCATAGATTACTGGCTTCTGAGCAACTCTATGTGAAATTCTTTATCTGAAGTTGTGTCAGAAGGCTGGAAAATTACCCATTCTTTGACTCACCAAAAAAAAAAAGAAAGAAAGAAAACTAAAATTTTCCTAAATCTCAAAATCAAGGCAATGATTTTAGTTCTGCATTAACCTCTAAGGAGGCTATGGCTGATGTTCTTCCTCAAGAAACTACTGAAGTCAGGGTGTTGACCCTATGGATTCATTAGATTTGGTGAAAATCCAAGGGCACTTGATCTGGAGTTCAGAAAGAACCCTGGGCCCCATCCTGACAGTGACCTAAAAGTTTCTCAGAGGTCCAGAAAAGGCAAAACCAATGAGAGCCAACTTCTTGTAAGGATTCTGCAGTATTATGTTAGCCAAAAATTTGAAAGAACAAGTGTGATATTCACATTCAAAGTTTATGTAGTTCTCTGTGTTCACTCTTCCAACGTTTGGATACTACACAGCTGCAACTGATTATGAACTGAAATTTACAAAACCAATGTATTTTTGCTATTTTGTATTGTTTACAGCACATACATCTTGTCTGATATAGATTTTTTAAAACAAAATTATGTTGAAATACATAGAGAAAATAGATTTTATCTTTTTCTGTAAAGCAGTTAAGTATATTAAGCTTGACCAAGCTACATTTTAAAAAAATCTTGGCTTATTGATGCTGCATAAAGATTAAACAAGTGGATTATTTTTCTTAAGTGAACACTACTCTGGTTTTTGAGGGAGTGTTTCTTTTCTCTCTGTTCTGTATTATAGTGGAAAAAGATTTTTTCAAGATAAACAGGGTTTCATAAAACTTTCCATCTATGGAAAAAAAGATTTCCAAAATGCTTTTGGAAACTAATGTTATGGAAATAAAACCACATGTTTCAACAAAATAAAGCTTTACTAATGCTTTGAACAAGAAGAAAATATAGATATTTTTAAAGATTTTAAAATTACCCTATGAATCACCTCCAACTGTGGTGTTGAAGACTCTTGAGAGTCCCTTGGCCTGCAAGGATATCAAAACAGTCAATCCTAAAGGAAATCAATCCTGAATATTCATTGGAGGAACTGAAGCTGAAGCTCCAATACTTTGGCCACCTGATGCCAAGAGCTGACTCATTATAAAAGACCCTGATGCTGGGAAAAGATTGAAAGCGTAAGGAGAAGGGGACAACAGAGGATGAGGTGGTTGGATGGTATCACTGACTCAGTGGACATGAGTTTGAGCAAGCTCCTGAAGATTGTGATGGGCGGGGAGGCCTGGAGTGCTGCAGTCCGTGAGCTCACAAAGAGTCGGACACGACTGACTGACGGAACGACAACAACTAGAATCAGAGCTTAGATTTAAGATAAAGATTCCGAGACCAAGTGGGTTTTCTTACTGGTTTTGAAAGGCAACCATTACAGACTACCTCTATTCTGTCTTGTCACCCAAGGAAAATAGGTCCTTCTCAGGAAAGAAAATTCTGAAGTTCCACTCTCAGTCAAATTAGGTATACTGGTGACCACAGTAGTTTTTCCACACCTTCAAGGAGGCAACCATGACACAACCCACAATAAAAGTTCAGAATTCATGCTGGAGATCCTGGGGGCCAGGACTCCTATCACCGTGGCTGGAATACACGTAAGAAAGCCACACCAAATCCTCAGCATATTTTTAGAGGAAATATTTATCAATTTTCACTTTTAACTTCTTAAAAAAAATTTTATATTATTTAAACTACTCCTTTCGGAAGGTTTGAAAATACTTAAAAGCACAAATAACAAAATGTAAATGACTTATAATCCTTTTCTCCAAAGACAATCACTTTTAAAATGTAAAGGTAGCAATATATACCTCTAGTATTTTTTTATACAGACTTCTATAGATTTTTCAACTAAAGTGAGCTCACATTGTATATATCATCTTGTAACCTGTAACCTTGTTCTTCTCGTTTGTCAACGAATCTTAAGCATTCTGTGTCATTAATTTTTCAAGAACACAGCATTGTAATTTCCTACAAAAACTTAAAGGAGACCAATTTTGGGCTAAATTTTTAGAGCAACTAGCTATCAAGCATGTTTTTTAAGCAATTGTCTATTTTGCTGTTGTAAATAAGGCTAAAATGAACGTGATTTTAGGTACATTTATTGGTATATCGTAACTTCGTCATTGAACCAAACCACTTCCCCTTTTAGTCCATCTGAGTGGTCCTCATGAGACACATTCCTCACTTTTTTTGATGTTCATGGCATCAGATTTTACGACATCATTGTCAGTCAGGATTCTTAGTTGCACCAGAGGAATTAAACTCTGACTAACTTATACCAAAAAGTGAATTTACAGATAGCTTACAGAACCCCCTAGAGAATTCACTGGAGGCACAGTTCTGGCCCCATTAACCTATTTTGCCCCCACTGCTAATACACAGAATCCACTGTTCCACCCCAGTCTCACTGAGACTAGATACTGGATAGTGGTGCTACTGGAGACTAGAAGATGCTGCTCTCATTACCATTTCTAAAATGGATGCATCATCTCTATGCGTCTTCATTTCCCCAACTTATATTACAAAGTCTCTAGCTGATGTGTCTAATTATCAGAGCACTGGCTACGGCGTCATATTCATATCCAGGATGTATCCTGGAGAGAGACCTACCTTATAAAGTTAGGGGTTTCCCTCATAGCTCAGCTGGTAAAGAATATACCTACAATGCAGGAGACCCTGGTTCAATTCCTAAGTCAAGAAGAACTCCTGGAGAAGGGAATGGCTACCCACTCCAGTATTCTTGCTGGAAGAATTCCATGGACAGAGGAGCCTGGGGGAGCGGCTAGTCCATGGGGTTGCAGAGTCAGACATGACTGAGCAAATTTCACTCACTCACTTCAAGGTTAGAGGACCCTCAAGATAACAAGGGGCTCATATTTCACACAATCTTCTTTTCCATTTCTTTTCCTGTTAGTTTGATTCTATCAGCATCTATGCAGATCTAACACCTTGCCTTCTAGGTTTCTTGGGCTTTTAACTTTCAAAGATGTATCCCTTCACCCCACCTCAGCCACTATCTTTGTAGTCATCTCCTAGACCTTGTCTTTATTGTTATCTGCACCATATCTGAAATCTTGACTTCAAGTACCCACTTCCCCCTCCATGGCCACTACTTCTTATCTTTATCTGCTCTAGCATAATCATTCCACTCATTCTTTAGGTCCCCTCAAGTCCTCTGACTCATTCATTCCATCATCATGTCATGTACCAATTATCTAATGCTGCACAGCAAATCATCCCCAAATTTAATGGCTTAAAGCAGCAAACATTTGTTAGGTCATAGTTTCTGTGGGTAAGGAACCTGGGCATGGCTGAGTTAAGACTTCCAGATGAGGGTTTTTCACAAAGGCTGCAATCAAGAGGTTGGTTGTTCACAATTGCAGTCTCATCTAAACCTTAACTGGAGGAAGATCTGCTTCTAAATTGTTGATGGGATTCACTTCCTCGCAAGCTGTTAGACTGAGGACCTCAATTTTTCATTGACTGTTAGTCAGAGGCAAGTCAAATTCCTGGCCATGTGGACCTTTCCACAGGGCATCTCACAGTAGGGTACTTACCTTATCAGAGCAAGAAAATGAGAAGATAAGAGAGACGGTGCTACTAAGATAGAAATCACAGTCTTTTGTAACCTAATTTCTGAAATGACACTCAATCATCTTAGCTATATTTAGTAGAAGAAAGTCACTAGGTTCAATCTATACACAGGTAGCTATATTTACTAGAAGAAAGTCACTAGGTTCAAATCTATACACAGGACCCAAGGGAATTGCAGAAGGGTGTAAACACCAAGAAGTGTGGGTAATTAGGAGCCATTCCAGAAAGTGCCTACCACATACAATCATGCCATTTCTTCTGAGGCCTCACACAGATAAGATTGCACTGGTCCATCATTCTAATTATTGCCTGCCCTCTTTTACCACTACAGGCATGCTAAAGAAAGTCTTATTCTTGTTTAAGCCCAACTATATATCTGTGATTCACCCAAGTAGCTGATCATTGACAAGAAACAACAGTGCTATGTGATAGCTCTTAGAATTTATGATCAGGGGCTTCCCATGTGGCTCAGTGGTAAAGAATCTGCCTGCAGTACAGAGATGCAGGTTCAATCCCTGTGTTGGGAAGATCCCCTGGAGTAGGATATGGAAAGCTGCTCCAGTATTCTTGCCTGGAAAATCCCATAGACAGAGGAGCCTGGCAGGCTACAGTCCATGGGGTCGCAAAAGAGACAGATATGACTTAGTGACTAGACAACAATATAATTTATGATCACAGACCTCAAAATATCAACCAGCACAGCCCAGCAATAATATTATACTTCTTCAATTCATTTATTTTCCTACTCACTCAAACTATTTCACATCTTACAGTCCCTTCTCCAACACCTGCACTCTGTCCAAACTTCTCATTCACAACCAATAGCCTTGTCTCATATGCTATTGATTTAAAGAAAAAATCAATGCCTTCATCTTCCCACTAACAAAACTTGTCACCTTACATCTTTTCTCATAATTTCTCCATTACATCAAATAAAATGTCACTGCTCTCAACAATGGGCCACACCTCCAGTTATACTCTGAAGACCATCTTTCTCCACATTTTCAAAAAATAACCTGCAGTAATTACTTCTCTCCCTTATCACCTCGGTTCATGGGGTCGCAAGGAGTCAGACACGACTGAGTAACACAGCACAGTATATTCCTATTTAAATGTACACCCACAGCAATTCAGTACAAGTGGGTTGAGATATTCCATATGACACTAGGCTGTAGTGTACAGAATGTAGTAGAGCATGAGAACTAGCCTCGTCCTCAGGAAATAAAACAAAAGTCTTTTAAAAGTCATTAAATGTTTGGATCTCCTCCCTTAACCCTCCTTAACAGTTCATTAAACATGAACTGTGAGATACAGTGAAGATACAGTGAGAAGAGAACCAATGAACAGAATTCTCACCAGACACTGAATCTGTAGGTATCTTGATCTTGAACTTCTCAGCCTCCCAAACTCGAGGAAATAACTTTGCTGTTTAAGTCACCCAGTCTATGGTAATTTGTTATAGCAGCCAAAACTAAGACAGTTGGCCACTTTTTATGTTAATGGGAATAAACATAAATAGGAATGTATCTCTTCAAATTGATGGGGTCTTACAACTTGAAATTGTGTTTTTCTTTCTTTAGTTCAGTTCAGTTCAGTCGCTCAGTTGTGTCCGACTCTCTGCGACCCCATGAATCACAGCACGCCAGGCCTCCCTGTCCATCACCAACTCCTGGAGTTCACTCAAACTCATGTCCATCGAGTCAGTGATGCCATCCAGCCATCTCATTCTCTGTCGTCCCCATCTCCTCCCACCCCCAATCCTTCCCAGCATCAGACTCTTTTCCAGTGAGTCAACTCGTCACATGAGGTGGCCAAAGTATTGGAGTTTCAGCTTTAGCATCAGTCCTTCCAGTGAACACCCAGGATTGATCTCCTTTAGAACGGACTGGTTGGATCTCCTTGCGGTACAAGGGACTCTCAAGAGTCTTCTCCAACACCACAGCTCAAAAGCATCAATTCTTCGGCCATCAGCTTTCTTCACAGTCCAACTCTCACATCCATACGTGACCACTGGGAAAACCATAGCCTTGACTAGACGGACCTTGGTTGGCAAAGTAATGTCTCTGCTTTTCAATATATTATCAAGGTTGGTCATAACTTTCCTTCCAAGGTATAAGCGTCTTTTAATTTCATGGCTGCAATCAGCATCCGCAGTGATTTTGGAGCCCCAAAAAAGAAAGTCTGACACTGTTTCCACTGTTTTCCCATCTATTTCTTTCTTAGTGGTACATAAAAGAAACAGTGCATCTTACAACCAATGATGTCTTAAGTTCAACACAGTGATATAATAATGCCGACTTATTTGCATTTCCAAAATTCTGGCAACACAGATACTAATACAGTGAGTAAATGATACCCTTGGGGTAAGGATGTACATGAGACATCTCTCTTGCTGATTAGTCTTCTCTCTGCTATTCTAACAGGCTTCCTTGTCTTTTCTGCTTTCATCTGTCAAGCAACACATCTGTATGACTCCACGCTCTGGATCTATACTAGCATCATGACCTTTGCACTTTTCTTAACTTTATTGTCATTTTTTAATCACTTATATAAATTGTGAAAGCTTCAAGGAATTGTGCTTAAAATTAAATGAATCTAATCATGTAAAGTATTTTGAATAGTTCCTGGCAGAAGAAACGATCAATAATTATTTTTTCCTCCCTCTTTGTTTCTGGAGCATATCCAGTTCTACCTTCCCCTTTTCTACTTCCCAGGACCCTTGGAAATAGAAGATATACTTGGAGAAACCAACTCTTCTGCACTGTATAGTGAGAAGGATGAGCTCCAAAGTCAGAAAAACTGTATTCAAGTAAAGTCTCTAGTGTAGGGGGTCTCATCTTTGGCAATACTGATATTTGAGGCCAGTTAATATTTTGTTGTAGGGGGACTATCTTGATATTGCAGGATTTTTAGCAGCATCTCTGGTCTTGACCCACGAGATGCCAGTAGCACCACCACACAAGTCATGACCATTGACTATGTTTCCATAATTACCACATGTCCCTTGGAAGCAAAGTTGCTCCCTTTCCTCATTGGCAACCACCGTGCTAGTGTTTGCCAGCTGGTAACTTGGGCATTTTCTCTATCCTAAAATAAGGATGATAATGTTACCTCAGACAGTTTTGAGGAGGAGCCACTTTGCATGGAAATCTATTTCTGTACTCTGAGATCTCTATAAACCAAATGGAGACACTGTTTCTTATTTTCTAGCTACATGTGTAGCTTTATCATGCATGTTAAGGGGTAGTTAACTGTGAAGAAAGCTGATCGCTGAAGAATTGATGCTTTTGAACTGTGGTGCTGGAGAAGACTCTTGAGAGTCCCTTGGACTGCAAAGGGATCCAACCAGCCCATCCTAAAGGAGATCAGTCCTGGGTGTTCATTGGAAGGACTGATGCTAAAGCTGAAACTCCAATACTTTGGCCACCTCATGCGACGAGTTGACTTGCTGGAAAAGAGTCTGATGCTGGGAGGGATTGGGGGCGGGAGGAGACGGGGACGACAGAGAATGAGATGACTGGATGGCATCACCGACTCGATGGACATGAGTTTGAGTGAACTCCAGGAGTTGGTGATGGACAGGGAGGCCTGGCGTGCTGTGATTCATGGGTTCACAAAGAGTCGGACACGACTGAGCGACTGAACTGAACTGAACTGAACTGAACTGAAGCTACCTCCAAGATTACAAGGTTACAAAACAGTAGATTAAAGAACAATTGTAGAAGAGTCATCTTTATCACATTTACCTCTTTATATGTATATATAATGTACATATGTATATTGGGCTTCCCAGGTGGCATGAGTGGTAAAGAACCTGCCTGCCAATGCAGGAGACATAAGAGACGTGGGTTTCAATCCCTGGGTCAGGAAGATCCGCTGGAGGAGGGCATGACAGCTCATTCCAGTATTCTTGCCTGGAGAATCCCATGGACAGAGGAGCCTAGAGGGCCACAGTCCATGGGGTTGTACTCAAAAGGATGACTGGAGACACTTAACATGTACTGCATACATATTGTGTATAAAGAGGGCTGATCTGGGCAAAATGGTGGCCATCAACCTTCTTCCATCATCCCTTCCAGTACCCTTCTCCCCGTTGGGATGCTTCATGCCTGTCTCCGGAGCCCAGTGTCCCTGCCCACGCTAACTCAGAAGCCTCCTGTCTCCCTCCATGCTTCACTACAGCACTTCTTTGCAGTAATTCTGCACTAAATCTACTTCCTACCACAAAAGGATCCAATGAAAACTCAAAAAGTTATACTCCTCCTTCCCCCAAGTAATAACCTTCCTTTCAAAATCATACCTTGATCTAACCAAAAGAAGTATGTTTTTCTTATATAATTTGCTCCATAGGGGAAAGAAAATCACTTTGAAAAGTAAAGAAATGTGGATTTACAAATATTTTTTTCTGATTCTTGTGTGTGAAATGTTGAAAATCAAAGATACTCTGTAAAGGTTCTTCTGGCCCATCAACTAAGAAAAACGTTAAACTTCCTCCTGAAAGTATTAAGACATTATCAGAGCTGTGATTAACTCTTATCTCTGAATTCACTCACATACATACCCACACACAAAATGGAGGGGTATTTTTTTTTTTAATGACAGCATTTTTTTTAATCCAGCTATGTTGTCTGGTTGAAGTGGTGCAACTTCAATAAATCTATATCTTCTAGAACAAATGGCTGAAAAGGATGAGCATTTCCAGTCTTTCTCCGGATGTTACTGACATCAGAACAACTCTGATCTTGTATATAATATTACTCCTTGGACACATTCACCAAACACTCAACTGTATCACAAGCTAAGTGCTTTAAAAATGTATTGTCTTATTTAACTCTCTTTTGACTCTAAGTGCCAATAACTGACATCCTTGTCAAAGAATCTATTGTACTTCATAGTTGCAGGTAGATTTTAGACTTCTGCTTTTGCCCTGACATTACTTTCATCAAATAATTCATTTCACTATATAAAAGCAAAGCGTAGGTAATTTGATGAACACTGATTAATTTAAAGAATGTTTCCATAATATCTTCCCATAACTTTTTCTCTGCTGATGTTTTGTAACGTATGGTCTTTGTAAGTATTATAATTACCATGTACAGCTTTTCACTGAGACCTGCTTGGGGAAAGGAGAAGAATTTAACAGGATATATTTTTTCTGGAATTAGAAAATAAAAGATCCAGGTTTAAATCTGGCTTTGTCACTTGTCTTTAAGGGTTTTTGCTCCAAGAGGTTTGAAATGTCTGTCAACCCATTAATGTCCTAAGATGATATATGAGTAATGTACCCCCAGACCAGTCTTAAAATAAATGAAAGTGGGAGAGAATAGATGAGGAAAAACACAAGAAAGCCTCCCCATCCCACATGAAAATATCCATTTTTTCTTCTCACATATCCATCAGGGGCTTAAATTCCCCTATTAAAATGCAATTTCCCAAACAAAAGAAATAACGTATCTTACCCATTCTAAGATACTCTTCTATTTTCCCATTTTCTAAAATCTGAATATATTTTGCAATCAATGTCAAGGTATACATTTAACTTAGGAGTAATTCCTCTGCCCTCTACAAAAAGCTACAAAATCAGGGACATTGTTTATGATTAATGGACAGCGACTGAACTGAACTGAACTGAATCATTGGAAAGACTGATGCTAAAGCTGAAACTAACCTCATGCGACGAGTTGACTCACTGGAAAAGACTCTGATGCTGGGAAGGATTGGGGGCGGGAGGAGACGGGGACAACAGAGAATGAGATGGCTAGATGGCATCACCAACTCCATGGACATGAGTTTGAGTGAACTCCGGGAGTTGGTGATGGACAGGGAGGCCTGGCGTGCTGTGATTCATGGGGTCGCAAAGAGTCGGACACGACTGAGCGACTGAACTGAATACTGAGGAATCTTAATATCGAGGCAATATGAAATTTAAGGTAGCTTGAAAATTAGTTTCACAGTGAGAGGAAAATAAATCTACATTTTAAGGACAGTTTACAGGAGGATGGCATGAGAATGGAAAAGATGATGCTTACAGGGGGAAAAGGAGAATATAAGAACAATATCACGGTTTACTTGTACTTCAGTAAATAGAATTTTAATCTGAAAATTTCTTGAAGGTCTATATCTTCCTTGGCACATAGGTAAGTTTGACCTTCTGATGCATTTTATTGACATGAAGTAAAACATCTAAATGCTATCCTCAGATCTCATGAGATGTAAAGAAAAGGAAAACAAAGAAAGCAAAATGAGGCAGAGACTCACTGACATTACCCAGGGAATCTTTAAAACTGGACTTAATGCCAGCTGTTTCTCAATCTGCGGCTCCTGTTCTTAAACTTGTGTTCTGATTTCCTAAAATCCCATCATCCTTGGGTGGAGTGATAGAAAAATTTATTTTGGAGGCTAAGATCACATATAGAACCTTTTCCACTCACCTCCAATGCCAAGACACAAGCTCAGGCTGCATTTCAAACCTTAGGCCCATGGAGGAGCATCCAGAAGGGTTATGAACCAAGGAACACTCATAAGTTTTTACAATTTTTCTATTATTTTGGAAACTATCTTCATAGGCAAGAGAGTTAATGTTACTTTTGCAACAGTCCTATTATTTCCTAATAGCAATAAAAAGTGATATGCTGACAAGTGCTCAGTCACGTGCGACTGTTTGCAGTCCCATGGACTGTAGTCTGCCAGGCTCCTCTGTCCATGGGATTTTTCCAGGCAAGAATTCTGAAGTGAATTGTCATTTCCTTCTCTAGGGGATCTTCCCAGCTAGTCTCGTGTCTGCTGCATTGGCAGGTGGATTCTTTACCACTGGTGCCACCTGGGAAGGTGATATCCGATGGTAATATTGTATAGAATGGGGAAGCATAAGCTTCTATCAGTTTCATAAAATCATTGATCTGAGTAGAAATTGAAAAAAAAATTTAACCTCCTCATTTTGATTATGGCACATGTTTGTTTGCCTCGAGATTCTTATGTTAGAAAATATAAAAGAAAAAGTAGAACTACAAAGCTTCTGCATACTAAGGTTTTATTTTCATTCTGAAAAGTCAGAGTGTTTCCTCTTCGTGGAAAGGGTCTTACCTTCCCACAACACAGGAAGTCAGCACAACCAAAGCAATACCTTGTGTCGTCCATCTTGGAAATACATCCAACAGTGTGGCTGTTTCTTGAGAGAAGACTCTTGCAAAAGGCAAGGACTTCAGCCAAAATTGGAGTTGTCCAATACAAATATTTTGTGTATTCAGCATGGAAGAAAGGACTAGAGGTGAAAGTCTGACTGCTCTTCTAAGTGACCACTCTGGGAAAGAAGTTTGGAGAAAACAAATTTATAATGATGGAAGAAGAGCCTGTGCTGGCTGGAGTCAAAGGACCGTGTAGAGCTGCAGATATCCAGAAAACCAAAGGTTCTGTAGTGCAGACCTCAGTAAGTGTGAAATGAAGATTCACAATCCTCTCCCAGCTGATGTAGATTCAAGAATGAGGATGTTGCAGAAATAACCTCACAGATTCCTGGGAAAAGAAAATCCATTTACTTATTTAAATGTTTAATGAGCATTTCCCATGTGCTGGGTACCAGTCTAGGCACTGGGGATGTGTCAACTGAACAAATCAGTTAGGATTCCTGTCTTCAGAGATTATATTTTAATAGGAGATGTGATGTGATAAGAATCTTTAAATTTTTGTTGTTCTTCCCTCCCTACTCTCTCCTGACAAACAAGCTTTGGGAGCTTCAATACCTGTTCTTGATTTTCATAGAAACGGAATCATTTAGTGCATAGTCTAGCATCTTTCATTCATCATTATGTCTGTGACAGTCATCTGGTGGATGTTATAATAGCTTGTTCTTTTTCATGCTGTGTAGTTTCTTATTGTGTGAACACACAGCAATTTACCTAACATACTACTGTGAACATTTGAGTTGTTTTCAGCTTTTTGCTTTAACGAATTATGTTACTATGAACATTCTTCTGTGTTTTCCTAGAATTTAATAGTAATGTTATGGTTTCATTATATTCTTTACGGTTACTTTTTATTAAGGCAAGTAATGCTAGTTTTCTATTTGAGATAGTAATAAGCTTTTCCTTTTCAATTTAATTAATTTGAAAAAAAGACTAAATCTATAGAAACATACACATAAAAATTTATAGATTAAGGAATGTATTTGTTCAAGTGCACAAAGGAAACAGTCAGAAGACCAAAGGTTGGAGAAGTGTTCCAAGACAATAGTAACTGATAGCTGGGAATGGAAGGGCTCCCCAGGTGGTGCTAATGTAAAGAACACACCAATGCAGGAGACATAGGAGATGTGGGTTCAATCCCTGGGTCAGAAAGATCCCCTGGAGGAGGGCATGGCAGCCCACTCTAGTATTCTTGCCTGGAGAGTCCCATGGACAGAGGAGCCTGGCAGGCTACAGTCTATAGGGTTACAAAGAGTCGGACATGACTGAAGCAACTTAGCACAGAACAAAAATGGAAAGGTTTAGAAAATAAATACTCTAGGATTTAGCAAATGAAAGAATTGCATGAGACTGGAGCAAATACAAAGCCTTTAGATCTCATTGAATTATGAATACCTTGAAGAAAAGAATGATTGCTTATTTATATTGACATATCCATCACCTGAAAAAAGAACCTAGTCTCAAAACTTGTTCCATGAGTATAGGCTGTACCTATATGTGAGGAAAAGAGTTCTCTAAGAAGAAATCATAGAGTAGATCCCTGGTGCTGGAGAAGACTCTTGAGAGTCCCTTGGACAACAAGGAGATCAAACCAGTTCATCCTAAAGGAAATCAACACTGAATATTCATTGAAAGGACTGAAGCTGAAGCTCCAATAATTTGGCCACCTGATGCGAAGAGCTCTCTCATTGGAAAAGACCCTGACCCTGGGAAAGATTGAGGGCAGGAGGAGACAGGGACGACAGAGGATGAGATGGTTGGATGGCATCACCAACTCAATGTACATAAGTTTGAGCAAACTCCGGGAGATTGTGAAAGACAAGGAAACCTGGCCTGCTTCAGTCCATTGGATTGCAGAGTCAGAAACAACTGGATGACTGAACAACAGGCCCCTGGCAGGGGAAACAATGTGCTATAGAGGAAAAGACAGGCAAGAAGAAGTAATGTTCACAAAATAAAGAGAACAAGCTGACTCAAGAAGATCCTTTTAGGGTAGCAGCAAAGGGTAAAAGTGAGAAGCAAGGGGTGAAGCCAGACACAAGCCTAGGGAGGCATAAAGCTGAGTTGCAGATCTCATCTTTGTGGGCTGTAGTCAGACAGTTAATTTTGTAGATGGCACATTTGAATGTTTTCCTCACTATGGGAACTTGAAAAACATGAAGTAGTTTATCAGTGGACAGCAGCTCAAAGAAAGCTTCTGAAATTTCCATAGCGAGTGGGGGCCTCATCAGCTTATCACCTTCCTCTTTATCTAAGAGTTTTCTGCAAAGTCTCAGATGTTGATCGCAGTTTGCACTCTTGTTCTTTGTGAGCGGGAATGTTTTCAAATGAATTACAAACTACTGCCACTTGACTCACATGTTCCAGGAACTTTGCTTCCAGACAAGAAATTTAGTCTTTGTGTTCCCTGTTTTTACAACCCATGAACATCTCATATTTCATTCGAATGGGAAAGTTCTACAAGAAGAGTCCCCCTCCTGGAATGTAACTGACATTGGTTTAGAAGGGACTAATTAACTTTAAAACTAGTCAGAAATATATGAGGCTGTAGACGGTGAAATATATTCTCATCAAATGTGCATGTTGCAAAAGCAGAGATGCTGCAAAATTCTGAATCTCTCATTAGGAGTGTGCTTCACGGTGTAAACAGAAATCTTAATCTCCCTGCAATAATTATTCTTCTGGGCCTTATGAGTCGTAATCAGCTTTGTCATCTCTGTGAAGTGCAAACTTGAAAATATAACAAATAAGGACGGTACTAAACCCTGTGTGCTGATAAAAATATGCTTGCTAAGTCACTTCAGTTGTGTCTGACTCTCTGCAACCCTATGGGCTGTAACCTGCCAGGCTTTTCTGTGCATGGAATTCTCCAGGCAAGTATACTGGTATGGGTTGCCATTTCCTCCTCCAGGGATCTTCCCCACTCAGGGGTCACCAGCATCTCTTAGGTCTACCTGCATTGGTAGGTGAGTTCTTTGCCACTAGCAACACCTCATCTTGTCAACACATCTGTGTTGAGGAGCAGTAGAGTCCAGCACAGATTTGGGATATGCACAGAGCAAAGTGCTGCCTCACACACAGGCTGGGGATTAGAACCAGGGCCCAGAACAGGCCCCAGGGAATGACTAGAAGGCAGGGACTAGAGAATTTAGACTTAGGAACTCCAGGTTTTTCCCACTCTGAATTATATGATCGCAGACAAGATGTTTTCACTTAACAGCAGCCTTCATTGTACAGGTAAGCAACTGGGGTGCAGGAGTTGCTCCAAGGACTGCTCAGCTCTAGTATTTCAGTTCCTAGACCTTCTGCTGCTGCAAGGAAGTGGAAATCTCTAGATGAGCTCCTTGTACTCAAGCATAAATCTTGCAGAGGTATATTTTGAGTCATCATAATTATCATCTTCATTTCATATGCCACGTAGAATGATGATGTTGTGACACACAGCAAGACATGCATTTGGAATTAATTTTTCCAACAGTGCATAAAAGGTTTGCATGGGTCCAGCTTTATTCTTGGCCACCATTCACCTGGGAATAAAGACAAATGGGTGAAAAAATGATCTTGTGATAAAAATAAGTTTGGGGAAATGTTTGTGTTATTTAATGGCAACCACTCCTGTGTTCTTGCCTGGAGAATCCCAGGGACGGGGGAGCCTGGTGTGCTGCCGTCTGTGGGGTCGCACAGAGTCGGACACGACTGAAGCGACTTGGCAGCAGCAACAGCAGTATTCATATCTGGAAAAGACCCTGATGCTGGAAAAGATTGAGGGCATGAGAAGAGGATGACAGAGGATGAGATGGTTGGATGGCATCACCGACTCAGTGGTCATAAATTTGAGCAAACTCCGAGAGATAGCGAAGGGCAGGGAGGCCTAGCATGCTGCAGTCCATGGGGTGGCGGAGTCAGACATGACCGAGTGACTGAACAACAAGTATTCATATAGTAAAACTCTTAAAAATACTAAAGTAAATATTCCACTTCCCCTCAATTTCTTTCACCAGGAGTGAGTGTTGCCTCTCTTTTGCCAAAGCCTTTGCCCCATCCCAAACCTCAAAACATTATTGTCCTATCACATTTTAAAAGATGCTATTGCTTTGTGCTTTATTAAAAGATTAAAAGAAAAGAGGTCAATGTAGGTTGGAAAAATTAACAGCATATAGAAGAATTTGTTTTGGTGGATATTAGATTCCCGGTCATTTTTCTAAGGATTAGACCAGAAAGGAAAGGTTTAAATGAGACGAAAAGATGAAAACTGGGGGAAATTCTAGATTGAATCAGACAGCCAAAAGTAGTCTGGATTGCTTCCTAGAATTTGGAAGTAACTAAAGGGGGAAGTCACAAGAGAAGAAATGCAAACAACTGATAACTATATGAAAAACTACACTTCCTCACTAGTACTCTGAGTAGGGCACATTAAAACTTATTGAGATGTCATTATTTATTCTCTTGCACTGTCAAAGGTTTAAGAGATAGCTAAGGATCACGACTAAAGGGAGTGCAAATTGTTAACACCTCAGTAATAGGCCATTTGGACATAGCAATATGCCTCAGAAAACAGAGGTTTCATTTAATGTAGAAATTCCACTTTGGTGGATGTATCCTGAGGAATCAATCAGACAAATGCACAAAGATGTATAGAAAATTGTTTATTGTAGTATAATTCCTAACAGTGGAAAACGGAAATGGTGAAAAATAGAAAGCCATTTAAATGTTCATTTAAAGGCGACTAATGACATGGACCATATGTTCCATTAAAAACTACTATGGAAAGATATTTTACTCAATGGAAAGTGCTTGGGATGCATTATTAAATAACAGGAAGCAGATTTACAGCATAATGAGTGCTTTGATAAGATATTTATAAATGTGTGTGATGATATACAGTCTACTATTAACGGCAATTATCTCCGGGGGCTAGGATTACAGCCATTTCTTGTTTATCTGACTCCTTTAATTTTTCTAAAGTGAAACATATTACTTATGTAATAAATTAATAAAATAAATTTTAAAATTTTTAAAAAGAAAACAAACTCCTCTTTGGAGGTAGCAGCAGCATGAAAGATTCCTTAAGAGTTTTTCAGCACCAAAATGTTGAGATGTTCTGAGGCCCCCTCAAATGTACCACATAGAATATAAGTAGCAAAAAAAAAAAAAAATCCTCATTCTTTTATTACAAGTTTCATGAGATTTCTTTTGAAAATGAATCTCATTGCAAAATAAATTAGAGAAGTGTTTTAGAAACTAGCTAGAAATTAAAAAAAAAAAAAAAGACCCTGACTGATTTTATGAGTTAGACTCCAAGGCCTTGCATGTGTGTGTGTTCAGTCGCTTCAGTTGGGTCCAACTTTTTGTGACTGTAGCCCACCAGGCTTCTCTGTCCATGGGATTCTCCTGGCACAAATATTGGAGTGGGTTGCCATGCCCTCCTCCAGGGGATCTTCCTGACCCAGCTATCAAACCTGAGTCCCTTGTGTCTCCTGCATTGGCAGGCAGGTTCTTTACTACTAGCACCACCTAAGAACCCCATGAAATAATCACAACCCCTGTTAATGGCAGACTGGGGTCAAATTTGCCCACATTCTTTCAACTATAAACCTATAGTGCAAAGAAGTTCATGGGTATAATATAATAAAACATACTCACTGGTAAAGGATATATTCATCTGAAAACTATTCAGAACAGCAACTGACTAGACAAGCAGTGAATAAGCCTTAGGATGTCATTGACAGCATCAGTATCTGTTCACCTCTATGTCATTTTCGTTATATAATTTTTTGGGTTTTTTTTTAAATAACTTTTTCAGAAATAAAAAAATGTTTGAAAAGGAATAGAAAATACAATTAAACATCAGAAAAATCATCAAAATCGCCTGAGATCCCATTCAAGCTTTTTGTTCTATGTATTGAACATACATATTTATTTTAGAAAAATAGGATTATGTTCCATCAACATTTTGTAACGTTGACTGTTTTACTATTGTGAAGTTCACCATTGGTTTAATTTATAAGAGCTCTTTACTTTAAAGAGCGTCACTCTCAGTCACATTTCAAACATTTTTCCCCATTTGCTGTTTAGCTTTCTATTTTGTTTATGATCTTTGCTATACTTTATTTTTTATAGTAAAACATCTCATTATTTTCCTTTATGGTTTCTGCCTGTTTTCCAAAGCCATTTACTCCTAGAAAAAGTATCAATTTACTTCACATTCAACTCTATGCTTCTTTTTCTTTTTAATTGAAGTATAGTAGCTCTACAATACAGTGTTAGTTTCTGCTGTACAATGATGTGAATCAGCTATATGTATACATATATCCTCTCCCTCTTGGACCTCCTTCCGCACACCAATCCCACCCCTCTAAGTCACCACAGAGCACTGAGCCGAGTTCCCCGTGCTATCCAGAAGGTTCCCACTAGCTATCTATTTTACATATGATAGTGTATGTATGTCAGTCCCAATCTCCCAGCTCATTCCACCCTCCTCCCTCCTGCCCTGTATCCACACGTATGTTCCCTGTGCCTGTGTCTCTATTGGGGTACCTGTGTCTTTTTGAATTACAGCTTTTTCAGGGCATAGGTCTAGTAGTGGAATTGCTGGGTCACATGATAATCTTATTTTTCATATTTTAAGGAACTGTTCTCCATAGTGGCTGTATCAATTTATATTTTCACCAACCGTACCAAAAGTCTCCCTTTTCTGCACACTCTCTCCAGCATTTATTGATTGCAGATTTTTTGATGGTGACCATCCTGACTAATGTGAGGTGATACTTCACTGTAGTTTAGAGAATGTCATACAGGGTGAATGAAGTAAGTCAGAAAGAGAAAAACAAATGTTGTATATTAATGCATATACATGGAACCTAGAACAATTGTACTGATGAACCTATTTGCAGGGCAGGGATAGAGATGCAGATGTAGAGAACAAACGTGTGGACACAGGAGGGAAGGGGAGGGTGAAATGAACTGGGAGATTGGGATTGACATATATATATACTACCATATGCAAAATACATAGCTAGCAGGAAGTAGCTGTATAGCACAGGGAGCTCAGCCCTGTGCTCTGTGATGACCTGGGACGGGAGGATGAAGGGGTATGGTGGAAAGGAGGTCCAAGAAGGAGGAGATATATGTATGCACATAGATAATTTATATCACTGTACAACAGAAACTAGCATAGCATTTTAAAGCAATTATATTCCAATTTTAAAAGGGGGAAAGGAAAGAACATTTTCAGGGAACTTCATTTGCTGAAGGTTGAAGGGCGTTTACTTTTTTGGCTTGCTTGCTGCTTTCCATCTTTTGTATGTTTATGTCTGTCTCATATGGAAGGGAAATGAGAAGCAAAGTGAAGGGCTCTTTCCTCTTTGGCTCTGGTTAATATCCAGAACTGCTTTCTGATTCCGCTTTCTCTGAAGACAGAAATTATTTTTTCAAAGTCACACAATTTTTTCTTAGACTCACTTTCTCTCTCAGCAATATTTAGACATGCTTATTTCAGCTGTGTCTTAGGTGGTTGCAAAAAAGTATGTGTTCCCAATGTGTCTGTAGAGAACATTTTCAATAACAAACGAAGTACTTTTTCTTACTCTGTGTATGATTTTCATCTCAGAGTGTGTTCCTTAAGAAGAAAATGAAGTTGGTGACTCAAAACCAGTGAGTGCGCCCTCCTGGGGTGATCGAGTTTGACTCACTGATCTCACAGTGGTCTGTCATCAGGAGATTTTCATCCTTATTCACACCTTCTGCATTATTCAGAGTCTCTAAAACACTATTTTTCATTGCTGCAACGGCTGAACCCTTGGAAAGCAATTAACATTTTCCAAACAGAATTATTCACATGTCTGTCTCTGAATTTGCCTAACTTATGACATATCTCTGTCCTATATATTAACTATAAAAACTCAAAACGATAACTTACAGAGATACGCAGGCATCCCATCAAAACCAAAGCACAGAAGAAAAATAAAGTAGAAATATTTTAGGGCAGAATATCTTGGTTACTTAAACGTTCTTGCTGGTTTTTTAGAGGGAAACTTTCATACCCTTTTATTCTTAAGACTGATTTAACCACATTCTGACTGATTCCTTCTCAGGATTAAGCTCAACTTTGCCCTCCAAAAACTGTCAGATTTTCTAGAAATTTAATCAAAAAAAAAAAAAAAAAAACAATCACTCAAGGAAAGAGAAAATACTCAGCCAAAGGATGTAATGCCTAGGATCAGCTTTCAGACTAGTTTTGCCTCAAGAGAAAAGTAAGTAAAACTTGAATTAATTAATCTTTACTAAGAAAGAAAAAAGCAATTTTGAATCTTCCAAAATTATATTTAAAGTATAAGAGAAAAATTATGAGTTTTCCAGTCAGCCGAGTTGTGTTCTGTCAGTTATTTAGTTGTATAAACTTCAACAGGAAATTCAACTTTTCTGGGTCTCTTTTTCTTCTTTGTAAAAGGTGAAAACTAGTGACTCCTCCACAGGGTTAAAATAAAGAATAATAAAAGTTAATATTTACTTCCTGCATCAGTTATGTATCACTATGTAACAACCATCCCAACACCTCTACTCACAAGTCTTTGGAACGGAGGGATAGTTTCACGTGGGCTTGCTCCTATGGCTGTATCCATCTGGTGGGACCACTAGAGCCAAAGAGTCTGTTATGTTCTCATCCTCAAGTCCAAGTTCTGATGGGGATGGCTGAAAGGCTGGGACCTCTCTCATCACACGATTTCTCATCATTCAGTAGAGTGGCTCTGTCAGGGAATGTTTACAGGAGGATTCCTACGTGATGTTTCTCATAAATCCTCTGTTCCTTATCAGTTTCTGTTGTCAGAAACTAGTGGAACGGCAAGCCACTCCCAGGACTGAGGTCATAGGATGAGACAGGCTTGAATCTCCTTCAGTAAACATTCTCCTTATGAAAAAACTGCTTAGTCTTGATCCTCTTTCTTGAGATATGGATTGTCTCCTGACCTTGTGGCCATTATTAATCCCTTGTTTCCTTAGTAACATTTGCTGTACATTTGGTTTTCTGATCTTTATCATTGTCGAAAGAAATTTCTTGTACAACAGCCTATATATACTCACAGAAAGATCATTAAAGCACCTTTGCTCCATCAGAGCTTGGGTCCCCGTGTCTTTCTTTCTTTCTCCCTCTCTCTTTCTCCCTCCCTCCAGCTCTCTCTTTCATTTTCTTATCATCGACTCTGGACCACCAGGTTTCAGTCCATTAAAGGACCCCAACATAGCTCACTTCTTTCTTTCTTTTTTTTTTTTTTTTGGCAATGCCACAAAGCATGTGGGATCTTAGTTCCCTCACCAGGGATTAAACCTGCCATACTCCCTGCAGTAGAAGCATGGAGTCTCTGCCAGGGAAGTCCCCTAGCCCACTTTTCTTTATATGGCATTTAAGACAGAAACTTCAAGGTATCTTGAAGCTTACACTCTAGAGCTCTTACAACATCATGTCAGCCGCATTCTGTTGGTCAAAGCAAGTTGCACGCCAATCAAGATTCAAGGAAGATAAAAGGATCTACCTTTTGAAGAGAAGAATGGCAGCACCACACTGCCAAGAGTGTGAACATGAGGAAGTGTTATTCATTGGAGCTCTTATTTTAATGACCTCTCTTCTGCCTCTCTTCTGTAGTCTGGACATGCTGTTTTCAAACTGTATAAAGTTTAGCAGAGTCTTTTATAATCCTGTTGATTAGAAACTGTGGAAAATTATTACAGTGGTGGTGGAGGTTTAGCTGCTAAGTCATGTCCAACTCTTGTGACCCCAAGGACTGTAGCCCACCAGGCTCCTCTGTCCATGGAATTTCCCAGGCCAGAATGCTAGACTGGGTTGCTATCTCCTTCTCCAGAGGATCTTCCCAACCCTGGGATCGAACCCAGGTCTCCTGCATTGCAGGTGGATTCTTTACTGACTGAGCCACCAGGGAGGCCCATAGATTATTACAATAATGGCACCCAATGTATCATACCTCTCCATATCCACACCTCTGTGTGTCCCCCTTCAACTGACTCTGGACTTGATCATGAGACTTGCTTTGGCCCGTGGGACATCAGTGAGTAGAACACAATCAGAAGCCTGATAAAGGCTGGTACACTGAGACTTGTTCTCTTGAAACTTTACCTTGAGACTGTCATGCCATAAAGAAACCTGGGATAAAAGACCAAATAGCAAATTTTCACCTGAGCCCTGGTTGCAGAAGCTTCATCAGCTATAAACAGCTACATGAGTGAGTCAAGATAAGACAAGCAGAAGAACCACCCAGTCACACCATGGAATCATAAAACTAATAAAATGTACTTCTTTTAATCCACTGAGTTTAGAGATATTTTGTAACAGATAAATGAAACACAATAAAAAAATATTCTGGCCAAGGGTAGCTTAATAATCACTGATAAATAGGAGCTTCAATATGAAATCAATTCATGATTTTAAACATATCACAGAATCATATAGTGTTAGAACTTGAAAAACTTAGGGATAATATAATCTAGTAGTCTTCAAAATATCTTTTAGCTGTAGAATTCTTTTTTAAAAGCAAGAAGGATATTTAAAATAAAGAGGTATTTTTAAGAATAAATTAATTTTATTGGGTATTTTATTTGTTAGGATAAATTTATTTATTCATTTTATTGGTCTAGGTTTATAGCATCTGCTTATAAGATCATTTAAAGAAAATGTAACTTCCTTTTTTAATACAAAGCTGTAAACCCAAGAACTTATATGGTAGTGAAACAACTCTAGCTTTTTAAGATTACAACTAATTGATATATTTTCTTTTGGCAAAATGATATAATAGAAATCCTTATTCAAGACAAGCAGTTGTAAATATTAAAAATCATTTCACTATTTGCCTTGAAAACTCAGGATACCAAGTAGTCAGGGAAAGTATTATAGCTTATTTCTACTCAGAAATAAATGAACCCATCAGTACAAGCAAATAATTAATTGATGGCCTTCATCAGTCTGTATTTAAAATACATGACATTTGGTGATATAAAAATTGCAATCTTGAAAGACTTTAGAACTTGTGCAAAAATAAAATTAAAACCAAATATTTGTGGAACCCTTGAGTCAACTCCGGGAGTTGGTGATGGACAGGGAGGCTTGGCGTGCTGTGATTCATGGGGTCGCGGAGAGTCGGACACGACTGAGCAACTGAACTGAACTGAACTGAACTGAAGAACTTCAATGGAACTCTGTTATTCTCTGGAATTTGCTTTGGAAACTACTGTAACATATAGAAACTTGTTTCTTTGTTGTTGATTTTGTTAAAAACTGAAGCAAGCTGATTGAACATAGTTAAAGAGGTTTCTTCTATGTTTCAGGTGTCAGGGCATACTCATAACCATTTTTTGGGCTATTTAAGAAATGCTGCTGCTATGTTCCCTCTTTATTTGTTAAGAATTTTTTAATTTTTTATTTATTTTTTTAAATTATCAGTTCAGTTCAGTTCAGTTCAGTCGCTCAGTCGTGTCCGACTCTCCGCGACCCCATGAATCACAGCACGCCAGGCCTCCCTGTCCATCACCAACTCCCGGAGTACACTCAAACTCATGTCCACAGAGTCGGTGATGCCATCCAGCCATCTCATTCTCCGTCGTCCCCTTCTCCTCCCGCCCCCAACCTTTCCCAGCATCAGAGTCTTTTCCAGTGAGTCAGCTTGTCTCATGAGGTGGCCAAAGTATTGGAGTTTCAGCTTTAGCATCAGTCCCTCCAATGAACATCCAGGATTGATCTCCTCTAGAATGGACTGGTTGGATCTCCTTGCAGTATAAGGGACTCTCAAGAGTCTTCTCCAACACCACAGTTCAAAAGCATCGATTCTTCAGCGATCAGCTTTCTTCACAGTCCAACTCTCACATCCATACATGACCACGGGAAAAACCATTGCCTTGACTAGACGGACCTTGGTCGGCAAAGTAATGTCTCTACTTTTTAATATACTATCAAGGTTGGTCATAACTTTCCTTCCAAGGAGCAAGCGTCTTTTAATTTCATGGCTGCAATCAGCATCTGCAGTGATTTTGGAGCCCAAAAAAACAAAGTCTGACACTGTTTCCACTGTTTTTCCATCTATTTCCCATGAAGTGATGGGACCAGATGTCATGATCTTTGTTTTCTGAATGTTGAGCTTCAAGCCAACCTTTTCACTCTCCTCTTTCACTTTCATCAAGAGGCTTTTGAGTTCCTCTTCACTTTCTGCCATAAGGGTAGTGTCATCTGCATATCTGAGGTTATTGATATTTCTCCCAGCAATCTTGATTCCAGCTTGTGCTTCTTCCAGCCCAGCGTTCCTCATGATGTACTCTGCATATAAGTTAAATAAGCAAGGTGACAATATACAACCTTGACGTACACCTTTTCCTATTTGGAACCAGTCTGTTGTTCCATGACCGGTTCTAACTGTTGCTTCCTGACCTGCATACAGGTTTCTCAAGAGGCAGGTCAGGTGGTCTGGGATTCCCATCTCTTTCAGAATGTTCCACAGTTTATTGTGATCCACACAGTCAAAGGCTTTGGCATAGTCAATGAAGCAGAAATAGATGTTTTACGTTACATTAATATATTGGTTGGTTTTGCCATACATTGACATGAATCCTCCCCGGGTGTACATGTGTTCCCTTTCTTGAACCCCCCTCCCACCTCCCTCTTCCCCATATCCTCCCTCCAGGTCATCCCCGTGCACCAGCCCTAAGCATCCTGTATCATGCATCAAACCTGGACTGGTGATTCCTTTCACATATGATAATATACATGCTACAATGCCATTCTCCCAAATCATCCCAACTTCATCCTCTCCCACAGAGTCCCAAAGACTGTTCTATACACCAATGTCTCCTTTGCAGTCTCATATACAGGGTTAAGGTTACCATCTTCCTAAATTCCATATATATGCGTTAGTATACTGTATTGATGTTTTTCTTTCTGGCTTACTTCACTCTGTTAATAGGCTCCAATTTCATCCACCTCATTAGAACTGGTTCAAATGCATTTTTTTTAATGGCTGAGTAATACTCCATTGTGTATATGTACCAAAGCTTTCTTATCCATTCGTGTGCAGATGGACATCTAGGTTGCTTCCATGTCCTGGCTATTATAAACAGTGCTGCAATGAACATTGGAGTACATGTGTCTCTTTCAATTCTGGTTTCCTCGGTGTGTATGCCCAGGAGTGCGATTGCTGGGTCATATGGCAGTTCTATTTCCAGTTTTTTGAGGAATCTCCACACTGTTCTCCATAGTAGCTGTACTAGTTTGCATTCCCACCAACAGTGTAAGAGGGTTCCCTTTTCTCTACACCCTCTCCAGCATTTATTGCATGTAGACTTTTGGATAGCAGCCATTCTGACTGGTGTGAAATGGTATCTCATTGTGGTTTTGATTTGCATTTCTCTGATTATGAGGGATGTTGAGTATTTTTTCATGTGTTTGTTAGCCATCTTTATGTCTTCTTTGGAGAAATGTCTGTTTAGTTCTTCGGCCCATTTTTTGATTGGGTCATTTATTTTTCTGGAATTGAGCTGCAGGAGCTGCTTGTATATTTTGGAGATTAATCCTTTATCAGTTGCTTCATTTGCTATTATTTTCTCCCATTCTGAAGGCTGTCTTTTCACCTTGCTTATAGTTTCCTTGGCTGTGCAGAAGCTTTTGATTTTAATTAGGTCCCATTTGTTTATTTTTGCTTTTATTTCCAATATTCTGGGAGGTGGGTCATGGAGGATCCTGCTGTGATTTATGTCAGAGAGAGTTTTGCCTACATTCTCCTCTAGGAGTTTTATAGAATCTGGTCTTACATTTAGCTCTCTAATCCATTTTGAGTTAATTTTGGTGTGTGGTGTTAGGAAGTGTTCTAGTTTCATTCTTTTACAAGTGGCTGACCAGTTTTCCCAGCACCACTTGGTAAAGAGACTGTCTTTTCTCCATTTTATATTCTTGCCTCCTTGTCAAAGATAAGGTGTCCATAGGTGCGTGGATTTATCTCTGGGCTTTCTATTTTGTTCCATTGATCTATATTTCTGTCTTTATGCCAGTACCATACTGTCTTGATGACTGTGGCTTTGTAGTAGAGCCTGAAGTCCGGCAGGTTAATTCCTCCAGTTCCATTCTTTTTCTTCAAGATTGCTTTGGCTACTCGAGGTTTTTTGTATTTCCATACAAATTGTGAGATTATTTGTTCTAGTTCTGTGAAAAATATCGTTGGTAGCTTGATAGGGATTGCATTGAATGTATAAATTACTTTGGGTAGTATACTCATTTTTACAATATTTATTCTTCCAATCCACAAACACGGTATATTTCTCCATCTATTAGTGTCCTCTTTGATTACTTTCACTACTGTTTTATAGTTTTCTATGTACAAGTCTTTTGTTTCCTTAGGTAGATATATTCCTAAGTATTTAATTCTTTTCGTTGCAACAGTGAATGGAATAGTTTCCTTAATTTCTCTTTCTATTTTCTCATTATTAGTGTATGGGAATGCAAGGGATTTCTGTGTGTTGATTTTATATCCTGCAACTTTACTGTATTCATTGATTAGCTGTAGTAGTTTTCTGGTAGAGTCTTTAGGGTTTTCTGTGTAGAGGATCATGTCATCAGCGAATAGTGAAAGTTTTACTTCTTCTTTTCCAATTTGTATTCCTTTTATGTCTTTTTCTGCTCTGATTGCTGTAGCCAAAACTTCCAGAACTATGTTGAAGAGTAGTGGTGAGAGTGGGCACCCTTGTCTTGTTCCTGACTTTAGGGGAAATGCTTTCAGTTTTTCACCATTGAGGATAATGTTTGCTGTGGGTTTGTCATATATAGCTTTTATTATGTTGAGATATGTCCCTTCTATTCCCACTTTCTGGAGGATTTTTATCATAAATGGATGTTGAATTTTGTCGAAGACTTTCTCTGCGTCTACTGAGATAATCATATGATTTTTATTTTTCAGTTTGTTAATGTGGTGTATTACACTGATTGATTTGAGGATATTGAAGAATCCTTGCATTCCTGGGATAAAGCCCACTTGGTCCTGATGTATGATCTTCTTAATGTGTTGTTGGATTCTGATTGCTAGAATTTTGTTAAGGATTTTTGCATCTATGTTCATCAGTGATATTGGCCTGTGGTTTTCTTTTCTTTTCTTTTCTTTTTTTTGTGGGATCTTTACCAGGTTTTGGGATTAGATGGTGGCCTCATAGAATGAGTTTGGAAGTTTTCCTTCCTCAGTTATTTTCTGGAAGAGTTTGAGTAGAATAGGTGTTAGCTCTTCTCTAAATTTTTGGTAGAATTCAGCTGTGAAGCCGTCTGGACCTGGGCTTTTGTTTGCTGGAAGATTCCTGATTACAGCCTCTAGTTCCGTGCTTGTGATGGGTCTGTTCAGATTTTCTATTTCTTCCTGGTTCAGTTTTGGCAAGGTTTACTTTTCTAGGAATTTGTCCATTTCTTCCAAGTTATTCATTTTATTGCCATATAATTGCTGATAGTATTCTCTAATAATCCTTTGTATTTCTGTGTTGTCAGTTGTGATCTCTCCATTTTCATTTCTAATTTTATTGATTTGGTTCTTCTCCCTTTGTTTCTTGATGAGTCTGGCTAGTGGTTTGTCAATTTTATTTACCTTCTCAAAGAACCAGCTTTTGGCTTTGTTGATTTTTGCTATGGTCTCTTTTGTTTCTTTTGCATTTATCTCTGCCCTAATTTTTATGATTTCTTTCCTTCTGCTAACCCTGAGGTTCTTCATTTCTTCCTTTTCTAGTTTCTTTAGATGTAGGGTTAGGTTATTTAGTTGACTTTTTTCTTGTTTCTTGAGGTGTGCCTGTATTGCTATGAACTTCCCCCTTAGCACTGTTTTTACAGTGTCCCAGAGGTTTTGGGTTGTTGTGTTTTCATTTTCATTCATTTCTATGCATATTTTTATTTCTCTTTTGATTTCTTCTATGATTTGTTCATTATTCAGCAGCGTGTTGTTCAGCCTCCATATGTTGGCATTTTTAATAGTTTTTCTCCTGTAATTGAGATCAAATCTTACTGCACTGTGGTCAGAAAAGATGCTTGGAATGATTTCAATTTTTTTGAATTTACCTAGGCTAGATTTATGACCCAGGATGTGATCTATCCTGGAAAAGGTTCCGTGTGCACTTGAGAAAAAGGTGAAATTCATTGTTTTGGGGGGAAATGTCCTATAGAGATCTATTAGGTCTAACTAGTCTATTATATCATTTAAAGTTTGTGTTTCCTTGTTAATTTTCTGTTTAGTTGATCTATCCATAGATGTAAGTGGGGTATTAAAGTCTCCCAATATTATTGTGTTATTGTTAATTTCCCCTTTCATACTTGTTAATATGTAATTGTCTTACATATTGCAGTGCTCCTATGTTGGGTGCATAAATATTTATAATTGTTATATTTTCATCTTGGATTGATCCTTTGATCATTATGTAGTTTACTTTTTTGTCTCTTTTCACAGCCTTTGTTTTAAAATCTATTTTATCTGATATGAGTATTGCTACTCCTGCTTTCTTTTGGTCTCTATTTGCATGGAATATCTTTTTCCAGTCCTTCACTTTCAGTCTGTATGTGTCCCTCGATTTGAGGTGGGTCTCTTGTAGACAACATATATGGGGGTCTTGTTTTTGTATCCATTCAGCCAGTCTTTGTCTTTTGGTTGGGGCATTCAATCCATTTACGTTTAAGGTGATTATTGATAAGTATGATCCCGTTGCCATTTTCTTTATTGTTTTGGGTTCGAGTTTATATACCCTTTCTGTGTTTCCTGTCTAGAGAAGATCCTTTAGTATTTGTTGGAGAGCTGGTTTGGTGATGCTGAATTCTCTCAGCTTTTGCTTGTCTGTAAAGCTTTTGATTTCTCCTTCACATTTGAATGAGATCCTTGCTGGGTATAGTAATCTGGGCTGTAGGTTACTTTCTTTCATCACTTTAAGTATGTCTTGCCATTCCCTCCTGGCCTGAAGAGTTTCTGTTGAAAGATCAGCTGTTATTCTTATGGGGATCCCCTTGTGTGTTATTTGTTGTTTTTCCCTTGCTGCTTTTAATATTTGTTCTTTGTGTTTGATCTTTGTTAATTTGATTAACATGTGTCTTGGAGTATTTCACCTTGGGTTTATCCTGTTGGGGACTTTCTGTGTTTCTTGGACTTGGGTGATTATTTCCTTCCCCATTTTAGGGAAATTTTCAACTATTATCTCCTCAAGTATGCTCTCGTGGTCTTTCTTTTTGTCTTCTTCTTCTGGGACTCCTATGATTCGAATGTTGTGGCATTTAATATTGTCCCATAGGTCTCTAATATTGTCCTCATTTCTTTTAATTCGTTTTTCTTTTTCCCTCTCTGTTTCATTTATTTCTACAATTCTATCTTCTAGCTCACTTATCCTGTCTTCTGCCTCCGTTATTCTACTGTTCGTTCCCTCCAGAGTGTTTCTGATCTCATCTATTGCATTATTCGTTATATATTGACTCTTTTTTATTTCCTCTAATTCCTTATTAAACATTTCTTGCATCTTCTCAATCCTTTTCTCCAGTTTATTTATCTGTAACTCCATTTTGCTTTCCAGATTTTGAATCATTTTCACAATTAACATTCGAAATTCTTTATCGGGTAGGTTCCCTATATCTTCCTCTTTTGTTTGTGTTAGTGGGCATTTATCCTGTTCCTTTACTTGCTGGGTATTTCTCTGCCTCTTCATCTTGCTTATATTGCTGTGTTTGGGGTGGCCTTTCCGTCTTCTGGCAGTTTGTGGAGTTCTCTTTATTATGTAGTTACCTTGTTGTGTGTGGGGTTGGATGGGTGACTTGTCAAGGTTCCCTGATTAGGGAAGCTTGTGTCAAAGTTCTGGTGGGTGGAGCTGGATTTCTTCTCTCTGGAGTGCAATGAAGTGTCCAGTAATGAGTTTGAGATGTCAGTGGGTTTGGAGTGGCTTTGGACAGCCTGTATATTGAAGCTCAGTGCTATTCACCTGTGTTGCTGGATATTTTGCATAGTATGTCTTTCACTGAAACTTGTTGACCCTTGGGTGGTGCCTGGTTTCAGTGTATGTATGGAGGCATTTGGTGAGTACCTATCAATTAATGTTCTCTGGAACAGGAGATCTCTGGTGTTCTCAGGATTTGGACTTAAGCCTCTGCCTCTGGTTTTCAGTCTTATTCTTACAGTAGGCTCAAGGCTTCTCCCTCTGTTACTTCCAAGGCAGTTCCTTCTGTTGAAAAATCTCTTCTGTTTTCTGGTCTCCTCAGTGTCTAATTCCCGTCCTGACACCAGGATGTGGTGGTGGACACTTTTTTTTTTTTCCCCGGCTCACCTGTTCAGTCCTGCTGTGGGGAGGGAGGAACGCAGCTAACAAATATCCCCGGCGTCTGTGGGGAGTGCTCGCAGTGTCTCGGCTACACTGGGAATGCTCCCGCTCGAGGCGTGTGTGCTTTCCCTATTTTTGCTGCTCAGGCTCTAGGTTGCTCTGCCAGGAGCTGTCTGTGGTCGGCGCTGGGTTGCATGCACTTCCCAGGTCTGAGCGGCTCAGGTTCAGGTCCTTGGGTACTCCACAAAGGCGCAGACTTGGCTGGGCCTGCGTTTTGTGCCTTCCCCAGTCCGAGCAGCTCAGGTGACCAGGCGTTTGGTGAGCACTGTCACTGCGACTTATCACCTTCCCGGTCCCTGCCGCTCGGTTTTCTGGGAGTACAACCGGAGCAGTTTCTCAGGCGGATATCGACTGGCCCGAACCCAAGAAGTCTTGGTTAGCAAGGAAGCCTGCCTGCAGCTTGGTGTGGGAAGCCTCTCTGGGGCCATGACTGCCCCTTCTGGCGCTGGCTGCCCTCCCTGCCTGTGTCGGCAGGGCCTGGGGGATGGGCCGCCCGCAGCCAGCTTGCTCTGCTCAGTCCTTTGTTCTGTGAGCGGGGCTGGTGGAGTCTTTGGTTGGGGCTTTTCGCAGGCTTTTCTCAGGCTTTTAGCCTTTTAGCTGCAGCGTCTGCTTCACTATCTTAAGTTCGTGCCCTCAGTTTGCCCTGGGGCATTCAAGCCGGGTTCTCCCTCTAAGCGCCCGCCACGGCCCGCGCCTCCCTGCCCAGCCCCCGCCTGCTAGTGGGGGGTACGGGCATCTGCGCCGCTTCTCCGCTGAGACTTTCCTCTGGACACTTAGTCTGTGGGTTTTAATTATTTATGTCTTTTGTCTCCCAGTTATGCGGCCCTCTGAGGTTCCACTCGCCAGTGTTTCCAGGTGTTTGGAAACTTCTCTCTTTTTTTTTTTTTTTTTAAAGCCTTCCTTCCCAGGATGGAGCTCCGTCCCTCCCTCTTTTGTCTCTCTTTTTATCTTTTATACTATTTCCTACCTCCTTTCAAAGACTATGGGCTGATTTTCTGGGTGCCTGATGTCCTCTGCCAGTATTCAGAAGTTGTTTTGTGGGATTTATTCAGCTTTCAAATGTTCTTTTGCTGATTTTGTGGGGGAGAAAGTGGTCGCCCCATCCTATTCCTCTGCCATCTTCCCGTGCTCGCCCCTATTTGTTAAGAATTTTTTAAAATAATTTTTTAAAAATTGAGAAAGGGACTGCTTAGCAAAGGAAACACCACCATTAAAGCTGAACTGAACTGAACTGAACTGAACTGATGGACTGCAGCCTGCTAGGCTCCTAGCCATGGGATTCTCCAGGCAAGAATACTGGAGTGGGTTGCCATGACCTCCTCCAGGGGATCTTCCCAACCCAGGAATCAAACTCACCTGTTTACCTGCATTGGCAGGTGGGTTCTTTACCACTAGTGCCACCTGGGAATCCCACAAAAACCTGTAGATGAAATATGTATCTAGAGTCTAGAAAATCTGGAATTTTTACATTTCTGCTGCCTGATTAGAAGGAAGAATACAAGGAAAGGCAGAATGGAAAATGTCAGGAGTCATTCATTTTATTTATTCATTCAAAAATATGTATTGATCTTCTATGTATGAGCACCCACTGAGCTAACGCTGAAGCTACAGTCAGCCCTGGCCCCTACCTTCTTGAGGAGTTACATACATAAAAGGACAAAGAGTGGCAAGCTCCTAGAGGAGAATTTTCAAGAATGTGAGACCAGCCATGGATGGCATCTGAACGATTGGTGGACACCTTTCTAATTCTTATTTAATGCCTTACTCAGACAGTGCGTTGAAGGTTGAATGGAAATGATAAGGTGAAATCATGATATTCCTGAGTATAGCTCTGTCCTTCTAGAAGTGAACCCCCCACTCCCCAACACACACCAGCATCACCTTGGTGAATTCATCACGATTCAGGTTGGGCTTGCAGGCTAATAACCATGAATTGTTAGCACTCTGAAAAGTAAATCTGTCTTAAAAACACAGCTCACAGTGCTTGTGTATAAACCAGGATACCAACTTATTAATTTGCACTAAGAAATAGTGCTACTAGATAAACTAGCACAGAGTATCATCTGCGGCAGGTAGAGCTCCATGGTTATCTAAATTATGGACCAAAGAAGGTGACTTTTAGACACCATTATCCACTAAGATAGTATACACCCAACTTCCTTACTCCAGAGCCACTCTTGCCTATGAGACTATGTGGTGGCTTTTGGTTTGGGTCATCTCTGATACTTGTGCTATTAGCTCACTTCCAACAGGTGTCAGAAAACAGTGCCCTGCTCCAAGAATGGGCATAATCATGCATAGCTAATCAGGGCACTTCCAGCCCCTGAGTTAGTCAGTTCAGGGGTGGTCACATGACCCAAATCCAGCCAATCTGAGTTAATTTCCAGGATGCGCTCACCAAGGCTAGGAGCAAAGACCTCTGTGTTCTTGGAAATAATTCACTGTTGCTCTCCTCACTTGCGTATCACTCTGAGTCATCCTTAAAATTCTTTAATATAATAGCATTAAAGAACATGGTTCTTCGGAGACACTTTGTAATATCCTATACACCTCTGTACAGATTGTTTTTTTTCCCCCTTTGAAAGATTCCTTAAGAAATAGTAGGATTCTAGTCCCTGTTGCAGGATATTTTGCACAGTCATTTGAGAAAAAAATTCTGAAAGCATTCTTTTATGGAGTACCTGCTATACTCCAGGCAGAATACAGACCTGCAATTTAGGGCTAAGCAAACACATACACACACATGTGCCAAAAAGTCCTGCCCTTTCTGACCATAAAGTCCAGTGGGAAGGTAGACATACCTTTTTTTAATTTTATAAAAATAAACATGTAATTATAAACTCTCATGAACATAAAGAAAAGAAAATTAATAAAGAAAAGCTTCATAGTGTAATAAAAATGTGTAAACAAAGTTGTCGTTATTTATTGACTAAATTATTGAATTTGCTTTGTGCTGGAGTCTTCATCTATAAAATCAGAACACTAGAATATGCCTCAGAGTGTGGTTGTGGAGATGAAACAAGAAAGGATTAGAAGACAGTCCTGGTTGGTAGTCAATCAAGTTTAGTCATGACTAATACTGTATTATCATCATCATCAACAATAACATCATTATTTGTGGAAGGGTACCACACCTGGCCTGGGGATGGGGATGCTTTCCCTGAGGAATACACTTTTGAGTTAAATTGTAAAGGGATAGCAAGAGTTTATTTGGCAGAAGGGTGGAGAAATAGCAGCATAGGTGTAGGGAAAGGTGGATAGAACATAGGCAACTTAGAATGAGAGAGGGCCAGTGAGTTCAGAGCATAGTATGTGAAATGCAGAGGGCATCAAGGCTGGAGAGGGTCTGTCTGTAGTCATAGAGAGTGAGGTGAAAAGCAAGTTTGTCTGCAGTCATGTATTGGAGCTGAGGCTTAAGCATCAGTCCATCCAATGAGTATTCAGAGTTGGTTTCCTTTAGAATTGACTGGTTTGATTTCAGACCATATAAGAGTCTTTATTAAATTTGTACAATATTGCTCCTGTTTTATTTATGTTTTGGTTTTTTGGCCATGAAGCCTGTGGGATCTTAGCTTCCTGACCAGGGGTTGAACTCACACCCCCTGCATCGGAAGGCAAAGTCTTAACCACTGGACAGCCAGAGAATCCCTCAAATTTGCATTTTTAAACATCACTGTTATGGACCAGACGTCTGTGTCCCTGCAAACATCACCTGATGTAGCTCTAACTCTCCATGTAATGGTATTAGGAGGTGAAGACTTTGGAAAGTGATTAGGTTTAGATAAAGTAACAAGGTGGACCCCCTCCATCATGGAGGCTTCTTATAAGAAGGGGAAGAGATACCAGAGCTATCTTAACCATACTAGGCCACTGCAAGTAGACACCTTGATCTTTGGCTTTGTAGCCTCCAGATCGGTAAGAAATAAATGTCTGCTGCTTAAGCCACCCAGTCTATGATGTTTGTTATAGTAGCCTGGGCCTGGCTAATGTGAGTATGGAAAACCTTTTAACAAAATATTATGGTCACCTGCATAGGGCAGTGGCAGTGGGTATAAGAGAAATAGAGATTCAAGATCTATTTGGGGTCAAATCCCTGGAACTTGAGGAGGGCTGTTAACTGTGGGAGCCAAAGGCAAGGGAATGTCAGGGTCTTCTAGGTTATGAGTTTATTGGTGGAGTTGGTTGGAAAGTGATGCCACTGACAGGAAACTGTAAGAGGAAGGAAAGGGGAGCCAGGAAAGTGTCAAGAGAGAGGGATAAGAGATTCATGGTGGTTAAGAGTTCAGACTCCAAAAGGAGCAGAAATAATGGAGTTTCCCAAGGTCACTGAAACCCTCGTCCTGATAAAGCATCATGAACTCAAGGTTAGTTATGACCCTTCCTAGAGACCAGCTTTGGGTCCTCAAAGTAACCTCCTATGAAGAGCACTTTCTGTCTCGGCCTCCCTGTGGTTTCCCTTACATAACCTGGCATTCCTTCAAGAAGACTGATGTCCCAGATTCCACGGAGCAGTAGGAGGCTGTGTGAAATGTCTTGCCCCCAGGAAAATAATATCAGAACAAGAAGTTGTTGACTCCAAGGGAACTTCCACTGGCCACACCCACAGCTGACCCATCCATGTCCTCCCAGCAGCCTTCATCACCCAATGCATCTGAAAGCAGTTAGACACTCCAAATTCTAAATCATGGGCAAAACTGAAGCCACCCTAGATTACTAAGACATTTGAACAGAAAATGTTACTTGAAGAAAGGCTTTTTTATTGTGTATAGGTAGTCCTTTACAAAAATAAATTAACAATGTACTGTATGGTGGAGTCCCAGAAAGAAAGCTTAAGAGCAGTGGAAAAATAATCATTTGAAATTAACATGTCAAGGTTTTAAATAAATGGAAACTGTATGACATTGGTCTCAAACTGACATCTTTAGATAGTTTTGCCCCCAAAGTGGGGGTTTTTTTTGATAATTTAAATTAGTTGCCAACACTTAAAAATTCATAAATTCCAGGTGAATATCAGGGCTTTCAATTTTTCTTTAAAATGGAAAGTCCTGCCAAAACTGGCCCCTTCTCACAAACAACAACAATGAATCAAACTCCTAAACATAGATGTGAGTTCCCTGGTTTATCTTAGTGCTCAGCACTCCTTGAGGTGTCCCATATACTAAGGTGGAGTAACTCTGCTGTTTTTATCATGTTCATGCTATTGTTTTTCTTAAACAGCAAGAAAGCATATATTTCTATTACCCATATTTCTATCAAAAGTTAAGGAAAAATAAAAAGTACCTCAAGATAACCAATCTGGCCTCAACGACTTTTATGGTCTCTTTATCACTATCAGTTTGGTTTGGGAAATCAAAAAGTGTCAAGGAAACAGTACCACTAGACAGAAGTTAAAGTGAACCAAGGCCAAGAGAAGAAAAACTTTGATTCTGACATCTTTTTCTTTCAAGTCTTCTGACTTGAGTTTCCAATCAGAGACTTAACCAATCATGGATCGCCTCCCCCACCACCATGAGACCCATCCCACTGATGCCTCTATATAGTGGATTAAAATGATCAGAAAAATAGCTAAGATTCAGTTTCTTCTACATGTGCCCTGGTAAGAAAAATGCCTTATGAAAGTTTGGCTAAATTTCTTTTTCTACTTTTTATTATAGAATTGGCTCTGAGCAGAGAAAGTAAATTTTCTAACTTCATGAGGAAACAAATGATATCAGTTTTCAGGGAAGAAAAAAAGCTTGTTTGGTTGTCTTTAATGATAAGCACATTTATTATAAGCAAGATATTGTGTTAATGAGTTCTACCACTGCTGGCTGGTTCAGAAGTGATTGGCAATAAAGACATAAATGTAAATAGAGAAAATGAGTATTTACTCGCCTGTAATTTATAAAGCATTATTGGGAAAAATAATAATAGTAAAAACAACGCAAGAGAAGACACTACACATGGACATCACCAGATGGTCAACACCGAAATCAGACTGATTATATTCTTTGCAGCCAACAATGGAGAAAATCTATACAATCAGCAAAAACAAGACTGAGAGCTGACTTTGGCACTGATCATGAACTCCTTATTGCCAAATGCAGACTGAAATTGAAGAAAGTGAGAAAACCACTGGACCATTCAGGTATGACCTAAATAAAATCCTTTATAACTATACAGTGGAAGTGAGAAATAGATTTAAGGGACTAGATCTGATAGACAGAGTGCCTGATGAATTATGGATGGAGGTTCCTGACATTGTACATGAGATGAGAAGCAAGACCATCCCCCCCCCAAAAAAATGCAAAAAAGCAAAGTGGCTGTCTGAAGAGGCCTTACAAATAGCTGTGAAAAGAAGAGAAGCAAAAGGCAAAGGAGAAAAGGAAAGATGTACCCATTTGAATGCAGAGTTCCAAAGAATAGCAAGGAGAGATAAGAAAGCCTTCCTCAGCAATCAATGCAAAGAAAGAGGAAAACAAGAGAATAGGAAAGACTAGAGATCTCTTCAAGAAAATTAGAGATCCCAAGGGAACATTTCATGCAAAGATGGGCTCAATAAAGGACAGAAATGGTAGGGACCTAACAGAAGCAGAAGATATTAAGAAAAGGTGGCAAGAATACACAGAAGAACTGTACAAAAAAGATCTTCACAACCCAGATAATCACGATGGTGTGATCACTCAACTCACCTAGAGCCTGACATCTGGAATGTGAAGTCAAGTGAGCCTTAGGAAGCATCACTACGAACAAAGCTAGTGGAGGTGATGGAATTCCAGTTGAGCTATTTCAAATCCTGAAAGATGACGCTGTGAAAGTGCTGCACTCAATATGCCAGCAAATTTGGAAACCTCAGCAGTGGCCACAGGACTGGAAAAGATCAGTCTTCATTCCAGTCCCAAAGAAAGGCAATGCCAAAGAATGCTCAAACTACAGCACAATTGCACTCATCTCACATGCTAGTAAAGTAATGCTAGTAATTCTCCAAGCCAGGCTTCAGCAATATGTGAACCATGAACTTCCAGATGTTCAAGCAAGATTTAGAAAAGGCGGAGGAACCTGAGATCAAATCGTCAACATCTGCTGGATCATTAAAAAAGCAACAGAGTTCCAGAAAAACATCTACTTCTGCTTTATTGACTATGCCAAAGACTTTGACTGTGTGGATCACAATAAACTGTGGGAAATTCTTCAAGAAATGGGAATATCAGACCACCTGACCTGCCTCTTGAGAAACCTGTATGCAGGTCAGGAAGCAACAGTTAGAACTGGACATGGAACAACAGACTGGTTCCAAATAGGAAAAGGAGTATGTCAAGGCTGTATATTGTCACCCTGCTTATTTAACTTATATGCAGAGTACATCATGAGAAATGCTGGGCTGGATGAAGCACAAGCTGGAATCAAGATTGTTGGGAGAAATATCAGTAACCTCAGATACGCAGATGACACCACCCTTATGGCAGAAAGTGAAGAAGAACTAAAGAGCTTCATGATGAAAGTGAAAGATGAGAGGGAAAAAGTTGGCTTAAAGCTCAACATTCAGAAAACTAAGATCATGGCATCTGGTCCCATCACTTCATGGCAAATAGATGGGGAAAGAGTGGAAATAGTGTCAGACTTTATTTTTCTGGGCTCGAAAATCACTGTACATAGTGATTGCAGCCATGAAATTAAAAGACGCTTGCTTTTTGGAAGGAACGTTATGACCAACTTAGACAGCATATTAAAAAGCAGAGACATTACTTTCCCAACAAAGGTCTGTCTAGTCAAGGCTATGGTTTTTCCAGTGGTCATGTATGGATGTGAGAGTGGACTATAAAGAAAGCTGAACACCAAAGAATTGATGCTTTTGAACTGTGGTGCTGGAGAAGACTCTTAAGAGTCCCTTGGACTGAAAGGAGATCCAACCAGTCCATCCTAAAGGAGATCAGTTTGGGTGTTCATTGAAAGGACTGATGTTGGAGCTGAAACTCCAATACTTTGGCCACCTCATGCGAAGAGCTGACTCATTTGAAAAGACCCTGATGCTGGGAAAGATTGAGGGCAGGAGGAGAAAGGGATCACAGAGGATGAGATGTTTGGATGGCATCACTGACTCGATTGACACCGGTTTGGGTGGAGTCCGGGAGTTGGTGATGAACAGGGAGGCATGGCATGCTGCTTTTCATGGGGTCGCAGAGAGTCTGACACGAGTGACTTAACTGAACTGATTAGAAAAAATAGGCAGAGTTATCCAAAGAAAAAATTCTGAGATAATTGCTAAATATGAAAACTAGTGATAACATCAAAAATTCAAATTTTACACCTCTCTGTCTCATCTCCAAGGCAGATATGAGATAAAAAGTTCAGGGGTGAAGTTGGGGGTGAAAATTTAGAAATTAAATTTTGACATTTCTCAGGGCGCTTCAAAATAAATCTTCCCTGGGAAAGTGATAGCCCCTTAAATTTTTAAAAAGTAAATGATAGCATGCATTCAGAAAAAAAAAACACAAAAATTGTAAGGCTATAGGTCAATAAATTACTACATAGTCAACATACCCATGTAACTACTACCTGGACCAAGAAATAGAACATTAATTCCTTTCCTCCCCAAGGTAACTATTTACCTGACTTGTAACTCTAGATTTCTCTTGCCTGGTTTTTGAAGTTCAAATGTAGTCACAAAGAATGTGTTCCTTTGTGAATTGCTTCTTTTGCATGTTTTATTTAATAAATTTATCTATATTTATATGTATACCCATGTGAAAATTTTCACTGCTGTTTTGTATTCCATTGAGTGAACAAACCACAGCTTGGTTATTCATTTTAATATTGAATGGACCTTTGGACTATTCTTAGTTTGAAGATGTTATGAAATAATACTATAACGAACATCCTTAGGCAAGTCTCCTGCTTCACATACGTGTGAGTTGAGAGCTGATTTGCTACGCCATAACATCTGTATTTGTTCAGTGAGAATAGAGAATGCTAGGTTTTCCAATGTGATTCTACCAGAAGTGGAGAGTTTTCCCATTTCTTCACAGTTGGTGTTGTATTCTGATTAATTTTACTTATTCTAGTGGTTCTACAAGAGTATACCATTGGGGTCTCCATTTGCATTTTCCTGATTATTTGTGACATTGAGCACCTTTTCAAATGTGTATTGACATTTTTGAAAACTCCCTTTGTGAAGTAAATTTTCAAATCTCTCATGACCTCCCCCTCCTGTTTAAACCAGGTTACGTCTTTTTTGTGAATTTGTAGGAATTCTTTACACTTTCTAAATAAAAGCCCATTGTCAGTTTTATGAGCAGCAATTATCTTTTCCCACACTGTAGTCCACCCTCTCACCCTCCCAATTTTTAAAAGAACATAATGTATCTTAATTTTAAAGTATATTAATTTGTTAAATTTTCTTTATATTAGTGATTTTTATATACCGGTTAAGAAATCTTTTCCTGTCTCAAAATTATGGAAGCATTCTCCTATATTATCCTTCACAAGCTTTATTGTTTTTCCATTCAAAATTAGATTTAAATGCATCTGGAATGAATTTTGTGTGTAACATAGGGTTCAAATTTTCTTTTTTTCACATGAGGATATCCAATTGATCCAGTGCAATTTATTGAAAAGACCATCTTTTTTCCCACCATTCAGCAGTGCCATATTTGTCATAGGTTAAATGTGGATTAGTTTTAGTTACTCCACCTTATATTAAGTCTTAAGATCCAGTAGAATATGTCCTCTCATTTTTTTCCTATTTTTCAAGGCTATCTTATATTCTTGGCTCTCAATTTTCATATAGGTTTAAGAATTAGCTTGTCAGTTTACAAACATACATACATACACACATTACAAACATACATACATACCCTCTGCTGGGATATTGATTCTGATTGCACTGACTATATAGATTTAGAGAAAATTGACATTTTTATCATTGATTTTTGTATTTGATGGCATATAATATTTTAAAATTTTATTTTCTAACTTTTTGTGGCTAGCATACATAGATATAACATTGTTTGGATTGCTCTTATATACAAAAAATTGTTAAAATCACTTATTAACTCTAATAATTTATCTGTAGAGTCTTAAATTTTCTACTTACACAATCATTCAGTATGCAAACTCTGATGGTCTGATTTCTTTTTTCTACTTCTTATGACTTTTGTTTCATTTTCTTGTCTTATTGCCCTGGTTTGGACCTTCAAAGCAATGTTAAATAGAAGTGTTGATAGTGACCATCTATCAGCTGGTGACTTAAATTTGAAAGCAATGGGAATATCATTCAAGTCCTTAGCATGACACTCAAGGTGCTCATGAATTGTGATACAAATGTGGGCTGATAGGAGGAATTCAGTACATATTTGTTGAAAAGACTAGCTTCAGCTCCCCTTCCTCATCTCTCCTACTTTATTCTGCCAAGTTCCATCATTGCAAGAAAATGCATGCTTCTCCAAACAATTCATGCATTTTCACATACATTTTTGTTGCTCATACCCAGAAAGTCATAACCTAGCATTTCTACCTACTCAATCTTCAAGGCTACATTATATGGTCCACCAATTAATTCGTCCTCAGTTCCCCAGTAGAGATTAACCATTGCTCTACTATCTAAACTCTATTTGGAATTTTAAACTAACCCTTACTATTATATCACATCTTATGTTACCCTTATTTGTTCAATATTTCTCCATTTTATCTCAGAATTTTTACCTTAGAATTACTAGAATATTTAGAATTTATGTATCTATTCTTGTGTTATTGGACATCCTAGGTGGTGTAGTGGTAAAGAATCCACCTACCAATGCAGGAGACATGGGTTCAGTCTCTGGGTTGGGAAGATCCTCTGGAGTAGGAAATGGCAACCCACTCTAGTATTCTTGCCCGGAAAATTCTGTGGACAGAGAAGTCTGGTGGGCTAAAGTCCATGGAGTCACGAAGAGTCGGACACAACTGAATGACTGAAAGCACACATACACACACACACACTTTATGTTATTAATTCTCTGTATGTAACTCACAGTAGGCACTTAATGAATGGTTGTTGAATAAATAAGTCAAAGGAAGGTCCACACAGTTGTTCTCATATTTATTCAGGCACTAGAGCCCCTGAAAATTTACTATCCTCTGCTGGAGCATTATAAAGTGTTGTTTATAAAGTTTTAAATGGAAAAATATATACCACTATGATAAATTGAAATTATTAGCTTGAGATCTCTGAGTAAAAGAAGCAGAAATATTTAAAGGAGAAAAATTATGATAGAAAACATTAACAGAGAAAATTGTTTCCAATAATTTCATCTTTCTCTAGTCAGGAAGTGGCTCCCATTATTAGTGTCAAAATTATATTCTGAGGGGCCGTAGATTGTAGATCGCTGGTCCCACCTGAATGACTTCTATTACTGCTGCCATTCTGAAGTAAGGGAAAATGTAAGTAAGCTGAGAGACTCAGCATCCTCACCAGTCTAGAGGATAAACAAACCTCAGGAAATAATTACTCTCTCAAAAAGAGTTTTTTTTTCAACCTGACTTTTAGGCTTCAAACACTTTAATGCCACTACACATCACCATGAATAACTTATCAAGTCATATCAAGTCAACAAAGGCAACAAAATGTATTTAACATTTTAATAACTCATTTTTAACTCTGAATACAAAAGAGAAGTGGTCTTGACATAGACCAGAGAAGCACAAATACTGTACATCTGTTTCAAATATCTTCTCATCTTCACTTTAACCCGTATAAAAGTGCCTTCCAGAAATAGCCAGTTCAGCTGTGTACAGTTGGAGTGAGAGCTTACTAGTGTCATGTCAAACAACTGCCCTGGGACCCCTCTTCATTTCTACGGCCTCCCTTCATGATGGACTGTCAGGTTCACGTCCAAACTCACAGCCTAGAGGTCACAGGTCCATACATACATTGGGCATTTAGTTGGAGACTGGACCACAGGAATGAAAAAACTCAAAGTTGGGATTGATTTGAGAGAATTTCCAGCCAGTTCTTTTCAGATGCATCAATTCAGCCTCTATTTAAATATCCTTATTAACAATAAGAACATCATCACACTCCTGAATTTGCATTTTTGAAGGACTATAAATGGTAGGATACTCTTTAATTTTGCACCAATATTTGTTCGTATTCACCACCACTGGTTGATCTCTGTACTTATGTATGCTGTCCCATCAACCTCTTTCTAATGACTGACTGGTGGCTTGACTTCTTCATCTCAGTCTTGGTTGGTACCTGATTTATTAGCAATCACTTACTAAATATTATTAAATGAATGGACACATAAACAAGTTTCAAAGACCTTTTCTCTCATCTCTCTACCAAAGCTTTTAGCTGTCACTCATCTAGGCATGAAGCAAGTTGCTGCTGCTGCTGCTGTTGCTGCTGCTGCTGCTGCTACTGCTAAGTCGCTTCAGTCGTGTCCGACTCTGTGCGACCCCATAGATGGAAGCCCACCAGGCTCCCCAGTCCCTGGGATTCTCCAGGCAAGAACACTGGAGTGGGTTGCCATTTCCTTCTCCAGGTTAATATACTACAAAACCATAAAATCTCATCTATGGCAGAACTCCAAAACTGATGGAATTAATTTCTCCCTTTTAATTATTCCTTCCAAGGAAAGTCCTGAAATTGAGCAGTCACTGGAATTTCTACACTTTTACACGTCATCAAAACATGATTTATTTATTTATTTTTTTTTTGGTCAAAATGATGCAGGAAGCAATTTCGAATGAGATCAAGGAGCTTATGTTCTCTAGAAACACATTTTCAAAATATTCCTGCCTCGATGAGAGTGGGAATCTTTGTCTTGTTTACTGATTATCCCAAATGCCTAGAATGGGGCCAGACATATTATAGGTACTCAATAAATACTTCACACAAATGAATAACTTTTGTCCCCAAACCTATCCTTTTTTGCTAATAGCACAATATATCAAAACTCTCCATACTTTGCAGAGAGTTTGATCTAATGTTATACAGTTTCTTCCAAAAACCTCATTGAGATAATTTATTTTTGAAAGCTAAAGAACATACCATTCATTTCTCCTCTGAAGTCACTTAGTTCTCTCCCAGTATAGACCGAATACCAGAAAGCTACTAAACCACATTATTTTTACACCCCATACAAATGTCTTCTCAAAACAAGAATTAATACCATCTGCTTCAAAGTAAATTTAGAATATGAAATGGTCATAGGAAAAAATGTTTAAAATTTGTGTAAAATTGCCATTGAAGAGATTTTCAATTAAGTTGCTGGTTGTAAACAAATCCACAAAATAAATTTCTCTTGGAATAATGTGCTAATTTTTTTTGCCTTGCCTAGAAAATGGCATGCTTCATTTATCAGACAATAAAGGTTATATAAGCCATTATGTTTTGTTTTGTTTGCTTGCTTCTTATGTCTTTGGAGAAATAGACGATCTCAGAAAAGAATGACAACCTCCAACCAACAAAGCTAGACATCCTCTTCATTAGCACCCTCACTCTTGGCTCTTGTTCCCGTTAGAGGCATGAACTGATACCCTTCTGTTCTGAGACACTCACTTTACCTAGATCACCATCTTCTTTTTTCCTCAAAGACCTTATGTCTCTCGATTACCTTTCTCTTGCCATGAGCTCAGTCGCATCTGACTCTTTGTAACCCCATGGACTTTAGCCTGCCAGGCTCCTCTGTCCATGGGATTCTCCAGGCAAGAATACTGGAATGAGTTGCCATTTCCTCCTGGGGATCTTCCTGACCCAGAGATAGAACCTGCCATTTCCTCCTGGGGATCTTCCTGACCCAGGGATAGAACCTGTGTCTCCTGCTTTGCAGGCAGATTCTTTACCTGCTGAGCAATCGGGGGGCCCATCTCTCTCTTAAGCATTACCAACGTTTCTCTCTCTCTACTGGGTATTTCTGTATCCATGCAAACAATTTGAAATATCTCCCATGTTAAAAGTGTATATATTTAAAAACTTTCACAGTTCTCCTTCAATCCTGCTCCATTTCTTTGAGTCCTTTTCTAGCAAAACTCATAAAACAATTGTCTGCATTTGATTTATCTATTTTTTAACCTTTTATTCTCTCCTTAATCCCCTCTAGGCTTTCATCGCAATTATTCCAATCATCAGATTCAGTGGAGCTCATCTTTCTAGACCTCTCAGCAGAGTTTACATATCTGTTATCTTCTTTTTTGAAACGAGTCAGTCCTTTGGCTTTAGGAAGGCTGTACTCTCTTGATGTATATTTTGGACCACTTCTTCATATCCTCTGGATCTTCTTTCTTTTCTCATCTGTAAATGTTGAAGGGTCCCTAGGCTCAGCCCCAGTCTTCTTTATCCCCCATTTGCATGCTCTCCTTAATTGAGCTCATCTGCCTCACAATTTTAAATATTATCTATATGCTAAAAGCTCCATAACTTTTTATCTGAGCCACCTCTCCTCTAACCTTCAGACTAGTATATCATACTGCCCACTAGCCATCTCTTCTTGGATATCTAATAGACAAGGTTAATATGTCAACCAAACTCTCATTGGATAAATGATTCATAATCAGACATGATTTTCCTGTATCCAAAGACTAAGCTTATTCACAATGTCAGTGGAGTTGGGGAAACACTGGAGTTTCAGAAATAGCGAGGTCTGTTAAGCCAACACAGATTCCAGTACTTATTCTTTACATACCAATGTTAAAAGATGATTTGCTTTGTAGAGAAACTGAGAATTAAAAATGGACTTTTACAAACAGAGCTGCTGTGAACTGTTAGCTTAATACACAAATGCCCTCAAACAAAGCTTGGAGAACATGCTTAAAATTAGAGCAGGCTAGAGGCCCAGACGGAGAAGGCAATGGCAAGCCACTCCAGTACTCTTGCCTAGAAAATCCCATGGATGGAGGAGCCTGGTAGGCTGCAGTCCATGGGGTCGCTAAGGGTCGGACATGACTGAGCGACTTCACTTTCACTTTTCACTTTCACACATTGGAGAAGGAAATGGCAACCCACTCCAGTGTTCTTGCCTGGAGAATCCAAGGGATGGGGGAGCCTGGTGGGCTTCCGTCTATGGGGTCACACAGAGTCGGACACGACTGAAGTGACTTAGCAGCAGCAGCAGCAGCAGAGGCCCAGATGCTGGGAGGGGTTGGGGGTGGGAGGATATGGGGACGACAGAGAATGAGATGGCTGGATGGCATCACCGACTCGATGGACATGAGTTTGAGTGAACTCCGGGAGTTGCTGATGGACAGGGAGGCCTGGCGTGCTGTGATTCATGGGGTCGCAAAGAGTCGGACACTACTGAGCCACTGAACTGAACTGAACTGAACTGAGAGGCCCAGAGGCTTTATAATCCAATAATCCTCTTTGTAGGTTTGATGGTGTAGTACATGCAGTAAATTTCTTGGTCTACCTTCATCTTTCCTCTGGGACATTCTACCATCACACCTGTCATCACTGAAGCACCTGACCTATGAGCTTATTGTCTCCCTATTGAACATAAAACAGGAACACCCTCCTCAAGGTCAGTCTGCACAGGTGGAGATCACCAAAAGCCTCTTGCCTTCCCCTTTTCTACCCCATCACTGACTCCTATCACTGACTCCTATCACTGCTCTGCACTTCTGTGCCTCCCCAAGTCATAAGCAAAATGATCATTCCTCATATTTTTCCCTTTGCTTCCAGACGGCATTTGTACTTTTGATCATGGCCTTCTGGAGACAAAGTTCCTTGCCTTTTCTGCCTAACTCAGGGGAAGTCCTTGAAGGTGGGCAACTACATGGGACAGACATGTGACACTGGTGTGGATAATCACAAAGCTGGCAATGTATCTTTAAGTCTCTTGGGCAAACAGAGTCTACATAAGCCTCCAGCTTGATGTGTAAAGAAATGCCAAGAATGATTTTAATCAACGACCACAATTAGAAGTGAAGACTAAGATAGAAATAATGGCATAGGCTTTCCAGGTGGCTCTGTGGTAAATAATCCACCTGCCAGTGCAGGAGATGAAAGAAACTCAGGTTCCATCCCTGGGTGGAGAAGATCCCCTGGAGGAGGGCATGACAACCTACTGTAGTGTTCTTGCCTGGGAAATCCCATGGACACAGGAGCCTGAAGGGCTACAGTCCATGGGGTTGCAAAGAGTCAGATACAACTGAACACACACACACACAATGGCACCAAGTCCTCTGGAAACAGTGTACTCTAAAAGTCACTGCAAGAGCTAGAGGTTTAACCAGCTTTGAAATACCTGTGCAATCAGAGTCTAAAGGACTTAGCACTGATTTTGTACACTCCAAAGAATCACTGCCTTACACTCACATCAAAAGAGTAATAAAAGTAGAGTTCCTGAATCCTGAATGGCCTATCTGAATTGTTATCTGCAGAATATATCAACCACTCAAGCACAGAATAATAAATCTTAAGATTTTTCCAGAGGTCAGAGTGAGGGAAACAGAATTTAGGAGCAAATTTTTTGCTACTTAGAATTCTCAAAACTGCTATAAATTACCTAAGTTTCTGTAATTAATAGGCTTTCTTGGGGTTTTATGAACTCTCAACATGGCCTTTTCAGTTCCTATTAAAGAAGAGTTAGCTTCTTAGAGATAATATATTAATTAAAAATCTTTAAAAGTGTGGTAACTTAAGGATGTTTCTTTGTGTTTCTATTGCTTCTTTTCTAAATTTTTTAAAATTTATTTATTTCTTTTTGGCTGCACTTGGTGTTCATTGCTATATACAGCCTTTCTTGTTTGCAGTGAGTGGGGACTAGTCTCTAGTTGTGGTGTATGGGCTTCTTATTGTGATGGCTTCTCTTGTTGCAGGGCATGGGTTCTAGGGCGCACGGGCTTTAGTAGTTACTTCTTGTGGGCTCAGTAGCTGTGGTGCAAAGGCTTAGCTGCTCTGAGGCATTGTGGAATCTTCCCAGACCAGGGATCACACCTATGTCCCCTGCATTGGCAGGTAGATTCTTAACCACTGGATCATGAGGGAAGCCCTCCATAGATTCTTGAAGAGCAATGCTAGCTAATTAAAAATACTCAACAGAAATTTTTGCCTCAAAGACCTGATTAGTATTTTAGGGGGCAAATTCTGACAATAGTTTGAAAATAAAGAATAATCAAAAGATATTTTATGTTGAATTATAGCTATTATTATATTAATACTTACCCCTTTCTGGTGTCAAGATTTATACTATAGATTATGGCTGTTGTATGGTATTGTATTGCACTTGTTTCATTTTTATTGTTACTGTTTTTATTGTTATTACTGCTTCGTCACAGCTCTGTAATTTTTGGTATTGGTGCTGGGAATGTTTGTCACCAAATCTAGAGACATGCAAATGATGGGAAAAATGTTTTAGGGATCAGTCTATCCACTTCATTCAAATGGCCTATAAAAGCTACAAGAAATTTTTGGCCCATCTAAAATATTTACACAGGAGATCCTGGTAGACATGGGAAAGTGTGTCTTTTAACAATATCCCCAAAGTATGTAAAATGTTCATGTAGAAAGTCTTAAGATTTCTGACAGGGAAATGTAAGGAAACCCTTGTGTAAATAATCATCCTTGGAAATCCAGAGGTGCTATGGATGGAAAGATATGGGTGGAATTCAAGGAATTTTCTCATTAGTACTGCTGTACATTCCAGCTAATGTTGTACATTTGCCTGGAGGATTTATATTTATATTCAGTTCAGTTCAGTTCAGTCGTTAAGTCATGTCCAACTCTTTGCAACCCCATGGACTGCAGCATTCCAGGCTTCTCTGTCCATCACCAACTCCCAGAGCTTGCTCAAACTCATGTCCATCGAGTCGGTGATGCCATCAGCCGTCTCATCCTCTGTTGTCTGCTTCTCCTCCTGCCTTCAATCTTTACCAGCATCAGGGCCTTTTCCAATCAGTCACTTCTTCACATCAGATGGCCAAAGTATTGGAGCTTCAGCTTCAACATCAGTCCTTCCAATGACTATTTGGAACTGATTTCCATTAGGATTAACTGGTTGGATCTCCTTAAGTCCAAGGGACACTCAGGAGTCTGCTCCAATACCACAGTTCAGAAGCATCAATTCTTCAGTGCTCACCTTTCTTTATGGCCTAACTTTTGCATCATGCATGACTACTGGAAAAACCATAACTTTGACTAGAAGGACCTTTGTCGGCAAAGTAATGTCTCTGCTTTTTAATATGCTGTCTAGGTTTGTCATAGCTTTTCTTCAAAGGAGCAAGCATCTTTTAATTTCATGGTTGCAGCCACCATCTGTAGTAATTTTGGAGCCCAAGAAAGTATGTCACTGTTTCCATTGTTTTCCCGTTTATTTGCCATGAAGTGATGAGACCAGATGCCATGATCTTTGTTTTCTGAATGTTGAGCTTTAAGCCAATATTTTCACTCTCCTCTTTCACTTTCATCAAGAGGCTTTTGTGTTCCTCTTCACTTTCTGCCATAAAGGTGGTGTCATCTGTATATCTGATGTTATTGATATATCTCCCAGCAATCTTGATTCTAGCTGTGTGTCATCCAACTGTGCTTCTGGCATTTCACATGATGTACTCTGCATATAAGTTAAATAAACAGGGTGACAATATATAGCCTTGACATACTCCTTTCCCAAGTTTGAACCAGTCCATTGTTTCATGTACAGTTCTAACTGTTGCTTCTTGACCTGCATACAGATTTCTCAGGAGGCAGGTAAGGTGGCCTGGTACTCCCATCTCTTTAAGAATTTTCCAGTTTGTGGTGATCCACACAGTCAAAGGTTTTGGCATAGTCAATAAAGCAGAAGTAGATGTTTTTCTGGAATTCTCTTGCTTTTTCTGTGATCCAGTGGACGTTGGCAATTTGATCTCTGGTTCCTCTGCCTTTTCTAAAACCAGCTTGAACATCTGGAAGTTCTTGGTTCATGACTGTTAAGCCTAGCTTGGAGAATTTTGAGCATTACTTTGCTAACATGTAAGATGAGTGCAATTGTGCAGTAGTTTGAACATTCTTTGGTGTTGCCTTTCTTTGGGATTGGAATGAAAACTGACCTTTTCCAGTCCTGTGGCCACTGAGTTTTCCAAATGTACTGGTATATTGAGTGTAACACTTTCACAGCATCATCTTTTAGGATTTGAAATATCTCAGCTGGAATTCTATCACCTCCACTAGCTTTGTTTATAGTGATGCTTCCTAAGACCCACTTGATTTCACACTCCAGGATGTCTGGCTTTAGGTGAGCACACATATCGTGGTTATATGGGTCATAAAGATCTTTTTCGCGTAGTTCTTCTGTGTATTCTTGCCACCTCTTCTTAATATCTTCTGCTTCTGTTAGGTCCATACCATTTCTGTCCTTTATTGAGCCCATCTTTGCATGAAATATTCCCTTGGTATCTCAGATTTTCTTGAAGAGATCTCTGCTGCTGCTGCTGCTGCTGCTGCTGCTACTGCTGCTGCTGCTGCTGCTACTGCTGCTAAGTCACTTCAATCATGTCCGACTCTTTGCGACCCCATGGACTGCAGCCTACCAGGCTCCTCCGTCCATGGGATTTTCCAGGCAAGAGTACTGGAGTGGGGTGCCATTGCCTTCTGAAGAGATCTCTAGTCTTTCCTATTCTATTGTTTTCCTCTATTTCTTTGCACTAATCACTGAGGAAGCCTTTCTTATCTCTCCTTGCTATTCTTTAGAACACTGCATTCAGATGGATTTATCTTTCCTTTTCTCCTTTGCCTTCCACTTCTCTTCTTTTCACGGCTATTTGTAAGGCCTCCTCAGACAGCCATTTTGCCTTTTTGCATTTGTTTTTCTTGGGGATGGTTTTGATCACAGCCTCCTGTACAGTGTTACAAATCTCCATCCATAGTTCTTCAGTCACTCTATCAGATCTAATCCCTTGAATCTATTTGTCACTTCCACTGTATAATAGTAAAAGATTAACAATTTTCTCCTGGCATCTCAGATATGAAAAGTTTTCTCTCCAGAGAGCCCCCACAAAGTTTAAATTCATTGAATTACAGGTGTGTTCTTCCTTCAACTGCTTTGTCCCTCACACTGAGCAAGATTCAGTCAATCCCCTGTTTCATGTGGTGTTTCCAGTGCAGAAAAGGAGAAATGAGACAGTGGCCTGTGCTTATAGCTCGAATACCTACTGAATTGAAAACTAACTCTTTCTTCAATGTCCACCAGGCAGATGATTTGTTGTTGTTGTTCAATTGCTAAGTCATGTCCTACTCTGAAACCCCATGAATAGCAGCATATAGACTTCCCTGTCTTTCACTGTCTCCCTGATTTTGCTCAAACTCATGTCCATCAAGTCGGTGATGCCATCCCATCATCTCATCCTCTGTCACTTCTTTCTCCTTTTGCCTTCAGGCTTTCCCAGCATCAGAGTCTTTTCCAGTGAGTTGGCTCTTCCCATCAGATAGCCAAAGTATTGGAGCTTCGGCTTCAGCATCAGTCCTTCCAATGAATATTCAGGATTGATTTCCTTTGGGATTGACTGGTTTGATTTCCTTGCTGTCCAAGAGATTCTCAAGAGTCTTCTCTAGCACCACAGTTCAGAGATGTCCACTAGGCAGATGATGTTAGAGCTATGATTTTAGGCAGATGATTTTAGGCAAAAGATTCCAACATTAGCTGGAATGTATAGCAGTACTAAGGAGAAAATTCCTAGAATTCCACCCATGTCTTTCCATCCATAGCACCTCTGGATTTCCAAACAAATTATTTACACAAGGATCTCCGTATATTTCCCTGTCAGAATCTTAAGACTTTCTACATGAACATTTTACATACTTCGGGGATCTTATTAAAAGATTTTCCCATGTTTACCAGGATCTCCTGTGTAAATCATCATCTAAATCATCATCATTTTATATGACCCAGGAAGAGGCTAGCCAAGCAGTATTTGGTTGGCTCATTGAAGGCACTGATCATTCAGGGACGTTTATAAAACCCAGAGATTTGCTCATCTGTCCTTTGCCCGGAATCTCATTGCACCTGACATTTCAGTAGATTTAAAAGCCTTGGGGGAGACTGAATGCTTACTCTAGCTGATATTTACTTTCAAAAAGTCATAGATGTGTTTATGCTTCCTTATTGCGGCACACTAAATAACGGCTTTGTGAAAAACAGTGAAATCAGATAGGAAAATATAACACTTAGTCAATGTTGTGTCAGGGACCTTGCAACCCAGAGCTGCCAAAACACATCTGCTTGCTCTGTGGTACTTGGCGGCCAGTTTTCCACGTTCTTCTCCTGGTGTTAGAGTCAAGTCCATACAGGTGTGATGATGACAATGATCACTTGGGATGGATTGATAACACTTAGTTCCTCCCACATCAATGACACTTAGTATCCTGCAGTAATAAGTATCTGCAGGATACTTGGACTTGGAATCCAAGTATTACCTTGCAATTACCAAGTATTACCTTGGACTCTGGAATCAGATGACCTGGGCTTTGGATCCTGGCTCCAACACTTGCAGCTCTGTAACCCTGAAAAGATGGCTTAACCTTTCCAAGCTTCCTTTTTTTTTTCCTATTCAAAGGAATATCAATGCTTTCCTGTAGAATTATTATAAAACTATGTGAGAAAATATGTGCACAGAAAAAACACTCAAAAATGTTTACTACTGTGTTTCAAAAGAAATGAATCTAAAAGTTTTATGTAAATTTTCCTTGCAAGGCTTACAGCAACAATTCAGGAAAGTTACAGTTGAAACAGTAGTGTTTCCTTCAACTTTTGAAGTCCAAACCATGGAGATGAATCTGTTTATGGAGACAAAACATTCAGCTTAATGGCTTGTGGGTCTGAAATGTTACATTATAAAATTATTTTCACTTATGTTTTCTTTTCCAAAAGGAAAACAATGCCTGCCCCAATGAATAGGAAATATAGCACTATATTTGAGATTAATCAAGGCAGCATGTTATAAAGAATCCACCTGCCAGTTCAGGTGACACAAGAGATGCGGGTTCAATCCCTGGGTCAGAAAGATCCCCTGGAGTAGGAAATGGCAACCTGCTCCAGTATTTTTGCCTGGAGAATTCTATGGACAGAGGGATCTGGGGGGCTACCATCCATGGAATCACAGAGAGTTGGATACAACTGTACTGTGCACAAGCCTGCATAGGCAAACATGAGTAGGTAGCACTGACTGCAGTCCAGAGGTCAGGTCCCTTGTCAGTTGCTGTCATCATTAATGTTGGTTTACAGGTGCTGCATGGAGTCAAAAGGACATCCACTGGTAATCAGTAAGTCTGGATCTGAATCACTTGAATAAATATTAACCCAAACCTCAGTGCGTTCATCAATGGGTTGTAAAACCATGCTTCCCATATCGATCTTCTAGAGGCTATGTGTGGCACTCTCAGTGAGAAAAGGTTATAATTGAAAGCCCTTTATAATGTACAACATGATAAAAAATAATGTGAACTGCTGTAAATTATGTATGAAAGCTGTTAAGAGAGTAAATCTTAACAGTTCTCATTACAAGGAAAACTTTGTTTTCTATTCATTTAATTTTGTATCTATTATGAGATGATGAATGTTCACTAAACTTCTTGTGATAATCACTTCTTGGTGTATGACAATTATATCTCAATAAAACTGGGAGAGGGTAGGGGATGGTGGGACAAATTGAGATAGCAGTATTGACATATGTATTCTATCATGTGTAAAATACATAGCTAGTGGGAAGCTGCTGTATAGCACAGGGAGCTAAGCTCAGTACTTTTTGATGACCTCGAGGGGTGTGATGGAGAGGGGGAAAGGAGGTCCAAGAGGGAGAAAATATGTATATATGTAAACATACAACTGATTCACTTTGTGGCACAGCAGAAACTAATACAACGCTGTAAGCAATTATAATCCAATAAAAAATAATAATGAAAGCAACTGGAAGAAAAAATAACAAAAAGTAAATAGGAAAGCCCTTTGGAATGCATCTTAATAATGTAAGACCTTATCATCCATGCAAAAAACGTCAAGACCAAGGAGAGATCAAGACCAAATCAATCCCTTAACTATAACTGTCTCCCTATTTATTCCAGATCATAATAAATGTAGAATGCACTGTGATTGACAACATTTAGAGACACGTGTTGAATATCATTAGGCTTAATTTAGTTTCCTATGTTGTTGTTGTTCAGTCACCCAGTCATGACTCTTTGCAACCCCATTGACTGCAGCACACCAGGCCTCCCTGTCCCTCACCATCTCCCAGAGTTTTCCCAAGTTCATGTTCATTGCATCGGTGATACCATCCAGCCATCTCATCCTCTGACACCCTCTCCTTCTGCACTTGATCTTTCCCAGCATCAGGGACTTTTCCAATGAGTCATCTGTTCACATGAGATGATCAAAATACTGGAGCTTCAGTTTCAGCATCAGTCCTTTCAGTGAATATTCAGCTTTGACTCCCTTAAGATTGACTGGTTTGATCTCCTTGCTGTTCAAGGGCCTTTCATGAGTCTTCTCTAGCAACACAGTTGGAAGGCATCAATTTTTTGGCATTATGCCTTCTTTATGGTCCAGCTCTCACAACCGTACGTGACCACCGGGAAGACCATAGCCTTGACTATGTGGACCTTTGTCGGCAAAGTAATGTTTCTGCTTTTCAACACACTGTCTAGGTTTTTCATTGCTTTCCTACAAAGAAGCAATAACCTTCTGATTTCATGGCTGCAGTCACTGTCTGCAGTGATTTTTGAGCCCAAGGAAAGGACATCTGTCACAATTCCACCTTTTCCCCTTCTATTTGCCATGCAGTAATGAAGCCAGTATGGATGTGAGAGTTGGACTGTGAAGAAAGCTGATCACTGAAGAATTGATGCTTTTGAACTGTAGTGTTGGAGAAGACTCTTGAGAGTCCCTTGGACTGCAAGGAGATCTAACCAGTCCATTCTAAAGGAGATCAATCCTGGGTGTTCATTGGAAGGACTGATGCTAAAGCTGAAACTCCAATACTTTGGCCACCTCATGCCATGAGTTGACTCACTGGAAAAGACTCTGATGCTGGGAAAGGTTGGGGGTGGGAGGAGACAGGGACGACAGAGAATGAGATGGCTGGATGGCATCACCGACTCGATGGACATGAGTTTGAGTGAACTCCAGGAGCTGGTGATGGACAGGGAGGCCTGGCATGCTGTGATTCATGGGGTCACAAAGAGTCGGACACGACTGAGTGACAGAACTGAACTGAATGAAGCCAGATGCCATGATCTTAGTTTTTTGTTTGTTTTTTTTAATATTCAGTCTTAATCCAGCTCTTTCACTCTCCTTCTTCACCCTCAGCAAGAGGCTCTTTAGTTCCTTTTTGATTTCTGCCATTAAAGTGGTATCATCCACATATCTGAGGTTGTTGATGTTTCTCCTGCCTATCTTGAGTCTAATTTGTAAATTATCCAGCCCAGCATTTCTCATCATGTGCTCAGCATATAGCATGTTGACAACAGACAGGCCTGTTGTACTCTTTTCTCTATCTTAAACCAATCAGGTGTTCCCTGCAGGGTTCTAACTGTTGCATCTTGACCCACATACAGGTTTCTCGGGAGACAGGTGAGATGGTCTGGTATTCCCATCTCTCTAAGAGCTTTCCACAGTTTGTCATGATCCACATAGTCATAGGCTTTAGTGTAGTCAATGAAACAGAGATTGTTGTTTTTTTGAAATTCCCTTGCTTTTTCTATAATCCAGTCAATGTTGGCAATTTGATCTCTAGTTCCTCTTCCTTTTCTAAACCCAGCTTAGACACCTGGAAGTTCTTGGTTCACACAATGTTGACACCTAGCATACCAGATTTTAAACATGACCTTACTAGCATGGGAGATGAGTGCAATTGTCTGATGGTTATCACATTCTTTAGTACTACCCTTCTTGGGAATCAAGATGAGGATTGATCTTTTCCAGTCCTATGGGCCACTGCTGGGTCTTCCAGATTTGCTGACATAATGAGTACAAAATCTTGATGGCATCGTCCTTTAGGGTTTAAGTAATTCTGCTGGAATTTGATTGCATCCACCAGTCTTATTAATGGCAGTGTTTTTTAAGGCCCATTTGACTTTGCACCTCAGAATGTCTGGCTCTGAGTGATTAACCACATGATCGTAGTAATCTGGTTCATTAAGATCTTTTTTACACAGTTCTTCTGTGTATTCTTTCCATCCCTTCTTGATCTCTTTAGCGTCTACTAGATCTCTACAAGTTTTATCATTTATTGTGCCCATCTTTGTGCAAAATGCTCCCTTGATATTTCCAACCTTCTTGAAGAGATCTCTAGTCTTTCTCTTTTTGTTGTTTTCTTCTATTATTAACACTGCTCATTGAAGAAGACCTTCTTGTCTCTTATAGCTATTCTTTAAAACTCTGTGTTTAATTGGATGTACGTTTCTCTCTCTCCCTTGCTTTTCACTGCTCTTCATTCTTCCAACTATTCATAAAGCCTCCTCAGATAACCACTTTGCCTTCTTGCTTTTTGTTTCCTTTGGGATGGGTTTTTTCACCATAGTTTCCTATGGCTGCCATAATAAATGGCTTAAAGCAACAGGTATATATTCTCTTACAATCTAGGAACCCAGAAATCTAAGATTAAAGTATCACCAGGGTGATACTTAATTTCCATGGATTAAGAAGAATCCACGCCTTGGCTCTTCTAGCTTCTGATGGCCCCAGGTGTTCTTGGCTTGTGGCCACATCACTTCACATCACTGACTGTGTGGTCACACTGCCTCCTCTTCCGAGCATTTTCTCTGAGCGTCTCTTATAAAAGCACTTGTCTTTGGATTTAGTGCCTACACAGATAACCTGGGATGATCTTAACTCAAAATCTTTAATTTAATTAAATTTGCAATGATCCTTTCTCCAAATAAGCTTACGTTCATGCTCTGTAAATTAGAATTTAAACTTATCTTTTTCAGGGGCCACATTCAACCTACTATAAGCTTCAATTCCATATTTAAAAGTATTAAGCTGTTTTGGTATCATCATCTTAACTAATGAAATAGCCACAAAACACTCAGTCTTTACCCTGTTCTACTCAGCTAAGGTGAAATGTCTCCTTGTAAGACAAAACAAACAGGAAACAATTCTCTTATCAGAAAATGAGTAGAGAAATATTAACCACAAGGCTGGCACGGAAAAATACTGGGAAACAAAAGTTTTTCCATGAGTTCATGTATTAGTTTGCTAGAGCTGTTATAACAAAGTACACACTAGGGAACTTAGTGGAAATGTATTTTCTTATAGTTCTGGAAGCCAGAAGTCCAGGTTAACCATATCAGCACAATTGATCTCCTCTGAGGCCTCCGCCCTTGGTTTGTTGATGGCCATCTTCTCCCCACATCTTCACGTGTTCTTCCCTCCATGAATGTGTGTCCAAATTTCCTCTCCCAAAAAGGACACCAGCCGTTTGTAATGAGGGCCCACCCTAATAACCTCTGTCACTGAAAAAGAGCATCTGTGCAGCTCAAAGTTTCCATGCAGTGGGAAAGATTAAGTCCCTTGTTGGAGTGGATTTCTTTAAATGAAAATCACTGAGATTCTTGCTCAGTACATTCATTTTCTTATTGCGAAAAATGATAATTTTGCAAAATGAGGGTAGAGTGATGAGAAAGGGCCTCCCTGAGGAGGTAGCTTTAAAGTTGAGACTTGCACGAAGAGAAGAGAGAGCCACGCTGTGATCTAGAGAAGAGCGTTCCAGAAATGGCAGGTTTCAAGTTTAAGATGACCCTGGGGTATTTGGTGTCAGATCGAAGGCAAATGCCTGAGGCACCAGACAGAGGAGGCATCACTGACCCACACATAATCCTGGCTGATCTGCCCTCTTCAGTCCCGAAACTCATCACTTGCTCTTCTGCCCTGAGTCCTGCAGGCATCTCGTGTCCCCTGACAGTCCTCCCGTCCCTTCAGGCGTGCTTCAGCCTCAGGGCCATTCTTCCCGCTCTTCTCTCTGCATGGAATGCTCTTCCATCTATATTTGTCTGTCCAAATCCCTCATTCCTTCAAATCTATGCTCAAATTTCACCTGACTACCCTGTTTAAAATTACATCAAACTCTGTCTCCCACCAGCTCACCTCCTCACCCCCAGCAGCCTTTGCCCAATCTATTGTTTACATTCCACTTCCCTCTTCTAATACACAATATGACTTCAGTTCAGTTCAGTCGCTTAGTCGTGTCCAACTCTTTGCGACCCCATGGACTGTAGCACGCCATGCCTCCCTGTCCATCACCAACTCCCAGAGTTTACATAAATTCATGTCCACTGAGTCGGGGATGCCATCCAACCATCTCATCCTCCATCGTCCCCTTCTCCTCCTGCCTTCAGTCTTTCCCAGCATCAGGGTCTTTTCAAATGAGTCAGCTCTTCACATCAGGTGACCAAAGTATCAGAGCTTCAGCTTCAACATCAATCCTTCCAGTGAATACTCAGAACTGATCTCCTTTAGAATGGACTGGCTGGATCTACTTGCAGTCCAAGGGACTCTCAAGAGTCTTCTCCAACACCACAGTTCAAAAGCATCATTACATACCATAATAACTGTTTGTTACCTCCCCCTCCAATACCATATAAGCTCCATGAGAGGAAATTTTTATTTTATTCACTGACATATCCCCAATATCCAGGAATCTCCCTGGCAAACTATAGCTGCTCAAATAAATATTTTTTAATGAAAAAGTGGAGGTAGGGAGTGAGAAAGATTTGTTTTCCCAATGCTGTTTTCTTTTTTTTAAATCATCTGAACTTATAGTAGATAAGTTTAAGTAGGTATCTAAAGCATTATATTTACATCTTACTGTGAGGTGTGATATTGGCTTTTTTTTTTTTTTTACAATATTATATTGGTTGGTTTTGCCATACATTGATATGAATTTGCCCCGGGTTTACATAAGTTCCCCCTCCTGAACCCCCCTCCCACCTCCCTCCTCCCTTTATCCTCCCTCTAGGTCATCCCCGCATGCCAGCCCCGAGCATCCTATAACATGCATCGACCCTGAACTAGTGATTCGTTTCACATATGACAACATACGTGTTTCAATGCCATTCTCCCAAATCATCCCACCCTCACCCTCTCCCATAGAGTCCCAAAGACTGTTCTATACATCTGTGTCTCTTTTGCTGTCTCGTATACAGGGTTATCATTTGCATCTTTCTAAATTCCATATATATGTGTTAGTATACTGTATTGGTGTTTTTCTTTCTGGCTTACTTCACTCTGTATAATAGGCTCCAGTTTCATCCACCTCATTAGAACTGATTCAAATGTATTCTTTTTAATGGCTGAATAATACTCCATTGTGTATATGTACCAAAGCTTTCTTATCCATTCGTCTGCAGATGGACATCTACGTTGCTTCCATGTCCTGGCTATTATAAACAGTGCTGCAATGAACATTGGAGTACATGTGTCTCTTTCAATTCTGGTTTCCTCGGTGTGTATGCCCAGGAGTGTGATTGCTGGATCATATGGCAGTTCTATTTCCAGTTTTTTGAGGAATCTCCACACTGTTCTCCATAGTGGCTGTACTAGTTTGCATTCCCACCAACAGTGTAAGAGGGTTCCTTTCGCTCCACATCCTCTCCAGCATTTATTGCATGTAGACTTTTGGATAGCAGCCATTCTGATTGGTGTGAAATGGTATCTCATTGTGGTTTTGATTTGCATTTCTCTGATTATGAGGGATGTTGAGCATTTTTTCATGTGTTTGTTAGCCATCTTTATGTCTTCTTTGGAGAAATGTCTGTTTAGTTCTTTGGCCCATTTTTTGATTGGGTCATTTATTTTTCTGGAATTGAGCTGCAGGAGCTGCTTGTATAATTTGGAGATTAATCCTTTATCAGTTGCTTCATTTGCTATTATTTTCTCCCATTCTGAAGGCTGTCTTTTCACCTTACTTATAGTTTCCTTTGCTGTGCAGAAGCTTTTGATTTTAATTAGGTCCCATTTGTTTATTTTTGCTTTTATTTCCAATATTCTGGGAGGTGGGTCATGGAGGATCCTGCTGTGATTTATGTCGGAGAGTGTTTTGCCTACATTCTCCTCTAGGAGTTTTATAGTTTCTGGTCTTACATTTAGCTCTCTAATCCATTTTGAGTTAATTTTGGTGTGTGGTGTTAGGAAGTGTTCTAGTTTCATTCTTTTACAAGTGGCTGACCAGTTTTCCCAGCACCACTTGGTAAAGAGACTGTCTTTTCTCCATTTTATATTCTTGCCTCCTTTGTCAAAGATGAGGTGTCCATAGATGCGTGGATTTATCTCTGGGCTTTCTATTTTGTTCCATTGATCTATATTTCTGTCTTTATGCCAGTACCATACTGTCTTGATGACTGTGGCTTTGTAGTAGAGCCTGAAGTCCGGCAGGTTAATTCCCCCAGTTCCATTTTTCTTCCTCAAGATTGCTTTGGCTCTTCGAGGTTTTTTGTATTTCCATACAAATTGTGAGATTATTTGTTCTAGTTCTGTGAAAAATATCTTTGGTAGCTTGATAGGGATTGCATTGAATGTATAAATTATTTTGGGTAGTATACTCATTTTTACAATATTTATTCTTCCAATCCATGAACATGATATATTTCTCCATCTATTAGTGTCCTCTTTGATTGCTTTCAGTAGTGTTTTATAGTTTTCTATGTACAAGTCTTTTGTTTCCTTAGGTAGATATATTCCTAAGTATTTAATTCTTTTTGTTGCAACAGTGAATGGAATAGTTTCCTTAATTTCTCTTTCTATTTTCTCATTATTAGTGTATAGGAATGCAAGGGATTTCTGTGTGTTGATTTTATATCCTGCAACGTTACTGTAATCATTGATCAGCTCTAGTAGTTTTCTGGTAGAGTCTCTAGGGTTTTCTGTGTAGAGGATCATGTCATCAGCGAACAGTGAAAGTTTTACTTCTTCTTTTCCAATTTGTATTCCTTTTATGTCTTTTTCTGCTCTGATTGCTGTGGCCAAAACTTCCAGAACTATGTTGAATAGTAGTGGTGAGAGTGGGCACCCTTGTCTTGTTCCTGACTTTAGGGGAAATGCTTTCAGTTTTTCACCATTGAGGATAATGTTTGCTGTGGGTTTGTCATATATAGCTTTTATTATGTTGAGGTATGTCCCTTCTATTCCCACTTTCTGGAGGGTTTTTATAATAAATGGATGTTGAATTTTGTCGAAGGCTTTCTCTGCATCTACTGAGATAATCATATGATTTTTATTTTTCAGTTTGTTAATGTGGTGTATTACGTTGACTGATTTGTGGATATTGAAGAATCCTTGCATTCCTGGGATAAAGCCAACTTGGTCATGATGTATGATCTTCTTAATATGCTGTTGGATTCTGATTGCTAGAATTTTGTTAAGGATTTTTGCATCTATGTTCATCAGTGATATTGGCCAGTAGTTTTCTTTTTTTGTGGGGTCTTTACCAGGTTTTGGGATTAGGGTGATGGTGGCCTCATAGAATGAGTTTGGAAGTTTCCCTTCCTCAGCAATTTTCTGGAAGAGTTTAAGTAGAATAGGTGTTAGCTCTTCTCTAAATTTTTGGTAGAATTCAGCTGTGAAGCCGTCTGGACCTGGGCTTTTGTTTGCTGGGAGATTTTTGATTACAGTTTCAATTTCCGTGCTTGTGATGGGTCTGTTCAGATTTTCTATTTCTTCCTGGTTCAGTTTTGGAAAGTTGTATTTTTCTAGGAATTTGTCCATTTCTTCCAGGTTATTCATTTTATTGCCATATAATTCCTGATAGTATTCTCTAGTAATCCTTTGTATTTCTGTGTTGTCATTTGTGATCTCTCCATTTTCATTTCTAATTTTATTGATTTGGTTCTTCTCCCTTTGTTTCTTGATAAGTCTGGCTACTGGTTTGTCAATTTTATTTACCTTCTCAAAGAACCAGCTTTTGGCTTTGTTGATTTTTGCTATAGTCTCTTTTGTTTCTTTTGCATTTATCTCTGCCCTAATTTTTACAATTTCTTTCCTTCTACTGACCCTGGGGTTCTTCATTTTTTCCTTTTCTAGTTTCTTTAGATGTAGAGTTAGGTTATTTAGTTGACTTTTTTCTTGTTTCTTGAGGTGTGCGTGTATTGCTATGAACTTCCCCCTTAGCACTGCTTTTACAGTGTCCCAGAGGTTTTGGGTTGTTGTGTTTTCATTTTCATTCATTTCTATGCATATTTTTATTTCTCTTTTGATTTCTTCTATGATTTGTTCGTTGTTCAGCAGCGTGTTGTTCAGCCTCCATATGTTGGCATGTTTAATAGTTTTTCTCCCATAATTGAGATCTAATTTTACTGCATTGTGGTCAGAAAAGATGCATGGAATGATTTCAACTTTTTTGAATTTACCAAGGCTAGATTTATGACCCAGGATGTGATCTATCCTGGAAAAGGTTCCATGTGCACTTGAGAAAAAGGTGAAATTCATTGTTTGGGGGGTAATGTCCTATAGATATCAATTAGGTCTAACTGGTCTATTGTATCATTTAAAGATTGTGTTTCCTTGTTAATTTTCTGTTTAGTTGATCTATCCATAGATGTAAGTGGGGTATTAAAATCTCCCACTATTATTGCATTGTTGTTAATTTCCCCTTTCATGCTTGTTAGTAATTGTCTTACATATTGCGGTGCTCCTATATTGGGTGCATAAATATTTATAATTGTTATATCTTCATCTTGGATTGATCCTTTGATCATTATGTAGTTTCCTTCTTTGTCTCTTTTCACGGCCTTTGTTTTAAAGTCTATTTTATCTGATATGAGTATTGCTACTCCTGCTTTCTTTTGGTCTCTATTTGCATGGAATATCTTTTTCCAGCCCTTCACTTTCAGTTTGTATGTGTCCCTCGTTTTGAGGTGGGTCTCTTGCAGACAACATATATGGGGGTCTTGTTTTTGTATCCATTCAGCTAGCCTTTGTCTTTTGGTTGGGGCATTCAACCCATTTACGTTTAAGGTAATTATTGATAAGTACGATCCCGTAGCCATTTTCTTTATTGCTTTGGGTTCGAGTTTATACACCCTTTCTGTGTTTCCTGTCTAGAAAAGATCCTTTAGCATTTGTTGGAGAGCTGGTTTGGTAATGCTGAATTCTCTCAGTTTTTGCTTGTCTGTAAAGCTTTTGATTTCTCCTTCATATTTGAATGAGATCCTTGCTGGGTACAGTAGTCTGGGCTGTAGGTTATTTTCTTTCATCACTTTAAGTATGTCTTGCCATTCCCTCCTGGCCTGAAGAGTTTCTGTTGAAAGATCAGCTGTTATCCTTATGGGAATCCCCTTGTGTGTTATTTGCTGTTTTTCCCTTGCTGCTTTTAATATTTGTTCTTTGTGTTTGATCTTTGTTAATTTGATTAATATGTGTCTAGGAGTATTTCGCCTTGGGTTTATCCTGTTGGGGATTCTCTGGGTTTCTTGGACTTGGGTGATTATTTCTTTCCCTATTTTAGGGAAGTTTTCAACTATTATCTCCTCAAGTATTCTCTCATGGTCTTTATTTTTGTCTTCTTCTTCTGGGATTCCTATGATTCGAATGTTGGAGCGTTTAACATTGTCCCAGAGGTCTCTAATATTGTTCTCATTTCTTTTAATTTGTTTTTCTTTTTTCCTCTCTGTTTCATTTATTTCTACAATTCTATCTTCTAGCTCGCTTATCCTGTCTTCTGCCTCTGTTATTCTACTATTTGTTCCCTCCAGAGTGTTTTTGATCTCATCTATTGTATTATTCATTGTATATTGACTCTTTTTTATTTCCTCTAAGTCCTTATTAAACCTTTCTTCCATCTTCTCAATCCTTTTCTCCAGGTTATTTATCTGTAACTCCATTTTGCTTTCAAGATTTTGAATCATTTTCACCACCAAAATTCGAAATTCTTTTTCATGTAGATTCCCTATATCTTCCTCTTTTGTTTGTGTTGGTGGGCATTTATCTTGTTCCTTTACTTGCTGGGTATTTCTCTGCTTCTTCATCTTGCTTATAATGCTTTGCTTGGGGTGGCCTTTCCCTCTTCTGGCCGTTTGTGGAGTTCTCTTTATTATGTAGTTTCCTTGCTGTGTGTGGGGTTGGACAGGTGACTTGTCAAGGTTCCCTGGTTATGGAAGCCTGTGTCGGTGTTCTGGTGGGTGGAGCTGGAATTGTTCTCTCTGGAGTGCAATGAAGTGTCCAGTAATGAGTTATGAGATGTCAGTGGGTTTGGGGTGACTTTGGGCAGCCTGTATATTGAAGCTCAGGGCTAGTTTCCTGTGTTACTGGAGAATTTGCGTGGTATGTCTTGCTCTGGAACTTGTGACCCTTGGGTTTAGCGTAGGTATGGAGACGTTTGATGAGCTCCTATCGATTAATGTTCCCTGGAGTCAGGACTTCTCTGGTGTTCTCAGGATTCGGGCTTAAGCCTCTTGCCTCTGTTTTTTGGTCTTATTCTTGGAGTAGTCTCTAGACGTCTCTATCTGTCATTTCCAAGGTGGTTCCCTCTGTTTTCGCTTCTGTCTGCTGGTCTCTTCAGTGTCTAATTTCCGCCCTGATACTAGGGGGTGGGTGGACACTTTTTAAGGCTCAGTTGTTCAGTCCTGTTCTGGGAAGGGAGGAACGCTGCAGTCGATTATCTCTGGCGTCTGTGGGGAGTGCTCGCAGCGTCTCGGCCACACTGGGTTTGCCCCCGCTCACAGCACGTATGCTGTCCCAGTCTACACTGCGCAGGCTCTAGGTTGCTCTGCCAGGAACTGTCCGAGGCCGGCGCCGGGTTGAAGGACTTCCCAGGTCTGAGCGGCTCAAGTTCAGGTTCTCAGGTACTCCACAAAGGCGCAGACTTGGTTGGGCCTGCGTTTTGTGCCTTCCCCAGTCCGAGCAGCTCAGGGGACCAGGTGTTTGGCGAGCGCGGTCTCTGCGACTTATCGCCTCCCCAGTCCCCGCCACTCAGTTTTCTGGGTGTACAACCGGCGCACCTTCTCAGGGGGATATCGACCGGCCCGAGCCCAAGAAGTCCTGAATAGCAACAAGCCTGCCTGCAGTTTGTATCGGATGCCTTTCTGGGGCCGCGGTTGCCCGCTCCGGCTCTGGCTGCGCTCCCTGCCTGTCTCGGCGGGGAATGGGGGATGGGCCGACCGCAGCCGGCTCGTTCTGCTCAGTCCTTTATTCTGTGAGCGGGGCTGGCCGAGTCATAGGTTAGAGCTTTCCGCCTTTTCGTGGGGAAGCTATCCCACAGTCTGCTTTGCTCTCCCCAGTTCTCTCAAATTGTTCTCGTGGCATTCAAGCCCAGTCCTCTCTCTAACAGAATTTTATTATGGTTTTTGTGTTTCTACACACTGGCTCTTCGCAAGTAAACTAGATTCTATGATACTCAGGATTTCAGTCCATCGAGTCGGTGATGCCATCCAGCCATCTCATTTTCTGTCGTCCCCTTCTCCTCCCGCCCCCAATGCTGTTTTCTTACTGTGGAATCATAGTATACATTTTCATCCTTAGCCACACATCTGCCTCCAGTCCCTGAAGTCTAATATGCATTTTAAAGTCTTATGTGCTGAATGCTAGACTTGAATATAATGCAACAGGTGGCCCTGAGAAGAGGCCAGATCCCATTATAACCTCTTTCAGGGACTGTCCCATTCCTTTTACTGCCTAGAACCGTAATATGCAGAATGCTACTGGAAATAAGTGGCCATTGGCCAAGACTTGGAAATACTTTAGTCATTGGTGTTGTTAAGGTGGTTGTTAAGGTGGTGTTGTTATTTTGTTGTGATAATATTGATTGTGAGAGAATTTTAAATAGCTTTTTTTTATTTAAAATTTTAATTTGGGAAAGTTATTCCTAGCATCCTAGCATAAATCTTAGTGTTTGTTACAATTTATGCTTATATTAAATATATTTAATTATATTTATATATATAATTTTCATAAATACAACTTTTATAATTTATATTTGTATATAAATTAATATATTTAATTTATATTAAACTGGAATGCTGAAATTCTGGATTTAAAACAAGCCATAGCTGTGTACATTCCTTCTTAGAGTTCCACGTGGCTTCTCTCTTTGACTTGTTCTAATTTACAGGATATGTATTTCCTAGAGGAACAGGATATTTTTTATCTGCCCATCACATCAGTAGGGTAAGGTAAATCAAAAGAGTAAATACTTCATCATTATAAGATTTAACATTAAGGTTAATCTTGATAACATTTTACCCCAAATTCCTGAGGAAGCCAAGAAGAAATTATACAGACATTTTTTATGTGTACTAAGGTCGGGGCTGCTGCTGCTGCTGCTAAGTCACTTCAGTCGTGTCCAACTCTGTGTGACCCCATAGATGGCAGCCCACCAGGCTCCCCCGTCCCTGGGATTCTCCAGGCAAGAACACTGGAGTGGGTTGCCATTTCCTTCTCCAATGTGTGAAAGTGAAAAGTGAAAGTGAAGTCTCTCAGTCGTGTCTGACCCTTAGCGACCCCATGGACTGCAGCCTACCAGGCTCCTCCATCCATGGGATTTTCTAGGCAAGAGTACTGGAGTGGCTTGCCAGGGGGTAGCATAAAATACATTTATAAAAGTTTACTACTCTGTGTTTGTTGACTGCAAGTAGGAAGCTGGAAAGCAGATTCCCAAGATCCTTAAGAACTGCAATAAAATATAGGCACACGGGCTTCCTCATTTTCCAAATTGGAAACCTCTGTGTTGTCCAAGTTCTCACTTCTCATAATCAAAGGGGGAAACAGTGGGGTCTTTTGAAAGCATATCAGGCTCTTTGAAACAAAAATGCAGAATGTCCTGAATTTAGCATGCCCTAGGCATTTTGGGGGGCTTCCCATGTAGCTAAGTAGTAAAACAAATTCCACCTGTAATGCAGGAGCCATGAGTTTGATCCCTTGGTTGGCAAGATCCCCTGGAGTAGGAAAAGGTAATCCACTCCAGCATTCTTGCCAGGAAATTCCATGGACAGAGGGAGCCTGGAGGGCTACAGTCTGTGGGGTTGCAAAAGAGTCGGATAGGACTTAGTGACTAAACAAGGTATTTTTGACTCTTTAGGGATCCAGGACTAATCTTTCATCATTGGTGTCTCCAATCATTTTGATTACAAAGATTAAATCAATACAAAAGTAGTATATTTTGCTTAAAATATTACAACATATATTATTATTTTGCATACTTTAAAGAGAGTTTCTCTGGTGGCTCAGGTGGTAAAGAATTCACCTGCAGTGTGGGAGACCTGGGTTCCATTCCTGGGTTGGGAAGATCCCCTGGAGGAGGGCATGGCAACCCTCTCCAGTATTCCTGCCTGGAGAATCCCCATGGACAGAGGAGCCTGGCAGTCTGCAGTCCATGGGGTCGAAAAAAGTTGGACATGACAGAGACTAAGCCCAGCACACAAACTTTAAAGAAAGAAAAACTATCTAAAACTATCTAATTAAACTCTGACCAGTGTTTTCTCATTACTTAGGATATTTACTTTGTCCTTGCAGGTATAAGTATTTATCATTTGTCATTCTATGCACCTGTATGTATGTAAGTGGAATAAAATGTCAGCAGGATAAATTGCTTAAGATATTTATAAAAGGACTTCTCATTCAGACTTCAATCTTTTGAATAAATTTTCAATATCAAGTTTTGGTGATATGACACACAGAGTTCACTACTGTCTCTGGATTTTCTGCTAATCCTCTGATGTCTTTTCTGAAAGCTTTGTCATTGGCACTTTCTTCATGTTACCAAGTGGTCAACTGAAAGTTTTCAGACAAATAAAACTCAGGTCCTCTGTCAAATGATCTCTGTATGGTTTGTTGATGACAGCTTCCAGGGACTACCATTATTTTTTCATCCTATTAAGCATTATAACCAACTTTACTTAAATGCAAGTAGTGAAAACTATATCTTTTGACTGAGAGAAATTGGAAGACACTATAAGATACATTTTGTATTCAAAAGATGTTAAAAAGTGAGAAAAAAAGGATAAATTAATGAAATACAAAAATTTTTCTGTCATTCTGTACTATCCTAACCACTTAAATGGCAAGACAGGGACAAAAGATCCTGGGGGTGGGGGGTGGGGGAGCGTGAAATCAACATTCTGGGAAATATTTGCTGAATGTTTTTAATTTAAATATCCTGTGTGGCCCTATTCACCCAAGCACATACTTCATTGTATACAAATTAAATACTAACTCTTTGGAATCTGCTTTCTCAAAATTGCAGGTCTCAAAAGCTCTTGAATTCATTTTCCAAACCATCAGTGTTGATGAAAACTATGCAAAAATGAAGGAGCAATAAAAGAACTTAAAAATCCTTACCAAATAATGACAGTCTTAGCCCATTAAGCTTCCATTAACCAAATAACCTACAGCACAGCATAACAATGAATTTCAACAGCAGCCCAGCTTTCTCAGTACCTTGGTCATCTGAGATCCATTTAAAAGTAGGTAGGGATAAATCTTAAATAAATTAAAAGTCTTATCACATTTCTTCATAACATTCTTCAGACTTCAAGATTATGGTTTACATTACTAAAATCCAGCCTGCTTTTCTGTTAAATGGGATCAGTTTTAGGAAGAAAGTACTAACATTTTTATCACAGTCATTGATATCAACTAAACTGATAAGTGGAATTTGGAGGCAAAGGATATATTTTTCAAGTGGAAAATTTTCCTTGAGACCTGAGGTGTCATACCACTTGTTGGAGTTCTTAGAAACAAATGGAAAATATTTACCTACCCATAATTCTTAGTGTGTGCCTAATTCTTCCCCAAAGGAGTAAGCACATAGTAAGTTAAACAAAGGAAATCGGTCCTGAATATGTATTGGAAGGACTATGCTGAAGCTGAAACTCCAATCCTTTGGCCACCTGATATGAAGAACTGACTCAATGGAAAAGACCCTGATGCTGGGAAAGATCGAAAGTAGGAGGAAAAGGGGATGACAGAGGATGAGATGGTTGGATGGCATCACTGACTCGATGGACATGAGTTTGAGCAAGCTCTGGGAGTTAGTGATGGACAGGGAAGCCTGGCGTGCTATTGCCCATGGGGTCACGAAGAGTCGAACACAACTGAGCAACTGAACTGAACGTAAATGAAACAAAACCCACTTTTTTTCCACTCAATCTGGCACAAACTGGATTGGCATTTAGATGAGCAATAATATTTGAGAATTTCCTCTCTGAAATGTATTAATTATGAACAGTGCTTGCGGGCTAAGTCAACCTGTGTCATGTTCGACTCTTTGTGACTCTGTCCATGAAACTCCAGGTAAGAATACTGGAGTGGGTTGCCATGCCTTCCTCCAGGGGATCTTCCCAACCCAGGGATCAAATCTACATCTCTTAAGTCTCCTGCATTGGCAGGCAGGTTCTTAACCACTAGCACCACCTGGGAAACCTATGAACAGTGAAAAAAGTGAAAGTGAGTTGCTCAGTCCTGTCCAACTCTGCAACGCCAGGGATTGTAGCCCACCAGGGTCTTCTGTCCATGGAATTCTCCAGGCAAGAATACTGAAGTGGATAGCCACTCCCTTTCTCCAGGGGATCTTTCCCAACCCAGGGATTGAGCCCAGATCTCCTGCATTGCAGGCAGTCTCTTTACCATCTAAGCTACTAGGGAAGCCCCATGAATAGTACCTAGAATCAAACAAAATAGTAGTGCCACATGGGATTAAACAAGCATTCCCCTGATACAAGGCTTGCACATATGCTCAAATCACTATAGGCATCTTATATTTTCTTGTTACTCTTTCCACAGCCTCTCAGTGTGTGAAAAACGGTTTTGTTTGTTGTTGTTCATTGGAAACACCAATGAGCCATATTACTATGTCATTAACCAAAACAGCTAAGGAATATTAGAATTGCATAGAAAATGAAACTCAGGTGGTAGTAATTACCAGGTCTTATAAATCCATGCATACTTTTACATATTGGCTACTTAATAGCTACAGGGCACAATATTAGATTCTGAACACACTGCATGGTAGTTTCTTCTTTCCTATGGATAAGAATTTTAAACTTTCCTGAACTAGAGAGCCCCAGAGGAAAGCTAAGCTGACTTGGTCTTGGACTTCAAAACTACAAGCCACTAAAAAATCTTGTCCATTTCTCTTATTTCACAGATAAGGAAACTGAAGCTCCATAAGGCTAAATGTTGCCCACGATGCTATGATGGAAGAACTGAATTCAAAGACAGGTTTTTAGGCTACTAAACCATACACAATATGTGATGGGGGAATCTCAGGGATACGTTCAATTTCCTTAAAGCCCTAACTTGATTAACCTAGAAAAATGCTAGAATTGAAGCTCTGAGGACATTGGATGCCTAAGCACAGAGAGTCAGAATCCATCTGAATGAAACTATTCTTAACAATTAACATGAATTTCATACTCCTTGGTAGCTCTACAGCTCATTACTGACATTAATTAGCAATCTTGCACAATATCCCTTTCAGGTAAGCTAAGCATTATTAGCTTTCAGAACAGATGAGGGATCCAGCTAGACATTGCAGATGTTAAGTGCCCTAGCTACCAAAACTCAGAGATGGACTCCAAATCCAATCACTCCTAGGAAAATGGGGGGATTTGAAGAGTGTTAACTTCCAAATCTGGTTTTCAGTTGATGCTGATGCCACAGTGCTTATTCACTTAATTTTAGGCTAGCAGTCATGTCCAGCTCATTCGCTGAAGAAACAGTCAGTCAACAGATATCTTCCATCCCCTGCTGATGCTGTACTGTGTAGGGGCTGGTCATCTGAGAGGAAACCAGACAAATTGACCCCTGGCTGCCTGGAATTTCCCATGGAGCCCTGCCTCCACCATTTGTCAAACTTTTCTCTCCAGACTCCTCTGCCCACGGAATTTTCCAGGAAAGAATACTGGAGCAAGTTGCCATTTCCTTCTCCAGGGGATCATCCTGGCCCAGGGTTCAAACCCATATCTCCTGCATCTCCTGCACTGGTAGGCAGCTGAGCCAATATGCTATGAAGGCTAAAAAAACATGAGAGAAGAGCTATTGCCATAAAAATTTTCATAAACCTGACAAATATTCTAAGTGGGGCACTGAACCTCTGTGTATTAGCTCTACTTTATAAGTAAAAGCCACAACTTTAAAATTAATGTCATCTTTTGCTAAATTTTGAATAACAATAAACAACAGTTTATTGAGTGCATATTGTAGTTCACATGGTGATTAAGAGTTATGGCTTTAGACTACAACTCTGCCATTTGCCATCTGTGTGACCTGCTGTGACTTAGTTAAATACTCTGAACCTCGGTTTTCCCAACTAGAATGAGTATGCAATCCTACATCTCAGGATTGCTGGGGGAATTACAGAAATGATTTCTGTAAAGCAATTGGCACATAATCTGCATTCAATAAGTGTTATTAGAATTAGTCATTGCATGCTCACGTACAAAATGTAAAAAATGCAACAAACTATGAAGAGGTGGTCCTTTCCTTCGAGGCAGGAAAGAAAGTGAAGTCACTCAGTCGTGTTCGACTCTTTGCGACACCATAGACTTGTAGCCTACCAGGATCCTCCATCCACGGGATTTTTCAGGCAAGAGTACCGGAGTGGGTTGCCATTTCCTTTGCCAGTGGATCTTCCCAACTTAGGGATCGAACCCGTGTCTCCCGCATTGCAGGCAGATGCTTTACCGTCTGAGCCACCAGGGACCTATGCTCTATTTGATGAGACCAACAGACCAATCGGTGTAGGACCCATATGAGAGAACCCAGAAGAAAGTGCAAAGCACTGTAACTACTGTGCACCAGAACTTCTCAGATCTTAATGTGCACAGTGGTCCCCAAAGGTCTTGTTAAAGTGCAGTTGCACTTTCAGTGGGTCTGGGCTGGAGCTTGACAAGCTCTCATGTGATGCTCCATGTTACTCATTCATGGACCACATTTTGAATAGTGAGACTGCAGATCTCCAGAGGAGGAAGAGGCTACCAATAAGGACAGGGGCAGTAAGCTTTGGAAGAGGCATGGAAACAGAGCTACGGCTTGGAAGATAAATGGGACACGGACACCTTAAAAAGAGATAGGTGACCTAGGCAGGAGAATACCACGATAGAAAGGTGGAAAAGCAGGAAGATGAGTGGGACAATGAGGAAACACTCATTTGGTTGACACAGTCTCTACTCCGGTCCTCTTTGTGGGGGGTAAAACGTCAGTATTTTCCATCTCAGTGCTCGCTGGGCACTGGAACCATGTGGGAAGCTTATGAAATAGAGATATCTGACTCCACACACCACAGAGACTCTGAGATAGCTGGTCTGACTGCATCAAACTTTAGGAGTTCATGTTCCAAATATAGAGGAAAAATTACTGCACATAACCAACAAGTGAGCATTCATCATGAAAATCTGCCCTGCTGCTACTTTACGAGTACAGTCAATGTTTCAGAATCTTGTGACTAGCTCTGAGTTCCAGCCATGGGGAAATTGAGGCAAATCGCATTCTATGATTTACTCTTGCCTGCGTGACCTGTTGCTGCTACTGTGTGTGCTCAGTTGTGTTCAACTTTTTGCGACCCCATGGACAGTAGCCCACCAGGGTCCTCTGTCCATGGAATTTTCCAGGCAAGAATAGTGGAGTGGGTTGCCATTTTCTTCTCCAAGGGATCTTCTCAACCCAGGGATCAAATCAGCATGTCTTGCATCTCCTGTGTTGGCAGGTGGATTCTTTACTACAAGGGTCACCTGGGAAGTCCTAAGTGCTGCATAAATAACCTTGGAAAGATTTGTTAATGACAAATATATATATATTTTTTTAATTTCCAATCATCTATGCCTCTGCAGATGATGGCTTGTTTATTATTTGATATATTCTTTGAATAACTTTCAGGAGTTGAACTACATCATTCAATATTAATGTTTTAAAATAATTCTTAAACATAGGCTCACCATTTTCCCTTTGTTATCTTTTGGAGGAATGTCAACCCCTTTCCACAATTTCTCAGAAATATTCAGTTCAGTTCAGTCACTCAGTCATGTCTGACTCTGTAATCCCATGGACGGCAGCACGCCAGGCTTCCCTGTCCATCACCAACTCCCAGAGCTTGCTCAAACTCATGTCCATCAAGTCGGTGTTGTCATCCAACCATCTCATCCTCTGTCGTCCCCTTCTCCTCCTGCCTTCAATCTTTCCCAGCATCAGGGTCTTTTCTAATGACTCGGTTCTTCAATCATGTGGCCAAAGTATTGGAGTTTCAGCTTCAGCATCAGTCCTTCTGATGAATACTCAGAATTGATTTTCCTTAGGTCTGATGGGTTTGATCTCCTGTAGTCCAAGGAATTCTCAAAACTCTTCTCCAACACCACAGTTCAAAAGCATCAATTCTTCGACACTCAGTTTTCTTTATGGTCCAACTCTCACATCCATACATGACTACTGGAAAAACCATAGCATTGACTAGATGAAACTTTGTTAGCAAAGTAATATCTCTGCTTTTTGATATGCTGTCTAGGTAGGTCATAACTTTCCTTCCAAGGAGTAAGTGTCTTTTAATTTGATGGCTGCAGTCACCATCTACAGTGACTTTGGAACCCAAAAAATAAAGCCTGTCACTGTTTCCATTTTTCCCCATCTATTTGCCATGAAGTGATGGGACCAGATGCCATGATCTTAGTTTTCTGAATGTTGAGCTTTAAGCCAACTTTTTCACTCTCCTCTTTTACTTTCATCAAGAGGCTCTTTAGTTCCTCTTTGCTTTCTGCCATAATAGTGGTGTCATCTGCATATATGAGGTTATTAATAGTATTTAGAATCAAACCCCATACCTGACAGAGACACTCAGAAATATTCACTTTTTCCAAAGTTCTTGGAAAAATCCAGGGTACAGGTCACCATGTTTTCCATATATTTTTAAAGAAATTCAGTCCTTCTTCTAATTTGTCATTCTTTCAAAACCAAATCTGTCCTAAAATAATAATCCATCTTTGACCTTTCTGTAGAGGATAAATTAGATATTAAGTGTGTCTATCTTTAAATTACCTTCTATAATTAGATTTCCCTTCCCCAGTGTGAGAGATGTAAATTTTTACATAATTACTCTCTTCTATTTAATAGTCTAAATAACTTTGGGTGTCTTTGATGTCCCTTAGCAAATGATCTCCTGTTTAGCTGGAGCACTCCTAAAATAGCACAGTTTCCGTAACCCGTGAAAGACGTTGAATACATATTTCCCAATGCATGTACTTGGATAATGTTTCTCTGAAGTTTTTCTGGTTCTGTAGCATAAATGAGACAATTGGGAAATGTAAGGAGGCAGGGAAGCAGGAAGAAAGGTGGGGAGGGAGGAAAAGGGGAAGAAAGGAAGATCAAAACCTCCATGTTACTTTTTTTGAGAAGCATGGATTTGGAGAGATATCTTGAGGAAAATATTTCAGTATAAAATTAAATGTAGACTGCTAATGCATACCTGTATCCTTGGTAGAGATATTCATTTGGCTTTCTGACTTTGAACAGGACTAACTAATAGCTATGATGTCTATAAGTTTCTTATGAAATGAATGTGAGCGTCATCATGGCATCTGGTCCCATTACTTCATGGGAAATAGATGGGGAAACAGTGAAAGCAGTGTCAGACTTTATTTTTTGGGCTCCAAAATCACTGCAGATGCTGATTGCAGCCATGAAATTAAAAGAAGCTTACTCCTTGGAAGGAAAGTTATGACCAACCTAGATAGTATATTAAAAAGCAGAGACATTATTTTGCCAACAAAGATCCATCTAGTCAAGACTATGGTTTTTCCAGTGGTCATGTATGGATGTGAGAGTTGGACTGTGAAGAAAGCTGAGAACCTAAGAACTGATGCTTTTGAACTGTGGCGCTGGAGAAGACTCTTGAGAGTCCCTTAGACTGCAAGGAGATCCAACCAGTCCATTCTAAAGGAGATCAGTCCTGGGTATCCATTGGAAGGACTGATGCTGAAGCTGAAACTCCAATACTTTGGCCACCTCATGCGACGAGTTGACTCACTGGAAAAGACTCTGATGCTGGGAGGGATTGGGGCGGGAGGAGACGGGGACGACAGAGAATGAGATGGCTGGATGGCATCACCAACTTGATGGGATTGAGTTTGAGTGAACTCCGGGAGTTGGTGATGGAGAGGGAGGCCTGGCGTGCTGTGATTCTTGGGGTCACAAAGAGTCCGACACAACTGAGTGACTGAACTGAACTGAACTAAAGACACTGTAACATCAAAAAATGTGTAATAGAAGTTTCTAATTGGAGGATCTAGATTTTAAATGTGGCTTCTCTTCTATGAGGAAATATAATGTTGTAGATCTTAAATCATTATTTTCACAAAAATATGAGAACTTAAATTTGGGAACACACACACACATGCTCAGTGGTGTCCAACTCTTTCCCACCCCATGGACTATATCCCACCAGGCTCCTCTGTCCATGGGATTTTCCAGGCAAGAATACTGGAGTGGATTGCTATTTCCTACTCCATGAGATCTTCCCAACCAAGGGACTGAACCCACATATCCTGTGGCTCCTGTGTTAACAGGCAGATTCTTTACCACTGAGCCACCTGGGAAGCTCACATTTGGGGATAGATGCTACCAAATGGTTTCATACTGCCTTGGTCCACTTAGGCTGCTATAACAAAATACCACAGATTGGGTAGCTTATAAACCACAAAAATTAATTGCCCAAAGTTCTGGAGGCTGGAATTCTGAGATCAGGGTAACAGCATGGCCAGCGAAGGGCTATCTTCTGGGTTAATACTTCTAGCTGTTTTCTCACATGGTGGAAGGGACAAACCAGGTTTCTGGGGCTCTCTTATAACAGCACTGATTCCACTCATGAGGGCTGTAATCTCATGACCTAATCACTTCCCAAAGGCCCCAGCTCCTAATACCATCATCTTGGGCATTAGGTTTTCAACATATGAGGTGTGTTTTTTTATTATTTGGAATGGGGGCATAAATATTCAGATCATAGCACACATACATAAAATTTTAGATTTGTAATCTTTTCACAACGTTGTTTTTTTCTCCATTGCAAAGGAGAAATTGTAGAAGAAAATTAATTCTTTTAAGAAATATTGCATGGGGGGAAGGGAGGCTCAACAGGGAGGGGATACATACATAGTTATAATTGACTGGCATTGTTGTATGACAGAAACCAATACAACATTGTAAAGCAAGTATCCTCCAATTAAAAAATAAAATAAAAATAAAATAGTTCTTCAAATTACTCTCATAGGACCTACATGTTGATTTATGTTCCTCTTTCTTTCCAGTTTCTTAGGGGCTTCCCTTGTGGCTCAGCTAGTAAAGAATCTGCCTACAATGCAGAAGATCTGGGTTTGATCCCTGGGTTGGGAAGATCCGGTGGAGAAGGGAACGGCTACCCACTCCAGTATTCTGGCCTGAAGAACACCGTGGACTGTATGCTCCATGGGGTCGCAAAGAGTTGGACATAAGTGAGAGACTTTCACTTTCACTTTTCTTGCCACTTTTTACACCACAATGCAATCTCTATGAGAACTGAAAAAAAGAAAAAGAAAAAAACAGCCTCATGAGATTGGTAATATTTTATTAACTCTTTATAGCTATGGAAAATGAGTCTTACTAGAGATGTTAAACAACTTGACCAAGATCAAATATTTTGTTAGCCATGGAACCAGAATTTGACCTCAGGCATGCCCAGAGTCCATGATCTTAGCCACCCTGCTAAATATAAGTCACATAACTTATATTTCAAATATTCCTACATGATACATATTTCTTTAAATTTCTTTTGAGGAAACACAAATAAAATTGACCCAAATTATCGTGCTTATCCATTTGGAAAAGAATTATATTGTGTTATGCTTAGTTACTTCAGTCCTGTCCAACATTTTGCAACCCCATGGACTGTAGCCCACCAGGCTCCTCTGTTCATGGGGATTCTCCAGGAAAGAATACTGGAGTGGGTTGCCATGAGCTCCTTGAAGGTATCTTCCTAACCCAGGGATCGAACTCAGGTCTTCCGCATTGCAGGCATACTCACATTAGTCAAGGACAAAGAAAAAGCTTTGTTCATATGAATTCATATCAATACTCTTAGTCAAATCAAAGGCCTAAGGTCATTTTTTTGGATGTTCACCTTTCTATTAGTGAAAGACTAAAATGTTCTCTAAGACAAATTTAGAATTCCTAGAACAGTCTGACCTTTAATGCTTATGTCACAACACAAATGTATTTTTTGTGTCATTGTCATATTATCATTGATATATTTCTGTTATTCATCCTTCTCTGTTCATTAATCAGGCAAACATCCTGTAAACAGCTAAATTTATACAGAAGTATAAATAGGATGGAGTTCATTGGTTATTCACCAAAATATCAAAAGCTCCATGGGGAGAAAATTATGTTACAAAAACTGTGGCTTAAGGAGTAAACTTTCACAGTTGCTATCATTATATCTCCAGTTTAATTTTCTTTTTCTTTACTTTTCTTCTTTTTCTTAGGTAGACTATGAAATTAAGAGCGTGAAAAGAAAAATGAAGAGTTTAAAAGAACAGTGAATTGTTTCACGATATTCAACAGCTAGAAACTTTTAAGATAAAATAGAAATAAGAGATCATCTAATAGTAATAATTTTCGCTGTCTTTCGCTGTTTTTGAGTGTTTGCCATGTACTAAATCTTTTACATGAATTAATATTAACTTGGGTTTCCCAGAAGCAGACTCTAAAACATAGAATCAGTTGCATGTGTTTCATTTGCAAGGTACAGGGAAAATCAAAAGGGGGTAGAACTATGAGAAGGAAAGGGAAAGCAGTCAATAAAATGGGCATTATCAAGCCAGTTAACCGGTGGCGCAGTAATAAAGAATCCACCTGCAAGGCAGAGAGACATAGGAGATAGGGTTCCATCCCTGGGTCAGGAAGATTCCCCTGAAGAAGGAAATGGCAACCCAATCCAGTATTCTTGCCTAGGAAATCCCATGGACAGAGGAGCCTGGCGGGCTACAGTCTCTGGAGTCACAGAGTCGAACACAACTGAGCATGACCATTGCAGGAGATGGAAGTTTAATCCCGCAAGAAAAGCGTTACAAGACATACGCCTTGCAATTATCCTACCTGAAGGGTGAGGGAGCTGAGGTATTTATTTACTAATTCCCTTCACTCATTGTTTGTGAGATCCTCCTTGGGTATGAATTCTCGGAGCTTCAGGCTTCCACAGCTTCAGAGAAAACCTCAGGCAAAGACATGTAGATAGGGACCCATGGAAGGTGACCTGCAGGCATGGAATAAGGAACCTCGAGAACTTTAGGCCGTGCATGTACACAGTTGCTATAGATGATCTAATTTAACTTCTTGCAACAATCTTAATAACTCTGTGAGTCTGATGGCATCATTATCCCCATTGTAAAGATGAATATACTAAGGCTCAGAGACAGTGAGTAACTTACCTGTGGCCACACAGCAAGTAAAAGACAGAGCTTGCTTCAAAGTAGGTAATCTGACACCAGATATGTGCATACCCTAATTTCAAAGAATCCTCCTGGCTTCCAATTTAAAAGGTCACATAAATTCCATTATTTAGTCATATTATGCTGGCCACCCCTCCTATTCGCAGGTCCACAGCTCTCTATGAAAGACACTCAAGTATTACTAAAAAGCTAAAAGAAATTTCTTACATAGAATCCCAGAGCATCCCACTCACAGACGGTTCTTCCTTCTGCCCAAGTCTTCATGTGCATGTGGATCCTGTCCATCCACCAGGCACCATTACTTCTTTCAGGCATGTTCAGTGCTTCCACCAAGCACCACCTCTAGTCCACGGCAACCCCACGGTACCAAGCTGCGTATGTCTGTGTAGAAATGGGAAAGGACAGCGCAGCACTGCCCTGTTTGCCAATATCTTGTATGAAGTAGGGAGTAGAAATAGTTTTCTGGTATTTATTCTCTTTCCCCAACACCCAGAGAAGAGTCCACAGGGTACTGAACCAAAGGGGAAGATACTAGGCTGGTCATATGTTGACTGAAGGTCTGCTCCAAGCCTGAGCTTGGGCTAGATGAGTCCCTGAGCATGGATCCTCTCCCTGAGACCTTCCTGTCCTTTTAAGTTTGGGGATGCTCAGCAGCCAGTTTGTCCTCATTTGACTCCAATGTTACAGTAGTATTCCAGCTGAGCCCCTGATACCTCCATTTATACCTGTTTGAAGGCGTTGGATTTCCCAGGTGACACTAGAAGTAAAGAACCCACCTGCCAATGCAGGAGACATAAGAGAATGCAGCGTTCAATCCCTGGGTCGGGAAGATCTCCTGGAGGAGGGCATGGGAACCCACTCTAGTATTCTTGCCTGGAGAATCCCATGGACAGAGGAGCCTGGCAAGCTACAGTCCATAGAGTCACAGAGTTGGACATGACTGAAGCAACTTATGGCAAGCCACTCAAGTACTCTTGCCTAGAAAATCCCATGGATGGAGGAGCCTGGTAGGCTGCAGTCTGTGGGGTTGCTAAGGGTCGGACACGACTGAGCGACTTCACTTTCACTTTTCACTTTCACACATTGGAGAAGGAAATGGCAACCCACTCCAGTGTTCTTGCCTGGAGAATCCCAGGGACGGGGGAGCCTGGTGGGCTTCCGTCTATGGGGTCACACAGAGTCGGACACGACTGAAGTGACTTAGCAGTAGCAGCAGAAGCAACTTAGCATGCCTGCATGAAAGGCATTGGGTTAATATTTTATGCATGGTTTAAATCTGCAACATTGTATATAAGAACTCTATCCTAATATTGTTATTTCTGGCTGACATTTTCCTCAGTCCCTCTCTAACCTTTTATTTGTCATTCACTATATCTACAAATACACTCAGAATACATGCGTCACCAAGAATAAATTTTTTAAGTTTAAAAACATTCTCAAAATTTTCTTAAAACCTATATTATGGTATCTGGAAAGCCCACAAAATTTGCTTTCTTGACCTAATCAACTGATACCAAGAGTACTGTAAAGAAAAATACAAAAGAGGAATTCTATTTTAGGCCAAGAAAGAAGTCTAATGATGAAATTTCAGGCTTGAAGCAGATACATGGGGGTGACATTTTGGGCAGAAGAGCATTCCTTGACATTTCTCAAATGTGTAGCTAAACTCCACCTCCAAGTATAAGTTAAGCTTAAAGTGAATGAAGAGTTCTATCTTAAATGTTGACCTTTTCAAGTTAAATGACAATTTGCTCTTTTAAGTGATGATCTTTAACTGCCAAAAATTAAAGAACATCCAAAAAAATGTCTCCAGTTTCAGAAAGACTAGTCTTCCAAGCTCAAAATTCCAGAGGAAGTCTTGGGTTTCCACCAAGGTTTAATCCAGCAGTTAGTTAAAATAATGTAATTCAAAGATTTGGTTTCCTTCAATCATTCTGCTATATCAGCTGTGGGGTGAATCTGATTTTCAGGTTGGCACTCCTCACAGTAGTGAAATGGATAAACTAATTCCATATTTTACAACTTCCTAAGTGGCAGTAGTGGTAAAGAACCTACCTGCCAATGCAAGACGTACAAGAGAAGCAGGTTCAATCCCTGAGTCAGGAAGATCCCCTAGAGGAAGAAATGGCAACTAACTCCAATATTCCTGCCTGGAAAATTCCATGGACAGAGGAGCTTTGCAGGCTAGAGTCCAGGGGTTGCAGAGTCAGACACAACTAAGTAACTGATCAAAGTGTTATAGGGTGAACCATATCACTCCAAAACTCCTATGTCAAAGCCCTAAACCCCCCACATCTCAGAGAGAGACAGGGCCTTCAAAGAGGTAATTAGGCTAAAATAAAGCAGTTTATGATGGGCCCTAATCCAACCTGAATGTTATCCTTAAAAACAAGAGGAAATTTGGACACACAAGAGACACCAGGGGTGAGTGTGCACAGAGGAAAGTCCATGTGAGGACACAGCAAGAAGGCAGCCGTCTTCAAGCCAAGAAGAGAGGCCTCAGGAGAAACCAAACTGTTTTCATGTTGATCTTGAACTTCTAGCCTCCAGAACTATGAGAACATAAATAACTTAAGCCACCTGGTCTGTGGCAACCCTAGAAATCTAAGACACAAGCAAGAGAGAGACTTTCAGGTAACTGCCACAGAAGAGGAAGTATATTTTTCCCAAGAACAACAGGAGATGTCTCCATGATGTGAGCTCTGGTTTGTAATTTTGGGATGGAGTAGATCCATTTGCTTTGGCTATTCAAGGCCCACCTCTAGAGCAGAAGTAAAGTCAGTGTCACACAAATCAAGGCATAGGAAGTGTTTCTCCTGACTGGTGAGCTCAACAGGGTGCTCTGTGACCCTAGAGGGGTGGGATGGGGTGGGGGAAGAGGCCCAGGAGGGACAGGCCATATGCAGACCTATGGCTGATTCACTTTGTTGTATGGATGAAACCAGCACAACACTGTAAAGCAGTTACCCTCCAAAACATTCTTTTAAATATATCCATACCCATGATATAGTTTTATATATATTTGTTGTTCAGTCACTATGTCATGTCCGACTCTCTGTGACCCTATGGACTACAGCACATCAGGCTTCCCTGTTCTCCACTATCTTCCAGAGTTTGCTCAAATTCATGTCCATTGAATCAGTGATGCCATCCAACCATCCCCTGTCACCCACTTCTCCTCCTGACCTCCATCTTTCCAGCATCAGGGTCTTTCCAATACTCAGTTCTTCACATCAGGTGGCTAAAGTATTGGAGCTTCAGCTTCACCATCAGTCCTTCCAATGAATATTCAGGATTGATTTCATTTAGAACTGACTGGTTCGATCTCCTTGCTGTACAAGGGACTCTGAAGAGTCTTTTCCGGCACCACTCATACATAATAAGAAGATACAAATGTTACATGTCAATAATTTCTCAATAAAATTGGAAAGCAAATAAATAAATAAATACAAAAAAGTAGTAGTCCCCCTTGAGTGGTTCCTCAATGAAATTTATACTGGATACAGTTTTAAAAAAGAGGGGACACTGATGTGGAGCACAGAATCTTGTCAAGACTGGGCATCTTCCCTAGATCCATATGAGTCAGTAACAATTTTTCAACCCAAGTTTGCCTTTCTCCACAGCCTAATGTTCTCCACACTTTACACCAGCTCTCCAGTGTGGAGAAGCATCTTCTACTTGCTTTCCCAGTTTAAGAGAGCTTTCTCCATGAGAAACTAGCCTTGGGAAGAAACAGGCTTATAAATGGAGTGAGAAGAACTGTTTTCCCCCGCAGTACGAAAAAATTTTTTAAACCATATAAAATATTAGAAGAAAAAAAGTAACCTCACCTATAAATGAAGAGACATATTCCCCTTTTTTTAAAAAAACTCCATACTATGCAACAGACATGAAGCATCTTTAAAATTGTTATCTGAAGAAGTAATGTTCTTGGGTGGTTCTGAGATCAATACAGTGTTCCCTTTGTGTTTTCTCCATCCTCCTTTCTTCCCATTAATATGACAGAGAATAAAGTGGTTTGGTCAGTTATGCACAGGAGAAAATGCATTTCTTTTGACCCACACAGCTCATGAAGTCTTTTCAGAGAAACCCATGTCAAGTGGAACTTCTTATCCAATCTTGGTTCTGGTCCACTTACCAGGAAGGCTCTTTCATTTCTACATTAGCAAAGGATGTTACTGAGGACTGCTTGGAGCTCTTGTTGGACTTTAAAACCTCAGAAATTATAAAAAGTTTTCATTTGTTTCCTTCATGCTTCAGTTCAGTTCAGTTCAGTTCAGTCGCTCAGTCGTGTCCGACTCTCCACAACCCCATGAATCACAGCACGCCAGGCCTCCCTGTCCATCACCAACTCCCGGAGTTCACTCAAACTCATGTCCACAGAGTCGGTGATGCCATCCAGCCATCTCATTCTCCGTCGTCCCCTTCTCCTCCCGCCCCCAACCTTTCCCAGCATCAGAGTCTTTTCCAGTGAGTCAACTCGTCGCATGAGGTGGCCAAAGTATTGCAGTTTCAGCTTTAGCATCAGTCCCTCCAATGAACATCCAGGATTGATCTCCTTTAGAATGAACTGGTTGGATCTCCTTGCAGTATAAGGGACTCTCAAGAGTCTTCTCCAACACCACAGTTCAAAAGCATCGATTCTTCGGCGATCAGCCTTCTTCACAGTCCAACTCTCACATCCATACATGACCACTGGAAAAACCATAGCCTTGACTAGACGGACCTTGGTTGGCAAAGTAATTTCTCTGCTTTTTAATATACTATCAAGGTTAGATTGTCCTAATGCTGGCTTAGAATGAGAGCCCAGCATGGAAGGACCTGGAGGTTTGTTAGTTCCTACTCCTAAGGAAGACAAGTGTTGTCTCCCTTTTGTGGGAAGTCACAAACCCCCCCAGCCCCTGGACTCTGTGTGAGTCCCACTTTAGATTTCACAGTGTATATCGTTCTCTCTGTTCATCTCTAATGAATAGAAGTTTTCTTACCCCTGACCACAAAGCTTTGAAACAAGGCTTTGGTTTTTTCAGTTCTATTTTCAATAACACCAGTTCTACTTTGAACACAGCCACTAACTGGCCATCAAACAGGTCTCAGTAATGGGCACTTTTCTCACCCTTTCTGCAACCTCTAACCTTCCCTCAGATCTTTATGATACAAGCTATGAATCCTTTCTATTGCTATGGGGAAGAAAATAAGAGTCATGGAGTAAATGAGATGGAGTCATGGAATACATGTAAGCAGAAGCTTTTGTAAATGCACTGTCTGTATGTCTGCAAAGGTTCTGACAAAGCCTTTGTTTTTTCTGTAATAGTTTTTGATATCTGGTGGAGAGGAGTAAGCTTTTGGTTTTTTTCCAAGCTAGGAGTTTTCCCTTACACTGTAATACTGTTGAAATATGAAACAACATAAAACAGTGATGGCCAGAGATCTAGAATGGAAATCCAAAAAAGGTGATTCTATCCCCCAGCTTCAAACTCTTTATCTTAAAATGGGGAAGTCCATTCTGGCTTCAGTCTAGCAAACAAATGTTATTGAAGCTCTGTTTCATGTCAGGTATGACGCAAAGCATCCTGACTGAGAAAACACATGCAGTGCTGACTTCAAAGGGAATACAGCCCCACAGGACCCAGGCAAGTAAACAAGCATCTGTGATATAAAGGCATAAGTGCTATAATTAAGTTTACAATAGCGCTCTGGCTGCTGGGTATCATAGATTATTAAAATTCACATTAATATGGAAATAAAACTTCACACATGGTATTGATATCCTTATTTTAATTCTAGATAATCATAGTGTAGACACTAGGATTTGAAAATATAATCAGAACTTTTCAACATAGAAAGATTATCAAATATAATTTAATATATAAAAATAGAATAGTTAAATCTTTTTAAAATTGGAAAATACATCAGATGTCATATTTTTAAACCGTACCCAAAATGTATAAGTAGAAACTTTTCTGTAGATTCATATACTTTCCAGATTGAATCTTTCCAGGACCATATTATACAAGATACTAGTTTTCTTCAACTTTAATATTTTAATTGTAATACATTTTCATTAAAATCCTGTTTTGCAAAACATTTACCTTAACTAGTTTTAGTGCAAAAACTCATATTCTGATACAAAATTAAATACGCCATGCCTATAATTCTCAATTTTTTATATCACAGTAACTGTATTTACAACTCAGAGTAACACACACACACACATAAATACATTCTTCGGGTGTTAGGCAAACAATAATACTTAAATTTTATTTTACTATATTTTTATTTTTATTAGCTTTTGAAATTTAAATTCATGCTTCTACACAACCATTCCCAAAATCCACCAATCCAGAATAAGTGTTTCGACAGGAAAAAAAAAGAGTTCAATCTTCCATCTTTCTAGAATTTAGGTTTTTTTATATTATACAAGATTTTAATCTTTTTTAAAGAATTAATCTAACCTCTAGCACAAGCCTCTTAACAGTTACTTGGAATGTAGCTTCTTACCATGAGTGAAATTTTTGTCTTTGAGCTTTATGTTCTGCTGGGTGGAAAAATAATGACATGAAGAAGAATTTCATTTAAACAATTTAATATAGTTTTAGTTATTCAGTTTATGCATTTGGTGTCACCCTGTCTTCTAGAAAAAAAAATAAAACATTAAAATCTTCAAATGCAAATTAGCCACATTTCATATCTTTTTGCCACATGTGTCTTAATTGCTTGTTTGGAAGGCACATTTTCAAAGGGATAAGTTTTAAGATTATACATTTGAGGCACTCCAAGCTAGCTTTTTCTTTTCAGATAATAAAATCCTTTTATCTGCAAACCAGTACATGTTAAAACCGAACTGCCTAAATAGCAGCATCTACTCAATGTCTCTTGTTAAATTAGGATTCTTTGTTTAAAACAGCAATAATTCTTCCACCTCTAGGCCCTTTGTAATCTAAGCCTACTGTGAAGAAAGAAAGTTATTCCATTTTGATGTATTTCCAATTGCTCAAAGGTTAAGGGTAGGAAGGATTTCCCCAGTAGCTCAGATGGTAAAGTGGGAGACCAGGGTTCAAGCCCTGGGTTGGGAAGATCCCCCGGAGAAGGAAATGGCAACACACTCCAGTATTCTTGCCTGGAAAATTCCATGACAAAGGAGCCTGGCAGACTATAGTCCGTGGGGTGGGAAGATCCCCCGGAGAAGGAAATGGCAACACACTCCAGTATTCTTGCCTGGAAAATTCCAGGACAGAGGAGCCTGGCAGGCTATAGTCCATGGGGTGGCAAAGAGTCAGACATGACTGAGTTACTAACAAAACCCTGAGGGTAAGAAAGTCGAGGAATTAATTTCAGTAAATAGAATTTTCTTGGAAGAAATCTATAGCCCATTTACTGTAGATGGGCAGTTACCACTGGTCATTATTTCCAGGAGAGTCCTGCTCAGGACTCAGAGACTTTAGAGATAATGCCCTGGGAGCTTAACCCAATACTGAAGCAATCTGACACATGATTCCTCCCACCTCAGAGGAAAGAAATCTGTGCTCATGAGAGCTTGGTAAAGGGGTGATTTTAAGCATAGAATCACACTATGGAATTTCCTGAGGTGTGTTACAGCACTCACTTTCCAGTTGCCAGGAGTGTGTGTGTGTATATGTGTGTGTGTGCATGCTTGAGTGAGTGTGCTTAGCACAGTTACATTTTCAGCATTGTGATCCCATGGAGGGATGGGGGCATGTGCCTTCTCTAAAGTGTGAGAATTTGATCTTTAGTTCTTGAGGGATTTTCTAAAAACCTGAGGTTTTCCCCTGATGGTCCTCAATGCCTAGGTTTTACAACTTCTCCTGAACATCTGTTAATTCTCATAACAACTTTCCAGGTAGTCCTGGTTTTATTCCCATTTTACAGATGAGGAGATGAAGACACATAGAGTTAGGTCACTTTTCCATGACCCCACAAATGATAGTGGGGTGACAAATGATAGTGATAGGTTTGCAAATCCAGGCAAACACCAGAGCCTGTACCTTTAAGAACTAAAGATAATTCTATACATTGAGTGGAGGAACTGTTCTCTCTACCCTGCTCTGAGTATATACTAAGATATCCATCTTTTTCCCAGTATACCCCAGAATATCCAAGGCACATAATGGGTGCCTCTTCTCTGGAAAATCTGAATGGCCATAAATAAAAAGTCCCTTACAAAAGGGGAAAGTGGCCAACAGAGAACCCTCCATTCAGTTAACTTTGCCCAATTGTACAGAGATAAAAATCAGTGTTGTAGGCCTCACCCTTAAGTTTGAACAGACAACTACAGATTATCAAATATTTAAAATGCACAAATATAAAAGAAAGATATAAAGACTTAGAAAAGAGCAAAGTCAGTATTCCAACTTACAGAGCACTTCAAAAATGTAAGTAATATTCTGAGTAAAAACAGAAGATACTGCATCCATAAAGCAAAACCAGGGCGCTATATAAATAGTTATCATAATCATAACAAACAACATAAAAAATATATGAAACCCTGTAGAGAGAAAGCAAAGATGACAAATTGTTGTTCAGTCACTAAGTCATGTCCGACTCTTTTTGACCCCATGGACTACAGCACACCAGGCTTTCCAGTCCTTCACCATCTCCCGGAGTTTGTAAATTGTAAAAAGAGGACTATATAAATCACTAATATCATTGGTAGTGAGAGAAAAGAGAATTAAATTGAATCTGCAATACAATGTCATAATCAATCAATTGGAGAAAAAAATTAAATTCTGAGAATATTAAGTGTTGACAAAGACATGAAGTGACAGAAGCTCTGGAAGAGGGAGAGTAAACACTTCAATCATTTTTGAAAGCAGTATCTTGCCAAGTTGCAGATAAGCATATCTTGTGACTAGCAATTTGACTCTTAGGCATGAATGCCAGAAAAATTCTCGAAGAAGCCTTGTGCAAGAATGTTCATGGTAGAATTGTTTGAAATAACAAAAGAAGAAAAACTGGAAATAAAAAGAAACCAAATATCCATTACAAGGAATGTTGATCAGTAAAATGTCTGAGGAGGCCTTTAAAATGGCTGTGAAAAGAAAAGAATCGAAAAGCAAAGGAGAAAAGGAAAGATATACCCATTTGAATGCAGAATTCCAAAGAATAGCAAGGAGAGATAAGAAAGCCTTCCTCAGCAATCAATGAAAAGAAACAGAGGAAAACAACAGAATGGGAAAGACTAGAGATCTCTTCAAGAAAATTAGAGATCCCAAGGGAACATTTCATGCAAAGATGGGCTCAATAAAGGACAGAAATAGTAGGGACCTATCAGAAGCAGAAGATATTAAGAAGAGGTGGCAAGAATACACAGAAGAACTGTACAAAAAGATCTTCACAACCCAGATAATCATGAAGGTGTGATCACTCACACTCACCTAGAGCTGGACATCCTGGAATGTGAAGTTAAGTGGGCCTTAGAAAGCATCACTATGAACAAAGCTAGTGGAGGCTATGGAATTCCAGTTGAGCTAGTTCAAATTCTAAAAGATGATGCTGTGAAAGTGCTGCACTCAATATGTCAGCAAATTTGGAAAACTCAGCAGTGGCCACAGGACTGGAAAAGGTCAGTTTTCATTCCAATCCTAAAGAAAGGTAACACCAAAGAATGCTCAGACTACGGCACAATTGCACTCATCTCACACGCTAGTAAAGTAGTGCTCAAAATTCTCCAAGCCAGGTTTCAACAATATGTGAACCATGAACTTCCAGATGTTCAAGCTGGATTTAGGAAAAGCAGAGGAACCAGAGATCAAACTGCCAACATCTGCTGGATCATCGAAAAAGCAACAGAGTTCTAGAAAAACATCTATTTCTGCTTTACTGACTATGCCAAAGCCTTTGACTGTGTGGGTCACAATAAACTGTGGAAAATTCTGAAAGAGATGGGAATACCAGACCACCTGACCTGCCTCTTGAGAAACCTGTATGCAGGTCAGGAAACTACAGTTAGAACTGGACATGGAACAACAGACTGGTTCCAAATAGGGATCAGGTGGTATTTCTGACTCCTTATGTTTTTCTCTATGCTACTTTGTGTCTAACAGACTTTTTAAGTAAACAATAATAAAATAATAAAAATTCAGAAATTAAAAAATACCAGACAAAATTATGAATTAAATAGAAGGATTGGAATATAAGGTAAAGACAATCTTTCAGGAAGAAGAAAAATATAGACAATGAAAATTTTAGAACATAAAAATTAAAACTACAAAGCCTAACATCTAATTAATAGGAATTTGAGAAAGTAAGCAGAGGAAAATCAAGAAGTTCTCAAATAGATAATACAACAACAACAACAACAAATCCCTTCTAGAACTGAAGGACATGGCTTTTCAGAGTAGGCAAGTTCAGTGAGGGTCCAGAAAAAAAATCAATAAAAAAATCCACACTAGACATTGTGATATTCAAGTACTAAAAGATAAAAATAAAAATACTAAAATGCACAAAAAGGAAAGATAGGTAACACTGAACAAAAGTCAAAACAAAATTGAACTTCTCAACATCAAAACTGCGTGCAAAAACATAATTGAAAATTATCTTTTTCAATTACAATTCTAGACTGCAACTATCAATCAACTGGTGGCTCAGATGGTAAAGAATCTGCCTGCAATGCAGGAGACCTGGGTTCAGTTCCTGGGTGGGGAAGATCCTCTGGAGAAGGGAATGGCTATCCACTCCAATATTCTTACCTGGAGAATTCTGAGGACAGTGGAGCCTGGAGAGCTATAGTCCATGGGGTCACAAAGAGTCAGACATGACTGAGAGACTTTCACTTCAAACAATTCAATTAAAATTCTATAAAAATTATATAAAATTCTATTTAAAAACTATCCATCAAATATTAAGTTGGGTGAGAAAAAAATCTTAATGAGGCAGCAATCATATTAAAAAGGCAAAATAATATAACCAAAAATTATAATACAAATATATTGACAAAGCATAGGAAATTGAACTGAGTATAAATGAATGAAAAAGTCACTCAGTCATGTCCGACTCTTTGCGACCACATGACTGTATAGTCCATGGAATTCTCCAGTCCAGAATACTGGAGTGTGTAACCTTTCCTTTCTCCAGGGGATCATCCCAACCGAGGACTTGAACCCAGGTCTCCTGAATTTCAGGTGGATTCTTTTTTTTTTTTTTTCAGGTGGATTCTTTACCAGCTTAGCCACAAGGGAAGCCCCAAAATACTGGAGTGGGTAGCATAACCCTTCTCCAGGAGATCTTCCCAACCCAGGAATTGAACCGGGGTCTCCTGCATTGCAGGAGGATTCTTTGCCAACTGAGCTAGGAGGGAAGCCCGAACTGAGTATATGGGTGGATTAAATGGAGCTAAATTCTCTGCCAACATGACAGAAATCCCAATAGATAATATCTAAAATTGAAATAAAAAAAATCACAAAATAGAAAATGTAGACACTTTATTTATAAATTTGGAGGATCATAAAAAATGAACTCAAAGGGCTACAAACAGTGTCCTTAGGAGTGAACTAGTGAGGGAAAAGATGGCTAAGCTTTTCATTTTGAGTTTACTCGCATTATTTCCGGAGAAGGCAATAGCACCCCACTCCAGTACTCTTGCCTGGAAAATCCTATGGGCAGAGGAGCCTGGTAGGCTACAGTCCATGGGGTCGCGAAGAGTCGGACATTACTGAGCGACTTCACTTTCACTTTTCACCTTCATGCATTGGAGAAAGAAATGGCAACCCACTCCAGTGTTCTTGCCTGGAGAATCCCAAGGATGGGGGAGCCCGATGGGCTGCCGGCTATGGGGTCGCACAGAGTCGGACACGACTGAAGCGACTTAGCAACAGCAGCAGCATTATTTCATTATATTATTTAATTGTATGCAGATATCACCTGTATACAAGTTAAATTAAATTAAAATTAATTGAAACAAAAATGCATATCAAGAAAGTTATGCTACACTTTTAGGAGGTTTTTCAAAGGACCTAAAACACATTCATAGACATCAAGGATCAAGGGGTCAATTTCAAGAAGAAAGTAAAAAGAGGTGTCAGAAGAGGCTAAAGAAGAAGGCATAGGTGGAAAGCTTGCTTTTGACTAAAAAATTAGCACAATTTCAATGGTAACAAATGGAAAGGGAGGAGGCTGGTTTTGGATGCAGCTTAAATGGCAGAAGTTGAAGAAATCCCTATCTGAATATGATGACAGGAAATGAAAGTGAAGAATGAGGGGAGAGGGGCAACTTTACCTTAGCACTCTCTTCTCTCTTCTGAAACTGGCTTTGTGTGGAGCGCCCTCTGTTTAACGCTAGAAGGAGAGTGACGTCACAGGAGAGGACGGTGGCGACTAAGGCTTAAGCCCCTTCACAACAGTCTCGCGCCAAGTCATTCCAGTTGTTCAGTCGCTAAGTCTCGTCCGACCCCTTGAGACGCTGTGGGCTGCAACACGTCAGGCTTCCCTGTCCTTTACTGTCTACCAGAATTTGCTTAAACTCATGTCGATTGAGTCAGTGATGCTATCCAACCATCTCATTCTCTGTCACCCCCTTCTCCTCCTGCCTTCAATGTTTCCCAGCATCAGGGTCTTTTCCAATGAGTCAGCTCTTCACATCAGGTGGCAAAAGTATTGGAGTTTCAATTTCAGCATCAGTCCTTCCAATGAATATTCAGGGTTGATTTCTTGCTCTCCAAGATATTCTCTAGAGTCTTTTCCAGCACCGTAATTCGAAAGCATCAATTCTTTGGCACCCAGCCTTCTTTATGGTCCAACTCTCATGACTATACATGACGACTGGGGAAACCATAGCTTTGACTATAAATGGACCTTTGTCAGCAAAGTGATGTCTCTGCTTTTTAACACACTGTCTAGGTCTGCCATCACTTTCCTTCTGAGGAGTAAGTGTCTTTTATAAACATTCAAATAATCATCCACAAGCACAGTCTATACCTTCAAGACAAGTCCTCTACCCCTTTCATCAAAAACTATTGCCCCAAGCCTATCCTATTCAGAAATTTTGAGAATTTCATTAATTAGTATAACCATAAGTCAAATATTTGTGATCAGGGCATGAATCTGATCTTTTGAGCACTGGGAAGGATGTGAGTTCTGCCTTATACAAAGAGGCCACTCTCTCAGATCCTCCCGTAACAATCAGTTCACCTTCTGCTGCCAACAAAACAAAATTTTCAACTTGAGAAATCTAGCTATAACTTTGTTACTTTGCTAATCTAGGCAGCAAGAAAGGTCCCAGGGGCATGCCCCACCATGTACAGACGAAGCCCTTCTTTGCAGAAGAAGGACAGATTACCATCAGTCAAGGGACCCCTGAATAGATCAATCCATGTGAGGGAGCTATCCAGAGATACTGTGTCCCCTTGGGAAAAACCCTTGGCTTCTTAAATTTGAAAATTCTCCACTCTCCCAAAAGACAGGAAGTTGAGTTCAGTCTGTGACAAATCTTCATAACATTAATTGAATTAGATAGGAAAATAGCTTCATGATTAACCTTTGCCACAATTCCCAGTTGAAATATTAGATGAATATAAAGTCAACTGAAAGGCTTAGAAAATAAATGTAAAAATGAAGGTCTCACCATTCTTGGTTTGCCACATTGAGGGTAGAAATCACCCTCTTTTTAGATCTTTGTATCCCTCTGTGCCTTGCACAGTGCCGTTAATATTAACCACTAGGGTTGGCAACTGTCCTTCCCCGGATGGTTCAAATGCAGAAAACTCTGCAAATTGGATTTGCTGACAGAACTGGCTGATAAGAAGTGCTGGAGGAGGTGTACTTTTTGAAAGTCAGTACCATGGCTGATGGAAATGCTTAAACATAATAAAAACAGCCCTTAAAAATGTTTGAACATTAGGAAGCCAAAACAATCTGTCTACTAACTTCAGTTTCCAAAGGCAGCCATCCAATTACAGTTTTTGTACTCATTTCACAACTCTTCATCTTTCTGTCCTTGTTGTTGGGACTTTCTAAAGAAATGTTGAATTTTAATCAGCAAAATAAAAGATGAATGACTTCAACTTGAGGTCTTACAAAATCGTTTTGAACATAAAAGGCCTAAGTGGCATTTTGAAGGCAGTGAGAATTTAACAGGTGAATACAATTTTTTTCCAACACATTCAATCTGTAAATATTTAATAAGCTCCTACCAAGTTCCAGTCGCTATATTAGGCACCAGGCGTTGTATTAGCTTCTGGGCAATAAGATAAACACTGAATCTACACTGGAAAACAGGCCAAAAGACCCATAATGAAGAGATTTAACAAACATTTATACTCAGCCATATCTTTCTTTGCAGAAGTTGTATAAACTCTAGTCATCATACTGTGATGATGTCACAGTAGCAAAAACAAGACTCTTTGATATTGATGAGTTCTAGCTCAGTTTCTCACATAGTAAATTTCAAATTGTGACATTTAACTCTTTGTCAAACTGGCATTAGACTTGTTCAGCGTCTAACTGCTCTGCTTTCTGATTAGGATCAACTATGCCCATCTTTTAGGGTTTCCCCAGTGGCTCAGCTGATAAAGAACAGACCTGCCACTGTAGGAGATGCAAGAGACATGTTCGATCCCTGGGTCAGGCATATCCCCTCAAGAAGGAAACAGCAACCTGCTCCAGTATTCTTGCCTAGAAAATTCCATCGACAGAGGAGCCTGGCGAGCTACTGTCCATGGGGTTGCAGAGTCGGCCATGACTGAGCACAGCACATTTGTTGACAATTTCCTGTGTCCCTGTCAACTGTTTATAGCAAGATTAAATTAAATAAAAGTGCCTCTGACAATTTCTAAAAGTAAAAATAGAATTTGGAGCCTTTTTCTTCTGCATGGACTTTGTAAAGTTTTGAAGATCATTGACTGAACATTTGAGTCAAGAAGCTAGAAAAAGAGCAGCAAAGTAATTCAAAATAGAGTAGAAGAGATGAGATAAACACAGTAGCATAAATAAATAAAATAGAAACATTTTTCATAAAAAATGTGTTTATTTTTTAAACTTGGTGGTTTTTCTGAAACATAACACAGAAAATCCTGTGATAAAACTGCACATGAAGAAATAAACAAATAAATAATGTTGGGATGAAAAATGTGTCAAAATTCAGACAGACACTTTTGAAATAATAAGATCACTAAGAAAGACTACAGTTCAGTGCTTCATAAATCTTAAATGAAATAAAAATAATTTAAAAATATAACAAACAAAATTGATTTAAGAAGAATTAGAAAACCCAAAGGAACCAGAAGTGAGTTGTATATAGTCAGAAACCACCTGTCAAAAAGCACTGAGTCTAGAGGATTGAGAGAAACTTTTCAACAGGGAAGAGAAATTTTCAACCTTGTACAAATCTTACTAGCAAAGAGAAAAAGAGGATGATATACAAAAGACATTTAATGCAGTAAGTATATCCCTCAATATAGAGAGGAGAAAGAGAAGAAAAAGGAGAGAAGGAGGAGGAGGGAGTATCAAATTCAGAGTCTGATCTGTTAGTGGAACCCTGTGGGGAAGGGACACATTAGGCCAATTGAAGGTCAACAGTTGTTAAGACAACAGAGAAGGTAGGAAAGAGGTATTTTTCCTCTTAGTTACAATCTGGTTTCCCTTTAATTTTTTTTTTTTTTAAGAGCTCCAGTAAAATGTTCAATTCTTTTAGCTATTGGAAATTTTTTTTCAGTTCAGTCGCTCAGTCGTGTCCAACTCTTTGCGATCCCATGAATCACAGCACGCCAGGCCTCCCTGTCCATCACCAATTCACAGAGTTCACTCAGACTCATGTCCATCGAGTCAGTGATGCCATCCAGCCATCTCATTCTCTGTTGTCCCCTTCTCCTCCTTCCCCCAATCCCTCCCAGCATTAGGGTCTTTTCCAATAAGTCAACTCTTCGTATGAAGTGGCCAAAGTACTGGAGTTTCAGCTTTAGCATCAGTCCTTCCAATGAACACCCAGGACTGATCTCCTTTAGGATGGACTGGTTGGATCTCCTTGCAGTCAAAGGGACTCTCAAGAGTCTTCTCCAGCACCACAGTTCAAAAGCATCAATTCTTCGGTTCTCAGCTTTCTTCACAGTCCAACTGTCACATCCATACATGACCACTGGAAAAACCATAGCCTTCATTAGATGGACCTTTGTTAACAAAGTAATATATATGCTTTTTAATATGCTGTCTATGTTAGTCATAACTTTCCTTTCAAGGAGTAAGCGTCTTTTAATTTCATGGCTGCAATCACCATCTGCAGTGATTTTGGAGTCCAAAAATATAAAGTCTGACACTGTTTCCACTGTTTCCCCATCTATTTGCCATGAAGTGATGGGACCAAATGCCATGATCTTAGTTCTGAATGTTGAACTTTAAGCCAACTTTTTCACTCTCTTCTTTCACTTTCATCAAGAGACTTTTCATCAAGGAATTTTTTTTAAGGGACTATAAATACTAAGTAAAACAAGTAGTACCTTATGATATCACTTCCATGTGCCTAGTCACTCAGTTGTCTGGCTCTTTGCGACCCCATGGACTATAGCCTGCCAGGCTTCTCTGTCCCTGGGACTCTTCAGGCAAGAATATTAGAGTGGGTTGCTATGCCCTCCCCCAGGGGATCTTCCCAACCGAAGGCTCAAACCTGAGTCTTATGCCTCCTGCATTGGCAGGTGGATTCTTCACTGCCTAAATACCAGGGAAGCCCATCACTTACATAAAGAATCTTAAAAAGCCCAACTCAGAAAAATACAAAGTAGAAGTAATTGTTAGGGGCATGGGAGGTGTTCAGGGAAATGGAGAGCTACTGGTCAAAGAGTACAAACTTGCAGTTATAAGATTAACAAGGTCTGGGGATCTAGTGTACAGCATGATAATTATAACTAATATAGTATCATGTATTCTCCTTCTTTCGGAGAAGGCAATGGCAGCCCATTCCAGTGTTCTTGCCCGGAGAATCCCAGGGATGGCGCAGCCTGGTGGGCTGCTGCCTTTGGGGTCGCACAGAGTCAGACACGACTAAAGCGACTTAGCAGCATAGTATCATGTACCTGAATGTTCTCACCTACAAAGAAGATAATTATGCGACTCAATGGAAATGTTACCTAATACTCTTGTGGTAATCATTTTGCAATATGCAAGTATATCAAATCAATACTTTGTACATCTTAAACTCATACAATTTTATATATCAATTATATATCAATAAATTTGAAAGGGGGGAGTGACTGTATCAAAGGACTAACTGGATGGAGGGCCAGGAGGATGTATTCAGGTTATAAAATGCAGTGTTCTACTCAGAAGTGATGAGAATCCATCTCTCCTTTTTTGAATTGTTCTTTATGTTGCTAGGTACAGTGGTCAAGTTCCAATGACCTGATAGCAAAAGCTGTTGATGTTGTTCAGTCGCTCAGTTGTTTCCAACTCTTTGTGGCCCCATGGACTGTAGTCCACCAGGCTTCCCCGTCCTTCACCATCTCCCAGAACTTGCTCAAATTCATGTCCATTGAGTCAGTAATGCTATCCAACCATCTCATCCTTTGTCGTCCCCTTCTCCCCCTGCCTTCTATTTTTCCCAGCATCAGGGTCTTTTCCAGTGAATTAGCTCTTCACATCATGTGGCCAAAGTATTGAAGCTTCAGCTTCAGCATCAGTCCTTCCAGTGAATATTCAGGATTGATTTACTTTAGGAAAGACTAGTGTGATCTCCGTGCTGTCCAAGGGACTCTCAAGAGTCTTCTCCAGCACCACAGTTTGAAAGCATCAATTCTTCAGCATTCAACCTTCTTTATGGTCCAACTCTTTCAGTAATAATAATCTTACTATTCTAAATGATAAAAAATATATACATATGAAATAGTATGTATACATGTATGTTCTTATGTGTGTATATAATATAAACATAAGATGTACATACTATTAACTTTCAAGAAAAAAAAGTCAATATCTTATCTTGTAAGTGACCTGTGTTTCTCCTACCTATCTCCCCAACTATCTAAACTTTCTGCTTATCATACTGTGCTTTTACTATAGTTTATCATTCTCCCAGAACTCTACATTGACAAAGTCTTCACATCCTTAAGCTACATGTAAACTGAATATCTACCTTGCTTTTTCAATAATTATGTTTTTGAAACATAGCTATATTTTTATAAATAACCATGGTGGTTCATTTTCATTGCTATAGAGTATTCCACTGTCTAAATAGTCTACGAATTATTCACACATTTTGATGTTGAGAAACATTTGGCATGTTTCCAGGTTTTAGGTGTTTGGAATAATCTGGCTATGAAAAATTATTGTATATGAATCCAAAAGTGTGTGTGTGTGTGCAAATTTATCATGAGCATAGAACCAAAATATGAAATTCTGAATCAAAGATCATGTAAATTTCATACAAAATAATACAAAATTGTCTCTGAAAACAGTTTTACCAACTCACCAGCATTCATTAGTTCCTGCTCTTTATGATTAGATGTTTTAATTTTTGTGAACCTGATGCTCACAAAAATAAAATTGTGATGTTATTGGCGTTTGCCTGATAACAAGGTTGGCAAACTCTTCATATGTTTTATTGCCATTCAGTTCAGTTCAGTTGCTCAGTCATGACCGACTCTTTGCGACCCCGTGAATCACAGCACGCCAGGCCTCCCTGTCCATCACCAACTCCCGAAGTTCACTCAAACTCATGTCCATCGAGTCGGTGATGCCATCAAGTCATCTCATTCTCTGTCGTCCCCTTCTCCTCCTGCCCCCAATCCTTCCCAACATCAGAGTCTTTTCCAGTGAGTCAACTCTTCGCATGAGGTGGCCAAAGTAATGGAGTTTCAGCTTTAGCATCAGTCCTTCCAATGAACGCCCAGGATTGATCTCCTTTAGAATGGACTGGTTGGCTCTCCTTGCAGTCCAAGGGACTCTCAGGAGTCTTCTCCAGCACCACAGTTCAAAAGCATCAATTCTTCGGCGATCAGCTTTCTTCACAGTCCAACTCTCACATCCATACATGACCACGGGAAAAACCATAGCCTTGACTAGACGGATCTTGGTTGGCAAAGTAATGTCTCTGCCATTAAAAGATGTCAAAACATAGGTTAGAATAATTTCTCTTGTGAGGAATCTGTAGGAGACTGCAGCCTCTCCTCTGTGCTCTGCCAATCTAGGGCATGTTCAACCCACACTTTAGCACAAGTCTCCAGCCTCCAGCAAAGATTCAGGGTGTTCCTCCAGACTGAGACTTCTCCAGAATCCTAATTGTCCCTCCAATAGAAACTTCTCAAAATACAGCAGACCTCAAATGCCAACCCCAAGAGCAACTGCAGAAACCAACTAGCTAAGGGAAGTCTTTCTGAAGGTACTTCTTGACCCTGTATGTGTGTGATTTTTGCCCTTTATTCTATCAATATGGTGCAATGCATTCATTGATCATCAAATGTAAAACTAACCTTGTTTTGTTGTTGTTGTTTAGTAGCTAAATTGTGTCTGATTCTTTGCAACCCCTCAAACTGTAGACTATCAGACTCTTCTGTCCATGGAATTTTCCAAGCAAGAACACTGGAGTGAGTTGCCATTTCCTTCTCCAGGGCATCGTCCTGACCCAGGAACTGAACCCCTGCCTCTTGTGTTTCCTACACTGGCAGGCAGATTCTTTACCACTAGCGCCATCTGGACAACAAACTAAAAAAAAAAAATCAAGGAGGCCATGGTGCCATCAGTGCCTGAAAGATAGACCGCACTTTCTGCCATGGCCCCAAGGTCATACACAAGAAGCCTGTATGAAGAAGCTTGCAGTCAGATTTAATAGATGAAACTTGAGCTTGTGCCTATATGTCATGAGAAGTAGTTTAATGTGAAGGCATCTATTTCCCAATGTAAAATCCTATTGTATTTATGAAAAAGTGATACTTTACAGAATTATCTGTACAAGGAAAGCCTACATTTTCTGCCTGTTCAAACTCTTATTTAGTAGTATTTTATTCTCAAAAGCATTTATGCTTCTTTACTTTTATTTTTTTTAGTTTTTCCTAAAGCTGAAAATATTGGCATTAAGGAAAGCAAGATCTCCAAAGAAAAGGAAAAAAAGATAGTTCTGAGTTACTGCCCAAACTTATTGTATCAGTTTTCACTCCAGTCATCCATGATGAAGTTCCTGTTATTACCACATTCTCTTGCATGATCTAGGCAGATCATTTAACCACACTTAGAAGGTAAGGAGTAGTTCATTATGATTCTAATCTTGTCTTATTCATTAACAGAAATAATATTGTGGAATTTAAATTCTGTGTGTTGCAGACTGCAGGCATGCATACCTAGTTGCTTCAGTCGTGTCAACTCTCTGTGACTCCATGGACAATAACATGTTAGGCATTTCTGTCCATGGGACTATCCTGACAAGAATACTGGAGTGGGTTGCCGTGCCCTCCTCCAAGGAATCTTCCAGACCCAAAGACTAGAAGTGTCTCTTATGTCTCCTGCATTGCAGGTAGATTCTTTACCTCTGAGCCAACAAGGAAACCAGGGTTGCAGATTGCTATGTGCTTTTTCTGGTAACTTCCCAGATACAGCAGCAACAGTTTACATCAGAGGAAAAGAGATGAGAGGCTTTAAAAAGAAGAGGATGGGAAGGGTGGGAGGGAGGCTCAAGAGGGAGAGGATATATATGTAAATACGGTGATTTCCATTGTTGTATGCAGAAATCAAATGCAATATTATAAACAGATTATCCTACAGTCAAAAATGAAAACATTGTTCATGAGGGAGAGGACATAAGTATACCTATGGTTGATTCATGTTGATATTTGGCAGAAAAACAACAAAATTCTGTAAAGTAATTATCCTCCAATTAAAAAATAAATAAATTTTTTAAAAGAAAAAACCAAAACAAAAAGCAAAAATATTAAATTAGTATGCTAATATGACAAATAAGTATTTGTTTATTTGGTTTAATTAAATTTAAAGCAAATCACTGTTTAATTTCAGGGGAAAAACACATGTTTTACATAGACGCTTTAGAACATGATGGATCATCATTTGGGTCTTTGTCATTGGTAATGTTACTTACTTTTAGATAATTCTTTGTAAACACAGACTAATTATTTTGATCAACCAATGAATTTCATAAAGAACCCCAAATTGCAAAAATAAAATCCATATCACTATCTCAAAGGAAACAACGTGGATGGAAACTAAAGTTTAGTAAACACCGGTTATGTTTCATGAGTCAGTGGTTTACTTGCATTATTGAAGGTAATAAATACGCATATATTGTTATAAATGAGATGTAAAAAAAAAAATCTCATTTTAACAGAAAACAAAACTAATGCTCAGAGAGATTAAGAACCCCCCAATATCAATGACAGTGATTTTCTTTCCACCATGATACTGGCTCTATCACTAAAGATCATCCTTTCCGTGTTTCCTTTTACAGGAAGTTCTGAATACATTACAGCTAGTGTTTGTAAGATGAATTGAGACTGTCATGGCAAAGATGCTAAAATCCAAATTTTTCTTTTTATAAGAAGTTCTTTATGAGGAGAAAACAAATTCAGTTTCTCTTCTAGTTAATATCGCCATAAACAGGAATCACAGCAAAATAAATTAGGATGTGAACACATCTTTGATCAGATATTTTGCATTTTTTTAATTCCTAAGTTTTGATCAAGTCTTAGATGCTTAGAGTAATGGCCTCAGGCAATCAATTTAGTCAATTATAAATGATAGAATTACATATTTAATAATAAATGCTTTCTAAAGTATACCAAAATCAGATAAATGAGATAATAGAGCAATAAGTAGAATAAGTCTATATTGAACATACTACATACACAGTTCTAGCCTTGTATAAGAATGTACGGGATTCTAATCTTACTTTGCAATTCTTTTTTTTTTAATTTGTTTGGTTATTCATTTGTTTCTGGTTGCCCTGGGTCTTTGCTTTGCACAGGCTTTCTCTAGTTGCGGTGCATGGGCTTCTCATTGAGGTGGCTTCTCTTGTTGCAGAGCACAGGCTTTACAGTGCAGGCTCAATAGTCGTGGCTCACGAGCTTTACTTGTTCCATGGCTTGTGAAATCTTCCCAGACTGGGGATAGAACCCATGTTCCTTACACTGGCAGGCAGATTCTTAGCCAATGTACCACCAGGAAAGTCCTTTACTTTGTAATTTTTGTGTTATTGTTACTCAAAAAAAACAGAAAGGGAAGAATATGTTTATCAAGGTGAAAGAATTCAGAAACCGTCTTTGAAGAAGCTGAGGATAAACTTGGGAATATTATATAGTTTTTATAACAATTGATTTGCAAAGTTTACTTTGCAGCCTTTCTTTCCCAGAATTAATTTCCAATATAAATGTAAGTGATATGAGTATTCCAGGTAAGCAATTAGAATCCATTTCCTCAGAAATTGCAATTGTAACTTTAATTACGTGAAGATCTTTCTCATTGTTTTGATATTTGGGCCTATGTTTTAATGTTTTTGTTCTTTATGTAACATTTTCATTTATCAGTTTCTGGAAATAAGGATCTCTAGAGGATTTGCTGCCAGAACTTCTGACAACTGGATGGTTCCTTTGCACAAATTTGATACAAGTTTGAAGAGATCATAAGAATCTTATTTTTTTTAGATTAAAAACTCTATACTTTGGACTTGCCTGCTGGCCCAGGGATTAAGAATCTGCCTGCTAATGCAGCAGGCAGGGGTTCAATCCCTGATCCTGGAAGATCCCACATACTGCAGGGAAACTAAGCCGGTACACCACAGCTACTGAGCCTGAGCTCTAGAGCCAGGGAACCATAACCACTGAGCCCATGCTCCCTAGAACCTGTGTGCCCTAGAGCCTATCTCTGCAACAAGAGATGCCAGCACAATGAGAAACTTACACACCGTAAATAGAGAGTAGCCCCCATTTGCTGCAACTATAGAAAAGCCCTCACACACCAATGAAGACCGAGAGCAGCCATAAATAAAAAATTATTATTTTTTAAAAAAACTCTATACTTTGTATACTTTGATATTTCACACACTAGTCTAAAGCCCTCCATGTGTGTAGTTATGTGTCTAAATATAGACTCTGTACTAGAATAAATCAGAAACCATACGTTAATTAAATATTAAATAACTAGAGACTTACGGCTTACCGTTAGGTATTTACCTTAATCCACAATTAGAAATGAAAATAAAATCCTGGACAAATACATCATTATGATCATCAAGAAAAGTCGGTGATGAGCTAGTCTCATGTTCTTCCACAGTGGAGCCTATACCAAGATTTATATGCACATGGGTCTGCCTGCAAGGCCCCAAAATAGAAAAGGCAAGCTAACATTAGAGGTCAGCTCAGTTCAATTGCTCAGTCATGTCCAACTCTTTGCGACCCCATGGACCGCAGCACACCAGGCTTCCCTGTTATCATGAACTCCTGGAGCTTGCTCAAACTCACATCCATCAAATTGATGATGACATCTAACATCTCATCCTCTGTCATCCCCTCTCCTTCTGCCTTCAATCTTTCCCAACATCAGGATCTAGTGAAGGATAATACACATAATAAAAGTAAATGAAGCAACTGATAAAGGATTAATCTCCAAAATATACAAGCAGCTCCTGCAGCTCAATTCCAGAAAAATAAATGACCCAGTCAAAAAATGGGGCTAAGAACTAAACAGACATTTCTCCAAAAAAAACATACAGATGGCTAACAAACACATGAAAAAATGCTCAACATCCCTCATAATCAGAGAAATGCAAATCAAAACCACAATGAGATACCATTTCACACCAGTCAGAATGGCTGCTATCCAAAAGTCTACATGCAATAAATGCTGGAGAGGGTGTGGAGAGAAGGGAACCCTCTTACACTGTTGGTGGGAATGCAAACTAGTACAGCCACTATGGAGAACAGTGTGGAGATTCCTCAAAAAATTGGAAATAGAGCTGCCATATGATCCAGCAATCGCACTCCTGGGCATACACACCGAGGAAACCAGAATTGAAAGAGACACATGTACTCCAATGTTCATTGCAGCACTGTTTATAATAGCCAGGACATGGAAGCAACCTAGATGTCCATCTGCAGATGAATGGATAAGAAAGCTTTGGTACATATACACAATGGAGTATTATTCAGCCATTAAAAAGAATACATTTGAATCAGTTCTAATGAGGTGGATGAAACTGGAGCCTATTATACAGAGTGAAGTAAGACGGAAAAATACCAATACAATATACTAACGCATATATATGGAATATAGAAAGATGCAAATGATAACCCTGTATACGAGACAGCAAAAGAGATACAGATATATAGAACAGTCTTTGGGACTCTGTGGGAGAGGGTGAGGGTGGGATGATTTGGGAGAATGGCATTGAAACATGTATATTATCATATGTGAAACGAATCACCAGTTCAGGGTCGATGCATGTTACAGGATGCTCAGGGCTGGTATGCGGGGATGACCCAGAGGGAGGATAAGGGAAGGAGGGAGGTGGGAGGGGGGTTCAGGAAGGGGAACTCATGTACACCAAGGGTGGATTCATGTCAATGTATGGCAAAACCAACCAATATAATATTGTAAAATAATTAGCCTCCAATAAAAAAAAAAGAAGTAGCTAAGAAAAATAAATACAAATAAAAAAATTTAATAGATATATTAATTCTGTTCTACTAGCATACCTAATTTTAGATTCTGTTATGTTTAAGCAATCTGAGTAAACATAATGTTGATATTCTGACCATAATTAATTTTCTCTGAGAAAATAAATAAGTTTACTTTAAAAAAAAAAGTAATCAAAGTGAACAATCTAATCAACTCATAACTGTAGTGCTTTTATTATGTACAGAATATGTGTAATGATAAAAGAGATATTTTAGCTGTAAGAAACTTGGTAAGTAAAAATGGCTGTTGTCCTTTTCCAACTTGGGAATGTGTGTACTTTTTTCAGTGATACTTCTACAGCGCAAAGAACTCTGATTTTCAAACTGCTTTCAGGCATGATTGTGCAGACTTTCTCACACACATACACACACACACACACCCCTAACCTATTTTTGTTACTGTGTTATCTCTCTTTTGTCCAAACAGATTATTAGCCAGCTTGATTAGCCAGCTTGAAACCAAGAACCATGTCCAACATAGGTTTCTAAAAGTCTAATCCATTGTCAGAAAATTAAAATCTACCATTATTTCAAGTGTTTTAGGATGATGATTCAAAAAAAAAAAAAACATCAAAAGTATTTTTCAGTTTTGGAAACCAATTTTGGATGATAGGGATAAACCTCCCAAAGTCCTATATTAAAAGAATGCTTACTTATATTCAGAGGTTCTGGCAAGTCTGTGAATTTTTTTTTAATTACAAGGCATACATGTTAAGAGCTGATAAAGTCTACCGTATCTTCATAATGGAGTGGGATGTGGAACAGTTCTGAGAATCTTTTCTATGCTGAAATAGGACCACTTCCAGTGGGTAAAATGAGATCTACTATGATTTTTTTTTTAAGATTTTTTTTGATGTGAACCGTGTCTAAAGTCTCTATCAAATTTGTTACAATTTCTGTTTTGGATTTTTGGCCCTAAGGCATGTGGGATCTTAACTCCTCAAACAGGGATCAAAACCCTACCCCCTACATTGGAAGGAGAAGTCTTAATCACTGGACCACCAGGGAAATCCCTGAGATTCACTATGATTTTTAAACACAAGCATTTCTAAGCATAGGTGGGTAATAAAAGGAAGAAGGGGATTGCAGTGATCAAAGGAGATTTGTATGCATAGCTATTGTGTCATTCAACTAAAGGGTGTATTGAATGAACTCTGCAAATCTGGTTCATTGCATTATGTGTAGAGAAGAAACCAAGATGGTGAAATTTCATCATGTTCATATACTTAATCATTACTGCCAACTTACAGAACATTATAGATGAGGTTGAAGCACAAAATTTTAGCTTATGTTAATTCAATCAGATGATGTTCTGAAATTTCAAGAGACTCACTTACACCATATCCTTTCTTAAATCAAGAGCCCTTTGGTCATCAAGACTTTGGAAATAAAGGCCCCTGGAGACTCACCAGATCAGCCCCTCCAGGAGCTCATGCAGTTGCCCTGAAGCATCCAAACAGCATACATTTACCATATTAAACTACCCTAAGCCTAACAGGAAGTCTTGGATGTGAAACATTGCAGGCCTATCTCACAACTTTAGAAGAGGTTGTTGCCCCAAGCAAATACTTGAACATGTCACTGTGAGTCAGGCTTTAATTTGCTATGGAAAACCCCAACAACACAACTCAGGATGGGCCCAAATTTTTAAGCATCTGTCCTATTAGTATGGCTCAGTTTCAAGAGAAATTCATTTTCCAGGGGAAAAAAACCTCTGCCCATGCGTCAGTCAGAACTCATTATTTTGCAGGTGATAGAAGATGAGGGGAACTCTGAGAGAGAAGGATCCATTCTCCCTCAGCCTTCAAGGAAAAATCTTGGACTTGACTGCAGTTGGACTGTTGCACACCCAGCCCATGCCAGTCACTGTGACAAGGAAAGTATCCTGTGCTTTAAGCAATCAGAGCCCACCCCTGAAGCTAAGTTATCAGTGGTAACAGTCCCTTGATGTGAATGAAAAGGAGACCAAGGTGTAAATAATAAGGCAATAAAGAAGCATTCCACTAATCAAGAAAATGTTTATCTCTTGTAATATCTTCTCCCACATGGCTATCTTCTAGACAATGCTTAGGATACCTGAGTTTCTTGAAAGTATCTTTGCTTTCATGAAACTGCTGAGTTAAAAACTAAGAGTCCTAATCTGAGATTTCAACTTGGAATTAGGACAGAGATCAGTGTTATGTGAATGTATAGTCCACCTCTATACCAATAGTATAGAACTATTTAATACCCACAGTCTTAGTTTCCTCAGCAATAATCAGCAGACAAATAAACCTGAACATCTCTATTAATGAAGTTGATACATTTCTAGATATGATATGAAAGTGAAAATTGCTCAGTCATGTCCAACTCTTTGTAACCCCATGGACTAGAGAGTGATTGGAATTCTCCAGGCCAGAATACTGGAGTGGGTAGCCTTTCCCTTCTCCAGGGGTACTTCCCAAACCAGGGATTGAACCTAGGTCTCCCTCATTGCAGGCAGATTCTTTACCAGCTAAGCCACAACGGAAACCCTTTTCTAGACCTGTTACTAAAATCTCACCTCTCTTTCAGTTAACAGACTCTATCTCACTACCATTCTCAGTACATATCTCTGGGACTAGGACACACATTCGTCTCTTGTCTCACAATGAGAATACTCCTGGATTTTAGGAAGTTCTCAGGATCTCTACTCGGAGAAGGCAATGGCAACCCACTCCAGCATTCTTGCCTGGAGAATCCCAGGGACAAGGGAGCTTGGTGGGCTTCCATCTGTGGGGTCACACAGAGTCGGACACGACTGAAGCGACTTAACAGCAGCAGCAGGATCTCTACTACTTAGGGAGCATCATGAAAGAGAGATATTGTCTATAGGAAAGATTTAGATTCAAAATCATTTTTTTTTTTTTTTTGGCTGCGTTGCAAGCCATGTGGGATCTTAGTTCCCAACCAGAGATTGAACCCATGCCCCCTGCAGTAGAAGTATGGAGTCTTAACCACTGGACCACCAGGGAAATCCCCAAATTCAATCTTAAAAAGACATGCTTGTGGTTTAGGGTTCTACAGTCTGCTTCATTTGGGAAAATTTGCTGAGGAAATTTGTAGATTCTTCTTTGCTGAGATGTTAAAATCTAGTTGGGGTGACTTGGGCATATTTGACCATTTCTGAGCCCAAAAGAAAGAGTGGGAGAGAAAAGATCTGAAGAGTGGGGTCTCTGACTATTATTATTTTGTTGGGAAGAATGAGTCCAGGTACCCCACCATTCAGAAGATCCCATCCATATTCTTAGGTTAGCATAATAAGAAGCAATGAATCTAAGGAATAAAGAGATGGTGGTATCATAGATCTCATTTAGTAAAACCATCTCTCTCTGTAACTCATCTATAGAATAAATTTGAAGCTATAGAGATTACCTCTGCTTATCAGAAAGTGTCTACATTTTCCTCCAAGAAAGTTTTCCAATAAGTTCTTTAAGTGGTTATTTAGTCTACACTTGTGCAGTTTGTGAGCTCATATTATAGACTTTCAGAAGATTGGATGAACAAGACTTTAAGATACTGTCATCAATTTCAAACTAGCTGTTCCACTATACACATTCTAATAGGAAAAACTAACCTAAGTATGGTTGAATTGTGAACCAAAATCCCATTTACATGGTCAGGATGCTTGCCTAGGTCAGTATCTAAATCCTCAAGAATAAGATTTAACCATGTTTGGTTAAGTTTGAATAGCAAAGGATCCAAATACCATTATGTAGCAATATAAATATGCAGTGACATCTTAGAACATCAAAGCCAGGCATTTGGAGATGACGTAAAAGAATAAAAAAGGATTTTCAGGCCTTGATAGTCTGCTGATTTTCTGTCATGACATTCTTCATAATTTGAATTTTCAAGGTTTCCTCATCAAGCAAATAACCTCATAATATATCAGAAAAGTCTATATATATGTGTGTGTATGAATATATATATATATACATATACATACATATATGTATGTAGGTATAAATAAATCACCTTTCTCATAGTTACATAGAGAAGGAATTTCTTTATCAGTTTTCTTTAGGCTAAATTAATGCTCCATTTCCCTACTAGTTTTCAAAGACCAGCATGTGTACAGTGGCTGTTAGGAAGAACACTGGTATAGCAGTCAGGATTTCAGGATTCTGGTTCTGTTTCAGATCTGCACTGTTCAGTCCTGCAATAGCTCCAAAGGGGAATAATGAAGAGCCATCTCAGTCCCTCGGCTCCAGTGGGGTTGGTTCCATCTCTGTTGCTGCTTCATCTAAGCCCAGTTCCTCCCTCTGCCCAATTCTGCTGGCCTCACCCTCTCACGGGTGTTGCTGCAGAACAAGTGTTCTCAGAACAAGTCTCTCAGTCATGTCTGACTCTTCGCAACCCCAGGGACTGTAGCCCGCTAGGCTTCTCTGTCCATGGCATTCTCCAGGCAAGAATACTGGAGTGGGTTGCCATTTCCTACTCCAGGAGATCTTGCCTACCCAGGGATCGAACCCAGGTCTCACGCATTGCAGGCAGATTCTTTACCATTCAGAATCCATTTCCTTGAAAACTCAACCAGAGGCACCATCCAAAGCAGGATGATGACCTTCTAAAGAACTGTATTCTTGAGGATAATATAATTCCATGTACTGCTGCTGATACTGCTAAGTCGCTTCAGTCATGTCCAACTCTGTGCGACCCCATAGAAGGAAGTCCACCAGGTTCCATGTACAGCTTCATATATAAAAAGTGGCAGTGTGCTTCATATAGAAGTTCATTTGAAAGCCAGAAAACACTCAGAAAATGTATCATATCCAGGATCTAGAAAGATCTCAGCACATGGTAAATGCTCAGTAAATATACTAATTGTGGAATGATTGAATCAATACTGCTTTTACCAAATCAATGGGCTAAATAGAGGATAAGCTGAGGTTAAAACCAAAGGGCCTTGACCAGAGGCTTTTAACTTCCCTCCAAGTGCTCCTCAATCCCCCCCTCCCTAGCTCCCTCGGGAGACTAGGTCAGAGCACAAGCTTAAATCATAATTTCATCCTGAGGCCAACGCCCTCTGCTTCTAGAACAACTGTACCACCAACTCAGGAACCACTGCTGACTCCAGAAGGAGCTCTTTGTCAGAAAATAAAATAATTTAAAGATAGCATTTTGTTTTCCCAAATAAAATTCTAGATCTTTCTAAATGAATTTGTTTAGAGATTTGAAAGGAGAAGGGAAAAGCAGATGAGGGTTCTGGTGGTGTGTGTCTCTTCTTTTTTATTATTTGGTTTGGACAGGAAATGCGTGCATCTCATGATTGGAAGCAGCTGTGGGATGTGACATCTGGGGCAAGAATCGAACAGAAGTTACTGGAGATGCAGCCCTTGAAGCAGGTCCCTTAGTTCTTCACTGCTCCATTCTAAAGCTCCCCATCACGTGCTGCATTGCCTTTCCCTCCCATATTTTCGGCTCCTTCCTCTGAGAAGCAGAGATTATGTATGAGCAGTATAATTGTGCAGGAGACAAATTTCACTTGGGGAAGTTTCCGAAAGAGAAGAATCTGGCTAAAGGGATGACACAGGCTCAGATGGATCCCGAACTGGGTAGGAGTTGACCAGGAAGGGATTTTTCAGACTCCTGTCAGCATAGGGCAAAAATCCTATAGCTCCAGTGCACACTTGCAGGAATACCACACCACATCAGTCAGAATGACCAGCTGGAGTCAGCATCAGTCAGTTGGAGAAGGGAACAGCTACCCACTCCAGTATTCTGGCCTAGAGAATTCCATGGACAGAGGAATCTGGTGGGCTACAGTCCGTGTGGTCGCAAAGAGTTGGACACGACTGAGCGACTTGCACTTCAGTTAGGACAAGCCTAGTCATGCTGTGGTAACAAATGACTCCAAAATTCTCAAGAATGTGTTCTTTTCACGTGATTGCTGGTCACCGGCTGTCAGTCTCCCATTTGATCTACTCTGCCCTCACTCCTGGCTATAGAGGGAAGGAGCAGCCCATATTGAGGACATCCTTGGGCTCACAAAAGAGGGAAGACAGAAAGTGTTGGCTGATGGCCAAGAGCTGGCACGTAAACCTTCTATGTGAAAGTGTTGCATGTCACTTTTGTCCATTTCATTGGTCAAAACAAATCACATGATGACATCTGAGCTCAACAGGATGGGGACAAATAACCCTCCCCTTCCACAGGCAGGGGTACCAAAGGTCAAATGGTCGGGCCACTCAAACAATAAATGGCAGAGTGGAGATTCTACAAAATTTATATCAGACTTCTTTCTACCGCAGTGTCCTCTCCTCAGCCTAGCACAGTGCCTGGCACCAAGCGGTCATCCAATAAATATTTTTCTGAATGAATTAAATGAATAAAAAAGTGAATGAATTATTAGATAACCATGGAGACACAATTCTGCCCAGGTTTTATTCTAGCAATGCTAATTAACAAAAAAGACCTATTGGCTTTCATTGAGAAAGGTCTTTTACAAAGTAACCCTCTAAGTGCCACCTTTCACAGCTCTCATGAGGACAAGTCATCTCTGGCAAAGCTGTCAACACAAATAAGCCAGAGAAGCTGTGTCAACACTCAGAGTCTCCATTTTTATATTTAAAAAGAGGCACCAGGGAGGCTGGCCAGCTTACATTCTGAACCAGAGCCAGAAAGCTATCACAGTAGCATGCATCAAGACTTTGTGTACTTTTCCATTGTGAGAGATTGAGCTACTGGGTAATATTTCCAGCCCGGCCTTCCTGTGACAGCGCAAACCAGAGTTTAACAATTTGTAAGAAAAATCTTGAGTTACATGTCCAATGTATACTACACTCCCCAACTGACTGAGAACAAGGCTCTTATCTCACTACGATACTGAGTAAAATGAAACCAAGATTCTACTAAGATAATTTGTCCAGACTGCTTTTCAGTGAAAATACATAAAATACAAAGGCAACTGAGAGTCATTTTTTCAGCTCATTCTGAAACGACTTCTTTATTTGGGCAATCTCAACTCATGAAGACAGATATAAAGCTTTTTTAAAAAAATTGGATGGAAAAAAGTACTCTTTTATTTCCATGTGAATCTCTCCCCTTTTCTGAAATGAAAGGATGACGAGAAACCTACTGAAATACTTTGTATCTGCTATAGTCGGTGCAGTAAGCAACAAAGTGGATAGAAATTTATTGCACCAAGGGAATCAACTTTCTACAACTCTGGAAATGAATAGCCCAGTGATTTTTACTTAAGCATATGAAATTAATTTTACTTTCATTAAAATTTTATATACGTTTTGGGTAAATATTATAAACTTCTAAACTGAGAAGCTTAGGTCTGTGTTCTGTGTGTTATACATTAGATCATGAGTGCAGCCCTAATGTAATAGATAATTAGTACAAATTCATCAGCAGTAATGTCCCCACAAGGGATGGAAAGTTGGCAAATGTGTACCATTTAGTCTATTCTTAAGGCTCATTATTTATTTATTTAACATCTTCTTCCAAGATTTAAAGGTGTTAACAAATAAAGAAATGTTTCAGTTTCACAAACTTGCCTTTCTCATTAGGAGCCAAGGCCACTAAATCTCCTTTTGGGAAACAAACATCGAAGGTTCACCTTCCCAGGGCTACTTATCTATGTAGAGCTGCTGCTAAGTCACTTCAGTTGTGTCCGACTCAGCAACCCCATAGATGGCAGCCCACTAGGCTCCCCCATCCCTGGGATTCTCCAGGCAAGAACGCTGGAGTGGGTTGCCATTTCTTTCTCCAATGCATGAAAGTGAAAGTAAAGTCACTCAGTCGTATCTGACTTTTCACGACCCCATGGACTGCAGCCTACCAGGCTCCTCCATCCATGGGATTTTACAGGCAAGAGTACTGGAGTGGGTTGCCATTTCCTTCTCCATATCTATGTAGAGAGAGAAACACAATTCATGAGTGGATACCTGCACTCAGCAGTCACAGACCTAACCTAAGCCTCTGGCCAGTCTATGGTTAGTGTGTGAATAGTGAACTATTATGTATTCAGTGTTTGGCTTGGTTTTTAGCCGTGTGCCAATATGAACAACAAAACAGTAACAGTTACTGTGCCTCTTCTACCTGCCTCTTCAGTGTTCCCAGAATTTGGTGTGTGTGTGTCCTCAGCTCTGTTTGACTATGTGCGACCCCATGGACTGTAGCCCACTAGGCTCTTCTGTCTATGGAATTTCCCAGATCAGAATACTGGAATGGGTTGCCATTTCATACTCTAGGGGATCTTCTCAACCCAGGGATTGAATGCACATCTCTTGCATCTCCTGCATTGGCAGGTGAGTTATTTTTCACTGAGGGGCTACCTGAGAAGCCCCTAAAATAATGGGCCATGGAATAGAAATTGAATCAGATGCTTAAGTACATCCCAGAACTTGTGTTGATGTTGTTCAGTCACCAAGTCATGTCCAACTCTTTGTGACCCCATGGACTGCAGCATGCCAGGTTTCCCTATCCCTCACCAACTCCTGGAGTTTGCCCAAGTTCATGCCCATTGAATAGGTGATGCCACCCAACCATCTCATCCTCTGTCACCATTTTCTCCTTCTGCTTTCAATCTCTCCCAGCATCAAGGTCTTTGCCAATGAGTCAGTTGTTCACAGAGCTTTACATGTACAAGTACATCATGCAAAATGCAGGCTGGATGAAGCACAAGCTGGAGTCACAGTTGCTGGGATAAATATCAATAACCTCAGATATGAAGATGACACCACCCTTACGGCAGAAAGTGAAGAGAAACTAAAGAGCTTCTTGATGAAAGTGAAAGAGGAGAGTGAAAAAGTTGGCTTAAAACTCAACATTCAAAAAACTAACATCATGGCATCCAGTCCCATCACTTGATGGCAAATAGATGGGGAAACAATGGAAACAGTGACAGACTTTATTTTCTTGGGTTCCAAAGTCACTGTAGATGATGACTGCAGCCATGAAATTTAAAAAAAGCATGCTCCTTTGAGGAAAAACTATGACCAACCTAGACAGCATATAAAAAGCAGAGACATTACTTTTCCAGCAAAGGTCCATCTAGTCAAAGCTATGGTTTTTCCAATACTCAAGTATGGATGTAAGAGTTGGACTATAAAGAGGGCTGAGTGCCAAAGAATTGATGCTTTTGAACTGTGGTGTTGGAAAAGACTCTTGAGAATCCCTTGGACTGCAAGGAGCTCCAACCAGTCAATCCTAAAGGAAATCAGTCCTGAATATACATTGGAAGGACTGATGCTGAAGCTGAAACTCCAATACTTTGGCCACCTGATGTGAAGAACTGACTCATTGGAAAAGACCCTGATGCTGGGCAAGATTGAAGGCAGGAGGAGAAGGGGATGACAGAGGATGAGACAGTTGGATGGCATCACCGACTCATTGGACACGAGTTTGAGCAAGGTCCAGGAGTTGGTGATGAACAGGGAAGCCTGGCGTGCTGCAGTCCATGGGGTCTCAAAGAGTTGGACACAACTGAGTGACTGAACTGAATTGAACTGACTAAGGCAGCAAAATGTCCAGCCCTGTGAACTCAAATGGCAATAATGTTGACCTCTAATTCTGCCCATTAATGGCTTTAGCATGCCATCTTAAAGATGTGGATGGGATTTCCCCTCAGCATGTCCAAACCTACAAACTTCTCGACATTGTCATCCTACAGGGACAGTAAACAAGAGCTGGCTTCCATGGACCCTTATGAGTTAAGAGAGAACAGAAGGATTATGCATTGGACTTACATTTCTGAACTTGAGTCCTGCACCAACTCTCTCAGAATAAATAAAATTGAGAAAAAGAACCAATAATCACATCCATGACAGTGTAATAGGTTTTAGACAACTGTTATCTCATTAACTTTGCAAGGGAACCCAGTCAAAGTACGAAATCCAAGCATCATGCCAGGCTGACTGAAAACAGTTGTCTGTATTTAAGTCACTGCACCTGCCATGAACTTCAAAGACATAGGTCAGAGCTGCTTCCCCCAAATATATCCTAAAATTTCCAACTTAATGGACATGAACACAGAGGCATGCACACACAATCTGGTAGCAAGAGGTTCTCCTTTGGAAGTTTTCTGTGCTTAGTGAGTTCCCAGTTTTTATTTAGGTTGCAAATGTATTTGGAGTGAGGCCGATGGAAATTCCAATGGGGTTGAAGCCTTTTCAAGCTTTCCCTTTGCTTCAACATTTGTGTAACTGAAATGAACAAGAACATAAATGGCTGGGTAATAGACAGTTCAACATACTCTACATGCTCTGTGATATTGTGGGAAGCTTCCTCATCTGTAACTTTCCTTTTTCTGTTTTGGCAGAATTAAAAAGATAAAGAGGAGAAGCATGAATAGAGAATATCCTAAAAATGTTATGAAGAAATCCCCGAATTCTTAAGTTGTTTAAATGTTGTGAAACTGACTGTTCAGAAATTAAATCATTTTTGAGCATTTCTCAGAACAAATAGACTTTCGGAGAATCAAGAGATTGTTACTTCCCATCTTCAAAACGATTGTGTGCCACCAATGTATTTTCCTGTAGGGGAAACTATCCCAAGGAAGAAGAGGTCATGAATTTATGCCATCGTTGACCTAGACATGACTGAATTGATTTCCTGAGAATGAAAAACAATTCATCTATCTTATCAGACAGAATTTGTGAATGAATCAAGCATGTGTCTCTTGACGAGGCTTGAGAGATTAGTACTATCTGAGACAGGGTTAATGCAAACACCATTTATTTTTATAGCTGTCCTGAAATAACCCTGTGAGAATATTGTGAACCTGGTACAGGTCACTGAGTGAAGAAAGTCAGAAGCAGCTCCCCTCACAAGAACAATCTTGGTTACTTGGCAACAAGGAAAATCTCTGGCGACAAGACTCTTCAGTGAGGAAACTGCCTGAGCTTGCCAATTGCCAGAAAGTCATCAGGGGAGGGCTTGCTATTCAGGGAATCCAGTTGGCAGAGTCGATATGAACATATTTGCAGGTGATCTACTTATATACATTATTCAAAGGTTTTGGCTCTGTTCTTTGAAAAGGGAAGAATCCACAGAACTGGAATGTGGACAACTGACTTTTACATTCAACTTTAAAAGTTTCAATGTTGTGGGTACCATCTCATGGAAGTCCTCACTTATTTTTTAGAAGGTGTTGCATACCGATAATGGGCTTCCCAGGTGGTGCTAGTGGTAAAGAACTCACCTGCCATTGTAGGAGATGCAAGGGACAGGGGCTTCGATCCCTGGGTCAGGAAGATCCCCGGGAGGAGGAATTAGCAACCCACTCCAGTATATTTGCCTGGAGAATCCCATGGACAGAGGAACTTGGAGGGCTACAGTCCATAGGGTCGCAAAGAGTCTGACACGACTACAGTGGCTTAGCACACACGTAACGATAATTCTACATCACTGATCTAAGATCACTTTTTACCTATTCTTTGGAGACTCAGTTCGGGCATCACTTGCTTTAAAAATTCTTCTGATAGCCCTTCCCTGCCCAGCATCACAGTGTCCATGTTTACCCTCCTAGCAGTCCATACTTACCTTCGCAGCTGCCCATGTTAACCCCGGGCTTTCCTGAATCACAGACCTCACCATCGTGTAGAGAAATTTCCTGCCTGGAAATATTTTTCCACAGTGTACTAGAAGTCTCTGCAGGCTGGGGTCTGTGTCTCCTCCTTCCTGTGTCTCCAGGCAGAGTTCTGTGTCTGGCACAAAGCAGGTTCTCTGTAACTATTAGTTGAGCTCAAATGAATTCAGACCCTTGGGGATGGGATTTCCCAGCTCAGTAAATGGACTATTTTAAGTCCCCTTCCTATGTGAAATAAAAGGGGGCTTTCACAGCCATTAAATCTCCTATGAGCCATTTCTCAAAACTAAAATATTTTTATATGTATTTTCAGCTAACTAACCCCTGGCGTTTTCCGGTGTTCAGCCAGAGCTGATCTGCATGCTGGGACCCATTTCCTTCATTTCAAGTATCTTGATACTTGTTTTTTTTTTTTTTTAATCTCCATGGTGTTTTTCCTTCTACAAATTATGTTTCCCTTTGGACCTCTTTCCACTGGCCCATGAAAGTAAAATTTTCTTAGCATTCTTGATGCTTTTTACAGAAAAACCTAAGGAAAAAATAGAGGGATGTGCTCCATGATTTAAATAAAGATCATTCGTCTGGAGATTATCTACCATTGCACTATCCTACTAAACCTCAATAGAAAAAAAAAAATGCTGGTAACCTATTTATAAAAGATAGGCTATTTTGATCTCATCTATTTATGAAAAATCCACAATTTTATTGAAATGTCAACAATGGGTTAAAGAAAATTAGGGTTGAATAACTTGGGGAAGTAATTTGCTGTCCCAAAGATAAGCAACGTTCAGTTCAGTTGATCAGTCCTGTCGACTCTTTGTGACCCAATGGACTCCAGCACCCAAAGCTTCCCTGTCCATCACCAACTCCTAGAGTTTATTCAAACTCATGTCCATCGAGTCAGTAATGCCACCCAACTGTCTCATCTTCTGTCATCCCCTTCTCCTCCTGCCTTCAGTCTTTCCCAGTATCAGAGTCTTTTCCAATGAGTCAGTTCTTTGCATCAGGTGGCCAAAATATTGGAGTTTCAGCTTCAACATCAGTCTTTCCAATGAATATTCAGGACTGATTTCCTTTAGGATGGACTGGTTGGATCTCCTTGCCGTCCAAGGGACTCTCAAGAGTCTTTTCCAACACCACAGTTCAAAAGCATCAATTCCTCTGCACTCGGACCTCTTTATAGTCCAAATCTCACATCCATACATGACTACTGGAAAAACTATAGCTTTGACTAGATGGACCTTTGTTGGCAAAGTAATGTCTCTGCTTTTTAATACGCTGTCTAGGTTCGTCAAAACTTTTCTTTCAAGGAGCAAGCATCTTTTAATTTCATGGCTGCAGTTACCATGTGCAGTTATTTTTGAACCCAAGAAAATAAAGTCTGTCACTGTTTCCATTGTTTCCCCATCTATTTCCCATGAAGTGATGGGACCAGATGCCATGATCTTCATTTTCTGAATGTTGAGTTTTAAGCCAAGATTTTCTCTCTCCTATTTCACTTTCATCAAGAAGCTCTTTATTCTTCTTCACTTTCTTGACATAAGGGAGGTGTCATCTGCATATCTGAGGTTGTTGATATATCTCCCAGCAATCTGGATTCCAGCTGTGCTTCATCCAGCCTGGAATTTCATGTGATGTACTCTGAATATAAGTTAAAAAAGCAGGGTGACAATATAAAGACTTGATGTACTCCTTTTCCCATTTGGAACCAGTCTGTTGTTCCATGTCCAGTTCTAGCTGTTGCTTCCTAACCTGCATCCAGATTTCTCAAGAGGCAGTTCAGGTGGTCTGATATTACCATCTTCTTCAGAATTTTCCACACTTCGTTGTCATTCACACAGTCAAAGGCTTTGGTGTAGTAAATAAAGCAGAAATAGATGTATTTCTGGAACTCTCTCGCTTTTTCAAAGATCCAACAGATATTGGCAATTTGATCTCTGGTTCCTCTGCCTTTTTAAAATCCAGCTTGAGCATCTAGAAGTTCATGGTTCACGTACTGTTGAAGTTGGGCTTTTAGAATTTTGAGCATTCCTTTGCTAGTGTGTGAGATGAGTGCAATTGTGCTGTAGTTTGAGCATTCTTTGGCATTGGCTTTCTTTGGGATTGGAATGAAAAATCACCTTTTCCAATCCTGTGGCCAAGCTGAGTTTTCCAAATTTGCTGGCATATTGAGTGCAGCACTTTCACAGCATCATCTTTTAGGATTTGAAATAGCTCAACTGGAATTCCATCACCTCCACTAGCTTTGTTCACACTGATGCTTCCTAAGGCCCACTTGACTTCATATATCAGGATGTCTGGCTCTAGGTGAAGGATCACACCATCGTGATTATCTGGGTCATGAAGATCTCTTTTGTATAGTTCTGTATATTCTTGCCATTTCTTAATATCTTCTGCCTCTCTTAAGTCCATACCACTTCCATCCTTTATTGTGCCCATCTTTGCATGACATGTTCCCTTGGTATCTCTAATTTTCTTGAAGACATCTCTAGTCTTTCTCATTCTATTATTTTCCTATTTCTTTGCACTGATCACTGAGGAAGGCTTTCTTTTCTCTCCTTGCTATTCTTTGGAACTCTGCATTCAAATGGGTATATCTTTCCTTTTCTCCTTTGCCTTTCACATCTTTTCTTTTCACAGCTATTTGCAAGGCCTCCTCTGACAACCATTTTGCCTTTTTGCATTTCTTTTTCTTGGGGATGGTCTTGATCACTGTACTTGGCTGGAATCTCAAAAATGACAGAATTATTGATCTCTGTTCACTTCCAAGGCAAACCATTCAGTATCACAGTAATCCAAGTCTATACCCCAACCAGTAATGCTGAAGAAGCTAAAGTCAAGCAGTTCTATGAAGACCTACAAGACCTTCAAAACTAACACCCAAAAAAAGATGTCCTTTTCATTATAGGGGACTTGAATGCAAAAGTAGGAAATCAAGGGATACGTGGAGTAACAGGCAAGTTTGACCATGGAATACAAAGTGAAACAGGTCAATAGCTAACAGAGTTTTGCCAAGAGAACACACTGGTCATAGAAAACACCCTCTTCCAACAAAATAAGAGAAGACTCTACACATGGACATCACCAGATTACCAATACCAAAATCATATTGATTATATTCCTTGCAGCCGGAGATGGAGAAACTCTATACAGTAAGCAAAAGCAAGACCAGGAACTGACTGTGACTCGGATCTTGAACTTCTTGCCAAGTTCAGACTTAAATTGAAGAAAGTAGGGAAAACCACTAGACCATTCAGGTATGACCTAAATCAAATCCCTTCTGATTCTACAGTGGAAGTGACAAATAGCTTCAAGGGATTAGATCTTATAGACAGAGTGCCTGAAGAACTATGGACAGAGGTTCATGACATGGTACAAGAGGAAGCAAGGTACAAAGGGGGAAGTAATTAACTCAAAAGATAATCAGAATTAGAGAGTACCTTGCAATTGTAAATCTGAAAAACTCTTCTTAATATGAGAACTTATCTGTTGGTATTGTATGATATTAGACTGGAATGTAAGCCTCATGAAGGCAGGGACCATGTCTGTCTTACATACTCTTCTTCCCACCTTTCAGCATAGCACGTGACTGTTAGGGATCTCAATATTTGTTAAGAAAGTTAATGTCTTTCTGAATTAGTGAGTGGATGGCTCTAGAGAAGTAAGTGAATCCAAGCAGATAAAAATACTACCTTCTTCCTTCATGTAGCACTGGAAACAGAATTCTTTCCAATCCAGATAAATTGAACTTTCTTAAAAATATGTACCAGACATTTAGATCATATGAAAGTTATGCAAAGGGTAAATCTAAAAGATTGGTTCTTCTCAAGGCAATATTCTAACTATGGACACCATATATACATGAAATAACAATAGGAAAAACAGTAAAGTCTTATTTCCTTCCATTTTAAACACTTAAACAGGAAAAAACTATTCATGATAATAAACCTGCATTCCAAATTCCATGTTATTTTTAATAGAATATTTAAGAGGAAAGACAAATATTTCCCAAACTGCCAGTTTAAAAATGAAGTGTTTGTGCCTAGGTCATTAGAGATGAGAAAAATTCAGAAATGAGAACTTCTAACTTAAGGTGTAATATTTAGCTATATAATCTGAAATACTGCCAGTAATGGTAGAAGTTAATATTTGGCTTATTTGTAGCAACATGGATGCAACTGGAGTTAATTATACTAAGTGAAGAAAATCACAAAGAGAAAGACAAATACCATATGATATCACTTACATGTGGAATCTAAAATATAACACAACTGAACCTATTAAAAAGAATCAGCGACATAGAGAATAGATTGTTGATTGCCACAGGGAAGGAGAGAGATGGATTGGGAGTTTGGGATTAGCAGATGCAAACTGGTATGTATAGAATGGATAAACAAGGTTCTACTGTAGGGCACAGGTAACTACATTCACTATCAGTGTGATAAACTATAATGGAAAAGAATATGAAAAAGAATATACATACATATGTATAACTGAGTCACTTTGCTATACAACAGTAATTACACAACATTGTACTTCAATTATACTTCAATAAAAAGTACATTTTAAAATCAAAAAGTTATGTACTGAACTTAACATGAACCAAACCAAGAACTTTCCCCTGTTCATTTACTACCCCCACCCACCTCATGAAATCGTTACTAGTTTATTATCAGAATTTTAGATATTTTTAACATGGAAGATCAGAATGGACAACTGTTCAAGGTTATGTAAGCTAATCTGTTAAATTTAATTTCTTCAAGGTGATGCAATCACTGAATGGGCTGGGCCTGGATCCGAACACAGGTGGTCAGACATGAAAGTCACCCTTTGCTACTACAGGTAGTAATAACAAGGATTGCACTGAGCCTTACAGTTGGTCAGTGCTGTCACTTACAGAGTTCCCACTGAGCTTCCTAACAATTTGAGAGGTATCAATTTGATGGAATTCCAGTTAAGCTATTTCAAATCCTAAAAGATGATGCTGTGAAAGTGCTGCACTCAATATGCCAGCAAATTTGGAAAACTCAGCAGAGGCCACAGGACTGGAAAAGGTCAGTATTCATTCCAATCCCAAAGAAAAGCAATGCCAAAGAATGCTGAAACTACCTCACAATTGCACTCATCTCACACGCTAGCAAAGAAATGCACAAAATTCTCCAAGCCCAGCTTCAACAGTATGTGAACCATGAACTTTCAGATGTTCAAGCTGCATTTAGAAAAGGCAGAGGAACCAGAGATCAAATTTCCAACATCTGATAGATCATTGAAAAATCAAGAGAGTTCCAGAAAAACATCTACTTCTCCTACACCAAGGCCTTTGACTGCGTGGACCACAACAATCTGTGAAAAATTCTTCAGGAGATGGAAATACCAGACCACCTGACCTGTCTCTTGAAAAACCTGTATGTAGGTCAGGAAGCAATGGTTAGAACTGGACATGGAACAACAGATTGGTTCCAAATAGGAAAAGGAGTACGTCAAGGCTATATATTGTCACCTTGCTTATTTAACCTATATGCAGAGTATATCACGCAAAATGCCAAGCTGGATGAAGCACGGCTGGAATCCAGATTGCTGGGAGTTATATCAACAACCTCAGATATGCAGATGACACCACCCTTATAGCAGAAAATGAAGAAGAACTAAAGAACCTCTTGATGAAAGTAAAAGAGGAGAGTGAAAAACTTGGCTCAAAACTCAACATTCAGAAAACTAAGATCATGGCATCTGGTCCCATCGCTTCATGGAAAATAGATGGGGAAACAGTGGGAAAAGTGAGAGACTTTATGTTTTCGGGCTCCAAAATCAGTGCACATAGTGACTACAGCCATGAAATTAAAAGACATGTGCTCCTTGGAAAAAAAGTTATGATCAACCTAGACAGCGTATTAAAAAGCAGAGACATTACTTTGACAACAAAGGTCCATCTAGTCAAAGCTATGGTTTTTCCAGTAGTCATGTATGGATGTGAGAGTTGGACTATAAAGAGGGCTGAGCACCAAAGAATTGATGCTTTTGAACTGTGGTGTTGGAGAAGACTCTTGAGAGTCCCTTGGACTGCAAGGAGCTCCAACCAGTCTATCCTAAAGGAAATCAGCCCTGAATATTCATTGGAAGGACTGATGCTGGAGCTGAAACTCCAATACTTCAGCCACCTGAGGCGAAGAACTGACTTATTGGAAAAGACTCTGATACTGGGAAAGACTGAAGGCAGGAGGAGAAAGGGATGACAGAGGATGAGACAGTTGGATGGCATCACTGACGCGATGGACCTGAGTTTGAGTAAGCTCCAGGAGTCGGTGATGGACAGGGAAGCCTAGGGTGCTGGAGTCCATGGGGTCACAAAGAGTCAGACCCGGCTGAGCGACTGGTCTGAACTAAATGATAGATGAGAAAATGAAAGCACAGGGAAGCCAAAGAACTTCTCAAATCTACAGAATATGTACCCAGAGACACCAAGTCCTGACACCATTTTACTATATCACAGTGGCTCTCAAATGATAAGTACATGTCATTATTCTGTCACAGAATTTGGGGGAAGCCAAAGCTTCTAGAAAAATTTGACCTTCAAGATGTTCACATGACCTAAAGCTAAGAGAACCACAGTTGCTGCTTGCTGATATTTTTTCTTATTTAATGGGAATTCATTTCCTCCATCTACCTCTCTTGCAGTGACTTTTACTCTTTGGCAAATGAGTTGCCCAAATCTCCCCATAGTTTTGCTTTTTTTTTTCTGGAGCATAATTGTTTTATAATATTGTGTTAGTTTCTACTGCACAATGAAGTGAATTAGCCATATGTATACATATAGACCCTTCCTCTTGAATCTTCCTCATAGCCCATCATCCCACCCTTCTAGGTGATCACAGAGCACCATGCTGAGTACCGCCCCCATAGGTTTTTATGCACTAGAAATAAGTGTAGCGAGCCAAACAGTGTCTTAGTAGCCCAACAAGCATCAGAGACCATGTCTCACATTCCAGTGGTTGTCTCAAATGGGAAGAATTTTTGGTAATCTCCCCTCAGAGGTTTAAGTCTTTGATTAAGTAAATTCTTCAAGACAGCACAAGATCCATGTGGTTTACTTTTGACATAAATCACATCATGGGGACCTGATAACATTCCAGTTACTCTTTGTAGTTGCTCAAAGAAATGAAGTCCTGTCTGAAATGTGCTAGCCAGGAAAGAATGCTGTGTTCTGGTGAGGCTGCTTGAAGGCTATCATGTGATTTAGATAAAAGATTTCCAATGAGCATCTGAGTCACAAATCATTCATTTAATGATTTAAACTTATCAAGAAGCATCTGCTCCACACAACTCAAAATGTAAAACACTGATAAGTTCTGAAAAAAAAAAAAGTTAAACGTAATTTAACATCCTCCTATGAGTTCTGTAGTTGTCAGCATCAACAGAATCAAATGACAGCTTCCCTCAGTGCTGGAAAAAGTGGAAAAGTGAAGTTAACTTCAGACTCAGCAGAGAATCTCAGAGAACTCAGGCTATAGCAGACACAATTCCTTCTACCTCATTTTCCCTATCTGAAAGATTTTCACCAAATGAGAACGTTGAATTGGAGACTGTTCTCAGGATTGACAACCCTGTTGTCAGGACTCTCCAGAGAAACAGAAGCAATAGGAGATATATAGATATATATGCAAATATATAAGGAGATTTATTATGGAAATTAGATTGAGCTATTACGGAGGCTGAGAAGTCCCATGAGCTATCAACGGCATGCAAAGAATCAGGAGAGCCAATAGTGTAGTTCAACCCAAATTCAGCAGCTTGAAAACCAAGTCCTAAAGTCTGAAAGCCTGGGAACCAGGAGCTTTGATGTCTAAGGGTGGGAGAGGTGGGTATCCCAGCTCAAAAAGTGACCTTCCTCCAGCTTTTGTGTTCTATTGGGGTCCTCAATAGATTGTATGATGTTCCCTCCCACATTGGTGAAGGTGGATCTTCTTTACTCAGTCTACAGATTCAAATGTTAAACTTTTCCAGAAACATCCTCATAGACACACTCAGAAATTAAGTTCTATCAGCTACCTGGGCATCCCTTAGCCCGGTCTAGTTGACACAAAACACTAACGATCATAGAGACCATATTTAGGAGATACCATTCAGTTCAAATTAGGTCCCCTGAGAGCCTCCTCTTGTCGACCTCTCCACTCTCTGCTCTCCAAATGCTGGATTCATACAATCTTCTATTTTTAGAAGTATATAACTGGAAAGGCCCTCAAGAGATCTTTAGCTCCAATTTCCTGCTTCACAAAGGCTTGTAACTGATCTAGTTTTTGGAGATCTCAAGAACTGAATCCATAGTTTTCTCTTGCTGATTAGGTTTTTCTATGAGCTCCAATGGTCTGACAAAACACTCTTTCCAGAAAAGTAAACTCATGTTCTGTTGGATTCTATACAGTTGCAGAATAGTGTTGACTTTTTATATCTGAAAAAGCAATCATGGAGTCTTCAATGCTTTTTCTTTCATAAGCCAACTGTCTTAGTTAAATGTGGTTGTTGTTCAGTTGCTAAGTCATATCTGACTCTTTGTGAATCCATAGACTGTAGCCTTCTAGGCTCCTCTGTCCTCCACTGTCTCCGAGTTTGCGCAGATTCATTTCCATCGAGCCAGTGATGCTGTATAACCACCTCATCCTCTGCTGTCACCTTCTCCTTTTGCCTTCAGTTTTTCCCAGCTCTAGGGTCTGTAGGCAAGTAACAGAAAACAACTCCAGCCACCTTCACAGTTCAGTTCAGTTCAGTTCAGTCGCTCAGTTGTACCCGACTCTCCGTGACCCCATGAACCACAGCACTCCAGGCCTCCCTGTCCATCACCAACTCCCAGAGTTCACTCAAACTCATGTCCACAGAGTCGGTGATGCCATCCAGCCATCTCATTCTCTGTCGTCCCCTTCTCCTCCCGCCCCCAACCTTTCCCAGCATCAGAGTCTTTTCCAGTGAATCAACTCATTGCATGAGGTGAGCAAAGTATTGCAGTTTCAGCTATAGCATCAGTCCTTCCAATGAACACCCAGGATTGATCTCCTTTAGAATGGACTGGTTGGATCTCCTTGCAGTCCAAGGGACTCTCAAGAGTCTTCTCCAACACCACAGTTCAAAAGCATCAATTCTTCGGCCATCAGCTTTCTTCACAGTCCAACTCTCACATCCATACATGACCACGGGAAAAACCATAGCCTTGACTAGACAGACCTTGGTTGGCAAAGTAATGTCTCTGCTTTTTAATATGCTATCTAGATTGGTCATAACTTTCCTTCCAAGGAATAAGCGTCTTTTAATTTCATGGCTGCAATCACCATCTGCAGTGATTTTGGAGCCCAAAAAAAAAAGGTCTGACACTGTTTCCACTGTTTTTCCATCTATTTCCCATGAAGTGATGGGACCAGATGCCATGATCTTTTTTTCTGAATGTTGAGCATCAAGCCAACCTTTTCACTCTCCTCTTTCACTTTCATCAAGAGGCTTTTGAGTTCCTCTTCACTTTCTGCCATAAGGGTGGTGTCATCTGCATATCTGAGGTTATTGATATTTCTCCCAGCAATCTTGATTCCAGCTTGTGCTTCTTCCAGCCCAGCGTTCCTCATGATGTACTCTGCATAGAAGTTAAATAAGCAAGGTGACAATATATAGCCTTGACGTACTCCTTTTCCTATTTGGAACCAGTCTGTTGTTCCATGTCTAGTTCTAACTGTTGCTTCCTGACCTGCATACAGGTTTCTCAAGAGACAGGTCAGGTGGTCTGGTATTCCTATCTCTTTCAGAATGTTCCACAGTTTATTGTGATCCACACAGTCAAAGGCTTTGGCATAGTCAATGAAGCAGAAATAGATGTTTTTCTGGAAATCTCTTGCTTTCTCCATGATCCAGCGGATGTTGACAATTTGATCTCTGGTGCCTCTGCCTTTTCTAAAACCTGCTTGAACATCTGGGAGTTCACGGTTCACATATTGCTGAAGCCTGGCTTGGAGAATTTTGAGCATGACTTTACTAGCGTGTGAGATGACTGCAATTGTGCGGTAGTTTGAGCATTCTTTGGCATTCCCTTTCTTTGGGATCGGAATGAAGACTAATCTTTTCCAGTCCTGTGGCCACTCCTGAGTTTTCCAAATTTGTTGGCATATTGAGTGTAGCACTTTCACAGCATCATCTTTCAATATTTGAAATAGCTCAACTGGAATTCCATCACCTCCACTAACTTTGTTCGTAGTGATGCTTTCTAAGGCCCACTTGACTTCACATTCCAAGATGTCTGGCTCTAGGTCAGTGATCACGTTATTGTTACTATCTTGGTCATGAAGATCTTTTTTGTACAGTTCTTCTGTGTATTCTTGCCACCTCTCCTTAATATCTTCTGCTTCTGTTAGGTCCATACTATTTCTGTCCTTTATCGAGCCCATCTTTGCATGAAATGTTCCCTTGGAATCTCTAATTTTCTTGAAGAGATCTCTTGTTTTTCCTATTCTGTTGTTTTCCTCTATTTCTTTGCATTGATCACTGAGGAAGGCTTTCTTATCTCTCCTTGCTATTCTTTGGAACTCTGCATTCAGATGCTTATATCTTTCCTTTTCTCCTTTGCTTTTTGCTTCTCTTCTTTTCACAGCTATTTGTAAGGCCTCCTCAGACAGCCATTTTTCTTTTTTGCATTTCTTTTCCATGGGGATGGTCTTGGTCCCTGTCTCCTGTACAATGTCACGAACCTCCATCCATAGTTCATCAGGCACTCTATCTATCAGATCTAGTCCCTTAAATCTATTTCTCACTTCCACTGTATAATCACAAGGTATTTGATTTAGGTCATATCTGAATGGTCTAGTGGTTTTCCCTACTTTCTTCAATTTAAGTCTGAATTTGGCAATAAGGAGTTCATGATCTGAGCCACAGTCAGTTCCTGGTCTTGTTTTTGCTAACTGTATACAGCTTCTCCATCTTTGGCTGCAAAGAATATAATCAATCTGATTTCGGTGTTGACCATCTGGTGATGTCCATGTGTAGAGTCTTCTCTTGTGTTTTTGGAAGAGGGTGTTTGCTATGACCAGTGTGTTCTCTTGGCAAAACTCTATTAGCCTTTGCCCTGCTTCATTTTGTGCTCCAAGGCCAAATTTGCCTGTTACTCCAGGTGTTTCTTGACTTCCTACTTTTGCATTCCAGTCCCCTATAATGAAAAGGACATCTTTTTTGGGTGTTAGTTCTAAAAGGTCTTGTAGGTCTTCATAGAACCGTTCAACTTCAGCTTCTTCAGCGTTACTGGTTGGGGCATAGGCTTGGATTACTGTAATATTGAATGGTTTGCCTTGGAAACGAACAGAAATCATTCTGTCATTTTTAAGATTGCATCTAAGTACTGCATTTTGGACTCTTTTGTTGACCATGATGGCTACTCCATTTCTTCTAAGGGATTTCTGCCCACAGAAGTAGATATAATGGTCATCTGAGTTAAATTCACCCATTCCAGTCCATTTTAATTCACTGATTCCTAGAATGTCTATGTTCACTCTTGCCATCTCCTGTTTGACCACTTCCAATTTGCCTTGATTCATGAAGTCGATCTGATCACATGGACCACAGCCAAATGTGGTCCACTGGAGAAGGGAATGGCAAACCACTTCAGTATACTTGCCTTGAGAACCCCATGAACAGTATCAAAGGGCACCTTCACAGGGACTTTGTTAAAAAGATGTGAAGATATTACATACCATATAAGAAAGATGATACAGCTAAACATCAAGAAAGAACTGGAACTACAAAATGGAAAGATTTTAGAACCAAGGTGACCCTCTTATCACTAGCAAGTAAACAGTCAGAATACAGACAGAAACAAGACCCCCCAGTTTCAAGTCCCTACTCTACCACAGGCAGCTACTTTCAGAAAAGAGCCTTTGTCACAAATACCTCCTTCTTGCTCATGATCAAATCATATAGTGTTTTTGATCTCCCTGCAAGTCTACTACACTTCCCTAAATGTCACCAAAGTACAGAGAAAATTTTGTGGGCAGAAGAATAGAAATGCACTGTTATTCACCTATAAAGCTTAACACTTTACATGCAATGAGAAATATTCATAGAGTCTATATATGTACCTAGTCACTTCTGCCATCATCCATGACACTGTGGCAGACCAACTTGCTAGTTTACAAGTAGGGTTAAAACTTCAGACCCGAGACGCCCGGCTCCGGCGGCGCAGGTGCGGGAGATGCCCGGCTCCGGCGCAACCGACCATGTGCAGAATCGTGGCTGAGATGAGCTACCCCGTGCCCAGGGTTAGGGCGGTGGCCGAGAGGAGCTGTACCACGTTCAGGAGGCGGTGGCTGCTTGGGCACCGGAGGGCCGAGAGGAGCTGATCTACATTCAAAGCAGGAGGCGCGGCCTTGAGGAGATACCCCTCGTCCAAGGTAAGGTACAGCGGCTGCGCCTTGCTGGAGCAGCTGGGAAGAGATACTCCACGACCAAGTGGAATATAAGAATCCAGTGTTCTGGGGAGGAAGGAACAAGATGGCGGAGGGATAAGATGGCAAGACCACTTTCTCCCCCACAAATTCATCAAAAGAACATTTGAACGCGGAGTAAAGTCCACAAAACAACTTCTGAATACTGGCAGAGGACATCAGGCTCCCAGAAAAGCAGCCCATTGTCTTCTAAAGGAGAGAGAAGAAATCCAGCTCCACCCACCAGAACACCGACACATGCTTTCCTAACCAGGGAACCCGGACAAGTCACCCGTCCAACCCCACACACAGCGAAGAAACGACGTAATAAAGAGAACTCCACAAACTGCAAGAAGAGGGAAAGGCCACCCCAAGCAAAGCAATATAAGCAAGATGAAGAGGCAGAGAAATACCCAGCAAGTAAAGAAACAAGATAATTGCCCACCAACACAAACAAAAGAAGAAGATATAGGGAATTTACCTGATAAAGAATTTCAAATTTTGATGGTGAAAATGATTCAAAATCTTGAAAGCAAAATGGAGTTACAGATAAATAACCTGGAGAAAAGGATTGAGAAGATGGAAGAAAGATTTAATAAGGATTTAGAAGAAATAAAAAAGAGTCAATATACAATGAATAATGCAATAGATGAGATCAGAAACACTCTGGAGGGAACAAACAGTAGAATAACAGAGGCAGAAGACAGGATAAGCGAACTAGAAGATAGAATTGTACAAATAAATGAAACAGAGAGGACAAAAGAAAAACGAATTAAAAGAAATGAGGACAATATTAGAGACCTCTGGGACAATGTGAAACGCTCCAACATTCGAATCATAGGAGTCCCAGAAGAAGAAGACAAAAAGAAAGACCATGAGAGAATACTTGAGGAGATAATAGTTGAAAACTTCCCTAAAATGGGGAAAGAAATAATCACCCAAGTCCAAGAAACCCAGAGAGTCCCCAACAGGATAAACCCAAGGCGAAATACTCCAAGACACATATTAATCAAATTAACAAAGATCAAACACAAAGAACAAATCTTAAAAGCAGCAAGGGAAAAGCAGCAAATAACACATAAGGGGATTCCCATAAGGATAACAGCTGATCTTTCAACAGAAACTCTTCAGGCCAGAAGGGAGTGGCAAGACATACTTAAAGTGATGAAAGAAAATACCCTACAGCCCAGATTACTATACCCAGCAAAGATCTCATTCAAATATGAAGGAGAAATCAAAAGCTTTACAGACAAGCAAAAGCTGAGGGAATTCAGCATCACCAAACCAGCTCTCCAACAAATGCTAAAGGATCTTCTATAGACAGGATACACAGAAAGAGTGTATAAACTTGAACCCAAAGCAATAAAGAAAATGGCTACGGGATCGTACTTATCAATAATTACCTTAAACGTAAATGGGTTGAAATTTTCAAAAAGGCTAGGAAACAATTCTCATAGCCATCAATAGTTCAGTGTTGAGTTCATGAATAGTTTTTAAAGTTTGGGACAAACTGTAGTATTTGCTATTTGAAGTACTATTTGTATTTGTAATTGGCATATTACGATGTAACATTGATCTTCATTTCCATCTTAAAACGCCTAAAAATGCCTAACAGGTTTTTAGATTTGTGAATTTTAGTTGAAATGTATTTTACGATGTTACTAAACCTGCAGAAATATTGAAATATTTCAGAGAACTTATTCACTGTACATTTAATTTATTTTATTTATAAAAGTTATGAACTGTAGAAAGTTTTACTTGTTGGGTCAAATGCTTGTTGCATTTGAAGTGCTAGTTACAAGAAAATCAAATACCTTCAATGTATAAATGCTATTAAGTTTTTAAAGGACTCTGGAGTATAAGTAAGTTTGTTTAAAGAAATTTAGTCTGTTCAACTTGAAAAAAATAAATAAATAAAATTGGAAAAAAAATAATAATAAAATAAAATGACAAATGAGGAGCATTCCATTTCAAGATCTTTTTCATATCTTTTCCACAAGTATGAGAAAATGATGAATTTATTCAATGACAATTTGTAATTTAACCTCATTTAAAACAGAGATACAATATATAAAATATATTTCAGAGCATAATTAAATTAACTAAATACTGTTTCCAGGAATAATCTAGAAATGCAAGATTTTTCTATGGAAGACTTGGAATAAAGAGTATCAAAAATGATGACATAGAAATTTTACTTAAAAATGCCACTTAATTAAGATATATATATATATAGATAGATAGGTAGATACATATTTTAAATATAATGCTTAATCTCTAAGGTATTTGATGCCTGGATTCATTTAAGCAGTCTTTTGGAAGTCTTATTTTTTTAAATCAAACTTGCCATTCTACTAAGTTACTTAAGTATTATTACAGATAATTTGTGTATTAATTTGTTATGACAAACAGATTAAAGTTCTTTTTTTGATATTTCTCCCATTTTAATTATATTAAATAAAAATAAGTTTGAGATTAAAAAAAATAAATAAATAAAATTATATAGTATTTTTAAAATTTTATTTATTTTAATTGGAGGCTAATTACATTCACCATTTACTTTTGTTTTGAGATAATTTTCTTATTGCCTTGTGGCCTGTGCTTGCTTGTGTATCTTTTGCTATATGCTTATATTCCTTGTGTGTCAGTTTTTTGTGAATTGCACTTTGTGTCTTCTGATTGTGAATATTTGATGTATTTATAATCAGTGCTTAATGAAACTGAGACAGCAAATAATATTGACAGATTATTTTCTACTAAAGATGCAGAAATTAGATCATTTAAAAAAAAAAAAAAAAACTTCAGACCCAACATATTCCTGACAATCTCTAAAGAACAGAATAAGAAGACAGACACAACATAATCTTCCCGTCTCCACCCTACCTTCATAGTATCCCCTGAAGGCTCTTAGAAGCAGTATCTGGGTGTCTCCAGAGGTAAAAGGCCATAATTCAGGAAAAGCAAAGAGCTGTTGACAATTAGACAGTTTGCTATCTGCAGAATCCTTGAAAATAACTTCCACTGGCTTCAGAGTTAAAAACACTAGCTTGTGTTAACAGTTTCTTCAACTTTGTTCCACTCTTGACATATGGGCTCTTTTATGTTCTTTCCAATTCTTCAAAAGCTTTTCCATGACTTTTACTAACCTTCACAGTTAAAGAATAACTTAAATAACATATACCAATGGCCAAAGTATCCTAGAAAGCAGTTTATCCATGGTGATATGAAACACCAGTAGTTTAAGATTTCTTAAACTACTAACCATTATTGGCCATTTTTTCATACTTTTGAATCCATTTAGTGAATCAAGATGTACTACTAAAATAAACCATAATAAAATTTGCTTAGTAAAAAAAATTATGCTTTTAGCCCAGATAACAAAATACTATGATTCCAACTGTTTTAAAGAGTAGGAAATCTTACTATGTCACACACAAAAGAAGTCCAGAGCTAAGGTGAGCTCCAGATGTGCTACTTCAGGACCCTCACTCTATTTCTCTGCAGTTCTCTCGGCTCAACCATTCTCCCGCTGGTAAAGAGAGCTGCAGGAACTTAAAGCATCATACACAATTAACTTTGTAACCAGAGAAGGGATCTTTGTTTTTTGAGAATGAAACCTTTCCCAGTGGCACCTAATAGACTTCTTCCTAACGTCTCACAGTCCAGAATAGAGGCACTCACCCATTCTTAACATAACCACTGGCAAGTGGAATGGGCTGTCTTTGGTTTGGACCCAGCGTCATGTTACACTTGCTAAATTCTGGGTTTGGAAGGGGAAAATGAGAATAAAAATTGACATTAAAGCTTGATTTTAAGATTTCTATGACTTTTCTTCTGGGAATTATAACATTCTGTACTATTCTTATTGTCCTTATCACATTTTTTCAATCAGCCATCCAAGAAGTGTTTGTTGAGCACCAAGCATGTGCCAGGCATTGTCCTCATTGTTGAGACATACAAGTGTTCAAGACAGACTCACTGCTTTCATGGAGCACACATTCTTCTGACTTGTATTAGAGTTATCTTGATACTGCGTCAGTCACAGTTCTCCAGAGAAACAAGATCAACAGGAGAAAGACAGAGGGCACGTAGATGTGTGCATGCTCAGTCGCTTCAGTCGTGTCTGACTGTTTGTGATGCCGTGGGCCATAGCCCGCCAGGCTCCTCTGTCCAGATGATTTTGCCAGTAAGAATACTAGAGTGGGGTGCCATGGGAATCTTCCCAAACCAAAGTTTGAACCCACATCTCCTGCATTGCAGGCCAATTCTTCACCACTAAGCCACCAGGGAAGCCTGATAGGTAGGTAGATAGATAGATAATAGAGAGGTAGGTAGATAGATAAATTTTAAGAAATTGGCTCACTCAAAAAAAAAAAAAAGAAAGGAAGAAATTGGCTCACTCAATTGTGGGGGCTGGTCAATCTGAAATGTGTAGGGCAGACCAGCAGGCTGGAAATTCAGGTACAAATTGGTGCAGTTTTGAGGTAGAATTATTTCTTATTTGGGAAACCTCAGTTTTTTCTCTTGAAGTTTTCAATCAATCGGATGAGACCCATCCACATGATCAAGGCTGATCTCCTTAAAATCAACTTATTGTACATATTAACTATATTTACAAAATACCTTCACAGCAACATCTGGATTAGTGGTTGTTTAAATAACTAGGTACTATAGCCTAGTCAAGCTTATACCTCAAACTAACCATCATATATGCCTTGTTTATGTCAATGCCAGCTTCTTGAAAAAGAGATTGCATCACATACCTATCCTTGGTGGCTCAGATGGTAAAGAGTCTGCCTGCAATGAAGGAGACCTGTGTTCAATCCCTGGGTTGGGAAGACCCCCTGAAGAAGGGAATGGCAACCCACTCCAGTATTCTTGCCTGGAGAATCCCATGGAGAAAGCAGCCTGGCAGGCTATAGTCCATGGAGTAACAAAGAGTTGGACACACTAAGCAACTAACTTTTCACATACCTATCAATCTGTAATCTCCATGGAGCCTTATACACAGCTTTCCAGCTACTAGATGTTCAAAAAATGTGTGCCGTTGAATTCCTTAAGCTCCATTTTATGCCACATGGTCTGTCTGAATGTCTGCAAATGAGAAGTTCATATCAAAGAGGATCACCCAGAGCTGAAACAAAATCATGAACCATAAAACAAAGGCAACAACCCCACCCCCACCCACTCAGTCTGATCTGAAGCCTCTTTCGAGTTACACACCCCATCTTGAAGCACATCCCAGACCATCACACTAATGTCAAAGAATTACATTCCACTAAAAAATGCTAGTAAGTACACCACATGCCTTTTCTGGGGAAATGAATTTAAGCCTAGGGCTTAAGAGACTTCATTTTTCCCTTCTGACCCTGATCTTTTCTTGAGGCATTTGATCTGCTTCTTTTCATAAAGCAGATGTTCCTGGAGAGATCGCACAGGGAGCCAGGGGCCAGAGCCAGTCCTCTGATCTGTGTGTGTTTCCACTGGCCACCCAAGGGGCACCGGCAAACTGCGGCCTCTGAGTCAGAGTCTGGCCTTTCTAAGCATTCCATATACCTGATAACTTATTGCTTCCTCCCCCACTCCCATCCAATCCTTAAGGAGAAATAAGCTTGCAGTGTGTTTTCTTGTTCTGTATACAGATGCCTGAGCCATAAGACATTTTGTATAAGCTGTTTCCTCCATGGAGTTAATCTAGACACACTCTTAAGGCTTGAGCCTCTGTAGCCCAAATTAAGAAAAGATAGAAGTTAATAAATCTTCACTCAGCACCTACTCTAAGCCAGGCACTGAACAAGGCATATATATTAATATAATTAATCTCCTTTAAAACATTATGATATATTGTCATATCCATGATATTAATATAAAAGAGGAAATTCAAACCAGCTATAATCCAAGGCACAGATTGCAAGTCAAAAAAGAGGCAAAGCTAATTAAGTGTAGTCACCCACCTTGATTCTCTCACTGACTGAACAAACTAACCATAAGATAACTATGTGTACCTACCAGTTGAGTACACTGTAGTGCAGTTTAACTGAGAGTATTCTGAAGTATCCAGACTTTTCCAAAGCAAACAGGGAAAGTTAGTATTGGGATTTTTTTGTTGTTGTTGCTGTTTTAGCATGAAAAGAGTGATGTGTGTGTGTGTGTGTGCGTGTGTGGAGTGGAAAGTGAATAAATCATCTTAAATAAAATTCTTTTCTGAAAGCATATAAATCTGTCATTGAAACAGAAGCAGTATTGAAGTCACTATTTTAAAGGATATAAATTTCTTGACATGTTTTCCAAAGCCACATTCTCCTTTAAGGTGAATCGTCAGGCATGGTCCCATGCCTCAACACATAGTTCAATTCAGTTCAGTGGCTCAGTCATGTCCAGCTATTTGCAATCCAAAAACCACAGCACGCCAGTCCTCCCTGTCCATCACCAACTCCCAGAGTCCACTCAAACCCATGTCCATTGAGTCGGTGATGCCATCCAACCATCTTATCCTCTGTTGTCCCCTTCTCTTCCTGCCCTCAATCTTTCCCAGCATCAGGGTCTTTTCCAATGAGTCAGCTCTTCGCATCAGGTGGCCAGAGTATTGGAGTTTCACCTTCAACATCAATCCTTCCAATGAACACCCAGGACTGATCTCCTTTAGGATGGACTGGTTGCATCTCCTCATGGTCCAAGGGACTCTCAAGAGTCTTCTCCAACACCACAGTTCAAAAGCATCAATTCTTTGGTGCTCAGCTTTCTTTATAGTCCAACTCTCACATCCATACATGACTACTGGAAAAACCATAGCCTTGACTAGATAGCCTTTGTTGACAAAGTAATGCTTTTTAATATGCTGTCTAGGTTGGTCATAACTTTCCTTCCAAGGAGTAAGAGTCTTTTAATTTCATGGCTGCAATCACCATCTGCAGTCATTTTGGAGCCCAGAAAAATAAAGTCAGCCACTATTTCCACTGTTTCCCCATCTATTTGCCATGAAGTGATGGGACTGGATGCCATGATCTTAGTTTTCTGAATATTGAGCTTTAAGCCAACTTTTTCACTCTCCTCTTTCACTTTCATCAAGAGGCTCTTTAGTTCCTCTTCACTTTCTGCCATAAGGGTGATGTCATCTGCATATCTGAGGTTATTGATATTTCTCCCGGCAATCTTGATTCCAGCCTGTGTTTCCTCCAGCCTAGTGTTTCTCATGATGTACTCTGCATATAAGATAAATAAGCAGGGTGACAATATACAGCCTTGACGTACTCCTTTTCCTATTTGGAACCAGTCTGTTGTTCTATGTCCAGTTCTAACTGTTGCTTCCTGACCTGCATACAGGTTTCACAAGAGGCAGGTCAGGTGGTCTGGTATTCCCATCTCTTTCAGAATTTTCCACAATTTATTGTGACACAGTCAAAGGCTTTGGCATAGTCAATAAAGCAACACATAAAACCCTATTAAATAAGAATTAAATTTGTTAGCCAGTGAAAAACACATATGTCCTACTAGGTCTTCCATTAATTTTTGTTCACACCACAGAAAATTCTTCTGCTCATAATCTGAGAAAGTAAATCAATCAAGACTTGGCTCTTACCTCAGTGAGTTGTTTAATGAAATGGATGGATGAATGGAATTCTGAGGTTGTGAAAGCTATTTCATGGAATCTTGAAAAAAAAAAAAAAAGTCATACCAGGAAAGCAAAAAGACAGTTCTCAAAATAAGAGAAAATATTTACAAGTCATAGATCTGATGAAGGACTCATATCTAGAATATATAAAGGACTCTTGAAATTCAATAACAAAAGGATAAATAACCCATTTAAAAATGAGCAAATGATCAGACCAGAAATTTCTCTAGAGAAGAAATCTGAATGGCCAGTAAGCACACAGAAGTAAAAATCAGCACTGCAATGAGATATCATTTCACATCCAGCTAGAATTGCTGTGATCAAAGTGTCAGTCACTAGTGTCGGTTAAGATGTAAAGAAATTGGAACTCTCAAACACTATTGGTAGAAAGCAAAAATAGTGTAGCCATTTTGGAATACAATTTGGCAGTTCCCCAAAGAACTAAACACAGAATTACCATATGATCCAACAATTTCACAGCTAGATATTTATCAAGAGGAGTGAATACACAGGCCTGCACCAAAATACACAAATATTCAGAGCAGCATTGTTCATAATAGCTAAAAAGTGGAAACAGCACAAATGTCCATCAAATGATGAATGGATAAATAAAATGGGATATATCTATACACTGGAATATTGTGTCTCTGTGTGTGTGTGTGTGTGTGTGTGTGCGTGTGTGTGTGTGTCTGTGTGCTCAGTCATGTCCAAATCTTTCCAGCCCCAATGGACTATAGCCCGCCAAGTTCCTCTGTCCATGGAATTTTCCAGGCAAGAATATTGGTGTCATTTCCTACTCCAGGGGCTTTTCCCAACCCAGGGATCAAACTTGCATCTTTCATCTCCTGCACTGGCAGGTGGATTCTTTACCACTAAGGCCTTCTGGGATATTATTTGGCAACAAAAGGAATAAAGTACCAGTTCTTGCTACAACAAGGGTGCACCTTGAAAACATTATGCTAAGTGAAAGAAGCCAGTCACAAAAGACTACACACTGTGTGCATCCATATATACAAAATGCCGAGAATAAGTTAATCTAAATTAACAGAGAAGAAATCAGTGCTTGCCTGGGGCCTGAGACATGAGGTTTGGGGAGAAATTGGGAGTGACTACTAATAACTATAGGTTTTTTGCAGGAGAGTGATGAAAATTTTGTAAGATTTATTATGATAATGGTTGCACAGCTCTGTGAATATACTAAAAAAAAGTATTTGAATAAATAAATTGTATGGTATATGAATTATGTCTCAAAAAATTTTTTAAGTCTTTTATCAAATTGAGGATAGCCTGGGGAAAAAATGAGATTTTACTCCAAGGATCTAAATAGAATTTTTGTGAGTAGAATACATCATCTTTAGGTAATTTGGCTATTTTGCACTTTTGGTATGAAAAGTTAGAGAAAATATCAATCTTGTTCCTAACAGCATAATATTTAGAAAGAATATGGCAGCATTCTACAGTAATTATTTCTCAATGAATTTCTATAGCAATATATTCACCTTAACTAGCAATTTTACTATTATTTACTTATTATATTTTTAAATCAAGTACTTTTCCTCTTAAAGTACATATATTTAAAAGACATTATTTTCTTATTATAGTGAGAAAACTAGCTTCACTTGCCATAAATAAAAGATAACTGTTAAGTACAATAAATCAATATTTTTAAATTCTATAGAAATAAATGTTGCTACCAGCATACTTGAAGGCCAGGACTTGTTATCTTTTTTGTTAAAATACAAGATTGATGTGTTGTATGAAAGGAGAGAAGGTTAACACTCCCCTTGACAAGGATGGAAGAGGCTCTCTAGCCTGACAACATGCATACGGTTAAGGCATTGCCACCTACTTTGTGGCATCTAACCATGTCAACTCCAGGAAGAAAACTATTAAAAATAAAAATACATGGAGGCTAAACAACACACTTCTGAAAAACCAACAAATCACGGAAGAAATAAAAAAGAAATAAAAATATGCATAGAAATGAATGAAAATGAAAACACAACAACCCCAAAACTATAAGATTCAGTAAAAGCAGTGTTAAGGGGAAGTTCCATAGCAATACAAGCTTACCTCAAGAAACAAGAGAAAAATCAAATAAATAACCTAACTCTATACTTAAAGCAACTAAAAAAAGAAGAAATGAAGAACCCCAAGGTTAGTAAAAGGAAAGAAATCATAAAAATTAGGGCAGAAATAAATGAAAAAGAAACAAAGGAGCCATAGCAAAAATCAACAAAGCTAAAAGCTTGTTCTTTGAGAAGATAAATAAAATAGGAAAACCATTAGTCAGACTTATCAAGAAAAAAGGGTGAAGAATCAAATCAACAAAATTAGAAATGAAAATGGAGAAATCACAACAGACAACACAGAAATACAAAGGATCATAAGAGACTACTATCAGCAACTATGTGCCAATAAAATGGACAACTTGGAAGAAATGGTTAAATTCTTAGAAAAGTATAACTTTCCAAAACTGAACCAGGAAGAAATAGAAAATCTTAACACTCCCATCACAAGCACAGAAATCAAAACTGTAATCAGAAATCTTCCAACAAACAAAAGCCCAGGTCCATATGGCTTCACAGCTGAATTCTACCAAAAATTTAGAGGAGAGCTAACACCTATCCTACTCAAACTCTTCCAGAAAATTGCAGAGGAAAGTAAACTTCCAAATTCATTCTATGAGGCCACCATCACCCTAATACCAAAACCAGACAAAGATGCCACAAAAAAAGAAAAATACAGGCCAATATAACTGATGAACATAGATGCAAAAATCCTGAACAAAATTCTAGCAAACAGAATCCAACAACATATTAAAAAGATCATACATCATGACCAAGTGGGCTTTATCCAAGGGATGCAAGGATTCTTCAATATTTGCAAATCAATCAATGTGATACACCGTATTAATAAATTGAAAGATAAAAACCATATGATTATCTCAATAGATGCAGAGAAAGCCTTTGATGAATTTCAGCATCAATTTTTGATAAAAACCCTCCAGAAATCAGGAGGAGAAGGAACATACCTCAACATAATAAAAGCCATATATGATAAGCCCACAGCAAAAATTATCCTCAATGGTGAAAAATGGGAAGCATTTCCCCCAAAATCAGGAAAAGACAAGGGTGCCCACTCTCACCACTTCTATTCAACATAGTTTTGGAAGTTTTAGCCACAGCAATCAGAGAAGAAAAATAAATGAAAGGAATCCAGATTGGAAAAGAAGAAGTAAAACTCTCACTGTTTTGCAGGTGACAAGGTCCTCTACATACAAAACCCTACAGACTCCACCAGAAAATTACTAGGGCCAATCAATGAATACAGTAAAGTTGCAGGGTATAAAATTAACACACAGAAATCCCTTGCATCCTGTACACTAACAATTAGAAAACAGAAAGAGAAATTAAGGAAACAATTCCATTCACCATTGCAATGAAAAGAATAAAATACTTAGGAATAAATCTACCTAAAGAAACAAAAGACTTATCTATAGAAAACTATAAAACACTGGTGAAAGAAATCAAAGATGACACAAATAGATGGAAAAATATACCATGTTCATGGATTGAAAGAATCAATATGGTAAAAATGAGTGTACTATCCAAAGCAATCCATAGATTCAATGGAATCCCTATCAAGCTACCAACGGTATTTTTCAGAGAATTAGAACAAATAATTTCACAATTTGTATGGAAATACAAAAAAAATCTCAAATATCCAAAGCAATTTTGAGAAAGAAGAATGGAACTGGAGGAATCAACCTGCCGGACCTCAGTCTCTACTACAAAGCCTCAGTCATCAAGACAGTATGGTACTGGCACAAAGACAGAAATATAGATCAATGGAACCAAATAGAAAGCCCAGAAATAAATCCAAGCACCTATGGACACCTTATCTTTGACAAAGGAGGCAAGAATATACAATGGAGAAAAGACAATCTCTTTAACAAGTGGTGCTGGGAAAACTGGTCAACCACTTGTAAAAGAATGAAACTAGAACACTTTCTAACACCATACACAAAAATAAACTCAAATTGGATTAAAGATCTAAATATAAGACCAGAAACTATGAAACTCCTAGAGGAAAACATAAGCAAAACACTCTCCAACATAAATCATAGCAGGATCCTCTATGACCCATCTCCCAGAGTAATGGAAATAAAAGCAAAAATTTTTTAATGGAACCTAATTAAATGTAAAAGTTTTTGCACAATGAAGGAAACGATAAGCAAGGTGAAAAGACAGCCTTCAGAATGGGAGAAAATAATAGCAAATGAAGCAACTGACAAAGAATTAATCTCAAAAATGTAAAAGCAGCTCAATTACAGAGAAAGAAACGACCCAGTCTAAAAATGGGACAAAGAACTAAATAGACATTTCTCCAAAGAAGACATACAGATGGCTAACAAACACATGAAAAGATGCTCAACATCACACATTATCAGAGAAATGCAAATCAAAACCACAATGAGGTACCATCTCATACCAGTGAGAACGGCTGCTACCAAAAAGTCTACAAACAATAAATGCTGGAGAGGGTGCAGAGAAAAGGGAACCCTCTTATGCTGTTGGTGGGAATGCAAACTAGTACAACCACTATGGAGAACAGTGTGGAGATTCCTTAAAAAACTGGAAATAGAACAGCCATACAACCCACCAATCCCACTGCTGAACATACATATGGAGGGAACCAGAATTGAAAGAGACATGTGTACCCCAGTGTTCATTGCATCACTGTTTACAGTTACCAGGACATGGAAGCAACCTAGATGTCCATCAGCAGATGAAAGGATAAGAAAGCTGTGGTACATATACACAATGGAATATTACTCAGCCATTAAAAATAATGCATTTGAATAAATTCTAATGAGGTGGATGAAACTGGAGCCTATTATACAGAGTGAAGTAAGTCAGAAAGAAAAACACCAATACAATATACTAACGCATATATATGGAATTTAGAAAGATGGTAACGGTGACTCTGTATGCGAGATAGCAAAAGAGACACAGATGTAAAGAACAGTCTTTCGGACTGTGGGAGAAGGTGAGGGTGGGATGATTTGAGAGAATAACATTGAAACATGTATAGTATCATATGTGAAACAGATCACCAGTCCAGGTTCAATGCATGAGACAGGGTGCTCAGGGCTGGTGCACTGGGATGACCCTGAGGGATGGGATGCGGAGGAAGGTGGGAGGTGGGTTCAGGATGGGGAACACATGTACATCCACTGCTGATTCATGTCAATGTATGGCAAAATCCACTACAATACTGTAAAGTAATTAGCCTCCAATTAAAATAATTTAATTAATTTTTAAAATGAAAATTTTAAAAAATAAAATGCAAGATTGATACAGAGAAGTATTAAAATCTAATGTAATAGAATGACAGTACAAAGACTAAAAAAGAATGGGAAAAAAAATAATTATGTGAGCCAGTGTTATTTAACACTACATCTGTAAACGACCTAATGCTATCTCTTATCTATTTACCTAAAATCTGATGAAGCTGTTACTGGTTAGTGGGTATCTCTTCTCTAAGTGGCAAAACTCCAGATCCAGGTGCATTCAGTCTTGCGATTCCACTAGAGTCCTCTGTAACCAACCGGAAAACCAATCATGGGAAAGGCACACCCACTTCCTAAAACTCTGGCTCACAATCAATACATGTCACTTTTGTTCACATTCCACTGATGAACATTAATTGCATGGTCATTTCTAGATGCAAGAGGGACTAGGAAATGTGGTCCCTACTTAGACCATTAGTCCCCAGGACAAAACCTCCACACCACAGAAGGGGAACAGTTTTGAAGGTGGACAGCTCTCTGTGCCACAACCCAGGATAACTCCAGGACTCTTGTAAAAATAAACCATTATCTAAGGCTGACATGACTTGTGAAAGGCTGCCAGGAGTGTCGTATGCCTTCTAAAAAACTGAACTCGAGGAAATAGATTTATTCAATGTGATACTCAAAATTAATGGCCATTTAAAAGAAAAAAAAAATCTATACCAAGTAGGCAACTTTAGATTCTTTGAGTTAAAATGACCTCAAAGAGCATCGCCTTATCACACAAAATATTTCACCTAGAACAATTGCTCCAAGAGCAGATATCTCAGTTGCCTCTCCTTGAGACTGACCTCCTCAGGCTTCATTATCAGGTCTCTATGTCCCTCTGTCCCTTACCACCAGCAGCAAAACATTTCTGTGGCTAAACTGAAAGGAAGAAAAATTAAGAAACACACACTGCCTGCCTCACTTAGGGGTAAACTGTGAAAGGTATCAGACACCATTACTTCTAAGTCAAAATAAAAACATTTCTAGGCTATCTATTTCTCTCAGAAAATCCATCCTGGTAGAGAGATCTTGCAGTTAGTGAAGTGTATCCTTTTTACAACAAAAACTCGTTTTAAAAAATTAAAATACTAAATACGTACTTCATCCTTTTTAGAGTAGAAAACCATGGAATGGCATAGTCTTTTCCTGATGGCTCAAGGATTACCCAGAACATTCATGTAATACAGGACCTTCTTCACCTCACATTAACGACTGAGACTGGGGTAGTCTAGGAATTCCTATGGCTTCCCTGGCTCCTCCCATGCAAGGCTGCCCCAGTCTCTCCTTACTTCTTTCTTCCTGTCAGTAGTGGCCCCCTCCTCGCCTAGAGATTTGCTCATTAACAGCTGTTGATTTGAAACCAAATAGCAGAAAAGCTAAGAGCAGCTTGACTTCAGCATTACGCACAATCCTAAATAAAAGACTTGCATATGGCCGGATCCAAGTGCTTAGAAAATATTGTCAAAACTCCATGTCTCAATGTCTTTGGCATTACTTTCTGCCAAGTTGCCTTTGATCTCAGGCAAAATTGGCTACTAGCACCTATAGGTTTACATACTACCAATTTTCCAAACCAAAATTGAACAAAAATCAGTGATTTTCCTTGGCTAGACTGGGTTACATCACTGTGGTTGAACCAAACACAGTGATTCATTGGCCAGGTTTTAACCATATACCCAACCCTGGAAGTCAATCCATCCAAAACTACTTGAGTTGGTGACGGACAGGGAGGCCTGGCGTGCTGTGATTCATGGGGTCGCAAAGAGTCGGACACTACTGAGTGACTGAACTGAACTGAACTGAAAACTACTTGGACTGAGAATAGGGAAAATCAAGGTTAATTCCTTTTTAAGATGAAACCAAGGTGCTATCATCAGAAGAAAGGACAGATACTGGGAAGGCAAAAAAAAAAAAGTAAAAAGAGATGTACACTGAAGTTTATTACAGTCCATTTAATCTAGATTTCTAGAGGTTCAAGACCAAAAATATTTTTGAACAATCATTTTGCTGTTGAGTCTTTCCTGTTAGTAACACTTCTAACAATTTTCTATATGCAGGAAGATAAACTTGGCCCTAAAACATACAATATACCTCTGACATTAGGCCTCCTTAAATAGAACATATTTCTATCTCCTGATTACAGCATGTTTCTATCATCACCCTTATAATAATTTTCACACTTTTTCTCTCACTTGAAATAAAATTTTCAGTGTGAAATTTCTCTTCTGCCTTCAATGTTATTATGTTAGCAGTTTTTCAGTCTTTGTAAGTCTTTCTGGAATATGATTTTCTCCTAAAACAGGAAATATGAGAGCCAAAAATAATCTTTCCTTTTAGCCTAGTAGCTCTCCAGTGAGTGCCGCTGGAAGCTTTAATAAAAGGCCGGATTAGCAGCCAGGGCACTCTGAACTGGTACTGCACAGAAGCATCTGCTAAGCTCCTCTGGGTGTCCATCTCCCAGGCAGACGTCCGCTCCCTTGGAGGAGACTGTTTCCACAAGGACTAGGACAGGTTATACCCTTGGCATCAAATAGGATCTTCTCAGATGCTGGCAAGATGCAGAGTCCAGTCCTACTCCGTTCTGTGGCCAACATGCTTACATAGCAAGAATCAGCTATGCACCCTCCCACTCATCCTGCCCTCCCACCTCCATAAATCCTATCATGGTGCAGGGGCCAGGGAACAGATCTGTTCTCTATTCAAAGGCCATGGAGCCAAGAACGCCCAAAGTTTTTGCGTCAGAATCACCATTCTCTAACTCTACTGGGCAGTCTTCCTTGACCCCATTTGGCAAGGGGCCACAGCATCTCTTGGCGTCATCCACCTCCCTGTGGTTCTGGGGGAAGAACACAGCACATGGAGTAGGAAAACTGGGGCTTGAAACTTGATCCTGCCACTTACCGGCAGAGGGATCCTTCCTATTCACCTCTGCAGGTCCCTTCTGACCACAGTCCCTGTTGCCTCTTAGAGCTCCTCTCTTACCCCACCACAGTGCTTGTGGTCCAGGCAGGTTTTTCTCTGAGCCTAAGTCAATCAGCACATCTGCATCCTTTTGGCCATAGCCACTGGTTCAGGGATGAGCCCTGGTCTAAAACAGTTGGGCATAAGCAAGTCAGAAGAGTTTGCAGGAGCTACTCAAAGATGCGTGCTCTTTCCTGCTGGACTTAAAGCTGACTTGATGTTGAGAATCGACTTGCCACATTTTCCTAGGATTTTCCTGGCTTTCAAATGGAAAACATACAGGTAACCCCACCATCCCAAACAAACCAGGGTCATTATTCACCTTAATTGTGAGCACTGGATGTGAGGGCTGGAACTGTTGCAGCTGTTTTGTTACCACATGAAACCTAACAATGAAACCAACACAAAGAAAAAGGAGCTGACAGATGGAAAGAATTCAGTCCACGGTCACATCTGCCAACCCCTGAATCTGTCCATGCCTGTAGTGAAAGCCTTTGGAACATCTCATTATAAGAACCAATACAGTCTCTTTTTGCTTAAACTAACTTAACTTGGATTTCCTATCACCTGTAACAGACAGACTGCTCACTAACATATCAGTTATATATTATATGAGTTGCTCAAATTCTCTGAGCCTCAATTAGTTCATCTGTAAAACTGGAAAGATATTTCCTGAAGATTAAAGGAGGAAATAATATCAAGTTTCTGTCTCAATGATTAGCATATATCTTGTTTCCTTGCCCTTTACAAGCTAGAACACTCAAACTCTAAAGAGTGAAGGATGGAAAGGAAACAGATGTAATTGTTCCAATAGTTAATTATATGGATGAGGAAACTGAGACACAGATGAAAACTAACTTAGCTAGTGACAAAGTCAGAACTAGAACTAGGCTCTCTGAGTTCTGCCTAGTGTTATTTTTATCACATCATGAACCTGAAATCTCATTTTCTCTTCTGAGAGGGTCAGTTTGCTAATGCAAAGAGGGGGACAAGTCTTTCACAGCCCAAGGAAACTCCACCCAAACTTTGGCATGTCAGGGGCAGTGCCAGGTGCCGGCCCAGAACAAAGGCTCACCTGACCAGTCTTCCTAACTAGACATCAGTTCGATGTCTTCATAGGTCATTGGCAATGTGGCTCTTCTCCTGCTCCAGAGCACCTGCACCAACCAGGAGAATTTGTCTTCTGAAGTGAAGACTTGAATGAAAACCTGGGGGACCCTTCCTTCTGCCATTCTCTTAATAATAAAATGTATCAACAAGAAATTGGTCATTGCAAGACTCAGCAGCCACCTTTAGACTTCATTTTATTGTTAGGAAGGTGAAATTCATTCTCAAAATGAAGCTCCCAACTGCATTTGTAAATGCTTCTCCCAAAGCAACTGATATTAGGAGGAGAAAAGTGGAGAAGAAAGACTGTAATAACTGCCTACCATCCGAATCTGAGGTGGGGGTGGAGACAGGGCAGAGAAAGCTGGCACCTTGTTGACATCTGAGGTTGCTGCTCAGTGCTCAGCTGGTCTGCTCTCTCCTGAAGTTTAGATGCATGACCAGGGGTCCACCAGAGCATGGGGAGGTGGAACTTAGCTGTCTCCTGCAAGGGTGATTTATTTGCCCTGTCCACAGCCTCCTCTCTTACAGCTTAGCTGTTTTTACTCTAAGCTGACTTGAGATCATAAAAGGAATATTCTCCTTGGCTGTCACATGTTTGGGAGGGAGAGACTGGGACAGAGTGGCCAAGTGATTCCCCCAAGACTGCTGGGCTTTTGTCCAGCTGCTTCAAAAAAATAATATTGTAGAAGAATGTACAGTACTGAACTAAGGAATTTTCCTCTCCATAGACTAGCAGTATAACCCCTGTGTATCGAAATGCATCTGCCAGACTCTTGAGGACAGGTAACACTTCTGGTTTGCTCTCAAAGTATCATGAGACTATGCATTAGGCACATAAATAGAGTAAGTGTGAGTTTCATGTGTGTAGTGCTTACAGATCCACTTCATCCCATTTCTCAACCCTATATGTTCTAGACAAGTTGACAAATAGACAAGAGTCAGATCATGAGTTTTGCATCAGAACATCAGTTTTGTCCCTAGTTGTTCAGTTGCTCAGTTGTGTCCAACTCTTTGTGACCCCATGGACTGTGGCACACCAGGCTTCCCTGTCCTTCACTATCTCCTGGAGTTTGCTCAAACTCATGTCCATTGAGTTGCTGATGACATCTAACCAGCTCATCCTCTGCCACCTTCTTATCCTTTTGCCTTCAATCTTTCCCAGAATCACGGTCTTTTCCAATGAGTCAGCTCTTTGCAGCAGGTGGCCAAAGTATTGGAGCTTCAGTTTCAACATCAGTCCTTCCTATGAATACTCAGGATTGACTGATTTCATCTCCTTGCAGTCCAAAGGACTCTCAAGAGTCTTCTCCAGCACCACAGTTCAAATTCATAAATTCTTCAGTATTAGAGGACTTGGCTTGTGCCCAGGACCAAAAGAAGCTCTTTCCTCCTTCTGGTTACCCTCCCATCTGGGCCTTCTGATCCAGAGACAGGTGAGTGGAGCAACTGGACCTCTGCCTGCCCCACTCCCATCAGGTCCTGCCATAGTGAGTCTTTTCCAAGGAGTAGAGGAGGCTTCCGGGCAGGCAACTCTGAAGAAAGGAGCCATGAAGGACATGAGTTCAATGTGCTACCTGATTTCCTTTCTCCACTCAACCAGTCAGATAAATCGCCCTTTTTATCTGCTTCCTGAGAAATCTGTATGCAGGTCTAGAAGCAACAGTTAGAATAGGACATGGAACCATGCTGCTGCTGCTGCTAAGTCACTTCAGTCGTGTCCAACTCTATGCAACCCCATAAACGTCAGCCCACCAGGCTCCCCCGTCCCTGGGATTCTCCACACAAGAACACTGGAGTGGGTTGGCATTTCCTTCTCCAATGCACGAAAGCGAAAGATTAAAGTGAAGTCACTCAGTCATGTCTGACTCTTAGCGACCCCGTGGACTGCAACCCACCAGGCTCCTCAGTCCATGGGGTTTTCCAGGCAAAAGTACTGGAGTGGCGTGTCATTGCCTTCTCCAAATCAGGAAAGGAGTCCGTCAAGTCTGTATATTGTCACCCTGCTTATTTAACTTATATGCAGAGTACATCATGAGAAACGTTGGGCTGGATGAAGCACAAGCTGGAGTCAAGATTGCCAGAAGAAATATCAAAAACCTCAGATATGCAGATGACACCACCTTTATGGCAGAAAGTAAAGAGGAACTGAAGAGCCTCTTGATGAAAGTGAAAGAGGAGAGTGAAAAACCTGGCTTAAAACTTAATATTCAAAAAACTAAGATTATGGCATCTGGTCAGTCCCATCACTTCATGGCAAAGAGATGGGGAAAAAATGGAAACAGTGACAGACTTTATTTTCTTGGGCTCCAAAATCACTGCAGATGGTGACTGCAGCCATGAAATTAAGAGACACTGCTCATTGGAAGAAAAGTTATGACCAATCTAGACTGCATATTAGAAAATAGAGACATTCCTTTGCCGACAAAGGTCCGTCTAGTCAAAGCTATGATTTTTCCAGTAGTCATGTGTGGATGTGAGAGTTAAACCATAAAGAAAGTGAAGCACCAAGGAATTGATGCTTTTGAACTCTGGTGTTGGAGAAGACTCTTGAGAATCCCTTGGACTGCAAGGAGATCCAACGAGTCCATCCTAAAGGAAATCAGTCCAGAATATTCATTGGAAAGACTGATGCTGAAACTGAAGCTCCAATACTCTGGCCACCTGATGCAAAGAACTGACTCACTGGAAAAGACCCTGATGCTGGGAAAGATCAAAGGCAGAAGAAGGGGACAACAGAGGATGAGATGGTTGAATGGCATCACTGACTTGATGGCCATGAGTTTGAGCAAGCTCTGGGAGGTGGTGATGGACAGGGAAACCTGGGGTGCTGTAGTCCTTGGGCTCACAAAGCATTGGACATGACTGAGTGACTGAACTGAATTGATTCCAGAAAGGGAAGGAGGAAGTCACTGAAAGAGTGCAGAAGGATCTGGCCCATTGCTTTGTCAAGATGTTTCACAACATTGCTCTTGGAGTTCAGAAAGCAGACCCACCAAGGTAAAAGTGGCCCCTTGCTAGGACTCTAAATTCTCCTATAAATAAATTTCTTGAAATGGGCTCTCCAATGAGCCCACCTTGTCCTCAAGTCCACATGAGAGAACAAAGCCCCACAGTAAACTTTCACACCACTTTGTATTTCATCACACTTCACCAAATTATTTAATTTTCAAGTTTTCAGAATAAAGAAACAAATATTTCATTTAAAAAATGAAAAGATTAACAACCCTTTTTCAAAATTTCTAGTAGTCAGCCCCATACCAGCAGTCTGAGGGATGGTGGGTAGTCACAGTCATGAAGATCCCTCCCTTAAGGCCAGGCTTAAGGGGAAACTATAGGTGTTTATTGTCACCCTGCTTATTTAACTTATATGCAGAGTACATCATGAGGAACGCTGGGCTGGAAGAAGCACAAGCTGGAATCAAGATTGCCGGGAGAAATATCAATAACCTCAGATATGCAGATGACACCACCCTTATGGCAGAAAGTGAAGAGGAACTCAAAAGCCTCTTAATGAAGTGAAAGAGGAGAGTGAAAAGTTTGGCTTGAAGCTCAACATTCAGAAAACGAAGATCATGCCATCTGGTCCCTTCACTTCATGGGAAATAGATGGGGAAACAATGGAAACAGTGTCAGACTTTATTTTGGGGGGCTCCAAAATCACTGCGGATGCTGATTGCAGCCAGGAAATTAAAAGATGCTTACTCCTTGGAAGGAAAGTTATGACCAACCTAGATAGCATATTAAAAAGCAGAGACATTACCTTGCCAACCAAGGTCTGTCTAGTCAAGGCTATGGTTTTTCCTGTGGTCATGTATGGATGTGAGAGTTGGACTGTGTAGAAAGCTGAGCGCCGAAGAATTGATGCTTTTGAACTGTGGTGCTGGAGAAGACTCTTGAGAGTCCCTTGGCCTGCAAGGAGATCCAACCAGTCCATTCTAAAGGAGATCAATCCTGGGTGTTCATTGGAAGGACTGATGCTAAAGCTGAAACTCTGATACTTTGGTCACCTCATGCGACGAGTTGACTCACTGGAAAAGACTCTGATGCTAGGAGGGATTGGGGGTGGGAGGAGACGGGGACGACAGAGAATGAGATGGCTGGATGGCATCACCAACTTGATGGACATGAGTTTGAGTGAACTCCAGGAGTTGGTGATGGACAGGGAAGCCTGGTGTGCTGTGATTCATGGGGTCGCAAAGAGTCGGACATGACTGAGCAACTGAACTGAACTGAACTGATAGGTGTTTAGTTAAACCTCAGGACCTTTCACTTATATAGGCCTGGGACAAAGAGAGGAGCCTCTGGGGATGTCACATGGTGGTAGGTTTTTGGAAAATTTACAAAAATAGGTTAAATCAACCCCAATAGGTTAACACCATTGTCTATTTCCACTCTGATGTCTCCTCCATGTTCAGTGGTATTAGAGCAGCCTTGGGAATTTGGCTAGAGAAAAATTGAGTTAGAAATGCATTGATTTGAGCTTAGCAGTCACTTCCATGTATAGTTAAGCTATTATCAACTGTCATAGAATAGAAATAATTCTCAAGTATTTTAAAATTTACCTTTCGTTGACATTTTAATAAAGATAGTTGTAGATCCACGTGCAGTTTTAAAAAATAGTACAAAGATCCCTGGCACACTTTGCCCAATTTCCCCAATGACAACATTTTGCAAAATAGTCTAAATCACAAACATATTTCAACTTTGATATAATCCACTTATATTCAGATTTCCTGGTTTTACTTGTATTCATTCTTATGTGTGTTTGTGTATTAAGTTCTATCAATTCTATCGCCTGCTTGGGCTCATGAATATATTATAATAATTAAGGTTCTGAACAGTTCCAAAGCCACAAAGGACACCATGTTGTTCCTTTATAACCATATTCAGCTCCCCTCCTCCCCCTTCCCTCTCCCTAATCCAGAGCAACCACTCATCTGTCCTCCATCTCTAAAATTTTGTCATTTCAGATGTTATATAAATGGAATTATGTAACATCTTGGAATTGGCTTTTTTCACTCAGCGCAATTCCTTGGGGATCCATACAAGTGGCTGCATATTCTACCTCTGAGTAATATTCCACGGTTTGGCTGTACCATAGTTGCTTGCCTATAACTGACCTGTTGAAGGACTTCTGGGCTGATTCCAGCTGCTCTGAACATTTGTATAGGTTTTTATGTGAACATAAGCTTTTATTTCTCTGGGATAAATTTCCAGACATGCAATTGCTGTGTCATATGATATTTGTATATTCATCTTTTAAAAAAATGGCTTACTTCACTCTGTATAATAGGCTCTAGTTTCATCCACCTCATTAGAACTGGTTCAAATGCATTCTTTTTAATGGCTGAGTAATACTCCATTGTGTATATTACCACAGCTTTCCTATGCATTCGTCTGCAGATGGACATCTAGGTTGCTTCCATGTCCTGGCTATTATAAACAGTGCTGCAATGAACATTGGAGTACATGTGTCTCTTTCAATTCTGGTTTGCTTGGTGTGTATGCCCAGGAGTGCGATTGCTGGATCATATGGCAGTTCTATTTCCAGTTCTTTGAGGAATCTCCACACTGTTCTCCATTGTGGCTGTACTAGTTTGCATTCCCACCAACAGTGTAAGAGGGTTCCCTTCTCTCCACACCCTTTCCAGCATTTATTGCATGTAGACTTTTGGATAGCAGCCATTCTGACTGGTGTGAAATGGTATCTCATTGTGGTTTTGATTTACATTTCTCTGATTATGAAGGATGTTGAGCCTATTATACAGAGTGAAGTAAGCCAGAAAGAAAAACACCAATACAATATGCTAACACATATATATGGAATTTAGAAAGATGCAAATGATAACCCAATATACGAGACAGCAAAAGAGACACAGATATATAAAACAGTCTTTGGGACTCTGGGAGATGGTGAGGGTGGGATGGTTTGGGAGAATGGCATTGAAACATGTATATTATCATATGTGAAATGAATCGCCAGTTACGGGATGCTTGGGGCTGGTATGCGGGGATGACCCAGAGGGAGGATAACGGGAGGAGGAAGGTGGGAGGGGGGTTCGGGAGGGGAAACTCATGTATACCCGGGGCGGATTCATGTCAATGTATGGCAAAACCAACCAATATAATATTGTAAAATAATTAGCCTCCAATAAAAAAAAATGAACAAAATGTTTTCCAGAGTTTCTGAGCTTTTAACATTCCCACATGCAATGTATGAGTGGTCCAGTTTCTCCACATCATTGGCAGCATTTGGAGTTACTCTTTTCTTAATCTATTTTAGCCCTTCTGATGTGCAGTGACATCTCACTGTGATCTTAATTTGTGTGTCCCTAACCAGTCCATTCTAAGGGAGATCGATCCTGGGTGTTCATTGGAAGGACTGATGTTAAAGCTGAAACTCCAATACTTTGGCCACCTCATGCGACGAGTTGACTCACTGGAAAAGACTCTGATGCTGGGAAAGGTTGGGGGCGGGAGGAGAAGGGGACGACCGAGAATGAGACGGCTGGATGGCATCACCGACTCTGTGGACATGGGTTTGAGTGAACTCCTGGAGTTGGTGATGGACAGGGAGGCCTGGCGTGCTGTGATTCATGGGGTCGCGGAGAGTCGGACACAACTGAGCGACTGAACTGAACTGAACTGAAGGGTTAATGATGTTGAACACATTTTCATGTGCTTATTTGCCATCTGTCTATCATCTTCAGTGAAACGTTTTTGTCTATCTTCTATTCATTTTATACTGTTCACTTGTTTTTTCTACTGTGGCATTTTTGAGAGTTCTTTATATAGTTTTCGTACTAATCCTTTGTCAGATATGTAATTTTTGAATATATTCTCTCGCAATTTGTCTTTTCATTCTTTTGAGCTTTTATGATAAAAAGTTTTTAATTTTAATGTTTCCAGTTTATCAGTTTTATCCTTTATGAATTACCTTGGTCCATTCAGGCCACTATAATGGAACCTCACAGACTGGGTGGCTTATATAACAACAGAAACTTATTCCACAGTTCTGGAGGTGGGAAAGTTCAAAATCAAGGCACCAATATGGTGGCACTCTGGTAAGGCTCACTTTATGGTTCGTAGCTGGTGCCTTTGTTCTGTGGCCTCACAGGCGCCAGGGAGCTCTGTGGGGCCTTTTATAATATACTAATTCCATTCATGACCACCCTCATGACCTAACCACCTCCCAAAGCCACCACTTACTAATACATTGCCTTTGAGTCCTAGGATTTCAACATTATGAACTTGCGGTTGACACAAACATTCAGACCATAGCATGAGTCATTCTTTCAGTGTCAAGACTAGGAATATTTTAAATGCCTATGCTGCCAATTCATTCATCAAGAAGCGTGATATGATTGTGCAAGGCATGAGGTTATAGGGCAACATAAGTATGTCCCAGGCCACCAACAGCAGGAAGTAGGTATGGAAGAAGCAAGATTTGAAATGTATGGTGTCAGAGGCAACACTTTAGAAAATTTTTATCATCAGCAGATGTGCAAAACTGTAAAGAGAAGATTTCTGTTTTCATTGACACCTAGTAAAACTAGTAAAAAAAAAAGTATTTAAAATTATTAAAATTTTAAAAAGCTTAAAGTTATTAAAAATAAAATACAATCACATGGGAAAACTGAATTATCTTTCAATTATTTTTACAGATTATGTTATAAAGACATCAAAGAAAGAACACAACCCAGAGAAAAATGTAGAAAGAAAAGTTTATTATGAAGGGTAACCAGTTAATAAAAAATACTGTTTATGTTTCTGAATTTTTGTGATGTTTACATTGTCAGGTGTTCAAAATTTATAATTTGCTGTGCTTTCTTATTCTGTGTATCTATTTGTGTTTGTATCTAATATTGTACTCTTCTTATTAAAGTGGGGGCCCTGGGCCTTCCCTGGTGGTACAGAGGTTAAAACTTTGCCTTCCAATCAGGGGCACAGATGCCACCACTGGTCAGGAAGCTAAGATTTCACATGCCTTGTAGTCAAAAAAAAACAAAACATAAAACAGAAGCAATATTGCAACAAATTCAATAAAGACTTTAAAAATAGTCCACATCAACAACAACAAAAAAACACCTAAGATGGGGGTCCCAAGTCAAGCAAGCTTCAGGTCCCACAAAACCTAAATCAACCACTGACCATACATTAACCCATTAGTTGCCAGATCATGAGGTATTCTGAAGTGTCCCAAGGGGAGTGGCCATGGGGAGCAAGGCAGAGATGGATCAAGAGCATCCACTAAGCTCAGAAGAGTGTGCATGTGTGCTAAGTCACTTCAGTCCAGGCTCCTCTGTCCTTGGGATTCTCCAGGCAAGAATACTAGAGTGGGTTGCCATGCCTCCTGCAGGGGATCTTCCTGACCCAGCCATCAAATCCCCTTCTCTTACATCTTCTATATTGGCAGATGGGTACTTTATCACTAGTGCCACCTGGGAAGCCCAGGCTCAGAAGAGTAATTGCTTATCAACTAGTAGAGAAAGATGTCAATATTTTACCTGGCATGCTCCTACTGATGAAGTCCAGCTAAATATAAGCCCTGGTCCTTGGATTTATATAAGAACTCAGTGTCAGAAACTGGCAAAGAACCAGATACCTTCAACCTCAGGCAATTATTGAGAAAAATAATGAATTTTACCCTTGAAGTGTTCAACAGAAATTTACAGAAAAAAAATTTACTAAATTTTAAAGTCAGTGACTTGGAATAGATAATAATAAGAACATTCTAAATCACTAATAATTATTAAACCAGAAGGTTTCAGCTACTTTATTCCTCTCAAGACTCCTGTGTCAGGCAAGCAACAGACTAGAAATGAACTCCTGTTTTTGTGGACTCTTTCTGGTCACTGACCCCACCCCAGTACTCTAAATCATTAGATAGGCTACCAAAGGTGATGAAATACTTGACTCAACCATGGTACAGTCAACTGGGGTCAGGCACTGGATTAAGGGCTTTCTCTGTTCAACCTCATTTAAGATCTGCTGCTGCTGCTCAGGCACTCAGCTGTGTTTGACTCTTGTTGACCCTATGGACTGTGGCCTGCCAGGTTCCTCTGTCCATGGGATTTTTCAGGCAAGATTACTGGAGCAGGTTGCCATTTCCTCCTCCAAGGTATCTTCCCAACCTGGAGATCGAACCAGAATCTCCTGTGTCTCCTGCATTGCAGGTGGATTCTTTACTGCTGAACCATCGGTGAAGCCCCCATTTAAGTTCCTGTGTATGCAAAGCCCCTCAGGTCAGCTACAGGTCTCACTTCTCTCCAGAATCCCCTAAAGACGACCCATAGAGTTCAAGACTTATACAGAGCTGTTTGACAGGCAGCAATCTAAAGAAAACAGCACTTAGCTAAAAGACAAATATCACCAATTAATTATACTAAGTATACTGGACACCATATTAAACAGCAGAGACATTACTTTGTCAACAAAGGTCTATCTAGTCAAAGCTATGGTTTCTCCAGTAGTTGTGTATGGATGTGAGTTGAACCATATAGAAAGCTGAGTGTGGAAGAATTGATGCTTTTGAACTGTGATGTTGGAAAAGACTTTTGAGAGTCCCTTGGAATGCAAGGAGATCAAACCAGTCAATCCTAAAGGAAGTCAGTCCAGAATATTCATTGGAAGGACTGATGCTGAAACGGAAGCTCCAATACTTTGGCCACCTAACGCAAAGACCTGACTCATCGGAAAAGACCCTGATGCTGGAAAGATTGAAAGCAGGAGGAGAAGGGGACGACAGAGGATGAGATGGTTGAATGGCATCACTGACTTGATGAACATGAGTCTGAGCAAGCTCTGGGAGTTAGTAATGGACCGGGAAGCCTGGCATACTTTAATGTCAATGGGGTTGCAAAGAGTTGGACACAACTGAAAGACTGAACCTAACGGAAGGATACTGGATGATATCATTTAACTTCTAGCCTCAGTTTTCCTATAACCTAATGATGCCTCTTTGGAGTACTATCAGATGATCTTCCCCACCTTCTTTGAGGTTCTTTAGAAGCAAAGTCAAAGTGGAATCCCAATTTTGCCATCTATCTGTAATGGAACCTTGGGCAAGCCATTCTCCATCTGCGTTTCAGTGGTTAGAGATGCTTTCTCTGCAGTGTGGTTCCTTGGCTTAAAGAAGAATATGTGAATGAAACTTAAGCAAAGACCTTAGAACACAGAAAATTCTCAATAAAAAGTAACTACTGCCAAATCATATACATTTTTAAACCATCAACAAACAGGAAATGATATTCAACATTGAGATTCTGATGTTTATTTTCTATAAAGCAGTAGTGCCTTCCAGTCATTTTATCAGATGTTTACTATTATGGGAGAAGACAATTATTTAAACTAGTGTGAATGCTCAAATTTTTATTTCCATTTGGCTATTTATCTTCCAAGTTATCTCTGCACTAGAAAAGAAAGTCTTTTACTTCATTCCATCCACTTTTGAACAATTTTGGAGAGCAATTGATTAAAAGGAAACAGTGAATTAATTTACAAAGTTCTCAAAACAACAGAGATATGTTCACAAGTATGTAAATGTTTTGTTAAATCGTGAGTTAAACTGTGAGATCAGCAAGGTACTCTTTTCAGTGTTTATGAAAAAAGATGTGGTAAGCAAATAAGCATTATAGATGAGGTGTCAAGCAAAAAATTGTCACTTCAAAAGATTTCTAAGAGTTTAAAGAAATTGCATAACCAAAGTGCTACCCATTCTTTGTTATTAATTTTTTCATGAGAGCAGATCCAGAAAACATTACTTTTGATACTATTAACACTTTTAGTATGAGAACCCCAGAGGCATGAAGCTGCATTGGGAAGTGGTTGTGGTGTCGGGGAGTTCACATGATGATCTTTATAGTCTAAGGCACAGATTCAAATCTGGGTGAAAGGACCTATTTTAAGTTTTCTCACCTTCAGTTTTCTTATATGTAAAATAGTGCTTCAAACGCAATTATACTCAAAAAAATAAAAATAAAAATCAGCTATACTCCAATTAAAAAAATTAATTAAAAACAAAGTATTGCTTCATATCAGGATTATTATAAGAAATTAAGGATGGCATCACCGACTCAATGGACACGAGTTTGAGTAAACTCTGGGAGTTGGTGATGGACAGGGAGGCCTGGCGTGCTGCAGTCCATGAGGTCGCAGAGATTTGGACATGACTGAGCAACTGAACTGAACTGAAGAACCGCAACATTTTCTTACTCAAATCATAATTGTTTTAAAACATTTATAGTTCAGATTTTTTCACATCAATTATGTTAATGAAAAAATTTTATTTTATGTAGTTTTTAGATGAGAACTCATGATGGTCTGGGCAATTTCTTATATTAAAACTTTGGGAAAGTAGAAAATATTTGAAAAGAAATATCCTATTGAGACATTTTGGGCCACAGTTAGTTACTTTAACTTCTCTCCTGAAAAAACTGCTCCAAATTTGATCTTAAAAAATAGTTCCCCTGATAACTGTAAACATTGGAGCCCAACCTATATTTCTTGTGGAAGCAAAATTCCTGCCAATCTCTCTGACACTCCTGCCTACAGAAAGTCTGAAAAATTCAGGCCAATATTGCTTCACAATATTTCTTTTTTCCATTCCTTTACACAAATCCAGTAGGGTCTCAGGGAAGGTAATTAAATATAAAAAACAATCATCATAAAGATTTACTTTTTAAAAACAGTTTGTTAGTCAATTTCAGGAACCTGGCTTACTTTGAACACTTTGAGCCTGTTTCAAAAACACAGCAAAAATATCGAAGGCATCCAAGTAGCTCCAGTTTCAAATCCTCACACAATGATAAGACAATGGAACTTTTAAATAAACCAAACGGTTTTCTTGGCCAAACCTTTCTTCTAAGTCATGTGATAATGTGTTTAATGCAACTTACCAAGGTGGTTTTGGTTTTATCTTCATGTTCTCAAAGGACTGAATGGGATCCGGGTGTGGACAATTTGCCTGGCAGGATTTTTACAGTGAGGCGTCACAGGCAGGCAAACTGGCACTCAACAGCCTAGTTATTATAATTCTGATCTGCAGGTCCCATGAGGCAGTCCTTCCAGTCAAGGGTGGAGTCAAAGAAGTCAGCAGACCAAAGTCAAAGCCAGATGGAAAATCACAGACCCAACAACACGAATGTCCACTTTCTCAAGAATACAAACGTGCTAGGGCACACATAAGCTAGCTTTCTTACTTCTCCTGAGACGTGCAGCAGGTGCTGCTCTAGGCCGTGGGAACAGGGAGTCACTCAAATCAGACTATCTTTGCTTCAGGATGCTCACCAGAAATGGCCCTTTATAAACAATCTGTTTTTCCAAGAAAATATATTTTATTTTCTTTTTTATTAGGATATAGTTGCTTTATAGTGTTGTTTCGTTTCTGCTGTACAACAAAGCAAATTAGTCATATGTATACATATATTTGGGGCTTTCCTGGTGGCTTCGGTGGTAAAGAATCCACCTGCAATGCAGGAGACCCACGTTCTATCCCTGGGTGAAGAAGATCTCCTGGAGAAGGAAATGACTACCCACTCCAGTATGCTTGCCTGGAGAATTTCATGGATAAAGAATCCTAGTGAGCTACAGTCCATGAGATTGCAAAGAGTCGGACACAACTGGGTGACTAACACACACACATACATATATTCCCTCCTTCTTGGATCTCCCTCACACCCACTTTTCCCCATAGCAACTGTCTCTCAGCTGTTCTGGAGGGGAAGTTCAGGAGTATTGTTGGGATTTGCAGTGACCTCGGACTCAAATCCTATTAGCAATCAAAAAGGCTGTGTCTCTCCTAATTAATCAGTTTGAAACAGTGAGTTTATTCAGGGTCTAAGGACTCTTCTATGAGATAGGAAAGACACCTCCCTTCTAGGTTCAAAGTTTTAGGCTCAGTCTTTTTAGACTGGGGGGCTTCCCTGGTGGCTCAGTGGTAAACAACCCACCCGCCAATGCAGGAGACTCTGGTTCTATCTCTGGGTTGGAAAGATCCCCTAGTGAAGGGAATGGCAACACACTCCAGTATTCTGCATGGGAAATCCCACGGACAGAGGAACCTGGAGGGCTATAGTTTATGTGGTTGCAGAGTCAGAAACCACTCAGCGGCTAAACAACAACAACAACAATTTAGATTGGAGCCAATTGTAAGAAAATAAAACAGCCAAACAGGAAACTTCACAGAAATAAGAACTTAGAGTCTAGTTGGGTCGCCTGAGCTAAACACTAGAGCCTCAGTGTTAAGACCATCTGATTTATGATGATGTCATGGGACCCTTTCTAACTAGTCACCAAGGCAACCTGAGCATGTCCTCAAGGCAGAGTCAGTTTAAGACCTTCAGAGGCCTCAAATGCTGAAAAGAATTATGTGTTCCATCCAACCACCATTTCTACCCTAAATGTCTTTTAAAGTAATGATTATCCTGTTTCCAGCAATGCCTTGGAGATAGAGAGTCCAGGGTTGTGGCAATATTTCAAGTTGAGACTAGGACAGTGGAATGAAAACAAAGCATTCGACAGAGAAATATTGTGAATTGAAAATCAAGAGACTTTTTGGTGGATCAAGGTTGTGAGTTTGGGGGACAGAAAGATTAAGCAAGGGTTTTTCTTTTGGGTTACAGGGATGATGGTCATGCTACCAATCAAGATAAAAATTATCAGAAGAGGTGTAGGAGGTAATTAAGGTGAAACGATGAAGAGACATGTGGTGATTTGGGTTTATGGCAGGTTGAGTTTGTTGACTCTCTTTCCAAGTAGATCCGGATGTCCCTTGGAGTGGGGACACAGAAATGGATCTAGAGCTTATGAGGAGAACGTGGAGTCACACTGATGGTTGAAGATAAGGAGCATATACATGTATGTATTTTAATCTAATATATAACATATGTGTTTTAATATAATATATAACATATGTATTGTAATATAATATATAACATGTGTGTTTTAATATAATACATAATGTGTATTTTAATATAACATGGTGGTGGTTTAGTCACTAAGTTGTGTTAGACTCTTGCGACCCCATGGACTGTAGCCCACCAGACTCCTCTGTCCATGAGATTCTCCAGGGAAGAATACTGGAGTGGACTGCCATTTTCTTCTCCATTAATATAACATATAACATGTATTTTAATATAATATATATAAATCACATTTTTTAATATTCGAAAGAGTAATTTGGTCATCATAATATGATGTGGTCTTTAAGTATACTGTGTATTTTCTTTTCTTCCAAAAAAAGTCATTCTTTATAAAGGGGGTTGACAAGAATTAACCATGAACCTGGAATTTATTTCCTACTTCATGTTTCTCCAAAGTCTGCCTTCAGCTCTGGTTGTGCATACTATATTCCTGATCAACCCTAACACTAAGAATAAATGAGTGCAACTCTTATCAGCTTTCTCACCTATAATGAGATGCTAAGAGTCCCAAGAAAATATAACTCAGCAAAAGAAATTGCATCTGCCAGAGGAGTTGTGAAGGCAGGAAGTAAGTTTCATCCTGCCGACTTAGCAGGACAAATCATTCTCTGGATTAATGATATCTCTCCTGTCTAAACCACACATATTTTAGCATCCTGGCAGTTTTCCTCTCAAGGCAGTATTTTACAATTTTCATAACACAAAATTTGTTGCAAAGACATTTCTTTCGTGTTGCTAACTTAGGGTACCTGGCTAAGAAGTTCACCTCTCTGGGCCTTTCCCCTTCAGCAAAAGATGAAGATACTAGGGAACATGATCTGCACAATCTCTTCTCATCCTAATGTCCTAATATTAAAGATCAATGTCATTGCCAGGTGTAAAATAAACGGCTAGTAGGAAGCTGTTGTATAGCACAGGGAGCTCAGCCTGGTGACAACCTAGAGGGGTGGGATTGGGGGGCAGAAGAGAAGGTTAAGAGGCAGGGCGTATATGTATACTTATGACTGATTCACATTATTGTAAGGAAGAATGCAACACAACATTGTAAAGCAATTATCTTCCCATTAAAAATAAATTTTCAAAAATAAATACATTTAAAAAATCAATGTCAAAACGGCATCTCTTTAATAAATGGATCACTGCAGTTTTGTCATCCGTTTAGAGCCTACATTCCTTTTTTATCTAACCAGGATGCCAGATGATACTTCCATATGTCTTGATATTTATATAAGATAGTATCAAAATCTCAGTTCCAAACCCTGTTCACATCCTAACCCATCTTCCACAATTTCTGCAAACTCCTGGGAGAGCTTTTGTTCTCATGCGAACTTCCAGAACTAACTTTGATTTGCTCAGTTGATGAACCTACTTACCATTTTATATCTGGTCACCCATCAATCCAGATAAGAAACTCAACCCTTTCCTTATAAAGATGAGGGTGTTATTACTACTGTATGACATCATCATGCATTAAGAAAATTTTTTAAAAATACGTAGAAAAAATTTTGGAAATAATGTGAAAATTTAGCAAGGATGCTAGATACAAAATGAATACATAAAAATCAACTGTAACAAACATTAGAAAATGAAAAAAAATTAAATGATGTTATTTGTAATTAGTATCAAAATATCAAGTATATTTTAATCAATCTAACAAGAAGTATGCCATGTCTATTGGCAAAACCACAAAACATTATTGAATGACATTATAGAGGACTGAAATGAATGAAAATAATACCATGTTTATTGATAGAAAGATAACATTGTAAATATATATATGACACTATAAAGAAATATATGTTTATACCTATATAAATATATAAATATTTCAATTGTTTATACCTATATAAATATATAAATATTTCAATTGTTCCCAATTGATAAAAAGTGAATTTAATCTTAATTAAAATTCCCAAAGTTAAAAAAAAAGTAACACAACATCATAAATCAGTTATACTCCAATAAAAATTTTTAAGAAACTTCAACCTTCTCTTTCATTCCCTAAATTCCCAAAGGGAATTAGGGAGTGACTTTACTACAGATTTGAAAGGAATACAAGGAGTGGAAACAGAAAAATGGGCTTCCCAGATGATTCAGTGGTAAAGAATCCGCCTGCCAAGCATCAGATGCTGGTTCTGAAATCTGGGTCAGGAAGACCCCTGGAGAAGGAAATGACAACCCACTCCGGTGTTCTTGCCTCGGAAATCCCATAGACAGAGGAGCCTGGTGGATGACAGTCCATGGAGTCACAAAGAATTGGACAGGACTGAGCTACTAAACAACAACAACAAAACAAAAATATGAACAATCCATGTGAAAATGAGGCATCCCCCACTCTCCACTTGGGAGCCCACATGCCGACTGGTCCTTTCCACTGGCCGGTTCACCTCTACGGTCCCCGGTCTCACTCTGATCGTCTCACTTTGTTCCTCTGAGAGCAGAACCGCTTTTATTTTCTTCTTCTGAGCACTCTGCCTTTTCTATCATTTTGGCTCTATTCTATTAACCTCAGGCTCTTTCTCACCTGCTCTCCCAAATGTCTTAGTAGACAGAAAACAAAGACAGCTTTCTCCCTAAGAAGTCAAGTGCCAACTGCTAAGAGAATATGATTCTCACACAAATTCTCCCAGCCCACACAATGGTAACAGCACAGTGCTATACTGAGACCTGTTATACTTCTGTATCCCCTACACACATTTCAAGAAGTTCTCATTGTCTGTTTCACAAAATGCCCCTAACCAGACGCTCAGCATCAAAGACTTAAGGGCCTTGAAAGTTCTAACAAGCCAGAAAAGGGTTGTGTTCCCCTCCATGGAAAACAGCATGGCCTTCAGCAGCACAGATATTCCCAATTGGTAAGTCACGGCTTACTCTTGCCTGGGAGACCTTGTGAGGAAATTGTAGGATGTTTACAAATTAAAGCTTATGTTTAAAGCCATTCAAATTCTTCCAAAAATTAAAGTTATGCCTGAAAACCATTTGTATGGTTCTTCCCATAAATTTGTAAAGTCAGTAACTATTATTTTGGTGCATATAGCGAGCGGGGTGTACCAAGTAATTTTTCCCCTTGATCATCCTGGCAAATCATCCCAGTTAAACTGGCTATTACTTCAGTCACTTATTTATCACCAGCAGTGAAAATTTGTGGAGAGCATGTAATTTTTATAAAATTTACTGTATTTTCCATAATCTTTTCTACAAATAAAGGAGCCATATATGATTTTTGTCCTTGTCATTGTTATCTAGTATTACATGTTCCTAAATTAAGTATAATTAATTTTATTTTCCAAATTGTTTTTCCTCAACTTTTTAATTAATAATTTGCATTGATGAAAACAATTAGCTCAGTTATGAGCTAGATAGAACTTCATAATAAGCATTTTCTAGACATGCAAATAAAACCTACTCCTAAAACAAATTATATTTAAATATTATTTCAATAAATAGATTTTGAAGATTATTATAGTTTTCTACATTTCAGAATATTAATTTTCAAAATATATTTGAACATATATGAATGTGTGCAAAAGTGATACTTTGTGAAATTTCAGGATGTTGATTACAGAGTTAAATGAAAATTTATATCTCAACACTTGCCATTTTGCTTACATAGACTTTGTTTTTCAATTTTTTTAATTTGATTTAGTTTTTAAAGTTCTTAAAAATGCAGTCGACTTAAAAACTTTTCTGAAAAGTCAAGTTTTCTGAAACTAAAGAAGGGCTATAATCCTTGTAAGTATCTTGCATTTAAGTAGGTTTAAACTTTTCTGACATTTATTTTCTCATCATTATGGACAAGACTTTGATTAAAGCCAGAAGGCCATCAGACTCACAAAACAAATATAGAAGTCCAAAAACTGTGTGAGGCCCTGTTTAAGCATTCTACTGAGGATTATCTCAAATTTGAATTTGTGAGACCTGATCCTTCTCCTCCTCTGCTCAAACGACTTGTTTTCGCACTCAAGTTAGCAAGAGAAGCAATGGTGCCAAGTAAACTCACCCCCAGCACCTTGCAAAAACATCCATCTCACAGAGAAAAGGATTGGAACATTTCTAAGTAACTCTAAGTTACTAAGAGTTCTAAGTAACTCTAAGCTATGAAAATATCACCATTATGTAGTAGTAACTTTTCCTATTGCAAAATTCTCAGGCAATGTGATCTGCAAAGCACTCATTTCTTGTAATATTAACAGTCATCATAAGAGGAAAATATCCATGTGGAAATTCAAAAGAATTAAGCCCCTATATTGAAAAAATATAGAGCTTTGATGTGCTGACTTGATGATGATATGATTGAAATGACAGAAAAAAGAAAAACTCATCTCCATCATGTGCCTGGGTCTACAACTACCTGCTCAAACTAACTTAGTATTCTTTCCCCTGTTTCTCACAAAAATCCATCTGCTCTGGCCTTTCAAACCCTGACCTCCACCCTTTATCCATGTGCAGCACCCTCCCTCAAAGCTTTGTGCTTGCTTAGTTCATCTTTATCTTCTTCCACATGTATCTATGCTTCCTTCATTTCACTCATGTAGCCATTCAAAGGGCACATACTCGGAGGTACCTCCCTCTCCTCTCTATGCAGAATGAATGGTACTTGGGTCACTCTTTATTACTTCCCTTGCTCCCTCTTCCTTCCCTCCTCCCTTCCTCTTTCCCTTCCTCCCTCCTTCCTTTTTCTTTTCTCCCTTCCTTCCTTTCTTTTTTCCCTCCTTCCCTCCTTTCTTTCTTTTTCAAATTTGGAGGCACTTAACATTGGTGCAAGGGAAAGAGCAAAGAAAAGAGCAAAGTCCTTTTACAAAATCATCCACAGCAGTACCGGACAAAATTTAAGAAGCTACTAGTTACATCTCACAATGAATAGCTAATGCCAAAACTCCCCATGAACTGCACATTCCTTGTTCAAACAGACAGTCCGAAAACTCTCAATGTGTTTGGAAAGTAACTCTAAGAGTAAGCTCACTGACATCACATCACATGACATAGGGATAATTCTAATCAAAAATAGGATGACACGCAAAGAATTTCATTTCCAAATGAAGGATTTATAGGTGTTACTGAGTTGGAGCACGGGGCAGATGACAGTGAGTTGGACTGAAATTTTAAAGAGTTGAAGGTGAGTTGAAAGCTACTAAACTGCCCATGAGGTCATTTAGAAGCCTACCACCCAACAGAGAAGCTGCATCCAACACAGCACAGGTACTGATTGAAGAAAAAAGGAACAATGTCACCTTTCAGTTCAGTTCAGTCACTCAGTCATGTCCAATTCTTTGCAACCTCAAGGACTGAAGCACATCAGGCTTCCCTGTCCATCACCAACTCCTGGAGCTTGCTCAAATTCATGTCCATCGAATCAATGAGGCCATCCAACTATCTCATCCTTTATCGTCCCCTTCTCCTCCTGCCTTCAACCTTTCCCAGCATCAGGGTCTTTTCAAATAAGTCAATTCTTCTCATCAGGTGGCCAAAGTATTGGAGTTTCAGCTTCAACATCAGTTCTTCCAATGAATATTCAGGACTGATTTCCTTTAGAATGAACTGGTTGGATCTCCTTGCAGTCCAAGGGACTCACAAGAGCTTTCTCCAACACCACAGTTCAAAAACATCAATTCTTTGGTGCTCAGCTTTCTTTATAGTCCAACTCTCATGTCCATATATGACTACTGGAAAAACCATAGCTTTGAGTAGATGGACATTTGTTGCCAAAGTAATATCTCCACTTTTTAATATGCTGACTAGTTTGGTCATAGCTTTTCTTCAAGAGAACAAGTGTCCTTGAATTTCATGATGCAATTACCATCTGCAGTGATTTTGAAGCCCCCCAAAATAAAGTCTCCAACTGTTTCCATTGTTTTCCCATCTATTTGCCATGAAGCGATGGGGCCAGATGCCATGATCTTAGTTTTTCTGAATGTTGAGTTTTAAGCCAGGTTTTTCACTCTCCTATTTCACTTTCATCAAGAGGCTCTTTAGTTCTTCTTCACTTTCTGCCATAAGGGTGGTGTCATCTGCATATCTGAGGTTACTTCTGTTTATCCTGACAATCTTGATTCTAGCTTGTGCTTCATCCAGCACTGCATTTTGCATGACGTACTTGAGATATAAGTTAAATAAGCAGGGTGACAATATACAGCTTTGACATATTCCTTTCTCGATTTGGAACCAGTCTGTTGTTCATGTCCAGTTCTAAGTGTTGCTTCCTGACCTGGATACAGATTTCTCAGGAGGCAGATAAGGCGGTCTGGTATTGCAATCTCTTTCAGAATTTTCCACAGTTTGCTGTGATCCACACAGTCAAAGGCTTTGGCATAGTCAATAAAGCAGTAGTAGATGTTTTTCTGGAACTCTCTTGCTTTTTCTATGATCCAACAGATGTTGGCAATTTGATCTCTGGTTCTTCTGCCTTTTCTAAAACCAGCTTGAACATCTGGAAGTTCATGGTTCACATACTGTTGAAGCCTGGCTTGGAGAATTTTGAGCATTGCTTTGCTAGTGTGTGAGATGAGGACAATTGTGAGGTAGTTTGAGCATTCTTTGGCATTGCCTTTCTTTGGAATTGGAAAGAAAACTGACTTTTTCCAGTCCTGTGGCCACTGCTGAGTTTTCCAAATTTGCTGGCATATTGAGTGCAGCACTTTCACAGCATCATCTTTTAGGATTTGAAATAGCTCAACTGGAATTCCATCACCCCCACTAGCTTCGCTTGTAGTGATGCTTCCTAAGGTCCACTTGACTTCACATTCCAGGATGTCTGGCTCTAGGTGAGTGATCACACCATCATGGTTATCTGAGTCATGAAGATCTTTTTTGTATGGCTCTTCTGTGTATTCTTGCCACTTCTTCTTACTATCTTCTGCTTCTGTTAGGTCCCTACCATTTCTGTGCTTTATTGAGCCCATCTTTGCATGAAATGTTCCCTTGGAATCTCTCATTTTCTTGAAGAGATGTCTAGTCTTTACATTCTATCATTTCCTTTATTTCTTTGCGTTAATCACTGAGGAAGGCTTTCTTATCTCTCCTTGCTATTCTTTGGAACTTTGCAGTCAAATGTTTTTTTTTCCCTTCCTCCTTTGCCTCCCCACCCTTGTGCCCCCACCATCTAAAACTGTGCAGTAGGCTGATTCTGTGTATGAAATCGTGGTGATAGCAATATGGACTTTGTATTCATTGGAAGGACTGCTGCTAAAGCTGAAACTCTAATACTTTGGCCACCTCATGCGACGAGTTGACTCACTGGAAAAGACTCTGATGCTGGGAGTGATTGGGGGCAGGAGGAGACGGGGACGACAGAGAATGAGATGGCTGGATGGCATCACCAACTCGATAGACATGAGTTTGAGTGAACTCTGAGAGTTGGTGATGGGCAGGGAGGCCTGGCGTGCAAAGAGTCGGACATGACTGAGCGACTGAAATGAACTGAACTGAACTGAACTGATGGATCCTATGAGGATTAAATGAGACAATGTCTAACAAGCACGTGCCATACAATAAATATAAAGAAAGGATGTGGTGAAGAAGAAAAGGAAGGATATCAGTGGAAGAAGGAAAAGGGGTTTGATATAGTGAACATGATTATCTGGGTTTCTGCTCCATCAGTGGTCCTCTGGGAATATTCATTGCTCTGTAGTGTGGTTGGGCTTCCCAGGTGACTCAGTGGTAAAGCATCCGTCTGCCAACATAGAAAACACAAGAGACACAGATTGATCCCAGAGTTGGGAAGATCCCCTGGATGAAGAAATGGCAATCCACTCCAGTATTCTTGCCTAGAAAAGCCCATGGACAGAGGAGCCTGGTGGGCTACAGTCCATGGGGTCGCAAAGAGTCAGATGTGACTGAGAACAAGCACCCTTAGTATGGTTAATGATTTGCATGTTGAGCTCATCTGCTGAAGACCACAGAAATCACAGTCTCCTCAAAGGATGGCTGGGGCATAACAGCAGCTCAGAAGATATTACTGAACAGGTGGTAAATGACAGTCTAGACATGCTTAGAGATCCTGGCAGGCCACATCCATCCAACCAGGAATGATGGACGGTCTCATTTCCTGGGTCCTGGCTGCTGCACACGTTCCTTCTTTCAACCAAGGAGATGGACTTTGATGAGACTCTCCTGCAAATATCAGCTCTGCCTCTTAAAACTTTCCTGGCCTTTTTAAGTCTCTGGATAATTGCCACTTTATCCATGAGAGAACCGAAGTGAAATGTATCCTCCAATAATTTTAGAAGAGGTTGTGAGAGCTTTCTGGATAATTGTAGTGCTCAGTAACTTCTGCTAACGGTGCCTTTGCCGTCAGACCTGCTGTGAGTAATGGCACATGGCAGGCCTCATTTTATTACCCAGGCTGAGGACGCCCAAGAGCAGTGCCAAGAGACTGCTTAGTCTCCAGGCAGTTGCCCTTCCCTCCCCAATATCCACTATGCAGGCACAGAGGTAAGACCTCCAGCTCCTCTAAGCTTGATCTCTCCTGCATAGCACCTGGGAGAAAATCACGGTCATATCGAGCAGTGGTTAGGGGCATGCGATGCAGCCTAGAGTTAAATAATGTCTACACAGGTTATGAGTGGAGGGTCTTTGGGCAGTGTTATAGACTGAACTGTGCCCCCTGAAAAATTCTCATACTGAAGCCCTGGTGTTCCCATGTGGCTGGATTTGGAAACAGGGCTGTCAAATTGGCAGTTAAGGTTAAATGAGGTCATAAGAATGGGGCCCTGATCCAATGTGACTGATGGCCTTACGAGAAGAGGGCAAGACATCAGAGATGAGGTAGCACAGAGAAAAGGCTGAATGAGGACACGGAAGGCAGCTGTCTGCAAACCCAGGAGAGAGGGCTCATCAGAAACCAAACCTGCTACCCCTTGTTATTTTACTTCCAGCCTCCAGAACTGTAAAAAACTTAATTCCTATTGTTGAAGACTCTGAGTCTCTGGGGGTTTGGGGGGATGGTTTTGGGGTATTTGGGGGTGGTTTTGTTCATGGCAGCCTGAGAAGACTAAGAAGGATAGATTTTCAGTCTCGGTCTCACGTCGCCTCTATGAATGGAGGTAACCTTAGACTCCACCTCAGAGGGCTCATGTGAGGATCACAGGAGACGATGCCCATAGAATTCTGGGCCAGTGCCTGACTCAGAGAAAGCGCTCCACACTTGTGAGGTATTGATTTTACTATTATCACTTATCCATTTTTACAATATATCATATGAGGTCCAGAGAAGTTAAATCACAGCTCAGTTCAGTTCAGTTCAGTTCAGTCGCTCAGTCATGTCCGACTTTTTGTGACCCCATGAATCACAGCACGCCAGGCCTCCCTATCAATCACCAACTCCCAAAGTTCACTCAAACTCATGTCCATCGAGTCGGTGATGCCATCCAGCCATCTCATTCTCCGTCGTCCCCATCTCCTCCCACCCCCAATCCCTCCTAGCATCAGACTCTTTTCCAGTGAGTCAACTCGTCGCATGAGGTGGCCAAAGTATTGGAGTTTCAGCTTTAGCATCAGTCCTTCCAGTGAACACCCAGGATTGATCTCCTTTAGAATGAACTGGTTGGATTTCCTTGCAGTCCAAGGGACTCTCAAGAGTCTACTCCAACACCACAGTTCAAAAGCATCAATTCTTCGGCGATCCGCTTTCTTCACAGTCCAACTCTCACATCCATACATGACCACAGGAAAAACCATAACCTTGACTAGACGGACCTTGGTTGGCAAAGTAATGTCTCTGCTTTTTAATATGCTATCTAGGTTGGTCATAACTTTCCTTTCAAGGAGTAAGCATCTTTTAATTTCCTGGCTGCAATCAGCATCTGCAGTGAAATCACAGCTGCTGCTGCTGCTGCTGCTAAGTCACTTCAGTCGTGTCCGACTCTGTGTGACCCCATAGACAGAAGCCCACCAGGCTCCCCCATCCCTGGGATTCTCCAGGCAAGAACACCGGAGTGGGTTGCCATTTCCTTCTCCAATGTGTGAAAGTGAAAAGTGAAAGTGAAGTCGTTCAGTCGTGTCCGACCCTTAGCGACCCCACGGACTGCAGCCTACCAGGCTCCTCCATCCTTGGGATTTTCTAGGCAAGAGTACTGGAGTGGCTTGCCATTGCCTTCTCCAGAAATCACAGCTAGCGGTTAGCTATTTGGCAAACCTGATTTGGAAGCCAAGATCCTCAGAGTCAGGATTTAAGAGAATGAGATGGATGACCAGGTCATCAGTGTCAGATGTCTCTACTTCAGCCCCCTCCAAGCAGCTGCCTGCATTTCTCATCCCCAACAGCAGTGTAGGGTAGTGGTTAGGAACACAGGATCAAGACCTAAACTGAGTTCTGACCAAAGGCAAGGCGTTGTGCCAGGTGCTGGGGATTCGGAGGTGAATGAGGCAGACAAGGTCCCTGCTGCTGCCATGGGGCAAATCTCTGCCAGCAGGAGGCAGATATTACTAAGCATTGCAGAAGCAGGATTTCAGAGGATAACTAAGGTTCTCAGCTGGAGAGTGACTGCCAGAGAGGATGCCAGGAATAGTCACTGTAGCTGAGACCTGAAAAATGAGAAGGAACCAGACAGGATAAGAGCCAGGAGAAAGGTGTTTAGGCTTAAGGAACAGAACGTGGAGTCGCTGAAGCAGAATCAAGCTGGGACCCTTTGGGAATAATAAGAAGAAATTGTGATCGTGAGCTTGTCTTTAACACAGCTTATTGATCTTCTTCTATCTAGAAACCTGGTTTACTGACCAATTAATGTCCAACGGATGTTAATTATCATGAGAGAAAAGAAGAATCCATGTATCCTTCTCCAAAACCCAAAGCAAGGGTTGATTTCAAAGTGAAAAAAAATCAAAAGAAAGGGAAGGTGGTGGCAGAAATTGTCAATGTGAGCAGAGACAGAAACCGTACAAACACACATAGTGCATCAGAGCTGGAAGGGCCTTGGAGCTTGTCAGCCTTGTTTTGTTTTGTTTTTAGATTTTTTTTTAATGTGGGCCATTTTAAAAGACTTTATTGAATTTGATACAATATTACTTCTGTTTTATGCTTTGGTTTTTTGGCCACAAGACATGTGAGATCTTAGCTCCCTGGTCAGTGATTGGAAGGCAGTCTTAACAACTAAACCACCAGGGAAGTCCCATTTGCTTCATTTGAAGAGGCCATGAGCATTCAAGGACCTGATTAAAGGCACACATAGGACAGCAACAGAACCAGGACTGGACATGCCTTCCCAACTCTTAACCCAAACAAGAGGCTCATTTTCCCCTTTCTGGTCAATATTTCCCTAAGGGTCTGTGGGTTGAGGGGGATACAGTGACTCAAGCCAGTAAGTAATGCCTGCACTTCACGGTTTTATGATGCGACCAGGGTTTAGAGGACCTAAGTAAGTTGCCCAAGGTTGCCCAAGTGAAAAAGTCATAGAAAGTGCTTAAAACTATAGTCTGCTCTGCTTTCAACACCTGAATTCTTTATTTTTACTCTTTATTTTGTACTGGAGTATAGCCAATTAACAAACAATGTTGTGATAGTTTCAGGTGAACAGCAAAGGGACTCATCCATTCTCCCCCAAACTCCTCTCTTATCCAGCCTGCCACATAACACTGAGTAGAGTTCCACGTGCTATACAATAGGTCCTTGGTTAGCCATTTTAAATATCACAGTGTCAACACCTGCCCTCTTCATTATGTGTTGAACAAGCTGGGGTTTGGACACCTGTCAGTTATTCCCACAGGCCAGTACCTGATGCTTAGAGGAAGTCACAGCTCTGACTTAAGAATGAAAAGGAACAAAGGCAAACTCTCTTGAAATTATAGGCTCTTGGTAGACTAAACCAAAATCCAAAACACCTCAGGAAATTACCAAAATGGAAAGACTTTCCCTCAGCCTTTCGGATTCAGGAGCCTCTTTTGATATCTCCTTTTCCACCCCCCACTTTCCCTCAGAAATGATGATGAATTCTCCCACATGCTGCTCTAACCCCCTGAACCTACCTTCATTTAGAAATTGAATGAAGGTAGAAATTCACATTACACATTCTTTTTTTCAATGGAGGATAATTGCTTTACAATGTTGTGTTGATTTCTGCCGTACATCACGAATCAGTCCTAGATATAGATATATAGATAAAGAGATGATATATAGATATATAGATGATATATAGATGTATATCTCCCCTCTCTCTTGAGCCTCCTTCTCACCCCACCCACATCCCACCCTTCTGTATTGTCACAGAGCACCAGGCTGGGCTCCCTGTCTTTTATATCAGTTTCCCACTAGCTATTGGTTTTACACATGGTCACGTACACATGTCAATGCTACTTTCTCCATTTATCCCACCTTTTTCTTCCCTCACTGTGTCCACAAGTCCATTCTCTATGTCTGTGAGAAATTTTTATTCTAGCTTGCTAGACATTAGAAAATCATTCTGAGTTAGAAATAAAGCAAAACATCTCTTGGGAAAACCAAGACAAACTTCTGACATAAAGCAAAAGCCATTGGAATCCAACATTTTGATAGCCCTCCACCACAGGCTATGACTATGCCCTCTTGTTGCATCCCTTTGCTTTTTAACACTTATAACCCTGAATGTCCATCAGAAGCAAGGTAAAGGGATCCCTTGGAAAAAATATGATTAAAGGGCATTGGTAGCCCTGAGGCCAAAGTCTCTCTGCAACCTCTGATACAAAAGTCAAACCAATTTGGCTCCCACTGAAAAAGATCCAGATTTAGGCAGCTTTAGATTCATATATTACAATCCTCAAGAACCATGCTCTGTTTCCACAGCTCTACTTTACATGCTTGTTTTATGAGTCTCTTGATGCAAATCTAAACTTTGAACATTCTTCCACAAACCATTCATCTTTGAAATACAATTCAAGGAAGAGGTTGTACAGCAATCAAGTGCTAGCATCCAGAATTAATGAAAAACAAAGGAGGCCTTGGGTGTTTAGAAGTGCCTGCAGGCTTTGGCTGTAAGAACAAACTCCTCTCATCACCATGGTAACACATACAGAGGTAGCACAGTCCCATGATTGCATCTTGTCATTTCTCTTCTGAAACTAGAGATCAGTTAAGGTTATCTAGAAAGAAATAAAAGAAAGATGGCAGGAAGGAAAATTTTAGGGTGTTTATTATTCCCTAGATGTTGACATTCATCATAGAAACTCATAGTTCCCTAAGAAATTTTCCATCTTTTTCTCCTGTTTTGTGGATTCTCTCTCAGGTGAAAAGGTCAACTGCTCTTTCCAAACTTGCTCAACCTTGGACTTTTTGTGCTAATAACAACTTATCAATATCTACTTTGTTGAGCAAGTTGTGTTTACAGAACACTAGGTGGAATTATAAAATATGGAGAAAATCCATTGTCCTGGCATCAAAGTGAGAAATTTTAATTTATTAAATTTAGCTTATTTAATTGAGAAATAAACGTTCTTGAAATCATATAAGAATATTCTTGTATCCGGCCTCCCTCTAGCTGCCATCTTGCGTCCCCACGTGTGTGTGCGCCTAACCTCTGTTGGTCTGCCTGAGACCACCTGAGCGCCAACCCTAGTCCCCCGCACGGCCCCATTTCCACTCCAACAAGATGAAAGAAACTATCATGAACCAGGAGCAACTCGCCAAACTGCAGGCACAAGTGCGCATTGGTGGGAAAGGAACTGCTTGCAGAAAGAAGAAGGTGGTTCATAGAACAGCCACAGCAGATGACACAAAACTTCAGTTCTCTTTAAAGAAATTAGGGGTAAACAATATCTCTGGTATTGAAGAGGTGAATATGTTCACAAATCAAGGAACAGTGATCCACTTTAACAACCCTAAAGTTCAGGCATCTCTGGCAGCAAACACTTTCACCATTACAGGCCACGCTGAGACAAAGCAACTGACAGAAATGCTCCCCAGCATCTTAAACCAGTTTGGTGCCGACAGTCTGACCAGTTTAAAGAGACTGGCTGAAGCTCTGTCCAAACAATCTGTGGATGGAAAAGCACCACTTGCCACTGGAGAGGAGGAGGATGATGAAGTTCCAGATCTTGTGGAGAATTTTGATGAAGCTTCCAAGAATGAAGCAAACTGAATTAGCTTTAGAAGATAAATCTTGAAGAAGTTACTGGGAGCTGCTATTTTATATTATGACCGCTTTTTAAAATTTTGTTTATGGATCTGATAAAATCTAGATCTCTAATATTTTTAAGCCTAAGCCTCTGGACACTGCAACTCTTTTCAGTTTTTGCTTGTATACAGTTCATTCTTTGAAGCTAATGGAGCTGAAGAAGCCTAAGAATAAAGTTTGAGACAAAGATAAATAAAATTCTTTGCCTAGTATATGGTTTTACTTTTTATTTCATTGATACCAATTTGTACACAGAAGGCAAAATTGTTTATAGAAAGCTAATCATGGCATGTAATATTACATAATCATGAATGGAATCTGATTAAAGATTTAAAATGACAGTATTTTAAAAAAGAATATTCTTGTAGCAGATAATGGATGGTTCCATCATTTGCTTCCCTTTCTCCATGCATGCTGCTCTATTTTTCAGGAAGGGGAGTCCATTTCCCCTCTCTAACTGGTCAAGCTTTATGACTTGTTTTTGACCAACATGGCATAAGTGATACTCTGGAACTTCTGAATCCAGGCTTTAAAAGGAAAGGTAGCTTCTGCTCACTTTCTATAGGGAGCCAGACATCACATAATAAGTTCATTGCTCTGAAACCACCATGCTATGAGGAAAGCCCATTATCCAAAGGTGCAGTGGAGGGCCCTTACTAACTCCCAACTGTTTCAGCCAACTCAAGTGATGCACCAAATGAAAGAGTAAAGAAACCATCCTGGATGTTCTAGCACTAGTAGATCCATAGATGAACCACACAGCAGAGCCCAGCCCAGACTGCAGAAACTTGAAAAATAAAGAATTGTTGCAGTTGCTTTCAGTCACAAGTGTTGAGATTCAAGTGGGATGACTTGTAAAAAAGCAAAAGATAACTGAACCAACTCCAAAGCTACACTGAAATCTAATATTTGGCAATGCATTTAAATATTATAAAAGGGAACCACTGGGATGAGGTTTATCTGGAGCCTACGGTCTTAAATACCATTCCCTGATCTAAAACTTCTGCATGCTCATTTATTTAACTTCACAAAGATCTATATGAAGGTCATACTATTATTATTCCCATTTTACAGGCACAGGGAGGTTTCCTATCCAAGAGGATTCAAATGCAAATAGTTGCAGGCTCCAGATCTATGGATACAATCAATGCCCAATGTAATCATTCATAGTTAAGAAGACTTTGGGGCTGAATTGGCAGATACAGTAGCAAAAAATTGACAAAGATGGGAAAACTGCTCCTGACAAGAGGACTAGCTGAAGTCTCGGATCATAAGACATAGAGACAGAATGAGAGGACTGGTTTAGGAAGACCAGAAAAATCTATATAAAGAGGCATGAGTAAGAGTCTCAACCAGCTGGAAACAGTCTGAAAGTCAGGCTAAGGATCTCTAGATGAGATTTTGCCTGTTGTGACTGGCCATCTATCCTGAGGCCTGACACTGATGTTTTACCTTTTACTTGGGTGTTTCAGAGCAGGGGCTCTCAAATTTTGCTGCATTTTAGCAGAATTTTAGCATTTTAGGGGAAATTTTGAAGCTGTCAGTGGCCAAGCTTCACTCCAGATCACCTACATCAAAATCCTTAGGAGTAGATATCAGTAATTTTTTAACCTCCAGGATGATTCCAGCAATGTAGAACATTAGAATGTAAAGCATTAAAAACTAGTCTTAGCTACATCTTTCAACTCCAGGAATAAATAACTCAAATGACAACGATGCTTTGAATTGCTCTGCGGTCTAAGAACATGCTCTCTAATTTGCACCACCTCAGAATGCCCACTGCGAGACTTTGTCTGTGACAGTGAACCAACCAAGCCTTGATATTTTTCAGCTCACCTAAAAACGGCATCTGTTACTGGCACAGTGGATGACTGATTATCCATTTTGATTAGCCTCATTACAAAAGTAACATAACTAATGAAAATCAGGCACATTTCATCTTTTAAAGCACAGTGACAAAAATTAATCATGCTACAGCAGGTTCCCAGTACCCACCCCCTGAACAGCCTAAGCAAGAGAGCACGTTATTCACTATAATCTCACCCTGACTGATTTGACTTGATTTTCAACTACTAGAATCCAGTGAAGGTCAGAAGAAAAGGGGAAAAACCTTTCATTTCCTCCAGAACAAAAAAAGAGAAAGGATAAATAGAACCCAGGATTTCTGCAATGAAGGAAGCGTTATACACACACACATTCAACCTGACCCCACCATTCCCCTCTCAAAACCAAACATGTTTAGAAATAAAATGTTGAGGAACTGGATTGTTGATGCAGCTAGTCAAATAGATGTGTCTTCCTTTCCTCTTGCTCATTTCTCATAAAACTCAGAAAAGATTTTTAATAAAAAGAACATCATAATTGTAGTTCAGTTCAGTTCAGTTCAGTCGCTCAGTCGTAATTGTAGTAGGAAATAATAAAGAATATCATTAGTAATTCAAAAATGTCTAGGACTGTATTAAAGAATAAACACAGGTCATATTAGGCTAAGGATTTAAAAGGCCAGAGAAAAGTCAAAGCACTGTGTAAGAGAACACTGTTCTGGATTGGTTTAGCAATGCTCTAACTTCGATCAACAGCTCTAAAGACTAGGAGAAAGCCCAGACATCAATCAGTTGTTTAATTGAGTCAGTTCAGTTCAGTTCAGTCGCTCAGTCGTGTCCAACTCTTTGCGACCCCATGAATCACAGTACTTCAGGCCTCCCTGTCCATCACCAACTCCCGGAGTTCACTCAAACTCATGTCCATCAAGTCAGTGATGCCAACCAGCCATCTCATACTATGTCGTCCCCTTCTCCTCCTGCCCCCAGTCCCTCCCAGCATCAGAGTCTTTTCCAGTGAGTCAACTCTTCGCATGAGGTGGCCAAAGTATTGGAGTTTCAGCTTTAGCATCAGTCCTTCCAATGAACACCCAGGATTGATCTCCTTTAGAATGGACTGGTTGGATCTCCTTGCAGTCCAAGGGACTCTCAAGAGTCTTCTCCAACACCACAGTTCAAAAGCATCAATTCTTCGGCGATCAGCTTTCTTCACAGTCCAACTCTCACATCCTTACATGACCACTGGAAAAACCATAGCCTTGACTAGACGGACCTTTGTTGGCAAAGTGATGTCTCTGCTTTTTAATTGAGTAATCGCATCTAAAAGCTATGAATTATCATCCCTCATCCCATTTCCATGCACATGCAATGAAATTTGTGTTTACAGATTAAAAATTCAAATTAAAGCACAGAGAATATTTGTCAGTAATCACAATAAACAGGTAAAATTTCCCTATTAAAAGACAAAAAGCCTTATATTGAGTTAGATATCTATTTTTCCATTTACAAAAAACACATTCTGGGAAAAATGAAACAAGACTGAAAACTGAAAAATGAAGAAAGAGAATTATATCAAAGAAGAAGCAAATGAGACAACATTAATGTCAAACAAAATATAAAGTCAAAAAAACACTAAAAGGTAAAAATATGGCCTTCATTTTGTTTTTTCTTAAAAGAATATATGCTAAGAAACTATAGTACTATGGTCCTTTATGCAGATAACACAAGAGCTTCAGATACCATGTCTTAGAACTGGAAAGTTCTCTTAGTGAAACCCAGAAAGAACAACTATGATTTAATCTATGCTCTTTATCCCCACTGAAGTTAAACAAGATGGTTCCGGAGGACCCCTGAGAACACTGGCTGCCCTGTCTGCAGCTATGAGAGAAAATGACAACAGAAAGCAGAGTATTTTTCCTATACTGGAATTGTATTTATGTATGTGTGTGATATAGTAGTGAAGAGGATTCTTATTGATTTCACATGATTTGGGGGTCATGTAAAAGCCTGGCAATCCCCAAACATGAGCTTGTTCAATTCTGTATTTGGAGGAGCTTTATACTGGTCTGGTCAGTAGTTGAATAGGCTGCCTTGGAGGGAGTAAGCCCTTCCTTCTTGAGAAATCTGAGCCTGGGCTGGAGATCTCCTTGCAATGGTAGTGAATGAAATGGATGCCCAAGCTAGATTGCTTCTTCCAGGTGTTTTGTTCTAAACCCACAGTACTGTGAATCAGATCAATTGAAATTCAAGTTAGAATCGCCAGTCAAGTTTCGATGCATGATACAGGGTGCTTAGGGGCTGGTGCACTGGGATGACCCAGAAGGATAGGATGGGGAGGGAGGTGGGAGGGGGGTTCAGGATGGGGAACACGTGTACACCCGTGGCAGATTCATGTCAATGTATGGCAAAACCAATACAATATTGTAAAGTAATTAGCCTCCAATTTAAATAAATAAATTTATATTTAAAAAAACAAAAAATAAATAAATAAAAATATATTATAATGTTAAAAGAAAAAAGAAAGAAATCCAAGTTAGTAAGGGAAACAGAGAAGAGGGAAATATTTTCTTACAGATAACATGCAGATTTGAATAATCAACTTCTGGAGACAAGGAAAATCCAAGGTCTTTCCCCTAATCCAAAACATTAGCAAGACTGGTAAGTCTGATTGGAGCAGATTGAATTGTATTTTGCAAATATACCCCCACCCTGTGCCCCACTTCAACAGGAAAGAGTATACATCCCAGCTTTTGTCATGTGACTTGCCTTGACCAACAACATGAGTGGACATGCCATATCTAACTTGGAGAAGTTGCTTTAAACATGATTTGTGGTTTGGCTAGCCATCTTGTTCCTGTGTCTCCCTGACAAGATGGTTGTCTTAATTTGCCAAGGCTTTCAGAAAACAAAGTATCGCAAACTGTCTCAAACACCAGAAATTTATTTTATCAGATGTGTAGGCTGATGTCCAAGATCAAGGTGTCAGCAAGTTTGATTTCTTCTGAGGCTCTGTCTGTTTAAGTGTCTTTCCTGGACTTGTAGATACCCATCTTCTCCTTAGGTGCCTGTCTCCAAGTTTTCTCTTTTTATAGGGACATAAGCTGGACTGGATTAAGACCAAGCCCAGCGATCTCATTTTAACTTGATGGTCTCTGTAAAGACCATCTCTCCAAATAAGGTCACACACTGAGGGTTAGGACTTCAGCATATGAATTTTTTGGGAACACAATTCAACCCCTAACAAAGAGTTTATTCCAGAAAGAGACTGCTGGATCAGTCTGGGTCTAGAAGGGAGAGGCCATGAGGAACAGACCTGTTAGAGACCTGCAACCCTGTGTTATATGAGCGAAAAATAGACGTATATGGAAGCCACTGAGATTTTGAGACTGTTATTGTGGAGCATAATTTGGTGAGATCTGACAAATGTACCAATTTGCAAGCATAACCAAAAACAATTAATTAGCAGATTTCTTTAAAATGACAGTGTCTCGCCCTATAGGAAAAAAACTCTACCAACCATTTCAACGAGCAGTTGCATGGCATTGCTAAATCTGGGCAGCTCAAGGGTATATAAGACACAGAGATAAGGAGAACACCCGATGGGTAAGTGAAATGAAAATCACTCAGTCATGTCCAATTCTTTGCGACCCCATGGACTACACAATCCATGGAATTCTCCAGGTCAGAATATTGGAGTGAGTAGCCTTTCCTTTTTCCAGGAGATCTTCCCAACCCAGGGATTGAACCCAGGTCTCCCACACTGAAGGCAGATTCTTTACCAGTTGAGCCACAAGGGAAGCCCCCCGATGGGTAATGGGAACTGTAAAAAGAATTCCTGGATAAGATAAGAAGAGCTGCTTATATCACGTAGTCAGCCCTGCCCTTTCTATTTCTTATGTTCAAAGATACAGATTTCCACAGAACAATTAATTCACATCATCATCACGTCTTAAGATGGTCTCATAAGCAAGACAGAAGAATTAGTAAGCCAATGATGTCCAATATTCAGAGTACCCTAGTAAGGAATATCCTACTCTGGGTTATTCAGTGTAACAACCCAGATGATGTCCAGAGAAAAAATAACATCAGAACTCATGTTAACTTCAATGTCTACATGTTCATTTTTTTTAAAGTCTAAGAAAACTTTCTTACTCAATTCTATACTATCTTTTGGACAATTTTTCCCTTTCAAAGACAATGAGAAAGTCTGCCTAAAAATATTTACCCTCTAGACAGATAGGTAACATGTTATATAAAAGAAAATGCTTCTCTGAATTCTTAGACACTGGACTTCAAAGAAAACATTTCAAAGCCATTAATGTTTTCCATGCCCCTGATTTTATGGATATATGTCTCCACCTTGGATTTTGCTTCTTGTTATTCCGTTGTAATCCTTGCTACAGCCTTCCAATTATTTCTATTGCTAAGCACTTTTCCCCTAAGTCAAGACAGGTTTTAGACAGTTTGAGTCAGTTAAGAGGGTGAAGTTCAGGTCCAGTTTTGGTATGCATTAAGATTTCCTTTGTTGGGCTTCCCGGGTGGTTCAATGGTAAAGAATTCACCTTCACTGCAGGAGACGCAAGAGATGTGGGTTGAATTCCTGCGTTGGGAAGATCCCCTGGAGTAAGAAAGAGTAATCCACTCCAGTATTCTTGCCTAGAAGATCCCATGGACAGAGGAGCCGGGCAGGCTACAGTCCATCAGATTGCACAGAGTCAGACAGGACTGAACACACACGCAAGGCTTCCTTTTTCATCTGCAGGATGTGTGTGACTCATACACAAAGCCATCAGGAAGTCAGATGGACTTCCTAAGAGCATGGTGCTTGAAGTCAGACTGCCTGGGTTTAAACCCCAGCTCCATCACTCATCAGCCATGTGCCTGTGTGCTTCCTTAACCTCTGTGGGCTATAGTGTCCTCCTCTATCAAATAGGGCCAATAATAGTACTTCACTCCTAGGAAAGTTCTCAAGATTAAGTAAGTTAATGTATACAAAGGCCCAAGAACATTGTAGGGAAAATTGTAGGGGCTCAGTCAGTGTTCATTATTATTAAAGATGGCTTTGAAATCTACTCCTGGAGGGAGAGCTAACAGGTTGGTCACCACTGGTAACAACACTAGATTTTGGTTCAGGAGCCCTAGGAGGCTTGGCAGCCTTTTGCCAAAGGCAAATCCTTTCTGGAACAGCTGTAGGTTTCATTCTTGGCCATGATAAGAAGAAGATGCATGCATGCGTGCTCAATTGCTCAGTTGTGTCTGACTCTGCAATCCCACCAGGTGAAACACAGGAGACGTGGGTTCAAACCCTGACTCAGAAAGATCACCTGGAGTAAGAAGAAGGTAAAGTTTGCTTTATCTTCAGCACTATCCACTCACAGAACAAAACAAGGGAAAACACCCCTATTCCAATGCTGAGCCCTCAGTAAGTATCAGTTCAGTTCAGTTCAGTCTCTCAGTCATGTCCGACTCTGCGACCCCATGAATCACAGCATGCCAGGCCTCCCTGTCCATCACCAACTCCCGGAGTTCACTCAAACTCATGTCCATCGAGTCGGTGATGCCATCCAGCCACCTCATTCTCTGTCGTCCCCTTCTCCTCCCGCCCCCAATCCTTCCCAGCATCAGTAAGTATACCATATTATTAATCTCTTTCAACAAATACTCAATTCTCACTGAGTACTAGGTACAGGACAAGAGCTGGGAGTATAGGAGAGGAAAGAAATACAAATTTCTGCCATGGCAGAGCTTGAATTCTAGCTAGGGGAGACATATATAGAATAAGCAAATAAAAACACAACTCACAGAATTCAGGTCGTAGGACCCTCCCATGACTCTGCCCCAGCCTCTGCCTCGGACTAGATTCACTCTTCTCTTCCACTGAACACATCTGTTGGCCTGAAATGTGTTGTTACCATTGGTTACCATACATTTTGAGACATAAGGATGAAATAAGAAGTCATAAATTTCTATTTTAAAGACTAAATATTTTCTGTAGAATTACCTTCTCAAATAAATGCTTATGGATTTGAAGTCCACAGATGTGGGTCTCATCTTTGCTGAATCAGATCTAGCCCTGTGTCTCTGGCCATATTATTAAAATGAAACAATTTAACCTCTCCGGGCTTTGCCTGGGTGAAATAATAGAATTCATTGATGAGTTGTTCTCCAGGTGCGTGTGTGCATGCTGAGTCTCTTCAGTTGTGTCCGACTCTTCACCACCGTATAGACTATTGCCAACCAGGCTCCCCTGTCCATGGGAGTCTCCTGGCACGAATACTGGAGTGGGTTGCCATGCCCTACTCCAGGGGATCTTCATGACCCAGGGATCAAACCCACGTTTCTTATTTTTATGCATTGGAAGGTGGATTCCTTACCACTGGTGCCACCTAGGAAGACCCTGTTCTCAACATGGGGTCCTCTAAGTCAGCAGTATCAGTATTACCTTGGGACTTGTTAGAAATGCAGGTTCTTGGACCTCACTTCAGAAGTACTGAATCATAAACTCTGGAAGTTGGGACTCAGCAATATGAGCCCTTCAGGCTTTTTCCCTTTTGAAAAAAGAGTCAATGTCAATGCAAATCCCCAAAGAAAATTTTTTCCTTTCAACCAGGCTTCCTTTTGAACTTCTGTAAGCAATTCTCAATATTCAATACTCAGTTTATAATCTCCCCAAAATGTTCTTTGAATTTGCAGCCTTTCCAAGTTTGGAGATTTAAAAAATATTTTGTGTTTTTCTCTCCTGCTGCTCTCTCGGTGCTAGATGATAAGCTTGCATGATCACACTTTATAAGCTAATTTATGGTTGTTACTTCCAGCCTTTTTTTCTGTAAATTTTCTCATATCCTGAGTACCTATTTTTCATGGTTGGCTCCATATCAACAGCTTCTGCCTTCATGGAACCTCTCTCCCCTAGGGTTCTCTAGGATTTCACACAATATGAAACAAAAAATGCAGACTCCCTCTCCCATTGGGAAAACAGCTGCCTCAATGACAAGACAAGAGCATGACAACAGGACAGTACAACCCCTATCACACAAGACCAAGGAGGAAGAACATGAATTAGAGGGACTCCTGGCAGATACCATTAGCCAGAATGCCAAGGGGAAACCAAACTGGACATGTGTGCACACTTGCATATCTTCTTTCGCTGTTCCTGAGTTTTAAAAGCTGAATTTAAAATCGTCACCTAAAAATTCTATTCCCTTCCAACAGTTTCAGCACTCAGGTGTTGCCTCTTCATCTTTCAGAACATCACTCCCTCTGTCTAGTTCCAAGCCATCATAACCTCATGCCTTTCCATTGCTGTGCCCTTCTGAGCTGCCTTCTCTTTTTCCAGTGAAGACTTGATATTGACCAGGTTGGTTCAATGGGTAGAGATGTAAGCTGTTTTAGGAAGGACATTTTAATACTTCAGAGTTGTTTAGGGTGGTCCATGTAAAGTGAGTGAAAGTCACTCAGTTGTGTCTGACTTTTTGTGATCCCATGGATGCCACAGTCCATGGAATTCTCCAGGCCAGAATACTGGAATGGGTAGCCTTTCCCTTCTCCAGGGGATCTTCCCAACCCAGGATCAAACCCAGGTCTCCCACATTGCAGGCAGATTCTTTACCATCTGAGCCACAAGGGAAGCCCACTCTTCAAAGAATTTTGAAGGGTGGTCCATGAGGAGTTGCCTAATGTGACAGATGAGGGCGGACAGTGCCAAACTCTCTGTGCACTTTCTCTTCTAACTTTTCATTCTCAGAATAGAACTGAGTTTTCCAGGAATATTCAATTGGGATAACTTGGATGTATGTCGGTCCAGCTACCCTGTTTGGAGGCAATCTTTCCCTATCATCTGGGGAAACACTTCTTTAAGTGGATAAGGTTTCCATGTAAGAATCCATTCGTGGACAGCTATCTCATGGAAGCTGTAAGCGTTTTTTTAGGTATTTGTTTACTTGTCCTTAGAAATAAATTGGCTAGAAAGACGCTAGCTCACTTAAGGACCTGAAAGTTATTGTGCATAGCATGGTTTTATTTGCATAATGCTAATATCCTACAGAACTCTCAGACTCCCAAAGCAATAGAAAAAGAAGATGTGTTAACAAAACTAACAAACTAGCAGTAACCAGAATCAGAGGTGGTGAATTTAATTACAAAAAGTCACATCCAAGAAATGAATGAATCAGTGTCTCAGAATACAGTCAGCAGCAGGGATATCCAGGTCAACATCATGACCAATGAAACAGATCAACATTCATCACGAAATTACTTTGTAATCAAAATAATATATGCCTTCATCTAAAAAACTGGACCTGGGGCTAGACTGTTTCCTAAGGCTCTTCCAGTCATAATATTCTATTATTCTAAGATTTCACATCTTAGAGGTAGAGCTGGTCACCATCCAAATCTCCCTTGTGTATTTGTTGACCTACATGCCAGATGGGTTACCGAATTACAACCCAGAAGACCTGTATTAGGTCTGCCTACTCAGTCAGGATTTTGCTGCAACTACAGATAGTAACAGTCTTATCAGAAGTCCTAAAATCTTTGTGAAATACTCCAGGAAACCACAAGCAATCAACAAGTATTGGAACATGGTAAAAATATAAATTTAGGGAAAAACGGGATCTTTGTTAAAGTACCATTACTTTGCTAGTAAATTCATTTATATGTCTCTGGCTTCCCAGAAGTTACATGCGTCCCCAGTGGCTCAGACTGTAAAGAATCTGCCTGCAATGCAGGGTTTTATCCCTGGGTTGGGAAGATCCCCTGGAGAAGAAAATGGCAACCTGGAGAATCCCATGGACAGAGGAGCCTGGTGGGCTACTGTCCATGCAGTCACAAAGAGTAGACATGACTGAGTAACTTTCACTTTCTCAAAGATGGTGGGAAAATTTTTACATAAATTGTGAGGAAAAACTTGAAAAGAATGAATTATTGTGTTAGTCCAAAAGTTTTTTCTTCTCATAGGATGTTAACGGGAAAATCTTGAACAAACTTTTTGGCCAACCCAATAATTGAAAATATCCAAGTTCAGGTAAACTCCTTGGAGAAAACCACTTATGGTAACGGGACTTATAGGGTTCTGGGGAGGTCAACCATACCAAAAACATTACCTAGCCTAATCAGCCTTCCACAGGCCTCAAATTCTCCTGTGATTCATTCTTCTTTGGTCTTACTCTTTCGATTAGACACTTACTAAATCTTTGAGATGTTATCAACCATTATCACCTTAAGAGAAATTATGTTTTATCAGATTAGCTACTCACGCATTCATCAGGACTTGGTGAGAATAGAATACAAACAGTTAAATGTTGGAATGGAGGTAGAATTAATCCCTGGCCAGAGCCTCTGAAGGTGGGGCTGGGGAAGGATGGAGTACCATGGTAAGGAATCCTGAGACCCTAAAATAAAGGGAGAGAAATAAAGCAAGTGTAGGAGTAGGGAGAAAGAGAAGGAAATCAACAGTGGAAGCAGAGTTACTGTTCACTGGCCATGCTTCTAGAAACTTTACATTGATTCTTTCACTTTATCCTCCGAATAACCTACTACTTAGATATTATTAATCCCATTTTACAGCTGATGGAACTATAAGCTCAAATAAGATAACAACTTGCCCAAGCTGACAGAGCTAACAGATGGTCGAATCTGGATATAAATGGACTGCATAGCCTGGGCAGATTTCTCGCCATACAAGGCTTTCTGTCTCTAAGTCTTGTGCTCCCCCACAGTGCCCAGAATACCACTTTGCAGGCCCTCAAGGGAAAAGGGAATGGAAACACCAAAAGACAAGTTTACCTTGTCTGCAATTGTGCTTGAAACCAGTGGTTTTCAAATTTTACATTTAACCATGAAAACTTGTTTTTCAAACAACCTTAAGTGAAAACTAATCCACCCACCATGGTGGCTCAAAGCCTATTCATCAAACCACATGATTGCCATGTAAAAGCTTTAAAACCACTACAGGAAAGATGCAAAGACTCTACAAATAACAGTATATGAATCACCACTAAACACATGAATTGTTGCTCAAAATCACTCATCATCAGAGAAATGAGTATTAAAGCAACAATGTAAAACCACTACATACCTACTTGAAGAGCTAAAATTTAAAAGACAGGATATAGAACAACTAGAACTCTTGAAACATTGCTAGTGGGAATGCAAAATGGTACGGCCATTTTAGAAAACAATTTGGCAATTTTTTATAGTTATAACAAATCATTATCACCTACGGGCCAGAAATTTCACTCATAAGTATTTTTTCAAAGAGAAATGAAAATATGTCTACACCAAGACTTGTATATGAATGTTTATAGCAGCTTGAGAAATAAGCATCCCAAATTGTAAACAGCCCAAATGTCTCTGAAAAGGTAAACGGATAAACAAATGTGGTATTCCATACCATGAAATATTAATGATCAATTAAAAGGAAAAAACTACAGATATACCCAATAACATGGGTGAATCTCGAAAACATGCTGAGTGACAGAAGACAAACACAAAAGCGTGTACTGTGTGATTCCTTTTTCATGAATTTCTAGAAAAGACAAATCTAATTTGCAGTGATTGAAAGCAGATTAATGGTTGTCTAAGTCTGGGATGTTGGATGGGGAAGGATATGAAGGGGTATAGTGTTTTGGGACCTGATTATGGTATTCTATATCTTAATTATGGGATTGTTTCTTGGGGACATAAATTTGACAAAATTCAAAGAACTACAAAATGTATACATTTTATCTCAATAAAATTGTTTTAAAAAAATTCAACTACAATTACTAAGGATTTGTTAAGGCAGAACTGAGCCCAACTATATAATCACTCAAGTGACATTTTGGTCATTTTTCCTTTTTAGATTTTTTCTGTCTTCCTGTCTCCAACTCAGCTCTGCTCTCCTCTGTAGCCCATGAAGGATGGCAACTCCATCTGTCCTACAAACTTTCAGCCGACTTCGTTACAAAAATACCCCAGGACCAAAGCCAGGGCTAATGAACATCTTAGACCACTTGGAAGAAAAAAGGCTATGTTTTTGGCTTAGGAGAGTTGAGCTTCACTTCAAATCAGAGTCGAAGCTATTTTCTCTGTACTGAATCCAAATCACTCAAATTCCTGAAATTCGTCCATGGTTATTGTCTACCTGGTGCCAAAATATCCTGATGAAAAGTGCAAAATTCAGCCAGTTGTGTGGATTTTTTGTCCTGAAATCTCAAAGCTCAGCTATTTGGCAGGATAGCAGAACAGCTGAGCAGTCAACCAATGCTTCTGCTATGGACAGAGGAGCTGAAGAATTGTGCACATAAGGCCTTCTGCAAAAATCAAAATGCACAAGCTCAATGTCAATGTCCCTTATGGCTGACCAAGAGGGGTCCACAGCATTTGAATCATGGAAGTTTGGATCAGAATGAATCCTGTCCAACTGCCTCTGTTTACAGACTGAGAAATTGAGGCAACTCCTATTCATCCTTTAAAACTTTGATCAAATGCCATCTCATCTAGAGAGACTTTCTCTACCTCTCCAGGCTGCTTTCTACTCTGGCTCCCACAACAGATTAATACTGCATTCTTGTACTCACCCCATCATATTCAATTTGCTTAAACATCCATCTCCTCCACTTATATTGTAAGCTATTTAAGTATAAGACTATAAGCTCTATCTGGTGGCTCAGTGGCAATGCAGGAGCTGCGTTAGACTCGGGTTCAATCCTTGAGTCAGGAAGATTCCTTGGAGGATGGCATGGTAACCCACTCCAGTATTCTTGCCTGGAGAATCCCAGGAACAGAGGAGCCTGGAAGGCTACATGCAGTCCATAGGGTTGCAAAGAGTTGGACACGACTGAAGCAACTTGGTGTGCATAAGCTCTAGCACAAACCCTAACACACAGTGAAAATGAAAGTGTTAGTCCCCCAGTCATGTCCAACTCTTTGAGACCCCATAAACTGTAGGGGGCTCCTCTGTTTGTAGAATTCTCAAGGCAAGAATTCTGGAGTAGGTTGCCATTCCCTTATCCAGAGAGGATGCTCAAATTTGTAGGTGAACTTGGGTTGAGAATCTGAACAAACTTACACTCCAAATACATTCTTTCTCCATGTGGTAATGAAATGGTGGTAGTGAAATTCAGAAATTCTAGTCCAAGGCACTAAATACTGAGTGTCTTAAGGTTTTATGTTCTTTAGACAAAGAAAACACTAATAAAGTGCGTTGCAATAAGCCAGCAAGGGCTTCCCTGATGGCTCAGTCAGTAAAGAATCTGCCTGCAACGTGGGAGACCAGGCTTCAGTCCCTAGGTTGGGAAGATCCCCTGGAAAAGGGAATGGCTACCCACTCCAGTATCCTGGCCTGGAGAATTCCATGGACTGTACAGTTCATAGGGTTGCAAAGAGTCAAACACAGCAGAGAAAATTTCACCAACAGTAACTAACATTTGAATGTTTATTATATATGAGGCACTATTCTGAGAATTATATATGTATATATTAATTCATTTAGCATAATTAGAAAGCCCATATTTTTGGAATTTTTTTCTGCTTTTTTGTACAGTTTCTTTTGTGTGTGTGTGTGCTGGGTCTTCCTTGTGGCTTCTCATTTTGGGGGCTTCTCTTGTTGAGCAGTGCAGGCTCTAGGCGCACAGGCTTCCGTAGTTGCAGCACACGGGCTCAGTAGCTGTGGTGCACGGTCTTAGGTGCTCTGCAATGTATCGAATCTTCCCAGACCAGAGATTGAACCCATGTCCCAGCATTGGCAGACAGACTTCCATCCACTGTACCACCAGGGAAGCCCCCCAAAAATTAGGCATTATACAATTTTTAAAGGTTACTTTCTGTTTACAGTTATTGCAAAATATTTACTTTATTTCCCATATTGTACAATACCTCCTCGAGCCTATCTTACACCCAATAGTCTGCCCCTCCCACTCTCCCATCCTTATGTTGTCCCTCCTCCACCACTGGTAACCACTGTATCTGTGAGTCTGCTCCTTTTATATTATATTAACTAGATCGTTGTATTTTTTTACATTCCACATATAGGTGATATCAGACAGTATTTGTCTTTCTCTCTCTGACTTATTTCACTTAACATAATGTACTCCAAGTCCATTTATGTTACTGCAAATGAAAACATTGTTCTTTTTTATGACTGAGTAGTATTCCATTGTATATATACACCATATCTTCTTTATCCATTCATCTATTAATGGACATTTAGTTTGCTTCCATATCTTGGAAATTGTAAATAATGCTGCTGTGAATATTGAAGGGAGAGCATGTATTTTATGCTTATTACTAAAACTATATGGAACTTGGTTTTACTTTCTGAGCCTAATCCTTATGTCTCATTTGCATGCATGAATGCTAAGTCACTTCAGTCATGTCCAACTCTTTGCAGTCCCATGGACTATCACCCACCAGGCTCCTCTGTCCATGGGATTCTCCAGGCAAAAATACTGGAGTGAGTTTTCATGCCCTCCTCCAATGGATCTTCCCAACCCAGAGACTGAACCTGCATGTCTCATGTTTCTTGCATTGGCAGGTGGGTTCTTTGCCGCTAGTGCCACCTGGAAAGCCTATGTCTCCTCTATGACTAAATGAGAAAGAAAGGCGATGAATTTTACCTAAACTATATATGTGTGTGTGTGTGTGTGATATATATAAACATATGCATGATTTGATATATATATCAAATATAGATCATCTTAAACTTATATACTGTTATATGTCAATTATATTTCAATAAAATTGGGAAAATAAATGAATAAATGGACTAGCAAGGAAATTTTTTAATTAAAAACAAACAATAAAAGAAAAAAAATATTAAATGATAGTAGTCAAACATTCCCTAACAATATTTATTTTAAGATTTCATGCCCACAGCCTATAACGACTTTCCATTTTAAAAAATCATCCTTATTTTAAAAACTGCTTCTTTAAAATCTAGAAGAACTGTGCTTAAATTGAATTTATATGAGGCAAGTGTTCCCAAACTTTGACCCAAAATATTTCCCTCTCTGTATTGTCTGTCACCATGGAGCTGGGGAAGATTCACTTGATAAGGCAGAATATGAACCTGACAAAATGAAATCCAACCAGGAGGACTGGGTTGGAAGTTTCCATAAAAAATAAAAATGAAAAGCAAAGGTATTGGTTGACTCTCTCCATGAAAGTCTTAAATTCTATTGAATTGGTTCAATAATAAGCCCCTTGACATAACAAAATTTCTTTTTTTATGCAAAAAAAAAAATGTTCCCAAGCACTTTGAAGTTACTATCTAGTAATCATTGTTAGATACTTAATACTTCCAACCCTAAAAAAATATGTCTTGTTTTTCTCTGAATCATTCAGAGCACAGGAACAAAATGATCTTGTACACAAGACTCAAAAATGAATGTTTATTGAGTTAATGAATACATTAATTCAATTGACCTTTCCCTTTTTTCCAGTGATTTTCTGCATCTACAATAAGTCCTGCAATGACTTTTGTATGCAGATGAACACCTGCTAAATTAACTCAACCAAAGAGCATCTAAGGCTCTCTTCAAGCCACCTCTAGTCTCAGGCAAGCATCTCAGAACCTCCCTTCTGTAGACCTACCTGACCCTGACCCCTCTGGGCCCCAGTTGTTCCTTGGACCACAATATTTATTCCCACCAGAGAAAGACCATGCTGGAAATAGCAATCTCAGTTCATGGCTTCATTTTCAACCTATATCATGATAACACTGCTCTGTCTCTGTTGAATGATCCTAAGAAGACAGTAGAGACAATTTAGGTGGTTGTTTCAGGGTTTTGAACAATTCTTATTTACAAAACAGAAAGAGAGTCACAGACGTAGAAAACAAACTTATGGTACTGTGGAGGAAGCAGGGTCAGGGGAATAAATAGAGAGATTGGGATTCATGCATAGGTACTCAGTTCAGTTCAGTTCAGTCGCTCAGTCGTGTCCGACTCTCCGCGACCCCATAAATCACAGCACGCCAGGCCTCCCTGTCCATCACCAACTCCCGGAGTTCACTCAAACCCATGTCCACAGAGTCGGTGATGCCATCCAGCCATCTCATTCTCTGTCGTCCCCTTCTCTTCCCACCCCCAACCTTTCCCAGCATCAGAGTCTTTTCCAGTGAGTCAACTCGTCACATGAGGGGGCCAAAGTATTGCAGTTTGAGCTTTAGCATCAGTCCTTCCAATGAACACCCAGGATTGATCTCCTTTAGGATGGACTGGTTGGATCCCCTTGCAGTCCAAGGGACTCTCAAGAGTCTTCTCCAACACCACAGTTCAAAAGCATAGGTACTACTATATATAAAATAGATAACTAATAAGTACCTACTGCCACACAGAGTCGGACACAACTGAAGTGACTTAGTAGTAGTAGTAGTATAGCACAAAGAACTCTCAACACTCTGTAATGACCTATCTGGGAAAAGAATCTTAAAAAGAATGAATCTGTGTACATGTATAAATGATTCACTTTATTGTACACCTGAAACTAACACAACATTGAAACTCAACTATAATAAAGATTAATTTAAAATAAGTAAAATAGGTAAATAAAATGAAAAGTTTTATAGCTCTCCCAACTGGTTATAAGTTGCTAAAATCATGAAGAATGTGAGCTGCAGATGAAAACTCATATAAATGCTCTTAAAACAGAAGAAAAATATTACATAATATTACATTCTGTGGAAAGTGAGAGAAGACTCTATAATGAAGAGTAGTCAAAATACCTGTGTTTGCATCTGTTGGCTGTGAGTTCAAATTCTAACTGATTCTTAATAGTAATTTGACTTTGGACACTTGAAGCCTCAATCTCTCACATATACAATAAATATCATGGTGACATTTTAAGCACAGAATGAGATTACATATTGAAAGGGGCTAAGGACACAAAATGGGCATTCAATAAATATTGATTGGCCTGTGCATATGTGAGTGCTCAATCATTCAGTCGTTTCTGACTCTTTGTGACTCTACGCCTTGTAGCCCACCAGGCTCCTCTGTCCCTGGGATTCTCCAGGCAAGAATACTGGAGTGGGATGCCATTTCCTACTCCAAGGGATCTTCCTGGCCCAGGGATCAAACCCAAGTCTCCTACATCGGCAGGCAGATTCTTTACTACTGAGCCACCTGGGAAGCCCATCCATTGGCCTACCCCACATATAATTCAAGATGCAAAGAAAATGACCATTGAGACTATAAACCTTAAACTCTTATGACATCTCTGGTTGAGTTTCGGGGCATAACTCAAAAAGCAATTTCATTTTCACCTCAGTCATATATTCTCACAACAGCTTTAGTCAAGAGCACAGCTGATATACAGAGCCTCTTACTTGGTGATCATAGAAGGATAGCATAGAAGTGCAATTGCTTTTTGGACAGAAATAACCACAACACAGAGAGAGAACTCCTCTATTTTATAGCAAAGTTAGCCGACTCTGTGGTCATGAGTTTGAGTGAACTCTGGGAGTTGGTGAAGGACAGGGAGGCCTGGCGTGCTGTGATTCATGGGGTCGCAGAGAGTCGGACACGACTGAGCGACTGAACTGAACTGAAAGACTGGCACATTTTATTTATGGGAATTTAAGTGTGAGAGAGAGTCCCCCTGTGTTCGTCCCCTATTTAAAGTTGCCCTTAGATTGTGCTACTTAGGAATTGGGAGGCCGTGACCAATGCACTCTGAGAAACCACAGAAGTTTACCTTTTAAGAGCAATTAGGGAGTTTTTAGGGCTTCTCTGGTGGCTCAGACAGTAAAGAATCCACCTGCAATGAAGGAGATGCAGGAGACATGGGTTCAGTCCCTGGGTTGGGAAGATTCCCCGGAGGAGGGCATGGCAACCCATTTCAGTATTCTTGCCTGGAGAATTCCATGGACAGAGGAGTCTTTTAGGCTATGGTCCATGGGATCACAAAGAATCGGACATGACTAACATGACTGAGCACACAGGCATGCCTGCAAGAATAAATTTGCCTTACACTCTGATTTTAGAACCTAATCCCTGAAGTAAAATCAGACCCATTTCTTATTAAAAATATGGGTTTCAGAAAAAATTACAAACATTTGATACTCATATATCATTTCTAGGTTTTCTCCCTGATTTTTGTCTTTATTTTAATAGTATCACTTGATTTATCTGAAGTGCAAAATTACATTTTATCTTTTTAATTGAAATACAGTAATATCTTTTCAGGCTTGCCTATTGGCGCAGTGGTAAAGAACCCACCTGTCAGTGCAGGAGACCTGGTTTCGATACCTGGGTTGGAAAGATCCCCTGGAGGAGGAAATGGCAACCCACTCCAGTATTCTTGCCTGGAAAATCCCATGGACAGAGGAGCCTGGCAGGCTACAGTCCATGGGGGTCGAAAATTAGTTCAAACATGACTTAGCTACTAAACGACAACAAAAATTATCTCTTTAGGTGATTTCCAGCTGTTGCAGTCTGTTTGATCATTATTGCCACAAAAGAATGCCATTCATTAAATTACAAGGAAAGGGTCAAAATGACTTGACTTCATCTGTGGTTCTTGATGCAGCTTTGTTCCTCTGGTCTGTAACATCTACCCCTGGCTGCCTAAAGCCTTTATCTTTTCCATGTTGAAGTTTGCCACCTTGTATGTATGTGATTTTGCAGGATGATTTATTCCTCTTCAAGGACCAAGAAACACAAGGAATATCTTAAACCAGTTATTTTTAATGTTCCTTTTTATTATGATGGAAGCCCATGGTGGGACCATGAAGTCTGTAGTACTATCCAATCTCCAGCAGAAAAAAAAAGTTCATTATTCACTCATTTATTTAATGGTACTTCGAATCACATCCAATATAGCTAAAATATGCAGTATCCATTTTCTCAACACTGAGAAACTAAACGTAATAAGTATGATAACATCTTGACTTCATTATGACATTTTCTGTGGAGAAAAGCACAATTACATAAAATCATACCTCCAAGCAATTTTCAAGCACCTAGAAAAATTGAGTTCTTGGGCAAAAAATCACTTTGGAGAAATATAAAATTCTGGGCAATAAAAAGTCACCCTAAATATCTTTGGTGCTTCTTTTTATACAACCTGAAGAGAAAATCATGGAAAAGCAGAGATTTGGCAGCAAAATATTTGTGTTCTGCTGTCTGCAGTAGGAAAGAGAAAGCTGTGTTATTTTTCTCCCTTGGATTAACCCTATAGCATATTCTCCAGGACACTGCTCCAGGCTGGCCTAATACCCACCCTGTGTGTCTTTGATGGAGATCCATTATAAACTTGGGAAAACATCAGCCTCTACAGAAACACACATAGAAAGGAATTCCATCAGCCCATACTACCAATGGAGTAAAACAGATTTGCAAGCTAAACTAAATACCAATTAATGGCAAATAAAAAAGAATATGTGCTCTGAGTAGTGCCAGATCCTTGAATTACCCACACTATAACTGCTTTTCACAGCCAGTCTTCTCCAAAGAATTAGTGTATAAGGAGGGGCTTATTTCTCAATAGCCTTTTTTTCTAATTTGTTTGGAAGGTCATTGCTTTACAGTGCTCTCTGACAACCTAGAGGAGGGGAGGGGAGGGAGGTTCAAGAGGGAGGGGACATGCGTGCCCATGGCTGATTCATGTTGATATATGACAGAAACCAACTCAATAGTCTCTTATACCTGTTATAGCTCTACCCTGGGTATGCATGTTTAATCACTCAGTCATGTCTGACTCTTTACAACCCTACAGGCTGTAGCCTGCCAGGCTCCTCTGTCCATGGGATTCTCCAGGCAAGAATACTCAAGTGGGTTGCCATGCCCTCTTCCAGGGGATCTATCTGACCCAGGAATCGAACCTGAGTCTCTTATGTCTCCTGCAGTAGCATGTGGGTTCTTTACCACTAGCACCACCTGGGAAGCCCAACTACAGATTCCTCATTTTATCGATACTAATCACCTCCTAGTCATATAAAGGAAGCTTCTTTCCTTCAATTTCTGCATTCCGACCTTCTTTTCTCTCTGGAAAAATCTATGCTTGCTCAGCTCCTGGGCATTCTGCCATCCTGATTTTACTTCTTGGACTGCTCCTGCTCTTTCGGCCTCTCCTTCTCCAACCCCCAAGAAGTAGCTGGTCCCGGAAGGACTGCCCTTTGCCCTCTTCTCTATTCCCACTTATCCTTGGCTATTTCGGCCACACTCAGGGTTTCAAGTCCATGTATTCATGTGCATGGCTCCCAACTCTGTCTCCAGCTCCAACTACTTTCAAAAGTTCTCATACTTATTTTCCAAATACTTTCTGGATATCATGTCAACACCTCCAACTCAAAATGCACAACACGATAGAGCCTTTCCAGGATTTACTGCCCATTTTTATTATTTGCGCTTCCACAGTCTCAACGACGCAGATTCAAAACATTAGAGTCATCTTTTATTCCCACCCTCTCCTTCCATCTCTAACATTCAAGGAGCTGTGAAATCTCATCAATTTCAACTCCTTTTTATTTCTCCACCCTCTCCTTCCATCTCTAACATTCAAGGAGCTGTGAAATCTCATCAATTTCAACTCCTTTTTATTTCTAGCTTCTATTGGGTTGGCCAAACATTCGAATGGAAAAGCACAAACGAATGTTTTAGCCAACCCAGTATGTCTCCATTTCACCTGCCATTGCCCCAATCCAGGCACTTCTCACCTATCACCAGGAATTCTTCTTTACCTGATCCCTCTGTCTTCTTTGACCTTCCAGCATGGGAAAGATTCTAAACACCGGGATGACAGAGACTGCGATTTTTCACACGGCCACTGGCTAGCACACACAATCCTAAATATTAAACCACTCTTTATGTAAGCGTGGCTCTGTTCATGTCATCTTTTGCTTTTTTTTAACATTTTTCTCTGGTCCTCAATATTTTCCTGATTAAAGGGATACCTTGAGGGGTAAATAATGACCATGTTGATGGGGGTTTCAGAGAGGGCCTGAGATATAAGGTAAAGGATAAACATTCTACTGATGTTTCTGACACCTGTGAAATGTAAGTTAGGGGACAGATTTACAAGGAAAGATAATGAGTTTGAGCTTTGATGACAGGAATTTGAAGTCATTTTGGAACATCTGGTGAATAGAGCCATAGTCACAGGTGTCCACAAGAGGAGTCGAGGCTAGAGCTGAAGGACTGGGACCAGAACTTAAAGACAGAGAGACAGCAGAGCAGGCTGTTTGTGGCATCCACTCTGCAACCAGGTTGCTGGGCTCAAATTCCAGTTCTGCTGCGAACTATGAGAACCTGGTTAATGCTCTTAATCTCTCTATGCCTCACTTTCCTCATCTTTAGAATAGGTTTAAAAATCCCTCTGTCTTAACTTATCATGAGAATTAAATATCCTGAGAACAATGCCTGGTGCTTAGCACAAGACAGGTGATTATTTACATATTTTTATTTCACTAATAATTTACATATTTGTTGAACTTTTGAGGGTGAATGGGATCCCCAAGGGGAATATGTACGATATAAAGAAAAGAAAATGATAAGTGAGAGTCCTGAGGAATTCAAGTCCAAACTCGGTACTACCTACAAAAATAATAATATATGATTCCAGCTTTCACGAGTTGTACAATCCTACGGGAAAGAGTTTCACTTCTGCTGTAACTGAGGCATGAGGATAGTATAATGAAAATATAAAAAGGAAGAAATTTTGAAAAAGAAACAAAAATCGCTCTACCCAAGCACCATGTTCCATTCTTTGGGAGAAGTTCTAAGTGAAAAAAGGGAGATTGAAATGAGAGAGATTGTTCTTTGCATATTAGGGCTAAGAACATTAAAATAACGATCAGTGACATATCTATTGGTTTCTGCATCCTTTGAAACACCAATCTAGAGTTGAACCTTCAGCATTTTCTTTCAAGGATCATTGCCTGGAACCTAGGGACATCAGTTCTGGGAGCATTCTGCACTGGGCGCCTGGCCGTGACCTGCTCTGGCACTGGAGCTAAGCCCAAGTAGGCAAAAAATAAAACCGAAAGCCGAAATCCAGTAAGCTGTGCATAGGACAATTGCATTCAACCCCGTTTGAATATTTCCCTCCCCCTATTTATAGCTTCTTCCTTTTTATTAAAGTTTCCAGTAATGTCACATTGCATTGCTTTGGGGGAATGTGTTTACTTCTGCCTGCTTAGATCCATCCTTCCAAAAAGGCAGTCAATGCCAGGGTTTGACCAGGAAAAAAGAAACTACTTCCCAGCAGGGTTTGTGAAGCCAGTAAATAGACTCAGTGGTGCTCAGAGAAGCTCAAAGTGAGGAGCTCAAAGGAGAAGACCCTCTCTGGCTATTTTGATTTCACTAAGCCAGGGCAGAGACCTCCATGGCATACCTACCATGAGGATTAGAACCAACTATCGTCAGGAGACCTGAGTTGTAACCCCAGTTCTGCTCCTGTCTCCTCCCGGGACTCTGAACACAACACTTAACTGCTGTGAGCCTTAACTTTCCCATCATTAACCAGAGGGGCTGGATTAGATAACCTAGAAGGTGACCTCCAACATTCTGTCTGTGTAATATGGTCAAACTCTGTATTAAATCTGATGGGCAAGGTTATGCTGCAGGAGCAAGAAACCCCAATGTCTCAATATTTACAAAAACTTAGATTACTATTGCTTCATGTAAAGCCAGCTGCAGGTTTGGGCAACACTCCAGAACAATTGCCTTCTATGCAATAACTCATTCTTCCAGGCAGGCTGACACAGGCTTTACCTGGTATTGGTACCATCTGAAACATACAGTCTCATTGACAACATGCAGGTAAAGAGGGCAACTAGAGAATCACGCGTGGTTCTCAGCTCACATGTGACATACATCACTTCCATTCAGTTTACATCAAGCAGAATGAGTCCTATGCCTGTCTGACCCCTGGTGGTAAGGAAGGAGGGGCAAACAAAGGAGTTGAGAAGTGGAAATTTCCATGATCTCAGATGGGAAGAACTGGATATTGATGAATGCTATGACGTCTACACATGGCTGCCTATCCAAGATGAACAAATCAGTGTCTCTGTAAGAAAACTCTATTTTCCCAGCTGCTTCCTAAGCTGTCTGACAATGCTTTGAGGTCAGGAGGGAAGATACCATTATCTCTATTTTACCAATGAGGAAGCGTACCCAGAAGGCTGAGCAACATATGTAGTGCCACAGAGTTGCCTAATGCCTGGCATGGGACTAGATTCTGAGTCTCTCTGCTTCTTGATGATTTCAAGAACATCAGATTTTATATCCAAGACCACCTCTGGAACCCTGATCATTCATTACATTGACCTGCAACTTCCCTGAACCTCAAGTTTCATACCTACATTAACAGTATCAAAGACCTCGCCCAGAGTTTCCTTGGGATGATGAAGTAAGACCATCAAAGGGAACGCACCTATCACAGAGTAAAGTAAATACTAGATGAACACTACATTTTATTCGTTTAATAATAACACCACTATGCCCTAAAACCATTCAAAGATACAAGCTATGTATTCTGATATCCAAAAGACCCTGCACACAGAAATCCTCAACTAATGTTATAGATTAACCAGAAGCAGAGATGTGGGTTTTTTATTTTATTTTGTTGGAGTATAGTTGCTTTGTAATGTTGTATTATTTTCTGCTGTACAGCAAAGCAAATCAGCTATACATATACATACATCCCCTTTTGGGGGGAATTCCTTCCCGTTTAGGTCACCATAGAGCACTGAATAAATTTCCCTGTGCTATTCAGTCAGTTCTCATTAGTCACTTATTCAATACATGATAGTGTATATATGCCATCCCAATCTTCCCATTCATGCCACCCTCCTTCCCCCTTGGTGTCCACATGTTTGTTCTCTATTAGACAGAGAGACATAGACATATATGTCTAATAGAGAACAAACATGTGCTTTGCAAATAGGTTCATTTGTACCACCTTTCTAGATTCCACGTATATGCATTAATATACAATATTTGCTTTTCTCTTTTGACTTACTTCACTCTGTATGACCGTCTCTATAACTCCATCTGCATCTCTGCAAATGGCACAATTTCATTCATTTTTATGACTAAGTAATATTCCATTGCAAATTCATCTACATGGAGACGATAACCTCTCTGGGGTTTGAGTGAGAGTTATTAATACATTTTCCCCAGCACTTAGTGAAGTACCTAGAAAAAAGTAGAGGCTTAAAGCATAGGATTGTAACAACCGGGTGAAGTATATGCTTGGCACATCGTAAAAGCTTATTACGGGTTGTGGTTACTGGATTTTTTTGCTGTTGTCCTTTTTGTGTAATGGAGAGAAGTGAAGGGGATAACAGGATGGAAGGTTAGGAGAAGAGATGTTATGGACTGAATATTTATGTCCCCTCAACAGCCATTGGGCTTCCCATGTACCTCAGCGGGTAAAGAATCCATCTGCAATGCAGGAGATCCCGGTTTGATTCCTGGGTTGGGAAGATCCTCCAGAGACGGGAAAGGCTACCCACTCCAGTATTCTAGCCTGGCAGATTCCACAGACTGTATAATTCATGGAGTCGCAAAGAGTCAGCCATGACTGAGCGACTTTCACTTTCAACAGTTATATGTTGAATCTGATCCCCAATGTGATAGAATTTGGAGATGGGGGCTTTGAAGGTCACTAGGTCATGAGGGTAGAGCACTCATGAATGAGATTAGCGCTCTTAGAAGGGGCCACGAAGCTAGCTGGCTCTCCTTCAGCCACATGAGGACACAGTGAGAAGTGAGACACCTGAAACCGGAAGGGGGTCCTCACCAGAGTACATCCATGCTGTCACCTCCAGAACTGTGAGAAATAAATTTCTGCTGTCTCTCAGCCACCCAGAATATGGTGCTTTGTTATAAAAGCTGGAATTGACTAGGAAAAGAGAGATGATGCTATTCACCATCTTGGAACAGGGAGCGAAAAACCATTAAGGACAGAAAAATAGTAAGTATAGGCATGGATATGATATTGTTTAATATTCACTGTATATTGATCTTTGAAGATTTTACAAAGATTCTTTGATAATGTTTCTTAACAAAAAAAAAAAAATCAATGTAAGAATATATTATTTACATTGTAAGTAATCTTGCCCCATATTGAATGTAGCACAAGAAGTGCAAGGAGAAGAAAGATGGGGTTGTATGGGCTGTTGTGTACATATGTGCGTGTGTGTATGTATGTGTATATGTGTGTGTGTGCAGTGAGCACATGTTCTCCCTGCGCCCTCTCCTCCAAGCTATGAACGTAGGCTACTGTGTGCTCAAAGCTCGATCGTCTGAATCAAGAACCAAATCCCAGCTTCCTAAAGTCTCTGTAATGATTCAGTGCCGTGGGGCCACGGGCTCCTTCAAACAAGTGACCTTGGCTGGTTATCTCCATGGTAACAGCTCACATCCCAAACTGTTCCTTCCTGTGGGAGGAAACATTTCAGAAACGGAGAAAGGCAGAATTGAACAGTGGTTTTTCTCTCTTGTGACCCTTCTCCTTTGGCAAAATGTGTCCTTTACCTGAACGTTGCCGTCTCCTGAGGAAACCACACACAGAAGAGGAGGTTTCAACGACTTCATGTGCAGTTGTATGCCCAGGATATATTTTAAAAAATAGAAGCCTGGAGCTGCTTTTTTTTGTTTGTTTGTTTCTTTTAAGTTTCATGCCGCGTTCAGTTTGTTCAGTAGGATGCTTCACCATTCTTTTCAGTAGCAGCTCCCCAAAGAGGAAGGCCTGCGTGCCCTCACATTGACATACAGAGCCTCCAGGTCAGAGAGGATGGATACCTTTCCCAGAGCAACAGGGCAGCCTCTTCAGAACCCCTACTTCCACCCTGCATCCTGTGGTCTAGCCCGTGCCAGAGCCATCATCCTGGTCAATCAGCTGCTGTGTCTCCCTCCAACCTTAGACTCCACCTCCTGCTCCACGACCCGCGATACTGCCTGTGATTTCCTCCAACAAGGTGCCTAGATTCTGGAAGAGATGATTCAGCAAATGTATGCTCTAAACCTAGGGTATTCGTTGCATTGTAAGTTCCGTGTTCCGTCCGTTCCACAATGTCTAGGGTCAGAGCAGCATTTTACAGGATGATAAATGACCCTTCTTCAGCTGAGCCCTGAAAGTGCATGCCTGACCACAAAACCCTCCAACTGCAGTTCTGAAATATACCATGGGATCAACTTTCCAACCAGAATCACAGGCCAAGAGCACTCACTCCTTGGCCCAGCTTCAGCCTTTCCCGATAGTTTTGATCCTGTGATTCTGCCCGTGGAAGAAACCTTTTTTTCTCTGCAGCATCCCTGTCTGACTTTGACGTACAAAGGTGTAATTAGAACAGCATGGAACAAGCAAGACGATCCATTTACCTCATTCCTAACATTTAAGTGCTTTAAAATATGGTTCTAATATCCTAGGTGCAGGAGGCCAAATTCCCTTCTCAGTTTCTCACATGCATGAGTAAATCCACACAGACTAAACCCCTTGGGTCTTAGGTTCTGCTTAGAAGTTTTGTTTTTTTTTTAAAGAAAACAAATATTCCATTAAAACGACACAGTGTACTCCGCATATTTTTAGGACAATTAGAGTTTAGAATTCCCTCTTCTTCCACCCACAGTAAAAGCTTCTCTCCTTAACTGTTTCCTCCCCAAGAATGACATTAAGCTAGAATCAACTGAAGGGCTTCCTTGTCTTTTAAAATAATCGTCTCATCTTACATTGTCAAAGTATCCACAGGTGGACTGAGACACTTGTTGTACTTTGACAAGGATCCAGGCTCCCCTGTACCTTGGCCAGATAAATCCTTTAGGGAGACAGTTATTTGTGAACCTAAGGGAAGCATTTACTTCCAACAGAAAAGCCAAACACCTTGCACGAAACAGAGAAACAGAAAAATTAGGCCATTCTCTACCATCTGCATAATTTAAGACAGGTCACTGGTTTGGGTAATTTTTCTTTAGCGTTTCTGACTATGTAAATACAAATTTAAGGGAGATAGGCTGGCTGTGCTCAACCTGTGGACCAGAGCTAAAGCAACACCCCAGGGGAGGAAACTAGACAATCAGTCTTCATGGGGGGGGGGGGGGTGGTACTGTGAGAGGACCGAGGACCAACCCCAAAACATGGCCTGTGTGCTTGGGTATGTTCTTAAGTTTGTGTATATATAAAAATCTCCCTCCCCACTATGTATGTGTCCATATGAATGTATACACAATATCTACATACAGCAGCTCCCTGCCCATTTGTCTGTGCTGTTGCGGCCATGTGTGGATACTCGTCTAGCCAACATGTAAATCAAAGGTTTTCTTGCAACCAGGTTTGGAGCAACATCTTCGCAACAGTCACTATGTCATTCCCTGTTCAAGTTCCAAGGCCCCATGACCACCAAATTTAAAAACAGAAGTGGACATAAGACCCACGTGCAGCCTGCTTCTTATTCACTGCAAAGCATGGAAAAGCTTTCCTTCAAAGGAAGGAAAACCCCAGCCCTGCCCATTCTATGATTTAGGCAGAAATAAGATATGCTTTCATGTGAGTCTGACTTGAAAGATGACCTGGATTCAGAGATGGCTTGGAAAAATGAATCTGGGATGTCTTAGAAACTAGGAGTTATATTTTAAAGAATCAAAGAGAGAACTCATAACTTCCATAGGGAAAATGTGTTTTTTTATTTAAATTAAAAAAAATATCGTGAAAATTACAAACTGTTAAATACAGAAGACAATTTTATACAACTTAATAGAATAAGAAGGAAGTATATACATCACTTTTTAATAGGCGCAGATAGACTTGCACCAAACTTCAGGATTAAGCAATGGAAAATGTGACAACGCACATGTCCGTCGCAGTAAAGTTTCAGAATTCAAGTGATTCCAGGCAAGGGGCCAAACTCAACTTGGCTTCTTTCACCTTAAACAGCCCCCTTTGGAGTAAATCCACACTCTGAATTTTAAAGTGAACAGAGGGCCCTTTTTCCCCCCAAACATAAATTTCCTCTAGCACTATGTTATGGCGAACTGATAAACCAGTCCCTACACTGTTAACCCTTCCATGGGAACAGTAGTTACTGCTGTCTCCAGTCCAGGGAGATTGTGTTTGTTTTAAAAAAAAGTTTTAAGTTTTTACTAGAATTAAATTTGACCTTTTGGTGTGTTTCTCTTCTGCCTTGTCTTCGAGAGCTCAAAGAGTCTGCTGCAAAGTGACTGACCACAGGAATACAGGGAGACATTAGCACGCATTCCTGAGTATTTTCTCCTAGATGTCTCATTCCCTGAACCGGAGTGTTAACAGTCCACCACCCAGACAACTCGGCAGAGTAAAATATGGGATCTGCCTCTTAGATTCACTGCTGGGAAAGTGACAGCAGGGGATGGCGGGTGAGCCGCCCTGGATCTCCCAGGTACATGTGTTCTCAGTTTCCAGCTGCTCCTTTAAGTAAGCAGATCCTTTCGCAGACTACTGTCCAAGCTTCCTCACACCAGGCCATGTAGGATTCATCACAGAGTCTTAAAATCTAAAGACATCCTCCCAGCCCCCTGGGGATCTAGATGATCTAGTCTCAGGAAGGCAGTAAGTCTGTGGATGACATGCCCAGGACCACACAGCATATCAGAGTCTGGACTTGGGATTTACAAACAGAGGACCCCCAACTCTGCACAATCTCACCAGAGTATGTCGTTCTAAGTCTCAGCTACGTGACCAAATGCCATGTCGTGGAGGCACACAGTAAATCTTCTCCCAGCTCAGAAAACCAGGCTGGGAATAAAAAGCAGCAGTGGAGCTAACAGTTTGGCTTGGTTCAACACTACCATCACCCCTTCTGGAAAGATCAGGAAGATTCCCTGCACAGCCATTCGGAGTGCAGGTTAGATTCTGGGAAAACCCTTTCAAAAAAAAAGTCACGCCAGCACATGATGCTGGATGGTCCCAGGTCAGCGTTCAAGGTCGTGGGTTAGCAGGGTCAAGTAGCAGATTATTCTTATCATCTCAGCTCATGTTGACCGGTTTAAAAGTTGCCTGGTTTTCTCCTTACAGTAGGCAAATAGACCAGGTAGAGATCACCAGCTTCCTCCCATCAAAAGTCCCCCTCCAACAAATATCCCCCTGCTGTATCCAGAAAGACCCCCTAAAAGAAGCTCTGTAACCTGCGGTGAACTAATGCCGCAGGTTCACATTAGAGGCTCTTACAGCGAATCAGATCTAGAAGAACAAATCTCTGGGCAAATTAGCAAACCGAAACTAGTCCCTTGGGACGCTCTAAGCCTTTGGCAGCCGTGGGAGTAGGCAGATGCTGCAGGAGTTACCCGGGGCATCCCATGAGAGTACAATCGCAAGGACATCCCACCTGCCGAGTTCCGCGCGGGAACCCCGCCCGCCAGGACCCAAGGGAAAGTACACACTGCGCGTCTTCAGGCCTGTTTCAGCTGCAGGTCTACACCACAGGCGTGCGGCGGACTCCAGGCTGCGGCTGGCCCCGTCTGAGCCTTGACCCCCACCACCACCACCACCACCACCCCACCCCACCGCCCATTCAGGGGCTTGCCGCGGGTCCCTTGGAAGTGGCAGTTGCCCTGCAAAAGTGAAACCCAACACGGAAAGTGTCCTTCCTCGCTCTAAGGGTGCTGGTTCATAGGGTCACCTCCAGAGGGTCCGAGGGGTGCTAGGAATTCTGATGGATGTTCTCCGAGGACCCTTCGCTGCTTTCGTTGAGGGGGGTCTCAGAAGTCTCCTCCAGCTCATCGTCCGCCCCCTCCTCCTGGATGGTGAGGTGCACGTCGGGCGAGGAGGACTCAGAGCTCACGCTGTCACCCTCCATGGAGCAGAGGGTGCAGGACAGGGCGGGCGCCACGCTCTCCTGCAGCACATTCAGCATCGTGGGCGCCTGCACCGACCTCAGGCCGGCCAGCGTGGCCAGCGGCTTCATGGCCTCCCCCCAGAGCCGCTCCTCGTCCCTGTACAGCAGCAGGAGGCTGGCTTTCTTCTCCCGCCTCTTGGATTTCATGTAGCCCAGCGTGATCCCAATCAAGAAAATGCCGTAGAAGGACATGACCACGAGAACGTAGAAGTATTCGTTGCCGTGGCCGCTGCCGGACACGGGGGACTCGAGGCGGGCGCTGGGGGCTGCAGTGCCGGCGTCGGTGCTGTTCAGAGGCTCCATCTTCAGCATTGAAGCTCAGCTCACGCCGCCAGGAGCTGGGGAGAAAGCTGCAGGTTAGGACTCTCCCGCCCGACCGCAGTTACAGGAAGGAGGGCAGCACCAGGACTGTGAAACTACAGGATCAGAAAGGTTTACAGCTGCTGCCTAAAGAAGTAACTCTAAGTCCCTCCTGGCGGTTAACCGGGGTCAGCTGTGACGGGCTGGGCTGCTCGGGGGAACGGGCACCGCCGGAGGTAGGAGGAAATGAAAAGACTTTCATTTTATTTTACATGTCCATGTCCATCAAATTTTCATTTCATAAAGTGAACATGTGACAAGTTTTGCTTCGATCATTTTAAAAAGAAAAAAAAAAAAATCCCTTTAAGACAAGGGTGCAGAGAGAAAAGAAATAACGTCTGAATCCCTGGGAAACTTTTTGAGCTGATGGAGCAGAAAAAAAGAAAGTTTGCATTTCGCTGCCAAACCTCAACCTATTTTTAATTCAAGATAAAACTGCCTTAGAAAAAAGGAAAGGAAGGGAAAACTGCATCTACAGATTGCTGGGAGTAGCCTTTCATTTGTTTCTGAAGCAAAGTGGCATTGCTGACTTACCAAAAGCTGGCGAATTTGTCCCAAGTCCTGAATTCCTAAATCGTCAAGTCCGAGAGCCTTCTTCTTCCTGCGTGTGGGGCTCAGCGCTCTGAAAATCCTGCCGCTGCTCTTGGGATATATAGTCAAGAAATGCATCATCACGTGTTCTGGGAGGAAAATTTACAACAGAGGTTGGTCGTGGCAGAGTGAACAGTGAACTCACAGCACGGCAGTTCAACTCACTGAACTTTGCAGCTGTGAAAAGAAAAAGACTGGGAAGTGGGAAGAGCGTCCCACCCCCAGCACCCAGCCAAAGTTTTCAGGTGGCCATGAAAAAAGGAGAAAAGAATGTGCCCAGTTGGAACTGTTCCCCCAAATTCACTCTCATTGAAAATTAGCTCATGCTTCATCTCCCTCTTGGGAAATAACTGTGATGTCTATACAGGTTTTCAAAGACAGACCGTCAAATACCCTAATTGAGATAAAAGACAGTTAGAGGCAAGTGCAGGATTTACTATCAAGGAACCAGGGCTTAAAGTTCAGCTCTTCCACTGACTATGCAAATATAATAAATCCTCCCTGAGCCTTTCCGCTCCTCAGATTCCTGAACTGTAAAATTGTTGGACGTTGGGGGCTTCGGTAGGTAAAATTATATGAACTATGTGAGTTTTTGAGTCCCTGTCAGCTTGATCACTCTAAGACTTAAGGCTGGCAAGTGTGGGTTTTCACTTTAAAAACACTGAGAGATTCTGTCTTCTGCATCATAATCTCATAACACTCATAAATCTATTTTTTAACAATAATGAATATATATCTTCCAGATGCTTTTCAACAGTCTATGTGAAGTGGAAACAGTTTACAATGCAAGATACTTACTGTGGACAAATTTTTCTCCAGTTCTAGGGCACATAACTGCTCCTCCAGAGTGTCACACAGAGACCATTCACACATCACTTTGCTGTCAAGGGAGGAGCAGGTCAGGGGAGGAGCAGGAATTCTTCTGATGAGCAACTGAGCACAGTTCAAGCTTTTGAAACCTAGCAGACCCTGGGTTAAAATGGTCACAGAGATCAAAACTGCCAAAGGAATTGAAGACTTTGGTGTCTGTCCTTCCTTTCCCCAGGATGCTTACTTATTCTGAGAGACTCTCATCCTAAATTGAAATAAACCCAAAGGGATTCTCTGTGCCCTCCCCCCTTTCCCCACCCCCATTGTTCTGCAGCCTGTGAATTGGAGCCAGATTATTGTTGGGAATCAACTCTAGAGAAAACATCTCTTGTGGTCTTGCTGTTGTTAAATTGAAGCTGAAGGGAAACATGGTACCGTCCCTCTGCTCCAGCAGGAAGCTGGAGATATATATATATATATATATATATATGGCACCGGGACTTTCACTGCTGCCACTGGGTTAATGCCTGGCTCTAATTCTATTTGGACATCTGTGGAAAGAGCAGAATTGTGAGCACATGCTCTGTTTTCCCCACTGATCTACTCACCCTGTGGTTTGATCTGTGCTCACCCATAAGTCTTCAGCTGACTCTCAAGTATCAACAGGCTGACCATTCCAACTCCAAGATCTCCCATACACAGGAACTTGGCTCACATCCATAAGGACATCCTCACAGTTACATCTACTTCAAAAACTCCACAGCTTCCTTGGCCAAGGCTGACATGGCCTCCTCAACCTGTACTTGTCATAAGTACCTGAAGGCTTTCTCCTTCAACTATGCTTACAGTGGTTTGCCAGGGACACAAGAACAAGAGAGACCCATAAGAGTGTTGCCTGTTGATTGTTGATGCAGTAGTGATGCTTATGTACCTTGGGATGTATGAGATAATAACCCAGGGATTGCCAAACACTGCAAACTGGAAGCTTTAAGACACAGAGAGGTGATTGCAGGGAGGGTTACCAGATTGCAAGGAAGTACGAAGTCTGGTGCCAGCAAGCCAAACAGAGACTTCAGTTTCAAACAAGATAAATCTTCAAAATCAAGCCAACAGTCCCAAAACGGTAAAACCAAGAAAAGACGTAGATGTACCTAGAATGACGTCCAAAGGATAACGCAATCCCGAGACACAAGAAGAACAAAATCCATTGCAGGTGTCAGGAAGGAACAACCCAGATGCATTTCTCCTGGAAGCCTGCTTGGTGGCCCTGCTTCTTCTGGGACCCCAGGATGACTCCCGAATATGTTTCTCCTACAGTTAAATGATGCAAGCACAGTCCTTAGTGCCATATGCTCAGTCTATGCTTTGGTTGTCATTGTTGAGAGGATTACCAATGGCTTCAGGTTGCTTCCTAATGGGCACATGCTTGTCTCTGTATTTTTCATCATTGCTCTCTTCTCTCCCACCAAGAATGGAATTTAGATGAAGTGCTTGCAACCTCATAACACACAAGTTTCAGTCTTCTCTCCAGCCCTCACTCATAACAATACTAGGAGAATTATGGTTGTGAATAATGACATAAACAGTAAGGGAAGAAGGGAAAGCATATAGAAAGTGCACTCTATCAGGGAGATGATGGGGAAGACACAAGAATTATTGATTACATCTACTTTATACCACAGTATCAAGAAGACAGCAACATTAAAGAAACAAATTCATTTGCAAATATTTTCTCCTAGTCTGTGGCTTCCCATTTTCTGAGCAGTGTCCTTTTAAATAGCAAACATTTCTTAACACAGATGAGTCCAACTTATAAGATTTGTGCTTTTTGTTTTCTAAAAAAAAAATTGGTATAACCCAAGGTCACAAAAATTTTCTCCTGTTTTTCTCCTCAAAGTTTAAAGTTTTAGCTCTTACATTTAGGTTTATGATCCATTTCAAGTTAATTTTTGGACATGATGCAAGGTATGAATCAAAGTTTATTTTCTTTTTTTTATATGGATGTCCAATTGCTCCAGCACCACTGGTTGAAAACACCACCCTTTCCCATTGAATTATATTGGGACTTTTGTCAAAAATAAATTAAGCATTTAGTTGGTCTACTTCTGAGTTCTTTAGTCTATTCTTTGGATCTATCCTTGCATCAGTTCTGTGCTCCTTTGATAAATCCATTTTGAACTGGCATTTTCATGGGTCTAAGATATGCTGCAGCCCATCCCTAGGTGAGTGTCTCTTGTGAACCAGACATTGGGAGAGACTTTGCTTACTTCAACCCTGTGTAATAAGTGTCACTATACCTGTTCCATAAATAAGGAAACTGAAGGTCAGAGACACGAAGTAAATTGCTCAAGACCACCTCATTAGTAGTAGAGTCAGGGGGCTCCCCTGGAGGCTCAGTGGTAAAGAATCTGCCTGCCAATGCAGGAGACAAGGGTTCAACCCCTGGTCCAGGAAGATCCCACATGTTGTGGAGCAACAAAGCCCATGCACCACAACTACTGTGCCTGGACTCCAGAGCCCTTGAGCCACAGCTACTGAAGTCCATGCACTGAAGAGCCCGTGCTCTGCACCAGGAGAAGCCACAGCTGTGGGAGGGCTTCATACCATAAGTAGACAGTAGCCTCCACTTTCCACAACTAGAGAAAAGCCTGTGCAGCAATGAAGACCCATCACAGCCAAAACAAATAAAGTATATATATATTAAAGTATTAGAATCAGGATTTGAATCCAGATCTCCACAATTATAGAACCCATTCTCTTTCTACTCTTCTTTGCTTCGCTCAATGGGAACCAAGAGAAGAACTGAGAAAGAGTAGAAAATCAAAGAAAGATATTTTTTCAACTCCTTTTGAGTCTTCATAAAACTTTTTAAAAAGTGAATTCCTCAGATTTAGTGCAATCCCTATCAAATTACCAATGGCATTTTTCACATAACTGGAAGAAAAAATTTCACAATTCATGTGGAAACACAAAGGAGTCTGATTAGCCAAAACAATCTTGAGAAAGAAGAATGGAGCTGAAGGAATCAATCTTCCTAACTTCAAACTATACTACAAAGCTACAGTCATCAATGCACTATTATACTGGCACAAAAACAGAAATATAGACCAATGGAACAAGATAGAAAGCCCAGCGATAAACCCATGCACCTACGGGCAACTTACCTTTGACAAAGAAGGCAGAATATACAGTGAGGAAAAGATAGTTTCTTCAACAAATGGCACTGGAAGAACTGGCCAGCTACATGTAAAAGAATAAAATTAGAACAGTTCCTAACACCATACACAAAGATAAACCTAAAATAGATTAAAGACCTAAATGTAAGAACAGAAACTATGAAACTCTGTGATGAAAACATAGGCAGAACACTGTATGATATAAATCACAGCAAGATTCTCTATGACCTGCCTCCCAGAGTAATGGAAATAAAAACAAAAATAACCAAGTGGGACCTAATTTAACTTAAAAGCTTTTGCACAGCAAAGGAAGCTATAAACAAGGTGAAAAGACAACCCTTAGAATGAGAGAAATAACAGCAAATGAAACAACTGACAAAGGATTAATTTCCAAAATATACAAGCAGTTCATAAGCTCAATACCAGGAAAACAAACAACCCAATCAAAAAGTGGGCAAAAGACCTAATCAGACATTTCTCCAAAGAAGACATACAGATGGCTAATAAACACATGGAAAGATGTTTGACATCACCTGTTACTATAGAAATACAAATCAAAACTACAATGAAATATCACCTCTCACTGGTCAGAATGGCCACCATCAAAAAATCCACAAATAGTAAATGCTGGAGAGGGTTTGGAGAAAAGTGAACCTTCTTGTGCTGTTAGTGGGAATGTAAATTGATACAACCATTATGGAATACAGTATGGAGATTACTTTTAAAAGCTAGGAATAAAATTATCATATGGCCCAGCAATTCTACTACTAGGTTTATACCCTGAGGAAACCATAACTGAAAAAGACACATGTACCCCAATGTTCATTGCAGCACTATTTGCAATAGCTAGGACATGGAAACAACCTAGATGTCCATTGACATTTGTCCATTGACAAATGAATGGATATGTGATACATATATACAATGGAATACTCAGTTCAGTTCAGTCGCTCAGTCGTGTCCGACTCTCCACGACCCCATGAATCACAGTATGCCAGGCCTCCCTGTCCATCACCAACTCACAGAGTTCACTCAAACTCATGTTCACAGAGTCGGTGATGCCATCCAGCCATCTCATTCTCTGTCGTCCCTGTCTCCTCCCACCCCCAACCTTTCCCAGCATCAGAGTCTTTTCCAGTGAGTCAACTCGTCGCATGAAGTGGCCAAAGTATTGGAGTTTCAGCTTTAGCATCAGTCCTTCCAATGAACACCCAGGATTGATCTCCTTTAGAATGGACTGGTTGGATCTCCTTGCAGTCCAAGGGACCCTCAAGAGTCTTCTCCAGCACCACAGTTCAAAAGCATCAATTCTTCGGCGATCAGCTTTCTTCACAGTCCAACTCTCATATCCATACATGACCACGGGAAAAACCATAGCCTTGACTAGACAGACCTTTGTTGGTAAAGTAATGTCTCTGCTTTTTAATATACTATCAAGGTTGGTCATAACTTTCCTTCCAAGGAGAAAGCGTCTTTTAATTTCATGGCTGCAATCAGCATCCGCAGTGATTTTGGAGCCCAAAAAAATAAAGTCTGACACTGTTTCCACTGTTTTTCCATCTATTTCCCATGAAGTGATGGGACCGGATGCCATGATCTTTGTTTTCTGAATGTTGAGCTTCAAGCCAACCTTTTCACTCTCCTCTTGCACTTTCATCAAGAGGCTTTTTAGTTCCTCTTCACTTTCTGCCATAAGGGTAGTGTCATCTGCATATCTGAGGTTATTGATATTTCTCCCAGCAATCTTGATTCCAGCTTGGAATATTACTCAGCCATAAAAAGGAATGCATTTGAGTCCGTTATAATGAGGTGGATGAACCTAGAGTCTGTTATATAGACTGAAGTAAGCTGGGAAAGGTTGGGGGCGGGAGGAGAAGGGGACGACGGAGAATGAGATGGCTGGATGGCATCACTGACTCTGTGGACATGAATTTGAGTGTATTCCGGGAGTTGGTGATGGACAGGGAGGCCTGGCGTGCTGTAATTCATGGGGTCGCGGAGAGTCGGACACGACTGAGCGACTGAACTGAACTGAACTGAACTGAAGTCAGGAAGAGAAAAACAAATATCATATATTAGCACATATATATGGAATCTAGAAAGATGGTACTGATGAACTTATCTGCAGGCAGCAGTGGAGACATAGACATAGAGAACAGACTCATGGACACACACGTTGGGAGAAGGAGAGGCTGGGATGAATGAAGAGAGTAGCATGGAAACATATACACTATCGTATGTAAAACAGATAGCTAATGGGAATTTGCCATATGACTCAGGGAACTCAAACTGGGGCTTCTGTAACAACCTAGAGGGATGGGAAGGGGTGGGAGTTGTAAGGGAGGACCAAGAGGAAGGGGACATATGTACACCTATGAATGATTCATGTTGATGTATGGCAGAAGCCAACACAATATTGTAAAGCAATTATCCTTCAATTAGAAACATTTTTTTAAGTGAATTCTTAGATGGCCAGATACTCAAAATTAAATGCAAACATTCAATGATAAAATGTTTCCTCCAATTCTGTGAGGTCACACTAACCTTGGCATGTTCTGGAAGTTATCATTGAGCTAACAATACCTTTATCCTATATCCATATTTTTACATAGTGAAATAATTTCCCTTTTGTTTATATATACTGTAATTTCTAGTCTTATTTTGATTTTTTTTTCCCCCAACTCCATCCTCACACACAACTTTCTCCAGAGCTCTGAGTTTTTAAATTTCCTGGTAACGTCATTTTCACCAGATGACCCAGGGGTCCCTGACCACACATCTCTGAAATCATGTTAGCAGCTTCTGTGACTAAACAAACTCCGTGCTGGGATAATAGCCCAGCGGTGGATCTCATCAGATTAAACGTAAGTCTGGAGTCCAGAGATCTGACCCAGTTCAGCCCCACCCGTGCTACGTGACTGGCTCAGTTGCATAATTTCTCTGTGTTTCAGTTTTAGCCCCCTTAGGCATGTCAAGAGTAGGATAATTAATTGTCTTAAGATACTCAAAAATGTCCCATAATCCATGTGGCTGTCCCCATCCTGAGTAACAAACAGAGCAGAACAAGATGTGAGATAACAGGGCTGCAGGGCTGGTGGAGTGTTACAGAATGAAACTCTCAGAGCCCACCCTCATTTGGCTTTTCCCATAAACCCTTTCTGAAAAACTCTGTCTGGGAAATCTTGCTCTGGTCATTCCTTCTAATGCCCTGAGTCACCCTCCCTAGACACATATTTTCTAGCGTTTCTAGCACTGGGAGTAAAACAGGACTGGGTATCTTCTAGTATTTGAGAAGACCTCCAGGACTTCCTGGTGACTCGGTGGTAAAGAATTTGCCTGCTAATGCAGGAGACCCAGGTTCGATTCCTGGTCTGGGGAGATCCCACATGCCATACGGAGCAACTAAGCCTGTGAACCACAACTACTGAGAGCCCACACTCCACAACTAGAGACTAGCCCCCGCCCACCAAAACTAGAGAAAATCCTGTGCCGCAACAAAGACCCAGCCCAGTCATAAATAAATAAAATTATAATACAATACTTAAAAAGACCTTCAGACTCTCCTCAAATACCAGCTATGCCTGAGGATCTTGAGGCTGTAGGCAGTCCTGCTTGGACCTCACCCGAAAGAGATTGAGATGAAAGAACCCAGAACACCTAAAAGTCAAGAGTGTCTGGTAAATTTGCCATTAACGTGCCTTTGTTATTAGTGTTCAGACTTTTTTCCCACCTGATATTTATTTAACACTTGCTTGCCCCAAATGTCTGAGAAACTGCTCTCACGACTTTACAAACTGTATCTTATTTAATCTTCCTAAAACTTTTAGGCGATGGGCTTTCTCATCATCCCTATTAAGGCACAGAGTGAATGGAGTAGATTGCCCAGCATCACACAGCTGGCACATGGCAGAGCTGACATCAGAACCCAGGGCTGAAATTTTGAACCCAGAGTCTTTGGTTCTAACCATCAGACCATGTGGCCTCTGCTACCTAATGAGTTTTTGCACTGTGCACTGGAACTGGAGTCATGAAAGAAGAGACAGACAGGGAGTAAGTCTAAGTTCCCTACAGCCTTCAGCCTTCTGGACACAGAGGCTCTGGGTCATTTCCACACCTGGAAAAATCAGAAGGGGACTATGTTTGGCCCATGCTCTGGAGAGAGGTTCCTGAGTTAGGGAAGCCCATGCTTTTGGAGTTCATCAGGAGGAAGATTTGGGAGTGTTTCCCCCATTTATGTGCACACAGGAGGGAGCACACAGCCTGGAGATGTGGCCAATGCCTGCCCAAGATGGCAGCCCAGAGGAAGGACATTTGCTCCCCACATCCGAAAGAAGTGCCTGGTATAGGGTCAAAGGTCATAGCCCTGCCCACCAATGGCTCCCAGTCTGCCCAAGACCCAACATCCTTGAAGGGGGGAGGGGACGTAGCAAAAGAAGCTTCAACTCTAAGTGACCTTGAGGAATTTTGACCGTGATGTGGGAATGAACGCTTTTAATTACTGAACTGTGGCTGTTTGGGGAAACTCAAGCAGCTAGGGGATTTTTATTATCTAAGCGTGACCAGAAATGTTGTGGGATCTGGCCCCAGATTTCCATCACAGGGCAGGGGAGAAACTGGTTCTAGAGAAGGAGTCTGAAAAAGCTGTGGGACTCAACATAAAGGCTGGTTTATGATGACATCCTGCAGGTCCTGCTTGTTTATCATAAGATTACGTGTGCAAAACGCTTGGATCTGTGCCTGGAACTAGCATGAGTTCATTTATCATAAATATTAAACAACGTTAGAAAAATGCAGAAAGATCCTATTTGGGGAGCTCCCTGGCATTGTCTATCTTAAATTTCAGTTGAAGAACCATAAGTGGCTGTTCAGTGTTTTATTCCCAGCACCTAGAAGGGTACTTGGCCCACAGTAGACCTTCCAGAAATATTTGCTGAGTGAATAACTGAAAGTGCTAAGTACTCTTCACAGACTTTCTTATTTAATTTGCACAAGAGCCCAATAGGGCACTATGAGCAGAATTTTATTAATGTGGAGAATGGGACCCGAAAAGGTAAGTAACTCTTCCTGCTCACACGACAGGACATAGCAGAGCAGGGAGGGACCAGCCTGCCTCCTACTGAAATCTCGCCAGGCACGTACTCCTATCCTGGGACACACACTACTCAGTGCTTGCTGGTCACTTCCTCTGACCCCAGCTAATAAAGAGGTCAGGACAGGCTTCAGAACATGATGGAAAAAGGGTGCTAATAAAGGGCTTTAGGGATTTCAGTGGAGGAGGGCAAAGCTGACATTCTTTAAAAGAAAGGTTTTGAAGCCCTTAAAATATTTTGTTTTTCTTTTTAAAAAAATATATTGGGGTTAGTTGTATTACAAAGCCGTGTTAGTTTCTGCTGCACAATGAACTAAATCAGCTATATGTAAACATGTATTCCTCCCCTCAAAGACCTCCCTCCCTGACCATCCGTTCTATTCAGATCACCACAGAGCACTGAGCTGAGCTCCCTGTGCTAAACAACAGGTTTCCACTAGCTACTATTACACATGGTAGTATATATATATGTCCATCTTAATTTCCCTATTCAGCCCACCCCACCTCCTTGTCCATCCATTGTTCTCGATGTCTGCATTTCTATTCCTGCCCTCCAAATAGGTTCATCAGTACCATAGATTTTATATATATCAGTTCAGTCCCTCAGTCGTGTCTGACTCTTTGTGACCGCATGAATCACAGCACGCCAGGCCTCCCTGTCCATCACCAACTCCCAGAGTTCACTCAAACTCATGTCCATCGAGTCGGTGATGCCATCCAGCCATCTCATTCTCTGTCATCCCCTTCTCCTCCTGCCCCCAATCCCTCCCACCATCAGAGTCTTTTCCAGTGAGTCAACTCTTTGCATAAGGTGGCCAAAGTATTGCAGTTTCAGCTTTAGCATCAGTCCTTCCAATTAACACCCATGACTGATCTCCTTTAGAATAGACTGGTTGGATCTCCTTGCAGGCCAAGGGACTCTCAGGAGTCTTCTCCAGCACCACAGTTCAAAAGCATCAATTCTTCGGCGATCAGCTTTCTTCACAGTCCAACTCTCACATCCATACATGACCATGGGAAAAACCATAGCCTTGACTAGACGGACCTTGGTTGGCAAAGTAATGTCTCTGTTTTTAATATGCTATCTAGGTTGGTCATAACTTTCCTTCCAAGGAATAAGTGTCTTTTAATTTCATGGCTGCAATCAGCATCCGCAGTGATTTTGGAGCCCAAAAAAATAAAGTCTGACACTGTTTCTACTGTATCCCCATCTATTTCCCATGAAGTGATAGGACCAGATGCCATGATCTTTGTTTTCTGAATGTTGAGCATCAAGCCAACCTTTTCACTCTCCTCTTTAACTTTCATCAAGAAGCTTTTGAGTTCCTCTTCACTTTCTGCCATAAGGGTGGTGTCATCTGCATATCTGAGGTTGTTGATATTTCTCCTGGCAATCTTGATTCCAGCTTGTGCTTCTTCCAGCCCAGCGTTCCTCATGATGTACTCTGCATAGAAGTTAAATAAGCAGGGTGACAATATACAGCCTTGACATACTCCTTTTCCTATTTGGAACCAGTCTGTTGTTCCATGTCCAGTTCTAACTGTTGCTTCCTAACCTGCATACAGGTTTCTCAAGAGGCAGGTCAGGTGGTCTGGTATTCCCATCTCCTGAAGAATTTTCCACAGTTTCTTGTGATCCACACCGTCAAAGGCTTTGGCATAGTCAATGAAGCAGAAATAGATGTTTTTCTGGAACTCTCTTGCTTTTTCCATGATCCAACGGATGTTGGCAATTTGATCTCTGGTTCCTCTGCCTTTTCTAAAACCAGCTTGAACATCTGAAAGTTCAAACAGTAAATATATTTGTTTTTCTCTTTCTGACTTACTTCACTCTGTATCACAGTCTCTAGGTCCATCCATGTCTCTGCAAATGATACAATATCTTTCCTTTGGTTGAGTAATATTCCAATATATATTCTTACACCTTCCAAGTACCAGACTATCAGAAGATAACAAAGAACCCAATAAAAACTGACACGTGGCCTCTAGTTAATAAAACAGTACTGTATACTTTTAAGTGGCTGAGAGTAGATCTTAATTATTTTCACCACACACACACAAAGTTAACTATGTTACTTATGTGAGGTGATAAAAGTGTAAAGTGAAAGTTCCTCAGTCATGTCCAACTCTTTCTGACCCCTATGGACTATAGCCTGCCAGGCTCCTCTGTCCATGGAATTCTCCAGGCCAGAATACTGGAGTGGATAGCCATTCTCTTCTCCAGGGGATCTTCCCAATCCAGGGATCCAACCCAGGTCTCCTTCATTGCAGGCAGATTCTTTACCAGCTGAGCTACCAGATGTTTCAGTTACCTTGCTCTAATGTTTATATGTGTATCAAATTATCACCTGTACACTTTAAATGTATACAATCACGTGTGTGTGTGCACATGCTCAGGTGTTACTCACTTGCTGTGTCCGACTCTTTACGATCCCATGGACTGTAGCCCACCAGGCTCCTCTGTCCATGGAATTCTCCAGGCAAGAATACTGGAGTGGGTTGCCATCCCCTCCTGCAGGGGTCTTCCTGACCCAGGCATCAAACCCGGGTCTCCCAAATTGCAAACAGACTCCTTACCGACTGAGCCAGCAGGGAAGCCATGCTCAGCCCTGTCCAACTCTTTGCAACCCATGGTCTGTAGGTTGCCAGGCTCCTCTCTCCATGGAATTTTCCAGGTAAGAATACTGGAGCGTGTTGCCTTTTCCTTCTCCAGTATACAATTATATTTGTCAATTATTCCTCAGTAAAGTTTTAAAAATTAACTGAAGAGATGAAACTGGAGTCTAGTGCACCAGGCAACCCAAGGCCATGAAGAATATTCTTCATATTCTGCCACAGCCGTGACTATACAAGCAGTCAGGGTCCACTGAGCTCATCAAGGAGAGCTCACCCAGTGATGGCAGGCAGGCAGGCTTTGCCTATTTGGTCACGGCTGGGACCCAAATATACCAAAGCCAGCTTTTCACACACAGTAACAATTGGGAAGAGTTGCACACGTCTTTCCTCAACTGACCCAGGAGAAAGAAGGCCCAGACACTGGATGGTTGAGAGAGAAGACTTCCTTCTGAACTCAACAAACACTTCACTCCTGTGCATAAGCAGGAAGCAACATCCGAAAAGATTATCCACGATTAAGAGTGAGCATGAGGAGAGGAGAATGTAGCCCCATCCTGCCAGGGGAGTCCTGGGGAGTGAAGAAATCATGTGATAACATGGGTAGACTCAGAAACAGATGTCTCAGCTTAATAGCCCCAGAAATTTCATCCAAACCCATGTCATGGGCCTGGCCCCACGCTCCACTGTGCATAACCCAGATTAATGATATATTCATTTGGCCTATATCTGTTCATTTATTTATTCACTGATTCATTTAGTCAAATAAATACATATGTCCTGCCACCTCAACCAGTACATATTTCATAAAATTAAATGATCAAAACGACAACAAAAAAGTGATTGATTGCAAAGATGTAAGTCAAAATAAAGAGTGTTGCACAACAGTGGCTGGCACTGAGCTTTGTCAGGTCCTAGTTTCTTGGCTTAATAATGCTGACTTCCTCTCTGAACAGGACCAAACACTTGTTTACAGTGAAATCACACTCCAGCTCCCAGCATTTCAGATATGGGGCTGGGATCGCAGAGTGCTGGATCGCCATGGCACTCCTCGGGCCTCCAGCGATTGCCTAGCGTGAGAGCAGTCAAGTTCAGCCTTGCTATGACAGTATGACCAGCAACACAAGCCCAACCCCCAGAAGGCCAGGCCCTTAATGCAAGTCTCCTGGGAAAGGAACTCTGTTTTGTTTTTTTCAATAAGAAAAAATATCTGAGGCTCATTTGAAACTGTACTCTATGCCTTCATTTCTGGTGTAAAGAGTTAAGTTTCTCCTTAGAAGAAGGAGGGCAAATTTTACCTCTTGCATCAGTCTTAAGAAAAGATTGGTTAGATTATCCAAGCCACCTAGGTATACAAAGAAAATATTAGTCACTGTGGCAGCAAGGAATGGGGAGAACAGCAACATAAAAACACAGTTTCCAGAATCAGATGCTTGCACTTGAGTCCCACTTCCTGCTACTCACCATCTGCATGGCCTTAGGCAATTTATTTAACCCATCTGTGCCTTGATTAAGGTTGCTGTAAGGAATAAAGATCCCCTGGAGAAGGAGATGATAAGCCACTCCAGTATCCTTGCCTGGAGAATCCCATGGACGGAGAAGCCTGGTAGGCTACAGTCCACAGGGTCGCAAAGAGTTGGACATGACTGAGCGACTGAACGGAACAGAACGGAAGGAATAAATTATGGGCTTCCTAGGTGGCATTGTTGGTAAAGAATCCACTTGCCAATGCAGGAGATGCAAGAGACACAGGTTTGATCCCTGGGTGGGGAAGATCCCCTAGAGGAGGAAATGGCAACCCGCTCAAGTATTCTTACCTGGGAAGCCCCATGGACAGAGAAGCCTGGCATGTGACAGCCCATAGGGTCACAAAGAGTCAGAAACCACTGAGCACAAATAAGGACTAAATTAGATCATGTATAAGCACTTCGCACATTGTCTGACACCTACTAAGCACTCCATAACTCACCTATTACTATTAGTCTCAGCCAGGGCAATGTGCCTTTTTTTAAATTGACATTTCCACCCCATAAAATTCCTTTTAAAGTGTACAATTTCATGGTTTTAAACTTATTCATAATGTTGTGCAACCGTCATGACTATCTAATTTCAGAACATTTTCATCAAAACCAAACGTCACACCCAATACCAGTCACCCCATTCCTGATTCCCACAACCACTAGTCCTCTTTCTTTCTCTGTGAATTTGCCTATTCTGAGCATTTCATAGGAATAGAATTTCACAGTGTGTAGTTCTTTGTGACTGACCTTTCACTTAGCTTAACATCTTCAAGATTCATCCTTGCTGTAACACTTATCAGTACTTCTTTCTTTTACAGCTGAATAATATTCCACTGTACAGATATAACACATGTTGCTTATCCCTTCATCAACAGATGGATACTTGGGTTATTTCCACTTTATGTCTACTATGAATAATGTTACTGTAAGTATTTATGGATAGATTTCTGTTTGAATATATGTTTTCAATTCTTTTCAGTATATACCTAGGAATGGAATTACTGAATCATATAGAAATTCTATGTTTAACTTTTTGAAGAACCACCAAACTGTTTTCCACTGAAGCTATACAGCTTTCCATCCCTACCTACAATTTTTCAGGGTTCCAGTTGCTTTACATCCTCACTAACACTTGTTATTTTTCTGTGTTTGATTATAACAAACCTAGTGGTTGTGAACTAGTTTCTCACTGGAGTTTTGATATTCATTTCCATAAAGACTAGAGATATTTAGCATATTTTACATGCCTATTGGTCATTTATATATCCTCTTTTAGAAATATCTGTTCAAGCTTTTGACCATTTTTTAAATTATTTATTTTTAGTAGTTAGTTTTGGCTGCTCTGGATCTTTGTTGCTGCACATGGACTTTCTCTAGCTGTGGTACGTGGGTTCTCATTGAGTTGACTTCTCTTGTTTCAGAGCTCAGGCACTACCAGTGTAAGCTCAAGTAGTTGTGGCTCAAAGGCTTAGTTGCTCTGAGATATGTAGAATCTTCCCAGACCAGGGATCAAACCCATGTCCCCTGCATTGGCAGGCAGATTCTTAACCACTGTACCACCAGAAAGTTCCTGCCCACTTTTTAAAATTGGGTTCTTTTATCTTTTTCTTGTTGGGTAAAAAACTCTTTATACATTCTGGATGATAAACCCTAATCAGACATCTGATTTGCATACATTTTCTCCCATTCCATGAGTTGCTTTTTCATATTCTAGTTAGTGTCTTTCATGCACAAAAATTTTTAATTTTGAAGTCCAATTATCCTGTTTTTCCTTTTGATGCCTGTGGTTTTGGTGTCATATCTAAGAAACTGCTGTCACATCCAAGGCCACAAAAATTTACACCTGTATCTCCTTCCAAAATTTTATAGTTTTAGCTCTTACATTTAGTTCCTTGATTCATTTTTTAACTTTTGTATATGGTGTGAGGTAGATGTTCAAATTCATTTTTTTTTAATCTAAATATCTACTTGTCCCAACACTACTTGTTGAAAAGACTATTCCCTTCCCCATTGAAAGGGCTTGGTACCCTTGTGGGAAATCAAATGACCACAGATGTATGGGTTTAATTTGGGGTTCTCAATTCCATTCCATTCCATTTATCTATATATCTAACCTTATGCCAGTACTATATTGTTTTGAATTCTGTGCCTTTATAGTAAGACTTGAAATCAGGAAGTATAAGTCTTCTAACCACATTCCTCTTTATTAAGATTGTTTTGATTATTCTGGGTCCCTTTTAATTTCATGTGGATTTTAAGGAATCAACTTGTCTATTTCTGGAAAAAAAAAAGAGTTGGAATGGTGATAGTGATTGTATTAAATCTGTAGGTTATCATAATAATATAAAATCTTCCAATCCATGAACACAGGATGACTTTCCACTTATTTAGCTCTTCTTTGATTTCTTACAACAAGTTTTGTAGTCTCCAGTGAAGAAGATTTTCACTTCATTCAGTAAATTTATTACTAAGTAATGTATCCTTTTTGCTGCTATGGTAAATGAAATTGAGTTTTTCATTTTATTTTCAGATCATTCATTGCTAGTGTGTATAAATACAGTTAACTTTATATACTATTCTTATTCCTGTAACCATGTTGGATTTTTTTATTAGTTCTAACAAGTTTTTTTTTAGTAAATATCTTAACTATTTATATATGGACAATCATATAATCTGAAGCTAGAGATTTCTTTACTTCCTCCTTTTCAATCTGAATGATCTTTATTTCCTTTCCTTGGCTGAATGTTTGGGGGTTTTTTGTTTACTAAATTATCTGGATTAAATCTGTACCTTCTGTAGTTTTTGCCATGTATGGCCACTAAAGTCTCTACTCAACTAATGACTGGGCAGCAATTTATATTACTTAAACTCCTAGAACCAATAAATTTCCTGTACTTTACCATAGGGTTCTGTGTGCGTGTTGGGTCACACATGTAACACTCAGACCAACAATTTACAACTCTGCCTTAGCCTTCACTTCTTACTTGCATGAAGCCTAAGAGTCAGTCAGAGGTGACAGTTTAGGGTCTCTTCAGGTCTTTCCTGAGCTTGCCCCTCCACCATGCCCCTTTCCTAACATGGGTTCAGTTTCTAGATCCCCAGGAATATGTCAGAGCTATTCAAAGCCCCTATGAACATCTCATTCCTTGTTTTTTTCTCTTTTAAGTTTTCCTTTCTGTTAGATTTTTTGGTAAGTTTATTATTTGCCCAACCATTATCACTGCCTCAGGCAGTCACAGAGTTAATCAGTTGCCTGTAATTGTTTCAAAGAGTACTTCTAGACAAAAGGCTTTTCTCACTGGACAAGCCCTAAGTCAAGAAACTAACAACAGCCTTGAAAAGTGTCTCCCAGGGAACAACCAGAAAGGTAAACTAATGCCAATTCTCTAGAGATGATGTTTCACTCCATTTCTCCTTCTGGTGGCTGCCAGACTACTAGAATTCCCTGTGACTTGATTTTCAAGCTGTTAATTTCTAAAGCTATTGCACTAGTGAAGATGATGGGGGAAAGGCAACTTAAAACACCATCAAGCTTGCTGTTCTGCTGCCACTGTTGCTGTTTAGTCACTAAGTTGTTTCCAATTCTTTGAGACCCCATGGACTGTAGCCTGCCAGACTCCTCTGTCTACGGGATTTCCCAGGCAAGAATACTGGAGTGGGTTACCGTTTCCTTCTCCAAGGGATCTTCCCTACCCAGGGATTGAACCTATGTCTCCTCCTTGGCAGGCAGATTCTTTACCATCTGAGCTACCTGGGAAGCCCCTCAATGTTCTAGTGAAAGTGTAAGTCACTCAGTCGTATCCAACTCTTTGCAACCCCATAGACTATATAGTCCATGGAATTCTTCAGGCCAGAATACTGGAGTAGGTAGCCTTTCCCTTCTCCAGAGGATCTTCCCAACCCCAGGGATCAAACCCAGGTCTCCCACATGGCAGGCGGATTCTTTACCAGCTGAGCTGGATTCAGCCATTTTTTCTTGAACATACACTTCCCAGATTGCTGCAAGCCTTTAGCTAGTTTTGACTTCTGAAAAAGTCAATTCTGACCATTTTTGCCAGTCTTCTTGTTCCTTTTCATGAGGGAGAGAATTTCAGAGAACTCTACTCTGCCATTTTCACTGATACCACTTCTGCCTAGCATTTCGTATGTGTATAAATAACATTGTGGTCAGAGCTTAGGATCTGGCAGCCAGACTGCCTGGGCTCAAATCTCAGTTCTACCAGTTGCTCGCTCTGTCACTTTGCTTGGTCAAGTTCCTCAACTTCTTTGTTGAGAATTACCTCAACCTCCTTCTCCAGGAAGCAGAGATATAATAGTAGTATCTATTGCTTAGGATTTTTATATGGATTAAGAGTTAATACATGAGGAAAGCCTAGTACAGTGACCAGCATGTAGTAACTACTCAATAAATATTAATATTGTTGACACGGCTATTATTGTTGTTGCTCTTTTCTTATCCCTCTCACACTGCTAGAGGAAGAGCTATTATTCTGTCCTTTGACAAATGAAGAAATGGGAGCAGCGAGAGGTTAAGGAACTTGCCAGGAATCAGGTAGCTAGTAGTTCTACCTATGTTATGCACTGTGCTACTACAAACCAAGGTGCATGTGATTCTCAAGTTTGTCTTCATATGCCGCTCTGCCAACAAAGGTCTGTATAGTCAAAGCTATGCTTTTTCCAGTAGTCATATATGGATGTGAGAGTTGGACCATAAAAAAGGCTGATCGCCAAAGAATTGATGCTTTTGAACTGTGGTGTTGGAGAAGACTCTTGTGAGTCCCTTGGACAGCAAGGAGATCAAAGGAGTCATTCCTGAAGGAAATCAGTCCTGAATATTCATTGGAAGGACTGATGCTAAAACTGAAGCTCCAATACTTTGGCCACCTGATGGGAAGAACTGGCTCATTGGAAAAGACCCTGATGCTGGGAAAGATTGAAGGCATGAGGAGAAGGGGAAGACAGAGGATGAGATGGTTAGATACCATCACTAACTCAATGGACATGAATCTGAGCACACTCCAAGAGATAGTGAAGGACAGAGGAGCTGGGTGTGCTATAGTCCATGGGGTCACAAAGAGTACAACATGACTTAGTGACTAAACAACAACAACAAATGCTGCTAGTCAGCCATAAAATGAGTCAGGGCCTGGTGACAAATACAACAAAACTGAGCTCCATGCCTGTGAACAATATGCTCCCCAAGGACAAAAGACCCCCCTGCATCTTTCTTTTCCTAGTGCAGAGGGTCGCCATCTTATAGTAGTTCATCTTATAATTTTTCAGCTTTATGATGATGTGAAAGCAATATGTATTCGGAAGAAACAGGATTTCAAATTTTGAATTGTGATCTATTTCCCAGGGCTACTGATACTCTCTTCAATGCTGGGCGGCAGCAACAAACCACAGCACCCAGTCAGCCAAGCGACCATGAAAAGTAAAAAAGAATACTTCCTTAGCTCCTCATTCATCAGAGGTCCAAATGCCCTTAGAGCATGGGCAGCTAGAAAACCTAGTGGGAATGGTCGTGGAGTCCCGCTGGAGCTGGCACAGGCTGGGATGTTTCTGATAAATTAATTCACTGGCCAAGGAGTGTGACCCAGACCAGCAAGGAATAGAAGAGAAAAATAAAGAATGAGAGTCTATTGTTTTACTCCCGGGAAGAGAACTTTAGTGACTTCAGACAGGTGGTTCTGTGGTAAAGAATCCAACTGCCATTGCTGGAGACACAGGAGACATGGGTTCGATCCCCAGGTTGGGGAGATCTCTTGGAGAAGGAAATGGCAATGCACTCCAATATTCTTTCCTGGGAAACCCCATGGACAGAGGAGCCTGGCGGGCTGCAGCCCATGAGGTTGCAGAGAATAGGACACAGCTTAGCAACCGAGTACACACGAGAAGAAAACGGAGGAGCTAAATATGAATGATTTGATGGGCTTGCACCCCAGGCAGATCGAACTGCACTTTTCTCTGTTTTTCCTCTGAAATCATGTTCAGGGCACCAGCACTCACTTCCTTCCCACCACCTGTTCCATTTTACCCCCTAAAGTGGGCAAGGGTAGTATGAGCACATTCCTTTAGGGCGTGGAACGTAAATTCCCCCTAAGATGAGAATGCATCCTGCAGTGTTTAGGCTTAGAGAGGATGGGGACACCTCAGGAAATTGATACCTTGGAAAACTAAAGGACCAGGGTCTGAATGCCTGAAATTCAGGTCACCCTCTCTTCCACCCTGGGGCGATGGGCATCATCTTAGGAGGACCAAGCCCCTTTGAAGAGCATGCTGCCTTGTGGATGCTGGCTAGAGGACCTTGAGAGACACGGAGGGTGACCCCTCACCACAGCAACTCAGATGCAGGCTACCCTTTGCTTGAGGTAGAGCACCACTCTCTCTGCTTCCAGATGTCCCTGGCACCTTGAAGGCCATTTAGGGAGGGAGTAATTGCCACCTGCTCCTCAAGAACTTTTTTTCTAAATCACTCAGCCAGTCAACAAGGCTTCCACAAACTATACCCCTGCCAACAGCCACTGTATACCTGGTACTTGGTGATGTGCAGGAGTGGGAGGAATCATCCCTCAATTTACCTTGAGGCTGGACTGGGGCACCGTGGGACATAGCAATAGGCATGGAAAGACAGGAAGGAGGTTAAAGGAAACAGGAAAGTTTGCTAGCTTGTGTGAAGAGAGAAGTTGGAAGGACAAGCTTATGTGGAAAAGAAATGGTTGTGCTCCCTTTGGGTGCAAATGCCCAAAAGCATACTGATGGAACCTGCCTTGTGTTGTGCAGAAAGTAAATATTAATAGCAATAGGCCTCTGAGCTGCCATTTCCCTGCTTCCCAAACTGTTCACTTAGACACTTTCTCCACCCCCTCATCATCTACCTTCAAGGGCTAATTCATGTGCCAGGGTCCCGGACCACCCCATAACCAGGTCTCCTCTTTCTTTAGCCTAAGGAGCCACCTCCATCTCTAGTCTGCAAAGTGCTTTGCTTATGGCTGACTTACGGCTCTGCAGAGGGCTCTACTGGATTGGCCAAGTCTATTCGAGTTTTTCTCTAAGATCATCTAGGAAAGCCCAAACAAACTTTGTGGCCAGCCCACTATTTTGCAAAGCAGAACTTGTCTACCAGGCTATAAACTCCTGATTGTGCAGATGACATATTTTCATTTTTGTTTCCCACATAGAACCCAGCCCACGACCCAACTATCTTATGCATTTATTGACCTAATCAATTACTCAATATCTGACACCTTTCTAGACAAACAGCTTCCCCATAAAATGGCTGGTTGTCAAAAAGTTCTTATATCAGCCCAGATCTGCATCCCTGGAGCCTCTGACCATTAGTCATTGCGTCCCCCCTTGTGAATGTCTTAGAATACTTTCCTTCATCTTCAGCATCATAGTCAACAAAGATTTAGGTCAACATTCATCCTTGCCCATCCCCACCAAAGCTCTCTTCCTCTTCTTAAACTTCCTCGTAGTCTGAAAGGGGTCATAAACTTGACTCAGTAACTAGATACTAGGAAGAAGAAGAAAAAAAAGTTAAAAAGCTGAGTTCAAAGACAATGAATGACTTGGATTGATTTGAGGTTTGGATGAAATCCAGTTCTCTGATTCCATGATTCATTCTCAGGGAAGAAAGACACAAGTCCCTGGAATGCTAAGGGAAAACAGTGGATTTCTGTCACCCCCTCAAAGAGAACCCAAGGAAGGACAGTTCTATAACTGGACACAGCAGGCAAGTGAGGCTTTCAGCCCACAGCTGCTGAGAGGGGTTTTTCTGCAGACCAACACTACCTTAGTGGAGCCATGGAGACCTAACAGAAGCACGTGAAAAGTGAAAGTGCTAGTTGCTCAGTTATGTCCAGCTCTTTCCAACCCCATGGACTATAGCCCACCAGGCTCCTCTGTCCATGGAATTCTCCAAGCAAGAATACTGAAATGGATAGCCATTCCGTTTTCCAGGTGATCTTCCCAACCCAGGGATTGAGCGGGTCTCCTACATGGCAGGTGGCTTCTTTACCATCTGAGCCACCACTCCAGTACTCTTGCCTGGAAAATCCCATGGATGGAGGAGCCTGGTGGGGTGCAGTCCATGGGGTCACTAAGAGTCGGACACGACTGAGCAACTTCACTTTCACTTTTCACTTTTATGCATTGGAGAAGGAAATGGCAACCCACTCCAGTGTTCTTGCCTGGAGAATCCCAGGGACGGGGTGGGGGGGGGCGAGGAGAGGCACACAGAGTTGGACACAACTGAAGTGACGCAGCAGCAGCAGCAGCCACCAGGGAAGCCCTTTACTAATTAGATGGAAGGGAACTTAGAGTTTATTTAATCCAGTCTTTCCCATTTACAGGCAAGAAAACTGAGGCCCCACCAAAGGAGATGAACTCAAACATTTCAAGATATATCTTCAGAAATCAAAATTTCCAGCATCACTAACTGTGCTCATGTCCAGCCTCCTGCAAATGCCAAGCAAAGAACAAATGGTTCCTCCTTCACCTGCTCCCTGATACTTCATAGCCTCACCAAAGTACAGATGCTCAAATCTAGGGCTAAGAAATACTTTAAATGATGTCTTCAGCTCCAGTGAAGCCTATAGGTGATATAAATTGTTATGACATTTGACTTTTAAGGTTGACATATAGCTTTATGATGGAGAAGGGAATGGCAACCCACTCCACTGTTCTTGCTTGGAGAATTCCAAGGAGCCTGGGAGTCTACAGTTCATGAGGTTGCAAAGAGTCAGACACGACTGAGTGAATGAAACACATAAATTTAAGAATGTTGATTTTGTTCTTTTAAATTATAACATACACATACATCATATATGTGTGTATATATATATATATATATATTTGGCTGCACTGGCTTCTTTAGTTGTGGCACATGGGCTTAATTGTCCCTCAATATGTGGGATCTTAGTTCCCTGACTAGGGATTGAACCCAGGTCCCTGGCACTAGAAGGTGGATTCTTCACCACTGGACCACCAGGAAAGTTCCATACAGACATTATGTATTTTAATATGTTTAAAATGGAATATGTTTAAAAGATCATAAAGGAACACTATGTGAGTGACTTCTATCAACATCGTTTCCTCCTAGAAAAGGGGAGAGAGGGAAATAGTAGAACATTTACAAGAGTTTGTCCCAGCACAGAAGGGCATTTTGAGAAGGCTGTTCAAACATTGCTTTTTATTATGATACAATGTGTACAATAGACATTCCAGAACCTACTCCAGGAGTGAATTTATTTTCCGAGATGTTGTTTAGTGGAATGTGTTTTTTTTTTTTATTTAGTAAATGTTTTTACACCTGACAGGTTAATGATGTTTTTAAACCACATCAAAATATTGTGTATCCATCACAGACATCAGCACAAAAAGTGTCCTCACAGGCCAGCAATTAAAAAAAATGAATTTTCCTGCTCACTTTTGCCAACACAGCATCTCACTGGGTGGGACATGAGGGGAAAAATTTAAGAAAAGGATAGCTAGAGTAAAGCATGACAGGCAGAGGCTGGTGAAGGAAAATCTACCAGACAGGAGAAAAAGGGAAAACACACAGAATACTACACAGCAGTTACAATGAATACGCTCGAGATACACATATCAACACATAAATCTCAGAAATAAAGTATTACACATGGGAAGCAAACGGTAGATAGATACATGCCTTGTATCGTTTATCGTGTAAACGCATGTAAGTTATTGGTAGATAAAGACAAAATAATAAAAATATAAAAACGTGCACAGAAGTCAGGCTGGTGCTTTCTTCTGGGGAGGAGAAAGGAGAGAGGAAAGAAAGGAACATAGATTTTAAGAGTGTGACGGTGACTTCAGAACCTTGCATGGTTCTGCTTCTTATGCTAGATGGTGAATGCATATATATCTGCTAAATTACCGTGTCTTTTTGTATGCCCGAAATATTTCATAACTGAAAAAAAAAAGTCAACCTTACTTTAAAAGAATTGGTACACGGTGGGGGCATGGTATCAAGAGGGAGAGGACATATGTACACCTATGGCCATTTCCTGTTCATGTATGGCAGAAACCATCACAATATTGTAAGGTAATTATCCTCTAATTTTAAAAAAAAATTAAAATTAAAATAAACTACTCCTTTCACACTTTCCGTCTCTCTGTCACTATCTATTGATCTATATATTGCATGCATTTTACATAATATATTAATGTTTTATATATATAATACAGATAGAAAAGGATAAATAGATTAGGTAGATGATAACAGATGATGATAACAGATAAATGATAGAGGAAATAGAGATAAAAATTAAGAGATAGAAGATAGATACAGTTGGATAGGGTCATCTTGTGCTAAGTGCTAAGCATGTGCTAGGTGTTAAGCATATGGGCCAAGTGCTTTTCATGAACCAACTTATTTAATCCTTACAATGACCCATCTTACAGATGAGAGAATTGAGCCTTAGAGAACCTTATGTTCACAAAGTTATTGGGTAGCAGACCCCCAAATTCATCCCAGGTGAATCTGCCCCCACCACTATGCTGGTGTTCTACTCCATAATGCTACTTGAAATAAAAGGGATCACGAAGAATTCCAAGGTTCTGGGTTTTCTTCTAGAAATCCAGAGAAAGGGCAACTTGAGAAATTTATAAGAAGTAAATAAAAATAAATGATATAAACGAAGCAAGCTGCTCTTCAGGCAGACAGGAAAACCATCCCCCCGGATCTAGCAATCCACCATCATCCTGATTTCTGCCCACACCAGCGTGAGGTCTGGCCTTTCCCCTCACTGTCCCATGAAGACACTCTCTTCACACACACATATAGCGGCAAAGATGATCTTACTCGTCAAGAGTCATGCATTATAAATCTCTCCTGTTTTAACTCACATCAATTGACACTTCAACACCAAAACATAGAGACTTTTCTGCATTTACAAATCCAAAATCTTGTGAATAGTGATGAAGCAAGTCAGGGGGAGCCTTTCTTGGGGGAAAACTACTTTTCTGGTACCAGGATGAATTGCATTGACCCAGAAGCTCGGGATCAAATCCCCTTTAGGGCAGTGATTCAGTAGAAATCTCGCCATCCCAGTACCTTTGCAACTACTTATCTTTTTTAAAATCCACAATGGCGTGAGGTAGCTGGAGATAAAATACATTCTTAGAAAAATTTGATCTGAGACTGAAATTCAAAAATTAATTTTCAGAGTTTATATTTGTGGAGACTTACCAGGCTTATTCTTATTTGAAAATTGTCTGTGTAGGTTGTTTGGGATTAAAATCTTAAAATACATTCCGTTTAACCATCTGCTTTGTGTTTTCTGTTAGTATTGAAGTTGTGGTTAAATGATACATATTTTACACTTAAATATTTGGAAACATGGCCAAGATTCATTAAGAAAAGCAAACGTGTAGCTCCTCATTTCCTCTAAGTTTTAGAGCACATTGTCTACGCCTTTCCTGAAGAACAGTCCTTAATCACACCAAAGACAGATATGTTCATTTCAATGATTTCAATAATAGAGGAGATGAAACTCATATTGCCAGACTATAGGTATTAGAGATGATCTAATCCAACAATTTCATCCTGCAAAAAATCTCTGAAGCACAGATGAAGGAAGTCATTTGTGGACCTCCGTGAGAGAATTCACCTTGGCTTGTACACCATTCTCCTGTAAGGCTCACCAAGACAAGTATTTGCTCTCAGTAATACCAGGTTTGATAGACAGGACATTTCCATGAGGCTCAAATTCTGTCATTCCTTAATCATTTTTCTCCTTTTTCTTTGACTAAGGTGGGTCATAGCATCAACTTGACTATTTATGACTCAAGGAATCAAAATTGTCTGATTAGTTTGATGACCATCCAAAGCTCCTTAGTTTGCTGTTGCTGTGGTGAAAATAACTAGCTGTCCACTAAAGACCTGTGCTTTCCTTCCACTGTGCAGAGCTTGTCTTGGGAAATGACTACAATGATATTTCAGTCACTTTTATACCTGGTAGGGTCAGTTCTCATCAATGGAGCATGAACAAGAGTGATGAATATCGTATCTCTACTATGGGTAAGAAGCCACTGTGTCTTATCCTCAAGGCAGAAGGGGACTGGATCCCTGGATTATTGTATGAAAAGTAGGATGCTTTTCCTGCAGACTCTCTGTGGGTGAGCAGTAACTTCTCTTGTGGTTAGTCACTAAAGTGTGCAAGTTTAACTCCACAGCAACTTGCGTTATTACTAACACGTGGATCAAATGAGAAGCACCTCAAAAACATCAAAATACATCCCAAGACAGTAAATCACATGGAGGCCCTGTCCACATGTTCTGCTTCTCAATTAAATGATAAGATTGCCGATCCCAAGGCTGGGACATCAATGCCATCTGCTAAGATTGAGCAACATCTGATTCTGATCAGCCCCAGGAAACCCTCACGAGAACCACTTTGGATGATTCAAAAGTACTGAGTTGTCCCAGATCGTGTCAATATAATAGCCCCAAAATGACTGCTACCTTTTCTTAAGAGGAGTAAGAATGTAGAGGAAATTAAGATAGACAAATCATTCTGCTCTAAATGTCTAGAAGTCCCTTACACCCTCTGCTTTAATCCAGTAAAATGAAAGGCTTACTTAAAAATGCCCTTTATTGAAAGGGTCCAGGATTTTCCTGTCTGGACTTTTTAATTGGTTCCATCAACTTAGTCAAACAGATCACTATTAACATCAGAAGGAAAACAGTCAAAAACCCATTGAATTCATTTGGCACATGACCCCCTGAGGAAATGGCTATGTAAATACAGCCTTAGCTTAAAGTCCCCTGTTTGCTCAGCTGTGTTTATTGAAATTAAATATTGGCCCTAACTAGCCCCAGTATTTACTATCCAACCCCCATCCTGCTCACCTGAACTTAGGGTTCTTAGTTAAACAGAAATCAGACCAATGAATTAAATGCCTATGGTGTGTTTATCTGCATCTGAATTCATTTGAATCCCCAAAAGTTTGTTCCAGGGGTTCCTGAAACATTAGCCTCAGAGACTTGAAGCATCAGCTTGCCTTGCAGGAAAGTCCAGTGCTTTTCTTTTTGTTGTTGTTGTTGTTAAAGATATTTTGATGTGGCCCATTTTTAAAGTCTTTTACTGAATTTCTTACAACATTGCTTCTGTTTCATATTTTGGTTTTTTGTCCCCGAGGCATGTAGGATCTTCGCTACCAACCAAATAGCGAACTCATGTCCCCTGCGTTGGAAGGCGGCATCTAAACCTCTGGACTGCCGGTGAAGTTCCAAGCCCAGTGCTTTTCAAACTTTTTTTTATAGCATTGGAGCCCATATTTCTGAGATTCTTCCATGGTGCTTGTAGTAAAGAACCCTCCTGCCAGTGAAGGAGACATAAGAGATTTGGGTTCAATCCATGGGTTGAGAAGATCCCCTGGAGAAGGAAATGGCAACCCACTCCAGTATTTTTGCCTGGAAAATCCCACAGATGGAGGGGCCTGGCAGGCCACAGTCCATGGGGTCTCAAAGAGTCGGGCACGACTGAAGTGACAGCACACTCATATTTCTAGGGAGATTTTACACAGAACTCAAATAAATGAAGTAGGCAAATTCCCAGATGCTATAACTAAAGCAGGGCTGGGGGTCCTGGAGCCCACCTTGGACTGCAAAGATACATCTGATTCAATTCCTTGCGGCTACTAAGAAAGAAACAGCGGCCCGGTGATATATCTATATCTACTCAACAAGTTAGTTGATCTCCAGACTTCCAACCCAATGCTCTTTCCAGACAATGCACTGTTATGCATGCTGCTGTTCTCTGGATGTGTTCACACAGTCTCTGGGTCTGTGAACTTGCTGTGAATTGGGAGCTTTCCACAGATGCCTGTCTTCTGGTCCTGAGGTCAATTCTTGCAGCCACCTCTGATGTAAACAATCAGGGTCCTGATGGAAAGAAGGTATTCAGCAGGTTCTTGACTTGGGAGCATGCCACATGAGGTGACGGACAGTGTATCTGCACACTCAGCTGTCCAGCCCCTGCCATAACTTCTTCCAGTCACCGTGGTTCATACAAGCCCTTGAGAGCTCTCACACTGCCCACTACAAGCAAAGAAACACCACCTCTTGGAGATGGATGATCTTGGAGATCATCTAGATTCTTCACCAACAGTCTCATTTTACAAAGGATAAAATTTATGTCTTGGCACTTTATAAACTAGAGAGTCCTTTAGAAACCTAAACAGCCATGTCTGCCATGCAATAGAAAGAGGCTTCTGAAGGTGACAGGAAGGCATGGACCACCTATTGGAATTACTAGTGTTGCTTAGTAAAATGTAGATTCATCAATGGAGCTTGAATCTGCACTTTTACCAACCGTTTTGCATGAATCATCTGCAAATGCCATTGGTATAGTGGAGTGAGCATAATCATTCATTCATGGCAAGTAGACTTCAAGTCTGCTTGTTCAAACCAACTCTTCAGTCACCTAAGTGGTTCAGTTGAGTTCAGTCCTCAGTCATGTCCGACTTTTTAGGACCCCATGGACTGCAGCATGCCAGGCTTCCCTGTCCTTCAGCAACTCCTAAACCATGCTCAAACTCATGTCCATTGAGTCAGTGATGCCATCCAACCATCCATCTTCTGTCGTCCCCTTCTCCTCCAGCCTTCAATCTTTCCCAGCATCAGGGTCTTTTCCAAAGAGTCTGTTCTTCGCATGAGGTGGCCAAAGTATTGGAGGTTTAATTTCTGCATCAGTCCTTCCAAAGAATATTCAGGACTGGTTTCCTTCAGGATTGACTGGTTGGATCTCCTTGCAGTCCAAGGGACTCTCAGGAGTCTTCTGCAACACCACAGTTCAAAACAACAATTCTTTAGTGTTCAGCTTTCTTTATAGTCCAATTCTCACATCCATACCTGACTACTGGAAAAACCATAGCTTTGACTAGATGGACTGTTGCTGGCAAAGTAAAGTCTCTGCTTTTTAGTATGCTGTCTAGGTTGGTCATAGCTTTTCTTCCAAGGAGCAAGCGTCTTAATTTCATGACTGCAGTCACCATCTGCAGTGCTTTTGGAGCCCAAAAAATAATCTGTCGATCTTTCCATTATTTCCTGATCTATTTGCATGAAGTGATGGGACTGGATGCCATGATCTTAGTTTTCTGAAGGTTGAGTTTTAAGTCAGCTTTTTCACTCTCTTCTTTCATTTTCATCAAGAGGCTCTTTAGTTCTTCTTCACTTTCTGCCCAAGGGTGGTGTCATCTGCACATCTGAGGTTGTTGATATTTCTCCCAGCAATCTTGATCCAGCTTGTGCTTCCTCCAGCCCAGCATTTCACATGATGTACTCTGAATATAAGTTACATAAACAGGGTGACAATATACAGCCTTGACATACTCCTTTCCCGATTTGGAACAAGTCTGTTGTTCCATGTCCAGTTCTAACTGTTGCTTCTTGACCTGGATACAGATTTCTCAGGAGGCAGGTAAGGTGGTCTGTTAATCCCATCTCTTGAAGAATTTTCCACAGTTTGTTGTGATCCACATAGTCAAAGGCTTTGGCATAATCAATAAAACAGAAGTAGATGTTTTTCTGGAACTCACTTGCTTCTTCAATGACCCAAGAGATGTTGGCAATTTGATCTCAGGTTCCTCTGCCTTTTCTAAAACCAGCTTGAAAATCTGGAAGTTCATGGTTCACCTATTGCTGAAGCCTGGCATGGAGAATTTTGAGCATGACTTTACTAGCTTGTGAGATGAGTGCAATTGTGCAGTAGTTTGAGCTTTCTTTGGCATTAACTTTCTTTGGGATTGGAATGAAAACTGACCTTTTCCAGGCCTGTGGCCACTGTTGTTTTCTGAATTTGCTGGCATATTGAGTGCAGCACTTTCACAGCATCATCTTTTAGGACTTGAAATAGCTCAACTGGAATTCCATCACCTCCACTAGCTTTGTTTGTAGTGATGCTTCCTAAGGCTCACTTGACTTCACATTCTAGGATGTCTGGCTCTAGGTGAGTGATCACACCATCATGGTTATCTGGTTCATGAAGATCTTTTTTGTACAGTTCTTCTGTGTATTCTTGCCACCTATTTTTAATATCTTCTGCTTCTGTTAGGTCCATACCATTTCTGTCCTTTATCATGCCCATCTTTGTATGAAATGTTCCCTTGGTATCTCTAATTTTCTTGAAGAGATCTCTAGTCTTTCCCATTCTATTGTTTTCCTCTATTTCTTTGCATTGATCACTGAAGAAGGCTTTCTTGTCTCTCCTTGCTATTCTTTGGAACTCTGCATTCAAATGGGTATATCTTTCCTTTTCTCCTTTGCCTTTAGCTTCTCTTCTTTTCTCAAGCTATTTATAAGGCCTCCTCGGACAATCATTTTGACTTTTTGTATTTCTTTTTCTTGGGGATAGTCTTGATCACTTCCTCCTGTACAATATCACGAACCTCCGTCCATAGTTCTTCAGGCACTCTCACTTGAATTTATTTGTCACTTCTACTGTATAATCATAAAGGATTTGATTTAGGTCATAGCTGAATGGTCTAGTGGTTTTCCCTACTTTCTTCAATTTAAGTCTGAATTTGGCAATAAGTAGTTTGTTATCTGAGCCATACTCAGCTCCCAGTCTTGTTTTTGCTGACTGTATAGAGCTTCTCCATCTTTGGCTGGAAAGAATATAATCAATCTGATTTCAGTATTGATCATCTGGTGATATTCATGTGTAGAGTCTTCTTTTGTGTTGTTGCAAGAGGGTGTTTGCTATGACTAGTATGTTCTCTTGGCAAAACTCTCTTAGCCGTTGATCTGCTTCATTTTGTACTCCAAGGCCAAATTTGCCTTTTACTCCAAGTATCTCTTGACTTACTACTTTTGCATACCAGTCCCCTATAATGAAAAGGGTATCTTTTGGGGGGTGTTAGTTTTGAAGGTCTTGTAGGTCTTCATAGAACCATTCAACTTCAGCTTCTTCAGCATTACTGGTTGGGGCATAGACTTGGATTACTGTGATACTGAATGGTTTGCCTTGGAAATGAACAGAGATCATTCTGTCATTTTTGAGATTACATCTGTCATTTTTGAGATTGGAAATGAACAGAGTGCATCCTGTCTTTTTGAGATTGCATTTCGGACTCTTTTGTTGACTATGAGGGCTACTGCTTTTCTTCTAAGGGAATCTTTCCCACAGTAGTAGATATAACGGTCATCTGAGTTAAATTCACCATTCCAGTCCATTTGAGTTTACTGATTCTTAAAATGTCAATGTTCACTCTTGACATCTCCTGTTTGACTGCTTCCAATTTACCTTGATTCATGGACCTAATATTCCAGTTTCCTATCTAATATTGTTCTTTACAGCATCAGACTTTACTTCCACCACCAGTCACATCCAAAACTTTGGACCAAACCACTTAACCTTCATGTCTCCCCTGACATGGCTGTACTATTTTGGGTAAAGTGGCGGACAAAGTTCTAATAAAAAAGCTAACCTTGAAGAAGAAATTTCCACACCTATTCTCTGGCCCCTTTTCTTTTCTTTTTCACCCCAAACTATTTTTTTCCTTTTGCAATGTAAAGTAATGAGAATAAATTAACTGTCACTTCCTTCAACTCCCTGGCCCACCCCCTCTCTTTTAACAACATTTTACAAAAACCATCAATATGCAATGGGTATGGATTCACAGCACAAACATCTTCTGCACAGGCCAGTGCAGAGACACATCAGTAGAGTTCCAGATAAATACCATGAGCAAAGAAAAATGAACTCTGCCTATTATACAGAGTGAAGTAAGCCAGAAAGAAAAACACCAATACAGTATACTAACTCATATATATGGAATTTAGAAAGATGATAATGATAATCCTGTATATGAGACAACAAAAGAGACACAGATGTATAGAACAGTCTTTTGGACTCTGTGGGAGAGGGTGAAGGTGGGATGATTTGGGAGAATGGCATTGAAACATATATATTATCATATGTGAAACGAATTGCCAGTCCAGGTTTGATGCATGATACCGGATGCTCGGGGCTGGTGCACTGGGATGACCCAGAGGGATGGGATGAGGAGGGAGTTGGGAGGGGGGTCCAAGATGGGGAACAGATGTACACCCAGGGCAGATTCATGTCAGTGTATGGCAAAACCAAAACAATAATGTAAAGTAATTAGCCTCCAATTAAAATAAATAAATTTAAAAAACTAAAATAAAAATAAGTAAAAATAAAAGCAAAAAAAAGAGTTAAGAACTTTGGTTTTAGAGATCTGAGTGTGATTCCTGACTCAGTCATAAACTGACTCTGTGACAGTGACGGCCCCTTTGAAAGAACTTGAATCAGTTGGTTCTGGTCTCTGGTACAACTTCCTGCTAGAGCAGAGCAGAACCCTTTGGGGCCCCTGACCTGTCTCCCCCATCAATCACATACCAGCTTCCTCCTAAGTAGGCATGGTATCTGGGCTCTGATGCCTGGTCTCAGCTTCACCAACTTGAGGCTGACAAAATGAATCTCTTCTCTGCCATCCACTTAACTTTCTTCTTTCTCCTCATTCCTACCTTCTTTTTTAACAATACACATGCTCATAGACAGGGAACTGCTGCTGCTGCTAAGTCACTTCAGTAGTGTCCAACTCTGTGTGACCCCATAGACAGCAGCCCACCAGGCTCCCCCGTCCCTGGGATTCTCCAGGCAAGAATATTGGAGTGGGTTGCCATTTCCTTCTCCAAGGCATGAAAGTGAAAAGTGAAAGTGAAGTTGCTCAGTCATGTCCGATTCTTAGCGACCCCATGGACTGCAGCCTACCAGACTCCTCCGTCCATGGGATTTTCCAGGCAAGAGTACTGGAGTGAGTTGCCATTGCCTTCTCCAAGGGAACTGCTAAACAATTATAAACTACTATTATTACTATCAGGCCTGAAAGAGATATAAAGAGCCAGCTAACAACTCAGCTAGAGAGAAATGATCCACTCACAAGAGAGTTTAAGATGGAAGCTGGTGTAAGTTCATGTTGAAAGTGGTTGAGACAGAGACTTGCCCAAAGATACTGTGGGTTCACATGTAAGACTTGAAGATATAAAACTCATGGAAGCAAGCATAGGCAGAACATCCTTTGACATAAGTCATAGCAATATTTTTTTTTTTTGGATCCATCTCCTAAGGTAAGGGCTTCCCATGGCTCAGACAGTAAAGATTTTGTCTGCATTGCAGAAGACCAAGGTTTGATCCCTGGGCCAGGAAGATCTCCTGGAAAATGAAGGGCTACCACTCCAGTATTGTTTCCTGGGAAATCCCACGGACAGAGGAGCCTGGCAGGCTACAGTCCATGGGATCACAAAGAGCTGGACATGACTAAAGCAATTGAGCATGCATGCAAGCCCATCATGAAGGCTCCACCCTCATAACCTAACCACTTCCCCAATGCTTCACCTCCTTTTATCATCACACTGAGAGTTAGGATTTTAACATGTGAATTGTGGGGAGACACAAATATTCAGTCTATAAACATTCAGAACTGTCATGCTAGAGGCTGAAGAATCTCATTGTAAATCACGTAGATCTTCATCTGTGAATCCTTCCAGGTGACACTTTGCCCTGCACTCTTGTCCAGTGGAAGCAGATACCCAAGGAGTTAAGTCACTCATGGGATCCTAGTTTTCATTTATTTGCAGGACAAAAGTTGAAGCATGCAGAGAGGTCACTTGAGCCTGCTGCTGCTGCTGCTAAGTCACTTCAGTCGTGTCCGACTCTGTGTGACCCCATAGACGGAAGCCCACCAGGCTCCCCCGTCCCTGGGATTCTCCAGGCAAGAACACTGGAGTGGGTTGCCATTTCCTTCTCCAATGTGTGAAAGTGAAAAGTGAAAGTGAAGTCGCTCAGTCGTGTCCGACCCTTAGGGACTCCACGGACTGCAGCCTACCAGGCTCCTCCATCCATGGGATTTTCTAGGCAAGAGTACTGGAGTGGCTTGCCATTGCCTTCTCCGCACTTGAGCCTAGTACCTCTTTTTAACAGATGAGGAAACAGAAATCTAGAAAGTGACTTGCCCAAGCTCACCCTACCTAATAATTGGTAGAGCTTGGAAGGGGCGACCTTCTGGGCTTCACCAACCACCTTGCCCCTCCCCCACCACCTCACCTCACCCAGCATGGTCCCTCTCCAATAACTGAGATCATCCAGGTAAAAAACAAATTTATCTCTACTAAGATGCAACTGAGGTAACTTGACCATACACCTCAGTTCTATGGGATGATTTCAGTTTACATGTAATTATTACCAGTATTCTCTTTCATTACCAAAAGGGTCCCAGCTTGAACACCACATTACAGGGTCACCCAAAAGCTTAGGGATCTGCTTACAACTCTCCCAATTATCGCCCAGTGATAAAAATTCACCTATTTTTAAATTCTAGTCTTCACAAAATTTTATAATCTTATTGCACAAAAGCCTGCAAACTATCTACCAGGCCAGATACTGCTCAGAAATGTATTTGGGGACTGTTTGAAAATTCTCTTAAATGGTTGAGTTGTTTGACATTTTTAATTTAAGAAACGTCACTTGAAACCTGGATCGGGCAGCTTCTCTTGAAAAATTAGGTCTGCCTCTCGGCAGCCACATTTCCTCCTGACAGCGATTGTCTGGCCCAGGGCTCGCTTCCCACACAGCCCCCACCCCCGCTGGACTGTGTGTTGTTTGTGCCTTAACTTCCTGCCATGCTGGCTTTCGAGTCTGTGTCCCCTGCTGCTGCTGCTGCTGCTGCTGCTAAGTCACTTCAGTTGTGTCCGACTCTGTGCAACCCCATGGACTGCAGTCCACCAGGTTCCTCTATCCATGGGATTCTCCAGGCAAGAACACTGGAGTGGGTTGCCATTTCCTTCTCCAATGCATGAAAGTGAAAAGTAAAAGTGAAGTCGCTCAGTCGTGTCCAACTCTTCAAGACCCCATGGACTACAGCCCACTAGGTTCCTCCATCCATGGGATTTTCCAGGCAAGAGTACTGCAGTGGGTTGCCATTGCCTTCTCTGCTGTGTTCCCTACATTTATACAAATTGAAACACAATATGGGTTCAGATGTGTCTCCCTAGAATTCATATGTTGAAGTCTTGACTCCAGAATCTCAGAATATAACCTTACTTGGAAATAAGACTGCTGCAAATAAAACTAGTTAAGATGAGGTCTTTGAGTTGGGCCCTTTATCCAATATGGCGGGTGTCCTTTTAAAAGGGAGAATTTTGGACAAAGACTCATGCACATAAAAGAACATCATGTGAAGATGAAGGCAGAGATCACAGTGATGGGTCACAAACCAAGAAAGACCAAGGATGACCAGCAAACTACCAGAAGTTAAGGGAAAGACCTGGGACACATTCACTCCCAGCTTCCAGAAGAAACCAGCCCTGCCCACATGTGGATCTCACACTTCTGACCTCCAGAGCTATGAGATAATAAACATCTGTTAAGTCACCCAACTGTGGTACTTTGTTTGGCAGTCCTAGTAAACTCGTATATTTATATAAACTTTCATAAATCTGTGATTCTCAGTAAGGGGTGATTTTGTACCCAGAGAATTTGGCAATGTCTGGAGAAATTTGTGGACCTCATGACCTAAGGGTCAGTGTCCTGTGTGCTCAGTTGCTCAGTCATGTCCAACTTTTTGTGACCCCATGGACTGTGGTCCACCAGGCTCCTCTGTCCATGGGATTTTCCCGGCAACAATACTGAAGTAGGTTGCCATTTCCTTGTCCAGGGAGTCTTTCCAACCCAGGAATCAAACCTGTGCCTCTTGAATCTCCTGCACTGGCAAGTGGGTTCTTTACCACTAGCTCCAGCTGCTAGTTTAAGTGTCCTACTCTTCTCATCTACTGGATAGAGTCCAGGAATGCTGCTAGATATTCTACAAGGCTCAGGAAAGTCCCCAACAACAGAGAACTATTCAGACCCAAATGTCAACAGTGCCAAGATGGAAAAACACCACATGTAGTGGACTTTAATCCCCTTCTTTGATTCTGGCATGGGCAGGGCTAGATTTATGCTCAGCTCACAGGTAAAGAGACAGAAGCAAGAAAGGGAGGCATACTCTGATTAAAAGACATAGCAGGGCAGGACTTCCCTGGTGGTCCAGTGATTAGGAATCTGTCCTGCAATGCAGGGGACAAGGGTTTGATCCCTGGTTGAGGAACTAAGCCCGAGCACCTCAACTCCTAAAGTCTGGGCACCGCAACAAAAGATCCCACATGCCGCAACTAAGACCCGATGCAGCCAAAGAAATATTAACCAAACAACCACCAAGCAATTGGGGATTTATCAAGTGCTTTCCTTACTGTGCCAGCCCATTTCTTGCAATCCCTTATTCACAATTTTTCATTAAGCAGCTAGGTTTGGTGCTAAGGAGATGCAGCAGAACATCAGAGAGGAACAACCTGGTGCCCCTGGGGCAGGCATTTAAAAAAAGAAATTTTTTTTGCTTATAGTCATTAATTTAATCCTCCGCAAGTTGTCAACCCACTCCAGTATTCTCGCCTGTAAAATTCCATGGACAGAGGAGCCTTGAAGGCTATGGTTCATGGGGTCACAAAGAGTCAGACACAACTGAGCAACTGAGCAGGGAGAGGTCCTATAGGATATAAGACCATTACCTGCAATCTGGAAACTGGGGTCAACTAATGTACCATCATTTCAACCTTGGGCTTCCCTGGCGGCTCAGACAGCGAAGAAACTGCCTGCAACGCGGGAGACCCAGGTTTGATCCCTGGGTCACGAAGATCCCTTGGAGAAGGGAATGGCAACCCATACCAGTATTCTTGCCTGGAGAATACCACAGACAGAGGAGCCTGGCTGGCTACAGCCTATGGGGTCGCAAAGAGTTGAACAAGACTGAACGACTTAACACTTTGAACCCTGGTATTCTGTCTCAGAGCCTTTGTCTCACAAAACTGACATCCACACTGCCATCCCAGCAGGTCAGTGAGCTAAGCCCCAGAACTAATGTCCCTTCTTTCCATCCTGTCACTTTATCCCAGGGCACACTTCCTGAAACTCTCACTCTTCGGTCTAAAAACTCTTAAAACGCTCATTATAACCTCCTTTGTCATGCTGATCCCAGCATGTACCGGCTGGCAAAGGGGATTGAGACTAAATGTAATCAAGATCCTCTCATTCAGCGAAATTACCAGGCTACTCACATCGCACATCATGAAACTGAAAACAGGAGAAATTATTCCCAGGCTTTTAGCCTGATACATTTCTTCCTTATTCAAATTCTTCTTATAATTATTTGAGAAATGGCACAGTCAGCTATAAATGGACACTGACTTCATCTCACCCCAGTTTTCCCTCAATAGCCTGGGGCATCATGTCCTGGACATTACACAGGGTCATAATTATATATGAATAATAGATACTGATGCAGGATTCTCAAGGACAGTCAGCAGGGACCACCTCTCAATTGTTCCATTGTGTGGTTCAGTTGTTCAGTCGTGTCCGACTCTTTTCAACCCCATGGACTGCAGCACGCCAGGCTTCCCTGTCCTTCGCTATCACCCAGAGCTTGCTCAAACTCATGTTCATTGAATCAGTTATGCCACCCAACCATCTCATCCTCTGTCATCCCCTTCTCCTCCTGCTCTCAATCTTTCCCAGCATCAGGGTCTTTTTCCAATGAGTCGGCTCTTCACATCAGGTGGCCAAAGTATTGGAGATTCAGCTTCAGCATCTGTCTTTCCAATGAATATTCAGGACTGATTTCCTTTAGGATGAACCAGTTTGATCTCCTAACTGTTCAAGGGACTCTCAAGAATCTTCTCCAGCACCACAGCTCGAAATCATCAATTCTTCAGCTTTCGGCCTTCTTTATGGTCCAACGCTCACATCCGTACATGACTACTAGAAAAACCATAGATTTAACTATATGGACCTTTGTCAGCAAAGTGATGTCTCTGCTTTTTAATACACTGTCTAGCTTTGTCATAGCTTTGTCCCATTACAAAGGCTTCAAATAGGGGCTCTCTATGTCACACTTACCTCTCAGGGCTTTCATTTCCTATCCTATAAAAACAGAGGAAATAATAACCCCAATACAAGTAAAATGATTGCAGTAGTGCCTGGCACATAGTAAGTCTTCAATAAGTGGCAGCCAATAATAGTAGACGACTGTTTCCACCCCAGGTGATCTTAATCCACTTTCTGAGCTGTAAAATGGGAATGATACAAGATACCTGCTCCACAGCATCAATAAAATTTTGTGAGACTTAAGTGGGAACACTGGTTCAAAATCAATGTGTATATTGCAAGTACTATACAAATTGAAATGTGTGGGCGTCCTGCTTCTCTGTAGGTGATGCAAATAACATCCTAGCTCCCTTGTATAGGCATTAACAGGAAATCCAATACAGAGTTCTATCCCTTAACTTCATCAACTAAGTCCTGAAATTCACCAGATGCATTTCAGAGCTTGCTTGCTCTGAACCCTCCTACCACCTGACTTGGTCATGTCTCTTTCTACCTCCAACATGATTTTGTCTCAGCACCCCACACTGTCACTTGACACTGCATGGAGCTCTAACTGGATATGCTGAGAGATTTCAGTAACTGTACATCTCAAGCAAATGTGCTTGGACCCCTATTCCTTTCCTCTCTGAAAGCCCCATACAAATATTCCTGCCCTCCCCTTCCCCTACAGCTTCCATCCTCCACAAATCATTAGTTTCCTGCCTCTGTAAATAAAGTTCCAATTCTCTAGATAACCTGATTCACACTCAATCCAGAGAAAAGCATTTTGATCCCTTGCAAAGATGGTCCTGTCCCTCCACTACTCTCTAAAAATGCCTCCTTGGAAGATGGGCAACCTCATAGCCAATCAGGCTCTTAATTTGAGTAAACCAAGGACTTCTCTAATCTGGCTCCCCCAGCAGATACACTTTTGTGAGAAAACACTGTTTGTAGGCGGACTCATGTGAGGCCCCAACATCCTAGAAATGATGTAAATGAACCTAAGTCCTAGACTTCCAAGGATTCAGTCAGAGACACTCAACATTTTTTAGAAAACCACAACCCCCAAACTGCCCTGACCACCCAACCTGCTACTCACCTTGGTTTCAGCTGAACTCAAACAGAAAGAGACTGTTGCAGAGGGCTGCCATTTGGAAAGGAGATAATGGAAGTTGGCACAGGAAAGTGTTTTTAAAAAAGACAAGCTGCGTCCACGATTATATTATTTGTTCACTCTGTCTTCTAGGTTGGCTCTTCAAGAAAAGGGCCAGTAAAGAATTTATGACGTTTGGCACGTTGCCCAGTTTCTTCTGCCAGGATATATCAGGGCCTCCCTGTCAACTAGGCCTGTGCTTCTCTGTCACCCCAGCTCTACTGGGGACAGTGATGGCTTGTCTGCTGTCCTTTGCTTGTATCAGAGCTTGGCAGCTTGCAGCAAGATCACCTGAGGAGGTGCATTCTCTCTACCTACTCTCTGACTAGCTGGCATCCACACAAATGTGCCAGAAATTTGTAGGGGAAATTTCTTTAAGAGATGCAGGGTGTAAGATATGGACAAATAAGGTGGCAAAGCAAATACAGGCTTCTCTCCTCCTGTTCAACTGCACGCAACCCTCCAATTGTCCTTTACACTAGGATAGGTTAGAACACGCTGGCACTGGACTGACAAGTGCCTCTCCTCCCACTAACAAGTTAGAAGCAAATGAGGACTGATTGAACTCCAAGGGCAGCTAGGAGTCCGGCAGAGTCACGTGGTCTTACCAGAGTGAAGAGAAGGTATGTGCCATCCTAACGTGACTGGAGAAAAGGTGAGGGCACAGAACAACCCTTGAATTGAATTCATTCCATCAAAGGAAGGGCTTTGAAAACACTAACAAGGCGTGTTCCAGTTTCTGTGGCTACATGACAAATCACCCCAAACAGTGGATTAATATAATAACTATCACATATGACTTATTCTGTGACAGCTGTAGGACTGGCTGGGCTCCACTAAGTAAAACCTACCTAAAACTTGCCATTAGTGCTACTCAATTCTCCACCTCACCTTTTTGTGATAAATATTTTTAAATATCTTCTTTATGCTCGGAAATAAAATTCATAGGTTCTATAATCTGCCTGTGTGAATAATGTCCAAAAATATTAATATATTAATCTAACTACCAGAAAAGGTAAAATAAAGGTGACAAGTAATTAGAGTGAAAGTCACTCAGTCATGTCCAACTCTTTGCAACTCCATGGACTGAATTCTCCAATCCAGAATACCGGAATGAGTAGCCTTTCCCTTCTCCAGGGGATCTTCCCGACCCAAGGATCGAACTGAGGTCTCCTGCACTGCAGGTGGATTCTTTATCAACTGAGCTATCAGGGAAGCCCCAGTATATAAACAAAGGAATGCCATTAAGTAAATGCTCAGATATGATGGTATTAGGTATAAGGCAGTCAGAATGCTTGAACTATATGCAGAATTACTGTGAATGTGACAGTTACAAATGCAGACTGACAAGAATATGTTGCACTCGGGACTCAAATGCAATGTATATCAATAGCTTTAATATCATCATTAGTGTGAGTTTCTAAAAATAAAGCTTCTGTGTTAGTTTTCTAGGACTGCTGTACCAAAACCCCATAGTCTAGATGGCTTAAACAACAGAAATATATTTTCTTAAAGTTCTAGAGGCTGGAAGTCCAAAATCAAGGTGTTGGCAGGTTTGGTTTTTTTCTGAGGCATCTTATCTTGGCTTATAGATGGCTACCTTTCCTGCATCTTTCTTTTGTGTATCTGCATCCTAATTTCTTCTTCCTATAAGGATATCAGTCATATTAGACTAGGACCCACTCTAAGGACCCCATTTTTATTGAGTTACCTCTTTACAGACTGTATCTCTAAATATAATCATCTTCTGAGAACTGAAGTTTAGGGCCTCAACCTATGAATTTGGGGAGATACAATCAGTCCCATAAGAGAAACTAACCCTTGGTAAGGTCCTAATCAGAATGAAGCAGTATAATCTCCCCTCAAGTTTTTTTGTTTTATATAATAAACTTTCTATTTTAGATAGAATAGTTAGGGATTTACAAAAAATTGTGGCAATAGTACAAAGAGATCCATTTCCCCCTCTTATTAATACCTCACATTAATTACATTTATCACAATTAAGGAAATCATGTAAATATATTATTAGTAACTAGTATATACTTCATTTGTCCCCTCAATTTTCAAAGTAATTGCATTCCCACAAAATTTATTGTGTACTATTAAAACTATGCTTTCCCAACAACAACAAAACATTATGTTTATTTTGATAGTGTTAGATTCTAGTCTCAGCTCAACAAAAACAAGTTTTCCACTTGTATGAATATCCCTTTGGGCATTTGACACTTGTGAAGGCCAAGAGACAATTCATTTGTATAGGACTGTGAGACAGTCAGGCACCACCAGTTTCTACCAACTAAATGCGAGTAACACTACTTCAGTTACTATCGCATGAAAAATGCCTCCTACAGGGCAGAACTGGCTCCACTGAGAATGTTTGATTTGTTTTTGTTGTTCAGTCGCCAAGTCCTGTCCAACTCTTTTCGACCCCATGAACTGTAACCCGCGAGGCTCCTCAGTCCATGAAATTCTCCAGGCAAGGATACTGGAGTGGGTAGCCATTCCCTTCTCCAGGGGACCTTCCCAACCCAAGGATTGAACCTGGGTCTCCCACATTGCAGGTAGACTCTTTATTGTCTGAGCCACCAGGGAAGCCCCAAGGATAAACCATAATCTGAATATTTCTCATCAGAAAAGCATCATCATCCCCTATTTTAGTTGCTTAAGAAGATTTGATTTTGTGATTAGCTCTTCTAAAATTGAGGGCAGGGACTTCCCTGATGGTCCAGTGGCTAAGACTCCACACTCCCAATGCAAGGAGGCCCCGAGTTTAATCCTTGATCAGAGATATAGATCCCACATGCCTCAGCAAAAAAAAAATCCCATATGCAAAAACTAAGACCCTGCACAGCCAAAATAAATAAATGGGATTTTAACTAAAAAAAATAATAAAATTAGAGGCAAACTGCTATTGTATTCAATACTTGAGCCTAACTGCAGGGCTATTTGATATACTGAAATCACCCACATCAAAGAGCATCCCAAACAAAAATCATTGTAGTTTTATGCTGTTCCAAACTAGTCACACTGATGCATTTGTCAGTCAGTCTAATAAATAGTCCAAAGTTGAGGGTATACAATAATGGAGTAGAACTTGTCCCCTTGTTACTCTTCTGGGGGAGCAAATTTACCATTGATCAAATTTTCTAAAAATATTTCAAATCTTGAATGGTAAATTGAATTTGAGGTGGTATGTATATATACAATTGAAAAAAAAGATAAAGAACCACACAAAGAAAAAGCATCGTTATTTAATGAGTAGTGTTGTGCCCAGAATGCCAGAGTGAATTCAACCCATATTTGTCTGACACCAGAGTCCTGTTCTCCAGCTCCACTCAACACCACATGGATGGGATGTCTGGGAAAGCAAGGAAAATGGATCAGGCACACAATGGATCATGTAGTATTTCTCCAACAAACCTCAAGAGGTTTCTTGTGGCAGAGAAAGAAGGGCTGCCCCTTAAAACACTTTATCCTCCATCACCTTTAGCTTTCAGTTTATCTTTGGACAAGACTCACATTTTACTCATTATCAATGTCCAGGTCTAGGTTAAAGAGTCATACTAAAACATATGTGCTTCAAACAATTGGGCTGAATTGGAACTTTTTATTTTTATTTTATTTTATTTTTATTGTACTGGATCTTTGTTGCTGCATGCAGGCTTTCTCTAGTTGCAGTAAGCAGGGGCTATTTTCTGGTTGCCGAGCATGGGCTTCTCATCACGGTGGCTTCTCTTGTTGCAGAGCACAGGCTCTGGGTACTTGGGCTCAGTAGTTGTGGTGCATGGTTTTATCTGCCCCACTGCATGTAGAATCTTCCCGGATCAGGGATCCAACCCATGTGTCCTGCATTAACAGGCAGATATTTAAACACTGGACCACCAGGGAAGTCCCTGAACTGGAACTTTTAAATTTTAAAAATGTTGAATACATTATTGCTTTAATGATTAGATTTTAAATGTGTCCAAAATCAACATTATAATTCTATGTTTGGCTATACCCTTCTCCAGTACATGGAAGAGTTGAGTAATTTGAGACCCAAGGTAATTATGTTTTTGCACAGCTGGAGACTTTCACTTGACTAGGTATTGTCCACCAAGACCCTGTCTGTTCCTGCTCCCAGCATTCAGGAGTTTCTTCCACAGAGAAAAGTGAGAAGGGAACAAAGTCTTAATATTGTTGCTCCCTTTTAACTGAATTTCCTTTGATTACAACTATTGATTTGTTTGGCCTTCCCAGGTTGCACTAGTGGTAAAGAACCCACTTGCAGGAGATATAAGAGACATGGTTAGATCCCTGAGTCAGGAAGATCCTCTGGAGGAGGGCATGGCGATCCACTCAAGTATTCTTTCTTGAAGAGTTCCAGGATGGAGGATGGTCCATGGGGTTGCAAAGAGTCGGACGCGACTGAAGCACCTTAGCACACACACACACTCGCTGATTCATTTACAGCATGAAAGAAATTATGTACATTATGTCCGCATATTGAAAGATGACAGACATATCCCAAAATATTAGTTAGAATAGTTTGTATAATTTCCATGGCCAGCGAGAACCATAGTGCAAGTGATGACAATAATAGTTTGACCCATTTTTTTAATGAATGGATATGACAAATTAAAGCATGTAAAAACACTGGAAAAGTCAAAGTAATCTGACATGACAAAGTCTCATCTGAATGTTATCATCTAGGGAACAGAAATGGGTTTATTTTAGCAAAAGCTTTCAAAACCATATGTTTTGGATAATCTTTTTAGTCATAATTATTTGTATTTTGAGTCACTGAGTGATTCTCAAGACCAGAAGAGATATTGTTTATAATACATTGAGTGGATGTTATAGTACTTTGTATTCTGTAAGATCATCCTGAAATCCCAAGAGTCCCCCACAGACACTGTCCCTGTGGCACTGGGAAGGTTGCAACAGTGTAGGATTAAAGAGCAGGCTCTTTGCCAGTGGTGTGTAACCATTGCTTTCAGAGATCCCACAGGTTTTCCTTGTGACCTTGCACCCATGGGATCATTGTCTACACATGTTATCCAGGAGGGGTTATAAATGCTCTAAGAGTTCAGAGATGACAGAAATCAAATAATATGGGATTTAACTAATCCGCTTTTTCCTCCACTTCCATCTTCTCTGCAAACATTCAGGGATGCTGTCTGTGATTGATTAGATTGTGTGTGCGTGGCTGATTCATCTAGGTCAATGTCATGAGAAAAATACCCAGAAAGTGTGCAGTTACAATCTAATCATTGCAGTCTTAATGTATTCAAGCCATTATGATCATTTGACAACAGCCAAATGAAATTTGAACTGTGCAACTAATCTTCCTTCCAAGTCATTTTTATTATGCACCACCCCATTGACCATTTGGCAATGGATTTACAGGAACTGTTGAACATTCTTTGAAAGTCTGTCCCGACACTACCAAGGGAATTTGACATAAAAGGAAATACAATGGTTCATTTGTGGACCAGCATTCATAGATACCCAAGACTTAAAAATTATTCTTCCACTCAGCACGTATCCACTCAGCGGCTGTGTTCCTCACATGGGACTACATATCAGACATCAAAAGGTGAATAAGCCTTTGTCCTTGAGAAACACATCACTGAACCAGAAGAAAGACAGTGACCTATAAAATAATGCTGGCTGTCCACTATGGCGGCCCTAACTGAATGTTGATATTGTACAATTAAGTGCTTGTAATGTATTTAAGGGCTTCCCTGGTGGCTCAGAGGTTAAAGCGTCTGCCTCCAATGCGGGAGACCTGGGTTCGATCCCTGGGTCGGGAAGATCCCCTGGAGAAGGAAATGGTAACCCACTCCAGTATTCTTGCCTGGAGAATCCCATGGATGGAGAAGCCTGGTAGGCTACAGTCCACGGGGTCGCATAGAGTCGGACACGACTGAGCGACGGAACGGACGGACGGAATGTATTTAAACTAAAGATGTGCTTTCAGCATATAGCATACATCCTATTTCAAAGAATTTATTGTTTATTATTGGTAATTTTTACATTGAAATTATATTTCTGGATATATTGGATTAGGTAAAACATATTATTAAAATTAACTGAGTGTGCTTTATTTTTACTTTTTTAATGTGGCTACTGCAAATTATTAATTATGTATTTGGTTCATGTTATATATCTGTTGGGCTGCAGTGATATAGTAGTGTAGTAGTGTTAGTCATTCAGTCATGTCTGACTCTGCAACCCCATGGACTATAGCTGGCCAGGGTCTTCTGTCCATGGAATTCTCCAGGCAAGAATAGTGGAGTGGGTGGCCATTTCCTTCTCCAGGGACAATGATATAATGTATGTGCTGTATGTGTGGTATATGTACAGAAAGAAAGTTGTGCACAGAGGAAAAGTTAAAAGATTCTGCTGGCAGAGATTATGACATTTAATATTGGTCTTTAAGAGATGTCTCTGGAAGAGGTTTGAGGAAAACATCACAGTGGAAGAAGCATGAGCAAAGTCACAGAGGCCTTAAACTGGTGTGTTTGTGGAATGGCAAATAGATTCGTGTGGAAAGAAGTGAGTAGCAGTAAACAGGCTGGGAAGGCATGCGGAAGCCCATGTGGGGAGTGACTTGTTGGCCATAATAAAGAGGTCAACTCCATCCTATACACTAAGGAGCATCCTCAAAGGTCTTTAAGCAGGTGATTGACATACATGGCCGGGTCTTGTGTGTTCTGGGAGCAGACAGAAAAGGATGAAGGGGGAGAAAACAGGGAAGAAAGACCATTAGGAAATTAGGTCAAGAGACTTCCCAGGTGGTCCAGTGGATAAGACACCACACTCCCAATGAAGGGGGCCCAGGTCAGATCCCCAGTTGGAGAACAGAGATCTCAAAGACTGCAGCTAAACCCGCAAGCCAAAACAAAGACCCAGCACAGGCAAACAGATAATAAAATAATAAAAAATGAAAGAAAATGATACCAAGAATAATAAGAGCTCAAATAAGATCCCATGATGGGATGAGTAGAGAGGAGTAAGACTCTATAGGTGATTTCGAAAGCACCCAATGGAATGGTGCTCACCTTGAAGTCAGAGGGCAGAGTCTGTTCCCCAAGAGAATGTTCATTTTTTATTTGCTAAATGTACTTATTATCAACCAATGACAGAGAATAAAACTGTTGAGAATCACATTCATTCTCAGATTCTTTTGAATTTGCACCATTTTTACGTTCTTTAGGGCTTTTTTTCCATTCATCCTGAGTCCACTGAGGGCTGAAAGAGCATCTACTTGCTCAGTGATCCCACATGGAGCACCTCCTCTTGGGACAGGCCCTCCTTTTTTCTCATGTCGTGCTAGCCTATCATTGAAAAAGGCAAACCCACGTGGCCAGGCCTGGACTTGAATTGCTTTTCTTGCTTCCGCTTTCCTTTTGCACAAAGGCCACTGAAATCTGTTCTGTTTACATAATAGCTACTTCTGTCTTCTGTCATGTTTTCATTTTCCCTTGGGGAGAAAAATGCTATTCTCTCCAGGATTCATGAGAAAAAATGAAGAGTATAGTTCAATTAGCAACTCATGGGAAGCAGACTTTGGAGTGTTCCAGGCCAGTAGCAAGAGATGAAGCTGACAGAGAAGTTAGTAGAGACTAAGAAAGAAAGACTTCCCAGGTGGTGCTAGTGGTAAAGAACCCACCAGCCAATGCAGAAGACTTAAGAGACGTGGGTTTGATCCCTGGGTGGGGAAGATACCCTGGAGGAGGGCATGGCAACCCACTCCAGTACTTTGGCCTGGAGAATCCATAGACAGAGGACCTTGGTGGGCTACAGTCCATAGGGTCACACAGAGTCAGACACAACTGAAGTGACTTAGAATGCACGTAAAAAAGAAAGACCGAGGGCAACACCACAATAGTTTATCCCAATAAAAGAAGCTGGGAAGAAAGAGAGAAACATTTACTATCATTGCAAGAAAAATAGTAGATGAAGTAAGTGGGGAAAGAAAACACACAACAGCCACTGGCTACAGCTGTAAAATTAAGCATCTTCCTTTGTTTAAATCTGACTGTGTCTTTGCTCTTAAGAGTCCACAGGATGATTATTACAGGTATTATCTTCAGCTATTCACATCACCCTTCTGAGTAGAACCTCTTGCGGTCCTGTGTAGCAAAACGTGACCCTGAGTTACAAAGAGGAACATTCCGAGACATCTCAATCTATGACTCAAGGAGTGAAACCACATGATCTGCTGGTAAGGAAAGTGTAGGGGATTCCATTCTCTAAAGTAAACATTCAAAAGAATTCTAAAATCAGTTACTGACCACCAGGACATCTTTAAAAAAAAAAAAATACTGCTGTGGGGCCGGGAAATCAACCCTGAATATTCATTGGAAGGACTGATCCTGAAGCTGAAACTCCAATATTTTGGCCACCTGATGTGAAGAGCCAACTCATTGGAAAAGACCCTGATGCTGGGAACGATCAAGGGTAGGAGGGGAAGGGGACAACAAAGGATGAGGTGGTTGGATAGCATCACCGGCTCAAAGGGCATGAGTTTGAGCAAACTCTGGGAGATAGTGAAGGACAGGGAAGCCTGGCATACTGCAGTCCATGAGGTAGCAAAGAGCCAGGCAGGACTTACTGACTGAACAGCAAAAGGGCCAGGAAGCTGAAAAACACCTAAATCCATCAGGGTATGTGCCGGGAGCCAGCGAGGGAAATCCTACCCGTGGCAAAGGTCAATTGGGGAAGAGGCCTGACGGACAAAGGCTAATCAGGACTCGAGGAACCCCCTGGACTTACCTGAGCATCTACCCCAAAGAAAACCGGAGTCTGACTGCCTTACTATCTTATGCCTCTTACCAAGTCCTCTAATACTTACGGGGGCTTCCCCCCAACCACCTTTCTCTGAAAACATTAATTCAGAGCTGTAGTTAAAAAGTTCTCCTCTCCTCGGCTTAATAGAAGTGTTCCAATCCAAGCCCCTCTGATAGCTTTCTAACTTGCATGACAAGTTTGTCTGGGCTCTTACAACTACGAATGTGACTGTTTACAGCCTCCCAGCCATGCAAGGACAGAAAGCCTTATATTCTAAAATACAGGAATCTGTTGAAGAAGTTAAAATCATTAGAATAGTACTAAAAAAGATTTCATTGTTGAATCAATGCTTGCTGCAAAGTTTCCTCTATCTATTGTATCCTTGGAAATATATTAATCACATATAGAGAATATAAGTAGTAGCCTTTGATTTAACCACATCAGATCTTAAGTTAATAAATTCCTTTCTTGTAGCTCACTACACCTTTGCCTTATAGGAATGTAACTTTGTCATGTGTCTAGCACCTGACTTTAGGAAAATCACTTTAAAAGAATATAAGACTTTTTCTAGCTAACTAACCTTTGTTAGGAGAGAGGGCCATAAACTGTTAGCAGACCTCCTGGCCAGAAGATGATGTAAACCACCTAAAACTTTTGTATATCACGAGACATACAAAAATGAGCCCTGATCCTGATAAGGGACAAGACTGCTGACCCCGCGTGATTTTGGCGTGACTCTATACCTCTCTTTCTCTATTTTTTATGTCCACAACTTAGGGTATAAAAGCAGCACTGGAAAATAAAGTTTTGGGCCTTGCTCACTGAAGCTTGGTCTCCCCATGTCGTTCTTTCTCTTTTTCCGTCCTTTTCTCTATTCTCCTTTTTCTGGTTGAGATCCTTGGAGCACTGGGCCCTCTGCGTTTACTTATCTTCCTGGGCTTCTAAGACCCACTCGAGGGGATGCCCTGGTGGGGTGCCTCCAGTGATTCGAGAGGGCGCCTGAGGCCTACGTAAACAGAGTAAACCCCGTGCTGGGGTTTTATTGGTCTCCTGCGTAAACCAAGGAATCATCAGCCCCTGTCTCTCCCTCTCTCTCTCTCTCTCTCTCTGATGCCGACGCCGTTCATCCCGAGGATACCCTGGGCCATATCGAGGCTGGTCCCCAATAGGTATGTTTGTTACAAGCAACAGAAACTGACTCTGGCTACATTAAGTTAAAAAAAAACAAAGTTGAAACACTATGGAATAACTCACAGAAATGAAGGTAAAGCACACTGTTCAAATTTTCAGAAAAGCCAGGAATCAGCAAAACTCTGAAGAGTTAGGTAGCAACAACCAAGGAACACTCTGCTTGGGGCTATGCCACTAGAATTCATCAGTTCAATCAAATTCTCTGGATTACACTATGTGATATTCACACCTTAGGAAGACAGCTTCTTACCAGCCTAGCTTGGATCAACCACTCACTTCTGTCCAAGCAAGACAGAATTCCTCGATTGGTAGTCACTCCGAGTCTGAAAGCAACAGAGAAAATGTAGTTGAGTTCCTCAAAAGAAGAAGGGGTGCTGTGAAGGCAAAAACAGGTGTCCCCTACAGGACCCATGTCCTTTCTTTGTTCAGGTTCTCCACTATTCTCTCTCATCTAAAACCTACCCACTCTCATGGCCTACCTTCTAAGAAGTGTCCTCTGTATACGCCAACCCTTCTTGACTTCTCTCTCTTATGAACACATACAAGGAGTCATTCACATAGTCATTCAACAGATTTATTGAGCCTTCACGGTATGCCAGGTCTCTATTGCGTATCCATTCTGCGTGTGACAGTCTTGCTTCGTCTTCCCATAATGTTCTAGATATAATCATTAATATTTGGAAACTCAGCTAAGACTTAACAGCATTTATAGGTTGCTCATCAGTCATTGCTAGCATGAGAGGGGTCAGCTTTGGGTCAAATGAGATAGCCTAGACCCAAGCTCTGACATAGTCTTAATAGCCTAGATCACACAATTATTGCTAAAACCAAAGTTCTTAGAGATCCTTGCAAGACAGGTCAGTTCTAAGTGATAGAAGTACAGATACTCAATTTACACTTAATTTGTAGTTATTAACCCACTCGATAAACAAATATTATGGAACGTCTTTTCTATATAGGACACTTTACTAGGTAGAGCTGATATTCAGCAGCGCACACTGGTACACTTGTATCAGTTGTTAAAATTGTGAAAACTCCCATGCTGGCTGGTAAATAACCAGTGTCCTGAGCCTCCAAGAGCTCCACCATCACTCCAGCCATTTCCATTCCTATGCACCTCCCCAGGGCTCCTACCTTCCCACAATCCAAAGACTAAGTGTTAACCTCTGACATACAACTCGGCTCCAGCCCTTTGTTATAAGTATCCTGTCATCCTGTTGATAAATATTTTTAATATCACTTTGGTTCTAAGTACAGGAGTGGATACAAAATGGGCAGATCCTAAAGAATCCTTAAGGATGGAGTACTGCCAACAATAAAAAGGAATAAAGTGGATGAATCTCAAAAACATTGTACTAAGTGAAAGAAATCAAACCAAAAAAAAGAGCATAAACTATGATTTCATTTATGTGAAGTTCTAGATCAGAAAAAAAAAAACAGTAATAATATAAATCAGCAGAGTAGTTCCCTGGGATGGAATGGAGAAGAGTTATTGATTGGAAAGGGAAATTGCCAGCAGTGATGGAAATGTTTTACAGCTTATGAGGGAGGGTTGCTTAAAGTCTGTTCACTTTGTTGTATGTAAATATATATAAAAAAGAACTTACAGTCCAATAAGGAAGATGACACCTCCAAAAATGAGTTTAACACCGGTCAGGAAGCCTAATTCCCACAAGAGAGACACTACTAGAGCCCGAAGAGCCAAATGTTATAATTACCTCTCTTGTGTTGCACAGCACTGTCTGGATCTAGATCTTCTTCCTGTGACTGCAAGCAAGTTATTTTAGCTCACTCAGTTTTCTCATTTGCAAAATAATTACAATATTAGTAGCTACCTAAGGAGTTGTGTTGAGAGTCAAATGAGATATCCATCGAAAGCGCTGAGAACATCTGGCACATAGTAGATACAAAATTAATGCTCATTTTTAAATTAGACAATAACTAAACTCTGGAGAAGAGGTCATGTTCAGTTAGGAGAACATTGTTGTTCAGTTGCTCAGTCATGTCTGACTCTTTGCAACCCCATGGACTGCAGCATGCCAGGCTTCCCTGTCCATCACCATCTCCCAAAGCTTGCTCAAACTCATGTCCATTGAGTTGGTGATGCCATCTAACCATCTAATCCTCTGTCATCCCCTTCTCCTCCTGCCTTCAATCTTTCCCACCGTCAGGGTCTTTTCCAATGAGTCAACTTCATATCAGGTGGCCAAAGTACTGGAGCTTAAGCTTTAGCATCGGTCCTCCCAATGAATATTCAGGACTGATTTCTTTTAGGATTGAGTGGTTTGATCTCCTTACAGCCCGAGGGACTCTCAAGAATCTTCTCCATCACCACATTTTGAAGGCATGAATTCTTCAGCACTCAGCCTTTTTTATTGCCCATCTCTCACAGGAGAGCTTTGAGGAAGCAGCATTTGAGTTGAGTTTTGAAGAACTGTTTGTAAGACTTGCACATAGGGAGATAGGAGGAAATTATTTGTGTGTTACTCACCTAGGTACTCTAACCAAGAATTCTCTTCAGTGTCACTTCCTGATTATCCCTTTGGCTACATGACTGCCCTTTCTACATGCTCTCCAAGCACCCAATACTCTTTTGAGCAGCACTTACTATACTTGCATTTAATCAATACATTAATCAGCATTCAAATATTTATTTCATGAGCATCGCTCTTCTCCAGTAGACTAGAAGCTACGAGTGGTCAAGGCGCTCACTTTTATATACCCAGGTCCTAGCAAAGAAACTGACAAAAATTATTAGTAAATAAATAATAAATTCATGATTTATTTTCTATAAATCAAGTTATCATTTCACCACATTCAACTCAATGTGGAGTACGTTTACTCAATGTGTGGGCTGGGTCCCTCAGTGGGCTTACACACTAGTTCTATCACTTTCTCCAGGTGAATGTAGGGCAAGCTAGCTCTTTATATTCCTATACAGATCAGTGGATTGGAACTGGAGTTCATCTGCATAAATTTCTTGTTATGTATATCCACTATTGATACTATGTATAAAATGGATAACTATGAGAACCTACTCTATAGCACAGGGAACTCTACTCAGTGCTCTGTGGTGACCTAAATGGGAAGGGGAAAAAGAGGGGAGATATATATATATGTACAGCAGATTCATTTTGCAATGCGGGAGACCTCGGTTCGATCCCTGGGTTGGGAAGATTCCCTGAAGAAGGGAATGGCAACCCACTCCAGTATTCTTGCCTGGAGAATCTCATGGACAGAGGAGCCTGGTGGGCTACAGTCCATGGGGCAGCAAAGACTCAGACCTGACTGAGCGATGTGAAAAATGCTCAAAAAATGGTTGCATCAATATGATTCCCTTCACCTAACTCACAGAGTAACATCACTCCACTCATGATGTTGTTATGCCAGAAACATATCAAAATGTATGTTCTGATATCAAAATATATCATAACACTCCTGACTATATAGACCCTTCTTCTCAAAGTCCTCCCCCAACTCCCAACTGGCAGACTGTGGAATAAAGCTCTGTATGCTTGATCTCCATTGCGTGTATCTCACCCAAGAATGCATTGCAGAAAAAAAATTCAATAGCAACTGTTTGGCTTCCCTTTCCTTTCTACCTACCCAAGATTGTATTTTCTAATTTTGCCAATAATGAGTCTGTGAGTTTTGCAAAAACATTTTAGAATTTGCAAAAATCTCATACCTACTCTATCTCATTTTACATTTAGATTAACCTCATTATAACATTTTTCAATATGGGATTAGAAAATTAGAAACAGACAATATAATCTGTCCCAGGACACAAAAAGAGCAGGGGGAAGGACCAGGATTTCAAATCCAAGTCTTCCAGCTCTGAACCTTGCATTCTTCAGCTTCTGATCTAGAAGTAATTTTCTAGGAATTTCTACCATAGAAGAATGACATTTCTGAGTATCTTTCAGTCTTTGTATGATGAGGCCCAACATTTGATTTCTTTTGACCCCAGGTCTACACTTCAGGGAAATCAGATTGCACTTGATAAGCACAGCCTGGGGCTTCAAGACTTTGATTAGTCACTGTCCTTGTATGAATTTTCTGGAGTAAGAACTCAGCTGAGTCAAGTGCAATCTCCAGCAAGTAAACATCACTGGGAAAACTCCCACCCTGGAGAAGTGGTGAAATAGCCTGTCACACTAGTAGAGAAAAATAAAGTCCTAAATGTAACAGCCTCCAGAATTGACCAGATAGGATCATCCAAACATTTGCTGGACTCTGCCTCTATTTTTTTTTTCTGCATCAAATTTATTCAAATCCAATGAGATGGAGTTATTTCCTTTTTATATACCTTATTAATTATCTTCTTGTGTGTGTGTGTGTGTGTACAGTTAAGGGTAATTGTTAAGCGTTCTTTTTACCTTAATAAAACTACCAAATTCTAATGAGATAAGTGTGAAAGTACCTAGGATTCTTCAAGGCACGTGTGGTACTTCATAAATGCTTATTAACCTGGAATCTGCTGAAATTTCTTTCTGAGAGCCTTCTAGCTTCTCAAAGTGGACACTGAGCCCAGTTTTTATCCTAAACCTACCGTGGAACTAAATATACCCAGAATACAGAGTTCTTTTGAAACCTTAGTTCCTTGCCTAAGGATTTCCAACCCATCAAAATACTACTAAGTGGAGTTTCAAAGTCAAAATAATCAGACTACTTTTCACCACAAACCCTGGAGAAATAAAACTGCTAGCAACTCATTAGAAAGGCTGAAGAAAAGCTATCTTGTGGGCTGGCCAAAATAGTCTATCACTGTTCAGAATTTTCTCTGGAATGTTTCCTCTCTAAATATTGCAAGGAAAAAAATTAGCTGTTTCACACATGCATATGTCTAAAACCATTGGCTCAAATTTCACACACAGAGACACTGACAAGCTCCTTCTCTCTGAAAGGAGAAATGCGAACCAGACTGATGCGTCCTCATTTGCGTTTCCCCCTCTCTGAGCTGCTTTCTCAGTAAATGCCATGATTTTAAATGAAGTCTGGTTTGTTTCCAACATCCAAAATGTCTTTATTTGCACCCTGAAAATGCTGACGTCAATTGCCTTACAAATCCAAGGAGGAAAAAATACCAATTAATTGTAATCGAGAAGACTGTTGAACCTCTAATAATGTTAGGCCCAGAGCTTGTCATCACTGTATCTGTTGCCATAGTTACCTGTGAGGGATGAGAACAACTGCATATCACTTAGCTAAATGATCCCACATGGCACCTTAGTGATTATTAGAGGGAGATCTGATATTCCTCCAGTGAAGCTAGCAACCAAGTGAAATGGTCCCTATAAGCAGGGTTTTCTCAGGGTTATTTTTTTTCCCCTTCCAGATCCCAATAGAATGATCCCTTGATAACTCTTAAAAGCAATTTTTCAACCTTTGCTTTCAGAACAATCTAGAAATGCAATGTGACAAAAACCGACTTGCTGAATCACTCTGGACTATATAATAATACCAGCTTTTCCCACTACCAAAGAGTGAAAAATATGTTAACGTGCATTATCCTAGCTTACAGGATAGCAACCAAACTGATCTTTTCTCTTAAATGGTTGGTTTCATTCCAAAGTAGTGTGGAGAGAATCAGTCCAAGGGTGTACTTTAGTAGGTGTATATTTTACTAACTTAAACGAATGAAGCACATTGTCGCATTTATTTAAACTGTTTATACATGTAAATGTGCCCACAATTTAAAGATTCTTGGCAGCATTTACTGAGCCCCATGCCCCTTCCATCGAAGGAGAGGGTTGAGAATCAGAAATAATCTGTTTAAGGTTGGCCCCGCTTGTTCCAGAAAGCTCACATAGAGCCATTCTTAGCTCCTTAGAGGCTCTTATAAGAAAAACAGACACAAGAGTCAAATCCCTTTAGAGAAATAGTGTTAAATTTAATATTTAGCATGGAGAAGATTTAAAGTCTTGATGATAAGAGAAATAATGCACTTGGCATATAAGACTAGGTTATGTTGTTAAACGAAATACACACACACACTTTCTGTGGTGAAATATACTAGAAGGCAGTGACATACACTAGAAGCTGAGGTCCAGCACCTCAATCAACATGTGCAGTGCTAGACACTTTATATTTTCCAAGATGAAGGGTCTTCACAAGTAACTGCTCCAAAAATGTACAGGAAAGAAGTTTTTTTTGGCCAAGAATTGAATAGTGTTTTTTGTTTTTCAGCAAGAAAAGCAAAGATAATGCAAACGGGGTATTAATCTTTCCCATCTGATACAAACTTTGAAGGAGGAACACGCACACACCCAAGCATACCTGCACATCTACATAGGCATAATATATTCATAAGCATTAGGATACCACTTGGATTTCGGAGTCCTGGGATTTAATGAGTAACATTTTTGTTCCTATGGTTGTTTCTCAGCTGCCTGGGATAACCTGAAAGTTTCTAGCCTCATTTCCCTAGTGGTTCTGTGTCAGAGAAAAGAGTGGAAAATGAAATCAAAGGCCCTTATTTCATCAGCTGACACAGGAGGGGACAGCAGAGGGAATCGCAGGCTCAGGCTGGCAGCCAGCCCTTTTACTCACAGAGGAAAATTACCAGAACTCTCTGCAGAGCAGCTAGCAGCACTGCCTGGTGCTCTCCTCTCCTCTGAGACTGAGCAGACACGGCTTTATAAACACAGTGGCAGAGAGAAACCAGGATTCCACGGCGAGGCAGAGCAGGCCGCCTCCAACCAGGTGGTCCTCCTACCCTGTCTGTAGACGTTGAACAGACGGCATGAAGCACTCATGGCAAAAGTACCACCTAGAACAGCCAGCTGTTCCTAGAATAGCTTCAACTCTGGAAGCCGGCAGAATGGCCCTCGTGGCGAGGGTGGGCGCTCTGGCTTTTTCATCATATGCTGTGGAAATGGATGCCCCCCAGAAACCCACTGGCTTATCCAGTCACCTGGCAGACATGAGTGCACTTCCGTGGACTCTGTCCTCCATGCCTCTGCTCTGGGATCGCAGAGTTGCCAGGGCCCACAGGATTCCCAGCACAGAGAACAGAGGAGGGAAAAGTCAACAGAATACTGTATTGTAGAGATCATAGAGATGTCAGTTTCTTACCTTAGCTTATATGAGTTTTGAGTCTTATAATGGTAAAGACCTCTGACTGTACTCTGCTATATTCCAGCTCCTAGGAGGAAAACTGGTTCAAAATGGGGCTCAGAATATATGACATGAATGAATGAATGAAACATTACCTGCTTTTCCTCCATAACCAACCCTAATCATCGAAAAAGCTATGTACATGTGTGAGGTGTAGTGTGTTTTTCCATTGCAATCCAACTTCTGAAGTACAGTTGGCCTTCTGTATCCACAGTTCTGTATTTGCAGATTCAACCAAATGGAGGTCAAAATAGTCAGGGAAAAAAGATTCCAGAAAGTTCCAAAACGTGACACTTGAATTTGCTGTAGGGCTGGTGACTATCTACATAGCACTTACTTTTAAAAAGCTTTTTATTTTGTATTGGGGTATAGCTGATTAATGAACAATGTTATGATAGTTTCAGGTGCACAGCAAAGGGACTCAGCCACACATATACATGCATGCATTCTCCCTGAAACTCCCTTCCCATCCAGGTTGCCACATAACACTGAACAGAGTTCCATGTGTACATGGCACTTACATTTTATAGTCATAACTATTTATATAGCAGAGTATCATATTAAGTATTATATGTAACCTAGAGATGATTTAAAGCATACAGGAAGATGAGTATAGGTTATATGCAAATACCATGACATTTTGTACAAAGAATTTGAGCATCCTCGGAATATGGTACTCACAGAAATCCTGGAATCAATCCCCAGTGGCTACCAAAGGATGACTGTACTAAAGCCCAAAGGAAAATAAAGATCTTTCTCTATGTATATAGTTAGACCATGAAAATAAAATAAGGTCTGGTCAAAACATCCTACTAATTGGAGATTTTTGAGTCTAGCAATCCCATGGATAATCCACTCATTTGAATATTTTAATATTCAATTCTTACCTTCCCTTTGTGGGTAGGAACCTGAGCCATCCCTAACAAAGGGAATATGGGGAAAACTGAACCAAGATCCACACTCTAAGGAAGGACTCTTAAAACCCCACTTGAAGGAGAAAGGGGCTTCCCAGGTGGCTCAGAAGTAGAGAACCACCTGTCAGTGCAGGTGATGCAAGAGACATAGGTTCGATCCCTGGGTCCCTGGAGGAGGAAACAGCAACCCACTCCAGTATTCTTGCCTAGAGAATTCCACTGACAGAGGAGCCTGGCAGGCTACAGTTCATAGGATCAGACAGAGTCAGACACAACTGAAGTGACTTAGCACACACACGGAAGGTGGAAAGCAGGCAGCTATCAGCTGACAGTGGAAATAGAACTGCTAAAATGCAACCACAGGTATCCTACCACCATCATCATCCACCATCTCCCGGTTAACCCTCAGGTTACTTTTTGTCCCTCTCTGGTACCTCCCAGCTAACTTCCTGATGTAGATGCTCTCATTCCAAGGATCACATCTACTCTGGACATTCTCTCTGACTAGACTTTTCCTGTATTCCAATTTCAGGTGAAGGGTATGCCCCTTCCCTCACCTCTGGTGCTTTAGAGCTACTGCCACCAAGGGAGGACAATTGGTCTGGATACTCCAGAACAAGGAATAAGGACCCCTGTGAGCCATTAGCCCCTTTCCAAGCAGATTCTACTGAGTGAGGGAGCTTTCAGAGCTTCTAGAGTAGCACAATCTCCTGCGAAGATCATTGTCAGTGATACTGGCAGCTAGGTTTTAAGTGCTCTTCCTCCAGCATGATCGTCTCTTCTTTAGGCTAGAGCATCTTGCAAAAGTACTTTTTCCAAGCTGTATTCACATAAAGGGTAAAAAGATACAGCACTAAAGATTCTTCGACTAAACCTGCTTCCCCAATTTAGACAGGTCAACAGTGCGGCTGTCCATTCACCCACATGGAAAAGGCAGCATGTTTCCATATTCCTACTGAACACAGCCAAGACATTACATGCTTAGTTCTCAGGAAAAAATGAGTTGTCAGTGGAAGACCATTAAAATCTAGCTTTTAGATTTTAATAATGGATGGTTAAATGGGTCCCAAAGGCCCTTTGGGGTTGCCAAGGTCATGTTTTCTTGTGATCTTCAGCTGAACAGGCTGGAAGGGAAGATTCCGAAGAGCTGGGAGTGAGTATGAAAAGGAAAATAAACAGAATGGAGAGACAGCTGGAGTGTGGATGCCCGAGTTCCTTCTGAACTCTGTACAGGGAGACCTCACGTGGTCTCCTCCCTTCCCTTGGAAGCAGGGATTAAAGGACAGGGCCCTGCCTCAAAGCCAGACCGGGAACCCCAGCTCGCTTTTCAAAAGTCCATGGGGATTTTTCTGTCTGGTCTTGACCTTGATACTCCAATATCTAATATCAAGAAGGGCCTCGATCCTATTTGCAAAGAAGAAATAAAGACACAGATGTAGAGAACAAAAGTATGGACACTAGGCGTAAGGGGGGTGGGAAGAATTGGGAGATTGGGATAAGCATATATATATATACTGTTGATACTATGCATGAAATAGAGAACCTACTTATGGCAGAGGGAACTCGACTCAATACTCTGTGGCTACTTGAATGAGAAGTCCAAAAGGGAGGGGATATATGTCCATGTATGAGTGATTCACTTTGCTGCATGGCAGAAGCTAACACAACATTGTAAAGCAACTATACTCCAATAAAAATTAATTTAAAAAAAAAAGATAGCCTTGTTTTCACTTCTTCTCTATCTCAAGTATTATTCTCTATGCTTTGCTATTGTTGCGTAGTCGCTAAATTGTAAATCCTACTCTTTGCAGCCTCATGGACTGTAGTCTGCCAGGCTCCTCTGTCCATGAGATTCCCCAGGCAAGAATACTGTATTGGGTTGCCATTTCCTTCTCCAGGGGTTCTCTATGCTTTAATCTCTTCTAATTTCCTTCCTTTCCCTGTTTTCCAAAGCTCTGTTCTTAGCCCTCCATCCCATTCTCACCAAAATAAACAGGAAAAGAATTCTCAGGAGGGGAAAATAGAACTTTGTCATTACAAAAATAAACTTTTGTTGTTTGTCCTTAGAAATTATCCTAAATAACATATAGGTTTGCACTCTTTCAATAACTATCAAACTCTCTACTGAGCCCTGTACAGAAGACATCAAGGAGAACAGGATAAAACCCCTGCTATCCTAGGAATCCTGTTGTTAGAATAATCTTTTTGTGTGTGCCTTAAGGTTTTCATACAGATAGAAGCCAGGCATTGTGGAAATGTAGTGGAATAACCTCTTAATTGTCCCCAGATATACAGAAGAAAGCTTCTTAGAAGGGGTGATATTTGAGCTTAAAGGATGAAGAATAAATCTCTATGCAGTCAAAAAAGGGAAAGAGCTTATGAGACTGAAGGAAAATCATCTTAAAATGTGAGAAGATGAAAAATAACTTGTATATTCGGGAGACTGCATCCAACAACAGTATTTAGAGATGAGACTAAACAAGTAGGTGGCAGCTGGGGGGAAGGGTCTTACACTCTGCATTTAAAGGCTGAGACATTGTCTCATTTAGATGAGGGAAATTGAAGTGTTTAAGTCAAAGAGCATCATGATCAAGTTTGCATATTACAAAAATTCCTCAGGGTACTTCCCTGGTGGCCCAGTTGCTAAAACTCTGCACTCCCAATGTAGGAGGCCCAGGTTTGATCCCTTGTCAGGGAACTAGGCCCCTGATGCTGCAATTAGGACCTAGCACACCCAGATAAATAAATTATTTTGTTTTAGTTCTTCCAGCTATGGTGCTGGAGATCATGCAGCCAGGACAAGACCAAAGGCAGGGAAACTAGTGAAGAGGTACTGACAAGTCCAAGCCAATGGCGGCAAGGATCTGAACTAGAGCAGTGGCATGGATTAGCAGAAGGGGCTGTACATTTTTTGGCATGCAGTTCCCAAGATAACATTTTTTTTCTTCCTCACACTGTGATGTAGAATCAGACAAGATATCTGCATTCTAAGGCAAGGATTGTGCATTTTCTTTGCTTATCTTTGTTAAAAATTATCTTGCCCTAAGCCCAAGTTAAGCTCAGTTAAGTGACTAGTGGTGGGGGCAGGTTGCCATTTTTGATGATGATGATGATTTCGATAATGATCATGACAATCCTCATAGATTGTGAGAACAAGCTTCATAGTCCTTTGAATTAAGATTGAACACCAATTATTCCTTCAAAAGGTTTGAGGTTAGGGTGAGAATACCATCATTGGAGGCCATTCTTGTCTTCAGCTAGGACACCCCCAGACTACTAAACCTCCAAACCAAAGAACAGAAAGATCTACTGAGTTTATGATGCTGAAACTTAAATATAGAGCTAGAGGCTTCCTCGGGTGCACTCTTTTAAAAAAAATAAAACTTTTTATTTTATACTGGAGTACAATTAACAACGCTGTGATAGTTTCAGGTGGACATCAAAGGGACTCAGCCGTACATACACATATACCCATTTTTCCCCAAACTCCCCTCCCATCCAGGCTGCCAGATAACATTGAGTAACATTCCCTGTGCTATACAGCAGATCTTTGTTGGTTATCTATTTTAAATACAGCAGTGTGTACTTGTCCATCCCAAACTCCCTAACTACCCCTTCCCAACATCCTCCCCCACTTGCATGCATTCTCGCTGATGTTTACTCTGCTCTTTACTGCTCCACCAACACCTCCAGGCTCATCTACTATCTTGCCCCTTCTTGTCAAACTTTCACCAGATTTTTCACACCTCTCACCCTTGTACATGTTGTTCCATCTGACTAGGCATCCTTCTCTCTGTCCACTCTGACTGGGAGACTTCAGTTCATCTCTCAGTTTTAAGGTCCAAGGACATCACTGCCTCTACAACCTTCTCTGATTCCAGAATGGAGTGGGTTGTTCTATACTTTGTCCATAATACTATGCTCAACACTGTGTTGCAGTACTTACATACTACATCAAAAGAAAAAAAACTTGACTGAATGAACAAATTAGTGAAGAACTTAAGAAATGGCAACCCACTCCAGTATTCTTGCCTAGGAAATCCTATGGACAGAGGAGCCTGTTGGGCTACAGTCCATGAGGTTGCAAAGAGTGACACACGACTGAGCGACTAACCAACAAACAACATAATCATAGGAAAAGACAAATATAACAGTGAAGAATAGATTAGAAAGCTAATATAATCCAGTAATGACCAATGATTAAGAACTGGGACAAAGTAACACCAATTTGTGTATTTTTCTGGAGAGAGAGACCATAGCTTATGCGACTCTCAAGGGCATCTACAAAACAAAATATTTAGGAACATGTTTGTTCTAAAAAAGTGAGAAAAAGCTAACAAAATATTCTAAAAGAAAATGAAATGCTCTAATATATTTCTGTGGAGGCTTGTTATACAATTATTTTATGGAACTGATTCATTAAATGCATCAATAAGGAACAGAAATAGCAAATGTAAATACATCAATTAAAAAGCATATTTTAGCTCAAGCAGGAAAAATAATGGAAATAATCCAATGAGCTTGGCTCTCAAGTCAGACAAAGCCATATAAGCTATCTAAAACCCAACAGCACACAATTTTAGAATCTTTAGGTATTGAAAATCTGTAAGAATATAAAAGGTTATAAAAGTGTATCAACTTACATTTCTTAAAAATTCCATCAAATTCAAAAATTTGGGCAAAGAAGGGAAAGACACGTACATATTATGAGCTTATTGAATTAGTGGGAGCCATTAGCTTCTCCCATGAGACAGAGAAGCTAAAGTAAAGTCAAAGTGCATAACTTGCATTCATGAAAATGGAATAAGTGATCATTCCCCTCATAAAGTTAAGGAATCTTTGACATTACAACATAAATACAATTAGCACATACCCTTAAGATTACAAACAAAAATCTGGATATATTCCAGGCCTAAATCTCTGCTGGTAATACTATCAGTAGCAACAGAACAAGCCTCAAGGGCCCAAGGTCCTTCCATCTGTCCTTACATGGTTCGCAGGAACAAGGCCTGTGGGGCCCTCCTAAAGGAGTCAATTCTTTTCCAGTTATTTCTTCCAACACCCATAAGACATGTTGCTGCCGTTGCCCTTTGACAGCATGAGAGCCAGTTAACAAGCCAACAGCAAGCTTCACATCAGCACATCCTGTCCATCAAGAGAATGGGTCCACAGAGAGAAAGCCTGAAGAAAGAGCTGTCTTGCCGCCAGAGGGACTGGGCCCCTTGAGATTCTCCTGACCACCTTCTCAGATAGAGCCTCCCTTTAGAAGTCAATCAATCGCCAGAGACCCAGAGCCCACAAAACTTACCCTCGTACAAAGTGCCACCAAACAATGATAAGCTTGACTCTTCTACAAATTACAGATACCTTGAAAATGTAGGAAGGAATGCTCATTGTCTTTCCTCTGTGGCAGCTTTAACCTAGAATACAAAGGTGGTTTTCTGTGGCACCCTGACTGATCAACAGAAAACCGCAAAGAGCTATGAGAAGACACAGGACAAGAAACATCAGAACTGCTAGTATGTTCTGGAAAAACCCCCAAGCTGATGATACTCACTGTGGAATAAGAAAGTCTTGACCTTTTCTCTAGTTGCGGTTTGCTTCTGCCCAATAGGAAGGGCGTCCTTCCCCTCCTCATCTTGTCCACTTCCCTCAAATCTCTCTTACAGTAACAACGAAGAATGATAATCCCTAGAAAATCATATTATCAACTTGGGACTTTCCCAGTGGTCCAATAGCTAAGACTCCACCTTTTAATGCTAGGAGTGTGAGTTCGATCCCTGGCTGGGAACTAAGATCCAACATGCCATCGGATATAGCCAAAAAGTAAACTTAAAAAAAACTTATAATATCAGCTAAATTAGAATATAGGTATAACAGAGAGGCCTGGCATGCTGCAGCTGATGGCCTGGCATTTTTCCACCCAATATTCATCCAGAATAAGCTCCTTACTGCCAATTGGATGATCATATAGGTACTTACTACTGAAAATGTGATCCCCAGACCAGAAGAAGCAATAGCACTTAGAAACTTATGAGAGAAATTCAGAATCTCAGAGCCTCTGCCCAGAGCTACCGGATCACAATCTGAATTTTTCTAAGATTCTCAGGTGGATCCTTGTGCATGTGTTAATGTTTGAGAAGTCCTGATGCAGAATATGGGCCTCCCAGCCAGGCTGCGCTAGTGGTAAAGAACCTGCTTGCAACACAGGAAATGCAGGAGACATGAGTTCGATCCCTGCATCAGGAAGATCCCCTGGAGGAGGACATGGTGACCTGCTCCAATATTCTTGCCTGGAGAATTCCCACGGACAGAGGAGGCTGGTGGGCTACAGTCCATGGGGTTGAAAAGAATCCAACACGACTGAAGTGACTTAGTATGCACGCATAAACGCACGAACAGTGCAGAATATAATATCTATCCTATCACTGGCACCTGGAGGACAAGAAAGGGGGAATGGCAGCCACATTTCTACTTCAACTATTGGAAGAAGGAAGGAGCAAGCCATGAGCCCCAACGTGTTCTTACTCAGTACAGGAAGAGGAGATTTGGATGGTGATGATGGTATGCCACTCTCAGATAGACTGGCGCCTTGCAGATTTGAATGATTTTTGTAAATTCAATTCAACCTCACTCTACTTCTATTCTAACCAGCTAACTTTTTTTTTTACCATTTACCATTTACATTATAGGCACAATTTCATATAATCTTTCTAATGATCTATCAGTAGGTTCTGTTACTTACCACCATTTGCAGGGATGAAAGCTGAGGCTCAGAGTCATTAGTTAACTGGCTCAAGGTTACACAGCTAGGACTCTGTGTTTCCCTCCAGGCATGTCAGCCACAGCATCCACGCTTTTATCCTCAACACCAATGTCACTGCTCCTGTGTGGGACAGAAGTTCATGGCATGGCAATGAGCAAAACCTTTATGCACATCCGCATTCACATGACTTAGCTGCAGATGGTCGGCCAAAGAAGATAACGATGAAAGTTCAAGGTTGCAGAGAGTCAGAGGCACATATTAGCTTTAAAGAGAAGGTCAGTGCTTTGTGGGGAGGGGCCTTTCTCTGGTCCCAGGGAAATGGCTCCCAGGCTGTGATGTAGGGTAGCCGGGGCTCTGTGAAAAGGCTGCTTTTTGAAGCATTTTGCTGAAAGAGGAATGATCAAAGCTGATATCCTCCACAGGACTTTCCTGGCGGTCCAGAGGTTGGGAATTAACCTTCCAATGCAGAGCGTTGCGGCTCTCTCCCTGGTTGGGGAATAAGATCCTACATGCCTTGGGGCCAAAACATAAAAACAAAAGCAATATTGTAACAAATTCAACAAAGATTTTTTAAATGATCCACATCAAAAAAATCTTAAAAAAAAAAAAAAAGCTGATGTCTTCCTTGAATGAAGCACTCAGAGCCACTGAGAGTCCCACGACAGCATCCCTGAGATGAGTGCTTGTTCACACCTGTGCTCCCCCTTTAAGAGGAGGGTGGGCAAGGTCAGGTTACTAAGAGTGCAGGTAGAGAGGGGCGAGCAGTGGGGACAATGACCAATAGTGGGAGCCCCGTAAAAGGGCAGCTGGGAAGACTGTCACAAGCACAAGCGGGAGACAGGGGGCAGACACCCAGAGGAAGTGGTTTTCCTGAAGGCTTGCTAAGAGCACCAGAGGTTCTGGGAACACTGAGAACGCCGTGGGAAGGTGAGTGACCCACAGCTTATAATGTGTGTGCTTCCTGAGATCAGAAGATGTCTACTGACTGGCCCATTTTTTAAACTGGAGCCCTCATGGATAAACAAGGCTTCCAAATCTGAAATTCTTCATTTTAGTCAAATTCAGCCTGATTTCCATTGAAGGCCATCTTGTCATGGCTTCAAGAAAAGGCTTGAAAGCTCTCCTGAACTTCGGAGCACAGGTGCCAGGCTCCCAAACAACTGAGTCTACCTTTGAGGATCAGAAGGGAAAGCAACAGCAGAAGCACTTAGTCCATTGCAAAAGGGAGTTGTTTGTATGAGACACAGGCTGGCCTCGGGTCTCCCAGATGTCAAAATCAAAGTGACTATATCCAGTGCAAGTGATTATATCCAGGTGGCACAGCACTAAAGAATTCACCTGCAATGCAAGAGATGCAGGAGACGTGGGTTCTATCCCTGGGTCGGGAAGATTCCCTGGAGAAGGAAATGGCGGAAATCTCATGGAGGAGAGCATGGCAACCCACTTCAATATTCTTGCCTGGAGAATCCCCATGGACAGAGGAACCTGGTAGGCTACAGTCCATATAGTCGCAAAGAGTTGGACATGACTTGCGAGTGAGCAGACACACACCCAGTGCGAGAGGCCAAAGTGCCCCCCACCAGCCAGACAGGTGCTGTCTGGATTCCCCAAGGCCCTTGGCCTCCCTGCAGAAACAGGGCTTGAAAAGATGAGAGTTTTCATAAGCTGTTCCATCTGAGATCCTGGGGTTCAAAGATGTCGACAGTGTAGCTCATGAGGAAAGCTTGCCATCAATGTTGTTTTCTTTAATCTGAGTGTTTGATTTTATTTTATATGGGAAATTCTCTTTAATCTTACAACAAAGAGGTTTATTTTAAGTTTTTTAAAAATCCCTTAAATTAAGGTTTGAGCCATAGGGCCAGAAATAGAGACGTGCTACATTAAGAAATGATCGTTGATTTGCCTTGTGTTGTCTTGTTTTCTTTGATTTGTTTTCTCATCCCCCCTTCTGGATCTTTTTCCTTTTATTTGTAATCTAGTTAATAAAAGATGAAAGTGGACTAGTTCCGAAGACAAAGCTGAAAGAAGGTTCTTTTCCTCCAGCAAGAGTGTGCCTTCATTCAGTGAGAACACGGGCTGGGCAGATCTGAATAACAAAGGCAGAGGGAGATTGATGTCTTACTCTGAGTCTTGTTGTACTGCTTATCCATTAACTGATTTGTGAAGTTATGTGTTTGGCTGTGCTGTGCTTAGTCACTCAGTCGTATCTGACTCTGTGACTCTGTGGACTGTAGCCTGCCAGGCTCCTCTGTCCATGGGGATTCTCCAGGCAAGAATATTGAAGTGGGTTGCCATGCTCTCCTCCAGGGGATCTTCCCACCCCAGGGATCAAACAGGAGTCTCCCACATTGCAGGTGGATTTTTTACCATCTGAGCCACCAGGGAAGCCCTTGCGAAGTTAGAGACATCCTTAATTCTTTTCTTAACTTTTACATTAAAATTAAGAGCAATTAACAGACAACAATTATACTAGTGGGCTTCCCTGGTGACTCAGTGATAAAGAACCTGCCTGCCAATGCAAGAGACTAGGGTTCGATCCCTGGGCCAAGAAGATCCCCTAGGGAAGGAAATAGCAGTCCTCTCCAGTATTCCTCCCTGGGGAATCCCATGGACAGAGGAGCCTGGTGGGCTACAGTCCATAGTGTCACAAAAGAGTCAGACACATTTTGGGCAACTAAATAGCAGCAACATTCCACTAGTACCATATTCCATACCTGTCTTTATATTTACCTCCATAAAGTGAGTTTTATACTCACTAAATTACACACATTTAATCTGTGCAACTTTTTGTGCACCAATAAAGCAGTTTTTAAAAATCTAATTAAAAAAAGAAAGAGGGGGAAGAGGTATGTCAGGCCCCTTTGTCACACCCTTAGGCATGAGGGAGGTAAGTGTCAGGAGAAATTTTTAAAGAACCCTGGACTCAAAGGGACTTCTGGGTTGAAACAGCCTTGGACTATATTTTAACCCCCAAAAGACTCATTGTCACCAAAAGCAGGGGATCTGGTTGCTCCCTGCTCAAATATCATTAAAGAGTCAAAGTTGGTGGAAAGGAAAATTTGCTTTATTTTGGATGCCAGCAACCCTGGGAGTGATGGGGGACTCCAGTCCAAAGACTTACTCCCCTCAGTAATAACCAATGGGCAAGAGCTTTTATAGGCTGAGGGAGGGGGCTCCACGTAGAAACAGCACAGTCAGCTCTGACAGTCATCTTCAAATTGTTCATCAGTGATCTGACCAGCGTCATCTTGATTGTTTTAAGTACAATTAACCTTCACTTCCAGGGTCGGCTTGTTCCCATTTCCTTGAGGCCAGTTCTTGGAATTGGGGCAGCTTATGTCATGGCCACAGTCCGGTCATCATGTAGTTAACTTTTTCCACCTGATGGGGTTGCAGTCTCTACAAGACAGCTCACAGGATATGGCTCAGAATCTTATCTATAGTCCTTGAGATGAAACTAAAGGTCCTTGACTGTGCTTAATGACTAAATTATTATCCGGAATCCTTTGACTGTTTTCCTTTGTTTCTGCATTTTCTCAATTCTCTGAATTAAACTTGGCAGTGGTGGTTTAGTCGCTAAGTCGTGTCCAACTCTTGCGATCCCATGGACTGTAGCCTGCCAGGCTCCTCTGTCCAGGGGATTCTCTGGGCAAGAATACTGGAGTGGGTTTCCATTTCCTTCTCCAGAGGATCTTCCCAACCCAGGAATTGAACCCGGGTCTCCTGCATTGCAGGCAGATGATTTACCAACTGAGCTATGAGGGAAGCCCTCATAACTTAGTCTTTGGCTAAAGTTTTTCCACAGACAAAAGCAGGTGAAGGACCTAGCAGGGGAAGGCCCATAGGGTCCTGCTCCATTTCACTGCCACCACCGAAGATAGTCTTGAAAGTGAAACTGTGAGCCGCTCGATCATGGCCGACTCTTTCTGACCCATGGACTGTAGCCCACCAGGCTTCTCTGTCCATGGGATTCTCCAGGCAAGAATACTGCAGTGGGTTGAGATGACCTTCTCCAGGGGATTTTCCCGATCCAGGGACTGAACCCAGGTCTCCTGCATTAACGGCAGATTCTTTGCCATCTGAGCCATTAAAATCCCCCAAATACTGAAATCCCCAAGAATGAAGAAAAGGGGAAGGACAACAGTACAGAAGGGGACATGGAAGCCAATTGATAGTGGTTCTTAATGAAGGATGGAGACAGGGTGATGGAGGGAAAAGGACCTCCAGCCTCACTACAGGACATAACCTACACAGATAAGTCAGGTGTTTTTACCAAATCAGCTGGGTGGTTAAAAAACTTGCTGGAGGAGGAAATAATTGTAAATGAAGCAACTGACAAAGGATTAACCTCCAAAATATACAAGCAGCTCATGCAGCTCAATATCAGAAAACAAACAACCCAATCAAAAAATGGGAAGAACTACACATTCATCTCTCTAAAGAAGACATACAGATGACCAATAAACACATGAAAAGATGTTCAACATCACTCATTATTAGAGAAATGAAAATCAAAACTACAATGAGGTATCACCTTACACTGGTCAGAATGACCATCATCAGAAAGTCTACAAAACAATAAATGCTGGAAACGGTTGTGGAGAAAAGGGAACCCTCTTGCACTGTTGGTGGGAATACAAACTGATACAGCCACTATGGAGAAGAGTGTGGAGATTCCTTTAAAAACTACCATCAGTTCAGTTCAGTTCAGTCACTCGGTCGTGTCCAGCTCTTCATGAACCCTTGAATCACAGCACGCCAGGCCTCCCTGTCCATCACCAACTCCCAGAGTTCACCCAAACTCATGTCCATCGAGTAGGTGATGCCATCCATCCATCTCATTCTCTGTCGTCCCCGTCTCCTCCTGCCCTCAATCCCTCCCAGCATCAGAGTCTTTTCCAGTGAGTCAAGTCATCGCATGAGGTAGCCAAAGTACTGGAGTTTCAGTTTTAGCATCAGTCCTTCCAATGAACACCCAGGATTGATCTCCTTTAGAATGGACTGGTTGGATCTCCTTGCAGTCCAAGGGACTCTCAAGAGTCTTCTCCAGCACCACAGTTCAAAAGCATCAATTCTTTGGCGATCAGCTTTCTTCACAGTTCAACTCTCACATCCATACATGACCACGGGAAAAACCATAGCCTTGACTAGATGGACCTTGGTTGGCAAAGTAATGTCTCTGCTTTTTAATATGCTATCTAGATTGGTCATAACTTTCCTTCCAAGGAGTAAGCATCTTTTAATTTCATGGCTGCAATCAGCATCTGCAGAGTCTGACACTGCTTCCATATGACCCAGCAATCGCACTACCAGGCATATACCTTATGAAAACCATAATTCAAAGGACACATGAATGCCAATGTTCATTGCAGTCCTATTTACAACAGCTAGGACATGGCTAGATGTCCTAGATAACCTAGATGTTCATTGACAAATGAATGGATAAAGCTGTGCTACATGTATACAATGGAATATTACTCATCCATAAAAAGGAACAAATTTAAGGTAGTTGTAGTGAGGTGAATGAAGCTAGAACCTGTTCTACAGAGTGAAGTAAGTCAGAAACAGAAAAAACAATATTGTGAATTAACACACACATATATATATGGAATCTAGAAAAATGGTATTTGCAATAGCTACCTTCAAGTTTTTCAACATAGGATCACTGGTAGGAAAAAATTAGAATCAAACTAAGTTGAGGGTGAAAGGGAAAGTGTTACTCGTTCAGTTCGACCTCCTGGACTGCAGTTCGCCAGGCTCCTCTGTCCATGGAATTCTTCTAGGCAAGAATACTGGAATGGATCGCCATTCCCTTCTCCAGGGGATCTTCATACCCAGGGACCGAACCTGGGTCTCCTGCATTGCAGGCAGATTCTTTCCTGTCTGAGCCACCAGGGAAGCCCAAGTTGAGGGTAGGTAGGGTATTTAGCATCATGCTAGAGTAACCATGGGCTTCCGCAATACACCTGAAGACCACGTTGGCGTCCATGAAAGGACCCTTTCTGCCTCTTAATCTCTATATCACTTTGCTGGAAAGCTTTCTTAAGACATCCATTATAGCCTTCCTTGCTTTGTGTTTATTTGTACACTCTTCTTTTCCTTCATATTAGATTGTCAACTCCCTAAGCACAGAAACCCGGTCTCTTCACCTTGTTCACACTCACTCCCCAGGGAGCTGCCCCCACCCACCTGCACCTCCATGGCCACGGATATGACAGGTGGACCAGCAGCCTGAGTACACCTCTGCGGTGAGAACAGACCCCCAGGCGAGCGCACACTGGAGACGGCTCATGATACTGAAAATGCATCTTCTTGAGCCCGAGGCATTGCTTCTTTTCTAAGTGAAAATAAATTGCTTGAATTCAAGAAGACATTTCAGGGAAACAGACGCCAGGTGAAGACAGCCCTTGTGGCAACATAAATAACAGAGAAGGATGGAGAAGCGTTTTGAAGGAGAAAGACAAGGTCACCCTGCCCTCAGGGCTCATTAGTGGAAATAACACGTCCAGGGAAATAACATCCTTTAAAGATGTCTGGAAGTTTCCTGCCTGATCATAAAATTTCTGGTGGCAGTTTAAAGTCTCCAGAATATACACAGCATGCTGTCTGAAAGCAACTTGATTGGCAATTAGGACGGCACAGATTCATGGAGCTAGTCTTGCTCTCTTTAGCTGATAATTAAAAAATCAGTGACATAGTAGGGGCTTGATGTTACTTAATGGGCTAACACCCTTGATGGCAACAACTAATAATATTGGTGAATTCAGGATTTAATCCTCAACTTGATTTCCTGGGATGATTAGACAATGAGCAGCAAGACAGGTTATTTATTCATTTATATCTCAATAAAGCAGGCTTCCCTGGTGGCTCAGACAGAAAAGAATCTGCCTGCAATGCAGGCAGATGCAGGTTTGATCCTGGGTCTGGAAGATCCCCTGGAGAAAGAATGGCTACCCACTCCAGTATTCTTGACTGGAGAATTCCATGGACAGAGGAGCCTGGCAGGCCACAGTCCATGTGGTTGCAAAGAGTCAGACATGACTGAGCAACTAACACTTTCAATTCACTTTCATGATTCCCCACAGTGGGAGCTATTGCCCTCAAGTTGAGGTCAGCAGCCTTCACATACAGATGGTGTTCTTGGAAAGATGTACAGGAATCCACATTGGCCAGACTGCTTCTGGATCCAGTGCCTCCTTGGTGCAGAGATCATATCCAAAGCCCACAGAGGGCAGTGTATCAAAGACGTTTAAAAAATATGAAGTCAAGAATCAAGCAGACCTGGTTCCATGCCTAGTTCTGCTCCTTAACACCCTCTTCTTGTAAGTTTCTTAACCCTTCTGAGCCTCAATCTTACTTATCTGTAAAATGACCATAATGTTAATACCTCCGTCAAGATTGTTGTGAAAATTGAATGAGATTAGGCTTAGTGGAGTGTTTAGTTGCTGATAAGTGCTAATAGAAATAATATTATCATTATGTTTATTCATCTCTGAAAATGCCTTGTAAGTGAACCATCTCTCTTCACAGAGAATGAGCCATTTTGCAGATATTACTCCACCTGGGAAAGAAGAAAGGACCCCTGCTGATGGTGGGGAAAAGAAATGAAATGGACACAGGTAGACTTCAACTCTTTGATCAAGGCTAGTTAGGACTTTGCAGGGACCCTTTAAGATCCTACAGAGGAGATACTCCTAAATACTTCACATCATTGTATGTTTATGGTTTCAGAGTAAATGAGGATCTTTGAAGAGTGGTCTTCCATCAGTCATGTTCTTTCCACTGCTCATAGAAAAAGATCACTTCATTTGGTGCTGGGATGTGACCATAAAAATAGGGATGGCAGACACAAGGCAATGAAGTAAAACCCTGCAAGCTGAGTGGGACTTTGCATCATGACTAATGAAAAAGGGATGGCATGACAGTGGCCATTCACTAGGAAATGTTTGACTTTCTTCATCCCTGACGATGGAGTTATACAGCCAAGCTTGCCAAAGACGTCCTGAAGAGGACAAGAGGGATGAGTTTTTTGAGACTGAGTCCTCAAAAGAGAGAAAGTATGAAGTCCATCATGTCAGCTGATTGCACACCAAGATGGATAAACTATTGTGACAAATGCACACCAACACGTATAAACTACTTTTGCCAGCAGAATCTCATCGCATGTGCCTATGTCAGGGCGTGCATGTGAGTGAGTGTGTGTGTGTGTGTGTGTGTGTGTGTGTGTGTGTGAGTGACTCAGTCACTTCAGTCATGTCCAACTCTTTACAAACCTATGAACTGTAGGACTGTAGACTGCCGGGCTCATCTTTCCATTGGATTCTCCAGGCAAGAATACTGGAGTGGCTTGCCATGCCCTCCCCCAGTGGATCTTCCCAACCCAAGAATCAAACCTCCATCTCTTGTGCCTCCTGCACTGCAGGCAGGTTCTTTACTGCTGAGCCACTGGGGAAGCCCTGCCAGGGTATCACTGGCCAAAGTACAATAGTGCTAAATGGTAGGGTTCATGGCCAAGATGAACTGGAAGAATTTTTTAAAAAAAGAGGAATGAAAAAGTTTGCCAGATGTTCAATAGGAATCTCCCTTAAACAAACAAACAAAAAAATCGAAAAACCATTTTTCTCAGCTATATATCTGCTATGATATTAACATCTTCATTTAGATATCAATTTGTTGACTTTTAAAAAATGGAGAAGTCAGGGTCACAAAGTTAAAGCACCTCTCCCTTGTCTAAGACCTACAATGTCTTCATTTCTATTAACATTGGGCAAATAATTCCCAAATGCCAATGGGGAGTCCAGGGCTGGTCAGAGTCACCTGAGGAACATATGGGAACTACAGATGCCATGAACTCACCCCACACAGACTGACCTGGGACTCCAGGGGTGGGGCCCCAAGGTTTTAAGCATCCCTGATGAATGTGATGGGTGACTAACTTTGGCAAATGTGGGAAAAGGCCGTTTCCTTACCCAACGTTACAGAATCTGCACCAGAACGTCATCTCCTCATTCGTGATTGTCCTTGGAACTCACCATTCCGAAGTTGTCCAGCAAGTTCCAAGAAGATAATGTGACACCAGTAGTCCATTTCCTCTACTTATCCAGCAGTTTTCCTGCTCCTCTTCTGCAAAAAGTCCCTCCTTCCAAAGTCCTCACACGTTCTGCTTAAACCAGCCATTACCTTGAGCTGTATCTGAACCTCTCCACTCTCAAAGTGGAATCCTGCTTACCCTTTTTCACACTGAAGTCTTTTCCTGTTGAGAACCTGGTAAATGCAATGTAAGTTTACCCTTGGAACATAGTGGCTCAATGTCTAGTAAAAGAATAGTGGGGAAATGATTACTCTGACAGGTGCTTAGTAAAAGTCCTAATGTGTCCATGGAGTTTCTTCTTAAAAAAAAAAAAAAGTGTTTTATTTAGGCTGGGGTGTGTATGTGTGTGTGTGTGTTGGAGGGGAGGAGAGTTTTTGAGTCAGATTTAAGCAAAGGAACAAATTAATTGTGTGTTCCAATGGGGAAAAACTATTTGACCTGGTATTTGGAAACTGGGGGAAAGACAAGCTTCTCTTTTATCCTTTTAGAAAGCTGGCAGGGGTGGAGAGGCAGCAGAGGTGAGGGCTGTGGAAGAGTAGTTTTCTTTTTCAATCACGACTTGTAAATGGCTTAATATGTATTGCTTTGTCTACATCTCCCTAAATCATATTTCAGAGAAAAATAAAAATCCTTTAACCTCCAGCCTTCCTCTGTGAGGAAGAAAGATGTCATGAAAATATGTTTGTGCCAAAAGCCAGAGACGGTGGAAATGATAGGATTGTTGCCATGACTCCGAAAGAAGTTGTCGGTCTCCCCACAGAGTTGGTAGTCAAGCATCAGGAATAGTCCCCTGGCTGAGACGCCCTGGCCCACTCTGTCCCTTTACCCCTGCCAGTATTCTACCCAACCTCTAACGTCAAATTCAGGTTGATCAGCTCTGCCACAATCTTCCTCCCCACTCAGTGAGAGATCTCCCTTCCCCTGAACATTAGCTCTTCAGACCTTGAGTTGGAGCGATGGTTCTTAATCGCAGGTGACTTTATGCCTCAGGGGACTTGTGACAACATCTGGACACATTTTTTTTTTTAAACTGGAGAAAATTTGCTTTACAATGTTGGTTTCTGCTGTACAATGCAAAACAGTCAAAATTATATATATATGTATGTATCCACTCCCCCTTGAGTCTCCCTCCACTCTCCCCAGTTCACTCCTCTAGGTCATCACAGAGCACCAGGCTGGACTCCCTGTGTTGTACAGCAGCTTCCCACTAGCTAACTATTTTATATAAGACAGTGTATACGTGTCAGTGTGGCTTTCTCAGTGCACCCCACCCTCTCTTTCCCCCACTTTGACCACAAGTCCATCCTCTACATCTTTGTATCCATTATTTCCCTGCATATAGGTTCCTCAGCACCATTTTTTTAGATTCTATATGTATGTATTAATGTATGATATTTGTTTTTCTCTTTCTGACTTACTTCAGTCTGTATAACAAGCTCTAGGTTCATTCACTTCACTACCACTAACTCAGATTTGTTCCTTTTTATGGCTATAATAGTCCATTGTATATATGTACCACATCTTCCTTATCCATTCATGTCAATGGACATTTAGGTTGCTTCCATGTCCTGGCTGTTGTAAATATTGCTGCAGTAAATATTGGAGTACATGTTGGACACATTTTTGTGATTCATGTATAGTTAATTTACAATGTTATGTTAGTTTGTACAGCAAAATGATTCAGTTATACACATACATATATATTCTTTCTGATATTCTTTTCCATTAGGTTATTACAAGATAGTGATAACAGTTCCCTGTGTGATACAGCAGGTCCTCGCTGTTAATCTGTTTTATATAGTAGTGTGTACCTGTTAAGCACAAACTCCTAATTTATCCCTCCCTCTACCTTTCCCCTTTGGTAACCATAAGTTTGTTTTCTATGTCTGTGAGTCTATTCTTGCTTTGTAAATACGTTCATTTTTCATTTGTTTCCATTATTTTATTTTATTTTTATTTTACAATATTATATTGGTTGGTTTTGCCATACATTGACATGAATCTGCCCCGGGTGTACATGAGTTCCCCTTCCTGAACCCCCCTCCCACCTCCCTCCTCCCTTTATCCTCCCTCTGGGTCATCCCCGCACTTCTACATATAAGTGATCAGTTCAGTTCAGTTCAGCTGCTCAGTCGTGTCTGACTCTTTGCGACCCCATGAATCACAGCACACCAGGCCTCCCTGCCCATCACCAACTCCCGGAGTTCACTCAAACTCATGTCCTCGAGTCGGTGATGCCATCCAGCCATCTCATTCTCTACATATAAGTGATAGCATATGACAAATCTTTCTGATTTGCTTCACCTAGTACAATAATACCCAATACCCATGTTGCTGTAAATGGCATTATTTTCTTTTCTTCATGGCTGAGCAGTGCCCCACGGTGTATGTAGAAATATATACCACATCTTCTGCATCCATTCCTCTATCAATGGACATATAGGTTGCTTCCACGTCTTGGCTGTTGTAAATAGTGCTGCTATGGGAAAACTCTAATTCAAAAAGATACATGCACCAGGTAGCTCAGCTCGGTGCTCTGTGATAATCTAGATGGATGGAGGAGAGGGGAAGGAAGGTCTAAGGGGGAGGGGATACATGTGTAAGTGTGGCTGATCCACTTCATTATACAGCAGAAACACAACATTGTAAAGCAATTATGCTCCAATAAAAAATATTTCATTTAAAAACGAACAAACAAAAAGAAACATGCACTCTGATGGACACACTTTTTTTTTATTGTCACCACTGGAAGGGAGATGCTACTGGCATCTAGTGGGGAGAAGCTAGGGGTGCTGCTAAACATCCTACAGCTCACAGGACAGCCCCCCAACAAGGATTTCCAGCCCCAGACATCGGCAGCTGAGGTTGAGAAACCCACCCTCCTGGAGGGTGACTTGTGTGCCGGCCCAGCTGACATGCAGAGCTCTCCCTCCTCTGCCCTTTCTCCTACTTGGCTTCCAGGACACCACGCCTGTCATGTTTCCTCCAGCCTCCCTGGTTTGTCCTCCTGTCATCTCTGTGGCCCCACCTCAACACCCCAACTTCTCAACACCGGTGTGTGCCAGGCTCGGGCCTTGGACTTCATCCTCCCGCCCAGTCTCACTCCAGTCTACACACTGAAATATCTGCACCCCTCCCCAGACCCCTCCCCTGACCCCTCCCCTGAATTTAAATCTTGGTCCAGACACCCCACCCCCCGCCTGAATTCCAGGTTCACAGATGTTAACAGTTTCCCATGGACATCTCCAAGTCATCTCAAAACTCAGTACATCCAAAAGTGAACTCCTGATCTTTCCCTCCAAAACCTGCCCCCGCAACCAACTTCAGTTTATGGCAACTCCATCTGTCCAGTTGCTCAGAGAAATAACCTTGCAGTCATCCTTGACTCCTCTGTTTCTCTCATACTTTCAATTTACCATTAAATCCTATTGACTCAAAACACATACAAAATCTGTTATCACCATGGCCCAAGCCACCCTCATCCCTTGACCAATAGCTTCACAGTGGTCTCCTAACTGGTCTCCCTGCTCCTTCCTCTAGCCCCTTCTCGGTTCGGGAGCCAGGGTGATCCTTTTAAAAGATAAGTCAGAATCCTGTCACTTCTGTATTCAGAATCCTCAATGGCTCTTATCAATGCCAAAATAAAAGCCACAGTTCCTATAATTTCTTACAAGGTTTTACACGATCCATATGCTTCGAAATCCCCTAGTCTACCCCCAGCAGTATCTTGCTGACTCATATTCTACCGCTTTTCTTCCTTCACTCTGCAGCCACACTGGCCAGCCAAACACATCCCCAACTTCACAATGTCTGCTTTTGCTGTACCCTCTGCCTAGAACAATCTCCCCCTAAAATTCCCCATGGCTTGCCCCATCAGTCTTTAAGGTCTTATCCAAACGTCACCTTCTCAGAGAGACCACATGATTTAAAAATTGCAGCCTTCCGCCTCCCTTTGTCAATTTTAATACTTTTCCCACAGTGCATATCACCATATTTTTCTTATCCAGCTTGTTTATATCACCATATTTTTCTTATCGAACTTGTCTAATCTTCCCAACAGGATGCAAGCTCTCTACAGGCCAGGGACTTTTGGCACAGCCCCCAGAGCAGAGCCATCTGCAGTAAACGCCCAATGTGACGAAGGATCGAATCCTCAGCTAGACTTCAAGATGCTCTGGGAACAGGAGATGCTTTGCCTCACCCCATGCAGCATTATGTCCAGTCTCTCCTTTCGCTTCTGTCTGGCACTGATCCCTCGCAGAGGCACTTGTACACATTTGTAATTTCATTTAATTTATTAGGAACTCCATCCATTTCTAATTGAACATTCAATCTGAATGCTTAAAATGTCAGAAGGTATCTTCGCCACGGTTAAGGCTTCATTTATCAGTCTACGAGGAGTCTTGCTGAGACTACAAATCCCGCCTGGGAGGAGACTGAGAACGGAGTTTCTACACCATCTTGTGGGCTGAGTGGAAACTACACCTCCTGGACCGGTTTTTCCTGAGTACCAGAGCCTGAGACTTGAGGCTTCAGTTTACCTCTCTCCTCCCCATCCTAAAAGCAATGCAACTCCTTCTCTCCTCACCATCTTGACGTCCAAACTCCTCCGTGACTTGGGAGTGTTTTAGACTGGTGATCTCCTTTTTCAGAACTAAATCGATTTCCTCCTGGCCCAAAAAAGGAGAGAATCGAGGGTGCCTGAGGCTTTGTCTTCTCCCAAACTGTTCTGCTTAGCAGCTTCACCCAATTCTAGTCGGTAAGTCAGGGCATACTACAGGTAACTTCAGTGTTTCATATGGAAAACAGCTACCCTACGAGGCACAATTTCCATGTCATCATGGAAGGCCAACCATCTCACCCTCCAGCCTGTTGGAAATCCTATAATACGACGCCTTTGATTTCACTAACAGAACTCAGGCTTCAGATTAAATATTCCTGGGAGAAGTGACAGCTTGATTTCCAATCACATCAACTTACATGTCCAGTATCCAACCTACAGGCATGTGTTAAAGAGTGAAGACAGAGGAAGGTCATTTGTCAGCCAGAAGGCAAAGTTTTAAGGTAGACCCCAAGGAGCAGAGCTTGGGACAAAGAAAGTTCAGCAGAGCCTTCAAATTCAACTTCACACACCCTACCCTTTGCTTCCTGCTCAGCCCGTCTATCCCCAGAGTGATCTCACCACCTCCGTCCTGTGTATTTGGGCTTGAGGAGGGGGAAAGGGCAGATCAATCTTCATTTCTGAAAATTCAACATTAAAACAATTGATAAAGCAGTCCTATTACTCTCAAGAATCCTAAACTACAAATTAACTACAGCCGCCAAAGTTTGACAGAAGACTATGGACACGTATGGTTTGTCATTAGCCCATGCGTTGTTTGAAAGGGGCTGGTACTTCCAAAGGATAAGAAGTTTCTTGAATCACTTTAGCCAAGATGCAGGGGGTGGTTTTCTTTGTTTTTGTGAGATCTGTAAAGAACATGAAAGAGTGTGGGGTCTTGAGTAAATGTAAACAGGAAGGAGAAGGGAAGAGAATAAACATTTATTGAGAGCCTACTTATGGAAAGTTCTATCCAGACTTATTACACACATATTTATCTAAATTTAACAACTCTCTTTAGAGACCAGCTCTGTGACCTTGCACTAGTAATGTAACCTCTCCAAGCCTCATTTTCCTCTAATTCTGATGCTTCAGAAAACTCTGACGATTCCTTAACACCTTAAGCTTAGAACTACCTTCTGGTCCCACAATTCAGGAACTCAGGCAGATATTTGTACACCAGTGTTCAACACAGCGCTGTTGTTCAGTCGCCCAGTGGTGTCTGACTCTGTTCAACACAGCATCAGTCACCAAAAAATTTTAAAATGGGAGCAAGCCAAAATCCATAAACAGATGAATGAGCAAACAGAATGTGCTGCATTCATACATATAGTGAATCCAGCTTTTAAAAGAAATGAAATTCTGACATATTTTACAATATGGATGAAGCTTGAAAGCATTATGCTGGGTGAAATAAGACAAACACGAAAGGACAACTGTTGTACATGTCTAGGTACCTAGAATAGGTCAATTCATTTCATAGAGACAAAACGCTGAACAAGGGTTACTGGAGGGCAGGGTAGGTAATAGGAATTAGTGCTAATGGGCACAGTTTCAGTTTGGAATGATGGAAAGTTCTGTAAATGAAGAGTGGTAATACTGGCTCAACCTTGTGAATGTGTGAATTGCTCACTTAAAATGATTAAAATGGTAAATTTTATATTGCACATGTTTTACCACAGTAATAAACAGAAAGATAGAAAGAGAATGATGCTGAGTTACTATTCAAAGTTGTGTGACTCAGCCTCCCAAAATCAATGTTCTTTTGACTATATTGTCTAATTCCAAATGGGTTGAATTGTGGTTTTGTTAAATTTGATCCTGTGAGAAAGTATCTTGAATAGATATTGTGAATTAACTGTGGTGGTTTTATTAATTACTGAAGCACAGAAAAAAAAGACATGACCATGAATTTTTCCAAGTACACAATATGAAGTAGAAAAGAATCTTCCAGCTTTCCTCCCAAGCTGGACCAGGCATGCCCGCTGGGAGACCCCAGCAGGACACCAATTTTTCTTTTTCTGCAGTTCGATGAGAAAAGTCTCCATGATGGACATTTTTTCCCATGCACAGTGTAGAAGAATGACTTTTGTTCTCCACATTTAATTGAGATGGAACATTCCAAGACCAAGAAAAAGCCATGCATTTGAGGATGAGTAAGCTGGACATTATGGGACTGACAGTTACAGGACATAGCTATTTGCCAAAAATGCGGCCTATGGGATTTACGGACTGTGTCACATTGTTCCGCTTGATAATTTTTATACAGCTAAAACAAAAGTACCAATTTGATTTTCTTTTGAGGGGAAAAATGTCCAAAGTAGACTAGGGTGTGTGTGTGGGGGGGTCATGCAAGGGTGCTCCCCAACATATTCAGAGCCATGGGGCAGGGAGATATCACCCCTGACCCAGAGAACTCTAGAACAAACAAGACAAAATAGCCTATGCTTCCCAGTGAACCAAGCAAGGCAAGAGATAAGGGATAAAATGTCCAGATTATGCTTTCCCCTGGAAACGAAGCCAAGAGGACTATCACTCTGAAGACAAGTTACAGAATGAATTTCTCTAGATAGGGTACTTACCATATTTTCTTACCTCTTTCAAATCCTGCAGAGGTACATAGTCAAGACAGAAGATAGAAAGGCCATAAAGTGAAGATTCAAATGACTCTCCAGATGTAAGTCCATTTTAGGAGAAATTGCACTTGTGAGGATAGATAAAAATGGGAAACAGGAAGAAAAATGGGTAGCTTAAATGTTAAAGGTCAGTTGAAAAACATTAATGGAGCACCCACATAGAAAAAAATGGGCTAGAGTCCATAAAATAAAGAATAAACATGATCCAAAAGAATACACACACACACACACACACATACACACACACAACTGAATCACTTAGCTGCACATCAAAAATTAACACAATATTGTAAATCAACTATACTTCATTGAGGGGGCCTCCCCCGTGGCTCAGCAGTAAAGAATCCACCTGCAGTACAGGAGACGCAGTTTCAATCCCTGGATTGGGAAGATATCCTGGAGAATGAAATGGCAAACCACTTCAGTATTCTAGCCTGGAGAATCCCATGGACAGAGGAACCTGGTGGGCTATAGTCCGTAGGATTGCAGAGTCGGACATGACTGAAGAAACTTAGCATGCATGCATACTTCATTGAAAATAAATAAAAAGAATGAACATCATCCACCTCCTAGAGTAATGAAAATAAAAACAAAAATAAACAAATGGGAACTAATTAAAAACTTTTGCACAGCAAATGAAACTGTAAACAAAATGAATAGACAACCCTCAGAATGGGAGAAAATATTTGCACATGGAGCAACTGACAAGGGATTAATCTCCACAATATACAAGCAGGTCATGCAACTCAATATCAGGAATACAAACAATCCAATCAAAAAATGGGTGAAAGATCTAAATAGTCATTCCTCCAAAGAAGACATACAGATGGCCAACAAACACATGAAAACATCAACATCACTAGTTATTAGATAAATGCAAATCAGAACTATAGTGAGGGGTCATCTCCTACTCATCAGAATGGTCATCATCAAAATATCTACAAACAATAAATACTGGAGAGGGTGTGAAGAGTCTAGAGAAAAGGGAACCCTCTTACAGTGTTGGTGGGAATGTGAACTGATCCAGCCACTATGAAGAACATGGAGGTGCCTTAAAAAACTAAAATAGAGCTAACTTATGATCCAACAACCCCACTCCTGGGCATGTATCCAGATAGAAGCAGAATTCAAAAGGATGCAAGCAACCCCAGTGTTCATTGCAGCACTGTTTACAATAGCCAGACGTGGAAGCAACCTAAAAGTCCATCAACAGAGGAATGGCTAAAGAAGATGTGGCATATATATGCAACAGAACATTAGCCAGTCATAAAAAAGGAACAAGATAATGCCATTTGCAGTGACATCAATGGGCCTAGAGCTTGTCATACTGAGTGAAGTAATTCAGAAAGAAAAAGACAAATATCATATAATACCATTTACATGTAGAATCTAGAAAAACAGTTCAGATTACCTTATTTGCAAATCACAGAGTCACAGATTAGAAAACAACTTATGGTTACCAAGAGGGGATTGAGGTGTGGGATGAACTGGGAAACTGGGATTGACATATATATATATAAAAGAGAAAACTAATGAGAACCTACTGTATAGCACAGATGACTCTACTCAGTGCTCTGTGGTGGTTGACCTAAATGGGAAGGGAATCTAAAAAAGTGGATATATGTGTAGGTATAATTGATTCACTTTGCCATACAAAGAAACTAAGACAATATTGTAAAGCAACTATAGTCCAATAAAATATATATTAATTAAAAAACAATACTCCAAAATAAAATCAAAGTCGAAACAAAGAAAAAGAATAAGCATGATCCTCAACAACCCAGTTTTTCATTTTTAAAAACCCAGTCTCATAAGCAGAAAACTATGTTGATTTGAATAGCTAATTAAATAGCATAGAAAGTTCTACATGCAAGGTTGAATATATTTAAGTCCTTCTCTTTCCTGAGTTTTTGTTAAAATGGTAACCAGAAAATTTAAGTGGACATGAACCAGCAACAGTGAAGAAAATTAAAGGTGGTGGGGAGCTTAGTGATAACACAGGTCTGGAAGCTAAAAGGTGGCTGAAGCCATGTCAAAATGAAAATAAGAAGAAATCACAGTCTGGTGAGTCTGTGTGGAAAGGCATTCATTTCAGGAAAAAAAGGAAAAAAGATTGTCTATTCTGCCAATAGACAATCCACAGTGAGGTTCAGAACTCAGAAACAGCAGGAATGACGAACGGAGTGAAATGAAGCTATGTACCAGAAGCAGTTGCTGTGCCCACCGCACTCACCCACAATGCCTGGAAGCCAGACAGCATTCCCCACCCACCCAATTCCCTAAACACCAGAAAGTTCTCCGCAAAACAAATCAAATGGCCCCCCTAGAAACATCTCTGCATTCTGGCATTTAGGATGCCCTAAATCTCCAAGGCCGTCCAGTTGACAGGTACTGCCCACATACAGGACATTTTTATTGCCTCACACTTTAATTTGAATAAACACAAGGATGACCAGCCATTCAGGATAAAGACCTTTATTTTTCAATGACTCCAACCAATTTAAAGAAAAATTGGGGTGTAGATGAGAACTCAAAACATAAAAAGAAAACTCTAATTAGTAACTGCACCATAAAACTAAATAAATAAAGGAAAATTGTAGACCAAAATAAGAGCTATTAAATTTTTTTAACTAAGTGTCAACAGAACAAATCATCAAGAGTTGGAAAATAAAACCCTGATAACTTTACCAGAATCAGGTGCAAAATACTAGAGATAAAAAAAGATGATATAAAAGATAACAGAACCTGCCTCCTTAGCGCAGTAGGCAGCGCATCAGTCTCATAAAAGATAGCAGAGAGGCCTCCCTGGTTGTAAAGAAGCCACTTGCCAGTGTGGGAGACACAGGTTCGATCCCTGGTCCGGGAAAATCTCACACTGTGGAGCAACTGAGCCCATGCACCACAACTGAGCCTGTTCTCTAGAGCCCAAGAGCCACAACTACTGTGCCCCAGCGCCGCAACTACAGAAGCCCCTGGGCCTAGAGCCCATGCTCCACAACAAGAAAAGTCACAGCAATTAGAAGCCCGCACACCACAACTGGTGTCGCCCCTGCTCCCTGCAACTAGGGAAAAAAGCAGCAAAAGGAAAGAAGCAATTTACAGTCAGCCCTTTGTATCCACAGGTTCCACATCCATAGATTCAACCAACCACCAATGAAAAAAATTCCAGGAAGTTCCAAAAAGCAACAAAGACCCAGCACAGCTGAAAGTAAGTAAATAAATAAATGAAGCAATTTTTTTTAATATGAAAACCTAGAAGACCAATCTGTGGATCTAATATCAGACTAACAAGACTTCTAGAAAAAAGAGAAACAAAACACATAGAAGAAGAAATTATCAAAGAAGTAATACAAGACAGTGAAACAAAACACGTAGAAGAAGAAATTATCAAAGAAGTAATACAAGACAGTGAGAAGTCAGAGGTTTGGGTAGTAAGAAAAGATGGCAAAAAGAGGGGAGTTTTCATCTCAGCCTGGAAGGCTGAGCCAGATTCTGACCCATGGGGAGAAGCAGAGATAACCCAAGACCCGTAAACAAGAGTTTAGACCAAAAAAAGCATGGTTTGTGCCCATGGAAACTGCATAGAATCAGGCCATTTCCCTAGCATCAGCATCTCCAGGTACTAATCTAAGCCCCTGTGTACTGTAGCCAGTGGAATCATCACAGCCAGCTTAGAGCTCTCATTTATGGATCAGAACACTCAGCCTTGGAGAAAGAAGCAATGTACAGGAGCCCTTTGTATCCACGGGTTCCACATCCACAGATTCAACCAACCATCAGTGGAAAATATTCTGAAACAATTCCAAGAAGTTCCATAAAGCAAAACTTGAATCTGTCATTTGCTAACAACTGTACTAGGTATTATAAGTAACCTGCTGCTGCTGCTGCTGCTAAGTCACTTCAGTCGTGTCCGACTCTGTGTGACCCCATAGACGGAAGCCCACCAGGTTCCCCCATCCCTGGGATTCTCCAGGCAAGAACACTGGAGTGGGTTGCCATTTCCTTCTCCAATGTGTGAAAGTGAAAAGTGAAAGTGAAGTCGCTCAGTCATGTCTGACCCTTAGCGACCCCATGGACTGCAGCCCACCAGGCTCCTCCATCCATGGGATTTTCTAGGCAAGTGTACTGGAGTGGCTTGCCATTGCCTTCTCCGATAAGTAGCCTGAAGATGATTTAAAGTATACAGGAGGGTTGCGCAGATTTTATGCAAATACCATGCCATTGTATATAAGAGACTTGAACGCCCATGGGTTTTGATATCTGAGGGGGTCTTTGATCCAATCCCAGAAGAAACTGAGGGACAACTGCTTATGTAGCTGGTTGGTGCTTGAGTAGAATTCACCCACGATGTCCTCAGGTCCCAAATCCATCACTCATTCATTCAGCTGAGACTGATAAATGCTACAACATGGATGAACCTTGAAAATGGTATGCTAAGTGAAAGAAGCTAGTCCCAAAAGACCACATACTGTATTATTACAGAAAATGTCCAGAACAGGCAAATCCATAGAGACAGAAAGTAATAGTAGTCACTTAGGGCTAGGAATATACCACAATGGAAGGTCACTGCTAATGGATATGTAGTTTCTTTGGAGGGTGATGGAAATATGCTTAAAATTAGATCATGGCGATGTTTGCACTACTCTGTGAATATATTGAAAAGCATGAATTTTATACTTTAAATGGGTGAATTATATGGTATGTGAATTATATCTCAATAAGACTTTTATTAAGATTTATGTTTTGGAAAAATCAATCTGGTAGCAGTGTGGGAAGAATCAGGAGTATAGAAAATGAACACATAAAGATCAGTGAGGAGGCTATTTTCACAATTGAGTGGGTGTTGGTGACAGACTACACTACGGTGGTGGTAACAGAGATGGAGATACAGATCATTCAAGGGAGATTTAGAAGGTGAGATACACAGGAGTCGGTGCCTAGTTGACTAGTGGAAATAAGCGTGAGGGAGAAGCCCAAGATGACAGCCAGGTCATGCTAGATGGATAAATGGTTAATTCACTAAGAGAGAGCATACTGAAAGAGCCAAGCTTGTTTTATGGACAGGATCATTATGGGTTTAATTTACAGGAGCTTTGGGACTTTTAAATATAGTTGTTCAGTAAACAGAGTCTCTGGATTGGTATTCAGGGAAGACAGCTGGGGAAGGCAGTGTGTGGACTGTGTGCATGCTAAGTCACTTTGGTGGTGCCCAACTCTTTGCAACCCCATGGACTGTAGACCACCAGGCTCCTCTGTCCCTGAGATTCTCCAGGCCAGAATACTTGAGTGGGTTGCCATGCCCTTCTCCAGGGGAGCTTCCCGACCCAGGGATCAAACCCACATCTCTTACGTCTCCTGCGTTGGCAGATGGGGACTTTACCACTAGCACCACCTGGGTGTGGGTTCCCAGTGCATTTTGGTAATGAAGTTTGGGGCCTGGACAAGATTACCTAGGGAGAGAAGAGGGCTAGGGGCTGAGCCTGAGCAATGCAGTCTGTTTAAACAGCTGGCTAGAAGGAGGTACACCCACACAGAGAAGCTGAAGAAAGACCTAGAAATGTAAGGGGAGTGGTGCCAGAGGGGAGTTATGCTTCCAGGAGTCTATGTTGTGTGTATATTTGTCTATGATATTGTTATCTCTTTTATTCATTCTCTTTATCCTCATTCTCCGTTTTGTTTGCATGTGCTTTACAACGTGCATTGTTCTATGGAGTGAGTGTGGGTGTTATACACCCCATGCTGGGCTGAACTTTTCACTCTGTGTGTTCATAAGCTCCATTTTTCCCCCATAGCTTGTAACTGGCTCAATTGATCAATTAAATAATTTTATGATTTTGTTCATTTATTTATTTTGACAGTCATGTGTCTTCACTGCTGCACAGGCTTCTCTACTTGCAGCAAGAAGGGCTACCCCTTAGTTCTGATACACTGTCTTCTCATTGTGGTAGATTCTCTTGCAAAGCATGGGCTCTAGGGAGTATGGGCTACAGTAATTGCGATCTCTGGGAGCAGTAGTTGTGGTTCCTGGGCTCTAGAGGGCGGTCTCAGTAGTTGTGGCACAGTGGCTTAGTTGCTCCATGGCACATGGGATCTTCCTGGACCAGGGAAAAAAACCCGTGTCTCTTTGGACTCTGTGGGACAAGGTGAGGATGGGATGATTTGAGAGAATAGCTTTGAAACATGTATATTACCATATGTGAAATAGATCGCCAGTCCAGGTTCGATGCATGAAACAGGGCACTCGAAGCCGGTGCACTTGGGACAACCCTGAGGGATGGGATGGGGAGGGAGGCTGGAAGGGGGTTCAGGATGGGGGACGCATGTACACCCATGGCTGATTCATGTCAGTGTATGGCAAAAACCACTACAATATTGTAAAGTAAATAGCCTCCAATTAAAATAAATAAATAATTTTTTTTCTTAGGTGTCTCCTGCACTGGCAGGTGGATCCTTTACCACAGAGCCAGTAGGGAAGCCCGAAATAATTTTAAATAGAGGAATTTTAATAACCACATAATAGTCTATCATAGGATTGTACCTTCATTTTAATCTATACCCCGGTGTTGGGTACAAGATTTCTTCCGTGAGCCTCGTTACATTCCCATCTGCAGACAGGCCCTGTTTGTGTGTATCTCTGCCGTGTGACCGTGTCTAGTTTATTTAATGTCTCTGAGTCTCAATTTTTCTCAGCCTCAGGATTGTGTGTGCACGTGGAGCACTGCGGTGTGAAGTACACAAGCAAGAGGTGAAGGGATTGCTGTGGACCAAGTGCCCGGGGAAAACGAACATTTAGATTCTACGCAGCTCAGCTCGAGGAGCCCCGTTCCTGGGGAGAGGATCTCAGTCCACACAAGGCACATCTGCCTGGTGACTTTTGCAAACGAACGACTACATGAAATGGGACGGAGAAGAGGGGTCTGGGGCTGCATAGGAACCCAGCACACTGTCATTCACTGCCTCCTGAGGTGGGGTGGGGGAGACACTCCATCCACTGGCGCTCTGCTCAACAGCAGCACTGGCAAACCACTCCCAGGGCTGCCAAAACCGGAAGAAAGATCGTGGGAAGATGACAGTGCAGCCTCATGAGACGTGAGAAGCCACAGAAGCAAACCCACCCACCACCACTCCCCCAAGCAGAGTGGGAGGGCATCGTGGGGAGCTCCGCGCTGACCATGAACCCAGAGAAGTCTGTCTGTGGTACCCAAGGACATGCCTTCTCTTCCTCCCCCAGAATGTCTCCATCAAGGTGAAAGTGTGCATGTGTGCTCAGTTGCTTCAGTCGTGACCGACTCTTTGTGACCCTATGGATTGTGACCCTACAGAGCCTGCCAGGCTCCTCTGTCCATGAGATTCTCCAGGCAAGAATACTGGAGTTGGTTGCCATGTCCTTCTCCAGGGGATCTTCCCGACCCAGGGGTCAAACCTGCGTCTCTTGTGTCTCCTGCCTTGGCAGGCAAGTTATTTACCATTAGCACCACTTGGGAAGCCCATCAAGGTGAAAGAGCACCATAGAAAGACTGGGCGGAGGTGGGAGGGGAGCCTTCTGGGGCTCCAGTGGGTGTCTGTCCCCTGTAGCAAGAGGCTCTGGGTTAAGTCGCCAGGGGAGAGGCGGCAGGTGTCTGAGGTCTCCCTGAAGGAGCCAGCCTCTGAAGCCACAGAGTTTAGAAAACCAACAGCCAGACTGTTTGCACTGATGCCATCCTAATAAAGGAAGTCCCAGAGGCTCCACAGTGCAAATTCTGACCCCTCCCTTGAGAAAGAATTTAAAATTCCAGGATGGAGGCAGGAGGGAGCAAAAGAAGCCCTCAGAGTGGCTATAAATGGGCGTGGGACATCTTTATGAGGTCAGAGAAACACTCTATAACTGGATTGTGGTGGTGGTTGCCCAACTCTATAAATGGACTAAATATCATTGAATTACACACTTAAAATGGGTGAATTTTATGGTATATAAATTATACCTCATTAAAGTTTTTTTTTTTTAAGAAAAAGGAAACCAGTGGATGGAAAATTTTAATGGAAAATGTGGCTCTCATCATCAGATGCAAACCAAAATAGAAACTACTAGAATGACTTGTATGTCAGGAACATGATAGTTAGATTGCCCACTCTCAACCAAAGTTAACAAAGCTCCATTCTAAGGGTATCGTCGTTTTCCTGTCTGCACACAGCCAACGTGTGGTACCCAAGGACCATCGTCGGTTTCAGAATCACAGGCAGGGAGGTGACCAGTGGTCGTGCGTGTCTCGCTACAGTGCCTCTGTATCCACCATTCTCTCTGCCTCTGGAAACAGACTTTCCTGCTGCCCAGAGTCCCCCGAGTCTGCAGGAGATGGGCTCTGTGTCTCTGCCCCATCAGGAAAATGAGAAGCTGCAGTTGATGACCATCCACATGCATGGTGGACAGCATGATGGGGCTGCTGATTCATGGGAGGAGAAGGGATGGCAGACGGTTGCAGACAGAAGCATCAGTTATCCCCACGCAGCCCTGGCCACTTCCCATAAATGCTGCGGAGGAGGGAAGGCAAGATACACGACAGCAAGGCTGCCTCAAGTTCTACAGAAAATACCTATGTGCTCCTCTTCTGCTTGATTTATGAAACAGTGTTGGACTTTCTGTTATTATTAGTCTATTTCCTAGGAAACAGAATGACTCAAAAGGCATACGAAATTTTGATTTATAATCAGGGGGGAAAGGGAGGGACAGAAGGAGGAAACACATGACCAAAAATCCTAACCCAACACAGGGTCCATAGCGGCTCATTTCTTTCCCCTTGTTTCCTGCATTTTAGTCCAAATTAAAGACTAAGTGATGAAAGCAAATCTGTAGAAAACACTTACTCAGAATCTCTTAGGAGAAAGACATAGTACACTAGACTTGGAAGATATAAAGAAATCACTACCCTCCAGAATTTAAATTTACCAGAGGGGTTAGGTTACACACAGTTGAAACAAAATACCAGTTGAATAGCCTGCAAAAATTCTAAGGTTTGATCTAGCCAGTCCACTATTAGGGAGCTATCCGGTAGATGAGTCCTCACTTAGGCACAAAACTGTTAGTAAGGATTATCTATTGTCACACTGATCCTAGTAGTAAAAACTGAAATAACCTAGATGCCCAGCAATAAAAAATAATTAAATACATACAATACATTAATGCTATGGAATACCATAAAGCCACAAGAATATCAAATTATTAATTACTTAGGTAAACGTATGCATGGGTTTCCCTGGTGGTTTAGCTATAAAGAATTCACCTTCCAATTCAGGACACCATCTGCAATGCAAGAGATGTGAGTTATATCCCTGGGTCTGGAAGATCTCCTGGAGTTGTTCAGTTGCTAAGTTTTGTCCAACTCTTTGCAATCTCATGAACTGCAGCATGCCAGGCTTCTCTGTCTTTCACTATCTCCCTGAATTTGCTCAAATTCATGTCCATTGAGCCAGTGATGACATGCAACCATCTCATCCTCTGTCTCCCCCTTCTCCTCTTGCCCTCAATCTTTCTCAGCCTCAGGGTCTTTTCCAATGAGTCAGCTCTGCCCATCAGGAGACCAAAATATTGTAGCTTCAGCTTCAGCATCAATCCTTCCAATGAATATTCAGGGTTGATTTCCTTTAGGGTTGACTGGTTTGATCTCTTTTCTACCCAAGGGACTCTCAAGAGTCTTCTCCAGCACCGCAGTTCAAAAGCATCAATTCTTCAGCACTCAGTCTTCTTTATGGTCCAACTCTCACATCCATACATGAATACTGGGAAAACCATAGCTTTGACTAGATGGACCTTTGTTGGCAAAGTGATGTCTCTGCTTTTTAGTATGCTGTCTAGGTTGGTCATAGCTTTTCTTCCAAGGATCAGGTGTCTTTTAATTTCATGGCTGCGGTCAATATTGGCATTGATTTGGGAACCCAAGAAAATGAAATTTGACATTGTTTCCACTTTTTCCCCATCTATTTCCCATGAAGTGATGGGACCAGATGCCATGATCTTAGTTTTTTGACTGTTGAGTTTTAAGCCAGCCTTTTCATTCTCCTCTTTCACCTTCATCAAGAGGTTCTTTAGTTCCTCTTCACTTTCTGCCATAAGGGTAGTGTCATCTGCGTATCTGAGATTATTGATATTTCTCCCAGCAATCTTGATTCCAGCTTGTGCTTCATCCAGCCCAGAATCTTGCAAGATATATGCCACATATAAGTTAAATAAGCAGGGTGACAAAATACAGCCTTGACGTATTCCTTTCCCAATTTGAAACCAGTCCATTTTCCCATGTCCAGTTCTTTTATTTCTTGACCTGCATACAGGTTTCTCAGAAGAAAGATAATGTTGTCTGGCAATCCCATCTCATTAAGAATATTCCACAGTTTGTTGTGATCCATGCAGTCAAAGGCTTTAGCATAGTCAATGAAACAGAAGTATATGATTTTTTGGAATTTCCTTGCTTTTTCTATGATCCAGCATATGTTGGCAATTTGATCTCTGGTTCCTCTGCCTTTACTAAGTCCAGCCTGTACTTCTGGAAGTTCTCAGTTCATGTACTGCTGAAGCCTAGCTTGAAGGATTTTGAGCATAATCTTGCTGGCATGTGAAATGAGTACAATTTTACAGTAGTTTGAGCATTTTGGGGCATTGCCGTTTTTTGCAACTGGAATGAAAACTGACCTTTTCAGTCCTGTGGCCACTGCTCAGTTTCCAAATTTGCTGGTATAATGAGTGTAGCACTTTAACAACCTCATCTTTTAAGATTTGAAATAGCTCAATTGGAATTCCATCATCTGTACCAGCTTTGTTCATAGTAATGCTTCCTAAGGCCCACTTGACTTCACACTCTAGGATGTCTGGCTCTAGGTGAATAACTACATCTTTGTGGTTATCTGGGGCTGCCGTCTACGGGGTCGCACAGAGTCGGACACGACTGAAGTGACTTAGCAGCAGCAGCAGCAGGGTCATTAAGATCTTTTTTTGTACAGTTCTTCTGTGTATTCTTGCCACCTGTTTTTAATCTCTTCTGCTTCTGTTAAGTCCTTGCTGGTTTTGTCCTTTATTGTGGCCATCTTTGTATGAAATGTTCCCTTGGTATCTCTAATTTTCTTAAAGAGATCTCTAGTCTTTCCCATTCTATTGTTTTCCTTTATTTCTTTGCATTGTTCACTTAAGAAGGCTTTCTTATCTTTCCTTGCTCTTCCTTGGAACTCTGCATTCACTTGGGTATATCTTTCCTTTTCTCCTTTGCCTTACACTCCTCTTGGCTATTTGTAAGGCTTCCTCATACAACCACTTTGCCTTCTTGCATTTCTTTTTCTTGGGGATGGTTTTGGTCACCACTTCCTGGACAATGTTACGAACTTCCGTCCATAGTTCTTTCTGCGCTCTGTCTACCAAATCTAGTCCCTAGAATCTATTTGTCACCTCCACTGTATAATCATAAAGGATTTGATTTAGGTTATACATAAGTGGCCTAGTGGTTTTCCATAATTTCTTCAATTTGAGCCTGAATTTTGTAATAAGAAGCTGATGATCTGAGCCACAGTCAGCTCCAGGTCTTGTTTTTGCTGATTGTATAGAGCTTCTCCATCTTCAGCTGCAAAGAATATAATCAATCTGATTTTGGTACTGACCATCTGGAATGTCCATGTGTAGAGTCCCCTGGAGTAGGAAACGACAATGCACTCCGGTATTCTTGCCTGGGAAATTCCACAGACAGAGGAGCCTGGCAGACATGACTTAGCAACTAAACCATCACCAAACTTATGTGTACTGACCTAAGAAGATGATCATTGTCCACTCACAATGAAAAGGCTAGTTTCAAAATATACATTGTGGTCCAATTTTGTTCTATATTAGCTTGCTGCTGCTGCTGCTAAGTCACTTCAGTTGTGTCCGACTCTGTGTGACCCCATAGACGGCAGCCCACCAGGCTGCCCTGTCCCTGGGATTCTCCAGGCAAGAACACTGGAGTGGGTTGCCATTTCCTTCTCCAATGTGTGAAAGCGAAAAGTGAAAGTGAAGTCGGTCAATCGTGTCTGACCCTTAGCGACCCCACGGACTGCAGCCTACCAGACCTCCGTCCATGGGATTTTCTAGGCAAGAGTACTGGAGTGGCTTGCCATTGCCTTCTCCAATATTAGCTTGCTAGGGCTGCTAAAACAAATACCATGACCAAAATCTATTTTCTCACAATTCAGGAGGCTGGACACCAGAGGTCAAGGTATCAGCAAGGCTTTTTCTTCTGAAGCCTCTCTTCTTGGCTTGTCTCCTCATGTTCTTCCTTGTGTGTGTGTGTGTGTGTCTGTGTCCTAATCTCTCCTTATAAGGACACCAGCCACACTGGATTAGTAGTAGTGGTGGTGGCTCAGTTATTTCCGACCCTTTGCAACTCCACAGACTGTAGCTTACCAGGCTCCTCTGTCCATGGATTCTCCGGGCAAGAATACTGGAGTGGATTGCCATTCCCTTCTCCAGAGGATTTTCCTGACCCAGGGATTGAACCCGGGTCTCCTGCACTGCAGGCAGATTCTTTACCATTTGAGCTACAGGGAAGGCCCACACTAAAAGCCTCACTTTAATTTAATTGCCTCACTAAAGGCCCTGTCTCCAAATAGTCACATTCTGAAGTGTTGAGAACATGTGGGCTTCAAAAAATGAACTGGTGGGGGTGGGGGTGGGGGGTGGAGTCGGGGGTTGGATACAGTTCAGCCCATAACCTGCTCTTAAAACATTCTGTGTGTATATGCAAAGTTTTCATTTTCAATCTATATTTCTGAATGGCTAGAAATTTTATGAGTGTAAATTCATCTGTTAAGTCAGCCATTCTTTAAAAACATTTTTCCAGTGTTTTACGTTTGTAATTACTTTCAAATGAAACTTTTTCTTAAAGTGCCAAAAAAAAAAAAACCAAACACAGTGTGTCTCAGTAGGATGGAGCCACAGTCAGGTCCTTTAAAGATGTGTGGTGTCACCACTGAAGGGGAGGCCTCTGGCCTGGGGACAGAGAGGAGACATGACAAGGACACACCCGTGCCGAGAACCAGAATCAGAAAATCAGGCAAAGACAAAACCAAAAGGCAAATGAGAATTTTTGCTTTCAGGAAAAAGAGGCGGAAAGTACCATCTCTCTGATTTTCCATTTCTTGTGGGAGCTGCTTTTAAAGATTTGCAAATTCTCTACATCTGTGACCCACAGACTTGTAGTTACCAAAGGAGGGGGAACAAATTAGGAGATTGGGATTAATATACATACATACACTGCTGCTGCTGCTGCTAAGTTGCTTCAGTCGTGTCCGACTCTGTGTGACCCCATAGACGGGCAGCCCACCAGGCTCCCCTGTCCCTGGGATTCTCCAGGCAAGAACACTGGAGTGGGTTGCCATTTCCTTCTCCAATGTGTGAAAGTGAAAAGTGAAAGTGAAGACGCTCAGTCGTGTCTGACTCTTAGTGACCCCATGGACTGCAACCCACCAGGCTCCTCCATCCATGGGATTTTCCAGGCAAGAGCACTGGAGTGGGGTGCCATTGCCTTCTCTGACATACATACACTGCTGCTGCTGCTGCTGCTAAGTCGCTTCAGTCGTGTCAGACTCTGTGCAACCCCATAGACGGCAGCCTGGAGTGGGTTGCAATTTCCTTCTCCAATGCAGGAAGGTGAAAAGTGAAAGTGAAGTCGCTCAGTCGTGCCTCATTCTTAGCGACCCCATGGACTACAGCCTACCAGGCTCCTCCGTCCATGGGATTTTCCAGGCAAGAGTACTGGAGTGGGGTGCCATACATACACTGCTATGTATAAAATAGATAACTAGTGAGAGCCAGCTGTACAGCACAGGGAACTCTACTCAATGCTCTGTGGTGACCTAAATGGGAAGGAAATCTAAAAAAGAATGATATGTGTACACAGATAACTGATTGACTTTGCTCTACAGCAAAAATACAGCATTGTAAAGCAACTATCTCCAACAAATTTTTTTTAAAAAAGAAAATATTAGCGAATTATCTACACTTAAATGGATGATCTGAAAAACAATATACCAACTGACCTGACACTGATAAAGTTTTACATTAAAGGGGAAGGAGAAGGATGTATATGATCTTTTGGATGTACATGAAGGGCCCCTGGTGGCTCAGAGGTAAACACGTCTGCCTCCAATGCGGGAGACCCAGGTTCGATCCCTGGGTCGGGAAGATCCCCTGGAGAAGGAAATGGTAACCCACTCTAGTATTCTTGCCTGGAGAATCCCATGGATGGAGAAGCCTGGTAGGCTACAGTCCACGGGGTCGCAAAGAGTTGGACACGACTAAGCGACTGAACAGAACAGAAGGGCCTAGAAAAGGTCTGCTTGAAGGACAAAAATGTCCACAGAATTCAGTTATGGTAAAACTCAAATAGAGTCATGAAACAGTAAATTAGAGGAAGAAATCAAATGAAGGACATGAAAATAAAGCTATTCAAAAGCAGGAAGGAACTACCAGAGGAAACTTTTTTTTAGTGTAAGAGTGGAAGATAGGGGCAGGTACTCATATATCACATTATAAAGGTACAACAAGCAGAACAAGACTGATAAGCAAGAGTAAACTGAAGAAAGCATTTCAAAAAACACCCAAATTCAGCTCCAAGCTGAATATTGTGCCCCACTCCCCCCACAAAAAAAGATACACTACAGTCCTAGATCCTAAACCTCAGAAAAGAAAAGGAAATTGAAGTTGCTTCAGTTATGTCTGACTCTTTGTGATCCCATGGACTATAGCCTGCCAGATTCTCCTTCCATGGAATTCTCCAGGCAAGAATACTGGAGTGGGTAGGCATTTCCTTCTCCAGGGGATCATCCCGATCCAGGGATCAAACCTGGGTCTCCCGCATTGCAGGCAGATTCTTTACCCACTGAGCCACCAGGGAAGCCAGTGGGAGCTTATTTGGGGACAGAGACATAACTGATGGTCTGGTTAAGATGAGGCCATTAGGGTGGACCTTAACCCAATAGGAACAAGTCCTTATGAAGAGAGGAAATTTGGACCCAGAAGATGATGTGAAAACTTGGGGAGAATGCCATGTGAAGACAGAGGATTGGAGGATGCATCTACTTGTCAAGGAACGCCAAAGATCACGCAAACCTCCAGAAACAAATAGACAAGGAAGGAGCCCAGCCCAGCTGACACCTCCAGAAACATGAGAGAATGATTAATCACCCAATTTGTGGTACTATTTTATGACAGCCCTAGGACACTAATATAAATACCAGATTAGAAAATACAAGTGTCTGGTTAGTCTCAAAACATGAGACAATTTCTAGCCTTCTTTCTTAAAAATTATTATTTCCAGGATCGGAAAAACAAAGCTTGAAACTAGCTGTTCTCATGGTGGTGGTTTAGTCCCTGAGTCGTGACTGACTCTTTGTGACCCAGGGACTGCAGCCCGCCAGGCTCCTCTGTGCATAGGATTTCCTAGGCAAGAACGCTGCAGTGGGTTGCCATTTCCTTCTCCATAGGATCCGCCCAATCCAGGGATTAGCCTGCATCTCCTGCATGGCAGGCGGATTCTTTACTGCTGAGCCATCAGTTGTTCTCATAAGCTTGGATTTTTATGACAGCAGTAAGTAATACCATTGTAAAAAGTTTTTAACAAAATATGAAGAGAAAAATAAGTCAGTCGCACTTCATAAACCACCACGTGAGCACATTTCCTTCCAGGCTCTTCTCTAATGCAGTGTACACACAACACATACACACACCTTTGTACGTACATATACATACACAATTTCATGACCAGAAGGACCTACTGAACTTTGATTCCCACTTTCTTTTCCCAAATAATGCATAACATTAAATACAAGAAGTGGTAGCAATACTTTTCTTGCCTATATAATCAATGAGATGAATGTTACATAATACCTAGCTGTTTAGGTATTACCATAAACATCATCATAATAAAGGTCTTTTGTGCAGGAACTCTCAAGCCACATCTCAGGTATTTTCTTAGATGCCTAGAAGTAGAATTAATGGGCAGGAAAAAAGTATATTTTCAGCTTCTTCTGAATTTTGCTTTTCAAAGTAAGATGAACTATTGATCAACTGAATAGGTTTAACTCGGATTCTGGTGGCTACTTATGACTGGTTATAGAATAGCTATCTTTTCTCCATTTGTGGGAATTTTTTCCTTTTTTTTTTTTTTTATTCTCCAAGGTCTTGATGCACTCCTCCTGAGGCAAAAGTCATTCAGACCCAGTGGTAGGTAAGTGATGCTGGCGTCAGCTCTACGACTGAGCAGAGGGCTATTTCACAGGGCAGGCCAAGTACGTAAGCAAAGAAGAGGAGCATGCCCTGGGCTTGCCTGGGAAGTACCCAAAGGGTGTGGGGGGCCTGGGGTGGGCTCTCCACAGGATGGGTGCGGGGAGGCGGGGGGCGTTGGAGCCCAGGGCACACACTGCTGGGCTGTTAGGGTGTTGCTAATATCAGCCCCTTCCTATCCCGTCCCCTCCCTTTCCAACCCAGCCTGAACCCCAACCAAACGGTAGAAGTTGCTTCTGAATGAACCCCACCAAAGTGAACAGTATTCAAAGGTATTAGGAAAAGGGGGCGTTGATGCAGCTTTGCTGAAGGCTGTTTTTAGAAGCCTGGAGGGAGTAGAAAAATGCACGTAACATTAAACGTGGACACACACATGCATCGTAATAATGTAAACACTTGAATCTGTTCAAAACAGTCAGTCCCATGTCAAGGTCCTGGGATGAGAAGTGATTTCTAAACAGACATGCCCTTACAGTCTGCAAGCTGCCCATGGTCCAATGAGAAGGGAATCAGAGACAGGAGTAAAGTCTGGGGGGAATCCAATTGAAGAATAACCTATTTTCATGCCTCAAATCATGCTACACTAGTGTAGAGCCTGCTGTTTTTATAGGTTATGTCAGAAGAATCTTTCCATGACAATCTTTCCATGACCTAGCGACCTCATCCTAAAAGTATAAGGTGTATTTAGGATGGTAGAAATATTAAGCTACCTATGTTTAATAATTTGAGCAAAGCTAATGACAGGAATTAGGCACAATAATCTTTTTAAACTGATTCAAATAAAACAAACATTGAAGTTTCCCAGATTTTCTATTAGTTACAAGACTACATTCAAAGACCTACTTTTTATGAAAATTTAAGTTAGTACAAAGGTACTTATACCCAGTCTCATCAGAAACCAACATAAATGGCAGCTGAAGGCAGGTTTCTGAAACATCAGGCAGGACAGAACACTTCCTCCCACAACCCCATGATTCAACATTGGCACAAAATCTAGCTATTTTACTGCAGCCACCTTGCAAATTGGGAAAGGAGAACATCAAGGCTGTATAGTGTCACCCTGCTAATGTAACTTATATGCAGAGTACATCATGAGAAATGCTGGGCTGGATGAAGCACAAGCTGGAATCAAGATTGCCGGGAGAAATATCAATAACCTCAGATATGCAGATGACACCACCCTTACGGCAGAAAGCGAAGAACTAAATAGCCTCTTGATGAAAGTGATAGAGAAGTGTGAAAAAGTTGGCTTAAATCTCAACATTCAGAAAACTAAGATCATGGCATCTGGTCCCATCACTTCATGGCAAATAGGGAAATAGTGGAAACAGTGAGACTTTATTTTGGGGGGGCTCCAAAATCACTGCAGATGGTGATTGCAGCCATGAAATTAAAAGACGCTTACTCCTTGGAAGAGAAGCTATGACCAATCTAGACAGCATATTAAAAAGCAGAGACATTACTTTGCCAACAAAGGTCTGTCTAGCCAAAGCTATGGTTTTTCCAGTACTCATGTATCGATGTGAGAGTTGGACTATAAAAAAACCTGAGTGCCGAAGAATTGACGCTTTGAACTGTGGTGTTGGAGAAGACTCTTGTGAGTCCCTTGGACTGCAAGGAGACCCAACCAGTCCATCCTAAAGGAGATCAGTCCTGAATATTCATTGGAAGGACTGATGCTGAAGCTGAAACTGTAATACTTTGGCCACATGATGTGAAGAATCGACTCACTGGAAAAGACACTGATGCTGGGAGAGTGAAGGCGGGAGAAGGGGACAACAGAGGATGAGATGGTTGGATGGCATCATCGACTCAACGGACATGAGTTTGAGTAAACTCCAGGAGTTGGTGATGGACAGGGAAGCCTGGCGTACTGCAGTCCATGGGGTCGCAGAGTCACACACGACTGAGCAACTGAACTGCTTTTATCCCACAAATTTTAATGCCAAACTTTATCATCTCAAGACTTTATGCTATGTGAATGCTTATGTGCAGAAAACCTTTTATCACCACCGACTTAGCAGACAGCATGGCTCCTGTGCTGTCAAAACCCAAGGGAGGACAGGAAGGGCAGGGCTCAGAGTGCTCAGGGCAAGTGAGGACGGATGCTAGGAAAGCACATAAAGAACTTTTGGAATCAAGTCTCCCTTCAAATGGATTGCCATCCCAAGAAAGACAATTCCCCTAATTCCTTTTTCAATGAGTATATTTCAGGAATGTCAATTAAGTTTTATGGAGAGAGCTTTTCTTTCTTTGGAAAAACAAAATATTGAGTTTTGATATCAGAAACTTTACCTATCTTTATTCTTCAAACTTCACGTCAAGTCACAAATATATAGTCCATACCACATAGTAGCTATCTTGCTTCTTTCTGATGTGCGCTCTTTCAGGTAGAAAGAGCAGTAACCAAGAAAACACTGAAAATGAATTCAGTGAACCGATTTTAAAGTGTACAATACATTCCAGTGTGGTCCACTATGTACACTGTTTAAAAGTGTGTCTCCTCTAAAACATCACAGATATACATAATTCTTATCACAAAAGAAACCACATAGAGATTTATTAAGTTTCAAAGTTGTATCACAGGGAATTATTGTTTAAAACTATAAAATCTTGTGTATTTTGGAAGCAAAGTCATTCCAGATTAAACATTGCTGAAAAAACATCAAGCTTTAGAGATCATGGACATCAAATCCATTACTTAAACCAAGCAGTATTCAGAAAGTAGCCAACACTTTGTTTTGTTCTGTTGTCAATAAAAACTTTCTAATGAAGTTTAAGCTAAGAAATACCAGCAGGGAGAGTGAGGACATGGGGAGAGGGGAAGGTGGATGGGGCTGGGGGGCTAGCGCAGAGCAGAGCTGGCCAACCATCTGCCTGATTGTAAACTGGTAGACATAATTGTTGGGCTTCCGTGATAGCTTAAGAGGTAAAGAATCAGCCTGTAACACAGGAGACATGGGTTCAATCCCTAGGTCGGGAAGATTCCCTGGAGGAGGAAATGGCCACCTACGCAGTATTCTTGCCTGAAAAATCCCACAGACAGAGGAGCCTGGTGGGCTACAGTCCACGGGATTGCAGGGTCAGACACGAGTAAGACTGTTACAGGAGAGAGTCAACAATTCTCTATATAGCTTACTTCTAGAAAACAACAGTTCTCAGAAAACACTGTTTAGAATTGATAACACATATCTGAAAATAGACTGTTAGATGATTACTGTAAGTTTCAAGTTCTTCTGGTCAAACCAGTATTTATTTTCCTTATATTCTAGTTGTTGGGTAGCCCCCCTCTTTTTTTTTTTTTTCCAAATCAACCAACTTTTTATTCTTGAGGATAATATTAAAACATAACAGTTTCCAAGTCACTACAGATGGTTTGTATTAAAGTAATTGGAAAGGGAATGCAACTTAATCTCATTTCTGCCATGTCACCTGACACCTGGTATCTGATACTTTAGGAATTACAGGAACCATAAAAAGTGAGAAAAATAGGATTGTGTATAAATTAAGCCAGCATTATTAGATGTTTCTGAAAAATAACTTTTATTCTGAATCAGTGATAAGCTACATATTCATCTGCCACTATTTCAAGTCACAGTTATATTGACATCTCTCCTTTGAAACACTGAACCGTTTTTTCTACTTTCCAAACATCATTTGAAAGCAAATAATTATTCTAAAGATAAAGCATCAGAAACAAATTCTCTCCACCCAAGGTGACTTTAATTTTTGGATCACAACATTTTAGAGAGACTCCATTTAATTTTTCCTATTTTTACTTCTTCTTGGCAGTTTATGACAAGAAAAGCATTCAAAACATAATACAAATATATACAAGAATACAAGAAAAGTTTAAAACAAAAAATATTGTATTACAGTATCTCCAAATATGATGTGTTCTTGAAATGACCAGAAACCACAGGGTGCAGGTCCGCAACTCTCTCAAACCATACACAGATCTATGTTCCCATCTCTCCACACATATGTACTTTCGTTTTGCCTTTTGGTGCCTAAAGTAACTGAGACTCAAAAAGATACCTAATATGACATGAAAAACATGGTACCTATGACTTTTTTACATCCTAATCTGAACACATCTTAATTGGTACAATATTACTCTTAATAATAGGCAAGCAATACATATGAAAAGACATACCATAATACAATGTTTTCAGAATCATAAACAATTTCCACAATGACATGAAAAATCTGCAAATTAACTCACCTCATTATAAAGTGAAATTCTCACGTATCATAGTAAGAATGATACTATTAGAAGCATTCTAAATTATTTCATTTTCTAGTGTAGAAAGGTTATGGTAGAAAAAATAAGGTGCATTTTTAATAAGCCACCAAGACACTTTCTAGTGCCTGACACACATACACCCAGTGCAAACTATCCAAGAAAATAATCCTTATTTTAATATGAGATGTTTCACTACACAGCTCGACTAAAGGTAAAATGAGAAATAGCTTTCCATCATTAATATGGCATAATCAAGGACAATTCAATGTGTGTGTATATATATATATGGTCAGTGAAAATAACAAATAACATTCCATCCTTTTATTTATTGTTTTTAAATTCTACCTTACCTTTTAGAATTGTTCCCACTTCTAAACATTTATATATTTTCCTAGTTTCCATAGCTAACTAAAAGACTAGATATTTTGATGGTCAGCTACTAGAAATTAATGATCCACTGGTGATACCCTTGCTGTGTTTTCTTCTTTACTATGAAACCATAACCCTCTATTGCTATTTTGTTTCATGCAGCACCAACCCAACTTCATTTTTTTCCTTAAGAAAAAATAAATATATAAAGAAGACACTGTGAGGCATATATTCACAAGGTCTCAATTTCTTAAAACATAAGTATGGGTATATTTATTTCTCTCAAATGCATACAAGACAATAATTACACAGCAACAAATCTTTAGTTCAACAATGATTTGATTCATAAGCATCTGAATGAAATTTACATAATTTCACATCCATACCCTTGCATTTTAAATATCGTTAAGTAAAAAAGCCCCCCAAATAACCAATTCTTATATTTCCTATTTAGTCCTCTATACATCCAAACTTTAAAAAGTTACAAACTGAACATTATACAGAACATATAAATCATGTTTAAAAACTTGAGGATTTAAAATCACTGTTCCCCAATATGATTCATAAAAGTCCTCATGCTGATGGTAAAGTAAACTGGAGGAGGGGAAGAAAGAAGAGACAGACACAAGTTTGCTGTCTTAATATTTTACTAATCCTGCCAGTTAAAAACGGTGATGCCATGAGAAATAACAGTTTAGGTTTAATATGAGGAATGGACTCTGCCTCACAGTTTGAGACATGCATTTCAAGTATTTTCCTATTTGATCTGAGCTCCCTGCAGCAAACTGATGCTGAAAGAGAATAACTATTTTCTTCCGTACATTCGCTCAATGTCCGCCTGGTAATGTGTTTTCAGTTCTTTGCGTTTCAGCTTGAAGGCATCTGTCACCAGACCAGTTTCAGGGGTCCACGGTTCAGGGCTCAAACGGATTTTTACCGGAATTTCAAACTTTTCCAGACTTGCTGAGATGGTGGAAAAAAGAAATTAAAAAGTAAACACAAAGTCATGAAAAATACACAATTAAAATTCTTAGCAAAAGTTTTAACTTCCTTAGTCTACACGCACTCATCAAAATGTAGACCCTACAGCGAATAAATCTGACTTCTAAGCAATTTATCCCTTAGAAATACCAGAAGTAAAATATAGATATATATAAGAATTATAATAGCAAAAAACTGTTTAGAAAATCTACATGTCCATCAACAGAATGAGTTGGGTAAATTATGATATAGGCATAAAATGTACACAATTCATTCATTAAAAATAAGTTAGATCTATCTGGTATGGGTATATAAAGATACTTGCAATATATTGTTAGGTTTAAAAAAATAATTTTGCTTTCTGTTTGAACACTACATAAACTTACATGCAACTAGATATGTAGGATGAGGATACAGACAAAATAAACCATATGTCTCGAGGGGTTAGTATCCAGGATTTAAAAAAAGGAAGTGTCCCTTTTGATCTTATACCTATTTGTTTTCTTTGAATTTATTTTTAAAAAATCACTGTAGAGGGCTTCCCTGGTGGCTCAGTGGTAAAGAATCCTCCTGCCAATGCAGGAGACACAGGTTCAATTTCTGATCTGGGAAGATCCCACATGTCTCGGAGCAACTAAGCCCATGTGCCTCAACTGTTGGGCCAGCGCTCTAGAGCTTGGGAGCTGCAACTACTGAAACCTGAGCACCCTAGAGCCCGTGCTCCACAAGAGAAGCCACGGCAAAGAGAAACCTGCGTGATGAGAAGCTCACGTGCTGGAACGAGAGCAGCCCCAGCTCTCTGCAACTAGAGAAAAAGTCCCTGCAGCAACAAAGACCCAGCACAGCCAAAAATAAATAATTTTCTAACAATCACTTTTTAAAAACTAAGAAATAATACAGTTAAAACAGAAATCTAGTGACTGAGCCAGGACAGTCGCCATGAGCTCTGAGGAAGAATGTGTGCTCCCTACTGTGTTTCTCACACACTGCTCGACACCAAGGAGAGCCTCAAGAGGGGAAGGATGGAGGGGATGAGATCTGAAGAAGCACATTTCCTTATTAAGGCTGATTTACTTTTCCAGCACTTGTTTCACAAATATTTACCAGCAAAAGTTATTGTGTAAAATGCTTTAGTAAACACTGTTTTAAAATACAAAAATGAATAGTTTCTGCTCTCAACTGGTATACTATTGGGAAAAGGGTAAACAGCCATAATAATACATATATTTTAAAAGAACTGAATTCAAGATATAAGTGCCTTGGGAACAAAAATGATATATTAACTCACATAACAAAGTTTTATTCTTCAAAGATTACAAGTATTTCAGGAGTGGCTTCTAACTGGAAAAGCCACCATGAGAAAAAGCAGTACAGTAGGGACCAAGCATTAAGGGTCATGAGTCTGACAGCACTGTTTTGAGATGTGCAGAGACTCGCATGCAAGCCCTGGCAGCCCACGCTCAGCTATAAACACTCAGCACTGCACTACGTGATCAGACTCAAAATGATGCTAGCAACAGCGATATCATCTGCACCAGCTTTTAGAAAAATGAACCCAGCTACAATCACATGACCAGTTGGGGAAATGGGGACTCTAATAAAAACTATGAATATTTCTTCCTTATTTTGTTGTGAATATGTTTGTATATATGGTAAGCAAATACTTTTGTTTTCTTCCCCCATTCTCTTGTCATAATATATTAATAAGTTAACTTTATATCATAGTATTTAAGTTACAAGATATCAAAGTAGCAGAATTAAAAAATCACTTGGGTGTACAAACACTTCTGGAGAAAAGGTTCATGTATTTTCAGTTGTACACAAGGTAACTGTTTAATGTTAGGTGACAGTCTGACTTTGTTACTGTCTTTACTTGGAACTTAAACTATGGTTTAAGGAAATGTATGTGGGTGCCAAGCTGACAATAGGACGGTGGTGGTTTTATGCATCATCTGGACTAGGCTGGAGTTCCCAGTTATTCAATTTGAAAGTGGTTTTATAGATACGGCTAAGTCAGTTCAAAGACCTTGAGAGCTGAGCTGAGGCGCCCCCCCCCCCTCAAAAAAGAAGCAATTCTGCCTATGGACAGGGACTTTGACCCCTGCCTAAGAGTTCCAGTCCACTTTTACAACAGTCTGTCCTATAGATTGCCAGTTCTGTCCAACCAGCCGCCAGTGAAAGGGTAAACCAATTCCCTACCTTAAAAGTTTCTATAGTTAAATATATTTAACCTACTGATTCTGTTTCTCTGGTGTAAATCAAATATAGACTTGGCTTAAAAATGAAGTTGGATCCCTTCTTCACATCATATATAAAAATGGATTAACTCAAAATGGATTAGGACCCAAATATAAGGACAAAAACTACAAAACTCTTGGAAGAAAATAAAGAAAACATTTATTTGTAACTTAGATTAGGCAACAGCTTCTCAAATGTGAAGCACAAGCAACCAAAGGAAAAAAAGGAAACTGTTCCTTATAAAAATTAAATTGTTGTACTTCAAAGGATATCATCAAGAAAGTAAAAACACAACCCAAACAATGGGAGAAAATACTTACAAATCACATATCTGATAACGAATCTGCATCTAGAATATATAAAGACCCACATAGTGACAGATTTTATTTTCTTGGGCTCCAAAATCACTGCAGATGGTGACTGCAGCCATGAAATTAAAAGACGCTTACCCTTTGGATGGAAAGCTATGACAGACCCAGACAGTATATTAAAAAGCAGAGACAACACTTTGCTGACAAAGGTCCGTATGTAGTCAAAAATGTGGTTTTACCAGTAGTCATGTACAGATGTGAGAGACAGACCATAAGGGGGGAATGACAAAGAAGTGATGCCTTCAAATTGTGGTGCCAGAGAAACTTGAGAGTCCCTTGGGCAGCAAGGAGATCACACCAGTCAATCCTAAAGGAAATCAACCCTGAGTATTCATAGGAAAGACTATGCTAAAGTTGAAGTTCCAAAACTCTGGCCAATAAAAGAAAATGAAGTGTTGATACACGCTACGACAAAAATACAGAGATGAACATTACATGCTAAGTGAAAGAAACCAGTCACAAAAACCCATATACAACATGGTTCGACTTATGCAAAATCTCTAGAACAGGCAAATCTACAGAAACAGAAAGATCAGTGGCTCCCCAGGACTGAGAGGTCTGAGGTATGAGGAGGAGTGCCTGCTGATGGACACAATATTTCTCTTTTGAGGTGATGACAATCTGAAACTGATATGGCAATGTGTACAATTCCGCCAACATACTAAAAACTAGTGTATACTAAACGGTTGTTTGGTATGTAAATATAAGTCTGTTTATAAAATTTATTTTTAAAAAATATATATTAAGTATATAAATTTTAAATTATGCTTAATTGTTTCAGTATTCCACTTTATGGAGAAACAATATAGGTTTCTAACTTTAACTAGAAACCTAAACTCAATTCAGCATCAATGCAAGGATTTTGAGTTACCTAGAAAAGCTAGAAACTATATTCAGGCTGACATGCTACAAAACATAATTACTGCTGAAATAAAGGGTCAGAATAACTTCATCTAATTAAATGAGATCTACATATTTCATTATCCTGAATGACATATCTAAGGAGAATAAAAATGCACAGTTATATTTTACTTAACGCTGATGACTCAGATAGTATAGCTGTTTTTATTAAACCAAGAATATCAAACTACTCTCTGTGCCCACTCCACACACACACACACACACACACACACAAGGGGTAGAGGACACGTGAGGACAGCCAACTACAACCACAGTAACAGTGTACAGAGTCTTGGACGGTTCACTGTGGGCTAGGGTGTCTGGGAAGCCCAGCAGGCCCTTGGAAACAGCAGCGCAGAGTGGAGAAAGGGCCAACCCAGAAAACAGAAGCTGTGAGAAGAGAACATTCTGATACGTGTACGTCAGTGGTGGGCGTGGTGGCCTCATGTGTCCCCAGAGGAGCTTGAATGGGGGTGACAAGCATGTTCTCCCGACTAATGGGAGGAAAATATGATTGGTTTCTGAGCAGGAAATGTAACCTAAGCCCTTATAACAAAAACAGAATAAACAAGTTTAAGTATTCTCTTCCCAACTCAGTTCCCAGACCCAGTTAACACTCTCACTCACCTGAAATAGCAGCTTCCGAAAGTACTTTAAGTACCTCGTTTTCCATTTCACAGCTGTTACACAGCTCCTCCCAAGTCCCATTAAGTCCCTTCTTTCGTGCTAGTTCTGTTAGTTCCTTTTGATTTGGCACAACAAATCCAATGACATAAGAATGATAACTGAAATACATAAGGGATAACTTAGTTAGGGCACTAAATAGCATACTATGTTAACTGTGGTTACTGATTACACTGAAATTTAGCAGCCAACTCTACCATTTTAAAGAACACACATGAGGCCTATTTGCCACATTTATTTCATCCAACAGCCACTTTTACTGATTCATAGCACGTTCTGATGCTTCGGCAGAATTCATTGCTAAATAAACCTTCATCTGACATTTCATGATGAATTTCAACTATGTATATAATAACTATTACGATTCATGCTTTTAAAAGAAATTAGAAAATTTATCTTTAAAAAGTAATTCACATCAATAGACTAAACAAAAATAAAAGCTAATGGAAGAAGCTGTTTCTAAAAAAAAATCTGGCAACAAGTCAAATTAATGTGATTATACATACTTATTCTTTTGTTATCAAGAGAATTTGTATTCTAGAGGAACTCTAAGCACCCAAAGAATGCAGTCACCTGAAGAAATGACAGCATCATCAGAAGAAAGACAGTTCTGGTTAATATCTCACCAGAAAATCCAGAACTCTTAGCATCACTAAAGAAAACACTTCATGACTAACAGAGGGCAGAATCATTTATAAATTGATACGGTAAATCTCTAAAGTGGGCTGTACCTCAAAGTCTATTTCTAGATTGGTTCTTCTAACATCAGATTTTATTTTTTCATAATAAGTATTATTTTAACTGCGGCAGTAAGTCTCCTAGGCTGGCCACAAAACATCCAATCACTACCACTGGGGAATGATTGCCACATACAGTAGTGTTATGGAAAAATGTGAACAGTGTGTCAGTCTGAAATTCCAACACATTTCCCAAGAGTGCATTCCTGGGATTTTAACTTTAAACTCTCCTTCCCAGCTGCCTCTGAATCATCATGGGTGAGAGATGCTATGTGTTAAGCCACAACTGAACCGAGCTTAAGGGGGAAAGAAAGCCCTCCTTTGGGGTTCTTGGGGCCCCAGGCAGGCTCAAATTGAGACGGGGTAGTAAGAACTTAGCAGAGAACTGTTGGCCCACCAATTTCCTTCTTTACTCCCCTCTCCTCTAGACTGGTTGCGGGAAGCCTCCTTGTATAGAAGGACAAGTAGCTCGGAGAACCAAAGCAGCAGGAAGTAGGGTCTATTTTCTTCACCTTCCTATCACATGGGACTCTGCACCGAGATGTGAAACAGAAATGAGACAGAGGATGACATGGAGAGGAGCAGCACAAGGCAAGAATCAGCCAGTGGCTGTACTGAGAAGTGGAAACACATGAGAAGGAAGTGGTCTCGGTATAATTTTACAAAGAAGGCCAGCAGAGAAATGAAGGGCCGACAGCATTACCAAATGTTTTAAGCAGCATAAATTCTATGTTCTTACCTGTTTGCATATGCACAAATGTTGTCTATTAGTGGGAGATTCTTCAAAGCAGCCTCCACCTTCCCAAGAGAAACATATTCTCCTGCCTGTAGTTTTACAAGGTCCTTCTTACGATCTGTGCAAAAACAGGGCCAGGAGCGGGGCACATTGAAGGATAGTATTAACACACATTTATTAATACATACAAATATTGGCCATTCCCAACAAATACTGGTCATCCCCTAAGTAATCTGTGATCAGTTAAGTTCCTCACTGGAGAAGGAAATGGCACCCCACTCTAGTGTTCTTGCCTGGAGAATCCCAGGGACGGCGGAGCCTGGTGGGCTGCCGTCTATGGGGTCGCACAGAGTCGGACACGACTGAAGCGACTTAGCAGCAGCAAGTTCCTTATAAGACTTATGCTGAAATTTAAAACACATAATAAAATGAGGGCTTTATTTCTGTACCACTGAATACATTTCTTTTAAAAACTTAGCTTCTTAAGGGACCCCATTCTTAAGGGCTACAGGTATGTTCTGCTCAACAGATTATGTCTCCAGGACACCTTAATACCAGAAAGGTCAAGAATATATAATCAAGTGCCATGTGAAAGCTCACATTCTATCTAAAGAGAAGCAGGATGAAAAACCATATTACTTCAGTACAACATGGTAGTGCTAACTGTTGAGACTCTCCAACTTGCTGATTTTCGAAGAATTCCTGCAAGTGAGGCCTGAACTGAGTCTTCCGAGAAGACTGAGCAGCAGCCAAATGGAATGGCACTGGCAAAGAACAGAGCTGTGCCAGTCTGCAATGCTGCAGCACAAAGGAGATGGGGGCAGATGGGTGAGCGGGGCCAGCCGCAACTGAGCCTCTGGGAGCTACCCAAAGGCTTCCAGCAGGAAAGCAGTCAGTGAGATAGGGGTTTAGTAATCACGTGGTGGCCATGAGAGGGTGCACTGAGCAGAGGTAGGCACTGCAACAGAAAGGAATTTCTTGCAACAGGGTGGCAAAAGGTGCAGCCCTGACCTACGATCACAGAGACAGGGAGAGATGGACAGAACGACCTCGAGGCGTACTTTGTAAGGTAACGCAGCGGGATGTGGATTAACAACGGGGAGCTGGCTGCAGAGGCTGTCATCTCCTGCCAGTGTCGAGATGGCATGACTGGGATAGAAGTGCCATTAACTGAGACAAAGAACCCAAGAGGAGGAGGAGAATGTATTTTTCACATGTCAGTCCTGGTACTGAGCTGCCAGGCATTCCTTAGCTCTCAATGGCAAGGGAAGGAAATGCTTCAGACAGGCAAGAGTCTTGCCTGATAACCTCTGCTGCTGCTGCTGCTAAGTCACTTCAGTCGTGTCCGACTCTGTGTGATCCCATACATACACAAAAATGATGGCTTCCCAGGTAGCTCAGCTGGTAAAGAATCCACCTGCAATGCAGGAGACCCCAGTTCGATTCCTAAGTTGAGAAGATCCCCCAGAGGAGGGCATGGCAACCCACTCCAGTATTCTTGCCTGGAGAATCCCCATGGACAGAAGAGCCTGGCAGGTTACAGCCCATGGGGTAGCAAAGAGTTGGACATGACTGAGTGACTAAGCACAGCACACAAAAATGAATACTGCCTACTAAGAAACTGGACTCTTTAAGGGTTATCTAATAGTAATTAAAAATACCACTTCTGAACAGACCTTAAGGCCTCATAACATGTCAAGCCTTATAAATTCTATACAGTTGCTCTTGTGCATTTTTACATTCCAGGGCTGATACAGAGACCATACCAACATTACAGAAAGATGAATTCTTACACTATTAAACAACTTCTCTAAATATACAATCTCTTTTTTGAAAAGACACTACAGGAACATCTACTTAAAGAAAAACCGTATCAGCTGGCTCACCAATGATCTTCAAACAACCATCAGGGTCAAATTCCCCAATGTCTCCAGTACAGAGCCACCTCTGTCCATTTTCATCTTCAAAAAAATCAGCTTTTGTTTTCGCTTCATTCTTGTAGTACCCCACTGTCACATTTTGGCCACCAATAAGAATCTCACCCCTGGGATGTGGTTTATCGGTATTAAAGTATCCACCTAATAAACAGAATAATTTAGAGTTAATTGAACAGTTTTTTCCCTCACGCATCAGGTGAATATTTGAAACTGCTAGTTTCCAAATAGGGACATCTGATTTTGATCCAATTAGGGTTTCTCCAAGTAAGGCAGACACTATGAACAAAATTCATCATTAAATCTAGCTACAAATTTTCAGTTGCTTAACCATAAGCACTTCTGCTTTCAAACTACTATTCCGAGAAAACAAATAAACTCAAAAACCCAACACCTAATGTATAAAACAGTTACATATGTACTATGCAGGTCAGTTCCTTTAAAGATTCTATAGAAATGCTTAAATATCACACTAATTAACTGAAAAAAGTGTTAAATTGTGCATTTTGAGAATCAATCTCAGTATAAAGTCAAACTAGCATATATTTTTCTTACAGATAACTTCAGTATGGTTCCAAGTTTATGAAACATTTTCACTAGTTTTGCTAAAAGACAGCTGAAAAGTGACACCCAAGGCTTAGAATCTCTTTGTATAAAAGAAAAGTGCATCCAAACAAACCAGAAATAATATGCACATGTTAATAGGATCAAATATTTTTAAAATCACTAGTATTTCAACGGAATGAGCAAGAGATTTTTATGTAATTATAGTAAAAATTTCCTTCTGATAATTTTGGGTTGAAGCCCTCAGAGAAAAGAAAGAAAAAAGAAAAGAATAGGTAAAAATCTTCCATTTCATAGAATGAATTTTGCGATTTTGTTTCTATAAAATATGATCATTTGCAATTTATGTGCATTATTCATTTAATACATCTTCAAATTTTACCCATAATTCTTACTTGTATTTATGTAATAAAACGAGCAAAAAAACAATTCTTCAAAATCATCTCTGAAACAAGCAAAATAAATTCACTCATAGCTCTAGATAAAAATATTTCTATTTATAGAAGACAAAAGTAAGCACTTATGGGTGATTTTATAGTCTAAAATAAGGAAGAAAATGAAGTACAATTCTAATACTATATAAATTAATGCTCAGTGGTTAAAACAGGTTATTACCTTCCTCCCAGTTCTTTAATTTGATTTCACAGCAAACTAATGGTGCTCCCACTCTGCCAGTATTGTAGTCCCACACTATGACGTAAATGAAAAAAAGTATTTGATTATGGTAGTTAATAAATTGCTTTTTTTTTTTTTAATTACAAAGATTTATCCCAAAGCTTAGGTATCTCCAGAGAACCTTTACAAGCAGAATTAGCACACTGGTGAACCAGGCTGTGTAGCCCACACTGAGGTGTTTTGTTTCTTTAATCTGAAGTGGTTATAAACAAGACACTTTACAGAAGAGTACAGAATCTCCAAGAACCGTGGGTCCACATTTCCAGCACAGCAACAACTATAGCCCCTAACAGACAGGACAGGCCTGCTCCAGTTTTCCCAGATTCCATACCATCACATTTTCTTACACCCACTAAGTAGTTGCTTGGTTCATGACTCTGCCTTCCCTGTTTTTCAGGATGAAAGAGCACAATGGTTTACAGCTATTCCACTTTCTTACTCAACTTAACACAGCTTTGCAGGACAAATAACCTCTCCAGTCTACAAAGTGAGACCTCTGAAGCTCCCCTCAAATCAGCTTATGCTACCATACACTATTTAAACTCATACAGTAAGAGTTCAGAAGCCAGGCTGGAGGTTCAGGCTGTTCACTTTCAAAGATCTGGAGCAAGAATTCACCACTATTATGAATTACTACTGTATTAGATTTCCTTTTCAAGAATCATTCAAACATCAGAAATAAAAGGTTGATATATGATACTTTACAGATTTATTTACAACATAAACCATCACTGCTTAATCGTACAAACAATGGAAACCTTAAAAATCAAAGAAATTAAGGCTCCTTGGGAACTGAACATGCATGTTTTTAAGAATGCTTGTGTATTTTCTGCAAAACAAGACTTACAAGCAGCTTCCAAAAATATGAAAACAATAGAAAGCACAACGGAAAACTGGAAAATATGGAAGTAGTGCAGGATAAACCTGGCATAAGAATGGTACACAATATCACTTAGGGCAAAGAAAGGCTTAGTGTCTACCAATATCTAGAGAAAACAAAAGAGAAGCATAGTTTTTTCTTGAACTGGAGAACAAAGTAACTTTCCTCTATATAAGGGCACATGGGCACTAGAGAGTCACCTGGGAACCACTTGGGTAATGGACCAGTCACCTAAACTCGTCACCATGATAAACTCTGGGAATTAGATTCTCCAGACCGAAATTAGATTCTCTAGTTTCTCACTGAACTTATTTTAACACAGACCACTCACCTCAATAAACATTTCTGAATTTGACCCTTAATAAACCTAAACAACTAAACACGCTAATTTTTCTACATAAAAAGAAATTTAATAACTGATATAAGATCATATATGTATACAATACAGCTAATGCTTGTTACTAAAACTTCTTTTCTAGAATGCTAAATAGTTTTTAATACTACCTATCATAGTTTAACATGAAAAACTCCTCTAGATGAACTAGTGACGTTTAGATATATCTAATACACTCTGAAAACTGATTTCAACAATCACAGTACTTGGGATTTACAAAAATATTTCAACTGATTTTCTATATATTTGCAAAAAACAACCCATACCAAAAGGGCCCAGAGTTGTACCCCAGCCTCTGTTGTTAGACACCACTATGCGGACAACACTAACCTTCTGTAATCGTTCCAGCCCCACAAGATTCAGTGAGTCCATAACCCTGACCAACAGGACAGCAAAAACAGATGTTCATGAATCGCTGTGTGGTTGCAGAAAGTGGAGCACCTCCACACAACAGAAGTCGAACATTTCCACCTAGCAAGCCTCGAACTTTCCGGAAAATAAAGCTAAAAAAAAAAAAATCCAATCACAGAATTTTAAAGCTGAACGGGATTTTCCAAATCATTAGACTAATCTCCCAATTTTGATATATAGGAACACCTCAAAGATAATTTAGGGTTCGGTTCCAGATCATAGCAATAGAGAGACTATCACAATAAAGCAAGTTACTTCAATTTTTGTTATCTTGGTACATATAAAAACTATGTTTATACTATACTATGGTTTATTAAGAATGCAACAGCATTATGTGTAAACAGCAATGCATACCTTAATTAACAAATACTTTATTCCTAGCAAATGCTAACCATCTGATGAGAGGGTCACCACAAACCTTCCATTTGTTTAAAAAGAAAATCACAGTTACCTGTGAAATACAATAAAGCAAAGTGCAACACAATGAGGTATGCCTATGAGATGCTGAGATCAAGTGACTTATCCAAAGCCACAAAGCCAATTTACGAGATTCTCCTGACCCACCATTTAAATATAAATGTCTACCCAACCAAGTTTATTTGACCAAGAAAATGTGATTTCCTCTTAAGAACTGTAAGAAATATTAGAATTCAAAATTGCCAGGTTTAATTTTGTATAGTAACAGAAATCCTTTACTTATGGCCAGAGTAATTAGTTTTACATCATTATATAATACATATTAATGCTGAATAACTTTATTGTATCTTCGTGAAGTTTATTATTAAAAGCAAATTATTTTTTTGCTTTAGCTTATTTCATAAGAAAGGTATACATATCTGTAAATAGCAATTTAGCTCTTTAGAATTTCACTAATTCAAAGTATCTGGTAAATTTAAAAAGGAAACAACTCAAATATCTAATTGAAATGCTTCTGAAAATACACTAAATAAAAAGACTGCTTACTACCTTGATGAAAAGAGGGGAAGGGTTTTGTCTGTATTTCAATAACTATGAAAAAGGCAAAGACCAAAAGGCAACCAATTAAAATATAAGTGTATATATAAATATATCTAATATATATGTGTATATATAAATATATATGTGTGTATATATAGTAATGTTAGTCACTTAGTCATGTCTGATTCTCTGTGACCCCATGAACTGTGGCCCGCCAGGCTCCTCTGTCCATGGGATTCTCCAGGCAAGAATACTGAGGTGGACTGCAATTCCTTTCTGACCCAGGGATCAAACCCAGGTCTCCTGCATTGCGGGAAGATTCTTTACCGTCTGAACTACAGGAAAGTATGTAAATACATATATGTGTGTGTATAAATACATATATGTATGCATATAAACTTATGTGCACATATGAACACATATGTGTGTATAAATACATTTAGTATCATATATAAACATATATATGCATATATAAATATATACAAAATAGGTTTACAAAGCAGTTATGTATCTCACTGGAGAGATAAGTAAAAGACAGGGAAAAATCATAAAGCTTTAAATGTGACACATTTGAAAACTATATTAATATCCCCATAAAAAGTAATTTGAATGTCATACTGTTATTTTCTAATTTCTCAACTACTTTACAGTTAAATATACTTACTCTATTAGTACCATGGGGTGGAATAGGTCACAAAACGCTTAATATTCATTTTATATTCATATCAAAATAAATTTAAAAGCAAAGAGAAACTACTTCTCAACATAATTAAAATCATGTAAGTGACCACCAAAGATATAAACACTATTAGTACAATAAAGTTTTTGGTGATAATTTTTTTCAAATAACATTGAAAGCTTCTTTAACTGCTCATATTCTTATGTGAGATGGAATTTTTAGAGTCCCTTAAGATAATTAATGTGAACAAATGATCAAATTATGAAGGAGAGGGAGAGCCTTTACGCACCTATCACAAAGCGGAGTACTGTGCCCTTTTGAAATCTGTTCCATTTTGTAATTATAGGCCAGAATAAACAGATTGCGTTGAAAACTGCTCATTTCATTAACTTTATTCATGACATTTTTGTAGATTCGATCCATGATTTCCTAAAAATATACAAATGACTTAATACAGTCAATAATGCTCTCGGCTACCTTATTTAAAAGCTTAACATCAGATTACTATTTCCATTAATAGAGACATTTTAAAAGAGACATTCTGTCACTAATAAACTTTTAAAATAGAGCCACACTTTGTTTAAAAATGAGATTTCTGTAAAAGTAATTTTTAATAGATTTTCAGCAGTAGTAAAGAAGGGGGAGATATTAAAAACCTTGGGCAGTAATACGCCATCACTGATTCTTTATACTGCTTTGATTATTTATTTTACTTGTGTGTGTGTGTGCTCAGCTGTGTCCAGCTCTTTGCAACCTCATGGACTGCAACCTGCCAGGCTCCTCTGTCCATGGGACTCTCCAGGCAAGAATACTGGAGTGGGTTGCCATTTCCTTCTCCAGGTTATAGAGCTAAAAACTAAACTCACTAAATAAATGAACATCTATATGAAATGGCTTTTTAAATTCTCATAATTTTATCTTATGAAGATATGAAGTACTACATTCTTTGCTCACAAAAACCATGGGGTTATTTTGATTGCTTGTTTTGATTTTTAATGCTGCACCCAGGAAAAAACTTCCTTGCCTGCACTGTATTTTGCTTGCTACTGCTATTACTATGACATACACTTTACTGACTTGAAATAGCTTCTCTCCACAATTTTATACCATATTTAATATTTATATGAATCAAAATTTAAAGAAAGATATTATTAAGGAAACTACATACCTACTGAAACTCCAAAACTACTGATCATTTATATTTGACTTTGGAAAAACTACAAAATAATGCTCAAATGTCAACATTTGGTGTGCGCAGTAGTTCAGTCGTGTCCGACTCTGCAACCCTTTGGACTGCAGCCTGCCAGGCTCCTCTGTCCATGGGATTCTCCAGGCAAGAATACTGGAGTGGGCTGCCATTTTCCTCTCCAGGGGATCTTTCTAACCCAGGGATAAAACCAGTGTCTCCAGAGTCTCTTGCACTGGCAGGCGGATTCTTTACCCGCTGAGCCATCCGGAACATTCGGTATCCAGTTAAAATTCAAACAAAATCAGAAAGTCTCGTAAAATGTATATTAGAGGCACACAAAATCACTACCACCCCATTTCTGTTGGTCTTATTTCCAGGTTCCTCCCTATGCCTGATACTAAACTAAGATGCATAGTGCTTCTGTGTCAGTCATCCAGTCATGCCCAACTCTTTGCAACCCCATGGACTGCAGCCCACCAGGCTCCTCTATCCATGGGATTTTCCAGGCAAGAATACTGGAGCGGGTTGCCATTTCCTTCTCCAGGGGATCTTCCCAACCCAGGGATGGAATCCAGGTCTCCCACCTGGCAGGCAGACTCTTTACTATCTGAGCCATCACAGTGCTTCTTGGGCAATTCAAAGTAGGCACCAACTTCTCTGTCACTTTTTTCTGGTGTCCAGGCCAGACTCTCCCTAAGGGACTCAGGAGGTGTGATTTGCTTAGGAGGAGATAATCTCCAGCCTTTCCTCCTATCTCCTGCTGGGCTTCAGGTCTCTACTAACAGCAAACAGATATCACAAAACTGATTTGAGCAAGAAGCTCTTTAGGGAAAGGAGTTGATAATATCATATGGAAGCTGAAACTACTACTAATTTGACTGCTTAATAAGCAAGATGAAAAAGATAAAACATGACCGAATAAATACTTCAGAGCTCAAGGTAATACAGGTAACAAATAAGGAGTAAATCCTACATAAACTACCTTGTCAACAATGTCTTTTCCACTAGCAGTTATATTCTGGAGATGCTTTCTTTTTTTAGCACTCAATATTGATTAATGGTCAATTCTTACCGGGACAGCTGCCATCAGTGTTGGTTTCAACATGGATGTATCTCCTTTGCTTCCTTTTTTTATTTTTGAAGACTAGAGAGAGAAAAATAGGTTTACATAAAGTGATCATTATTTTAAAAATTCAACTGAACGCTTAAAAAACATATTACAAAATTCTGTAATTTTAATCTGTGACATTAAGTGAAAGTCACTCAGTCGGGTCTGACTCTTTGCAACCCCATGGACTATACAGTCCATGGAATTCTCCAGGACAGAATAGTGGAGTGGGTAGCCTTTTCCTTCTCCAAGGAATCTTCCTAATCCAGGGATCGAACCCAGGTCTCCCGCATCGCAGGCGGATTCTTTACCAGCTGAGCCACAAAGGAAGCCCATTTTAATCCACTTATATTCTAAATAGACCTTAAAAGGCAAATTCTTTTGAAATGATTAACTGTTATCCTTATAGTATACTGTCATACTTGATGAAAATTGTGTTAAAAGATAATTATGGTTTCTTAGTATCTCAAATCACAGAAATTCCTTTACCTGATCTGATAAAGTCTGTGGTGAAGAGTAGCCGATGCGGCATCCGTGGGAGAGGCAGACAAGCTCAGCACTTAATTCTAAGACGTGGGCCAGAGGCAAATATCCAATGTAAACATCTTTCTCCCTAGAAGAAAAGGAAGATGCAAGAACCAATATTCAGGGGCTGCTTCTGTGAAAAGTGACTCCAGTGGAAGCAAGCTTTAAAAGGCAATGGAAGGACCCTCTGGGCTCCATGTGTGTGTACGACAGACCCTGGGGGTGTCAGGGGAAAAGAACTGCAATACAGCTCCATCTGAAGCTGAGGAGGCAGACACACAGGGAAGTGGCTCCGTTTCCAGTCCTCCTGGAAGGTGCTCCCTAACTGAGCGCTGCACAAGCAAAGCTCTAGAGCAGAAGAGATCAGGACTCAGAGTGGGTAAAAACATGAGGGATTCTGAGGCACAGAAGAAATCCCCCCAGGAGGGGTTTGACAACTAATGGGAGATCAAAAAGGGCAGTTCAAAGAGAATCCACAACTGCCTGCCAGGGATCTCAAGAAGAGATCCTTGTTCCAAAAGTTAAATTATACAGTATATAATGAAATGTACATGTATACATGTGCATATTATTTCAAGAACTGCTCCCACTCTCAAAATACGAAGGGCAACTTCCTAGAAGGAACTAGTTGCTCTTAATTTTTTTCCTGAAAGTTATGCATACATAAGAGATTTCTATCTGCATCCCCAAATTCAATTCCACAGTAACATGTATGCATTTATAATTGCTACACTTAAAGGCAACAAAAATATCCAACCACTGTACAAGATCAGTCATCACAATACTGATTCCATCTCTGGGAATGTTATCCTCACTTCCCTAAAACTCCCTCCCATCTGACTTCCTTACTGATCTCTTTCCCATTCCAGGAGACCCACTTTCCCCTTGCTACTGCTCGACTGTGTCTTAAAAGGAAAAATCAGAGACTGAATACAGAAGCTCAATAAATACCTAGCGGATATATTATTTGTTCACTTGAATTATAATATTGAGGTATAAAAATGACTATGACGGCAACAATACAAACTGATTAAAATATTTAAGACATTTAAATCAGGTCAAGTTTGCACTTTTAAAGTAAAAAGTAAATATTAACAATGATACCTCTTAAACCCCACAACTATAATTATTTTGTAATTTTAATGTCTTTTTTGAAGAAATGCCTAACTGTAAACAGACTCTGAAGGACTAGTTTGATCATATACTAAGAAATGACATTAATGTAAATAATTAATGTAAATAATAACATACCCGAGTTCTGGAATCCTTTCCGCCATCCCAGTTATACCAGCAATAATGTTACTATGAGAGATCATGACCCCCTTTGGAATTCCTGTGGATCCACTTGTGTACATGATTACTGCAATATCTGAGGGCGCTGGTTTGCTAAGGGGTTTGTTTTCTGTATTAGAGAAGACACATACTCCTGAGAAATTTAGCTATATCACCAATTTTTTCATAATCATTTGTTAACTCAACAACTATTAATTATACTTCACAAACGTCGATAAAATAGATCAAGTCCCTGCACATGAGACATAGTCTACTTGGACAGATGCACACAAATCTATAATTTATAAGAGCTATGAAGAAAAATAAAGCAAGAACAAGTGAGAAAATGGTAGGAAAAGTGTCAGGAAACGAAGGTGAAGTAACTGCCAGGACCCCATCGTGCAGAGTCTCCAAGGTCAGGCCCACAACTCTGGATTTCACACTGCGTGGAAAGCAACACCATTTTGAACAGGGGTTTGTTTGCAACAAGGATCATGTTAGCCACTGTGTGGCTACCTAACTTAAAAAGGAAACAACAGAGGCAGAGAGACAAAAGGCTATGCCAGTTACTTGCCTAAGAAATAAGGGTGGTTAGACTAGGGTACCTAGGCATTTGCTAAAACTGTTCTCTACTTCACAGTGTGAAGCTAACATGGCTACACTCAGAATTCTCCCCGCTTTGGCACAAGCCCAGGAACAGCAGCCAACATCCAAGACAGGTGACACAGTAGAAAGACAAAGAGAAGTAGGTCATGGACAGCACCACTCCTCTGCCTGAATTAATCTTGGAACTACCCTAATCATGGTCTTCTTCAGTAAATGGGGAAAACATTTTAAACTTGTTCCCAAGTGCACCCTTGCTCTAGTACCTGTCAAGATATATTTCTTGACAACTGTTATTACTCAAGTTCTTGCTTCCTAACCTGCCATTCACTCCTTTGTCCCATGGTACCTTCTCCACTGCCACCACTTTCTAGAAACTGCTCTCTGAAGCGACTCTGGCTAAGAAGTCCAATGGTGCTTTTGCAGTCCCTGTGTCACTGGGCTCCTCCAGTGTACCTGGTCCTACAAAAGACTCCCACCTTCTGAGAGGCTCCTTCCACTCAGCCCCCATGAACCACACACAACCCATCTTCTTCCTTCTTCGCCTGCCAATTCGTGGTGGCCTTTGAAGGTACCTTTCTCTATGGGTGTCACCTACTCCCTTGGCTTTAATTAAAACCTGTTCTCAGCTTCTAAATCTTTTAACTCAAAACTTAACTCCAGCATACTAGACTTGTACACGTCACTGACCACTACAAAGCTGTACGTGAATGTCCCACGTGCAGATCATGGCATCTGGTCCCATCACTTCATGGGAAATAGATGGGGAAACAGTGGAAACAGTGTCAGACTTTATTTTTCTGGGCTCCAAAATCACTGCAGATGCTGATTGCAGCCATGAAATTAAAAGACGCTTACTCCTTGGAAGGAAAGTTATGACCAACCTAGACAGCATATTAAAAAGCAGAGACATTACTTTGCCAACCAAGGTCCGTCTAGTCAAGGCTATGGTTTTTCCCGTGGTCATGTATGGATGTGAGAGTTGGACTGTGAAGAAAGCTGATCGCCGAAGAATTGATGCTTTTGAACTGTGGTGTTGGAGAAGACTCTTGAGAGTCTCTTGGACTGCAAGGAGATCCAACCAGTCCTTCCAAAAGGAGACCAGTCCTGGGTGTTCATTGGAAGGACTGATGCTAAAGCTGAAACTCCAATACTTTGGCCACCTCATGCGACGAGTTGACTCACTGGAAAAGACTGATGCTGGGAGGATTGGGGGCAGGAGGAGAAGGGGACGACAGAGAATGAAATGGCTGGATGGCATCACCGACTCGATGGACATGAGTTTGAGTGAACTCCGGGAGTTGGTGATGGACAGGGAGCCCTGGTGTGCTGTGATTCATGGGGTCGCAAAGAGTCGGTCACGACTGAGTGACTGAACTGAACTGAAGATCAGAGCTTAAAGATGCTTACTCCTTGGAAGGAAAGTTATGACCAACCTAGACAGCTTATTAAAAAGCAGAGACATTACTTTGCCAACCAAGGTCTGCCTGGTCAAGGCTATGGTTTTTCCAGTGGTCATGTATGGATGTGGAGTTGGACTGTGAAGAAAGCTGATCGCCGAAGAATTGATGCTTCTGAACTGTGGTGCTGGAGAAGACTCTTGAGAGTCCCTTATACTGCAAGGAGATCCAACCAGTCCATTCTAAAGGAGATCAATCCTGGGTGTTCATTGGAAGGACTGATGCTGGGGCTGAAACTGCAATACTTTGGCCACCTCATGCGACGAGTTGACTCACTGGAAAAGACTCTGATGCTAGGAAAGGTTGGGGGCGGGAGGAGAAGGGGACGACAGAGAATGAGATGGCCGGATGGCATCACCGACTCAATGTACATGAGTTTGAGTGAACTCCGAGAGTTGGTGATGGACAGGGAGGCCTGGCGTGCTATGATTCATGGGGTCGCAAAGAGTCAGACACGACTGAGCGACTGAACTGAACTGAACGTGCACCTAAATTCAACATGTACAAAATTAACCTCAGCATAACCCTGTTTCCAAGCTGAATGTAGTATAGTCCCACCATTCTAACAGCTTTTGTGAAATCCTACAAGTTTAATGACATTATTTCTAAAACTAACTTTAAACCATTTAAAAAGGAGACAGGAAAACTGTATCATGTAAAAAAGTATTTAAAATTAATTTCAAATAAATACTACTTTTAGAACATTCATAAATTAATGTTTGCATTTTTCCTTAATTTTTTTTTAAAGGGTAGATGATGGTATACTTAGGGTGACCTTTCTTCCCAAAGTGATGATCTAGAAAACCAGTTTATCACTTGATCTAACGTTAGAATCAGACACCTGGATCACGTCTAGAGAACACAGTCACTGCAGAAGATACACAAGGAAGCAAGCAGCCGCCACATACCCGTGCTGGCCTTGGCCCCCAGAGCCTGCACGGCCGCCATGGTGTGCACGATGACGCCCTTGGGGAACTCAGACCAGGTCGGCGGCTTTCCATCTACAGTGATGATGTGCCGCAGGCGAGGGACCAGAGAAACGATGTCCTGGAAAAACACAAGGATTCACTGCATTTTTCTCTGAACATGAGTAAACATGTGTGCATGCTCAGTTGTGTCCGACTCTGCAACCCCATGGACTACAGCCCACCAGGCTCCTCTGTCCATGGGATTACCCTAGCAAGAATACTAGAGTAGCTTGTCATTTCTTATTCCTGGGGATCTTCCCAATTCAGGGATTGAACCCGCATCGCCACCTGGGAAGCATATTCTTCATTACTCTATATTAAGAAGCTTGGCAAATAATCCAGGGCGCAAGAAAAGTAGTTTACCATGTTTCAAATTGTTAATCTCTTGCCCCAAAAAAGCAAGGGTGGAGTGTACTGGCATGAGTACCCCTTTTTTCAGATGGACAACTATTGGTTTGAAATATATGTTACTGTTTTATAACATTAGATTTACTGTGTATACCTGTTCTTTGGTATAATTTTAATCAATAAAGTTAATTCCTTGCAAAAATGGGCATATAAACACATACTGCCTGAACTACAGGGTAGCCAAATGTTCCCCATGCTTTAAGAAGAAATAAAGATACAGGGAGAGAGGAGGGGAATGCTCTCATAAGCTTGTTTTAAAAAAATAAAAAAGGTCAGATATTATTGTTTTCATAGAGAGTTCAGAGACTAAAATTCCTTTCTCCCATAGTTTCATAAAGTCATTAACTTCCCTTTAAAAAGTCCTGAAACTTGTACTTAATGCTTCAGAAGTGAATTATAGTTTAAAATAACCCTTAAAATTAAAAATTTATTGAAAACAGACTTAAAAATAGATGAGCACAAGGTAGAAACGCTGTAACCCCTTCACCTTCCATACGGACATATTAACAATTAATTTGGAGCTCTATGTGCAACTTAAACACAAATATATATGAAATCTTTTTCTTTTCTAAAGGAGACTAAATTATGATATTCTCCAACATTTATAGAGATATTAAAGATTTTAAAGATCATAAAAGAACTAAGTTCAATAATGAACTCATGACACTGAAAATTCTAAAGGATGGGACAGTTATTAGAAAACTAGTGCTCACCTTCAACTTTGTCTGCAAGAGTTCTTTACTAGTAATGATGCTGGCCACCTCGGTCTCATTTAGTCCATGAACAATCGCTGGGCCCCCCAGAGTAGCATACAGCGTAACGACTGCAGGGAAGAGAAAGGGCAAGTCAAACGCTTGGTCGTTTCACACAAGTACGAGGCGCAGGTAAATAAGGCCCCTGACCACTGACGGAGCATCTGAACCCTAAAGTGTTAGGTCCATAGTTTGTGACCTAACTGTGCTGTGTTATTCTAAATTATTTTAATATATTAACGTGACGCCTACTCACTCTTCTGTAATTCCCCCACAAAATTTCAACATTTTAAAATGTTTTTGCTTTCTTTCACCTACAGATGCTACTCTGAAACTGTGATGTTGAAAGGAATTATATTTGACTTCCAAAATGTCAAAGGCATAGATGTTAACTATTTGATACTAAAATATAAAAAATATACCAATAAAATAACACACTGAATGTCATATTTAAGATATTATTTCTTTAAAAAATAGCACTAATGAGTGGTAATACTACTTATTCTAAAGTAGAAAAATTTTAAGAAAAACAGTCTTAGAATGTCAAAATTAAATAATAATGAGGAGGAGGACTTTTATATGCTTTCCACCTAACTCAAAAAAGTTAAATAAAATCACTTTAAGAGATAACTAAAGCTTCTTAAAAGAAACACATTGTAAACCCAAACCTGTGAAAACAAAAAGGTATGCCAGTTTAAAAACAAAATACAGTAGAGGCATTCACAACAAGAAATTTGATGATAAAAATTATCTTTTCCATTTCATCTCAAGTATAAAACAATGTCCACGTTTAATACCACAATTGACACCATAACCTCTGAACGAAACTTCTCAGAATACCTCACAGGCATCACAACTTCCACAAGTCGTGTTATAGTTACACAACATAAAAATTCTCTATCGTTTAACTAGCAGCTAGGTTTGAGTATTGGAAGTGCTTTAGAGGCCAGCTGTCAACTGTAGAAATGGCCTAACAAGACGACACTAACTTTAAAGGACAATGACCCACAGGTGTAGATTTAGTTCCCCAGACCCAGAAATCCCCTCAGAAGATGTTCAAGTCCTCTGACTACATGGGTAACTAATTCCACAACTGGTTCCTTTTCCAAAACAGACCAGTATGTCTTAAGTTGTAACAAAGGTGAAAATTAACATCAGAATTTTATCTCGGGAGGAAATACTTATCATAAATAGTAAGCATCATCTCTCCCACAACACTAGGTCCATGCTTCGAGAAGGTAAGGAAGCCCACGTACGCTGAAAATTATACATGAAGCAGGCCTGTGCAGCGACCATCCACTCAGCCCTGGTTTCACAGAAGATGGCGATGTTGGTCTTGGGCTTCTGACCCAGCATCTGTAAGCCATTTCCAAAATTAAAGGCTCTCACAAAGACATCTTCGTAGGAAAGCCAATTATAGCTTCCAAGAATAACCTGATAAAACAAACAAAAAAACACAAAGAGCTTTCAATCATCAAAATATTAATCTCCAGAAGGATGCCAGGATGTGTTCCAAATTTCAACAGAAAATTATGTTTGTATATAAACGATTATGTTTTAACAAAAAGCTAGAAAGCAAGTTTCAAGGGAAAACTCTATTTTGAAAATTAGCTACTTTGTGGTATCTTCTATGACAACTCAAATCTTCTGCTAAGTTTTTATCATTTGGGCAATTGTTTTTCTTTTAAAAATAAATTCTACTACTTAAGAATTATTGGATTTCAATATCAGATAGTACAATATGATTCACATATTGTGAATCAGACCCAAGCTAACAGAAATGTTTACGGCCATTCAATTTGAACTGCTGTAACTAATACTGGATACACAAAGTATTGATAGACAAGTCTCCATTGGTATAGCCAGGTGGGGTGTATCTATACTAGTCACCAAAGTCCCTCTGTAGAATACTCACTGGCTCGGCAGGGCTTTCAACATTTCATTTGTGCAGGTGAATCAAGTCTTACCTTAGTAGCAATCCCCTCTCAAGTGTCTTTAGGAATTTTCTCCAACTTAGATCAAACCATAAATCCCTAATTTTACACAGATTAGACAGAAAGCTACTCTTGCTACAAAAATATATGGACAGTTCCCAAACACGCCTGTGTCATTAACATATGTCTCACACACCTGAAAACCATCTAACCATATTCATTTTCAAAAATGCATTTCGATAATAGAAATAAGCAGGTTGGATGAAGATAAAAATGGAAAAACAGTTAAATACTGCCCTCTAGTGTCCAATTCCAAGTTGGACTTGAGAAATAAATTCTTGATGGATAAGGGGCTTCCCTTATGGCTCAGCTGGTAAAGAATTCACCTGCAATGCGGCAGACCTGGGTTTGATCCCTGGGTTGGGAAGATTCCCTGGAGAAGGGAAAGGCTAACCACCCGAGTATTCTGGCCTGGAGAATAGTCCATGTCAGAAAAACATCTACTTCTGCTTTATTGACTATGCCAAAGCCTTTGACTGTGTAGATCACAATAAACTGTGGAAAATTCTGAAAGAGATGGCAATATGAGACCACCTGACATGCCTCCTGAGAAATCTGTACACAGGTCAAGAAACAACAGTTAAAACTGGACATATAACAGACTGGTTCCAAATTGGGAAAGGAGTACGTCAAGGCTGTATATTGTCACCCTACTTATTTAACTCATATTCACAGCACATCATGAAAATGCTGGACTGGATGAAGCACAAGTGGGAATCAAGATTGCCGGGAGAAATATCAATAACCTCAGATATGCAGATGACACCACCCTTATGGCCAAAAGTGAAGAAGAACTAAAGAGCCTCTAGATGAAAGAGAGTGAAAAAATTGGCTTAAAATTCAACATTCAGAAAAAACAAAGATCAAGGCATCTGGTCCCATCACTTCATGGGAAATAGATGGGGAAACAATGGAAACAGTGACAGACAATTTTTGGGGGCTCCAAAATCACTGCAGATGGTGAGTGCAGCCATGAAATTAAAAGATGCTTGCTCCTTGGAAGAAAAGCTATGACCAACCTAGACAGCTTATTAAAAAGCAGACACATTACTTTATCAACAAAGGTCCATCTAGTCAAAGCTATAGTTTTTCCAGTGGTCATGTATGGATGTGAGAGTTGGACTATAAAGAAAGCTATGCGCCAAAGAATTGATGCTTTTGAACTGTGGTGTTGGAGAAGACTCTTGAGAGCCCCTTGGACTGCAAGGAGATCCAACCAGCTCATCCGAAAGGAAATCAGTCCTGAATGTTCATTGGAAGGACTGATGCTGAAGCTGAAACTCCAGTACTTTGGCCATCTGATGCGAAGAACTGACTCACTGGAAAAGACCCGCATGCTGAGAAAGATCAAGGGCAGAAGGAGAAGGGGACGACAGAGGATGAGATGGTTAGATGGCGTCACTGATGCGATGGACCTGAGTTTGAGTAGGCTCTGGCAGTTAGTGATGGACAGGGAAGACTGGCATGCTGCAGTCCATGGGGTCGTAAAAAGTCAGACACAACTGAGCAACTGAATTGAACTTGATGGTTAAGGCAACTGAAATTAAGATACTTGTTTAACTTCAGTAGTCCCAAACTCTCACTACACCCTCCCCCCAAGAAATGTTCAACACAAGGAGCTCCAATGACTTCAAAAGGAGCTCTGTGGGGGTGAGAAAGCAGATGAGACTTTGGCCAAAACGTGTAGGAACTGGATTACAATTTTTAAGAATTTCACACTCCAAAGATAAGCCTATGAGCTATCTCCTAGATTCTAGAATCTAAATGAGTTTCAGAGAATATATGTGCTCTGAAAAAGCACTAGATATATAATCCAAATATATAAACTCAAAAGATGCTGCAAAGAAATCAAGCTAAGAGTTTAATTCAAGTGTAAGGGAATTCTGAATTTAATTCTTTAAACCACTGAATTTTCTAGGAGTGATCTTTCCCATTAAGATTATATTTAAGGGACTCTCCCTGCACCGTAATTTTATCTTATTTCTTTAGAAAAAGCTTCTGATCCCAACTTGGTACCTATGGTTAGTCCAACCTGGAGATTAAATTATTCTATTCCCTGACTATACCGTTGAGCACTGCTGAAGAATACCAAACTTTTAAATCCAGGATCACAGATCTCACCATCTAGCAATCCTCGTGTGCTTCTCTGGCATATTCATTTTCTCACCCTATCTGAAACCTCTCTACTCAAATGTCCTCCACTCTTTCTCTCTCCCTTCTCCATTTCCACCTGATGACACTATCTCACACTCCACTGAGAAATTAGAAATTAAACAGAAACCTCCTTGCTTTCCTACCACCAAGTTCAATACTGTACATGTACACACACAGTCTGCAGTCCCCAGGGTATGACTGTGGCTGAAGTGTCCCTGAAGGAAATTCAACTCACCAGGACTTTGAAGAGCTTCCTAAATTGCCATCTTTAGTCCTGACCCATACTTGGATATCCAACCTACTTTTTCACTTGATTATTCAACTAAGGATGACTTTAACTGATACTCCCCTCAAAACAGTCACTTACTCCATCTTACCCTGTCATCCTAGCCCATCTCTCCTGAACTAATGAATGCTGACTGGCCAACTTCCACTCTTAATCCTCTTTAGCCCCTTCTCCCTACAGTAGTGAGTTTTTAAAAACATAATTCCACGTACTGCCCTGCAAGTGTTCTGCCTTTCCAGTAGGAATGGAATCAGAACACCACACTCTGCCTTACAAAGTCCTAAGGGCCCTAGACTTTGGCAGGGTCTCTGGGCCCGTCTCAAACCCTCTGTCCTGACTCACTGCCTATAAATACAACTTTGTCCTTTCTGTCCTTCAAACATGCAGCACGGGAACCAGGATGAGGCTAGACAGGTGCTTAGGACACACAATTTAAGGAGGTACTCAGCCTCCGAGTGAGTGCCATTATGAACTCTGCACCCTCATGCTTCACCCAGCTGGGTTATTTCCTACTTCAGAGCCACTGCACCATCCTGTCCCACTGCAGAGAGGGTTCCTACCAGATCTTCACAAAGCTAGCTCCTGTGTCCTTCAGGCCTCCACTAGGCCATCACTGACTCGGAGAGGCTACCCCTGATCTCCAATCAGCTTTATTTCTTTACAATTAAATCTTTTACCTTCTTACTTATCTTCTCTCTTCCTCCCATACAAACGTAGGATCCAGAGAAGAGTAACCTGTGTGTCTTGCTCAGTAGTGTCTTCTAGGGCCTAGGCCACTATTAGCACGTAGCGGGCACCCAGCAATTATTTGCTAAATGTGTGGAAAGAACTGGTGCAAACAACTTCAGTTCACTCTGGGCCTCGGAGTCTTCCACCTCTCCTCCAGAAGACTCATTTTCTAAAAGATTTCTTTTTTAAAAAGTCTATATGCACCTGATCACTTAACTTCCATGGGCTTCTTTTGGTCTGATCACCCTTCAATCGCATACATCCTGTGCTCCCACCTCTTATATATTCTTTTCTTTGACCCACGAGACATAACCATGTCTGACTGTCCTGACTGAGTCAGGAAAATACACAACTAGTGTACCACGGAGTCTGAGCAGTTTCCTCATCTGTAAACCTACTCGGGGGCTAAAGTATCCCTCCAGTCACTTTGCTCTCTCACATCTGATTGGCTGTATTCTTACTCTGTGACAGGTGTGACTTACACACATGTAAACATCAGTGCTATCACTCAGACTGTCGCTGCCAGGGCCACAGGAACTCAAGAATTCACTTTTGTTCAGGAACCTATGAAATGAGATGCCTGGATTATGCTGATGAGGAAGGCCTCTTATCTCAAAAGAGGATTCTAAAAATAAAATGGAGATAAGATACAGAACATGCTATAAAACAAAATGACACAATGCTTAATCAGGCAGGGCCCTAGAGAATGAGACAGTCTATAAAAATTAAGAGTTTAACCTCTATCAGCACTAGAACTTTTACTTTAACCATGCAGAACAGAGGTATTTCAAAAGTATACACTTCCCTACCTTCGACAAAGTATACCTGGCTTCATTTTACATTTCTCTCTGCAAATGAGCATCATTCTAAAGAAATTATTGTGAGGGAGCCAGCCAGAGTGAAAATATTCAGTAGATCTGGACAGTTGGTGATAACCATGATGATAAGAAGGCAGCTAACCTCAACTAGTGTTTACTATGTCGTAGGCATACTGCAAGTAACACTCACAGGAATTCTAAGACAGTTACTATTATTATCCCTATTTTACAGATGGGACTATAGAGGCATTGAGGGAGTAAACGTAATTTGCTCAAATCCCACAGCTACTAAGTGACAGACCAGAATACAAACCCAGGCAGACTCACTCCAGAATCTAAGCACTAAACCACACACTCCAACTGCACTAAAAAAGGAGTTGGGGTGTTTCTGGGCAGGTGAGTAAGATGGCCTGACTACCAAGTGTAAAAGGTCTGTGTTTGAATGGACTGTATTAATAGCAGAGGCAAGAGTGGAAGCAGAACACTTGCCTAAAAGAAAGGAGGGGGCAGGGGGAGTGGAAAGAGCAGTAAGGAGGGAAATAAAAACATAATCAGACTCCTGGTTTTCACCTTGAGCCACCTGGTACACAGTAGAGCCTTTAATAAACGGGAAAGACAGAGTGAGGAGCTAGTGTGGAAAGGAAAACCAAGAGTTCTGCCTGGGGAGAGGATTAATATAATAACCAACCACAAATGCTGACTAAGATCAGCCATTATTTTTTATATAAACCAAGCGTGTAAATATCCTAATAAGTCAAAAGTAAAAGTCATAAATGTGCAAACAGGATAAAAATGTGACTCAAGAATGAAATAACCCAAAAGCAGGCATTAAGAGGGAAAAAAGGCTAAGTCAACTCCTAAGAACAGAAATGAGTATTTCTAGTATCTTTTTTGATCAATTCAGAAGGAGTAACACAGTGAAACTTCTCTTTCTAAGCACCATGACTGCATAATTCCTTCTGTTTTCTTCTAAGGTATGTAAAACATATAGGAAAAAAATGTAAAGTGTCTCTGGTAGTTAGATCACTAAATGTTTAAGCTGGTTTCATGTTTTCTGTGTCACTGCAAAAAAAAAAAAAACTTTTTTTATTCTTTGCAACTCTGGTCTATTACAAGTTCATGTATTTCAAAACTTTTCCAGGAAATGATCACTTCAGAGTTAATTAATTTCAAAAAACATCAGTACAAGCACTTGCTTTAGGAAGTCTGAAATCAGGAGCTTCCAACACTGGTTCCACATGCTTCACTAGGCTGCTGCTGCTGCTAAGTCACTTCAGTCGTGTCCGACTCTGTGTGACCCTATAGATGGAAGCCCACCAGGCTCCCCCTTCCCTGGGATTCTCCAGGCAAGAACACTGGAGTGGGTTGCCATTTCCTTCTCCAATGTGTGAAAGTTAAAAGTGAAAGTGAAGTCGCTCAGTCGTGTCCGACCCTTAGCGACCCCACGGACTGCAGCCTACCAGGCTCCTCCATCCATGGGAGTTTCCAGGCAAGAGTACTGGAGTGGCTTGCCACTGCCTTCTCCTCACTAGGCTGTTACTGTTACTGTTAAGTTGCTTCAGTCGTGTCCGACTCTGCACAATCCCATGGACTGCAGCCCACCAGGCTCCCCCGTCCCTGGGATTCTCCAGGCAAGAACACTGGAGTGGATTGCCATTTCCTTCTCCACTAGGCTACAGTTTTATAAAACCATATGAGACTCAGGATGACAACACAAAAGTACTGGACAAGCTTGCTGGACCTCAAGAACACAGCAGCCTCTGCTTCTCTGCCTTCTGTTCTTCTATTCATCCCCCTAGAGACCTTTCCTGGTGAAGCTGACAGTATCAGCTTGCCCACACTAGTGTCATATGCCCACACTATCCTGGGTGTAACTATAGCAGAATCACCACCACCACCTTTTCTTCCACTTACCTTCCCTTGGGAGCTCAAAACAAACTGGTAAGATAAAATAGAAACAAAGCTTCAGAGTTCATAGATTTGAAATAAAGGTTTCAGTATCTTTGTTTCAACCATGCCAGATACATTCTAGGGTTAATCCCCAAAGCTCAGTCTCCCAAAACAGGGAGACAACTTTTGGATATTGCTCATCATTAGCTTTCTTTTCCAACATAAGATTATCTTCATATATGGAAACTATTACATGATAATACACTTCAGCAAAAATATTTCCCACTCTCAGTAAGAACTCTGAGCAAAGGCCACACTGCCTAAGCAACTCCACTCTTCCACTGAAGGGAAGGCTGTGAAAGGTCCCCTTTCCACTTCATTCATAGCCAGCTCTGCTACAGCTGCAAGACAATGGCTGTTAAATAAGAAACCAAGGGGTGGGAGTGGGGGAGCCTCGTTTAAGACAGAGTGGGGATACCCCTGTCCAGCATGCAGAGCAAGCCCACAGTTGCAATGCAGACCAAGAGAAACTGAAGTCTCGGCTAACCCGCGGTATAGCACACCTTCTTGAGAAAGGCTAAGAAAAAATATTTGCTTAATTTATGACACACAAAACTTACTTTCCCAATGAGTCTAATTTCAAATAAAAAGAAATATTATGTATTTTTTATATCAGAGCTTATATAAAGGCTTTTGGAAAAAGTCTGATGAATCCCATGCAAATTTAATGGCAAGTGTCAGTGTTAGGCAGACCCTCTGACAGTGATGTAGTGAAGACAGAAAAGACTGTTAACTGAAAATAGTGTTTCTTGACTTCTAACTCTTCTACTGGAGTTCAAATATTTCTCTGTTGAATAAACAATGAATACAAACACACCAGGGTCAAGGAGAAAGGAAAAGAACCACATAGCACTCACATACATACAAACACACATACAAAAACACACACAGGGCGTAAACACTTTGCCTGTGACCACTGGGTTATCTGTCCACATTTAAGGAACAACTACGATAGCGCCAGGATTTTATTTTGTCCTAATTATACAGATACTTGAATTAAGAATTTCATATTCACCATATTTTTCTCCTTTTCAAATACTTGGGAACTAGTTTGCTGCTGTGAGTACTTAATGACTGAAAGATAGTGCTAACTCCATAAAACGCATGTGGTGTGTGGGGAGACTGGAGAAAAATAAAGCTTTCTGCTAAAATAGGATTTCTGCGATATATGTTACAAAAAAGAGAACCCTATCTTTGAATTCAAATAGCAGTTCAGTTCAGTCGCTCAATCCTGTCCGACTCTTTGCGACCCCATGAATCACAGCACGCCAGGCTTCCCTGTCCATCACCAACTCCCGGAGTTCACTCAAACTCATGACCATTGAGTCGGTGATGCCATCCAGCCATCTCATTCTCTGTCGTCCCCTTCTCCTCCTGCCCCCAATCCCTCCCAGCATCAGAGTCTTTTCCAGTGAGTCAGCTCTTCTCATGAGGTGGGCAAAGTATTGGAGTTTCAGCCTCAGCATCAGTCCTTCCAATGAACACCCAGGATTGACCTCCTCTAGAATGGACTGGTTGGATCTCCTTGCAGTCCAAGGGACTCTCAAGAGTCTTCTCTAACACCACAGTTCAAAAGCATCAATTCTTCGGCCATCAGCTTTCTTCACAGTCCAACTCTCACATCCATACATGACCACGGGAAAAACCATAGCCTTGACTAGACAGACCTTTGTTGGCAAAGTAATGTTTCTGCTTTTTAATATGCTATCTAGGTTGGACATAACTTTCCTTCCAAGGAATAAGCATCTTTTAATTTCATGGCTGCAATCAAGCAGTAGGAGTTGTCAAAGGACAAAACTGAATGTTTTAGATACAAAAAAGCACAGAAAGGAAGGCAGAGTGAAAAACTTTAGCACTTAAAAAGTGTTTTCATTACCTTTTATAACTACCAGATCTCTCAAAGACAGAATCAAGGATGGTATGTATAACCATAAAAAGCAGTGACTAAATATGACAAAAATCAGATGCCACTATAATAAAGTATTTTGCAAATTATAATCTATAGGCTGCTGTTGCTGCTGCTAAGTCACTTCAGTCTAGAGACAACTAATCAGACGTGTTTAACTATGACTTCAATTTCTGAAAATGTGCCATTAACTAACCACAGATAGATTTTAATTTAGCACACCCTCCCCCCAAAAAAATCATTTAAGTGAGGCAAAACTAAGTCAGCAAAAGAAATAGGAAAAATGCCTTAAAAGTAGAGTGAACATAGAATTTATCCAAATCACTCTTGAGATTGTAAGGGGGCACTGTTAATGTCTGAATAACAAGTACAAGTCAGGACAGTTTCATATAAAAGTAGAGAAAACATCAGTCCACTTGAAGGTTAGGAACACATACAGATTCTGTCGTCCAGAGTTAAAAAAGTTTTTTTAATTTCTAGGACTTACTGATATTAGCTTGCTTGTCATCTCCTTTATGTTTCGAAGATGACTAAAATTTGTGTGGTAAAATTCATGGACCATTAAGTAAAACAGTATCACTCTCAACCCCACCCCCACACCCCTCCCTCCACACACACACACTCTGCAGTAACAGGAGGAAATGCGGGCGTCTCACTCCATCGCTGTGCTTACTTGGACTCTCCTCCGAGATCTGGGACTTCCTTCATGACCAACAGAAAAAAAGGCCGCTGGAGTCAGGATGTAGTTGGAAAAGGTAGTTAAAAACAACTTCACCTACACAGGTAGTAAACCTATAACCTAGCCAAATTCTCAACTAACTGCAGATCATCTTACCGACTCTAAAAAAAACTTTATCTTCAATTTTCACCTACCAAAGCGTCAAGAGCAGTTTATAAGAAACACACACAGCCGAGTTTATAAGCAGCATTTTCACGCCATCTCTGCTCTTCACAGGGGCTGCACCACGCGCCTTGATCACTCATACAGCGCTGCCCAGTGAACGCCCAGGATGACAACAGAAGCTACAGTGTTTACCCCAGATTCCACCAACTGTTCCACACGCATACGTATAATACAAACACACACACACTATCTCTCTCTCCCTCTCTTTCTCTATGCATCCTCTCGACAGCTCTGAGCTGGGATTAGTTTAAGGAGCACAGAGCTAGTCAGCCTGGGTTCTGGTCCCAGCGGCACCCACCGCGAACCGTAATGCCCTTGGGCAACTGACTCTGTGCCTCAGTGATGTCATCTGTAAAGGAGGGACACCCCCATCCGCTTAAGACTTATCTAAGTTGATAAATGTAAAGCTCTTAAAGCAGCCTGGCTCATCAGGAATGCTAATAAAATGTCAGGAAGGATCATTACTTCCAAGTTAAAGATAAAGACCCTGAGGCAAATTTGTTATGTAGCTTTTCCAAAGTCACACACAGCTGGCGGGTGGCAAGGACAAGATTTCAACCCACAGTCTGGATCTGGAGTCCGGGCTCTGAGCCACTATGTGACACTACCAGTATACGAGGTCCTATCCTCTGTTTTCAAATCAATAATGGATGGCTTAATATTTGTGAAAAGAAATTCTCCAAAAGGAAAAAAAAACCAAGGCACTTGTCACAACCAAAGTACCAAGACATTAAACATCCAATGGAACTTACGTTATAGTCAGAAAAAGCAGGTCACATCCCAAAACCCAGAGCAATCTCAAGCACACAGGTGCTTCTGGAACTACCGGGGAATACAGTTTCAAACCCAAAACTGCCCTAGACCTTCTATTCCAAGCCTTGTAGACACTTAGGTGGCTCAGAAGTGCTCCACACTCAATGTCTTTGTAAAATTCAGAACACATCCAAACTAGGGGTACAGAAAGAGAACTGAGTGCAGTCTAGTCCCTCGACCTCCATTTCTCCTGCCACATCAGCAAATTCCAATAGAAGCAGGTCGCATTTGTCCCTTGTCACCATTTCTTTATTCAGAGCAAATTCAAAGGCCGTGAAAGACCACATTACCTTTTTAAAAACTTTTCCATTCGGTTGCACTTCATCTTCCTCATTTAGGATTTCACGTGTTCCCAAGAGTCTTTTGTCCTTGAATTTGTTTTTTGCATACATAAAAACTTTATCGAGTGTATCACATCCAGGGTATAATACGGAGGCCAAACCATCCAAGCTGTTAACAGATCTGTATGCAGAGTCAGGTGTTGAGTTTACAGGCTTTGCTTTAGTTCGGTTTGATTTTTCTTGTCTTGATTCAGACAAAAAATAATATGGAATGTATGTTAAAATAGTATAAAGTGATATTATGAACTGTATGAAATACAAAAGAATGGGGTTGATGGTGTGTTTCAGCTTCATGGAAGAGGGTTTTGAAGACCCGTGGTTATTCATAGTGTTCAAAAAGGAGAATTAACAGCTTTCTGTAAGAATCTAGAAGGAAAAGAAAGAAAGTTATTGGTCAAAAATCATTCTCCAATAATTTTAAAGGAAAAGTCTTCACATTAGTTAGGCAGATGACTTTTCCATCCCCTCCCTCGCCCCCCAGTAAGTAGCCGCTGGTATAGTGGCTGCCAGCAACATACCGTCCACTCCTGCTATTTGTGGGGCACTCATTTTGTGCCGTTATCTATTAACCATGGAAATTCTACAGAAAAGCTTCCACGTCATTCTGTAAACAGGTGGCTTTTCCAACCTAACCCCAAGTAACCACAAGGACTTCCCAGTGGTGAGGAGAGAGCGAGCCAGCAGACCTGCAACAGGATGGAGACCAACACTGCTCCCACTTCCTGTTCTTCAGGGCCTCATTACATTCAGGATGGCAAACACTTAGTACAAAGGCCACATTCTCCTCTCTCCCGGCCCCTGGAGCCACTGCTTTCTTTCCCAGGGCGCCCCCTTCTCTCACTCCAGGCAGCCACAAGCAACCAGTTAGCAAACGGCATGAAATTCCCTTTCCACAGAGATTCTAGATATTTTTCACGTTAGACAGATTACATTATAAAGCAGAGTTTGATCATTTTATATGCTGCATTTCTCAGATTTATTGAGAATCTTCTATGTGTTAAGACAGGGACTGGAACAGGAAAGGAAACAACCTAAGCCTCTCCTCCCACGGAGCGGATACATTCCTTGGGAGAGTTTAAGACAACTTGCACCAGGTGGTGGGTGAGAAACTCCACGAGGAAAGAACGAACCCAGTCAGGGAAACACGAGGTGACCAGGCAAGGCTGGAGAGGCCGCTCTAGGATGCAGGTGGGCCTCTCTGACCAGTGATACCTGAGCCGAGTGGGGAAGAAGGGCGCTAGGCAGAGGACGCAGCCTTTGTACCGCGGGTAGGTGATACTATCAGTTAGCAAACTACCAACTATTCCACCCAGCTCTACCTCCAGGACTGTGATTTCTGACACTCTTCACCCCCATGCTACAGAAATTCTATTCCAGGAAAGTGTGGCCGAGAGCCCTGAGGAAGCCCTTCACCCCATCTCCGCTCAGGGCAGAAGCTGTACTGCTGATGCAGCAGACCACGAGTACTGGGCATTGTGGTTCATCAGGTCGATGCAAGGAGAGCAGCTCCAGACACCAGTGGCTGCAGCCAAGGCCAGGAGCCCACTGAAGAGCAGAGGACAAGGTGCTGCCCCTGGAGCAACGGGACAGAGGTTCTCAGAGAAGCAGGCTAAAAGGAGACAGAGCCCCTCAGTAGTCACTGACCTAGGACTGACTTAGTTGGCACACAGAACAGACAAGTTCACGGTCAACGGCACTGGAGAAAACCACGGAGACATTGGTCGTGAGCACCTAAGATGCAGCTGGTAGGTCCACAACAGAAAACATGCCAAAGGGAAGTTTGGCACCCAGAGAAGTTCGACATACCATGGAAAGAAACACTGAGGAAGATCCCTCCTGGAGCCAGGGCAGCTCAAGGACTGCCTCAAACACAACTCCGACAAACAGCATCTAACCTACCTGGACACACTGCGGGGCATCTTAGGGCCCAGGGCTTTGTCCAAAACGAGAAAGCCATCGACTCGCTAGCAGTGGACAGTATCTGCTGGGTGTGGCGCCAACAGAGGCAGATCATGGAGACAGATGGTTAAAGGGAGCCCTACTAAAACCGTGCTGTCACCCCCAGAAGAAGGTACTTCTTCCAAGTAACTGCATGTGTTTCCAAGGCTGGGCCCTGAAGGAGTACCATCAGAGGATACCCAATGCAGAAAAGGTGAACTTCACCAAAAGCGGTCAGCTAAGTCACTAAACAAGCAAACAACACAGGAAGGTGTGGAAAAGGAGAGGGGGCATTAGTCTTTAGAACTGCTACAAAATATCTAAAATGTCCAGTTTACAGCAAAATATTAGGAGGCACGCAAATCAACAGAAAAGTATGACCCACACATAAGGTGGGAAACAGGCAGCAGAAATCCTCCTTCAGTTCAGTCGCTCAGTCGTGAAAATCCACCTTCAGTTCAGTCGCTCAGTCGTGTCCGACTCTTTGCGACCCCATGAATCACAGCAGGCCAAGCCTCCCTGTCCATCACCAACTGCCGGAGTTCACTCAAACTCATACGCATCGAGTCGGTGATGCCATCCAGCCATCTCGTCCTCTGTCGTCCCCTTCTCCTCCCGCCCCCAGTCCCTCCCAGCATCAGAGTCTTTTCCAATGAGTCAACTCTTCACATGAGGTGGCCAAAGTACTGGAGTTTCAGCCTCAGCATCAGTCCTTCCAATGAACACCCAGGACTGATCTCCTCTAGGATGGACTGGTTGGATTTCCTTGCAGTCCAAGGGACTCTCAAGAGTCTTCTCCAACACCACAGTTCAAAAGCATCAATTCTTCGGCGATCAGCTTTCTTCACAGTCCAACTCTCACATCCATACATGACCACTGGAAAAACCATAGCCTTGACTAGACGGACCATTACAGAGACGGAAAGTAATGTCTCTGCTTTTTAATATGCTGCCTAGGTTGGTCATAACTTTCCTTCCAAGGAGTAAGTGTCTTTTAATTTCATGGCTGCAATCACCATCTGCAGTGATTTTGGAGCCCAATCCTCCTTGAGAGACCCCAAATGTCAGGCTCAGGAGACAAGGTATCAAAGTAGTTATTACAACTATGCTCAGAGAACTAAAGGAAACTATTCTTCAAAAATTAAAACACAAATTCTGCAATTTTTACAAGGTAAGGAACCCCTCTGAATTTGCTCACACACAAAGAAGAAGCCAAAGACTCCCAACTCATCTCTGGGCTCTGTTCACCAATCCCAGCTCTCTTCTTTGACAATGTGTTAGATAGTACCTGGAAGAATGAGTCCAAAGAATCTAGATTTCTGCCAGAAAGGGAATGAGGAGCCACTGAAGGTTTCTATAAGACAAGTGGTACAATGAAAACAAGGGCCCTACCACTTCCGGGATACCAGAACTGCAGAGAACAGATGCACTTAATAACCCAGGAGAATGATGTTACCTCATTAAGTACTCTGAAATTTAACACTGCATGTTTCCATCTTGAATTTAAAAATACTGTGATTTAAAAAAAACTACCTTTAGCCACAGATGATATGGCTGCATTATAGAAAATCCTAATGAATACACTGAAAACCTAACAGAACAGAATTCAGCAAAAGATTGCATGACATAAGGTAAATTTAAAAAAAAATCGAACCTTCTTACACTGTTGGTGGGAATGCAAACTAGTACAGCCACTATGGAGAACAGTATGGAGATTCCTCAAAAAACTGGAAATAGAACTGCCATATGATCCAGCAATCGCACTCCTGGGCATACACACCAAGGAAACCAGAATTGAAAGAGACACATGTACTCCAATGTTCATTGCAGCATTGTTTATAATAGCCAGGACATGGAAGCAACCTAGATGTCCATCTGCAGACGAATGGATAAGAAAACTTTGGTATATATACACAATGGAGTATTACTCAGCCATTAAAAAGAATGCATTTGAACCAGTTCTAATGAGGTGGATGAAACTAGAGCCTATTATACAGAGTGAAGTAAGCCAGAAAGAAAAACACCAATACAAAATACTAACGTATATACTAACATATATACTAATATATATGAAATTTAGAAAGATGCAAACGATAACCGTGTATATGAGACAGCAAAAGAGACACAGATGTATAAAACAGTCTTTGGGACTCTGTGGGAGAGGGTGAGGGTGAGATGGTTTGGGAGAATGGCATTGAAACATGTATAGGGTCGATGCATGTTACAGGATGCTCGGGGCTGGTATGCGGGGATGACCCAGAGGGAGGATAAGGCGAGGAGGGAGGTAGGAGGGGGGTTCGGGAGGGGGAACTCATGTACACCCGGGGCGGATTCATGTCAATGTATGGCAAAACCAACCAATATAATATTGTAAAATAATTAGCCTCCAATAAAAAGTTAAAAAAACAAAAAATAAATAAATAAAATCAAGTGTATTTGTATATACTAGCAATGAATAAAGAAAAGTGAACGTAAGAAAACAATTTTTTTTTACAACCCTTTCAAAACCACCTAGGATGAGATATAACAGGAAGTGCAAAACTTGTACCATGAAAACCACAAAACATTGTTTAAAGATACTAAACACCTAAACAAAAAACATTGTTTAAGGATTTTAAGACTTAATATTGTTAAAATGGCAACATTCCCCAAACTTATGTACAGATTCAATATGAAGCTTATCAAAATCTCTGCTGACTTAAGAGAATTTTGTAAGCTGATCCTAAAATTCACATGGAAATTCAAACTAGCCAGAACAGCCAAAACTTCTGAAAAAGAACGAAGTTAAAGGGCTCACACATCTTAATTTCAAAACTTAATACAAAGCAGTATTAATCAAGACACTGTGCTACTAGCCAAAGGACATACAGATTAATGGAACAAAACTGAGAGTCCAGGAATAAACCTTTGCATTACGGACAACTGATTTTTAACAAGACAGCAAAAAACTCAACAGGGAAAAAACAGTCTCTTCAACAAACGGTGCTGGAACAACTGGACAGCTACATGTAAAATAACAAAGATGAACCCCTTATACCATACAAAAAAATTAACTTAAAACGGATCATAGGCCTAAATATAAGAGCTGAAACTATAAAACTTCAGTAAGTACTAATCACTGAGAAAAAGTATAGTGTTTCAGGAAGAGTACAGTAAAAGGAAGAGGTGGGTTCAGGCTTTTTCTGAAAAGTCTTCTTGGCCCAAACAGTAATTTACTATGATCTTCAACGTGTGGACAGAGGAAGAGAGATTTTGAATAGATGATACCATATATCATGAACAAACACCGAAAATTCAGGAAACAATCAGCCACCCAGGAGAGCAGGGTAGGGATGAGGAGATGAGGGCAGGGTATTAAAGGCCCCACATTTTAAAGGTCAAATTGTTGTGGCCTTTGATGCTGAGGAAGAAACTTAGTTTACATTTCAAAGTACAGAAACACACAGTATTAGAAAATAACTGTACACCAGGGTGTTCATTGGAAGGACTGATGCTAAAGCTGAAACTCCAATACTTTGGCCACCTCATGCGACGAGTTGACTCACTGGAAAAGACTCTGATGCTGGGAGGGATTGAGGGCAGGAGGAGAAGGGGACGACAGAGAATGAGATGGCTGGATGGCATCACCGACTCGATGGACGTAAGTTTGAGTGAACTCCAGGAGTTGGTGATGGACAGGGAGGCCTGGTGTGCTGTGATTCATGGGGTCGCAAAGAGTCTGTCACGACCGAGCGACTGAACTGAACTGAAGGATAACCTGAAGGCAGCAGGAACTGGAGGAAAGGAAATTACATAGAAGATAACAAATAATCCTCTCCTCCACGGGTCAGGAGGCTGTGTTGAGTGTGACATGAACAAGCAGCTAGGATTCCCGGCTCCTAACTGCCCAGAGGGTGGCAAAGGTAGCAGCTGTTCCTGCAGCCTTTCCAACAACTGAAATCTTTCTGCTTTAATACCCAAGAGTGGTTCTGTCCCTGAATTTCAAACAGAATAAAGCCGCAAGTTGCACCAGAGGCAGCGAAAGGAGGGCAAACAGTGTGGTGCCTTCAACCGAGATGGAAATACAATGAAGAGGCTGGTCAGTGGCTGGAAGACTGGGGGAAGGGAGGGGAATACAAGTCTGAACATAATGGGTTTAAGATGTTTGTGAGTCATCCAAACACACCATCTGTGAAAGTTAAAAGGAGTCAGAGCTGCCCAAAGAGAACACACGGGAGATCTTCAAGATAAGCTCAAGAACAGAAAACTTTGGAGGGAAACCAATGCCAAGACTGAGGGGGGGAAATCCCACGGAAAAGATCAGTGAAGGAGAACTTGGAGAGCGCGGGGTTAGGAAAGTCAAGGGAGGAGAGAGCCAAGTGGTGTCAGATGCAGCCTAGATGCGACAGTCACATGCAAATAAGACATCTGACTTTTCTACAGTGTTTTAGATAAACTAGGTAAAATAACAAAACTCTGGTCAATTGCATCCTTCCTATCTGCTTAAGTGTCTATAGAAAATGTAGACAAGTGTTGACTGAAATAAAAAGAACACACAACCAAGAAGTCGACTGTTTATGTTTTATTCTGCAGACATACTGAGGACTGAAGCCCAGGAGACAGGCTCTCAGATAGCTCTGAAGGACTGCTGCAGAGAAATAAGGATGAAGCCAGGGTATATATGAGATCTGCAGAAACAAACCAAGTAGTTGCACATCAAAAGACTTCTGATAATTGAAGAAAAAAGCAAACACCAAGTTAATGAATTTATTAGTGCCTTTCTATGCACAGGAAGATGCAAGAGCCTGGCTCACTGCAATCATTCCTTTGATATGCACCTTAACTGTCCAGGGCCGGTATTCTGCTCTTTTCTACCCTGAACATGCTTTGTTTACTGATGTGAAAGGCAACATTCTTCATCCACATTAGGAAACCAGTCACAGCTACTGCATTATGTTGCCACACCTTAGAATATGATTATCATCTTCCAGAAGCAAACCTGAACCATTAAGTCTATTAATCTTTTCCTTCACAGCATTGAGGTTTCCAATCTAGATTAAGAAGGCCTCATACATGCCAGGATTAAACCACTGGCACCCTATGCCCTATATTTTTTTTCTAGTATTTGCAAAATCTTTATATTTAATCAACATGGAGTTTATTTTTCTCCATTGTGTAAGGGAGAAAGCTAACTTTTTCTTTCAGATGAACTGGCTGAACCATTTATTAAATAAACCATCATTTTCTCAATTAACCAAAGCATCACCTTCAATAATAAGTTACAGCTCACACTTGGATTCAGTTCTCGACCCTGTTCTGTTTCTTGGATGTACCTGCCCACAGCTCTGCTAACACCACACCACACCAGGGACAGACTCACAGCAGCGCTCCTTCATCTGTGGTCCATGAACCAATCCTTCAGAACTGCCTCAGAGCATATTTAATGGAGATTCCTCAGACCCGTCTTTCCCTTTCTCACGTTCCCAATACCTACAAGCTGAAAACTACTTGTGGACTCGGTTTTAAACAGCAACCATGGAATTTTAATGTACACTAATATTTGAGAACTGCTGCTTTAAATATCTGATAAGACCTTCACTAGTCACAGTCAAAATTTTCTTATCAATTCTTACAGATTAATTCTATAAATATTTTAAAGATTTAATATTTATTTATGGTGAAATGCGATTTAAAAAGATCAAAAAGGAACAAATATATATCGCTTATATGGAAAATCTAAAAAAATTATACAAATGAACTTCTTTACAAAGCAAAAATAGACTCACAGACATTGAAAACAAACATGGTTACCAAGGGGGAAAGGGTGGCAGGTGATAAATTAGGAATCTGGGATTAACAGATAAACACTATTATATACCAAATAGGCTTAAAAAATACAAGGACCTACTGTATAGCACAGGGAAATATATTCAATATCTTGTATCTATAATGGAAAAGAATCTGAACCTATAATGGAAAAGAATCTGAAAAAGAATATATATAAATCAATCACTATGCTCTTCACCTGAAACACTATACATCAACTACACTTTGAGATTTATAGGGAAAAAAATACCGTGACAAGATACACAAAGAATTTCAATAATTTTTTTTTTTAATTCAAGCAATAAAAAGGAAAACTGGGCGAAGAACACATACAGAGAAGCCCAAAAAAGGAAAAGCAGATGGCTAAAACATACAGACAATATGTTCTCCTAAACTTGTAATCAAGATTCAAATGAAGGCATACTAATTTTTATCCAATAGTTTCACAAATATGTAAAAGACTATAATATCCAGAGTACATTGAAGTAAGCTGGCAGTATTTAAAACACACACACCCTTGGCAATCCCACATTCAGAACACTATTCTACAGAAAAGCAAGTGCTTACTAAGCACATGAAAACAAGAATTCAATCATTCATTTGCCAATCAAATATTGAACACAGACTCCACACCCAGAACTCTTTCAGAGGATGAAGTCATAGTCATAAACAAAATCTGGGAAGCAAACAGACCACGCACAAATAACTAAATACCAAGAGGTAACTGGAGCTACCGAGAAAAACAAAGCAGGCGCAAGGGAATAAATTTGGAAGAGCAGACGACTGCTGCATCATAAAACCGTAAGAGGCGGCACCTCACAGGTTGTGAGTAGACAGTCACCTGGATACCTGGGAGAAGAGCGCTCTAGCTGAGCCCAGGGAGGAAGGGGAACAGTGAGCGGAGATGAGGGTGCAGAGGATGCTGAGAGGGACCAGATCCTGCAGGGCTGGCACGAGTGAGACCGTCTGATCTACCATACAAAGCATGACTGCGGCTGCTGCAGGGGCTCGATGGGGATCAGATGATGATACTGGCTTAGATCAGAATGGGGACGAAGGAGGCAGTGAGAAACAACCTGCTTCTGACTCTGTTTTGAAGGTACAGCTTTGGATACAGTGAGAGAGAAAAAGAGGAATCAAAAGCAACTCTGAGTTTGGGGCCTGAGACATCAAAAATGTACTGAGCTGCATTTACTGAGAAGGGAAGACTGCAAGAGGGCAGATTTTTCACCCACCCACCCCCAAAAAAAAACAAAAACAAACTAGTTCTGTTTGATGAGAGATAACTTTGGGAATTCTCAGCCTATTTATGATATTTCAACTGTGAAACTGGCTGAGATGACCTCAGAAGTGAGAACACATGCCAATGGCAGACCCTGTGGCATGTCAACATGCAGAAAGGCCAGGAAACAGGGCAGGAGAGGAGGAGCCAGCGTTGACAGAGGAACAGGAGGGTGGAGTCAAGGAGGGCCCATCAGCTTTATACCTGCTGTCAACAAAGACAAATGTAAACCGAGGCACCAATGAGATGAGACTTCACACCCATTATCAAAAAGGAAGGAAAAAAATAGAATATGACAAGCACTGGCCGGGAGGCGGAAGTGGAGAAACCGGAACAGTTACTGATGTTGGTGGGAATGTAAAATGGTACAGCTGCTACTGAAAACAGATGTCCCTTAAAAAATTAAACACAGAGTTAACATTCAATCCAGCAATTCCACTTGTGGGTATACTTCCAAAAGAACTGAAAGCATGGACTCAAACAGATATCTGTATACCAAAGTTCACAGCAGCATTTCATAATAGCTGAAAGACAAACAAGCTGAATATTCAAGATAGGTAAATGTATAAACAAAATGTGACTGCCACACAATGAAATATTATTCAGCCTTAAAAAAAGAATGAAGTTCTGATACATGCTATATGTATGAACCCTGAAAACATCATGCTAAGTGAAATAAGGCAGACACAAAAGGACAAATATCTGACTCTGCTTACATGAGACACCTACAATAAGCAAACGCATAGAGACGGTCAGTTGCCAGGGGCTGAGGGAATGAAAGCTGTTTTTGCTGGATGATGGGAACGTCTGGAGACAGCTGACGACGGTGCACAACAATGTGAATATGCTTAATGCCAGTGAACTAGACACTCAAAGGTGTTTACAACGGTAAACTGTTATATATTACTACAATTTTTTTAAAGTGAAAAAGAAAGTGAAGTGAAAGTTGCTCAATCCTGTCTGACTCTTTGCCACCTCATGGACTGTACGGTCCGTGGAATTCTCCAGGCCAGAATACTGGAGTGGGTAGCCTTTCCCTTCTCCAGGGGATCTTCCCAACCCAGGTCTCCCGCATTGCAGGCAGATTCTTTACCAGCTGAGCCACAAGGGAAGACAACAATTTTTTAAAAAATAAAAAAAAAAAAAGAGGAGGACTGAGAGTTAGTCACTGGGTTTGACAATGTGAAGGTCACTACAAACCTTGAAAAGAACTGAGGTTAAAGATCAGAGCCCAACTGGAAACCGTTAAAGAAAAAATAAGAAGACATCTCTAGGAAGAGGATTAGAGAAATGAGCAATAGGGCAGAACAAAGCAACTCCTTTTGTTTTCAAAATAAAGAGACACGGGAATTCCCTGGCAGTCCAGTGGCTCGAACTTGGTGCTTTCATTGCCAGGGCCCAGGTTCCATCGCTAGTCAGGGAACTAAGATCCCACAGGCGGTGTAGGGTGGCTAATAAAATAAAATTTATAGTAAGAAATAGTATAGCTTGCAAGGACAGTGATGGCTATGACCCCAAAGAGGAAAGAGAAGGATTACAGTCATTACTCTGAATCCTCGGAGGGCCGTTTGCAGGAAACTCCTGGGATACTTCAGCTGTCTACGTAAAATGACGCCGCACAGTCAGCTCTCCATATCCACGGATGCAGACGACAGATATCAAGGGTCAACTGTGCGCAGAAGACAGTAACATCTTTGGGCAGGAGAGAGGGTGAACATGGTACCCAAGTGGAAGAGGCTGGCCTCAGACAGGAACAGGCAGGCATGTGGGTGGGAAGGAGCTGGTGGGAATAACAGGAAGCAACACCGGCTAAGAGGGAGAAAGAAAGGAAACGACTAGAACACTGAGAAAGAAAGTGTGAGATAGTCATCCAGGAGAACAGGAGAGAGAGGGGAGTAGGAGACACAGCAGGCTCACCTGGCAGCTCACAAGGCCCACTTGTGGTCGGTAGTCACGGACGTGAGGTGAAACCGATCCAGCCAGCTGTGCGCGTCCCTGACAAGGTCAGCTGCTGCTGCTGCTAAGTCAGGTCAGTCATGTCCGACTCTGTGCGACCCCACAGACGGCAGCCCACCAGGCTCCCCCATCCCTGGGATTCTCCAAGCAAGAACACTGGAGCGGGCTGCCATTTCCTTCTCCAATGCAGGAAAGTGAAAGTGAAGTCGCTCAAGTCATGTCCCCATAGATGGCAGCCCACCAGGCTCCCCAGTCCCTGGGATTCTCCAGGCAAGAACACTGGAGTGGGTTGCCATTTCCTTCTCCAATGCAGGAAAGTGAAAGTGAAGTTGCTCAGTCGTGTCCGACTCTTAGCGACCCCATGGACTACAGCCCACCAGGCTCCTCCATCCATGGGAGTTTCCAGGCAAGAGTACTGGAGTAGGTCACCAGTGCCTTCTCCAGACAAAGTCAGCTGGAGGAGCACAAATATAGATCAGGGAGAGCTGAATGAACCAACAATGGGATTTTATTAGGCAAGCACCAGAACAAAACTATTTCCAAGGCAGTGAATAAAATGACTGATAAGGGAATTTTACCTTGAGAAAGGAATGCCATGAGGAGGGAAAGGTTTATGAGAAGGAAACAGATCAACAGAATGAGATCCTGGCTTGGGTTATAGAATTGTTGGAGTTGAGGTACTAAAAAGGAGTAAGTTGGAACCACAGAAGGTAGGAAGTAATCTGCGAAGAATGTCTGAAGTTAGGATCGCTGAGGGTGTTTAGTTACTGCTCATGGGGAGGTGCAGATATAGTAATGGAGAAAGGGGAAGCAGAGGCAGACTGGAATATGAGATCATTTAAGGACAGGCCAGAAAAACATCTATTTCTGCTTTATTGACTATGCCAAAGCCTTTGACTGTGTGGATCACAACAAACTGTAGAAAATTCTGAAAGAGATGGGAATACGAGACCACCTGACATGCCTCTTGAGAAACCTATATGCAGGTCAGGCAGCAACAGTTAGAACTGGACATGGAACAACAGACTGGTTCCAAACAGGAAAAGGAGTACATGAAGGTTGTATATTGTCATCCTGCTTATTTAACTTATATGCAGACTACATCATGTGAAATCCTGGGCTGGATGAAATACAAGCTGGAATCAAGATTGCTGGGAGAAATATCAATAACCTCTGATATGCAGATGACGCCAGTCTTATGGCAGAAAGTGAAGAGGAACTAAAAAGCCTCTTGATGAAAGTGAAAGAGGAGAGTGAAAAAACTGGCTTAAAGCTCAACATTCAGAAAACTAAGATTATGGCATCTGGTCCCATCACTTCATGGAAAATACATGCGGAAACAGTGGATACAGTGTCAGACTTTATTTTTTTGAGCTCCAAAATCACTGCAGATGGTGATTGCAGCCATGAAATTAAAAGACACTTACTCCTTGGAAGGAAAGTTATGACCAACCTAGACAGCATATTAAAAAGCAAAAACATTACTTTGCCAACAAAGGTCCTTCTAGTCAAGGCTATGGTTTTTCCTGTGGTCATGTATGGATGTGAGAGTTGGACTGTGAAGAAAGCTGATCGCCAAAGAATTGATGCTTTTGAACTGTGGTGCTGGAGAAGACTCTTGAGAGTCCCGTGGACTGCAAGGAGATCCAACCAGTCCATTCTAAAGGAGATCAAACCTGGGTGTTCATTGGAAGGACTGATGCTGAAGCTGAAACTCCAATACTGTGGCCACCCGTTAATAAGAGCTGACTCAACTGACAAGACCCTGATGCTGGGAGGGATTGGGGGCAGGAGGAGGAGAGGACGACAGAGGATGAGATGGCTGGATGGTATCACTGACTCGATGGACATGAGTTTGGGTAAACTCTGGGAGTTGGTGATAGACAGGGAGGCCTGGCGTACTGTGCTTCATGGGGTCGCAAAGAATCGGACACGACTGAGCAACTGAACTGAACTGAACTGGAGGACAGGAGGCCAAGGAGTGGAAAGGCTGTGGTACTGAAAGACTGAAACCTCCAAGACTCATGATAGGATAGGAGTAAGGAGTGACAGAAAGTCTGAGGTTCTAGTATTTAAGGAACAAAAGAAGAGATGACTATAACAACAAGGAATTATGGTAAGCAGTACAGCTGGAAGGCAAGGCTTCAAGGATATAGGTAGTACTGCTTCAAAGGCAAAAAACTGCTGAAGTAACCAGATTAGGCCCCAAGATGGAGTAGCTCATGCTAAACCCCATGTCGGCAAAGTACAACCTGGCTAAATTTCTGTGCTCAGCTTTCCCAGAAACGGCAGGTGTTTGTTATCCAATCAGCCTTGCCTGCTCAGCACGTTACTTAACCCGGCTCCAATCCCACCCTTTGCTCTATATAAAGGAAAGTAACCCTCTTGAACCAAGCAGCAAATGCCCAGCATGATTTCCTTTCTCTCCCTTACTGTGACCTATAAAAATCTCTTGCTGGGACTTCCCTGGAGGCCCAGTGGTTAAAAATCTGCACTTCCTCAAAGCAGGATCCTCCAGGACCCACCTCCCAGAGTATTGGAAATAAAAGCAAAAATAAACAAATGGGACCTAATTAAAATCAAAAGCTTCTGCACAGCAAAGGAAACTATAAGTAAGGTGAAAAGACAGCCTTCAGAATGGGAGAAAATAATAGCAAATGAAGCAACTGATAAAGGATTAATCTCCAAAATATACAAGCAGCTCCTGCAGCTCAATTCCAGAAAAATAAATGACCCAATCAAAAAATGGGCCAAAGAACTAAACAGACATTTCTCCAAAGAACACATAAACATGGCTAACAAACACATGAAAAAATGCTCAACATCCCTCATAATCAGAGAGATGCAAATCAAAACCACAATGAGATACCATTTCACACCAGTCAGAATGGCTGCTATCCAAAAGTCTACATGCAATAAATGCTGGAGAGGATGTGGAGAGAAAGGAACCCTCTTACACTGTTGGTGGGAATGCAAACTAGTACAGCCACTAAGGAGACCAGTGTGGAGATTCCTCAAAAAACTGGAAATAGAACTGCCATATGATCCAGCAATCGCACTCCTGGGCATACACACCGAGGAAACCAGAACTGAAAGAGACACATGTACTCCAATGTTCATTGCAGCACTGTTTATAATAGCCAGGACATGGAAGCAACGTAGATGTCCATCTGCAGACGAATGGATAAGAAAGCTTTGGTACATATACACAGTGGAGTATTATTCAGCCATTAAAAAGAATACATTTGAATCAGTTCTAATGAGGTGGATGAAACTGGAGCCTATTATACAGAGTGAAGTAAGCCAGTAAGAAAAACACCAATACAGTATACTAACGCATATATATGGAATTTAGAAAGATGCAAATGATAACCCTGTATACGAGACAGCAAGAGACAGAGATGTATAGAACAGTCTTTGGGACTGTGTGGGAGAGGGTGAGGGTGGGATGATTTGGGAGAATGGCATTGAAACACGTATGTTGTCATATGTGAAACGAATCACTAGTTCAGAGTCGATGCATGTTATAGGATGCTCGGGGCTGGCGTGCGGGGATGACCCAGAGGGAAGATAAAGGGAGGAGGGAGGTGGGAGGGGGGTTCAGGAGGGGGAACTTATGTAAACCCGGGGCGAATTCATGTCAATGTATGGCAAAACCAACCAATATAATATTGCAAAATAATTTGCTTCCAATAAAAAATAAATTAATTACCAAAAAAAAAAAAATCTGCACTTTCACTGCAGAGGACAAAGTTCAATCCCTAGTCAGGAACTAAGATCCTGCAAGCCGCATGGTCTGCCGGGGGGAAAAAACAAAATCTCCTGCTTGGTACAACTCTTTGGAGCTCCTTTCTGTCTGCTAGACTGCTGCTGCTGCTGCTGCTAAGTCACTTCAGTCGTGTCCGACTCTGTGTGACCCCATAGACGGAAGCCCACCAGGCTCCCCCTTCCCTGGGATTCTCCAGGCAAGAACACTGGAGTGGGTTGCCATTTCCTTCTCCAATGTGTGAAAGTGAAAAGTGAAAGTGAAGTCGCTCAGTCATGTCTAACCCTTAGCGACCCCACGGACTGCAGCCCACCAGGCTCCTCCATCCATGGGATTTTCTAGGCAAGAGTACTGGAGTGGCGTGCCATTGCCTTCTCCGGTCTGCTAGACTGGATGCTGCCTAATCCCTGAATTGCTGAATAAATCCTACTAGATAGGAAAATTGTCTGGAAAAAAAGTTTTTGAACAACTGAAAACAGAAAACAATTTAAAATCAAAGAATGGGCTAAAGAACTTATACATCCACAGTGTAGATGATATACAGCCATTAAAAATAAGTTATATGTACATGTAGTTAACCTAGAGGGACTTCAACGTACCGTGCTAATTATAAAAAAATTGAAAGCAGCTATAATTGGTCAAAGTACGTTAATCTTTGAAGACTATAATAACATCCACCTTTACTAAACTCTTACAACTGCTAATTAAAATAACAAGATAAGTCAAGTTTAACTTTAGAAGATGACCCATCATTATTCTGGAGAAGGAAATGGCAACCCGCTCCAGAGTTCTAGGCTGGAGAATCTCATGGACAGAGGAGTTGGCAGGAAACAGTCCATGGTGTCACACAAGTCAGACACAACTGAGCGACTAAGCAGCGGCACCATCATTATTTATTCAATGAAAGATTAGTCAATACTAAATCTTTAAATGTGAAATTATGTGATTATACCTAGTTAGGTTCAAACACCTGAAATATTTTTTAAATATTCTATATAGATGGTCAACTGTATTACGTCAAAATAAGTTATTTACATCTTACATAATTTTACTCAGCTTTTGTTTCAACTCATAATGATCAAGTTAAAGGAAAATCTTTCCCTGTGTGGCATCTATTACTTGAGAAGAACACAGGAGACTCAGAGTGCAGGCAGAAGGAGGGCAGACAGAATTATGAGTAATTGTCAGAAAACAGAAGACAGAAGTTGGAGTTATGAAAATAATTATACATAAAGTAATGGAGATTAATACTCACAAAATCACCTTCAAATAATATGCTTCAGGAGTATATGAAATTCTGATGTTAAATTGTTACCAAGGGGTATTAGTAATATCATAGTCATACAACCTGTATTAACTCCCCCTCCCTAAAAAAGCTACAAATTTTCTTATGAAAAGCTTCCAGAGACAACGTGTTTCAATAACAGTAAAAAAAAAAAAAAAAAGACAAAACTGTAAATGCCTGAATTTATGGGGTAGGGGGCACAGGCTGTCAAAGGGACCACCTTCACACTGTAATATTCCATGGTTCTGCCTGCTCAGACGTGGTTCATCTACAACAATGCCACAGGCTCAGGAGAGATGCCACATAACAGTGTCTCAACCCATCAACCTCCACAAGTTGGAGAACTGACAATGGAAACAGGAGTTGCTCTGAATCCACGACCCTTGTCATAGCCACAGGAGGGACTAGGTCAATAACCCTTATGTTCACCCTGCCAATACAGAGTCTTCTGCGCTCCTACACTCACCCCCACCAAGAAAATGCATCTGAAGTTCAACTTCCAGAGCAGAGAAAGAACCCCTACACTTGAAAATTCTCCTACAAATTCACTGGGGGCAGAGGGAGTGACCCACACGGGGAGAGAAGGTGACAACAAAATGCTCCAGAAGGGGCACTGTGATGCCCACAGACAATTAACTGATGTCTCGGTTAACCTTGCCCACCACCCAATTCTATTCCCCCCTCTCTGTCTTCCTTGTAGCCTACAACACCCAAATATGCATCCAGACTACATAACTATTCACATCTGGAAAAATATTCAGCTTAGCATTTTATCTCTAACAAAGTTTAAGTAAGTGAACTGCACAGCGATGAAAAGCAAAAATCTGTATTTGGTGGCATGAAGTGTAACTATAATTTTCACCCAGTTTGCAATAAATGGGAAGCAATTCTGAGTACCAAGCAAGGAAGTACAGTGTAGGGAGCTTTGTATCATCTCGTTTTAATTGTCACAAAAACCCAATTTCAAGCAGATCGTGTCATCTAACAGATGAGGTGATATTTTAACCAACATGTTTGACTCCAAAGCCCACCTGAACTTTAATTCCCCACATTCCCTAAACTCTAGAGCTAATACTTTATTATCAGCTTAAAAGGGGGGCAGGGGAAGATAAAAGGCCCTCACTACTTATATATTCTCCTTTCCACAAAAGTTGAAGTCACATTCCTACAGAACCGAAAGAGTCCTGAGAAATTATCCAAATTACTTATTTTGAAATGAGAAATTGGGGTCAAAAGGGGAGAAAGAAAGATTTCCTTCCCAGAACTAGGCTTTCTGTGTTGTAATGGGAAATGCAGCCAGCAATTATGACTTGCTATCAGGAAAGTGTTTCTTTAGGCAGGCCCCTGGCTCTGATGAACATGTTTGCTTCCCTGTCTCCCAATACTAAGAGCCTAATAAAAATATGAAACATAGACACCTGCTTCAGAAGAACGGTTTCAACATTCACTTACTGTGTGCACTGCTGCAAAATCAAAAACACACTACCCAGACCCAACTGCAGGAAAATTTTTAACTCTTACATATAAGCTAATTTATTACCATGATTCAGTACTGCACTTATTCTCACTCTTCCTTTACTGAAAAAGATTTTTCCTTTCTAAAACTTCAAATACTAATAAAACCTTTAACAAGTTTTAAAATCTGAAATCTGACCTCACAACTGTTACTGTCTTATGAATGAAATTAGACTGTACAGCTAAAAATCAAGCCCATTAATCCATGTAAGTACTTCCTTAATACAACAAATTAAAAAGGTCAAGAGATTCTGGACCAGAAAGTCTATTAAGGACATATTTAGAGGACTGAGTCATGTTACCATCTGGACTAAATGAACTTCCAATTCACAACTAGGAAATCTGATGAGGAAATAATAGTTTGGTCTTTTCTTTTTAAGAAAACTACGAGGCTTTTATTTATTCTAATCTCAGAAAATAAAACTTTTGGCCATAAAGACAAACTGGAAGGAAAGAAGAAAGGGAAAAGGAGAAAAAGGAAAGAAGGAGGGAGGAAAATTCAAGTCTTCACCATAAATATATTTAAACTAAAAACTGAAAAGCAGTTTTTAAAAATCCCATTTAAAGTTGTATATCAGTGAACATGTACACACTGCTATATTTAAAAAGGATAGCCAACAAGGACCTACTGTATACTACATGGAACTCTGCTCAATGTTATGTGGCAACCTGGATAGGAGGGGAGTTTGGGGGAGAACGGATACATGTACATGTACATCTGAGTTCCTTCAATGTCCAACTGAAACTCACAACATTGTTAATCAGCTATGCTGCTGCTGCTGCTAAGTCACTTCAGTCGTGTCCGACTCTGTGTGACCCCATAGATGGAACACCAACACAAAAAGCTTAAAAAAAAAGTGTCCAAAAAAAAAAAAAACCTAGAAATAAATTTAACCAGTCTCCCAAGGCAAATGAAATAAAAGCAAAAATAAACAGGTAAGATCTAATTAAACACTTTTGCCCAGCAAAGGAAACCATAAAGAGACAACCTGCAGAATGGAGAAAATATTTGCAACAATGAGACTAACTAGGAATTAATATCCAAAATGTACAAACAGCTAATACAAACAGCTCACATAGCTCAGAATCAAAAAAAAAATTTTCAAAAAGTGAGCTGCTGCTGCTGCTGCTGCTAAGTCACTTCAGTCGTGTCCAACTCTGTGTGACCCCATAGACGGAAGCCCACCAGGCTCCCCCGTCCCTGGGATTCTCCAGGCAAGAACACTGGAGTGGGTTGCCATTTCCTTCTCCAATGTGTGAAAGTGGAAAGTGAAAAGTGAAAGTGAAGTCGCTCAGTCGTGTCCGACCCTTAGCGACCCCACAGACTGCAGCCTACCAGGCTCCTCCATCCATGGGATTTCTAGGCATCAGACCTAAATAGATATTTCTCGAAAGAAGACACAGAGACAGCCAACAGGCATATGAAAAAATGTTCAACATCACTAATTAGTAGAGAAATGAAAATGAGAATTTACAAATAACAAATGATGGAGAGGGTGTGGAGGAAAGGAACCCATCCTATGCTGGGAAAGCAATCTGGTGCAGCCACTATGGAAAACAGTATAAAACTAAAAACAGAGCTGCCATATAATCCAGCAGCCCCACTCCCAGGCATATATCTGGAAAAGATGAAAATTCTAAATCAAAAAGACATACGCTTCCCAGTGTTCATGGAAGCTATTACTATTTACAATAGCCATGAACTATTGTTTCCGAATGTCCTAAAGAGAAGCAACCTAAATGTCCACTGACAGAAGAGTGGGTAAAGAGCACACACACACAAACGGGATACTACACAGCCATAAAAAGAATGCCACCACTTGCAGCAACATGGATGGATCCAGACATCACCATACTGAGTCAGAGAAAGACAGTATCATAGACATCACTTATATGCAGATCTGAAAACAAAGATGCAGATGAACTTACTTATAAAACAGAAATAGACCCCAAAAGACATAGAAAACAATTCATAGTTACCAAAGGAGAAAGGAAGGAAGGGAAAATTAGGCACTTGGAAATAACATATACACACCACTATATATAAAATAGATAACCAATAAGGACCTTCTGCATAGTACATGAAACTATACTCAGTATTTTGAAATAACCAATAAAGAAAAAGAATCTGAAAAGGTATTTATATTCTGTTATACATTCTTTACATAAATATACAAGTGAGTATACATATTTATATATATATATAACTGAATTCTTATGTGTATTCTTTATATATATAAAAACTGAATCCCTCTGTATATCTGAAACTAACAGAACAATGTAAATCAACCATTTCAAAAAAAAATTCAGCTTTCTCAAAAGTATAAAAATAATAATAATACAAATGGATCTATACAAATCAGAAACAGTCTCAAAACATAGAAAACAAACATATGGTTAGCAAAGGGGAAGGGAGGGAGGATAAATCAGGAGTATGGGATTAAAAGCTACAAACTATTAATACTATACATAAAATAGATAAGCATCAAGGATTTACTGTATAGCACAGAGAACTACATTCAGTATCTTATAATAATCTATGATGAAAATAATCTAAAACACAGATATCTATCTGAATCATTTTGCCATATACCTGAAAGGCACAATATTGTAAATCAACTATGCTTCAATAAAGAAAAAGCAACATTAAATTTCAAAATTAAAATTCTGGAAATATTTTTAAAAATTAAAAAGCTGCTGAACAGAGACAATTTTACAAAATCTTCAGCCCTCCACTGTAATTTTTATATTTTCAGTCCTTTTATACTAATAGTTGAAATAACTTAGGACTCTTGGGTATTCTCCTTGAACTACAAATACAGTACCTTGACTTCCCTAACCTTGACTGAAGTAATTTAAATTTACTACTTTTATTCCACTTTCCTTTTCTAAATAAAGTCCAAGACGGATGATTTTTCAAAAAAGAAAAAATGCTGGGTCTTGGCATAAAATTAAATAAGAAACAAAGAAATTAGACAGGGGAATCTTTATCTTTTTCTTCCTGACATAGAACAAGGATTTTAATAAATACATCTGTGCACAAGAATACTCAAATACACACCTACACCAATCTCAGCTCTGCAACTAATTACTGTAAGTCATTCTTCAAGTCACTAAATCCTAACTTGCTCACCACTAATGTTGATGGAATTAAACTAGTTCTATTTCAAAACTATATTCTACTGATGTAAAGGACTCCTAAAATGATTTAGAAGTACCAACAGACCATCAAACATTGGAGATTTAAATGACCTGTGGAATCCATTTCTGTCTTCTATATAAGGTACTTTCCCCTCTCCTTTGGGGGGTAAAGGGAAAAGAAGTAGGAAAAGAGTTTTCCATTTTAAATAACAAAACAAACAAGGAAAAACCCTCAATGAGAAGACTTCTACAAATTCATTTCAAAAACTTATTTTCTAATCAGATGAGATCGTCTCTGTGGTGGGAAAAAGAACAAATATAAGACAGGAGTATGGAAAGCCCTTACTTCCTTTTCATTCTGAATCACATGAATGTACTATTTTAACAGAAGTACTTTTTAAACACATCTAAAGATGACGTGGGTGGTCTATGAGATTGAGCTGGTAGATAGATCCAACAAAGAGGAGAGGAGTTCAGATCTGGGTTAAATTTCCCGCTGAGTAAAGAACCGCTCAAACCAACACACACAAGTTTTAATGCACTGGCAAAATCAGATTTCATACATTCATCCTGATCTCTCACATCTCTGGCCACCTGGCTAAAAGGACGAGTCAAGCACCCCAGAAAAGGAAACTGCCAGGTAATCTTCTCTTACACAGATAAATGTATAAAAGCCTACGATCCACACGCAAAAAAGGCAGTAAAGTGGATTTACCCATTAGAAAGTCCTTTCACTTTTCCTGAGGGTTGCCAGATTTAACAAATAACAAAAACTCAGTCCAGTTAAAGATGAATTTCAATTAACAACAAATTTCAGTGAACATATGTCCATGCAATATCTGGGACACACAGTAAAACATTATTTAATGCTTATCTGAAATTCCGATGCCTGGTATTTTGTATAGCAACCCTACTCCTATCCCCAATCCATCACAAAGTGGGACAATCAGGATACCCAACCACTCTGGTTTGCCTAGGACTTTAGGGTTTCCTGGGATTCAGGACTTTTCAGTACTAAAACCAGGAAAGTCCCAGGCAAACCAGAATGAGCCAGTCATCCTGCAATTAATCATTTCCTGAACTAAGCAAACCAATTACAGCCTGAGATCCATCACTAGTTAAGTGTGATATTAATGAAATAACTTTTCTGTACCTTATTTCCCATATGCACAAAATTTAAAGTGCAGGAGATAATAAGGGGGCCTTCCCTGGTGGCTCAGATGATAAAGAATCTGCCTGCAATGCGGAAGACCTGAGTTCGATCACTGGGTTGGGAAGATTCCCTAGAGGAGGGCACGGCAACCCACTCCAGTATTCTTGCCTAGAGAATTCCCATGGACAGAAGAGCCTGGCGGGCTACAGTCCATGGGGCTGCAAACAGTTGGACATGACCTGAGTGACTAAGCACAGCACAGGTAATAAGGGACTCTGGAAAAATGCAAAGGCATAATAAATGCTAATTATTAGTATAGCTGGTTTTGGTACAAATTTCTTTTTCATGTGGGGTTTCAAAGCAGACAGGTACCTGCTTCATTTACACACTTCGTATAAGATCTACTAAAGGTCCTACTACCTGCAACACTGGTTTGACTGCACATAAAAACTGTTCAACAGACCCGTTCCTTTCAGAACTACATTATGCTCTAGGTTTGGTGACGGCCCCTCATTCATCTGCTGTGTAACATGGGACAAGTCAATCACATTCCCCAAGCTTCAGATTCACTGTAAAACTGGGGTGATAACAAATACCTCACAAAACTCCCTTGAGAGAAAAACAAGAAAAGTAGGTGAAAGCACTCTACTGCTGCTACTAAGTCGCTTCAGTCATATCTGACTCTGTGTGACTCCATAGACGGCAGCCCACCAGGCTCCCCCATCCCTGGGATTCTCAAGGCAAGAACACTGGGGTGGGTTGCCATTTCCTTCATCAATGCATGAAAGTGAAAAGTGAAAGTGAAGTCACTCAGTCGTGTCCGACTCTAAATTACAAAACACAATGTAAGTTTTAGTAGCATTTTAAATTTGTTTATATATATAAAATAATGTGTGTACCAATATTAATAATTTGTTTTACCTTGATAATTTCATCTTCCCTCTGATTCTGAAGGTACTAAAGTCAATTCAACTGTACTCTTACTGAGAGCTTAGGCTATGGAGCCAAAAAGACTAGGCTTGACACTTAGCTCAACTACTTACTAAATGTCAGTCAGTCAGTTCAGTCGCTCAGTCATGTCTGACTCTTTGGGACGCTATGGACCGCAGCATGCCAGGCCTCCCTGTCTATCACCAACTCCAAGAGTTTATTCAAACTCATGTCCACTGAGTCAGTGCTGCCATCCAACCATCTCATCCTCTGTTGTCCCCTTCTCCTCCCGCCTTCAATCTTTCCCAGCACCAGGTCTTTTCCAGTGAGTCAGCTCTTCGCACGAGGTGGCCAAAGTATTGGAGTTTCAGCTTCAGCATCAGTCCTTCTAACGAACATTCAATGAATATTCAGAACATTCATACTAAATGTCACCTGAGATAAATTACCTAACCCTCGTTTCCTCATCTGTAAAATGGGGAGAGAAATATCTGTATCACATAAACACCCACATTTGGTTTTAACTTAATACACTTTACATCTAATAGAAATTTTGTAATTGAAAAAATCAAACTTTTACCAGTTGACAATGGTAGGAGGTGCTAGTGCCTTCAAGATATGTGACTTTGTTTCAATACCTATTAAAACAAACATATGAAGGCAAGCATTACTACTCCTCATCTAGTTAATCTGAGAGTCAAAAATCAACCTTTTCCTGGAGATATTTCTACCTCCAAACCTCACATGAAAATTTCTGCTGAACTTTTCTGGATTCATCCTCTATTATACTAGCAAATGACATTTTATCACATAAACTTTTACCAAAAAAAACATATTATATATACTGCTACATAACTATTAGTTAGTTCAGTCGCTCAGTCTTGTCCGACTCTTTGCGACCCCATGAATCACAGCACGCCAGGCCTCCCTGTCCATCACCAACACCCAGAGTTCACTCAAACTCATGTCCACAGAGTCGGTGATGCCATCCAGCCATCTCATTCTCTGTCGTCCCCTTCTCCTCCTGTCCCCAATCTTTCCCAGCATCAGAGTCTTTTCCAGTGAGTCAACTCGTCGCATGAGGTGGCCAAAGTATTGGGGTTTCAGCTTTAGCATCAGTCCTTCCAATGAACACCCAGGACTGATCTCCTTTACAATGGACTGGTTGGATCTCCTTGCAGTTCAAGGGACTCTCGAGAGTCTTCTCCAACACCACAGTTCAAAAGCATCAATTCTTCAACGATCAGCTTTCTTCACAGTCCAACTCTCATATCCATACATGACCACTGGAAAAACCATAGCTTTGACTAGACGGACCTTGGTTGGCAAAGTAATGTCTCTGCTTTTTAATATGCTATCTAGGTTGACCATAACTTTCCTTCCGAGAAATAAGCGTCTTTTAATTTCATGGCTGCAATCAGCATCCGCAGTGATTTTGGAGCTCAAAAAAATAAAGTCTGACACTGTTTCCACTGTTTCCCTATCTATTTCCCATGAAGTGATGGGACCAGATGCCATGATCTTAGTTTTCTGAATGTTGAGCTTTAAGCCAACTTTTTCACTCTCCTCTTTCACTTTCATCAAGAGGCTTTTTTAGTTCCTCTTCACTTTCTGCCATAAGGGTGGTGTCATCTGCATATCTGAGGTTATTGATATTTCTCATGGCAATCTTGATTCCAGCTTGTGCTTCTTCCAGCCCAACGTTCCTCATGATGTACTCTGCGTGTAAGTTAAATAAGCAGGGTGACAATATATAGCCTTGATGTCCTCCTTTTCCTATTTGGAACCAGTCTGTTGTTCCATGTACAGTTCTGACTGTTGCTTCCTGACCTGCATACAGGTTTCTCAAGAGGCAGGTCAGGTGGTCTGGTATTCCCATCTCTTTCAGAATTTTCCACAGTTTGTTGTGATCGACACAGTCAAAGGCTTTGACACAGTCAATAAAGCAGAAATAGATGTTTTTCTGGAACTCTCTTGCTTTTTCCATGATCCAGCGGATGTTGGGAATTTGATCTCTGGTGCCTCTGCCTTTTCTAAAACCTGCTTGAACATCTGGAAGTCCACGGTTCATGCATTGCTAAATCCTGGCTTGGAGAATTTTGAGCATGACTTTACTAGCATGTGAGATGAGTGCAATTGTGCGGTAGTTTGAGCATTCTTTGGCATTGCCTTTCTTTGGGATTGGGGTGAAGACTGACCTTTTCCAGTCCTGTGGCCACTGCCGAGTTTTCCAAATTTGCTGGCATATTGAGTGTGACACTTTCACAGCATCATCTTTCAGGATTTGAAATAGCTCAACTGGAATTCCATCACCTCCACTAGCTTTGTTCGTAGTGATGCTCTCTAAGACCCACTTGACTAGAAAATCCAAAATACCAACATCACTGAATGCTACAAGAATGCAGTTAACAGGAACTCTCATTCAACACTGGTGGGGATGCAAAACGGTAGAGACACTTTGAATGACAGTTTGGCAGTTTCTTACAAAACTTAACATACTCTTACCATACGATCTGGCAAATGATCTTGATATTTACTTAAAAGTTGAAAAACGTATGCCTAGACAAAAAAGAGCTGCACACAACTGTTTATGGCAGCCTTATTTGTAAATGCCAAAACTTCAAAGTAACCAAAATGTCCTTCAGCAAGTGAAGGTACAACTGCTACATCCAGGCAATGGAATATTATTCAGCACTAAAAAGAAATGAGTCATTAAGCCAAGAAATGATGGAGGAAACTCAAATGCAGATTACTGAGTGAAAGAAGTGGATCTAAAAGGTTATATACTATATGACTCCAACTATATGACACTCTGGAGAAGGCAAAGCTATTCAGACAGATTGGGCCTATTGAGACAGCACAAGGCTGCCAAAGGTTAAGGATAAAGGGGAGATGAACAGGCAGAGCAGAGAGGATTTTCAGACAGTGGAACTACTCTGTAAGATACTATAATGGTAGATAAACGACATTACATACTTGTCCAAATCCATGGAAAGCACACTACCAAGAGTGATCTCTTACGTAGACTGATAGTGGCTGTGCAATATGGGAGGACAGAGGATATATGGGAAATCTCTCTACCTTCTGCTCAATTTTGTTTTGAACTTGAAATTACTCTTCAAAAAAAGTCTATTAAAAAAAGATATATCCAAAACTTTTTATAAAGTATATTTTCATTCATTGTTACGATGGTCAAGAAGAATTAGACATATACTAGTATTTCACTGTGTATATAGTAATTCATTAATACTATCTCAATGTTTTCTTAAGTCACTTTTAAAGCAGATAGGTTAGCTGTCATTAGCCATTAAAAAAAAAAAAAATACATTAACAAAGATCAGCCCAAACTCACAGAGCCAGTAAGTACAGCTAACAGTTAAGTAGAGCAAATAATATTTTGAGTCAAAATTCAGCACACCACTGCCTCACTATTAAATTCCTCATTCCCTACAAGACAACCAGATATACTTTAAAAGGGACAAGCCGTAAGACTAGATAAATCTCAGTCTAAAATCCCCGCTCTGTGATTTATCAGCTATGATTCTAGACATGCTCATTCATCTATTCATTCAACTATCCATCTGGCCACAGAGGTGGGGAGATCTTATCAATTTAACTTATTTCTGTGCAAGTTTCCTCATATATAAATAAGGACAGCAATATCACTGTGAACAATTTATACCCATATTTGTAGATTTCTATAAATAAAAGGCAACTCACTAGAAAACGGGCTATGTATATTCACAGGAAAAAATCCAAATGTCTATTAACTATGAAAAACAGTCAACATCACTAGTCATCAAGGAAATACAAATTAACACAGTAAATTTTCCCCTATCAGAGTTTTTTTTTTTTAAACGAAAAAAAACCACAAGTATTGGTGAGGATACAGGAAACAAGGCAGCTCTTGGCATTATTGGGGGAAGTGTAGCCACTAAGGAGAGCAATCTGGCAGCAAAAGCTAAAAACGTAAATTCCTAAGACTTAGCAAATTCCTTCTGAGAAATTTGCCCTGGAGAAGCTTTGACACAGGTGTGTACTAACTTTACCTTGCTTTGTTAATTACTCTAACATGACAAGTCCTAGAACTGAGCTGACCCTCAATAAATGCTGAATCTCCTCAACAAAGACTTATTGACCCATACATTTTTGTACAAAGAAGATCTTCATGACCCAGATAATCACGATGGTGTGATTACTCACCTAGAGCCAGACATCCTGAAATGTGAAGCCAAGTGGGCCTTAGAAAGCATCACTACGAACAAAGCTAGTGGAGGTGATGGAATTCCAGTTGAGCTATTTCAAATCCTGAAAGATGATGCTGTGAAAGTACCACACTCAATATAACAAGAAATTTGGAAAACTCGGCAGTGACCACAGGACTGGAAAAGGTCAGTTTTCATTCCAATCCCAAAGAACAGCAATGCCAAAGAATGCTCAAACTACCACACAATTGCACTCATCTCACATGCTAGCAAAGTAATGCTCAAAATTCTCCAAGCCAGGCTTCAACAATACGTGAACCATGAACTTCCAGATGTTCAAGTTGGTTTTAGAAAAGGCAGAGGAAAAGAAAAGAAAGATAGCGCTAAGTCATATCCGACTCTTTCGATCCCACAAACTGTAGCGCACCAGGCTCCTCTGTCCTTGGGATTCTCCAGGCAAGAATACTGGAGTGGGTTGCCATTTCCTTCTCCATAGGATCTTCCCAACCCAGGAACTGAACACAGGTCTCCCCCACTGCAGGCAGATGCTTTACCAACTGAGCTGTGCAGGAAGCCCCAAGGCAGAGGAACCAGAGATCAAATTTCCAACATCCTCTGGATCATCAAAAAAGCAAGAGAGTTCCAGAAAAAACACCTACTTCTGCTTTATTGACTATGCCAAAGCCTTTGACTGTGTGGATCACAATAAACTGTGGAAAATTCTGAAAGAGATGGGAATACCAGACCATCTACCTGCCTCTTGAGAAATCTGTATGCAGGTCAGGAAGCAACAGCTAGGACTGGACGTGGAACAACAGACTGGTTCCAAATAGGAAAGGGAGTACGTCAAGGCTGTACATGGTCACCCTGCTTATTTAACTTATACATAGACTGCAGCCATGAAATTAAGATGCTTACTCCTTGGAAGGAAAGTTATGACTAACCTAGATAGCATATTAAAAAGCAGAGACATTACTTTGCCAACAAAGGTCCGTCTAGTTAAGGCTATGTTTTTTCCAGTGGTCATGTACAGATGTGAGAGTTGGACTATAAAGAAAGCTGAGCACCGAAGAATTGATGCTTTTGAACTGTGGTGTTGGAGAAGACGCTTGAGAGTCCTGTGGACTGCAAGGAGATCCATCCAGTCCCATCCTAAAGGAGATCAGTCCTGGGTGTTCATTGGAAGAACTGATGTTGAAGCTAAAACTCCAATACTTTGGCCACCTGATGCGAAGAGCTGACTCATTTGAGAAGACCCTGATGCTGGCAAAGACTGAGGGCAGGAAGAGAAGGAGAGGACAGAGGATGAGATGGTTGAATGGCATCACCGACTTGAGGGACATGAGTCTGAGTAAACTCCGGGAGTTGGTGATGCAAGGGAAGGCTGCTGGCGTGCCGCAGTCCATGGGGTCACAAAGAGTTGGACACGACTGAGGGACTGGACTGAACTGAAGAAGAGAATAAACTGCAGGCAGTAATGGTATCTTCAAAGGCAGAGGCATTCAACAAAATAGCCATTTAAGAAAAGTATCTGCCGTAGGCTGATTAACCACCTCAGAGGTATCGGATTCTAATCCCCGGAAACGGTGAACATTACCTTACTTGGAAAAGGGGTCTTTACCGGTGTTATTAAAGTAAGGCATTTGAGATGAGACACTCCTGGGCCTCAAATGCCATCAAGTGTCCTTGAGAGAGACAGAAGCAGTAGATTTGACAGCCACCGTGAAAGCAAAGTGAAGATAAAGCAGAGATATGAAGGCGCTGGCCTGGAAGCCTGGAGGGGTGCCACAGGCGCTGAAGAGTGACAAGCTTCATTCGTCTTGCAGAGCCTCTGGGGGGTGCCCAGGCCTGACAACACCTTGATTTCAGCCCAGTAACGGTGACTCAAACTTTTGGCCTCTATTAGAGAATAAATTCCTGTTGTTTTAAGCCACCAAATTTGTGGCATGACAGCAGTTCTAAGAAGCAAACACTGCACCTCACTCCACTGCCCCGTGTGCCACGCTAGATGCTAAATGGTTTAGACATTATTCAGGTCTCTGAAGAGCCATTCAGATTTTTATGCAACAGAATAGCATAATCATAATCTGCCTCATAAAATGTTAAATCTAACCCCAACATTAAGAATTTGTTAATGGGAAAAAACTAGAAACACGAAGATATACCAGAACCAAACATCCAAACAGAAGATAAAGCTCTAATAACCAGGTACTTGAGGGGCAGAAAATTCCAATGAAAGAGCTGAAGACAAAAAAGGGCAGAGGGATGGAAGAGCGGTAGGAAAACACAGGAAACACTTTAAATATGTGTATGTAATTAATTTTCTCAAAGGGATAAGAGAGACCATCTTGGGGATGAAACAGAATAGGATGGCATACCGAAGACAGAAAAAGTTCTTGTAACTGAGTAACACCTAAAGCTTAAAAGTCAACAGGTATATTAGAAAATGAAGCTGGCAATATTTTTCCAGAAAGGAAAGCAAAAGCAATGAGGTAGAGAACAGGAGGTTAAGATTTTTTTTTAATCAGGTATCAAATTAATCCCAAAGGCCAAGTTCCACTAAAAGTTCTATGAAGAAAGAACAAAGAGAATGAAGAGGAAGAAATAGCATTCTGCAATAACCTATCCCAGAGTTGATGAGCCCTAGGTCTTCAAACTGAAAGGGCCTGCTAAGTACTGAGCCGATGAATGTGGGGGTGGGGAGGAGTGCGAACCTGAACTCCAGACACAGCCTTGTGAATTCTCAGACCACCAGGTGTAAGAAAGCTTCCAAAAACCCACCACCAAGTCACTTACAAATCAGGTAATTCTATAATTAATCAGCAAAGAAGGATACTTTGGATAGTAAAAGCATGTACTATTATAAAATGAATTTGAAGGCGTTCCAAACAAACGAGGGTGTACAGTTATCCTTCCAATAAAGGAGTAAGAGTCCCACTGGCAGCAGATGGCTCAGCAACACTGCAAGGCCATGAACAACGCCTCCCAAGTTTTGTGGAAAAAAATTTTTTAATGTTTATTTATATATTTATTTGGCTGTGATGGGTCTTAGTTACAGCATGTGCAGCATGTGGGACCTCGCACTCCAGCCAGAGATCAAACCTGGGCCCCCTGCACTGGGAGCAGAGTCTTAGCCACTGTGTGCATATACTCCTTTAATAAAAGTTTTACAGATAATTTTTAAGCCAGAATTGGTCTAAGTTTTATCATCTATTTCACAAGAGAGGTCAGTCCCACAAGACTGTTCCCCAGTTGGTAGTTACAAGTCTCCAGCCAGCTACAAATCAGGATTTCCACAAACTCCGCCTCAGGTTCAGTCATTTGTTAGCCTCCAATTAAAAATAAATTTGAAAAAGGAACAACAAAAAAGAATTTGCTAGGATGGCTCACAGAACTCAGGAACACTCTTATGTTTATCAGTTTATAATAAAGGATACAACTCGGAAACAAACGGAAGAGATGCACAGGGCAAAGGACCAGGGTGGGGGAGTGACCAGGGGAGTGGACCACACAGCTTCCAAACTCCCTCCAGGGGTGCTGCCTTCCCAGCATCTGGACAGAAATGTTCACCAACCAGGGAGCTTACTGAATATCCCCTTTTCAAGAGCTTTTACAGAGCTCAGTCTCCAGGCCCCTGTCAAGAGGGATTCAAATCCTCAATAAGAAGGGTTCAAAGTTCAAGCCCTCTAATCCCTGGGTCTTTCTGCTGACCGGCCCCATCCTGAGGTACTCCGGGGACTGGGTCCTAAGTCACTTCCTTAACGTAAACTCAGGTGTGAGCCAAAGGAGCTGTTTTGAATAAGATTCTGAACAATCAGGAAATTCCAACAGTCTTAGGAGTTCTGTGCTAAAAGTGGGAACTAAAAGTGGGGACAAACAGTGTCGCAATGAACAAGGGGATACATGTATTTTCTGAATTAACATGGAACATTTTCTTCAGATGAACTGCTGAATTACATGGTAGTTCTAGCCCCAGTTTTGCGAGGAACTTCCATAGTGTTATGACCAACCTAGACAGCATATTAAAAAGCAGAGACATTACTTTGCCAACAAAGGTCTGTCTAGTGGAGGCTGTGGTTTTTCCCGTGGTCATGTATGGATGTGAGAGTTGGACTGTGAAGAAAGCTAATCGCCAAAGAATTGATGCTTTTGAACTGTGGTGCTGGAGAAGACTCTTGAGAGTCCCTTGGACTGCAGGGAGATCCAACCAGTCCATTCTAAAGGAGATCTATCCTGGGTGTTCATTGGAAGGACTGATGCTAAAGCTGAAACTCCAATACTTTGGCCACCTCATGCGACGAGTTGACTCACTGGAAAAGAGTCTGATGCTGGGAGGGATTGGGGGCGGGAGGAGATGGGAACGACAGAGAATGAGATGGCTGGATGGCATCACCGACTCGATGGACATGAGTTTGAGTGAACTCCGGGAGTTGGTGATGGACAGGGAGGCCTGGCGTGCTGTGGTTCATGGGGTCGCAAAGAGTTGGACACGACTGAGCGACTGAACTGAACTGAACTGAATGCATATACATGGAATCTAGAAAAACAGTACTGATGAACCTATTTGCAGGGCAGGAACAGAGATGCAGACTGGTGGACAGGGCAGAGGAAGAAGACAGTGGGATGAACTGCGAGAGTAGCACTGAAACACACATACTGCCATACGCAAACAGACAACTGGTGGGAAGTTGCTGTCTGACACAGGGAACGCATCAGGGTTACAAGGTGCTCTGTGACAACCTAAAGGAGTGGGATGTGGGGTGGGAGGGAGGTTCGAGAGGGAGGGGATACATGTATATTATGACTGATTCAAGTTGTTGTAGGGCAGAAACCAACACAATATTGTAAAGCAACCATCCTCCAATTAAAAATAAATTAAAAAAAAAAGAAAGATATATAAATAAGTCAATGCCCCCGACATATCCTCATAATACCTTCACAAAAATGTAGATAACTATAGTGAGCCAGTTTATCCAAAACATTGGCTATTTTGGTATCTTCAGTTCCAAATAAAAACTAGCATATCAGTTAAACCCACTGAATCATCTGACAATTCTTTATTCCTCAAAATGGGAAACAAGAAACATAAGTAAACATATTTCAGTAAAAATAGAAGTGACAGTTTTAAACAAAAAGAATTTAGGCACTTAAAATGTCAAGAAAACAGAAGCAGTCTGAAAACATTTATGATGAAACTAAAAATAGCACACAGAAGAAATCACAAGATTTAATGTTTATAACATCTCCTTTATAAAAGAAAAACTATGATCAAAAGTCTGATGAAAGTATACACTATATTAAGGTGAATAAAATCAAGACTAAGTCACATGTTAAATCAGCTTCACACAATGCTGTATAGTGAGATTTCCTAAAAAGACTGTCATGAGTCAGTGAAAAGTGGCTGATTTTTAGGAATTTAACAGTTCTTGGCAATTTTCTGGAAATTGCTCAAGGCTCCATTTTGCACCAAGTAACAGCTTCCTCATCTGTACTCAACCTCCCCAACTCAGACACTTTCCCATCACCATGTTTTGTTATTAAGTTTAGCTTTTTTAATTGAAGGATAACTGCTTTACAGAATTTTCTTGTTTTCTGCCAAATAGCAACATGAATCAGCCACAGGTATACATCATGCTACCAATCAACACTCTCCGGAGCAGTTTCCTATTCTTGCAATCCCCATTCTCCCCATCTTCCCCTTACTTTTGCTCCCTACCCCATCCCTACCACCTTATCAGTATCTCCTGCCAAGGTCAGCCGTGACTTGCTAAATCCAACAGATGGTGCTCCAGTTTTCTCACAGGAGCATTCCACAGTGGTGAGTGCTTCTCCACGGCAGCAGGGACACCTGCTTCAGGCTGTCCCTCTCACATGACTGGCCACTGTGCCCATCTCCTGGGCACACTCAGCCTCCTCCAGTTCTCTGTCTAGTCTCTCCACAGGCAATGTCACCCATCATCTCTCCACTGATGGCACCAAAATGATAAACTAGTTATCACTCAACTTCCCCTTCTCCCAATCCATTTACTACTATTAATTACCACATCTGGCAATTTTGCCTCTAAATCTCCCTTTTCTCAGTATTTCCGCTAATTATATAAGGCTCTAAGAATCAAATAAGCTAACATGAAAGCACTTTCATGTTAGCTTAAAAAAGGGAAAAAAAATTAAATCTGAATATTAGTATTCATTAAGTTGAAATCTCCTTGAAAGCAAGGACTTTACAAGTTCATCTTTTTATTTATTCCACATTATACATCTAGCACAGTACTTTCCAAATGGGATTCAGTAAAGGTACTGCAATGAATTATTTGTACTGGTTTAATACACATTCAACTGAAATAGTCACACATTTAATGGCTTGTATTTCCCAAACCATGTCATCATTTGACTCCTAAGAGATTAGAATTTTAAGTCACTCTGTAAAATATAAACTACATAAGGTACTTTTGATCAATATAATGCTACTTACCTAAAGTTAGAAAAAACTGTCATCTTTTTTTGGCTTAGCTTTCCTGAAAGCATCCAAATCTCAGCCTGATGTCCAAAACTCATATAAAGTTTCTTGCTTCCCAACTGCTCCTTTGAATGTGGAAAGTTTAAATATTACAGGAATATTTAAGCTGTAAGTACTCAAAAGGAAGGCAGAATGACTTCTTGAAAAAAAGTCCCTCTCTCATTTTCACATTGCAATGTGAGCCGGAGTGACGATCTGAGGAGGAACAGACACTGAGATTTAAAAAGTACTGTTGCGCACAGAAGCTCCCAAACTCTTGGCTGTATGCATATTTAACTATAGCATCAGAACGCAAGACTGTCATCTAGTAGTATCTCACCAAACCAGCTCAAAAATCTCCCCAGAAGACAACACAGGCGCTACAGTGAGTGGTGCTGGGAACGCTGGACAGCTACAGGTAAAACAACAAGCTGGAACATTCCTCCAAACATATACAAAAATAAACTCCAAATTGTTTAAAGATCTAACATAAGACAGGGCTTCCCAGGTGGCGCCTGGGTAAAGAATCCACCTTCCAACAAAGGTGAGGTAAGCAATGTGGGTTCGATCCCTGGGCTGGGAAGATCCCCTGGAGGAGGACATGGCAACCTACTCCAGTATTCTCACCTGGAATAACCCATGGACAGAGGAGCCTGCAAGCTACAATCCATGGGGTGGCAAAGAAATGGACATGACTGAGCAACACAATATAAGACATGACACCATAAAACTCCTAGAAGAAAACACGGGCAAAACATTCTTTGCATAAATCATAGCAGTATTTTCTTAGATCAGTCTCCCAAGTCAAAGGAAATAAAAATACAGTTCAGTTCAGTCACTCCATCATGTCTGACTCTGCGATCCCAAGGACTGCAGCACACCAGGCTTCCCCATCCTTTACTACCTCCCGGGTGCTGCTGCTGCTAAGTCACTTCAGTTGTGTCCGACTCTGTGTGATCCCATAGACAGCAGCCCACCAGGCTCTGCCTTCCCTGGGATTTTCCTGGCAAGAACACTGGGGTGGGTTGCCATTTCCTTCTCCAACGCATGAAAGGGAAAAGTGAAAGTGAAGTCGCTCAGTCGTGTCCAACTCTTCGTGACCCCATGGACTGCAGCCTACCAGGCTCCTCCATCCATGGGATTTTTCAGGCAAGAGCACTGGAGTTTGCTCAAACTTGTATCAGTCGAGTCAGTGATGTCATCCAGGCATCTCATTCTCTGTCGTCCCCCTCTCCTCCCTCCTTCAATCTTTCCTAGCATCAGGGTCTTTTCTAACGAGTCAGTTCTTCTCACCAGGTGGCCAAAGTATTGGAACTTCAGCCTCAGCATCAGTCCTTCCAATGAATAATCACGGTTGATTTCCTTTAGAACTGACTGGTTTAATCTCCCTGCAATCCAAGGGACTCTCAAGAGCCTTCTCCCACACCACAGCTCAAAAGCATCAATTCTTCAGCGCTCAGCTTTCTTTATGGTCCAACTTTCACATCCATACATGACTACTGGAAAAACCACAGCTCTGACTAGACAGACCCTTTGTCGGCAAAGTAATGTCTCTGCTTTTTAATATGCTGTCTAGTTTTGTCACAGCTTTTCTTCCAAGGAGCAGGAATCTTTTAAATGACAAATGAGACTTAAAAGCTTTTCCACAGCAAAAGAAACAGTAAGCAAAATGAAAAAGACAACCTATGAGAGAAGTATTTACAAATGATGCAATTGACAAAGGGTTAATATTCAAAATATACAAACAGCTCACATAACTATCAAAAAAAATTTTTTTAATGGGCAGAAGACCTAAAAAGACATTTCTCAAAAAAAAGACATACAGATGGCCAACACACACATGAAAAGATGTAGATGTTCGACGTCATTATCAAGAGAAACGAAAGTCAAAACCACAATGAGGTTGTGATGAGGCTCACACCTGTCAGCGTGGCTACCATCAAAAAGTCTACAAATAATAAATACTAAAGGAGAAAGAGAGAGAAACAGTAAGGAGGTACTTTAAAAGACTGAAAATAGAACTAACATGAGACCCAGCAATTCCACTCCAGAAAAGATGAAAACTGTAATTCAAAATGAACATTAGAGTACACGTATATTAGTGGCACTATTTACAACAGCCAAGACATGGAAGCAACCCAAGTGCCCGTCAACTGATGACTGGCTTAGAAAGAAATTTTCTACAAACTGATACTGGGCAATCCTAATTTAAACAAAATTGAAACCACTAAAATGGTTGATATATAGTAGTTTATTTTACATATCCATATATTTACTTCCTTAGTGTTCTATACCACTTCAGTTCAGTTCAGTCGCTCAGTCATGTCCGACTCTGCGACTCCATGAATCACAGCACGCCAGGCCTCCCTGTCCATCACCAACTCCCGGAGTTCACTCAAACTCATGTCCATCGAGTCGGTGATGCCATCCAGCCATCTCATTCTCTGTCGTTCCCATCTCCTCCCGCCCCCAATCCCTCCCAGCATCAGACTCTTTTCCAGTGAGTCAACTCGTCGCATGAGGTGGCCAAAGTATTGGAGTTTCAGCTTTAGCACCAGTCCTTCCAATGAACACCCAGGATAGATCTCCTTTAGAATGGACTGGCTGGATCTCCTTGCAGTCCAAGGGACTCTCTCATGAGTCTTCTCCAGCACCACAGTTCAAAAGCATCAATTCTTCGGTGATCAGCTTTCTTCACAGTCCAACTCTCACATCCATACATGACCACTGGAAAAACCACAGCCTCGACTAGACAGACCTTTGTTGGCAAAGTAATGTCTCTGCTTTTTAATATGCTGTCTAGGTTGGTCATAACTTTCCTTCCAAGGAGTAAGCGTCTTTTAACTTCATAGCTGCAAACAATAGCTATGCCACTTACTATTACAAATTATTAAAAGTAAATCATAAAAGGGAAATGTTTAAATTAGTATTTAATACTAGAGGAGACTAAAATAACATGAACACAAAATGCTAGCTGGTATCATGGACTCAATCCTGGAACAGAAAAAAGGGCATTCATGGAAAAATTGGTGATAGCTGAACATAGTTTATAATTTAGTTAAGAGTATAGTAGCAATATTAATCTTTTGACAAATGAACCAAGGTTATGTGACGTGCTAATATTAGAGCAGGGGAGCTGGGTTATGATATATAGGAATATTCCCACATCTGCAACTTTTCTATAAATCTAGAATCATGCCCAAAGTTAAAAGTTTTTTTTTAATAGTACCCAGTCTATTCACCCAAGAACTTGTCACCCAAAAAAAAAAAAAACCCCTCCCTAGACTAATTTCCATCTAAATCACAAGTCTATACAATACTCATTCACATATTACTTTTCTTTCATTATATATATCATAATTTGTAATTATCTATTATTCATATGATGACCTGTTTCATATTCTTTCCTCCATAAAGGCAAAAATGGCATCAATTCTGTTCTCTGCTGCATTCCCAGCACCTTACATGCTATCTGACATAGAACAGGAATTAAAGGCTCTAAGTGAGCAATTAACTAAATAAGGAACTGTTAAACAGGACAGCAGAAGAGCACACAAGCAACAAGAAAAACGCTGGGGCTTTTGGGGGCTCTGACTCCCCAAACCAGGCAGGGATTGATTTTCCCCATCCATCCTTCCTTCAAGAAGGACAACTTTAAATCATCCAGTGCACACAGCTCACAAACCCAGTAACTGAGACCCAAGGACACTAGGTGATTTGTCACCCCAACCCTGTACATCCAGTGTACATCCCGGTACATCCAGCCCTACACCCAACACCGCCATCTTACTACAGAACCAACTTTTTTTACAGAAAAAGAATGAACTAGGAAAAGACTAAAAGGAAAATGCCAGTGACTGAAGAAGCCTTACTCATTCTTACGTGTTAAGAACTGCACAAGAACACTCCAGAACAAAAAGAACAGTCTATACAGTACACTTCCGTGTCGCCACACTTCTTCCCAGTAATAACCTTCTAATACACAATGTTAGGAGCAACTCTGCAGCACCCCTCAACTCCTGAAACAAACCTGGGGAACCAGAAAAGGTTATCATCAAATGATTGCTCTCCTGGCCACTCAAAACTCCACCGTGACAACTATTCAGCTAGCCACCAAAGAGAGGCAGCATAATACAACGCCTGGATAAGAGAGCTCTAGATTTTCAAACAGGCGGGTCTGATCACAGCTTCCCCTCTTACTTGCAGTCATCTGAGGGCAAGTTCTCGTGTCCAAACAGTTCTCTCCGGCTGTAAAATGGGACTAACTACCACCTTAGAGAGTTGTTAACAGTTTTAGAGATACTCTGCAGAAACTCTTCGTAGGAAACCTGGAATGTTATAAAGGCTCAGTAAGTGTGAGCTGAGAGGGAATAGGCCTTGTGAAATTGATTGTAGCGGAATAAGATGACACACAGCTGACACTTACTGAGCCTTTATAACATTCCAGGTTTCCTACGAAGAGTTTCTGCAGAGTATCTCTAAAACTGTTAACAACTCTCTAAGGTGGTAGTTATTCCCATTTTACAGCTGGAGAGAACTGCTGTTTGGACACGAGAACTTGCCCCCAAATCATGGCAAATAAGAGTGGAAGCTGTGATTCTCTCTGCGACTCCTAGCTGACTCAGTGGTAAAGAATCCCGCTCGCCAATCAGGAGACAGGAGAGATGAGGGTTCGATCCCTGAGTCGCAAAGATCCCCTGGAGGAGGAAATGGCACCCCACTCCAGTGCTCTTGCCTGGAGAATCCCGTGGACAGAGGAGCCTGGTGGGCTACAGTCCATGGGGTCGCAGAGAGTCGGATACGACTTAGCGACTAAACAACAAAATACACAATAGCTTAGAGCACATTTTCTAAAGCCAGCCTGGACAAACCAGCTCAATGTCTCTGGGCCTCGGGTTCCCCATCTGTGAAACGGGCTGGATCATTCCTACCCTGCTCGGGTTGCTCGGAATTACCCATTCCATTACCGGTGCATAATTAAAATATACCTAGGGAAAAGTAAACCTTCAACTCCCAACCCCAAACCAATAGGATTCATCCCAGGCCCATCGCCTCCCATCGCGGCCAGAACAAATACCAAGGTCGACCCACCTCATACCCCCCATTCTCTCCTCACGGCCCGCAGCAACACACCCCCCGCCCGTCGCTCCAGCCTGGGTTTCGGAAACCGCAGGGGTGTTTCCTCCCGAGGACCGCGTCAGAGCCCGGCTAGTGAAAGCGGCCAACCCCCAGCCCACCCCGCCCCCAAAGCGCCGGGAGGGAACCCCGCGCATCCTTCCTCCCCCGGACAGCTCGGCCGCTCGGGCTGCGGGTCCCCCCGGGTTCACGTGGGCTCTGCGGCCCGGGCCCCACCTCTCCCGCTTCCCGGATCCCACGGCGGCACCTCCCACCCACGCCGCGGGGCGGCCCGGTACCCCCGCACCGCCCGGCTAGGCGGCCACGTCGGGGATCCGGGGCCTCCAGGCCGGCCGCATCCCTCCCCCGGGCCAGGGTCGCCCTTGGGGCGCAGCCCTGCCGCACGCGGAGGCCCCGCCGTGCCCACAACGGGCGCCACACTCACCGCGACGCCGGGGCCCCGGTTCCTCGGGCCCACGCAGGCCTGGGTTGCGTCCCCAAGCACCCGCGCCCTGGGCCGCCTCCTGGGGACCCTGACGCTGCCGCCGCGGCCGCACTGCGAGAGGACGGCCGTCTGCTGCTCGGTCCGCCGCCACCGCCTCGTCCCAGCCCCGGCTGCGGCGACGAGCGCGGACTCGCACTCCGGCGCCGGCAGACCAGCGTCTGTTGAGCCGAACCGCCCGGGACGCGCACCCGCGGCCGGCGCTCGTTGCATATGCAGAGAGGCCGCCGCCCATTGGCCCGCGGGCGGTGGCGCGTGCGGGGCTGGGCCTATCGAATTCCGGCCGGGAGCGCAGCGGGCGGCCGGGGGCGGGGCGGGGTTACTACGGGTCATTCGCCCGAGCGGCGGCGGACCGGACCCAGCCGCAGCCTGCGCGGGGCGGGGGCCGGTCGGCGGGGAAGCGCTGGACCGCGGCGGCGGGGGAGGGGAGCCGGACGGTGCGGCCGCGACGTGGGCGGAGGAGGGGCCGTCCGGCTCGGTCTGCGGGAGGGCCCTTTCCTTGGGGTTGGAGAGACCACCGCCTCGCCCCTCCCAAAAACTACAAACGCAGATGTTGCTGTAATCTATAAATCTTAATATAGATCTGGAAAAAAGTGCGCCATTATCTTCCCTCTTAACTGGATTGCGTGTTTCGTTCTTGCACAGATTTGTCAGATTTTGCAAAATAAAATGACTTGGGGAAATGTCTGAAGCGAGAGGAGCTCAGGAATTCAAAGCAGGTTTTTTATTCTTGCTCTGGCTTCACCGAACCTCAGCAAATAGCCCATCTCCCCTCGGTGCACTCACTCTTCATACGCATTGTAAGCAGACGCTTTACCGTCTGAGCTACCAGGGAAGTCATATACAAGATTGATACTTGTTTTCTAAAGGATAAAGTTGACCCCTCAGTACTGTTTTTGGACTTCTTTTTATGAAGCTGGACCTGTTTCTGTATTTTGAGGAGTTTGCCATTATAATTCACTTCAGACACTACAAATGGGGAAAAGGGTGCAGGTAGACTGCCTTCCTGCAAGCCAACAAAGCAAGACAAATGACTAAAATAACAACTACAATACACTATTAAAAAGATGGCTTTCATTACGCAAGCTGTAGTGGGGTTGAGCTTTTTTTTCCTCTCTTTAATTCAACGTATTATTTAGTGGTCTGTGAACAAAGTTATAACTTTTAAGTCAGACTCGATTCCACAAGAAGTAAAACATTTGGAGGGTTTCGTTTTGTTTTGAAGTAATGAAGGAGCTAGAAATAGCTACTTGAATACTAAACCACCGTGCGATGAAAAACTTATCTTTAAAGTAGGTGAAAGGCGACGTGCATGAGCCAACCTTGGGCAAAAGCAGGGGCTCGATTTCCCAAGAGAATCTCAAAATCTGTGAAGCCGCCTGAACTTCAGCTGTCTGGAGTGATGAGGCGAGGAGCAAAGAAAGCTCACTCACCTTGGGCCCCAAGCCAATTTAACTACCTAAAGGAAAGGATTCCTGACCCAGGAAACCTGGTCTTCTTGCTAGAAGAAGAGATTCAGTTGCTTCCTAATCTGTCGAAGCCCTATCAAAGGATAAAATCCTTAAGATTTCTTATCTAAAAGACCGCCATCATTCTACTTGCTGAGGAAAGTATACCATCAAAGTGGTAGTTCTAGAACCAGGAAAAGTCTCTAGAAAATAAGTAATTTCCAAGGCAGGAATCTTTTTTTATTCCCCATCAATAATCATAAAGCAGACTTGTAGAATTCCAGCAACATCCTAACATCTTCATTATCTCTTTTGATATTACTAGTGTGTGTGTGTGGCTAGGCAGCTGTGTGGGTATGATATATACTTTTAAAAGAAAATGTTCCTTCCAAATGCTCATCCTGTTTGCTTACAGTAAACAGTAATATTTCCAGTGTCTATGATGTTTTATTTTTTAAATAAAATAATACATGCATAACTGCTCTTCTTTTAGACAGGTTTTCAGTATATTTTTATTTACAGCATCTGAAAGAATAAGGGAATTTGGTTGTATTTCCCTTCTTTTTTAGGAAAACTCAATTCCGAAGTTGTAATGGCCAATGGAATGAAAACATCCAACAGTTCCTTTTAGAGTTTTGTTATTTCTCCAAATTGCAGGGCTGTTGAGAGGAGATGTCTTTGTAATATTCATGAATACCTAATGATTGTCTTCTGTGGAGGGTCCCAGAAATAGTTTGTGATTTTATAACAAACTATATACTACTAGCATTTTTCATCATCATTAAAATATAAAACCAGGACCAGCTGATGTTTAGAAGTTCAACAGAAACTTTTTGTTCTTTCATTTCTGGTGGATTAGGAGAGGAAGACATTGGAGAAGGAAATGGCAACCCACTCCAGTGTTCTTGCCTGGAGAATCCCAGGGGTGGGGGAGCCTGGTGGGCTGCCATCTGTGGAGTCACACAGAGTCGGACACAACGGAAGTGACTTAGCAGCAGCAGCAGGAGAGGAAGACAATGATTGATGGGCTTTCAGGGTAGCACAGCTGATAAAGAATCTGCCTGCACTGCAGGAGACTGCTGGAGCCACAGGTTCAATCCCTGAGTCGGGAAGATCCCCTGGATGAGGGAATTGCAATCCACTCCAGTAGTCTTGCCTGGAAAATTACATGGACAGAGGAGCCTGATGAGCTATATTCCTCAGAGTCGCAGAGTCAGACAGGACTGGAGCTACTGAGTACGCACACACATACAAGGCAGTGATTGAAGCGATGTATCAGCCCTAGATCTCTGAGTTAAGATGGCTCTGGCCTCAAGGAGCAGAACATCCAACGACAATCAACTTAGATTATGACATTTATGTATCTCACTTAAATATAACTCAAGAGGCAAGGCAGATCTAACATGGGTTCAAGGACTCTGCCAGTTCACTGAGGACCTGAGTCTTTACATCTTTCACTCTGGCTTTCTCCTTAGACCATCACACTCACAGAGGGCCACCACAGTTTCAAATGTCTCATGAGAACACAAGAGTGTGTAGCCAAAGAATAGGAGAATGTTTCCTAAATGTCACTTCTAACTGAGGAGGAAATCCTTACTCAGAGAGCTAATGACTGACTGCTCCTCAAGTCCTATTGGCCAGAATTGGGTCATATGGTAATATCCTAGTTGCAAGGGAAGCCAGGAAATATCAGCATTTTTGGCCTTTATAGTGGAAAGTGGATGCCATCAACACGGAAGTAGCCATGGAAAGGAATAAATGTGAAAAGCTCTAATCAACAGTGTCCACTATGGACATCACTGGAAATTACCCATCTCTGAGGAAAAGTGGCTAAAACAATAAAATTATCTGTTATCTCACTGAAAATTCCAGAGGAAGGCAATTCCAGGATTTCTTCAAAGGACTCACTGGTGTCATCAGAACCCAGCTCCTTCTGTCTCTTTACTATGCCACTCTCGGTGTTCATTTTTTCTCTTCCTGGTTACAGAATGGCTGCAACTGCTCCAAGCATTTATTTGTTTATTTGGCTGTGTCAGGTCTTAGTTGCAGAACATGGGATCTTCACTGTGTCATGCAGGATCTTTTGTTGGAGTGTATGGGCTGTCTAATTGTGGCATGCGGGCACCAGAGCACGGGCTTAGTTGCTACACTGCATGTGGAATCTCAGTTCCCCAACCAGAGATTGAACCCATGTCTCCTGCATTGCAAGGCATTTTCTTAATCATTGGACCACCAGGGAAGTCCCTCCATTGTTATCTTTACACAATACTCCATCCAAAGTCAGAGAGAAAAATTGGCTTCTACATGTCAGTACATGCTTCTTATCTTCCAAGATGTACTCAGCCCACTTCCCCTAAACCAATAACTATCAAATGAAATTGCCCTGGTAAGTTTAGCTCAATCATACATCATTCACTAGGGCTGGGAGAGTATGTTCTAACAACTGGGGACAGAACATCATTTGGTTCAAAGTATATCCCATATTTTGAAGTACAGTGTCCCACCCAAAAAACTATCAACCTCAAGCTGACTCCTTAGCTGGACCTTTCAGAATTCTTTAAGAGTTCTGCCAGGTGGCATGCATATGGTAGTACCCAAGGATCCTAGAGTCACATGCCCATTGCTGCCACTCTGCAGGAAAATGGGCTTCTTATTTACAGATCAGAGTTATACAAGATGCCATGAAGGCAAATCAGTTACTCTGTGAGCCCTCCTCAGATTGTGGCGCTAGCAAGACTCGGAAAGCAGAATTGGAAGACTCGAGCCTGAGTTACATATTAAACCCAATGGGACAAATTACTGCCTTACACTCTGGTAGAGAGAAAGTCCTAAGACAGAGATCCACAGATGCTGTCAGCATATCCTGGACTTGGGAATGCCTGGGGGTAAATTCAGAACCTGCTACAGGTGGACAGTTAACAGTGTCTGCCTTTTGTTTCAAAAAAAGCTGGAATATATTTCAAGAAATTGTCTGATTACTGAGTTTCAAGGAAAGAATCAGAATAATTCTAAGAGATCCTGTGTATCCCAATCCTGTGGTCCTTCTAGGAAGTCCTTTGCTACCCAGGTATCAGCTCAGAAAGGAGGTATATGGTTGATCACGGGTTGAGACATCACATTGGGAAACCTTCAAATCAACTGTAGACTATAAAGATCTCTACGAAATGACATTATCAAACTCAACCTCTTTCCATGACATAGGATTCTATAAACACTCTAGTAATGCATTCTTTCTTCAATTTAAGGTAGTGCAACTTTGTTCCAGTTTAGTGATTGGGAAGCTTTCTTTTGGGAAGCTATCAGGACTTCCCTGATACGTCAGTGTTAAAGAATCTGCCTGCAATGCAGGAGACCCTGGTTAAATTCCTGGGTCAGGAAGATCTCCTGGAGAAGGGATAGGCTACACACTCCAGTATTCTTGGGCTTCCCTTATGGCTCAGCCAGTAAAGAATCTGCCTGCAGTGTGGGAGACCTCGGTTTGATCCCTGGTTGGGGAAGATCCCCTGGAGAAGGGAAAAGCTACCCATTCCAGTATTCTGGCTTAGAGAATTCCGTGGACTCTATAGCCCATGGGGTCACAAAGAGTTGGACATGACTAAGCAGCTTTCAAATTCATGAAATGCTTTAAATTCCACTTTTACTTCTTTCTTTTCCAGTTGAGACTATCTTTTTCAAAAAATTATTTTCCAAATGACCTGTCTTATCTCCCTTTACTCATTTTATTTTTCTACTTCCTTCTTCATTTCCTGGAAGACAAAACAGAATATCTAAACTATAGCAAGGGCCTGAAAATTGTAAAATACCTTGAAAGAATCCATTCCAAGTTCTTGCCTGTCAGAATTTCATTAAAATAGCCTAAAATTAATTGACTTTTTAAAGTGATCATGTATTTATTTTTATTCCCGATTCATTTTGATTAATGATAATTTCAAGTTAAGGCAATGAACATTTCTTAGCCTTACATACTTCAGTTCAGTCACTCAGTCATGTCTGACTCTTTGAGAACCCATGGACTACAGTACACCAGACTTCCTTGTCCATCACCATCTCCTGGAGCTTGTTCAAATTCATATCCATCAAGTCGATGATGCCATCTAAGCATCTCATCCTTTGTCATCCCCTTCTCCTCCTGCCTTCAATCTTTCCCAGCATCAGGGTCTTTTCTAGTGAGTCAGTTCTTCACATCATGTGGCCAAAGTATTGGAGCTTCAGCCTCAGCATCAGTCCTTACAATGAATATTCAGGACTGATTTCCTTTATGATTGACACATACTTATATGCCTAAAAATCTCTTCAAATCCATTGCTGGACTTGTTTACTTTTTTATGAATGAGTCTCTGAATACTTAGCTCTTATATTATAATACTTTTATCAAACCTCTGTAATTTACCAACTCATGTGACTTTCCTATCCATCTTTAAAGTATATCTGTAAAGAACTCTGAATTCAGGCAGTTATATTAAACTCTCCAGTATAGTTAGTTTTCTGTTATTTTTCAAAAATATTCTGGAATAGAGACTCTATATGTGATTAAAAAAAGAGAGAGACAGAACCTAGAGTATCAACTAGAATTAATTTTGGCTGCATGTAACTGAAAATGCAAAATAATAGTGGCTGTAATATGTGAAGGTTACACATATTCTACAAATAAGGAGTATGAACCAGATACTCCAAGGCTAGTACAACCCCTCCATGAAATCATTGTGTGTGCTTAGTCACTCGGTCATGTCCAACTCTTTGCAACCCCATGGACTGTAGCCCGCCAGGCTTCTCTGTTCATGGGGATTCTCTAGGCAAGAGTACTGGAGTGGGTTGCCATGCCCTCCTCCAGGGGATCTTCCCAACCCAGGGCTCGAACCCAGGTCTCCCACACTGTTGGTTATTTATTTACTGTCTGAGCCACCAGGGACCCAGAATGCTTCTCTCTTTCTGTTCTGCTATTCTCGGTGTGTGGCTTCTTCATATGTGACTTCCATATTCAAGGTCATAAAATAGGTGATAGAGTTCCAGTCATCACATCCACATGACATCATCAAGAAGGAAGAAAAAAAGAATGTAAAAAGCAATAGAGAATTTTTAACAATGGAGAGAAACTTATGCATTTTTCTGATAAAGAACTTTCATATAATTGTGAAATAAGTAAATAACCCCTAAGCCTTCTCCTTTCAGGAACTGTCTTATTTCTTTTTAGAGTTCCTTATTGAACTTACTTCTCTCTCTCTCCTTGAATTCTTTTTGGTTCTTTTTTTCCTCTGGACCTGCTATACTTTCTATACATCATTACAAAATATTTGGAAACTGAACATAGATTCAATGCTCTAATTAATTTAACATTAATTCGACTGATATTTAAGAGCCACCAGAGGAGAGGTACTGTGCTAAATGCTACAGTCATAGCGTGTATTGAGACAAAAATGGTCCTGACCTTCAGGAAGCTTATACCCTAATGTAAGACATTATAATAAATAGAAGGGGGTGACAGAGGATGAGATGATTAGATATCATCACCAACTCAATGGACATGTGTTTGAGGAAACTTCGGGAGATAGGGAAGGGCAGGGAAGGCTTGCATGCTGCAATCCATGGGGCCACAAAGAGTCATGCGTGACTTAGTGACTGAACAACAACAACAGTAAATAAATAAATAAAAAGATAGTTCCAAAACTGGAAATGCTCTTCCAACATTTAAACAGGATGACTGGGAGAAAAGAGGAACAAAGAATTTTCGATAAGGAGGTCAGGGAAGACAACTCTGAGAGGTGACATTTAAGCCCTCATGAGGAATTGGCTGATATTTTTGGCAGGAAATTTATCTTGCCACTCAGAGAGCCTCTCCCAGAAACTAAGAACATATTCTTGTGGACATGACCTGGCGTTTTTAGAAATCCTGCTCAGTTTGCAGAATCCATAAATATTATAACAAGGAACACAGTCCCATCACCCAAACGTCCATTAGATCTTGCTTTGTCATTTAAGGCATTGAACTCAGTGTCAAGTGCTCTGGGAAGCTCCCAAGCAAGATTGCTTGTCCCATTCTCTCTGCTTTGTTCATGCTATTGGTTAATCAGTGAGGCCTCCTTGGGTTACAAGAAACAGAAAATGCACATTACACTTGCTTAAGCAAATAATGTTTATTGGTTATGAATTAAAGGGAGGATATACGCCTTCAGAAACAGAAACAGAGCTCCAAAGGATTAGAAAGAGCGGCTTTAACTTTCTTCATTCCTCAGATCTTACTTCCTTGGTGATGGCATTTGCTTCATCCTGATCCTCCCCTCTCCCCACCTCCAGGGCAGCAAGGTGTCTGGAGGTTCTGGAAGACTCTTATCCCACTGGAAATTCCAACTCTGCTACAGAAATTTCATTTCCTCTTGAGGCGTTATACGTCCCTCCTTGCCCAACGTGTCCACAACAGTACCTGCTGTCTGTCCAGACATGACTCACTCACTGCATCCCAGGATCCGAGGGTGGAGGTCACGAGGGAAAGTGTTGGAAGGTGGGTGTAGATGACCTACAGGGAAATCAGAGAGTGTCCATTAAGAGAAAGGTGAAAGCAAACAAAAGTGCCAGGTTGCATTACTGTGAGATTAGTTCTTCTTGTGCTGTATTAGGTCAGCTGTGTTTATCTTTCTCTAACTCCATGATGAGTTGTTTGAGAAGTACATGTTCATCTTCTTATTCCCTAAGGTCTGCTCTACGTGCTGATAGACAATACTTGCACCAAGTGAGCTCAACAGATATTTGCTAAATTCAACTATTGAATCCTGTGCACACATGCGTAGGAGTAGAGGGATACGTATGCCAGTTATGGTATTTACAGTACGTTTAAATCTCTCACAAAACATCAAACTGTAATTTTTTAAAGTTTGATGGAGAGACTGTCCTCACACTACATTTGTTTCAGTTCTTGCTTCTGTGATATCTAGTTTACCTTTTTTTTAAAATTAATTATTCATCTATTTTATTACATTTTTTTTTGGCTGTACTGGGTCTTAGTTGCTGCGAGGGCCTTTTTCTAGTTGTGGTGAGCGGGAGCTACTCTCTAATTGTAGTACACAGCCTCGTCTAGGACTCTCGGGCTTCAGAAGTTGCAGCACCTGGGCTCAGGAGTTGCGCCTTTCTGTCTCTAGGACCCAGGCTCAGCATCCCCATGGCATGTGGGATCTTCCCAGACCAGGGATTGAACCTGTGTCTTCTGCATTGGCAGGTGGATTCTCTACCACCGAGGCACCAGGGAAGCCCCCTAGTTTATCTTAATAGTCATTCTTTCTACAGTGAGTTCATTCCTATATATATCTTTTCCTCAATCGTATATTTCTATCCACATTTAATTTTCCATTTGGTAAGTCTACAGATCATTTCTAGTCTACTAAAGGTGTGCTCCACGGGAGGTAGCATCAGCATCACCTGGTTGCTTGTAAAGAAAAAAATTACAAAATCTCAGTCAGACCCAATCCTAGACCTACTTGAACCACATCTGCATTTTAACAAGATTTTTCAGAGGACTCATAGACAACATTAAAATTGAAGAATCATCGGTCTCCTGCTCTAGACTAGCACTGTCGTGTATGTAATTTAAAATTTAATTTTCTGGCAGCCACATTAAAAAATACAAATCAAATAAGCCAAATTAATTTTAATAGTATATTTTTATAACTCAATCTTTCCCAATTATATTCATTTCAACTTGTAATCAGCTTAAAAAATTATTAATGAGACACCCTTCGGGGTTACTCGTTTAAGCCTGGTGTTTATTTTGTGCTTACAGCACGTCTCTGTTTGGACTAGACCCCTTTCAGGTGCTCAGCAGCCACCTATGGTTGGTGGCCACTGCATTAATCAGCACAGCTCTGGGCTGTAAGATGCATGAAAACAACAGACCATGTCGTTTCACTCTCCACAGTAACCCAGTGCCAAGTATAGTGCCTGACAGGTAACAGGCACTCAATAAATGTTAATTGAATTAATACATTTGAGTGGTTGTTGTTGTTCAGTCAATAAGTCCTATCTGATTCTTTGTGACCCCATGGACTGCAGGACTCCAGGCTTCCCTGTCCTTCATTACTTCCCAGAGTCTGCTCAAACTCATGTCCATGGAATCGGTGATTCCATCCAACCATCTCATTCTCTGTTGCTCCCTTCCCCTCCTGCCCTCAATCTTTCTCAGCATCAGGGTCTTTTCCCATAAGTCAGCCCTTTCCATCAAGTGGCCAAAATATTGGGGCTTCAGCTTCAGGGTCAGTCATTCCAATGAACATTCAGGGTTGATTTCCTTTAGGTTTGACTGGTTTGATCTCCTTGCAATCCAAGTGACTCTCAAGAGTCTTCTTTAACACTGCAGTTCAAAAGTATTAATTCTTCAGCACTCAACCTTCTGTATGGTCCAACTCTCACATCTGTACATGACTACTAGAAAAACCATAGCTTGGACTATATGGATCTTTGTCAGCAAAGTAGTGTCTTTGCTTTTTACACTATCTAGGTTTGTCATAGCTTTCCTTCCAAGGAGCAAGTATCTTTTAATTTTCTGGCTGCAGTCACCATCCGCAGTGATTTTGGAGCCCAAGAAATTAAAATCTGTCACTGTTTCCACTTTTTTCTCATCTATTTGCCATGAAGTGATGGGTCCAGATGCCATGATCTTGGTTTTTTAAATGTTGAGTTTTAAGGCAGCTTTTTCACTCTTCTCTTTCACCCTCATCAAGAGGTTCTTTAGTTCCTCTTCATTTTCTACACTTGAGAAGAGAGAGATTTAAAATATTTAGCTAACACAATGAAAGTATTGACCAAATAAAACCAAAATGGACCCAAGATATAAACTCAGTAATTTCACACTGAAGGGGAATGGCATAATATCAGCCATCCCTCAGTATCTGCAAGGGATTGACTCCAGCAGTCCTCTGTGGATACCCAGCTCCAAGAATGCTCAAATGCCTTATATAAAATGGTGTAGCATTGTGCATTGGAGAAGGCAATGACAACCCACTCCAGTACCCTTGCCTGGAAAATCCCATGGACGGAGGAGCCTGGTAGACTGCAGTCCATGGGGTCACAAAGAGTCGGACACGACTGAGTGACTTCACTTTCACTTTTCACTTTCATTCATTGGAGAAGGAAATTGCAACCCACTCCTTTGTTCTTGCCTGGAGAATCCCAGGGACAGCAGAGCCTGGTGGGCTGCTGTCTATGGGGTCGCACAGAGTCGGACACGACTGAAGTGACTTAGCAGTAGCAGCAGCAGCATTGTGCATACAGTAAGCCCTTGGTATCTGCAGTTAGTGGAATCCACAGAAGAGGAACTCACAGAAAGCCAGGACCAACAGTATGGGAACTGGTCCAATCCTTTCATATTTCAAATGAGAACCTGGAGTCCCAACAGGTTGGTGGTGTCTGCTTGGTGGTTTAGTCACTAATTTGTGTCCAACTCTTTTGCAACCCCATGGACTGTAGCCTGCCAGGCTCCTCTGTCCATGGGATTTCCCAGGCAAGAATACTGAGTGGGTTGCCATTTCCTTCTCCAGAGGATTTTCCTGACCCAGGGATCAAACCCACATCTCTTGCATTGTAGATGGTCTCTGCATTACAGGAGGATTCTTTACCCACTGACCCACCTGGGAAGCCTGGATGTCTGCTTAGTCACATATTTTTGTATTACACACACTATGATTTAGATAAGCAGGTCTTAACTTCCAACCCAGAGAGCTTTCCACTATATTAATGCATCATTCATTCAGTGAACAACCACTGCATGTAAAAGCATCAGGCTGGACACAGTGGGGAAGAGATGTAAAGAGGAATAACGTTCATGTGCTTCCAAGGAAACCAGTTAAGGTCATTTTCATTTTCGATGAAACAGAAACCAGACTCAAACTAATTTATATGTGTGTGTGTGGCTCAGCTGGTAAAGAATCCGCCTGCAACCTGGGAGACCTGGCTTTGATCCCTGGGTTGGGAAGATCCCCTGGAGAAGGGAAAGATTACCCACTCCAGTATTCTAGCGCAGAGAATCCCATGGACTGTGTAGTCCATGGGGTCTCAAAGAGTCGGACACGAATGAGCAACTTTAGCTCTCACTCTGTGTGTATATGATATTTGCTCAGTCGTGTCCAACTCTGCAGCTCCATAGACTGCAGCCCGCCAGGCTCCTCTGTCCATGGGATTCTCCAGGCAAGAGTACTGGAGTGGTTTGCCATTTCCTTCTCTAGGGAATCTTCCCAACCCAGGGATTGAACCTGGGTATCCTATATTGCACGTGGATTCCTTACTCACCAGGGAAGCCCAAATGTACATAAAGACCAACATTTATTAGTCATATGATTGAAACTCTACAGGTAGCGTTGGCTGCTCATGCAGCTTCTTCCAGATTCAGCTGTCAGCAGGCTCCTCCATTTTTCTGCCTCTCCGGAACTGTCTTTCTTCCTGGGTTGACTTCATCTTCCATGGCTACCCTCACCCTAAGCTGCTCTGTCTCAAATCACAAAATCAAGCCTTAAAGAATGATTATCTTTTTCAAAAATCCTAGGAACATCTTTCATCGTGTTGGCCATGACTGGATTAGTTGCCATCACTACCTCTAAAACAGCCCTTACCTGTTGGGAGACAAAATATTCTGACTCAAGTTAGTCACGGCCCATCCCCAGAGCTGAGAGTGGAGTCAGCAATGGTCAACCCAGCGAGGGTTTGAGGGAGGAAGGACTTTGAGTGAACATGCTTCAGATGGGGGAGAACAAGCTGGTGTTCAAAATACAATAACATCTACATCAGGACCTACATTGTTCCATTTCATTATCCCACTTTTGAGAAGGTACAAATATACCCCAAATACCCTCCTCTCCACTCTTCTCTTTATCTTCCCTCCAATTCTTCCTTCTTTTCTTTCCCTTTTTCCACTCTTTCAAAGGTAGAAGCATCAGGTGAACAGAATTGAGACTTATGGTCAAAGTCAAAAAACAGAAGTCATTTTAGTTTTTCTGTTTCTCCTCTAGATCTTGAAAAGCTTTATCATTTGTATTTATCTTGCTAAAGACAGTTTTTAGTCTAGAAATTTTTAATGAAGTAAGGCTATGCCAGAACATTCAGTTTTTTAAAATGATGAAGATTGTTTATTCTTGCATCTTGCTAGTTTATTTTCATTTATATGCTGAGTCTCTAATGATCTTGTGAACATTACTAGGATTCATACACAAATATAAAAACATTTGATATATTTTATATATTATCTATTTTATATACTTTGTACATAAATTCTAAATCACACTGCCCTAGTAGTTCTTATGTGGTCACACCTTGCTTAGGAGCATATTTCTCAAATTCATATAAACTGTGGAAGTGTCAAAGTATTAACTAAAGTGAGTACCTGATTTATCACACCTGTGTATAAACAAGCTGTAATTAGAACTGGGGAAAACCTAACTGTGACATTGGGGAAGAGTCCCTCTTCATTTCTATGTGTTTCTGGCAGAAGTACTAGTCATTAACCCTTGTCTGCCCTGGCCACAGAATATCCTGTCTACCCAACCACCGGATCAAGGGCCATGATATGGTCCAAGAAGACCCAAGCAGGGTCTGTTCCAAGCATTCTACACCTGTATCCTCAGAAAGAAGCTGAGTTGGGATGATACAAGCATAAAGTCTGCTGAATCCAGATCAGCTCTGTCTTGGAGGCCATCAAGCAACCCAATTCAGCTCAGGAAAGAGACAGTGGTGAGAAACCCCAAATCTAGTGGTGCTTAAGCCCACTCCTATTCTTTCCAGTTAAATAAGTCAGTACCTCTCTCTCTGTGTGTGTGTGTGTGTGTGTGTGTCTGTGTGTGTGGGTGAGCTTACTCTAGTTTTTACTTATTCACAGCACATGCTTACTGGAATACAAACAGGAAAATGAAAGGATTTCAAAATGATATTCACTTACTCTCAGGAAGGTATTTTGTTACTATTATGAAACTGTGGTTATGTCTTTAGTAAACAAACAGAGTCATTTACCATATATTCCATCATCCCTTGTCTGTGAAGCAGGAGTCATATTTCTAGGGCTTCCTTTTCTCCCTGCACTGGGTCAGGCAAGCTCAGGTTTCTGGGTGAATAAAAGAGAAACATAAAACAGTGTTTCCTTTTAGACAGACCTTCTGCCTGTGTCACTCTCTCCTCCTCTGTCCTGGTTAACTGAATGGATGGTGTGAAATTTTGCTGGACTATTCTCTAAATCAAAATGTTAGAATGGAAAAATAGCACTTGTGTATTGAATCGGTGGTTTGTGTATATTATTTTATTTAAAAAAACAAATACCCTAGTGAAGTATTTTCCTGTTTTATGGAAGAAAACACTGAGACTTTATTAGGTACCGCTGGAGATCCTGAAATTAGTGTGTGGCAGAACCTGGACACATACCCAGGTCTGACTCCCAGCTCATGATTTTCTCTAGGGCACTATATTGCTTCCCAGGGAAGAAGGCAATAGTTTCAGTCATCCTGGTGGTTTGTGCTCAAATATTTTGGAATTGTGGTCAGCATTCTCTAAGCTTCAGTGTAAAATACTTAGCAGGTTAAATAAGATTGAACCTGAATTGAATGAGAGTCCAAAATGGAAAGAAAATAAAGAAAACACATCCCCTACCCTAAAAAAAAAAGTAAGTTGAATACTGGAAGAGAAGGAAGAGTAATGAAGAAAGAGCAAGGAGAGGCTGAGGAAGGGGAAATTTCTACCAGTTAAAGAAAGAGAACTCAAAACAAGAATCATTCATTTTGGGACTTTGCAATAGTCCAGTGGTTAAGAATCCACCTTGCAGGCTTCCTTGGTGGCTCAGTAGTAAAGAATCCACCTGCCAATGCAGGAGATGGGGGTTCAATCCCTGCTCCAGGAAGAACCCACGTGCCACTGAGCAACTAAGCCCATGAGCCACAACTACTGAGCCTGTGCTCTAGAGGCAAGGAGTTGCAACTACTGAAGCCCACACCCAGAGTCCATGCTCCACAAGAGAAACCACCTCAATCGGAAGCCTGTGCCTCGCAACTAGAGAGTAGTCCACACTCTGCGACTAGAGAAAGCCTAGGGAGCAAAGAAGACCCAGCACAGCCAATAAATAAATAAATAAAAATTTTAAATACTTCATTTAAAAAATCATAAGAAAAATTAAAAGCATCTACCTTGCAATTCAAGGGATGTGGGTTCAATCCCTGGTCAGGGAACTAAGATCCCACCTGCCTCGGAGCAGTTAAGCCCACACCCTGAAACCGCTGTAGCCCACACACCACAACTAGAGAGACTGTGCCCTGCAACGAAAGATCCCCCAGGATCCAACAAAGGTCACACGACACAGCATAGATCCCATATGCTGCAGCTAAGACCCAAGCAGCCAAATAAATAAATTAAAGAATCACAAATCAAAGACCATCCATCTCAACTTAGCCATACTTGATACTCATATGTAGTTAAAAAAAAAAGTTATCTAGCTTGATTTATCAGAAAAAGGACAGAATAGATAATATGTCTTTAAAATTACTGAGTTTTAGTGTGGGTATTAGTTGTTCAGTCGTGTCTGACTTTTTGTGACCCCATAGACTGTAGCCCACCAGGCTCCTCTGTCCATGGACTTCTTATGAGAATACTGAAGTGGGTTACCATTTCCTTTTTGAAGGGATCTTTCCAACTCAGGAATCAAACCCGTGTCTCCTGCATTGCAGGCAGATTCTTTACCATATGAGCCACCTGGGAACATATCTAGCTTGATTTATCTGAAAAAGGAAAGAATAGATACTATGTTTTAAAAAATTACTGAGTTTTAAGTGGCAGTTGGGCTAAAAATAGAAAAAAATTAAAGTCTAATTATTTCCAGAAATACAACCAACCACTCAGCCTTAAGATTTGAGAAGATGGAAAAATTGGGCAGTTGGTTAGGTTTGCTTTTGAAACAGTCCTGCTAGTTCTTCTCACCATACAAGCTCTCAACACCTCAGCAGCCCAATCCTCCCTCTACAGGCTTGTTGTACAAAGATTTCCTGCCCACTCTTTCAAACCTTGCCCTGTATCTTATTACCTAAGGGCCTGTTCTCTGCTTCTCATAACTTAATCCTTTAATCTTATTACACTTACATGGAAAAGTTTCTAGAATACATAGCTGCTCTCTCTATATATATAATGTGAAAATGCAGAGGAAAAGAACCAGAGAAATACACAATATAATGGGGGGAAGGGGAATGGTGAGGTGGGATCATGAGATGAAGGCAGATTTTCACTTTATTCCATGTATTTCTGTATATTTTTAATCTTTCACATTAAGCATGTGTTCATATGTAATTTTTACAAAATGAACGAGAAGAAATGTAGTTTAACTCATACTCTCTTTTCCAGGAAACTTTTTTTAAAAGTTATATTTGTTTATTTTTAGATGACTGATGATTGCTTTACAGTATTGGTTTGATTTCTGCCATAAATGTCAACATGAATTAGCCACAGGCGTACATATGTCCCCTCCCTCCTGAACCTCCCTCCCACCTCCTAGCCTTTCCCACCCCTCTAGGTTGTTACAAAACCCCAGTTGAGTTCCCTGAGTCACATAGAAAATTTCCATTGACTGTCTGTTTTACATATGATAGTGTATATGCTTACACGCTGCTGTCTCCATTCATCTGACCCTCTCCTTCCTTCCTTCTGCCCTCATCCCTGAGTCTGTTCTCTACATCTGTGTCTCCATTACTGCCCTGTGACGATGTTCATCAGTACCATCTTTCGAGATTCCATATATCTGCATTAATATATGATATTTGTTTTTCTCTCTCTGACTCACTTCTTTCTGTATAATAGGCTCTAGGTTCATCCACCTCATTAGAACTGACTCAAATGTGTTCCTTTTTATGTTTGGGTAGTATTCCATTGTATATATGTACCACAGCTTCTTCATCCATTCACCTGTAGATGGGCATCTAGATTGCTTCCATGTCCTAGCTGTTGTCCTAGTAATATTGTCCTAGTAAACAGCGCTACAGTGAACATCGGAGTACACATTTCTTTTTCAGTTTTGGTTTCCTCAGGGTATATACCTAGAAGTGGTATTGCTGGGTTGTATGGTGGTTTTATTCCTAGTTTTTATTTTTTTTATTTTTTTATGTTTATTGGAGGCTAATTATTTTAAATATTATATTGGTTGGTTTTGCCATACATTGACATGAATCCACCCTGGGTGTACATGAGTTCCCCCTCCCGAACCCCCCTCCCCCCTCCCTCCTCCCCTTATCCTCCCTCTGGGTCATCCCTGCATACCAGCCCCGAGCATCCTGTAACATGCATCGACCCTGAACTGGCGATTCGTTTCACATATGATAATATACATGTTTCAATGCCATTCTCCCAAACCATCCCACCCTCACCCTCACCCAGAGTCCCAAAGACTGTTCTATACACCTGTGTCTCTTTTGCTGTCTTGTATACAGGGTTATCCTTTGCATCTTTCTAAATTCCATATATATGCGTTAGTATATTGTATTGGTGTTTTTCTTTCTGGCTTACTTCACTCTGTATAATAGGCTCTAGTTTCATCCACCTCATTAGAACTGGTTCAATTCCTAGTTTTTATTTTTTTTTTCTTTTTTTATTTATTTATTTATTTTTTTGCATTACAATAGTTTAATATGAACAATCAGAACTAATTAACAGTATAACAATATTTTACAACTGAAATAATTAAAATAAACTATAAAATTACTACATAAAACAGGTCTAATCTAGCTTATTTACTTTCTATAATTTCTTCAGTGCTGCAAAACCATTTATTTCTTTTTTTTTTCATGTTTTAATAAACACTTCGTCTTTTTGTATTGCTTTTTTTTTCATCACAATAATAGAAATATAACATCATATATCACTGTAAAACACATTTCCACATAAATGCTGATAAGCACAAAATATTTTTCATCATTTACATTATAACTGTAATAATATATGGCAGAATTAAAGCTGCATCCATCATGTGTCTAACTCACCTTGCTGTAATGAATTTTTAAATGTAATGGTTTCTGTCGCAAAGTAAAATCGTACATAATGTCTAGTGACACAGTATGCTGGTGGATGGATGGATTTGGAAAATGGAAATGCAACTTCATTTTTAATTAGATTTATAAACTTCACCACCTCCACCTCCAGCCAGCTTCCCAACCCTCCCTCCCACCACCATTATTTATTTATTTATTTATTTTTTTTAAATGAGGCTTTTAATTAATGTTTGACAGAGCTGATTCAGGTTGAATAGACTAAATTTCTTTAAACAAACTTACTTATACTCCAGAGTCCTTTAAAAACTTAATAGCATTTATACATTGAAGGTATTTGATTTTCTTGTAACTAGCACTTCAAATGCAACAAGCATTTGAAGCAACAAGCATTTGACCCAACAAGTAAAACTTTCTACAGTTCATAACTTTTATAAATAAAATAAATTAAATGTACAGTGAATAAGTTCTCTGAAATATTTCAATATTTCTGCAGGTTTAGTAACATCGTAAAATACATTTCAACTAAAATTCACAAATCTAAAAATCTGTTAGGCATTTTTAGGCGTTTTAAGTTGGAAATGAAGACCAATGTTACATCGTAATATGCCAATTACAAATAGTACTTCAAATAGCAAATACTACAGTTTGTCCCAAACTTTAAAAACTATTCATGAACTCAACACTGAACTATTGATGGCTATGAGAATTGTTTCCTAGCCTTTTTGAAAATTTCAACCCATTTACGTTTAAGGTAATTATTGATAAGTACGATCCCGTAGCCATTTTCTTTATTACTTTGGGTTCAAGTTTATACACTCTTTCTGTGTTTCCTGTCTAGAGAAGATCCTTTAGCATTTGTTGGAGAGCTGGTTTGGTGATGCTGAATTCTCTCAGCTTTTGCTTGTCTGTAAAGCTTTTGATTTCTCCTTCATATTTGAATGAGATCCTTGCTGGGTATAGTAATCTGGGCTGTAGGCTATTTTCTTTCATCACTTTAAGTATGTCTTGCCACTCCCTTCTGGCCTGAAGAGTTTCTGTTGAAAGATCAGCTGTTATCCTTATGGGAATCCCCTTATGTGTTATTTGCTGCTTTTCCCTTGCTGCTTTTAATATTTGTTCTTTGTGTTTGATCTTTGTTAATTTGATTAATATGTGTCTTGGAGTATTTCGCCTTGGGTTTATCCTGTTGGGGACTCTCTGGGTTTCTTGGACTTGGGTGATTATTTCTTTCCCTATTTTAGGGAAGTTTTCAACTATTATCTCCTCAAGTATTCTCTCATGGTCTTTCTTTTTGTCTTCTTCTTCTGGGACTCCTATGATTCGAATGTTGGAGCGTTTAACATTGTCCCAGAGGTCTCTAATATTGTCCTCATTTCTTTTAATTCGTTTTTCTTTTTTCCTCTCTGTTTCATTTATTTCTACAATTCTATCTTCTAGTTCGCTAATCCTGTCTTCTGCCTCTGTTATTCTATTGTTTGTTCCCTCCAGAGTGTTTCTGATCTCATCTATTGCATTATTCATTGTATATTGACTCTTTTTTATTTCTTCTAAGTCCTTATTAAATCTTTCTTCCATCTTCTCAATCCTTTTCTCCAGGTTATTTATCTGTAACTCCATTTTGCTTTCAAGATTTTGAATCATTTTCACCATCAAAATTTGAAATTCTTTATCAGGTAGAGTCCCTATATCTTCTTCTTTTGTTTGTGTTGGTGGGCAATTATCTTGTTCCTTTACTTGCTGGGTATTTCTCTGCCTCTTCATCTTGCTTATATTGCTTTGCTTGGGGTGGCCTTTCCCTCTTCTTGCAGTTTGTGATCACAGCCACCATCCCAACCTAGCCACCATGTGAAAGAATCCACTATGTTCCTGTGTGTGTCTACACTGAGTTACAGGGCTTAAAGAATACAAGCTGAATACAGGGTAACCTCCAGAGGGGAGTGGTCAGTAAAAGCCAGAAGACGTTATGCATTTTCTATATTTTAATTTCTATAAGAAAAATGCACTCATGTTTGCTTCAAAACTAAAAGTGAAGTTGCTCAGTCGTGTCCAACTCTTTGCGACCCCACGGACTGTTGCCTACCAGGCTCCTCTGTCCATGGGATTTTCCAGGCAAGAGTACTGTAGAGGGTTGCGATTTTAGCTTAGTAACTAAAAATAAACAGAAATCCAAAATAAATGTTGAAAAACTTCTTTGGGAGGAGAGAAAATATGTGTCTCCTCTAGTCGGGCCATAGTTTGAGACCCACTGCACCCAGTAGGGCAGTGGTCCCCAACATTTTTGGCACTAGGGACCAGTTTCATGGAAGTAAATTTTTCCACGGAAAGGTTGGGTAGGGAAGGGGATGGTTTCACTCACCATTCACTTCTTTCTGTGTGTCCTGGTTCCTAACAGGCCATGAACATGTGCTGGTCTGCGGTCTGGGGCTTGGTTGCCTCTGCTCTAGGGTATTCTTTCCTCTGCTACATGCCCAGAGGGTCATTGGGTACAATAACTTGGATGGAAGGAAGCATATTTTTGTCCCATGACCACAGATCCAGGGTCCTCTGTACTCACATTTTTTTCTCTAGATTTGCTGACCACCCTAATTTCATTTATTTTCTTTTTTTTAGCGCACTGGGTCTTCATTGCCATGTGTGGGTTTTTCTCTAGCTGTGGCCAGGAGGGGCTACTCTACCTTGTGATGTGATGATTCTCATTGAAGCGGCTTCTCTTGTGGAACATGGGCTTCAGGAACACCAGCTTCAATAATTGCAGCATGGAGGCTCAGTAATTGTGACACACAGGCCTAGTTGCTCCTCAGCATGTGGACTCTTCCTGGTCTAGGGATCGAACCCTCGTCCCCTGCATTGGTAGACAGATTCCTATCCACTGCACCATCAGGGAAGACCCCCTAATTTCAGTATTAATAAACCTGTTTTGGTTGAAAGCAACAGAGACCCAAATTGAATCACTTTATTCAAAAATGGTAAAGTATTTTATCATGCAACCGCAACAAAACAGGTTTGGCTTTATGCAAAGTTGGATTTGGCGTTTAAACAGCAGCAGCAGCAGCAATTTGTTTTTCTGCCTCTCAGCTCTTCCTTCATTGGCATGGACTTCATTCCCATATGGAGCCCAAGATGGCAGCCAGTCACTGCAGGTGTATACTTCTACCTTATATTTCCACCAAGCAACCTCAGTGGAAACAAAAAAAATCTGTCTCTATTTATCTGCAGAGAAAGTCCAGGTGTTTAGTGTCATTTGTCTGGCTTGGGTTATGTACAATCTCTGAACCAATTGCTCAGGGAAAGGGAAAGGGATGCTCTGATTGGACAGGTCCAAGCCACACAACTACGAGTGGAGTGGGAGCCTGGAAGAGGTAGTACCAATGGATTCATTAAAAGAAAGGAAAGGATTACTGGAAGGCACAAACAAGGGATGTCCACCAGTTTCCTTGACAACCAAATAATCCAAGTTTACTATCATTACTGTTCTCTTTGTGTCTCTGTCTGTTGAACATGCTGACTGTCAGATCTCAAACAATTGGTCTTTTCTCTCCAAACTTGGAGTCTCAGGGAGTCCTCAAAGCACTACTGTCAATTCTGGGAGGAGTTATCTATCAACCCCATATGATTTGGGCTGAGAAAGAATGATTTCCCAGGCAGGGAGAATTCAACATGTCTTTTATCCCTTCTATGTATCACACACGTGTTTGACCCAGATCCTGGCTTCTATAATTAGCCTAGTTCAGTTCAGTTCAGTTCAGTCGCTCAGTCGTGCCCGACTCTCTGCGACCCCATGAATCACAGCATGCCAGGCCTCCCTGTCCATCACCAACTCCCGGAGTTCATTCAAACTCATGTCCATCGGTCTGTGATGCCATCCAGCCATCTCATTCTCTGTCGTCCCCTTCTCCTCCCGCCCCCAACCTTTCCCAGCATCAGAGTCTTTTCCAGTGAGTCAACTCGTCACATGAGGTGGCCAAAGTATTGGAGTTTCAGCTTTAGCATCAGTCCTTTCAATGAACACCCAGGTTTGATCTCCTTTAGAATGGACTGGTTGGATCTCCTTGCAGTCCAAGGGACTTTCAAGAGTCTTCTCCAGCACCACAGTTCAAAAGCATCAATTCTTCGGCCATCAGCTTTCTTCACAGTCCAACTCTCACATCCATACATGACCACGGGAAAAACCATAGCCTTGACTAGACGGACCTTGGTTGGCAAAGTAATGTCTCTGCGAGGGTACCCTATGAGAAAGTCAATATTAACACAGGTTGATAAGGGAAGACTATAAAAGAGTAGCCTCCAAGTCAGCTTAGGGCGATTAGGAGATGGTTCAAAGAGAAGATGACAGTCTAGCTAAGTCCCTGTTGTTTTTCAGTAACTAAGTCATGTCCAACTACTTGTGGCCCCATGGACTGCAGCACTCTAGGTTTCCCTGTCCTTCAGTACTTCCCAGAGTTTGCTCAAACTAAAGTCCATTGAGTTGGTGATGCCATCCAGCCATCTCATCCTCTGTCACCCCCTTCTCCTCCTGCCCTCGGTCTTTCCCAGCCATCAGGGTCTTTTCCAATGTGTTGGCTTTTTGCATCAGTGACAAAATTATTGGAGCTTCAGCTTCAGCATCAGTCTTCCAGTGAATATTCAGGGTTGATGTCCTTTAGGATTGACTGGTTTGATCTCCTTGCTGTCCAAGGGACTCTCCAGAGTCTTCTCCAGAGCCACAATTTGAAAGCATCATTTCTTTGGTGCTCAGCCTTCTTTATGGTCCAACTCTCACATCCATACATGACTACTGGAAAAGCTATAGCTTTGACTATATGGACCTTTGTAGGCCAAGTGATGTCTCTGCTTTTTAAAACACTGTATAGGTTTGTCATAGCTTTTCTTCCAAGGAGAAAGTGTCTTGTAATTTCATGGCTGCGGTCACTATCTGCAGTGATTTTGGAGCCCAAGAAAATAAAAGTCCCTAAAAACAAGCAAAGAGTATGCAGAGAAGGTGTGGATGGTGTTCTAGGTGGAGAGAACAGTATGTGCCCAATCACAAAGGCAAGGTGAGCCATGGCATATTTTTAGAATTATAAGTACATCAGGTGAACCACAGCTCAGGGAGTGTATAGAAAAGTGGCCTGAGACAAGGCTATAAGGAACAGAAATGAGCTTGTCAGCCATGCCAAGTCTAGATGTTTGAAATTTACTTTGAAAGCAAGCATTAGCTATTGAAAGTTTTTAGGCAGAAGAAAAATATGACCAACTGTGACTTTGTTTATTTGTTTAATCATTTCCTGGAGGGCAGATTGCAAAAGAATAAGATGGGAGGTAGAGAGACCAATGTAGGTTACTTCAATGCTCCTGGCAGGTTTTAATAAGGAGGATGAAAACAAAAGGCTGTGGGGTGGAGAAGGAGGAATGGATGAACAAAGTGCAGGAGATGGAGTTGATAAAGCAGAAAACTAAGGAGCACAAAGGAGAAAAAGAGAGGAGAAGAGAGTCTGGGAGGGTTCTGAGTTTTCTGGTTTGGGTGACTGCTTGGTTGATGCTGTCTTTCCAATAGAAATCAAGGCTTCAGAAGAAGAGGATAAATACGGCTGGGGACATCCAGTTGGAGATGTGTATTGGATTCAAGGGCCCAAAGTTCAGCAGAGCCATCAGGGCTGGAAACATAGATGTCATCAGGGACCAGGAGTAGCTGGAGCCATTGTGTGGATGGGTCAATCAAGGGGAGGGTATAATATGAAAAGAGAAGTTGGAAGAACCCTGGACATCACCAACATTTAGAAGTCCAATAGAAAAAGAGGAGTCAAAAAAGAGGCAAAAACGAAAGGACCAAACATGAACGGGAACAGTGAGGATGTCTGCCTCACCAGGAAGGGAAGATGTCCTTTTTCATTGTTGTTCAGTCACTCGGTCGTGTCTGATTCTTTTGCCAACCCATGGACTGTAGGCCACCAGGCTCCTCTGTCCATGAGATCTCCCAGACAAGAATACTGGAGTGGAGTCCCATTTCCTTTTCTAGGGAATCTTCTTGACCCAGGGATCAAACCCAGGGTTGAACCCATGTCTCCCGCATTGGCTGGCAGATTCTTTACCACTGAGCCGCCCGGGAAGCCTGGTCTTCTTCGTAGTCGTTTGTAAAACTATCTCTTTCCCTTGCCCTCGCCATCTCCTCCCTGACAAGGCTGCAGATTGGAAGTTGGGATAAGAAAAGGCTTTGCAAAAATATGCAAAAGAGGCTACAGCCTCAACATAAATGCCAGTTGAATATAATTTCCCTCATATCTGCTTTCCTATGGATTGTTGCTGCTGCTGCTGCTGCTGCAAAGTCGCTTCAGTCGTGTCTGACTCTGTGCGACCCCAAAGACGGCAGCCCACCAGTCTCCCCTGTCCCTGGGATTCTCCAGGCAAGAACACTGGAGTGGGTTGCCATTTCCTTCTCCAATGCATGAAAGTGAAGTCGCTCACTCGTGTCCGACTATTTGCGACCCCATGAATCACAGCACGCCAGGCCTCCCTGTCCATCACCAACTCCCAGAGTTCACCCAAACTCATGTCCATAGAGTCGATGATGCCATCCAGCCATCTCATTCTCTGTCGTCCCCTTCTCATCCTGCCCCCAATCCTTCCCAGCATCAGTCTTTTCCAATGAGTCAACTTGTCACATGAAGTGGCCAAAGTATTGGAGTTTCAGCTTTAGCATCAGTCCTTTCAATGAACACCCAGGTTTGATCTCCTTTAGAATGGACTGGTTGGATCTCCTTGCAGTCCAAGGGACTCTCAGGAGTCTTCTCCAGCACCACAATTCAAAAGCATCAATTCTTCGGCCATCAGCTTTCTTCACAGTCCAACTCTCACATCCATACATGACCACGGGAAAAACCATAGCCTTGACTAGACGGAACTTGGTTGGCAAAGTAATGTCTCTGCTTTTTAATATACTATCAAGGTTGGTCATAACTTTCCTTCCAAGGAATAAGCATCTTTTAATTTCATTTCTGCAATCAGCATCTGCAGTGATTTTGGAGCCCGAAAAAATAAAGTCTGACACCGTTTCCACTGTTTTTCCATCTATTTCCCATGAAGTGATGGGACCAGATGCCATAATCTTTGTTTTCTGAATGTTGAGCTTCAAGCCAGCCTTTCACTCTCCTCTTTCACTTTCATCAAGAGGCTTTTGAGTTCCTCTTCACTTTCTGCCATAAGGCTGGTGTCATCTGCATATCTGAGGTTATTGATATTTTTCCCGGCAATCTTGATTCCAGCTTGTGCTTCTTCCAGCCCAGCGTTCCTCATGATGTACTCTGCATACAAGTTAAATAAGCAAGGTGACAATATACAGCCTTGACGCACTCCTTTTCCTATTTGTAACCAATCTGTTGTTCCATGTACAGTTCTGACTGTTGTTTCCTGACCTGCATACAGGTTTCTCAAGAGGCAGGTCAGGTGGTCTGGGATTCCTATCTCTTTCAGAATGTTCCACAGTTTATTGTGATCAACACAGTCAAAGGCTTTGGCATAGTCAATGAAGCAGAAATAGATGTTTTTCTAGAACTCTCTTGCTTTCTCCAAGATCCAACGGATGTTGGAAATTTGATCTCTGGTTCCTCTGCCTTTTCTAAACCTGCTTGAACATCTGGGAGTTCATGGTTCACATATTGCTGAAGCCTGGCTTGGAGAATTTTGAGCATGACTTTACTAGCGTGTAGCTATTTGGCCATGAGACCCTCTCTTTGCCTTAGTTTCCATTTTAGCTTTCTTAATACTCAAAACAATGCTACAGTCAGTATTATTAATGTTCTTGTTTTATATCTGAGAAAATAGGCTCAGAAAGTTATGTAAGTTGCCCAAATGAAAAGACAGCAAGTCCAGCAAACTTCTGAGCTGCCTCCATGGAAGTCTGTGTGAGCTGAAGGGAAAAGGTGCTGTCAGGGTGGCTTCCTGGGACTGCAGGAGTAAAGTTCCACCACAGAGAGGCTTAGGGCTTCCCTGGTGGCTCAGACGGTAAAGAATGTGCCTGCAATGCTGGAGACCCCAGTTCGATCCCTGGGTCAGGAAGATCCCCCTGCAGAATGAAATGGCAACCCACTCCAATATTTTGCCTAGAAAATTCCAAGGACCGAGGAGCCTGATGGGCTATAGTCCATGGGGTCACAAAGAGTCAGACAGAGCTCAACAACCAATAGACTGAGAGGCTTAAACAACAGTCATTGTCTCAGTTCTGGTGGCTCGAATGTTGAGTTGTTCAAACTTCCAAATGGGCTTGTATGTAACTTTATAAAGACACTAAAGGACTTTAGAATGTATTTAATTTTTTTGGGGGGGGAGTGTTAATTTCTAACTGGATGCCTGCTCTGTATTCCCTAAAGTACTTAAGAAACCTGCCACATATTCTAGGACATCTGGTATTGCAATCTTTTCAAATGTTAAACTCTTAAGAAGTTTGGTTCACAGTACCTGTGGGCCTGCTTAACTTTTAGCATCGGTTCAAAAGGAAGGTCGTCTTTATATTTAAATTGCTTCAAGGTTTATTCTTAAGGTTTTTCCCTTTCCTATGGAATTCACATAGTGTATCTGGAAAAGAAGGTCTTAGGTTTCAGAAATATAATTTGGACCATAAACCTTCATTAACCAAAATCTTTTTTTTGAAAAAAAATTTGCTGTTTCAATTTTTCTTTTGTAAGAAATTAAACTGCCTCGTACCACAACTTTTACAGGCTTTTTATGTTTGTTTTTTAAGACATTGCTAGATCTTTGATTTTCTGATGCTGGGAAAGATTGAGGGCAGGAGGAGAAGGGGACGACAGAGGATGAGATGTTTGGGTGGCATCGTCGACACAATGGACATGAGTTTGAGCAAACTCCGGGAGTCGGTGCTGGACAGGGAAGCCTGGTGTGCAGCAGTCCATGGGGTCGCAAGGAGTCGGACACGACTGAGTGACTGAACAACAGCAAGATCTTTGATTTTCACCGAGAAGATCTCTAGGCAGAGGGCTGGGGACATAGGGGATGAGGGTTGACTGGTGAAGCAATAAGGAGGCAAGGATTGAAGAAGAGAGGATGATGCAGTCTCAGCTCCCTCCCCCATTCCTCAGGCAGATAGATCTATTTCCTCAGCAGCCAGCAGCCCTCAGCAGCCAGTCCTTTTCAGAAATTGCCTGGCTTGAGTCACCCGTCCATGCCCAAAGTCACTGTCTTTTCCCAGAGCAGCCAGCACCCAAGCACTTGTCCCCACACAGGTAACTTAGATATAGTTGATTTACAATATTACATTAGTTTTAGGGATACAGCCTAAAGAATCACAATTTTTACACGTTATACTCCATTTAAAGTTATTATATGTAGGATATAAGATTAATAAAAATTAATATAAATAGAAATCTATTATATTTAAATTATTAATGACATCATTCAAGATGCTCCTATTCTTATTTCTTCTGCACTTGATAAAATATTCTCAGAGAGGCAAACGCGAGAGACGCCCAGCTCTGGCGCAACCGACCACGTGCAGAATTGTGGCTGAGAGGAGCTGACCCACGCCCAGGGTTAGGGCGGTGGCCGAGAGGAGCTGTACCACGTCCAGGAGGCAGTGGCTGCTTGGGCACCGGAGGGCCGAGAGGAGCTGCTCCACATTCAAAGCAGGAGGGACGGCCTTGAGGAGATACCCCTCGTCCAAGGTAAGGTACAGTGGCTGCACCTTGCTGGAGCAGCTGTGAAGAGATACTCCACGACCAAGTGGAATATAAGAATCCAGTGTTCTGGGGAGGAAGGAACAAGATGGCGGAGGGATAAGACGGCGAGACCACTCTCTCCCCCACAAATTCATCAAAAGAACATTTGAACGCCGAGTAAAGTCCACAAAAAAACTTCTGAATACTGGCAGAGGACATCAGGCTCCCAGAAAAGCAGCCCATTGTCTTCTAAAGGAGAGAGAAGAAATCCAGCTCCACCCACCAGAACACCGACACATGCTTCCCTAACCAGGGAACCCGGACAAGTCACCTGTCCAACCCCACACACAGCGAAGAAACTACATAATAAAGAGAACTCCACAAACTGCAAGAAGAGGGAAAGGCCACCCCAAGCAAAGCAATATAAGCAAGATGAAGAGGCAGAGAATTACCCAGCAAGTAAAGGAACAAGATAATTGCCCACCAACACAAACAAAAGAAGAAGATATAGGGAATCTACCTGATAAAGAATTTCGAATTTTGATGGTGAAAATGATTCAAAATCTTGAAAGCAAAATGGAGTTACAGAGAAATAACCTGGAGAAAAGGATTGAGAAGATGGAAGAAAGATTTAATAAGGACTTAGAAGAAATAAAAAAGAGTCAATATACAATGAATAATGCAATAGATGAGATCAGAAACACTCTGGAGGGAACAAACAGTAGAATAACAGAGGCAGAAGACAGGATAAGCGAACTAGAAGATAGAATTGTAGAAATAAATGAAACAGAGAGGACAAAAGAAAAACGAATTAAAAGAAATGAGGACAATATTAGAGACCTCTGGGACAATGTGAAACGCTCCAACATTCGAATCATAGGAGTCCCAGAAGAAGAAGACAAAAAGAAAGACCATGAGAGAATACTTGAGGAGATAATAGTTGAAAACTTCCCTAAAATAGGGAAAGAAATAATCACCCAAGTCCAAGAAACCCAGAGAGTCCCCAACAGGATAAACCCAAGGCGAAATACTCCAAGACACACATTAATCAAATTAACAAAGATCAAACACAAAGAACAAATATTAAAAGCAGCAAGGGAAAAGCAGCAAATAACACACAAGGGGATTCCCATAAGGATAACAGCTGATCTTTCAACAGAAACTCTTCAGGCCAGGAGGGAATGGCAAGACATACTTAAAGTGATGAAAGAAAATAACCTACAGCCCAGATTACTATACCCAGCAAGAATCTCATTCAAATATGAAGGAGAAATCAAAAGCTTTACAGACAAGCAAAAGCTGAGGGAATTCAGCATCACCAAACCAGCTCTCCAACAAATGCTAAAGGATCTTCTCTAGACAGGAAACACAGAAATGGTGTATAAACTTGAACCCAAAGCAATAAAGAAAATGGCTACGGGATCATACTTATCAATAATTACCTTAAACGTAAATGGGTTAAATGCCCCAACCAAAAGACAAAGGCTGGCTGAATGGATACAAAAACAAAACCCCCATATATGTTGTCTACAAGAGACCCACCTCAAAACGAGGGACGCATACAGACTGAAAGTGAAGGGCTGGAAAAAGATATTCCATGCAAATAGAGACCAAAAGAAAGCAGGAGTAGCAACACTCATATCAGATAAAATAGACTTTAAAACAAAGGCTGTGAAAAGAGACAAAGAAGGAAACTACATAATGATCAAAGGATCAATCCAAGAAGAAGATATAACAATTATAAATATTTATGCACCCAACATAGGAGCACCGCAATATGTAAGACAATTACTAACAAGTATGAAAGGGGAAATTAACAATAACACAATAATAGTGGGAGATTTTAACACCCCACTTACATCTATGGATAGATCAACTAAACAGAAAATTAACAAGGAAACACAATCTTTAAATGATACAATAGACCAGTTAGACCTAATAGATATCTATAGGACATTTCACCCCAAAACAATGAATTTCACCTTTTTCTCAAGCGCACACGGAACCTTTTCCAGGATAGATCACATCCTGGGTCATAAATCTAGCCTTGGTAAATTCAAAAAAATTGAAATCATTCCAAGCATCTTTTCTGACCACAATGCAGTAAGATTAGATCTCAATTACAGAAGAATAACTATTAAAAATGCCAACATATGGAGACTGAACAACACACTGCTGAATAATGAACAAATTATAGAAGAAATCAAAAGAGACATCAAAATATGCATAGAAATGAATGAAAATGAAAACACAACAACCCAAAACCTCTGGGACACTGTAAAAGCAGTGCTAAGGGGGAAGTTCATAGCAATACAGGCACACCTCAAGAAACAAGAAAAAAGTCAACTAAATAACCTAACTCTACATCTAAAGCAACTAGAAAATGAAGAAATGAAGAACCCCAGGGTCAGTAGAAGGAAAGAAATCATAAAAATTAGGGCAGAGATAAACGCAAAAGAAACAAAAGAGACCATAGCAAAAATCAACAAAGCCAAAAGCTGGTTCTTTGAGAAGGTAAATAAAATTGACAAACCACTAGCCAGACTCATCAAGAAACAAAGGGAGAAGAACCAAATCAATAAAATTAGAAATGAAAATGGAGAGATCACAACTGACAACACAGAAATACAAAGGATTATTAGAGAATACTATCAGCAATTATATGGCAATAAAATGACTAACCTGGAAGAAATGGACAAATTCCTAGAAAGGTACAACTTTCCAAAACTGAACCAGGAAGAAATAGAAAATCTGAACAAACCCATCACAAGCACGGAAATTGAAACTGTAATCAAAAATCTCCCAGCAAACAAAAGCCCAGGTCCAGACAGCTTCACAGCTGAATTCTACCAAAAATTTAGAGAAGAGCTAACACCTATTCTACTCAAACTCTTCCAGAAAATAGCTGAGGAAGGGAAACTTCCAAACTCATTCTATGAGGCCACCATCACCCTAATCCCAAAACCTGGTAAAGACCCCACAAAAAAAGAAAACTACAGGCCAATATCACTGATGAACATAGATGCAAAAATCCTTAACAAAATTCTAGCAATCAGAATCCAACAACACATTAAGAAGATCATACATCATGACCAAGTGGGCTTTATCCCAGGAATGCAAGGATTCTTCAATATCCGCAAATCAATCAACGTAATACACCACATTAACAAACTGAAAAATAAAAATCATATGATTATCTCAATAGATGCAGAGAAAGCCTTCGACAAAATTCAACATCCATTTATGATAAAAACCCTCCAGAAAGTGGGAATAGAAGGGACATACCTCAACATAATAAAAGCTATATATGACAAACCCACAGCAAACATTATCCTCAATGGTGAAAAACTGAAAGCATTTCCCCTAAAGTCAGGAACAAGACAAGGGTGCCCACTCTCACCACTACTATTCAACATAGTTCTGGAAGTTTGGGCCACAGCAATCAGAGCAGAAAAAGACATAAAAGGAATACAAATTGGAAAAGAAGAAGTAAAGCTTTCACTGTTCGCTGATGATATGATCCTATACACAGAAAACCCTAAAGACTCTACCAGAAAACTACTTGAGCTAATCAATGAATACAGCCAAGTTGCAGGATATGAAATCAACACACAGAAATCCCTTGCATTCCTATGCACTAATAATGAGAAAATAGAAAGAGAAATTAAGGAAATTATTCCATTCACTGTTGCAAAGAAAAGAATTAAATACTTAGGAATATATCTACCTAAGGAAACAAAAGACTTGTACATAGAAAACTATAAAACACTGGTGAAAGTAATCAAAGAGGACACTAATAGATGGAGAAATATACCATGTTTGTGGATTGGAAGAATAAATATTGTAAAAATGAGTATACTACCCAAAGTAATTTATACATTCAATGCAATCCCTATCAAGCTGCCAACAATATTTTTCACAGAACTAGAACAAATAATCTCACAATTTGTATGGAAATACAAAAAACCTCGAATAGCCAAAGCAGTCTTGAGGAAGAAGAATGGAACTGGGGGAATTAACCTGCCAGACTTCAGGCCCTACTACAAAGCCACAATCATCAAGACAGTATGGTACTGGCGTAAAGACAGAAATATAGATCAATGGAACAAAATAGAAAGCCCAGAGATAAATCCACGCACCTATGGACACCTCATCTTTGACAAAGGAGGCAAGAATGTACAATGGAGAAAAGACAGTCTCTTTAACAAGTGGTGCTGGGAAAACTGGTCAGCCACTTGTAAAAGAATGAAACTAGAACACTTCCTAACACCATACACAAAAATAAACTCAAAATGGATTAGAGAGCTAAATGTAAGACCAGAAACTATAAAACTCCTAGAGGAGAACGTAGGCAAAACACTCTCCGACATAAATCACAGCAGGATCCTCCAAGCCCCACCTCCCAGAATATTGGAAATAAAAGCAAAAATAAATGAATGGGACCTAATTAAAATCAAAAGCTTCTGCACAGCAAAGGAAACTATAAGTAAGGTGAAAAGACAGCGTTCAGAATGGGAGAAAATAATAGCAAATGAAGCAACTGATAAAGGATTAATCTCCAAAATATATAAGCAGCTCCTGCAGCTCAATTCCAGAAAAATAAATGACCCAATCAAAAAATGGGCCAAAGAACTAAACAGACATTTCTCCAAAGAAGACATAAAGATGGCTAACAAACACATGAAAAAATGCTCAACATCCCTCATAATCAGAGAAATGCAAATCAAAACCACAATGAGATACCATTTCACACCAGTCAGAATGGCTGCTATCCAAAAGTCTACATGCAATAAATGCTGGAGAGGGTGTGGAGAGAAGGGAACCCTCTTACACTGTTGGTGGGAATGCAAACTAGTACAGCCACTATGGAGAACAGTGTGGAGATTCCTCAAAAAACTGGAAATAGAACTGCCATATGATCCAGCAATCGCACTTCTGGGCATACACACAGAGGAAACCAGAATTGAAAGAGACACATGTACTCCAATGTTCATCGCAGCACTGTTTATAATAGCCAGGACATGGAAGCAACCTAGATGTCCATCTGCAGACGAATGGATAAGAAAGCTTTGGTACATATACACAATGGAGTATTACTCAGCCATTAAAAAGAATGCATTTGAATCAGTTCTAATGAGGTGGATGAAACTGGAGCCTATTATACAGAGTGAAGTAAGACAGAAAGAAATGCACCAATACAGTATACTAACACATATATATGGAATTTAGAAAGATGGAAATATAACCCTGTATACGAGACAGCAAAAGAGACACAGTTGTATCGAACAGTCTTTGGGACTTTGTGGGAGAGGGTGAGGGTGGGATGATTTGAGAGAATGACATTGAAACATGTATGTTGTCATATGTGAAACGAATCAGCAGTTCAGGGTCAATGCATGTTACAGGATACTCGGGGCTGGTGTGCGGGGATGACCCAGAGGGAGGATAAAGGGAGGAGGGAGGTGAGGGGGGGTTCAGGAGGGGGAACTCATGTACACCTGGGGCGAATTCATGTCAATGTATGGCAAAACCAACCAATATAATATTGTAAAATAAAAAAATATAAATTAAATAAAAAAATAAATAAAATATTAAATAAATAAATAAATAAATCAGTTAAAAAAATATTCTCAGAGAAATGTTACTGTGTCTCACTATGATTATAAATTTTTTCTTTTCCCTTACATTTCTTCTAATTTTTGCTTTATGTATGCTTGTTTCTTTGTTGTTAGGTGTCTAATGGTTTATGATGTCTATCTTCTTCCCGAATTGTACCTGTTATCATTAAAATATGCATCTTTGTTTCATTTAAAAATAAATAAATTTTTAAAATAATGAAGTTATTATAAAATAATGACTATATTCCCTGTGTTGTACAATATATCTTTGTAGCTTATTTACTTTACACATGTTGCTGTGCTGTGCTCAGTCGTGTCCCACTCTTTGCAACCCCATGGACTGTCGCCCACCGGGCTTTTCTGTCCATAGGATTTCCCAGGCAAGAATACTGGAGTGGGTCACCATTTCGTTCTCCAGGTTCATGCACAGTAGCTTAATTCTCTGCCCCTGTCTTGCCCTTCTGTGCTTCCTTCTCCCCATCAGTAACCACTAGTTTGTTCTCTGTATTTGTGCCTGTTTCTTTTTTGTTATATTCACTAGTTTGTTTTGTTCTTTAGATTCCACATGCAAGTGATAGCACACAGGAACTGTCTTGTTTCACCAGCATCCCTTGCAAATCCATCCATGCTGTTGCCGATGGCAAAATTTCATTCTATTGTGGAACTGAATAGAATTCTGTTGTATATATATGCCACATCTTCTTTATCCACTCATCTCTTGATGAACACTTAGGTTGCTTCCATATCTTGAAGGCCAGATTTTTGCACCAACTCAGGAGGACCCCCCAAAAGCCTTCTTAGTTCATGACTCTTCGTGAGTGAAGGCCTTGTGGCATCTGCATTGCAGCCCATCTTCTTCTTCTGCCCCATTTTTGCTCTTGTTTCTTACTCCTACCCTAGCTGTTGGCCTTAGGAATATTCCTTTACAGATATATTGTATAGTAATTACAGTGTATGCTTCTGGGAACCTGTCACAGGACCCCAAACATGGAGACTCCAAGAGAAAAAGCCCACTATGGGTATAGAGATGGAGTAGGATTCTAGACTATAGTGAGATTCTAGGCTATAGTGAGACAGCGGGAAAAATTGTGTGGGAAGCTGCTTCCAAAGTAATCGTTTTATTCAGCATCTCAAGGAATAGTCCTGAATCCAAGTAGAAGATTTGGATTTTTCTATCTTCCTCCAAAAACCCCAAGGGGAACTAAATAGCAGTAATGCACACAAAAGAATGAAGATGGTCTAGGAAAAACTTAGGCATTGAGATCTAAAGAGAAAGCCTATTGGCTAAATGGGTAACCTCGGAGAGCAAATGTATATAGTTTAACTGTTCCGAGCAAGGATACCAAGAAGGCAATGGCAAGCCACTCCAGTACTCTTGCCTAGAAAATCCCATGGATGGAGGAGCCTAGTAGGCTGCAGTCCATGGGGTCACTCAGTTGGACACGACTGAGTGACCTCACTTTCACTTTTCACTTTCACACATTGGAGAAGGCAATGGCAACCCACTCCAGTGTTCTTGCCTGGATAATCCCAGGGACGGGGGAGACTGGTGGGCTGCCGTCTATGGGGTCACACAGAGTTGGACACGACTGAAGCGACTTAGCAGCAGCAGCAGCAAGGATAAGCCAACAAAAGAATTTGAAACTGTACTGTAATTCAGCTCAAGTAAAACCTTGACATTTTCTCAGTTTTATAAGATGTTGTCTTGCCCTTGAGCCCGTGGCTTGATTGTAGCGAACAGGACACAGTAAGAAGACAGCTAGACAAGCCCAGGCTTTGAGACAAGGCCAGCATTCTGAGGCACAGTTTGATGGAGAGGTTATCTTTCTTTTTACCCTTAAGTAATGACATAAAGGGCTTCCCAGGTGGCACTAGTGGTAAAGAACCTGCCTGCCAATGCAGGAGACATAAAAGGTGCAGGCTCGATCCCTGGGTTGGGAAGATCTCCTGGAGGAGAAAATGGCAACCCACTCCAGTATTCTTGCCTGGAGAATCCCATGGACAGAGGAGACTGGCTGGCTACAGTCCATAGGGTCATGAAGGGCCGGACGTGATTGAAGTGACTTAGCCTGAAGTGATGTAAAATCTGACCTGAGACAATGATCAGGGCCTGCTCTGTGTGTGTCTATGTGTGTGTTTCTGTGTGTCTGTCTCTGTATGTGTGTGTCTGTGTATATATATGTCTCTGTGTGTGTCTGTGTTTGTGTTACTGTGTATGTCTGTGTGTCTGTGTCTATCTCTGTGTGTATGTGTGCACACTTATGGCTGAGTGTGTATATACACACATGCATATGTGTTTGGGGTGGGGGGGCAGTGTTTAGTGTACCAGGTAGGTTGGGAAAGGATTACCCAGCACAAGGGAAGAGGCATCTGCTCTTCCTGGACAGGTTATATCCTCTTTGGCCGTTGCTTCACTTGGAGTTTCCCCAAAGCAGAACTACTGCAGGTAGTTGAACTGAGAGGTGATCCCTCAGGAGTCAGAGAGCAGAGGCAGGAAAGAGGACACGATCATGGAAGGGTGTGTGATCCATCACTTCTGTGGAGGAAAAGACATTCAGTTCCTTTGGCATCTCCTGCAAAGTGTTGCCAATGCCTCCCAGAATTATCCATGCATTTATTTGGTGGATATGGTGTCTGGAGCATTTATGTACTCACGCTCTCCACTCCCACACTACCTGAGGGCTGCCCCTGTAGACACTGACTCCCTACCATTCCAGGATTTTCCTGCAGGTTGTGTGAGCAGATGTCCAGCTTGGCAGAAGACTCTGAGTTTGAAAATGGAGCAGCACAGGGTATCTCTCTGAGACAGGATGGTCTGAGCTCACAGGGAACCCTCCACGTCAGTGTGGCTGAAATCAGAGTGGGTGGTGGGCTGGGATACAGGCCACCACAGACCCCTTGTTATTGTTACTTGCTCAGTTGCGTCCAGCTTTTGCGACCCCATGGACTGTAGCCCACCTGGCTCCTCTGTCCGTGGAATTCTCCAAGCAAGAATACTGGAGTGGGTAGCTATTCCCTTCTCCAGGGGATCTTCCCAACTCAAAGACTGAACCTGAGTCTCCTGCATTGCAGGCAGAGTCTTTACTGTCTGAGCCACTAGGGAAGCCCATACCACAGATCCCTACTACAGTCAAATAAATTGTCATGGGCCCAAGGAAAAGGAGTTACATGTTTTTAAAAAGTACATCTTCACAAATCATTGCTGAGCATTTATAATGCAAATTAAAATTGTATTAATAGAGAAGGTTTATGTTGCATTCTTTTCACTCCAGAATAAGCCACAATGGTTGCTGGGTTTTAAGTAAAGAAGAAAATGGATGCTTTATATTTGGGGAGTTTGAAGAGATCGGTAAATAATAACACCTCTTTCTTCCCCTGTGGAGTTTTGGAGCAACTGAGAAATAAGAGCAGGAGAGTAACAGATAAGAGATGAAAGTGGCGGTGGATTGGAGATCATGGAGTTAAGCCTGTGGCCAAAGGGCAGGGCTGGTGAAGGTTCTGTTTCTACACCGTTGCCTGGGCTGTGGCACTAACCACCTGAGCAGATGCACATATCTGGGGTCATTGCCTTGCAGTGCTCTGGCAGGGAGGGAAGAGGGTGAAGTGCCAGTCATTGCAGCCTTGCAGATTTTAAATAGATTCATTTTACTCACTGGAGGAACTTGAGCCATTAAGTACAGGATCCGGCCATCCACCAGTCAGATAACTCAATTCTAATGCAGGCGTGTCCTTCTGATGGAATTTCCTCCAGGCAGAACATGAGGCAATGTGAGAGAAGATTTCTCTCAATAATTGTGAAAAGTAAAAGAGGTCACAGCCAAGGGTAAGGTCATCTTCTGTAAGTCTTATTCTCTGACTCAAGCATTAGCTCAAGAGGGTTATTTCTTTTGTGGGATCCAGGAAAGAACTCTGGGTTGTCAATCTGGAAACCGAAGTTCTGTCGCATGGTCTTGTTGGTCCATTCCAGGTCCAGATAGATATCAGTTTCAGAGTGACTTCATTGAATTGAATAGACACTGATATGATTGATGAGGCTGAGGATGACTTAATAATGAAAATGACTTGTTATTTACTAACAGGATGCGGTATACCTATATGGGAGAGAAGCCCACAGAAGTACTGGCTTTGGCCTTGTACTGATATAGTTTTACATCCTGGATCTGTTGCTTTCTACCTTGGGAAATCTACCAGGCCTGTGTATGCCTTCATATTTTTGTGGGTAAAATTATAATTCCTACCATGGAGTTTTGTTGTAAAGATCTGTTAAAACAATGTAACTAAAATGAATAAGTACTGCCTTGTAGGCATCCAATAAATGGCAGTGATTACCTCTTTTATCTAGGAAGAGAATTTTAAAATACTGTTAAAAGACACTTGGTTTGAGAATAGGAGCTTTCCAAGGATTATCTTTGAGCAGTTAATTAACAACCCTTGAAATCTCCAGGTGTTTCTAGGTAAGAGTGGGAGTGGAGTTATAAACTCATCACGAAAAGCGCTCGGAAGCCTGCATATTTGGAAAGAAGATCTCTCAAACCGTGTCCCCTCTGTTCCTGTCACCCCTGAGCACACTGGCTTTACCTGGATTCAGCTCCTTCAACCAGGCCCAGCACCTTCACTCAGTCCTCAAGGGAGAGATGAGAAGAAAAGCACAACACCTGGCAGACACGTATATTGAATAAGCAAGTGAAAGAGGGAAATAATGAGCTGATGGGTGACTATATTACATCAAGAAGGAACACATGACTTCCCTAGTGGTCCAGTGGTTAAGAATCCACCTGCCATTGCAGGGGACACAGGCTGGATCCAGGAATATCCCAAACGCCTTGAGGCAACTAAGCCTGTACACCGCAACTACTGAGCCCTCGAGCCTAGATCCCGTGCTTCGCAACAGGAGAAGCCACCACAGTGAGAAGCCCAGCCATGGCAACAGAGTATCTCCTGCTCGCCACAACTGGAGAAAGCCTGTGTGTAGCAACAAAGATCCAGTGCAGGCAAAAATAAATAAACACACTAAAAAAAAAGTACAAAAAATTTTTTCTTTTGCCCTGTGGAAAGTTTACCCTAGAGGACATCCTTCTGAAAGCTGTCAGATAACCTGCCAACACCTTGGGTAGCTTTTCCTACATTCACATGTGTCCCATTAAAAGGCAATGGGAAAGATAAAAGGATGGAGAGGAAAAGAGGGTGGTGTCTGATGGTCACCTGTTCTGTATCTGGGATCCCATTTCCTGCCCACAGGGTATAGCAGGAATTTCACCCCTGCCCAGGGATCAATCTCATCTCTGGGAAAGGGGTAAAGGCTGATTAAGATTATGAATGTCTTCCACTCTCTCGGCCATAGAGATTGGTGCAGGGAAGGGCAAGTTACACAATTTCCATCAAGGAGATGGTAAACCCCACAGCTTGCGAAGCTATTCCAGAAAGTATGATATAAAAATGTGAGGTCTTAGGGGACTTCCCTGGTGGTCCAGTGGTTAGGACTCTGCACTTCCACTGAACGGCGTGTGAGTTCAATCCCTGGTCAGGAGAACTAAGATCCCACATGCTAAGAGACCCCCAAAAGAAAAACAGAGAGAGAAAGAATTTCTTGAACTGAATAAAAATGAAAATACAACATATCAACTTCAAAAAGTTATATGGGAAAAGTAACAAACTTTTCTATGTGAGCTCTTAGACTGCTGCCATCATTTTGCCACTAGAGATGTTGGGCAGATTGGAGGATGCTGCTACCCTGGAGATCCGCTTCTTGATGAGACTGAAGTGTGAGTTGGAACCTTGTCCGAGAGGCTATCTATCTTGAGACTTTTAGTTACAGAAGTCAATAAATCCCCTTCCCTGTCTAAATTAGAGATATTTTTCTATCACTCGCAAAAATGTCCTGATTAATACAAAGGATCTTTCTTCCATGCCAGATAGAGGGTTGAAAGTGGGCTGTGCTAAGTCACTTTAGTCACTTCTGATTCTTTGTGACCCCATAGGCTGTAGCCTGCCAGGCTCCTCTGTCCATGGGATTCTCCGGGCAAGAATACTGGAGTGGGTTGCCATGCCCTCCTCCAGGCGTCTTCCAGACCCAGGGATGGGACCTGTGTCTCTTGCATCTCCTGCATTGGCAGGCAGGTTCTTTACCACTAGCGCCACCTGGGAAGCACCAATAATTGGCTAACTTTGACATAAAATTCAACGGAAGTCAATGTCTGAGAGTACCATATACATGGGGTTCTGACCTTGAAAATGAGCTTCTAAACAATTTGAAAGGATTTGATCATGATAAACTTCATTATCAGTGGCAAAAGTGTAACCCTGAGTGGTTTTCTGTGAAATTCTTCAAAAATTTTCAAGTCTGTGTGGTTCATTACTTAATAAATTCTGTTTAACAAATCACTGGAAACTAATCAGAATTACACATGAGGTATTTAAATCTTATATATTATGTTGCTGTGGTCCATGGGTTTGCAAAGAGTCGGTCAAAACTGAACAACTGAACAACCATATCGTTGAGTGACTGAACAGCAACAATATCACATTGAAATCTGCGGACATCTAGATTTGACTGAGAAAAGTTTTTAAAAAGTGCTTTTCGAACAATGTTTAACTCTTGAAAAATTCAAAAATTCTGGTCATAAATGACCAGAAATAGAAAACCTTTGCTCCCAAATATGAGACTTTAAGTTGAAAAGTACAGTGTAAAATAAATTCCAGTTCTGATGATTAAAGATTGGAAGTACGAGCATTAAAAGAAGAATAAAAACTACACATGTGTTTTTAAGAAAGTACATCTAAATGCTCAGACCATGAAGATACAGAATCTAAAAACACCATATTCAAAAACTGATTCAAAGATAGCTAAAGAGGTTTTTTTATTTGTTTTATCTTATTTGATTCAGATATTAAGTCTACATCTGATTATGGTCAAACTGCCAAGGTCTGCTGAGCATGAGGGAAACAATCAAATTGGAATCCATCTGTAACAAATTCATATTATTTCTTGCTGTATTATAGTTGAATAACAGATTTGATTCATAATTTTCCTCCAACTAAAGAGCCTTTGAAGTTGAGTAAGGATTTCAAAAACAGAGGAAGTTAAACTAGGAGAAACAAAATTAAGAGCTATTTCTTGACTATACAGACCAAGAAATATATGTTTTACAGCTGTAAAGGAGGCCCCATTCTTTGTCAATGTGTTAAGGAGTGGCAACATAGATGAACCCAGAAATGATCCTACCAAGTGAAGTAAGCCAGACAGAGAAAGACAAATATCATATGATATCACTTATATGTGGAATCTAAAAAACAAACTTATTTGCAAAACAGAAATAGACTCACAGACATAGAACAGAAACTTATGGTTACCAAAGGGGAAAGAGGGGGAGGATAAATTAGGAATTTGGGGTTAAGAATATATACACTCAGTTCAGTTCAGTTGCTCAATTGTGTCCAACTCTCAGCGACCCCATGAATCACAGCACGCCAGGCCTCCCTGTCCATCACCAACTCCCGGAGTTCACTCAAATTCATGTCCATCGAGTCGGTGATGTCATCCAGCCATCTCATTCTCTGTCATCCCCTTCTCCTCCTGCCCCCAATCCCTCCCAGCATCAGAGTCATTTACAGTGAGTCAACTCGTCGCATGAGATGGCCCAATTATTGGAGTTTCAGCTTTAACATCAGTCCTTCCAATGAACACCCAGTACTGATCTCCTTTAGAATGGACTGGTTGGATCTCCTTGCAGTCCAAGGGACTCTCAAGAGTCTTCTCCAGCACCACAGTTCAAAAGCATCAATTCTTCGGCGATCAGCTTTCTTCATAGTCCAACTCTCACATACATACATGACCACGGGAAAAACCATAGCCTTGACTAGACGGACCTTGGTTGGCAAAGTAATGTCTCTGCTTTTTAATATGCTATCTAAGTTGGTCATAACTTCCCTTCCAAGGAGCAAGCGTCTTTTAACTTCATGGCTGCAATCACCACCTGCAGTGACTTTGGAGCCCAAAAAAATAAAGTCTGACACTGTTTTCACTGTTTCCCCATCATTTGCCATGAAGTAATGGGACCAGGTGCCATGAACTTAGTTTTCTAAATGTAGAGCTTTAAGCCAACTTTTTCACTGTCCTCTTTCATTTTCATCAAGAGGCTTTTTAGTTCCTCTTCACTTTCTGCCATAAGGGTGGTGTCATCTGCATATCTGAGGTTATTGATATTTATCCCAGCAATCTTGATTCCAGCTTGTGCTTTCTCCAGCCCAGCGTTTCTCATGATGTACTCTGCATATAAGATAAATAAGCAGGGTGAAAATATATAGCCTTGACGTACTCCTTTTCCTATTTGGAACCAGTCTGTTGTTCCATATCCAGTTCTAATTGGTGCTTCCTGACCTGCATATAGGTTTCTCAAGAGGCAGGTCAGGTGGTCTGGTATTCCCATCTCTTTCAGAATGTTCCACAGTTTATTGTGATCCACACAGTCAAAGGCTTTGGCATAGTCAATAAAGCAGAAATAGATGTTTTTCTGGAACTCTCTTGCTTTTTCCATGATCCAGTGGATGTTGGCAATTTGATCTCTGGTTCCTCTGCCTTTCCTAAAACCTGCTTGAACATCTTGAAGTTCATGGTTCACATATTGCTGAAGCCTGGCTTGGAGAATTTTGAGCATGACTTTACTAGCGTGTAAGGTGAATGCAATTGTGCCGTAGTTTGAACATTCTTTGGTATTGCCTTTCTTTGGGATTGGAATGAAAACTGACCTTTTCCAGTCCTGTGGCCACTGCTGAGTTTTCCAAATTTGCTGGCATATTGAGTGCAGCACTTTCACAGCATCATCTTTCAGGATTTGAAATAGCTCAACTGGAATTCCATCACCTCCACTAGCTTTGTTTGTAGTGATGCTTTCTAAGGCCTACTTGACTTCACATTCCAAGATGTCTGGTTCTAGGTCAGTGATCACATTATCATGACTATCCTGGTCATGAAGATCTTTTTTGTACAGTTCTTCTGTGTCTTCTTGCCACCTCTTCTTAATATTATCTGCTTCTGTTAGGATCATAGAATTTCTATCCTTCATTGAGCCCATGTTTGCATGAATTGTTCCCTTGGTATCTCTAATTTTCTTGAAGAGATCTCTAGTCTTTCCTGTTCTATTGTTTTCCTCTATTTCTTTGCATTGATCACTGAGGAAGGCTTTCTTATCTCTCCTTGCTATTCTTTGGAACTCTGCATTCAGATGCTTATATCTTTCCTTTTCTCCTTTGCTTTTCGCTTCTCTTCTTTTCACAGCTATTTGTAAGGCCTCCCCAGACGGCCATTTTGCTTTTTTGCATTTCTTTTCCATGGGGATGGTCTTGATCCCTGTTTCCTGTACAATGTCATGAACCTCCGTCCATAGGTCCATAGTTCATCAGGCACTCTATCTATCAGATCTAGTCCCTTAAATCTATTTCTCACTTCCACTGTATAATCATAAGGAATTTTGTTTAGGTCATATCTGAATGGTCTAGTGGTTTTCCTTACTTTCTTCAATTTAAGTCTGAATTTGGCAATAAGGAGCTCATGATCTGAGCCACAGTCAGCTCCTGGTCTTGTTTTTGCTAACTGTATAGAGTTTCTCCATCTTTGGCTTCAAAGAATATAATCAATCTGATTTCGGTGTTGACCATCTGGTGATGTCCATGTGTAGAGTCTTTTCTTGTTGTTGGAAGAGGGTGTTTGCTATGACCAGTGTGTTATCTTGGCAAAACTCTATTAGCCTTTGCCCTGCTTCATTCCATGCTCCAAGGCCAAATTTGCCTGTTAACCGAGGTGTTTCTTGACTTCCTACTTTTGCATTCCAGTCCCCTGTAATGAAAAAGACATCTTTTGGGGGTGTTCTAAAAGGTCTTGTAGGTCTTAATAGAACCGTTCAACTTCAGCTTCTTTAGCGTTACTGGCTGGGGCATAGGCTTGGATTACTGTGATATTGAATGAGTTGCCTTGGAAACAAACAGAAATCATTCTGTTGTTTTTGAGATTGCATCCAAGTACTGCATTTCGGACTCTTTTGTTGACCATGATGGCTACTCCATTTCTTCTAAGGGATTCCTGCCCACTATATATGAAACAGATAACCAAAAAAGATCTACTGTACATCCCAGATATTCAATATCTTGTAATAACCTATAATAGAAGAAAATGTGAATATATATATATATGAATCCCTTGTACTGCAAGAGATCCAACCAGTCCATTCTGAAGGTGATCAATCCTGGGTGTTCATTGGAAGGACTGATGCTAAAGCTGAAACTCCAATACTTTAGCCACCTCATGCGACGAGTTGACTCACTGGAAAAGACTCTGATGCTGGGAAAGGTTGGGGGCAGGAGGAGAAGGGGATGACAGAGAATGAGATGGCTGGATGGCATCACCGACTCTATGGACATGAGTTTGAGTGAACTCCGGGAGTTGGTGATGGACAGGGAGGCCTGGCGTGCTGTGATTCATGGGGTCTCAGAGAGTCGGACACGACTGAGCGACTGAACTGAACTGAACTGATATGAAAATATGTATATTTATATACATATGTAAAACAATGAAAAATAACAATTTTTGAAAAGCAGAGAAGGCAGTGGCACCCCACTCCAGTACTCTTGCCTGGAAAATTCCATGGATGGAGGAGCCTGGTAGGCTGCAGTCCATGTGGTCTCACAGAGTTGGACATGACTGAGTGACTTCACTTTCACTTTTCACTTTCATGCATTGGAGTAGGAAATGGCAACCCACCCCAGTGTTCTTGCCTGGAGAATCCCAGGGATGCGGGAGCCTGGTGGGCTTCCATCTATGGGGTAGCACAGAGTCGGACACGACTGAAGCGACTTAGCAGCAGCAGCAGCAGTGCGGCCCTATTCCTTGTCCGTATGTTATAGCTGCTGCTGCTGCTAAGTTACTTCAGTCGTGTCTGACTCTGTGTGACCCCACAGACAGCAGCCTACCAGGCTCCTCCATCCCTGGGATTCTCCAGGCAAGAACGGTGGAGTGGGTTGCCATTTCCTTCTCCAATATATGAAAGTGAAAAGTGAAAGTGAAGTCGCTCAGTCATGTCCAACTCTGTGAGACCCCCATGGACTGCAGCCTACCAGGCTCCTCCATCCATGGGAGTTTCCAGGCAAGAGTACTGGGGTGAGTTGCCATTGCCTTCTCCGCTGTATGTTATAGAGTGGTCTTTAAAAAGTTCTTCCATCCAAAAATAGAGATTAATTTACTCACAAGCTTGGAAGAAAGTAAGGTTGGTATAAGAAGAAGTAAAGTAATAAACTGGAAGGGTGTTTTACTAATTGGTGCTGAATTTAACTTTACCTGGAGATGGTGGTGGTGTTGGTTTAGTTGCTAAGTCACGTACGACCCTTTTGACTCCACGAACTATAGCCCTCCAGGCTTCTCTGTCCATGGGATTTCCCAGCAAGAAAACTGGAGTGGGTTGCTATTTCCTTCTCCAAGGGATCTTCCCAACCCAGGGGTTGAACCCGGGTCTCCTGCATTGCAGGTGGATTCTTCACTGACTGAGCCACCAGGGAAGCCCTACCTAGACATATTGCCATTTTTAAAATATTGATTATTCTCTTTCAGGAAAAAAAAATCTGAAGCATCTCTTCTTGGTTAAGGAAGCACTGCTTCATTTTAATTTTTACTTTTGGTTGGAACTGTTTTGTTTTTGATCTAGCAAAGTAGGCTCTTTCCAATACTCCTTAGAAGACTGGAATAGTGGATTTTCAGAAGAAGGTGGGTAGATTTGCAAAGGGAACTGGGAGCCCATAGGAACATAGAGAAGCTTACAATTCCCACCTTGGGGGCTTCTGATTCTCTCAGAGAGATTGAGATTATCTGCAAGGGGAATGTTGCCAAGCCCAACCAGTGTGAGCTTCAAGTCCCAATATCAGAGGCTCCATCACTGGTTCCAGCAGAGTGCATGGCCCATCCTGGCAAGGAATCTGCTCTGGGGTGGGAGTCGGGGGGTCTGTGGCTAAACATGTAAGCATAAACCAGGGCATTCAAAGAAGCAACAACCTCAGAAAATGAGATCCATCAGTAGACCAAACAGATTCTCCAGATTCTATTGGCAAGATGGTTGGAAGCTGTGGCCCAGCTGGTCTATGTAATAACCCTTGGGTATTCTTGGTAGAGGCCCCAAGAGAGAAAGCAGACTTCCTGAACATCTGGGCTACTAAGTCCCAAGTGATTAACCTAGTTATTAAAGGAGATTTGACCTCATTTGAACCTTAAACATGATAGAGCAAGTCATACTAATTAAAATAATATAATGCTCTGATCTCAGCAGGTATTAGATACTCTAGGGCTGTCATTATGTTAGACCCATAAATGGCCAAATGGGATATGTTTGCTTCAGTACAACTGTTCTCACCGTATTTGAGGCCAGGTCACAATGGTAGGACTACATGTAGATCCGGTCCAAGTGAATCTTACACTGAGTTCTTTTTTCTCTGATAAAAACATGATACAAACTATCTTTCTATTGTTACTTAAACCTTAATGTTTCTCCCATCTGATATTTTAGTATTTTAGCTAAAGAAGCTAGAGGTTTAACATTTCTGATCAAACAGCCTTTAAAAATAAAAACAGTTCATGTACTACTTATTTATTGACTTACTTAGCATCTCTCGTCCATTTGCATGGGGAGTCTCCTTGGATAGAAGCTTCTAGAAATCTCTCCCTGTAGTACAAAACTATACATGAATTTTTAACAGGGAATATTAATTAATTTTTAATCATGAGTTGAAAATATGAAGAAAGGATAAATTAAACTTTATTAACATAATATATTACATGATATATGTAAAACATGCAACTTTATTACATGATATATGTGGTGTTGGAGAAGACTCTTGGAGGGCACTTGGACTGCAAGGAGATCAAACCAGTCAATCCTAAAGAAAATCAGTCCTGAATATTCATTAGAAGAACTGATGCTGAAGCTGAAGCTCCAATACTTTGGGCACCTGATGCAAAGAACTGACTCACTGGAAAAGACCCTGATGCTGGAAAAGATTGAAGGCAGGAGGAGAAGGGGACAACAGAGGATGAGATGGTTGGATGGCCTCACTGACTCAATGGACATGAGTTTGAGCAAGTTCTGGAAGTTGTTGATGGACAGGGAGGAGGCCTGGCATACTGAAGTCCATGAGGTCACAAAGAGTCATACACGACTGAGTGACTGAACTGAATTGACTGAACATGATATATTAATAGAATAAATCCATACAATTAATTTATATAAAAACATAATTATTAACTTAAAAATTAGTTTATTTAATGTAGTTTTAATTTTCTCTCTGGTGGCCTGCATCTGCTATTCTATGTTATACTGCTAGTATTTTCTAGCATTTGAAGTAATTGTTAAATTTTTTTGAAGATTCTTACTTATTAAATTATATTTAATTAATACTTTAGGTTAAATTGCTTCGCACCATTATTTCCCCTCAATTTAAAACATTTTGTGGCAATGATGCCTCATTTGATAACATTAGATAATCAGAGCAACAAATTCTATTTCAAAAGCTAATTGCACCCCTTTGCTATAATTAAATACATTTCTTTCAAGTCACAGATTTGATTTCCTAAGAAATGACTTCCAGCAATGACAGCCATATCACAGTTTAAACTGATATAACATCATTAATATTTCATTTTTAATTTATAACCAGTTTATCCAAGAGGCTTTACAACTGAGATCTTAGTATTTTTTACAAAGCATGCTAATGTGGGGTCTAGAAGATATTCAGACAGATAATAACAAGACACAATCTCTCTGAAAAATATTGAAGTCCTATTTAGCACTTCTTATACCAAGCTTGAGATGGAAATGTGTGTGTGAAAGTTGCTCAGTCGTGTCCAACTCTTTGTGACCCCATGGACTGTACAGTCCATGGAATTCTCCTGGCCAGAAGGTAGCTATTCCCTTCTCCAGGGGATCTTCCCAACCCAGGGATCAAACCGGGGTTTTCTGAATTGCAGGCAGATTCTTTACCAGCTGAGCCACAGGGAAGCCCAAGAATACTGGAGTGGGTAGCCTATCCCTTCTCCAGGGCATCTTCCCAACCCAGGCATCAAACCGGGGTTTTCTGAATTGCAGGTGGATTCTTTACCAACTGAGCTATCAGGGAAGCATGGGTGAATGACAGAGAAAACCGAAACAGGCAAGAGGTCAAGGGAAAATATTTCACTGAGGTTTCTAGGGAAGCTTCACTTTTCCCAACCCCTCAGACTCCCACGCCCAGTTAGAACTTCGGTGTAGATGTTGTGGAGTGGGGGAGGTGCTTCCCAGGTGGCACAGCTGGTAAAGAATCTGCCTGCCAATGCAAGGAGACTCAAGAGACCCAGGTTAGATCCGTGGATTGTGGAGATCCTGTACAGTAGAAAATGGCAATTTATTATTGTTGCCTGAAAAACTCCATGGACGGAGGACCCTGCTACAGTCCATAGGGTTGCAAAGAGTCACAACTGAGCACATAGATGGTGGGAAAAGATCAATCAAATTCTCATTCAGCAAATGTTTATTGAGAACCCAGGACGCACCAGGCACCCTGTGACATCTTGGCAGTACCACTTGTGAGCAAAACAAGGACACTATTCTTTGTGACCTTAAGGCCCAGTAGGAGACACAATGAGCATGTGAAGAAAGATAAGACAGAAAATTAAGGATATGTTCAGTCTGGAGGGACAGGAGAGGTTGCTGAGAGATGACTTTTAGACTAAGACAGAATGAAGACAATATTCCAAGCAAAAGGAGGGAGGCTGAGTTCCAGAAAATGAAGCAGATAGAATCCTGTGATTCTTTGCCAGCATTAGTATCTGTCGCCCATCTTTCAAATTTATTCTGAAGGACCTGACCCCCCTCTCTTTTCCCTCTCCTTCCCTCCCTTTAGCTCCACTGAAAAAATGAAACTGCAAGGCAATTACATATATAAAATGAGTCATAATTTTAGCCAGAAGAGAATGAGGTTAAGAACCACTGTGAACTCCATTCAACCTGAAAAAAGTATGACTGTTATATAAGGCTGCCGAGAAAAAAAGCAGACCCAATTCATCCACTGTGCCAGCACAAATGAACACAAATATCCCCAAATCCCTCTTGTAATGACTCCCAGGTAACTATTGCAGGATTTCTTGGTAGTTTCTCTGGTCTCCTTGTTTTCTCTTATTTCTTGAAATTAGGCCTGTTGAAACTTAAAGGAGTCCCCTATTCACTTTTGGGAAGTGCACAATTGTTGATCTTGTTGATTAGCTGATCAATTGATCTTATTGATTTATTAAGGGAAAAGGTCTCCTATTAACACAGTTTCTGTCTGATTCTAGGTCAGCATTTCTTTTAGTGTGAGAAACAGTCTTTTCATCAATAACTACCTTAGAAGGCTCTTTTGCCCTTGTCCTTGCATGAGACATGGATTGTAATTTGTACAACTAACCTAAGATGCAAGGAGACTGCAGAAATACAAAGATGGCAGCAACAAGCTCCACTCCAAGTAAGTTGAACCTTCAGGAGACAGGCTTTTTTGTGTGTCTTTTGTGTGCTATTTATTCAAGTCTTTCTTTCTTTGTACTGAGGGGCAGAAGGAAAGTTTGATAAGGACTTCATTTAAGTGTCTGCCCTGATATTCCAGTGGAAAGTAAAATGACACCTATCATATAGATGCATCAATGTGCTGGAGTTGAAATTTTCCACTTCACTTGGTGATATATATATGAAGCATAAACTGTGAGCCAGCCTATACCAATAATATAAATAATTCCACAGGAAAAAGATAATTCTTTATGCTTGGGATTGCTCTCTCTTATTTTTTCTAAGCAAAAAACCTAAATTGCTTTGCTAAAAGAGTACTAAAAGCATTTTATTGCTTTACTAAAAATGAGAGAACTGATAATGGACATACTGTTTACCAACTTTGGGAGAGGTAGTAATTTAAGATATGAAAAATTAAAATTAAACTTTAAAGGAATAGTTGAAAGACAGGGTCAGAAAATATATGCTTGATGTCATAGTTCATGTTTTTGGAGCTGGAGCAAACTTTAAACCTGATCAATATCGGCAATTAATTAACATAGTCTTGGAAAACAAGAGTGCTCTCAGTGGACCAGAAAGCCGATCAAGAGCCCTAAGGGTCAGCACTGTGGATTAATCATCAGAGGAAAACAAAGCTTCCTGCTGGGAGCAGTCCCAGAAGAGCTCCCAGGTGAAAGGCAATGGATCTAAGGGGCAGCATACACAGAGGGTGGAAAATTAGAAAGACGTTCCAGGAGATGGCTATTTGGAGAGCTGGGGCATTGACTTGTGGGAAGAACCTTGATTGTCGACACTAATGCTGTAGAGGCAAGATCTGTAATTTAAACATCCCCACTGGCCTTCCTAGTAGCTCAGACGGTAAAGCGTCTGCCTACAATGCAGGAGACCCGGGTTCGATCCCTGGGTCGGAAAGACCCCCTGGAGAAGAAAATGGCAACCCACTCCAGTATTCTTACCTGGAAAATCCCATGGACCGAGGAGCCTGGTAGTCTACAGCCCATGGGGTCGCAAAGAGTCGGACAGGACTAAGCGACTTCACTTTCACTTATGGGCCCTGGAGGGCTTCCCTGGTGGCTCAGATGGTAAAGAACCTGCCTGCAAAGCAGGAGACCTGGGTTCAATCCCTGGATTGGGAAGATCCCCTGAAGGAGGGCATGGCAACCCACTCCAGTATTCTTGCCTGGAGAATCCCATGGATAGGGAACCTGGCGGGCTATAGTCCACGAGGTCGAAAAGAGTTGGATATGACAGCGACTTAACGCACGTGCGTACACACACACACACACGTTTTCCTATTCACTCTCTTGTCTCTCCACAGCATTAGGTATAACTGACAGGTGGCCAGAAATTTTCGATTCAAAGATCATCAGGAAACCAAATATTACCGCGTGTTAAGGGAGAAGTACTACAGTAACAAGGGCTTCCTCGGTAGCTCAGCAATAAAGAATCTGCCTACAAATACAGAAGACGCAGGTTCAATCCCTGGGTCGGGAACACCTCCTGGAGAAGGAAATGGCAACCCACTCCAGTACTTTTATCTGGGAAATCCCAAAGACAGAGAGGCTGGCAGGCTACAGGCCATGGGGTCACAAAGAGTCAGACATGATTTGGTGACTAAACAAGAACAACTAATCTAACAAAGCACCAAATTCAACAACAGCAAAAAAGAATGAACACCTGAGGAAATATAGCAAATTAGGCAGACAAAATGTTAATTTTATAATAAATTAACATCCTCAGAAAGATTTGAGAGGATGTCATAGAAAAGAAATAACTACATATCTTGGACATTTTAAATGTAACAAGCAAACATTAACATTAATAGAACAAAACTAACAAGTGAAATTTACCTGTGAAGGAATGAAAATCCAGTTTGCAATAGACTTGAAATGCAATTGAGTCTTTGCATGCAAGGACATGGAGCAGTCTCTCCCTTCATTTACATCTTTTATATACTTCAATTAAAATTTGTAGTTTTTTTCTAAATTAAATAAAAATGAGCTTTGAAAAGAAAACCATCGTCTCATAAAAGAAAACTTACATCCATTAACTCCCTGTTGAACAAAAGCAAATTATATTTAAAATGGAAGGAAAAGAAAAGAAAAAAATGGCGGCAGCAGCGACTGCTAAACTGAATCCATTGTCATTTTGGGGACAGGACAGTAATTTTATAATACAAACTTTTTTTCCATATTCTGGGTCACTGTGGAAGATATCAGCAATGACTTTTGCATATTTTGACAACAACCCACAGAAAGAAGGGAATACAATTCAGAGCATACATACACATATGTATGTATTGAAAAAAAAGGCTTCATAGAACAACACTTATCATGGATTATGAGCTCTGATATTTACTATTTCACTACATTTGTAATAATTTATTTTTAATCTAAATGCATTTCCTAACTGCCCCCCACCATGTATATAGCTCTCAGTTTGAGAAGTGTGATATTAAGAAACCTTATAGAAAGGTATTTTCCCATACCCTCCAAAATCCTTCATCATTCATAAGGTGAGTGCTGGTTCCCTGGCTTCTTTAAAGTCCCTGGAACCTCTGGTATATTCTACTGCAATCTCTCTATATCCCCTTTCTCCTGAAAGACAGATATTCTGGTTTCACATTTTATAGACCTGTTAGATTTTGAGGTATACAAGGGTTTTTATACTGCACTGGGGCAGAGAGCTGACCTAAGTATTAAACCTACCCCTTAACATAGGGGGCACTTTCCTGGTGGCTCAGATAATAAAGAATATGCCTGCGATGAAGGAGACTTGGGTTCGATCCAGGTCGGAAAGATATCATGGAGAAAGGAATGGCAACCCACTCCAGTATTCTTGCCTGGAGAATCCCATGGACAGTGGAGCCTGGCAGGATCCATGTGGTTGCAAAGAGTCAGGCAGATCTGAGTGATTAACACCACCTTTACCCTAACATAGGGAAAGCTTCCTTCTCCAATCCATGATGTAGCTCTCTGGAACCCATCTATATATGTGCTGCTAGAAAGAAGAGACAATGCAAAGTGACACAACCCTAACATAACTAATATTTTATCACCTAGGTGTGGGAAGGGGAATGGAATTATTTATCCATCCTAACAACTGCACATAAGCATAAAGACATGTTTCTCATTTCATAACATACAGTAATTTTATTTTACCTCTAATTTTTATTTTCAAAATTTTCAAACTTATAGAAATATTGAAAAAAAATACAATGAATACATATCCTCCACCTATATCTATCAATTGTAACCACTTTACCAATTTGCCCAACAGTTAGGTAGACACATGGTTCAGGCAGTAAAGAATCTGCCTGCAATGAGGGAGACCCAGGTTCAATTCCTAGGTGGGGAAGATCCCCCGGATAAGGGAATGGCTATCCACTCCAGTGTTCTTGCCTGGAGACTCCCATGGAAAAAGGAGCCTGGAAGGCTATGTCCATAGGATAGCAAAGAGCTGGGCATGACTAAACAATGAACCCTAGATAGATAGATAATGTATTTAAATGTACACACATACACATATATACCTATACACAATACATTTTATGTAGTAGGTTTTTTGCTAACCTATTGAAACTCAATTTCAGGTTTCATGAAACTTCAGCATGCATTTCTTAAGAATAAATACGTTCTCCTACACCAATGGCCCCCAATCTTTTTGGCACCAGGGACCAACCAGTTTGGTGGAAGACAATGGTTCAGACAGTAATGAGAGCAATAGGGAACGATGGGGAGCAGCGATGAAGCTCCACTAGCTTCCCTGGTTCACTTCCTGCTGAACCGCCCAGTTCCTAACAGTCTGCAGCCCAGGGGGTTGAGGACCCCATCCTACATGATCCCAACATCATACAAAACACTTCAGAAAATTAGAAAGACCACAAAAACAATATCTAATCCATATTCAATCATGTGTCAGGGTTAACGTGCTCTCATCAGTGATGGTAATGATGGTTTGGCATAAGGAACTACTGATAGGATGGCAGGAGACCCAGCAGTCTTATTATTTCTTTAATTAATTGTAATAGGAAATGGATTGGAAGGGAGCAGAGGCTCACAATATCGATAGGAGGGCTAAGGACCAGATTTGGAGAAAAGTTCAGAAACCTGGGCAGCTCCAGAGAGCCATGAGGCAAGACACACAAGAATGTTCTTTTAGCAGAAATAATCGTGAAATCACAAAGCTGCTGACCACCCCTCATAACCATGAATGAATTCAACCAGCTCCTCTTTGCCTTGAAAGTATGAAAGTGCTAGTGGCTCAGTTCAGTTCAGTTCAGTCGCTCAATCGTGTCCAACTCTTTGTGACCCCTGCACGCCAGGCCTCCCTGTCTATCACCAACTCCCGGAGTTCACTCAAGTGGCTCAGTTGTATCCAATTCTTTGTGACCACATGAACTATAGCCCACCAGGCTCCTCTGTCCATGGGATTCTTCGGGAAAGAATACTGGAGTGGGTTGCCCTGTCCTCCTCCAGGGGATCTTCCTGACCCAGGGGTCAAACCCATGTCTCTTATATCTCCTACATTGGCAGGCATGTTCTTTACCACTAGTGCCACCTGGGAAGCCTTCCCTACCCCTTGCCTTATTACCTAGTAAGGTAATTACCTAATAAGGCCCCTTGCATTATTACCTAACAACAACCTAATATTCAGAATCCTTGGTAGAAGCAACTGCTGGCTGGGATTAGCTCTTGTCCTGAGCAGTGGGAGGAGAGGACTGAATGTTTCTGGAGATGGGGCACTGCTTCTACAAAGACAGGACACAATGTGAAATTCTCTGCATCTTGTGTGGGGGCGGGCAGCTGGTCAGCCCAAAAAGGCAAACAGTCACCACTCTTCCTCCTAGTCTGGTTCCAGCCAATCTGCTCTCCTCACTTAAAGTATTTTTATTATATCTGGGGTAGCCGCAGGCCCCCAGATGTGAAATATGCTTTCTTCATATTTGGGTCCATTATATTCCCTAACTCCAGGAGATGGTGAAGGACGGGGAAGCCTGGTGTGCTGCGGTCCATGGGATGACAAAGAGTCAGGCACGACTTAGTGACTGAACAACAGCAACAGTTTCTAATAACTAGAACAATGACTTGAATTCATGAATTCATTCAAACTTTTCTTGAAAAAAAAAAAAACTTTTCCTTGTTCATGAGCATTTACTGGGTGGTAAACAGTGTACTAGGAGCAGAGCAGGTGCTTAATGAACATTCCTGAGTGCCTCAGGGATGACATTCATGCTGAGGACTTCTGTCTAGAGGTCAGTGATAGGACCTGACACGGATGGAGCATTTCCTACATTCCAGGTACTCTCTTAATCCTTGCACTCATCCTTCTCAATGAACCACTGAAGGAAGTACTATTGGAGCTCCTTTGTCTGGTGAGGAAACCTGCCCACAAGCTAGTATGAAGTCACAGATCAAGAATTCCAGTCCAGCTCTGACTCTAGAGACCTTTCTGTAAGCCTCTCCACTTTCTGTAAGCCTCTTTCTGTAAGCCTCTCCTCCTTTCTGTAAGCCTCTCCACCTCAGTTTTGTAGCCAATCTTCCCCAACTGGGGCTTCCCTGGTGGCTCACAGTGAAGAATCTGCCTGCAATGCAGGAGACCCAGGTTCAATCCCTGAGTCAGGAAGATCCCCTGGAGAAGAGAATGGCTACCCATTCAAGTATTCTTGCTTGGAGAATTCCATGGACAGAGGAGTGTGGTGGGTTATAGTCCATAGGGTCACAAAGAGTCGGACACAACTGAGTGACGAACACTTTCTCCAACTGGAGATGATGGCTGCGTCTGGGCTTCTGTTTTTGATCAGCTGCAGGATCGGCATTGGAGGATTTTGGAGTGGTAGAATTGTAAACCCTCAGAGCTAGCAGAAAACTCGAAGATCATCTAGTCCTACAACTGGATTTTACAGTGGAGACTGAGATCCAATAGATGCTATGAAAGTCAGACTGCTTGTTACTAAGAACATTCCACGTACTTCAGATCCCCTCCCTGAGAAATCAAGTTCTGAAAATGTTCTTTTGCATCAGTTATTCAAGTTTAGATGTGTGTGCTAAGTCGCTTCAGTTGTGTCCAACTCTACGCAACGCTATGGACTGTAGCCCGCCAGGCTCCTCTGCCCATGGGCATTCTCTGGGCAAGAATATTGGAAAGCATTGCCATTTCCTCCTCCAGAGGATCTTCCTGACCCAGGGATCAAACACGCATCTTTTACATCTCCTGCATTGGCAGGTGGGTTCTTTACCACTAGCACCACCTGAGTATCTCACTAAAATAATGAACTTTGAAAATAAAGTGCAAAAGAAGTCACAGTTCATAAAAGTACTCATTATTTTTCTGGGGCAGATTGGTCTTTAGCTGTGAATGATATACTGCAAGTTCACATATCTGCTTCCCATATATGAGCAGTAACAGTAATTACAACAAAGACATTACATTTTTATACACTGCCTTCCATCTCACATGTGTAAGCCATCATCAACACATTAATCATCAGAACACTTCTTTGAGGTAACTTCAGCAGGTGATTTTATTATTCTTTTTATGGACTGAGAAGCTGCAACAAAAGTACAATGACATGCCCAAGGTTAAACACATTTAAAGATAAAACTCAAGACTTATAAATCTTTCTTCCAAGTTTACAAGCATCCATCCTCTGGCTAATTAATATTTGGGACATATAGGTCATGGAGCATCTTTTATTAAGTTAACAGATGGTAAAGAATCTGCCTGCAATGCAGGAGACCCGGGTTCAACTGCTGGGTCTGGAAGATCACCTGGAAAAGGAAATGGCAACCCACTACAGTATTTAGCCTAGAGAATTCCATCGACACAGGAGCCTGCCAGGCTACAGTCTGTGAGGTCACAAAAAGTTGGACACAACTGAACAACTAACACATATACACCTTTCTAAATGGTGCTGGGTTTTTTTTTTTTTTTTGGTAAGACAATAGATTTATTGGGATTAAAATTTAAACAGCCGATTTATTCTTCTTTGATATGGATATATTATGTGCTGTTTTTTAAATTTCCTTACATTCTAGCCTCAAGTTCATTTCATTTTTAATTGGGCACAGAACTTCAGGAATCAGTGATATTAGCAAAGGTATCTCAGAGTAAGAGGGGCAAGGAAGAGACAGCCTGAAATTTAAGAAAAATGTGTTTAAGGGACTCTGGACTAGGCCATGGGAAGAATGACTTCCTCTTTGAACAAGGATCTTCCCTTTTTCCTTCTTCCCTTCCTTCTGCTCTTCCTTTTAGTCATGGAGGGAGTCTATGAACTGTTGACATCATTGTGCTGTGTGCTAAGTCGCTTCAGTTGTGTCCGACTGTTTGCAACCCCATGGACTGTAGCCCACCAGGCTCCTCTGTCCACGGGGTTCTCCAAGAAAGAATACTGGAGTGGGTTGCCATGCCCTGCTCCAGAGGATCTTCCCAACCCAGGGATTGAACCCACGTCTCCTGTGTCTCTGCATTGGCAGGCGAATTCTTTATACTAGTGCCACGTGGGAAGCTCTGTTGATGTCATTAGTGTATTGCATTTCAAAAGAAGTGAAGCGTGGAGGAAACAGCCTCAGCAGAGCAACTCCCCTAAGCTCTTGGGGCTTCACTGTGTCTGGCTGTAGGATGCGGTGGTTAGTGAGGTGATGTCAGGGATCCTTCTGAGTTCAGTCAAACCAAGATTCTTTCTCCGTTTACCTCTTCTCAACACCTGCTCGTGTTGCATGGTTTCAAAGAAGGGCATATTGTGTACGTGTCAGCAAAGATACTTTGCCTCTATATATAGTTGAATGTTCCATGAAGCCAAATCTTTGTCCAGTGACCCATTATTTATTTTATTTTCCCTTGTTTTCCTCTCTCTCTTTCTCTCCCTCTCTTCTGATCCTTAGTCTGAGAATCCAACAACCTTCAAAACTCTTCTCAGATGTCTAAATTGTACCTTAATTGAACTAGATATTTTCAAATAGGGCTTTTTACGTGAAATAATAGAGAGGCAAAATAGGCTGTTTTTCATTGGGTTTATTGTCATCAATTTTGCCCTTGTTTCAGATTCTGCTTCCCTCCAAGCATATTCTCACAAATGCCACAACCAAATTTCCTTCTTTTGAATTTGGATTAATAGCTTCACTCATGTAGGTAAGCACTTTTTAGTGATTCTAATAGCAGTATAGTAATGGATTTTTTTTTCTCAAAAGAGAATTATAGGTAGCAATAGCCTCATAACAAATCCAGGATACACAATTATAAATGGATTAGCCCAAATCTCAGACATTTGAATAGTTTTAGTGTTATCAACTCCAAACTTGTTTCATAACAGGACAATTGAGAGACGAGTTGTTGGGGCAAAGAATTAGCAACTTAATGTGGAAAACCAGCAGACTGAGTAGGTGGCAGCAAATTAGCTAGCATCCCCAAGAACCAACTTTGTTTTAATCTGTGATTTTGTGTTTAATTTTTAAGCCTGTGATCATCTATTTTACAAACTTGTGCTAATGACATAGATCCTCTACTATCACGCTTCTAATGAGTTGACGAAAACCACTATTACCAGTCACACGGTAGTTCTACAGTTGCATTTCTGAATGCCTATTTAAGAAAAGATCCTGAATTATAACTTAGTCTGACTTTGTAAAGAACACACAAGCAAAGTATACTAACAGATCTTGTCACAGTGATTTTTAAAAGCATCTGATCTTAAAGATCACCTATAAAATGCAGGAAGTGCTAAATAGTCTTTATTTGATGCTCTACACAAACAACACTAAAATGCCTTTCATTAAGTAAAAGGCAATATTTTAGTTAGATAATTTTAATTGCATTGGTACAGTTAAGATTACAAAGATAAAGTGGATCTTGTTGGTGTATCTTTAGCCCTTGCCTTAACAAACAAATTAAACACAGGCGAATCCTGCTCTGTCTATGAGACAGTGAAGGGATCTTCTTAGTATTTAAATATATTAATATAACCAGTTACAGAAATCTAAATATAAAACCAGTCTCCTACAGGTTTTGAGAAAGCGTTCACCATCTCCCTAAATAATTTAACAGTCCTTATTCAAGTTCAATCATCTCTTTAGATGCGGAAAACAGTGATAGTACTTGTTGAACTGGAATTACTATCAATGTTTTAAAAACTGACCTTGTTCATTTAGCCACAAGCAAATCTTATTTAAGTCAGGACTGCCGAACAGAAATATTCCATCAGCCCTTCATAATCTGCATTCTAGTATATGAGATCTATTTAAACATGGTACACATAAAAAGGGGCTTCCCTGGTGGCTCAGATAAAGCCATGAGACATTTCTGGTTTGTGATAATAAGGTAGTGGCCAACTATTACTCATCAGTAGCTCTTTTGAGATAAGCTTCAAGTCTACCCTTTCCCCCTTCTTCTTAATGCCAGCAAAGATCACTTTTGTTCCAGGAACGTACTTCTTGGGCTCATCCAAGTATTCCATCTGCATCTCCTCCCTGCAGAAGAGGTCTTTGTTCTTTTTGGCCTTTGTGTAAGAGAATCCAACAGCCTGACCTGTTTGTCTTTCCCCTAAACAGATCATGGAGGTTTGGCCCAGTCCTGTATTTGTCTTCCTTTCACAATTTGGCACTGGACACCCTTCTGAACAAAAATCTTCCTTCTCTTCTCAGCACCTCCCATTTTTAAATCATTCTTCCCCATTCGTGACTGAGAGGTTCCCTCTTGTAAGCCAAATGTCCAATTCTCTAAGCCCAAGGACACACCAGTCCACGCCCAACTGCAGGTGGGCATCTTAACCCAAGTTAGAATTCAGGCTTCTTTGATGCCTAAAGTGGAGGGGGTGTGGCTGGTTGTTGCACACTTCCTGGTGCATGAGTCCTTTGTTCTTGCAGCTGTCCAGGTAGGTCAGGTCACAATATTGCTATAAGTCTCCAACAAGAAAAAATGTTATTCTCCATTCTGCAGCCTTTTACCTCTATATGGAAAAGTGTTATACCTTTAAAGGTCAGAGCTTTAAGAATGGGCTATTGTGTATATTTCAGGCTAAAGGCAACATCTTTTTACAAACGTACAGAGCCCCAGGACTAAGTACAGGCAACAGAGCACAAAGGTTAGAGCTGTAGGAACAGATCCAACATGGAGTCAGGTTTGTTTTCTGTTACACTGGGAGAAGATCTTGTCTGGACTGCTCTAAGTAATTTGTCTAGGGTACAAAAATATTCCAGGTAGGCTGTTAATTACCTTTGCTGTTTCTATACTCCCACATCAAGTGGGCTAACATTTCTGGGTTCCTCTCAAGTGACCTTTTGAAGACTTATTGTGATACTGCAGATTTTTACATAGAAAATCTGCATGAACACACTTAGTTCAGGTTCTAAATCCACCCAATACAGTAAATCTATTGTATTAATGGAATTAATGTTAAAACAATGCTCACTTCAGTAACTTTATCTTTCTTATTAATAAAATAATTTATAATAAATGTTATGTATAATATAAAAGTAATTCATACTATATAAATATATTATCTTACATAAAATAATTTATCATAATTTTAATGTATAATATAAAAGTAATTCCTACTATATAAATGTAATGTATAAAATAATTTTTAATAATTATAATAAATAATTTCATATTACTTAATTATTAAATGGGGCTTCCCAGCTGGCTCTAGTGGTAAAAGACCTGCCTGCCCATGCAGGAGACATAAAAGATGCCAGTTCAATCCCTGGGTCAGGAAGATCCCCTGGAGGAGGAAATGACAACCCACTCTAGTATTCTTCCCTGGAGAATCCCATGGATAGAGGAACCTGGCAGGTTACAGTCCATAGGGTCACACAGAGTCAGACATGACTAAAGCGACTTAGCACACATGCACACATGCAATTATTAAATAGTAAGAACCACATAGATCGTTCCCTGTTGGTTCTGCACTTTTCTTTCCCCCATTCTGGTGTATCTAAAACGGATTTAAATCTTTCAACAGAGATACTTTCACTGAATATTTCAAGGAGCCTAATTGCTTAGGAATTAACAGAATGTATTAACCAGGTCTGTGCTTTATGTACGGAGAAGGCAATGGCAAGCCACTCCAGTACTATTGCCTAGAAAATCCCATGGATGGAGGAGCCTGGTAGGCTGCAGTCCGTGGGGTCGCTAAGGGTCGGACGCGACTGAGCGACTTCACTTTCACTTTTCACTTTCCACTTTCACACATTGGAGAAGGAAATGGCAACCCACTCCATTGTTCTTGCCTGGAGAATCCCAGGGATGGGGGAGCCTGGTGGGCTTCCGTCTATGGGGTCACACAGAGTCGGACACGACTGAAGTGACTTAGCAGTAGCAGTAGCAGCAGCAGTGCTTTATGTAAGCCGGGGCCAGAACCAAAAGGCTCAGGCTTTCTTTAATCTGTTTTAGGATCACATTACCTAGCATGGAGAGTCAACCATAGCTCATACAGCATCACGGCTGGGGAATTGTCCTCAGCCCCACCACAGGACAGTTTAGATTAGAAAATGAAAGAGGATCACATGTCCTATCAAAAGGACCGGCTGAAATCTGTTTATGGAAGGCAGTGCACTTTTGAGTCAGACAGACCTGTTCTTCTGAAACAGTGGATCAAGTTAGTTCTTGGAACTGAAAAAAATATACCAGTGTTCCATCTTAAAAATTGCGTTACTGGATTTCTCTGGCAGTCCACTGGTTAACATTCTTTCTTCCACTGCAACGGGGGTGGGTTCAGTCTCTGGTGGGGAAACTATGATCCCACATGCTACGTGGTGCAGCCCCCCTGAAAAGAAGAAGAAAAAAACAAACATTGCCTTACTAAATCAAGGAGAAAGATAGTGCAGACTTCTCCATGCCCTTAGATTCCCTATATATTACACGGTGCTGTTACAGGGGAAAATAGCCCAGTAACTCCCACCCTCTCTATTTTTCTTTCAGTACAAACGAAGGCAAGGGTGGTTCTAGCAGCCCCACAAGGCAGGTAGGCAGAGGGCACGATGGCTCCCGTTAATATTATAAAAACAAGCCTGAGCCAAACAGTTCTGACAAGATTGCTACACAAACCAGGTGGGACTTGTTTTTCTGGGCATGACAAAGCAAGTCGGAATTTCACTTCCATTTACTAACCCTTTGTTTCCGTTGATTTATTGCATGGAAAATGACATTTTAAACAGTACCTTTATTCAAAGCAGTTTGGTATAAATGTATGCTACTCTCATGGGTGTTATTACCGCTTTACTCTTTTTTATTATAAATATTATACATACTAGAGATTCAGTTCAGTTCGGTCGCAGTCATATCCAACTCTTTGCGACCCCGTGGACTGCAGCACGCCAGGCCACCCTGTCTATCACCAACTCCCAGAGGTTCCTCAAACTCATGGCCGTTGAGTGATGGTGATGCCATCTGACCATCTCATCCTCTGTCATCCCCTTCTCCTCCTGCCTTTAATCTTTCCCAGCATCACGGTCTTTTCAAATGAGTCAGTTCTTCGCATCAGGTGGCCAAATTATTGGAGTTTCAGCTTCAACATCAGTCCTTCCAATGAACACCCAGGACTGATCTCCTTTAAGATGGACTGGTTGGATCTCCTTGCAGTCCAAGGGACTCTCAAGAGTCTTCTCTAACACCACAGTTCAAAAGCATCAATTCTTCAGTGCTCAGCTTTCTTCATAGTCCAACTCTCACATCCATACATGACCACTGGAAAAACCATAGATGGACCTTTGTTGGCAAAGTAGTGTCTTTCCTTTTTAATATACTGTCTAGGTTGGTCATAACTTTTCTTCAAAGGAGCAAGCATCTTGTAATTTCATGGCTGAAATAACCATCTGCAGTGATTTTGGAGCCCAAAAAAATAAAGTCTGTCACTGTTTCCATTGTTTCCCTATCTATTTGCCTTGAAGTGATAGGACCAGATGCCATGATCTTAGTTTTCCGCATGTTGAGTTTTAAGCCAACTTTCTCACTCTCCTTTTTCACTTTCATCAAGAGGCTCTTTAGTTCTTCTTTGCTTTCTGCCATAAGGTTGGTGTCATCCGCATATCTGAGGTTATTGATATTTTTCCTGGGAATCTTGAGTTCTGCTTGTGCTTCATCCAGTCCAGCGTTTCTCATGATGTACTCTGCATATAATTTAAATAAGCAGGGTGACAATATACAGACTTGACGTACTCCTTTCCCTATTTGGAACCAGTCTGTTGTTCCATATCCAGTTCTAACTGTTGCTTCCTGACCTGCTTACAGATTTCTCAGGAGCCAAGTCGGGTGGTCTGGTATTCCCATCTTTTTAAACATTTTCCACAGTTTGTTGTGATCCATGCAGTCAAAGGCTTTGGCATAGTCAATAAAGCAGAAGTAGATGTTTTTCTGGAACTCTTTCTTTTTTGATGATCCAACGGATGTTGGCCATTTGATCTCTGGTTCCTCTGCCTTTTTTAAATCCAGCTTGAAAATCTGGAAGTTCTTGGTTCACGTACTGTTGAAGCCTGGCTTGGAGAATTTTGAGCATTATTTTGCTAGCATGTGAGATGAGTGCAATTAAGCAATAGTTTGAGCATTCTTTGGCATTGCCTTTCTTAGGGACTGGAATGAAAACTGACATTTTCCAGTCCTGTGGCCACTGCTGAGTTTTCCAAATTTGCTGGCATATTGAGTGCAGCACTTTCACAGCATTATCTTTTAGGATTTGACATAGCTCAATGGCATTCCATCACCCCCACTAGCTTTGTTCATACTTTTGCTTCCCAAGGCTCACTTGACTTCGCATTCCAGGATGCCTGACTCTAGGTGAGTGATCACACCATCGTGATTATCTGAGTCATGAAGATCTTTTCTGTATAGTTTTTCTGTGTATTCTTGCCACCTCTTCTTAATATCTCTGCTTCTGTCAGGTCCATACCATTTCTGTCCTTTATTGAGCCTATCTTTGCATGAAATATTCCCTTGGTATCTCTAATTTTCTTGAAGAGATCTCTAGTCTTTCCCATTCCATTGTTTCCCTCTATTTCTTTGCATTGATCACTGAGGAAAGCTTTCTTATCTCTCCTTGCTATTCTTTAGGACTCTGCATTCAAATGGGTATATCTTTCCTTTTCTCCTTTGCCTTTCACTTCTCTTATTTTCACAGCTATTTGTAAAGCCTCTTCAGACAACCATTTTACCTTTTTGCATTACTAGAGATTACCGTGAAATAATTCAGAGATACAAGGAAGAAAATAAAAATGGCCTCTACTACTCTTATACAAAAATAACCACCCCTGGATTTTTTTAATTTTCTAATTCATTCTAATTCATTTAATCCCTTGGATTTCCTGTATACATTTTAGCTTCAAACCACCACTTTGAAGTAAGTAGATCAGGAATTATGTCAGTTTTGCTGATGAGAAAACTGAGGCACAATGAACTTCCATGACCTGTCCAGAGGTCCCCAAAAAGTTAGCATCAGTCCCCAAACTGGCTCCACCTGTGGCTCAAGGTCCCTCCTATGTCACAGGTCAGCTTAATTTCTCCAATGCTTCTCAGACCAGCTTGGTGTTCCTCAAATATAGGGGGGAGTTTTGTCTCTCACTAATAACAGTTATAGTCAGTGTTCATTATTCGAGGATTCCCCTACTTGCAAGTATGCCTACTAGCTATAATTTGTTGTAACCCCCAAGTTAATACTCCCTATGCTTATGCTATCATGGGGTTCTCAAGGCGGAGAGTCGGACACGACTGAGCTACCGAACTGCACTGAACTGATGCTTATGCTGCTTAAAGACGCGCTCACAGCAACAAAGATTTAAGTCACCTTCTATTCACTGTTCTCAGCTGATGTCCAGGAAGGTCATGTCTTATCTTCTTGTGTCAGCTTTCATACTAGAAGCAAGTGTCTCTGTAGTGGTCTATTTAGTGTCCTGTCTTTTGCTTTTTCATGCTTTTGTTGGTGATTTTGCTCCTTACAATGGCCCCCAAGTATAGTACTGAAGAACTATCTAGTGCTGTCTAGTTAGTGTTCCTAAGCGTGTGTGTTAGTGATACTTCCCTCAGGCATGAGTTAGTGCCCTTGGCCATGAGTTCACACATAAAACAAAGTTATGAATTCATGGATGTGAGCAAAGGCTTGTAGGAACCTAACCATGTATGACACTTAGGCGCAATGCTCCAATATTTGCTAATTTATTGTTTGCAGTGATTTCATACAACATGACTACCACAAATAAGTAGAATCAGTGCCTTATTATTGCGGCTGTTACTGTGGTTGCTATTGCCTGACAGTAAATGGTGTGGTTTCTCAGAGAATTTCAACTTAACTTTTGAGACTGACCAAAGAGGGTCTGGCCTTTAGTTTATACTTCTTCCTACTGCAGATTTTGGGGGTGGGGGACTTCCTTATCACCTTTGGGCCCCCTCAAGAGCACATCTGGCCCCTGCTAGCAATTAATCATTGTTCCAAAGCCAGCTCTCCTATGTCATGCCTGGCTCTCTGGAAGCAACAGGACAGTCCATTTACAAGTTAGGACAGCCTTGCTTCTGGTTTTGCTTTGAGAACATTAATGTCATTAATGTGGGATTACTAGCCTGCCCAGTAATCCCACCTTCACCATTGCTCCTTTCAGGCCACCTAGGGTCACCCACTGAGAATCTCTGCTGTCCTGTTTTGACACCCTAGGGTTTCTTATGTGGATATGCAGATTAAACCTCAAGGACTAGAAGTTCTTGAAAACTAGTGTTCTCAAGGACTAGTGTTTTTTGAGAGTCAAATGGCTGCCTTTCTTTAACAATTCCCTCCATAGAAAATATGCATATAACATGTACAAAATTCTCTGCTGTGCAAAAGTCTCTGTTGGATAATGCAAAAGATGTGAAAATCAAACACTTGCAGGAAACCAAGTTATGTAGCTGATGTACTCTAACCACCACTTTGATGAAGCCAAGAAAATGTACTTCCAACAAGGAAATCACAAGAGTTGTCCATATATATGGATATCAATGTCAGCCATATTCAGAAAAATGCACATGAAAACCACACAGACTTAGATGCTTTCTTTTTTAAACCCACCAGATTGGGAAACATTCAGAGTTTGGCAATATGCTCTGCTGGTAAAGACACGAGGAATGTGCTGGTGGGGAGCTCACACATTAAGGGTGGCAGCTCAATAGAGTGAGTTGCAACATGTAACAAAATAACAATTGCGTTTGCTACCTGCTCCAGAAAGCTCAGTTCTGGGAATGGGTGAAACGTATGCGCCAGCACACACAGGAAATGACATGTGTTCAAGGTAACTCACTGCAGCAATGCTTGAAAGAGCAAAGATACACATCTAATAAGGGAATGCTTAAACAGAATGTGGTACCTTTGCACAATAGAGCATGATGCAGCTGTTACCAAAAAGAAAAAGAAAAAAGGTGGTGCTCCACATGGATGAACCTTGATAACATTACATTTCATGAAAGATAATCAGTCACAAAAAAAACACATGTTGTATGATTCCATTTGTATGAAATGTCCAGAACAGACATCTACAGAGATAGAAGGTAGATTAGTGGTTGCCTTGGACAAAGAGATGGTGGGAAGTTTGAAGGGGGACAGCTGAAGGGTACAAGATTAATTTGCAGGTAATAAAAATGTTGTAAAACCAACTATGGTGATGGATGCACAATTCTGTAACTCTATTAAGAACTATTGAATTGTGCACTTCAAATGTGTGAATCATGTGGTCTGTGAATTATATCTCAATAAACTGTTCTTCATAAATGAACAAGTTCAGTTCAGTTCAGTTCAGTCGCTCAGTCGTGTCCGACTCTCTGCGACCCCATGAATCACAGCACGCCAGGCCTCCCTGTCCATCACCAACTCCCGGAGTACACTCAAACTCATGTCCACAGAGTCGGTGATGCCATCCAGCCATCTCATTCTCTGTTGTCCCCGTCTCCTCCCGCCCCCAACCTTTCCCAGCATCAGAGTCTTTTCCAGTGAGTCAACTCACCGCATGAGGTGGCCAAAGTATTGCAGTTTCAGCTTTAGCATCAGTCCCTCCAATGAACATCCAGGACTGATCTCCTTTAGAATGGACTGGTTGGATCTCCTTGCAGTATAAGGGACTCTCAAGAGTCTTCTCCAACACCACAGTTCAAAAGCATCGATTCTTCGGCGATCAGCTTTCTTCACAGTCCAACTCTCACATCCATACATGACCACGGGAAAAACCATTGCCTTGACTAGACGGACCTTGGTTGGCAAAGTAATGTCTCTGCTTTTTAATATACTATCAAGGTTGGTCATAACTTTCCTTCCAAGGAGCAAGCGTCTTTTAATTTCATGGCTGCAGTCAGCATCTGCAGTGATTTTGGAGCCCAAAAAAATGAAGTCTGACACTGTTTCCACTGTTTTTCCATCTATTTCCCATGAAGTGATGGGACCAGATGCCATGATCTTCGTTTTCTGAATGTTGAGCTTCAAGCCAACCTTTTCACTCTCCTCTTTCACTTTCATCAAGAGGCTTTTGAGTTCCTCTTCACTTTCTGCCATAAGGGTAGTGTCATCTGCATATCTGAGGTTATTGATATTTCTCCCAGCAATCTTGATTCCAGCTTGTGCTTCTTCCAGCCCAGCGTTCCTCATGATGTACTCTGCATAGAAGTTAAATAAGCAAGGTGACAATATACAACCTCGACATACACCTTTTCCTATTTGGAACCAGTCTGTTGTTCCATGTCCAGTTCTAACTGTTGCTTCCTGACCCACATACAGGTTTCTCAAGAGGCAGGTCAGGTGGTCTGGGATTCCCATCTCTTTCAGAATGTTCCACAGTTTATTGTGATCGACACAGTCAAAGGCTTTGGCATAGTCAATGAAGCAGAAATAGATGTTTTTCTGAAACTCTCTTGCTTTCTCCATGATCCAGCGGATGTTGGCAATTTGATCTCTGGTGCCTCTGCCTTTTCTAAAACCTGCTTGAACATCTGGGAGTTCACGGTTTACATATTGCTGAAGCCTGGCTTGGAGAATTTTGAGCATGACTTTACTAGCGTGTGAGATGAGTGCAATTGTGCGGTAGTTTGAGCATTCTTTGGCATTGCCTTTCTTTGGGATTGGAATGAAGACTGACCTCTTCCAGTCCTGTGGCCAGCGCTGAGTTTTCCAAATCTGCTGGCATATTGAGTGCAGCACTTTCACAGCATCATCTTTCAAGACTTGAAATAGCTCAACTGGAATTCCATCACCTCCACTAGCTTTGTTCGTAGTGATGCTTTCTAAGGCCCACTTGACTTCACATTCCAAGATGTCTGGCTCTAGGTCAGTGATTACGTTATCGTGACTATCTTGGTCGTGAAGATCTTTTCTGTACAGTTCTTCTGTGTATTCCTGCCACCTCTTCTTAATATCTTCTGCTTCTGTTAGGTCCATACCATTTCTGTCCTTTATCGAGCCCATCCTTGCATGAAATGTTCCCTTGGAATCTCTAATTTTCTTGAAGAGGTCTTTTGTTTTTCCTATTCTGTTGTTTTCCTCTATTTCTTTGCATTGATCACTGAGGAAGGCTTTCTACTCTCCTTGCTATTCTTTGGAACTCTGCATTCAGATGCTTATATCTTTCCTTTTCTCCTTTGCTTTTCACCTCTCTTCTTTTCACAGCTATTTGTAAGGCCTCCTCAGACAGCCATTTCGCTCTTTTGCATTTCTTTTCCATGGGGACGGTCTTGGTCCCTGTCTCCTGTACAATGTCACGAACCTCCGTCCAGAGTTCATCAGGCACTCTATCAATCAGATCTAGTCCCTTAAATCTATTTCTCACTTCCACTGTATAATCATAAGGGATTTGATTTAGGTCATATCTGAATGGTCTAGTGGTTTTCCCTACTTTCTTCAATTTAAGTCTGAATTTGGCAATAAGGAGTTCATGATCTGAGCCACAGTCAGCTCCTGGTCTTGTTTTCGCTAACTGTATACAGCTTCTCCATCTTTGGCTGCAAAGAATATAATCAATCTGATTTCGGTGTTGACCATCTGGTGATGTCCATGTGTAGAGTCTTCTCTTGTGTTGTTGGAAGAGGGTGTTTGCTATGACCAGTGCATTCTCTTGACAAAACTCTATTAGCCTTTGCCCTGCTTCATTCCATGCTCCAAGGCCAAATTTGCCAGTTACTCCAGATGTTTCTTGACTTCCGACTTTTGCATTCCAGTCCCCTATAATGAAAAGGACATCTTTTTTGGGTGTTAGTTCTAAAAGGTCTTGTAGGTCTTCATAGAACCGATTAACTTCGGCTTCTTCAGCATTACTGGTTGGGGCATAGGCCTGAATTACTGTAATATTGAATGGTTTGCCTTGGAAACGAACAGAAATCATTCTGTCATTTTTAAGATTGCATCCAAGTACTGCATTTCGGACTCTTTTGTTGACCATGATGGCTACTCCATTTCTTCTAAGGGATTCCTGCCCACGGTAGTAGATATAATGGTCATCCGAGTTAAATTCACCCATTCCAGTCCATTTTAATTCACTGATTCCTAGAATGTCGACGTTCACTCTTGCCATCTCCTGTTTGACCACTTCCAATTTGCCTTGATTCATGGACCTAACATTCCAGGTTCCTATGCAATATTGCTCTTTACAGCACCGGACCTTGCTTCTATCACTGGTCACATCCACAACTGGGTATTGGTTTTGCTTTTGCTCCATCCCTTTATTCCTTCTATAGTTATTTCGCGACGCGAGAGACGCCGGCCCCCGGCGGCGCAGACGCGACGCGAGAGACGCCGGCCCCGGCGGCGCAGACGCGACGCGAGAGACACCGGCCCGGGTGCAACGAACCACGCAAAGAGGTGCGGCCGTGAGGAGCTACCCCACGCCTGAGGCCAGGGCCGGCGGCCGAGAGGAGCTACCCCACGTCCAACAGGCGGTGGCAGCGCGGGCGCAGGAGGGCCAAGAGAAGCTACTCCGCGTTCAAGGTCAGGAGGGAAGGCCTTGAGGAGATACCCCTCGTGCAAGGTAAGGTACAGCGGCTGCACTTTACTGGAGCGGCTGTGAAGAGATTGTCCACGACCAAGGTAAGAGAAACCCAAATAAGACGGTAGGTATTGCTAGGGGGCATAAGAGGGCAGACAAACTGAAATCATAATCACAGGAAACTAGCCGATCTGATCACATGGACCACAGCCGAATGCGGTCCACTGGAGGAGGGAATGGCAAACCACTTCAGTATACTTGCCTTGAGAACCCCATGAACAGTAGCAAAGGGCAAAATGATAGGATACTGAATGAGGAATTCCCCAGGTCGGTAGGTGCCCAGTATGCTACTGGAGCTCAGTGGAGAAATAACTCTAGAAGGAATAAAGGGATGGAGCAAAAGCAAATGAACAAGTATGTTCCCTTTATATTGATACAGAAAGCACGCTAAGACATATTAAATAAAAGAGCAAAGCATGGAGCAGTCAATTTATACAATATTTTGAGTAGGAAAAGGGGGAAATTAAAATGTTTCTTTTTTGCTTGTCCATAAATAGGCACTGGGAAGTTAGACATATGTGCTGTGTGCTTAGTCGCTCAGTCATGTCCCACTCTTTGTGACGTTATAGACTGTAGCCCACCAGACACCTCTGTTCCTGGGGGTTCTCCAGGCAAGAATATTGGAGTGGGGGTTCTCCAGGCAAGAATATTGGAGTGGGTTGCCATGCCCTCCTCCAGGGTATCTTTTCAACCCAGGGATCAAATCCAGTCTTCCCACATTACAGGCGGATTGTCTGAGCCACCAGGGAAGCCCAAGAATATTGGAGTAGGTAGCCTATCCCTTCTTCAGGGGATCTTCCCAACCCAGGAATCGAACCAGAGTCTCTGTCTCCTGCATTGCAGGCAGATTCTTTATAAGCTGAGCTATCTGCGAAGCCTGCTGCTGCTAAACCGCTTCAGTCGTGTCCGACTCTGTGCGACCCCATAGACAGCAACCCACCAGGCTCCCCTGTCCCTGGGATTCTCCAGGCAAGAACACTGGAGTGGGTTGCCATTTCTGGGAAGCCTAGTTAGACATAAAATTAATTAAAATTCTCACCTGGAAGAGGAGTTGTAGAAAATGTTTAGGCCAAGTTAAAGTGTCCATGTATTTGTCACTGAACTTCTTGGTTCTGGATATTAATTTGATAGGATTTGTTTTACCAATATACACATGCAGCATCATATTTTAATCTTGGGACAGTGTTCTTAATTATGTAGGTACATAGCACTTTATTTTTTCCTAGGCAGCCAGTTTTATTAAGCTATCCTAATGGTGTGCCTATTTGTTCTAATAGGAAGTCTGTTTGCATCTGGGATCATCAGCATGGTGGTAAAAGTTGTTCAGCCGTTAAGTCATATCCAACTCATTGTGACCCCATGGACTGCAGCACGCCAGGCCTCCCTGTCCTCCTCTGTCTCCCAGAGTTTGTTCAAACTTGTTTCCATTGAGTTGGTGATGCCATGCAACCATCTCATCCTCTTTCACCCCCTTCTCCTCCTGCCCTCAATCTTTCCCAGCAATAGGGTCTTTTCTATTGAGTCAGCTCTTTGCATCAGGTGGCCAAAGTATTCAAGCTTCAGGTTCAGCCAGAAATATACAAAGACGTGTGTGTGTGTGTGTGTGTGTGTGTGTGTGTGGCAGGGGTGGGGGGGTGAGGGTGGTGGTGAGTGAACTTATGAACTGGATTCACTAAGCACATGTTCCTGAGCTCCAAGGAGGGTGACCCTCAACCTCTATTCTGTTTTCTGGGCTTGTGTACAAGGAAAGCACTCACAACAGCACAGTAATGATGCCAGCACCACAGATTGTCTTCCATGTGTCTGCTGATGTGAGCCGAAAGGGGGATGAGGGCAAGTGACATAGGGAAACATATTCACCAGCAGACAGTGTTTTGTTTTGTTTTTTTTTTTAAAGACCTCCACTGAAACTTCACACTTTATTTATTTGCCCATGTTAGGTGGAATGTGGGAGCTTAGCTCCCCAACCAAGGTTGGAACCTGTGTTCCCTGCTTTGGGAGCTTTGAGTCTTAACCACTGGACCACCAGGGAAGTCTCCAGATGGTGCTTTGAAGGTGAAGCAGCAGCTGCTGAGTCTGCCTCATGCCACACTTACAAAAGGAAGTTGTAATTCATAAATTCAAAAATATTAATAAAATCTCAGTTCCTTCAACCAATGCTTAATAGCTCAGTTGGTAAAGAATCCACTTGCAATGCAGGAGATCCCAGTTCAATCCCTGGGTCGGGAGGATCTGCTGGAGAAGGGATAGGGCTACCCACTCCAATATTCTTGGGCTTCCCTTATGGCTCAGCTGGTAAAGAATCCATCTGCAATGCAGAGACCTGGATTCGATCCCTGGGTTGGAAAGATCCCCTGGAGAAGGGAAAGGCCACCCACTCCAATATTCTAGTCTAGAGGATTCCATGGACTAAATAGTCCACATGGTCACAAAGAGTCGGACACGATTAAGCAACTTTCACTTTCACCCAGTGCTAATCCATCTCCACGCTGGAGACAGATTAAAATCTGGCTCTGCCCACTGTCGTGTCTGTAGCTGGTAGGAGGCATGGCATTGCCTCAGATGCATCAACCAGAGAGGGCAATTCCCTGATGAAGTCATTCCTGAACAAACAGCCTTGCAGGATTTATATTTTGCTGTGTGTGTGTCTCTAGATTTTCCTTTGGATTCTCATCTTCAAAACACTAATTTTAAATGTCAAAGCATGTCATTCGTCTTTGACCACAACCCAGCAAGTTGTCCAAATTATCCTACCATATTTGGATCAGAGGAAAACAAATTCAAAAGAAATGATTCTAATAAAAATGATGGTGAAGGACTGATAGAAAATGTGCTCTTTCCAGAGACAAATTGTCAGTAATAATAAAATCCTTTATATTTTAAAAAATACATAATTGCTAGAAAATTAAATATATAGAATCAACTTTCATGTAAAAGTCACTGTACCCCAAGGACAGAGGAGACTGGCAGGCTACAGTGCATAGGATAACGGAGAGTGGACACAACAAAAGCTACTTAGCATGTACCCTGTTTAACTCTAGTAGAGGAGAGAAAAGTGAAAGTCTCTCAGTTGTGTTGGACTTTTTGCAACCCCATGAACTATATAGTCCGTGGAATTCTCCAAGCCAGAATACTGAAGTGGGACAGCTATTCCCTTCTCTAGGGGATCTTCCCAACCCAGGGATCGAACCCAGATCTCTCGAATAGCAGGTATATTCTTTACCAGCTGAGCCACTAATGGAAGCCCAAGGAGAGAAAGGAAGACCTTAAACAAAGATGCTGTCATTTTTAATGTTTTCATTCTACTTAATCCAAACTATACCACACAGGGTCTAGAAATGCACCATTCTTAGATTAGGGAATATTAGCATTAATTTCACCTTTATGTCTTTTATGTTACTGTGTCCAGAACTTTTCCTGCTGATATTCACCCAAAATGTCATAATATTGCCCATAATCTGAATCTTGCAAAATAATTTAGAGTGATACATTTATTCCAGATATAACTGACATGGAAAAATATCAAATTTAAGAAGAATATTGCAAAAACAGTATGTATAATATGTGTTTCCTAAAAATATGGGTTTTATTATGCTTTTTAAGATGATTAAAGGGACTTCCCTAGTAGTCCAGTGGTTAAGAATCCACCTTGCAATGCAGGGGATGTGGGTTCTATCTCTGGTCAGAGAACTAGGATCTCATCAGCTGGGGAGAAAATGAGCCTGAGTACCACAACTAGAGAGTCTGTGTGACACAACAAAAGATCCCACATGCCATAACCAAGATCTGACGCAGCCAAATAAACATTAAAAAAAAAAAAAACTAGAAGGAAGATGTATGTCAAAGTCTTAATGGTGACTACCTTGCGGGAGTAAGAATAATACTTTTCATTTCAGTTCTGCATAGTTAGCATAATTTTTTCTATCACGCTGAGAAATGATAGAGACACTCTGTTTTAGAAAACAGATAAGAAATCTTAACGGAAAAAATGTAGATTGACAGATGTAAGTATCCCGTAAACCAGAAGACAGCCTTGAGAAGTCATGATTTCTAATACAAACGGTCTTAAGACAAAACTGAGTTTCCTTTTCTATTCCTCTACATCAAAAAGGGTAGTCAGGCATGAATAAATTACACGGTTATGCATGGCGCACTGATGACTGATTTCTTGTCATTATTTCTTAAGAGTGCTTTCAAGAAATCAATTTACTTGCATTCTGATATACAACTGAGGTACCTGACAGTTGAGCAGTTCTTGATGCTGCTGCTGCTGCTGCTAAGTCGCTTCAGTCGTGTCCGACTCTGTGTGACCCCATAGACGGAAGCCCACCAGGCTCCCCCGTCCCTGGGATTCTCCAGGCAAGAACACTGGAGTGGGTTGCCATTTCCTTCTCCAATGCATGAAAGTGAAAAGTGAAAGCGAAGTCGCTCAGTCGTGTTTGACTCTTAGCAACCCCATGGACTTCAGCCCACCAGGTTCCTTCCAGGCAAGAGTACTGGAGTGGCGTGACATTGCCTTCTCTGTGAGCAGTTCTTAAAGACAATCAAATACAAATACCTGAGCACATTTCTCGAATCCTTTTCTTCACATGGCAGCAAAGTTTCATGATGTTTTAAACTTCCTAGTTGCATATTAAAAACCTTAATATTTTGTATTCTGGACTATCAACATTCCATTGGAAATACCTAATTATTGGGTAAAAGAAAGTAGAGCTTATCCAAAGATTTTTTTTACAGTAGCCCCAATTTTGTTTCCTTGGTTAATGTTCTTACTGTACAGCAACCTCCTAGAGTTCTAGAAAAATAATTTTTAAAAGACAGAAATTTTTATGACTTAAAGGGAAAATGTTTACTAAATTAAAACTACTTTGGGTGTGGCTGTATGTCTAGTTATTTATGTTTAGCCTAAGAGACATCGATGCTACATTTTTCCGTGACATAGAATAAGAGTTTGTCGGTTCATAAAGCACCATTTGAGCTTTGGTTTACTCTGCAGCTGTTGGACACCTACAGGTTATGCCTGGCCCTGGGGAGAGAGTGGTGAATAAAACTCTCTGGTGTTCCCTGCCTTTGTCTGTGGGTTGGTTGGTCTTTTAAATTTACTTTTTATTGGAGTATTGTTGCTTTACAACGTTGTGTTAGTTTCTGCTGTACAGCCAACTGAACCAGCTCTGTATACATATATCCCCTCTTGAGGTCACCACAGAGCACTGAGTAGAATTCCCTGTGCTATACAGTAGATTCTCATTGCTTATCAATTTTACACATAGCAGTGTATATACCGGAGAAGGCAATGGCACCCCACTCCAGTACTCTTGCCTGGAAAATCCCATGGACAGAGGAGCCTGGTGGGCTACAGTCCATGGGGTCGCTAAGAGTCGGACACGACTGAGTGTCTTCACTTTCACTTTTCACTTTCATACATTGGAGAAGGAAATGGCAACCCACTCCAGTGTTCTTGCCTGGAGAATCCCAGGGATGGGGGAGCCTGGTGGGCTGCCGTCTATGGGGTCTCACAGAGTCTGACACGACTGAAGCGACTTAGCAGCAGCAGCCGTGTATATAAGGCAATCCCAGTCTCCCAATCCATCCCAGCCCCCTGCTTTCCCCTCCTTGTTATTCATACATTTGGCCTCTGTTTCTGTGTCTCTACTTCTGCTTTGCAGATAAGGTCATTCGTACCATTTTTCTAGAGGCCCTGGCTACTATAATTAGTGCTTCAGTGCACATCAGGGTACAGGTATGTTTTTGAATTATGACTGTCTCTGGGTATGTGCCACAGAGTGAGATTGCTGAGTCATATGGTAGCTTTATGTTGAGTTTTTTAAGGAACCTCCATACTGTTCTCCATAGTGGCTGTATCAATTTACATTCCCAGCAACAGTGTAAGAGGGGTACCTTTTCTCCACTGCCTTTGAAGTAGGCATCCACAGACTCTCAGGTCCAACCTCTTCTTCTGAAACTGCTGGAACATGGACCTTGAGTTGGCTCTGTGCAGCCAGCCTTCAACTCAAGAGCCGGGAGGCAAGTGAGGGGTCCTCATTTATGCTCCTGAAGCCCAGGCACTGCTTATGGGAGAAGCTCCTCACTGGGAAGAAGGGGCCTCATGTACTCTTGGCCTGACTTGCTACTTTATTCCCTTCATTGGAGCACACATAAGATACTCCCAAGGAGGACTTTAGAAGGGGATGGGCCCAACCCCACTCCCTAACGGCTACCAATGATATCTTCACTACGGCCTTTCCTAATGTTTACCTTCAGTCTTGCTAAATCAAAGGCTTTAAGACAGCAAACACTATGCCTTAGAGTCTCCTTTGTATTCCCTTAAAAAGCTTATCGAGTACACAGCTTTCACATGGCAAGGGTGCAAGGAATGTTTGCCTATACTATTTGCCTTCATTCAGGAAGATAACGGAGAAGGCAATGGCAAGCCACTCCAGTACTCTTGCCTAGAAAATCCCATGGACGGAGGAGCCTGGTAGGCTGCAGTCCATGGGGTCACTAGGAGTCAGACATGACTGAGCGACTTCACTTTCCCTTTTCACTTTCACACATTGGAGAAGGAAATGGCAACCCACTCCAGTGTTCTTGCCTGGAGAATCCCAGGGACGGGGGAGCCTGATGGGCTGCCGTCTATGGGGTCACACAGAGTCGGACACGACTTAAGTGACTTACAGCAGCAGCAGCAAGATAAAAACCACATGCCAAGCACAATTAGCCAATTGCATGAGTCAAGGGCAGAATCATGCAAATAAGTCTAAACAGCCTTAGATCCCATTCTTGCTGGATTGGCCTGTGCACTGAATTGTACTTGACCTCCTCTGTGCTCCTCTCTTGTCGCCTGCACCACGCACCAAATTTCCAAGTCAGATCCTTTACAACCAGCTGATTGTACCCTTAAGATATAACATTTCAGAAAATATTATTTATCTTTAAATAAATCTCTTGATCCTTCCTTGAGTGATGAAAAGCACTAATTTCTCTTGCTGAAAGCAATAAAAACCTTGAAGAAAGTAATCACAAAATTGCCTGCAAATAATAACCTGTAACCTATAAGAAATGTCCTTCCTATTAAGAATGCAATCATCTGGTATAGCAATATGAATTCCAAAGTTATATTTGCATTGTTAGGCAATACAGGGAAGCAATATTTAGTACGTCAGTTCTTAAATCACTTGAAAGTAAAGAAGCATGGGGATCTGAATTTAGAAATAAGAAATCCTGAACCAGGCAGCAGAGAAGATTTCCTCTGTAGACGACGATTTGCCGACAACTTCGAGAGAATTACTCAAAAATGTACTGACGACAGGCATAGTTTTCATTCCCAGGACTTGGTAATGCGGCTTCCTTTAGCAACATTTTAAATTAAGTTTTATTGGAGTATAGCTGACATATAATGTTGTGTTAGATTCTGCTGTACAACAAAGCGAATCAGTTATGAATATGTGGCTTCCTTTAAAATGTTTGCTACAATTGATTTTTGTGCCCATCTTTGGTGAAATATTTCCTTGGTGTCTCTGCTTTTCTTGAAGAAATCTCTAGTCTTTCCCACTCTATTGTTTTCCTCTATGTCTTTGCTTTGATCACTGAGGAAGGCTTTCTTATCTCTCCTTGCTTTTCTTTGGAACTCTACCTTCAAATGGGTATCTCTTTCATTTTCTCCTTTGCCTTTCACTTCTCTTATTTTCACAGCTATTTGTAAGGCCTCCATAGACAGCCATTTTGCTTTTTTGCATTTCTTTTTCTTGGGAATGATCTTGATCCCTGCCTCCTGTAAAATGTCACGAACCTCCATCCATAGTTCATCAGGCACTCTATCAGATCTAATCTCTTGAATCTATTTCTCACTTTTACTGTATAATCAAGGTCCCATCACTTCATGGCAAATAGATGGGGAAACAGTGAGAGACTTTATTTTGGGGGGCTCCAAAATCACTTCAGATGGTGACTGCAGCCATGAAATTAAAAGACACTTGCTCCTTGGAAGAAAAGTTATGACCAACCTAGACAGCATATTAAAAAACAGAGACATTACTTTGCTAACAAAGGTCCATCTAGTCAAAGTTATTGTTTTTTCAGTAGTCATGTATGGATGTAAGAGTTGGACTATAAAGAAAGCTGAGCACTGAAGAATTGATGCTTTTGGACTGTGGTGTTGGAGAAGACTCTTGAGAGTCCCTTGGACTGCAAGGAGATCCAACCAGTCCATCCTAAAGGAGATAGTCCTGAATATTCATTGGAAGGACTGATGCTAAAGCTGAAACTCCAATCCTTTGGCCACCTGATGCAAAGAACTGACTCATTTGAAAAGACCCTGATGCTGAAAAGACTGAAGGTGGGAGGAGAAGGGGATGACAGAGGATGAGATGGTTGGATGGCATCACTGACTCGATGGACATGAGTTTGAGTAAACTCCAGGAGTTGATGATGGACAGGGAGGCCTGGCGTGCTGCAGTCCGTGGGTTTGCAGAGTTGGACACGACTGAGTGACTGAACTAAAATGAACAATTGATTTGGAGAACTTTTTATGAGCCCTTGAACCTATGATAAATGCCAGAAGACTTTGTTAGGCCTGGGACCATCCTTCCTGACACTCAAATCCCAGCTCACACCTGAGGCTCTTAGAACTGAGTTCAGATTGAACATAACATTCTGTCCCTCTGAGAGATTCCCACTGTAGAGCCCAGTGTCTTTCTGCTAAGTTATCATGATTTGATTCCTCCAATCATAGCATAGGTCATTTCTGAGAGGAGCAAACCTGCCAAGCCAAGGGGAACTTTGGTTCAGTGAATTCTATCCTGAGCCACACCCACACTTCTGGAGCTGCATTTGGATCCCAAAGTTCCCTGTGACCCAGGGACAGGCAGAGGCAGAGGCAAGACCAAGCTCCCTGTCAACACGTTGAGTCACCTTTCTTTCAGTTCATCATCTGAAAGGTATTTGCTAGGCAGTAGACAGGCTGGGATTTTCCCAGGACCCAGGAGAACACCAACCCACCCCATTCTTTATATACTGTCTAGAAAATTGGAATCATAAGAAAGAAACAGGGGGATTCCCTGGCAGTTCCGTGGTTAAGACTTCACCTTCCGAAGCAGGTGGTAAGGAAGCTAAGATTCCACGTGCCTCACCGCCAAAAGACCAAAACATAAACAACAGAAGCAATATTGTAACAAATTCAATCAAGACTTTAAACATGGTCCACATCAAAAAAAATCTTAAAAATAAAAGAAGAAATGGAAGACTTATATTTGTAAGTGCCACTAAGAGACAAGAAGTTTACTGTGTTTTAATAACCAGAGTTAAGCCATTCATCAGCCTCTTTCTAAGCCTAAGTCTTCTCATCTTTAAGAATTAGAGTGGGGCTTCCCAGGTGGTCCAGGGCTTGGGAGTCCACCTGCTATTGCTAGGGACACAGGTTCGATCCCTGGTCCAGGAAGATCCCACATGCCGCGAAGCAGCTGAGTCCGTGCACATCAACAAGAGAAGCCACCACAGTGAAAAGCCCATGCACCACAACTAGTGAGCAGACCCCTGCTTGCCGCAGCTAGAGAAAAGCCTGCAAGCAGCAGCAGCGAAGACCCAGTGAGGCCAGACATAAATAAAGGTTTCTTAAAAAAAAAAAAAGATTATATACTTAAAAGAAGAATTAAAATGGTTTTAAAGCAAATAAATAGCAGTGATACATACAGTGAGTCATTGAATGACTAGACGTTTGTGTGTGTGTGGTTTTCCAAACCTCTGATTTTTAGAACTTTTCAAATAATCTCTTTCATGCAAAACCACTACGATATTGTAAAGTAATTAGCCTCCAATTAAAATAAATAAATTTATATTAAAAATACATAAAATTTAAAAATAAATAAAAATTTAAAAATAAATAATTTCTTTCAAAAGCAATATTAGAACAATTCTTTGCAGAAGGTAGATGGCACTAAGTTCAAAAGAAAGAAAGACTTAAATAGAAGCCTTTCCCTCCTCGAGTCAAAAAGATAAGAAGCAGGAAAGATAACTTGCAGTGGGGAGGGAACTTAGAGGTGAGCCAGTGACCCTTTCACACTCATTTGAGGTAGCATCAGCTTGAGCAAATGTCATCTGCATTTACTTGTCCAGGGTTCAGAGACCCTGGCAGCAGTCATAAATCCATCCTAATGAGATTAAACATTCTTGAAATCTGATCTCTGAAGCATGGACCCCAGGCTGCCTTCCCTTTAATATTAGGCATAGGAACTGCTTGTCCGGTTCCTATGCCAAATACTTGGTAAAATTTCCCCAACCAGAAAAGGCCAATGTCTTTGACACTGTCACGGCAGATTTCAGAAGCTGAGGTTCAGCTGCTGCATAGGAGGCTGTCGGGGGCCTGGTGACTGGGATCGCAGGAGCAGGGCCACCTCTCTCTGGCTCAGAAGCTCACACAGCTGCCCATCAGTGCCCCGGGGGACAGACCACAGCAGGGAGCCAAGGACCACCTCTGTGGGACTGACTGTCAGCTTCCTGAGGCCTCTTTCCTCCACTGCAGGACACTCACCGCCCCACCCCTCTGGCCCAGGGTCTGGCTCAGAGTTTGCACTCAGTATTTGTTGAGTGACAAACAAAAGAACAAACCTCAGCTCTGGAGGAACTGAGAACTCTGGAACTACTTCTGAGGTTTCTGGTTCAGGATCTGTATTGCTCTTACCCAGATGTCATTAGTCTCTGGGTATTGACTACAGCAGAGCAAGTGTGGGAAGTGAGTCCTTTCCCAGAGCAACTCTTGGGCCTGAGCGTGTACAGCACATCTCTTGGAGGGCGTTTTGTCGTGTGGACATCACGCCTTTCTCCACGAGGCAGTTTTCCAATATGGCGGGCAAAGCTGAATGACTAGAGGTTTGTGTGTGTGTGTGTGTGTGTGTGTGTGATCATCATTTCATTTACAGCACAAAAATAAAAATGACCAGGCTTCACCCTTAGACTGAGAACTTTGGGGCCATGGAGGGATACTTTTAAAAGAGGAGTGTCTCAAGAGGCAGAGGGTTATTACAAGCTCTTGTCAAAGAGCGCCTGGAATATGCACATTATACATAACTTAAAAGGAAACTCAGCATTTAGTGAGTATCAGATACAGGGCAGCTAAAAGAAAAAAAAAGGCTTTTTCATGTGTCAGAGCACTAAGTATCTTTGGATTTACCCTCAGAGCAAAGTGCTGTTTGAATTGCAAATATTGATGCTAGTAACAATGAGTAGAGCAGGATGTAGAACCAGAAAAGACTATACACAATAGGACATGGCTGAAGAAATAGAGGATGTATCCAGCTAAAGTTTGAATGTCATAGCGAATTCATGGAAAACAGAGAATTTCCTTTTTCCTTTGGACACAGTCACATTTCGGGGAAGGATATTAGAGTCTGGAATGAGCAAGGCCGCCTTTTAATCTTTAAGGAAAGAGCCTTGAACTTGGACTAACTCCAGGTTGCTTGTAGATATCACTGACTGACTGATGAACAGAGGATCTCACAGAATGTCCCACCAATACACAGAGCCCCCAGCAGCCCAGGAGACAAGGGTGTTCTTCAGCCCCCGTTTAAGAGTGAAGGCTGCTTATCTGACTCTGTGCAAGCACAGACCTAAATCAGAGGGGAAAATAGAAAAAGGAAGAGGGTAAAGAGAAATGTCAACACAACAAAAAATTTTTTTAAAGGAGAGAGAATGAGGAACACTGAGAATAGGGAGAGTTTATTGGGGGAAGGCTTATGAAGAAAAGCTTTATGGAGTAGCAGTAGCTTTATGGAATGGAGCCTCATGGGCTGCTGTCTATGGGGTCGCACAGAGTCGGACACGACTGAAGCAACTTAGCAGCAGCAGCAGCAATGGCTCAAAGGAAGGACTTAGCCCAGAAATGGAGCACTCAGGAAGTGTTGTATTTGGTGTTTGGTACTTCATGTTGGATAATCAGGCTGAAGTCACAGCCCTGATACCAGCTCAGATAAACATGCCATCTGTCCTAAGAGTAGTCCACACCTAACACAGTGGAGGTCAAATTAATGGGGGAAAAAGCAAAGGATATATGGGAAAGACGAGTTAGGCCCAATACAAAGGCCCAGATTCATTAACCTTGCCATACTGTCAGATATGAGCCAAAGGCTGGAAGGGAGGGAAGATCCTTGCACCAAGGTCTAGGGCAGATCAGAGAGGAGTAGAGTGCACGCACGCTTAGTCATGTCTAACTCTTTGCTTCCCAGTGGACTGTAGCCCACCAGGTTCCTCTGTCCATGGGATTCTCCAGACAAGAATACTGGAGTGGGTAGCCATTCCCTTCTACAGCAGATCTTCCCAACCCAAGGATTGAACCTGGGTCTCCTGCATTACAGGTGGATTCTTTACCATTTGAGTCACCAGGGAAGCCAAAAGATTAGTAGCTGTTATTATTTTATTAAAATAGCTCTCACCATTGCTAACTGTTGTGGACTGAATAGGGCCCCCCTCCCTTACAAATTCATGTGCTAAAGCTCTAAACCCCTCTGTGACTGTATTTCGAGACAGAGTCTTTAAGAAAGTTATTAGGGTTAAATGAGCCCATAAGGATGGGACTTTAATTGATAAGACTGGTGCCCTTGCAAGAAAAGGAGGAGACAAGAGAGAGTTCTCTCTCCTTCCACCTCACACAGGGAAAAAGCCAGGTCCATGGGAAGGCACAATGAGAAAGCAGCCATCTGTCTACAAGCCAAGAAGAGAGGTCTCACCAGGGGACCAACCCTCCCAGCACTTTGATCTTATACTTCCAGCTTCCAGAAAGTGAAAGTGTTAGTTGCTCTGTCGTGTTCAGCTCTTTGCAACCTCATGGACTGCATCCCTCCAGACTCCTCTATCCATGGAATTCTCCAGACAAGAATACTGGAGTGGGTTGCCATTCATTCCCTTCTCGAGGGGATCTTCCTGACTCAGGGGATCACACCCAAGTCTCCTACATTGCAGGCAGATTCTTTACCATCTGTGCCATCAGGGAAGCCCCCAGAACTGTGAGAAAATAAATGTCTGTTGTTTAAGCCATTACGGCAGCCCAAGCTAATGCACAGACTGATAGATTCACATTTGCAGACCAAAGATGAACTCCATTATAGTTGCTGCTGGCAAAATAATCAACTCATTCATGCCCTGCAATTTAGAAATGGAAATACTCTGGGTGAGATTTTATCTTATTGTGTCTAACCCAAGCAGGGATGGGGTCTGCCGTCTAACCCATCGATGGAAAGCTGGACAATCCTTCTGCAGGGAATTCTACATGAATCAGAAAGTCTAGGAAGAAGCTCTCACGATCTCACACACTCCACACAATGATCATATCTTTCTCCTTGGGAACAATAAGGATGATCTTTTATTGGGTTGCACATCTTGCTTTGTTTCTGCAGGGTTCAAGATAACATGTTAAAATACATTTATATATATGTCAAAATATATTTTATATGTATGTTTATATGTATGCTATAAACATACATATACATAACATATGTAATATGTATGTAACATATATGTATGTATATGTATAACATGCATATAACATATGTATAACATCAGTCAGTTCAGTTCAGTCGCTCGGTCGTGTCCGACTCTTAGGGACCCCATGAACCACAGCACGCCAGGCCTCCCTGTCCATCACCAACTCCCAGAGTTCACTCAAACTCATGTCCATCAAGTTGGTGACGCCATCCAGCCACCTCATTCTCTGTCGTCCCCATCTCCTCCTACCCCCAATCGCTCCCAGCATCAGTCTTTTCCAGTGAGTCAACTCATCGCATGAAGTGGCCAAAGTATTGGAGTTTCAGCTTTAGCATCAGTCCTTCCAATGAACACCCAGGATTGATCTCCTTTAGAATGGACTGGTTGGATCTCCTTGCAGTCCAAGGGACTCTCAAGAGTCTTCTCCAACACCACAGTTCGAAAGCATCAATTCTTCGGCCATCAGCTTTCTTCACAGTCCAACTCTCACATCCATACATGACCACGGGAAAAACCATAGCCTTGACTAGACGGATCTTGGTTGGCAAAGTAATGTCTCTGCTTTTTAATATGCTATCCAGGCTGGTCATAACTTTCCTTCCAAGGAGTAAGCGTCTTTTAATTTCATGGCTGCAATCAGCATCCGCAGTGATTTTGGAGCCCAAAAAAATAAAGTCTGACACGGTTTCCACTATTTCCCCATCTATTTCCCATGAAGTGATGGGACCAGATGCCATGATCTTCGTTTTCTGAATGTTGAGCTTCAAGCCAACCTTTTCACTCTCCTCTTTCACTTTCATCAAGAGGCTTTTGAGTTCTTCACTTTCTGCCATAAGGGTGGTGTCATCTGCATATCTGAGGTTATTGATATTTCTCCCAGCAATCTTGATTCCAGCTTGTGCTTCTTCCAGCCCAACGTTCCTCTGCATATAAGTTAAATAAGCAGGGTGACAATATACAACCTTGACGTACTCTTTTTCCTATTTGGAACCAGTCTGTTGTTCCATGTCCAGTTCTGACTGTTGCTTCCTGACCTGCATAGAGGTTTCTCAAGAGGCAGCTCAGGTGGTCTGGTATTCCCATCTCTTTCAGAATTTTCCACAGTTTATTGTGATCCACACAGTCAAAGGCCTTGGCATAGTCAATGAAGCAGAAATAGATGTTTTTCTGGAACTCTCTTGCTTTCTTCATAATCCAGCGGATGTTGGCAATTTGATCTCTGGTGCCTCTGTTTATATGTATGTTAAAATGAATTTATATTTAAAATACATTTATACCCAAGAAACTGGTAACACTGACTGTCTTCAGAGGGGAAATGGAAGACAAAGGTGGATTTCTTAAAAATAATATTTCTGTACTTTTCTTTATGCTTTAGGCAAGTATTTCAACAGTTTAAGAAAATACCGTTATACCATATTTCTTTTTGTACCTCTTGAATTTTGACCATGTCCAGAAATAAGATTTTACTGAAAATGAAGAAGGGAAGAAGGAAAAAAGGAGGAAGGGAGAGGGTTGGAGGAAGGGTGGAGATGCGGTGGGGGGGGGAAAGGAGAGGAACTGTAGGGGGAGGATGGGGAAGAAGGGGGAGGGGGAAGGGGAGGGGGAAGGGGAGTGGGAGGCAGAGATTTCTTTTGGAAACAAAGAGAAAACAGGGCTTCCAAAAAGTTGACACAGCAATTTTAACAAGGGTTCACATTTTTCACATTTGGGGCTTCTTACCCACTAGTAGGAAATCAGTTTTGGAAAAGCAATAGGTTTTAAAAGAAGAGAAACACAGCTGCCTGTCTGTTCATGAGTGACCTGCTTTCTGCCTTTGCTCAGATCTTCATCTTGCCTGGCTCATCCTTGAAACATCCTCACTGACTTGACAACATCGTCATCCTGCGCCCTGCATTTGCACATCTCTGGGCGAACCTCGTGCTGAATCCATACACTCTCTGCTCTAAGAATGATTAACTCTCTGCTCGGAAAAGAGGAGGGACTGTGACTAAGCAGAGAAATCCTCCCAGTCAAAGTCAAGGTCCTGGTGAGAGGTGGGCAGAGCGGTCTGCGGAGGAAGAAGCAAGTGCTCAGAAACTCCTCTTTTCAGATGTTCAGACAGCATTTGGCGTCGATCCTGACACTTGTCAGAAACGCCTGGGTTCAATTAAACTCTTACAAATGAAAGTTGCGAACATTAGGAAATGGTGTTTCATCAGCTCCACCAGTTAAAGACTTGGCAAAAATTTCCACGGAAAACAAATGGAAATGTGCACAGTTGGGAGCACACAGTGTCCAGGCACCGTGTTCCCAGTCAAAGGCGGTGGTTTTGTTCTGCACAATTCAGCTTGAATGAGGCTACAGGCTAGGGCACCAACTGTCCTACTTACAATGAGGAGGGAAAGCCCTGTGCCTGAAAAAAGGAAGGCGGTCCCAATTGAGGGCTGGCCACACTCGTCCCAGTTCCCTTCACATAATGTCCCTGTTTAGAAATATTCATGAGGAAATTCCTTGTCTCTATTTCAATTTTTTCCAGTTTTATTGAGAAAGAATTGACATCCCCATAGAAGCTCGAGGGGACAACATGATGATTTTTATTTATACATAGTGTGAAATGATGACCACATTAGTTCAGCTAACATCCATCTTTTCATACAGATACAATTAAAAAAAGAAAAGAAGAAGGGAAAGAAAATTTTCTCCTTGTGATGATGACTCAGTTTTAAATTTTGATATATAAAATAGAATTGTAGACCACAGAGAACAAAACAACAACACACACTCAAATATCAGTGGTGGGGAAATATTTCTAAAGTCAGTTTCAGGAGCCTTTAAAGTGGAAAAATATGTGCTTTTATTTTTACTGAATAGGAGAAAAAATGAAACCAGAATTCTACAAGACTGACTTGGGAATTAACATAAGGTATAGTTTGTTAATTTGGAATAAATTGTGCTAACTTAATTTTTAAAAATCCAATTAGCTACAGCCTATGAATTCTGGGATAGTCCAGTTCAGCCCCCATCAGAAGGAAACATTTACACATTAGTCCAATTTACTCCAATTCAATAATTTAAACAGTTCCTTTCAATAAATTTGTTGGTGTTGTTCAGATATGTCCAACTCTTAGAGACCCCCATGGACTGTAGACCACCAGGATCCTCTGTCCATGGGATTTCTCTAGGCAAGAATACTGGAGTGGGTTGCCACGCCCTCCTCCAGGGGATCTTCCCCACCCAGGGGTTGAATCCTTGTCTCCTGCGTCTCCTGCCTTGCAGGTGGATTCTTTACCACTGAGTCATCAGGGAAGCCCAGTTAGACCAAGGCTGAGTCCCTTTAGGTCTTTCACACTTCTCCTGTCTGCTCCTCTCCATAAGGGTCTCTGGGCTTACTGCCTGTTTGTATTTTGCCCTTCCTGTGGGTGGCGCATGGCCCATTCTGTGTCCAGTGGATCCACATTCATCCCTCTGCGGGCATCTGGACTGGTCTCCTCCCTGGTCGGTTGAGAGCTGGGATGTGCCTGATCCCATCTTGGCTTCGGATGATCTGCTGGCTCCTCCAGGAGGCACCTGTGGTCTTGGGGACCCTGCCTGTCCAGTCCCAGGCCTCTGCTATCCACCTGCATACTCAGAAATTCCGCACCTTGTCTTCCAGGCAGGCAGGAAGGTCTCATTTTCCTTTGCGCCCCTTGAAGGCTTGAGGGCAGTGGGAGCAGTACCTCAGGTTCTTTCAATCCCAGGTTGTCCGTAGACCTCTCCACCCTCATCACAGTGTTGTGTTAGGTGACACCCAGCTCTGGTCTGGGCTCTCTCTCTCTCTCTTAATCATCTCACAAACACACACACACACACACACACACACACACACACACGGAACAGGAGAGAAGAAGCCTTATGTTTACCTCTTTGCCTATGTGCTAAGTCGCTTCAGTCGTGTCCGACTCTTTGCGACCCTATGAGCTGTAGCCCACCAGGCTCCGCACCAGGCTCCTCTGGCCATGGGATTCTCCAGGCAAGAATACTGGAGTGAATTGCCATGCCCTTCTCCAGGGAATCTTCCCTACCCAGGGACAGAACCCTCGTCTCTTACATCTCCAGCACTGGCAGGCAGGTTCTTTACCACTAGTGCAACCTGGGAAGCCCAGGGGAGCAGCCATCAGGAAAGACAGACAAGAGTGCGGTGACTCAGATTTGAACCGAAGTTGCTGCGGCCACAGAGCAGACTACTATACAATCACGGCGTGCCACGATCCCTGCTGCTTTCCCCTTTTTCCTGTCTTCCGCTTGAAAGAAGAGGTGGGTTTTACTCTTTTTTTTCCTAATATCCCCCTAGCCATCAGAAGCAAAAGGGCTTTTTATTTTTTTAATTTTTAAGGAAGAAACTTCACTATGCAAGCTTGGTTCTTTTGTGTATAAATATATATGTATATATACATATATATGTATATATATATATATATATAGTCATGGTTACAGTTTCCTTCTGGGAAAGGATACAGATCAAAATTAGCCAGAAGAAGAGATACAAAGAGAAGAGCATGGAACGGTTCCAAATGCAAACTTCTATTGTCCTCAGAATGCTTAACCCTCCTGGTGCTGACATTAATGTATGGCAGTATGCTTGGAGTATGGTCAACCAGGCTTGGTTCTTGATATACTGAGTTCAGTAAAGAAAGGAATTTAACAAGCCTCTTTCTTACCTGCACACTTTGACAAGTCTGATAGTCAAACCTATCTTGTAGCTTTTGAATGCAGTTCTCTAATTTAATAGTTAAATCTGCTGAATGTTAGCCTTTTTCCTAAATCTTTGAAATGTACAGTTTCAGTGGGTGGGAGGTCAACAGGGGAATGAAGTTTAGAGGATATGGAACCATACATACCAAAACACATTTTGAACTACTATCCTCCTTAACAAAGTTCACATGCATTTCCCTACTTGGAATAGGATTCAGGGCTCTGGCTGCTGCCATGGCCATTGCATCCAGTTTTAAAACGTGCCAGTATTCCTCTGGCCGATTACTTCAACTCCCTAAGCCTTTAAGACACATCCGTGAGATAAGAAAAATAATGTGCCAAGAAGATTATTGTAAAAATTACATAAAATAACGCTTGTAAGCCCAGATCCCTTTGGGGTATGAATTATCATTATCAACAATAGTTCCTCAGGGCTCCTGCTCCATAGGAAGCTCAGAACATGCACCCTGGAGTTTGGTTCCTTGGAGTATGCACCGTGGGTGTGTTCTGGCAGCTCTCTCACAGGTTGAGGGGCATAAATGTCACACAAAGAGGGCTTGTCTCTGTTTACTGAGAACCCCATCTGAGTAAACTGAAGAAAGTAATCTAAACAAGGAACAGAACAGGGCACAGCCTGGTGAAGGTCGAGCCTACACAACTGAGAAGGAATCCTGTGGGGATGGACTGGAACTAGGAAACTGTATTGTGGGGGCATCAGAGGGCTGTGACATGGGGGCCCAGGTAGTAAGAGGGATCTGCCTAAGGTGAGAGGAGTGTGGCACAGAAGGAGCTCTCGTATGACTCAGGGATCCTAGGGACCCTTGAGAAAAGGAGTGGCTTAATTCTGAGTGATTTATATTTGCTCCCAGAGCTTTTTAGATCCTCCTGCTCCAAGGCCATCTCATCACAGCCACGTCTCTCTGCCCAACTGGCCCTGTGATGTCACATACATCCCACACTGGGGTCGGTTCCCTTCCTTATAGGAAGGTAAAGAGGTCTTTACCTGTCTGATGACAGGTCCTTAGCCACAGCGGGGCCTAGTTGTCCAGATTTTGGGCCTTTTAAAAAATCAACTTTTTTTTCTTTTAGCGTCCAAAATCTTTTTAATAACAAGGTAGACTTTTGGGTTGGTTTTTGTAGCCACGGCTGGCTCGTCGGCCTCTGGCACGCTCGAACTTTCAGCCCTTGGAGCGGACATAGGGTTTGGTGTGGTTATGCGGGGTTCCTGGGGCCTTGCCGAAATGCCTGTACACCTCTCGGCCCTTGCGAGGACCAGAGAGGAGGGCAGTGCCACAGCCCTTGGGGGAGTCCAGGGTCAGCTGGTCGAAGGTGAGGATCTTGTCCCCGGCCTTGAGGATGCGACTCTGGGCGCGGCTGCTCACTCGCAGAGTGCACACCTTCAGTTTGGGCACCTCCTGGACACGAACATCGTCAGTTACAGTCCCCACGACCACAGCTGTTTTGCCTTCCCGGCCAGGAAGCTTCATCTTTCGGATCATCCAGGAAAGGGAGAGCAGTGGCCGGTTGGTGCGGCTCATGAACAATCTCTTCAGGACAACCTGAGTGAAGGTGGAGTTGGTTCGTCTGGCCAGGAACCTGTACAGCTTGACCAACAGCCTCAGGTAAATGTCCTGGCTCTTGGGCTTCTTGCGTCAAACCTTTCGGTCCTTGTTGTGGTGGATGTCAACTCCCATGATGGCGCCTCCTCCTTAGCCAGGTCAGGAAAGCTAAAAAATCAACTTTATCAAGGGTTAATTTACATCCATTTCAATGAGGTTTAGGAAGTTGATACATCCCAGTAGCCACCAAGATAATCAAGATATAGAACCTCCCCATCACCTCCAAGAGTTTCACCTCCTGTTTGAGGACTCATGTCTCCACCTGCACTTTTTAAAAAACAGTTTTATTGACATCTAATTCACTCACCATAAAATCCACCCATTTAACAATTCAATGGTTTTTAGTATAGTCACAGAGTTTTGCAGTTAACATACCGCAGTCTACTTTAGAGCATCTTAATCACCCCCAAAAGAAACCCATTACCTGTTATTCTCCCTTTTTTCTCCCCCAACTCGTCCTCCCTCTCCCATCCCCCTATCCTATGCAATTGCCGTCTAAAGATTTGCCTCCTCTAGACACTTCATCCTGTGTGCAGGACAAGAAGCACCTGTTAGAACTGGACATGGAACAACAGACAGGTTCCAGATTGGGAAAGTAGTACATCAAGGCTGTGTATTGTCATCTTGCTTATTCAACTTATATGCAGAGTACATCATGTGAAATGCCATGCTAGATGAATCACAAGCTAAAATCAATCAACCTCGAATATGCAGATAATACCACTTTAATGGCAGAAAGGGAAGAGGAACTAAAGAGCCTCTTGATGAAAGTGCAAGAAGAGAGTGAAAATGCTGGTTTAAAACTCAACATTCAAAAAACTAAGATCATGCCATCCAGTCCTATCACTTCATGGCAGATAGACGGAGAAAATGTGGAAACAGTGCAGATTTCATTTTCTTGGGTTCCAATATCAACACGGACAGTGACTACAGCCACAAAATTGAAAGATGCTTGCTCCTTGGAAGAAGAGTTATGTCAAACTTAGACAGTGTTTTAAAAAGCAGAGATATCACTTTGCTGACAAAGACCCATATAGTCAAAGCTTTGGTTTTTCCAGTAGTTATGTATGACTGTGAGAGTTGGACCATGAAGAAGGCTGAGCACTAAAGAACTGATGCTTTCAAATTATCATGCTGGAGAAGTCTCCTGAGAGTCCCTGAGATAGCAAAGAGAACTAAACAGTCAATCCTAAAGGAAATTAACCCTGAATTTTCATGGGAATGACTCATGCTGAAGCTGAAGCTCCAATACTTTGGCCAACTGATGAGAAGAGCTGATTCATTAGAAAAGACCCTGATACTGGGAAGGATTGAAGGCAGAAGGAGAAGGGGATGACAGAGGATGAGATGGTTGGAAGGTATCACTGACTGAATGGACATGAGTTTGAGAAAATTCAGGAAGATGGTGATGGAAAGAGAAGCCTGGAGTGCTATGGTCCATGGGGTCTCAAAGAGTTAGACACAACTCTTTGCAACTGACAACAACAAGAATCAGACACAACTTAGCAACTGAACAACAACAAGACATTCCATATGAATGGAATCATACAGTATTTTTCCTTTTGTGTTTGGCTTATTTCACTTCACATACTGTATTCAGGAATGACCCATATGATAGCATATATTCATACTTCATCCATTTATATAGCTGAATAATTTTCCCTTATATAGATATACCACATTTTTTAATCCATTCATTAGTTGATGGACATTTGGATTTTTTTTCCACCTTCAGTTCAGTTCAGTCACTCAGTCGTGTTCGACTCTTTGCGACCCCATGAATCACAGCACACCAGGCCTCCCTGTCCATCACCAACTCCCGGAGTTCACTCAAACTCATGTCCATCGAGTCGGTGATGCCATCCAGCCATCTCATTCTCTGTCATCCCCGTCTCCTCCCACCCCCAATCCCTCCTAGCATCAGAGTCTTTTCCAGTGAGTCAACTCGTCGCATGAGGTGGCCAAACTATTGGAGTTTTTAACTTTAGCATCAGTCCTTCCAATGAACACCCAGGACTGATCTCCTTTAGAATGGACTGGTTGGATCTCCCTGCAGTCCAAGGGACTCTCAAGAGTCTTCTCCAACACCACAGTTCAAAAGCATCAATTCTTCGGCGATCAGCTTTCTTCACAGTCCAACTCTCACATCCATACATGACCACGGGAAAAACCATAGTCTTGACTAGACGGACCTTTGTTGGCAAAGTAATGTCTCTGCTTTTTAATATGTTATCTAGGCTGGTCATAACTTTCCTTCCAAGGAGTAAGCGTCTTTTAATTTCATGGCTGCAATCAGCATCTGCAGTGATTTGGGCTATTATAAATAATACTGCTATAAACATTTCTGTACAAACTTAGTGTGAACATACATGTTCATTTCTCTTGAGTATATACATCGAGGGTGGAAATTTTAGGTCATATGATAATTCTATGTTTAACCTTTTGAGGAAGACAGGCTATTTTCCATAATAGTTGCACTGTTTTACATTCCCATCAACAGTATATGAGGCATCCAACCTCCCCACACCCTTGTCAGTACTTGGTATTATTTGTCTTTCTGGTTATAACCATCCTAGTGGGTATGTTGACCACCAGATGGTCAACACCAAAATCAGACTGATTATATTCTTTGCAGCCAAAGATGGAGAAGCTCTATACAGTCAGCAAAAATAAGACTGGGAGCTGATTATGGCTCAGTCATGAACTCCTTATTGCTGAATTCAGACTGAAACTGAAGAAAGTAGGGAAAACCACTAGACCATTCAGGTATGACCTAAATCAAATCCCTTATGATTATACAGTGGAAGTGAGAAATAGATTTAAAGGACTAGATCTGACAGATAGAGTGCCTGATGAACTATGGACGGAGGTTCGTGACATTGTACAGGAAACAGGGATCAAGAACATCCCCATGGAAAAGAAATGCAAAAAAGCAAAATGGCTGTCTGAGGAGGCCTTACAAATAGCTGTGAAAAGAAGAGAAACTGAAAAGCAAAGGAGAAAAGGAAAGATATAAGCATCTGAATGCAGAGTTTCAAAGAATAGCAAGGCAAGATAAGAAAGCCTTCCTCAGGGATCAGTGCAAAGAAATAGAGGAAAACAACAGAATGGGAAAGACTAGAGATCTCTTCAAGACAATTAGAGATTCCAAGGGAACATTTCATGCAAAGATGGGCTCAATAAAGGACAGAAATGGTAGAGACCTAACAGAAGCAGAAGATATTAAGAAAAGTGGCAGGAATACACTGGAGAACTGTACAAAAAAGATCTTCAAGACCCAGATAATCACAATGGTGTAATCACTCACCTAGAGCCAACATCCTGGAATGTGAAGTCAAGTGGGCCTTAGAAAGCATCACTAAGAACAAAGCTAGTGGAGGTGATGGAATTCCAGTTGAGCTATTTCAAATCCTGAAAGATGATGCTCTGAAAGTGCTACATTCAATATGCCAGCAAATTTGGAAAACTCAGCAGTGGCCACAGAACTGGAAAAGGTCAGTTTTCATTTCAATCCCAAAGAAAGGCAATGCCATAGAATGCTCAAACTACCGCACAATTGCACTCATCTCACACGCTAGTAAAGTCATGCTCAAAATTCTCCAAGCCAGGCTTCAGCAATATGTGAACCGTGAACTTCCAGATGTTCAAGCTGGTTTTAGAAAAGGCAGAGGAACCAGAGATCAAATTGCCAACATCCTCTAGATCATGGAAAAAGCAAGATAGTTACAGAAAAACATCTATTTCTGCTTTATTGACTATGCCAAAGCCTTTGACTGTGTGGATCACAACAAACTGTGGAACATTCTGAATGAGTTGGAATGCCATACCACCTGACCTACCTCTTGAGAAATCTGTATGCAGGTCAAGAAGCAACAGTTAGAACTGGACATGGAAGAACAGACTGGTTCCAAATGGGAAAAGGAGTATGTCAAGGTTGTATATTGTCACCCTGCTTATTTAACTTACACGCAGAGTACATCATGAGGAACGCTGGGCTGGAAGAAGCACAAGCTGGAATCAAGATTGCTGGGAGAAATATCAATAACCTCAGATATGCAGATGACACCACCGTTATGGCAGAAAGTGAAGAGGAACTCAAAAGCCTCTTGATGAAAGTGAAAGAGGAGAGTGAAAAAATTAGCTTAAATCTCAACATTCAGAAAACTAAGATCATGGCATCTGGTCCCATCACATCATGGGAAATAGATGGGGAAATAGTGAAAACAGTGTCAGACTTTATTTTTTTGGGCTCCAAAATCACTGCAGATGCTGACTGCAGCCATGAAATTAAAAGATGCTTACTCCTTGGAAGGAAAGTTATGACCAACCTTGATAGCATATTGAAAAGCAGAGACATGACTTTGCCAACAAAGGTCCGTCTAGTCAAGGCTATGGTTTTTCCCGTGGTCATGTATGGATGTGAGAGTTGGACTGTGAAGAAATCTGATCGCCAAAGAATCGATGCTTTTGAACTGTGGTGTTGGAGAAGACTCTTGAGAGTCCCTTGGACTGCAAGGAGATCCAACCAGTCCATCCTAAAGGAGATCAGTCCTGGGTGTTCATTGGAAGGACTGATGCTGAGGCTGAAACTCCAATACTTTGGCCACCTCATGTGAAGAGTTGACTCACTGGAAAAGACCCTGATGCTGGGAGGGATTGGGGGCAGGAGGAGAAGAGGACAACAGAGGATGAGATGGCTGGGTGGCATTAAGGACTTGATGCATATGGGTCTGGGTGAACTCCAGGAGTTGGTGATGGACAGGGAGGCCTGGCGTGCTGCGATTCATAGGGTCGCAGAATCTGACTGAACGACTGAACTGAACTGAGTGGGTATGAATGATATTTCACTGTGTCTTTGATTTGTGTTTCCCTGATGGTTAATGATGTTGAGAATCATTTTGTGTGCCTAGTGACCATTCGTATATCTTCTTTTGAAGAAATGTTTATTCAGAGCTTTCACCAATTTTTAAATTAGGTTGTTTGTCTTTTAATTATTGAGTGGTAAGTGCTCTTTATGGGCTTCCCAGGTAGTTCAGCCTCCCAATGCAGGAGACAAGGGTTCACTGCCTGGGTTGGGAAGATCTCCTGGGGAAGGAAATGGCAACCCACTCCAACTCTTTTCTGGGAAATCCCATGGGCAGAGGAGAGCCTGGTGTGTTACAGTCCACAGGGTCACAAAGACTCAGACACGACTGAGAAACTAAACAACAAGTGCTTTTTATACGTCCTAGATGCAAGTTGTTCATTGGATATATAATTTACAAAAAAATTCCTCTCATTTTCGGGTTTTTATGTTTTTGATGACCTCTCATTCTGGTCTTTTTACTCATCTTTTGACTGCTTTGTCTTTTTTGAACTCCAGAAAAAGTATGCTTAGATAATTCTGGATATAAAGAAGACCACAGAAATAATTTAATTCATGGAGTCTTCCCTGGCAGTCCAGTGGTTACGACTCTGAGCTACTAATGCATGGGGTGTGGGTTCCATCCTTGGTCAGTCAGGGAACTAAGATTCCACACGCCATGTGGTATGACACACACACGAAAGAAATAAAAAAATAATCTAATGCAATTCCCTCATTCTTCAGATTAGAAAACTGAGGACCAGAAAGATTGGCATATGTTCCACAGCTAGCTGGAATTAATATGTCAGTTAATATCTATACCAGAATGGGAATTAATATATTATCAGTCAGGATTCTTTTGGTTACAAATATCAGAAGAAAGAATCCCAAACTAATATAAGTAAAAGAGATGACTGGCAGAACACATCAACAACCAACACTGTAATTGCTATTACCAAAATTTTCTTACTGAAAAGGTGAAAGTGAAATGTTGGTCACTCAGTCGTGTCTGACTCCTTTTGACCCCTTGGACTGTAGTCTGCTAGGCTTCTCTATCCATGGAATTCTCCAGGCAAGAATACTGGAGTGGGTTGCCATTTCCATCTCCAGGGGATCTTCCCAACCCATGGATTGAACCCAGGTCTCCCATATTACAGGCAGATTCTTTACAGTCTGAGCCACCAGGGAAGCCCAGATTCTCTTACCACATACCACCAAATATTCATGTGTTAGTAATAATATTGGTAGGGAGCAGACAGAGCAGGTTATTGGGCAGATGAACCCAAAGTAGAGCAAAAAACAAAATCCACTGGACTGCAGGAAAGGGAATCATGACATTGGCAATAAGACAAGCCAAAATGGGCAGAGGTGTGACCTGGCATCATCACTAGAAGGAGCTAAAGACAAAAGTATAATAATAGAGTGTCAGGGCAGAACTGGGGCAAGGTAAGCTCAAACTTGATCAGTGGGCAGAGATGAGGCTGTCTTAATGCATTCAGGCCTCTATAATAGAATATCATAGATGAGCTTATAAACAACAAAATTTTATTTCTTAACAGTTCTGGAAGCTGGGAACCCAGATCAAAGTACTGGCATATTCAGTATCTGGTAAGAACCTACTTCCTGATGCATAGATGACTGTCTTCTTGCTTTGTTCTCACATGGTGGAAGAAAGTAGGGAGGTCCCTGGGTTTTTTTTTTTAATAAGGATACTAATCCATAAGGGCCCTGCCTATGTCCTAATCACCTCCCAAAGACCCACCTGCAAATGCCACAACATTGGAAATTAGCTTTCAACATAAGAATTTTGATGGAGACACAAACATACAGTCCATAGCAAGGGTCAAAGCAGTGGATGAAACCCTTGCTGGAGTTGAGAGTCTGACATGTTATAAAGGTTAGACCCCAGTGTCTCATGTTCCAATGGAAGCTTGCAGTCAGTCCCTCGCTAATTTTTTTTTTTAAATCAAAAATAACTTCAGTTCTTCTTATCAGCCTCATCTATGAGGTTGTACCAAGTGTTGAAAGACCTGAGACTGAGCACTGATGGCATCACTCAGTCAGGAATTGCCAGTGCTCCTTCCAGACAAAATTCAGGTCAGCTAGGAGGATTCTTGGGATCTCTTTGTTTTATGATATGATTCTAATTATTTTGTAGGCATACTCTAATTATATACTAGACAATTATATATATTCAATCAGACCATTTCATTCCCCTCTTCATCAGCGTCTTTCCCCTCTAGAAAAAGTACCTATCAATTGGTTCTGGCAACTGTGTTCTTGCTTGGCATCTTCAAAAAGCACTTACTAAAACTAAGAGAAATAAAGCAAAGTCTCCACCGTGTCCAAGTGAGAAAGAGAAGAGTGAAGAACAATGGCTGCAATAGCTCTTGAACATTTCAAGAAAACGGGTGGTCTAATTTTAAAAAACAAAAGTTGTGGAATTCCCTGGTGGTCCAGAAGTTAGGACCCCATGCTTCACTGCAGGGGGCATGGGTTCCACCCCTGATTAAGGAACTAAGATCCTGCATGCTTCAAAAAAATTTTTAAAAATACACATAAAATGAGCAAACAAAAACCAGAGAAGTTGTATCCAGTTGAAAGGAGGAATGTTGGAACTAATGATTAAAATTATGGAAATGGAGGTAGAGAATGTACCAGGAAATAAATCACTATCAATGAGAAAGAAGGAAGTAAATGCAGTGAAAAACAATCCTCTCACTGATTAAAGTATGAACATTTGAAGGAGCCAAAAGAGGAATAAGAAACCAGGAACAGGAAACAAGTCATTCTCAAATCAGGAGACATTTGTTTAATTAACATCAGTCAATGCCCAGAATGACTTTACTTCCTATTAGTTAAATCATAAAACTGAAACAGGATAAAAAATATGTTCTAAAGATGATATTATTCAAATTAAGTATTTATCTAAGCAATAAGCCTCTTAATTAGTGGCTTTCAAATATTTTTGACCCTGACTCACAGTAAGAGATATATTTAGGACCAAAAATATAATGTACAAACATACACACACAAATGTACACACTTTCCCTCTCTCATAACAATTTCACATCACCTTTACTACAGGCAATGTACCTTAATGTTTTCTTTCTTATTTGTTTAACTAATATTGAAATGTGTGCTAATTAACACACATTTGTGTGTGTGTATACAGTGTCAGACTTGATTTTTGGGGGGCTCCAAAATCACTGCAGATGCTGATTGCAACCATGAAATTAAAAGACACTTACTCCTTGGAAGGAAAGTTATGACCAAACTAGACAGCATATTAAAAAGCAGAGACATTACTTTGCCAACAAAGGTCCGTCTAGTCAAGACTATGGTTTTTCCAGTGGTCATGTATGGATGTGAGAGTCAGACTGGGAAGAAAGCTGAGCGCCGAAGAATTGATGCTTTTGAACTGTGGTGTTAGAGAAGACTCTTGAGAGTCCCTTGGACTGCAAGGAGATCCAACCAGTCCATTCTAAAGGAGATCAGTCCTGAAGGACTGATTCTAAAGCTGAAACTCCAATACTTTGATCACCTGATGTGAAGAGTTGACTCATTGGAAAAGACCCTGATGCTGGGAGGGATTGCGGACAGGAGGAGAAGGGGACGACAGAGAATGAGATGGCTGGATGGCATCACCGACTCTGTGGACATGAGTTTGAGTGAACTCCGGGAGTTGGTGATAGACAGGGAGGCCTGGCGTGCTGTGATTCATGGGGTCGCAAAGAGTCGGATGTGACTGAACGACTGAACTGAACTGATTCTTTCTTCTCATTTTTTAATGCTGTTAAAGGCCCACTAAGTTTATTTCATGTTCACTATGGAGTGCAGTTCACATTTTGAATGGCCTGTTATAAAATATCCTAATTCTTAAAGCCATACCTGCTGCTGCTGCTTTTGAGAAATCTCAGACTTCAGTTACAATGGACGCTTTCTTCAACTCAAGCCCACAGTCAGAGTTCCTGGAATGTGAACTAGACTTCCCAGCTGTCTTTCCAGTGGTTTTTCTCCCATCTCTTAGGGAGATGTGGTTCCTGTCCTCTCTCCAAATTGCCTGGGAAACCAGTGCTCTCGGCGCAGCAGGACATGGCCTCAGGATAACTGCTCTCTCTCTTCACCCATCTTCCCTTAGACAACAGGGATACGGTCTGTCCACTTGTGGTCATGGTTGGCCTTAGCTCATTCTGCCAGACTTTCGTCTAGTTCAACTGCTGGCCTTAGTATCTCTCTTGGGTACCCCTTCCATCTCACAGAGGTGGGTCCATCTGATTTCTGAACCACTGTCCACCATGTCTCTGAGGTTATACTGGTGTGCAGAGGACCCCTCAATCTGAGGGTTGGTTCCTGATCTTCAGATGATCAGGACTGTGCTGGTCTAACTGAACTGAAATAGAGGTGCCATCCTCAAAGGAAGCTTAGTGAGGTGGGGAGGACAGGAATTGCATCCAAGTGCTGACATTAGAGACTCAAGGTTTCAGAAGTCTTCCCCATGACCCAAAGCAGGACATAGACAAAGACATCCCCCTTGGCTGAGGGTCCCCTTTATTTCCCCAGGACATCCTCTCCCTCATAGTTTCTGTGTGACATTTTCTCCCTCCCAGAGGAAGAGAGATCTGAATAGAGGGAAGATGTTGACCTAAATGTGTGAAATCGATTAAAAATTCCCGGCACCATCACCACAGACCTTTGCCCAAAGAGCATAAATCACAGGATGTCATGAGCAGTGGGCATTTGAACCAAATATGGATCTGAGTATGAAACAGCGGCCATTGGTTACAAAATTATATTAGGGTTGCTATATAAAATGCATTCACCAGACTTTCCTGGTGGTCCAGTGGTTAAGACTCCGCGCTTCCAGTGCAGGGGAAACAGGTTTGATCCCCAGTCAGAGAATTGAGATCCCATGTGCCGCATGGCCAAAAAGCAAAAATTAAAAAAAAAAAACTCATTCACAAATCAAATAATCTTTCCTCACAATGACATTGTTGAGGGGCTCCAGTGTACTGTTGAATCCTCAGCATAAAGTCTGAGTGTTTGGTACTATACACAGGTAAGGGGGTTCTTTAGTGCCCTTAGCATACTGTCATTTATACTGAGTACTTAGAAGGATCTAGTCTAGTCTACTGTCGCTAAGTCATGTCCGACTCTTGCAATCTAATAGACTGTAGTCTGCCAGGCTCCTCTGTCCATGGGATTCTCCAGATAAGAATACTGGAGTGGGTTGCAATTTCCTTCTCCAGGGTATCTTCCCAACCCAGGAATTGAATCTCCTGCATTTTAGGCAGATTCTTTGCCTACTGAGCTAGTAGGGAAGCCTATTTAGAAGGATGGTTATTGGTTAAATATAGAATATATTAAGAACATTAACTTAGTTTATGAACTAAAAAAACCTTAAGGTTGGAAGGACTCTTAGAATTAATCTAATCCACTGTCATTGCTATTTGCTTCCACTTTGCTGGATTAGTTAGAAATGACTTTGGCTGCAAATAACAGAAAAAAATTCTCACTGACATGGCTTAAACAAACGAGGATATCTTTTTCTCACACAGCAAGGGGTCTGGAAGTAAGCAGCTCAGTGATGTAAGAACTGATTCTCCCTGACTCTCCTGGTCTTTTCCTTGTGCTTTCAAGATGTCTTCTGCAGCTCCTAACATCACATCTGCATTCGAGGCTGAATAAAGGGGGGAGGTGGCCACCAGTCATATATCTCTTTTCTTATTAGAAAATCAAAAGCTTACCAAAATGCTCCAGCACTTTAAGAAATTTCTCTACGGCCTTCTAAGGTTAGAACTTGGTCATTTATTTAGCCAAATAAAACTGAGGTGTGGTTAGAAAAGGAAAAACTAGGAAATGGATGTTAAATAGACAATTGTAAGCAATGGCCAGATTCCTCAACCAGGGACTACCAATCCTTGCAGGAATATCTTCAGGGAAGAGAGACAGCCTGTCCCGTCTTTGGCAGCTATAAAAAGCTTTTTAACCCACCTTTCTCCTACTTGTCCCTTTAGCCTCCAGTTCCACCCTGGTGGCTACGCAGATGAATTTCAATACTTCCTGAGGACAGCTATATAAATATTTGAAGACACCTGTCATCTCTCCCCTAATTCTCCTCTAATCCACATGAAGCATCTCCAGCTGGATGCTCATGTGACAAGACTTAAGTGTTCTCACCTTTAGTTTTCTCTCCTCTAGGTCTGTTTCAGTTTATTGACATTTCTATTAGACTTTGTTGCCCCAGATGACATCACTGGACAAAGGGTGGCCTGATCAAAACCAGAGAAGTAAGAAGATTATCTCCATTGTTCCAGGTTATCCCTAAGGCAGCTCAAATTTGTATTATCATCTGTGCTCATCTATCTGCTGATAATCTAGCCAACTAAAGATTATAAATTTTTTCCAACTTTTCACCTTCCTTTACTTATGTAATTGGTCTGGGGATCCCCAGAGCAAAATTTATATTTATTAGGAGCATATTTTATAAGCTTGATTTGACTTGTAGTTCTAGTTTATTGAGTTCTTTCCAGATTTCAGTTCACTTATCCAGGCATCAGTTATTCCTCTCAGAAACACATTATTTGCAGATGAGACAAATTTATACTTTTTCCCTGTCGCTCAAACAGTAAAGAATCTGCCTGCAATGAAAAAGACCCAGGTTCAGTCCCTGGGTTGGGAAGATTCCCTGGAGAAGGAAATGAAAACCCACTCCAATATTCTTGCCTGCAGAATCCCACAGACAGAGGAGCCTGGTGGGCTGTAGTCCATGAGGTTGCAAAGAGCTGGACACGACTGAGTGACTAACACTACCCTGACCCCATACTATTCCCCATTAAGTATATACAACAAGAAAGTCAGGATAGGGGCTTTCCTGGTGGTCCAGTGGTTAAGACTGTGGTTCCACTGCAGAGATCACAGGTTCAGTCTCTTGTCAGGGAACTAAGATCCTGCATGACTTTTGGTGCTGCCAAAAATTAAACAAACAAACCAACAAATTACAAAAAAAAGAAAATCAGAATAGACTCTTTCGACCTGCCACTGATGACTTCTTTCTAAAAGCTGAAGTTACTCAACACTGAGTTAGACTCTTTCAACATTATGAATTATGGATTTCAACATTATGAATTTACATCATGGTCATTCAGCCCACATTTCACCTTTTGTCCTAAGGATGATATGAGATCTTCTTTCAACTTCTTTGCAGAAATTATGATCTATGATCAGTCTCCTGATCAAATAACTTAGAAACCTGGGAAACTTCAGTGGAAGGAGTTTTCCCAAATCCATATTAGTTCCTAGACAGCACTAATTCCTCTTTGGAGTTCTTCAAATTAATCATTACATAATCTAGAACTTTTATGATCATGTTGCTCTCTTTATGCTGTATACTGGAAATTCAGCACAAAATTTGGACCTGAATCACAGGAACTGCTATAAAATTGCACATTAAACCCAGGGATAGCACAAAGGTGAAAATTATATGTAATTAAAGTTATCTTTGAAGATCCATTAAACGACTCATAAAGTATAGTATGTCTGGTATGCCATGCACAATCTTGTACAGTAATCTTTCTTCTATCATCAAAGATCAAGAACCACTGAAATAGACTAAGTTACAGAGGAAGCCCATCGTGGAACACTGAAAACATTTTATCAAATCCATCTTCAACAGTGAATGAGGGAATCTCGGAGATTTCTAAATTATCCCTGCTTGTCAATAGACTTTAATTTGTGTTGTTTTAGATGGTGATTGCAGCCATGAAATTAAAAGACGCTTACTCCTTGGAAGGAAAGTTATGACCAACCTAGATAGCATATTAAAAAGCAGAGACATTACTTTGCCAACAAAGGTCCGTCTAGTCAAGGCTATGGTTTTTCCAGTGGCCATGTATGGATGTGAGAGTTGGACTGTGAAGAAAGCTAAACACCGAAGAATTGATACTTTTGTACTGTGGTGCTGGAGAAGACTCTTGAGAGTCCCTTGGACTGCAAGGAGATCCAACCAGTCCATTCTAAAGGATATCAATCCTGGGTGTTCATTGGAAGGACTGATGCTAAAGCTGAAACTCCAATACTTTGGTCACCTGATGCGAAGAGTTGACTTACTGGAAAAGACCCTGATGCTGGGAGGGATTGGGGACAGGAGGAAAAGGGGATGACAGAGGATGAGATGGCTGGATGGCATCACCGACTTGATGGACATGAGTTTGAGTGAACTCTGGGAGTTGGTGATGGACAGGGAAGCCTGGCGTGCTGTGATTCATGGGGTCACAAAGAGTCGGACACGACTGAGCGACTGAACTGAACTGAATATGAACCTTTTGTGCTTCCCTGATAGCTCAGTTGGTAAAGAATCTACCTGCAAAGCAGGAAACCCCAGTTTAATTCCTGGGTTGGGAAGATCTGCTGGAGAAGAGATAAGCTACCCACTCCAGGATTCTTGGGCTTCCCTTGTGGCTCAGCTGGTAAAGAATCCACCTGCAATGCAGGAGACCTGGGTTTGATCCTTGGGTTGGGAAGATTCCTTGGAGAAGAGAAAGGCTGCTGCTGCTGCTGCTGCTAAGTCACTTCAGTCGTGTCCGACTCTGTGTGACCCCATAGACAGCAGCCGACCAGGCTCCACTGTCCCTGGGATTCTCCAGGCAAGAACACTGGAGTGGGTTGCCATTTCCTTCTCCAATGTGTGAAAGTGAAAAGTGAAAGTGAAGTCGCTCAGTCGTGTCCGACCCTTAGCGACCGCGTGGACTGCAGCCTACCAGGCTCCTCCATCCATGGGGTTTTCTAGGCAAGAGTATTGGAGTGGACCCACTCCAGTATTCTGGCCTGGGGAATTCCATGGACTGTATAGTCCATGGAGTCACAAAGAGTTAGACATGACTAAGAGACTTTCACTTTGTAATATTAATATGTAGTAATAGATTTTTTTTCTGTCGGTATGAGAATTGAAAGTAATTATCAATGAAAGTACCTAGTTCAGGATCTGACACATAGTATAGTTTAATTAAAATCTTTCTAGAGTAAATAATCAGGTACACACTACTGCTTGAGATGTGGGAGGACTTCCCAGGTGGTTCAGTGGTTAAGAATCTGCCTGCCAATGCAGGGGACAAGGTTTCAATCCCTGGTCCAGGAAGATCCCACGTGCCATGGAGCATCTAAGCCTGGGCACTGCAACTACTGAGCCCAAGTGCCTAGAGTCTGTGCTCTAAAACCAGAAAAGCCACCACAATGCGAAGCCCATGCACTGCAACTAAAGAGTAGGCCCCTTTCTCCCAGAAAGGTGGGATAAAACACCTCAGTCACTGATACCTTAATTTTCCAAAGTGACCCTTCTCTTCCATGACCTTGGGCATTGATCCCATGATGCCCCTTACTGTAAGTTGAGCTTTGTAATTAGTTTCTATAATCATGAAATCGTGGAATTGAAAGGTGGACTTTGTCTTAAGATGGCAGTTAGTTGGCATGACTGACTTTATCATTTATCAGCTATGTGACCTTGGGGCAAGCTAACATTTTTAAACTTATTCCCATATTTTCAGAGAAAGTTATTGATAACTGCATCACCGATAGAGGCCAGTAATGTAAAGCACTCAGCCCAGAGCAGATCCAAGTGTCTATGATGTTATACATCAAAGTCGTATTCAGAAAATACAGTTTATTTCAAAAAGACTTATGAAGAAAAGTTATTTCTGTGAGAATTAACATTAAAAGTCAATCTAGGTAACCTAAACCTAACATTCAGTTACTTTTAACCATTAACATTGGCTCTAACCACATTAAATATTATGACACTATTTATTTATTTATTTGGCCTCTCTAGGTCTTTAGCTATGGCTTGAAAACTCTTCGTTGTGACATGTGGGATCTAGTTCTCTGATCAGGAATTGAACCCCAGCCCCCTGAATTGGGAGCATCAAGTCCTAGCCAGTGGACCACCAGGGAAGTTCCAACCATTTTAAATTAATCACCTATATGGTAAAAAATAATGAAATGTGTTATGTCATCATTTTTCCTTTAAAATTATGACTTTGGGTGTATTAGTTTCCCAGGACTGCTAGGAACCAAGAACCAAAACTGGTATCCAAAACTGGGTGACTTAAAACAATACACATTTGTTGTCTCACAGTTCTGAAAGTTAAAAGGCTGAAATCAAGATGTGGGCAAAGCCATGTTCTCTTTAATAACTCTAGGAAAGAAGCCTTCCTCACCTCTTCTAGATTCTGGTGTCTGCCAGTAATCCTTGGCTTCACATGCATCACACCCATCCTATGGCTGTCTTCTCTGTCTCTGTAACCAAATTTTCCATTTTCATAGGCACACCAGTCATTTGGGGTTAGGGCCTCTTATAAATTGATTATTTATGTAAAGATCCTGGGGCTTCCCTGATGGCTCAGGGGTAAAGAATCCACCTGCCAATGCAGGAGATATGAGTTCTATCCTTGTATCAGGAAGATCCCCTGGAGAAGAAAACAGCAACCCACTCCAGTATTCTATAGATCTTGACAGCAGATGAGAAATAGACTGACTTGCTGGCCAGTAGGCTGGACAGAGGAGCCTGGTAGGCTACAGTCGTTGGGGTCGCAAAGAGTTGGACATGACTGAGTGAGCACACATACATGCAAGAAGCACATTCTATTAGTAGTCAAAGCTTTCTGGATAGATATGCAGATGACACCACCTTATGGCAGAAAGCAAAGAAGAACTAAAGAGCCTCTTGATGAAAATGAAAGAGGAGAGTGAAAAAGTTGGCTTAAAACTCAACATTCAGAAAACTAAGATCATGGCAACCTGGTCCCATCACTTCATGGCAAATAGATGGAGAAACAATGGAAACAGTGACAGACTTTATTTTGGGGGGCTCCAAAATCACTGCAGATGGTGACTGCAGTCATGAAATTAAAAGACACTTGCTCCTTGGAAGAGAAGCTATGACCAACTTAGCATATTAAAAAGCAGAGACATTACTTTGCCAACAAAGGTCCATCTTATCAAAGCTATGGTTTTTCCAGTAGTCATGTATGAATGTGAGAGTTGGACTATAAAGAAAGTTGAGTGCTGAAGAGTTGATTCTTTTGAACTGTGGAGTTGGAAAAGACTCTTGAGAGTCCCTTGAACTGCAAGAAGATCCAACCAGTCCATCCTAAAGGAGATCAGTCCTGAATATTCGTTGGAAGGACTGATGCTGAAGCTGAAACTCCAATACTTTGGCCACCAAATACTCCAATACTTTGATGCAAAGGACTGACTCATTTGAAAAGACCCTAATGCTGGAAAAGGTTGAAGGTAGGAGGAGAAGGGGATGACAGAGGATGAGATGGTTGGATGGCATCACCAACTCGATAAACATGAGTTTGAGGAAGCTCCGGGAGTTGGTGATGGACAGGGAGGCTGAAGTCCATGGGGTTGCAAAGAGTCAGACACAACTGAGCGACTGAACTGAACTGAACTGATGAGAACCTTTGGCTGTTTTATGATCTTGATTTTACCTATACCCTCAATTTTCCAGTATGAATGCTACTAATCACAACAGAATAAATCTGAGAGATCTTGAAGGAATTAATAACTGAATGAGAACAAAATCTGTCTCCACAACTTAATCAGAGCTTGAAACACATAACCTTCAAAGAAACATTTCTTACAATGCTCAGCATATTGGCCAGCAAGTCAATCTATTTCTCATCTGCTGTTAAGGTCTACTGCACACTGTGTAAGTTAACTGAGTTAGGAAATATTAATAAGATAGCACTAAAAGAGATTTCCTTCATCAGTACTGACATCAACACCGAGGTATGCGGGAAGCAGGGCTAACAGGTGTGAAGCTGCCAACTTAGGGAATTTTTCTCTAAATAAACAGGACTGTGCTCACACAGCAACTTTCTCCCTGATAGCAGACCAGCATTTCTTCAAATCTGACTGCCATATTTTCTGCAATAGCAATCACTGGTTTGATGACATAAACATCATTTCTGGTTCTTGTTTTGGAGACAAGTTATATTCCATTGGGGAATTTCTAGCATGGGAGTGTATTTTGGTATAGTATTTCGTTGACATTGATACCAAACTCAATGGACATGGGTTTGAGTAAGGGAGTTGGTGATGGACAGGGAAGCCTGGCATGCTGCAGTCCATGGGGTCGCAGAGAGGTGAACATGACTTAGAAACTGAACAACAAATGCCGCAGGAAGGAGGCAGAACAAATAACAGGGTCCCTTGCTTGCTCCTTCCAGGGGAGGGAGGGGAGCCACCTTGTTCCTTATACGGGGTGAGAGTAAGAGTGTCTCCAGCAGTAAGACCAGAGGGGTGGCTTAGGTGGTTTGCCCATCCCTTAGGTGGTATTGTGTACAGGGGCCCTGCTTTTGCTCCAGGCTCTTCAAAAGTGACAGTTGGGTGTTGCTGGTTTGTGGGTTTTGTTTTTATTTTTTTTTGCTCTCTTTGTTTCTTTTGTCCAGAATTTGTCCTAACCGTTCATGCACATAGTAGTTATTTTTAGTCCCATAAAATTTCTTTGTATTTTGTTGCTGGAAGACAGGTGTGTCCAGGTGAAAGCATTACAGCTCTGCAGCTCAGGGTCCCAGGTCCCAGCCTGTCTTAGCAGAAAATAGATTAGATTCCCCTGACTTTACCGTCCTAAGTTGGTTTTAAACTCTGGTCCCATGCCAAAGTCCATGCTTCCTTTACTGCTCACTCATTCATTCATTTAATAACATTTCAGAACTTTCTATAGCCCTGTCTAAGCCAAAGACTCTAAAGAAAACAGGTAGAACAATTAAAATAGGTATCTGGAGGAGAGTTTAATAAAGAGACTACTTAAAAGCTCAGTGATGGTGTAGAGAAACCACAAGGATAACTTAGCGGCCAGTGACCCCTTAGGCCTGAGGGGTCAAGGGAGGGAGTAGTTACTGTTAATGGGACTTGGAGCAGTGACCTTCAATTGAAGGATTCAGCCAGCCTGCAGCAACCTACAGGGAGAAAGACAGGACAATAGACACCCCAGTTTCTCTCTCTTCCCTCTCTCTGATCTCTTGCCTTGTTTCCCATTGGAAGAACTAGAGGTAGATTTACCATGAGGGTAGTAATTATTTATCGTCAGCGAGTATCATTTATAGTGGCCCCTTCCGAGGCCCTGGTTAGGTCCAGGCAATGTTATGTGCAAATGGTTTGGTAAGATTTTCTTGTTTGTTTGTTTTTATTTAAATTTATTTATTTTTAATTGGAGGATAATTGCTTTACAATGTTGTGTTGGTTTCTGCTATACATCAACATGAATCAGCCATAGGGATACATATGTCCCCTCCCTCTCGAACCTCCCACCCCATCCCACTCCTCTAGGTTGTCACAGAGCACTGGGTTTGAGCTCCCCGCATCATACAGCAAATTCCCACTGGCTATCTATACTACATGTGGCAATGTATATGTTTCAATGCTACTCTCAGTTTGTCCCAGCCACTCCTTCCCACACTGCGTTCACAAGTCTGTTCTCTGTGTCTCCACGGATACCCTGCAAATAGGTTTATCAGTACCATCTTTCTAGTCTATATATATGTGTATGGGTTCATATGCGTTATTTGTTTTTCTCTTTCTGACTTACTTCACTCTGCAAAATAGTCTCTGGGTTTATCCAAGATTTTCAAATGTAAGGTATTTTTGTTTGCTGTTGCTTCACATTCCAATTTACCCTCCATCAAACTTCCCTTGGCTCACGTGGTGCTGGGAGTGATCACAGGCATTTGAAGTCTCCAGTTGAGTGGAGGGAGGGGGGAGTTGTAGCTACATTTATTTTGTGTTTAGGAGGAAATGTACACCGATCACAATCTCTTCTGTGTTACTGCTAGGCTTTCCAGGCTAGGAATAATAGCTCATTGATGCCCAGGTCACAGGGTGAGCACGCAGAGCTTGGGGATTTACTGGCTTAAGACTGAGAGTACTAGTCTTCTAGGGCTGCCATATCAAAGCACCACACACTGGACGTCTTAAACCTTAAACAGAAATTTATTTTCTCACAGTTCTGGAGCCTAGAAGTCTAAGAACAAGGTGTCAAAAGTTTTGGTTTCTCCTGAGTTCTCTCTCCTTGATTGGCAAGTGGCCGCTCTCTTGCTGTGTCCTCAAATTGCCTTCTGTCTGTGGGCTCCCATCCCTCATGTTTCCTCCTCTTTTTGGGTGCTGCCATTTGTCCTAATCGCCTCTTTTTTTCTTTTCTTGGCTGTGCTGGGTCTCGGTTGCTTTGTGAGAACTTTCTCTAGTTGCAGAGACCAGGGGCTACCCTTTGTTGCAGAGCACAGGCTCTAGACAAGCTTCAGTGGTTGTGGCTCGTGGGCACTAGAGTTCAGTAGTTGTGACACAGAGGTTTAGTTGCTCCAAGGCATGTGGAGTCTTCCTGCATAAGGGTTCGAACCTGTGTCTCCTGCATTAGCAGGTGGATTCTTATCCACTGGACCACCAGGGAACTCCCTCATCTCTTCTAGTCAGACTGGTATGGGGCCAATGCTAATAAACTCATTTTCACTTTGCCTCTATAAAGGTCCTATCTCTGATTACAGTCATATTTTGCAGTCCTAGGGTTTAGGACTTTAATGTACGAATTTGGGGAGGACATAATTCAGTCCATAATCATGGAAATTACAATACCTGTTTTTGTCTCTCCTGGCACTGTTTAGAAGACATACATAAGGAATACTGTAAAGGTCTAAGCTATACAATTGTAAAAATCTAAGCTCTAGGAACTGTGAATATTATATTTCATTGTGAAGTACTTTTCGCCTGTGACCAGAGGCCTTCGTTAGTTATAATTTGTTCTCATAATATCTGATGGTATTGCTATCTCTTCCTCTTCTTATAAAGACAGCAGTACTACAGAATTCCCATCGTAAGGGCTTTAGCATAATTACCTCTTTACAGATTTTATCTCCAAACATGGTTACATTCTACATACCGTGGGGTTGGTATTTCAAAACATCAATTTTTGGCGTGGAGTCACAATGCAGTCCATAACAGAGGCCAAGGCAAGATTTTGTAACAGGGAAGACCACTTCTCATGTTTCATACAAGGGGAGAGACGAAGCCTAAGGCTGAGAAGAAAGATATGTGGCTTGTAGAAGCCTGAGAGACCCTCAGGCTGCCTGCAAGGCCTCAGGCAGCAAGCGAGTGAAGAATCATTGGCTCTTCTGCTTATGGGGAGTGAGTTCTAGGAGATGCCTTAAATTTCAGGTGTGGAATATGTGCCGAAGGAGAACTCAGCTGTATGGAGGGATTGTGCATGATGTTGGGGTTTGCATGTCTCTCTAGACTCTGAGGCTCTTGGGGCCAAGGACTGTAATCGATCCATCTTGGCAACCCCACTGTCTGAAACAATGAAGGAACAGAGCAAAGCTTAGTAAACGGATTAATGGACCTCTTAACAGAGACCTGGAATGAATGAACACCTCATTTTCAAACCATCAGTGAACTGGGTCACTTTGCAGATGCATGACTCCAGCCCATCTTTATGTTGTTCTTAAACTGTGGTTCCTATTCCCCCACTTCCTAGTGGGCACATATGCACCTGTATGCATGCGTGCACACACACTTGTGCCATGGTGCTCTCACTAGAGCAAGAAGAGTGGCAGAATCTCCACAATGGAAGCACACATTTGCTTGTCTAAAGGTGTAATATGATGGTGTGCTCAGTCATGTCCAATTCTTTGCAACCCTATGGACTGTAACCCTCCAGGCTCCTCTGTCCATGGGAATTCTCCAGGCAGGAATACTGAAGTGGGTTGCCATTTTCTTCTCTGGGGATCTTCCTGACCCTGGGATCAAACCCTTCACTGGCAGGCGGATTCTTTACCACTGAGCCACCTGGGAAGCCCAGGAAAAAAGAGAAAAAGCACAGAGTCTGAATCTGCTTCTGTCTCGGCCTCCTGGCCTGGGGTTGAAGCCCTTAATTAGAGATATAAGAGCCAGAAGTAAATGAAATAACTTTCAGGAGGGACTTTTCAGATTCTGAGCAGAGGCTGGCCTGCTTTGTATCACAGGTGGTAGGGAGAGACACAGGGCTGGGGAAAGATCACTTCTCCCATTATCTGCATGGCCCTGGGCAGCTTGAGGACCTTGGCAGGGTCCAGGTGGAAGCAGGTATTAGGCTCTTTCTTGACCCTTTCATGAGCAGTGGGCGTTAAGAAGCTAGAGAAGAGGGACACAGCAGATCCTCTATGGTAACTGCCACTGGGAAGGTCGCTTACGGCCACATGTTAAGGTGCCAACTGGAGACTCACAGAAATAACTGAATTGTAATGGGATTCTCCCTAAGGTTAGACGGGCTAAAGGGACCCTGTATGGGTCTCCAACAATAAAGGGCCCTGAACAAATCTGCTCTCTTTACCCATGTTTAAAGGGCTAGAAGAAACCTTTGTGTCATATCTCAGATTTCACGTGTAGGTGATATCATGGGGTATTTGTCTTTCTCTTTTTGATTTACTTCAGTTAGTATGATAATCTTTAGTTGTATCCATGTGCTGCAAATGGCATTGGTTTTTTTCTTTTTCATAGCTGAGTAGTATTCCATTGTGTCTATGTACCATATCTTCTTTATCTATTTATCTGTCAATGGACATTTGGGTTGTCTCCATATCTTGAGTATTGTAAATAGTGCTGTTTTGAACAAAGGATGCATGTATCTTTTAAATTACATGTATCTTTTTAAAAAATCCCTGACCAACAATTACTTGGGGTAATAGACCCCAAGTTACAAAAACTGACAAAAGGGATGGAGTCCCTTGGCTCAACCTTTCTCTGGGACCCCAAAGTATTTTATACAAAGATGGATACAATGGCTGGAAGATAAAAGGAAAAGTTTCTGGGATTCCTTGTAAGAACAAGTCTTATTGACAGAGCCTTAATGGAGGCTAAAGTTAAAGGTGTAAGAGTTGATAAAATTGAAATGAAAGGTTATAAAATTTGGTATATTTGAACAGGCTTTATATAAGGTGATTCCATCTCTTTTGCCTGATTGCATTGTGGGATAGACACTATAACTCAATGGGGAATGCTTCCCTTGCCTGGTATTATAAGACAGAGTATAAAAATTAATATAATATAACATAATATAATTGAACACACTGGAAAAAACTGATAAGGTTACCTAAGCTCACACAATATAGAATAAACACTGGGAGCTAATATTCCGTTGCTAATAAAATAATAATGGAGTTTTTTCACCTCCAGGGTAAATTGCTCTGGGTTTGACTTATACCCTCGCAAAGAGTCAGACACGACTGAGCGACTGAACTGACTGAACTGACTCAGAAAAATGGCCTTTGTATATGGCCATCATTAAAAAGTCTACAATAACGAATGCTGGAAAAGGTATGGAGAAAAGGGAACTTGTTGCTGGAAATGTAAATTGGTGCAGCCACTATGGAAAACAGTATAGAGTTTCCTCAAAAAACTAAAATCTAGAGTTGTCCTAAGATCCAGCAGTTGACTTCTGGGCATATATCCAGATAAAACTGTAATTCAAACAGATACAGGAACTCTTATGTTCATAACAGCACTATTTACAATAGTCAAGATATGGAAACAACTCAAATGTTCATTAACAGATGAATGGATAAAGAAGACATGGTACAGAGACACAATGGAATACTATTCCACTGTAAAAAGAAAGAACAAAATAATGCCATTTGCAGCACATGGATACAACTAGAGATTATCATACTAAAGGAAGCCCCAAAGAGAAAGACAAATATTGTATGATATCACTTATATGTGGAATCGGGCTTCCCAGGTGGTTCAGTGGTAAAGAACTCCCCACCAAAGTAGGAGACATAAGAGAAACCTATCCAATTTGGGAAGATCCCCTGGAGAAGGGCATGGCAAGCCACTCCAGTATTCTTCCCTGGAGAATCCCGTGCACAGAGGAGCCTGGCAGGCTACACACTGACTGAAGCAATCTAGCATATGTGGAATCAAAGATATGACAGAAATGAACTTATTCAGTTCAGTTCAGTCACATAGTCGGGTCTGACTCTTTGCCACCCCAAAGACTGCAGCACGCCAGGCTTCCCTGTCCATCACCAACTCCTGGAGCTTGCTCAAACTCATGTCCATTGAGTCAGTGATGCCATCCAACCATCTCGTCCTCTGTCGTCCCCTTCTCCTCCTGCCTTCAATCTTTCCCAGCATCAGGGTCTTTTCAATTGAGTCAGCTCTCATTAACGGGTGGCCAAAGTATTGGGAGTTTCAGCTTCAACATCAGTCCTTCCAATGAATATTCAGGACTGATTTCCTTTAGGATGGACTGGTTGGATCTCCTTGTGGCCCAAGGTACTCTCAAGAGTCTTCTCCAACACCACAGTTCAAAAGCATCAATTCTTCGGTGCTCAGATATTAAAGAACTTGTTAATATCTATCAAACAGACTCACCGATACAGAGAACAGACTCATGGTTGCTGGGGTGAGAGAAGGGATGGATTGGGAGTTTGGGATTACCAGGTGCAAACTGGTACATATATACAATGGATAAACAAGGTCTTACTGTACAGCACAGAGAACTATATTCAATATCCTGTAATAAACCATAATGGAAAAGAATATATATAAGTGAATTATTTTGCTATACAGCAGAAATTAACACTAAATCAACTGTACTTCAATAAAAAAAATTTTTTTAAAAGAGTGCCTTTGTTGAATGCCTTGTGCAAACATTCAAAGACATGATAAATTGAACCCTGAAGTTCTAGAACATAGAACTTTTGGGTCTCAGTTTAGTTGGAAATCTCACTGATGTAAAACAATAAATTCAAGCAAATGTGGTTGGGCAAATCTATCTTTTGAAATCATTTAAGCATGAGAGTAGTTCTTTAAGGAATTAAGAGCAACTGTCTTTGTCTTGCAAATCTCGACAAATCAGAAATGTAAATACAGCCCACAATGACTTGAGGCTGAGCCAGAGCAGCTCGATCAAGGAGAACACCTGAAATCAAAATTTAAAAAAGGAGGGGATGATGAAGGTGGGGAGAGGCCTCTTAAAACTCAAACTTCTGGAAAGGCTCTCACCCAAAATCTAATTCACAGCCTCCTTAAAAATTTATCAAGGACAAATACAAATCTCAACAGTTTTTCCCACAAATAGTAAAGCCTTAGTCATCTGAGCAAATAAATTGGACTTGATCCAACTATAATTTATAAACTGGTCAATTTATATTATAATATCTGATTCATGATATAGGCAGAAAGGGTAGGAGGAGTCCCCAGAGGAAGAGAATAAGGCATAGACCTAAGCCATTTTGTGATCCAAGCCTGGTCACAAGGCTTGCCTTGCTGAAGAATAGTCTCAGTAGTTAATAGTTTTAAAGGAACAAAAGCATGAAAGAACAAATAGCTGTTACCAGTCAGGAGAAATGACTTAATCATACCAAGACAATAAAGTTTCCCAGCTCTGTTTGAAAGGTAAAGATTAACCTGAAGCACATTCTTGAGCTGTTTTCCTGCAGCATCCAAGCCACCTCAAGCATTCAACCCCCAGACTAACCGAAACCTTAAGAAATGGTGATACTGACCTTTATTGACCCTGGTCACTTCAGTCAGCTAGAGCCTGGACTCTGTTCACCTTTGCTCCAATTCTGTGCCAAATTTTCCTCTGCTCGAGTACTCTCATGAATATGCATACACCACTCAAGTCCCTTCATGAATATGCATTAACCCTTAGCTTAAAATTCCAATTTTGCTGTTCAGGGACGCACTGTTTTGGGAAATATTCTCGCTGTTTTCTTTACTTGTTGCAGATAATAAAATTCTTCCTTCTCCAGCTTTTTGACTTGGTTGTGGTTTTTGCTCAACACCCACCAAGAGGTGAACCCAGTTTGGGGATAATAATGACTGAGTTTTAAAGTGAAGGCATGACATTCTCTAGTTAGGCCTGTTTATTTGTCCCTGTGTACATTATGTATATGATAGATCTCGATTAATAAAAATGGGGGCAAACTGAAACTTTTTCTGTAAAAAAACACATGGTTTTTTAGAAATCATAAACAACATTTATAAGTTTGCCAACATACAGAATGCAACTGTAAAAGACAGTTCATAGTTGCTTACTTCTTAGTTTTCACTAGAAATTAAGGTTTTTAAGAGTTAAGAATTCTAATTAGTATATGTAATTAAAACTACTAAAATTAATAAGAAAGACATCTTTGAATGAAATTAAAAAAAGAAAAACTCACAGGGAATGAAAATACATTTTGTTAAGAGCAAAGAAACTAATTTTGTCCTGGAGAGAGAGAAAGAAAGAAAAAGCATAAGACGAAGTCTGAAACTAAAAAGGAAATTAGAAGTTTTGTCAGAAATAAACCCTGAAAAATGAGTTTTGAACATGGTCAACACTGACTATGATTAAAATAAATTTTAATTGAGTAAATGAATTTTAATATTTATAGTAAAGCTGGTACAAAAGTAGAATTTAGTTTTCTGTGTTAAGAGAACAAAGTTTTCATGGAATATCAATCTGCTTTTAAAAACAGACTGTAAATTTTCTTTCAGTTCAGTTCAGTGGCTCAGTCGTGTCCGACTCTTTGCAACCCCATGAATCACAGCACGCCAGGCCTCCCTGTCCATTACCAACTCCCGGAGTACACTCAAACTCATGTCCATCAAGTCGGTGATGCCATCCAGCCATCTCATTCTCTGTCGTCCCTGTCTCCTCCCAGCCCCAATCCCTCCTAGCATCAGACTCTTTCCCAGTGAGTCAACTCGTCGCATGAGGTGGCCAAAGTATTGGAGTTTCAGCTTCAGCATCAGTCCTTCCATGAACATCCAGGATTGATCTCCTTTAGAATGGACTGGTTGGATCTCCTTGCAGTCCAAGGGACTCTCAAGAGTCTTCTCCAATACCACAGTTCAAAAGCTTCAATTCTTTGGCGATGAGCTTTCTTCACAGAAGATCATGGCATCTGGTCTCATCACTTCTTGGGAAATAGATGGGGAAACAGTGTCAGACTTTATTTTGGGGGGCTCCAAAATCACTGCAGATGCTGATTGCAGCCAGGAAATTAAGACACTTACTCCTTGGAAGGAAAGTTATGACCAACCTAGATAGCATATTAAAAAGCAGAGACATTACTTTGCCAACCAAGGTCCGTCTAGTCAAATTTTCTTTATCTCCTTTTAAATAATCCATTTCAACTTTCTGTGCCTTTAAAATGTTTTATTGTCACTTTGAATTAATAAGTATTGTTTCAAAGTGACCTATGATCCTTTTTGACGAAATGTTCTAAAACTTTTTGATACCTTAGACAAACTTCCCCAAGTCAAATGCTAAATGAAGTTCTTTGACCTCTAGCTAACTTTGAGATATTTCGAAGGGCCCCTGAGACATCCCAAAGAGAAATATTAAACTAATTTTGTTAGATTGCATGGGAAACATTGTCAAATAAATGGAATAAGCCTTCTTACATGCGCTCTCAGTCTCTTCAGTCGTCTTGGATTCTTTGCGACCCTATGAACCAGAGCTAACCAGGCTCCTCAGTCCATGGGATTCTCCAGGTAAGTAAGAGTTCTTAGTGGGTTGCCATACTCTCCCCCAGAGGATCTTCCCCACCCAGGGATCGAACCTCTGGTCTCCTGTATTACAGAAGGGTTCTTTACCACTGAGCCACTGGGGAAGCCCATAAACCTTAGATTATATTATATAGGTAAATGCCATTGACAGAGATATTCCAAATAATGACATGGAATTCCTAAAACTCTGTTTTGTCCTGGTGTAATGGTATCTGTTGTAATTCTAGTTATTATCTTAAAATGTTGTATGTCATGGAAATAACCATATTTCTTGTCAATTGCATTGTAATCAGATCTTTATGCCATTTCAAGTCTTCTGTCACTTATAGACAATCATTATTTTACTCTGATGCTTTTACAAAATGAAGATCTTCAAGAAGATTCATAAAAAAGACTTTTTGATGACTTAGAACATACCGCTGAACTGGGTAAGAAACTGCAAAACCAGTGGCAAATCTGATGGCTTCACCCACATTAATAGAAATCAATTACATGGGACTGAATGAGATGATAAATATGATTTATAATTCTGTAAACTTTTGTCTGAAATTTGGCGGGCCTTTATATCTTTTTTTCATAAAACATTTACTCTTATACTATGACCTACAGCCAACTGATAAAGTATACCTTTGTAAATAAAAATGAAACATTTGTCTTTTTCTCTATACCTGATCCGTCCAGAATTTGGCTTCTCCAGCTGGCTCTCCTCTGGACTTAACAGCTTATTGTGACCAGATTACAACTAGCTATACTAATCATTTTTTAAGTTGTTCTCTTAAATAACAATTAGTTATTTTCAAATTGTTTATGCCTTGTCTCTTTCTGAGTACTATGACCTTATTAATATTACTAGCTATATTACTTATAACTGGTCTATTTTATAAGACTGTTTTATCTTGCATAAACCAATGTGTAACCAAGCCTCAGACAAAATTAATGATGGCTAAACATCTTGAGGCAATTGATCATGTATTTAACTCTATATGAAATAATTGTAATAGTACAATTCTAGATATGGTAGCTCAGTCAGTAAAGAATCTGCCTTCAGTGCAGGAGACCCAAGTTCAATCTCTGAGTTGGGAAGATCCCCTGGAGAAGGAAATGGCAACCCACTCCAGTATCATTGCCTGGAAAATCCCATGGACAGAGGACCCTGGTGGGCTGCAGTCCATGGGGTCACAAAGAGCTGGGCACAACTGAGGGACTAACACTCACTCACTCATATATGGTAGCAAGGGAAAACTTTTCTGGATTTTAATAGACAAGACAGACAATCCAGAGAATTTTAGGTTAGCAACAGGGTCTAATCTAAGAATAGCACACAGAGTGGTCCAACAACCTCTCATTCCTGTCTAACCTAAGAATGAAAATCAAGCCATCAGCCATAGCAGTTGCTCCCTAACAGTGCGCACAGAGAGGAATTCAGGCTGGGGAGAAATGGGAAACACTGTGCTGGATACTGGCCCTACATAGTTAAGATGCATATTTAAGGAATATGCAACGAACCCACTCTTGCATCTTCCATACACAGAAAAGCATTAACTCAAGATGTCGGTTTTTGCAACTAGTAGTAATCTATTGATGTTCAACTATTTGACTTAAAAAAAAAAAAAAAACTCCTATATATGCTGGCTACTCCCTTACTTCTTCAGATCAGTTCCTCAGAGCTAAATGAGAGGCTCTTAGGCTATAGCCCTCAGTTGCTGCTGCTGCTGCTGCTAAGTCGCTTCAGTCGTGTCCGACTCTGTGTGACCCCATAGACAGCAGCCCACCAGGCTCCCCCATCCCTGGAATTCTCCAGGCAAGAACACTGGAGTGGGTTGCCATTTCCTTCTCCAATGCATGAAAGTGAAAAGTGAAAGTGAAGTCACTCAGTCATGTCCAACTCTTAGCGACCCCATGGACTGCAGCCTACCAGGCTCCTCCATCCATGGGATTTTCCAGGCAAGAGTACTGGAATGCCGTCTCTGAGGGTATAGCCCTCAGTAAAGTCCCAAATAAAGTTTAACTGGCAACTTTTATTTTGTGTATTTTTCTTCAACAATCACTACTATTTTGGAGTCTCTGGTATAGCATTAGAACCAATGTTGTTGTTTTCATTTAGGTGCTAAGTCATGTCCAACTCTTTTGTGACCACATGGACTACCAGTCTCCTCTGTCCATGGGATTTCCCAGGCAAGAATACTGGAGTGGGTTGCCATTTCCTTCTTCAGGGGACCTTCCTGACTCAGGGATCAAACCCACTTGGCAGGTGGATTCTTTGCCACTGGATTCTTTACCACTAGGCAGGTAGATTCTTTACCACTCAGGGATCAAACTCACTTGGCAGGTGGATTCTTTACCACCAATGGGAACCCCATTAAAACCAATATTCCCAACTAAAAGCTTCAGTCCATCAGGGTCAATAGAAAACAGAAATTTATTTATTTACTCAGTGTCCTTAACATTGAAGATCTAGGAGAAGTCATTTTAGGTAGTCCCACAACACCATCTAGATTATTAAGGAAGGTTATTGTTGAGGATGAGATGGCTGGATGGCATCATCGATGCAATGGACATGAACTTGGGCAACCTTCTGGAGATGGTAAGGGCCAGGGAAGCTTGGTGTGCTGCAGTCCATGGGGTTGTGACGAGTCGGACAGGACTGTGAGACTGAACAACAGCTGTTGAACAGTGAAATGTCTTTACTTAGTTTCAGAGATCTGATGAAATGATTTCTTTAATCTTTTGTTTTCTTTCTGTTTCTGAGTCTCTCTAGAACCCCAAGTTCAAACAGGAGAGAGGGGTCTACCAGGAAGCAGTTTTCTGCCTCCTGCAGGGTAGTCAATGAACTCTGGAAAGATTCAGACCTGACTCAGGGTACCCAAGACTTTTACAGACATACCATGATGGATATGATGTGAAACTATTATAACTGCTATCATTTATCGAGATCATCCTACGTACAGATATTGTGCTAAATGCTTTTGAGTAATGTCTCACTTAATCCCTAAACATCCCTGGGCTCATATTATTATGTCTTATTTTAAGAAAAAAAAAACTGAAGGACTTCCTTGGTGGTCAAGGGTTAAGAATCTACCTTCCAATGCAGGGGATGTGGGTTTGGCAACTAAGATCCACACACAACAAACACTTGACACAGCCAAATAAATAAACATTTCTTTAAAAAATAAGAAAAAAAAATCTTAAAAAAGAAAGAAAAACAAAAAAATGGAGGCTCAGATAAGTGAAGTAAATTACTAAAGGTCATTCTGAATGGATCTGCCTCCAAAATCATGTTCCTAAAAAGTTCTAGAACTGGTGTTGACCTAGGGGCAGCCCTCACCTAATACAGAATCAAAAGGCCTAACTAAGTAGAACAACTGAATCAGCTTTTGCCCATGTTCAAACCCCATCCTCGAATTGCCTCTTGGAATTTGGCTTACAGGGAAAAACAAACAGCAATGTCCCATTTTCTGTTGAAATATAATTGAAGTGGCTCATTGTTTTTTTTTACTCTGAGTCCCCTGTGAGCCAACAAATTGTCAGCACACAAATTGAAAGCAATTCTAAAACAGTGACTGCTGAGTGTGTGTGATAATAAGATGCAATGGAAGCCGGGTAGGAAGGGTTTAGGGGGCAGACTTGTTATCTTGATTGTCAAGAATAACAGTGAGTTCATGTAAGGATATTGCCTTGCTCAAAATTCAGCACTTGATTTTGTTTCAGAAGCTTTGAATTATTTATTCTACTCCCTGGGGATTTACCATTTGCTTTTTTAAAATATAAGAATATTTGTAATTTAGGTATTATTACATTAAGCATTTAAAATATTAGATATTTTAGAGGAATTCCCTGGTGGACCAGTGGTTAGGTGTCCACACTTTCACTGCCGAGGGCCTGGGTTCAGTCCCTGGTCAGGGAACTAGGATCCCACAAGCTGTGTGGCATGGCCAAAAAATAAATAAAATTTTTAAAATATTAAATGTTTTTATGTAGAATTCGCTGGACTTTGCTATCACTATTTAGCATCCTTATACTTCAGCCACCTGATGCGAAGAACTGACTCCTTGGAAAAAGACCCTGATGCTGGGAAAGATTGAAGGCAGGAGGAGAAGGGGACAACAGAGGATGAGACAGTTGGTTGGCATCACTGACTCAGTGGACATGAGTTTGAGCAAGCTCCAGGAGTTGGTAATGGACAGGGAAGCCTGGCCTGCTGCAGTCCATGGGGTCAGAAAGAGTCAGACATGACTGAGAGACTGAACTTAACTGATACTTCAGATGGGATTCTCCGGTAGCTCAGATGGTAAAGAATCTGACTGCAATGCAGGAGACTCCAGTTAGGTTCCTGCTACGGCTTCCCTTGTAGCTCAGATGGTAAAGAGTCTGCTTGCAGTTCAGGAGACCCAAGTTTGAATGGGAAAATATGTGTAATTGTAGTTCTTTTTGACCAAAGTAATTTTTTTTTCAGTCTACATATTTGTTTATTTATTTTTGGCCGCACTGGGTCTTCGTTGCTTCCTGTGGGCTCTCTCTAGTTGTAGTGAGCAGGGACTACTCTTCGTTGCCATGTGTGGGCTTCTCATTGTAGTGACTTCTGCTGTTGCAGAGCACAGGCAGCACAGGTTCTAGGCACACAGCCTTCACTAGCTGCAGCACAAGGGTTCAGTAATTGTGACTCGGGCTTTAGTTGCTCTTTGGCATGTGGAATCTTCCTGTACCAGGGGTTGAACTCCTGTCCTCTGCACTGGCAAGCGGATTCTTATCCACTGTACCACCGAGGAAGTCCCTGATCAAGTAACTATTACTATTAAAGCTCGTATGTCTTCCTATCTCTTCTCTGCCATGTTCCTACTGTGAGTGCTGGAGCACCTTGAAAACCAAAGCATAGACCAGTATCACCACCAGGTAAAGCCAGCTCCATTTATTCAAACATTATCAGTTCAAATATCAGCTTTGGGGCTTGGGAGGACCTTGACTGTATGTTTTCTTGATGGTAAAGTTTAAAGCAGCTGCTTTTGTGCCATCTTAAGTCCATCATGAGCATCTTCAGTACATCATGAGGAACGCTGTGCTGGAGGAAGCACAAGCTGGAATCAATATTGCCAGGAGAAATATCAATAACCTCAGATATGCAGATGACACCACCCTATGGCAGAAAGTGAAGAACTAAAGAGCCTCTTGATGAAAGTGAAAGAGGAGAGTGAAAATGTTGGCTTGAAGCTCAACATTCAGAAAACTAAGATCATGGCATCCAATCCCATCAATTCATGGCAAATAGATGGGGAAACAGTGGAAACAGAGGCTGACTTTATTTTTCTGGGCTCCAAAATCACCTCAGATGGTGATTGCAGCCATGAAACTAAAAGACGCTTATTCCTTGGAAGGAAAGTTATGACCAACCTAGACAGCTTATTAAAAAGCAGAGACATTACTTTGCCAACAAAGGTCTGTCTAGTCAAGGCTATGGTTTTTCCTGTGGTCATGTATGGATGTGAGAGTTGGACTGTGAAGAAAGCTGATCGCCGAAGAATTGATGCTTTTGAACTGTGGTGTTGGGGAAGACTCTTGAGACTTGGACTGCCAGGATATCCAACCAGTCCATCCTAAAGGAGATCAATCCTGGGTGTTCATTGGAAGGACTGATGTTGAAGCTGAAATGCCAATCCTCTAGACACCTAATGCAAAGAGTTGACTCATTGGAAAAGACCCTGATGCTGGGAAAGAGTGATGGAAGGAAGAGAAGGGGACGACAGAGGATGAGATGGCTGGATGGCATCACCGACTCGATGGACATGGGTTTGGCTGAACTCTGGGAGTAGGTGATGGAGAGGGAGGCCTGGCGTGCTGCGGTTCATGGGGTCACAAAGAATCAGACATGACTGAGAGACTGAACTGAACTGAAGTCCATCCACCCCTTTCCCACACAGCCTCATTCTACAAAACATGAATAAAAGAAAAACTCACTCTGGTTGTTCTCCATCAGTTTGATTTCAATTAAAATAGCATGATTGTTTAGTCACCCAGGAGAAAAGAACAGTGAACAGTGTTAATCTTACAGGGAATAAAGCCAAATAAAAAAAGAAAACAAAAGCAGGCCATCACCAATTACTGAAATGCTACCCTCCAGAATGATTTCACCAAGGGGCATATCTTGTCTTTAAATTCAATTATGGAAGCAAATTCACCAATTCAATAAATGTTTACTAAGTCCCTCTCCCATCTGAGCATTTCGCTATGCATCCGGGATTAAAATGCAAACTAATAAAAACATGGGTTTCCCAGGTGGCTCAGTGGTAAAGAATCCTGCCAGTGCAGGAGACACAGGAAACATGGGTTTGAGCCTTGGATCAGGAAGAATAGGAAATGACAACCCACTTCAGTATTCTTGCCTGGGAAATCCCAAGGACAGAGGAGTCTGGCAGGTCACACTCCATGCGATTGTGAAGAGTCAGGCATGACTGAGTGACTGAACTCACATACAATAAATGCATACAGAAGAAAAAGTCGTGATCTCCTAGATTCAAAGATCTCAAAGTCTTGCAGGAGAAAGTGACCTGCAGATGGTGCCCCCGCGCCCAGTGATGACTACCATAACCGTGGGTGTGGACACAGTGCTACGGGAACACAGATACGAGAGAAGATATCCTATGTGCCTGAGGTTGGTCAGAAAAAGTTTCGTAACAGAGAAGAACTTTTAGTTGATGGACACAGAGGGGTTTGCAGCAGCAAATTCTGGGGGCCCATGGGATGGTAGATGAGGAAGGACTTCCAGGCAGAAGGAGCCATATGAACAGAGGCACATGTGTAGGACAGGACCAGGGTTGTGTATGACTCTGCCCATGGCAATACTAGTGGGTAATACAGAAATATGACAGTGGTTACCTCTTGGCTCTGAAATTAGAGGTAAGTCAATTTCAACTTCACCACTCTGGGTTTTTTTTTTTTTCAAAATTTGTACAAATAGGCTTATATTTTTTAATAAGGACAAATAACTTTTATTTAAAAGTGCATGGCATATTGGAGAATATGTCTAGGAAGTGAAGAGAGATGGAGATGCTGAGGGTGGCCAGTGAGCCTGAAAAAAGCTATGGTTCGGATCGTCCCAGATCCCCACTGAGTTAAGGAGATTGACCTGTATCTGTGAGTGTGCATCTGTGCATGCTCAGTTGCTTCAGTAGTGGCTGACTCTTTGTAACCCCATGGACTATAGCCCACCAGGCTCCTCTGTCTATAGGATTCTCCAGGCAAGAATACTGGAGTGGGTTGCCATGCCCTCCCCCAAGAAATCTTCTCTACCCAGGGATCGAACCTGAGTCTCCTGCACCTCCTGCATTGCAGGCAGATTCTTTACCACTGACTTACTGGGGAAGACCGTATCTGTCAGTAGACGTTCTCAACCCTGGCCGAGGAGCTTGAACACTACTGATGCCCAGGTCACATCCAGATTAACAAACAAAGAATCTCAGAAAGTGGGATTCAGGTCCCAGAAAAATGGGATCGATACAGCCAGACATGGATGCTCTAGAATGGGTGTGTTCCAGTGAGGAGAAGCTGGAGGTCAGGAGAGGCGCCATGAGGCAAGGAGGAATAGGAAAAGGACTGAGGAGGGCAGTGACCAACGGCATCTCAGGGTAGGAGAGGGAGAAATATGACAGATGAAGGAAAAGGAAAGGACATTTCTGGCAGGAAATGATGCACGAGGGCTTGGAGCATTTGGATGGATGTAGGAAGCAATGTTGGAGCCAGAACAAGGTACAGAGAGGAGATGAGAATGTCCCCATTCTCATGTTGGTGACAGTAGGTTTAATTTATTTTAAAATACCATTACAGTTCAACCCTTGGCTTCTTATGCCATAGAATGTGATTTTGTGACCACACATCAGTTATGTCCACAACTATCATATTATTATTGATTTTTCAATCAACTTCATCTTTAAAGTTTTAGATATATGTATTCTGTGGTTAGTTCTAATTGACCAATGCTTCTAAGCTATGATTAGCTTTATTATGAATAATAACGTTACCGTTTTAAACTCAAAAGTCTGTTGGTGCGGAGTAGGGTTTCACAGCCTCAGCACTGTTGACTTTTTGTGCTGGATCTTTCTCTCTTCGTGGGGAAGGGCTGCCCTGAGTAGTGTAAGGGTGTTGAGCAGCACCCCCCCAGGCTCCACCCATTAGGTGCCAGTAAGATCCTCCCATCCTCACCATCCCCAGGTGTGACAACTAAAACTGTCTCCAGTCATTGCCAAACACCCCTTGAGGAATAAAATCCCCACCCCCACTCCCCAAAGTGAGAATCACTGGTCTAGAGTCTAATTCTAAACCAATTCTCAAACTGTGTGTGTGTGTGTGTGTTAAAAGGCAAATTCTGATTTTGTGGTTCTGGGACAGGGAACATGAGATTTTGCATTTGTAACAAGCTTCAAGGTGATGTTACTCTAGAAACAACAAGTCTTTTGAGTAACCAAGCTCTAGACATTACATGTAATAAGTGCTAAAGTAAGTACAAATTTCAGTGGGAACGGGAGTCATGACTATTACAGCTCTCCATGAATGTATTTGAGAACTGATCATAACCTCTGAATATTTACAGGATCACTTAATACTATTTTATAGAATTCATGGATATGACGGTCCACAAATACAATGAAGCTATAGTCTTTTAGCCTGCCACCTGCCATAACTGTCTGTAAGACTATTCACCTGGAAAACTTTTTCTTTGATTACCATGCTGTTAATCATCTCCAATTGCAAGAAGTGCTATTATAATTTGATCTTTATTGAAAGCAAATGTTTCCATTTGTTCATGCGATACTCTTATTCTAATCATACTCCTTTATCTAATCAAAGACCAATTTTGGATCCTGAGTAACATGCTGGTCCTTTAAGTGGCCCAGGAGTCTATCTTAGTGCTGACATATATCCAAGTTGTCCGCCCGGATGGGCCTCACATGATGGAAGAGATGTGAGTCGGAAGAGTTGCACTGGAAAATGCATTTCTCAAAATTAAGTAATATTTTCTCCAATTTACATAATTAGAGGTATATTTCCCTGGAAATGTTACCCTTAGAAGACCATATCCAGGAGAATGTCATTATTAAAACTCTGTTCAACCTTTATTCAGTCCGCAGACACTTACTGACCCCTTATAAGGGGCAGAGACTGTCGCAGGAGACAGTGGGAGGCTGTGAGCCAGCAGACAGATGAGCTCTAGTAGGAAAGACCTACAGTGCAGGACACCATTTCACAAAGTGCTAAGTGCCCAGGAGAAAGACAGTGGTGCGATGCTGACGCAAGACAAGGTGAAGGTAGTCAGGGCAGACCTCTCTCAGGAGATGATTCGTGGACAGTGAGCTCCAGTTGAGAAGAAGATAGCCCTGCAGAGACCTGGAGGAAGGACATCTCAAAGGAAGGCCAAGTCGTGTAACCTAAGAACGTTGTCGTTTTTGTTGAGTCACTAAGTCACGTCCGACTCTTTTATGACCCCATGGACTGTAGCTCACCAGGCTGCTCTGTCCATGGGATTCTCAGACAAGAATACTGGAGTGGGTCGCCATTTCCTTCTCCAGGGGATCTTCCCCACCCAGGAATCGAACCCATGTCTCCTGCATTGCATGTGGGTTCTTTACCACTGGGCTACCTGGGATGATTGAAGAAGAGAGGATTGAGAATGAAGGAAAAGTACAAAATCCAGAGCCGCAAAAGAAGGGCCCAGTTCCTACTTAACCATTTGGGAGCTCTTGGAAGTTGAGCCAAGTTTCCTAATCCTTTCTACGTCTCAGTGTATGCAAAATCAGGGAGTGAACCAGATCCGAGTCTGCGTATTGGAGTCATCTGGGAAACTCACTGAACACGGATGACTTCATCGGTCTAGGGGGCAACCTTGGACATGGGGTCTCTGAACGACCCCCAGGCAATTCTAATGCACACAGCAAGCAACTTGAGAACCCTGAACTGGGTTATCTGTGATGTTCTGTCACACCCCTACCACCTGGGGGTTTAGGGCTGACCCTGTCGCTGATTTAAGTGACCTCAGCCAGCCCTGGTCTTTCTAGCTTCAGTGTCTCTAGCTGCTGGATGTGGAGAGGTGACCTGGATTCATCTATCCTCTTTCATATTATTCTTCTTCTATGGCATGGTTAGATTGTTTGCTTATTTAACCACAGGGTTGAAATCCCATCTTGGGCCAGCTGTCTCTTGCCTCCGCTGGAGGAGGTAATGTGATATTCCCCGCAGGGTTTCTTTCTGTCTCTTAGCCTCTCCAAAGCAAATGGACTTTTCCATTCCTTTCAACTGTAGCATGAAAAGAGGACTACAGCCATTATAGGCACTTTCTTTATAAGTGGAGGCAAACAACAAATAGCTCTCAGCTTGCTATCCAGGTAAACTCGAGACAAATTTAGAAACATTGAACTTGGACCATCATTTGACAAAGCAGAGTGAGAATGTTTGTTTTGTTCCAGGATGATTGCAACCCTCCCATCCTTTTTAAAATTCTGTACACTCTAATCCAAAAAGGCAGGTAGTGTTTGCAAAAGTCAGAGCTCCCTAAAGGGCTTAACTCCGTTAATGACCGAGGCCGCTAAATTCCAGCTCAAGCAGATTAGCCAAGCTAAGTCTTTGGCATTAGGGTCTCCCCTAACACCCAGGCCCACTGAGAAGCTGTCAGTCCTCCTTCTCCCAAATCCTCCCTAAACTCCCAATAATAGCAACTTAATCTATGAAGAAAGCAGCAAAGGCAGAGATCTAAGTACAGTCTGTGCTGCTGAACTGTCCTTTAGAAATAGAATGTGATCCACATGGTCATTTTATATTCTCTAGTACCCATAATAAATCAGTTAAAAAAAGAGAACTGGCATTAAGTTGAGTTAATATTTTATTCTATACCCTAATATTATTTAAGCACATGACTGATAAAAAAATTTTACTAACAAGACATTGTATATTTGCTTAGCAAATCTTCAAACTCCTGTATGTATTCTATTTGTTATTGTTGGTCAATCATTCAGTCATGTCTGACTCTTTACGACCCCATGGACTGCAGCACGCCAGGCTTCCCTGTCTCTCACTGTCTCCCAGAGTTTGCTCAAACTCATGTCCATTGAGTCAGTGATGCCATCCAATCATCTAATCTTCTATCATCCCCTTCTCCTCCTGCCTTCAATCTCTCCCAACATCAGGGTCTTTTCTAATGAGTCGGTTCGTCTCATCAGGTGGCCAAAGTATTGGAACTTCAGCTTCAGCATCAGCCCTTCCAATGAATTTTAAGGGTTGATTTCCTTTAGGATGGACTGATAGGATCTCCTTGCAGTCCAAGAAATTCTCAAGAGTCTTCTCCAACACCACAGTTAAAAAGCACCAACTCTTTGGCACTCAGCTTTCTTTATACTCCAACTCTCACATCCATCCATGACTACTGGAAAAACCATAGCTTTGACTAGACAGACTTTCATCGGCAAAGTAATGTCTCTGCTTTTCAATACGCTGTCTAGGTTTGTCATAGCTTTTCTTCCAAACAAGTGTCTTTTAATTTCATGGCTGCAGTCACCAAGTGCAGTGATTTTGGAGCCCCCCAAAATAAGGTCTCTCACAGTTTCCATTATTTCCGCCTCTATTTGCCGTGAAGTGATGGAACCGGATGCCATAATCTTAGTTTTCTGAATGTTAAGCCAGCTTTTTCACTCTCCTCTTTCATTTTCATCAAGAGGCTCTTTAGTTCTTCTTCACTTTCTGCCATAAGGGTTGTGTCATCTGAATATCTGAGGTTATTGATATTTTTCGTGGCAATCTTGATTCCAGCTTGTGGTTCATCCAGTCTGGCATTTCACATGATATTCTCTGCACAGAAGTTAAATAAGCAGGATGACAATATACAGCCTTGACGTACTCCTTTCCCAATTTGGAGCCACTCGTTGTTCCATGTCCGGTTACAAGTTGCTTCTTGACCTGCATACAGGTTTCTCAGGAGGCAGGTTAAGGTGGTCTAGTATTGCCATCTCTTGAAGAATTTTCCACAGTTTGTTGTGATCCACACAGTCAAAGGCTTTAGTGTAGTCAATGAGGCAGTAGTAGATGTTTTTCTGGAATTCTTTTGGTTTTTCTATAATCCAACAGATGTTGTCAATTTGATCTCTGGTTCCTCTGCCTTTTCTGAATCCAGCTTGAACATCTGGAAGTTCTCAGTTCATGTACTGTTGAAGCCTGGCTTGGAGAATTTTGAGTATGACTTTGCTAGCATGTGAGATGAGTGCAGTTGTGCTGTAGTTTGAAAATTCTTTGGCATTGCCTTTCTTTGGGATTGGAATGAAAACTGACCTTTTCCAGTCCTGTGGCCACTGCTGAGTTTTCCAAATTTGCTGACATACTGAGTGCAGCACTCTCACAACATCATCTTTTAGGATTTGAAATAGCTCAACTGGAACTCCATCACCTCCACTAGCTTTGTTCATAGTGATGCTTCCTAAAGCCTACTTGATTTCACATTCCAGGATGTCTGGCTCCAGGTGAGTGATCATACCGTAGTGGCTATCTGGGTTAGCATATCTCAATTCAAACTAGATATATTTCAAGTGTCGATATGTGGTTAGTCACTGGGGCCTCAGAGGATCCTATTTGTTTTTACAGTGCTGGGAGCAGGAGGGGAAACAGGGCAATTTGGTGTGAGGGGAGGGGATATAAACATCTCTTTAAATAAATATGAATCAGTGGGTTCTACCTTGGAAAATATGTTGGCAAAGTTCTTTCTTGTTTGAAGAGGTGGTGTGATGAGCCTCGGGGCTTCCCCAGTGGCCCAGCAGTAAAGAATTCACCTGCAATGCAGGATCTGCAGGAGACACGGGTTCATCCTTATGTCCAGAAGATCCCCTGGAGGAGGGCATGCAGCCCACTCCAGTATTCTTGCCTGAAGAATCCATGGACAGAGGAGCCTGGTGGGCTACAGTCCATAGGGTAGCAAAGAGTCAGCTACGACTGAAGTGACTTAGTATGCACGCGTGCATGTGGTGAGCTGGAACGGAAAAAAGCTATGGGTTCAAATAGATTCGGGTTTACTCAATGCTTGTGTGAATTAACAGGACATGATTTTAGGCCAGCTGTTTACCTTTCCTCTCCTGTAAAGTGGGGAAAACACTTTATCTGACTCCATATTTTTCCCCCTTGGCTATGCCCAATCGATGGACATGAGTTCGAGCAAACTCTGGGAGATAGCAAAGGACAGGGAAGTCTGGCATGCTGCATCCATGGGGTCAGAAAGAGTTGGACATGATTGAGTGACTGAACATCAACAGTGCCCGATCTTCATTGTGGTGTGCAGGATCTAGTTCCCTAGATAGAATCCAGGTCCCCTGCATTGGGAGCATGGAGTCTTTATCCCAGGGCCACCAAGGGAAGTCCCTTCATCTGACTCATGAGAACAAAATGGGGAAACATTCAACAGCATCCAATGGAACCCTGGCCATAGGCTTGTTACTAAGGAAATATAGACATCCCATCTGACAGGGGTCCTCAACCCCCAATCTTTTTGGTAGCAGGGACCAGTTTCTTGAAAGACAATTTTTCCATAGATTGGGTTGGGGGCAGGTGGGGGGATGGTTTCAGGATGTTTCAAACATTACATTTATTGTGCTCTTTATTTCTTATCTAATGCTGCTGATGATCTGACAGGAAGTACTGGTCTGAAGCCTGGAGGTGGGGACCCCTGTCCTCTGACGTGTGTGTCCCTGTATATGGCAGGTAACCAGTCAAGGTTTGTGGAGCTCACCATAAAACTGTGGCATAAACAAAAGAAGCAGTTACAGACCTGACTTTTATTAACAGACTCACAAGAGCTTTAAATATATGTTGAAATAAATCCAAAGGCTGTTAACTTCTGTGTGGTTAACTCTTCTGATTTTCACATAAGAACTGCTATTTGGAGCAAGTTGCCACATCATTTGTTAACATGGCCCCAAGATTTAGTGAAAATTTTCATTTTTGTTGAAGTAAATTTTACTTTAACGTTCTTAGAGGTGAGTTGTCTTTATTAAAACAGAACGGCTGTCATTTTCTTTTCCCTCAGACTCCCATCATTTGATAAAAATCAACCTTCCTTGGTTCTTTGCCTTGGAAAAGCCCCCTCCCTGATAAGGACAAGCCCTGGTGTATATGAAACCAACCAGGACCCTGCAGGTCCTTCCAGGATACAAAAGTGACTCCATAGCCCCCATTTCCTGTTGGTAGAGAAAAGGCTTTAGTTTCCTAGGCTTTCCTCAAATTCCAAAGAGCAGACTCAAGCCATTAATGATTAGAACAAGAGTCACAGGACTCTTTGGTCTTCCTGGAGGGATACAGATAATAATCTGATGCATATCTTTGAGCTGCTCTGCAGAAACTAAGACTCCAGCCTGGTGGAGGATGGTGACTACTTACTGACCACAAGCATGCAAACCCAAGCTGCTTGGAAGCAGAAGGTTGATGACTGAGATTCCTGAAACACCACCCTATTACCTCACCTCCAGCCCATCAGAGAAAGGTCCCTAAACTGAGCAGGCATCCTACAACCCTCTCCCCTAAAACTGTCTCTGAAAACCCTTGCCTGAAAGCCAATAGGGAATTCAAATCTTTTGAGCATGAGCTACCCATTCTCCTTGTTTGGCACCCTGCAAATAAACCCTTACTTTGTTGCAAACATCCACCGTCAGAGTTTGACTTTCTATACCGTGGGCACATGAGCCCTTGCCTGGTGACCCAGGGTCCTGTTGATCGTTCTGCCTTCCTTCATAAGAAGGCAGACTGAGAATGGAAAGACATAAAGGAAAAGATCAAAGACAGCTGGCAGTATCAGTAAATCACCAGCCCACTACTTCCAAAATCTAGATGATATTAGACACATGTTAAGTTTTAAAAAGACAAAAAATAATTTAAAATCAGTTTGGGGTTGATAGTGGGGGAGGCTATGCCTGAATGGAGAGCAGGGGACGTGAGAACTACCTGTTCTTTCTGCTCAATTTTGTTGTGAACCTAAACCTACTCTAAAAATAGTCTACTTAAAAGGGGGAGAAAAGAAGTTTTGGCTCAGGTAGAAAACCATTATAAACATAGTAACAATGGCCACTATGTTAGGGTGTGCAATTTAGTTTCTTTTTTCTTTTCCATTTTTTTTAAGCTATACTGCAAGGGGATCCAACCAGTCCATTCTAAAGGAGCTCAATCCGGGCTGTTCATTGGAAGGACTGATGCTGAAGCTGAAACTCCAATACTTTGGCCACCTCATGCGAAGAGTTGACTCACTGGAAAAGACTCTGATGCTGGGAGGGATTGTGGGCAGGAGGAGACGGGGACGACAGAGAATGAGATGGCTGGATGGCATCACCGACTTGATGGACATGAGTTTGAGTGAACTCCGGGAGTTGGTGATGGACAGGGAGGCCTGGCATGCTGTGATTCATGGGGTCGCTAAGAGTCGGACACGACTGAGCGACTGAACTGAACTGTTTGAATGTCACTTAGGACTGACAGAAACAAAACCAGGTGCAAGTTCTTGTGTGTGTGTGTGTCTTTGTGCAAACCAATCTAGGTATGATTTCCAATGCACGGATTCTATATTATGTACCTCGTAAGACTGAAAAGATGCCAGACTTAAACTTGTACCAGTGTCCTAGTTTCTTCAGTTCAGTTCAGTCGCTCAGTCGTGTCCGACTCTCCGCGACCCCATGACTCGCAGCACGCCAGGCCTCCCTGTCCATCACCAACTCCCGGAGTTCACCCAGACCCATGTGCATTGAGTCGGTGATGCCAGCCAGCCATCTCATCCTCTGTCGTCCCCTTCTCCTCCCGCCCCCAATCCCTCCCAGCATCAGGGTCTTTTCCAGTGAGTCAACTCGTCGCATGAGGTGGCCAAAGTATTGGAGTTTCAGCCTCAGTATTAGTCCTTCCAATGAACACCCAGGACTGGTCTCCTTTAGGATGGACTGGTTGGATCTCCTTGCACCAGGACTGATCTCCTTTAGGATGGACTGGTTGGATCTCCTTGCAGTCCAAGGGACTTGCAAGAGTCTTCTCCAGCACCACAGTTCAAAAATATCAATTCTTCGGTGATCAACTTTTTTTAAATTTTTAATTTTTTTGAGGTAAGAGTGAATTACAATATTCTATAAGTTTCAGGTGTACAACTAATTCAAAAAGATATGTGCTTTATTCATCACAGCATGACTAACCATTGCCAAGACACAGAAACAACCCAAGTGCCCATTAACAGATATGTGGATAAAGAAGATGTGGTGTATATATACAACTGAATATCACTCAGCCATGACAGTATGCCCACTCCTTGAGGTGGGAACTGTCCAAAGCAGCTGCCTGTGAACTCCAACAGGGGCCAGTGGGGACAAAAAGAGGAGGGACAAGGAGAGAAAAGGAAGTTGATGTCTAGTGTTTCTGTTTAACCTCGAGGAGGGCATGGCAATCCACTCTAGTATTCTTACCTGGAGAATCCCACATGAGCAGAGGACACATAGCTCTGTTTAGAAAAAAACTTTTCAGTAGATGGATTTTGTTCATTCATAATGATATCCCGACATTTTTTGTTGTAATTTGTTTCCTTTCTTCCTTTTTTCTCTTTTCTTTTCTCCCTTTCTCTCTTTTTTTTATTTGAGCTTTGTCAGACTCCAACATTTCCTGGGAAAGCTAGCCTAAGCATCCAAGCTGGCTTACCACCACCTGGTGGCAGTTCCTGGGATTGCAGGCAAAGAGTTTTGGTCAATAACATCCTAGAAATACCAACAACCTCAGATAGGCAGATGATACCACTTTAATGACAGAAAGTGAAGAGAAACTAAAGAGTTTCTTGATGGAGGTGAAAGAGGACAGTGAAAAAGCTGTTCAAAAAACTAAGATCATGGTATCCGGTCCCATCACTTCATGCAAATAGATGGGGAAACAATGGAAATGGTGACAGATTTTATTTTCTTGGGCTCCAAAATCACTGAGGACCATGACTGCCTCCAGGAAATTAAAAGCTGCTTGCTCTGTGCAAAAAAAGCTGTGACAAACCTGGAGAGTGTCCTAAAAAGCAGAGACATCACTCTGCTGACAAAGGTCTGTCTAGTCAAAGCTATGGTTTTTCCAGTAGACATGTACAGATGTGAAAGTTGGACCATAAAGAAGGCTGAGCATGGAAGAATTGATGCTTTTAAACTGGTGCTGGAGAAGAATCTTGAGAGTCCCTTGGACAGCAAGGAGATCCAACCGGTCCATTCTAAAGGAAATCAGTCTTGAATATTCATTGGGAGGACTGATGCTGAAGCTGAAGCTCCAGTACTTTGGCCACCTGATGAGAAGAGCTGACTCATTGGAAAAGACCTTGATGCAGTGGAAAATTGAGGGCAGGAGGAGAAGGGGGCAACAGATGAGATGGTTGGATGGCATCATCAACTCAATGGATATGAATTTGAGCAAACTCAGGGAGATAGTGAGGGACGGGGAAGCCTGGTGTGCTGCAGTCATGGGATCACAGAGTCAGACATGACTTAGTGACAGCAAATCACTAGAAGCTATGAACTACACATATATATCAAATTCTCATTACTATTGTAATACTAACATCTTAAAGAAGTTCCCTTTTCCCTTTTTCTTCCAATAAATTCTTAAGCCAAATCAGAAGAACTGTCTAATTATTATATTCCTGGGAGACAAGTGCTTTGTAAACATGCTGACTAATTAGTGTTTCGGTCTATTTATCATGCTTTGAGTAGTCTCTTTTAAAATGCCAAGTGGTTATTAATCATCCTGTCAATTACTGATCAAGGGGAATGAAGCTTAGTTTGATGTCTGTGTCTAAAAGCAGGTCCACTGATAAAGTAATAACTTATTTTAATGTCTAGAATTCATGACCATGAGGTTGATTGATTTATCAGATTGGCTGGAGAAAATGAAAGTCGTGTTTCAGGAAATATCCAGCCTGGCCTAATTTCCCTACAGAGCTGTGAGCTGTGAGAATCTGCTTGGTACAATGCACTGGTGTTGTGCTAGGGAAATTCAAGGGTTTGGAGATTGCCTGGAAGTGCAGAAAGAGAACTCCAGGAGCACAACTCAAATATACTGAACAGCCTACCTCTAACATCACTAAGATGTCCTTAATGAACCAGAAAGAAAGTACCAGGGTCAACGATTAAATTAAACTGAAGCTGTTTGTTTCAGTCATTCAGGTAGCCACTTGATTGTCTGAATAATAGCTATTACTATTATCCATTATTTTTAAATTAAAATAAAAAAGGAGGGGGGCACTTTTCACTGATCCTCAGCAGGCACATTCAGAACTACACGGTCCTAAGCTAATTGGAGCCTTATGCAGCCTCTCCAGGTTCCTTCTAGAGTCCTGGTCCTCCTCTAAAGCAGTGACCAATTGCAAAGAGAAATTTGCAATCCAACTCAGGAGACATTGGATTTCCCTGGTGCCTTAGCCAGTAAAGAATCCGCCTGCAACACAGGAGACCCAGGTTCAATCCCTGGGTTGAGAAGATCCCCTGGAGAAGGAATGGCAACCCACTCCAGTATTCTTGCCTGGAGAATTTCATGGACAGAGGAGCCTGGCAGGCTACAGCCCATAGTGTCACAAAGAGTCGGACATGACTGAGCGACTAATACTAATGCTTTTTCTTTCAGGAGCCATTGGACTTACACTCTGTATATATTCGATGTACTTTCTTTTCAACACATATCTCACCTTTTCAATTTCTATTCAGAAAGACCCACTGATTTTGCATTTGAATGATGCAACTCCTCTTGTCAAGCAAGCCAATAAATCCAACTTTGTTTCAGATAGCAGTACGGCCATCTTTGTTTCTTTCTTTCTATGCCATCCAATATTAGGTTATGTGTATGCTAAAGTCACTTCTGTCATGTCCAACTCTCTATGACCCCATGGACTATAGCCCAGAAGGCTCCTCTGTATTCTCCAGGCAAGTATACTGGAGTGCATTCTCCTCTGTATTCTCCAGGCAAGAATACTGGAGTGTGTTGCCATGCCCTTCTCCAGGGATTCTTCCCAACCCAAGAACTGAACCCTCGTCTCATGTCTTCCACATTGGCAGGTGGGTTCTTTACCACCAGCACCACCAGGGGAGCCCAGAATATTAGGATACCTAATAGGAAATCAAAGTCCGATTATTGTGAACATTGTCGGGTCTTATACTGGGGACTGAAAATCCATAGACCTTCAGGGGCCAGGTCAGTAACAGACCACAGGAGAGGCTGGAGCAGTGCCAAGAGGATGGAGGGACCTCTGCAAACTGGTGAGAATGTACCTCTTCTTCTAAAGCAGACGTTGATGCTCAGCTCCAGAAACTGTGGATTCCTGGCAATGTTAGTCCACTGTTGAACTGTTTTCTAATTTTTTTTAAATTTATTTCTTTGGCCGTGTCAGATCTTAGTTGCATCATATAAGATCTTCATTGCAGCATGCAGGATTTTTCATTCCGGTGCATAGGCTTCTCTCTCTAGGGAAGTCCCCATCTTCTGATTCTTTTAGAAAAGTTATAAATCTATATTTTAATGTGAACATCCTAATCTTCAAAAGAGCTAAATAAAACATAGCTACAGGCTAAGTAAGGCCTGTGAATTGCTAGCCTGTGACTTCAGGTTTAGAATACTTTAGACATTGCGTTGGGTAGTGGTGCTAATAAAGGAGCCTACAATCTAGACACGAAACAGACATGCAGCTATAAGTCATTAGATGGAATGTTATAACTGAGGACTTCCCTGGTGGTCCAATGGTTGAGAATCTGCCTGACAAGGCAGGAGACATGTTTTTGATCCATGGTGAAGATCCCACATGCCGCGGATCAACTAGGTGCCACAACCACTGAATCTGTGATCTAGATCCTGGGCTCCACAACAAGAGAAACCACCTCAATGAGAAGCCCGAGTGCTGCAAAGAGGAGTGGCCCCCACTCGCTGCAACTAGAGAAAGCCTGCCTATGGCCAAAAATAAAAAGTTAATAAATTTTTCTTTAAAAAAAAGCTGTAATTGAAAGGTTTGAGGTTGGCAAGGGGCACAGAGAAACTAGTAATCCTTCTAAAGACTGACTCTCATTTTGCCCTTGCAATATGTGTCAGACTGTTTATTAGGAACTTGAATGTGTGCAAGCCATGTGTCAAGTCTATCATCAAGAATCCAGGGTGCCAGTAAAGTAAGACTGTTTCCTATTACAAGAACATTCATCTTAGTAACTGGCTGTTGACCTCCCTTCCTCGCCCCTCACCCAGTCCAAGAAAGTAGACTTGTCTAAAGTCACATGGTAGTTCTCCACCAGCAGTGATTTTGCTTCTCAGGGAATGCTTGGCAATGTCTGGGGACGCTTTTAGTTGCAATAACTGGTGGAAGAGGGAAGATGCTACTGGCAACTAGTGGTTAGTGGCCAGGGATGGTGGATTTTATTTAGACACCATACAATGCACAGGACAGTCCCAATGACAAAGAATTATCTGGCCTAAAATGTCAAAAGTGCCAAGGGTGAGAAACCTCAGCATCAGGTTTACAATCATATGTCCTGCAGGAAATAGTCAACATTTCATTTGTATTTACTTTTTGATATACTGTGAACAAAACATTGTCATCTGCTATATCAGTAAACAAAGGCTATTGCAACCATCACGACTTGGGCTTCTGCAGCTGACCCCATTGGTGCACCCTGAGGGGATTCAGGATGGAGAAAAGCAGATACTGACCCTAGAAGTTAAGGTGCACATCAGAGGAATGATTTCAGTGAGCCCAGACTCTGACATCTTCCCATAGAAAAGCATTAAATTCATTAACTTGAGATGTCTATTTTTCTTTAATTAACAGTAATCCTTTGATATTCCCACCTACAGGTTTTTTAGCAAAAACTCTTCTATAACCTGGCCTCTCCCTTGACCTCTTCAGAGCTATCCTCTGAAGCTACCAGAGAGGCTGCCTCCCAGGCTCAAGTCCTCAGCAAGTCCACCAAGTAAAACATAATTTTCCATTCATCCCACCTGAACAAATGGAGAGAATATATGGAAACATACACCCTACTATCCGTAAAATAGATAGCCAGAGGGAATTTGCTCTATGACTCAGGGAACTCAAACCAGGGCTTTGTGACAACCTAAAGGGGTGGGATAGGGAGAGAGGTTCAAGAGGGAGGGGACATATGTATACCCATGGCTGAGTCATGTTGATGTATGTCTGAAATCAACACGATACCATAGAGTGATTATCCTCCAACTAAAAATAAACAAATTAAAAAAAAAAAAAACCATAATTCTCAACTTTTAGGTTGTGCTTTTTTTTTTCTTTTCATCAACAATGCCATGACTGAGAACTTTTTCTCTCTCTCTTCTTCATCCAACAATGCCCAGCCTAGTTGGGTCTTCTCTGTTATGCAAAGAGATTCGGCTTTGCTCTTGTTTCTACTCCTAAACTGGCACACATAAAACCAATTCATTGCTCGGCTAGACAAATAGGCTCCAGTTAATAGAATTCAGGCTCTACAAAATTGTGTTTACTATTATTAACATGATTGCTGCTTAATCATTTCCTTAGGATCCCACTCTCCTAACCCAAGTAGCTTATCAAAATATTACTTTCCAATAAATCATTTTCCCAAGAGGAATTCTGATAAATTGAATTTTCCTTAACTTTTTACTAGCGGTTGTAACTGACTGTTGTGAACTTTGAAGTGATATTTAACACAAAATTTAGCTCATCATTGTGGAACTTTGTCATAAATTGTATGAAATTCTGATCTTACTAAAGTATAGGGATTCTAACACATAAAATATGTTGTAAGAATTGAAATAACTCACATGACTGGACATCAGATTAAAGCTGACAAATGTGCTATTTTTTCCTGTTTCCCAAAACAATGCAGTGTTGTGAAGCTGGCCTAGTTTTTCTCACTGCTCTTTGTCGATTTTCAACTAAATGAAGGTTGTGTTAAAGGAGATGTGGGGAGAAAGGAGAAACCGTGTGTGTGTGTGTGTGTGTGTGTGTGTGTGTGTGTGTGTGTTAGTTTGAGAAAAGGAGGTGAGACCAGTCACCTCCAGGCCTCACAAGATTGAGAACATAAGGAAACCTCCTCCTGGATAGATACTTTTTGGAACACTGAAGTCAGGTGAAGAGGCCAGAGAGTGACTTGATCTAAGTTCAGAGAACTGGCCTGAGGGGCTACAGTTCCCATCTGACTGCTCATTCCAGTTCTAACATTGTTTCCACCATCTCTCCTTTTTCTGCAGTGGCTCTCACTCAATAAACATATGATGTTAAAGTAAAGGTAAGGTTCTTCCCTCCTCACCTATGAGAATAGAAACAAACATAATCTCTTGTGCTCGCAGCATTAAACAGTGCTGAAATAGGGCACATTGCTCTAATGTTACACAAGAAGTGAAATTATCTCATTTACTTGCTCCAGGAAATAAATACTTGCTCCTGTAAGAGACAGCTATGAGTCAATTAAAAGAGCTTTCTTATCTAGATTAATATCTTATTCATCAAGATTAACTTCTGCATTGCAACTGGGGAGAATGCCATCGAAAGATGTCAGTCGTGTTTCCCACTAGAGAACCTATCCTTCGTGCCTTACGGATAGAGAAGAGAAATACTTTCCTGGGTATGGTCTGGAAGAAGAGTGTTATATTACCAAACAAATAAAAAGGAAAACATGCCTATAAAAAAAGTAACAAATAATCCTCAAACCATTTATGAGACTTCAGAACTTAGCAAAATGGGGGACGGGAAACATGTCAGGGGAAAAATGCATCACTAGCAAAAGGAGAGGGCTTCCCTGATGGGTCAGATAGTAAAGAATCTGCCTGCAATGCTGGAGACCCAGGTTTGATTCCTGGGTTGTGAAGATCCCCTGAAGAAGGGAATGGCAATCCACTCCAGTATTCTTGCCTGGAGAGTCCCATGGACAGAGGAGCCTGGCAAGCTACAGTCCCTAGGGTTACAAAGAGTCAGACACGACTGAGCAACTCTCTCTCTCTCTCTCTCTCTCTCTCACACACACACACACAGCAAAAGGACAAGGGTTAGAAGGACAGAAGACGATGTGGTTAGACAGCTTCTTCAATTCAATGGACGTGATTTTAAGCAAACTCCCAGAGATGGTGAAGGACAGGGAAGCCCGGCATGCTGCAGTCCATGGGGTTGCATAGAGTCGGAAACAACTTAGCTATTGAACAACAATAAAGCCTAATAACTCTTAAAGAGAGAAGAGAGATCTTTGATACCTGGAGGAGCCATAGTAGTAAAGGAGAAACCCAGTGTCTATATTTTGTAGGGCTTGGATGGTGGAGATGTCTGACCCATGACACAAAATATTTTTGTATAAACATAAAGTAATCCTTAAGCCAAGTGATAGGCGGTTGGGGCATTATTTTTACTTTGAGCAAATTCATAGAGAGAAGTCAGTTGAGGTGGTTTGAAAGTGATAGAAATATCAGGTAGACTCTCAATCTGAGAGCAAATACAACACTCTTTCTTAGAATGTTCCTTGAAGAAGTGCTCCAGCAAAATGAAGGAACAAACAAGGAAATCATAGAATTAAAACAAATAGCAATAGTGTCCAACTAAGTGGTGAAGGGTGGCTTTAGAAGAACTGTGGTGATTAGTCATGATTGGAACACAAGGATGGAGTGAGGGCCATGGAAGGAGTTGCTTGTGGGGGAAAGGGAAGGGAGTCTTCAACGGAATATCTAATCGGTGAAAAAGTTTAGGGGGAAATTGTGATTAAGGAAAATAGTGAAGGAGTCGAGGGAAGGGGGTGGAATGAATTGAGAGATTGGGATTGACAAACATACACTACTATGTATAAAATAGGTAACTAACAAGAACCTACTGTATAACATAGGGAACTCTACTCAATGTTCTGTGGTGACCTAAATGGGAAGGAAACCCAAAAAAAGAGGGGATGGATATATGTATATGTGTGGCTGATTCACCTTGGCGTATAGCAGAAACTAACACAACATTGCAAAGTAACCATACTCTGATATATCAGTATAGCTATATATCTATATGTATATATAGCTATATATCTATGTACAGCTATATACCTGTATTTCTATATATAGCTATAGGTGTAGACCAGTATATCTGTATAGAGCTAGAAGCATATAGCAGTACATCTACATATAGATATAGGTATATACCAGTATATTTATATATAGATATATGCCAGTATATCTATACATACGTGCATAAAATCTCTCTGGAAAAGCAAAAAACATTGCTTGTAAGTAGAGGAACTGGGTGAGTTTGTGGTTGAAAGTAGGGATCAAGTTTTCACTGCATATCCTTTAATATTTAAAAATTTCAAATGTTAGAAATACACTACTTGTGCATGATATAAAGTAAAATAAATATGTAAATTCAATAAGATTTCCCATGTTTAGGTTTTAGATAATATTTTTAATTAGGATCCCATAAAGAATGTTTTGCTAAAACATACATTTCTGGATACAAAAACAACTAAACAATGGAGCCAAAAAATTTTTTTTTCTTTACTTTTTATTTTAAGATAATTTTAGACTTACAGAAAAGTTACCCCAAAATGATGGAATTCCCATATACCCTTCACCCAGCTTCCTCTTACATTAATATTCTGTACATAAATATAGTACCAACACCAGGAAATCAACATTGGTACAATATCACTAACTAAATAGAACTTGGAGTCAAAGTACTGATGTTATCCTTGCTGCCCATACAACCATAAAAACATTTAGAAGTTTCTTGCTGACTGTTAAAAAAAAAAAAAAAGGTCTAGAAGTAAAAAATTAGCAAGTTTCTAAAATGCTCTTTTTTTTTACAGTGTAGCACCCATAGAAATGTTTTTGATGGTCTAGATGGAGGAAAGGATCAAGGCACTTTTCTTGTTTCTCCATTTTGCTAACTGCCAGGTTCTGATTCCTGTTCTCTGCTCAGCAAAGCCCTTCCATGATTTAAACTTGGGTTAATTTCCCGCTGATCCCAAGCAAAGAGGTGATGTGGGCTTACATATCACCGTCCCTCCCCAGACCTTTGATTCTGTCACTTTCTGATTTGCCCTCCATCCAGCCAAACATCTTTCTCAGGAGCCTCAAGTTGCTTCTGCAACCCCAAGACCCACGCTCTTTCCCAATTCCCACATACCCTTTCATGTCAGGCTTGCCTGGCTTTAGTCTCAAAAATGTTGGTACTAGATGAATATTCTGCTCCAAGAAGAATTCATCTGCAATATGGGAGTCTTATCAGTTCAGTCCAGTCGCTCAGTCGTGTCCGACTCTTTGCGACCCCATGAATCACAGCACGCCAGCAGCATTATATGCTGGGATGGTGTTGATGGGAGAGGGGCAGGGAGCTAAGGAAACCTGAATGTCTCTAGGACTGTCACTAATAGGTTTAGTGACCTTGGTCAAGTCATTCAGCTGCTTTAGATTTTCATATTTCTATAAAATAAGACGATGAAGCTAGATGTATATTTCTGAATATTTTTGGCATGAAAGAGATCTTTGAAAATCTGATGAAATAATTATAGAGATCCATACTCCCAGAAAAGTGTACATTGTGCCTAAATATTTTTGTGCAGCTGAAAGAGACAAAAACATAAAATTTTAGGAGATCACAGACTTTCCTCTTTGTTGCATGTCCTAAAATAGATACTGTTTCTGTTCTAGTTTCCTCAGGGCTTTTGTTATACTGCTCAGGGTACTGTGTAGAAAGGAGAATTGGAGGTAAGAAGAGAAGCTGGATTGATTTACCTAAGGGTTAGGGCACTAATGTAGAAAGTGAGTAAGAAGAGATCTAGGGTAGATAATGTGTACTTTATCAAAATTAAAAACCTTCATGCTTCCAAGGGCATCATCAGGTGAAAAACAATCCACGGGACGGGAGAAATATTTGCAAATCATGTATCCAGCAAGGGACTTATATCCAGGATGTATGAAGGACTCTTACAATTCAACAGTAAAATGACAAGTAATCCAATTTAAAAATGGGCAAGGACTTCACTGGTGGTCCAGTGGTTAAGAATTCACCTGCCAATACAGGGGACACGGGTTTGATCCCTGGTCCAGGAAGATTCCCACACGCCATAGAGCAATTAAGTCTGTGTGCCACAACGATAGGGTCCATACTCCACCACAAGTGAAGCAACCACAGCGAGACGGCCACACGACACGACTGAAGAGCTGCCCCCACTCTCCCTCAACTAGAGAAAAGCCTGCACACAGCGATGAAGACCCAGCACAGCCAAAAATATAGATAAATTAAAAAGGGAGGGGCAAAGGACTTGAATACACATAGTGCCAATGAAGGTATACAAATTGCCAATAAAATGGGCAGATGCTCAATATCACTAATCTCAACAGTCACTGAGGAAATGCAAGTCAAAACCAAAATGAGATACTTCTTGGCACCCACTAGACTGGCTATAGTAGAAACAAAGATGGACACTAGCAAGTGTTGGTGAGGATGTGAAAAAATTGGAAGCCTCATACTTTTCTGGTAAAAGTGGAAAACAATTTGGAAATTCCTCAAGAAGTTAAATATAGAATTCTCATATGACCGGAAATTCTACTCTTAGGTTTATATCCAAGAGAACTGAAAACACATTTCACAAAAAAAAAAAAAAATCCTGTGCTTGAATATTCATAGCAACATCATTCATAATAAGCAAAATGTGAGAAAAGAAACAAATGTCCATCAACTCATGAACAGATAAGCAACAAGTGGTATATCTACACAATGGAATATTATTCAGCCATACAAAGGAATGAGGTATTGATACATACTGTACCATCGATGTACCTTGAAAACATTATGCTAAATGAAAGAAGCCAGGCCAAAAAAAGGTCACACACTATACAATTCTGTTTGTGTAAAATGTCCAGAATGGGCAAATCCACAGGCAGCAGAGTAGCGGTTGCCAGGGGATGGAGGAAAGAGTAAGTGGAAATAACAGCTAGTGGGTACCAGTTTCTTTACAGGGTGATGCAAATGTTCTGAAACTAGAGGTGATGGTTCCAGAAACTTGTGAGTACACTAAAACCCACTGACTCGTAAGATGATAGATCTGGGGGCAGATGGACAGAGGGAATGAAGAAGGGAGCCACTTTGGGTGGGAGTTTGAGGAAGGAAGGAAGGAAGAGGAAAGTTCAAGGTACCTGCCTTATGAGAGACACAGGAAAGATGGATGGGTAAAGAGGATTTTTGACATGTATTGGGGTATATCTCCACCTCCCAGAAACTTTAGAAACTACACATTTTTTTGAAGAATATTGAAACTGAATTTGTGGGTTTGGGGGATGGGTTATGGAATTTAAACTGGTTCTATCTAATCCATTTATTATGGTTCCATATAATCCATTTATTTTTGGTGTACACATTCATTCAGCCAACAAATGTTTATGGAGCAACCACTGAGTGCCAGGCACGCTGGTGAATAAGACAAGAGGAGATGCTGCCTTCCTGGAGCTTATGGGTTAGTGGCGTGTGTGTGTGTGTGTGTGTGTGTGTGTAGAGCAGAAGCAGAAGAGCAGTTCAAGCACAGACTTGGTGAAACAAGTAAAAATATGATTAATTTCAAGCAGTGATAAGTGCTTACTTTTCTTCTTTTTTCACTAAGTGCTATGTTACTCTGTAGAATCTAAGTAATACTCCTCTGAGTAATACTCCAGTATTACTGAGTAATAGGTGTGCAAGCACCTTATTCTACCTATCCAGCTTCCCAGGTGGCTCAGTGGTAAAGAATCTGCCTGCCAATGCAGGAGGAACAAGAGACGTGGGTTCAATCCCTGGGTCGGGAAGATCACCTGGAAATGGTAACCCACTCCAGTATTCTTGCCTGGAAAATCCCATGGACAGAGGAGCCTGGAGGGCTACAGTCCACGGGGTCGCAAGAGTCAAGAGTCCAAGTCTTGGACTCTACAGTCCAAGAGTCAGACATGACTGAGTGACTGAGCACAGAGATAAGTGCTTTTACTGAAAAGAAAGAGTGACAGAATCCTGAGGGCTACATTTTAGGGGTTCATGGAGCCCTTAACCTTATGGGTTTAGAGACCCCAGATTCAGATTCCCTGGACAACTTAATCTCAAAGCATTGCTTTTATTTTTTAAAAAAATTTTTGTAATACATGGAAGAGTATTACATATGAGAGTACATGTGCTGATCACTCCAAATTCAATACAATGTCAGTGATTGGGAACCTGCCAATGTGGAATTTGTGCTGATGGAAGAAGAGCTTAGCTGAGATTTAGTTTATATTATCAATAAAGAGTTTGTAAAATTTTGATAACAATATTAAAAGGAAACCACTTAGCTAACTTCCTCTGTTAACTCTGGCATTTCCTCACAGTCCACTGCGATTGAGGCATTGAGTCAGACAGGTAGGCCCACACCTGGTGGATGCTAAAACCGGAAGGAAACTTGGAAATGATCTAATAATGATTTCAGTCCCTTCAATGTCCAGAGGAGGAAACTGATATTCAGAGGCTCAAGTGACTTAGCCAAATTTCCAATTTAGACTAGTCACAGAGCTGGGATCACAGTTCAGGTGCCCTAATTCTGAATCCAGTCAGAAGCATTCATTTAAAAACAATTGATATGCTAATGAAAGATTGTCTCTTTATACTAAATCAAGGACCTAAAGTTCCCTCTGAAACAATATATGGCTTCTTTGTTCTGCCTCTACTCATTAACAATAATGAAACAGTATTTTGTTTCCTGATTTTTTTCATTTATTCAAGTTCTCTGGGAAACAAAACATTGCTTCTTAATTGTTTTATCAGTTAACAATAATGACTGACTTTTTTTTCATTAATTTGGCACCATTAGGAACAGGAATATCATTCAGATGTAGCCCTCGACCTCAAAAAGCTAAACATCTAGAGGAGAAAATAAGACACGTTCACAAATAATTAGGATGTCAGCTAGATCTTGATAACTCTGTCTGATGCTACCAAGTGTCAGGAAATTCCAGAGGAGCAGTCTTGTTTACTTGGGAGAAAGGAAATCACGAAAATATATTCTGACTTTGCAAAGCTTCAGAACTTCTGGAGTTCATGGAAAGCATTCAAGTCTTTGGGCAACACAAAGCATATAAAACTACAAGGGGAAATCAGCAATTTCCTTAAAAGTACTCAAATAAACTGCCTTTATTTAACCAAGGGACGCACTGTTTTGAATTGACTGCTGAAACTTTTAGAATGCTTAACCAGTACTCTGGGCAAATATCTATGACTGCCTCCAAGATGACCTCAATTGTGAATACACTTAGAATAAGATAAACGCACTTAGAAAATTCAGTTCTTTCTAAACATTAGCCGTCATATTTTAAACTGGCCACCATAACCATTTAAGAACCTTTTCAAATGACAGTGTTACATGTGTTTAATGAGACTCGATAGTTTGCAATGGAATAAATGTCTTTTTTAAAAACACCCTCAGGTTGGATTGTGTATAGTTTAGATATAGGAAAATTCACACTTTTTAGATATATAGCACCAAGGGTTTCCACAAATGGGATGCTTTTCTTGTGATTCCTACAGTTAGCAATTAGCACAGTGAAGACCTCCAGAACTGAATAGAGAGAAACAAGCTTGGAATCAATGATAATATAAAGCAAACATCTCTGCATGCGCTGTGTGCTCAGGCAGTGGGGTATGCCCTTTATATGCATAATCTCAGCTCCTTCTCCCATTTCTATGTGAAATTTTCTTTTACAAGTCTCTGTAGATGAGAAAACTGAAGCTTGGAGAAGTTTGAGTTTTTTGGCCAAGGTTACCTATTCAGGAGGTGGCAGGCTACCAAGCAGGGAGAAATTCCTGCCTCTGTCACTGAGTTGTTTTGAGATTTGGGGAAATTCCTTTGACCTTTTAGGGCTTTTCTCATTTGCATAAGGAGAAGGTCCTACTAGTCTTCTGGTCCCCCAGATGTCATTGGTTCCTTATCACAGAGAGCTCCACCATCTTGGATCTCAAGCGGAAGTAAAACATCTGACCATCTGTAGCCCCAGGGTTGACGGTCTCAGACAGCAACCTCAGAAGTTAAAGAAACGAGTAATAAAACCACACACAGTTGGACGGAGCTGTCTGCACCCAAGCAAATCTGGTTTCCTTGTCATCAGCAGTTGGCACGGGGCGAGGACAGTGCCATCTAGGGGAGGTCAGGAGGTCAGAGAAACAAATGGTGAGGAAGTCCATTCGGCCTCTGCCCAGCAGAACAATGGGGCCCCTGTCCTCTGCCCTGGCTTCTCTGGTCTTGTCACATCTTCACAGACCACGAATAAAGGGATTGGAGTTGGCCGAGCCACCCTCATTCTTTCAGTTCTCAGTTCTGTGGTTGCCAAACCATCCTCCGGCACATCACCCCAGTAGCTGTCTGCTCCCACGTCCCTCTCTCAAGTATGAAAGTTCGTTATTGCCCAGTCACCTCTGAGAATAGGGGGAACAGGAGACTGGAGAGCTGGAAGTAATGTGTGCCTCTTCCCTCTGCTTCAGTAGTGAGTCGGGAGACCTACTTTCGAGTTCTGACTCTGCCACCCAATGGCTGTGCACTGGGGCACTCCAGTATCTATTATGTATTTAATTGTTGTTTTTAAAAAGGGGGCTGAAGTCAGGAAGTAAACTGTATTTCCTCTGTAACAGTTTGTTTCTCTTTGGGGTGTTGATGCTGAAGGGTCTGGGGAAGAGTTTTGTTTCTTCCTGATCATTCTACATCTTGTGCTTCTCTGTGCCTTGTACTTTAGTGCAGCTTCTCGTCTCTGACCTTGCCAGGGGGCTTGAGGGATCGGAGTTCTCCCACCAGGGACTGAACCCAGGTACCCTGCAGTGGAAGTGGAGAGTCCTAACCACTGGACTGCCAAGACTTTCCCTAGAGCAGACTTTCATGTAGAACAACACAGCATCAAGCCATCTTGTCGTTATTCAGTCGCTAAGTCTTGTCCAGCTTGTGGCCACCCCGTGGACTGTGGGCTCCTCTCTCCTCCACTGTCTCCCACAGTTTGCTCCAACTCATGTCCACTGAGTGAATGATGCCATTCAACCATCTCATCCTCTGTCACCCCCTTCTCCTTTTGCCACCAATCTTTCCAATGAGTCGGTTCTTCACACATAAAAGCCTTGATGTGCTTAGTTGCTCAGTCGTGTCTGACTCTTTGCGACCCCGTGGACTATAGCCCACCAGGCCCCTCTGTCCATGGAATCCTTCAGGCAAGAATACTGGAGTGGGTAGCCATGCCCTCCTCCAGGGAATCTTGCTGACCCAGGAACTGAACCCTCCTCTCTTGCATTACACGCGGATTCTTTACCAGCCAAGCTACTGGGGAAGCCTTGAGTGAGTCCCAAAGCATGGCCTCCTGGCACATTTTGCTTGATGACACTCAGAGTAAAGGATGCTATTTGCACTGTGCATTGAGGATAAACAGAAAAAGCAGCCAGAGGGAATCCTCACTTCCCCAGGGGCTCCAATGTCCTAAAGACTCTTTCTACCCAGTCCCCTTGAAGCAACCTTCAGGGATAAGGGGATCATTACTTGATCACGCCTACAACATCTGTGTCCCAAGGTCCACTTCTTTTTTTTATGGTTTTTTAAAAAATATTTATTTGTCTGCACTGGGTCTTAGTTGTACCTTGTGGAATCTTGTTCCCTGACCAGGGATCAAACCTGGGCCTCCAGAATTGGGAGCACAGTCTTAGCCACTGGATCACCAGGGAAGTCCCCCAATGTCCACTTCTTAAAGAGCTGTTTTGAACTTTCATACAAATGGACAAATGTGATGAATGATCATGTTGATGTGAGTGAATCCTCTTGCCTTCCTTCAATAGTCACCACAGGGGACATTGCCAAGATTATATTATTTATAAAAATAGTACAAGGACATATCTGAACCAATGGTGAAAGTAGACTTGCTTTTGGTCACACAAAAGGGGGAGATTTGAGTTACACAGTTACTGATATTGGTTTGTTGATGCCAGAGCTTTGGACTGGAATCTTTGGAAATTCCCTTGGCCTTTCCCTTGTGGTTGCAATATGGCCACAGAGAACTGGAAAATGACATTAACACCCTGTTCCAAGCCAGTCTACAGAGTCTTTCCCAGTGCTCCAACTCCTCATCAAGGACAAAACTTTCCAGAGGCCCTAAGCAGTTTCCCTTATATGTCATTAGCCAGAACTGGGACACATGGGGAGCCTCTCCTGAGAGTAGGACTGAGAAAGCAAATATCCAACCTGTTTACTAGGATGCCAGGCAGGATGAAGAGGTTTTTGAAAAGTCAGTTAGTAGTGTCTGGCTTGTCATGCAGAGCATTTCTGGTTATAACTTAAAAGGAAAATCCAGTCTTCATTTCCCAATATTATCCAAGCAAACTGACTGCCTATTATTAAAATATATAAACAGAAAAAAAATTTTTTAATAACAGAGCATCTGTATTTCTACAACATCTGCCAATCCTGTCGATATTTGGCAGCTTGGTCCATAATGATTTGCTCAGATTTCCTAAAATTGGAATTCCCACTTTCCCTCCTGAATGTTCCAGGGTTCTTTCAAATGCCTTCATATCTTAAGGTCATGAGGTCCCTGAAAAACTGCTTCTAGCCCCTGCTCCATCTTGCTGTTCTTTTTCCTAATTGCTTCATACAGAGACTTCTGGTACATTTATAGCTCACCATCTTATTGGGAATCAGTCTTCAAGAAATGGGATATTAATGTTTTTATTATTTTAAAGTATATATAAAAATATTTAAAAATAATATTAGCGCTAATAAAAATGTTTATTAGTTTATTAAAAACATATTTTAACATTACATATGTGGTTTCATAAATCAAATATAGTAAAAAGCAGGAGTCTCCTGCCCCACCTTCGCCAACCTCAATTCCTACTTCCTGTCAGCAATTTTCTACTCATTTAGCTTTCTTTGTGTGTTTATATCTATATCCTAAATGACATCCTTAAATTGATATTTCTGGTTACTTTTTAATGTTAGAGTCCATCTGTTGACTGAAAATAGGAGAGAATTTGACTTCTTCATTCAGGCCGGCTCGTGTGCGCTAAGTCGCTTCAGTCGTGTTCAACTCTTTGTGACACTGCGGACCGTAGCCCGCCAGGCTCCTCTCCCATGGGATTCTCCTGGCAAGAGTACTGGAGTGGGTTGCCGTGTTCTCCTCCAGGGGATCTTCCCGACCCAGGGATTGAGCCCTCATCTCCTGCATCTCCTGCAGTGGCAGGCGGGTTCTTTACCCCCATTCATTCCTGCGCCTATTTTTCTCCTCTTTCTATCCTCACTATTGGTTATGTCACCTTCTTTTCTTTGAATGCTTTTTGACTTTAGCATTCTACTCTTGCCTTATTGTTGCAAAATGTCTCTTCTCTAACAACATAAATTATTGTACGCTTGCTCTATCTCCGTCTCTCAGGGTCTTCATTTGCTATATTTGCTCCTTTCAAAGGCTTCCTTGAAACATCTGTTGATTTTTGGATGTCCATTGCTGCCACTAAAAAGCTGACCTGCAGCTTTGTGTAAACAGAATTTATTCGGTGATTAGCATCACTATATTGTGGCAGATGGGGACCCACAAGAATCGGAATCTGTAGGTCTTCTCTCTTGGGTTGGCTGACTTCCCCAAAGAGGAATTCTCCAGTCTCCTGTTGGAGACTGAAAAACCAGCTTCCCAGGATTACAGGAACCCCGTGTGGGAAGAGCGCTGTAGGAATCACTGCTCAGTATGAAGACTGTCTGGAGAAGGCAGTAACAAGCCACTCCAGTACTCTTGCCTGGAAAATCCCATGGATGGAGGAGCCTGGTGGGCTGCAGTCCATGGGGTCGCTAGGAGTCGGACAGACTGAGAGGCTTCACTTTCACTTTTCACTTTCGTGCATTGGAGAAGGAAATGGCAACCCACTCCAGTGTTCTTGCCTGGAGAATCCCAGGAACAGGGGAGCCTGGTGGGCTGCCGTCTATGGGGTCGCACAGAGTCGGACACGACTGAAGCGACTTAGCAGCAACAGCATGAAGACTGTTAGTCTGCTTCAAAGGCATCTCCCCACCCCATCTCCTCCACTGAGCTTGGTGCCCCAGAGCTCAGAGTTTCTCTAGAATTTCCAAGAGCAGAGCTTCTGTGCTCTGTTTAGGTCAGCGATGCACAAGCTGCAGGATCCAGGACAGGGAATCTGAGAGTCTGCTTCTTCAAGAGACTGACCGTTGCTCTCTGCTTTTGGTCTCCTCCACACCTGACTTTTTGTTGTTTGTTTTGTTTTTGGCCACACCACTCGCCTTTTTGGATCTTAGTTCCCCTGACTAGGAATTGAACCTGGGCCCAGGCAGTGAAAGCACTGAGTCCTAAACGCTGGACTGCCAGGGAATTCCCCACACCCGACTTTTGACAGGCGGTGCCTCCCATACCTCGGGCTTTCCGAGATTCTGCAATGGGCATCAGGTGTTTTCTTACTGGGTATTCCCCCTCAACTCTCCCTGCCACTAAATTTCTGGTATTTTTGTTCTGCCTAATCAGTTACCACTTTCCCATCTGTTTTCCATTTTGCAAAATAGTGTTGACTTCACTTTCTCCTCTTACTCCTACCCTGTTCTCTTTAACTTCTTGACTTTTCACCATTTTTATTTTTTTTTTATTTCTCATGTCAGTATGGTTGGGGCTTCCCTGGTGGCTCAGAGGGTAACGCGTCTGCCTACAATGCGGGAGACCCGCATTTGATCCTTCTGTTGGGAAGATCCCCTGGGGAAGGAAATGACAACCCACTCCAGTACTCTTGCCTGGAAAATCCCATGGATGGAGAAGCCTGTTAGGCTACAGTCCATAAGGGTCTCAAAGAGTTGGACACAACTGAGCGACTTCACTTTCTTTTTCTTTCAGTATGTTTTCATGAAAGAATAAAGATTAACACAAGCATTCAATTTAAAGTATATTAAAAAGCAGAGACATTACTTTGCCAACCAAGGTCCGTCTAGTCAAGGCAATGGTTTTTCCCGTGGTCATGTATGGATGTGAGAGTTGGACTGTGAAGAAAGCTGATCGCCGAAGAATTGATGCTTTTGAACTGTGGTGTTGGAGAAGACTCTTGAGAGTCCCTTACACTGCAAGGAGATCCAACCAGTCCATTCTAGAGGAGATCAGTCCTGGATGTTCATTGGAGGGACTGATGCTAAAGATGAAGCTGCAATACTTTGGCCACCTCATGCGACGAGTTGACTCACTGGAAAAGACTCTGATGCTGGGAAAGGTTGGGGGCGGGAGGAGAAGGGGACGACGGAGAATGAGATGGCTGGATGGCATCACCGACTCTGTGGACATGAGTTTGAGTGAGCTCCGGGAGTTGGTGATGGACAGGGAGGCCTGGCGTGCTGTGATTCATGGGGTCGCGGAGAGTCGGACACGACTGAGCGACTGAACTGAACTGAACTGAACTGAATGTTTCATTTTCAGGTGTCCAATTTCAGCTGGGCATATGCCCACTTAGCTATTTATGAATATATCTGAGTGTGTGTATGTAGGAGGGCTTCCCAAGTGGTGTAGTGGGAAAGAATCCGTCTGCGATGCAGGAGATGCAAGAGAAGTGGGTTCGATCTCAGGGCCAGGAAGATCCCCTGGAGGAGGAAATGGTAGCTCACTCCAGTATTCCTGCCTGGAGAATCCCATGGACAGAGGAGCCTGGTGGACTACGGTCCATGGGGCTGAAGAGTTGGACACGGCTGAGCAAGTAAGCAGCAGCAGTATGTATTTAGAGACAAGAAAAATATATGTCTATATCTTGCATGAGAGGGAGACTATACCTTCCAGTTTCCCTTGTAGCCTGCTGTGCCAATATTGTGAAAGTGGAAATGATGTGTGTACAGCTGAGTCTTGGCCTTCATGTACAACTCTGTGCTTATCTGCCGTTTTTCCCATTGGCTAGAATGTGGATGAAGCAGCAGCCAACCTCATCATGCAGACAAGGATGAAACCCTAGGGGATGGCGGTCAAACAAACGGAAGCAACTTGGGTGTTTGAATGAATAGAGCCAGCATCCTGGGCCATTTACCTCCAGGCTATTATGTGAGAAAGAAATTAATTTCACATTGAGGCTTCTGTAATTTGAGGTCTCTTTGCTATGGTCACGCAGCCTGTACTCTAATGCAATCCCACTGACTGGTTCACAAAGCAGATCCATGGATAAGCTGCATATCCATTGCCTCGGGTTTTTAGAAATATACAGAATTGGGCTTCCCTGGTGGCTCAGTGGTAAAGAATCTGCCTGCCAATGCAGGAGACATGGGTTCCATCCCTGGTCTGGGAGGATCCCACGTGCGACAAAGCAACTAAGCCCGTGCCCCACAACTTTTGAGCCAGTGCTCTGGAGCCCAGGAAACACAACTACTAAAGCCTGCATGCCCTCGAGACAGTTGTCCACAACAAAAGGAGCCACTGCAATGAGAACCCCGCACACCTCAACTAGAGAGTAACCCCACTCGCCACAACTAGAGAAAATCTGTGAGAGCAACAAAGACCCAGCAAAGCCAAAAATAAAAACAAATAAAAGTTAAAAAAATTTTTAAAGGAAGGATCGGATTATTTAGATATGGGTATATTATATTGGTATTGTTGTTTAGTGGCTAAGTTGTGTCCAACTCTTTCATGAACCCATGGACTGTAGCCTGCCAGGCTCCTCTGTCCATGGGATTTCCCAGACAAAAACACTGGAACAGGTTACCTTTTCCTTCTCCAGGGAATCTTTCTGACCCAGGGATCAAACCTGCATCTCTTGCATTGGCAGGCAGACTCTTTACCAATGAGCCATCTGGGAAGCCCTAAAGGCTGAGTAAAGACTAAAAACCAATAGTACATATTATTATATTAGAATTATCTCATATTAAATCTATATGTACATATTTTAATATTTATATAGAAATACAGGCAACATAATTATAAAATTAACTATGAAGTTCAAAAGAGAATAGAAAATGAACATGTAACATTTTAGAGAATAATCATTAGATCAAGGCACCTAATACATCACTCTGCTGTTTTAACTAGTATCAGAAGGCAATGGCACCCCACTCCAGTACTCTTGCCTGGGAAATCCCATGGATGGAGGAGCCTGGTGGGCTGCAGTCCATGGGGTTGCAAAGAATTGGACATGACTGAGCAGCTTCACTTTCACTTTCCACTTTCATTCACTGGAGAAGGAAATGGCAACCCACTCCAGTGTTCTTGCCTGGAGAATCCCAGGGACAGGGGAGCCTGATGCACTGCTGTCTGCGGGGTCACACAGAGTCAGACACGACTGAAGCGACTTCGCAGCAGCAGCAGAGTAATTTTATCTCTGAAGTTTTACGAAGTTAATGCAAACAGACCTTTGAACAATTAGGCAAAATCTTTGTTATGGAAAGAAGAAAGTGTCAGTTGCTCAGTCATGTCCAACTCTTTGCAACCCCATGGACTGTAGCCCACAGGCTCCTCTGCCCATGGAATTCTCCAGGAAAGAATAGTGTCTATAATTTATATAGTTCCAGACTGTTCTAAAGTTTTCTCATGTAGAGTCTGATCCAGTTCTGCAGTCACTGCAGGGCAATTTGAAACAAAATATGTAAAATATATAAGGTTTCCTGACCTAGGAAATCAGCAATACAGATTTTCTGAATTAAAACTATCTGGTAAACTTCACTCTGTTCATGACAAAGAACAGGGTTGGGAAGCAAGTGTTTTTGTTATCTCAGGAAAATTAACATTGGCTTGATAGATTGAGCATGACGGCATTTTTCCAATAATCTGTACTCATGGTACGGGGCCTGTTTGCATTAGCACATGGTAAGCCTTCCAAAGTTGTTTGTACCCTCCTCTAACCCAGGGGACTGGGGTCCTTTTTTTGTATAACCCGGAAGCTAAGGATGATTTCCACAGTTTTAAATGGTTGGAGTAAGCTCAAAAGAAGAAGAAGATTTCAGGAATACTACATGAAATTCAAATTTCATTGCTCTCAAATGAAGTTGTATTGGAACACAGTCACATCGATCCAAGTACATTTTATCTGTGGCTGCTTTTTGCATTGTATGACTGAGTTGAGTATTGTGACCAATGACCTGCAAAGCCTAACATATTTACTGTCTCAGTCTTCAAATTTTGCTGACTCCTACTCCAGAGAGTAGAAAGTGAATACTCACTTTCCCAGGAAGATCCCCTGGAGAAGGAAACGGTAATCCACTCCAGTATTCTTGCCTGGAGAATCCCATGGACGGAGAAGCCTGGTTGGCTACAGTCCACGGGGTCGCATAGAGTCGGACACGACTGAGCGACAGAACGGAACGGAACGGAAGAGATAACTTGTAAGGGAGTGGGGGAGGGGGGATCATGTGAGCTAGTTCTGACCAATGAAATAGCCAGGAAAGTTTGCAAGAGGGGTTGTAGAAAGATAGTGCAGATTCTAATGAAGCAAAAGAAAAAGTTGGCACCTCTCTCCTTCTTCCTGACTTAAACACGGATGTGATGTCTGGAGCTGTGACAACATTTTTGTCACCGTGATGACACCAGCATGAGGTTGACGGCATTTTTATCTGTTATATTACTTTTTATGTTCAAAAATCTAATGCTTTCTTGGGTCTCTGGCATTGGAATTGATTTGAAGCAGCCTATGGTTTTTCTAAACCCAGTTTCAACAATTGTCAACAAGGGAAAGAATAACTTAGATGGATGTTTCCCATGAGAAACTTCATTCCTTTATGAATTTGATTGTGGTCACATTACCAGTTGAGGGGAGTTCAACTTTAGCCCAAGTTAAATCTGCCAAGGTACTTGGAGTGGGAAGGATATAAAATGTTTGAGAATCTGTGTTCCAAGATTAAATGTGCTCGTTTAACAGTGGCAAAGATGTAAAAGCATCAGTCATTGCTAATTCCTACTAATTCTGTAAAGAAGAGATAATTTTATTATTATAAGTGAATTGTAATTTGATTGCTAAGTCATGTTTGACTCTTTACAACCCCATGGACTGCAGCTCACAAGGTTTCCCTGTCCTTCACTATTTCCTGGAGTTTTCTAAAATTCATGTTCATTGAGTCAGTGATGCTATCTAACCATCACAGTATAAGTGAATACTCAGCTGGAATTTTATATTCTTATATTTAATTCTCCTTTTTATTGTTTCATAAGTCACTATTTAGATCATTAAATCTCTAGCAGAGTTATTCCATCCATAGCCCTTCCCAGAGCAAGGTAAAAACAAATAAGTATATAAGATTTATTATGAAATTATATTTATTTATTTATTTATTTTTGGGTGTGGTCTCTGCTTTATTTTTTTTTTTTTTTGAATAGAGGAAAATTTATGCGTCGAACCTGGACTGGTCACTTATGATAATATACATGCTACAATTCCATTCTCCCCAATCATTCCACCTTCACCCTCTCCCACAGAGTCCCAAAGACTGTTCTAAATGCCTATGTCTCTTTTGCAGTCTCTTATACATATTATACATATAATTTCATATTATGAAATTATATTTAAATTAAACAAAATATTTTAAAACTGAATATAAATATATAAATATTTATGTATTTGACACATACAAGGCAGAACAAAACAAAATATAAACTTTGAGCAAATGCTATGTAAAGATTAGGCATTTTCTGATGTTTCATACCTCTAAGAATACTATATCTTGAGTTTCAAAAGTCCCAGGGTCTAGGCAGCCATTCATTAAACTATTTTAGAAGTCCATAATAAGAGAAAATAATTTATCCTTGTGCTGAAGCTGAAGCTCCAATACTTTGGCCACCTGATGTGAGGAGTCGACTCATAAGAAAAGACCGTATGCTGGGAAAGACCGAAGGCAGGAGGAGAAGGGGACGACAGAGGATGAGATGAATTGAGCAAGCTTCGGGAGTTGGCGATGGACAGGGAAGCCTGGCACATTGCAGTTCACGGGGTCGCAAAGAATTGGACAGGACTGAACGACTGAACTGAGAAAGAGAAACTGAAGCTCAGAAAAGTTGGTCACAGTCACAGAGGCATTAATTTTGAGGCCACTTGGACAAAAGAGGGAATTAAGGGGAATGCATGACAAAAATCTCCCTCAAATGTGTGGTGACCTTCCAGAGCCTTAAGCCTATCATTCACACTGAATTCCCAGAGCTGGGAAATTGCAGAGTATCATAGGCTATGTAGCTAAGCTGGAATTATTCATTTTCCAAAAACTGGTTTTTCTTCCTTTTTTAAAAATACTTTTTATTGGAGTACAGTTGATTTACATGTTGTGTTAATTTCAAGTGTGCAGCAAAGTGAGTCAGTTACATACATATCTACTCTTAAAGATAGTTTTCCCATATAGGCCATTACAGAGTATTGAGTAAATTTCCCTGTGCTGTACAGTAGGTCCTTCTTGGTTACCTATTTTATATACCATAGTGTGTATATCTCAATCCCAATCTCCAAGTTTATCCCTCCTCCCCCATCCCCGTTCACCCCAGTAACCATAGGCAAAGATTGGTTTAAAAGTTGCTCTCTGCAGCATTAAAAAACAAAAGCCCTCCCTACTGTCCCTCTGACAGGCCAAGGAAACCACTAACTCTGCCTTGCAGCCGACCATGGCCAGCCACCCACTCGGCTTGGGGTTGAAGGGTTCTCACTGCTAAAACCAGGGAAGTCCCAGCAAACTGTGACAAGCAGGCCACTCTTCCGTGACTCCTCTGCCTGAGATTCCCCATTGTGCTCACCTAGATCATCCTCAACCTTGCAAGCCCAAGTCGATTCCATCCCCTCCATGTCTCCTCCCAGATCCCTCAGCCACAACTCATCTCTCTACATGGCCAAAGCTCTGGGCTGGTGTTCATCTTGTGACCTCTGCTTCCCTCTCTCTCTCCTGTAAGATTGTTGTTGTTGTTTAGTCACTAAGTCATGCCTGACTCTTTGTGACCCCAGGGACTGCAGCACGCCAGACTTCCCTGTCCTTCACTATCTCCCAGTTAGCTAACTCATGTCCATTGAGTCAGTGATGCTACCTAACCATCTCATCCTCTGTTGCTGCATTCTCCTTTTGCCCTCAATCCTTCCTAGCATCAGAGTCTTTTCCAATGAGTTGGCTCTTCGCATCAGGTGGCCAAAGTATTTGAGTTTCAGCTTCAGCATCAGTCCTTCCAATGAATATTCAGGGTTGATTTCCTTTAGGATTTGCTTTGATCCTGATTTGAGACTGGTTTAATCTCCTCTCTATAAGATACTTTCTTATTATAGCCCCCAAGAGGGCAAAACATATGTCTTGAGCTTTAGTTCTTTATACTGAGTCAGTGGTTGATCAACATTATCAGATTGACTGGGAAGATGTTCAGAACTGGGCCCCGAGCATCTTCCTCTATGCTGTACCCAGACTTCTTGCATTTGCTGGCAGAAGCACACCTTGAAGCCAGGGCCTTGGCCCCTCCACGAAAATCTCAGAATTGCCAGAAGACGCAGGAAATTCCAATTGAATCTAGTAACCACAAACAAAGCTGAAAGTAATTCTTCAGCAGATTCTTGCCAAATAATTCTGGCAGAGAATAACCCTGATGGAACTCAGTAATTTAGCAGAAAACACATTACATTCCCCAGATAGAGGATCAGACTGAAGTCACTGTGTCCCTCTGTTTCTAGAGCCCAGGGCAAAGAGAAATCACAGACAGGATGGAAGAGAAATTTCTCCTTTGAAATAATGGCCCTGGGGCAGTTTCTAAGCCTATCAAGATGTGGAAAGAAAAATAATATCTGCAATAAAGTCGGGCCAAAAGAATGTGGTAACAGTTTCAGAGTATTTCGAAAGTTCAGTACCGATAACTCCTTATGAAAACAGGTTTCTCAGGCCACAAATGACCACTCGGGTAAATGACCACTGCTTTGCAAAAGCTCTGTCATCTAAACATCTAAACTCAGCAGTTGTAGTCAAATTACCCTGATGGTTTGCATCATCAAACTCAACAATAACTGCATGAATACATAGTTCTAATGCTTACATTGCCTAGGCAGACTTAAACAGCATTTTATTATTCTGTTTTCACTTGACTATTTGATCTTTGGGCTAGTTGCTAATATCATCTGTCTACTTGGTTTAGTACTGAGGGGAAAAATAGGTTTTTAGGGTCTCCTCTAACTTCCAGCTAAGATTTTCAACTGTCTAGATACCTAAGTAAGAGACAGTGGATTCGTAATAGTAATCAGGTAAAGAAATAGCAAAGATCCTTATCCTGGTGGTCTGGTAGAGTTAATAAAAGGTGAACTGCTAATGAAGGAGTCAATCCTGACATCATCAGGAGAGGGTAAAGAGGAAGATAAACCTTCTTCTGGTGGGGCGTCATTTTTGAAATAACACTGTTCCTGTCACCTGTTACTGAAAGTCTCCAGGACAAGGACATGCCATGAAATGGAATGTGAATGTCCTTTAAAGTGAAATTTATCATCATGAGACATTCTCCTCCTCCATGCAGTCCTCCTCGCTTTCTTATTGACTCTTCCTTATTTTCATGGCCCTTGACCTGACCTCTGACAAAAAGGCAGTTTCTTGGATGCTCTTTGCAAGTTAACTTACACTTGTCTTTCTCTTCTTTTACTTTTCCCTGGATTACGGACAAAGTAGAAGCCATAAGCCATAAAGCTGAAAAAAACCTGAGTGACAGAGGAAGATAGAAAAGGGGAGGCATGTGGGTGGATGTCTGATCAAGGTCTTTCCCTGGCTGGGACGGTCACCCCCCACTCTGGAGCTGCAGTGCTATTCAGCTGAAGGTATGTGCTTGTCCTGAAACAACAGAGTGTGTTGCTTCCTCCAGGAACACTGGAGTGTCACTATGCTTTATCTCCTGTGTTTACTCATAATAATAACTTCACTAAGATGGCTGGATGGCATCACCGACTCAATGGACATGAGTTTGCGTGAACTCCGGGAGTTGGTGATGGACAAGGGAGGCCTGGCGGGCTGTGATTCATGGGGTCGCAAAGAGTCGGACACGACTGAGCGACTGAACTGAACTGAACTGAAGTTCAATCTACTATATATTATTTGAAGTCAACTCCATTTTAAAAAGTATAGCTAGTTTCCAGATGAATCACGTTTGCTCTTATTCCGAGTGATTTAAAATTTCCTTTCTGAGTATTATCTCAACAGCAGTAATGAAAAAAAAAAAATATATATATATATGCATCAATGTCTGTATCTATATCTATTTATCTATATAAGCCCTTCTGCAAGTTTCACTAAATGTAATATGACTTACATTCCACATGTATGGATACAATGTTATTTTAAAGTTAAGTGAATTTGAAATTACAAATTATGTGATCCTATTCTTAGAGAGTTGGTCCATCTAAGATCAAAGCCTTAGAAAGCATCACTACGAACAAAGCTAGTGGAGGTGATGGAATTCCAGTTGAGCTATTTCAAATCTTGAAAGATGATGCTGTAAAAGTGCTACATTCAATATGCCAGCAAATTTGGAAAACTCAGCAGTGGCCACAGGACTGGAAAAGGTCAGTCTTCATTCCAATCCCAAAGAAAGACACTGCCAAAGAATGCTCAAACTACCGCACAATTGCCCTCATCTCACACGCTAGTAAAGTAATGCTCAAAATTCTCCAAGCCAGGCTTCAGCAATATGTGAACCGTGAACTTCCAGATGTTCAAGCAGGTTTTAGAAAAGGCAGAGGCACCAGAGATCAAATTGCCAACATTTGCTGGATCATGGAGAAAGCAGGAGAGTTCCAGAAAAACATCCATTTCTGCTTCATTGACTATGCCAAAGCCTTTGACTGTATGGATCACAATAAACTGTGGAAAATTCTGAAAGAGATGGGAATACCACACTACCTGACCTGCCTCTTGAGAAACTTGTATGCAGGTCAGGAAGCAACAGTCAGAACTGGACATGGAACAACAGACTGGTTCCAAATAGGAAAAGGAGTATGTCAAGGCTGTATATTGTCACCCTACTTATTTAACTTATATGCAGAGTACATCATGAGGAACGCTGGGCTGGAAGAAGCACAAGCTGGAATCAAGATTGCCGGGAGAAAGATCAATAACCTCAGATATGCAGATGACACCACCCTTATGGTAGAAAGTGAAGAGGAACTCAAAAGCCTCTTGATGAAAGTGAAAGAGGAGAGTGAAAAGGTTGGCTTGAAGCTCAACATTCAGAAAACTAAGATCATGGCATCTGGTCCCATCACTTCATGGGAAATAGATGGAAAAACAGTGGAAACAGCGTCAGACTTTATTTTGGGGGGCTCCAAAATCACTGCGGATGCTGATTGCAGCCATGAAATTAAAAGACGCTTACTCCTTGGAAGGAAAGTTATGACCAACCTAGACAGTATATTAAAAAGCAGAGACATTACTTTGCCAACAAAGGTCCGTCTAGTCAAGGCTATGGTTTTTTCAGTGGTCATATATGGATGTGAGAGTTGGGCTGTGAAGAAAGCTGAGCACCGAAGAATTGATGCTTTCGAACTGTGGTGTTGGAGAAGACTCTTGATAGTCCCTTGGACTGCAAAGAGATCCAATCAGTCCATTCTAAAGGAGATTAGTCCTGGGTGTTCATTGGAAGGACTGATGCTGAAGCTGAAACTCCAATACTTTGGCCACCTCATGCGAAGAGTTGACTCACTGGAAAAGACTCTGATGCTGGGAGGGATTGGGGGTGGGAGGAGAAGGGGACGGCAGAGAATGAGATGGCTGGATGGCATCACCGATTCGATGGACATGAGTTTGAGTGAACTCCGGGAGTTGGTGATGGACAGGGAGGCCTGGCATGCTGTGATTCATGGGGTCACAAAGAGTCGGACACGACTGAGCGACTGAACTGAACTGAACTGAAGATCAGAGCATTCCTTTATTTCAGCATGACATGTAAAATGCGAAGTCAAATTTAAGATCAAGCCTCCTTCCCATTTTGAATTTTTAAAGATTTTGGTGAGCTGCAAAAGGCAAAGGAGAAGTCAAACAGGAGACACTTCTTAAATTTGGAACACATGGCAAAAATTTTAAAGTTATACTTAGGAAAACACATATACATACACACATGTGATAAATAAAGTGAATTTTAAAATAGTTTGGAAGGGGGAAGAAATAAACTAGGAGTTTGGGATTAACATATATACACTACTACTTGTAAAATAGATAACCAACAAGAGCTTCCTACATTGCACAGGGAACTATACTCAATATATTGTAATAACCTACAAAGAAAAATGATCTGAAAAAGTATATATATATGTTCATACATGTGTGTGTGTATGGCACGTATAACTGAATCACTTTGTTGTGCACCTGGAACTAATACAACACTGTAAAGCCACTTCAATTTAAAAATAATAAAATAAAATACAGTTTGAAAAAAGTGGCCTTTCCCTAGATAATGCTCGATGTAGTTTCCCACCCCCCCAAATCAAGACTTTTAATGAAATAAGTGTTCTTCATATAACATTTTAAACTTTGACAGCAAATACTAGTCCACTGATAAGCCTTTCTTAGTCCTTTCGATGGGCAGTACAACATTTTCCACCTCATAACAGGTCCCCAGGGTTGCTCTCAGCACTGAGAATGGCTCCATGCCCACTAGGTTAGGGGAGTGGCTTGGACATACAGATGACTTTAGAATAGAATCACAGCCAGGCAGACCAATAAGGAAACTCCACCATCAAATCCCACCTTCTCAGGTCACTTACAGAGTCACATGGTCAGCTGGAGACAGAGACAGCACACCCCAGGGCTCTTGAGTCCCACACCCAAATAGGCTCTGGCCAGAGGATGTGGTGTCATGTCCAAGCTCCACCACCTGCCATCAGGGTTGCCTGAGCAAAGCCCTTAGCTGCTCTGAGCCCCAGTTTCCTATGGGTTAAAAATAGTACCAATCCATAGGGCTATTTCAAGAGCTAAAGGCCATAATGCACATAAAGTACTTAGCCCTGAATCTGCTCCACTGGAGGTGATCAATAAATATTGATTGTTATCTTTATATGATAATATTTACTTAGTCTTCAGCTACAGTATTAATAAAATATTTGGAAAAATTAAAGTCAAAGCAGTATTTTACACTATAATAAAACAGCATGTCCTTTAGCCAATAAAATACTTTGAGTACTGGAAACACCTGTTTTGATAGGGAACACCAGAAACATCACAGGCCTTATAAATTTTGTCATCCAAGGTGCTGGCATCAAAGGGAGGCCATTTTATTTCTGACACATTAATAAAAGGAATTTTTGAGCTTCTTCCTTATTTTGGCAAATCTCTGATTTGAGTTTACAAAACATCTTTATTGAGACATAATTCACACACCATAGAGTTCACCTATTTGATATGTAGAGTTTAGGGGTTTTCAGAATATTCAGAGTTGTTCAACCATCACTACCATCCAATTTTAGAACATTTTCATCATCCAAAGAAGAAACCCATCACCCACTAGTGGTGATTCACTTGACTGGGAATCTATAAACTGCTTGACTAGTTTCTGAATACTTCTGGATCTGAGAAATTTCACACTTATTCCTACCACACGAGCGAGACCACAGCCGTTTCCTGGCTTGCTTCCTCTTCTCTCCCTGTTCTCTGCTCTTACCGCATCCTGCACACCTGCACTTTTCAGTTAGCCCTGCCCCTGTTTTCTGTTTTTTTTTCTTTTTGCTTTGTCTTTGGCTCCCATGAGCAGCACGGGCATCTTAGTTCCCCAAGAAAGTGTTAGTCACTCAGTTGTGTCCAATTCTTTGCCTGGACTGTAGCCCACCAGGCTCCTCTGTCCATGGAGTTCTCCAGGCAAGAATACTTGAGTGGGTTGCCATGCCCTTCTTCAGGGGATTTTCCCCACCCAGGGACTGAACCCAGGTCTCCGGCATTGCAGGCAGATTCTTTACCATCTGAGCCACCAGGGAAGCCCTCCAGGGATCAAATCCATGGCCCCTGCAGTAGAAGTGCAGAGTCTTAACCACTGGACCACCAGGGAAGTTCCTGTTTTGTTTTTCATCCCAAGTGAATTTGAAGGACTGACTCTTTAGTAGGAGAATTTGCAATGCTCACAGCTGTGTTACAATTATCCTGCTTATATTCAATCTCAAGGTCAAGTTAATTTAGCCTTGTCAAGGTGTGAACAAAGGAAAACCACTTCATCCAGGTGAAACACCACACTCACACAACTACAACTTGGGCATGAAACACATTTATTGGTCAAAACTTTACAAACAACTTTTAAAAAGCACACAGCCACATGTCCAACATAGAAAATATAAAAATTTATCATCTCCTATAGGATTTAACATGTAATAAATTGTTACTCCCTAGTATTGAATGATAGAGAGGAGGCAGTCTCAGAGACATTTCTCTGGTTTTTACTTAGAGACTTAAATTATTTCTTAAGAAACACCATAAGTAGAAGTCACTGCAATGCTGGAGAAATTTTGGTAGCACTCTGTGTTTTATAAATACCAGGAAAGTGAGACAATTGTTTGAACTCACCACATGTCTTGGGGGAACACAATCAAATGAGGAAAGTACAGGAAAAGTCAGGAGGTAAATCTGCATCTCCAGCTAAATGTCATCATGAAGACAGAAAAATGGCCAGGAAGGGACCACAGAGATAGAGCCAGAAGAAGCCTTGGAGACCATTCACTCCTAACTCCATTTACATAGGAACTCAACGATCCCAAGTCACTTAGTCAGTTAGTGGAAGGCCAGAGACTAAAGGGTGATTTGAACATGGAAGCCTGGAGAGTAGAAAAGAGTGGGATAGTTATTTCCTCTGGTTGTATCAATATGACTGCACCTCAGTAAATGAGGGCTTGAAATCCAACCAGAAAGACCTGAAACTCCCAATTGGTCTGCAAATAGAACAAGGGAGAATCATGCAAACCCTTGGGAATACAAGGAAAGTCAGATTTATCTTTATTCTTATTAGAGCCTAAGATAATTCTTAACCAGAATTTAAGAGCTATTAAAAAAAAAAAAAAAGCAGCTGTGACAACCCAGCTGGATGAGGCCAGAGCCAGAATGGACTCAGGGCTTGGAGCTGACCATGAGGTGACAGAAGCCCTGTTTGCACCTCTGAATAATGAGCTTGCTTTGGCCGCATTAACAATCACAACGCGGCTGATAGGGAAGATCTTTGCAGGGTCTGTCACTCACCCTGGGCCCAAGACACCTTGCCCCATCCTGCAGCTCCGATACATGAGGCTCCAGGGCCCAAGCTCGCTGTTGGAAACTTGGACTTTGCCCAGACACATCACCAAAATAGCTCTTGCAAAAGGGAAAAATCAACAATGTGGTGTACCAGCCTCAAGAAAGAAAACTGTTCTCCATCCCAACAAGACAGAGCTTGCTGCCGAGTTGTTAATCCCTTGCCTTAAGTGTATTTTTAATCCTACTCTACTTTTTTGGACACTTTTGGTTTCTAGGAGAATTCTTGGGTTTACTAAACAACAGTCACGGGACGGTGGTACCTCCTGTTCAACCTAGAACATGGATGGAGTCAGTTCCCGTCTGTATTCAGCCTCACTGGGGTTCAACTGCTCCATCTGCGGCAGGAGAAACTGACAGACTCTGCAGTCCCTTCTGGCTCTAATACTTGGCTCTCATGGCACCATCCATCCGACTTCCAGGTCAGTGCCTCAATCATTCATGCAGAAACAGCAGTAGTCTGCTCTCCTGGGGCCAGGATCAAAACATACACAACACAGAGATTCCACCACCTAGAAAATCCTCACCTAGGAAAGCCTATCTGTGGATTGAGATAACCTTCTTTTTCTCATATAATACATTAAGGCATCAGCTGATGGCATTTGGGAAAGATTAATTAAAATAACGAAAATACAAGTCATGAGAGAAATCCCTTAGTTTTAAATATAAAGAATTGCTTCTGCGTTTTCCATCCCAGAGAAACAGGAGCAACTACTTGGTTATATTGACGTTTGCCTTGTTTTTCTCCTTTAAAAAGATATACAAATTCTACTAGAAGGAACTCTCCTTAGCCACACAAATAGACATTTTATCATTTAATTTAAAAAACAAACATAAGAATTAACAACCTAGCACCACTGGGGAAAAAACTGACACATCCCATTAACACTGTCTCTTGTTTCAGAGGAAAAGAAGACAGATAATCTGCCCCAAACGTGTTTTCTGATTTATCACAAATTTGGCAATCTGCACCAGTGAGGTAGTTCAGAAGAGATGCAAAGTTACAGAAGTAAGGACACTGAATCTAGGCCCCACCTCCTGTGTGTCCCATAACAGAAATGGAACTTCTACTGGAAGTAGGGATTTTACTCTTAACCCTACACACACAGTAAAGGATCACTTATCGTCAGTGATTTACAGAGACTTTGTTTTCACAGTCATGGTGAAAGGTTTGTATAAATCATGGAGCTTCCCTCGCCCTGGTTCCCCTTGAAACAGAGCAAAACTGGCTGGCTTTCATAAGCACCAAAGCTCAGCCTTCAATGAGTGTAACAGACCCAGCTGGGTATAGACTTCTAGCTGCAGGACAAAGGAAATGACTCAGGCTGTACGTGGTGTCCAAAGGAAATGGGAGAAAGAAATGTCCAGATCAAACAGCATAAATGCACATTTTCTTAAGGCAACAGGCCCTTCCAGCGTCCTGGTTATTTTTCTTCTTGTTTTGCTATTTAAATTTTATGGGCATTTTACACATTAGATCTGGAGAAGGCAATGGCACTCCACTCCAGTACTCCAAGCCTTGTGTCCATTCTGGCTCTGGCTTCATCCAGCTGGGTTGTCACAGCTGCTTTTTTTTTTTTAAATAGCTCTTAAATTCTGGTTAAGAATTATCTTAGGCTCTAATAAGAATAAAGATAAATCTGACTTTCCTTGTATTCCCAAGGGTTTGCATGATTCTCCCTTGTTCTATTTGCAGACCAACTGGGAGTTTCAGGTCTTTCTGGTTGGATTTCAAGACCTCATTTACTGAGGTGCAGTCATATCGATACAATCAGAGAAAATAACTATCCCACTCTTTTCTAACTCTCCAGGCTTCCATGTTCAAATCAACCTTTAGTCTCTGGCCTTCCACTAATTGACTAAGTGACTTGGGATTGAGTTCCTATGTAAATGGAGTTAGGAGTGAATGGTCTCCAAGGCTTCTTCTGGCTCTATCTCTGTGGTCCCTCCCTGGCCATTTTTCTGTCTTCATGATGACATTTAGCTGGAGATGCAGATTTACCTCCTGACTTTTCCTGTACTTTCCTCATTTGATTGTGTCCCCCCAAGACATGTGGTGAGTTCAAACAATTGTCTCACTTTCCTGGTATTTATAAAACACAGAGTGCTACCAAAATTTCTCCAGCATTGCAGTGACTTCTACTTAAGGTGTTTCTTAAGAAATAATTTAAGTCTCTAAGTAAAAACCAGAGAAATGTCTCTGAGACTGCTTCCTTTCTATCATTCAATACTGCTACTGCTAAATCACTTCAGTCATGTCCGACTCTGTGTGACCCCATAGACGGAAGCCCACCAGGCTCCCCCATCCCTGGGATTCTCCAGGCAAGAACACTGGAGTGGGTTGCCATTTCCTTCTCCAATGTGTGAAAGTGAAAAGGAAAAGTGAAGTCGCTCAGTCATGTCTGACTCGTAGCGACCCCACGGACTGCAGCCCACCAGGCTCCTCCATCCATGGGATTTTTTAGGCAAGAGTACTGGAGTGGCTTGCCATTGCCTTCTCCGATCATTCAATACTAGGGAGTAACAATTCATTACATGTTCTTTGTGCTATACAGTAGATTCTCACTGCTTATCAATTTTACACATAGCAGTGTATATACCAGAGAAGGCAATGGCACCCCACTCCAGTACTCTTGCCTGGAAAATCTCATGGATGAAGGAGCCTGGTAGTCTGCAGTCCATGGGGTCGCTAAGAGTCGGACACGACTGAGCGACTTCACTTTCACTTTTCACTTTCATGCACTGGAGAAGGAAATGGCAACCCACTCCAGTGTTCTTGCCTGGAGAATCCCAGGGACGGAGGAGCCTGGTGGGCTGCCGTCTATGGGGTCACACAGAGTCGGACATGACTGAAGGGACTTAACAGCAGCAGCAACACATTAGATCAGCACCTTTAAATTGAAGAGATCTCCATCAAATCATACTATAGAATACAAAATATTGCTCACATTGTGTTGTAGAAAAAATTCCTATCAAAATATTCCCTTCCCATCTGTAGGACTATATGGGACTTAAAACTATGCTTTGAGTTTAAGAAACGGCTTCTGGCCTGGCTGAATTAAGACCTCTGGAGACCCTAAGAAAGGAAGAGATAAACTCCCTAATACACATCTAAAAATAAGATTTTATGTGTGCCAAAATTAAAGAGACTGATGTCTAGATTCTTTAAATAGCAAAATTCTAGGTAAATTAATCAGAGCAGACATAAATTATCTCCTTCTCAAAGTGGGTCTTTTCTTAGAATAGGTTTCATCTTCTGGTATAACTTTAAAAATTCCTCACATTATGGCAAAGTTTGTTTGTGTGTTCACCTAGAAATACATCCATTAAACAAGCATTTATTTCATGTGTACTAAGTGTCATAAGTGGACTCAGGCCCACAGGAGACATCCATGAACAGGAAGGACAAGGTTCCCACTCTTGGACCTGACATTTTGGTTTAGGGAGAATCACCCAACCCGAGTCAACCGTGAACTGGTCACATCTCACCAGAAAAGACACTTTCTCTCAGAGCTTGTCTTACTTGAAGAAGCTGTAAGGGGAGAAAATTAAAACCCATGTATTACCATGAAAACCTTTTGGAATTTCAATAGCTTGTGTGTGTGTTAGTCACTCAGTTATGTCTAACTCTTTGCCACCCCATGGAGTGTAGCCCACAAGGCTCCTCTGTTCATGGGATTCTCCAGGCAAGAATACTGGAGTGGGTTGCCATTCCCTTTTCCAGGGGATCTGCCTGACCCAGGGATCAAACCTAAGTTTCCAGCATTGCAGGCAGATTCTTTACCATCTGAGACATTAGGGAAGCCCCTCAAAATCTTAAAACCCATCAAAAGCATGTTTTCCAAAAGACCTCCTTATCTGTAGCAAATGAGCATATTTCTAAACAAATGACAATGATGAATATTTCTGAGTAGGATGAGAAAAGAGAAGAAATGCTCTCATCCACATGGGTTTCCATATGGTGGATTCATCTTATTTCCAAAACAGCATAAGAATTCTGCAGTGTTATATAAAAATGCATTGGTTGATATGACCTAAAGGATCAAATGATCTAAGTGTTAAAAGTAATATTATTCACTAACAAATGGTCTGTTCAAGCAGGAAAAAAAAAAATGATCTTCTCCAGCTCTATTCGGGAAATTATTTTACACACTTGCTCATAAATGCCCCAGCTGTGCTGAACAACACCTGTCACACTCAGTGAAAACACCACATTAAATTACTGTGATAGTCAATAAAAGGGTCTAATTAGCTTTTAAAGCTGTTATTGTTTTTAAGCACATGAATAATTCTAAACCTTTTCTTAACTTGTAAAACAATTTTTACCTTCCTACTTAAAGACACTTAAAAGGCTTATCATCACCTCTGACCTTCCCCTATAGTCACCCACTGGATTATTATTTACCACAGATAAATATCAACATCTGTCACCATACATAATATTTTACAGTTGCAAATTTGATTCCATTGTCAAAGAAAAAATTTTATTTAGAATATCTTTTCTTTCAATGGGTTGTTCTCTCACTCTCTTGCATGTCTTCTAAGATGACAGTTATTTAAAAATGAGAGTTTTATTTTCTGGAATACCATACTTCCCTTTGTGTTCTTCAAATAATTTTCTCAGCTCCTCCATGTAGGTCTGATGCAACTCCTCAATCTGCTCTGAGGTTGGGTGCAGGGTCTGATGAACAGGGATTGGCCGGCCAACTGCAAAAAACAAAGAATGCATCGTTAAGTAAGAAACCAAAACCACTCCACCACGGACTACCACCTCTAATGGACAGCTCTAGAAAGATCTTCCAATCAGAAGCTGTCAGGCCTGCCAGCTCCCATCCCTTCTTCATTTTACTGGCTGCCTGCAGTGGTCACACCATCTCTTCTGGTGACAAATAAAGAGACTTCCTTCTCCGCACGTGCTGGATTGTCAGGGCACTGGTGGTTTTGACTTGAAGTCAAATGAACTACTGTGCTGGCTGCAGCTGTGGGGCGCAAGCACATGGCTGTGTGTGCACGTCACCAGCTCTCTCCCTCTGGTACAGCTGACAGCCAGACCACAGTGCTCTATTTTCACTGCCCGGGGAAGTCTTGACTCATGAGCCATCAACCCTCTAATCTGGCTCTTTGTAATGTCATCCTAAAAAATGAAAAGAATATACATCTTCACTGCCAAGTCTCTGGACTAGAAAACACACCTAATCACAAGGGTCCCACTGTGTGTAACAGCACAAAACAAAACCAAACAAAAAATCTTCATAGAGAAAATTATTAAACAAATCACAGACCATTCATTCAACGGAATTCTAGGCAGCAGTTTTTTTTGAAAACTGAAATAATATTTTTGAAACCATGTATGGTGACAGATATTAAATAGACTTACTGTGGTGATCCTTTTACAATATACACAAATATCAAACTAACACTTGAAACTAATCTGTTATATGCAATTACATAGCTTAATGTAAAAAAATGAAATATATATGTGTTCATACACATATGCAAAAGTTTAAAATGCAGGAGGAAGGGGAAAGTTGTAAAATAATAATATATCATAATCCTATTTGTTGAAAATGTTCTATATCTAGGTGTGTTATAAGCTTTTAGTCTACTAAGAAAGTCAGCCAAGAGACACTGCTAGCCCTTACATGGAGGGAAGAAGGGAGAGCTGGGGGACTTATATTTTATCTGCATTGTGTCAATTTTCTACAATGAGAAGGCACTAGTATTACCTGTATAAATAAAAAACGGACTAATTCTTTTAAGCCTAGCATTTATATAATAAATAACTTTTACCTCACTTGTCTCAGATTTTTAAAGACTAGATACACGTGGCTCTGCCACCTGCTCTTCAGTCCTCTCTGCTGTGCATTGAGCCCTCTGCTGGCCTGATGCTGCTACTAATGCCAAGAGTTGCAAATGTACAGGATGGTCAACGTCAATGGCTGAGCAGCAAACTGCTTATTACTTTTCGTCAGCTTTGGCATGAGGTCTGCTGCTAAGTCACTTCAGTCGTGTCCGACTCTGTGCGACCCCATAGACAGCAGCCGACCAGGCTCCGCCGTCCCTGGGATTCTCCAGGCAAGAACACTGGAGTGGGTTGCCATTTCCTTCTCCAATGTGTGAAAGTGAAAAGAGAAAGTGAAGTCGCTCAGTCGTGTCCGACCCTGAGCGACCCCACAGACTGCAGCCTACCAGGCTCCTCCGTCCATGGGATTGGGGCTGTAATAACAGAATGGCACTTGCAGGGCTTCCTTTGCCTAAGTGGAGTCTCCTCATGCTACCTCCAAGGCTCAATCCATGTCAGTAACAAAGCGTGATTAGTTAAAAAGAAACCAGAGAAAGAGGAAGTGATAAATAATAGCAGAAAGAAGTATGATAACAGTATGGGAGGTTAGGGAGTTCAAGGAAGGGAATGATACAGACACAAACACACACATATGTATCATAATGCATCATATATTAAGATCTATATCTATATTTATATACAAGGTTATATATAATCTATCCATCGTGTGTGTGTGTGTGTATCCTCACTGCAACATTAGTATTCTCAAATTCCTATATTTTTAGCTAGATATAGCCTCAAGAAGCTCATATAGAGTTTTCCTCGAAAGCCTGGATGTCAAACATATATAGTAAGCATCAGTCCTTTGTGATTCAACATAACAGTATCACCGTCAGTTGTGGTTGCCTTTCCCCCCACCCCCACATGGTTTGTGAGATCTTAGCTCCCCAACTAGGAACTGAACCCAGGTCCAGGGCAGTGAAAGCACCAAGTCCTAACCAGTGGGCCACCAGGGAACTCCCATGTCAGTTGTGGTTGAAATACAGACTAGGAGAGGCTGAAAATTGATGCAAACAGGGGCTGGTGTTGCACAAGAGGCACCAGGCTAGACCACATCCAGGGCTAACTCCCCAGCAGGTTCACCCAGCTAGTAAGTAACTTCCTCTCTGACCTTAATTTTCATATGTATATGTATCGGATAAATCAAAGCTATGATTTTTCCAGCAGTCATGTATAGATGTGAGAGTTGAACCACAAAGGCTGAGTGCCAAAGAATTGATGCTTTTGAATTGTGGTGCTGGAAAAGACTCTTGAGAGTCCTTTGGATAGCAAAGAGATCAAACCAGTCAATCCTAAAGGAAATCAACCCTGAATATTCATTGGAAGGACTGATGCTGGAGCTGAAGCTCCAATAATTTGGCCACTTGATGTGAAGAACTGACTCACTGGAAAAGACCCTGATGCTGGGAAAGATTAAGGGTAGGAGGAGAAGGACAGGGACAGAGGCTCCAGGAGACAGTGAAGGACAGGGAAGCCTGGCGTGCTGCAGTCCATTGAGTTGCAAAGAGTCAGACATGACTTGGTGACTGAACAACAATAGGATACAAGAATAGGTGATCTTGAGGCTTCCTTCTAGCTCTAAGGCTCCCTTCATGGCTCAGACAGTAAAGAATCTGCCTGCAATGCAGGAGGTCCAGGTTCAATCCCTGGGTCAGGAAGATCGCCTGGAGAAGGGAATGGCTACCCACTCCAGTATTCTTGCCTGAGGAATCCCATGGACAGAGGAGCCTGGCAGGTTATAGTCCATAAGAAGGCAAAGAGTCAGACACGACTGGACAACTAAGCACACACACATTTCTAGCTCTAATCTTTGTTGTTGTTTGATTCCCCACCCCCCAAAAAACCTGAGAAATTCACATGCATAGTGAGAAATCTACCTGTAAATCTACTAGCAAATTTGTGGTTTCATAGAAATGGTTTGTTTTCTAGTGAAATTATCACAGAGAGAGATTAAATGCAACTATCCTGGGTGGGAGGGGGATTTATGGTGACACCGGGTCTAAGTGGTCTGAGAAGATGAAGTCTTTCACTTTGCTCCTAGATTACTCAGATTGTTGTTCAGTCTCTAAGTTGTATCAGACCCTTTTTGTGATTCCATGGGCTGTAGCCTACCAGGCTCCTCTGTCTATGGGATTACCCAGGCAAAAATACTGGAATGAGTTGCCATCTCCTTCTCCAGGGGATCTCCCTAACCCAGGGATCAAACCCACGTTTCTTGCATTGGAAGGCAGATTCTTTACCACTGAGCCACCTGGGAAGCACTTACTTCAATTAGGACTTGTGAATTCTGAATTATTGAGTCCTATGGCAACCCACTCCAGTGTTCTTGCCTGGAGAATCCCAGGGACAGGGGAGCCTGGTGGGCTGCCATCAATGGGGTCGCACAGAGTCGGACACGACTGGAGCAACTTAGCAGCAGCAGCAGCCTACAGTTCATTTCAATCCTGTTCTTTTCCTACTAATAATTTTATTATACTTCAAAGAGCTCGAATATACCCACATACATTGAATTTATCATCGTAAGACTTTTCCCTTTAAATTGTGATTGTCTTTTTCTTATTTAACCTCTGAAGAAAATGAGATGCTGAACATTTCCAAACTTCATACACACATACACAAAAACAAACAGAAACCGAAGGGAATTAAGATTTAAACCCAACACTTTTGCCCCTCATTACTAAACTAATCCAAAATTGGATTGGAGAGTAAGAAACCTTTCTAATTACTTTTTAGGGATAAGAACAGAGGTAACAAAAGAAAAACTTGCAAATCTGAGAAGCACCTTCGGAGCCCTAGAAGATCAGAATTCCCTCTTTTCAGAAAAAGGAGATTTTTACTACTAAGGAGAAGAAAGCTGTTTCAACATAAGACTGGGTTAGTTGCAGACTGCTGCATGACTCCCTCTTTATAACACAAAGGAAAAACCAGCTGCATCAGTTTATTCTGGAGGTAGAATTCATTGCCCTGGAAAAAATCAGCTAAAATCTACTTGTGGCAGAGTTGGGAATCAACTCTCATTTGTGTTTTGGTACTTTTAATAGCTGGCATGCTCCTTTGTTCCATTTTCCAATTCCATCAAACAGTTCAGGATTAGTTATGTCTTTATTGCCTTACGTAGCAGTCTTGCTCTAATTTCTGTGATACTGTGCTGTATTTCCCTAGATGAAGAATAAGCAACTTCATGAGTTGTTGTATTTTCAGCTGGAAAAGAGCTTGGAGATGTCCATTATTTTCTTCTCATTGAGGCAGAGAGTAGATCTTTCACAATAAGGAGTCTTTGTTCTGTTTTTCTGTGATTATGAAAATTCTGTTGAGTTTCTCTCTCTAATGATCTCAACATAGGAATTCTTTTTTCTTTTTATGCTACACAGCCATACACTAGAGAGAGAGCAGGCAGAGAGCTGGGCAGAGTGGGGTTGGGAAGAGTCAAAACCTGGGTTCAAGAACAACCTTTGGCTTATAATGGAGTCTCATGCCCAATGTAGGCGTCTGTGTGTGTGTATGCATATATATACACATACAGACATAAACATACATTTACATTTACTGAGCACTTAATATGTTGATCGGGGCACCATACCAATCCCCTTATTACTATCTCTCAGGTGGCACAGTGGTAAAGAATCTACTTTCCAATGTAAGAGAAGCAAGAGATGCAGGTTTGATTTCTGGGTCAGGAAGATCCCCTGGAGAAGGAAATGGCAACCCACTCTAGTATTCTTGCTGGAAAATTCCACGGACAGAGGAGCCTGGTAGGCTACAATCCATGGGGTTGCAAAGAGTCAGACAGTACTGAGAGACTGAGCACAACAACAACAATCCCTACTTTATAATTAAAATTTAAATTAGGTTCCTCTTTCTTTCTATTGGGTTGGCCAAAAAGTTTGTTCAGGTTTTTCAGTACGATGTTATGGAAAACCTTAAAGAACTTTTTGGCCAACCCGATATTTCAGAAAAATCCCTTAGCCTTTTTATCCCTCATAGTAGAATAACTATTTGAAACGAAATGGACTACTTTTGTCTTCAAGTGGGCTCCAAATCAGTTTTATTTAAATAAGGTACATTCCTTTCTCTAACTTTTTTTATAAAAAAATAATTCAAACTTATATAAAAAATAATACAATAAGCACTTGCATGCCCTTCCTCTAGACTCACCAATTTCAAACATTTTACACATACACATACACAGTATGTATATAGATATACACATGTATTATTATTTTGGTTTTTGTAGAACCATTTGAGAATAAGTCATAGACATCATTGACTCGATCATGCTCACGCCATAAAGACAAAGAAAAACTGCTCATCCCATAAAGACAAAGAAAATTTTAAAAACTAATCCAGTTTAAAGTAGACTAATGAAACGACTGAACTGAACTGAATGAAACGTGAAAATTAAATGCAATGTATGATCCTGCTTTGGGAAAAAATACTGCCCTTCACCAAAACCCACAACTAAAAAGAAAGTGATTGTGGCAACTGATGAAATTTGAATACGGAGTGTACACAGTTAATAGCATTTAACTGATGTTAAATTCCTGTATCCTACCGATACTATGAAAGAGAATAATCTTGTTCTTAAGAGAAATACATAAAGTAATGAGGGACAAATGGTCATGTTGTCTGCACTTACTTAAATAGTTCAGTGATAACAATAGTATAAAGTGTATTTGTGATATTATTAGAGAGAGAAAAAAAACTGTAGCAAAAATGTTAACACACGGTGCGTCTAGGAGAAAGGAACACAGGAGTTCATTCTACTACTCATGAGATTTTTCTGAGCATTTGAAATTTTTCAACGTGAAATTTTAAAATTAAAACCAACATCTACTACAACACATGAAATTTCCTCTTTTAAATATCAAGTTTCCCTTGTATTTTACTTTCTTGCCCAAACAACTTTCCATCACATTACTGGTACTGGCTCTACAACTTGAACTTATTAGTAAATTGAGGGACTTTCCTGGTGGTCCAGTGGTTAAGACTTTGCCTTCCAGTGCAGGGGGTGAGAATTTGATCCCTGGTCAGGAAGCTAAGATCCCACAAACCTCACAACCAAAAAACCAAAAACATAAAAACAGAAGCAATATTTTAACAAAGTCAATAAAGACTTTCAAAATGATCCACATCAAAAAAATCTTAAGAAAAATAACACACGTGTGTGCATGCTCAGTCATGTCCGACTCTTTGTGTACTGTAGCCCAGCAGGCTCCTCTCTTCATGGGATTTCCCAAGCAAGAATACTGGAGTGGGTTGCCGTTTCCTTCTCCAGGGGATCTTCCTGACCCAGAAATCGACCTCACATCTCCTGTATTACCTGGCTGGTTCTTTACCACTGAGCCACCTGGGAAATTGATTTAAAAATTTTTGTTACTATGTACTTGTTTGATTTCTGAAAACTTGAGAATTACAATCAGACAGGCCTCACTAAAGACTAGTTTGTTGATTCACAAATGTGTCCTGAGCTCCTGCCCTGAGAGCACTGGGGACACAGCAAACAGAGTAAAATTCCTGTCGCCTGGAGCTCCATGAGGCAGAAACAAAGAAAAGGCAACATTCTTGCAAGGAACTGGGACTGTTTACAGCTGTTCTTGAAGTCTAAACTCACTTCCTTTCTCTCTCCCCATTGTCATGATATATGGGACATTGAAATCAGCTTCTATTACTATGTAATAAAATACAACATATGTAAACAGTCTATCCTACTTTGACAAACTGATAACTCAGATAAAATGTGTAAATGACATACTACTTGTGACACATGTACAGAAAATACATGGTGGTTTCTTTATAAATTATGTCCAATGAGAATGACCCATGAAAAATCATATCATATAATTTCCCTCATATCCCCCAAAATACCAGTGACCATACTTTGCACATAAGGGATCAAAACTAATATTATGACAAAAAAATGGAACCATTTATCTTGAAAAATATAACTGCAAGCTTATCTCAGTATTCCTATTACACTGATTAATCAACTGTTAACATTCCATTTGAGTTAAAAACAGCATTTTAAAATATGTCATGTGACTGCATGAGAAATGCAAAGCGTTATAAACTGATGGCAGTAAATTCCCATTCCATGGGGATAGATCTAAAAAAATGCTGGAATTTCATTTAACGGGCCATTCATGGTGACATTATTACTTCCATTTCATATGTGTATCTAGTTTGGCTAATCTGCTATTAGCAATCGACTCAGCACTTTCTCCTTTTCCACTCTCCAAACCCCTTTTCAACCTCAGGAGCAATTACTTTCCTCCTCTGTTCTTCTATTAACATGGTCGTTACCCTCCTCCCCCATCTCAATGCCCCCAAAACCCAAACATGCCATTTTTAAAAGGAAAATCAGTCTGTGAGAGAGTGTTCAGTTGATGTAGTCATGTCTGACCCTTTGTGTCTCTCTAGACTGTAGCCTGCCAGGCTCCTCTGAGATTCTCCAGGCAAGAATAGTGGAATGGGTTGCCATGCACTCCTCCAGGAGATCTTCCCAACTGAGGGACTGAACCCACATCTCCTGCATCGCAGGCAGATTCTTCACCCACTCAGCCACCTGGGAAGCCCTATATTAGAACACATATAAATATACCTAGTTGGGGAAAAAAATGCTTTGTGGGTAGAAACTGATGCCTGTGTGAACTAAACATGATGAAGACATCTATTATACACAAAATTTCACAAGAGACTCTGATGTAATGTATTCAAAGACTTGTTATGTTATCATCTTCTAGTACAGAGAAATAGATTCATCATAGTGTATTAGAAGCTCTGCTTCTAAAATTGGATTCTATTTGGAGTGCAACAACAATATTTTTGAGAGTAGTTGATTCCCATTCAAATGGAAAACACAGTCATTTCATAAATAAAAAGCATACTGTAAAGGAAGGTCAAATAACACCGATAGGACTATTACTTTAGGAAGGTCTTACTCAAAGCTACTTCAGTAACAATAGACATAGCTCAAAGTAAGATAATCCTTTCGCTCAGTTTAACAAGCCTCCAGTATTTGAGGTACATACCAACAGTGTGAATGGGCTTCCTATAGGGCATCAGGCCAAAACTGTACTGAAAAATTCCTCTGGCGTGGAACAGTGGCAAAGCAAATCCCATGATCTTCTGTAGTTTCTCCTGCACATTCCGAAGCCATGATCCTTCGGGGTTGCTAACTTGTTTAAATAGTTCATTTTCCCCAAAAGAAAACACTGGCACCAAATAAGCACTGGAAATAAAAGGAGGAAGAATAAGCATTTTCAATGAAAAGGATTTAAATATTTCATTTAGCTCAGCTGGCCTGCAACAGATTCCTCACGATTGTTTCATGTCCCCAAGCCTCCATGGAGTGCTGAGTTTATGTTCCATGTATTGCAACTGACTTACTCCTGAAGTCCTTTGGAGAGGTACCTCAGCAGTCTTAGTGATTTGTGGAATTTTATTCTATAGAAAATCAAGGTTCCAGGAAGGTTCCTTTTCATTTATGGTTTTGGCCCTGGTTCATTTGTTCATTTGGTTGGAAATCTATACTGTGCCTATGAAATTTTGTATTTTGCTTGTTCTGCTCTTATAGACAAGTTGAATGGCTGGATGCCATGACACTGAGTTATCTTACAGGGAAGGTTGTCTTCTATTTCCCATAAATATTCACATCTGTATTCATCGGAAGGTCAGTGACGAGGTCTGTCTTTAAGGGCCAGAAAAATTTCTTCTTTGAGTTCACTTAATAATGGGTTAGCTTCCCTGACCCAGTTGCCTGAAATGAAAAGCCACTTACCCGTGGGTCAGAGCAATTTTCACAAATCCCTTCCGCTGGCGGATGAACAGAGTGAACTTTCCAGGATGGGCATCCAGTGATTCCTCTGCGCCCCCAAGCACAATCACTGAGATGTTTCCACCTCCCTCTTTGCTTAACACGTGGGACACACTTTTCTTGGAAACAGAGACTGGCCCTTAGTGAATAAAACAGAAGGTGAGAACTAATTGCCCTTTAACATTCTGATCTTAAGAATCTATGGCAACAGTCCCCATCCTTTTTGGCACCAGGGACTGGTTTCATGGAAGACAATTTTTCCATGGGCTGGGGGGGAATCAGGGGTGGTTTGGGGATGATTCAAGTGCATTCAGACTGGTTCCAAATAGGAAAAGGAGTCCGTCAAGGCTGTATACTGTCACCCTGCTTATTTAACTTTTACGCAGAGTACATCATGAGAAACGCTGGGCTGGATGAAGCACAAGCTGGAATCAAGATTGCCGGGAGAAATATCAGTAACCTCAGATATGCAGATGACGCCACCCTTAAGGCAGAAAGTGAAGAAAAACTAAAGAGCCTCTTGATGAAAGTGAAAGAGGAGAGTGAGAAAGCTGGCTTAAAGCTCAGCATTCAGAAAACTAAGATCATGGCAATCGGTCCCATCACTTCATGGCAAACAGATGGGGAAACAGTGGAAACAGTGGCAGACTATTTTTGGGGGCTCCAAAATCACTGCAGATGGTGACTGCAGCCAGGAAATCAAAAGACGCTTACTCCTTGGAAGGAACGTTATGATCAACTTAGATAGCACATTAAAAAGCAGAGACATTACCTTGCCAACAAAAGTCCATCTAGTCAAATCTATGGTTTTTCCATTAGTCATATATGGATGTGAGAGTTGGACTATAAAGAAAGCTGAGTACCAAAGAATTGATGCTTTTGAACTGTGGTGTTGAAGAAGACTCTTGAGAGTCCCTTGGACTGCAAGGAGATCCAACAAGTCCATCCTAAAGGAGATCCCTGAGTGCTCATTGGAAGGACTGATGTTAAAGCTGAAACTCTAATACCTTGGCTACCTGATGCAAAGAACTGACTCAATGGAAAAGACCCTGATGCTGGGAAAGATTGACAGCAGGAAGAGAAGGGGACGATAGAGGATGAGATGGTTAGATGGCATCACTAAATCAATGGACATGAGTTTGGGTAAACTCCAGGAGCTGGTGATGGACAAGGAGGTCTGGCGTGCTTTGGTCCATGGTGTTACAAAGAGTTGGACACGATTAAGTGACTGAACTGAGCTGACTGAACATTTATTGTGCACTTTATTTATAGTATTATTACATCAGCTCCATTTCAGATCATCAGACATTAGAACCCAGAAGATGAGGACCTCTGATTTACGGCACTAGCAAATATTAAACAAAATTTCCTACACTGCTTACTATGTGGGCACAATTGCACTCATCTCACACACTAGTAAAGTCATGCTCAAAATTCTCCAAGCCAGGCTTCAGCAATATGTGAACTGTGAACTCCCAGATGTTCAAGCAGGTTTTAGAAAAGGCAGAGGCACCAGAGATCAAATTGCCAACATCCGCTGGATCATGGAGAAAGCAAGAGAGTTCCAGAAGAGCATCTATTTCTGCTTCATTGACTATGCCAAAGCCTTTGACTGTGTGGATCACAATAAACTGTGGAACATTCTGAAAGAGATGGGAATCCCAGACCACCTGACCTGCCTCTTGAGAAACCTGTATGCAGGTCAGGAGGCAACAGTCAGAACTGGACATGGAACAACAGACTGGTTCCAAATAGGAAAAGGAGTGTGTCAAGGCTGTATATTGTCACCCTGCTTATTTAACTTATATGCAGAGTACATCATGAGGAACGCTGGGCTGGAAGAAGCACAAGCTGGAATTAAGATTGCTGGGAGAAATATCAATAACCTCAGATATGCAGATGACACCACCCTTATGGCAGAAAGTGAAGAGGAACTCAAAAGCCTCTTGATGAAAGTGAAAGAGGAGAGTGAGAAAGTCGGCTTGAAACTCAACATTCACAAAACTAAGATCATGGCATCTGGTCCCATCACTTCATGGGAAATAGATGGAAAAACCTTGGAAACAGTGTCAGACTTTATTTTTGGGGGCTCCAAAATCACTGCAGATGCTGATTGCAGCCATGAAATTAAAAGACGCTTACTCCTTGGAAGGAAAGTTATGACCAACCTTGATAATATATTAAAAAGCAGAGACATTACTTTGCCAACAAAGGTCCATCTAGTTAAGGCTATGGTCTTTCCCGTGGTCATGTATGGATGTGAGAGTTGGACTGTGAAGAAAGCTGATGGCCGAAGAATTGATGCTTTTGAACTGTGGTGTTGGAGAAGACTCTTGAGAGTCCCTTATACTGCAAGGAGATCCAACCAGTCCATTCTAAGGGAGATCGATCCTGGGTGTTCATTGGAAGGACTGATGCTAAAGCTGAAACTGCAATACTTTGGCCACCTCATGCGACAAGTTGACTCACTGGAAAAGACTCTGATGCTGGGAAAGGTTGGGGGCGGGAGGAGAAGGGGACAACCGAGAATGTGATGGCTGGATGGCATCACTGACTCTGTGGGCATGAGTTTCAGTAAACGCCGGGAGTTGGTGATGGACAGGGAGGCCTGGCGTGCTGTGATTCATGGGGTCGCGGAGAGTCGGACACAACTGAGCGACTGAACTGAACTGATGTGGGTTTATAATTTTTCCATAGCCAAATTTTTGATAATAGATTCCATTAATAAGATCTAACATTTTGGCAGGTGATGGGTTAGGTCTTTAAAATGTCACTTGATTATTACTAAGTCTCCAGTTATTTGAGTAAGTTATGTACTGCTGAATTCTACAGACTCCACTCAAACTGCATTTTAAGTAAAAGGTGTCTCCTGAAGTTGTTCAGTGCACAGCCTGCACAGCTGTATGTGGTAGTCGTGATCATTACCCTGGCAGATCCTTGCTCAGAACCAAACAATATACCCTCCAAGAGGTTGCACTGATCTTTTGCACACCAATGATTTGTTTTCAGGTATTCTATATGGATTTTTATTTCTCAAGTATGGATTTATAATGTAAATGGTTTCAAAAAAAATTGAGACATCTGACAAATAACCTGTATCAATGGCTAAATCTGTGCATGATTCCAAAATGTCTAGTTTGACTTGGTGGTAAATTGTTTAAGACATAAGTTACATAACTGTTCAGTCTTTATATGAGGCTTTCCCATGTAAAAATAAGTTTAAAGACTCCTTTTCAGATTTTAAAAGCACAATGTACTCTTGGAGGAAAATACTATGAACTCTTGAAGAAAAAGAATAAAGATGAAAACACAAACAACTTGTGACCCATAATTCAGAGACAGTCCCCTCTTAATGTCTTATTGTTTCCTTCCATTCTTGATTTTATCCTTTTTTACTTTAGTCATAAAAGAATGTGCTAGCTTTATCAAGACATAGCACTTCATCTCTTAAAGGAAATAACATGCTCATTTTACTGTGTATTTCTATTGCTGGGGGAATATAAAATAAAGACAGGATTCTGAAAAACCAGCTACTCTCTGCAGAGAAGAAGCAGAGGAGAGTGGGTTAGAGGGTGGAGAGCCTGGGCACTGAGGGGTGTGAACTCTCGCTGAGTTCAGGGCACGGCCGTTCTTCTATGCGCGCCCTGAATGGGCGCGGAGGCATCACTTCCACTGAACAGAGCCCCTTGGATTTTCAGACACCTGGCAGTCCTCTCTTGACTCTGTCCATTTCTCAGTTTCCTCCTGAGGCGTCCCTTCTTCAGACCATGCTTAAAAGTTGGTATTTCTCAGGGCTGTTAGAGACTAAATGTTTATATTCCTCCAAAATTCATATGTTGAAACTCGAACCCCTAATAGGATGGTATTAAGACGTGGGGCCTTTGGGAGATAATTAGTTCATAAGAGTGGAGGCCTCCTGAATGGGATTAATGTTTTTTATTCTTTATTTATCTATTCTAATTAATGAATTTGGCTGTTCAGGATCTTAGTTGCAGCACTCAGGATCTTTAGTTGTGGTATGAGAACCCTTATACGCCACATGCAGGATCTTGTTCCCTTCAGTTCAGTTCAGTTCAGTCGCTCAGTTGTGTCCGACTCTTTGTGACTCCATGAATCACAGCACGCCAGGCCTCCCTGTCCATCACCAACTCCCGGAGTTCACTCAAACTCATGTCCATCGAGTCAGTGATGCCATCCAGCCATCTCATTCTCTGTCGTCCCTGTCTCCTCCCGCCCCCAATCCTTCCCAGCATCAGACTCTTTTCCAGTGAGTCAACTCGTCGCATGAGGTGGCCAAAGTATTGGAGTTTCAGCTTCAGCATCAGTCCTTCCAATGAACACCCAGGATTGATCTCCTTTAGAATGGACTGGTTGGATCTCCTTGCAGTCCAAGGGACTCTCAAGAGTCTTTTCCAGCACCCCTTCAGTTCAGTTCAGTTCAGTCGCTCAGTTGTGTCCAACTCTCTGCGACCCCATGAATCACAGCACGCCAGGCCTCCCTGTCCATCACCAACTCCCGGAGTTCACCCAAACTCATGTCCATAGAGTCAGTGATGCCATCCAGCCATCTCATTCTCTGTCGTCCCTGTCTCCTCCCGCCCCCAATCCTTCCCAGCATCAGACTCTTTTCCAGTGAGTCAACTCGTCGCATGAGGTGGCCAAAGTATTGGAGTTTCAGCTTCAGCATCAGTCCTTCCAATGAACACCCAGGATTGATCTCCTTTAGAATGGACTGGTTGGATCTCCTTGCAGTCCAAGGGACTCTCAAGAGTCTTTTCCAGCACCCCTTCAGTTCAGTTCAGTTCAGTCGCTCAGTTGTGTCCAACTCTCTGCGACCCCATGAATCACAGCACGCCAGGCCTCCCTGTCCATCACCAACTCCCGGAGTTCACCCAAACTCATGTCCATAGAGTCGGTGATGCCATCCAGCCATCTCATTCTCTGTCATCCCCTTCTCCTCCCCCCTTACCAAGGATCAAACCCAGGACCCCTGCATTGGGAGCGTGGAGTCTTAGCCACTGGCCACCAGGGAAGTCCCAGGATGAATGTTCTGACAGGAAGAGGACAAACCTAGTTTGTTCTCTCTTTCCACCATGTGAAGATACAACAAGATGGCTATCTGCAAACCAGCACATGGGCCATCACCAGACATCAGATCGTCCCAGCCTTCAGACTGCGAGAAATAAACTTCTGTTGTCAAGCTAATCAGTCTACAGTATTCTTTTATGGCAGCTGATGTCTTTAACCTCATCTCTCCACAAGGATTCAACCACCACTTGTGTGCCGAGTTCTCCCAAACCCATCTCCAGGGAGTTTTTCTCCTGAGGCCCAGGCCTACACCTCCTGTCATTCAAAGGATATTTCTACCTCACCAGCTTAGAGACACCTCAAACTCCATGCTTCCCAACCCAGTGCCTGAAATTCTTCCACAAAGTTGTTTCTCTCCCAATATTATTTATCAAAGCGATTGGGACTATCATCTATCCAGTCCCCCAAGTCAGAATGTAGGCTCCTTCCATATACAGTCCCCTCTTTTCAGCCACCATGTTCATTCATCACTCACTCATTCATTCAAAAACACTGAACATCTGCTACAGGTAGGACATTGTGCTAGATGCTGATAAGACAATGAAACACAACTGCTGCCCTCATGAGGCTGAATCAGTCACTAAATATCATTGCACTGTGTGTGTGCTCAGTCATGTCCAACTCTTTGCAACCCCATGGACTGTAGCCCACCAGGCTCCTCCAGGCAAGAATCCTGGAGTGGGGTGCCATTTCCTCCTCCAGGGTATCTTCTCAACCTAGAGATTGAACCTGCTTCTCTTGAGTCTCCTGCATCAGCAGGTGAATTCTCTACCACTGAGCCCCCTGGGAACCCCAAGTTTTGTCAACTCTATCAACTATTTTTCATATTGATTCCTTGTTCTCTAGTTCCACTACCACAGCCACTGTGCCAGTTTAGCCCTTATCACTTGTCCCTTGATGACTGAAATAGGCCCTTTCATCTTCAGTCTCCAGGCTCATCTCTAACTTATCTCCAAGCTGCTGCCTATATGACTTACTGTGCAAAATCCTATCAGGTCCCTACTTTGTTCAAATCCCTCACAAGTTCCTCATGGCTAAGCTACAAGAAAAAAAATCTAAAGTGTATATATTATAGATAAGGCTGCTATGATCTGATCTCAACTGCCTGCTCACCCTTAATGAGTAGACATAAAACCTTGAAACACATCGTGTACTCCAGCCAACATCTGCTGAGTAGAGATTTACCAAAATGCACCAAGAGGAATGGCATGGACATAGGACTTGCAAAGACTTATAGCCACAGAAATCTTGGTAAGAGTAAAATACCATCAGCAGAGGATTTCTGAAATGCAATGGGTTACTTAGGACTTCCTAAGGTAGAGAATCTCAGTGGTAAAGAATCCACCTGCCAATGCTGGAGACGTGGGTTCAATCCCTGGGTTGGGAAGATCCCCTGGAGAAGGAAATGGCAACCCACTCCAATATTCTTGCCTGGAGAGTCCAATGGACAGAGGAGCCTAGCATGCTGCAGTCTATAGGGTCGCAAAGAGTTGAACACAACTTAGCGACCAAACAAGAACAATGGGTTCCTTACTAAGTGAGGTCTGGGGCACATGGCTGTCTGTCTTTCCCCCTCAGAGAGGCAGCCACCAAGGCAGGCGCAGAGTAGAGGGGCAGCTTTGGACCAGGGGCAGTTCTAGGAGGCCAGTTCTATGAAGGGATGAGAACTCCCTAAACTTAGAGACAAGGACAGTCCAAACTTTCCCTGGCTACAAGTTTGGATGTTTTTATTTAGCTTTAGGACATTACAGGTGACAGCAACAGGGAAGATCTCATGATGTCATGAGCCAGTGACAGTAGACCAGCTTCATCTCAAATGCCAGTTCTAGAAAACAACAGTGGGACCACGTGGACAAAGACCCTCTCATTGGTTATTTGTAGTTGACATGGCCTCCGAGAGGGTACACCTACCTCTCTCCTGCCACAAATTTGCCACACCTGCTTCCAAGTATACTACCCAAACCCACCTGTGGCTATACTTCGAATCAGCAAACCGTATAATGTAAATAGGGCTTGCCTACTGGCTCAGATGGTAAAGAATCTGCCTGTAATGCCTGAGATCTGGGTTTGATCCCTGAGTTGGGATCCCCTGAAAAAGGGAATGGCTATCCACTCCAGTATTCTTGCCTAGGAAATCCCATGGACAGAGGCGTCTGGCAGGCCACAGTCCATGGGGTCACAAAGAGTAGGACATGATTGAGTGACTAACACACACACCTAATGTAAATATATTTCTGTGATTTTTTGAAATTAAAAAAAAAAAAACTTTTCCTTTTAACTTTCTTCCTTTTATAAAACTCTAACCCAGCATCTGCAAAAGAGGAAAGAAGGGATTTTTTTTCCCCACTTAGTTCAGGAGATGGGGGATAGTGCGCCCTCTAGTGGCCAGATGCAGAGACAGCCTAAGCTGGACACAGCCCAGGGTTACATGTGTGAAGGTCCATAAACAGAACCTGGAAACCCAGGCAAGGATGTTTAGTGATTTCCAACAAGCTATCTAATGACAACAGAGAGTTGAGAAATTAATAAGAAGTAATCAAAACCTGGAAGACCATGAGCAATTCTAACTCTGAATAAGTTCTGATCCTGAAATTACAATTTTCCCAAGAGATTATCCATTTTTCATTATGTCCAAGAAATGCAAAGACAATAATAATTAACCTACACAATGATCATAAACATAAAGCTCTTTGTAAGTTACTATAGCTGACGCTTAGTAAATTGGTCAAGTTGGAAAACCAAATAAATTGAGCCTACTTATTAAGTTGAAATAAGAGCTATTAACACAATCTTAGACTTCTGGACACACTCATATAATATCTTTACAGAACTTTTACTGAATTTTATTTTCAGAATTGGGAGAATTATGGTTTCCCTAATCTGAAAGTCTTCCACTAGTTCAGAGTAGCAGAGTAAAATTTCTGAGCCAAGTTGTGCTTAATCTGGGAGGAAAAAGATAGCAGATTCAGTGTGTTTAGCTTATAAATTGCCATTATTCCAATACACATTGGAGTACATTTTCAATTTCTAATATTCATAAAAGCAGACAAAGCACCTCTCCAAAGGTACCATTTATTACTTACTTGCTCCAAGCATGATTATTTCTTTCTCATCTGGATACACAAAATGCATTCATTAATTTATACTTTCATTGAATTAACGTCTATTGGACATTCCTAAATCCCAAGTACTATGCTAGATACTATGCTAGTTACTTACAGAATTATGGGAGTGAAAAATACATAGTCTTGTGGCTCAGACAGTAAAGAATCTGCCTGCAGTACAGGAGACCCAGGGTCAGGAAGATCCCCTGGAGAAGGAAATAAGGAATTGGCAACCCACTCCAGTATTCTTGCCTGGAGAATCCCATGGACAGAGAAGCCTGGCGGACTACAGTCCACGGGGTCGCAAAGAGCCAGGTACGACTAGGCGACTAACACTTTCTTTCTGTCTTCCTGGTGTTTCCAGTCCGGTGGGGGAAAGCAAGAACCATCCAAACAGCATATGAAGTGTGAGACAGGGATAAAGACACAGAGTTGTACTCTAAGAAACCATAAACCTGGTTGGCTTCAGAGAGAACATTTCGTGTGGTCCTGCCACCCCAGAACACTGTGGAAACAGTGATCTGCCTTCACTTACCACTACTCATCAGATATTCCCGGAAGAGCGGACACCGGAACCAATACGGCAGCACGTGAAGATAGGAGGTAAAGCCGGGAAACAGCTCCTTGAAGTCGGAATAATTTGTACAAAAGTTTCCAAAGGCTCCAACCACAAGCACTCCATGGGGGTGAAACCCAAATATGTAGTTGTGACTCGGATCCAAGTCCCAGGTTTTGATGAGCTACAGTGTGTTTATGTTGACATAAAAAAATAAAGTGTTACCCGATTAGTTTCCAATAAGAAACAAAAGGACGCAGTTCTACATTCAAGAGGAAATGGGAAACTTGACTCGTTTTAGTTTCCTGGGATGGTGTGTGTTAGTCTCTTAGTCATGTCGCACTCTTTGCGACCCTACTGATTACAGCCCACCAGGCTCCTCCATCCATGCAAGAATACTGGAGTGGTTTGCCATTCCCTTCTTCAAGGGATCTGCCTGATCTAGGGATGAACCCAAGTCTCTCCCATTGCAGTTTCTTCACCATCTGAGCCACCAGGGAAACCCTCCCTGGGGTAGACCTGTATTCACATTTTTCAACTGTGTCCTGAGCCCTTCACACACAGCCTTTTAAATTTTGTCAATTTAGCTTAGACTCCATTTAGTAACTTGGGCTGAATGTCAGGCTCTCTTTCTCTAAAAAGGAAAAAGCTTGAAAAATATGTGATAAAAACACATTTGCATGTTTTTCTCAGCTCAAAACCATACTATGTAAAACAGTTCTACTCACATGAATTGGAAAATAGTCCTTAAAGTACCTCCAAATGGTCCAGCTTCTGACCCATTCGGATCTTCTGCCTCCTTGCTCTGGGGTTTGCCAGTCAAAGTAAAGCCATGTCAAGTAAGGGAGGTAGAGGAACCAGTAGTTGCGTATGATCAGGAACACGATAATTACGAGGCATACCTGAGCTGTAAGAAAGGGGAAGACCTCAGGAACTGGGGTCCGTTAGAATCTGCCCACTGTACATGCAATCACTGGTTCAAGGTGGTGGTGTTGTTGTTCAGTCGCTAAGTTGCAGCCGACTCTTTGTGACCCCCTGGACTGCAGCATGCCAGGCTCCTCTGTCCTCCACTACCTCCCAGAGTTTGTTCAAATTCATGTCCATTGAGTCAGTGTTGCCATCCAACCAACTCATCCTCCGTTGCCCCCTTCTCCTCTTGCCCTCAATCTTTCCCAGCATCAGGGTCTTTTCCAGGGAATCAGTTCTTTGCATTAGGTGGCCCAAGGTAGGAGGATCTAATACGTACAAAGTAAGTTTAACTGAGCCTCCATTCAACTGAGGCAATGTGACAAGACAGGAATGGTATAGTATGACTTAGCATTTCCTGGATGTATAGTATATGGAAACTTCAATGTTATGGGCTTCACCAAAATATTTTTAAGTTTAATCCTCATATAGCCACAACATCATAGAAGCAGCTGGAACATTCCTAATGTCGTTTCTTTCTTTTTTTCCTGGGCTTCAATTTCTTTGCTTTTTAAAAGTCTAGAAAGCAATTTTTCACAAAAGGGTATAATTTAGAAATGAGATACATTTTTTAGCTTTTTATTGTCACATATAGTTGATTACCAATGTTGTGTTAATTTCAGGTGTGCGGCAAAGTGATTCAGTCACACATATACGCGTCTGCATGCTTGTGCGTGCTTGCTAAGCTGCTTCAGTTGTGTCCAACTCTTTGCAATCCTATGGACCACAGCCCACCAGGCTCCTCTGTCCATGCAATTCTCCAGATGAGAATACTGGAGTGGGTTGCCACTTCCTCCTTCAGGGGATCTTTCCAACCCAGGGATAGAACCCTCATCTCTTATGTCTCCCACACTGGCAGGCAGGTTCTTTGCCACTAGCACCACCTAGGAAGCCCAATACTTGTGTCTATTCTTTTTTCAAATGCTTTCCCTTTTTAGTTTATTACATAATACTGAGCTAATGTAGTTTTTATAGTAGGGAAAATTGCAGCTTAAGGACGTTAAGTGAATTGCTCAAGACACACAAATTGTAAGTGGCTGACCCATGCAAATTCAAGGTCCATTCTCAAAGCCCATGACCCTACACCACCACCCCACTGCACCCCCAACGTGGAGGAGCTGTCATTGACAAGACGGATGCAGAAGAGTTCCTACTACAAGTGTTCACCTTGATTGAGCCGTTATTCATCATATGCCCATGAAAAGGGCACATTCCACTGAGAAATTTCATTTTCAGGAACTCTATTGGCAGAGATAGAAATAAAATAGGAGAAACTCTGTGCCTTAGCTCACCTACCACTTCTTGCAACATTTCTAATTATTTGTGCACCTAATGACGTAGACTCAAATAGATAAAGCAAGATCTGATAAAACTTGACCTAGGCAATAGTGACAAGAATATTTGCCTTTAAGTAATACATTAAGCTAACCTACACATTTTCTTTTTATGTCGATGCTGTGCATGCATGCAAAGTCACTTCAGCCATATCTGATTCTTTGTGACCCTGTGGACTGTAGTCCACCAGGCTCCTCTGTCCATGAAATTATCCAGGCAAGAATACTGGAGTGGGTTGCCATGCCCTCCTCCAGGGGATCTTCCCAACCCAGGGGTCAAACCTGTGTCTGTCTCCTGCATTGGCAGGTGGGTTTTCTTTACCAGTGGCGCCACCTGGGAAGCCCACATGTCTATGTTGTGTGTCAGATTTTTTTTTAATTATAAAAAGGAAAAGATATCAATGGGGAAGAACACAAAGACTTAAAGCCTGGCACAGAGTAAATGCTCAAAAAATGCCAGCCATTGCTACTACTCTAAGGAGGATCATTGCCTCTTCCTTCTTTATTACGTGCTGAGTCACTAATCTCGTGCCGACTTTATCTCCCAGTTCCTATCCATTCTCAACTTTGTCCCAGTGGTTGGGGCTCCACACTTGCCCTGCCACAGTATGACCAAAAAAAATTAATAAACAAAAGGAGAACAATAAGAATAATAAAAGAACATGATGGTGAGAGCAGCTGTTTTGCCCCTTTCCTATTCTCCCGGTTCTGTTCCCTTCTAACCTTAAAAGAAACTAATTATAGGAATGAGATCACTAAGCCATTGAAACTAACTCCAGACTTAGGCTGTTCTGAATGCACACCATGCTTTGCCTAACCTGTTGACTCTTTCCCTAGATAAAAAGAAGTGGAAATGAAGAATTATACAGTTAACAAAAAGACTAGCTCTCTGCCCCCAAGCAATACTGCAGGCAGATCATACAGGCAAGATAGTATCTGAAGAGTCAGCCAGCCTGTGCTCATGAAGAATGATGTAGAACTCAACCTCCTGCCTGGATGATTCACTGGTATGCTTCCCTCTCCCACATTTTCCCCTTTAAAAATCATCATGGCTGAGCACAATCTTCAGAGCTGGTCTCTGGACATGAATCCACTTTCTCCTAGGTGGCTGGCTTTCCTTATTAAAGAAGCTTTCCTTTCTACTGACATTTGTCTCTTGAATTATTGGCTTACCAGCTGAACCCAGGTTTGGTAAAAGTGGCATATAGGAAACTCCCAAATAAATGTTACTTATCAACCACCATTAACTATTTGAGACCTTTATAAATACCAGTTTCATATGGCTCAATCCAGTTTTTTATTTATTTCCCAGTGCATGTATTATCTTGACAAAATTTTTAAAAACAGGTAAATAGGAGGAAAGGAATATGACAAAACATTTACAATAGGTATCTCTGGGTGAGAAAATGGACTTTCTCTAGTCTCTTCTAAAAGTTCTTCTATGGTTTCTAATTTTTCTAATAACTAGCATGAATTATCTTATAATCAACACTTCTTTTTAAAATTAAATGATTCCACTAAAGGGAAAAAAAGTAAACAAAACACTGCAGAATAAGTCTACTTATGTAAGAATATTTTCATCTTTAACATGATTTTATTAAATTACCATGAACAAATCTCATCAGAAAAACACTGTGAAAACTTGTGGAAGTTTATTTATTTGCAATAAATAGTGACCAGTGACCAATATTAAGAAATTATTTAAAATATTTAACTTGTATGGGTATCACTTCCATTCATATCTAAGTTTTCATTTGCCCCATAAAAACTATTTCTATACTTATTTTAGCCATTTAACATAGTATAGAGAAAGAAGGGAAGTCAGAGGCAAGCAAATCCTTTAGCACATCACATTCTTTTCCTTTTTATTCCTGAGGCATTGTGTTTCAAAACATCAATTAGTGCCATCTGCTGAGTATAAGACTGTAATTTTAACATTCCTCTAATTTTTAAAATTCTTGCTTTAAGAAAACGTGACTTCCAGAGTGTTTTAGGATGAGGATGGTGCTAAAATGCAAATCTAAGAACCCCTCAAAGAATTTTGCAGCCTAGTATTCCTCATATGTGGGTCTGCTCCATACTGCCTTTAAAAAGTATCGACTTATAAGGATTCACACTTTTCTTGGTTAAAGATGAATTCATTATTGGAACATTTTCTTTGCCTAATGAAGTCAAATTATAACAAGAATTGAGTTGAAACCAGTCCCATTTTCCTACTATTTAAGAAAGCTTAAGAAGCTTAAGGACAAAAGAAACATAAATAATTTGTATAGCTACAAATTAAAAACCACAAAGATAATCCATGATAGAAGAGGCAAATAGTGTTCATGCAAGTCCAAGAATCTAGTCCAAATCACTAGAGTGAACATTAAAACGTGCTCCCTCAAAATCTTCTAGATTAAGGGAGGCTAAAAAGATGTAATTTAATACATGTAGATTCTTTTGCTATAAAGGACATTAGTGGGGCAATTGGTGAAATATGAATAGGGCCCCTGGATTAGGTCACAGTTCAGTTCAGTTGCTCAGTCATGTCCGACTCTTTGCTACCCAATGGACTGCAACACGCCAGGCCTCCCTGTCCATCACCAACTCCAGAGTTGACTCAAACTCATGTCCATTGAGTTGGTGATGCCATCCAACCATCTCATCCTCTGTCGTCCCTTTCTCTTCCTGCCTTCAATCTTTCCCAGCATCAGGGTCTTTTCAAATGAGTCAGTCAGGTCACAGTACAGCATCACTATTATTTTTTGGATTTGGACACAATCACAGAAAACTAACCAATCTGATCACATGGATCATAGTCTTATCTAACTCAATGAAACTATGAACCATGCTATGTAGGGCCACTCAAGACAGATGGGTCACGGTGGAGAGTTCTGAGAAAATGTGGTCCACTGGAGAAGGGAATGACAAACCACTTCAGCATTCTTGCCTTGAGAACCCCATGAACAGTATGAAGAGGCAAAAAGATGTGACACTGAAAGATGAACTCCCCCGGTTGGTAGGTGCCCAATATGCTACTGGAGAAGAGTGGAGAAATAACTCTACAAAGAATGAAGAGGCTGAGCCAAAGCAGAAGCAATGCACAGTTGTGGATGTAACTGGTGATGGAAGTAAAGCCTGATGCTGTAAAGAACAATATTGCACAGGAACCTGGAATGTTAGGTCCATGAATCAAAGTAAATTGGCAGTGGTCAAACAGGAGATGTTGAGTGTGAACATTGACATTTTAGGAATCAGTGAGCTAAAATGGACCCAAATGGGTGAATTTAATTCAGATGACCATTACATCTACTACTGTGGGCAAGAATCCCTTAGAAGAAATGGAGTAGCCATCATGGTCAGCAAGAGTCTGCAGTACGTGGGTGCAATCTCAAAAACAACAGAATGATCTCAGTTCACTTCCAAGGCAAACCATTCAATATCACAGTAAACCAAGTCTATACTCCAACCACTAATGCCAAAGATGCTGAAGTTAAGTGGTTCTATTAAGACCTACCACTAACATCAAAAAAAGATGTCTTTTCATCATAGGGGACTGGAATGCAAAAGCAGGAAGTCAATAGATACACCTGGAAAAACAGGCAAGTGTAGCCTTGGAGTACAAAATGAACCAGGACAAAGGCTAACAGAATTTTGCCAAGAGAACACACTGGTCACAGCAAACACCCTCTTCCAAAAACACAAGAGAACACTCTACACATGGACATCACCAGATGGTCAATACCGAGATCAGACTGATTATATGCTTTGCAGCCAAAGATGAAGAAGCTCTTTTCAGTCAGTAAAAACAAGACCAGGAGCTGACTGTGGCTCAGATCATGAACTCCTTATTGACAAATTCAGACTTAAATTGAAGAAAGTAGGGAAAACCACTAGACCATTCAGTTCAGTTCAGTCGCCCAGTCGTCTCCGACTCTTTGCAACCCCATGAACCACAGCATGCCAGGTCTCCCTGTCCATCACCAACTGCTGGAGTCTACCCAAACCTATGTCCATTGAGTCAGTGATGCCATCCAACCACCTCATCCTCTATTATCCCCTTCTCTTCCTGCCTTCAATCTTTCCCAGCATCGGGGTCTTTTCCAATGAGTCAGCTCTTCTCATTAGGTGGCCAAAGGATTGGAGTTTCAGCTTCAACATCACTCCTTCCAATGAACACTCAGGACTGATCTCCTTGAGGATGGAGTTTTCCAAATTTCCTGGCATATTGAGTGCAGCACTTTCACAGCATCATCTTTTAAGATTTGAAATAGCTCAACTGGAATTCCATCACCTCCACTAGCTTTGTTTGTAATGATGCTTCCTAAGGTCCACATGACTTCGCATTCCAGAATGTCTGGCTCTAGGTGAGTGATCACACCATTGTGGTTATCTGGGTCATGAAGATCTTTTTTGTACAGTTCTTCTGTGTATTGGATCTCCTTACAGTCCAAGGGACTCTCAGGAGTCTTCTCCAACACCACAGTTCAAAAGCATCAATTCTTCGGTGCTCAGCTTTCTTTATAGTCCAACTCTCACATCCATACATGACTACTGGAAAAACCATAGCCTTGACTAGACGGACCTTTGTTAACAAAGTAATGTCTCTGCTTTTTAATATGCTGTCTAGGTTGGTCATAACTTTCCTTCCAAGGAGACCATTCAGGTATGACCTAAATCAAATCCTTATGATTATACAGTGGAAGTGACAAAAAGATTCAAGAGTCTAGATCTGATAGAGTGCCTGAAGAACTATGGATGGAGGTTTATGACACTGTACAGGAGGCAGTGATCAAGTCCATCCCCAAGAAAAAGAAATGCAGAAAGGCAAAACGGTTGTCTGAGGAGGCCTTACAAATAACTATGAAAGAAGAGAAGCGAAAAGCAAAGGAGAAAAGGAAAGATATGAGTATCTGAATGCAGAGTTCCAAAGAATAGCAAGGAGGGATAAGAAAGCCTTCCTCAGTGATCAGTGCAAAGAAATAGAGGAAAACAATAGAATGGGAAAGACTAGCGATATCTTCAAGAAAATTAGAGATATCAAGGGAACATTTCATGCAAAGATGGGCTCAATAAAGGACAGAAATGGTATGGACCTAATAGAAGAAGAAGATATTAAGAGGTGGCAAGAATACACAGAAGAACTGTACAAAAAAGATCTTCATGACCCAGATAACCACAATGGTGTGATCACTCACTTAGAGCCAGACATCCTGGAATGCGAAGTCATGTGGACCTTAGGAAGCATCATTACAAACAAAGCTAGTGGAGGTGATGGAATTCCAGTTGAGCTATTTCAAATCCTAAAAGATGATGCTGTGAAAGTGATGCACTCAATATGCCAGGAAATTTGGAAAACTCAGCAGTGGCTACAGGACTGGAAAAGGTCAGTTTTTATTCCAACCCCAAAGAAAGGCAATGCCAAAGAATGCTCAAACTCTCACACAATAGCACTCATCTCACAGGCTATCAAAGTAATGCTCAAAATTCTCCAAGCCAGGCTTCAACAGTACGTGAACTGCTAACTTCCAGATGTTCAAGCTGGATTTAGAAAAGGCAGAGGAACCAGAGATCAAGTTGACAACATCTGTTGGTTACCAAAAAAGCAAGAGAGTTCCAGAAAAATATCTACTTCTGCTTTACTGACTAGCCTTTGACTGTGTGTATCACAACAAAGTATGGAAAATTCTTCAAGAGATGGGAACACCAGAACACCTGACCTGCCTCCTGAGAAATCTGTATACAGGTCAAGAAGCAACACTTAGAACAATAGTGTCCAATAGACATGGAACAACAGACTGGTTCAAAATCAGGAAAGGAGTATGTCAAGGCTGCATATTGTCACCCTGCTTATTTAACTTATATGCACAGCACATCATGAGAAATGCTGGACTGGATGAAGCACAAGTGGGAATCAAGATTGCCAGGAGAAATATCAATCACCTCAGATATGCAGATGACATGACACTTATGGCAGAAAGTGAAGAAGAACTAAAGAGCCCCTTGATGAAAGTGAAAGAGGAGAGTGAAAAAGTTGGCTTGAAGCTCAACATTCAGAAAACAAAGATCATGGCTTCTGGTCCCATCACTTCATGGCAAATAGATGGGTAAACAGTAGAAACAGTGTCAGACTTTATTTTGGGAGGCTCCAAAATCACTGCAGATGCTGATTGCAGCCATGAAATTAAAAGACGCTTACTCCTTGGAAGGAAAGTTATGACCAACCTAGATAGCATATTAAAAAGCAGAGACATTACTTTGCCAACCAAGGTCTGTCTAGTCAAGGCTATGGTTTTACCAGTGGTCATGTATGGATATGAGAGTTGGACTGTGAAGAAAGCTGATCGCTGAAGAATTGATGCTTTTGAACTGTGGTGTTGGAGAAGACTCTTGAGAGTCCCTTGGACTGCAAGGAGATCCAACCAGTCCATCCTAAAGGAGATCAGTCCTGGGTGTTCATTGGAAGGTCTGATGCTAAAGCTGAAACTCCAATATTTTGGCCACCTCATGTGAAGAGCTGACTCACTGGAAAAGAGTCTGATGCTGGGAGGGATTGGGGGCAGGAGGAGAAGGGGACGACAGAGAATGAGATGGCTGGATGGCATCACCGACTCGATGGACACGAGTTTGAGTGAACTCCGGGAGTTGGTGATGGACAGGGAGGCCTGGCGTGCTGCGATTCACAGTGTTGCAGAGAGTCAGACGCAACTGAGTGACTAAACTGAACTGAAACTTGTGGAAATCATTCTGCAACAGAGAAATCAAATCATTACGTTGTATACCTAAAACTAATACAATGTTGTAGGATTGAAAGACAAGCACTTAACATTTAACTCAAGGAAAGAATATTTGATTTCATGACTAAATGAAACAATTCGCTATTTTAAAAATATATATTTCAAGTGCTATTGTTACAGCTTAAACTCATTTCCTGATGGTGGAAAGAAAAATGCATTCCAAGATCTTCATTTAGAGATTTTAAAAGACATAGTTAATAAAATTTCTGTCACCATTGAAAGGAGATATTACAACTCTTTAAAATAATTAAAATAGAAAGAAATAAGTGTTTATCCTTATCTTCCCTGTAAGAAAGGAATTGTAGGGTAAGCAATGGCCATAGATGATTAGGAAAAATTATTCCTGGTGTAAATTCTAGCTAATATGTGAAGAAAGAATGAGACAATATGAAAATTACCATTTTGTATTCCCAAATAAAAGTTAATTTAGTCAAGGATCATTAACAGAGACTAGGTGAAAGATCAACGGTCAATGGGAACTTTTATCCGCAGCATGTCAATTACCAGCCCTCACATTACTTCCTACCTGGACCCACTGACCAGTCTTAGACACTAATAATGGGACAACTGGACATTACATGGATCTGATAATGCGACCTGAGCACCCAGCAACACCTTGGAATAGGACGGGCAAAAACGTTTCACCTAAATCAAGGTTTCAGCTCCAACCTCCATTTTAGAAGAAATACAGAGACTGATGCTGAAGCTATAATACTTTGGCCACCTGACGTGAAGAGCCGATTCATTGGAAAAGATCCTGATGATGGGATTGAAGGCAGGAGGAGAAGGAGATGAAATGGTTGGATGGCATCACAGACTCAGTGGACATGGGTTTGAACAAACTCCGGGACATGGGGAAGGACAGGGTAGCCTGGCGGGCTGCAATCCATGGGGCTGCAAAGAGTTGGACACAACTGAGCGATTGAACAGCAGAGAACTGAGGAAGAAGTTTCCCCTCCAAAATAGCAGAGGAACACTGAAGGTATCTTGCAGAACAGATAACCTGGCTTCTTCATTGCTTTGCTGACAAAACAAATAGGGCAACACTGTTCTAAATTAAAAGACATTTAAAAACTAAATGCAACCCAGGGGGTTTGTTTGGATCCTGATTCAAACACCAAAAGAGTTTGAATTCAAACACCCAAAAATCACCCACCAAAGTGTATTTCTGGCTCAATTTTAGGAAAGATGAATATTAAGTTGACTTAGACGATTTCAAGCAATCACTGTTAATTATGCTACATGTAAAACATAATTTTATAATATGTAGACTAAAATATTTTGGATTAAAATACACGGTTTGCTTCAAAATAGTCTTGCAAAATAGATAAAACTAATATAACATATTGTTAAAATAATTGTAAATCCAAGTAATGGGTATATGGGAATTCACACATTTATCTCTACTTTTCTGTGTGTTTGAAATTTTTCATAATAAAATTTCCAAAATATACAATATAAAAGAATAGTGCAAATGTCAAATGTGTGCAATAAACGTATTTAAATTGTCCGTCAAGGCTTACAGACTTCAAGAAGGAGCTTATGGTTTGGTTATCTGGTTATAGGGTGGGGCTGGGTGAAGATAGAATCATAGGGTGAAAGGATAATTAGGGAGCTTGGAGGGGACATGTACACACTGCTGTGTTTAAAATGGACAACCAACAAGGTCCTGCTGTATAGCACATGGAACTCTGCTCAGTGTTATGTGGCAGCCTGGATGGGGAGTTTGGGGGAGAATGGATACAAGTGTGTGTATGGCTAAGTCCCTTTGCTGTTCACCTGAAACTCTCACAACGTTGTTAATCAGCTACCCCAATATGAAATAAAAAGTTAAAAAAGAAAAAATCTTGTCAAGCCACTGTAGTCTGATTCAAATTAGGAGTGGTGGGCCATGTCCAATCCACTCACATGTGGTACACGGAGCTCTACAACTCACCTTGTGACCTTGAATAATTAATACACCTCCAAGCTCTATCTTTGGAAAATGAGCTCAGGGTAGCCCCTACCTCTAGGGTTGCTGTGGGGATTTACCGACATGAGTTAATACAAATAGGAGACGTGGGTGACAGAGTGAAGATGTTCGACCAGTATTTATGCCTTCCCTGGGCCAGGCACATGCTGGGTGCTCCCTCACTGAGCCTATGGACTGGGATGTGTCAGGGAGGAAGACATTTTCCCCTACCTTCCTAGGTTCTTCTGGCTGGCCTAAGAATTAAATTGATAGGAGATAGATTCATCGGAGAAAAAAATCAAACAAAATTTTAATAATATGGATGAAAGGGGGGACCCAGGAAAACAAAGTAACTCGGCTGAAACCCTCACCTTAAATACCATCACCAGCTAAAGACAAAAGAGGATGTTGAAGGTATGCAGGATCAGTTATGGGAGGTTATCAGGAAAAAAACAAGGGTAAGATTTTATGCAGGTATAAATCCCTCCCTTCTCCACTTGATCAGTTTCTAGAGATTTGGTCATCCTCTTTTCTACAGCAAGGGACAAACGACTACAAATAGAGATTCCCCTTATAAATGTGAACATTACTTACAAAAGGGTAACTCCTGCTGGGTTTTCAAAGTTTTTTATTTTGTCTGTCTTTGTTTTGTTTTGTCTGCTGCTTTTTAGAAAATAACCAGTTTCAAATAATTAATAAACCAAAGAAACATATTTTAGGGTGACAAATTCTGCTTACCTACGGATGGCAATACAGACCTTTCTCAAGTAGCCACAGACATACACAAATACAAGCATCGGCAAGGGCCGTGGAAGAAAAAGACAGCGGGCTATCAGAGATGTGCTGACAGGTGAGTGAGGTCAGTCTCCAGGTTCAAGACATTAAACTGGACAGCAGAGTGGTTAAAGCAGGGACGCTGAGTATTCAGATTTGCCCCCAACTCCTCCGCCTCCTACTAACCCGTGAACCATTCACTCCACCTCTTGGTTCCTTCATCTGTACAATGAGTGCAAGAAGGCACAGTCCTTATGTCATAGAGCTGTGGTTAACAGTGTATGGTGCTTAGCACTGTAGAGGTAGGCAGCACGTGCCCATTTGTAGTTGGCAGAATAGCACCTGGCACACCAAGGCCTTGATAAGTGTAGCTATTATCTCAATGGTACTTTGACCAAGAGCAAAACAAAATATAATGCTGTCTCAACAGTCTGGCCTAGGAGGACTTAATGAGCTAAGGCTTTCAATTTTCTCTTTTAGTAAACTCAAGCTGTACTTGGGAGAATTTATTTTTTAAAAAAATCCCCATGTGCAGGTTCCATTCTGAAATAAATGAATTCAAAATTCTTAGGGAGAGACCATGGGCATCCTATTTTTTTTAAGAAATTTCTCCAGTCATTTTAATTGCAGATTGGGTTGAGAACCGTCAATCCAAGACACTCAAAATGTAAGACTGTTCAAAACTGTAAACCTCCACAGTGCAATGAGTTATTACTGTTACTGTGGCCTCCAGTGTACAACCCATGGTCTTAGAGCATACAAATAAGTAGTCTTTTGAAGCGGCTGTGTGTGTTAGTCGCTCAGTCCTGTCTCAGAGGTTGCTGCTGCTGCTGCTGGTTAGGTTCCCAATAATTCCAGTGCTCTCATACCACCCCCCTTTACCTTGATCCCCTCAACCCATTTACTCCAAGAGCAGAACAAACATCCGGAGGAAAGGCGCACAGGTAAGTCCCCTGCCCCATCTAGTGACTGGCTCCTGTGCGTTCTTACCTGGGCTTAAGAGCCGGCTAGGACAACATTCTCCGGGGCTGAATTATTTACAGGCAGAGGCCACCCAACCCAACCAGTGTATGGTGCATCCGCAGCAAGGTACCTTTCCGCATCCCGGAAACCTTTAACACGGAGAAGCTAACCCAGATATTTGTCCTTAGGGTGGGGAGAAGGAAGGGATCAGTTTTCAGATCCTTGGGCATTGAGTCCATTTCCGAACCCGTAATTCAAGAAAACGAGTTTGTCTACTTCGAGAGGCTTAAGTGCCATGTCCTCCAGCTCGCTTGGGTCGTGGTTCCGTTTGGATGTAAAAACCCACGTGTCAAAACCCATCGAGCCGTAAATCTGGGCCTTTTACTTGGGGTAAAGGTAAGCCTCGATTTTTAAAAACAGCACTGGGGAAAATTAAGTCGGCAATCAGTCGTTCGCTGCGAGCTTCACTTGAAAAGAGGAATCAAAGAGGAGAACCCCAAATTAGCTCCCCACGTCCCGTGTGACCTGCCAGATTAGGCTTACAAAGGCAGTGGGCTAGAGGGTCTAAGGACGTCCTTGGACTTTCCAACAACGACGGTCGGGAAAGGAGCAGACGGAGCCCCAAGCACCGCGCAGTTTCGCCTGGATCTTGAGCGGCCTGGCGTCCTTACCGAACAGCAGGAAGGACAGCACAAACTGCAGCACCGCCGCCGTCTGCAGCCGCCGCGCCAGCGGGATGTTGAGCGGCGCAAACTCGACCTTCATGGCCCGGCCGTGACAAGCGAGGGCGGCGTGGAGCGCTGCGCCTGGGACCTCGCTGCTCCGCTGCGCCTGCAGGGTGTGAGCGGCCGCCCAGGCCAGCGCCCAGCCCCCGGGCTCAGAGGGGGCGGCGACCGCCCGGGACTGGGCGAGGACTGGACTTGGTCTTGGGTGGGAGGGCGCGCCGGGGGCTGAGGCTGGGGGCTGCCAATCACGAGCGCCGGGGCTCGGGAGCAGCTGCGGCGCCCGGGGCGCATTGGCTGACTCGCCCGGGAGCCGAGGAAAGAGCGCAACGCTGGGCGCAAGGGTCGGCAAGCGAGGTCAGCTGGCCACCTGCCCGAGCCCGGCAACTCGGGTTCCTGCAATTAGCCTAGAAGCCCGGGGCTCTCCACCGAACCCTGACCGTTGCTCAGAGATCGATTACTGTGCACCCAGCTTCAGCATCCGCCCTTAAACCCACCTCTTCCTCCTAAAGTGTCTGCAGCTGGGGAAGGGTTAGGCTCTCCCACCAGCAGGAGGTAGGAGCAAGAATTAGCTTCTCTGGAGCTTGGTACCCATCTGTTTATTGGTCTGTGTCCCCCACACCACCCCCAGACTCTGGGGGATTCCTCACCTTTGTGTCTCAGATCCCTACACCTATCCTGGAAACCTTTCGCTTACTCATTTAATGGACATTTACTGAATACCTACCACTTGCCGGGAACCAATCTGGGCGCTGAGGATACACTAGCTCATTCACAAATTCTGCTCTCAGTACAAATCGGCGTTGGAGGGTGGGGGTGGGGCGGGGAGAGAAACAAGAAAAAATAACCACACCCTTGGGTGTGTAATTGCAAAGTGAAACCCTACTATGAATGAATGAGAAGGTTCTAGGACTTAGACTGGAGGGTCAGTCTCAGAAGAAGTGACCTTAACTTTAATTATAAACGTGAATCTAACTCAAGCAAAGGGAAGCACATGTGCAAAGGTCCTGTGGCTGAAACTAAAACCAATATAATGGAAACTCAGGGAACAAGGAGATTGTAGTGAAATGACTCAAAAACAGTGGTCAAGAATCAGATCCTTGCAGGCTGTTTAGGGTTCAAGTCTTTACCCTAAGATTTGCCACGGAAGGATTCCATTTTTGATATGTTAAATAAATGGAGAGATTCTAAATTGTGCCTCGGGCTTCCCTTGTGGCTCAGTGGTAGAAAATCTGCCTGCCAATACAGGACACACAGGTTGGATCCCTGGGTTGGGAAGATCCCCTGGAGAAGGAAAGGGCAACCCATTCCAATATTCTTGCCTGGAAAATCCCATGGAGAGAGGAGCCTGGTATGCTATAGTCCGTGGGGTTGCAAAAGAGTCAGACACGACTTTGCAACTAAACAACAGGTTGTGCCTCATCCTATGAGCACACACTACATTTTCTTTATAAATCTTACTGTAGAGTTGACCAACACCAAGTGGGAGGGAGCTGTCAAGTCGTTGCCAGAGGGAGTTTGGAACAGGGCAAGTCAACATAGTTGACTACCAATCCCCCCACCATGCCCCTTTCTCCTTCAACATTTTAATAGAAAGTTGGATAAAAACAACAACGCCTGAGTAGTTCAGGGGAGTAGTTTGTGACTTTTTGTATGCAAAACTTTCTGGGTTTTTTTTTTTCCTAATTGAGAAATCACTTTTTTTTTTTTCTGCCCCATTTTCTTTATTTCAAGCCACAGGTCTACTTGGAGGGTCATGCAGCAAGTGGCTTGTAAATAAAATCAGTCTATGAATATTGTCAGCACATTAAGAGACAGAATCACTGAATTCTCTCCTTAGGTCAAGATCTTTGGGATCCAGGAGTTGGTATTATTTACGGCACACCTGAGAGGTACCTGGCTCCGATTAACATTACCATGCTACTCACTACAAAAAAGCCCAAGGGTAGACTACTGAAGATGCCAGTGTCACCATTTTCTGAAGACTTAGTGGTAGCCCAATCCATGGACTTCATCACAGCTTTCTTCCATGTGGAATAACGAATTTCGCTCTCCTTGGCATTGATCTGAGGTTCAAACCGCTCCATCATGACAGCTGACAAATCCTCAGGCTCCAGACTCCACACGCCGACCCCTTCTGCAGCCCCTGCTGCCATGGCAGCTCCCAAGGCAGTTGTTTCCGGCATCGACGGCTTCACTACCGGGATATACAGAATGTCGGCTTGCAGTTGCATCAGAATTTTGTTGTTGGTCATCCCTCCGTCCACCTGCAAGTGACTGAGTGGAATTCCACAGTCGCGGTTCATGGCATCCAGAATTTCTCGGGTTTGGAAACAAACAGCTTCTAGTGCAGCAAAAGCAATATGGCATTTATTGGTGAACTGAGTGAGCCCACAGATGATCCCTCTGGCACTGGGCTCCCAATAAGGGGCATATAGGCCTGAAAAGGCTGGGACGAAATAGCAACCATAAGAGGTACCTACTTCTTTGGCAAGTTTTTCAATTTCCTCTGAGGTCTTTATAATTCCAAGATTGTCCCTTAGCCAGCGAACAACAGCACCGGCTATAGCTACTGAACCTTCCAGTGCATAATATACTGGTTTGTCTCTGCCAAGCTTGTAAGCCACTGTGGTCAGAAGGCCATGTTCAGAAAATACACACTTATGGCCTGTATTGCATAGTAAGAAACAGCCTGTTCCATACGTGTTTTTGGCTTGTCCATCCTGGAAGCACAGTTGTCCCACCAATGCAGCAGACTGGTCCCCCAGACACCCCGATATGGGCACACCTTCCAAAGACCCAGTTTTCATTAGGCCATAGATCTCAGAAGAACTCCGGATATTTGGAAGAATGCTCATTGGAACTTCAAAAAACTCACAGAGCTCTTTATCCCATTCCAAAGAGTGAATGTTGAAAAGCATTGTCCTGCTTGCATTTGTTACATCTGTACAATGGACACCTCCATGGACTCCTCCTGTCAAGCTCCAAATAAGCCATGAATCAATGGTCCCAAAAAGCGCTCTATCTTCTTCAACTGCTTTTTGAACTTTTCTCACGTTGTCAAGGAGCCAACGAAGTTTCACTGCGCTGAAGTAAGTGCTCAGTGGAAGGCCCGTCTTGGTCTTGACGAAGTTGTTATTTACTGGAATGCTTTTACTAAGACTCTCAACGGTAGACTGGGTTCTCAGATCGAGCCACACCACGGCATTGTAAAGCGGTTCTCCAGTTAACTTGTCCCAGACTACAGTGGTTTCCCTCTGGTTACTGACACCAATAGCTTTTATGCTGGAAATATCAATATTGAGCTGTCCAAGTTTCTCACACGTTTTCTCTATACACTCATAGACGGACAGCAGGATTTCCTTAGGGTCTTGTTCCACCCATCCTTCTTTAGGAAACTCTTGTTTTATTTCCACTTGATGATGACTAAGTAGTTCGGCTGTTTTTGAATTGAAAACCAAAAAGCGCGTCGAGCTGGTGCCCTGGTCCACTGCTCCCACCAACGGCCCCAAAACTGCTTTCTTCGTGGCTGCCATGAAACTAGCTTCGGTCGGCGGGCGGGCGAACGCGTCCCGTTTCCCAGGTGACGGCGGCAGGAGGGGGCGGGGAGGACGGCGAGCCCAGAGGGCCAAACAGCGCGCAGCCTCAGAACGCATTATCTGCACCAAGCTTCTCGCCCCGCCCCTTCCACTTCTAGGCTTCTTTCCTGGACCTCCCACCCCAGCTACTGGGAATGTTATGCGTGTACACCGTGTCACACATTCTGCAAAGCCCTTCACCAAACAGAGCGCATGGTAAAGCAACCCTGTGAAATTAGCTCATTTGTCAGTTAATGAAGGCCAGGGTCAAAGTCAAGCAACTAGCAGAGTGACAATTCAACTTTGTTTATAACGTAGAGAGGAGAGCCCTCCCTTCTTCAGTTGACCCAAACGTGGAACAAGTATTTATGGAGTACTTGCTTGGCACCAGGCATAGCCCTCGGTCCTGATAACCCAAAGGTGAATGAAGACACGGTCGCTGAGACTGAGAATTCACACGCATTCATTCATTGACTATTTATGGAAAGGCGTCCACGTGCTAAACACTAGGTGGGGTATGGGGATGGGCTGAATAAGAAAGGTCTCTGACCTCACAGGGCTCAGAGTCTAGTGAGAGAAACAAAATAAACCAAATGCGTGCTAGTCCCCAGAAAGACATAAACAAGTCCTAGTGATAGAGGATGAACACCTAATTATTTTTTAAATTAATATATTTATTTTAATTGGAGGCTAATTACTTTCCAATATTGCGGTGGTTTTTGCCATACATTGACATGAATCAGCCACGGGTGTACATGTGTCCCCCATCCTGAACCCCCCTCCCACCTCCCTCCCCATCCCATCCCTCAGGGTTGTCCCAGTGCACCGGTTTCCATGCCCTGCTTCATGCACTGAACTTGGACTGCTTCTTTCACATATGGTAATATACATGTTTCAGTGCTATTTTCTCAAATCATCCCACCTTTGCCTTCTCCCACAAAGTCCAGAAGTCTGTTCTTTACATCTGTGTCTCTTTTGCTGTCTTGCATATAGCGTCGTGGTTACCATCTTTAACACCTAATTATTAATAGAAGAGATTGGAAGTAACAAGAGTGGAAGTAGGGAGGCCCTAAGGAGGCTATTGTGAGAATAGAGGATGCTGGGTTGGCCTACTGTGTTAGCAAATAGAGATGGATTTGACATAAGCTTGAGAGATATAAAGACTGACAGGTTAATTGGATTCACAATCTATTAGTAGGTAAGACAAGCTGGATACCCAGAATTCCTATTCCTAGTCATTTGGAGTTCGTTTTCCTGAATTATGCTCTTGTCACTTTCCCAGATCCCTCAGCAAGTAGAAAAGAACTGTCATATCCCATCACAACTCATTTGAGCAAAGTAGGGACCCGTGAAGGTCTATCACCACTTTAATTAGCAAATAAATCATTCATTCACTTGTTTAACATTCAACACACTTATTTTGTACATATTGTGTACATATTGTGTCCCAGGTTATTGGAGTTAAATGGTGAGAAAGTTTTAATTCATCAAGCTATTCAAAACAACTTTTCTGTATGAGTTTTGTTGATCTCTAGAAATAAAACTAATAGGTAAACATGAACCTCAGACATTATTTTTCTAAAATAAGCATTTTGTGGAATAGGGAGCTTAGGGCAGAGGAGCTGATTTGTCCGTGGCACCCCAGCTAGTTACCGGCAAGGAGTAGACCAGATATCTTTATGACTGCACTAAAACGGATGAAAAGTGATGTCCTGCGGGATCATGGGTTTCAAGCTTTGACTTTAGCAGGGTTTTTTTTTCTTTTAAATCTTCAAATAACTCCAATTTATAAAAGAAATCAAAGTAAAGCTGCTTTTACTGGAAATGAACTGGGACCCTGACTGCCACTTTGTCAGTATCTTCCTCCTTCCCAAGGTAACTGTATCTTTAGCAAAATGAAACTAACTCCATCAGATAGTTACAGAGCTGAAACCATTCGGTGTCATTTTGAGGGGCTCCAAAGAGTTTTAGTACCACAGTCCCTTATGTCTCAGCACAGAAAGAATTCAGCAAGAGGCAAAGTGATGGATAAGAAGTGATTTATTAGAATAGGATGCTTGTGAGGCTTACAAGCGGGTAGGAGAGGAGGGGTGCCACACCCCCCAGAACTTACTGGGCTACAGTTTTATAATCAAAGAAAAGTGGGGAGGGGGAGAAGAACTTCTTTGTCTTTCTTGAGTAGGCATCATGCTTCCATTATCAGTTCCTCCTCCAGGCTGAGAAGGGGAGTTTTGGTGTCCCTACATGTCAAGCTAGGTTCACAAATTATTGTCTTTAATATGTAAAGATAGTGTGTCCTAACTTACTGAGCTCACTGGGCAGGATGTGGGTCTCATGCCACCATGGTTTTATTGTTTGGGGGCATATCTCGTGTTTCTCTTGCATGGTCTTGTTGTTAATCAGGTCTGCTTGATTTTGTACTTAAGCAAACCTGCTTTCTCTTTTTTTTTCTTTAATAATTTTATTTATTTGTTTTTGGCTGTGCTGTGTCTTCGTTGCTGTGAAGGCTTTTTCTCTAGTTGCCGTGAGCGGGAGCTACTCTCTAGTCATGTTGTGCTGTCTTCTCATTTTTGTGGTCTCTCTTGTTGGGGAGCGCAGTCTTAGTTGCTCTGAGGCATGTGGGATCTTCCTGGACCAGGGATTCAACCCATGTCTCCTGCATTGCCCGGTGTATTCTTTACTGCTGAGCCACCACAGAAGCCCAAACCCGCTTTCTTGAGTAATCATTAATTTACAGGAGTCTCCCACACTTTTTCTGTTTTACCGTACCCAAATGGGATTAACTCTTTAATCACCTACTCCGTCCCATTCAGAATCTCCAAGGGACTGGCAAAATGGGTTGAAAACCACTTTGTGCATGTGCGTATGTGTGTGGTGGTGGGGTGGTAGTAGTGGGTCATTTAACATTTGGAGAAATACACAGCTTAAACAGGGTTGCAGTTAAGTAACTGTATGTGATGTATCAACTTGACTCAGTGCTGACCATCTAGAAGGTTCTGTCATTGTCATGCATGTGGGCTCAGTCGTGTCTGACTCTTTGAGACCTTATGGACTATAGTCTGCCAGGCTCCTGTGTCCAAGGGATTCTTCAAGCAAGAATGGGTTGCCATTTCCTTCTCCAGGGGATCTTCCTGACCCAGGGGTCAAACCTGCGTCTCTTGCATCTCCTGCACTGGCAGGAGGATTCTTTACCATTGAACCAGTATCTCACCAGGTACTGGGCTACATGCTTCATATGCTGTGTGTGCTTTAAGCCTCATAACAGCTCTCCAGGGTAATACTATTATTCCTTTTACCAGTAAAGAAAGTGAGGCTAGAGGTCAAACTAATTGTTCACCTAGTAGGTAGTAGAAGTGAGTTTCTGTTGTTTGAAAATGGGTTTGTCTGTTTCTAGAGCTTGAGCAAATAACTGCCATGCTAGGCTCCTCCTCAAACGATATCACAAGGAAGGAAGGGAATGTTGTTGAAACCAAGAAATAAGTCACTGAAGAGCAAGTGGAAGAATGCAGAGGGCCAAATTTGTCACAGTTTGGGTTAGGGTTAGTTAGTCATTCAGTCAATAGTTATTTGCCAGTCATATTCTATGTGCTTGGCATTGGGTATATTTGAGTGAATAAAACATGCATAACTTTTCAATAATTCAACAAAAATTTATAAAGCAGCTTTGCCATGGTAAATCCTGAGGTGGCCATTGTGTTGGAAATCAGCTGTCCTGCTGGGAGCCAGCATGCGAGATCCCACCCATGACAAGGTCATGAGGAGAAGACCTGACAAGCAAGGCAGATCAGGACTTCAGGGATTCTAAAAACTGCCCCAGCGCTCACCTTAAAGATGATATCTGTCTTTCTGATGCTTATCTTTCTGACTGCTGTCTTTCTGACTGCCCCTTAATTTCTGTGACACAGGCAGAAGGCCTTCCCCGATCTCTTTCCAAATAAAATCAACTTGTTTATGCCCTTGGCACTAACGCACATGACTGCTCACAGCACCTTAATCATAAATAGCATAAAGAACCTGATCACACAAAAAGCCCTAATAAACACATTGCCCTTCGCGGGGTGAAGAAGCCCTAGTAGAGAATATAAAAACATTATTCTAGAAGTTGTTACTGAATCAACGTTTGCTAGCTGTGTTTTTGCTCTTGATGTAGAAATTATTGTTACTGTAGTTAGAATTTAGAATCATAAGAGTTTAGCCCTAGTGTAGAAACCATAAGACAACTGAGGCTTTTAACCAGGAATGTGAGGCAGAGGCGGAGAAGGCAATGCCACCCCACTCCAGTGCTCTTGCCTAGAAAGTCCCATGGATGGAGGAGCCTGGTGGGCTGCAGTCCGTGGGGTCGCTAAGGGTCGGACACGACTGAGAGACTTCACTTTCACTTTTCACTTTCACACATTGGAGAAGGAAATGGCAACCCACTCCAGTGTTCTTGCCTGGAGAATCCCAGGGACGGGGGAGCCTGGTGGGCTTCCGTCTATGGGGTCACACAGAGTCGGACACGACTGAAGTGACTTAGCAGCAGCAGCAGCGAGGCAGAGGCTGCCTCACCGGAGCCGCAGAGTCTGTGTGTAGTAACTAAAAAGAACTGACCATTGTGTTAAATTTCTAACATTCTGCAACCTGCTGAACCTTTACCTTATGAGATTATAACTTTTCTGTTTTCTGTTTAGCACAAGGCAAGTGGAAAAATAAGAATAGCTTACAAAAAACAGCTTTGCATTCACCTAGAATGTAAGAAAAGGTCATGAGATGTTAATAGGCCTCAAGGCCAGAAGATAATGTATTAATATCTACTATAAAAAAGACTCTAGTAAACAGAGAAGTATGAGAAAGCATTCTGGTTTTGTAAAGGGCAAACTGATGTAATGTTAAGCTGACTTTGTTCACTGCCCCCCTTTAGAATTGTACTAGTTTAGGGTATATAATGGCAACCCACTCCAGTGTTCTTGCCTGGAGAATCCCAGGGATGGGGGAGCCTGGTGGGCTTCCATCTATGGGGTCGCACAGAATCGGACACGACTGAAGCGACTTAGCAGCAGCAGCAGCAGCAGGGTATATAAACACTGATGTAAAAAAATAAAATAGTCTTGATTCAGCACTCAACCAAGGCTCGACTCGCTTTTTTTTCTTTCTTTTCTCGCTGACGCCACTCAACCTGAGGGTATCCCTGGACTCAACCAACGTGGGGACTTCGGTACTGTCCAACTTGAAGATGTGAGATTCCAGCAACCAAGTGTGGTTCCCCTTTCTAAGTCTTATCTTTAATTAAGGAATGAGAAGGTGACAGTTCAGATTGCATCGTAGGTTACAAAAGCCTACCCTTGGAAATGAGTAACTAAAAATCACTTCTTTGTTTTGTTTCCTGTGCATTTGACAATAGCTAACTTCTACTGGCAAGAAAATTTTGAAAAGACCCTGATGCTGGGAAAGATTGAGGGCAGGAGGAGAAGGGGATGACAGAGGATGAGATCGTTGGATGGCATCACCGACTCAATGGACGTGAATTTGGGTGGACTCCGGCAGTTGGTGGTGGACAGGGAGGCCTGGCGTGCTGCGGTTCATGGGGTCGCAAAGAGTCAGACACGACTGAGCGACTGAACTGAACTAGCAAGAAGAGGTAATGTTCTTCTATAACATGACATTTTACTGTAATTTAAGTTAAAATGTTCCTATTATTAGGAAAGGAAACTGCATTTTCTCTAGAGTTACTGAGAGTCATTAAAGGGGACAGTTTAGGCCACTGTTCTGGTTTTCATAAAGTACGTTCATCATAAAGGTAAATATTTCTCATTTACACACACAATACACACAGGAAACTCAGCTATCACAGTTACCATAATTCATTGAGAGTGACCAGCTCGGGTTAAAGTCAAACAGAGGACCATCACTATGGCAATTTCAATGGAATGTCCTTTAAGCAGTTATATTTCAACTCTCTTTTGAACAAAGTTCAAGAAAATTGCTTAGGACCCTGTGCTTTTTTATTATCTTCTCAATGAATTATTTTATCACTCCACCAGGGCTGAAGTATGTTTGTTCTGAGCAAAGTTTCAGGAGTCTTGCTCAAGAGAGTGAAACTTTGTAGCCACCCCATGACAATGTTGCAAAGGTTTCCTTTCTCTGTATTTTCTTGTTTCTAAGAGTCCCTTATACTGCAAGGAGATCCAGCCAGTCCATTCTAGAGGAGATCAATCCTGGATGTTCATTGGAGGGACTGATGCTAAAGCTGAAACTCCAATACTTTGGCCACCTCATGCGACGAGTTGACTCACTGGAAAAGACTCTGATGCTGGGAAAGGTTGGGGGTGGGAGGAGAAGGGGACGACCGAGAATGAGATGGCTGGATGGCATCACCGACTCTGTGGACATGAGTTTGAGTGAACTCCGGGAGTTGGTGATGGACAGGGAGGCCTGGCGTGTTGTGGTTCATGGGGTCGTGGAGAGTCGGACACGACTGAGCGACTGAACTGAACTGAACTGAAGCTGCTGCTGCTGCTAAGTCACTTCAGTCTTGTCCGGCTCTGTGCGACCCCATAGACGGCAGCCCACCAGGCTCCCCTGTCCCTGGGATTCTCCAGGCAAGAACACTGGAGTGGGTTGCCATTTCCTTCTCCAATGCATGAGAGTGAAAATTCAAAGTGAAGTCGCTCAGTCGTGTCCGACTCTACGACCCCATGGACAAGTTCTTAGGTGGTGCTAGTGGTAAAGAACCTACCTGCCAATGCAGGAGATGTAAGAGATGTGGAGTTGATCCCTCGGTTGGGAAGATCCCTTGGAGAAAGAAATGGTAACCCACTCCAGTATTCTTGCCTGGAAAATTCCATGGACAGAGGACACATGTGTTGCAAAGAGTTGGACACAACTGAGCACATTATAATAAACTATAGGCATGTAGGAAATGGCAACCCACTCCAGTGTTCTTGCCTGGAGAATCCCAGGGACGGGGGAGCCTGGTGGGCTTCCATCTATGGGGTCACACAGAGTCGGACACGACTGAAGTGACTTAGCAGCAGCAGCAGCAGCAGGCATGTACAAGTTCTCAGACTCTACATACTATTATTTTCTTTCACATTCTCCTTTGAAAGTCCCACTGATGTAAGTTCAATTGTTATCTTTCCATTAGTTAATGTTAATATATGATTTGCTCTACAAAGTAGGCACTCCCATAATTGATAGTTTAAATGATTGTAATACTATGAACAATTGGTGGTGATAGTGGTTTAGTCACTAAATCATGTCCTACTCTTGTGACGCCATGGACTGTAGCCGCCAGTCTCCTCTGTCCATGGGATTCTCCAGGCAAGAATATTGGAGTGGGTTGCCGTTTCCTTCTCCAGGAAATCTTCCTGACCCAAGAATTGAACCCAGATCTCCTGCATTGCAAGCAGATTCTTTACTGACTGAGGTACAGAGGAAGCCCCATGAATTAGAAATTATTATGGTAACCACTGCTGCTGCTGCTGCTAAGTCACGTCAGTCGTGTCCGACTCTGTGTGACCCCATAGACGGCAGCCCAATAGGCTCCTCTGTCCCTGGGATTCTCCAGGCAAGAACACTGGAGTGGGTTGCCATTTCCTTTTCCAAGGCATGAAAGTGAAAAGTGAAAATGAAGTCACTCAGTAGTGTCCGACTCTTAGCGACCCCATGGACTGTAGCCTACCAGGCTCCTCTGTCCATGGGATTCTCCGGGCAAGAGTACTGGAGTGGGTTGCCATTGCCTTCTCCGACAGTAATCACTAATGTTCATTAAATGTCCTTTCTCTTCTCATGATCCACTCCACACTTTTTTTTTGCATGTGGTCTGGACACCTATTTGGAGCCCCAACAACCAAAACAAGGGAGAATTTAGGAGAAAACAAATAGGAAGGCCCACTGCAACTGATCTGGGTCCGGACAGGCTCTTGAAAGAAGCTGTCAGCCACTCAAACAACAGTGTCTTTGGAGGTATGGCAAAGCAAACTCCATCATTCACTTTAAGTTTCCAAGAAGGTCCAATCCAATAGATGGACTTTCACTCATGTTTGTATCTTTCTGGTTGTTCATGGCTCCTTGATATATGACCTGTTGGTTCCTCTGGTCTGTTGTTAATACTGTGATTTTCCCTCTCCCAACATATGTTATTTCCCCGGTCCTGGCTGTTGTCATTTCTCCTTGGATTATTGCAATCTCCTAAGTGATTTCTGTGCCTTGAGTTTTGCCCCTTGGCCTACCATCCTTAATCCCTTCTCCACAATGTATCCAAAGTGAACTTAAGAAAATACCAAGTTAATCATGTCATTTTTCTGCTTGAAACCTTTCAGTTTCTTCTCATTGCTCTTAAACTCCAAACTCTTTCAAGTAGTTTCAGACCCTGCATTATAGGGGCTCTATTTACCTCTTGGGGCTTCCCTGATGGCTCAGCGGAAAAGAATCTGCCTTCAAATGCAGGAGATGTGGGTTTGATCCCTGGATCAGGAAGATCCCCTGGAGAAGGAAATGGCAATCCATTCCAGTATTCTTGCATGGACAGAGGAGCCTGATGGGCTACAGTCCATGGGGTCACAGAGTCAGACAGGACTGAGCATGCACACACACATACACACACGCACTCACCTCTCAAGTCTCAGCTGTGATCCTCCTCTGACCCTTACACTCCAAGCTTTCATCCTTCTGAACTTCATTCAGGTGAACAATCAAGTTTCAGGAAGAGGAGGCAGACACTTGAGTCTTACGAATAACCAGGGATTTCAGTCCTTATAGGTCTCTCTCCGCTATCTTTTCCTTGTGTCAATATCATTTTAGCTCGTTACTGATGAGTTTTCTCTGCATGATGGGAAACATACAGAGAACATACAGAAACACCAATAGCTTTAGCCTTGCACCTTGCTGTTTCCACCATTTAAAAAAATATATATGTCCCTGGTGGTTCCAAGTCCAAAATTCAGCTTACTTCAGCTGTTTACCCCTGGAGCAATTCACTGGCATGAGATACAGTGTCCCATTGCTTTAACATGGTGACTCAAAGGTTTACCCTGTGTGAAGAGAAACAAGGAATGCTGAGCAGATTATCCCAAGTTGCCTCAATCATAACCTGTTAGAAGAGAGAAGCGTTAGACTGACTGCAGTATTTCTGGCTTGGACAACTCAGTGGATGCTCATGACTCTGAAGAAGATAGAAAAAACATGGGGAAGAACAAATTTTGTGGTGAGTGGAAAGTATATGTTTTGAGTATGGCATGCTAGCCTGTTGAGACACCAGCAAGAAATATGCAGAGGCAAGAGGTCGGTAGGAGGCTAGAATGACAGCCATATCTGTTTAGGTGATAGTGGAAGTGGAGATCTTTCAGGGAGAAGATCACCAAAGACATACCTCTAGAGGGTACCCCACACTGAAAGCAGAGAAAGGGTAGTGTAGGAGATGGAAGAAGCCGTGAGAGTTAATACTGATCAAGTGTTCCCAGTGTGCCAACTATGTGTGTGTGTATATGTATGCTCAGTCGCTCAGTTGTATCTCTTTGTGGCTCCATGGACTGTCACCTGCCAGGCTTCTCTGTCCATGGGATTTTCCAGCAAGAATATTGGAGTGGGTTACCATTCCCTCTTCCAAGGGATCTTCCTGACCCAGGGATCAAACCTGAGTCTCTTGTGTCACCTCCGCTGGCAGGCAGATTCTTTACCACTAGCACCACCTGGGAAGCCCCGTGTGTAGCATGATCTGCTTCTATTAAAATTTGTACAACCATCCTATGGTTTACCTATGCAGTAGGTATTATGATTATCTTCATTTCAAAAGAAACAAAGGCTTATCAGTATTCAGTATTGGTCTAAGGTCTCAGTTAGTAAGCAGCAGATACAGAATCATAATCCGTGACTAGTTACAGAACCCTTAACATGACATTGCATGGTTTCTCACCTACGATAGTAGAAAAATCCAGGGAGTTGAATAGAGGAGTTGAGAGTTAGGAAAATTAAGAAAGGAGAATTTTAAGAAAGAGGGAATGGTCAATAATATAAAAAGTCTATTTTTTATATTATATATAAAATAATATATATATATATATAAATACAACAAGCTTATTTTTTAAAATATAATTAAAATTGACCAGTGACTTGACAATCAGGAAGATCAACCTGATGCTTGAAGAGTCTAGCAGACCTTCTTGGTTCTGTTGGATCCATCAGTGAAAACCCAAGAAGACAGATGGACTTTGGTTATGTCCTACAAGAGATTAAAAGCTCCAGGAGAATTATAGGAAAGGCATATTAGGTTTTCATCAGAACAGAACTAGTTATGGATACATAGCAATTAAAACAGGGTTGTTGTTGCTGTTTTGTTCAGTCGCTAAGTTGTGTTCAACTCTGTGAGACCCTGTAGACTGCAGCACACCAGTCCACTATCTCCCGGAGTTTGCTCAAACTCATGTCCATTGAGTCAGTAATGCTATCCAGCCATCTCATACTCTGTCATCCCCTTCTCCTCTTACCCTCAGTCTTTCCCAGCATCAGGGTCTTTTCCAATTAATCTACTTTTCACATCAGGTGGCTCAAGTATTGGAGCTTCAGCCTGAGGTCAAAGTATTGCAGATTCAGTTTCAGCATCAGCCCTTTCAATGAATACTCAGGGTTGATTTCCTTTAGGATTGACTGGCTTGATTTCCTTGCAATCCAAGGGACTCTCAAGAGTTTTCTCCAACAACACAATTCAAAAGCCTCAATTCTTTGGGACTCAGCCTTCTTTTGGTCCAATTCTCACATACGTACATGACTACAGGAAAAACTATAGCTTTGACTACACAGACCTTTGTCGCCAAAGTGATGTCTCTGCTTTTTGATACTCTTTAGGTTTGTCATAAATTTCCTCCCAAGGAGTAAGTGTCTTTTAATTTCATGGCTGCTGTCACTGTCTGCAGTGATTTTGGAGCCCAAGAAAAGAAAGTCTGCCATTGTTTCTATAAATTGTATCATCTATCATCTGAGTTTACAGCCCTGTCTCACATTCCTGGAGGCAGCAACTCAAGTTTTACTAAGCTTAATACCAGAAAGGATTTGTGGTCTCAGATTACTTAGGTTGTCACCTGGAGTATCAATAGCTAATATTCAAAAGGTATTTGGCATCTTTCAAATTGTTTCCACATACTTTGTCTCCAAACCATCCAATGAGGTCCTACGTTCACTTTATGGATGAGGAAATTAGGCTGGGGACAGACAGTGTTTGTTTTTGAAGAAGAAAGCACATACATAATATCAGCATACCGCTTTATTTTTTTTCTAATCAAAGTTTTTGCATTTCTTTTTTTTAAATTGAGGTATAGTTGATATATAGTATTATATAAGTTTCATGTGTAAAACATAATAATTCACAAGTTTTAAAGATTATGTTACATTTCTAGTCATAAGATATTGGCTATATTCCCTGTGTTGTACAAAATATCCCCATAGCTTATTTATTTAATACATAATGGTTTGTACCTTTTAATCCCCTGCCCCATCTTGCCTCTCCTCCTTTTTCTCTCCCCATTGGTAACCACTAGTTTTTTTCTCTATATCTGTGAGTTTGTTTTGCTTTTGTTATATTTACTCATTTATTGTACTTTCTATATTCCATGTTAGTGAATCATAGAGTATTTGTCTTTCTCTTTCTGACTTAGTATATACCCTCCAAGTTCATCCATGTTGTTGCAAATGGCAAAATTGCATTGCTTTTTTAGACAGAGTTGTGTTCCATTGTGTGTGTGTGTGTGTGACATCTTATTTATCCATTCATCTGTTAATAGACTAGATCTGTTAACAGATCTGTTAAAGTGTCACCTTATATGCTGCTCTAATGTGAGCCGTCATCAGACACAGCATTGCGTTTTCAGGACCTGTGTAGGAAGAATCTCAGATCTGACAACATCTCTTTCCCAGCTGCTGCCCAACCTTCAAGCATTACAGGAAAGTGGCACAATCATTTCAGAAACTTCCTCCAAGGATGTTACACGTTTTATGGGCAAAAACAATCATGATCGCCCAGATCTACACAAGCTGTGTAGTGATGAAAGAGCTAGGTTGTGTACCACTGGTTAGGCAAGGAGGAGAACCAAACACAATTGGTTTTTCCTCACAATAGAAGTAATCCTACTAATTACAATTCTGTAAAATACAGAAGGTACAAAGATGAAAGTGAGCTCGCCACCCAAGATAGCCACTGTTAACACTTTGGTGTATACCATACCAGTTGTTTTACTTTTGTTCACAGTCACATACACACATGCCCTTGAAAAATCATTTTAAGTATGTTGTTTAGAAACTTGTTTTCATAGAACACATTGTAGACTTTTAAGAATGAATCATTTTATGATTAATTATTTGGCTGCCTCAGCTCTTAGTTGCAGCATGTGGAATCTTCATTGTGTCGTGCAGAATCTTTGGTTGCAGTGCATGGACCCTCTAGTTGTGGTATGTGGGCTTCAGTAGTTGTGGCGCACAGGCCTAGTTGCTCCAAGGTATGCCTGATCGTAGTTCCCCAACCGGGGATTGAACTTGCGTCCCACACATTGCAAGGCAGATTCTTAGCCACTGGACCACCAAGGAAGTCCCTGTTGTAGACTTTTTCATGTTGAAAAATGTAGCATCATTTCTCATGTTTGCATGGTATTTTATTATATGGAGGTATCAGAATTTATTCAATCAAGTCCCATATTGTTGCACATTTGTCTCCAAATTCCCTGTATTATAAAGAGAAAAATACTGCCTTCATTATTTCCTTAGAATAATCCTAGGTGTGGAATTTCAGGGTGAAAGAGTATACATCTAAAAGTTTGATTCATATTGTCAAGCTACTATTTATATTCCTGACAGCTGTGCCTAAGAGTGGCACCTTCCTAAATCTTTGCCAGCATGAGGCAGATCATTTATTTCTTTAATCTTTGCCAGTCTCCCTGGAGAAAATATCTCTGCTTTCACTGTGGTTTTAATCTGCATTGCTTCTCCCCTCCTCACTTTTTGGTTTTTGTTTCTGTTGGTTGAATTGGTTAACATTCTTTGCCCATTTTTTTTCTATTGAAGTATCTATTTTAAATAAATTAAAGATAATACTCTCTATAATATATAACAATATGTATTATAATATTAATGATATACATAATATTCCTATTATTAAAGTAAACCATCAAATATTTATCTAAGGTCTGCTCTGTGCCAGTCACTGTTTAAAGCTCTTGGCATATATTATTGAACAAAACACAAAAGTCTCTGCTCTATAAAATTTCTGTTTTATTAGGGAAAGACATTTATATCTAATAACCATAATAAATAGTATAGTCAGGGATAGGTCTCTCTTAAACTTGTTGGAGCTGAGAGAGCTGGCGCTGCAGGAGTCTGGGGTCAAGAACACTCTAATAGAGGAAACTGCTGATTAAAAAATTCTAAGGTGGACCAGCGTCTGGTATGTCGAAATAACTGCATGGAGACTATGGTTCTTGGATACAAAAGTTCCTAAATTAACCTATAAAGTACATTAGGAAATTTACATTTCCTAGTAAAACATCAAAAGAACGTTTTTCAGATCTTGATAAAATTTAAAGCTCATGGAGAAAAAGTAACAAGAGAGAATACTCAAGAGATTTTTGAAAAAGAAAGCACTGAACACTCCTTCAAATATTGAAATGTATTATGAAGCTATAATAATTAAAACAGTTTTGTACTAGCAATGGAATAGATAGTTCAGCAATAGACCCAAATAGATATGAAAATGTAATATGTGCTAAAGAAGGTATTTCAAATCTCTGGGGGAAAAGAAGTTTATTTAATAAATTTTGTTGAGCTAACTGGATAGATGTTTGGGGGAAAAAAAAAAGCTGGTTCATTCAGTGTCTCAAAATCAAAGCAAATTTTGGAATGATCTGAGATTTAAATGGAAAAGGAAAAAAATCCATTCAAGTCTTCTGAAAAGAATATGTGATTTTTTAAAGAAATAACTTGGGATGGTAAAAGTTCTATTAGAACATAAAATCCAGAATCTATAAAGGAAAAGAATCATAAATTAGACTCTTTAAATAAAATTCTTTTAAAAATGCTGTTTATGAAAGAAAAAAATTAAAATCAAATTTGAAGTTTTCCTACTGTGTTTCTACTCAGCTCTAGACAGAGTGCCTGATGAATTCTGGATGGAGGTTCGTGACATTGTACAGGAGACAGGGACCAAGACCATCCCCATGGAAAAGAAATGCAAAAGAGCAAAATGGCTGTCTGAGGAGGCCTTACAAATAGCTGTGAAAAGAAGAGAAGTGAAAAGCAAAGGAGAAAAGGAAAGATATAAGCACCTGAATGCAGAGTTCCAAAGAATAGCAAGGAGAGATAAGAAAGTTTCCTCAGTGATCAATGCAAAGAAATAGAGGAAAACAACAGAATGGAAAAGACAAGAGACCTCTTCAAGAAAATTAGAGATTCCAAGGGAACATTTCATGCAAAGATGGGCTCGATAAAGGACAGAAATGGTATGGACCTGGCAGAAGCAGAAGATATTAAGAGGAGGTGGCAAGAATACACAGAAGAACTGTACAAAAAAGATCTTCACGACCAAGATAGTCACGATAATGTTATCACTGACCTAGAGCCAGACATCTTGGTATGTGAAGTCAATTGGGCCTTAGAAAGCATCACTACGAACAAAGCTAGTGGAGGTGATGGAATTCCAGTTGAGCTATTTCAAATCTTGAAAGATGATGCTGTGAAAGTGCTGCACTCAATAGGCCAGCAAATTTGGAAAACTCAGCAGTGGCCACAGGACTGGAAAATGTCAGTCTTCATTCCAATCCCAAAGAAAAGCAATGCCAAAGAATGCTCAAACTACCGCACAGTTGCACTCATTTCACACGCTAGTAAAGTCATGCTCGAAATTCTCCAAGCCAGGCTTCAGCAACATGTGAATCGTGAACTCCCAGATGTTCAAGCAGGTTTTAGAAAAAGCAGAGGCACCAGAGATCAAATCGCCAACATCCACTGGATCATGGAGAAAGCAAGAGAGTTCCAGAAAAACATCTATTTCTGCTTCATTGACTATGCCAAAGCCTTTGACTGTGTCGATCACAATAAACTGTGGAACATTCTGAAAGAGATGGGAATCCCAGACCACCTGACCTGCCTCTTGAGAAACCTGTATGCAGGTCAGGAAGCTACAGTCAGAACTGGACATGGAACAACAGACTGGTTCCAAACAGGAAAAGGAGTACGTCAAGGCTGTATATTGTCACCTTGCTTATTTAACTTATATGCAGAGTACATCATGAGGAACGCTGGGCTGGAAGAAGCACAAGCTGGAATCAAGACTGCTGGGAGAAATATCAATAACCTCAGATATGTAGATGACACCACCCTTATGGCAGAAAGTGAAGAGGAACTAAAAAGCCTCTTGATGAAAGTGAAAGAGGAGAGTGAAAAGGTTGGCCTGATGCTCAACATTCAGAAAACAAAGATCATGGCATCTGGTCCCATCACTTCATGGGAAATAGATGGAAAAACAGTGGAAACAGTGTCAGACTTTATTTTTGGGGGCTCCAAAATCACTGCAGATGCTGATTGCAGCCAGGAAATTAAAAGATGTTACTCCTTGGAAGTAAGTTATGACCAACCTTGATAGTATATTAAAAAGCAGAGACATTACTTTGCCAACAAAGATCTGTCTAGTCAAGGCTATGGTTCTCAAGTGGTCATGTATGGATGTGAGAGTTGGACTGTGAAGAAGGCTGATCGCCGAAAAATTGATGCTTTTGAACTGTGGTGTTGGAGAAGACTCTTGAGAGTCCCTTGTACTGCAAGGAGATCCAACCAGTCCATTCTAAAGGAGATCAATCCTGGGTGTTCACTGGAAGGACTGATGCTAAAGCTGAAACTGCAATACTTTGGCCATCCCATGTGACGAGTTGACTCACTGGAAAAGACTCTGATGCTAGGAAAGGTTGGGGCGGGAGGAGAAGGGGAGGACAGAGAATGAGATGGCTGGATGGCATCACCGACTCTGTGGACATGAGTTTGAGTGAACTCCAGGAGTTGGTGATGGACAGGGAGGCCTGGCATGCTGTGATTGATGGGGTCGTGGAGAGTCGGACACGACTGAGCGACTCAACTGTACTGAATAGGCCACCAAGCATTTGTTTCCCTCGCCTCCCGAAAGAAAACCACAATTCATCTCTTGTTTCTCATTTTGTCTTAATTTCCTTAAAATATATCCCTAAAGGTATACCAGAAAAAGCAGAACACTACTAATATTTTTTAAAGCCTTTGGGTATTCCAGTGCCGTAGACTTTGTCCGTTCCATCCCACAGGCCTGGATCAATTCTAGCTATTCATGGAGAATAGGAGAATTGACTAGTCTCAGATTTTCTGTTTATCATCCCTTTTCCTTTAGTTTTACCATCTATTGACATGTCGTTATTCAGTTGCTAAGTCACGTCCAACTCTTTGCGACCCCATGGACTGTAGCTCATCAGGCCTCCCTGTCCATTGGGCTTTCCAGGCAAGAATACTGAAGTGGGTTGCCATTTCCTTTTCCAGAGCATCTTCCCAGACTAGGGATCAAACCCGTGTCTCCTCCATTGGCAGGAGCATTCTTTACCACTGAGCCACCAGAGAAGACCCATCTATTGATGTATGCCTAAATAACATACTCTTCAGGTTACCCTGTTTTTCATTTTTATATAAATGGCACCATGCTGTATATATGTTTCCATGGTTTATTTATTTTTTGTCCAAGTTTATATATGCAGCTGTAATTCATTTTCACAGCTGTATGGTGCTTCGTTGTATGAATTTATAATTGTTTACCTGTTCTAATATCAATAGACACTGGGATATTTCCAGTTTTTAACTATAATGAACAATATAAGTGAACATTCTTATTTGGTAGTCCAGTGCACATGGATAAGAGTTTCTTTGGGGAATATTCTGGGGTTCCTAACTGCTGGGTCATAGGGCAGGCACATGCCCCGCCTTGCTAGGTAGGTAAGGTCATGTTTTCCAAAGTGGCTGTATCAGTTTATACGCCCACATTCTTACCAACATCTGGTTTAGTCAGACTTTCACATTTTTGCCAATCTGGTGGGTATAAAAATGTATTTTATTTTAATCTTGTTTGTTGATGTTGTGTAGTTGCTAAGTTGTGTCCAACTCTTTTGTGACTCCATGGACTATAGCCTGCAAGGTTCCTCTGCCCAAGGGATTTCCCAAGCAAGAATACTGGAATGGGTTGCCATTTCCTTCTCCAGGGGATCTTTCTGACTCAGGGATTGAACCCACGTCTCTTTTGTATCCTGCATTGTGGGCAGATTCTTTACCGCTGAGCCACCAGGGACACCCTAATTTGCGTCTTCCTAATTTCCATTGTATGGAGAACTTTTCATGTTTATTGGCCAGCCCATCTTTCAGTGCTAGGAAATACTGCCATCTCATTTTTGCTTTCAGGCTGGCTTTAAAATTAAACAAGAGAAACACCTATCTATATCTTGTGATGTACTATCTCAACATTTTTCAAATATCTTTCTTATCTGTCAGCTAATGCCATTTTTGATGTGTACTTGTAGCCGGGTTCTTGGCCTTCCCCAATCAATAGATGTGGACTAGAGGCCAGACAAGAAATTCAGACAAGGCTTTACTGGGGCCCCTGCTGCAGCAGGGAGGAGTGAGAACAAAAAACAGGTTCCCTTGCTTACTCACTCCTTGAGTGGAGGGGGGAGGAAGGCGGAAGGAGAGAGCTTGTTCCTTACATGGGGTGAGGGTAGGAATGTGTTCGCACGTTGGGCAGAGGGGTAGCTTTGGTGTTTTGCCCACCTGTTAGGGGGTACTATGTGCAGGGGCATGTGCACAGTACCCGTACTTTGCATCCAGGAACCCATTTTTGCTCCAGGCTCTTTAAAAATGGCAATTGGGTTTTCTTTTTTCTTTTTTTTTTTGGTCTCTTTGTATCTTTTGTTCAGAATCTGTCCCACTGCACAGGAACACAGCTATTTTTAGTCCCATACAATTCCTTTGTGTTTTGTTGCATGAAGAGAGGTGTGTCCCAGTACAAACATTGCAGCACAGCAACAAAAGGGCCCAGGTGTCAGGCCTGTCTCAATTCTAGCTAGTCATGGAGAAGGTTGTTGTTCGGTCGCTCAGTCGTGTCCGACTCTTTGGAACCCCATGAACTGTAGCATGGCCAGGCTTCGCTGTTCATCACCATTTCCCAGAGTTTGCTCAACCTCATGTCCATCGAGTCAGTGATGCCATCCAACCATCTCATTCTTTGAAGCCCTCTTCTCCTCTTGACCTCAACCTCTCCCAGGAGAAGATACAGGGTACCTATGCCTGCACAAGGACAAAAAGCAGGATGGATGAGGTATGGTTTGTAGGACCTGGGAACAGAACGCCTCTGAAAATAGGCTGAACCTGAGGGTAATAATAATGACAATGCCCAAATTCCAAGACTCAGGACATAAGAATTATGCTACTCATTTACGAGTACTATTTCTAATCCTTACAATAATAGATGGGGAAAAAATGGAAACAGTGATAGACTTTATTTTCTTGGGCTCAAAATCACTGCAGATGGTGACAGCAGTCATGAAATTAAAAGACACTTGCTCCTTGGAAGAAAAGCTAGACAGTGTATTAAAAATCACAGATATCACTTTGCCAATAAAGGTCTGTATAGTCAAAGCTAGTTTTTCTAATTATCATGTATGGATGTGCGTTGGACCATATAGAAAGCTGAGCACCAAAGAATTGATGCTTTTGAACTGTGGTGTGGGAGGAGACTCTTGAGAGTCCCTTAGACTGCAAGGAGATCCAACCAGTTCATCCTAAAGGAAATCAGTCCTGATTATTCATTGGAAGGACTGATGCTGAAGCTGAAGCTCCAATAATTTGGCCACCTGATGTGAAGAGCCAACTCATTGGAAAAGACCCTGATGCTGGGAAAGATTGAGGGCAGGAGGAGAAGGGGGAGACAGAGGCTGAGATAATCAGATGGCATCACCAGTTCAATGGACATGAGTTTGAGTAAGCTCCAGGAGATGGCGAAGGACAGGGAAGGCTGGCGTGCTGCAGTCCATGGGGTTGAAAAGAGTCAGACATGACTGAGCAACTGAACAACAACAACTTTATAGATAAGGAAAATAAGGTTAAAGGCCACAGAACAATTTGGATCGTCCAGAGAAGAGCTGTTCAGCATGCAATAATTCAGGAAGTTCTTTATTCACTGATTCGTTTTTCACCGAGTATCAATTTGGGGGGCAGAGAATTTTACTTGGCTCTGGGCAAATTTTACTTGCCATTGATGGACCTCTGCCAATCTATTGTGTTAGGCACTGAGAAAGTACTGCCTGCAGCCATACAGGAAAGCTTATGTAAAAAACAAACAAATAAAAAAAAAAACCCAGATTAATTGGCAATTGTGTGTGGGTGTGTGCTAAATTGTTTCGGCTGTGTCTGACTCTTTGCAACTCTATAGACTGTAGCCTGCCAGGTTCCTCTGTCCAGGATTCTCCAAGCAAAAATACTGGAGTGGGTTGCTATGCCCGCCTCCAGGGTATCTTCCCGACCCAGGGATCGAACCTGTGTCTCCTGCATTGGCAGGCTCTTTACCACTAGCACCACTTGGGAAACCCTAACTGGCAATCAGGGAGGCCGAAATCCCACACAGCCACAGTCCCTTCAGCTGAATGGTCTTGGAGGTCCTCACTTACTGTCCAGTAGAAAGGATAAGGGTAGGCTCCCTTGTGGAACTGTCTCAGCTCTACCTTCTGAGTTGGCTGAATCAGAGTGGGCCTCAGTTTTATCATTTACAAAATGAGGATAATGGTAGCAGCTACCTGGTGCATTATTTCCCCATGGCTGCTGTAACAAATTACCACAAATGCAGTGACTTTAATAGATGCATTTGCTTATAGATCTGAGAGAAGTGCTGAAGAATTGATGCTTTTGAACTGTGGTGTTGGAGAAGACTCTTGAGAGTCCCTTGGACTTAAAGGAGATCCAACCAGTCCATCCTAAAGGAAATCAGTCCTGAGTGTTCACTGGAAGGACTAATGGTGAAACTGAAACTCCAATACTTTGATCACCTGATGTGAAGAGCTGACTCATTTGAAAAGGCCCCGATGCTGGGAAAGATTGAGGGCAGAGAATGGGACAACAGAGGATAAGATGGTTGGATGGCATCACTGACTCAATGGACACGAGTTTGAGTAAACTCTGGGAGTTGGTGATAGACAGGGAGGCCTGGCGTGCTGCGGTCCACGGGGTCACAAAGAGTTGGACACAACTGAGCAACTGAACTGAACTGATAGATCTGAGGGGCAGAAGTCCAAAAGTCCAGAATTCCAGGTTCACTGGGCCCAAATTAAAGTATCTAGAGCATTCCAGGGCTGTTCCTGAAGGCTACGGGAGAAGCCTTACTCATCTCTTCCATTTCTGGTGGTTCCTGGCATTCCCTGGATTGTGGCTGTATACCTCTGATCTCCTCTCCCATGGTTACGCTGCCTCCTCTCTTCTGTTTTTCTTAAATCTTCCTCTAACTTCTTCATGGAGTCCTGCCCCAAGGCCACAGGTGCCAGGCCTTTCACCAAGGCCACTGACGTGGAGCCCAGAACCAAGGTCACCTCTGGAACTGACTAAGCCCCTTTGTGGGGCTTCCCAGGTGGTGTTAGTGGTAAAGAACCCACCTGCCAACTCAGGAGACACAGAAGACATGGGTTCACTCCCAGGGTTGGAAAGATCCCCTGGAGGAGGGCATAGCAACCCACTCCAGTATTCTTGCCTGGAGAATCCAATGGACAGAGGAACCTGGCGGGCTACAGTCTATACGGTTGCACAAGGTTGGACATGAATGAAGTGACTTAGCATGCAAACCCCTTTGTAACCCTTACCAAAAGCCTCCTCCCCTGCCACCAATCACCACCAACAAGCTTCCCGATCCCATTTTAGGCAAAAATGCCCACCCCAGTGCTCACCCGATAGCACCCTGACCGATCACCTAATGTCACCCTTCCAGCAAGAATTCTGTCTTGAGGCTATAAAAATTGGCTACTAACCCAGGAAAAGCATCCACTCTCCCTCGAGCAGGGATGCTGTAGCTGTTCTAACAATCCCCAGTCCACTGTGCTAGCAGTGCCCGCCCTCATTATCTCCGCTTCTATTCTCAAGAAACTCCCTTCTAAAATACTGTGTCTGGAAATTCTTTTCCAACCGGCACTTAGACTGCTTAGCCATTCCTCTTATACATGTGATTGCATTTAGGGCCTATTCTTATAATCCAGGATAGGCTCTCCATCTCGAAAATCTTATCTAAAAGGACTGTTTCCATTTAAGGTAACATTTACAGGTTCCAGGCATTAGGGCCTGGAATATTCGATGGCTGTTATGCTGCCGATTACACTGAGTGTTGTTAGAAGGAGATCTGCCAAGGCCAGCAAAGGACTGAGCACAGCATCTGCCAATAGAAACCGAGTATATGTCAGTCTGCTTCCGCTTTTTAAAAATGGTTTCTAAGGAAGCCTTCCTAATACGGCTGCTATAAGGTCCAAAGCACAGCTGGAACACGTAGTAGAGTGTAAGAGACTAAGTTTTTTAGGGTAGTCGCTCAGTCGTGTCCGACTCTGTGACCCCATGGACTGCAGCATGCCAGCCCTCCCTGTCCATCACCAACTCCCGGAGTTCACTCAAACTCATGCCCATTGAGTCGCTGATGCCATCCAGCCATCTCATCCTCTGTCGTCCCCTTCTCCTCCCGCCTTCTATCTTTCTCAGCATCAGGGTCTAAAGAATGAGATAAAAGCAGAAGCGCTAACAGTTTGGCTCCCGCTACCTGGGTTTGCATATCACGCAGTCCCGGCTGCCTGCTAATAAGCGTCAGTCGTGTCTGACCCTGCGACCCCACGGACTGTAGCTCGCCAGGCTCCTCTGTCCATGGGAGTCTCCAGACAAGAATACTGGAGAGGGTTTCCGCGCCCTGTCCAGAGGATCTTCCCCACCTAGAGATGAACCCAAGTCTCTTGGCTCTCCGGCACTAGCAGGAGGACTCTTTTATCCCTAGCGCCACCTGGAGCTGCCTGAGACCTCGCCTTCTCACATTCTCACTCCCCCGCAAGAGGCGTCTCCATCTCTAGGTCCCGCCTCCTCCACGCACTCGCCCCCCCTTCGCCCCGCCCACCTAGCTGGCCGTCCTCCTTCCGTAAAGTGTTGGAGGCGTGAGGACCTTCGCGGGCTGTTCATCTTACTGCCTGTCAAACCCTCGCCCATTCTATCCAAGTATGTCACCTTTTTCGGCCTCCAGATTATTCTCCCAATGAATTAGATTTAATGAGCTTCATGGTGGTAACTCACCTGCTTTCAAATGAAAATCGAGAGGAGGAACTGTGAGAATAAGACCGGCAATATTCAAGACAGCCCGCACGGAAGCGTCGGGTCCTACACACAGCCCGGTCGCCGAGCCCGGGTCCGCGCCCCGCGCAGGCGCAGTGGGCCGGACTCGCCATGCCGACTGTCAGCGTGAAGCGAGATGTGCTCTTCCGAGCCCTGGGCAGGACCTACAGTGAGTGCGCGCCTTGTAGCCTGTGCTCTCCGCCTCTCCTCGGAGGCTGGGACCCTCTTGCAAAAAGGCATTGTGGCCACGTTTATGCTGCGCGCAGGTTTTGGCCTCTGGCGTTCGGGGTCCAGCTAGGGTAGGCCAACCGCGGATGTCGCCTTTGGGAACAGAGTTTGCCGCGGGTGTCAGGGCAGGACCCGCATGTGCTGGGCTCGCAGTGTCATTCACTCACCGGTCTCTTACGGAGCACCTTCGGCGTACCTGATGCCAGGGGGTAGAACAGGAATGAAGCTCCGGATAGCATTCCAAGTGTAGTCAGTGGAGTGCAAGAAGAGCGCTCTGGGAACTCCATTTGTGAGCAGGAACAGGGGGGACAGCTTGCTTTTCTTCCTAGTTTTATTTTTATTCACGTTTACCTAATGCCGGTTATGTGCCAGGCATTGTTCTTGCTGCTGCTGCTGCTGCTAAGTCACTTCAGTCGTGTCCGACTCTGTGTGACCCCTTAGACGGAAGCCCATCAGGCTCCCCGGTCCCTGGGATTCTCCAGGCAAGAACACTGGAGTGGGTTGCCATTTCCTTCTCCAATGTGTGAAAGTGAAAAGTGAAAGTGAAGTCGCTCAGTCGTGTCCGACCCATAGCGACCCCACGGACTGCAGCCTACTAGGCTCCTCCATCCATGGGATTTTCTAGGCAAGAGTACTGGAGTGGCATGCCATTGCCTTCTCCGGCATTGTTCTTGGCGTTTTGGAAATACAGCGGTGCACAGGGCGCATAAAGTCCACTACGTTCACATTCTGATGAAAGGGGCAGATAATAAAATCTGCTTAGTAACTGATGCTGGTTTGGATAATGTTAAATGCTAGAAGGGAAACAAAAAAGATACTGTGTTTGGAAAAACGTTAATTAGGTGGTAGCCTGTGGGCTGAGCCCTGAGTGACGAGGAGTCGACTCGGTGGACCTAGTCTTCAGGCTGCCCTTCATCTCTTCAGTTTTAAAAAAACACTGCTACTGAAAAAAAAAGGGGGAAATATAAAGTACACTTATCAATTATTCTATACATGTCGCAGTTGAAATGACATCTGCCGTGTCCAGTGTATCAGCTTGTGTAACGACTGTGATAATTGGTTTGTGAGAGCAGTTTTTAGTTCAGGGGCTCATTATAGCAACCCCCTCAGGTACTGCTCCCTACAATAAGGCACTATTGTGGAAATAAAGTTAGCTTTTAAAAACTAAAAGCTCTTCAGGTGTACTTCTAGATACTGTGGTGCAGCTAAGCCTTGAACAGTCCAAGTTTGAACTGAGCGGGTCCACTTATAGAAGGTTTTATCTTCAGCAGTAAATACTGAGGTTCTGCATAATTTGTGGTTGTTGAATCCTCCCATGTAGACCACAGGAGGGCCGGCCGTAAGTTATACAGAGATTTCCAACCTGGTGGAGGGATCGGAGCCCAGATCCCTGCCTCCTTCAAGGGTTACCTGTATTCTTAAAGTGTTATTCTCCCTAGTCTTTTGTCCTTGTTGTTTTGTCGCTAAGTCATGTCTGACTCTTTTGCTTCCCCTTGGACTGTAGCCCTCCAGACTCCTCTGTCCATGGGATTTCCCGAGAATCCTGGGAGGTGGGTTGCCATTTCCTTCTCCAGAGGATCTTCTGCACCCAGGGATGGATCCTGAGTCTCCCACATTGGCTCTTTACCACTGAGCCCCCTGGGAAGCCCAATATTTCCTATGTCCCTGAAAAGAGATGTAATTCTCTTGTCCTCTAAACGGGGCTTTTATTCTCTACACTGTTTATTTCATGCTATGCTTTTTTATATTTCTTACCATCTTTCTAAACCGTATTCTCACTAATTGTTTAAGATATATCTGAATTACACACGATGGTATGTAGCAAAATCTGTTCAGTCCAACCGTGGTAAATTTCCACTTGGATATCCATATCTGGCAAAGTAAGAAATAATCTAGGTTTTAAAAAATGGTAAGATTTATAGCTTATTTCCCATCATCTGATGTTTTATTCTCTAGCTGCCCTCTCCCTTTTTTTCATATTGAGAGACATCAGGTAAACTTGATTATTCATAAATATCTGTCGACTGCTGGCTCATTAAAGTTTCACTCAGGAGGATTGATGTTGGTGTACTTCAGACAGTTCAGGAATAATAGTCATCATTATTTTATATTTCACGTGTTCTTAATCTTTTAAATGTTAATTGAATTAAGGTCAGATTCTGTACCGCTGAGCCATCAGGGAAGCCCTCAAGCTGCTTTTATTCTATTCATTTTGCTCTTCTGGGGCGGTTTTGTCTCATTAGTCCATCTTTTTTTAATCACCTTTCTGTTAAGATGTTTTCCTCTTGCTACTCATTTTCTTGTTGACTGATTTGTTTTCACTGTTCTTCAATTCTGGTCCTGTCTTGCCTTGGTATAATTGCTGGCAGTGCTGCTAGAGCCACTTCTGTATATCATGTAAACCCCAAAGATGTAGTTACTTAGGGGTGTCATTTTGTTAGAGGGAATTATTAAACATGATTTATTATTGGTTCTTCCTTGCGTTTAAATGGTGAAATACAGCTGAGAGGAATAAAACAAATTGTCTGATAATTAGGACTCAATAAAGGATTCAGTATATTTTAATGATTCTGAACAATTTGGTCAGTAACCGTTTAGTTATCTATAGATAATCCTCAAATTTAGCACCTTAAAACAATGGTCATTTGGTATATGTTTCTGAGGCTCAAGGATTGGGGAGTGACTTAGCTGAGTGGTTCTAACTTTCACCTGGTTGTAGTAAAGGTGTCAGGTCTATACTCATCTCAAGGTCTAATGGGCTGGAGAGTCTTAATTCCAAGTTCACTCAAGTGCTTGTTGGCAGACAGCAGTTCCTTGCTGAGTTTTGGTCAGAGATTTCAGTGCTTCCCACCTTGACCTCTCCATAGCACTGCTTGCAACATGGTGACTCGTTTGTCCCGGAGTGAGAGGTCCAGGAGAGCAGATAGTCAAGAGAGAGCTCACAATAGAAGCCATAGTTTTTCCTAATGTATCAGAAGTGATATACCATTCCTGGCCATATTCTCTGGGTCACAGAAACCAATTCTGGCACTGTGCAGGTGGAGACTGCAAAGGATGTTGGTACCAGAAGACCAGAGGCAAGTGTTCTTGGACACCTCTTGGGAACTGACTAGTACTGTCTGTCCTGTGGCCCCCAGTGATTCATGTTCCTCCCACATGCAACATACGCTCCCTCCCAAAGAAGTGTCATCACATTACAGCAGCAGCTCAGAATCCAGTCTCTTCATCTAAATCAGGTCCAGTTGCGGACGAGGCTCTTCAGTGTAGTTCCCTAAGTGCAGCTCCTCGAGTATCATTACTCTTGACCCGAGAGACTGAAGAGACAGGTTACCTGCTCCACCTGCCCTAACATACAGGGGTAAGACAGGTCTAGGACATTGTTCTTCAAAAGAGAAAGATGAGAGACACAAAAGAGTTACTGGTCCATGGTAGTTCTGAAATTGAGCTGGTAAATGATGGAGATGCTTGATTAGAACTGCAGGCCTGGGACCTTTGTCCTTGGTTCTGCCCTACCCTCTAGTCTCTTGGTTCTACCCTCTGAGTGATGCTCGTCACTTTATTTTTTTGGTGAAAGGAAAGCACTCTTTACAGCTGATTGGTTTTCCTAGTCTTCTTCCCACTAACAGATTTTTGGGTATTCATTTCTTCCCATCTCTGTCCCTTTTAGCCCCAGCTTGCAATGTTTGTGCATATGTATTTCTTTAAAAAAAGAAAAACAAAAAAACTCTGGCTCTTCAGTCAGTTTTGTTGGTTTCCACTTCCTTGGTCAAAAGCCACAATACCCACGAATCTCTGAAATAAGCTGTTTTGTACCTTGGGCTTCTGCTGACACAGTGCTCTTATTTAAACTCAGTTGTGTGGCTGAATAAATTTGTGAGGCCAATCCTTCATTTCTTGATCCATAGTGCCTTTTGTCTGAATGATGTTTTTGATTTTGCTGAGTCTCAAGAGTTTACAGTCACACCCTTGATTTCATCTTTAGTCCATGTCTCCCTGGCAATACTCTGGATTTGCTCTTAGCTCTGAAGTCATTTTTTAATCTTAGCATTTGTTACATCTGGGGAGACTGAGAATTTTTAAAACCGTCAAGTCCCAGCTCCTTTTTATTTCCTAGTCTTCATCTCTTTTCTCACATTATAAACCAGGCGACACTGTCAGCCCTGGACGGAAAGCTTAGTTAACATCACCCTGTTCAGTGGGTACTTTTTTCTGTTCCTGTAACCGTCAGCAACAATGTTGCTAAGCTTTGCATCTACTTAAAGAGGATGCCGAAGAATTGATGCTTTTGAACTGTGGTGTTGGAGAAGACTCTTGAGAGTCCCTTGGACTGCAGGGAGATCCAACCAGTCCATTCTAAAGGAGATCAATCCTGGGTGTTCATTGGAAGGACTGATGCTAAAGCTGAAACTCCAATATTTTGGCCACCTCATGCGAAGAGTTGACTCACTGGAAAAGTCTCTGATGCTGGGAGGGATTGGGGGCGGGAGGAGAAGGGGATGACAGAGAATGAGATGGCTGGACGGCATCACCGACTCTGTGGACATGAGTTTGAGTGAACTCCGGGAGTTGGTGATGGACAGGGAGGCCTGGCATGCTGTGATTCTTGGGGTCGCAAAGAGTCAAACACGACTGAGTGACTGAACTGAAAGAGGATGCCGGGTCTGTCAGTTTCCAGTAACACTTCCTCACTTTCCTCCATATCCTTACCTGCCTCCTTGTCGGAGACTGAGGCTTCAAATAACAGCTTTGTCAGGCACTTGAGGTTTTACTTACACTGTCAAAGCCCACCTCCTGACTCCAGAGCCTTTCTTGGTTTTGTTCCTGCAGCACTGCACTTCCAGGGACCGAAGTCTGTGTTAGTTATTTACTGCTACAGCACTGATTACACCGGTACTTGCTGCTGCTGCTGCTAAGTCGCTTCAAAGGCTAAAATGACAAGCCTTTATTATTTCGCACAGTTTCTGAGAGAGGAATCGAGGGAGGAGTGGCGTAGCTGGGAGAACTGGCCGTGGGTCTCCCACCAGGCTGCAGGCAAGCTTTCAGCTGGGTGTGCAGTCATCTTAAAACTTGGCTGGGCTGGACAGTATGCTTCCAGGTTCATTCATGTGGTCGTTTGAGACCTCAGTTAACAGGGTGTGAGCACCAGGAGGAGGGATCTCTGGGGCCTCTGTCACCTCCTGCCCTAGTTAATGATACCCCTCACCTACGCGTTCACCCCAGGGACACACCAGGGACCTGGGAGCCATCCTACACGCCTCCTGCTCACTCACTCTTCCCACCTCCCAGTCAGCCTTTGAGCCTTACAGATTCTGCCTTCCACATTTCTCACATTCTTCCTTCTCCCTCTCACTCACTGCTGCTGCTTTAATGAATTCCTCACTGTCTCACTGGTTTGCAGTAGATTCTCTGCTCCAGTTCGTCTGCCGCCCTGCCACCATTCTTTTTTTTTTTGGCTGCACCATGCAGCACATAGGATCTTAGTTCCCTGACCAGGGATCGAACCTGTGTCCCCTGCATTGGGATTGCAGTCTTAACTACTGGGGATGCCAGGGAAGTCCTCTGCCACCATTATTTAAAGCAGGGGTCCCCAACCTCTGGGATCGAAAGCCTGATTTTCTGAGGTGGTGCTGATGTAATAAAAAGAGAAATAAAGTGCACGATAAATGTAATGTGCTTGAATCATCCCCCTAGGTCTGTGGAAAAAATTGTCTTCCACAAAACCGGTCCCTGGTGCCAAAAAGGTTGGGCACCGCTGCTCTAAAGTGCAGATCTGATCATGCGGTTTCCCCGCTGGAAGTCCTGGAGTGTAACTCCCCGTCGCCTCAGGCAGGACAGAGGGCAAATCCCTTGGCATCAGGAGCTGACTTCTCTCTACTTCTTCCATCATCTCTCTTCCTGACAGGAGTCTCATGCAGCATTCATATGGAACTTGCCAGATTTCTCATGCTATTGTCTCTCTCACTCCCCATGGTCCCTGCCTAATGGACTCCTTTCTGTGAAGTCTTTACTGACCCTTAGTTGATGGCTTCCTTTGTGCCAACTCTGTACCTTGCACTTAACATATCTGTATTTACGTATCTGGTTTGTTTCCTGGAGTAGGGAGTAGTTACGGCAGGAATTGTGTTTTATTTATCTTTGTAGCCCTGGCACCTAGTATAGTGCCAACTCATAGAAGGTGCTCAATAAATGTTAACTTGAATTGAAGTTCACTGTCAGGGTCAGAAATCTTATGACCAGCTTAGCACTAGAATATACTGGTAATGATGGTTTGTGTTCCATTCTTCGTAACATGAAAACCCTGACAATGCTGTGTATCCGCTAGCAAAGCAAAGTAAGATATAGTTTTAAAGTAAGGAAGAGAACTATTAATTACTGCAGACCTACTGTGTTTCAGGACACTAGGTGAAGCCCATTATCTGCAGGAACTCTCCAACAGTTGCATGCATGGTTGTAAAATGCTACTTTATAAGGCAGAGGAATCAGAAAGTTTCCATAAGGTGCCAAGTTCTCAGGACTAGTGGAGCAGTCAGAAATTGAACTTGGATTGAATTGGCTCCAAAGCCAGCTGTCAGGCCCCCTCAGAGAATTTGAAATGATAGGGTTTATATGACACGATTCCATTGTTTTGGATCTGTGATTTGGACCCACTTTATATTAGATCCCGGCTTGCAAATTGTTTTTCTTAATAAATGTAAGCTCTGCAGTGCTTACAATCAGGTAATCTGATTCTAAGCTGATATTAGTTAGGTGAATCAGCCCTTTATTTAATAATTTTGTTTTTCTTTCTTTAAAAATTGTTTTTGGTCAAGCTTTTTTTGTTTTTAAATGGTGATATCTGATGCCTGATATCTAGGATGCTTGGTGTAAGACAGTTAAAAAGATGCAGTATTTATGTGCTATTTGCATTTGTACTGAAAAGATTAAAATTTGTAATCTCTTTTTTTTTCCTAGCTGATGAAGAATTTGATGAACTGTGTTTTGAATTTGGACTGGAACTTGATGAAATTGTATGTATTAGATATTTCTTTAATATTCTAAGTTCATTACATTTTATCTTTGTTACCTTACGGTTAGACTAAGAGGAAACATTGTGGGCCCTGGTGGTTTCTGTGTTCTCTGTGTTATGAGACTAAGCTCTGATCCTAAGAATGTTGCTAAAATCTCTAAAGGGGTTCATGCCTTTATTAGGATGCAGTCCCTTCGAGTCATCAGGAAGGGGTCTGGGAGCAATGGAAACTGAGCTTCAGTCAGAGTTGCTGTCTCCTTGGCCTCTGGCTCCTCCTCCTCCATTTCCTCTGAGCCCCATCCCACCTTCCTCCCGTGCCTGTTCCAGTGTTAATTCATTCTTCACTTGTCACTCTGTACATTGATCTTGTAAAATGATCTCCTGCCTTTTGAAGAATTGCTTGTAAAAATGATTTTGAAACATTTTCCTGGTCTTTTCATTGTACAATGATTAAAACATTTGAAAAATAGCTTTATTTACCAAATAGATAACTAATATTGATTATGTGTTAGGGACACTGTACTTGTAACTAAAAAAGACAGCTTAATATTTCTCTGGTAATTAGTGTTATTTTTTCCCCCAAGTCGTCTTAATCTCTTTGGTGTATAATAACACTATAAGGTTAAAAAAAACCTTCAGACCAACAAAAACCTGCATTGTCTTGCCTTATTTTTCCTGCTGCTTCTTTACAAACGTTACAAAAAGAACTTTTTTAATGTTAACGAGCATCTGTATGCTTGAGAAGTCAGCTGAGATTTCTATCAGTTCAGTTCAGTTCAGTCACTCAGTCGTGTCCGACTCTTTGCGACCCCATGAATCACAGCACGCCAGGCCTCCCTGTCCATCACCAGCTCCCCCGGAGTTCACTCAAACTCAGGTCCATCGAGTTGGTGATGCCATCCAGCCATCTCATTCTCTGTCATCCCCTTCTCCTCCCGCCCCCAATCCCTCCCAGCATCAGAGTCTTTTCCAGTGAGTCAACTCTTCGCATGAGGTGGCCAAAGTATTGGAGTTTCAGCTTTAGCATCAGACCTTCCAATGAACACCCAGGATTGATCATTTCTATAGTATATATTAAATTATTATTAATTTTATTAGAACTCGAAATTGTGTTTGAGGCTTTGTAATAACTAAGCATTGGACTGAAGATCAGAATACTTGCTGTGGAATCATGGACATTACGTTGCCTCTCTGGGCCTGTTTTTCATCTGTGATATAAGGAGTTTACATGTATGATCCTTTCAGGGATCCCTGTAGATCCCTCTGGGCTTCCCTGGTGGCTCAGATAGTAAAGAGTCTGCCTGAAGTGCAGGAGACCCAGGTTCAATCCCTGGGTCAGGACGATCCCCTGACCTGGAGAAGGAAATGGCAACCCACTCCAGTATCCTTGCCTGGAGAATCCCATGGACAGAGGAGCCTGGCAGGCTTACAGTTCATGGGGTCTCAAACAGGTAGACACGTCTGAGGGACTAACGCTTTAACTTTCACTTTTCATAGATCCCTCTGGCTCTGAAGTGTCTGTGGTTATTGATTTCCATAACATTTTTGTTAGCATTGATAAACCCAGTCATCACCTGTGATCTTTGTATGGACTGAAATGCTAAAAATGGGAGAAGGCTTAGGCAGCCGTGTCTTTTTTGAAAAGGATCTCTAGTTACATTTTCTCCCCTTCTTTATATGGGTCCTGCCTGGAATCCAGCACCATCTTTCTTCACTAAAACATTAGCAATTTTGTTGACCCCTTTGATGGAACTCAGTTTAAATTCTAATTTCTCCTGCCTCTTCTCATATCCTCCCCGTCCCACCTCCATTTCTTTTCTCCCCTTCCTTTCCTGCCTCCTCTTCTTCCCCTTCCTCTTTTTCCTCTTTTTTTTAAGAAAAAAGCAACACATTTTTTACTTGAAGGATAATTATTTTACAATATTGTGTTGATTTCTGCCATACATCAACATTCTTTTTTTATTTTATTTTTAAATTTTCCCTAATTTTCACAGTATGCCTCCTAAGTTTGAGATGGCCAGTGAAGGTGTTCTTTGGAGCCCCTAGTCAAAAAGTAGTATGAGCCCTGGGCTTTTCCAACCTCCTGTGGACTCTGTGATTCCTCAGGTGTGACTCAGGTGCATAGTGTTCATTGAGGAAAGTGAATTCTTCAGCATGCTATACAAGTGTAGATTATGCTTCTTTGGGAAGTAATTTGAACTGCTCATGCTGTGGCAGTGGGAGAGCCCCATGTAAAACAAAGTACATCACATATTTTGATAGGAGTCCATCAGTTATTTTAGCAGATGATTTGTGACAGAAATAGCAGGAGTTCTAGTTAAGTGGGGATAACTTGTGGGTAATATTAACAGTTGGAGTATGACTTCTAAGGAATTTGATTGGAAATAAGTATATAGACAGTTTCCTGCCATGGTAAATGTAGAGAACAGAATTTAACTTCTTGGCAATGATTGTTTTTAAGAAAATCTCTACAGTGTGGTGATTGAGATATTCTAAACTTTTTACTTTTGCACTAAATTTATTCTAGTGGTATTTCTTCTCCTTTCTCCCTTGTTTGTTTTTGCTCTTGCTGCTCTGTACCCTTTATTGTCCTTAGACCTCTTCCCATTGTACCTATGGGTTGAGTGAGTGAGTGAAAGTCACTCAGTTGTGTCCAACTTTTTGCGACCCCATGGACTATACACCTATAATCCCTTCTGATTTACACCACAGCTTCCGATGATCTCTTCAAATGTTTTTGTTTGCTTTTATAGTATTATTCTCATTTTCATGTTGCTTCTAGTCTTGGCTGCCCATTGGTTCATTTCAGTCGCTCAGTTGTGTCCGACTCTTTGCGACCCCATGAACCGCAGCACGCCAGTCCTCCCTGTCCATCACCAATTGCCGGAGTCTACCCAAACCCATGTCCATTGAGTTGGTGATGCCATTCAACCATCTCATCCTCTGTTGTCCCCTTCTCCTCCTGCCCTCAATCTTTCCTAGTATCAGGGTTTTTTCAAATGAGTCAGCTCTTCGCATCAGGTGGCCAAAGTATTGGAGTTTTAGCTTCAGATCAGTCCTTGCAATGAACACCCAGGGCTGATCTCCTTTAGGATGGACTGGTTGGATCTCCTTGCAGTCCAAGGCACTCTCAAGAGTCTTCTCCAGCACCACAGTTCGAAAGCATCAATTCTTCGGCGATCAGCTTTCTTCACAGTCCAACTCTCACATCCATACATGACCACCGGAAAAGCCATAACCTTGACTACACGGACCTTTTCTTTTTTCTTTCTGTCTCTTTTTTTGCCCCCATTTCTTGGCTTGTGGGGTCTTAATTCCCTGACCAGGGATTGAACCCAGGCCTTCAACAGTGAAAGTGTGGCATCCTAACCTCTGGACCTCCAGGGAATTCCCAGAGTAGCTTTTATTTGGTGATTTTCCTTTACTTTGTCTCATTGACACTTTCGTTATTGCTGCCCTGTGTTCTCTTTGGTGTTTTCATTTTCTTTTGGATCAAGGATGGGCAAACCTTTTGTGCCAAATAGCAAGCTTTTGAAAGCTATATAGAGTCTCTGTCACAACTCAGCTGTTGCAGTATTGAAATAACAACAGATGAAATGTAAATGAATAGGTGTGACAATGTTTCAGTAGAACTTTATTTACAAAAACAAGTAGTAGGCAAAGTTTAGCCCACGCCTTGCTTTAGACAGCTTTCTGCTGCTCTGGAAAGAGAATGAATAATGTACTTACTTCTTTATAGGACTGATAATGACTTTTTTGAAAAAAATTTAGATTTATTTAGTTTTATTTTAATTTTGGGGTTTGTTTTAGACATCTGAAAAGGAAATTATAAGTAAGGAACAAGGTAACCAAAAGGCCCATGGGGCCTCTGATGTTGTTCTCTACAAAATCGACGTCCCTGCCAACAGATATGACCTGCTGTGTCTGGAAGGATTGGTTCGAGGACTTCAAGTCTTCAAAGAAAGGTAAGGGAGTATATTCATTAAACCTGTGGCTAAGTGGATTTCTTTTTTCTTTGCCTGTCATTATCAACAACCCTGTTTAAGTTTCTGAAAAAAAGCTTGTTGGACAGATGCACAGCTTTGGGTCTGCATGGAGAGCTGACTGGAGCTTGTAGATATAGCCATTTGAAAATTGAAAAAAAGAGTCATAGTCTTTCATTTGGGGAACATATTTTAAAACTGGAGTGGTTAATGATTTTATGGCTTCTTTAATAACTCCTTAGTGGGTTCATGTGAGTTCCTTCAGTAATCCAGTTGGAATAGATAGTTCATGGGGTTGGTTAATGGTTGGGAGAAAAGCAGAAGGATACATCTTTCTATGCTGTTTTCTTAAGAATTCTAAGGAAGCTCAGAAATGGAGCTTCCTGACTGGAAAACTGAAGATCTCATGACGGCTGTGGGCAAGTTAATTGACTTCTCTAGTTTCAATCTTGTAATTTATAATGAAGAATATTTTCAAGTCCCCTTCCGACTCTTCATGTGATACATATAGAAAATGATGAATGTGTAAAGTGAAAAAGAGGTGAAACAGTAAAGCTATCAAAAATAATTATTTTTTGATTACTTACCCATTATCTTGTTAGATGCAAAAGAATATGAGCCTTAGGCTGATAGGCTAGACTTTGAAACTATGAGGCTGTCAGATGAGAGACAGGTGTTGGTGAAAGGGTGGTAATAAGGCATTTGGTTAATAAGATGTTAAAATTTGAGGGTTGACGCAGTTGCTTCTCTGCATGACAGTCAGATGTTTGTTTTATTTTTTATTTGGTTGCTGTGGGTCTTCGTTGCTGTTCACAGGCTTTCCTCCACTTATGGAAAGTGGGGACTACCTCTATAGTTGTGGTGTGTGGGCTTCTCAGTGTGGTGGCGTTTCGTGAGTTGCGGGTTTGATCCTTGGACCGGGAAGATCTCCTGGAGAAGGAAATGGCAACCCATTCCTATATTCTTACCTGGGAAATCCCATGGACAGAGGAGCGTGGTGGGCTACAGTCCTTGGGTCGCAAGAGTTGGACAGGAGTTAACGACTGAACCACCGCCACCGTCTCTTGTTGTGGAGCACAGGCATAGGGGCGTCAGGAGTTACGTGCGTGTGCTCAGTAGTTGTGGCCCGTGGGCTGAATTGCACCGAGGTATGTGGAGTCTGCCCAGATCAGGGGTCGAATCCGTGTCCCCTTGCCTTGGCAGGCAGATTCTTATCCACTGTACCACCAGGGAAGTCCAGATGTTTATATTTTAGGGTCAGGGAGAGTCTGCTTACATTGTGTTTCCCAAACCTGCCTGATAGGAATTTAACAGGCACCTCATATGACTTTTATGAGAGAAAATTAGGAAAATGACTTAAAACCTTTGCTTCCCAAAGTGTGGACCAAGGACCAGCATCTGTAACACCTGGGAGCCTGTTAGAACTGCAGAATCTGCTTCTACCCAAGACCTCCTGAATCAGGATATATGCTTTAACAAATTCACCAGTTGATTGTAGGTATCTTGAGGTTTGAAAAGCACTGTTAAAACAATGGTTCCCACCCTCTCCTGATACAACAATTACCTGAACTATGCCTTCAGAATGTACCATTTACCTGGCCTTTCTCTTGAATATCCTGATTCATTAGGTCTAGGTGGGGCCAGACCATCTGTATTTGTAAGAAGCTCTGTTTTTCTGAGAAGTTCAAACTCATGGTTGGAATAAAACTTCAGTTCAGTCACTCAGTCGTGACCGACTCCTTGCGACCCCATGAATCACAGCACGCCAGGCCTCCCTGTCCATCACCAACTCCCGGAGTTCACTCAAACTCATGTCCACAGAGTCGGTGATGCCATCCAGCCATCTCATTCTCTGTCGTCCCCTTCTCCTCCTGCCCCCAATCCTTCCCAGCATCAGAGTCTTTTCCAGTGAGTCAACTCGTCTCATGAGGTGGCCAAAGTATTGCAGTTTCAGCTTTAGCATCAGACCTTCCAATGAACACCCAGGATTGATCTCCTTTAGAATGGACTAGTTGGATCTCCTTGCAGTCCAAGGGACTCTCAAGAGTCTTCTCCAGCACCACAGTTCAAAAGCATCAATTCTTCAGCGATCAGCTTTCTTCACAGTCCAACTCTCACATCCATACATGACCACGGGAAAAACCACAGCCTTGACTAGACGGACCTTTGTTGGCAAAGTAATGTCTCTGCTTTTTAATATGCTATCTAGGTTGGTCATAACTTTCCTTCCAAGGAGTAAGCGTCTTTTAATTTCATGGCTGCAGTCAGCATCCGCAGTGATTTTGGAGCCCCAAAAAATAAAGTCTGACACTGTTTCCACTGTTTCTCCATCTATTTCCCATGAAGTGATGGGACCAGATGCCATGATCTTCGTTTTCTGAATGTTGAGCTTCAAGCCAACCTTTTCACTCTCCTCTTTCACTTTCATCAAGAGGCTTCTTAGTTCCTCTTCACTTTCTGCCATAAGGGTGGTGTCATCTGTATATCTGAGGTTATTGATATTTCTCCCAGCAATCTTGATTCCAGCTTGTGCTTCGTCCAGCCCAGCGTTCCTCATGATGTACTCTGCATATAAGTTAAATAAGCAGGGTGACAATATACAGCCTTGACATACTCCTTTTCCTATTTGGAACCAGTCTGTTGTTCCATGTCCAGTTCTAACTGTAGCTTCCTGACCTGCATACAGGTTTCTCAAGAGGCAGGTCAGGTGGTCTGGTATTCCCATCTCTTTCAGAATGTTCCACAGTTTATTGTGATCCACACAGTCAAAGGCTTTGGCATAGTCAATGAAGCAGAAATAGATGTTTTTCTGAAACTCTCTTGCTTTCTCCATGATCCAGCGGATGTTGGCGATTTGATCTCTGGTGCCTCTGCCTTTTCTAAAACCTACTTGAACATCTGGAAGTTCACGGTTCACATATTGCTGAAGCCTGGCTTGGAGAATTTTGAGCATGACTTTACTAGCGTGTGAGATGAGTGCAATTGTGCGGTAGTTTGAGCATTCTTTGGCATTGCCTTTAATAAAACTTAAAGGTTATTTAATCCAGTCCCTCAGCTGATGTTTAATGCCTCCATACAGTTTGCTTAATTAAAGGTTTTCTAGTTTCTGCTGAGACTCCCAGTGATGGCAATATGCATTACCATGAGGCATCATAGCCCATTTAAAATGTGTTAACGACTGAGCGACTTCACTCACTGCAGTGTTCTTGCCTGGAGAATCCCAGGGACGGGGCAGCCTGGTGAGCTGCCGTCTATGGGGTCACACAGAGTCGGACACGACTGAAGTGACTTAGCAGCAGAAATGTGTTAGAATGTTTGTTAGGATTTTATTTTTATTTATTTATTTATTTTTTTATTTTAGGATTTTATTTTTAAATACTCAGCCCAAATTTGACTTGCTGTAACTTTAACCCATTGTCCTACTTCTGTGCATTTGTATACTTTCTATACACAGAATAAATTAGTTTCAAATGTTTTGATTAGTAATGAACATGTTTATTTTAATATTTTAGGATAAAGACGCCAATGTATAAACGGGTAATGCCTAAAGGAGAAATCCACAAGTTGATCATCACAGAAGAGGTAATCAGGATCAATTCTTATTTTTCGTTTAAAAACATCCCTTGTGTGTATATATCTCTAAGGTGCGACAGAGCCAACCCTTCTGCCAAATGTAGTTTTCTTTGATCATTATATATTTAGCCTTTAGCTCTGAAAAACTGTCATTTTGTTTTTACCAAAAAGTGAAAGGGAACAGCATCTGTTTTTTGAGAATAATTTTGGAAAATAACAGCCAAATGTTTGTTTAAAATACTTTTGAGATAATTTTTAAATTGTGATATGTTAATAATATTTAGAAAGAAAATCTCTTGGGGAGAGGCTGTTTTGGTAGAAATACTATGAGCAAACCACTTGAGAGGTTAATTTTTTTAATCAATAATTCAGTAAATTTTCAGAGATCTTGCTGAAATGTAAATTCAACGAGGACAGTGACTTCATCTCCTGTCACCACTGTATTTTACTGTTGATTGAATGAAAATTTGTGACAGTTGACTTTGTGTTACAAGATGTTGTTACAAAGAAAAGCCTTCATATTTACCATCTCTACTGATAAAATGAATTTCAGACAGCTAAAATACGCCCGTATGCTGTAGCAGCGGTTCTCCGAAACATAAAGTTTACAAAAGATAGATATGACAGCTTCATTGAACTTCAGGAGAAATTACATCAGAACATTTGCAGGTTTGTGAATGTATCTCTTGCTCTCTTGCTCTCTTGCTTCTCCCTCTTTCTCCTTCTTCCCTCCCCTTCTCTCTTCCTCTTTTCCTCCCTCTTTCCTTTCTCCCCCCTACCCCCACAGACTTGAAAAAAAATTTTCTAAAGTAAGAGTATGTGAGAATAACAAGCAAGTTTAATGAAATTTAAATTTAAGTAAGTTTAATTTGGGAGGTTTCCGTGTGGCTCAGACGGTAAAGAATTACCTGCAATGTGAGAGACCTCAGTTTGATCTCTGAGTTGGGAGGATTCCCTGGAGAAGGGAATGGCAATACACACCATCTCCCGGAGCTTGCTCAAAGTCATGTTCATTGAGTGGGTGATGCCATCCAACCAGCTCATCCTCTGTCCTCCCCTTCTCCTCCTGCCTTCTATCTTTCCCAGCATCAGGGTCTTTTCTAATGAGTCAGCTCTTCTCATCAGGTGGCCAGAGTCTTGGAGCTTCAGCCTTAGCATCAGTCCTTCCAATGAACACCCAGGATTGATCTCCTTTAGGATGGACTGGTTGGATCTCCTTGCAGTCCAAGGGACTCTCAAGAGTCTTCTCCAACACCACAGTTCAAAAGCATCAATTCTTTGGCGCTCAGCTTCTTTATAGTCCAACTCTCATATCCACAGGCTTCCCACGTGGCTCGGCTGGTATAGAATCCACCTGCAATGTGGAATACCTGTGTTTGATCCCTTGGTTGGGCTACCGACTCCAGTATTCTGGCCTGGAGAATTCCATGGACTGTTTAGTCCATGGGGTCTCAAAGAGTCGGACCCAACTGAACGACTTTCACTTTCACTTTCTCATATCCATACGTGACTACTGGAAAAACCATAGCTTTCACTATACAGACCTTTGGTGGCAAAGTAATGTCTCTGCTTTTTAATATGCTGTCTAGGTTTGTCATAACTTCTCTTCCAAGGAGGAAGTGCCTTTTAGATTTAAATAACTGAATTTTCTTATTCTGTCTTTAACATTGCTATACATCATTTCCCATACAGCTCCCTTTAGTGTGATGATCTTCAGATCAGTTTAATTCCTCAACTCCTAAAGGTCAAGGAAGGTAACAGTGGGAGTCCTTGAACTAATGTCAGTTTTTCAAAAATCCTAATAAAAGTTACTGATAGGAAACATCAGTCTTTAGCTAACATACCAAGTTTTTTTGTGTGGTCCTAAAATATAGCAACATAAATTACCTCATGCTAATCAAAGGTATGATTAATAGTTATGTATGTCTTGAGTATACAAGAAGAGAAGGCAATGGCAAGCCACTCCAGTACTATTGCCTAGAAAATCCCATGGATGGAGGAGCCTGGTTGGCTGTAGTCTGTGGGGTCGCTAAGGGTCGGACACGACTGAGCGACTTCACTTTCACTTTTCACTTTCACACATTGGAGAAGGAAATGGCAACCCACTCCAGTGTTCTTGCCTGGAGAATCCCAGGGACGGGGGAGCCTGGTGGGCTTCCGTCTATGGGGTCACACAGAGTTGGACACGACTGAATTGACTTAGCAACTTAGCAGCAGCATGTCTTGAGTATAAAAGGAAAAAAATAATTCTTCTTTTTTAGTAATTGCAGTGATTGCAGTTTGGTAAACTGTGGAAACTAAAAGAGGCTTGTGTGTAAGGGATGGGCTGGAGATAGGATTGGGAGGAGACCTTGGGTGTTTTCTGCTGGTGTGAAAAATATTTTAAAAATAAAACACCTGTGGTTAAGTTTACAGTTTCTTTTCTTGAAACATTTTTGAGTACATGGTAGAAGAAGCTTTTTCTAAGATTCTGAATAACATTTATTCCAAGTTTTATAAAAACAATCTATTTGTCGTCTCGCAAATATGTCACTCTTAAGCAAAACAATAAGAATTTAAATATAGTTTCACCATATAGGACAAGATAGAGGATTTTTGATAAGCATTGATATAACTAGTAAGTACTTGAGCCCTGTCATCTATTCTGGTCATTTGAAGAATCTAATTTTTATCTAAATTGTAAGGCATTTCCTTACTTAATTCAGCTTTAAGTTGTGTTTTATGCAGTATTTCTGGAAATCATGAGCTTTTTCTAAGGGGAGGTATAAATTATATCCTAATACTCTGATACCGGAGAAGGCAATGGCAAGCCACTCCAGTACTCTTGCCTAGAAAATCCCCTGGACGGAGGAGCCTGGTAGGCTGCAGTCCATGGGGTCGCTACGAGTCAGACATGACCGAGCGACTTCACTTTCACTTTTCACTTTCACACATTGGAGAAGGAAACGGCAACCCACTCCAGTGTTCTTGCCTGGAGAATCCCAGGGACGGCGGAGCCTGGTGGGCTGCCGTCTATGGGGTCACACAGAGTCGGACACGACTGAAGTGACTCAGCAGCAGCAGCAGCAATACTCTGATATGCCAGAGTCAGTAAATCCTAATTTGTGTTTTTCAAGAGATACAATCATTTCACTTAAATTATAAGTGATTTGCAGTAGACTTTTGTTGGCATGAAGTGGTTGGTCTTCCCTTATTATCCTTTCATAGCTGCAGTATGGGTATCAGTATCACTCTTTTATGCCCGTGTCTTCTCTGTTTTTCCCCTTTGATCAGTGTAGCTAGAAGTTGTTTAACCAGTTTAACCAGTGGATATCTTTGTGTGTCAGTTTTCACAGAACTAGCTTTTGGTTTCATTGACTTTTCTCTGCTTTTGTGTGTGTGTGTGTGTGTGTGTGTTTCTGTCTAGCTTTTGGTTTCATTGACTTTTCTCTGCTTTTGTGTGTGTGTGTGTGTGTGTTTCTGTCTAGCTTTTGGTTTCATTGACTTTTCTCTGCTTTTGTGTGTGTGTGTGTGTGTGTTTCTGTCTAGCTTTTGGTTTCATTGACTTTTCTCTGCTTTTGTGTGTGTGTGTGTGTGTTTCTGTCTAGCTTTTGGTTTCATTGACTTTTCTCTGCTTTTGTGTGTGTGTGTTTCTGTTTTTGTTGATCACATAGTGTCCTGTCTAGGGCTCGTTAGTCCTTACTACTGAGGCAAGACCTTGTCTTACTTTATCCATGGTCCCTGTGAAAGATGGGCTTTTCAGACTGTGTGAGCACTGTTGCGTTGGATGGTCCTTTCCCTGGCTTTGGGTGATTTCCTCATGTGCTCACACTGATCGATACTCAGCAAGTTCTTGAGGGGGCCCCTCTGTGGATCGCAGAGCTCTCTGTCTGTGTCACTCTGTCATCTCTAGAACTCTGTGTGGCGACCTCTGGCCGCCATCTTGGTCTCCCTAGACTCTCAGCTGGGTCTCTTCAACATAGGGAGTTCACTGGGCTCCTGCCTGACCCTGTTTCCTGCCCTGTGACTTGAAGTCCCTCCGGGCAGTCATAGGGCATAGCTTACCTGTTTACCATCTCTCATCTCCCTTCTCTCTTTCCTGTCCTTCATCGCCTGAGGTCCAGTGCCGGCCTTAGAAACCATTGTTGTATCTGTGTCTTCCCTCTTGTGTGATTGTGTCAGGCAAGAGAGTAAACCTAGTTTCTGTTACTCCTGGAAGTATCCAGCAAACTTTTTACTTCAATTGTTTTATTGTTTATCTCTATAGACTCTCTTTGGTTCCTTTTTAACGAAGTTTCTTTTTTTTTCGCTCAGTTCTTTCAATTGCTGCTTTTTCACAGCAAGACTTTACCAAAATTTTTGCCAGTATAATAAGTAGAATCTTGATTTCTATTTTTAGTTTTCATATCTTTTTATTTGGGGGATATTAATCCTTTTTCTCACCTATGTCGTAGACCTTTTCTCTCAGTGTCTTTTGACTTTTGGGGTGTTTTGATTGTGTAAAGTTTACAGTTTGGGTATAGTCAATATTTATCAGTCTTCCTATATGACTTTTATGTCTTAAGGGATGTCCTGCTCCACAGTTTTAATTAAGCATTGTTCATCTATGTTTTCTCTGAATAATGTTTATGGTTCCTTGTTTATGTGTATGTATGCGTGTATGTACCTGTGTTTGCTGTTTGTTTTTCAAAATGCATAGCTCTCTGACCCGTCCAGAATTTTTTTGTGATTCGCTTGAAGTTGAAATTTAGTGACATTTTTGAGACACTGTTTTCAGATTAAGAAACCAACATTAATGTCCAAGAAAACATGGATTTTCTTACCCATGGGTTTATCAGCTGCTGATTTATCTAAACTCGCTGGACCATTGTAGTAGCTTTTTTTGTAGTGATATTTAAAAAATTTGTGTGGTGATTTGAAAATCCAGGTCATCTTAGCACTGATTATTATGGGTTGGTTTGTTGGGACTATATTGTGTTTCCCTTTTTTCATATGCACTGCTTTCTGACTGTGTACAGAATATCTTGTTATGGTAGAGGCTTTTGATTTTGTTCTTTTTCTCTGAGGAGTGATTTCTGTTGCAGGCCGTGGGTATATTTCTACCTGTGCTGACTTCTCAGGTGGTGCAGTGGTAAAGAATCCACCTGCCGATGAAGGAGATGCAGGTTCAATCCCTGGGTTGGAAAGATCCCCTGGAGAAGGGAATAGCTACCCATTCCAGTATTCTTGACTGGGATATCCCATGGACAGAGGAGCCTGGCAGGCTACAGTCCATGGGGTTGCAAAGAGTTGGACTCAACTGAGCATGCACACATTTGATGCTAGTATATAAATATATAACTCATTGAGTAAAGTAACACTCCCTCTAGACTTGTCAACAGCTCTGTTCAGGTCACCCATTAAAATTCTAGTCGCCTGTCGTAGAGATTGAACAAAAAAAATTTATTCAGTTAGTTGATGTATAATGCTGTGTTAATTTGAGGTTGACCAAAATTTGTTTCAAAAAATTTTCAAAGCTATTTCATAGTTCATGTAATGTGGACTCAACACATTCCTTGATAACTAATGATTTTATCCATTTGATATTTAGTTTAGACCTACATAGTCTAAAACACATTTGAAGCCTTCTTCAGTTTAGTTCAGTCGCTCAGTCGTGTCTGACTGTCTGCGACCCCATGAATCACAGCACGCCAGGCCTCCCTGTCCATCACCAACTCCCGGAGTTCACTCAAACTCATGTCCACAGAGTCGGTGATGCCATCCAGCCATCTCATTCTCTGTCGTCCCCTTCTCCTCCTGCCCCCAACCTTTCCCAGCATCAGAGTCTTTTCCAGTGAGTCAACTCGTCGCATGAGGTGGCCAAAGTATTGCAGTTTCAGCTTCAGCATCAGTCCTTCCAATGAACACCCAGGATTGATCTCCTTTAGAATGGACTGGTTGGATCTCCTTGCAGTACAAGGGCCTTCTTAAGAATATCATAAATTCTGATTTGAGTTTCTCTGTTTGGATTGCCTATTGGAAAGCTTAGAGCCAAATTTGTAATCTTCCGTAATAAGACTATAGGCCTTGAGATTCTAATTTAGTATTGGCATTGTTCCTGGCTCCATTTTATATCCCTACTTCTGTTTCTTTCTTGCCTACTTTATAGCTTTAAGTTCCTAAAATTACCTTAAATCCTTTGTAGATAAGTTGTAGAACAAATGAAATTAATAGCTCTTGAAATTTCCTTATTCAGTTTTAAATGTTATTCTTAGTTCTTAAAATTAATTTCCATTAATAAAGCAATATAGTTGTGTGACAGGAAATTTAGGAAAATATAGAAAAGCCAAAAAACAGAGGAGTTTTTGGGTAGTTTATTCTAACTTAATAAAACATTTATGTTTACTTGAGGACATTAGAGGAAATAGGATAAAGGGAAATATGATTAAAAAAAAGATAAAGGGTATGTTAATGTCCTATTAATAATAACATATTACTTGGGAAAACTAGTAGAAGGAATTTCAGCTACTAAAACAATGTGTTTTTAGTAGCTTTATAATTTCTTATATTTTTAGTGGTTGTAAAGGTGTCATATAGTAACAGACTATTTTAAGGAATTATCTCAAAATAATTTTTAAAAACCTGTAGTCTTAAATTTTGAGATCTTCAAATCTCTTTACTCTTTCTCTCTCTCCCTCCCCCTCTCCACATTTAGGAAAAGAGCCTTGGTTGCTATTGGAACCCATGATTTGGACACTTTGTCAGGTCCATTTACTTACACTGCAAAGAAGCCTTCTGATATCAAATTCAAGCCTCTAAATAAGAGCAAAGAGTATACAGCCTGTGAACTGATGAACATATACAAGGTAAAGGTTGTTTTATATTGATGTAATATCTCTGCATAAATCGTGAAATTCCTCCAAAATCAAGTTATAGTTAGGGTGATGTCATGAGTGCTTTTGAAAAAATAACAGTGTCTGGACTCCAACCCAGAGATACTGGTTCATTTGATCTAGAGTGAGTTCTGGCTCTAGTTTTATTATTACTTTTTTTAATCCTTTCAGATGTTTGTAATGTATACCTAGGATTGAGAACCACTTACACAGGTCTTACTGCATTGTAATATTCATCAGTTCAGTTCAGTTCAGTCGCTCAGTCGTGTCCGACTCTCCGCGACCCCATGAATCACAGCACGCCAGGCCTCCCTGTCCATCACCAACTCCCGGAGTACACTCAAACTCATGTCCACAGAGTCGGTGATGCCATCCAGCCATCTCATTCTCCGTCGTCCCCTTCTCCTCCCGCCCCCAACCTTTCCCAGCATCAGAGTCTTTTCCAGTGAGTCAACTCGCCGCATGAGGTGGCCAAAGTATTGCAGTTTCAGCTTCAGCATCAGTCGCTCCAATGAACACCCAGGATTGATCAAAACTCATACAAATGTAATGCACAATAAGATTTAGCTAGATTTTATTTGTGTGTGTGTGTGTGTGTGGCATGCACTATTGCAAAGTGCCGGCCTCCCATGATTAGAACTTTAGAGTCTAGCAGTGAAAATGAGTTCCGTTGTCACTTTAAACTGCATTTAACAAACAGTAGAAGAGGTAGGTATCATTTGCAAAAAGCAGCTGTTATTGTTGGCCTGATTTGCAAGTGATTTTTTTCCTGTTTATCTAAATAGTTTTGTATGGTTTGTGTTTTGCTTAAGGTGATTCAGGCTTACTCTGCAAATCTGTTTTGAGTCTTAAAAAATAATTGTGGTCTCATCTTTCCTCAGTGGTAAAGAATCCGCCTGCTAGTGCAGGAGACATGGGTTTGATCCCTGGATTGGAAAGATCTCCTGGAGAAGGGAATGGTGACCCATTTCAGAATGCTTGCCTGGGAAATTCCATGGACAGAGGAGCCTGGTGGGCCCAGAGTCCATGAGGTCAACAAAAGAGTTGGATATGACTTAACGACTGAATAACAACTCATCTCTCCTCAGTAGGAGATGAGGCTATATGAAGATTCTGAGACATTATATTAGAAAATATCATACATTTAAAACTTTGAGGGCTGTTTTGTTATTTTTCTGATTTCCCCCCCCCCTCTTTTTATGCTAGGCATGTATGTAAACTAATTACACTGGTAGAAATAAGAAGCTGATTTTGTCTTAATTTTTTTCAGAATGACAACCAGCTTAAACATTATTTACATATAATTGAAAATAAACCTCTGTACCCCGTTATCTATGATAGCAATGGTGTCGTCCTTTCCATGCCTCCAATCATCAATGGTGAGTTATTTCTTAAGTACCATAGGTGTTTTGCCATTTCCTTCTTACTCTTTGTATTTCTGTGGAATTCTCAATTGTCTTGGCTGAATCAGTCGGGAGACTCAGTCTGAGAATCTCAGGTCTTTTGTGGATTTTATTGTAATAGTTCTTTTCATTTTTTCAATATTTCACTGGTGGTTTTTATATAATTTGTAAATGTATACCTACTTCTAGGGCTTCGCTGATAGTTCAGTTGGTAAAGAATCCTCCTTCAATGCAGGAGACCCAAGCTCAATTCCTGGGTGGGGAAGATCCGCTGGAGAAGGTATAGGCTACCCACTCCAGTGTTGGACTTCCTTGGTGACTTAGCTGGTAAAGAATCCACCTGCAGTGCAGGAGACCCCGGTTTGATCCCGAGGTTGGGCGGATCAACTGGAGAAGGGAAAAGCGAAGTTTATAAATATGTTTTGGTGCTAGTCCTCTGGATTCTGTTCTTCCAAAAGATGTTGATATTTTGGTTTTAGCCCGTAATTCATTTTGTTAAATTTAAAGTCGAATTCTGCTTGGCCTACTGTTTTATAAATTAAAATTTCAGAATTGAAATTTACCCTCTTAATTTCTTTCTGAAGCTTTTGTTGAGAAGCAACTTGAATGTATTTACAAAATTTAGTGATGTGAAAGTCATAGATGTTTGCCTTTCTGGAGGTGAGAAGGGGGTTCAGTTGATTCACAATGGGAAGGAGAAACTTCCTCCTCCATATCTTGGACTCTAATACTCATCGTGGACTTTGGAGTGAGCCAGATCCAGGCCCAAATCTTAGCCTTGTTGTTTAATAGCTTGTGACCCTGGGCCGTGAGCTTAATCTTTGAATCTTACTTGTCCTGCCTGCAGCCCTGTCTTACTGTTACGATGAAAATGAAATGAGATGGCTTCTGTTAAGCCGCATACTGTGTAATGCACTCTGTAAAGCCTTTTTTTTTAACCTTGTTTTTTATCTTTGTTCTCCAGCTTGTAATGGGAGATTAGAATAAAAGTTGTGTATCTCCTTACCTCTGAGGTGTCAGCGTATATTTGTAGAGTTCTTTAGTGCACCTTTATTTCTGAAACTGATTGCTTTGTTGTTCCTGTTTTGTGTTTGTTGCAGGAAACCATTCCAAAATAACAGTAAATACGAAAAATGTATTTATTGAGTGCACAGGAACTGACTTTACTAAGGTAAGTAAAACTTTTATTCTATTTTTGTTCTGTCAAGATAGATTTTTACCTCTGAGACGAGACCGTGTGACTAAACTTTAAAATTTGTTTATTTTTTAAATGGGGCTGTATTTTAGAAATTTAGAAAATGAGAAAGGTGTTTGTATTCTGTACTTTGGTTGTAGTGTGTGCTAAGTCACTTCAGTCTTGTCGTACTCTTTGCAACCCTATGGACTGTAGCCCACAAGGCTCCTCTGTCCATGGGATTCTCCAGGCAAGAATACTGGAGGGGGTTGCTGTGCCCTCCTCCGGGTTTCTTCCCGACCCAGGAATCAAACCAGAGTCTCTTATATCTCCTGCATTGGCAGGCGAGTTCTTCACCCACTAGCGCCACCTGGGAAGCCCCTTGGTTGTGGTGCTTTCATTCAGCTGACAAATGTTCAGTGAGCACCTACTGTCTTTCTCCGATGCCATGAATTTAACAATGAGTTACTTGTTCTTGATTTCAAGAAACTCATCGTCTTTGTGAGAGAATTAGCCACATACATTAAAACGGTAAAACTGAGAATAGGATCCACATTGTAATGCCATCTTTATAAGGAATTCATCTTAGTTGGCTTAATTTGAATCCTAATTTTGTACTTTTGTGTACTTGGTGAAAAAAAAAAATTAGGACCAGCTGGCAATAAAGTCTTATTTAACAAACTGATAAAGAGTTTACACACACACAAATATATCTAGAACATACAGAATACTAGTCATTCAGTCACTTTTCGTCACCATATATTAGATTGGAACGTCATGACAGCTATTTTCTCTGGCTTAAGATTTCTTTCCACATGTTAAGTAAGGCGTAGAGTTAGGTGGTAGTGAAGCAGATTAAGAAAGGTAGACCTTAATGGTTATAACTTTTATATATCAAATGTCGCTGGAGGAGGGCATGGCAACCCACTCCAGTATTCTTGCCCAGAGAGTCCCATGGACAGAGGAGCCTAGAAGGCTACAGTCCATAGGGTCACACAGAGATGGACATGACTTAAATGACTTCGCATGGTATGGCATACTAAATGTACATTCAGAAATAGTGTCAGGTAATACATAATACCTTTTCCTGTTAAAAACTTTTTAAAATTTATACATTAGCAGACCTTGGTTATCTTTCCTGAAGTTTGTATATGAGTGTGAAATATATAAAAAAGCAAAGCATGTATCTCAATAAGATTACTGTGTTTTTTCCTAAGTATTTCTTTTAATTTCAAAATGAACAAATCAATAGGGCCATCACTATGTGCCAAGCATTGTTCTATGTGTTTTACACCCGCACACACCACCCCCCACACACTCTTACACTCTTAATCTTCATGTTAACCAAATGAGGTAGGAACTTTTTATTATGTCTACTTAACAGACGGACTAAGGTATAGTGACAGTAAGTAACTTGCCCCAAATCAGACTGATGGTAAGTGATTGGGCTAGGAATCTGGTATCTGTCTGCAGAGGCTTATGGGACTGATAAGGTTTACTGCTGTCGTTAGCCATCTGTCTTGAAATTTGGTGAACCCAGGGGAGGGGGAGTGGGGGAAATAAATGATTTGTCTCGGTCATGGATTATAACTCTCAGAGAACTTCATAAATGCAGCACACCTGACAATAAGGTCAGGCCCATTCAAGCTCAGTTTTTATTCCACTTCTTTCTTTAAAATTTGTGTATGCAGGTCCATTTTTAGATGTTTGGAGACTATATTAAATGTTAATTCATTTCCATTTGAGGGAAGAGAGGATTTTCATGTATTATCATAATATTTGACTTTTTTCCTTTGCAGGCAAAAATAGTTCTTGATGTCATTGTTACCATGTTCAGTGAATATTGTGAGAATCAGTTTACGTAAGTTCATTTGGTATTTTTATCAATGATGGCCTGTTGTTCTGAAGTCAGAGCACTAGGGTCTTGTGCTAAATATAAAGATAAAAAATGCAATTCCTGTAATTGGAATACATAATCTCTTTGGGGAGCTAAGACATGAATTAGTAATGTAAAAGGTGATAAGTACTTTAAAAAGTTTCAGTGATGTTCTGGCTGTTTGTAAGGGCACATTACTGCTAGCTGAGCAGACCTCCTAGAGGCAATGACAGGCTTTTTGTAAAGATCACTGGAGTTGAGAATATAAACATGGAGGAATAGCAAAAGGAACAGCTGAACAAAGAGAATCATATATAAAAGCAAAGCATTATATCTTATATATACTAATAAGACTACTGTATTTGTTCCAAGGCTAAGTTTTTATATAAAAAATTACTTCCCAAACCTATATGGCCCTTACTGTATGCTAACATCTTTTTTTTTTAAAGTTTATTTGCATTTTAGTGGTTGTGTCAGTCAGCTTTCCTTGTATAACAATATGACTCTGGTAGAGCCTGGAACGTGCATATCAGTATCAGCAAGGAGTTCATCGAGGATGTGTGCTTGGCAGGACTGGGAGATAAACTGATCAAGGAGAGACACAGGGGCCACAGGAAATAGAATAGTAATGTTGTGTATTGGGAGGACTAATCTAGACAGCAGTGTTGATGCTGCAGTTGTAGACCAAGTGAACGTTGTGTTAACGTCACACATTTCTAGAATGTATGGCTCTTTTTTTCCCCGTAGGTTTTTGTTTTTATTTTTTTACTTCTGTTTCTGTCTTTATTTTTGTTTTCAGGGTTGAAGCAACTGAGGTAGTTTTTCCTAATGGAAAATTGCATACCTTTCCAGTAAGTATAGAAGTGACTTGATGATAATGACTTTGACAACAGTAACAGCAGTAATAAAGCTATAGGGTGCTTGTGATCTTTCTACGAGTCCATCCACCCACCTGCATGCCAGGCGCGATGCTGTGCATCATGTGGACTTAGTCTTCACATTAACCCTATAAGGTTGGGTGCCTCTATTGGGCCCTTGACCTTGAGATGTTAAATAGCTCACCTGTTACTATTGGTGGAGCTAGTGGCTTGCCTGCCTTATTACTAGTGGTAGAGCTAAGATTTAAGCTTGACAGTCCCAACACTATTTTATAGCACACTTCGCTCCTGACACCATTATACCACAGGAATTATATACTGTAATTCCTGTGGCTTATACCCTTATGAACTAGGTAACTGGGTAATTTATAGTTTCACCCCTCTTGAGGTTATACTGACTTGATAGACATGAGTTTGAACAAGTTCCGGGAGTTGGTGATGGACAGGGAAGCCTGGTGTGTTACAGACCATGGGGTTGCAAAGAGTCAGACACAGCTGAGTCCAACTGAACTGAACTGAAGGTTACTCAGCCTTCCAAACTTAGTCTATTCACATTTGATATACCAGTTGCGAAAGGCCATCACTGTAACTAATAAAATTACATCTGGATGTGTTAATAAAACTCATTTACTAGTAAGCACAATTCCTGTGAAGATATGGGATCTTGATAAAAAGTTCACACTAGCATTCTTAAACAACTGAGCTTTTTTTCCCCAAGATGGCTTCCCATACACAGGGTGGCCATTCTAACATTCTTTCAGTGTCACTGTCAGTCTGGTTCTGATTCAGTGAGGCCATTCTTTGACGAGCTCTTTATCTTTGGATTTTTCACAGTTCCTCTGTTACTTATGAAGTGAGTCAGAGCCTAGAATAATTTCTGCTATTCAAATGGATTTTAGAGTAGATAAAACCTGCCAAGATCAAAACCTTCCCCTTCCTGAAAACATTAGTATCTGGCACCATATATTATTCTAGAGTATTTATTATAATTCAAAACAAATGTATAACTGTAGAAAGGAAGTATTAGTCACTCAGTCATGTCCAACTCTTTGCGACCATATGGACTGTAGCCCACCAGGCTCCTCTGTCCATTGGCTTCTCCAGGCAATACTGGAGTGGGTTGCCATTCTCCAGGGGATCTTCCTGACCCAGGGATTGAACCTGGGTCTCCTGCATGGGCAGGCAGATTCTTTACTATCTGAGCCACTAGGGAAGCATAACTGAAATTTTGGGCTGTAGCAGTTTTTTGTTTTTTTTAAAACTGATTTTAATGACTGTTATCAGTTAGCTTTTTTTATGTAACTACCCCAAGATTTACTTACTTAGGACAACAATCATTTGTTTGTATTATGGTTCTGTGGTCAGCTGGGTAGTTTCCTAGGCTCGTCCCTGCTTCTTCAGCTGGTCGGTAGGCTTGGCAGCTGGATGACCTGAGTCAGCCTCTCTTTCATGTTGCTTCTTGGCAGTGGGGCGAACAGGTCAAGTGGCTCATCACCCAGCAACCTAGCTTGGATTTCTTTACCTAGTGGTGGTTGCACTCGGGTGGTAATGATGCTTCTGCTCTGAGAACTGCGTTTTTTAGAATATTTTGTATTGGGGTATAACCAATTAGCAAGCAATGTTGTGGTAGTTTCAGGTGAACAGCAAAGGGACTCAGCCATACATATACATGTATCCATTCTCCCCCAAACTCCCCTCCCATCCAGGCTGCCCCATAACACTGAGCAGAGTTCTGTGTGCTATACTGTAGGTCCTTGTTGGCTGTCCATTTTAAATACAGCAGTGTGTAGACATCCATCCCAAACTCCCTAACTATCCCTTCCCTTCAGCCTTACCCCTGGCAACCATAATCTGAGAACGGCATTTTGATTAGCAAGACTCTGGCCCATTGTCCTTACCTGAGTCCAAACAGGTGTTTAAATTTATGGCCCTTTTGCTAGTGTTAGTTACACTTCTGAGAATAATTCAGTGATAAGAAATACTCATAGGTAAAGCCTGGATTTATGTGTGTGTGTGTTCCTGTCTCACAAGGTAGAGTTGTGTACTGTTTGAAGGAGAGTGAGGACTAGTTCATGAGATGCTCCCAGCCTGGCTGGCTCCTGGAGAACGTTGATAGCTTGGACTGGAGCCTGGTTCCATTTCTCCCCCTTAAAAAAAAAAGAAGAGGAATGACTTCATAACACTCTTGGATTTAGTATGCTGGATAGTACAGTGCGACACATGAATTATTCTTTTTTGGTCATAAACACCTACTTGCATGAGATAAAATTGAAAGTCTTCAGCAGGATTTGTAAGCAGTGTTCAGTTCAGTTCAGTTCAGTCGCTCAGTCATGTCCGACTCTCCGCGACCCCATGAATCACAGCACGCCAGGCCTCCCTGTCCATCACCAACTCCTGGAGTTCACTCAAACTCATGTCGACAGAGTCAGTGATGCCATCCAGCCATCTCATTCTCGGTCGTCCCCTTCTCCTCCCGCCCCCAACCTTTCCCAGCATCAGAGTCTTTTCCAGTGAGTCAACTAGTCGCATGAGGTGGCCAAAGTATTGCAGTTTCAGCTTTAGCATCAGTCCTTCCAATGAACACCCAGGATCGATCTCCTTTAGAATGGACTGGTTGGATCTCCTTGCGGTACAAGGGACTCTCAAGAGTCTTCTCCAACACCACAGTTCAAAAGTATCAATTCTTCGGCGATCAGCTTTCTTCACAGTCCAACTCTCACATCCATACATGACCACGGGAAAAACCATAGCCTTGACTAGACGGACCTTGGTTGGCAAAGTAATGTCTCTGCTTTTTAGTAAATTATCAAGGTTGGTCATAACTTTCCTTCCAAGGAGTAAGCGTCTTTTAATTTCATGGCTGCAGTCAGCATCTGCAGTGATTTTGGAGCCCAAAAAATAAAGTCTGACACTGTTTCCATTATTTCTTCATCTATTTCCCATGAAGTGATGGGATCAGGTGCCGGGATCTTAGTTTTCTGAATGTTGAGCTTCAAGCCAACTTTTTCACTCTCCTCTTTCACTTTCATCAAGAGGCTTTTGAGTTCCTCTTCACTTTCTGCCATAAGGGTAGTGTCATCTGCATATCTGAAATTATTGATATTTCTCCCAGCAATCTTAATTCCAGCTTGTGCTTCTTCCAGCCCAGCGTTGCTCATGATGTACTCTGCATATAAGTTAAATAAGCAAGGTGACAGTATACAGCCTTGACGCACTCCTTTTCCTATTTGGAACCAGTCTGTTGTTTCATGTCCAGTTCTGACTGTTGCCTCCTGACCTGCATACAGGTTTCTCAAGAGGCAGGTCAGGTGGTCTGGTATTCCCATCTCTTTCAGAATTTTCCACAATTTTTTGTGCTTACAGTGTAGAAATGATGTAATTCACCGGTGTTTTGCTGAGGAAAATGGTGATTGACTATGTAAAAGCAAAGCATGTTTGGCATTTTGTAACATTTCCAAGCTTCCAGCTGTGTATCAATAGAATGTTCATTTACGAATATAATGTAGCAAATTGTGTTCTGAAATACCTAGTTTACTTTTGATATCTGGCTCTAATGATCGTTGCTTGGGAGCATAATGAAACTACAACAGCAACAACAAATTGAATTATAAAGAAGCTAAGGCTGTATCTGGCAGGAGTGATTTAAGCTTCTCTAACTCTTTCTCTCTCTTAGGAACTGGCTTATCGAAAGGAGATGGTGAGAGCTGACCTAATTAACAAAAAAGTTGGGATCAGGTACACTCTGCATGCTTCATTTATTTATTTGCTGTTGAATTCAAGAATGAAGTGCACACATGACTGCTTAATTTTTCCTGAATGAATGCTTAGAGAGGTTTTTCTGTCCCTTCAGAGAAAGTTAAGTGATGACAGAGCCTCAGTTAGGATGTCAGGGGTCTTTTGGAATTCACAAAGACGGGTTACTGTTTCAGGTAGTAGCATATTTTAAAACCAAATATAAACACATTTTAAATAATCCAATGACATTTATGGTTTGTACGTTCCTATTTCAGAGAAACTCCAGAAAATCTTGCCAAGCTTCTGACCAGGATGTGTTTAAAGTCAGAAGTCATAGGCGATGGGAATCAGATCGAGGTTGAAATCCCCCCAACCAGAGCTGACATTATCCACGCCTGTGATATCATAGAAGACGCAGCTATTGCTTACGGATATAACAACATTCAGATGACTCTCCCGAAAACGTACACCATAGCTAATCAAGTAAGATTGCACCCTTAAATAAACACTCCTTATTGTTAGAAACTGATTATTGGATGCCAGGAAGGCATGGAGAGAAACAGAGCCTAGGAATTAAGCAGTCTTGGACATGCTTTGCTCTGAGAGGCATTTGCTGTGGAGAGGATACAAAACAGATGCCCCATTGATTAGAGTACGTTAAAAACTTGTGATGACTGACTCTTTGAAGAAAGACAGGTTTTGAGTTTGGAGCCTTCCTTGCCTCTCTAAGTAGGAGGTTCATTTTCTGATCCTGGGCCTGAAGGCAGAATGGTGTGTGGGGAGAGAGCGGGAGGGTTTTTACCTGTAAGGAGGGGTGGTGGGGTGGTGGGGTGGTGGGGAGGGGATGGTGAGGTAGTGCAGTAATAATGGGACCAGAACGTATTAGAGTGGAAGGGCAGTTTCCTTTAAATGACAAGTTTTCTATACATTTTTTTTTTTAAGTGGGAAATTTTATTGAAGTGAAATGATTTCTTTCCCCTAGTTTCCCCTAAATAAACTCACGGAACTCCTGAGACAGGACATGGCAGCTGCCGGATTCACTGAAGCACTTACCTTTGCTCTGGTATGTTGTCTACATGTTTTCTGTCCTGCTGATGGTTTTCTTTAAATCTCCAGATTCCTTGTTCTGTGATGCTTTACATGAATTTATTAAGACTTATAAAATTTCCAAGCTCTGGAAGAATAACTTTTCTTACTTCAGTTCAGTTCAGTCGTGTCCGACTCTCCGCGACCCCATGAATCACAGCACGCCAGGCCTCCCTGTCCATGACCAACTCCCGGAGTTCACTCAAACTCATGTCCATTGAGTTGGTGATGCCATCCAGCCATCTCATTCTCTGTTGTCCCCTTCTCCTCCTGCCCCCAGTCCCTCCCAGCATCAGTCTTTTCCAGTGAGTCAACTCTTCGCATGAGGTGGCCAAAGTATTGCAGTTTCAGCTTTAGCATCAGTCCTTCCAATGAACACCCAGGACTGAGATTGTATAATTTCTGATACAGAAACGAAGATTTCTTTATTTAGTCACAGAAAGGGGTGAAGGACTAAAAAAGTATCTGAAATGACAGATGACAGTGTATTTTAGAGTTTCATGTCGTTGTTGAGGGCTCACGGTGAATTTCATAACCAGAGTTATTACATTAGAATTTTTAGTCTTGATTCAGTTGTGGTATGCCCGCTAGATGCCGCCCTGGTTAAGGGCTTATGGGCTGTTCTGCATTAAACTTGTTTCTTTGTCTTTGAACGTGTTCACAAACATTTGCTTTGAGTTGAAAAGCTGACATAAAAGGCCTGAATCAGGAAATGAATTTTATTACAAAATCAGACGGAAATCTCCTTGCCCCAGCAGATTGACCATTTGAAGAGAGGGGAAATGTGTGTGCAATTTGTAGTTTCTTTTTCTCTTTTGCTGAGCTGTTCTGTGGTGCCCACAGTGTAGTTCTTGAGAATTCAAGTCCGTTTCAGCTTAACAACATAGGGTAAAAACCAAAACAACCAGGAAAGCTCCCCCTGACTCAATTCCAGCCCTAAAATTCTCAGACTTTGATTTGCAGAAGAAAAGCAGTGGGAGTCCCGACCAGTACATGGAGGGTTGGTGGGGCGATGCGGCCTGTCTCACGTCATTTTATTGATCATTTGTAATTTGTAGAATGTTCATGTTGGGAGGGACCTTCCAGACTTAGCTTAGTTGTTTCTCTGGCTTGGCAAGTCGTTCATTGAACAATATTTATAGAACATCTGTTATATGCCAGGCACCGTACTGGTGAGGGAGCCTGGGGCTGAGAGAGAATAAGCCCCCGGCAAAGCGTACACAGAGAGCAGGAGAACTGTGACCAAAATCTGGCCTTTTCACTTCTAGAGGAGTGCTTTTTCTTCAGGTCAGACTGTGAAGGAACGTTAGGGTTTAATACGGTGTTCATATATGTTCATACATATGCCATCAGGAACAGCAATGATTTCATGTAAAATGATACACAAAAAAAAATCGCATGAGGAAATGTATTTTTTTTAGAAGTGTGTTTTTTTTTTTTTTAAATTACAGTAAGTGGCAAGGGAAGTGACTTTGTAAGTGCGTAGCCCCACGCATCTCAGGGGAGCCCATGCTCTGCCTGCTGACCAGTACCTACTCTGCAAAGAGAATGGGTCTGGCATGAAGGGCTTTGTGTCCGAGATTCCGTCTCTCAGGGCAGCCCTGTGAAGTAGGTGTTTCTGTCTCTCACAGCAGTTGATTGAGGTAGCTAGTTCCACTCCACGTAGCTAGTTGGCTGTGCACCAGGGATTCCAGACCAGGTCTGTCTGCACCCCAGGCCTGTGACTGATGGACTCCCACTAGGAGTCCATTCAGCTGTCCAAGGTCATATCAACACATTATCGCAGTGCAGGGTGGGAGAAGTTAGGTGCTAGAGAGTTTCAGATTTGGAGTAACAGTTTTCCTGTAGGCATGTCAACATTACAGATATTTATGGTTACATACTTAATGAGCAGACCTAAACATCACTGAGCCTTATATATCTAGTTTTGCATAAGAGTAATAGCCCTTCTTTTCATAAAACTCTGCCCTTGATTTCCCAAGCATAAATACATCACATAGCATCATGATTTTTGTTATATTTCCATACCAGTAGTAATATTTTCTTTTACTTTAGCTCACTTTTAAAACTAAAAACCTACTTTAACCTTATTATAAGAATAGTATTCATAAAAATTATGGGCTTCATTTACTCGATACATTTTTTTCTAGCACTTTAAACACATAAATATTAACACTGATAAACATTTCATCCTGTGTACCCACTACTACCCCTTCAGGATACCTGATTTAAATTTCTTCTTATCTCTGTCCTTTGCCATCCATCATCACAATAAAGTGGAAGTCACTCAGATACCTAGCTGGGTAGCTGTGTGTCTGTGGGGCCTTTTTCATTTATACAGACAGTACTGGTTCTGTTTGAGGATAGATTACATCATGTAAGTTGTGTTTCCTAGTTGATTGGTCACATTATATCTAAATCTTGTTTTAAAAATTCCTCCATGTTATGGAAGAAAAAATGTTTATTCCCAGTGTGCCTGCCACTGTTCCCCACCACTGCAGCTGTAGTGGTTCAGGAGCTCTTTTCTGCTGTGCCTGAATGTGTCTTCATAATCTTTTCCAAAAGAGCGAGGCAGAAGCCTTTAGAACTGACAGTGGCATAAAATCCATCTAAACCTGTTCGTTTTTTCTAAGTGAAATACAGACCACTAGTCCTTGAGGACAATTTTGTAGAACAGTGCAATGAATATCACCCAATGTTGGAAAACAGAAAAGAGTAATCTGATGATACATCAGTTTTCATGTTAATTTTTAAACTCAGTTAGCTTTAAAATAAGTGATAACAGTGAATTATTACCATCATTAATGGGCTTCCCTGGTAGTTCCAATGGTAAAGAATCCGCCTGGAGTATGAGAGACCTGAGTTTGATTACTGGGTTGGGAAGATCCCCTGGAGAAGGAAATGGCAACCCACTTCAGTATTCTTGCCCACAGAATCCCCATGGACAGAGGAGCCTGGTGGGCTATAGTCCATGGGGTCATAAGAGTCAGACACGACTTAGTGACTAAACCACCACCACCAGTCATCATTAATATTTTTTGATCACTTACTTTGTGCCAAGCGTTCTATTTCTTTATCTCATTACATTTATTTGAGTTGGTGTGTCTCCTAGTCATTGAGTTTTATTTTCATAATTCTGCCTACCATCCTGGTTTTTAAGAGTGGGTGGTGGGTGAGTGGGTTTTGGTAGGTGAGTGCTTAGAAGTTTGTTTATGACTCAGAGCTTCAACAAGCATGTATGCACAGAAGTTAAATGACATAACTCAGGCCACTTGAATTCTTCTCTCAGTTCTACCCACTTTTCTGCCACAAGTCAGTGTGGATTTTGCAGAGGTTACAATAGTAGTCAAAATAGAAAGCTGTATGAACACCACGGAGGGAGAGAGACTTTCTTCCTGGAGTCATTAGGGATATTTTTATGGAAGAGATGTCCTTTAAGTAGAATCTTGGCAGGAGGTGGTGGCCACAAGTTGGGCGGGAAGACATTTCAGGTAAAAGGTATGGAAAAGTAAACAGTTCAGGGAATGAGAAGGGAATGTCGGAGATTGGACTGCCAAGGTCAATGTAGGAGGGCCCGAGTACAGGCTGTACCACCAACTCCATGTGAAAAATGTGCTTTAGCTCTGCACCATGGTTAGAACTCTGGTAAGAGAACTATTAATGTTGAATTGCATCTGCTGTGGACCTGAATGTAATTCATATATGCTTATTCTTAGTTTACTGATTTATATTATCTGCATCGCCATGAGACCATTACAAGTTTTTACAGCATTAAATACTTTAAGATTTAGTCATTGTGTTTCCATATTGATCTATTTTCATGTTTTCCTTAGTGCTCCCAAGAAGATATTGCTGACAAACTGGGTATGGATATCTCCGCAACCAAGGCCGTCCACATAAGTAATCCTAAAACGGCCGAATTCCAGGTAAGAGTTTTAAGTAGACAAGAAAATGGGTAAAAACTGAGAGGCAGTACATGAGTTATAAAGTCTTGTCAGTCGTTTTATCTCGGGGGGCAGAATTTTAGAGCTTCTTTAGAATCTCTTCTTGGATAAGTTTATGTTGAGTTCTTATATACTTTGCTGACAAAACTTCTTAGGACATTTTATCATCTTTTCTTGACTAGCTGTATAGGTGGTTCTTACTTGCTTAGTGCTAACTAGCTCAGCCTTTCTTATCTCAACTTTCCACTTCACAATTGATTTTTTTAAAAAATATTTTCAGGTTTCACCTCTTTTCCGCCCATTTATGAGTGTATCAGCACCTGTTCCCAGAGCCTCCATTAAGTCTTTTGCTTTGAAATGAGTCGTTACGCCAGTTCTAGACGCTGCTGACTGTGCCTTTCATTGTGATTGACTAGTGTTTTGGGCAGTTTCATGTCAGGGTTATGATACATATAACCTAGATAGCATATTAAAAAGCAGAGACATTACTTTGCCAACAAAGGTGCGTCTAGTCAAGGCTATGGTTTTTCCAGTGTTCATGTGTGGATGTGAGAGTTGGACTGTGAAGAAAGCTGAGCGCCAAAGGATTGATGCTTTTGAACTGTGGTGTTGGAGAAGACTCTTGAGAGTCCCTTGGACTGCAAGGAGATCCAGCCAGTCCATTCTAAAGATCAGTCCTGGGTGTTCATTGGAAGGACTGATGCTAAAGCTGAAACTCCAGTACTTTGGCCACCTCATGTGAAGAGTTGACTCACTGGAAAAGACTCTGATGCTGGGAAGGATTGGGGGCGGGAGGAGAAGGGGACGACAGAGGATGAGATGGCTGGATGGCATCACCGACTCAATGGACATGAATTTGAGTGAACTCCAGGAGTTGGTGATGGACACGGAGGCCTGGCGTGCTGCAATTCACAGGGTCGCAGAGCGTCAGACACGACTGAGCGACTGAACTGATACCCCTTAAGAAGTGAATGTTAAGTGATATACATTATAGATTAGTGCACAAGCTATAAAAAGAGAGCATTTCAAAATTATAATGTCTTATTAATAAGTTTGAGTTGTCTTATTTTTCATACTTTAATAAGCTCACTCTTTTTTCTTATGTATGCATGTCTGTGATTTGTTTGGGCTTCCCCTGTGACTCAGCAGTAAAGAATCCACTTGCCAATGCAGGAGACGTGAGTTCGACCCCTAGGTTGGGAAGATCCCCTGGAGGAAGGCACAGTAACCCACTCCAGTTTTCTTGCCTGGAGAATCTCGTGGACAGAGGAGCCTGGGAGGCTACAGTCCATGCAAAAAGTCAAAAAGTCAGATACAGTTGAAGCAACTGAGCACGCATGCGTGATTTGTTTAACTGAGGCTTCAGAGAAGATCGTGTCTGTTAGATTCATTCTAGCATCAAAGGGAATCTTAGAAGGAAATGCTTTTAAGAAAGTTAACTTCATCTGAATTTTGTGATTTGTGAGTTTCTTTGGATCTTGATTTTCACTTTTAAAAGTAGTAGATGAGTTAGTTCTTAAAATTCTAAAAGTTCTAAAAATGTTAAAATTTAGATTTTTTTTTTTTTAAGTTCAGTTCAGTCACTCAGTCGTGTCCGACTCTTTGTGACCCCATGAATCACAGCACGCCAGGCCTCCCTGTCCATCACCAACTCCCGGAGTGCACTCAAACTCATGTCCATCGAGTCGGTGATGCCATCCAGCCATCTCATTCTCTGTCGTCCCCTTCTCCTCCCGCCCCCAGTCCTTACCAGCATCAGAGTCTTTTCCAGTGAGTCAACTCATCGCATGAGGTGGCCAAAGTATTGGAGTTTCAGCTTTAGCATCAGTCCTTCCAATGAACACCCAGGATTGATCTCCTTTAGAATGGACTGGTTGGATCTGCTTGCAGTCCAAGGGACTCTCAAGAGTCTTCTCCAGCACCACAGTTCAAAAGCATCAATTCTTCGGCGATCAGCCTTCTTCACAGTTAGATTTAATCAATAGAACTACTTGCAAGTAGAACAGGGAAGCCTGGTGCACTGCAGTCCATGGGGTCACAGAGAGTCTGACATGACTGAGTGACTGGAAGAATAACCAAATGTGGCAGATTAGAGCCAAACTACAAGCTGGAATCAAGATTGCCGGGAGAAATATCAGTAACCTCAGATATGCAGATGACACTACCCTTATGGCAGAAAGTGAAGAGGAGCTAAAAAGCCTCTTGAAGAAAGTGAAAGGGGATAGTGGAAAGGTTGGCTTGAAGCTCAACATTCAGAAAACGAAGATCATGATATCTGGTCCCATCACTTCATGGGAAATAGATGGAAAAACAGTGGAAACAGTGTCAGACTTTATTTTTTGGGGCTCCAAAATCACTGCAGATGCTGATTGCAGCCATGAAATTAAAAGATGTTACTCCTTGGAAGTAAGTTATAACCAACCTTGATAGTATATTAAAACAGGGACATTACTTTGCCAACAAAGGTCCGTCTAGTCAAGGCTATAGTTTTTCCCGTGGTCATGTATGGATGTGAGAGTTGGACTGTGAAGAAAGCTGATCGCCGAAGAATTGATGCTTTTGAACTGTGGTGCTGGAGAAGACTCTTGAGAGTCCCTTGGACTGCAAGGAGATCCAACCAGTCCATTCTAAAGGAGATCAATCCTGGGTGTTCATTGGAAGGACTGATGCTAAAGCTGAAACTGCAATACTTTGGCCACCTCATGCGACGAGTTGACTCACTGGAAAAGACTCTGATGCTGGGAAAGGTTGGGGGCAGGAGGAGAAGGGGACGACAGAGAATGAGATGGCTGGATGGCATCACCGACTCTGTGGACGTGAGTTTGAGTGAACTCTGGGAGTTGGTGATGGACAGGGAGGCCTGGCGTGCTGTGATTCATGGGGTAAGTTCCTTATGCTAAAAGGATTGCAATAATGAGTTTTTATATTTTGTTTTCTGAGGCCCACTGGCTTTTCTAAGATGTCGTAGGTGTTCTTTTTAATAAGAGGTACTCAAATTCATTTGGATAGAATGGAACAGGTGTTGATTCACTCATTATAAATGGGTAGAAAATTTTCAGTAAATCTTAATGGATTTTTGAGTTTTTTTCCAAGTGTGTCTTTTTTTTTTCCTTCTAGGTTCACTTATCAAGTTTGAGAGATATCTTTCAGCATGATAATGTTACGTTCTTTAGGGTTTACATCCTGCCTATTTTATATAAGTGGAAAGAAAATAAGTCAGAAGCACATTAAATGTCAGTATAAATAGCTGTACTTTAGCACGAATAAGAATCAATATTTCTGCATGAAATACATGAGAGATGAGAGTCTGTGTTTTAGATTTGGCAGATTCTGTATTTTACCCACGCTTTAAGAATAGCTATGTCCTACCATTACTAATGTGGCTAACAGATTTACATTTATTTATGGTTAAAATAAATGTACATTGTTCATGGCCTTCTATCAGTTTATTGTCTAAGGTTATTCTTTCTTTTGCTCAATTCTTAACTTTGGGCTATTTTTTGGTATTAGATATATTAGAAAATGGATGATATAAGAGAAGTGTTATTTACTGAAGTATGTGAAATTAAACTATAATTGTAAAGACTATTACAGAATATTACCATATCCCCTTAAATTAACAATAATATTCCTAATATCCTTAAATATCTAATTATTGTTCAGATTTTCTCAAGGTTCTTTTATTTTTTTTAATTTTTAAATTTTTTATTTTTTAATTAAAGGATAATTGCTTTACACAGTTTTGTTGTTTTCTGTCATACCCTCCACGTGAGTCAGCCATAGGTATACATATGTCCCCTCCCCCTCATTTTAGTTGTTTGTTTGATTTGGGACTCAGATGAAGTTCGTACTTCAATGTGATGTTGATTGATGTGCTTCTTGGTCTCTCCTAATCCACAGGTTGCCCCTCCATCCATTCATCTCTTCCTCTGTCCCCCTTTCACTTTGTGGGAGAAACTGGATCACTTGCCCTGTGGAGTTCTCACGTTTAGGGTTTTGCTGACTATGTTCTGGTGGTCCCTGATAGTTTCAGTAAATTAGAATTAGATCTAGGAGCTTGATTTGATTCCAGTTTAATTTTTTGTATTGCTGTGAGTTTTGAAGTAAATAAATCTTAACTATAGAATAAAGTGAATTAAAAAATTCTAAGAGAAGTTATCTGCAAAAGTAGCTTGTTTCGATTCCAATAAGTTAAACTTGTTTTTAACTTTTGTGGTTTTGTTCTGTGAACAGTTGGGCACTTTTCTCTCTGGTTGGGAAAGTGCCCCATATTTTCGGAAGCACGAAGTTGAAGGTTGATAGCAGCTGGCTGGTGGAAGGACTGTGGTAGGAAGGGTGTTCTCTTCTTTGCTCAGCACAATCTAGCAGGTCCTTTTAAGGGCTTACTTCTTACTGTTACTTGTGCAGGATCTAGGAGGGGCTGCTGTTTTAGCTAGAATGGGCAGGGCAAGCCCATGTAGAACCGTGTAGACCTTTAAGCAGAGATCTGAAGGAAATAAGATAGCTACATATGATCTATAGGAAGTACATGTGAGCCAGAGGAAAGAGCCAGTGTGGAGGCTGGGGTGGGGTGTGGAGCAAGTGTGCCTGGAACACGTGCAGTAAGCCGGGGGCAGCTGCAGGTGTTGGGGCTGGAGAGGGAGCTGAGGCCAGATTCACATAAAGCCCCATGTAGGGCATGGGTTTTATTCACAATCTGATAGAAGCCTGTTGGAGGTTTCTGAGCAGGAGAGTTCCATCATCTGCAGGTCTTAAAAGATCACTCTGTGGGGAGAATAATAGATCATAATAAAGTGGTAAGTAGAAGCAGAAAAATTAGCTTCAGAAGCTCAGGTGGAGCTTAGACAGAAGGTGTTGGAGGCTGACTGCAGATGTAACACCACCATGCATAAAACCCTTCTGGTAACATGATGTGTTGGAAACTAACATCTCATACAGCTTAGAAGGAGAAATTTATTTCACAGACAAAAGCAGGGAAGTTTTTCCTTTAAAAAAAAAAAAAGAATTAGGATGTGTGTTTGTATTTCTTCATTAAGAATGAAATAACTATGCGCGTTTTCCTGTTTTGGCTACTAAGCTGAAAACTGTGGTCATATAGCAGCTCATGGCAGCTTCATGGTTTTCTGTAGTGCCTACGTATTTGTGTCCTATTTTCCTCATTGTCCAGGTATTTTTTTATTGCATTTACATTTTCCCTGGTCCTAGTTTTTAAAAATTTGGTTTAATTCATGTTTAATCTATATAAAATATTTGTATTTTTTGTAATCTACTTCAATTACTTTGTTAAATGAAGCAGAAAATGAAGTCCTGAAATTAAAAATTAAAAATGACTGGGATATTTAGGCATTGCATTTTCCAAAAGTCTTCCTGTGAGACCACAAAGTCTTGAACTAAACATTTAATTCCTATTTGGTCAGTGCAATTTCATGTCTTCTCCTGCAGGTGGCACGCACGACCCTTCTTCCTGGCCTCCTCAAGACCCTAGCTGCCAATCGGAAGATGCCACTTCCTCTGAAGCTGTTTGAAATCTCTGACATTGTAATAAAAGATTCTAGCAGAGGTAAAAATGAGTCACCTTTGATTTGTATATTTAAAACATTTTTTTATTATGAAAATTTCAACTGTATATAAAAGTAGAGAAAATAATGTAATTACTCCTGTGATTCCAGCACCCAGCTTCAACAGTTATCAACACACAGGTGGCCAGGCTTCCTTCATGTCTACACCAATACAGTGCCCCATATTAGAGTAGTGTAAATCCTAGACATCATATCATTTCAGCAACAAACACTTTCGTTTCTGTTTGTGAAAGATAAGGAATATCACTGGTTTGGCTTTTTGTTTTTAATAAGCCAATACTGTTATTATATTTTATCATTAAATATCTAGCTATTGTTTGAATTTTTCCAGTTGTTTCATAAATTTAATTTTCATTACTGATTTGTGTGCATCAATCCAAGCAAGGGCCAGCTACTTGACTGTAGTATCTCTTATTTTTAATAGAAAACAAATTTTAACTGAGTTTAATAATATTTATGAAGAGCCCTATTAAAAACCTCAACCTGAAAAGCACTACAGAGCACTTCTTTTTTCCTTATGTTGTGATTTATATGTGTATCATTTTGACATACTTCTATCTTACCATTCTGGTTTAGCAGTGATTGTTCCTATCACTGTTGTCCAGTGATTATGAATCTGTTTTACCAGTTTTTGCTTCTTTTGAGTATGGTTTGAACTTGTTAGTACAGCAGGTTGCTTCATCTAGTATTTGGAATATAGTGGTTATTTAATAAATATATTAAGTATGTAGTAAGTACTTACACCTGATTGCCTAGAAAGCCAGTCTCATTCAGACTTCTCCATATCTTCAACTTTATATCAGTTTGACTTGACTGTTTGGAGCTGTGTATATGGTATCTCTTGGTGAGCAGTGCCCTCAAAGGCCTCAATTACTGGCAATGTTTCTTTTGAGTCCCTGGATTTAACCATTGAAGTCCCAGCAGTATTTATTCAGTCTTCCGCAGACTCTGCAAAATTCAGTGTGTTCCTTTGAATCAGTTCACAAAAGAAGAGGCCTTTTCCTCAGTTTCTCCTGAAGAGGACAATATGGCGTCATTCTGACTACCAGAAAGTAGTCAAGAACCACTGACTGTAGACCGGCCTGTGTTAGGAAATAGATAGTACAGAGGTACAACCACCTTGACTGTCTGTGGTGGACTGTCCATCGCAGACCTTCTAGCCAAAGGCTGGATTCCATCTGCTTCCCATTGTGTAGCCTGTCTTCAGTTTACAGTGTCACCGTGCATTTCTGTGTGCTTTTTGCTTTTAAAAATAAAAAAGTTTTTTTAAGGTACTTTTTCTTTTTTTATTGTTAAAACACCTCTGAGGCAAATGGGACAAAATATTGTCCCCATTTAAAATGCTGGAAAATTAAGACAAAAAACTGGTGATTTGTTCAGAGTGGCTTAAAGTGAGGAACTTAGGGCTTGGGCCAGGGTTTTGGTCTCAGTGCTCATATCCTTAGAGAATAAAAGTTCATTTTCATATCAGTCCCTGTAGAATGTTCCTTGGGTGGTAAAGCTGCTGTAATGGAAAAAGCAGCTTCAGTGCCAGCTGCAAATAGTTTTGAGGGTCCTTACTGCCTCTAACCATCCCTTGGTATAGATAGCTGAGAACTTGTTATTATCCCAATGTCAATTTTTTCTGTTAACTTTGACTTGTTATCTATCATACTAGTTCTTTGAGTTTTATGTTGTTTTCATCCTTGATGATCCACTCATATTTCTAAATATAGGCCTAGGTTAATTATTTGAGATTTCCTCAAAAGTTCTGTAATACTATTTTGGCACCAGTCCTCTTCCCTAGTAGCAGAGGCTCCTTGCAGGGCTCTCTGCTCTCAGGCAGGCAGCTTGGAGCCTGGAGACTGTGAGTGAGAAGCGAGCTGCGGTCCCTACAGTTGCCATCCAAGGAGGTTGAAAGAGAGCTGTTCTTAAATATCAGTGCCATAGGCCATCACTGAATAAATCACTCTGGTGATGATTCAAAAACCCCATCCGTATATGTACTTTTTAACTTGAAGATTTGTATTTCTGCTGCATTTCTTGTTTCCTCAGAAAGAGTAGTTCTTCTCTTTGCAGCAGACCTCTTTTATAACTGTGTTTGGTTGTGATCATTCTGCTCTGTTTTCCACATCAATCCATATTCTAACTGATACTACTTTGGTCCACTGTCTTGCACCATTATGGTTTATTCCTTTTCCTTAAAATTTTGTGTCGTACCAATGGCATTTGTGGAATAAAGAAGAGGTAAATGTGCTCAGTAAGTCTACCATCTTGAAAACATAGGTTTGCTTTAATTTATGTGGAGTGTGTTTCCTGTTTAAGTAGGCCTGGATTCTGTTTCATAGCAGAAGAAGCGCTGGTGGATTATTCTCACGGTGGACCTGTGGCCTTCCTGCCTGTCATCTGCTGTGCAGAGAGGACTCTGCAGGAGAGGCAGCACGTCTCCGCAGGTCCACGAGGGACTCTGCAGCCAGAGCGCCCTCATTTGAGCCCTGCTTCTGCCGTTTGTTGTTGTTCTGTCACTAAGTCATATCCGACTCCCTGTAATCCCACGGACTGCAGCATGCCAGGCTTCCCTGTCCTTCACTATTTCCCGGAGCTTGCTCAAACTCATGTTCATTGAGTCAGTGATACCATCCAACCAGTCTCATTCTCTGTCGCCTCTTACCAGCTGTTTTAGACAATTTAATTTTTCAGTGCCTCAGTTTCCTTATCTGTACAGGGAGAACAACAGTAGAACTTTTTTCATGAGATTTGTTGTAAAAGTTAAATGTATTTTAGAAAGTTGTAGCCACTGTTTAGTGTGCGCTCTGTCAGGGTATTGGCAGTCTCTAAGGCAAGATACCTAGCATCTTGAGGTCTCTGGAAATTTTGAGATTGAATTAAAAATTGGCTGGTCATTAAAGGGTTAATACCACCTTGCTAAGACAAGTGGGACTAATTTTTATCCTAACTTTTGACTTAATTGGTTTTTCTTCTGTTGTGCACCATTTTATTTTTTTTAAGGAAAAGAAAACCCAAACGTACTATAGGAATTTACTTAAAATAAGAAGGTTGTTTTTTGAGCAGTTTATCACCCACTTCTTTTCAATGAATTAGGGGTGTTTTTACTGTCTCTCAAATCAGGAACCTTCTCTCTTTTGGATTTACATTAGTCATTTCCTCCTAAATAATGAAACAATTTTGAAGCAAAAAATCTAGATCATCAAAAGTAAAATGTAGAGCAGTCTTCCAGTTAACTATAAAAATGTCCCAAATTTTCAGTGGTGAGTGCAGTACTCAAACTATTGTTTGAAAAAGGGTGAAGGTGTGTGGGAAGAGTGGTCAAGACATTCTCATTCATTATACTGCTAGAATGTATTTTTAAGCTCCTTTTCTTTGCCAGGGACCTGCTTGAAATGAGGGAAAGGTTGCCAGCCTTGAGACAGATCAGTGAACAGTTTTTACAGGTGGTGTTGCAAGGGAGTGTGTAAGACACCCTGATCACACAGAGAAGGAAGTGACAACTGCCACTAATTGGTTTTGTGACATTAGGGAAAACCCAGCACTCTCAGCGTCCCTTCAGTTTTCAGTAGCCAAGCATAACTTCCAAGATGGAAATGGAAAGGGAATTTATACCAGATTCAGTATGACTCCCACAAATTCTGTCTGACCTGCATTCCTGAAAGAGTGGATGAAAAGTCCCTCAGCCCCTATTTGACCTCATCAGACAGTTTCGTATGCCATTGTGGACTTTTTCACTGGCCATGACATGATGCTGACAGCTTGCCCAGTGAGAGACTTGGGCACCCTCCTCAAGTGTGAGGGTTTCCACTCTGAGTCAGACACACTCCTGTTCTTTGAGTCTGAGCTAGTCACTGCATTTGTTGAATCATAAGATCTGAAGTTGCTGCAACATTTAAAAAAAACATTAGTCCTGACTTGAGGGACTAAGCTGATTTATCCTTTTTATTGGGCAGAGTGATGTGTGTCTCTGAAACAAAAAGTTAAATGCAGACTCTGCTGTGGGGAGAATTTTCAGCTTTATTGTAACAACGAAGTCCAATAGAGGCTGAACTGAAGCCATCAGATCAGACTACCGTGTGACTAACTGGTCTTTTTCAATTGTTACATTTGTCTTTTCAGTGTGAAGGAGAAACTGCAAAAAAAAAAAAAAAAAGTAGTAAACGATTACTTCAGAGGAGCAGTTGTGGAGTGGGATTGCTAACCTTTGTGCCCATAAATGCAAATATATTTTGCCAAGTCCCACACTCAGGCTTTTTATTAAGTGCAGATTGAATTCTGCTTGTCACAGTTTATTCCACAGTGGTCCTTGAAGCTGCCAGGATGTCTCAAAGCTCACAATAATGGCAGGAGAACAAGCATCATAGGGTTGAGTCTAGGTTTAAAAGGAATGATAGAAGGAATACTTAGTTTGGCTTTGTAGAGCAAGTATATAGGGTGATTTACATTTAGCATGGTATGGACTTCCCTGGTGGTCCAGTGGCTAAGACTCCATGCCCCCAATGCAGGGGTCCCAGGTTTGATCCCTAGTCAGGGAACTAGATCCCATGTGCTGCAACTAAAGAGTTCACATGCTGCATCTAAGACCTGGCACAGCCAAATCAATAAATACATTAAAATATTTTTAAAGGAAACATTTATATTTAAATAAATACATTTAGCAGACAGGCAGGCCTGGCATGCTGCGATTCATGGGGTCACAAAGTGTCGGACACGACTGAGCAACTGAACTGAACTGAATGTAATCATCCAGTTGTCCGTTGACATATATCGTGATAATCATATTGTGCCTTATTTTAAAGAATTTTTGCTGTGTGCTTAGTCACTCAGTCCTGCCCAAATCTTTGTGACCCCGTGGACTGTAGCCCGCCAGGCTCCTCTGTCCATGGGGATTTTCCAGGCAGGAATACTGGATAGCCTTGCCCTCCTCCAGGGGATCTTCCCAACCCAGGTATTGAAGCCAGGTCTCCTGTACTGCAGACAGATTCTTTATTGTCTGAGCCACTAGGGAAGAATTTAGGTTTCTAATATTTATTCTAGTAGGAAAATTGGGTTAAAGGCCTTTGACCTGAGGGAGGGTCCAGTTACCTCACTGGCCTCAGCAAGGACTCTTGCTCCAAACCTTCGCTTCTTGCCATTCCTACATCTGCAGAGCATTGCTTCAGTTGTGGTAGGGCTGCATTTCTTCTGCCCTGCCAGATTGCTACTTGAATAGTTCCTAAACCTTCTCATTCTCCCTGCAGCTTTTCTAAATCAGAATGCTCTACTTCTTACCCCTGCTTAGTTTGGATGTGGAAATCCAGAAATTTTTTTTTCAACTTTGGAAGGTAATTTTTTTTTTTATCTTTAATATATTTAAGATTCTTGTCTGTTCTGCTCCCTGCACCACCATGGCTCCTGGAACATAGCTGATTCACTGTTCTTCTATGATTTGGTTTGTTCCTTCTATTTGCTGTTGGTTTGCACCATTTATGTATCTGTTCTATGTTAACCTACTAAAATAAAGGGGCCCAATCTTTGTAGTTTTTCATATAATTCTTTGCTTGATAAAAAGCTCAGTGAAAGCATTTTCATTATGAGCTTGTAAAATACTTCAGCTCTGAGAAATTGTCCATTAATTCTGCAGCCATTAAATATTAGAAGATTATCTAGCGTCCACATGTGGAATGTGACTCTCTGAAGAGAGCTTATGTCATCAGTCTGGATTAATTTAATTTTACTACTTTATATTTTTGGCATGTAGAATTTCCAATTAATAATTCAAAAAGTATGGACGTAGGGAACATTGACCTTAACAATATTTGAAGTGGCATCATTCACATGTATGATGGCATCTTAACTGTGTAAATAACATCATTTTTAATATAGAAAGTTATTTTAGTACATTTGGCTCAACATAGTTAAGATCTCTTAACGTGACTATAATGTGCTCTGTCATGCGTTGAATATTGTATTTTTTTAATAGATAAAAATCCATTCCAGGTTCATGTTAACAAAATAAAAGCCAGCCCACAAGGATGTAACTTTTTCCTTCATGCATTGAGAAGGTCATAGTTTTTTCCTCACATTTGTTTCTTGGCCTTCAGCATTATTTGAAAAAGATAAGTCTCTGCTTCGGTGCTGTAATATAGAAGTGCTTTAAGAAAAATTGTTCTTAAGTTTTACTATGTTTGTTTTTAAAATTGAAAATGTATTTGTAATATCTTTAAGAACTTTCCCAAATACATATTTTTAAGAGTAATTCTATTTTCACATTAAAAAATAAAACCATGTATCCACCTTTTCCCAAATCCTACTCCTTTAATTAGTTGCCAGACATTCTATGCATATTTAACTGTGTGTTTTACATTTCTGTATGTAGTCACAGATCCAGGTACTTTTTAGTGTTCATACAGGCTTCCCTGGTGGCTCAGAGGTTAAAGCGTCTGCCTCCAATGCGGGAGACCCGGGTTCGATCCCTGGGTCGGGAAGATCCCCTGGAGAAGGAAATGGTAACCCACTCCAGTATTCTTGCCTGGAGAATCCCGTGGACGGAGAAGCCTGGTAGGCTACAGTCCATGGGGTCGCAAAGAGTCGGACACGACTGAGCGACTGAACGGAACGGAACAAATAGAATTACGCATTTTCTGTCTTGTTCTGTCTGTACTTTTGCCCTATGAATGCATTCTGTCTACCTTATTGCTTGTTGTTGTTGTTGTGTGTGTGTGTGTTTTCTTTATTTTTGGCTTCGGCATGTGAGATCTTAATTCCCCGACCAGAGATTGAACTCGTGCCCCCCTGCATTAGAAGGTGGAGTCTTAACCACTGGATCAACAGGGAAGTCCCCTGACCTCATTCTTTTTAATGACTGCATAGCATTCCATTGTGTGGATATAATGTAATTTATTTACTCAGACTATTATAATGACTTTAGATTGTTACCAGGTTTTGCTAAAATACATCTATTATAATGAGCATCCTAGTACCCTTGTACAAATACGTTTTTTTTTTTGAAGTTGGTCAGTCCACAGGTATGCACATTAAGTGTTTGCTACCTTGTCAAATTCTCTACTAAGAAAAAAAATTTTTTAACACAAATTTGCAGTCCTATTAAAAGTGTGTAAAAGTTCCTGTTCTTCCACATTAGATCTAATTTTTCATGGTGTATGTCTTAACGAGATTCTTGTACTTTTTGTGAATCATTAGGCCTACTCTGAATTTCTTCTGAAGGTAAGTAAAATTTGCAATATAAGCTATCATCTCATGGGTACCACCAATATTAAATTTGTTGGATGGAATAAACTAGAGATCAAGATGATTTATTTTATGTTCTGAACTTGGCCAGACAGTTATTCTCAAGCTCAGTATCAGCCACCAGTTGTCCTGGGAGCTTTGTTGGTTTCCCAGTAGGCTTTCTCCTAGTATCTTCATTTGGGCTTCTCTGTGAATGTGAGAAGAAAGATGGAAAGATTGACCTGGAGACTCTGTCCTTTTCCATTCTGTGCCATTTATGCTGTTACCTAACACCCCTGCTGCTAAGTCACTTGAGTCGTGTCCGACTCTGTGAGACCCCATAGACGGAAGCCCACCAGGCTCCCCCGTCCCTGGGATTCTCCAGGCAAGAACACTGGAGTGGGTTGCCATTTCCTTCTCCAATGTGTGTAAGTGAAAAGAGAAAGTGAAGTCGCTCAGTCGTGTCCGACCCCTAGCGACCCCACGGACTGCAGCCTACCAGGCTCCTCCATCCATGGGATTTTCTAGGCAAGAGTACTGGAGTGGCTTGCCATTGCCTTCTCCGACCTAACACCCCTAATTTGATTTTAATCATTCATCTGGTGAAAGAGAGTCTACACTAAGCAGAAGCCTGTTCTAACATTTGAATTGTATGCAGTAGTCACTTACTAAGGGGCTTCATGTATCACTTTCCCCTTTTTCCTTCCTTTATAAGGTCATCTGGCACACTTGCAGCTTCCAGAGTTGTAGCAGCTGCTCCTCCTCTTGCTGGTTTAGATCAGCCTCTCCGGGCAGTGCTTTGAAGTCTGTGAAAGACACTGGTGATTTAGGCTGACATACTTGGCAGGCCCATTTAAAAAGCAGAATTGTTTGATGGCATGACACAAGAAGTCTGTTAACTGAGTTATAAAGAACTGAGTTATAAAGCATTTCCAACAAACCCTAGTTTTGGCATGAAATTTACATAGTTCTTATTTTGTGGCATGCAGTCAGTGAACTTGCTGTGATGTAATATTGTCCCTCAGTGCAAAATCCTAGGAAGTGGAAATTTTACTAAACCTAGCAGTTTCTCCAAGACGTTTCTGGGTAGAAGTGAGTATGTGGTTATCTTCTCTTTCAGTTCAATCCAGCTAATTCAGAGGAAGTATTTTAGCAGGATGTGATGAAGCAGGTCTAGAGGGACTGGTAGCATTTGGAAGAGATGTGAAAAAACAGCCCATCAGTGGTGGGGGCTGCAAGAGGGCACCTTGTCAATGCGTTTAATCTAGTTCTTACTGTGGGTTTAGTATAAAGCCCTGAAATCAATGGCCTTTCCTAAAACTACTATGACATTGAATTAAAAAATAAACAGCTTATTACTGTATATGTGTATGCTCTAAACATCCTGAAACCTTTCTTGAGTGGAGTATAATTTTAAGTCCTGTATTTTTATCCTTATTTCATTATTCTCATCATCAAAATCAATTTTTTAAAAAAAAAATTCTAAGTCTTTAAACCAGATGTTGTTCCTCTTATCAGAAAGGCAAGTACATAATGTGAAGATCAGGACAGACGTATTCTAAGGCAAAGGTTACCAAAACAGAGCTTTCAGTTTGTGTTACTAAGCTCTCTGAATGGTGGCATTACTGTGGGGCTCTTCTCTCACAGCAAGAATGGGGCTGCAACATAGTTTCAATACGTATCTGTGTGTTAAAGTGGAAGCATGTGACACCAGCAAATGGGTACCACATGGTAGAGATACCCAGGAGCAAGTCCCTAATACGAAAGGGATAAATTAGTTCTGTTTCATTGCATTTTTTTCTCTTCAAGGGGAAGTGGGGGGGGGGGCGGTGAGGAGAGAGGGAGAGAGGAGTGAAGGAGGAGAGGAGAGAGGAGTGTGTGTGTCTGTGTGTCTGTGTTCCTACAGAGCAGTCATTTCCCTCATTTTAATTAATGCATGTTGTTGATTAGTGAGGTTGGATGCCTACTGGGGGTAATATTAATTTTTATTCTGACACCTTCGACTATAGCTTTTAGATAGCAATTATCTTTATCCGTGCACGTGGAAGTGATAGAGAATGATGCTGGCACAGTACCAACTGTCCAACATCAGCTGCCTCTTGGGCAGACTTAGAATGTGGCCACTGTCTGGTCCTGACCTTGTTTAATTCTATACATGCTTTGCTTTCTTTCCAGGCTTTATTCATTTATTCAGAAAATAATCATTGAGCATTTAGTCTGTGCAGGGCCTATGCTGGCTCTGACCTCTACCCTCTAGGGATACCTAGAGTAGAGTGCTTTGAACATAGTGGGTGCTAAGAAATGTTACATGGCAGGGACAGTTATTTCTCTATGTATGTTCAGTCCAAAGTTTAACTTAGAATGTAATTTCCAAGAGTTACAACACTGATGATGGCTAGAAACTTTAGTTAACTCACTTTCAAAAATAATCTATTTCAGTTGCTTAACTAAAAGTCTTAAACATGAAAACTTTTGAAAATGAAAGCATCTGTTTAACATATCAAAAACATTTCAAGAATGCACGTCTTTGACTATACTAAGTATATTCATACATAAGTTTGCACTTATACTTTCTTTATCTTCATCTAAATCCTTTAGAGATTTCTTCTAAATCCTTTAGAGATTTAGAGATTTCTGCTGTATAGTGGAGAGGGTATGGGTTTTAAAGTTAGGCAGTCCTTGTCCAGTCCTGGTTTTGTAACTTATTAGCTGTGTAATTAATTACAGTTAGCGCCAGGCAGTTAGCTTGACTTTGGGCAAAACCTTTCTGAGCTTTCGTTTCTCCATCTTAGTTTCCCTGTCCGTTTTATGGTACAATAAAAACCTAGCTAACACGATTGTCTTGAGAATTAAGATGACAAATAGGCTGATAGCAGCTGAGTCCTGGCACATAGTAGATAATTCGTTCATGTCAGTTTTCCTTTCCTTTTACCATTTATGGACTCATTTTTATATTACTTGAGTATTAAAATCAGTGTATTAAAATAGTCATTTGTTTACTTGGATGTCTGGAAGGCAAAAGACATTGTATATTTTGTGCGAATTATGGCTATGAGAATAAGTCTGTGGAAGAACTTTTGCTTAATACATGCTAATATGAAGCAGCTTTTTATTTTCAGTTTGTTCCCCCAGATAGACATTAATTTGTTGTTTTTCTAATTTGAAAGGTAAAGTGAAGCCAATGTTCGTTGTTTGTGTAGAGCAGCAGTCTCCTCCAGAATTTATTAAAGGGCCACAAGTGTGTTTATCTGTTAGAAAATGAAGTGATCTCCAGTGAATTTGAGTTTGTCTTTGTATGCTATGCATTTCTTTATTAATAAATTAGTTTTAAGTTTTTCTAATCATCACTACAGATACAAAACAGTTCTGTCACGCCCCTAGACCCACAGGTTGTCTCACTGTAGTTACATTTCCCACTCCCCATCTAACCCTGGTGACTACTATCTTGTTCTCTGTAGCCTTGAGTGCATGCATGCTAAGTCACTTCACTCATGTCCAACTCTTTGCAACCCTATGGATTGTAGCCCTCCAGGTTCCTCTGTCCATGGGATTCTCCAGTCATGAATACTGGAGTGGGTTGGTATGCCCTCCTCTAAGGGATCTTCCTGACCCAAGGATTGAACCCGCATCTCTTAAATCTTTTGCACTGGTAGGCAGGTTCTTAACCGCTCATGCCACCTGTTGCCTTAGTTTTCCCTTTTCCAGCACGTCACATAAATGGACTTACATTGTCCACTTATATTGCTGTATAAAACTGGCTTCTTTTTATTCATCTTAGTACCCTTGAGATACATCTAAGTTATCAAGACTACTTTATTGCTGAGTAGTATTCCATTGTATGGGTGAACCAGTTTGTTATCTAGTCATTTGCATTTTTGCGATTCTTTTAAAAAATATTACATTTGTGGGACTTTCCTTGTGGTCTAGTGGCTAAGACTCCACACTCCAGGGGCCCAGGTTCAATCCATCCCTGGTTAGTGAACTAGATCTCACATGCTGTAACCAAGACCTGGCAAAACCAAATAAATAACTTAAAACGATCACATTTCATAAGTTTGTTCTGATTTTCAAAGTAGAAAAAATATACTAATCAAGGAAGGTTGGAAAATAAACTTAAAAAAAATTAATCCTACCCAAACATTACCTCTGTTAACATTCAGGTACATTTCTTTACATACTTTTTCCTGTGAATGAAATTTTTTGGCTTATGGTTACATTCACGTAGTTGTATCCTTCATAAATTGCTGTTTTTTTAATACTTTAATTGTGATGTATAAATATGACATAGATAGTTTAAAAAGATTGTAAAGCAGACACTGGTTTAACCATCCAAGTTAAGAAATGGAATGTTGCCAGAGTCCTCAGCTGCTCCTAAGACCCATCTCTATCGTATCACCTTCCCTTTACCTGGAACGGTCACTGTCCTGACTTTGATGACAGTCACTTCCCTGGTAGCTCAGTCAGTAAAGAATCTGCCTGCAGCACAAGAGACCCGGGTTTGATCCCTGGGTCGGGAAGATCCCCTGGAGAAGGAAATGGCATCCTACTCCAGTATCCTTGCCTGGAAAATCCCATGAACAGAGGAGTCTGGTGGGCTGCAGTCCATGTTTTCACAAAGAGTTGGGCAGGATTGAGCAACTAACACTTTCACTCCCTTATTTGTTTTATAGTTTTCCAACCTGCGTATACTCTTTAGACACTGTGATTTGGCTTTGTTTCTTTTTGAATTTCGTGGCCTCCTTTTTTTTGTTTCATTTACCATTATAAGTATTTGCTCTAGCTCTACTGTAATGAATCTTCATAAAGATGCTTTTTGGAGAAGGCAGTGGCAACCCACTCTAGTATTCATGTCTGGAAAATCCCATGGACAGAGGACCTTGGCCGGCTGCAGTCTGTGGGGTCACAGAGTTGGACACAACTGAGTGACTAACACTTTCACTTTCAAAGATGCCTTTTAGCTGCATAGTATTCTGATGAGTGATTGTGTTGTAACTCTATGTAGCCATTTCCTAATTTGGGTTGTTTCTAATTTTCACTGTTGAAACTAATGCTTTATGTAGAAGTAATAGCTTTCTGTATGAATCCTTTTTTTGTATTTAAGATTATTTCTTTTGGATAGTTTTCTGCCTTAAAGAGTATGAAGTTTTAAGGCTCTGAAAATGTTGTTAAATCCTTTACCAGTTCATACCACAATGAAGCCTATTGTTCCTGGGCCAGCCTTGAGGGTTGATGGTTGAAAAACCATCTTGTCTTTCTGAGGTTGATTGGTTCTCCATTTGTTTACTAATCGGTGTTCTTTTTTATTGATTTTACTTGAGTTTGTGTTGGAGCAAATCAGCTTCTTAAGTGACGATCAGCGTGTTCTTGTGACCATTTCTTTTATTTTTTTATTTTTTCAGATGTGGGTGCAAGAAACTACAGGCATCTCTGTGCTGTTTATTACAACAAGAATCCTGGGTTTGAAATAATCCATGGGCTTCTGGATAGAATCATGCAGCTGCTTGACGTGCCTCCTGGTGAAAAGAAGGGAGGATATGCAATCAAAGCATCAGAAGGTGAGACAGATCCATTGATTCTAGAGTCAGCGATGCCGTAACGAGGAGCCCAAGCCCTATTTGTGATAAAACTTTTTGGCTTGATGGCGGGGAGCGGGGATGACAGGGATGTAGGAGATAGAGCTTCATATCAATTCAGTCCAGTTCAGTCGCTCAGTTGTGTCTGACTCTTTGCAACCCCATGGACTACAACACGCCAGGCTCGCCTGTCCATCACCAAAGCCATGTCCATTGAGTCGGTGATGCCATCCAACCATCTCATCCTCTGTTGTCTCCTTCTCCTCTTGACTTCAGTCTTTCCCAGTATCAGGGTCTTTGCTAATGAGTCAGTTCTTCGCATCAGGTGGCCAAAGTATTGGAGCTTCAGCATCAGTCCTTCCAATGAATCTTCAGGACTGATTTCCTTTAGGATTCAATGGTTGGATCTCCTTGCTGTCCAAGGGACTCTTAGAAGTCTTCTCCAATACCACAGTTCAAAAACATCAATGATTTGGTGCTCAGCTTTCTTTATGGTCCAACTCTCACATTCATACATGACTACTGGAAAAACCATAGCTTTGACTAGACAGTCTTTTGTTGGCAAAGTAATGTCTCTGCTTTTTAATATGCTGTCTAGGTTGGTCATTAGAGAAGGCAATGGCAACCCACTCTAGTTCTCTTGCCTGGAAAATCCCATGGGCGGATGAGCCTGGTAGCCTGCAGTCCATGGGGTCGCGAAGAGTCGGATGTGACTGAGTGACTTCACTTTCACGCATTGGAGAAGGAAACGGCAACCTACTCCAGTGTTCTTGCCTGGAGAATCCCAGGGACAGGGGACCCTGGTGGGCTGCCGTCTATTGGGTCGTACAGAGTCGGACACAACTGAAGCGACTTAGCAGCAGCAGCAGCAGGTTGGTCATAGCTTTTCTTCCAAGGAGCAAGCATCTTTTATTTCCATGACTGCAGCTGCCATCTGCAGTGATTTTGGAGCCCAAGAAAATAAGTCAGTCACTGCTTCCATTGTTTCTCCATCTACTTGCCATGAAATGATAGGACTGAATGCCATCGTCTTCTTTTTTTGAATGTTGAGTTTCAAGCCTGCTTTTTCACTCTCCTCTTTAACTTTCATCAAGAGGCTCTTTAATTCCTTAAATTAATTAATTGTCCATATTTTCTAGAAAAACCTTTTTTTCCCTCCAGCATTTTGAGAAAATGCTTTTCAGAGCTCTTCCAGCACCACACAGTGTACTTTTGTTCAGCTGAGTGTTGGTAACCTCTAGTTACTGGCACCGTCAAGCCATGGCCAACCCACAGTCCTAACTGGAAACTAAGAGAAACTCAACTCATGACTTATGCTTACAGCCGCCTATGTGAAGCCTTTAAGGCAAATGAAGAAAAGGGAGAGAGAGTTGAAGTTAGGCTAGCTAAATGGTATATAAACTTAACATGCTAATTTCTTGTCTGAGGAATTCTGAAAATTTTGCTATGTCTTGAATCAGTATATTTTGTTAGACAAGAGATCCAGAAAAGCTTGAAAGAAACGTTTTACCACTTTATTTCCACTGTTTACCTGACAATTTTGTAACTCTATTTGGCATTTTAAATTTCTGTTGGAAAATTCACTTTTTCTTGAAGTGTTATTTAGCAGTACTTGTAGTGGTCTGAGATTTGGGGGGACATACTTTTGTTTTCCCTTTAGATTTATTTTTCTTAGTCCTCAAAGATAGTTTTTTACTGTTATTTATTTATTTATGTTTAATTTGGAAACTTATTTGAAAATGCAGTAGCCCTAAATATATGAGCCTTTTTAAGTTGAAGATTTGTGGAGTTACATGAATTTTTTAAATAAAATTGAAAGATTACATGTTGCAGGGAGTTATAGCTTTCTGCCACAGCTCTCTTTAACAGTCATCCAGTGAAGATATGTAGTACGCTTATAGAATTTTAAAGTGTTGGAACTGGGTCTTGGAGTTCATCAGGTCCAGTTCCTTAGTTGGACAAGTGCAGGAGCCAAGGACAGGCAGGTTAAGTGAGTTGTGCTGAGTCACACGTGTAAAACCCAGGGCTCCTGCCTTCTAGTGTTCTGTCCACAGGGCCAGATTGCCTGCCTTTACAGTGGCTTTCTGTACTCATTCACCAATTGCCGATTCTAGAATTATGCTTTAAGGTCTGGTCATCCATGTTACCAGCAACCTGAGAGCTGATGTGACTTTTTTTTTTTTAAACCTTCTATACAGTCTCTTCTCAGAAATTTTGTATTTCATATAGAGATTAGCTGGATAAAAATCTCTCTGAAACATTGTGCCATTATATGAGATTAATTATTTTTCTTGCTTGAATGGTTGCAAAGATCTGACATGAAAAATAGGAGCTAATTTGTTGTGGCTATGACACTTTTATATGTAGCGTTTATACCAATGGCGTTTCTGTAAGCCACAAACCAGCGTCTTAGCAATGAATCTCCTGCCTCAGTCAGCTCCTTAGAGGTGTTTCTCAGAAGAATCTAAGCGCCCAGTCGTGAAATAGGCTACATGAAGACCAAGTAAGTAGGAGATACAGGTCATTCTGTCAAGGGACCTACTGGGGGAATGACCATTGCACACCAACTCTCACACCTTGCTGCTAAGGCCAGTGCCTTGACGTTTCCAGAGAGGGATACGGTGTAGCTTCTTCAGGGTATCTGGGAAAACACTAGTGAGTTTCTGGGAGGTCACATGAGCCTTTGAACGAATAGGTGAGAGACGGGAAGCAAGGCAGACCACTGGAGCAAAGCCAGAAATGATGGGAAACAAGGCCTAGTGCAGTTCTATTTGACTATAGGGTAAGGAAGAAGCTTGGACCACAGTGTCCTGAGTGCTAGGATAAGGAATTTCAGCTAATTAACTGGAAGATATAGAAGCTGCTGCTACTTCCCTTCCCCGCCCTTAAGTGAGTGATATGATTAGATCTGTACTTTGAAGGGATTAATCTGACAGCAATATGTAAGTTGGATGGCATAGAGAGTAGAGCGGAAGAGAATGGTGGAAAGGTGTTAGTGTGTTTTAAAGCAGTGAAAATAAGACTTGAACTTGAATGTTGGCCAAGGCTATACCAAGGAGAAGATTGATTTAAGAAGCTTTATGAAGGTAGAAGCTACAGCATTTGGAAAAGTTCCACTGGGAACCTTTTGTGCTACTCAGAACCCTTATGATACAGCTTATGTATGTTATTCTATTTTTAATATTCTAAACCTGTGAAATTATAATTTTAATCCTTATATCTTTTAGCATGAAGACAATATAATACTTAATTTTTTTAACATACAGATCTGTTTTGTTTGGAGAGTGTGTGTGTGTGTTAGAAGTTGCATTCATAAACTGTAACCACTTATGATATGGTTGTAGATCTTCATGTTCAGTTTTTTAGATGAGTTGTTATTGCTATTTGATTTTGTATGAGGACAGAGGCCATATGTGTTTTCCTTTTGAATTTACTTTGGCTCTCAGAATATTATATTTTATTATATTTTGATTATCTAATAATAAGCATGATTACCTTTTTTTGTTTTTTTAATCTTTTTTTCTGATTGCCTTTTTTTTTTTTTTTTTCTTTTTACGGTTAAAGAAACCGACCTAAAGAAGTACCATTGTCAGAGTAAGTCAGCAGTAAAATTGGTATAAGTTCTTCATCTAAAATTTCATATATATTTATCTCCTGAGTAAAGTTCTGCACAGGAGTTTGGTTGCTGAGGCATGTTTACCTATATCGTTTCCTCAGGTTTATTGTTAATTGCATATAGTTTTTTCTGCTTCAAGAAAAGGTCTTCTGAGTATCAAAATGTCGAGTAGAAACAGATGAAGAGGTACTGTTTCCTGCCATTCTTGATCACTGCACTGTCTTCTGTTACTCTGGCATATGGTTTACCTTTTAATAATTAAAAGTCCCTGGTGGCCCTGCCATTATAATTGAGCAAAGTATGGTCACCGGAGAGCCATGCTAATGTCAGTTCATTGGCAGGTGTACCTAGTCTCTCTCTGTCCATTCTAGCGAGCACCTCTTGACTGCCTTTCGTGTCACTTTGTTTGGTGGCAGAGGGGGGAACAGACTTGATTCCCTTTGAGAAACTTGGCCCTGTCCGTTGTGAGAGAAATCTGGAGACTCGTTTCATTGATCATCACATTGATCCCAGGGAGTTCTGGAGACATTTGTATGTAACCTTGCTTGATGCAGGCAGCAGACCTCCGCCCCCGCAGAGTCTCTGAGAAGCAGAGGCCTGTGACTGCAGGCACAGTTAGAAGCCATGGGTGCTTAGTCTCACATAGTTTTTATTTGCTGAACACCATGGCGATTAAGAACACAAAAGGACAGTGTGTTCTAAGGCCAGTGCCTTGACGTAGAATGAAGGCAACTGCCAGTAGAATGAAGGCAACTGCCAGTAGAATGAAGGCAACCATTGACTGGAAAAAAAGAAAGCAAACCTTCAACCTTTTGAATCCGCCTGCCAATGCTGGAGATATGGGTTCGATCCCTGGGTCGGGAAGATCCCCTGTAGAAGGAAAAGGCAACCCACTCCTGTATTCTTGGCTGGAAAAATCCCATGGACAGAGGAGCCTGGTGGGCTACAGTCCACGGGGTCACAAAGAGTCAGACGACTGAGTGACTGAACAGCAGAGCATTGTGAGTGCTTCAGACCTCTCATAATGTTTCACTGGCATCAGATCAGGTCCTTGCAGCATATGTGTACGCTTTTTTTTCAGACTTCTTCCTCTCTGTTTTTGTGGTTTGTTGCAAACTAAATTATGTATGTTAAAATGCATTTATCGTTTTCAAAAACCTCTTCTGGGCAAGGAAAATTCCCAGCATTTTTGTGTTTACAGCAGTTATGTGGTTCCTGGGCAAAATATGGTGAAAATCACTTCTTATAGAAGATAGTGGGCTATGTGTGTGAATTTCAGTTTTGTTTATTCACAGATCTAGGGAAAGCATCAGTTTAACCTGAGACAAGATGGAAAAACAGAAGTTTTAGTACTTTTAATTTTGACAATTCTAATTTTCATGCTGCTCAGAATCCATTTTGTGAAATGAAAAATAACCTTGCAAGTAATAGGCACTTTTAATCCTGCACCATATGTACTTATAGAGGGTATTTAGATACCTTCTGTTAGTGTCACCTAACGATTCTTGACTTGACCTGTAGGTCATGACCTTTTCCCTCTTTCAGGACACCTGGGAAGAATTGCAGATGCTAAAAAATATGGGTGAAATTGTGATGTCTCCCCGGTCTTCACACTGGTTTTTGGTGTAACATGAGCTTGGAAATATACAAGAATCATATATATTGAACAGTTTGTTGGAGTAAAAGTATTCTGTTTATAGTCCCATTTGTACAAGACATCTAGACCGGAAGAAGGAGTGATCTTTATGGCATCTTCAAATTTTTAGTTACCGTCAACAAAGACTGTTAAGGCACCAGGTTTAAAAGAAAAAAGGTTTGGAAGTTTGTACGCTTCTGACCTTGTTAACTCTGTTTAAAAATATGTACATCCTCTGATTCTCTACTTTTTTGCATCCTCTGATTCTCTGCGTTTTTAGTGTTGGAGGCAGGCTTTCAAATACTGCAGTTTTTGTTATCTTCTTTGTGGGCTTTCTTAAGAGCGATATTAAATGCATCAGCAGGGATCACCCCGCATCCAGGCAGCGGGATGACATGGGGCCGAGGTGCTCGTAAAAGCCTCAGCTGTGATCCTGGTTCACATAGTCCTGTGTTTCCTTTATTTGTTTTTACTTTTTATTTATTTATAGAAAATGTTCATTTTGGCTGTGCTGGGTTTTCATTGCTGTGAGAGCTTTTCTCTAGTTGTGGCCAGCAGGGGCTACTCTCTAGTTGCAGTGTGTGGGCTTCTCATTGCAATGGCTTCTCTTATTTTGGCCGGAGGTTCTAGAATGCAGTCTCAGGAGTTGCTGTACTTGGACTTGGTTGCTCTGAGGTGTGTGGGATCCTTCTGGACCAGGGATTGAACCGCATGTCCCCTGCATTGGCAGGCAGCTTCTTAACCACTGGACCATGAGGGAGGTTGTGTTCTTGAACATGCTTGTTTGTTTTCTTGCCTCACTCCCTCTTATGGTATGAGGCAAAGTTCTCTCCACGCATGCTCAAAACCCCGTGCTGTTGGTGAGCTGTGGTACTCACTTGACAACTCAGTGCTCAGTGCTGAGATGGGTGCTGCACACCATGTCCCACTTGAATGTCTTGATGGGCTCACTTTCCCATCTTATAGATCTTATTGAAACACAAGTATGTCTCAAGTTCTTTTTATTATCACTCCCTTAAGAAACTTTTTAGACTTTTTTCCTAATTGTCCCTCCATAAAATGTTAATTTATAACATTTTATACAAGAGTATAACATTAAAAACTGTGCAGCAGATACAAAGTTAAATGTTAGTAGTTTTTTCATGCAAGCTCCTAGGCTTGAAGGATCTCAGTTCCCCGACCATGGATTGATCCTGGGTCACAGTGGTGAAAGCCCGGAGTCCTAACTGCTAGGTCACCAGAATTTTCTAATTTAACTCTTGACTTAAAAGTACTTATTTATTCTTAACCCTGAACTGAATTTTAAAAATAAGGTTTATACTTTTTTACGTATGAAGCCCAGACATGTGGACTGGTGTGATGCAGTACATGGGGTGGCAAAGAGTTGGACACCACTGAGCGACTGAACTGAACTGAAAATGTTAATACTGCTGGTATACTGCATATTTATTATGTACTATAGGAATATCTGGGCTTCATACATAAAGTATAAACCTGATTTTTAAAATTCATTTCAGGGTTAAGAGTAAGTAAGTACTTTTAAGTCAAGAGTTAAATTAGGAAATTCTGGTGACCTAGCAGTTAGGACTCCGGGCTTTAACCGCTGCAGCCCACGTTCAGTACCTGGTCGGGGAACTGAGATCCTTCAAGCCTAAGAGCTTGCATGAAAAAACTACTAACCTTTAAGTTTGTATCTGCTGCATAGCTTTTAATGTTATATTCTTGTATAAACTGTAGTGTGTCAAATTATATATGCCAGTTGGAAATTGATTTAAATACATAACTGTAACCAAAATTTTTTTAAAAACATTCAAAACTCACTTTTCCAGTGAAAGTAAAACACTTAAAAAAATGTCTTAAAAAGTATTTTCAGTGAATTTAACTATTCCTTGATAAGAGAAGATAACTTTTAAATAGCTGGTAGTCAGATGAACGTGTTAGTTGCTCAGTCATGTTCAACTCTGCAATCCTATGGACTGTAGCCCACCAGGCTCCTCTGTCCATGGAATTCTCCAGGCCAGAATACTGGAGTGGATAGCCATTCCCTTCTCTACGGGATCTTCCCAACCCAGGGATCGAACCCAGGTCTTCCACATTGCAGGCAGATTCTTCACCCTCTGGGCTATCAGGGAAGCCCCTGGTAGTCAGGTATGTTGATGTTTTTTCAGTTCAGCACTTGATGTACTTAATGATGTGTTGCATAATAACTCTTTAAATTAGAAACTGTTTTTATTCTCAAAGCCTGAGCTATGTACAGAAACTCTCAGGATCATACATAAACAACATCCACTTGGCAGCCTATGGTGGCTCCTGGCACATGCAGGTCACCTCTTAACATGACCTCGAGGTTGAGCACTTGATAGTCTTCCAGTCACAGGACCTGAGCCATCTGTCACCATGGTTATGGAGCCCTGGTCTTGCGTACATTAGCTATGTTTTCCACGCCAGTGCTGTTCCCGTGAAGCCCAAGACAAGCCAGTGAGACGAACTGAATACTAAGGAGAACAGTTTTGTTAAGTAGGGTTCAGCTTTGGGGGGTCTCTAAACCACTGTAATGTAAGATTGTTTCCATACCTGCCTCCCCAACCAAGAACCAGTTTTCATCCCCCATTGAAAGTGCATGCTGTGACTTACAGTGTACTTTGGAGTTACTTCAGTTTAACTGTATGTGCTGGGCAAAAAAGAGAGAGAGGTATTTTTGTTTAACACCATGTACTCCTTTTTTTCCTGCTTCTTAGACCCTGGCCTCCTCTGTTCTATAGAAAAGGCTTTGGCCCAAATACAAAGAGATGTAAAAGAAATTCATTTTGCAGTTTCAGGGACCCAAATCCTGAAAGTTGAGAGGGTTTTTAGGGTGATTTGTACTACTCAGGTTTTTTGGTTTTTTTTTTTTTTCTTTTTCTGATTCTTTTCCATTATAACTGTTACAAGATACTGAATATAGTTCCCGGTGCTGTACAGAAAATCCTTGTTGTTTATTTTATATATGATAGTATGCATCTGTTAATCCAATACTCCCAATTTATCCCACCACCTTCCCTTTTGGTAGTCATAAGCTTGCTTTCTTTCTCTCTGAGTTGGTTTTGTAAATCAGTTCATTTGTACTGTTTTTTAGCTTACACATGTGATAAAATATTTGTCTTTCTCTGTCTTCTCTTAATATGATATTCTCTAGGTTCATCCATGTTGCTTCAAATGGCATTATTTCATTCTTTTATGGCTGAGTAGTATTCCATTGACTTTATATGCCACATATTCTTTGTCCATTTATCTGTTGATAGACACGTAGGTTGATTCAATGTCTTGGCTATTGTAAATAGCGCTGCTATGAACATTGGGGTGCATGTATCTATTTTAATTAGAGTTTTGTTCAGATATATGCCTAGGAGTGGGATTGCTGGATTATATGGTAATTCTACTTTTAGTTTTCTAAGGAACTTCCATACTATTCTCCATAGTGACGTACCTGTTCGTTTTTCTCCACACCTTCTCCAACATTTATTATTCATAGACTTTTTGATGGCCTTTCTGACTTGTGTGATGTGATACCTCCTTGTAGTTTTGATTTACATTTCTCTGCTAGTTAGCAGTGTTGTGCATGTTTTCTTGTGCCTGTTGGCTGTCTATATGTTTTTGGAGAAATAGCTGTTTAGGTCTTCTGCCCAATTTTATTGGGTTATTCATTTTTGTTGTTGTTACTGAGTTGCATGATCTTTTTGTATATATTGGACATTAATCCCTTGTCAGTCACATTGTTTGCAAATATTTTCTCTCAGTCGGTAGGTTGTCTTTTCATTTTGTTCGTGGTTTCCTTTGCTGTGCAAAAGCTTCTATAAAAGTTTTGAAATAGTTACAAGCTTATTAAAAAAAAAAGCAGACACAAGACAAAATACTTTTTTCTGAACTGTTTTAGAGTAAATTGCCAACCTATACCCGTTAATACATTCGTGTATATGTCTTACAAACAAGGACATTGTGTCCTCCATAACGAAAATATAATCATCAAAACCAGAAAAATATCTTTCATGTTAATGTTAACCCCATCTAATCCTTACACCTTGTGCAAGTTTTATCAGTTATCCTTTATATCAAAGAATCACTTGTTGCCTTTAGCTATCATGTCATTAGGCTCCTTCTGGAGAGTTCTAGAATAGTCTCTCCTTGACTTTCATGACCCTGACACTTTTATATCATCGTGTGTCCCTCAGGTTGGGATTGTCAGATGTTTTCTTCCCAGTAGACTCAGGTTAGGCATCTTTGACAGGATGTTGCAGAAGGAATGCTGTCTTCTCAGTGCATCCTGTCAGCGGCGCTTTGACAGGATGTTGCAGAAGGAATGCTGTCTTCTCAGTGCATCCTGTCAGCGGCGCCTAGTTTCTGTTTACCTCACAGCTGAGGTAGTTAACTTTAATCACTTGATCAGGCTTGTGTCTACTGGGGTTCTTTACTGTCAACTTATTCCTCTCTCCCTTATCGTTAATAAGCATTTTGAAGAGAAGAGCTTTGAAATTACGTAAATGTTCTGTTCCTAATCAGTGTTCCTGTTTGTTTGTCTGTCTCGGTACAGATTCATTATTTCCCATTTTATCCAATGTATTTTGTTGTTGTTCGGTCTCTCAGTCCGCCTGCCTCTCTGTGACCCCATGGACGGCAACACGCCAGACTTTCCTGTCCTCCAGGATCTCCTGGAGTTTGCTCAAACTCATTTCCTTTGAGTCGCATCCAACCACCTCATCCTCTGTCACCCGCTTCTCCTCCTGCTTTCAGTCTTTCCCAGCATTAGGGTCTTTTCCAATGAGTCGGTTCTTTGCATCAGGTGGCCAAAGTATTGGAGCTTCAGCTTCAACAGCAGTCCTTCTAATGAATATTCAGGGTTGATTTCCTTTAGGATTGACTGATTTGATCTCCTTGCTGTCCAAGGGACTCTGAGAGTCTTCTTCAGCACCATAGTTCAAAAGCATCAGTTAATCCAGCAGTCAGCCTTCTTTATGGTCCAACTCTCACATCCATACATGACTACTGGAAAAACCATAGCTTTGACTAGATGGACGTTTGTCAGCCAAGTGATGTCTCTGCTTTTTAATATACTGTCTGGGTTTGTCATAGCTTTTCTTCCAAGGAGCAGTGTCTTTTAATCCGTTACTTATTCTGATGCTCATGTTGTCCTCACTTTGGCCAGTGGGAATCCCTTCAAGCTGGCTTCTGTGTCCTTTTAAATTAGTGCTCTTTTGCTTTGGGCATAAGAGGATATTCCAGGCTTATCTTGAACTTTCCGTTGTCCCATTTCTCCATCCTGGTTCCTTTTAGTGGAGAGTGGTGTCTGAAAGCCAAGATTTAGGCTTCTAGGTGCACACAGACATACCTGTATCTACTAATTTACGCCTCTGTCTATGTGTTTTGAAAACCATAAGCCCATATTAATATCTCCATTCCAGGTCAACACCTTAGGGTTCATTGCAGTTTCCTCGCTTTCGGTATTGGTCCCTCACTTCTCCAACATGAAAAGCCCAGTTCCCGTGATTCGTCCTTTATTCACTTACTTGCTCGTTGCCCCTGTTTGTAACTGAACCCTCTCTTGTACCCTGAGTGTCTGCCCGGCTCATCACTTACTCTCAGACTCTAGCGGCCCTGGGCCTGCCCACTTGGGGCTGCCCCCTCTCGTCTGTGGGTGCCCTCCCCGCCCCCTGTAGCTCTGACACCCAGTGCCCACCCTGAGTGTGGGGATCTCTGCCTTCCTTGGCCCCTTTAGGGCTAGATTATTCTGGAAGCGGGGAGAGGACTTGGTAAGTCTTGAGAAACTTTTCTTGGCAGGGAGGCTCTTACTAAAGTGAAAGGGAGAAGGTAGTTATATATGGTGGTGCTTTTTTGGAAGTGGGTTATAATATAGGAGATATATTTCTGGACTCATCTTATATAGTTTCCGCCTCAGACCTGGAATCGGCTATATCGCCACGTGGCCCTGGTTTCCTTTAGTGGGAAATCAAATTTAGATCATAATCTAGGTGCTAAGGCTGCTCATTGTTACTGAGTGAGTCTTTGTTTCTAGGACTTTTTAAAATGCAGAGCCGAGGAAAACCTTTTTATAAAAAAAAAAATTCTGTTTTTTAAAGAAAAGCATTGATTTCATATGGACAGTTCCAATTTATATTTAGGGTTAGAGGATTTTTACTTAATATGTTGGGTTTTATCTTTATAAGGTTTTTTTTTTTACATTGAAAATCTTGGCTCCTGATGAATTTATATTATTACTCTATCCATCTTTATTCAGAATATCAGTTATTATTACTAATAATATAATTGTTGCTGCTGCTGCTGCTAAGTCACTTCAGTGGTGTCCGACTCTGTGCGACCCCATAGACGGCAGCCCACCAGGCTCCCCTGTCCCTGGGATTCTCCAGGCAAGAACACTGGAGTGGGTTGCCATTTCCTTCTCCAGTGTGTGAAAGTGAAGTCTCTCAGTCATGTCCGACTCGTAGCGACCCCGTGGACTGCAGCCCACCAGGCTCATCCATCCATGGGATTTTCTAGGCAAGAGTACTGGAGTGCCTTGCCATTGCCTTCTCCGAATATAATTGTTAGAAACAGTTTAAAGCTTTATCTTCGGTTCTTTTTGTACTCAGAACATAGCCTCCAATAAAATACCTTTTGACCATTATTTTCCCAGTATTTTTAACAGGCAAGACTGTAGAAGCCTTTAACAATGCTTGCACTGGTAGTTTGTAAATCTCATATTAATTCAGAGTCTGCTTTGTTTAAAAATGAGAAATGCATATTTTACTGTGGACTTTGGGGCAGTACGGAAGCAGAACTTAATCAGATATCTATTAATACCTGTCTTCTCTGGAGTTTCTTTCATCTGTCAGCACATTTCTTCTGTCCCCCTGTTAGGCTGCCAATATTACATCATTGCAGGAATCCCACAGATTGACATTCATTTAAAGCATTCCTGATAATTTTCTATAAATGACAGGCAGATGATCTAACTTCATTCAGGCAGGTCCCTGTTGTAGTTTTGACCTTGATGAATTAGTTTGCTTTACCTTAGTGTCCATTAGCTGTGTTCTGGACTCCCCCTCTTGAGAAATAAAGTGTAATAGTCACTTGGGTGACCTGGACAACCTGTCCCTCTCCTAGAAACATCTCCAAGCACCCACCAGCCCTGGTTGGTCGTGGGTCAAGGTCAGAAATGTCATCGTCCTGCCAGGGGTTCTTCGAGGCCAGATAGGCTACGTGTGAGGTGGGCAGTTTGTCTTCAGACCCCAGCCCTCCAGCACTTACAGCGTTGGTGGCCCTTCCTATGTCTTAAGTTTTCCTCCTTCCATTCCTTCCTACCCTTCCAGGACTCTCATTGTAAACATCCTGCCTTATTTTAAAAAAAGAAAATTTCATTTCAAGAAAGTATCTGACTTGAGGTTCAGTTGATACATACCAGTGTGAACTTGCTTTAATTTTTCAGTTCAGTCACTCAATTGTGTCCGACTCTTTGCAACCCCATGAATCACAGCACGCCAGGCCTTCCTGTCCATCACCAACTCCTGGAGTTCACTCAGACTCATGTCGAGTCGGTGATGCCATCCAGCCATCTCATTCTCTGTCGTCCCCTTCTCTTCCTGCCCCCAATCCTTCCCAGCATCAGAGTCTTTTCCAGTGAGTCAACTCTTCGCATGAGGTGGCCAAAGTATTGGAGTTTCAGCTTTAGCATCAGTCCTTCCAATGAACACCCAGGACTGATCTCCTTTAGAATGGACTGGTTGGATCTCCTTGCAGTCCAAGGGACTCTCAAGAGTCTTCGCCAACACCACGCCCTTTCTTATTGTGAAAGGAGAAAATTTGGTCCCTTTATGGGAATGTTAGGTTATTAGCTTTAAAAAGGGTGGGGCAAATTTAGTGATATAGAAAAACTCTCTCCACCTTCTGAAACTTCACCTGTTTGACAGCAACGCACACACTACCTTATGTTTAGGAACAGGGGAAAAGAGAAACGTGGGAAACAGCAACATGGCCCAGCATATTAGCAAATGTTGTTGTTATTTAGTTGCTAAGTCGTATCTGACTCTCTGCCACCCATGGACTGTAGCCCGTCAGGCTCTTCTCTCCATGGGATTTTCCAGGCAAGAATAGTGGAGTGGGTTGCCATTTCCTTCTTCAGGGGATCTTCCCGACCCAGGGATGGAACCCAGGTCTCCTGCATTGCAGGCAGACGCTTTACCATCTGAGCCACCAGGGAAGTATCAGCAAATAGATAGACATTAATTAATTATTTGCCTTTCTTTAAGCAGTAAACTGTGACTGTAGTTACAGTATTTTTATTTTGAGTGATGTTGAAACCAGCCATAAAGAGTAAACAGTTGAGCAAAAATAGCAGATAAAATGCCTTGCTCTGAATGTCTCTAGAACTTCCTATTTCCTCTTCTGTGAGACCAGTTTTGATGTGCCCAGTATTCATCAGTAGCTATTAAATGTTTTATCAGTGCTGTTATCGCAGCCACTATACCTTGGTATTCTTCCAGAAGACAAGGGTTTCTGCTCTTTCTCTTAATTCCCAAAGGCTCCTAGCTTGTTTATGAATTGTATTATCTGAACAAAGATTTTCTCTTGAAATTATCTTCCTGGACTGCTTTGATGCCTTTTTTTTTTTTTTTTCAGTTCCACCAGTGGAACTGAAAAAAGGAAGTAATTGGTATTATACAAGGGACAGTTTTTTTTAAAATCAATGTTGTACAGAACAAGATCAGTTCAGTAGCTCAGTTGTATCCAACTCTTTGTGACTGCTTGGACTGCAGCACGCCAGGCTTCCCTGTCCATCACAAACTCCCAGAGCTTACTCAAACTCATGTCCATCGAGTCAGTGATGCCATCCAACCATCAGTATAATCTTATATTTATTTTCTGGTTTGTTGGTCTACTATTGCTGGAAGTCCATTGTTTAACATTTTGATATGTAATGAACTATACAATAATTCACTTTCACGCATTGGAGAAGGCAATGGCTACCCACTCCAGTGTTCTTGCCTGGAGAATCCCGGGGACGGCGGAGCCTGGTGGGCTGCCATCTGTGGGGTCGCACAGAGTCTGACACGACTGAAGTGACTTAGCAGCAGCAGCATACAATAATTAGCATTGTTTTACTTGTGTGGTACTACCTTTAGCAAAGGCAAGAAGCAAAGAAAGAGCAAAAAGTATTAATAACATATATGTTACAGGAACGCTATTTGTAATATTGAATAACTGGAAACACCAGCAAGATTAAATACTTGAAAAACAATTTGGCAAATGACATATAAATATAATGGAATGTGATAAACATGTAAATGTAAACTAAGCTGAAAAAGCAGATGTTAAGATGATACTGCTGCTACTGCTGCTAAGTCACTTCAGTCGTGTCCGACTCTGTGTGACCCCATAGACGGAAGCCCACCAGGCTCCCCCTTCCCTGGGATTCTCCAGGCAAGAACACTGGAGTGGGTTGCCATTTCCTTCTATACAGACTCTTACTAAAACACAAGGGAAGAGTACACTTTATTGGGCCCTAGGGGGCATGATTGCCAGTGAGGTATCAACCGTGAAGAGTTATAGTAACAGTAACTCCTGTGTGTTGGGTCGGGTTCTTCTGTAGTGTTAGCCCAAGTGATTTAGGACTTAATCCCTTTGTGCCAGTTTCTTCATCTGTAAAATGGGAATGATAGTATCTGTCCTGTCTGTACAGGGAAAGGCAGACTAAGAATTTGGGAAAGCATTTTGGAATGGCTGATCACTCCCCAGAGTTCCCTCAGGGTAGATGTTAGATCTGCCCTTTAGAAAGTCATCTTTGACTAAAAGTCACAGACTCAAAGAAGGAACTGGGTTCTCAGCTTGACTGTTACCTGGCTGGCTGGTTTTCTTAACCTGTTTGGTATCCATTTTCTCATATCTGAGATAAAGCATGGACAGAATCACCGCCAGGGTCATTTCCAGTTCTAAGATTCTGCAGGAGTTTAAATGTGTCTGAAGTGACCTCTGCCACAGGGTCTAATGTAACAGCGCACTTTCTTCCCCTTTTTAGATGGTGTTACTCTGGTGCTTCTTTATCTACTCAGATTATTCCAGCCTTGTTTCAGGAACCTGAAACTTATTCTTTAAGGATGCCTGTCTTAGATGGGATTTTTTTTTTAATGTAGTGCCATTTTCCTTGGAAAAACTCTAGGTTTGTCCGTATTATATTATGTTAATAATATTGCAGAGCATATGTTATTATGTCCTAAGGCTAGCTGTTGTTGGTCTTTTATTTAAGTGTTGTTTGTTTATTTAATTTTAAACCAGAAGAAGCTTGCACACATGAAATGGACAGCTTGACCAAAAGTTTGAAAACACTATTCGCAGGCCTTCTGTGCCTCAGGCCACACACAGAGGCACTCACTCTTGGGCCTATACTATTGCCTGCCTCGGGCAGGTCCACTAATCTTCTTGTGCTTTGCTTTTTCCATCTGTAACTTGCTTGTCCTTGGGGGCTTGGCCAGGGCTGCACTGGGACCAAGTCACTCCCTTTGCTGGGAATGGAAGATGAGTTGAAAGTAGGGTACTTTGTTTTCACAATCTCATTATTTTCTTTCTCTTCTAACACGCCCTACTTGTCAGCTGAAATTTAATTCTGAAATTACAGCACATCTATCCTAATGGCATGCTTGAAGTTATGTTTATTTCATGTTGGCCAAAAGTCTCAATTGAAAAGTTAATTGTGAAGTTATAGATACAATCTCAAATACACAACATTTCCAGTCTTTCCTTAATTAGCCATAGAATAGTCTCTTTATTGTTGTTTTTATTATTTCACTATAACTAAGGAGAAAGTAATAAATTCTGCATATTTTGATGTGCTTTAAAGGTTTTTATCGGATGAAAGAGTTGGAAAGACCCATTTTATTGACCCTGGAAAGCAGGATGATCTATACTTTTTATTTTTGAAGTTGTGATTCTGTATCTGTCCTGTGCACATTTAAGAAATGTGAAAATGTAGGAGAAATTATTTAAGTGCAAGGCAGATGTAGAATGAGGGTGTTATTTTAGAATTGTTGTTCAGTCGCTCAGGTCACAAGTAAAAGACATGGGGGATTTGCTGCCAAGGATTCAGGGGCAGTTGGGGCACCCAGGCTAGGAGGACCTTCACAAGGACCGGAACGAGGTGCCAACATGGAGCTGTCTTTCCAGGTCAGTTGCCTGCGTTACCTGACTTCTCTGTGCATCTGCTTTACTCCTTCCTTGTGAGCACTCAGCGGTAAGACTGTAACAGGGAAGAGTGAAACCTGACTCCACGTTGGACCTGTTGCTTTGACTTTGTTGTTCTTGTTCAGTCGCTCCGTTGTGTCTGACTCTTTGTGACCCCATGGACTGCAGTGTGCCAGGCTTCCCTGTCCTTCACAATCTGCTGGAGTTTGCTCAGACTCATGTCCATTGAGTGGGTGATGCCACCCAACCGTCTCATCCTGTCACCCCCTTCTCCTCCAGCCCCACCTTTCCGTGGTGTGTATGAGAGGAACATAGTTAAGATTAGACTTTAAAATAGATTCTAAGAGTGGTGATCATTTTGTGATGTATAGAAATGTTGAGTCACCATGCTGTGCAACTGGAGCTAACGTGGTGTTGTAGGTCAGTTACACTGTGATAAAAAAAATAAATAAAATGACAAATATCAAAAGGTGATAGCCATGGAAATAAATTATAAATTTCCTTATACTAAGTGAAACTGGGAAATTTTGCAGTCATGATTCTAAACGTTTAGTCATAAGGCGATTGTGGTGATCTATTAAAAAAATGGTTCCTTGTTGAAGACATTTCTCCATTACTCAGAAGCTGGGTAGTCTGGACTTTGCTGATTTCCTTTTTAAGCATAAAACCTGACAGGACCCAGTTCTTATTTGCAGGACAGATTTTGCCCTGCCCTGTTGATAGAATTACACTCATCTCAGATGTTAGTAAAGTAATGCTCAAAATTCTCCAAGCCAGGCTTCAACAGTACATGAACCATGAAGTTCCAGATATTCAAGCAGCATTTAGAAAAGGCAGAGGACCCAGAGATCAAATTGCCAACATCCGTTAGATCATCAAAAAAGCAAGAGTTCCAGAAAAACATCTACTTCTGCTTTATTGAATATGCCAAAGCCTTTGACTGTGTGGATCACAGCAAACTGTTAAAGAAATGAGAATACCAGACCACCTTACCTGCCTCCTGAGAAATCTGTATGCAGGTCAGGAAGCAACAATTAGAACTGGACATGGAACAACAGACTGGTTCCAAATCGGGAAAGAAGTATGTCAAGGCTGTATATTGTCACCCTGCTTACTTATATGCAGAAACATGCGAAATGCCGGGCTGGTTGAAGCACAAGCTGGAATCAAGATAACCGGAAAAAACATCAGTAACCTCAGATACGCAGATGACACCACCCTTACGGCAGAAAGTGAGGAAGAACTAAAGAGCCTCTTGATGAAAGTGAAAGAGGAGGGTGAAAAAATTGGCTTAAAACTCAACATTCAGAAAACTAAGATCATGGCATCCAGTCCCTTCACGTCATGGCAAATAGATGGGGAAACAATGGAAACAGTGACAGACTGTATCTTTTTGGGCTCCAAAATCACTGCAGATGGTGATTGCAGCCATGAAATTAAAAGACACTTGCTCCTTGGAAGAAAAGCTATGACCAACCTAGACAGCATATTAAAAAGCAGAGACATTACTTTGCCAACAAATGTCCATCTAGTCAAAGCTATGGTTTTTCCAGTAGTCATATATGGATGTGAGAGTTGGACTATGAAGAAAGCTGAGCACCGAAGAATTGATGCTTTTGAACTGTGGTGTTGGAGAAGACTCTTGAGAGTCCCTTGGACTGCAGGGAGGCCCAACCAGTCAATCCTAAGGGAAATCAGTCTTGAATATTCATTGGAAGGAATGATGCTGAAACTCCAATATTTTGGCCACTTGATGCTAAGAACTGACTCGTTGGAAAAGACCCTGATGCTGGGAAAGATTGAGGGCAGGAGGAGACGGGGATGACAGAGGATGAGATGGTTGGATAGCATCACCGATTCAATGGACATGAGTTTGAGTAAGCTCCAGGAGTTGGTGATGGACAGGGAAGCGTGGCGTGCTGCAGTCCTTTGGCTTGCAAAGAGTCAGATTCAACTGAGTGACTGAACTGAACTGATTGATAGAATGTCACTGTGAGGACAGGCTCCCTCTCTGAGCCCGTGCCATGGGGGTAAGTGGGCCCAGCACTCCTCTCCTGTCCAGTTGCCTCCGACTTAAGGGTTAATGATGTCTGCAGGTGTGTTGGGATTAGCACTGTAAAGTTGTGTAAAGGGCTTTTCTTTCTTTTGATCTTCAGAAAGAGATGAAAGATAGCCATTACACTCAAGGGATTAGGCCCCCTCTCTTTAAAGACTTTAGGTGCCATAAATATTTCACATCAGATGTAAGATGAAGACTTCTGTATGTCTGGGGCAAGTGGGTGTTTTATATTACCAGTTGGAAATTATTTAGTCTCCACTTACAAATTAAATGGTCTTTGCAGAGAATTTTTCTTCCAATCTGGAGTATACTAAGATCTGAAAAAAAGTGTGTGTTTATATCATGGTAGTTACGGCAGTTTTTCCTCCTGATGTTCCTAAACCTTTTTCTTTTTATGAGTTAATGTCTTACCTATATTGTGCCTTTCCCCCTTGGGTGCTCCCTCATTGCATTGAGGCACTCCAAAAAGCAATTAAAAAAAACTCCTGGTTCTAAAACTTTGAGAACCACCACCCTCAAGAACGATAACCTTGCTCACATAAGTGTGTGGTCAGTTTTCTTAAGCCCTATATTTTGTCTTCTTTTTTCCTTTAAATTATTTAGAAAAGGAAAGTGAGGTTGATGTGCTGGCAGCACAGTAAGTTGTAGTTACTACCTTATCGAAAAGTGGGGGGAAGCCAGGAAAAAGCCCGTCGTGGAAAATTATGATCAGAGCCCCACTCTGCTTGTGGCCTGTCACCTACTGTCAGTTTCACTCCAGAAATGGAACACTGGATTTTCTTTTTTTTTTCCTCTCATGTGATTTCCTAGGCCAGGTTATTGGACCACGGACTGGATAATTTTATATATATCTAGTTGTATTAGAATTAGGGACTTGGTAGATGGAAAGGATTGGCTTTGGGTGGGTGCTGGCCCAAGAGTCAGCTTGTTAAGTGATCTTTCCTTCTTCCCACCCCATATTTTTTAGAGTCATTTAGCAGGTTTAAAACACTTTCTCTTGGCCCAGTGGCTTACTCTATCTATATAACTGCATTTTGTGTTTTGTCCCTGAATTCGGGGTCTTATGGATGGTTATTTTTATTAAAGCTCATGATAATAGCTTCTGTTACTTTCTGTGATGTGTATGATATACTGACATTCCTTCTCCAGTGTTCTTCACCCTCCTTTTAATTTTGTTCTTTTTAATATGGAAAATCTGAATGATGAAGTACCAGATTGCTGGCAGTTACAATATGTGGGTGTGAACCTCAAAGCATATACTAGTAATGTGAAGAAAGGGAACAGTAAAACTGTACAAGTGGGTGATTTTTAGAGATGGATTACAGTACCAAATGAATTAGTTGAAAACAGTCGATGGCAAGTGGTGGGCATGGCGTGTTAAAGATTAAGGAATTAAGAGCTTCATGCTTGATAACACCAAGGAGCTTTCAGATTAGGGGTCTGCTCAGTTACCGCCTTAAGCTTCTGCTTCTGATGCTTCACACAATTATAGGAATAAACTCTATGCGTCAAGCTTATCCAAACTTCGGCCTATAATATTACTCCAAAAGAAAGACGAGGGCAAAAAGAAACTGTGAAAGGTGTTTGGCAACGAGCAAGAGAGGGAGCTCACAGACTCTTTGAAGGTCAATTAGCCAGAAAACGTGCTAAAGACTAGGTGCGCTGCCGGATTACTGGCCCAAGAATTCCCCCAAGGTCCTCACAGCGGTCCTGCCGTTTCAGCACAGGGAGACAATTACAGACCTGGAGGAGATGCTACAAAAGCTTTAATTAAGGGACTTACTCACACCCCACTAAGTTCTGGAAATTAAATTCTTGTTTGTGCTTAACTGACGTTTCTTTTGTCTGGGTTTCCACGTGGATTTCAACAGGGAACACTTATTTTCCCCAAATCTGTTTTTCCCTTGGAAGCCATTTTGCTGTGATGGATACCATCAAAGCTGAGGGTTTAATCAGTATAAAGAACTGGGTAGAAAACTGGGCTGAGAGGCTTTTTGGCTGGAGAGGTTTTGGGCACAGGTTGAAATTGTAGTATTTATGTACCTTGGTACAACAGTAAACCAGGAGCTCTGGGCTTAAATGAATGATTAAAAGAAGGCAGTTTGTAGAATTCGCGTTTCAGAATTCCCATTCACAAGGCAGTGTGGTTTCCCTTGAATTTAACAACTTTATGATTCTAGACACAGTAGGCTTCTCTTTCTCCAGAAATAATTTTGTTTGCCAGTGAGGCTGTCACCCAGGTCTGATTTTTCATAAGCTTAGACCCATGTTTAGGTTCCATTCGGATGTGATTTCTTTTACTTCTGGAAAGACTGATTCAGGTTGCCTGGTTCCTGGCTGGAGCGCACTCATGTGCTGAGCGCCCCTCCTGCTGATGAAGGAGGTGTGTCCATCTTTGAACTCTGCCCTAATTGCTGCCTTTGCGGGGGTGTGTTCACTTTTTTGTTGTTGGTGGTGAAGTAATTCTCTCATCTACCCTTCTTTGAAGCCATTCACTTCTGACTGCACAGTTTGGTTTGAACCATAAAAGATTTTTTTAAAAAGCACTAAGAAATGCTTATGTTCTAGTAACTTGAAATTTTCTTTCAGTATGTCTGGTTCACATACAACATCAGTCAGGTGGTACAGTGTCTCTCTGACCCCTTACAAACTTGAAGGCACTTTTGTGTGCCTCTCAGTTTATGTCTGAAGAAGAGAGACCTTCAGCCTTCCGCTAACTTAACAGAGGCATCAATCAAAAAATCTTAAGACTTTGTTAAACATGAAAAAGGGCAAGAAACGTGAAAATTGTTATCATGGTTTAAAAAGGTTTTCGGCACAGTGAGGTTATACAGAAACCCCACCATCGGATTTAGTTTTTACATGTGGATGGGCTGGGGAGGATCCCCTTGGGAGCCCCCGCACTGGGCAGCAGCTCCTCTGCAGGGAGGCCCTCTGACCCCGGGCAGTTGAGGAGGCCGAGACTTTTGATATTGGTGTCATTGACAATGTTCCCATGCTTGGATATGTTTGAAATAAGCATGATATGATTTTCGGTTCTTTTTGCCTTTCTTTGGAAAGGAGGAACATTCTCTCTGGTGATATGAATGTTTGTGTTTGATCAAGTTTTTAACCAGTTAGAGCTCTAGTAGAATTCAGTGCCAGCTTCTGGAGAGAGGGCCAGCTAGCTAAAGAAGAACGTCACTGAATTTTGCTTAAAAAAGCGCTGATTCGAAAAGTTGTTTTATGAACTGAAAATTCAAAGTTCTTATCTCTTGGGCTTTATTTTGCTAACACTGAGAACCAGCACATCTGGCTTAGATTCTAAAATAGTTTGGTTTTATGCTTCAGTTAAAATGAATCCAATCAAATTGGAATTGGAAGACAGATAAAAAGGAAGGATTTTGGTACAGTGAGTATTCTTAAACATAGCAAGGTTATGAGGAAAGTTCTTCAAAACTTCCTGTCTGAATGGCCTTTAAAAATAGGCTTTTTTAGATACTGTAGTTTATTCAGATAGAATTCTATGTAAGGGTTGTAACTCTACAATTCTTGGTTATACTGCTCACCACCAACACTTTTAAAAACTTGTCATTTGAAGATTATTTGGTGTGAGAGGGTGTAGTCTTGTCTTTTTTTTTGGTCGCATTGTATGGCATGCGGAATCTTAGTTTCCCAACCAGGAACTGAACCCATGTCCCCTGCATTGGGAGCACTGATTCTTAACCACTGGACTGCCAGCAAAGTCAAACTTAAGTTTGTTTGGCCTGGTTTTGTCTTTTAAGTTAGGTTTTTATTTCGACAGAATTAAAACATGTGATCTTTGTCAGATTTAACAGCGTTCGTATGTCACTAAGACCATACATTATCAATGAGTATGCTTTCTGTATTATTTCATTTGACCCCTCTCTCCAAGTGTGGATTAATGCACACAGCCAAATCATGAACTTCGAATGCAGTTCATTGAAATTCTTGCTTTTAATAGTAAAGCACAATTACTTAGTTTGGGGCGATATGAGAAGCAGACCGTCTTATATTTCAGTTGGGTTGCTTTGGGGTTTTTTAAGAATGATAGTTAAAAATGTTTTTCAGGAATGTAAACAAACATTCTTCCTTCCTAAGTCTCTAGCAGACTCTGACTTGACGGTAACTACACACACACACACACACGCACGCACACACACACGCGCGCGCACACACACACACACACACACTCTCTGTGTTTCTTCATTGTCCTGACCTTGGAGCCATTAGCAGAAACTCTGCTGTCTACTCTTTCATAAATAATGCACTCGCTCAGAGACTGCAGGCTGGAGGCTTGTGGCCCGGTGTTTTTATAGTTCATATGAGTAGATGTTTTGGTTGAGTCAGTGGGGAGCTGCGGACCTGATCCATTTTCAAGCTGGTGGTGAGAGAAACGAGTCAGTGTTTGCTTTCCCTCAGCAGAGCGTGGAGCGTTGCGGCACGACTGTGCCGGGGCCTGGGTGTCTGTCTGCTCGTCTTTTAGCTGTTTAAACCTCAAGAACTGTTTCTGGGTTAGTCAGCCATATCCATTTCATTGGCACCCAAGTGAAGAGGGGACTTTTTGCCGGTCTTGAGTAAATCAGGGGTCAGGCCAGCCCTTTGTTGGGGCTGGCCTTTGCCACGGTTTACAGTAGATGTGCCAGAACTGCTCAGAAGGTTCTCTTGCCCACAGGAATGTGGGTCACATTCTGGTCCAAGGCCTGCGCCTGCCGAGGACAGCACAGCTTGTGTTTCTCTGTGGAATGGGGTAGAAAAGAGTGCTGTCCTGAACAGGACGTGAATTCAGAATTCAGTGTAGAGTCTGCATCCAGCAAGTGTTACTATGAAGAACCTGTTTCAGAACAGGTTCTTCGCAGGCACAGTAGAGGTTGGTCTTACATTTCATTTTCCCTTTGTCCTCTTTCAGAGCAGTTCCGCGTCTGCACCCCCCCACACACACCCCCACCAGGTCTCCTCCCAGCTCCGCTCCTTTGGTCTCCTCTTCATCCTGTCTGGACCACTGCGATAAAACACAGGGTCCCATTTTCATGTTTGCCCCTAACCTTTTCCTTGTAAGGGTGTCTTGAAGAAAATGCTTCTTTTTAAGACCAGAAAGTGAGAGGGAGCATTCTGGTTTCACGGCCAGGAGTTTAAAGAATAGTTAATTTTTTAAAGGCGACTAGCGAACTTTCAGTGTTAAATGTCTATTGACATTTTTGCCTGGAGAAGCACTGATTCTTCTTTCCCTGTCTTTCAGGCCCTGCGTTCTTCCCCGGGCGATGTGCAGAGATCTTTGCCCGGGGTCAGAGCATCGGGAAGCTGGGGGTCCTTCATCCCGACGTTATCACCAAGTTCGAGCTGACCATGCCCTGCTCCTGTGTGGAAATCAACATTGAGCCCTTTTTGTGAAGATGAGTCTCTGCTGTGGGGTTGTCTACCTGAGGGTCTTTCTCTTCTCCTGGATGCCCTTTAGTCGTCCCCACAAGAAGTCCACTTGTGCATTGATGTTGAATAAAGTAGAAAGCAGTGTCTGGCTCCGTGGCTGATACTACCATTCCCACGTCCAACCAGCTTGTACCACACACATGGGGTGTCTGTGTGAAGCTGCCTTGCCCATGAAGGCCAGCAGGAGAGCCAGTCCAGAGAATCAGAAATGCTTCTCAAATGTCAGCGCTTCCACCATCGCCATCACTGCAATCCAGGATCCCGTTCTTTGCCCTGATGAAATGAGAGAGCTGATTAGAGCGCGCGTTTGAAGTTAACTTGGGATTTTTATTTTTTGACATTTGATGTGTGTTCATCATTGGGAAACAGTAATAGCATATTTAGAAAACCTTTAAGAATCGGTGATGGTCTAGTAGTTACAGCCTTTGAAGTCATTTGAAAGAAAAATGCACACATATTCAAAATATTTGAGAGTGGATACTTGGAGACAGCCAGAAGACTTTAAAGGGAGACACTGGTACCAGGGCCCTGTGAACATTAAATAGTATAAAGCTTACTTTTGCCCTTGGCCCCACATTTTATTGTGGTCAGCATTATAAAGTCATGGTTTTAAATACTCAGTAGAGCTACTAGTTTCTGTCATATTTTATAGGGAGGTATTAGATCTCTCTTCTGAAGCTAAGCTTCTGCCAGTCTGCCTTGTCTTACCCCCTAACTTACTTTAATGTTTTGATCTAGAATCCTCCAATATGTGCCATGTATTTCAAAAGCTAGATGAAATGTTTGAGAAAAGTTCTTAATTACTACCGAGATGAGATATGAAACAAAATGTAAAACTCTAAAAGTCCTTGTAGAAATAGCTAACAGGGATAGACAGAAATTATGTTTATGGAATTTTTGTGGCACCTAATACTGAGACCATATTCCTACCTTGAATCAGGGCAGCAGTGTCCAACTTAGTAAGATTTATGAACACACAGACTGTCATCAGTTCCTTCCGAATCCTGTTGTAAGCAGATCCTCACATTTCAGTAATGAAATGAGGTACAACCATAAAAAATAATGCTCTTCAAAGGGTTTGTATCTAGCAAGAAATCTATAAAATATCTTATAACAACCCAATTTTTAAAAATAATGAGATTTGAGCATACATTTTCCTAAGGAAGATAAATAAGCACATGAGAGGATGCTTAACATCATTAGTCATCAGGGAAATGCAAATAAAAAACTAGTAATTAAAACGGCTAAAATTTTAAAAAACTGTAGCAAGTGTTGGTGCGACTGGAGCAACTGGGACTGTCGCGTGTGGCTGCGGGATGCACAGAGAGGCAGCCACTTTGGAGAATAGTTTGGCAGCATGTTACATCACGAAACGTACATCTGCCAGCGAGCCGCTCTACTCCTAGGCTTACTCATGGCCATACAGAGAGTTTTATGCAGCTGTTCACAGCAGTGTTATTCAGTGTTAACATATGAACATAACAGATGAACGGATAAATATAGATTATTTATACTGTGGAATACATCACAGCCCCAAAATACATCAATTCCTTTTTTAAAGGAATGAACTACTGATACTCAAAACATGAGTGAATCTCTAAGCACTACATTAAGTGAAAGAAGCCAGACACAAGACTACATGTGATTGCATTTATATGAATGAAGAGCTGGAAAAGTCAAAGGCAGATTGATTGGCTGGAGCCTGTGGAAGGGAAGTTGACTGCAAAGAATTAAGAGTTAACTCTCTGGGGTGATCGGAATATCTGTACCTTAAATAAGGTGGTATTAGTAGTTAAGAAGGAGGTTATACCTCATTAAAGCTAGGAGACAAAAGTTAGTGCAACTTTTGTATTTTGATGTGAACACCAGCAGATGTATGCTTAGAGTAGAAGAGCATGAATTTCAGAATTAGCATGTCAGCTTGTGATAGCTTCAGTTCAGTCCAGTTCAGTCGCTCTGTCGTGTCCGACTCTTTGTGACCCAATGAATCACAGCACACCAGGCCTCCCTGTGCTCCACTACCATTAGTGAGATATTCTTTCCCAGTTTCAAGTTCACTGATTGAAATCAGGGTTTGTGAGTCAGGATAGCCATTGTTAAAGTGGGTGGAACCATTAATTCTGTTGGCAGCCACTGATACCTAACTGTGTATCCCAGCAGGAAAGGGGAACAGTCAACTCCATTCATCATGTGGCATTCCTGCCCTCTGAAGCAGGAAGCAGTAGGAAGAAAAACAGTATTGGATACATTAGATGAAGAACCTTCACTTACAAGTCGAGGCTCCACAACAAAACGGTCGTACACTCGTGCCTGTGCGTGTTTCAAACTGGAGCCAGAGCAGTCTGTGGGCACTGCCTGCCAGAAAGCTTTCACTGGAGAAGACACACCGGCCTAGTAAAAACTGGGAGCCCTCATATTAAAAGGGAAGTTAGATATAATTTATTTTTCTAGCTTACAGATAATTTCTTCAGCCTGATTTTCCTGCATTACTCTAGTTTATTGAGTATTTTCACATGTGATTTTTGTCTCAACGCATTAATTCTTTGGTTTAACAGTTGTCGGTGGGAGTTAGAATAGGGATTCTCCCTGACTTATAGGAAGAGAACAACGAGAGATTAATAATGTGCCCAGAAGTCACATGGCAATTAGTGGATTTGTGACACCGGGTAAGAGGGACGTGGCACCCACATCTGAGTGTTTTGTGTTATTTACCTATTTATCCAAACATGTTTTTTAAACAAGTTTTGTTCTTTATATATAAATACTAAAAAAGACAAAAAATTAAGAACTCTTCACTACTTTAAAAAACTGTACCAAGTAAGATCATCCAAGTGAGGGTAAGCTAATCTACCCTTCCTCCTGCAGTCCTCTGTCTAATCATTGTTAACAGTTTATGTTGCTCCTGACATCTTCCTTAGCTTGGACAGTCAGACCCATCTACATGCTCACAGTTCTGGGGTCATGCTTTTGGGCTTCTGCTTTCCATAGTGTAATCTCATGACATTTCACTTAATATGCCCCATTTTTCCAGGCCAGTACCTTCCTTTAGACCTACCTCATTCTTTTATTTAATGCAACAGTCTCTTGTGTGGATGTCCACAATCTGGTCAGCTATTCTTGTTGATGAATCTTCTGTTGTTTCCAACTCTGCGATAGTAAGCAGTGCTCCAGCCGACTTCCACGTGCCTCCCCCCAAAACAGCACTGTTTTAGGGACCATGAGAAACCAGCCCTAAAGCACACAAGACTATAAACACCCACATTTGGTATTACCTTAGGCACTTGAATACCACATTGGCAAGGCACAGGGCTAGCAAACTTCAGAAACCATGATGGGGAGTGTACCCAGAAGGGCCTGGCCTCAAGAGTGGGGAGAACAACTCGAGACTAAATGTCACTCTGGTTCCACCTGAAAAGTCTTAAAAACAAGACCCAGAAGAATCAAAGCTATTCTCAAGGAATGAACTGCATCCTGGAACAAAGCTTAAGAATATGAATAGTCAGACAAGACACCCAGTACCCAAGAATCTCAACTTCTTAGTATCTGGCGTCAATAAAAAATTATGAGGCAGGTGAAGTTGCCAATACAACCAATAAGGAAGAAAGTGAATTTTAAGAGTTAAAAATTACATAGCTGATAAAATTAATAGATAAAGATAACTCTCTTCCATATTTTTAAGAAGCCAGAGGAAAGACTGAACAGGTAGAGACTTGGAAGATGAGTATTTTAAATTAATATCAGTGAAAAAACTATGAGATAAAATAGAAATACCCTGATGAAAATACTAATACAGACTGAATGGCAGCAGAATTGATTGACAGGCTTTGTAACAAGTTTATGTTAAGCTGTGGTTTTTCCCCCCACAACAAAAAGTCTTCCAGCCAAATATTTTTATTGGTACCTAATTTTGATAAAATGATCTGGGTTTAGTGTGCCCTGTGCAGTTCCCCTTCTCACGGCATCATCCATCTAGCTCCCAGGAGACAGACACTGTGGACTGGAAGCCCAGGAGGCTCTGCTCCTATTTAGGCTCACAGATGCAGGTTGATGGCATGCCAGCAGTACCAACTGTCACCCTACCCCACCCCCAACAGATTAAGGCTGGCTTTGTGTGTGTTGAGGAGGCACTGACATTCTTTGAAACTCTCCAATGGGAAAGAATCTGGCTTGTGCTCCAACCAAGGGGACCCTGATGTCATAGCAAGAGAGCAGGACCAGCAAGTGTGTTGAGTGGGTACAGGGAAGAAACGTCCCAGCTGAAACACCAGCTACATCCTCGCTTGTCTTGCTGGCTTCTGCATGCCATGTAGACAGGCGTGGAAAAGGAAAAAGGGGTTTGGCTTTGTATGGCTTTCCCTTGTCTCACAAGGCTCCAGTTTTAAGAACTTAACCTTCTATTCATGGTCCGCATTGAGCTCTCATTCTTCTTAACATGCATCCTGTAAATAGTCACGTCTGCACCGCAGGGGTGCCCCACTTGCAGAAAACAATGCATGTGTGCTATATCCTAAAGAATCCATTAAGGAGCCTTATGTTGACAGAAATGAAGAGCTGCCGTATGATTTTTAAGCAGCAAACTTCTTAGTGCACTTAAAATTCAAGTTTAAACAAAACAGAGGCAGCTTTAGGAAAAGATCTATTTCCTAAAATGAGCTATGTCTGCACCCTCATTCCACTTGGTTCTGGTTAACCTCTTACCAGGGCTTTATTTGGAATCATTTATTTCCACTTGGTATGTGCTAAGTCGCTTCAGTCGTGTCCAACTCTTTGTGACCCTGTGGACGGTAGCCCACCAGGCTCCTCTGTCCATGGGATTCTCCAGGCAAGAATACTGAAGTGGGCTGCTACGCCCTCCTCCAGGGCATCTTCCTAACCCTGGGATTGAACTCGTGTCTCTTACATCCTCTGCATTTGTCAGGTGGGTTCTTTACCACTAGTGCCACTTGTGAAGCCACTGGGTATGATTTGTAATCATTAAAGAATGACATGGAGTGTTTACAGGTCCCTCTAAGAGACAGGATCATGGCAAAATATTTTAAAAAGTTTCATGGGACTTAGCTCAAGGACCTAAGCGAAGACAGGCAGGAAGGAGGCGTCCCTTGCTGCTGTCATATCTGCCGAGATGAACAAAGGATGTCGGAGTTAATTGACGGCAGAGGGAAAGGCACCCAAGGGTGAATGTTTGAGTGAAGAGACTGAAATCACCTGTAGATGTCACCGCCTCTGGATTATCCCATGTGAAGGCAAGGAAAAGGATTAGGGAGCTTCTTAGGCTCCCTTCCTGTTCTCGTGATGGGTTCTGCCCCATCAAAGCCTCTTGCTCACTGTTTATCCCAGCCCTGCCATCACCGTTAACTCCCACACACATGCACACCACCAGTGTGGTCTGGCTCCTCCTTGTAAGAGCTGGAAGTGTTGGGGAAGTGTCTCGCAAGCTGTGCCCTCACCATAGAGCATCATCTTGTACCTACTTTGCATCACATCTCCATTCAAACTCCATCTGTTCTTTAAGCCTGGCTCACACATTACCTCTCCTTCGAGCCTCTGTGGAGTCGCAGAATTCAATTCCCACTGGGAGCCTCTCTTTACCCTACAGCCTTAATAACTTTGGATCTTGGTTTGTAATTTTCTGAGCCTGAGTCTGCTCTCTGCAGAGACCTCCATTTGGCAGACGAGGTCTCATCTAGCCTCACATGCCCATGGGAAGCAGCAAATTAGGTATTATGAAATAACATAGTGTTCAAGGTACAAACAGGATCCTAACTTAGCCTTGCAAATAAGAGTGTCAGCTTTCAATACCATTTCAAAAAGCAAGGGATGCTTAAGGAAACAGCATATCATTGCAATGATGTGACTGTAAAGTGGGGTCATGTCCATGTTCAGCAGACAGTGCAGTCACCCGTGAAAACCTTTTGCTTGGGCTTCCCTAGTGGTCCAGTGGTTAAGAGTCTGCCTGCCAATGCAGGGGACATGGGTTTGATTTGATCCCTGGTCTGGGAGGATCCCATGTTCCGAGAGGCAACCAAGCACAGGCATCGCAACTACTGAGCCTATGCTATGCAAAAAGAGAAGCCACAATGAGAAGTCCGCACACAGCTGGAGAGTCGCCCCTACTCTCTGCAACTAAAGAAAGCCCAAATGCAGCAAAAAAGACCAGTGCAGCCATAAATAAATTTTTAAAAAGAGAGCATTTTGCTTAGCTTCAATATATAGTGACCTTTATCTCCGAATATGGTAAGAGGATGCTCTTTAGTATCGAGGAGCTGAAGGAGGGTAATTAGACATGCAACCATATTACTTCCTTTCTTTTCATCATACCTGTGGCTGCCGTGGTGCGCACCAACATTTGCATGTGGCTGAATCATGACAACGCTAGGGAACTGTATCATCATTGTTGTTTAGTCGCTTTGCAGCTCTGAGGACTGTAGCCCACCAGGCTCCTCTGTCCATGGGATTCTCCAGGCAAGAATGCTGGAGTGGGTTGCCATTTCCTTCTCTAGGGGATCTTCCTGACCCAGGGATTGAACCCACATCTCCTGCGTTGGCAGGCAGATTCTGTACCACTGAACCACCTGGGAAGCCCCAGAGAACTGTATAGCTGCTGTTTATTTTTGTCACCTCCTTTAAACTCAGGTCCCATGAACCCTGAGGATCTAGGGAGGAAAAATTGCAAGGAAGCAGAACACTGGCTTTTAAAGCATTTAATAAATCATAATCAAACAAAACTGATTTTAAAAAGAATAAATTTACATATAGTACATAAGTAAGACAGCTGAAGGTTTCCAAAATAGAAAACCAGAGCATATGGCCCTGAAACACCACATGCTTTGGTTACACTCGGGAAGCAGGAGTCGCCTATTTGGGCAAGAAAATTCTGCTATAGTGTGATCTGCAGGCACGTTGAGGGGTGATTTCAGTCGATGAGGGTTTTTTGTTCATGGTCTCCTCTGCGATTTTTTCTACTGCATGATCTGTTATGGTGGGAGTCTGGGGAAAACTGGCCTGGAATGATGGCTCTTTAGAATGACACTCACTGGAGGAAATGCCCTGGTCCAGAGTGGGTGTGAGTTGGGGGCAGGAGCAGTAAGGAGAAGCACATGCCGTTCTACCTGGAGGGGCTGAGGATGCCGAGCACTTTGGTGTCACCATGCCCAAACGCCGGACTGGCCAGACCACAGCTTCTAAGCTTAGACTGGACACATCAAGACGAGGGGGATTTTGAAACTTAATCTCTAAGACAGAAGTCTGCTCAACAGACTCTGGACCAAGACAGGGGCTATGCCAGCAGGGGGCAGTCTATCCCCAGAGAGAAAATCCAAAGGTCAGAGATGGAAGGTGTAGTCTTGGGGGGTGGGGTGGAGGGTGGTGGAGAGCGTGTGTATGATGGTGAAGGGCTGGGTAAAGTGAATGAGGAGGGCTCTGTGTGTGTGTGTGTGTGTGTGTATAACACGGTGAAGGGCTGGGCAAAATGAACGAGGAGGGCTGACTGGTCAGCTTGAAGCTGTTAAAACTTGTCTGAAGCAGTTAAAACAGTTTTTCTAAATAGTTTCTGCCTAATTCTAGGCCACAGAACCGTCGTGCTCAAAAACTAAGCTTGGCCTCACCAGTATACACTTTTCATTCTTCAGTTGATGTAACAAGAGACTTTAAAAAGTGACCAGTCTGTGAGTCTTTCTTTACTGAGCTATGGCTACCATATTCATCCTCAATCCAAACTGTATAAATACAGCCTTGAATACATCAATAAAGCTGACTGCAGTTCTGTTGTTGGGGCTTAAAACTAAGAGATGGCAGTAAAATTTATATATACACACAAATGAATCGCTCACACCCACTGCTATGACAATAATTACCACCCTTCTCAAAGGACACAAGTGGAAAAAGTTGATTCTTTTGCCCATCTGCTTCAGAGAAATCAAATAAAATCATTTTGTGTAAATATTACCCAGGGCTGTGATCTCAGGTCTAGCAGCCCACAGAGATGGGGGTACAGAGAGTGCTACACATACTGCAATGTGGGGTGGTCTCGGGTGGGGGTGCCTGTGACCTGGGGCGTCCCCCTACCAGAGTGCCACAGATGCTGGTCAGAGGATGATGTAACAGCAGGCAAATGGCAAGTCATTTTGACCCCTGCCTTCTAACTATGAAAAATGTCAGAAGCATGAAGTCAAACATCAGAGATGATTGCAACCAAAAGGCCAGGGTGTGTCTTTGAAATCAGGACAAACAGGTGTTCAGTTTTCGCACTGGATGCGGAGGTTAAGAACCTAACTGTCCAGACAGGCAGATTTCCCCTCAAAGTGTGTGAGTGGTGAGGACGCAGGAGGTTATAAAGCATTGGCTTCAGCAGCTCAGGAGCTCCACCACAAGACACTTTAACTGCCCACTGACACTCGCTTTTAAGAACATTGTTGACAGCTGTTCAGCTGTTCCTCTTCATTCTTGTTCCTCCTCAAGGAGCCCCTGCAGGAGGGTGTTTGCATAATGATCACCTTCCTAAGTCTAATAAGGACTTGCCTGGGGTCTAAAGGATGCTGGGTTGGGTTGGCTTGTTCCAAATAGAGGCTGACATTGTTCTGACATTAATTACCCTTAAAATTGCCAAGAGATAAGAGGTGGGGGGGTGGATGGAAAGGGAGCCCCTGATTCTATTTAGCGGATGAGAAAATGGATTTAGGAAAAGTAATGAAGAAACAGTGGCCAGGAGGGAGGTCTAGGCCCCAAGAAAGATTACATTCATCTGTTCTTCTATGATCGACTTTAACAGGCCCACCACAGTGCCTTCCCAGTTTATAAGAAAGAAAAAAGCTGAAGAAGGGCAGAGGGCTTGTCCCAAGTCACTCTGATGCAGGAGAGCCGCGCACCCAGAGGAAGCTGGATGAAGTGAGCTGGGAGCAGCCAGCTGGTTCACGGTTCAAAAGAGGACAGAACTAAATGGCACCTGAATCCTGCACAGTGTAGACAAGGAGGAGCAGATCCCCCCGTCCAATGCGCACCAGAGACCAGGACACATCAGGAAAGCAGGCTCTTGACTAGGACCTCAGTCCTTGCCCCGCCTTTCACGCTTCCCGGGAGGTTTACAGCACTCTCCCTGTGAGCTGGCACGGTTTCCTGTGATCATAACAACAGAAAGTCACCCTGTCCAAGGAACGTCACCCTTTCTCTCGGACCAACACTGAGACTAGACGATGGGCAGGGTCATAATTGGAAAGGAAACCCGACGTCCAGCTTTCTGGGTCATGCTCTCCAGAACCCAGGGTGTTTGTGGCCACTCCTAAGCCAGGCTGCCATTCCTGCCAGCCCAGGGCTGGCCCAAAGTCCATGTAACAGACAGGGTGGGGGACCCTTAAAGAAGTCAACTGTGGGTTTAGCCCGGCTTCATCTGTGACATGACCCTTACAGGCAAGTGGTTCCTGCGAGACAACTTTCCCCGCCATACAGCAGCAACATTTATCTCAGATATTAGCAAAATAGACATGACTTAAGGAAATTTTTTTTAAAGAAAAATGTGTCATCAAGACTTCCCTATTCAACTTTTTGATGTCTTGTCCAGTGACTGTTTGAGGCTCAGAGTAATCCCAGAAACCTGTGGAGCATCGGCACGAAGGTGGTAGCACAGATGCCAACAGACGTGTAGGTGACAAACTTGTAAGGCACTTCAATCTCCAGTCTCCGCCTGGCCTCCTTGTTTCTGGTGACCACCTTGAACCAGGAGTACAACACTTGCAGCGAGAGCTTTTGTACAAGCTGACGGACCAGGAGGATCAGCACAATTCCCACGGTGAATTTGGCCAGACCCAAAACTAACAGGTCGGTGGTGAGCGGTGGGATGTTCTGAATAACAGGGAGAGATTCTGTGGGCGCAGACACGAGCTGGAAAAAATGGTTGATCCAGAACCCTATGGTCACCCCAGCCCCAGCAGCCATGATGGTGGTGGTGTCTGCTCTGGTCGGGCTGTAGTAATCAGACACGGGGTAGTTGTAACACAGGAAGAACGGCACCACTAGAACACACACGGGGAAGAGGGGGCTGGCCGAGTCCAGGCGATCAATAAGGGTCCAGGCAGGGTAAGTGAGGACAATGAGGATGGCGGTGATCAGGATGCCTCCCAGCACATCCTGCGGGAAGGAGAGCAAAGAATGGTGAGAGCTCTTCCTGTATTAATTTCAAGTCAAGTAAAACTGATTTGATGTTTAAAACACAATTTTTACATTGCTTTATTTTATAGTACTATTTGTTTAAGATTTTTGTTTTTGATGTGGACCATTTTTTAAGTCTTTCCTAAATGTGCTACAATATTGCTTCTATTTTATGTTTTGGTTTTTTGCTCTCGAGGCATATGGGATCTTACGTCTCTGACCAAGGGATGAAACCCGTACCTCTCGCATTGGAAGGTGAAGTCTTAACCACTGAGCCACCAGGGAAGTCCCTTATAATACATATATTTTTTAAAATGTATGGTTGTAAACATCTTAAAAGTAGGAAAAACACAATCATGCTATTCATGATTGTATTGCTATTCATGATATGTCTTTCAGTTTTTCCATCTTTTGGAATAAATTTTGTTTATTTTCTTTATGAATGGCTATAACCATACTTTCTTCAATCTTTTTTTTTTTTTTCATTCTATACTTTTAAAAAATTTGCTTTTTGGCCATATACCATGTGGTTTGCAGGTTCTCAGTTCGCCAACCAGAGACTGAACCCAGGCAACTGGACCACCAGGGAATTCCCTTCAATCTATTATTTTTTATTTAATATTATGTCACAGGGCTTCCCTGGCGGTTCAGATGGTAGAGAATCTGCCTGCAGTGCAGGAGACGTGGCTTCGATCCCTGGGTTGGGAAGATCCCCTGGAGAAGTGAATGGCAGCCCACTCCAGTATTCTTGCCTGGAGAATTCTATGGACAGAGGAGCCTGACAGTCCACAGGGTTCACAAAGAGTTGGACACCTCTGAGCAACTAGCACACCCACACCTTAAGTCACAAGGATTGTCATGATCTTCACAAAGATGGTGTCATCCTTTCGTGGCAGGTAGAGGAAGTCACCTTCCACAGGAGCCATGTTAAAAGAAAGCGCACCATCATTCCTTACGGAGTACGTTTAATTGGGGTGGTCTGGGAAGGTATTTTAGATGTGGTGGTATTGAAGCTCCACCATGCCCATCTGGGCACTACCACTGTCTTCAGAGACAGAACTTCAGATAGTGTACATATTTCACTGGGTGCCTGCACAATGTTTAATCAATCCTTATTCGGGACACTTTAGACTGTGGTTTTCTTTCTTTGTTCCCGTGTCCCTCTCTCCTTCTTTCCCTATTTTTTCTCTTTCTCCCCTTCCCTCCTTTGCTTCCTTCCTTAAAGGCCTGTCCTCCATTTTCTTCTTCCTTTAGTGTTTTCACAGCAAAATTCATTAGGTAAAGTCTCAACATAACCAATAGATTAATACATTTAAGTCAGAGAATGAGGAGCTTGTTATGGTTTTATTACAGTTTCATGTGGGCTATTTTGAAATTTTATAATTGAAAAATTGAAACACTTTCTTCAATGCATTGGAAAATCTGGACAACAGCAAAACGTTAAACATATGCATTGTAGAAAATCTGGGAAGCACCAAAAAGTATAAGAAAAAACAGATCCTTATTTCCACTACCTACTGTCAACTGTGTCTGTATTTTGGCATGTTGCCCTCCCACTCTTTTTTTCCCATAAATATAAAATAGAAGTCTAAAGAGTTGGTTTTTTTCCCCCCTAATTCTTCATTCATTATTGTTCTTGTTTAGTGTCTAATAAAATGACATCTGATTCGGGTAAACAATGAGTGAGAATCAGACCTTAGAAGTAAACACTGAGGCTAGAGCATTTTTCAGATTAGAGGGTACCCATTCATCCTTCCAGTGTCCACATGTGTGAGCCCCTGCTGTATGCCACATTGCTAGAGGATCCAGTCTGAGCTAAACCATCACAATGCATGACTATGGGGAGCTTACAGTCTAGAGAAGAGACAGAGGATTGCCACTGTTGAAGAGGAAAAGTGGTCAGCTTGTGGATCGTGATGGTTTTAGGGCGCTGAAGAGGAAAGGGTAAACACAGGCAGAAAGTCCACAGGGTCCTAAAATCCAATCCACTTCATAAAGCTTACACTGAGGGAACAAAATGAAGCCACTGACATAGCTCTCACTGGGTACCAACATGACAAGATTTTACGACTGCAGTGGGGAGCATGAATACAGGAAGGGCAAGAGCATGGGTACGGCGAGGCCACTTGCCTCCTCAGAGGAAGCCTTGTACTCTGCATGTCCTCCATGTGACCCCTGGGCTTCACCTGATACTACTTCTGCCATCCTTCTCCTCAGTGACCCCTCAGGCTGCGTGGTTTCCTTGGTCACGGTCCCCATCACCGTCCCCTGTGCTATGATTATGCATGGATGTTGTCTTATTTGGGCAGGTGGTGGGGAGAAGCAGTCCTTCGTTTATTTAAGCTGCTTGGTTACCAAAACTTGAGGCAAACTCTTGAATTGAGTTTTTCTCCACATGTTGCCTTGACTTCTTTGCCTTGAAACACAACTGCTGACTAGACTAAACTTTGTTGATACACAATTCTCAAGGCCCACTTACTAGACATTTCCTGCCTGTTTCCTCGGCATCTGTCTTTGACCCAGTAGCCTCATATCTCTTCTTGGGGATCCATGAGGTTCTGGAAAATATGGGAGTTGGAGCACCGTGACCCAGGTAGGACAATCAGGGAGCTGTATCTCCTGGTTATCCTGATTGGATGGTCATGTGACCTGCACCAGTCCAATCAGTCAAAACTGGGGGGTTTTGCTTGGGATTCTCAGAAAGAGATGTTCTTTCTTTTTCTGAACACTGGACCCTGTGGGTTTACACCCTTTGCTTAGTAGACCTTCAATATTCAGCTTTTGTTAATGTTACCCTGTGCCATCATGGCTTTTCTCTGATCTCCAAGAAGTCTCTTGCTTAGTTTCCCCCTTCAGATCCTAAAACAGGGCATTTCCATAGATTCTGTCTTCAGGCTGTCTTTTTTTCCCTCCATTTAGAGCTTGTGAAGTTCCATGGCCCCATCTCTCCATTCTCTACCACTGTAACTCTAAAATCTTTTGTTTTCAGACATTTTTCTCTCAAACTTTGGTCCTGCCTTTTTAAACTAACAGCTATTTTCATTCAGATGCCCGTCAACTCCCCTAACCAACTTGTCTAAAAGTCATCAACACTCGAAAAGAAAAATAAGTAAAGGAAATGAACACTTTATAGAAAAGGAACTATGAATGCCTTATAAACATATGAAAATATACCTAAACTTACTCATAATAATAAGTGGAAATCAAACTAAGCTGAAGAGAAATTAAAGTTTACATCCACACAAAAACCAGTATGCAAATGTTTACAGCCATTCTATTAATAATGTCCCCAAACTGGGAACAACCTCCATGTCACTCAAGGGGTAAACAAAATGTGCTATGTTCATACAATGGACTATTTCTCGGCAATAAAAAGTGACAAAATACTAATGCAGGCAACAGCTTGGATGAAATCTTCAGGAAATCACGCTGAATGGAAAAAGCAGTCTCCAAGGGTAACATACTGTATGGTTCTATTTTTATGACATTCTCTGAAAGACAGAACTACACGACTGGGGAACAGATCAGTGGTTGCCAGGGTCTGGGGGACAGGGAGGGTTCATCTACAAAGGGAGAGCATGGGGGACTCTGTGGGGTGACAGAGCTGTCCTGTGTCATGGTGGCAGTTACTCAAATCGATCCTGGTATTCAAATCCAGAGAACTGGGACTTCCCGGTGATCCTGTGGCTAAGACTCCATGCTCCCAATGCGGGGGGAGCCTGGTCAGGGAGCTAGATCCTACACGCCGCAACAAAGACCAGGGGTAGCCAAACAAATATTTTTTAAAATATCCAGAGAACCATACACTCAAGGCAAAATCAATTTTACTGTTCATTTAACACATGAAATTAAAAATGACATTTTAGACAAAAGAAAGCTGGTGGGCTCTTTTGTTTTTACTCATTAACAGTGTTGAGTGTGCCATAGGTGAAGCAGTGCTATGGCCATCCAGAGGTTCCCAACCCAGCTCTCTCTCCCCTCCCCCACAAACTGCTGATAAGGTACCCCTCGCCTATCAGCATTAACAGAAATCCAGAAGTTTGACAGCATTCTGTTGATGAAACAGTAGGTAGGGGCAAAAGGGGCTCCTGTCTCTTAATTGTATGAATACAAAATGGAACAACACTTACAAGGAGGAACCTAGTGATATGTTTTTAAAAATGACACATTCATTTAACCTGACTTGCAATCTCACACTAGGACTTGACCACAGTGTCCCATGTGGGTACTTACTTTACAATACCACCTGACAGGACAAAAGTGGAGCATCCAGATCATCCACTGTATCTGCTTGGCCTAGTGAGGTGGCCAAAGAGATGCTGGTGACATGCAAATCATCAAGGAAGGATATTGACGGGGCGGGGACCACAGAACTCACAGTGACAATGGCATCTCCCCAACTGGCTGATGGGACAGTAGCAGAAAGCTACTGGGCCTGGAGGGCAGTAAGCAAGTTCAAGGTGCTCATGGGTCACAGCCCGGGCAGAGAGCAAGGGACCCAGCAGAGCAGTCTTCACATCATGACATCCAGCAGGACAACGTGGCCCTCGGGACTCAGATGGGTTCATGAGCACATGTGAGACGCCCTTGGGAAAGTCCAGGCATTTTTTCTGCGTTAGCATTTCTGTTAGTGGTGAGGGTTAAACACAGCTTTGCAGAGGGCTAGAGGTTCAGAGTGACCCTGGAAGTGTTCAGGGAAATTCATTTATTATACATATTTCTGTTGGTGCCACCCCCATGAGTCCTAAGGACTGTTCCTCTCTATTACTACCTCTGGCCACCAGTCACTTCCACAGACTCCCCTCCGCCTTGATTCACAAGCTCCTGCACCTGCTGTCACTGCTGAATTTCCCTGCCTGCTGGCCATTCACCTGCCCACAGCATTCACTGACTGCCTTCCTGGTTACCATTTCTATGCAAACGTTCACCAGTTTTAGTGTTCGTGTGCACTGGAAAAGTGACAGTCGCTCAGTCGTGTCTGACTCTTTGTGACCCCATGGACTATACCGTCCATGAAATTCTCCAGGCCAGAATACTGGAGTGGTTAGCCATTCCCTTCGCCAAGGGATCTTCCCAACCCAGGGATCGAATCCAGGTCTCCCACTATGCAGGTGGATTCTTTACCAGCTGAACCACAAGGGAAGCCCTGGAGTTTAGTGTGCACTGGAATGACTAAATCAAAATTTCATTTAATTTTTAAGATGCAGATTTCAGAGGCCTGCCTTCTGATTCTGACCTGCAGCATGGTGCAGGAGTCTGCATTTTTACATCTCAACATAGTGCTCATGTAGTGAGTCAAAACAGAAACAACTCTGAGAAATACCAGCCGCTCAATTGAGAGTCCGAGTCCTGCATGATATGGGTTTAATTAACCTATTATATCAGGGTTTTCTCTCATTCTTTTCCCGTTTGAACTTTCCACACCCGTCAGATAGGTCTACTTGCTTTCCCCAAAATGCTTGGCACAATTTTATCAGAATTTTGCATCCCTTTCATGTACATTTTTAGCCATCTTTATCTCTCAAGATATTATCAGCTCATCTAAGGCTCAGCTCAAAAGCTACTTCCTTTGCAGAATATCTTCCTCTGCTTCTACAATTAGAAATAGCCTGTCCCTGAACTGAATGTAAAGGTACTTGCTTAACAGCACTCAAAAAGCCCTTCTCTTAAATCGCCTTCACTGTAGTTCTCTGTTCACATGCCTTTTTCCTGAGTTGATTGTAACACTGATTGGCAAGGAGGAAGTTCTCCTGCAACTTGACCTTATTCTTCAAAGCTCCCAGCACAGTGCCTAACATGTCACAGATATTCAGCTACAGAGATCTAGAGAATGTAATGCCTTTCTCTCAGTGGACTATCCATAATACTCAAAACCCACTGTTAGGATTAGGACTTCCCTTGGTGGTTCAGTGGTTGAGAATCCACCTGCCATTGCAGGGGACATGGGTTTGATCCCTGGTCTGGGAAGATTCCACAGGCTGCAGGGCAACTAAGCTCATATGCCACAAGGACTGACGCCCACGCCCTAGGACTCTGTAACAAGAGAAGAGACCATGATGAAAAGCCCAGGTATCACAACTAGAGAGTAGCCCCCACTTGTCACAACTAGAGAATGCCCACATGTGTCGATGAAGACCCATCGCCAGAGAGAAATAACACATAATTTTTTTAAAAACACACTGTTATGTAATGGGCTTCTCTGGTGGCTCAGATGGTAAAGAATCTGCCCCCAGTGTGGGAGACCTGGGTTTGATCCCTGGTTTGGGAGATCTCCTGGAGAAGGGAATGGCTACCCACTCCAGTATTCTTGCCTAGAGAATCCCATGGCCAGAGGATCCTGGCAGGCTACAGTCCATGGGGTCACAAAGAGTCAGGCACAACTGAGTAACACTTTCACTGTTTTAATACACAGAAGACAATTTGCCTTCCTTCCCTCCCTTCCTTTGTACCTGCAGTTACCAAATTCCTGGATATCTGGTTAGAATATTTTTCATCAACCAACTCTGTTCTTCAGTGTATCAGCAAGTGAGACTATTCTTGGTCCACAGCCCTAGCATTTGAGGTGAAAGTAATTTTGGCCAACATGCCTGCTGCTGTGGAGGTTCTTTCCTTCTATCCACACAGTTGGGTTTTGGGCCATAAAAGGTGGTGCTGTATAAAGGCAATTTAGATATTTTTGTAAGAAAAGTACTTGAACCAGTTCTAATGAACTTTCTACATTCATTTGGGATCTCTACGTTTCTGATAATAAACTTCTTCTAAACAGCTTCTAAAAAATAATGCTTGAAAATTCAAGGACAACTTTTTATACTAATTTTTTCAAGCTACTAAATTTATAGAAACAAAAAACTCACAAAATCTTCATCTGAGGATAGTATCTGATGTTTTGATTTTGGCAGATTCTCAATGAGGAGGTGATCTTCATGTGTTTGGCACAGTACGTGGGACCAGAGGGATAAGAGGTCTCTCTTCTCTGGGATGGCAAAGGTGAGCCGTGAGGCTGAGGACAGTGTGTTCCTGTTCAGTCGCTAAGTCGTGTCTTACTCTTTGTGAGCTCATGAACTTCAGCACACCAAGCTCCTTTGTCCTTCACTATCTCCCAGAGCTTGCCCAAACTTCTGTCCATTGAGTCGGCACTGCTATCTAACCATATATCATCCTCTGCTGCCCCCTTTGCCTTTTGCCTTCAATCTTTCCCAGCATCAGGGTCTTTTCCAATGAGACAGCGAACACAGAAGTGCAAGCCATGAGACAGCACTGGGATAATGCTGTCCAGAAAAATGTGGATTTGGGGGTGGGGGAAGAGAAAAAAGTGTGTGTGGTTTATAAGGAGATAGTCTATGGAAGATGGGAAAAGATAATGATGCAACAAAGCCCGATAAAGCAAAGTCATGAGGGCAAAAATGGCTGAATAAATGTGTTTTACTTTGTAGAAAACACATTTAAAACTCACTTTCAAGAAGAATGCAATTAGACTACAAAGAGTACAAAATACACAAAATATTCACCACTTAGAATGATGGCACTCCTAGGAATTTATCCTAAGAAAATGATCCTAGAAAAAGTTGCTCACAAAGGCTATTAGATAGGAATGCTTCTTGTTATTTCAGTCTGTACTGATGAAATCCAAAACCTTAACAGTGCTCTACCATAGAACAATCAGAAAACACAAATAAGCAAAAAAATGATAAAGAATGAAGCATATGTTGTAATAAGAAAGAATCTGGAAAGACATAAATCAAGCATGGTATAATGTTTATATATGGTATATATTTAACAGCATAGCAGGAATATTTCCATTTGAAAAGATACATTTCTGTACCCTATGCCTTTTTAAAAAAATAGTTTCAAAGTTTCAAAGTATCTGTAAATGAGAATATCAAGCAGAATACAAACTCTACATAAAGGATGATCCTAATTTTAGATAAATCTACATTTTCATGGATGGATAAAATATCAGGAAACAGATGAATATATTAAGAGTAGTTTTCTTCTCTTTGGATATCACAGATGATGATTACCTTCTCCAGGCTTTGCAAATATTTTCTAAGTCTTCTAGTCAACACCTTTATTATGATAAAAATATAATCTACACAAAAAGTCAGGATGTTAAAATCAGACTTTCAAAATAAACAAAAATGAAAATAATTAACTGATGCTTATAAATTTTTACATCATCCAAAATAATGAAATGTGCCCAAGAATCTATATGATAATCAAGACACCATCCTTCCATGATGTAGGTAATATTTAAAATAAAGACATAAAAAAATAAAGGCATATAAATTGTGTGGCCCATGTTATCCTAAAGATCACATTGAAATGTAATAAATCTTTAACTCAATTTACCATCAAGGCTCAAATGAAGCCTTTTAAATTATTTGGAGAAAAAAATAAATGATTACATGAACCTAACATTTTAAAAGTTAAAGTGCAGGAAGATCTATCTTAATGCCTTTGATTTTTGCCCCTATTCTCATTTTCAGTTATAAAAGTTAATATACAGATGAAAGCTTGGGCTTTATTATACCTCATTACAGAAAACAATAATAAAGACAGGAAATCTAAAGTGTTTAGGAAAGACTCCTAATGGAGCTGTCCCATGCATCAGAACAAACTTTAGTGAATGCTCACACAAACACATAAAACAGTTGTTTTTATTCTGAGCCAAACAGAAACATTCTTCCTTTTGGTAAACATCTCTAGATAATTCAACAGGCAGGCCTTGCAAACTCCCCGCAGTTGTGAATTCTAACCCTACATCACATTCCCATATGCGGTTTACTGGGGCACATTTATATTCTACCCCAAATATCTTCACTGAAGAATGCTCTTGAACAGACCAACACAACACAAGGTTAGCTCACCAGAAAGAAGGGGAGAACAAACCCATTCATTCAATTGTTAGGAAAGAATGCATTCAGATCTTGGAACTATTTATGCCGAGAACTCTATGATTCTGGCATCTTCCCCTCTGCCAGGTCCCCTGCTGAGAATGTGACGGGCCCTCTCTGCCCTTGGCTGCCTTTGGAGAGCAAGCTGAAGTCAGGAGCGGCGTAAAAAGCCAAGACACTCTTCTTTGTAGATGCAGTGAATGCTCTGAATGCAAGCAGACCCTGACATTAAAACAGACTTTAAAGAAAAGAACAAAACCCGCCCACCCTACAATTATTTTAGAAAATAATTTTTAGTTATAGATCAATGTTTCCTAGTTAATATACTCAGAATACTTATCTTCTTCCATGCTAGCTCACAATTAATTCAGTTTCTGAGAATAATGCAGACGAGATTCAATGGAAGCCAAACGGCAAGAGGGAGGAAGCACTGTTGATGAATATGAACATAAATGATTACAGAGAGAAACGTACATGTTATGTAATTAGCACATGTATGGGGGAGAAGGAGTGAGAGCTTAATTTCAAAAATATTAATTTCCTACTGAAACACACCAGCGTCCACAGAGAACCAGAAGCAGGGAGCAGATATACCTTGCCAGGTGGTGTGAGTGTGAACAGTAGAAACTCCTGATATTCACACCTCTTTGAGTGGGCACTCTGTCATGACGGTTCTGAGCCACCTCAGATATCCAAGCACAAGTTGAGTACTCAGGATCACTAGCTATGGAAATCTACAGTTATTCTGAAAACCTACTGGTGTTCAGGAGTAACTGTAGGATGTAGAAAAAAGTATGCCAACTTTCACCTTCTGCTGTTTTAGAATAAATGCCCACTTGGAAAGTGAGCATATGCAATCTTTCATTAGAAATAATGCTGACACTTTTAACAGAAAATGGTTTTCTATGAGTGTAAGAAAAATTATATAAAATTTGGATGTAAAGTAAGGCAGAAAACCTCATTTCAATGTCTTTTGGGGGCACAAACCACTCAAGGATAATAGAAGGAATAATACTTTATTCACTCCACTCTTTAATACTGATTAAAATTCTCAGAGTTTGTGAAAGAACAAGCTAAGTGATAGATTTGTGTGTGGGGGGGTGGGGGGTGTCAGAGATACAAATAGGGACTTCCCTGATGGCTCAGAGGGTAAAGTGTCTGTCTGCAATGCAGGAGACCCGGGTTCGATCCCTGGGTCGGGAAGATTCCCTGGAGAAGGAAATGGCAACCCACTCCAGTACTATAACCTGGAAAATCCCATGGATGGAGGAGCCTGGTACGCTACAGAGATACAAATAATTGCTGTTAACCTCAAAGGTAACGGTTTGTTGCCCTGTAGAATAGTAACCAGTTTTGTATATAACCCAGCAATCATAAAGTAATATTTATCAAGCTGTCTGTAAATATTTAGTCCTTCTTTATATTTGACTGGTTCCTTCATTAACTACTCAGTTGAATAAAATCTTTGGCACATTCATTTTATATTTGGACAAATATTATGATTTTACCATTTAAAAATTATATTCTAACAAGTAGATAATTTTTCAATTGTTTATTCATATGACTAATTTTCTTGAATGATTGAATATGCATAATCCATGTAACAATGTAGCATTTTTTTTTCTTGTTTTCCAGTGTATACTCTCTTTAAACGACACTGGTTTGCTCAAAAAGTAAATAAGGCAGGTGTTAACATTTCTTGACATGGTAATGTAATAAGACATTATTGCATGCTTTTTATAATATCAACTAGAAAGGATCCAGGAAGACTATATATTACTAAATTCCATATACAGTATGGTTTAGGAAATAATCACTTCCTTGTCTCGGTAGATCTTCATGAAACAAAGCTTCCCCACCCGTACTTCACATTAATATGAACAGCTCTAACTATAATGAATCACAGGGCTTGGCAGGTCAACAGGATTATGACATCAGATCAGACAAGCTTCCCAGGCAGGTTATAACATTGTCTTTGACAACTGCTAAGCAGCATGCAAGAATGACAAGTATAGGGAAGGTCAATCTGCTTGAAGACACAAAAGACACTGTCAAACATTTAAGCGACTTTCCTCAGATCTGGGTGGGTAGAGGGGCCTCTGAGCAACAAGAGAACAGATGAAACTCATGTTCAGATGTAATAATGATTGTTGAACAGGCCCATGCAAGTTGAAATGTAATTGGCATTGTTACCATATAGGCTAGAACGCTGTGTAAAAACTGCTTCAGGGTTTTTCTAACTGCATTTTGCATTGGAGCCCACTGGTAACGTGTTAAAATGCAGAATCTAATTCAGCAGGTCCAGGTGGGGCCACAGGGTCTGCATTTCTAAGAAGGTCCCAGAAGATGCTGGGGCTCGTGCCTAGGGGACCACACTGGGAACGGCGAAGACCATCTCACCTTGCTAAATTCCAGAGGCCAACACAGACTCCTCAAGCCAAACATGGCATAGTCGGAGCTCCCTGAGAGCTTTCTTGAAGTACACATTAAAAAAGTAAAAAACCTTCTGAATTATATGAGTACCATATAATATATTCATACAGTACTTCAATGAGTACTATAAAAAAGTGATAGTACAGGACCTCCCTGGTGGTCCAATGGTTAAGAATCCGCCTTCCAATGCAAGGGATGTGGGTTTGATTCTTAGTTGGAGAAGTAAGATCCCACGTGTCACACAATTAGAGAGCCAGCCTGCTGCAACTACTGGGCCAGTGCTGTAGCACTTGCACGCTACAACCAAAGATCCTGTGTGCTGCAACTAAGACCCTAGGAGAGCAAACAAATATATAAATATTTTTAAAAGGTGATAGTAAATTTTGAAGGCCTTCGAGTGATACACCAATGAAGAAACATTTGAGTATAAAGCGGTCCCAGAGAAATATCTTTAAAATCTTCATAGACTTGGTGACATGAGTGCTCACATTAGAGGAAAATTAACTCTGCCCCAGTCCTTTGTCACTCACCCGGGGGAATGTTGGCTCAAACCATTGAGTCCTGGCTCCTTGAGTAGAAACAGAACTTCCTGGAGGAATCCTGTGCAACTTGTGTATCACAAGAGGAACTGGAGATTACTGGAGAATTTAAAAATGGCAGTCCTGCTCTGCAGACTGTTCCAGGTATGCCCGATGTGGCCACACAATGTTTATGATGAGGCCGAGGGTGTGTGTGCTAAGTCATTTCAGTAGTGTCTGACTCTTTGAGGCCCTCTGGACTGTTGCCCGCCAGTCTCCTCTGTCTGTGGGGATTCTCCAGGAAATAATATTGGAGTGGGTTGCCATGCCCCCCTCCAGGGGATCTTCCTGACCCAGGGACTTAACCGACATCTCTGATGCCTCCTGCACTGGCAGGGGGGTTTTTACCACTAGCATCACCTGGGAAGCTCTTATGAGGAAGCTGGACAATCTCAATTACAGAGATGGTCAATTCCAAGTCATTGTGAGTGAAGTGAAGATGGTAACACCATGTAATTATTAAAGTGGAGAAACAGATCCAAGACACAGTGAGGCACAGGATTGCGGTACATGCATGACCCTTTGTTTTCACATGTGGTGAAAGCTCAGGGATGTGGTGTGGAATCCAAACTGTGCCATAAACCTGTATACATGGAATAATTTAAAAAGCAGAGATATTACTTTGCCAACCAAGGTCCGTCTAGTCAAGGCTATGGTTTTTCCCGTGGTCATGGATGGATGTGAGAGTTGGACGGTGAAGAAGGCTGATCACCGAAGAATTGATGCTTTTGAACTGTGGTGTTGGAGAAGACTCTTGAGAGTCCCTTGGACTGCAAGGAGATCCAACCAGTCCATTCTAAAGAAGATCAGTCCTGGGTGTTCATTGGAAGGACGGATGCTGAAGCTGAAACTCCAATAGTTTGGCCACCTCATGCGACGAGTTGACTCACTGGAAAAGAGTCTGATGCTAGGAGGGATTGTGGGCGGGAGGAGAAGGGGACGACAGAGAATGAGATGGCTGGATGGCATCACCGACTCTATGGACATGAGTTTGAGTGAACTCTGGGAGTTGGTGATGGACAGGGAGGCCTGGCGTGCTGTGATTCATGGGGTCGCAAAGAGTTGGACACGACTGAGAGACTGAACTGAACTGAACTGAACAGGGTCAGAAAAAAATCAAATAAACCACAGCACTTACAAGAAGCCCTGTGTGCATTTAAAAATATGATACATGAAGTGTTTATTTCCTTTCCCCAGTGAATACGTTTTAAGAAACAGTCCTACAGATATACATAAACACGGTCCTCAGTTGTGTTTTGCAATTAAAAAATTAAGTACTCGACTGTCAGCTGATTTTCAGAGTATAAGATGCAAGGCAGCTAATTCACTCCTCTACATCTGTCTGCTGTGTCCCAATTAGTGTTCATTCGATCACCAACCAGGCATACCTTGGTAATGAGATGAATTCTTAGGCAGTTTCATGGTTGTGATGGATGAACCATCCATCTGCCCATTATGGCAAGCTAGATATTACTATTTCACTCCACAGATCTTGGCTCACCTTATCTCTCTAAACCCTTCAAGGTGAATTTCTTATTTTGAAACTGCATCACAGAGAAGGTATTAATTCTGTGGGGAACTTGGTTCCCTTTCTCAATCAGATTTGGGATGCAGGGTTATAGCACCAAAGAGGAATTTTGAAAATCAATGGTTTGTGAACTTTTAAACTGATTCCCAAACAGTAAAAGGACCACAGACAAAAGCACTTTGAAATCTATGTATTTGTTTTGTTGTCAAAGTCCACATTAAGTGTTGTTCTGTTTTAAAAAAAAAAAAGGAAAAAAAGACAGTACCAGGGAAGATATAAGAAATACAAGCATACAACCAGTGAAGAGTTATTATTCATCACAGCAAAGTCTAGAATCTTCCTTCTCTTTTAGGAAATCCTTATGTAAATAATAATGGAGCTCAAATATTTCTTTATTTATTCATTCAATAGTTATCACATGGTTTTATTTTCAATTGGTTATTACGCCCCAAGAAATATATTCAGATAGAAGAAGAAGATATAACCTCTGTCCATTAAATAAAAATAGCTTTATTGTTTTGGTCAAAAACTATTCCAGTCTACTATTAAAGACACACTTCTGAGCCTTCTGTCCATAACCAGCTTCCCTGCCCACACACATAATTTTACAGCTAATGGACCCATATTGTACAAGCTGTTCTGTAACCTGGTTTTCATTGACTGTATGTCTCATGCATTATTTCATTACTACAGAACTACATTATAATGGCTATATCACATTCTACTCTATGGAAATACCTTATTTAACTACCTCTGATTGATGGGCATTTACTGTATTCTCATGTTTGCTACTAAATGCATTAATGAGCACCCTGGAGGGGCAGTATAGAATGGTAATTAAAAGCATGGATTCTCAAGTCAGATTGCTTAGTCTGAAGTCTCAGTTCATCTCTTACCAACTGTATAATCTTGGTCAGGTTTTTTTAACCTCATCTATAAGTCTGGAATAATAACAGTACCCTTACAGGGTCACTGTTAATTACCCTGATGAGGTTGTTAATACAAGTAAAGCACTTAGAATGGTGCCTAGCAGATAAGTACTTTATAAATGGTTGCTATTATTTTTACTTTTACACCTGTGTAATTATATGCATTGGGAAATGGGCTAAGTAGTTTAGAAGGCTATGTATGTACACTTTAGATCTTTATACAGTCTACAAAGTGCCCTCTCAAAAGCTTATACTAATGGATTATCCATAATTTTGAAAATAATCATTCTTGCTTGGCAGGTATGAGACCCGGAAACTCACTGCCATATGACCAAGATGGCTACACTGATTTAAGTGTACACTGTAGGCAAGTGGAAATGGTAAGATTCCAGTTCAGGGACACTAGAGGAAATGACTCAGAGAACGCTAAACCTAGCAAAATGGAAGTGAAATGAAGATATTTCCAGAAAAAACAAAACTGAGAGAACTCACTACCAGCAGAACTATGCTAAAAGATATATGCTAAATAGAGTTATTTTAGGCAAAAGGAATGAGATGCCAGACGGAAGAATAAAACTGTAGGAAGGAATGAGGAACAACAGAACGGATAAATATGTGGATAAACTTAAAATTATATTAAATATACAACAATAAAAAATAAATCCTTGAGGGCAAATATTTGTAGAACTAAATGTCATTTAATAACCCATTCTTCTCAGGAAGTAGAAAAGATACTAACTGCATTTGATGCTCATAAACCCAGGATATATATTATAACCTCTTGGGGAACCTCTAAAAGAATTATGCAGACTTCATAACAAGCTAATAGAGGAAGGGTAAAGGGAGAATCAAAATACTTGATTAATACACATGAAAGCAAAGGAACAGATGAAGAACAGGGGGAGAAAGTTAACAAAGAACAATGCGGTAGATTTAAATCCAAATATATCAGATTACATTAAGTGACAATAGACTAAATATACCAATTAAAAAGGCAAGTTGTCAAGCTAAATTAAAATATAAAACCCAACTACATACTGCTCATAAGAATCACAACGCAAATATTAGGATACAGAAAAGGCAAAAAGTGAAAGGATGAAAGCATTTGCTTTGCAAACGCTCATGAAAACAAAGCTGGTGTTGCTATATTAATATTAGACAAAGTAGGTTGGGGGACAGGAAACATTACTAGAGAGAAAAAGGACATTTCATAATGGTGAAAGGGCCAACTATCAGAGAGACAACAATTTAAAAACTATATGTACCAAATAATATAGCTTCACAATGTTTCAAAATATGTAAAGGACAGACTAAAAGGAGAAAGAGACAAATTCACAACCATAGGGAGTAATACACCTGTGTAATCAACATAGTGAGTAATACATAGTGAGTTATACACCTCTCAGCAATTCAGAGAACAAGCAGGAAGAAATAATCAATGAGGATACAGGACTTTGAAAATAATTAAAAAAAAAAAAATATGACTTAACATATAAAACACCCAATGCAGAAACTACACAAAATACAACAAATTGTGGGGAAATAAATCTTAACAAATTTTAAGAAATGGAAGTCTACATATAGAGTACCTTCTCTGACTAGAGGGAAATCAGGTTAGGAACAAAATTTAAAACAGTAATTAGAAAATTCCCAAATACTTGGAAATTTAAGTAATATACTTCTAAGTAGCCAATAGAGGAAATGAGAAAATATTTCCAAATAAATGACAATGAAAAAATAATTTACATTTATAGGCTGCAACTAACTATATTTCAGAGGCAAATGTAGAGCCTTAAATGATATACTGCAAAAGGACTAGAAATCAACTTCAAATATTCTAGAAATAACAGCAAAGTAATTCTGAAAGAAGGATGAAAATAATAAACAAAAATTAATACATATACAATGGAGAAAATTGAGAAAACAAAAAGTTGGTTTTTTAAAAAGTCTACTAAAATTGATAGCTCCCTAAAAAAATTGATTAAAAAAGAATACAGATTCAGAAATGAAAAAAGAGAATCATGGAATATGATCATGTTAAGAGATGCAAAAAAATCACTTAAGAAAATCCAATACTATTTAGGATTTTAAAAAAAACCTCAAACTCATAGCAAATCAGGAATAAAAAAATACTTTCTAGTGCTGATAAATAGAACCAATAAAAAAAATCTATAGCTAACATCATCCTTAAAGATGAAATATAAAATAGTTTCTCCCTGAGTTTAGAAACAAGAATAACCATTTTATTTCTATTCAGCATCATACTGGAAACCTAAGCCCATATGATAAAGCAAACAAAAGAAATAAATATTAAAGAAAAAGTAAATTTGGTATTGTTCACCAATTACATAATTGTGTTAAACAGAAAATCCAAAAGAACATTCAAGCAATTAATGGGATTAATTGAATTTACCAACATCACTAGATATGTCAATGTACAAAGATCAACTGTATTTATACAAAAGGGCTATAAATAATTAGAAAATGAAACAAATACAATTTTCATCAACAAACATATTAATACATAATAATGAATCCATAACATGCAAGACTGCTACAGAGAAAACAAGCACATTATTGAGCTTATGATCATCTTTGGGTCGCAAAGATCCCCCAGAGGAGAAAATGGCAACCCACTCCAGTATTCTTGCCTAGAGAATTACATGGAGAGAGGAGCCTGGCAGGCTTCAGTCCATGGGGTCACAAGAGTCAGACATGACTTAGCGACTAAATCACCACCACCACTACAAGGCCCAGGAATTTAAAAACTCACTACTACAAAAGAAGTCAATTCTCCCAAGTTGATCTATTAGAGTCAATATAATCCCAATTAAAAGTTTAGCATTGGAGAAAATGACAAACTGATTCCAAAAGCCACATGGAAATCCAAAGGGCCAAGAATAATAAAAAATAGTTTTCCAAAAGAACAAAGTTGAGGACTTTTACTAGCTGACATCAAGACTTATTGGTGGTCCAGTGGTTAAGAATCTGCCTGCCAATGCAGGGGACAGGGGTTTGATCCCTAGTCCAGGGAAATCCCATGTGCTGAGGGGCAAGAAGGCCTGTGCGCCACATCTATTGACCCTGTGCTTTAGAGCCTGGGAGCTGCAACTACTGAAGCCCTCATGACTAGATCCCACGCTCAGAAACAAGAGAAGCTACTGCAGCGAGAAGCCCACACACTGCAACTAGAGAGTGGTCCCCACTCACTGCGAAGAAAGAAAGCCTGTGTGCAGCAGTGAAGAACCAGCGCAGCCATAAATGAATAAATAAATAAACTGTAAAAAAAAAAAAAAAGAGTGGTATTGGCATGAAGATAGACCACTAAACTAATGGAAAAGAGTAGTGAGTATATATACATATACAGAGAGTGTATAAAGTCATTTGATTTATGACAAAGTTGATACTTCTGTTAGTGGAAAAAAGACAATCTGAATTTTCAATAAATAATGCTGAGTGTATATGGTAAATCTACAGAATAAAAGTGAATCGCAAAATTAATTCCAAGAAGATTGTAGATCTAAGTAAGAAAAGCAAACTAATAAAACTTTTCAAACTAAGAGAATATTTTCATGACCTAGTGGCAGGCAAAAATATCTTAAAACAGGACACAAAGAGTTGTAAACACAGGTAAAGATTGATAACTGGAGTAGGTTAAAATTAATAACTTCTGTTCATTTAAAAATACCACCAAGGGACTTCCCTGGGGGCCGAGTGGTTAAGACTCCACGCTCCCAATGCAGGGGGGCCAGGTTTGAGTCCTGGTCAGGGAACTAGATCCTGCATGCTGCAACTAAGATCCAGCACAGTCCCCACCAAAAAAAAAAAAAAACACCAAGAGTAAAAAGGCAAGCCAGAGAATGGGAAAAGAAATCCGCAGTACATCTGACCAGTGACTTACCAATAAATCAGTAAAGAGAAGACAAACAATCCAAGTAAAACATGGTCAAAGATAAATAGGCATCCCACCAAAGAGGACATATAAATGACCGATAAAACATCAAAAGGGGCTGAATTCATCAGAAAAAAATAAACAAAAACACAACAAAATAAAAGCACACAGCTATACTGTTAACACACCCATTAGAATGTCTAAAATGAAAATGCCAATAAGGAATTGGTCTCCAAAATTTACAAACAGCTTATGACACTTAACACCATCAAAACAAACAACCCACTCAAAAAATAGGCAGAAGCCCTGAACAGATATTTCTCCAAGAAGGACATACAGATGGCCAATAGGCACATGAAAAGATATTCAACATAGTTATTAGAGAAATGCAGCTCAAAACTACAATAAGGTTATCATCTCACACCGGTCAGAATGGCTATCATTAAAAAAATCCACAAATGCTGAAGAGGGTGTGGAAAAAACGGAACTCTCCTACACTTTTGGTGGGGATGTAAATTGGAACAGCCACAATGGAGAACAGTATGGAGGTTCCTTAAAAAACCGAAAATAGAGCTACCATATGACCCTGCAGTTCCACTCCTGGGCATATTCGGAGAAAAACATGATCCAAAAGGATACATGCACTCCAGTGTTCATTGCAGCACTGTTTACAATAACCAAGACATGGAAGCAACCTAAATGTCCGTGGATAAAGAATGGATAAGAGTATATGGTATATATACACAATGGAATACCACTCAGCCATTATAAAGAATAAAATAATGCCATTTGCAGCAACATGGATGGACCTAAAGAGTGTCATACTGAGTGAAGTAAGTCAGCCAGAGAAGGAGAAATATCATCCCTTATGTGTGGAATCTAAAAAGCAGTGATACAAATGAACTTACTTACAAAACAGAGACTCACAGACTTAGGAAAGGAACTTACGGTTGCCAGGGGAAGGGATAGTTATGGAGTTTGGGAAGGTCATGTACACACTGCTACATTTAAAATGGATAACCAACAAGGACCTATTGTATAGCACATGGAACTCTGCTCAATGTTATGTGCCAGCTTGGGTGGGAGAATGGATACATGTATGTGTATGGCTGAGTCCAATACAAAATAAAAGTTTAAAGTTTGGGGGGTGGAAACAGAAAATGACTGACGTTAGCAAGCACTGGCAAGAATGTGGAGAACTGGAAACTTTATACACTAACTGGTAGGAGCGTACAGTTCTTCAGAAAACACAACTGGACGTCTGGAAGCTGAACTTACCTTAATGATCCACTTCTATTTTCATATTCAACACTAAAACATACATCTATGCTTTAAAAGGCACATCAAGAAAGCTTTGCATCATTCACAGTACCGTCAAACTGGAAACAACCCAAACATTCATCAGTAATAAAAGAGATAAGTAAACTGTGATATAGTTCTGTGATTTAATACAGTATAAGACTAGAAATCAATGAACTAAAGTGACATACAATATAGGTGGTGGTGATGGTTTAGTTGTTGTTGTTCAACTCTTGGGATTCTATGGATTGTAGCCCTCCAGGCTTCTCTTTTCGGATTTCCCAGGCAAGAATACTGGAGTGGGCAGCCATTCCCTTCTCAGGGGATCTTCCCAACCCAGGGATAGAACTCAGGTGTTTTGCATTGCGGGCAGATTCTTTTCTGACTGAGTCATCAGGGATCACAAACCAAATGGCAAAAGCAGCCCAGTGCTGAGGAAAGCATACTGTACAATTCCATTTACATGAAGTTCATAGGTTCATGGGGAGTGGGTGCCTTGGAGGAGATGCAGAGAAAAGGACACAGGTCTGAGATACTGGTCATGCTATATCTACAGTAACCTGGGTGGTGATTCCTCAGGTGTGATTACTTATCTTTCCTTACCCTCTACGTAATACTTACACTCCTATACACAAGGTAGCAGGTTTTCTCTTTATAAAATTCTCAAGTCCACTAAGAACTGCAGAATTTTCTCTCCACCTCTGGCTACATCCTCACCGCATTTATTAGATGAAAGGTGTGAAGCACTGAAGGACCATGTCTTCAGATACTCTTCTCCTGAGAACTGATCTCTCAAAGAGCCTTAAAGCTTCATGCTGATGACCGCTGTTCCAGGGTTCCCTTTTTACATGTCAAGACTCCTGACACATTCAACTCTGGGAGTTCTAGAATCTTTGAAATGGAGCATCCATGCCTGCACAGTATTTACTATCGCATACCACTCTATTGAACTTTTCACAAGTTTATTCTTACAGGCAAAACAAAACGATGTTAAAAAAGAATATTAAATATGGGAGACTTCCCTGGTGATTCAGGGGTTAAGAATCCACCTGTCAATGCACGGCACACGGGTTCAATCCCTGGTCCGGGAAGATCTCACAGGCTGCAGAGCACCTAAGCCCATCGGCCACAAGTACTGGGCCTGAGCTCTAGAGCCTTCGAGTCACAACTACTGAAGTCCATGTGCCCTCGAGCCTGTGCTCTGCAATAAGAGACGCCCCTGCACTGTGAAACCTGGGCAATGCAATGAAGAGCAGCCTTTGTGTGCCACTAGAGAAAGCCTGTGCACAGCAATGAACACCCAATGCAGCCAAAAATAAATTTTTAAAAAGGAATGTTAGATGTGATCTCATCTGGTCTTCTACACTGAATGCAATATTCAGACTAATGGCTGAATCTTGTCAAATCTGAGTCAGTAGAGTACAAAGAAATAAGAGAGACTGATTTATGAACAGATCACAGTTGATAACTTTTACAATTCACTCAACATTTACTGTGCACTTACGGTCAGGCACTCTATTGGGAATTGTGGGGCATACCAAGGGGAGGCAAATAAGATTCTTAGCTTCAAGGGACTCAGAATCTCCTGGGACAGACAGACATGAATATAACCAATCACACGCTTATATTATAGCCTGTTGTTACTGCTATGAAAGTGGTATATGCATTAAAATGCTAGACAACCGTAGGGACTTTGAATGAAAATCTTTCATGTGTCCTTTTATCTACTGGAATAGAAATATTTGTATATAACCTTAAAAGAAACAAATTTCAGAATATTCACATTCTTGCCTTTTCATCTGGTAAAATGTCACAGTTTTCCCTAGGATGCCTGCTCCTAGGAAATGATCCTAAGCAGAATTTCCCACAGGGATGCTCAGAGGAATGCACCAGACAACCAAAGCACAATGGAAATTGTCAACTACCACCCCCTGTCCATTCCCGCCTCCCCTTGAACTTGGGCTGTGGGAAAGATCAAAACGACATTTCCTTGGCTCCTTTGGAAATCAGGTTCCACCATTTAAATGTACTCTTACGGAATCTGGAAAGTGGCAAAGAGATGGAGCATCTCAGGACAGAAAGTGGAAAAGAGATGGAACATCATAGGAAGTTGAGTGGCAGCAACAGGTCAGAGGACTGCAGCTGCTGGCTTCTCAGAGACAACAAAAGCCATCACAGAGGCTCTAGCCTAGCATCAGCTCATTTGGTTGGTGAGTGTCCGGAAATAAAGATTATGGATGGGGCTGGTGGTGACAAGCCGTCAGCAGCACTTTGATTTCTGGGTGACAGAGAGAACAGTGGGTTCTCCCTGCTCATCAAGCCCTTCTGACATTTTGTAAGCACTCCATTCCCTGTATTAAATTCCACTTTTCCCTGGTGGTCCAGTGGTTAAGAATTCTGCTTCCATGGCAGAGTGTGTGGGTTCCATCCCTAGTCAGAGAAGTTCTGCATGCCAAACAGCGCAGCCAAAACAAATTTCCCTTTATTAAGAACACCTAGAGTTGCTTCTTGGAGAAGGCAATGGCAAGCCACTCCAGTACTATTGCCTAGAAAATCCCATGGATGGAGGAGCCTGGTAGGCTGCAGTCCATGGGGTCGCTAAGGGTCAGACACGACTGAGCGACTTCACTTTCACTTTTCCCTTTCACCCATTGGAGAAGGAAATGGCAACCCACTCCAGTGTTCTTGCCTGGAGAATCCCAGGGATGGGGGAGCCTAGTGGGCTTCTGTCTATGGGGTCGCACAGAGTCGGACACGACTGAAGTGACTTAGCAGCAGCAGCAGCAGCAGAGTTGCTTCTATTTTGTGCCCTAATATAGCATCTGGGGCTTTTGTTATTGCTAAATAAAATTCTGTTGTTCAGTTAGCATTTATCAAGCATGCGTCGATAGTTCTTAGGGAGGGGTCCAGAAACATGCAAATCAGGAAAAAGAAAACAATTTAAGTTTCAGAAATCTTCAAGGGAATTATAAAGAGTTGGCCAGAGACCTACAATGCATTTTAAAGTAAGAATTTAGAATTTCTTTGACTGGATTGAATGAGATACAGCCTTGGGTAAGCAACGTTACACTAGTTTCTTTGATTTCAAATGGTTAAGAATCTTTCTATACTACTGTGTATTGGGTTGAGGAGAATCAGCACACTTGTCACAAACTGCTTGAAAGTGAAACTGACAGTCACTCAGTTGTGTCTAACTCTTCGTGACCCCATGGACTATAGTCTGCCAAGCTCCTGTGTCCATGAGATTCTCCAGGCTAGAATACTGGAGTGGGTTGCTATTCCCTTCTCCAAGGGATCTTCCCAACCCAGGGATTCAACCTGGCTCTCCTGAATTGCAGGTAGATTCTTTACCATCTGAGCAAGGAGGGAAGGCCATCTTTATCTGTATCTATATTGCCATTAAAAAAGAAGGAAATCCTGCCTTTTGCAACAGATTGGATAAACTTTACAAGCGTTTATGCTAAGTAAACTACATCAGACAAATAGTATATGATCTCAATTATACATGAAATCTAAAAAAACTGAACTCATAGAAACAGTAGAGTCGTGGTTGCCTGAAGCTAGACGGTGAAGAAATGCAGAGATGTTAGTCAAAGGGTACAAACTTCCAACTATAAGATGAACAAGGTCTGGGGATCTAATGAAAAGCCTGGTGTTTATAATTAACAAATGGTATTATACTGTACTATATGCTTGGAAGTTAGAAAAGAGTAGATGGTAAATCTTATCACTACCAATAAACAAAAACAGGTAATTATGTGAGGGGACAGGGGTGTTAACTAATTTCTTTTGTGGTTGGTAGTTTAGTTGCTAAGTTGTGTCCGACTCTTGTGACCCCATGGACTGTAGCTTACCATGCTCCTCTGTCCATAGGATTTCCATTTTGCAATATATATCTTTATCTAATTATATTATACACCTTAAATTTACATATGTTCAATATGATCAATAATATCTCAATAAACCTATAAGAAAAAAAAAGAGGACCATCCAACATATTGCATGAAACAGCAGTTAGCTCTTCATTATTGTGGAGTATGGGGCTTCCCTCATAGCTCAGTTGGTAAAGAATCAGCCTGCAATGCAAGAGACCTGAGTTTGAAAGATCCCCTGGAGAAGGGAAAGGCTACCCACTGCAGTATTCTAGCCTGGAGAATCCCATGGACTGTTTAGTCCACGGGGTCGCAGAGAGTCGGACACGACTGGGCGAGTCTCATTATCACTATCACTATTGTGGAGCACAGTCCATTGTATGGAGGTACCAAGGTCTGTTCATCAGTTTACTAGTTAAAGGGCATTTGCACTGTTTCCAGTTTTCAGAGATTATGAACAAAATTGCCATATATCAATAAATATTTAATTACATAGTGTTAAATAGCTGAACATTGTTCCATATCTTGACATACAGTTAATTTAACCTGGCAGTTCCTTATTATTACACATTGAATTGTTTTCCCTGTTTCCCTATTTTAACCTTATTCTAACCTTATTTCAAATGTATATATTTGTTCAATTGTCCTTTAGGGTAAATTCTGAATTTTGTTAAGCAGTAGAAGCTAACAGAACATTGTAAAGCAACTATATGGCAATAAATAATAGAAAAAAAATTCTCAAAGAATTCCTAAGTCAAAAGGTATGCAGCATATATTTTACTGCTTTTGATACCTATCACATGAAATGGTCCCTCATGAGAACATCTCATTACTCAACCCCTTGTCAACATGAATTGCCATCTTTTAATTTTTTTACCAATCTCAGAGGCAAGAATTTTTAAATGACACCTCACTTTTATTAATATTTGTGCTTCTTTTATGACTTTTAAAAATATCTCTATAAATACAGGTGGAATTTGTTCTATTTGGGGGACATTTTTCTTTTGGGAATTGCCTTTTTTTATGTTGGGCTTTTACTCACTGACTCCTTATATTATATTAATTCTTTGTCTATCACTTAATACATTTATGTTTTTACCAATGACTTTCATTTTGTTACATATAGAAGCTTCTAAAAAATGTAGGTAATCAGTTTGTCTAATCTTTCATGAATTATCCCGTTTAATATATGACAAGAAAGGTCTTTTTCTATTTTATGTTTATATAAATATTCACTTACATTTTCTAATTTTTCCAAATGCTTTTTGAGACAACATGAAGACTTTAGGAGCCTTCTGAGGTGAGGCAGAAAAAATTACTTTGCCCTAGCATACTGGATTTGCTTCTGCCTTTGTGGTTTTTAACTACTGATATTAAGTACGTAGGAGTCTTTTCTTTTTCAAATTCATTATTTTTTGGCTGCAGCATGTGGGATCTTAGTTCCCTGACCAGGGACTGAACCTACGCCTGATGCATTGGAAGCATGGAATCTTAACTGCTGGACTGTCATGGAAGTCCTGGATTCTTCTTTTCCAAGGGGTGCATCTGCTTTCTGAAGGAGTTGAACAGTTTAGGAAACTAGATTGATTTTTTTCCCCCTATGATTGGGTTTGGTTCATAAATAAAGCTTTGTTCTCTGGCTTCAATGGGTAGTTGAGGAATCACAGGAAACCATTTTATCTCCCTTTTCTTTTGTTGCAGGACAAAAATAACTTAGAGAGATGCAATGAAAATAAAGTGCCAGTGCATACCAGTATTTCCAGGAATGTCATAACAATAGTGAACATAATGGCAGACATTTGTGTATATATTTCCCCAGAGGGTCAAAGAATCTTTTTTAAAAATCATGTAAAAAAATGGGAAGGTCTGACACATTTTACAAACATTGACTTCACAAACAAATATTGAAGACAGTGCTCTTTCCATTAAGAGAGGCATCTGATTACAAGGTGGGAAGAGAAGCCAGATCCTCAGGTGACCCACCAGTCTGGACCATTCTGGTTTCTGGTGTGAGAAACAAATTTAATTTTCTTTAAAAAAAGAAAAAGAAGGGGGGCATACAATTAGAAGCTTACAGAAAACCTTCACTTTCAAGGAGACTGTAATACACTCTGATTCAAAAAGAAAGAAACATGCAGACTGGTTTCTATGAGAGGGATTGGATTTTAATTCAATCCCTTACTCTTATTTTACTGGTACCCTGGACTTGCGTGGATCATAAATACAAGCCACAGTAGTGCCACGTCTGGAATCCATGCTGTCTCTGAATGTGCTTGTTTTTCATGTGTTGGAGAAAAATGAATGCATTCTCAATACAACAGAGACCTTAAGCACTGACCCCAGCTCGCTCTTCAGCAGTCTGGGATATATAGACACTCTGGTGCCTTTCTTACTGAGATAAGCTACTAGCTTCCTCATCACCACCTCTCCTCTCCACCTAGCTGCAAGGGACCACCTCTGTAGCTGCAGGCCCGGTCTGTTTGGCTTGGCTGCCCCGTCATTAGCCTCAGAGAGTTCCCTGACTTCCTACCCCTTGTCACCCTAATGGGCAACTGTCATACTCCAGCACTTCTGGGCTTCCTTTGTGGCTCAGCTGGTAAAGAATCCGCCTGCAATACGGGAGACCTGGGTTCGATCCCTGGGTTGGGAAGAACCCCTGGAGAAGGGAAAGGTTACCCACTCCAGTATTCTAGCCTGGAGAATTCCATGGACTATATAGGCCATGTGGCAGAGTCGGACTGAATGACTGACTTTTACTTTCTCTTCAGCACGTCTGACAACATAACCTATGGAAGCAGCTTCTGAGGCTCCAGCTCACAGAATGTAAAGGTCAACCAGTTTTCACTGCAGCAGGAAGAATAGAGTGGCTTCCGGTCTGAGGCAAACTGGCCTAGGACCAGTCTGTGCCTGAGCCTGACCTTCAGGTTTGGCTCACTGCCCTGAGGAACCTCTGAACTCCATGTGATTCTGGTGCTTGGACCAGCTTCTGTCTCTGCATATCTGCTGTGGGCTTTACTCAAGGCTCAGTCCAGTTCTCCCTGCTAGATTTAGGGCATCTCCAGTCATCTGTGAACCTCACATTTATGGAATACCTGGGAAAAACTGACCCAACAGTGGCCTTTTAGATCGCACTGAGAAAGCAGGTAAGAAATTAATTTCCCTATGTTTCTTGTTAGGAATACGTATCAAGAGCAGTTCTTGCTGGAAACTGTGCAGAGTCCTAAATTTGGTTCATTTAATACAGAAACATAAAATACTTTCATTTCCTTTCGCATTATCCTAACAAATGGCTGTCTAAACTCTTCCTGCGGTGGATTGAATAATAACTATTTTGTCTTAAACATACACATATACACAATAACTTGAAAAAACAAGAGGAGATGAGGGTTTTACTGTGGGTACTTATTACTTCTGAAACCAGAAATAATCCTCTATTTTAATGAAAGCATACAAATATTTCTCTTCAAGGTAAAGAGAAAACAATGCACATAATAACGTAGTAACTGATGCATAGAAACGTAACCAAACTCCCTTTTTATCTCAGTAACTAACTCATCCAACAAAATAGAGCTTTGTAGGGTATAATTTATATTACAATTAGCTTTTTTCTCTATATTAAGTAAGGCAGTTTGAAGTCTTTTTTTTTTTTTTTAATTTCAAAGACCTTGGAAAAAACACACCCAAAATGCTCTAGTCCAAAGCCAGAACATAGTTTTGTATGGTCTGCAGATAATTTAATATTTGAGAAACTGTTTCAACATCCTCCAACTCCAACCAAAACTAAAGCAATATTTAGGGGAAAAATAAATGAGTAAGCAAACAAAACCTAATATCTATATAATTATTCACAGATCAAGCAGTTTAGAGACAATAAAATAGAGCAGACTTTCAGCTAATCCAAGTTCAAAATAATGGAACAATTATTCACTAACCTAACAACAATAAAACTCTAATTTTACTGTTAATGTATTGGGGGGTGATTATGTTATCAGTTAAAAGACCTATAATCAATTCTGTGTAAGTTGATTAATTTCAGGCATTACAAACATAGTACAATCAGCCTTCCTGAATTTCTCTCGTCCTTTCCCCACAAATACAACATCCCAGTTTTTGAGTCTGAAACAATAGGAAAATGCAATGATGTCAATGCACAAAGTACACTGCTGGTGCTTTGCCTGTTTTCATCTTCTGGCAACAGACTTTAGGGAAAGGTTCCTCTGACATGCTGACTCCACCCATCACTACGAGTCACAGTCCTTGCTCACACAGGCTGACTCCTGACCCATGAGCCCAATCACACCCCCTTGGACAGTGCTTGGTGCAGCAAAAGGCTAATAATCCAGGCTAGGCCAATTAGACACTTTTTCTGAACGTCTTTCCACTGCAATCCTTTCAGGAGTAAAACAGAAAGAATTTAAGCCCTGAGTCTAGCCTTAGAGGGAAGGCAACCTAAAAGAATGGATCCAGGGCCAAACCTCCGGAGGCCCCGGGAGGCAGCGGGCCCCTAGCAGATCCCGGATCCGGAATTTTCCGGGCAGGACTGGAATCGGGATCAGCCCTGCCCCAAAGTGGGTTTCTGAGGAACTCGAGAACTTGGATTAGGAAAGCCCGGAATCCGGATCAAAAAAGTAAAATAAATAAATAAATAAAAGGATGGATCCACCATGTGGAAAGATGCAGAGATGACTTTGGGAAAAAGGGAGGTAAAGATCCAGTAAAGAACTAGACCCTAGGCCCCACTCTCCGAGTGGCTACCTGCACCTCTGCCCTTCCTATGTTATACGCTGTGGTTATAAAAACCATTTCCTTTCAAGCTTATACAAGTTTGAGGTGGTTTCTATTTGTATTCAAGGCATCCTGCCTCATGCACATGGTGACCACTTGAGTTTGGGCATTCTCAATTATGGTCAACTTACTGGGTTTTTTTTTCCAGTTTTGCTCTTTGGGTACTGTCTTTGCAGCCCACAGGGGTGGCTTTTGGGGGCCCTCTTTCTGCTCTGTGACCCTGTTCCCCTGGCCAGGTTCCCATGTCCCAGGGTAATGCCCAGTTCAATCAGTTTCATCTCTTCAAGGGAAGGCCTGGATCTGGGAGAGAAGCTGTTAGGAGCTGGGTTCTGTGCACAGAGGCCCTCTACAGGGAGAGGAAGAGGCATGTCAGGCTTGGTTGTTCAGTCCCATCTGTGCTGGATTCCACGGGCTACCCCATTTTTCCAAAATATTCTACCCTCTCCCCTGCCCCTTCAGCTGGCTGTAACTGATTTACTTTCTCAACCAGGAGAACATGAAATTATACACTAAAAAATTATTTCTGTAAACCACTGGTGAGGATGCTTCATACTATGGGAAATGTAAGATTTTAATAAAAATCAGCTTGGGCATAAAAGAACAGCCAGCTTAGAGGTCCCCAGGTGTGGGACAAGAATGTCACCAGGGACCCTGTGTTTTATTTCCATGTTTTGCCATAAATAGTTCTAGTAAGTAAGTAAGTGTTAGTTCCTTAGTTGTGTCCGACTCTTTGTATATCCTCTGTCTAGGGGATTCTCCAGGGAAGAATTCTGGAGTGGGTTGCCATTCCCTTCGCCGGGGACCTTTCCAATCCAAGGGTTGAATCTGGGTCTCCTGCATTGCAGAGGGGTTCTCTACATCTGAGCCACGAGGGAAGCCCAGAGACAGTGCTACCTTCTCTCAAAGGTCAGTTGCCCAGAGTCCCCTGCTGGGATGACCTGTGTCATTCTTCACATTCAGTAGGAGCTTTAGAAATGTCTCCATGCATGGAAGGACATCATCAGATTTGGAAATAGTATCCAGGCAGTGGTGTGAGGACAACTCTGTGACATCTTTAAGAGTCAGAACTAATTTGACTTGGTGACTACCTGACTGATGGGTGTAAGGAGTGAGGGTGGTGCTCTGGTTTCTTACTCAGGCGTCCCTGGCAGAAGGAAGCGATGCCACAGCTGGTCTGGCCAGATGGCAACACGTGTGGGTTCGGTGCCTCCCCATGCTTCACTTGGGCTTGCCCAGGAGTCAGCTGAGCCCGTCCAGAAGCCTTGACATAACAGCAGACCACTCATCTCTGACAGGAAGGATGTCTTAATGGGCAAGAGAAACAAATGACTGCGCTCCATGAACTATTCCTCTTCTTGATGCATGGAGAACCATATCTGACTCTTTATGACCCCACGGACAGCAGCACGCCAGGCTTCCCTGTTCATCACCAACTCCCGGAGCTTGCTCAAACTCATGTCCATCAAGTCAGTGATGCTATCCAACCGTCTCATCCTCTGTCATCCCCTTCTCCTCCTGCCTTCAATCTTTCCCAGCATCAGGGTCTTTTCCAATGAGTCTAACTCAGTGAAACTATAAGCCATGCCATGTAGGGCCACCCAAGACGGATGGGTCATGGTGGAGGGTTCTGACGAAATGTGGTCCACTGGAGAAGGGAAAGGCAAACCACTTCAGTAGTCTTACTTTGAGAATTCCATGAACAGTATGAAAAGGCAAAAAGGTATGACACCAAAAGATGACATACAGTTTGACAAAGCATCAAGAAACAAAGCTTAAATAGCAGTTTTAGTAGAAAAAAATCAGTCTTTGGTCACCAAAAAATAGTCTTATGGATTCCTTGCCATTGCTCAAAATACACTGTTGCCAGTCCACTAAGAAGCTGCTATCTATAAAACACTATTACAAGGGGAAGGACAGAAAGTTTCCCATGTAATGTCACCAAATTTTCTGAAATTAATTTGTAATGGAGCAGAGCTGCTTTACAAAGCTGTTAGTTTCTGCTCTATAGCAAAGTGATTCAGCTGTATGAATACATACATCACCTTGTTTTTGGACTTCCTGCCCACTTAGGTCACTACAGAGCACTGAGGAGAGCCATTTATAGGAGGCTGGCAGCCTCCTGGATGACCTGTGTGCTGTGAACCTCGAGCCATTGAGGCTGTGCTGTGGACACAGTCGGTGCCTAAGGAGCACTGTCCCCACCTTCCTTTTTTGTTCAGGCTTGTGCCTATGCTCAGTTCTAAAGGACAGTCTAGTCAATGGCTCTCAACCCTGGCTGCACATTAAGACCAACCAAGGAGCTTTGAAAAAACACCAATGCATAGGACTGTATCTTTTACTGTGGTTAAACACACACACACGTATAACATAAACTTTGTCATCTTAACCATTTCAAAGCATACAGTTCAATGGTATTAAGAAAATTTACCTTGTTGCCCAACCATCACTGCTGTCCACCTGCAGAACTTTTTTGTCACCTAAACTAAAACTCTGTACCCCATTAAACAATAACTACCTGTTCTTCCTCTCATCCCTCACGCTCTGGTGACCACCTCCTACTTTTATGTTCTGTGGGAATCCCAGGTGGCACTAGTGATAAAGAACCTGCCTGCCAATGCAGGAGATATAAGCCAGCCAGGTTCGATCCCTGGGTCAGGAAGATCCCGTGCAGGAGGGCATGGCAACCCACTTCAGTATTCTTGCCTGGAAAGTCCCATGGACAGAGGAGCCTGGCAGGCTATAGTCCATGGGTTCACAAAGAGTTGGACATGACTTTACTTTCTGACTTTGTGAATATGACTCTCTAAGAACATCATATATGCACAATCCTATTGTATTTGTCTTCGGTGACTGGTTTGTTTCACTTAGCATGATGTCTTCAAGTTTCTTCATGCTGTAGCATGTGTCAGAATTTCCTTCCTTTTCAAGGCTGAATAATATTTTATTGTACGTATGAATCACAGATTATCCATTCATCCATCAGTGGACACATGGGTGGCTTTTACCTTTTGGCTATTGTAAATAATGCTGCTGCTGTAAATCTGGGTGTCCAAATATTTTTGAAAAGTTTTCCATGGGATTTGAATGTGTAGCCAAAGTTGAGAACCAGTTTGTGGCTGTTACTGGAGAACGTGAGGGGTCCAGGGGGAGGCACTCCACCTAGTTGGCCTGGCCTGATTTAGCTGTTCCAAGCTAATTATAAGACTCATTAGAGCCAGTAATCAGAAGCTCATATGTCTGACTCCATCAACAGACTTAGATACTTGGAGGGTGGCGTAGGCTTTATTTACCCCACTATTTTCCAGATCTAGCTCCAAGCCTGTAGCCTAAGCTTATTAGTCTTAGTTGCGAAGTCATGTCGGACTCTTTGCAGCCCTGTGGACTATAGTCTGCCAGACTCCTCTGTCCATGGGATTTTCCAGGCAAGAATACTGGAGTGGGTTGCCATTTCCCTCTCCAGGGGATCTTCTCAATCCAGGGATTGAACCCTGGTCTCCAGCATGGCAGGCAGACCCTTCACCATAGAAGCCAAGAAGCTTACTAAGTTGCTGCTAAATAGAGAAGACAGCTAATCCATAATTCAACTCCATCTTTCTATTAAACACATTTGCTTTTGCTACAAGAAATTACGTATCATCCTACCCTGGGCCATGGGCTTCCCCGTTGGCTCAGTGGTAAAGAATCCACCTGCAAAGCAGTAGATTTGGGTTCCATACCTGGGTAGGGAAGAGCCCCTGGAGAAGGGAATGGCAACCCACTCTAGTATTCTTGCCTGGAGAATCTCATGGACAGAGGAGCCTGGTGAGCTAAAGTCTATGAGGTGGCAAAAGAGCTGGACACGACTGAGTGATTAAACTACCACCAGCACCCTGGATCATGCCTCTAGCCCTGGAGCCTGACTTGTATCTGGGCCTGAGTCAGGGTCTCAAATCTCTTATTTTTTGGCCCATTGTGTAGCACATGGGATCTTAGTTTTCCAGACAGATTTGGATCCCACGTCTCCTGCATTGGCAGCATGGAGTCTTAACCACTGGACTGCCAGAGAAACCCAGGGTCTCTGATCTTTAGGAGACAAAACCATGAAAGTGAAGGATGTCCCTGCATGCCAATGGTGGTGCAGGATGGGGTGGGAGGAAGAGTTGTGATTACGCAAAGTGTTAGACATGACTGAGTGACTGAGCACACACACACACACATATACCCCTTGTTCTAGTTTCTGCTGGGTCAGATTTTCTAAAATGGGTGGGGGACTCATGCCTCGCATTTCAAAGAGAGGCCTTAACGATCTTTCCCGCAGATTTGTGCTTCTCTATCCCCTAACCTACTTTCGGACCTAAAGATAGACACAGAGCTGGATCCTTATTGAATCCAGGGTTTTCCGTGCCCTCTATTCATGTCTGCAGCCCCACAGTCTCATGTTTACTTTGGTTTTAATTTTAACCTGAGTTCCTAAGATCGCTTTTTAATAAAACTATGGAAATTCGAAAAGTTGCCCTGGATAAAAGACTCAAACACCCAAGAGAGTTCTGCTTTGTTCCATATGCAAGCCTGTGGACGCATTTGGAGAGAACCCCTTAATGATGAGGTGCAGTGGTGTAGCAAATTGAGAATGCACTCCTCCCCTTTTTCCCTGAAGTCTTAGAAGCCACGCAACACACTGTGCGGTGGGACGGGAACAGCAGGGACCTGTCTTGGTAGGTAGATAATAAGCCTGACCCCTAACTGTTGTGTCATAATTTCACACCCCTTGCATCCTAGGCTGCACTCCAGGACCAGCATGGTGCAAAGTCAGCAAGGTCATACACAGGCCGGAGTTTATCTCAAACTGGGATGTTTTGTTCATCATGGAAAATTTCAGCACTGATTTTGATTTTTTTTTTTTTACTGTATTGCCTGAAAATCATTTCTCTTGATTCCAGAGTTATTTGGCGCCTCTTCGATTTCCTGCCTTCCTGGCCTCACCCTGGGTTTGGCCCCAATTCCACTCAGGTCCCCACTTTCCTTGAAGCTAGAATTTGTTTTGTTTTGAGAGGAAAGCATGGGGCTTCCCTGGTGGTCCAGTGGTGGTCCACCTGCCAATGCAGGAGACACGAGTTCGACCCCTGGTCCAGGAAGATCCCGCCTGCCGTGGAGCAGCTAAGCTGGTGTGCCACTACTGAGCCCACGTACCCTAGAGCCTTGTGCTCCGCAACAAGACAGTAGCCCCCGCCTGCTCGTTGCCACTAGAGAAATCCCATGTGCAGCATCAAAGACAGAGCACAGTCAAAAATTAATCAATTTTTTTTTTTTTTAAAGAGGAAAACATGATGGTACCGCTTTCTGAATCCCATGCAGCCATAAACTCTCGGGCTCTGGGTTTATTTTCCTTCCCATTCTCTGCTTCTGCCCATTCTGACAAACCCTCTCCCTAAATCTGTTCCCCTCTGTGGCTTCTGTCCTTCCACCCCACCCCCCACCCCCAATGACCAAGGTCAGGCACCAGAGGAGAAACAAGAAGGCCAGTGAAGGCTGGCCTTTCCCTCTGAGGCCTTATGCTAATCCAATTGCTGAGCTTCATATGGAGAGTAACACAATTAGCAAGGGCCTAGTCCTCTTTAAAGAAATCTATCACCAATTACCATGATAAATAGTGCCCATGGTAAGCCATGGCCAGCGTTATGCTCTGGAACTCCTAGGCAGATGGCTGGCACACTAGGAAATAGAATTGAGTCATTTCAACTCTGCTAACTGTGGCTCAAAAAAATTCCTAATATGGTTAAAAAAAAAAAAAAATAGCTCTTTAAATGCAAATCCACTATGGAAGGAAGCAGGCCCATGATAATGGGCTCTTTTGACCTGGTGGGACTCCTATCCTGCAAGGGCAGCTAAGACCCCTGAATTTCAGAACCATTTCTGTGAGGACCTAAGTGAAGAACTTCATCCATCACTCAACATCCCTGACCCTGGATGTGTTTCTGCACTGCCTGCTTCATCATCAATAAACCAGCATGAAAACAAATTACCTGAATCTTCACTGCTGTTCTAGCCAGTCTAGCCCAGACCAGCCTACTTGATAGCATCTTAATGATTCATTACTATTATTATACATGTGCCTTAAGATAATCATTTCCTAATTCATTGGCCTCATGGGAAATAAAATTACAGTCTTCACTGGCCTTCTTATGAAATACAAATAGCTTTATAAACATATAGTGTGAAGAACACACTGACACACTGGCTACACTCCTATTCAGATATCACCCCAAGACTCGCCCACAAAGCCTTACCAGGACTGTGTGCATCCCAGTGTAAAGTCGGCTGAGACCTACCAACGTGGAAAACACCACAGCCATCATCAGTCCCAAAACAAAGGGATACTGCAGGGGAAGAAGAGAAAACAAGGCATTAGTTTAGGCTCAGACACACACAATTTGATTCTTAGAAGGGAAGGGGTTTCTGATCCATTAACTCCTGGTTTCAATCTCATATTCCTTAGGCCAGCAGTTTGAAGACCTAAAATCACTCAAAAAAAAAAGAGAGAAAACTAAGGAAAAAGAAGGAGAAAATGCCTAGGAATACAATTCTGGAAGGAAGTTTCACAACATACTGATATGCAAATAAGACACACTGGAACTTGACCATAGCTATGTGCTAAAAGTTTTAGTGGAGTAAATAATTTTTTATTTCTACCTATACTTAAACCTTGTGAAATATACAGTATTTCCAAGAGGCAAGGTATATGGATGGTGCTATAATTTTACAAAGTCCAACCAGTTACCTTCCCAAGATGTGCTGTAAAGATAAAGCTTGGCAACAACTGGCTTCATAGGGAAGTCTGGGAACAACGGCCAAGCTAAGACTGGCATATCTGTACAGAAGTCAAGGCAAAAGTCCAGACTTCACTGAATCTTGACATTTGCAGATGAGCAATGAAAACAGTTGGAGGAATCTGGCTAATGATAAGTCATATAAGGAACACACAGATATGCTTATAAACTAGATGTAGAGATATAATTCAGTTGCTTCAAGTACTAATGTCTGTGGTCTTCCATGGTGCTAAGAATAAAGATGATACAGAACTGTCTATATTACGTGAAGTACTTTACAGTCACTCTTCACACAACCCTATGAAGTACAGTCTATTGTTAGCCCCAGTCTACAAATGAGGAAACCCTTAACCTAGATAATAAGTTGCATTAGTCCTGAACTTTTGCACAAAGATGGTTGCCCATCGATCATCCCATTTGATCTGCCCAACAGAAGCCAGGGCTCAGAGAGGTGCAGGGACTTGACCTAGTTAGCACAGTCAGCAGTGACACAGTCTAAACGAGAAGCCACATCTTCTAAGCCAACATGTCCTTTCCAACGTAACATCTGAGTACAATGATATAGGGTTGTACCTCTTTTCTGAAGATTTATCGTTAACTGGGTCTCTGATATTAATGGAAAAAGTGTTAACAAATGAGCTAATGCAGTCACAATTTAGAGGTTGGGTATTAGCTTAAACACATATTTAAATAAAGAAACCCATTTTTAGGGCTATTCATGAGTAAAGAACCCAATCAGCTAAATATATTTACCATAACAACGGAGGCCTTAAGAAAACTGTTACATCATATGAGCTGTAAAGAAGTTTTTAAGAAGATCCAGGTGGCCTTAAAATAAGCATATAAATGACTGTTGTTGCTTTCTTGCAGTCAGAACCACTTGTTGCTTTTTTCCTAAGAGAAGCAAGTTCACAGGCTTCTCTGGATGCTGGCAGCACTATGTCCCTCTGGGACAGATGGCATGGGGGCAGTACAACATAGCTCCGACATCTGCATCCAATAAACTTCAACAGTATTGGGGAGCTAAGACATTTTTTAAAAAATCCTGGCATGACATTTAAGTTGGATAAGATCAAGAGTGGTATGGGGGCTTCCCAGGTGGAACAGTGGTAAAGAATTCACCTGCCAATGTAAGAGATGCAAAAGATGCAGCTGCGATCCCTGGGTCAGGAAGGTCCCCTGGAGCAGAAAATAGCAATCCAGTCTAGTATTCTTGCCTGGAGAATCCAATGGACAGAGAAGCCTGGTGGGCTACAGTCCATGGGGTCACAAGAGTAGAACGTGACTGAGCACACAGTCAGATATAATCGTATATTTGCCTTTTCTCATTTAGGAGACTGAGGTCTGATCCCAGGTGACCAGATAGAAAACCAGGTGGGCTCAGGACCTGACACTAATCTTCAGTTCAGTTCAGTCGCTCAGTCGTGACTGACTCTTTGCGACCCCATGAATCACAGCACGCCAGGCCTCCCTGTCCATCACCAATTCCCGGAGTTCACTCAAACTCATGTCCATCGAGTTGGTGATGCCATCCAGCCATCTCATTCGCTGTCATCCCCTTCTCCTCCCACCCCCAATCCTTCCCAGCATCAGTCTTTTCCAGTGAGTCAACACTTCGCATGAGGTGGCCAAAGTACTGGAATTTCAGCTTTAGCATCAGTCCTTCCAATGAACACCCAGGATCGATCTCCTTTAGAATGGACTGGTTGGATCTTCTTGCAGTCCAAGGGACTCTCAAGAGTCTTCTCCAGTACCACAGTTCAAAAGCATCAATTCTTCGGCGCTCAGCTTTCTTCACAGTCCAACTCTCACATCCATACATGACCACGGGAAAAACCATAGCCTTGACTAGACAGACCTTGGTTGGTAAAGTAATGTCTCTGCTTTGTAATATGCTATCTAGGTTGGTCATAACTTTCCTTCCAAGGAGTAAGTGTCTTTTAATTTCATAGCTGCAATCAGCATCCACAGTGATTTTGGAGCCCCCAGAAATGAAGTCTGACACTGTTTCCACTGTTTTTTCATCTATTTCCCATGAAATGATGGGACCAGATGCCATGATCTTCGTTTTCTGAATGTTGAGGTTCAAGCCAACCTTTCCACTCTCCTCTTTCACTTTCATCAAGAGGCTTTTGAGTTCCTCTTCACTTTCTGCCATAAGGGTGGTGTCGTCTGCATATCTGAGGTTATTGATATTTCTCCCGGCAATCTTGATTCCAGCTTGTGCTTCTTCCAGCCCAGAGTTCCTCATGATGTATTCTGCATATAAGTTAAATAAGCAGGGTGACAGTATACAACCTTGACGTACTCCTTTTCCTATTTGGAACCAGTCTATTGTTCCATGTCCAGTTCTAACTGTTGCTTCCTGACCTGCATACAGGTTTCTCAAGAGGCAGGTCAGGTCGTCTGGTATTCCCATCTCTTTCAGAATTTTCCACAGTTTATTGTGATCCACACAGATAAAGGACAGAAATGGTATGGACCTAACAGAAGCTATTAAGAAGAGATGGCAAGAATACACAGAAGAACTGTACAAAAAAGATCTTCACGACCAAGATAATCACAATGATGTGATCACTGACCCAGAGCCAGACATCCTGGAATGTGAAGTCAAGTGGGCCTTAGAAAGCATCACTACGAACAAAGCTAGTGGAGGTGATGGAATTCCAGTTGAGCTATTCAAATCCTGAAAGATGATGCTGTGAAAGTGCTGCACTCAATATGCCAGCAAATTTGGAAAACTCAGCAGTGGCCACAGGACTGGAAAAGGTCAGTCTTCATTCCAATCTCAAAGAAAGGCAATGCCAAAGAATGCTCACACTACCGCACAATTGCACTCATCTCACACGCTAGTAAAGTCATGCTCAAAATTCTCCAAGCCAGGTTTCAGCAATATGTGAACTGTGAACTTCTAGATGTTCAAGCAGGTTTTAGAAAAGGCAGAGGAGCCAGAGATCAAATTGCCAACATCTGCTGGATCATGGAGAAAGCAAGAGTTCCAGAAAAACATCTATTTCTGCTTCATTGACTATGCCAAAGCCTTTGACTGTGTGGACACTAATCTTATTCTCTCCCAAACCCAAAACAAGCCTCCCATTTTATCTACAACCTGAATCATGGAATGCCTCTGGGTTTTTGGTGTAAAGAGGGCAGGAGAAGCAATACTGTCATTTACACATGAGACTGTTCGAGTTAACGAAATCTAAATTTTCCAACAGGTAAAAGATATAATTTCTGAAATTAAGCACCAAAATAGAGCAAGAGTTCTCAGATAGGAAATATAAATATAAATCTTCATTAAAGTAATCATATAACTTTTATTTATTTTTTAGCTGTGCTACGTGGCTTCTAGGATCTTAGTTCTCCGATCAGGGATTGCATCCAGGCACCAAGTTTTTAACCACTGGATCACCATGAAATTCCCGATAATATAACTTTAAAAAGGTCTTGCTATAATTGCCATTTAAGCAGATAATAAGTGAAATTCTATTTTTAACACTCATTAATCTCCTGTCATTTAGAAGATTTGAACTAGACGTAGAGATATAATTCAGTTGCTTCAAGTCCTAATGTCTGTGGTCTTCCATGGTGCTAAGAATAAAGATGATACAGAACTATCTATATTACGTGAAGCTTTCTAGAAAATGTGGACTGATTATTTCTAATGGTTGAGCCCTGAGAAAGGGCAGATGCATCTTTGGGAGCTAATTTGAGCCAGATTCTATTTCACCCTGGGCCCTGAGGTATCGAGCTTGAGGATTTGGTGAAATCATCTCCACCCTGAAGAGTCGTTTACCAGAATCATCAGCCTCTCGCATCTCTTGCAAACAGAGGATGCAGGCAGCAACTGAAGAGCCATCGGGTCAAGTAGCTCAGGGTGAAAGTGCTTCCAGAAGGGGCAGACAACACAACCCGGTGATGCTTGTTTTACTCTTATTATCAATGGTATCCACTTACCCTCTTGGGCATAACCTGCTTTGGACAGTAAATCATATGGTCACTTCATTTATAAAGAAATCACTGTTCAATAAGTGATCTCCCACCTTTACTTCATAAGTTTCATCGTCCTTCAAAAAAAAGCAAAACCCTGAAGAAAAACCCCTCTTTGCCCTGAAGTCCTGAAGCAAAACCCCTCCTTGTTCCCTCACTGTGTGGATGGTGTTAAACGGGGGAGAAGGGTCACTGTCTCACCTGGTACCTGTCCATGGTAGAGATAAGGAGGGTGAAGGAGATGGCCGTGGCTGCCATGGCGTGGGTGGATGGCATCCCATATTCAGCGATCACTCTCTTCTCAAGTTTCACGACAGGAGGGGAGAAGGGGCGGGGCTGCTTCAAGATCTCTTTGGTTACCTGGCCAATATACATCACCAGCTGCAAAACCAAAGGATGGAAGTAAGTCTAACCAAACAGCAAAATAATAAACTCCTGGATTCTATTAATTTATTTTAAGGTTCCCTATTGTTTGGCTGAAATCACCTTTCTCTCTGACCCAGTTGCTTGTTGGGGAAGACTTGTAGGATGATGTTTTCATTATTTCAAAAGAGAAACTGGATTCCAGAAGGTCACTGGGCAACCAAGACATGACACTAACATATCTTACTTTGGTCATATAGTTAAACATTTAGATAGCCAAGCACTGGTCTAAGAGTCTTATAAATATTACTACTACTACTAAGTCACTTCAGTCGTGTCTGACTCTGTGTGACCCCATAGACGGAAGCCCACCAGGCTCCCCCATCCCTGGGATTCTCCAGGCAAGAACACTGGAGTGGGTTGCCATTTCCTTCTCCAATGGGTGAAAGTGAAAAGTGAAAGTGAAGTCGCTCAGTCGTATCCGACCCTTAGCGACCCCACGGACTGCAGCCTACCAGGCTCCTCCATCCATGGGATTCTCCAGGCAAGAGTACTAGAGTGGCTTGCCACTGCCTTCTCAGTTAAGTAAGCTAAAAGCCTTTAATTCTATTTTCACCTCTATTATTAGTTCAAATGAAAAAAAATGCAAATTTCCTCTTTTATCAGGAGTTTCATGTATGAAAAGGAAATTACCACCTTCCCAGTTGTTTTTGAAGGTCTAACATGTATTGGTAACACTGTGCGTAGTAAGTCATCTGGGCTTCTACAAAGTCATTCAGACAGCGAAGGTGATGGGCGTGTGTTAATATAAATATTAACTCAATCCAAAAACAACTGTAAAATGCAGACCCATTTTACAGAGGGTAAGGTATAAATCATTGCATATAGTTAGTAAGTGGTAAAGACTTATTGGATTGAAATCCAGGGAGTTTGGCCTCAAAATATGTGCCTTAAACTACCACAGTAATGCTTCAGGGATGGTCCTGGACTAAGATAACCTAATATTCAAATCAGACAGTCTTTATTTTCAAGTTTTAACCAGAAAAGTGACTATTCTTATGGAACTTTTGGCTTAAAATTTTTTGAGTGCCACTGTTATTCCTGATATATGTAGGCAAGATACTGGATACAATTTAATGTTATCTAGTAATCGACAGCATCATACAATAAATGGTGGGACTATTTTCAACCCTAAAACAAACACAATTCAGTCTGGAATTTTGTCAATTGATTCCCCCCCACCCCACAATGTCCTTAATGTAAAAAATCCATTTCTCTTTTTCCCTTAAAGCACAATGTAGAAATCAGAATCAATTTTCATACCCTCCCAAGACGCACAAGACTGTTAAGAACAGACTCAGTTACTATGCCAGAGAGCTTCACATCAGAAGTTTCAAGATCTGTTACAAAAGAGGGAAGAGCAACCTGCTTACTTAAGTCTCTGCATATGCAACTCCAAGTGCTGCCTGAGGACAGACAGCATGCACACTCCCTGAGGGCTGTTGTACAGGCTCCAGCCTGTACCTGCGGGATTAGCACCCTCATTTTCACAAGGCTCCTGTACCGGCAGGATTAGAACCCTCATTTTCACAAGGGTCCTGTACCGGCAGGATCAGAACCCTCATTTTCACAAGGGTCCTGGGTGGTTGCTGTGCACACGAGAATTTGAGCACGGCTTTTCACTGTAGTCTTGCTCAGGTCACTTTGTCATGGGCTTTGATTACAAACCTCCTCGTCTTACTGTATTGATCTTACTAGACTTTATTTAGCTTGTGATGGCTGGAGTTACTTTGCTTTGGAACAAAACCCATTAAAGAGTATTTCAAAATACTTTGGGTTAGTCAGCCAGATTGCTTTAGAGTTTCCCATATTCTGGTGCTTTCTTTTAACTCATCTTCTTGCTGGTGAATTCTGAGCATTGCCCCAGTGTACTCAGTATCCTCCAGAAGGCGCTGCATATATATATATTTTTATGCTTGGCTGCCACTTTGCTCTGGGTTAAAAATCAAGAACCACTGCCTGTGCACAGCAGGCCAAATCCACAGGCTTTAAAGCCTCAGTGACAATCACTCCAAATTCTGTAGCTGTGATTTCTAATCAGACTTTGAAACTTAACCCTTTTACCATCCCCTTCTTACCAGAAACTACTGTCTTGGAAACCAGCTAACTCTTCTATGTTTCTGCCTTCCTTCTGCGAGCCCATGACACCTGCATCAGACTTTTTCTGGGGAGTTGAAAAACTTGCAGATACTAGTGACTACTAAGAATTTCTCCAAAGATGCTTGAATATATTTCTCAATCCTGGCCCTTCTTTGCTTATCAATATCAATAAAATATTACAGGCGTAATGACTAACTCTAGTTCACTCAAAAATAATTAGAATCCTCAGAGAGGAAACATTAAAATTCCAAGAGTGAAGACAGACTAGATGACCCTCATTCAGACAAAATTTAATTTCCTTGAAGTTTATGAGCTTCTTTGGTTTCATTTATCTTTTGCCTTCTCTGTCTGAAGGTTGTTTTTAAGAATGAGGGCAATTGTTCATTTTATTTAAAAGTATTCTCATAGCAACACAATTGTTTCTGATCAATAAATTACAAATAGCAATTACTGTAATGGCAGCGCTCTTTGAACAAGAACAAGTGAGGTGATGTTTTTCAAGTTGTAGGGAAAGAGCACCACTCTCAGGATGACCGATGCTATCTCTGCTGTTGCATTCATTACAGCAAATCAACGAGGTGCCCAGGCCTGTACTGGGGCCCCATCCTTGAGGGGGGAAAATCATCACACAGAGGATCTCACCATAATGCAAATATGCTCTGAAAAAAAATCATCCACAAAATTCTATGGGTATATATATATATATATATATATATATATATATGTGAGATAGACTTTGGTGCAACCTGGGGGAACCGGGAGTTCTGGGGCTGAATGTTAAAAGGAAGACTGTTTACCTAAGGTGAGGGATGGACAGAGAAGCATCCAGGTTACAAGAATAGCATGAGCAAAGACTTAAAGAAGTGATGTTGGGTGGAGCTCCTAGGTGGTTAGGACCAGTGGCGTTTTTTGTAATATTTATTTATTTGGCTGCACCAGGGTCCTTAGTTGCAGCCTGCGGGATCCAGTTCCCTGACCGAGATTGAACCAGGCACCCTGCATTGGGAGCATGAAGTCTTAGCCACTGGAGCATCAGGGAAGTTCCCAGTGGAGTTTAAACTGTGAGACACATCATCTATTACAAGGGCTGAACCTAAAGAAACTGACCATACAAGGCGCTGGGGAGGAGGGGGAGCCTGGAACTCCCATACAGCACTGAAGAAGGCGCAAAATGAAACAACCACTGTGGAAAAACAGTTTGGCAGTTTTTTAAAAAGCTAAAACAAATGACTGCCATAGGACCCAGCCATGCCAATCCTAGGTATTTACCCACAAGGAGTGAAAGCATAAGTCATACAAAGATTTGTCCATGAATGTTGATGGCAGTTTCTTTAACAACTCTAAACTGCAAACAACCCGATTTCCACTGTGGAATAATCATGCAATTGAATTGTTATTTAGTCACTAAGTTGTGTCTGACTCTTTTGAGGTTCCATGGACTATAGCCCACCAGGCTCTTTGTCCATAGGATTCTCCAAGCAAGAATACTGGAGTGGGTTGCCATTTCTTCCTCCAGGGAATCTTCCCAACCCAGGGATCAAACCCACATCTCCTGCATTGGATTCTTTACCACTGAGCCACCATAGAAGCCCATACAATTGAATACTTCTCAGCAACAACAAAAAAATGAATTATAGAAGTCAAGCTACAGCACAGATGAATTTTAAAGTAATTCTGCTGAATGAAGAAGTCAGGTCAAAAACAAAACAACAGTACACACTATATGATTTTGGTCATATAAAATTCTTCCCTCCTCCCCTTTTATTTTTTGGCATGGGGAATTCTCAGTTTCTAGACCAGGGAATTGAACCCATGACCTCTGCAGTGGAAGCACAGCATCTTAACCACTGGACCTCCAGGGAAGTCCCTATATATATATATAATTCTTAAACATGGAAATGACTTTACAGAATAGAAAGGAGATCAACAGTTGCCAGGAGGGAAATAAATTACAAATGGGCTTGAAATTTCTCAGTGACAAGTATCTAAATTATGGTGATGATTTTAGGGGTATGTACACATATCAAAATGTGCCACATGGTACATTTCAAATATGTACAAACTTCATGAATAGGGGCTGCTCTCGTGGCTCAGAGAGTAAAGAATCTGCCTGCAATGCAAGAGACTCATAGTCAATTCCTGGGTTGGGAAGATCCCCTGGAGAAGGAAATGGCAGCCCACTCCAGCATTCTTGCCTGGAGAATCCTATAGACAGAGGAGCCTGGAAGGCTACATACAGTCCATGGTGTCACAGAGACACGACTGAGAGACTAATACACATACACACAAACTTCGTGAATACGCTAAAAATTACTGAATCATACACTTTTAAAAAATGAATTGAATAGTATGTGAATTACACCCAATAAAACTAAGTATGTACAGTTTATTGCATGTCAATCACATCATAAAAAGTTGTTGTTGCCTTAGCCAGCTTGGGCTGCTGTAACGACTAACCACGGACGGGGTGGCTTACAAACAGGAATTTATTTCTCTCAGTTCTGGAGGATGAAGTCCAAGATCAAGGCACTGGCAGAAGTAGTAACTGGTAAGGACCTGCTTCCTGGGTCACAGAGAGCATCTTCACAGCACTTGAAAGAAGTAACTTTCAAGCCATGAAAAGACATGGAAGGCTCTTAAACACATTACCAAGTGAAAGGAAGTCAGTGTGAAAAGACTCCATACTGTATGATTTCATCTATGTGACGTTTTGATAAAAGCAACTATGGAGACAGTAAAAAGACCAGTGATTGCCGAGGGTTGGGGACATGGGCAAGTGGAGCACAGGGAATTTCTAGGTCACTGAAACTATTCTGTATGATACTCTAAGGGTGAATATTATTATACATTCGTCCAAATCCATAAAATGCACAACACCAAGAGTGAACCCTAATGTGAACTAAGGACTTGGGATACCAGTGTGGGACCCCCAGCTGTAACAAATGTCCCACTCTGGCGGAGGATATGCACGTGTGTGTGGGTGAAGGGGCGATTTACAAATACTCTATACTTCCTGCTCAATTTTGCTGTGAACTTAAAACCCACTCTAAAAGTAAAGTCTATTAAAAAGAATACTGTGGCAGAAGAGAGCTATTTCTCTGTTTAGTTCTCAGGGAAGGAGTACAATGATTAACTCATTATGGCGTCCCTTCTGTGAAGGACTTTGCTCTGCATTGTTGAAAGGCCCTTCTACCTAAAGGAACTAAATTAAGTTCCGTCATCCATCACGCTCCTTTGGGCTGAGGCCTCCAAGGCCTAAGTGTGAAAGCAAAGATCCATGGGGAGGCGAGACAGGAAGCAATTACAGCTCATTAGCCTCGCCACCTGGCTGGTCCCCTGCCTGGTGCTGACGGGTCTGCAGCCCCGTGGTGCGGCGTTTCATGATGAGAAATTAGCCTACTTGCTTATTTCTTCCCTAATTACTGCAGACTGGAGAAAGAAAATCCATTTCTCTTGATCACCTACTGCTGTCCCCAAGCAAACAGAAGGCACGAATTCTGCCCAAATGCAGTGTATCTTCAGAAGGTGTACCGTCCAACCTAGGATCATCATTGACGTCTGGGTCTCTTTGGGGCGAGCGGAAAAAACAGTGCTTTTTCTCTTAGTGTGGTGGCCCTTCCTGCTTATTACTGGGTTGACCAGTAATTTTGTTTGGTTTTTTTCACAAGATGTAACAGAAAACCCAAACAAATTTCTGGCCAAGCCAATACAATCCAAAATGACAATATTTCCGTGTCTAACACAGCTCTGATGAACAGAACTTTGGTCTTCAAGCCGGGATAAATAAAAACCTAGATAGTTTAGGGAACAGAGAATCTTGAAATAACAAGACCAGTAAAGCCCCACAGGATTTTAAAGAACAGCTACATGTTGGTTTTTTTATGTTCTGGGATTGCTCGCTGCCCACCCCTTTCTGTCTTCCTCCTCCCGAAGAATCCCCCTCCCCAAGCATCCATCTCCCCCTCCCCATGGTGTGAGGGCTTCACTGTTATAATAAAACTGATTCCTCTGCAGGGTGGAAGGAGTACAGAGAAGCTCTTTTCAAATTATACCTCCAACGCCCCTAAAACCACACATTTTTAAACTCTAACATCTTTCTTCCCTCTGGCTTCACCCATAGTCCACATCACCATGGGGGAATCATAGTGCAAGCAATTAACTAAGAGGCATGTAAGCTGTTCCAGGTGGTGCAGTGGTTAAAAAAAAAAAAAAAAAATTCGCCTACCAATGCAGAGATGCAAGAGATGTGGGTTTTTGATCTCTGGGTTAAGAAGATCCCCTGGAGGAGGGCATGGCAACCCACTCCAGTATTCTTGCCTGGAGAATACCATGGACAGAGGAGTCTGGCAGGCTACAGTTCATAGGGTCTGAAAGAGTCGGACATCACTGAGCGCACACATACACACACACGCAAGATGTTACTCAGGTCTCACAGGGCAGAAACGTAGTGAGTCGCTAGGGTTTATGGTCCACCCATAGATTTATTTTTAAAAAGTCAGGAATTGATTTCCTCATTCTAGAGAACAATGAGATGTAGCCCAAAGACCACAGATTCTCTATTCACCCCATTTCTTAATCTGTCCAAATTAAGCTCAGTGCTCTTCTCCTCAGGTTACTAACACGATAATTTGGATAAAGAAAGCCCAGACACCCAACCACCCCACTCCTAGGTATGAGGAGGAAAAGTAAAAATTTTACATAACCTCCCTCTCCTTCCGCCTCTGTAACTCAGCTTGCCCCTTAGAGTCTAGATCACACAGGTCACGTGGTCTCAGAAAGTGGGGACTTGCAATACTAGGAACTGGAGTTTATCTCACTCACCCTTGTCCTGCTCTTTGCAATCGCCCAGCCCCTGCAAACCTGCTTTATCATGCAGGTGCAAGCCAGGCATCCCCTCCCCATCTTGACTGCTGTTCCCGCGCATGCGAAACTCCTTAGTTTAAACCAGCCTCTTAACAGCGAGTGTTGCCCACTACAGTCTGTCTATAAAAACTCTGTAATCCCTTTGTTTGGGGCTCAGTGCTTGGAGTGTTAACTCCTCTGGGCCTGCCGGCATAATAAACCTGAGTTCTCCAGCTCTTTGAGTGTAGTGCTTGAGTACTGGTTCCTGCAACAGGTACATATTCAAGAACCCTGAAAATGCATGTCCTTACTGAAATTTGTACATGAATATTCTTAGCATTAGTCTTCACAATAATCCCAAAGTTAAAAGTTTAAACCGAATGTCCATCAGCTGATGAATGGATTGAAAAAACAGGGTACATCCGTACAAAGAAGTATTATTTGACCTTGAAAAACAATGAGGTACTGATACATGCTACAGCAAGGATGACCTTTGAAAACCGTGTGCTAAATGAAAGAAGTCAGACAAAAATGACAAATATGGTATGATTCCATTTACATGAAATGTTCAGAATAGGCAAATCCATAGAGATTAGTGGTTATCTAGCAGGTAGGGGCTGTTTGGTGGGTGGAATGGGGAGTGAATGCTAGTGAATATGAGACTTGTTTTTAGGGAGATGAAAATATTGTGGAGGTTGACGGTGGTGATGGTTGCTCAACTTTGTGAATATAATAAAGCCATTGAATTATTTTCTTTAGAAAGGTTAATATTATAGCATGTGAACTGTAACACAATGAAAAAAAGAGAAACTAGATATCAAGATGGATTCTGAAATACCTCTTCTATGTGTCCCTGAAGTCTTTCATTTCAAAATGTTATAGACAATGCCTTCAAATATGGATTCAATAGAAGCAGCTATGGCTGCTACTGATATTTTCTTCAAAAGTCCTGCCCAACTCTGCCCCAAACCCCAGTTCTACAGGGCACTGAGGTGGTGACCGACCATGACACAGAAAGCTGAAAGTCCTACCTACTCAAACCCCTGAGGATGGGATTCATTTTAAGAGCAATTTTAAGCTCTTGAGGCTTTTTAGATCAATAGTTTTACCAAAAAAAAAAAAAAAAAGAGAGAGAGAGAAAGAGACTGCACTCGCCTGTGCAGCTTTTGTTTGCTCAGTGTTCTTTTTTTCCTCCCAGGAATACACACTGCTCTGTGGTCTTCTATTTGGCTTCAGGGAGTGGATTAAAAGCAGTTCTTTGTTATGGTTATGGGGGAACATTCGAGAGACTGCTGCTTACCATTCTGTATAAAAAGTTGTTTTCCACTGGTGAATGTCCTCTCATGCTTGTGGCATTATTTTTATTTACTTTTTAAAATTCAAAGCCCTTCTATAGTGCATGTCATGTGGGTTTCTGTGTGTCTGTGGGGGGTGGGGTGGATGGGGTGATGGTGAATCAACTGGGACAAGCAATTAGAACTTCAAACTAATAAAATTTCATTCCATGCCTGAAGCACCGAAACAAAGAAATTACAGAGCAAACACCATAAATCACAAAAAGTTATCAGCAAACTGGTCTTGACATAGTCCACGTCCTATAAAAATTAAGATATAATAAAGAAAGCACAAATGGCAGGTAAGAAAAATAAAACAATTAAGTGACAAAACTTTCAGGTTTTTTCTAACACTCCAATTTTTCAAGCTCAGATCTGCTTCTGAAATTTTTGAAGACGAACACTAAAGGTACAAAGATAAGTAATTAAGTCATGTATGTATGCATGTCTTTAGGGAAATTACTTTAAAACAATTGAGGCTTCTTTTCCTTATTAAGAATGACTTGGGTTAAATAATAACTAGTATTAGTACAGTGATTTTAAAGCGTATTTTCACTGATATAATTTGTTTTAATATTCATATCATTCCTATTTCACAGATGAGGAAATTGTAAAACAGGAAATGCTTAAAGAAGGTGACTGACCCCCTAAAGATAATACAATGAGTAGAGAAGCTGAGTTTGAATTTCGCTGATTCAAAATCCTAAGGTCTTTTCACCCCACCCTCTCAAATCTGGCATGACAGTTATTACTGAAACCAGATATCTATTTTTAAAGAACCCAAATTCTATGATCCCAACTCATTAGATCCATGGAACATTCACTAGAGGCTGCCTGATTGCCCTGGGGGCTTGAGTCTTAGACATGACATCTGATGAGACAGTTGTAAACACTTATCCACACCACTCCAACAACGCCCAGCCAGCAGAAGTCTGGGACCAGTGTCCTTTACTCACCACTGGACAGATGTCACACCCCAAATGGCACCCACTGAGGGAATGGGTGTCTTCAGTCTTAGGAAATATGGAGTGTGCAAAAGCTAAAACATGCATAAGCCCATCTTCCTTCAGAGAGCCAACTAACCACAAAACCTGGAAACAATTCAAAGTTCATGACAGGACACTGGTTAAATTATGTAAATATTTAAAAAGCACTGTGAGATATACTGTTAAATGAAAACAGTGAAAGGCAGCAAAAGCAAATGCATATAGCTTACAGGGCAAACTGTGGACGGTGGATCCACCGGGGGTTAGAACTGCAGTTGGTGTCTTGTGTGTCATTTGAGTTTTCATGCTAAAACCAATAAGGTTTGCTTCCAATAAAAATGTAAGTACTGCAAAGAAAACTTCTCATTATTAGACTCTTCCTTCACATTTCTAAGGATATCAATTGTCAGCCCTGCTGACCATAGGGGGAAAAAAAACAAACTGCAAAATAATACAAAAAGATCAAAACCTTTACTTTATAGACCACTGAAAGCAAAAATGCAACAGACGTTAGCCGCATGCCATGCTCAACTTTCTCATCTGATTAAAACCACAAACTAAATAAAAAGAAAGAAAGAAAAAAACCCACAAACTATTCTCATCGCCAAGCATGCTGCCATAGATTTCTGTGGGTAACCCAGCCAACCAGTCTAGGCAACAGCCACATACATACACCAAAAGGCATTTAAGTACAAATTTCCATTAAATATAGTCTCAGATTTTACAAGCTGAAAAGAAGTCCGTCTTCAGTCTTGACTGATGGACTACTCATCTGAGACTCTTTCTGCTCTTGAGTGAGTGAGTCAAAGTCACTCAGTTGTGTTCGACTCTTTGCAACCCCATGGACTATACAGTCCATGGAATTCTCCGGGCCAGAATACTGGAGTGGGTAGCCTTTCCCTTCTCCAGGGGATCTTCCCAACCCAGGGATCGAATCCAGGTCTCCCACATTGCAGCTGGATTCTTTCCTAGCTGAGCCACAGGGGAAGCCCAAGAATACTGCTCTTACCAGATCAAAAACAGTAAAACCTGCTAACTTTACAAATTAGAACTCCTCCCCCAAATTCAGGAAAATCGCCCCAAAGAAATTCCCCCAAGCAATCTGAGCCAACAGCCCTACATCTAAACCCTCTGCCAATCTACTCCACAAACTGGCATCATCCTTGGTCTTTTTGAGGTAAGAACAGCCTAAAATACCAGCTTTGTAGTATTTTCAAGATCAAGTCAACATAGTTTTTTGGGGTTGTTTTTTGGGTGGCGGGGCCTACACTGCACCAGGCATGGGGGATCTTAGTTCCCCAGCCAAGGATGTAACTGGGGCTGCTGCACAGGAAGTGCAGAGTCTTACCCACTGGACTGCCACGGAAGTCCCCAAGTCAGCACAGTATTAAGTGGAACATAGCTAGACGTTCTTGCCTGGAGAATCCCAGGGACGGGGGAGCCTGGTGGGCTTCTGTCTATGGGGTCACACAGAGTCGGACACGACTGAAGTGACTTAGCAGCAGAAGCAGCAGCAGCTGTATCCATGGACCGCCCATTTTATTATCACTTTAATGTTGGTCTTCAAACTGGCTCACTCCTTTTCAGTGAAACACTCAAGAAAACATGATCTGATTGTTATATTTTACAGATACACACTAAAACCAAGATATATATATTTAAAGGAAAAATGAAAAAAACTCATTTCATGAACTAGGCTCTTGGGGTGACAGGCTTCTGGAAGATCTGATTTGTTCTGGATTTGACTTGCTATCTGGAGATGTACGGGCTTCCCTGGTGGCTCAGTAGGTAAAGAATCTGCCTGCAATGTGGGAGACCTGGGTTCGATCCCTGGGTTGGGAAGATCCCCTGGAGTAGGAAATGGCAACCCAATCCCATATTCTTGCCTGGAGAATGCCATGGACAGAGGAGCCTGGTTGGCTACAACCCATGGGGTCGCAGTCAGACACAAGTGACTAACACTTTTTCACTGGAGATGTATTGCCAAGTACAATAACATCAAAAAGTCAATGAAGGACTTCCTTGCGGTCCAGTAGCTAAGAATTCTGCCCATGCAGGAGACATAGGTTCCTTCCCTGGTCCAGGAAGATCCCACATGCAACTAAGCCCATGCGCTCCTACTGAGCCTGCATGCTGCAACTACTGCAGTCCAAGCACCCTAGAGCCCATGGTCCCCAACAAGAGAAGCCACTGCAGTGAGAAGCCCACATGGTCCAACTAGAGAAAACCCACTCACAGCAGCAAAGACCCAGTACACCCAAATAAATAAATAATAAATTGAAAAACAAACAAAAAAGGAAGTCAATGAAGCAAGAATCCAGGGCCCCAGAAAAGCATCTTGGGCCACATGCAGGGTCAACTGGTTGCCTCTGTGACAACTACTATCGCACTTTGGGTGCTGGGGTGGGTATTGTCCTCAACAACCACATCATCAAACATTGTTTGTTATGACCATGAATCGGACCAGAGCAAATGTGTGTGGGGTTTTATGGTTCATGTGGACTCTAAGGAATCGGAATCCTGGAATCTATCCTTTCTGGCAAAGGCATGAGACAGAGAGAGCCCCTCAGCCACTGCAGAATCCTTGCCCCAGTTCTACCCCCAATATCGTGAGAATCTTCCATGCTTTGCATACAGGTATCATCCAGCACTGGTGAAAAGCAGGGGACTTAATGAGAGTCTCCCTTTGTTGCACATTCTGGGAACCAGCAATAAAATCTACGCTGTACACAGCGGGGCACCGATGAGGGCAGAAACCCATGGGGACACAGAATGGACCTCAGAACCATCGACACCATAACGCATGATAATCACCAAGATCCCCCAAACTAAGCCGGGAAAAACACTGGCAGTCTGTAATTTACACACAGACTTGAAACAACCAGGGAGTGAGCCCTCTAAAGTTGACCTCACATCTCTCTTGAAGGTGGACAGACTTGAGGGTTGAAGGCAAGTGAACCAATATAAATCTACGCTCCTAACACTTACAATGAAACAATTCACAGCCAGCCTTCTCCTGTTTATATCATTTCAGTCCTGTTAGTTATATGATTTCAGTATGCTTATAGTACATTTGAAATATTTCATATATATTTAATAAAATGTATGATTCAATATCATTTTACTATATAGCTTTGGCTATAATAGAAGGACCTCCTGACCATCCTTCATGAATCAACCATGCTCTTGATTCTCATCCTTTCTCTTGTCTATTTTTTCACTTGTGTTTTTTTTTTAATGGGATATGTAGTCTGAACAGAGATCTTTTTACCAGAATTGTAAAATTTCAAAATTTTCATAGGTCTCCCCAAAGCAGAATGTTCCAGAGCAGGTAATTAGGGCAAAAGGATGCTGAGTGCTATCCCTTGAATGGGCATATTTTCTTCAACTAGAAATAAATCAGTTGTATATAATTTCATATCAAGCTTCAAAATAAGACAGGGCACTTCAACTCTTTACTCCCTTCTATCCATGTTTGTAAATGGCAATGCAACTCTGTAATCGAAGACGTCTCAAAAGACAGAACTTACACAGAGTAAATCCTTTGTCAGTAGTGGTAACATTTTTAATAGTAACCATTTCTAATATTAGCCTCCACGGTGAGCTATCATTCTCCTCAGCACTCCCATCTTTAGCAACAGCAAGCTAGAGCTTTTCCATACATGCATTCATAATGAGCTGCTGCTCCCTTTATCTAAATCCTTGCTTGCTTATACATACATCAGCTTGGGAGTCATTTAGATGTTAAAAACCAACACTGCTAACAGCAGTCTATGTATGATGCATGTTATAAAGCAAATACGAGCTATGCTTTGGCAGTAATTCAGGAAAGTACTATTCACCTTCAAAGGAACCTTCCTGGGAAGTCACTCTCTTATTTTTCTGCATAGATGTAATAAGATAATGATACTGGTAGGTGAAATTTAAATAATAAATTTATAACCTGGAAATTTTCCCAAGACATTTTCATGTGCATATCCTGATTCCTAGTGACTTAAAAAAGCAAAAAACCTAATCAAGCAATTCTAGACCAATAACCCTATTTCATCCATATTTTACAATTGTGCCCCCATTTTTTATCACGCATGTTCTATGAATGAACCTATTTGTGCCTCACCAAAGGGAAATTATGAGTGTGGCATAAAGAACAGCTGCCCAGACCTTTCTAAAGCTTGGGTCATTCTAATAAGTAAACTCGTGTTTCCCCATAAAGACTGAGACAGCATTTGTCTTTAGAATGCTGGTCACAAAAACAAAACATTTTCTTTAACCTGTCCTTCCCACCTCCACCATCATCAAAAACCTAAACCCACGACAAAATAAAAACAGCTCTGTAAACTATACTATCTGGGTTTTTGTAATGTGTCTCATAATTTTCTGGAAAAAAAATGTTCTGTTGGAAAAAGCATGTTGTTGTTCAGTCATGAAGTTGTGTACGACTCTTTACAATCCCATGGACTGCAGTATGCCAGGCTCCCCTGCCCTTTACTATCTCCCGGAGTTTACTCAGATTCATCTCCATTGAGTTGGTGATGCTATCTAACCATCTCATCCTCTGCTGTTCCCTTCTCCTTTTGCCTTCAATCTTCCCCAGCATAGATAACATTAAAATGAGATTCTGGCTTATTATACCCTGAAACACATCTTGCCCTAGAGAATGTTTAGGCTTGAATTACCCTGAGACAACAGAAAATGTGACCACGCTGCACTTGCTTGTCTTTCTATGGAAGCACCTGTGTATAAGAGTCTCTGGACGTGGTGTGAGGTTGGAGCACCCATCATGATGACCTGAGGAACCATGAACCCCACCTTAGGCTAATGGTCACTGACGTTCTAGGTTTTCCTGGTGGTTCAGCGATAAAGAACCCGTTTGCCAATATAGGAGACATGGGTTCGATTCCTGGGTTGGGAAGATCCCCAGGAAAAGGAAATGACAACCCACTCCAATATTCCTGCCTGGGAAATCCCATGGACAGAGGAGCCTGGCTGACTACAGTCCATGGTATCTCAAAAGAGTCAGACACAACTTAGCAACTAAACAACAACATTGACATTCCACACCTAGTTTTACAGGCTGTCACAGGCTTTTCTTACATGTTCTGTCAGAGTTCATTTCACCTTTGTCTCCAGTTTACAATCTTGTAGAATTTAGAAAAGATGGGGGGGCGGTCACTCAGAAGAAATTAAAAAGATTTATATCTGAAGGGATTTAAAGACTCCACAGAGTCAAGTCACACAACTGTATCCACCCAAGTTCTGAATGACCATCAACCACATCTCTGTGGCCTGCCTTCTTTGTGACCAGTCAGCTGTACTGCACAGAAAGGAATCTGAATTTGTGGTGCTGATCCACAACGCTTGCTGTAGCCCTACGGCATTAAAACCACCTTTCATTGTGAAAGCAATGTCAAATCTACTGTTTGCCTGGATTTGGTCCCCTTCGCACCCCAAATTCTGCAGTCCAGCTGCTCTTTGTCTCTAAAGGCTGGTATTGCTGGCTGCATTTCCTTGTGTTAGAAACATCTGCACACATGTGGGGGGAGGAGAAGCACCATTTCATGATGAGATGCTCTGTCATACAGCAGTCCATGAGCAAACGAAATTACCAGTTAAGAGGCTGGGGAGGAAATGGAAAGCTAAGGAAACGCATAAGAATAAAAACTCAATATGCAGGCTAACAAAATTATGGGAGCCATAATCACAGGATGTAGGAAAGAAAATTCACTTATGACCGCGCAGATGATGTCCGCTTTTGGTGAAGGTGCCCTGGATATGCATCTACTCAACTCACCAGGGGAACAGCCAAGCGGACTCTCATATTTCTTTACACAACACCTATTTCCATTCTCAGGCTGACGTCATGAGCTGGGCTATCAACACTGGGCAAAGCCAATTTCCTACTCATTTTGAATGACTATCAACATGATGACTGTGAAGAGGGAGTGGCTATCAACTCTGTGTGCCAAAGTTGGTTGAGCCAAAGTCAAGAGACCTGGGACTACCCTGGTGGTCCAGTGACTACCCAACGCAGAGGTCCTGGGTTTGATCCCTGGTCAAAGAACTACATCTCATATGCCGCAACTAAGAGTTTGCATCGTGCAGCTAGAAGACCTAGGTGCATCTAAATAAATATTTTTAAACAGAATTTATTAAAAAAAAAAGAAGAAGTCTTGGGCTTCCCTGGTGGTCCAGTGGTTAAGAATCTGCCTTGCAATGCAGGGGACAAAGGTTCAATCCCTGGTCTGGGAAGATCCCACGTGCCACAAAGCAACTGAGCCTGTGTGCCACAGCTACTGAAGCTGGTGTGCCCGAGGGCCTGTGCACCACAAGAGAAGCCACCGCAATGAGAAGCCCACGCAGAAAGGAGCCCCTCCTTACTGAAACTAGAGAAAACCCGAGTGTAGCAACAAAGACCCAGTGAAGTAAAAAATAATAATTAATTAATTAAAAATAATAAAGTCTAGAGACCTGAATATACTATCTCTACAACACCCTGCATCAACTAGATGTTCATCAGTGTCCCTAACATTCCTCACCGTCCTGCCCCCAACTTCTCCTGGTTATCACCTCTCTTCTGCCCGAATGGAAATCAGGGACATTCTGGTAAAAGTAAGGATCCACGCTGTGATGGCAGCACTGCTCCCCTCTACACCCATCACTGCCATCAGCAGCCCCGGCTTCATGTCTCACTTGGGAAAGTAACAGGCCCTGGTCTGAGATTTAACTTTCCTCCTGGGAAATGTACAAACCCTGTGAAGAGTCTCTTTTTTTTATGGCGCTAACAGTTCAGGTGAAGGCTCTCATATCTCACCACTGAAACCGCTCAGTCAGAGTGCCTGAATGAACAGTTCTCTTGACTTTGAGATTTAATTCCACTAGCTGGTCACACCTTTCCGACAAGCAAGGTTCGGACGTACACCTAATCAGGCCCAAGATGAGAGGTTACCATGCTCAGCTCTGGTCCAGGTCACTAGCAGCCTCTGCCAAGAGGCCGCTGGTCTAGTAAGTCCTACGACAGGGCCTGCCTGGAATAAACTCACTGACATTAACTTGTAGAGCTCAAAAATGTAATTCACCACCTCCTTAAATGAAAATAGTCCAAGAACTAAGATTACAGTGCCTTTGACATGTAGACATTCTCTAGCCCATCATCTGCAAAAATCAAGTATTTCATTTGGCTGCAATGATGTCTTTCCTCCAAAAGACTCAGTCTTCCCCGCCTCTGTCCCTTTAAACACACCCCATCCATCCTCCATTCTCCCATCCCCCCCACGCCTCCCCCTCCTTTTGCTGCTTCCTCTTCATCCTTGGCAGGATGCCTTCATTACAAGGTTTCTCCCAGGCAGAGAAGAATGGGTTCTCCTCCCCTGGAGTTAGATGACTGTCCTCCTGTAGAGCCAGTCTTTGAGCAGGACTAGACAAGCATCCCAGAAAACTCCCTTCCTGACGCCTGTTCACCGCAGGGAGCGAAGGAAGGAGGCTGGATGGACATAGGAAAGGCGGAGGGGGAGAGAGCAGGGCACCATTGATTTACCAGCCGGTCAGTGAGTGATTAACTCTAGCTAGTAAAAGGGGCTGTTGATCACACAGTCAGTACCTCCCCAACAGGACTGTAACTGGGGCTATAACCTCCCTGTGACCCTTTGTAATGAGAGAAGCTCAACTTGAGAAGGCCAGCCTCAGCCTTCCAGGCTGACAGGCATATCCATGCTCTACCCTCGGAATCCTTTCCTCTGCAATTTCTACATTCCACCGTCAGGCTGAGATCTTTAGGATGATGAGCAATGCCAGAATTTTTACAGAACTCTTTGATGAGGTGCCAATGGTCAATTTTCATTCCAATCCCAAAGAAAGGCAATGCCAAAGAACGTTCAAACTACCGTACAATTGCACTCATTTCACATGTTAGCAAGGTAATACTCAAAACTCCTTCAAGCTAGGATAATTCAATAGTACATGAGCAAAGAATTTCCAGATATACATGCTGAATTTGAAAAAGGCAGAGGAACCAGAGATCAAGTTGCCAAAATTTGTGGGATCATAGAAAAAGCAAGGGAATTCCAAAAGAAAAAAACAATCTTCACTGACTATACCAAAGCCTTTGACTGCGTGGATCACAACAAACTGTGGGGAATTCTTAAAGAAATGAGAATACCAGACCACTTTACCTGTCTCCTGAGAAACCTGTATGCAGGTCAAGAAGGAACAGAACTGAACATTGAACAATAGACTAGTTCAAAATTGGGAAAGGGGTACGTCAAGGCTGTACATTGTCACCATGCTTTTTTAACTTATATGCAGAATATATCATGTGAAATGCTGGGCTGGATGAAGCTCAAGCTGGAATCAAGATTGATGGCAGAAATAAACAATCTCAGATATTCAGATGATACCACTCTAATGGCAGAGAGTGAAAAGAATCTAAAGAGCCTCTTAATGAGAGTGAAAGAAGAGTGAAAAGCAAGCTTAAAACTCAACATTCAAAAAACAGAGATCATGGCATCCAGTCCCATCACTTCATGGTAAACAGATGGGGAGAAAGTGGAAACAATGACAGATTTTATTTTCTTGAGCTCCAAAATCACTGCAGACAGTGACTGCAGCCATGATATTTAAAGGTACTTGTGCCTTGGAAGAAAAGCTATGACAAACCTAGATAGAATATTAAAAAGTAGAGATATCACTTTGCCGACAAAGATCCATATAGTCAAAGCTACAGTTTTTCCAGTAGTCATGTATGGATGTAACAGTTGGACCATAAAGAAGGCTGAGCACCGAAGAATTGATGCTTTCAAACTGTGGTGCTGGAGAAGACCCTTGAGAGTCCCTTGGACAGCAAGGAGATCAAATTAGTCAGTCCTAAAGGAAATCAACCCTGAATATTCATTGGAAAAACTGATATAAAGCTGAAGTTCTAATACTTTGGCCACCTGATGCAGAGTAGACTCATTGGAAAAGATCCTGATGCTGGGAAAGATTGAGGGCAAGAGAAGGGGGCGGCAGAGGATGAGACGGTTAGATATCATCATTGACTCAATGGACATGAGTGTGAGCAATCTCTGGGAAATACTGAAAGACAGGGAACCCTGGCATGCTGCAGTTCATGAGGTCACAAAGAGTAGGAAGCAACTTAGTGACAGAAGAACAATAACCAGATTTGAATCCCAGGAAAAGTGTGTTTTTAAAGTTAGAAAAGACCACCTCAGTGGTGTCTTTCCATTTAAAATCTAGCTGTCTTTTTAGAAGGCTTGTTTACCATTTAGACTTCTTGGGAATATTGGTTTCCAAATGAATACAGAAATTAGTTACAAAGACTGTTGATACATTTTGAACATTCTAGATTTACCATAAACAATTTCAATGTGAGTAAATTGTAAGTAAAATCAGCCCTGTGTCCAAAAGCCACCTCCATGGGAAGGTTTTTCCTGACTACCTGACCTAAGACAGCTGTCTGACACCAGCCTGCATACCCTGCTTTTATTTTTCTTCGCAGAACTCTACCCTGCCTGCACTTAGACTATACACTTTGATTTATCAGCTTCATCTCCACCCTCAAGGGGATGCTTGGCCCAGAATCTGGGAAGGTGCCTGCTTCTGACTCAGTTTTGGACCTTTGCCCTCTCCACCTATCTCAGCCTGGAGCCCTCTCCCCTGGGCCCTCACCTGGCTGGCTCTCTCTCATACTTTAAGACTTAAGTGAAACTACCACCAAATGCTTCTTTTTGACTAGCATTTCTAATGTAGATCTCTGTTCTCACCCAGATCATGCTGTAAACAATATCTGTACAATCTGTAATTTCTATTTTGACTTATGACTCTGTGTTGCCTAAAGGTGAACTCCAGGAGAGTAGGAAGGAGTTTGTCTTGTTCACTGCTTAATCCTCAGGACTTAGCATAGTATTTCATAATCGATCTTGTTGGAGGTTTTTCAAGTGAATAAATGAAGACTAAATAAATTTAAAAGTTGTGCACCAATCACAAGGTGAGAAAGAAATCTGAGGCTCTTTTAAAAAGGCAAATAAAATCTGGCTTCTGGTTCAAAGACCCCTTTGCTTTTGATAAACATGAAACATAGAATTACTACTTGATATCTTGACCAAATTTGGGTCCTGATTGTCCATCAGGGCTGGGGAGAATCACTCAGGATGGGGAACTACTTTTTTAAAATTAATTTTATTTCTATTTTTGGCTGTGCTGGTTCTTCACTGCTGTGCACAGGCTTCCTCTAGTTGCAGTGATCACGGATCACCCATTGTGGCAGCTTCGCTTGTTGCAGAGCACAGGCTCTAAAGCAAGGGCTTTGGAGTTGTGGCGTACAACCTTAGTTGCCCCGAAACATATGGGATCTTCCCAGACCAGGGATCGAACCCATGTCCCCTGCATTGGTAGGTGGATTTTTAACCACTGTACCATCAGGGAAGTCCAACAATTTCATTTTAAAAACATCTCTAGGATGCTCCCTTAGCACTCTATAGATTTTTCTAGTGTATCTTTAGTACCCTGAACTGTAATTACTTCTTTACATCTGTCCCCTCAAGGGGGACAGCTCTGAAATCCTTTTCATAGAATTATGAATCTTTACTTATTTTATTCAATAATTATGTATTGAGCTGCTACTACATGCCAAGTTCAAGGAATAATAAAGAACCATCTAGCAGAGAATGATGCTGTGGTAAAGAATCTGCCTGCTAATGCAGGAGATGCAGGTTTCATCCCTCAGTAGGGAAGATTCCCTGGAGGAGGAAATGGAACCCACTCCAGTATCTTTGCCTGGAGAATCCCGAGGACAGAGGAGTCTGGCGGGCTACAGTCCATGGGGTCACAGGGTCAAACACAACGGAGCATGCAAGTGGACAATACAGGTTCAAGGTTTTCTAGAGACAATGTGTATAGTGAAACTTGAAGCTGGTGAGAGCATGCAGGGCAGGGACAACAGTAGAAGGAGGAATAAAGTCAAGTGTGGGTGTGTCTGCAGGGCAGGAACTGGGGTGGACGTAGGGGTCATCAGCAGTTAGTTCTGTGATTCCAGAGAAAAGAATAGATCGGGGGAGGGTTAAAGGTAGAGATTTAGGCAGAAGCACAACTATCTTAAGGTGCTTGGACATTAATATGTTCTAAATAGTGGACCACGGTCATACTTGCACCTGAGATAGGTCACTCTATATAAGACCAGAAAGCTAACTGATGCACCACTGGGGCTCCTGAGATAGGTCATTCTACATGCTAGCATCCGGTCCCATCACTTCATGCAAATAGATGGGGAAACAAGGGCAACAGTGAGAGACTGTATTTTCTTGGGCTCCAAAATCACTGCAGATAGTGACTGCAGCCATGAAATTAAAAGATGCTTACTCCTTGGAAGAGAAGCAATGACAAACCTAGACCATGTATTAAAAAGCAGACGTTACCTTTCCGACAAAGGTCCATAATGTCAAAGCTACGGATTTTCCAGTAGTCATGTATGTATATGAGAGTTGGACCATAAAGAAAGCTGAGTGCCAAAGAACTGATGCTTCTGAACTGTGGTGTTGGAGAAGACTCTTAAGAGTCCCTTGGACATCAAACCAGTCAATCCTAAAGAAAATCAATCCTGAATATTCACTGGAAGGATTGATGCTAAAGCACTATAATTTGGCCACCTGATGTGAAGAACTGACTCATTGAAAAAGGCCCTGATGCTGGGAAAAATTGAAGGCAGGAGGAGAAGGGGATAACAGAGGATGAGATGGTTAGATAGCATCACCAACTCCATGGACATGAGTTTCAGCGAGCTCTGGGAGGTGGTGAAGGACAGGGAAGCCTGGCGTGCTGCAGTCCATGGGGTCGCAAAAAGTCAGACACGACTGAGTGACTGAACAACAACACGCTGTGGGGTGGACGGATTTGAAGGTCATAAGAACTGCTGTAAGGAGATTCATTAGATGGTTAACATAAGCAGGCAAAATAAAGATGATGCAGGCTCAAAGTGAGGGAATATTTCCAGAATTGTTGGAAATGTAAAATTACAAGTGCCGAGTAGAGTTCCAAAATCTTTACTAAATGAATAAAAGGACACACTGGGGCTCCCTGGAGAATGAGACTCTGCTCTCTACCCCATCTGAGAAGTGAAGATCTCACTAACAGGAACTGTTATAAGTTGATTGTCTTTACTTTGTAGCTTTTCTATTTCATATCTTCCCCTGTGAAGGAAGATCATTTAGATGTTTCAGCTTAAAAGTCCTGCTTTTGGGATCTACCAAGCTCAAGGAAAAAATAAGAGCAAAAATGTCACTTCTATTGATAAACAACTTAGGACTTTAGGGACTTCTCTGGTGGTCCAGTGGTTAAGACCGCAGGTTTCCACTGCAGGGAGCTAGAGTTTAATCCTCGGTCAGGGAACTAAGATCCTGCATGCCATGTGGTGTAGCCAGAAAACAAATGAACAAGCAAACAAGCAAAAACTTATGTGACAACTTCTTTAATACTATGTAAATCCTAGTATATAATTTCTAAGTTATATACTAGAATATCTAGGGCTGAAAAAATATTGTACGCCTCCTTATTACAGATCTGATCATACAACTGGCTAAAATAAGGTCCCTGAATTAACTAGTACATAAAGTAGAACACATATTTAATAAAGTTAATCAATAGTCTAGATGTCCTAATAGAATTAAAACTGACTTTCCATATATTACTTTTAAATGATATAGCGTTCCTTAAAACCTGTATTTTTTGTGGAGTATTTATTCCTTAGAAATAGTAACAAAATAAGATGATTGACTACCTGGACAGAGCTGAGAAGGAGATACCATACAGCACATTCTCAATGTCTGTAGTTAATGCTGGGAAAGTCAATTTTACATAACGCAAATCCTCTGTCCGTGGGATTCTCCAGGCAAGAATACTGGAGTTGGTAGCCATGCCCTTCTCCAGGGGATCTTCCCAGCCTAAGGATCAAACCTGGACTTCCCAAATTGTAGGCAGATTCCCTACCATTTGAGTCACCAAAGAATCACCATTGAGTCACCCCATATAAAACAAGAGACAATACAAATAATTTAATACTGAGGGGTGGAAGGTGCTTTGGTAGTTACATTTGAATGTAGTTACCTCTAGAGTTTGTGATTTGGAGCTATAATAATAAAGTTAGGAAATCACTTTGTATTTGAACAGCAATCTAGTCTCAAGTGTATGTGAAATACTAGCCTAAGCAAAATAACTGCTTCTTCTCATTTTCTTTAATGTTTATATGCTGCTTTGGTTAGAGGAAGAATTCAAATGCTTTCCTGAAAGCTATTCAGCAATACAAAAGATTGTATGTTGCATAAGAGGGAGTAAACACTAAGTACATTTTGCCAAAATGATTTTGGAAAGTGAGAACTAGAGGGCAGCACACAGAGGGACTTCAGGGTTGAATTCTCTTTCTATTGTCTTTATCAAATGAAAAACAAATCTGGGTTTAGGCAAGGACAGCTTTTTATTTGAAGGGACTGGAAGATCTCTAAGATCCTAAGATCTGTGAGTGTTCAAAGACCAGGCAGAAAAGGGCTTTTCTTTCATGCAGAGGTATGATCAATACTGCAAAGGTGTTCTCTGGGTGTGGGGAGGTGGACAGGGCAGTAGATCAGAGCCTTGTTTATCTTGTGGTCAGCTTATCCTCAGGAGGGGCTGTGTGCTGGCTGGTATGAGATGAATCAAAATTCAGGGTCCAGCCATGGAGAAAAGCTTAACTCAAGTTTGATCAAGTCAAGGTAGCAGGTATTTTGACCAGATGGGCCAGTGCGGATGGAGTTAAAACCATTTATAAATCAAAGAATGGGAATTGGAGGGGTCATGACCGGCCTTGTCACAGGTAAACAAGGTGGGGGTGGGGCTGTGAACCTTGTCATGTCATCTGCTGAAGGATGGTTCCTTGTAGTAAATTATTCCTAGGACACAAAAGGGTGAGTGGATTACCTTCACGGTTTCTGTTTTCCAGGAGCATAGGGCTCAGGTAGAATTCAATAGGATCACCTTCTTTCTTTTAATTTTAAGCCAGCAGTGTATTTAGGGATTTATCTAATCAAGTTTTTATTTGCAGAAGAAAATGTAGATTAGTACTTTAAGATAAACTCTGGCAAACCCCTTTATGCTCTTAGACCATCCCCATCTCTTAGGTGGAAGGTGTCACCTGCAAATTGGCACTTGCCATTGACTTCTTCATTGCAGCTGCTGACCTTCAACCTCCCTGAAAGGAGTCCAGGTGGAGTCAGGAAGGACGTGCTCTGTGCTCTGGGAAAACTGACAGGTCTTCAGACAGTCAGGCATTTTTAGGAGAAGATGTTATGAGCCCAATTCTTGCATCTCCCTGTATCTAGAAAAGCACTAAAATCCTCCAGAGTGGTATCTGCTCCTCGTGCCTGCTGCTGCTGCTGCTAAGTCGCTTCAGTCGTGTCCGACTCTGTGCGACCCCATAGACGGCAGCCCACCAGGCTCCGCCATCCCTGGGATTCTCCAGGCAAGAACACTGGAGTGGGTTGCCATTTCCTTCTCCAATGTGTGAAAGTGAAAAGTGAAAGTGAAGTCCCTCAGTCGTGTCCGACCCATAGCGACCCCACGGACTGCAGCCTACCAGCCTCCTCCATCCATGGGATTTTCTAGCAAGAGTACTGGAGTGGCTTGCCATTGCCTTCTACGGCTCCTCGTGCCTAGAGATTAGCAAAAACCTGCAAAAACTGAGTTTGATTGCATGTATTCCCTCTTCACCAAAATCACATATAGACTGACTCCCCACCACGCCTTTTTGGAGCAGTTTCTCAGAGCTTCTGAAACGCCATCTCCTGGACTATTATCCTGCCCTAAATATAACTTAATTCACAACTCTCACATTGTGGGTTTTGTTTCGCTTTTTCTCCCAGTCAACAAGGGCCAGATGAGTAGGGGCTTCAGGCGCTTTCTGAGAAGCTGACGGTAGCCAAGACTGCTAGCACTCAGTGGAAAGGAGCAAACTTTCCTTTAAAATTAAAAGAACACACCCCCCCCCTCAACACACACACACGTTGTTCAGTCTTTACTGAATGTTTAAATGTCTTTAAATCCTTTAATCTCTAGCCTGTTGGGCTCTTTTCAAAGATTCTTCATTTGCTTCTTAAAGAACCTTTATATTAAGCTTGACACAGTACGATGAAGTAAGAAGAGGGCTGGAGTGAAAAAGAGATCTGGGTGATATTAATATCTCATCCTCAGTTTCATCTTATGTAAATGTAGGCATTAATATCACAAAAATGCTGTTGGATTGAGATAAGAATATGCTTGGAAGGCTCAGCCATCTGTGGAGTTGTATGCTTTTTTAAAACATTATTTTTAGAAACAATGACTGACTCTGGAACTTCTTGGTAACATGCTCCTGACATCACAGTTTAGATACAGATATGCTACAGAACTTACTTCTACAGAGTTTATCTCCAGCTATTCTCAGAGTGGAAAGGAGAGCTGGCATGAGACCACATACACTCTCATAGCACTTCATCATTTTAAGAGGCAACCACATATTCACATCATTTAACTTTTCACTCTTGGGCTGTACTGCACTTAAGAAAACAAGCAGGCCCCTGTGGGGCTTCTGGGTGCAGGAACTTTTCTGTTTACCCTCCAAGATCTTCCCTGAGTTCCAAACAGCAGGTTCAAACCATTGCTAACCAGGGAAGGGAGGGGATACAGAGACAAGAGAGGAGCAGCCAAGGAACAAAAGTGCAGTCTTGGGGCACAGTCTTTCAGTTCAGTTCAGTTGCTCAGTTCTGTTCGACTCTCTGCGATCCCATGGACTGCAGAGTGCCAGGCCTCCCTGTCCATCACCAATTCCCAGAGTTTACCCAAACTCATGTCCATTGAGTTGGTGATGCCATACAACCATCTCATCCTCTGTTGTCCCGTTCTCCTCCTGCCCTCAATCTTTCCCAGCATCAGGGTCTTTTCCAATGAGTCAGCTCTTCGCATCAGGTGACCAAAGTATTGGAGTTTCGGCTTCAGCATCAGTCCTTCCAATGAACACCCAGGACTGATCTTCTTTAGGACGGACTGGTTGGATGTCCTTGCAGTCCAAGGGACTCTCGAGTCTTCTCCAACACAACAGTTCAAAACCATCAATTTTTTGGCGCTCAGCTTTCTTTACATTCCAAGTCTCACATCCATACATGACTACTGGAAAAACCACAGCTTTGACTAGATGGACCTTTGTTGGCAAAGTAATGTCTCTGCTTTTTAATATGCTGTCTAGGTTGGTCATAACTTTCCTTCAAAGGAGTAGCGTCTTTTAATTTCATGGCTGCAGTCACCATCTGCAGTGATTTTGGACCCCCCAAAAATAAAGTTAGCCACTGTTTCCCCATCTATTTGCCATGAAGTGATGGGACCAGATACCATGATCTTAGTTTTCTGAATGTTGAGCTTAACCCAACTTTTTCACTCTCCTCTTTCACTTTCATCAAGAGGCTCTTTAGTTCTTCCATGCTTTCTGCCATAAGGGTGGTGTCATCTGCATATCTTATTGATATTTCTCTCAGCAATCTTAATTCCAGCTTGTGCTTCCTCCAGTCCAGCGTTTCTCATGATGTACTCTGCATCTATGTTAAATAAGCAGGGTGACAATATACAACCTTCACGAACTCCTTTTCCTATTTGGAACCAGTCTGTTGTTCCATGTCCAGTTCTAACTGTTGTTTCCTGACCTGCATACAGGTTTCTCAAGAGGCAGGTCAGGTGGTCTGGTATTCCCATCTCTTTCAGAATTTTCCACAGTTTATTGTGATCCACACAGTCAAAGGCTCTGGCACAGTCAATAAAGCAGACATAGATGTTTTCCTGGAATTCCCTTGCTTTTTCAATGATCCCGTGAATGTTGGCAATTTGATCTCTGGTTCCTCTGCCTTTTCTAAAACCAGCTTGAACATCTGGAAGTTCACGGTTCACGTATTGCTGAAGCCTGGCTTGGAGAATTTTGAGCATTACTTTACTAGCATGTGAGACGAGTGCAATTGTGCAGCGGTTTGAGCATTCTTTGGCATTGCCTTTCTTTGAGATTGGAATGAAGACTGATCTCTTCCAGTCCTGTGGCCACTGCTGAGTTTTCCAAATTTGCTGGCATATTGAGTGCAGCACTTTCACAGCATCATCTTTTAGGATTAGAAATAGCTCAACCTGAATTCCATCACCTCCACTAGCTTTGTCTGTAGTGATGCTTCCTAAGGCCCACTTGACTTCACATTCCAGGATGTCCGGCTCTAGGTGAGTGATCACACCATCGTGATTATCTGGGTCATGAAGATCTTTTTTGTATAGTTCTTCTGTGTGTTCTTGCCACCTCTTCTTAATATCTTCTGCTTCTGTTAGGTCCCTACCATTTCTGTCCTTTATTGAGCCCATCTTTGCATGAAATGTTCCCTTGGGATCTCTAATTTTATTGAAGAGATCTCTAGTCTTTCCCATTCTATTGTTTTCCTCTATTTCTTTGTACTGATCACTGAGGAAGGCTTTATCTCTCCTTGCTATTCTTTGGAACTCTGCATTCAAGTGGGTATATCCTTCCTTTACTGCTTTGCTTCTCGCTTCTCTTTTCACAGCTATTTGTAAGCCCTCCTCAGACAGCCATTTTGCTTTTTTGCATTTCTTTTTCTTGGGGATGGTCTTGTTCCCTGCCTCCTATACAGTGTCATGAACCTCTGTCCATAGTTTATCCAGCACTCTATCAGATCTTGTTCCTTAAATCTATTACTCATTTCCACTCTATAATCATACAGTGGAACCAGGGGCAGGGTCCTGGTTCCCCCTAAAGGGATACATGTAACAATATATTTGAGCCTCAGTTCAGTCGCTCAGTCATATCCGACTCTTTGCGACCCCATGAATCACAGCACGCCAGGCCTCCCTGTCCATCACCAACTCCCGGAGTTCACTCAAACTCAAGTCCATCGAGTCGGTGATGCCATCCAGCCATCTCATTCTCTGTTGTCCCCGTCTCCTCCCACCCTCAATCCCTCCCAGCATCAGAGTGTTTTCCAGTGAGTCAACTCGTCACATGAGGTGGCCAAAGTTTTTGAGCCTACAAAACTAAAAATGCCAACAAATGAAGATATTAGCATTCTTCATTCAATGCTAAAGAAACCAGAAAAGTTCTCCAAGAGACCACCTGAGGCCAGATTAAAGCAACCTCAGAAACTCATTAGACTACCTAAAGCCAGATTAAAGACCCTGCAGACAGCCTAATTCTTATCAGCAATCCCACCCTCAAACCATGGTTATAAGATGCCTCACCAAATCCTCCCGGGATTAGGACACAGTTTTGGGGGGCAGGAGCTCTGCCTGGCAAAACAGTTCTTTCCTACTTCACCCAAAAAGCTGTCCGCATGAGTCCATTCAGCACCACTGCGAGTCAGAGCTTTCAGCATCACCTACACAGTTTAGGGATGAGATACTACATTACCGGTGGGAATTAATGAAGTAGGCTCATGGTTACAAGACCATCAAAGATAAAACTACCAAATTTGAGTTTAAATCTGTAAAACTACAGGATTCATAAGATGATATAAGACACACCTTCAAGAGATTACTATGCTTGTCTTCTTGCTTGGATCAACGTTGTGTTTAAATACACGTATCAGAATTCCAGCCTGCAAAGGATGAAAGTTGTTCAGGTGACCACGAAAGATATCTGGGTTTGATTTTGGGGTTCCCAGGTGGTGTTAGTGGTAAAGAACTTGCTTGCTAATGCTGCTGCTGCTGCTAAGTCGCTTCAGTCGTGTTCGACTCCACGACCAAATAGATGGCAGCCCACCAGGCTCCCCCATCCCTAGGATTCTCCAGGCAAGAACACTGGAGTGGGTTGCCATTTTCTTCTCCAATGCATGAAAAGTGAAGAGTGAAAGTGAAGTCGCTCAGTCATGTCCGACTCTTAGTGACCCCATGGACTGCAGCCTACCAGGATCCTCCGTCCATGGGATTCTCCAGGCAAGAGTTCTGGAGTGGGTTGCCATTGCCTTCTCCGGCCTGCTAATGTGGGAGATGTAAAGAGACGTGGGTTTGATCCCTGGGTTGGGAAGATCCCCTAGAGAAGGAAATGGCAACCCACTCCAGTATTGCCTGGAGAATCTCATGGACAAACGAGCCTGTTGGCCTGCAGTCCATGGTCGCAAAGAGTCAGACACAACTGAAGTGACTAAGCACGCATGTACAGGTTTGATTTGGGTGTCCTTTCACCTTGGGTTTTCTAGGAGAATTTACTTCAGAAAAACTGTTCTACTTACCAAACAGAATTTCTAAGCCAAGGCTGATTCTATACATGCTTTTCATATCTTTATCTTAATGGTAACACACTGAAAAGGCTCCAGGCGGTTTTATGCCTCTTCTATAAATTTTCCTTAAAATATATACCTCATGAATACATATAAAGTTACACAAAATTAGCATCCATAAGAGAGCTAGATAACAGATTAACACAGCCTTAAAGACATCATTTTAGGCAGCTGAGATGTTTTAAATAAAGACAGGCACCTGGTTTTCTGAAACTCAGGGTCTTGGCAGAGTTATAGTGATTTTAATCCTTTTTGGGTTAAAGACACACCCTTTTGATTGCCCTGTAGGGGAAAAAGTCTAGCATTCTTTGTAGATTAGCAGACTTTTTCTTTTTTTAAGTATAAAACCCAGACTTACACACTTGAAAAGCTTTCCTACAGTACAAATTCAGGTTTAAATTTCTGAATCCGGTCCCCAAAGGGCAAAAGCCTCAAAGAACACTAGGCTTGTGTGGAATGCTTACCCAAGTGAATGAGCCCCGTTCCTTTTTTTTTTTTTTTAATGAATTCTCAAGAAACTACTCTGTTGTGGTCTTCATTGGCTAAAGAAAAGTGGAGCCGTTTAATCCATCCCCCCGTATCCATTCTTTCTAAATATTTTCCCCAATTATGTAGACAAATGCAGAAAATTGCTCAACCTTTATCTCAAATAGCCCAGGTTTAAGAAGTCCTGGTTGGGGGTGTGGTTGGGCTGGGAGGGGCGCCCATGGGGGCAGGGCAGCCCGCACACAGGTGTGCCATGCATCCTAGCTTTAGTATTCAATCCAGAGTTTCCTTTTCTCCTTTGACTGAACCTTCTGTTATGGCCTAAAAAAGAAATCATTTATTTCATTTCGCTCATTTGGTCTTTGTTGATCAGTGTTAGGTTAAAAGAAGTCAGTTTACTGCTTCTCAGTTGCTAATTTCCAAGTTCATGTTTTTGGAAAAACCTTCAGAATGTCGTTTCCCATTCCCTAGAGTTGAAATGCTATGTATTTCAAAAACACTTTCAAATAAAACGAAACTTCTTTTCCCTCTGATTTCAGTGCCTGTGAATGCCAGAAGAAATTTAATTTTCAGAGGAACAAAAACATAACATCTTTTTCTAGTTAAATCAGAGCATATGCAAAGCAAACAATGGATTGTTATGTGTTCTCTCTCTCTCTCTCTCTCTCTCTCTCTCACACACACACACACACACACACACACACAGACACAAGCTCAGAGCAAGACTGTGTGCTTGCTGTTTGCCAGTGTTTGCGCCTGGACTAAGAGCACTACACCTTCAGCAAACCCCACTGTCACTTGGTTTGCACTTTCAGGGTCAAGTGATTCCTGGTGACTCAGAGCCAGTGGTCCAACAAAGGGTCTCAGAAGTTTTTTCAGAGAATTGCTAACTATTGTTCCTCAGAGAGACCCTAGGAGCAAACCCAGTCAAGGCACGTGTGGCAGTCACCTGGGGGAAACTGTATAGGGCCAGATGCACTGTTGAAGCCAGAACATATGATTTTAAAAAACAGAATATCATAACTAAAACACACATCACCGTTATTATTTTTAACTGTGACACTTTCAAACTGAGAAGGACCCTGTGGTCATTTTGCTCAACTGCACATTTCAGAGGTGGTCAAACTGAACGGAGAAATAAACATCACTAGGCTAATTATTAACAAACTCTGGACTAATTACTTGCCCATCTGGAACAGTCAGTAGTTATGAGCCCTTGACTCCAACCAAAATATCTCCCTCTATTTTACTAAAACGTATGCTAAGTAAAATAGAGGTGGAGCAATTCTCACTTGGATTAGAATCCAAGTTTTCTAATTCTTAAAGGAATTAAGATTGAACGATTTCTTTTAGGTTAAAAGCTTAGAGAGTCATCCCATCTCATTCCGTTTAAGGTATGCACCATGAACCCCAAGACATGGTTAGTGTAAAATCAAACCATTTACCACAAAATAGCAGATCAACTGTATCCTGTGATCAAACAGTGCATAAAGACAGACAAACAGGCAGACAAAATAGAAGGAAAGGGGACTCACTCTTAAATCAATAAATGAGGATCTAGGAAATTTTCCTTCTTTGCTCAATTTTTTATTAGTATGGTTCATACTTGTAAAATGAAAAAATCAAATTAATTGAGCATGTTTAATAAACAGAAAAGCCCGACTATATTTAACACAATTAAAGGAAAAGGTTAGTGAGAGTAGTGGTTTATAGCCAGGATTCTGGAATAAGATATTCTTTTTTTTTTTTTCTAGCTTTATTTTTTAATTTATTTTTTTTTATTTTACAATATTATATTGGTTGGTTTTGCCATACATTGACATGAATTCACCCCAGGTGTACATGAGTTCCCCCTCCTGAACCCCCCTCTCACCTCCCTCCTCCCTTTATCCTCCCTCTGGGTCATCCCCGCACACCAGCCCCGAGTATCCTGTAACATGCATTGACCCTGAACTGCTGATTCGTTTCACATATGACAACATACATGTTTCAATGTCATTCTCTCAAATCATCCCACCCTCACCCTCTCCCACAAAGTCCCAAAGACTGTTCGATACAACTGTGTCTCTTTTGCTGTCTCGTATACAGGGTTATATTTCCATATTTCTAAATTCCATATATATGTGTTAGTATACTGTATTGGTGCATTTCTTTCTGTCTTACTTCACTTAAGATATTCTTGAGTTCAAATCCTGAGTCTGCTCCCTACTGGCTATGTCAGCTTGTCAGGCCTTCCATGTTGTGTTCTCACTTTTGGACCAGAAAAGAGACTGAGTACCAAAGGACTGATGCTTTCCAAGTGTGGGGCTGGAGAAGACTCTCAAGTGTCCCTTGGATAACAAGGAGATCAGACCAGTCAATCCTAGAAGAAATCAATCCTGAATATTCATTGCAAGAACTGATGCTAAAGCTCCAATACTTTGCTACCTGATGCAAACAGCTGCTGCAACTGCTGCTGCTAAGTCACTTCAGTCATGTTCGACTCTGTGCGACCCCATAGACGGCAGCCTACCAGGCTCCTCTGTCCCTGGGATTCTCCGGGCAAGAACACGAGTGGGTTGCCATTTCCTTCTCCATTGCATGAAAGTGAAAAGTGAAAGTGAAGTCACTCAGTTGTGTCCGACTCTTTGAGACCCCATGCACTGCAGCTCACCAGGCTCCTCTGTCCATGGCTGCCATTTCCTAGTCCAGGAGATCTTCCCAACCCAGGGATTTAACCCGAATCTCCAGTGAGACTGGCAAGCACATTCTTTACCACTGAGCCACCTACAATACCTCACTCCCCAACATTTATAGGGTCCACGGCCCTGTGCTCAGCACCCAGATAGGACACAGCTGACTTCAGCTCACAGAGAGCTGTCATCATTTTCAAGGCCGGCACAGAGGCTCTGCGCACAGCCAAGTGCAGTTTACATTCATGAATTCTACACTGCTATTTATTCATAAGCAATTAGGCTGTGGCACCTTGAAAATGACACATTCACTCTGCCTCACAGTTCAGTTCAGTTCAGTTCAGTCGCTCAGTCGTGTCCGACTCTCTGCGACCCCATGAATCACAGCACGCCAGGCCTCCCTGTCCATCACCAACTCCCGGAGTACACTCAAACTCATGTCCACAGAGTCGGTGATGCCATCCAGCCATCTCATTCTCTGTCATCCCCTTCTCCTCCCGCCCCCAACCTTTCCCAGCATCAGAGTCTTTTCCAGTGAGTCAACTCGTCGCATGAGGTGGCCAAAGTATTGCAGTTTCAGCTTTAGCATCAGTCCTTCCAATGAATACCCAGGATTGATCTCCTTTAGAATGGACTGGTTGGATCTCCTTGCAGTACAAGGGACTCTCAAGAGTCTTCTCCAACACCACAGTTCAAAAGCATCAATTCTTCGGCGATCGGCTTTCTTCACAGTCCAACTCTCACATCCATACATGACCACGGGAAAAACCATAGCCTTGACTAGACGGACCTTGGTTGGCAAAGTAATGTCTCTGCTTTTTAATATACTATCTAGGTTGGTCATAACTTTCCTTCCAAGGAGTAAGCGTCTTTTAATTTCATGGCTGCAATCAGCATCCGCAGTGATTTTGGAGCCCAAAAAAATAAAGTCTGACACTGTTTCCACTGTTTTTCCATCTATTTCCCATGAAGTGATGGGACCAGATGCCATGATCTTTGTTTTCTGAATGTTGAGCTTCAAGCCAACCTTTTCACTCTCCTCTTTCACTTTCATCAAGAGGCTTTTGAGTTCCTCTTCACTTTCTGCCATAAGGGTAGTGTCATCTGCATATCTGAGGTTATTGATATTTCTCCCAGCAATCTTGATTCTAGCTTGTGCTTCTTCCAGCCCAGCATTCCTCATGATGTACTCTGCATATAAGTTAAATAAGCAAGGTGACAATATACAGCCTTGACGTACTCCTTTTCCTATTTGGAACCAGTCTGTTGTTCCATGTACAGTTCTGACTGTTGCTTCCTGACCTGCATACAGGTTTCTTAAGAGGCAGGTCAGGTGGTCTGGTATTCCCATCTCTTTCAGACAGAGGACACAATAAGGACTCAGGAGCTGGACTCAACTCAGCACTGCAGAAGGCAAGAGGCCAGAGAAGGCACTCTGGGTCAGAGTCTTGTCAGGAAGCCTCAGTTTCCCAGATTAACCCTGTTAGCTGAGGCCCAACTCCCCCCCCACCCAGCCAAGCAGACACAATGCCTCCTGGCCAACGAGCCCACTGAGGCCACTGGCACGACACAGCCTGACTGGCATCTGGTGGCAGCTGGGCCTGGGAGGAAAGGAATAGAGGTCAAATCTGTTGACTGCACTGGGGAGAAGCGGCTATGAAGTGTACACCCGGGGAAGCCCCAGGGCCGCACTGGAGAAAGGAGAGGGAAGACGACAGGCGACTGCCATTATGTTTAACAAGACTGGGTTGGTCTAGTACCCCAAGCTTCCAGAACATTCCAAAGTCAAAACACATATGGCCTCTCCAGCTGTAAACTGGAAGAGCACTTGGCTGATTAAAGAAAACTTTTCTTCCCTTTCTCGGCCTAGAAGTGAAGTAAAATGAAGTGAAGTTGCTCAGTCGTGTCCAACTCTTTGCGATCCCATGGACTGTAGCCTACCAGGCTTCTCCATTCATGGGATTTTTCAGGCAAGAGTACTGGAGTGTCATTTCCTTCTCCAGGGGATCTTCCCGACTCAGGGAATGAAGCCAGGTCTCCTGCATTGTAGGCAGACGCTTTTCCCTCTGAGCCACCAGGGAAGTCCTGTGGGAGAGTTGCTGAGGGGTGCAGGGCTCCTCCCTCCTCCACCAGAGGCTCCTGAGGCAAAGAGTCAAATCCCCGCCTTCTTGTGGGACAGTCTTAGCCTCATTCCTCCTTTTCCACCTGGCTGCAGTGCAAAATACAATCAGGAAGTACAGTGTTTGCCTCGGCACCACAAGCCTGAGGGGGCAGCAGGCCATCTCCTCAGACCTCCTCTGTTCCCTGCCCCCAACCAAGGTCCCAAAGCCCTTCTCCCCTCCCAGGCCCTTGGAATGCCCCAGCCTCTTTTGGAGAGTAGAGAGTTTGGGGCACACAGTCTGAAAAGAGAGGGAGGCACTCAAGGGATCGTCGCACAGAGAACTGGGAGGCCAACGTCTGAGGAACCTGGGACGTGTATCTGCTGCACATGGAAGGCACTTGCTAATGCGATGATATATGGAGCTTTCCAACCAAATAGGCCAAGCACCTTCTGAATAATTGGATTGGGGGGGAGGGGGAAGTAGAATTTAGCCATTTGAGGCAAGATGCTGCAGTGGAAAGGAATCAATGGGGTGGGGAGATAGACATGTTTTCCACTTACTGGATGTGTTCCCTTGGGTGAATCCCTTAACTCCTCTTTGGGTTTCAGTTTTCTCATCTGTTAACTGGGTAAAGTAACTGGCGAATAGAGGAGGCTCTGGAGCAGTGGCTGTGACAATCCTACCCATTCCAGAAGGCAGCTTTGCAAAATGGGATTGATTGGTTAAAAATAATAGAGCATTGTTAAGATTTTACTTGAAAATTTCCTCTGAAAGAAAGGCCCCTGTGGCCTATTGATTAGTTAATTTTTCTTTCGTTTTGTTTTACAAATAAATGGGAGAGGCTCTGGGATGAGGTCCAGCAGAAAGGCCCTTAGGGACTGATCCCCTGCAGTAAGTGGGGAAGGGCAGCTTTGGGCCTAGTCCCAGAAGTCAGCTGAATTCAGAAGGTGACCTCCTGAGGCCCTATCCTACTGGAGGCTCCATGGTTCATGGTCTGGATATAACATGGCAAAGGCTGTTTTTCTTGATAAGACACTTAAAGCTATGATAAAACCAAAAGGAGGGGAGGACTAACTGCATATCCACACTCTGTATGAAATGTTTAATTCTTTCTGCGTTGTTTTAGTGGATCTAAACCAAGTTCATCCTTAGAGATATCCTGCTCTCCAGGCTCCTGGTGTTTCAAACAATTTCATACCTAGCTAAGATGGAAAGTAATCACACATCCAGGAGAAAAAATGAAGCATTTACAAGTGGTGCTTGGGGGTATAAAGTAGGGGGTGCTGGTCTCTTTGTGGCAGGATTACAATTCTGCTCAATCAAACCCAATCCAAAAACCAGCATTTCAAATCTTAGGGGGTTGAAAAGAGAGACAGCAGAGGAGGTGAAAAGTGAAACTCAGAACTTGAACCTACAGTCTTTTAATTGAGGTCACACACCTGGTCTCAGGACTTAATGACACTCAGGTTTTTGATGTCTGGTCACAGAACAATATCAGTGAGAGACAAAGTGATAGGAAAGAAGTGGATTTATTTAGAGAGAAACACACTCCACAGACAGAGTGTAGGCCATCTCAGAAGGAGAGAGGCCCTGAAATATGGGGCAGTTAGTTTTTATGGGCTAGGTAATTTCATAGACTAATGAGTGGGAGCTAATAGTTGAAATATTCCAACCATTTCAGGGAAGGGGCTGGGATTCCCAGGAACTGGACCACTGCCCATTTTCTGGTCTTCTATGGTTAGCTTCAGAAATGTCTTGGCGCTGGTGGATGTGTTGTTTAGATGCTAATATATTTCGCTGTTCAGTCGCTTAGTCATGTCCGACTCTTTGTGACCCCATGGACAGCAGCATGCCACACTAATGTATTACAATGATACTATAATGAGGCTCAAGGTCCATTGGAGGTCTAAGTTCCTGCCATCTTGTATCTAGTTGGCTCTAACCAGTTTTTGTCATGTCCTGTGGCCATGTCAGGGCTTCCCAGGTGGCTCAATGGTAAAGAATCTGCCTGCCGGGCAGGAGACAAGGTTCTATCGCTGTGCTGGGAAGATCCCCTACAGAAGGAAATGGCAGCCCACTCCAGTGTCCTGCTGAAGAATTGATGCTTTTGAACTGCGGTGTTGGAGAAAACTCTTTTTTGAGTCCCTTGGACTGCAAGGAGATCAAACCAGTCAAACCTAAAGGAAATCAACCCTGAATATTCATTGGAAAGATTGATGCTGAATTTCCGATACTTTGGCCACCTGATACGAAGAGCCAACTCATTGGAAAAGACCCTGATGCTGGGAAAGATTGAAGGCAGGAGAAAAAGGGGATAACAGAGGATGAGATGGTTGGATGGCATCATCGACACAATGGGCATGAGTTTGAGCAAACTCCGGGAGATGGTAAAGGACAGGAAAGCTGGGCATGCTGCGGTCCATTGGGGTCACAAAGAGTCAAACGCAACCTAACAGGTGAATCACCACCAGTAGTCTTGCCTGGGGAATCTCATCGCCAGAGGAGCCTGGAGGGCTACACTCCATAGGGAAGCAAGAGAGTCATGCTGCTACTGCTGCTGCTGCTAAGTCACTTCTGTCATGTCCGACTCCGTGTGACCCCATAGACGGCAGCCCACCAGGCTCCCCCGTCCCTGGGATTCTCCAGGCAAGAACACTGGAGTGGGTTGCCATTTCCTTCTCCAATGTGTGAAAGTGAAAAGTGAAAGTGAAGTCACTCAGTCGCGTCCGACTCTTCGAGGCCCCATGGACTGCAGCCTACCAGGCCCCTCCGTCCATGGGACCTTCCAGGCAACAGTACTGGAGTGGCTTGCCATTGCCTTCTCCGAAGAGAGAGTCATGACAAGCTACTAAATCCACAACAAAATGGCTATGTCATTCTTTTAAAGGTTGTGCCCTGCCCACTTCCCTCCTGTTTCAGGGGTGGGGTGGCAGATGAGTTCTGGAAGAATGTGGTCACATTCTCCAGTCATCATCAAAAGGGGAGAGGGACAGATCATTTTTCAGGTGATGATGTTGATAATTAGATCTGAATCTGTTGAGTCCGGGTTTTCAAGTTTTTTTTTTTTAAACCTACACTAAAACCAAAACATTTCCTTATTGCGAAAACCGAACTAATACAGTTTGCATAACAAACCCTCTAGAGACATTTACTTAATATTTAACCAAGGCTAAATTACAAGATTCTACTTCAGAGGGACTGGTCAGAACCTCTGACGCCTAATTCCGTTTCATTCACTGCAAGTTACAATCTGGCCTTTGTTGAATACTTTTCAAGACTCATTAATCTCAAGCAAGAACCAACTTAACAGGCAGGACAACCTTTTGAAGTGAACAGTGGTAGTGGTTTAAACAGAGGATTAGAAGATAATCACATTAAAAGTCATCTTTTGGCACTAAAATTGACCCCAGTCTGGGGGCTGTGAATCAGAGCTGGGAGAGGCTGTTTTGCCCTCCTGTCTTACCATGTCTCAGACTCCCCTGTGACACAGCCAGATGGCAGTCTGCCCACATCCAAGAGACACCACTGCATTTTGACATGTTATCACACAACTGCCTCTTAGCCAATTTATGGAACCCTTTATAATACCCAAGTCTCTACTGCAGTTAGACATTAGGATACAGGCACAATTTAAACAAAAAATGTTAGGTCTGCTTTGTAATATAGATATCAGCCAGCTAGCTTTCAATAAGGGCTTCCCTTGTGGTTCAGCTGGTAAAGAATCCTCGTGCAATGCGGGAGACTTGGGTTTGATCCCTGGGTTGGGAAGATCCCCTGGAGAAGGGAAAGGCTACCCACTCCAGTATTCTGGCCTAGAGAATTCCATGGACTGTATAGTCCCTGGAGTCTCAAAAGAGCTGGACACAACTGAGCACCTTTCACTTCACTTTAGCTTTCAATAATCAAAGTGTGAGAGATGCGAAACCCATCATTTTAAACTCAAGCTCTTCAGCATAAGTTAACTTGACTGGGAAGAGGAGGAAAGGAAGGACCTGCCAAAAGGAAATCTGCTGTTATGACTTCCTTATTTGCCAGGATTTTGAGAGTAACAACAAAAAAAAAAGGAATCTCTAGTCATCAAGCAACTCAGCATTCCCTTTTAAAGCATTTCTCTGATTGTGTTGAATATGCATTTCTAATGGATCATCATTGAGCAGAAGATGAAGCATGTAAAACCATATTAGCATTCAGTCTGCAAAAGAGATGAGAGGTTTTTGTTTTTTTTTCGTAATTCCATTCAGCATTTAGTGTTTGCTTTCTTACTCCAAGCCATGGATGGCTCTCTTAAATGTCACATAGTGAACATATAAAGAAGAGTCATGACCATGTTACATATCTCCCAAGGTCCTCTAACTGAGTTCTTTCACTTTGAAGCTGGGATGCTGCAGGCCAGAATCAAGCAGTGAGTGCCCTGAGCAAAGTCTCACTGCTAGGATTATAGTCCAAGTCTCCTGATATCTTAACCTGGTCCATGGATCTGTGCCCCAATTAATTGCCTATCCTCACCCCCAACACAGCTGCTTGGACCAAATACAGTCAATACATGCATTAGCCAGAGATGGGTGGAGTTGCGCTACACAGTGAGCTGGGTTGTATTGTCTTGGAACTCTGAACCAAAAGGCAGGAAATTACCAGCTGGCATCAGGAGGTAAAGAGGCAGAACCATGGAATCACTGCTTAACTGTAGCAGAAACCAAGCTGTTCACTGCCATCAGCCCCTGTGTGCTTCTGGCTCCAACGGAACTCCTTGTAACCTGACAACATCTCCCCTTTCTGGAGCCAGTTTTGAGTGGAAACCAAAACCAACACCCTATAAACACCATCTTCGTGTTCCCTTCATGGTATTGATATTTCAGGATCAGGAACCTCTGTGTGTGTGTGTGCGCGCGCGCACAGTCGTGTCTGACTCTTTGCAACCCCATGGACTGTAGCCTGCCAGGGTCCTCTGTCCTTGGAATCCCCCCAGGCAAGAATACTGGTACTCATTTCCAATCCTCCAGGGGATTTTCTCGACCCAGGGATTGAACCTGTCTGTGTCTCTTGCATTGGCAGGCAGTTTCTTTACCATTGCACCACCTGGGAAGCCTGGGAACCTCAGAGTGTGCAAGTGTACTAAGTTGTTTCAGTCACGTCCAACTCCCTGTGACCCTATGGACTGTAGCCCGCCAAGCTCCTCTGCCCATGGGATTCTCCAGGCAAGAATACTGGAGTGGGTTGCCATGCCCTCCTCCAGGGGATCTTCCCAACACTGGGATCAAACCCTGTCTCCTGCACTGGCAGGTGGCGTCTTTAACACTAGTGCCACCTGGGAAGCCAGGAACCTCTGACCAAACCTCAGAGCTGCTGATAGAGGTGGAACAGCCCCCCACCCCCAACATCAACACTCCTTGATTTCATTCAAAGAGTTCATCAAAAGCCATAAATTCAGATGGATTGAGGGGGTTTCCCTGGCCATCCAGTAGTTAAGACTTCTCACTTCCACTGTAGCGGGTGTGGGTTTGATCCCTCGTCAGGATCTAAGATACTGCATGTTGTGTAGCGTGGCCAAAAATTAAAAAAAAAAAAAAATGGATTGAGGGAATTAAAAAAAGAAAAAGAAACACCCATGAATTATTAGAAGAGAGATTACCCCTGCCTGGGAACTCAGAAGCAACCAGGGCCTTCAACTAGACCTTCAACAATCAGAAAACAGTTTGGATAGGATGACAATTACTTAAAAATAACCACATATGGGTCAGAATGGTGAGGACTGTATCCTTTAAAGTTATGTAAAAGAAGTGTTTACAAATGGGGGGAAAAAAGGGAAAAGAAAACTCCCAAGACAAATTTAAAACTTTCTGGAGTTTGGGCAGCGAGAATCAGGTTTTCTAAGGGCTGGTTGCCCCTGAGTAAACTATTTCACAGCCAGGGAAACTCCAGGTCAGAAAAATTTGGTGCCTAAAGATGGGAGTACCAAATTCAAATGTTTTATAGGGGTCAAGGATTTCCCTGGTGGCTCAGTTGATAAAGAACCTGCCAATGCAAGAGATGCAGGTTCGATTCCTGGGTCAGGAAGATCCTCTGGAGAAGGAAACCCACTCCAGTATTCTTGCCTGGAAAATCCCCTGGACAGAGGAGCCTGGCCGGCTACAGTCCATGGGGTCACAAAGAGTAGGACACGACTAAGCACGCATGCACACACATACAGGCCATGGAGGTCACAAAAGGTAAGGCAACGGAGTGGTGAGATCTCTGCCTAAACTAATGTGAACACCCTGCATAAAAGCATTGAAATTCAATTTTAAGGGATTTTCTTCTGTTGATACCATCAACTTACATACCACTTCTTAAAATCCTGAATTTCTAAAAATCTTCTTTAAAGACACATGGCCTCTGAGACTTGGAAAATCAATAGTTGAATCTCACTTGATGGTAACCGATAAAAAGAGATTAGAAAAGCCCCTTTAAAATATACTCAAAAGACAGACTGAAAATCCACAAGAGTTAACACAAGTGGCATCTGGAAAAAATTTTTAGTGATATTAAAAATATATGAAAATTAATGGAGGTACCATTATGCTACCTCATGTTACAGAGCTGAACACCATGCATTTTCAATGAAATTGGAGCTAACCTTTTTAAGACACAAGCAATATTCTATTATCTTGTTTGGTGGGGCTGTCACCACGCCAAAATGGAAGACAGGAGATCAGATAATCACTCAGTTGAGCAGTGACTCCTAAAGTTCTATGGATAACATCTCTTATGAGGATCTAATGAATAACCCATTCATAGCCTTTTCTGTCCCAAGGTCAAAGATTCTATTGAATCGAACGACAGGTTAAAAACCTTGGTAAGTGACAGAGGAAGAAAATACCTCATTGATGTTTCTCAGCTAAATTAAAAAAAAACTTTATCTAAGTTTCCTGGGATAAAATACCTTTGACTTGTCAAGAAAGGTCTATGAAAGACACTTAAGGAGTAGATAAAGTTAATAAATGCCATATGGGCAAAACTGAAATGCAATCATAGCAAATATGCAATGGAACAGAACCTAGGGCAAGTTGTCTGAATGCTTAAAGCCTCAACTTCAACATCTCTTAAAAAAAAAACAAACAACAGTAAAAGGCTCTTAGTGTAATTCAGCAGTGCTTTTCTAAGAAACAATGGTGTCCCTCTCTAGTACAAGAGGCCTTAGGGCTCTGGAAAAATCTACTTAATCCAAAGTGATTCTTTCTACATGTTAGTTTCCTGATTGCCAATAGTCATGTCTCAGGTGCTGGCAGGATTAAATTAGATAGTATATGTAAAGCACTATTACACTGAGTGTCCTCAACAAATAACATGGCTTATTATTATTTGAAGTGTTACAATCCCAATCTACAAAATGATAAAACTGATACCAACCCATTGTTATGAAGATCAAAAAAGATAATGAACATGGGGATGCCAACAAATGCAATTAACAGAGGTGGAAGAGACAAGAAGGAACAATTATAACTGTGATAAGAAAGTTGTTCATGTAACCATAAATTCAGTTAAGCTGCTTCAGACAATGAGTCACTCCTAATATAACAAATTATTTTTAAAAGCGATAAAACCTGCTGAGACTTCATCCAATGGCAACTGTCAAATTAATATGCAATTTGTCAAGAGATCTGGCACACTTGAACATAGCTACCTTCCAAAGGATTTTGAGTGAGATAAGATGTTTAAAGTTAGGGGACTTCAAATTCTGTCCCTTATATAATAAACATTTCTTCATCCTCACCCCTTATTGAGGCAGCCACTAATTTAGTAATATCCCTTACAGGAGACAGGCTGCCACAGCAGGAAACTGATAGCCCAAAAGAATCTCACCCATCTCCATCCCAGGTGGCCCTAGTGGTAAAGAATCCACCTGCCAATGCAGGAGATGTAAGAGACATGGGTTGGATCCCCGGATTGGGAAGGTGCCCTGGAGAAAGGAACAGCAACCTGCTCCAGTATTCCCGCTTGGAGAATCCCATAGACAGAGGAGCCTGGTGGGCTACCGTCCATGGGGTCGCAGGGACTCAGACATGATTGAAGGGACTAAGCACTTAGCATGCATGTCCATCCCACCTCCCCTCCTAGCTCCCTGTAACACCATCAGGAATTTCCTTCCCTCCACCCAGTGGAGGCAAACCAAGCCTTCAACAGTGGAGCCAAACCAAGCCTTTTCCATTATTATCTCCACAACTGAGGACAGAGCAACCACCTTCCCACTTCTCAGTATCTGTCCCCTCCAAACCTCTACCTCCCTTTGCCCTTCCTTCCTCCCTTCCCTCCAACCCTCCTTGGACCCACCACTGTCTCTCTACTATTAACTGCCAGGAATGCCTCACTGATACAAATTACATAACCCTCTACATGGTTGTCTTGTGGATCTGACCATTCACTCATCTCTAAAAGCAAATAACAGGTTGCCAAAGCTCACAACAAATAGCACATTCAAAGACAGCTCTTTCCTCTCTCAGGTGAAGACTTTACTTGCCCACTCTCTGACAAAAGACTCGTAATTCTACCTCAAGTAGGAAATCCTTTGAGTGATCTGAAATCAGGACTCCAAAATGAAAAACCACCACCCACGATAACAATCAAAGTCCCATAACCACTGCCTCCTACAGGGTCTAAAGATCTTCCCAATCCCTCAAAAAAAGTTTTCTACCCTCAGTGGGCAAGATAACTGACCTCAAACTGACTGTACACAGTATAAGATATTACTGGGTTATTAAAAATGTTTTGCATCATTTACCACACTCAGCTACCATAAAAGTTGGATTAAAAAAAAAACAAACAACTCAGAAAAAGCGGCTTCCCTGGTGGCTCAATGATAAAGAATCCACCTGCCAATGCAGGATACATAGGTTGGGAAGAAGGAAATGGCAGTATTTCCCAGTATTCTTGCCTGGGAAATCCCATGGACAGAGGAACCTGGAGGGCTACAGTCCATGGGGTTGTACAGTCAGACACAACTTAGCGACTACACAAAAATCTCAGAAAATAAATGACAAGAAAAGGAATGCAAGTACCATGGATCTTGGGTGCACATTCACATCCTAGGAACAGGAGTGCTCCCAGCTCCCCCTCCTCCCCGAGCCGCTCTAGTGGACATCACCAGCTCTGCAGGAACGGAAGGCACTTCAGAAAGGAAGGGAACAACTGCACTAACGTTCACCTCTTCCAAGATTCTTATGTCCTTGCACGTTCTCATTGGATCATACTTTTAGACGTAAGACAGATTTCAGAGAGGGCTGGCTGGGAGACAGAGACGGAGAAAGGAAACAGTGACTTGTAGCATGAGAGATAAAAGGAGCAAATAATCAGTAAGAATTAGGAGCCAAATAATCCTGACCACAAGCCTGAGGGACCTTAGTTGTCCTTTGGGCCCAAGACTTCAAACCAGGCCTTGGAAGTCTGCATTTCAAGGATGCTTTTGTTCAGTTGGCATATAAAGCTTTTAAAATGCAAGCCTAGGACTTTCCTGGTGGCCCAGTGGATAAGAATCTGTGGGCTAATGCAGGGGACACAGGTTTGATCCCTGATCTGGGAAGATCCCACATGCTGTGGAGTAACTAATAAGCCCATGCGCCACAACTACTGAGCCCGTGAGCCACAACAACTGAAGCCCAAGCACCCTAGGGCCCACGCTCAGTAACAAGAGAAGCCACTGCAACGAGAAGCCCAAGCACTGAAATGAAGAGTAGCTCCCACTCGCCGCAACCAGAGAAAGCCCGCACAAAGCAACGAAGACCCAGTGCAGCCGAAAATAAATAAATAACTGTATTTTAAAAAACTGTAAGCCTTCATTTAAAGACTTCACAGAAAAAAGAGATCTGACAATTCCACCCTGTTTTTCCTCTCTTGGGCACAGGTGGTGGAGAGGGGCAGCCACTCCCAGTGCCCCGAGATGCCTCCCCACCCACCAGCCCTCTCCACCCATCACTTCAGTATTTCTACCCCCTGCCTGTTGTGACATTTGCACTTATGGCTCCAAACAAGACCCCTCTCTCACTTCTTCTACAAATGAGAAAAATAAAGCCCCAGACGTGCAGCCACAGCTTCTCAGAACAGAGCCACCTGAGAACCTCAGTGCCTTTACACATGACCAAGTGCTTCTGAAGTTCCGTTTTCAGGGAGGAATCTTGAGGTAAGGAAACAGCTGTGCTGACAGCCTTGTTCCTGAAGCCATCCTCTCCTAACTAAACAATCTTTGACCTAAGAATAGATCTTTAAGACTTTCACCTTCATGGACTCATCACTATGCATTACGTGCTTATAGCAACATGTAGATCCCTCCCACATGCTAGGCCATGCTGCGAATGTCTTCAGGATTATTCTGGAAGATGCACTTTATTAACACTGTTTTACAGGCTCAGGACAAGGGGACACAGACAAGTGTGCTGAGCTGCACTTGAACCCAGGCCAATCTGATTCCAGGGCCTGGATGTTCACAGCACACCTTGCTACTATCTCCCTCAATTAAAAAAAAAAAAATCAGAATTTAGTCCTGAACAAAGTTCAACGATAGGGTCTGAAACAAAACATCAGAAGGGGCTCCACCTCTCCACCTGGAATTGTCAATGGGTTTCCATATATAGGCCAGCTGCCCCTCTAATACTAGCTGCTCCTGCTGCTGCAAAGTCACTTCAGTTGTGTCCGACTCTGTGTGCCCCCATAGATGGCAGACCACCGGGACCCCCGTCCCTGGGATTCTCCAGGCAAGAACATTGGAGTGGGTTGCCATTTCCTTCTCCCATGCATGAAAGTGAAAGTGAAGTCACTCAGTCGTGTCCGACTCTTAGCGACCCCATGGACTGTAGCCCACCAGGCTCCTCCATCCATGGGATTTTCCAGGCAAAGGTACTGGAGTGGGGTGCCATTGACTTCTCTGCCTAATACTAGAAACTCCCTCAAATTAAAGCTGCCCTGCCTTATATGCCTTTGTGTCTAATAGGTACGGAGTAGTCACACTTAAAACCACTTGGAATTAAGTCACACTTAATACCACATCATGTCTCTCCTCTCCTAGGAATTCCAAGTGGTATTAGTCAACAGCTCCTGTTTTCAGTTTACTAAAAGGGACTTCTTGAGAGGAGGCATTTTATGGCCCATCTTGGGTTCTGGGCTACGTCCATGCGGTCACAAAGTGCTGGTCATGACTGAGCACGCATACATGCAGCACCGCTACTAGGATTCTCAGAAAGGTCATTTCTCTGAACATCATTGCTCTCCTCTCCTAGTCTTACTCACCCAAAGCTTTAACAATTTTTTCCCTTTCATTTTCCCAAAGGAAACCAGGTAAAAATTTAGCTCTAAGTGATTTTTTTAAAAAAAGAGCAAATATGCAGAGTACTCGAATACCAAAGCAGATGGCTGTTGCAGAAACAATACTGGTCCATAAGTAATAATAATACTTACAACCCATATGATGGTCAGTCTTCTGGACAAATAAGGATCTATATTCCAGTGAGTGAATGGAAGAAATGTGATGTAGAACACTTCTTGTCCCAAAGCAGCTGAAAATCGGAACAGGTAATAGTAGAAATAATTCTTCACGACATACTTCTGTACATAAGCCTAAAAGACAAAAGTTAGAAGGCTCTGTGAGTTCACTGAACAGGTCACCATAAAGACGAGTTTTAAAACCTCCGCCTGGGGACCTCTCCGGCAATCTAGTGGTTAAGAGTCTGGGCTTCCACTACAGAAGGTGTAGGTTCCATCCATCCCTGATAGGGGATCTAAGATCCCTCATGCCTCAAGCTGCAGCCAAAACAAAAAACAAACAAGAGAACAACAACAAAAAACACCTCAATCTACAACTCACGGGGTTTCAATTGCCAAGTTGCTGCCTCCTTTTCCACTATTAATTACTGGTTGGCCAAAAAGCTTATTCGGGTTTCCATATGGTATAATAGGAAAAACTGAGTGAATTTTACATTATCATTGTATCAACCCAATACATTATCATCATTGTCCGAATACCGTGTTATTGAACATCTATTTATCCACCCTGATGTGTCCACACAAACACAGATAATGTTTTGCTGATATTGTTGCTGTTTAGTCACTAAGTCACATCTGACTCTTTTGCCACTTTATGAACTATATAGCCCGTCAGTCTCCTCTGTCCATGGGATTTTCCAGGCAAGAATATTGGAGTGGGTTGCTATTTCCTTCTCCAGGGCATCTTCCTGACCCAGGGATTGAACCCATGTCTCCTACACTGGCAGGCGGATTCTTCACCACTTCATAAAATTCAAGTAGTAACATCCAAGACAGAAATATCAGGGGAAGACACACAAAAAAACTCAAAGCCTTTCTCCTGAGTACACAGAAAGCTAGAAACTCGAGGGAGCAGAACTCTGTGAGAACACTGTGTGGGTCTATGACTATGGTGGTTTCCCAGGTGGCGCTAGTGGTAAAGAACCTGCCTGCCAATGCAGGAGACATAAGAGTCCTGGGTTTGACCCCTGTGTCAGGAAGATCCCCTGGAGGAGGGCACAGCAACCCACTCCAGTGTTCTTGCTTGGAGAATCTCATGGACAGAGGAGCCTGGTAGGCTGCAGTCCTTAGGATCACCAAAGTCAGACACAGCTGAAGCGACTTAGCATGCATGCATGCTTGTGGTAGACAGGAGAATGGTCCCCAAAGATGTCCAAGATAATCCTTAGAACCTGAAAATATGTTCCCTCATGTGACAAAAAGAGGTTTGCAGATGTAATTAACAATCTCGAGGTCGAGGGGTCACCCTGGACCATGTGGATGGATTCAAGGCAATCACAAGATTTAAAAAAAAAACAGGAGGCAGAAGAGTCAAATCAGAAACCGGGTTAGAATCTGAAGATGCTACACTGTTGACTTTGAAGATGGAGGAAGGAGCCATGATTCAAGGAATACAGGCAGCCTCTAGAAGCTGGAAAAAGTGAGGGAAAGGACCGACCCTCTGCTTGAGGCTCCTGAAGGAAGGCACCTTTGCTGATGCCTTGATTTCAGCCAAATAAGAACCATTTAGAATTCTGCCTTCCATGCATCCTGTAGCCACAGAATAAACGGGTGTTGTTTTAAGCCACGATTTTTGTGCGAATTTGTTGTGGCAACAAGAGATAGCTAATATGAAGACTTTAGAAAAATCACTTGCTGATGAATGTTTGTAATTTATCTTTTAAAAGGGATTTGTTAAAGTCAACCCACTACAGTGACAACCTAAGAAACAGCAAGTACAACCGGGCCTGCTAAAAGGCACTCCCAATCTCTATCATCCTGGTGGGAGGCAGGGAGAAGAGGAAAAAAAGCAAACTTAAGGCTATTAAAACAGGAGTAAACAAACAATCTATTTTAAAATACGGTATATGTCCTCAAATTATGGTATAATTGTAATGAAGTTAAAAAAACAAAAACAGTCACCCTGCTAAATGAATCTAAAAAATAGAATTTTAATGTTAGTGAAGGTAGCTGTGAACTTCATAAAAATAAAATCAAAGTAAAAAGCCAGTACTGAAAATGAGGAGGAAAAAAGGCAGCCCTATCACAGGATTGACGCTGTGAAGGGTCTTGTAGGTCTGGATTTTTGGTTTGTTTTTACACAATGTCTGAGGTCCTTGAATCCTGGGGGAATTCAGAAAATAAGTTATATGCATTTATTCTGCAAATTTTCATTGTCTATGATGACTCAGAACTTGGGCTGGGTACCAAGAATATTAGATGAGCCAGGCATGAGGCCTGGCTTCAAGGAGCTCTTATCTGGTGGGGGTGGGTGGGCATCAAAATCTATAATTTGAGGAAATTATTTTTTAAAGGACCAATATTTTATTTGAAGCCTTGAAAAAGGCCAAGAGTGCTTTTATACTAAAAAAAAAAAAAAAGACCTTGGAAATTGCCAGAATATTAACTGTGCTAGACACTGCTGGCTACCCACCAAGTATGCATCACTTTCTTTCTCCTCTCTCTGAGGTTCCTGATTTTATTCCAGCATGTCTACCTCCCCTACAGAACCCAGTGTCTCAGGCGGGAGTTGACACCACCCTTGACTCCAGAGGTATACCTAGATTCGTGTAAACCAGTCACGGTTAAGTTCAAATCTTCAGCCTCAAAAACCAGCGGTACATGGCACTATCTGCGAGAAAGTTATTAGTCAGGAGTAAAGTTACTAGTCAGGAGCACACAACGTAAGCCTGAAGTTCATCTCTCTTTGGGGAGCAACTTTACTTCTAAGTGAATTCATAGGAGAGAGAATGGATCCATCCTCAAGAGCAAAGACAATAAAGCACAAAATGAATTAAATAAGGAAGTGTATAGTTCTACCTCTCTGCCAAGATAACTATGGCTAGATGTGCAGAACGAGGTCAAGGGACCGTGATGAATACATAAGTGACAAACTCCTCCCTCCTCCTTCTGTCACTCATTATCTAAAGTGAGGACTAATCTCTACAGACTCTGTTTTATAAACATACATCCAACAGACTTGACCTTTGGCCAAATCCTGTGAAGAGACCCTTTGTATGTGAAGATTAGTTATTTTAACGCACCAGCTGCCAGGTACACTTGGGACTCTCTCCTGCTTTGAAGCTTTAGGAGGAAAAACTTTTGCCAAACTTTGACAAGGGTCAAGCCCCTCCCTCATGTCATATCACGGTACCCAAGGGCTTCCCTGGTGGCTCAGACGGTAAAGAATTCACCCGCAATGCAGGAGATCTGGGTTCAATCCCTGGGTCGGAAGATCCCCTGGAAATGGGCATGGCAACCCACTCCAGTATTCTTGCCTATGGAATTCCAAAGACAGAAGAGACTAGAGGGCTATACAGTCCATGGGGCCACAGAGTCAGAAATGGCTGAGTGACTAACACTTAAATAATAAACACTTAAGTGTTACATGACATCATAAACAATCAGCAACAACCATAACCTACCCTACAGACCTATTTGAGACCAAGTTCAATACCTTAATCTTAGTAAATAATGGAAAAATTTGCCAAGGATGACAGCAAACTGCTTTAGTGTTACATGTAACTAATTAATATCTTTAGGCATGCTTTCGACAATCTCTTAGGAACTATTTTTTTTGGTGGAGAACTGAATCCTCTCTAAATCTTAGAAACAAAAAGCAAAAGTGAAATTAAAAATATCAACATGTATGTGAAGTGAAGTAAAAGTTGCTCAGTCGTGTCCGACTTTTTGTGACCCCACGGACTATACAGTCCACTGAATTGTCTAGGCCAGAATACTGGAGTGGGTAGCCTATCCCTTCTCCAGCAGATCTTCCTGACCCAGGAATCAAACCGGGATCTCCTGAGTTGCAGGATTCTTCACCAACTAAGCTATCAGGGAAGCCCCCAACATGTATATAGGACAGCTCAAGGAGTTTTTAGGTGACATCTCTATATGTAACTAAATAGTTTGAGAGCCAATATTTGCCTCCAAATTCTTAGGAATTATACATACTATAAATAATTAAGTATTTGTCTTTTCAGAACAAGAATCTAAGTTTCCCTTGTGGGAGATCACAGTGTATTTCACTTTAATACATCTCTGTTAAGAATTTTAGTTCCAGGGTATGTGCTGGTCCCACTGGGAACAATTAGAGGGAGCAGAAACTGGGGTTAGAAAAAGAAACAGTAAGTAAAGTGAATGGCAGAAAGAAGAGAGAAAAACTGAGAGACAGAAACATCAAGTCCCGGAATGCAACATCTACATTCTACATAACTGGCCACACACAAAGGGATTACATCCCAGGCAGTGGGGCTGCATTTCTGGGGCCCAGACTCAGGAGGGAGGCAGTGATTAGCACCCAATTTTTTAAACAAAAGATCAGGACAAGCACTGAACATACAGGTGGGTGGAGAGCTATTTTTAGAAATAAAACATCTCTTAGTATGCCAATCATCTGCCTTAAAGAAGTTTCTAGTAAACAACAGCTGATATGATGGAAATTACCCATATATCCATCATTACTAACTGTAAACTGTCATTGAAATTCTCATTTGTCTGTTTCACCTATTGATTTTCCTGAAAATGAAAGAAAAAAATATTTTTGCAGGAGCAGGGAGAAATACATGATCTCAGTCTTTCAATGCCATCTTTCCCTTTTGGTCACAAATTCCTCAAATGCACATTCTCCTAAAATGGGGGGTTTGGTAAACTAATGTTTGGAGGGGAGAACAGCTGCTCTGTTTTGCAGGTACCGGAATATTCTGTGTTCTCTGCAAGGCTGCCTTCAATGGATAACTAAGTCAGGACAGTGAGAGAGACGTACAGCTTCACCCCAAGATGAAGACAAAGAATGCTGCCAATATATGACTTCTTGACTTAGCTTTGCCCCTAAAACACCTGAACGGTGTTTGGTTTTCCAAACACACACAGAGGAGTCCTAAATGCAAAGGAAAAATGGCCAGGTCAGCACCGCTGACTCTAAGAAGGGCTGACCCAGACAGCAAAGAGCTGAATGCCCAGCAGACTTGGCAGCTGGCCCAGCTTCTGCGCTTTCAAAGGAGGAATACAAGAAATAGCCTTTGGCCAAAACAATGCATGACCTTGGGGAAGTCAATTTGCCTTTTCGAACCTCAACAGCCTCAAGTGCAAAGGATGGAATAGTTTAATTGGCTTTTAATATACAAAAAGAAAATTCTGTCCATGGAATTCTCCAGGCAAGAATACTGGAATGGGTAGCCATTCCCTTTTCCAGGGGGGATCTTCCTGACCAAGGGATCTTACCGTGTGAGCCACCAGGAAAACCCTAAGTAGGGAAGGGCCCATTAAATAGAATGTTACCCCAGGACCTATTATACAAAATGATGTAAAACTGAAACTAATTGGTTGAAAGTGAGGTGGGGCCCAGGAAACCTCTGTTTCAGCTCAGACACTACCTCACACCCCAGCCTCCAAGTTTTTCTCTGGAATATTCCCTCAAAGCAGTTCAATAATCAGCTTGAAAACCACTGATCTTAATCTCTGCCAGACCTCATATAGCTAACCTCATGTAACGAAACTCTGGCCTTGAGTATACAGGCTATAAGCATTCTGACCTTAAGGTCTTCAAAGGACTTGATAAACTCTGCACCAGTGTCATTGAAGGTCATATGAATTATCTCCATTTTTTTTTTTCTGATTAGAGCTGTAAATGTAAGGATTCTTCCAAAGGTCAAGTTTGAGATACTACACTATCTCAACACAGCCAGAAGAAGTTCACATCCGGGGAGGTAATATCTGAGGCTCAAAGTGGCCTGTATTAAATCGGAAGCAGTAGAAAGAGCTCCTTCTCCTTGGCTGAGAGATCAAATCTCTACAGAGTACAGCACAATCTTCCTTAAAAATAACTTTAGGACTCAAAGCTTTTCTAGAAGACACCAAACAGCAGCATTTCCTTCACTTTGGCTTTGCTTTAGAGAAGTTTTACAGACCACTGACAAAGAGGCAAGAGAGTCCAGAGCTAATAGACTTGGAGGGAAGAGTCCAGAAAAGGGGAGGATGCAGAGCCGATAGTTAGGAGCATGAACTCTGGAGGCAGAGTGTCTTGGATTAAATCTGGGCTGCTCCAGTACTCACTACCTGAATAATCTCACGACTATGTGCATCTCCCCAAGGCCTCAGTTTCCCCTTCGACAAATGGGAATAACAACAGTACATACCACAGGGAGACACTGGGAAGATTAAACTGGAGTGTGCTGCTCTGCTCTACACCAAGCAGTTGGGTCAGAGCCAGGTGGAGAAATGTTGCTCTAAGACCTACTTGATGGCTATGAATGATGATGGTAGCAGTGAGGATTTCCCAGAAAGCATTTTTCCATTCTAACACACACGCGACTCGCCTGGATCTTAAAAATGCTGACTTTGATGCAGTTCACCTGTGGCAGGGTTGCGAGTTCTAATGGGCTCTCGGGTGATGTAGATACTGCCAGATATACCCATGGACCACACTTTGAGTAGCAAGGGCCAAGGACATTCCCAGTGAAGGGTTTTTAAACCCAGAAGGAAGGTTCTTAGGTTTAATTCTCAGTGTTAGAGGAAGCCTCAAATGGAGTTGAAGAGAGTAAGAGAGCGTGATCAAAGTGACGGGTAAAAATGCTGGTGACAAACCAGAGGGAGCAGTTAGTGAATGTTCCACGGAGGATCCCACACAGTCTGAGTGCAGGCACTGAGCCCCGGCATGCCCCTCAACCACAGAAGGTACTGACAGGAAGGGCACGAGGAAGAGGCATCCCACTGAAATAGCAGCCGATCAACCGACCCACTGATGATGCAGAAAGAAGCCGTCCCGGGCTCCCTGCCTTCATCTGAGAAGGGTTTGCATAAATTCCTGGATGACAAATCCAAAATTAATCAAAGAGCCATGAAGCGTGAAAAACATTCCTGACCTCTCAGACCATCACAGAAAAAGAAATTTCATTTCCCTAAAAAGGGTTCTTGTACCACCGTCCGAATCCTGGCTTGGAGACAAGGTTCTCTGGCTCTGCAGACAGGAGTATCTGCCCTTATGTTCTCTCCTAAGATAGAGGCAGCACTTTTTTACTTTTTGAGGAAAAGATAAAAACTAAGAAGAGAGGGGTTGGGAAGGAGAGGGTAAGATGAGAGAGTACCATGGAAGCACATACAATACTATATGTAAAATTAGATAGTCCATGAGAATTTGCTGTATGATGCAGGGAGCTCAAACCTGTGCTCTGTGGCCACCTAGAGGGTGGGAGGCGGGAGGGAGGTTCAAGAGGACGGGCACATACCTATACCTATCAAAAAACAATATTGTAAGTCAATTATCTTCCAATTAAAAACAAATAAAAATTTTTTAAAAAGAGAGGACTTTGCTGGTGGCTCAGTGATAAAGAATCTGCCTACCAATTCGGGGGACACCAGTTCAATCCCTGATCCAGGAAGATCCCATATGGTGCAGAGCGACTAAGCCCATGTGCCACTACTCCCGAAGCCTGTGTGTCCTCCAGCCCATGCTCCACAATAAGAGAAGCCACCGCAATGAGAAGGCCATGCACAGCAACTAGAGAGTGGCCCCCGCAACTAGAGAAAAGCCCACACAGCAATGAAGAAACAGCACAGCCAAAAACAAATAAAAATTATTTTTTAAAAAAACTAAGAGGAGAGTATTCCATTAAAATCTATGGTTTTTGGAATTCTAAACTGCTTTTTTTAACCCAACTTGGGAAAGCCTTGGTCATTTCTAGTTACATCTGCTATACATTCAACATACACACAGATTCTTCTCATCAGCTCCCGGGGGTTGTCACCTTGGCATCATTTTCCAAGGTGGGAACCACTTCATGTGCTTGCAGTTTGGGGAGGAAAGGGACATCAGCCTAGTCTCCAATCTAGCAGTCATTTATGGAGACCGGGGCCTCCGAAGAAATGCCTTCCATGGTGGGAGTGGTGTCCTGAAAGGTTGGTGATTCGGGACTAAAACTCTAGCCTTGCCCACATTCTGCATGTGCGTCCTCAGTCGTGTCCAACTCTTTGCAACCCCATGGACTGTAGCCCACCAGACTCCTCTGTCCATGGGATTCTCCAGGCAAGAATACTCTTGTGGGTTGCCATTTCCTTCTCCAGGGGATCTTCCCAACCCAGGAATCCTAGCATTGGCAGGCAGATTCTTTACCACTGAGCCACGTGGTAAGAATTTCTAATCTAGAGCCTGGAGATGAGGAAGGGCAAATCTAAGAAACTTGCCATCTCTTCGTTAGAGCCTACACTTTGCCAGGTTTGGGTCTCGCCCTCTCTCTCTGAAAGAGCAGCTTTGGTGGACATGTCAGGACACACTGTAGAGATGGAACATTTATAAAATAAATACTCCAAGTTATTATAAAACAGCAACTAGCATGTTAACACGCCAAGTACAAACCAAGCAATGCCCCCCTTTGTATTTTAATTGAAAGTGGCAAGTCTTTTGCAGAGAGAGGCCGCATCTACACAGATCATGCATTCACTGCTTAGACTTTGTGCTCAGTCACTTCAGTTGTGTCCGACTCTTTGCAACCCCAGGGACTGAACCTTCGTTTCCTGTATCTCTTGCACTACAGGCTGACTGTTTACTGCTTGAGAGATGGAAGATTGACAACAAGTGAGATTATTTAATTGAGCAATAAGCACTATGATGAAATGAAAGCAGGATCAAGTGATACCAAATGATTTGTGTGTGTTGGAGGATGTTCTCCAAGGAAGAGACATTTGAGCTGAGCCCTGGCATCGGGAGATGAGCTGGTTCCTTTGGGATCCAGGGTTAGAGAGACCACTTAGCAAAAGGCCCCTAAGGAGGAACCAAGCCTGTGTGCCGGGACGTGGCAGGTGGAAAAGAGAGAGAGGAGATGAAATTAAGAGGAGAAGCTAGATCAAGCCAAGGTTTGGCATCTCAGTTGAGAATAACAGCAAGTCCCTGAAAGGTTCTGAATAAGAATTTCATTATTTGAACTCTGGCAAAACTAAAACAAGCTTTGGCTCTGAAGCTAAGGGAAAAAGCCACGCTTTAATTCTTTTGTTTTTAATTTCTTAAACTTAGTGGAGAAATATCATTAACTAGTAGTGCTAAACTTAAAAGTCACTGGGGGTGGAGTCCCATTGTTTGCCCAGTGAGGTAGAGGTCCATTTTCTTGAATTTCCATCTCTTTCCTAATATGCTTCCATCACTTTTAATTACTCTTTTTTTTTTTTTAAGTTTAGGAAATCAAGACTTTGATACCTACAAAGAAAATTAAATGATGATCACTCAGGAAGCCTAAGGAAGATTGACAGTGTCCCTTGAAGGGGAAAGCAGAAGGAACAAGAGTGCATGAGGGTGTCCTCTTTCATCTTGCAGTTCAGATAGAATTACGAGTTGGGTGATCTGAGATGACGTCTTCGTGCTCGGGTGATTAAAATTTCACGATGGTGAGACTGAAAGTCAATAAAATGGAAGGACAACTTCTTCGAATAAAAGAGCTTGAAAGGGAACTAATCACTTTCATCTGCTTGGTTGGCATTTGCTGGGATCACTCAGTCTGTGTTCCAGAACAAGAGGGAGGCTCAAGAGAACTGAACTGAACGTGGCTTTTATTTACAGTGACGTTTTCATTGTAGCCTTTTCCACAATTTGAGCTTTGCTTTCCTCTGGACCATCCATCAGATTTCAGCTCCTCCTCTGAATGTTTGATTTTTTCTTTTCCCCAGAGACCAGCTCTCGCCATCAGGAAGGGTGAAAGGGACAAGGATTATTAAATTCTGTGAACCAGTGTGACAACAATGTTCGACCTGAACCTAGAGCTGGATCTCACAACTCAGCAAAATGCTGCCTCATCATCGCTGTTAAAACTGTGCCTGAAACACAGGGTGTCTGCTGAGGAACCAAATGGAGGATTGAGAGAGAGAGAAAAGAGACAATGAGAGGGGAGGACAGCACTTGGCAGAGACCAGAGACAGGGCCTCTGCGAGGAGAAGTCCCCCCACAGTCAGTAAGCGCAACCAGAGTTGACACAAAGAACAGAAATCACCGCTCTCATTTTTAGAGCGGGCGGGAGAACCAGCTGCCTTTTAAATTCTCAGAATGTCTTAAGAACTTAACTGCTTTGCAAAATAGTTTGGATCCGCTAAAACCTGAACCACATTGTGCCAAACATTCTTCCATTTAATTGTTAAGCCCTTGTGTGTTCAGTGAGATTTCTGATGCAGATGTTTCTGATTCATTTATATTAACTTATCAAAAGGACATTTGGACGAGCTATAGGATGTTTAAGAAGGAGTCTTATAAGCTTGGGTTCGTGAGTTTTAATGCAGGAATTCTACCCCCTACCCGGATGCACATACTCAGAATTCAGAACTTGGGAGGACTGACTCAGTTCTGCTCTAACCTGGCAGCATGAACTCACCCATTCCTAATTCCCTTCAAGAAACATTTGCTAAAGATTTATAAAGGCACCACCAAAATATGGGTAAAGGGGGTCAAAGATATAAACTTCCATTTATAAAATAAACAAGTCATGGGGAATTAATGTTCAGCCATGATGACTATAGTTGATAAGACCAAAATTGCATATTTAAAAGTCTGCTGAGAATAAATCGTAAAGGTTTACAAGGAAAAAAATTCTGTATCTATGGGTGGTGATGTACACTGTTGTGATGATCATTTTGCAATATATACAAGTGTTAAGTCACTGAAATTAATATAATGTTATCTGTCAATTATACCTCAATTAAAAAAATTTTTTTTTCCTTTTTAAAAGGCACCACCAAAATGTAAGAAACTATTCAGATACATCTTAAGTTTTCTCCTTGGTGAACTTTTATGTATGGAGATTTAAAAACAAGGCTTCCCCAGTGGCCCAATGGTTAAGAACCTGCCTGCCGGTGCGGGGGATACAAGTTTGATCCCTGATTCGGGATTTTCCACACGCTGTGGAGCAACTAGGCCTGTGTGCCACCACTAATGAGTTTCTTCTCTAGAGCCCAGGAGATGCAACTAGTGAGCCCTCGTGCTGCAGCTACTGAAGCCTGCACGCCCTAAAGCCAGTGCTCTACAGCGAAGCCACCGCAGTGAGCTCTTCTTTCTTGATCCCTCCCTGCCCCCATCTGGGGCATTGTTCTTACATGGTGATGGGCATCACAGGTAAAGCAGGGATGGGGCATTCTGCTGAGAGGGTCTCACTCCCTGCACGCTTCTAAGGCCTTGTCTACACCAAAAGTTCTTGGGAGGTTCCATCAATTTCCGTCACATTTTCAAACCACAGTTCCCTCTGGAAGCCTATCTCTGAGCAAGTTTAAAGCCACTGATCACAAAAATAAACTTAGGAAAAGCTTTGAAATTGTGCATACACACATAAAAGAACATTAAGAAGAAAGCCATGCTGGGTGAGAACAATGGTCCTCCCCACCCAGCCTGTTTCTGGGCACACTGATTTCCTTATGCCCTGTGAGGGTTGTTTTTTGTTTTGTTTTCAGTTTTAATTTTTTGAGTGAACATTTGGGCTTATTTTATATCATTTGCTTTTTTCCTGATTATCTTATGATCACTTGCTATTCTTCTGATAACACATTTCACTCTAGAACACGTGGGATTTCAAAAACTGTACAAAGTAAAAACTACCCAGTATCCTAACCCTCAGATTCAGCCCCTATGAATATTTGCATTGGTCTTTCTCCTCTCTGGTGCCCAAGCATGTGGCCTGTGTTTACAAAAATTGAGATTCTATTGAATCTTACAATTTTAAGTATTATTTATTATATTGTAAGCATTTCCCTATATTATTTTAGATCATGATTACACACCTTTAGATCATTATTACACCCCTCCTTACACACCCATTCTCATAGCAACTCCCAGGACAGACCAAGACTGCAAACACATCTGCAGGCTGGATGACCAAGAATCTTATCACCCAAGAACCTGTTTACTGGAGTTCCCCACCCACTTCCGTTAGAGCCCCCAGAGGTACTGTTCCATGGATGCTGTCTCACCTTGCTCATTCCTCAACGTGGCCAAGGATAACCGTGCACACCAACAACACTCCCTGAGACCACCTGTCTGCATTTTTTGGTCTTACTGCGGCTTGCTTGTTTCGTTTTCCAGTGACTTCAAGTCTCTTTGCCAGATTTTGCAGAAGCATCAGGGATACAGTTTAAGGTGACCTAACGGCCACAGCTCTGAGGGCTTCCCTCACAGTTCAGTCGGTAAGAATCACCAGCCTTGGGCAACTCTGGGGAAGTTTGAATTTTTCAGCTGTGCAGTAGATATAATACAGCCCCTCTGCAGAGGCCCTTAGAAGATAAAATGAAGTTACTTATGTAAACCACACCACAACACACTAGACACATCTCTCAAGAGATGGTAGCTGTATTTGCGCAGTCTTTATTATAAATAGTAAGGTGTTTCCCAGGTGGCTCAGTGGGTAAAAAAATCTGCCCGCGATCCGGGAGACCCAAGTTCAATCCCTGAGTCAGGAAGATCCCCTGGAGAAAGGAATAGCAACCCACTCCCATATTCTTGCCTGGAAAATCCCACGGAAAGAGGAGCCTGGCGGGCTACAGTCCATGGGATCGCAAAGAGTCCGTTCCAACTGAGCGACTATCACACACACACATATGTAAATACTAAGGATAGTGTCAGAAGTGCCTGGTTATAGGAGAAAGCACAGAAGAGGGAAAGTAGATGAGAAGATTTTAAAAAGATATTATAGAGGAGGAGGAAAGGGAGCTGTCCTGGCAGGAGGCTGGAGCTGCAACAGAAAGAGAAAGGGAACAGGGCCATTCCAGCTGAAGGGAACGGCCTGAGGAGAGGTCCGGAGGCAGCAAGGCACAGTGCTCCTGGAACAGAGCCCGGTCCACACGCCTGGAGGGTTAGGCATTTACAGCAGGGGTCGTAGGCAGCAAGGCTGGAAGGGGTGACGAGAACCGGGGAGCGGAGTCCTGAAGGCGGTAGCGAGGACGGGTCTATCACGTGGATGACGGGGGCACTGAGTGTCTGAGCAGGGAGGCGTCATGGTCAGAGGTTCTGTGCTCATCCCTTCTCTGTGGCTCCCCCATCTTTGCGGGCTGGCATGTGTCTCAGGAGAGGTCAGACGCCCTTGCACCACGGCCGGGAAACCACTTCTCAAGCTGCGCTCTTAGGGGCTCTCACACACAACCTGCCTCTGCCACCCGCAGCCCGGGGTGAGCCTCCTGGGCTCCGGGTTCCCCTTCGGTGCTCCCAGGGCCTCCGGGGACCATCGTGGAAGACGAAGAAAGCTCGGTTTCTGTTTCTGGCCTTGGCTCTGCCGTGTGGGATCTGAGGATACAGTTATTTAGCAAGAAACCACAGGAACAAAAACAAGCTGATGAAACCCAGAGAAAGTGAGTTCCTCCGCAGAAGGCGGCCGAATGCCACAGGCTGTGACCCACCCCAAACGAACCCTCGGGCTGTGGGCCGCAGCTCAGTTCTGTCACCGAGGGACACATGCTTCAGAGGCCTCCCTGCCAGCGGAGACCGCGGCTCCTACAGCGTAGGACACAGAACTCGCTGAAAGTACCGCAGTGTGGAAAATGTGGTTCTCATTTCTTTTCCTAGAATACTATTTCCAGAAAGCGCTGTGTGACCAGAACCGATGACCCGGAGGCAGAGATGGTCAGAGAAACGTGGGTTTGCAGCCCCGATAAGGAAGGGAACCAGACCAAAGTAAACAATGGAGTGTCTCTGCCTGCTTCCACAAGGATGCTGACAAAGCAGAGGGAACAAGGGTTGAAAGAAAAGACAGAAAGGAGGCCTGGGGTCCTCACAGGCCTCATTTCAGAATGGTAGACAGAGGTCCATGTATGCAAAGCTCTACCCACTGCATCACACACACACACACTTCTTCCCCTCCCCCGCACCACTTTCTACTTTGGGATAGAACCCTGCCATCCTAAGCCAGTTGAAATCACAAGTCATTGCCACACTGTCTGAAATGGAGGCTGTTTTTGTGTGTTAGTCACTCAGTTGTGTTCAACTCTGCGATCCCATGGACTTTAGCCCACCAGGCTTCTCCATCCATGGGATCTTCCCATGGCAAAAATACTGGAGTAGGTTGCCATTTCTTTCTCCAGGGATCAAATCTGGGTCTCCCACACTGAAGGCAGTCTCTTTACTATCTGGAGCCACCAGGGAAGCCCAGGAAATGGAAGTTACTCCAGTTAAAATAATGACTTCAGCATCATCCATTATCCTATGAAATATGGTCCCCAGACCCAGAGCATGGGCATCACTTGATAACAGTTCAGAATGTCAAGCCTACCCCAGACCTGGGGAATCCCTGGGAATTTTAACCCGATTCCCCAGGGGATTCACGTATACAATGAAGTTGGAGAAGCACAAATCCACATCTGATGAGAAAAATAAGATTGGACGGATGTACTAAGGTTTTACAGTGCTCTCTAGGCCTATGGACACATGAAAGGGGAAAACTACTTTAACACAGAACGTAGATTGGTGGTCGCCCACAGCTGGAGCTGAGGTGGGGAGGAAAGGGGGAGGGGCGCTAATGCAGATGAGCTTCTTTGTAGGAGGATGAAAATGCTCTAAAAATGGATTCTGGTGAAAGTTGTACAACTCTGAATATACTGAAAACCATTTAGATAGGAGCATTGCATGGTATGTGACTTGTACCTCAAGAAAACTTAAAAATAGAAATAAAAGCCCTCAAGAGCCTTGGAAACACCAAACTGAAAATTCATGATTCCACTGCAAAAGAGACCACTTATAGAACCAGATGTTGAAGGGCACCTCCAGTAAGAGACTGCTCTATTGTCCTAGGATGGTGAGATTTAAGGGGCATGTTAGGAAACAGAGTTTCTTCCAACAGGGCAGCACTGAAATGGTCACTGGCTCTCAAAATATGAAAGCTTCCATGCTGCCCTTAGACCCAGGCCACAGGGGCTGTGTCCTGGACTCACTCTGATCCTCCTCCAGCCGTGTCCTTCTTCCCTGAGGAAGGGAAGATGCTCAGGCTGCTAGATCCTTCTCCAGACACCTGGTGGCCCAGCATTCCCTGCCCAAATGCCAGAGCTCACAGGCAGGGCCTCTGCAGGTCTCTCCTCCAGGGTCATCCTTCCTAGGGTAAATGAGACCATTGGTGTGCGTGCGTGCTCAGTCACTTCAGTTGGGTCCAACTCTTTGCGACCCCATGGACTGTAGCCCGCCAGGCTCCTCTGTCCAAGGGATTCTCCAGGCATGAACATAGGAGTGGGTTGCCATGCCCTCCTCCAGGGGATCTTTCTTACCCAGGGATGGAACTCGAGTCACCTGCGTCTCCTGCACTGCAGGTGGATTCTTGTACCTATTGAGCCCGTTGGGAAGCCCGAGCACTGGTGTGCACTCCCCCAGACCCGAGGGCTGGCTAGTGTGAGGAAGGATACTGGGCGCTCGGGAATCCATCGTACAGTCCAGGCAGTGACAGGCTGGCTCCCTGACTCCACAGCATGCCAGCGAGGAACTCTGGGGTCTGAGAATCTTAACTATGAACCTAGCTTTCCAAGTCACATGACGATCGATATGTCAAGGTAGAAGGACAAAATCTATCAAATGTAATGCTTTGTGGCTTCCCTGATGGTTCAGTGGTAAAGAATCTGCTGGCCAATGCAGGAGACACATGTTCAATCCCTGATCTGGGAAGATTCTACATGCCACGGAGCAACAAAGGCTGTGTGCCACAACTACTGAGAATGTGCTCTAGAGCCCAGGAGTTGCAACTACGGAAGCCCACTCACCCCACAGCCCATGCTCCGCAACAAGAGAAGCCACCACGAGAAGCCCACGCACTGCAACTAGAGAGTAGCCCCCGCTTGACGCAGCTGGAGAAAAGCCCAAGCACAGTAACAAAGACCCAGTGCAGCCTAAAATTAATAAATAGAAAATGAAAGTACAAAAAAATGTAATGCTTTTTTAGCTTGATAAACATCTTGAAAAACTACTTTGACCTATGGAATCGTTCTCTCCATTTGCGCACTTGTCCTAAAACCGAACCACTTTAGAGGTCAATTATTTTTTTCTTCTAAGTTTGTCAAGCAGTCAGTGAATATTTGTGGTTTTCTCCTGAGCATGTCGTATTTTATAGGTAAATATTAATTATTCAGTAAAGGCCAGCCCATCTTTTCATAGCTTCATACATAATTAATGCTAAGGATCTTTTTTGCTCCAAAAGTATAAGAAGTTTTGGGATAAGAAGCATCTTCACTGTGCTTGCCTACATGTATGCCTCATATTCACAAAACATGATAACTGAAAAAAAGAGAAAAACAGGAAATAAAGAACAATGAAAAAAAAAAAACCCACTGTATATTTTACAACATTCATAAAGCTTAAAGATCCTCTCGGGCTACTTTTCTTCTTCTTCTGTTGTTGTCCGGTTGCTTAGTTGTGTCCAACTCTGTAACCCCATGGACTGCAGCACGCCAGGCTTCTCTTTCCTTCACCATCTCCCAGAACTTGCTCAGACCCATGTCCAATGAGTCAATGATGCCTTCCAGCCACCTCATTCTCTGTTCTCCTCCTGTCCTCAGTCTTTCCCGATAGAAAAGCAAATTCTCGAGAGAAAACACACAAGCTGCTGAAGACTTTTTTTCTTTTAATAACAGAAACAGCTTAACTGGAACTTTAGGGACAGGAGGAATTTAATGAGTTGAACAGTAAGAGTTTAAAGAATCTTTCATGGTTCTTTGATTCTTCTCAACTGCTGGTTTGGTGACAGATTATTAGAAAGGGTGATTTTGCTCTTGTGTCACATGGGACCCCAGTGTAAGCAGGAGAAGCAACCATACTCATCAGGCCCTCTCAAAATATTGGAATTATTTTTATTCTGTGTGAGCCGTGAAGCTGAGGCCAAGCTCATGAGTTTACATTGCCCTCCTGTGAGCACACAGATGTCACCCATGCCTGGTGCCCACCAAGTAGACTCCCACTCAGATATATTTCCAGAACAGTCTCCCCATCCTATATGTGGAACCCCTGTCATCTGGATTCCCTGTGGGAACGCGGCAATTTTTCCTTTGTAGTGAGGATTAAGTTTAAATACAACAATTTGTATAGCACATGCTTCAAACTTTCCAACATTTTGGAAGCTGGGGTGGTAGGGGAGATGGGGAGAATGATCTCAGATAAGACTGTGAATTTGTAAGTTGCCCTGCAGTTGTGCTGGCCAATATGGTAGCCATATGTGGCTATTTAAATGTAAATGTAATTAGATAAAAATTCCAGTTACTCAGTTGTACTAGTCGCATTTCAAGGGCTCAGCAGCCACATGTGAGTAATGGCTACCCATGTGGACAAGCACAGATACAGAACCTTCCAATCTTCATAGAAAGTTCTATTAGAAATGCCAAATTAAGAGTTTCTGTGTTTTCCCTGTAGTCCCACCAAGTCTGCCTATACTCTGTTCTTGGGACTATGATTTCTTATATAGCCACGTGTTTGCAACTTGAATCAACTTATCCTTAAATTCAAAAAGCAGATAGTAAGTGATGTACAATCTACACAGCTTCACGGCTTTGTGAATAAACAAAAACCACATTTTAAAAAGGTGAAAAAAAGCCTAATTGATCAAATATCAAGCAATAATTTCATAAATCCACCTGTCAAGTATGACAGAACAGCCAAAATGACTTTATTCAATCAAAGAGAATCGATTCACATCTCAAAACAAGCAGACTGAACAACCTCCATCCCCGGTGGCTTCTCACTGCACTCAGAATAAAGTCCAAATCTCTGACCATGGTCAAGGGCCTGAGATCTGACCACTGCTCTTTTCTGCTGTGTCTCTGCCCACCTCGGTTCATGGACTAGCCACCCTGGCCTTCATTCACTACTTGTTCCTTCAGCATGATGAGCAGTTCCTATCTTCTTTATTGAGCATGTCTCTGCATGGCTGGCTCCTTCTCATCTTCGAGATGCCAGCCCCTCAAGGTTTCCCCTGCGTGATGCCTCCTCTGGCCACTTTCTCCTCAGCTGCACTGTGCTACTCTGTGATATTTTCTTTGTAATTTGTATCCCACTTGAGTGCTTTCTACTCTTGGACTTGTTTCCTTGTCTACACTGGACTGCAAGCTCCTGGAAAGCAGGAAGCTTGACCTCTGACTTCCTGGAAACCCTAACATCTGGCACAGCAGCCATGTTCTGCCCACCACATAGCAAGCACACAATAAACACCTGTTGAACGAACAGACACAGAAATGAAGAGTGAGCCGCCATCGTCACAGGCTCTGGATGGAAGGGGCCTTAGAACCATGTAGAAGTTCATAATGACCACCCAGGTAGGGGTGCAAAATATACACGTTTGGACTCCACTCTTACAATCTGATTTACTAGGTCTGGAGGGAGGCTCAATTGGTCTGTTTTTTACAAGTTCCACTGTTTAGTCTGATCACTTCACTTTGAGAGGAGGTAACTCAGGCTCAGACTTACCTGAGCTTCTAGCTAGTCAAACAAAAACTCTCATTGTGAAAAACAAATATCATATATCAAGGCATATATGTGGAAAATAGGAAAATGTTATAGATGAACCTATTTGCAAAGCAGAAATAGAGACACGGACATTGAGAACAAATGCGAAATGGGGGTGGGATGGATTGGGACTGGGACTAACATCATATACTCTGCTGCTGCTGCTAAGTCACTTCAGTTGTGTCCAACTCTGTGCAGCCCCACAGACGGCAGCCTACCAGGCTCCTCCATCCCTGGGATTCTCCACGCAAGAACACTGGAATGGGTTGCCATCTCCTTCTCCAATGCATGAAAGTGAAAAGTGAAAGTGAAAAGTGAAAATGAAGTCGCTCAGTCATATCCAACTCTTTGTGACCCCATGGACTGCAGCTTACCAGGCTCCTCTGTCCATGGGATTTTCCAGGCAAGAGTACTAGAGTGAGGTACCAGTGCCTTCTCCGATCATATACTGTACTATGTATAAAATAGGTAACTAATGAGAACATACTATATAGCACAGGGAACTCTACTCAGTGCTCTGTGATGACCTGATTGGGAAGGAAATCTAAGAAAAAGAGGGGATATATGTACATGTATAGCTAATTCACTTTCTGTACAACAGAAACTAACACAACATGGTAAAGTAACTATATTCCAATAAAAATTAAAAAAATAAATGCATGCTACCACAGGGATCAAAGATCCCATGTACTGCACCTAAGACCTGGTGCAGCTGGCTAAACAACAAATAAACAAAGAGAACTTCTGAACCCCATCAGGCACTAAACATCCATGCCTAGGCAGTAAGTTCCAAGAGAAAAGCAAGAGAGTTCCATAAAAACATCTACTTCTGCTTTATTGACTACGCCAAAGCCTTTGAGTGTGTGGATCACAACAAACTGTGGAAAATTCTTCAAGAGATGGGAATACCAGACCACCCGACCTGCCTCCTGAGAAATACGTATGCAGGTCAAGAAGCAACAGTTAAAACTGGACATGGAACAACAGACTGGTTGCAAATTGGGAAAGGAGTATGTCAAGGCTGTATATTGTCACCCTGCTTATTTAACTTATTTGCAGAAAACATCATGCAAAATGCCGGGCTGGATAAAGCACAAGTGAGAACAAGATTGCTTGGAGAAATATCAACCTCAGATATGCAGAAAACAAAGAAGAACTAAAGAGCCTCTTGATGAAAGTGAAAGAGGAGAATGAAAAAGTTGGCTGAAAACTCAACATTCAGAAAACTAAGATCATGGCATCCCTTCACGGCAAATAGATGGGGAAACAAAGAAAACAGTGAGAGACTTTATTTTTGGGGCCTCCAAAATCACTGCAGATGGTGACTGCAGCCATGAAATTAAAAGACGATTGTTCCTTGGAAGAAAAGCTATGACCAACCTAAGAAGCATATTAAAAAGCAGAGACATTACTTTGCCAACAAAGGTCCGTCTAGTCAAAGCTATGGTTTTTCCAGTAGTCATGTATGGACGTGAGAGTTGGACTATAAAGAAAGTTGAGCACCAAAGAATTGATGCTTTGGAACTGGTGTTGGAAAAGACTCTTGAGAGTCCCTTAGACTACAGGGAGATCCAACCAGTCCAAGAGAAATCAGTCCTAAAGGAGATCAATCCTGAATATTTATTGGAAGGACTGATGCTGAAGCTGAAACCCCATTACTTTGGCTACCTGATGTGAAAAACTGACTCATTGGAAAAGATTCTGATGCTGGGAAAGATTGAAGATGGGAGGGAAAGGGGACGACAGAGGATGAAATGGTTGGATGGCATCACTGAGTTGAAGGACATGAGTTTGAGCAAGCTCTGAGAGTTGGTAGTGGACAGGGAAGCCTGGTGTGATGCAGTCCATGGGGTTGCAAAGAGTCGGACATGACTGAGCAACTGAACTGAACTGAGGCAGTAAGATTCCATGCATCCCTACTCAGTGAACATGAGAACATATTTTTAAATCAGTGTATATTATCCTTTTACTTTTAGTACCATTGCAATGTTGTTGTTGTTCAATTACTAATTCGTGTCCAACTATTTTCAGTCTCATGAACTGCAGCAGACCAGGCTCCTCTGTCCTCCACTATCTCCAGAGTTTGCACAAACTCATGTCCATTGAGTTGGTGATGCTGTCTAACCATCTCATCCTCTGCTGCCCCCTTCTCTTTTTGGCTTCAATCTTTACCAGCATCAGGGTCTTTTCCAATGAGTTGGCTCTTTGCATCAGGTGGCCAAAGTATTGGAGCTTCAGTTTCAGCCTAAGTCCTTCCAGTGAGACCTCTGCAACACTAGCAGTCTAAAATCTGAGGCACAAAACTGCTGAAGCTGCAGTCTATGAAAAGTAAAGAAGCACTGGATTCTTTCTCTTCTGATAAGAGAAGGAAGCACCCAAGGGGTGGCTGTGCCCTGGGCTCAATTCTCAGATGATTCTGCAGTTTTTAAGCCAGCTACAGTCAGTGAAGAGGGTTTAGACTCCTTGGACACATCCAAATAAGTTTTTACGTACTTATTAGACTAGATAAAGAGGCAGCTGGATAGTGCCGTGTGTGGTCACAGCTGTTTTTGAAATAGAATTGTGACTTTCAAAATACTCACCATCAACATAATGAGGAATAGATTATACTTTTTTTAAAGCCCCATGAAGAAAATACACAAGTCACTTTATAGGGCATTTCTCTTCCTTCAAAACAGCCCGCAGATGACTGATTTAGTAGGTATTCTGAAAGTTGTTTCTGGAATATTGCTTCAGTGAGTTTTATTAAGTCTCTGCTTTCAGCACCCCTACCCCATCCCTTAAGTATGGTTTTTACTCATTTGTTACTTTTCATTAAAAGTGAAGAAACTGGGGCAGGGATGGAATTACAATTAATTATGAGTTCCAATCAATTAATTCCAATTAATCCTAATTAATTATGAACTCCAGTTAACATTTTTGATGTTATAAAGAAAATATGCAAAAAAAAGTTGCTAATTATAAATCAGTAGACAGTAAACTTTCCCTGGTCGCTCAGCTGGTAAAGAATCTGCCTGCAATGCAAGAGACTCTGGTTCGATTCCTGGGTTGGGAAGATCCCCTGGAGAAGGGTTAAGCTACCTACCCACTCCAGTATTCTCCCTGGTGGCTCAGACAGTAAAGAATCAGCCCGCAATGTGGGAAACCTTGGTTTGACCCCTGGGTTGGGAAGATTTCCCTGGAGGGAGGCATGGCAACCTACTCCAGTATTCTTGACTGGAGAATCCCCATGGACAGAGGAGCCTGTGGGGCTACAGTCCACAGGGTCGCAAAGAATCAAAGACAACTGAGTGACTGCACACAGAGAGTAAACTAAATGGTTAAAAAATTGTGTCACCCTGTTTATCCAGACAGCTCTCAGAATTGACTGGAGAAATCCTTCCATCAGAGTTGGAGTTCTAGGACACACTGGGAGGCCAGAGAGGTATCAAGGTTGTTCTTCTAATATCCGTCTTTCTCCTCTAACATGAACAACACTTGGCATCCCATACCCTTGCTTCCCAGGGGTCAGGCATCCGAGGTGGACGCTTCCCTTCTGGTTCCTACGAGGTGGTCTGCCACCCAAGCCTCCCCCAACACGCCTTGTGTTCAAGAGACTGAAACCATCAGTAAGCAATCTAATTTCTCCCTGGCTGAAACAGAACTCTTCTGGCTTTGAGAATATGGCCATCTGTCTACCAGTAACAATTTTCTTATCCTCAGCTATGCCTAGATGATTTCAAACTAATGATATTTGTAGAAAGATGTTCAGTAGCTAAATTGTGTCAGACTCTTGCAACCCCATGGACTGCAGCATGCTAGGTTTCCCTGTCCTTCACCATCTCCCGGAATTTGGTCAAACTCATATCCACTGAGTTGACGAAGGTGGCAGCCTATAATGACATGGAAGATGGGAAGAGAAGAGAAGGATGACCGAGAGGATGCAGCAGTTTTTGATGCTGCAGGAGAAAACATGGTTTACATTTAATATTATTTTTCTTGAGTAGTAAATGATTACTTTACATTGAAGCAAATTAAATTAACAATATTTGATCATTGTTGATGTTCAAAATAGCAAGTTCTTATGGTGCAACCTGTGAATATAGAGTTTCTGATTTTATCTTAATTTTTAATTTTTTTTTTTGAAATTTTTCCTATTCACTCTTACAGGCCCACAAACTAATTTTTTTAAAAAATATTTATTTACTTGGCTGCACCAGGTCTTAGTTGCAGCACTCGGGATCTTCACTCTTCATTGAAGCATGCAGGATCTTTAGTTATAGCACGCGAACTCTTATTTGCTGAATGTGGGGTCTAGTTCCCCGACTAGGGATTGAACCTGGGCTCCCTGCATTGGGAGTGAGGAGTCTAAGCCACAGGACTACCAGGGAAGTCCCCAGAGGCTCTCATTTCAAAAGGGGAATTTTGCGGCTTCAAGTGCTTGTTTGAACTTAGAGAAAGACTTAATCTTCTCCTTGCTGACCAGACCAACAAAGCCAAGGTCACAGAAGAGAGTCCTGCACTTTGAATTCTGACCTCCTCACTTTAACTTGGCCCATATGTAGCTGGCTTTTTCAAAGTTAGTCGTCAGAATCTTTTCCCAGGTGGTGTTAGTGGTAAAGAACCCGCCTGTCAATGCAGGATGTCAGAGATGCCAATTCGATCCCTGGGTCAGGAAGATCCCCTGGAGAAGGAAGTGGAAACCCAGTATTCTTGCTGGGAGAATCCCAAGGACAGAGGAGTCTGGCAGGCTGTAGTCCATAGGGTCGCACAGAGTTGGACATGACTGACACGACTTAGCATGCATGCATGCCAGAACTGTTAAACTCCCTAGAATTCATACTCCTTTGGAGAATCAAAGTCTGACAACAGTGTGAGTTCCCACCGACCCTGCGATGAAAATCAGCTGATTCTCCTACGGGTCTACCTTCTTCAGGGCCAGCCTGTGTCCTCCCCGTCCATCCAAGTCTTAAACCTGACCACCTTTGCATCTCACCTGGCCCAGCTGGGCTTTCCAGCCCAAGGCTGTTGATGCTCATGTGTCCTCACCCAGAATGCCAAAGGCCGGTTAACCAGGCACCCTGTTCCCTTTTCTGCAGCCCAGCCTCCTCCTCCCTCATCCTTCAGATAAAGTTCATTTGGTTCCAAGCACCACAGAGAGAGACAAGGCAGAAAGTGCTGGTAGAAGGCAGTGTATGTAGTAATCACACAAACAAACATATGTTTGCAAAATCTCCGCAGACGGGAATTCTCCAACCTCCTTCTCTAATCCAGTCCTAATGTTCAGCAACCTTCACTGTCAGGAAATTCTGGCATAAATAACCCAAATCCTTCACGCAGCTTAAACCCATTTCCTCTGACTCTCTGCTCACTGGAGATGGGGAACAGCTGGTTACCGTTCTCTGTACCAAGTTCTTTGTCAACGAGATGACTGGATTCTGGCTCTGGACCACTGTCATAATTAGGAGTCTGACCAGTTTCACATTGTGCAGTCTGCAAAAGCATGTCAAATGGGAAGATACACTTCTGAGGAGGCTGTGCTTTAGAAATGAGCCATCGGGGGAACAGGATCCCTAGCCACACCACCAGGCTGCTCACAGTTTACAAACGTGTGAATGTGAGGTTTCAGCGTGGAAAAAGAAATAATACATTTTTCTGAGGCTGGCTCTGCAATGTGAACACATCAAAGGAGAAAAAGACTCCATAGAAGACTCCAAGAGAACCAACACACAAAGTGAGCATTTATTATGGGCTTTCTGTGCTCCTATTATCTGTATTATCTCAGAGACTCCACATCTAGGCACTAAGGCAGAAATTAGGGTTAGTCCTGCTTTCCAGGGGAGGACACTTGGCCACACAGAGGCTAACTTGTCAGGTTTATACACCAATGAGTGACAGAATAAGCACTGAAACCCAAACCACTGGAGTCTAGAGCCTACAACCCCTCAACCATCTCTCCATCCTGCCCGTAAACCCGTGCTGGCCCAGACAGCTCATAGAATGGAACACAGTCCCTGTGTTTCAATGACTATTGGCCAGTGAACACCAGGAAGTCATGGCAAAAACCAGGTGGTTGGTCCCTGATATAGTGGACTGGAAAAACTCAAAGGAGCTTGACGCCATGGAGGTTGACTTCTTCTCATATGCAGAGTCCGACATGAGATGATTGGTCTCCACTTAAAGGCAGATGTTAAGTGGTTCCCCAGGTCCCAGATGGATGACTTCCCAACTATATGCTCTGGGGCTTGACCTGAATCAGAGGCCAGGTTCTGCCAATTACCGCCTGCCTGCCTCAGTGTCCCCAGCAGAAAAGTGGTGCTGATGAAGCTGCTTCCTGGTGATGCTAGAGACACATCTCTCATCTCTCTCCATCCCCTGGTTGAGCTGTATGTCTCCTCACTGTACCTATTTCCACCTGAATTACTTGTTTCTCTGGTTATTATTTTGCCTCCTTCACTAGCCTGTAAGCTCAATAGTGAAGGGGCTTGTCTGCTTTATTCGCCATTGTATCCCAGTGCCTAGTTCAGCACGTGGTGAAAGTGGCAGTGACAGGCAATCAGTCAAGTCTGACTGTTTGCAACCCCATGGACTGTAGCCCGCCAGGCTCCTCTGTCCATGGGATTCTTCAGGCAAGAATACTGGAGCGGGTTGCCATTTCCTTCTCCGGGCGATCTTCCTGACCCAGAGACTGAACCTGAGTCTCATACACTGCAGGCAGATTCTGTACCATCTGAACCATCCAAGAAAACCAGCACATGGTAAACTGCTGGTTAATATTTGGAGAATCATGAAACCATTAGGAGGATTAAGTGAAAACACCCATGGAAAATTTAATAAATATTAGTTTTTCTTACTTCTCAGTTTTCTCCTTCAAACTGAATAATCTGTTGTATTATGTGTCTGATTTATTATCTTTGGCTCCTTCTATGGCTATGCAATAACTACTCCAATCTTTTCTTGCACAGCTTTGACCTCGATACCAGGGTTCTTTGCTGCCCAGTTACTCAGTTTTTCAGCATAGCGTCTAAAACATCATGAATTGCTTACTAGAAACTACTCATCCCCCTTTGGCTTATTAGCAAAATCAAACTCAGATTGGACTTTGGGCAACGGGGCAAGTCAACCTGGACGATTCTTTTTCCCTTACCAGCCTCATGTGCCAAAGACTTGGACGTAACTAAGAGACTGAGCAACAAGAAATTTTCAGCTTAGCATTGAAGAATAGATTGAAGGACTTCCCTGGTGGTTCAGTGGTTGAGAATCTGTCTGCCGATACAGGGGACACAGGTTATATCCCTGATCAGGGAAGATTCCACATGCTACAGGGCAACTACGCCTGTGTACCACGACCACTGAACTCATGTGCCACAACTACTGAAGCCCACACTTTAGAGTCTGTCCTCTGCAGCAAGAGAAGCCACTTGCAATAAGAAGCCCATGCATGGCAACCAGAGAGTGGCCTCTGCTTGCTGCAGCTCGAGGAAGCCCTTGCACAGCAATGAAGATCCAGTGCAGCCTAAATAAAAATTTTTAAAAAAGAACAGATTGAGGAGCCAACTAGCCAGCTTCCACTCTTCTCCTCTGCTTTTGTCAGTCTGGTTTCCTAAGTGTCCCTTTCTCATGGCACATTCATTCCCACCACCTGTATTTCACTCTGCGGTGCCCTCTTTCTGGAATGTTCACTCCAACTCCTCCAACATTACAAATTCTCCTCATTCTTCAAAACCCATCCTATCCTTTCTCTCAAGCCTTGGCCAGGGACAAAGCTCCTGGGCTAGTGTATGAATGAGGCAGGCGGTGGGTCTACCTAAGCCTAGTATTGGGAGGATTCAAAGAGGGCAATGTCCAAGGCTTCTTTTAATCAGCAGTCATCAGCCTTTTCCATGTACTCCCACCCACAGCAGGGTCTTTTTTTGTTTTAAATTTTTTTAATTTATTTATTTAAATTGGAGGCTAATTACTTTACAATATTGTAGTGGTTTTTTCCATACAGCCATGGGTGTACATGTGTTCCCCATCCTGAACCCCCCTCCCACCTCCCTCCCCATCCCATCCCTCAGGGTCATCCCAGTGCATCAGCCCTGAGCACCCTGTCTCATGCATCGAACCTGGACTGGTGATCTATTTCACATATTATAATATACATGTTTCAATGCTATTCTCTCAAATCATCCCACCCTTGCCTTCTCCCAGAGTCCAAAAGTCTGCTGTTTACATCTGTATCTCTTTTGCTGTCTCGCATATAGGGTCATCATTACCATCTTTCTAAATTTCATATATATGCGTTAATATAATGTATTGGTGTTTTTCTTTCTGACTTACTTCACTCTGTATAATAGGCTCCAGTTTCATCCACCTCATTAGAACTGATTCAAATGTATTCTTTTTAATAACTAAGTAATATTCCATCGTGTATATGCACCACCGCTTTTTTATCCATGCATCTGCTGATGGACATCTAGGTTGCTTCCAGGCCCTTGCTATTGTAAACAGTGCTGTGATAAACACTGGGGTACACGAGTCTCTTTCAATTCTGGTTTCCTCAGTGTCTATGCCCAGCAGTGGAATTGCTGGGTCTGTTTTAATTTTTTAAAAATATTTATATATTTGATTGCATAGGATCTTAGTTGTGGCATGCAGGATCTTTGTTGCATCATGCAGGATCACCAGACTCTCTAGCTGTGGCATACCGGCTTAACTGCTCCTCAACATGTGGGATCATAGCTCCCAGACCAGGGATCAAACCCACATCCTCTGCACTGCAAGGTAGATACTTAATCACTGGTCATGAGGTAAGTTCCCTAAAAGCAGAGTCTCTGATCGCCTAACCAGTCCAAAGTGATTCTGTGTCTTTCCTCTGGGGACCACTGCCTATATCCAAGAGTATCAGGCAAAACATCCTGGTCCCCAGGGCAGTGCACACCATTTCTGAGAGTGTCCTGAAGGCTTCTACCCTGGGAACCCCTGCCATTCTCCCTTACTTTGGAATTTTCTAGACCAGGTGCTGCAAATTCAAATGCATGGATTTGAATGCAAATTCAAATACATGGATTAAGCAAGTGATGAAAATCAGCAAAGCCAAGCAACAGCAGGTGTGGGATAAGATGCAGTGGAAGCCTGTTCTGGTTGAGACAGGCTTCTGCAACTGGGAACTAGCCTCTTCCAGTAACACAGGAATGCAAGCAGGTACTGCCCCAGAGCTCATTTTCTTAGAAAAACAGAAGCCAGAAAAATCTAGAAAGATGTTGCTAATAAAACCATGTGTGAACAAAGCATATGCGTAGCCAACACTAGGTTTGCCTCGTTTGTGACCTCTACTTTGCAGTTAAAGAAGAGCCACCCAGGCAAGGCCAGGTCCCAGCAGTGGAGGTTAGTTACCATCTCCATCACAGATGGTTCCCCATAAGGGTGGGTGACCTTATTTTCAAAACTCCACACATCGTCAATGGAAGAAAGGATCAGGGGAGACCCTCCTTTTCCCTGATCACTGGATAGTTAACATTCTCCTAGGTTGGGGTTTGGCCAAGGATTGACAAAAACCTTGACACCCATATGTTCGAAGCTTTATCTTGGACACAATTTCTTTTCCCATTTCTAAGTTTTAAACTTACAAAGTTCTAGTCTTAAGCATGAAATCTCTTTGACACAAGTTGCAACAAAAAAATCTCCAAGCATTTTTTTCCCAGATGATATCCACATTTATTGTTTTCTAAAATCTGACAACATCATCTGTCCTATATTTGGCATGTTTCAAATCCTCTTAATGATTCCATCAGCAATCTTAGAAACATCTTCTTTTGAAATGTTCTCTTCAACTTTTCTAATGGGGAATGAGGGAAGCTGAGAGAGGAAAACTTGCTCAGTTCCACATCGATCTTGGAAAATTTGTCCTTTCCCCTCACGTCATGTTCATCTGTCTCCTTGTCTCCCCGACAGACTAACAGTTCTTCGAGAGCAGGCGTGGCAGTCCCATGCCTCTTGCTGAGAGCTCAGAGTGTGACCCCCGATCTGGCACATCATTAGATGCTTCATACAGATTGGCTGAACATGGATAGTGTTTTTTCAGAGCAGGAAACACTCTAAAATGCACTTCCCACACGCATGAGGGGAAGCAGGACCTGGGAAAGCATTTTCATGGCAGATGATCAGGTGCTGTGAACTATCAGAAGGAAGGAAAGCCAAATTTAATATAGTGCAACAACTGAAAGATCGGCCCAAACTTTAAGGTAGAAGCCACTATGAAGTGGCATAGAAAGATTTGCACTACTTATATCAACTTTCCTCCTCCCCCACCACTCGTGCCCTGCCATCAGAGATTCATTCCAGACAAGGTTCAGGGATAAAAAATAGCAGTAGGGATATTTGCAGTAGTAGGAGCCAGAGCAAGTAGCATCGGTGGTGACGGGCTGGCAGAAATGATGGTGAAGGGGCTTCCCTGGCAGCCCAGTGGTTAAGACTCTGCATTTCCAACGCAAGGGACACAGGTTCCAACCCTGGTCAGGAACTGAGATCCCACATGCCACACAGCAAGGCCAAAAAATAAAATAGTAATTTAAAAAAAAATGATGGTGAAAACAGCATTTGAAGGCTAGCTTGAGGCTAAAACAATGTGTCTGGCATTCCCACTGATGATCTTATTTGCATCTCAGGACACTTGGAGGTTGTTGTTCAGTCCCTAAGTTATGTCCAACTCTGTGACCCCACGGACTGCAGCATGCCAGGGCTTCCCTGTGCTTCACCATCTCCCCGAGTTTGCCCAAATTCATGTCCACTGAGTTGGTGATGCTAACCATCTCACCTGTTATTATTCTCCTGCTCCTCAACGTTTCAGAGAGAAGGTAACCACGGTGGTATAGCTTACCTGATCTGTTCAAGGTTACAGTGTTTGCAAGTGTTAAGAAGCCAAGCACTGTTTTGGCCCATTCCTTATACTGCCTCCCTGCAAAGTACAGCACAGACATGAAACTCACGGCCTTCTGCTGGGGCACAGGCAGCCATGAAAGGTTGCCAAAAGCCCTGTAGCACGTGACCCAAACTAACACCAGCAAAACCTGTGGTTGAAAAGACAAAAACAGGAGAACAAACTATGGCAATGCCTGCTCCTGGCAGAACACAGATCACCCAAGGAACTAGCAGCAGGAAGACATGATTGGAGGCACATCAGAAAGGAACATCACTGCTGCTCCTTCTCACCAGGCTGGCCCCTCCTAAATCCTTCCCTTCAGCAAGAAAAAAGGGCAACATTAAAAATAAAATTCACAGGGTAATACATGATATACTACTTCCTAAGACAATTAAAAGACGCTTACTCCTTGGAAGGAAAGTTATGACCAACCTTGATAATATATTAAAAAGCAGAGACATTACTTTGCCAACAAAGGTCTGTCTAGTCAAGGCTATGGTTTTTCCCGTGGTCATGTATGGATGTGAGAGTTGGACTGTGAAGAAAGCTGATCGCCGAAGAATTGATGCTTTTGAACTGTGGTGTTGGAGAAGACTCTTGAGAGTCCCTTGTACCGCAAGGAGATCCAACCAGTCCATTCTAAGGGAGATCAGTCCTGGGTGTTCACTGGAAGGACTGATGCTAAAGCTGAAGCTGCAATACTTTGGCCACCTCATGCGACGAGTTGACTCACTGGAAAAGACTCTGATGCTGGGAAGGGTTGGGGGCGGGAGGAGAAGGGGACAACCAAGAATGAGATGGCTGGATGGCATCACCGACTCAATGGACATGAGTTTGAGTGAACTCCGGGAGTTGGTGATGGACAGGGAGGCCTGGCGTGCTGTGATTCATGGGGTCGCGGAGAGTCGGACACGACTGAGCGACTGAACTGAACTGAAGACAATTTCTGACCTTACCTGATGATATACTTTCAGTTTTAATATGTGATCATTTTTAGGGGATTAACTACTAAAAATGTCATTTTTCTTTTAAGTGTGGGTGTCTGATAAAGGCCAATACATGCAAATTTGCTGATTCCTTCCAAGGTATTCCTTGTGATTCAATCCCCCTTGCTCACTGATACACAGATTCTTGCTCTGCTTTTGGTCAGAATCTTCAGAATACTGAGCTAAAACAGTGTCTTCTCTGAAGGAGGAAGTTAGAGAGTCCCTGAGTCAAATCTTTCCAATGTGACTCCATTATATTATAGTGGATTCATAAATGTTAGACACATCAGAGTTCATACATGAGAACAGAATCACACTGCAAAAAGAAACCTACTTATTAAAAAATATTTTGGGTTTTTAGCCAAGAGATACTCATGCAGTTAACCCCTTAGGAATCAGGAATATTTACATAACTAAGCAAATTTTATGATACATATTTAATATTCACAGAGACATGAAGATAAATTCTACAATTAAGTTGTTCAGTGTTTTTTCTGTGCTTATGAAAAATATCACCCAACAAAGCTGGAAGGGGTGGGGGAAAGGACTGAAGGAAGATATTTTTAAAATATACAAGTACAGATACTTCCCTGGCAGTCACTTGGTTAAGACTCTGAGATTGCAGTGCAAGGGGTACAGGTTCAGTCCCTGGTGGGCAAGTAGACCCCACATGCTGAGTGGCATGGCCAAAAAATAAAATAAAATCACTTTCAAACTCATCTTAAAAAATGGTAAAAAAAAAAAAAATGTTAAAAATAAAAATACACTAGTACAAAACATTTTAGATATTTTCATAATATCCGCTATAAGCAGTGAATATTGCTATTGATTACATCATGCCACAGATAGTATATCCCATAAATGGAAAGTTGAGTCAACAAAGAAAATCTCTTTTAACTCACCCTTTCATAAGATTAAAGGCGATTAAGGAAAAAAAAAAAAAAAAAACAACCCACATATGATCCCCTCATTACAGATACAGAAAAAGAATTCAACACAGTTTAGCCAAAATTCATGAGAACATCTCTTGGCAAGCAAGCTCTAAAAGCCAAGGGAAAACTAAATCAAGTTTAATACTCTGGTGAAATGTTAAAACCATTCCCTTAAAATCAAGAACAAGACAAAAATGTGCAGTATCCCCACTTCTGCTCAACATAATACTTGAAGATCCTTATCTGTGCAGTAAGGAAGAAAAAAGTAGATAAATGAAAGGTATAGGAATCAAAAAGGAAGAAATAAAATCCATTTTTTATTATTTTTATAATAAACACAAAGAAATATGAGACAATTTGTTGGACTTAATATAAGTTTGGTACAGTTGCCAAATCAACAGACAAAATTCAACTGCATTCTAACACATCAGCAGAAAACCAATTTCAAAAAATTGTTTTGATACTAACAAAAATATAAGACATCTATGAATAAATCAAGAAAAAGGGTGCAATATTTTATGGGGAAAGTTGTACAACTCTACTGAAAGACATTAACAAGAATTAAATAAATGTCAGGGCTTCCCAGGGGGTGCTAGCGGTAAAGAATCCACCTGCCGACTCAAGAGTTACAAGTTTGATCCCTGGGTGGGGAAGATCCCCTGGAGTAGGAAGTGGCAATACACTCCAGTATTCTTGCCTGAAAAATTCCATGGACAGAGGAGCCTGGCAGGCAACAGTCCATGGGGTCGCAAAGAGTTGGACACGACTGAAAGACTAAGCACATCTGATAAGCACACACACACAAATAAAGAGCTAGACATAATTTGTTTAGGGATGACTCTGTGTTATAAAGATATCAATTATCCTAAAATCAACTCATACATTTACTACAACTCCAAATAAAATTGTTAAAACTGACTTCATCTACAAATTATTTTGGGCTTCTCAGATGGCAAAGAATCCACCTACCAATCCAGAAGATGTGGGTTCGATCCCTTGACTGGGAAGATATCCCAGATGAGGAAATGGCAACCCACTCCAATATTCTTGTCTGGGAAATCCCATGGACAGAGGAGCATGGCAGGCTACAATCTACAGCGTCCCAAAGAGTCAGACATGACTGAGCAAGCACGCACACAAGTTATTTTTTAGGAAAGTGAAGAATATTACTTTTGAAAAGAAAACTATTATTCATTTAATTTTTGAAATTAGTAATTAGGCCCTTCCCTCATGGCTCAGATGGTAAAGAATCTGCCTGCAATGCAGGAGACCTGAGTTCTATCCCTGGGTTGGGAAGATCCCCTGGAAAGGAGATGGCAACCCACTCAAGTATCCTTGCCTGGAAAATCCCATGGACGGAGGAGCCTGGCAGGGTACAGTCCATGGGGTCATAAAGAGTCAGACACAACTGAGTACCAAACACTAAGTTTTATTTTAAAATAAAAATGGGTGGATTCTGAAGTTATTCAATTAAGAACCACATCAAACATGTGGCAATGGTAGTTAAGATGCCCTAAGTCCGATCTTACTTTAAGATCCCTTTACTTTAATCACTGTCATCAGATTAAGAGGAGCCAAGATCCAACACAAAACATGCCTAAGATATTGCCATCAGATAACTAATGAGCTAAACCAGCTAAAAAGTAAAAGTGAAAATGAAACTCCTATTCTTTGTAACCCCATGGACTGTAGCCCACCAGGCTCCTTTGTCCATGGGATTTCCCAAGCAAAAATACTAGAGTGGGTTGCCATTTCCTTCTCCAGGGAATTTTCCTGACCCATGGATCAAACTTGCCATCTCCTGCATTGCAGGCGGATTCTTTACCCTCTGCGACTCCAGGGAAGCCCAAACAAGCTAAAAATCACTTACAATCATTTGGATCTACAACAGTAAGAAGAGATCTTTCAAAGATCTTGAAAAGAAACAAAAAATCTTTGCCAAAAGTTGCCTGAAGGGTGGGGGTGATAACACACAACATCTGCTTTTCTTAAGACTTTCCTGAGCTGTCTAATAATACATTTTGGGCCGAGAAAAGAAGAGATATTTTTCGGGCCAAAATCTTTAATTGCATTACTATTCCCAATAGTACAGAAGAACATTATGTATTTAAAGCTCTTGGGATTTCACATGATTGTCTGGACAGACAAGGAAAAGGTGTTCTGTAATTTCACTCAGGGTTCTTATGCATACAGGGAGGGAGCCATATTGTTTTTAAGAAGGCTTTCATGTACGTCACATGATTTAATAAATATTTCCTCAGGTATAGATCATGACCAATACAGCTGATATTTGGGACTCTCTTACAAAAATGCCAATGGCAATTGTTTTTAAAAATAATTCTTATATGGAGTAATGTTAGTAATCTTAAAAACTAATAATCCTAAAAAGTACAAAAAGGCCTAAGACTTTTTCCTTTAAAACAACAATGCTTTAATCTTATCTAAACATAAAACCACTACCTTCTAGAGCAAACAGAACTAAGGAGAAAATACAGAAAAGCATGAGTAAGAGAAAAGTTCCAAATTCCCAGAGAGAACCACTGGTAAGATTTGCTTCATTCCTACAGATCCTTTAAAAAGTTGTTCAAACATGAACTTAGACAGTTTTTAAAATTGGGTCATAAATATTTTTTATATTTGCTTTTTTTTGGGGGGAGACGGGTTGAAAGATATATCATGGATGTTTCCATGTTTAGAAATATATGGAATTTTAATAAATTTGAGATACCCTTTCAATATCATGATTAAGTTTTTCCCTTTGTAGAAGACAGTTGAAAAAGCCTTTTACAATTAGATATTTGGGAAACACTTTCTGGTAAAAACTACTTGTGGGAGGGACTTCCCTGGTGGTCCAGTGGCTAAGACTCCGTGCTCCTGATGCAGGGGCCCTGGGTTTGATCCCTAGTAAGGGAACTAAGATCTGGAGCAGTCAAATAAACAAACATTAAAAAAAAAAAAAAAAAAACTACCTGTGGGAGAAAAACATAAATCTAACAAACAGGGATGAAGGAGGCCTACCACTTGTGCAGCATATTGTTAAACTTAAGAGCAGGAAAAGCAGCCATTAAAATATGACCTTGTGAGTTTCTATTCAGCTAATCCATTGTCATAGTTTCAATGGTGCTGTGCTCAGTCGTGTCCGACTCTTTGCAACCTATGGATTGTAGCCCTCCAGGCTCTCTGCCCATAAGATTTCCCAGGCAAGAATATTGGAACAGGTCGTTATTTGCCATCCCAGGGGATCTTCTCAACCCAGGGATCGAAACTGTGTCTCCTGTACCTCCTGCACTGGCAGGCCGGTTCTTGAACCAGCTGAGCCATGGGAAGCCATAGCCTTGGCTCTTGACATCTGGAGTGCAGTTGAAATAAAGAAAAGTCCCCGTTGCCTTTGATGTATATAAGAGAGAATGCTCTCTTTTACAATTTTTTAAAAATATATTTAGTTATTTGGCTGCACTGGCTCTTAGTTGTGGCATGTGGGATTGAGTTCCCTAACTGGGGATGGAACTGGACCCCCATTGAGAGCTTGCAGTCAGCCACTAGACTGCCAGGGAAGTCTCTCTCTTTTACAATTTTTAATTTAAAATTGGCCAACTATCTTCAATGAAATTACACACAAGCAAAGTAAACCTCTGGCAACCCACTCTAGTACTCTTGCCTGGAGACTCCCATGGGCGGAGGAGACTGGTGGGCTGCAGTCCATGGGGTCGTGAAGAGTTGGACATGACTGAGCAACTTCACTTTCTCTTTTCACTTTCATGCATTGGAGAAGGAAATGGCAACTCACTCCAGTGTTCTTGCCTGGAGAATCCCAGGGACGGGGGAGCCTGGTAGGCTGCCATCTATGGGGTTGCACAGAGTCAGACACAACTGAAGTGACTTAGCAGCAGCAGCAAAGCAAACCTTAATCATCATCTTATGGTAAATAATCTCTTCATTTTAGTGTATACTATGTCAACACTGTGGGAAACCCAGGTTCGATCCCTGGGTGGGGAAGATCCTCTGGAGAAGGAAATGGCAACCCACTCCAGTACTCTTGCCTGGAAAATCCCATGGACGGAGGAGCCTGGTAAGCTGCAGTCCATGGGGTCACAAAGAGTCGGACAGGACTGAGCAACTCCACCTCATGTCAGCTAGAGTTATGCCACAGGGGGAAAAATAGATAGAAATGGAGCATAGATCTCAGATGACTCAAGATGTCACATGACTCAAGATGTCACATGATTCTAGAAAGACAAGGGTGTCAGACTCCAGGCAGGCTGAATGCAGATGTTCTGTCCTGGGTAAGGAGGGGGTTGAAGATTTTCAGTCTGTTTGTAGACTGAAAAAATGACAACTGAGGGGAGACAAATGATGTGTGAATTTGACCTGCTTGTAACATCAATTTGAACTAACGTAAGAAACAGAAACCAACAACAATATTTTTTAATGCAAAAATCCTGCAGTTATAAAATGAATCTGTTGAACAAAAGTTAAGGGCAAACAGGCTTTTGTGACCCTCAAACATTTCCCTGTGTTTGTCCCAGGTAGATAGGTGAGGCCAGTGAGGAGGTTTCCAATCACCCCAGTTCTGGAAGCAGAGGCCCCACAGAGGAAGGTCTCCCCAAGGTTGCGGTCTGCACACTGGGTTTTCAGTTTCTAAGTCGTGTCTGTCTCTTTGAGACCCCCCCATGCATTGTAGCCCACCAGGCTACTCTATCCATGAGATTTCCCAGGCAAGAATACTGGAATGGGTTGCCATTTCCTTCTCCAAGGGATCTTCCCCACCCAGGTATCGAATTCAGGTCTCCCGCATCTCCTGTCTGACAGACGGATTCTTTACCACTGAGCCACGTGGGAAGTGTGTGTGTGTGGAGTGCCTGCTATTAGAGTTGTGATGAGTATTAGGGACCCATTTTTACAAGGCAGTATTGATTTTTAAACTGTAGATTCACGAGCAACAGCAAAGGTAGTAAGCAAGGTCCTGTAGAGCCTTCACCCATTTCCTCCCAGAGGTTACATTTCACATAATTACATCTCACATGATTACATAATCAAAACCAGGAATCTCTCTATTTGTAGGGGCTAGTTAATTATTAATATTTCTGTCTGGAGTCAAGAAAGTATGTGGATCTCATGAGTAAAATGTACTCTAGAAAATGCTCCTCTTTTAAAAAAACAAAACCAGGAATCCAACATTGGTGTAGTGTGTAGAGTTATGACAGTTTACCACACGTGAAGACTCACTAACCACTACTGTCATCAAGTTATAAAGTTTTTCCATCACCACAAAGATATCCCTTGTTACAACCCTTTTATAGTCATGCCCCTCCGTTCTTAATCCCTGGCAATCATTAATCTGTTTTCCATCTTTACATTTGTGTCATTTCAGAAATACATAAATGGAATCATGCAATATGTGACCTTCTGAGATTGGCATTTTTCTCAGCATAATGCCCTTGGGATCCATCCAAGTTGTTGGGTATATCAATTGCTTGTTCCCTTTAACAGCTGAGTAGTGTTCCATGGTATGGATGTACCACAGTTTGCTGATCCATTGTCTGCTGAGGGACATTTTGGTTGTTCCCAGTTTGGGGGTTATTATAAATAAAGCTGCTATGAACAATCATGTGCAGATTTTTGTATGCATAGGTTCTCCTACCTCTGGAAAAAATGTCCAGGAGTGCAATTGAGGGGTGCATGGCAAATGTATGTTTGTTGGTGTTTAGTTGTTAAATCACATCCGACTCTTTGCAACTCCGTAGACTGTAGGCCAAGAGAAGGTTCTAGTCATAGCAAACACCCTCTTCCCTACTTATTTAACTTATATACAGAGTACATCATGAGAAACGCTGGGCTGGAGGCAGCACAAGCTGGAATCAAGATTGCCAGGAGAAATATCAATAACATCGGATATGTAGATGGCACCACCCTTATGGCAGAAGTAAAGAAGAACTAAAGAGCCTCTTGATGAAAGTGAAAGAGGAGAGTGAAAAAGCTGGCTTAAAGCTCAACATTTAGAAAACTAAGATCATGGCATCTGGTCCCATCACTTCATGGCAAACAGATGGGGAAACAGTGGCTGACTTTATTTTTCTGGGCTCCAAAATCACTGCGGATGGTGACTGCAGCCATGAAATTAAAAGACGCTTACTCCTTGGAAGGAAAATTATGACCAACCTAGACAGCATATGAAAAAGCAGAGACATTACAAAGGTCCATCTAGTCAAGGCTACGTTTTTTCCAGTGGTCACGTATGGATGTGAGAGTTGGACCATAAAGAAAGCTGAGGGCTGAAGAATTGATGTTTTTGAACTGTGGTGTTGGAGAAGACTCTTGAGAGTCCCTTGGAAGGAGATCAGTCCTGGGTGTTCATTGGAAGGACTGATGTTGAAGCTGAAACTCCAATCCTTTGGCCACCTGATGCGAAGAGCTGACTCATTTTAAAAGACCCCGATGCTGGGAAAGATTGAGGGCAGGAGGAAAAGGGGACGACAGAGGATGAGATGGCTGGATGGCATCACCGACTCGATGGACATGAGTTTGAGTGAACTCCGGGAGTTGGTGATGGACAGGGAGGACTGGCGTGCTGCGGTTCATGGGGTTGAGAGGAGTCAGACACAACTGAGCGACTAAACTGAACTGAACTGAAGACTGTAGGCTCCTCTGTCCATGGAATTTCCCAGGCATGAATACTGAAGTGGGTTGCCATTTCCTCCTTCAGGGGATCTTCCCAATCCAGGGAAGGAACCCACATCTCCTGTATTGGCAGGCAGATTCTTTACCACTGAGCCACCAGGAAAGCCCTAAATGTATGTTTAGGACTAACTTTTAAACATTAAATGTTTCTCTTCAAAAGTAACATTTTCCCATCATAGATTATTTATCTGGTGAGTCACTTAGGCTGAGGGTTGAGGGTCAGGTGAGGCAGAGGGAGAGGAGGGGAGGTAAGAGAGGCTATCACGTTTACGGGCTTCATTATGACATGTGGGCTCCATAATCTATGCAGGCATACCTGTTTCTATTGGAAAGCACTCAGAATGAGCGTGGGACATCTCTTTTCTATCGTCCCAATGGTACTGGGGTGGTAAGCATGAAGATATCAGGGTTAGACCATTTATAACCCAATATATTGGGAAATTTCTGGTAAGTCCTTCAGGGTCCAGATTTTTAGACAATAAAATATGAAAGACCCTGTTGCTGGGAAAGATTGAAGGCAGGAGGAGAAGGGGACAACAGAGGATGAGATGGTTGGATGGCATCACCAACTCGATGGATATGAGTTCGAGCAAGCTCCGGGAGTTGGACAGGAAAGCCTGTTGTGCTGCAGTCCATGGGGTTGCAAAGAGTCAGACATGACTGAGCGACTGAACTGAACTGGGCAGAGGGTTGAGATGGAGGCAAAATTAAGTGATCAACAGATGATAGTCCTGCTTCTCCAAAAGTAATCGTTATGCCAGAATATACTACTAAATAAATACTGGGAATATTCATTCCATTCTTTCTGTTTGAGGATATGTGTGTTGTAAATGACTGTGGCAAGACGGCTGTCCTGCAGCCTCCTCAAGGAACCATGCAGAAGAGGGAGTCCCAAGGCAAGGAGGACTCTGGAATTGTCTGCCACCCTCTGCACAACAGAACAGATTCATTTCCCTGCTTCGCGGTCATAATGTCATAAAGTGAGGGAAACATCCTCTAGGCATACATTACCTTCTTGGCTCAGAGTTGCCAGAGGATATTTGCTTTAACTTTTACAGAATCTTCAGGCCCTGCCCGAGGCTACTGAAGTATCACAAACATGTCTCAGGCTGTGAATGATGGACCTGACCTGGAAGGAGTGGGCAGAAGCACCAGGGGGCCAGGCACGACTCATCTAAACGCTCAGGTGTCTGGAAGGGAGCTATCACCTCCCACCCCCCACCATCCTTCACTTTCTCAGGCTCCAAATATTCTTTTTACAAGGAAAAATTAGAAATCCATTAGTTGTGAGATTATGTTAGCTGATGTACACTGGAAGATCTTAATGCACAATGGATAAACTGAGGAGACCATCAAAACTCAGTAAGGAAATCATTAAAATCACAATGGAAAAGTGGATACAGTATATGACCAGACCATTCAAGAAAATAATACAAGTATCTGCTAAACAAAAGAAAATTACTCAACCTCACTAGAGATAAAAAGAAATACAAAACCAAAATAATGAGATGCTTTCATCTGCTATCAGTTTGGCAGATTACTTTCTTAAATGAATGACAAAATTAGAGGATGAAAATACACAGTAAAACAAGATATTTACAATGCCTCAGAATGGTGCCCTATAAGATATTTATTAATTACAAAGAGAAAAACATTTATGGAAGACATCACTGAAGCAGCTTAAAAGATGTGTGAAGTTAAAATTACTAGGAATGGGACAAATCCACATTATGTGCATCCTATAATATCTTGCCTGTGGTATTCCAGCTAAAATTATAGAACCTGAATGGAATCATGAGAAAACATCAGACAAACCCAGGTTGAGGAATACTGTACAAAATAACTGGCTTGGACCCTTCAACAGTCAAGGTCAGAAAAGGCAGACTGAAGAACTTCCAGGTTGAACTCAACAGGCATACCAATTACACGCAATTTTTGGCTTTGTGTAAGATCCCAGAATAGCAAAAAGAGATCAATAGAGCAATTCATGAAAACTGAATAAGGCCCACAGATTACATACCATTTCCTCCTTTTGATAATTGTATTGTGGTTATATATGATGTTAACATTAGGAGAATATTGGTCAAGAGTACATAGGAATGTTTTATACTATTTTTACAAACTTTTAAAAGTTTTATTTCAAAATAAAACTTAAAAATGCTCTAAAGATAATACTTGATGCTGTCCTTTATTCATAGAAACCTAAGTATCCATAGACAGTAGAACGTATAAACACACTGTTGTATGTTCCTGCAATGCATGTCAATGGGCATGAAAAATGTACAGCTTATATGATTCATTTATATGAAGTTCAGGAGGAGGTGAGACTATGCTCTGGTGATGGGGGGAAATCAGCGGTTATCTGGGGGTGAGAGTGGTATTTAAAAAAAAAAAAATCTAACTACTTGGCTGTGCTGGATTTTAGTTGCAGCATGTGGGATCTAGTTCCCTGATCAGGGATCAAATCCAGGCCCCTGGCATTGGGAGCTCAGAGTCTTAGGCACTGGACCACCAGGCAAGTCCAAGGGAGCTTTTTGAGGTTCTGGAATTGCTCTATATTTTCATCTGGGCAATAGTTACTGGAATCTAGACATATAGTCATATTTACATTTATTATACTGAAGTTATAATGCACTTATATTGAAGTTATATTTAATAAGGGCTTCCCAGGTGGTTCAGGGTAAAGAATTTGCCTGCCAATGAAGAAGATGCAGGAGATGGGGATTCAATCCCTGGGTCTGTAAGTTCCCTTGGAGGAAGACATGGCAATTCACTCCAGTATTCTTGCCTGGGAAATCCTGTGGACAGAGGAGCTTGGCAGGCTACAGTCCATGGGGTCCCAAAGAGTCACACGACTGAGCATGTACATAGTATATTATAATAAAGAAAAAGAAAATACAAAAGAAGATAATAAATGCTGACAACAGACTAACAGTCTTGGATTGCTGTTCAGAACAATAACTGAGATACATTTTTCAAAAAGCAATTTGGCAGTTAGTGTGAAGAGCTCTGAAATAAGCTTTTCTTCCACTTCTCCAGAAACAATTAAATATTTAAACTCTAGCTGAAGTACAAAGATAAACAATGAAGCAATCAAAATGCATAGTTAAGAAAATGCTTTAAAAAATCTAAATTACAATCATCTGATAAACTATAATACAACTATTAAATCATATAAAGACTATCCAGTGATCTGGGGAAGCACTCATGATATGAGTGACAAAAACTAATCTCAGTGAAATACCTTCACAGGATGTTGATAACGTAAATATTCTGTTTTCCAGAGATAAAGGGAAGTACTACTTTAAAACGCTAATATTTTCCTCTGGGTTGCAGAATTATGACAGGATTTTGTTTACTTCGTTATACTTTTTGGTGTCTTCCACTATTTCTAACATGAACATTCATTCCTTTAATAGTGGAAAAGCATAAACATTAATTTCAAAGTATCTAATAGCTTTCTGGTTGAAAAAATCAGAAGATCAAGATTCAGAAAGGAGAAAACCAACTTCTAATAGAGCTTCCTTTCACCCATCATGCTTTTAACAAAATCTTTGAAGTTCTACTTCACGGCCACCTTTTAAGTCAGCTATCAAAACAGGATTTTTTTTTTAACTGCAAAAAAAAAAAAGTTCACCTATGCCCTTTCCCCACCAATTAAGCCCTGGCCTCTCAGCTGCTCTGGTGACTCAGAGGGTAATGAATCTGCCTGCGATGCAGGAGACCCAGGTTTGATCCCTGGGGCAGATCTCCTGGAGAAGGGAGTGGCCACCCACTCCAGTATTCTTTCCTGGAGAATTCCTTGGACAGAGGAGCCTGGCGGGCTACAGTCCATGGGGTCCCAAGGAGTGGGACACAACTGAGAGACTAGCACATCCTTTTTCAGCTGCCAACATTTTACCCTCAGAAGTCCTCTTTGCACGATCATCAACTCCTCCTCCTACTCAGTCCCGGCTTTGATGAGCTGTTTCCCATAAAATGCTGTGAGAACAAAGTTTTTGCCACTTGGAAAAATCAAAACAAACCCAGAGATCAAGTTTCTCCTGCAGGCATGATTGCTAAATACACAGCATTAACAAAAAAGCAAGAATGAATCTGGTGTTTTGTTTTGTTTCACTTTGTTCTATTAAAGAGGTATCAAACTGCCAGTTAGCATTTGAAGGACTAGAGGCAGTATTTCTAGATGGTTCAAAGAAACCAGTACTCCCCATTCCCCAAATTCCGAACCCGCTCTCCAGGTCTCAGGTGGCTCACCTCCTTCCCTACTGCCATCCACCCTGGCACATGCCCAAGGATTCTTTCTTCCTTTTCAAAACACTTTGCTAATTAGCCTGCACTGCTTCAGGCCAGAGTCAAGAGGAAAAGTAATGTAAATCACAGTCTTCTGGATTTTTCAGTATCTCATTTTCTTAATAGTGGCTCAGATGGTAAAGAATCTGCCTGCAGTGCAGGAGACCCAGCTTTGATCCCTGGGTCGGGAAGATGTCCTGGAGAAGGGAATGGCTACACACTCCAATATTGTTACCTGGAGAATTCCATGGACAGAGGGGGAGTCTGGCGGGCTAAAGTCCATGGGGTCGGAAAGAGTCGGACACAACTGAGCGACTAATACTTTCACTTTTTCATTTTCTTAATATGTAGAAAATATCTCACCAGGCAAGCCAGATTATAACAACCAGTGGATGCCCCAATTTTAGTATTTCCATAGCTTTCCAACAGAGATAGGAGCCTTCCAAACATGTTGCCAGGAAACGGTGACAGTATTATTTTCTCCCAGGAAAACTGTGTACCAAATAAAATGCAGGAAAAATGCCGTTGCTCGAGACATAATTCTTATCAGGACAACAGAAGATGTAATCATTAACTGTACCCACTGAAGCAAAAGTGCTTTTAAAAGTGGTAAGTGTCAACCTCTTAATTATAAATCAAAAGTTAAAATCAGATTAGACTTGCTATCAAAAGCCTTCCTAAAGGTTACCTAATCACATTTTTAAAGCTGATGGGTGTTTCACCATCATCAACTTCTAGCGATACCCCAACTCCCTTCACAGTGTCCAACAGAAGAAAGCAAACCAATTAAAAAAAAAAGTTATTCATTAATCAAAATCCTTCATCAGTTTCCTGGATAAAAAGGAAGGTGCTAACACTTGAAAACACCATTAAGCTTAAAGGAGGACACAGTCAGGTAGAGAGGTCAGGGACCAAATGACCCCAGTTCTGACAGGAGACATCACATTTCTGCCAGGAAAGAAAAGGTTGAGCTCAGCACAGTTACATGCTTCGTTCAACAGGGAATGCCAGGTACCTGTTGACAGATTAACAGGTTCCAGGCGCATGTTAGCCTGAGGATGTATAGGTGAAGAAGAGAAACCTGGCCCCTTCTCCCCTACCCCAGTTCCAACTTCACAAAACATGCTAGAACTAATGATTTAATTGTGATTATGTGAAAGTCTTCAGAGCACTAGAGACCAGCATGTTCTGGCTGCAAGTGGAGACCCACTCAGGTCCCCTCCAGTGAATTACATAAATCCTTGGAAGTTCTTGGGCTCCAGAATCACTGCTAATGGTGACTGCAGCCATGAGATTAAAAGATGCTTGTTCTAAAAAAAAAAAAAAAAGATGCTTGTTCTTTGGAAGAAAAGCTCTGACAAGCCTAGACAGCGTATTAAAAAGCAGAGACATTACTTTGCCAACAAAGGTCTGTATAGTCAAAGCTATGGGTTTTTTTTCCATCATGTATGGATGTGAGAGTTGGACAGTAAAGACGGTTGAGTGCCAAAGAATTGATGCTTTTGAACTGTGGTGTTGGAGAAGACTCTTGAGAGTCCTTTGGACTGCAAGGAGATCAAACTTGTCAATCCTAAAGGATATCAATCCTGAATATCCATTGGAGGGACTGATGCTAAAGCTGAAGCTCCAATACTTTGGCCACCTAATGTGACGAGCCGAACCACTGGAAAAGACCCTGATGCTGGGAAAGATTGAAGGCAGGAGGAGAAGGGGATGACAGAGGATGAGATGGTTAGATGGCATCACCTACTCAATGGACATGAGTTTGAGCAAACTCCAGGAAATAGTGAAGGACAGGGAAGCCTGGCATGTTAGAGTCCATGGGGTCGCAAAAAGCTGGACATGACTAAGCAACTGAACAACAAGGACACAGACCATGTCGACCTCACCCTAAGCCATTCTATCCTGAAAGTCAGCAGTCCTCTAGCACCTGCCCCCTCAGAAGTGGAGTCTACCCCTCAGGACTCCTGCTGCTTTCTCCACTTGGAGTTTTTCCTGCTGCTTCTATTACCCCTTGCTGTGGACTCTCTACCTTGCTACTGCTTTGTTTCTGCTTACGACCTCCTCTTTCTCTCTGAAGTCCATCACCACTCTACCATTTATGTCCCAACCTCTGGGTCTTCCATTCAGACTCCCTAAGGGAGCCACTAAATTGGTTCCCTTAGTCACCTTCCATGATGCAGTATCCCAATTAGGTGGAAGTTCCCATGTGGGGCTACATCGTAAAATACTGACCAGCCTAAACAATCTGCCTTTGACTTAAGGGCTGATCGTTGATCCAATCAGCTTTCAGCCGTGATGATGGGGTCCCATGATTCTAAACATGGCAACCTGCGTCTTAAACCATTTGTGGTCTGTTTCTTTCCTCCTAAGGCATTTTTAGGTGCAGGAGACACTCAAAGTATCACCAAGGACCCAAAACAGATACTAAGGCTTGATTTTTTGTTAGTCCCATGTTTGCTGCTATTTGACTATAACATCGCCATTTCTTTTTTTTTAAAATATGTATACAAAGCTAACAACGTTGTGATAATTTCAAGTATACAGCAAAGGGATTCAGTCACATATATCCTTGTATCCATTCTCCTCCCTGCTTCAGACTTCCCAGGTGGTGCAGTGGTAAAGAATCTGCCTGCCAATGCAGGAGATGCAAGAGACGGGTGTTCGATCCCTGGGTTGGGAAGATCCCATAAATGAAGGAAATGGGAATTCGCTCCAGTATTCCTGCCTGAAAAATCCTATGGAAAGAGGAGCCTCGCGAGCTACAGACATGGGGTTGCAAAGAGTAGGACACAACTGAGCAAATGAACAATCTCCCCTAAAATCCCCTCCCTTCTAGGCTGCATACTGAGCAGAGTGCCCTGGGCTATACAGTGGGACCTTGTTGGTGACTCATTTTAAATATAGCATGGTGTACAAGTCAATCACAAACTCGCTTAACTATCTCTTCCCCCATTCTTATCCCCTGGCAACCATAAATTCATTCTATAAGTTTGTGAGCCTGTTTCTGTTTTGTAAATAAGTTCCTTTGTATCCTTTCATTTTAGATTCTGCATATAAGGGATCACATCATCATTTCTTAGATGCTTCAGCACTAGGTCCCTCAGTACCCCACACAGGCATCACCATTCAGCCTCACACTCTTTCTCGTGAAGCACATGGGATGAAATTGATTTGCTATTCCCTGTCTGTAGGATGAAGTCCAAATTCTGCAGGAAGCCACACTTCAACTCTGGCTCTATCCCAACACTCCAGCCAATATAACACCAACTTCTTTACACAACTGGATATTCTTCATTTGTCCTTCCAGATCCATTCTCCATGTTTCTCCAGGGTGGGCTGACCTTCTTGAATTATATCAGCCCAGGCTCCCTGGCTTCTGACTGAATTTAGAGGGAGAGAGGCAACTGGTAGGATAGGAGAAGGCATACAGAGAAGTTAGAAATAAGTTTCCCTTTCAGCTAATGCCCAGTTGTGGCTGTTTCTCCACTGAAGGGCTCATTCCAGTCAGGGGCCTCTCTGATGCTAAGCTCTCCTTGGGTCTGGGGATACCAGAATGCCATTCTCTCTCCTCACCTTTTTAGACTAAAGTTGTCTGTTTCAGGATACTTCATCATCCCATGCTGATTTTTCCCAATCTTCCTACAGCTTTGTAAAGGATCCCATCTTTGACCTTCTTCAACTGCTCATTCATTCCCCCTTTAAAAGTTCCCACATATTCTGCATTCTTCCCTTATCCTCTGCAGCTTGTTTTTTCTTTTTAATATTTATTCATTTTGCTGTGCCAGGTCTTAGTTGCAACATGCAGGATCTTTAGTTGTTGCATGTGAACTTCTTACTTGTAGTATGTGGCCTCTAGTTCCCTGACCAGGGATGGAACCCGGGCTTTGGGAATGTGGAGTCTTAGCTGCTAGACCTTCAGGGAAGTCCCTGCAGCCTTTTCCCCATCTTTAAACATCTTACCAATATGGTACACTGGTTAAAATACTAATGTGCTGTTTTTAACTAAGATCCATATTTTACTCAGACGTCCTTAGTTTTTACCGAATGCTTTTTTTTTGGTTCTGTTCCAAGGTCCCATCCACGACTCCACAATTACACTTCTCAGTCTATCACCTTAGGTTCCTCTTGGCTGGGACTGTTCCTCAGACTTATGATGGATGACCTTGACAGTGTTGAAGAGGACAGGTGTTTTGTAGACTGTCCCTCAACTGGGATTTGTCTGTTGTCTTTCTCAGGATTAGAATGAGAGTTTGGGGGAAGAAGGTCACAGAGGTGAAGTGCCATTCTCAACATGGATCAAGAGATTATCACTTCAATGCACAGCAAGAGCACACACATCAACATGACTCATCACTGTTGACACCACCCTGGATCACCTGGCCGAGGGGGCACTGTCAGGCTTTCACACTGTAAAACAACTCTTTCCCCCTACCCCTTTCCATACCCTTCAGAAGGAAGTCACTATGTGCAGCCCACACTTAAAGAGAGGGAAGTTATGATTTCTCCCCCTGGAGTAGAGCCTATGTTTCCTTTCTTTCTCCCTTCATTTCATTTTTTTGTAAATTGCAGTAAAATATGGTGGCTCAGTTGGTAAAAAATCCACTTGCAATGCAGGAGACCCAGGTTTGATCTGAGAGACAGGAAGTTCCCCTACAGAAGGAAACAGTAACCCATTCCAGTATTCTTGCCTGGAAAATTCCATGGACAGAGGAGCCTGGCAGGCTACAGTCCATGGGGGGCAAAGAGTTGGACCCACCGAGCGACTAAACCACCACTACCATACATAACATAAAAGTTGCCACGTAACCATTTTTAAGAGTTTCAGTGACCCTTTATCAGTAGACCATCTGTCTCCTGCTGGGACTCTTACTATGCCAAGATGAACTTATCACTACTCACCAAAAATAATGGTAATGTGTCTTTATGTTTTATTACATGAGATTTCCATGTAAGAAAAACAGAGTCTCATATTTTCAACTATTTGCTACCTGCTGCTGCTGCTGCTAAGTCACTTCAGTCGTGTCCGACTCTGTGTGATCCCATAGACAGAAGCCCACCAGGCTCCCCCTTCCCTGGGATTCTCCAGGCAAGAACAATGGAGTGGGTTGCCATTTCCTTCTCCAATGTGTGAAAGTGAAAAGTGAAAGTGAAGTCGCTCAGTCGTGTCCGACCCTTAGCGACCCCACGGACTGCAGCCTACCAGGCTCCTCCATCCATGGGATTTTCTAGGCAAGAGTACTGGAGTGGCTTGCCATTTGCTACCTACTGCTCTTTAAGCCTTGATTCAAGACATCATGGGTCCCCTGATAGGGATCACCATGACTCCTGCTCTCATCTCCCTGACCACCTATCTCTCCTTGTATTCTAGCATTTGCTGCATTGCATTGTTTTCTTGGTGGCTTTCCCAGGGCAGCAACTAAATCTCCTTTATCTTGTACCTTTAAGGCTGAGAACTGTCCTAGAAACACAGTAGCTGATCAATAAATGTTAGCTGGAAATCAAGGAAGCAAAGATGAGACAGACGCAGAGATGGCCTATTTTCTCCAAAGAGTAAAGAGAATGTTAATATCTAAGACTGGTGAGGGTGTAGGAAAAGCTCCACTCATAGCTATGTATCCCTCCACCCTTTCTGCAGGACAAGTTGGTAATACTTATTGAAAGCCATAATATATACATATTTCTACCCAGCAATTCAGTTCAGTTCAGTTCAGTTCAGTCGCTCCCAGCAATTACAAGACTGGAAATTTAAATTAAGAAAGCAATCAAAGACTGACATCAGTCTTGGCAATGATTTTTTGGATTTGACACCCAAAGCGGAGGCAACAAAAGCAAAGAGAAACAAGTTGGACTACATTAAATTAGAAAGCTTCTGCATGGCAAAGGAAACCTGGGAAACCTTGAGGGCATTATGCTAAGTAAAATAAGTCAGATAAAGATAAATAATGTATGATCTCACTTATATGTGGAATCTAAACAACAAAAACAACAACAAACAACTCACAAATACAGACAACAAGTTGATGGCTGCCAGAATGGGGGTGGGGCTTCCCACGTGGCTCCGTGGTAAAGAATCTGCCTGCCAATGCAAGGAGATACAGGAGATGTGGGTTCGATCCCAGGGGTGGGAAGATCCCCTGGAGAAGGAAATGGCTACCTACTCCAGTATTCTTGCCTGGAGAATCCCATGGACAGGGGTGCCTGGCAGGCTACAGTCCATACGGTCACAGAGTCAGGACACAACTGAGCATGCGCACACATGCACACGGGGGCGGGGGTGGAGGACAGCAATGAGCAAAATAGATGAAGATGGTCAAAAGATACAAACATCCAGCTAAAAAATAAATCAGTCATGAAGACGTAATGAACAGCACGATAACCACAGTTAACACTGTATTGTACATTTGAAAGCTGCCGAAAGAGCAGATCTTAAAAGTCCTGATCACAAGAAAAAGAACTCTAACTCTGTATGGTGATGGGCATTACCTAGACTTACTGTGGTGATCATATCACAATATATACAAATATTGAATCATGTTGCATACTTGAAACTAGTAAGTTGTGTCAGTTATACCTCAATTTAAAAACAAGACTATTGGGACTTCCCTGGTGGTCCAGTGGTAAAGAATCTGCCTTGCAATGCAGGGAACATGGGTGGGTTCGATTACTGGTTGGGGAACTAAGACCCCACATGCTTTGGAGCAACTGAACCCATGTGCCACAATGAAAGAGCCTGTGTGTAGCGACTAAGACTCGATTCAGCCAAATAAATAATAAATATTTTTAAAAATAAATAAAAACAAGACTACCAAGATATGAGGGGCTTCCCCAGTGGCTCAGCAGGAAAGAATCTGCCTGTAATGCAGAAGCTCCAGGAGACAGGGGTTCGATCCCTGGGTGGGGAAGATCCCTGGAGAAGGAAATGGCAACCACTCCAGTATTCTTGCCTGGAGAATCCCAGGGACAGAGAAGCCTGCAGGCTACACACACAAAAACAATATTTTTAAAGCAAAAACTAGAAAGAAACTAAAGACTTACCAAGAGGTCGACTAAATTATAGAACATCCATGCTATGGAGCAATATATAGCCATTAAAATTCAGGTTGAACATTTACCAGGTGATTATCTTTGAGCTGTGGTATAATGGACATGGGTTTAACATTTTCTTTGTATTTTTTCCCATATTTTCGCATCTGAACCATATCTGCAACTAGGAAAAAAAATGATCAAATGTACCTTCTCACAGAGGTACATTTATTTTGCACCTCTGTGCCATTATTTTGCCATTTCCAACCTGAGCATCCAGCTAAAGACAATCAAAGCTTGAAGGCTGATCGTTGGACAGTTTAGATATAATCAAGTCAAAATGTCAACAGACACCATGACTGCTGCCTCCAGCCATCACTACCCTGTCCTAAACACACTAAGGGAGGTGGGTCCCAGGGAAAGAGAATTCAGAACTTCCTACTTCTGTTTGCCAGCTTCTCTGGGGCCCTGGGCTTCACAGGTGGCTCAGTGGTAAAGAATCCACCTGCAGATGTACAAGACGCAGGAGACACAGGTTTGACCCTTGGTCCGGGAAGATCCCCTGAAGTAGGAAATGGTAACCCACTCCAGTATTCTTGTCTAGCAAATCCTATGCACAGAGGAGCCTGGCGGGCTACAGTCTATGGAGTCACAAAGAGTCAGACAGGACTTAGCAACTGAGCACACATGCACTGGGGCCCTACTTCTGACCTGGATCCTGGACATTGGTCTTTTGCTTGTTTGTTTTTAAAATTTTTTTATTTAACTACACCAGGTCTTAGTTGTGGCATGTGGGATCTAGTTTCCTGACCAGAGATCAAACCTGGACGCCCTACATTAGCAGTACGGAGTCTTAGCTACTGAACCACCAGGGAAATCCCTGTTTGCTTTGTTTTTAAAGTTTCTCTAACTGACTATAATGTACAGCCATAGTTGGAAACCCAAGGTTCTGTTCCACTCTACTCATTTTGAGGATGGGACAACAGAGGCCTAGAGAAGTTCAAAACGACATCGGCACAGAGCTAGACCCTGGTCCTTTGCACTTTTGCAAGCCAATAAAATTAAGGTTGGGGCTTTATAGATTGACAGTCTTGGAGGACCCCAAAAGTTTTAAGAGGAAAATGCGAAGTGTAAAGACTTCTAAAAATAACCTACTTATCAAATAGTATTTATCAAGCACAGTACAATTTGGAAACATTAACTACAGACTAACATAACAATGGGAAAGGCACTACAAAAATCTAACTTGATGCAACTGTATTGAGCAAGCAAAGAGGACAGAAATCAAAATACCATTGTATTCAAGGTTGGCTTTACTCCAGAACAAATAAACAGAATTCTGTCCAGGCCTTTGTCCCCCACTTAGTTGGGTCCAAAGACCCCTGCCTGGTGCTCCTGGTGACTTCCAAGAATGTCCTCCTCTGGTTACCCTTGCAAACCAGTTACCTTTACAAACCAATCCATTTAGTCCCTACCCTGACCGAGAACAGTCCCAACACCTCACACCTCCTCCATGAGGCAGATGGAATAAAGCCTCGAGCTGTTTTCCCAGGAAGGTGCCCATGTAGAAAGAAGTTTAAACATAAGTCACGGATCTGACTGTGTAATATCAGGAAAGTCCTCAACAAAGCATTTAACTCTTTAGGACTCAAACTTTTTCTGTCTGTGACATGTAGGCCTACTGGGAAATCTATGAGGTCCAGTCTAATTTATACCATGACAGCTTTGTGCAAGTTCAGTCCAGCCTGGTTTGTAAATGATGTAGTTAATCTTTAAGCTAGCAGTGTGTGGTGTTACAAGAATGTGTAAAGGAAGCCCTTCTTCAGTCATTTTCCTACTTGTCCCTTCTTTATAAGCACTACAAGAAATACAGAAAATATGGAAGGTAAGAAAAAATTAGACTTGTTACTATCTGAAGTCACTCAGGGGCTTCCCAGATGGCTCAGGGGTACAGAATTAGCCAGCTGCAGGTTTGATCCCTAGATTGGGAAGATTCCCTGGAGGTGGAAATGGCAAGCCACTCCAATATTCTTGCCTAAGAAATCCCATGGACAGAGGAGCCTAGAAGGCTCCATATAGTCCATGGGGTCGCAAAGGGTCAGACACAACATAGCAACTAAACAACAACAAAGTCATTCAGGGAAGAAAACAACTTCTCTGTTGTCTGATATATCTTAAATCAATACCCTGGTGTTGCCTGACTTCTAGATTATGTGTAAAAATTTGATTTTCAATATTTACACTTCAGTTTTAAAAAATCTTCAGTTTCTTATCTTGAATGTTGAACACTCTCTTTGTCATGATACAGCAAGTGAAGAGTGTTAGATGGGAGGGGGAAACCCTACCATTTGGTTCACTGAATACCCAAGAGGTAAGAAGATACTTCTCTGCAAAAAAATCTCCTTGCTTAGCTTTTAAAAGGCAATTTTATATTGCAATCTGCACTCCTTTATTTATAAAATTCATTGAGCTCTCAGGCACCAGGCCATGAGAAGCAAATAATGAGCACTGTAGACAAGTTTCCTGTATCCTTAGAGCTTATCATCCCCTGGAAGAGGCTAGCAATAATCAGATAGCCACAAAGTGGCACGCTTACACAACGTGATAAAGGCTGTGATGAAAACTGGCAAGAAGCAAAGAGAATCTATAAAGAGAAGAGGGAGATTGGAGAGTGAGCGAAAGTGTCTCCTGAGAAACTGACCTTTGAAACTGAAGGATGAGTGGGAGTTTACTCAGAGGATGCACAGGCAATTCAGACAAGCCACAAGCCAGACAGAGGCCAAGGGGAAGAGTAGCTAATTGGAGAGTTTTGTCCGCTGTCCCTTTAATGTCCTATCAATTTTCTGGGGGCAAGTATGCAATCATCTTGCTTTGGGAACTCCACCTGTACTTGCAAAATATGAATCTTCCCAAGTCACTTGATACCAACCCACCTTTAAAAACATTATCCCATTATTTATCAAGTGCTCTCATTTTTTTGCCCATTGCATGTGGGGATTTCTTATCATGAATTTTTAACCTTCTTACATGATCTATGGTGAGTGAGGTCCTGTGTAGGATGGAAAGGGGATTGGAGATCTAAGTATACATACAGCTGATTCACTTTGCAGTACAGCAGAAACTAACACAACATTGTAAAGCAATTTTACTCCAATTAAAAAAAATTGTTTTAAAGAAGTAAAGAAAGGGGATGATCCTTTCATTTCCTTCACCGAAAGGAGCAAGATAACTCCTTTCTACACGGAAACCCGCTTCTCTTGCTTTTAAAGGGCAGGAGGTTCCTTTTCCAGATCTTGAAGTTAAATGACTAAGGGTAATGTTTTTGAAACAGTTTGAGAAATACTAGTGGAAAACTCTTCTTCTTTAGTCCAGCTCCCTGGACTAAAGAAACAGAGTAGATGCCAGAGGAGAAAGCAACAGGGAGCAGCCCATGCATCTACCTGTGGGTATACACTGTGTGCCCAGAAAGTGCCAGACAGCGTTTCAGGAGTGAGGCAGGTTCTTAATCTCTCCTCTCTGCACCACTTTAAAGAGAAAGGAAGGGGAAAGGGGCAGGGGTTCCCAAACGTCTCTAAAAATTTCTGGGTGTCCTGTGGGATGGAGAAGGAAACACAAAAGGAGAAAAGAAAATATCATGGAGGAAGATTTCTGTGGAAAGGAACCCACTGCCCACCCCCACCCTCTAATTAAATCCTACCATTTAATGCCCACAGTATTCCATTCCCCGTGAAAGCCAGGTTCTTCAAAATTCCTCAGTTACTAGATCTAGAAATCTACACATAAATACATGCCACCTTCCAGTCATCAAAACTTCTAGGAAGAAAAATATACCTGGTTTCCTCCCCCACCGCCAAGACCACCACCTCCATCAGAGTTGTAATACATTGTTTCCCTTTTCCTTTGTCACACTTTCCACCTCCCCTGGGGGAAGGGCACAGACGCTGTCCGGGCCCAAGGTGTCTCACTGCTGCTGGGAGTCCTCCTCCCAAAGGGCAGCCCTGCGCCCTGGCACGTTGGCATCTGCAGCCTGTCTCCTCTCTCCCGCCTGGAGTCCTTGTGCACTGCGACGATGCGCTGGCTTCCCAAAGCCGCAGTGGATTGTATAACCATACTATGCACGCCTGGAGGACAGCGTGGTGAGCCTCCCTCCTGACAGCATCTGTTCAGAGTCAGCGGTGTCAGCTAGAAAGAGACCCACCAGGCCGGCGGGACCCGAAGACTCTAGGGGAGGGAGGGAGCGAAGCGCGCTGTCTGGACAACAGCACTGTTGGTAGGCGGTGGGGTTGGTAAATCTCTCCAGCAGCAGTATTTAAACCCGAAATTCTGCCTGGAGAGCCGGCGGTGCAGGACCGTGAGGAGCAAGCGGAGTCCTACTGCACCAGCTCAGCGCGGATCAAACAAAGGGGGATGGCGCGGAAACTCAGAATGAGGGAGTGGGGAGTCGTCGGAATTTCTCCCCAGCGAAGCCTCTCGCGAAAATGACAATGACATCTCCGCTCCGCTTTTCAATTATGTAACTCTCATACATTTGGAAGAATATACATGAACATATACTTAGGACGGCAGAAAATCTCAAAATAGACTCAAAAAAAAAAATCTCTAAAAATAGCTTTAGCTCAGGGTGCATCTGAAGTCTTAACAGACCTGGTTGTCACCTGGCAGCGTTAGAGGATGTCATCCTAGGGGTGGGACCCACCGCGCGGACAGCCGGGTCACCGCCGGGGACGCGGCCCTCTCGGCTTGGCAAGGATCGCCGGAAGCCCCTCGCAGCGTCGCGGGGTCGGCTGGACCTACCAGTGCGCAGGCTGCCGAGCGATCTGCCCCCTTCACCTCCCGCCTCTGCGAACACCTGGTCCGCGGTTACCTGCGGGGCCGCCAGTCTCCGCAGCCCATTGGCCGGCTCCCCGGCGCCCTTGCCTTTGGCGGCGGGGAGATGCCCAAGCCCCGGCGTCCGCGCCTCGCCGTCCGCGGGGCCCGCGCCGTTCTCGCCGGGGCCTTCCTCCGGCGCGGGGAAGAGCCCGCAGCGGCGCTGGAAGCGGGCGACGAGCTGGGAATCCTGCAGGCTCCAGAGCAGCTCGGCCATGGTGCTCCCGGAGCCGCCGCCGCCGCCCGGTGCCCTGTGCTCGCGCCTTCGCTCCCGCCCTCGCCCGCGCGGGGCTGGGCGCTCCGGGTGGCGGGCGGGGCCCGGGGCGCCAGCCAACAGGTGCGCCGCTCGGGTCCTAGCGCCCGCCCCCCGCGCGCGGACGTCCAGGTGTTCGCCTCCACCTTGCGCAGGGCACGTCCGGGCTCCTCTCCTTCCGGCGGGCCCGGGCGGACTCGGGTGATCTCTGGCGTCCGGCAGGCTCGAAACTGGGCGAAAAGGTACAGGTGTCTCCACCCCTGTCGGCTGGTGCATAAGTGCCACCTAATGGGGAGCGGCCGCGCACGTGTGGATCTGCGTGAGTCCACTTGGCGCGCACCAGCCGATCGCTTAGGGACCTACCTGTTCACTGTTGAGCTCAAAGGGAGGTCAGATTTTCCACCCGCACTACTCCCCGCATCCAGCCTCTAGTCTCTGCCTTTGCCCACTTCCGGCAGGGAGCGAGAGCCCCGCTAGAGAACATTTTTTGAGTTCTTGCCAAACTCTGCGTGATGTCGCGTCTCCCCACAGCCCCAAACTTCTGCGACATTGCTCCAGAACCAACCGAGTGGGTTTCGAGTGGATTCCGAGTCATCCTCCGCGTCCCTGCCCTTGCCCTTGTGATTTGGCAACTGGGGAACACCTAGATACGTGGAGAGGAATACTGATTCTTTCTTTCTTGGTGTTCCGCATTAAGAAAGATGGTGTTTGCCCCTCCCCCCGACTACCCCCCACACACACAACACACACACTCTGCCTTTAGACACTTGAGACCCAAAGAGAACAAGGTGTTGAAGGATCTGGAGGAGGAATTGACTTCTCCCCGCACCAGCGCGGGCTTTAGATATCTCTGCAGAAGAGCAAAGAAAAATCCTGCCTGTCGACCTTGGTTTTGCCTCCGCCCTCCTGAATCCTCTAGGGACACTGCACTTCCTCACAGAGAAAGGCAACAGTCAAATTAGGCCCAGCTGACCTGCCTGCAAGGAAAGTGCAAATTCAATCCTTCTGTCTTCAGTCTGCAGCTGAAGCCTGGGGTTTCCTGGTAGCCCCCATATAAAGCTGCTAAGTATTTGGTTGCACACATGACTAGGGAGGCACACCTGCACATCACCGACCTTGTTTATGCAGTTGTCGGTTCAGGCCAGGAGTCTTTCGGATGCAGCCTTCAAGCCTCCCTTGTGTCTGTGTTTCTGCTCTTCTTCCCAGTCCTGTCTGGCAAGCCAGATCAAGGTGGCTGAGAGAGCAATAAAATTCTCGGCAAATAGCCGTTTTCTACTTAATTTACAGAAGAGGCACAGAGCTGCTGGCCCAATCAGGCTGTGTCACACAAAGAGATGTTCAGTCCTAGAAGCAGAAGGCTCCTCTTCCCTCTGCTGTGGTCATTTACAGCCACTGGGACCAAATTCTGTGGGGTTTTGTCTTTACTTTTGGCTGTTTGTCTTTGTTGCTGAGCGTGGGCTTTCCCGAGCTGCGGTGAGTGAATGGGGCTGCTCTCTGGCTTTGGGGCCGGGCCGCTCATCGCAGTGGATTCTCTGTTTGCAGAGCGCGGGCTGTAGATCTGAGGGCTCAGTAGTTGTGGCACATGGGTTTTAGTTGCTCCCCAGCATGTGGAATCTTCTGGGCCCAGGGATCGAACCCGTGTCCCCGGCATTGGCAGGCGGATTCTTAACCACTGGACCACCAGGGAAATCCTGTGGTTCTGTTTTTACAGTAGGAATTGTGGCTTAGGACCTTTTCTTTTTATGTGATAAAGAAATATGCTTTCCCATGAAGACACTTAAGTGATGTAGCTCCCCAACTTGATGTTGTGATTTCCCTTTCTCCCAAATAGTAGAGTCAAAGCCAAACATGGCATATGGACCACAAGGCCAAAAAAATGCATATTCAGACAAGGCATTTTTATCCCCTTGGGGACCAGGTACTAACCCCAGCTTCCAGTGGCTTGTGACATCACTGTGGGCCTCAGTTGCCTTCCCTGATGAAATGACATTCCTCGCTTCTTGTGTGTGGCACTCCTTGTCTTGAGGCAGTGTCACGCCATCTCCTTCTTTGTTGTCACGAAGCACTCTCCCTGTGTGACTCTCTGTGCCCAGATCTCCCTCTTCTTATAGGGACACCAGTCCCAGTCTGTGGATTAGGGTCTATTCTAAATCAGTCTGGCCTCATCCTAATGTGATTATATCTGCAAAAATTACATTTGCTCCACATTCATAGGTTCTGGGTGCACGTGAATTTGGAGCAAATGCTACTCAACCCAGTTAAGTATCGGGTTGGCAAAAAAAAGTTCCTTTGGGTTTTTCCCACAAGATGTTATAGAAAAATACAAGTTCCGTGTTACAAGTTAGAAGCTTTTTGGCCAACCCAGTTCTTACTCTGTGCCAGGTATGTGCTCAGTACTTTCATACCATAACTAGTTTAATCACATTTTATCCTCCAAGTAGCCCTCTGAAGTAGCCACTCATCCTTCACGTATTTGACTATTATGCATTTATTAAAGTCAGACCCTATTCTAGGACTGGGAATGCATCAGTTAAAGAACCAGAGCTCCTAGATCATGAAACATATTTTAGTGGTCACTCAGTCATGTCTGACTCTTTGCGACCCCATGGACTGTAACCCACCAGGTTCCTCTATCCATGGGGATTCTCCAGGCAAGAACACTGGAGTGGGTAGCCATGCCCTCCTCCAGGGGATCTTCCTGACCCAGGGATTGAACCTGGGTCTCCTGCATTGCAGGCAGATTCTTTACCATCTGAGCCACCAGGGACAGCTATTTTTAAAAAAATCAAATAAATCTGTACTTTTAGTGAGCAACAAATGCCATGGAGAAGCACAAGGTGGTTGGGGCAGGAAGAAGATATGCAGGTAAGATGGTCACCTCCAAGAAGGGGATATTGGTGCAGAGACCTGGAAGAAGAGGAGCCCACTCGATCCAGATCAGGAGAAACAGCAGTCCAGATAGCGGACACTGCACTTGTAAAGGCCTTGAGGCCACCAAAGCTTGGAGCATTGGACAAACCACTGGGAAAGGAACCACCTGATAGTGTTATAGGAAGGGGGAGGCCCCCCTTTAGGGCCCCAAGAGTGGGCTCTTGTTTCACATGCAGAAAAGAATAGTCGGAGAAGACACGTGCTGACAAGGCAAGAGATTTTATTGGGAAGGGCACCTGGGTGGAGAGCAGTAGGGTAAGGGAACCCAGGAGAACAGCTCTGCCACGTGGCTCACAATCTTGGGTTTTATGGTGATGGGATTAGTTTCTGGGTGGTCTCTGGCCAATCATTCTGACTCAGAGTTCTTCCTGGTGGTGCACGCATTGCTCAGCCAAGATGGATGCTAGCGAGAGGGATTCTGGGAAGTGGACAAACACCCAGTGTCTCCTTTTGACTTTTCCCAAACTCTTCCGGTTGGTGGTGGCTTATTAGTTCTGTATTCCTTACCAGGATCTCCTGTCATAAAACAACTCATGCAAATGGTTACTAAAGGGCCTGGCCAAGGTGGGTGGTTTCAGTCAGTGTGCTTCCCCTAACTGTAGGAGAGGCTTGAGTACAAGGATTGTCTTGGGAGAGGTGGGGTCTAATAAGGACCATTTGAGTTCAGTTCAGTTCAGTTTAGTCACTCAGTCGTGACCGACTCTTTGTGACCCCATGAATCACAGCACGCCAGGCCTCCCTGTCCATCACCAACTCCCGGAGTTCACTCAAACTCATGTCCACAGAGTCGGTGATGCCATCCAGCCATCTCATTCTCTGTCGTCCCCTTCTCCTCCTGCCCCCAATCCCTCCCAGCATCAGAGTCTTTTCCAGTGAGTCAACTCATCGCATGAGGTGGCCAAAGTATTGCAGTTTCAGCTTTAGCATCAGTCCTTCCAATGAACACCCAGGACTGATCTCCAGAATGGACTGGTTGGATCTCCTTGCAGTCCAAGGGACTCTCAAGAGTCTTCTCCAGCACCTCAGTTCAAAAGCATCAATTCTTTGGCGATCAGCTTTCTTCACAGTCCAACTCTCATATCCATACATGACCACTGGAAAAACCATCGCCTTGACTAGACGGACCTTTGTTGGCAAAGGAATGTCTCTGCTTCTTAATATGCTATCTAGATTGGTCATAATTTTCCTTCCAAAGAGTAAGCGTCTTTTAATTTCATGGCTGCACTCAGTATCCGAGTGATTTTGGAGCCCAAAAAAATAAATAATAAAGAGTTAGGGGCTTCCCTTATTGTTGAATCAGTAAAGAATCTGCCTGCGATGCAGGAGACCTGGGTTCGATTACTGGGTCATGAAGATCCCCTGGAGAAGCAAATGGGAACTCACTCCAGTATTCTTGCCTGGAGTATCCCATGTTCAAAGGAGCCTGGCAGGCTACAGTCCATGGGGTCACAAGAATTAGACATGACTTAGCAACTAAACCACCACCAAAAAGTAAAGTGCAAGTGTTAGTCACTCATTTGTGTCCAACTCTTTGCAACCCCATGAATTGTAACCCACTGGGTTCCTCTTTCCATGGAATTCTCTAGGCAAAAATACTGGAGTGGGTTGCCATATACTCCCACTTTACAGATGAGAAAACTGAGGCTCAGAGATGGGAAACCTAACCAAAGCCACACAGCTAAGTGCCAGAAGGAGGATTCAACTCAGGTTTTACTGACTAAAGTGTAATCTTTCTATTACTAAACCACATTCTATTCCTGGAATTTATCTTCACTCTTTACTTTTGTATTGAAAAGTTCTCCCAGTGTGTAGTGAGTGCTCAATAAACACTTTGGGAATGTTCTAGACTAAGTACACCTCACAGTTTTTAGAGCTTTTGGACTCATTTGTAAATTTTTGCATGTGAATTCTACAACTCTCAGAGACCAGTGGTTTTGAAATTGGAAAGAAGGGGGGGAGGTGGGCAGGGTAGGGCATAACTTTCTAAATAATGACATAGCCTGAGGACACAACATAAACCGATTAGAATTAAATGGGTCCAAGGTGGCAGACAAGTCAACTTTGATTAGAACTTTATCCTCAATCCACAAGCTAAATGACACACCCAGAGGTTCCAGGACAGTCCCAAGTCACTATCAAAAGACCAAAAAGTGGGCAGTAGCTGGATTCCTGGAAATCTCCACTCCTTGCCCCAAATTGTTGGAATAGTCCTCCCACCGGAGAAGGCAATGGCAAGCCACTCCAGTACTCTTGCCTGGAAAATCCTATGGACAGAGGAGCCTGGTAGGCTGCAGTCCATGGGGTCGCTACAAGTGGGACACGACTGAGGGACTTCACTTTCACTTTTCACTTTCATGCAATGGAGAAGGAAATGGCAACCCACTCCAGTGTTCTTGCCTGGAGAATCCTAGGGATGGGGGAGACTTGTCGGCTGACGTCTCTGGGGTCGCACAGAGTCGGACATGACTGAAGCGACTTAGCAGCAGCAGCAGCAGTCCTCCCGCTCATTAGCCTATGAAGTTACCCAGTCCATAAAAAATAACAATGCTACATTTCAAGAATGTTGCATTTGTCCTCTGCAATGGCCTGCACTCTGTCTGTGGAGTGTGTTCCTCTCTGAATAAATCTACTTCTTACCTATCACTTTGTTTCTCATTGAATTCTTTCTGTGATGAGACATCAAGAACTTGAACTTTCAGTTCAGTTCAGTCGCTCAGTCGTGTCTGACTCTTTGCGACCCTATGAACCACAGCACGCCAGGCCTCCCTGTCCATCACCAACTCCCAGAGTTCACTCAAACTCATCTCCATCAAGTCCGTGATGCCATCCAGCCATCTCATTCTCTGTTGTCCCCGTCTCCTCCTACCCTCAATCCCTCCCAGCATCAGAGTCTTTTCCAGTGAGTCAACTCGTCGCATGAGGTGGCCAAAGTATTGCAGTTTCAGCTTTAGCATCAGTCCTTCCAATGAACACCCAGGATTGATCTCCTTTAGAATGGACTGGTTGGATCTCCTTGCAGTCCAAGGGACTCTCAAGAGTCTTCTTCAGCACCACAGTTCAAAAGCATCAATTCTTCGGCGATCAGCTTTCTTCACAGTCCAACTCTCACATCCATACATGACCACGGGAAAAACCATAGCCTTGACTAGACAGACCTTTGTTGGCAAAGTAATGTCTCTGCTTTTTAATATGCTATCTAGGCTGGTCATAACTTTCCTTCCAAGGAGTAAAGCGTCTTTTAATTTCATGGCTGCAATCAGCATCCGCAGTGATTTTGGAGCCCCAAAAAATAAAGTCTGACACTGTTTCCCCATCTATTTCCTGTGAAGTGATGGGACCAGATGCCATGATCTTTGTTTTCTGAATGTTGAGCTTCAAGCCAACCTTTCCACTCTCCTCTTTCACTTTCATCAAGAGGCCTTTGAGTTCCTCTTCACTTTCTGCCATAAGGGTGGTGTCATCTGCATATCTGAGGTTATTGATATTTCTCCTGGCAATCTTGATTCCAGCCTGTGCTTCTTCCAGCCCAGTGTTCCTCATGATGTACTCTGCATATAAGTTAAATAAGCAGGGTGACATACTCCTTTTCCTATTTGGAACCAGTCTATTGTTCCATGTCCAGTTCTAACTGTTGCTTCCTGACCTGCATACAGGTTTCTCAAGAGGCGGGTCAGGTGGTCTGGTATTCCCATCTCTTTCAGAATTTTCCTCAGTTTATTGTGATCCACACAGTCAAAGGCTTTGGCATAGTCAATGAAGCAGAAATAGATGTTTTTCTGGAACTCTCTTGCTTTCTCCATGATCCAGCGGATGTTGGCAATTTGATCTCTGGTTCCTCTGCCTTTTCTAGGTCCTGAAACCAGGTCTGTGACCTCAGTGGGAAAACCATGGGGTTTGGCTGGGTTTGAGTCCTGGTCTTGTGGGTTCGATTCCCAAACTGAGGTAAACAGTCTCAGTTTTACCTCTTTTTTTTGTTTAAGAAAAGAAAACTGAGATTGAGATGTAAAATGATTTTTCCCAAAGTTAAAGAATTTATTAGATCCTCTGCAGCGTCTGCCATTTCACAATGCTCTTAAGGGGAGAATTTCCTTCCTTCTTCATCTGTACCCAGGAGGTAAGAAAGGAATGAGAGAGGAGATGGCAGCCATTTTTGAGCCATATGATCTGGCCCTGACCAGAGCCAAGTTGACCCTGGACTATACACCACTTGATCACATTTAGGATCATCAAATGCTTTCTCCTTGGGAATTTGGATTCACAGACCTCTGTCAGTATCTGGTAAACTAGGGAGAAGAAAATTTAAAAAGTGGAGGCCATGCCATGGGGCAGACAAGTGGCCTTGTTACCAAATCCTAGCTCAGTCTGCTCACCACACAACTAAGCCAATAATCGGGAGACAACCTGTTGAGGCAAGAAATAGGGACTTTATTCGTACAGCTGGGCATCCTAGAAGGTAGGCTAGTGTCTTGAGAGTACCATCTTATGGTGAGGGGAGGGTGTCTGCATGCCAGTTTCTTTTATAGTATAGAGGAGGTGAGAAAGTCAAGTAAAAAGGCCATTGGTTTTGCAAAGTACCTCTTGATTGGGCCAGCATCAGGAAGAGGATGTGTTCATTTCTTCTTTTCTGCAACCATTCACAGGTGGGCAGGGTCAGAATGTCTCCCTTCCTACAGAACAAAGGCTCTTTAGTTTAACTTTGGGCAGAGGGGCATGTTCCCTGAGGCAAGCCATTATGTATGCTGATAGCTAAAGACAGCATCCTTTTAGCGATTATAATAACAAAAGAAACAGTTAAAGTCAAAGATGCTGATGCTGGGAAAGACTGAAGGCAGGAGAAGAAGGGGAGCACAGAGGACGAGATGGTTGGATGGCATCACCGACAGCTCCAGGAGATAATGAAGGACAGGGAAGCCTGTTGTGCTGCAGTCCATGGGGTTGCAAAGAGTCGGACACGACTGAGTAGCTGAACCACAATGAAGTCAAAGAAACAGATCCAACATGGAGTCAGGTTTCACTCAGCAGTCTTACTGCTGAGTGTTCACAAGGGAGGAATAAAACAGACAGACACACAGAGAAGTTAGCCAATGCAGGCAATTAATCTGGAAAGACAACTCTGTGTCGGCACCTTGTTCCGGGCCTTGTGAAAGTCCTCCTAGCCTGGGTTTCCCGAATTGCCCCTGAATCCTTGGTAGCAAATCCCCCATGTCTTTTACTTATGACCTGAAGAGTCCTAATTCAGACAGCCAGGAATTGCAGAATAGGGAAACTGGAGCAACTCTTCACCTTCAAGTCACCATCAAGTGATTACCGAAGCCCTGCCCACATCTTGCTGCTGGAGGTTTCATCTTGCTGCTGGAGGTTTCATCTTGCTGCAATGGAAACTGAAGATTCTGACTCCACCTCAGCCTCTCAACGTGCTGGAAAGGGCTTCCTAAGAGATTAGGGAACACAGTGAGTCTATCGTTATTATTTCACCTCATGGTGACTCAAACTGCCTCTGGGCTTGGGGAAATCTAGTCATTTTCTATGGGGAGGGCATTCTGAAATCCAAACAAACTTCTGGCATGGAATCCTTTCAAGATTTGCAAACTACTGTATATGTGAATTTGTTTTCTGGCAGTCTTTTTAAAAATGATAATTTATATCTTTGCAGATATGTAAAGTATGCCATGAAATTAAAAGACGCTTACTCCTTGGAAGGAAAGTTATGACCAGCCTAGATAGCATATTAAAAAGCAGAGACATTACTTTGCCAACAAAGGTCCGTCTAGTCAAGGCGATGGTTTTTCCAGTGGTCATGTATGGATAGGAGAGTTGGACTGTGAAGAAAGCTGAGCGCCAAAGAATTGATGCTTTTGAACTGTGGTGTTGGAGAAGACTCTTGAGAGTCCCTTGGATTGCAAGGAGATCCAACCAGTCCATTCTAAAGGAGATCAATCCTGGGTGTTCATTGGAAGGACTGATGCTAAAGCTGAAACTGCAATACTTTGGCCACCTCATGCGATGAGTTGACTCACTGGAAAAGACTGAAGCTGGGAAGGATTGTGGGCGGGAGGAGAATGGGACGACAGAAAATGAGATGGCTGGATGGCATCACGGACTTGATGGAGATGAGTTTGAGTGAACTCTGGGAGTTGGTGATGGACAGGGAGGCCTGGCGTGCTGTGATTCATGGGGTCGCAAAGAGTCAGACACGACTGAGCGACTGAACTGAACTGAACTGAAAGTACTCAAGGATTAATAACTTTAGAAGATTAAAGATGTATCATTTGTTGACAAATTGATCAAAACCCTGGGCTCCATGGACTGTTTATAGATCACTGAGATTTTGAAATGCAAAGCATAGAATTCTTCTTCTATTTTTCAGGGTGCTTTTCTTTAACTAATGAAAAACACTTTTTTCTATTAAGACAGTTTCAGTAAATCATTAAACATAAATTATTTTCTTGAGGCAGGGGGACCTTTTAGGTTGGGAGAAATTTCAGCTTAAAGTGTTGCTTTAAAAGAAAACATTTACAGGTGATATTCCTGTAGAGTGGGGGGCGGGGGAGGGGGCAGAAAGAGGGAAAACAGTAAGAAGAAAGACTAGGAGTCTTGAGTTTCCCTTGCAGCAAACAGTCAAGGAATGGTCCAGTTTGCACGCTCTCACAACCATGAATATTGATTAAGAGTTTGATTTTAGCCAGCACTTCTTGGTTTGAATCCAGTTGAATCAAACCATATGAGACTAGATAGTTTTTTCCAATGAGTTTTGATGGATTTTGACCACTTTATGAGGAATATTGTAGAGTTTAGCTGGCTCTACCCAACTAAAGAACTTGGGGGAAGGGGGATATCTCATGCCAACCAGTTTTAAAGGTCAGTCCTCTTTGTCTGACTTATGCTTTGATGAAACATCAAGCATCTAATGGAAAAAAGCAAGCCATTTCTTCCACTTCCATCAGACTTGCACTGGGGATGGTCAAGCTCATATGCAGAGAACTCCAATTTAAGACAAAGAAAAGATATTTGACTGTCCACAGTGATCTATTAGGGTGGTCATTTTTATTTCTAAAGGATAGTCCCTGTATCACTCATTGTTGAGTCCTTTCCAATAATCATTTTCCGGGATACTTTTATAATATGATTCAATTCATAAATTCAGTTAACATAACATTTTCCAAGACTAGGTTTATTAAGTAGATCTAAGTAGAACCATCAGAGAAGGCAATGGCAACCCACTGCAATACTCTTGCCTAGAAAATCCCATGGATGGAGGAGCCTGGTAAACTGCAGTCCATGGGGTTGACAAAGAGTCCGATACGACAGAGCGACTTCACTTTCACTTTTCACTTTCATGCATTGGAGAAGAAAATGGCAACCCACTCTGGTGTTCTTGCCTGGAGAATCCCAGGGACAGGGGATCCTGGTGAGCTGCCGTCATGGGGTCGCACAGAGTCAGACACGACTGAAGCGACTTAGCAGCAGCAGAAGTAGAACCATACCACTTAGTTGTCAAAAATTTAAAACCTCATCTACTTTGAAATAAGCTTCCAAATCTAAATGAAGGCTATACTTCACTCATATATTAAAATTCATGAATTGTGTGTAAGCTACAGGTGGATTGAAAGACTTCACATTCATCTCCAATACACATTGTTTATTAAACGAAGCAAGTCCTAGAATAATATGAAACACTAGGAATAACATGTTGATATTATGTTTAAAATGTTAAAATACACATTTGTGTGCGTGTATGCACATGTGCATATGTGTGCACACATGCAAAAGAACTGAAAAAGTCTGAGGGACTTGCTTGTCTGTCCAGTGGTTAAGACTCCAAGCTCCCAAAGCAAGGGGAAAGGGTTTGATCCCTGATTGGGGAACTGAGATCTAGCGGCCTTAAAAAAAAAAGAAAGAAAGAAAGGAAAAGAATAGAAAAGAAAAAAAAAGAAAAAGGAGGCCTGGGGTAAAGGCACCCATTAACTAAGAGGAACGATTTCCTGGCATGGGATAGGAGCCAAAGGGAACTTTCAGTTTTTACTCTACATACTGGAGTTTATTTGGCTTTTTCATAGATGTGTATTACTTTTGTAATTTAAAAAGATTTGTTGTTTTGGACTTCCCTGGTGGCGCAGTGGACAAGAACCTGTCTTCCAACGCAGCGGACAGGGATTCCATCCATGGTCCAGGAAGATCACTCATGTCGAGGGGCAAGTAAGCCCGTTTGCCAAAATTAGTGAGTCGCTGCTCTGGAGCCCGTGAGTTACAACTACTGAGCCTGAGCTGCAACTACTGAAGCCCATGCGCCTATAGCCTGTGCTCCACAAAAAAGACTTCACCACAATGAGAAGCCCATGCACCCCAAAATAGAGTGGCCCCTGCTTACCACAGCTAGAGAAAAGCCCACGCAAAGCAATGAAGACCCAGCACAGCCAAAAATCAATCAATCAAAGATCTGTTGTTCTTTTAAAACTCTTCTGACTGGTCAGGCTTGGTGAGTGAGAGAAGCCAGTTTTTAAGATGCTTATACAAATGAGATTACTGAGTAATTATACCAAGAGATTACAATCATTGAAAGTGGGCTGTGAGCCATCAGATATTACTAGCATGCCTTTCTCACAAAGCTAGCAACACCCCTGTCAAACTCATCTGATAGACAATAAAATATCATTTTAAGCGTATAGTCCAGGGACTTCTGCGTTTCTGATTTGGTGACTTAATAAATCATTTTGTTGTGGTGAGAGATTGGTGGGCAGTAGGGGGTACAGTGTGGAGGACGGTGATCAAGTACCTAGGGACTCTATGAGATCTCCGTGTTCTTCATTATCGAAGGCAGGTTATTAAAGTTCCTTTCAGCCGGAGCATCTGCAGCTCTGACTGGTGTCTACAGTGGGCAGATGACCAATCCGTAACTGGCCCAAGTGCACAGGACTCCCAGACCCACTGTGTATGAAAGCCCTGCCCATCAGGCCTGCCAATATAGTTTCAGAATCAGTGCAACCCCATGGCTTCAGCTGAGCCATCAGCAGTAGAGAGGCCCCTTAAGCAAAGTTTCCAGACTTAAGTCAGACTACAAATATATAGGAAGTGACACCTAGAGCAGAAGCTTCAGAATCGAGCCCACACCATAATTTTAAAAATGGAATTAACTGTGTCTGATAAAGCTAGGTGGTACAGTGGTAAAGAATCTGCCGGCCAATGCAGGAGATGCAGGATACGTGGTTTCAATCCCTGGGCTGGGAACATCCTCTGGAGAAGGGAATGGCAACCCACTCCCGTATTCATGCCTGGAAAATTTCACGGACAGAAGAGCCTCGCAGGCCATGGGGTGGCAAAGAGAACATAATTGAGCAAACACACAAACATCAGATAATTTTCTGTGAAATATAGATTTATCAGTTCAGTTCTAGGTTGGTTGCTATCTAGGTTGCTCATAGCCTTTCTTCCAAGGAGCAAGCATCTTTTAATTTCATGGCTGCAGTCACCATCTGCAGTAATTTTGGAGCCCAAGAAAGTGTCCCTCTTTCCATTGTTTCCCCATCTATTTGCCATGAAGTGATGGGATCGGATGCCATGATCTTAGTTTTCTGAATGTTGAGTTTTAAGCCAGCTTTTTTACTCTCCTCTTTCACTTTCATCAAGAGGCTCTTTAGTTCCTCTTCACTTTCTGCCATAAGGGTGGTGCCATCTGCATATCTGAGCTTATTGATATTTCTCTCGGCAATCTTGATTCCAGCTTGTGCTTCCTCCAGCCCAGTGTTCCTCATGATGTATTCTGCATGTAAGTTAAATAAGCAGGGTGACAATATACAGCCTTGATGTACTGCTTTTCCTATTTGGAACCAGTCTGTTGTTCCATGTCCAGTTCTAACTGTTGCTTCTTGACCTGTATACATATTTCTCAGGAAGCAGGTCAGGTGGTCTGGTATTCTGATCTCTTGAAGAATTTTCCAGTTTGTTGTGATCCACACAGTCAAAGGCTTTGGCATATTCAATAAAGCAGAAGTAGATTTATGACTTCTCTTACGAAATGAAAACCGATACCACTGGGTCAAGATTCATTGTAGCCACACTTGCCTAAGCTCAATGTCTTCTGCTTTCTCCAGACAGGGCATTATTCTAGGGTTTTCCACAGTTCTCCCACTCTACTATTTTACCTTCTTCCTCCCTTGCTCATGTCATTGCCAACTTGGTACTTGAAGCATGTAGGATTACCCTCACTGCATTTAAAACAAGGAAGGCCAGTACGGTTCGTCAGCAAAGCTGTCCACTGGGATCCCATCCCCCAATCTCAGGGACTTCCCTGGTGGTCTCCATGCTCCCAATATGGGGGAGGCCAGGTTCGATCCCTGATCAGGGAACTAGATTCCACATGTTGCAACTAAGACCTAGCACAGCCAAATAAATAAAGTAAATACTTAAAAAAAGAAAGAAAGAAAACACAAGAAATCACAGCCTCACCTTAAGAAATCTAGAAGGCAGTGGAGTAGACAGGATACAAATCTCTATCATTAAGTCTAGATGTAAATTTAGTCCCTGGATCTTCTTGCTTTCCTTAGGCAAGATCTATAAATGATCTATAAAAGATCTATAAATGATCCTGTATTTCAATTTTTGGGGAATATGTATAAATTTCAACCATCCTCACATTTGTAGCACTTCTCTAAGGGTATGTGTACCTGTTGGTAATTTTAATAGGGGTATGTTGCCTTGCTTAGAAAACAAATACTTATCTCCCCAGAAGAATAATGCACAAAATGTTAATTCATCATTCTGCTCCTGGTGCTTTCTCATGCTTGTTGCCTCCTTTGTGCACATAATACCTTTTTCTATCCTCAATAGGTTGGAGGATAGAAGGATCTGGCAGTGTGGATTTCAGAGTCAGGAACACCCAGGTTCAAATCCAGGTCTCTTAGTCCTTAGGCAATTCTCTTTTCTTCTCTGAGCCCAAGTTCACCATCTGTAAAATTGGGATATCATTCCATACCCTATTTTTCTTGAAGGCTCATTTCATGAAGTTAATGCAATGCTTGTTTCTTCCTTAGTTTCACAGTAACAGAATTTTCTCCAAACCCCTTAAATTTTTTGTATCTGCATCATCATTGACATAGCTTGACTTACATCATTTGGCTTTGTTGAAATCCATAACACCCTGCTTAATGATAACATCTGTGGTCAAGGTGCAGTAGAAAACAACTTTCTTGAGCTGAAGTGATAAAAGGAGGAAAATAGGATAATCAAACACAATTTGATTTCTGAACTGCCTACATTAATTCTAAATCATAGAGTCTTAAATGTTATGGCCTTTACAATGTATTTTTTATCATTGATTTTATGTCCCATTGAAGTGTATTACTTAGTAAATATTTGTGAAGGCTTATAAATCCACATTCTAGTCATGAACTGAGTTTATTAACCATGCTAAATTTCTCTCTGACTCTGGTATCTGTGGATTTGGTGAACACTAGAAACAAGGCTGAAAGTAGAAATGTTAGTCACTCAGGTGTGTCCAGCTCTTTGGGATCCCATGGACTATAACCCGCCAGGCTGCTCTGTCCATGGAATTCTCCAGGCAAGAATACTAGAGTGGGTTGTCATCTCCTTCTCCAGGGGACCTTCCTGACCCAGGGTTCCAACTAGTGTCTCCCTCATTGCAGGCAGATTCTTCATGGCCTGAGCCACCAGGGAAGTTTAAGAAAGGAGGCTAGAGAGTTCTTTCAGTTGTTTTGCAGATTGCTTCCACACCAGTGAGGTTTTCATTCGTAAGAGCCAGGAAATTGTTCCTTTTTTCAATGAATACAAAATCTATCCTGCCTTAAAATTTCAGCTTCTTTCTCTATTCCTGGTTAACCTTTCGCCTTGGTGGTTAGTATCAGGGAACAGCATAGCTGAATCTGTTCCAACGTCCCTGACCTAAGAACTTTTAACTTCACCTGCGTCTCGTGGACTTCTGGAAGAAAGTGGCTTAGCCACTAAGTCAGAGTGCAGGGTTCCTGGAGACAAGGCCACTCACTTCTGAGAGTCAGCAGGCAGGAGTCCCCCCCGGTGGTACAGCTAATATTTCAGACCTTTGCTGTGAGAACAAAGGAGGACAATTTAGGAGATTGTTATTCAAGTCAACAATATTTTACCTTATAAATTCTTTCCTGTGTTTTTGTTTTTTGATATGTCTAAGTTCTCCCTTTATCACCTGCTGGAGGCCCAAAACCTACATTTGCCAAACTCACTCTTGTTAGTCGAGTTCCAATTTATAGTCCTTCTGAGAGAGAGGTTGGTGTGATACTTGAAAGTGAGAGTCAAGCAGAAGCCTTTTTGCTCTGAAGCCTGATAAGTCTATTGTGGAGGCTTCCGGACCATAGACATGGGGCTTGGCAGCAGCTTCTGGGGTGTCTTACTTTGAATCCCCCCTTCCTGGGATTCACTGCAGTATCCTAATTACCTATATGCCACTGGTGAATTCCCTACCTTCCCCATTCTTTTTCAGTGGATGAAGAGCTTCTCATTTCTGTTTCTTTTTACTTTACGTAATACCGAGAGTAATGTATTAGTCAGGGTTCTCCAAGGAAACAGAAGCAAGGCCATTTGGCCATTTATGTTCTTTATAGACCTACATCTATGTGCTCAGTTGCTAAGTCGTGTCCAACTCTCTGTGACCCCATGGACTGTAGCCTGCCAGACTCCTCTGTCCCTGGGATTCTCCAGGCAAGAATGCTGGAGAGGGTTGCCATTTCCTTCTCCAGGTGATTTTCCCAACTCAGGGATTGAACCCACATCTACTGTGTCTCCTGCCCTGGCAGGTGGATTCTTTACCACTGTGCCACCTGGGAAGCTCATCTTTATCTGTATCTATTTATAAATATATCTATATATTTATATTATGTATGTTATATGTAAAATACAAATACACGGCTATATAAATGTATCTATATGATTTCTATATCTACATACATCACAAGGTTTATCACAAGGAAGTGGCTCATGTGATTATGGAGGCTGGAAGTTTCCAGATCTGCAGTGTGAGCTGGCAAGTTGAAGACCCAGGACAGCCAGTGGCACTGTTCCAGTCTGTGTCCAAAGGTCTAAGAACCAGAGGAGGAGATGTATGTGGCTACTTTATAAACATGACCTTTAATCATCAGAGCAACCAAAAAAATTGGGAAAGGTTACTATTAACCTATTGGACAGATGAGAAAACTAAGATTTAGAAAGGTTAAATCATTTGCTATAAAATATAGCTTTAAGTCATTATTAACTAGCATCATCAATTCACTAGTGGCCTGACCATTGAAGAGCAATCATGTACGTAGCTTAGGACATAAAACAGCTTTTCTTCCATTCAGCTGCTGCTGGGGAGAAGTTCCACTTGACCTCCTTACCCAGCAGTCCCTTATGAAATTACTGGGAAGGCCAACATTATGTGCTGGATAGTAAATAACTTCTAGCACAGTGAGGATGGAACCGGTTCATTCTGAAGGGGTGTCTAGTTGGATGGTCTGCTCTCCTCCCAGCTTGTTTCCAACTCCCTGCAGGATGTGGGGCTCTCTGCACATTTAGTGATTCTGCTCTGGGTCTGTTAACACATCCTTCCAGCATTCTTCAAAAGCCTTCTAACGCCAAGACCTACAAAAACTGTATGAAGGAATTCTGAATCCTTGTGGGTGAGAGCAGAGAAAGAAAACAACAACAACAAAACAGGATGCGATTCAGGGCGGAGTTGTCCAGCACCAGCTAAATGAAGAGCTGTTTTCATGTTTTAAGAATAGGAAATTAGAAAGAGAAATCAGCATAGGCCTTGTCCTCCGTGAAGAAATAGTGTGTGGGAGGATATTGGCAGATGTAGTAATGACTGTAATAGCCAAGCTGGGGGCTAAGTTGAGGCAATGAGGAAATAAGGGAGACAGAAATTAATGACAACCAGAGGATCAAAGAAAGCACTAGGGAGGAGGCAGGATTTGAGAAGACCAGTCTGTAGTTGGAAAGACTGTGACAAATAGAGATCATGAAACGATATATCAGACAGAAGACAGAAAACACAGCACAAAGAAAAGTAGAAACACAGAACAGTGTGGGTTGAAGTCCACGAGTGAAGTGAAGGGGAAGGGTTCTGTCAGAGACTGAGGGTGAAAATAACAATATGGCCAGACTAGGACCTGCAAAGGGAGCCATCGACAGGCTATATGTGGATGAAACTGAAATAACAAATTATTTTAATCTAGCCAATTGTCCAAATATTTTTCTGATTAGTAAATTTAATCAAAAAGTTAGACTCATAAAATTTGGCCAAGTATTAATTTACACAAGCATATATAGTTATTCAGCCCTAGCACAGTTACTAGACTCTATGTATTGGGTTAAAAATCATGAAAGTAAGACCAGCTATCATCTTACGAGCAACGGTAGGTTTCCATGTACTGATTAAATATTTTAAAGAAGAAAAATTCCATTATGTTCAGAAGCCAGGACCATTGGATGTGGGTCACATAAATGGAGTACTTTTAATACAAATGATTATGTGCTTGGTTCAAATGACACCACTAAAATGGATTAGGATCCATTTTTCTCCTCAGATGATTTTGATCTATGTTTATTTTATTTATTTATTTGGCTGTGCCAGGTCTTAGCTGCAGCATGTGGGATCTTCTGTCCTCACTGTGCTGTGTTGGATTTTTAACTGCAACTCTCAAACTATTAGTTGCGGGATGTGGGATCTAGTTCCCTGACCAAGGATGGAACCCAGGCCCCTGCATTGGAAGGATGGAATCTTAACCATTGGACAACCAGGGAAGTTCCTGACTATGTTCATTTTAAAATACAAACAAAGGAAAAAGCTTCATTTTACCAACTTTTAATTAGGCTCACAAAGATTATGTAACTAAATTATCTACCTCAAGTATATTGTTTGGTAAAACTTGTCTTGTTTCAAGAGAGAATGGCATCTCTAAAAATCATCATAAGGAAGAAAAGCATGTTTGATGAGCTCTTATGGCAGCTGGTCAACTAATGGATCCTATAACTGGCAAAGAGATCAGCTTCTGCTGATATAAGGAAGAATTATAATCACATTGCTAAAAATACATGTCGGTGTTCAGTTCTTAGCTAACAAATGGGATGACACAGGACCAAACACATGAAGCTAAGAACACTTTGCAAAATATCTGTAACAAGGTACCCTGGGCATAATAATAGACCACTTTATCTTGGCTGTCAGACCAAACGTTTCCCTATTTGAAGAATATACACAAAATTATCATTGTGGCAGTGGAAGAAAAAGTGAAAAGGGGACTACACTAAAGCCTTTGACTGTGTGGATCACAACAAACTGTGGAAAATTCTTAAAGAGGTGGGAATACCAGATCACCTTATATGCCTCCTGAGAAAACTGTATGCAGGTCAAGAAGCAACAGTTAGAACCAAATATAGAAAAATGGACTGGTTCAAAATTGTGAAGGAAGTATATCAAGGCTGTATATTGTCACCCTGCTTATTTAACTTATATGCAGAGTACACCATGTGAAATGCCAGCTGGATGAAGCTCAAGCTGGAATCAAGATTGCCAGGATAAATATCATTAACCTCAAATATGCAGAAGACATTACCCTAATGGCAGAAAGTGAAGAAGATCTAAAGAGCCTCTTGATGAAAGTAAAAGAGGAAAGTAAAGAAGTTGGCTTAAAACTCAACTTTCAGAAAACTAAGATCATGACATCCGATCCTATCACTTCATGGCTAATAGATGTGGAAAATCCTTAAAGAGATGGGAAAAGGAAACTACCTTACCTGCCTCCTGAGAAATTTGTATGCAGGTCAAAAAGCAACAGTTAGAACTGGACATGGAACAACAGACTTGTTCCAAATTGGGAAAGGAGTATGTCAAGGCTGTATATTGTCACTCTGCTTATTTACGTTATATGCACAGTACATTGTGAGAAATGCTGGGCTGGATGAAGCACAAGCTGGAATCAAGATTGCCAGGAGAAATATTAACCTCTAATATGCAGATGATACCACCCTTATGGCAGAAAGTGAAGAAGAACTAAAGAGCCTCTTGATGAAAGTGAAAGAAGAGAGTGAAAAAGTTGACTTAAAGCTCAACATTCAGAAAACTAAGATCATGGCATCTGGTCCCATCACTTCATGGGAAATAGATGGGGAAACAGTGGAAACAGTGACAGACTTTATTTTTTTGGGCTCCAAAATCACTGCAGATGGTGACTACAGTCATGAAATTAAAAGGTGCTTACTCCTTGAAAGAAAAGTTATGACCAACCTAGACAGCAGATTAAAAAGCAGAGACATTACTTTGCCAACAAAGGTCAGTCTAGTCAAAGCTATGGTTTTTCCAGTGGTCATGCATGGATGTGAGAGTTGGACTGTGAAGAAAGCTGATCACCAAAGAATTGATGCTTTTGAACTGTGGTGTTGGAGAAGACTCTTCAGAGTCCCTTGGACTGCAACGAGATCCAACCAGTTCATCCTAAAGGAACTAAGTCTTGAATATTCATTGGAAGGACTGATGCTGAGGCTGAAGCTCGTCCAATACTTTGGCCACCTGGCGAGAAGAACTGACTCATTGGAAAAGACTCTGATGTTGGGAAAGATTGAAGGCAGGAGGAGAAGGGGATGACAGAAGATGAGATGGTTGGATGGCATCACCGACTCAATGGACATGAGTTTGAGTAAACTCTGGGAGTTGGTGATGGACAGGAAAGCCTGGTGAGCTGCAGTCCATGGGGTCACCAAGAGTCACACACGACTGAGCAACTGAACTGAACAGTAAGGCATGCATTTGGCTGCAAACAGTGGAATACTAAACTACTAGAATTTCATATTCAGTAGCACAAGCAATTCATGTTACAAAGCTACTGCGATTACTCAGTGAGGCTGGCATAAGCCCTTTCTATCCTTCTGAATCCCTGACATTTTTATTTGTTGGCTTTTGGACCTCATGTGTCATGATCGTAAGACGCTGCTGCACCTCCAACCATTGCATAGTTTCTAGTTATGAAGAGAGGGATAGGCAAAGGGTTTTGCCAGTTTAGTCTGATATTTTGCCATGAGAAAGCAAAATATTTTCTGAAAGCTCTACTCAGAAGTTTCACTTACATTTCAGTGACCAGCTTAGAGCAACACTGGCCAAGGGGAATGAGATTAGTATCACTGATTTATTTTTTCATTTATTTTTAATGTATTTCTTTATTTATTGTCTGTGCTGAGTCTGCGTTGCTGCACAGGGGCTTTCTCTACTTGCAGAGAGTGGGGACTACTCTGCAGTTGCCGTGCACGGGCTTCTCATTGCGGAGGTTTATCTTGTTGTAGAGCACAGGCTCTAAGGTGCACGGGCTTCAGTAGTTGTAGATTGCGGCAGGCTCAGTAGCTGTGGTGCTTGGGCTTAGTTGCTCCACAGCATGTGGGATCTTCCCAAACCAGGGATCTAACCGGTGTTCCCTGCATTGCAAGGTGGATTCTTAACCACTGGACCACAGGAAAGCCCTAGTATCACTGGTGTAGACCAATCACAACCCATCTTGTTTCACGGGGGTGGAGATCACCGTCATCACCTGAACACATCAAGGTTTTCTTCATGGGAGGGGCAGAGGCAAGAGTGGATATTAGGAGGTGATGGTGTCTCCCACAATTGGAGAGGGCATTTCATCATTAACTCAAGAAACATTTATTGAGCATCTATTAGGGCATGGCCCAGGGTTTACAAAGACAGTGTGCGCGCCCGCGCACCCAGGCACACACACACATGCACATATTATTTGTGGGTATGCGTTTGGTGGGGAGGAGGACACAGGCATGCAAACAGTAATGACAGCGAGAAGTGCTTTACTTACACGATGAGAATCTCTACCTTTTTTTTAACATAATGTACTCTTTATCATAGATGCATTAGCTGAAATCACTAAAACAGCAATAACAGGCCCCAAGAAAGCATATATTGATTAGTGCTTTCAAAAAAGAAGAAAATGTTTGAATTAGTAGAAAATATGTTTAAACTTCTAAGAATGTTGAACTTAAGTATAGATCAATACTTTGAACTAAATCTGGTTGAGAGCCATAGCTCTTGTTTAAAATGCAGAAGTGTGATGACCCCATAGATGGGAAACGTAATGCTGAGGTTTAATATAGTTCACATGACAGTCTCATTTCCACCCATTTAAATAAACCACTCTTATTTTAAAAGATTTGGGTTACATATGTATCTTTTTCAGATTATTTAGCTTTTGGTTCAATAGCTTGTAAAATAGCTTTACAGAAATAATTTTATTTTCCAAACTATAATTTTATGGTATAGAATATGATACAAGTTTATTCGTATTAGAGAAATTAATTTAGTAATTATTCTGATGCACACTTGACTTTAAGCATGGTAACCAGTTTGGCATCTCATAATTAACCAGATGGACTTTGCTCTGACTTTCCAAGTCCTTGTACTTTCTAAAGATGTAATATAAGAGTACTGCTGAAGAGGAAAAATTAAAATTTTTACATAACCTCTTGCTCCTTCTGCCTCTGTAACTCAGCTTGCTCTTTGCAAAGTCTAGATCATGCAGATCTCAGAAAGTGGAGATGCAACACTGCTACTGGACTTTCCTACACTACGGTGTTTTTTAAAAGAGTTTCAAAAAAATAGAACTCTTTTCTTTTTGGCCTCACTGCATGGTATGCAGGATCTTAGTTCTGTCACCAGGGATCAAACCTGTGCCCCTGCAGTGGCAGCAGTGGGTCTTAGCCATGACCACCAGAGAAGTTTATTAAATAAATAACTCTTTATTAAAATAGCTGAGCATAAGCACTGGGTGGTTCTGTGAATGCCTTACTGATTTTCCACCCCAACTCTTGCTCACTGCATCATTCTGCCTTCTCTCCAGTAAAACTTTGGACAAAATTCAATACCCATTTACAATAAAAACTCTTCAGAAAGTGGGCACAAAGAGAACATACCTCAACACAATTAAGGCCATATATGACAAACCCACAGTTAGCATCAGACTCAATGGCAAAAATCTGAAAGCACTTCCTCTAAGATCAGGAACAAAACCAGGATGCCCACTCTTCACATGTTTACTCAACACAGCATTGGAAGTTCTAGCCCCAGCAATCAGACAGAAAAAAGAAATAAAAGAAATCCAAACTGGAAAGGAAGAAATAGAGTTGTCACTGTTTTCAGATAACATTATACTTTACAAAGAAAACCCTAGAGAGGATACTAAAAAAACTACTAGAGCTCATCAATAAATTTGGTAAAGTTGTAGGACACAAAACTGATATACAGAAGTCAGGTGCATTTCTATACACTAAAACAAAACTTATCAAAAAAGGAAATAAGGAAATAATCCCATTTACCATTACATCAAAAAGGATAAAATACCTTGGAATAAACATACATAAAGAGGTTAAAGGCCCGTACTTAGAAAACAATTAAGATACTGATGAAATAAATTGAAGATGAAACAAAGAGAGGGAAAGATAGACTGTTTTAGTTGTGGTGCGTGGACTTATTGCAATGGGTTCTCTTGCTGCACAGCACAGTCTCTAGGCTCACGGCCTGCAGCACGCAGGCTCAGTAGTTGTGGCTTGTAGGCTCTAGAGCTCGGGCTCAGTAATTGCGGTACCTGGGCTCAGTTGTTCCATGGCATGTGGAATTTTCCCAGACCAGGGATCGAACCCATGTCCCCTGCATTGGCAGGTGGATTCTCATTCACTGTCCCACCAGGTAAGTCCCTATTTTATTATTACTTAATAAAATATTTATTCACACATTTAATTAAAAGAACACATACTTTTCAGGTTTCAATGCAGTACTGGTCTCTTGTTATCTTTAGTTTAACTGGGTAGACTATAAGCCTTGTCTTGTAGGAATGAATACTTCCTGAAACTATGAAGCTGACCCTAGGACCAAGAGAGCTGAGAAGTCTTATCCACTTTTGGTTATAATCTTAGGCTGAATGATTTTCAAGTAGCTTTAAGCAACTCCTGAGAAAAGTTCTGCAGAAGAAGACATTCCAAGGTCTGCCAGAGAGAAGCAGGTAAGGAATCTCTAATTTTAAATATAATTTTTGGCAGCTGGATCTTATATCAATTGCTTTTCTTTTACTTGTTATTGCAGATCTCAAAAGCCAACCTAAATAAAAGATGCTAAATTATTTTGAAGTGATTCATGTTTATAATATAAGTGGGTATAAAGGAACCTGATTGTCCAAGACTGGTATAAACTACGAGGCTGCTTCTCAGTCTAGGAAAAATAAGACCAACATTCTCACAAAGAAACTTTTGGAATATGATACTTAACTCCTCTATAACAGGAAAAAATCCCAATCATTGATAACCTTTGAAAAATCTGAAACAGTGTGTTATTACAACTCACAGTATTACCAGCCGAAGGGAAGATGCTTCGGCCTTACAGTATACAAAATATGTTAACAAGGAGAGAAGTACAATGAAAATAAAGAAATCCAAGTATACTTTCCAAGGACTAAAATAGAACCTCTCCAAAAGATGGAAAGGATTTCTCCATCTCATGGAAAGGCAGTGGTCCGTGGCATTGCCTACTTTGTGGGGCTGAGGAAATAACTCTAGTTTATTTTAATGTACCGTGTAATCTGGCTCATTTCCCATATTGTTCTGTGATCTTAACTGTGCAAGTCAAAGGAAAAGTTGGGCCAGTGTTTCAAATGTCATCTTGATACAACCTTTCCCATTTCCAAGCTCACTTCAGTAATTTGCTTTTCTATTTTTCCCCTTTCTTATTGCATTTATAAAGTTGAGCCAATGATAATAAAATCAGTAGAAAGGAATGACAATGTAAAAGACAAGTTACCACAGTACACAAAGAGTTCCTGAGAGTTGGAAGGCAGATTCCTGGTCTTTAAAAGCATGCTTTCCACTATGCTTACATGAGTGATATTTTACTTGAATTATTTTTTGTTGGTAAATGCTTCATTTTCGATTCCTTCTGCTTTTATTCTCTTTCCAAATTGTCCAGACATTTTGCACCCCTCCAGTATTTGGTTGGGGTTTGTTCTGTCTCCCTCCCTCTCCCAGCCCCAATAGTGGCTTCTATTGTAAAGTCTCTGGTATCAAGGTTACAATTGGCACAGTTCCGACTCTTAACAGAAGGTCATTTTCAACAAAGGAATTCTAGCTTGTTTGTGTGTAATAGAGCTCTGCTTAGCTACATGCCAGGTTGTCGAGAGTCACATGGCGATTTCTAAATGCATTATCCTCTGATCCGATAATGTAAGCCTCAGCGGAAGGACAGCCCACAACCAAATCTCCAGCAAGGTGTGACTTTAGCCAGGAAGAACTAAAGTGATTTCTAAAATCCTCTACCAGGTGTTTCTATCTGGTCTAGACATAAAGAGATACCCTCCTAGGTAAATGCCCTTCCCCAGACATAAAGTATGGTATGAAGATAATGTCTGTACCCAGGTCCCCTGCATCTTTTTCATGAATACTTGCTACAAATTAAGGCAAAGACTATTCAGCATCAATGATTTGTCTGTCCTTGATATCAGGTGATTGGACAGAACGTCCCACCTTACTTCTAGTGGTCTAGAAAATAATTCTCTTGGAAGGTCTAAACTGGAGAAGCATTGGGGATAGTCTTTTAGACAATTATACAAAAATAGACCTTCCTGTAAGTTTCAACTGGAAAAATTGTTAAAAGACCATTTTTTTTTTTAAATCATTGCATGGCCTTAAGACTTGCTATACTAGAAATGAAACATTTTGTTACGTATTTGAATCAAATGCCACAGAACTTGCATTTTAAAGGAAGGAACTGTATCACATATTGTTTCTTCATCAACATAAACTGCAGCCCCAAATCATTTTCCATATTCAATTACGAGAGTCAGGACTTGGTCCAGCTCTAATTGACTCCAGGAATTTTTTTTTTTTCATTAAAAAGATAATTTAATTCACTGCCATATGTTTGCTAGATTGCTTCTCTCTGATCTTGGCCCTGACAATTCCTCTGTCGTCACTCCCAGGTGTGGTTTCCAAGAACTCCAAGACTTCCTCTGTTCTCTTCTCCATCATTTGCACTGGCTTCATCTTCTTTTCTGGATGGCATTTATTTTTCTGTGCTTTTTTTTTTTTCCGCCTATAGCGTCTTTCTCTTTTTTTAATCACAGAAGTATTCACGCTTGAATTGAAATGGTGAAGTCAGCTTCAAATGCTAGATCAAAACTATCAGAGAGGAGCTACCAATTTCACGGTTCACAAGCTAATGGTATCAATCTGTACCGTTTAAGAGATACCAGAATCTTCTGACCCAAATGCAAAGTCCATTGGCTTTGAAATAATTTTGCTCATATCTGATGACTGAGGAGTCATATTAAGGTTTTGCTTAAAATTTTCCAGGTCAATGACTGTCATCTCTGACTTTCATCCTTAAAGGGGTAGAACTTGGGGTTTTAAAACTCACTGAATATCAGAAGATTCAGAATTGTATCTTCTGGAAAAAGAAAATGCCCTCATCCAATTTATAAGTTCATGAAGCTCACTTTTGTGCAGAAATAGGATGGCTATCTCTTCAATTAGGTGTGAGGTTTATCTTCCCAACTGCATAAGTCAACTATTGCTTGTGTAAATAGACAATCACAAAACTTAATGGCTTAAAACAACAACTATTTACTACTTTTGAATCCATCAGTCAGCTGGGTGGTTCTTCTGATCTTGGCTAGGACTGCTTGTGCATCTGTGGTCAACTGGCTGGTTGTATTGTTAAATCTATGTTCACGTTCATGAACCCGACATATGGTGAGGCCAAACAAACCAGAATGCCAAGTTTGGAGCAGAGAAAGGTTTATTGCAAGGGCCAAGCAAGGGAAACAGATGGCTCATGCTCAAAAGACCCAAACTCCCCAAAGGTTTTCAAAGGAGAGTTTTAAAGGCAAAATTTAAGGTGAGGGCTGCAGGGTACGTGACTTCCTTCTGACTGGTTGGTGGGTGACGTAACAGGGTGGTATTCTAGGAATCTTTGGCTCAGGTTGAAGTTACCATCCTCCACCTGGGTGGGAGCCTTAGTCCCTGTAGAAGAATTCAAAGATATATTGTTCTGTATGGCCCTTAAGAAGGAACTAGGACTCTGCCTTACTGCTGCACTATGCCGAAGAATCCTCAAAGTACCGCACAACTGCACTCATCTCACACGCTGGTAAAGTGATGCTTAAAATTCTCCAAGCCAGGCTTCAGCAATACGTGAACCGTGAACTTCCAGATGTTCAAGCTGGTTTTAGAAAAGGCAGAGGAACCAGGGAGCAGGTTGCCAACATCTGCTGGATCATGGAAAAAGCAAGAGAGTTCCAGAAAAACATCTATTTCTGCTTTATTGACTATGCCAAAGCCTTTGACTGTGTGGATCACAATCAACTGTGGAAAATTCTGAAGGAGATGGGAATCCCAGACCACCTGATCTGCCTCTTGAGAAATCTGTATGCAGGTCAGGAAGCAACAGTTAGAACTGGACATGGAACAACAGACTCGTTCCAGATAGGAAAAGGAGTACGTCAAGGTTGTATATTGTCACCCTGCTTATTTAACTTCTATGCAGAATACATCATGAGAAATGCTGAGCTGGATGAAGCACAAGCTGGAATCAAGATTGCCAGGAGAACTATCAATAACCTCAGATATGCAGATGATACCACCTTTATGGCAGAAAGTGAAGAAGAACTAAAGAGCCTTTTGATGAAAGTGAAAGAGGAGAGTGAAAAAGTTGGCTTAAAGCTCAGCATTCAGAAAACTAAGATGATGGCAACTGGTCCCATCACTTCATGGCAAATAGATGGAAAAACAGTGGAAACAGTGGCTGACTTTATTTTTCTGGGCTCCAAAATCACTGCAGCCATGAAATTAAAAGATGCTTACTCCTTGGAAGGAAAGTTATGACCAAACTAGACAGCATATTATGGAGAAGGCAATGGCACCCCACTCCAGTACTCTTGCCTGGAAAATCCCATGGGCGGAGGAGCCTGGTAGGCTGCAGTCCATGGGGTTGCTAAGAGTCGGACATGACTGAGCAACTTCACTTTCACTTTTCACTTACATGCATTGGAGAAGGAAATGGTAACCCACTCCAGTGTTCTTGCCTGGAGAATCCCAGGGATGGGGGAGCCTGGTGGGCTGCCATCTATGGGGTCGCACAGAGTCGGACATGACTGACGCGACTTAGCAGCAGCAGCAGACAGCATATTAAAAAGCAGAGACATTACTTTGTCAACAAAGGTCCATCTAGTCAAGGCTATGGTTTTTCCAGTGGTCATGTATAGAGGTGAGAGTTGGACTGTGAAGAAAGCTGATCGCTGAAGAATTGATACTTTTGAACTGTGGTGTTGGAGAAGACTCTTGAGAGTCCCTTGGACTGCAAGGAGATCCAACCAGTCCATTCTAAAGGAGATCAGTCCTGGGTGTTCATTGGAAGGACTGATGCTAAAGCTGAAACTCCAATACTTTGGCCACCTCTTGCGAAGAGTTGACTCATTGGAAAAGACCCTGATGCTGGGAGGGACTGGGGGCAGGAGGAGAAGGGGATGACAGAGGATGAGATGGCTGGATGGCATCACCGGTTGGATGGCATCACCGACTTGACAGACATGAGTTTGAGTAAATTCCGCAAGTTGGTGATGGACAGGGAGGCCTGGCGTGCTGCGATTCATGGGGTCGCAAAGAGGCTGACATGACAGAGCGACTGAACTGACCTGAACTGAGTAACCATTTGAACCTGCTGTTTGGAACTCAGGGAAGATCCAGGAGCTTGAAGCCTTTGTCCTATAAATGAGAATCAGGGGACAGGCTTTTGTACCCGGGAGGGCCCTACAGGGTTTCTGCTTGGTTTCAGTTGGCTAAAGGGCTAGATGGTCCAGAGTGGCTTCAACTGATAACAGTTCTCTTGCACGTGTCTTAATCACCTTCCCAGAGCAGGCTAGCTCAGGCACGTTCTCAGGGTGGTGGCCCATGTGTGAGAAGGAGGGTCTGACTGTGCAAGGGAACAAGCAGAAGCAAAAATATGCAAACTTTTCAAGTCTCTGCTTTGTCAAGTTAGCTCTTATCCCATAGAACAAAGAAAGTTACTTAACTAAGCCTAGAAGTAGACCAGGAGGGCATTACCGCAAGGCATGCCTAGAGGGAGGCCAACCTGTACCCCGATATAATCAGAGCACAACAGTCCAAAGCCAGAAAAGGGGTCACTTTCTTATGCTGCTGAATGTGTGGGGACACAGGGAGGGGGGCAGTGGAAATAGAACCCAAGATAGGGAAACTGAATCCTCCGAAAACTGAGTTCCCCTTGGGAGTTTGCTGGGGGTCCAGTGGTTAACAGTCTACCTCCCAATGCAGGAGACACAGGTTTATCCCTGGTCTGGAAAGATTCCACATGCTGCAGGGTAAGTAAAAGTCCATGCGCCACGATTACTGAGCTCGCCCTCTAGAGCCCACAAGCTACAACTACTGAGACCATGTGCCCTGGAGCCTGTGCTCTGCAACAAGAGAACCGCTGCAATGCAGAGCCAATGCACCACGAGAGATAGCACCCCCTGCTCACTGCAACTAGAGAAAGCCTGTGCATTACACTGAAGCCGCAGTGCAGCCAAAAATAAATAAAAAAACAGAAAACTGTGTTCCTCTTGGGATTGACCTCTCTATCCAAAATTTTATTCCCTTTGTGTTCCCTCAGGATTGAGAAATATCAAAGAAAAGGGGGGTGGACTGAAACTGAGCAGGACTCTCTGGGACCCTTCCGTATCCCCTGTTCCTTGTTTGCAGGAAAAGGCTGTTAGTCTCTCAGGCATTGCCTGAGTTCCACAGAGCAAATTCAAGTAGATGCTAATTTCGGAAATGAGGAAATGCAGAAATAAAGGAAAGGCAGTCAAGAAACAATTGTTCAGGACTTCCCTGATGATACAGAGGATAGGAATTCTCCTGCCAATGCCAGAGACACAAGTTCAATCTCTGCTTGAACCTTCTGGTTGAAACCAGAAGACTGATGATGGAAACTGCTGAAATCCCATTACCTTACCACCAACCAATTAGAAGAAAGTCATGCACCCTGCAGCCATTGCCCCAAATGACACCTTTAAAAATCCTTCCCTGAAAACCTTCAGGGGGTTCAAGTCTTTTCAGCAGGAGAGGCTTGTACTCCTTGCTGGGCACTTTCAGTCAACACTGTACTCACCTTCACCACATCCTGGGGTCAGTAAATTGGCTTTGCTTTTCAGTGGCTAAGTGGATGCGCCTTTCCAGGTGGTGCAGAGGTAAAGAATCCAACTGCCAATGCAGGAGCTGTAGGAGACGTGGGTTCAATCCCTGGGTTGGGAAGATCCCCTGGAGAAGGAAATGGGAACCCAGTCCAGTATTCTTACCTGGAAAAATCCCATGCACAAAGAGGAGCCTGGTGGGCTACAATCCATGGGGTTACAGAGTCAGACATGACTGAGCAACTGAGCAGGCACGAATGGGTGAGTCATCAACTTCAGTTTGGTAACAGTAGCCAAATTAAAAATCTGGAAGTCCAAGTCCAAACTGAGTGACCAAATAAGAAATCAGAGACACAACTGAGGTGTGCCTCTATAAAAAGGGGTTAAAGAAGAGGAAAGGTCTAGAATAGGGACTTGGAGTGTAGACAAGCCTGAGACATTTTACCCTGCCCCAACGAGAACGTATTAGGAAGAATATATTTGAAGGAAACCTTTGCATATTAAAGGGCATACAGGACATAAACTATATAAAACTGTCACTAAAAGATTCCAGCACCTACAGAGAGGTCCTAAAATTTCTCCACAAGGAAGTTTTGTTTCTTGTCTTGCTTTGAAGAAACTGTTGCTTCCATACAATTCTTAAACAATTTTTTAATTTATTTATTGTTGACTATACTGGCTCTTCATTGCTGCATGGGCTTTTTCTCCAGTTGTAGCAAGTAGGGGCTGCTCTCTAGTTGTGGTACACAGGCTTCTCATTGCCGTGGCTTCTCTTGTTGCAGAGCATGGGTTCTAGCTCCCAGGTTCTAGAGCACAGGATCAGTAGTTATGGCACACAGGCTTAGTTGGTCCAAGGCATGTGGGATCCTCCTGCATCAGGGATCGAACCCATGTCTCCTGCATTGGCAAGAGGGTTCTTTACCACTGAGCCACCAGGGACACATCTTACATATTCTTAATATGCTTGATCTCCAGCACAAATTTTCTTCAGAACTAAGGCTGGGAAAACCATTTGCTTCTCAATGAATTGAAAAACTAATCATTGCTAACACAGCCACAAAATTTCTGTAACCCAGTGCTTTCTTCTTTGTCTTGATCGCTAGAATGTTCAGAGTTGTTTTCTCATCCATTGATGGGAATTTTTCAGCCAGAAACTTTGGGCATAATTTTTCTACTCTTCTCATTTTCTCCCTTGTCTCCTGTCCTATATTTCATAATATGTGCAGCCTGATTGTGGGGCTTCCCTCATAGCTCAGTTGGTAAAGAATCTGTCTACAATGCAGGAGACCCTGGTTCAATTCCAGCCTTACTGTATCTCTGACATGTACAGAAAGGGCTTTGAGGAGCTTGCCAGTGGATCTCAGCCCCCATTTTGATTCCAGAATCTCTTGTGATTCTGGCTTCTGTGAGTGCTGTTTCTCAGAGAAACAAGAATATCATACTGTCCTCTGCTTTGGCAGGCCCTGCACAGAATCTCAGCTGAGGGAGTTCATGTGCAGAAATAAGAAGCCAGGCTTTCTGAGCAAACATCTTGGCAGTACCGGAGACTTGTGGCTGTTCCCACATTTCAGAAGTGGGGTCAAGAGGCTGACAGTGTCCTCAAATGATACTCTTCTCTGGTATTAAAGCTCCTTCCTGGGTCTTCCCCACCCTACTGTGATAGAGAGTTTGTCCATAGGTTGTTAGATTTAGCATATAAAAATACAGGATGCCCAGTTAAATATGAATTTTAGATAAATAATAAATAATATTTAGTATAAGTATGTCCCAAAATATTGCATGGGATATACTTATGCTAAAAATCCTTATTCTTTGTTTACCTGAGATTTAAGTTTAGCTGGGCACCCTGTATTTCTTTTCTGGCAATCCAAACATATCAAATAAATGGAAACAGAGTCATAGCATCTATACTCTCACATTCAAAGACTGTTTTCCTTGCTGGCTTCTCTAGCATCAGTTTACAATTTATACAATGGTATTCATTTACAAGGCACACAGTAGAGAATATTTTTCTTAAGGCACTATTTCAAATGTTCTTTAAAAACCTAAATATTCTGTAAATTTAATTTCTTTTTTATCACAAACAACACACTCAAAAAGATATTGAAATGTATTATACCCATTTAGTGTTGTTGTTTTAGCTGCTAAGTCATGTCCGGCTGTTTTGACCCCATGGACTGGCCCACCAGGCTCCTTTGTCCATGGGATTTCCCAGGCAAGAATACTGGAGTGGGTTCCCATTTCCTTCTCCAGGGGATCTTTCCAACCCAGGGATTGAACCCATGTCTCCTGCATTGGCAGGCAGATTCTCTACCACTGAACCACCTGGGGAGCCCATCCCTTTAGTATGCTGTTTGATTAAATCAATCTTTTCACCAAAGAATCCCACTATGGGTTGCTGTTCATCACTATCATCGAAAGGGCTTTTATGTTTTGGAGACGTTTAAGCTGGAGAAGAAGAAATTAAAAGACACTTACTCCTTGGAAGGAAAGTTATGACCAACCTTGATAGTATATTAAAAAGCAGAGACATTACTTTGCCAACCAAGGTCCGTCTAGTCAAGGCTATGGTTTTTCCCGTGGTCATGTATGGATGTGAGAGTTGGACTGTGAAGAAAGCTGATCGCCGAAGAATTGATGCTTTTGAACTGTGGTGTTGGAGAAGACTCTTGAGAGTCCCTTGGACTGCAGGGAGATCCAACCAGTCTATTCTAGAGGAGCTCAATCCTGGGTGTTCATTGGAAGGACTGATGCTAAAGCTGAAAGTGCAATACTTTGGCCACCTCATGCGACGAGTTGACTCACTGGAAAAGAGTCTGATGCTGGGAAAGGTTGGGGGCGGGAGGAGAAGGGGACGACAGAGAATGAGATGGCTGGATGGCATCACCGACTCTGTGGACATGAGTTTGAGTGAACTCCGGGAGTTGGTGATGGACAGGGAGGCCTGGCGTGCTGTGATTCATAGGGTCGCAGAGAGTCGGACACGACTGAGCGACTGAACTGAACTGAACTGAACTCCCTGCCAGAGATAATCACTACCTTATTGTGTTATCCTATTACGGGATTATGCTGCCCCCAGGAGAGGGAGAGGAGATGAAGATGGTGGAACAGAAGGGCGTGGAGCTCACCTCCTCCCACAAATACATCAAAAATATATCTACATGTAGAAAAAGTCTCGCAGAATACCTACTGAAAGCTCACAGAAGTTCTCATACAACCAAAATTGCAAGAAAGATCATCACATAACTAGGTAGGATGAAGGAAAAAAAATGGAATGGGGATGGGACCTGTGACCCTGGGAGGGAGTAGTGAAAGATCAAAGGTCCTGTCTCTCTGGAAATGTCCTTCACCAGCTGAGAGATTAGCTGGGACAGAAAGGGAGCTTCAGAGGAGAGCGCAGCAGGCACAGCAGACAGAGAGCAGCACAGAGGGTCCTGGCCACTCCCCTGTACTCCCCAACTTGAGATGCATGTCTGCTGGTGCACACAGGAGTGGCTCCTGAAACACGGGCTTCAGCAGATAGCCTTGGGGAGAGAACTGGGGTAGCTTGGATGGAGACAGCCTGAAGGGGCTTGAGTGACGTCCGAGCAACCTGGGGTGTATTCAGCACCTAGCCTGGGTCTGCCAGTGGGGCCTCACTGTTAACATGCACGCAAAGGGCAGGGCGGGGCTTCCCATCACAGCCTCCTTCTCAGTTTGAGGGTCACAAAGAGTCAGGCACAACTGAAGTGACTCAGCAGGCACCAACGAATCTGTGCTTTTTGAGCATAGTGCCCGAGGGACACTGGGACTGCCTGCCTGCATTCCCATGGTTAAGGTGGGGCTGGGGGCAATGCCAAAAGCAGTGTACTGTGTGAGTCCATGCAAAAGGTGACACCCAGTGCGCACCTCCTGGTGGACTGGTCCGGCAGAGGAATACTCAGTGGCTTCTCTCCTAGAGGAAGTGCTCCATTCCCACCTACCTCACACCATAGCTGAGAAATGGATCTGCGGGCTTCTACCCCCAAAACTGGGGAGAAAACCCTGTTGCAGACCGTGCTATGATAACCACAAAGCAAAGAGGAGGCTCTGCTGAACATCCAGTGGACATCACAACACCAGTCACAACCCCTATCAAGGGTATAATGGCCAGCATACACCGAGGAAAGACGTGGCAGACATCCATACTAAAAACAGCACTTGCACAAAAAATATTAGACTTCTGCAGGCTACAAAGGGATGATCCCACATAAAAACAGCCCTTCGTGACTGCAAAAAGTAAATTTCTTCTAAATCCACATGTGTGTGCTCACTCAGTCATGTCTGACTCTGCGACCCCAGAGACTATAACCCACCAGGCTCCTTTATGTGTGGAATTCTCCAGGCAAGAATACTGGAGTGGGGATCTTTCCAACCCAGGGTTGAACCTGCATCTCCTGCATTGGCAGGAGAATTCTTTACCACTGAGCCACCACAGAATCAGAGAAATATAAGTACAGTGAAGAAGCAGAGGAATGACTTCCGAACAGAAGATCAAGCGAATTCCCCTGAAAGAACAATGAAACAGACCCCTCCCATCTATCAAATCCAGAGTTCAAAAAGGAGGTGATTAAAATACTGAAGGAATTAAGAAGAGCTACTGACAGAAATGTAGATCACTGTAAAAAAGGGAACTAGAATCTATAAAGAAGAGCCAGTTAAAAACTAGTAAACTCATTTGCTGAGCTAAAGGCAAATAAACAGCAAACTAAATAATGCAGAAGAATGAATAGGTGATCTGAAAGACAGAATAATGGAAATCATCCAGTGAAAACAGCAGATGGAAAGACAAATTAAAAAAAAAATGAAAGCAGTAAAACCTATGGGATAATATAAAGCATGCCAATCTATGCATACATGGGATCCTAGAAGGATGATAAAAAAGGGTCAAGAATGTATTTAATGAAATTATGGCTGAAAACTTCCCAAACCTAAAGAAGGAAACAGATATCCAGGTAAAGGAACCACAAAGGGTCTCAAACAAGATGAACCCAAACAGACCTACACCAAGACATGTAATCAAAATGGCAAAAGTTAAAAGGAAGCAAGAGAAAAGCAAAGAGTTAGTTACAAGGGAACCCTTATACAGCTATCAGCTGATTTCTCTACAGAAATATTGCAGGCCAGAAGGGCATGAAAAGGTATATTCAAAGATATTAAAAACCCTGAAATGGAAAAATCAGCAACCTAGGATACTCTGAGCAAGATATGTGTTTATATATATACACAACAGAAACTAACATAGCATTGTAAATCAAGTATACGTCAATAATTTTTTTTTAATCCTGGGGAAATGCTAACTTGAGGAATGATATAAGCAGGTATCTTTCTTTCCTAATTCACTTTTGACTAGGTTCAAAAGTTGGCCTGCTACTGATTTTATGAGCCTTCTGATGTGGTATAATACAAGTACACAGCATCATCTATGAAATAGACCTGACAAAACATTTAACCTGAAATTTAATTAAGCCTCTACATCTGTATCATTTGCTTTTGCTGCAGGACAGATCACCCCAAAATTTAGTGGTTTAAATCAATAACTACTTATTATTTCATATTATTCTGTGAATCAGATGATTCTTCTGGTCTGAACAAGATGGATGGTTGCAGGTGGCTTCACTCTTGATATCAACCGGGGGGATGGAGATGTAACCATACATTTCTCCTTAGCCAAAAGACTGGTTAAGTCACAGCCCCTCAGGAGCAGCAAAGATGGGTAAGCCTTGGTACACAAGCACATTTCAAGCTTTGGCTTGTATCATATTTGCTAAAGCAAATGTCCCATGGGCCAAAGTATGTCTCATGGCTGAGCCCAGAGTCAGGGGAAGGAGAAATAAACTCCACCACTTAATATGAAAAATATTGGCAGTTTTACAGTCTCACACAATATCTACTTTCTGTTTTTAATTCAAAAAACTTTTTTATTTTTTGGGGCTACACCATGCAGCTTGTGGGATCTTAGCTCCCCAAGGATGGAATCCATGCCCTGTGCATTAGAAGGGCAGAATTTTAACCACTGGACCACCAGGAAACTCCCCACAACATCTAATTTCTAATTTCTGTATGAAATTAGATACAGTATGGAGAGGAGCAAGTTAAATGGTATCATAGGGAAATAACTGGTCATCTAAAATGTGAAGCATTCAAAATATAACTTGTTAAAGTGTTCTTTAAAAAGTCAATGCTATTGAGAAAATAAAGATGAAAAACATGATGGCTGAAGGAGGGGAGACTGTAAAAGACTAAAACAATGTAACAACCAAATTCAAAGATGAACCTTCAGTTCAGTTCAGTTCAGTTCAGTCGCTCAGTCGTGTCCGACTCTCTGTGACCCTATGAATCACAGCACGCCAGGCCTCCCTGTCCATCACCAACTCCCGGAGTTCACTCAAACTCATGTCCATAGAGTCTGTGATGATATCCAGCAATTTCATTCTCTGTCGTCCCCTTCTCCTCCCGCCCTCAACCTTTCCCAGCATCAGACTCTTTTCCAGTGAGTCAACTCTTCGCATGAGGTGGCCAAAGTATTGCAGTTTCAGCTTTAGCATCAGTCCTTCCAATGAACACCCAGGATTGATCTCCTTTAGAATGGACTGGTTGGATCTCCTTGCAGTACAAGTGACTCTCAAGAGTCTTCTCCAGCACCACAGTTCAAAAGCATCAATTCTTCAGCGATCAGCTTTCTTCACAATCCAACTCTCACATCCATACATGACCACGGGAAAAACCACAGCTTTGACTAGACGGACCTTGGTTGGCAAAGTAATGTCTCTGCTTTTTAATATACTATCTAGGTTGGTCATAACTTCTATTGGATCATTATTCAGGAAAAGAAGAAGTCATTAAAACGTCTTTGGATAACTGGGGAAAATCAAATATAGATTGAATACACAGAATATTTTAAATTTCTTAACTGTGATAATGGCATTAAAATTGTGTAAGAAAATACGCTTATTCTCAAGAGATGTAAGGTGACTTATTTAGGAGTAAGATGTCATAACGCCTGTAATATAGTTTAAAGTGGATCATCAAATCAGTACATCTGTGTCTTTATACATGATAAAGAAAGAAAGAAAACAGTGTTAGAGGCTGAACTGTGCCTCCCCTATTCATATGTTGAAGTTCTTACCACAGTACCTTAGAATGTGACTGTACTTAGAAACAGTGCCTTAAAAGGTGATTCCCTGGTGGTTCAGATGGTAAAGAATCGGCCTGCAATGTGGGAGACCTGGGTTCAATCCCTGGGTCAGGAAGATCCCTTGAAAAAGGGAATGGCTACCTACTCCAGTATTCTTGCCTGAAGAATTCCATGGACAGAGGAGCCAGGTGGCCTCAGTTCAGTTTAGTTCAGTCACTCAGTCATGTCCGACTCTTTGTGACCCCATGAACTGCAGCATGCCAGGCCTTCCTGTCCATCACCAACTCCCGGAATTCACCCAAACTCATGTGTATCAAGTCGGTGATGCCAGCCAGCCATCTCATTCTCTGCCATCCCCTTCTCCTCCTGCTCCCAATCCCTGCCAACATCAGGGTCTTTTCCACTGAGTCAACTCTTTGCATGAGGTGGCCAAAGTATTGGAGTTTCAGTCTCAGCATCAGTCCTTCCAATGAACACCCAGGACAGGTTTCCTTTAGGATGGACTGGTTGGATCTTGCAGTCCAAGGGACTCACAAGAGTCTTCTCCAGCACCACAGTTCAAAAGCATCAATTCTTCGACGATCAGCTTTCTTTATAGTCCAACTCTCACATCCATACATGACCACTGGAAAAACCATAGCCTTGACTAGACGGACCTTTGTTGGCAAAGTAATATCTCTGCTTTTTAATATGCTATCTAGGTTCGTCATAACTTTCCTTCCAAGAAGTAAGCATTTTTTAATTTCCTGGCTGCAATCACCATCTGCAGTGATTTTGGAGCCCAAAAAAACAAAGTCTGACACTGTTTCCACTGTTTCCCCATCTATTTCCCATGAAGTGATGGGACCAGATGCTATGATCTTAGTTTTCTGAATGTTGAGCTTCAAGCCGACTTTCTCACTCTCCTCTTTCACTTTCATCAAGAGGCCTTTGAGTTCCTCTTCACTTTCTGTCATAAGGGTGGTGTCATCTGCATATCTGAGGTTGTTGATATTTCTCCCAGCAATCTTGATTCTAGCTTGTGCTTCTTCCAGCCCAGCGTTTCTCATGATGTACTCTGCATATAAGTTAAATAAGCAAGGTGACAATATACAACCTTGACGTACTCCTTTTCCTATTTGGAACCAGTCTGTTGTTCCATGTACAGCTCTGACTGTTGCTTCCTGACCTGCATACAGGTTTCTCAAGAGGCAGGTCAGGTGGTCTGGTATTCCCATCTCCTTCAGAATTTAACACATTTGATTGTGATCCACACAGTCAAAGGCTTTGACATAGTCAATGAAGCAGAAATAGATGTTTTTCTGGAACTCTCTTGCTTTCTCCATGATCCAGCGGATGTTGGCAATTTGATATCTGGTGCCTCTGCCTTTTTAAAACCAGCTTGAACATCTGGAAGTTCACGGTTCACGTATTGCTGAAGCCTGGCTTGGAGAATTTTGAGCATTACTTTACTAGCGTGTGAGATGAGTGCAACTGAGTGGTAGTTTGAGCATTCTTTGGCATTGCCTTTCTTTGGGATTGGAATGAAGACTGACCTTTTCCAGTCCTGTGGCCACTGCTGAGTTTTCCAAATCTGCTGGCATATTGAATGCAGCAGTTTCACAGCATCATCTTTCAAGATTTGAAATAGCTCAACTGGAATTCCATCACCTCCACTAGTTTTGTTCGTAGTGATGCTTTCTAAGGCCCACTTGACTTCACATTCCAGGATGTCTGGCTCTAGGTCAGTGATCACACCATCATGATTATCTGGGTGGTGAAGATCTTTTTTGTACAGTTCTTCTGAGTATTCTTGCCACCTCGTCTTCACATCTTCTGCTTCTGTTAGGTCCATACCATTTCTGTCCTTTGTCGAGCCCATCTTTGTATGAAATGTTCCCTTGGTATCTCTAATTTTCTTGAAGAGATCTCTAGTCTTTCCCATTCTGTTGTTTTTCTCTATTTCTTTGCTTTGATCACTGAGGAAGGCTTTCTTGCCTCTCCTTGCTATTCTTTGGAACTCTGCATTCAAATGGGAATATCTTTCCTTTTCTCCTTTGCTTTTCGCCTCTCTTCTTTACACAGCTATTTGTAAGGCCTCCTCAGACAGCCATTTCGCTCTTTTGCATTTCTTTTCCATGGGGATGGTCTTGGTCCCTGTCTCCTGTACAATGTCACGAACCTCCGTCCAGAGTTCATCAGACACTCTATCTATCAGATCTAGTTCCTTAAATCTATTCCTCACTTCCACTGTATAATCATAGGGATTTGATTTAGGTCATACCTGAATGGTCTAGTGGTTTTCCCTACTTTCTTCAATTTAAGTCTGAATTTGGCAATAAGGAGTTCATGATCTGAGCCACAGTCAGCTCCTGGTCTTGTCTTTGCTGACATATACAGCTTCTTCATCTTTGGCTGCAGAGAATAATCAACCTGATTTCGGTGTCGACCATCTGGTGATGTCCATGTGTAGAGTCTTCTCTTGTGTTGTTGAAAGAGGGTGTTTGCTATGACCAGTGTGTTCTCTTGGCAAAACTCTATTAGCTTTTGCCCTGCTTCATTCCGTATTCCAAGGCCAAATTTGCCTATTAATCCAGGTGTTTCTTAGGGGCTTCCCAGGTGGCTCAGATGGTAAAGTGTCTGCCCACAATGAGGGAGACCTGGGTTCGATCCCTGGTTTGGGAAGATCCCCGGGAGAAGGAAATGGCAACCTACTCTAGTACTCTTGCCTGGAAAATTCTATGGACGGAGGAGCCTGGTAGGCTAGATTCCATGGGGCCACAAAGAGTTGGACACAACTGAACGACTTCACTTTCTTTCCAGGTGTTTCTTGACTTCCTACTTTCTCCTTCCAGTCCCCTATAATGAAAAGGACATCTTTTTTGGGTGTTAGTTCTAAAAGGTCTTGTAGGTCTTCATAGAACCATTCAACTTCAGCTTCTTCAGCATTACTGGTCGGGGCATAGACTTGGATTACTGTAATACTGAATGGTTTGCCTTGGAAATGAACAGAGAGCATTCTGTCATTTTTGAGATTGCATCCAAGTACTGCATGTCAGACTCTTTTGTTGACCATGATGGCTACTCCATTTCTTCTAAGGGATTCCTGCCCACAGTAGTAGATATAATGGTCATCTGAGTTAAATTCACCCATTCCAGTCCATTTTAGTTCGCTGATTCCTAGAATGTCGATGTTCACTCTTGCCATCTCCTGTTTGACCACTTCCAATTTTCCTTGATTCATGGACCTAACATTCCAGGTTCCTATGCAATATTGCTCTTTACAGCATCAGACCTTGCTTCTATCACCAGTCACATCCACAACTGGGTATTGTACTTGCTTTGGCTCCATCCCGTCATTCTTCCTGGAGTTATTTCTCCACTGATCTCCTGTAGCATATTGGGCACTCACCGACCTGGGGAGTTCCTCTTTCAGTATCCTATCATTTTGTTTTTTCATACTGTTTATGGGGTTCTCGAGGCAAGAATACTGAAGCGGTTTGCCATTCCCTTCTCCAGTGGACCACATTCTGTCAGACCTCTCCACCGTGACCCGTCCATCTTGGGTGGCCCCACATGGCATGACTTAGTTTCATTGAGTTAGACAAGGTTGTGTGGTCCATGTGATCAGATTGGCTAGTTTTCTGTGATTAGGGTTTCAGTGTGTCTGTCCTCTGATGCCCTCTTGCAACACCTACCATCTTACTTGGGTTTCTCTTACCTTGGACATGGGGTATCTCTTCACGGCTGCTTCAGCAAAGCACAGCCATTGCTCCTTACCTTGGATGAGGTTGCCCCTCCTGACCTTGAACGTGGAGTAGCTCCTCTCAGCCCTCCTGCGCCCGCACAGCTGCCGCTCCTTGGCTGTGAGCTCAGGTGGCCTGCTGCTGCTGCTGCTGCTAAGTCACTTCAGTCGTGTCCGACTCTGTGTGACACCATAGATGGAAGCCCACCAGGCTCCCCTGTCCCTGGGATTCTCCAGGCAAGAACACTGGAGGGGGTTGCCATTTCCTTCTCCAATGTGTGAAAGTGAAAAGTGAAAGTGAAGTCGCTCAGTCGTTTCCGACCCCTAGCGACCCCATGGACTGCAGCCCACCAGGCTACTGAGTGACTAATACTTTCACTTGCAAAACGTGATTAAGTTAAAAGGAGGCTCTTAGGGTGGGCTCTAATCCAATCTCACTGGTATCCTTATAAGAAGAGATTAGGACACAGACTACAGAGAGGAATGACAGTGTAAGCACTAAGTTGTATCAGACTGTTTTTTTGCGACACTGTAGCCTGCCAGGCTCCTATGTCCATGAGATTCTCTAGGCAAGAGTACTGGAGTGGGTTGCCATTTCCTTCTCCAGGGGTAAGCACTCAAGGGAAGATAATTATCTACAAGCCTAGAAAGGAGGTCTCAGAACAAACCATCCCTGCCGACCTCTTGATCTTGTTCTTCCAGCCTCCAGAACTGTGAGAATAGAAATTTCTGTTGTTTGAGCCATCCAGTCTATGCTGCTTTTTATGGCAGCTCTAGCAAACTAACACACATGGCAAAATTCTTTAATTGTTAAATCTAAGTGAGGGATATACAGGTGTTCATTGTGCTATTTTTTTTCAACTTTTCTGCAGATTTTAAAATTCATGTAATAAAAAGTTGGAAGGACAAACCTTCCAGGACATCTTCTCTATTCAGCTGGCTCTTAAGAAAATATTTTCAATCAATTATAATTGAATTCTGCAATATAGAGATTTGGCTGCAACTTTGCTTAGAGAATAGATGAGTAGTTGGAAGTCTGACAAATTAAATGAGGAAGCCATTTCTCAGTACACCAGCAGTTCCACTGTTTCAGATTTCAGGCCATCACATCGAGAGAGACACTCAGTGACATGATTGATTTGGAAAATGATTTTGTGCAACAGAATGAAAGGACAGAACAGGAAATGTCCTGAGTTTCAGTTCGTTATCGCAAAACAGCAGCGAAGGCAGTTGGCAAACTTTGGGACATAGTGGCATGGATAAGGGACATCAATGCTTGAATTATCCAAATGGTCCATTAACTCTGTCCCTCTGCCAGTAACTCAAACAAGTACTTCTGATAAGATGTTATTGCTTCTTTAGTAAACAATTTAGAGACCTTGGTTACTGGATTTGATCCAACTGAAAAAGCAAGTTCATTTTGTATATTTTGCTGTCTTTTCTTTTTTCTGTTGTTTTCAACAGTTGCTCAGACACTCAAGTGTCCTATCTATTTCTCTTCTCCCTGGCATCCATGAGATGTAAAAAGAAGCAATCACACATTTAGGTGTTACTATTCTCAGCAGGTGATTGCATTTCTAATAGCATCAAGATCCTAACAGAGTAGTTCTCAATCCAGGTAGCACATTTGGAAGAGTTAAAACAAAATAACAAAGACAACAATGCTGGGACATATTCCTAAATATTTAGAATTAATATGGTCTGAGGCAGGACCTCGGTATGGGTCCATTGTTGTTGTTGTTTAGTTGCTAAGTCATGTCTGACTCTTTTGTAACCCCGTGGACCGTAGCCCACCAGAATCCTCTGTCCATGGGATTCCCCAGGCAAGAATACTGGAATGGGTTGCCATTTCCTTCTCTGGGAATCTTCCCGACCCAGGGATTGAACCTGCATCTCCTGAATTGGCAGGTGCATTCTTTACCACTGAACCACCAGGGAAGCCCAGTATGGGTCCATACCAAGGTATTCTTAAAAAGCTTCTCCAGTGATATCAATTTGCAGCCGGTAAGAACAACTGCCCTCACCTAAAGTCAGTTCCTAACCACAAGTCCAGGTACTTCTGGGGAGTCTTTGACGAGCCTTTAAAGGATTCTTTAAACCATCTCCAACATGATCCTTTTCTTTGATGTTAAAATTCATTTTGAAAAAAAGAGTATTTCCAAATATACTATTAAAGAATCATTTCACTCTTAAAAAAAATGTTAAAAGCCATGTTACCAGTCAGGGTAAACATGACATGTGCTTGAACAGACTCCAGAGATAGTGAAGGAGAGGGAAGCGTGACATGCTGCAGCCCGCAGGGTCCCAAAATGTTGAACTCAACTTAGCAACTGAATAACAACCAGTCAGGGATGTTACTGCGCCAAGAGGGTAGGCGGCTGGCAGACTGCAACATCTAAAATATTTTCCCCCATTGACAACTGCATAACACGAATTTCCACTAGAACACAGATCTTAATTTCCAAATAATATTTTCTATTAAAGGAAACCAAAACTTCAATGAGCACTTTCAGTTCTGAAGCATGGGAAGTACATGGCAAGGCCAAGACATCTGTTTGCATTAAACAAGAAAGTGCTCAAAATCTAGGACTTCCCTTGTGGTCCAGGGGTTAAAAATCCACCTTTCAATGCAGGGGATGCAGGTTCGATTCTTGGTCAAGGAAATAATATTCCACATGTTGAGGGGCAACTGAGCCATTTGCCTGCGTGCCACAACTACTGAACCCATGCACCGCAGTGAAAGATCTTGAATAACACAGTGAAGATCCCATATGCCACAGCTAAGGCCTAACACAGCCAAATTAAATAAATAAATAAATTTTTAAAAAGTGCTCAAAGGCCAATGGAGATGTTTCAAAAGGGCTCTGAATCCAGAATGAAGGAGCTTCTTTTGGCTAAATTTGGGACAATTTGAGCATCAGAAGAAATAATAACTATAAAGTGACTACAGAACAATAAATAAAAATTCCCAGTCCATAATGCAAGAGGAAAAGGTAGTGACAGAGGTTGAGATGGCTGGATGGCATCACTGACTCAATGGACATGAATTTGAGCAAACTCTGGGAGATAGTAAAGGACAGGGAAGCCTGGCATGCTGCAGTTCATAGGGAAGCAAAGAGTCAGACACGATTTAGTCACTGAACAACAACAATGATACTCAAAATGGAAGAAAAAGAACAGGAAAAAAATGGAGAAATTTATTTGCCACTATGGAGGTGACTATTAATAATTCTTTATTCTGAAAGAAATGAGTTAGAGAGTAATTTTATCCTGAAGAAAGGACAGAGACTAATCTCCAGGTCATGGTGGAAATCTCTTCCCTTAATGGACGCTACTTAATTACAAAAAACAAAAAAGGAAGACTTTAAAAAAATCACCAGGCTCCCATGAAATAATTGATTAATACAGCAGTCATTAATAAATGTGATAATACTGAATAAAATGTTAACAGGATTTCTGCTTTTGTTATGGATGAAGTAATGAAGATAAGATATATTGTAAAACAACCAAAACACCAGATAAGAATATATGAAACAATGACCCAAAAGATGTTGGACATCAGCTTGGTAAGGACAGTGATCCCCAAGAAACTGAAAGCAAAGAGAAATGAGTCCTCTGAATATCGTGGCTTATTCCTGCAGTTTCTAGGCTGCAGTGTGAAGAAGGGGCATTTAGGCAGAGCCCAGTGATATCCTTGAACTGCTTTGAGCTGGTGGAGATGGCGATCCAGGGAAGCTAAGATGCCTAGAGTTTGCAGGGGAGGATAAAAGTGAGCTGAACAAAGAAACTTGAGATCTAAAGGGAATGTCCCTCACACATTCAACTGAGTGTTGTTTAGCACATACATGTGAGAAAGCTATCTGACATCAGGGAAAGAAAAGGTCAGAGAGAACAGTGCCTGGAGATTACCCAGGGTCAGAAATATTGCCTGTGTCCACCAGACAGAGTGGAAAACCTCACAATTCACAGAGAACCAGATATAGTACTTTGAAGGATCTTGTTTCAATAGTGGGAAAAATTCACCCCAGAATTAATGCAGTTTTGGTCCCACCTAGCAATGCTTAAATGTAAGCTCCAAAAGGATTAAACTATAAGCAACTCTCGGGCTTTGCTGGTGGCTCAGATGGTTAAGAATCTGCCTGCAAGGCAGGAGACCTAGGTTCCATCCCTGAGTCAGGAAGATGCCTTGAGTAAGAAATGGCAACTCACTCCAGTATTTTTGCCTAGAGAATTCCAAGACAGAGGAGCCTGGTGGACTATATATAGTCCATGGAGTTGCAAACAGTCATACATGACTAAGTGACTAACACTTTCACTTTCATGAGCAACTTAGTCATGTTCTAGAACAAAGCTGAAAGCATTCATTTGTGGGGGGAAAGGGGGACCATATCACATAATTCAAAATATTTGACATCCAATCAAAGATAACTTCAATGAAGCAGAAAAATACAACCCATAATGAAAAGAAAACTTATCAACTGAAAGTGACTCATATATGACATGGGTGGCAGAAAAAGAACATTAAAACCTTTATTATAACTGTACTGTATATGTTCAAGAAACGGGATCAAAGATTAAACATGTTAAGAAATTGAATTTGTATTAAAACTGTTTAATAAAAAAAACTCTGGATTCAGATGGTTTCTTTGGTGAAATAGTATCAAGTTTACACAAAGTCTTCCTAAAAATTTAAGGAGGGAATACTTTCTAATATATTCTATGAGGCCAAGATTACTCAGATACCAAAATCAGACACAGACTTCTTAAAAAAGAAAAAAAAAAAAACTTTTACAGACTAGTATCTTTTAAGAACATAGATGTACAAATTCTAAACAAAAGCTCACAAATTCAATCTAACAGTAAATGAAAAGGATAATACATCATTTGCATTTCCAGGAATTCAAAGTTGGTTTAGCATTTGAAATTTAATGTTTCTAAAAAGAAAATCCAGTAAATTAACAGCAGAAGAGAACCTTCTCAATCTGATTAAAAAAAAAAAAAACCTGCAGACATTATATAGAATGGTAAAACACTGAATCCTTACCCCCAGAAAAACTTTTCACTCCTTCTATCCAATATTGTTTAGGAGGTTATAGCTGGCACAATAAGGCAAACCATAAAAAGAGAGAGAGAAAGAAAGGAAGAAGAAAAAGTCATACAGATTGGTAAGAAAGATATGAAACTATTCTCAGATAACATGATCATTTGCATAGAAAATCCTAGAGAATCTATATAAAAGTAATTAGAAATAAGTGAGCTTAACAAGCTTGTAGGATCCCAACTCAATACATAAAGTCAACTTCATTTCTTATTTTTTTACTTTCTTACATACTAGAAACAATTTGAAATTAAAATTTAAAACCATAAAGGGATACAACTACACACCAATTAAAATAGCAAACATCTACAAAGGTTGAGCGCACCAAGTGCTGTTAGGTATGTAGAACTGGAACTGCCGTCACTGCTAGTGAGACTGTAAAATGGTACAACCCCTCTGAACAACAGTTTGGTAATGTCTTAAGAAGTCAATCTTTAGGTTATTTACCACAGGGATGGCATCATCAGCTCAATGGACTGAGTCTGAGCAAACACCAGGAGGTAGTGAAGGACCGGGAAGTCTGGCCTGCTGCAGTTCACGGGGCTGCAGAGTCAGACACGACTGAGCGACCGAACAACCACAGAGGTACAAAGGCACACGTCTGTTCAAAGACCTACGTGTGAATATTCAAAACAGCTTTGTTTGTAATGGCCTGAACTGGAAAACATCCCAAATATTCCTTAACATGTGAACGGATAAACAAATGGTGCAATATCCACACAACGGAGTCTATTCAATAAAAAGGAATGAACTGCTAATACACAAACAATAGGGATGCAGCTCAGAATAATTATACTCAGTGAAAGAATCCAGACAAAAAGAGTACCTGCTGTGGGATTCTGTTTACGTATAAAATTCTAGAAAATGCAAATTAATCTATCGTGACAGAAGCAGATCTTTGGTTGCCATAATGATAGGGGAGAGGACAAGGGGAAACTTGCAGAGGAGGTAGTGGGTATGTTCATTGCCTTTATTGTGTTATCATTTCATAACTGTACACACATTGGAAAACTTACCAAATTGTACACTTTAAAACATGGGCAGTTTAATATATGGCAATTATATGCCAATCTTGAGAGTCCCTTGGACTGCAAGGAGATCCAACCAGTCCATTCTAAAGGAGATCAATCCTGGGTGTTCATTGGAGGGACTGATGCTAAAGCTGAAACTCCAATACTTTGGCCACCTCATGCAAAGAGTTGACTCACTGGAAAAGACTGTGATGCTGGGAGGGATTGGGGCAGGAGGAGAAGGGGACGACAGAGAATGAGATGGCTGGATGGCATCACCGACTCAATGGACATGAGTTTGAGTGAACTCCGGGAATTGGTGATGGACAGGGAGGCCTGGCGTGCTGTGATTCATGGGGTCGCAAAGAGTCGGACACGTCTGAGCAACTGAACTGTACTGAACTGAAGGATGTTTTTAAAAGTTGATACACTGTTTGCCCACTACCAAAGTATTAGCTTGGGTTTCTCAGGTGGCTCAGTGATAAAGAATGTGCCTGCAATGCAGGAGATGCGGGTTCAATCTCTATATGGGGAAGATCCCTTGGAGAAGGAAATGGCAACCCACTCCAGTATTCTTGCCTGGAAAATCCCATTGACAGAGAAGACCGGTGGGCTACACGCCATGGGGTTGCAAAAGAGTTGGACACGATCTAGCAACTAAACAACAACAAAGTATTATCCCGCAACTTAACTGCTAGTTAAATAGCGGGAAACCAACCTATGAAACAGATACCTGGCAGCTGTCACGGTAACCAGTTAATAAAATATAACATGACTAATGGGACAAAGGGCAATAAGTGCCTCCTGTTATAACTTAGGACTTAAGTTCACAGCAATATATTTTGAAAATTTATTTATTTAACTTTTGACTCTGCTGGGTCTTCATTGCTGTGATCAGGTTTTCTCTAGATGCCTTGAGATGGGGCTACTATCCAGTTGCCATGTGGGAGTTTCTCACGGCAGTGGCTTCCCTTTGTACAGAGCACAGGCTCCAGGGTATGTGGGCTCAGTAATAACGGCATGAACTCAATTGCTCCACAGTATATTGGATCTTCCTGGACCAGGGATTGAACCCGTGTCCTTTGCATTTGCCCGTGGATTCTTAACCACTGGACCTGCACGGAAGTCCCCATAGCAACCTATCTTTACACAAAAGATTTAACCTAAATCTTATCAAATCTTCAAGTTTAGAGAAAATACCAGGGATAGATGAGGGGGTTAAGATCTCATGAAAAAGACTAATCAAGAATGTGAGATATTCTATAAGACAACTTTCCTAGTCTCTTCACAAAGTCGATACATGGAAAAAATTGATGACAAATGACCAATGCCACTGCTAAGTCACTTCAGTCGTGTCCAACTCTGTGCGACCCCATAGATGGCAGCCGACCAGGCTCCCCCATCCCTGGGATTCTCCAGGCAAGAGCACTGGAGTGGGTTGCCATTTCCTTCTCCAATGCATGAAAGTAAAAAGTGAAAGTGAAGTCGCTCAGTCATGTCCGACTCTCAGAGACCCCATGGACTACAGCCTTCCAGGCTCTTCCGTCCATTGGATTTTCCAGGCAAGAGTAATGATGGAGTGGGGTGCCATTGCCTTTGAACCTTTATTGAATTTTACTTAAAAAAACAAAAAATATTTTGGAGATGACTGATAATAATTCAACAAGGATTAAAACTCTATTTTTGGCTGCCTCTGAGGGCAGAACACTAATCCGACCATGGTGGGCCTGTCGCACTTGCCCTAATAAAAGCAATCTTAGTTCAGTTCAGTCACTCAGTTGTGTCCGACTCTTTGCAAACCCATGAACCGCAGCACTCCAGGCCTCCCTGTCCATCACCAACTGCCAGAGTCTACCCAAACCCACGTCCACTGAATTGGTAATGCCATCTAACCGTCTCATCCTCTGGCATCCCCTTCTCCTCCTGCCCTCAATCTTTCCCAGCATCAGGGTCTTTTCAAATGAGTCAGCTCTTTGCATCAAGTGGCCAAAGTATTGGAGTTTCAGCTTCAACATCAGTCCTCCCAATGAACACCCAGGATTGATCTCCTTTAGGATGGACTGGTTGGATCTCCTTGCAAGGGACTCTCAAGAGTCTTCTCCAACACTACAGTTCAAAAGCATCAATTCTTTGGCACTCAGCTTTCTTTATAGTCCAACTCTCACATCCATACATGACTACTGAAAAAACCATAGCCTTGACTAGAAAGATCTTTGTTGGCAAAGTAATGTCTCTGCTTTTTAATATGCTGTCTAACTTTTGATCATAACTTTTCTTCCAAGGAGCAAGTGTGTTTTAATTTCATGGCTGCAGTCACCATCTGCAGTGATTTTGGAGCCCCCAAAAATAGTCAGCCACTGTTTCCACTGTTTCCCCATCTATTTCCCATGAAGTGATGGGACCGGATGCCATGATCTTAGTTTTCTGAATGTTGAGCTTTAAGCCAACTTTTTCACTCTCTTCTTTCACTTGCATCAAGAGGCTCTTTAGTTCTTCTTCACTTTCTGCCATAAAGGTGGTGTCATCTGCATATCTGAGGTTACTGATATTTCTCCTGGCAATCTTGATTCCAGCTTGTGCTTCTTCCAGCCCAGCGTTCCTCATGATGTACTCTGCATAGAAGTTAAATAAGCAGGGTGACAATATACAGCCGTGATGTACTCCTTTCCCTATTTGGAACTAGTCTGTGTTCCATGTCCAGTTCTAACTGTTGTTTCCTGACCTGCATACAGGTTTCTCAAGAGGCAGATCAGGTGGTCTGGTATTCCCATCTCCTTCAGAATTTTCCACAGTTGATTGTGATCCACACAGTCAAAGGCTTTGGCATAGTCAATAAAGCAGAAATAGATGTTTTTCTGAAACTCTCATGCTTTTTCGATGATCCAGCGGATGTTGGCAATTTGATCTCTGGTTCCTCTGCCATTTCTAAAGCCAGCTTGACCATCTGGAATTTCACGGTTCGCGTGTTACTGAAGTCTGGTTTGAAGAATTTTGAGCATTACTTTACTAGCATGTGAGATGAGTGCAATTGTAAATCCAACCTCAGAACAAAAAACAACCTCTGTCAAAATGCATATTTACTCTCACAAAACCTTCTCTCTTCAAGGTTATTCACCACATGCCTAAATGCAAAGCAAACTGCCCATATGTAATTATAGAGATCTTGTCGGTTCACATACTGTTGAAGCCTAGCTTGAAGGATTTTGAGCATTAACTCGCTAGAATGTGAAATGAGTGCAATTGTGCGGTAATCTGAACATTCTTTGGCATTGCCTTTCTTTGGGATTGGAATGAAGACTGACCTTTTCCAGTCCTGTGGCCACTGCTGAGCTTTCCAAATTTGCTGTCATATGGAGTGCAGCACTTTCACAGCATCATCTTTTAGGATTTAAAATAGCTCAGCTGAAATTCCATCCTCCACTAGTTTTGTTCATAGTAATGCTTCCTAAGGTCCACTTGACTTCACATTCCAGGTTGTCTGGCTATACATGAGTAAACATATCATCATGGTTATCTAGGTCATTAAGACATTTTTTGTACAGTTATTCTGTGTATTCTTGCCACCTTTTCTTAATCTCTTCTGCTTCTGAAAGGTCCTTAAGCATAAACATGAAGCTTAAGCATAAAGATTGTTTATACATTTGTAAGTGTGAAAAAGGAATTTCCTTTGTTGGAAATAATGTAAAACATTGTGGGTCTATGTTTACACGCTCTTTTTCTGGCATGTACATCATTGCTTCTCTTGGTTTCTCAAAGTAGTACCATTACCTAAAAAGGTAAGAAACGGTGCTAAAAGAATGAAATTCTGGGAATTTCAGCCACTTCTCAGTAGTTAGAGTAGGATTCATAAAGCTTTCAGCTTTTCCATTGCCCTAAAACCTCACATCGATGTCATCTATGTCTAAGCTCATTCTTGTAGAGTCTACTTCAAGAGATGAAAAGTCAAATGTTGCCTTATTTATTTAACAAATTTGTCTTTTTCAGCCAATTGTTTCACCACTTTGTTTTCTCTCTTTTTTTTGGTATGCTGGGTCTTTGTTACTGTGTACAGGCTTTCTCCAGTTGTGACAAGTGGGGCTACTCTTCATTGTGGTGGGAGGACTTTTCTTGTTGCAAAGCATGGGTTCTAGAGCATGCGGGCTTTAGTTGTTGCAGTACACAGGCTTAGTTGCCCTTCGGCATGTGGGATCCTCCCAGACCAGGGCTAGAACCCGTGTCCCCTATGCTAACAGGCAGATTCTTTACCACTGGACCACAGGGAAGTCCATTTCACCACTTTTTTAATGTGGTCTAGGCTTATTTAGCTGTCAGGCTTCTCTGAGTTTATTAACAGAGCTCTGGTCCTATGCATAAGAAGCAGTGACAGGGAAGTCAGTCTTTATCTTGTTTTTATATTTGAGGCTAATAATACCTTAGATTTTATGCTATATTTTGAACATAATTCCTGCATACTTGACTCTGTCAGTATTGGAAAATAAGTCTGCTACTGAAAATATTTCTGGCATCACAGGGTTGATCCATTACTAGAAACAGAGACAGTTAAGTACAAACAGAAGGGATTAATGACATAATCATTAATTATATCAATGGTGTTGTATTATCACACACAGTGTCATGTCTGTCTTGCTTTTTTTTAAAAAACTTTTTATTTTGTATTGGGATAGAGCCGATTAACAATGTTGTGATAGTTTCAGGTGAACAGGGAAGGGACTCAACCATACATATACATGTATCCATTCTCCCCCGAACTTCCCTCCCATCCAGGATGCAACATAACACTGAGTGGAGTTATCTTGGTATACAGTAATTTCTTCTTGGTTAACATTTTAAATATAGCAGTTTGGTCATGTCCATTCCAAACTTCCTAACTATCCCTTCTCCCAATCCTTCCCCCTGTCAATGCATCTATCTTTCTTTGCTATATGAACCAATGATATATGAACAAAGATTAATGTGGTGGGGAGGAGAAATTTTTCACATTATATTAAATATTTACCAGTTAACAAAGTAGCTCAAAAGCTATGATGAAATAGGAAAATCTAAAACTGACAGCAAATATAATTTTGTTTGTGTGCTTCAAATCATAGTATTCTCATTCAAACTCATCCATTTATAAAGGTCATACTATCATGGTAACTACAATCTACTCCTCTCTACTATGTGTTTAATTAAAAAGCTGTTTCATGATCATACAATCTCTTTTGAATATACATTTCAGGACAAATTAATAAATTCCATGGCACTAGACTAAGTACAATTGAAGCACTTCTCAAGTAGGAAACATAATATGAATTTTTCTGCTAGATATAGAATTCAAATAGTAAAGATGATTAAAATCTGTCCAAACTATTTTTTAATTGTGCTACTTTTTGGGCTCTCTCCTATACATGGCTTTCTATAAGATGGGATTTTAGGAGCTAGGTAGAATTTCTAAAATGTTACAAAGGTCTTAAAATTTTTTTCTCCAACAACTTATCTGACTTCTGGGAATTGATATAAAGAGAATAAACCTAAATATTTTAAAAGTTATATTAAAAATGTTTATTGCAAGGAAAACTATGATTCAAAAAAAGTTTAAAGTTCCTATAATTGCTTAAAAGACTGAAAATAATTTAAGCATTTGAAATAAGAAACATGAAAAATACTAAAGACTAATGAAAATACAGCAGGAGATGGGACTTAATCTAAAATCTCTGAAATTATGAAATAAAAGAAAGAACACAGAGATTTCCCTTGTGGTCCAGTAGTGGAGAATCTGCTTTCCAGTGCAGGGGATGCAGGTTCGATCCCTGGTGAAATAAGTTGGATAGAGAAAGACAAATACTGTATGATGTCACTTATATGTGGAATCTAAAAAGTATAACAAACTAGTGTATATAAGAAAAAAGAAACAGATTCAAAATATAGAAAACAAACTAGTGGTTACCAGTAGGGAAAAGGAAGAAGGGAGGGACAAGATAGGGTTAGGGGACTCAGAGGTACAAGCTACTACATATAAAATACATAATCTACAGGATATACTGTATAACACAGGGAATATAGCCAATATTTTATAATAATTATAACCTTTAAAAATTTTGAATCAATATGTTTTACACCTGAAACTTATATTGCCCATCAAATATAAAATACAAAGGATCATAAAAGACTATTATGAGGAACTATTTGCCAAAAAAATGACAACCCGGAAGGAATGGACAAGCTCTTAGAAAAATACAACCTTCCAAAACTGGACCAGGAAGAAAGAGAAAGCATGAACAGACCAACCATAGCACTAAAATCGAAACTGTGATAAAAAATCTTCCAACAAACAAAACCCAAGGCCAGATGGCCTCACAGGTGAATTCTACCAAAAGTTTAGAGGAGAGCCCAATCCCGCTCAAACTCTTCCAAAAAATTGCAAAGGAAGGAAAACTCCCAAACTCATTCTATGAGGCCACCATCACCCTGATCCAAGAACCAGACAAACATACCACAGAAAAGAAAATTACAGGTCAATCTCACTGATGAACAGAGATGCAAAAATCCTCAACAAAATTCCAGCAGACAGAATCCAACAATACATTAAAAGGACCATACACAATGATCAAGTGGGATTTATCCCAGGGATGCAAGGATTCTTCAATATAAGAAGATCAATCAGTGTGATATACCATATCAACAAACTGAAACATAAAAACCATATGATCATCTCAATTGATGTAAAGAAAGCTGTCACCAAAATTCAATACCTATTTATGATAAAAACTCTCCAGAAAGACATAGAAGGAACCTATCTCAACATAACAAATGACAAACCCACAGCAAACATTATTCTCAGTGGTGAAAAGCTGCAAGCATTTTCTCTAAGATCAGGAACAAGACAAGGGTACTCACTCTCGCCACTATTACTCAACATAGTTTTGGAAGTCCAAGCCACAGCAATCAGAGAAGAAACAGAAATAATAGGAATCCAGATCAGAAAAGAAGTAAAACTCTCATTGTTTGCAGATGACACAATACTACATATAGAAAACCCTAAAGATTCCACCAGAAAATTAGTAGAGCTAATCAATGAGTATATCATAGGATATAAAATTAATACACAGAAATCCCTTGCATTCCTATACACTGACAATGAAAATCAGAAAGAGAAATTAAGGAAACAATCCCATTCACCACTGCAACAAAAAGAATAAAATACCTAGGAATAAACCTACCTAAAGAGATAAAAGACCTATATGCAGAAAACTATAAGACACTGGTGAAAGAAATCAAAGATGACACAAGCAAGTGGAGAGATATACCATATTCTTGGACTGGAAGAATCAATACTCTTCCAATGAGAATGACTATACTACACAAAGCAATCTATAGATTCAAAGCAATCCTTATCAAATTACCAATGGTATTTTTCACAGAACTAGAACAAAAATTTTCACAATTTGTACGGAAACACAAAAGACCCCAAAGAGCCAAAGCAATCTTGAGAAAGAAAAATGGAGCTGGAGGAATCAACCTTCCTGACTTCAGACTATACTACAAGCTACAGTCATCAAGACAGTATGGTACTGGCACAAAAACAGAAATACAGACCAAGGGAACAAGATAGAAAGTCCGGGGATAAACCCACAAAGTTATGGGCACATTATCTTTGACAAAGGAGGCAAGAATATACAATGGAGAAAAGACAGACCCTTCATTGAGTGGGGCTGGGAAAACTGGACAGCTACATGTAAAAGAATGAAATTAGAACACTTCCTAACACCATAGGTGGCTCAGTGGCTCAGAAGGTAAAGAATCTGCCTGCAATGCAGCAGACGTAAGAAACATGGGTTCAATTCCTGGGTTGGGATGATCCCCTGGAGAAGGGAATGGCAACCCACTCCAGTATTCTTGCCTGGAAAATTCCATGGACAGAGGAGTCTAGTGGGCTACAGTCCATGGGGTTGCAAAGAATTGAGCACACTGAGCAACTAACACTTCAATAAGTGGTGCTGGGAACACTGGACAGCTACATGTAAAAGAATGAAACTAGAACATTTCCTAACACCATACACAAAAATAAACTCAGAATCAGTTCAGTTCAGTCGCTCAGTCGTGTCCGACTCTTTGCGACCCCATGAATCACAGCACGCCAGGCCTCCCTGTCCATCACTAACTCCCGGAGTTCACTCAAACTCATGTCCACAGAGTCGGTGATGCCATCCAGCCATCTCATTCTCTGTCGTCCCCGTCTTCTCCCACCCCCAATTCTTCCTAGCATCAGACTTTTTTCCAGTGAGTCAACTCGACGCATAAGGTGGCCAAAGTATTGCAGTTTCAGCTTCAGCATCAGTCCTTCCAATGAACACCCAGGATTGATCTCCTTTAGAATGGACTGGTTGGATCTCCTTGCAGTCCAAGGGACTCTCAAGAGTCTTCTCCAGCACCACATTTCAAAAGCATCAATTCTTCGGCCATCAGCTTTCTTCACAGTCCAACTCTCACATCCATACATGACCACGGGAAAAACCATTGCCTTGACTAGAATATTACTCAGTTATAAAAAAGAACTCATTTGAGTCAGTTCTAATGAGGTGGATGAACCTGGAGCCTATTACACAGAGTGAAGTAAGTCAGAAAGAGAAAAACAAATATTGTATATTAATGTATATTGTAATTAACACATATATGGAGTCTAGAAAGATGGTACTGATGAACTTAACATTCAGGGCAGCAGTGGAAACACAGACAAACAGATTTGTGGACACAATGTGATAAGGAGCGGGTGGAACGAATTGAGAGACAAGCATGGAAACATACATATTACCATATGTAAAATAGATAACCAGTGGGAATTTGGTGTATGACATGGGGAGCTCAAACGCAGTACTCTGACAACCTACAGGGGTGGGATGGGGTGTGAGATGGGAGGGAGGTTCAACAGGGAGAGGAGATAGGTATCACTCACCTGGAGCCAGACATCTTGGAATGTGAAGTCAAGTGGGCCTTAGAGAGCATCACTACGAACAAAGCTAGTGGAGGTGATGGAATTCCAGTTGAGCTATTTCAAATCCTGAAAGATGATGCTGTGAAAGTGGTGCACTCAATATGCCAGCAGATTTGGAAAACTCAGCAGTGGCCACAGGACTGGAAAAGGTCAGTCTTCATTCTAATCCCAAAGAAAGGCAATGCCAAAGAATGCTCAACTACCGCACAATTGCACTCATCTCACACGTGAGTAAAGTCATGCTCAAAATTCTCCAACCAGGCTTCAGCAACATGTGAACCGTGAACTTCCATATGTTTAAGCAGGTTTTAGAAAAGGCAGAGGCACCAGAGATCAAATTGCCAACATCCGCTGGATCATGGAGAAAGCAAGAGAATTCCAGAAAAACATCTATTTCTGCTTCATTGACTATGCCAAAGCCTTTGACTGTGTGGATCACAATAAACTGTGGAAAATCCTGAAAGAGATGGGAATACCAGACCACCTGACCTGCCTCTTGAGAAACCTGTATGCAGGTCAGGAAGCAACAGTTAGAACTGGACATGGAACAACAGACTGGTTCCAAATAGGAAAAGGAGTACGTCAAGGTTGTATATTGTCACCCTGCTTATTTCTCATATGTAGAGTACATCATGAGGAACGCTGGGCTGGAAGAAGCACAAGCTGGAATCAAGATTGCTGGGAGAAATATCAATAACCTCAGATATGCAGATGACACCACCCTTATGGCAGAAAGTGAAGAGGAACTCAAAGGCCTCTTGATGAAAGTGAAAGAGGAGAGTGAAAAGGTTGGCTTGAAGCTCAACATTCAGAAAACGAAGATCATGGCATCTGGTCCCATCACTTCATGGGAAATAGATGGGGAAACAGTGGAAACAGTGTCAGACTTTGTTTTTTTGGGCTCCAAAATCACTGCAGATGCTGATTGCAGCCATGAAATTAAAAGACGCTTGATCTTTGGAAGGAAAGTTATGACCAACCTAGATAGCATATTAAAAAGCAGAGACATTACTTTGCCAACAAAGGTCTGTCTAGTCAAAGCTATGGTTTTTCCAGTAGTCATGTATGGATGTGAGAGTTGGCCTATAAAGAAAGCTGAGCACCAAATAATTGATGCTTTTGAACTGTGGTGTTGGAGAAGACTCTTGAGAGTCCCTTATACTGCAAGGAGATCCAACCAGTCCATCCTAAAGGAAATCAGTCCTGAACATTCATTGGAAGGACTGATGCTGAAGCTGAAACTCCAATACTTTGGTCACCTGATGTGAAGAGCTGACTCATTTGAAAAGACCCTAATGCTGGGAAGGATTGAAGGCGGGAGGAGAAGGGGACGACAGAAGATGAGATGGTTGGATGGCATCACCAACTCAACGGATACGAGTTTGAGTAAACTCCAGGAGTTGATGATGGACAGGGAGGCCTGGCATGCTGCTGTCCATGGGGTCACAAAGAGTTGGACATGAATAAGTGACTGAACTGATAATAGTAAAATTCTATATGATACATATAAATAATGACTTTATCTATAATAGTTGTTTTTACATACAGTATTTACCCTTTAGTAATAGTAATATTTATTTAGTAAATAATCATAATTACTGAGGGATAAAGAACTGAATATTATAAAGACAATAAGTAATATTTGGGCAGTTACTCTTACCTTGAATTTTATAAAATATTTATTTCCTAGAGCTTAATGTTGAAACCTTAAAATTTACTTCAACTCTTAAATATCATGTTTCATTAGCAGTGTGGAATTTCAGCCTCCATTAGCTAACCCCTGTAGTTCTGTGCTGACATTCCTGTGCATTAGCTTAAAACAGTTGTGTTTACAGTGTCTAGGGCTTTTGAAAATGTCATATTAATAGTCAATAAGTAAATATGATTATGTAAATCCAGCATAGCAAACTCTGCTGTGGCATGTCATAACAGAGAGAACTACCATATACTATAAGAAAGAAAGTTTGGGGGAAAATGAGGAATATTACCTCATACAGTCTTACTGGACCATCATTTGGCATCCTAGAGCCTTTGTCCCTCCCAGACTAACCAGATATCATATATCATATCTCTAATAATCACATAACCAGATATCATATCTTTAGAAATATAATCTCTAAATAATCATGTTATTTAGAGAAATAATGACATATCAGTAAAAGACATACCTTCTAATTTCTTCCTTCTGTACCTAATTGAGTGTTCATGCTGTCCTAAACATATCTACTTGCCAACCAGCAAACTCAGTGGCAATAAAGAGATGTGTAAGCTAATGACACCAAGCAAGGGTCAAGACCATTATAAATTCCCAAAAAGTGCTCCCTTCCATTTTTTTAAAATCCTCTTAACTCACGAAAAACATGCAGGTCAGGAAGCAACAGTTAGAACTGGACATGGAACAACAGACTGTTTCCAAATAGGAAAAGGAGTGCATCAGGGCTGTATATGGTCACCCTGCTTATTTAACTTCTATGCAGAGTACATCATGAGAAACGCTGGGCTGGAAGAAGCACAGGCTGGAATCAAGATTGCCGGGAGAAATATCAATAACTTCAGATATGCTGATGACACCACCCTTATGGCAGAAAGTAAAGAGGAACTAAAAAGCCTCTTGATGAAAGTGAAAAAGGAGAGTGAAAACGTTGGCTTAAAGCTCAACATTCAGAAAACTAAGATCATGGCATCCGGTCTCATCACTTCATGGGAAATAGATGGGGAAACTAGTGGAAACAGTGTCAGACTTTATTTTGGGGGGCTCCAAAATCACTGCAGATGGTGACTGCAGCCATGAAATTAAAAGACGCTTACTCCTTGGAAGGAAAGTTATGACCAACCTAGACAGCATATTAAAAAGCAGGGACATTACTTTGCCAACAAAGGTCCGTCTAGTCAAGGCTATGGTTTTTCCAGTGGTCATGTATGGATGTGAGAGCTGGACTATAAAGAAAGCTGATCGCTGAAGAATTGATGATTTTGAACTGAGGTGCTGGAGAAGACTCTTGAGAGTCCCTTGGACTGCAAGGAGATCCAACCAGTCCATTCTAAAGGAGATCAATCCTGGGTGTTCATTGGAAGGACTGATGCTAAAGCTGAAACTTCAATACTTTGGCCACCTCATGCGAAGAGTTGACTCACTGGAAAAGACTCTGATGCTGGGAGGGATTGGGGGCAGGAGGAGAAGGAGATGACAAAGAATGAGATGGCTGGATGGCATCACCGACTCGATGGACATGAGGTTGGGTGAACTCCAGGAGTTGGTGATGGACAGGGAGGCCTGCCGTGCTGCGATTCATGGGGTCGCAAAGAGTTGGACACGACTGAGTGACTGAACTGAACTGAACTCACTAGAATAAAGATCTTGATATTAGTATGATATCTTGACTCCCCCAGCCTCCAAGAGTTTTTGCCTGACTCAAAAGGAAACCCAATAAAGTCATCAGATCCAAAGGAAACATTTTTTTTTTCAGCATTTCACCCAGTATATACCAGATTCTTTGAGTTTTAAGGCAAAGAAACCCATTCAAACTAGCATAGGTAGAAATGGGGAGAGGAATGGCAATAACTTAGGGCATCAGGGAAGGCTCCCAGAACCTAAGGGTCATCACGGTGCGTGAGTCTAGGAACAGAAAGAAATCCTGAACCACAGCCTTGCCTCCATCTGTCAGGCCTTGTTCATTGTCTCTGCCAATGTTTAAGTCTGTTTTCACTCATATGGGTTTCCATTCTTGCCTTCTCTCCCAGCTTCTGCTTCCTCTTCTCCTACTTGTCTCAATTTCCTGGAGGGTCTCATAGTAGAGACTCTAGGCAAAGGGAGTGTGATTGTTGAACCCATGAATGAGCATATGTGTGGATGAATGGGTCAATAAATAGATAAATTCAGCATTACTCTCCTTTGAGTTAGAAAATTAATTGAAGATAAATCACTGACCTCAGTTATTTGCCCCAATTATCCACAGGCAGAATTTTGCAAAGATGACTTTGGGTAAGAATAGTGAGCCATCTGTCTTAACATGATGTAATATTTTGAGCTTTCTATTTGAAGTCCCTTATATTTATGCTCCTGAACGATATCTACCAAAATAGTGGCATGCTGAATAAAGTTCACTAATATGTAGCAACAACAAAAAAATCTTGTTAAGTCAGGCATTTGTTAAGTACTTTAGTACTTAAGCCTTACAACAGCTAAAGAATAGGTACTATTATTAGACCATCAAATGAAGAAACTTCGGAACTCAGGGTTTAGAAGTCACTTTCACAGGGGACAAGGATTCCCACAGGGTTTTTCTGACTATAGCTTCAGGGCGTAGCCATTGCCCTCTATAGCCTACTTTGTACTCAGAGTGAAATGAAACTTTTAATCTCTGTGTTATGTAAGTCTAGTTAATACAAATGTTTTGCTAAAGTTTAGCAGTTAAACATCATGACTAGTTAGTAGTTAACTTGAAAGTACAGGAGAGTTGGCAAACTGGAGAGATGATATTTGTAATTTTTAAGTTTTTTGAAAGTGTTTAAAGTGTTGGTCGCTCAGCTGTGTCCAACTATGCGACCCCAGGGACTGCAGCCCACCAGGCTCCTCTGTCCATGGAATTCTCCAGGCAAGAATACAGGAATGGGCCTTTTACATGAGATCACAGCAGTTGTCCTTCAGTGCATCCTCTTGTCTCCATAGAGAACTTTCACCCATCCCAGGCTAAAGAGTTGTTTTTCTAGTCTTTTAAATCTCCAATAAAGAAAGGTATGTCCAAAAAAAAGAAGGAAAGATATGTCTTCATTATCTCGATAATGGCCTCAATTCTCCATTTATTTTTGGGTATGAACGTTGGTCTAAAACTATATTACATAATCTGTGATTCCAAGTTCATTTCTAACATCAACACAGAGGCACCTGAGGTTCTATCCCTGAAAGTGAAAGTGAAGTCGCTCAGTCGTGTCCGACTCTGCGACCCCATAGACTGTAGCCTACCAAGATCCTCTGTCCACGGGATTTTGCAGGCAATAGTACTGGAGTGGATTGCCATTTCCTTCTCCAGGGGATCTTCCCAACCCAGGGCTCGAACCCAGGTTTCCCGCATTGTAGACAGATGCTTTACCATCTGAGCCACCAGGGAAGTCCCCTAAAAGGGATCTAAACTCCAAGGATCATAGTTCAGGTACAGCATCTCGTTATCATCCTGGTATCTTACATCACTGAGGTTTTCTTCTCTCTCATACAGACGATTTTACCAGCAAGTGTTACCCAGCTCTGGCTCTAAAATTTTCTCAGGCTTACAGGTTCTTTTACTGACTTTACTTAAATTTAAGTACACCTCAAGTTTGGAGAAACATTCAGAGAGAAGTCAAAGGTAAATGTAGCTTTAGTATCTGAATGTAGTGCAGAAATTTTTGCCAAATTGTTACTAGTTGTTCTTTAAAAAATATTTGGCAGAACATAGGTAGAATTTATCTGAATTCATCAAGTCTTTCCATTCTAATTAACTGCAACATTTTTTTAAAATTTTGCCAGGAATCTTCCTTTCTCTGAATAGCACAGGCAAAATACCAATTTTCAATCTATGAAATGCAAAAAGAGCACACTTCTCAAAGATTTATTGGCTTAATGGAAAAGGACACATTAAGGAAAGAAATAGTAGCGGATAAAAATTTCCCTAGGCTATGTGTTTCTATCAAGCTGCAGAAGAGACAAAATTAGATCCGTAAGACTGATCCCGAGCTCGTGGTAAGGTCTTTGTCTCACTGTTGTGCCTGTATTGAGGTTTCAAGACAGCAGTTGCACTTGCAGCAATTAAAACAATAATTAAAATAAGATGTATTCTTGTTCCTCACTCCCTTGCAGATTGGACTGTAAGAAGCAGAGACTCTCAGCTTCTGCCTAAGTATGCTCTGACTCCCCCACACACATCAGTTATCTTGTAAATTAGAAACCAGCCATAACCATTAAGAACTACCTCCTTATCCCTTATTTTGATTCATTCTCTTCCTCCACAGCTCACATTTAGATGATGACATCTGTTCTGAGAAGCTTCCATTTGGAAAGCTACAGTTCTTGTTTTTTTTTTCCCCATCTGTATATATAAGGATGCATTGTCGTGAAATAGGTTTCAAAAATAGTAATAAATATTTGATTTAATTAACCCACAGAAACCATCAGTCTTTTAGAACTTCAAACTGAGGAAAGGAAACAGGAGATGAGTGTAAGTAAATCAGTTCCATCTTAAAAAAAAATCACATGACTAGCATTGTCAGTATGCTTTAGATCTGTAACACTAATTGATTAATAAATTGTCTGTTTACTGATGTTCCCATAATAGAATCCTACATGTGCTATGGGTGTTCAATAATGTACACTTTAATTAATGATTTCTTTTATCTGAAACTTAAATGTCAGTTTGATTATAATGCACCTGCTGAGGGTAGAGTTCAGTAGAGCCTCTCAAGAGTAGAACTAAAATAGAAGACAACAGCCATTTTACTACAGGAGACTTAAGCCAATTAAACCAGCTCCCTCGAAATGTTCCTTCTTAGGGGAGCAAACTCAAGTCCCTTCTCACCAATAACTTTCTGATCACCTCTGCTGTACATCTGGGCGATGGCTACAACCCACTCAACTAGATACTTAGGTCTCTATTTTATACTCAGAAATTGCCTTTGTTAGCATCATCCACGCTTTGTACCAGCTTTTGTCCTCTGGTGGTAAAGGTGCATGGAGTGGGAATCCAAGGGAAAAAGGTTTTGAAACAGAATTGCCTTTTACTACCTGTGACCTTGTGTAAATTTCCTGACTGAGTCTCTGTTTCTTCATCTGTAAAATAGTATTCAATGAGGCAAGTTCTATCAAGTATCAGGCACAAAAAGGCCTTCTGCTGCCGCTGCTGCTGCTAAGTCGCTTTCAGTCGTGTCCGACTCTGTGCGACCCCATAGACGGCAGCCCACCAGGCTCCCCCGTCCCTGGGATTCTCCAGGCAAGAACACTGGAGTGGGTTGCCATTTCCTTCTCCAAAAGGCCTTCAGTAAATGTCAATTATTCTCTCCTCTGTGGGCATCCAGATCCAACTGGGTTTTGTATTTTCATTGTTTTATATTTCAACAATATAGAAGTTTATCCCTGTATGGTCCTTTGGGAGAAATGTGTCATAAACTTTCTAGATTTTTTACAATGAATGTGTGTAAGTTTTTAAATCAAGGTTAGGATGTAAAATCCTTATTTTTTGGATTCAAAGTGGCATCCACATGCTACGCACAGTTTTTTTAACTGAAGTATAGTTGATTTACAATACTGCGTTAGTTTCAAATGTACAGCAGAGTGACTCAGATATATATATACATTCATATTCTTTTCCATTATAGGCTATTACAAGATATTGAGTATAGCTCTCTGTGTTATACATTAAATCTTTGTTGTTTATCTATTTTATACATAGTGGTGTGTATCCCTTAATCTCAAACTCCTAATTTATCCCTCTCATCCCTTTCTGGTAACCATAAGCTTGTTTTCTATGTCTGTAAGTCTATTTATGTTTTGCAAATAAGTTCGTATTATTTTTAGATTTCACATTTAAGTGATATCATATTTGTTTTTCTCCAACTTACTTCACTTAGTATGATAATTTCTAGATCCATCTATGTTGTTGCAAATGGCAGAATTTCATTCTTCTTTATGGCTGACTAGTATTCCATTGTGTATATATATTCTTTACCCATTCTTGTGTCAGTGAACATTTTGGTTGCTTCCCTGTCTTGGCTATTGTGAGGAGTGCTGCTATGGCTACTGGGGTGCATATATCTTTTCAAGTAAGAGTTTTCTCTGGATATATGCCCAGGAGGTTATCACCGAGTCATATGGCAACTCTATTTTAGTTTTTAGTTTCTTTAAGGAACCTCCATACTGTTTTCCAGAGGCTGTACCAATTTCCATTCTCACCAACAGTGTAGGAGGGTTCCCTTTTCTCCACAGTCTCCCCAGAATTTATTATTTGTAGACTTTTTAATGATAGCCATTGTGACCAGTTTGAGGTAGTTTTGGTTTGCATTTCTCTAATTATTAGCAATGTTGAACATCTTTTCATGTGCCTGTTGGCCACGTGTATGTCTTCCTTGGGGAAATGTCTATTTAGTTATTCTGCACATTTCTGATTGGATTTTTTTGATATAGAGTTATATAAGTTATTTGTATATTTTGGAAATTAACCTTTTGTTGATCACATTGTTTCCAAATATTTTCTCCCTGTCTGTAGGTTATCTTTTCATCTTGTTTATAGTTTCCTTTTTTAATGGTTTCCTTTTAAGCACACATATTTACTCCCCTCTTTCTGTAAATCTCATCAAATAATAGCACAGAAATTTAAAAAGGAATAAAAGCAAAGCTATCCAGAAAGTGATCTTAACAGATAAGAGAGATAAACAAATTTCTGGAAGGCAGCAGCAGATAGAAGTTGATATATATATTTTTAATGGTTGAGGAGACTGCAATCTAGAGCATTCTATGAGGTGGCTGCAGTGAAGAAGGGAACCCATCTTTGCAACAAAGCTCCATCTTTGCAACAAGTGTGGTTCTGGGTGCAGCTATGATAGAGCGGTCTGGGAGGAGTGGAAAATAAAGGGACAAACTGCAAGCTGAATATCTCTCCCATTCCCACTTTAAAATAGACATGCCATCTAGCACTGACGCTCAGAGGAAAACCCCCAGTGTTCTCCTCTAAAGAAATATAGTGAACTACCAGAGGAGAAACAGAGGATTGCCATATTTTGTCATTTTGTTGGTCTCCAGGGAAAAGCCACCTCCTGGATCTTTCAGTCTGCAAGTTTCACATACATACACATATCTCCCATTCAGCCTTTCTATCAGACTGGAAGGTTGGTTTTGGAGGAAATAGAAATAATTCAGGTAGTATAAGAACCCTTTTAAGAAATCTCTATCAGTATCTTCAGAGAGTCTATAACACATAGCACTCATGAAAAGTATGTATATAAAGGGGCCCTCAGAAAACAAGAACTAAATTTTCAATAATAAATAAGTCAGTCACAAAGATATAATGTACCCACATGGTGACTATAGTTAATACTTTGTTACATATTTAAAAGTTGCTAAGAGAGTGAATCATAAAAGTTCTCATCACAAGAAAAAAATTGTAACTGTAGTGAGACACTAACTAAACTTACTATTTAGATAATATTACAATCAAATTATTATCATTATAATATCATAATTATCAAATCATTATGTTGTATGCCTTAAACGAATGCCATGTTATATGTCAATTGTATTTCAGGGAAAAAAATAAGAATGGGTGCCTCGAAATAAGAAAATTTGGTAATAAAAATTATTAAATCAATGGGATAATTGGAAGGTAAAATCAAGGAATTTCCCCCAGAAAAGAATGACAATAATGAAAACAAAATCCCAAAGAAATAGGCAATAGGAGGGTAGAAAGAGATACAGAGGATTAATTCATTCAACTAATAAAAATTCTAATAAAAAATAAAGGCTCTTAAGGAACCATGGAGACCAAATGAAACATATGAGACATGTCCAGTGTTTTATTTTCATTGTATTATTTTTATTATGTTTTGGCCATGCTGCACAGTGTGTGGGATCTTAGTTCCTTGACTGGGGATCGAATCTGTGACCCCTGCAATGGAAGCATGGAGTCTTAACTACTACACTGCCAGGGAAGTCCCCACTGGATTATCCTTTATGTCCTTTCATATGACTTAACTATTTCTTAGCAAAATAATTTAAAGTCCCAGATTCACATATATTACTGTGAGATCTCAGAGCACCAAGAATGTAAGAATATTCCAAATCTTCCAAAAAGACACAGCTCAACCATAGGAAATAAAAGTCAACAGCATTAGCCTTCTCAGCATCAAATTTCTAAGGAAAAATAACTTTGAACGAAGGGTACCATGTAAAAACTACCAAATTTGAATAGGAAATGGTGATTTTCCTTTTTTTTTTTAACATGTAAGAACCTGCAGAGTTTACTTTGTACTATTTATTTCAAAAGAATTTACTTGAAAATGAACACCAAGAAAGAGGATTATACAAGATAGGAACTAAAGTGACTAAACAAGATGTCACTAAAAAGGAACCTAATGAAAGTAAATTTCAAGATGACAATTGAGCAGCTATTCTGATAAATTTCAAGATGACAATTGAGCAGCAGTCCAAATTAGAATGTGAAATCATGGGACTTCAAGGAAACACTCTCCAATAAGTAGGAGGAGGAGAAAAAAAATTGACAGAATCTATAATATATTCAGAATACAGCGACTAAAGCATAGCAGCAGCAGCAGCAGCAGCAGAAATATAATGGAAAAAGCAGTCAGAAACTAGAGGAGAGTCTATTAAAATCATAATTCATATATACGGCAGCTAAATTGGAGTGTGGCTTTGAATAGCTGGGAGACTGTAAGAAAGGAGAAGATATTTGATGTTGATACCTCGAACATATCCTTTTGAGAGATTCAAAGTTCTTGACAGTGGAACCAGAGAGAGTGGTGTGTTTATTGCATGTTATATGGCTCTGTGATAAGCCACAGTCATGACTCATGTAAGAGTAAATACTGTTTTGGTTTGTTTTTTTACCTCAACACAGAGACAAAACACAGGAGGTTTAATTATGATTACAAAACAGATAATAAATGATCAACATTGACAATATAAAGGTTGAAGAACAGCTAACAGAGGGCAGGAAATAAGGGAGGGAAGAGAAATAAGAAGAAGGGGGAGGGTTATTAACATCCTCAGCATAAAAGATGAGCAGTCAAGAGGGGCTTTTGAAAGCCAATGGAATAAGAAACAGTTTTGAAGTATACTATATACAGTTACAAAAGACTAAAAATAGTAATATGAAATACAAAATGGGACAATGGGGGAGCTAAAGCCTCACCCGTGATAGCAGAAAGTCAATATTTAATATCCCAAGTTGACAGATCAAGAAGTGGTAATGGAAGTGTATAATTTACAGATGCATTAGGTAGCCACTAACAGAACTTAACAACATAAATGATTAACCGTGGCTGCTTCTGGAGAGACAGGCTGACAAAAAGGAGCCATGATGTGGGGACTGCTCTTTCTCATTATAAGTTTTTCTGAACTGTGTGAATTTTTTTTTAACTGTGTGCTTTGTTACTTGGATTAAAAAAATTTAAAAATTTATAAATCTAAGTTATGATGCAGTCACTCTAAGTCGCTTCGGTCGTGTCTGACTCTTTGAGATCCTATGGACTGTAGCCTGACAGGCTCCTCTGTCCATGGGATTCTCCAGGCAAGAATACTGGAGTGGGTTGCCATGCCCTCCTCTAGGGGATCTTCCTGACCCAGGGATCAAACCCATGCCTCCTGTGGTCCCTGCTTTATACGCAGATTCTTTACTGCTGAGCCACTGGGGAAGCCCCTAAGTTATGATATTTTAACCCCATTTACAGAAACTAATTTAACAGAGATTCTAAAAACTACAGGCTTCTGCTAACTGGCTACTGTCCACAGCTGTAATGAAGTAACACTGAAGTTCAAAATCATCGTGCAGATGTGTTTTGAGATACTAATATGACTTTATTAATGAAAATTATACTGTGCTTCAAAAGCCTTCAGTTTTGAGTTAAATCTTATTTGAGCTTAAAAAATTTTAGTTGAAAACACACGATGAAGACAACCTAGGTCTTTTTCTCTATACAACTTTTCCCTGGTCTTCGAATTTTGGCAAAAATCAAATAAGATGTTCTACTTTGATTCTTAAGAGAAACTAATAAAAGGAACTGAGGGGAACATCCGCATATAAGATCCACCGACTTAGAATCAACTGCTCTGTGTTATATTTTATGACTGTTCATATAAACAGGCTTCTCCCCTCTTCTCTCGCCTCTCTCCTTTATGACTGTAGCTCATGGCAAAGAATCTGCCTGCTAACACAGGAGATGAGGGTTTGATTCCCAGGCCAGGTAAATCCCTGGAGAAGGAAATGGCAACCCATTCCAGTATTCTTGCCTGGGAAATCCCATGGACAGGGGAGCCTGGTGGACACGATTTAGCAACTAAACAACAACAACAATAAACAGGTTAGGATTTTAAATGTGATATCCTTTGTTTTTTTTTGAGGAAAAGAGAAGACTTGTGTTTTTTTTAATATTTAAGAAATAATTTGCATATTTAATGTTTCCTCCTACTTCTAATTGCCCAATTATAGTGAAACCTAATGACACTTAGCACAGATTGGGTTTTCCAGAAGCAGATGCTGAAACGAAGCTTAGAGTGCGAGATGTTTCTAGATGTCAACAACTGTGAAAGCATGTGAGAAGAACTGGTACAGAGAGAAGATGAACCGTAATGTCTGATAAAGCCCCTGGACCACTGGGGAGCTCTAGAGCGAATCTTGCCTTGTAAAGTTGTCTTCCCATTGGACTGAAATGGCTAGTCCTTTGTACCCACCTTGAGAGGCAGGCTGTCCCATGATAGGCGTGGTCTCAGACCCAGCTGCTGTTTGCAACCCAGCCAGACCCTGAAGCAGCAGTCAATGGGAAGCTGTATGCTGGTCACACTCCCCATAGCTGAGCAATGAACCTTTCTTGAGGGGAATCTGGGTTGCTCATCTCTGTTTACCTCACTGCTGATCTGTGATAGTTAAATGCAAAAACCTACCTTATTGTGGTGAAACAGACCTGGTAAGCTGAGCTTGTCATTAGCTGTGCCGGACCCTACAATGGCTATGGGAAATGGCTTTGTAGATGGCTTCAGCCATCTTGCTTATTCTCAAAAATGATTTTAGGATCCACTGAGCATTTAGAAACATCCCCTCTTCAACTTCTGCCTTCCTTGGCTTTGCATCTTGACACACTCTCTCTACTGAGCCTTATTTGATTCATGACCTACTTTGTTTCAACACTGCCTGCAGGAATCTCACCCAAAGAGTAGGAAGAAACCAGCAGATCACCAGACAGGCTCCATAGTCCCCACCCTAGTTGTCAGGAGCAGGGCATCAGAAATGCATGACACCTGGGGTTGGGCAGGTCAGAGAATTCAGCAAAGACAAAGCAAATCTGCCCCCAGTTGGAAGTGGTTTGAGAGGTCTTCGAGCCCACCACCCATTCATCAGTTGTTTCTGCCTGCAACCCTGACTTGCCGTAGGGCAGGGGTCCCCATCCTTTTTGGCACCAGGGACTGGTTTCATGGAAGACAGTTTTGCCATGGACTGGAGTTGGGGGGGGGGGGGGGATGGTTTCAGGATAATTTAAGAGCACTGAAATGGCAACCCACTCCAGTGTTCTTGCCTGGAGAATCCCAGGGACAGGGGAGACTGGTGGGTTTCCGTCTGTGGGGTCACACAGAGTCGGACATGACTGAAGTGACTTAGCAGCAGCAGCACTTTGTTTCTATTATTATTACATCAGCTCCTCAGATCATCAGGCATTAGATCCTGGAGGTTGGGGACCCCTCCCCTAAAGGAACAACCACCTTCTTGTTCAGGTCACATGGGTGGAGGCTGACCAACCCTTGTGTGCCTAAGGTGGTCGTGGGGGCCAAGTCTGGACACTCAGCCAATCTAGATGTGGTGATTATGTCAGAAATGGACACTCAAATCAATCTTGGCAATATAACTCTACTCCAAAACAGATATTATTGAAAGGGTGCTTTCTCTCCTTGGGAATTGCTCTGTGTAGGCTATTTTAAACCTGAATTCAGCCATACCTGAAATAGGCTTTTCAGCCTCAGGAGCCAATAAGTTTCTTTTTTTGTCTAAACTCATTTGAAATTAGTTTTTCCATTTCCCCCGCCAAAAAAGCCTGGGCTAATACAAATCCTCTCATAACCTCCTTACTAATTGCTGATTCAGTTGATTTGATGGGGAGCTCAACACTCTTGCTTACACCAAATAAAAAAAACTCTTTGTAAGTTTACCCTTTGTTTAGTCCCGTGGAGCTTCAGTGGCATAGGCATTCATCCAAATAGTCTGTCTACATCAGTGGTTCTCAAACTTGGCAGCACATCAGAATAAACTGGGAGACTTAAAAATTGGAGATTACTGGGCCTCAATGTAGGTCTACAGAATCAGAATTTCTGGGTTTGTGGCCAAGGAAAGTGTATTTTTTTAAAGCTAAGTAGATAGTTTTAATCTAATGCCAGATTTAAAAGCCACTGATCCACATAATGCCAAGTAATTTTTCTACTAAAAGCAATAAATTGGTCAGCTGGAAAACAGTTGGATATATGTTTCTTGCTTGTTTGCATTATATTTTTTAAGATCTGGTCCTTAAGTTCAAGAAGCAAACACACATCCTTCCTAAAGAAACAGCAGTGGCTCTGGTGGGAAAAAAATTGAGTGGAAGAAAATTGAGAAGTGGATTTACCATGAAACTAATAAAGCTTAAGTTTCAGGGCTCCATACTTGAACTTGTAAGTGCTTCCGTGACCATCTGGGCTTTTGAAATTTAAGGAGTACAATATTTTAACCTCAAATGGTTGAGACCACTGTCTCTTTCCACTTTGACTTCTAATCAGTCATATTTCCCCTTGTGCTGGGTGGCATGGGAGGAGCCCATGGTATTTTTGTACCCTGACTAAGGAAGCTGATGAGGTTACATATAGTTTTGGTTAAGTGTAATATTTATGTGGTCCACAGCCTCTTCCATGTATGGTTTAATTACTGCTAGCTGCCCCAGTGCAAGAACAAATTTTAGGAATGACCCACCACCTTCTATACCAACATACTCCACCTTGAAAAATGAAAGTTCAGGGCCTGACATGACCTTCATAATATGACACAACATCAGGAATAAAAGAGAAGCTGGTTAGTGAATGTTGTCAATTCAAATAGTACTTGAAATTCATTCCTGCAACAAACCTCTGAAATATCTTGACATCTTATAGCTCATATATGAAAGACACCTGAATGAAATTTTCTTAAAATTAACAACAATCCTAAAAACATACATACCAATACCAATAATAGGTGGTGAAGCCAAGAGAAAGCTTCCCATTCTGTAAATCATAAAACAAACAAACAAAAAACATTATTTGAGGACTTTCCTAGCAGTCCAATGGTTAAGATTCCAAGCTTCCAATACAGGGCCACAGGTTCAACCCCTGGTCATGGAACTAAGATCCTACATGCCTCATGGGGTGGCTAAAAAGTAAAAATTCATTTGATCCACCATGCTAGAGGGAAACTGATTCCTCCTGTCCTCTAGGTACAAATTGCAGCAAAACCATTATTCTAAGAGGTCATCAAACATGCAGGCAGTACTTTTATTATATCAGATAGCTAATTATTGACTATGCCAAAGCCTTTGGCTGTGTGGATCACAATAAACTGTGGAAAATTCTGAAAGAGATGGGAATACCAGACCACCTGACCTGCCTCTTGAGAAACTTATATGCAGGTCAAGAAGCAACAGTTAGAACTGGACATGGAACAATAGACTGGTTCCAAATAGGGAAAGGAGTCCGTCAAGTCTGTATATTGTCACCCTGCTTATTTAACTTCTATGCAGAGTACATCATGAGAAACGCTGGGCTGGAGGAAGCACAAGTTGGAATCAAGATTGCCGGGAGAAATATCAGTAACCTCAGATATGCAGATGATACCACCCTTATGTCAGGAAGTGAAGAAGAGCTAAAGAGCCTCTTGATGAAAGTGAAAGAGGAGAGTGAAAAAGCTGGCTTAAAGCTCAACATTCAGAAAACTAAGATCATGGCATCTGGTCCCATCACTTCATGGGAAATAGACGGGGAAACAGTGGAAACAGTGGCTGACTTTATTTTTTGGGCTCCAAAATCACTGCAGATGGTGACTGCAGCCATGAAATTAAAAGACACTTACTCCTTGGAAGGAAAGTTATGACCAATCTAGACAGTATATTCAAAACCAGAGATATCACTTTGCCAACAAAGATCTGTTTAGTCAAGGCTATGGTTTTTCCAGTGGTCATGTATTTATATGAGAGTTGGACTATAAAGAAAGCTGAGGACCAAAGAATTGATGCTTTTGAATTGTGGTGTTGGAGAAGACTCTTGAGAGTCCCTTGGACTGCAAGGAGATCCAACCAGTCCATCCTAAAGGAGATCAGTCCTGGGTGTTCATTGGAAGGACTGATGCTGAAGCTGAAACTCCAATACTTTGGCTACCTGTTGTGAAGAGCTCATTCATTTGAAAAGACCCTGATGCTGGAAAAGCTTGAGAGCAGGAGGAGAAGGGGATGCCAGAGGATTAGATGTTTGGATGGCATCACCGACTCAATGGACATGAGTTTGGGTAGGCTCCAAGAGGTGGTGATGGACAGGGAAGCCTGGCATGCTGCAGTTCATGGGGTCGCAAAAAGTCGGACATGACTGAGCGACTGAACTGAACTGAATTATCAAAAAATGTTATTTTCTACATTTTGAGATCTCTCCAGAATTTGCCAGCTTTAAATTTGCTGCTGTTATTGTGTTTGTTTATAATTCTAAATGAATATTTAATTTCCTATCTAATAATTTGAATTTTTTTAATTAAAAAGGGCCTCCGAAACTTTATGAGCTTCAGGCCCATAGATCTGCCCCTCAGTTGAAGTGAGCACCTTGCCCCTGCACACTGGTTGGTGGATGTGATAAAACCTAATGGACTAGTCCTTTAAGCTGCCTTGGTCCTGAAAATCAAATCTGCTTATTATTAAGTCAGCGAATGTACTGTTGATGGATTTAGTGACTCTGTAGGAATCTGTGTGGCCAGACAGATAAATAATACATCATTTAAAGGTTTTTGATCTCTAACAGTGTTTTGGAAGAAGCTGTTCTTTAAAAGAAATTAGGAAGAAGGATACATCATGGACAGGGAGAGAAATATATAAACAATCAATTATGATTAACCATACTAGAGGAAGAGTGATTTATCTTTTATTTCCCTCTATAGGAAATACTACAAAATCACTGTCATGGGAAGCGGTGATTAAGCAGATCTTGTCTAACAGAGCCGGTCTGGCTTGGCTCAATATAACCTCAGAATCCATTTCTTCTTTTTCAGCAAGGGCATTGCTGCAAATAGAATGGTACGTGGTTTCATGTAGATGATGCAAAAAGCTTATGGAAGCTATTGCAAACACACTCAGGTCTCCACGCATGCTGAATCTCACTCACACCTTCGAAGCTTATAGGTGTTAGGGAGAAATCAATACTTATGATAATAGGTATGCTCTTTTGTCCTATGCATCCTATTTCCTTCACCACTTCAAACAATCTCGGTATTTACAAAACAGCATTTAAAAACTGCTCATTTAAATTCTCTGCTCCGAGTGTCTTTAGTCATATCTTAGATTCATGGGATATTAATTGGTTTACTAAGAAGAAAATTGGAGCCATAAAAGTTTGGTAAACACTGGTTTATACAACAGTGAGCTGATTTCTTTACTATTTGAGGTAGGTCTTCTTGGAGTTTGAATCTCTCGGTGCAAGGTATAGAAGAATGTAGCTTGCAATGCTGCCCAAATTATTTGATCACAAAAACCTTTTTTGTAATGAGGAAAATGGGCTATAACATTGAAAAATGCTGCTTTGAACTAAAATAAAGGGAGTTAATGGGATGTAAATGCTTTATAGAATATAAAAATTAAGTGAATTATATGATACTATGATAATAACTATTATTATTATTATGACCACTATGTTCAAAGGAATCAATTGATTATCTCATTTCTTTATACTGGGACCATTCAAACTATCTGTTTATGAGAAAAAGATGAACTAAGATAGATGTATTTACTCGCATAATTTTCCTCTATGATAGTTTTATTTAAAAAAGAGGTTGAGAAACAACTATACAAGCTTCTAGTTATCAAGCTTCTATCTGCTGCCTCAGTACTTTCTCTACTTTTTTGAGATTTTCCACTACATTTATTAATATTAAAGAACAGTGACTGTCAATGCAATCTCTATCAAAATCCCATTGGCATTTTTGAAGAAATTAGATAATTCATTCTAAAATTCATGTGGAATCTAAAAGCACCCTGGATAACCAAATGATTTTGAAAAATAAGAACAAAGTTGGAAGTCCCATGGGTCTTAATTTCAGAAAATATTACAAAGCTACAGTAATAAAAGCTTGGTGGTAGTAGACAGACAAGTAGACCAATGGAATAGAATAAAGAACCCAGAAATACGTCAACTCATATATAGCCAAATTATCTTTGACAAAGATGCCAAGGTCACCCAGTGGGGAAAGAACAGTCTTTTCAACAAATGGTGTTATGAAAACTGGATATGCACATACAAAAGAATGAAGTTGGACTCTCATCTTACACCATATACAAAATTAAATCAAAATGGATTAAAGCCCTAAATATAAAACCTGTAAAACTCCTAGGAGAAGAAGGGGGAAAGTTTCATGAGTTTGAATGTGGTAATAATTTTTTTGGATATGATACCCAAAGTACAGGCAATAAAAGCATAATAGGCAAATGTGTGTGTGTGCAAACTTGCTTCAATCACGTCTGACTGTGTGTGACCCCATGGACTATAGCCTGCCAGGATCCTCTGTCCAAGGGATTCTCAAGGCAAGAATATTGGAGTGGGTTGCCATGCCCTCTTTCAGGGATCAAACCTGTGTCTCTTAGGTCTTCTGCATTGGCAGGTGGGTTCTTTACCACTAGAGCCACCTGGGAAGTCTCAGTAGGCAAATGAGAGTACATCAATCCTAAAAATTTTTGTGCATTAAAATGACACAACCATAAAGTGAAAAGGCAACCTGTAATGAGAGTATTTACAAATCATATATCTGAAAAGGAATCAATATCCTGAGTATATAAAGAACTTCTAGAACAACAATCTTGAGAAAGAAAAACAGAGCTGGAGTAATCACACTCCCTGACTTTAGACTGTACTACAAAGCTACAGTCATCAAAACAGTATGATACTAGCACAAAAACAGACTCCTAGATAAGTGGAACAAAATAGAGAGCCCAGAAATAAACCCATGCACTCACCATGAATTAATCTATGAAAGGAAGCAAGGGCATGTAATGGAGAAAAAACAGTCTTTTCCATAAGTGTGCTGAAAAAAACTGGACACTGTATGTAAAAGAATAAACTTAGAGCATTCTCTAACACCATATATTAAAATAAACTCAAAATGGATTAAAGACCTAAATGAAAGATTGGAAGCCATAAAATTCCTAGAAGAAAACAGGCAGAACACTCTTTTGACAGAAATCATAGCAATATTCTTTTAGATCGGTCTTCCAAAGCAAAGAAAATAAAAACAAAAATAAACAAATGGGACCTAATTAAAATCTTTTGCATAGTAAAGGAAACCACTGATGAAACAAAAAGGTAATCTAGTGAATGAGAGAAAATATTTATCAATTATATGACCAACAAGTGCTTAATATCCAAAATATATAAAGAGCTCATACAACTCAACATCAAAAAAAGCAAACAACCTGATTAAAAGATGGGCAAAACACCTGAACAGACATTTCCCCAAAGAGGACATACACATGCCAACAGGCCCATGAAAAGATGCTCAACATTATTAATCATCAGGGAAATACAAATCAAAACCACAAATACATCAAGGACTTGCTTGACTCACACAAGTCTGGGAAACCTTTCACTACAAAGATCTTTGCAAAGTATTCAAGAGCGGCTCAGAGGCCAGGCCTTCTCCTCACCCCCACTGAGTCCATGGGTACCTACAGCATCTTCTTTTTCAGTTGAAGGGATGGTTATTTTATGTGTAGACTTATACCATCTTTTGGGGCTTTCCAGGTGGTGCGAGGGATAAAGAAGCCACCTGACAATGCAGGAGACATAAGAGACAGGGGTTCGGTCCCTGAGTTGGGAAAATCCCCTGGAGGAGGGCATGGCAACCCACTCCAGTATTCTTGCCTGGAGAATGCCATGGACAGAGGAGCCTGGCAGGCTACAGTCCATAGAGTCACAAAGAATCAGACACAACTGAAGCAATTTAGCACATACCATCTTTGGCCTTTAAACTCTCTAGAGATTAAGACAATCCTGGTATTAGGTTGGAAACTCAGATGCCTTTAGTATTTCACAACTTTCAGGTAGTCTTTATAGTTTTGGGATTCATTGCTGTGATAGTGTTACCCAAACCACAAGTTCATGTCCCTGATGCACAGTGAGGCCAAACAAAACTAAAACGTTGGAGCTTGGAACAGAGAAAGGCCATGCAAGGAGATGGGTGGCTCATGCCCTAAGAAGCAGAAAATTACTGAAAACTTTCATCAAAGCTCTTTTAAAAGCAAAAGGTAAGGGAAGAACGTGGCTAACTATTGCAAACTTCCTGGTGGTCAGATCCTTTGCTCCTGAAGTTAGGTCATGGTCAGGTAATGATGTTCCTGTAAATCTCTACCAAACAAATGTTATTCTCTGTCCTGACAAGGAAGGGCAAGGTTCCAAAGTACAACTTTCACCCTCCAAGGTCCCAGTCCTAGCTAAAGGAGGCAGAGCTCAGCTGCCAGCTCACTCAGGGCTAGGTCCCCAGACTGCCCAGCTGTCACCTCTGAGGGAGCCAGGGGCCCAACCCAACTGGCCCTCAGGCTCCTCAGGTCACCCAAAGGGGAGAGACCAGGTCCCACAGACTGTGGCCCAGGCAGACTGCCACTACTGTTAGGTCACTGCGACAGGGACAGGGGAGAGGTTCACCGCCGCCTCAAGGCCTGGGCAGAGGCTAGTGGAAGGCCTTAGTGAGGGCTCTGAAGTTCTGAAGGACATGGTGCCCGGCCTGTTCTCTGGGCCCCGATGAAGGTCACCTGCTGGCCCAAAGCGGGGTGAGCTGGAGGGCTTCCAGGAGAAGCCAGGATTCGCCTCTTACCTGACTCTTCATCTCACAACCACCACTCCACTGCGGTTTGATTCCCCTCACTAAAGAGAATTCCTTAACAGTTAGTTGCTTGTGGGCGGGGCCTACTGCTGCAGTGTCCATTGGCTGAGCAGGACCCATTGTTTGATAACAGGGATGAGTAATGACCCAGAGCAATGGGTCAAGGGCTTGGGCTCACTATGCTCTGCTATAATAGAAGGCCAGAACAAACCTTACTGAAAAATGGAATATGATTGCAGCATCATTTACTCCTATCCAAGAAGCAGCATCCAAAAAGTTGCTTATTAAAAATATTGTACCCCTTTACCCTCCTTTTTTTAACCTTTTTTGCAGTGAAGATGGTGGATATTCAGACTGAGCATGGGTACCAAAAGCAACCAATAGTTCTTTCAAAATAAGAAGATGGTCCTGCTTGGGGAAACTGGCACAGAAAAGCTCCTACAATACTACAAAAATATTGATTTGGGCTTCAAGACACTGAAGAAGGCCATGGAGGTCACCTGGATTGACAAGAAGTGCCCTTTACTGGTAATATCTCCGTGGGCGGATCCCATCTGGTATGGTGACCAAGATGAAGATGCAGAGGACCCCGTCATCAGCTGAGACTACCTCCAAACATCCAAAAGTACAAGCGCACCTTTCCCCTCACTTAAGTGGAGAAGGCAATGGCACCCCACTCCAGTACTCTTGCCTGGAAAATCCCATGGACGGAGGAACCTGGTAGGCTGCAGTCCACGGCGTAGCTAAGGGTTGGACACGACTGAGCGACTTCACTTTCACTTTTCACTTTCCTGCATTGGAGACGGAAATGGCAACCCACTCCAGTGTTCTTACCTGAAGAATCCCAGGGATGGGGGAGCCTGGTGGGCTGCCGTCTATAGGGTCGCACATAGTCGGACACGACTGAAGCGACTTAGCAGCAGCAGCAGCGGCGTCCAGACCTACGACCCCAAGCAAGACAGTGCGCTTCCACGTGCTCAAAGTTACCAAGGCTGCCGGCACCAAGAAATTCCAGAAGTTCTGATACTACCCCCCGTCCACTGTGCCAAACAAAATAAATTTATTTTCCCAGTCAAAAAACAAACAAAACCATACACTTTTCTGGGCCCTTCCGTCCGGATTGTGCTTCCGGTGCGAAGGTCCTGGACAAGATGGCTCTGCCCGTGCAGGTCCATCTAAGGTCATCAAGCTCAGCCATTGCTCTGCAGTGTGTTTATCGGCGGGCAGCCTACAGCGCCAAGCGCTACCATTACCTGAAAACCCAGGCAGAAGAGGAGAGGAGGATAGCAGCTGAGAAGAAAAAGAAGCAGGATGAGCAGAGGCTCATTGAGAGAGAACTGGCAGAAGCAGCCCAAGAGGACAGCGTGTTAAAGTGAGCCTGCCTGTCTCCAGAGCAGTATGCCGAATAAAACTTGCTGTCTTCTGTGAAAATAAATAAATTAAATAAAAATACTGTACCTTACTTTTGTTCTTCAAAGAGAAGATACACAGCTCAAACAGAAAGCTTTTATTTAACACATTTGCTACCTAAGTATTTTTTTTTATAGCATCTAATCAAAGGGCAGACTTGTAAGTGGAAAAATGTTTTTCTCTATCCACCATACAGAGTTGATGAAAACGGTCCCAGCCTGCAGAAAGACCTTTCGGAAAAAAGTACATTTCCTGCACATCCAGTTTACCTTGCCTTTGCCGTACAAAGGTTGCCAAGTGATAACAGGGTAAGAAACTGCTTTTTAGAAGTAAGCCTGCAGTGGGTTGGCTTGAAAGGCGCAATCTCTTTTTGTTACTCAGATATTTTCAAAGAGATACAGGTTTTGGAGACAGGGCCTCTCCTCACCAGGAAAATCTATGAGGCTAAAATTGCCCCCTCTTTAATCTCTGGGAGCCATTCAAGATTATAGATTCCGATAATCCTTCAGGATACATTTTTAGCAGATAAGAACAATTTCCCTAACCCCACTGCTATTATTATAACAAACAAAATCAACAATCCGTACCGTCGCTCAGTCGTGTCCGACTCTTTGCGATCCTGTGGACTGTAGCCTACCAGGCTTCTCCGTCCATGGGATTCTCCAGGCAAGAATACTGGAGTGGGTTACCGTTTCCTTCTCCAGGGGATCTTCCTGACCCAAGGATCGAACCCGGGTCTCCCGCATTGGAGGCAGATGCTTTAACCTCTGAGCTACCAGGGAAGCCCCAAATAAGTCCTTCATATTGCCTAGTAAGTTCTGGGGCTCCACCTCACCTGCACGGGTTCACTGGCAGGTGAAGGAGAAAGGAGGGAGCCATGACACAACACACCTGTGTGACACCTTACTCTTTTGGAACCCTTCTCCCTTCAAACCCCTCCCAGGTAGGGCTAGTGCTCCTCATACATCCGTGTGTGTGTGTGTGTGTGTGTGTGTGTATGCGCTAAGTGCTTCAGTTGTGTCTGACTCTTTGTGACCCTATGGACCATAGCCTGCCAGGCTCCTCTGTCTGTGGGTTTCTCCAGGCAAGAATACTGAAGTGGGTTGCCATGCCTTCCTCCAAGGGATCTTCCCTATGCAGGGATCAAACCCATATCTCCTGCACTGGCAGGAGGGTTCTTTACCACTAGCGCCACCTGGGAAGCCCACTCTCCTCATGAGTCCCTCTCTTTTCCAAGATGGTATTCACCCTCCTGCTTCTTTAGAGCCATAAAAGCACAGCAGCTCTGGGAAACATTTGCACACACGTGCGAGGGTTGGAAAATACATTTGTTGTTAACAGGTGTATGTTACTCCACATTATCCAATTAACCTATTGTTTCCTATGGCTAGTCTCATGGTGCCATGTGAATGAATGGTGGACCACAGTTAAAACAAATAATGGGAAATGAAATACCTTCTCTAATGCTAGGTGCAATATTTTATGCTCCCAGTTTATAAGCATCCCCTTCCCCATTTTTCTTTTCTTTTGTTGATTAACTGACTGTTTCTTGGACATAATCAAATTGCATAAGAAAACTTCTACTATTCTTTTCTTTAAGATGTTTTCCTTTCTTTCTTTTTTTATTAAAAGCAAAAGAACAAACTTATTTTGCTTACTCAGTCACCTCTCTTCCACTTTTAAACATCACCCTTTATGGGGGTAATGGTTCAGTCATTTTAGGATTGTGGTTCTCTTCTTTCTCCTCTTTCACTCTGAATGGCACATGGATTCAAGGAAAGTAGAGGCAAGAGGTGGGAAAGAGCGAGATGGTCCTTCCTGGCCCCTGCTCAGGTGACTGTCATCTCACCTTGGTTCTTGGTGCGTCTAATGCTGTGCTGCTGTGATTTCTGCTCTTGAGGTCCACCTGCTTCCTCCCCCTCCTAACCAGGATCTCCCTCTGAACTGACTTCTGCACCTCACCCAGGGCTCAGGATGTTCCACGTGCAATCCTGGAGCTCTTTGGAGCATCAAGCAACTGGTGGTGGGATGAGGTGTGTCTGAGCCTCTCTGCACCGATCTGCCCCAGCACCATTTTACTCCCTTCTCTGTGTTTGGAATCTCCCCAGGATCCACTCTGAAAATGGCACACAAACCTTCATGCTAAAATACGTTTATTACTTCCTGACTCCAGATTTTACTTCAACAGTGGTTCAACAAGCAAAGCTTTTGCAAGATTTCCCTGGTTGTCCTGTGGCTAAGAATCTGGCTTCCCAGTGCAGGGGACCTGGGTGTGGTCTCTGGTCAGGGAACTAGATCCCACATGCTCTAAGTAAATGATCCTGCTTTAACTAAGACCCAGTGAAGCCAAATAACTAAATAAATATGAAAAAAAGGAAAGCTTCTGCAAATGTGTCTGAACGTTCTTTTTTTCTGCTCTCTCCATTTCCAGGCTTGTCCCCACAGCTTAACTTGAGTTTCCCCAGAAACAGACCTTGAGATAAGAGGTGATCCCAAGGACACAGCAGTGGGGGAGTAGGAATAGGAGGCAGGGCAGGAAACACAGCCACTCAAGTGCGCTGTCAACCCAGCCACCACTCTGTCTGGGGCTGAATGCTGCTGGGGAGGCTCTGAGGGCAGAGAGAACACATGGCTCAGCATCAGCTTGCTCAAGGGGAGAGGGAGCTGGGACACATGAATTCCCATTAGTCAGGGGTTGAGGGCTGATCTCTGGGTCAGGGGACGGGGCAGAGTGTGTGTATTAATTCCTCAGTGCTTCGGGCAGCAAAGGAGACTCGGCCACAGGAGAAAGTTGTCAGGAACATAAATACAGGTACTGGCAGTTCCTCTGACAAGAAATCTGCTTTTACATTATTTTATATTTTACGATAAAGTTTCCAGCTGGTGTACAGCAACCCACTGGAGGGCCAGAAAGGATATTGAGCCCTCAGCCTTTTTTCTGCTATGGAGGACCTGGGACAGCTGCAACCTAAGGGCCGGTCACCAACTGTGAGCAGCCTTTGGGGGGCTACAGAGCTGCTGTGGCCAAGAGAACAGTGGCCCCTAAAGATGTACACATCCTAATCCCAAGGTTAGGGTCCTTAAGAGGGAGACAAGAGGATCAGAGTCAGGATAAAAAGGGATGTCAATTCAGAGTGATGTGGCCGGAGCCATAGAATGCCGGCAGCCTCTAGAAGCTAGAAAAGGCAAGGGAATGAATTTCCCCCTAAAAGCTTCAGAAGGAATACAGCTTGTGATTTTAGCTAAACTTACCAGATGGCCCTGGGTAAGCAATTTGGACCTTTGTGTTCTGTATTAGCACACTGATCATAAAATGGAAGTAGAAAAATGAAGGCGTTGCAAAATAATACTTCAAAAATCAGCAAATTTAAGAGCATAAAAGCCATTTTTCAAGTTTCTTATATAAAAAATGTCAAGATACAAGAGTTTGTGAGCTTCTTACATGTCTCCAAACTTGTTTAGACTTGATTCTGTTTAGCTTTGGTATGCAGACACTTGATTGGCCTTAGTGACAGTCCGCTGACACAAAACCCAATGGTAGTACCAATCAATCTGCCACCTGGTATAAGCTCTGGGGCATTAAACATTTCACAGGTTTGCATAAGTGATAACAAACACACAGGGTTACCAACAACTGGAACCTCTGGCTTTCCTCTTTTGGTGGCACCTCTAATAACTATACTTATAAAGAACTGAAAAATTTAAAAAGCAACTTCTAATAGTCCCTGGGAGGCATGACAGACATGTATTTTCTTGCATAAACTACAGTTTAACCATCAGAACATAAAGTAGTGACAAGTACTGAAACATCAAAAGTCCAGTGAAACAGAACACCTGTGAGGAAATGGGATAAATTAATTATTTGAAGTATAAAACTGACCTATTCTTTTTTTTTAAACTGATATCTCAGTGAAACAATTAAAACAAGCAATAGGTAGAGGAATGATTTTAACACCTACAATGATCTTCTTGAAGAGAAAAAATAAATTCTTCTTTAAAAAAAAATGTATTCCTTCATAAACATGAATGTTAACAGAATAAAAGTACTTTCCTGGGTGATAAAAATGTGTTTTTAAATAAAAAACACCAATTGTTTAAAGGCTTTATGCTTAACAGGATGTGAAGTCATTTAATAGTATTTTGTAAAATATTTTTTGAGGATGATGGCCTACAAAAATTCTGAGAATCAGCCTTGGAGAATTAATCCAAAATGTGGAAAAGGCTATATGATGATGAATATTATAATTGGCATATGATTTGTAGTAGCCAAATATTTTACCCAAATATCCACTGATGGAAGAATGCTTAAGGAAATTATGATAGGGTAATTAAATAAACAGTTAATCAGCATTAAAAATCATTTATTTATTCAAAAATATTTTTTGAGTGTCTATTATTGGTGATGGACAGGGAGGCCTGGCGTGCTGTGATTCATGGTGTCACGGAGAGTCGGACATGACTGAGCGACTGAACTGAACTGATTATATGCTAGGTATTATTCTAGGTGTTAGGGATATGGAAGGGAAGAAAACAAACAAAAAAAAATCCCCATTCTCCATAGGCTTACATAAAGAAAAAGATACACAGTAAATAAGTCTGTTAATTAAATATATGACATGAATATGTAGGGCTGGCTTCGTGGACTTGTGACAGGACCCTGCTCTTATCAGGGCCTCCCTCTTATTTTAATGCTCTGCCGGCAGCCTTCTTAAAATTCTCGTTAATTTTTAAGCAAGGGCTGCACATTTTCAATCCGCACTGTGTGCATGCTAATGTCAGTTGTGTTTGATTCTTTGTGACACTATCAACTGTAGCCTGCCAGGCTTCTCTGTCCATGGGGATTCTCCAGGCAAGAATACTGGAGTAGGTTGCCATGCCCTCCTCCAGGGGATCTTCACAACCCAGGGATAGAACCCGTATCTCTTATGTCTCCTGCATTGGCAGGTGGGTTCTTTACCACTAGTGACACCTGAGAAGCTTGCACCCCACCAATTAAGGGTAAGAGGGATATCAGGATGGGAGGGGATTGCAATTTTTTAGATCAGAAGGGATCAGAGTAAGCATCTCTGATGTGATATTTAAGCAAAACGATGAAAGATGTCACGGCTATAAAAATTATCAGTATTCTGGGACATGCTTTTATATATTTGTTAGCTTAATGATTGCTATTGAGTAAAAAAATATATATATAAGTTTGGGGTTTTTGGATTCAGGACAAAAGCCTTGAAAAATGCTTTTTCCCTCTCTCCCCACACCAATCCTGCTGGCCTTACCTTCACATACAGAATCCAACAAGTCTCACCCAATCCAAGCACTGTTTTCTCTCTAGCCTCTTTAACTGGAGCCCCCTACCCAGGTTTCCTGCTTCTAAATTTGCCCCCTCTAAGCTATTCTTCACACAGCAGTAACTGTGATTCTTTTCAGACCTAAATCGATTATGTACTTCTCTGCTCAAAACCGTTCAACGGATTCTCATTTTACTCTAACAAGTCCAGATTAGCCCTGCCCTGACCTCCTCTGTGGCCTCCTATCCTGTCCTTTCCCCTAGGTCAGTCTGTTCTGCCGTTGGCTTCCTGGCTGTTCCCGCCGCAGGACGTTTGCACACGCTATTCAGTGCTTAGAGTATTCTTCCTTTGAAGAGCAACATGGTTCTGTCCCTCACTTCCTTAAGGTTTTTGCTCACATGTTACTTTATTAGATGCGCCTTCCTGGCCACCTTATTTGAAAAAACAAACCATCCATTCCACAGTCCAATACACCCTGTCTTCCTATCATGCTACATTTTTCTTTGTAGGACTTTAGACTTCAGTTCAGTTCAGTCGCTCAGTCATGTCTGACTCTGCGACCCCATGAATCACAGCATGCCAGGCCTCCCTGTCCATCACCAACTCCTGGAGTTCACTCAAACTCATGTCCATCAAGTCGGTGATGCCATCCAGCCATCTCATCCTCTGTCATCCCCTTATCCTCCTGCCCTCAATCCCTCCCAGCTTTGTAGGACTTCAGACTTACTATCATATTATTGTTGTTGTTGTTCAGTCACTCAGTCATGTCTGACTCTTTGCAACCCCACATACTGCAGCACACCAGGATTCCTTGTCCTTCACTGTCTCCTGGAGTTAGCTCAGACTCGTGTCCATTGGGAGAAGGCAATGGCAACCCACTCCAGTACTCTTGCCTGGGAAATCCTATGGATGGAGGAGCCTGGTAGGCTGCAGTCCACGGGGTAGCTAAGGGTTGGACACGACTGAGCGACTTCACTTTCACTTTTCACTTTCATGCACTAGAGAAGGAAATGGCAACCCACTCCAGTGTTCTTGCCTGGAGAATCCCAGGGACGGAGGAGCCTGGTGGGCTGCCGTCTATGGGGTCGCACAGTCGGACATGACTGACGTGACTTAGCAGCAGCAGCATGTCCATTGAGTCGGTGATGCCACCCAACCATCTCATCCTCTGTCTCCCCCTTCTCCTCTTGCCCTCAATCTTTCCCAGCATCAGGGTCTTTTCCATCAGGTGGCCAAAGGATTGGAGCTTCAGCTTCAGCATCAGTCCTTCCAATGACTATTTAGGCTTGATTTCTTTCAGGATGGACTGGTTTGATCTCCTTGCTGTCCCAGGGCCTCTCAGTCTCACACGGCTCAAAAGCAGCCGGTCCTCCACGCTCAGCCTTCCTTATGGTCCAGCTCTCACATCTATACATGACTCCTGGAAAAATCTGGAATTTCTGTACATGACTTTGCTGGAATTTACAGTCATGTAGGAAAAACAGGAGCATTTCCAGTAGTCATTTTACTATTAAATACTTTTGTTTATTTTTTTATATCACACATACATGTGATTATAAGCTCCATGAAGACAAGCATTTTTTTTTGTTCACTGTCTGTTTTACATCACCAACCTCAAAAACACTGTCTGACACATAGTAGACACCATAAATAGTAATTTGAATGAATAAATCAAATTGAAGTGAAGCAAGTTACGTGCACTATTACCCCAACTATGTAAAAACATTTGCTTATAAGAATAAATTTAGTGATAGTAATAGTTATGCCAAAGTTTTGGGGTATAACTCTCTTTTCTGAAGTTTCTTTAAAGTAATTGCACTATTTCTATACATATTTAAAAATCAGCATCATTTGCCTATTATAATATTAAGATACCCTAATGAAATTAATCAGATATTTTCTGATTTATTTTCAGATATTTTCCTAGAACATTTTTTTCAAGTTTGCTTAATGGATTTTACTTGAAATGAAACAAATGCACAGTGAGCTGATATGCCTTATCCCAGGGAATTTTAGCGGCTTGTGATTGCAAATCCCCATAAATTGATCACATTAAAAGATAAACTTTTAATTCCAGAATAGTTTTAGATTTACAGAAAAATTGCAAAGATAACACAGAGAATTCCCATCTGTTCCACACTGTTCCACCTATCATTAATATCTTTCATTAATATGCCACATTTATCTTATTAACCAACATTGATACATGATTATTCACTCAAGTCCATTCATATGTTGTCAGTCTTTACCTAATGTCTCTTTTTTGGTTCCAGTGTCTCCTCCAGGATATCATGCCACATTAGTCATCCTGTCTACCTAGGCTCCTTTTGGCTGTGACTATTTCTTAGACTTTCCCTCTTTTTGAAGGTCTTGGCAGTTCTGAGTGGTATTGGTTAGCTATTTTGTAGAATGTCCTTCTATTGGGATTTGCTTTGTGTTTTATTCCATGATTAGGTGGATTATGGATTTTTGAGAGGAATACCACAGAAAGTGCCACTGTCAGCACATCATATCAAGGGTACATGCGTGCTAGCTAAGTTGCTTCAGTCATGTCTGACTCTGCGACTCTATGGACTGTAGACCACAGGCTTCTCTCTATATGCCACATCTTCTTTATCCATTCATCTGTTAATGAACATTTAGGCTGCTCCCATATCTTGACAATTGTGAAAAACGGTGCTATGAACATTGAAATGCATGTATCTTTTAAAATGAATGGTTTTGGGTTTTTTTGGATATATACTCAGGAGTGGAATTGCTCGGTCATATAATAGTTCTATTGCATGAATACTCTTAAAAGTTTTATCTTTGCAGTATACAGCAAAGAGTCCTAGCTCCTACAGTTATGTTAATTGTTATGCTTTCTCTTGATGAAGACAATTCCAATTCCTGTCCACCCAACACTCCCATGGGTACTCCTGCCAGGCCCTGATGTGGTATGTCCAGTTGTCTACAAAATTAAGTCCAGCCTTGCTACTATGGTTCTGAGCTTTCCTGGACAGCAAATAACTGCTGAAGCAGGCTACTTACCATGTCTTCAGCATGTACACCTTCCCTGCTGCTGCCTTGAAAGTCTTTTTCTCTGCCTCTTCCTTAAATACCCAATTCACTGAACATGAGTCTGCAGAAATTTCCCTCATCCCACAGCAGAAATAACTTCTCACTCCTCTTTCTCACCAGACTTGTCCCTGGACCACAGACCTGCTTCATTCTGTCTCCTGGTTTTGCACATCAGCTTAATATCCTCTATTAAACTCTCGGTTTCTGGAAGCCAGGTTATCTTATCACACAGCCATAATGCCTTCCAGAATAGTACTTCAATAAATGTCAGATTGAATCAACCCAGTTTGTATTTGAAAATGTCAACTGTTTGATTGACTCATTTCCTACTTGCTTCTGAGTGGCATTATCCATCTATACATTTATTCTTCCAACATTACCAATGAAATTTCACTTTGTCCTCCTATTTTATGCAGAGCTTTATTTATTTCAGCTGACAGATCGATAATGCATGGTGAGATTCACAGGTCAGGTCTCCTCCTGGTCCTTCTGATGGAGATGCTACCTGTATCTCTACCTTTGAAATAATGGAAGAATTGGACCACTCTACTTCTTTTGGCTGGGTCACCTTAGACTGGTGACACAAACCCTCTGGGCCTCTGTCACAGGGCATTTGAGAAAATTATTGAGGTTAGGAATAGAAACTCCTGACCATAAATAGTATTAACAAGGGCTGGGAACTCTGTGTATGTTATGTGTACATCAAGTTCACTCTTCACAACAGACTTAGGAGGTAACTATTCTTATGCCCGTTTTACAGTTCAGAAAACAGGCACAGAGAAGCTAACTAGCAATCCACCGCTATACAGAAGGTGAAGAACAGATCTCGAATTCAGACCCAGAGCAGTCAAACCCCACTCTCTTTTCCCCACCAAGTCCTTTGTGAAATAGCTGCCCCCAAAACTTAAATATTGGCTCTATTTATATGGAGGGAATATATACAGGAGATTACCTGAAACCACTGTTGCCTCGCATTTTCTCAGGTCCCCAAAAAGAAAATGACTCAGCAAATACTGAGTGTCTAATATATTCAAGGCATGAGCAGGATTCTTGCAAAGTCAATTCAAATCCTAATATAAATGAGTTCCTTGTTTCTGACATAAGACCTCTTTCAACATATCTTTCACTGCAGTGGAAACTCCTGCTTGAAGGACCAGACTTCACTACATGCTGCTGCGGGTAACACTGTGAGCACCGGGCTTTACAGTCTGTAAGAGAGGATGCCCGTGGTCTGTGTCACACAAACTCATATTCTTCATAAATAGTCTCTCATTCCACCGATCGAAACCCCATGTCACACCCTGGGAGTCCTAAAAGTGAATGACTGGTACTAGGATATAAAATAATTGGAAATGCTGTTTTTAAAAATAAAAAACTAGTCAAACACAGAGTAAATTCCGGTCTTGTTAACCCAGATTCTGACAGTTGATTATGACCCCATCAACAGAATATATTATTGACAAAATCCAAGCCTGGACTTCTCAAAGAGTGCCGTGGTATCTAAGTGACCATGAGCTATGGGAGACCATAACTATTAACTAATTACTTTGACTGGTAATGCTGACGACTTTCCTTGCACAGTTAATACTTGGGAGATGTTTCTGCTTTTGGTTTCACTTTAACCAAACCGGTGGCTATTGTGTAAATCCTCAACCAGGGGTGATTATGCCCTGATGGCACATTTTTGGTTGTCACCGCTGGAGAGGGTTGCTATTAACATCAAGTGCGTGGAGGCCAGGGATGCTGCAAAACATCTGACAATGCACACACCAGCACCCCCAACAAAGAATTCTCCAGCTCAAAATGTCAACAGCTGAGGCTGAGAAACCCTGGTGGAGCCACATGCTCCATTCCTCAGTTCTTTCCTTCAGTGGTGAGAATGCATAATGAGAGACATTTTGAAATCTTAAATGTTTTGTCCAAATGCACACCATATTTAAATATGTAGATCTTTGAAACGCCTTCAGTCCCGTTTGGCACGTAGGTTGCCAGGGTCTTAGGAACTGGATGGGTGGGATGGACAAGCACATAAATGCACATAAGCCCCTCATGTTGATGAATTTCTCTTCTGCCCATGCCCTGTTTAAAAATTTCTTTCTTGGGCTTCCCTGGTAGCTCAGTGGTAAAGAATCTGCCTGCCAGTGCAGGAGACATGCGTTCGATCCCTGATCTGGGAAAATCCCACAGGCCACGGAATAACTAAGCCCGTGTACCACAACTCTTGCGCCTGTGCTCTAGAACCCCATGTGCAGCAACTACTGAGCCACATATTGCAGCTACTGAAGCCTGCATGACCTAAAGCCCCTGCTCCACAACAAGTAAAGCCTGCCCACCGCAACTAGAGATGGGCCCCCACTCTCTGAAACTACAGAAAAGCCCTCGCAGCAACAAAGACCCAGCACAGTCAAAACTATAAATACATAAAATAAAAAAAAATTTTTTTTCTCCTATATCAGCCTTATCTATCTTCTCATCTTAGGGCTGTTCAAGGCTTAAAGTATTTAGAAGAACCAGTTTAAAATTGTGCTTTAAATGCAATTTCAGAGGCTTTTCATAATCAAACAGCTAAAGGAGGGAAAGAGAGGCGAGGACAGGAACTTAACTCTGTCCACAGTAGGTTGGTTTGTGAAACTGTACGATTCCAAGGCCAGACTAGGATCTTCTTCCGATGTTCATTACCCTGCCCTCTGCTTGTCACAGCCTCCATCACAAAATGATATACTTTTTTTTAAAGTATATATATATATATATTTTAATTTAAAGTAAAATTTGAAACTAGGAAATGGAAAGCTCACGGTTTTTAATGAGCCTTACCTAAGGTCTCTCAAACTTACCATGTCAGTCACATACACTATTCACATAGAGTAAAAGGTCTATTTATTTTCAAGTGTCATAGAAACCTGACAGTTATTTATGACAGTTCCATCTTTGGTCTGTACATCGGTGGTTTGTTGGTATCTTCCTTTCCTTTAGCTTCTCTCTTCCTTCAGCTTGATTCTCATTCATTCATCATTTCTACAAATATCCCCTGGGGTATCTTGCTTGTTGCTGCAGAGAATCCAGAGAGAAAGTGGGAACGTTCTCATCTCATGGGAACCCAGAGAGCTCTCCCTTTTCCCTTCCCTGTTGGCGCTGGGGAGGTTTTCTCTTCATAGAGTGAGGACCAACCTGGAGAAACAGAGGAACAGAACTTTCTTATTAGGAATACCTAAACATCGTGCTGTGATTCATGGGGTCGCAAGGAGTCGGACACAATCGAGCGACTGAACTGAAACATCACCCCTCAGATGCCCATCCTCCATTCCTGTACCCTGCTGAGTGTTCCTTCAAGAAGTGCTACTTCTTGCTAACCTACTCACATGGGCTTCCCTTGGTTTTAATTAATAACATCAAGAAGATCCCCCTTCTATTACTCATGGAGTTTTCAGCTCTTTACATGTGTGTGCTAAAAGTTTAAGTCGACCACGGTGGGGAGTGATGCCAGGAGTAGATATAAGCTGGACCTTGAAATTCTGTGAACCTCTGTGCCAATAACATTTCCCGTCTCTGGTCTGTAAACATGTGCACAGCCACCAAGTAGCGACCTCCATCCCTAAGGGTCCCCGTCAGGAAACCAGCGAGTCTCTCTTCATGCCTCCTTCAGGAAGCGATATTTCAGGAGAGGAAAACGTACTTTTCAGCTCCCAAATTTTCCTCTAGATAGTTAAAAGGAAAATGCCCTCTCTCGGCTTCCACCCTGAGAAGAACGCTGCAGGGCCGCCTGGGCTTTGCTAATAAAAGCGGAAAGTGTAAATGGTTTGGTGATGACTGGCTTTCGCCCTTGGACGGAGAAATGAGATCACGGTTTTCACGAAGGACAAGAACCGCAGCTGCCGCCACCGCGGAGTCTGCCGCTTCCTCTCCCAGCGCGGGTCCCGTATTACATCACCGGTGAGCTCCTGGCGGGTAGGGGGTAGTGGAGGCTCCGCCAGGGTCGCAGCCCCTGACTCGGGTGGATAAATACGGAACAGCAAGGACGAAGGGGGAGGGGGCGAGAGGGAGGGAGAAGGAAAAAGGCGGACCAGGTTTCCCACTACCCCTCCGAAAGTGAGAAGGGTGTTGCACTGGCGTCTGGTCCTTAAGCAGCCGCACCCCAAATTTCATTCCCGCATCGTCCCCCCTCCAACTCCCCACCCGCCCTCAGCTCTCAATTCCGATATCCAAAGCGGCCAGGGAAGTCGCCTTGAGAGGTCCAAGGGGGACTGGGCAGAGAGGCTCCCGGGGACTGGGAGGGACCGCGACGCCCGCGCCTCCTCGGGGAAGTGGGGGGTGGGGGGAGGCGGCCGCCGCGGCGCCCCCGCCCGGCCCAGCCAGCGGTGCCTCCTCCGCCAGGCGACAGCAGCCGGACGGGGGCGGCAGAAGCGCCTCCTCCCCGCCCGGAGCCGAGACGGCGGCGCAGGGGGAGGAAGGCGCCTCACCTTGCCCCCGATGAGGGGCGGATCATGCCATGGCAGCGCTGGCGAGCGACAGCGGCGGCGGCGGCTGCGGCGATCGGAGCCCAACCAGCAGCCCCGGGAGCTCGACCGGAGCCGGGGACGCCGCGGCGCGAGCCCGGGACGGCGGGGTCGCGGGAGCCCGGAGCGCAGCGGTGACGGTCCCCGGCCTCCCTCCGCTCGAGGACTACGAGTGCAAAATCTGCTACAACTACTTCGACGCAGACCGGCGCGCGCCCAAGCTGCTGGCGTGCCTGCACACCTTCTGCCAGGAGTGCCTGAGCCAGCTGCAGCTCCGCGCCGCCGCCGCCGCCGCCACCGCCGCGCCTGAGCGCACGCCGCGCCCGCCGCCCTGGCACGGCCCGCCCGGCGCCATCGCCTGCCCCGTGTGCCGCCACCGCACGCCGCTGCCCGACAGCCGCGTGCACGGCCTGCCCAACAACACTAAGCTCGCCGATGCCTTCCCGCTGGCCCTCCGCGCCGCGCACGACCCGCTGCCCCAGGACAGCCTTCCACCGCTGCCCGCGCGCCGCCCAGCGCCCACTTCGGCCCCGTCGGCCGCCGCGGGCCCGGCCCCGCCGCCGCCGCAGCTGTCCTCCGAGGACGCGGCCGGAGGACCACGCGCCCGCGCCGGCCTGCGCGCGCCGGGCAACTACGAGAGCTGCCAGAACTGCAAGCGCGCCGCGCTCACCGCCGGCTGCGTGTGCGTTGTCTTCTCCTTCCTCTCCATGGTGGTGCTGCTCTTCACCGGCCTCATCTTCGTCAACCACTACGGCGGCGGCGGCGGCGGCGGCGGCGCCCCCCCGGGGGGCGGGGCGCCCCCTGGTGCAGCCCCGGCAGCCGGCTCGCCCTCGCCCTCGCCGGTGGGGCCCATCTGCCTGTCGGTGGCCAGCATCCTGGCGCTCTTCTCGGTCGTCATCACTTGGATCATCTGCTGGCTCAAGTACCGGCCCGAGGGCGCGGCCCCGGGCTCGGCCGGGGGCGGGGGCGGCCCGAGGGCGCGGGCGGCCGCAGCGGCGAGCGGCGCGCGGAGGAGCGGCACGTAGCGGGGCTGCACGCCCGGCCTCCCTCGCGCACCTCCAGCCCCTAGTGGAGGGGACCTCTGGTCCTGTGCGATCGAGCTTCTCCGCCGTCTCCCCTTGGGCCCCGGACGCGCACCCCTTAGCCGCCCGGCCACTGAGGAGCCTCGGTCTGCCGCCTCTCTGGCCTTTTCCGTCCACTTCGCGCTGGGCCAGAGAGGGAAACCGAGGAGGCAGGGATGCTGGTGGGGAGTCACGTTTCCGTGGACAGTTCAAGGTCAGCCCCCTCCATGCACCGCCCGCATCCTCGCCAGAATGCACAACCATCCCTCTCCAGAGTGCGAAGATTTGCAAAAAGAGGAGTGGGACACCCACGGCCTCGCCTGGAAGCTGGTTTTCTGACTGCCGTTACTTGGGCGTTTCTTTAAGGGTATGGGTGCGCGCGCGCGCACGCCCGCAGCGCTTGTGAATGGACCTGAGCTGTCCTGAGGAAGAACGAATGAGATGTGAACGTGAGAGAAAGGCCTCCCTGCCCCGCTGGAGGTCCTGGAGAGTGAGTGAGCCGGATCGCCGAGAGTGCTGTGCAACCTTCGGGGGCGTCACGCGTGGGGAGGCTACATAGAACAACCGCCAGCATCTGCGCGAATTGAGCAGGTGCTTAGCGCGCGTGCGCGCGCGCCCTCATTTGCCTCCGGATTATTTCGAGCAGAATGGTGGTGGAGCGCACTGGGCGGTGGATCCTTCAGTTAGAGGCCCGACAGAGTCCAAGGAAGTCCCACCTCCTGGAAACTTATGATCGCTTTATTCTCGATGTTGCTACCAGGAAGTCATTTCATCTTCTGTAACTGGACTCAGGGAGCTTCAAGAGCCCGTTCTCCCTTCTCCTCTCAAAACTGACTTACTGTTGCCCCCACCTGGAAGATACTGAAAGCTATTCGCGCAGAATAGAAACTGTAGGCTTCCCCTGCCTTTTTTCTTAATTTCATTTTTAAAATAATTTATTTTAGAGGATATAAATCTGGAAAACTTGTGCATTAAAATTTCTGGAAAAATTTTTTGATAAGCAGTAATATTTCTCCCGTACCTCTAGTCCGAATACATTTCGAAATGAGGGGCATACAATAAACGCCTGTTGGTAGTTGATTCAAGATTTTATACTGTGAAATAACTGACTTTCAATTATCTAATAAAAAAGAAAATACTGCCCAAAGACGAAACCGATAAATCAAGTACCAAGTCTTTCCTCCTTTGATGACAAATATATATTATTTTGAATGTAGCTGTTTGATATTGTTAGAAATCACTGAAATGTTCACTTCTCATCACATTAGATGAAAAAGAATACATATCTATCCTGTTTTGTAACTAAAAAGATGAATTGGATTGTATGTTGCAGGTGGATTCGATGCTTTTTTAAGAAAAAAAAAATAGTTGTTCCAAATGTGTTTTATATGAAAACATTCTTTATTCCATCTTGTGAAGTTTGGAATAAGACAAAGTTTTCATGCCTAAACACTACAGAAGCTACTGAGGGTATGCTGTTATTCCTCATGTATTTATGCAAGCTGTCTGCATGATATCCTGACATTATTCTATTAACTGAACTTGAATGGAGCATTTGTATCTATCATAGAGTGAATAATTTACTGGCCATTGATAAGTGGTATGGCTGCAATTTAGGAATTGCAATATGATGTGTTTTATGTCTGCACTGTCAATAAAAACAAGAAGCATTTCTAGAAAAACCTATTTTCATGAAACTTATTTCATGGGAAAATCGTTCCATGTTATTTGGGCAGCACTTCTTTTTCTGAAATACACACACATATCCTCATCGAGATTCTAATTTCACATTTTGAATAGGGTTGATAGAGAAATAATTCACACGTGGGAATGCACTACCAGGACATTTCATGGAATTACTGGAACTCCTGAAGACCCAGTGAGATCTGTTGTATTTTAAAGTTTTACCCACCCACTACTATAAAATTCCCCTAAAATGAAACTCTGTTGTCAGATTTTGTTCTCAGTTTCTATAAAATGTTTTCAGGTTCCTAATATGAACAATCACATTCCAGAGATTGGTTTTACTTTTACCTCCAACAAGTTACTCGTGCTATTTTAATTTCTATATTCATTTTTATCTTTTATACTTTGTTTGCCTCCAGTGCTGAGATTCTAGCATTCACATATGTTCAGTTGTACAAGTGCAACCACACATATATGTATAGTACATGCTAGTAACAGAATGTGGCTTTGTGGATGTAACCATGTGTACATCCACATGTGGGCACACCCATGTGCTTGCTATTTCATTCCATCAAATTGACAACCTAGAAGTCTGTCTAAAGTTACTTGGGGACCAGCTTGCTTGAATTTGTGTTCCAGAGAGGAAGGTACAACAGTGACATAAACTGAATTATTGCTCATAAATGAGAAAGAGATTTTTGAATTGCCTGAGTCACAATACAAGCCACATTGCACTTCTTTCATAAGTTGTATACATGTAAAGCTCTTATAATGAGAAATGTGAATACTTTAAAATCAAGTAGATACAATTAGGAGCTCAGTACCTGAACATGGAGAGATTGTTTTTTTTCTTCGCTAACTTTTTTGCTTTGTTTTAGTGCTAATTTCTGAGTTCTTTATCAGGAATTGAGTGGCAGGATAAGGTGATGGAACACATTTTTCCAACTTCGAGTGGTTTTCTGGCATTCAGGTGCCCCCCATTTTGCAGATATAACTTCATCATTTCCACCTCCTTTGGAAAGTCCTGGAATACCATCACCTTAGAGTATGAATTTACCAGTAATTGTTGAAGTGACCAAGGAGATGTCTGGAGGACTCTTGTAACAGTGGAAGACTCCTTTCTTATGGAAACTCAGTCCTGAGCACATCTCTAGCCAATGAGTATTAACCACCAGTAAAGTCACTGCAAAATGCCAGACCTGGTCTGGGCTGCACACATGCTCAAGAAATTGTGGTTTCCATGGTCCAGGTTCTGCTCACGTTCTGAGACTGTTAGGTAGAATTATTGTGAGGCTTCAATAGCATCTAAATTTCAAGTGAAAGAAACTCATCTTGGAGTGATAGATTAAATACTTGGCCTCTGAATGTAATATGATTTGGTGAACAGGGTCCACATCCATAAAGAACATCGGTTTGGATTCTAAAAATCAGTAACGTCATCAGCAGTTATGAGTCTGAAAACTGCCTTTCTCTTTTCTTGGAAGGACCTTGGCAAGTCATTTAACCTCTTTGAGTCTCAGGCTCCTCATTTACAAAATGGGAACAAAAAGAATCAGCCCTCCATTCCTTTTGGGGTTGATATAAGGACTTGTATACAAAAGAGGGAATACAGGTGAAAATACCTTGGAAACAATCCCTATGTGGATCTATAGTTTTACTTCCATTCAGGCTTGCAAGGGTCCAATATCACCTCCCCAAAGAAGGGCTTCCCTGGTGGCCCAGCTGGTAAAGAATCCACCCGCAATGCAGGAGACCTGGGTTCGATCCCTGGGTTGGGAAGTCCACTGAGGAAGAGCATGGCAACCCACTCCAGTATTCTTGCCTGGAGAATCCCCATGGACAGAGGAACCTGGTGGGCTACAGTCTATGGTGTCACAAAGAGTTGGACACAACTGAGCAACTAAGCACAGCAGCACAGAGATCTACCCTGACCACTCCATTCCTAAGGGAATATCTACTGAAGTTTTCTCTTTTTTCTTAATATTACTATCTGCAGTGGTCTCATTTGTTATATGCTTTATCTCAATCTCCTGTAATCAGAATGGAAACAAGAGAAGAAAATTTGTCTGCTCACCCACTCTATCTACAAAAACCTTAACCAGCTCTAGGTATATGGTAAGTGACAGTTAACTAGTCTGTTGACTTGCCTTAATGGGAAACCCTGTTCTAAATGTTAGGTGCCTTGGCTCCCTTTACACACACTGCCACTAAGTAACTCCTGAAACCCTGGGGGACTTAGGTAAACAATTGGTTTTCCCAACTTTATGTGGAGTTTTCAAAGGTGAGAAAATATACCCCCAAAGCATCTTGAGTTTTGATAAAAATCAGTTCAAGCACAATGAAACTCTAATTGCAATATATTCAGTGAAAGTGGACAGGGAAGAAACTAAAAGACATTTGGCTTCCATTTCCAATCATTTTCTGCACTGCACGATTTCAAGATGTGCTGCTTTTTGACTTCTTTCTTTATAAGCATGTCTGAACCATCTGCTCCAAAGCCAGCAGCACCTACATGTTTGGGATGAGTTTACAATGCAGTGAAATTTCCTCACAACATTTATGTTAAGATCTATCAAATTTCTCATTATTTGTTACCCCCTGTTTTATTAATTCTTCAGTCTTTGCCACTTCACACTTTATTATCCTTCACAGACTGGCTAAATTTATAAGCTGAGTAGCTGAGTAATCCCCCATTAGTCTGTGATCCAACTCATCCTCTTTAATCACTTAATTCCCGTTAGCTAATACTTGTATTTTAAAGTTCTATTATGATACAAAGACAATTATGTTCATTCCTTGGGCATTGAACTGCATCCTTGTTAAAGGTAAATTGCATACTTCTTTTTTTGAAATAATATGTTTTTATTGTATATGTTATAGTGTGAGTTGGTCTGCAGAGTAGTATTTGCTACAGTAAATATTTCTGAAATGAGTATTAAAAATGACTGCAGTCAGATCTTAGTTCTGAGTTATGTGAATAAAGAAATCATGAAAGATTTTATCTAGCTTTTGCTAGATTTCTTCTCATTGTTCATTTGAGGAAAGCTTTGTAATACATAACCTTAGCACTGTTTCTACCCATCAGTCATACCTGAGGCTAGAGGCAAATTTTTTTCTGTCACAAATTCACCATCATTCTTGAAATACATTTTGGGAAATGAGAGTGTTTAATGTTCAATTTCCAAGAATATTCCTAGGAGCTCAGGAAGAATGTGCACACTTCCCTTAGAAGAAATTGTCTTTGCATGTAAAATTGGATTATCTTTGGTTTAGAAATACCACATCTCCATGGGGTGGAAGAGGGGAAATGCTGATGTAGGAAGAAAGAGGGTAGAGAAGATCTGCAAAGAAGTTCTCCTAACCCCTAATACTACAAACACACATTCCAAAATAAACGGGAGTGAAAGCATTTAATCTTTGCAAGAACAGAACACTTTTATTTCAGCAATTATTATCTCAAGAACCATGGTCTGGTTGTATTTGAATGACTCCGCCATCTCTGACCACAATGATGATACTCCTTATCATATGGAAATGATACTTTGATAGGATTTATATGTCTAGTGTGCGTGTATTTATAGTAGTTTGCAGTCAAACTTGAGAGGTAGAGAATCATTGCACCTGACTTGCAGCTTGGGGGAAGGATTAACTTCAAGTTGTGAAGTAGATAGTTTTTGCGCGGAAGAAACTTGGAACTGAACTCTGCAAGAAGAAGATTTGTCCCTAGAGCCAATTTCTTATTAAATTCACACACACAACAAACTTATTTCCTGATTGGAGGCTTAGCAGAAGTTCTCGTCTCTGGCCGCAGGTTAAAATTACCTAGAGCGCTTAAGAAAAAAAAAAAAAAAAGCGAAAGCCCCAGTCCCGCCCCCAGAGACGTTTCTTTAATTGGTCTGGGAGCAGGGATGGGGGTGGGGAGAGGAGGCGCATCAGTATTTTTAAAAGGCGCCGCAGGTGATTCTACTGGGCAGCGAGATTTAAAAGCCATTATACTTCACAACGTTTTTTATTGAAATGCAACGCTCTCCCTAATCTCACTTTAATGAACGAAAGGCAGCCAGGTTTCTTAGAAACTGGGAGATTGTGGACCAATGCTTGGATTTTGGAAGTGGCCGTAATTTGAATAACTATTTGATTGCTGCTCTACTTTCTGACATTCTTTCTGTGTCTCTACCGCCTTCTCTCTCCACACACACACAATCACACACACACTCCTGTTGACTTTGTCTTCCCAAAAAAGTTAGGTAAATATTTGAAGCCCTGTTTGGCACGCTTTGTGGTCTTTCCTAATGTGGTGGGGATGAAAACTGCGCCTCCCCAAGGCTTTTCCGTGGCCTCCCCTCGGCCCCTCAAAATAAGTGTGTGCTTTTCCAAATCCCGCGAGTCATCAAAATTCGGTGACAACGTGGGGATTTGCGGGCGGATTATGTGGATAACCAGGAAAAGTCTAGAGGTTAAATTAACAAAACCTGGCCAGTTGACAGCTCTGGGTGTCATCGACCATGACAGCCGAGGGCGAAACCTCTGGTCGCCGACAGGTGTGGACCTACGAGCAGATCCAGCTCAGAGAGTCCTGTTTAAAAATATATGCTAGAAGAGTTACTACATATATATATATATTTAAGACCCTTCCGAGTAGCCGATCAGCGTGCAAATTAATTCCACGCTCTGGGACCCAGGTGTAAAGGGATTTGTGCTGAGACTCGGCGGCTGGCGGGCGGTGGAAGGCGGGGGGATTACCTTGATTTCTCCCCCTTTGAACGCGGACGCCGGAGATGGTTCTTGGCTGAGCGCAAGGACTCTCCGGCTGACAGCGGAGACTCACTCCTCCGCGGGAACCCGGGGCCTGGGCAGCGACCGCGGCAAGTTCCCGGGGAGGCTCCTGGGCGGGTGGGATGGCGTCTGCCTCCCGGGGCTGGCCTGTGCCCGCACCCGCGCAGCCTCCGGTGCAGCAGAGAACTCGAGACCGCCCGGGGCGACGGGCTAGTCCCCGCACAACTGGGACGACACAAACGTGACCTCTTCGCAGCTCCCGACCTCAATCTCCAGCCCAGCGACCCCTACACTGATCCCGGAGGACAGGCTCGGGCCCGGGTGAAACAGAAGGCACAGCAACGCGGTCACCAACCCACTGGTAGAGCGCACGGGAACCCGCTGGTGCGGTATCCTATCAACTTAGCCACTCAGTACCGAGACTTAAAGGCTTGTTTGTTTGTTTTGCCTTTGTACGGAAACTGGTCTTCCTTCAGCCCTTACTCTCCAGATTTTGTGACGCCCGGATTTCAGAGTCTGAAGATCTCTGATCCGGTGGCGTCGTTACGATTCTTGGAGGTCCACGGGCCCCTCCCAGCGCCCGTCCCAATTCGCATCTATTCCTAAAAATAACAGAAAAGCCAAAAACCCACTCCAGCCTCCCGCCGTCTTTCCCATTTCCCCCGCGTCTTTCGCAATCCCCCCCCCCCACCACGTTGTTCCAGCGCGGGTCGGCGGGACGTGGACACCAAGAGATGGAGACTTGGAAGTACCTTTGGTGTGTTCGGTTTTCTTTTGGAAATTCCTCGCGGTTCCCCGCACCGGCGTCGCCCGCATCCTACGCGAGGTTCACTACCCGGCTAGGCGCCTACGAGGACTTCAAGAAGCCCGGCCCACGACACGTTCCAAATAGAGCGCTGATCCGCGGGAGGCACGAAGATTTGGATTCCTTCTGCAAGCATGCATCAGCTGCCTGCCACGTGTCCTCCAGCCCGAATTAGGGGCGGCTTAATGATGTTAAGCGTCTCTGGTTCTTCTCCGCCTGGGAAGACAAAGTAATAAGCTCTAACTGGGAGTAAGAAAAAAAGATTGTTTAAAATAAGCAAAAAATTTAAAATGGGATTATATTACTTTAAGCGTTTTAAAAGGGAACTGAAATGGAGTAGATTTCCAAATTATTTTCAATCGAGATAAGATAGATCAGTGCCTCCCAGAGGCATTAAAGGTAACTTTTGTTGAAATTTATTTACAGAACAGAGCAAACAGTGAGAGGTAAAGTATTTGGCCAACTCCCAGATCCCATCCCTTTGGGGTCTGATTGGAGAGTTAGCAACTTGTTGGGATTCTGATTGAACAGGAGTGACAACACCACATTGTCTGGAGTTTAAATTCTAGTTTTGTAGCTTGCTAGCTGTGTGACCTAGAGCAAGTTAAGTAAACTCTCTGGTTCTCTTTTTTCTCATTTTAACTGGATACAATCTAGTGGTTTTAAACAGTAAGTAAATTAGTCTTTGTAAAAGGCTGAAGATGCCGGTACTTATATTACTATTACATAATTGTAAAACGAAAATGTGCCAGTATCATTAAGTACTATTGTTACCGCACAATTTCCCCTGTTCTGCCAAGATAGTTTATTCGAGATGGGGAACCCAAGCCTCTAGACGGAGGAGTGTTAGGCTTTCTGAGCATTTGTTCTCCCAACCCCAGAGCACCAGGCATGTTCTGAGAAGTCTTCTGGAAAATGTGGTCTAATTCCTGGGAGGTAGACTGTGACGAGTGTTGGAGAAATGGGTTAGCCACCACCTGTGGTGGTGGCGAGAGGATGATGGCATCTGTAGGACTTCTCTGGTGGTCCAGAGGTTGAGGGTCTGTGCTTCCACTGCAGGGGATTCAGGTTCGGTCTCTGGTCAGGTAAGTAAGATCCTGCATGCTCTGCAGTGTAAAAGATAAGCCTCATCTCCTTACTTTGATACTTCTGGACAGAGGAGCCTAGCGGGCTACGGTTCATGGGATCACAAGAGTCAGACATGACTTAGCAACTAAATCACCCTTAAAAGGATTTGGTCCAAGTGTTGATTTCATGCATCCTTTCTCCTATCAACATGCACGTGTGAAATGTGTGAGCTGGCAAAGTCCAATCTCTATTTCTCCTTGTCTTTTTCTTTTTTAAAAAAACACGAATTATAAAACCATGGGAGCAAACTAAATGACATATTCTTAAGTCAATACAAAGTAAGGATGTGTGTGCTGTGTCTGGCACATAGAAGGATCATCACTTTTGTATTTTTCTTCCTAATATCCTTTTCTTTCTCACAACCCTCTGTATCCTGTTGTCCCCTAGTATAAAACTATCCCCCCATCACATATTCTGAAACATGAAATGGGGGTTCAGGTCACTTTTCCCAGCACAAATGTATCCTTCAAATCAGAAATAGTCATTCTGTGCTATCTACTATGAGCGCACCTTGACTGATGTCAATTAGAACTTTCAAAATCAGAAATATCTTATCGTTTCTTCAGTATTTTGTCATTTTCTCTCCCTCTTCCCTTTTCAATCTTAATTCTCTTCTCTTCCAGGACTTTTCAATTTCTTCTCTTTTGACTGTCTCTGAGAATTTCGATTTTCAGGGTCCTTTCCTGCTTTTTGAGCTCAGAAATCTTTGATTTCCCCTCCCAGGGTGACTTGCCAATCCCTCCAGAGTTCACAGTGCCCCCAGGATCTAGCTCCCACCCCCCTGGTCATCCTGCCCATTGAAACCACAGTTTGCTCTTCTGATACCATGGTTTCCTCACAAATCAGAGGAGAAGAGTGCACTGCACACCTCCCCTAGTTGGAAACATGACTTTGTTCTGGGGGACATGTGATGATCTTTCTATTACAAGGATGGTTCTTATGATCTCATTACACAGGGCAGCAGCCCAGGCTGTCTGAGAACCTCCTCGGCTTGCTGTGGAGATAGAAAACAAGTCTGAGATGCCCCAGAAATTCCCATTCCATGTGGGCCTTCTTACCTCTGCTGCAGGTTCACACTGTTTCTGCTTTTCTCCCCTATCAGTTCAGTTCATTCACTCAGTCGTGTCCGACTCTTTGCGTCCCCGTTGACTGCAGCTCGCCAGGCCTCCCTGTCCATCACCAACTCCCAGATTTTACTCAAACTCATGTCCATTGAGTTGGTGATGCCATCCAACCATCTCATCCTCTGTCGTCCCCGTCTCCTCCTGCCTTCAATCTTCCCCCGCATCAGGGTCTTTTCAAATGAGTCAGTTCTTCACCTCTGGTGGCCAAAGTATTGGAGTTTCAGCTTTAGCATCAGTCCTTCCAATGAATATTCAGGACTGATTTCCTTTAGGAGGGAGAGTTCTCACCTATCAAGTAGCTCCAAAATCTAGTAGGACTTTGCTTTATGAATCGTTTTCTGACAAGTAAGAACTGCTCCTTTTTGTTGAGCAGTGTGTCCACTAGTTCTGAGGAAACCATGGCCCTCTTTCAGACCCCCACAGAGCACTACCTGCTGTTGCCTCTACTGCCTCTGCTGTGTCCAACTCTTCTGACAACATAGACTGTAGCGTGCCAGGCTCCTCTGTCCATGGAATTCTTCTGGCAAGAATACTGGCATGGGTTACCATGTCCTTCTCCAGGGGATCTTCCCGACCCAGGGATCAAACCCCATTCTCTTACATTGCAGGAGGATTCTTTACCGACTGAGCTACCAAGTCTTTCTATTAATAATGTCTGAAGTCCTATGAAGACATTCTCTCCTGTATGGTCCTGCTGGTCTTTTCCTATTTACCTCACAAGGCTGGGGAAGGATGACTGGTTTGCTAGGGTCTTGGGCTCCTCCTCTGGAGTCCTTTCTCTCCCTTTCCCCTCTGAATGGTAGCAGATGTGGGATTCATTCAGGAGGTACATGCATACCTGCCATGTGAAGCAGGGCATGTGTAGTCTGCCCAACTCTCTCCAGCCTGCAAGGAGTTTTCTCCTATTTAGGGAGCAGGAATGACAGGTCCAGATGACGGGGGAGGGGGGACCTGGACATCAAGACACCTGGACACCTGGGTCCCCATTTTCTTTCAAATAAAAATTCAATTTTCGGACCATGGGCACTGAGGAGAAGAAGACGCTCAAGGTCATGCTGGAGTTTTGAGCCAGGGACACGTGGAAGAGAGGCGACAGGGAAATCTCAATCTCCTGACCCCCGGCAGTGACATCTGCCTTACTCTCAGAGGTGGGGTGGGGGATGGCTCCAAGGAAAGCTCCCTCTGTTGGTGGCAAGATTCAGTCTCCCTGTCACTCCTTCAGTAGTTGGAATGAAGTGTCTTCGGAAAGGGGACAGTGGGAAACACCCGGAAGGACTTGCACCCCCCAAAGTTTCCTCTTTCTAGGTCAGATCACCTCTGCTGGTTCGCCTGCCCAGGCCCCGCCCCTAGTTCGCCAGGACATCAGAACGCCCCGCCCACTGGCAGTAGTAGCTCCTTAAGCTGTTGTTCATCTACTGCGTTTTTTCCGTTCCGTTCCGTCGGTCAGTCGTGTCCGACTCTTTGCGACCCCGTGAACTGTAGCCTACCAGGCTTCTCCGTCCATGGGATGCGTTTTTTCACCTTCATCCTTTTCCTTCCTTTAGCAATCACTCCTTCCAATCCTAGTTCTCTGCAGAAACCTACCTCTACTGAGCCTGCCCAGATTTTCTCTGTTGAAATAGCAATGCGCCAACCCCATCTCACCCCAGGGTTGCATACCCCTTCTCCCCGCAAGTCCTCTGAGCTTCTTCAGAGCTGAGCTGCAAACTTACAGTCAATCTCCTGACAAGTTGCATCTATTTATTTATTTTATGGTTATTTTCTGGGACTTCTGCTCTGCCATGATGAGGACTCTGGTTTGTTTTCACCACAAGGTTAGCCCTAGCTTTTGGAACTGCACATAGTAGAAGCTCAGTAAGTATATGTGTAATAAATGAAAAGCTCTGGGTTGGCTCTGGGAACTCAGCCAGAGGACAAGTCAACCATTCAGTGCATAGAGTAAGATAATCAAAACTGCCTCAGGGAAAGGCTTCAAAGGCCTGGCTTGCAAGGGTCTCAGGGCCTGGGGGTGACCAGTGAGTAAAGGAACCCACACATTTAATGAAAAATTTTTTGGAGGGGGGAATGAATGATTGAGACAATGTGGGACCTGGAGTGTGCACCGTACATTTAATGAAAATTTTTTCAGAAGGGGGAAGGAATGTTTGAGAGACTGTGGGACACGGAGTGTACCCAGCCTCTACACAGAGGAAGCAGCAGGAAAGAAGGAGATGATGCATCCAGAGGATGCAGCTTAAGCCAGGAGGGTGGTGCTCACCAGCCACTGCATCCCACACCTCTTGGCGTGGCCAGCACGGCCCAAAGCAGGATAGCACATTCCCCTTCTCCTCAGACCTTCACATCCTCGGGGCACAGGCCAGGGCTTGGTAGCTTTGGGCACCATAGTCACGAGAAAAGCTGGGATTACATGGAGAGACATTCGGCCTCCTGGGGAAGCTCCGAAAAGCCCGCTGGCCTTGGATGCTGAAGGGTGCAAGGGTGGATGGACCAGTCCTTTAGGGCATAGTAGGCTGAGTGCTGCAGGGCTGCCCAGAAGGAGCCTGAATTTGGGACCCCCATCTCCAGCCAGCTTTCCCACAAGGGACCTGGAGGCTTGGAGTTTTCCCGATTTCTCAGCCAAGAAGTAGAGCCCCCCAACCCCAACCCCTCCTATGCAAAGCAAGCGTCCTCTTGCACCCCCCACCCCTGCACCTGGGGGAGTTGGCCTCCTGGAAGGCTTCCAGGGTCTTCCCGCCACGCCCTCCAAGGCAGCTGTTTCGGGAAGGGGGGTCGTCCTTGGGGCCACTGGACTGGGTTTTCTGCTCTCCATCCCTGTCGCTTCACCCAGGAGTAAATGAACCCCCACCCCGCCCCTGGAACACGGCTCAGCCAGTATTCGGGGCTCCGCAGAATGGATTTTAGTCCGGCTGCTTCTCTATGGGGTCACACAGAGTCGGACACGACTGAAGTGACTTAGCAGTAGCAGCAGCAGCTCCTGGAAGCATCCGATGGAAAAGAAGGCCGGGGAGCTGTGTGGGGAGGCGGCGGCCAGAGGAACCGGGGGGGGCCGGGCGATGTGTTCGAGTGAGTCTGCTTGTGAGTTTGTGTGTGTGTGAACGAACGAGTGTGCCCAGATGCGGGAGGGACGGGAGCGGGGGACGTCGGGGCCCTGTCGGGGCTCCGGGAACCCGGCGCGCAGCCGGCTCTGGGCTCTGGGAGAGGCCTGGCGTCTGCTCCGGCCGCCCCTGCAGCGCCAGCCGAGGAAGGTGCGACCGCGTCGGGCAAGGCCGGCTCCTCGGCTCGCTCCCCAGAGGCGCTGTGGGAAGAGATGAGGCGTCCCCAGTACTTTCGCTTCGGGCCTGATGGATGCGACCGCACACCGAGGGTTGCGTAATTAAGAAAGATTACGACCGGTTTGTCCAAACATCCCTCTTAATTAATGAAGAGGAGGAATCGAAGGGTGATTCATTGGCATTTGGAAAAGTTCCTCGGCGGCGCGGGCTTTGCTGGTATCCAGGCCACCCCCAGACCGAGGCGTTCTCATTCCGGACCGAAGCGTCCCGCAGCCAGTGCCCCCTCACCGCGCCGTCTCGGGGCCGTGCTCCCCGGGACTCCGCGACCCCCTTCCTCGGACTGCAGCCGCTCCAGGTCGAGGTGGCTCTCCCCTCCCTCAAAGGATGCGCTGGGACCTCGCAGGCAAGCCTCTCCCTCCGACTTCGCTCCCCGCGGTGCCGCCTCATCCCGTCCGGAGAGGACTTCCAGGAGCCGGGATCGCTGATTCCTGGGCTCGGCCGTCGGTGCTCCGCAGGGAGAGGGCTTTGGGAAGGAAGGAAGCCAGTTCCGAATCCCTAAGGCCAAGTGCGCGCAGAAAATGCTGGGAATTCACCCCTGCGTGGGAATGTGCGTGTGCGTGTGTATCACCGTGGAAACGCATCTTGAGATGGATGTGTGTGTGTCTGTATGGCTCGTATGCCCGTGTGTGGATTTCTCTGTGTCTGTGCGTGTGCGAACCTGTGACTGTGTGTGTCCCCGTGGGGGTCTTCTCTAAGTCTCTTAGCGGCGCGTTTTGCTAAAATACCGCCCCCCTCCTGGCCTACTGACCACCTGCTACAGCCCCGGAAAACAGTGCCGCCTCTCTCTCTCTCTCTCTCTCTCTCTCTCTCTCTCTCTCTCGAGCTTCGCTGCATTAAAACCGTCCAGCTTGAGCCGGAAACTTATTTCCTCCTAGTGGAGGCGGGGGAGTGTTCCCTCCCAGCAGGGGCTGGGGGCCGGCAGGTGGGGGACACCGAGTGGCCTCGTGGAGGGCCCAGGAGCCGGGAAGCGGCTTCAAAGGTTTGGGGAATGACTCTTCGGCCTTTATTTATGTCCCTATTAATATAATATCCATCATGTAGATATTGATCTTTATCCTTTAAACTGATACGCTGGGAATCAATTAGCCATGCAGATTACATTTCCTACATATCCCAATGTTAATCTTTCAGACTCTGGGCCAGTGATATATATTTTTGCAGCCAGATAGTATTAGATTTCGTTTAGAAATGAAAAGAAGAAGAAAGGCTTTCCGAAGCTCATTTCTCTTGGGGCTACTTGTCTTAACTCTTGGCCCTGGGTAGGGCGTTGGGGGTCTGGGGGCCAGCATGCCTGTTGCAGGATTTTCCAGGGGTGGGGTGGGAAAGAAAGGCCACTAGGGTGACCTAAGCACGGGGCCACCGAGGGGACCAGGGACAGTTTTCTGTGACAGGGCTCTGGGCAGTCTGTTAGCCCCGGGTCTGCACTTCTATCGAACGCTTGCTCCAGCTTAAACTTCTCCTGGCCGCCTCCTTTCCATCGCTTTCGAGTATGAGATGATTAGTTTTCATCTTTTCAGAGTTTCCCCTTAGGGTTCTTCCCACTCTAAACTTCTAAATCAAAGGTTTTCTTCCATTCCTAAACCCCAAACCCAAGGCTAGATTAACGGTTCGTCTCCAGAAAGAGAATCTTTGTTTAGAAGAGAGAAATTGGTGTTTTCTGGCAGGGAAGAGAAATGGGGAGCAAGTTTAAGACCTAGAAAGGAACTTGGTGTCCATCCTAGTATCTAGAGATCTGAAGGGCTGAGGTAACTGGTTTTGGTTGTGGTGAATTCCTTTCTGTTTTTTCTTCTTTCTTCCTCCCTCCTCCTTTCCTTGTCCTCTTCCTCCTCTCCTCCACCTTTGAAAGGAGGGGTGATCAGGCTGTACCCCGGAGTGAGGGATCCCCCTCCCCCCACACCAGGTGAGCTTCCAAGGGGTGGCGGTGGTCGGGAGGCAGACTGCAAGACTGCAACTCTTCCGAAGAGTCTCCCTTTGGTCCCCACCCGTGCTCCTCAGGGCTTTAGCCAAATCCCCAAGAAACGTTTCTTCCAGCCCTCCGACCTGTGGTGTTTTCTCTGCCAACTTGGCAGCACAATCCCCACCCCTCAATTGGCTTTGAAAACCCAGGGACCGCAGGTCCCAGACTCACTCACAGCGCCGCTGCCCTAGGCCTGGGACCTCACTGTGGCTCAGCTGGAAATCCTGGGTTTGAGCAGCCTGCCGGATCTCTCTTGCTCCTTGTGTCACCCGCCTCCCTCTTCTCCCTGTCAAATCCCCCTGGGAGAGAAACTGCTTGTGGGCTTGGAAGGGATTTAGGTCGAGAGGCAGTGGTGGCTCACTGAGCTGGCATGGAGTCTGAGAGAGACTTGGCCTGATCAGAGAGAAAGGCCTATTAGTCCACCCTGCTCCATTCCTTCCCTGCCCACCCCTTCTGCTCCTATCCTGCCCCGGAACCCCCACCCGACACCGCACCCCACACCACTCCATCCGAACTCACAGTCCAGGCACTCCCTCCAGGCACCCTGGGGCAGGAGCTCCAGGTGTGGTCATTTGCCTTTGTTTCTGCTCCCAATGTCAAGGAAACCCCAAGACCTCCTGCTTCCCCCAGCAGTCACGGGCACATTCCCAGCTCTGCTCTCGAATCCCGCTTCAGAATCCCAACTTGGGCTGCATACCTCCTCTCTTCCTCAAGACCCAGGCTGTTCCCAATAATACCCCCTTTCCAAGACCCCTCAGTCTTTACCTTCAACACCAGGATCCCTTCACACGGGGTCCTTCGTGTTCACATCTCGTACATACACCAGCAGAGCAGTTACTGGGAATTTCTCTTCTAAATTTCAACAACACCTCCCACCCAGCCCCCAACACACTCACTCTTCTTCCTATTTGGGCAGGACATTTTTTTAAGGTAGTATTCTACAAGACTCTTCTCCCAAACTCCGTTCCCCGCCCCCCCCGCCCCAAACAGGCTCTGGCATCCCGACTTCCTTGTTTGCTTAAAAAATAATTTTTGCATCCAAATGAACATGGATAGGAGACCAGTTGCTGTGACATTCATTCTCTCCTTCCCTCACCGACTTTCAAAAAATACTTTTTACTTCTCTCTTCTTTCTCTCCCTTCTTTTTCCTTTCCTCCTTTTCTTCTTTTCTCACAAACCATATGTTCTCCATTGAGAACCCGTTCTGAGGTGACTCCCCCAGCTACAGGGGCAAAACCACTGCAGCTGATCCACTCCATGTTTCAGTAAGATGCCCACATTTCTGTCTAGTCCCTAAATCCGACCCCATCCCAACCGATTTTCTAACGGAAGAGAATAGAGGCGCCACAGCTTTTGATGAAAAACTGCAGGAAGCCTGATGACAGTTGCTAAGTCCGGCTCTGAGCTAGGCCTTGGGTTTATTCCCGAGCAATCACCAATCTGGTGCCCGGAAGAAATGCGTGGTCAGGATCTGGAGTTTGGATTTCTTTCTGGGGAACATTTCTCAAGAACTGACGGTTTCCCGTTGCATTTGATCAAGCCTTAGGACTGCCTCCTGAGATGCCTGAGAGCCTCCCTCAGAGGCTACTCCCTCCAGATAAGGCAAAAAAAGATCTGGGTGGCAGGCATCCCCCAGTTCAGGCACATTATTTTATATAGATCATAATTTCCTCTTAAGGCCTGTGTCCGGATAGAATAAGGTCATCGTCTCTCAGAGGCCCAAGAAGTCCATAGGTCATGAAGGACTGTGGCCTGGGGCCCACAAGTGTGGGAGCTGTGTTCTGGGTGTCAGCTGGCCCAGGCGGACTTTACTTAACCTGACTTGTCTGTGGACCCCTGCATCCAATCCTGCCAGGAGGGAGAGCTTTCTAGGAACTGGGCATTGTCCTCACCTCCCCCAGAGCTGGGAGGGGAAGCTGCTGTCTATTTCACCTGAAGGGCTTCTGAAAGGGGGGGGGGAGGGCAAGGGTGGAGGAAGCAGAGGTAAGTTATGATCCTGTTTTGGTTGAATTATCCTACTGTTGTTCTGAAGGCTCCAGTTTCATTTTGCACAAGCACAGACAGTGCGGGTGGACACCACCCTCCTTCACAAAACTGAGCTACAGACTCTCTGGCTGCTTTCTGCGTAATTTGTCAGCAGAAATGATGCTGCCTCCCAAACCTGGATTCAGGGCTGCAGGGTGCAGGCATTCATCTTCCAAGCCCACTTCAGGGTCACTCCTTTGCCAATGAGTAGAATGGGGACTCGGTGACCTACAGGTTCCAGGCAGGGGTGAAGCCTGGTGGAGACTCCTTTCCTGCTGCAGGAGTCAGGGGGTGGGCTAGCTTTCGCTTCCAGAGAGACTTTGGAAAGAAATAAGGGGAGGCCCAAGCTTTTGAAGACAAGGATGGAGTGGCTGAAGTGCAGAATCAGGTGCCTTCTTGAGAAACCAGGTGGGAAACCAGTAACCATTCCGCCCTCTGGTGATCAGTTGCTCACGTGATGTGAGACATTCCCCTTCCCCCCTCTCTGACTTGGCTGCAGTGGGCACCACTGGCCATGGAGTCTCAGGAGGGCTGTCCTGGCCCTCCCGAGTCAGACTTCGGGTCTACCAACCTCAGGGAATTTGGACTCTGGGGAATTTGGAAGTGATCCCGCAACCTTATGGGCCCAAGCACCTGAGGATGTCCTCCCACCCATCTCTGGGTCTTCAGGTTCCTCTAGCTGTTGCCAGGGTGGGGAAGAGAAGAGTTAACTGGTGGCATATAAACGCCAGAGTGCTCTGGCGGGCGGGGGGGGGGGCCGGGGGAGTCCAGGAAAGAGAGACTCCTGGGCCTCAGGTCTCCACTCCACCCTCTCTGGTTTCCATTTGTACATTTTTATAGCAAGGGGTGGTTGGTTTATGGATATGTGTGCTGGCCAGGCACCTATGGGCACTCGAAATCAATTTCGATTGGCAGTATCCCCTTTCAAGGGTCCTGCCGGCTCCACGGTTGCGAGGAGAATGCAAAACCTGGGAGAGTGAGTCTTTGGCTTCGTGTCCCTTCATGGATCCATGGGCCCTGGGGAGAGAGAACGCCCTGGGAGAGAGCATTGGGTCCACGGGGAGAGCTTGAAGCCCGAGCCCTCGGCTCCACAACAAATGAGACACAGCCCTGGCCGTTCTTTAAGTTTTTTTACACCGTCATTGCCGGCAGTGGGGAGTGGTTCCCAGGTTCCTTTTAACTGAGTTGAGTTTTCGTTTGCTCCCAGGACACGCAGTTTGGGTACCTCCCTCCTCCAACAAGAACCAGGGACCCTAGAAGGTGCTCTGGCTGCTCTGCTCAAGTTTTAGTGGCAGAAAACTTGGAAAAAGCCCAGCTCTTGAGAAGTAGTGTAGGAAACAGGACACAGGCTTTGGTGGCCCTCAAGTGTGCAAGAAGGAAATGAGAACGTTTTCCCCCGACCAACTGAATCATTTTGTATAAAACCAAGTTAAACAGGGCTGTGTGCTAAGCAGCATCCCTCCAGTGTAATGTGAATGCGCGGGCACTCCCCCTTGGGTGGGTAAGGGGGTGTCCAGACTTTTTCTGGTGTCTCCATTGCCCCTCTCCCATTGCTCAGAGGGTCAACCAAACCTTTTGATTTTGGGCTGAGATGAAAGCTGCCTGCTTTCCCCACTTGCAAGTGGAGTTTTAAAAAGCCGGCTCCCACACAGTTGAGCAGCTATACTCCCCCCAAACCCCCATCTTGCCTTCTTAGTTTGACTTAATTAGGGGGTGGAGAGTTGGGGTTGGGGGGCTGAGTTCACGTAAAAACTGTCAAAGAGTTGAGGGAGAAAAGGACGAGAGAGGGTGGAGAACTCCAGCACAGAAAAAATTCAAAAATCGTAAAAGGAAAAGGGGGAACTTGAAGCCCAGAAGTCATTGTTTCCTTTATTTCAAAGGGAAAAACCTGCCCGATTCTCATCCTTTTGATTGATTAAGGCCCTGAATACCTCGCAGGCCCAGAGTGACAGTCTCTGAATAGACTCGAGCGAATAAAGCGCAGTGCAGAGCGCGGGGCTGGCACTCGGGGGTGTGAAGGAGGCGAGTTCGCTGGCACTTACCAAGTTATAAATAAAAGCCTATGCACAATAGCACCTTCTCTAAGGACAGACAGTCTTTACAACACTCCTGGCGTCATATCCTGCTGGGGACACTTCAGCTCCTAGCCAAGACTTTGCTCCTTTTATTTTTCCAGCAGTTTAGTCTGAATACCATAATAAATTCCTGAGAACAAACGCTGCAGCCGGGCAAAACTTTAACATATAGATGAATCTCTGCCGAAGCATTGGGGGATCTGTACCTCTAGATTTAGAGCTGGGGCTTCTGAGAGAGAGTTTTTTAAATCAAGAAGAGGAGATAATTTTCTTTCTCTTCCCGGTAACCAGGACTGGGGCCTCCGGCCACTACCTAAGTAAGCTTCAGTGTCCCGGCTGCCAGACGGTGAAGACAAAAGAACTTGTCAGCACATCCTGGACTCTTTCTGGGAGCAACCCCATAGGGGAAGACCCTCATAATAAGCCTAGGCCAAGGGGCATGGGCCAGAGGAAGGAACACTAAAGAGGTTTGGGGGCTCCAATGCCTTCTTATTGGAACTGCGCCCCCTTCACTGGCAGTAAGCCAAGAAAAATGGGCCAGAGGGAGAGCCACAGGTAGAAAAACACAGACACAGAGACACACAGAGAGACAGAACGAGAGGACGAGTCACACAGAGATACACAGAGATACGAGACAGAGAAATCGAAACGCAAGGAGAGAGACATACATGGCGTGACAGACAGAGAGGCGCGGATCCCTCTGCAGTCTCGGCATCTCCTCCGTACTGTCTCTCCGGGTTTCCGTGGGTCGACCCTTCTTTCCCCAGGTTAGAGGCGCAGCGCGGGTCCCTCTCCGGGCCGGCCGAGGCTTGGGCACCGCCGGGGATGGGAAGAGAAAGTGGCCGCTGTCGCCCAATCAGCGCGTATCTCCGCCACCCGGGACGGTCTCCCCGTCGGCCAATCGCAGCTCAGGGCTCCTGACCAAGCTTTGGGTGAAAGAACTAATAAATGCTCCCGAGCCCAGATCCCCGCACTCGGTGTCACGACGGGAGGAGACTCAGGCCGGCCACGCTCCCGCCCCCACCCCCCTCCCCGGCTCGTTGCCGAGCTCCGAGCCCCCTCCCCAGCGCTCCCAGCCGCGGGGCCGCCGGCCCAGACTCGCACCAAACTTTTCCGCCGTGGGCTCGGGATCCTGGACTCCGGGGCCTCCCTGCCCAACCCCTTTCCCCGGTTCCACCTCGAGCCTCTCTCTGGACTAAGAGCGAGCAGCCCCCCTTCCCCGGGTCCCTCCTTTCTCTCCAGCCTTTTTGGGGAGGGGCTCTCCACGCTCGGGGGAGTTGCCTGGGGTCACCAGCGCCTGTCTCGTCTATTTCGCCTTCACCTGGATATAATTTCCAAGCGAAGCTGCCCCCAGGATGACCACACTGGCCGGAGCTGTGCCCAGGATGATGCGGCCGGGCCCGGGGCAGAACTACCCGCGCAGCGGGTTCCCGCTGGAAGGTAAGAAAGGGCCTCAGCGCCGCCCAGATCCTGGGTCCGCGGCCAGGCTGCTCCACCCAGCCGGGGTCTCCACGGGCTCCTTCGGCGGGTCCAGGAGCCCATTTCCCGGGTACCCCCATATCAGGAGGGGACAGTCGGGTGAGATCCACTCTCGATTTTCTCTGGGGTCAACGAAGCGTCCTTCTCTGTAACTCCTGCCGGAGCTTGGCGGCCAGGCCTGCTCCTGGGCGGGTATGCTTTCCCCTGTTGTTTTGGAAATGCCTTGGTGGGGCAGGGATCAACCGGCTTTTGAGCACCAGCAAGCAACTTCTCAGCATTTTGTGCCCCCGAAGGCATCTCAAAACTACCCCGGCTGTTCCTGTATTGGCTAAACTCATGTTAATTCTGGAAGGATTTTCTTAGGGGGTGCGAAGTTGTGGTGGTGCATGTCCGTGCAGAATCGTGCTGGGAAATTTTTAGTATTAATTGATTCCTTAATTAGGGCCCCATTTATCTCCAGCTTCATCTGTAAGTTTCCACAACCCATTTGGGGGACTGCCTTTCAGTTAGTCTGAAGGTTCTGGACTCCAGGGAGGCAGGAGACCTTGCAAGTCCTTTTTCGGACTTTCTAGACAGTTTGCAAGGTTGGGGCGCCCGAGCCGGGATGCTGACCCTGCTGACGCCTGGGCTTGGCCCTCAGTCTGAAATAGGATGTATTATTAATAATAACCAGAGCACCAACGGAGGCGAGGGGCCTGTGAGCAGACTGGACTGTCATCTCTGGCCCGAAGTGTAACAGGTGACTCGCACTGACACCTGCAGCTTGCTTTCAGTATCCTCTTTGACCTTTGGCTGCGGCACTCCTAGCCCAAAACCCAAAGGGTTGTCAACTCCTCCAAGTCTCTTAGAAAGAAAGGCGCCCAATTAGACAGGATTTAATGATAGCTGCAGAAGGCCTGGGTGAACTTCTCTCTGCAGAGAGGCTGTTGCTTCACCAGCCTCCAGGTCTCCCCACCCCACCCCCGCCCCTGCAAATTGTCCCCTTTCTTGGGTCCAAAGGGAAGACAGTTTCACTATATCGAGTTTATTTTGCCCTGGTTGCTCCTTTCACACAAAATTACGTGCCCTTGAATTGCTTAATAGTTTGAACAAGTGTGGTTGAAGTAGGGTCTCAGGTTGGGAGCCTGAATGGAGCAATTTCAGTGCTAAGGCTGTAACATGCCGATTGGCCAGAAGAGTGTGAAATTGGGGTTCATCTTTTGGGCTCTCTCCTCTCTCCCCAAATGATCTTCCATTTGTCTCTCTTCTTGCCTTCTGTTCCCAGTGTCCACTCCCCTCGGCCAGGGCCGGGTCAACCAGCTTGGAGGTGTTTTTATCAACGGCAGGCCACTACCCAACCACATCCGCCACAAAATCGTGGAGATGGCCCACCACGGCATCCGGCCCTGCGTCATCTCTCGCCAGCTGCGTGTGTCCCACGGCTGCGTCTCTAAGATCCTATGCAGGTATCAGGAAACCGGCTCCATTCGCCCTGGTGCCATTGGTGGCAGCAAGCCCAAGGTGAGCTCGCAGGCCTGGCCCTGGGGGCCTCCTGCCTGTGTTGTCTGGAGTTAGGGCAGAGTGGAAAGGACTGCCAGCTGGGACTTTCTGAGGTGTTTTTTTCCAAATCTGGGAAGGTGTGTGTATGTGTGTGTGTGTTGTGGCAGGGGGGGCGGGTGTGAAGAGAAGGGGCTACAATGCTGTTTGAGCTGGTACTCCTTGATAAATGCTAAGGAAAAAAACTCTAGTCTTTTTGCAAAGGAGATAAAGCATTTGTTTTTTTATGCCTCAGAATCCTGAAATTCTCATCAAATTGTTTTAATAGGCAGACACCCAAAGTGTGAAAGCTGTAGGTGTTCACCTGTTGCTGGTTTCTTCTCCAAGTATCTCCTCAGCTCCCAGGGACTGCACTGCTCATTCCAAATTTAATCCAAGGAGCCACTTTTGGTTTTCGAATGGTTTCGCTCCCAATTCTTCTCTCCAGTTGCCTCCAGTCCAAACTGTCTTCAAGGAATCAAAAGCTAGGGTGATTTGCTTTCTTTGTAATGAGCCGATGACTTGGCTTTTAAAAGGCAGTTTGGTGCTATCCTCAAATTATTTCGGTTCTCCTTACAAAAGGAAAAAGAATCACACTGGCTATGGCTGAGTGGGAGGGGATTGCCTGCAGCTGCCCTTTTTTTTCTGGATGTGGGGAAAATCCAATATAATTTTCTGGTTGCCACAGGGCAAAACCAAAAGGAGGGTTCTGGTAAACTGAAAATTTCCAGACAACTGCCTTTCCTTGCATGCCAACCCACTTTGCAACCTCTCTAAGAATCTCTGGAAACTCTTTTTCTTGGGGGTGGGGAAATAAAGAGCCTGTCTTTCCAATTATTCATATTTGCTACCACCCTGATTTTTAATGGACACCCAACTTTTGCATTTCATTTTGCTCTTCACTTGAGCTAAAACCTTGAGTTCTTTTGAAAAGGCCCAAGTTATAGATCTAAGCTGATTTTTTTCTTCTCCTCTTTCAATGCTTCCTTTATTAGTTTCGTTTTCGTGTTGATTCAGTGTAAGGGGTTGCCTTTCTTTATTCCCAGGCATCAGAAAGTACACCACTTCCAAGGGGTCATACCTCTTCTTATTTTATCCCAACTGTGAGAGCTAATCTGGGGAGGAGAGGGTGGGATGGTTTCCTCTCTGTCCTTTTCTAAAGTACACTGCTCAGAGAGTTGGGGTCCTTTTGCTAACCAGGGGAAACTTGCCTTGGGGCGCAAGAAAGAGCATCCAGCCAGGCCCCGAGGCGGTGAGGCTGCCACATCCGGCCCAGAGAACTGGGTACCAACGCCGGTCTGCCGGTTCTCTTAAAGCAGGTGACAACGCCTGACGTGGAGAAGAAAATAGAGGAATACAAAAGAGAGAACCCCGGCATGTTCAGCTGGGAAATTCGAGACAAATTACTCAAGGACGCGGTCTGTGATCGAAACACCGTACCCTCAGGTACCAGGCTCATCTGCGTCTTCTCAAAGCTAGGCGTCAGTCGCTATTACGCGGGCTGGCCATCTGAACCATAATCACCCCCAGCGATCGATCTGGACGATCGGGAGGCGGTCCTTCCCGGGGCTCTGAAATATTTACGAACTAGCCGTTTTATGGAGGGAGTGATCAGCTGCTTGTCCTGGGGTTGAGAGACCGCCGCTCAGGGTTCCCCAAAGAGGGTTTCTGTCGAAGGGGCAGGGCAGGAAACGCGAGGCGGAGGCCAAGCATTTATTAATATTGATGTTCCCTTTTAAAGAGAAACAAATGTTTTGGTAACCCTAACCGAAGGGAGATGGGGCCGTGCCAGCCGAGGCTTCTCTGTGCGCGCACGGGAGGGGAGGCTTCGGCAACGGCCGGGAGATTTTTTTCCGGGAGAGTCCCAGGGACCATCCGGCGCCCCCGGCAGCCAGGGGGAGGCGAAGGAAGAATAGGGGCGAGAGTAGGGCGAGCGCGAGGGCGCGAGGGTTTGTTTTTAATTAGAAGGAAACTCCCTTTCCCCTCCCTGCGAGAACGAGATATTTCAGAGGATGGATTTGTTTACCAGACTGGAATCTGGAAAAAATAAACGGGGAAGAGTGCATTTTCTTTTGATTTTTACAATAGGAAACGATTCTGCAGTTGAAATTTAAACCCTTTATGGTCTTAAAAGAAAAGAAAAAAAGTCGAATTGCAGGGGACGGGTCCGCTCTCGTTCTTCCATACCGCGAACCGCGGGGCGCAATGCCTTCAGCTTGGGGTGGGGGTGTGCCGGGTGGGCTGGCGGGAGAATTCTCTGAGATTGGAGATCTAGAGACCCGTCTGTGGAGTCAGGAGGGAGGCTTCCTACTGGGGAGAAAGGAACGGTACGGCTGTTCCCGACCCCTAACCCGGAGGTGCGAACTTCCCAGGCTGCGGTCTCCGTGATCCTAGAAGACGATTATACAATGGGGGTGGGGTGGGGGCAGGTTGAGTGGGAGGGTGAGGCGGGGTGTAGAAGGACAAGGATGCCCAAAGATGCAGGAGGGGGCAGAAGCAAACTGTGCAGGGCAGGCCTTCTTCACCCCCACTCCGATTAGGGGCTGGAGAGCCCCTTCCAGCATGGTCCGGCAAATCTCAGTCGTTTGCGCCTCCTTCTTCCTCCCGCCCCCAGTGAGTTCCATCAGCCGCATCCTGAGGAGTAAATTCGGGAAAGGCGAAGAGGAGGAGGCCGACCTAGAGAGGAAGGAGGCAGAGGAGAGTGAGAAGAAAGCGAAACACAGCATCGACGGCATCCTGAGCGAGCGAGGTAAGCGGCGGCGCGCTGGGCGGCGCCCTGCGGGCCCGCGCCTCCCGGACTCCGCGCTCTGACCTTGGAGGCTTGAGGGCTGCGCCTCCCCGGCTCGTGTCACGGTCCCTCCTCGCTCCTATCCACTGCACCCGGGTAAGAGCATTGAGAAAGACCCGAGATGCATTTTCATTGAATACAAAAATCTTTTCTCTCTCTCTTTTCTGTTTTATAAATCTTTGTTCCGCACCTCTCACAGTCCCTCGGAATCTAGAACTACAAATTGCGGTCTGGCTGAGGGGCTACCCTCTTGCCCACAGGCTTGCAGAACTTAATCTGAGCAGTTTGTGGCCTGCGGAGCAGTCTTGGAGCCTCCCGAGGTTAAAGGAACTTTTTGCGCCCTTAGGAGAGGCCCAGAGTCTCCAAAGAGCTTCCTTGGTTGGGCGGGGGAGGTAGGCAGAGGAGAGGAAGAGAGACTCAAAACTCTTGAAGGCAGTAGGTTCTCAAAGTTGCGTCAGACCGATTGCCTTATAAATGTATATGTGTACGTCGGTGGTTTTTCCTTTGTTTTAAATTGGTTTTCAAGTGCGGTAGGGTTTGAACTGTGTGTGTCTGGGAAGAAAAACAAGCCTAAGATCTCGGTTACAAGCTGAGGGGCTCTGGGTTCTCGGGTTCACAATGTGGGCACACTTTCTCTTCCCAGGGGTGTCTTCTCCTTGGCTGTGATCTGTCAGCCTCAAGAGAAAAACCTCCCCTGTGGAGCCTTAAGTGTAGCCTTGGGGTTATCTTCAGAGTCCCACGGAAAAAGTCAGCCCCGTGGGAGTTGAACTGGAAAGGGATCCTGGCACAAGGAGAATCTCCGGAGTTCTGCCTCTCAGCACTTTTGGCCTGGGGGATGGTTGCACCTCTTCCAGGCCCAAAGGATTGGGAGTTGCCAGGTGTCCCCACGCATGCATGGCCTTCCCTCGCTGGGGGCTGAGACTCCTGAGGCTGAGTGGACTTTTGAGTTGATCTAGAAGGGCAGGCGGCTCTCCAGGTGGGCTTGGAGTGGTCACCCACTTCGACTTACTGGATCTGAGCCCTCCACCGGTGGTGTCCCGGATAGGACTGTGGTTCGGGACACTGGTCGCTTCTTTTACTTCCATTGCTCAACTCCAGCGCAGACCACTGGCCCTCCGGAGCTGGCAGCTTTACAAATCAATACGAAATCTGTACACAACCTCAAAGAGACACAGACTTAGATGTTACAAATCCAAACCACAGATTGTAGGCCTAAACCGATGCCCAGGTGCTCTGGCACACACAGGCAATCAAGACATAAAAACCCAGGGAAGTTGTGTGAAGAAGACACATACCCTGTGGCTTCCCTGCTTTGAAGCAGGGGTCTCACACAGACTCAGTGTAAGCCCTTCTTTTTGGAGGGGTGCCTTTCTGCCCTGGTCTCTGAGAGGATGCCTGACTTTTAGTCCCGGTCTAGATGCTGTATTGGAGGTGCTGGGGAGGGAGGAAGGCGAGAAGCCAGCCAACCCCAAACCCAATGGGCCTCTGCAGGCAGTGAACCCAGAGGGAGGCTTGGGAAGGGGGTTGGAGGTAGCCAGGCTTTGCTACTTGTTGCTGGAGGCGCCTGCGCCGCAGCTCCATCGCTCCCTTGCCGCACCGGCAACCGAAGGCCCAGGAGACAAAACGCCCCAAATGAGCTGGTCAAACATTTGTACAACTTTTCCAGCTTTTACAAAGAAGGCCTTCTCTACACAATCTACACTTGGAGATGAACTTGGGAGACAAAGCCGGGAGAGTCCATTGAAACTCACACTTTAGCTCGGCCCAGACAAAGCTCCCGCTCGCAGCAGCTTGATGTGAACAAAGGAAGGCAACCTTTTTATAATTCAAGGAGAAAAGAAGAGAAAACAGCCCCACAAAGGGCCGAGAATAGACATTATGGGCTTGCAATGAGGGATGAATTATTCAATGAGCCCCAAGAGCTGCTGCGCCAGGAAGTTTTATGGACTCTCCAGCCGTGGAAAAAGTGGCCATTTCACCTACAAAATGTTTCTAGTCTTTCGGGCCGTCTAGCTGGGGCTGCTGCCATTCAAGGGCAATTGCTACCATTTTTAAAGGCAGAGTATTCTCCCCAGCGGGGCTAAACCGTTGAAAACACACACATACACACAACTCGGAGGCTGAAGTCTAATTTAATTTGGGGTTGTCAAGCAAGAGGCAGCGTCAGTCTCTTCAGCGCCTCTAGCTCCTTTTCCAGATGAGCCCTGGAGGGCAAGAGGGGCCCAGAGAAAGGACAGAGTGGAGTGGAGTTGGAAGGGAAGTTTAGAAATCTCAGAAAAAAAAAAAAAATTCCCTGTCGTTTGGGCAGCAAAAGTCCCAGGCTGCCCGGCTTGGAAAATACAATGAATGTCGATAAAGGGGTCTGAGCTCCCAGGCGGGCCTAAGGAAGGCCGTTTGGGCGTCATGAGCAGGGCGGCGCGCGCTGTCTGAAGGTTCCAGATTCCTTTTCGGCCTGCCGGCTATTGCTGACTGGCTCTTCTCGGGTGCATCTTTCTACTTGTCCGAGACTAGGACACAGGGTGAGAGGCACCCTGAAAGAGATCAGAACAGCTCTTGTTTTTCTCCCCAGAGTCGCGTTCTAGATGGCCCCATTCACTTTCCCAACTTTGCCTTGTACCTCGCCCCATCCAAGAAGAGCGTGGCGGACCGACCCGTTGCGCGCAGGCCCGTGCGCCCTGGCACGCAACAGACTGCGCGCCCCTCCTTGGATCTACACCTCCAGCTGTTTTGCCGGGGTGGAAGGAGAGGGTAGGGCGGCCAGGAATCCCCCACCCTTCCCAGGACCTTCCCCTTCCTTCCCCTCCCCAGTCGGCACCGAGAGCCGACCGGGCGCAGCCAGAGGAACCCAGCCCCGGTCGCGGCAACGGGGGGCTGTGGGCACGGCCCGCGCCGCGGCCACTCAATGGGCGCCTCTGTTCCTCCCCCGGCGAGGCGGAGCGGGCCCGCGGGCGCCGCCACAATGGGCACGGCCCCCACTCTTGCGCCCTGAGCCAAAGCGCCGCGCCGCGCCGCCCCCTCCCCTGCGCTCCGGCCGGCTCGAAGCTTAGCTCGCCGGGCTGCAGCCGACTCAATTGCCTCCTTTATGTCCTTCTCACTTTCATCTAGACACAGCCCGCCTCCCCCTCCTCTTTCTCCTCTTTTTTCCCCCTTCCTTGCCTGAGGCTCACATTAGTGAAATTTCTGCAACCTCCCCCCATTTTTTTTTCCTCTCTTATTTTAAAGAAAGCCCTTAACACAAAAGCGGTGACTAATCAATAGAAACTGCTCCTTCATCAGCTCCTCCCCCCAGCCTCCTCCTCCTCCTCCTCCACCAGAGTCAGGGTGACGCTTTTCCTGTTTGTGAGTTTTGGGAAACATTTTTGCTTTGTGCCGTAATGGAATTAGAGGACAGATGAGGACTGTAAATGGACACGCGACTGCAAGACTCTCGCTTAAATATTTAGATGCAAAGTTACAATTACTGACTTGTTGCAGCAGCTTTGAAGTGGCAGCTCGGGAGTGCAGGGGGAGAGAGGCCAGATTGCCAAATTGATGTTTTGATTGGGGCTGGAGATACACTTTCATAGGACCCTAACCCTTTTTAAGGATCACCAGTGAGCGTGGGAGGTTTGCAACAATTTCAAAGTTTGAGCCAAGAGACCCAAGCATAGATTGATTGGAGCTTACCCTCCTTTTATATCGATCCCTTTCAATTTGACATTTATGAAAAACACTTTTTTTTTTTTTTTGATTTGAGAAAGTAAAAGTGACAAAAGCTTTGCTCGAGTTTGCAAACTTGTGAGCTTTTCTAAAATTAACGAGGACGACGTCATCTTTTCAGCCGGGCATACGATAAAACAATTAAACACGTACCGAAGTTTTAAAGGTTCTGGAACGATTTCGTTTCCTGTGGGATCATGAACATTTTATCATTAACGGGAGCATTACTGAAATCGAGGGGAACGGAAGGCAGTTTCGTGCCTCCCCATCTACCCCACTCCACCAGTTAGCAGGGAAGGACTTTTTGGCGCGAGGCAAAAGGGCGGGGGTCAGGCGGGGGCGGGGGGGGGAGGGGGAAAACTTTCCCACAGATTAAAATCATGATCTTAGGTTTGTGGCATCGGAACCTTTATTAAAGTGGACAGCCCGGTCTCCATTTGTCAGAATCACGAATTTGACCCCAATGTCGTCTCTTGTCTTTGGGGGGTAAACTTCATGTTTTCTGAAGCGCTTAAAATACTCAACAAGGAAATATCACCCATTTCAAAATCTATGGGAAATACCAGAACTTGAATTAAATTGAAACAGCACGCTGTGTTCTTTTCGAGGAGGTAACGGTAACGATTTTCCCGTTGGACCGATTTGAAAGGAAGCAACCGAGATCAGATTGTAGCTTTCTTTTTCGCTGGTTGGTTTTGTCTGGTTGACTGCTGTCGGCTTACTTTATAGCCTTATTGAAAACATGCAGATTTTCTAATTAATGCTTGAAATTGTATGTTTATTTTGAAGTTTGATTTGCTGGGTGATAGCACCGGAACGGGGACGCTGGGGCTTCAAGTGCGTAATAATTACTGAAGGGTCATTTAAGAGTCCCCAGGGCTAAGCAATAAAACCCATCCGCGCGGCGAGGTGGAACCAGCAAGTGCGCTTGGGTTCAAGGGGTGGAATATGCGGAAATTCATCAGGTGAATAGCAGTGTTGCCACCGAACTCAGGTTCAACGTTCACGAGGACATGTATTTTGAGAACAACAAAAATCCTTCGTAACCATGAGGTTAAATGTTAACGTACATAGATAGTCAATAAATGTTAAAAGCCTCAACAACAGCAACAAACAAATGGTGAGAGTTTCGCCAGGGTTGGGGACAGAAAAGGTTCTGTTTGGTGGGGTCCTACCCCAGGTAATTTATTTATGCGGGTAAATAAAGATTAAAGAACCATTAAGAATGTACATATATAACTAACAAGACAGTAAAAGGCAATTAAGCAGTCAGTTTAATGCCTTATCTCACTGGCTGCTCTGAGGTTGTTTTACAACAAGGAATTAAGGAAGTTTTCAGCAGCTCTGGCCAAATATTGATTAAGTAGCTGTTTGTTGATACCATTGTTACGCATTAAAAGGCCAGGATCGCGGCCTCTCAGTGGCCATCTTCCATTGTGAAGGATTCTTAACCACTGAGATCAAAGCGGGATCATTTCAACTTATCTGTCTTGGAAAATCCCCCTTTTCCTCTGAAACCTCTAAGGAGGATTGACCGAATTCTCTTTAAGAAATAGGAACCGAAACCAGTTACATGTCCTAGGTTTGTAGAAAAGAGATTCATGGGGTGTTTTCAATTATCCTATGATGATTTCTTGTTTAAAACTTAAGCTAAGATGGTGAATTTATCATCAAATAGATTCTCCTTGGCCAGGAGGTGGTGGGAGGCATGGAAGCTAAGATCCCAGTGTCCACTGAATTTCTAAATATGGAAGTTTTACTGAAGTTGCCTTCTAAGCTGGAATGATGTAAAGGCAAGATGTCAGAGTTTTATGTAAAACTAGGTGGGGAGTAATTAAATACACAGGAAACTGGGAGTTAGATTAACTGCATTTCCCTACATATGTTTCCACAATTTTTCTGTTTATGGATGGTTAGATGAATCCCATGTATATTTTTAAACCTCCTACAATGTAGGAGCAGATATGTGTTTGTTTGTGTGTGTAGTTTGTGCATCGTTAGAGTTTATTTATAAGTCGGTCACTATGAATTATGCTGGCAGTAAACTATACCCAGTTGCACACACATGCAGAAAGGTTTATTTGTCCTGTGGATTACACTTTCTAGAGTCATCAGAATTTGAAGTAACAACACAGCTTCCCAATTCATACTCAGCACTGCTGTTGAATGCTAGGAAAAATATTTCCCTGAATAATTTTATGACTTTTTCGACTGTTGATTTTTCGATGAACTGCTAGACTTTTTTTTTTTTTTTTGATTTAAGAATTCAATATATTTGGAAAGATTTTTCTTTTATTATGAGAGCTAAAATTCCTGCAAAGGCTTTTTTGGAAATACCATCTCTGTGCTTAATTTGCAAATTCCAACAAATCACTCTGAGGTTGTGAAATTTATGCCAGATTTAGCTTTGAATATTCAAGTGAGCATCATGAATCTGCCTGTGGGGGGGATTTTCTGAAGCCCTTTCTCTGTTCATTTCTCTACTAAATAATTGTGCTTAGAGACTTATTTTTATTTCATTTGATTTTATTTTACTATGTCATTCACTCTTGAGCAAGATGAATCTTGACATACAGAGTCAGAATCATTAGTGAGTATTTTCTAACATTTTCTATTATAATTCCCAATTAATTAATAATCTATCTGTGCTCAAATGTCCTTTGAAATAGTCCAAATCGTTGCACATTGGGACAACTGCCTGAGACAGATTAAGCTCAAAGTGTGAGTCAGTGCAGATTGATTATGACTGCCTTGTCCTGGGTCCAGATGCAGTGCTAGAGAATTCTTTGCTGCATTTTTCACGTATATGTATATTTCATGTTTCACATACATGTGGAGTGAAAGTGACTGTCCCCTCTTGGATATCAGCCTATGTGTTCATATACTGCTAGGACACAGAGTCATACTCTGAGTGGAGCCTGACCTCAGTACCAAGGCAGAATTACTGCCTTTATGTTAATTATATCTCAATAAGGTTAGAAAAAATATTTGATGTTATTGTTGAAATAAAAAAGTGCTGGCTGCCTTAGCTGGAGAATTGTGATCGAAGAAAGTGAAAGGGAATTTCAGAAGTTGCTATTCTCTTGGAAGATGCACACCAAAGTGGGGACAGAGGACCATCCTCTACTCTGCTGGGAAAGGTTTTCTCACATTCATCCCAGTCTTGGGTGGAGAGTGGCACAGTTCAGCTTTCAGCTTTATGTAGTGGTATCGGGCCAAATGCTGAACTCCGATAGTGTCGAACTTTTGCTGGAATGGGATTGTCTCTTTTCTAAGAAAGCATCCTCTCACATTGTCTGTGATGGAATTACACCCTCAGATGAACAGAATATACTTTCCAGTTTGTATCTGGAACTTGCAGTTATCAAAATGCCCGTTAGGATTATAAAACCTTTATTTAAGACAGATGAGTTAGAAGTTTCACCATTGTCAAAGGGAATTATGAAAACCGTGGAAAATAGTTGTTGAAGACAGTTGAGCAATAAAAGGCTTTATGAATTTTTATCGTCAAAGTCAGTTTTTCTTCCTTCCTGATAAAGAACAAGGAGACTGACATAATTTCTGCCACAGCAATGGCCACTTCTCTTTAAAGAAGTAATTGCATCTTAATAAAGGATAATGGTGTAAAATTTAGAATTTGATTTGGTGTACATTTGTCCTAGAAAAAAATTCCTGAGGAAGAGTTTTACCTTAGATGTTGTATATAACAAAGTTTGTAATATTTAAATTTTAGCTGCAGGATTTTAAGTTAAAAAAAAAAAAAACTCAAACAACAAAGAACCCCTTCTCTCTGTGATGAAGCAACTCAATCAAAGTAGGTAGTCTGAGTTTTTACTGCAGTGGCTGGGAAACGAATCTTCCTCCGTAAAACAAATTGGAACTCATGACAGGCAATAGCAAACCAGCAGTGTTTGTCTCCTTCAAACCACTTAGTGATTTCTTGATTCTTATGTACTTTTATTTGGCCAGCTTTATTGTATCTACAATAGTATATTAATATAAACTTTTGATTCTAGGAACCAATTTCCCACTCATTCTGGATCTGATTCCATTGGATCTGTTTTAAAATAGCTGATCAAAATGCTTTGTGACAAGAGTGGGAGACTCTTCTTGGCCGACTAAAATAGGTTTGGGGGAGAGGAAATACCACTGACTTTCAGCATTAAAAATTTTCAGGATCATGTTGGAATTCAAATAGTATAGCTAAGGAGGCTTAAGTGGAAATTTTAAAAGATTTTATAATCAGATGGTAGGCATATTTCTGGAAACAACTGCAGAATTCGGTGTGTTTGGCTTTATGTCATTAGATGGAATCAATAAGTAGGTTAGGATAGAATAGCTAAGAAAGGAAAGTTGATGGCTTTGTGCAATTTACCTTACAACATGGAATTGGTTTTTCTATACTTTCACAGTCAACGCTTACATGCTCATGTACAAATTTACATTTTTAACAGAAAGACTGGCTTATGATTTTTGCAAGTACACAGATAAAGGCGAAGTACAGCCACCATACCTATATATTTTTTTTGGCAAGCCCTAACATAAGCATTAACTTACCCAGTCAGCAGGCACTTAGGCATTGTCTGGAAGTATTAGCATAGTTTTTATTTCTTTTATAGGGTTTATCTTTTTTTGAAAAAAAAATCTTATTTTTAAACAATTATAGACCCATAGAGTCTATTTTCAAACACATATTAAAAAATTCTTCCAGTATTCAAATATATTATCATGATTAAGAAAATCTTGGCCACAGGGTGTGTGTGTCTCCCAATTACCATGGTTGAGCTTAACCTGAACTAAAGAAAATTAATTGGTCCAATTCATTTTATTATAAAAAATAAAAAAGCAACAGGTTCCTTCTTTCTGAATCCCCACTTGGCTGGTTTCCTAACTGAGGTTCACTAATACAATTGAGTGTTTCTTGTCTGACTTAAACACACCCCAAAGTCCTTTTTCATGTCTTTGCTTGCCTTTAAAAGCATAGCACCCAAGGTAAAAGTAGTCTGTCTTACATCACTAATTTTGCTCTAAAATTTAGACCAAACACATTTTGGGTGTGATCCCTTGAACTTCAGTTTTGACAGCTGGTAAGATGGGGGCATATTATACTGTACCAATTTCCCAAAGTGATATGAGAATGAAACAAGAAGGTGCAAATTATACCTATCTCATAGGAAAACTCAAAACCCTGTAGGGGGAAAAAACTCTGAACTTGCAGAAAGTGACTAGTCTGTTGGCAGATGGGCTCTGCCCAAGGGCAGATAAAAGCTTAATTCTGGCTTAGGAGCAACAATGAAGTCCAACACGCATACATGCACACACTCACGCACACCACAAAATCCACTTTCACTGAGTCAGAAAAAATTGAGTTTATAAGAAACTCTTTAATAGAATAGTCTGTATTGATTTAATAGATATGAAAAATACCAAAATTCAAAAACTATTTGCTAGGATGTCAAAGAAATTTCTTAATTACTTTTTTCTCCTGATCTGAAAGTTTATTTTTCTCTCTTAGACTAACTTGGTTGTTGAAAACTCTTCCAAATCAAACTTTGTTTTCTTTGTGTATTTGCACAAGTCTTCCCCCACTCCCCCCACTAAACTGACAAATAAGTTGCTTTTTGAAAATGGATCTCATCTATACATTCTTACTCCTAAAATCCTGGTGCAATCCTTTGTTTGTGTTTGTATAATTCCTCGTGTCCCTTCTTCAGCCTGCTTCCTTGTTCTAAAATGTCTTTATGGCTCCGCATGTGAGATGGTGTGCATTCTTAAAGCTTTTTGCATGATTCTTCTTAATCTCTCTCCTTTAAAATTTGAGTTCAGAAATATTAAGGAAATTTTCCAAAGTAGCATTTGTTAAGCTGGGGGGAGATACATTTCAATGACCCAGCTATTCAGTTTTACTGTGTCTAGTCCCCAAATCTGGGGACTTCTATGTGACTGGGGTGCTATGCGAGGGTGAAAAGAAAGTAGCCTGGTTTGTAAGACTGGGGTGGGGGGCGCGGCTGGATAGCCCCTGCCCTGTGGTTCCCCCCGCTGGAGCAGCTTGCCAATGCAGTCACTGGAGAGAAGGAAGGTTGTTTTCTTATCCCCGCATGCACTGGGCTGACCTGTCTCTGAAATAGGTCAGGCTGGGGCACCGCCAGTTTATGCAGCTGTCACGGCTTAGGCGTCTCAGCAGGCAGCCCGGCTCCTTGGCCAGTCGGCCCCCAGTGAACTGATAAAAAATTCGCTGGCGAGCCCTGGGCCTTCCTTCTGGACCGTGCTGGCCCCCTGAAGGCAAGAGGACTCCAGGATTATGGGGGCCAACGCTCATCAGCCTCAAAAGGGAAACGATCTTTTATTCCAAGGATTGCCCTCTTGTCCATCTGAACACTCAAGTGAAATATATGCTTTGTCAGATGGCATTTTAATTTTTAATTGTTTATTTTTTGGCTGCACCACGTGGCATGTGGGATCTTTGTTCCCTGAGCAGGGATCGAACCCCCGCCCCCTGCATTGAAAGCATGAAATCTTAACTACTGGATTACCAGGGAAGTCCCCAGATTTCTAAATCACATTTATTTTTGATTGGGTAAACCGTTCACTCGGTACATAATTCAAAAGATAGAAATGGGTGTACAGGGACAAGTTTCCGCTCACCCAAGTCACTCAGTAACTTGATTGTCTTTCTAGAGAGCCTGTATAAACAAGCAATTGTATTTCTTTCTCTCTTAAAAATATTCTCTCCTCTTTTGTTTGCACAAATGGTAGCCCATTGTAGAAACTTTTCTGCGCTTTGCTTTTTTTATCCCCCACCTTCGAATATATCTCTGCCATCACTCCACATCAGAGGCTGAGGGTCTCCTCAGCCTGTTTGTATAGCTGCATAGTATTCCATCCTGTTGGCAAATGATTTATTTACCAGCATTTAGAGTGTTTCCAATTCCCATTTGGCACATGTGTGAGTTTATTTATAAAATAATTCCTCTGTCATAGGGACAAAGGGAACGACATTAGTGATTTTGATAGCTTTAGTGGAATTTGGGTTCTGCATTGAGAACAAATGGTGAAGCAATGTTTAGTCAACATGGAGTGTGTGCAGGTTTGCCTGTGGCCACTTGTACGAGAAAAGAGACACTTCCTTCTACCACTGTATGTAGGTAGGAACATAGGTTTTGAAATTTCTGCTTGGGAAATTCCTCCAGTATTTTGGTATTTCTCCAAATGGAACATTCTCTAAATCCAAGGAAAGGTTTTTGCCTTGATTTATTGGTGCCTCTTTTTATTCTATTTTTATCTACTGTTTATTTCACTTTGCCTCCATCGGAACTAGTACACATATATTAAGCACTTATTTTTCTTTCTATACTGGAAAAATTATTGTTAGTTTTTAGAACAATTCAGAGAAAACTTATTCTGATTGTTTAGTTACAAGAGAAATTGTCTCTCAGGGTTACCAAATTAGGTTTGAACTGGTAAGAGTGCAGGTTATGAATAATAAAACAGTTTTCTATTTCACATTTTTGAAAAAGTGCTGGCCTGATTCTCTAGGGTTTTCTTGAGTTTGGTAAAGGCTAGTTTTTAATTTTATGAACTTTTAAGGGGGTATGTATCCATTCCCTTCTAGGCACAAAAGACTTTTTATATTTTTGCACATACCTTGCCTCCCTCAAATCATTTCAGCCCATTTTCCCTTAAATCTGATGCTCAGGAATTGAGTTGTTGATGCTGCTGAGTACCTGGCTTACCTAAGCTGGAAGTTCGAATCTGCAGAATGAGCCAGAAAGAACTGTGCTCCAACTACATAAGAAAAACAACCCTCTCCAAAGCCCCCTGAGAAAGCTGGAGACGTGAATGCCAATAAATATTTTAAGGTTAATATTTCAAGTCATTCCTTCTTAGGACTGGGTCTTTCAGAAACAGGAGAACAAGTTAAATGTTAAGGATTTATTTTTGAAAATAAAAATCTTGATTCGGTTTTTAAAAATAACAGAAAAACAAACACAGGTCTTCTTTCTTGACTGTTCCTGCAGCCAGCCCCACAGCATGTAGCAGTGTTCTACTAGACACGAGGCAGGAAAGTGGGTTTTCCTAACGCTAGAGCTTTTGTTTGTGCTTCGATAGAAACAGCTATCTGGGTGCCTAGGTTCTCTTCCTGCTTCCCCTCCAACTGGCTTATAGAACTCCAAAGGAGTCAGTTTTGGATGTAAACAGGCCTGGCATTTAGAGCATCTGCAAAGAGCTGAGAAGAATCAAAAGCAGCTTTTTTCCCCTCTCCCAGCTCTGTGCATAATTTGGATTGAATCAGGCCCATAATTTGTGACATCTGATTACTACCTGCAAAAGTATGCAGCCCTCCATGTAGGAAAGAGGATCTTGGGAGGGTTAATCCCAACGAGGAAAATTGTTGACCTGTTTGTCAGCTTGCTGTGACGCTCTCAACAGAAATTTAGACCATATAAGATCAGTGGTTTTTGGGTCCATGTCAGCAGAGTAACCATACTCCAGATTCTCCACATATCCTCACGTTGTTCTTATCACAGAGGTGAAGAAGGTAGCAGGCTGAGGCGTTCTCTGGGGAATTGGTTTAATATTAGGGAGCAGGGGTTTCGTTGGGATAGCTGCCCCCTCTGAATTTTTGATTTACAACTTTTTAAAAAGAGAGCCATGAATTCATCTGGAGAAACACTTCAACTTTCCATTGCAAGATTCCCAAGTGACTGGGATCTCAGTGCATGGAATTACTGGATATATTTTGGAAACTTTTAGAACTTATTACATCCTCTCAGACTATTTCTAAAGGGTAATGATAGCCCATGTCAGGAGGCTGAGCAGATAAATGGGGTCTCTCCCAGTGCATCCTGGGAACTTGCAGTCCTGGCTACACAGTGCATCCGGGTCTCCTGCAAGACGCCAGGGCCGAATAGGATTTGGGAAGCTAACCAGGATGGAAACTTTCCAGGTAGTAGATTTGCCTAACTTTTATTCCTACAGGACACATCTGGGGCTCCTGTGCACACAACACGTATTTATCAGGGGCCTGTAGAAAAGCAAATTGTGTAGTCTCTTACTAGAAGCCAACGTCTGCTTGTGGTGACTGGCTAGCCCTGCCAAACTCGGAAATCTCGCTGAAGTTTTGTCTGAAAGAAGAAAGGAAATGAAAGACTGTGGACTTAGCATCTGGTCAGAAACTGAAGAACCTGGCTGGCTAAGAGTTCAGGGGTGAGGCGGGATGCCTAGTACGGGGAATTTCTCCCATTCTACAGGGAATCAGTTCGAGGTAGAGGGTCGAGATGGTAAATCAAGCCCTGGCTTATTTTGGATTTAGCTCCTGGGCTTTTGTCTGAACTTTTTGAGCCTTAACCTCTGTCTTCGTCCTGCCTGTGGAAAGTGGGTTTTCTTGGGTCGTCATGAGCATAAAGCTCTTCGGGGGCTGGGAAGGCTGCCTCATTTTGTTTTCATCAGAGGTTCAATAAGTGGATGTGGAAACAAACAAATCGTGTTCAGGTCAAGTACTCCTTCCCTGGCACACCTTTGTGTCATGTGGTTTGTCTTTTTAGAAAAATTGAAACCAACAGCCACTGCAAAAGCTTTTATTCCCAGTGGAGTCCTAGCAGATACCTTGGGCAGATAAGGAGAGGAACAATTTCCTTATTACAAAATACAAATGACAGAGAGCCGAATTTGGTCTTCATTTTGCTGGTTGGCGAACTTTCATCGTTTTATTGAATTACTATAATTTAATGTTACTCGTTTAAAAGTAACGATTTTTCCCCTGAAATGAATCCTTTTTATTTATTTATTTTCAAAATTGAAAGCTCAAATTAAATTCATTTGGGAAGACAATGACTATCTTTCACATTGACATTTCTGGTTCTTGGGAAATCCTTTTGGAAAAACTTTAGAAGATGGTCACTCAGACCACAGTTTAATAAGAAGTGATGTTACTGGAACAAGTTTGGTTATGTTTTGTTTTGTTTTTAAGATCATTTATTTGGCTGCACCATTTCTTAGTTGTGGCAATATGGAATCTAGTTCCTTGACCAGGGAGCAAACCTGGATCCCCTGCATTGGGAGTTCAGAGTCTTAGCCACTGCACCACCAGGGAAGTCCCAAGTTTGGGTGTTTTACAGGGATGTTTGATAATCTCCCTGCCCTCAATCCTCTGTTCCCAAACTCCTTGAAAATGTTTTTGTCACTTGCCTTTCACAAAGGGCTTTATGGACTGACCTTGGGTAACAAGGGGGAGGTCAGTTTTAGCTGCTGTTCCCTCTCCTTTCCTGTCTCCCTGCCATCCTGCTTCTTTCTGCCTGGTTTACTCTCCGCTTGTGTACCCTGATTCCATGCCACACCTACCATTGCTTTCACTGAGCTTTATTTTACCTCATTCACATGAAGACTCAACTGTTACCCTTCCTAAGGATGTTTGAAGTGTCTCAAAGGCCCCTGGGAGCTGGTCTCCTGGCATAGAGGAATGAACCCCCAATGGCAGAATTCCAGGTACCCAGGTAGGACAGCTTTTTGGTGGAGGCAAGGGGCAGGTTTCTGATGCCCCTCAGATCACACCCCAGCAGATACCAGCTTCACTGTGACTGGGCAGGATTAATTCTGCTCCGAGGAAGCTCTTTGATGGTGAGTGTGGCTTTCCAGGGCATGGTACCCCACTGAGTACTCAGGGGGAGGCAGGGCCAGGTGGGGCTCAAGAGCATTCTCCCGTGCAGGTGGATTTCTGATACATCCAGGATGCCAGGGAAGGGCCTTGGCTTGTGTCCTTTGGGCTTTCCAGCAAAAACCAGGGCCAGATGAAGGGCATACAGCATCTGTTTTGGCTTGGAGCCAGGGAGGGCACTTTGGGGCCCATCCTGCCTCTGTGCTCACAACCCTCCCAGGAAGCAGATATCTGATTTGGGTATCATTGCTTCTAGTGGTGCCTGGATAGTTGTCAGTGGTCAGAGGAAGTGAGGTTCTCCTCCTCAAAACAGGTAGGGCCCAAGGGGCATTTATGATAGATCCACTCTAGGAGAGCTTCTGGAAAGTGCTGTGAAGCACTTCCAGGAGTCTCCTGAAATGCAAGAGTTTCCTAAAATCTCAGTGCTGGCATTCTGGAGAGCCTCAGAAACATGTGGCTTTGGAGGATGTAAGCCACTAGGGTCCCAGAGGGACCCCTGGCATTTGGTCCACCTGTGATATATGGAGTTCAGAAACAACCTGCTGGGTTTGTTGACTCTGATGATCTTGGCTTACTGCTGAGCCCCCAAAGTTGACACTTAGACTTGATTAATGTTTTGCAAGTATTAACAACAACGCATATGAGCACCTAGAAACAGCTCCCATCTCTCCCAGGTACTCTCAAGTGGGGGTTGAGAGAGGAGTCCTGGACAGAGGTGGGTTTACCACAGAGCTGATGAACCTTCAGTTCCAGAGCCCCTCACCTGTGTGTGTCCCTTCCAGGGGCTCTCTGAATTATAAAAGCTTCGGGTCCCATGAAACTGCATCTATCCTTGTCCTCGTTCAGTTTAGTGTGGGAAAGGTAGAGGCTGCCTGTACATACAGTATAGGCCTGGCACATCTGTGTTTGAGAGCAAAGCAATGATAATAATAACAATTCTGATACTCAGTTATCCTCCACTTGTATCTTTGATTTTAAAAGTTTCCAGGATGCTTCCTTGTTTCTTATGCCCTACCTTGTTTACTTATGGAGCCTAAGTCTGTGTCTAGCAATCCAGAGGTGCTGAGAAGTCACCCACATGGCCCTTCTACTGCACAGTATTCTCAGTCCTTGCGTGGAGACCCTTACAGGCATCACAGACCACCAGCTCCATCAATCTGGAGGAAGCTCCATCCACTCACTTCATATAGGTCGGTGGGTGTGATTGTAATTCTGGGGGGTGGTGGGGGTTGGTGCCCTCAGCTGTTGAGGTGTATTTGGTAAGTTTTAGACATTTCTTGTAGGTCTTTACAACTGTCACCATAAACAGGTCGTGTTCCCTCTCTGGACCTCATTCTCCCTTGCTCTTAAAGATGGAAGCATAGGCTAGGTAAAGGTGATGGTCTTTCCCAGCCTGGCAGGTTGTGGCAGCTGTGGTCATGTGAAGCTCTTGATAGACTTTGGGAAGGCCCGGGCAGCTGTTTGAGGAAACAGTGGGGCCTCAGGCAGTCAGGGAATCAGGGCAAGAATGGAGAGGCCTGTGGCCCCTCAATGTCTTAGAAGGTGAGTGGCTCCTGCCTGTTTTCTGTCTCAGGGGAAGGATAGTGGCAGTGGGGCCTTGCTGTACTGTTCACCATGTGGACACACTGGCTTTTCCCCATCCATGTGGGGAAACGCTTGCTTTCTTGGACCTCCTCTCATAGCTGCAGCTTCCAGATGAGGCTGGAAAGGCCTGGGGGTATTGGTTAGAGAACTTTGCTTTAAGTTAGAGTTGCTTAAGCAGGATGGTAACTTTCCTTCTTTCACATCATCTGTGCCTCGACATCTTCCCCGACACCCAGAGAGGGACACAGTTTTCTGGCAGCCGACGAGGTCAAAGCTAGAAACTGCCTGGGCTTGAGGAGAGAATCAAGACAATGCTGTGTTCACTTCATTGAATTCTGCTGTCATTTCTTAAATTAGCTTCCTCACGCGTAGTTCTCAGAAACTCAGTTGGATAAACAAGATTTGTTTTTTGGTTTCTGAGTTAAAATACATGCCTATACACATACAAATTAAAAAAATCATATTTGAATCAATTAAACATTTCCACACCAAACATTTGGTAAGGAAACTCAAGGGAGATAGTTCACATCTAAAAACGTTTATCGTTTTTTGAGAACTTTGCTGTGAAGTGTTTTAGAAACTTGAAGAGGATGTAAGAAGTATTTTTTGTTACATTGCAAACAGTTCAAAGCAAGATGTCCTAACCTAACAAGGGAAGATTTCAATACATTTTTCCCCCTCACTTTTTAACTTTTATTTTTGTGGAGGAAAATTATTTCAGAAGTCAACACATACTACTTATCAACTTTTTTAATATATATTCTGAAAATAGACAATGGTTCATTCAAATGCTACAGTCCTTATTACAAAGACCAATGATAAAATTAACAATGTAAAATGTGTTGTGAAAAGTCATTTTTTATTTGAGGAATTTTTAGAGTATATAAAATAGCCAATCTAATATTTGCATTTATAACTTTTCTTATGTATCTGAAATATATGGCTCTAATTTTGTTGTAGTTTTATCTTAAGCAAATAGATTTTGTAGGTGAATACCGCTACAACTTATCTACCAATCTTTAAAAATGGAAGCAGAACATTATAAAATGAGAATATCAGGAAGAGAAACTGTACCCCTTTATACATACAGAATAATAAGTACTACTGTTTACCATATGAAAGAGTTTGTTTCTGTTTTTCTTAGTGATTATCCTGTACTCAGATCAAATGTATTACAATTTTGAACTTTGAATCACAAATTACAATTTTTATTTGCTAGGAGAGAAAGTCACTACTTGACCTATAGATTAAGAAATCTGATCTCAGCTACTTTTAGTCAACATTAGAATTTTTGTTGAGTAACTCCATAAAATCAAAACAATTCAAATTATTGACTCCCTTTTCTGTATCCATAAGCAAACTTCTGACTTATACTGCCATGTGAATTGAGTTCCATCAGCTTTGAAGAAGTCGAATTTGTGAGAGTTATGGCATTCATTTGTTTAACATAGCTTGAATAACCAGATAACTATAACTTTTAAAATGGCAGGCATTTATAATGCCAAGTTTGGGGTGGTGAGCAGTATTCGATCTGAGTATTTGATTTCTTGTACTTTTTTTTTTTCCATGTTTTCTTAGGGAAGTGCTGGTTGAGATTCGAAGAAGACTTGTTATTCTATTTAACTATATAAAAACATTAAAACATTTTAGGGAATGCAAAAATACATATGCTTCAGGTTAAAATGTTGAGACATCTTGGGTATTTGATAACATTTCCACTATAAAGTAGCAAAAGCAGACTTTTAAAAACTTTATACATGAGGTTACATTTGCTGATGAAAGTAATTTGAACACTTTGGAAGGACACTCAACTTTCTAGTGGTAAGACTTTTTACTGTTTTCCATGCTGCTATTTATTTATAGCTAGAGTACCATTATGATCATTTTTGTAATTGTTCAGAGGGATAATTCTTAAAAGTCAATGTGAATGCAAATGTATATGAATGAAAGAAAACGAAATCAACAAATGCTAAAACTAAACAGTAAGATGACCTTCTATAAAGTAAGTATATATGTCATATAATAATATATACATTAAGTATTTATATTAATAATACTTATAAAGACTGTTGTATAATTCCGTTTGAATGTTCCAGAGGAAAAATATCCCTTTAGGATTTGGAGAAATTGAAACTGTTGCTATTTGCGAGGAAAGGGACCCACAGAAGAGAACACGTTCTAGGGAAGTAAAAGGAATCCTTAAACTTCGAGGGGTCGCAGAGTTGGACACGACTGAGCGACTGAACTGAACTGAAACTTCTTCTTCAGAGGCTAAGGATTTTGTATCTTATTTTATGTACAGACTGAAGAGTCCTTCCTGAAGTTGATTTCTCACATTAAGATTAAAAAGATAATTTCCCTAGAAAGTGGAAAACAAAACAAAACCCCGCCAAACTCCAAATTCACTTGCAGGATGGATGACAATTTAGATTTGCTTTTACTTGAATGATGGGAATTTTTTAATGAAGGAAAGTGAACTGAGGAACAAATTCAAGAAATTATAGCACCAACTTTGTTATATTGTGGTTGAATTTTTTTTTACTCTATTTTAGTCCCAAGAGCTGTCAAATTATCTAAAGAGAACAATGAGTTTCTCAACAGAAAACAAAAAGGAAAAAGAAAAAGAAATTACCCAGAGATGCTGCAACTTACAAAACAGTCACTCCTGCTAGGCTTCCTATAGCTTTAAATGCAATTGACTATTGATTCTATCAGACCTAGTTGACTTAAAAGCTAGGGTGGATCAGGAGCTGATTTTTGGCATTCCTTCATTTTCCCACTCTTTTGTTCACTTGACACTCAGCTTTTATACACTGGCTTTGCAGGAACCACTGGCATGATCTCTGAACAATCTGTCGGAGGAGGAAAGGGCTCCTCCAACCAGCAACCAGAGTTTTAATTAAATACTGTGCATCCTGTCTATCTCAAACAGCTGAAGAAATGGCTGTTGGCATAAAGGTACCAGTGAACTTATGTTCTCTGGGGTTAATACGGCAAGGAACCTTCTTGGTGGTTTAAAAAAAAAAACCAAAAAACAGAACTCTAAGCACCCCCAATCATGTGATTATTATTTTTTTAAGTTAAGAAGACTCACTGAAGCAACAGTGCCGATCTGTGGAGCTCAACTCAGTATCACATTGAAAGGGACATGCAGGTTGGAGAAATTATTTTGTTTATTAATTCAGGTTACATGTCCTGCCAGGCTGGCTGGAAGAGAAGGGAAAGAGAGGTGTAACTTTTAAGCACACACTGATTTGTTCTTATTACATAACAAAAGTCTATTTCTTTATCATGTTATCATTCAGTTAATAAAAATTAGCTACAATAACAGCATCAACTTAAAAACCCCTCAAAGTCCAGGGGATTTTCTTTCACAATGAACATGAATACTGTTCAGAAATACAAACAGTCAACGGATAACTTTAGGTCTGAAAGAGAAACCTGGCAAGGGTAATTGAATAAGCCTGGGTCCCTTGACTGTGTCATGGTGAGGGCAGTCAACATGTCATAATTAGGTTTATTGAGGGCCATTCCAACAATCTGCTTCTATTCTTCCTGCCTTATTGTCCACAGCTAGGCAAATAGCCAAGGGACAAAAGGAATCAAGTGCTGACAAAACATGAAAGAGGAAAAAGATTTAGCTGCTTTTATCAAAGAAACTGAGAAGGACTTTGTGTAAATAAAATAAGTGACTGGCCATCCTGCATTTAGGCAATGCCGTTTTCATTAGAATTAATTCTTGACATATTGGAAGAGTTCCAAGGGAAGGATTTCTACTTCTGACAAGTTTAATTTGTAAATTAAAAACAGTTGGTTAAACATGAGCCTCCATCAACAAAACTTAACCAAAGCCATACACGGCAAAGGGCTAAGCAGGTGAAAAAGAGAATTACTTTGAAAACAAAGTCTTCCCCAAAATTATGCAAATTCTTATTACTTCATAACAAATGTTTCCCATTGAAGCCTACAGCAGGATGTCTGCTCAGGGAGGTTTGTTTAGATCACATTTTCTTCCCCTTTAAGCCTCTTTAGTTGACATAACACTTATTCCTTGCTTGGGCACCGTGCTGCTTCTTGGGAGAAGTGGCAACAAGAACAGAAGAGGTAGACTGACATTTTAAAAGAAGTCAAACTAATGCCACTTCTGTAAGTCTACAGATTTCAGGACAGCCTACTCTGCTTTTTCTTCAAGGTGAGAGAGTCTTCCAAGTGTGCTTTCAATTCCTAGTGGGGATAAACAGTGGAGACGGATATGCGGTATTTCCTAAAGTATTAGGAGTCATCATCAGCTCTCAGGTCAGCGTTGTCTGCCTAGAGGGTTGCATGCAAAACCAGCAGCGCTGTTGGTTAAAACTTGGTGATGCAAAGAAAGTGGAAACCTTCGGGAGAGAGTTGTAGCTTGCATCTGGACAAGGCTTTAAGTCTAGAAAGCCCCTTTAATAAAACAGCTATTTGTGAAGTTGCAATACCTTTCCTGTTGCATTTTTTTAGCTTTCAAATTAAGTTTCAGATAGGGGTCTTTTCCATGAACCTGAATTTCAGAAGCTGCAAAAGAGTAAGTGGCTGAAAAAGAGAACTCTATCGTGAACGATTTATCCCTTGGGGATACAAATTTTACTCGGGTACCAAGTGTCCCTTAGTTTTATTGAGAGTAACAGAGGTGATAAGAAACCTATGACTGGGGTAGCTTCAGTGACTAAGCTGTTTAGATTTAAAAACTTCACATTGCTTTACTTCACCTGACATATTAGAGACTTACATTACTATATTCCTTGGCACTTGAAATGAGAGTGAAAAATTTTTTTTCTCACGTCAAAGAATTATTTAATTCCATCCAATAGTAGATATGAAAGAGTTAAAGCCCTGGAGGAATGCAAGACTTCATCGTGATCATCAGTATCAGTACCTATGTTTGAATGGAGCCTCTTAATGGTTGTATTTGTATGACTGTAGCATCCTGAGGAAGTATTGAAATACATGGTCCAAACAATTTTCTTGTGGCTTATGAAGCTGGATCTGCAGTGTCTTGAAGTTTATTCCACTTGTGGATTTTGGTAAAAAAAAAAAAAACAAAAAAACCCACAAAAAACCAAAAACCCACTCAGTTGGACTGCTGATCTAGTTCTGCACCAGATGTAACTGTGGTTTTTATGAAGGATTTGTTGTTGTTGTTAAAAGATTTTGCTTTAGGTCCCAGTTCAATCTCTAGCTAGCTGAGTGATGAAGGGAAACTCAGTAGCCATTCTGAGTTGGATTCCTCTGAAGTGAGACAGACAGTAAGATGCTCTGCTGTCTCCAAGGATTGTTGTGATGTGTTAGTGGCCCTGAATACATTTCAAGTTCTGAGCAAGTATAAAGAATTATTTGTTTATAATCTACCCATCGCTTTTGTATTTAGCGAAACAAGATTTGGTGGCCCGTTTGCCTCAATGTGCTTTCTTTCTTAGAGTACAGTTTAACAAGAATTAAGTGGGTCTTCCTGTGGTCAGTCCAGAATACCCTGAAATAATTCTATATCCAGGACATGTGGGACCTGGTTGCTGGGATGACACCGCTTTATTGCAGAGCGGCACACGGGTGTACATCTAGTGGAAAAGTGGTATGGGAGAAGCTGCTTTAAAGGCTTGCATTTGTGCAAAATAAGTCTTTTTGATTTCCATATTGTTCCGATGCCCGTTGGCTCATGTCACAAAATTGGAAGGCCCAGCAGGCCAGGAAGGAGTCTCTCTGGAAGGAGTTGGGGATTTATGCAGATTGGCCGCCTCTCTGACATTTATTTGCTGCCCTTTTCTCACTGTGTTTTGGCAACTCTGAACCAGATGGACAAGCCCATGGAAATGAAGGCCAGTGAAGAGAAGACACTTTTGATTTCTTCAAAGATAAGGGAGAACACTTTCTTTCTCTCCTTCTTTTAACATGACTGTGGCAATTTTTTTTTTTCTTTTTGTGCACAGATCAAAACTGGCAAGTCACTTTTGGAGACTGATTGGAACATTTGAACAAGGACTTTCCTTGTTACGTCATTGAGAGTAACATAAACTCTGTTTACCAAGGCATCCATGGAAGAGAAATGTCCAGGCAATGGTCCAAGTGTTATGTCTACCAGAAACCAGCCATGTACTTTGTAGCTGGGCACCAAGAATGTTGTCTGAGTTTCAGCTAGGATGATAATTCACCAGGACTTAAATCCTTCTTTAATCACCAAGCTCTCCAAAAGGCGAGTGATGACGAGGGGAAGCATAGCTTACTGTTTCACTCTGTAATCATTTATGATTTGAGCTGTATTTTACCTTACAATGACCTCTGGTGCTGTTAGTGGATCATTCTAGACTTGCTGCTACAGTATTACAGGGGCCACCATGAAGACAATGGCCACTAAATGGTGATTTATCCGGGAGAGTTGGAAAATATGACCTTCGTGGAAAAAAAGATGCGCAGAGGTATTTTCCTATTTTAGATGCAAACGACAGTCTCTGTACTGAAAGTGTTCATGAAGAATCAATTATTTAAGCACAAATATTCACTCTGAAAGTAATTATGTCTTGAGCACTGGGACGTATTTTTGAAAGATACTGTTTCTTTTCTGCATTTTAAAGTCATATGCTTGTGCCTCTGTGTTACCCATGGTGCAAAATTTCAGACTGAAAATATTTCATCTCAGGCATGTGACTGAACCTCGCCCTTGGAATTTCAGTGTTGAAATATGGGATTAAAAATGGTGAATGGATTTGCTAATTAGGTGCAGCTTTTCTTTTTTTTTTTTTTAAGGGAAGTACGGGAGGGGGATGTGCAGCTCCCGATTTTCGTCTTACTATTTATTGTATGTTGTCGCTGTCTGTAGACTTTTTCTTTTATTTGTTTACTCTTGTTTGTTTGAACTAATCACTACTTAAGAAACAGTCCTCTCAGGACGGACAGCCTCCTCTTCCTGAAGCCTGTAGCTTCGGTGACCGTTCAGGCATAAAAACGTGCTTATCTGCAAATGAATGGTAGCTCTTTGCTTCATTAAAGCCCCTTTCTCTTTTGGCACTCGCATTGTGACCCTTTGATATTAATTCAAAGGGCAATTAAAGAATGCGGCCCATCTTTGAAGTAAGGCATTCAGGGCAGGGGTAGGGATGAACCTGGGCCTCTGATGGACTGTGTGTATTCAACAGGCCTTTTCAAGACAGTTTGAAGTGAGTCAAAGAAAATGGGCAGGAGAAGGTCAAAGAGAAAAAAAGGGCTAAAGAAACAGTCTGTATTTGTTCGGAGTATTAGCCAAGCAAACTGCAAATAGCAACAAAATGAAACAGTTAATAGAGCAGCCAGACAGAGCCATGTCAATCACTTAACTTGAACAGCGTTAGGCGATCGGAGCTCCCTCCACTGTGTTACCTAATTATCTTGGGAAAGGCAGTAACTGGAAGTAATGGTATTGTATTTCTTTCTGCTTACTGCCCAGAAAAGGTGATAAATACTCACTGCTCCATAATTATGCAACATATATACATAAAGGAGTAGGAGGGGGTGGGAGGAGGTGGAAGGGGGCTGCATGGGGGAGGAGGTTGCATTGAAGTTGTGTTCCTAGTCAAAGAACCAAATATGGCACAAACATGGCATTTTCAAACATTAGCATGCTGGAGAATCACTTAACTCGTTTCATCTGGAGCTGGCTGAAATATGCATGATTTCTCCTTTCACAACCCTTAAAGACAAACACGTTGAGCCATCCAAGAAAAGTTCTTTCGCGGGAAAAAAAAAACAAAAAACTTAACCTGCAAAAGCTGTGCTCAAATAATATGAAGGATTGGGCTGAGCCTTCCCGCTGCCTCCGTGGAAACTGAGTGAAGCCGCCGCCACTGGGACCCTAGCTTTTCCCACCGTGGCTGGGTGTTGAGACACTTCCTTGCAAGAAAAGTCCAGAATAAGCCCTAACCTTAGTAGACGGTCGAGAGGGGGAGGCAGGACTGGAGGAGTGATTGGAGGCAGAATGGATTTCTGTTCCTAGGGTTAGGAAGGATACTTTTGGATTCTACTTTTATGGGGTCATTGTTAAAAACAAAAGAAGAGCATCAACTACACGCTTCTTTGAATGGTGTGAGCAAACTGATTTTAGAAAGATTTCCAACTCCCTCAGGGGTGTCTGGGTGAGAGAGGGGGAAACCCCAAGGCCCCCTTTGGAATGTCTGCAGATAGGTCGAACTGATCTCCGAATTGCAAAACGTGGCCACCTTTTAAAGGGGCCGCTGAAGACTGTATTCGGATCCTTTGTAACGGTCTGTTGCAGATTGCTGTTTGATGTTGGCTTTGTGCATAATGGGTTTTGTTTGGAGGGACAGTAATAGATCTGAAGGGTCTGTTATGCAGCTTTTTGACATACTGTTCCAGAATGTATCTATTAATATAAAAGTTTCTGCCTTTGTAAAAAGTCCATTACTGAACTAAGTACTCAATTACTCCGCATTTTAACACACCAGTCCTGGCACTTGAAAACTGCCTTCTTAAAATCTGATTTGAAGGTCGCCCAGGGTGAATTGTAAACAGAGCTAGGAAAACAAATTATATGGTCAGTTTTTGAATATATTAATAACTTCAGCTATTTAGTAGTGTCAACACATAAATTCTCTCTTGCCCTGTGTAATGCTACATAGGATGGAACAATGTTTGGGAGCCTAAGGGGCATTTCTACTTGGAATCAAAGTTAAAATGGAGAGCAGTAGCTGCTTAAGAAACTGAAATTCAGTGAATTTACAAATTTCCTTAGGTGACCTGCTTGCAGATTCTTTACCCTCTGGCCCACCAGCGAAGCCCCAAAATAGCACAAAATACCTTCAGTTCAGTTCAGTTCAGTCACTCAGTCGTGTCCGACTCTTTGCGACCCCATGAATCACTAATAATTAAAAACTTGGTTAAATAGTAATTGTCAGATAAGGGGAAACTCAGGCAACAGAAATAGAATAATCTAGGACATTTTCACCAATAAAAAACTGTGGAAACTTTTCCACTTAGAGAAATTTTTTTCAGACAGGTTTTGAAAAATTGTTTTAGTTTTAAAATTACTCAATTTAGAGCTCAATTTTATGTTTTTCAGGATGATTAAAAATCATGATATCTGGAAATATTAGGAAATGTCCGTCATCTTAGAATGCTGAAAAACTGACATAACTTTCAGATCAAAATCAGCTCAAAGTGGGAAGAAAGACTGCAGGCATCTTTGTTATTCTTTGTCTTTTTCCTAATCCTGGTTGATTTGTAGATTTTCACCAACTAGCCTCTTTTTCCCACACAAACCCCCAGTTTTGTTGCCAGAAGTGAAGGCTGGAGAATAGTGGTGAAGAACAATTTAAGTTCCCTTCTGTCTCCTGTGTTAATCTTGCCCACCCTTCCTGAATTCAGAATCCTGTGCAGTCTCTAGGAGACTGGTTCTGAAGACAAGATACATTTAAAAAATTTTTATTTTTGATTGGAGGATAAATTGATTTACAATATTGTGTTGGCTTCTGCCATACAACACTGTGAATCAGCCATAAGTATACATATATCCCCTCCCTCTTGAACCCCCCCCCCCAAGTCCCCATCCCATCCCACCCCTCTGGGTTGTCACAGAGCACTGGATTGAGCTCCCTGTGTTATACAACAACTTCCTATTAGCTACCTGTTTTACATATGGCAATGTATACCTAGAGGTCCATTGACAGATGAATGCATAAAGAAGTTATGGTACATATATACAGTGAGATATTACTTAGCCATAAAAAGGAACACATTTGAGGCAGTTCTAGTGAGGTAGATGAACCTAGAACCTGTTACACAGAGTGAAATGAGTCAGAAAAACAAATTTCATGTATTAATGCATATATATGGAATCCAGAAAAATGGTACTGCTGAACCTGTTTACAGGATGGGAATAGAAATGTGGAGACAGACACAGAGAACAGACTTTTGACACAGTGGGAGGAAGGAGAGGGTGGGAGGAATGGAGAGAAGATACGTTTTATCATTTGCTCTTCTTATACCTGTGGAGAATTTGAATTGAAATGGGAGTCTAGCTTACAGAGCATCAGTTGCAGTTACTGCACTTATAGCCCCTGCTACATTCAGGTTCAATGTCATATCCTTTCATAGGTCTGTAATGCAAAGAACTCCATTCTGTCATCCCCTTGGCTGCTTCCTAGAGATACAGGAGGAATTCCTAGTGTCTGTGTGATCTTTCGGATCTCATGGCTTTAATGATTTCCCCCAAATGAGAATTTATCCCTATCCTTGGATCAACAGTCAGTTCTCTAGGGGCCAGACAGGTAATGAGAAAGCAGCAATATAAATGTATTCTGGTTTTCTGTCTAAGGATACAGAAGTGGGAGAGTAACACCTCTTGTAAAGGCAGAGCTGGGCTTGGGATCCAGGTTCGTAGCTGGCTTGTGGCTTCTGGGAAGGCAGGTGACAATAAGAAAGTACTGAGAAGGGGTCTGTTTTCAGGGAGCATGCCGTGGCATGTAGGTCTCTGAAATGCAGCCAGTAATAATATTTGCCTTACAAAATTGTGACAAAAATTATATGAGAAAAAAAATTACATGAGAGACTACACAGGAATACAAGTGCCCCTCAATAAGTGTCAAGTACTGTCTTTGTTAATCTTATTTGTGGGGTGTGGCTCAGAGGTGAGTTCCCAGGAAGCAAATAAAGCTTCAAGTATAGGGCTTTTAGGTCCATGAGCCCCTGAGGGTGCTGGGTGCTGTAGAGTCCTGGGTGGGGACAGGAAATCAGGATGACTTTTTGTGTAAGAATTCCTAGTAAACTGCCTTGAGAGGTAAACACAACAGGTAACTCCAGTAATAATTTACTGTAATTTTTCTCCCATTCAAAATAAATACTTTGTACCTGGCTTTTGTAGTTGTAAATTTATATTCTTCTTAAGAAGGTCCTGCCAAACCTGGATCAGCTACTGGGTGTTGTCACACTATTGGGCTGGCCCTTGGAAAGATACCCTCTCCAGGCACCAGTGAGCCAGGTTATGGTGTGAGTGGGAAATGGTTACTTTACTGATGGGTAAGTTAAGAGTTTGATTTATTCATAGGCATTAACAGAATTCTATCTGTTCCGTCAGATTCTATGTGCATGCACCAAGATGTCAAAACCACTGTCCTACTCTGGAATTGTTTGAAGTATAGTTAGCTTAATGTTCTAATTCCCAGTATCCTGAGAGAGATGGAGGAAAAATCTTGCTGTCGGAATGAAGACTCCATAGGAGGCTAACTCAAAACAACAGGGAAAGTATAGAACCTAGGGAATTAGAAGTCATTTTAAAGCAAGAGTAACAGATCCTGTATGAATAAGGAGATATCAGCACTTGTTCAGAAACCAATTCAGACTGTTTTATGAGAAATATACAACAATCAGCACCAACCAACTACACTTTTAAAGTCCAGGGCACCAAGGAAATGCGGGGAAGGTTCATCTGGCCATCTCCGGGTTCAGAGATGCTTCCTGGAAGAGATGTCAGAGCTGAGCATTAGAGGATGACCGGGAGCTGATCAGCACAAGAACCAGAGGAAAGGCGTTACAGGCAGAGGGAACAGCATGGGCGACAAAGGCATGGAGCAGTCAGACCCACGGTGTACCTGGAGACTGGGAAGCAGCCGAAGGCATCAAGAGGTCCTGTCACCAGATTCACTCAGTCTTAAAAGGCAAAATAAGCACCCCCTTTTATCTTTCCACTGTTCAAAGTGAACAAGTGATACCCTGTAACACAACCCCATTCTCAAAAGACTAGATAGATTGCTTTCTCCCTACCTGCAGCTTTCAATTCAGTTCAGTTCAGTTGCTCAGTCATGTCCGACTCTCTGCGACCCCATGAATCACAGCATGCCAGGCCTCCCTGTCCATCACCACCTCCCAGAGTTCTCTCAAACTCACGTCCATAGAGTCGGTGATGCTATCCAGCCATCTCATTCTCTGTCATCCCCTTCTCCTCCCGTCCCCAACCTTTTCCAGCATCAGACTCTTTTCCAGTGAGTCAACTTGTTGCATGAGGTGGCCAAAGTATTGCAGTTTCAGCTTTAGCATCAGTCCTTCCAATGAACACCCAGGATTGATCTCCTTTAGATTGGACTGGTTGGATCTCCTTGTAGTCCAAGGGACTCTCAAGAGTCTACTCCAACACCACAGTTCAAAAGCATCATTCTTTGGCTATCAGCTTTCTTCACAGTCCAACTCTCACATCCATACATGACCACGGGAAAAACCATAGCCTTGACTAGATGGACCTTGATTGGCAAAGTAATGTCTCTGCTTTTTAATAGACTATCTAGGTTGGTCATAACTTTCCTTCCAAGGAGTAAGTGTCTTTTAATTTCATGGCTGCAGTCAGCATCCGCAGTGATTTTGGAGCCCCAAAAAATAAAGTCTGACACTGTTTCCACTGTTTCCCCATCTATTTCCCATGAAGTGATGGGACCAGATGCCATGATCTTAGTTTTCTAAATGTAGAGCTTTAAGCCAACCTTTTCACTCTCCTCTTTCACTTTCATCAAGAGGCTCTTTAGTTCCTCTTCACTTTCTGCCGTAAGGGTGGTATCATCTGCATATCTGAGGTTATTGATATTTCTCCCAGCAATCTTGATTCCAGCTTGTGCTTCTTCCAGACCAGCTTTTTTATTCTGCATATAAATTAAATAAGCAGGGTGACAATATACAGCCTTGACGTACTCCTTTTCCTATTTGGAACCAGTCTGTTGTTCCATGTACAGTTCTGACTGTTGCTTCCTGACCTGCATGCAGGTTTCTCAAGAGGCTGATCAGGTGGTCTGGTATTCCCATTTCTTTCAGAATTTTCCACAATTTATTGTGATCCACACAGTCAAAGGCTTTGGCATAGTCAATGAAGCAGAAATAGATGTTTTTCTGGAACTCTCTTTACTGAGATGTAATTCACATATAACATGGTGTGACTGTAAGATGTTCAGTGTGTTGATTTGATACACTTGTATATTGCAAAGTGATTACCAGAACATACATTTGTAACTGCATGTTAGCTAATACCTGCATCATATCACATAATGAGTATTACTTCTTTGGCTGTGAGAACATTGAAGATCTACTCTCTTAGCAACTTTCAAGTATATAATTCAGTATTATTAACTATAATCACTGTACTGTACATTAGGTTTACAGAACTTATAAATGGAAGTTTGTACCCTTTGACCAAGATCTCCCTTTTCCTCCCAAAATTACAGCCTCTGCTAACTACCATTTGGGTATCTGTTTCTATAAGCTTGGTTTTTTTAGATTCCACATATAAGGGAGAGTTTAAACTTGTCTTTCTCTACCTGACTTATTTCACTTAGCATGATGCTTTCAAGTGTCCATCCATATCAAAATATGTGTCTTTAACATTTATTGTTAAGTGTTGTTTGAAAACAAAATGGATTTCATACACTTCAGTTTTTTTTTTAAATGGAACAAAAATCTTCTCACTATAACTGACCACTTTGAGAAGCATTTTTTTTAATGGAACTAAAAAATTCTCCCACTCTGAGTGACCACTTTGATGAGCATTTTTGGGAAGAACAGAGCCTGATGTACAGAAGTGAGGTCCTTGGGAATGTAACAGCCTAACTCAAACTCTTCCTTTACACTTTATTCAAGGAGGTGATCTGAGCTTGGAGTTACAAACTCTATTTTTTCTAGATTCCTTCTTTTTGTGACTTAAATTTATATTTTGAAATGGTCATTTAGTAAAATAGACTTTAGGGTTTTTTTTTGCATTGAGGTGAAATTTATACAAACCATTTTAAAGTGAACAATTCAGTGGCATTTAGTACGTTCACAATGTAATGCAACCACCAGTTCTGCCTAGTTGTAAAACATTTCATCACCCTGAAAAGAGACCCTGTACCCAGTAAGTCATTGCTCCCCGTTTCCTTCATCCCCCAGCAACTACCAGTCTGTGTTCTGTCTCTATAGATTTAAATATTCTGATTATTTAATGTAAACAGAATCATATGACCTTTCATGTCTGTCTTCTGTCACTTAGCATCATGTTTCAGAGGTTCATTCGCACTGTAGCATGTGTCAGAACTCCGTTCCTTTTTATGGCTGAATAATATTCCATTTGTATGCATAAACCGCTGCTTGTTTATCTAATCATCCACTGGTGGGCCTTTGGGCTGTTTCCACCTTTTGGATATTATGAATAGTACTTCTGTGAACTTGTATATACATAGGTTTATTCTTTTTTAAAATTTTAACACATGTGTATATTTATGTAACAACCATCATAATCAGTATACAGTATAGTTCCGTCATCCCCCCAAATCGCTTCATGCTCTCCCTTTGAATGGACACCCTCCTCCCATTCCCAGCTCCTGGCAACCACTGGTATGTTCTCCAGTTTTGTCCTTTTAAGAATATCCTATAAATGGAATCATACAGTATTTAACTCTTTCAGACTGGATTCATTTACTCAGTATAATTATTCTGAGATTCATCCAAGCCATTGAATATGTCAATATTTCATTTCTTTTTAAAAAATTGACATACTTTAGTTTGGAATTAGTATTTAGTTTGAAGTATTTAGTTTATTTTATTTAGTTTGGTTGATTAACAGTGTTGTGTTAGTTTCAGGTATGTAGCTCAAGTGTTTCAGTTATACATATACATGTATGTATTCCTTTTCAAATTTTTTCCTGTTTAGGTTATTACAGAATATTGAGCAGAGTTCCCTGTGCTACACAGTTGGTCTTTGTTGGTTATTTTTAATATAGCGGTGTGTACATGTCCATCCTGAATTCCCAATTTATCTCTTCCCTTTCCCCCCTAGTACTCATAAGTTTGTTCTCTAAGTCTGTGAATCTGTTACTGTTTTGTAAATAAGTTCATTTATATCCTTTTTAAGATTCTTCATATAAGCAATATCATATGATATTTATCTTTCTCTTTCTCTGTCTCTGACTTACATCACCAGGTCCATCCATGGTGCTGCAAATGGCATTATTTCATTCTTTTTAATGGCTGAGTAGTACCCCATTGTATATATGTACCAATCTTCTTTATCCAATCACCTGTCAATGACATTGAGGTTGCTTTCATGTCTTGGCTACCAGTGTACAAGTACTGTAATGAACGTGGGGGTGCATGTATCCTTTCGAACCATATTGATGAATACAATCCTACTGACTGGTTGTGCTACAGTTTGTTTATTTATTTACCCGTTGAGGAACATTTGGGCTTCCCTGGTGGCTCAGAGGTTAAAGCGTCTGCCTGCAATGCGGGAGACCCGGGTTGGATCCCTGGGTTGGGAAGATCCCCTGGAGAAGGAAATGGCAACCCACTCCAGTATTCTTGCCTGGAGAATCTCATGGACGGAGGAGCCTGGTGGGCTACAGTCCATGGGGTCACAAAGAGTCGGACACAACTGAGTGACTTCACTTCACTTTCATTTTGAGGAACATTTAGATTATGTCCAGTTTTTGTTCATTATAAATAGAGCTGGCATACATGTTTGTGTAAAAGTTTTGTTCAAACACAAAATTTCATTTCTCTTGAGTAAATGCCTGGGTGTGGAATTGCTAGGTTATATATTAAATGTATGTTTAACTTTATAAGAAACTGCCAAACCATTTTCTACAATGGCTATACCATTGTGCATTCCACCAGCAATGGATAAGAGGTCTGGTTGCTCTGTGTTGGTGCTAGCCCTGATATTATCAGTATTTAAAAATTTACCTATTCTGAATAGATGTCTAGAGGTATCTAATCATGGTTCAATTCACATTTCCCTAATGACTAATGATACTGAACACCTTGTAATGTGTTTGTTTATCATCCATATATTCTCTTGGGTGAAATATCTGTTCAAGTGTTTCGCTCGTTTTAAAATTATATTGTTTTCTTATTAAATTTTGAGAGTTCTTGTTATTCTGGATTCAACTCCTTTGTCAAATATGTGATTTGCTCTTGATCATAGCCTATTTGTTCCTTCTTCCAACAGTGTCTTTTGCAGAGCAGAATACTTTGATTTCAGTGAAGTCCAGTTTGTTGATTTAAAATTTTATGGTTATGCTTTTTAGTATCATGTGTAAGAACCTTGTGCATAGCCCTGGTTATGAAGATTTTCTCCTATAAATCAGATTTTGCATTTAGGCCTGTGGTTCATTTTCAGTTAATTTTTGCACGTGGTTTTATGTTTAGAGCAAAGGTTATTTGTTTTTGCATATGGATGTCCAAATGTTTCAACACCATTTATTGAAAAGATTATTCTTTCTCTGTTGAATGTGCTTGCACTTTTGTCAAAATCAACTGGTGGTGTTTGTGTGGGTCTCTTTCTGAACTCTCTATTCTTTTCCATTGATTTATAAGCCAGTTCTTTTGCCAGTACCACAGTGTCTTCATCACTATAGTTCTGTAGTAATTCTTTAAATTTAGTGATATGATTCCTCCAAACTTCTTTTTCAAAATTGCTTTTAGCTATTCTAATGATTTTCCACATACACTTTCACTATAGCTAATCTTATAGCTATGAAAATTCCTCCTGGGAGCAAATTAATTTTTTGAAAGGCATTTGTTTTGGTTTTGAATAGTTTTGGAAATGAGAGAGTGAAAATAAATAAGTCTATTTCTGTTTCACACAAAATTAATGAAATTATCAGATTGGAGATTTCATTCTATTACAAATTCTTCCTCTATGTAAAGTGCTCAGTTTTAGTGAAATGGTTGCCCGTAAGTTAGAGAAATTGAGCGGAGTCATGTCTACATGAGAGATAAACTTTGAATCACCACATATGTTTAACCTGCTTTTTGAATTGGTCACGCAACACTCAGAATCAGTCTCAGTCTCAAAGAAGGCATACGTAAAACATTTAATGTATGTTCATGAAGAACAGGTCAACCTGCCTTTGGCTTGTGTATCATTTATTTAATTTATACAGTTTTAGGCCTTTGGGTCCTTTCAAAACATTTGCAAATGTGCAGCATTATAGGGTTTCCAGGCAAGTGTTCTTCCCGTGAATTAAAAACTAGAACACCAGGAACTCAGGAAGGGAAGTAGAAGGTAGGAAGTTTTGCTTTCTTTTTCTGCTTTGAAGGAAGAAAGAAATTCACCCCTTGCCCCATTTTAGAAGAGGATTCTTAGAAAGATGTCACAATCTTCTTGGCATCTTTTCCTTAGAGTCTAGAACTTCATTGCAAAATTCCAGTGAACTTTGACTGCCATGTCCTTATGTTTATACAGAATGATATGTATGCCAGATATTAATGTGTTTGTCCTATCCATTTTCTAATACTTAGAATAAAATGAACACTTAACACTTATAAAATCAATGTGAGCATTATGAAAGCGAGCTTAAAATATAATTAAGGATTCAACACACTAATACCTGGCATACAGTTAGAAGGTTGGTTTTTTGAGGGATGCTGTTAAAATCAATTATCTTGAAACTCTTGGCAGCTCATTATGTGCATACCAGGTCTGCCAAAATAGTTCAGTTTGTTGATCTAAATTTTGGAAGCTTTGGGTTAAAGTCTGCTTATTTCAAGTTACTCTTTAAAAACTGTATATTGAGATGAATATCCAAGATTAAAGTTTATCAGTTAAGTAATTTTAGAAATTTTACATTGAGAAGTGAAGGATGTGGCTACTTGAGTTCATTCTAATCATACCAAGTCTAGGTAGCTCTTGGTAATGCTCTCTTACCTTGAGAGCATCATTTTTAAATTTTGTGTTTCCAGAAATACTTTTTTCGTGCCTCAACCAAGACCTTATGGTGTTGAAACATAGCTACAGGTAAATGAACATCAGTTCTTCGATTTCTTAGTTAAAGAATAGATAGGCAACTAACACAGTTCAGCAAATAATTATAATGCTTTATTTCTCTGCGGTTCTTTTACATGTAGTTTTTGTTTGCTACTTCGTATTGTGACGTGCTGCAGAATGGCATGGCTTTCCCCACCTCAGAGATGAAAGTGAGCCTCAGAGAAGTGGTTGATCTGAAGTCACTGAGCTAGGAGTACATAGCAGAATCAGCCTGAGAACCTCATTCTCCTGAGGCCATTTTACTTTTAGATAAATTCCTACCATATATCTGTGAGAAAAGGGAGAGAATGACACCAGAGTACTGCAGTTTGGATTCTATGGCAAAAATTATTTGATATCTTTTGAGTTTTTCCATTAAAACCAAAAGGACAAAAATGCTGAATTCTGTAGCACCAGCTCTGGCTTTGAAGTATTTTATAAAACATAGGCATTTGTATTTTTCTTTCTCTAAACACAATCAGTGTTACTTCCCAGTGGAATTTCTCTGTTTGGACTAGTAGTTATAAACCCTTGTATTTTGATATTCTTAATAGATGTTGATTGGTATAATGCTATGCCAGGGCTTTATATTTGATATATCACATAGTACCTGCAAAGTGCTTATTTGTTTTGTACAATCTTTTGGTCTTAACCTTTTGATCTAGATATAAAACAGGCAGAAGCAATGTAATTCCTGCCGTTAATGTAATATGATGCCAGGAATCAGGAATGTCCATTTTAGAATGTATCAGGAAGTGAGGAATGGGCTTATTCAAAAATGATGTTGTGTTGGATACATTGGGTTGGTTGCTGCTCTGTTTGTGTGCTTGTGCACACGTGTGAGTGTTCATTTAGAAACAGTAAGAATAGGTTCTTCCCAATAAGCCATTCTTGGAAGGTAGATCTCAGCAGCTGTAGATGAGATAAAATATAGAATAAATTAAGTTTAGGAAAATTTAAAACTTTAAGATTAATTTTTTAAAAAAGGAACCCATTGAGGTACAAATCTGCAGGAAGAATGTTTCTCATTCTAGTTTCCTTGTTGAGGTCAGTTTAATGGCTCACTTCACAGAATGCCTCAGGGTTTGAGATTTTTATAGTGTGTATAGGATCAGTGCCATGCACTCAATCCCAGATCTGACCCAAAAGAATAAGACCCAGGGGGAAAATATCTCAGCATTACCAATAAGAGAACTACTTTTTTCTTTAATTTTTTTAAGAACTAAATTGCAGATCCACACTTCAGAAAGATATGGTCAGTACCCAGTAAAACTCAGATTAAAAAGAATCCTCCATCTGCCCCAAATATTCTCTAATTGCAAACAATATGCAAGGGTTAGGAATCAAGTCCAAAGGTTAAAGGTTCTTGCTGGCAAGTGAAAGAGGGAGGAAAGAGGTATATTGATGCTTGTCAGTTTCCAGATTCTGGGGTCAAGCTATTGTGCCTAAAAGGAACAAGGCGTCTTCAGAAAAAGTGTGATTATCAAACAACAGGTCAAAGTTTATCTCTAGGTCAATGAAAAGGGTGGGGGGAGGGTCATTATTCAGATTCTGAATATAAGCTTTGTATTTAAATTTGTGACAAGGTATTCAATATTTTACAAAATTACCTATTTGGTTTATTAAATGTCATTTAATAATGAAATCAGAAAAAGTGTTCTCATAATAAATATGAAGTAATAATAATAAAGCCTCACATACATTATATAATTTAATCCTCAAAAGAATGTTGTGAGGTAATATATTATTATTCCCACTTTGTAGATGAAATAATTGAAACACTTCTTCTAAGGTCATTTATGTTAAGAGTCATCAGTTGTGTCCGACTCTTTGCGACTTCATGGATTGTAGCCTGCCAGATTCCTCTGCCTATGGGATTCTCCAGGCGAGAATACTGGAGTGGGTAACCATTCCCTTCTCCAGGGGATCTTCCCAACTCAGGGATCAAACCCAGGTTTCCTGCATTGCAGGCAGATTCTTTACTGTCTGAGCCACCAGGAAAGCCCCAAGGTCACAGGGGCATGTGAATATACTGTTCTTTCCGCCACTGTAATTCTCCCAAACTGAATGGTGTGATATTGATTTAGTCCTAATTTGATTCATCATAAAACACAAATGTTCTTGAGCGCACTTGATTTTAGGAGGGAAAATGTGTCTCAGATATTCCTCTTCCTTGAAGTGGTTCTTTTTTTCTTCTCATTTCTCCAGAAGGGTTTGCTGTCCATATCTGTCCAAAGCCCCTTTTGTCCTCTGCCTGGACATTGCCCGACCAGTCCTGGTGGTGACTCTGAGCTGGGACCATACAGGGACACCGACTGTAGTGGCTGCTGGCAACAGCAACGGTGCAGGGAGGCCCCAACGACACAAAAGCCTCTGGAGGCCCAGCCTCCCAACGTCTGCGCTGCTCTCAGATGCTAATGGCCCTTTGCTCCTCAGCAGCCCTTCTTGTTTGGTTTAGAAAAATATTTCAGGACGGCATTTGGACCAGTGATTACAGGCAATCTGATCATCATTCAAAAAGATCAACCAAGACAGTTAGTTGATAGCGAATTTTTTTTTCTTCACTAGAGGAAGGATGTTTTTGAACCAATGTCTGGGAAACAGTTTCCCAGTGGAAGCTGCTGAGAGAAGTCTCCATAATTAGGGTGGTAAAACCTCCAATAGTAATTAAAACAATTCACAAACTAAGCTGGTTTTAATTTTTCTGGTAGCTGCGGAGGCAGAAAGCAATTGTTCTAGCAAATTACTAATGCTTAAAACATAAAAACGTGTTATTAATTGGCTGTTTAGTTATATAAGCAAAAAGTAAAGGGAAACAGTGTACACCTTGAATTACCATGACCTCATAGCATCAATAGTCAGGCAGAGAGTGTGAGGAATTAGATATTATCTGAAGGTCTAAAAATGCTGAGCCCTTTAGTCAACAAACTTTTTTGTGTTTCCTTGTTAAGAGAAAGCACATGTAGATAAATGAGGCAAAATATATATCTACGTGGAAGTTCCCCGCCCCCGATTTGGTAGTTTTTCCTCACCAAAAAAAAGAGCCTGTGTTATGGTGTACCTGTGTGTGTCCATTCTGTGAATATTTTCTAGATTTAACCAGCAGGCCATACCTAATATTCAACTATCATTAGTTATTTATACTGCTTCCAATTTGCCTCATTAAACAAAAAACTCCCTCACAACTGCAGCGTCCACTTCCCCCTTCCAGACTGAACTGAAGTTTAGAGCTGTGTGGCCACATCTGTACCTTTCAAGGTGGAGTCCGTGCTAGGGATCGTGCAGCATTTCACAATGGAGAGAGAACCAATCTATCAAATTCTACGCCTGTTTTCCGAGATGGAGTCAAGTTAAGTTCCCTGAAACAAGTTACCTTGTTGAAGCCCAACTTAAAGAGTTCCGTATTCATATTCACTTTCTGATTTTTCAGGAAAAGGAAATTTAAAAGATAATTCGTTTAAACAGCGCCGTTGCATACAGTATTTAATTTTGTATTCATGAGAAAAATGAGACTTCCAGGCTACTAGTAAAGAAAAGTTAATTCCTTGCAGTAGAGAAATCAAAGCGCAGTTTCCGAGTCTCCCAGGCGGAGGGCCTGGAGGAGGTTAGGGGGTCTTTGTGCCCGGGGGATTGTCTCAGTGGGAGTGGAGGGGGAGAGGGAGAGATCAGGAAGTGCCTGCCTCAGTGCGAGCCTGAGGGATCAAGGAGGGACCGCAGGGGGCTCTGAGGAGGATGGTATTAGTTGCGCGAGGAGGTCCTGCTCGGATCAAGGCATCTTCCAGGCAACGGTGAGCAAAGTCCTCCGGGGCTGGTCGGAGGGAAAGAATGGTTTTCTGTGAGCGGAGAAAAGTCCTTCGTGGAAACTCCGAAAACACTTAAGAGCACTGCCTCCTGGAATGTGATTGATTCCAGCATACTCCTGAAGAAAAAAAAAAAAAAAAAGAAAGCCCAGGAGCTCAGAGGCTTCCCAGGACAGGGTCGGGCTCAAACCATAGAGAAGAAGTTGCTCATTCTCAAGGTAGGCTCTCACAACCACCAGCAAAGAATGCAACTGACTGGCCTTGTCATTGCTGCTCAAGGCTGGAACTTTCCTTCAGGGTACTTGTGCGCCCTGTGAGACCCCCATGCTCCCGATCAGCTCTCGGCAGAGTTCTAGGGCACTCCTGTTGGGTGCTTTATGTGTAATTAGAAATTCCATCATCACAACACCATGCAAAATAGGAATTATTGCCCCTGTTTTACACTTGAGTTCCCTGGGGTGCCGGCGGGGGAGGTTAAATAACTGCTGGCAGCCACACTGCTGGGAAAATGGTAGTTCCAGGATTTAACTCCATGTGCGTTTTACTCTGAAACCTAGCCCGGTGGTCCAACTTCACAGAAACTAAGAGTCAAACATAGAAGACATGAGTTAACACTTAAAAAAAATTCTCAGAACTTTGACTGGTACAGTAAGTGCTAGATAAATGTTGATATTATTATAATTGATTTCTGGGCTTCTTGCATAGGAGAATATTTCTGGGACCATCTTCAAGTGATTTTGATTTTGCATATGTGGAGTGGAGCTCAGAAATCATCATTTTTAACAAACATGTCAGGTGATTCTGATGCTTATTCTGGTAGATGACTTGCATGATGTCCCAATCTAATAGCAGTGCTAAGACTTTATCTGGAGTAGGAAGAGGCAACCCACTCCAGTATTCTTGCCTGGAAAATTCCATGGACAGAGGAGCCTGGTGGGCCACAGTCCGTGGGGTTGCAGAGTCAGACACAACTGAGCGACTGAGCACTAACGCTTAATTACCTAATGGGGCCTCTCCAGCTAGGAGGTCCTCCTATCTTCCTTGACCATATTTAGGCAGGGCAGGCACTTCCTATCTCATAACCTCAAGAGTAAGTTCCTATCACACAAGCTAACTCATTTTCAGTATTAAAATCAGATCCCATGACTTACACATTTGTTTGAACACCACACATTCCCTCTTTCCCCAGTGAAATTTGTGAGTTTGGCTATTGAACCAAATCTCTAATTCTGTTAATGTTGCAACTTGCCCAACTGGCTAAGTTGAGAATAGGAGGTTTAATAGTAAATCTTAAGTATATGATAAACTGAGATGTTTGACATGCATACACTGTAAAGTGACATGAAAATAATATGAAAAAAGATCTCAGAGATCTCCAAGTGGTCTCAGCCAGCCACAATACTTTCTTACATCCTTAATAAACATGGCCTTGATGGAGACATAAGTTTGAGGGCAGACCCTGAGATGGGTCTCTGAGATGCCTTTGTGATAAAATAATACACTTAGACTATGGGAAACCCAGATTTCCAAAGGTCTTCCAGGATATTTAAGAGACCCTGAGTTTCAGACCTTCTGAGTAACTATATAGGTCTGAAGTATTGATATTTATGGTGGGGCGATGTATCTCAGAAGAGATAAACATATTTCAGTACGACAAAATTGAAATGTAAGTTGAGAAAATACTGACAAAATATAAAGTGAAAAAGCTACTTACCACACCACCACCCGCCCCAACCAGGCAAATAATATATCCACCGAACACAAAGTGGGATTAGAAGTCCAACTATTATTTGGTAAACCATCTAATATGTCTGACTGAAAACTTAAAGTGAAACTCCAATAAAAAAATTTGCAATTGACATTTCCTGGAGGTTGGATGTCAGATTCTTAAAATTTTGATATTTGCTAAACTCAGCTTTGTTCTGTTCACTTTTCTGCATGTACTGCTTTGCATAGACCTGGACCTAGAGTTGGCACTAGATAAACATTTGGTGAATAAATAAATGAGGAATTAGAGGAAAAACTTTGTGATGAGGTTATTTAAAATTTCAGTCTCTTTTTACTGGAAAGGAAAGCATATGTCCAAATGTGTGTATGGTAGATTATGTCCTGTTGTCTGGACTCTGGTTATATCTTTGCCAACTTGTTTTATTGCTATTTCTGGTGGTGCATCATTTAGGGTTATTTGTATAAATAAGGCCTTGATTAGCATTAAAATTTGGATCCTGAATCACAGCCTAGAATGTCTTTAGTGTTTGAGAAAGTTAGCACAGTAATGTAAACCAGGATACATAATTTATACTTGAAAATGATAACTTTTATTTTATATTTCTACGGTCCTCTACATTTTTCAAGGTTTATTCATTCTTCTGTAAATCTGGTCTTTACAATCACCTATGGACTTTTTCTGACTCCTTAACAGATGGCCTATCTAAGAATGATACAATTTAGGCAATTGTTTGTCCAACTGAAGGTCTGGGTTGAGAATACAATCCTAGAGGTAGAATACTAGTTCTTTCTTTTATGTTATTTTTAACTTCCTTGTTTACCAAATAGGTAAATTTGCTGCCTTGGTGGTGGCCACTTAGATAAAAAGAATGAGAGTGGTGTGTGGGGTATCAGGGCATAGGACTGGGGAGTCAGGCGACAAGTATGATTCTAGCATTTCTGCAGGTGTAGCCAGTGGCTTCTGTCAGACGGCACTGAGTTCATGGCATGGAGCTCCAAGACAATCCGAGACGCCAAAGTCAAAGCCAAGGTGAACATTAAGCTAAAGTAACCATAGCAGCAAGACGTGAGACCACCTGGGAAACTGTTGTCCAATTAAAAGAATTTCTCCATTTTCTATCTCCTTGTTAACGGAGTAATAACTTTGGTTTTGGGTTAATTAATTCATGAATTAGGTTTGGCATTCAACTCTGTAAAGCTGAGCAACATCTCAATTACCTGGGCTCTCATGGGAAAAAAAGTCCGCTGCAACTCTGGTTTCATTCATGCCTGGAGATAGGGGAATGACAGCAGTAGGAGACAGGATGAGGAGCCTTGCACCCACAGTGCAGAGGGAGTGGAACTTGAATCATGCTATGGAAAAATGAGAGTGTGGGCTTTATATTTTGCCTACCCCTGGGTAATGAGAGTGGTGGTGGGCTTGGATGGTAATAGGGCATGTGAAGAAGAAATTTGGCCAGAATTCATAAACATGAGCATCTGTATGAGAAAATTATTATATCAAACCTACTTCCATTCTGTACTACTTTAGGAACTCTTTCTGTGCCTCAGATTTTTCACTCATAAAGTTCAGAATAGTTTTAATTTGCAGATTAGATGAACAAAAGCAAGTAAAAATGTTTCACACAGTACTTGAAGCATAGTAAGTACTCATAAAATGTTGGCTATTGCCTAGATCAGGTACTGTTGTATAGACCTTTTTCTAATAACGGATTGTATGGTGAATATTTTTGGTTCTGTGGACTACTGGTCTCTGGCACAACTACTCAGTTTACCTTTGTAGCTTGTGCCATTTGCTCTGTGCTAAGTCACTTCAGTCATGTCTGACTCTTTGTGACCCCGCTGTAGCCCTCCAGGCTCCTCTGTCCATGGGAACCATTTTCTTCTCCAAGCATGTAGCCATAAAAATATATAAATGAATAGATGTGGGTTGCTGCTGCTGCTGCTGCTAAGTCACTTCAGTCGTGTCCGACTCTGTGTGACCCCATAGACGGAAGCCCACCAGGCTCCCCCGTCCCTGGGATTCTCCAGGCAAGAACACTGGAGTGGGTTGCCATTTCCTTCTCCAATGTGTGAAAGTGAAAGTGAAGTCGCTCAGTCGTGTCCGACCCTTAGCGACCCCACGGACTGCAGCCTACCAGGCTCCTCCATCCATGGGATTTTCTAGGCAATAGTACTGGAGTGGCTTGCCATTGCCTTCTCCGATAGATGTGGGTATGTGCCAATAAACTTTATTTATGGACACTAATATTTCATTTATTTTCTTGGACTCCAAAATCACTGTAGATGGTGATTGCAGCCATGAAATTAAAAGACACTTGCTCCTTGGAAGAAAAGCTATGACAAACCTAGACAGCATATTAAAAAGCAGAGACATTACTTTGCCAACAAGATCCACATAGTCAAAGCTATGGTTTTTCCAGTAGTCATGTATGGATGTGAGTTGGCCCATAAAGAAGGCTGAGTGGTGAAGAATTGATGCTTTTAAACTGTGGTATTGGAGAAGACTCTTGAGAGTCCTTTGGACTGCAAGGAGAGCCAACCAGTCAATCCTAAAGGAAATCAATCCTGAATATTTGTTGGAAGAACTGATGTTGGAGCTGAAGTTCTAATACTTTTGGTCACCTGATGGGGAAAACTGACTCTTTAGAAAAGACTCTGATGCTGGGAAACATTGAAGGCAGGAGGAGATGGGTATGACAGAGAATGAGGTGGTTGGATGGCATCACTGACTCGATGGACATGAGTTTGAGCAAGCTTTGGGAGTTGGTTATGGACAGGGAAGGCTGGTATGCTGCAGTCCATGGGGTCTCAAAGTGTCAGACACGACTGAGCAACTGAACTGAATATTTTATTTAGTTTTCATGCACTGATGTTATTCATTTTATAATTTTGTTCAACTATTTAAGAGTGTAAACACCATCCTTAGATCACAGGACAAGCAAGGACAGGCCGTGGGTCATGTTTGGCTGACCTCTGCTATAGACCTTCACATCTTCCGTTTGGAAGTCTTATTTGCCCAGTGAGCTTCCCTGGTGGCTCAGATGGTAAAGAATCTGCTTGTGATGTGGGATACCTGGGTTTTATCCCTGGGTTGGGAAGATCCCTTGGAGGAGAGCATGGCAACTCCCTCCAGTATTCTTGCTTGGAGAATCCCCATGGACAGAGGAGCCTGGGGGCTACAGTCCATGGGGTTGCACAGAGTTGGACATGACTGAACGACTGAGCATAGCACAGCACAGGGCCACATCTGTGCTTGTGGAGATGCCCATTATTAGAGTTCTGTTGGCTACTTCTGGTTCTGCTGCAAAGCATGTGATGGGGTGTCAACAGTCCTTCCTTGTTCACTGGAGACTGGTTATATCCACCACGTGGAACACTTCACTTCTAGGAGACAATTGAAGTGATGGACTAAGTAGTCCTTTAAATACAAACATGCATTTCTTGGGTAGACCATGTCCCAGGTTCCCAAGATATGTCTTTAAGGTTTGAAAACAAAGCAAAATGGCTTTCTTTATTTGCCATGAGTTTCTCTGCATTCTCCGTGACCTTATAACTCAGTTATCATAGTTCATAGAATGGGTTTTGCTCATAGGTGGGGGAAGTGGCTGCCCCTGAAGGGTGATTTTACTGGGATTGAGGAAGAAACCCTATGTCCCCATGAAAGACTCAAGGAAGTTCACAATCATGAATATTGGTTGACTTGTCTGTCCCTGCTGTTTGGGGGCTAAACTGGGCTTCATTTCTGTTGTTTAGGGATGTTTGCACTATATTCATGGTAAGAAGTGTAGAAAGAGTGTCTTTCTTTTGTTCATTGCACTTATGGACTCTGGTTTTGTCAGGGGTTCATGAGCAAAAGTAGATTTACAGTGAAGCTAACTTCAGAACCCCTCTTCCAAATCCTTGCAAAGGGCCCCCAAACTGTGTCATGTGGTCTTGCAATTTTGTGAAATATGCAAAAATAACCTAGTTTTGTGGGTTATTTTTAAAGAACTCCGCCCTTCTAAACTGTAAAAGCTTTAGACCCCACAAAACATGGATTTGCTTCAGGCTCTGTATTTACAGGCTGGGACTGACTTACACCTTTTTGGAAGGTGAGAAGAAAAACACCTTTGTTGGTAGATAAGGAGGATTCTGGGATTTGTAAGTAAATCTTCCTTAAGGCCTCAGACTGAAGAAAACATAAGATTTTCTTTGGGAAAGGGGCATGAAACTGAGAGAGGAATGACATTGTTGGTGTTTTCCTGTGCTCCCTTCCCCACCACCTCCAGAAAAAATAAAAATCAGGATGTTTGAGAAAAAGAAGGGCAGGTATCTTAAGCTGATCAGAAAAGAACCTCATATACTCACATTTTTGAATGCTTCATATATTGTCTAATTTGCTACTGGCTGATAATGTTTAGTGCTGCATTATCTGCTATAATAATGATGATGATATGCTGGTAATGATGACAGAAACACATATGTTACATGAATGTTACCATTTATAAAACACTTTCACATACTTTCTCTCATTGGTAACCACTGAAGCCAAGAAAGCATCTTTTTATTTATGGTCTTTGGATGCCTCCAGAATTAATGGGATCCTGTGAAAGATTGAGATGGAATGGTCTCTATGGTCTTTTTAATTATTCTCTACTTGTGTGCATGTGTGCCCAGGCACTCAGTTGTGTTCGACTCTCTGCGACCCCATGGACTGTAGCCCACCAGGCTCCTGTCTCGGTGGAGACTACTGGAGTCCCTGGTGAGACTACTGGAATGAGTTGCCATTTCCTTCTCCAGGGATCTTCCCGACCCAGGGACTGAATTCACATCTCCTGTATTACAGGCAGATTCTTTACCACTGAGCCACTAGGCAAGCACCTATTCTTTCCTTATTTTGTGATAAAAACCATGACACCTGTCAGTTTCTCTTCTTTTGTGAATTCTTCAGCATTGGGACAGTCAAAATAACCATTGAACTTTGACACACAAAGCTGTTTGCTTCTCTTCAAGTGGCTTCTAATTTTTGCTTGCAAAACTACTCAACTGGCAAGCAAAGAACTCAGTTCCCTCAAAACCTACTCTTAGTAAGGCAGTGTTTGCATTCATCAGCTTTGTCTGTAAAAACATACTGCTGACCTCTGACTGTTTGACCTTTTAAATGAAAAAGCACCCCTGGGACACATAATTAAATTTATACACATTCAAGGATGCGCTCAATCAGAGAAATGTGTGGTTGTGAAAGAGTTGATCTGGAAGTTTAGTCAGTAGTTCAGTTAAGAAGGAAAAGTGCTGGCTGAATGGAAAAGATGAAGTGCTCTTGAGTGCAGAGAAAGGAGGGGTGTATAGGATTGGAAGGTTCAGGGAAGGTTTGTGGAATGGGGTTTTGAGTCCTTTGATATGGGCAGAAAGGGCATTCTAGGTAGAGCAGATAGTGAGTTAAGGTGGAAAGGTCAAGATATGGCCAATCCTTGGTCCATTTTGGCAAGTACTTGGGATTCAGGGAAGTAGGTTTGTTTCAGTCGAATAAAACCTTTAAACTCCACTCAGTGAACTCTTCGCAGATACTCATGTACACATTCAATTTCATGTTAATGAACAGTTTTCTAATTTTTAAAGCTGATTTACTCAGGAATATATGAATCACTATTTCTTATAAAAATTGGTTATTAGTGCTTGGTATTTGAGTAATCACGTTACTTGAGCAAAGAAATTTGAGAATGATACTAAGAAATAGATGATCTAGAAATCACTTTAATGCATTTTTAGAGTGAAGACTGGTGATTATCTTCTTAATTCTGATACTTCATTGGCTTTCTGAGACTTTTGGTCCTTTTAAACACTCTTGTGTATCATCTTCATTTGAAAAACAAGAATAATTTAGAATTTGAAGATCTAGATTTGAGATTTAACTCTGCCACTAAAAAGGCAGATGATAGATGGATCATTTCATCCATTTGAAACTCAGTTATTATTTTATATGCAAGGTAAAGCATGGTCTGATGATTTTTAAGGTTATTTCCAGCTTTTAAATTTCTGTGTTCAGCAGCACATTTTAATACAAAACAGGAGCATCTCTGGGCTTCCCACACCTGCCAAGCAGGAGATGCAGGTTTGATCCCTGGGTTGGGAAGATCCACTGGAGAAGGAAATGGCAAACCACTCTAGTATCCTTATCTGGAAAATCCCATGGAGAGAGGAGCCTGGTGGGCTACAGTCCTTGAGGTCATAAAGAGTCAGACATGACTGGGTGATTGAGCAGGCACACAACACACACATGAACATCTCTAGAAAATAATTGAAAAAATACTTTAAACAATATTCCTGATATTTTCCCCCTGTAGTCTGCATGGTTAGTTACTTGGAACATCACCTTCCTGTATCAGTTGGTTTTATTCTGTAGGCACTGTCTCTCTTCATGCCCATCTTATATTCAGACATTCACACACAGATCCTGCTCTGGCTTCTTCTACTAGGAAGAAGAAACCTTTTTAAGGGCCCCCTCTTACTTAATTGAATCATGATTAGAAATGGGGATGAGGATTTGAGAGGATGGTTAGTAAGGACAACCATCTCTGATGACTCAGACTTTCTTAAAACTGTGGTTCATTTTTTATGAGTGTAGAGAGATATATGAGAGTGGGTTTTGTGCCTGTTTGAGTTAATTATATCACTGCTTTATGTGAATGCAATGTGAGTACCTGTCATTTATCTCAATCTTCATATATAGAGAAGGGCGGATGCTTGTATTTGTACATTCAAATATATATATAAGTGTAGATAGGCAGATTGGAAGAACCCTATGTAATCTCAGAGCTGAATTGAAATTTTCATGTATCACTGATACTACCAAACAGTTTTGTTGTTATTACTAAAATAACAGAGACAAATTCATTTGAATACTTGCTGGAGGAAAGAATTTTATTTACTTTTTAATTGTGTAGCTAATCAAGAGAAAGGTTTTAAAAACTTATATTTTGTTAATAATATACATGGAACAAAAGAATGGAAAGAAACACCATAAAGGAGTTTGACTAATTCATCTCTCTCTCTTGATCCATCCATCCATCCATCCATCTATTTCAATAATCTATTCCCTAATTTAAAGTCAATAGTGATTATTTTGAATTCTGGAACTATAGTTGGTTTTTATTTTTATATGTTGCTCAAATTTTAGTTTGTAATGTGTTTTCATAATGTAAAGACAAAAATATACAACAAAATAAGAAATGTATTTTGTCCAGGAAACACTTCTTAGGAATAAACTTAGAATTGGATGATGAGGAGTAGGGCTTCAGTTTGAACTAAATTGGCAACATAGTTTTTAGATGTTGGCATTACACTGACATGTCAATGGGATGATTTCTGGTTACATTATTGGTTGGTGTGGGTAGGAAGGATGAGTAGGACTATCTTTGGTCCATCCAGGTCATCCAGGATCCTTAATTTATTCAAAGCTGCCAAAGATAAAGACACATATTTAGACCCTTAACCCCCAACCCCTCAGAGCAGGCATTCCTAACTCAACAAGACTTGTCATCAGAGCCATTGGAGAAAGGAGTGCCTGGGGTCAACCCTCTAATTCTAAAATCACTTATTGTGTTATTACTCTTCTTTGTGAGAAAGGGGACTCTCTTCTCTTCTGTTCTTTCCTCTTCTCTCCTCTCCTCCCTTACTCTGTCCTACCTAGTACTTCTATTCTTTCCCTTTCAGCTCTGCAAGATAATTCCTGGAAAGAAAATGTCGAGAGGAAACGCAGTTGCCCCAAAATTCACCTGGAAGCCTGCTTTTGAAGGAGTTCTTCATTTTATTTCTCGTGGAGATGGGAGTCTGACCTATTCATATTGGCCAGGGACACTAAAATGAGTGGATAGAGAACTGCTTAAAGCTATACTTCATTTTACCTATGTTGATTCATATCAGTAGACAAAAATGAAGAAGAGAATTTGCCCGTGGAAATTCTTCCCCACGGAAACCAAAATGAATGTTGGCACAGAGTAGAGGCCAAGTGTACTTCATTTATTTTACGCTGTTTGCTGGATGTTTGTTAAGCTCAGTCCTCTTGCTTAAGCCCTGAGGTATTTGGGAGCACAGAATTTATTTACTGTCATAGCTACCTTAATCTTCGATTCTGCAGCACAGATGCATGTCCTGGGCCAGGAGGAGTAGAGTGCCCTGGGTTACATTTTAGATATTTTTAAAACTAATTTTACCAGAGTACAGCTGTGTTACCATGCTGTATTAGTTTCTACTGTATCGCAAAGTGAATTGGCCATACCTGTACATATATGCCCTCTCTTCGGAATTTCCATCCCATTCAGGTCACCATAGTGTATTAAGTAGAGTTACCTGTGCTATATAGTGGGTTCTTATTCAGAGCTGAACATCCTTTTAAAGCAGATGCATAGACTGTGGGCAGGATCTTCAGAAGAGAAGCAGATGAGAGATTGGATGATGATCTTATTTCACAAACTCAGGAAATTCTACAAACATCTTCGAAGTTTTGGTGATCATGTTTTTCTCCCTCAGTCTTAGAATATAGCATTTTTCTCACACTAATTTTTTTTTTTTAAATGCCTGGTGGGGTTTGGATAATATGAAGGTGAAGGTATGCAGAAGGCTACATGTTCAGAGGATCTATTGTGCACTGGGAGCTGTTGTGTGCTTTGCAAACTCTTCTTTCCTTAGAACCAGTCTTTGAAGCAGGTGTTTATAAAAACCACATTTACTAATGAAAACTGAATCAGAGGCTTAAGCTGCTGCTGCTGCTGCTGCTGCTAAGTCACTTCAGTCGTGTCCGACTCTGTGTGACCCCATAGACGGCAGCCCACCAGGCTCCCCTGTCCCTGGGATTCTCCAGGCAAGAACACTGGAGTGGGTTGCCATTTCCTTCTCCAATGTGTGAAAGTGAAAAGTGAAGTCGCTCAGTCGTGTCCGACCCCTAGCGACCCCACGGACTGCAGCCTACCAGGCTCCTCCATCCATGGGATTTTCCAGGCAAGCGTACTGGAGTGGCTTGCCATTGCCAGCTGCTGGCCCCAAATCAGAGAGGAAGTGGCCAGGTGGGCGTTTGAAGTAGCTTGACTTTTCTCTAGAACTGGAGGTCTTTTACCATAGCTTTTTTTTTGCCCACTTTGTTTGCTCAAACCTTTGCTATCATCTCTTCTGAACTCAGTGGTGACTGTTGCTTAGATGTAAAGAGAAAATTTCATAAACCAGACATCCCTATCTAACTAAGGATAGTGACAAATCATTCACATTATCTACTTAATCATCTTGACTGGTTTGCCAGTTCCTCCTGGGGTTTTGGTGGGATAGGACACCAATCTGAAAACCAACCTTCTAAGCCTGAGCATCATACCTTTGCAGGATGGAGGAGAGAAACCCCACTCTCTTCTTCATTATCACTTTCGTCCCAGCCTCTGGCAAAGTACTACTTGCACAGTAGGTTTCCCAAGAGTGCTTTCTGATGGTGACCTTGATGTTGCTACTAATGCTTTTGCCAGCGAGAATTAAGCTCAGCCTCCCTCTTTTGCCTCCAGGAAAAGTTTCCTCTTTCATTTATATTCAGTTATTACCTCTTCCTATCTTCCAACAAGCAGTAATTGACCCAGATAAGATTTGGATTTTCAAAACAAGCTTCCTGTGCTGTCTCTTTTCTTCGTTATGGAACCCGACAGAAAATGAAAAGCAAAAAACAATCTTGAAATGCCATATGGGAGGTGTCACTTAAAGCATTTATGTATTAATTTGATCTCTATATTAAAGATCACAGGCGCACAGAATCTATGGCTCTGTTATTTAGTAAATAATGTATCTGGGTTTTTCAGCCTTGAGAGACCACTTAATCTTTCTGTTACCTTGGGGCATGGCTGAATTACCTTCCGTATATACTGATGCAGGACTTGGATTCAGTGGAAAGAGTGCTGGAGTGGGAGTTAGGTGATTTAAGTTTTACTTTCTGAGTTTAAGCACCATACTTGCATCCCTAGTGCCAAGGACAATATCAGCAAATCTTAGGCTTTCAGTAAATGTTTACTGAAAGATGTGTGATTTGAGACAACCCCCCTTGCTCTCTCTGAGCTTCAGCTGCAGAATGAAAGGGTTGTCGTAAAATTTCTTCCGATGATTCTGCAATTCTGTTAGTGTTTTGTTCTGTATTTCAAGTCTCTTAGTCATTTATCTTCTTACCTCCTTTGGTAGGTTTCTGGCACCAAAAGTGCAGTATTTAACTTTCTTCTTAAACCTGCCTTTCTTCTCTTTTCCAAACATCTCCAGTCATGCTAATCCTGACAAAGTTTGGTTGTTTAGGTTTTGTGTATCTCTAGGTTGTCTTGTCTTAATAAGGGTGGCAAAAGCGTTCTTTTGTTTTCTACCCTCTGAAAGGCTCTCTGTGTAACTTGTCACCTCTTTTATATATTCAACCTTAGTTTATTTGTTGACTTTTAAATGACCAATGCACATAATAGCAAAAATATTCAATCGTGAAAAATAAAGGCAGGGTGATTCTTTGTCAATTGTGTTTTATTTAAAGCTCTGTAAATATGGCTAAGGTTTGGGTTTCATAGGCAGAATTCTTTCTTAGTGACTGCACGTAACATAATTTCACATATACCAACCACCATGGAAAATATCACTCACCTTTTATGGTCATGTTTTCACAACGAATTTATAGAGTTGACTGTGACCAGGAAGAAAAAATGTGTTGATACTGGCCAGTCTTTTTCTCAGCCCACCTCACTGGTTGAACCAACTTACTCCTCAAAAGACAATGCTAATAAAAGCGTATATTTGATATATAAGATCTAATATTTAGGCAGCTTCTCTCAGTTCTCATGGATCAGGTAGGTTACAGGACTCTTGAGATCTCATTTTTTCTCATCTATAAGATGGGGATGACAGTACTCATATGGGGTTCTGGGAACTTTGAAAGAATATGCACATAAAGAATGCCAGAAGCAGAGGTGGGCTATCTTAAGCTGTCAGCAAATCAGTGAATAGCAGCTTTTAAAAAATATCCTTATTATTATTATTATTGAGTTGGTTTTGCCCAGAACGTTGAAGAAATGATCACAAGAAGGTCTTTGAGAGATCCATGTTAACCAGTTTACACAGAAATGATTTCAGAATTAAATTGTTCTACATTGCAGTTGATGAACCACACTTGGACCAAAAAATGTGGTTTCAATTCAGATGCAGGAACAGAAACATAAGCTAAATCTCCTCATAAAGAGAGTGTTTGGTGACATGGTTTTTCTTTCCCTATTAAAGAAATATTTTTCCATAGGCGGAAAGGAAGGTGAGTATGTTTGGCAGAGTAAAGGGGCTGGACACAACTATTTCTTAAACTGATATCACTGGTGATATTAATAGTAAGCAACCCAGAATGAGAGGATTTCTAATATTCTACAATTCTGAATGAATAAGGTGTAAGTGGAAGAAAGAGATATAATTACCACAGGGAACACAATCTTCTGTTTCATTTGGTTTATTTTTTTTCCATTCATGACATCTCAGAAATGCATAGTTAACCCTGAGAGATGAAAAATGCCTATTGTTCTTTCGAATTGTTTGCTGTGTCCAGCTTTTCTTTCCTGACTCAATTCTGTTGAATACCTACGAGTTGTCACATTTTTAGTAAGTAATAACTGTGTCAAGCTGTGATGACAAAATATCCCAACATAACTGTTAATAAGCATTGTCGTTTTAAGCATGAAACAGTTTAGGCAATGATTTATCTCTTATAATGCAGCACTTGGGGCAGCTGTATGATTTGTCTCTTTAGCAAGTCAAGTAACTTCTTCAACAAAATGTTAAGCACAGATGGGCCATAAGCTGTCAGTTAACTATTATTGTGTCTGCATCTGCTTGCTTTCAATGCACTGTTTTATGTATTCAGTCAGTTACTTAGCTGAAAAGCTGAACCTACTCTGATTGGCAAATAAAATGTTCATTTGTCTCTTCTTCCTATTGTTTTGTTTTGGTAACACATGTCAGCAGCTCAATTACCCAGTTCATTAACAGCTCCCAAAGGACATGATGGCCAGCCCCTGATAAGAGGGCAATTGTGGCACATATGGTCAATAATGGCCTCTCTCTTGGCAATTGTAAATAAAAGTCACTTGGCCCTTTTCCTTTCACCAGAACTACTGTTTTCCTGTTCCCCTTCAGTGTGCAAATTACCTTTCTTTGCTTCCTGCAATCCAATCCCAGTAAAGCAAAACCCAGTTTACTGTTTTTTTGTGACTCAGAGACTTCAGCAGAGAGGGAGCTCTGGCTCTTAATTTTAATTATGAGTGACTTTTAAGCTCTTGAGGGAGGAAAGTTCTTATCAAGGGAGACTATTCTTAGAAAGCTGTTAGCTGATTAATTAGTTCACTAATCAGTTTTCCTAATTGAATAGCAACACATTTTCTTGGGGCTTTTTATCTCTTTTCCTCTTTGAAATACTCTGGTGGCTGAAATACTCTGGTTACCACAGAATTTAAAGAAGCAATTTATTAGTAAAACAAAAATGTTCCAGTAGAAATCATTTGCAGGAGGCAGATAGGCGTGACTTCATCTTTGCTCCACGAGAGAGATTCATTTCCTTCCAGAATTCTTGTTCCAGGTAAGTCTCAAAGGGTTTAAGAAGCCACTGGGTTCATCTGAGTCTCTGTCAGAGTCCCCCCAAGCCAGTAAGGATTCCATTTTCCTTTTTATACCTTTGGAAGGAGATGCCAAAACAGTTCCTTTGGGGTTTTGTGGCTCCCTTAAGCAAAATGTTGCTTGTGTCAGGGGAAAAGAAAGGGCAGAAGCCTGTTTTTACTTCAACATATCAACGAATACAAAATAATCATTTCTAAAGCTCCTAAAAATAATCACTGCTGCTACTGCTAAGTCACTTCAGTCGTGTCCGACTCTGTGTGACCCCATAGACGGAAGCCCACCAGGCTCCCCCTTCCCTGGGATTCTCCAGGCAAGAACACTGGAGTGGGCAGGGCTGAAATGGATGAGAGAGAAATAAACCTGTGTTTTTACCAAAGAGGCCTTTTAAGTGACTCATGGTCAGGGTAGTGGCTGTGAGAAGAGAGCTCCACCCCCAATACATTACCTTAGTGTAAAGTGGATGGAGACCTCACGCGCACGTGAAATTCAGTGTTATTGGAACTTCAGGATGGGGGGATGGGGAGGTGGGGGGTGGCGGGTCTTGGGGGCCATGCAACTCAATGCTTCGGAGGCAACTAGGCTGTACAGCCAGGCTCTGCTTCGCAGCCCTTATCTTACACAAACACCCAATGGTGCACGTTGTCCTTTTCAAGTCACTCCCGGGTCCGGAGCACACGCGGCCCTCCTGGGCTGTCCCCGCGGCCGGCCATATTCATAACCAATCTGTACTCTCCTCCCAGGGCAGCGGGGACTCCGGGAGTTGTTGAGTGTCAGGGTTTATTTGTGCTATTTTGATTAGCACCAACCTGGCAGGAGCTTATTTTCCTTCTAATGACCCCTTGCTGTGAGAAGGCAGCTTCCGAGGGAAGGGCTTGGGTCAGAGGGGAGGGGACCGGCATTACGTTTCTGCAGCCCCCAAGTGGGGGTGGGGGGCGCTGCTGGGCGGGAACAAGGGTAGGTGAAGGGCTGGAGGGTCTTAATTATATTGAGAATTTCTAAAAGAACCTTTCCGAGAGAGCCCAGAATATCCTTCCCATAAACTCCTGCTTTTTTTTTTTTTTTGGCAATTGCTAAAGATTTTTGGGCTGGCTGGCACATTTTGCGGGGGAAATTGTAGTGGCTATAAAAGCAAAATAAGACCCGTACCCCGCCACCTCCCCCACGAGGCCGCTGATGAGGTTATAAACTAAACCGTTTCTCGTAGTTTATCAACGAACACAGTCAGAATTACTCAAATTCTAGTTCTGAATTAGGAATTCTGGAAAGTTCGAGAATTTGTTAGGCCACACACACTGGCTAGATCTAGATACCTTAGGATTTTGTTGTAAAACTTCGGTTTGTTCTTTTCAGCGGAGTTTTTTTTTTCTCTCGACGTATATACAATTTTAAACATTAAATAAAATCACCGATTACATTTTAGCTGGTGAATTAATGTGGAAGAGAAGCTTCCAGGTGCTGAAGTCTCTCAACTGGCTTGGATTAACCCCTACTGTGCGTCCATTTCAACCTCCCCCTCCTCCCGCCTCTGGAAAAAAAAAAAAAGTACCCAACCTCCCCTTTCTCATCCACTCCGGCTTTCTTTGTGTCTGCTGCTCCCTGCCAGGCAGGTGTCAGAGCCCTGAATGAGGGTAAACGCTCCGCTGATGGATTCCACAGATGGAGCGTGGAAATCGGTAGAATAGGCCTCGGCCACAGGCCATTTCTGGGGATCCAACAAAAGCCTCCAAATAAGTCAACAAAAATCCCAAAGATCACAAAGGGAAAATGTCATTTGTCATTTACTCTGGAGCTGTGAGGGAATATCAGACTCTTCCTGGCTTTCACCCGAGTAAACACGAGAGAGGTCATTCACATCTCTCTCAGTGTAAAAGGACCACTTCAGATCAGAAAACAGTTAGTTGTCCCATTGTCTCCTCCTGTGTTGAATAGTGAAACTCACGAACACACGAGACGTTCTACGGTTGGATGCCAAGTAAGTGCATCCAACTTCAAGTTGACCCGTTAAAGACCTCATGGGATATACCTCTGAAATACCCCTTCAGTGTCGAACACAGAGTGAAAGCACCTCGTGGGGCTCTCAGGAACCATTTTTATTTTTCTCTTGTTCTTTCATCAGTGAAACACAGATTTGAGGACCGGTGCTGACAGGTTTAGCTCCAAAAGGTTAGTACAGACACCCGGACCGAGGCCGTCTTAGAAGAAATGACCAATGACCAAGGAAGTTCAGCCTCAAAACCTGCAGGGCCTCCTCCCATGTCTGTAAATCGCGTTGTATTATATTAGGGGCAAACATAGAGTTTAAATGGTTGTCATGTTTTGATTCTTTAATTATTCAAATGAAAGGTCTTGCTGAGAAGAAAGACAGTGTGCCAAATGCGCTCTTGTGAGTTATTTTGTTTCTCCATTTTTTGCCTGTCTCCCATCTCTGAATTATACTGGTCTGGAAACCAGTAATTATAGAATCCCACGTGACTAAATCCCTATAAAATTGAGGTAAGATCTCATGTATAATAGCGTTAACTAGGATGAAATATTTCCTGAGGCTACAGAAGAGGTCACAAGGGGTTAACGGACAAAGACATACTCTCTAATTCTGTAATTCCTTCTTTAATTAAACTTCATGGTCGGCCCGCTGGTGGTAAGACTTTTGCCTTCTCCTCCTAGTTTGTTTCTGAAGGAAGAATTTGTAATCCTGTGGGGTATGATTGTTGCCTATGCTTGACTTTTTTTTTTTTTTAAGCTGAAAATATCCATTTTCCCAAGGTTGGTTTTGGGAGTTAATGTGAGATTATTGGGATAACTAAAATTTTTGCTCCTAACACTTAGAATTAGCTTGACATAGAAAAAAGAAGAAACGAACTTCTTTCAAAATTAAGAATAAAAACAAGGTTGAAATACTTAGGCACCTGGTGAAAGGTGACATTTTCCCAGCGATCACACTGAGGTTTCTGCTGAATAACTTGTGACTATCCCAACAGATTTCAAATTTTTATTCCTGTCCTTTTTGTTTTAAAAGAATTTGAGGTTACCTTATAGCTCTTGATATCCTTTCATCAGGGTGCCTTTAATATAAAAAAAGAAGGCTTTAATACATATATAAACTGAGTGATCAGTTCAACTGCTTGTGATCAATAATATTTTCCAGCTTGACCCTGGATCTTAGGACGAAGGGTCTGTGATGGTTATTAATGGAGACTGCAAATGGTCAGACAATTTTAATTTCTTAAATTGATTCGATATCTTGGAAAATTGATTAGTTTCTAGTGTTTTATTTGCATATACAAAGAACTCAATATTGAATTAAATTCAATTGATTTATCAGTTTCCCCATTGAATTTAATTCAACAAATATTTATTGAATTCTTTGCATATTCAAAGTATGGCGGCTTCCCTGGTAGCTCAGATGGTAAAGAATCTACCTGCAGTGCAGGTGATCTGGGTTCAGTCCCTGGGTTGGGAAGATCCCCTGGAGAAGGGAATGGCAACCCACTCCAGTCTTCTTGCTTGCAGAATTCCATGGACAGCGGAGCATGGCAGGCTGTATATAGTCTATGGGGTGGCAAAGAGTCGGGCATGACTGAATGACTAACATTTTCACACTATCACTTTCAAATTGTTGTATTTCTGTCAATTTTTGCTTGAGTCTTAAGTTTTGAAAATTTGAGACAAATGAGAATAGTGGTGGCAATCAGCTAAATGATTTATATTGGAATTCCTGATTTTGTGTGTTTCTGGTATTCGTCTTCAAAAGGATTGTGTGTGAGAGAGAGAGAGAGAGAGAGAGAAAGTAACTCAACACCTATTTAGGACGTTCCAGGCTAGAAGGGAGAGCTCTCTGAAGTCCTATAAACCTAGGTCAAATCCTAGTTTCCCAGCTGGGTGACCTGAGTAACCTCTCTTGAGTCTTTCCATTTCCTGTGCAATGGGGTGAGTATTTACTTTACAGGATTTTTGTCTAGTTACATAAGGAAAGGAGAGAAATTCTCAACCTCTTGGTAAGATTTTGTTCCAGGTTCATTGGTGACATTGAGTTAAACTAATGTATAAATCAGAGAATGGATTGTGAAGAGGTTTTGGTAATAGGGGTCAGAACTTTCAAAGTCTGATAACATGGATTGGGATAAAATCTGAGAATTTTTATGCAATTTAAAATAATAAAATTTCCACTTAAAAAACTATATTATGTATCAATATGGATTTTCTTATGAGAACCATTCTGGAATTTCAAACTGGGGGACAGCATCTCTAATGAATGATAAAACAAACTTTGTGAAGGCAGGTGTAGAATGTGATAGAGCAACTTAAATGTATGAACATCTCCCTTCAGTATTAAGGCCAGACAGTAGAAGTACAGTGAAGAAATTATATTTAATCTAGTTACTATATTCTGGCAATTTATGAACATTTATATAAACATCTTGTTAATGCTGCGCTTAAGTATTCTACACAGAAAAAGTATATATAATTTCTTTCTGTCAAGCTGTCGGAAAAAAAAGTCTTGTTTTTACTTTGCTGTAATATTTAGCAAGGTTAGAAACTTGGTGTCTGGTATCTAATTTGTTCCAGTTTTGAATAAAGTTAAATATGTAAACTAGAACTTCAGTGGAATGATTTAATTTGTGCTATCAAATTGGGATTTAAGTTTTAGACTTGTTTTTGGTAAAAACTGATTCAAGTTCAGGACATTATTTCGAACCATGTTCTATGTGACTAATACATTTTAATTCTGTTGAGTGATACAAGAAATGGTAGTATTTCTGTCTTTAGAAAGAGCTAGTATTTCCTAGCTTGTAGATTAATCTAGGGTGGTTCACTGAACATTTTTTAAAGCCCACATCCCTCTGGAATTCACAGATGGAGAAAAGTTAGAATTAGCTTGTAAGACTGTGGCTTCACAGTGTCAAAAATGATCAGTTTGTTCGGATAATTTTCCAGCAGAAAAATCAGGCAAATCCTCAGTGCCTTTGAAATTATGCTGTTTGGAGTTTTTCCTAGTTAGATGGAACCTTTGGATTGCTTTTGAATAAATAGTCTAGAAATAAAAGTAGTAATTTGCTAACTTGTTAAAGCAAAATTTATTTTTGGTGGTGAAGGCTGTCCTATTGAACTCTTAGATATTCTGAGTCTTTTTCATCACTGGCTGTTGATAGTTCCTCACCTTTTTTTTTTTAAATCACAATCCTCTTTGAATTGATAATTATTCCTCAGAAAAAAATTCAATTGCATTCAAATGCTTGCAACAATTTTCAAGTAATTTTTAAGGATTCAAAACCTCCACCCTCAAAGCTCATCTCAATGGTGGATGACTCATAAGAGCAGAATTTCCATTTTAAAGATCTAAAATGATGGCAGAGAAGTAAATTTTAGTTCAAAACTTAATTTTTCTTCTGTACTTCTAGCCATTCAGCATGCATTTATTGAGCACATATTATGTTTCAGCAGTAGTTCTAGCAATGAACAAGGCAAAGGAAGGGACTTGAGCTCACAGAGTTTATATTCTGGGGGGGTAGAGGTGGGTGGGTATTAATTGTTAAGTCTTGACCCTCAGAATTAACTCTGGCTGGTTCATGTACATGTAAGCAGCCATTTTTCTCCAGAAACTAGCGATGATTTTGATTAATTGACCTGACAGTGCATGGCACATCATATTTACTTGGGAGGATTTAATAGCCCCAGAGACTCCCAAAGGAAACATGAAAATTTCCACATACTATTATCCTAATGGGATCAGAGTAAGAGAAAGTGCAAGCAAAGATTTAAAGTTCTCACAGGCAGAAGAGAGATTTAGGTCAGTTCTTAAATGCTGTTGAGTTTTTTACCTGAAATCACATTGGACAAAAAAGCAAGGCAACAAAAAATGAAAACATAGAAGGAATACATTTTATAAAAATTTATTTTCTTCTTAGGGGGATGAGTAATTTGTTTCTTGAGTATATTACTTATAATTGAAGGGGCAAGTAGGGGCAAGTTTTTGGATAAATTGTGGTGGAAAATATTTTATATACTCAGGAATTTTGCAGGGGAAGCAAATAACTAGTCTGGAATATTCTATAGAGATGGTTCTCAAAGTGTCAGTCCAGGATCAGTAAAATCAGCATCAGTCACCAGGGAATGTCTTAGAAATGTGACTTCTCAGAGCCCATTCCGTACCAACGAAATCAGAGGAATGGACAGCCATCTGAGTTTTAACAAGTTTATCCAGTGGTTCTGATGCTCCAGAGGTTTGAGAACCACTGCCCTACAATTATTCACAAATTATTATTCTTTTAATTTGGTTCATATTTATTAAAGGTAGACTCATGTAAGTTGTATTGGCTGCTTTTTAAGTTTAGCACGCAATGCACAACATATTTTTTAGCAAGTTAATATTTGTTGTTCACTTGCTAAGTTGAGTCCGACTCTTTGCGACCCCATGGACTGCAGCATGCACATGTTAATACTCCTGTAAAATATTCCCATACTTAAAGAAAGTCTATTTTTCTTTCAGTTAATGCTAAAATATCCTAAAATAAGATTTATATTAGACCATTTTATATTAAATTAGATAACATAATTGAAAAACCAAGCATAATGGTCAACATACATTACAGCATTATATATTATATAATATATTATATATATATAATATATATATTACCTTTTGCTTTTATGTACCAGAATTGGTTGTCTTTAATTTGTCATATATATTATTAATTTACTTTCTTAATTTCACAGTATTTGAATGTGAATAAAATGTAGAAGTATTAAAATAATAGAAAACTTAGAATTATATTTGAGTTCTTTTGTATGGGTACTTTTTTGGGGCAAATTATAGCTTATTCAAAAGCTGAATGAAATTTAAAATTTCCATGGGGAAGAATTAAGTTTGAGCTCAAGAGAAAAGAAAATTGGTATTGTAGGAGATACTGCATTTTAAGATTGCTTCTAGCACCCGTTGCATTTCCCCAAGTCCTCCGGTGTGAGGGGGCAAATGAATTACCTTGACATTGTGTATGTCTGCTCAGTCATCTCCAGCTGTTTGCAACTCCATGAACTGTAGCCCGCCAGGCTCCTCTGTCCATGGGATTTTCCAGTCTAGAATACTGGAGTGGGTTGCCATTTCCTTCTCCAGGGAATCTTCCTGACCCAGGGATCAAATCCACGTCTTTTTCATCGCCTGCATTGGCAGGTGGATTTTTTACCACTGTGCCACCTGGGAAGCCCATTAATAATCTACAATTTTCTGGCTGGCAGCATACATAGACCCCTTCCCTAGAGGATCCCCCAGTTGTTTGGGGAGTTTTATGAGTGCATTTGGATATGTTCAGAAGCACGGTGGCTTCAGCTCCTGCGTTGTGCTCAGAGTTTATGGCCTGACAGCCCCCTCACAGCCTCTGCCACTGCCCTGAGGTCCAGGCCTCTGAGGGAGGACTGCTCTCCTACTGAGAACCCTTGTGTGATGCATCCTCAAACTGCAGAACCTGCACCAAATTGCATCACGAATATGAATTTCTACTTAATTTCCCAGCTCCCACTCCTCTTTCTTAAGCACCTGCGTACTCAGTTTGGAAGGTCTTCCCTGAACGTGCTCATACACAGGCAAATTCAAGCTTTGGTGGAGGGGGCTGCAGCCAGGCTGGCTTCAGGGCCTCCTGTGCAGAGAGGGGCCCTTTGCTTAGTTTTATGCTCTGTTGTTGCCATCTTGAAATGCATGATTAACATTTGAATGCAGGATCCTGCATTTTCGTTTTTGCACTGCGTACCTCAAGTTGGAGTACTGGTATCACTCTTTTTTTTTTTAAACTTGGCTGGTGGATTGCTTCCTGATTTATCCACTAAGTCTCTCAGTCATATCTGACTTTTTGCGACCCCATGGGCTGTATACCTGCCAGGCTCTCCTGTCCATGGGGTTCTCCAGGCAGGAATACTGGACTGGGTTGCCATTCCCTTCTCCAGGGGATCTTCCTGACTGAGGGATCAACCCCATCTTCTGCACTACAGGCAGATTCTTTACCGTCAGTTTATGCCTCAAATTAGGCAGCAGTCCTGAGCAGCTGCCTATCCATTCAGCAGAGAGCCAGACTCTGAATCTCTGTTTAGAAACAATTCACTAGACTATGCCCGCTTCTTCCTGCGTCTGTTCTTGAGACTTACATGAGCAATATCTAAGCTCCCCTTAAAGCATTTCCTAATATCTGGTAACGAGATAGTAAATTTAACATGGTTTTTCTTATAAGGAGTGGTCAGTTCAGTTCAATCGCTCAGTCGTGTCCGACTCTTTGCGACCCCATGAACCGCAGCATGCCAGGCCTCCCTGTCCATTACCAACTCCCGGAGTTCACTCAAACACATGTCCATCGAGTCAGTGATGCCATCCAACCATCTCATCCTCTATCGTCTCCTTCTCTTCCTGCCCTCAATCCCTCCCAGCATCAGGGTCTTTTCAAATGAGTCAGCTCTTCGCATGAAGTGGCTAAAGTATTGGAGTTTCAGCTTCAACATCAGTCCTTCCAATGAACACCCAAGACTGATCTCGTTTAGGATGGACTGGTTGGATCTCCCTGCAGTTCAAGGGACTCTCAAGAGTCTTCTCCAACACCACAGTTCAAAAGCATCAATTCTTCAGTGCTCAGCTTTCTTTATAGTCCAACTCTCACATCCATACATGACCACTGGAAAAACCATAGCCTTGACTAGACAGACCTTGGTTGGCAAAGTAATGTCTCTGCTTTTTAATATGCTGTCTAGGTTGGTCATAACTTTCCTTCCAAGGAGTAACTGTCTTTTAATTTCATGGCTGCAATCACTATTTGTGGTTATTTTGGAGCCCCCAAAAATAAAGTCAGTCACTGTTTCCACTGTTGTCCCCATCTATTTGCCATGAGGTGATGGGACTGGATGCCGTGATCTTAGTTTTCTGAATGTTCAGCTTTAAGCCAACTTTTTCACTCTCCTCTTTCACTTTCATCATGAGGCGTTTTAGTTCCTCTTCACTTTCTGCCATAAGGGTGGTGTCATCTGCATATCTGAAGTGATTGATATTTCTCCCGGCAATCTTGATTCCCGCTTGTGCTTCATTCAGCTCAGCATTTCTCATATAAGTACTCTGCATATAAATTAAACAAGCAGAGTGACAATATACAGCCTTGACATACTCCTTTTCCTATTTGGAACCAGTCTGTTGTTCCATGTCCAGTTCTGTTGCTTCCTGACCTGCATACAGATTTCTCAGGAGGCAGGTCAGGTGGTCTGGTATTCCCATCTCTTTCAGAATTTTCCACAGTTTATTGTGATCCACACAGTCAAAGGCTTTAGCATAGTCAATAAAGCAGAAATAGATGTTTTTCTGGAATTTTCTTGCTTTTTTGATGATCCATCAGATGTTGCCAATTTGATCTCTGGTGCCTCTGCCTTTTCTAAAACCTGCTTGAACATATGGAAGTTCATGGATCACGTATTGCTGAAGCCTGACTTGAAGAATTTTAAGCATTACTTTACTAGCGTGTGAGATGAGTGCAATTGTGTGGTAGCTTGAGCATTCTTTGGCATTGCCTTTCTTTGGGTTTGGAATGAAAACTGACTTTTCCAGTCCTGTGGCCACCGCTGAGTTTTCCAAATTTGTTGGCATATTGAGTGCAGCACTTTCACAGCATCATCTTTCAGGATTTGAAATAACTCAACTGGAATTCCATCACCTCCACTAGCTTTGTTCATAGTGATGCTTCCTAAGGCCCACTTGACTTCACATTCCAGGATTTCTGACTCTAGGTGAGTGATTACACCATCGTGATTATCTGGGTCATGAAGATTTTTTTGTACAGTTCTTCTGTGTATTCTTGCCACCTCTTATTAATATCTTCTGCTTCTGTTAGATCCCTACCATTTCTGTCCTTTATTGAGCCCATCTTTGCATAAAATGTTCCCTTGGTATCTCTGATTTTCTTGAAGAGATCTCTAGTCTTTCCCTTTCTATTGTTTTCCTCTATTTGCATTGATCACTGAGGAAGGCTTTCTTATCTTTCCTTGCTATTCTTTGGAACTCTGCATTCAGATCGGTATATGATTCCTTTTCTCCTTTGTACAGCTATTTGGAAGGCCTCCTCAGAAGCCATTTTGCTTTCTAGCAATTCTTTTTCTTGGGTGTGGTCTTGATTCCTATCTCCTGTACATTGTCAATAAGAGCGGTACAGTTCGTAAATTTATAGGAATCCTGTGATAGTTTACTGTTATTGCCTTTTTAGATACAAAGTCAGTTTTGGAATATTTATTTTAAAAAATCACTCTTTAACAAATTTTCTCCTGGTCTAAAAGCTGGTGAAAATTTATCAGGAACCAAATTAAATGTGATTCATTTATTGGACAAGAACCGAGTATCCATTAAATGCTAAGGGTGAGTGTCAGGAAAAGTGGAGGAGGCCTGTCCTTGCTTTTTAAGAGCTCCTAATGCACTTAGAATGACAGATGCAGAGAGCAATTATTTCTGCCTGGGGGAGTCTGGAGATGGCGTTGGGGAAGAGATTGAATACTAATGTACTTCCTCAAGGAGGGGCTTGATGTCCATGGGAGGACTTTGGGAGTATACTTTAGACTAGGATTTGAGTCATTATATCTTGGTCAGACCTTTTTTTCCCCCAATGTTTTGGCTCCATCAAGCGGCTTTCAGGATCTCAGTTGCCTGACCAGGGATCAAACCTGGCAGTGACAGGTCCAGACTGTCACCGGCAGTGACAGTCCCGAATCCTAACCATTAGGCTAGCAGGGAACTCCACCGACTTGTTTGTTGACACACATTAGATTACTTCTTTTCTCCTGTGCTTTTTAGCCTCGGCACCCCAATCAGATGAAGGCTCTGACATCGACTCTGAACCCGACTTGCCCCTCAAGAGGAAACAGCGCCGGAGCCGCACCACCTTCACAGCAGAACAGCTTGAAGAACTGGAGCGGGCTTTTGAGAGAACCCACTATCCTGATATTTACACCAGGGAGGAACTGGCCCAGAGGGCAAAGCTTACGGAGGCTCGAGTACAGGTATCGACGTCCCAACATCCTGTCCTGCGTAAACCCAGACAGGGAACAAGAGCATCTTCTTCTCTAAGGTGTATTTCAAACCAAGAAAGTAAATATGTTAGGAATGGTCCTTAATTGTGAATGGTAGACTCTCACATTATAAAGTTCTCTCTTTCTGATTTCTTTCCTTTACATTTTGCCTTGTCATGATAACAATATCATGACCTCTTTTTTCTTTTTATTTGCACTTGTGTGGTCCAACCACCTCCCGCCACTGTGCCTCTCCCCACCCTCCTCCCCCTCACCCGCTCCTGTCCCTTCCTCAAGGTATGTCTGTGGGATTCAGCAACATTTTACTGTGCTAACCAGTAAGTCAGAAAATGTTCTTTTTCCTTTTAATAGTTTGGTAAGTCTAATTATTGATATGATGGCTATATTTGGCTTTTTTGTCACATTGTTTGATATGAGTATTTTATATGTATAGATTTAAAACTGTGATCTATTAGCTTTCTATTCTTAGTATATTTTGTATTTATGAAAATACGTTCTTATTTTAGACTTTGGTTGTCATTACGAGGAGACTGTGTTAATAATTGTATCAAATGTAACATAGAGAAGACTGTCAGTTCGTGTTACTCATGCATCATTTCAGGGATCCTTGTTATGTACCAGGGAATGCATAGATTTTGGGGGTGGTACATGGATAACAACGAAATTTTGAGTGGTTGTTGTGTGCCAGGCACTGTTCTAAATGCTTTGTATGGATTAACTAATTTACTTATCATTATAACCCTAGGTTGGTACTATGAATATCCCCAATTTATAGATGAGGAAACTGAGACTCAGAACGTTTAAGTAACTACCCAAAGTCATGTAGCTAGTAAGTGATCACGGTAATTGGATTCCATATATTTCCTCTCTGTAGCCATTCAATCATGAAGAAGTGCAAAGTTGTATAAGGTAAAATCCTTTTCTTTAAGTCTAGAAGCTTTTCAAGTAACTTATATTATTTTAAGAACATGTAAAATTACCCTTTCAACTTAGAAGTGTTCTGAACCCTGGAGAAAGGCTACTTTGGTGTAATTTGTTTCTATTGAGTAATCGAATAATGTTTCATTATGAATGATGAACAGTCTCCCCAAGGTAGAAAAGCACTGCTGGAAAGATTACAAGTGCCTCAGGGTATCCTGGAATTCTTTGCTGGCCCAGGAGTTGAAGTCACCTTATCCGGAAATGTCATGTTATTCCCAGATACTTGACTTTCATAGTCAGAGTGAGACTGAGGACTCAGCAGCGAACTAGGCAGTTGATGTGGTCTCTAGATTGATTGACACCTTCCCCTATGCATCTAACTCTCTCTCCCATCACAGGTTGTTCTGGAATAGCCTCTTATAGTCTGCAGAGCCAAGTCAGGTTGCTTTTCTCAGCTTGACTTTCTGATCGTCACAGTGCTAGGAAAGTCAAGGAACACTAAGATGAACGAAGACAAATTTCTCAAGGAACTAGTGTTTAATGGGGTAATAAAGTAAACACACAAATAATTTGAAAGCAAAGCTGATATGATGAGTGTATTAGAGAGAGAGGAAGTGCAGTGAGAGCTGAGAGGAGGAAAGGTGTGAGATCTTGTTGGGGTAAGCAAGGGGGGCTCATGAAGAAGGGAGGGTTCAGGTGGATTTCTGGGTCTAGATAGATATTCTGTGGGCAGGGCAGGTGGGAGGGCATTTCAGTAACACAGAATAATAAGCAGAAGCATAGAGCACTGGACGCACACGAGTTACATGTCAGATGAACTTTCATTTTCACTCTAGTCACGTTGAGGAAACAGTGAGTAGTTCAGTTTGGTTAAATAGAGGGAGTGGTAGGGTGGCAGGAAGGAAGCTGATTGGAAATCTGTTTGCTTTCTTTGTATTCTTGCTGTTTTTGTTCAGTCGCTAAGTCTTGTCCGACTCTTTGCAACCCTGTGAACTGCAGCATGCCAGTTCTTCGGTAGCTCCTGGAGTTTGCTCAAATTCATGTTCCTTGAATCAGAGATGCCGTCCAGCCATCTCATCCTCTGTCACCTCCTTCTCCTCTTGGCTTCAATTTTTCCCGGCATCAGGGTCTTTTCTTAGTGTTTATTTTTTGGTACTTAGGAAATGTGCATTCTTAACTTCAGTTGTCATTCTGGGCAGAATATGATTCTATCAGACATAACATATAGAGAGGTGTGTCAATTCTTGCTATTCACTCACCACTTCAGGGATCCTTGTTATGTACCAGGCACTCTGTGGACTGTCGGGGTGGTGCATAAACAATAGTGAAATTTTGAGTGCTTACATACATTTCATGAAGAGCTTGGGTTTCAGGCAAGGCAGCTAAACTTGATGCAAAGAGCATTGAAGGTGGTGGGCATGAAATAGGTCAGCGGCAGTGGGAATGGAAAGGAGAGAACTGCTGTGGAAGGTGGAATGTAGGCATCTGATTGTGTGAGCCTGGAGGTACATGCAGCAAAGAGTCCCAGGTATGCTGGGATTTATAGCACAAATGTTTTACAGCTGGACCTATTCAATCTCTGTATTTAGTACATTGGGATATAGTGTTCCTTCCCAGAAATGACCACTTCTAACCACAAACTGGGCTTCCCTGGTGGCTCAGATGGTAAAGAATCCACCTGCTATACTGGAGACCTGAGTTTGATTCCTGGGTTGGGAAGATCCCCTGGAGAAGGGAATGGTAACCCACTCCAGTACTCTTGCCTGGAGAATCCCATGGACAGAGGAGCCTGGCAGATTACAGTCCATGGTGTCTCAAAGAGCCATACGCGACTGAATGACTAACACTTTTTCAACCACGAATCATGATGTATATATATATCACATATTATTTATAGTAACATGTACTCGTATATCATATTTATATAGCATATATAATGTATATCATAATATATCAAATTATTTATAGTAACATATACAGTGTACATATTATAATTATATAACAATGCTGTATGTATTATTTACATCAAATCTGTTTGCTTTTATTATAGCTCTGCAATCACCCAGTTTAAATGTGAAGCTGAGGTCCATTCATTCTTCCTTTCTTTCGGCAAACCTTTATTGAGTGCCCTCTATATCCCAGGGTCTGGTCCCTATCCCGCCGAGGCTGGCCAAGCCCATATCCTGGGTCTGCCCTTAAGACAGACTGGAGATCAGTTCTGAACTCAGAGTCAAAAAATAAACACTGGATTGAAAGAAATCAAACAAAGAGAGTGATGGAAAACCGAGAAGAGTGTTCCCTGTTCCTCTGCCTCCTTGTTGCATTCGCCAAAGACAAGTGTGTGGGGACAGAATTCATCTCAACTGCGTGCAGCTTGTACGGTGGCGGGCACTCGCATGTGGTTCAGGAAATGTGAAGGAGAGTAAGAATGGCCCATTAACTTCCAGAGGACAAGGGATCAAACCAATAAAGAGTGGTTCATATTTTTTTGTACAGTGACCTCCTCTCCAAAGCGGGGCCCTCATTAACCTAACAGCTGTCCTAATGTGGCTTTAACCCAGTGACTCTTTACATTCCTTACGGCTTCATTAGTTCCCTTGAGACACATCATGTCTTTGCACCACAGCTATGATCTACAGCCTAACAAATTCCCTACAACACCCGGCATATGGATCTTTTACTTAACCCAGCAGGAAAAAGAAGGGAGTAGTTAATCACTGATTAAAATGCCAGAACAAAATCCTTTAGTTTTTAGAAGGATCTGGGAAAGCAGTAGCAGCGTCAGTTCAGTTTGAGTGATAGCCAGAGGGTGTGTTAGTTTAATTTGGGGCACCTGGGAAAACCCAACACCAAACCAAAAAAAAAAAACCCAAATGTGTCTACATTCCCCTCCCTCCATGGAAGAAAATTTCTAAGCTCTTGTGGATAAAGATGAGATGAAAGCTTTAATAACTTAGACCTTTGTCAGTATTTGAAAAAAATTTGTTTGGACAATAACCATGTTATATTTATCAGGGCTGAATCTGAGTACACAACATAAGAATTACTGTACAGCAAAGACATAATTCGCTTAATTCACCTCCCTGGTAGCTGTTATTATGAAAATAATGGCAAAACTACAATTTTGTAAGGAATGACTTGCAGACACTTATGATGTGTAAAAGTTTTAGTAAATATTCGATTGAAGAACTGTACGAAGCAGGCAAGTCTTCTTGCCACCCAGGTAATGGAAGACAGGAAAGGAAGCTGCTTGTGGAAAGAAGGATTTAACTAGGAGTCAGAAGATGTGGGTTTTGGTCTCAGCTTTACCCAAAGGGTTTTGTCAAGCAAGTCACTTAATTTTGCTTTAATCCTTTTGGGCTTCAATTTTTCTAATTTTATTTTTAAAATATGGGATTTAGATCAGATGGTCTTAGGCTGGGTCCATGAATGACTAGGATAATCATGAATAGACTTCAGGAGACCTGGGAAACTTGACATTTGTACACATATGCTCTGCTTTTGCCTGTGTGTGTGTGTGCACAAGTGCTAGGTAGGGAGAGGGCTGCTAGCTTTCCTCATATTCTTACAAATCACTACCCCTTGATCATTTCATTAATTAAGAGCCCCTAACATGCATGATCTCTCAGGACCCTTCAGCATTGATAATTTTGGATTCTCATGGAAGCCCAATGATGGTTTAAAACCATCTAACAGATCTTTGTAGTTCAGAAGTTAAGACAGGTATGAAATATTTGGCCCTGAACTCCATAATGAAGCAAAAATGTGGTCATCCTACCCTTCTCTGCTGCAGTTTGCTCTTGTGATGGATAAAGTTGTGTTGCCCTCATGTGTGATATTCGTGGGAGCATGGCATTTCTTCTTGTCAGCCTGGCCGGTCCTCTCCACAGCCTGCTCTCTACACAGTGGTCAAGGCTGGGTAGCGGCCATGGTAGGAGGGCTGGGCTAGTGAGGTGAGTAAGAAGTTCCAGGGAACAAGTAGCTTGTCCTGAATTTACCTACTTGGAAAGTACTGTAATTGACACTTTAGTATCAGCTCTGGTAGTTAATGAAACATTTTGTAATCTTGTAAATTCTTAGGGTTAATGATTACACTCTCTTCCCATTTTTCAAACTGTATTTGAAATAACCCATCTGGAATAATGTAGGTTAGATTGCTTTTGAGGACCACACCAAAAATGTGAACCAGTAATTTATTGAGAGCAAAATTAGGCTTACACCATGGGACAATTAGCACTAATCCATGAAACTTGGAAGCAATTTGGACCTAAGCCTCTGTTCAAGCCAGGCTGGCTTTCAATTATTTAAGGTGTTATTTGGGCACTTTCCTGCTTGCTCAGGGGCACGAAAGCCTTTGGCTATAGACAGAACTCGGAAAACAAAGGCTTTAATTCTTGGATTTCTCAATGTGACATTTTTACTTAATAACTAACATTTACTGAACACACTATCTTTTTTTTTTTTTTTGCAGTATTCTTTTATAAGTTTTGTTTGTATTGTCTCATTTAATTGTTTATGTTGTCTCGTTTAATCCTGTGAAGGAGATTTTATTTCTCCCATTTAGTAGATGAGAAAATAGAGGCCCACTGATGTTAAGCAAATTTTTCAAGGTTACAGAGGTAGTGAGGGACAGGAAAAGCTGGAATTCAACTCTTGCCTGCATTGCTCCCATGTGAATGAAAAGTATGACTGTTTTTTAAAATACTGAGTTTTTGTCCAGCTTTTATTGCTGAGAACAAATTGGTCACTTATTTTATTCAGGAAGAGGAGAATTTATAAAAACCTATTCTTTTGTGATTATCTTTTTCCCCCTAGTTATTGTGATATTATAGGGATCTTTCAATCAATTTCAGTTTTGCTTCAAAAAATCATTGGATGTTATGTTACTCCAGAATGGACCTGAAGATCATTTCCAAAACGATGAAGAGAGACATACAAGCAGGGAAAGAGTCAGGGAGCCGGTGAAATTGAACCAGGCTGCAGTTCATCACATGAAATAAAAACTTGCTGCAAGGGAAGGTTCTGATGTTGTGTAATACTGCACAGGCAATGATAAACAACTGTGCCTGATAGTAGTTATCCACTGATATATGCCTCCTGCCCCACTCCCTTACTATGCAAAATGCTATGTGGAAGACCAGGTAATGCTGGGAAGAGTGAAGTCACACTGAATTAGAGATTGTAAAGTGGCATTTAACAGGAAGGTAGCAGACTTTGAGATGGAAAAGACTGAAGGCAAAAGAAGAAGGGGGTAGCAGAGGATGAGATTGTTAGATAGCATCAGCAACTCAATGGACATAAATCTGAGCAAACTCTGGGAGATAGTGAAGGACAGAGGAGCCTGGCAGGCTACAGTCCGTGGAGTCGCAAAGAGTCAGATGTGACTTACTGACTGAACAGCAACAACCAGAAGCTGACTTTGTAAACTCGTTCTTTCTCCCTGCTGGCTAAGAAATTGGTGGAACACTCATATTCTCCTCTAGATCCTCAAAGACCAGACTGTTGCTATTGTTACTCTTTTCAAAACAAAGAAAAGTTTCTAGTCATTATAAAAACCAAATCATAAATACCTTCTACCGATTTTGGGACTTCCCTGGTGGCTCAGGTGGTAAAGAATCTCCCTGCAATGCTGGAGACCTAGGTTTGATCCCTGGGTTGGGAAGATCCCCTGGAGAAGGGAATGGCAACCCACTCCAGTATTCTTGCCTGGAGAATTACATGGACAGAGCACCCTGGTGTTCTATAGTCCATGGGGTTGCAAAGAGTCAGACATGACTGAGTGACTCACACTTTCACTTTCCACCCATTTTAAGTGATTTTAGTCTTATGCACTTACACGTGTCATTCAGTAGATTATTCCTTGATTGTTAGGAATTCGGTGATATAATATTGGAAGAGTTAGGTAGGACTTCTGAGTGCCAGGGGAATGTCTTTCAGTTACAGATGGGGTAATGACAGCACCCCAGAATCATTGTGCTCAGCTTGGGTACTTAAAATGAAGGTGATTTCAAGGGCACCTTTTTCCTATTAAAAATAGATGTGTGTTTTATGAGTTTCAAAGCCTAAAGAAGGCAAGGACCATTTCCCAGTTTGCAACTTCAGTGTATTTTTACTTCAGTGCTGCTTCTGGCAGTTTCAGCTGCTTCTTGGAGATGCAGAGGCTTCCAGGGGCAAGATGATAGAAAACTCTGGTTAACTGGCCAGAGACAGGCAGCTAAGTCCTCAAGAAGCCCTGCTTCTCTCAGAAATAGCCCTCTGGATTTATTTAGCCTGAATTTAAACAACATTTAAATTCCTTCCTTTGGGAAACTCTTAAACCTCCTGTTAAAGGTTTGTTTTTCAGTAAAGATTTGCTTTCCAACTATTCCTCGTCTTCTATAGTAGTTGTAATATATACTGTGTGGTAAATATAAGAACTTATAAATCCACCTTCTGGTGGGTTTATTCCATGTCATCAATGTTTACTTGTATCACTGTGGAAAAATGAAGCAAAACCAAACAACCTTGTATACCTAGCCTTTTGGGTTTAATCTTTTGAAGGGATTTATAGAAAGTCATGATGTTCCTTCTAATTTCTTATCTGAATGAAGACATTTTTGATTTTAAAAATTGGGTTATGGAGGAGTTAGCATGAACATAAATCAAAAGTAGGTTGGGATTGATGGAGTAACCAGTCAGAGCCCACCCACTGGATAAATCAAATTTGGTTTACTTATCTAAAGGTTACAGCAAGAAGTTGGCACAGAGAGATTGGAGACATGCTCTGATAATGTCAGAAGGGCAAGCTTCTGAGATCTTCATAATGAATCTCACCAGTAGGTTTGGTGACAGTAAGTCTGAATGAGTGAAGTCACATCATAACTTTTGGAAATTCATCTCTCCTCCCTGCCTAGGCAGCTGAAGATGCTCTGCACATGGGCTGGTCAAGATAAGTGTGAGCACCCTTCACGTCGTGAGCTGGGTGTGCCTCACTGATCTTTATATACTATAAAATATGACCACGGTGCGTGGGATAGTGCAGTACACTCAGGCATGAACACAACCCTCATTCCTTACCCTCAGCCTCCTCAGGCTACCCAGCTTGTTCCAAGCACTTCCCTGAAAACAGTTTTTTTTTTGCCCTGATGCCTCTGGGAGTCATGGTAACAGACACTTAGACTTCCAGTGAGAAAACACAATTGATCCAGAACCGAAATTGAATGCCGTTCCTGGTTCTATTATCCCAGGTGGCAATTTATTAAGTTAAGTAAAACTCTAATTCAATTATGTATCAACTTGAGAAAATATTGACTTACCTTCTTTTCCTGTGGGATACTTAAGGAATATTAAATGTTAGTGTTCTGAGGAAGTTCAAACAGCTTTCCTTACCAGTATCTTGCAGCATGGCTAGAGAAGACCAGACTCCTTTTCAGACAGATGCTTGAGTGAATAGCAAAAGTTTAAGCAGATGCCTTGGTATAGTATTTATTAAACTGGGCTTTCTTGTTTAAGAAAGGAGGGAGGGAGACATTCCTCTCTCTACTCTTTTAAAAATTTTGTGACTTAAAATTTACAATTGTTTAAGTGTTAACTTTGTTCTGTGGGGAAATCAAGTCATCTTTTCTCAAGCATGCTGGTCACTTGTGTCATCTCTTCTGTCTGGACTGACCGCTTTTTGAAATCACATCCAAACTTAAAGTGAGTTGACATTCTGTCTCTCATCTAAAGTTTTCCTGATTCTCTGCATTTCCAAACATGGAACTCTTCTACCTCTAGTGAGCAATTAGTTTGGTGACCTTGACCACTCTGTGAATTCCTTGAAGACGAGACAGTGAGCTCCTTAAGCTCAGGGATCCTATCTTATCTACTCCTTTTTCCCTCTGATAAAAAGGTATGTGCTTACAGCTGTTATGGAAAGAAATAATAAAACAAACTCATTTTGTAAGGGATCTTCATAGATAAAATGCTTTCTTTTCTTGAAGTTTCTTTTCTTCAACGTTTATTTCTATTAAGGTCAGTATAATATCTCACATTTTGGAAGAGACGGTAAAAAATAGCTCCACTTATCCTTCTGGTCAATTTATAAGACTCTGTAGGAGCTGTGCACATAATGTTCATAGAAATACAGACACATTGATCAGACTATGAAATAAAAGGGTTAGTGCAGTAGGCAAGGCCAAATTAGGACACATGTCATGGAGGGGGCCATAGAGACTCCTGGATCCTCCCTGAAGTGCTATAGTACATGATAGTGGGAGGGTGCCAATGGTGATGGCACCCCTGCTCAACCATCCCTCCCCATAGTCACCCCAGAGTTCATGGGGGCTCTTGCCAGACCTCAAAAAGCCCTTGAAGTCCCTCTACTGACCCCTGACATCTAACTCTCCTTTCTCCTCTGACAATACAAGCCAGAAGGTAGAGGATTCTTGTGTCTGTTTGCCCTGTCAGTAAGGGGCCTTTAATCTGTTTTAGCATGAAAAATTCATTAAGAATGTACTATTATTTCATCAGTGAAATTCTCAAATTTTAAATTAAATCCATAGGTCTGGTTTAGCAACCGCCGTGCAAGATGGAGGAAGCAGGCTGGGGCCAATCAACTAATGGCTTTCAACCATCTCATTCCGGGGGGATTCCCTCCCACAGCCATGCCGACCCTGCCAACGTACCAGCTGTCGGAGACCTCTTACCAGCCCACAGCTATTCCACAAGGTATGGAGGAAGGCAGTCAAGGGGTTAAAATGTAATTCCCAGTCTCGTTCCCTGCTACTTACTTTATACAGTGAAATCTTCTGCGATGTCCCTGTGGCTGTCTGTATCTTTGTTACATTATATTGGGTTGTCCTGAAAGTACCTGTCACCTTTCAGAGAAATGGTTTGTTCTATAACATGTCTGAATCTCTCTAGTTAAACTGTGTTGTAGTTTAACACTGTTTCAGGATTTTAAAACAAAGCCAAACAATGAACCAAAACAATCTCCCAAAATAAGCACGCAATTGACTTTTCCTTTGTTAAAACCTCTACGTTTGTACTCCAGTCTGCAATTCACCAAAGTTCTGATGGCTCCTCACTGGGGTAGGAATTGAGGGTAGGTAAACTTTGATAAAGTCCTTCTGTGTTAGAGCATGGGCTTCCCAGGTGGCTCAATGCTAAAGAATCTGCCTGCCACGCAGGAGACGTGGGTTCGATCCCTGGGTCAGGAAGATCCCTGGAGAAGGAAGTGGCAACCTACTCCAGTATTCTTGCCTGGGAAATCCCATGGACAGAGGAGCCTGGCGGGCTACAGTCCACAGGGTTGCAAAGAGTCAGACACAGCTTAGCAACAGCAACAAAATATTAGTGCATAGAGGTGAACGGGATAAATAAGAAGACTAAATTATTTTGGATTACAAAAGATAGCATTGCAGGCATTTGAAACTATATTATCACACTAATATTTAGGTGTTTTGGAAGTATATTTGATAAGAAATTTAAGACGCAATTCTTACGTTGGTTAATCTTTATGTTGATTAGTAACATTCACTACTAATATAGATTTGTTCTCACTGTTAATGTGATTTCTGAATTTCTGTTCTGGTTAAGTGTTCCTTGGAAGTATATAAATAAACTATGTACTTGTACATATGTGTGGAAGAGATGTGGCTCTATTTGTTAGGAGTGGCTCTATACTTACGTATCAAGAAGTGCAGTATGAAATTTACATTTATTTGACCAGTGGATATGCTGATGGCTCGGTGACTGCGAACTTTTGCACTGAACCTTCTCTGCCAGCCTCCAAAGGAGATTTATGGCCGATAACCTTCTTCCTTGCAGCGGTGTCGGACCCCAGCAGCACCGTCCACAGACCTCAGCCGCTTCCTCCGAGCACTGTACACCAAAGCACTCTTCCTTCCAACGCGGACAGCAGCTCTGCCTACTGCCTCCCAAGCACCAGGCATGGATTTTCCAGCTATACAGACAGCTTTGTGCCTCCATCTGGGCCCTCCAACCCCATGAACCCCGCCATTGGCAATGGCCTTTCACCTCAGGTCAGTCCCGTGTTTCCAGACAGACGAGTTGCTGTATACCAGAACCAAATAGTCAATTCCCTGAGGCAGTCATATAATGAATTGCCAAATTTAAACCATAATGTATTCTTTATACAAGCCACATGATTTCAGTTTTCTGGTTTCCTTTCTCTCCACCCTTCTTACGGGCTGTATCAAAAGTTAGACCTTAGACTTAAAATTCAAGAGACTTTTTTCATAATCAGGGAGATTTTCTGTTTATACTTAGTTGTCAAGGTGTCATCTCCTCCACACGTGGTAGTTCTGGGTTTTGGGTAAGAAGCTCACACATATTTTTAAAAATGGTATTTGGTCAGCTGATAGGGTTGTGAGCAAGAAAGCTTAATAAGAAAACACCACAGCTTTTCTAGAATTTTCAGAGAGAAGGTTAACAAGTTGTGTGGAGAATGACCCATCTGATGGCTGCAGAACTCTGGGATAAATGAGTTATAAATGCAAAAATTAGGAGAATTACTGTTCCTTGGGAATATATAGAAATTTGAATGTTGTAATTGTTTTTCTAATTTGCATTGGACTATGAGCTTTTCTTGAGAGATTATATTAATAAATTGCCTTGATAATTGCATGTCAGAGGGTTGGTTAAATTTCCTACATGTGGCATCTGTCTGGGGTTGACATTATTAGCAGTTGTTTAAATACAGATCACTTGATTTTATTAGAGAGCACTTGGCCCAGGTGGTGAGGAGAGCTGCCCGCTAAATTTGGAGAAATGTCACGAAGGGGTTGCAATCTATAATTGCAATCAAGAATCTCTTCAGGGCTGAGAGTGAGAGTTTTAACAGCTTTATCTTTTCTTAACCCCCTTTTTCCTCTTGGTGGTTAGAAAAACAGAGAGAAGCTCAGAATGACACAAATGAAAAGTGAAAAGACAATTATACTCAATTACACACTAATCATTGACTATCACCACTGCCTAAGCACCAAGAGGGCATTCTAATAGGCAGAAAATGAGATTTTAATGGCACAAAGGGTGGCCAAAATAAGGACTCATATATCTTTGCCTTCTTCGTTTTCTTCAACTTGTGGTTTGCGTCTTGGGAGTGGAGTTCCTGGGCTCTGCACAACGGTGATAACTCTGAGCAGCTGAAAAGTTCAAAGCCGTTGCAGTTGAAAAGAATGAATAGCAAAGGCAATGAAATAAACATTTCTGCCTAAAGGCAAAAGTTCATAAATCCTTTTTTGTAACAGTAAATGTAATTAAGTTTCATAGATTCCTATAGCACATCCTGGGATAAAAACTAAGAGGTGGCTTTAAACCTTGGCTGCAAAATAGCAACATGAAAACAATGGACGTGCTTCCTACAGGACTTTAATAGACTTAATTTTCAAGTACTGGCATTTGTGAATGTGGTTTTGCATGAATATCATGGACTTATATTAATAGATTCATGTTTAAAGGCCTGCATTTAGAGCACAGAAGCTTCTCCCACAGTTTACAAGTAACATCAGAAGTAGTTGTTTCTGCAGTTTAAAACGTAAGTAGTTTGGGGCCACAGAAGAGTTTTTTATGAACACGATTCAGTTGAGAGTTTGCATAAAAGTAAACTTCAACTCTGTAAGGTGAGACCCAGGATTCTCTTGGCATTTGTCAGTGGTCGAGTATAATAAAAATGACACGAATCTATATTCTCAAGACACTGAAGCTGCTAGTGTCTTGTATTATAGATGTCTACTCTTGGATGTTATAGCATATGTGTTATACTATGTTATTTACATGGAGGTACTAGCACTTGACTTTGAAACTGTTAGTCCTTGATTTCAAGAAGACTGGCTATGATTCTAGAGTTGGCAGTAGGGCAGGAATGATTCCATTATCAAGCACTGGAAAATTCCTCAGGCAACTTCTCCTGTGTTTCCTTACAATACTCTTATACATCATGTTAACTCCTTACTTATTATATTAAGGATATCCAGAATATTTTGCATTTCTACCATACATTTCCTCCTCAAACCACCTCTTGTGTTAGTTGCTGTAGCATCTCTAGTGAGTTAGAAGACAGGTGAATAATGTGAAGTTCCTCCTTATTTCCTTAGGCAAAATTGGAGAAAAATAGCTGAGTGAATCAGCATCTTGCCAGACGTATCTACAAAATAGATGGAATAGGAGCATTAGGGGAATTGGGAATTAGGACTTAGATTTCTATAGCCTTTAAGACTGACCACTTCTCAGGAATCCCTTTATTTAAGCAAAGAGGTATGTGTACACTGTTTTTGGTTGTTTGTCGTTATTAAAAATACCATAGGGATTTCCCTGGCAGTCCAGTAGTTAAGACTCTGCCTTCCAGTGCTAGAGGGTATGAGTTTGATCCCTGGCCGAGGAACTAGATCCGCCATGACACAGGGTGTGACCAGAGGTCCAAGAGGGAGGGGATATGTGTATGCATAGAGCCAGTTTACTTTGTTGTACAGCAGAAACTAACACAACATTGTAACACAATTATACTCCAATAAAAAAGTTAAAAAACTGTAAAGAAAATTGAAGAAAAGAGTCCACATTTAATAGCTGGTTTACCTGTTATCTAAAGAAAAGGGTAAAGAATGGTGAGGACTGAGTCTTTTCGCTGTTATAGGGAAGTGCTTATTAATATATTAGATCATATAATATTAAATATGGGGAACTTCCCTGGTGGTGCAATGGTTAAGACTTTGCCTTCCAATGCAGGAGGCGAGTTTAATCCCCGGTTGCTAACATCCCACATGCCTCAGGGCCAAAAAATCAAAACAGAAGCAATATTGTAACAAATTCACTAAAAATAGTCCACATAAAAAAAAAAAATCTTAAAGGACATAATCCTACAACTGCCATTTCTCCTCTTCTCCAACTTTTGCACTTCCTATCTCTGTCTGAAAGTCTGATATGCAGACAAATCAACTGAGGCTCAGAGAACTTGTGGCCATATTGCTGATAGTGAGAGAGCTGGGACTAGACAGAATTCCTGGCTCCTCGTTTAGAGCCTCATTACTTACAGCACCCAGTTGGGTGGAGAGAAGATAGATTTAAAAAAAATAAAGGTGGGGGCTTTATTCATATTTTAAAATCATTTTATAGAAGCTAGTTTTCTAAACTTTTGGATTTGGGTTAATTAACACTCTTTGCTAATGCACTCTTTATATGCTTTTTTGCTTTATGCATTTTTCTTATCAATCTTTTAATTTCCTCTAGTAATAAAAAGTACTTTATGGTTATTGTAGAAAATGGGAAAAAAAATTTTTTTTTTTTTTAAGATTTCCTTTCTCTGGAGTAGGAAAAAAATTCCCCTAGGCAGCCACTGCTGCTAATTTTGCGTTTTTCCTTCCAGCTCTTTTTGGGTGTTATGCTTTAAAAATACATATATAATTGAGATAGTGTGTATATCCGTTCCGTTCCGTTCAGTCACTCAGTCGTGTCCATGGACGGAGAAGCCTGGTAGGCTACAGTCCAGGGGATTCTCCAGGCAAGAATACTGGAGTGGGTTACCATTTCCTTCTCCAGAGTATGTATATACTATATCATAAAATATGTAAACTTCCATCTTGCCTTTTCCCTGCCATTACAGCTTCATCATAGGTCTTTTCTTATCTATTAATTTAATGGAATTGGATCTAAAGTTTTTTGAGTCATTATGATCAGTTCATTGTAGATCTCTTTAGTAGATGCCATTTTATTTGTGCATCTTAATTGATTTTTTTCCTAGTGGCATTGATGTTGATGTATCATTTGCCCTTCAGACTTGGAAATCATGCATTAGGATGTGTGTGAACTATTGTAAAATCAGCTTTCTAGTTAATGAAATTAATAGACACCATTATGATAAGCAAATTATTCCTTACAGTTTGTGTGTGGGATTTAGTTGGGGCCTCTAACATATCTATCTGCTCCCTCAAACAAAGATTCTTTTAAGGCTTGGCATCAGAGCCATGAGTCAAAGGGTGTTTCTTAGATGCCCTTAGTGCTCTCTTCAGAGAAATTCTCAGCTTTTGGAGGGATGGGTGTGAAGCAGTGATTGAGGAAAAGGTCACTGTCCAGTTGGTCAGATGAGAGTAGCAACAGATTGACAAACATGTGTGACATTCTGAATCTCAGAATCCTGATGAGAACTTTTAGAGACATTGGTCATATCCTTCCTCGAGTTGCTTAAAGCGTCTGTGCATTACTGAATTGTTGGCAAGTGTATTTTGTTCTGAGGGACTCCATAACTGTATCCGTTTTATTTATGGAAAGGCTGAGGCCAGTGCAACACAGAGTCACTGGCAGAGGGAAAAGCCAAGTCTGTCTCTCTTGCAGGTTTTTGGGCTGTGCTGGATCTTCGTTCCAGCACACAGGCTTTCCTAGTTGCGGTGTGTGGGCTTCACTAGTTTCAGTGTGTGGGATTCTCCAGTTGTGGTTGGTGCAGGCTTCCCTGGCTATGGCTCGCAGCGTTAGTTGCCCCGTGGTACAGGATCTTAGTTCCCTGGACAGTGATCGAACCCACGTTCCCTGCATTGGATGGCAGATTCTTTACCACTGGACCGCCAGAGAAGTCTCTCTTCCAGTTTTACTAGTTCTTTAATAAACCAAATTACACATTTAATTTGCCAAAGAGGCATGATGTTGTAGAAAGTTTTCCATGGGCTCCAGCGCTGATATTCAACTTGGTTTTCCAGCAGGGAGAATGGAAAGGCTTCACAGGTGAACGACTGGGCTTCACGCTCCCTCCAAAGCTGGATTTGTTACCTCACCTTGAGATTCTCAGTGTTGGGTGGAAGGAGTATAGGATCATTTCCTTGAAATTTTCTGCTGTCTCTGAATTTCTACATAGCCATTCTAGAAGATGAGGCTTTTATAACAAATGACAAAACACCCCCTGAGAAGAAAACCGTTTAACTCACTATACCCTGCAGCAGCACCCTCTTTTGAAAAGTTATGTGTTCTTGGTGTGGGGACACTACAGAAAGAAAACAGGGAAATAGAGACCATGTATTTTCCCTCCAAACCCAGCTGGTATATTCCCAGCACCTTCCTGCATGTGCCGCGGAGAAAAAGGAACGCCGACTTGGAATATGGAGCCAAGGAAATACAACCAGATGCTTGAGACATGAGACTAATTAACATTTGGCTCATGTTCTTCTAATTAACTTTCTTTTGCAAGCAATACTGCCCTGACTGCTCCCCCACTTCCAAAACACACATAGCTAAACCTCCAAAACAAGGCCAATAAAATGAACAAACTTATATCATTTCAACCCCCACCCTCCGACCCAAATCCTACAAAACTCCACAGTTTTTGGTGACAGCTTCTAATGATTTCTTGAGTGAAATACAGTATCAGTGGGTTACAGGTTTCTAGGAAGCTTTTTTTTGTTGTTGTTATGTAGTATACAAAAATGGGCCAACTTGGCTGCATTTAGAGTTCATCAGCCATTGCAAATGATTCTTCAAATGTTTTGGGCTTGGTAAAACCTAAAACACATTTTGCCAAGCACTTTTCCTCCTTAATTTTTCAAACTGTGTATTTTAGGGAAAATTTGATCCATATGGTTTTGATTCATTTACTCTTATATCATTGACATTTTTTTTTTCCTATGGAGCCATTTGATATCCAAGAAGCTTTCTGAGCCTTTGCTGTGTTCATTTTAAGCATTTTCTTCCTTAAAAAGAGGAAGTCCTCTCTGCAACCTCAGAGGCTATAAATTTTGAGTACTCTCTCAATTCAGCAATACTTAAAAATACATTTGGTATAAATCTGGATTATTATGAACACATTTTATGTTTAGAACAGATGGAGTGATTTTTGTTTCTGGTTTTATGAGTGAAACCAATGATAAAATGAGAAAATAGGCTTAAATTACAAAAAATGTTTTGCTTTAGACAACGTTTAACTGTTATTAATAAATCCCCACAGTAAGATCTACACTCACAGACTTCACTGCAAATTTTGTCCAGGTCTTGGGTAAGATGTAATTGAATAACCAGTACACCTGTCCTATTTCATGGATAATCTACTGAGGAAAGAAAAAAAATTCTCATAAAGATTTGTGTACCAGGCTTCAACATGCTTGAATGTTTGCTCACCACTAAGCACCTCAGGAACAAAGAGTAGGTCTGCAGATCTCATCAAGTTCATGGACCATACCTCTGTTAAGTCTGGTTGAATCATCCCAGCTCTGTGGGGATGAAATGCTGTCTCTGAAACAGACCAAAGAAAGAGCAGATATATCTTTATACTAACGAGATTGTGGTTAATGGCAGAAGATGCCAGAATCAACTTTTGTTCTTATTCACATTTTACAAAAGGAACCCTTTAACTTCACCACCCATCCAGTTGCTTTTAAAGAATAATATTAAAATTGAGATTATTAGTGTGTAATGTATGTAAATTGCATATTTGGTGTCAGCTACGCCTGTTAGGCAGCTTCTCCATTTCATGCATATATGTATTAGACTGTTGTGGTTCCATTTCAAATCAGATTTCAATTGCTCAGCACAGTTTCTTTTGACAAACATTTGTTAATCCTGAAACTTATTAGGGAGATTCATTTAAGTGTTAATATGTATACACCAAACTCAAGACTGCTTTTGATTTTGTTTGTCATTTCTTGGACCACAGTGTTCCTAATTATCTCAAATTCCTTAGCTGCAAGGCAAGATGAAGGATCTGTGTCCGTCGAAGGTGTAAGGGTTTACTATAGATCAGTTTGTTATGTGAATGGGGTACCGTCTTTAAGAATGGTTGTGATGGATACTCTTCTGTTTCCCATAGAAAGAATATCCCTTTCATTGTGGCATGGCAATTCCTTGACCTTCTTTTGTACTGTTGATGCATGTGAAAGCAGTAAGACTTACCCTCGTGGCAGTTCCTGTTTCAGGAGAGCTATTTTTCTGGACATTTTGGGCACACATCCAGAAGCTACTTGATGCCAGGCCATTTGTTCTGTCCATTTCACATGAGTTTGCAGATCCTCTGCCCTCAACTTACCTCTATCATCGTGAAGAAGCAGGCAAGCAGGTGGCCTGCCACCAACTCATTTCCCAACAGAGGAAATTCTTTTCTTTTTTTTTTTTTTCACAATTTCCAGAGATTCATCTGTGGACGGAAAAGAGAGTTTTTGATTAAAGAGATTGGTTGGGTGTCAAACAAAGCCTGGAGAGAGAAAGTGGCAGCCTCTCTGAAGCTTCAGCCTCTTTCTGTTTCATTTCTAAAGCAATTCATGAGGTGCAGAAGCCTTACATGTTTATGAAGGCTCAAGGATGTTTATGATCATCAATAAGCCCATTTCGGCTACACCAGAGTAGCCGCTGACCATTTGCAGGTTTCTATTTTGCCATATTAGGTTTTCAAGATGTCCTGCTTGGTGGTGAAAACATTGCTGCTAATCCATTTGTTGAATCAAGGCAGGCTGTAATTGACATGGTGCCTTTGGTTTTTCTCCGAAGGCTGTGGTTGCTACCCTTAAAGAGTATGAGGAGAGCACTGGTTTATATCAGTTCTAGCCACAGCCTCTTGCGTTAGTTATACAGAGTTGAAGAATTGTGAGAGAAACAAGTCCTTGGCCAAAATCTCGCCTTTTAAGAGAAGAAAGGAGCAGCAGCCTCCAATGACTGAATCTTAACTCATGTCACTGAAATGAGCCATGAGAAAACCTTTCTTGCTGAATTAAACTTGTATGTGTGTGTGAATTATATTGATTTAAATAGAAATTCTATCAGCTACTTTCTCTTGTACATTGAACAAATCAAATGTAACAACCCCATGGTTTTTAGGCCCATTTGAATTTCGTTAGCCATCGAGGAGAAAAAATTGAGTGTGATTGCTTGGTCTATAATTAAGCTACTAGAATAAAAAGTTTTTCTTTGTAATCAGTAAAACATAGGAAAGTCGTGCTGGATTCTAGTGTGAGGCCAATGGTCTGAATCAACCCTTTATATGTGGTTGGAATGCAATGTAAAGCTTTTAATTTATTACTGCATTCGCAAAACGGCAATATCTACAGAAATCTGAATACTTGCATATTTATTCAATTAGAGGCTGAATGTGTGCTTTGTACTGCAGACACAGAAGACTGGATTCAGTCATTAGTTGTGTACTATTTTTTGTTGTTTTTCTTTTTTTTAAAGAATCTGTCTCTGCAAAACAGTCTGGGTTTCATCAGAGGTGTATATTTTTCAATGTGTAGTATAATATTTAAAAATTACTCTTGACATTTAGCTAGAGTTCAGTGAACTAGAGTTTCTGAGATTAGTGATTGCATTGTCTCCACTGATTAATGGAAAAGATGATAAATTTGGGAGACCCTTTGAAACAGTGCATTTTGTAGAATCAAAGGGTTGTTCCTACTTTGTAGGGAATATTTCTTAGCTGTAAGAGGACTGGGCAGGTAGTCCTTAGCACCAAACTAATGAAGGATGCAGGCATTATTTAAAGTAATAACTGGCCATCGCTCTCCAATGCCAGCACCGCCTCTAACTCTCTGAGCTCCAGCCAAAGGAGAAGGGGGGTAAGTAAGGAGGCCTCTATACCATGGCTGGTACAAAGCAGACTGCCCGCAAATCGACCGGTGGTAAAGCACGGAGGAAGCAACTTGCTACAAAAGCCGCTCACAAGAGTGCGCCCTCTACTGGAGGGGTGAAGAAACCTCATCGTTATAGGCCTGGTACTGTGGCACTCTGTGAAATTAGACGTTATCAGAAGTCCACTGAACTTCTGATTCGCAAACTTCCCTTCCAGCGTCTGGTGCGGGAAATTGCTCAGGACTTCAAAACAGATCTGCGCTTCCAGAGTGCAGCTATTGGTGCTTTGCAGGAGGCAAGTGAGGCCTATCTGGTTGTCCTTTTTGAAGACACCAACCTGTGTGCTCTCCATGCCAAACGTGTAACAGTTATGCCAAAAGACATCCAGCTAGCACACCACATACGTGCTTAAGAATCCACTATGATGGGAAACATTTCAGTCTTTAAAAAAAAAAATTCTCTTCTTCCTGTTATTGGTAGTTCTGAACATTAGATAATTTTTTTCCCATGGGGTCAAAAGGTACCTAAGTATATGATTGCAAGTGGAAAAATAGGGGACAGAAATCAGGTATTGGCAGTTTTTCCATTTTCATTTGTGTGTGAATTTTTAATATAAATGCGGGGACATAAAGCATTAATGAAAGTCAGAATGTTTCAGTGAACAAGTTTCAGCAGTTCAACTTTATAACAATTATGAATAAACTTGTTAAATTTTTCTGGACAATGCCAGCATTTGGATTTTTTAAAAACAAGTAAATTTCTTATTGACTGCAAAAAAAAAATAAAGTAATAACCATCTTCCCCCCTCCCCCGCCGCCCATGAAATACTGATGTCTCATTTTGCTCTGCTTGCATTAAAAAATCTAATTAAATAGTGAGATTAAAGAAACAGTCTGTATCACTTCTCAACCTTTTGGGTAAATGAAGTGTAAAAATCCTCAAAAGAAGTGACCCTCTATATGTACAATTCCATGGGAAAATTTCTAGTTCAATGTCAACCCTTTTGTGATGCTTCTAGGCAGAATTTTTTAGTCTCTGTTGATGCCACATAGCGTGTTTATACCTTGTTAAAACACATACCACACTGTATTATAATAAATCCATCCCCCCTCGGATCATGAGCTTCTAGAGGCATGATACTAGGTTGTAATCATCTTTGAATGCCTAGAAACCAAACAGTGTCTCATAATAAAGGCTTGTTCCCAAAGTGGGCTCTGTGGAATGGTGGTTTGGGGAAAAAAGATTTTGAATAAAAAATCTGGTAAATATTTCAAATTATATCCCTTTATCTTTCAGAGTCCCAGTGCATATTGGCCTACTAAAGGCTCTGACAAATCTTGCAGTATAAAAACATGTTTAACTTGACATTCTCTAATTTGACTATGGATCCCTTTTGTTGAGTATCAGACTACTACATTTTGAGGAACATTTTCTAGGAAGGGCTGAATGAAAGCAGTGGAGAGTAGAGATCCAAGTCATGATTTGTCCATTTCTAGAATTGTCCTGTACGTTTTTTCACTAGTGAATGTTTCTTCTGTTAATGTCTGATATTATCTTCTGCTTGAATATATTGTCATCCTCTGTAGGTGACCTTAGGGGGAAAAGGGATAATTTAGAAAAGAAGCTATAAACTGCTTAATAATATTGATAGGTATGAAAAGGAGTGAAAACAGAAAATTTCTGTTTAGTGAATTGATGGCCATGTGGGTGTAACTCATTGATCTAAGCAGGGACGCCAAAGTCACAAGCGCTAGATTGCAGTACTTGACAGCCAGTTACTAGCTGTGTGTCTTGGGGCAAGCTGCTTAAACTATCTCATCTTCTGTTCCATTCTCTTGTTAAACTTGGAAGGTATTGAAAAAGAATCACCCTATAGAGCTATGCTGAGAAACATAGTACTTAAAAGAACTAAATGCACTTTGGTAAAGAGATAATACTGTTTGTTGCAATAGAGCTTTCATTATTGTTTACTTTTTAAAAAAAATCATGTGGGCCTCTGACAAAAAACCATACTTTTGTTTGTCTCTGATGAAGAAGGCAAATGTAGAAGTTGAATACCATCAAAGGAAAACCAGTTTATTGGTGACTGGGGTATTTTCAGTTATTCTACTTAGACATTTTAAAGGCCCAAGGACTCATAGTGGTGTCCATTCAGAATGCAGTCATTGTAATTAATATACCTGGGATATGATACTGCCCAAAATACATTGTACAAAAATTGGTTTTGTTTAAGTAATTCAGATCACCTGACTTCCCAGGTGGCTCAGTGGTAAAGAATCCGCCTGCCAATGCAGGAGACACAGGAGGTATGGATTTGATCCCCGGGTTGGGAAGATCCCTCGGAGGAGGAAATGACAACCCACTCCAGTATTCTTGTCAGGAATTCCATGGACAGAGGATCCTGGCAGGCTATAGTCCATGGGGTCTCAAAGAGTTGGACATGACTCAGTGACTGGGCATGCACTATAATGAAACAAGAGACAACCATCCTTCATTACATGGGGCTAAGAGTAGGGATGGGACAGGGTCGTCTTATTGTTTCCTATTCTTATTCTTGTTTTGATTTATTGAAATGTAATACTGACATTCCCAGGTGGTGGTGGTGCTGCTGCTGCTAAATCACTTCAGTCATGTCCGACTCTTTGGGACCCCATGGACTGTAGTCTACCAGGCTCCTCTGTCCATGGGATTTTCCAGGCAATAGTACTTGAGTGGACTGCCATCTCCTTCTCCAGAGGATCTTCCCAACCCAGCGATTGAACCCAGGTCTCCTGCATTGTAGACAGATGCTTTACCATCTGAGTTACCCAGGGAAGTCAGTGGTAAAGAACCTGCCTGAAAATATAGGAGACCCAAGAGATGCAGGTTCAATCGCTGGGTGGGAAAGAATCCCTGGAGAAGGAAATGGCAATCCACTCCAGTACTCTTGCCTTGAGACTCCCATGAACAGAGGAGCCTGGTGGGCTACAGTCCATAGGGTTGCAAAGAGTTGGACATGATTGAAGTGACTTAGCAAGCAAGCAATAGTGACATGAACTCATTTTTAAAAGATCAGTGGTTCTGCTCCTGTGATAATAGATACCTCAAAGGCAGGAGAATCTGATGACCTATACTTCTCTCTCACCAGCAAAGGAGAAAGTTAGCTAAAACAACAGGTACAATAGAAAGGTTTTAGAAAGTAAGGAACAACCTTAAGTAATTCTGAGTTAACTGACTGGGGAGTATTCTTTTTTATCACTAAATTACAAAGATTCTATTTTTGTCAAGATCTGTAGAAGCAGAGTTCATTTCTGTAGATAAAAAAAAACTATGTACATGGGCTCTGAATCTTGCCAGCTACTTCAGGTTGCCTGGACAATAGGAGACATAGCCCCTGCCTATTACAATCAAGGACACAAATAAGTTTAGAGGTGAAAAAGCATCACCATGTCTTTATTGGTCCAGTGTCTCTGGCATTGTGAAAGTGGGGGAATTAAAGTAGGTAGGATTTTAGCTTACTGGAATAGTAGCTTCTGGTTCTTAGAAGACTGCATTCTCAGATGTTGTCCCATATGTATACAGTTGTTACAAGTTTCCAAGCATTTTAAATGAAAGTTTATTCGGCCTTAACACAAAAACCTGTCAAACAGGCCAGAAAACTCTTCTTGAAGGGTAAGTTCATTCTCAGACTTTTGTGAGGCTGTGCTCTGCTTTCCCGTGGTTAATAGAAATAGTTTCCCTGATAACTACTTGTTAAATCAGTATCACTTGATCCTTTCAGTTGGCTCTTTTCTCTGTCCTGAGGACATATCTTCCTTCACAGGAAGAGAAGGGTAGGAAGGTCCTTTTCTGTAGTCTTTAGGCATTTAGTAAATGGAGTCTTATGACATGAGCTTTGGGCAACCACAAAAATATTTGCCTACATCACACATGGTCTGGAAGAAAAAATAAATTTCATTGTTGAGCTGGGCAACTTTTTCCTCCCTTAGTAGCCTGGAATGTCTGCCTTCCAAGTTTGTAGGGGGATTGGAGATGTAGTATAACCGAGCATCCTTCTGCTTCAGAGGGGGCAGTGTTGAGGCCCTTCTTTCTAAAAGGTAATGTGGATGCTAGGTTATTGTAAAGTTGTATGGGAATCTCAAACAGAACTGGGCAGTTAGGATTCAGTAAGGTGTGCGTTTACGAATGGTTATTAGGGTGAATCAGCCCTGCATGTCCTTGAATACAGGCATAGTTTATAGGCAATTAGAATTTTAAACGCTATTTCATTGAAGGACTGTGGAATGCCCAGGTGTAGAGCTTTTCTCTGTCTATATTTGGTTTCTTAGGTCTCAAAAGGTCAAGTAATATTTAGCAAACGTGTCCAGAAGTAGTCATGAAATTGAACCAAGATATATGCTTGATTTTCCACAGTCATGTTTTTTAGACAGGTTTTTGAAACAGTGATAGGTTTGAGTACTTACTCTTCAGAGGGCTACTGTGGTGGTGAGAAATTTCCTGAAAGGAGAAGAGTTAACAGCAGGTAATGTCATTCCTCCCAGAAAGAGTTGGAGACTTTCTGTGCTAAGTGATGAATGAGGGTATCTGACCCACATGTGTTTTACATTAGAATGGAACATTGCCCTGACATCGTTAGGAGCATTTGTCAAGATTCCCTGGACAGAGCTTCTGTAAATTACATGCTGCAAATGTGTCAGGGTCAGATAAGAGGATATTATTAACTCCCTCAAGTTTACTCAGGGCTCTGTCAGTCCATCTTAATATGCTAACGGCCCACAATTTTCCTTGAGCTGTTTTGCTGTATTTTTCATTCATAGAAGAAAAAATATGTATGCTATACCCTCCCCCCCAATATCACACATGTTCTTTTCTCATAAATCATATTAATTGTAGACATGGTCACAAAGCATATTAAATGCAGGCATGCGTAAATGAATTAAAACATATGAGAATTTTATTACAGCCCACGGTGGGTCTAACATAGTCAAATAGCAATTGTATTAACCATAGTGTTCATTTAGGTGAAATGAGCTTTTTCTTAATGGGCTTTATTTTATTGATAATAGATGGACACGATATGATTGTCCTTCATTGTCTAGAAATACACTCTATATGTATGTGTATATGTATATGTGTCTCTTGCAAGCCATTTCTATGTTAATTTTCTGTCTAGATTTATATTTTAGTCATCAGTGTCTAAAGAAGTCTCTCTTGTTATCCATTTGACAGTTTAGGTCTATTGAGAAAGAGGTATTCTAAAGAACTGATAGAGTAAAAATCATTCTGTAACTGGTCACAGAGTTGGAGATTAAAGCACATGTAACACTTAAAAGTTTAGCTTATACAGTACTTACAGTGCTCTTTTCAAATAAATCTTGGAAATCTATGCACCATATGAACCACACTTGCCTGGCACTCATACTTTTTCATCATGCATGAAACAGAGCTACTTAAAAATGATGTTAGCTAGGGATTAACATTAAAGAAAAATATTGAGTTGGCCAAAAATTTCATTCGAGTTTTTCTATTTGGGTTTTTAAACTTACAGAAAAACCCAAACAAACTTTTTGGCCAATGCAATAAGTATGTATTTGGCTGGACATTTTACATGTACTAGTTTTCTTTCTGGTTAGGCAGAGGTCAGCCATGCCCTTCCCTAACTCTGGGTGGGTGAGAAGGTCACCATCCTTACCTTAAGAGAAACTTCTGCCTTAAGGCAACTTCCTTCTTACAGCTTTCAAACAGAGAGGGCAAAAAAATCTAATTATTTAGATGCCAATCAACTGCAGGATAATTCCTAAGGCATTTGAATTTGAAGACACCATTTTCAGGAAAGTCTCCACTGTTCAAGTTTAGGTTTAGGTATAGCCTTAAAAATATAGTTGCTGAAATTTAACCATCAGATAACTTCAGTAGCACCCGTATTGAAAAATACACTTGCATAAACATTTGGATTTTTTGTTTGGTTCTGGAAATAAATTATATCCAGATTTTAAAAGTTTAAAATAATTAGATTTTTAAGAAAAGTGTAGACTCTATTAAAATAAAACCTCTTTGTATCATACAAAGCTGTAACTCACAGTGGTTTTCCAAAATGCAACTAAATGTGTATTAATAAATGTTAAGCTAGAAGAGCATCTGATTACCTAACACCAAAAAAGAAAATAAAGACATAAGCCAAGATTCCTGCTAAGGAAAGGAAAAAAAGAAGTGCCTAGATGTACACCATAATATGCTAAATCATTTTAGATTTCTGATAAGCTCTAAGCACTCTTAACTGATGGTAAAATCATAACACGTAAGCCAAGACAAATATTTTCCAGACACATTGTTTTAAACGTAAATCTTAATTTGGTTCATAGTTTGTTTTTTTTTTAATCTTTTATGTTTAATCTTACAATAGGAAAATTAATTCAAGAAATATGGCATGAAGCAATTGTAAAGTTAGTTTTTCCTGAACCATATAATCTTCCAATCAAGATATAAACAACCTATCTGGAATTCTGAAACTTGAGAATGAGTTTAAAAGGCTCTTCAAAAAAAGCCTCTAATAATGGGAATAACTAAGGAACCAGCCGAAGTCCCGGTTCACAATTCTAAGGTTTGAATTTATTTTTAAAGGTCGTCCATAAAACAATTTAGAAGTGACATCTGGGAAATATTTACCAATATATTTAATAGATTTTTTTTATATGCTTCACCTTAGAGTTGTACTCAACTAAAAGTTAAAATAAATATCCTCCTGTCTCCCTTCCTAAGGAGACAGACAGATATCTTTATAAAAGGAATAATTTTCTTGTTCATTGCAGTTCCTGGATTTATCTGACATTTAATAAGAATATGACTGGTGTTCAGGTGACAGAACTGAGTAGCCCTGAGTTTTTTTTTTCCTTTGAAATTATTTGTGAAAACCAGGCAATTGTGTTTCTCTTATCTCAAATTAAAAAATAAAATCGGGCATACGAGGCCTGTAGTAGAAATACCTTACTTATAGCTTATGAGGGAAAATCCCCACTTTGCAACCAGTGAAGATTTTATTTTAGGCTTTGAATTACAATTTGCTGTAGGAAAAGCATATATGAAAAGAGATCCTGACAATATTCTTTAAAATATGACTGACAGACATTCTGTAACCATATTGGGGGAGTTTTAAGAAGTTCGTTTACCAACTTTGTGCAGCAAAAAGAAATTTCCATAGCTTCCCTTGAACCACATGGAATAGCAAAATTGCTTTCAAAGAAACGTACATAAAAGTGTAATGGGACCCTTCCATAGAGACTTGAGGTTTTAAATTATGTGAGGGGAAAGTAATACATTTTGTATTGATATAGCTATTTTTCTTTCCTAACACAGATTTCCTTTTTGATTTTTAAATAAGAAGTTATTAAAATGATGAATATACATCTCACATTTTCTCAGCATGAAACATTGAAATTAATTGTGTTAGTTATCATCATTCATTAGCTTCCATTTCAGAGCAAATGTAGGGTCGTATTAGTGCTGCTTTCTCCATCCTTATGCAATTCCTGAGAAAGAAGTCATGGTTACAATGTGTGACTATCTCAATGGAAAGAAAAACTCATGGGAGACTGTCTGTCTCTTGGGCTTGCTCAGGGAAGTCAAAGGGATAATGGGCCTCCGGTCCTCTTTATTTCCCCACATTAGCCTCTGCAAGGATTGGGCTGCTGAGCTAAGTGCAGCTGCTGATATAGGAGCTGTCACTAGCTTCCAGTGTGTGACATTGGTAATAGCGACAGGAAGACCTAACAAGCATCCTTCTTATTCCATTCACACAGCAGCCACTTCTACTGAGTGGATCAGGACCCACGATGTCTTCAGGATACTGTGCTCTGGCACCTTTAAGGAGCTCTTTTTCTCTTGCCCTAGAATACGGCCTTGGAGATAGTACCGTACCTTCGCATCCATCAGTAGATAATGTTTCAAGGTCTTCCTGTCCTAAGGTATTTTCTAATTCAGCAATTGCAAAACGTTGCTACTTAAACAGCATAAGCTGAATTTTGCTTATCGGAAGGACTCATTTCTTCTCTTTTAGGGTCTTCATGTATTTTTCCCCATGGACAAAGTTATTGCTGCCTTCAAAGTTTTGCAAACAAGAAATGTATGGCAGAGGATTAAAAAATTTTATCACAAAAATGTACAGATAGCTCATGGGAGTGTGGGCATGTTTTGAATAAAATTCTGCTCTTACTCTGCAACTGTAATGGTACATAGAGTATTCCATTTCTTCCTTAAAGTGATATACCTTTCACAGAATTTCAAGTAGTAGCTTCATGAAGAACACTGTTAAAAATATACTTCTTTTTATCCAGTAATACTGTATATTTTTCTTCTCTGATTTGATATAGTTACAAAGTTGCTTTTTCTAAGTGCTTTTTGAAAAAAACAGCGCAGATTATTTACACAGTAAAATATTTGTGCCCAGTGTTAAAATCCCCTTTCATTAAAAATATCATACTTTAAAATTTTTTTTATTTTTTATTGGGGTGTAGTTGATTAACAATGTTATGTTAGTTTTAGATGTATAGCAAAATTATTCAGGTATACCTATATGCTAAAGCTGAAACTCCAATACTTTGGCCACCTCATGCGACAAGTTGACTCACTGGAAAAGACTTTGATGCTGGGAAGGATTGGGGGCAGGAGGAGAAGGGGACAACAGAGAATGAGATGGCTGGATGGCATCACCGACTCGATGGACATGAGTTTGAGTGAACTCCAGGAGTTGGTGATGGACAGGGAGGCCTGGTGTGCTGTGATTCATGGGGTCGCAAAGAGTCGGACACAACTGAGCGACTGAACTGAACTGAACTGATGGCTATATTTATTCTTTTTAAAATTCTTTTCCTATTTAGGTTATTACAGTGTATTGATCTCTACAGCAGGTCTGTGTTGGTTATGTATTTTAAATATAGCAGTGTGTATATATCAATCCCAAACTTTTGGTCTATCCCTCCCTGCCCACACTTCCCTTCTAGTGACTGTAAATTCATTCTCTAAGTCTGTAAATCTATTTCTAGTTTGTAAATAAGTTCACTGTATCATTTTTTCAGGTTCTTCGTATCATCTGATACTTGTCTTTCTCTGACTTACTTCACTTAGTATGATGATCTCCAGGTCTATCCATGTTGCTGCAAATGGCATTATTTCATGCTTTTTAACGGAAAAAGAAATGCAAAAAGGCAAAATGGCTGTCTGAGGAGGCCTTACAAATAGCTGTGAAGAGAAGAGAAGTGAAAAGCAAAGGAGAAAAGGAAAGATATAAGCATCTGAATGCAGAGTTCCAAAGAATAGCAAGGAGAGATAAAAAAGCCTTCCTCAGCAATCAATGCAAAGAAATAGAGGAAAACAACAGAATAGAAAAGACAAGAGATCTTTTCAAGAAAATTAGAGATATCAAGGGAATATTTCATGCAAAGATGGGCTCCATAAAGGACAGAAATGGTATGGACCTAACAGAAGCAGAAGATATTAAGAAGAGGTGGCAAGAATACACAGAAGAACTGTACAAAAAAGATCTTCACGACGAAGATAATCACGATGGTGTGATCACTCACCTGGAACCAGACATCTTGGAATGTGAAGTCAAGTGGGCCTTAGAGAGCATCACTGCGAACAAAGCTAGTGGAGGTGATGGAATTCCAATTGAACTATTTCAAATCCTGAAAGATGATGCTGTGAAAGTGGTGCACTCAATATGCCAGCAAATTTGGAAAACTCAGCAGTGGCCACAGGACTGGAAAAGGTCAGTCTTCATTCCAATCTCAAAGAAAGGCAATGCCAAAGAATGCTCAAACGACCGCACAATTGCACTCATCTCACATGCTAGTAAAGTCATGCTCAAAATTCTCCAAGCCAGGCTTCAGCAATATGTGAACTGTGAACTTCCAGATGTTCAAGCAGGTTTTAGAAAAGGCAGAGGCACCAGAGATCAAATTGCCAACATCCACTGGATCATGGAGAAAGCAAGAGAGTTCGAGAAAAACATCTATTTCTGCTTCATTGACTATGCCAAAGCCTTTGACTGTGTGGATCACAATAAACTGTGGAACATTCTGAAAGAGATGGGAATCCCAGACCACCTGACCTGCCTCTTGAGAAACCTGTATGCAGGTCAGGAAGCAACAGTCAGAACTGGACATGGAACAACAGACTGGTTCCAAATAGGAAAAGGAGTATGTCAAGGTTGTATATTGTCACCCTGTTTATTTAACTTCTATGCAGAGTACATCATGAGGAACGCTGGGCTGGAATCAAGATTGCCGGGAGAAATATCAATATTCTCAGATATGCAGATGACATCACCCTTATGGAAGAAAGTAAAGAGGAACTCAAAGGCCTCTTGATGAGGGTGAAAGAGGAGAGTGAAAAGTTTGGCTTGAAGCTCAACATTCAGAAAACGAAGATCATGGCATCTGGTCCCATCACTTCATGGGAAATAGATGGGGAAACAGTGGAAACAGTGTCAGACTTTATTTTTTTGGGCTCCAAAATCACTGCAGATGCTGATTGCAGCCATGAAATTAAAAGACGCTTACTCCTTGGAAGGAAAGTTATGACCAACCTAGATAGTATATTAAAAAGCAGAGACATTACTTTGCCAACCAAGGTCCGTCTAGTCAAGGCTATGGTTTTTCCCGTGGTCATGTATGGATGTGAGAGTTGGACTGTGAAGAAAGCTGATCACCGAAGAATTGATGCTTTTGAACTGTGGTGCTGGAGAAGAGTCTTGAGAGTCCCTTGGACTGCAAGGAGATCCAACCAGTCCATTCTAAAGGAGCTCAATCCTGGGTGTTCATTGGAAGGACTGATGCTAAAACTGAAACTGCATACTTTGGCCACCTCATGTGATGAGTTGAGTCACTGGAAAAGAGTCTGATGCTAGGAGGGATTGGGGGTGGGAGGAGACGGGGACGAAAGAGAATGAGATGGCTGGATGGCATCACTGACTCAATGGACATGAGTTTGAGTGAACTCCGGGAGTTGGTGATGGACAGGGAGGCCTGGTGTGCTGTGATTCATGGGGTCGCAGAGTCGGACACGACTGAGCAACTGAACTGAACTGAATGTTCCTTTGTGTATATTTACCACACTTTCTTTATCTGTTCATCTGTCCATGCACATTTAGGTGGCTTCCATATCTTGGCTATTGTCAATGGTGCTGCAGTGAACATTGGGGTGTGTGTATCTTCTTGAACTATGGTTTTCTCTGGATATATGTCCAGGAGTGGGGTTGCTGTTTTTTTTAAGCAATCTCCATACTGTTCTCCATAATGGCTGTACCAGTTTACATCCCCATCAACAGTGTAGGAGGGTTCCCCAAAATGGTACATTTTTAACATTTTTATTTTCCTTATCCACTCTTGTCCATTAGGCTGCTATACAGAGAGGTACTTCTGATTTGAAAGGATTGTGTTTGGTACTGAGCAACTTCTATTTTAAAGACTTTTTTCTTCTAACAGACATTAGTAATTTGGGCTGAAAGAAAATATTTAATAAATTAGTGTATCAACTGACTTTTACAAATTTTCCTAACATATATCATAAAATCACCTACATGAGCTCAAAGAAAGGCAAAAACAAAGTATAGGTGGAAGAACATTCAGGAAATAAATGCATTTTGCATTATGTTTAGGTTTTTTTAAATGAGAAAATAATCAACTTACTGTAAATAGCATTATATGAGAGCCCAAGTTCTGGTGACTTTCATCCTCCTAGAGCTGGGAATCCTATTGATTCTTACTTTGTGACTCTCATTTTCCCTAATCCCCAAGAAAACAGAACTATGCTCTGAAACATATAATTATTTTTTTGAATATAATTTTAGAGATTTTGAAAAATCTCAAACTCAAAAAAATTTAGATCCCTTGGAATGTCTTTTAAAATTTGGGAACAACTGTGTGGCTTGCCCTACACCGGCCCCCCTCCCCATCCGCTCGCACATCTTAAACAAGAACTCGAGTGAAGGGAGACAAGGAATTGGAGAACAGAGACTTGGGTGTGCAGGGAAGGGGGAGGTGAGGAGGATCATGACTTGTTAAAATGGAGGAAGAAAGAGTAATCCATAGAAGGTGGTGAACAGATTCTCTTTTGTTTTCTTACCCCATCCCCCACTTTTTTTGGTCTTTTGGGGCTAATTGAAGATGGATCAGTTTAAAGCTTTGTTTCAAGAAGATTTTGTTTAGCTATGAGGATTATGCAAACCCTTCCCAAAGGGGATTGTGGCCTCACTGGCTTTGGGATCTAATTTAGGAAGCTTTCTGGAATGCAAGATTCACTGCTCCCTCCTGCCTCCCTGGTGCACCTCCATCCAGGATTCTGTGGCCTGAATTACCTTAGTGGGTAACAGAGGCCTCCAGACAAGGTAGAGTTCCATTACTGCCCTCTTGTCTTGCTTTTATTTGTGCATTTTCATCTCCATATGCTTCAGACTTCCTAAAATACAGCGGGACTGGGATGGAAGTATTGTGCCGTGGCGGGCCCCTGCATTGAAATACTTTGTGAGCAGGTGGAGCTCTTTACCCAGCAGTCTATTTCTTTTGCTATTGCTTTTTGAGCCCTGCCACCGACTTGTACGAAGTTGAGAAAAATCACTTCCTCTCTTGGGTGGCAGTTTTCCAGCTGCAAAATTAATTATCCACTTGCTTCCATCACAGGGTGTTATAAGGGTCAGCGAGCCTGAGTTTGTGAAACTCGTCACCGTGCTAATCAGAAAGTTGTTCTGTTATTACAGTTTTGTTTTTTTAAAAAGTTCGCTTGCACTCCAGGGTTATTTAAAAAGCCAAACGGACTTCTTATGTTTGCATTTCAGGCTTCTTATAATATGTTTGCATTTCAGGCTTTTTTTTTTTGACACTTCTTATGAAAATGTTAGTTTGGAGAAGAAATGAAAGGATTAGGTAATAGAAGAAGTTATTTGAAGAATCATTTGCCTGATAAATGCTAAGAACTCTGTTAGGGGCTGAGAATATAAGAATCAGTAGTTCACTCTTCTCAGAACACTCATAATTCAAAGTAGGTGACCAAGTATTAATTGCACAGTAAGAAAGATGGGGAAAACACAAGGAAATGTCAGAGAAGGAGTACTTTATTTCTCACTACTGAAGGATGGCCAACATAGGGAGAGTAATTTTCTTGAGAGGGAGCTCCATGAAAAAAGACAGATCTCAAAATACACAAAAAGAATTTGATTTAGATTCATGTCACTTAAAAAAGTGTAAGCAAATGCCTGTTTAAAATGACACGTGACACCCCCAGTTATAACATGGTCAAACATGACTTAAAACGAACAGTTTCTCCCTCCTTCCATCCTGTCCCTGTGTCCTGCCTTCCCTGAATTTCCAGCCTGATCTTATCACTAGGGGCATGGTGTCCGCTCTCTTCCACCCTCTTTCCTTCTTTCTGAAACTGCAGTCCGATGTTATCACTGGGCATGATGTAATAGCTCTGCCACTTTGAATTGAGGCTACCCTCTTCAGGACGGCCCTCTCACAGCAGATTTCCAGAGAAATCAAACTTGGCCTTTTCCAGTTGGCCCTTCAGCTACAGGCTAGGGTCTGGTCCTTCCTGCGTTCTCACTTCTTCCCCATCTGCCTGTTTATTTTAGGTAATGGGACTTCTGACCAACCACGGCGGGGTACCCCATCAACCCCAGACTGACTACGCGCTCTCGCCTCTCACTGGGGGCCTGGAACCTGCCACCACGGTGTCGGCCAGCTGCAGTCAGAGACTAGACCATATGAAGAGCTTGGACAGTCTGCCGACCTCTCAGTCTTACTGTCCACCCACCTATAGCACCACGGGCTACAGTATGGACCCTGTCACGGGCTATCAATATGGGCAGTATGGACAAAGTAAGCCTTGGACTTTCTAGGGAGTGATTATTCCTGGAGGAGTGAAACACTTTAACTCTTCCTGGAGAAAGGGGAGCTGCCAACACGATTAAGCCTTCCATCCCGGTATCAATTTTGTGGCAAAGCCAGCTGGTTGTTCCAGCAAGGGCTTCCTTGTATAATTATTTTCTTAACTGATGTCAACAACCTCTTGCGGTTATTAATTGCTGAGACGTGAAAGCTGATTGCCACTAGGTAAAACACAAGTGTTGGCCCAAACGAAATAACCCCTGGCATTAGAAACACATGTTCTTAATGAGGTCAGCTCAAGGATCATATGGGGTATAATCCCCAGGACACAGAGTTCTGTCAAACTTGTCTCAGGAATAAAAATATTAGTCTCGATCCTTTGATACCCCAGTATTAAATATGACATTGTCAGCCTGTAGCTGATTTTGCCCCTTGCTGTGAATTGTCCCAGCCTGACCTGAAAAGCTGCATGTGTTTCCTTACAGGTGCCTTTCATTATCTCAAGCCAGATATCGCATAAGTGAACTGTCCACTTGGAGTGTAAACTGGCCCTGTTTCCGGTCTCCACAGCCTAGACATGAAGAATCTTCTCAGAAAAAAAAAAAAAATTACCCTCTTGGGGGGGCAGTCCCGACAGGAGACAAAGGAGAATGATTGATTTTCTTTCTCCAGTAGTTGGTTTCAAATTCTTTTGAACATGTTGAACAAAAGCAGTGGAGAAAAGGAAGATCCGGAACAATAAAAGACAAATGCAACATTTTAAGGCAATGATTTAACATGGCTACATATCAAATATCCCAACTCTAGCGCAGATGATCAAGGAGCTAAAACATTCCATTTGTGTGTGTGTGTGTGTGTGTGATTTATTTTAACTGGCTTGGGTAAGCAGAACGTTCTGAAAATATAGTCGGAGAAGAAAGTAGAACAAGTTTGACGTCCGATGCTGACACTTCTACAACTTTAAAACTGCTCACTCCATGAAGCAGGAACGGAGGAGTCTTTGACACACTGGAAATGGATATAAAAATAAGTGCCACCATTTTTAGGAAGTTAGACTAGATGTAAAGGACGTCCCCAATAAATTATTTGTTATCTTACCCTCATCTGTAATTCGATTGTCAGTACACATCCTGGCTGGACATATCTTGCTAACAGGATGGGAGGGTGGGGAAATCCAGGACGAAAGCTTGTTTTCTTTCTCAGTGTGGTAGAGGTGTGTGACATTTGCCCAGTTTATTTTCATTCGGAAGCCAACCTGGGGTGGGGGTGGGGGGTGGGGTGAAAAAGTGGTGCGCATTCCCACAGCTGCTTATCAGAGTGCAATACTGTGTACCTCACGGATGCTTTGGCAAAGGCCAGGGCCCTAGAAACAGAAGCAGAATTCTATTTTTGCAGGTGCTTTATTTTTTGCAGCCCATGATTCATTGTGGTAGAATGCAGTGACATTGCCATTTGCTGGACAACCAACACCCAGCTTGCCCCTTTTGATGAGAGAACGTGTTTGAGAATAATCCTTTTTAAATGACTACGTTTACATTCTTCTCTTTTCTATGAAAGGCAGGGCAGCAATACCGATGTCCATGTTGGCTCTCATGTACTTTTAAATTATACAATAATAATATCCAGTATGGAAAGGTGATAGGAATTGAGGTTTACATATGTTTGTGTGGTGACATTTTAGAATGTCAATAAATTTGTTTTTTGAGGTGTTCAGAGGAACAGGATGGTGGAAGGCAGTGTTATTTATTTCTTTCTATTCTTGGAACCATGAATGAGGTAGGCACAAATACATTCCTTTTAGAGTTAAGAACTATGATGTAGTGAGTTAGTGAGACTAGACATAGTACTGAGTTTAGTTCCTACGTTGGTCTTATGGGGTGATGGATCGAGAGAAGAGCTATCTTCGTGTTGCAGCCTCAACCAACAACGATGTGTTGTAAAAATGTCTTTCCTGTAAAAAAGTGCAGTAAATATTTACTATTTATAATGAATAAACAGTTATGAAAACTTGCCCAACACTGATTTTTTTGGGGGAACTGGTAAATGCAGTATTAATAACAACGTGGAAATGTGGAACCATCAAAGCTTATGCTTCACTTACAATCTAATGCCTTTTAGATTAAACCAGCAGTCCCCACCCTTTTTGGCACCAGGGATTGGTTTCATGGAAGACGATTTTTCCACAGACCGGGTAGGCAGAGGGCATGGTTTTGGGATGATTCTCTTAAGGAGCGCACAACCTAGATCCCTTGCATGCTCAGTTCACAGTTGGGTCCATGCTCCTATGAGAATCTAATGCCATCACTGATCTGACAGGAGGTGGAACTTAGACAGTCATGTGAGCCATCAGTCAGTTCAGTTCAGTTCAGTTGCTTAGTCGTGTCCGACTCTTTGCGACCCCATGATGAACAGCACGCCAGGCCTCCCTGTCCATCACCAACTCCCGGAGTTCACTCAAACTCATGTCCATCGAGTCGGTGATGCCATCCAGCCATCTCATTCTCTGTTGTCCCCTTCTCCTCCTGCCCCCAACCTTTCCCAGCATCAGAGTCTTTTCCAGTGAGTCAACTCGTCACATGAGGTGGCCAAAGTATTGGAGTTTGAGCTTTAGCATCAGTCCTTCCAATGAGCCATAGGGAGTGGCTATAATGCAGAGAAGCTTCCCTTGCTAGTCTGCCACTCACCTCCCACCGTGAGGCCTGGATCTTAAAAGTCCATGGTCTGGGGGTTAGGGACCCCTGGATTAGACTATTACATGGACATATAAGGTCACACAACCCACACCTGTTTTCTTGATGAAGCTTGGTTGAAAATACTTTTAAGGACTGAAGTTTGTATTTTAATAGGTGTGGAATCTCTTCGCAGACAATCCCTTTGAAGCCAGCTTCCTATCCTCCTGGTTCTCTCAGAGCTATCAGCTCCCTTCATAGTCACTTGCAAGCGTGTTTTCCCGCAGAGAACATTATTCCATCTTCATTGCCAGCAGTCATGTCCACTGAGATTTTTATGGAAAGCTCTCATATTTTGTTCTTCTGTTTTGGAAGCTTGCTTTACTCTTCATGAAAAAGCATTACTGCCTATTTTATTCATTCTTCTTCCCTCCCTCCCTTCCTCCTCTTCTGCTGTTCTCCGTCCTCCCTTTCCCTCTCTCTGTTCCTTCAACACTTTATTTAAACACGTATTTAATGAGAGTCTAAATGTGCCAGGCATGTACTTGGCCTTGGTGTTACAGCAGTAATTATAACCTTGTGGGTGAGACAGAGAGGCAAATACATGGCTGTAGTAAAGCATGAGGCCTCTTTATTGGGGAAATGATCATAATACTCTTTGAAGCTCTTACTTGTATTGACTTGTGTTTACTCCTCCCAGCATCTTATTTGAGGCAGGTGATGTCATTAGCATTCTTCTTTTAGGTAAGATCACCCAATGGCAGAGCTGGGATACAAATGCAGCAATCCAACTTCAGAGCCTGTGAGCTTCAACTCATTCTCTCTGCTTCCCCAAGGCCAGACTGGTGTGAGAGAATCTTATAATAAAGGAATACCGTCGAATTTGGTCTCCTGCACTGCAGGCAGATTCTTTACATCTGAGTCACCAGGGAAGCTACAACTAACCATGTATGGCTATTTAAACAAGTAATTGAAAGTAAATACAATTCAGATTCCAGTTGCACTAGCCACATCCCCAGTGTGCAAGGGCCATGTGTGGCCAGCAGCTTCCATATTGGGCAGTGATAAAGAACATCCTGCCATCATAGAAAGTTCTGTTGTTCAGCACTGGTCTAAAAGCACCTGCGTGTGTGCTAAGTTGCTTCAGTCATGTCTGACTGTAGCCCACTAGTCTCCACTGCCCATGGGATTCTCCAGGCAGGAATACTGGAGAAGGTTGCCATTTCCTTCTCCAGGGAATCTTCCTGACCCAGGGATCGAACCCACGTCTCTTATATCTCCTGCATTGACAGGCGGGTTCTTTACCACTAGCATCACCTGAGAACAAAACACCTGAACTCATTGTTAAAAACTCCAAGGACTCACAGTACTGCAGATAAAAATGTCCAAATTCTTTAAATGCCTTAAGGTCTTTTAAACACGGACACTCATCCTCCCAAGTCAATATGTTTCCCCTTTTCTGACATTTATTCCAAAAATAATACAAGGAGAGGAAGGTAATCCTTACTGAATGCCTACTTTTGTAATCTAGCTTAATCTTCACAAAATCCTGTGAGATGGCCATTATAAGCCCCAATTTATAGATAAACAGACTGAGGTCCAGAATTGTTCATTAGTTTGGGTGAGGTCACACGCCATCAGAAATAGCAGAAGCAGACTTTGACTTTCATTCAATCCGGTGGTGGAACTCTTTATTACTTATCTCTGCAAATCCTGCTTGTGGTACTCACTTCATTATGTCAACCTATCCTTTTGCCAAACTCAAGTTGAAGACAAAGTATTTAAAGGAAAAATCATTCACTCCCAACACATGAGAGAAATGCTACCAGGCCTTGGGATTACTCAATAGAAGTTGATCTTACATATCAGTTTCCCTTCCTTGCTGATCTTAGAACTTGCCATATGTACCTCATACCTCTTTTTGATACTTCTTTATGCCCTTCTCTTATTTCTACATGTTTCTGAGATCTGTTACTCTGCTTGTATTTCTTATGTTGAAAGTCTCTGTAGATCATTTTTCCCTGACTTCTTTTGGCATCTAATCCATCTCCAGGGTATTGGGGCTCTGACTTCCCCCAGTCCTAACCCTAGTTGGGGTCCCTCCTCTCACCCTCTGGGACAGGCAGCCCTCAGGACTTTGAACTCTCAGAATTCAACTGAGTTCAAACTTGACTTTGTGTGAAGGGCTTCCCCTTTGTCCGTGTAGTTATACACTTTGATCTAAAAACCTTAAATGTAAAAACTGAAATTTAGAACTTAAAATTATTAAATAGTGGAATATGAATGTTAACTGCTGAGTCGTTCCTTGACAGCAATTTTCCTAGAAACTGACACATTTTGCGCCTGTGATGGAAACAAACATATTGCTTTAGGCTTTTAATTAGCCCAATTTGAAAATGCACGTTCACACACACTTAGATATTTGGAGAACATCCTTTGTTCGAAGGGATCTTCATTAGTGTTGGCATACAGAACCAGTGTAATTGACCAGGTCACTGTTGTGAATTTAGAAAGAGACTTAAATGGGGGTGGGCGGATTAATTAATACCCTTTGTGTGGACATGCCATGGATGAATCACTCCTCAAACTATATAATTGTTGCATGGAACCAGAACTGAGATCTCTTTGAAAGGAAATCCATTTTGGGGGTGAAGATTTGGGCCTCAACCATTCTGAGAATCTGGTTTTTTGGTGTTTAATCATTTATGAGTAAGGAGCATGCTGCTGCTGCTGCTGCTAAGTCACTTCAGTCGTATCCGACTCTGTGTGACCCCATAGACGGCAGCCCACCAGGCTCCCCCGTCCCTGGGATTCTCCAGGCAAGAACACTGGAGTGGGTTGCCATTTCCTTCTCCAATGTGTGAAAGTGAAAAGTGAAAGTGAAGTCGCTCAGTCGTGTCTGACTCGTAGCGACCCCATGGACTGCAGCCTACCAGGCTCCTCCGTCCATGGGATTTTCTAGGCAAGAGTACTGGAGTGGCTTGCCATTGCCTTCTCCGAGGAGCATGCTAAGTTGCTTCAATTGTGTCCGATTCTTTGCGACCCTATAGGCTGCAGCCCACCAGGTTCCTCTGCCCATGGGATTCCCCAGGCAAGAATATTGGAGAGGGTTGCCATGCCCTCCTCAATGGAATCTTTCTGACCCAGAGATACAATGTGCATCTCTTGGGTCTTCTGCATTGGCAAGCAAGTTCTTTACCACTAGCGCCACCTGGGAGAAAGGAGAGCTGGAATCAGACATCAACAAGTGACAAGTGGCAATATTTATGCAAGGAGATCCAGAGGCCTTGGACAAGCCTTGGCCTTGGATAAACACTCATGGATCTTCAATCAGTGTTAGATATACGAGAAGATAGGAATAAAGAACTCGATTTACGGTTCTTGCCAAATGCCAGTGATATAAGCTAGTTCTATCCTTTTCATAGATCCACTCCTTGGTGTTTCTGATAGGTACCCAAGTACCTAGTCCCACGTGTGTCCCCAAATGAGTACTCAGTGCCTGCTTATTGAATAAATAAATGAATGAAGAGTGTCTCAAACTATCCCAACGTGATCTTCTGAAGGAGGATCTCCACCTCAAGGGTGTGTGAATTATAGTAGGAATGGAATCAGTTAGGGGCAGGCTTTATTCAGGACAAAGAGTAGCTTTTAAAACATTTTCTACTTAAATAAGGAAAGTAAGGAAGAATATAGTCATATTAGTGGGTGGATGAGGAGACCACGAAGTTGCAAGAGTTCATCTCTGCTGCTTCTGTGTTTTCTGAAGCTGAGCACAGTGGGAGGAGGCAGACATTTAAAACAGCCTCAGTGGAGCAGTGAGGGACCTGTCATGGGACCCAAACAGGATGTGGAGCAACCTTGAGCACCCAGGAAAGGGCAGGATGACTTTGTTCAGCTGTGCTTGGTGGCTCACGCATGGGGACTGAGTGGACTGGAGACTGGATTGGTTCTTTCAGGGGGATTTGCAGCATCACCAGTTAGGAATGAGTGGCGGAAAGGCTGCTGGAGAGGATGGATGAGGCTGTCTTGCAGGGCCTTGAAGACCATTCTAAGAGTTTCCTCCTTAGTACCTATCGGACTGCTAGACTAGGATTTTTTTTTTTTTTAACTGAGGTGTAAATGCTTTGCAGTGTGTTAGTTTCTGCCGTACAATGAAGTAAATCGCCATGTGTATTTACCTCCCCTCCCTCCTGAACCTCCCTCCCCTAGGTCATCACAGAGCACCGAGCTGAGCTCCCTGTGCAAGTTCCCTTAAAAATGTCTATTTTACACATGGTAGTATTTTAAAGCAGGGGGAAATACAATCAGACATACATTGTTGGAAAGATAATTTTGGAAAGCTCCCTTTTGGTGCTGGGGATGAGAAAGAAACGGGAGTCACTGCACACCAGAGAAGAGATGACATCTCTGCCTAGAGATTTCAGAGATACATAGAAAATGGACCCCAAGCTCCTAGACTTGACAGGGTTACAAAGTATAGGGGACAATCTTCTGAGAAAACCGTTCTCCCATGCCTTTGCATCCTCACGTCTTTAAGAATGACATACTACTCTAAAAGTAGTTTTCTGAAGGCAGTGTAGCCTAATGCTATAGATTTTAAGAACACTAGACCTAGCTTTTAAATTCTCCATGGGCAATTTAAAAATTTCTGCTACTAATAAGTCATCTAATTTCTCTAAACTAATTTAAATTACTCTAAAGAACAAAAAATGGTGATGATTTCTTTATTGGACTCTCAGTTCAGTTCAGTTCAGTTGCTCAGTCGTGTCCGACTCTTTGAGACCCCATGAATCACAGCATGCCAGGCCTCCCTGTCCATCACCAACTCCCGGAGTTCACTCAAACTCATGTCCATCGAGTTGGTGATGCCATCCAGCCATCTCATTCTCGGTCATCCCCTTCTCCTCCCGCCCCCAATCCCTCCCAGCATCAGAGTCTTTTCCAGTGAGTCAACTCGTCGCATGAGGTGGCCAAAGTATTGCAGTTTCAGCTTTAGCATCAGTCCTTCCAATGAACACCCAGGACTGATCTCCTTTAGAATGGACTGGTTGGATCTCCTTGCAGTCCAAGGGACTCTCAAGAGTCTTCTCCAGCACCACAGTTCAAAAGCATCAATTCTTCGGCGATCAGCTTTCTTCACAGTCCAACTCTCACATCCATACATGACCACGGGAAAAACCATAGCCTTGACTAGACGGACCTTTGTTGGCAAAGTAATGTCTCTGCTTTTTGATATATTATCTAGGTTGGTCATAACTTTCCTTCCAAGGAGTAAACATCTTTTAATTTCATGGCTGCAACCAGCATCCGCAGTGATTTTGGAGCCCAAAAAAATGAAGTCTGACACTGTTTCCACTGGTTCCCCATCTATTTCCCATGAAGTGATGGGACCAGATGCCATGATCTTTGTTTTCTGAATGTTGAGCTTCAAGCCAACCTTTTCACTCTCCTCTTTCACTTTCATCAAGAGGCTTTTGAGTTCCTCTTCACTTTCTGCCATAAGGGTAGTGTCATCTGCATATCTGAGGTTATTGATATTTCTCCCAGCAATCTTGATTCCATCTTGTGCTTCTTCCAGCCCAGCGTTCCTCATGATGTACTCTGCACAGAAGTTAAATAAGCAGGGTGACAATACACAACCTTGACATACTCCTTTTCCGGAGCCGGCGTTATTGGACTCTATAGAGGGTTAAATGGTATATTGAACATGCCTGGCAGATGGTGGGCAATGAATATATCTTAGCTATTGATATTATTAGTTAATCACCTTGATCATAATATGCAGATTATAAAATGTGTTCCTGGACTTTTAACTTGCACAATAACCTAGCCAAGTTGCTAAAATAATGAGGAATTATTTTTAATGACTATGAATGGAGAAGTCAGAAAATAGCTCTTTTATGTGAATATAACTTATTGAGCAGACGTATTCATAGTTTATTTTTTCTTTGCCATATATGGTCATGGTTTTTAAATAATTCTCTCTTACCACTGAGAATTCCCAAAATAATGGGACTGAAGTCACAAACAAGAAACTAATAAGCTGACCTCTGCTCCAAAGAATTCTTACTGTTGATGGCTCATTTATCAGGGCATTTTTGTCATGGTAAAACAGGTATGTTTCTAAGATGCAGAGGAAGTACAGTAAAGGTCAGTCAGAGACAGTGGTCTACAATACATGTTTATACACAGAGGACTATCTCATTGCAAGACTGACACTTAACCGTGTGTGATGGCAGTGGGGAGAAGTTATTGGGGATATCAGGGTTTTTTTGGGAGAAGCATTTCTAGTTCTTTTGGGTTTGGATTTTATAGGAATGTGTATTTGTCAGGGGAGAAAGTGTGAGTAGATTTTTGCAGGTACAAGTCTGGGGACTTTTAACCTCATGACCCAGGGCAGGAGGTGGTTTACTGTTTGGCCACCTAAATGGTGGTTCCCATCTGTCTTCTTTGCTGAAAGAGCCTCGGCTTCTTTCAACTGCGTTGCAGTCAGGTACTGGCGTCAGTAGAACCCAGTGAAATCCAGGGCATAGATGGGGAGGGAAGAATCACTGGGTTCTAGGAATACCACTGACACACTCTTGAGATGACAGTAGGGCAAATGCTCAATATTATGCTAACAGTTAGAATGTGAACTGGGAGCCATTGAGATCTGAGTTCTAAGCCTTTTATTCATTTATTTGGTAAACACTTTTTGAGAGTCTTCTGCCAGCCAGGAATTGTTTTATTGTCTACGATGTTTTGTTCAACAAATAGTGGTTCCTGACGATCCCTGGGTTGGGAAGATCCCCTGGAGAAGGAAACAGTAACCCACTCCAGTATTCTTGCCTGGAGAATCCCATGGACGGAGAAGCCTGGTAGGCTACAGTCCACGGGGTCGCATAGAATCTGACACGACTGAACGACAGAACGGAACGGAACGGACGGACTTCAGAAGCTAGATCTTCTGAAGCTAGTGAAGGTAGATCTACATGAATAAAGAAGCAGATGTATAGGGCTTCCCTTGTAGTCTGGTGGTTAAGAATCCATTTCTGTCAATGCAGGGGACACTGGTTGGGGAAGATCCCACATACCACAGAGCAATGGAGGCCAATCGCTGCAACTGCTGAAGCTCAGGCACCCTAGAGCCCAGCTCTGAAACAAGAGACGCCACCGCAATGAGAAGTCAGCACGCCACAACTAGAGAGGAACCCGCTCTTGGCACAATTAGAGAAAGTCCACACGCGGCAACAAAGACCAAGTGCAGCCGAAATAAATAAATTAATTAATGAATAAATGAAGGAAGAAGCAAACACATAATTAGAAATCGTGCTGAGTGTTGGGAAGGAAAAGAATAAGATACAAAGAGAGATTAACGGGACCGACTTAGACTGAGCCTTTAGGGAGGGCCTGGCAGAAAATGAGAAACAGTGACTCTTGGGAAGGGAACAGCGAATATTTCTAAACAGAGGGAACAGCAATTGTGATGGTCTGGATTTGAGAACGAACTTTGCTTGTTTGAGGGACTGAAATTAGGTCCTTGCATCTGGCATGCAGAGCGGAAAAGTGAGGCTGGCCTGGGCTGGGTCATGCCAGGGCCCCTATAGGCCACAGTAAGGGGCTTGGATTTGATTCTGTATGCAGTGGGAAGGGACTGAGGACTTTCAAGCAGAGGAAGGACATTATCTAATTTTCATCCTTCATGGAGGACATGTTGGAGGGATCTAGGACTGGAGATCCTGGGAGGTAACATAGTGAGATTGACTTGTTCGTGTTGTCCTGGAAAGAATACTTAGTTGTGGATTTGAATACTGATTAAATCTCCTATGATTATGTACTTATTCCTTCCAAGCAGTAGCTTCTCTGAGCTGCCATTTTCAAAATTAAGTGAATAAGAATTCATAGGATAGTGAGATTAACTGAGTTAATTCTGTGTGTTTCAACATAGACTGTTGCAAAGAGTGAACTTCCAAGAAATGTTAATTCTCTTTCCGTCCCCACAGGGAGTAGATAAAGGACCTGATACTCTACTTCTTAGTGAATATGTGTCTGTGTGTGTGTCTGTGTGTGTGTCTGTGTGTGTGGCATTGAGGCCAATGGGTTGATGAAAGTAAAACAAAGAAAAGATATTACTGCTTTCCTTACGTGGTCTATTGTACATGTGTGTGCTCAGTCGCTTAGCTGTGTCCAACATTTTTGTGGGCCCATGGATTGCAGCCCACCAGACTTCTCTGTCCATGGAATTTTCCAGGCAAGAATACTGGAGTGGATTGCTATTTCCTCCTCCAGGAGATCGTCCCAACCCAAAGATCAAACCTATGTCTCTTGGGTCTCCTATATTGGCAGGTAGATTCTTTATCACTGTGCCACCTGGGAAGCCCCTGGTCTATTATAGGGGTAGCAATGTCTGTTAGTATTCACAACATTAAAAATTATGTTTTCATTGTAAAAATACTAACGGACCATTAAAAAAAATTAAAAACCATAGAAAAGTAGAAAGATTTTTTAAAAAAAGCTCATCTAAATTAACAGAAAGTAAAAGTCGCTCAGTTGTGTCTGACTCTTTGCGAACCCGCAGACTATACAGTCAATGGGATTCTCCAGGCCAGAATACTGGAGTAGATAGTCGTTCCCTTCTCCAGGGGATCTTCCCAACCCAGGGATTGAACCCAAGTCTCCCACATTGGAGGTAGATTGTTTACCAGATGAGCCACCAGGGAAGCCTGAAGCCCAAAGAATTGATGCTTTTGAACTGTGGTATTGGAGAACACTCTTGAGAGTCCCTTGGACTGCAAGGAGATCCAACCAGTCCATTCTAAAGGAGATCAGTCCTGGGTGTTCATTGGAAGGACTGATGCTGAAGCTGAAGCTCCAATACTCTGGTCACCTGATGTGAAGAACTGACTCATTTGAGAAGACCCTGATGCTGGGAAAGATTTTGAAGGCAGGAGGAGAAGCAGACAACAGAGGATGAGATGGTTGGATGGCATCACCGACTCGGTGGACATAAGTTTGAGCAAACTTTGGGAGTTGGTGATGGACAGGGCCTGGTGTGCTGCAGTCCATGGGGTCACAGAGAGTCGGGCACGACTGAGCAACTGAACTGAACTTAACTGAGAGAAACAGAAGCCAAACATAACCACTGGTAATATTTTGGTTTTCTTAGCCTCTTTGCACTGAGGATAATATGGCAGACAGTGTCTACTTATAAGGGAGGCTGAAAGAAAATTGAGGTATTTGTGAAAAGTTTCAAAAATTTTGGATGAAAGATTCTACACAAATATAATGCCCTGTTGTTTCATTGCCACTTTCAGAATTATTGTAAAGATTTAAATTTTGGGGTTCTCTTTTGGACTGGTCAGTATTTCAGGGCCTCAAGCCTTGTTTCAATATTAGGGAAAAGCAGACGTCTTGAGGAAGAGAACTCTGATATCCTAGTGTTCTTGCCTGGAGAATCCCAGGGACGGGGGAGCCTGGTGGGCTTCCGTCTATGGGGTTGCACAGAGTCGGACACGACTGAAGCGACTTAGCAGCAGCAGCAGCAGCAGCTAAATGGATATTATCCCTTGTAAATCATTTATTTCATTTAAGAAAAAGTGTTGACTATGGCAACCTGAGGATCTGATACCCTCCTGCTGCAGAGATGAATTGGAATTAATTCATTTTTGTAGTGATAAGCAGTTAAATTGTGTTTCTGACAGCTGGTAACTGGAAGATTTTCAAGCACGAAAAAGGAATTGGCTGAGTTACTACACACACACAGCATTGCATAAAACCCCATTGTCTAAGTGACCGATATCACACCACAGGAAATCAGCACTTGGGCATAAATGTCTTCCAGTCTTTGGAAGTACAGTGTATGTTATCCAGTTACTCAGTCTGTGTCATGAAATATGAAAATAGTTCAGGAAAGACACATCCCACTTGACCTTTGCAGAATGATTTAATAAAGTTAGCTTGATACAAAAATATGAAAGAGTAATTGCTGATAAAAGCAGACTTGTGGCTTCCTTCTTTCAGATCCTCCTTTCTTTGGAAACACTTCACAGGCTTTATTAACTCTTTAATGTTGTTGTAATTGGTGGCATTTGTCCCTGAGGCCATGTTACCAGCCCTGGAGTTGGGTTCCATTAGAGCAGAGATTCCGCATCTCCTACGTTTTCATCCCCTTTCAGCACTCATCTTGATATCTTTGTCTACATAATTAGGCAAATATGTTTTCAATTGTTTTTACGTGTGTACACATTTCACCCCTTTTACTGCTATCTTGATTGATGTTTTATGGGATACATTTTCATTGGTGGCCTCCTCCGCTTAGAGAGGTGCCAACGTTGGCTTCTGCATCCACTTAGGACTCTATCGCTTCCATCTGCAGGTGTAACTGAATCTGGTCCTTCACTTTCCCAATAAGGGCTGTCCTTCCCAGGCTTCCTCACTGACGTCTCTATCACCTCATCCTTCCATTTCCTGTTATTTATTTATTTTATGGTGTTATTCTGATTTGAAATGAAACGCAGAGAAAATTTGGAGACTACAAAGATGTTGAAAAGAAAACTTCCTTTTGAATTTAGAACTGTCATCACAACGGCAACCATCAGCTGACGTGGTTTCTTCCCAGAGGCATCTTGGACCTCCCAGTAACACTATGCAGTTTTTTTTCATCCAAGGCACCCCATTACCTGATATTTTCTTGCTCACTCATTTGTTTGTGTAAATTGTGACAGTAGGGATTTTGTCTCTCCTCAGTTCAGTTCAGTTCAGTTCAGTTGCTTAGTTGTGTCCGACTCTTTGCGACCCCATGAATCACAGCACGCCAGGCCTCCCTGTCCATCACCAACTCCCGGAGTTCACTCAAACTCATGTCCATCGAGTCGATGATGCCATCCAACCATCTCATTCTCTGTTGTCCCCTTCTCCTCCTGCCCCCAATCCCTCCCAGCATCAGAGTCTTTTCCAGTGAGTCAACTCTTCGCATGAGGTGGCCAAAGTATTGGAGATTGAGCTTTAGCATCAGTCCTTCCAATGAACATCTAGGATTGATCTCCTTTAGAATGGACTGGTTGGATCTCCTTGCAGTCCAAGGGACTCTCAAGAGTCTTCTCCAGCACCACAGTTCAAAGTGTCAATTCTTTGGCGATCAGCCTTCTTCACAGTCCAACTCTCACATCCATACATGACCATGGGAAAAACCATAGCCTTGACTAGACGGACCTTGGTTGGCAAAGTAATGTCTCTGCTTTTTAATATACTATTTAGGTTCGTCATAATTTTCCTTCCAGGAGTAAGCGTCTTTTAATTTCATGGCTGCAGTCAGTATCCGCAGTGATTTTGGAGCCCAAAATATAAAGTCTGACACTGTTTCCACTGTTTCCCCATCTATTTCCCATGAAGTGATGGGACCAGATGCCATGATCTTTGTTTTCTGAATGTTGAGCTTCAAGCCAACCTTTTCACTCTCCTCTTTCACTTTCCTCAAGAGGCTTTTTAGTTCCTCTTCACTTTCTGCCATAAGGGTGGTGTCATCTGTATATCTGAGGTTATTGATATTTCTCCCGGCAATCTTGATTCCAGCCTGTGCTTCTTCCAGCCCAGTGTTCCTCATGATGTACTCTGCATAGAAGTTAAATAAGCAGGGTGACAGGATACAGCCTTGACGTACTCCTTTTCCTATTTGGAACCAGTCTGTTGTTCCACGTACAGTTCTGACTGATGCTTCCTGACCTGCATACAGGTTTCTCAAGAGGCAGGTCAGGTGGTTTGGTATTCCCATCTCTTTCAGAATGTTCCACAGTTTATTGTGATCCACACAGTCAAAGGCTTTGGCATAGTCAATGAAGCAGAAATAGATGTTTTCCTGGAACTCTCTTGCTTTCTCCATGATCCAGCGGATGTTGGCAATTTGATCTCTGGTGCCTCTGCCTTTTCTAAAACCTGCTTGAACATCTGGAAGTTCACGGTTCACATATTGCTGAAGCCTGGCTTGGAGAACTTTGAGCATGACTTTACTAGCATGTGAGATGAGTGCAATTGTGCGGTAGTTTGAGCATTCTTTGGCATTGCCTTTCTTTGAGATTGGAATGAAGACTGACCTTTTCCAGTCCTGTGGCCACTGCTGAGTTTTCCAAATTTGCTGGCATATTGAGTGCAGCACTTTCACAGCATCATCTTTCAGGATTTGAAATAGCTCAACTGGAATTCCATCACCTCCACTAGCTTTGTTCATAGTGATGCTTTCTAAGGCCCATTTGACTTCACATTCCAAGATGTCTGGCTCCAGGTGAGTGATCACGCCATCGTGATTATCTTGGTCGTGAAGATCTTTTTTGTACAGTTCTTCTGTGTATTCTTGCCACCTCTTCTGCTTCTGTTAGGTCCATACCATTTCTGTCCTTATTGAGCCCATCTTTGTATGAAATATTCCCTTGGTATCTCTAATTTTCTTGAAGAGATCTCTTGTTTTTCCTATTCTGTTGTTTTCCTCTATTTCTTTGCACTGATCGCTGAAGAAGGCTTTCTTATCTCTCCTTGCTATTCTGCATTCAGATGCTTATATCTTTCCTTTTCTCCTTTGCTTTTCGCTTCTCTTCTTTTCACTGCTATTTGTAAGGCCTCCTCAGACAGCCATTTTGCTTTTTTGCATTTCTTTTCCATGGGGATGGTCTAGGTCCCTGTCTCCTGTACAATGTCATGAACCTCCATCCATAGTTCATCAGGCACTCTATCTATCAGATCTAGTCCCTTAAATCTATTTCTCACTTCTACTGTATAATCATAAGGGATTTGATTTTGTCTCTCCTACTTAATGGTAATTCTCCTGTGCCTATGATGGCCTGGGATATATTTGGTCCTCAATAAATTGCTTAGTTTAATAAATGAACTGATTTATATTTTCAAACACATCTTTCTTTTTCTCTTAAACATCTAAAAATACTAAAAAGGACTAATGTAATATTACGTTTATATCAGGATTTCTTTCTGATGTCGTATCAGCCAGGAGAAGCTGGAGAATGCTGCTCATGACAGTCTCAAATCTTCATGACTGAAGACAATGAAGATTTATTTCTAACTTTCTCTACATGTCCAATGAGCTCTGCTCATCGTGGCCACTCAGGAGCCCTGACTGATGGAAGTTTTATCTTTGCACATGCTTTCTAGAAACCTGGGGCAGGAGAAGGGCCAAGATAAGTTGAACATTGGCTGTTAAAACTTCTGCTCAGTTGAGACATGTTTTATAACTGCTCACATTTAATTGACCAAAGCAAGCCATGGCAACCCACTCCAGTGTTCTTGCCTGGAGAATCCCATGGACAGGGGAGCCTGGTGGGCTGCCGTCTATGGGGTCACACAGAGTTGGACACGACTGAAGTGACTTAGCAGCAGCAGCAGCAAGCCATGCAACCTAAGCTCAAAAAAGATGGAGGAAAGAAATTACTCTAACTAGAACTCTTGTGATGATAATGTGGGTTAATATCACACTTGGTAGATGATGAAAAGTAATTGTCTTACCCTAAACTCCCAATCCTTCATTCCAGCCTCTCCACTATTTATAGGCTTGGTATATCATGCTCAAAAATTTTCTCTTCATATGAAAATATATGTGATGTGTATATAGATGTATGCATGCATCCTTTTTGGGTACTCAAGAATATTCAATAAATGCTATTCTGTCTTTTCTTGGTTACTGGATTGTTTTATTTCTACATGTGTTTAAAGATCTTTCTCTATACATCATAGAGTTCTCCTGCATTAGTGGCCATTGCTGTCTGTACCATACTTCACTTAGTTCAGTTCAGTTCAGTTGCTCAGTCACATCCGACTCCTTGTGATCCCATGGACTACAGCACACCAGGCTATCCTGTCCATTACCAACTCCCGGAGCTTGCTCAAACTCATGTCCATTGAGTCAGTGATGCCATCCAACCATTTCATTAACCACTTCCCTTTTGATGGTAGGAGGTTTCCAATGGCCTCCTTTGACAACAGTGCTAACAGTGCACTTCGATGAAGCTACTGTGATGTAGTGTAATAAGAACAAGCCTGTCTTGGCTTCAGAAAGATCTTGTTTGCAACCCCAAATCCCACTGATTACCTGAATAGGCAACTCAAGCCTCATGCATCGTGTTTTTTATTCAGCTTTAAAAAGGAGATATTAATGCATCCTTTACAGCACTCTTGTGAGAAGTAAATGAGATAATTTCTTGTAACCTAATGGCCTTTCAATAAAAATTTTGTGTGACTATTTTGTCATTGAACTTGAATTTAAAGGATTATTCATACAGAATCTTACTATAATAGTAGGTAGCAGTTAGTAAGCACTCAAATGTATAAATACCATGGAGGTTTTCTCACTCATTTTTTCTATTTTATTATATAAAACCTGAATTTTTTTGCCCAATCTAAAATAGTTTTCATTTATTTTATTGAAAATGTATCAATTAACTTGAGTCCATTTCTCATCAAGAATAAACAGAATTGCATAGCTTGTTACATGAACTCATAATTATCTAGCACATCCATGCTATGTAATCTGGTGTTTCAGTCCATTAATAAGTATGTCTTATAACTGTGCAGTCCACGTGGTTTCAATAGAAATGTACATTAATTTTATGGCCATGATTAGCAATTCAGAAAATCCTGCCCTCAAAGTCTTCCTTCTGTTTCATAGCATTGCTGCCAGCATGGGGTCTCAAAGAGTCAGACACAACTGAGAGACTAACACACACACTACCAACCATGTAAACTGTGATGCCACCTGAATTTACAAATTCATCAGAGTGACACACCACTTCTGGTCATATTTCACTAGCCAAAGCAAGTCACATGGTCCTTCTCACTTCAAATATAATGTATCTGAAGGCGAACTCTTTATTCTCCTTTGGTCTGATTCTATCTACAGTTACTGCTCCTCATCTAAGTAAACAGCAACACTATTCACCTGGTTGATCATGCCCCCAAATTGAGAGTCATTTTGACTTCTCTTTTTCTCTCAGGCTGCACATCCAAATTATCAGCACATTGTAGTTGCTTTAAAAGTATATCTCAAATCTAGTCACCTCTTAATATTTCTGTTGTTAACAATTTAATGCAGTCATTGCTCTCTCTCAGTACCTGGACCACTACCTCAATACCTTCCAAATGTGATCTTTGTTTCTACTCTTAGCACTCCTCCCTAATCTGTTTTCCAAACAGCAGCCACAGTGATTATTTTAAATGCAGGTCAAATCTAGTGACATTCTCTCACACCTAGAACAAAGTTCAGTGTTTTTCAAACTGGTTTGTAATCTGTGTGTGTGTGTGTGTGTCTGTTTCTATGTGACACATATATCTAAACCTATGCTATTTTTTGATGCAGATGCTTTTTTCTTACTTTGAGTTGCAATAGAAAAAAATATATAAACTTAATTTTATAATCTGGCTTTTGGATCTCTTTGCAACCTCTTGTTCTAATTCTCCCATTAATTCAGCCTTAATCACACTGCCTTTCTTGCTGTTTCTTAACACTCCAAGCACCCATTACCTCAGGACATTTGCACTTGCTGTTTATTTGTGTTGGATCATTAATCATCCAGATATTCAGCAGCTTCAGTTTCCTTTACCTACTTAGAAACCCTCCTTAGAAACCTTCATCTTCTTTGTCATTTTCAGAAGCCTAAAGGCTGGTTCCAAAAGTTAGATTCTAGGACAAAGGATCTAGAAAAATGGATGAGGAGGAAAGCTAATATATTTTTCTTATGATCATCTATTAGTATATATATATAAGATTCTATACTTTTTATAACCAAACTAGAAAGAGGCACCTCTGTAAAAAGTCTAGAATCTGCCTAGCTCCCTCCAGCTCCCCAAATTTACAGTATCTTTCCACTTATTCCTTCAGCTCAGTTCAGTTCAGCTACTCAGTCGTGTCCAACTTTTTGCGACCCCTTGGACTGCAGCACGCCAGGCCTCCCTGTCAATCACCAACTCCTGGAGTTTACTCAAACTCATGTCCATCGAGTTGGTGATGCCATCCAACCATCTCATCCTCTGTCGACCCCTTCTCCTCCCACCTTCAATCTTGCCCAGCATCAGGGTCTTTTCAAATGAGTCAGCTCTTCGCATCAGGTGGCCAAAGTATTGGAGTTTTAGCTTCAACATCGGCCCTTCCAATAAATATTCAGGACTGATTTCCTTTAGGATGGACTGGTTGGATCTTCTTGCAGTCCAAGGGACTCTCAAGAGCCTTCTCCAACACCACAGTTCAAAAGCATCAATTCTTCGGTGCTCAGCTTTCTTTATAGTCCAACTCTCACATCCATACATGACTACTGGAAAAACCATAGCCTTGACTAGACGGACCTTTGTTGGCAAAGTAATGTCTCTGCTTTTTAATATGCTGTCTAGGTTGGTCATAACTTTCCTTCCAAGAAGTTCCGTTCCATTCCGTTCGGTCGCTCAGTCATGTCCGACTCTATGCGACCCCATGGACTGTAACCTACCAGGTAAGCATCTTATAATTTCATGGCTGCAGTCACCATCTGCAGTGATTTTGAAACCCAAAAAAATAAAGTCTGACACTGTTTCCACTGTTTCCTCATCTATTTGCCATGAAGTGATGGGACTTTGGCCACCTGATGAGAAGAGCTGATTTATCTGAAAAGACCCTGATGCTGGGAAAGATTGAGGGCAGGAGAAGGGGACGACAGAGGATGAGATGGTTGGATGGCATCACCGACTCGATGGACATGGGTTTGGGTGGACTCTGGGAGTTGGTGATGGACAGGGAGGCCTGTTGCGCTGCGGTTCATGGGGTCGCAAAGAGTCGGACATGACTGAGCGACTGAACTGAACTGATGGGACTGTATGCCAGGATCTTAGTTTTCTGAAGGTTAAGCTTTAAGCCAACTTTTTCACTCTCCTCTTTCACTTTCATCAAGAGGCTCTTTAGTTCTTCTTCTTTACTTTCTGCAATAAGGGTGGTGTCATTTGCGTATCTGAGGTTATTGATATTTCTCCCGGCAATCTTATTCCTTATGCTTACACAAATGTATAAGCCTCTATTTGCACATACGAAGCTGTTTTTGGTGCATTACTGTGCTTTATTTGTTTGTGTGTGTGTGTGTGTTGCATAATACTGGAGAGGGTGGATCTGTTTTAATTAATTACACCATTTTCTGATGTAACTATACCATTTTCACATAATGTGTTAGTTGCTCAGTTGTGTCCAACTTTTTGCAATGCCATGGACTGTAGCACACCAGGCACCTCTGTCTATGGAATTCTCCAGGCAAGAATACTGGAGTGGGTTGCCATTTCCTTCTCCAGGGGATTGTCCTGACCCAGGGATCGAACCCAGGTCTCCCACAGTGCAGGCAGATTCTTTACCATCTGAGCCACCAGGGAAGCCCCTGACTGAGCACATAGCTTCCACACAAATATACTGGGGTAAGTTTATCTCTCCAGCTCTGTCTCCATCTATACCTCTTTCCATGTTGGCACTTTAGTTTCTATAGGGTGGGTTTCTAGAAATGGGCTTGCTGTGGTAAGCTACTTCATTTTCAGTCAGTGTCCCAACACTTCAGTAGCTTCAGTTCAGTTCAGTCGCTCAGTCGTGTCCGACTCTCTGCGACCCCATGAACCGCAGCTCGCCAGGCCTCCCTGTCCATCACCAACTCCCGGAGTTCACTCAAACTCATGTCCATCGGTCAGTGATGCCATCCAGCCATCTCATCCTCTATCGTCCCCTTCTCCTCCTGCCCCCAATCCCTCCCAGCATCAGGGTCTTTTCAAATGAGTCAGCTCTTCACAACAGGTGGCCAAAATATTGGAGTTTCAGCTTCAACATCAGTCCTTCCAATGAACACCCAGGCCTGATCTCCTTTAGCTTCTTTTCTTAGCTTGAGCATGGCTCCCACCCCAACGGCCCCACCGAAGTGCATACAAGATGGCGACAGCGGGGGGTAAAGTAGCCATTGTGGCTCCTGACCTAAGCTGTTTGTTTATGGTGACCCCACCTCAGAAGCAGTGTGCTCCTTTTGACCACTGACAAAGAGGGCAATTAATATAAAATTCATGTGCTTTTCTGGATTGTAATTCTGTACTACCTGCCTTTAAGAGAACTTTGAATAAAACTAAACATATGGGGAAGTTTGAAAAATTTTTACATAGTTCATTCATAAAAGAGGAGAGGAAAGTGCTGCCGCTTCAAGTCCCATTCAGCTGTGTTGCTGGAATATATGCCCCCGAGTGTTTGAGAAAGAATATATGAAATACATCATTAGAGCACCTCAGTGCCATAAACAGTTGTTTAAATAATTCCACCAAATGATTTAGAATTTAAGTCAGTATTTTTATCGGAATTCAGTTGGCATTAGGGGAATAGAATAACCTTTTTGATTTTGTCTCTTCATCCTGGCTTCTCTTTCATGATTTACTAATTCTGTTTTATCTTCTAGAGCTTCTAAGTTACTTAGTTTTTGTATTTTTCAAGCAAGTAGTATTTGGCAATTAGGATTTAGTGGTTAAAAAATCTTTAGTTTTGGGTTAAAGGAAGGTAAAGGAGCAGCAACAACAATCACCAAAAAAGCCAAAGGAAATATGCGGACCAGGAAAAACATAATGAAAAAACTGCCAATGAATTCACCAGGACTACAATCAATTAGTCTAATACCTACACATATTTAATGATAAACTAAATACTCCATTTTAAGATGTTCAAATCAGTTTGATAAAATTAATACAATCTGAAACACTTTATATATTTTAAAGTAAATTTAAGTGATTAACTCTTGATGTCAAAATGACATAATAAAAAAGCCAAAAGGTAATAATATACAAAGACCACTATTAAACGACTCTACATGGCAGTGTTGGCTACCTGGTTTCACTCTATCAAATATTTCAACTCAGAACCTAGGGCACTGATCAAATAAAAATCAAGAAATGAAAGGGGATTTCATGACATTATTGTTGACTATGTTCTCTATGCCTGAGATTTTGTTTGTTTGTTTGTTTGATGAGAAAATGAAGAATTTGATTCTTGAAGGCAGTGGGGGTGTTGTACAAAACATGGAACTACAGTGCTATCGCTTCTATTCTGATTTTGCTCAAGTTCATCAGGGAAAATTAACGTTGGCAGCTTATTCAGTGACTAAATCTTGATATTTTTCTGGCTTAATTCATAACATAACTGTAAGCTATTGCTCCATGTTTATATTTCCCATCCATTTCTCACATTTCCAAAGCATGCTGATATGTGATCCAGGCAGTTTAGCTACCATAATTGGCATTTTTCTTGGGCCAAAAGGAAACAAATTCCTTATCCTCCATACTTTTTTAATTTCTGAAAAACAACAAGTAACATGGTTAATCCTCTTTTTGATCTTTTTTCCTTTTGAATTTTCCTTATATTCTTTCTCTCTTTTAATCTTTTACTCTCTTTTTAATCTTCTCATTTTGCCCCACCCCTTTTATTTGACTTCTCATTATGTACTCCTTTAAAAGAATTGGTCCAGTCTATGGAAATGGTTCTTCAGAGGCTGTTCAAAGAGCCATTATCCACAGTTAGAGGCCTTAGTATTTCTCTAAAGAATTTCATTGCAACACTTGCCAAGATGTCTCAACAGACTATCTTTCACAGTATTAATAGCACATAAATCTTGTGGACAAAATGATGTTTAATGACATCATTTTCTTGTGATGAAACGCTAAAATATATTCGATTTTTCACCTTCCGAATATACATGAAAGACAAAAGGTTATCCTAACAACTCAGAAAAATTGGTAATTCACAAGTCACTTAGCTTTTTCAATCAGGAGCATCCATATACATCTTTAATTTCTGTTAGACTACTTTGGTGAGAACAAATGGAGCAGAAGGGCACTTCAAATGCAAGCATTATTGAATTAATCTTTACTTTCTTACACAATTTTGAAACTCACATAGCAGTGACATTGTTTATGCAGAAGGTGCACTTTTAACAGTAGCCAAGAGTTTGGAAAGAAAGGAATGAAAGTTTGGGAACTTAAAAATATATAGGCCTTCCTTCTAACTTGAAAGACATATTTAAAATGAGTTGCCTATTTCTCTTATAAGTCACATTTTCAAAACACACTCATAAGATGTTTGGCTGCTGGTCTACTATTACACCTTTCCCTTTCATCTTTCTTTTTACTACAAACCCTTAATGACAAACGCAGGCAGCCCAGTGATACTGATATACCGCGAGCTTAGCATGTGAATTAGTCATCAGACAATCAGTTCAGGGGTCAGGCTTAGAGAAACAGTGCAAGGTTTGCAAAATGCAGGTCAGCAGAGGTGCTCTCCACTTCAAAGAGGGCGTGCTTGGCCACGAGAACTCGGATCCCGGGCAGAAACAGCTGGGATTGTCGTTTGTCCAGAGATGGAAGGCTTGTGTGTGTTTGAGCGTGTTTGTAGCCAAGATTAGGTTTCACTACTTTGTAGAACAACAATTTACTTTAGGAGGCTGTGCTGATAAAACACAATAGGAAGCTGGTGTCCACAGAAGCTCAGGTCACTAATATCAAGCAAGGGGGCTGATCTGGGACAAACCACACGAAAAGATATCTGAAACGTCCCCATGTGGTTGACTGGCTCAGGATTTCAGTTTCCGAGAAATTTATAAAAGCATTTCCTTTTCTCGGGAGTAAAGTGAGAACCCCGTTTTGTTTGTATAGGAACTGAAGAGAAAATATGAAAATTTGAACCTATTCTGAAGATTTTAGAATTTGCTTTTTCTACCTTATTTTGTTCACAGGCAAATATAAGAAAGAAAAAATTTGATTCAGACTTTTGTTTGAAGGAAATATATAAGGAAAACCAGTGTGTCCTTTTCCACTTCAGTTTATTTTTCTTAGGAAAAATAAAAAAAGGGAAGTCAAGTCTGCATGTTACCCTAATGTTAAAACTTATTTTAATTAAAGTTGTAATAAATATTTATATTTGTATTCAGTCTGTAAGTGCATTTTAGTTTCAGTTTTAAAAATGAGAGTTCTTCTTAGTGTCCTTAGGGTTTTAGGGCAACTCATCCAGAACTCAGCAAGTAGAGAAGTCACTACTTTCAAAGAAGTAAATGTACAGGATGCTAGTTTGACCTCAAGCTGATGTTACCGTTTTTCTTTTTTGAGAAAAACTACAGCGTGAATCAAGAGAACTGGGTTCTTGCATCTCTCAGGGTTTTTCAACTACTGGAAAGAAAACTGGAAAGCGAAGTAAAAAATGCTACAGAAGAGAAAAAAAAATCCAAAATCCAAACCATATGACAATGCCTATTTCTTCATTTTCTTTGTCATGTTGGTTTACTCTTTCCTGGCATTAACTGTCTTGTTGGGTTATAGTTGCTCCAAGAAAGCCATTTCAAAGAAAGATCTTTACCAGGAGTTCAATGAGAGTGAGCCCTGAAACAAGAATGTGACCCGTCAATGGTGGAGAAGCATTGCTTTGAAGACGAAAAGTCTTCTTTGAACACTGAAACCAGGATCCTGTGCTAAATACTCGTAGAAGGCTCCTATCATAGGGGGGCTGTAGACACCTTATTCAGCGAATTCCAGCCTGATAAGCCAAATTATTGCCTGAATGCAGAAAAAGACAGACTTTCTTAAAAAAAAAAAAAAGCCCTGATTTATTTGCAAAAGAATTTTCAAAAGGAGGTATAACTTATAATGCTTAGTTCTGTCTTTTTGTAAATCAGTATTAACATGCCACTAATTCATCACGGAGCATCAGTGATGGAATGTTTTGGACTGTATTCTTTTAAGTTATAGGCAGAAAAAGAAGAAAAAACCAGCTCGACTCAAGTATGGTGAATAGTTTGAAGGAATTTGTTACTTATGATATTAGCTGGTGATAAAGCCCATGAATTTCTGGTTTCATTGGAAATTCACTCTGGGAGTATAGCAGAACATGCTTTACCCGTCTTTATGAACTAATACCACTGAATGTGGGAATATATCAATTCCCTCCATGCCCCCGCCCCCACTACTCAGCTGAGTTCATATGCAATGGGAAAATTATTAGCACAACATCTGCAGAACATAATTACACTGCTGTTTTATATCCTTTTACTGGAAAGCTAGGAGTTGAAAGCTGACATTTTTTCTTTCCATGACTTGAAAACATTCATAAATCTTATAACACAAGTGTGCCTCTGATTTTCATTGGTAGCCACTAATGGTCATTTATTTCTGCAGGGCTATTCCCATGAATTTTTTTTAAAGTATATTTTTAATACTGATTAAATTAATGCAAAATACAGTATATTTAATAGGCATTTATTTTCAATGTATCAGATTATCTTTTTGTCAATTTCTTTGCCATTGTAGATTGATTTATAAACCTTTTGTATTTGTTTTGAACATCTGAAATTTTGGGCTTCCCAGCTGGCACAGTGGTAAAGAATCAGCCTGCCAAGTCAGGTGATGCAGGAGATTCCTGGGTTGGTCAGGGAATGGCACTCTTGAGAGGATTATAAGAATAATAATAACATCATTTATATTAACAAACATTATGTTGCGAACACTGTAAGTAAATAAGGATGGTTGCCATTGTCTACAAGTGCATCACAATGATTGCGTTGTGGTCAACTGAGTGTTTACTATGTGACAGACACACATCTAGGAGCTGGGGATGTAGGGAGGTGCAAAACAAAGTACTTACTTTCATGGAGATTACCTTTTAGGAGAAGAGACAGACAATAAATAAATGAGAGGTTAAGTAAAAATGGAAAGGAGAAAAATAAAGCAAGATAAGTGATTAAGGTTGGGGGTGCTGTTTTAGGGAAGGGGTTAGACCCAGTGTGTCTGAACAGGTGATATTTGAGCTTTGGTGATATTGAGATTTGAATGACAAGAAAGAGTTAGCTATGTGATGATACGGGGGAAGAAGATTCTAGGCAAAGGGACCAGAAAGTGTGAAGGCAATGTTAAGAGGAAGAGCTGGGCATGTTGTTTTAGTTTTGTTTTGTTTAAATGTTTTTATTTAAAAAATTAAAGATCTTCCTGTCACCACTTCTTTCCGGCACAGTTAAGTTTTATTTATACCAATTACAATACAATTACAACCAATAAATCAAGAAGGGTTGGGGGGTACTTATGGCTTCAAATTTAAAAGGGGAGGAGGGGGCACTTCAAACAAAGTAAAAAGCTACCTAAATTTTAAGAGTAATTGCCAGCACAACTGTCAGATTGGCAGTCTATTTCTGGCCATCTAATCAGTAATCAGTGCAGACACAGGTGATGAAGGGTCCAAAACAAGGTATACAGAGGAAGTAATTTACAGCCACAGAAGTTGTTACTCTGTAAATCTTTGCCCCTCACCCAACTGGGTCTTTTTTAAAAGATTTTTTTTTTTTTTTTTTGATATGGGCCATTTTAAAGCCTTTATTGAATTTGTTACAATATTGCTCCTGTTTTTTTTGTTTTCGTCTTTTTCTGGCCACAGGGCATGCAGATCTTAGCTTCCCCACCAGGGATGAAACCAAGGATGGAACCCACTGATAGAATTCCCTATCAGTAGAAGGTGAAGTGTTAACCATGGTCCGCTAGGGAAGTCCTGGTTCTTTTTTTTTTTTCATGCTTTTGCAGTGACTCTTTATGTAGCATTTGAAAAACTTCTATTTCTTTTAAAAGGCTTTTGGGTGGCATTTCAAAGTCTTCTGTATTCACCTTCAGTTTCTTGCAAGGTCTGATGCGTGTTAGGAGGTTCAGCTGTTTGCAGCTTCCCACATCAGCCTCAACTACACCTAGGTTCTCTGAGATACACAGGTGGGATATGAAGTCTTGATTTACAATCCTCCTCACCATTTCAAAAGAAAGAATACGTTTGTCATAAGTGGCCTGTTCAAATCCCAACCAGTGCAAAAGTAATCACAGATTGCGTCTCTGGCACATCCGGTGCTTAGAGCTTCTGCACAGATTCAACATGGCAACCTCCTCCCCTGAAGATTTCTAGGCATGAAAGGGTCACGAAAGATAAATACCCACTGTAAGTGGTCACAAAAAGGCAAGATGGTTGTCTGAGGAGGCCTTACAGATAGCTGAGAAAAGAAGAGAAGCGAAAGGCAAAGGAGAAAAGGAAAGATATATATACCTGTTTGAATGCAGAGTGCCTAAGAATAGCAAGGAGTGATAAGAAAGCCTTCCTCAGTGATCAATGCAAATAGAGGAAAACAATAGAATGGGAAAGACTAGAGATCTCTTCAAGAAAATTAAGGGATACCAAGGGAATATTTCATGCAAAGATGGGCTCCATAAAGGACAGAAATGGTATGGACTTAACAGAAGCAGAAGATATTAAGAAGAGGTGGCAAGAATATACAGAAGAACTAGACAAAAAAGATCCTCATGACCCAGATAACCACAATGGTGTGATCATTCACCTAGAGCCAGACATCCTGGAATGCAAAGTCAAGTGGGCCTTAGGAAGCATCACAATGAACAAAGCTAGTGGGAGTGATGGAATTCCAGTTGAGCTATCTCAAATCCTAAAAAATGATGCTGTGAAAGTGCTGAACTCAATATGCCAGTGAATTTGGAAAACTCAACAGTGGCCACAGGACTGGAAAAGGTCAATTTTCATTCCAATCCCAAAGAAAGGTAATGCCAAAGAATGCTCAAACTACCGCACAATTGTACTCATCTAACATGCTAGCAAAGTAATGTTCAAAATTCTCCAAACCAGGCTTCAACAGTATGTGAACCGTGAACTTCCAGATGTTCAAACTAGATTTAGAAAAGGCAGAGTAACCAGAGATCAAGTTTCCAACATCCATTGGATCATCAAAAAAACAAGAGAGTTCCAGAAAAACATCTACTTCTGCTTTATTGACTATGCCAAAGCCTTTGACTGTGTGGATCACAACAAACTGTGGAAAATTCTTCAAGAGATGGGAATACCACACCACCTTACCTGCCTCCTGAGAAATCTGTATGTAGGTCAAGAAGCAACAGTTACAACTGGACATGGAACAATAGACTGGTTCCAAATTGGGAAAGGAGTATGTCAAGGCTGTATGTTTTCATGCTTCTCATTTAACTTATATGCAGAGTACATCATGCAAAATGCCAGGCTGAATGAAGCACAACCTGGAATCAAGATTGCCAGGAGAAATATCAATAACCTCGGATATGCAAATGACACCACCCTTATGGCAGAAAGCGAAGAACTAAAGAGCCTTTTGATGAAAGTGAAAAGAGGAGGGTGAAAAAGTTGGCTTAAAACTCAACATTCAACAAACAAAGATCATGGCATCCGGTCCCATCTGTTCATGCAAATAGGTGAGGAAACAACAGAAACAGTGTCAGACTATTTTTTGGGCTCCAAAATCACTGCAGATGGTGATTGCAGCCATGAAATTAAAAGATGCTTTCTCCTTGGAAGAAAAGCTGTGACCAACCTAGACACCATATTAAAAAGCAGAGCCATTCCTTTGCCAACAAAGGTCCATCTAGTCAAGGCTATTGTTTTTCCAGTATCCATGAATGGATGTGAGAGTTGGACTATAAAGAAAGCTGAGCACCGAAGAATTGATGCTTTTGAACTGTGATGTTGGAGAAGACTCTTGAGAGTCCCTTGGACTGCAGGAGATCCAACCAGTCCATCCTAAAGGAGATCAGTCCTGGGTGTTCATTGGAAGAACTGATGCTGAAGCTGTAACTATAATACTTTGGCCATTTGATGTGAAGAACTGACTCCTTGGAAAAGACCCTGATGCTGGGGAAGATTGAAGGCGGGAGGAGAAGGGGACAAAAGAGGATGAGATGGGTGGATGGCATTACTGACTCAATGGACTTGAGTTTGAGCAAGCTTCAGGAGTTGGTGATGGACAGGTATGCTGCAGTCCGTGGTGTCGCAAAGAGTCAGACATGACTGAGAAAATCACCTCGCCACACAGTCAGCATGTTTTCCCTGTGGTTGAGAAGCATTATAAAAGGAGGCTTTAGCTTCCTCTAAACTCTACCATTATATTCACTAAAACCACCACCTTGGTAAAATTACTACTAGAGTCAAGATGTGTTACAACATTAGATAAATTCATTAAATTCAGCTCCTCAAACAATTATGTGTATCTATAATGCTCAGGTGAGAAAAACTTGAGAATCTATAAAAGTGGGAGAATGAGGAGCTAAGACTTCAGGCCTTAAAATATGTTGGAGGAATGTTACTTAGTCCCCCCAACCAGCTACTGAAATGAAACAACAGGAGAAAATACAGAGCTCATGGTTTTGCTATCGTGTTATAAAAACTAGGCTTCCTCAGGGAAGCACCTGATAAACTTAAGTGACTGGATTACAAAGGAGAATCCACTTTACACACACACACACACACCCACCCACCCACACACACACACACACACACACCCACACACACACAAACTAGGGACTTTCCCCACCCTCAATCCCTGCACTGCTGAGATACAAAATGAATTTTATAACAAAGGATCCTTAATCCCCAGAGGTGCTTTGGCTCACGGTGCCTTTTAAAAGCATCTCTCCCTTGCCTGGTACCATGGGTTGATCAAGGGGTGTATAAAAATGGGGGCCTTGGGAAGCTTCAGGCCTACAGGGCTACAGGCCCCTCAGATGTGAATGTGACACCCACCCAGTTAGATCTTTACATGGGGAAAACCTTGATAAATAAAAACAAATGTTAGTTGACGTCAAAGAATTCCAACACTGGGTCTTTCACATATGAAGGACAAAATATTTGTTGTTCAGCCACTGCATCAGACTCTGAAACCCCATGGACTGCAGCACACCAGGCATCCCTGTCCTTCTCTGTTGCTATCTCCCAGAGTTTGCTCAGCCTCATGTCAATTGAGTTGGTGATGCCATTGAACCATCTCATCCTCTGTCACCCCCTTCTCCTCCTGCCCTCAATCTTTCCCAGGGTCTTTTCCAATGAGTCGACTCTGCATCAGATGGCCAAAGTATTGGAGCTTCAGCGTCAGTCCTTCCAATGAATATTCAGGGTTGATTTCCTTTAGGATTGACTGGTTTGATCTCTTTGCGGTCCAAGGGACTCTCAAGAGTCTTCTCCAGCACCACAGTTCAAAAGCATGCACAACAAGGAATGGCAGTGAGACAGGCTGGGACCTGGGACCTCAAGCTGCAGTGCTGCAGCACTTCTACCTGGACACGCCTTTCCTCCAGCAACAAAATACAAAGAAACTATATGGAACTAAAATAACTGCACGCATATGCAGTTGGGGCAAATTCTGACAAAAGATACAAAAACATTGAAAAACCCCTACCGCCACTTTGGAAGAGCCAAGAGCACAACCAGGGTGTTGGGAGCAAAAGCAGGGTATTGTGCATGTTCCCTGCACTCAACGACAGCAGAGGGTTGGGCAAACCACTTAAGCCACCCCTCCTCCTGAGCCCTGGACACACCCCTACCCTCATCCCATATAAGGACATTCCACAAGCTCACCTCCTCCTCGGTGAGCAAGGGAACCTGTTGTTTGTTCTCACTTTCGTCTGCTGTAGCAGGAACACCACTAAAGCCTTGTGGAATTTCTTGTCTGGTTTCTAGTCAATTTCTTTTTTTTTTGGGGTGTGTGTGTGTGTGTGCGCGCGCGCGAATTTCTATTGATTGGGGAAGGCAAAGAACCCTGAACGGTATCAGCAGGGCTGGAACAAGAGAGTTTCATTTTCCCACAAAATGAAGTGAAAGTGAAAGTCGCTCAGTCGTGTCTGACTCTTTGCGACCCCCATAGACTGTAGCCTGGCAGGCTCCTCTGTCCATGGAGTTCTCCAAGCAAGAATACTGGATTGGGTAGCCATTCCCTTTTCCAAGGGATCTTCCTGACCGAAGGATGGAACCCAGGTTTCCTCCATTGCAGCCAGATTATTTTAATGTCTGAGCCACCAGGGAACCCCTTCCCAGGTGGCACAAGTGGCAAAGAATCTACCTGCCCATGGCAGCTTTCCTGAACTTTAGACAGAAACGGGGTTCAGAAAGCTTTTCAACTTCACAGAACTCCTTCTCCTTTCGTTTTTCACATGTTCAATAAAAATGGCAGTTTGTTTTCTGAGGTTCCCTGGCTGTTCTTCCTCTCATCCCTTTTCATCTGAACCATCTCTTTTCTTCATCTCCGTTGTCCCAGTTCTACTCAGTTTTGTTTTTCTTCTAGTAGTTGCTCTTCCGTCTGGATCTCTGTTCTGGAAATTAGCCTGAGGGCCAGTCGTGAGAGTTCACAGGGCTACCCTGCCCCAGCCTCTTCAAGAATCCTTGGAAAACTCCTTCTTTGAATCCACTGCTGGGGTAGCCATGACCCTTTCAAGTTGTGGACTTCAAATGGACCCTGCACATTTCCCAACTCTCTGCTTCTGTGCTATTTTCCTCTTCTCAGGTTTATCAGATGCCCTGATGCTTCCCTGTGCTTTCATCTATTCAGGACCAATAACATACAGATCTAGAAGCCTTTGGCAGTTTGGCCCTATCTACTTATGTTTTGGGGTATAAGACTGCCTTGTCACATAATTTAGCTTTTCTCTTCAGTTCCTTTTCTTTTTAAAAAATGTTTATTTATTTAGTCATTGGCTGGGAATGTTTTGTTTCTCATTGAGGTGAAATTCATACAACATAAATTTAACTCCTTTAAAGTGTACAGTCCAATGTCACTTACTTCACTCACCACGTTGGGCAACCATCACTGTTATCTACTTCCAAGACATTTTCAGCACTCCAGAAGAAAATCCCATAGCCACAAAGCAATCTTTCCCTGTTCTCCCAGGGCCCCAACCTCTGGCAACCACCAATTTGCTTCTATCTCTGTAAACTTACCTACTTTGGACATTTCATATGAATGGAATCATACCCTATGAGACCTTTCGTGCCTGGCTTCTTTTACCTGGCATAATGTTTTCAAGGTTCATCCACTTTGGAGCATGTACTCTTACTGCATTTCTTTTAATGGAATATGGTAATAGTCCATTGCAGATACATATCATGATTTATTTCCTCATTCATCCTTGTCACTTAGTTTTGTTGAAATGTCTGTGAAGTTTTGATTTTGCTTTCCAGTTGCTCTGTAGTTTTTGTGTAAGGATTCAGAAAGATCCCCAAACTGCTGCTGTCATTTCGGCCATCTCTCTAGAATCCTATGGGGTTTTACTTGAGGTTTTATACGCCTGCATCAGATATTATGAAAAATTAAAGGAACAACATTTGGTGGCACATGAAAGGAAAAGTTCACAAAATCCTGCTGAGGTCCTAGTGCTCTCCTTTTCTTTGTTTTTTTTGAGGCTGATTTTTAAGGTTTCCTTTGAATTTCATAAGTCTGTATCTTTATTTCCACCACCACCACTTCCATTAATTTTAATCCGTTTGGGTGGGTATCTGTCATTTGCAGCGCAGCAGGCCATGACCATCACCCCTCACCCCAATCGAGGATTTGTGCTTCTTCTGCAATTCTCCCTGGGTTCAGTTCCTTCTTGGGAACAATAGCAGCAATGCCTCTCAGTGTGTGATTCTGCTCCAGCTGACATGTTCTTTAGCTAACTTCTAAAGTAACAGATGACTTTGTATGTATGAACATACGCATCTTTCTTCTGATTTTGTTTCCTTTGCTGCTCGCTGGCTTTGATTGGATTTGTTAGATGCCAAACCAGAGACAGTAATTCTTGAGCAACTGATTTACTGAGGTAGTGCTTTCAAGTGGACACTGGCAGGGAGTAAGTATAGCAGAGTGAGACGGGAGACGGGCAGAGTGTGACTTCAGCTGAAGCCCAACCTCGGTTTGACCCTGCATGGACCTCTGGGGCGTGAAAGATGCCAAGCGTTGTCCCATCTTGAGAAAGGGAGGTAGACCTTTGGTTTGGGATTCTACCAACTTAGCATATTCTTTGTGACTCGATGGACAGAAGCCTGCCAGGCTCCTCTGTCTGTGGAATTCTCCAGGCAAGAATAGTGGAGTGGGTTGCCATTCCCTTTTTCAGAGGATCTTTCCAACCCAGGTATCGAACCCTGGTCTCCTACATTGCAGGCAGACTCTTTACCATCTGAGCCACCAGGGAAGCTGCTTCTCCTCTAGTTGGGGTAATTTGACGGAGAAGGGCACAACGCTGAACTGTTAGTCCTCATCTCAACTAGTTGGGGAGCATCACTTCAGTAATGAGGATCTTGGTGGAGGACCAGTTGTGTCTCCTACACTTTTACCTAGCTTGACACATCAAGAAATTTTTTCCTCTACATATGTTTATCTGTGTCTATAAATTCCATGTGCATATAACACACGTAAAGATACACCTATGAATCTTTGTATTTATGTATATGTTGTGCACTTGTATATTTGTATGGTTATAAATACATACCTTTTAGTTTTGGTGCTTTCCCCATTCTCCTTTTAGTCTATTTAGACAAACTTGTAGTACAGAAGTGTAGTCACGTACAGGCTTGAAGAAAGTTGGCAGAGATTTGCGCACCGGGAATAGGGTCTGGCAACTCCAGGGACTTCTAGGAAGGTGCTGCCATGAGAATTGGTCCATGAATGGCTGAAGGAGGGCAGTAGAATAGGGGGAGGTCTTCCCAGGAAGGATGAGGGGGTTGAGGGGTTCCTTAGGAAGGTTTAGCCCTGCTACCTGTGAGTGTGGGGTCAGAAGGGAACAGGAAGTGGCCATTTATATACATAGGTCACTTGTGAGTTGAATTTTCTATAAGAGGCAGTTGCATGTTTTGGAAATTTGTGGTATCTCATATTTTGAGGCTTAAACAGAAAGATATTCTTTGGGTTGTGGTGTGCGGTAAATGTGGAGGCAGGAGGAGCAGGGAGGGAGGGAGTAATTAATGTCTCAAGGTCAATTTCATCTTTACAATTTGTGGTTCTGTGGCTTCTCTTTGATTTTGTTTCTTTCTGTAGTAAAACTTGTTATAGAAGCAATGGAATTACGGAGACCCTTTTATGAGAACTTCAAGTCAATGTAAGGCACCATTAAAGGTCTTTTGACAGTTTACATTATTTAGTTCAAATGTGTATTTTGAATTTTTGTGGTGAGAAATTATACATATTTGCCTTTTTAAAGAGATGTGTGGGTGCTTATGGCAGAAAGTGAAGAGGAACTCAAAAGCCTCTTGATGAAAGTGAAAGAGGAGAGTGAAAAGGTTGGCTTGAAGCTCAACATTCAGAAAACAAAGATCATGGCATCTGGTCCCATCACTTCATGGGAAATATATGGGGAAACAGTGGAAGCAGTGTCAGACTTTATTTTTTTGGGCTTGAAAATCACTGCGGATGCTGATTGCAGCCATGAAATTAAAAGACGCTTACTCCTTGGAAGGAAAGTTATGACCAACCTAGATAGCATATTGAAAAGCAGAGACATTACTTTGCCAACCAAGGTCCGTCTAGTCAAGGCTATGGTTTTTCCTGTGGTCATGTATGGATGTGAGAGTTGGACTGTGAAGAAAGCTGATCGCCGAAGAATTGATGCTTTTGAACTGTGGTGCTGGAGAAGACTCTTGAGAGTCCCTTGGACTGCAAGGAGATCCAACCAGTCCATTCTAGAGGAGATCAATCCTGGATGTTCATTGGAAGGACTGATGCTAAAACTGAAGCTCAAATACTTTGGCCACCTCACGCGACGAGTTGACTCACTGGGAAAGACACTGATGCTGGGAGGGATTGGGGGCGGGAGGAGATGGGGACGACAGAGAATGAGATGGCTGGATGGCATCACCGACTCAATGGACATGAGTTTGAGTGAGCTCCAGGAGTTGGTGATGGACAGGGAGGCCTGGCGTGCTGTGATTCATGGGGTCACGAAGAATCGGACACGACTGAGCGACTGAACTGAACTGAACTGATGGGTGCTTATGACATGTTAAGCCCCCCCAAAACTGTTTAAACACTCGGATTATTAATAAATTATCTGTAACTATCTACACATAGAATTTAACGCTCCCTGTCCAGACGGGTGAAAAGGGGGAAAAAAAGGCAAAGACATCGCTGTTTTTCTTTTTCTACTTTTTAAGAATCATCAAAACCTCTTTGTTTCTTTGCCCAGCATGGACCCCGCAGGCAGAAGTGGAGGGTAATTTTAGGACTGGATGATACATAAGGGGGCCAGAACCCTGGAGGTCATGACCTGTGCCTTCTATAAGTGAAGAGTTTCTATTTTGGGAGAGCAATGTTGCAATGTTCTCTTATTATCTGCAGATCTGACAGTGAGGAGTGTCATAATTGGCATTCAACCTCGTTTTCCTACTGACTTTCTGAGGAACACAAGACGAGCCCATCTGATACAGCCTTTCTCTTTCTAAACTTCTGCACTCCTGCTTCTCTCATATTCTGACACATTTTAGGATGATTTGCTAATATATATTAATCTAATGTATATGTACATTAGACATAATATAATGTGTGTGTGTATATACATATATGTATGTGTGTGTGTATAAACAGATGGTATGTATATATACATACCATTTCACTGGAGACTGATACAAATTTCTAGCTCATTTTGGTGGTTCTTTTTTTTTCCACTTGGTGTAGAGCCTGATTTTTGAATTTCCAGCAAGAACCTTGTTTGGATCATAAGGATCTTGATAAAGGACTTTGTAATTTCTCTTCCATTCAGGCTTCAGAGCTCCAAAATTGTTACTTTCTGGCTATTGGGCAAGAGCTGTCTTCCCTCACAGAAGATTCCAGCTCATGTTTTTCTTTAATAGACTTTTAATGTTTGAAGCTGGTTGAAATGAAGAGCTTTCATCATTTAAGAAATGTCAACAGCCCAAATGTCTTAATCCAGCATGAAACTGAAGTAGAGTGTACTTTTTAAGTGCTCTTGGGAAAAGGTGGCATTTGAAATAAATAAGTGAAATTAATGAGAGGATAATGGCCTCCTGAACCTCAATAGAGGTTCCTGGAAGTTAACTTTAAACCATGTGATATGAGATAACTTCTTTCCAAAGAATGGGTCCATTTAGGCAACAAGGCGACCCTGTTTCCCACGACTAGAAAACACTACGCAATATTTCTGATCACATGGTTTCATAAATATGTTTCACGCCTAAATGCGTGGGACTGGAATTGGGTGTTTAAAGTTTCCTTAGTTTAAAACCACCAAGGCATCAGTTCAGTTCAGTCACTCAGTCGTGTCCAGCTCTTTGCGACCCCATGGACTGCAGCACGCCAGCCCTCCCGGTCCATCACCAACTCCCGGAGTTTACCCAAACTCATCTCCATTGAGTCAGTGATACCAAGGCATAGAACTTGTTTTTTTTCCTGTGGTTTAAGAAGTGTTCTGAAGCCCCCTTATACTCTCCCATTGCAAAGCAGATGTGCTCCTCAGCGAGAAGCTTGTAGTTCATGGTAACCAGCTGTTGGAAACAGAAAGTCACAAGGCAGATTCTCTGACAGCAGATTTTTTTCTGTGAAGGGGCAGAGAATAAACATTTTAATTTTTGCAGGCTAGCAGGCAAAATCAGGGATATTATGTAGGTACTCATGTCACAAGACAAAAACATTTTCCATAGATTTAACTGGCAAGATTAAAAATATAATAATTATAATACTCACTGTGTATAATTTTTGTAATGCAGGCCCACTAATGAGAAGAATGTATTTTTTTGGGGGTGGGATAGCATTTCATTTGTGGGCTTCCCTGGTGGATCAGTTGGTAAAGAATCTGCTTGCAATGCAGCAGACCGTCTGTAATGCAGGAGACCTGGGTTCTATCCCTGGATTGAGAAGATGCCCTGGAGAAGAAAATGGCAATCCTCTCCAGCATTCTTGCCTGAGAAATTCCATGGAGAGATGAGCCTGGCAGGCTACAGTCCATGGGGTTGCGAGGGTTGGATACAACTTAGCAACTAAATCACCATTGTTGCTGCTGCTGCTGCTAAGTTGCTTCAGTCATGTCCCACTCTGTGCGACCCCAAAGACGGCAGCCCACTAGGCTTCTCTGTCCCTGGGATGCTCCAGGCAAGAACACTGGAGTGGGTTGCCATTTCCTTTTCCAATGCATGAAAGTGAAAAGTGAAAGTGAAGTCTCTCAGTCGTGCCTGACTCTAGCAACCCAATGAACTGCAGCCCACCAGGCTCCTCCGCCCATGGGATTTTCCAGGCAAGAGTACTGGAGTCGGTTGCCATTGCCTTCTCCGAAACCACCACGTACTCAACATTTCATATAATTGGGGCTCAAAGTTAGCGGTTTATCATCAAATCATTTGCAAATGTTCATTTGTAGGACCTCTTCTTGACTGAGGGGGTCACATGCAAACAGGTGGCAGTGGGATTTGGTCCTCTGGGGTTTCACCAAGGAACCCATCCTAGACACTTCTTTCTAAGTGCTGTGTGTGTGTTTGTTTCTGCTTTCTGAAGAGGCATAACAAAAGTCTAGAAATATACATGTTAAAAATGTGTGCGTATGAAAGAAAATTATTGTCTCCAATTCTTTTTTTGTTTTTTAATTAAAAAAACACAATTCTCTGTGTATTTACTCACAGTGATACATTCTAGCCCCCTTCTTTTCCAGTGAGTGTTAATCCCAGTTCACCCTTCTGCTAGGTGTGGCCTTCAGTTGCAGATAATATTGTCTTTCTCAACGTTTCCAGTTGCCTGACCCACATTGGGTGGTTGGGATACAGTGGCAGGGAGGGGTGACAGGTCCTTACTCTTAGGAACTTGAGTTTCAGTGGACAACTGGACAGTCAACGTTGGCTGTTGACATCTACCAGTGAGCATTGACTAGGTAAAGCACTCCATTCTCAACATCATATTTAGTTCCTACAATAATCCCTTGATGTCCTATTTTTATTCTCATTTTACAGACTGGAAGTAGAACCTTAGGGTAATGGCTAAGGATAACTGGGTACTTAGTCTGTGTAAGACTTGGATCTAAGTGCCTCACATATATTTTCTCATTAAAACCCAACTCTTATGTGGTTGGTGGGCTTCCCAGGTGGCACTAGTGGTAAAGAATCCACCCGTCAATGCAGGAGACCGAGAGACACGGGTTTGATCCCTGGGTCAGGAAGATCCCCTGGAGGAGGGCATGGCAAGCTACTCCAGTATGGAGAATCCCATGGATAGACAAGACTGGTGAACTATGGTCCATAGGGTCACAAAGAGTCAAAAATGAACATGCATGCAAGGCATGTGATTGGTATTCCTGTCCTCATTTTATAGACAAAAAGAGGCAGAAAGAAGTAGGGAGCTGCCCAGAGTTGCTCAGCTGATTAGAGGTAGAGCTGGGATCAAATCCAGACAGTCTCTGCTCTAGCATCTAAGCACTGAGCATCCTGCTTTTTCAATCTTAGAAAGATTCTGTTACTTGCCCAGGATGACACAAGCAGTAAATGGCAAAACTGAAATTTGAACTAGAGGAGATTGACTCCAGAATTTTTTCAATCACTTCCTGTATCCAATGATTCCCATTTTCCAGTTTGTCACTGGGATTGAGCCTTCATTCATGAACGAGTTCCTTCCAAGGTAAAGGGAGGAAGTGGGTCTAGCTCACTAGGAGACAAACACAGGAAGCAAGGATGATCGAGTCCCATTCCTACGGTTTCCAGATCGACAGAGAGAGAACCACATTAGATGGATGCTCCATGGATCCTGAGCTTGACTCAGGGAAGCTTGACTGATTTGCTTATTCTTTCCTTTTGTTGTTGATCTTGGACAAATCACTTAACCTCTCTAATCCTCAATTTCTTTACCTCTAAAATGCGGCTAATAAAACATTCGTGAAGGGAATGTAATGAGAAGTGTTTAAAACATTCTCATCTTCTGTGATGCTTCGTTTTCTATGTCAGCTTAGCTAGGCTGTTACCCTGAGATTTTGTTGTTGTTGTTGGAGTTTAATTGCTTTATAATGTTGTGTTAGTTTCTACTGTACAACAAAGTGAATCAACTCTACGTATACACATATCCCCTTGTTCTTGGACCTCCCAAGCTGAGCTCCCTGTGCTAAACAGCAGCTTCCCACTATCTTTTTTTATGAGGCTGGGGTAAATGCAGTTTTGCATTGTTGAACTTTGCTGTTTGATACTGGAATACATTCTTAAATAAATGTGGTTATGCTATACACCATTTTAATGTGCATTTCTCCCTTTATTATTTTTTTTTTTGTTAATGACTTATTACTTGCTGTGTATTTTATACTTATTTTAGACTACGGAAATGATGTTAGAGAAAAAGCAAATTTAAGCAATCATCTTATTCAATTTCAAAATGGGTCGTAAAGCAGTGGAGGTAACTCACACCATCAACAATGCATTTGGCCCAGAAACTGCTAATGAATATACAGCGTAGTGGTGGTTCAAGGAGTTTTGCAAAGGAGATGAGCGGCTTGACGATGAGGTACATAAAGGCAGGCCTGGAAGTTGTGAGTGAACAACTGAGGGCCTCATCAAAAGAACTCAGTGTTGACCATTTCATAGCCCTCAGGCATTTGAAGCGGAATGGTGACAAAGCTGGGTAAGTGGGTGCCTCACGAGTGAGTGGGAGTTGCTTAGTCCTGTCCAACTCTGTGAACCTATGGACTGTAGCCTGCCAGGCTCCTCTGTTCATGGGACTCTCCAGGCAAGAATACTGGAGCGGGACCCCATTCTCCTCTCCAGCAGATCTTCCTGACCCAGGGGTTGAAACTAAGTACCCTGCATTGCAGGCTAATTCTTTACTGTCTGAGCCACCAGGGAAGCCCTTGAGTGCCTCATAAGTCAACCAAAAAGAAAAAAAAATCATCATTTTGAAGTGTCATTATCTCGTTCCATGCAACAACAAACCATTTCTTGATTCAATTGTGATGTGCGACAAAAAGTGGATTTTATGTGACAACCAACAATGACCAGATCAGTGGCTGGACTAAGAAGAAGTTCCAAAGCACTTCCCAAAGCCAAACTTGCACCAGAAATGGTCATGGTCACTGTTTGGTAGTCTGCTGCCTTTCTGACCCACTACAGCTTTCTGAATCCTCGCAAAACCATTACATCTGAGAAGTATACTCAGCAAATCGATAAGAATGACCAAAAACTGCAAGGCCTGCAGCCAGCATCAGTCAACAGAAAGGGCCCAACTCTTTTTCATGACAGTGCCCTACTGCCCATCACACAATCAACGCTTCAAAAACTGAATGAATTGGGCTATGAAGCTTCAGCCACCATATTCACCTTAGCTCTCGCCAACCTGCTACCACTTCTTCAAGAATCTCAACAACTTTCTGCAGGGAAAACATTTCCAGCAGGAAGCAGAGCATGCTTTCTGAGAGTTCTCCAAATCCCAAGGCACAGATTTTTATGCTACAGGAATAAACAAACTTATTTCTCATTGACCTGTGTAAAGGAGATCACCTTTGATAATGTAGGCAGGCTTCTTCCATTCAGTTGAAGACCTTAAAGGCAAAAACTGAGGTTTCCTGGAGAAGGAGAAATTCTCCTGCCTGAATTTCCAGCTTGCCTATCTGCTCTACTAAGTTACCTCTCAGAAGGACCTTGTACATGGTCACTAGGTAACTATAGCTATCGATGTCCTAAGGCCTGCAGAAAATCTTTGAATCTCAGAGATATAAATAATTGAAATATCCGCATTTTATTTTATGTATTGACACATTTCAGGCCTGTAAAATAAAAGCACTCCTACCTTTGAATTTCATTCCAATTATAACATGTATTCACAACACAATTTTCTTTGAGCTGTACCGCTATGGCAAAATACAGATAGACTTCCATCATCATAAAGCCCGGCTGATGTGCTGATTAAAGGAAAATGGCATGGTGAATTGAAAGATGTTTTAACTACTGTATCTAATTACAAAGAAGAACATGTTACTTACCAAAATTCAAATGTGTTCTATAATAAAAACAAGGGCAATTAACAATCAAACAGGCAACTGCTTTCTTGACAGGCAGATGACACAGAACAGGACTAAGAAAATGCAGAAACTCTTTGCTTGACGAGGAAAACTGAGATTTTCCTTCAAATTGTAAGGTAAGATCCCAAAAGCATATGACTTTGTGGTTATAAGGCCAGGGAGGCGCTCAGGAAGCACTGGAATTGCTATGCTTGGTTCTGCATTACTGAAGCAAAGTCCAATTTATTTCTAAAATGGGGGGAAATATGCATTTACAAGTTTCTCCAGATATTGGATACAAAAGACACTTTATTTCCTTGTAATTTTGCTTGTAGATAAACTAGTATAAATGCCTATTTTAATATATATATTTCTTTATGGTATTATCCTTTAGATAGTTTATGTTCAGAATTTCATAGGCTGACAAGCCCATAGGATTTTGTGCGGTTGAAGAAGTTAACATCCATGAATTAACATGAACGCTAGGAATGATAAGTTTTAGAAAAGTTAAAAAATTCCTAATAAAGCCAATTCTTTTCTCTTTCAGCTAAGTATATGTGATGTGATCTCTTTTTCCTGGACATATAGCTGCTACTTATCCTTACAATTAATCTTAGTAAGTCTGAGAATGGGCTAATGGGTTTATTATTGTCAACCAAGGGGATGGACCTTTTATACTCAATCTTTGGTCTCTGGCACAAGGTCTCTGGCATATGGTAGCTTAGAGATAGGCATACTTTTCTGGCCCAGAGGCCCTGGTTTTCAAGCTGTAACATGTACAAGAATCACCTGAAGAGCTTGCTAAAAATGCAAAATCTTGAGCTGCACCTTTAGGGATTATGAATCAGTGGTTCTGGGCTGAAATTCTGGAATTTTAATTTTTAACAAGCACCCTAGGTGACCCAGAGGCAGATAGGTCATGGACCACATTTTAAGAAATATTCATTGGAGTGGGTTATCTACCTCTCCTTTTTTTAAAACCTAAACTCCTAGTAGTAATTTTATTTGTAACTTTATTTACAAATAAAGTAATTTTATTTGTAAATAAAGTATATTTATAAATTACCTAAAATTGCATACTGCTTTTTTATGTATGTACATTCTGTTCATCATAAAACTTATATAATCATGGAAGTTAAACATTTTAGGATGCTCTCAAGAAGAAACAAATTATATTTTATAAATTTTTGAGCCTTATCTTATTCATTATTCTATATAGTTTACTCTTCTTGCTCTCACTAGAATTATTATTAACATATTTAATTCAGTTAATGCTAATTATGTTTTAATGAGAGTCATGTGATCAAACATGCTCTATTATTTTGAAAATATGGTAACTATATCATGAAACAGCTATCTAAAAATCAACTCAAAGTCCAGTTTATTTTGACCCTTGATTATAACAGATTTCTTAGCTGGAAGAAAAACCTTTCAAAGATGCACAGATTCAAATGAAAACATACTTCCATGGCTGGGCTTTCTAAACTATGATATTCATTTTAAAATTCCATCCATCAATCATGCAATATTTTTGTTGAAGTTTGGCTGATAAATATCTGTATTCTCTGATGTCATTTAATATTTTTCAAATTAATAAAAAATTGCTGAATTTTTACATTTTTAACAAACTTTTAAAAAAACTCTGAAGTTTCTCATTTGGAAGATTTCAAATCAGGTTATAAAATTCTCTTCCAAGTTTGAGTACATAAATCTTAATTTTCTTAGTGACATATTTTTTTTTTCCTTCCACAAGTCATGTAACAATGAAAACTTTTGCTTTCAAATGCTTAAAATTCATAGCTTGAATTATTCTCTAAAAGCAATATCTTACCCAATTATTATTGAACTGTCACCTTCACTTTGAAAGAACAGATGAAATTTAAATATGTCCATTTACATTCTCCAGGGGATCTTCCCCAGGGATCAAACTCAGGTCTCCTGCATTACAGGCAGATTCTTTACCATCTGAGCCACCTGAGAAGTCCATACATTCACACAGGTAGACAGAAATACGTAGAGATAATATGATATAAATGTGAAAGGTAACGTGCAACTTAGAATTTCTCGTTATTACAGAAAATGTTGACAAATTTGGAACATTCGTGTTATAGTAAAATATATATGTAACATTTTTTAACTGAGAAGCTTTCAAAATTACTTAATTAAGGGACAATGAGGAAACCTCTGTGGTACCAAAGCTTTTCACTGTTACTCTGTTTCATGAAAAGCATGATGAACATTCTGTTATAGGAAAGTGCTAATTTTTGGAAAAGGAGGCACTTGAAAGGCTTCCTCGGGAACTTGGTGTGCATCTGACTTTCACTTTGTTGCAACAGCTCAGAGTGGGGCAGGGTCCGAGTTTCAAGCGTACTAATATCCCTGTAATCTTGGTCCCAAATGATGTGTTTGTTCCAGAAAAGCATTCTTCTCTTTCATTATCATACAAGAAACCTCAAAAATGACTTCAAAACCTTTCCCATTAAGTTTCAGAGACATTTTGTAAAGCCCCGATCGAGTATTATGTGTCTTTAAAAATTGTCGAAAAAAAGAGTCACAGTTTGGATTTCATGTTCTTGATGCTCAGGTTTTAAATTGCCTTGTTAATCATTGCGACTGAAATCCATTATCAAATAATATCTCAGGGCCCATCAGACACATTGAGGGTAAAGGCATTGATCAATATAGTGGATAAAAACTCATACTTCAGAGTTTTGATTGTGTCCAGTTTTACTGATGGTCCTCTCGTCAGATCCAATTAGACTGTCATTATTTTTATTGATGTGATTCCAAAGAGCTTTTACTGGGGACAGGAGAAGTCTCAGCTCTGCCTTTTTTATTTTCTTTAATTGTTCTCTTGTATTTCATTATTTGTGCTATCTTCAATGCATACTCCTGTTTTGTTTTTTGCCAGACTCTTTTTAATCCACTCGTCCATTTTGTTAAAACCGGATAGTGTCACTGCAGAAAGAGCTTAGTCTTGCACATGTGAACTGCAGGCTTTTCCAGTATGCTGCATGTGCGTGTCAGACCACAGGTGCTACCTGCAAGTCCCACTGGGCTAGGAAGCTTCTGTTCCTCCCTCAGGTTACCCTATGTGGCATACAGACTAGTGCCAACCTGTACATTAAATATTAGCAAAGTATCATTGATCTTTCTTAATATTACAAACTATAAGTAGTGCCTCTTTTTTAATATTACAATCTTTAATATTACAAACTATAATGCTGAAGTTGTTTTCCTCCACCTCAGTCATCCCTTCTAGCATCCCTTTGGGTGCACAGTACCACTCCTTTGATGTGACAACTGGAGAGGCTAACTGGGGCAAGTGCTCACAGATGCAGGACAGACGGATGCAGGATGTTCAACCCTGATCCTCTGGGATGTATCCCCAAGTGGTGAGGCCATGCTGAGATATATACAACAAAGCATGCTACACTCACTCCACATATGTGTGTGCGTGTGTGTGTGCACGTACATGGTTCTGTCTTCCTAGTTGTTCTGATAAAAGAAGCATGTATTCTACATTCCTTGCAAGGTTGCAGATTATTATAAACTACCCAAGTTAGAAAACTTATCTAAAGAATTATATTGGCATGACTATGATTTAAAGATAACATATCAAAAATATGAAGAAAATTTAAAGCTACAAGGGGCTTCACTTGTAGCTCAGTTGGTAAAGAATCCGCCTGCAGTGCAGGAGACCAGGGTTCGATCCCTGGGTTGGGAAGATCCCCTGGAGAAGGAAATGGCAACCCACTCCAGTATCCTTGCCTAGAAAATCTCATGGACAGAGGAGTCTGGTGGGCTGCAGTCCTTGGGGTTGCAAAGAGTCAGGCATGATTAAGCGACTAACACTTACTTACTTACTTACTAATGGTATTTTATATAGTCCTCATCTTTCCCAGATATACAGAAGCATATGTTCCATGAAGGCAGACTCATGTGTCTTGTTCACCGCACTGTTCCACCTCACAAAGATGATCACTTTTATTTATTCAGTAAAATTTGTTGAATTAATGAATGAAAGAATAAACAGCCCATGCTTCATGTACTTACTTCTTTCCTGGCTTCACGTTATTTTCTTACCCTTGTTTTACTTTTGCGCTGATTTACTTGTGCATTTATTTCATCTTGTTTATTTCATGCATATTTATAAGCTTCCTTGAATCAACTAATAAGATGATAGAAATGAAAACAATTATAGGTATCCTTTAATGAGTGAGTGCTAAGTGTTTTGCTCAGTACCTCATAGACAGCTGCTTATTATACAGCCCCGTGAAGTAGGGACAACTAGTTCAATTTTATGGCAAGAATTAGGTTTGGAAAAATTATATTACTCACTCAATGTCACACTGGTGACTGAATCTGATGTCTGGGATTTAAATTATGATCCATTTATTTCCAGATCTTATGTTTTTAGCATGTTTGCAATTGATAAACATGAGATTTATTAAAAACTGGGGTGGGGATATATTAATAAGAGTCTTTGATAAATCCATGTTTTTTCTAACAGCATGTCTCCTTGGGTTTACTACTTTGAAATGTCCTTTAAGATTTTCTCTGCATTTGGGCCGACTTGCATGTAACATATCTTATGTGGGATATTTAGATTATAGTTAACTTGAAATTATCACTTGAATTTTATATAGCTGTCAAAATAAATAATTTAATTTTTCTTAGGAAATATTTCAAAAATCAGTCTTGGTTATATAGTTAGTATCTTCATCATCGGGAAAACTAATATTCAACCTTCATTTAGTTTGTGAATCAAATGATGACTTCCTAGACCTGGAAGGAAACAATCAAAAGCTGCATGAGGGTTTTCAGAAAGACACTTTTTTTTTTTTTTATTAATCTAGGGATCTCCATACCAGAACACATTTAACTGAATATTCCAAATCTGAGTGTGAAAAATTTTTTCCATCCTCTGAGCATGAACTTAATAAGTTTATCTTTAGGGCTACAAGAGTCTCATGAAAAGGATTTGTCTTTTTCTCCTTCAGATGTCTGCCATTCATTCTAGGTTTTCTCAGGATAAATAGCTTACTTTTTATTTTGGAAAACAAGAATCTTAGGTTTTTCTCTATTCTTCCCCACCTCCTCCAAATGTGAAACCATTTGCAAGCTTGAAGAGTGTTGTGGAAATTACTCACCCTTGGAGAATTTCATGGCCAAAACCACAGCCACATTCCAGATAAATTAAGTGTGCATGAATTACTGCAGCTCTGATATTCCACTCATTCTGCACCTTCCACTGTTACTCTGTGTCATTAGCATATCAGATGTCACAATCTTCCTTAATCCAGTGACACACACCTCCACCCAGGTCTCTATGATTTCAAGGCAAACTCTTGTTTTTGTTTTTAGATAAAATACTAAGGCATAAAACAACTTCATAATCTCTCTAGTGGGGCTTCCCTGGTGGCTCAGTGGTAAAGACGTCATCTGTCAATGCAGGAGATGCAGATTTGATCCCTGGGTTGGGAAGAATGCCCTGGAGGAAGAATGGCAACCCACTCCAGTATTCTTGCTTGGAGAATTCCATGGACAGAGAAGCCTGTTGGGGTCGCAAAAAAGTCAGACATGACTTAGTGACTAAACAACAACAATAACAATCTCTCTAGTAGGTTCTGTAGGGTTTAAAAACGGAAATGAACCAGTTATGTTTGAAAACATGAAGGAGATGCCAAAACTGATATCATCCGTGGATCTTGAAAACTTGAGTGTCTGAATTGCCCTTAGATTCATAGGTTCAAGATGGGGAACACATGTACACCCGGGGCAGATTCATGTCAATGTATGGCAAAACTAATACAATAATGTAAAGTAATCAGCCTCCAATTAAAATAAATTAATTAAAAAATTTAAAAAAAAAACATGTAAGTCAAGGCAAAGGATGGTTCTTTGAAAAAAGAAATAAATTTATCTGACTATCGATATGAAACTGTGTGAGCCATAAAAATGGATCTCACTGGGGCAACTGTTCTAAGAACATATCTTCCGTGATATTTGCTTGAGGCTGAATCGTTTTCATTTACTTTAAAGAGTTAAGTACTTGAAACAGCACTATTTCCTTATGTTAAGATTCATATGACTTATCACATGAAAAACAAAAAGGATAGGATGAGTTTTGTTGGAGACCCCCATCCCCCCAATTATTCCTTTAAAAACATGTTTTCAGATGGCTAGAGGGAGAAATCACATACACAGAAATGGTTAAATTCTTACTGGGACTTCCATGGGAATTAGCAGTCTGGAGACCAAGGCTTTGGCCGAAAATGTCATGGTTGGACCATGACTTCTTATGGGGTTGCTGTTCATGGCCAGTTTCTTGTTTTTCTTTCTGCAGTGTGTATATATGCCCAGAGGCTATTTGTAATGGGAGAATTTTAAGAAATTCATAAATTTAAAACACCCCACACATACAAAATTCTTTCTGAATGTGTCATCCTAAATTTCTTTTCCCAAATCCACATAAAATACAATAGCATAAGAGTCATTTCTTTGTAATGGCCTATCTTATGCTTACTTTTTATTGATTTTGACCTACAATACTAGGTAACATCACGAATAGAGCAATATAAATTGACTATCTGAATTTAAATGGCAAAAATATCACTTTTTCAAGTTTATTTCTTTGAAATAAATTCATCTTGCATTTAACTTCAGAGCTAACAAACATAGCCTAAAGAGAAATGAGAATTTGTATGCCTGGACAAAAGTTTTAACATGTACCTTTAAACATATATTTATACAATATGAGTTAACTTGCTTTGTATACAAAAGAAATACAAACTCTTCAAAGAGCAAGCATCTGATCTTTAAGAACAGAGTTCATTGAGGTTAAATTGTGCTCAGAGTTTAAAGGAAAAAAGAAAGAAAAAGGAGATTATACCTCTGCTCATGGCAGGAAAAGCTCATTTCCAGGGTAGAAACTCCTGAAATCCATAAAATATGTTCCAGATCTGAGACGTGGTAAATTTGTGCATCATATCTGAACACTTCTGCTATAGAAAGACTAGGGACCAATTTCCTTTCTACTGAATTGGGATAAAAATGCCCAAAGTATATGTGAGAGACAAGTTTAAAAATTAAAGTAACTAAAATTTTGTTCTGTTTAATCCTAATGAATCTGCCTGCAATGCAGGAAATGTGGGTTTGATCCCTGGGTCAGGAAGATCCCTTGGAGAAGGGAATGGCTACCCACTCCAGTATTCTTAACTGGAGAATTCCATGGACAGAGGAGCTTGGTGGGTGATAGTCCATTGGATCGCACAGAATCGGACACGACTGAGCAACTAACAGTTTTATCTCTAATAATCTCTTATATAATTCCAATCTTTGAAACACTGAAAACTCAAAGCTATAATGTGGGACAAACCCAGAAACACAGAACATTGATGAATATCTGCTAAGCCAATAGCAAAACATTCAATAAGATTCAAGAAGGAAGATATCTGAATCCCAGGGGTTCTTAAGCTCTTTCATGTCATGGACCCTTTGGCAGTCAGGTATTTGGTCCCTTTCCCAGAATATTGTTTCTAAACTCATAATACACAGGATTACAAAATCAATTATGTTTAAATGTTGATCCAAATATGTTAAAAAATACCAAATTTGTGACATAGTAGTATTTGTGGTTTTTATGTTCTGTGCGTGAAATTTTTTTTATTGAGGTATAGTTTATGTACAATATAAGTTCTGAGTGTACAACATAGAGAGTCACAATTTTTAAAAGTTATATATCACTTATAGTTTTAAAATATTGACTATATACCCTGTGTTGTACAATACAGCCTTGTGGCTTATTTATTTTATATGTAGAACTTGGCTGCACCACTGAGTGGTATGCAGGAGTTCCCCAACCAGGGGTCAAACCTTCACCCCCCACAGCAGAAGTGTGGAATCATAACCACCGGACCACCGGGGAAGCCCTTAGCTTGTACTTCTTAATCCCCTGTGCCTATACTGCTCCTCCTCCCTCCTGCTACACACTGGCCATCACTAGTTTGTTCTCGATATCTGTAAGTGTGCTTCTTTTTTTTTGCTATTTTCTCTTCCTTGTTTTAGTTTTTGTACTCCACATATTCATGATATCGTATAGTATTTGTCTTCCTCTGACTTATTTCACTGAGCGTGAAAGTGAAAGTGTTAGTTGCTCAGTCCTGTCCGACTCTTTGCAACCCCATGGAGTGTAGCCTGCCAGGCTCCTCTGTCCATGGGATTCTCCAGGCAAGAATAATGGAGTGGTTGCTATGCTCTCCTCAAGTGCATGCTCTCCTCAGATACGCTACTCACTTGTTAAGATGCCCAAAATATTAGGCTAAATATTAACCAAACTCAAGCACATGGAGGTCAAGAAGCAACAGTTAGAACTGGACATGGAACAATGGACTGGTTCAAAATTGGGAAAGGAGTACGACAAGGCTGTATATTGTCATCCTTCTCATTTAACTTATATGAAGAGTACATTGTGTGAAATGCCAGGCTGGATGAAACACAAGCTGGAATCAAGATTGCCAGGAGAAATATCAATAACCTCAGATATGCAGATGACACCACCCTTATGGCAGAAAGTGAAGAGGAACTCAAAAGCCTCTTGATGAAAGTGAAAGAGGAGAGTAAAAAAGCTGACTTAAAACTCAACATCCAAAAAACGAAGATCATGGCATATGGTCCCATCACTTCATGTCAAAAAATGGGGAAACAATAGAAACAGTGACAGACTCTTTTGGGCTCTGAAATCACTGCAGATGGTGACTGCAGCCATGAAATTAAAAGATATTTGCTCCTTGGAAGAAAAGCTATGGCAAACCTAGACAGCATATTAAAAAGCATAGACCTTACTTTGCCAACAAAGGTCCATATAGTCAAAGCTATGGTTTTTCTAGTAGTCATTTATGGATGTGAGAGCTGGACCATAAAGTAGGCTGAACATTGAAGAACTGATGCTTTTGAACTGTGGTGTTGGAGAAGACTCTTGAGAGTCCCTTGGACTGCAAGGAGATCAAACCAGTCCATCCAAAAGGAAATCAGTCCTGAATATTCATTGGAAGGACTGATGCTGAAGTTGAAGCTCCAATACTTTGGCCATCTGATGCGAAGAGCTGATTCCTTAGAAAAGACCCTGATGTTGGGAAAGATTGAAGGCTGGAGGAGAAGGGGCCGACAAAGGATGAGATGGTTGGATTGCATCACTGACTCAATGCACATGAGTTTGAGCAAGCTCTGGAGGATGGTAAAGGACAGGGAAGTCTGGCGTGCTGCAGTCCATGGGGTCTCAGAGTCATGACTGAGTGACTGAACAACAACAACATCTGATCAAGTAAGTTGTTACAAATTTTTCAAGGGAAGAAATGTGTCTTACATTTTCTTTTTGCATTTAGAATATACCTTGCAAAGTGACATGCAAAAAGCAGCAACTTGGTATTTGCATATTGAAAGAAATGACAGGCTATAAAATACCAATATTCATTGCACATCCTTTGAAAACCTTTCCATAGAGAAATCATAAATTATTTGAGTTTTTACTTCATTCATCCTTTTACTCTTCAGAAAGGAAGATGTGAATGAGAAAAAAGACAAATAGAATGGAGCCTCCCAGGTGGCACTGGTGGTAAAGAACCTGCCTGCCAAAGCAGGTAATGTAAGAGATGCGGGTTCGATCCCTGGGTCAGGAAGATCCCTTGGAGTAAGGGCATGGCGACCCACTCCAATATTCTTGTCTGGAGAATCCCATGGACAGAGGAGCCTGGCAGGCTGTGGTCTATAGGACCAGAGCTGGACAAGACTGAAGCAACTCAGCACACACACACACACAGATAAATTATTCCATAGAAAACTTGTGAGTTTCATGAAACCTTATAACTATAAGTTAATATATTGTTTTTCCCAGTTATCTGCCAGATTAACACCACATTTTTACTATATGGCCAAGACTCTATGGCAGGGAACTGACTACTTCTTGAAACAATTTTTTGTAATCATGTGCTGTTAGGAAGCACTTCCTTAGAATGGGGAATATTTGTCTTCCCTTCACTTTTAGGAAATCTTTATGGAAGAATGGGTTGCAGAGTACCACGAGTCAAGAATTTTGCCTGAAGGGTTCTCTGTCTGAGAACTGGAGGAAACAGAAAAACACATTGATTCTCACTGTAGCCACAACTAAAATGATGGCAACAAAATAACTTTTAATGATCCCGTGTGACTGAGCCATCATCTTGTGAAAAAGATTCTATTGCAGAGTTTATCAGATGACATGTCTGAGTCAAGCATAGCAGATTTCAGTCTTTGTTTTAACTTGATGAGCGCTGTAAATTGCTAACTGCTTTTTAAGCTGTCAGTCCTCTGAAAAACGGCAGTAGTATTATTTCTGAGCTTCCCAGGTGGCATGAGTGGTAAAGAAGTTTATTATCCCACATAATAAAAACTTTGGAAGAGGAGGTATTTTAGGATTTGACTTACAGGATTCAGCCATATCATCAGAGATCCAGGTTGTTTTTTCATCTTTCTGCCTTAGCCTTCCTCATCAGGTTGCTTTTATTCTCCGGCTTGTCAAGATGTTCAAACATCTTGTCTTTACACAATAAGCCCACAGCAGGTCTTCTCTTGTATCTCCCTGGTCAAGATACATCATCACATGCTCATTTCATATACCAGTTATTGGAAAGTGGATGAGATTACTGTAATTGGCTTAAATTAATAAAATATTACTTTCTGGGGCTGGGAAGGATTACTCCACTGCTTTCTAGGAAGTGGCTACCTGATTACTGTGCAAAAAATATTAACAAAGAAAGCATGGAGAAATGAATACTTGAAGATAACCATTAGTCTGCCATATTGCCCTTCACATATTTCATTGTTATAAAATCGAGAAACATGTAGGATTATGGTGCAGCGGCTATAACATGACTCCACTAATTCTTTACTGTCTATGGTCTTGGACATGTCATTTAGCCTTTCAAGCCCCAGTTTTTCTATCTGGGAAATGGAGGTGAATAATTATACCTATTCCTCAGGGTCATAAGAAGATAGTCTATCTGAAAGCCATTTATCAAAAAAAAAAAGACCCTCTTCAATTTTTATTTAAACTTGTAAATAGTGTGTTAAAATGACATGATGATTTCTTATGAAGTTTAGAATTATTCCACTTTTTAGTTTCAAAGTTGACAATTGAAACTGGCTCTTTTATGGTTTCTCATATTGTAAAAAAAAAAAAAAAAGAAAAGGTATAATTGTGTACTACAATCAACACTTAGAAAAGTGCATAAAATATAAAGGAACAGGTTAGTAAGTAGATGTAAAATGAATACTTGTGTAGCCCCTGCCCAGAAATAACAATTTGAGTATCCCAGAAGCCCCATGTCTTCATAGAATCTTTAAACACATATATCTTTTTTAGCAAATCAATACAGTTTTTAAAAGTACCTAGTAGTTCGACATTGTGTCATAACTATCTCAGACTATTTTATATTCTTTATTGGTCATTATTTTCTATATTCCCCTGCAGTAATAATTATGAGTGCACAGCATTTATTGTGTGTATGTTTGGCACTGTGCCATGCGTGATTCTTTCTTTTCATAAAGACACTCCTAAGTATGGCATTCTTCCCATTATGAGAAGGTCAAATTATTATAACTGTGACCTTTTTCTGCTAAGTTCCAAGCCTCAAAATTTCAGATTATTGTGAATTAAAGCAAAATTTTCACAACATTTGCGGAATGATTTATCTCCAAAATTTTTTTTAACATAAAGACTTGTCAGTTGTTACAAATGTTCAACAAACTTGTCTTTTAGAAGATAAGTTTTCAGCAGATTTTCTCTTCTCTATTCATTTGCATGCATGCTAATGCCCTTCAGTGTGTCCAACTCTGTGCAACCCTATGAACTATAGCCTGCCTGGCTCCTCTGTCCATGGGATTCTCCAGACAAGAACCCAGGGATCAAACCTGCATCTCTTCCATTTCCTGTATTGGCAGGCGAGTTCTTTACCACTGGCGCCACCTGGGAAGCCCCTCTGTTCATTTAGTTTTTCTTTTCACTCATGAATATCACCTCCAAACTTTGCATTATGCCTTGATGTTCATTGCTTTATACATTTTTAAGTAGTTTAGTAAGGATTGGACTTGAGAACTTCTACTTTCAATGAAAATTGATTAATAGGGGTGGATTTACCCTCCCTCCTGAAACAACTAAAAACTGGATGGTGAAATGACAACACGCAAGGTATTGGACACCAGGCAACCAAGCCTCCAATCCCTGATAGATAGAAAACAAATATAATGATCTTTGCAACTGTCCCAGTTTATTTCCTTTAGGAAATTTCTAGATTTCAGTACACAAACTAGAACGCAAGAAGATGTACCCAGTCTCTTCTGAGTTGAAGAGGCAGTCTGGGGAAGACAATGCAGCTAGAAGGGGAAGGACAGAATACCAAACGTGAGCAATCATGCTGCTGCTGCTGCTGCTGCTGCTAAGTCGCTTCAGTCGTGTCTGACTTCGTGCGACCCCATAGACGGCAGCACACCAGGCTCCCCTGTCCCCGGGATTCTCCAGGCAAGAACACTGGAGTGGGTTGCCATTTCCTTCTCCAATGCATGAGAGATCCTAATAGGGAAAGAATGCCAGAGATTAGCAAGTGTGTGGGAGAAAATTCAGGGCTGGGAAAGAACCATTCAAGAGCATTAAGGAAAATAGTGTCTGAGGCTCATACAGGGCCAGGAATAATAAATGTTCTCAGTGGCCAGAGTGGAAAATCTCATAATTCAGGAGGTATCAGTTAGAGTACTAAGAAGGGTCTTTTCCTGAGTATCAGAGAAAATAAAGTAAAACCTAGACTAAACACTGTTCTAGTTCTACCTATCTAAGCAAGGCCCGAAAGGCTCAAACTGTTGTCAAGTAATTTAACTTCACAGAATAAAGTTCAAAAATATTTATAGGAGTACAAAAATAACTAACATCTAACAAACTGAAGTTCAAAATGCTGGTACCCATAAAAAATTGTCAAAATGCGAAGAAGCATGCAAATACGGCAAATAATGAGGAGCAAAATCAATAAAAACTGACACTGAAATGACAGATGACAGGATCAGTTGACAAAGACACGGAAGCAATCACTATCACTGTATTCCATATATTCATCCAGAAGAATTTGTTAAGCAGAAACACGGAAGATATACAGATCATCCAAATCAGTTTTCTAGAGATTAAAAACCATAGTGTCTGAGATGAAAAAAATATATGAAATGAGATTAATCATAGATTAGATATTGTAGAAGAAAAGACAAATAAATTTGAAGACACAGCAGTAGAAACTACTCAAAATGATACACAGAGGAAAAAGACCGAAAAGAACAGAACATCAGTGATTAGTGGTACAACTTCAAATGCACAAGCATACATGTAATTGTAGTGCCTATGGTAAGGATGTAGAATGAGGGAGAGCAGAAAATATAGTGGAAGAAATGATGATTAGAAACTTTGTAAATTTGATGAAAATTGTATATTCACAGATATAAACAGATCAACAAATTCCAAGCACAAGAAAGTCGAAAATTACATCAAAGCACAAAACAATCTATTTGCTTCAAACCAGTGATAAAAAGAATATGTTAAAAGTAACTACGGAGTTTGAAACTCTTCTGTTTTCCCCAGATCAGATCATACACACAGACACATTTTCCGTCTCTTTCTCCTTCATAACACACACACACACTCTTTAATTAATTTAAATGAAGTCCTTCTATCCCCAGCATTTGTTTTGATTAAAACTAAGCATATGCTTTGTGTAACTTCAGAAGGACAGTCTTTATTTTAAAAGTTAATTCGTCTGATCTGATTTGGAAATAGCATATCCCCTTAACTGTAAGAACTTAAACTCCAGGGAGACAGCTGTTTCCATGTTCTTGCCTGGGAATCAGGCTCCCAGCAAATGTTTCACAAGCATGTACATTGCCTTTAAGCTCTTGATCATTATCTACAGCAATTAGGGTGCTTTGACACCTGGTGTCTCCTTGATGAGATCTTTCATGAAAGTTCTAAAGTGTTAAGAAATAAAATGGTGAGGATGAGCAGCCTCTTTGATGGAACAAAGGGCTCTTCATCAGATCAGACAACTGTTTAGGAAAAGAACAGACACTTCCAACCGTGGATGATAAGGGGAGGCATTGAAGAATCACGAAATGAATGCAAGAGATCAGTTTGCTTTCTCTTGCTTCCCTTGTGGCTCAGCTGGTAAAGAATCTGCCTGCAATGTGTGAGACCTGAGTTTGATCCCTGGGTTAGGAAGATCCCCTGGAGAAGGGAAAGGCTACCCACTCCAGTAGTCCATGGGGTTGCAGAGTCGGACATGACTGAGCGACTTTCATTCTATAGTTAAAAAATAATAACAGAAGCCCCAGGAGTATCTGAAATTTGCCTTGTTTCTAGGTTAGAAATCACTGACTGACTTAATGAAATCCCAATTTGACCAAATTATTTGATTATCTCCTTCATATTGGTTGCAGTGGAGCTTGTGCCAAATGTTATTGCCAGGTAAACATTTCAACATTAGTCCGTGACCACTTGAGGCCCAAAGTCCTTAACAATGGCTCCAAATAACTTATTTTGAAATTTTCAGACCACATTTACGTTCTTTGATTAGTCCCTGTCCACACTCTATGTTCCTCCATAAGCTGTTTTCATAAAGCCAAATAACATACCACAAGTTCTTTATGATGTGCGAATGCCATCTTACCATTGAATAGTACATATGCCTTCCTTCATTTTGTTGCTGCGCAGTTTCTACTGAGGCTGTTATGTCTCCAGGTAGATGGAGTGCCAATCTTGCAACCATGGTAAGATTACTCATCAAGCAAGAACATCACAGAGCCTACTCCCATATCTATTGGTACAAAACCCAAGGAAAATGAAGCTTGCTGCTGCTGCTGCTGCTAAGTCACTTCAGTCGTCTCCGACTCTGTGTGACTCCATAGACCAGGCTCCCCCTTCCCTGGGATTCTCCAGGCAAGAACACTGGAGTGGGTTGCCATTTCCTTCTCCAATGTGTGAAAGTGAAAAGTGAAAGTCAAGTCGCTCAGTCGTGTCCAACCCTCAGCTACCCCATGGACTGCAGCCCACCACGCTCCTCCATCCATGGGATTTTCCAGGCAAGAGTACTGGACTGGCTCGCCATGCTTAGATACTAATAATATCTAAAATATGTGAAACTAAAACTGAACATTTCTGTTATTTGGAATCTTTAATTACAGAAGCACCACTAATACGCATTTTGGCCAAAGAAATTAAAATTATTACCATCGCAGAAATGCTTTTAATTTTTTGAGTGAAGCTTTTTATGACTTGATTTGAAAACGATTTTAAATGCGTAGTTCTCCAGAAAAGTTCTTGGGTTCTCATGTCAGTTGCTTCTAGAGTTCTCTGAGATTTGTACCTGGTGGTTGGCTTTTTCTTTGACCTTCAGGAGCTGGGGTAGACATGAGGGAAGACACATAATTTCACCAGGAAGGAGTCTTGAGCCCAGATCTGGAAGTAACTAAGCCAGAAAACACCACAGTTGTTGAACTCAGAGTCAGGAGAGTTGCCTGAACATCCTCCTCATCTGTGAGGGGGTCATGTTGCCCACATGAGTTGTCACCTCATCCATGGAACTATCATTCTTTCTACTTACCCTCCCACTGGCTGCGCGGCACTGTTGATGAAATTGCTGCATTTTGTGCACCTGTATCATACTCCCACTCTGCAGTCCCTGGGGTTGCAAACAATCTGACAGGACTGGGCCATCGAACAGCAATGTTGTACTGCAGCGCCTGTCTTTCTGACGCATGCGCAGAACTCTTCAGCCCTAAGTCCTCTGCCGTCCTGCCTTAGGGTCTCGGTGCTGAGTCTCCCGAGTGACCCAGTCAATTCAAGAACTTTTGGATTGGGCCTCTTCTGTCCCAACTACATGGGGGAGAATGATGACATGCACACCAGAAATGTTAATGCTCAATTGTTTTCTATTCTTTGTGATTCTTTTCTATAGTTTTTATTTATTTATTTTTTTGAGCTGCAGAAGTTGCTTGTATATTTTTGAGAGTAATCCTTTATCAGATGCTTCATTTGCTATTATTTTCTCCCATTCTTGAAGGCTGTCTTTTCACCTTGCTTATAGTTTCCTTTGCTGTGCAGAAGCTTTTAATTTTAATTAGGTCCCATTTGTTTATTTTTGCTTTTATTTCCAATATTCTGGGAGGTGGGTCATGGAGGATCCTGCTGTGGTTTATGTTGGAGAGTGTTTTGCCTATGTTCTCCTCTAGGAGTTTTATAGTTTCTGGTCTTACATTTAGATCTTTAATCCATTTTGTGTTTATTTTTGTGTATGGTGTTAGGGAGTGTTCTAGTTTCATTCTTTTACAAGTGGTTGACCAGTTTTCCCAGCACCACTTGTTAAAGAGATTGTCTTTTCTCCATTGAATATTCTTGCCTCCCTTGTCAAAGATAAGGTGTCCATAGGTGCATGGATTTAGCTCTGGGCTTTCTATTTTGTTCCATTGATCTATATTTCTGTCTTTATGCCAGTACCATACTGTCTTGATGACTGTGGCTTTTTCGTAGAGCCTGAAGTCCGGCAGGTTGATTCCCCCAGTTCCATTCTTCTTTCTCAAGATTGCTTTGGCTATTTGAGGTTTTTTGTATTTCCATACAAAATGTGAAATTATTTGTTCTAGCTCTGTGAAAAACACCATTGGTAGCTTGATAGGGATTGCATTGAACTTATAAATTACTTTGGGTAATATATTCATTTTCACAATATTTATTCTTCCAATCCATGAACACGGTATATTTCTCCATCTATTAGTGTCTATTAGTGTCCTCTCTGAATATAGTAAAGTTGCAGGATATAAAATCAACACACAGAAATCCCTTGCATTCCTATACACTAATAATGAGAAAATAGAGAAATTAAGGAAACAATTCCATTCACCGTTGCAATGAAAAGAATAAAATACTTAGGAATATATCTACCTAAAGAAACAAAAGACCGATATATAGAAAACTATAAAACATTGGTGAAAGAAATCAGAGAGGACTTTATAGTTTTTAATGCTCATTTTTTTTCCCCCTGGACTGGAATCTTCCCAAACTAATAGATCATTATCAAAGCATAATTTGAATATATTATATTTTCAAAAGTTAAAAAACTCTTAAGTCCATGTTTATATGAAAGAAAAAAACTTGAAATATTTTTGTGCAAAGCTGCATATGGTATTTTTTGAAAACAGAAACTCTATACATCTGCCTGTAAGAAACGTCCACCGCTAACAATGACTAGGGACCAGGATTATTCTGTTTCCTTTTATTGTATTTTCCTGTACCTCTTGGAACCACACAAGTGGATGGGAACTCTTTTAGCAATTGTGATAGGTACCTGCTCAGCCATTTGGCAATTCCTCTAGTCTTGCTCACTTTCTGTCTGCTTTGCTATACCTCACTGGGGGCTGCTGTGGCTTCTCTCATTGGTTTCCAACCTTTGGCTCTGCTTCTACTTAGCAAACTTGGATTTGAATCAGTTGGCTTACGTTTATGTGTGTGTGTGTGTACGATGGTCATGTGGTTTATGTGCTTTGTGTATTGTAACCCTGTGTAAGAATGACCCATTTATTTATACCTTTAACCAGACTTTGCCAAACTTACCTGTTTTCCTGACAGGAGAAGAAGGCTGTCACAGTGAAGTGAAATGCCTTAAAATACCTGAAAATGAATCAACATTTCTCATATATCTGTCTCAATTGTCTAGAGATATTTTTAAGAACTTTGGAGGATATAGTTATTAAAAAGAACTGTGGATTACATCAAATGTAGGTACACAAAACAGAAAACAGTTTTGCATTCTGCAGGTTTTGCTGAGCCAACATTCACTTATTCACAAACAAATTGACCCACTCATTCACTGAAAAACCTCTCAAACAAGTTTATGGTACTGTGCTCATTGTCAGGAGAAGGCAATGGCAAGCCACTCCAGTACTCTTGCCTAGAAAATCCCATGGATGGAGGAGCCTGGTAGGCTGCAGTCCGTGGGGTCGCTAGGGGTCGGACACGACTGAGCGACTTTACTTTCACTTTTCACTTTCACACGTTGGAGAAGGAAATGGCAACCCACTCCAGTGTTCTTGCCTGGAGAATCCCAGGGACGGGGGAGCCTGGTGGGCTTCTGTCTATGGGGTCACACAGAGTCGGACAAGACTGAAGTGACTTAGCAGCAGCAGCAGCAGCTCATTGTCATGGGAGTATGCCTCTTTTATAGCACTTATCTGCATTAAGCTTGCTATTTGTGCAGTGGTCACCTCTGCTAGTCTCTGAGTTCTCCCAAGATTGGGATTGTGCATAGATGAATTTTACATATTTCTTGGGTTAGTAAGGATATGGCAACCCACTCCAGTATTCTTGCCTGGAAAATCCCATGGACGGAGGAACCTGGTAGGCTACACTCCATGGGGTCGCAAAGAGTTGGACGTGACTGAGTGACTTCAGTTTGTTTTGTAATCTGGTATCTAGTTTTCTTCCCAAGTTTCCATTAATATTGCAGGCAATCAATTATGATGATCTTTATTTATTTTTTCATGTAAAAAAGATTTATTATGGGATAACATTGCACAGAAATCTTTGTAAATGGATTATGTGTAAGTAAAAATCTGTAATGTATTTTTAAAAACTTTTACTGGAGGATAACTGATTTACAATACTGAGTTAGTTTCAGGTATACAGCAAAGTGAATAATTTATCCATACACGACTGTCCACTCTTTTAAAGATTCTTTTTCCATATGGGCCATTACAGAGTTTTGAGTAGAGTTTCCTGTACTATACTATACTATATCCTGTCCTTATTAGCTATCTATTTTATATAGAGTAGTATGTATAACTTATCATGATCTTTAAAACCTCTATTTTCATTAATAATAATCTATTACCCTGATCATCACCTATCTCAAATAAACTCGATGTTCCATCTTCCCTGTTTTTGATACCTATCATCGTCCCAGCTACTCTGAAGCAAAGACTCAAACTCATTCCTTTCTTTCCTCTTCACTGCTTCCTGCTGAGTCCATCCAGTCCAAATAGTAGGGTTTCTTCCACATGATTTCCTCTATTTATTCCCTTCGTTTTCATGTCTCCTTTTAGCACGTTGATTCATCCCTTAGTTCATTCATACTTACTTGTTTCTTCTGGAAAACTTTAAAGTGCTTGTGTGTGCTTTGCAGAGTAATCTTGCCACTGAAATTTAAAGCTAATTAAGATATAGTTTTTATTCTTTAGGAGTTTAGAGACTAGCCACAGTGACCAGTATATGAAGAATTACGTTCATGGTTCAGTGGGAGATAGAGGTAGGTTTGCAATCCCTGGGTCAGGAAGATCCCCTGGAGAAGGGAATGGCAACCCACTCCAGTATTCTTGCCTGCAGAATTCCGTGGACAGAGGAACCTGGCAGTCCATGGGTTTGCAAAGAGTTGGGGACAACTGAGCAACTAACTCTTCTACTTTATTTTCTTTGTAGAAATTTAAATGATTCTCCTTTAGGAAGTATCCAGAGTGTTTGGACAATTAAATACAAACTCCTCACCCAGGCATAAAATGCTTCTACAATATGGCATCAATCTAATTTTCCAACTCCCATTTTTCCTGTCTATATGGTACCCTAGGCTGTGGTCAGATTTTCCCTCTCTGATACCTGAAACTATGGTCAAGTATCTGCTGTCTTTCTCTTCTGTGTAATCTCTTCCTCTGCATTTTCTGTGAAAATGCCACCCACAATGATCCCTTGGAAAGCTACCTCCTGTCTTTCCTTCCTTCTTGGTGTGATCTCTCCCTCCTTTCAATTCACAGAGCATATTTTTCACACATTTCTTATGTCATTATGTCATCCCTATGTACATGTTGGATTGTAGGTATTTGAAGCTAGTTATCTTTGTTGATTATATGCTCAAAAATGTATTAGATTGAATCATACATTTGAGAAGAAAGAATTATTATATAAAAAGAAGGCTGAAAAGAGTGAGAATTTTAGCGTCAATTTTCCCACCAGTTTGTGGCAAAGACTCCCCCAAACTGCTTAACCTCACAATCTCTATATACTTACCAACAAAATAGTAACATTAATACCTGCCTTATTTATCTTTTAAGATGGTAGGTAACACATAAAAACTTAAAATGAAAATACTTGAAAAGTGTTGAGAAATCTGTTGCTGATGATAGCACCAAAGTTAACAAGGATTTCTATGGAAAGTTTTTAAAATATGTTCAGTACAAAAATGTATACTTAGTAGACTAGGTAATATACTAGTACTTAGTAGTTTTTAACTAAGTCTATGTTTCAAACCCTTTGAATATCCAGGAGCTATCATACAGATCCTAAAAGTTTTCTGCAACCTTTCTGCAAATAAATTTTGATCTGAGAACTTCTGCAACCAGTTCTGTTTCTACTTAGCTATAAATATATGATTCTTTCTCAAAGTTCAGGTCACATCTTACTTTATTGAAATAACAAATTGTAGTGTGTTCTGGAGCGGTGTCTCTTTCGGGAATGTTCCATCATTAATTGACTTCTACATCCTCTAGCATTTGTCATCACTATTGTTATAACCAAGTTTCTTGACTCTTACTACTTCTTTCTTTTCTAATCATTTTTCTGGAGTTCAGAGTTTTTGTTTGTTTGAGTTAGCTTTTTCTCAAAAACCCTCAGCATTTCCATAACACTTGCAAGAAGTCTTCCTTTTCATGTCACCTCACCATGGTTACTTAGGTATAGCTAAGATGAAAACACTAAGAGCATAATCGAGAAGGAAGGCATTGGCATGTATTGAGTAACCACCGTGACAGAGGCTTCATGCCAGACAATTTGCATACTTAATCACACATAATCCTCACACTTACCCCACTGAGTGAGTAGGTGTTATTATCCCCACTTTATAGAGGAGAAATCTGAAGCTCAGAGGGATTAAGAGGCTCTCCCAGGGTATGTCTTGATTCGAGTCCTGGTTTGTCCTTTGATGATTCCAAAGCCAGGATTCTTATTTTGTATGGTGCAATGCCTCCCAGATTTTCTTAAATTACAGAGATATTTCTTCAAGGGCTGTCTTAACTTTAGTCTATCGTAAGATTGTTGATGATAAACTTTGGGATTTTCTGCTTTTATATCCTTCAAAGTCCCTACTCCCTAATAAATGTTGAATGAAGTATGTCAAGGAAAATCTTTCATCTTTATAAGCTGTGCCTCAGTTACATTAATCATTTTGCTAACATTATTCTTTTCCTTGATCTGTTCTTACAGGCTAATGGATAATCTTTAAGTTTTTCTATAGTGACTTACAACCAGTTAACTTATGTGTTGATTCCTTGGCTTTGTATTCATGCATTGTTGGTTGCCTGAGACCATCAAGAATGTACTCAACTTCATTTGATTTAAAAGAAGTTTCTGAAACATTTTATAGTCAACTTGTCCTTTGGTACAGGATTTCTCACCAGTAGCACCATTGAAATTTTGGTCTGGACAACTCTTTGTTGTTGGGGGCTATCCTGGCAGGATATTCAGCAGCATCCATGGCTATACTCACAAGATGCCAGTAACTCCTCCCATGATGGGACAAAAATGTCCCCAGACATAGCCATATGTGCCCTGGGGAACAGAATCTCCCACCTCCAGTGGAGAACCACTCCTTTAGTATATTTCAAACATGTAGCAAAGTAAAGGAGAGAGAAAAAAGAACAAAGCCTTCTGTCTCTTCAACAAAATCTAGACTTCCTATTCAAAGGTGTCTTTTAAAGAAACTGAGTATGTCAATGCTTAAAAGTGTATTTCATTTGCTTAAATTTGAAGCCTGAAATTAGATCAATAGCCACTTTTTCTTAACTTTGTATGATACTCACTGGATTGAAAATTAGGTAAATTTTTATCTATCTTAGATTTAAATCTCCTGTTCTGTGATAAAGAATCTAGGATATTTTTTGATTCTGCTTCACCTCCACCTTCCAAACTGTGTATTTCAATTATATTAGTGAGAGTTGAGGATATGGTTGTTACTGACAAACATTCAGAGGTACTTGGGTCAAAATGACTATAATTTGTCTCTTTCTGAGTTAATTTGACTCCCCCGTCCCCATTTGGTATTCCGTCTTATTTTTCATTTTGAAGCCATTTTCTCCTTGACATATAAAATGTACTTTACCAAACAGAACAGTTAATTATCCAAAGGGGAAACACCCTACCTGGGCTGAAATCTGGAATGCAAAATAATTAGGATCTATGTTTTCACTAAGCTGTTAAATCTATTTTCTGCCATAATTTTGGCAAACCCCTGATTTTCTGCTGAAGTCTGCATTCTGATTTTAAGATTGATAATGAATGTGGTTTCAGAGTATTAATCCTATCTCTTTCAGAGTAGTTGTTCTCAGTGTTTACATGTTTTGATAGTAGAGCTATCTTAATAATTAGGGGATTATCCAATTACAGTGCATTTCTCATTCTTCAAGCATTCAACGTACTTTAAATACAAAAAACATATCTTTAGGTAGTATTTTAAACTTTGGGCAACATTCTTTCATTTAGTCGTTATAAAAAGTCCTCTGAGAAGGATATTTTTATTGTCATGTCAAATAGTGAAAAGGAAAAGAGGTTTAGCCAGTTTAAATGTTGGACCCAAGAAGCCAGTTTTTATGAACGTGCGAATGCACCTGTGTATTTAATAAGTATTGGCCACCTAAAATGTGCCAGTCATAATTTGAGGTCAACAATGCTCTATGTAAACAGAATGTAAGCCACACAGGTAATTTAAGCTCTTCTAGTCATATTAAAAAATAAACAAGTAAAATTAATTTAAATAATATCTCATTTAACCTAATAGATTAAAAATTTACCTTTTGTTGGTAAATATTATCAGTCCAACAAGTAATCAATACAAAAATTATTCATGAGATATATTTTATTCTTTTCTTTCTATGGAGTCTTTGGAATCAAAGAGTACAACACATCCCAATTCAGAAGAAACTGAATCACTGTGGATGGTGACTGCAGCCATGAAATTAAAAGACACTTGCTCCTTGGAAAAAAAGCTATGACCAACCCAGAAAGCATATTATAAAGCAGAGACATTACTTTTCCTACAAAGATCTGTATAGTCAAAGCTATGGTTTTTTCACTAGTCATGTACAGATGTGAAAGCTGGACAATAAAAAAGGCTGAGCACCAAAGAATTGATGCCTTCGAACTGTGGTGCTGGAGAAGACTCCCGAAAGTCCCTTGGATAGCAAGGAGATCAAACCAGTCAATCCTAAAGAAATCAACCCTAGATATTCACTGGAAGGACAGATGCTGAAGCTGAAACTCCAATACTCTGGCCACCTGATGTGAAGAGCTTACTCATTGGAAAAGACCTTGATGCTGGGAAAGGACTTTTCCACTGACCTTTGGAAAAGGCAGGAGGCAGGAGGAGAAGGGGACAAGAGAAGATGAGATGGTTGGATGGCATCACTGACTCAATGGACATGAGTTTGAGCAAACTCCGGGAGATGGTGAAGGACAAATAAGGCAGGTGTGCTGCAGTCCATGGGGTCGCAAAGATCTGGACATGACTGGGTGACTGAACAACAATTCAGGTGTTGTAACTTGAGGTTGTAATTTTGGGCAGCACCTCTCTAGGCACCAAGGACGTGGAAGCATCTAAGACAAGTTCTCTGGTTTCACGAGGTTTTCTCTCCCAGTGCAAGAGTCAGCTAGTAAACAACGATGAGTGAGCAATTGAAGTAAACCCACGTCTTTTGACTCAAGATCATCAAAATTTTGGGGAAGTGTGGTACAGATTTTCAGACTGAGCATCTAGGCTGGGATTGTCCAGTGAAGAGCGGAATTGAAGTGTCTGCTGAGAAGTGGGAGTGAAGAGCTAGGGTGAGTCAAATGGATCGTGGGGCTGGGTGGCTTTGGGTTTGGTGAGGAGAGTGCTAAAGTCTGAGACTTCAGGGAGCTGACAGATGGAAACAGGAATGGATATTCAAGAGGAGAATATCCTGTTGGCGGCCACAAAAGGTGGGAGACCCTGAAGCTGAGGCCCGGGGATCAGGGACAGAGAATAAAGAGCCACCGTGGATGGACACTTTCTCCGAGAGCCTGGCAGGCAGCTGTGGACTACACTGATTTCCCATCGTTGGTCTGGAAATCCACCAGCTTTCAGTGGACAACCTGTCGTTGATCATCTCATTTAAGTGATTTCAAAAGAAAAGTAAAGGTTGCTGAGAGTGTGCCTTCATTTTTTTGTTCAAAACTTTTTAAAGTTTCTTTCATTATTTGTTGTTGTTCTGTTGCTAAGTTGTGTCTGACTCTTTGCGACCCCATGGACTTTAACATGCCAGTCTTCCCTGTCCTTCACTATCTCCCAGACATGCTCAAATTCATGTCCACTGAGTTAGTGATGCCATCCAACCATCTCGTCCTCTGTCGCCCCCTTCTCCTGCCCTCAATCTTTCCCAGCATCGCGGTTTTTTCCAGTGAGTCAGCTGTTTGCATCAAGTGGCCAAAGTTTTGGAGCTTCAGCTTCTGCGTCAGTCCTTGAAATGAATATTCAGCATTGACTGGTTTGATCTTCTTGCAGTCCAAGGGACTCTCAAATGTCTTCTCCAACACCAATATATTCGAAGGTAAAGTTGCTGAAAAGGCACCTCTAAGTGAGAACGAATAAGGACGTGATAAGTCTTTTTATTTATACCTTTTAGGATGCTCAGCCTTTCTTTAATCTTTCTTTTGTGCAGCCTTTTGTTTCTGATTTCTCCTGTCCCTTGGAAAAAACCCAGTTAATACGTGTCTCCTTTTGCTTTGACCACACACGCTTGCATTGACCTATGCAAATTGGCTCTTGAATTGCCACATGCAAATTGGCTCTTGAATTACCACATGTGCTTACCTGCTCAGTCACCTCTCTGTCTTCATTACCCCAGACTTATCAGAGAGCGGGAAGAGACATGTATCCTATCCCATAGCATCCTAACCGCCAGTAGAGAGGGGTGAGTCTCAGTCAAACTGTCAAGAAGTTGTGCTGCAAATTCTCTCCTTCCTTCCTTGCTCAGTCTGCCTCTTCCCACACCCTCCATGGTCCTTGTTTGATGGCATCTGCTGCTTCAACAGAACAACCTTAGCATTGGCAGAGACTCATCCTTGTTTCAGAGAAGGCAATGGCAAGCCCCACCAGTACTCTTGCCTAGAAAATCCCATGGATGGAGGAGCCTGGTAGGCTGCAGTCCGTGGGGTCGCTAAGGGTCAGACATGACTGAGCGACTTCACTTTCACTTTTCACTTTCACACATTGGAGAAGGAAATGGCAACCCACTCCAGTGTTCTTGCCTGGAGAATCCCAGGGACGGGGGAGCCTGGTGGGCTTCCGTCTATGGGGTCACACAGAGTCGGACACGACTGAAGTGGCTTAGCAGCAGCAGCAGCAGCAGCAGCATCCTTGTTTAGTTCCTGGCAAAGCTTGGGCCAAGAGAACACAGAAGCATGTGGTGGCTAGGCCGGTCTGATACAAACTAAGAAACTTGGAATAAAAGACTTGGGTTGATGGGAGGGGAGTTTGGAGGAGAACGGATACATGTATAAGCATTGCCGAGTCTCTTTGTTGTCCAGCTGACACTATCACAGTATTGTTGAGGAGTTATACTCCAACATAAAAGAAAAAGTTTTTTTTTTTTTTTTTTTTTAGAAAAAGAGACAAAAAGAGACTTGGATGGAATGTGGAACACTTGTGAGAAGAGGTCCAGATAAGACCCCCTCTATTCTCCCGATCAACCTCAATATGGTTGAGACCTACTTTGAGCTCACTCTGAAATAGTTGCACTGGAATATCCTAAGAAGTGCATTTTTACAAGGCCTTGTAAAGCCCACCACTTATCTTTTAGAGAGAGATTCTCACTGTCTAGCAGAGCCTTGGTCGGGGGGTGTACTTCTGGCACACAGCAAATATATCATATGGGCTGAGCTCTTGTGCCAGAGTTGGAGCTGGGCAGATGGCAAGCTGTTTGGTATTGCAGCTGACGGAGCAGGTCCAGTCCTATTTGCATTGTGGGAGTGGCAAGGCTGGTCCTGCCCCTCACAGGATGAGCTTACATGGCGGCTTCCCTCTCAGGGACACCTGTGTCCAATGAGGAGCGGGACCAGTCTCAGGAAGGTACCAGCATTCATGAAGGGTCTTTGTGCTATTCCTCCAACTTGTTGACAATGCTTAGCTACCAGCTAAGGTTGTAGAGAAGAGTTGTCACATGGTATAGATTTCTGGCAATGAGAAACAGAACATTCTCCATAAATGCTTCACTCCTGATCTCTCCCTGGAGGAGTGGATGCGTGTGTTACATATGTGCACTGGAAGAGTATTTCCACACCAGCGGGTCACTTAGTTTCCACTTAGGGACTCATTTTCTTTTTGTTTCCATGTGGAGCCCTTGGTTGGAAACGTTTACCAAACCAAAGGACCCGCTTGCATTTATTAACAAATTAAAAAATTATAATACAATTGATGCTGTTTGTCCAATTTCAAGCCATATAAGAGTTTAGAGTAGAAAACACAGGCAAAATACTCTCTGACATAAATCACAGCAGGATCCTCTATGACCTCCCAGAGTAATGGAAATAAAAGCAAAAATAAACAAATGGGACCTAATTAAATTTAAAAGCTTTTGCACAATGAAGGAAACTATAAGCAAGGTGAAAAGACAGCCTTCAGAATGGGAGAAAATAATAGCAAACAAAGCAACTGACAAAGAATTAATCTCAGAAATCTACAAGCAGCTCATGCAACTCAATTCCAGAAAAATAAACGACCCAAGTGAAAAATGGGCCAAAGAACTAAATAGACATTTCTCCAAAGAAGACATATGGATGGCTAACAAACACAAGAAAAGATGCTCAACATCACTCATTATCAGAGAACTGTAAATCAAAACCACAATGAGATACCATCTCATGCTGGTCAGAATGGCTGCTATCAAAAAGTCTACAGACAATAAATGCTGGAGAGGGTGTGGAGAAAAGGGAACCTCTTACACTGTTGGTGGGAATGCAAACTAGTACAGCCACGATGGAGAGCAGTGTGGAGATTCCTTAAAAAACTGGAAATAGAATGGCCATATGATCCAGCAATCCCACTGCTAGGCATACACACCAAGGAAACCAGAATTGAAAGAGACACGTGTACCCCAATGTTCATTGCACCACTGTTTATAATAGCTAGAACATGGAAGCAACCTAGATGTCCATCAGCAGATGAATGGATAAGAAAGCTGTGGTATGTATAAGCAATGGAATATCACTCAGCTATTAAAAATAATGCATCTGAATCAGTTCTAATGAGGCGGATGAAACTGGAGCCTATTATATAGAGTGAAGTAAGTCAGAAAGAAAAATACCAATACAGTATATTAACACATATATATGGAATTTAAGAAGATGGTAACGATGACCCTATATGCGAGAGAGCAAGAGACACAGATGTAAGGAACAGACTTTTGGACTCTGTGGGAGAAGGTAAGGGTGGGATGATTTGAAAGAATAGCATTGAAACATGTATATTACCATATGTGAAATGGATCGCCAGTCCAGGTTTGACGCATGAGACAGGGCGCTCAGGGCCGGTGCACTGGGATGACCCTGAGGGATGGGATGGCAAGGGAGGTGGGAGGGGGGTTCAAGATGTGGGACACATGTACACCCATGGCTGATTCATGTCAATGTATGGCAAAAACCATTGCAATATTATAAAGTAATTAACCTCCAACTAAATAAATAAAAAAAATTTAGAGTAGAAAGTGAAAGACCTTACTTATCTGTCCCCATTTTCCTTCCTTTCCTGGAAATTATTGCTGTTACCAGTTTAGGTGGTTGTTAAGTTGCTAAGTCGTGCCTGACTCTTTGCCACCCCGTGGACTGTAGCCCTCCAGTCTTCTCTGTCCATGGGATTTCCCAGGCAAGAATACTGGAGTGGGTTGCCATTTCTTTCTTCAGGAGATCTTCCCAGCCTAGGGAACCCACGACTCCTTCCTTGGCAGGCGGATTCTTTATCACTGAAATGCAAGGGAAGCCCATCAGTTCCAGTTACTTCTCTCCTTTTCTATTAAAGCAATTTTGCATATTTCTATTAGTGCACTGGGTATACAGAGAATATGCATATCTCTATCCACATCTTCTTAACCTAGATGAGAGCATAAGGCTCTTAGTATGCAAGGAATACTGTTCTGTGACCTGTGTATTTTATTCTATATTTTTCTAAGTTTTAGTCTATAACATATCTTGAAGTGATGCCTGGCCTTGTTTTAGTTAGACAGTATTCTGTTGCATGAAGAAGCTATAGTTTACATAGTTCTTCCTTTATTGTTGAGCATCTAGTTTCCAGTCCCCACCCCTTTTAATATCGTAACTATAATGCTGTAATAAGCATAAACATCTTGGCACATATACCTTTATGATATTAAGTAATCATTATGTTTTTCGAAACTTTTTTATAACCGAAGACATATGCAATTCCCAATCAGGCTTTCTGATCAGGATGAGATCATGAGTATTACTGCATTGAGCTGAAGTAATTTTGGTCAAAAGCTTAAGAATGTGGTTATTTAGTTAGCCTGTTCTGCCTTATCTAGTAGACATATCTGATATTTGTTAGACTCTTTGAAATGCTGAAAAATAGTCTTCAGACCTTCCCCTGACCCCATACACCCCGTTACATGACTACCTTAGAGAACATAAAAGATCTGACCATGTTTGTAAGTGTATTCCACACACTTGTGTAACTTACAGGGAAATTAAGAATTCAATGAAAAGCATAAGCAATTTGGCCGACTTTTAAAAAAATTTTTCTTTATTTTTAATTGAAGGATAATTACAATATTGCGTTGCTTTCTGTCATATTGGTTGACTTTCTTAATAGAAGTTTTGAATTTGCCTGACTGAACTGATTTACTTGATAAGCTTAATCAGCTTTTTTTTGGCATGTTGTAAATACAATAGTATGGGCACATATGCCCAATATACTACTGATTTTATTATTTTCAATCATAAATTTCATGATAACCCAGTAATTTTTATCTTTCAGAACTTTTATAGAAGTGCTTTGTAATTATAATTTTATTGGAAACTCTTAATAATTCTGACCTAGAGGAAATTATACTATAGTTTGAATCCTATAGACAGGCCTGGGTTTGAATTCTGTTTATACTCTGATTAGTTGCTTGGTCTTGGGAAAGTCTCTTATAGCTTTGAATCTCAGATTCCTCACATGTAAAAAAACAGGTCATAATGATGCATACTTTAATATGAAGGTTGAGGATTCATTCAATGATATCGTTAAAAATACCTAGTTTATTGCTTGACATATTAGAGTCTTGTTGTTTTTATAAGCTATTATTATTATTAGCTGATAAGCTGGCCATGTGTTTATATATTTAGAAAAGAGATGACAGAAATCAGAAGATGCCTCATTTGGCTCAGTAAGGAGTCTTGCTATGAGAATTTAAAACTGTCTTTACAGTGTCCCTTCATGAATAAGTTGGTTATTATGCTGGTCACTTTACTGAGACATTGTGAGATTAAACGGGCTCCCATGGTAATACAGAGAGTCAGGTGTGGAACCAGAACTGCCATTCCAGTGGGGCTGACCTCAATACTTGACTGTTAGACAAACTACTTTTCTTTTTTTAACCTCTATTTATTTATTTTTTCAAACTTTAAGCTTTTTATTTTATATTGGGGTATAGTCGATTAACAATGTCGTGATAGTTTCAGGTGAACAGTGAAGGGACTCAGGTTTCTATATACATGTATCCATTCTCCCCCAAATTCTCCCTCCATCAGGCTGCCACATAACATTAAGCAAACTTCCACATGCTGTACCGTAGGTCTTGTTGGTTTTCCCTTTTCAATATAGCATGGCACACTACTTCTTTTAAGGACAGTGCTCAGCAACCCACTCCAGTACTCTTGCCTGGAAAATCCAATGGACGGAGGGGCCTGGTAGGCTGCAGTCCATGGGGTCGCTAAGAGTTGGATATGAATGAGCGACTTCCCTTTCAGTTTTTACTTTCATGCATTGGAGAAGGAAATGGCAACCCACTCCAGTGTTCTTACCTGGAGAATCCCAGGGACGGGGGAGCCTGGTGGGCTGCCATCTATGGGGTCTCACAGAGTTGGACATGACTGAAGCAACTTAGCAGCAGCAGCTCCTTTGGAACCTCCTTCAAAATATTGGAGTTGGAAGATGTGGTTGGTGGCTGTGAAACAGCTGGAGGCAATCACCCTATAGAGGCCGTCTACTTAGGTGAACATACTTAGACCCTCAGTGCATCTAAATCTTTGAAATCCATGTGTGTGTGTATGAGTGTGTGTGCATGTGTATGTGTGCATGTTCAGTCATATCCAACTCTTTGTCAGCTCCATGGACTGTGGCCCACCAGGCTTCTCTGTCCATGAAATTTTCCAGGCAAGAGTACTGGAGTGAGTTGTCATTTCCTCTCCAGGAGATCTTACCAACCCAGGGATAGACCCTGTCTCTTGCATCTTCTGTGTTGGCAGGCAGATTTTTTTTACCACCTGGGTGCTTTAACTAGATGCTAATGTATTTTAGAGTTCTTTTAAGAAGAGTATGGTTTTTCTTCTTCAAGTATAATCTTTTTAATCTGCATTTTTGATCTTTTGCATTGAATCTTGCAAACATCTCAAGTGATTCAAATCAGATAACATATCTTTTACTTCTAAAAAAAGGTTTTTTTTTTTTTTAAATAACTATTTATTTGGCTACAACAAAAATAGGTTTTAATTAAGTTTGTGAGCCAGCAGTGGTCAAGGAAGTAACTACACACACACACACACACACACACACACACACACACAGATGTTTGCCTATTCCTCAAGCTTCAAGTCCAGCCCAGTGTTTTACAAATAGCAAGTATTAAAGGGATATTAATTAAGAATTAGGTTTGCAGAAGGACAACACTTGGACCAAAGCTTTATACTTGCAGACATCCTGGGCCTCAGTTTCTTTAAGGGGTGATGGAATTTGCACCCCTATGTTCTGGGGTTTAGAATGACTGTGGAGTGGATGGGAGGGAAGAACAGATAAAACTCTGTGATCAACCTTGGGAAGAAGAATACTGGTATACATACCATTGCCTTGCAAATTTTTTTTTTTTCATTTTGGATTCTGAATAACATCTCATTGGCTAAGCATTTCTTATCAAGCTCAGAGTGTACCACATTAGAAATCATAAGTATAAAACCTTAATGAGATGTTTTTTCTAAATCACTTTTCAAGATTTTATTGTGATGCCCAAGAGGACCATTCCTGTGGAAACCATGATGGTTTCTAGGGTCTCTAATGGGTATACTTCAAGGAAGCAGAGTCTAGCCACCCCCAATAAAAGTGGAATGTCACCTTAACTACCACTTTACTGTTTGGCTTGACTGCACATGGGGGTGTTTTTAGGACCAGAACAAATATGTCACCCTTCCTTTCAGGGTAGATTGTATCTTAAGAAAAATATATAATTATTACTTTAAACTCTAGATAGGAAATGTTTCCAAAACTAGCCAGTAAACAGAACACTATAATCTAGCTTGTTGTATTTGCATAGTTTAGAGAAATGTTGGTCATATATTACTTAAAATTTTAAGGAGTTGGCAGCACCCAAACACAGAACAGATTAATTTCATGGTTTCTATATGCATTTGCACAAATTAAAATATAAATCCTCATTTGGTTTTTTGTACCTCTTTCTTCAATTAGTTCTATATGCAGAACTGGTCATACACAGTTTTTAGCAGTTTTCCAGTTTCCTCTATATGTTGTTATTGCACAGTTGAATTTCTTTATGTTCTGTATGTCAATGTCGTGGAAATGATGCCTGAATTATGAGTTAATTACGCTGTATTAGTTTGTCCCAGTAGCAAGTCCTGTATCCCCAGAGCTACAAAATTGTGAGAAAACTTTCTGAAGAGTTCTTTTATATTGAAGAATGAACATAAATTTCTTATGGATAAAAGTCCACATGCAATAAATGCGGGAGAGGATGTGGAGAGAAAGGAACCCTCTTACACTGTTGGTGGGAATGCAAACTAGTACAGCCACTATGGAGAACAGTGTGGAGATTCCTCAAAAAACTGGAAATAGAACTGCCATATGATCCAGCAATCGCACTCCTGGGCATACACACTGAGGAAACCAGAATTGAAAGAGACACATGTACTCCAGTGTTCATTGCAGCACTGTTTATAATAGCCAGGACATGGAAGCAACCTAGATGTCCATCTGCAGATGAATGGATAAGAAAGCTTTGGTACATATACACAATGGAGTATTATTCAGCCATTAAAAAGAATACATTTGAATCAGTTCTAATGAGGTGCATGAAACTGGAGCCTATTATACAGAGTGAAGTAAGCCAGAAAGAAAAACACCAATACAGTATACTAACGCATATATATGGAATTTAGAAAGATGCAAATGATAACCCTGTATATGAGACAGCAAAAGAGACACAGATGTATAGAACAGTCTTTGGGACTCTGTGGGAGAGGGTGAGGGTGGGATGATTTGGGAGAATGGCATTGAAACACGTATGTTGTCATATGTGAAACGAATCACTAGTTCAGGGTCAATGCATGTTATGGGATGCTCGGGGCTGGCATGCGGGGATGACCCAGAGGGAGGATAAAGGGAGGAGGGAGGTGGGAGGGGGGTTCAGGAGGGGGAACTTATGTAAACCCGGGGCGAATTCATATCAATGTGTGGCAAACCAACCAATATAATATTGTAAAATAATTTGCCTCCAATAAAAAATAAATAAATAAAAAAATTTCTTATGGATAGTATGAGATTTTTATAGATCTAAACATCAAAGAAATGATTCTTAACTTTAATCTTTTTAAAAAGGAAAGCCAATTCTTGGTTAGAATATTTAATTTTACATTTTCAGTTCAGTCCCTCAGTTGTGTCCTACCCTTTGTGACCCCATGGACTGCAGCACACTGGGCCTCCCTGTCCATCACCAACTCAGGGAGTTTACTCAAACTCCTGTCCATCGAGTCAGTGTTGACATTCAGCCATCTCATCCTCTGTCGACCCCTTCTCCTCCTGCCCCCAATCCCTCCCAGCATCAGGGTCTTTTCCAATGAGTCAACTCTTCGCACGAGGTGGCCAAAGTATTGGAGTTTCAGCCTCAGCATTAGTCCTTCCAATGAACACCCAGGATTGATTTCCTTTAGGATGGACTGGTTGGATCTCCTTGCAGTCCAAGGGACTCTCAAGAGTCTTCTCCAACACCACAGTTCAAAAGCATCAATTCTTCAGCTCTCAGCTATCTTCACAGTCCAACTCTCACATCCATACATGACCACTGGAAAACCATAGCCTTGACTAGACGGACCTTTGTTGGCAAAGTAATGTCTCTGCTTTTTAATATGCTATCTAGGTTGGTCATAACTTTCCTTCCAAGGAGTAAGCGTCTTTTAATTTCATGGCTGCAATCACCATCTGCAGTGATTTTGGAGCCCAAAAAAATAAAGTCTGACACTGTTTCCACTGTTTCCCCTTCTATTTCCCATGAAGTGATGGGACCAGATGCCATGATCTTAGTCTTCTGAATGTTGAGCTTCAAGCCAACCTTTTCACTCTCCTCTTTCACTTTCATCAAGAGGCTTTTGAGTTCCTCTTCACTTTCTGCCATAAGGGTGGTGTCATCTGCATATCTGAGGTTACTGATATTTCTTCCAGCAATCTTGATTCCAGCTTGTGCTTCTTCCAGCCCAGCATTCCTCATGATGTACTCTGCATATAAGTTAAATAAACAGGGTGACAATATACAGCCTTGACGTACTCCTTTTCCTATTTGGAACCAGTCTGTTGTTCCATGTCCATTTCTAACTATTGCTTCCTGACCTGCATACAGGTTTCTCAAGAGGCAGGTCAGGTGGTCTGGTGTTCCAACTTAGTCATCAGTAAAACCCATGGGCTTCCCTAGTTGCTCAGACAGTAAAGAATTTACCTGCATTCAATCCCTGGGTTTGGAAGATCCCCTGGAAAAGGGAATGTGTACCCACTACACTATCTTGCCTGGAAAATTCCATAGACTGAGGACCCTGGCGGTCTACAGTCCATGGGGTCACAAAGAGTCAAACACAACTGAGCGACCGACACTCTCACTTTCACCTTTTCAGCGAAACGCAGGTTTTACTGAGCCTAAAAACTAGTTATCGTGTTACTGTCCTTGCTATTTCCTCTAATAATGGCACTTCAGAGACAGAGACGTATGTTCTTCAGCCATTCTTAGGGCAGAATAATTAATGAACTATGTTTACATACTTTCCGTACTTCACTTTCTCTATATAACTGTTTTCTTCACATATTATTAAAATGTTCTTTAAAACGTGTAATCACTTTATGAAACTAGATTTTCAGTCATTCAACAAAGATTAATTGTGCACCCGGTGTGTGTTTGGATCTATAGTAAGCATTATGAAGAGATGGAAAAATGAGTCAGTCTCTTATATGGAACTACAAAATTCAGGAAAGAATAGTTGATTCTCTCTATAAAGTACTTTCACAAACATGATCTCCTTTGAGTCTGCCAATGTTATAGAAAATCATTTATGGTTATGGGAGGGTTTTTGGTGATAGTATTTTTTTTCATATTTTAAGTATATTTGATTTGTAATATATTAGTTGCAAGTGTATACCTGAGTGATTCAGTATTTTATAGGTTATGCTTCATTTAAAGCTATTACAGAATAATGGCTGTATTTCCCCGTGCTGTTCAATATATCCTTGTTGCTTACCTATTTTAAATACAATAGTTTGTATCTCTTAATTCCGTTTCCCTCTCTTGCCCCTTCCCCTTCACTCTTCCCACTGGTAACCACTAGTTTGTTTTCCATATGTGATGATATTTAACCAATATTTCCGTCATGTCTCTGCCTATTGGAAGAGAGAGTAGAAACTGTTAGGCTGGTTGACAAATTATTCATTCATTCATTTTCTCATGAGTCAACAAAAAGATTTGAGTGCTGTATTCCAGATACTGTGCTGGTTACTGGGAAAACAGCTGGTATCAAACAGATAGTAAACTACTCTCAGGAACTCAAGGCTGGTGGGAAAGTAAATAGTTTCACAAATAAGTATATAGTTATAAGGTATGATAAATGCTATGAAGGAAAAGGATGGAATGCCATGAGAGAGTGTTACGAAGAGACTTGATTTAGATTGGGGAATTAGAAGAGGTTTCTCCAAGAAGTAAAATTTCAGCTGAGACCTGGAGGAGGCACAACGGTTAGGCAGGAGTGGGGAAAGGGCCCCCTGTGAAATGGATGCAGGAAAGAGGACAACTCACTTCAGCTGCTGATGAACATCGAGGCAGAGCCTGCAGCCGTGGGGGACAGAAGTGGAGCCGAAGCTGGGAGGTGGTTACACTGCTTCGTGGTTGGGTTCCCAGTCTATGCAGCCACACAACACTCCTTCATTTATATGCTAAGTCGTACATCACAGGAAGAGGATCTGAAGAAATAAGATGTAGGAAGGCTGAGTTTGGTTATTGTTGCTTTCCTCTCTTATCGTTTTGATGCCATTGTCTACCTGTTGCCCTGGTTGTTCTCCAAATCTTCAGCTGGACTGTACAGATCATGCTTCTGTCAATTACCTGTTTCTGTAGTTACCTGGATTACATTAAGTTATGCCTGGATATTTGACATCTCTAAAGGCTTGTGCTAAGTCAGAAACCTGGAAGCAATAGTGGGCTTCTGCTCTAAAATAAGATTAAGTAGTAATTTTCTTCTTATTTTAGCAAGGATGACTAGAGTAGTGCAAATCACTCATCAGTAAGAGTATAAAGTCAGGTAACAAATTGTATCTCCGCATCTTTCTCCTGCCTCCTTCTCCTCTCTTTCTTCCTCTCCCTCTTTCTCTTCCTTTCTTCCTTTAGAAAACATGTACAGAGAAGTTCATAAAATATAGATATTCTGTTTAATAATTATAGAGCACAATCTTCACACAATCTTTACCCAGGATACAAGATAGAATGTTCTAGCACTCCAAAGTCCCCAGGGGGTCCCTGCCCTAATTAAGGTCCTCCCTTGACTGTGTGGATCACAATAAACTGTGGAAAATTCTGAAAGAGATGGGAATACCAGACCACCTGACCTGCCTCTTGAGAAACCTGTGTGCGGGTCAGGAAGCAACAGTCAGAACTGGACATGGAACAACAGACTGGTTCCAAATAGGAAAAGGAGTGCGTCAAGGCTGTATATTGTCACCTTGCTTATTTAACTTCTATGCAGAGTACATCATGAGGAATGCTGGGCTGGAAGAAGCACAAGCTGGAATCAAGATTGCCAGGAGATATATCAATAACCTCAGATATGCAGATGACACCACCCTTATGGCAGAAAGTGAAGAGGAACTCAAAAGCCTCTTGATGAAAGTGAAAGAGGAGAGTGAAAAGGTTGGCTTGAAGCTCAACATTCAGAAAACAAAGATCATGGCATCTGGTCCCATCACTTCATGGGAAATAGATGGAAAAACAGTGGAAACAGTGTCAGACTTTATTTTTTTTGGGCTCCAAAATCACTGCAGATGCTGACTGCAGCCATGAAATTAAAAGATGCTTACTCCTTGGAAGGAAAGTTACGACCAACCTTGATAATATATTAAAAAGCAGAGACATTACTTTGCCAACAAAGGTCCATCTAGTCAAGGCTATGGTTTTTCCTGTGGTCATGTATGGATGTGAGAGTTGGACTGTGAAGAAAGCTGATCGCCGAAGAATTGACGCTTTTGAACTGTGGTGTTGGAGAAGACTCTTGAGAGTCCCTTGTACTGCAGGGAGATCCAACCAGTCCATTCTAGGGGAGATCGATCCTGGGTGTTCATTGGAAGGACTGATGCTGAGGCTGAAACTGCAATACTTTGGCCACCTCATGCGACGAGTTGACTCACTGGAAAAGACTCTGATGCTGGGAAAGGTTGGGGGTGGGAGAATGGGACGACCGAGAGTGAGATGGCTGGATGGCATCACCGACTCTGTGGACATGAGTTTGAGTGAACTCCGGGAGTTGGTGACGGACAGGGAGGCCTGGGGTGCTGTGATTCATGGGGTCGCGGAGAGTCGGACACGACTGAGCGACTGAACTGAACTCCCTGCCAGAGATAATCACTACCTTATTGTGTTATCCTATTACGGGATTATGCTGCCCCCATACCTACATCTACCATACATCTGCAGAGTTTTACCACGTTTACCTGGTGGGAGCTACCTGATGCCAAAATGGTGACCCAGAAGAAATAACACTCTGAATAATCAGTGTTGCAAACCAAAATCCACAGGATGACTGTAATCATGATTAATTTCCTTGCCTTTCTTTATAATTTTACACCTAATTATGCAGGTTTAAGGGAAAAGGCAATGCAACCCACTCCAGTACTCTTGCCTGGAAAATCCCATGGATGGAGGAGCCTGGTAGGCTGCAGTCCATAGGGTTGGTAGGAGTCAGACATGACTGAACGACTTCACTTTCACTTTCATGCATTGGAGAAGGAAATGCAACCCACTCCAGTATTCTTGCCTGGAGAATCCCAGGGACGGGGGAGCCTGGTGGGCTGCCGTCTATGGGGTTGCACAGAGTCGGACATGACTGAAGTGACTTAGCAGCAGCAGCAGCAGCATGCAAGTTTAAAGAACATAGTTTAATTTTTCTTGGTTTGCAACTTAATATAAATGGAATCTGGCTTCCCAGGTGGCTCAGTGGTAAAGAATCCGCCTGCTAATATCAGAGATGCAGGAGACATGGGTTTAATCCCTGGGTCAGGAAGATCCCCTAGAGGAGGAAATAGCAACCCACTCCAGTATTCTTGCTTGGAGAATAATACAGTGATTAGTTTATAAATTTACATTCATACGATACAATCTACTGCCCATAATACACTTTTATTAAATAATCCTTTATAGCAATTTTCCCCTTCCAGTGAAAGTTTCTCTTTAGTATAGGACATAGTTTAGGGTCAATAGTTGCATTCAATTGTCATATCTCTTTAGTTTTCTCTAATCAGGGATAATTCCTTTTTTAAAAAATATAATAACTTTTGTAATTTATACATTTTCGTACTCCATTTTAAATAGATTTTCTTCATTTTGTGTTTGGTTCAACATTATTTCTTAAGATTTATCCATGCTGTATTTTTGGTGTCTTCATTTTTATTGCTAAAATCATGTGTATAACATTTTAAACACATGGATGTAAATGTCACAGTTAATAATTACTTCACATGTGTGGTTATAACTTTTGTTAAAGAAAGAACTATTGTAATACTGAATTTTCCTTTTTTGAGAAAAATTCCCACCAGCACATCTACAGAGTTGCATCCAGTTTACCTGGTGGAAGCTACCTGATGCCGAAACGGTGACCCAGAAGAAATAAACACTCTCTGAATAATCAGGATTGAAAACCCAAACCCACAGAATGATTGTAATCACAATCCTAAGGCTTCAGTTTTAAGTATCTGTTCTGAAAAGACACAAAATTATTAGTCACTGAAGCCATTGAACTAGGATCAGGGGATATTAGGATGTGCAGTTAATTGGAAAATGACTAGTGATGGATAAACCTCAGAACTCTAATATCCAGGGATGCTTATGTGAGACTTTTAAAAATACTTTTAATCAAATGGGCTCAAATCCTTCTGGTTAAACCCTTTTCCTCAATTACAGGTTCTCTTTCTACTAAAACCCACCAGAATTCATATGTTATTTGCCTTGCCTCCATCAAGATATCCTTTCTCATGTTGAAGAGTGATCGTCTTTGTTGATATTTCACTTTGAAGTCAGTACAGGGTTGCAGTACATGACGACTTTTACAATAATAACCTTACATTCAAGCCAAAAGAATTCCAAAAACTAATTTGGTTCCAGGAAGTGGTTTTAACTTTCATTCTTCCATGTTCAAATTCTATATTTATCTGTCACTTGCTTTAAAATAGGTAGATGCTTGTACATTTAATATGTATATTTCCAGCTACTCTGGAACTCTAGCTTTCTTTGTAATTCTTTTCAATTGATTCAAATTTGGGCTCATAGACAATATTTCCTTCTTTCTGGACTAGATGCCTCTCCTTAAGAAATTGATTACTGATGATTAGAAACAAAATCTGGCACAGTGCTAGGTAATTCTGGCTTGATCCTAACAAAGGTATTGACTGGATTGAGAGATAAATGGAAGGCAGAGGGCTATTGTAGCACTTTGGTCATAAATAAAAGGTATTGATTTAATGATATGTTAGAATTTTGATTATCTTTAGAGATTCTGGAGAGAATTAATAATAATAGAAATTGCTAGAGAGAAAAAATAATACAGGTATCTTTTTGCAGTGGGGTGAAAGAAGAAGTAAAACATTGTAATTTGAAGACAGCAGTTGGGCAGGCAAAAGGGTTTGTTTCCATGTCCACAGATGACTCATATTGGGAATAATGAGATGTAAGTTTCGAACAATGCGGCTATACAAAAGTATCAGATTTCAAGAAAGTAAATTTTGGGGAATTAAGAAATCTGGTGAATAAGGTGCAATAAGAGGAAGTATAAAATTCACGAGCATGAAAGCAGCTGAAGAATCTTTTGAGACACCATAATTAAAGCTCAAAGAACTGCAGGCCTTCTGGAAAAAAAAAAAAGAATGTGGGACTTAACAAAAATAGTATGTGCATAACACATTGGGGAAAGCAAGGAGAGCTGTGTAAAGATCTGAGAGAGAGAAACAAATCATTACAGAATGATTGTCTTGTTTGCTAAATGGAAATGATGGGGGAGCTGGGGAGGGCTGCACAGAAGAGAAATGAACACAGAAAATTCTTTGAAGACTGTGAAAAAAAATGGACAGAAAGAACAACTACTGGGTATTTTTAGTCATTGGTGATGGTTGGGGAAAAGGGTGGTGAAACAATTTTTAATCCAGAATAAAAAAGGAATTAAAAACAAAAAAGACAAGTTTTGGAGAAGAAAAGCCTAAAATTGCTAAAATGATTGATTTTAAGCAATCAGTTTACCTCTTCAAAGGAGAAAGTACATGGACAACTGGGAACAATTAAATTGTAGCTTAATAAATAAATTATGAGCTTTCTAGATCTGGTTAGGTGAATGATTCAAGTGCATAAAGCTGTGAAGTAGAGGATTTGGGGAAAAGTTCAGGAAGATTCCTTCAGTCCAAAGAAACAAATGGTTTGGGTCTAAAAGAGACCTAAGAGCAGAATCAGCATGGAGAAAGCCGTTTGGAAGGAAGCAGGAAATGGGGCATTTTCCCTTGTGACTGAATAAAATAGACGGTGGTTCTCGGGAATACACAGATAAACAGTTCAGTTCAGTTCAGTTCAGTCGCTCAGTCGTGTCCGACTCTCTGCGACCCCATGAATCACAGCACGCCAGGCCTCCCTGTCCATCACCAACTCCCAGAGTACACTCAAACTCATGTCCACAGAGTCGGTGATGCCAAACAGAAAGACATGTAAATAAAATATACAAACCAATTGTTTTTCTTTGTGATGAAATTAATCCCATTCAACATTTGTTGTATTCTCCTTCCTGGTTAGATATTACTCATCTCTAAGCTCTCTAATGCTGACTCTCAGAGATATAACCATCAGAGGAAGAATGAGGAGCAGGTGATAGAATCTGGATGGCTGAAAGAAGTCAAATATTATTGAGGAGCCTGGTGGGCTACAGTCCATGGGGTCACAAAGAGTCAGACACGACTGAGTGACTAACGTGCGTGCACACACACACACACACACACATGACCACGGATCTTGTGGTGTATGCCAACATGTCATCTAAAATGCCAGCAGAACCAATCACACCTCAGCAGCCACATCTTCAAGGGAGGAGCTCAGACAGCAAATCTGCAGCAAGTCTCTTGGGGAGATTTAGGGATGGGAACAAATTTCTGCATGGATGAATGCTATACCTGAGGAAGGCTGAAGAGTTACCTTTAGAAAATGTGTCAATTATTGAATCAGATTCATGTGATTGGATTGAGCTAAGAGTTTCTTCATTAACCAGACTGTTGTGTATTCATGAGGAAAACCAACCATAGAAATAAAGGAGTCATATTGTCTCTGCACATCTGAGGGTGAGCAAGACAGATCCTGCTGTGCTAGGGGCTGCTTAAAACAGGTGTATTGTCTCTGTTCACAACTAACTTCTTGCTTTGAATTTAGTTTTCAGGTGAAACAAATTTAACTTCCCAAGGTGGGAATGATAATTTCTTGAATCAAAAGGTCGCAGTGGAAAATGTGGTTTTAGTAAGGGTTAGCTTCCCTGGTGGCTCAGATGGTAAAGCGTCTGCCTGCAATGTGGGAGACCCAGGTTCCATCCCTGGGTTGGGAAGATCCCCTGGAGAAGGAAATGGCAATCCACTCCAATACTTTTGTCTGGAAAATCCCGTGGATGGAGGAGCCTGGTAGGCTACAGTCCAGATGGTCGCAAAGAGCTGGACATGTCTGAGCAACTTCACTTTCACTTTTTCTCTACTCATCTCCATGAGACTGGAAGGCTAGAAGAGACCTTCAAGATTGTCAAACCTGTTTCACTTGTTGTCCAGAAGAGGCTGGGTGTTTAAGTAGTCTGTGCTAGGTCTTACTGATAGGTAGAAGAGAGGCTGAGCCTTGAGCCAGGACTCCAGCCTTCTAGAATAGCGTGTCAACTCTACTAGGCTGAACCTGCATTCTTATTTTTTTAAACATTATTTTTAGTTGGAGGATGATTGCTTTATAATGTTGTATCGATTTCTGCCATACAACAACATGAATCAGCCATAAGTATAGATGTGTTTCCTCCCTCTTGAACCTGCCTCCCACTACCATCCCATCCTACCCCGTACACTGGGTTGAGCTCCCTGTGCTATAGAGCAACTTCCTCCTAGCTATTTTACATATGGTAGTATAAATGTTTCAGTGTTATTCTCTCAATTCATCCCGCCCTCTCCTTCCCCTGCTGTGTTCACAAGTCTGTTCTCCATGTCTGTGTCTCTACTCCTGCCCTGCAAAGAGGTTCATCAGTACCATTTCCCTAGATTATGCATTCTTTGATTTTCATGTTCTGTAGACCAAGACTTGGGGTCATGGACTTGGTTATGATTTCTCTTGGCATTATATCCCAGTATGTGAAGTATGTGAACTGTGCATTTGAAATAAACTAGCCACTAGGATCTGTTGACAGTGTGTACCCAAAATAGACTTGTGCAATGAAATTAATGCTGTGCAAAATCCTCAGTCCTTTTAAGAATGTTTCTCTGTAAACTCTTTGGAAAACAATCATCTTTAAAAAAATCAAGTTCAGTCATCACCATTCCAGTTTGGAGAATTCTTTATCTATTAGTGTTTTTACAGGGCATAAATTAAAATGCATAAAACAATTGCTATTATTTTCCCACACCACTGAATGGGAAATTAATAGAGTCTAGGGTTGAAAAGGACTTCCCAGTTGGCACTAGTGGTAAAAAAAAACCCTGCCTGCCAATGCAGGAGACATAAGAGATGTGGGTTTGATCCCTGGGTTGGGAAGATCCCCTGGAGAAGGAAATGGCAACCCACTCCAGTATTCTTGCCTGGGAAATCCCATGGACAGAGGAGCCTGGCAGGCTACAGTCCACAGGGTTGCAAAGAGTTGGGCATGATTGAAATGACTTAACATGCAGAGTTGAAAATGATATAACATGATACAAACCTACTTTTGTAAGAAAATGAATATAGCAGCTGCAAAAAGTTCTGTATTTAGAAATTCATTAAATTCATTCATACCCCAGTGCGTCTATATCTACTCATGTACACAAAGAAAGAGTATTCTTCCTGAAAGAAATAAGTCAGATGGAATTGTGGGATGAGGGAAATAGAATGGGGAAGATCAATGATTAAAAATTGAACAACCAGCTAGGACAAAGTGGATACTAATACATATTTGTAGAGGAAACTTTGAAATTCTCATGAAATGAAGCTTGTCTGGCCTGTCTCTTTAGCCCCTATTCTCAGAGGCTGGAATTTCAAAATGATGAAGCAGAGAGTAATTACATCTAGTTAGGGATCTTCCTTATGTTTCTGTGCCTTTGTGCAGACCTGACAAGCATATGCCTATGATACCTGGCAATGTCACTCACTACCTCTTCTGGCTATCATGTTCTAAGTTGGTGGAGGAAACTTCCTACCCAACCATGACAGTAGCTTCTGTAACATCTGAGGTCTAATGAACAACACTGATATATGGAGTCTTCATGGCCTGTGAGGGTGTCCCAGGTAGTGCTAATGGTAAAGAACTGGCCTACCAGTGCAGGAGATGTAAAAGACACGGATTCGATCCTGGGTTGGGAAGATCCCTTGGAGGAGGGCATTACAATGCACTCCAGTATTCTTGTCTGGAGAATCCCATGAACAGAGGAGTCTGGTGGGCTACAGTCCATAGGGTCACAAAGAGTTGGTCACAACTGAAGTGACTTATCAGGTATGTGACCTGTGAAGAGTTGATCACACTGGAAATGAGCTTCACAAAGGAACCATCATAAAGACAACTCAAGCAACACTACAGTTGCTTCCCTCTAGGCAAGGAACAGGAAGTACAAAGTAAGATGAGACTTTCTGGCCACCCGTCTCTGGAGTCATGGAAAGACTAACTTACAGAAAAGCCAAGGAAAGCCTTCTTCTACTCAAAGCTTGCCAAATGTGAAATGAAAACACTGGGACAAGTGGAAGGAGTCTTGTAACTCTCTTAAATATTTCTTGCCTGAACTTCCAGAAAAGGTTTATGCAAATGCTAGTGAATATATACAACTATATCTAGGGATATAACTACTTTTCTCTCCACACCTGTTCTTTTCTTTGCTTGTACAAATGAGATTGTTGTTGTTTAGTCACTCAGTTATGTCTGACTCTTTGGGACCGCATGGACTGCAGCACGCCAGACTTCCCTGTCCTTCACCATCTCTCAGAGTTTGCTCAAACTCATGTCCGTTGAGTCAGTGATGCCATGCAACCATCTTGTTCTCTGTCATCCCCTTTTCCTTCTGCCTTCAATCTTTCCCAGCACCATGGTCTTTTCTAATGAGTTGGCTCTTCTCATCAGGAGGCCAAAGTATTAGAACTTCAGCTTCAGCATCAGTCCTTCCAATGAATATTCAGGATTGATTTCCTTTAAGATTGACTGGTTTGATCTCTTTGCAGTCCAAGGGACTCTCAAGAGTCTTCTCCAGCACCACAGTTCAAAAGCATTAATTTTTCAGCACTCAGCTTTCTTTATGGTCCAACTTATGTATCCATCCTACTGGAAAAACCATAGCTTTGACTATACGGACTTTTGTTGGCAAGTAGTATCTCTGCTTTTAAATATGCTGTCTAGTGATTACAGACTACATATTTCTTATACTTTGATCTTACGAGATTTTTTTGAAATAACATATATAAATCTAATTATCCTCTTTTAATAGCTGCTCAATATTCTGATGTAGAGAGGTATCATAATTTCTTGGTACAATTAATTTTTTTTTTAGAATTTTGGTATACATTCATCTATTTATTCAGGAGACTATATCCGTTGTATTTGTTGAGTCAAAAGCATGCATATTCAGAATTTTGATAGATATTGCCAAACTGTCCTCTCAAAATGTTGCACTATTTTATATGTTCATTAACAATCAATGAAAAAACCTGTCCTGCAAAGCTATCAGACATGTACAACTTTCATTAAAGTTCTATGCATTTATAAACTTTCATTATACAATTGAGAAAATAAAAGAATCCCACTGTTTTGACTTGCATATATTTAACTATGTGTGAAATTAAGCATCTTTGACATATTTTTTAGCTATTTGTATTTCCTCTTCTTTGAACTACCCATTGATCATATTTTTCTATCAAGTTGTTCATTGTTTTTACTGATGGTGGAAAATCTTGCCTTTTTCTGTTTTTCATTTGTTTTTTGATCTATCTATTTATTTCCTACCTACATACACTCATAAACATTTTCCTTTAGATGTTTCAAACTTTTTCTTTATGCCTAGTACATTGTATGGAATGCTTGAAAGCTTTTAGGATTAGTGAACTTAAAAACTGGATTTAAGTTCAATTTTAGTTCAGTTTTTTCTTTGTCTTTTTCAGTTTTTCTAAAATGAAGCGTCCACGGACTTCTCCAACCAATGCCAATTTGATAAAGTTCTAGAGTTGAAGCTCTGTAGAGGTGTAGAATGAAAATACCCATCCCTTTTGGGAATGCTGATTAAATTCATTATGGAAGGGACGCTGCTCTTCTTCCACAAGGGAGAACTCCTCTTTTCTAAAGGGGGAAAGGAGTTGGACTTAAGGATTATCATGCTTAACTCTACAAAGAAATGTTCAGCAAAGGATTTGCCATCTGAACTTGAGAAAATTTTCAGTATTCCCTCAAGGAAGAATGGCTTGTTCCCAGATGGCAAAACGGGGATAGCAGCATTAAACAGGCTGAAGAAGGTCTCTGTCATATGTCAAGTTTACATACCAGGAAAATATAGTGTATAGTGAGAGACTTACACAGTTGGATATATTCTCATAAGAGCTAATATAAAAAGTTTAAATGTGCTCTGACTACCGCCAGGCAATAAACACACATACTCATCCATATTACTCAAACTCATTAAATAACATACAATTTATATAAATAACAAAAATGTTGAAATTTTATGATCTTTCTTACCTTAACATAGTTGTTTCTGAGCTTAAATAAAGATTTAGTGGGACATCTAAGATGTTGGAACAAAGACAAGGGCTGTATAAGCTATTATAAAGGCCAAGAATCATGGAAGGACCATCCACTCCACCCCCGTCAATTCCACACCTACATCCACATACTGATAGATGAGGAGAGACCTAGGGTGATGGCAGCCTAAAAGTCCCTGCTCTGGCTTCTCTTCACCCTTCTTTGGGTGCTTAAGCAATGTTTCCATAATAAATCTTAAACTGTTGAAAACCACATGCATTTTCCTCTAAGCCAGAGTGTTCTAATCCTTACCAATGCAAAAAACAGTACTTTACTGTAAAATTTGTCCTATGTAATTAAATGATGTAAATGCAAAACAATTGGTAGATTTAAAAATTGTTTATTTCTAATTTTTAAAAATTTTATATAAAAATTATGATTTTTAAAGGTTATTTTCTGTTTAAGTTATTGATACTACAAAATATTGACTATATTCCCTATGTTGTACTATACATCCTTGAGCCTATCATATGCCCAATAGTTCATACTTCCCATTCCCCCATCTCTATATATTCCCCCTCTGCATCTCTCCACTATTTGTTCTCTGAATCTGTGAGTCGGCTTCTTTTTTGTTACAGTCAGTAGATTGTTGTATTTTTAAGATTCCACTTTTAAGTGCTACTGTACAGTATTTGCCTTTCTCCATCTGATTTATCTCACTTAGCATAATGCCCACCAAGGTATCCATGTGGCTGCAGATGGCAAAATTTCATTCTTTTTAATTGGCTGAATAGTATTCCATTCATCTTCTTCATCCATTCATCTATTGATGGACATTTGGGTTGTTTCCATATCTTGGAAATTTTAAACAATGCTGTTATGAACATTGGGACGCACATATCTTTTTGAATTAGTATTTTTGTTTACTCAGGATTGGAATTACTGGATCATATGGTAGTTCTAGTTTTAGTTTTTTGAGAATACTTTATACTGTTTTCAACAGTAGCTCACCAATTTACATTCTCACCAACAGTATAGGAGGGTTCCCTTTTTTCCACATCCTTGCCGACATTTGTTATTTGTATTCTTTTGGATGATAGTGTTCTAACAGGTGTGAGGTGATATCTCATTGTGGCTTTGATTTGCATTTTCCTGATAATTAGCAATGCTAAACATCTTTTCTAAACATCTTTTCACGGAGAAGGCAATGGCAAGCCACTCCAGTACTCTTGCCTAGAAAATCCCACGGACGGAGGAGCCTGGTAGGCTGCAGTCCATGGGGTCGCTACAAGTCAGACATGACTGAATGACTCCACTTTCACTTTTAACTTTCACACATTGGAGAAGGAGGTGGCAACCCACTCCAGTGTTCTTGCCTGGAGAATCCCAGGGACGGGGGCGCCTGGTGGGCTTCCGTCTATGGGGTCACACAGAGTCGGACATGACTGAAGTGATTTAGCAGCAGCAACAGCAGCAAACATCTTTTCATGTACCTGTTGTCTGTCTGCATTTTGTCTTTGGAAAATGTCTGTTTGGTTCTTCTGCTGGTTTTTAATTGTTTTTCTTTTTTGAGGTTGAATTATATGATCTGTTTATGTACAATGGATATTAATGCCTTATCAGTCTTATTATTCACAAATATTTTCTCCCAATAAATAGCTGGTCTTTTCATTCTGTTGATGGTTTTCTTTGCTGTTTAAAAGCTTGTAAGTTTAACTAGGTTCTACTTGTTTATTTTTGCTTTTATTTTCTTTAGAAGGTAAATTCAAAAAAATAGTGCTGCAACTTATGTCAGAGTGTTCTACCTGAGTTTTTCTCAAAGAGTTTTATAGTATCTGGTTTTACATTTAGGTCTTTAATCCATTTGAGTTTATTTTTGTTTATGGTGTTAAAGAAGGTTCTAATTTCATTCTTTTACATGTAGCTGTCCGGTTTTTTATTTAGTACCACTTTTTAAAAGACTGTCTTTTCTTCATTGTATATTCTTTCCTTCTTTGTCATAGCTTAATTGGCCATAAGCGTGTGGGTTTGTCTCTTGGCTCTCTATCCTGTTCCATTGGTCTATATGTCAGTTTTCATGTCAGTACCATACCATCTTGATTACTGTAGCTTTGCAATATGGTCTGAAGTCAGGGAGTGTGATTACTCCAGCTGTGCTCTTCTTTCTTAAGGTTGTTTTGACTATTTGATGTCTTTTGTATTTGCATACAAAATTTAAAATTAAAGATAAAGAAAGAATAGGAAAAGCAGCAAAAGAAAAGGAACAAAGCACATACAACGGAACAGATACTATAAGGCTATAGCTGACTTTGCAGCAGAAACTGCAGGCCAGAAGGGAGTGTCACAATATATTTAAAATAACGAAAGGGAAAAACCTACAACCAAGAATACTCTATCCAGCAAGTCCTTGTTCAGACTTAATGGAGAAATCAAGGGCAGGAATAGAGTTGCATGTGTAGAGAATGGACACGTGGACATGGCGGGGGAGGAAGGGAGGGTCGGATTAACTGGGAAATTTGGATTGACATATACACACTACCATGTGTAAAATAGACAACCAGTGGGAACCTTCTACATAGCATAGGGAGCTCAGCTGGGTGTTCTGTGATGACCTAAACGGGGAGGATGGGAGGTAGGTGGAAAGTCCAAGAGGGAGGGGATATGTGTATACACATAGCTAATTTGCTTCATTGCACAGTAGAAACTAATGCAGTGTTGAAAAGCAATTATATTCCAATTAAAAAAAGACTTACAGACAAGCAAAAGCTAAAAGAGCTTAGCACCACCAAGCCAGCTTTACAACCAATGTTAAGGGGACTCCTCTAGGTGAAAAAGAAAAAGCCATTACTAGAAACACGAAAATTATGAAATGAAAACGCTCATCAGTAAAGGCAAACAGACAGTAAAAGTAGGAATCAACAGCAAATAAAGCCAGTAGGGAGGGTTAGGAAAAAGGTAGTAAAATCATCTATATCTACAATAAGCAATTAAGGGATACACAGAACAGTTAGATGTAAAAGATAATATCAAAAGCAGTAATTATGAGGGGAGGAGAGTACAAATTCAGGGTTTTTAAAAAATGCACTTGAAATGAAGAGATCAGCAACTTAAAATGGTCATGTATACACAGACTATGATACAAAAACTTCATGGTAACCACAAACCAAAAATCTGTAATAGATATACATAATAAATAAAAAAAGGAATCTAAACATAGCACTAAAGATAGTAATCAGATCACAAGAGAACAAAAGAAGAAGAAATGGAAAAAAAAGGACCTACAAGGCAAATCCAAAAGAATTAACAAAATGGCAATAAGAACATACGTATCAATAGTCACCTTAAATGTAAACAGATTAAATGCTCCAACCAGAAGACACAGAGTGGCTGAATATATGCTGCCAACAAGATACTCAATTCAGTTCTAGAGACACATACAGACTGAAAGTGAGAAGGAAAAAAGACATTCCATGCAAATGGAAATCAAAAGAAAGCCGAGGTAGCAGTACTTATATCATACACTATAGACTTTAAAATATAGACTGTTACAAGAGACAAAAAAGGGCACTGCATAATAACCAAAAGAGCAATCCAAGAAGATATAACAGTTGTAAATATACATGGATCCAACCTAACATTTCTTCAATACATAGGCAAATATTAATGGACTTAAACGGAGAAATCAAGAGTAACACAATTATAGTAGGGGACTTCAACACCCCATTTACATCAATGGGACAGATCCTCCAGACAGAAAATCAATAAGGAAACAGAGGTCTTAAATAACACATAGACCAAATGGACTTAATTTATGCGGAGAACATTCCATCCAAAAGCAGCAGAATACATATTGTTTTCAAGTGCATATGGAAGGTTGTTTTGAAATGGTAGTTCAAAAGAAGTGTCCTTTGTATGTGTAGTTTGTATTGCAGGCACTCTTACAATAATTTTTCCACAAAGTGTGGTTTATTCTCTGTAGTAGAGACATCTTCCAAGATGATTGTGATGGAGAGGGGACCACTGTCAGGGCTGTAATGAAGAGCCAGATTTCCCGGAAGCACTGAAGCTGGCTGAAGCCTACAGGATGTCTGAGGTCCTGCAGCAGCCAAATAGACAAGGGGGTTATAACTGTCTGGAGGGAAGTGGGGAGGGTTGAAGAGGAAGGGAAAGTGGCCTGAAAGAGTGGAAACTGGTTTTAGGCACATGTTACCAGCAGTACTGACTGGCACTGGGGAAGGACAGCAAAGAAGAAAGTTCCCATAGATCCACCTTAAAGAGATCTTGCTTTGTCCATTCAGTGGGAAGTTGGAAACAAAAGTATTGAAACAGAAGCCAGAGGGATGAATTGTGAAGGGGAGAGACTGATCTTTCAGGGACTAGAAGTTGTACGGGTGGGATTCGCTGGCCACACTCTCTTGCCCTTCGTTCTTTTCCTCTAGTTCTGACTCTCTTCCAGTGGTTTTCCATATCTTTTCGTTTTGCTAATCCTTTGGCTTTTTTCATGTTCTCAGAGTATGTCTAGCTTTTTCCAACATCTATTAATGGTGCTCTTCTGGCATAAAATATGACTACTTTTACTAGATTTTCTCTTTTCTTGCCCCTAAAAACAGGAAAGCTCACCAAAGTTAATTCTATGTTGCTTTGGTAAGAGTCTGGCTGTTTGACTGCCCCTCTATTTTCCCATCTTTACAGGACAGACCTCTTAACCAAAACTGTCAGCTCGGTCCCAATCTTAGTACTTAGAGAGTAAGTTCATGGTCCCTAGTGTACAGTGAGGTCAATCAGCAACTAGTCATCCTACTGCTAGCCCTGCTCTTCCTCTGGGATGCTGGGCATGTCCCTGGGTTGCTTTCTGCCTTGTTCTTGAGTTCTACCATGTAACCTGGGTCACATATTTGAGTTCTTGTTTTGTTATGTCCAATTCCTGTTCTTGATATTCTGACAAGTTCTTTAAGCCTTGCAGGACAGGAGCCTTACTTGGTTTTTGTCAGAATTGAAGGAATGAATTTTACCCGATTTGGGCTGCATAATAGACTGGTTATCTGTCATCCACTTTGGGCCACACTGTTAGCCTGGCTGCTTATCTTTTCCTCGTCTCCATTGTCTAGGTGTAATTCCCAGGGCCCCTCTAGCTCCCCATCAACCATTCTGCAGGGTATTGAAAATGCTAGGTCCGTCCTTATTCGGACACGACTGAGCGACTGAACTGAACTGAACTGAACTGAAGCGATTCCATTAAGCACAGTTAGGTACCTTTATTCACAGCTGATGCATCCATTGATTCATGATAATGAAAAGATGGAATCCCCTCTTCCAAAAGTGGCTTAAAAGGATCTTCCAGAGTTAGCCATGTGTAGGGATCTTTCATATACTAAGCAAGACAAATACAAGTTAGCTTCAATGGGGGTCACATATTCAATTATTTTATTGAAAATACTGTTGTAGAAAATATTTCCAAAGAATACATCAATATTAACTGTTTCCTTCTTTTTATATTGAATTAAGAGAATTTTGGAAAAGAAACAAACCTTTTAATTGATCTAGTATAGGATTTTCATGGTCCAGAAAAGGGAAATGGATTTCAAAGAGATTAAATGAATTGGTTAAGATTGTGCAACTTGTAATAAAATTGGGTCTAGAACTTGAATTTCCTGGTACTCTAGTGCTCTTTTTGTTGTCACACTCTTTCTGATCTCATCCCAGGTTAATAGAGAATAATGTCCCAAGAGATATGAGCTGCTTTGTACGCTGGCTACACATTTAGAACCATCAGAGAAGCTTTTAAAAATACAGATGCCTGGGGCCTATATTCACTGATTCTCACATTTACTTGGTCCAAGCTGAACTCTGAACTGGAGTAGTAGTTTTAAAAACTTCCCCACAACGTAATGACAATTTATACCTGGAGTTGAAGCTCATTGGAATAACAGATCAGGCAATTCCATACATTTCTCTTTTAAACTTCATGATTTTTGTTGGTATCACAATACCACAACCATTTGTTGTTAAACTTTATACCATGCAAACCTTTTACTTTTAACTAATTTTTGTTTAATATTTTTAAGTATTTAGAAAAATAAAAAGAATAATAATTAATTCATAAAACATCGATGTCTCCACCACCCAGCATTGACACTTGTTCATATTTAATCACATTTGCTGAGTCTTTTAGAATTAGATTAATAACTGAAGCCAAACTCTGCAGACAAAGTTGAATCATGCCCTTTGGGGCTCTCATTTTACTCCCAGGTTTCCCTCTGTTATGATTACCTTAAAAGTCCAGACAAATGATTCACTCCCTTCTCTCCTTTTCCCTCCTAAAAATCCAGAGGAAGGGCCTATTTGCAATAAGGAAAAGACCTGCTGAGCTATCAGAGAGCTTTAAGATTCTCCCAGTAAATGATGATACCCTCATGCTACAGAGCGCACCATCTGAGTCAGGATGGTAAATAGCTCATCCACATCTTGGTAGGAGAAAAGTGGCTTAGTGAGAAGTTTATGGAGGTCAATTTTCACACTCACGAAAGGACCTGGGAATCACAGACCACAGTCATGTATTTAAGAATGCAAAAATCCAATAGCCGAAGATATGCAGAGCTACTATTTTTCTTGGCTGAGACTAATCATTTTCTTCTTTTCCCCATAAATTGGGGTTTGAAAATGTTGTTGCTACTGCTTATTTCTCTTGGCACATGAAATGACTGAGTTTCTTTGTTCCCACTGCATTTTCTGTGGACCCTCTTGAGCTCCTTCTCTTGAGTAAATAATCTAGCTTTTCTGTGGCTTTTATAGCAGCTTAGCACTCCTTTGGTAAATTTTTTTTTCCCTCTGGCCGTGGAGTTCTGTGGACTATGCTCATAGTAGATATGTGTTTATTCTTTAACTTCTGAAGTTGAGTGTTTTATTTTATTGTTCTCCAGTGGACAGTTGTCTTTTCCCTGTCTACCCTTCTGTAAGCACCTTGACCCAGACTTCTGCTCTGATTTCACACTCTGTCCATTTATAGTCAGGCAGTGGCTCCTCCAAATGAAGTGATTTCCCTGGTATGCTCTGTGTGGGGTATGTTTCTGTTGAATGGCATCATGTTCTGTACTCTTTATTTTCTGCTGTTTAAAAAAAAAGACAGGTGATAACCTCCATCCTTAATAAATTTCAGTTGTCTCTTTAGGTTTCATCTCAGATCTAACTTCTCTCTCTCCTCCCCGCCCCCTCAAGATCTTGTTCTTTATATTATGTTGCATACCACCCCAAATGAACTTAGGCTAAAGCTAATTGCTTTCTCCTTCTCAGTTTTTCCACTCAACACTTGCTGCATCCTCCATAGCTGTCAGATCAAATTTTTGCCAAGAAAGAACAGACTTGGAAGATCCAAGAAGTTCCTGAAAGCAGAAACATGTGTTTTTATAGGTTAACATCAAGTACATTGAGACATATGAAGAAGAAGGAGACCATGAGTGTGCAGTAGCTTGAAACACCTCATCCACCCATTTAAGAAACTGTAATACTGAAAATGCATAGACCATATTTGTTCTGTTCACTGAAGTGACTGGCTTTCTTTTGAAGGCCTTTGAATTTTAAAGTAAGAGCTTGTCTCTCTGTTCCATAATTGGAAGACTGTGAAAGTGAAAGCGCTAGTTACTCAGTCGTGTCCAACTCTTTGCCATCCTATGGACTGCAGCCTGTAGCCCACCAGGCTCCTCTGTCCATGGGATTTCCCAGGAAAGAATACTGGAGTGGATTGCCATTCCATTCTCCAGGGGATCTTCCTGACTCAGGGATCGAACCCAGGTCTCCTGTATTGCAGGCACCAGGGAAGCCCAATTTGAAGATTATGGCCAAGTAAATACAAAGAAGATAGGATCTGTAGCATAAGAATGAGCTCTTTAGGGGGAGGATGGGATGAATTGAGAGAGTAGCCCTGACATATATATATTACCATGTGTATAATAGATAGCTAGTGGGAAATTGCTGTACAGAAAAGTGCTCTGTGATGACCTAATGGGTAGGATGAGGGGTGGGAGGGAGGCTCGAGAGGGAGGGGCTATATGTATATGTATAGCTGATTCACTTTCTGGCACAGCTGAAATTAACACAACACTGTAAAGCAATTATACTCCAATTAAACATAAATTAAAAAAAATAAACTCCTTTGCTAATGGTTGGGAAGCATTTATTTCCTAGGGCGGTGCAGGAGGCTGAGAGCACCGCCTTTCCAGGCACTTCCTCTTCCTCTGAACCTGGAAGATGGTTGATGATATAGCTACGATTCATTGGGTCCCTCCATTTGGCTTTGGTATGCCTCTCAAAAACATGTCACGGGCTGCTAAATTGGGTTTATACTTTCTGAGATTAAGCTGAGCTGGTTCTAGTAGAGGCACTTGATGCGTAGGGTGGTGGATTACACCCATATCTGCTTTAGGTTGTTCAATTGTAATTTGAATTCCAGCTTTTAAAATAGCTTACTAATGGCTCCTAGTCATTAATGTTGTTTTCCTTTTAAAAAGTTCCGCTGCATGCTAATGAGCAGTTTAATGCTAACAGAAGCTAGTGCATGGCTATGCAAGCTGAATTCTGCCATATGCTTAACTCCTGTTTCACACAAGCACTAAGTTTGCAGAATGCAGGATTGCCACAAATATCCAAGTGCAGAATTAGGTCCCATGGACAAGTATGTGAGTGAAGAATTTGGCTCATGTATATACCCTTGGAAAAAATTTTCCCATAGTTTTCTTTTCTCTAAGGTATTGAATGGGCCAACACTTGTCCTCATGTTTCAAACATTTCAGCCCCCCTGAAACATTTTGATTGCCTCTAACATTGGCTAGAATTGCACAACATCATGTTCCAAATGATGTCTTTTTCACTGGCTTCATATAATTCTAGAATAAACCCTCTGCTTCATCCTCTATACCCTTATGTATATGGCTTCTATTTTTACTTTGCTTCTTCCTTTGTTTTCTTTCTACTATTTCATCCAACATGTTTTGAATTTGTGTAGTTGTTTATATTTGAGGCAATCATACTTGAAACCAACAATACTTACTTTATTTAAAAAATATTTGTCTTGATGCAATTCCCAATTTGGGGACCTGGCACATCAAACTCAATAGAAAGAATGCAAGCCTTGGGAAGATGAAATAAACCCATGATGTAATTGACAGAGTTGATGTGTTGATTCCACTCGTATGGAATTAGGATCTTTATTTTATTATCTTCAAAACTCAACAATAACAGAAACGTAAGAGTAGTCTTACAATGGTAAAAGCCAATTTTTTTTTTACATGAATGAGGAGATTTGAAAATGCACATTTGTGATCTTGTTTCTTGTTCATTTCATTCAATCATCAAATATGTGCCTTAAGATATGACAAGAGTATCTGTATGTGTGTGTGTGCTTTCATTTTAAAGGACTCAGATGTTTACTGGTATGTTAACAACATATGTTACTCAGAAATTGGGAGACCTACATTCTAGATCTACTCCTAAAACACAGAAGCTATCATGCCCCATTGGAGAGAGAGATGCTCATGAAGCTTGGCTTCAGTTCATTAACAAAGTAGAATCAGACACCCAGTTTCTTTGGTGCAACTTGACTTTCCAGGGAAAATCCAGTTTTATGACCCCATTTTCAGCTAAGACTCTACTATAATTCTGTGGAAGTGTCATTAGTTTCTGTCATGTGGGCTTCAAGCCTGTCTATTAACCCGACTAAATTAACTTCTGCCTCTGGCTTTTTCCTGCCTGGCTCATCTGCTCAAAACTGGCCCTTCCCACAAATCCCTCAGTCATGATTGACCAACCTTCCCACAAATCCCTCAGTCATGATCTTTGATCAGCCGATTAAGTGGTAGGAAGGTCCGTCTCATTCCCCTATTGGTCCTCACGTGTATTTTTGACCATGCCTAAACCGGGAGTTGGTGATAGACAGGGAGGCCTGGCGTGCTGTGATTCATGGGGTCGCAGAGAGTCGGACACGACTGAGCGACTGAACTGAACTGAACTGAACTGACTGAAATATTTATTGCCATGTCCTAATTTAGCAGCTGGGTTTCTGGAACAGCCCCTTCCTTCTCCTTCTCTTCCTCTACTTAACTTCTGATATTTCCACAATCTATTAGTTTTATCTTTGTTCTTTGCTCATCCTGAGCTACTCCACAGCAGATCTCAGACAAAGATATGGAAACAAAAATTAAGTAGGGAGATGATCTCGGAAGGCAGTTGAGAAGGAGTTAAGAAGAGAGATGAGGGGTTGGTGGTGGAAGAGTACGTTAATTATTGGGCTACTGTTGTGGGAGACAGATCCAATCCCTCTGGTGACTGTATGCGAGATGGTGGTGGGGGGAATACCTCAGGATTATCCAACTAATGAAGTGCGAAAGTTGAAGTTTTTACCACTCAATCCCTCAGGGTTTGAGGTTTGTATTTAACTAGGTGTCAATTCCTGACATTTCTAGCCTGCCCTGCGTGCTCTTTTGGTTGGAAAAAGTAAGAAGCTGTCACTACATTCAGGAAAGGTCTATCAAGCTACAGGTAACCTCCAGGGTGGGCTGTGTCAGCTTTGATTAGGATATTGGCAGCACTGGCCACACTAGTTCTCAATATTCAGGCTAAAAGAGTTTATTAGAAGGAACTGCTGCCTGAAATTAGGAAGTGCTGCTGCTGCTGCTGCCTGAAATTAGGAAGTGCTAGTGATGGAAAATTTGATTCCTGGGGGAAAGATTATCTTTCTGATAGTCCTCTCCCACCAAAGGCAACACCTGAGATTTCTGAGAGGTAACGAAGCAGTCTTTCCCATGGTGAGTGAGAGCTGAGGGAAAGAAAAAAGTCTAGAAAGAGTGTTGCACCAAAGATGAGCCCACCAAATTCTAGGCTATTCTAAATTCTTCTGCAATTTGGATCTGTGAGAATGACTTGTGTTTCCCAAATTTAAGTGTTTTGCATGTCTCAGTCAATCCTAAAGGCAATCAGTCCTGAATACTCATTGGAAGGACTGATGCTGAAGCTGAAACTCCAATACTTTGACCACCTGATGTGAAAAACTGACTCATTGGAAAAGACCCTGATGCTGGGGAAAATTGAAGGCAGGAGGAGAAGAGGATGACAGAGGATGAGATGGTTGGATGTCATTACCATAACTCAATGGACATGAGTTTGGGTAAACTCCAGGAGTTGGTGATGGACAGGGAAGCCTGGGGTGCTGCAGTGCATGGGGTCGCAAAGAGTCTGACACGACTGAGCGACTGAACTAAACTGACTGACTGAACTGACAGGCCAAGTGATTTTATAAGTGATAGGTCAAGTCCACCTTAGTGCTGCTTATGCTTCTTGTACGTATTTAACTCTCTTGTTGAAAGAAGCATTTTGCTTATGTCTTAAGCACAAAGAAGTGCTCAGAGACTGAATCTGACATTCAGCTAGCTGATCTCCTGTGAGCACAGCAGAAAGATGATCAAAGTCCCATATCCACTCTGTTTCTCATTCTGAGTTGGGGGAAGTATGCGTAATCTAAATGAAACTCACATACGCAAAGTTTATTTGTAGATATGGTTGTAGAAGAGATTTGTAATGAGTTGTACATGCTTAATTTGAATGCTTGGTAAATTTTGGTTATACGCTTGTGCATATGGTATGTGCATTAAGCCATTCTAAGGGTTGCCTTTGGTTTTAAACTCTCAGTTTAAGTACTCTGGCAGGACAGACCTTGCTACACATCTGGTTGTTCCTTTGTTCTTGAGGAGTGACTAATTTTGATCAGATCTACTTGCACCTCCTACTTCCAAGTAAAGAGAAGATAGATCCCAGAATTAAAACACCAACATTGATGTTTGTACACAGAAATTTAAAATTCCTCTATAGGCCATAGAACCATAACATGCTGTACTGGAAATAAAGAGAGATAAAGTATTAGAGGGTTATGGACAAAAAGTGACTCACCCAAGGTCATAGAGATAACAACATATCTTTAACTTGAATGTAATTTTGGTGATGTACTATCAGACCATCACAATTTTGATTAATGCTAGTGCCTGTCATCATGTAAAGTTAAGACTCATTTATGGATTCCTTTCAACACAGCAGAAGCTATTGTAGTCATAAATTTCTTCAACTGCGGCAGCTGCTGTGCAAAACAGTAGTAAAAAAATCTAACATTAATCTCTCTTTTTTCTGAAGGTTTCAGTACTTTATAGGCTTTTATTATTTATTATAATGGGCTCAGTTGTGTCTGACTCTTTGAGACCCCATGGACTATAGTCCGCCAAGCTCCTCTGTCCATGGAATTTTATGGACTTTTAAACCACCCCTTTTGCCAGCTGAAATGGGGCCATATGGCAGAAGCTTTCCCCAGAAAGCAGCCAGTGACAAGAAGAGCCTTGACTGATGCACATTAAGAAAAAATGTAGGGAGGAACGGAAGAGTAAGAGCTGCTAACTTAGGAAAGGGTATTTATACAAAGTTTTCAATGCTAACCAGGCAATGCCATGGAAGAAGGACCTGCTTGGCAATTGGCAAAAGGAAATATGAGGCTAAAAGTCACAGTAAACACTCTTTCTTTGTTTCTCCCCAAAGAGTGCCAACACATTTTTAATTCTCAACAGATATATTATTACCTAGAACTAAACAAGGTACAGATTTATCTTTCTGGGAATAAGTATGTATTAACTCTGCAACAGTGTGGAGAAGGATTGAATCACTTATTCCATGGTCAGTAATAAACAAAAACACACAAAGAGGAAATTATTCCCCTAGTACACCATAGACCTCTCACTGTCTGCTTTGGTTTAATAACTATCAATGTTTATAACTATCAAAGTTTTCTGACTTCTTGTCAGAAAAGATGACTGTATTGTTGTTAGAAATTTTCCAAACAAATGCAGTGAATTTCTTTGATGCAATGGTGGTGTTTTTTAGAAACAGATTCCTTAATGGATTATAGGCTTCTCTTTTCCTTTGTAAGATTCTAAAGGCTGAACGAAGTATTTGAAATACAACATGCTAATAACAAACACCACATCCCATAAAGTAAGCAGAAAAACAAAGGCCCTCACATTAGGCTACAAAAATATGATGATGACTTTAATTCACCAAGGAAAGATAAAATAAATTTAGAGCTGTAACTGATGATTTAATCTAGTTTACCTTTAAAATCCATGGAATAGTCAAGAGTTGGAGACACCTGCCACCAGGAGGCTGAAATCTGAGAAACTGCTACATGTCCTCAGTTGCAATTGGAGGTAATTTAATTGCAATTACTGCGCAAATTTGTTGAATGACATTCTCATAAACTCTGTTGAGGTAAATATCATATTATTACAAATATAATTTCTGATTTTCCCTGCTTGAAACAGATGAATGACAAAATTGAATGCCACTTCGTAAACATCTAAACAACAGTGATAATCACAAGTTTATAATGTCCTTAGTCTGGTTTCTGATCTGTGACTTAGAAGACATAAAGTCATAAACCTGTGTTCATTTACATGACTGGAAAATGAATTTCTCTCCTCTGGAGGAATGGAAGGAAGGCATTTTTCTCAGCTCTTTGACTGTGGAGTCAATAGCCTGAGAAGATAAAATTCAGAATGGAAGTGATGTCCTTATTAATATCTTACATAATTTAGGTGTTTATGCTCAATGTTGAATCTGAATGTTAGCTCATAAGTGTTAGGTTGAAAAGCTAAACTAAGATTTAAAACTGAACTTTATCTTAGAGTTCCTTTCAGAGAACATTTAATGGACGCTGATATATTGAGAACTTATTTGAATTGATTTGAGTCTTCGTTCATATAGAAACATAATTAGAAGAAGGAAACAGAGAATTTAATTGTTTGGAAAGGACATCAGGCTACACTTTTAAAGATGAAAACAAGGAGAAAAATGATAGAGGCATAGGCTGTGAGGGTGGGGAAAGTATAGCAGGTTTCTACCTTGATCAAATTAACCTGGTGACTGTAAAGAGTGCCTGCGTGAGCACAGAAACGGGTCAGTCTCTAAGAACTATTGCCTATGGAATAATACGGGACTCTATCTCTAGACATCTGTAAAAGAGCTGAGCCATTAGATCATTGTTTGGGCTAAAAGCAAATGAATAGTGTATTAGTTTGCTAGGGCTGCCATAACAAAATACCATAGCCTGAGGGACTTAAATGACAGATATTTATTTTTTTCTCCACAATTCTGGAGGCTAGAAGTCCGAGATCAAGGTGTTGGCTGGGTTATGTCTTCTGGGGCTTCTCTCATCGTCCTATAGATGGCTGTCTTCTCTCTGGTTCTTCATATCATCGTTCCTCTGTGAGTGTCTTGTGTCTTGGTCATGTCTTCTTATAAATTTACTAGTCATACTGGATTAGAGTGCACCTTAATGACCATTCTATAGGCTATAGACCCTTTTTAGCTTAACCTCATTTTAACCTTTCACCTCATTTTAGCCTAATGACCTCTTTAAAGACCTTATTGCCAGATACAGTCACATTCTGAGGTACTGGGGGGTTAGAACTTCAACATGTGAATATTTGGGGACATAATTCAACCCACAGGAGATGGGTTGTGTGACATGTGGAAATTTTGTTGAGGCTGTCTGATAATGCTCGGAAATATCTTGAATGCCTAATAGTGATATTCTGTGTTGTGGGTATTCTGAGAAAAGTAAGTGGAGAGTTAAGACAGGAATTAATTAATTTCAACTATTCTCTATCAAGGAAGATGGTTTTGACATTTGTCCTTAGACTTTCCCCTTAACACACAGCCCTGTCCTTTAGGGGGCTCCAGAAAGAGGAAGGCGAAGGCAATGGCAAGCCACTCCAGTACTCTTGCCTAGAAAATCCCATGGATGGAGGAGCCTGGTGGGCTGCAGTCCGTGGGGTCGCTAAGGGTCGGACACGACTGAGAGACTTCACTTTCACTTTTCACTTTCACACATTGGAGAAGGAAATGGCAACCCACTCCAGTGTTCTTGCCAGGAGAATCCCAGGGACAGGGGAGCCTGGTGGGCTTCCGTCTATGGGGTCACACAGAGTCGGACACGACTGAAGTGACTTAGCAGCAGCAGCAGCAGAGAGAGGAAGGTAGAAAAATAGAGCTGTCTTAGACTTCTGTGCTACCTATAAAGTGAATGAGATGTGTCATCAATATTATGGAAAGTCATGTTTTGTCATGATTGTCAAAACTGAGAAAATTTACTACTTCCTAGTGTTAGTTTCAGAGAAGAGAAAGTAGCCAGCACTCCTCGTTCATTTTCAATTCTTCCGTGTATAACCAGCTAAGCCATGAGTCCTTGGGTTGATGCTTAGAATTTCATATTTTAGGAGAAAGCTCTGTATTAACCCTACTTGCCCAGTTAGTTAACTTCCTCTAATTGTTCTATCGAATCACTTGTATCAGATATATGCCTTTAGCCACAGAAGGAGAGTTCCAATCATATTTATAGTTTGCAGATGAGACAAACTTAAATAGTATAACTGGTGGGTTATTTTAGCATGAAATAACTTTCCCACTGGGGCTTCCCACGTGGCACTAGTGGAAAGACTCCTCCTGCCAATGTAGGAGACGCAAAAGATGTGGGTTCGATCCCTGGGTTGGGAAGATCCCCTGGAGGAGGAAATGGCAACCTACTCCAGTATTCTTGCCCAGGAAAGCCCATGGACAGTGGAGCCTGGCAGCTACAGTAATAGTGTCGCAAAGAGTTGGACATGACGGAAGTGAAATAACATGCACACAACTTTCCCACTAGTTGTTCGTTCTTTTGCTCTTAAAATCTCCAGACCAATGCTTCCCATGCTGTCAGGATTCCAAGAAGTAATACTTCCAAGTGCTTATTTTAGAATTTTTGTTAAGGTTGACTTTTAGGTATGTGGATTTATATCAGTACAGTTCAGTTGCTCAGTCATGTGAGACTGTTTGTGACCCATGGACTGCAGCATCCCAGGCCTCTCTGTCCATCACCAACTCTTAGAGCTTGCTCAAACTCATGTCCATTGAGTCGGTGATGCCATCCAACCATCTCATCCTCTGTGGTTCCCTTTTCCTTCTGCCTTCAGTCTTTTCCAGCATCAGGGTCTTTTCTAGTGAGTCAGTTCCTTGCATCAGGTGGCCAAAGTATTGAAGTTTCAGCTTCAGCATCAGTCCTTCCAATGAATATTCAGGATTGACTTCCTTTAGGATTGACTGGTTATTTCTCCTTGCAGTCCAAGGGACTCTCAAGAGTCTTCTCCAGCACCACAGTTCAAAAGCATCAGTTCTTCTGTGCTCAGTTTTCTTTATAGTCTAACTCTCACATCCATACATGACCACGGGAAAAACCATAGCTTTGACTAGATGGACCTTTGTTGGCAAAGTAATGTCTCTGCTTTTTAGTATGCTATCTAGGTTGGTCATAGCTTTTATTCTGAGGAGCAAGTGTCTTTTAATTTCATGGCTGCAGTCACTATCTGCAGTGATTTTGGAGCCCCCCCCCAAAAAGTCTCTCACTGTTTCCCCATCTATTTGACATGAAGTGATGGGACAGGATGCCATGTTCTTAGTTTATTGAATGTTGAGTTTTAAGCCAACTTTTTCACTCTCCTCTTTCACTTTCATCAAGAGGCTTTTGAGTTCTTCTTCAGATTCTGCCACAAGGGTGGTGTCATCTGCATATCTGAGGTTATTGATATTTCTCCCTGCAATCTTGATTCGAACTTGTGCTTCACCCAGCCCAGAATTTTGCATGATGTACTCTGCATAAAAGTTAAATAAGCAGGGTGACAGTATACAGCCTTGATGTACTCCTTTCCTGATTTGGAACCAGTCTGCTGTTCCATGTCCAGTTCTAACTGTTGCTTCTTGACCTGCATACAGATTTCTCAGGAGGCAGGTAAGGTGATCTGGTATTCCCATTCTCTTAAAGAATTTTCCACAGTTTGTTGTGATCCACACAGTCAAAATCTTTGGCATAGTCAATAAAGCAGAAGTAGATGTTTTTCTGGAACTCTCTTGTGTTTTTGATGATCCTACGGATGTTTGCAATTTGATCTCTAGTTCCTTTCCCTTTTCTAAAACCAGCTTGAACATCTGGACGTTCATGGTTCACATACTGTTGAAGCCTGTCTTGGAGAATTTTGAGCATGACTTTACTAGCGTGTGAGATGAGTGCAATTGTGCGATAGTTTGAGCATTCTTTGGCATTGCCTTTCTTTGGGATTGGAATGAAAACTGATCTTTTTCAGTCCTGTAGCCACTGCTAAGTTTTCCAAATTTGCTGGCATATTGAGTGCAGCACTTTCACAGCATCATCTTTTAGAATTTGAAATAGCTCAACTGGAATTCCATTACCTCCACTAGCTTTGTTCATAGTGATGCTTTCAAAGGCCCACTTGACTTCACATTCCAGTATGTCTGGCTTTAGGTGGGTGATCACACCATCATGGTTATTTGGGACATGAAGATCTCTTTTGTATTACAATGTATTGTATATTGTATATGAAGATCTCTTCTGTGTATTGTTACCACCTCTTCTTAACATCTTCTGCTTCTGTAAGGTCCATACCATTCCTGTCCTTTATTGTGCCAACCTTTGCATGAAATGTTCCCTTGGTATCTCTAATTTTCTTGAAGAGATCACTAGTCTTTCCCATTCTATTGTTTTCCTCTATTTCTTTGCATTGATCACTGAGGAAGGCTTTCCTTTCTCCTTGCTATTTGGAACTCTGCATTCAAATGAGTATATCTTTCCTTTCCTCCTTTGCTTTAGTTTCTCTTCTTTTCTTAGCTATTTGTATATATATACACGAATTTATATAATATACCTTAAAATACTTCTGTTGATGAAGGTTAGCAATTCTACAGACGTGAGCAATGTTAAGATCATCTAATCTAAATATGTTTGACCTACCCTATATAACTTGAACTTGAATAGCCATTTTAGAGCACATAGGACAAGAAATCTGACATTACTTGTTTTGAGATTCAAAGCATCCATATGAGTGGGAGGAAGAATTTGCATACAAAGACGTTTTGCATACAAAGACATTTTGCTCCAGAAGTTAAAGTTTTGTCCAAAGCAATATATCTATTGTTGAGTGGAGGTACCATGACCAAGCTTGGTGTTCTATTATCCTGTACTTGTAGAGAACCAAGGCAGCTCTTTAAGCTCAATTCACTGGGTAATGGAATAATTTTGATTAACCACAAAAATTAGCACTGTATGTTGAAGGATACTGACTCAGCCTTGTGTTCCTTATAACATAGGGAAAAGAATCATTGTAGGTCTTCTACCTTCATTTGTAAAACTTTAAAAATAATGTCCTTGCCTATTTCTTAGGTCACCTGTGGAAGACTGATATAATGATACTCAGAAATCTCCAAGAAATTAAAATTCTTTTTCTGCTTGGATGTATTTCTTCTTGGTTGATTTTGGCTGGGAGTCACTCAGAAGGAAAATAAATCCTCAAATGTTTTAGGTTCAGAAAACACCTGGAGGAAGAGGAATGAAGTGGGAAAGATTACTCCATAGGAGGTAGTTCTCAAACTTTATAGACTATTTTAAAATTTGTTAAAATCTTGCTTTACTATCCATTCATTTACTAATTCCTTTACCATATTTCTTTTTCATTCACAAAATTTCTTCCCTAGGTTTTTGGAAGCTCTTTATCAGAAGCATCCTATCCTCTATACTACTGTTTATTCCATAGTTTAACTGAAGTGAAAAAGATGTCACTGGATCCTTTGAGGTGGATCGAAGGTAAGAGGCCAGACTTTCTAGTATAGGGTCTTGGTTTATTTCTATATGTGCTAGATTTAGATGTTTACCTAAACCTGATGGTTTTCTGATTCTAATATTTATTTTTTTCTTGTTTTAATGATTTTATTTTCTGAGAGATTTTTAGTCACATTTACAGTATATTTGACAGCATCCTGAGACATCAAGTACCAAGCTGTCTCAATATTTTATGTGTCTTCTTTTTTAATTTTCCTTGTCTGCATGATAATTAAAGTTTGTTGCACTCAGATTGTTTAGGTTGGAGTTGACAGAAACCCACATTTAAAATAACTTAGGCAAAAGTAAGAATTTGTTAGTTCATGTAACTAGGATGGCTGACATCAAGTCCATCTTAATTCAGGCAAGATTTAAGCTAGGGTGTCTAAGTAGAGTTGAAGATGAAATAAAGTTCATTTGTTCTCTTTCTCTTCTATCTCACAACTCTATTTCTGGGTTGGCTTCTGTTCCAATTACTATTGTCACAAAGAAACCACCCTAAATTTTCCCCTACCTTCATGGTATTTTGTGGGTCAGGAATAAGAGAGGACAGAGCAAGGAGGGGCTTTTCTCTGCTACACAATGTCTGAGACCTCAGCTGGAAAGAACTGAGTGAGGACCGGGGGCCAAAATTGTCTGCAGACTCCTTTACTCACATGCATGGTGATTGATGGTAGAGGCCTGGCTGGGACATCAGCTGGAGCTGTTGGCCAGAACCCTGACATGTATCCTTTTCCTGTGACTGCTTGGGCTTCCTCATAGCATGGTGACTGGTTTCCATGAGTGAGCATCCAAGAGGATCAGTCAACCTGGTTTGCCTTTTATGTCCTAATCTCAGTGTCACTTTTGCCATTTCCCAGATTCAAGAAGAGGAAACATAGACCCCATTGCTTCACAGGAGGCATGTCAAAGGAGATCATGGGGAATGGGCGCTATCCCATTCTGTGGCGTCCTTTGCAAAAATATGATTGGCCACACCTTTATTCTCAGTCTGCCTCTGTCCACATGATAGTAAAGTTGGTCCACAGAAGCTTCAGGCATTTGTGGCCCTTATTGCTGGGGAATCTCAGAAGGAGAAAGACTCTTTCTCTCTCTCAGGCTCATTATCATTCCCAAGAAAACAGCCAGTTTGGGTCATGTGGCCCCTAGTGGCAAGAAGTAGGGCCATGTGATTGGCAGCAGATATTGACAAGCTTATAGTAAGCCAGTGACAGTTTTTCAAAAGGAAAACAGTTTTTTTGATACAGAATGAAAAGGAGTACTGACCGACATAAACAACCAATGTTCACTACAATGGTTTCTTTAATCACTAAATATTGTATGCTCTTCCCTTTTTCTTAATCTGAATTAGCTCATGTACTCTAGGAAGCCAGTATTTTCTCTGTGATAGCACTCATCAGTCCCATAATTGTTGATTTGCCTTTTTATCTTCCCTACTAGAACCAACATTGTACGGTAATTATCATATCTTATTTAACACTATTTCTGCAAGGGCTTCCCTGGTAGCTCAGCTGGTAAAGAATTTGCCTGCAATCCAAGAGACCCTGGTTCAATTCCTGGGTTGGGAAGATCCTCTGGAGAAGGGATAGACTACCCACTCCAGAGTTCTTGGGCTTTCCTGGTGGCTCAGCTGGTAAAGAATTTGCCTGCAATCCAGGAGACCCTGGTTCAATTCCTGGGTTGGAAAGATCCCCTAGAGAAGGGAATGGCTACCCACTCTAGTATTCTGGCCTGGAGAATTCCATGGATTGTATAGTGCATGGGGTTGCAGAGTCGGACACAACTGAGAGGCTTTCACTTTTGGAGAAGGAAATGGCCACCCACTCCAGCATTCTTGCCTGGAGAATCCCAAGGGCAGTGGAGCCTGGCAGGCTGTAGTCCATGGAGTCTCAAAGAGTCAGACATGACTGAGGGACTAACACTTTTACTTTCACTACAGGCAAAACCAAGGGTAATCATTGGTGTGAAAAACCTAAGTACAACTCAACTGGGAAGAATTTGACAACCTTTAGATAGCTTCCATGGCTAAAACAGGTGTTCCCTGTTGGTTCAGCAGTAAAGAATCCACCTGCCAATGCAGTAGATGTGGGTTCAATCCCTGGATTGGGAAGAGACTCTGCAGAAAGAAATGGCAAACCACTGCAGAATTCTTGCCTGGGAAATCCCATGGACAGAGGAACCTGGCAGGCTACGGTTCATGGGGTCACAAAAGAGTCAGACATGACTTAGAGACTAAACACCAACAATGACAACAGCTACAAATTCTACAACAGTGGTTGTTAAAGTATTGGATCTGGACCAGCAGCATTAGCATTATCTAGGGAGTTAGAGATGCAAATTCTCAGGCCCTCATCCCAAACCTATTGAATCAGAAACTCTGGGGGTGGACTGACCAACACTCTGTCTTTTTAACGAGCCATGCCCATGATTCTAAAGCACCCTGAAGATGGAGGACCAGTCTTCTAGATGCTCACAAAAGTTCATTCACTGTTGAATGAGCAACGTGTATCCCCCAGGACTTTCTGTAAACATGTCCTCTGGCCAGTGGTTTGGACTGTGTGTGCCTTGGACATTTATTTGTTTGCTTAGTCAAAAGTGAACATTCTGTCCGGGAAGACAGTTGTCTATAGCATAGCTGGCGCCAAAACCTGACTTTGAGGCACTGGCCTTCTGGCCTTCCAATCAGCTGAAAATAGAGGAGGGTCTCTCAGCAGTGGATGAAGTAGAGGGGGGCAGGCAGGACCTTTTTCATAGTTACTGAGAGGAGCTGCAACCCTGAACTGCTTCTGATAGGTGGTTCAGGTTTGCCAGGAACCACCAGGACACTGAAAACTACAGCAGGAAATGCTGGTTGTCCTTACACTTTCTTTCCATCATGTTGACATGAATCCAGTATGGTGAAAAGATAACTTATTCCAAATAGTGCAAGATGTTTCCCCTCTGTAGCCCAGCCTCTGTGCCTGCACTTGCATAGAGACACATGGAGACGAAAGCACATGTGGACAAATTATCTCCTCAGTTACACATGTACAACTACTAATGATTTCAATGGGAGTCACTGTAATAACCACGGGTCGGATTTGGCCCATGCAATTTAAATTGAACTAAAGCCCAATTTGTAATACTTTAGTTGAAAACCAGCAGTGATTATAAGACTAGCATGTGATTAAAGCTTCACCTTCAAAATCTGCTGCCCAGAAATAGAAAAAGTTTAAAAAATCATTATGTTTTTTTTTTCCAACTTGTAGTAAAGAATGAATTGTTAAAACTTCCAGCCTAAGAAAAGAATTAAACTATTGGAGGAAATTGGATATTCAGGATGGCTGTTTTTCATTACTCTGTGGCTAATGAAAAAAGTGAGACTTCAAATAGGATTCTGCTTTCATTGTTTTTGATTCCCCACAAGGAAAATTTTTCACGTTTTTGGAAACCATATCTATAACTTTGATCCTGAAGTCAATCTTATCCTAGAAAACATTTATGAGTTTTCAAATTATTAATTTTAATTACTTTAAAATTCTCTATTTTTAAAATTTTCTTGGGCTCCAAAATCACTACAGACAGTGATGGTAACCATGAAATCAAAAGACACTTGCTCCTTGCAAGGAAAGCTGTGACAAACCTAGACAGAATATTAAAAAGAATAGGCATCACTTTGCAGACAAAGGTCCTTATAGTCAAAGCTATGGTTTATGATCAAATTGCCATCTGTTGGATCATAGAAAAAAGAAGACAATTCCAGAAAAACATCTACATCTGCTTCATTGACTACACTAAAGTCTTTGACTGTGTGGATCACAACAAACTGTGGAAAATTCTTAAAGAGATAGGAATACCAGACCACCTTACCTGCCTCCTGAGAAACCTGTATTCAGGTCAAGAAGCAACAAATAGAACTGGACATGGAACAATGGACTGGTTCCAAATTGGGAAAGGAGTATGTCAAGGCTGTATATTGTCACCCTGCTTATTTAACTTGTATGCAGAGTACATCATGAGAAATGTTGGCCTGAATGAGCTAAAGCTGGAGTCAAGATTGCAGGGAGAAATATCAATAACCTCAGACATGCAGATGATACCACCCTTATGGCAGAAAGTGAAGAGGAACTAAAGAGCCTCTTGATGAAGGTGAAAGAGGAAAGTGAAAAGGCTGGCTTAAAGCTCAATATTCAAAAAAAGATCATTGCCTCCGGTCCCATCACTTCATGGCAAATAGATGGGGAAACAATGGAAACAGTGACAGACTTTCTTGGGCTCCAAAATCACTGCAGATGGTGACTGCAGCCATGAAATTAAAAGATGCTTGCTCCTTGGAAGAACAGTTATGACCAACCTAGATAGCATATTAAAAAGCAGAGACATTATTTTGCCAACAAAGGTCCATCTTGTTAAAGCTATGGTTTTTCCAGTAGTCATGTATGGATGTAAGAGTTGGACCATGGAGAAGGCTGAATGCTGAGGAATTGACACTTGAACTGTGATGCTAAAGAAGACTCTTGAGAGTCCCTTGGACGGCAACAGATCCAGTCAGTCCCTCCTAAAGGAAATCAATCCTGAATATTCATTAGAAGCACTGATGCTGAAACTGAAGCTCCAATGCTTTGGTCACCTAATGAAAAGAGCCAACTCATTAGAAAAGACCCTGATGCTGGGAAAGATTGAAGGCAGGAGGAGAAGGGGATGATAGAGGATGAGATGGTTGGATGGTGTCACTGACTTGATGGACATGAGTTTGAGCAAGCTCCGGGAGATGGTGAAGGACAGGGAAGGCTGGCGTGCTGCAGTCCATGGGGTCTCAAAGAGTTGCACACGACTGAGCGACTGAACAATAATGGTTTTTCCAGTAGTCATGTACAGATGTGAGAATTGGAACATAAAAATTACTGAGTGCCAAATAATTGATGTTTTCAAATTATGGTGCTGGAGAAATCTCTTAAGAGTCCCTTGGACAACAAGGAGATCAAACCAGTCAAACCAATTATATATAGATAATCAATGTGGACCTACTGTATAGCACAAGGAAATATATTCAATATCTTGTAATAACTTATAATGGAAAACAAGTCTTTTCTTTTTTTGTGCTATACAGTAGGTTCTTCTTGATTATATGTTTTATATAGTGTGTATCTATTAATCCCAAACTCCTAATTTACCTCCCCACCTTTCTCCTTTGGTAACTAAAAATTTGTTTTTTAAGTCTGTTTCTGTTTTATAAATAAGTTCATTTGTATCATTTTTTTTTGTTTTTTAGTTTGCACATGTGAGTGATTTCATGGTATTTGTCTTTCTTTGGACAGTTAGTAGTTTAGTACATCCATTTATTTTGCTCATGGTTTTGTGGGGCAAGAATTCAAGGGGGTTCACATGGCCTCAGCTGGTATCAGCTTACCTGGCATCAGCTGGGGCATCAGGGGCTGGAGGGGCAATTCCAAGATAGCTTCTCCACTCACTTCAATGCCACTCTCTTCTGGTGTGGGTACTCCACATGCTCAGACTTCACATAGCATGGACTTCTCGGGAGGTCTCCTTTCTTCCCCACTGGCTGTCTTCCGACATCCATCTGATCGGGTTCACGCTATTCTAATAAAATGCTTCGTTTTCAAAGGTAAATCTTTAATTTAAAAATTATATATTCATCTGTGAAATAGGATTGTGGGGACCTTAGTCTGAAGCTCCTTTAATAGGACTGATTATAATACAGTCAAAAGTTGAACTTCCCTTTGCTTCCTTTCTTCTTGTAGGATTCTTTGGTTTATTATTTCAGTGACTACTTATTTATATACAGTGTGGTGCAGTGGTAAAGAATTCACTTGCCAAAGCAGGAGATGCAGTTGATATGGGTTCGATCCCTGGGTTTGGAAGATCTCCTGGAGTAGGAAATGGTGACCCACTCCATTATTCTTGCTTGGAAAGTTTCATGGACAGAGGAGACTGATGGGTCACTGTCCATGGGGTTGCAAAGAGTCAGACATGACTGAACACACATGCACAGCATTTGCACAAATGTAACAAGCAAGGCCTTGGGGACTAGGAACACAGCAGGGAACAAAGCATAGTCCCTGTGTTTATGTGATGGGTGTGAGGACAGAGGTAATCAAGGAGGAGGTAGATGGATAATGTAATGTCTGATATTTTTATGTCCTATGAAGAAAAAATAATCAGAGAAAGGGGGAAAGGAATAATAATAATAGAGGGAGTGATTTTAGTAGAGGCTTGGATGAAAGGAGGAAGATAGATAGTCATGTGACTTTCTTTGGGAAGAAGGTTTAAAGCACATGAATGGGAAATGCAAAACTCTGAGCCGGGACTTCCCTGGTTGCCAAGTGGTTAAGGCTCCATGCTTCCAATGCAAGGGGTGCAAGTTCCTTCCCTGGTTGGGGAACTAAGATCCCACTCACTGCACAGAGTGGCCAAGACATTTTAAAAAAGTCCTGAGCCTAGATTGGGCTTGATGCCCTTGAGGAGGCTTAGAGGAGTGAATGAGAAGGACGGTGGAGAAAATGAATGAGGTTGGGTGGGTCACTAGATGCACAATGGAGGAGATAAAGAATTACAAGGTGCATCTGCTGCCCGCAAGATGCTGATAAACCTGGAGGGTGGGGCAGGCATTGTTTAAAAACATGAAAGCAAACTTTATGATTGAATTAAATTAAAATCATCTGGTTTTCTGCAAGGAGCTTTCATGACTAATAGTTGCTCCAAAAAAATAAAGGTATTATAGGAAGGAAATTTTGAGATAAATTTGGGCAGTTGCTGGTTTATACACTAACTCGTGTCTGACTCTTGCAAATCCATAGACTGTAGCCCACCAGGCTCCTCTGTCCATGGGATTCTCCAGGTAAGAATACTGGAGTGGGTTGCCGTTTCCTTCTCTAGGGGATCTTCCTGACCCAGGGATTGAACCTGGGTCTCCTGCATTGCAGGCAGATTCCTTACCAACTTAGTTATGAAGGAAGCCGATATACTCATCTCAGAGATTTACAAGGTGCTAACACACCTCATCACACACTCACACCTCACACACAGAGACATTGAGCAGTGAAGAAATATCTTGACTTCTTAAAACTCCACCTGTTTTACTTTTGAATATTTTTATTCAAATGTATTATTACTGAAATATTTTTCTCCTGAAAGAATGCTTATCAACATTCTGAGAAACTGTAGGGTGAGGTAGTTTATTTCATAGACTGATGACTGTCTCCTTGGATGATCCAAATTCTCAAGGATTGTTTTCTCTGTTTTTCAGTAGGTGTATTCTGTTCTGTTCACAGAAGGTAATAAATGCAGCACGTTTAAAATGAGTCTGGTCCATGGGACTGAAAAGGTATAATTAGGAGTTTTAAAAATTTTATCTTTATTTAAAATTAGACCGCTGACACTTTTCACTTTGATGTAGTCTCCAAATTTTTATCATGGCAACTGTAAAGATCAAATTTAGTAAAGATGAAAAACATCCAGTCTTATTAGATCCTGGCTCAACGGTTTGGCTCCTCTAAAGTCTAGTCTCCTGATTTATGACTCATCTGAAACATAATAGTTTAAAAAATTCATCATAGCAAAATTGTTAAAATGCTAGATAATTCCACTGTGGATATCAGATGAGAAATATACCCTCAATGAATGATATATTTCAAGATGCCGAAAAATGGAATTCACGTGAAATGTTATGTGCTTCAGAATGAAATAATCCCTGATTCGTGCAGGGGGATCATAAGCACTAATGTATGCGTATTTATGGATATAAAACTGTGGGACTTGGCACACTGTTCCTATTAACGACGGATCTTCTGCAAAGGACAATAAAGTCCACTTGTTCAACTTCCATTAGAACTTCTGCAAACATAAGGCAGGCCAATCGGGTCCTGAGGCTGCCTTTAAATGTGACTTTTGCAAATTGGTCTCATTACCTTGAACCCCACATCAGAGGAAGCTGCTGCTGCTGCTGCTAAGTCACTTCAGTTGTGTCCAACTCTGTGCGACCCCATAGACGGCAGCCCACCAGGCTCCCCTGTCCCTGGGATTCTCCAGGCAAGAACACTGGAGTGGGTTGCCATTTCCTTCTCCAATGCATGAAAGTGAAAAGTGAAAATGAAGTTGCTCAGTTGTGTCTGATCTGAGTGACCCCACGGACTGCAGCCTACTAGGCTCCTCTATCCATGAGATTTTCCAGGCAAAAGTACTGGAGTGGGGTGCCATCGCCTTCTCCTTCAGAGGAAGCACAACTACTCAAAACAAATTTATCAGAAAAAGCAGACTAGGGCATTAAAGTTCACTTAACCAAGTCAAGATCCTGCTTCCCTTCACAGGTGCTGATACTCCTTCCTTGGGTATGTGGCAATGGTCAGGGTACGCTCTCTGCCTGGGATGTTCTGGGAACAGTGCTTGTAGACAATTGAGCTTTCACACTGAGGGCCTCAGGGAGGGTGTGTCCTTACAAATGTGACAGAATAGGTGCTCTTTTGAAGTCCTGCAGCAGAAAGAACACCGTCCTGGGAAGGAGTGGATGTGGATATTCGGTAAGACACTGGATTTAAAGTTGTGTAAAGTTAGGAAAGCCATACCTTTCCTCCCAACTTCAGTTTTCTTCTCTGAAGGGAAATTTTGAGTTCTGAAAACTTGTAAGCCTACATTTTTTAAATATTAAAATTATTTTCAGATCGTTGTTCCTTTCAATGACTTAAAGGCCAAGTAAATAAAAATAATTAGGAAATTCAGCCTGGCAAATATTTCATGTTTTTGTATTCCGTATTGCATCTTTTTGAACCAAAACCCAAAAGCTTCAATTATTTCACCATTTCTTCCCACTACCCTTTTAGACCATATAGGAGTTTAAGAGTGCATACTCTTAGATATGTGTGGATCTCCTTGTGCTTTCTGGATAGTTCTTCCAGCTCTCAGAGGGACCCAGGAATGGTTCACTTCTCCTGTTTCTTCCAAATCAGGCCACTTGATCTTCTCAAGGAGTTCCTGTTGGAGGAAAATGAAATTTTAATCTATGAGAGTTAATTGCTATCAAGGTTGGTCTGTTGTTCTGCTGGAATCAGAGTCCACTTTTCTCAGTTTCAGCTTTTCCAAAAAGCCCCTTTATTGTAATTAGAGGGTAGGACCTCTGTGCCTGAAATGTTTGTGCTTCCTGACTTAATCTGTTACTTCCCCACTTCCCCCTGATTGCTTCCATATCTACCACTTTCCTAACAACTATATTTGTATTTTTACATCTGTCTGTATGCATGAGACAGAAACAGAACCAGAATCACTATCAGCATCCTCTGAGCCAAAGCTGCCCTCCAGGATCAGTTTCATGAACCCTCTTATTTGAAACATTCAGGTTAAATATCCAGGTGGAGAGACACCATGATTGGAGGTTGGTGCGTCTGTGCTAAGTCGCTTCAGTCGTGTCTGAATCTTTGTGACCCTATGGACTGTAGCCTGCCAGGCTTCTCTGTCCATAGGATTCTCCACACAAGAATACTGGAGTGGGTTGCTATGCCCTGCTCTAGGAGATCTTCCTGACCCGGGTGTTGAACCCACATCTCTTAAGTCTCCTGCATTGGCAGATAGGTTCTTAGCACTAGCGCCACCTGGGAAGCCCTGATGGGAAGTTGGATAAATTAAATCATTTTATAGTGAACATCAAGAACTGCTCTCAGTTCTTTGACAACTCTGCAAGTTTGTTTTACTGCTTTTTGACTTTTTTTTTCTGCTTTTGTAATTCTACTTTATTGGAAATTTAGTACACTGCCAGTCTCGGTGACCTTTTGATTGCATTTAGGTCTTTAGGACAAGGAAATTTTCTTGTAATGTTCATGAGCTTGTAGACATGAAAGTGAGACTCTTCTTTTGCAATGTCCTGTGTTTCCATGCTGGGGGAGTCATGGGTTAGAGGAAAACCTCTATTGCTCACTGTTCAACTTTCACTTGTCTCCAGGGTGAAAGAGGGGCTTTCTAATGGCTTAGTTTGGGAGAAGGAATATGATACAGCCCTTTCCTTCCCTCTCTGTTCTCCTGTCCCTGTCTCTCCTTTTTTCTATCCATCATATTCCAGACACCATGCATCTGATCTACTGCTGGCTGTTGTGTTGTTGTTGCTCTGTCTCTCAGTCGTGTCTGACTCTTTGCGACCCCATGGACTGCTGCTTGCCGGGTTTCTCTGTTCTTCACCATCTTCTGGAGATTGCTCAGATTCATTTCCACTGAGTCAGTGATGCCATCCAACCATCTCATCCTCTGTCACCCCCTTCTCCTCCTGCCTTCAATCTTTCCCAGCATCAGGGTCTTTTCTAATGAGTTGGCTCTTCGCATCACGTGGCCATAGTCCTGGAACTTCAGCATCAGCATCAGTCCTTCCAATGAATATTTAGGACTGATTTCCTTAAGGATTGACTGGTTTGATCACCTTACTGTCCAAGGGACTCTCAAGAGTCTTCCCTTAGAAGAGGTGGCAAGAATACACAGAAGAACTGTTTGCTAGGAGGTTTGTATTATATTTGCCCAGCTCCAGAGACCAGAGAAATGCACAAGCCTGTTAAATTCAATGGTAAATATCAGCATTTTCAGTCATAAATGTGAAGCCACATCCTCCCGTTTACCCTTGCTTCTGTCTCCTTCTCTTTTTTCTTTCTCATAGTAATAAACCTAATATATTTTGGTCTCCCAAGTCTCTGATTTCTGTGTCTTTCTCTCAGTTTTCTCTAAACTCTGGAGATGTGCTTGTCTTTCTCTCTTTGGAGGCTGATGGCTTTCCTGCTCCTACATTTTCTACTTTTTGGAAGGTTTCATTAGACTGAAACAAACTTCCAGAAACTTTTTACAAATAGAAACTAGATTAGCCTTTCAGAATCAATTAAGACAAATAATGATGATGTTAGGGAAGTTTACTTAGCAACATAACAATCATCAGGACAGAATGATTTAATCATCTCCACCTAAAGTGGAAATGGGAATAATGACCCAGCCTCAATTTTCAGAAATGTTGACATGCATAAACACACATCCTTTTGGGCTACAGTTTTCCAGCAATCATTTTCTGCTTCTTACCCACCTGTGCAACAGTAGGGATTAGTCAAAAGCCTTCAGTTAGACATCCTACCCCACACACGCTGTGTGGGAAATGCAGCATATAAAAAAACACAATTTCTAGCTTTCAAAACAAACACGAAAAGAGATATTTAACAGGGTGGCTCTGGAAAATGGAAGACTGAACATAATGGTTATGGATGCATGGAAAACTGTGGACGTTGAGATGAATAGAGAGAAAACTGGCTTCAGACAAGTGAGAAAGAGGGTTTCAGACATGGTCCTTGAATGGCCAGCTGATTGAATAGGGCATTCTAGAATATTTTTCCATGAATACCTATATTATATAATGATTTTTGGTTTTCAGTTTTAGCTTTCAGAGGCAACCCCCTCTTCCCAACACTTCCATACAGTATTGTACTTTGATGAAACTGAGATTGTTTGACCCCTAAGGGAAAATAGCAGCTAATAAAGGTCTCCTATAAGGAACTTTTTCTATGAAGCTTTAAGTTGACTTAAAAAGCCCAATCTTTATTAAGATGGAACCATTTCGGAAATGGAAATGTAATATTTTCAGAAATTTCACTCGTTCTTTAAATGTTTCCACCTTTCTTACAATTATGAAGATATGTATGAATGGAAAGAGTTTTCAAAAGCTTCGCGTTTTCTCATAAATATTTTACATGGCTACAGATAGAATATTTTTCTTTCTCTGGTGCTCCTGGCAAATCTTTTCAGTCCCTGGAAAATAAAGTAGAGATTAAAAACACTGGGGTAATGCCTTCTCCGGTTGCGTAGGTCAAGACAGCTTTATCCAGGGCATTTCTGATAGCAGGTCCCCCCAGATGAATGTCTTTCTGGTTGGAGACTGCAGGTTGCGCTCTCCATTTGGCACCTCCCACTCTGCTGGCCAGGACTCTTTCCTGTGCACCTGTGAGAATGCTCAAGAACACAATTCACAGTTGTTCTTGGCCTTCTTGGAGAATTTGCAACAGCCTGATTTTGAAAACATGGGTGCTGGAGCGCTGCCTGATTGTGAAATGTTTTTGAGGTGTTATGATATGTTTTGCAAGCCCCACGTGTCAGACACAGAAATAAATAAAAAGTTCAAAATGGAGCTGTGCATAGATAGAAAAAATTTGAAAATAGTAATAAGAAGTTAAAAGTAATGTGATGTGTGGAGAACTGTGTCTTGGAGAGAACAGTAAACACATTTACACTGACTTTCTCCAGCAGTTTTTCTAAAAAAAATTTATTGGAATAAAGTTGATTTAAAGCATTGTTTTCTGCTGTACAGCAAAGTGAATCAATTATACACATACAAGAGAAGAGGGTGACAGAGAATGAGATGGTTGGATGGCATTACCAACTCCATGGATGAGTTTGAATAAACTTTGGGAGATAATGAAGGACAGGGAAGCCTGGTGTGCTGCAGTCCATGGGATCACAGAGTCAGACGTGACTTAGTGACTGAACAACAACAATATACATATTCACTCTTTTTTAGGTTCTTTTCACATATAGTTCATTACAGAGTACTGAGAATTCCCTGTGCTATACAGTAAGGTCTTTATTATTCGTTCCATTTTATATGTGTATTTCCGGCTTCCCTGGTGGCCCAGTGGTAAAGAATTTGCCTGCAATGCAGGAGGCCCAGGTTCGATCCCTGGGTTGGGAAGATCCCCTGGAGGAGGGCATGGCAACTCACTCTTTTACTCTTGTCTAGAGAATCCCATGGACAGAGAAGCCTGGCTTGCTGCAGTGTAGGGTTGCACAGAGTTGGACACGACTGAAGAGACTAAGCAGCAGAAGCAGCAGTGTGTCATTTGCAATAACATGGACGGACCTAGAGACTGTCATACTAAGTCAGACAAAGACAAATATGATATTATGTATATGTGGAATCTAAAAAATAGTACAATGAACTTATTTACAAAACAGAAATAGAGTCATAGGGGTAGAAAACAAACTTATGGTTACAGGAGTGTGGAGCAATAAATTGGCAGATTGGGATGGTCATGTATATACAGCGGATTTCTTTATAGTCAACTCAAATAAAGTTGTGCAGGTTTGATTGAAATAGTTCTGTATATCTGGGAAGGATATGTTCTTCAAGGGAGCATGCATCTTTGGGAGAGGCGCATTAGAGACAGAGGAGGGAGAAGGTGGCTCTACTTGCAGTGGTTTTGTATAACAGTTGCAGAACTAGAAGCATCTTCTAAATGGGTGATCTATGGATGTGAGGCTTAGAATTGCTATAATCATTCTGCTACCATGAGAGAGAAAGCCAGCTTGAATACAACCCAATTAGTACTAAGCCAACCAATGCATATTATTTTCTTGGTCACTGAGATTAGTTCAGAGGTGGACACATGATTAGAGTTGGTCCCTAAAAGAGATGATGATAACCTTTGTTCAATGATTGGGAGGACATAAAATCTCATTTCTGGTGGGTGATGTAGTTTGAGAATCCAAGACCATTTCACTACATGGAGGAAGGTGACCTGAAAGCAGATTCAGCACATGGAGGAAGCGGAGTCTGAACAACTGTGCAGAAATGGGGCTGAAACCTTGATCAACTTCTCCTGACGGTTTTTAAAAATTTAAATATATTTAACATCAATATGATATCAGTTTCAGGTATACAATATAGTGATTTGACATTTGTATACATTGTGAAATGATTATCACAGTAAGTTTAGTCATGATCTGTTACCACACAAAGTTAATACAATGTTAGTGACTTAATTTCCCATACTGTACATTAATTACATTCACATGACTTATTTTACAGTTGGAAATTTGTACTTCTTGATCTCCTTCACCCAGTTTTGTACTGTTCCAACTTTCTTCCCTTTTGAGGAGGAAACACCAGTTTGTTCCCTATGTTTATGAGTCTTGCTGTTGTTCAGTCACTAAATTGTGCCCGACTCTTTGTGACCCCATGGACTGTAGCACGCCAGGCTTCCCTGTCCTTCACTATCTCACAGTCTGCTCAAACTCATGTCCTTTGAGGCAGTGATGTCATCCAATCATCTCATCCTCTGCTACCCCCTTCTCCACCTGCTCTCAATCTTCCCAGCATCAGGTCTTTTCTAAAGAGTAGGCTCTTCGCATCAGGTGGCCAAAGTATTGGAGCTTCAGCTTCAGCATCAGTCCTTCCAATGAATATTCAGGGTTTATTTCCTTTAGGACTGACTGGGTTGATTTCTTTGTTGTCCAAGGGACTTTAAGGGTCTGGGTTTTATTTTGTTGGTTTTATTTTTTAGATTCCAAATACAAGTGAAGTAATCCAATATTTGTTTTTTTCTGTCCATGTTATTTTACTTAATATCTTCAAATTCCATCCATTTGGCAGCAAATAGCAAGATTTACTTTTCTTTATTAATGGCTGAGGTAGTACCTCACTGTATATATTGCCCCATCGTCTTTATTAATTTGTACCTTGATGAACACTTTGGTTGTTTCCATGTCTTGGCTATTGAAAATATACTGCAGTAAACATGGGAGTTACATATATCTTTTTGAATTAGTATTTTGTTTTCTTGCTTTAGACATCAATAGAAATGGAATTGCTAGATCATATGGTGATTGCAGCCATGAAATTAAAAGACGCTTACTCCTTGGAAGGAAAATTATGACCAACCTTGATAGTATATTAAAAAGCAGAGACATTACTTTGCCAACAAAGGTCCGTCTAGTCAAGGCTATGGTTTTTCCCGTGGTCATGTATGGATGTGAGAGTTGGACTGTGAAGAAAGCTGATCACCGAAGAATCGATGCTTTTGAACTGTGGTGCTGGAGAAGACTCTTGAGAGTCCCTTATACTGCAAGGAGATCCAACCAGTCCATTCTAAAGGAGATCAATCCTGGGTGTTCATTGGAAGGACTCATGCTAAAGCTGAAACTGCAATACTTTGGCCACCTCATGCGACGAGTTGACTCACTGGAAAAGACTCTGATGCTGGGAAAGGTTGGGGGCGGGAGGAGAAGGGGATGACAGAGAATGAGATGGCTGGATGGCATCACCGACTCTGTGGACATGAGTTTGAGTGAACTCTGGGAGTTGGTGATGGACAGGAAGGCCTGGCGTGCTGTGATCCATGGGGTCGCGGAGAGTCGGACACGACTGAGCGACTGAACTGATGTTAGTTCTATTTTTAACTTTTGGAAGAAACTCCATACTCTTTCCATAGTGGGCACCAATATACATTCCCACTAAGAGTATGTGAAGGTTCCCTTTCTTCTCATGTTTGTGACACGTCATTGCTTGTCTTTTTGATAATTGCCATTCTGACAAGTGTGAGATGATGTTTCATTGTAATTGTTATTTGCTTTTCCTGATGACTAATGATGTTGAGCATCTTTTCATGTGCTTGCTGTCCATTTGTATATCTTCTTTGGAAAACTGTGTATTCAGATCTTCTGCCATTTTTTAATTAAATTTTTTTTTGTTATTGGGTTGAATGAGTTCTTTACATATTTTGGATATTAACTCCTTATCAGATATATGACTTGCAAATATCATCTCTGTACATTTGAAAAGATTGCCTTTTCATTTTGTTGATGATTTCCTTTGCTGTGCAGAAGCTTTTTAATTTGACGTAATCTCCTGAAGATTTTGCTTTTCTCCACTTTGAGTTCCATGAGCCAGTCGTTTCTGTTACAAATAAATGCATGGTTGAGTTGGAAACATTAGTTGATTGAAATGAACTTGAGTCAATGTTACTCTGTAAAGAGGAGTTAATACTCTATATTGTCATATGCTATCATACATAAAAAAATGCACATTACTTTCTTGGGTGTCTTAAGAAGAATATTAATATATAAAGGACAAAAACCAGTAAAATATGCAAATTTAAATCCACACCTTCATTATGTAGGTCAAATGTCATAGTCACTTAGTTTCAACTGATTTACTGGCAAAAACACAAAAGCATTTAATAAGAATCAGATGTACTACAAGTTGCATATAACTAATTGGATTCAACAAAATCTTGGAGATGTTTCTGCTTGTTTTTTTGAGCAATCCAGCAATTTAGTCAAAATAGAAACTGTTTTCTTTCAATTCAGAGCAACAAATGAAAAATATGTAGTACAACAGAAGAAAATGATGCAATTTTGTTCAATTGAGAGACACACACACACACACATACCAAGAGCACAACAAACATATATATACAAGCACACAGAAAAAAGTACACAATGACACACACATACAAATAATTTACCCAAACACAAAATGAAACTATTTGCTGAAGTCCATGGATACTAATGCACAAAGAAAGGGTATCTGCCTTATCTCAACAGCTACAGTTGGCTCTAAGGTGACAGCCCAAATAATTGAAATACCCAGTGGTCATTAAATTTAGGGTATTTTAATATTTTCATGTCTTTTCCTTCTTTATAAAAGCAAAGGACAAAGGTATTTCATAAAATTGTCAAGAAGCAAATCAAACTCTAAGGTAAAACTAATGGAATTAGAAAGTAGCTTGGACTTCCTTTTTTTGTTTGCTTTGTTCTTAATCTAAGACCACAAGACAGGTAGAATAAAGGAGGAAAGACAGAGGGCTTCGTAGGGTACAAAAGAACGAAGACAAAGAAAGAAGATGAGCATGAGAACTAGAATTGTTACTTAGCAAGTGAATAATTAAGAAATTAGTCAGAGGAAAATGCATAGGTAATAGATTCAGGATCTTTAAATCCCATCACCAGCATTGTAATTATCACCTACCAATCTATCAGTTTAGCTATAGTCATGCTTATGTCAAAAAGGTCATATGAGTTGGTCAAATCAGCTATATTAATAATCAGTTAACTTGATAAAAAATTAAGTCAAAGTCTTTTGGAATTGTCAGAGCAAAACCAAAGATCTTTCTGAAGATGATAATTGCATAACTGTTTTGCTCATAGCCTCATCTAAGGGGTAAATGCCCTGCCCACAGTGCCTGTTGGACTGGCTGTCATATTTTATACTTTATTTGGACACTGCACTCATAGACTATTAAACTAGATATAAGCATCTGATTCCAGGGTAGCAAAAACATAAGCTTTCCAGCAAATCTGAGCATAAACTGATGCTAGGAGACAAACTGGACCAATCAGATTTTCCATTTCAGGATTGAAATTAAGAAAGACAAAGGAATCTGTCACTTGTCAATAAAGCAGAAACTGAAACATTGCTTTGAGGTGAACTTGAGGCCTCATAAGCCAAAATCTTGTGTAGCCAGAAATATGAAGAAGCAGATATTTGGAGGAAGGACAGAAGGGATCAGACTGTAGACTGTATACAGTCCTGTAGTCATAAAGCTTAGTCAACACTGATGGCAGAATAGAGAGTCAGGAGCCAGGAACTTCTTGCTGGCATCCTTGGAGATAGTATGATCTCCCCATTCTTTCTGAGATGGGGATCTATTACAGTAACTGTTTTGTGAAAGATCTAATTTCTCCCAGTGGTGCCAAGTGTATTTTTACAATAAACTCCCCTATTACTTGAGCTAACTTGACTATGTCTCATTACCAGGGGAGAGGTTGAAATAATTCTTAACTCATTTAGGGCATTTTTGCCCCTAAAACTTCGATTATATATGAGAATTAGCTGGGGATCTTGTTAGAAATATAGTTTCTGGAATAGAATTCTGGAGATTCTGATTCTATGATATAGAGAAAGCCCTGAGTCTGTTTTTTTTTTCTAAATTAACTTCAGGGCACCGGTATTTGGGAACCACTGCATTTGTTCATGTTGTCCCTTTACTGGGAACCCTTTATCCTGTGGTCCTCAAACTTTTTTGATCTCAGGACCTTTTCCTCACTCTTAAAAATTATGGAGAACACAAAGCTTTTGTTTTTGTGCTTTATGTGTATCACTATTCATCATATTAGAAATTTAAATTGGGAAATGATAAACATTTTTAAAAGTGCATGCAGTCCATGGGGTTGCAAAGAGTCAGACATGGCTGAGCAACTGAACAACAACATTAAAAAAAATAAATCGTTGCATGTTGTTAATGTCCTGGGCTTGCTGTAACAAAATGAGTGGGCCTAACAATAGAAATTTGTTGTCTCACAAAACTGGAGACTGGAATTCCAAAATACAGGTGCAGCTAAGGTTGATTTCTTCTGTGGGCTGTGAGTAAGAATCTGTTCCATGTTTAACTTCCAAGAGCCTCAGCTGGTCCTTAGCTTGTAGAGATATTCTCCTTGTGTCTTCCCATCATCTTCCTTCCTTTGCAGGAAAGGCAAGAGAGGCAAATATCTGTCTGTCTCTGTGTTGAAATTTCTCCTTTCTATAAAGACACCTGTCACACTGAATTTGGTTTCATCGTAATGACTTCATCTTAACTTGATCATCTACAAAGACTCTGTTTTCAAGAGGTAGGATCATCACAGGTATTGTTATTCAGTCACTCAGTCATGTCCGACTCTTTGTGACCCCCATGGACTGCAGGACGCCAGGCTTCCCTGTCCTTCACCATCTTCCAGAGTTTGCTCAAACTCACGTCCATTAAGTCGGTGATGCCATTCAAGCATCTTATCCTCTGTCATCCCCTTTTCCTCCTGTCCTCCATCTTTCTCAGCATCAGGATCTGTTCCATTGAGTCTGCTCCTTGCATCAGGTGGCCAAAGTACTGGAGTTTCAGCCTGAGCATCAGTCTTTCCAATGAATATTCAGGGTTGATTTCCTTTGGGAATTAGGAGTTTTTGGAAAATACATTTCAACCCATGACAGAAGTTAAATTTTTTTGTGTGTGAAAATAATCTTACTTTCCAATGTAAAAGAATTTAGTGAGAAAATAGACATTGGTTTGCATTTTTATAAATCTCTAATATCTTGTTTAGTAGAAAATAGCTAAATTCATCATCCCATACGTCTGCTGGGATGCATTGTTTCAGTTGAAATATGTGGAGAAAATCTGATCTCATACAAAAATATAGTTGTAAAAAAGAGAGATATATTAAAAGCTTTTTCAGGTGATTGTGCATAGTTTTCTATGAAACTATACCAAAGCTTTCCTGGTGGCTCAGTTGGTAAAGAGTCTGCCTGCAATGTGGGAGACCCAGGCTCTTTTCCTGAGTGGGGAAGATCCCCTGGAGAAGGAAATGGCAATCCACTCCAGTATTCTTGCCTGGAAAATTCAATGGACAGAGGAGCCTGGTGTGCTACAGTCCATGGGGTCACAAAGAGTTGGACACGACTGAATGATTAACACTTTCACTTTCATACCAAAACTTGACAAATCATAGCTTTATAAAGGTTATTGCTATGTGGAATTTGAAACCAGATCAGTAAACTTTTCATACTTTGTTACATCCAAATTCACTGGCATCTCTTGCAATTTGAAGGGTTATTTTACCCACATGTATTTTTGTAACATCACATAATGAATCGTTAAAAATATATTTGTTTCCTGAATTATGTAGATTTTCAAAGTGCACAGTGGAAAGCTCCACAATATCCTTATGAGAGAATGAGAAAAAAGGCATATCAATTCTTAGGATTGTTATGAAAATAGTTTTTTACATCATAGGTCACCTGAAGCGATTTCAGGGACTCCAATAGGTCCCCAGGCCACACTTTAAGAACTTCTGTTCTAATTCATTCTTATGTGAGGAAATTCTCCCAGTATTTCAAGTGTGACCTTAAATTCCCCTCTCTGTGGTATCCTGACTTCCCCCAGTAGATGGGATCACCTCTTCCTTTGTATGACTCTGTTTCTGCACTCACTAAATGGTCTCCATGTGAGCTACAGGAACTGTATCTTACACACATTTTTACCACTGCAGGTAAAGAACACAATGCCCTAAAACAGGTTCTTTCTTATTTGAAACTAGATCAAATACATGATGCTTTTTTTTTTAAAGTGGAATAGCTTTTAATAATCAAGGAACTCAGCTTTAACTGTTGCTATTTTTATTGTTCATCATAAGGCAGACTTTCTCATTAATTAAATTTAAAAAAAAGGTTTTCTACCCTGAGATGGAAAATAGTTTTTTAAAATGTTAGTTGCATTTATTTTCTTGAAATTCCATAGATATACCTTTAAGCTTTTATATATACCTTATCCTCTGTCTCGGTTTCTACCTTGCAAACTTGTACTTATCTTCCATGATACAAGTAGAAAGTTACCTCCCCCGACTAAATGAGACACTGTTCATCTTCTGAAATCATCGCAGTCATGTTGTATTGTGCTCTAAAGTCTTTCAGCAATGTTCTCTTAAAGCAATCTTTCAAGATGCCCACATGGTACAGAGAAAGAGAGATGTGTTTCTCACTTATGTTGTGTAGTTGGTAAGGGCAGGGGTGCTGTGTTATGTTACTCATATCTACATGAATAGAAAAGAGTATAGGACCTTGGATGGGGTATTTCCAGCCTTCTTAACAATTGATGGATCATGTTTTCAGTCAAACCCCCATTGGTTTCCAGAGGCAGAAATTCAACACCCACTCAAGTGAAACAAGGCATTTATTTGTGAGTGTATCTTAGATGGATGGAAGAGTCATAGTATTGAAAAACAAGTGTACCACAAGCTTCAAACATACAGGAACCAGGGCTGCTCCAGGGAAGTCAGAGATTGGAACTGGGGCGAATGCTCTCAGCATGTAATAACTCATCTTCATTTCTCTTCTGTAGGTCAGCTTTATCTATGAAGCTAGAACAATGGCTGCTACCAATAGCTCCTGGCAGCATATCTTACCGGCACCGTTATCCGCAAGAAGGGACTTTTCTTCCAGTTGTTGCTGTTGTTCAGTTGCTAAGTCATGTCTGACTCTTTGTGACCCCATGGACTGCAGCATGCCAGGCTCCCCTGTCCTTTACTATCTCCTAAAGTTTTCTCAGATTCGTGTTCATTGAGTCAGTGATTCTATCTAGCCATCTCATCCTCAGCTGCCCGCTTCTCCTTTTGCTTTCAGTCTTTCCCAGCATCAGGGTCTTTTCCATCGAGTTGGCTTTTTGCATAAGGTGGCCAAAGTACTGGGGCTTCAGCTTCAGCATCAATCCTTTCAGTGAATAATCAGGATTGATTCCTTTAGGATTTGACTGATTTGATCTCCTTGCAGTCCAAGGGGCTCTCGAGAGTTTTTCTTTCAGAAACAACTGAAAAGCCTCAGGACCAGTAGGTGACCTCGTTTGGGATTACTTGTCTAATTCCTGGACAAATTATTATGGCCAGGAGGGTGAAAAACTAGACTTGGTTCAGACTGGGTCATAGGCCAATCTTACAGACAATTACCATGTCCAGGGACGGGTTTATGAAAGAAGATGGCAGCAATTCTTTGAACTTAGTTATTGGAACTGGGAAATAAAAGAGTGAGGAGGAATAGTTCCCTCCAAAACGATGGCAAGTTCTGTTTTCAGAAAGGAGAAGGAGTCTTAGATAAGCTAAACATTCAATGTCTACCATAATAACTGCCTGGTCTGTCTTTACAGAATCCCTTGTGAAGACATTTGAAAATACCATGTTAGCCAGCCATGGCCAATTTAATCATGTTGTAGGCTTTGGAGTAGTGACATCAATTAATATCTGTGGCTGAATGAACTTATTTAATAATTGAATTTTAATATTTCAGGTTACATGCTTTCCTAGTATTGCAAATCAACACTTCACAGGACACTGCTATTATTTTCCTATGGTGAATAATGTGATGAAATTACATGGGTACTACTAGATTTTGCACAGAATTGGCATTCACATTCATTTCCACCAGTCTCCCCAGGATAAGTCTGGGCCGGCTATATAATGTGGTCTTCCTAGGATAGTTAATCCACCTGATAAAACCTTAAGAGGCCTGAACAGATGAAAGAACCACTGTGCCATTCATAGAACTTTGCGTTTATACTTAAATCCCCAGCAACAGGGTTTGGCACAAGAGCAAAACACATGTCTGCTTCACTCAAAATAATCCAATGTCATATGAACAAATCTCATACTCCATTCTCATGTTACTCCTATGTTCTTGTTTAGTTATCAACTATCCTTAATTTTTATAATTGTCTCTTATTGTTGACAACCTAGTTTAATGTTTTCTACTTAGTAATCTCTCAAATATTTCTGCCGTCAATCTGCTATTACAGTTGCTCTGGCTAAGAACCCCAGTGTCGATCTCAGGTTAAATGTCAGAGTTCTTTCCCTAGATTTCAATCTATATTAGATTTTCTCTATTAAACTATATCATGCTTTCTTTTTTCTCTTTCATAGCACTTAATGTAATTTCCATAAGAGATGTGTATGTTTATTTAACTAATGTTTTCTCTCTAACTTCATGATGATAGGTTCTACCAGATCTTTGTTCATTTTTGGGATGCCCACTGTCCAACACAGGACTTGATGTATTAGGTTCCCAAAAAAATATTTGTTCAATGACTGAATGAATAAAAAAGAAAGTAACTTTTTGAGTCATATTCTTTCAGGAAATAAAACCTGCCTCATATGCAACAGGTAATTCTAAATAATGGAGGAAGGGCAAAGGAAAGAAGAAATAGCAGGCAGCCCAAACAGGGAAACATAAGTTTTCAGTTTTAAAATATTGTCTTCAAAAATGCCCTGTGCCCTGTGATGCTGTTGAACACTGTGCATATGAAGTGCACATGTTTTATATTTTTGAGTACATGGCAGCAGGAGGCATCTGGCTCCCCACTGTGAGCACTCATAGGCTGAGTGGTGGTAACTAAATGCTGGTCTCCTTGAGTTCTCTTTGCTTTTAGGAGCAAAGAGATTGACCCAGGGAAGCCAGTGGTGTGACCATCTCCTAGGACTGTTCAGGGTCTTTCCTTCACATACTGATTACCTCTGGGGGAAGAGGGAAAAATACATTGAGAAAAGGGTCATTAGCAGTGAAAACATCTTCCTTTCTCTGAACTCCAGCATGTGTTTTTCAGTTAAATTGGAATGATTTTTTTTTTTCCAAAAGAAGCAGAAAAGCTATAATTGTTTTCCAACACTTCATCAACATCAAAGTGTATACCAAGTTCTCATCTGTGTGTAGCACTTTGCTACTTGTTTTTCAGCTTCACCACTAGTTGGTTGTGTAACTGGGGCATGTTATTTTGTTTCATGTCATTTTTGACTCTAACTTCCTTATTTGTGAAAATGAAAAAAAATGCTGGAGTAGACTAAGGTTTTTCCAGATCTAACAATCAAGAAAGAAAAACAAGCTTTGTATGTCTCATTTTTGAGTTTATTTAATGCAACAAAGCAATCATTTGCTTAAGGAAACTGGGAAATGCATTCATTTATTCAATTTGCAGTCCTGCCTAGACTTAGAGTGTAGTGAGTAAGCACATTGACATTGGAGGCCAAGTTTGAATTCTAGCTTTGTCATCTCCCTGACTCTGGGAAAGTATCTTCACTTCTTTGTGCCTCCCTTTGTGTGTAAAGGGAGAACAATGACACTAATACTTAAAGGATTTAGTGTAAAATATATTAGATATTTAGCATATATAATAGATATCCACTTAACATTAGCTATTCATATTTATTGAGAATCAACTCAGTGCAAGGCACATTGTTAAACATTGGGGATATAAGAATAAATAATGGGGCAATTAGACTTGACGGAATCCAATCAAGCCTTTATTCAGTGGTTCTTAAACCTAGCTACACATTAGAATCACCTGAAGAGATTGTAAAATTCTTTCCTTGTGTTACTTTGTGGGAATTGGGGCTCAGAAACCAGCACAAATGCTGATACTATGTCTACTGTTATTGTTATGAGTAATAACTATCCTTTGTCTCTGTCCCAGGAGTCTTGTGTCTTCTGCCAGCATTCTTGGAACTGAAGACTGACCTGTGAGCTTAAAAGTAGGAAATAATCTCAGGCTTTTCATAGTGTTTTAATTAATATGCAACCCTAGATCTAACCATGAATTTATAGGAAATATAAGAGGAAGAGAACAGGCTAAACAACACTGAGGTTGTAATCAGCCAAACTCAGAATGTAGGAATTCTACAGGAGAAATGATCCAAATTCATCAACAAATAAATAGCATGGTGGGGAAGAGTGGAAATGCTATATATTAAGAGACTTAAGAGACTAGTATCAATCAAAGGAAATGCATGAATCTTTTTGGGCAATTATTCGACTAGAGCTTGCCATTTATTCTTTTACTTGTTTAGCTGGGCTAGGAGCTGGAGATACAAAGAAGTAAGCATAGTTTCTATTCCTAAGAATATTATAATTCTAAATAGGAAGACATACATGTAAACAAATTATACAGAAACTATGATAGAAGTAAGTACTGGATATAGTGCAGGAAACAGTGGCTATTAATTCATGTGGACTAGGGAAAAATAAAAAAAGGTTCACGTTGAAGCTTATTCTTGAGTTTAATTTCTAAAATATAACTTATTTGAGGCATTTAAAAATCATATAATGTAGCCATTGCAAAGTTTATAAAGTAAACTTATCAACTTGTGCAATTGGTATCAATATATATCAGTTTAAGTGCATTTCCTTTGGGCTGAACTTTGAAGACAAGGAAAGAGAGATACTCCAAGGAAGAGTGAAAGGATGAGTAAACGATTACATTATTAACTAAAATTAATAGAATTTTCATTAGGTAACCAGTTCAGTTCAGTCACTCAGTCGTGTCTGACTCTCTGTGACCCCATGGACTGCAGCACACCATCTCCCCGTCCATCACCACCTCCCGGAGCTTACTCAAACTCATGTCCATTGAGTCGGTGATGCCATCCAACCATCTCATCCTCTGTCGTCCCCTTCTCCTTCTGCCTTCAATCTTTCCCAGCATTAGGGTCTTTTCCAACGAGTCAGTTCTTCACATCTGGTGGCCAACGTATTGGAGTTTCAGCTTCAGCATCAGTCCTTCCAATGAATATTCAGGACTGATTTCCTTTAGGATGGACTGGTTTGATCTCCTCACAGTCCAAGGGACTCTCAAGCATCTTCTCCAACACCACAGTTCAAAAGCATCAATTCTTCGGTGTTCAGCTTTCTTTATAGTCCAACTCTCACATCCATACGTGACTACTGGAGAAACCATAGCCTTGACCAGGTGGACCTTTGTTTGCAAAGCAATGACTCTGCTTTTTAATATGCTGTCTAGGTTAGTCATAACTTTTCTTCCAAGGAGCAAGCGTCTTTTAATTTCAGTCACCATCTGCAGTGATTTTGGAGCCCCCCAGAATGAAGTCTCTCACTGTTTCCATTGTTTCCCTATCTGTTTGCCATGAAGTGATGGGACCTGTTGCCATGATCTTAGTTTTCTGAATGTTGACTTTTAAGCCAACTTTTTCACTCTCCTCTTTCACTTTCATCAAGAAGCTATTTAGTTCTTCTTCGCTTTCTGTCATAAGAGTGGTGTCATCTGTGTATCTGAGGTTATTGATATTTCTCCTGGCAATCTTGATTCCGGATTTTGCTTCATCTAGCCAAGAGCTTTATATGGATTATTTTGTTTATACCTCATAACAACACAATGCTGAAGGTAGTATTATTATGACCCTCATCTTTCAGATGGTGAAGCTCAGGCACAGTGAGTATATTGCCTTAGGTCACAGTAAGTGGAGAGGTGGAATTATTAAAACCCAAGTAGTCTGACTGTGATGACTACATCTTTTCTCACTCTGCTTTTCTATTTGGAAAGTCTTGAGGTCTAAACCCAGACTGGTATAAAGGGGCTTGAATGGCTTGAGTGTGGAGGAGGTAGGAATGGGCAGAAACCATGGAGCTGCTGAGACAGGGATCCAGTTTCTGCCTGGTGTGACTAATGCAGTATGAAGATGAGGAAATGAGAAGATGGGCAGGTTATATTGAGTCTGAGATTTCTGAGGGTCATTCGGGGGAAACATCCAGGAGGTGTTTTGGATACACACAACTGGGCTTGCAATAAAGATTCAACTCTCACACGTAAGTGGAAGTTGAAGCCTAAAGTGTAGATGAGACTCTTCCGGCATAAGGAATGAAAAAAGAAGGCATAGGACAGAACACGGGAGGATATGAAGTTTTGAAGGTAGAACAGACTATATTGTGCATAAAATAAAAATTGTACGTTGAAGCACTCACCCTCAATATGACTATTTTGGGAAATAGGGCTTTTAAGAGAGAGTTATGGTTAATGAAGTCATAAACTCATGGTCAGTGAGTATGGTCAATCCAAGTTTGGTCAATGGTCAATCCAAGGGAGTTGGTGGCCACGTAAGCAAAGGAAGAGAGCGAGATCTCTCTGTGCATACATACTAAGAGAAGGCCCTGTGAGGACACAGCAAGAAGTCTGCTTTCTGCAAGTAAGGAAGATAGCTCTGACCAGAGACTGACCCCACTGGATCTTAACCTGGGACTTCTGACCTCCAGAACTGTGAGAAAACTTTCTATTGTTAAAGCCACCCAGCCAATGGTATTTTGTTATGGAAGCCCAAGCAAACTAAGATAGAAAAGAAGCCAGCTGTGCAGCCTAAGAATGGATGGTCAGAGAGGCAGAAAAAGTACCAAGACAGAGAGGCTGGTGTCCTGGAGGTCAAGGGAAGAGTTTCACAAAAGGAATAGTAAATAAGATTTGCCTCTAAGTGGACATAACGTTTAACACATATTCTTTTGATTTGAAAAATATGAACTCATTGGTGATTGTGCCAGGATATGGAGCTGGTGGGGCAGAAGCCAGATTACATTGGATTGAACAACCCATGTGAGGTGAAGAAATGGATTCTCTAGAGATCTTTTGTCTGGTCTCACCCAGGTGCTTGTCCGAAGTTCAGACCCTCAGTCCCCATCCCAGACCTATTGACTCATAATCTCATTTGAGTAAGATTCCCATAAAGAAAGTTGAGCGTCTAGACCATTCTTTCTAGGAAACTATGTGGTAATGAAAGGAGGGAGGATTAGAAAATAGTTAGGAGGAAGCAGAGGGAATTTTTGTTTACTTATTTATTCAGAAGAGAATTTTTAAATGTGAGGCACTGGTGTTCCATGAATAAGAAATCAATTGAAAGGGAAAGACTGAAAAAAAAAAAAAAGGAGAGAAAGAATAACCAATGGAACAAGGGCATAATGGGTGAGATCAAGAACTTCAGTGAAGAAAATAATCTAATCTGAGGTTAGGGACACTTCCCTCTTTGACCTGGGGGAAAAAAGAATCTTGGTTATGTAGATATTTTAGGTAGGAGTTAAGAGTTGAGGAAGTATATGTCCAACAGTTTCATTTTTTCCTTCTATCAAGTTGTAGGCATAAACACTTTCTTCAAAAGATGACTGAACTGGGGACTGGTGCTGCAGTGAATAGGAATCTGTCTGCCAATGCAGTGGACACAGGTTCAATCCCTGGTCTGGGAGGGTTCCACATGCCACTGAGCAACTAAGCCTTCTGAGGTTGAAGCTGTAAGCAACCACAACTTCTGAAGTCCATGCACCCTAGAACTGCAGACCACAACTACTGAGCCTGTGTGCTGCAACTGCTGCAGCCCACATCCCTAGAGTCTGTGCTCTGCAACGGGAGAAGCCATGGCAGTGGCAAGCCCATGCACTGTAACAGAGTGGCCCCTACTCACCACAACTAGAGAAAGCCTGTGTGCAGCAACAAAGACCCCAAAATAAACACAATTAAAAAAAAGAGCACTGAACTGATTAAAATGTAAGTGGTTAGAAAGAGGGTCCAAGGGATCTGGGTTGGATAGAAATGTGTCTCCATACACGTGGAAAGAAATAGAAAGGGAAGAACCAAGAAGCTGGAACAGTTAATGAGAGCCATGAGGTCAAGAGGATATGGTCAAGGATTGGAGTTAAACACCCCAGAGGAGAAGAAGTTCTGGATGATAACCAAGTCTTGGGGGTGTCCTTGAGAGTGGGTAGTTGGTGACCGAGAAAGATTGTTGGAATCATGAACATTAGAGAATTTTGAGCAGGGTATGTCAGATAGATTGTCCACATGGATGATAAGGTCATCCTTAGTGACAGTCAGATGGAAACAAAAGACTGAGGTTGGATTAGGACTTCAAATTTCTCAAGGGGAGATTTGTTATGACTGCAAGAAAAAGGTGCCAAGGATGGAATAGAAAGATGGGTGAAACATTAGTGGAGTGAAGATATTGTATGATGGTTTAAAAAAAGCAGTGGGGAGCAAGCAGAGTGAGGACACTAATCCTTAGTCCTGGCTGTGATAAGGAGTGGGGATGCCAGGGAGTAAAAGCACAGTGTGTTCCATGCTCCTTCTGAGTTCACCAGTTCCTGCTGTGAAATCTAATCTTGCTGCCTGCAGTCAGACTGCTTTTCCTTCCTACCCTGTCAGTCCTTCCAACATTGCTGGTGGTCACCAGACTGAGCAGTTCCTCATCTCCAGCCTCCATGCTGCTTTCAACCAGGCAACCTCAAGGCTCACAGTCTAGGATGGGACCTTAATGGCCAGTGAGGACTCCAACACATGAGAAATGCACTATAAGTCTTGAACCTCTTCTTTTCCTCCTTTTGGTAAGTTTTATAGACTTGAAAATGGAGTTCAGCAATTGTAGCCACAGCCCAGACACAGCTGGTGGTGAGCTGGTGAGCCCCAAGGGCACCCAGGAAAGAAAAGAATACCTGTCATCTAGCAGCCATCATCAGACTGCAGCCATTCCCTACGGTGTGCCCTAAGGAAACTCAGGATGTGAAAACGCAGGATACCGGCCCTGATAGTTTGAGGTGCATTTCAAAGGAATGATTTCAGTGAATGATTACATCCTCCCATACATAAAAAGGTGCTAATTCCTTAACTTGAGATTTCTAGTTTTCATTTAATTAACAGTAATCTTTTGTCCTGGGTGTTCATTGGAAGGACTGATGCTAAAGCTGAAACTCCAATATTTTGGCCACGTCATGTGAAGAGTTGACTCACTGGAGAAGACTCTGATGCTGGGAGAGATTGGGGGCGGGAGGAGACGGGGACGACAGAGAATGAGGTGGCTGGATGGCATCGCTGACTCGATGGACATGAGTTTGGATGAACTCCGGGAGTTGGTGATGGACAGGGAGGCCTGGCGTGCTGTGATTCATGGGGTCGCAAAGAGTCGGACACGACTGAGCAACTGAACTGAACTGAACTGAATCTTTTGTCCCTACTACCTGTCCTTCACTGTAAAGCTCTCATATAGCCTAGCTCCCCTCCTCCTTGCCTCCTTGGAGTAGTTCTCTCAGGGTTACTTGAGATGTTGCCTCCCAGGCTTAAAGTCCTAAAATTTGCTGAATAAAATATAATTCTTTAAAAAAAAAAAGAAAAAACAATGGAGTTCAGAAAGATTGGGAGATAAGGGGGTTGGTGACTGTTGAGAAAGAGTCTGTTGGGAGAAGAGTCTGAAAGAGATTAGCCAGAGACCTATAAAAGTGACATTTGTCTGCCAGGATTTATAAAACAGAGGAAGCATTGGAGAATTTGAGCCTGGAGAGTGATGGGATCAATTTCATATTTGGCAAAAATAATTCTGTAGATGGCTAGAAGATGGCTTGTCAGGCAAGATTTTAGGAACCAGCAGATGAGTTAACATTTGATCCTCAAGACTGATTAGAGTGAGATTTGCATCAGAGAAGTAGTTGGAAGACAGTTTTAAGTCATTTAGGCCCATGATTTAAACTATTGAAGGCAATGGCAACCCACTCCAATATTCTTGCCTGGGAAATCCCATGGACAGAGGAGCCTGGAGTGCTATAGTCCATGGGGTCGCACGGAGTTGGACATGACTGAGTGACTGAGCATGCATGCAGCATTGGGAAGAGGTGGGTAAGAATGTGTAAAGGTTAATTCTTCTTGCAAATATGGAATTCAAATTGCATTACAATTACCTTATGACTGGATTATTTTTCTTTTTTGCAATTATTCTTTGAATTCTTCCAATTGTTTTTGGTCCTATTTAACCAAAATAGAAACTCCAGCTAGCTTTTTATACCAGTTGTTAATAGTAAAACCCAGGAATGAAGGCACTTTGATTTGTCAAGTAAGCAAGACTATCAAAAATAGTTTTGATTGTAGAATACATCCTACATTCTTGTATTTCTCAGCTGTACATTTTGAAGCATATCCCAGACACTTCTAGTTTTTATTGCTGACTTATGAACTTGTCTAAAACAAACTAGGGGCTTCCTTGGTGGCCAAGAATCTGCCTGAAATGCAGGAGACCCAGGTTTGATCCCTGGGTCAGGAAGATCCTCTGGAGGAGAGATGTGTATCTATTAATATTACTGTTACATTCTTTGAAACTGGGAGGGAAGGGTGAGGTGAGGGAGAAAATTGTATGTGTGCTATAACTTTGCCAAGACACAAAATTCTGTATTTACTTATTATTTCACCTGGGTGATGCAATTTTATTAGCTAGACCTTTGGTCTGCAGTCATTAATTAAGTGTATGTTCGTGAAATAGAGGCACATGATTCTCTTAATAAAGCCATTTGGTTATAAACCAGAATAGTTTATAATATCTGCCTTAGTTTCTTTAAAAAATGGGTGTGAGGTGAGGTACTTCCCTGGCAGTCCAGTAGATAAGACTCTGCCCTTCCAATGCAAGGGGCAGGGGTTTGATCCCTGGCCTGGGAATTAAGAGCCCGCATGCCTTATGACATGGCCGAAAGATTGAAAAATGGGACTGAGGTGAGAATTTTCTATTCACTTCTTATGTGAAGCAAATAAAGTACATTTGGAGAAACCTATTTTATTTATTTATTTATTTTTTTAAAAAAATTTATTTTATTGGAGGCAAATTACCTTACATTAATATATTGGTTGGTTTTGCCATACATTGACACGAATCCGTCCTGGGTGTACATGTGTTCCCTTTCTTGAACCCCCCTCCCACCTCCCTCTTCCCCATATCCTCCCTCCAGGTCATCCTCGTGCACCAGCCCCAAGCATCCTGTATCATGCATCGAACCTGGACTGGTCACATATGATAATATACATGCTACAATGCCGTTCTCCCCAGTCATCCCACCTTCACCCTCTCCCACAGAGTCCCAAAGACTGTTCTATATACCTATGTCTCTTTTGCAGTCTCGTATACAGGGTTAAGGTTACCATCTTTCTAAATTCCATATATATGCGTTAGTATACTGTATTGATGTTTTTCTTTCTGGCTTACTTCACTCTGTATAATAGGCTCCAGTTTCATCCACCTCATTAAAACTGATTCAAATGCATTCTTTTTGATGGCTGAAAAATACTCCATTGTGTATATGTACCAAAGCTTTCTTATCCATTCATCTGCAGATGGACATCTAGGTTGCTTCCATGTCCTGGCTATTATAACCTATTTTAATAGTGAGTGCACAATGGAGAAGCGGGGTCAGGTGGTCTCAGTTCAAGTTCTAATGCCTTGCTTCCTTAAATAAATCATTTACCCTTTTAAGCTTCATGAGTTTCATTTGTAAAATGAAATGTGAAATAAATGAATCTACCTGAGAGACTTTAGGAGATGTGTATAAGATAGTATCTTATCAAGCTTTGCCACAGTGCCTGGTTCATAGAAACCATTCAGCATTATAGCTTCTCTGATATCCCTTTTCAAAGAGATCTGCAGAGTTTTCAGTAACAAATATTATTTTTCTACTCTGTAGAAACTGTAACTAGGAGGTATGAACGAATATGGGGCAAAAAATGAGGTGAGGATATTTCTAGATGCAAGGGCCAGAAAATGATTGCAGGGGGAAAGAAGAAAGGAGAAACAAAATTGACATTCATCTAAACTCTGCAAAGTGAGAAATAAATGTATGTCATGAGCCATGTGACACAAGGGAAGAGCTGGGGGTCAGCAGATCGAATTTCAAGATCACTGACATGACCTCGGCAAGTCACTGGCTTGTTCTGGGTCTCAGTTTTATCATAAGTAAAATAGAGACCGTATTTCCTGACCTGCCTGATGCCGAAGGTTAATGTGGAAATCAGTTGGGAAACAAGAAGAGTGTGAAAGGGCTTTGTAAATACAGAGGGAAGTAAATACATTGTCTGAGTGGAGGTGATGAAGAGGTGACCAAGAGGTCATCTTTTTAAAAAACGTTACAAATTATCCACCTTATTTAATGGCTATTATTTGACTTCTACTCTATCAGCACAATCGCAGAGGGAAAACCTTCATGGAAACCAATAGAATTATCTAAGAGTTCAAGATCTGGTTATATTCACTGAGGCCTGGATTCTGTTCTTCAAATTCCTGGATGTGTGAACCTGGACAAGGTATTTTATCTGTTTGGTCTGTTTCCTTCTCTATCAAACGAAAAAACTAGGGACTTCCCTTGCAGTCCAGTGGTTAAGACTTTGCCTCTCAAGGCAGAGGGTGTGGGTTCAACCCCTGGTCAGAGAGCTAAGATCCCACATGTCTCAAGTCTAGAAGCAAAACACCCAAAACAAAAAACAGAAGCAATATTATAACAAATTCAATAAAGACTTTAAAAATGGTCCACATTAAAAAAAAAAATCTTAAAAAAAAATGAGATATTCTTTCCCCCTCTTAGGGTTATTTTGAAGACCAAAAACATTATGAAAGACTTATACAAACAATCAATCAATTAATTCATCATCAATTAATGCACTTGAATAGAAGATGGTAAGAAAATTAGGTGAGGAAATGCATAAAAACATACACCCCCCTCCGTGGGATGGAGTATTATGTCACCCTGACCAGCTGTGCTTGTGAAGAAAACTTAATAACATGGGAAAGTGTTCATGAAATAACATTAAGTGGGTAAAATGTCATGCACACACACACACAGAAAAAAACAACAAAACAACTAAGAAGAAATACACTGAAATAGCACCAATGATTGTCTTCCTGAGTATTGGCATTATAGATTATTTATTTTTGCTTCTGTAAACTTCCTTGCATTTTCCATTTTTTAACAATCAAAAGCATGTATTTCTACTTAATAGGAGAAAAGGTTATTTTAAACAATGAGATAATGTGTGTCAAAGGTCTGCCAACAGTGCCAGGCACACGCTGTGTAGGGATTTCATAGATGTTAGTCGAATCCAAATGAACTCTTAAAAAAAGACATCTTGCAAGGAGGCTATATGCCCCAGCCTCCGCCATCAGATGATGTTCTTCAAAGGAAACAGGAAAACAAGACCCATCAAACATGCCCTCGCTAGGAAGCCTGGACCTAAGCCCTCAAGTGGATGTTAGGAAAAACTTTGACCCCTAAGCCCTGAAGGGGTGCTGTGATTTCTACTTTCTTCAAGACAAACAATTAACATCTCAGCTGCTCTGTTCTGGGTAAGATCAGAACCACGTGAAGGATTTAAAATATCACTGGGATGACATGTTACAGAGCAGCTGGCGGGCTGGAGGGGTCCCATAAATGTCACAAGGAAACCCATATCAATTGGGAAAGCAGGAGACAAAAATAATAACAATAATTCTTTGCATTCACATGGCATCTTTCATCTGAAGGGCTCAAAGTATTTTACAGATGTTATAGCCATTAAAACGTATGTGGCAAGCATTATTCTCCCTGGATTACCGATGGGGAGGGCACTGTAATCCTGTCATTCAGACTAAAACTGGAATAAACGTCTAATGATCTTTGAGAGGAGATCTTTCTGATGTAACCCTTTCCTTCTGCAGTTTCCTCCTGCTTCTGAGTGAACAGGACAGGTCACATCCTTGGGCCCGCGATACCGACTGCAGGTATCCAAACACTGAAATGAGATCACTTCTCCATCTTTTCTCCCAGACGAAACATATTTAACTTTTCAAAGTTTTTCTTCAGAAGCCCCAGCTTCCCTTTTCTCATTTCCCTACAACCTGGAGGTGGTTTTCAAGCTAGTAACTGAAACCAGTGCCTGATACTTTAGCCCAGATTCATCAGCAACTTTACTGAATAAACCGACAGACCTGAAGTTAGATTTGTGTTTTTGCAGCTGGGCTTTCCACGCAGAAATGTTGTTTTTGGTTTTGGCGTGTTTCTGATAAGGCAATGGCTTCTATTTCTTTTACTTAAAATTAATTAATTTATTTTAATTGGAGGATAAGTACTTTACAACATTATGATGGCTTTTGCTGTACATCAATATGAATCAGCCATAGGTAAGCATGTAATGACCTCTATTTCTGATGTTCAAGATCTTTGTCCTCTTGTTGTTATTGTCCCTTTTTCTTTGATTTGGGAATTCAGCTTCCTTTAAAAAGGCCAAGCATGTCATTCTCCTAACCGAGCAGTGACTATCATTTGTGCGTATTCTATTTTCTCTGTATTTGTACTCAACTTTTAATGATTTTAGGGTAGTACTGTATATATAATTTTGCATTCTTTGAATTGCATTCTGCTTTTGAGATTTACATTATGTTGTAAATATTTTTCTCCATTGCTTCTTGGAAAAGAAGCCCAATGTTGACTGTATAATCAGGATTCTAGATTTGCATTATAATTTCCTCAATCATACTATTAGAAGATATTAGAATTGTTTCATTTCTCCAAAGAAGACATAAAGATGGCTAACAAACACATGAAAAAATGCTCAACATCCCTCATCATCAGAGAAATGCAAATCAAAACCACAATGAGATACCATTTCACACCCGTCAGAATGGCTGCTATCCAAAAGTCTACATGCAATAAATGCTGGAGAGGGTGTGGAGAAAAGGGAACCCTCTTACACTGTTGGTGGGAATGCAAACTAGTACAGCCACTATGGAGAACAGTGTGGAGATTCCTCAAAAAACTGGAAATAGAACTGCCATATGATCCAGCAATCGCACTCCTGGGCATACACACCGAGGAAACCAGAATTGAAAGAGACACATGTACTCCAGTGTTCATTGCAGCACTGTTTATAATAGCCAGGACATGGAAGCAACCTAGATGTCCATCTGCAGACGAATGGATAAGAAAGTTTTGGTACATATACACAATGGAGTATTACTCAGCCATCAAAAAGAATGCATTTGAATCAGTTCTAACGAGGTGGATGAAACTGGAGCCTATTATACAGAGTGAAGTAAGCCAGAAAGAAAAACACCAATACAGTATACTAATGCATATATATGGAATATAGAAAGATGCAAATGATAACCCCGTATATGAGACAGCAAAAGAGACACAGATGTATAGAACAGTCTTTGGGACTCTGTGGGAGAGGGTGAGGGTGGTATGATTTGGGAGAATGGCATTGAAACATGTATATTATCATATGTGAAACGAATCACGAGTTCAGGGTCGATGCATGTTACAGGATGCTCGGGGCTGGTATGCGGGGATGACCCAGAGGGAGGATAAGGGGAGGAGGGAGGTGGGAGGGGGGTTCAGGAAGGGAAACTCATGTATACCCGAGGCGGATTCATGTCATTGTATGGCAAAACCAACCAATATAATATTGTAAAATAATTAGCCTCCAATAAAAAAAAATAATAATAAAAAAGAAGATATTAGAATTGTCTCAAATTTTCCTATTGCTAAGCTATTTTGGGTGAACATACCTTTAAAGCTTCTTTTATATTTTAGACTATTTTATTAAGAACTTTCAATATGTATTTCCAAATAACTTTCTCAAATGACTGAAGCTCATTACAGAATCCCCAATAATGTCTGGCAGTATAAGTTTCACTGCATTCTTGTTAGAATTGAATATTTCTATTTGAATTGGTAAAAATATTTGCTTTAGAATGGAATTTGAATTTCTTTACTATTGATATTAGCAAAATTAGCTATTTCATCTTTTTTTTTTTTTTTAGCAGACTAAATGTTCTCCCTCTTTTTTGGGAGCTTCACATTGGATTAAGGATGGTTATATACCTAAACTATGTAAAAAAAGAAACCTTGATATAAAAATAGTAGTAATAATAAAACCTTGCACTTTAACACCTTTCACTCAGGGGCCCAATGTGTTCCTTTATTCTTCAAAATGTTTCTGTGAGGTACATGATATATACTATCAGTCAGTTTTAAAGATGAAAAATATAATATGACTGGTACTTGATGCCATGATTAAACCAATTGCTGCTCCTGCTGCTGCTAAGTCGCTTCAGTCATGTCCGACCATGTGCGACCCTATAGATGGCAGCCCACCAGGCTCCCCCGTCCCTGGGATTCTCCAGGCAAGAACACTGGAGTGGGTTGCCATTTCCTTCTCCAAAACCAATTGCTATGTTGTTGCAAATGGCACTGATCACATTTTCTCACTGGTTCGCACCATATTCTCATAGCACTTCCAGCTCTGGCTTAGCCTTATTCAAATTCTTCAGGCATTATTGCTTTTCCCTTTGTGTTTTGAATATACATATGATTATTTATCCTATTCTCCAATGGTGGGGAAAAAAATCAGTTGAGCCAGTCTGGCCCTACGTAGGGAAGGAAAAGGCACTTGTGAATTTAATTTGTTCTCACACTAAAATGATTTTCATACGTATCAAAGAAACAAACTAGTTTGTGCATGCAGACATCAGCTCAGATGGACTGATTGTCCTTAGTGACATATTTAGTATTGGGATCTAGATCAGATTCCAAGGAAACCTTATTTATAATTTAACTCTATGAGAAATCTTGGCAACGGACCTTAGAGTTTAAGTTCTTTGACAATCTGAAATTCAGCCTTCCGCAAACTGTGTTTTTGCATTATCTCTGTGTGAAGCTGTCTTGGTTTATGAAGTCAGACGGTTTCTCTCTTCTGCTATCATGTGAACATGTAAACTTGTAAACTGGCTCCTACCTAAACTAGGTTTCCTTCTGAGGCTTAGGAGAATAGGGTTTCTCGTCTTTCAAGTCAGAGCAGTGAATTTTACTCCTCTTCAGCAATCAGTGGTCCTTGATCCTTCTCAGGATCCAACTTTAGTTACACAGCTGGGAGGAAATTGATTTTTGATAGAATGTAGCCCAGTGAAATTTTTGGAATTTAACTAAGTTTGGGGAAGATCACTGTCTCTAAAGAAGGAGAACTTGATGTGCTATTTATTTGCCTATGGTCTCGTTCTCCCCTTCCCCTCTGTCTTGTTCACATTTGCGTGAGGCAGAATGGAGAGAGCAGTTTCAGGACAGACTTGTCTTACAGCTTAAACATTTGGACTGGATTCATTAGCAGAAACGCTGCAGATTATCAAACAATGAAACCTTTTCAAATGGGAGATAAAGTAATGAGAAGTGGCAGGACAGACGTAGGAATGCAGACAGCAAAACAGCAGAGAGTGACTCTGATAAGATCTTAGGGAATCTGAGACAAATCGGATTCAGGCTTGAGATGCCCGCCACCTCTCTGCCCAGGACTTGGCCCTGGCACTTTCCTGTAACTTCTGTTGGGAAAGAGACCTGACTCAGTTCATTCCCTTACTTTCCACACCTGATCCGTCAGCAGGGCTCAGCGCCCACCTACCTGCTACTGGCAGGCTTCAAGTGCTCTGTAGCTGCTGCTGCTAAGTCACTTCAGTCTTGTCCGACTCTGTGCGACCCCATAGACAGCAGCCCACCAAGCTCCCCCGTCCCTGGGATTCTCCAGGCAAGAACACTGGAGTAGGTTGCCATTTCCTTCTCTAATGCATGAAAGTGAAAATTGAAAGTGAAGTCGCTCAGTCATGTCTGACTCCTAGCGACCCCACGGACTGCAGCCTACCTGGCTCCTCCATCCATGGGATTTCCCAGGTAAGAGTACTGGAGTGGGTTGCCATTGCCTTCTCTGGCTCTGTAGCTGCTGCTGCTAAGTCACTTCAGTCATGTCCGACTCTGTGTGACCCCATAGACGGCAGCCCATCAGGCTCCCTCGTCCCTGGGATTCTCCAGGCAAGAACACTGGAGTGGGTTGCCATTTCCTTCTCCAATGTGTGAAAGTGAAAAGGGAAAGTGAAGTCGCTCAGTCATGTCTGACTCCTAGTGACCCCATGGACTGCAGCCTACCAGGCTTCTCCGTCCATGGGATTTTCTAGGCAAGAGTACTGGAGTGGCTTGCCATTGCCTTCTCCGGCTCTGTAGCTAAGACCCTGCTTTTGCTGTTTCTGCTCTGACCACCTGAGACTAATTAAGTGGACTCTTCTACCTAGAGCTGAATGGACTGGTTCCAAATTATATTTTCCTGGAACATCTTGTTGAACTGGAATGCTTTGGCAGTTAAGAAAGCCACTGCTCACACCTGAACAAATCAGTCTGTTTTTCCTGAAATGAGTTCATATTCACCTCTTGGTACATGAGAAGGTAACTGGCAGACCCAGGAGTCTGGCTGAAATCGAGCATGGTGAGATCATTATAACATCATAAAGTACAAAGTTAAAGATGGAAGAAAATCAAGAGTTATATTGATTGATTTGTAGTCTAATGCAAACAGATCAGATGAAAAAACCCAGAGAAAGACTAGTGAACATGCCCAGAAATACTGGACAAGGTGAGTCTGCCTCTAACAAAGTCGATTTCCTAAAGAAATATGATTCTTGAATTGTAAAATAATTCTTATGTGGCATAACACATGCATGTGTGCACAAACACACACACATATATGCAGAATGTGTATTCTATTGCCCATACGCCACCACTTTTGTTGGAAAGTAAGTAAACTCCTTCAGGACCCAGTGTTTCTATTTGCCTTACCATTATGACTATTTGCCACCTCTTTTTCTTTGGGCAAAAAGCAATAATTCCATGCTTATTTGTAGGGCAATCTTAGAAAAAGAGTGTGGCCAACTTAAGTCAAAACAAATGCTTAAAAAGCACTTAACTAAATGAACCTTGGAAAGTGGTTATTCCATACCCAGACCTAAAGGTAATAATTTGGAAAAAGAAAAAAGTACAAACTAGAAGTATTTACCAAGACACATGTATTAGAATCAGGAAGCATATTTTTTTTTCTGTAATATTTCATTAGGATTGGTTGGGACTGGCTTAGTTTCTTCTTACTATAGAGGAATTACTCTTGAGATACTGCAAAGAACCTCTGTGACCAAATGCATCTTGAGACTGATGCCCTCATGCCCTTTCTGATCAGGAGAACACGTCTCCCTCATAACCCATCAAGCAATACTGAAGAATTCTGGGGCCAGTACCTGCAACCAATGGTGAACTGCAGAAATTGTGGTGCTCTGGGACCTAACCTGCTGGCTGGGAATATTAGACGTGGCAGCCAAATACTTTCTGAACACCACATGGAAATAAATAGTCCTTCTCAAGTTAACAAATAAACACAGTCACAAGAAAACCCAGAGAAAAGACAAACTCCTTTTGTGATCTACTCTCATTTTGTTCATTCAAGCAGTTTTGAGTTTTATCTAATGCCAGACTGCTTTCTCAGGTTTTCCCCCAACATTCCTGCATGGACCCATAAGTATTTGACCCAAAGAAGTTGAGTGGTTTGTTGTACAGTTGCTAAGTCATGTCCGACTTTTTGCAACCCTCATGGTCTGCAGCATGCCAAGCCCCTCTGTTCTTCACTGTCTCCTGGACTTTGCTCAGATTCATGTCCTTTGAGTCGGTGATGCTATCTGTCTCATCTTCTGCTGCCTCCTCCTCCTTTTGCCTTCAATCTTTCCCAACATCAGGGTCTTTTCCAATGAGTTGGCTCCTTGTATCAGATGGCCAAAGTATTGGAGCTTTAGCATCAGTCCTTTCAATGAATATTCGGGGTTGTTTTCCTTTAGGACTGACTGATTTGATCTCCTTGCAGTCCAAGGGACTCTCAAGAGTCTTCTCCAGCCCCACAATTCAAAAGTATCAATTCTTCGTGCCTTTTCTATAGCCTTTTCTATGGTCTACAAATATTAAGAATGGTGTTCAGAGTATTGAGAGTTTAATTCCTTTTTTCTTTTCCTTGTTGGAAAGGAAAATCCCATCTTTGTATTCATGGCAATCTTAACTTTAGGAGAAATAATAAACCTTTTGAAGCTTGTTTTATCCTGGGATGAAATTTTATTTATTTTTTAATTTAACCTTTAATTGGAAGAAAATTGTTTTACAATGTTGTGATGGTTTCTGCCATACAATGCAAATCAGCCATAATTATATATGTGTGCTTCAGTTCAGTTCAGTTCAGTCGCTTAGTCGTGTCCGACTCTTTGCTACCCCATGAACCACAGCACGCCAGGCCTCCCTGTCCATCACCAACTCCCGGAGTTCACTCAAACTCATGTCCATAGAGTCGGTGATGCCATCCAGCCATCTCATTCTCTGTTGTCCCCATCTCCCCCTACCCCCAATCCCTCCTAGCATCAGACTCTTTTCCAGTGAGTCAACTCATTGCATGAGGTGGCCAAAAGTTTCAGCTTCAGCATCAGTCCTTCCAATGAACACCCAGGATTGATCTCCTTTAGAATGGACTGGTTGGATCTCCTTGCAGTCCAAGGGACTCTCAAGAGTCTTCTCCAGCACCACCGTTCAAAAGCATCAATTCTTCAGCGATCAGCTTTCTTCACAGTCCAACTCTCACATCCATACATGACCACAGGAAAAACCATAGCCTTGACTAGACGGACCTTGGTTGGCAAAGTAATGTCTCTGCTTTTTAATATGCTATCTAGGTTGGTCATAACTTTCCTTCCAAGGAGTAAGTGTCTTTTAATTTCATGGCTGCAATCAGCATCCGCAGTGATTTTGGAGCCCAGAAAAATGAAGTCTGACCCTGTTTCCACTGTTTCCCCATCTGTTTCCCATGAAATGATGGGACCAGATGCCATGATCTTCGTTTTCTGAATGTTGAGCTTCAAGCCAACCTTTTCACTCTCCTCTTTCACTTTCATCAAGAGGCCTTTGAGTTCCTCTTCACTTTCTGCCATAAGGGTGGTGTCATCTGCATATCTGAGATTATTGATATTTCTCCCAGAAATCTTGATTCCAGCTTGCGCTTCTTCCAGCCCAGCGTTCCTCATGATGTACTCTGCATATAAGTTAAATAAGCAGGGTGACAATATACAACCTTGACGTACTCCTTTTCCTATTTGGAACCAGTCTGTTTTTCCATGTCCAGTATATGTGCTTATATGCTTATATATAGATATATATTCCCTCTCTTGAGCCTCCCTCTTAATTTTATATTTTTAAAGATTTTTTTGTGTGGGTGATTTTTAAAGTATTTATTGAATGTATTATAATATCATTTCCATTTTTGTTTACTTGCTTTTTTTCTTTGACCATGAGGCATATGGGAGCTTAGCTCCCCAACCAAGGATGGAACCTATACCATTTGCACTGGAATGCAAAGTCTTAACCATTAGACTTCCAAGAAAGTCCCCTGGGGTGAAATTTTAGATTGAAGGAAGATAAAAATAATTTTGACTTTGGATGGTAAATGGAGGTATAAATAATTAGAATGAACAGCCAGTTTCCACACAGTCAAATGTGGGGTTGTCAGTCATGTCCCCAGTGGGATTCGTATCAGAGGCTAAGAGGATGAGAATACCACATTCTCAGTGATAACCAGTCTGACTCCTTCCTCTTGTTTCAAATGTTAAAACAGTAGTTGGCACTCACTGATTTATTCATGTAATCTGACATGCAATATGCAAAGTTATGAAAAATTTAACAACAATCATGTTTTACACCAAGGGCATACAACAGTAGGAATTCAGTACTGCTGGGAATGTATCTTGATAGTGTTCCTTGCTGGTTTGTTTCTTTAGTTGCTAATATAATGAATGTCCTTATTTTGAGAGTCAGTTTTAAACCATAGTTAGTTGCATTTTATTACTCCCTTAAAAGTACTTCTTACAAAGTCAATATCACTGTACGGTGTGTTGGTCCAATCTTTTATTGAGTACAGCCCTTGTCCTATTTATGACCCATGACTGATGCATCAACCCCAAAATGTGACTTCTCTGAGCCACTACAGGACAAGTATCTCAGCTCCTAAGAAGGCATTTCACAGAATCATTTCACTACTTTCAAAATGCTTCTGTTGCCAGCATCCCTTATAGGAAGCAAGGCTTCCCATGGCTTATGCTTTTGCAGGAAAAACACAGACTGTTTTAGAGAAGGTAGTTCTAATTGGTGTGAAACATCTTGAATTACTGAAGTTCTAATGGACTTGAAAAAGCCTCTAGAGAATCAAAGGAACCAAATGATGTAATGGTCTGTAAAAGATAAAATAGGAATAGAATGAAAAAAGCTTTAATTCGCTTCAGAAAGAGATGTCCGCTCTTAGTGTTTGAGGATAAAGTTGCCGCATAATCTTTTTCATTTTGAAATCAGATTTTTTTGGGGTGGGGTGTGGGGTGAATGGGGGGATAGTCAAGGTGAAAGATGAATATCAAACATTCAGTGCCATCTAGTGGTTTTATAGGATAAAGACAGAATTTCAGCAATTTGAGAACTGGTTTCGCGACTGCAGTGCCTAAGAAATGTTCAATCAGGCCAAACTATAGATTTCTAGAGAAAATTGTCTGGAATTAAATTATCTCCTTGATTCACTGCATAATGAGCATCAAGTGATGTGCTTGTTTAAATACGGTGTGTTAAACATGTGTGTTTAAATAGTTTTGATGAAGGCTGAACAGAGAATGAAGTAAGCCCTTTTTGTTGTTGAGTTGCAAAGAAATGTCCAACACTTTGCATCCCTGTCCTCCACTATCTTCCGGAGTTGGCTCAAATTCATGTCCATTGAGTCAGTGATGCTATCTAATTCTCTCATCCTCTGCTGCCTCCTCCTTTTGCCTTCAATCCTTCCCAGCATCAGGGTCTTTTCCAATGAGTTGTTTCTTTGCATCAGGTGGCCGAAGTATTGGCACTTCAGGAAACTGAAGTCCTTCCAATGACTATTCCAGGATGTTTTCTTTTAGGATTGACTGGTTTGATCTTCTTGCTGTCCAAGGAACTCTCAAGAGTCTTTTCCAGCACTGCAATTTGAAAGCATCAATTCTTTGGTGCTCTGCCTTCTTTATGGACCAGCTCTCACATTAGTACATGAGTACTGGAAAAACCATAGCTTTGACTGTATGAACTTCTGTCAGCAAAGTGATGCCTCTGCTTTTTAATATACTGTCTAAGTTTATAATAACCTTCCTTCCAAGGATCAAGCATTTTTTAATTCCATAGCTGCTGTCACCATTTGCAGTGATTTTGGAGACCAAGAAAAGAAAATGTCACTGCTTCCACTTTTTCTCCTTCTTTTTGCCATGAAGTGATGTTCTAAATATGTGACTTTATAATGTTTCAACCATGTCTGTCTATTGCTTTTATAACAAGTAATAAAGGAGCAAATATATGACCATGTCATAAATTTAGTTTTAAAAATGTTTAAATAACTTTTCAGTATAGTTTATTTTCCTCTTCTCCTATGTATTTTGTTTAAACCAGTTACAAACTTTACTCTGAGAGGGGGTCTGTAAGCTTCAAGAGACTGCCAAAGGGATCCGTGGTGCAGAAAGGTCAAAAAACTTGATCTAGGGACTTCCCTGGTTGTCCAGTGGTTGAGACTCCATGCTTACAAGGCAGGGTGTGTGGGTTCAATCCCTGGTCAGGGAACTAAGATCCCACCTGCTGCACAGCCAAGAAACAAAACAAAACCAACAACAGTAACAAAGAGTCCTATGAAAACATATACGAAAACTGTGAAAAAAAAAAAAAAAGCCTGATCTAAAGGGAGGCTTTTTTTCCATCTATTTCCCATGAATTGATGGGACCAGATGCCATGATCTTAGTTTTCTGAATGTTGAGCTTCAAGCCAACCTTTTCACTCTCCTCTTTCACTTTCATCAAGAGGCTTTTGAGTTCCTCTTCACTTCCTGCCATAAGGGTGGTGTCATCTGCATATCTGAGGTTATTGATATTTCTCCCAGCAGTGTTGATTCCAGCTTGTGCTTCTTCCAGCCCAGCGTTCCTCATGATGTACTCTGCATATAAGTTAAATAAGCAGGGTGACAATATACAGCCTTGACGTACTCCTTTTCCTATTTGGAACCAGTCTGTTGTTCCATGTCCAGTTCTAACTGTAGCTTCCTGACCTGCATACAGGTTTCTCAAGAGGCAGGTCAGGTGGTCTGGTATTCCCATCTCTTTCAGAATTTTCCACAGTTTATTGTGATCCACACAGTCAAAGGCTTTGGCATAGTCAATGAAGCAGAAATAGATGGTTTTTGGAACTTTCTTGCTTTCTCCATGATCCAGCGGATGTTGGCAATTCGATCTCTGGTGCCTCTGCCTTTTCTAAAACCTGCTTGAACATCTGAACTGAACTGAAAGGGAGGCTTAAGTCATGAAGTTGAAACAAACATGATTTAATAGTTAAGGGTTCAGTCTCATTGATTCAGTTCAGTTCAGTTCAGTCGCTCAGTCGTGTCCGACTCTTCGCGACCCCATGAATCACAGCACGCCAGGCCTCCCTGTCCATCACCAACTCCCGGAGTTCACTCAAACTCATGTCCACAGAGTCGGTGATGCCATCCAGCCATCTCATTCTCTGTCGTCCCCTTCTCCTCCCGCCCCCAAACTTTCCCAGCATCAGAGTCTTTTCCAGTGAGTCAACTCATTGCATGAGGTGGCCAAAGTATTGCAGCTTCAGCTTTAGCATCAGTCCTTCCAATGAACACCCAGGATCGATCTCCTTTAGGATGGACTGGTTGGATTTCCTTGCAGTCCAAGGGACTCTCAAGAGTCTTCTCCAGCACCACAGTTCAAAAGCATCAATTCTTCGGCGATCAGCTTTCTTCACAGTCCAACTCTCACATCCATACATGATGACTGGGAAAACCATGACCTTGACAAACGGACCTTTGTTGGCAAAGTAATGTCTCTGCTTTTTAATATGCTGTCTAGGTTGGTCCTAAGTTTTCTTCCAAGAAGCAAGTATCTTTTAATTTCATGGCTGCAGTCACCATCAACAGTGATTTTGGAGCTCCCCAAAATAAAGTTTCCTTTGTTTCCCCATCTATTTGCCATGAAGTGAGGGGACTGGATGCCATGATCTTAGTTTTCTGAATGTTGAGATTTAAGCCAAATTTTTCACTCTCCTCTTTCACTTTCATCAAGAGACTCTTTAGTTCTTCTTCACTTTCTGCCATAAGGGTGGTGTCATCTGCATATCTGAGGTTGTTGATATTTTTCCCAGCAATCTTGACTCCAGGTTGTGCTTCATCCAGCCCAGTGTTTCTCATGATGTACTCTGTATGTAAGTTAAATAAACTTATAAAGTTTATTGATAACTTATAAACTTATAAATATAACTTATAAACTTATATAAGTTAAATAAATAATAACCCATAGGAGGGTAATAGTGTACCCATTTTCAGAATCTTGGATTGTTAAGAGTTTGATTCAAGGTCATATAGGTGTACTGACTAGAATGCAAATTAAGGTATTTGGAGAATTGTTTTTCACTCACATAATCCTCAAGAATCCAAAAGCTTTAGAGGTTCTCAAAATGTGCTTAAAAGAACGACTTTTTAAAAGCTGAAAGAGAGCCCACTGCTATCCTCATCCTTGTGGAGCTTAATTTTCCAAGGTGGGGGTGAGGATCTGGTTTGTCTGACACCAAGAGTCAAGGGGACATGTAACTAACTCAGGTAAGTTGACAGAGCTACGGAGACACAGCAGAGGATTCAAACTGACCACTTGTTGATTGTATGACTGTGATAACTCCACGACATTTCCAGCACTTTCTGGAAAAGCCAACGCATGCCTTGGGGAGTGAGGATCCCTTTGTGTACTGATAACAGTAAACAGACCATTCTCCCACCACATTACAAAAGTGATTTTATGACCTTCTGCGTTTTATGTGTTGGTCTGGGATGCAACTGAAAGCACTGAAATTAGCACCAGAAAATCTATGTTATTCTCTCACTTTTGCCACTCCTTAGCAGTGTGGCTGAATTTCAGTTCTCTCACCCAGATCTCAGTAAAAATTAGATCTAGCTCACAAGGCTTTTGTGAGAGTTAAATAAACTTATGTTTATGAACATCTAGAAAGAAGACTGGTCCACAGTAGGCAGGCAACAACTCTGCAGTGGATATGGTTATTTCTATTAATGCTTACTTGTAGAATTAACCAAGGAGGTTGCGGAGCCCATGAAAGGAATAACTTAGTTGAACCTTGTCTTCATCTCTAATGTACAGTATCAGCCAAACAGAGTGGTAGTGGAGGTATCAGCAACAGACCATATAATATACTTCCATATAGTGTACCTACACGGCAGGGCCACCCAAGGTAGACGAATCAATGTGGAGAGTTCTGACAAAACATGGTCCACTGGTGGAGGGAATGGCAAACCACTTCAGTATTCTTGCCTTGACAACCCATGAACAATATGAAAAGGCAAAAAGATAGGACACTGAAAGATGAACTCCCTAGGTCGATAGGTGCTTAATATGCTGCTAGAGATCAGTGGAAAAGTAACTCCAGAAAGAATGAAGAGACAGAGCCAAAGTGAAAACAATGTCCAGTTGTGGATGTAACTGGTGATGAAAGTAAAGTCTGATGCTGAAAAGAACAATACTGCATACGAACCTGGAGTATTAGGTCCATGAATCAAGGCAAATTGGAAGTGGTCAAACAGGTTATGGCAAGAACAAACATCGACATTTTAGGAATCAGCCAACTAAAATGGACTGGAATGGGTAAATTTAACTCAGTTCAGTTCAGTTCAGTTCAGTGGCTCACTCATGTCCAACTCTTTGTGACCCCATGAATCACAGCATGCCAGGCCTCCCTGTCCATCACCAACTCCCGGAGTTCACTCAAACTCATATCCATCGAGTCAGTGATGCCATCTAGCCATCTCATTCTCTGTCGTCCCCGTCTCCTCCTGCCCCCAATCCCTCCTAGCATCAGACTCTTTTCCAGTGAGTCAGCTCGTTGCATGAGGTGGCCAAAGTATTGCAGTTTCGGCTTTAGCATTAGTCCTTCCAATGAACACCCAGGATTGATCTCCTTTAGAATGGATTGGTTGGATCTCCTTGCAGTCCAAGGGACTTTCAAGAGTCTTCTCCAGCACCACAGTTCAAAAGCATCAATTCTTCGGCGATCAGCTTTCTTCACAGTCCAACTCTCACATCCATACATGACCACTGGAAAAACCATAGCCTTGACTAGACGGACCTTGGTTGACAAAGTAATGTCTCTGCTCTTTAAATTTAACTCAAATGACCATTATATCTACTACTGTGGGCAAGAATCCCTTATAAGAAATAGAGTAGCCCTCATAGTCAACAAGAGTCCAAAATGCAGTTGTTCTTGGGTGCAATCTTAAAAACGACAGAATGATCTCTGTTCGTTTCCAGGGCAAACCATTCAATATCACGGTAATCCAAGTTTATGTCCCAACCAGTAATGCTGAAAAGCTGAAGCTGAATGGTTCTATGAAGACCTATTAGACCTTCTACAACTAATACCTAAAAAAGATCTCCTTTTCATCATAGGGGACTGGAATGCAAAAGTAGGAGGTCAAGAGATACCTGGAGTAACAGGCAAATTTGGCCTTGGATTACAAAATGAAGCAGGGCAAAAGTTCTCTTTTGCCAAGAGAACACACTGGTCATAGCAAACACCCTCTTCCAACAACACAAGAGAAGACTCTACATGTGGCCATCACGAGATGGTCAATACTGAAATCAGATTGATTATATTCTTTGCAGCCAAAGATGGAGAAACTCTATACAGTCAGCAAAAATAAGACTAGGAGCTGACTGTGGCTCAGATCATGAACTCCTTATTGCCAAATTCAGACTTAAATTGAAGAAAGTAGGGAAAATCACAAGACAATTCAGGTATGACCTAAATCAAATTCCTTACAACTATACAGTGGAAGTGAGAAATAGATTCAAAGGATTAGATGTAGTAGACAGCGTGTCTGAAGAACTATGGATGGATATTCATGACATTGTACAGGAAGCAGTGATCAAGACCATCCCTGAGAAAAAGAAATGCAAAAAGGCAAAATGGTTGTCTGAGGAGGCCTTACAAATAGCTGAGAAAAGAAGAGAAGTGAAAGGCAAAGGAGAAAGGGAAAGATATACCCCTTTTAATGCAGAGTTCCAAAGAATAGCAGAAAGAGATAAGAAAGCCTTCCTCAGTGATCAATGCAAAGAAATAGAGGAAAACAATATAATGGGAAAGACTAGAGATCTCTTCAGGAAAATTTGAGATACCAAGGGAAATTTTCATACAAAGATGGGCACAATAAAAGACAGAAATGGTATCGACCTAACAGAAGCAGAAGATATTAAGAAGAGGTGGCAAGAATACACAGAAGAACTATACAAAAAAGATCTTCATGACCCAGATAACCACAATGGTGTGATCACTCACCTAGAGCCATATATCCTGGAATGTGAAGTCAAGTGGGCCTTAGAAAGCATCACTACAAAGCTAGTGGAGGTGATGGAATTCCAGTTGAGCTATTTCAAATCTTAAAAGATGATGCTGTGAAAGTGCTGCACTCAATATGCCAGCAAATTGGGAAAACTCAGCAGTGGCCACAGGACTGGAAAAGGTCAGTCTTCATTCCAATCCCAAAGAAAGACAATGGCAAAGAATGCTCAAACTATGAGTACACAATTGCACTCATCTCATATGCTAGTAAAGTAATGATCAAAATTCTCCATGCCAGGCTTCAATAGTATGTGATTCATGAAATTCCAGATGTTCAAGCTGGATTTAGAAAAGCCAGAGAAACTAGAGATCAAATTGCCAACATCGGTTGGATCATCGAAAAGCAATAGAGTTCCAGAAAAACATCTACTTCTGCTCTATTGACTATGCCAAAGCCTTTGACTGTGTGGATCACAATAAACTGTGGAAAATTCTTAAAAAGATGGGAATACCAGATCACCCTACCTGCCTCCTGAGAAATCTGTATGCAGGTCAAGAAGCAACAGTTAGAACTGCACATGGAACAACAGACTGGTTCCAAATAGGGAAAGGGGTAAGTCAAGGCTGTATGTTTTCACCCTGCTTATTTAACTTATATGCAGAGTAGATCATGCGAAATGCCAGGCTGGATGAAGCACAAGCTAGAATCAAGATTGCTGGGAGAAATATCAATAACTTCAGATATGCAGATTACACCACCCTTATGGCAGAAAGTAAAGAACTTTCCATAGGACTGGAAAAGGTCAGTCTTCATTCCAATCCCAAAGAAAGGCAATGCCAAAGAATGCTCAAATTACCGCACAATTGCACTCATCTCACATGCTAGTAAAGTCATGATCAAAATTCTCCAAGCCAGGCTTCAGCAATATGTCAACCGTGAACTCCCAGATGTTCAAGCAGGTTTTAGAAAAGGCAGAGACATCAGAGATCAAATTGCCAACATCCACTGGATCATGGAGAAAGCAAGAGAGTTCCAGAAAACCATCTATTTCTGCTTCATTGACTATGCCAAAGCCTTTGACTGTGTGGATCACAACAAACTGTGGAAAATTCTCAAAGAGATGGGAATACCAGACCACCTGACCTGCCTCTTGAGGAACCTGTATGCAGGTCAGGAAGCAACAGTCAGAATTGTACGTGGAACAACAGACTGGTTCCAAATAGGAAAAGGAGTACGTCAAGGTTGTATATTGTCACCCTGCTTATTTAACTTATATGCAGAGTACATCATGAGGAATACTGGGCTGGAAGAAGCGCAAGCAAGAATCAAGATTTCTGGGAGAAATATCAATAACCTCAGATATGCAGATGCCACCACCCTTATGGCAGAAAGTGAAGAGGAACTCAAAAGCCTCTTGATGAAAGTGAAAGAGGAGAGTGAAAAGGTTGGCTTGAAGCTCAACATTCAGAAAACAAAGATCATGGCATCTGGTCCCATCACTTCATGAGAAATAGATGGAAAAACAGTGGAAACAGTGTCAGACTTTATTTTTTGGGGCTCCAAAATCAGTGCAGATGCTGATTGCAGCCATGAAATTAAAAGACGCTTGCTCCTTGGAAGGAAAGTTATGACCAACCTTGATAGTATATTAAAAAGCAGAGACATTACTTTGCCAACAAAGGTCCGTCTAGTCAAGGCTATGTTTTTTCCCGTGGTCATGTATGGATGTGGGAGTTGGACTGTGAAGAAAGCTGATTGCTGACGAATTGATGCTTTTGAACTGTGGTGCTGGAGAAGACTCTTGAGAGTCCCTTGGACTGCAAGGAGATCCAACCAGTTCATTCTAAAGGAGATCAATCCTGGGTGTTCATTGGAAGGACTTATGCTAAAGCTGAAACTGCAATACTTTGGTCACCTCATGAGACGAGTTGACTCACTGGAAAAGACTCTGATGCTGGGAAAGGTTGGGGGCAGGAGGAGAAGGGGACTAAAGAGAATGAGATGGCTAGATGGCATCACTGACTTGATGGACAAGAGTTTGAGTGAACTCCGGGAGTTGGTGATGGACAGGGAGGCCTGGCGTGCTGTGATTCATGGGGTCGCGGAGAGTCAGACAGGACTGAGCGACTGAACTGAACTGAAAGAACTAAAGAGCCTCTTGATAAAAGTGAAAGGGAGTGAAAAAGTTGTCTTAAGACTCAACATTCAAAAAACTAAGATCAATATGTGAAATAGATTGCCAGTCCAGGTTCGATGCATGAGACAGGTTGCTCAGGGCTGGTGCACTGGGATGACCCTGAGGGATGGGATGGGGAGGGAAGAGGTGGGGTTCAGGATGGGGAACATGTGTACACCCATGGCTGATTTATGTCAATCTATGGCAAAAACCACTACAATATTGTAAAGTAATTAGCTTCCAATTAAAATAAATAAATTAATTAAAAAATAGACAACAACAACAAACCAAAAAACTAAGATCATAGTATCCAGTTCCATCACTTCATGGCAAACAGATGGTGAAACAATAAAAACAGTGAGAGACTTTATTTTTGGGGGATCTAAAATCACTGCAGATGGTATCTGCAGCCATGAAATTAAAAGATGCTTGCTCCTTGGAGGAAAAGCTATGACTAACCTAGACAGCACATTAAAAAGCAGAGACATTTTTTTTTTTTTGCTAACAAAGGTTTGTTTAGTCAAAGCTATGGTTTTTCCAGTAGTCATGTGTGGATGTGAGAGTTGGAGTATAAAGAAAGCTGAGTGTCGAAGAATTGATGCTTTTGAACTGTGGTGTTGGGGAAGACTCTTGAAAGTCTCTTGGACTTTAAGGAGATCAAAGTAGTGTATCCTAATGAAAATCAGTCCTGAATATTCATTGGAAGAACTGATGCTGAAGCCAAAACTCCAATACTTTAGCCACCTGATGTGAAGAACTGACTCCTTGGAAAAGACCCTTATTCTGGGAAAGATTGAAGAGAGGAGGAGAAGGGGACGACAGAGGATGAGATGGTTGGATGGCATCACCAACTAGATGGATGTGAGTTTGAACAAGCTCTGGGAGTTGGGGAAGGACAGGGAAGCCTGGCATGTTGCAGTCCATGGGGTCGCAAAGAGTCAGACATGACTGAGCGATTGAACTGAACTGATATAATGTACCTAGTAGAGTTTCTGACAGAGAACATGCAGTCATGAAATTGTATCTACTGTGATCATTGCTAGGGGCTTCCCAGGTGGCTCGATGGTAAATAATACACCTGCCAGTATAGGAGACACAAGATGTGGGTTCAGTCCCTGGATGGGGAAGATCTCCTAGAGTAGGAAATGGCAACCTACCCAGTATTCTTGCCTGGAAAATTCCATGGACTGAATAGCCTGCCAGGCAACAGTCCATGGGTTGCAGAATTGGGCACACACTAGTGTGTATATTAATGGTAAACAGGACCAAATATTTAAAATTGAGAAAGTTTGGCAGTGTAGGCATAGATAGACTTATGGGGAGGATTTAAATGGGAGGGGACTTTATTTTTAAACAGTATTTAGAAAACCAGATTCAAATTTAAGTCCTCATGTCATTTTTACAAAGATAGAGACCTGGAACCTGTCCCTAGGGGTCTGCCTGGGTCCAAATTTACTCCTAATGTTAAAGGGTGTCATTGTCTTACAAAGGAGTGGGGTGGTTAAATGCTTATATTATGGACATCATGCTTTTAAGCTTTCTGGCTGGTTGAGTAGTGATTTCCTCCTTGCATCCCCATCCCCTTTCTCTCTCCAAAATCCATCACCTCTTCTTTATGATGGGGTAACTGGCAAGTTAAGTCCTCAATCTTGATTGTGTTGGTCTGGGGGAAACAAGCGGCTTCATCTGCAAGAAGGATGTGGGAGATAGTGGCTATATGCTGAGTGATTTTTTCAAATGACATGAATCCTAGTTCTGTTGGAAGAAACTCCATGAGCCACGCTTGCAGGCTGAACTTGAACTTCAAGAGCTGCTCACTCTAGGATGCAATCAGTTGATTTCTCTTTTGTTTTCCTTTCTAACTGCTACTTGGAATTTCCCTCTTCTGAACTCATGGGTAATTTCTGCTTCTTCTGAGGTGTTCTCTCCTTAGGGCATGCTACCTTTCTGGGGCTTCCCAATTGGCCCTAGTGGTAAATAATCCATCTCCCAATTCAGGTAAATGTAAGAGATGTGGGTTCAGTCTCTAGGTTGGAAAGATCCCCTGGAGGAGGGCACAGCAATCCACTCTAGTATTCTTGCCTGGAGAATCCCATGGACAGAGGAGCCTGGCAGGCTATGGTCCATAGGGTTGCAAAGAGTCAGACATGACTGAAGCAACTTAGCATGCACGCCCATTCCTACCCGGCCCAACAGCAGATTTTTTGGTTTGTAATTTTGATTGTTGAGTCACTAAGTTGTGTACAACTCTTTGTGACCCCATGCACTTCAGCATGCCAGGCTTCCCTGTCATTTACTGTCTCCCAGAGTTTGCTCAGATTCATGTCCATTGAGTCAGTGATGCCATCCAACCATCTCATCCTCTGTCGTCTCCTTTCCTCCTGCCTTCAGTCTTTCCCACCATCGGGGTCTTTTCCAGTGAGTCAGTTCTTCACATCAGGTGGCCAAAGTACTGGGGCTTCAGCTTCAGCATCAGTTCTTCCAATAAATATTCAGCGTTGATTTTCTTTAGGATTTCCTGGTCTGATCTTCTGGCAGTCCAAGGGACTCTCAAGAGTCTTAACTGTGCTTGGTTTTGCTTATATCTGCCTCAGGGAGAGAAGCCTGTTGCCTGCAGGCAATTCCTCTTCTGCTTCCCTTCACTGCTCCCAACTGGCCAAAGAAGTTACTTTCATTAATTCTTGAGGTTTAGCTTCCACCCCAGAAAAAACAGATAATTAAAGCTTTAAGGTGTTTGTGCAGTCAGGCTTCCAAGCAGATAGTTGGTTAAAAAAAAAAAGAAATGAAGAGAGACGTATTGTAGAGGCTGGAGTACTTTTCTTGTTTTTATTTGCATCTTAAACATAAGTAATTATGTTGAAAAAGATACTGTTTAGGTAATTTGGTTTTAGTGGAATAAGAGAAAACAAGTGGTTTATTTCATTAGAGCAGCAGCTCTTGATTCTCTTTCTCTAAGTAAATGAAGACTTCTGCATGTTACATAGCTTGGAGGGTTTTGCAAACAAATCAGAGCTCGGACACGCACTCATAGGAACATGAGGTTACAGGTCTCCTCATACCTGGCTGTACCTGAATGTACATGGGTGTACCTAAGCAAACTCAGAGAGATAGTGCAGGACAGGGAAGCTGGGCATGCTGAGGTTGAAAAGAGTCAGACACAACTTAGAGACTGAAAAACCACAACCTTGGCTGTAATTTGGGTGCCTCAGAGAGTTCCGTAACCTCTCTTGCCCAGCACTGCAGCCGACAGGCGAGTCACAAGGGTCTGAGTTCATTCTTATACACATGTCGCTTGTATGGTTCACATGTCATCACTGTCAGGTGAATCTCACAGGTCTTAGCAATCCATTATACAAGCAATTGATTTCCAGTGGAAGCATGTGTTTTCAGGTCACTAGTTTTTTATGGAACATGCTAAGAAGTCCTCTGCCCTCTTTCTCACCCATGTTTTAAAGATGTCTAGGAACCAGACTCTCTCTTGTCTGGAACAGTCAAGTGTGCCTCTTTAGAACCACTGACTGCAGATCTTCTCAGGTGTCACGTGCCTCACCCATGGATCTTGGCAGGCTGCAGATTCTGCTGATGGGATCTGGGGAGTGCTTGAGAGCCTGCGTTTCTTATAAACTTCTAGATGATGCTGATGCTGCTGGTCCTTGGAAGACCACACTTTGAATAACAAGGCAATCAAGTCATCTGATTAAAGTGATTCTTTCTAAAGCAGTGTAAATGAAAGTTAGGTCTAACACATCTGGTGTTTGTGTTTAATATGAGTTGTGTTCTTTCCAGCAACTCTTGATCATTTTAGGAAGGACAGTGGTGTAATCTGTATTCTTCCTGTTAAGCTTCCTTTTCTGAAAAGATGAGGGGGGAGGATAGGGTTGATTCTAGGAAATTTGCAGATAAGTTTTTTTGGCCTTCAACCCTTTTTCTGTGCTCACCTCCACCTCTTCCACCCATGGCTCTTTGCTTCCTATACTTTCGACTTCTTTCTACTCTGTAGTTCAAGGACAAGAAAATATTATGCGTTTTATAATATTATTTTATATTTGAATATTTTGCATGATAAAATTGTTTCTAGACTTTTGGTAATGATTGAGTTCCTATCCCAATTTGCCACAGAATTCAGGTACATAGGTGGCATATTTCTTGATCAAATGCTTGAACAACCCATATTAGTTTCCAAAAGCTAGTAAAGCTTCAATAATTTTAGAGATAAAAGACCAATAAAAATGGGGTTTGAGGTTAGTACTGTTATGAATTAACCAATATCTACTTAATGAGGCCATTGCTCTAGTAGAATACTAGGTTAGAGCTAAGAGAGTTTGGCTTTGTTTCAATTCTTTGCTTTTTAGCTGAGAACACTGAGCAAAACCAGTACAAACTGGACTTCAATTTTCCCATCTGTCAAATCTCTTCCTTAGTTAAATATTTATGGAGTACTTATGAGGTTTTTTAGATATCTAGTAAGTAGTCAATACTCAACTACTGATCAACTCCTTATGTATTTTTAAGTCATTGGATTATTGAAGTTGCATTTAGTTGCTGCCCCAAAGTGATGTAGGTGCATAGAATAATGACTGTACTTCTTCATATGCACTTGATGTGGTAGGAAAAAACCCCCTCTTGTTTCCTGTTGTTTCCCTGGATCTGAAAATATGTCTGGAAGCCCTAAAGACTCAGCACGCTGGTTCTTGTAGCAACTTTCTCTGTTGGGTGATGGCCAAGGAAGGTGTCCTGTTGCATATGAATAAACTGTGTCTGGTGAGCTGGGGCTGTATTAGCTTGGGTGGGCCCCACAGTCAGGAGTGCTGCCATTGGCCACAAGGAAATGCTGGAGAAACCTAGGACCAGATGGCCTAGGGCTGGGGAACTTTCTCAGCAGAAGGGCTGCAGAGCCAATGGTACAATTTGCAGTGTCAGAAAGGTCAGCCATGTCATGGCTCCTGCGGATAAGCACATTTGGAATGATAACTCTGCCAGCAACTGGGAATAGAAGGAACAAGCTACAACCTCCAGGGGAGGGATAAGGGCAAGGACGCCACAAGGTATTGGATCCCTGCCCAGTGGACTGTGATGCTTCCAGGCAAAGCTCCAGATCCAGCAGTAGACTGGAATACTAAGCAGGAAATTGAGGCTGAAGTTTGGTGAGAGAACAGAGCTGCAGCCTGGTGCTCGGGGCTCGTCAGACACCAGGCCTGTGGCAGTAAGATGAATTCCAGACTCTCCACATTGGTGTTAATCCCTTCCCTGGTCAGGGCTGATTGATTCAGAGTGTCTGCAAGGCTGTGTCTATAACTGGCCAGGACTGAGAAGGCAGGGATCTGAGGAGGAACTCCGGTTGACATCTTCAGTCTGAACCTTGCCTCCTCCATCCCATTCCTTATTGGGACGTTATATTTACTGGTAGGAAATTACTTCCTTTTCCCAGAAAGGTTTTTAAACAAGAATAAGGTTTCAGTTCAGTTCAGTTCAGTCGCTCAGTCGTGTCCGACTCTCTGCGACCCCATGAATCACAGCACGCCAGGCCTCCCTGTCCATCACCAACTCCCGGAGTTCACTCAAACTCATGTCCACAGAGTCGGTGATGCCATCCAGCCATCTCATTCTCGGTTGTCCCCTTCTCCTCCGCCCCCAACCTTTCCCAGCATCAGAGTCTTTTCCAGTGAGTCAACTCGTCGCATGAGGTGGCCAAAGTATTGCAGTTTCAGCTTTAGCATCAGTCTTTCCAATGAACACCCAGGGTCAATCTCCCTTAGAATGGACTGGTTGGATCTCCTTGCGGTACAAGGGACTCTCAAGAGTCTTCTCCAACACCACAGTTCAAAGGCATCAATTCTTTGGTGATCAGCTTTCTTCACAGTCCAACTCTCACATCCATACATGACCACGGGAAAAACCATAGCCTTGACTAGATGGACCTTTGTTGGCAAAGTAATGTCTCTGCTTTTTAATATATTATCTAGGTTGGTCATAACTTTCCTTCCAAGGAGTAAGCGTCTTTTAATTTCATGGCTGCAATCACCATCTGCAGTGATTTTGGAGCCCCAAAAAATAAAGTCTGACACTGTTTCCACTGTTTTTCCATCTATTTGCCATGAAGTGATGGGACCAGATGCCATGATCTTCGTTTTCTGAGTGTTGAGCTTCAAGCCAACCTTTTCACCCTCCTCTTTCACTTTCATCAAGAGGCTTTTGAGTTCCTCTTCACTTTCTGCCATAAGGGTAGTGTCATCAGCATATCTAAGATTATTGATATTTCTCCCAGCAATCTTGATTCCAGCTGGTGCTTCTTCCAGCCCAGCGTTCCTCATGATGTACTCTGCATATAAGTTAAATAAGCAAGGTGACAATATACAGCCTTGACGCACTCCTTTTCCTATTTGGAACCAGTCTGTTGTTCCATGTCCAGTTCTGACTGTTGCTTCCTGACCTGCATACAGGTTTCTCAAGAGGCAGGTCAGGTGGTCTGGGATTCCCATCTCTTTCAGAATGTTCCACAGGTTATTGTGATCCACACAGTCAAAGGCTTTGGCATAGTCAATGAAGCAGAAATAGATGTTTTTCTGGAACTCTCTTGCTTTCTCCATGATCCAGTGGATGTTGGCAATTTGATCTCTGGTGCCTCTGCCTTTCTAAAACATCTGGGAGTTCACATTCACATATTGCTGCAGCCTGGCTTGGAGACTTTTGAGCATGACTTTACTAGCGTGTGAGATGAGTGCAATTGTTTGCCAAGTGTTAATACTTCTGAGAAATGTAACACTTTGAACTCTGCTTCCCTGTTCCCATACTGAAAATTTGGGAGCAAATGCATTGTCAATGTCTTCTGGCCAAAGACCATCAGGGGCACACATGTAATTAAACATGCTGAATTGATTGCTCATTGCAATATGGGAGAACTGACAACATGGGGATCTGCGGGATGTCTTGATGAGAAGGTGTTAGAAATGTCATTACAGGATCTGGACTTGGGTTGGGTGTCTTTGGGGGAGGGTCTAGAGTGGCTTCTGTCAGAAAGCAAGCGCAGTTCTATGAGTAGGCGTCTCAAGAAGTCTTATCTGTAAGGGGGAGAGTCTAGAGCAAGGAGAAAACTGTAATTAGTAGAGAACGAGCAGTCAATCACACTAGCTAGGAGCAACTGGATTATTTGGTATTTTGTGGATTGCATAATGAGCATATTTCTGTCTCTTCTTAGATAAAATTAGAAAATGCTCTTCTTTTTACTCACTTTATCATGGCCTTGGAGTGACCGTCCGCGTCTGAGGCCAATGTTGTGTGAAATTATGTTAAACAAGATACCCCATGCTCAACTGTGAGCATCAGATCAACTTCTAACAACACTTAAGTCTAGTTGTAAATGCCAGGTCAGTTCTCAGATGTCAGTACACTTTGGCCCACCAGTTACTAGCGGGTTGACAGGAATAGGGTATAATAAGTATATTTTTAATAGTTAAAGTTTTGGGAACAGAGAGAAACTCATATCCTCATGCTAATATTTTGCTGTTAGTTCTCACATTTCACTTTGTTGTCAGGAAGCACATCCTGTAACATTTCTTCATTAATCCCACTCAGATGTTGTATTTCTACTTCACGAAAAAGGAAGTGATAGCATAGAAAGTTAGGAGAGTTATACCAGATCACACTGAAGGTGAATCAGGCAGGACCAGAAACAAACATGCTAAGCTGCTGTGATCACACACTAGCAGCTGGTCATCAAATGATGGGAAGGCTGCCAATTGCTAATAATGCATCCATAGTGGCTTTCTTGGGGATCCACAATGGCTTTCTTGGAGAGCATGGTGGGTACAGTCAGTGATGAAGAGGATGATGATCTTCAGGGTTAGGAATGTGTCATAAGTGTTTCTGACTTTTTTTTTAACATTGGGATATTCATTCTTTACGTGAACTAAAATGGACCGGAATGGGTGAATTTAACTCAGATGACCATTATATCTACTACTGTGGGCAGGAATCCCTTAGAAGAAATGGAGTAGCCATCATGGTCAACAAAAGAGTCCGAAATGCAGTACTTGGATGCAATCTTAAAAACGACAGAATGATTTCTGTTCATTTCCAAGGCAAACCATTCAATATTACAGTAATCCAGGACTATGCCCCTACCAGTAATGCTGAAGAAGCTGAAGTTGAACAGTTCTATGAAGACCTACAAGACCTTTTAGAACGAACACCCAAAAAAGATGTCCTTTTCATTATAGGGGACTGGAATGCAAAGGTAGGAAGTCAAGAAACACCTGGAGTAACAGGCAAATTTGGCCTTGGAGCACGGAATGAAGCAGGGCAAAGACTAATAGAGTTTTGTCAAGAGAATGCACTGGTCATAGCAAACACCCTCTTCCAACAACACAAGAGAAGACTCTACACATGGACATCACCAGATGGTCAACACCGAAATCAGATTGATTATATTCTTTGCAGCCAAAGATGGAGAAGCTGTATACAGTTAGCAAAAACAAGACCAGGAGCTGACTGTGGCTCAGATCATGAACTCCTTATTGCCAAATTCAGACTGAAATTGAAGAAAGTAGGGAAAACCACTAGACCATTCAGATATGACCTCAATCAAATCCCTTATGATTATACAGTGGAAGTGAGGAATAGATTTAAGGGACTAGATCTGATAGGTAGAGTGCCTGATGAACTCTGGATGGAGGTTCGTCATTGTACAGGAGACAGGGACCAAGAACATCCCCATGGAAAAGAAATGCAAAAAAGCAAAATGGCTGTCTGAGGAGGCCTTACAAATAGCTGTGAAAAGAAGAGAAGCAAAAAGCAAAGGAGAAAAGGTAAGATATAAGCATCTGAATGCAGAGTTCCAAAGAATAGCTAGGAGAGATAAGAAAGCCTTCCTCAGCGATCAATGCAAAGAAATGGAGGAAAATAACAGAATAGGAAAAACAAGAGATCTCTTCAAGAAAATTAGAGATTCCAAGGGAACATTTCATGCAAAGATGGGCTTGATAAAGGATAGAAATGGTATAGACCTAACAGAAGCAGAAGATATTAAGAAGAGGTGGCAAGAATACACAGAAGAACTGTACAAAAAAGATCTTCACGAGCAAGATAGTCACGATAACGTGATCACTGACCTAGAGCCAGACATCCTGGAATGTGAAGTCAAGTGGGCCTTAGAAAGCATCATGACGAACAAAGCTAGTGGAGGTGATGGAATTCCAGTTGAGCTATTTCAAATCTTGAAAGATGATGCTGTGAAAGTGCTGCACTCAATATGCCAGCAAATTTGAAAAACTCAGCAGTGGCCACAGGACTGGAAGAGGTCAGTCTTCATTCCAATCCCAAAGAAAGGCAATGCCAAAGAATGCTCAAACTACCACACAATTGCACTCATCTCACACGCTAGTAAAGTCATGCTCAAAAATTCTCCAAGCCAGGCTTCAGCAATAGGTGAACTGTGAACTCCCAGATGTTCAAGCAGGTTTTAGAAAAGGCAGAAGCACCAGAGATCAAATTGCCAACATCCACTGGATCATGGAGAAAGCAAGAGAGTTTCAGAAATACATCTATTTCTGCTTCATTGACTATGCCAAAGCCTTTGACTGTGTGGATCACAATAAACTGTGGAACATTCTGAAAGAGATGGGAATCCCAGACCACCTGACCTGCCTCTTGAGAAACCTGTATGCGGGTCAGGAAGCAACAGTTAGAACTGGACATGGAACAACAGACTGGTTCCAAATAGGAAAAGGAGTGCGTCAAGGCTGTATATTGTCACCTTGCTTATTTAACTATATGCAGAGTACATCATGAGGAACGCTGGGCTGGAAGAAGCACAAGCTGGAATCAAGATTGCTGGGAGAAATATCAATAATCTTAGATATGCTGATGACACTACCCTTATGGCAGAAAGTGAAGAGGAACTCAAAAGCCTCTTGATGAAAGTGAAAGAGGAGGGTGAAAAGGTTGGCTTGAAGCTCAACATTCAGAAAACGAAGATCATGGCATCTGGTCCCATCACTTCATGGCAAATAGATGGAAAAACAGTGGAAACAGTGTCAGACTTTATTTTTTGGGGCTCCAAAATCACTGCAGATGGTGATTGCAGCCATGAAATTAAAAGACGCTTACTCCTTGGAAGGAAAGTTATGACCAACCTTGATAATATATTGAAAAGCAGAGACATTACTTTGCCAACAAAGGTCCGTCTAGTCAAGGCTATGGTTTTTCCCGTGGTCATGTATGGATGTGAGAGTTGGACTGTGAAGAAAGCTGATCACTGAAGAATCGATGTTTTTGAACTGTGGTGTTGGAGAAGACTCTTGAGAGTCCCTTGGACTGCAAGGAGATCCAACCAGTCCATTCTAAAGGAGATCAATCCTGGGTGTTCATTGGAAGGACTGATGCTAAAGCTGAAGCTGCAATACTTTGGTCACCTCATGCAATGAGCTGACTCACTGGAAAAGACTCTGATGCTGGGAAAGGTTGGGTGAGGGAGGAGAAGGGGACAACCGAGAATGAGATGGCTGGATGGCATCACCGACTCTGTGGACATGAGTTTGAGTGAACTCCGGGAGTTGGTGATAGACAGGGAGGCCTGGCGTGCTGTGATTCATGGGGTCGCGGAGAGTCGGACACGACTGAGCGACTGAACTGAACTGAACTGAACTGAACGTGATAACTCATGATTTCTACAAACATTTTCTTAAGCCAAATTATAGTTGTGGCCAGTTTTGTCTCTGTGGACAATTAGTCCCTTGAGTTTACTGCCCATTCTGTTAAGGAGTCCACCTTCATTCAATTGACTTACACTTTTTTTTCCCACTAGATTATGTGTTACTTGGATCCAATATCCTCATGAGCTACTAGAGTACAGTACTGAATAAATAACTATATGTGAAGAATGCTTGCTTATTGTTCAAGGAGCTATGTCATCCCTGTACTAAGATTTTATGACATACTTGAAATCTCAGCACTACCGTAATTGAAATTATAATTCCCATGTTTCTTTGATTTTAAGTAAAAATATCTCTGATTGAATGAAAAAACTCACAAAAGACTTAAAATGAATGTTTATAGCAGCTTTATTCATAACAGCTCAAACTAGAAATAATTAAATATCTGTTAATAGATGAATGGATAAAAAAGCTGTGGTATATCTATACAATGGAATACTACTCAATAATGGGAAGGAAGTAATACTAATTCAGAGATCATCATGGATAATTCTCAGAAACAATATGCTGAGCAAAAGAAGTTGGACATGAAAGATGACATACTCTATGATTCTATTTATTTGAAACTCTAAAAATTTGAATTTCATTTATAGTGACAGAAAACAGATCAGTGGTTTCCTGGATCTGGGGATAAGAGGTTGATTGATGGGAAGAAGCACCAAAGTAGTTTTTGAGGTGATGAAAATATTTTACATCTTGTTTGAGGTAGTACTTACAGAGATGTACACATTTGTCAAAACTCACTGAACTGTACACCCAAAATTGATGTATTGTATGTAAGTCACATCTCAATAAAGTTGATTTTTAAAAAGTTTGTCTTGACATCATATCCCTCTTCATCTATTGTCCCTTTCCTTTGGACATTCAGGGCAAAAATTCCTGAAAGAACTGTCTATACTCTTTTTAATTTTTCTGATTCTCTTTGCAGGAAAAGACTCTTGCCAAGGTCATCAGTGATCTCAGTGCTGTGATTCCTGTAGTCAATTCCAGCCTCATCTCATGAGATCTCAGAAGAGCTTGACAGAGCTGCTCAATTCCTCCTCCTTTTATCAGTTCTCAGCTTTCCTACATCGCTGGCAGCTCTTCCTCAGCTCCTCTCTGCTTCCTCATTATTGAGTGGGCCACTGAGTTCTGGAGGCTTACTCTTTGATGTCCTCATCTAGTCTCAGAGTTAAAAATGCCATCTCTATGTGATGATTCAGCCATGAAGAAGACGATTGCTTCTTGGCAGGAAAGCTATGACACACCTACACAGTGTGTTAAAAAGCAAAGATGTCACTTTGCCAGCCAAGGTCCATATAGTCAAGGCTATGGTTTTCCCAGTAGTCATGTACGGTTGTGAGAGCTGGACCATAAAGAAGGCAGAGTGCTGAAGAATTAATGCTTTCAAACTGTGGTGCTAAAGAAGACTCTTGGGAGTTGTTTGGACAGCAAGGAGATCAAAGCAGTCCATCCTAAAGGAAATCAATCCTGAACATTCACTGGAAGAACCGATGATGAAGCTGAATCTCCAATACTCTGGCCACTTGATGTGAAGAGCTGACTCATTAGAAAAGACCCTGATTCTGGGAAAGATTGAAGGCAGGAGGAGAAGGGGACGACAGAGGATGAGATGTTTGGATGGCATCACTGACTCAATGGACATGAACTTGGGCAAACTCTGGGAGATGGTGAGGGACAGGGTAGACTGGTGTGCTGTAGTCCACAGGATTGAGAAGAATTGAATGCAACTTGGTGTCTGAACAACAATAATAACAATGTGATGATTGCCAAAGTTCTATTCCCAGTGCAGACCTGTCCCCTGCTCCAGATTCATACAACCAATTACTAACTCACCGTGTCCCTTTGGATGTCTGACCACACTTCTCATTTCCTGGTTGGAATTCCTAATTTCCTCAGTGTCTCCTCCCACACTCCTGCCTAGCAAACCTGCTTTTCACACTGTCTCCCTCATCTCAGGAAAGGGAAACTCCACCCTTCCCTTTCCTTTTTAAAAAATATTTATTTGTTTATTTATTTGGCTATGCCGGGTCTTATTTGCAGCAGGGGAACTCTTTGTTTTGGCTTGTTGGATCTAGTTCCCTGACCAGGGGTCAAACCCAGGCCCCCTTCATTGGGAGCACAGGGTCTTAGCCACTGGACCACCAAGGAAGTCCCCATCCTTCTATTTCCTTCAAAATCTTGGAGTCATCCTTGATTTCTTTCATACCACATTCATTCCATTGACATTCTGATGACTCTACCTCAATCACATACCTAGAATTCAATAATATTTACCAATCTGGGACTTGCCTGGTTGCTTAGTGGTGAAGAGTTTGTCTGCCAATGCAGGGAACATGGATTTGATCCCTGATCTGAGAAGATTCCTCATGCCATAGAGCAACTAAGCCTGTGTGACACAACTGTTGAGCCTGCGCTCTAGAGCCTGCAAGCCACAACTACTGAACCCATGTGGTGCAACTACTAAAGTCTGCACACGTAGAACCCATGCTGTCCAACAAGAGAAGACACTGTGATGGGAAATCTGAGCACTGAAACTAAAGAGTAGTCCCTGCTTGCTGCAGCTAGAGAAAAGCACACACAGCAATGGAGAACTGGCATAGCCAAAAATAAATAAATAAATAATTTATTTAAAAAAGAAAAGAAGCATTTTCCCTGGTCCACATTAAAAATTTTTTTTAACCAGTCTTATTTCAGCCCAAGCCATATGCTCTTTGGAAGAAGGAGCTTCTTCCTTGCTCCTTGGAGGGAAAGCTCTGACAAACCTAGACAGTATATGAAAAAGCAGAGAAATATCTTTTCTGACAAAGGTCTGTATAGTCAAAGCTATAGTTTTTCCAGCAGTCATGTACAATGTGAGAGCTGGATCATAAAGAAGGCTGAGCGCTGAAGAATTGATGCCTTCAAATTGTGGTGCTGGAGAAGACTCTTGAGAGTTCCTTGGACAGCAAAGAGATCAAACCAGTCAATCTTAAAGGAAATCAATCCTGAATATTCACTGGAAGGGCTCATGTTGAAGCTGAAGCTCCAACACTTTGGCTACCTGATGTGAAGAGCCAACTCATTGGGAAAGACCATGATGTTGGGAAAGATTGAGGGCAGGAGGAGAAGAAGGCAACAGAGCATGAGATGGTTGGATGGAATCACCAACTTAATGGACATGAATCTGAGCAATCTTTGGGAGATAGTGAAGGACAGGGAAGCCTGGCGTGCTGCAGTCCATAGGGATGCAAAGAGTAGGACATAACAGGAACAGAACTGCACCAACATAGTTATCTTGTGCTTTGATTATTCAATGGCTGCTACTTGATGATTTTTGATGAGTAAGCAGTTGCCTTTGTGCTTCCCTATAGTCTAATCCTCACTTAGGAGATAGTATAATCCTTTTAAAGTACAAGTCATGCCACTCTGCTAAAAACAAACGCTCAAGACTCTGATGATATAAGATTAAGCCCATGTCCTTATCATGAACTAAAAGGCCAAGATATGGCCTCCTGTTGCCTCCCCTTTGCTTACTCAGCTTCAGATATACCAACCACCTTGCTGTTCCTGAAACACACCACATGTCTTTGTACCCCAGGGCCTTTGCACTTGCTTTTTCCTCTAAAATGCTTTCTCCAGGATAGCCACATGGCTCACACTTTCACTCTTTCAGAACTTTGTTCAAATGCAACCTTAAAGAAAAACCTCAAACAGCCCCATTTGAAACAGCAATGCCTTTCATGCCCTTCTATATTAGGATTATCTATTTTCTTTCCTGTTTTTTTTTCATAGAATTTACCACTATCTGACATGCTGTATATTACACTTACATATTTGTTGATTGCACATTTTTCTCCACTTGAATGTAAACTCTGCAAGGAAAGGTTTTTTTTTTTTTGTTCATTTCTTTGCCATTTTACCTGCAGAGCCTATAGTCTGGCACATGGGAGAATCAACAGATACATGTTAATTAACAAATAGAAGGAAACTTGAGGCACAGAGAGACTAAGTAAATTGATAAATATTATCTAAAAGAGAGAGAGAATTGCTTTCAAGAAAAATAAATACCCTGGATTTGGGCCTGATCCTTACATCAAATTCACTTCTTGTAATCTCACATGTGGGCTTCCCAGTGGTGGTAGTGGTAAAGAACCTGCCTGCCAATGCAGGAGATATAAGAGACATGGGTTTGATCCCTGGATTAGAAGATCCCCTGAAGGAAGAAATGGCAACCCAGTCCAGTGTTCTTACCTAGAAAATTCCACGGGCAGAGGAGCCTGCCATGCTACAGTCCATGGGGTTGCAAAGAGTCGGACACAACTGAAGTGACTTAGCACACACACACTCAAACTCACATGTATGTGTAATAAATTTCTTCACAGTGGCAAGGCGACCCTAGAAGTTAGTTACCATTTCTAAGCTGATTGACTTTAGCAAAGTGTTCTGAAAACTTCTTGAGTATGATCACTGACTATTCAATGAATTCTCCACCGTCAAGGGGCTTGTGATCACTAATGAGAATGGAACAGCCATTCTCTACCAGTATTTGAAATACTTATATTTTTAGATGTTTCTGCATTATTTCTGTGTGAAAAAGCTGAAAGGTTGCTCAGCGGTGAAAGGATTGGTATGAAATTTCCATTTAATTCCTGCAAACAGGAACACTTGGTGATGAGGCCAAAGATTCTCAGTCTTGGATCTTCCTGGGCAGATGTGGTCCCTGATTTGGAGATTGTGAATCTGGACCAAACTCTAGTGGATATATTCCTGATCTAAACTAGTAAGTAAAAAAAAAACAACAAACCCTTTCAAGATCCCCAGCATCCTGCAAAAGAAAGAGTGAACAAATGCTTGCAATAAGACTTTAGAGAAGGTGGTTTAAGCCTGCAAACAAATAGAGAAATAATTTTGACATATTCTTGTCATTGAAGAGAATAGTGTTTTAGTGACTGTAAGCTTACTCAGGTGTGCGTTTGTTCCCTGTGTGGTAACGCACTGCTTAGGTGTCCAGATGGTGCAGGTTTACTGGGTAATTACCTCACTGAAACCCAGCTTTCTTATTGTTTGGATGTCAGTTATTGAAAGTATGCCAAAGAACTCTCAGACCCCTGGGAAATCCCCAATGATACTTGGCTGATGGAGGCGCCTGTGTTTTTCTTGTCACGTGTGCTGCCAGGGCAGGCAAACTAGTTCAGGGATGAGAACTTCACTTCTTACTGCGGTAGGAAGCCCCTCTCCCCCCGAACCACCTCCACCGCAGCTGGGGAAACATCAAAATGATCATTGTCTCTGATGGTGTGGTGCTCTGAGACAACTTCTGAGCCTTCAACCAAGAAGAATAAATGATCTGACATTTGTCCTTCTGACAGCCTCCTTGACTTAGAAACTTTTGCCATCCTGTCGACAGCATGACATCAGAAAATCTGATCTTCTTGAAATTTGATCAGTGTTGAAAACTTGAATACACATATATTTTATAGTAGTTATAAATATGTATATATACAACATAAACACAAGTCTTACAAATGTTTGTCTGCTTTTTGTGGTGGAGGGTTATTAAGGCAGGAGTTAGTTTGCTGGATTGAACTCTGCTTCAAACTTGTTATTTAATCTCTCTAATCTCATTTTCTTCTTCTGAGAATGAGGATGAAATAGTAATTTCTCATAGTTCTTTTTTTTCAGAATTAAATGAGGAAAATACGTATACAAATATCTGACAAGGAATTGTGAATTAGTTTTGAACACCTACCAACACATTTTGGGCTTCTCTGGTGGCTCAGATGATAAAGAACCTGCCTGCGATGCAGGAGACCCAGGTTCGATTCCTGGGTTGGGACGATCCCCTGTAGAAGGGAATGGCTTTCTACTCCATTATTCTTATGTAGAGAATAGCATATTTTGGGAATTTACTATCAAGCAAGTTCAAATAGAAATCCAATTGAAGAAAGATTGGGACTTCTATACCTTTGTGATTCCACCCTGCCCTGCAACATTTCACAATGTCTGGGAACATTATTGGTGTCAAAATTTTCAGGGGGCCGGGAATGGTGCTTCTGGCACTTAGTGGGTAGAGGTCAGGAATGCTGCTAAACATCCTATGCTGCTCAGGACAATACCTCCACACCCAAAAGAAATTATCTTGTCCAAAATGTCAATAGTGTAGGGGCTGAGAAACCCTGACCTAGATAATTCCTTCATCCTCGCTTTCATGAGTTAGATTCTATGATGTGGTCAAAGCTACTTGAAATAGGTTACTAAGCCTGAGATGATGTAATTTGGCAATATTTCTTTTTACTCCTTCATGTCTATAGCAATTGCTTTAAACCTGCTTTTATTGTACACAGTAGACCAGGAGAGACCAGAAAACCCTGCTTTACAGTCTGCAGACAGAGCCGCCCTGTTTGTGTTCAACTTCATGCAACCCAGTGAATCATCACTATTCAGTCTTAGTAAACTGCAAATTGAAACAGTCAATTAGAACCTCTTCAACTGCCCAGAAACACTATCTAACAGAGGCCTGCTTTCTACTGGGTGTTAGTTGTTGTTTCAGGAGCTCATCTCATTCCTAGTACTTCTGGTTTCTTATCTACTGCTGTATTTCACCAAATTTAATAAGCCATTGATTCTAAGATGCAGCATTCTTTCTTTCCCTTGGTGTATATTCCACTGAGAAAGAGAGAAAATACTGCCATTTTCAACTGTAGGATTCTATTGGTGATAAGATATATGCCAATTTCAGATATGCTAAAATGTGGAAAATATGTACATACTTCCTTAAAGTTGAAGAAGTATGGTCACTATTGTCCATATTATTGAATTACATTAAACTTACTTTGCTTTTAGAATATATCTTTTCAACATTTAAAGTTTACTTTTGAGTAACTTCAGTATTTCCAAACTGCAGTACTCTAAAATGTGACCATTATAAAAGTGAGTAAAAATTGTGTTCAACAATAAATTGCCATTCTGGGTGAAGGGTACATACCCAGCAATTCTTATATCTTGAGAAATATAATGGTGAAAGTATTTCAAAATTCCTGGGAAAATTATACTGTAATGTGTGTAGAGTGTTACATAATTTTTTTGTCTATTAGTATATATATATTCTTCCAAGGGCCAGACACGACTGAGCAACTTCACTTTCACTTTTCACTTTCACATATTGGAGAAGGAAATGGCAACCCACTCCAGTGTTCTTGCATGGAGAATCCCAGGGACAGGGGAGCCTGATGGGCTTCCGTCTATGGGGTCACACAGAGTCGGACACGACTGAAGTGACTTAGCAGCAGCAGCAGCAGCAGCAGCAGCAGCTGTTAGAACATGACTCCTTTCTCATTCATTTTGACTTTCAGGATTCTATTCATTTATTAAGTTACAGTTCCTCAATCTTCCATAATGATATTGATCTATTCCCCAAAATTCCTTAGACTTTCCTCAGTAGCCCCAAATCAGAAACCTGACTAATTTTGGCTGCAGTGAGAAGCAGAGCTAGAAATTGAATCCTTTGGGCACATCTCCTCTATTTGTGGGCTTCCCTGGTGGCTCAGATGGTCAAGAATCTGCCTGCGATGTGGGAGACCCAGGTTAGATCCCTAGGTCAGGAAGATCCCCTGGAGACGTGAATGTCTACCTACTCCAGGATTCTTGCCTGGAGAATTCCATGGACAGAGGAGTCTGGTGAGCTACAGTCCCATGGAATCACAAAGAGTAGGACATGACTGATTGACTAACACTTTCATGTTTTGCAGTTATTGTTGCAGTTATTGGAGAAGCACTGCTGCTACTGCTGCTGCTAAGTCACTTCAGTCGTGTCCGACTCTGTGTGACCCCATAGATGGAAGCCCACCAGGCTCCCCAATCCCTGGGATTCTCCAGGCAAGAACACTGGAGTGGGTTGCCATTTCCTTCTCCAATGTGTGAAAGTGAAAAGTGAAAGTGAAGTTGTTCAGTCGTGTCTGACCCCTAGCGACCCCACGGACTGCAGCCCACTATGCTCCTCCATCCATGGGATTTTCTAGGCAATAGTACTGGAGTGGCTTGCCATTGCCTTGTCCGTGGAGAAGCACAGAGAGGCAGAAATGTCAGGATATATAATAGTTGATGATTGAAAATGAAGTCCATTGAAGGGGAGCCCTAGTGAGCTACAGAAAGAAAAGCTTGTGTTGTTGGGACTTAGCCTAAGGTTAAATTCGGAAATCTGAAAATGATGATGTTTATATAATAGCAAGTTCCTTAACAGGTCATTTCAGAGTCTTACCAGAATCTGGACCCATTGGTCCAACATCACTGGCTGTTCACACATAGTAATAGTTTAGTTTGGACAGTCTTTCAGACTAACTAGGGAAATACAAATTTTTCTTTTTGTGGGTCTTTTTGGGATTGGATATTCAAGCGGGGCAGGATCCAAACATGAACCGCATTTCATATTTGGTTGTTAATATTTTTAACTTTTTGAAGTTAGAGCATTCCTCCCCCCGTTTGTAATTTGTTTTTCTATACCACTGACTTGTTGAAGAAACCAGGTCAGTTGCCCTATGAAATGTCCCACATTCTTTATCTGTTTCCTTCTTTCTGGTATCATTCATCAGCTATTTTGTGGCAATGGAATTTATCTCTAGAGGATTCTGTTACTGGCGGGGTCAGGGTATAAAGTGTGAATGGTGAGAGTTGAGGATGGAAGTTAAAGCTGGGTTGGGTTGAAGTTTGAATTCAGGACGGAGCTACCTTTGGCAGGACAATTCAGTGGTTAGCAAAGACTCAGGACTCAAGATTTCCAGGAACAAATTGTGCTCTGCCACTTAAGACCTATTGACCTCGGACAAGTAATGTAATCTCTCTGTGTCTCAGTTTCCTCATTTTTAAAATGAGGATAACAAGAATCCTTACCTCACAGGGTTGTTGTGGAATTTAAATGAGTTAATAATATATGTGAAGCACTTGGATTGGTACTGGGCACATGGTATTGCTGCACAGTGTTTGCTATTCTATTGTTATGGGGGTTAGAGGCAGGGTGGCGGTGGGTGGGAGTTGGGGCTGGCTTAGTTGCAGGGTAAGGGTGATTTCTTGTTCATGATTCCACCCAGTACTGGAGGTTCTACCTCCTGGTCAGAGGAGCTTGGGGGTGGGGAGTGCCAGGACCACCCCTCCTTGAATGGCCTTTCCTCATTGCCTCTCTGGAGACCAATTTGGGGTTGAATGAGGGCTTCTCAGGTGGCTCAGTGGGTATAGAATCTGCCTGCAATGCTGGAGATGCAGGAGACAGCTGTTGGATCCCTGGATTAGAAAGATCCTCTGGAGGAAGGCAGGGCAACCTGCTCCAGGATTTGGACAGAGGATCCTGGCAGGCTAGTCCATGGGATAGAAGAGTCGGACATGACTGAAGTGACTGAGCACTCATACATGCACGCACGAGGTGGGGAGGGGGAATATGATTATTTTAATAGCTGCTGTTTGAATGAAAACATGCGGAACTCATTTCTGTGGTTCAGTTTTCTATGTTCAACTTTGCTTTCTTCAAGTCTTCTTCAAGTGAACAAAAAATATTTTTATAATAAAATATAAAATATTAAATAAAATAGTATAGCAATGGTGTAGGTTATACTTACAATGACTTGCTAAACCTTCCATTTCCTATAGAGCTCCACAATCTTTTCCTGAGAAAATAATATAAGACATTTGCCTCTTTGTACAAAGATATGTGAAAAAAAAACCAAACAGAAAACAAATCATTTTAATTTAAATATAATTAATAAAGAGAGATTGTAGTTTTTGAATATCATGCAAATAAATATTTGCAGCTGTTCAGCTTGAAATATGGAACCAGAAGATAAAAACAGTTTATACAAAAAAGAACCAAATCATAGCAAAACAGTTTAACGAAATGACTGAAGAATAAGTTTGTATGAAATAGTTATTGACTTAACCAGGGATATAGAAAACCAAGACTGGTGATTTTCTAAGGTTTCTTTCAAACTATAAAAACAGCTTCTTTTTGACAAGGACAAAACTAAGCATAAAGCCACTTAGTCAGCCCTCTTGTGGCAAATATAGATAATGACAGAAATAATAATCGAAAAAGTTCTGTCCAAGACATTTTTCAAGAGTCAGAATTATCTTTCTCTATACTAAATTTCAGAGTGTGTTTACTTAAAAAATCATCATAAGTGTTTGCAATCATAAATCAGTGTGTTAATGTCTAGGCTTTAGAGTAAAAAACTTGGAAAAATCCCCATTTGCCTCTCAGCAGTGCTTCAAATTTCTTGGGCAAGCTTCTCAAACCTCTCTTTCCACAAACATGAAATGGGTTTGGAATATTTGTTTGACCATCTAAACAAGATCGTTTGGAGGGAGGGTCAACTGAAATAATTCATGTGGAAGCATTTTCAAACTGTCAGTTCAGTTCAGTTCAGTCGCTCAGTCATGACCGACTCTTTTGCGACCCCACGAATCACAGTAGGCCAGGCCTCCCTGTCCATCACCAACTCCCGGAGTTCACTCAAACTCATGTCCACAGAGTCGGTGACGCCATCCAGCCATCTCATTCTCTGTTGTCCCCTTCTCCCACCCCCAATCCTTCCCAGCATCAGAGTCTTTTCCAGTGAGTCAACTCTTCACATGAGGTGGCCAAAGTATTGGAGTTTCAGCTTTAGCATCAGTCCTTCCAGTGAACACCCAGGATCAATCTCTTTTAGAATGGACTGATTGGATCTCCTTGCAATCCAAGGGGCTCTCAAGAGTCTTCTCCAGCACCACAGTTCAAAAGCATCAATTCTTCAGTGATCAGCTTTCTTCACAAGTACCACAAATGTAATCTATTATTCAATGAGCAAAAGAAGTGACTGCTGCTGCTGCTAAGTCACTTCAGTCGTGTCCGACTCTGTGCGAACCCATAGACAAAAGCCAACCAGGCTCCCCCGTCCCTGGGATTCTCCAGGCAAGAACGCTGGAGTGGGTTGCCATTTCCTTCTCCAATGAATGAAAGTGAAGTCGCCCAGTCGTGTCCGACTTTTAGCGACCACACGGACTGCAGCCTACCAGGCTCCGCTGTCCATGGGATTTTCCAGGCAAGAGTACTGGAGTGGGGTGCCATTTCCTCCTCCAAAAGAAGTGACTAAACACCCTTAAACTGACCCAAGATACTGACTTGAAAAGTAGAATGTGCATGACACCATTCTAAACTTAAGAACCTTTCATTTCTGAAATAGCACTTGAAGATTAACTGTTCTTTTCTTTGCATTTCTCGTCCTCTACTCTTTCAATTTTTAAATTCCTATAGTTTGCTTTCAGCTTTTTATTGGTTTTAATATTACTTATCTTTCAGTCTCTTGAGAGTCCCTTGGACTGCCAGTAGATCAAACCAGTCAATCCTAAAGGAAATCAGTCCTGAATATTCATTGAAAGGACTGATGCTGAAGCTGAAGCTACAATACTTTGGCCACTTGATGCGAAGAGCTGACTCGTTGAAAAAACCTTGATACTGGGAAAGAATGAAAGAAAAAGGAGAGGGGGTGGCAGAGGATAAAATGGTTAGATAGCATGACTGACTCAGTGGACATGAGTTTGAGCAAACTCTGGAAGACAGTGAAGGACTGGGGAGCCTGGTGGGCTACAGTCCATGGAGTCACAAAGAGTCGGACACGACTTAGCAACTGAAAAACAACAACAACAATTCTGAGTCTATCATTTCTGTCCTATCATTGCCCCAAATTCATGTTAAATTCCTAATGCCCATGAGATGGCATTAGGAGTTGGGGCTTTGGGGAGGTGTTTAGATCAGGAGAGTGGAACCATATGAATGGGATTAGCACTCTTATAAAAGAGACCTCCCTGGAGCTTGTTGCCAAGTGAGGACACAGTGAGAAGTTGACAGTCTGCAACCCACAGGAAGGCTTTTCACCAGATCCTGACTATGCTGGCCCCTAATCTCCGACTTCTCACCTCCAGAACTATGAGAAATACATTTCTGTCGTTTATAAGACACCCAGCCTGTAATGTTTTCTTACAGCAGCCTGAACAAAATAAGACAAGAACCTTCCAGCTTGTATGATACACATTGTCCTGAACTTTCCCCAAAGAGGCCTGTGACCGTCTCCCAGGCACTAGGGTACTGGCAGAAAGGGAGTGCTCAGACTTTCCGAGGACTGCAGGATCAAGGGTGTCTGAGCTCTTGGTGGTACTGGAACCTAAACATCATGGTCCTGCTGTTTGTGTGTTAGCTGCTTAGTCGTGTCCCACTCTTTGCGACCCCAGGGACTGTAGCCACCAGACTCCTCTGCCCATGAGATTTTCCAGGCAAGGATACCCGAGCAGGTTACCATTTCCTCCTCCAGAAGATCTTCCCAACTCAGGGATCGAACCCATGTCTCTTGTGTCTCCTGCCTTGGCAGATGGGTTCTTTACCACTGTGCCACATGGGAAACCCTAGTCGTGCTCTTAGAGTGGGGCTTCTGGAGGCCAGGAGATACATGGCCTGAGTCTACTGGGGCTGACATACGTTCATTATTGGAGACCTCTCTATGGAGGTTGAAGTCAATAAAATTGATATCAGGAAGTTTGTGACAGAGGGAAAGATGTTGAAATCAATCAGAGAATAAGGGATAATAAGCAGGAGGGGGCTAGATTATTGCTAGAGGAAACAGTAGCAGGGGGACTGGACTGATGGCAGGGCCTTCAACCACACTGAAATTCTTGAGGGAGGAGAAATGGCCTGAAAGCAATGGCCACAAAGGTGTTTACCTCACTCCTGGCCCATTCTGGAACAAAAACAGACATCACCTTAAGAACCTCTAAACTAATGCATGAGAGAGGGACCATGAATCATCTTCATGGTTTACCGCACACGTTTTGTCTCAGAAGTCACTTAACACTTTCATCTGACAGTGTGCTTAAACACCAGTAACCGTTAGACTTCAGAAACAGAATGGCAGCTATGCATTCATGCTGTTCAGCTCAAAGTCTGAAAAAACATGCTTTTCAGCCTCTCTCCCTACCTCTGGCAGTTCAGAGCATCAAAGAGGTAATATTGTTCCAAGGCTTTAAGCTCTTTGGAGGGAAGGTGGTCCATAAATAAAAGGTATCATTATTTCTTGCTGCCAGGTGATTCTGCACAGGTGTTCTCTCCTGCAGCCTTGGGTTTCCCAATGCTTTGTCACACCTGTGATGCATGTCACAGTCAGACAGGAATAGTCCTGGTTAAGGGGAATCTGTGATGCTTATTAGTCTTATCTGCTCTCAGTACCCACATCCTGACTTCAGTCCTCAGGCAGGTCTGAGGTACCGCTCCTTAACAATACTTCAGCGTGTTTGGTTGAGGTGACAGAATGTTTGCTAGGTCAAATAGAATATATACACTATATGATTGTATATATTGTACTATATGCATATGGTGGTGATGGTTTAGTCACTAAGTGTGGTCCCATACTTGCAACCCCATGGACTGTAGCCCTTCAGGATTCTCTGTCTATGGGATTTCCCAGGCAAGAATACTGGAGTGGGTTGCAATTTCCTTCTCCAGGGGATCCTTCCCACCCAGGAATTGAACCTGTCTTCTACATTGCAGGCAGACGCTTTACCGCTGTGCCACCTCCCAGGTTGGTGCAGTGGTAAAGAACCCACCTGCCAAAGCAGGAGACATGGGTTTGACCCCTGGGTTGGGAAGATCCCCTGGAAAAGGAAATGGCAACCAACTCCAGTATTCTTGCCTGGAAAATTCCATGAACAGAGCCTAGCAGGCAGTCCAAGGGGTTGTAAAGAATCAGCCAAAACTGAGCGATTGAGCATTCATGCACAAATGACCTTCCCTACCTAGAAAGATGAATGAGGCTATGGATGTGAAAATCCTGAAAGACTTTACTGTGCTAAGAAAACATAGGGAAACCAGGGAAACCCCTCTCTCCCTATATGTATATGTATATTTGCATTTGGTTGGTTGCCTGCTCAGTCGCTCAGTCATGTTCCACTCTTGTGATCCAATGGATCCCCCAGGCTCTGTTGTCTATGGGATTTCCCAAGCAAGAATACTGGAGTGGATTGCCAATTTCTCCTCCAAGAGATCTTCCTGACCCAGGGATTGAACTCACATGTCTTGCATCTCCTGGAGATTCTTTATCACTTAACAACCCATGTGCTGTGCTGTGTTAAGTCACTTCAGTCATGTCTGACTCTGTGATCTTATGGAGGGTAGCTTGCCAGGCTCCTCTGTCCATGGGATTCTCCAGGTATGAATATTGGAGTAAGTTGCCTACCTATACATATGTATTATGTATATACAAATGACAGAAAACAGACCAAAAATGGGGGCAGTATTGGTTTGAGCTCTCCTCTAAGACACTGATGAACTCAAATCAGGAGGAGCTGCAAGATGGGTATGTCTCTATTCTGCTTCTGTTCAGATCACTTTCTGCTGCTTGTTTCTTAATCCACTTTGGTGTCCCTTACTGGTTTAGAGTACAACCTGATTCTGATGTCCCTTACTGGTTTATAGTACAACCTGATTCATACAGATAATTGAGCCTCTTTAAAAAAAATTATGTATTTATTTGGCGGAGTCGAGTCTTAGTTGCGGCAATCCGGGACCTTCGCTGTGTCATGTGGGGCCTTTTGTTGCGGTGCATGGACTCTCTTCGTGGTGTGCAGGCTTAGTCGCTTCACAGCATGTGGGATCTTAGTTCCCCGACCAGGGATCAAACCTGTGTCCCTGCACCATAAGGTGGCTTCTTAACTACTGGACCACCAGCGAAGTCCCACTTTAGCCTCTGGCCAATATTCAAAGTTCATGCCATAAAGTATAGATTTCCACTCTCTTCTTTTACTCGTAGCTTCTGTGTAGGTCTTGGCAACACTGGAATATCAAAAGATGTGCATCTCCTTTAATCCACACTAAAAATATCCGAGTCTGAGCCTTTTCAAAATGCCCCCCATGTGGCCTCTCTCCTGGCTATCTGCAAAAGCAGGAAGGGCTGTGACTTTTCTGCCTGAGTGGACAGGTGTTTAACTTGGTAGGTTGGATGCTGTCTAAGTCAGTCTCATCACAATGAAAAAAAGACAGAACTGGTGCGAACTGAAGGCTCACCCTGGGCAGAGAGTTATCAAAACGCTGCCCAGTTTTATGATCTCTTTTTCTGTCATGTCACTAAACATCTCCATCCTTCAGCCCCAACCTAAACTGTGGTTAAACATTTTAGTTGTCCCTGCCCTTGAGTCTCACTATGAATTGTACATTCAAGTTACAGTTTTTATATATTTCCCAGTATCCCCGAGAGAGAAGTTACAGGAGTCCATGAGAAAGCAAAGTCTGTGCACTTGTGTATTCTTTCCAGCTCTGAGCTGTGCAGCTGGCAGTTTATGTCTGGAGCCTCCAGGTACCCTGTGAGGGTCGAGATGGGGTGTGAGAGTCTATCTTGTTCCTTTCCCACCAGCCCGCTTGCACCAAGGCCCTCCACATGCACGTTCTCATCTATATTTGGTGATACTTGAAGGTTCCAAGCTTTCTCCCTGATTTTCTATGGGAATCCCCATCCTTCTGCCTGATTTAATGTCTTATTGTTAGTGCTAGGAAGTCGGGGCCATCTTTCTCCTACTATGGGGATATTTTGTGGCTGTTCATTTTATAATTAAGGGTATCTGCCATCACCATTCCATTGCTTCTGTTCAGGGTTAAATTACCTCCCAACATTACAGGGAAGGAGGGAGGAATGTAGTTACATGAAGCAAGAACTTTCAGACTCAGAGAAAGACCCAGATATAATTGTCACCTGTCTTCCCATCCTCGTTGGACTCAGCAAGTTGTTTACTTTGGCTGACGTTTAGCAAAGTTCTTTAAGCAGGCATAGTAAGTGGCTGTGTGTGTATGTTGTGTGTGGGTTAGGGAGAGACAGAGATAGGGAGATGAGGGATTTAAAACGGAGAAATACAAACAGAAGAGAAAAGAAGCAATGGGAAATAAAACATAGGAAGCAGAGAGAGAAATGGCTTCCCAAACCCTCAATAGAGCTTTAATGTTATATTTCATTTATTTGTCCAGGAAAGATCACTTGTCATTATTTACGTTTGCATTTTATTTTCCCATTGAACTCTGCCCAGGGAGCTGCCCTTCGCATCTCTCTGCCTCGCTGTTGCACCTTCCCACCAACTTCTATTTCTTTCTTTCCTCAGATTTAATACAGTCTGTCTGTCTCTGGCTCAGGAGAAGGCACTCGTGGCTTATATTTTCAGGTCATCTCTGCAGCCTTTTGTCTCTGTGTGTGGCTTAATCTGAGGGGATCGCTCAGGATGTTCTCTGGAATGTTCTATCATGGGATCTCCTAAAGGTTTGGTCTCTGTGGTCAGCACTTGGGATTTTTCAGTCAGTCTGCCTTGACTGAAAGTTCTTGGGTGTGGAGGCCTTTGGGGGCTGTAGGGTAGATTTGAGGGTGGGGATGCCAGCGTGAAGAGACATACCAAATACAAAACAAAATACACCCAACAGAAGCAGAGTTGGAAAGCAGAGTGGAAAGACCTGACACTGCAAGGCAGAGTTGTTTAGGTAAGGGATTATTTCTTCTTGTCTGGCAATCGCTTGCATGGGTGGAGAAGTGTTCTGTTCTCAAGTTTTTTCACCCAGGCTCCACCTATCAGGAAAGGGTCCAGAAGTATGGATTCTTCTCCAGCTGAAAGCAGCCAGAGTGGTGACCTGGCCCACCAATACAGCCAAATAGAACTTTAATTCACCCAAAATGTACAAAGACACTAAGAGATACCAGATTCTGTTCTGGATGCTGGTGTTCTAAAAGAACTATGGTAGAGAAGGATTGGCAGGATTTGTTGCTCCTCTGGACTTGGGAAGCTGGAGCAAGGGTGGAGTAGAGGATGCCTCCCAGGTATCCTGCTTGGGCAATAGGAGGAAGGTGATAATATGAGTGAACAAAAGGACAGCAAGAGGAGCAGGTTTGAGCAAGGTGGGGCAGGGAGGGGGTGGGGGATGACTTGTTTGTTTGGTAGGTGTTGAGTGGAGCACACAGTTGAGGCATGCAAGTGGATATTCCAGAAAGCGGGTGGAAGTATAGCAGCAGAGTTCAGCGGAGAGTTCAGAATGGAAACTTGACCTTGGAGTCAGCAGGGTAGACACAGCATAGGATTGCTCTGACTTTAGGTTTCCTAATATGGATGCAGGGAATAAACACCTGTTGCAAAAGATATTTAATGAATACATACCTATTGCAAAATGACTAAAGAGTGGGCTGAAAGGAGCAGGCACAACTTGGCTATAATCCGGCAATTTAGAGCCACTTAACCTTCTGGTACACTCCAAAGAGTTGCAAGAGTATAAAAGCATAAATAAAAACTGATCACAAAATAATCTTAACCATAGAATAAGATGTGCCCTGGAGCAATTTAAAGTTCCAAAATATATATGCAATAGAGGATGTGTGCGTATGCTCAGTCACTTCAGTCGTGTCTAACTCTCTGCAATCCCATGGGCAGTAGCCCGCCAGGCTACTCTGTCCATGGGATTCTCCAGGCAAGAATACTGAAGTGGATTTTCCTTCCCTCCTCCAGGGGATCTTGCTGTCCCAGGGACTGAACCCACATCTCTTATGTCTCTTGCGTTGGCAGGCAGGTTCTTTACCACTACTGGTACCTGGGAAGCCCCACAATAAAGAACACACACACACACACACACACACACACACACACACACACACACGACTTCCCTGGTGGCTCAGGTGGTAAAGAATCCACCTGCAATGCAGGGGTTCAATCCCTGGGTTAAGATCCCTTGGAGGAGGGCATGGTGACCCAAACTTCGGTATTCTTGCCTGGAGAATCCTCATGGAGAATCCTCATGCCTGGTGGGCTACGGTCCATAGGGGTCACAAAGAGTCTGACACAACTGAAGTGACTGAGCATGCATTCCAGGCAAGAATACTGGAGTGGGTTGCCATTTCCTTCTCCAGGGGATCTTCCTGACCCAGAGATTGAACCCGGGTCTCCTGCATTGTAGGCAGATGCTTTACTGTTTGAGCCACCAGGGAAGCCCATATATATATATATATTCTCCTGGTTTCTGGCACAGAGCTACTAAAATCCTTATGATTTCCCAAGTGATAAGAATACTAGGAGCATCTTTTTTTCCCCTAATATTTGGTCTTCAAACCCACTTCCTGATACAAGGCTCTTGAAACCCTAGAAGTGTCCTGGGTGATAGGGCTGCCTTTTGCTCTAATTAGGCAACTCTGGGTGGGGTCCTGAATAGCTTTAGGATAGGACTGGTCACCAGAAAGATAAAACTGTGATTATAAACTTGGAACTATCCACCTTACCCTCCCGTCCTCTGGGAAGAGGAGAGGGACTGGAGACTGAATTAATAGTTGATGGTGCTGATGTGATGAAGCCTCCATACGAGTCCTGGAAGTGCAGGGACTGGTGAACACACCTCCACTCTGCAAGGACAGAAGGTCCTGCACTCAGGACCCTCTTCATCTGGCTATTCACTCATATCCTGTATTGTGTCCCTCGAATAAACAAGTTAATGTGATTTACCGAGTTTTGTGAGCCTTTCTAAGAAAAGTGTCAAAGCTAAGGAGAGGATCATGAAAGCCTCAATTTATAGTTGGAATCAGAAATACAGGTGATAACCTGGGATTTGCGATTGGTATCTGAAGTGGGGCAGGCTTGTGGGACAGAACCGTCAACTTTAGGATCTGACCCTAGGGTCAGGTAGATAGTGTCAGAACCGAATTGAATTGCAGGAGACCCAGCTGGTGTCACAAAATGGCCTGAGGTGTGAAAACCCCACACATCTGGTGTTGGAATATTATGTGTGTGAGTAAAGGAGAAACACAGGAGTGTTTTCCCTTTATAGCTGCCCTGCCTAACTTAGGGGGTTATGGCGATCATCAATAAGACAACTTACACAAAAGTATTAACACGCAAAAGGATGCAACTGTAAAACCTTAGTGTTAGTGTTTGACTGCTGTGATTGTGACACTTAGCAGGGTGGGATGTTAAATGAGAGAAGATGAAACCATTCTCTCAAGGAAATTGCAATTAAAGAAGGATCTAGAAAGAATATCTATGCCTATGAGGAAGGTGAATTTTGAGGGGATTCTTCTAGGCTTTGGATGGAAGAAAAATGGGTACGACATGGGGAAAAATTCCTGGTGGGGAAACAGTAAAATGTTCAGGCTGTGCTTGATGATGAAAAGCCCTTGTCCAGGTATGTATGACTGTTGGAAGGAGTCTTTGTCCAATTGGCTCTTTTCTATTACCTGGGTACCTCCTCTGTTTGGAAGATGGCCACTTGATAACTCTGAAACATGCTGTCAGTATTTTCTCAATAGGGACCAACAGTGTATTTTGGCAAAGGTTAAAAGCTACAGCCAGGACTGCCTACATAATTTTCAGGGCTGAGCACGAAATGAAAATGCAAGCCCCCTGTTCACAAATTATGAAGAATTTCAAGATGGTGACAGCAGGGCACTGCACCACGCACAGGTTCCTTAAGTGTGGACCTGTGCTCCTGCAGAGGCTGCTCTGCCAGAGGTGGACTCTAGTTGCAGAATCTCCAGCATCTGCTACAGGATGTCATCTAGGTCTCCTCTTGAACTGAGGGAAAGCACTCATGCATTCAACAGATGGTTGCTACATCACCATCAAGCATCTATTATGTGCTGGGCCAGCTCAGAAGTAGGCACAGAGATATAAGGATGAAAGTGAAAGTCGCTCAGTTGGACTCTTTGTGTCCCCATGGACTATACAGTCCGTGGAATTCTCCAGGCCAGAATACTGGAGTGGGTAGCCTTTCCCTTTTCCAGGGGATCTTCCCGACCCAGGGATCAAACCCAGATCTCCTGTACTGCAGGGGGATTCTTTACCAGCTGAGCCACAAGGGAAGCCCAATATGAGGATAGATAAAGCTTTCTTGCCCTGAGAAGCTCATTTGCTTGCTTAATAAAAAAATAACACTATATTCTTTCTTCAATGTTCGGTTTAAATGCTACTTCCCCAATTGTTCATTTAGAATTTTCCCCATTCTCTTGTGTTCCCACAGTGGTCTGATCTTTACTGCAGTCTTTCTTAGGGAAAATGAACAGAACTTCATGGTTGACTGGATGTGGGCTTGAGTCCATCTTTTTGTCCATGGGATCTTTCCATTAGCAGGACTTCCATGGCATTGGGGGATGAGGAGACACTGGTTCCCTGTGTTGAGAAGGAGGAGGATGGGTCCTCCAGAGAAGGCTGTGGACATTTCTGATCATGGCTATAGGCAGAGAGAGAGCTGACTTTAAGATAATTTAGTCTCCCAGTCTGCAACTAGGGGCAAGGAAAGGAACCAGATGAAATTTTAGAATCATTTCAGTCTCACCATTTTTATAGGCTGGAGGTGGAGCCACACTTGGCTATAGATTCTTTCCCATGCGGTATTTTCTATAAATTTAAATCTTGTTGCTATACAAAGTACTGTGCAGATGCCTCTCGCTTGGTATAACAGCTCAGTTTCTGGGTATTTTCTGTATAAATTGAACCCTCTCATAGTAAATAGGATCATTTAACATACAGCTGGGCAGTTCTCAGTTCAAAGAAACCCTGGAGTGCATCCTTTTGAAAGCAATGGTTCCTCTGTGACTTAAGTAATCACATTCTAATGTATATTTTCTCTTAATTTGGATTGGCACTTTAACAGTTTCTTTATACTTACTTAATGTAAGTAAATAAATTATTGCATTCCCTATAATATTTTCCCCTAGGGTCAAAATGAGTATCCATGTGTCATAATTCTAAGTTAATGATTTAAACCTAGCCTTAAGAGAGATAAGATGTCAGGAAAGGTTTCTGCTCATTAGCTCTTATAAAGTAGGGACAGCCAGAGTTTAGTTTCTTCATGGAAGAATGGCTAGCCTGGCTGTTGCCCTGGGATGTCCTGAGTTCTTTGATGAAAGGCTACTGACAATTGTTGGGCAGGTGACAAGCATGAAAAGAGAAGAAATTGATTTAAATTGTACCTTGACTCAGTTGCTTGCTTTAAACCGGTTTGACCTGAAGTGATTCATAAAATCACTGAGCTTCAATTTCCTTAGCTTAAAAATGGACTCAAAAAAATAAAAAAAAAAAAAAGAAATACACTGAAAGATAAAGGGTCACTGTAAAAATGTGGAGGGCCAGTTTTCATAAACATACTTTATGAAAAGTGCAAGTATTCAATACAAAGTTTATTAGTCATTGATAGAGGACAGGGTGGTTTTTATTTTCATTTTTTTGCATGTTTGTTTTGTTTTTCAAGTTGACCTCTGTTTTTAAAACACTCATTTTCCTGGCAGTCTGTGGTTCATGTTTTTCAAGTTGCTTACTCAGTTGTTTTAAATATTCCCTGAAAATTAGCAATCTTTCTTAGCAGAGACTGTCTCCTCCCTTTGAAAAGATATGTATTGGGCTTCCCTGATGGCTCAGCTGGTAAAGAATCTGCCTGTGATGCAGGAGACACAGGAGACGTGGGTTCGATTCCTGGGTTGGGAAGATCCCATGGAGGAGGAAATGGCAACCCACTGAAGTGTTTTTGCCTGAAAAATCCCATGGACAGAGGAGCCTGGCAGGCTACGGATACCACTGACTACCCATGCATGCACATTAGGAACACATAAAGAAGACCAAGTTCGCCCTCTAGCGTGGTCCATGAGAAAGAAGAAGAGTATGCATTAGTCACAGTGTGCGTTTAAAACCTGCTGCTCTCCAAATGATATTTGATTTCACTTCTTGCACTGAATCCTTTCTTTTCTAATTTAGATTGGCTACTAGATGTTTACTTAATTGCTCTTCAGATGAGCTGTTTATCTTTTATCATATTATATATTTTGCTGACTTTTTAAACCATTGAAGAAAAAGTAATATTTTCAGAATTAGTTCAATTTTACTCCTACTGGGTGGTATTTTTATAGTCGTAGCTGTAATGTGAATGCTAAGTAGAATCTTGTCTTGATTTATTTTTCTTTGATTTAATTTCAAATTAAATAACCTCAATCAGGATTATGAACTGAAGCGTCTGATGCTGTGCATTGTAAAAGATCCTGCTCCTGGTAAGTAAAGAAAGGCAGAGACCTGAACGCTCTCATAATTTCAGAATAATGACAGGCACTTAATCACATTAGCATATAATAACTAATGCATAAAATTTCTTTCCATGGAATTACGGGCTATTCGTATGGTTTTAAATTGACATGGCATGTCTTCCTCAAGCCTTAAGCTTTATGCCAACATTTTTCACTCCTTTTTGGGACACTTCAATAAAGAAAAGGTGGCAATATAAAATTTCACAAAGCATATGGGTAAGTGTACAAATACTTTACTATCTTTATTTTCCTATTACATGACATAATATGTACCCTGATTCCTCCTTCTGCCTTTTAGCAAATAGTCACTTCCAGGTCTGGTGGTGCCCTGGAGTGAGCTCCTGCCCAGCAAGAGCCCATTGTTAAATCTTGAGAAATTTAATACCTGGTTACTATGAAAAATTAAATCATATAAACTTACAATTAAATAAATTATATTCAAAGCCAAGATTATAAAAAAAGCATAATGCATCACTTCCTGGCTAGCTTAGGTTGATATTATACTTTAATGTAAAGGTCTCCACCCTTGCTGTCCACCCCTGTCTGTCCATCTATCCCCATATTTCTACTTCTCACTCTGATCTTTCAGTCTTTTTCCTTCCAGGGCTTTGCCTAGACGGCCAAGCTATACATCACTGTTCTTGAGTCAGGCACCTTCTTTTTCCCCACAAAATGGATGATCAGGTGCTATGTCTAACCCTTTGCTAATGATGATGGTTTTCCCTTACCTTTAGCTTTCAGAACCACTTCTGAGTGAGGCTGTAATGCGGCTGCCAACATCTTCATCTTATACCCACAAAACAATGATGGCCCCATCTGAGACCAAGCTCTGGCTGTTCCCCTTCTCTAGCTGGTCATGCAGGATTCTCCATCTGGGGAGAGATGTGAGCTGAGGTCGGTGTTCTAGGGTGGTATCAGGGGATGCCTTGGGACTCTGGGCTACAGGCTCATGGGACATGCGTGTTCCCTTTGGTTCTACTCATGCTCAATTCTGATGTGCTGTTTTCATCATACTGTGATGGATTGCTGCTAGGCCTTTATTATGACTTGGTGGGTCTGATGGAACTCAGCTGAAGATGAGTTGTTCTTGTTTTTGTTTAGTTGCTAAGTTGTGTCCAACTCTTTGCAACCCTATGGACTGTAGCCAGGCAGGGTCCTCTGTCCATGGGATTTCCCAAGCAAGAATACTGGAGTGGGTTGCCATTTCCTTCTCCAGGGGATCTTCCTGCATCTCCTGCATTGCAGGCAGATTCTTTACCACAGAGCCAGCAGGGAGGCCCTCATGATGACTAGTTCTGGCCAAATAATTGTTTGTGAGCCAATCTCTGCCAGGGCCAAACAGCATCCTGGGGGTTGCTCTCAGACGGTATATAAATCTCCACTGCGGAAGACATGGTCATACTGCAGAACCCCAAGGGCCTGAGAGCCTGATTCTCCCACAGGGGCATTACATAGCCTCTATACACAAGTCTTTTCTTGCAATTGATACTTCCAACATTACGGCATTTGCTAGATTATTTGTCCCCTGTGGTAGGCTGCTTGTGGGTTTCCCTGGTGGCTCAGTGGTAAAGAATCTGCCTGCAATGCAGGAAACCCAGGTTCGACCACTGGGTCAGGAAGATCCCCTGGAGAAGGAAATGGCAACCCATTCAGTATTCTTGCCTGGAAAATCTCAGACAGAGGACCCTGGCAGGCTACAGTCCATGGGATTGCAAGAGTCAGACACAGCTTAACAACCAAAGTACAGGCTGCTTGCACTATAGCCTAGACCTACTTCAGAGCCCTTCCCTACTTGAGGCTGTACAAAGAGACCACAGCTTTTCATACCACCCAGTGTATGGACTGGAACAGTAATCCTCGGTATGGAAGAAGCTGCCCCAGAACTTGAAGATGCCCACCATGTTGCATCCTTTGTTACAAGGATGTGTGACAAACTAATTGCCTTTTACTTTGGAGCCCGTGTCTCAGTGTGCCCCTAACCAGTGAATCTAAACATTTTGCAAATGTGGCAGTTTCTGAATCTTTACAAGGTTGATTTCCTACCCAACTGTAGCTCATGTGTGACCTGCAGCATGCAAGCCACCTTTTGTTCTTTCAGCTTAATTAACATAATGTGATCGATGCAGTAGATCAGCGTGCTATTCAAAGTGATATCTAGACAGTCCAGATCTCTTCTGACTGTATTATGCCTGAGAGCTGGAGAGTTAAAGTAACCCTGGGACAGACCTTTAAATGTATTCTGTTGCTAATTCTGTGTGAATGCAAGATATTCTTATCCTCTTCCCTTATTCCTCTTCATGCAATAAAAATGAATCCTTCGCCAAATCAATGGCCTTGTACTACATACCAGAGGCAAAGATACCCAGCTAGGATGGTGACTGCACTCAGCATTGAGCTGGCAATAGTCTACAGATGAATCCTCCAGTAGGTTTCATCTAGCCCTGCAGCATCCAGACTGGTGAGTTAAAAGGAGGTTTGATGAGTACCGTGACCCACACTCTTTAGATCATTAAGGAGATGTCATATAGTGATTTATAATAAAAAATATGTATTTACTCTCTGTCTCTATTTCTGGATCAGAGTTCCTAAAACCTTTAAGTGATGAGACTGACAAAGGTGTTTTTTGCTTTGTTAATAGACCCTATCTAAGGATGTGGCTGGATGCTAGGGGAACCAAGCATGTGATTAGAAGTTTGGAACTTTCAGTCTCATCACCCTGACATCCTGGGAGGGCAGAGGAGCTGGAGGATGAATCAACTGCCAATAGCCAGTGATTTAATCAAGCATGTCTATGTATTGGGTTGGCCAAAAAGTTTGGGTTTTTCCATAACATCTTAAGAAAAGACCCAAATGAACTTTCTGGTCAACCCAGTAATAAAGCCTCTATATAATCCCGAAAGAATGGGAGTCAGAGAACTTCTGGGTTGGTGAACATGTGGAGATTTGGGAGAGTGGCATGCCTGGAGAGGATAAGGAAGTTTAGTGCCTGTTCCCTGTACTTTGCCCCATCCATCTCTTCCATGTGATTTTTTTCTTTTTGAGTTATAGCTGTCATAATACAGGCAGACCTCATTTTATTGTGCTTCACAGCTACGGAGGTTTTTACAAATTGAAAGTTTGTGACAACCCTCTGTTAAGCAAGTCTACTGGCATCCTTTCTCCAACAGCATTGTTCACTTTGGGTATCTGTGTCATACTTACATAATGTTTGCAACATTTCAAACTTCTCATCCTTGTTATATTTGTTGTGGTGATCTGTGATCAGTAATCTTTGATGTTACTGTTGTAGCTGTTTTGGGGTGCCTTGAGTTTCAACCACATAAGACAGTGAACTTAATAAATGTGTGTGTTTTGACTGCTTCACCCACTGACCATCCCCTCATCTGTCTCTCTCCTCAGGCCTTCCTATTCCCTGAGACAGAGAAATATTGAACTGAAGCCAATTAATAATCTTACAATGGCCTCTAGGTGTTCAAGTGAGAAGAGTCACACCTTCAGTTCGGTTCAGTTCAGTTCAGTTCAGTCGCTCAGTCGTGTCCGACTCTCCGCGACCCCATGAATCACAGCACGCCAGGCCTCCCTGTCCATCACCAACTCCCGGAGTTCACTCAAACTCATGTCCACAGAGTCGGTGATGCCATCCAGCCATCTCATTCTCCGTCGTCCCCTTCTCCTCCCACCCCCAACCTTTCCCAGCATCAGAGTCTTTTCCAGTGAGTCAACTCGTCGCATGAGGTGGCCAAAGTATTGGAGTTTCAGCTTTAGCATTAGTCCCTCCAATGAACATCCAGGATTGATCTCCTTTAGAATGGACTGGTTGGATCTCCTTGCAGTACAAGGGACTCTCAAGAGTCTTCTCCAACACCACAGTTCAAAAGCATTGATTCTTTGGCGGTCAGCCTTCTTCACAGTCCAACTCTCACATCCATACATGACCACGGGAAAAATCATTGCCTTGACTAGACGGACCTTGGTTGGCAAAGTAATGTCTCTGCTTTTTAATATACTATCTAGGTTGGTCATAACTTTCCTTCCAAGGAGCAAGTGTCTTTTAATTTCATGGCTGCAATCAGCATCTGCAGTGATTTTGGAGCCCAAAAAAATAAAGTCTGACACTGTTTCCACTGTTTTTCCATCTATTTCCCATGAAGTGATGGGACCAGATGCCATGATCTTTGTTTTCTGAATGTTGAGCTTCAAGCCAACCTTTTCACTCTCCTCTTTCACTTTCATCAAGAGGCTTTTGAGTTCCTCTTCACTTTCTGCCATAAGGATAGTGTCATCTGCATATCTGAGGCTATTGATATTTCTCCCAGCAATCTTGATTCCAGCTTGTGCTTCTTCCAGCCCAGCATTCCTCATGATGTACTCTGCATATAAGTTAAATAAGCAAGGTGACAATATACAACCTTGACGTACACCTTTTCCTATTTGGAACCAGTCTGTTGTTCCATGAACAGTTTTGACTGTTGCTTCCTGACCCGCATACAGGTTTCTCAAGAGGCAGGTCGGGTGGTCTGGGATTCCCATCTCTTTCAGAATGTTCCACAGTTTATTGTGATCCACACAGTCAAAGGCTTTGGAATAGTCAATGAAGCAGAAATAGATGTATTTCTGAAACTCTCTTGCTTTCTCCATGATCCAGCAGATGTTGGCAATTTGATCTCTGGTGCCTCTGCCTTTTCTAAAACCTGCTTGAACATCTGGGAGTTCACGGTTCACGTATTGCTGAAGCCTGGCTTGGAGAATTTTGAGCATGACTTTACTAGCATGTGAGATGAGTGCAATTGTGTGGTAGTTTGAGCATTCTTTGGCATTGCCTTTCTTTGGGATTGGAATGAAGACTGACCTCTTCCAGTCCTGTGGCCAGCGCTGAGTTTTCCAAATCTGCTGTCATATTGAGTGCAGCACTTTCACAGCATCATCTTTCAAGACTTGAAATAGATCAACTGGAATTCCATCACCTTCACTAGCTTTGTTAGTAGTGATGCTTTCTAAGGCCCACTTGACTTCACATTCCAGGATGTCTGGCTCTAGGTCAGTGATCACGTTATCGTGACTATCTTGGTCATGAAGATCTTTTTTGTACAGTTCTTCTGTGTATTCTTGCCACCTCTTCTTAATATCTTCTGCTTCTGTTAGGTCCATACCATTTCTGTCCTTTATCGAGCCCATCTTTGCATGAAATGTTCCCTTGGAATCTCTAATTTTCTTGAAGAGGTCTCTTGTTTTTCCTATTCTGTTGTTTTCCTCTATTTCTTTGCACTGATCACTGAGGAAGTCTTTCTTATCTCTCCTTGCTATTCTTTGGAACTCTGCATTCAGATGCTTATATCTTTCCTTTTCTCCTTTGCTTTTCTCCTCTCTTCTTTTCACGCTATTTGTAAGGCCTCCTCAGACAGCCATTTTGCTTTTTTGCATTTCTTTTCCATGGGGATGGTCTTGGTCCCTGTCTCCTGTACAATGTCACGAACCTCCGTCCAGAGTTCATCAGGCACTCTATCAATCAGATCTAGTTCCTTAAATCTATTCCTCACTTCCACTGTATAATCATAAGGGATTTGATTGAGGTCATATCTGAATGGTCTAGTGGTTTTCCCTACTTTCTTCAATTTAAGTCTGAATTTCTCAATAAGGAGTTCATGATCTGAGCCACAGTCAGCTCCTGGTCTTGTTTTTGCTAACTGTATACAGCTTCTCCATCTTTGGCTGCAAAGAATATAATCAATCTGATTTCGGTGTTAAAGAATCTAAATCCAGAGCTAGTGAAAAACACATGTCAGAAGCCAAGATAAGCTGACAACTAGGCCTCTTGCATCAGACGGTCAAGTTGTGGATGCAAAGGAAAAGTTCTTGAAGATAATTAAAAGTGCTTCTCCAGATAGATAGTGAAGTAACCTTATTGCTGATATGGACGAAGGTTTACTTTCTAAATAGAAGATAAAAGCAGCCACAACATTTCCTTGAGTCAAAGCCTAATTCAGAGCAAGGCCCTAATGTTGTACAATTCTGTGAAGGCTGAGAGAGGTGAGGAAGCTGCAGAAGAAAAGTTTGCAGCTGGTCGAGGTTGGTTCATGAGGTTTAAGGAAAGACACCATCTCCATAACATAAGAGTGCAAAGGAAATAGCATGAGCTGACATAGAAGCTGCAGCAAGTCATGCAGAGGATCTAGATAAGATAACTAGTGAAGGCTAATTATTACATTGTACAGATTTTCAGTGTAGTAAAACAGCCTTCTGTTGGAAGAGGATGCCATCCAGGACATTCATAATTCAAGGAAAGTCAGTGTCTGGCTTCAAAGGGCAGGCTAACTCTCTTTTTGGGGGTTAATGCAACTGGTGACTTTAAGTTGAAGCCATTGCTCATTTACCATTCTGAAAAGCTAGGGCTCTTAAAAATTATGCTAAATCTACGCTGCCTCTATAAATGGAACAACAAAGCCTGGATGACAGCACATCTGTTTGAGGCATGGTTTACTGAATATTTTAAGCCCATTGTTGAGACCCACAGCTCAGAAAACAAGATTCCTTTCAAAATATTACTGTTCAATGACAATGCATCTGGTCTCCCAAGAGTTTTGATGGAGATGTACAATGAGATTCATGTTGTTTTCATGCCTGCTAACACAACATCCATTCCGCAGTTCATGGCTCAGGGACTGATTTAAATTTTTAAGTCATTATTTAAGAAATACATTTCTTAGAAATGCATTTCTAAGGCTATAGTTGCCAGAGGTAGTGATTTTTCTGATGGGTCTGGGTAAAGTCAATATAAAGCCTTCTGGACAGTATTTTACCATTCTAACTGCCTTTGAGAACATTGATAATTCAAAGAAAAGGTCAAAATATCAGCATTAACCAAAGTTTGGAAGCAGTTGATTCTAACCCTCATGTGTGAATTTGAGGGATTAAAGACTTCAGTGGAGGAAATAACTGCAGATGTGGTGGAAATAGCAAGAGAACTAGAATTAGAAGTGGAGCCCAATGATATAACTGAATTGATGTAATCTCATAATAAAACTTGAACAGATGAAGAGTTGCTTATTATGGGTGAACAAAGAAAGTGGTTTCTTGAGATGGAATCTATTCTTGATGAAGATGCTGTGGAAATTGTTGAAAATAACAAAGGATTTAGGCTCGTCTGTCAAGAAATTCTCCAGGCAAGAATCCTGGAGTGGATAGCCATTCCCTTGTCCAGGGGATCTTCCCAACCCAGGGATTGAACCCAGGTCTCCTGCATTGTAGGCAGGTTCATTACTATCTGCGCCACCAGGGAAGCCCAGCATACTTAGAATATTACATAAACTTAGTGGATAAAGTGTCAGTAGGGGTTGTGAGGATTAACTCCAATTTTGAAAGAAGTTCTGTGTGTAAAAGGCTATCAAACAGAATTGCATGCTACAGTAAAATTGTTCATAAAAGGAAGAGTCAGTTTATGCAACAAACTTCACTGTAGTCTTATTTTAAGAAACTGTCACAACCACCTCAACATTCATCAATGACTACCTGATCAGTTAGGAGCCATCAACATCAAGGCAAGACTCTGCACCAGAAAAAGATTACAAACTAGCTGAAGGCTTGGATGATATTTAGGATTTATTTAAGTAATAGAATATTTTTTGGGGGAGCTGGGCTATGCAGCTTATGGGATTTTAGTTCCCTGACCAGGGATCAAACCTGGGCCCAAGGCAGCAAGAGCATGAAGATCTAACCTCTGGACCACTGGGAAATTCCTCTGAACCACTGGAGAATTTCCTATTTTTAAATTAAGTTATGTACATTGTTTCTTTATACATAATGCTGCTTCATACTTAATAGACTACAGTATAGGGTAAATAGGACTTTTATATGCACTGGGAAATAAAATTCACATGACTTGCTTTATTATGTTATTCCTTTTATTGTGGTTATCAGGAAGTATGGAACTGAACCTGCAATATCTCCAAGGTATATCTGTAAACCATTAATCTAGTAAGTAAAACATCCTTGGAATTCTCTGAGCTGATCTGAGAGTGTCTTTACGACCCCATGGACTATACAGTCCATGGAATTCTCCAGGCCAGAATACTGGAGTGGGTAGCCTTTCCCTTCTCCAGGGGATCTTCCCAACCCAGGGATCAAACCTAGGTCTCTCACATTTCAGGCGGATTCTTTACCAGCTTAGCCACAAGGGAAGCCCAAGTTGAGCCACAAGCTGAGCCCAAGCTGAATCACAAGAGAAGCTCTAGCAAATTAATTGACCCAAGGAGGGGGTCATGGAAATCTCTGAGGAACAGTCCATCAATCAGAAACACAAGTGACAACCTGGGCTGTGACTTGCTTATGGAGGGGGATGATCTTGTGGGGCTGAACCCTTAACCTGTGGAATCTGATGCTGTCTCTGGGTTTCGTTTAATTTGAATTGAATTATAGGATACCCACCTGGTATCCAGGAATTTTTTGGTGTGAAAATTGTCCCCAACTCCACACACGGGTATTGGGTACCAGAACCGTTATCAGATCATTCAGATATGCCGTCTTCCAGGGATGCAATATTGTTTTGATTTCTTTTCTTGGCCTGAAGAGGTCAGTTTCAGAGACTTCTACTTTGATTTCCCTTCTTTGATAGATCTTAACCCGAAGACCAAGATGTCAACTGCTAACTATGTTGATCTCAGTTATCTATTTTGAGACTGGAGAAATGACATGAAGTGGGTCCATTAGACTTAGTTTGACCCACTTTATGCCAAATGTAGTCAGAATCCTATTTATATACTCCCTTACTCTGACAGGGGGAAAAACCTGGGATATTTTATGTGTCTGGGTGTTGATTTCAATTTATATCCTGTGTCCAACTATTCTTGAGATGTTTGGATAGCCCATTTTCTCTACGGTGCAGTTATACATAAATGGCTGTGGATCCCTTTGTAGAAGGACTTGGGGGGATCACCATTGTGTATACTTGGCTTGATGTTGCAAGATCCTTCTTTCTGAGGACCTGGTTAATTCATCAGTCAGAGGGAACCAGGTCAGAAAACTGGCTCAGGTCTGGGACTACTGGGTGACTGCTCTCAGCCTACTGGTAACTGATTTCATCTGTTGGCACAAACTCAGTAGGATCTTTGGCAGTGGCCATCTTTATTTACCCCAGGGCCTTTGCAGTCTCTTAACCATCCCTATAACTTGTACATTTGAGTTCCCCTTGGTTGCCACACCAATTTTACCAGTTACCTGAGACCCTCAGACTTCTGGCAGTTAAATCTTGATGGAATGTTTTGGCATTCCATCCTTGATTGCTATGGGTGAGCCAAGTTCTTGTCTCAGCTTCTGTCTTCAGCCTGGACGTTCACAGAGAACCACTGCTGAACTTCTTAGTGATGCTGGGGTCCCTCTCACCAGCAGGTTCCTATGGCCTTGGTGTGTTTTGTGTACTCTGGGTCCTTCCATGGGACATAATCATCTGGAGGGTCTTCTGGCTGCACATAGTATATGTCCATTCCACTTCCTTGAGCCTTTTAATCCCTTCCTCTATCACAGTTTTGTCCTTTTGGCATTGGCCATTGCTTTTTCATGTCTCTAGGACCATGCTAGTCATGAGTTAGCACCTTCTCTGGGGTTAAATGTCAAGGTGTTAAATCCTATCCTTTGGGACAGAGAGATAGGATTCGATTGAGACAACAAACTCTTCCTTATCCAGTTTCATAAATTCAGCCCCCTATATACTTTCCCTGCTAGTGCAGGAGGACTTAGATTTATGACTCCTCTGGGACATAGCCCTTTCCTTCATCATCAGGTCAGCACATCCCAAGCTGGGTGATGCTATAACTCAACCTAGTTGTAAACCTAGTGGCCAGGATCCTGAGAGGACACCCACCAGTTCTGTTTCTAATTTAATCTCTGTAGAACTTTCCTGAATTCCCAGGTCTGTTTAAGGGCCTGGATTCCCCTTTCTATCTTCTCCTGGAACACATGTTACATTATGCAGCTTTCCCCACTAGAATGTAAGTGTTATGAGAAAGGTAGGAAAAGCCTCTGTTTTATCCACTGCTGTATTTTCTGTGTCAGATTTCGTGCCGGAGATGAATGTTTAGTGATGTGTGACTTGAATAGGCCTCCTCCTGTAATAAAGGCCAACACAGGCTGAGTGTTCACAGTGGACCAGGCTCTGTTTAAGCTCTTCCGTATTCCTCTGTGTAGAGCTGACTCCTTGGAAAAGACCCTGATGCTGGGAAAGATGGAAAACAGGAGGAGAAGGGGACAAAAGAGGGTGAGATTGTTGGACGGCATCACTGACTCTATGGACACGAGTTTGAGCAAGCTCCAGGAGTTGGTGATGGACAGGGAGGCCTGGCGTGCTGCAGTCCATGGGGTTGCAAAGAGTTGGACACGACTTAGGGACTGAACAACAACAATATGCCTTAGCTCCTTTAATCTTCATTTTAGAACTCTGAGATAGGAACTACTACCACTGAAGAGGAGGTAGTTAGTCTAGTCTTCACCTGTATTCTCACCACATCAGATACGTTGCACTATCATAGTAAATATTGCATGTTTACCTTCAATTGTTTTCCATCTTAGACTCTGAGCCATTTGTGAGTATGGACTCATAGAAATTCAATAATTTTTTGAATGTGTATTTGTGCCTAAATGAATGAATAAATTAACTCAGAAATTACCAAGAAGAGTTGAAGCATTTTATAATTTTATACTTTTTGTTGCAGGCATGTTACATTAGATATTGTTTTTAATTCATGCAAGCTGTTAAAGAAAGGTCAGATCATTTCATCTGAAGTTCATTAAGCCATTATTGCACTCACTTTTACAATCATCTGTGACTAGCAAACAAGCAATATACTTCATAGAACAGGATATGAAAAACTTTATCCCACGTGAGGAACATGCTTCTTTTATGTGTGTGCTCCTCCTCTTGCAAACGCAAATCAATTTTTTATGTCTGTCAAATACCAGCACACATTACAGTGATTAACAACCCAGTGTTAATGTGATGAAAGAAATTAATTTTAGATGTGTTTTGAGTTTAGAAGTAATTTGTGTGAAAATAAGATCCTGCTGTGATTCAACTATTTCCTACCAATCTGAACACTGCTGTCCTGGAAAATGTGTTATTGGCACATTTATCATAGATTGCAGCTCATTATTTCTAAGGCTGACAAGTGTCTCGTTGCACATTTATTAGGGAACTGAGCCTTAATCATATCTGTGGTTTTAAGGGTTTCTGTCCTATTAGATTTGTGACTTTTTTTACAGAAAAATTTTAAAAGGGAAAAATCTCCTAGACCTGGAGCTGAAAGGATGATAATTTTATAGAGTATTAAAAAAGAGTTATAAGGACTCACCTACATAAAAAGATTGCTCCTATTTTATTTCTATGTTCTGATGAGCAAACTCAATTTTTTCTATTCCATTCAGTAGTTCCAAGCACAGTTATATTTTGAGGTTATAAAACTTGATGCCTTCTAGAAAATTTGCAGCACTTGCTTTTTTTTTTCTTTCTGAACTCCTCTTAAGATCAAATAGATGAAACAATAAATTAGAAACACAAAATTAAGAACAAATGCACATTGCCAGAAACTTTGAAAACGTTGTACTTTTAAAACATTTTTCTTAGATTATTTCAACAGTATTTGAACCTTACCATGTACCTGAATGATTCCTGGTGGCTCAGATGGTAAAGAATCTGTCCGCAATGCAAGATACCCGGGTTTGATCCTTGGATCAGAAAGATCCCAAGGAGAAGGGAATGAATGGCAACAAACTCTAGTATTCTTGCCTGGAGAATTCCATGGACAGGGGAGCCTGGCAGGCTATAGTCCACGTGGTTGCAAAGAGTCAGACATGAACGAGTGACTAACACACACAAGTACTTGTCACTGTTCTGAGTGCCTTGGATATCAGTGAAACTTCAATTATGTACCTGGGGGAGCTTATATTCTATTAAGAGTAAACATCAAACAATAAGCACACTATATAGCCAAGTTATTAGGAGGTGCTAAATGTAATGGGGAAATTACTAATAATAAAATCAGAAGGGACAGAGAGGTCCTGGGGAAAGGTCTGTGATTTTAAATGATAATGTGCTTTTAATGAAACTGACATGTGAGCAAAGATTTAGAGGAAGAGGAGTAAGACTTAAAGATATCTGGAGAAAGATTCCAGATATAAGAAGAATTAGATCCAAGGTCCAAGTTTGGGTCTCTGTCTGGAATGTTCAAGGATCAGCCAGGAAGCCAGTGTGGGAGGAACAGAGTCATCAAGGAGGAAAATCATAAGATCTGAGCTCAAAGAGGGACTCCTGGAGCCAGATCATAGAGGGTCTTGCGGCCCATTATAAAGCATTTGACCTTTACTCTGGTAGAAGAGGGGAACAAATGGATTTAAGCAAACAAATGACATAATCATCATGAGAATGATGTTGCTAGGTTAAAAATAGAGTGTGCACTACAGTTAGGTAACGAAACAATTCAGGTAGAAAATGATAGTGGTTCAGATCAATATTACATAGTGGAGCTGATTAGAAGTGGGCAAGATTTGGATACAGTTTATATGTAGAACATCCAACATCCGCTGGATCATGGAGAAAGCAAGAGAGTTCCAGAAAAACATCTATTTCTGCTTCATTGACTATGCCAAAGCCTTTGACTGTGTGGATCACAATAAACTGTGGAAAATTCTGAAAGAGATGGGAATACCAGACCACCTGACCTGCCTCTTGAGAAACCTGTATGCAGGTCAGGAAGCAACAGTCAAAACTGTACATGGAACAACAGACTGGTTCCAAATAGGAAAAGGAGTGCGTCAAGGCTGTATATTGTCACCTTGCTTATTTAACTTCTATGCAGAGTACATCATGAGGAACGCTGGGCTGGAAGAAGCACAAGCTGGAATCAAGATTGCTGGGAGAAATATCAATAATCTCAGATATGCAGATGACACCACCCTTATGGCAGAAAGTGAAGAGGAACTCAAAAGCCTCTTGATGAAAGTGAAAGAAGAGAGTGAAAAATTTGGCTTGAAGCTCAACATTCAGAAAACAAAGATCATGGCATCTGGTCCCATCACTTCATGGGAAATAGATGGGGAAACAGTGGAAACAGGGTCAGACTTTATTTTTTTGGGCTCCAAAATCACTGCGGATGCTGATTGCAGCCATGAAATTAAAAGATGCTTACTCCTTGGAAGGAAAGTTATGACCAACCTTGATAGTATATTAAAAAGCAGAGACATTACTTTGCCAACCAAGGTCCGTCTAGTCAAGGCTATGGTTTTTCCCGTGGTCATGTATGGATGTGAGAGTTGGACTGTGAAGAAAGCTGATCGCCGAAGAATTGATGCTTTTGAACTGTGGTTTTGGAGAATACTCTTTAGAGTCCCTTGTACTGCAAGGAGATCCAACCAGTCCATTCTAAAGGAGATCAATCCTGGGTGTTCATTGGAAGGACTCATGCTAGAGCTGAAACTTTGAAACTTTGGCCACCTCATGCAACGAGTTGACTCACTGGAGAAGACTCTGATGTTGGGAAAGGTTGGGGTCGGGAGGAGAAGGGGACGACGGAGAATGAGATGGCTGGATGGCATCACCGACTCTGTGGACATGAGTTTGAGTGAACTCCGGGAGTTGGTGATAGACAGGGAGGCCTGTCGTGCTGTGATTCATGGGGTCGTGGAGAGTCGGACATGACTGAGCGACTGAACTGAACTGAACTGAACTATATGTTGAAGCAACCAGTTTTATGACATATTTGGTATGAGATGTGAAGAAAAGGAAGCAATCAAAGATCAATCCTAAGTTTTTGTCTTGATCAAGTAGAAGGACGGGGCTTCCATTTTTTGAGGGTGTTAGTGCTTGCTTAATCGTGTCTGACTCTTTTTGACTCCATGGACTGTAGCTGGCCAAACTCCTCTGACCATGGAATTTTCAAGGCAAGAATACTGGAGTGGGTTGCCATTTCCTTCTCCAGGGGATCTTCCCAACTCTGGGATTGAATCCGCATCTCCTGTGTCTCCTGCATTGCAGGCGGATTCTTAACCACTGCACCACCTGAGAAGTTCAATTACTTGAGATGGAAGCATAATAGAAAGAGGTTTGGGGTGGAGGTCCAAAGCTCAGTTTTGAATACATTAAATTAGCCCTGGTAGGCTGCAGTCCAAGGGGTGGCTTGAGTCAGACACGACTGAGCGACTTCACTTTCACTTTTCACTTTCACACATTGGAGGAGGAAATGGCAACCCACTCCAGTGTTCTTGCCTGGAGAATCCCAGGGATGGGGGAGCCTGGTGGGCTGCCGTCTATGGGGTTACACAGAGTCAGACACTGACTGAAGTGACTTAGCAGCAGCAGCAGCATTAGACATTCAAGTGAAATGTCGAGGAATATCCAGATAGGAGAAACACCCTTGTAAATTTTCAGTATGGATTTATTGTTGTTCAGTCACTGAGTCATGTCTGACTCTTTGCAAATCCATGGACTGCAGCACGCAAGGGTCCTCTGCCGTCCACTGTCTCCCAGAGTTTGCTCAAATTCATGTCCATTGAGTCAGTGATGCTATCTAAGCATCTCATCCTCTGCTGTCTCCTTATTTTACCTTCAGTTTTTCCCAGAATGAAGGTATATATTGATAGTAATTTAAGCCATGAGATTCTGTGGGATCACTAATAGAGTGAATGCAGATTAAATGAGAATTTCATTTTGTATTTATATTTTAGAGTTCACATGGTAATTAAATAACCCAATACAACAGCAGGGCTTCCCTGGTGGTTCAGATGGTAAAGAATCTGCCTGCAATGAGGGAGACCTGGGTTCGATCCCTGGGTCTCTGGGTCAAGACCTGAGTTCGATTCCTGGGAAGATCCACTGAAGGAGGGCATGGCAACCTACTCCAGTATTCTTGCCTGGAGAATCCCCATGGACAGAGGAGCCTGGTGAACTAGAATCCATGGGGTCGCGAAGAGTTGGACAAGACTGAGTGACTAAGCACATAGCACATATAACAATAAGAAACAACTGACATAAGCAGGTTTAGAAACAAAGCTACTGATTCTTGGGAAGTTGATGAGTCACTATTAAGAACAGAATTGAACGTCAGCCCACTGGGTATTGGGCAGGATGTGGTATAGAGGGGATGGAGAGCATTCATCTGGAGTGCTGGTTAAGAGGAGATTATTTAAGAGAGGTTTTACTTTACTGATGAAAATAAGCAAAGAAAGAGAATAGGAGTTATAGTTAGCTTCTTTATTGGACTGCTTCTTCTAATCTCTACTCCATGCCAATCCAGGCAGAGCCAGGGTGTGTGCTGGCGACCATTTATTTGACTTCCTACTCTCTGTCCTTCTCTAACTTGCAGAATGCATGTCCCACATTCCCTGGCTCCTGGCTTCCAGATGGGTTCTTTTAAGAGGGGGATCTTGTGGGAGACTGAAGGAGGAAAGTGGGAAGTCTGGAGAATTCATCCCTCTTGCTTTGTTGCAGTTTATTTAGTGCCTGTCATTCAAGCGCCCATTACCTGTTGCACCATTTCCTTCCCTTGCACCTTCAGTCCTAGGGCTGGTATTGGCTTCCTGCTGCTGATAGTTCTTTAGGGCTAAACATGCCTTGTCCACGTCCTGTAAAGTCCCTTCATTACATTTTTTTGTTAAGCTCTGAGAAAGCTGTCTGATTTTGTTGCTGTCACCCTGAATCACATTGAGCCTGGAGAATGGCTCCACAGGGTTGCTTTAAGATACATAGTTTAACAACCTAATAAGTACAAACTACAACTTCTTTCTTCTCCAAGTATTTCCCTACTGGCTCACCCAACCAGAAATCAAGGAGACGTCACCATGGAATTGTTCATTAACTTAAGAAAAAAGTAGTTGACAAAGATATGATTCTTATTATTACACAGGAAGGTATAAAGACTGTCTATTAGTGATATTTATCATTTGAATTCAACAATAAATGTCATCCAGTTCTGAACTCAGAAACATATATTTGTAAAAATGAAGCTCCAAAGTGCCATCCCAGCTTACAAATTTATGAGGAAGAAATTCTGGAACATTGCTTGCTGTGTTACTTCACAAATAGTCCAGCGTATGAGAGTCTGTGATAATCAACAACCACCATTTTTTTATTCATTCAATAAACTTTTATTGTATATCTTTTAAGTGCCAGCTACAAAGATAAATACACCATAATTACTGCCTCAAGAATTTTATACTCTTAAAGAGAGCTCTGTCAACAGATAGCCCCTGTATAGTGTGAAAATTGCTTTGACTGAGGAGGATACTGCAACACAGAGAAGCACTAAATAGGAGAAATAAAGAAAGTCTTCTCAGAGGAAGTGATGCTTGAGATGAATGCTGAAGGATAAGTAGCAGTTAGCTGAGTTAAGGAGAGAGGGTGGAAGACAGGAGCTTAGGAGGGACACCAGAGAGGCTGGAGATAACAGATTTTGAAATCTGTAACATGAATAGATGTGAGTAAAGCCAGGGATGTAGGCAAGATCTCCAATGGGAAGGATTTAAAGCAGACCCAAGAAGGACTCTATTTGTAGGCTGGAGATACAGAGAGAAGTAAACAAAGGGAAGGGCTTCCCAGGTGGTGATAGTGGTAAAGAATCCCCCTGCCAATGCAGGAGACATAAAAGATGTGGGTTCGATCACTGTGTTGGGAAGATCCTCTAGAGGAGGGCATGGCAACCCACTCCAGTATTCTTGCCTGGAGAATCCCCATGGATAGGGGAGACTGGCAGGTTACAGTCCATACAGTCACTAAGATTCAGACACAATTGAAGCGACTTAGCATGTACATGCAAACAAGAGGAAAAAGCTGAAAATTAGCTAGCAGAGAGACTGGAGGATAACCAAAATAGAGTAATATCATGGAAAGGAAGAATTTAAAGCATAAACAATGGCAGTTACAACTATAAGATCAAGGAGACCGAACTGGGGAAAGTTCCTTGTATTTGGCAATTAGGTAGTGACTGGAGAAGGCAATGGCAAGCCACTCCAGTACTCTTGCCTAGAAAATCGCATGGAGAGAGGAGCCTGGTAGGCTGCAGTCCATGCGGTCGCTACTAGTCGGACACGACTGAGCGACTTCACTTTCACTTTTCACTTTCACACATTGGAAAAGGAAATGGCAACCCACTCCCGTGTTCTTGCCTGGAGAATCCCAGGGACGGGGGAGCCTGGTGGGCTTCCATCTATGGGGTCGCACAGAGTCGGACACGACTGAAGCGACTTAGCAGCAGCAGCAGCAGCAGCAGTGTATGTCCACGTTTTGTGGGGTAGTTTGAATGGTGTGAAGTTAAAGAGGGGGATACAGTGCTTAGAAATTGATACTTTGAAGGAATTGACTGTGAAGGGAGTGAGAGAGACAAAAAGTAGCTAGAAGAAAACTAGCTGATCCAGGAGTTTTCTGTCTCTATGTTCAGAAATACTTAAGGGTAAGGGGAGGAGGGAGGTGGGAGGGGGGTTCGGGAGGGGGAACTCATGTACACCCGGGGTGGATTCATGTCAATGTATGGCAAAACCAACCAATATAATATTGTAAAATAATTAGCCTCCAATAAAAAATAAAAGGAAAAAAATACTTTGAGACAGAAGACAATAAAGAGGGAGAAGGTAAAAATGGAAGATAGGGAGAAAATAACTTTGCAACAAAATCTATCCTCACCCTGAAGGACAAGGAAAGGATAACCCTGGCATGGACAGAGGACTTCCCCCAGTTTCAAGCAACAAGAAGCCAACTCAACCTGGCTTCAGTTCAGTTCAGTTCAGTTCAGCCGCTCAGTCGTGTCCGACTCTCCGCGACCCCATGAATCACAGCAAGCCAGGCATCCCTGTTCTAGTCATAAGCAATACCTAGGTTTACCTAACTAGAAAATCTCAGGACAGGTTTCCAGGGGTTATCAAATAGCGGCATCTCTATTTCTCTGTTGTATTTGGCTTAATTATTATATTTGCTGTCTCTCTATAAAGTCATTCTCTTTTGTTCTTATTTAATTTTCAGTTATAGACTATTCAGCTGCTACATCTCTAGTGTCCAGTGTCCACTTCTTCATACACATACACACAAACACAATACAAACACACATACACATATGTTTCTATGTGTTTTATATATATAATATATATATTATCTATTTATGTATTTGCATATTTACATATGTGTGTATAATCTCATCAGGACATATTTAGTAAAAAGATTTACTGTACCTATAAATTTAAATTCCTAGACTTTTTAGAATTATTAGGGTACCTGTAAAAAATTGGAGTATTTTAAAAAAGGAATAAAATACATTGTGTCTATATTATAGTTAAAAATGTTTGAAGGTATATAATTAAATTTGAAAATTAGGATACATTTATTCAGAATCCCCAAATTTTGTTAAACTTATAAATAGAATAAGCTAAACTGAAAACTTAAGAAAAATATGTAAATGTAATACATTGAATATTTATTAACCAAAGCACACCACTGGGTAGTCTTCTCTGCATATGAAAACTGTTCTGGAGGACAGCAGATACTCATATTATATCCAGAAGCTTATTCTATGCTGAAATCCCAGCCACTCCATTGTCAGCTTCAGCTTATTTTGGGACTTCCTGTTAGAAAAGAAAAGTAAGACTCAGTTTATCGGAGCCTGTGTAAGTTGAGTTTTTATTATGCTGACTTTCATGTTCTTATTTAATTTTAATATACAGATTATTGATCTCTGAGGTCCACATTGCATAAAACCTACCCTAGTAAGCATTACAAAATTCAGAGGCAGGACAGAAAAAAAAACCCAGAAGCACCCAGTTCCACCCCCAGGCTTAGTATTCAAATCTCCCAACTTCTCATGCAAGAAGTCATTTAATTCTGGTTTGAATAGCTCCAATAATGAGAAATGCAGTACTTTGATAGAGTATTCTCATTTTTTGATAACTCAAAAAGTTGAAAAGGTCTTTCTTAGATGATGTGAATATGACTTTCTGCCTTTCCCCTCCAATTGCCTTCAGTTTTCCTTAGAGTGTGTGGCCTACAGTGGTGGCTTTGGAGTTTTGGGGTTTTTTTTCTTCTTCTCTCACTTCCACTGCTATGACGAGGCATTGAGCAGACCCTTCCTGATGCATGGTGTTTAGAATTGAACACAGTACTCCCTGTGTGATCTGGGAAGTTCAATCTAGAGCCAGTTGTCATCTCAGAGTTCACTTTGTCCATCACCTCTCTTAGTACTGTATCCTCATTGAATCCCACTTTGTCATTCCTTTCTGTCTGAAATCTTTGGCTTGGGAACTTTAGAAGCTCTTACAAATCAAATAGCTTACTTCGCTGAATCTCCTTTTGCTGATCCACTTTATCATTTGAAATTGGTTTTTATGGGAAAAATGGAGGGCAAGAGGAGAAGGGGGCGACAGAGGATGAGATGGCTGGATGGCATCACCGACTCAATGGACATGGATTTGAACAAACTCTGAGAGAGAGTGAAGGACAGGGAAGCCCAGCCTGCTGCAGTCCACAGGGTCACAAAGAGGTGGACACGACTTAGAGACTGAAAAACAATAATGACAAAGCAAATAGCTTACTTTGTCGAATCTCCTTATGCTGATCCCCTTCCTCATTTGAAGTTGATTTTTATACCAAGGGCTGTTATTATTTCTATTCAGGATTTATGGTTAAAGTTGAGATTGAATTCTTAAAAACAATAGATCACTGAGTCATTTACAGCCGAGTTGGTGAAGGCCTTAGAATTGAGGGCAGGGGAAAAAAGAAAGCACTTCCTTTTCTGTAGTCTTAAGCGTGTAAAGCTCAGAAATGTCTTTGTTATTACATTAAAAATTCCTGCTTTGGGGATGGAGGGTTCAGACCTAAACATTGCTAGAAGAATTCTTGCCAAATATATGCTCCTGTTAAAAGAATATGCCACACATCAGAGTATTTGCCACATTCCTTTATATCCAGAAGTCATACTGATTAAAAAAATAAATACACAAAATTGAAAAGCTACAAAAGAAATAGGAAATTTAATCTTTTAAAGAATGCAGATGGTGAGCCACTGGATGGTTGCTTGCTTTACTCATTTCTTCTGGGAAAAATATATTAAATGGAGTAGGAACTGCTCAAGGAATAGATGCTGGTGAACTTGCTCTGGATTGACACTCTCTATATTTGGTTAAGGCTATGTATTTATCTGTTTCAATTGTCCGTCTTAGCTCATCATTGTTCAGTCTTTCAGGAAATGAGGTATTCCTAAGGAAGGATCTAATGGCCATATTCACTAAAGGAAAAGTAATAGAAATTTTGCTGACTGACTTTTTTCCCACACTATTAATGCTTCCTTATGATGGTAATGAAAACCTTGAAATATTAACTCGATTAAATGTTTTATAGTGAGAAGGAATTACCATTTTATAGAAGTTGAATTTCTGACCGGACAGGGGTTTTAGTGGGTTGGCAAAATCAAGAAAGGTGTTAAAAGAATCAATGAATGGAACACAAATCTCAAAGTGCAGACTTTGGAGGGATTTTTAGAAGTCACACTTTGTTCTGATTAACTCTGCTTTTCCCAGAAGCAAAGAGGATGTCCTCTGACGGGGCAAGGCAGCCAGGACAATCTGTCATCTTTAATAATATGACTAATAATAAGAAAGCCATTTTCAGGCTCTTTCATTTTAATTAGTTGCTGGGTAACTATCATCATAGCTCATTCCAGTCTTTCTTCAGGAGCTTATATATTATACTTTTGCGGAAATAGTAACCATTTTACAGACAACTGTTTAAAGTCATTCTGGCTAACGCGTGCAACTTTTATATTTTATTCACTCGAGGCGGAGTTTTATAATTTTTTATTTTGAGATATGAGCGAGCCTGCCCACAAGAACAGACCAAGGATGTTAATAGACCTGTACTGGTACAGGGTACTGGCCTGTACCCTGGCCAGTCACAAACATAAGGTTTATTTTGGTAGATATCAGAAGCCTTCAATAGTTTGAGGTTGGTAAGGCTATAGGTTTTGTTCCCTACAGCTTAGCAACCACGTGGTAAAATTACCAGTTTTCCATTTCTGTAAACAATGATCAACGAGCAGCCACAAAACAACCACTTGTCTCGCTCTTGTAAAGTCAGTGTGATCTGTCTCTGTCCTTCAGCCTGTGACTTTCATTGTGTCACACCATCTGGTAGCAAGTTCCCCGAATGAAAGCTTCTCTGGAGACAGATTCAATGCTATTCCAGCAGCAGAATTCAGCTAATCTGTTTTTCCATCCTCTTTCTCTCTCTTCCTCCCTCTCTCCCTCCTTTTCCCTCCTTCCTTCTATTTTCTATCCCCCCCCCCCCCCACTTTCTTGCTCTCTCTTTCAACAAGTGTTCATTGATTGACTACTTGGAGAGTCAGAAGACCTGAGTCGGGTTGGAAACAACCTATAACTACTTTACTAGTGTAGGGTGACCAACAGCCCTGATTTGCCGGGGACTGAGGGGTTCCTCAAGACCGGGAAATTTCTGTATTAAGTAGGAACAGTTCCAGACAAAGTGGGATGACTAATTATCCTACTTGTAAGCCTGAATTATTTAATTTCTGAAGCTCTCACCTACTGTGATAATCTCTACCTAATAATGTTGCGGTAAAAACTAACAGTCCATACAAAGTGCAGTATAAATCTCCAGGGATATAATAATTAAAAAAAAAGCCAAAGTGCAAGAAACATGTGATGATGTTGGGGACACTTCATTTTATTGGCATCAGATTTCTCTCAAGGAAAAGACCTACTGGTTGGATGAATAATTTGATAAGCAGCTAAGGTAAAGATAGAATAGGAAAAAACAAAATTTTCTCAATGAACAATAATTTCCTTTTTACTTCTTTTCTCTTGGGCCTGGATGCATATACTAGAGAAAATAGATTAAATTGTTCTTTAAGTGGGATCTGGTGGAGTAGCAGCCTGTTACTTATTTTATTTTTAGCAGCCTGGTTTTGACTTGTTTTTTTTTTTATGTTCATAATATTTTTATTTAAATGACCATATCTAAATTTTTTTCCTCATGTAATGAGTATTTTATAATAACAGTTTCTCCCCCACCCCGCACAAAATTTTCGAAACCTGATGTATATTTTACACTTACAGCACTTCTCAGTTGGGGCTATCAATATTTCAAGTACTCAGTAACCATGTGTGACCATTGCTATCTGATTGGACAGTGCAGATAGAAATTAAAAGAAGTTAAACTGCAATCAGTGTCTTAAAACATTAAACGAGTTAAAAGATTAGATTAACTTTCTTTCTGCTGTTTTGCTGCTAAGTGCTCAGTTGTGTCGGACTCTAGGACCCCATGGATTGTAGCCCACCAGGCTCCTCTGTCCATGGGATTTTTCCAGGCAGGAATACTGGAGTGGATTGCCATTTCCTCCTCTGTGTTCTGTTCTTTTAAATTAACTAACTAATAAAAAGCTTGAAGTCTCCGATACTTCAGAATTTAGGATTTTCCTGATTTTAGGCAGTAATGCAGACCATACCTATACATTACCTAATGTGTTCCATTTTTAACTCTAGAGAAACCCCCTGTAATCGAATGTATGAATATTTATGCTGAGAAATAAATGCACTAAACCGAATAAACAAAGACTATAAATAGCCTAACATCATTTTAGGTCATGTTTTGATGTCAGATGAGTTTTGGTGTTAATTTTTTTAAACTCATATTTTAGAACTTTTCAGTTTTCAGAATTGTAGGCGAAGAGAGATATGCTATACAAGTTCAGGTCCCAGCTTTGCCACTTACTGTGACCTGTTTGAGCACTATTAAAAAAAGACAATTATTTTATAAGGTTGATATGAAGTTCAAATAAGACATAAAGTTTACTCTGATAATATATAAATACTTGTGCTTAGTCACTCAGTCGTGTCTGACTCTTGCAACCCCATGGACTGTAGCCTGCTAGGCTCCTCTGTCCATGGGATTTCCCAGGCAAGAATACTGGAGTGGGTTGCCATCTCCTTCTCCATGGTTTTGACTTGTTAAGTGGACTTCATGCTGAGGGCTTAGATAAGAGAATAACTTCTAGAGGCTGTATGCATGAAGAGGGTGACGTGATGAGAACCAAGATGTCAAATGTGAAAGTGGGTGAAGACTTCTATGATGTGATAAGTTTTTTCATCTTTCTATGAAATTCTTTCTAAAAAATATACATCATTACCTTATGTATTTGCAGCTGTGTCTTGTTTTCTTGTTGTAATGAGAGGTGAGTCCAGCATCAGAAAGGTACAGGACAAGAACAGAGGCTCCCCTCTGAAGGATAATAGTGGTACCTTCCTACTGTAAGGTGCTGCTGAGGACTGTATAACAGGCCAATAAATGGAGAGATGAGTTGTTGGGGTAAGGAACAGTGACTTTATTTGGAAAGCCAGCAGACCGAGAAGGCGGTGGACTAGTGTCCCAAAGAATCAGAATTCAAGCTGCTTCTTTTTTTAAAATGGAGGATAATTGCTTTACAATGTTGGGTTTGTTTCTGCCATACAACAATGTGAATCAGCCGTAAATATGCACATGTCCCCTCCCTCTTGAACCTTACTCACACCCCCACCCTACCCTACCCCTCTAGGTTGTCAAGAGCAGCTGTTTGAGTTCCCCGTGTTATACAGCAACTTCCCACTAGTTATCTATTTTACATATGGTAATGTATATGCTTCAACGCTACTCTCTCAATTTGTCTCACCCTCTCCTATGCCCCCTGGCTTCTTTGGTAACTCAGCTGGCAAGGAATCTGCCTGCAGTGAAGGAGATCCCAGTTTGTTTCCTGGGTCAGGAAGATATCTTGGAGAAAGGATAGTCTACCCACTCCAGTATTCTTGGGCTTTCCTGATGGCTCAGCTGGTAAAGAATCTGCCTTCAATGTGGGAGACCTGAGTTCGATAACTGGGTTGGGAAGATCCCTTAGAGTAACCAGTAGTTTGGCTGGAGAATTCCATGGATTGGGGTCACAAAGAGTTGGATTCGACTGAGCCACTTTCACTTTTCTGCTACCCCTCCTCCTGCTGAGTCCACAAGTCTATTCTATATGTCTGCTTTGCCCTCCAAATAGGTCAATAAATAAAGCTTCTTTTATACTAAAAGGGGAACCTGTATGGCTGGTTGTAGCAAACATCTTGGTGTAGGAATCCTTTGTACTTGCAGTTGTCCAGATAGGTCTGGTAACAATGTTTCTGTAAACTTCCAAGAAGACAAATGTTATTCTCTGTTCTGCCGCATTTTGTCTCTATATAAATGGGAAAATATTATACATTTAAAGTTCAGAACCTTGAGAATGAACTGTATTTCAGGCTACAGGAAACATTCTTTTATAGACATGTAGGCTTTTGAATTGTGGTGCTGGGACTTGGACTGCAAGGAGATCCAACCAGTCCATTCTAAAGGAGATCAATCCTGGGTGTTCATTGGAAGGACTGATGCTAAAGCTGAAACTCCAATATTTGGCCACCTCATGGGACGAGTTGACTCACTGGAAAAGACTCTGATGCTGGGAAGGATTGGGGGCGGGAGGAGAAGGGGATGACAGAGAATGAGATGGCTGGATGGCATCACTGACTCGATGGACATGAGTTTGAGTGAACTCTGGGAGTTGGTGATGGACAGGGAGGCCTGGCATGCTGTGATTCATGGGGTCACAAAGAGTCGGACATGACTGAGCGACTGAACTGAACTGATTGATATCCTGAATGGAAGTTAAGTCTTTTGACCTCCAAGATTTTATGGGTCAGGTTTCCACACTCAAAGCCTCATGAATAATTGAGATAATTATACAAATAGCTCTGTTAGGAATCTCACTTGATTTATTCAGCTTCTGGTTGTCTCACTTCTGGGTTATTCATTCAGAACTGCTTCTAGATAAAACTGACAGTTTCAATTACCTAAACCCCAGATCTGTGCATTGATGCCTATAAATTTGAGTAATTTGAGAGGCAGCTCCTTGAGTCAAATCCAGGATATATTGTGATCACAAAGGTCTCAAATGCTTTTATATTTTACCCAAACTCCCCTCATACAATGGCTAAGTTATCACTATACAGTTTCAGAATGGTACTGTTGAGAGTTTAAATGCTGGTGAGTAAATCATACCCAATCAACAATATAAGGTCAAGCTAGTTCTTTCATGGGACCCTATGTTAGCACTGATATATATGACCTCTGGGGACAGGAGACACAAACACTATTTGGAAAAAATTAACTTAGGATAATATTAGAAAGGCAATCGATCTAAACAATGTCTCATGCTGAATACATCTTTTTTTCTGTGCTTTGTAGCATAATGGCTAAGAATGATTATGTAAAATTGGATGAAGTTACTCACCGATTCAAGATTTTCAATGTTTAATGTAGATGAAGCATTTTGGAGCCATAAAAATGCCCTTTACTCTTTGAATATTAAACTTAATTCAATGGTCAGGATATTTTTTTCTGCTGTGTTGAAAATCAAACTGACCACTTATATATACCTGAAGTCAGAATTTATGACATCCCAGATAAATATGGAAACACAGGAAAAACACTGAGTTACCATAAAATCCAGAAATTCCATTCTTGGGCATATATCTGGAGGAAACCCTAACTTGAAAAGGTATATAAACTACAGTGTGTGTAGCAGCACTGTTTACAATAGCCAAGCAAGACAAACTACAGCACAATTGCACTCATCTCACATGCTAGCAAACTAACGCCCATATTCTCCAAGCCAAGCTTCAATAGTACATGAACCGTGAACTTACAGATGTTCAAGTTGGATTTAGAAAGGGCAGAGGAACCAGAGATCAAACTGCCAGCATCCGTTGGATCATTAAAAAGCCAGAGAGTTCCAGAAGAAACATATGCTTCTGCTTTATTGACTATGCCAAAGCCTTTGACTGTGTGGATCACAGTAAACTGTGGAAAATTCTTCAAGAGAATGGGAATACCAGATCACCTGACCTGCCTCTTGAGAAATCTGTATGCAGGTCAGGAGGCAACAGTTAGAACTGGACATGGAACAACAGACTGGTTCCAAATAGGGAAAGGAGTACGTCAGGCTGTATAGTGTCACCCTGTTTATTTAACTTATGTGCAGAGTACATTATGAGAAACGCTGAGCTGGATGAAGCATAAGCTGGAATCAAGATTGCCGGGAGAAATATCAATAACCTCAGATATGCAGATGACACCACACTTATGGCAGAAAGTGAAGAACTAAAGAGCCTCTTGATGAAAGTGAAAGAGGAGAGTGAAAAAGTTGGCTTAAAACTCAGCATTCAGAAAACTAAGATCATGGCATCCGGTCCCACCACTTCATGGCAAACAGATGGGCAAACAATGGAAGCAATGAGAGACTTTATTTTTGTGGGCTCCAAAATCACTGCAGATAGTGACTGCATCCGTGAAATTAAAAGACGCTTGTTGAAGCTAAGACTCCAATACTTTGGCCACCTCATGCAAAGAGTTGACTCATTGGAAAAGACTCTGATGCTGGGAGGGATTGGGGGCAGGAGGAGAAGGGGACGACAGAGAATGAGATGGCTGGATGGCATCATTCATACTTTAGTATGAATGAACTCCGGGAGTTGGTGATGGACAGGGAGGCCTGGCATGCTGTGATTCATGGGGTCGCAAAGAGTCGGACATGACTGAGCGACTGAACTGAACTGATGGATGAGGAAAAATGTATAAGGACATGTATCCATCACGAGAGTATCGTACAGAATATGTTTCAGTTCAGTTCAGTCGCTCAGTCGTGTCCGACTCTTTGTGATCCCATGAATCACAGCACGTCAGGCCTCCCTGTCCACCACCAACTCCTAGAGTTCACTCAAACTCATGTCCGTCGAGTCGGTGATGCCATCCAGCCACCTCATTCTCTGTCATCCCCGTCTCCTCCCACTCCCAATCCCTCCTAGCATCAAACTCTTTTCCAGTGAGTCAACTCGTCGCATGAGGTGGCCAAAGTATTGGAGTTTCAGCTTTAGCATCAGTCCTTCCAATGAACACCCAGGATTAATCTCCTTTAGAATGGACTGGTTGAATCTCCTTGCAGTCCAAGGGACTCTCAAGAGTCTTCTCCAGCACCACAGTTCAAAAGCATCAATTCTTCGATGATCAGCTTTCTTCACAGTCCAACTCTCACATCCATACATGACCACGGGAAAAACCATAGCCTTGACTAGACGGACCTTTGTTGGCAAAGTAATGTCTCTGCTTTTTAATATGCTATCTAGGTTGGTCATAACTTTCCTTCCAAGGAGTAAGCGTCTTTTAATTTCATGGCTGCAATCAGCATCTGCAGTGATTTTGGAGCCCAAAAAAATAAAGTCTGACACTGTTTCCACTGTTTTTCCATCTATTTGCCATGAAGTGATGGGACCAGATGCCATGATCTTCGTTTTCTGAATGTTTAGCTTCAAGCCAACCTTTTCACTCTCCTCTTTCACTTTCATCAAGAGGCCTTTTAGTTCCTCTTCACTTTCTGCCCAATGTTTACTGCCTTAAAAATCCTCTGTGCTCTGCTCTTTTATTTCCCCAACCCCATGCCCTGCCTTGGCAAGCAGTTTTGCCTTTTCCATAATGTCATATAATTGAAATCATAGAGTATGCAGTCTTTCCTTGATTGGTTTCTTTCACTTAGTAATGTGAATTTAAGGTCCTGGCATATCTTTTCATGGTGTAATAGTGCATTTCTTTCTTCTTCTTTTTAAAAAAATTTATTTCTTATTTATTCATTTGGCTATACCGGTGTTAGTCGAGGCACATGGGAGCTTTGATATTTATGGCTTGTGGGATCCTTAGTTGTGGCATGTGAGATCTTTTTTTGTTTTTAGTTGTAGCATTCAAACACTTAGTTGTGGCATGTGGAACCTATTTCCCTGACCAGGGATTGAACTCAGGCCCCCTGCATGGTAAACACAGTCTTAGCCACTGGATCACCAGGGAAGTCCCTAATAGTGAATTTCTTTTTGGTACTGTATGTCTGGATGTACTACATTTTACTTATCGTCCACTGAAGAACATCTTGATTGCTTCCAAATTTTGTCAGTTATAAATAATGAAGATATGAACATCCATGTGCAGTTTTGGTATAGAAGTAAATTTTTCACTCCTTTGAGTAAACATCAAGGACATAATTGCTAGATCATATGTCCGTGTACATGTTCAGTTGTGTCTGACTCCTTTGCGACCCTTTGGACTGTAACCTGCCAGGTTTCTCTGTCAGTGGAATTTTTTAGGCCAGAATACTGAGTGGGTTGCCATTTCCTTCTCCAGGGGATCTTCCCTTCCCAGGGATTGAACCCATGTCTCCAGTGTCTCCTGCTTTGCAGGCAGATTCTTTATCTGCTGAGTCACTGGGGAAGCTTAAAAAGTGTCTGAATCTTTACAACCTCATGGACTGTAGCCGGCCAGGCTCCTCTGTCCATAGGATTCTCCAGGCAAGGATACTGGAGTGGATAGCCATTACCTTTTCCAGGGAATCTTCCTTACCCAGGGATCGAAACTGGGTCTTCTGCATTGCAAGTGGATTTTTTACCATCTGCCCACCAGGGAAGCCCTCTAGATCATATGGTAACTGTCAAACAGTCTTCCAACGTGACTTAACTATTCTGCATTCCCACAAATGGGAGTTTTTTATACAAATCCATATGCCAGCTTTTGGTGTTGTCGGTGTTTTAGATTTTGTCTAGTCTAATAGATATGTAATAATATCTCATTATTTTTATTTATTTAATTTAGTTTGTAATTGGAGGAAAATCACTTTACACTGGTGTGTTGGTTTCTGCCATACAACAAAGCAAATCAGCCATAATTAAAAATTTATCCCCTTCCCCTTGAGCCTTCCTTCCCTTCCCCCATCACTCCCCCTCTAGGTTGTCACAGAGCACCCTGCTGGGCTCCCTGTATTATACAGCAACTTCTCACCAGGTATCTATTTTATACGTGATAGTGTATGTGTGTTGATACCACATTCTCCATTTGCCCCACTCTTTCCTTCCTCTACTGTGTCCAAAGATCCATTCTCTACATCTGTGTCTCCATTCCTTCCCTGCAAATGGGTTTATCAGTACCATTTTCTAGATCCCATGTACATACATTAATACACTATATTTGTTTTTTTCTTTCTGACTTCCTTCACTCTGTATAACAGGCTCCAGATTCATCCACATCACTAAAACTGACTCAGATTCGTTCCACATATGCAGCACATCTTATTCATCCATTCATCTGTTGGTGAACATCTAGGTTGCTTCCATGTCCTAGCTACTGTAAATAGTGCTGCAGTGAACATTGGGGTACATGTGTCTTTTTCAGTTATGATTTCCTTAAGTATATGCCCAGTAGTGAGATTGCTGGGTCATATGGTAGTTTTATTCCTAGTTTTTTAAGGAATCGCCATACTATTCTCCATAGTGGCTGTATCAATTTACATTCCCACCAACAATGCAAGAGGGTTTCCCTTTCTCCACATCCTCTCCAGCATTTATTGTTTGTAGATTTTTTGAGGGTGGAGCTCATTGTTTAATTTGCATTTTCTTCATGATGTATGAAGTGGAGTGTCTTTTCATATGCTTACTTGCTATTTATATACCTTCTTTGGGGAAGTGTCTGTTAAGGTCTCTCGGCCATTTTCAAATTGAATTGTTTTCTTATTGTTGTGGAGGAGAAAATGGCAACCTACTCCAGTACTCTTGCTTGGAAAATTCTATGGATGGAAGAGCCTGGTTGGCTACAGTCCCTGGGGTCGCAAAGAGTCGGACACGACTGAGTGACTTCACTTTCACTTTCTTATTGTTGAGTTTTAAGAGTTCCTTTTATGCTTTGAATAATGTTCCTTTATCAGGACATGTGTGTTTTGCAAATATTTTCTCATAGTCTGTGGCTTGTCTTTTCATTCTGTTGACATGGATTTTCACACAAAGCAGAAGTTTTAAGTTTTAATCAAGTCCAGCTTATCAATTATTTCTTTCATTTATTAACTTCTGGTGTTGTATCTAAAAAGTCATCACCTTATCTAAGATCACCTAGATTTTTCTCCTATGTTATCTTCTGGGAATTTTAGAGTTTGCATTTACATTTCGGTTTGTGATCCACTTTGAGTTAATTTTAATGAAGGGCATAAGGTCTGTGTTTAGATTTATTTTTTTTTTGCATGTGGATGTTCAGTTGTTCTAGCAACATTTGTTTAAAAAATGTGTTTGTTCTATTATATTGCCTTTAATCTTCTGTTGAGGATAAATTGACTATATTTATGTGGGTCTATTTCTGGGCTCTTTACTATGTTTTATTTATCTATTTTCCTATTCTTTTGCAATAGTATCTTTTATTAGAAAACACATTTTTATTGCATACTCTTCTCTTATCCATCCCCACCTTGAAGAAAACCTATTTGTGTATAATGAAATTTCCTTTGCTATAGGAAACTAGAGTTCTATTAACAAGCAAACCAGAGAAATGAAAAAATGTATTTTGGGGGACTTTTTTTCTGAAAAGAAAATGATTCTATCAAGGATTCTGCAATCAATATTGATAAAAATGAAACACCAGAGATTAATTTACCTGACAATTCAATGTGGAAATTATATAATTCTTTCTCTTTTCATTAAGAAGCTGTGTAACTTAACTTTCTTGTGAACACTATAGTCTAAAGTCAGGAATTTGATTCCTCTAGCTCCATTTTTCTTCCTCAAGATTGTTTTGGCTATTTGGAGTCTTTTGCGTTTCCAAAAATTGTGAAATTTTTTGTTCTAGTTCCTGGAAAATACCATTGGTAGTTTGATATGGATTGCATTGAATCTGTAGATTGCTTTGGGTAGTATAGTCATTTTCACAATACTAATTCTTCCAGTCCAAGAACAAGGTGTATCTTTCCATCTGTTTTTTTCATCTTTGATTTCTTTCATCAGTGTCTTATAGTTTTCTGCATACAGGTTTTTGTCTCTTTGGGTAGGTTTATTCCTGGGTATTTTATTCTTTTGTTGACGTGATGAATGAGATTGTTTCCTTAATTTCTCTTTCTGAATTTTCATGTTAGTCTGTAGGAATGCAAGGGATTTCTGTGTATTGATTTTATATCCTGTGACTTTATTATATTCATTGAATAACTTGATTAATTTTCTGGTGACATCTTTAGGGTTTCTATGTCATCTGCAAACAGTGAAAGGTTTACTTCTTTTCCGATCTGGATTCCCTTTACCTTTTTTCCCCTTCTATTGCATGGCTAGGATGTCCAAAACTATGTTGAATAATAGTAATAAGAGTGGACACCCTTGCCTTATTCCTGATCTTAGGGAAATGCTTTCAGTTTTACACTGTTGAGAATAATGTTTGCTGTGAGTTTGTTGTATATGGCCTTGCTTGTGAATACAAAAAACTACAAAGCATCCGTAGAATGAGAAGACGTGCCACAGACTGGAAGACAATATTTTCAAAAGGCACATCTGATAAAAGATTGTTTTCTGAAATAATATTAAGGAACTCTTAAAACCCAACAATAAGAAAAGAAACCACTTGATTGGAAAATGGGCAAAGGATCTGACTAGACTCTTCCCACCAAAAAAGATGTACAGATGGCAGTTAAGCATGTGAAAAGATGTCCAACCTTATGTCACAAGGGAAATACAAATTACAAGAGTAGTAAGATACACTACCCACCTACTAGAATGGCCAAAATCCAAAACACTGACTTATCAAATGCCGGCAAGGATATGGATCAAGAACTCTCACTTATTGCTGGTTGGGAATGTAAAATGTTACAGTCACTTTGGAACACAGTTTGGAAGTTTTTTTATATGACTAAATGCACACTTATCACATGATCTAGCAACCTTCCCCCTTGTCATTTACTCAAAGAGTAGAGAGCTGTGTCCACACAAAACGTGAACATGATGTTTATAGCAATTTTACTCATAATTATCAAAACTTGAAAGCAACCAATATGTCCTTCAGTAGGTTAATGGATAAACTGATACATTCAGATGGAGGAATGTTATTCACTGCTGAAAAGAAATGAGCTATCAAACTATGAGAAGACGTGGAGAAACCTTAAATGCATATTACTACGTGAAAGAAGTCACTATGTAAAGGCTCTCTACTGTATGATTCCAACTAAGTGACATTGTGGAAAAGGCAGAACTGTCTCTTTTTATGGTGACAGTTAAAAAGATCAGGGATTACCAGCTGTTAGCGGGGAAGATGACCAGGCAGAGCACAGATGATTTTTAGGGCCATGACTACTCTGTATGATACTGTAATGGGGAGTACTTGTCATTATATTGGGTTGGCCACAAAGTTCTTTCAGATTTTTCCGTAAGAATATTCCGTAAGGACTTTTTTGACCAACACAATAGATTTGTGCAATTCCATATAATGTACAAGTGTGAATACTAATTAACCTATGGGCTTTGGGTGATAGTGATGTGTCATTGTATGTTCATAGATCACAACACATGTACCACCATAAAACAGGATGTCCATAGTGCAGAAGGCTGTGCATGTGTAGGGTTAGGAGGTACGTGGGAAGTCAGTTTTGCCATGAACCTAAAACTACTCTAAAAAAAATTCTAAAGCCTATTAATTAAACAAAACAAAGCAAAATTACTAAGCTTATTCTGGGATTCCCAGGTGGTTCTCATGGTAAATAATCCGCCTGTAAGTGCAAGAGATGTAAGAGAGGTGGATTTGATCCTTGAGTCAGGAAGATTCCCTGGAGAAGGAAATGGCAACCACTCCAGTATTCTTGCCTGAAGAATCCCATGGACAGGGGAGCCTGGCAGGCTACAGTCCATGGGGTCACAAAAAGTTGCATATGACTGAGTGACTGAGCACACACACAAACTTATTCTAAAATCTTCTGTTGTTGAGAAAAAAATGATTTATAAATCAAGATGTAAACATCCCATAATTGTATTCATAAGTGAAAAACAACGTACTTTTAGTGAGCTATATTTTGGCTGATATTATACTGTAAACTGAGGGTATTTAATTAATTACCCTAATAGATTGAAAGAGATTTATAAGCTAAAAAAGTCTTAATATGTATTCTTCCCCCTCCCATTCTATTCCTCCTTGTGTTTCTTCTTCTCCTCTTTCAGATAAAGCTAAACTTTCAATGCTTTAAAAATGAGAATACACATACTTGCATTTTCTGTTAAGAAATGAGCCCATCCAAAATCTCAAGAGAAAAAATCTGCTTGCTGATGGTTTCTTAACCAGAAGTATATGTAAATATGCATACTTTTCAGAAGGCTCATGTTTTGTGGTTTTTGTATTTCTAAAATAAAATGACATATTGAGAATGAATGCAAATAGTTCATCTAATGAACAACTCTGTTCTCTCTTGAGCATTGTGAGGATAATCAGGGAAGTGACCAATTACCTTGGATTAACATTACTCTGAAAGCATTGTAAATGCATATGTGCATGTATTTGTCAGAGTAGGAGAATATATGTGACCTAAGGCTAATTTGTCTTATACTAAAGAATACGAATATATATTTTAGACTTTTCAACTGTTTTAACAAACTGCAAGTTATGACTCATTAATGGGTTATAAGATCAACTGTGTATTGCAACTGGCTTTTTTTTTTAAAGATGGAATAGAACATATCAGAGTACATGGCACTTGGAAGGGTAAAAAGATGAAACTTTAGAAGCCTTTAATGGATGCACATGAGGACAAAGGTAGAGATGGAGCTAATCACCCCACCTTCTCCTTAATTGCATGCAGCTCTCTCCACTGCCTGTCCAAAGTATGTGTTCAACATTTTAAATAAATCCAAACATCTGGTATTAATACAAGGGAGAAATATTTCAGCCCTACTAGAAGCCAGAGAGAAGCCTGGGGATTCAAGTGTGCATGAGAACACAGCAGATTTGGGTTCTGCTCTTGTAGATCTTAGAATGAGCTTTCCCTATGAAACTTCTGAGGTTTGCAGATGGTCATTAATGCTTTGCTGTTGTTTTCAGTAGATAAGTCATGTCCGACTTTTTGTGACCCCATGGATTTTAGCATGCCAGGCTCCCCTGTCCTTCACTATCTTTGGAGTTTATTCAAATCATGTCCATTTTTTCAGTGATGCTATCTAACTATCTCATCCTCTGCTTACTACCTTCTCTTTTTGCCTTCAATCTTTCCCAACTTCAGGGTCTTTTCCAGTGAGTCGTCTCTTTGTGTCAGGTAGCCAAAGTATTGGTGCTTCAGCACAGAACTTGCAATGAATTTTCAGGGTTGATTTCCTTTAGGATTGGCCGCTTTGATCTCCTTGCAAACCAAGGGGACAGTGGGTGTTATCTTCATGGAAGGTTAATTTAGCAAAAGAGGAAAAACACAATTGTGTGGCATTCACTAGTGGCTCAGATGGTAAAGAATCTCCCTGCAATGAGGGAGACCTGGGTTTGATCCATGGGTTGGGAAGATCCCCTGGAGGAGGGCATGGCAACCCACTCCAGTATTCTTGCCTGGAGAATCCCATGGGCAGAGAAGTTGGGCAGGCTACAGTCCATTGGGTCGCAAAAAGTCGGACACTGAAGTGGCTTAGCACACACGCACATCATTTGTTGAGTGCTTATTACACTCCAGGGTTTCCCAGGTGGCTCAGATGTTAAACAATCTTCCTGCAAAGCAGGAGACCTGGGTTTGATTCATGGGTCAGGAAGATTCCCTGGAGAAGGGAATGGCAACACACTCCAATATTCTTGCCTGGAGAATCCCTGGGCAGAGGAGCCTGGTGGGCCATAGTCCATGGGGTCACAAAGAGTCAGACCCGACTGAACGACTAACACTTTGCCTTTTCACTTTATTACACTCTGGGTACTTGACATGCTAAGGGTCTGAGCACCTGATTCCACAGGAAGGAGAGGGTTTCCCTACACCAACAAGCAATGCTCTGACATCAACTGGGTGTCCTGCAATTCAACTCAATTCCTACACTATCTACCTGGACTTAGCGTCATGTCTGGTAGGTTAAGGGCTCAGTCCTAGAGACTGCGTCCCTCCCCCATTTCAGACACCAGTTTCAAGCCCAGTTATCACCTGTACTTCTGACCTACTGGCTAATGATTGGAGGTTTCAATGACCTCTTCACATTCAATTAATTTGCTAGAACGATTCACAGGGCTCAAAGAAACATTTTGCTTACCAGATTACTCATTTATTAGGTGTGCTGCAGTATATAAGGTCACAAAGAGTTGGACACAACTAAGTGACTGAACAGCAAAAATAAAAGGATGTAACTCAGGAAGAGACAGTTGGAAGAGCTGCATAGGGCAAAGTATGGGGAGGGGTGGGAGCTTCCACGCTTCTTCCAAACACACACTGTCCCTGAATCTCCCATTTTCACTGACATGGAAGCTCTCTGAACCCTAGTTTTAGGGGATTTTATGGAGGCTTTACTACATAGGCATGGTTGATCAAATCACCTCTGGTCCCTCTCCCCTCCTGGGGCGGGGGGGGGCGGGTTGAGGGGTGGGGCTCAAAACTTCTAATGCCCTAAGGGCCTAGATGGCTTGGCAACCAGCCCCTCCCTACCCATAGGTGGCCTTGGGCAATCCTCAAAGTCACCTTTATCTCACTCATCAGGTAGGAAATTCTAAGTTTTAAGAAGCACTTTGCTAGTAATGGGGATGAAACTAAATATGTATTTCTTCTTATAAATTGCAATATCACACATACATTATTTCTTCCTCAGCCCTTTACTGCAGGAATTGCAATTACTTCCATTTTACACAGAAGGAAGTTGAGAGTCAGTTCAGTTCAGTTCAGCTGCTCAGTCATGTCCGGCTCTTTGCAACCCCATGGACTGCAGCACACCAGGCCTCCCTGTCCATCACCAACTCCCAGAGTTTACTCAAACTCATGTCCATTGAGTCAGTGATGCCATCCAACCATCTCATCTTCTGTCATCCCCTTCTCCTCCCACCTTCAATCTTTCCCAGCATCAGGGTCTTTTCCAATGAGTCAGCTCTTCACATTAGGTGGCCAAAGTATTGGAGTTTCAGCTTCAACATCAGTCCTTCAGAGGAGTGAATTAATTTGTCCAAGCTCACACAGTCCAAGCTGGGATTCCATGTGTATCTTGCTTTAGAGCTGAGTGCTTTCTTCCTTTGTGTAAAAGTCAAGCCAATGACCGTGTTCTGTCTGCCTAGGCAGCAGCATTAAGTCCTGCAGAAGATCCGCTATTTATCAACTTGGAGCAATTACCTTCTCTTTTGGAGTCCTGGTTTCTTCTGTTAAAGGAAGATAAAGATACCCGCTTCATTGACTTGAGAATTTGCTTGAGTGAGGAAAGGGGATGGAAGCATTCTCTCAGTGTCTGGCACACAGACAAGTCTTGGGTTCTTCCTGGAGCAGGTGTTCTCAACCTGAAGCATGGCAGTCAGTAGTAACAGACAGTGGAGCACAGTCCAGGCTCATATGATGACTCACTGGATGGACATGTGGATTGAGCAGTGTTCTAGCTCATCCACTGGTAGCAATAGGCCCCAGAAGTCAGCTGTGGACTAAACAAACCTTCCCACTGCTGCTGAGGACTCCTAAGCCTTAGCACATGCTTTCTGAAGATATCACACTTGATCTCAGTGTCTATTACTAGATCACATGGCACAGCCTGCAGGAACGAACCATACTATGCTAGAATCCTCCTCTCATTGTTGCTGCTTTTCTGCTGTAATCTTTCCTTGTTTCCTTCCAGACACCTTCAGAAAACACAGAAACTGGGGCTTAGCCCTAATGTACATTGAACAAAAACTCTCAGTTTCTTCCTTCTCGACTGCATAGCAACACTCACCATCAGCTTTACAATGTTCCAGCCACAAGTGATTTTCCTCTGTTCCTTGAACACTCCAAGTTTCCTGCTCCTAGCATTTGCACAGGCTCTTCCTTTAGAAAGAAATCTCTTTTCTTGGCTTTTTGTGCTACTGGCTTCTTATAATCCTATACCATCAGCAATGCCTTCCTTAATGAGCTTATTTACAAGATAGGAATAAAGTCACAGATGTAGAAAATAAACTTATGGTTACCAAGGGGGAAAGGAGAGAAGAATAAATTGGGAGACTAGGATTGACATATAAACAGGGAACTCTACTTAATATTCTGTAACGGCCTATACAGGAAAAGAATCTAAAAAATAGTGGATATATGTATATATATATAACTGTTTCACTTTGCTTCACAGGAGAAACTAACGCAACAATGTTAATCAACTATACTCCAATAAAAATTAACTGAAAACCAGGAGGTGCTTTCCTGACAACCTCATCTAAGAAGCCAATGTCTGTTACTCTCAAATAATTTATCCCTTTAAATTTCTTTCTTTCCTTTTATTAATATTTGAAAATATAATATAGACTTCATGAGGCTAGGAATTCTTGTCTGTTTTACTTATAGTTCTGGTGCGTGGAGCAGTATTTGGCACTTAACATTTGTTGAGAAGGTGGATAAATGAATTCATTGATTTATCTAGACATTACGACTTACTTGTCTTCTCCTGTTGGAATGCAAACTCTTTGATCTTATCTGTCAAGTTTGCTACTGTCCCCCAGGGCCTAAAATAGTACCTCATACAAGGTAGAAATGTAATAAATATTTATTTATTTAATTTATTTTTAATTAGAGGGTAATTGCTTTAATTGGGGGATAATTGTTGTGTTGGTTTCTGCTGTACAGCAAGAATCAGCTATAAGTATACATATATCCCCTCTCTCTTGAGCCTCCCTCCCTCTGCCCCACTGACTCCAGATCCCAGCCCTTTAGTTCATCGTAGAGCACTGAGCTGAGCTCCCTGTACCATACAGCTACTTCCTGTGATCACTTGCTCAGTAGTGTTCAACTCTTTGCTACCCTGTGGACTGTAACCCACCAGGCTTCTCTGGCCATGGGATTTCCCAGATAAAAATACTGGAGAGGGCTGCCATTTCCTCCTCCAGGGGATCTTCTCGACCCAGGCATCAAGCCCACATCTCTTGCATCTTCTGCATTGGCAGGTGGATTCTTTACCACTGTGCCACCTATTTTACATGTGAATAGTGTATACATGTCAATGCTACTGTCTCAATTCGTCCCACTCTCTCTTTACCCTACTGTGTCCACAAGTCTGTTCTCTACATCTGCATCTCTATTCCTTCCCTGCAAATTGATCATTGGTATCATTTTTCTAGATTCCATATATATGTATTAATATACAACATCATAAATATTTTTAATGACCCAATTAAACTTGGACTTCAAAAGCTCAGTGCTTTTAAAAGGCTCATTGCTCACAGTATCAAGGTCCAAAGTAGAAGTACAAATGGACACCTGTATCACTTCAGTTCAGTCGCTCAGTTGTGTCCGACTCTTTGCGACCCCATGAACTGCAGCATGCCAGGCCTCCCTATCCATCATCAACTTCCAGAGTCTACCCAAACCCATGTCCATTGAGTCGGTGATGCCATCCAACCATCTCCTTTAGGATGGACTGGTTGGATCTCCTTGCAGTCCAAGGGACTCTCAAGAGACTTCTCCAACACCACAGTTCAAAAGAATCAATTCTTTCATGCTCAGCTTTCTTTATAGTCCAACTCTCATATCTATACATGACCACTGGAAAAACCATAGCCTTGACTAGACGGACCTTGGTTGGCAAAGTAATGTCTCTGCCTTTTAATATGCTGTCTAAATTGGTCATAACTTTCCTTCCAAGGAGTAAGTGTCTTTTAATTTCATGGCTGCAATCACCATCTGCTGTAATTTTGGAGCCCCTCAAAATAAAGTCTGACACTGTTTCCACTGTTTCCTCATCTATTTGCCATGAAGTGATGGGACTGGGTGCCATGATCTTAGTTTTCTGAATGTTGAGCTTTAAGCCAACTTTTTCACTCTCCTCTTTCACTTTCATCAAGAGGCTCTTTAGTTCTTCTTTACTTTCTGCCATAAGAGTTGTGTCATCTACATTTACTGATATTTCTCCCAGCAATATAAAATATAAAAATATTCACAAATCAAGCTAAGAAATTCAACAAAATATGTTCTATTCCTCTTCCTGGATTGATAATATTTTGTAAAAATTGAGGACAATGGAATTTTGGATTCTAGAACTCCTCATAGTTCCAAAATTATGTACTATAATGTGGTACCTGGGCAGAGGTGACCCTAGCCTGCCAACCACACTCATGGTTTCAACATGTCTCTCACCCTTTGCTCCATCTCAGACATGTGTGTTAGTTGCTCAGTCAAGTCCAACTCTTTGAGACCCCATGGACTGTAACCTGCCAGGCTCCTCTGTCCATGGAATTCTCCAAGAGATCTTCCCAATCCAGGGATCACACCTGGGTCTCTTGTTTTGCAGCCAGATTCCTTATGAGCTGAGCCACCAGGGAAGCCTGTCTCAGACCTAGAGGATATTAAATAAACACATGTATGCTTTAGTCCATATATTTAAGCTCTGTTTATAACCCTCTTGGAAACAGTCACCCCTTGGATGTTCCTTGGAAGGCCTGAAGGTCTTCTAACAGGGGATGGACCCAGGGAATAAGCCCTGCATGGGCCCTGGAAGTGGACTTGGGGACTGTGTTTAAGCAGCAAACTCTAGAATCCTGCGGTATAGTCTGGGGGGTGGTGGTTCCAGGCTTGGGTGGGTACTATTCCAAGTGGGTACTACTCTGTTAACTCCCCACCCTAGACAGAAGGTCTGGAAGAGAGGCAGAGCAGGCCAGTGAAAATTCATGGCCGTGATTTTTAAGCAGGAATGTGTGTAAGGAGAAGGGATTAACGGATCTGAATTTAAGCAGGCACAGAGGAGGAAAGGAAGGGAAGATAGGAGGTTATCTGGGATGGGTGCATGGTGAATTTGGCTGCTGAGCCAGTCTCCCCATGTGTTTATGATCCCTGTCTCTTGGTGGAAGACAAATGTGAGAGAATGTGATCACTCAGAGTTAGACAGAGGTGAGAGGACAGGTTTTGAGCTGAAAGGTGACAGGCTGGTCCCAGAGTATGATTCCATTAACTTTATACAAATCATACCAAATAGATTAGTCATGCTGGTGAATCACCTTAGTTTGTTTCTAAGTAAAATGAAACTGCTGTGAAAAAGAGTTCTCTCCATGACATCCAGTGAAAACTTGAGAAAAAAAGCACATGTAAAAAACAAACTATGCTGTTGAATAGGAGGAAGACTCAAGAGGAAGGGGACATATATATACTTATGGCTGGTCCATATTGATGTATGGTAGAAGCAAACACAATATTGTAATTATTCTTCAATTAAAAGTAAATAAATTAAGAAAAAAATAAACTATGCTATTGAGTTAAAACTGAAAAGAAATACCCATAATGAAATTTTGGAGGCCCATGGCTACATACGTGTTTGTTCAGAAGACTTTATACATAGGTTAATTCAATATCTTATTTACTTCAACAGTTTCAGGTTTTTGAGCACCTTCTAAGTACAGATACATACTGGACACTGGAGACTCAGAGATAAGGAGTTTAGGAGCCCAGTCTTCAGGAAACACAGATTTTGAGATGATCTTAAAGAAAGATTTGCTGCATGCTCATCTAGATTCACGCCTTCATTCCTTGCTATTTATTAAGTATTTTGTTTAAAAAATCTGGAAAACATTGTACTTTGCCTCTTAAAAGCTTTTGTGTGGCTACATGGGAGGTTTAGTTAAAAGAAATAATTTAACTTTTTAAATCAAAATTCTACCAGCTGTATTGAGCCTCTTTCATTTTCATTAATTTGACTTAAAGGGTCTTAAAAAATGCATTAAGGTTCCTCAACGTTTCACTTTAATTGTAATTTATGTTCCTTTACTCCTTTAACCTCTATCTTTCAGGCTTTCTTTTCACCCTTTATTTTCACTTTACTTTCATAGCAGTGTTACAAGTCATCACCTTTCTCAGTAACAGGGTTTGCTGTAGTCAATAATTATGTGATTTTTAAAAATGATAAGTTCTTCTAATTGCTTTAGCTAATAAAATGGCGTGGAACTGATAAGCCTGAATAATGCTGCTTAATTGCTTTGCTAAAGATAGAGCTGGTTGGCAATTGTGATCTTTTTACTTTAGAAAAGTGGTACAAATGTTAGAGAAAATGATACAAATTCCTGAGGAAAATGGCTTTTAAATTCTTTTCTTGATGAAAAAAATATATAAAAGAATCTTAGACACAGCTCAGTTGTAGAACTATAAACTCACAGTTTTATAAAAATTATTTTTTCTAAAATACAATAAAGCATTGTGATAGAAGAAAGGATAGGTTGATTGCATATGTGTGTGTGTGTATATATATAAAACTTTCACTTTAAAGTATACCACCAAGAAAGTGAAAAGACAGCCAACAAAGCAAAAGAAAATTTTTTGTAGGTCATATATCTGATAAGGTACTTATATCCAGAATAAAGATATAGCTCAGCAGTAGACAAATTAAAAAATGGGCAAAGAAAACAGATATTTCTCCAAATGGAGAAACAGATACTTAGCTGGAATCAAGACTGTGGAAGAAATATCAACAACCTCAGATATGCAGATAATACCACTCTAATGGCAGAAAGTGAAGAGGAACTAAACGGCCTCTTAATGAAGGTGAAAAAAGAGAGTGAAAAAGCTGGCTCAAAACTCGACATTCAAAATACTAAGATCAGTCCCATCACGTCATGGCAAATAGAAAGGGAAAAAGTGGAAACAGTGATGGATTTTATTTTCTTGGGCTCCAAAATCACTGCAGACGGTGACTGTAAGCCATGAAATTAAAACTTGCTTGCTCCTTGAAAGAAAAGCTATGACAAACCTAGACAGCATATTAAAAAGCAGAGACATCAGTTTTCTGGCAGAGGTCCATATTAGTCAAAACTATGATTTTTCCAAAAGTCATGTATGGATGTAAGAGTTGGACTATAAAGAAGGCTGATCACTAAAAAATAGATGCTATAGAATTGTGATGCTGGAGAAGACTCTTGTGAGTCCCTTGGACTGCAAGGAGATTCAACCAGTCCATTCTAACAGAAAACAATCCTGAATATTCATTGCAAGGTCTGTGCTAAAGCTCTATACTTTGGCCACCAGATGTGAAGAGCTGACTCATTGGAAAAGACCCTGATGCTGGGAAAAATTGAAGGCAAAAAGAGAAGAGGGCTGCAGAGGATGAGATGATTAAATGGCATCATCATCTCAATGGACATGAATCTGAGCACACTCCAGGAGATAATGAAAGACAGAGGAGCCTCTCATGCTGCAGTCCATGGGGTCACAAGAGGTCAGACATGAGTTAATGATTGAAAAACAAAATCTTTATTTCTATATTCCAGAGGCTCCTTGGAGCTTTCTAAGGCAACAAATGCTCTTTTGACTAGATAGTTTAAAAGAAAGTTTTGCAATTTGTATTATATTATCCAGATACATCTTCACCCTTTGCTTTCTTCTCAATAGTAACATTTAACCAATTTCCTTTGAAATTACTTTATTTTATAATAAGCTCCATAGAGTAATCACAGCTTTAGGGTGACATTTTTCTTTTATACCACCTGAGTATTTAATGTGAGTGATTAATCTGTTTGGTTCTTAGAAGTTCTGAGAAAGATTTCAGTTTGAACTCACCCAAATTTTCTTCATCTACTCCATCAGTTCCCAACTGAAGCTTCCATTATTATATTTTCTTTTATTTGTAAATAGCCTCCAAATCTGTTTTTTTTTTTTTGTTTGTTTTGTTTTGTTTTCTGGCCACGTTGCTTGGCATGTGGAATCTTATTTCCCTGACTAGCAAACAAACCAGTGTCCCCTGCAGTGGAAGCATGGAGTCTTAACCGCTGGACCACCAGGGAAGTCCCTGTTAAAAGCCTCTTAATAGGCCTCCCTATGTCTTCTGTGGGCTTAGTCTGCTCTATTCTGCACACTGATGCTAGACTTTTTTCAAAATGCAAGTAACATTGTCATTTCCCAGGTATAAAGCTCTTCATTACTTCTTGATTGTTCTTAAGGATGAAAGTGTTCTGGGTGGTCTTTCAGGCTTTGGAAGGTTGGCCTTTTTCTACCTTTCCAGCCTAGTCTTTCACTATTCTCCTTGCTCAGCCACACCAGCCACATGAGCCCCTTTCTGTTCACAAAAACACATGCCCCTGCTGTGGATCCACTGCACATATGGTTTCCTGCTCCTGGAGCCCTGTTACTGACTCTCACCTCCAGATCTCTGGTTATCTCCTATTCTATGTCAGATCTCAGTGCCATCTAGGCTTGGCTCTTTGGCACCATGTTGCTTTCTGTCACAGTCCCCATCTTAATTTGTAACTGCATGTTTGTTACCAAAGGGATAGCGGATGGCACCAGTCTGAGTCTCACCTTTCAGCTGTTGGACCACACCAGCTCCCATGTCCATCAAAATGTCTCAAACAACAGAAGACTACAGACGGGGCAATGATTGGCTCAGTGTTGAGGACAAAAAGAAGGTCCTTCAAGGCAGATGACATTTTGACAGAGTTCTAGAGGGTGGGTTTTACCTTATAGAGCCTGGGGATGGGAGAGCCTGTGCCAAGACATATAGGCACAGAAAACACTGTATTTAGAGAAAAAGTCCAGTGTGGCTGGACACTGGGGCAAGGAGAATGCTGGGTGAGGCAGGGCTACAGTTGGAAGGTCAGGCTGGCTCCACATTGCAAAAGGTCTTTTGGACAATAGAAAGTCCCTGAGAATTTCCAACAGAAAAGTGATTTGAATTGGCCTCTCTGCTAAGAGGATGGCCATGGGAGAAGGGCAAAGGGTGAACCAAAGAGAAAGAGCTCCAGAGGAGAGTGGCTGGTCCTAACCAGGAGGCCAGAACCTGGAGGCCATACTTTGAGACGCCAGTGTTGGGCTCACTGCTGGGCCAGCAGAGGGAGGTATGAGCTGTCAGGGCCGGCTATTCAAGAGCAAAGTGGTTCCAGCTTCAGAGAGACCATGAAACTCTGGGAAGGTATCCAAATGCCTTCAGTCGGCTTACGAATAAACAAAGCAGAAATGTTTCCTTTCTAGTAGGTTTTGGGGGCTTCCCAGATGATGCTAGTGTTAAAGAACCCACCTGCCAATGCAGGAGATGTAAAAGATATGAGTCCATTCCCTGGGTCAGGGCAATACCCTGGAGGAGGGCATGGCAACCCACTCCAGTATTCTTCCCTGGAAAATTCCATGGACAGAGGAGCCTGGTGAGCTACAGTCTGTGGAGTTGCACAGAGTCAGATGTGTCTGAAGCAACTTACCAGGCACACACAGGTCAAGCCCAAGTTGGCCTCCTATCACAGCCCCCGCCTGCTTCATTTAAGTCTTTGACCCAGATTGTGGTGGTCCTCATCAAGTTTACTCCATTTGGTCCAATTTTGGAAATTGGAGCCATTGCCAATGAACTGGGAGTTGACAAGGGGGTCCTGGATCTCATTATGACAGGCTGTACCCCAGCCCATCTTGCACTTATCCCCAGCTTTCTCTTCCATAATACCGGGGCAGGAGATGTAAGCCTCTTAAACTTTCAATCTAGTAACAAAATGAAGATTGTCTCCTTCCTACAGATACAAGTATGTATTAGAAATGGTAATTCTGTAATCATTAAAATAAATATTATAGCTGGGATTTGGTGTCACAAGCTTATGTAAATATGAATTGTTTTAGAATTTCTGTAGATGGTTGAGGAGACTTGGATATACTTAAGACCATACAGACACCTATGGATATGCAACAATATCTATCTTTCATGTGCATTTTTCATGATCTACTTAATTAAAAAAAATTTACTCCCTTTCCACATCTCCAGTCTCCATGGTTGAGAGAGAAATAAAACATGCCTTGACGAAAGAAAATGATTATTCTGGAAACTTTGTTCCCTGGCCCTGGCTCAGGAGGTATCCTCAGGCCCGCTGTGAAGGAAAGGAAGTCTCACTTCATGACTTGTTGATTTTGCCATATTTGTGATAATCGTCTTTTAACTTTCACAATAAAACTGTCAACCTTGGTCAACACCGCTTACCCCGAGACATGTGGGAATCTCAAACAGGGAATGGGGCCTGTTTTGAACTAGATTCTGAAGATTTTCATAACTTTATTCATAATGGGTAGCATCTTCACTGCAGTCCTGCCATTTTCAGTAACCACAGGGGAGCAGGCAAAGGTCCTAATGGGTGTTTCACACCATCCGTAGGGATCCCCACTCACACCTCTTTCTTTAGAGATGTGTTTTATTTTATGGAATGCTAATCTTTTAAAAAATTTTATTTATTTTTAGGGGATAATTGTTATACAGTGTTCCATTGGCTTCTGCCATACATCAGTATCAGTCAGCCATAGGTATGCATCTTTATGTCCGCTCCCTCTTTACTCTCCCACTCACCTCCGATCTCATCCCACCCCTCTAGGCTGTCACAGAACACCAGGTCAAGCTAATCTAATCAAATTGCTCTTTTGAATGGATGGATTCATACATCTTCCAGGACAAGAATGAAGGTCTTGTTCTATTAGTGCTTCTCTCTCATATTTTCAACTGCCACCTTCAGTTCATTTCAGTTCAGTCGCTCAATCGTGTCTGACTCTTTGCAACCCCATGAATCACAGCATGCCAGGCCTCCCTGTCCATCACCAACTTACCTACAGCTTAAAGTATATTCAGGTCACTTTCAGCTTAAAAAGGAGAAAAAAGCAAAATGAGAAATTCCCTTTCTTGACCCTGAGTCTCCCTCTTCCCATTTCATTATTTTGTTCCTTCCCAGAATCCCAGGAACGGGGGAGCCTGATGGGCTGCTGTCTATGGGATTGCACAGAGTCGGACACGACTGAAGTGACTTAACAGCAACAGCAGTAGCAGCATAGCAAAGCCCCTAAAAATGGCAAATTACACTTTGGTCTTCATTTTTGTCTCACTCAGTTTTCACTTACTCTTTAATATATTTTTTAAATCGTATCAGAAATATATTTTCATTGATACATTTTGGTATACACATAAAAGTATAAAGAAGCAAATGAAAATGTCCTAGACTTTCTCACCATCATAAACAATCACATTTACTATTTAAAAATATTTCTTTTTAGTCTTTTTGTGGTCCTCTTCCAGAAGTCACCCTCTTCAGGAAGTCTTTGTAATTATTCCTCCTATACTTTGAATTGGCTTGACCCAGCACATGTCTTATTCATATATGTATATGTGTATATACTTGGCTTGGCCTAGCACACATCTTACCTATATATGTATACACTGTATACACTGAACCCATCTAGTTTCCCCTCCACATCCTCCACCAGTTTGTACACTTGCTTAGGGGAGAAGCACTGTCTACCTCATCTTTGTATCCCCAGCATTAAACACAATGCCTGAAACATAAACGCTTAAAATTTGGACGAGTCAAGGATATGCCTATGTTTAAAGCAAATTGAAAACCTTGTTTATTATGATGTTCCAAGGCACAAAAATAAATATTCTCATCTTGAGAACCAATTCTGACCCATTTATGATGGCTTTCCATGATACCTGTGTTGAGAGCCGTTTGTGCTATCCTCTGAGAGTGATCAGCAGTTTCTAAGCCTGGGGAGATGTAGGTCTCAACTAGTACCGAAGTATATCTGAACATTACTTTTAAAGATATGGAACTTTATTACTTTTGAGTGGATGCTGGTACTGTAGCTAGGCCCAGTAAAGGACTTGTAGCAATGACTAGATGAATTCTTTGCATTTAGCAGCAAGTAGATCTTTGCATAGATGGCAACTGGATTATATAGAAGTAGGTGTTTGTGAGTTTTGTCCAGTATTTGAGAACTCCCTTGAGAATCTTATGTTTACTATCATTGCACAGAGTTTTCTTTTGTACACAGTGGAATGGTTTTCCAGGTGGCTCAGTAGTAAAGAACTCTCCTGTCAACACAGGAGCCTTGAGTTTGATCTCTGGGTAGGAAAGTTCCCATGGAAGAGGAAATGGCAACCCACTACATTATTCTTGACTGGAAAATCCCATGGACAGAGGAGACTGATGGACTACAGTCCATGCAAAGCGCTGGACACGATGGAGCATGCACGCACATAATGGAAAGGTCAATGCTAGCCCAGTTCCTTTTAGAACTGTAGTACATGGGGTATATTATATGTGATTTATTTACAGATTTTTGTGTCCTGATTTGTTGAACAGCTATCGTTGTGCTTGATGCTTATTTTCTTTGTGAATGCTGGTGTTGTGTTGCCTGTTTTGGAGTAAAATCTATGAGGGGTCATTTTAACTCCATCCACTGTTATTGAAGACAGTGGTTAAACATTGGGCTCTGGAGTAAAGCTATTACATGTGAAATTCCACTGCATCATGTACCACTTTGGGCAAGTTTTTTAAACTCTATATCACATTTTCATCTGTTTTAAAAAAAAAGAGCTAATAAGGATGACTAAGTGAGATTTAAATATAAGGTGCTTTTTTCCTCTAAAAAATCATAGTGCTTGTCATTCAGTAAATGATAGCTCTATTTGTGGTAGTAGCATCGGATCAACTCATTATGAAGATGTGCATATAAGCACTTGGTAAGTATTTATGATTATTATGAAAAAGCAATAACATAGCGACTCTCAACCAATACTTGTTAAGCATTTATGATTATTACAAAATAGTAGTAAAATAGTAATTCTTAGTCAGGGTTGATTTTGCCTGCCAGGGAACATTTGGCAATGTGGAGAAATTTTTGTTGTCATAATTGGTGAGTTCCTTATGGAATCTAATAGAATAGACTCTGGAAGTGTTAGTTGCTCAGTCATGTCCAATGATTTGTGACCCCACGGGCTGTCGTCCACCAGGCTGCTGTGTCCATGGGATTTCACAGGCAAGAATACTGAAATGGGTAGCTATTCCCTTCTTCAGGGGATCTTCCTGACCCAGGGATCAAACCCAGGTCTCCTGTACTGCAGGCAGATTCTTTAAGGTCTGAGATTCCAGGGATGCTGCTAAATATCCTACAATGTATAGGATAGCCCCTCAAACAAGGAATTAAGTCAAAAGTGAAGGTGGGTAACAGGGAGCATTATAGGAATTCTGAAATATACAAATGTATCTAAAACTAAGGTATTTTATTTCTTCTTCCTGTAGAACCAAGGGCTTCCCAGATGGCATTAGTGGTGAAGAACCTGCCTGCCAATGCAGATGTAAGAGATGCAGGTTCCATCCCTGGGTTGGGAAGATTCTCTGGAAGAGGGAATGGCAACCCTCCTGTTCTTGCCTGGAGAATCCCATGGACAGAAACCTGGCAAGCTACAGTCCATAGGGTAGCAAATAGTCACACACAACTGAAGCAACTTAGCACGCACCCAATAGAACCAAAGAAGAGAGAAGTTCTTTGTTTATATGCCTGTTTCTTCCCTTTTACTGGTGCCAATTCACAGGACAAACAGGGTTATGTTTCTTAAAGTGTGATCCAAACCTCCCTGCTCAGAAGCACCAAACATTCCAGCATCAGGAGAATTCCTGTGTTCTGGGTGAAATGGACTCTCCGCACCTTTATGCTTAGCTGCTCAGTCGTGTCCTACTCTTTGCGACCCCACGGACTATAGCCTGCCAGTCTTCTCTGTTCGTAGGGATTCTCCAGGCAAGAATACTGGAGTGGGTTGCCATGCCCTCCTCCAGAGGATCTTCCCAACCCAGGGATCGAACCCAGGTCGCCCGCATTGCAGACAGCTTCTTTACCGTCTGAATCTGCAGCATGCCAGGCCTCTCTGCCCCTCACCATCTCCCGGGGTTTACCCAAGCTCATGTCCATTGACTGGGCGATGCCCTCCAGCCAGTGATGTCAAAAGTAGCAGGTAGAGCTATGATCTCTGTGGTCTTATTTTTTGTGTCAGGTAGTCTGTAAACCTACATTAGAGTGTATAGATTCCTACAGCTCTTTAGTTTGGCATTTTCTTTTATTTTTGCTCTGAAAAGGTAAAATATTCTGCACCTGAAGACACTAGTTCCACTTTCAATAAGGAACCTGCTGTTTGAGCCATTGGTAAAGTTATTAGAATGGAACAGCTGGGGACAAAGGCAAGCTGATTCTATATTTAGAATGTTCTATGAGGCTGAATCTATGACAAATTTATTCTTGTTCCTTTTAGAATTGCCTGGATTTGTAAAGCAGAGAACTGTTAACTACATTCTAGCCCTTCAAGGGAGGTAAAATTTAGTGTTATTTATGTGTCCCTTAGGAAGGATGATATATCTAAAAGCACATTTTTCTTCTTTCTTCATACATCAGTTCTTTAGATAAAATAACATCACCTTTTGGTTCTTACTTTACGAGTTGGTACACCTTTCTAAGTGTTAGTGTAAAGTCTACTGATGCTAATTATGAATAGGAATTACATGTTCTGAGAGACTAGTGGGAGGGGAGAGCAAATTAATTCAACCCTAATTTGCATTCCTCTGCCAAGTTTGAATTGGGACCAATTTGTAAACTGAATTATCTCTCTGGCCTTGATAGAGTTTATAATAATGCTGAAAGTTTCCTAACTCATGGCAGTGCCTTTTTAATAAAGACACATTCACAGCTGCAGTCTTGGTGCCTTGTAACATATTGCTAATAATTGGGCTAATAAGATTTTAAAGTTAATTAAAAGGAGAGGAAAACCCATAAAATCTGATGCAGCTCAGAGTGGTTGGTATGTAATAGGCTGACCAAGCAAAACTGAAAACAGGGAAGAGGATAAAACTTGTTCGTTAGTGATTTACCAATGGTGCTCCTTTTCTTTTTCTTGGATAAAACATTATCACTTTGGCATTTCTCTTAACACAATTGATAAATGATTAACAAGGATTGTTCATTGCCCATTATCTCATTTTTTTTTTTAAACAGAATTACCCAAAACAGCCAAGGAGGGTTTGCTTAGGTAACTCGTCATTTTGTAAAATTGATGGCCCATGGAGTCTGAGGCATATCCAATATTGCATCATAGGCCAGAGGGAACTTGCAAGCTCTAGCTTGGCTCTCATGGTCCAGTTGCAATGCCCACAGCACCTCTTAACACCAGGGTTCTAGTACCAATGTGGTGAACATTAATATGATTCCGTTTGATTTTTCAAAGGCCTTTCAAGCTTCTCCATTGCAAGCTTTGCTTCTTACATTCTGCGTGTCCTTTTTCAAAGAACACTTCTTTCTGCTTCTCTGTACCAAGTACTAACCCGGGTTCCTCTGATGTGCTAGGGTGCTGGTGATCAATAAAGTTGCTGCTGTTATTCAGTCGCTCAGTCGCGTCTGACTCTTTTCAATCCCATGTACTGCAGCACACCAGGCTTTCCTGTGCTTCACTCTCTCCCAGATCTCACTCAAACTCATGTCCATTGAGTCATTGACACCATCCAATCATCTTGTCTTCTGTCATTCCCTTCTCCTCCTGCCCTTAATCTTTCCCAGCATCAGGGTCTTTTCCAGTGATTCAGCTCTGCATCAGGTGGTCAACGTATTGGCCACCTAAAAGTAGTGCTTGCCATGTATGCTGATTTCAAAATGGCGTCTGAATGTAGGCTAACAGAAGGGACTGATCCTACCATAGTGCTATCTGTCCATCTCTAGATGAAAAAATTCTCCTGCCTCCGCTTGCTTCTTGAGCTGATGTGAATGGCTGCTGGTCTTTAGTCCTTCACAATATTGTTTTCTGGCCCAGAACAGACCATTATATGATTTGGAATTTAGAAGTGTTTTTTCTTTTGGTAAGTTTTGAGTACTCCTCCAAGACTACCTTCCTGCAAATCACACTAGATTCTGTTTTGTTCTGATAATTTCTTGTTTGGATAGAAATTGGATAGATATTTCTTTCTTTTTTTAAAAAAATTAAGTAATTTATTTAAATTGGAGGTTAATTACTTTATGATATTGTGGTGATTTTTGCCATACATTGACATGAATCAGTCACGGATGTACATGTGTCCCCCATCCTGAAACCCCCTCCCCATCCCATCCCTCTGGGTTGTCCCAGTGCACCAGCTTTGAGTGCCCTGTTTCATGCATCAAACTTGAACTGGTGATCTATTTCACATATGGCAATATACATGTTTCAATGCTATTCTCTCAAATCATCCCACCCTCGCCTTCTCCCACGGAGTCCAAAAGTCTGATCTTTATATCTCTGTCTCTTTTGGTATCTTGAATATAGGGTTGTTGTTACTATCTTTCTAAATTTCATATATATGCATTAATATACTGCATTGATACTTTTCTTTCTGACTTACTTCACTGTGTATAATAGGCTCCAGTTTCAACCTCATTAGAACAGATTGAAATGTGTTCTTTTTAATAGCTGAGTTGGGGGTGGGGGGAGACGGGGACGACAGAGAATGAGATGGCTGGATGGCATCACTGACTCGATGGACATGAGTTTGAGTGAACTCTGGGAGTTGGTGATGGACAGGGAGGCCTGGCGTGCTGTGATTCATGGGGTCACAAAGAGTTGGACACGACTGAGTGACTGAACTGAACTGAATAGTCCATTGTATATATGTACCCAATTTTCTTATCTGTTTGTCTGCCGATGGACCTCTAGGCTGCTTCCATGTCCTAGCTATTGTAAACAGTGCTGTGATGAACATTGGGGTGCACATGTCTCTTTCAGTTTTGGTTTCCTCAGTGTGTATGCCCAGCAGTGGAATTGCTGGGTCATATGGCAGTCCTATTTTCAGGTTTTTAATGAATTTCCACACTGTTCTCCATAGTGGCTGTATTAGTTTGCATTGCGACCAACAGTGTAAGAGGGTTCCCTTTTCTCCATACCTTCTCCAGAATTTATTGTTTGTAGACTTTTTGATAGCAGCCATTCTGACTGGTGTGAGATGGCACCTCATTGTGGTTTTGATGTGCAGTTCTCTGATAATGAGTGATGTTGAGCATTTTTTCATGTGTTTATTAGCCATCTGTATGTCTTCTTTGGAGAAATGTCTGTTTAGTTCTTTGGCCTATTTTTGATTTTCCCAACACCACTTGTTAAAGATATTGTCTTTTCTCCACTGTATATTTTTGCCACCTTTGTCAAAGATAAGGTATCCATAGGTGTGTGGATTTATCTCTGGGCTTTTTATTTTGTTCCATTGATCTATATTTCTGTCTTTATGCCAGTACCATACTGTCTTGATGACTGTAGCTTTGTAGTATAGTCTGAAGTCAAGCAAGTTGATTCCTCCAGTTCCATTCTTCTTTCTCAAGATTGCTTTGGCTATTCGAGTTTCTTTGTATTTCCATACAAATTGTGAAATTATTTGTTTCAGTCCTGTGAAAAAAAACATTGGTAACTTGGTAGGAATTGCATTAATCTATAGATTGCTTTGGGTAGTTTACTCATTTTCACTATACTGATTCTTCCAATCTGCCTGCAATCGAGAGACATGGGTTCAATCCCTGGGTAAGGAAGATCCCCTGAGAAGCAAATGGCAACCGAGTCCAATATTCTTGCCTGGAGAATTCCATGAACAGAGGAGCCTGACAGTCTACAGTCTATGAGATTGCAGAGTTCGACACAACTGAGTGACTAACTTCACTTCTTTTTCCCTCCCCTAAGTCACTTCAATTCTGGTTTCCTCCAGAAACCAGACTGTTTGAGTTGGTCTCAAACAGTTGGACTGTTTGAGACCCTATAGACGGTAGCTCACTAGAATCCATGGGATTTCTCCAGGCAAGAATAGAGGAGTGGGTTGCCATTTCCTGCTCCAGGGGATCTTCCTAACCCAGCATTGAACCTTCATTTCTTCATTGGCAGGTGGGTCCTTTACCAGTAGTGCCACCTGGGAAGCTCATTTGCATTATAACCCATACCTAATTCTTATTTATCATGTACATATTTTATTTTCTAGCATCATATTTTGATTTGGGCAGTTTTTGCTATCATTCTAGAGACATATCAGTCATGGCAGAGACAAATTAGTTGTCTCTCAAGGTCCATTCTTTTCTTCAGAAATATTTGTGATGTAACTTAACTTTTAGGTTGGCTTAGAGTTACTTGGTATAAAGCTCCCAACAGCTAAGGATTGTGATGAGATTAAATTCTAGTTAACATAGTATAAGTTAAAGCAGGCTATTCAACTTCTAGAAAGTGTTCTTAAAAAGGAATAAGCAACATTTCTTTCTCTTCTTGTTTTGTTCCTGCTTGCTAGAATGTGAATGTAGCAGTTGGGGCTGGAACACCCATCATAGAGATAATCTAGGGAATCAAACCATGAACTGAGGAGCAATAAGAGAGAATAAACCTGGGTTCTTGGCACTGTTGTATGTACTAGCCCTGCACCACACAATGCCAACTTTTTTGAGAAAAAGAAATAAATATTATATTGTTTATTTTGGCTTTTCTGTTACTGCCAGTCAAACTGAATACTAAATAATTCATTAGTATTTCCCAGTTCTCAAAAACTCCTTTGCAAACCTGCTCTTTAATGTTTGGAATTCTTTCAAAAAGATCTAAACCCCATCATCTCACTGTTTAAAGAATTAATGAACTCGAGACCCTGAGGCATGAAAATGTATCGATTTAATTATTCTCTAAAGAGTGATTTTGACTAACACAGATCTATTTCAGAGACCATGGTCAATATAGGGCTTCCCATATCAAAACCTTCTTTCTTAAGCCTGGTGTTAGAAAGAAAATGAATGAGAAATTTGTTTAGTTCTAGCTAGTTCTGTTTTATAGAACATTAGATTGATCTCTTTATATGAAGGAGAGAGAAGACAAGGGCAAAAGTGTTGAAATCTTTTTCAAGTTTGGTCAAATAACATAAGAGTTCTACCTCTGATCATCAGATTTCAGGCAGTTATTGAGTATTGTTTTTGAGTATCTCTCTTAGTATTCCATACAACTAGACAGAGACTTGTGTAATTGAAACAAAAATTAAACAGGTTTAATGGGCCTGTTTTCAAAGAAGAAAAACGCTAGTCTAGGAATGTCTTAGTTTTAGGTTCTTCAAGTAGCAGGCCCTGAAATAAGGACTTAGATACTAGTAGTTTGTGAAATGATTCCAGGAGGCATGGGAAAGAATGGAAGGAATGTTACCAAACACGTCAATGTCCTAGGTAGTTAGGGCACAATCATATTTTGCGTCTTCTGGGAAACTATGTGGGGGCCTGCCTCAAGATCTCACCAAGGGTGAATAAGCAGGGATATTGATCCACCAACTCCCATCTTCATTGATTAGGGATTACTCCTGTGGATGTTAACTCATTGGCATTTCTGGCCTGCCCTGTGCATGAGCTGAGAATCCTGTTGGGTGGCAGAGATGCAGGTGCTGGGGAAATCACCAACCTATATGGGAACTGTGTATCAAGCTGAAAGTGATCTCTGGGATCTCCCCAAGGGGCTATGATGAAGTCATCAACCACATCTAAAACAGACCTTCCCTTGCACTGCTTGGTAACACATTTAGTTCATTCTCTTCTGTCATAAAGAGAGAGATACTGCTATGAGGTTGCATGATTAATGCTTGGTATCATAATCAGAATCTCCAAGGAAGTACAGGCCACTGTGGGCCGTAGTGGTAAAGAGGGATGTATGTATGACATGAAAATCACTTTAGTGTTGAGGGCTGGCCAGGATTTAAATAAGAGGAGAGAAGAGAAGGGGAAAAGGATACCAGGAATGAGGCATATCATGGACAAGGGCTTGGATGTAAAAATGTGAAAGATACAATCTGGGAGTTGGTGGATGAAATAAAAATCTAGACTGAGAGGTAAAGTTGGAAAAGTATTAAGGGATTTTTTTTCAGAGATCTTACAGTTCAGACTAAATGTTCTGGCTTGACTTCCTGCCAAGGCATTCTTTTCATTTTAATGGGACTAAATTTATATATAATTAAAATTTCTAGTTCCAATTTAATGGAAAATATATGCTCTTAAGGGATAATTTTCAAACAACCGTTCTCAATCTTTTTTATTCTATTGAGGTAGACATTAAAAAAAATGTTGTTAGTATGTAGCATATACTTCATAGATAGAGTATTTCTAATTTCCTACATGTTAACTCCACACTTTTACCTGCAGCTCAAAGATGCCTATCAGAATTCAAATACACAGGAAAGGTGTTAGTGTGAATGAAAACAATCTAATTCAGTAAAAGAAAAAATTGCAAATGTCATTTCTTTAATGCTTATGGATTAACAAATTATTTGTGGTACACTTCAAAACTGGTAGTGACCAAACAGTGTCTCTAACACAATGGTTGACAAAAGTCAAGGTTGCAAATGGGTGACCTGCAGGCAGAAGCCACAGGCAGTGTTACCTCAAAGAGATGGGGCAGGAGCTGTCTTTGACACTACGGCAGTGACCAAAAAACCCCCCAAAAACAGGAGACACAAGAAGAAGCCAAACTGAAGGATTTCTCAAAATGGATTAAAGATTTAAATGTAAGGCTAAACATAGATTCTTAGAGGAAAACATAAGCAGAACACTCTCTGAAGTAAATTGCAGCAAGATCTTTGTTGATCCATCTCTTAGGATAGTAAAAATAAAACCAAAAATAAACAAATGGGATCTAATTAAACTTAAAAACTTCAACTCAGCAAAGGAAACCATAAAACCATAAATAAAACAAATAGACAACCCTCAGAATGAGAGAAAATTTTTGCAGATGAAGCTATTGACTTGGGATTAATCTTCAAAATATACAGTTCATGCAGCTCAATATCAAAAAACAAACAACCCGATCAAAAATGGGCAGAAGATCTAAATAGACATTTCTCCAAAGAAGACACACAGATGGCCAAAAAGCACATGAAAAACGCTCAACTTCACTAATTATTAGAAAAATGCAAATCAAAACTACAATGAGGTATCACCTTTACTGGTTTGAATGGCTATTATCAAAAGATTTACAAACAATAAGTGCTGGAGAGGGTGTGGAGGAAAGGATACCCTCCTACACTGTTGGTGGGAATATAAAATGGTACAGCCAATTGGTACAGAACATTGTGGATGTTAGAATTACCATCAGTTCAGTTCAGTTCAGTCGCTCAGTCATGTCTGACTCTTTGTGACCCCATGAATCACAGCATGCCAGGCCTCCCTATCCATCACCAATTCCCGGAGTTCACTTAAACCCATGTCCATCGAGTCGGTGATGCCATCCAGACATCTCATTCTCGGTCGTCCCCTTCTCCTCCTGCCCCCAATCCCTCCCAGCATCAGAGTCTTTTCCAGTGAGTCAACTCTTCGCATGAGGTGGCCAAAGTATTGGCCATATGACCCAGCAATCCCGCTTCTGGACATATACCCAGAAAAAACCATAATTTGAAAATGTACATGCCTCTTAGTGTTCATTACAGTACTATTTACAACAGCCAGGACATGGAAGCAACCTAAATGTTCTTTAGCAGAGGAATAGGTAAAGATGTGGTACAGATCTGTTCCGTCGCTCAGTCGTGTCCGATTCTTTGCGACCCCGTGGACTGTAGCCTACCAGGCTTCTCCGTCCATGGGATTCTCCAGGCAAGAATACCGGAGTGGGTTACCATTTCCTTCTCCAGGGGATCTTCCCGACCCAGGGATCGAACTCGGGTCTCCCGCATTGGAGGCAGACGCTTTAACCTCTGAGCCACCAGGGAAGCCCTACAGATAACAATAGTATATTACTCGGGAAAAAAAAAATATAATGCCACTTGCAGCAGCATGGATGGACTTAGAGATTGCCATAATGAGTGAAGTCAGACACAGAAAGACAAATATATGACATCAATTATATGTGGAATCTGAAAAAAAGGTACAGATGAACTTATTTACAAAACAGGAATAGAGTCACAGATATAGAAAACAAATTAATGGTTACCAGGGTATAAGGGAGGGACAGACATTTGGAAGACTGGCATTGACTCACACACACTACTATGTATCCAATAGATAACTAATAAGGACCTACTGTTTAACATAGGGAACTCTACTCAATACTCTGTAAAAAAAGAGTAGATATATGAAAGAATGGATATATATGAAGGGAGTGGATATATATGAAAGTGTTAGCCACTCAGTTTTGTCCAACTCTGTGCAACCCCATGGATTGTAGCTCTCCAGGCTCCTCTGTCCATGGAATTCTTTAGGCAAGAATACCGGAGTGGGTGGCCATTCCCTTCTCCTGGGAATCTTCCCCACCCAAGGATCGAACCTGGGTCTCCTGCGTTGCAGGCATATTCTTTACCTTCTGAGCCAACAGGGTACATGTATATGTATAACTGATTCAATTTGCTGTACACCTGAAACTAACACAACATTGTAAATCAACTAGACTCCAATAAAAATTTAAAAAAAGAGAGAGTTTTATCAATTGTGCTGCAAATATTCTTACACTCTAACACTCCCACAAGGAATCTAGCAAGATGTGAGGATCACAACTGCCCTCCTGGAGGTGGTCTGTACTCTAGTTTATGCCTCTAGGCCTTTTTTTTACTCTTTTGCTTTATTCAAATGGTCTGAAGGCATTTGAAAATCAAATGCCCCCTTTGGAGCTTAAAAGGAACACCTGGTTTCTGAAGGTTCCTGAAGCCATTAGGTGCTTGGCCTTGGAGTCTGAAAGCCCTTGTTCTTCCTAGTGTGTGTGTGTGTGTGTGTGTGTGTGTGTGTGCGCGCCCTCAGCCACTTAGTCTGACTTTTTGTGACCCTATGGACTGTAGCTCACCAGGCTCCTCTGTCAATGGAATTTTCCAGGCAGGAATCCTGGGGTGGGTTGTCAGTTCCTATTCCAGGGAATCTTTCCAACCCAGAGACTGAACATGCATCTCTTGTGTCTCCTACATTGGCAGGTAGATTCTTTACTACTGCACCACCTGGGAAGCCCGTTCTTTCTTGATTCTTAGGCAATTGTGCTGCTGCTGCTAAGTCGCTTCAGTCGTGTCCGACTCTGTGCGACCCCATAGACATCAGCCCACCAGGTTTCCCCATCCCTGGGATTCTCCAGGCAAGTCTCAATTAGGGCATCTTTATCTGCAACAGCCTTCTGATCTTCAGTTCAGTTCAGTTCAGTCACTCAGTTGTGTCCGACTCTTTGCGACCCCATGAATCACAGCACGCCAGGCTTCCCTGTCCATCACTAATTCCCAGAGTTCATTCAAACTGATGTCCATGATCTTAGTGAGGGTTATATTTTATTTCCATACCCCTTCCATCAAATTTACCTTTCTATCTCTTATATATGTACTTGAACCAACTTTTTCCCTCTCTATTAGAATCTAATGAGTATCTCCCAGGTCTATTGATTTGTGAATCTTGGCTCAGGTCACCTTAACAGTTTGTTAAGATAGGATCAATTTTATTAATTAATAACAGGATCAATAACTCCATTCTTTCAGCAAACATCAGCTATTTATTGAGAAGCTATTGTTGACCAGGCATGGTTTTAGGTGCTGAACTCCTAAAAAGAAATGAACTTCACAGAATTCCCTGCCCTCAGTAAGTTTATCTTCTAGTTGGAGAAGTATCATCATAGACAACTGAATATTCAGTATAAAGAATCCATCTACTGAGCAGGAGAAACAGGAGATGTGGGTTTGATCCCTGGGTCAGGAAGATTCCCTGGAGAAGGAAATGGCAACCCACTCCAGTATTCTTGCCTGAATAATCCCATGGACTGAGGAGCCTGGCAGGCTACAGTCCATGGGGTCACCAAGAATCTGACAGGACTGAGTGACTGAGCATGAATGCATGGTGGAGGTACTACGAGGGAAACAAAGCAAGGTAAAGAAGTGGTGGGTGGGAGGTGAGCCATTTCATGGAGAGTGAGGGAAGGCCTTTCTGAAGATAAATCAGAGCCTGAAGGATCAGGGGAGGAGAAAGGTATATGGTGATTTAAAAGAAAAGTATCTCAGGCATTGAAATAATAGTAATTCAGTGTCCCTGAATTGAGAGTGTGCCCCCCACCTTTTTTTTAAAAAAAGAATTAGCAAGGAAGCCAGTGTGTAGAGCTCAGTGAAAAGTTAATAGAAAATTAGATTGGAAAAGTGTCTGGGAGTCAGATCATGTAGCGCTTGTAGGCAAGAAAAAGGATTTTGAACTGTATTCTGCATGATGGATTTTTAGCAAAGAAGTGACATGATTTGAATTATTACTTCAAAAGCATTACTCACATTGCCAGTGGGGAAGCAGTCTGTAGTGGGGTGGCAGTGGACACAAGGCGATCATTTAGAAAGTTATTGGAATATGGTGGCTTGGATTGGAGTGATAGCAACGGAAGTGGTGAGACTGGACCAATGCAAGGTAGAGGAAGAGCTCATGGGAGGTGAGGCATAAAGAGAAGCACCAAGAATGACTTCAAGGTTTTGGACGTTTGCATTGGTGGACTCTGAGATGAGGAATACTGAAGGAGAAGTTCTGGGCATGGAGTGGTGGTGGAAATCAAGTTCGGTGTTAGAAATACTACCTTTGACATGTTCATTCAACTTCCAAGGGAAGATAGGCATTTTGATAAACAAGTCTGGTGTTCAGGGGAGAATTTGGGGATCAAGTACTAAATTAGGGAACTATCAGAATATTTCAAGTCTATGGGACTGATTGAGATTATTTGTGAAGTGAGCTTGCATAGGAAAGAGGTCCAGATATTGTGATCTGAAGCAAGGGCTGAGAATAGATTGTTGGGTTTGACCCAGCTTAGACAAGACCAGTTTCAGTGGATGAGGAAAGTCTGATTGAAGAGAGTGGAGAATGGGATGGGAAGACAAATAAGCAGTGAATATGGACTGTCTATGCTGCTGCTGCTGCTGCTAAGTCACTTCAGTCGTGTCCGACTCTGTGTGACCCCATAGACGGCAGCCCATCAGGCTCCCCTGTCCCTGGGATTCTCCAGGCAAGAACACTGGAGTGGGTTGCCATTTCCTTCTCCAATGTGTGAAAGTGAAAAGGGAAAGTGCAGTTGCTCAGTCATGTCTGACTCTTAGCGACCCCATGGACTGCAGCCTACCAGGCTCCTCCGTCCATGGGATTTTCTAGGCATGAGTACTGGAGTGGCTTGCCAGTGCCTTCTCCGGACTGTCTATAAGAGAGGACAAAAAGATGGGAGAGGGAGAGATGGCCATATCAGTTAGTCAGTTCAGTCACTCAGTCATGTCCAACTCTGCAACCCCATGGACGCATGCCAGTCTTCCCTGTCCATCACCAGCTCCTGGAGCTTACTCAGACTCATGTCCATCGAGTTGGTGATACCGTCCAATCATCTCATCCTCTGTGTCCCCTTCTCTTCCCACCTTCAATCTTTCAAATGAGTCAGTTCTTCACATCAGATAGCCATATGCTCATTGATAAAACTTAAGGTCGTCTTCTTTATGTTATCTTGCTGGCCCCAAGGTGTGGCTGGGGAAAGGAGAGCATGTTTCATGTATAAGTCACACATCTGCTTTCTTTCACAGAAGTGTGTGCCCAGTTGTTCAGTCATGTCCGACTCTTTGCAACCCCATGGACTGTAACCTGCCAGGATCCTCTGTCCATGGGATTCTCCAGGCAAGAATACCGGAGTCCTGGTAGCTATCTCCTCCTCCAGGGGATCTTCCCGACCCAGGGATTGAACCTATGTCTCCTGTGACTCCTGCATTGGCAGGTAGATTCTTTTACCACTGAGTTATCTGAGAAGCCTACTTCCTTCTGTATTTTCCTTTTTTCTGCTAGCTACTAATCTTTCTCTTCTGAATCCAGGCTCTGGTTACTGTTTTCTGTGCATCACTTTGGAACTGCTTCTACCAACCCCATTGTGTCACTCATGTACTGGCTCTTAACCACCCTGGCTGGTGATACCCCTAGAGTATGTTTATGTCTTTGTCTCTCCATCATTGCTGCCTAGAGCTTTTCTTCATCAGCCTCTTCATGCACTGCATGTGCCTTTGGTGTTCTTAAGACTGAGGGTAAACAACTTTCTCACTCCATGAATCTGTCCCATATTTCTTGTCAACTGTGGGGAAGTGTGTGTTTATGTGTGTAATGAGAAGGGGATAATAAATTTGAAAATGTGACTGGATACAGGTGGGAGTGTTGTCTACTCCTTGGCACTTGGCTGGCATTTCAAGTCTTGGCTTCATCAGAGCCAGGCTCTCTGTTAGAGCTGAAACTTACATTGTTAGCCTTTGTAAATTTAGGATATCATATCAATTTTTAAAATGCCAGTTAAAGTTTGTGTTTTGAGGCAAGTAATTTTTATCTCTTGTTTGATTCATCAAGGACTTGGAGTCCTTTTCATATAAGTTGTATAAGTCTTTAATTCCTGAAAAGTAGAGAACACGAATATATGAGAAATGACCTTGGGTTAGATCACTTAACTTGCTCGTCTGGTTAGTTTTTAACCATGTCTGTCCTTGGAAATAGAGTCCTCTAAGCAAGAATTTCAGAAGAGCTATTGCTGCTTATTTCAAATGTCTGGGTTTTTTCTCTCTTCCCATTTCTTTCCTCTCCAATGGAGACCATTCTTGGGTGGTAGTTCCAAGTCAAAGGAAGAGAAAAGAGAATTTTCCCCATCACTCATGCTAATTAGATCCACAGGAGTAATTTAGTCTTGAAAGTGGATGAGTCTTCAACAAAGGTAGACCAAGTGGACACTTTGGTAAAGGCAGCAGTTTGGACTCTCTTGGGAGCACTGATAAAACTCTTCAAAGTGGTTCTTGTTGAACTCACTGAACCTTGAATTTGAAGGTGAAGAAAGTTATACCTGTTACCCCTGTGCTGTAATTTATAATCAGTTCCTTAAGCTTCCTTGCTTTGAAGTTTGTCTTTTTTTTTTAACCATTAGTTATCCTTTTGCCCTACTGACAGGAGTACTCTGAGGAGTGAAGAGATCTGTTGCTTGTTATTAATGAATATTTATAGGATCTTTAAATGATTTTTGTAAATGGCACGTGTTTGCATGCTAAGTCCCTTCAGTCATGTCCAACACTTTGCGACCCCATGGACTATAGCCCGTGAGGCTCCTCTATCTATGGGATTCTCCAGGCAAGAATACTGGAGTGGTTTGCCATGCCCTCCTGCAGGGGATCTTCTCAACTCAGGGATTGAACCTGCATCTCTTACATCTCCTACATTGGCAGGTGGGTTCTTTATCACTAGCACCACCTGGGAAGCCCTTGTAGATGGCAGTTATATTCATTTTGATGATACCCTTTGGGAAAAGTGCGCACAAGGAATCAGATTATCCAAGTTCTTCCAGGATTGCAGATTAAACTGTAAACTCAGCTAATCTTTGCAAGTTAGTCCTTTTGGGGCCCACTACCTGGGAGAGTGGCAGTTTAGCCTTCTCATAAAAAAAAAAAGAAACAAACCAAAGAAAAAGAGAAAACCCTGCAAATTTTTTTTAAATGGGGGTTAAAAGTGGATATCACCAAGAGCTTTGAGCTATGATCACAGGCTGCTGAGCAAATCTTATCGTTTTCCACATGTGCCATAATGGGAGAAACATCAGGAAGCCTTTGTGCAATGAAGCCACTCTCAAGTGGGCAGAAAAAATTGACATTGTGTTGAAGAAGCAAACCAAGCTCTAACTTCCTGCTCTTTAGAAATATCAATCCAACCTTTTTTTCTCTTTAGGTGAGCCACTTTCCCTTCTCTACTTACCTTGCAATGTTCTGTAATTATCATCCTTCATGTTATTAGGCAGCTGTGCAGTGTTCATATTTCTAACATGAAAAGTGCAAATATTCCTAATATCAAATGTGCACCTGAAAGTTTAACACTTTCACCTCCATCTGTTAGTCCACCAGCTTCAGTTTAAAAACTGGCACAATAAACCCTGAAAAATGAACAAATAAATAAAAACTGGCACTGCCAAGGGAAAAATACACATTAGTGTGTGTGTGTATGTGTGTGCGCTTAGAAACTCAGTTGTGTCTGATTCTTTGTGACCCCATGGACTGTAGCCCACCTGGCTCCTCTACCCATGGGGATTCCTCAGGCAAGAATACCAGAGTGGGTTGCCATGCCCTTCTCCAGGGGATCTTCCACACCCAGGGACTGAACCCCTGTCTGTTACATCTCCTGCATTTGTAGGCAGGTTCTTTACAACTAGTGCCACCAGGAAAGCCGGCACATTAGCATACAACTATCAAGACAAGTGAATCAACCTAGAACAGATACACCATGTATCTACACACATGTATCTACATGTGCAGAGTGCACGTGTGAGCTTGAACACATTAAATGAGATGGTAAAGCAGGAAGGATCTGCTTCAAGGTCTCAGGCTTTTCTCTCATTGGACATGAATTTGAGCAAACTCCAGGAGATAGTGAAGGACAGAGAAGCCTGGCATGTTGCTGTTCATGGGATCGCAGTGTCGGACACGACTGAGTGACTAAGCAACAACAGGAGGGCTGAGAGAGCACTGTTCTAAACCTGGTAGAAAAGTCACCCATGTTGCTCAGGGCAAAAGCAAGCAAACAAACAAAGCCCCTTGTTATTTAGCATGTTTCCAAGGCTTTTAGTAAGCAATGCTGCTGCTACTGCTGCTAAGTCGCTTCAGTTGTGTCCGACTCTGTGCGACCCCATAGACAGCAGCCTACCAGGCTCCTCCATCCATGGGGTTTTCCAGGCAAGAGTACTGGAGTGGGTTGCCATTGCCTTCTCCGTTTAATAAGCAATACAACTTAATAAATAGAGGATAACCAAATAGGAAAAAACCACTCTCAACCCAGATTTGAAGAAATCTGAACCAATCTGGCCAGTTTCTCATTATAGTACATGTTGTAATTAGATGAGTGATTTATCATAACTTTACAAAATCAGAGTTTTGGTTCAGAGGCTTAGAGAAGGAAAATTTTTCTCGTGTTTGGATGACTGACTTCATCTTCTATGCTGAATTTCATTTAAGTTCTGGGTCCAGATGAAAAAGGTAATGTTCTCATTCTCTTATTTCTAGGTAAGAGAAGCTCTGCATTTGGCTTCAATATAAATCAAACCCATTGGAAACCAAGGTCATGTGACTCAGTGTATTTCCCTGGCCTTCGCTTTATTCTGGGCCTCTGAGATCTGTGGGCATGCAGAGAATTCAAACTCACTCTACATTTCATTTCTAGCAACTGTTTTTTTGACTTCTTATGACAGTTTTCTTTCCTTTTTTTTAACGTAAATGTAAAGGTATTTTTTTATGTTTAGTTTATAGTTTTGTGAGAGCATGTGAATATTTTATGCTAAATGCCACATTGAAGGCAGCAAAAAAGATGGGAAGCCATAATAAAGTTAGATAATTGGCATGGGAAGAATATTTAATCTAACGCTTGAAACTTTTTCCAGCTTGTATTGTGTCTATGATATGAAATATTACTTTGTGTTGTTCTTCTGGGCATTTCTAGGCATTTTATCAAGATTGGTGGACTGATTAACCAACCTTCTTCATATATTTGCTACTTGGACTTGGACAGGACACAGTCAGTGTAAGAATGTGCAGGAAAGCCCTGCATCACAGGTCTGAGACTTTAAAACCTCACTTATATGATTAAAAATATCAGAACTTTTAAAATAAAAACTTCCTAACCCAGCATCAAGGAGAGCAGTACTACTTTCAGATTCAAAAATAACATCTTATTAACAAACCAAAGTGGAAGCCAGGAGCTCATGTGTCCTAACTTAATTCTAACTGAATCTTATTGTTGCAAGATTATAATATGGGTTATCTAAACATAGTTTTAGATGCAAATTTTATTCTATGATAAGATACTGTTTTAAATTAATCTCAGTGAGACTATATAATAATATTACAGTGTAAAACACAACTGAAAAGTGATATGATTAAATTATAAGAATTCAATCATACCCATTTACCCAATTATAACAGGAAAACACATGCCAGCTGCTCTAGGACCCACCCGAAGCCTATGTACTAGAGACTCTTGTAGTAGTGAGATTTGCCCAAACCACTTTCTAGATTTTATTTTTTTTCTAGCCTTTCTCTGTAACTCTTTTGGTGCATCTTTCTTTTTTGCATAGAATGGACAGTCATCAGCCAGAAGCCAAACTCTGGGAAATACCAAAAAAAATATGCAACACAGACTCTGCCCTCCTGGAGTTTGCATTCTGGTTGGAGACACAAGATGTATACACAAGAAACATTTGACTGGGTATCTGATTTGATTCTATAGGGACTTGGAGATTAGAGGCAGTGTGATTAGAATAGTTTGGGAAACATTATTGGGGAGAAGTTAGAATCTGATGGATGGAAAAAATCTAAGAAAAGAGGAGACAAGGCAAGATGGTTTGGGGATATGGCATTCATAAAAGTAGAAATAAGGAGTGAACTCAGAATGCATTCATTTAATAATTATTTATTGACTGTCTGCCAGAAAAATATGCAGTAAATATGATGAGGTCTTGGCTCCCATGAAGTTTCCATTCCAGTGTGATGAGGTAGGTAATAAAAAGAAAAAAAAAGCCAAATATTTTTAGATTGTGAATGTGCAATTCATGAAATAAACAAGGTCAAGTGGTAAAGGTAAGGGAGATGGGGGTGGAAATATAGTCAGTGTTCCTCAAAACCTTAATGTGAATCTCCCAGAGGTCTTGTTAAAAGTTAAATTGTGATTCAGAAGTTCTGGGGTGAATCTGAGAGTCTGCATTTTTGAAAACATCCCAAGGGTTGCCAGTGCTACTGGTCCACAGCCCATGTTTTGAGTAGCAAGTCTTTAGTTGGTATGATCTGAGACTATTGGCTGGTTGTAACACAAGAACCCTGGTAGAGTAGGATGAAGAGGAAGAGTGAAAGAGAAGGTTAAGAGAAAGATTTGGGCCAGACAGAGATGAACCTAGATTGCCAAGTTTAGGACCAAGGAGTTAAGAACTTTGGCAGGAGGGCCAGTGTTGAAAATGCCTAATATAACCCTGTATACGAGACAGCAAAAGAGACACAGTTGTATCGAACAGTCTTTGGGACTTTGTGGGAGAAGGTGAGGGTGGGATGATTTGAGAGACTGACATTGAAACATGTATGTTGTCATATGTGAAACGAATCAGCAGTTCAGGGTCAATGCATGGTACAGGATACTTGGGGCTGGTGTGCGGGGATGACCAAGAGGGAGGATAAAGGGAGGAGGGAGGTGAGAGGGGGGTTCAGGAGGGGGAACTCATGTACACCTGGGGCGAATTCATGTCAATGTATGGCAAAACCAACCAATATAATATTGTAAAATAAAAAAAATAAATAAAGATAAACAAAACAAAACAAAACAAAAAATAAGAAAATGCCTAAAATGGCAGGTATACCACAGGATGCAGTCAAGCAAGGCTTATCACTCATCATGCCAAGACACACATGGAAAATGATTCTATCATTGAAGATTAGAGAAAAGTGGGCTTCTGCTTGGGGAAGATCTGCGTTAAAAGGACAAAAGACTCGAGACGTAGGATTACAATGATCCAAGCTTGCCAAATGAGCTCCTTGCAGATGGAAGCGAAGGAGTGAGCAAGAGAAACAACCGAACCAAAAATCTTTTTCGTTTAGAATTTTGTGAGTGTCTGGTTATACATTGTGGAGAAGGAGGATGGTTTAGGGGTGGTGGGACCTCAAAAATTCCACAGGGAGCTGATCACACACAACTGGCAGTCAAGGAGAGATCTAACCAGGGGTTATTTTATTTTATTTAATTTGTTTTAGTCAAAGCCTCAGAGTTTAAGATGTTTAAATAAGTAATTCCTTTCAGGGCAAGAGTATGAGAAAAAGAAGAGCCGATTACTGATGACTATGCTTCAGGGAATATTTACAGCTATGGAAGGAAAAAGAGGAGCACATGAAGGAAGCATTTTCCCCCCATTGTTTCTTTTATTGGGAAGGAGACACAGGGCACACAGGGTGGGAAGCAACCAGTGAAACCCGGGAGGATGGTAGCCAGAGTCAGGACATCACGATGGCCAGGTTAAGCCCAGCATCGCTGAGCAGCAGCGCTGCGTGGGGAGAGGAGGTGAATCCTTCCACATCATGGTCTCGTCTTCCCCAGAAAGATCAGTGACTCTGCTTCTTTTGTTGCATACCTGTGACTTTGGGGAACAGACTTGCCCTGAAGGCAGGACAGCTTGTGAGAAATACAGGAAGATCAAAATGTTGTCAGGAGTGAGATGTATCTAGAATGGGCCCTGGATATTGTGTGATTTTAGGACTTTGACTATTGCTAGTATCACTTCCCAGGTGGCACGAATGGTAAAGAACCCACGTACCAATGCAGGAGACACAGAGATGCAGGTTTGATCCCTGGGTTGGGAAGATCCTCTGGAGGAGGGCATGGCAACAGGCTTCAATATTCTTGCCTGGAGAATCCTATGGTCAGGGGAGCCTAGCGAGCCACAGTCCACAGGGCCCCAGAGTTGGACGTGATTGAAGTGACTTCGCACATACAGTGTCACTGTAGATATGCTGATTGTGAATGCAGGTCCTTAATTCTCCCACTACTTTGTCCCTGCCCTCCACCCCAACCAGATCTCTTTTATTTATTTATTTATTTTGCCATATCGTGTGGCTTGTGGGATCTTAGTTCCCTGATCAGGGATTGAACCTGTGTTCTCTGCACTGGGGGCATGGAGTGTTAACCACTGGACAGCTAGGGAAGTTCACCAAAGCTCTCCTTTAGACCACAATGGTTGATTCAAGCATTTTTACCTGAGATGCCCCTTCCATCTCTGTAGGGGAGGGCCAAGAAGAAAGGGAAGGTGCCCAAGAAGAGGTCAAGGTCATGACCAATGCAGAATCTGGTTTAATAGCTCCTGGATCCTGACCTACACAGTGTGCACAGCTGATGTGCACCCTGGGGAAGGGAGAGGGAGAGGAGAGCTTTCCTTTGTCTTTGCTTGTATTTTATAGGAAAGCTGAGTCCGGAAGAGGCTCAGCGAGTTGTGAGAGAAAATTACATCTGTTAACACTAAGCTAAGAATGAGAACATGAGCTTTCTCTGCTTTGAGTGGTGATCCTTTTATTGCAATCAGGGTAAACAGTGATCAGCGTTAAAAGCAGAGGATATATACAGCATCACTTGTCCCTGAGGCGATGATAACTTTCATTTCTGCATTCATTGACCTTAGTCTTTAGCCTTTTTAGATTCAGGACATAAGGTGACATTTTTGTGTTTACTGTATTCTGCCCCTCAACGAATGCAAGAAAAACTTCAGTGACTGTTTTAGGCAGTTCTACATTGAAATACTAGGTGGCAGTCTAACACTGCCTTTAGATATTTAGAACGCCTATCTGGTTCTAATAATGGCATTTTAACAAAAAATTTTAGAGCTATTTTTAAAAGAATAACTTCAAAAGGATGCTTTACAGAAACGAGTAAATGAAGGCATGTGATACATTTGTAAACTACCTTTCCCCAAACCCATAGTTTTAATTACAAATTACATGTGCAATTGAAAGAAATACTAAAAACTTACGAGTTAACAAAAAATAAACAAAGGACATCAATAGATATTTCCCAGGAGAAAGACATAATGGCAAAAAATACACGCAAAACACTTAACCTCTAATAAGAAAGACAATTCAATTAAATGAGGATATTTTTATTGCCTCTCAATTTGACAGAATTAGTTTCAAAAGCTCTATCCAAAGAAAAATCAGAGATGTGGTCAGAGATTTATGTGTAAGCATCTTTCTTGATGATTTATTTATGAAAATATAAAGACACTAATGCTTAGAAGGTGGGTGTTTCTTAAAATGAAATATTATGCATTCTTAATTTATAGGACTTTATATTTAAGTTAACCTCTAAAATTGCATTGATTATGTCCAATTATTCATTGGAAGGAGTGATGGTGAAGCTGAAACTCCAACACTTTAGCCTCCTGATGCGAAGAACTGACTCATTTCAAAAGACCCTGATGCTGGGAAAGATTGAAAGCATGAGGAGAAGGGGATGACAGGATGAGATGATTGGATGGCACCACTGACTCAATGGACATGAGTCTGAGTAAACTCCTGGAGTTGGTGATGGACAGGGAGGCCTGGGGTGCTGCAGTTCATGGGGTCGCAAAGAGTTGGATTTGAATGAGAGACTGAACTGAACTGAATGTCCAGTTAATGTAAAAATACAGACCCATAATGTTGAAAAATACGCAGAGAAGTGTAAGTTAACCTTTGTTGGAGGGATAAAGTTTGTTGTGCAGTTTTTAGGTTTTCAGGAGAATTGATCGTATGTATAAATAAAAGAACATGTACATATTAATATGTGTAACTGATGCCTGGGTTCATGGTGAAGGAGCAGATTCATTATCAAATGCATTGTTGGTGGCTCTATTCAGCTGCAGCTGGTTAATTCAATTGCAGGAGGATCGAGGAATAGCAACCCAGTCCCTTCCTTGAGATGCTTTTTTGAAATAACATGAGTGCATGTGTGGGGCCTCAATCTCAAGTGTAGGGCGGTCATCAGCTGATAGATTTCCCTGTGGCAACAAAGAAGGGAAAAATTCAGTAAATCAGAAAGAAACCCAAATCTTTCTCCTGAGTGATTATTAAAATATCGTCGTCTGTAAGTATGTTGCCACGTGGACAGAAGTATCAATCTGCTTTTAATTCCTTTCTTAACACAGTCTTCCCTATTCTGCCTGTTATTTTTATAATCAAAAGCAAGAGATTATAATTGCTTGGTTTGCTGTTCGTTTTATGTAATGATATGGAATAAACAAGACTAAGGAAAAATCAATAGAATTGTCTAGCTGAAGAGGCTGCCTGTTGCATTCTGCTAGGAATATATGAATTGAATGTTCAGTGTGTTTATTCACTGACATAATTTATCGATTCAATTACTCGTTGCTCTTATTGTGGAAATAGTAGATAAAAATGAAGAAAACCTTTGGCAATATGATCTGACCCTGGCAACTGTAAAGAATAAGGAATATATAGAATCCAATCTTAGGATTCAGTACCCAATAAGAATTTTTAAAAGGTCTTACTTTTTGAGTGAACATATTTTTAAAATAAGAGCCACATATGGTCCCAAATTAAAAACATAATCATAATCTATGAATAATCAAAATTCTGGTGATTGCCTCTTATATGCCTGGAACATGACTTGGTGAAAACCTGGTTAGGAGGTAACTTCTGCCTTGACTCTTCTTTTAGCAATTTGTAATTTTTTTTTCTTGTGGGAAAAAAAAATCCAGAAAGGCAACACTGAGATGATTGGTAATAGTAATTTTTTAGAACCATGTTGCTTGGTAAGAAAACAACAAAGGGTGAGACTGTTGAGTTCTTTCTTAAAATTTATGTGGATTGAGAAAACATATCAGTAACCATGAGATCTTTCTGTATTGCAGAGATATTTAGGCACATCCTGTTTCCAGGCTTCCAGCCCACTGATGAGGCCCTACCTTCTGTGTGAAACGACAGTGCTGCTGGCCTATTATAATCATCTCCATGGAGAATCATACAATATTCCATGGGGGAGGAAGCAGTGGCAATTGTCCCCCTGAGTCCTCTCATTCCATAGATGGGATTGCACATTTGAGTGGTTTTTTCATTGTAGGTCAAAACCTCCTCTAATGAGACTGATGAAACAACAGATTTTATTACAATGGAGCACAAATGAAGCTTATAATATTATTCATTATTTTAAAAATTTGCATACTTGAAACAAATGTTTAGTCTGCCCCTTATTTGTACAGTTAATAAGGTAGGGGAAGGGAGGAGAAGAAAATAGATGGATTAAAGCAAATGCAGATTTTGAGGGACTCTGAAACATTGGAGAGGGTAGATGTTTGGATTTCGTTTACAATTATATTTCAGTGCCATTTGAGATCATCTTTATAAAAATGCTCACGTTTTGTAAAGGGTGGCAGAATTTCTCCTTTTGTTTGAATATACTTACATAATCTTTTTATTTTAGAAAGCACTTTTTCCCTTTCTTTAAAATTATTTTATTTATTTATTTTTTGGCTGTGCTGCAAGGCTTGTGGGATCGTAGTTCCCTGACCAGAACCTGAACTGAGGCCCCAGCAGTGAAAGCACAGAGTCCTAACCACTGGACTGTCTGGGAACTATCTACTTATGGAATCTTTGTATCAAGGATTCCCACAGCATGAAGGGCCCTGGTCATCTATTGCTAGGGACACTTCTACTTCTTGCTATAATTCTACTTCTTCAGAAACATGGAAGACAGGTTCCATTTGACTGTCTGATGCCTTCGTAACTGCAGAAGCTGTCTGAAGGAACAACTTGATCCAGCCCTTTCATTTTACAGGTGAGAAAACCAAAACCTGGGAATGCCAAGGTCTGTCCAAGGTCACTAGCAGAGCTGAGACAAGCACCAAGGTCTCCCGGCTGTCTGAAGTGGGGTGATTCAAATGCCTTGCAGGGATTTCCTGTCCTCAGCAATGTAATGGATATGCTAGCCATCCTTTCCATATAGACTCTCCATCCCATCCCTTTCCAGGTAACAACACTCCCCCAATCCATTTGTTCTTCCTCTCTCCCTCCAACAGGTGGTGACAGAGCATCCTCACCTCTCAATGGGCTAGGAGCTACTGAACCCACCGTGATTGTTAGTGAGAGTTCCTGATCACCAGGTTCCCAAAATTAGCTAGCACAAGGATCTTGATGGCTCAGTGGTAAAGAATCTGCCTGCCAATGCAGGAGACCTGGGTTCATTCCCTGGAGAAGGAAATGGCAATCCACTCCAGCAATCTTGCCTGGGAAATCCCAAAGACAGAGGAGCCTGGAAGCTCCTGTTCATGGGGTCACAAAAGACTGAGTGACTAAACAACAACAAGGAAGCCAGGTGAGGACAGGCTGCCTTCATTGCACGTAAGAATTAGGAAGTATGCACACAGGCTCAAGATGCTTGCTTCTAATTTTGACTCTACCACTTGTCAGCTACTTATCCCTGTGTCTCAGTTTACTCATCTATAAAATGGGGATGATAGTGGTATCTCCTTAATAGGATTGTTATGAGGATTCAATGAGTTAATACATATAAAATATTTTAAACAGCAACTACTACATAGTAAGTGCTTGGTTAACAGTGTCTAATATTATTAATATGAGTTTTCTTGTATAAAAAGGGCCACATTTATTTTTGGTTGAGATAGTAATTAGATTGAGGAATGAGAGGGTTATTTCTGAACATGATTTTCTTTATTATAACTATAATGGCCTTCTTTTAGTTCACAGAGCAAGCTTTTTCTGACCTGCCCCAGGGCCTTTGCATATATCATTTTTTCACTTTTATCTTCTTGTTAGTCTATTTGTCCTTCGAATTTTAGAACCAGCATCACTTCTTCAGGGGGACCTTCCACAACCCTCTAATACTTTAATATAGATTCTCACTGATCCTTTCCAACAGAACCATATTCATTGTACTTAAAGCTGATATATTTTTATATATGTGTGTGAATATTTGATCAAAGTCTATCTTCCTCACTAGACTGTACCTTGAATTAATTAGCATAGAGATTTTGTCTGTTTTTGTTGACCATTGGCTTCCTAGTGCCTGTACATTCTAGCTCTTTGTAAAATAAATGAACAGATGAAATTGGGTCTAATAGAGTTTTTATCCTGAGATCAAATTGATGACAACTTGGGTACAATACTGAGTTCTCAGGAAGGGCAGTTCAACTAGGTAGATGGAATGAGATATACACCATCACAAATTTTTGTACAATCTTCCACAGAAAATAAGGCACTGAAAACAAGGTGGTCTTCAAACCCACAAAACCTTTTGTAAAAAAGAAAAATTAACCTAATAATTTTATAATATTTAATAACGTGAAATATTATACGATGCATGATTTTAAGAGCATGGGTTAGTAAGTTTTCATAAATATATACCCCACATGATGAGCACCACAATTGACTGAACTACTTCAGTCCATTGTCTTAATGAAGTTGGTGTCATTTCTCATTGATCTTTCTGCTTCCACTCATCTTCCACTCTGATTTAGCCTCCTCTAGCAACCAGACTGATTAAATTATAAGATAAACTGAATTATTTGACTCTACTGATTAAAAGCACCCAGTAGCTCCCAACTGGAATAGAATAAACCCAAATGCTCTATCATGGCCCCAGAGTCCTGTGCAATCTGGCCCCTGCCCTGCTCCCAGTCTGTCCTCTTGCATTCTTGCAACACTGGTCTTCCTTCAGTTACTTGAATTTGCCAAGTTCCTTCTTACTCTAGACTCTTAGACTCAACCACCTTTTCTACTTCTTATCTTTCAGGTTTGTGATAAGCAGATGATGGCCTCTCAAAAAATGTCCATGTCCACCTTGAAATTATGACTTTCTTACATTCCATGGCAAGAGACTCTGCAGATGTAATTAAGTTACAGATCTTGGAAGCAGAAGTGGTATGATTGCTGGCTTTAAAGATGAAGGGGCTATAGGCTAAGGAATGTGGGCATAATCTCTAGAAACTGGCAAAGGCAAGGAATGAATTTCTCCCTAGAGCTTCCTGAAGAAACACAACCCTGCCATTAACTTGATTTTAGCTACATGAAACTCATTTCAGGTTCTGACATTTGAACTGTAAGAAAACAAATTTGTGTTGCTTTAAGCGACTAAGTTTGTGGTTGTTTCTTACAGCAGCAGTAGGAAACTAATATTCGTTCTCTGCTTAAAACATCATCTTTACATGGATACCTCCCCCCAACAACCCCATTTAAACTAGAACCCTTACCTCTTCCCTCACTCCCACTCTCATTCCTATTCCTGTCTATAATCTCTACCTCAGTCCCTTGTTTGATTTTTTTTGTAGTAAAACTCATCACTGGTAATCGTCTTTGTCATTCTCACTAGAATATGTGTTCTCTGGGGGGCAAGGATAATATCTCATTCATCATTATATCCTCAAGAACTAGTAAAACATCTGTAACTCTGTAATCATGTGCTTAATAAATACTTATAAATGATTCTGTGTGACCCCATGGACTGTAGCCTGCCAGGCTCCTCTGTCCATGGAATTCTCCAGGCCAGAATACTGGAGTGAGTTGCTGTTCCCTTTTCCAGGGATCTTCCCAACCTAGGGATTGAACCCAGGTCTCCTGCATTGCAGGCAGATTCATTACCATTTGAGCTACCAGGGAAGCCCAACAAATGATCCAAGTCTGTGCTATCCAGTATAGTAGCCACTAGTCTTTGTGGCTATATAGATCATCAACAATATGGCTAGTCCAAACAAAGATGAATTGTAAGTGGGAAACACCAAATTTTAAGTATTAGTATGAAAAAGGAATAGATAATATCTCCTTAATATTTTTATCTTAATTGTGTGTTTAAATGATGAGATTCTGGACATATTGGGTTCCATAAATATATTATTAATTTAATTTAATGTAATTTTATATCATTAATAAGTGAATTTAAGTAATTCAATTTAATATTAAATTATTTCAGTTAGTTTCATCTATTTCCCTGTTATTAACATAAATACTGTTGCTGCTGCTGCTGCTTAGTCACTTCAGTCGTGTCCGACTCTGTGTGACCCCATAGACGGAAGCCCACCAGGCTCCACCGTCCCTGAGATTCTCCAGACAAGAACACAGGAGTGGGCTGCCATTTCCTTCTCCAATGTGTGAAAGTGAAAAGTGAAAGTGAAGTCGCTCAGTCGTGTCCGACCCTTAGCGACCCCAGGGACTGCAGCCTACCAGGCTTCTCCATCCATGGGATTTTCTAGGCAAGAGTACTAGAGTGGCTTGCCATTGCCTTCTCCGACATAAATACCAGCACTGTTAAAATTATATATGAGCCCTGCATTATTTTTCTGTTGTTCAGTTGCCAAGTTGTGTCCAACTCTTTGCAGCCCCATGGACTGCAGCATGCCTGGCTTCTCTGTCCCTCACTATCTTCTGGAGTTTGCCCAAGTGTATGTCCGTTACATCAGTGATGCCATCCAAAAGATGCCATCCTTACAGATGAGCAAACTGAGTTTCAAAGAGGTTACAAAGTTCACCCATTGTCTATTCAGTTTGTAAATGGCAGAGTCAGGATTAGGAGACTGGTTCCCTGCTGTTTCCATCCCACTTTCCTGCCTCTCCAGCGGGTTTAGAGTCTGTTTCAACTTGATGCTGCAATTTCTTTTCAGTGCTTCTTTTGTCCCAAAGACCATGCCAGACTTAAAAGAATATACGAAAAGGAATTATTTTTCTGTTAGACAGCACTTATTTAGATTTTGGATTATTTCTTGAAATTAAACCCCATATTTTATTCCTTTTTTGTGTGACCCAAAATGATTTGCGCATAGTAGCTTCTCCATGAGAGGGCTACATACATAGTTGTCAAATAAGTTATTTTATTAAGAATATTTAGTATTGTATAAATACACAAATTTGAGCTAAAATAGCAAATTTGCATTCAGCAATTTTTATCAACTATATCTGTGGTTACAAAAATAGTATTTTTCATCTGACAGATTTTCTAGTCGCCTTAAAATTAGCACTATTAATATATGTTAAAAATTATCAACTGGAATAGAGGTAGAGGGAAAGATGTTATGTTAAACAGTCTTGTGCTATTTGGTTCAATGGAATTCTTCCTTCGGGGACACAGCTTTTTCCTGCAAACTCCTACTTACTAATGAAACATTTAAGGTTGTGTGGAAGGAAATCCATTAGGCAGTGCGTCTCTGTTACTGTCTGAAAAGTACTCTGAATGTCCACAAGAGGGAAAGCAGACTCATGAGTTGGGAAATGGAGTATTTAAGACCTAGCCTAGGGTCCTGCCCAAGCGCATCTTGCTCAGATTTCCTTTAACATCCACTATTTTGTCTTAAAAATTCATGAGAATATTACATTCTATTCCATAATTTGTTTTAGCATAGAAGTATTGCTCTGTAGTTCACATCCTCAAGTAAAATAGATACTCCGTGCTTTTGTCTGAGGTCACTTGTGCCCCTGACATACTGATCCACCCAGGGGCGCTGGTACTGCAAAGAGACAAGTGTGGAATTAGGACTCATGTTCCAAGCCTTGATGTTTTAAGGAGTCCTTATATGGCTGTAATGACAATTGGTTGAACAGTGAGCTGGGTAGCAGCTGTGGGGAAAAGATGAAGTGGTTCCCCCGGTTGATGTGGAGGTGGAGGGTGAAGCGAAACAAGGATAAAAAAACTGTCAACACAAATACAGAGATCAGCTCAAAGCCTGTGTTTATTGACAAGATAAATTGATGGATCAATCTTGTATCTAACCATCCTTCATTTTCTTCTGGCTTCAGGCTGCCTTTCCAATGTGTATGTGAGTGTGTGTGTGTGCGCGCGTGCATGCTCATCACACACCCTTTAAAGCAACACTTGGAATCTTTTTGTCTATATAAAAGTTGGTGGAAGAGGATTATTTTTCTAGACCATTCTCTCTTGCCTAAATCTGTTAAGAGATAACCTGACCCATCCTCCTTCTTTAGGTCACTGGCAATTTACATACACTGTATTATTTAATGCCCATTTCAGCCTTGTAAGGTAGAGGTTGGTCATTACCATTTCATAGATGAGCAAACTGAGTTTCAAAGAGGTTACAAAGTTCACTCATAGTCTATTCAGTTTGTAAATAGCAGAGTCAGGATTAAGAAACTGGCTCCCTGCTGTTCCCATCCCACTTTCCTGCCTCTCCAGTGGGGTTTAGAGTCTGTTTCAACTTGATGCTGCAATTTCTTTTTAGTGCCTCCTTTGTCCCAGAGACCATGCTAGACTTAAAAGAATATACAAAAATGAATAAAGATATATTCCCTGCTGACTCCCAGGCCAGCAACATTTCCCTCCCTGACACTCAAAGCAGCATGTAAGGAGGATAGTAACTATTAAATTACTTTCTGGGGGCAATTCATTCCGAGTAGCCCAGAGTTAAACATTTCTTATTTAACATTAGCAGATGGTGAATGAGGCAACAATGTCTGCACTAGAAACAAAACAAAAGTAATAAAAAGAATTGGCACTTGAATAGAAAAGATGAACCACCATTCCTGCAGGTCCTTTGTCTCAATCATTCAGCAGAAGGAAAAAACTCACTTCATAAATCAGTCGAAGCTGGTCTCATTCTGCCATTCACAAACACGGAATTACTTGCTTCGGCTGATAAATGGAAGTCTTTGCCAGAGTACTGTCACTGGGGCTGATATAACTTACGGTGCAATTATTACTTATGTCCTAGAGAGGACTTATTTATTTTAGCTTATATCATCTTTTCATTCTTGAAATGTGTTCTTTATGTATTTGCTTTTGAAAACTGGAGTAGATGCCAGTATAGAAAGAAGCTTTTCTATTACTGTAACTGAAATATAATTTTGAAAGTGAGTGATAGGAAATAATGTGTTGATTTTCTGCATTTTATCACAAGGAGCCAAAGGAAAGCAGCAACTGCATTTTTATAAAATTAAGGCTAACCTGAAATTATGGTTGGACTCCAAGCAGTGCTAAATCCAGAGTGTGGAGTATACAAACCCTAAATTTGTTGGCCCACAGCAGATTGGTTCATTACATTTTAGTGGTTAGAGTCCAAAGAGGACAGGCACTGTTTATGTTCTTGTAAAAATATACATATACATATGTATATATATATACTTGTACAGCACATATGTACAAGTGCTGTGTGTGTGTGTGTGTCTGCTCAGTCATGTCTGATTCTTTGTGACTCCATGGACTGTAGCTCACCTGGCTCCTCTGTCCATGGGTCCATGGAATTTTCCAGGCAAGAATACTGGAGCGGGATTCCTACTCCTGGGAATCTTCCTGAGCCAGAGATTGAACCTGTGCCTCCTGTGTTGGATTCTTTACACCTGTGCTGACTGAGAAACTCGTACATGTGCCCACATACTACGAAAGCTTGTTTGAAAAAACAGATTCTGTCTTAATCCTCTCAAAAAAGGTAAAAAACTGAGTCTCCAGGTTTTGCTCTGTGTATCCTACAATTTCAATGAAAACCTCTGGGGAAAAAAAGCTGAATTGCAGAAATAGTATGTAACCTGGTAATTGGGCACCACTCCAAGGCATTTTTTAAAGGCTCCCAAGAGTTTTGGTGAAAATGGAAAATTAATCTCTAAGCCATTCGATTTTATTTTCCATTAATTTTTATATTTTTAACATGTGTGCTCTGAATCTTCTTCCTCCTAGATTATGACATGTCTAATTTTTAAAATGAAATCAGAACTGTAAGTTTCCCTGGGTCACCATTCTACTTTTTTGATATGCAGCCTGGGATTGTCCAATGGACATCTGACTCTCAAAGTCAGCAGTAAATTATTTAAATGAGCATCCAATATCTGTACCCATCTGGCTTGTAGCCAAGATGGCAGATTTCTGATCTTTTGAAACTAGAAGAATTTTTTGATGCTTTTTCACAGAGTATATCCTACAAGTTCCCATGTTTCTTTTCTAATTGATAAATAAATACAATTCTTCAGTAAAATCCATGCTTTATCACCTTCTTCCCATTTAAAAATCATGTTATGGTTTGGAAAATCATATTTGTAGCAATTTCTCCCCATTTCCCTACACTTATAACTACCATCCTTCCACCTACTACCAGCCAAGAAATAATTTCTTGACTTTGTTGTTCATTTTTTTTTTTTACCACCTACCTCTTAAAAGGTTGGGGGCGGGAGGAGAAGGGGACGACGGAGAATGAGATGGCTGGATGGCATCACCGACTCTGTGGACATGAGTTTGAGTGTACTCCGGGAGTTGGTGATGGACAGGGAGGCCTGGCGTGCTGTGATTCATGGGGTCGCGGAGAGTCGGACACGACTGAGCGACTGAACTGAACTGAACTGAACCTCTTAAAGAAGGTTTCTATCTGATAATTTTGATAGATTTAGGTAGTAACTCAAAAAATAGAAGGAGGAAGTCACTTTTTATTTGTAACCTACACTAAACTATGTCACATGCACACTGTGGATTCACAGAAATAGACTTGTCCTTTGGTTTTCTTTTGCCTTAGTTTTTTTTAATCCTTCTTAATTTCACCAAATGAAATATTATGCAAGCAACAACTGAGAAAGAGAAGGATAAACACAGATCATGGAGAAGGCAGTGGCACCCCACTCCAGTCCTCTTGGCTGGAAACTCCCATGGATGGAGGAGCCTGGTAGGCTGCAGTCCATGGGGTCGCTAAGAATTGAACACGACTGAGTGACTTCAATTTCACTTTTCACTTTCATGCATTGGAGAAGGAAATGGCAACCCACTCCAGTGTTCTTGCCTGGAGAATCCCAGGGATGGGGGAGCCTGTTGGGCTGCCGTCTACGGGGTCACACTAACGTGACTTAGCAGCAGCAGACACAGATCAAGACAATTGTGTGATTTCTTGTTACTGCGTACTCTGTGTCATGTTTGAGTTGTTTGTGTTGATTTCAATTTTAAAATCCGGCTAATTTAATAAAATCTCTTTTCTCTCATTTTCCAAACCCTCTGACTCCATTTCTGTTCGGAAGACTTTCCTCTCTAATCTTATACTTTAACTCTCTCATCACCGAGTTCAGTGAAGCTCTTTCCCCTGCATTTCTCCTTTCTTTCCTTTCACCTACCAGATTCTATATCTAGTTCTAATTATTTAACCTGCTATGTATTATAAAAGTCTAGAAGAGGCTAGTAAAAAAGAAAACTCCAGGGTGGAATGGGGAGATAAAACTGAATAGCAAAGATAAAATGCTTTTAGTGTGTAGGGTAGAAGGAGAATGGGGCAAGGACGGGAGCATCTGCATATTAATTTTTCACCTATTACACCAAAATTAAGACTTTCAATTTTCTTTTGTTCCGGTAGACTTCTCCAGTCCCAAACTTTGTATTATTTAGAATTCTAGAATACAAAGCTATAACCTCCAACCTCCTAAAAAGGAATTAATTCACAGCATTTGAACAGAAATACTGCATACAATATATAGCATATATTTGTACAAATTTTTTGCATTATTTTGGGTCATGTAACAAGGCAAATTCACAACAAGAAGTGGATATACCCATTCTGTGGACATAGCTTGAAAGGTAAGCTTTTTAGAAAGCAAAACTTTTCTTTACAATCTATGTATCATCTTCTGGTCCATGATAAATATTGTATAATGTAAGTTATGATGAACCCACACTTCTTAATAATCCTGTTCAGGCCAAAATGAAATATTTTTTCTTAAGGGAAAGTCACTCAGTCGTGTCTGACTCTTTGCAATCCCATGGACTGTCCATGGAATTCTCTAGAATTATCTAGACCAGAATACTGGAGTGGGTAGCCTTTCCCTTCTCCAGGGGATCTTCTCAAACCAGGGATCGAACCCAGGTCTCCTGCACTGCAGGCAGATTCTTTACCAGCTGAGCCACAGGGAAGCCTTAGGTTAAAAATCTTCTGAAAATGAAGTCAATGTCTCTCTTTCAGGATGTAAACATTTTTGAATCTATGCTTGGAGAAAATATAGTCATACACAAAGAAACAAAGCCCAATCCATATTTTAAAAATATGGAAAATTTATAAATTTTGTTAATTCGGAAACTGTCAATTGAAAACTGTACCTTTATATCACACACACACATACAACTAAGATTAACACATCAGTTTTGATTTTATTTTATACATTTTGAGAAGTTTCTTTGAAACGTAGAAATATATTAAAAATAAATCATACTTCAGTCTGTATACATGGGATTGATACGTATACTCTATAGCTCAGTTGGTAAAGAATCCACCTGCAATGCAGGAGACCCCAGTTCAATTCCTGGGTTGGGAAGATCCGCTGGGGAAGGGATAGGCTACCCACTCCAGTATTCGTGGGCTTCCCTGGTGGCTCAGCTGGTAAAGAATCTTCCTACTCCAGTATTCTGGCCTGGAGAATTCCATGGACTATAGTCCATGGGTTCACAAAGAGTCGGCACGACTGAGCAACTTTCACTTCACAATGAGAACTTACTTTATAGCACAGGGGACTCTACTCAGTGCTCTGTGGTGACCTAATGTGAGGTTCATCCAAGGAAAATTGGATATATGTATATTCAGAGCTGAAACAGTTTTGCTATACAGCAGAAACTAACACAACATTGTAAAGCAACTATACTCCAAATAAAATATTTTTTTTTTTTTTAAGAAAAGGAAAGCAAAGTAAAATTGGTTGAGACAATCCTAAAATATGTTCACAACCAGACTCTGGCTCTTTAAAGATCACTGTTGCCTCAGAACTGCTGGGGTCATGATTTTTTCAGTCACTGTCACTCACTGGACCATCCAGGGTGTTGATCACACAGCATTTCTTATCAAAGTGCTCCCATATTGTCTCTGGGATTTTCTTTGAAACTACCAATTCTAATATGCAACTTTTGATGCCTGTGTTTTCTTGCTTGTACCAGAAGGTGTCAACAGAATATTTCCAGATAATAACTAGGACTCATATTCTTTCCTCAAATGAACCTTAAGTGGTTTGTTGACTGACACATTGAAGGGTTATGATTGTCCATTTGCATCACAAGGGATAACAGCTGAGTTCAAACATGTGCAGGTAATGATGACTACCTTGCAGTTCCACCCAGCTGACAGCAATTGTGAGAGGCACTCTGATTTTATACATGTAAAATATGAAAAACTTCATCTCAGAATTGATGAGAAATGATAGATGTTTTCTTAGATGCCAGACATCATGTTAGATTGGTTATTCCACAAGAAGGAATTGATGAACTAATCACTCATTTACAATTATGTATCATTAAATATAGCCGTATTTTAAAGTTTGTTGACCATAATATTTTCAGTCACCTTACTTTTTTGTTGATTCCAGATCTTAGGGGAATTATGGGATATCAGAATCTTCTGTGCTAAAATTTCAGGCCTATACCAAATTCAGATTGAAATTGAAGAAAGTGGAGAAAACCACTAGACCATTCAGGTACGACCTAAATCAAATCCCTTATGACTATACAGTGGAAATGAGAAATAGATTTAAGGGACTAGATCTGGTAGACAGAGTGGCTGATGAACTATGGACGGAGGTTCGTGACATTGTACAGGAGACAGGAATCAAGACCATCCCCAAGAAAAAGAAATGCAAAAAAGCAAAATGGCTGTCTGAGGAGGCCTTACAAATAGCTGAGAAAAGACGGGACGTGAAAAGCAAAGGAGAAAAAGAAAGATATACCCATTTGAATGCAGAGTTCCAAAGAAGAGCAAGGAGAGATAAGAAAGCCTTCCTCAGCGATCAATGCAAAGAAATAGAGGAAAACAATTGATTGGGAAAGACTAGAGGTCTCTTCAAGACAATTAGAGATACCAAGGGAACATTTCATGCAAAGATGGGCTCGATAAAGGACAGAAATGGTATGGGCCTAACAGAACTGAAGATATTAAGAAGAGATGGCAAGAATACACAGAAGAATTGTACAAAAAAGATCTTCACGACACAGATAATCAGGATGGTGTGATCACTCACCTAGAGCCAGACATCCTGGAATGTGAAGTCAAGTGGGCCTTAGGAAGCATCACTATGAACAAAGTTAGTGGAGATGACAGAATTCCAGTTGAAATATTTCAAGTCCTGAAAGATGATGCTGTGAAAGTGCTGCACTCAACATGCCAGCAAATATGGAAAACTCAGCAGTGGCCACAGGACTGGAAAAGGTCAGTCTTCATTCCAATCCCAAAGAAAGGCAACTCCAAAGAATGCTCAAACTACCGCACAATTGCACTCATCTCACATGCTAGTAAGGTCATGCTCAAAATTCTCCAAGCCAGGTTTCAGCAATACATGAACGGTGAACTTCCAGATGTTCAAGCTGGTTTTAGGAAAGGCAGAGGGACCAGAGATCAAATTGCCAACATACACTGGATCATGGAAAAAGCAAAAGAGTTCCAGAAAAACATCTATTTCTGCTTCATTGACTATGCCAAAGCCTTTGACTGTGTGGATCACAATAAACTGTGGAAAATTCTGAAAGAGATGGGAATACCAGACCACCTGACCTGCCTCTTGAGAAACCTGTATGCAGGTCAGGAAGCAACAGTTAGAACTGGACATGGAACAACAGATTGGTTCCAAATAGGAAAAGGAGTACGTCAAGGTTGTATATTGTCACCCTGCTTATTTAACTTCTATGCAGAGTACATCATGAGAAACGCTGGGCTGGAGGAAGCACAAGCTGGAATCAAGATTGCTAGGAGAAATATCAATCACCTCAGATATGCAGATGACACCACTCTTATGGGAGAAAGTGAAGAAGAACTAAAGAGCCTCTTGAAAGTGAAAGAGGAGAGTGAAAATTTGGCTTAAAGCTCAACATTCAGAAAACTAAGATCATGGCATCCGGTCCCATCACTTCATGGCAGATAGATGGGGAAACAGTGGAAACAGTGGCTGACTTTATTTTTCTGGGCTCTAAAATCACTGCAGATGGCGATTATAGCCATGAAGTTAAAAGACGCTCACTCCTTGGAAGGAAAGGTATGACCAACCTAGATAGCTTATTAAAAATCAGAGACATTACTTTGCCTGCAAAGCTCCGTCTAGTCAAGGCTATGGTTTTTCCAGTGGTCATGTGAGAGTTGGACTACAAAGAAAGCTGAGCACTGAAGAATTGATGCTTTTGAACTGTGGTGTTGGGAGAAGACTCTTGAGAGTCCCATGGACTGCAAGAAGATCTAACCAGTCCATCCTAAAGGAGATCAGTCCTGGCTGTTCATTGGAAGGACTGATATTGAGGCTGAAACCCCAATACTTTGGCCACCCGATGTGAAGGGTTGACTCATTGGAAAAGACCCTGATGCTGGGAGGGATTGGGGGCAGGAGGATAATGGGACAACAGAGGATGAGATAGTTGGATGGCATCATTGACAGGATGCACATGGTTTTGGGTGGACTCCGGGAGTTGGTGATGGACAGGGAGGCCTGGTGTGCTGCGGTTCATGGGGTTGCAGAGTCAGACACGACTGAATGACTGAACTGAACTGAACTGATATAATGAAGAAAAGACATAAGCACTGATTAATAGACAATGCACAGGTCCATCCCCTAGAAGCTGATTCTTAATCTTGGGTTATAGGCAACTTATAGTTGGGTGAAAGGCATGGATTTTGAAGACTAACCATATTGGGTTCAAATCTTGACTATGTAATCAATAACTGGAAAACCTTGAAAGAGTCTTTATTTCTCTTCCTTTATTTCATAAAGAGATATATTAATATTTATTTGAAGGATTATTTTAAACATTCCGTTCTGTTCCGTTCCGTCGCTCAATCGTGTCCAACTCTTTGCGACCCCATGGACTGTAGCCTACCAGGCTTCTCCATCCATGGGATTCTGCAGGCAAGAATACTGGAGTGGGTTACCGTTTCCTTCTTCAATTTTAAACATTAGAATTATTAAAACCTGGTGGGTATTTAACAAAGGATTTCATCCATGTGTGCTCAGTCACTCAGTCATGTCTGATTCTTTTGCAACCTTTGGACTGTAGCCCACCAGGTTCCTCTGTCCATGGGATTTCCCAGGCAAGAATACTGGGGTGGGTTGCCATTTCCTTCTCCAAGGAGTCTTTTCCACCCAAAGATTGAACCCATGTCTCCTGCATTGGCAGGCAGATTCTTTACCACTGAGCCACCTGGGAAGCCCTGAATAAAGGGTTGCTGCTACTGCTGCAAAGTTGCTTCAGTCGTGTCCGACTCTGTGTGACCCCATAGACGGAAGCCCACCAGGCTCCCCCATCCCTGGGATTCTCCAGGCAAGAACACTGGAGTGGGCTGCCATTTGCTTCTCCAAAGAGTGAAAGTGAAAAGTGAAAGTGAAGTCACTCAGTCTCCTAGCGACCCCACAGACTGCAGCCTACCAGGCTCCTCCATCTATGGGATTTTCCAGGCAAGAGGACTGGAGTGGCTTGCCATTGCCTTCTCCGGAATAAAGGGTTAGCTGTTATTATATGAGGTCTATCCTTATCTGGGTATCAGGATGATGCTTTCAACTGTCATTTGGGTGTATTTAGTTCAGTCTCTTTGTTGACTTACTTCAAATGATGTTTGACTTGTGATTTCATGAAGACTAAAACTTATTTAAACAGACTGGGGTCAACCATGTAAAGTTTTGAAAATGACTTATACCCAAATATACACATATGCAGGAACTTCAAATGGTGCTATGGATCAATTATGACATAGTGTTGGCACACTGACTTCCAATTTCTTTTCATCAGACTGGGGTGGTTGAACCCTTAGCCAAGAATGACAATGGCTATATTTCATATCTGGTCTTGCCATGAACCCCCTTCCCTCAGTATCTGACTCAGTAGCATCTTCGGCTCCACAGTAGTGACTCTGCATGGATACCTGTCAATCTCTTTGATGGAGAGGGCCATCATTTTCTTCTATCATTGGCTGTGTACCAATGGCTGAAGGTTTTCATTTTCTGGTATTTCAAGCATGGTTCTTGAACTTGCCACGACTTATCACATATGTTTCTGTGCTGTTAATGCTTCTAGCTCAGTCCATCACTGCACAGATTCTTTTCTGCATGCATGGTCTGTCAACTTCTCCTTAAAATGAATGCTGCAAACTGCCTTCAGCCACGCAGTGGTAGTGTTTTTTATAAGACTCTCTTTTTGCGATTTTTGCACAGATATTTTTTCTTCCATGTTTGCTTCCTTCTTCCCACTCTTAGAAGTCCCCATTGGCAGCTGCAGCAAGGGTCAAAATCAGCTTGTCTCCTTGGGTTTTCTCTTCACGTTCACTTATACTTGAATTACATTTACAGAGAGGTTCTCTTTGAATAATGTCACATTGCTGAAATAGTTGTCTCCACAAGTCCCAGAATAGTGCCCATTAACTATTAATTCAATTACCTCTATCATGAAACAAGATTTCATGGTGAAAGGAGAATGGGGATTGGACTCATATAATCTGGGTTTGAGTTTTTACTTTGCCACTTGCTGAGGGCGTACCCTTGGACGTTTCACATATTCAGACGTAGTTCTGAATCTTAGTCTTCTCATTTATAAAATGGAGATCATCTTACCTTGCCAGGATAATGTGAATACTAAATAAGATGGTATCTGTAAAGTGCTTGATACTGTAAAGTGCTCAATAAAAATTGTTATTATGAAGTTTGCCAGCATCTTGTTTGATGAACAACCTGGCACTGAGACTTCCCCTTTGGAAGTTATTTCACTGCTCTAGGAGTGATGAGATTTCTGGATTTTTCCTTGACTGGCGGGCTACATAAGATTACTTTTAATACTATGAGTGATGCACCATAGTACATATATTTTTAAAAAGATAAAATCCTACTAAATCTCAATAATTCACTTCTCTGTGTTTGTAATTTAAAAAAAATTTTAGTCAGGGGGTACTTCTGAAATATTGGTCAGAATCTTTTATTTAAGTTCCATGAAGACTAGCCTTTTACACACGAGCTAGACCACAAGTGTCAGATTCCTTTGCATCACTAAAACTAGCTCTTCTGGTTAAAAGAGAGTTAATTTTCTGTTTAAAGCACAGCATGCTGCCAACACAGGATTCCTTTACAACCCACTTGAGCTTAAGATCTCCACCCTGAAGAGAGTGTTCACACATGGAGCTGTGAAAAAGGATGAACAGAAATAGGTGAATATTTACATTTTCTCTTACTTTCTCCTTATCAAGATGGAAGAAATATGTCAGCAAGAAAAAAAAAAGATCTTCCTTTGAAGGATAAAACATTACATTAGATACATGAAAATGTTGCTACTTTACTTAGGAATTCATATTATACTCCAGTGCCTATCAAGCATTATTCAAGCAGTTGTTTATTCTGTCAAGAATTCTTAACATTGACCCTCCTCATCACAGCACATAAAGATCATGGCAAAACCAGGGTTGATGGTACCAGGAGATTCACTTTCTAGAACTAATTTTGCTGATATATAATTGCTGGTATAAATGTTGGCACTTTCTTAACTAAAGTTGTGATAACAAGTGTTGCTATAATGAAAACAAATGAGATTAATGATCTTTTCCAGGTTTTTATCTGGCAGTCACTGTGAGATTGAAATTCCTTTTTCTTTGCCTCAAACAGGGTTATTTTTCCCCCCAGTCTAAACAAAGTAATACAGAATTTACCTGCTTGGTATTTTTAGAATATCTCAAATGGTCTCAGAAGCACCATGGTATATATTCATGTTTAGAAGAACTATGCAAATGTAAAGTAATTTTAAGAAAAAGGTTTTGAAACTTGAATGGAATTAAGGGCATAGATTTTGTAAAATGAGCATTATTTAATGTAAATAATAAATTGTTTTTAAAAAACCCCTTATTCCTTTCTCTAAATATACTGTACATTACAGCCAGAATAATTCAGAGTTTTAATGTCAAAGCATTGTTATTTTAGAAATGTATCTTGACTGACAAGGCTTTTTTTTTGTAGTAACATATAGGATGTAGATCATAAAATGACAGTGTACAGCTCATGTCATAGTTTAATTAAATAATAGCACTTTTTATATTATACTGTTGCTTATTTTCAGTAATTCATGTATTACTGCAGCTAATCACAGTGTTAGATATTGGCTTCCAACTAAGCAATACAATCCGTCTACCTAAAAGATTTATTTAACTAACATTTTAATCAAATAATAAAGATATCATAATGAAGGGATTTTTCCCCTGTGCTAAGAAATGATAGTCCCTTGGTTTCTTTAAAAAACATATCATGAGATTACACATATTTTCATTACTGTATTCAAGAATATTGTTGAGTAAATATTTGTACTAATATGTTGCCATTTTAGGATTTCCTGGGATGTTCATAGTCTCACAAGGTAAATAATTAAATGATCTGCCTTCTTGGGTAGCACAAAGCTGTTCCTGATATAGGTTTGATTATTTCACTTGTCTCTTTGATAATCCATAACTGTCTTCTATAATTATTTTCATTATCCAGCCAAGCAAAGATAAAAGATGGAACACGCTTCTTTTGCTTACTCCCAAGGAACCTCCATTATCCTTGAAAGGGCACGTGACTGAAGAAAGCCCAATCTGGGTGAAAGAAGCAATCCACAAGGACAAGCTGAGTGTGAGTCGAAAATGAAGTTGTTACCAGACAGCAAACTGTGGTCCACATTTCTTATGAATATTTGAATGAGTAACTAAAAACAGCCCAGTAAACTCTAAGCAACTGTGACAGCTGAAACTGCCTTGAAACCGGGAGTCCTCCAGGACCATGATGAAAAGATCACTGGTTACCTTATGCCTCATCCTGCCAGGGGTCTGCAGAGGGACAGTATCAGATCTATTTTACTCAGATAGAAGTTATAAAAAAATCTGATTTATCTCTGCGCTTTCAGAACCCAAACAGTTTCAAAATCTGTTGAGTTATTTTGAATTCATTAAAATGCAATGTTTTTTTTTAATGCAATGATTTCTAACAATTTTTTCAAGGCAAGAGAATGGCCATGTTTTTCCAGACCCTGAAATATTGATGTTGCTGTTGTTTTGACTCCTAGAAAATTGGCCCTACTCAATCTTTCATGAATATTTTTTAGCTTCTTCCATGTGGGAAGAAAGACAATGAGGACAGTCTTTAAAGCCAGAGTTCTCAGAATAATTCTTCCAGAAGCTCTATTAAAAAGAATAACCTGGTACCTGGCTTGACTTATCTATGCCCACTTAGATTATTGTTTTGTTTTCAAAAAAAGTAGGATAAATAGCCGCTTTTGTTGAAGTAGAAGATTCAGAACCGATTTGTCACATAGAAGACTTCTAGAAAATATTTTTAGAGGATACATTTCTAAAGAAAACTAAAAATGTATTCATTTTTACTTGACCTCCTTGGGTAGGTAGACCAAAGATGACTACTTCAATAATCATATTGAATTTACTGAGAAATATAGTAGTCTGTAATTTTTAAGTTGGTGTCTTTATCTGGAAGACGAGAGTCAGTTATTTAGTTCCTCTAAGTGTGTATAGTAAATTCTACTAAATCCACTTGGTTTTGTGCATTTTGATAAATAGTGGAAATAAAACAGAACCCTCTTATAGTCCATAACTTCCTAGTAAAGGAAGAAACCATGTACTATGTGGATCTAATGTTGAAATTGCCTTTCCAATCTAATAATTGTTGTTATGTGTTGTAAGTCACTTCAGTGGTGTGCAACTCTTTTTGACCCTATGGACTGTGGCCCTCCAGGCTCCCATATCCATTGTATTCTCTAGGCAAGAATACTGGAATGGGCTGCCATTTCCTTCTCCAGAGGATCTTCTCGACCCAGGGATGGAACCCGGGTCTTCTGCATTGCAGGAGGATTCTTTACTGACTGAGCCACCAGGGAAATCCTAACCAGTATTTGAATGCTGTGTATGCTGTGCTAAGTTGCTTCCGTTATGTCTGACTCTGTGAGACCCTATGGACTGTAGCCTGCCAGGCTCCTCTGTCCATGGGATTCTCGAGGCAAGAAGATTGGAGTGGGTTGCCATGCCCTCCTCCAGAGGATCTTCCTGACCTAGGGATCAAACCTATGTCTGTCTCCTGCATTGTCAGTCATGTTCTTTGTTACTAGCGTCACCTGGGAAGCCCTCGAACTGAGGGGGAATCTCAGTGAGGTTGCCATTCAATGAGTGGTTATTTATAAAACCTCCGTGAAACATGACGTTTCAGTCAGAAAGCCTCTTCAGAAAGTTTCAGAAGACAGTAGGCATTGCCTTAATTCCTGAGAAGTTTGAGAGTCTTTTCAACAGCAGTGGGGACCACAGTGACTGCTCAAGAGGCGACTGCTGGGACCTCTCTTCTCAACGTTGAAACTGAGAGCTCTATTTCCTTCTTAAGTTTTAACTTATAATTTCAACTCCTTGGAATATCTATCTGAACAGTGCTCACCAGATCATGGCTGGTTGCTACCTCCTTTCTCTTTAGTCATGTATGAATTTAGCATTGGTGTTAGGCATTGCCAGATTTTCAGTTTTGCAGTAAAAATACCAAGAGACATACAAAGTGCCATTCTGGTTTGTGCTCATACAGTGAAGAGGAGAGCCTTTGAAAAGAAAGAAAGAGGACAGAAGGAATGGTGGCAACACCCATATTAGAAACCCAGTCCCTTGAGGTGAATAGAATCAGAGTTACTATGAAGCAACATGAGGAGATAGAGACCCATTTTGATATTCAGAGTTGTCAGACCTAAAGCCATTTGCAAAATCTCCCTAAACCCGATGGAATGGCCGGAAGGATGCTGAATCAGAGGTCAGAGGTACTGCTAGCTATGTGGCCTTCAGGAGGTCACTCGTGGAATCTGGGCTCTCAGCGGTGCAGTGTAGTGAGACTAGATTGACAATTGCAAAGGCAGTTCTGGGAACAGACGAGCATCGCTTCTAGAGTCAGAAGATCTGGGTTCACTTTCCCAGTCGATCACTTACCAGATGTGTGAGCTTCCTAAACCATGTGCACTTTTGTTGAGGAGAAGCTTCCTTTGAGCTTCCTGTACCCCTCTGGCAGGGTAAGAACAAAAGAGGCGACGGACACGGAGAATCTACAATGCAGGTGCTCTGATAAACGTTTGTTCCCTCCCTTTCTTTACTTTAAAGTCTTTCTTCCACAGTTTTAAATTCTGCCAAGTAGTCATCAACTCAGATCAAGTTTCTCCTGCTATATATTTGAATAGAAGTGGGATTAGGTTTGTAATTGCTGCTATCTCTGGGGTGTATGTTACACATGGGACACGTGAAAGATTTAAAATTTAGTGTTAGGGATGTATGGGAAATATGAAGAGGAGTAGATGGTGAAGAAAAACAGGGTCAGTTTGTATCACCAGATATGATATCATTAATACTTCCAACTTTTGTTTTATGGTTTGTAATGTAAGCCTTTCATATCAAGTGTAATATTTTAATTTCAAAGGTCATAACTGGATCAGTTTAAAAATGAAAGTCATCTCCAAAGAGTTATATAATTAGGCAATGAATATTCATTGACATGTACTCATTTTTCATTCATTATTGTTGATTTTCAAGATAAATGAAACAAACAAAATCCTATAATCAAGTGGTCTTAAAAGTGACCTTGAAAGACAAGAGACTAGACAAGAGATAAGATTGCACTCCACCAGGAGTGCAATCAGCATCTAGCAGAAGTAGATGCTTCGAAATTTTACTTGAATGTGTGGAAAAAAATTGCCCCCTGAAAAGCCATCTCTATTTTAAGTCATGTTAAAGTGATTCTCAAGTATAAGACTCAGAAATCCTACTTTTAGATACTTGACCTGAAGAAATACCATCATAGTAAAAGTAGTGAGGTTTGTATGTTTATAGCAGCTTTTTCTCTAAGAATGAGTAATTGGAAATGACCCACTTTTCTCTCCATAAGAAAATAAATAACAGAGTATACATATTATGAAATATAATATTACCATCAAAAAATCTATCTCTGCTGCTATGGAAAGTTGTCTATGATTTATTGTTAGATGAAAAGCTAATTATTGAGCAATATGCTTAGTGTGTATCCATTTTGAGAAAAAAATGTATTTTTTCATGTATATATATATGTATGGATGTATCATACAAATATGTGCCTTAAGCTAACAGAAATCTATTTGAAGTGATATATGTGTAGCTATTTACAGAGACCTAGATGCTTTTGACGGAGAAGGCAATGGCGAGCCACTCCAGTACTCTTGCCTAGAAAATCCCATGGATGGAGGAGACTGGTAGGCTGCAGTCCGTGGGATCGCTAAGGGTCGGACACGACTGAGCAACTTCATTTTCACTTTTCACTTTCACACATTGGAGAAGGAAATGGCAACCCACTCCGGTGTTCTTGCCTGGAGAATCCCAGGGACGGGGAGCCTGGTGGGCTTCCTTCTATGGGGTCACACAGAGTCGGACACGACTGAAGTGACTTAGCAGCAGCAGCAGCAGCAGCAGCAGCAGCAGCAGCAGCAGCAGCAGCAGCAGATGCTTTTGAACTGTGGTGTTGGAGAAGACTCTTGAGAGTCCCTTGGACTGCAAGGAGATCCAACCAGTCCATTCTAAAGGAGATCAATCCTGGGTGTTCATTGGAAGGTCTGATGTTGAAGCTGAAACTCCAATACTTTGGCCACCTCATGCGAAGAGTTGACTCACTGGAAAGGACTCTGATGATAGGAGGGATTGGGGGCGGGAGGAGAAGGGGTACGACAGAGAATGAGATGGCTGGATGGCATCACCAACTCGATGGATATGAATTTGAGTGAATTCCGGGAGTTGGTGATGGACAGGGAGGCCTGGCGTGCTGTGATTCATGGGGTCGCAAAGAGTCGGACACGACTGAGCGACTGAACTGAACTGAACTGAGGGCTTTCCTGGAGCTCAGTTGGTAAAGAATCTGCCTGTAATGCAGGAGATCCTGGTTCGATTTCTGGGTCAGGAAGAGCTACTGGAGAAGGGATAAACTTCCCACTCAAGTATTCTTGGGCTTCCCTTGTGGCTCAGCTGGTAAAAAATCCGCCTGCAATATGGGAGACCTGGGTTCGATCCCTGGGTTGGGAAGATCCCCTGGAAAAGGGAATGGGTACCCTCTCCAGTATTCTGGCCTGGAGAATTTTGAAACAGTCCATGGGGTCACAAAGAGTCAGACATGACTGAGCGACTTTCACTCCTGGAGTTAGATATTTTCATCCTAATTCTGTCGTGGTGTAACCTGTTATTTCAAATTTAATATGTTTGCTATTAAAAAAATAAAACTGCAGTGTGAGTCTAAGGTTTGGAAAATTGACACATTCTTTCTGATTCTTTATTTTCCCCCAAGCAATTTGCCACTGATATGCTTTAAAAGGGTTTCCCAGCCGGTGCTAGTGGTAAAGAACACACCTGCCAGGGCAGGAGACATAAGAGACACGGCTTTGGTCCCCGGGTGGGGAAGATCCCTTGGAGGAGGCCATGGCAATCCATTCCAGTACTCTTGTCTGGAGAATCCCATGGACAGAGAAGCCTGGGGGGCTACAGTCCATAGAGTAACAAAGAGTTGGACACGACGGAAGTGACTTAGCACACGTACACACGCTTTAAAAACCTAAGGCCCATATGGATAAAGAATTTGTTATTTGTGTTGTCTCTTATGTTTTTCTGCCCTGAGTCTAATTTTGACTCATCCACTAGCTATCTGTGTAACTCAGAAAACTTGTTTCACCCCCAGCATCCTCATCTATAAAATAAAAGGGATAGAAATAAATGAAAATGTTGGGCAAAGGGATTTCCTTCTAGCTCTGAGATACTCGGCTTCTGTTGAAACTAAATACATTTCATGGTCCTAGGCAAAGTAATACTATTTTTTCCCCACATACTTCATCTTTTATAGTAAACCCACAACTTTATTGAGGAAATGACTAGCAATTCATAAAACTTTATTTGGTCCTAATTTTTTGTTCTGAACATCCTGGATCTCCTACTGTGGGCCAGAGAGATCTTCAGAACTTCACAGATCTTTTCATAAGGAAGGTTCTGAGGTCTGACCTTCCATTTAGGAAATGGTGGCCAAGTGCATCCCCAAATTCAAAGTGACAAGTACTGAATATCCACTCTGCTCTTCCGTGGGAAGCTTGCATTTGAACCTTGCTATCCCTGCCCTACCCCACAGTGAGGGCCTGGATGTGGTTGGCAAAATTTGTGGGATATTGTGTCATAAACCCTGTTCATTTTATAGTTCAACTGGCCCATAGCATATATTAGTAGCAAGCTGGCCTTTCAAGAAGATGCATTCCAAGTAAAGGCCACCATGATTTGTTTGACACCACTGAAGTGTTTTTTTTTTTTTTTTTGCTTTTTCGGACCAGAGCGAGATCATGAATTATTCTGCTTCTCTGAAGAACCAAGTAAATGCTACATGACTCTCAGGATTATTCACTGTGCGCAGGAGTGTGAGAGACACAGAAGGCATTGTGCCTGACCTTGAAAGCATAAATTTGTATTGAAGGAGACAGAATGAAAACAAAATAAATCTACAAAAGTAGAACACAATATGCCATTAAAAAAAAAAAACAACCCAGCAAAGCTAAGTGTTCTGAATGGAGAAATATGGAACTATCTACCAAGGAAGAATTGAAGTGACTTCTTGAGGGTTTTAGAGAAGGCTTTCCCTGGAAACATAAAAGAGAAAAATCAGATTTTTAATTATATCACTATTATAAAGGAATTTCTAAGATAATTTTTATAAAAGTATCTTAGACCACATTCAGGGCTTCCCTGATAGTTCAGTTGGTAAAGAATCTGCCTGCAATGCAGGAGACCCTGGTTCAATTCTTGGGTCGGAAGATCTGCTGGAGAAGCGATAGGCTACCCAATCCAGTATTCTTAGGCTTCCCTTGTGGCTCAGTTGGTAAAGAATCTGCCTGCAATATGGGAGACGTGGGTTCGATCCCTGGGTTCAGAAGATCCCCTGGAGAAGGGAAAGGCTACCCACTCCAGTATTCCGACCTGGAGAATTCCATGAACTGTATAGTCCATGGGGTCACAAAGAGTCAGACGGGACTGAATGACTTTCACTTGGACCACATCGGACTGATTTGTACTTATCAAGCTACAATAATGTTATTAATTGTATATTTCCAGAATATTAATATTAAATATGAGCTTGTATGCAGGTGCACTAATTTGCTTCAGTCCTGTCTGACTGTGTGACTGTCGCCTGCCAGGCTTCTCTGTCCATGGGATTCTGCAGGCAACAATACTGGAGTGGGTTACCATGTGTATCTCCTGCATTGGCAGGCAAATTCTTTACCACCAGCACCACCTGGAAAGCCCATATAGGGGCACAGATAGCCAGAAATTGAAGTAGTGTTCTTCATGGCATTTGTTCCTCTAGTAGAGTCTGCACAAGGCCAACTGTTAGAATAAAGAAAGAAAAAGCGTTAGTCGCTGAGTTGTGTCCCACCCTTTGTGAACCCATGCCTGTAGTCCAACCCCATAGACTGTAGCCTGCCAGGCTCCTCTGTCCATAGAATTCTCCAGGCAAGAATACTGGAGTGAGTTGCCATTTCCTTCTCCAGGGGATGTTCCTGACCCAGGGATCAAACAAGATTCTCCTGTATGCAGGAAGATTCTTTACCATCAGAATAAAGAAAGAAAATGCTAGATATTTAAAAATGCATTTTAGTTTTATCTTTTAAATTTTTATACTTTTATATTTGTTTTATAATACTCATGGCACTTTTTAAACTCAGTTATTTTGTACATTTTGGTGAATAGTTTCATTGACATCTACAGAAATACATTAGCCAAAGAAACTAGAAATTAATACTTTTGAGAAAAATAACTCCTAGTTTAGTTTGTATTATAAACTGTAGTGTTTCTAAAGAAGAAATATTACTAAAGGCAATTCTAGTGATTCTTCTGAATTTCTTACGTAGTCAAATTCTTCAGTCTGAAAATATTGGTAGAAAGATCAGTGCTTAATAGGTAAGTGGTATTCTTTTCAAATACTTCTGGCTTTTGAGCTAAGCCATTGGGATTTCCATGTGGGTGGAATTCTGAAAGTAAGAGATTTCTCCTTTATTTTGATGGTTTGAATATGATGCTTCTGGGGTTTCTGTACTTTAGTGGCAGTAAAGTAGCTGTGGTGGGATGAGCAATCTAAAACTTTCTTGACATCGTGCTGTTACAAATGCTGTGGAATCCATCCTGTCTGCATTGCTCCTCCCCCACTCCATGTAGAGTGTGGTTTCCGTGTCATTAGCCTTGTCTGTGTTATTCTATGTCAGGTTCCCTTCCTCATCCTGCACAAGTGGGTGACTCTTAATTGAATTCCCACCTAATTACATGCAGTTTCTTGAGCACCAGTATGACATTTGGTTTCAATCAAGAGATCCTCTACAGATTGTGTGGCTCAAGGAAGAGGTGACGATTTCCATCTTCTTTCAAGGATATTCATAAACAAGTAAGAGTAAGTAGGTATATGGAAAAACTGTTGCAGTCATAATGAAAGGCAGAGAGAGATTTACTTTGAAGAATTGGCTCACACGATTATGAAGGCTTTCAAGTTTGAAATCATAAAGGAAAATTGGCAGGCTGAAGACCAGGAAAAAGGTGATTTTCAGTTGAGTCTGAAAGCAGTCTCCTGGCAGAATTTCCTTTTCTTTTTTGGAGGTCAGTCGTTTTTCCTATTAAGGTCTTCAGCTGATTGGATAAGGCCCACCCATATCATGGAGGGTAAGCTGCTACTCCACGTTCAAGGTCAGGAGGGGCAGCCTTGAGGAGATACCCCTCGTCCAAGGTAAGGTACAACGGCTGCACTTTGCTGGAGCGGCTGTGAAGAGATTTTCCACGACCAAGGTAAGAGAAACCCAAATAAGATGGTAGGTATTGTGAGGGGGCATCAGAGGGCAGACACACTGAAATCATAATCACAGGAAACTAGTTGATCTGATCACATGGACCACAGCCGAATGTGGTCCATTGGAGAAGGGAATGGCAAACCACTTCAGTATACTTGCCTTGAGAACCCCATGAATAGTATCAAAGGGCAAAATGATAGGATACTGAATGAGGAATTCCCCAGGTCGGTAGGTGCCCAGTATGCTACTGGAGATCAGTGGAGAAATAACTCTAGAAGGAAGGAAGGGACAGAGCAAAAGCAAAACCAGTACCCAGTTGTGGATGTGACCGATGACAGAAGCAAGGTCCGGTGCTGTAAAGAGCAATATTGCATAGGAACCTGGAATGTTAGGTCCATGAATCAAGGCAAATTGGAAGTGGTCAAACAGGAGATGGCAAGAGTGAACGTCGACATTCTAGGAATCAGTGAATTAAAATGGACTGGAATGGGTGAATTTAACTCAGATGACCATTATATCTACTACTGTGGGCAGGAATCCCTTAGAAGAAATGGAGTAGCCATCATGGTCAACAAAAGAGTCCGAAATGCAGTACTTGGATGCAATCTTAAAAATGACAGAATGATTTCTGTTCGTTTCCAAGGCAAACCATTCAATATTACAGTAATCCAGGCCTATGCCCCAACCAGTAACGCTGAAGAAGCCAAAGTTGAACGGTTCTATGAAGACCTACAAGACCTTTCAGAACTAACACCCAAAAAGATGTCCTTTTCATTATAGGGGACTGGAATGCAAAAGTAGGAAGTCAAGAAACACCTGGAGTAACTGGCAAATTTGGCCTTGGAGCACGGAATGAAGCAGGGCAAAGGCTAATAGAGTTTTGCCAAGAGAACGCACTGGTCATAGCAAACACCCTCTTCCAACAACACAAGAGAAGACTCTACACATGGACATCACCAGATGGTCAACACCAAAATCAGATTGATTATATTCTTTGCAGCCAAAGACGGAGAAGCTCTATACAGTTAGCAAAAACAAGACCAGGAGCTGACTGTGGGCTCAGATCATGAACTCCTTATTGCCAAATTCAGACGTAAATTGAAGAAAATAGGGAAAACCCCTAGACCATTCAGATAAGACCTCAATCAAATCCCTTATGATTATACAGTGGAAGTGAGAAATAGATTTAAGGGACTAGATCTGATAGAGTACCTGATGAACTCTGGACGGAGGTTCGTGACATTGTACAGGAGACAGGGACCAAGACCATCCCCATGGAAAAGAAATGCAACAAAGCGAAATGGCTGTCTGAGGAGGCCTTACAAATAGCTGTGAAAAGAAGAGAAGCAAAAAGCAAAGGAGAAAAGGAAAGATATAAGCATCTGAATGCAGAGTTCCAAAGAATAGCAAGGAGAGATAAGAAAGCCTTCCTCAGTGATCAGTGCAAAGAAATAGAGGAAAACAACAGAATAGGAAAAACAAGAGATCTTTTCAAGAAAATTAGAGATTCCAAGGGAACATTTCATGCAAAGATGGGCTCGATAAAGGACAGAAATGGTATGGACCTAACAGAAGCAGAAGATATTAAGAAGAGGTGGCAAGAATACACAGAAGAACTATACAAAAAAGATCTTCATGAGCAAGATGGGCACGATAATGTGATCACTGACCTAGAGCCAGACATCTTGGAATGTGAAGTCAAGTGGGCCTTAGAAAGCATCACTACGAACAAAGCTAGTGGTGCTGATGGAATTCCAGTGGAGCTATTTCAAATCTTGAAAGATGATGCTGTGAAAGTGTTGCACTCAATATGCCAGCAAATTTGGAAAACTCAGCAGTGGCCACAGGACTGGAAAAGGTCAGTCTTCATTCCAATCCCAAAGAAAGGGAATGCCAAAGAATGCTCAAACTACTGCACAATTGCACTCATCTCACATGCTAGCAAAGTGATGCTCAAAATTCTCCAAGCCAGGCTTCAGCCATATGTGAACCATGAACTCCCAGATGTTCAAGCAGGTTTTAGAAAAGACAGAGGCACCAGAGATCAAATTGCCAACATCTGCTGGATCATGGAGAAAGCAAGAGAGTTCCAGTAGAGCATCTATTTCTGCTTCATTGACTATGCCAAAGCCTTTGACTGTGTGGATCACAATAAACTGTGGAAAATTCTGAAAGAGATGGGAATACCAAACCACCTGACCTGCCTCTTGAGAAACCTGTATGCAGGTCAGGAAGCAATAGTCAGAACTGTACATGGAACAACCGACTGGTTCCAAATAGGAAAAGGAGCACGTCAAGGCTGTATATTGTCACCTTGCTTATTTAACTTATATGCAGAGTACATCATGAGGGACGCTGGGCTGGAAGAAGCACAAGCTGGAATCAAGATTGCTGGGAGAAATAGCAATAACCTCAGTTATGCAGATGACACTACCCTTATGGCAGAAAGTGAAGAAGAACTCAAAGGCCTCTTGATGAAAGTGAAAGAGGAGAGTGAAAAGGTTGGCTTGAAGCTCAACATTCAGAAAACAAAGATCATGGCATCTGGTCCCATCACTTCATGGGAAATAGATGGAAAAACAGTGGAAACAGTGTCAGACTTTATTTTTTTGGGCTCCAAAATCACTGCAGATGCTGATTGCAGTCGTGAAATTAAAAGACGCTTACTCTTTGGAAGGAAAGTTATGACCAACCTTGATAATATATTAAAAAGCAGAGACATTACTTTGCCAACAAAGGTCCGTCTAGTCAAGGCTATGGTTTTTCCAGTGGTCATGTATGGATGTGAGAGTTGGGCTGTGAAGAAAGCCGATCACCGAAGAATTGATGCTTTTGAACTGTGGTGTTGGAGAAGACTCTTGAGAGTCCCTTGGACTGCAAGGAGATCCAACCAGTCCATTCTAAGGGAGATCAATCCTGGGTGTTCATTGGAAGGACTGATGCTAAAGCTGAAACTGCAATACTTTGGCCACCTCACATGTGAGTTGACTCACTGGAAAAGACTCTGATGCTGGGAAGGTTTGGGGGCACGAGGAGAAGGGGACGACAGAGAATGAGATGGCTGGATGGCATCACCAACTCAATGGGCATGAGTTTGAGTGAACTCCTGGAGTTGGTGATGGACAGGGAAGCCTGGCGTGCTGTGATTCATGGGGTCGCAAAGAGTCGGACACGACTGAGCGACTGAACTGAACTGAAACGTCATAGGTGGTACTTCCAAAATACCTTCGAGTTCAACTTCAAAACTGTATCTCCCAAAGAGCTCACATTTCTTTTCTCTGCATTAAACTTGCCTGTAGATCAGAATTAGCAGAAGAATATTCCCTCCATTTTCTTTAACATTACTAGACTGTAATGTCTTTTGGTTTCAAGTTCATATTGCTAATGCACTTGGAAATGCCAGATTGTGTTTCATTCTTCCTCCAAGAGTAAGACAAGCTCCCAGTTCCTTCAGTGGTCACCTCCCTTGGTGTATATTGGATTATAGATCTGTTCATCTCTTGTTCTTCCTGAATCACCTCTTGGTAGCTGCTCATCCACACCTCATGCTCTATTTCATTATTCACAGCTCTGCTGGGTACAATGCACAGTTCTAGCCACTGCCTTTCATAGCCTGGAACTCCTGTCAGTTTCCTTGTGGAGGGATGCTTCCTTCTTGGGGCCAGGAGAAGGGATATATGGGGCCGAACCTACTTGCCCTTACTGCTTATTTCTTTGCTCCCATGCTCCACTATGCACAGATGGTTCTAGGGATCTCTCATATGCTGTTTAGCAGGGGGAAATCAAAAGGAATGAACACACAAATGGGACATTGAAGCTCTTTCAAACCAAAGCCAACCTATGAGTCTACCATGGTTCTTGGTTTTCTGTCTCCCTCCGTGATCAGAGTTGTTTTCCTCTGGAAGTAAGCCTTCCTTAACTTCATCAATCTTTTGGAAATTACTAACCAAAGATTTGTCTCACTTCAGGATTTCCTCCCTCATCAGTCTGTTTCCTCATGTTAGAAATAGTACATTTAATATAATGTCTGAGAGACTCCAGAAGAACTGGATTCATGGTCTTTGATATGCGGATTCATGATCTTTGATACACTGATTCATGCCCCACAGTACAGGTGGCTGCAGACATTTAAATTTTGTCTCTTTAAGAGTTTCCCACCCCCCAAAAATTAAATATAATCTAATTTTCTTCAACCTGAGAAAACTTATTTCAGCTCCTTCAATTTATTTGCTAATTCCTCCACTAAACTGAATAGTATTTGTCTTAAAATTTATACGTGAATGTTATCTTTTGACTTGAATTATAGGTAGACAGTTGACTTTGTAGGTAGTTAAGGACTCATCTATTTTTATCTCTGAAGTCTTTTGTCTTAAATTTTGAAAATTCTTTTTATGACATTAATTTCTTTAATTGAAAGGTTTAATAAAAAGAGTATGCAAGTATTTTAAAAAGTTTCCTGAGAGCATGAGTGGCAGACTAGTCTTCTAGTACTTCTGGCATCTAGTGGGTAACCATTGGCAAGCACATACACACACATGTGCTCATATGCCTATCGAGGACAAACAATTCTCATAGATAGTGAGATCTAAATATATATGGAAGTGACATTTTTCTAGTTGTTCCATACTCCAGCTCTGCCCATAAATGATGCCAAATTTTTACATGTTATGCAGAATAGATGCAGTCACTCTTTATTTTCAGTTTCACACCATGCCCCTTGGCTTCCCAAGTCTAGGGACTGGCTGAAAGTTAGTGACCGTAACTGAGCCATTTGCCTCTTGATGACACCTCCTAGCACAAAAGATCCAGATTGAAGTTGCTCTTGTTTCTAAGTGGGGCCAAGTCAGAAATTTAAAAATACATCGTTATTCCATTTTAGCTACATGAAGAAATATAATATGAGACTATATGATTGTCTAATATTAAAATGCTATAATGGTAATGGTGAAACTTAGGATGCTTTTCACTTACAAAGCAAAATGAGAGGTTGTACTGAGATCCTCACAATTTTGTCTGAAATGGCTTAGGTTTTCAGAGTTTCTTTATATAGGGAAATTAATAAAATATTTCACTAACTGGTAGCTATTTCCCTAAGGAAGGGAATTATATTTGTTTGGGGAAGCACCTTGATAAACTCTTTTTAAGTGGAAGGTTAGGTATTTAGGAAAAGATTAGAAGAAGGCAATAAAGACAACAAAATTTTTCTTCAAAGTTGTGATATATATATATACAATGGAATATTAGTCAGTCATAAAGGGAATGAATTTGGGTCAGTTCTAGTGAAGTAGATGAGCCTAGAGCCTGTTATACAGAGTGAAGTAAGTCAGAAAGGAAAAGCAAGTATCATATGTTAATGCATATATATGGAATCTAGAAAAATGGTACTGATGAATCTACTTGCAGGGCAGGAATAGAGATGCAGGTATAGAAAATGGCCTTGTGGATACAGGAGGGGATGGAGAGGGTGGCAGGAATTGAGAGAGTAGCATGAAACATATACATTCAGTTCAGTTCAGTTCTGTCGCTCAGTTGTGTCCGACTCATTGCGACCCAATGAATCACAGCACGCCAGGCCTCCCTGTCTATCACCAACACCTGGAGTTCACTCAAACTCATGTCCATTGAGTCGGTGATGCCATCCAGCCATCTCATTCTCTGTCGTCCCCTTCTCCTCCCACCCCCAATCCCTCCCAGCATCAGTCTTTTCCAGTGAGTCAACTCTTCGCATGAGGTGGCCAAAGTATTGGAGTTTCAGCTTCAGCATCAGTCCTTCCAGTGAACACCCAGGACTGATCTTCTTTAGGATGGACTGGTTGGATCTCCTTGCAGTCCAAGGGACTCTCAAGAGTCTTCTCCAGCACCACAGTTCAAAAGCATCAATTCTTCGGCACTTATCTCTCTTCACAGTCCAACTCTCACATCCATACATGACTACTGGAAAAACCATAACCTCGACTAGACGGACCTTTGTTGGCAAAGTAATGTCTTTGATTTTTAATATGCTATCTATGTTGGTCATAACTTTCCTTCCAAGGAGTAAGTGTCTTTTAATTTCATGGCTGCAATCAGCATCTGCAGTGATTTTGGAGCCCAAAAAAATAAAGTCTGACCCTGTTTCCACTGTTTCTCCATCTATTTCCCATGAAGTGATGGGACCAGATGCCATGATCTTTGTTTTCTGAGTGTTGAGCTTCAAGCCAACTTTTTCACTGTCCTCTTTCACTTTCATCAAGAGGCTTTTGAGTTCCTCTTCACTTTCTGCCATAAGGGTGGTGTCATCTGCATATCTGAGGTGATTGATATTTCTCCCAGCAATCTTGATTCCAGCTTGTGCTTCTTCCAGCCCAGCATTCCTCATGATGTACTCTGCATATAAGTTAAATAAGCAGGGTGACAATATACAGCCTTGACGTACTCCTTTTCCTATTTGGAACCAGTCTGTTGTTCCATGTCCAGTTCTAACTGTTGCTTCCTAACCTGCATACAGGTTTCTCAAGAGGCAGGTCAGGTGGTCTGGTATTCCCATCTCTTTCAGAATTTTCCACAGTTTATTGTGATCCACACAGTCAAAGGCTTTGGCATAGTCAATGAAGCAGAAATAGATGTTTTTCTGTAACTCTCTTCCTTTTTCCATGATCCAGTGGTTGTTACCAATTTGATTTCTGGTTCCTCTGCCTTTTCTAAAACCAGCTTGAACATTCTGAGTGGCAGTGGCTGTGCAGGCGCAGGAGGGCCAAGAGGAGCTACTCCATGTTCAAGGTCAGGAGGGGCAGCCGTGAGGAGATACACCTCGTCCAAGGTAAGGAGCAGTGGCTGAGCTTTGCTGGAGTAGCTGTGAAGAGATACCCCACCACCAAGGTAAGAGAAACCCAAATAAGACAGTATGTACTGTGAGAGGGCATCAGAGGGCAGACACACTGAAATCATAATCTTGGAAAACTAGTTGATCTGATCACATGGACCACAGCCTTGTCTAACTCAATGAAGCTAAGCCATGCCGTGTGGGGCCACCCAAGACGGGCAGGTCATGGTGGAGAGGTCTGACAGAATATGGTCCACTGGAAAGGAATGGCAAAGCACTTCAGTATACTTGCCTTGAGAACTCCATGAACAGTATCAAAAAGCAAAATGATAGGATACTGAATGAGGAATTCCCCAGGTCAGTAGGTGCCCAGTATGCTGCTGGAGATCAACGGAGAAATAACTCCAGAAAGAATGAAGGGATGGACCCAAAGCAAAAACAATACCCAGTTGTGGATGTGACTGGTGATAGAAGCAAGGTCTGATGCTGTAAAGAGCAATATTGCATAGAAACCTGGAATGTTAGGTCCATGAATCAAGGCAAATTAGAAGTAGTCAAACAGATACATTACCATGTGTGAAATAGCTAGCTAGTAGAAAGCTGCTCTGTAACACAAGGAAGTCAGCCCGGTGCTCTGTGACGACCTAGATAGGTGGGCTGAGGGTGGGGTGGGAAGGAGGTTCCGAGGGAGGGGGCATATGTATACTTGTGGCTGAATCACCATATTGTATGGTGGAACACAACACAACATTTTAAAGCATTTATCCACCAATTATGGCTGATTCATGTTGATGGATGGCAGAAACCAACACAATAAAAATGTAAAAAAATGTAAGAAAAATATAAAAGATAAAAAAACTTTTATTCAAAGAAATGAGTTGGTGGGGAGAGACAATAATGCAGAGTAGAGGAGCTATAATGATGTAGGAAGGAAAAGTAGGGGTTACTGTGCCAAGTTATAAATATTTGGATCTCCAGATGACAGCAATTATTAAAGGACTTATTAAAGAAAAGAGTAATGTCCAATTCTAAATAGTCTGTTGAAAATTTCAGTAGCATTTTTCATTCTTTCCCAGTAAATTTCTATCTTTAAGAGCTGCCTTGTATGAGTCAAATGGAGTGTGTTTGTATTGAGAGGATAAGAGTACAGTATGGGCTTCCCTGGTGGCTCAGAGGTTAAAGCATCTGCCTCCAAAGCGGGAGACCCAGGTTCGATCCCTGGGTCGGGAAGATCCCCTGGAGAAGGAAACGGTAACCCACTCCAGTATTCCTGCCTGGAGAATCCCATGGACGGAGAAGCCTGGTAGGCTACAGTCCACAGGGTCGCAAAGAGTTGGACACGACTGAGCGATGGAACGGAACGGAAAGAGAAGCCACCAAGAAAACGGAAAGAGGCAGAGTCAGAAACAAAATAGGGAGAGAGAACTGAGTCGAAGCTGGAAACTGGAACCAGAAGTGACTAAGGAATAATGGAAATCTCTACAATTTCTCCTTGCTTGCTCCTTGGAAGAAAAGCTATGACCAACCTGGACAGCATACTAAAAAGCAGAGACATTACTTTGCCAACAAAGGTCCGTCTAGTCAAAGCTATGGTTTTTCCAGTAGTCATGTATGGATGTGAGAGTTGGACCATGAAGGCTGACTGCCAGATAATTGATGCTTTTGAACTGTTTTGTTGGAGAAGACTCTTGAGAGTCCCTTGGACTGCAAGGAGATCCAACCAGTCCATCCTAAAGAAAATCAGTCCTGAATATTCATTGGAAGGACTGATGCTGAAACTGAAACTCCAATACTTTGGCCACCTGATGCGAAGAACTCACTCATTTGAAAAGACCCTGATGCTGGGAAAGATTGAAGGTGGGAAGGGAAGGGAATGACAGAGGATGAGGTGGTTGGATAGCATCACTGACTCAATGGAGATGAGTTTGAGTAAACTCCAGGAGTTGGTGATGGAAACGGAAGCCTGGGGTGCTGCAATCCATGGGGTCGCAAAGAGTTGGACATGACTAACTGAACTGAACTGAACTACGATTTCTAAACATTCCCAGTGAAGACTTCAAATTTTCTGTAAGATGTATGATGGTGGTTGAAAATCATCTTACATAGTTTTAAAGTGGCAGGAGACCCAGCATGACACCTGGGTTACAGGTAGCAAGGATTGCATTTTTATAACTTGGAATAAATGCTTCAGGAACACTCATTTAAAAATGTTAAGCTTGGGAACAATTTGGGACAAAAAAGATGGTTTGAGTCAATGACTTAAGCTTTGTCTTAGGTTCATTTGGTTGAAATGTACAAAGATGTGTCTAAGTAATCATAAGTCATTCTTTTCCAAAAATTCTCACCAAATTACCATTAATTACAGAATAGAGTGGTTTCCCTGGTGGCTTAGTGGTATCTGCCAATGCAGGAGATGTGGCTTTGATCCCTGATTTGGGAAGATCCCCTGGAAAAGGGAATGGCAACTAACTCCAGTATTCTTGCCTGGGAAATCCCATGGACAGAGGAGACTGGTGGGCTACAGTCCATGGGTTGCAGAAGAGTTGGAGATGGCTTAGCGACTAAGTGACAACAGTATAGAGTAAAGGTATTCCCTCAGGAATCTGGAACTCAGCCTCTGGGAAGCCGCTGCAGTTCTTTTCTCTTCCCCAAGCCTTGAAGTTTCGTTTAATCATGAACAGTCTTTAGATATCTGTATAAGGTATCTGTATACTGTATAACTCACCTTTTAGTTTTCATATTAAAATTCCTTCACTACTGCACATGGCATTTATGGCAGAACCAACACTCTGACAATTTCCCACTCCTTTTTTCTCCTATTTTCAGAGCAATAACTAAATGGAAAAACGTCCTAAGGTTTTCTTTAATCTTAGTTCTCAGGAAGAAAAATGAAGTAAAATATGACTCACATGTTTTTTAAAGATTGTTGATGGATTCTCAGAAACACCTTAGAAATATATGTTTACCCTAGGTATAAAAGTCCAGCTTTTCATTTTAAACAACTTATCTATGAGGTGCAGAATAAAAATGACCCAGGAAATGGTCCTAGTACTATAGTTTTCAATTCTTCAAATAAATATAATATGTATATCACATTCACAGTGTACGCATCACATATCTTTTTATTTTTGTTCATTTTTATTCATTAATTTGATCATTAATTTGTTCATTTGCTGCTTTCATATTTTCATTAAGACAATTTTCCATAAAAATTGTCCTTTTGTTCCACGGATTCAGCATAATGAAAGATCTAATTCAGTGAGAAGCCTGGCTGCATTCGATATACTTCAGATTTACATGATCAGCTTCTTAAATCCTTTTGTTTAACTGTAAGGAAAATTGTCAGGATAAAGAAAATAATATTTCTAAAATGCTTATAAATCTTCTGAAAGAAGAGTTGTGAAAATGCAGAATACTGCTGATGCTGTGTGTCAATGATGATATTGTAGAAGGAAGATCATTGGCTGTTTACAAATTTGTTAATAACACTAGATAACATTGACAAAGACAATAATATTTTCTTATAAAATTGTGTAATGTAATAGTAATTCCTCACAATTGCTGAACACTTTTTATTTTCATAAAGTCGACAGCTTCTGCATGATTAGGGTCCGCCATTTTGGAAAGTATTTAGGTTCAGTTGCTCAATAACCCAATCAACATATCCACCAATGCATCTTGTTTTCCTTTTGCTGATTTCTGCAATTCCAAGATCCTGGAGAGACTGTCAAAGAGAGAAAAATTCAGAGTCTGAGGGGGTGAGGGAGCTAGCTTTGTTGAGAATCTGTGCCACGGAGTGAATGTTTGTGTCCACAAATAATCATATGTTGAAGCCCTAAACCTCAGTGTGGCTATGTTTGGAGATTCAGTCTCTATGGAGATAAACCAGGTTAATCAAGTTCATGAGGGTGGACCCTAATCCAATAGGATAAATAGAATAAAATAGAGCAGAATAGAATAAGAGGTAACCAAGAGTTCTTTCTTTCTACCATGCACATAGAGAAAAGACCGTGGTGGGACACAGCAAGAAGGCAGCCAACTGGAAGCCTGTAAAGAGATGCCTCACCAGAACCTGAACCCTTATGAATACTGGTCTTTGACTTTCTAACTTCCAGAACTGTGAGAAAATAAATTTTCTGTTGTTTAAGCAGCCCGGTCTATGAAATTTTGTTATGGAAGTCTCAGCTGACAATTATAGTCTGTTCTTGTCAATACTTGAAGACTAATGTGAGGTGTCCTCAAGAACTTGGAGGTGATGGAAACAAGGCTATGTTTATGGCTCCAAGGCAGCAACACTGGATTGAAACAACATCAGCAATATCAATGACGCAGGCATTCTATTTATTTGCCAGACACGACTAGGAACTTTACTACAAGTGTTAAATCCTGTAGTCATTCCAAAGCTCTATTAATGAGTCTGTTTATTTGCACCTTTTAAATATAGTCACAGAGTCTCAGAGTGGTGTATTAACACTCAAGCTCACTTAAGGATGACTTGGAGATCACTCCATTCAAACCTGGACTGTCTAACCCCAAATCTCAAATGCTTAACCTTGTTCACACTGCAACTGGATTGAGTGCAGCATTACTGACTCGATGGACATGAGTTTGTGCAAGTTCTGGGAGTTGGTGATGGACAGGGAAGGCTGGCATGCTGCAGTCCATGGGGTCACAAAGAGCTGGGCATGAACCGAGCAACTGAACTGATGGAATACTGACAGCAAGTGTGTGACCGTAAGAAAAGTGATTTGTCAGCTATAAACCACAGAAAATGAAAATTATAGACACAAAAGCTGGAATAAATCATCTTGTCCCTTCTGAGAGATCAATCCATTCTTAATGTTGTCAAATCAGTTTCCAAAACTGCAATGCAGAAAACCAGGTTTGGGTTTATAATTAAAAAGAGTGAGCCTGCCTTCTATTCTGTTTTACTTAGATTCATTTTGTGTCTCCAAAGATTTCTTTATGACTAAGAGTTTGTTTTGAACCTCAGGATTGTCCATAGCTAGAAGTAATGTTGGCTAAACTCAGATGTGAGTTGACTCCCATTAATCTGACAGCTTATAACATTAGGTTTACTATAGGGCTTCAGAGATTGCCTTGGTTACTGCTCATCACATTTCTTGTCTTCTGTAGGTTGGTTCAATAATGGCAAAACTTACTGTTCTACACTGAATATTTCCTGGGTTTCTGTAGGCAAACTGCAGGTAAGAAACAAGAAATTTTTGCCCCCAAGACCCTTTGAAACCCAATGTGTTTCATAAATTCCATTTCCACATAGCATCAAAATGTCACAAACATTAAAATTACAAAAAATAAATGTCAAATTTAAAAAATATATATGTATCCACAAAGATATATTCTGACATCATGGTTTTATCAGCCCACATTGTCTACCTGACCCTTTATTTTCATTTTTCACTCCCAGCCAGAATACGGGGTCACACAGATGCTACTTCATTCACACTTTCCATTTTCAAAGTTCAAATGCATCTATTTCTTTTATTTATTAGGATTTTATTTAAATATGCCCAAGACTTGACTCTGAAAAGTAAAATGAGTCTTTGAAAGATATGCCAAAAGTGTGCAAAGTAATCTCAAAAGTGGGAGGTTCACTATGTCAAGAAAATTTGAGGATGGTACACATTCATCTTTATGAAAGCTTGGTAGTGTGGATAGAAAGGAAAATTGTCTGCTACTTGTAGATTGGGGTCTAGTCTAGAATGTTAATATCACAATGCTTGTTTGCTACTACTTTATAGATTTGGAGTTTGTGAGGCAAGTATTTGGACAAACAATCTCCATAGTTATCAATTCTGTCATTTTAGTGCACTGCTACTGTGTGGGTGAAAGTTCCCAGTGCAAACAGCAGGTGTTCCACTGCTGCTGTTGTTCAGTCTCTAAGTCGTGATCAACGCTTTGCCGCCTCAGGGACTGCAGCATACCAGGCTTTCCTGTCCTTCACTGTCTCACAGAGTTTGCTCGAATTCACATCCATTGAGTCAGCGATGCTCTCTAACCATCTCATCCTCTTTGCTTCAGTCTCTCCCAGTATCAGGGTCGGTGTTCACTGGTGAGAGCAAATATATACAGATTTTTGATGGATGTTTTCTATAACACTTGTTATTAATGCCTATCCCATATTCCCTTGGCCCATTTCTAAGTTCATTTGCAGCCATGGTGGACAGTTCCTGTATACACTGACCACTTTCAGTTGGAGGCTTTTTCCAGAATTACAGGAGTTGTGCATTTTCATGAAGGCAATGCCATCAATGAGGGTGGGGGTCATACCCTAAGAGAGATAATTCTGCAACAAGAACTTAATTCATTTCAGTGGGTCCTGGAGTACTGAACCTCTGTTTCTGTGACTGCAACCCACTCACTAATATAACTTTCATTGAGTTTTCTCTCTTAAAAGTGTTAGTCACTCAATCATATCTGACTCTTTGTGACCCTGTGGACTGTAGCCCACCAGGCTCCTCTATCCAAGGAATTCTCCAGACAAGAATTCCTGGAGTGAGTTGCCATTCCCTTCTCCAGGAGATCTTCCCATCCCAGGGATCAAACCTGGGTCTCCCTCATTGCAGGCAGATTCTTTACCACCTGAGCCTCTTACACCAATAGAGATAACACAATACCTGATACAGACTTTTCTAGTCTGTTTGTTTCTAAAGGAAATCCTCATAAATGTCTCTTAACCAAAGCAACCGTTTTACTTTGTTGGCATTATTCTTTGGTACACTAAACACACCTTCCTTTTTTTTGTAAATAGAAAATATGCCTTCAAAAAAACATACTGAGGAATAATTTAATACCACAAAATTCACCCATTTTAAGAGAGGAGCCAGGGTGGGATGAGACCAAGGGTTGACCAGTAACCAGGCATAAGGGATTTTTATCGGAATGGTGAAAGCACACCTTCCTTTTAACACTGCCCATGAGAGCAGGACCATAGCTATGTTGTTTGTGTCTGTATCTCCAATCATATAACAAAAGACAATACGTAGTGGGCCCTTAATAAGCATATTTCAGATGGGAATATGTGTGTATGTATGTATGTATTGCACAATTCACTGGGTTTTACTATATTCACAAAGTTGTGCAACCATCACAATTATCTAATTTCAGGATACTTTTATCGTTTTAAAAATAAACCCTCTACAAAAACCTCCTTCTTTCAGTCCTCTAGCAGTCACTGAATTTACTCCTCTTCTCTATGGATTTACCTATTCTGGACACTTACTAAAAATGAAATCAAGCAATATATAGTACTTTGTGATTGGCTTCTTTCATGAAGCATAATATTTTCAAAGTTTGTTTGTGTCGTAGCATATATTAGTACTTCATTTTTTTCATAGATGAGTAACATTCCCTTGTATGGATATACCATCTTGTTTATCTCTTCATCATTTGATGAACTTTGGGGTTGTTTTAACTTTTTGGCTATTATGAATAATGTTGCTAAGACTATTCACGTATAAGGAGCTGTAGTATTTTACATTCCTATCAGTAATGTATGGTTCCAATGTTTCACATCTTCACCATTTGTTATTATCCTAATTTTAAATATAGACTTCCTACTGTCATACTGAATTTGACTTGAAAAGTGGTCTTTAGAGATATCTTAGCATTCCTTTTCTCTAGCAATTTGCTTTCCCATGAGACCTTTCTTCATTTTGAAGCAACAAAAGTTTCTGAAAAGAAATTCCATGGTAGCTGATATTTTTGATTTTTATGAAGACTGTAATTATTTTGCAGTCATGGATTTTTTTTTCTTTTTGGTCACACTGTGTGATGTGCGGGTCTTGGTTCTCCTGACCAGGGATTGAATCTGCAGCCTCTGACTTGGAAGGGCGAAGTCTCAACCACTGGATCATCAGAGAAATCCCAATGGACATTTTCTATTGCAGCCACTTTTCAAAGCTAATAAAATCAGAAGTAGTTCAGCATAGTACATTGTGCCATTCTGACATGATCAAGTTGTATGGCTGTGGGAAACTCACTTTTCCTCTCTGGATCTTAGGTACCTTACCTGTATACTGAATATGGCATGTTCAGTATCTTTCATGGATTGTTGCAATAAGTTCTCTCAAAGTTTATTTTTGGTTTTGAAATTCAATGCATGATTTTTCTTCTTCCTTCTCTTCTTCCTCCTGTTCTAGTTGGTAATTATTCCTCTTGTGTGGCAACTGATTCAATGGAAATTTCAGAGTCGACATCATTCACTCCAGAAGTGGAGACAATTGAAATACTTCTTCCTGGGCAGAGTGATCAGTCCAAGGATAGGTATATGGTCCAAGCTAGGAAAATTAGAGTCCTTCCCAGGATCTTATGGAGGATGCCATCTGCTCTGGGACTGCAGTGCAAAAGGAATATGAGTCTTGCACTGCTGGTGGCTATCATGTCCACCATGTGGAAAGTATCTGTCTTAGAAACAAAGAGAAAGGTTGCATCTTTTGAGGTCCTACATCTATCTGGGCCTGTGCCAGATCTACTCTTGCATTTTTCAGTTATATATTTTTTGTGTATGACTAACTTTCATTATTCATAATTCAACCACTTCTATTAATCAGAAGATATCTGACTAATATATATATACAAATATTTATTGAGTGCCCATGGTAAGATACTCTGGAATAGATAAAAAAGTATGAATCCACATTCTCAAGGCATTTACAGGCTAGTTGAATGGCCAAAATGGAGAAATATGAAAGTCAATTTTACAATGAATCTTTTTTATATGAGGAAAGATGCTTTGGCTTCTTACTTCACTGATCAGCATCCTAATCAGTGTACCATTTCAGAGGCTTAATGATTTCATAGTCCAGCCTCTCACACAGTTTGGGCATCCAATAGCCCTGAATGTTCTACCACACATTAACTCTGTAAATTCGGACATGTTTTTTATAAATGTTCAGAGCCTCGTTTTTTTTCTCATCTAGAAAATGTGTCTTAGTTTCTCAGTCGTGTCCTACTGTGCAATAACATGTCCTGTAGCCTGCCAGGCTCCTCTGTCCCTGGAATTCTCCAGGCAAGAATACTGGAGTGGATTCCCTTCTCCAGGGGATCTTCCTGACCCAGGGATTAAACCTGAGTTTCCTGCATTGCAGGCAGATTCTTCACCATCTGAGCCACCGAGGAAGCCATATCTATAAAATAGGGTAATATTATTGAGCTTATGAATTGCTTTAAAGATTAAATAAAACAAATGATTCAGAAAACACAGTTCCTGATACTTGCTACATCTTCATAGATTTGCTCCCTTTCTCTGTCTAGAAGTCACTTTCAGTTTAAAAAAAAATCAAATTAATTCAGAATTTGCCTTTGAAAATGCATTTAAATAAGAGAAAGCTTTTTTGAAACAGCAGTATAGAATAGTTTTTCATAAACATCATAAAATAATAGCCATTTATTTGGGATAATGAATTCACAAACACATTTAAATTATATAATTTAATAGTTAGCCCAGGTGTTGGTACAGTTTAAGAAGACCAGCAGGCAGAGATTAGTATTCACTGAATACAACTATTTCTCATTCAGAATAAAGAGGATGATTAGAAACATAAATAGTAACAAAAATTTATTATGAATTATTTTTCATAAAAAGCATGGATTTTTCTGATTATGAGTTATAATTGTAACAATCTCTATAACACATTGGTAACATAAACAACAAATCTATTTGTCACTGACCCCAGGCCTGGTTAACACATAAATAAGAAATGAAAAGAATGTAGTAAACCAAAGGTCATCCTGGTGAATCACCCCCACATTGTTATTATTGTTTAATGGGCATGCATGATAAATTAATGTCATGTTAATGGATAATCAGTTTATCTTCTATTGACCCAGGGCATGTAAAAGTGTTCATTTGACTTTAAGTTGCATTTCTAGTTTTTTCAAACCTCAGTTACTCTTAGGTGTCCTTGCTTTATGGACCTGACCCTAACTGCTGGGTGACCAAAATTTGCTGAAGCGGTAGAAAGCAATTGAAAATATTTAAAGTTGTTTCCTGAAAATAATTATTCATTAGAGTACATGTATAAACTAAAAACCTGAAATAGGATGAGGGTTGCTCTTCCAGTCTAAAACAATAGCAAGTTTGTTCATAGAATAATCATCCTTTGAATCAATTATTTTTCTGATTAGATTACACTCATAAAGAAATGAATACAGTGCCCTTTAGAAATACAATATAGTTATGAAAAAAAAAAACCCACCTTCTCCCTGTACATTTTAATGATTAGCAAAGCTATCTCATGGTTTGGATGGAAGCCCAGGAAATGATCCAAATGGGATTATATTTTCTTAATCTATTAGGATAATGTACAACTTGCTTCCATTCTCCACTCTACCCCATCTAACTTGGCAAGTACTGTTAGCAGACCCTGAAACAGTGATATTCCAGAGACAGACTCACATAGTTTATCATCTCCAGACGTTATGTCTGTCATAGCCTGAAATCTTAAGAAGAAAGTATTGCTGACTAGAAGAGAATTCATGTGTTTCAGAATTTGATTGATTATAGGCACCCAGTTAATAGTCAGTGTGATCAGCATTATGCAAACACATAAGGGTCATAGCCTTCATTGCACATATACACAAACATACACTTTGAAAAGCAACAACAGGTATTGGGTTTCAAATTCATAATCACAATGCGGAGAAACCAAAGGTGACTTAGAGGAGCCATTGTTTGTCAGCATCTGTTCTTCATCGTCATGCTTAGCCCAATAAGCACCAACAATGGGGAGGAGAGATCTGCTGGTTTACAGTCGTCAGGAGGACCGAGGCAGCCAATCATCTGAAACACTTTTAGAATTAAAGAGGCCAGAAAGAAAAACGGGCAAGTCTGGCTCAGAGAAGAAATTGAGACCTTGCTTTCTGCCAAGATGACTGCCTAGACATGACCATGACTGTTGAGAGACTCAGGGATAAAGGAAAGGGTGCCAGTCACAGCAGAGAAAGGGGATGTTCTTCTTTCTTTTCCCAACAGATATTTATGGTTCCTAATGGGCATCACAAGTTTCTAGGGGTTGGGGGACAGGATGCCACAAGCTAGGAAGACATCTTTATTTGGTTCCTTAGTTGGAAGAGGATGTTGCGACCACTTGGAGATCCTCTGCAGTGGAATACAGTGATCTGATCGGCCTGCCAGCAATACAAGCAATCCAGGAGGGGTGGATCTTTAGCCATTCTTGTGCCACTTTAGACCCTTGTGAGTCTTTTGAGAGACTGTGGCACTGTGGGCAATTTATATCAACCATAGATTGTTAACTGTGCTTTATCTTGATTTAGTTTATTTTGTGAGATACTTTGGTCAGAGAATTGAAGGTATAAACATATGACTGTCCAATAGGGCATTTACTGCCTGTTTTCTGATGGGACTTAAAATCAAGAATCTATTACCTATCCCTCCTAACTGAGGGGGAAAAACTCTGTAACTTCTAATATAGGTTAGCAATAGTTGAAAGCGAAAATGAAATTGCTCAGTTCTGTCCTACTTTTGTGATCCCATGGACTGTAGGCTTCTCCCTTGCCTGCGATTTTCCAGGCAAGAATACTGGCGTGGATTGCCATTGCCTTCTACAAGGGATCTTCCTAACTCAGGAATTGAACCCAGGTCTCCCACATCATAGGTAGTCGCTTTTACCATCTGAGCTACCAGGGAAGTCACAGCAATAGTTGAGTTATCCTCAACTAGATTCTTATTTTGTTGACTAACTTTGTGCATAAAAGGTAGCTCCAAAGAATAAGCCAGGTGAAAAGACCATTTTCCCTTTTATGTTAAACATTTCTTTTTTTTTTTTTTTTAAATGGGGACACTTCTGTCTTTTGTTTCTTAAAAATAAGGATAGCTTAGATTAAGACTTTTAAATTAAGAAATGGACAAAAATTAGCCCCACTTTCGGAATGAGAGTTATTCCTTACCTGTGAAGTAGAAGCCCTACTAGAGAGGATCTCTGGGGCCTGGCTTCATGAAATAAGGCTAGATTTAGTGAGCCTATTGAATTTAGCAAAGAAGAATTATTTGGAGTGTGCTGAAGGAAAGTGAACAGGGGATCTACTTGGCATTTACTTATTTATTCAAATAAAAATTTATAGAGCACCTTTTCTGTGCCTGGCCCTGCTCTGGCAATGGGTTCTAGTAGAGAATAAGATAAAATTCCTATCTTCATGTAGTTAACAGTCAGCAGATTAGCAAATGCACATTGAGCACATCTCATGTGGCAAGCAATGAGATGTTCTGGGTGTGGTGTGCAGATGAACAGAAAGTGTCCTATCTTCAACGAGCTTGCACATTATTGGTGAAGTTGGATTAAAACATTCATTATCATTCCATGCCGTGTTTGATGGGGGCTGTAATAGAGTCAAGGACTGGATCACATAGAGTTCTTTTAATCAATTCTTGGTATTAACTTTTTATTTTTGGAGAGCTTTCCTCTGGGAAACACTGGTTTCATAACTATTAATTCCATCAGAAAGTAGCTATAGAGTTTAACTTTTGTCTTGACCAACTGCGTTTGTGTAATATTCCCTGTGAATAGGATTCCTGAGGCTTCCTTTTGCCTATGAACATGCAAATGAAGCTTACTTACTCATGGTGTTGACTTTGCATGAGTTAAGCATGGTGGCTGCCAGCTGCAGAGACCCTCTGAATGAATAGATGCTGGGAGGAGAGGGAATGTTATGACTTATTGTCATTTGAGGCTCCTGCACTGCCTCTAGGATCCATGATCCAAAGCCACTGCTTACATATCAACTTTTCTTATTCTGCCCACAAGGCTATGACTGAGTTATCCAACAATTCCTAGAATGTCACGTGAATAACATTTTTGGAATCAACTCATTTATTTATAGGATTTTTCTAGAGCAAAGAAGCCAGTTAATTGCAAGTCATGAGCCTCTGTACAAAATTAAAGCAAGCTATAATGAAGCTAAAAGTTTCTGACATCGTTACCACTTACATTTTCCATTTGTTTGTTCAAGTTTTGCAATATTTCTGGAAATACATGCAGCTACTAAGCCAGATATTTAGGAATCCAGAGGTGAGGTTGTTTAAATTATTACTCTATGAGGGGTGATTTGTGCTTCCAAATATGTGTTTGTCCTTTAAATCCTTAACCTTTAGCCGATTCCATGTTTGTCATGATTTATTTTCTTTGTATGTTTTTGACCTTCTCTTGGCAGATGGCTTCAACATTATCTTTGTCGAGAATGATTCTGACACTGGCTAGAGAGACGCAATTGTGTTCTGTTTATGCAATACAGAAAGCCAGAGCACTTTTTTTAAGCTGTCGTCATACATCACTGTCAGTATTTTGAACCACTAAATTGTTATTAAAAATTCAGGGACAATAATCCATTTTGAGAATACCATGAGAGAAGCAAATGCTATAATGACTGATTGACATTTCAGGAATAACATCATTCAAGACATGCTAATTTCCCTACAGCCCATTTCCTTGGATAAGTGTCTATTGTATAAATAAGTTTGGCTTCCAACCCTTTCCCAGCATTCGCTTTTGATGAGGGAGCCTTGATATTAAAAATGAAAATCATCTGAAATGAAATTTGCTTGTGTTCTGTAGGGTTCTACAGTTAAAAAAAAAACAAAACTGCTTCTTAGCTAGAATAAATAGCTTTCTTTACCAGCAAGATGTTTTATATCACATGGTTTCCAAGATTTTTCAAGAAACAAAATGCCATGATAAGCACCTCAATTGGCTTGTACCTTATTTCAGGAGTAATGAGCTCTGATAGGAACATACTAGATAGAAAGAGTCCGGCGATTGGAGAGTTTTGGCCCCAACTCTGCCAGGACAAAGCGGTCAACTGATCTTGAACAGAGGATTTAATATCTCATAGTTATAGTTGAATATGGGGTTTTGTTTCCTTGCCATTTTTGTTTTTTAATTAAGTATGCTTGGATATGTTTTAGCTATGGTAGACTATGATGTGACAACCAGGAAAAAACATAAAAGAATGTTTCACTGATATCCTTTCTCTGTATTCTGTGTGGAAAGATACTTTTTATTTTTCAGTCAGGAGTGGGAAATTGACCTTCCAGTTCCATGATTTTCAAGGATCTTCATCCCATGAAACATCTTGATAAGACAAAAGGCTTGTAGATGATTTATCCTGTAACTTTCTCTTATCACTACAAAAGAAAAAAAAATAAATGAGTTTATTAACAGAAAATATGTTGCTTTTTCAATCAGATGATAATGAGAATGATCATAAGTGAAGTACTAATGCTTATTTATTTTTTTGTGCCTGAAAGCGTAGATTCCAGGATCATGAGGATTGATAGTAATAATTTGCATTTATGTAATGTCCAAGTTTATAAGACACATGCATTAAAAAAAAACACCTCATTTGACCCTCACAAAACAGAGTGTTATCTATCTTTTTTGTTTGATAGATGAGAAAGCTGAAGCTGGGTTATGAGAAGTAGAATTCAAAATTCTTGTTTTCTATATCTTAATTCAGATTGCTTTGCCTTGGACTATGCTGCTTCCATAATCTCATAGCAGGGTAATATAAACCATGAAGCTTCGAGTGCCTTAAACATTATTTTGTAATTCTGGGATGACACTCTTCCTAAAAAGGTGTATATTTGAAAAAGAACCACTGAGAGAGGACAATATTAACATTGGAGCAACAATTATGATGATAAAGAGCACCTAATATTCGTGTAGAAATAAAGTTTACTTATTTCAGGGCATCCCTGAACCAAGAATCTGACATGGACTCTTATTCTTTGGTTACAGGTATGGAAACCTGTGATAAAAAGGCTGAATATGTGCCTTACACAACCGGGATATGGCAGAGATCAGACTCAGCCCAGGCGTCTGTGATGTTTATGTGATCCAACACTATATAGGTTTAGACACCACTAGGGAACACAGTGGGCTGTCCTTAATGACTGGAAGTTTTCAAAGCACAACGCAATTAGCTCTTAACCAGTGATTATTCTTCCATGGAGGAGAGGGATGTATAAGAGGCAGGCAATATAAAATACTGGTTAAAATATGGGCTCTGGAGTGAGATCAAATTCCACTTCTTGTTGACCTATTAACAGTAGGATAATGGATAATAGTCCCCATGTGTACTCTTTAAAAACCCCTTTGAGGAGCTGGCGTCTCTCTGGAAAGGGCTTCCTTTCTTGTTTCCTACCTAATTGTTATGGAATCAAATTATGATACTAGCACCTGATCTACTCTCTCACTTTACAAGGAAATATATTTCTCCTTTGGAGAGTTGTCAAAGCAAAAGTTAAAATCATCTGTCACTTAAGCAAGCACCTTTTTCTTAAAAAAAAAAAAAAAACAACTATCTGGAATACATTAATATCAGAAATGAGAAAGTGCCAGTTTTGGGTCCTGTCCTCTCTTCAACCTTGATTACTGTGGCTCAGTCAAGATTAGTCTAGAATCTGACTTCGAGTGCAGACTCAAGGACCAGGACTGTGATAGGTTGTATAGAAACGTACAGATCCTAAATATTAGGTTGGGCAAACTGTTCATTCAAGTTTTTCCATAACATCGTCCAGACAAACCGGGATGAACTCCTTGGCCAACCCAATATATGTTTTGAATCATCATTTTTACATGTACTGCATAATTAAATGACTCCCATTCAAGAGGGCAAACGAATTCCTGATTGGTCTTATTATCTGCTACTAATAACAGGTAACAAGAGAGATATGTGGACAGCAGAGAATCATGCTGGGATTGGCTGCTTCATTTGCAATATTGATTGATATCATGAGAGAATAAGGCAAGAGGGAAGTTGGGATGTGTTCAAGAGGACAGAATGCATTTAGAAGAATGATGCCTACTCCTTGTTTGTCATTTTCTGTGTTGTTTCCCAAAAGTCCCTGGCTAAAATCCAAAATCACTTTCTTGTTTTAAACAGCAATGTACTGGGGTGAAGAACAGGAAGTTAATGATGATACAGCACTGGTTTTTATACAATTAGACGTCTATGCACTTGCAATACATTTGACATGCATTGGTAGACTACTACACATACTCACAGGTGTGTGAGAGTTAAATGAGACGTCACCTCTAATTTTCTAAATATCACACATAAAGCTGGAAAGTACTTCCTGTAATAGCGATGATCACAATAAAAGCATGTCAATAATTATTATTGCTCAAAATTGAGACCCATAGGGAAGAGCTAAGAAAATACAAGGCCCGCAGTTGGACTTAAGAAAGACGAATGCAGGACCTTGCTTTGTCTGCTTTGATTTCTGGTCCCAATTAGTTCTGAGGTCTGGGTTCTCTCCTTGACTGCCACCATTAGGCTTTGTGATTTAATGCTTGTGTGGGTTTCATGGCCTCACATGAAAACCAGAACAATATCTCCTCCCACCAAATGCCAGGAGGATCTGCTGAATGAGAAATGCACAGTGAAGTTGAAGCTGACTCCCAGCAACACAAATTGTGATTTCTGGCATTCTGAAGACTCAAAATGCAGAACTGAAAATCAGATGCTTTGTGGGGACTGGACTCAAGGGCAAAAATAGCCTTATCATTGACTTCTGTCACCTCCTCAGCCAGAACCCCAGAGTTTCCTATCAGTGGCGTAGAGACAAATCTCTTGGTCCTGGGAACCAGTGGTGCTTTACTAATGGGCCATCAACACAAAGGGATGCTTGTCATTTTGGGGTCTGCAGTGAAGGTTCACTGATAAATGCTTGTTAGCATTTTACAAAAAGAAAATGCTGTAGAAATGAGAGTACTCATAAAAATGCCCTCCTCCAAAGAAAAGTCCATGCCACCAATTCATTGGTCTTAGGTACAGTATGTCATGAGGTCCCTATTCAATTAACTTAGGTGAGAGCAGAATTCATTCTTTGCAACTTTTTTCTTTTTCCCAGGGAAAAATGCTTTCAAATCACCATCTGCTTCCATTGCATCCCTGTGCTTGCTACTCTTCAATACAACTTCGGCCAAATCCAACAGGAGATCAGAGGGCTCAGAGGTAGGTAGGTGTCTGACAAGTGTTACAGAACTAGGACAAATGAAGGTGCTTTCCAGCATGCTCCCACTGGTTCAACATGTGTTGCTTGCAAAGAAAGCACTGGTCACCTTCCACCCAAGGTGTCCAAGAATATAATTCTCCAAGATGTTTTTTTCTTGCCAAAAATACAAACACATTCAAAATAGAAACTCTTTTTTTCTTCCCTTTTTCCTAGATCCAACCTAATGAGTGGGATGATTTCAGAACTGCTGAGGAAAACAAATCAATTCTTTTTGGTTTTTAAAAACTAACAAGAAATGCTGAGTGAGTAAAAGGCATCGAGGCAGCGTTCAGTAAATGCTCCCACATCAGGAGGGAGGTCAAGTTAGAATTGTGTTTGACTATTGGAGTTTACTAAAAAATTTAAGTACCATTACTGGAGATAAAATATTGTATGTGTGCATTAGCTCTTGGCTAGGTAGCCAATACTCATGTCCATGGTATAATTTTTATATATAAATGGATGCACTACAAATCAATGCTCTCTAATCTCAGCTGTGCCCTCGATGCTGCTCAGAAACACTGCTATTCATCTGATTTCCTATTACATTCCCCCTCAGGGCCAGTACAAGTCTTTTGTAACTCTGACTGGATCCACTCCCAAAACCCTCTCTTGCAGGTGGCTCCTTCGCCGGAGGCTCCTTAGTTTTCCTCCCATCCAAGCAAGACCTTTCTTGTATGCCTTGGATTTACAGCTTTCCATCCTTTTGGGGTTTTAGGATTGAAAATCTTGTTCAGTCCTCCAGTGTTATGTTTCAGAGCGTCCCAAGATCCATGTTCTTACTTGCTTCTCTGCAGGAATGTCGCCTAGCTAAGGTTCTTTGTTTTCCATGCTCCTTAGACTTCCTTGCTGTTGGGACCTTGGTTTTGGTGACCCTAGCCAGTGTCTGACATTGACTCATGCAGGAACATTCCAGAGTCTGTTTGCTTCTCTCCTTTGCACTTTCAGTGACATCTTCTTTGTGGAATGAATTCTTCTATTTCAAAATACCTTTCCTCACACCTAGTATTTCTTTCAGCTCCTTACCATCTCTTTTTTTTCATTCCTAAATTTTTGACAATGGAATTTTTATATGGATTGCTTTTGCTTTCTCACTTTCCATTTATATCTTGAGCCTTTCTTTGCATTCTGGCAAAAAAAAGCAACCTACTTTTGGCTTCTGGAAAACTGCATTTTCTTGGTTTTCTTCCTTTCTTGTAGATTCTTCTCATGTCCTTCTTTCTCCCATTCTCTAAAGGTAGATGTTCTGTGTGATTAAATGTTAGGACATCTCAGAAATTTCATTTGTTTTTGCATTTTAACTAATGTCCTTATGCCAATGATTCCAAAATCTATGTCCCTACTCTATTCTCTCTCTTAAGGTCCAATTCCCTATTCTTAATTCCACTGCCAACATTCACTTGTATATCCATTAAGGCTCTACCTTGATCTTTTTTTAAAAATTTCTTTTGAGAGTAGGCTTCGCTTGTGGCTCAGTTGGTAAAGAATCCACCTGCAACGTGACAGGCCTGGGTTCGATCCCTGGGTTGGGAAGATTCCCTGGAGAAGGGAAAGGCTACCCACTGCAGTATTCTGGCCTGGAGAATTCCATGGACTGTATAATCCATGGGGTCACAAAGAGTCAAACACAACTGAGCAACTTTCACTTGATATTTTTAAGCTCTTCACATTGTCTTTTCTTCAAAGCTCCTCCCCATCTTATCTTTCCTAATTCTGTTAATGATACCATAACAATATTGTCATCAAAATCTTAGCATTGGGGCTTCCCTCTTGGTTCAGTGGTTGAAACTCCACGCTTTCATTGCAGGGACAAGGGTTGGATCCCTTTTCAGGCAACTGATATCCTGCATACTGAAGAGCAAAAAAGAAAAAAAAAAAAACAAAAACTTTAGTATTATTTTCATTTTCTCGTTTCTCTTGCTATCTTAGTTGATCACGATGCTCTGAAGAACCAGCTTCCCTCCTGTATCTTGTCCATTCCCTCTGAATCTTCATTCCTACTCCAGCTGCCTTTGTCCAGCCCCTCCCCTTCTCCTACCTTCTCCACTGGAGTTCTCCTCACTGGTTCCCTATCATATCTATCCTGAGGTGCATCCCCAATGCCGCTCTTGGAGTTTTCTTCTTCATACTCAGCTACTATCATACCAACTGAAGAAGAACATTCTGTATCTTCTGCCAAAAGAGTTGAATTTAAAACACATTTAATATCACGTTACAACCTGGCCCCAGCCTCTTTTCCCTTTTATCTTCCCACTATTTTCTTTACCTATTCTATGATCAGTCTTTCCTTTCTCCCACTATTTCTGTCTATTGGCATTGGACCCATATTTCAAAGACCAGTTCAAGACTCAACAGACCGTTATACAATGGCTTCTCTGGGCACCCTATTAGTAATAGCTTCTTCCTTCTCCTTCTAGCTTTTTATGCAGAGTCTTCTCACATTACTCTCAGGCGAGTAACTCAAGTTTATTTTAATCTTGACACCCTCAAAGTTCCTGGACCCTGAGGAGGCACTCACTGCTTCACGGAGTGCACTGAACTTGGAGCTCATAGTGATGGAAACAAGAACCTAATGTCTATCATTTTGAAATCATTGTAAAAAAGAAACATTTTCAAGGATTTTATTCATCCATGTCCAAATAAGGGGATGATTCATTTTTCATGGCTTATAATTTATTTTATCAGACAGGTGTAAAAAGGCTGTGGAAAGGCAGAGTTGCAAATTAATTATCCACTTAACCTCTGACAAAAGAAAATAATCTGACACTTTTCCAAGAATCTTTCTTTTTCTCTCTTAGTTGGGATAATAATGTAAAATTTTGCCGATGTCTTTCAAGGACAGTGTCACATTTATGGCCCTTTGTCACACAGTCTTCTGCAGCTGAGCAGACCGTGGGTTGGTGATAAGCACTGGCAAACAGCTCTTCTGAGAGGAAGACTGATTTGAATGTGATGCATGGTGATTAAGGAAAAAACTGGGTGATTTCCGGTGGGACAAACAGTGAATTAACCTAAAGGGGGAGGGCAGGGTTAATGATTCTGAATGAGAAGAATAAGGAAACATAGATTAGAACTGTGTTTCAGGGGTCGACAGTGGGAAATTAACCAAGGCAACTATACACCATCTGATCTCAAGTCCAAAGAATTTCCTTGCTGAATTATGTAAGTGTCCATTGGGTGAATTAATATACACAGAACTTTGAAGAGTTTTCCTCCCTAGGTTCTTAGCTTCTTTGCTGAGAGAGAAAAAAATTAAGCATAAACCACTTATTTTAAGATTGCTTTAACAATATTGAGCACAAAGCATCGTTTGCTTCCTGTCAAGGCAACAAGGCATTTTTTTGAAGAAATGACAGAAAGAGAAAAAGGAATTTTCCCTCAAATGGATATTTGAAGCATTACGAAAACACGACAGAGTCAACTACCTACAAAAATTTAATCACTGTAAATGTTGAGAGTGACAACCTCAGCATCTTGAGAAATAATTCCTTAAATGAGTAGCTTTAAGCCTAAATTAACTTTGAAAATGGTCAGTTATTCAGTAGGAAAGCATTTAGAGCTTTCCTTCAACAATTACATGTAAATCATCTACTTTTTTATTGAACTAGTTAGACAGTCTTAAAAATTGAAATTCTATTCTGCTTTCCTATTGGGTAAACACCAGTCCACAGAAAATCAGATTATTTGCAAACAACCTGTATTTAAACAAAAACACCTAAACTATAACCTAATGTAGGTACAGAGGGAAAAGTTGTCAGGAGATGAAAGGCTGACTGAAACTATGAATATATGATATTCCACATGGAATATCAGGCTGTGGTTTTCCTAAACAACTGCCAGTTCTAGCAGGGTTTTCAGGAGAAAACAAAAATTCAAGAGCAGCTACTCTATAAGAGAAATGGTCTAAGTCCCCAGGCCTGCCCTAGAAGGGCAACCCCATGGGCAACCCAGGGCTGATGTCCCCCAACTCTGGGCCTGAGACTTGGGTGACATCAGCCCTGGTTGCCCAGTATCAGGCATGCCTCTCTCCTCTCAGCCCTCCATGCTGCCCTTCGAAAATCCATCCCACTGCTGTCTCTTCTCACCCTATTCTGGAGGGACTTACTGTCCTTTCACTTGCTGCTTATCCTTTCTCATCATCAACTTGAAATCAAACTCCGGCCTTCCCTGATTTACTAAAACTATGCTCCAGATCATCCCCAGTAGGCTCTCCAGTCAACCAGTCTGAGGTCTCCTTCCTCAATTCTCTTCCTTCTTCATCTCTTCACCCTATTTGACAAACTGGGTTAGTAGTTAATTTTCAAGCTCCCCTAATGGTAAAACGACAAAATCAGTCATTTTACAAGAAGGTTCTGTTAGTATATTTTAGAGTTAAAAATGTAAACCTTCTTTATGTAGTATAATATCATGTATATCAAGCTCCGGGAGATGGCGAAGGGCAGGGAAGCTTGGCGTGCTGCAGTCCATGGGGTTGCAAAGGGCAACATGACTAAGCGACTGAACAACAAATCATGTATATTGAGTGGATAAGTACTTATGTGTTAGTGTTACTCAGTCATATCTGACTCTTTACAACCCCATGGACTGCAGCCTGCCAGGCTCCTCCGCCCATGGAATTCTCCAGGCAGGAGTACTGGAGTGGGTAGCTATTCCATCCTCCAGGGGATCTTCGTGACACAGGAATTGAATCTGGGTCTCCCGCATTGCAGGCATATTCTTTACCCTCTAAGCCACCAGGGAAGCCCATATGTACATATACAGGTATGCCTGTAGGAGCTGGTGATGGACAGGGAGGCCTGGCATGCTGTGATTCATGGGGTCGCAAAGAGTCGGACACGACTGAGCGACTGAACTGAACTGAACTGAGGTATATATTAATTATAGATAGGGATACATGTGAAATGTTAGAAAATATAGTTAAATAGAAGGTTAGGAAGATGGTCATAATCTTACTCACCTACCACTATTTTAAATACCTTGACTTATATACCTCCTGACATATTTTAAACACCTTGATGTATTTATCTCCTGAGTGTTAAAAATGAATGTAAATATATATACATTTAGATCAACAGGATCATATACCCATGTCCTATAACTTTCAAAATCATTGATATTTGAAGATTTGTCCATGATAATATATACACCTGATGTGAAGAGCCAACTCATTAAAAAAGACTCTGATGTTGGAAAGATTGAAGGCAGGAGGAAACAGGGGAGACAGAGGATGAGACCGTAGGATAGCACCACCGACTCAATGGACATGAGTTTGAGCAAACTCGGAGGCAGTGAAGGACAGGGAAGCCTGGTGTGCTGCAGCCCATGGGGTCGCAAAGGGTCGGACACGACAGGGACTGAACACCAACTACCACCACCACCCATTTCAGGGGCAAGCATTTTCCTATCAGCTCTCTGATCTCCCCACTGTTCCCCTGTCATGCTCTGCTCCTCAGTATCAGTCCCTGTAAACTACACTTTCTCTTCTCAAGAGCTTCCACTTAAGTTAGGCCAGTGGGAGGCAGTGGGAGGATGCAGGATGGAAAGATGGAACAGCCTGAGTATTTATCTTCCTCTCCCTGCTTGTGCAGCCTCTCTGGCAGGACAGGCTGCGTAATGTCTGGGCCCTGGTATGACACAGAAATGTAGGCCTCTTGTTTAAAAATGATTAAAACTGTTAAGATGACAGCAGAATATTAAACCAAGTGTGCCCTGGGGCCCTCTTGAGTGTGCTGTTCCATGGGAGTGCACAGATCACAGACCAAGAAGCTGGCTTTGGTCTCTGGCAGGGGTTCCATCTCTTCTGGGACTCTGGTTCACACCTGATGGTCTTGGCCACACAGCTCTTTGGGGCACTGCCTGTACGTACCTCTCTCATCGTCCTTCAGAGCTATGGGTAGCAGTGGGTTTCTGTGGTCGTCCCTGCTTCCCCTTTTGGCTTTTCCAACACTTATAACTAGTTCTCCGTAGTAAATTTCTTCTACTGAACTACCTGATTTAACCCTGACTGATAGCTATGTTAGGGATGGCAAGAACCTAAGCACTGTGCCACCATTTCCTTTATTTTTTAATTGCTGCAGGCATCGCTAATCGATAAAAACATTCTTTCTGTGAGATTAAAATCAGTCTCAGGATCCTTCTCAACACAGTGTTTGATTGTAGTGGAAAAATGACATGAAATCTGTGTGGCCTCCCAGCTATACACCATCATTTTTAACAACTTCTACTATGATTATGGTGTATTTTATTTAACTAATTCCTGACTGGTGACAATCAATTTATTTTTCATTTTACACCCATTCAGAAACACATTGTTTTACATAGGTATTTTTGTTTACTTCTTTGGCCATCTTCAGGAGAGAGTCTTGGAAGTGGAATTGCTAGGCCAAAAGCCATGACCACTTTATATTTTGATGCATATTGCTACTTTGGAAAGATTGCATGAATATTAGTATGTTTAAGTGTGAAATATGTCTATGATACACTAAGATTAATCTTTTTTCCCTTCGAAATTGTTAGAAGTCTAACATTTCCTTCAAATCATTTTTGTAATTCTTCTTAAAAACCATTTCCAGATCCAGTTTCAAAGGCACTTAGAAGTCACCCCTTTGGATTCAACTTGCAACTTATTTTTTAAATAAATACATTATTACTCGGCTTAATCACCTTCTTAGTCTACAGACTTGCTTTAAACGGACTTTTGATTATTTTTCAGAAATAGAACTCTATTTTTATGTGCTGAAGTTCTCTCATTTTTGAAGACAGTCCAAACAATAGACTGCTGTCCCTGAAGGCTTGAACAGAAGAGCTGGAAACTTTTAAGAAACTGTTGCAGCTTTATTGAAGCTTCCAGCTTCCCAAGGTAATTCCTTTGAGAGGGAGGCAATACTCATTGAGATGCAAAAGTTTGGCATATTTGTTTTGAAACTCAGTTGCTTTATATTATGGAGGAGCCTTCTCTTCATTAGTGCAGGTTACCTCTACCTGCAATTCTTCTAATCAATATCTTTTGTCCAAAGCCCTTTTGTCAAAAGGGCTGTAAAATATTTGTTTAGCTTGGTTTCATCAATATAGCAGTAGAACTATCTCATTTGTAAGTACCTCATCTTTCACCTGAAATCATTCTCACTGAGAACAATTTTTTTTCCCCCTAAGTACACAGTAAATCATGCTGCCGGAATTTAAAAGTTAGGCCACCCTGCAAAGAGCCCTGGGTCATTCCATTTTGTACACTCTATCCAAGGTAATTTCTAATTTGCCTTTTGCAAGGAGAGCCTGGAAAGGGACTCTTATAGGTTTGAATGTCTTCTCTTTCTTTTCTTTTCAAGAATGTCTTGCAGCTTTCAAATGATCACAGAACAAACAAAAGCACCTTCCCTCTTTCCCTCTGCTTAAAATCTGTCAGTTTAAGGGCAATGTCTGGTTTCACTAATATGAAATTCTTTGTTAACTTTAGAAATGGGAGATCAATGACTTATTCTTATAATCCTTTAACTCTTAAACAGTCTCCAGAATGCTGGTTTCAGAAAATAAGACCAGGCTTTGCATTTAGATAGAGACTCAAATGAGTCCCTGGGAACATGTGTGCTCCTTTCAGTGCTGCGTTTTCATCCCATCAGACCAATAAATTCCTACAGGTCTCAGCTCTTTAATTCCCTTTAGGGAGGACTGGGATAAAGAATATCAGCCCATTCTGAAAAATCCCGCTGTTTTTATGACATACAGAAATAGCTACAAGGAATACCTTAATCATTTTTACTTGCTGGGCCATGTAACGTTTTTTTTTTCCCTCTGAAGTTAATGATCACTAAGGGCCCGCACACGTGCACACAGAACCCTGGCCCTGGGGTCTACCTAAGTCACCTTTGCGGTATAGCCCCAAAATAAAACTGAACCTAGTTCGCTGAATTTGGGCTCCTGCTGTACACTTCATGGTTTATAGGCTTCCATTTCATTTCCTCTGCTTGCCATGTTGCAGCTGTAATATTTCAGCTTCTGAACAAGGAACTTAGCAGGGCCAGACTAATCCACCTTAAATTTGCACTCATGGTGTAAAATTGATTGAGGCCTGTCTCCATTAATCAGAATCCTCTAGACTATTGGATTCTTCATTTTTACATCTATGCTTTTGTGGATTCCTGTTCCTGAAATGGCCTTCCTCCTCTGATGAAATTATTTCTTCCACCAAGGCTCAGACAAGTCTCACCTCCCCCCCTGAGCCTTCTCCAATTTTTCAAAAGTAGAGCTTTACAGTACTCTTTTTTTTTTTTTGCTTTGAACTCCTATAATATAAAACATGTTTTGAACTTATTATTGTTATTTGTAATTGTTTTCTAGAAGGGCTTATATACCACTTAAAGTCAGGAGGTGTTGCCCTCCTTCCCAACACTTCCCAACCAGGCAAGAGTCAAAGGTCCTTGGCCATTTTCATCATCTTGTTGAGTAATTCAGTCTTCACGTGGTAAAGAATATGAAAATACAGGTCTTATCTGATCTGTTCAGATAGAGGGTTTAACAATGACAGGAATCATTTTGCTCATTTTCATTGTTTTGATGAATTATTATATCAAATGTATACCATCCTCTTCATGAATTTTATGTTCATTATGCTGAACACAGGTCCACTTTCTTTCATTGTTTTCAGTTTTCAAAAACTTAAGCAAAACTACCTTTTTGGAAAATTTCTGTTTTTCTTTTCATTGTTTAATTTTTGAGCTCACCTTTTGTGTTTTCCATTTCTATCATATTCTCTATTTGTACTCATTCTCAGGAATATAAAGGATTAATAAAGAACATGTATATGTATTCTAAGCTTGCACTACTTGAAAATATTTTCATCAACAATGTAACTTCAAGTAAATTAACAATTTTAACAATTAAAATTAGTATTTGCATTTTCCAAAACAATTAATTTACCTTCAAGTTATTCAAAATTATCTATGGAGATTAAAAGGAAAGCATAAATTATGAGTAAATATCAAAATTATAAAAGAATTAAGTTAAATTAGTTTAAAATTTTATTTAATATATATATTAAAAAACTTTTCATTATGGCAAATTTCAAATACACAGAAGTAGACAGAATAGTGTATGGAACTCCCATATGCCTATTATCTAGCCTCAATAATTGTTCAGCTCTTGACCAATCTTATTTTAATCTCACTCTTCTATCCCCCACCTGATACTTTGAAGTAAGTCCCACTTTTCATATAATCTGATCTACAAATAATAGAGTCTCTAAATGATAAGAAACTTTTAACATAACCACACTGTCACTATCACGACTACAACGTGACAGTATTCCTTAACATTAACCAATAACTAGCAAGTGTTCATGATTCCAATTGTCTCAAATGTTAACATACGTTTTTTGTACTTTGAACCAAAATTCCTTCCACACATTGCAATTCGTTACAATGTCTTTTAAGTCTCATTTAATCATTTAGATTTTCCTCTGTCTCTGTTTCTCCTTTTCATTTTGTTTGTTGAAGAAACTGCTTTTGTTTGCCCAATAGAATTCCCCCCCCGAGTTTTGCTGATTGCATCCCTTTTGTGTTATTTAACATGATGCTAAAGCTGAAACTCCAATACTTTGGCCACCTCATGCGACGAGTTGACTGACTGGAAAAGACTCTGATGCTGGGAAAGTTTGGGGGCGGGAGGAGAAGGGGACGACGGAGAATGAGATGGCTGGATGGCATCACCGACTCGATGGACATGAGTTTGAGTGAACTTCGGGAGTTGGTGATGGACAGGGAGGCCTGGTGTGCTGTGATTCATGGGGTTGCGGAGAGTCAGACACGACTAAGCGACTGAACTGAACTGAACTGAACTGAATATCAACTTTATCTTGTTTAATATTTTGTACCATTACAAGTATTTGCAATTTTAGCATCCAATTTTCAATTAGTTGCTCATATTAAGAATTCATGTATGTGTGCACAGAGTGAAATGAACCGTAATATTGTACACTTTTCTCTAGCTGCTCCATAACCATTGTACTTAACCTTGTAAATTTACTACAGATCTTCCTCAACAAATGGTACAGGATTGCATCTTGATAAACCCATTGTAAGTTGAAAATGCATTTAATACACATAGTCTTCCAATCATTATAACTTAGCCTAGTCTGCCTTAAATGTGCTCAGATCACTTATATCAGTCTTCTTGTTGTTTAGTCGCTAATTGTGTCTGACTCTTCGACCCAATGGACTGTAGCCCTCCAGGCTTCTCTGTTCATGGGATTTCCCATGCAGGAATACTGGAGTGGGTTGCCATTTCCATCTCCATGGGATCTTCCTGATCCAGGGATTGAACCTGCATCTCCTGAGTCTCCTGCATTGGCAGGTGGATTCTTTACCAGTGAGCCACCAGGGAAGCCCTTACTGTTGGAAAAGCATCTAACATAAAACCTATTTTATAATAGATTGTTGAATATCTCATGTAACTGATTGAATGCTCTACCGAAAGTGAAAAATGCAGAATGGTTGTATGGGTACAGAATGGGTTTAAGTGCTTTGGTTCTTTACCTTGGGATCATGTGGCTGATCAGAAGCTTCAGCTCACAACTGCTGCCCGGCATCACTAGAAAGTCTTATACAGAACATCACTAGTCCTAGAAAGGAGCAAATTCAAAATTCAGCATATCATTTCTGCTAAATGAATATCACTTTTGCATCATTGCAAAGTTGGTAGGTTGAACCATTGTAGGTGGGAGACTCTGTTGTCTTCCCCTGAACCACACACTGGAACCTGAAGAGAAGCAGAAGAGATGCTTGACATCTGGCAAACTATGCTTCTTTATGTAAGAAGCTCTTGTACTCATGCTGAGAGGATGATTTCACAGGCTCTTTGACTGGTATTTTATCTGGACTTCCCTCACTCCTCTCTCTTGGCGTTGTCTGTCTCTGTTGTCGGGAGCAGGACAACACAGACAACCTCACAAATGAGTTTTGTTTCAAGGTCATTGGGCATAAAATGGGTAGAAGCATTTCCTTGGGGTGTGAATGGTATTAACCATAAGAGTGGATGTTTAGACTTACAGACTGTTCTGGGCCAGCACTGATAACGGATCCCAGTGGGAAAGGAGCCTATGTGCATGCTCATTTTGTGTGTATTTGTGGTACTTGTTGCCCTTTAATATTCAGGGACCTCTTCCTGCCTGCGTCTCAGACTAGTCCTGTCTTCTGGGGTGGGCAATGTTTTCATGCAAAGATGGGTACAGAAAAGGACAGAAATGGTAGGGACCTAACAGAAGCAGAAGATATTAAGAAGAGGTGGCAAGAATACACAGAAGAACTGTACAAAAAGGTTTTCATGACCCAGATAATCATGATGGTGTGATCAGTCACCTAGAACCAGACATCCTGGAATGTGAAGTCAAGTGGGCCTTAGGAAGCTAGTGGAGCTTAGGAACAAAGCTAGTGGAGGTGATGGAATTTCAGTTGACCTATTTCAAATCCTAAAAGATGATGCTGTGAAAGTGCTGCACTCAATATGCCAGCAAATTAGGAAAACTCAGCAGTGGCCACAGGACTGGAAAAGATCAGTTTTCATTCAAATCCCAAAGAAAGGTAATGTCAAGGAATGCTCAAACTACTACACAATTGCACCCATCTCACATGCGAGCAAAGTAATGTTCAAAATTTTCCAAGCCAGGCTTCAGCAATATGTGAGCCACGAAGTTCCAGATATTCAAGTTGGATTTAGAAAAGGCAGAGGAGCCAGAGATCAAATTGCCAACATCCACTGGATCATCGAAAAAGCAATAGAGTTCGAGAAAAACATCTATTTCTGCTTTATTGATTATGCCAAAGCCTTTGACTGTGTGGATCACAACAAACTTTGGAAAATTATGAAAGAGATGGGAATGCCAGACAACCTGACCTGCCTCTTGAAAAACCTGTATGCAGGTCAGGAAGGAACAGCTAGAACTAGACATGGAACAGCAGACTGATTCCAAATAGGGAAAGGAGTACGTCAAGGCTGTATATTGTCACCCTGCTTATTTAACTTATATGCAGAGTACATCATGAGAAATGCTGGGCTGGAGGAAGCATAAGCTAGAATCAAGATTGCCAGGAGAAATATCAATAACTTCAGATATGCAGATGATACCACCCTTATGACAGAAAGTGAAGAAGAACTAAAGAGTCTCTTGATCAAAGTGAAAGAGGAGAGTGAAAAAGTTGGCTTAAAACTCAACAGAAAACTAAGATTATGACTTTTGGTCCCATCACTTCATGGCAAATAGATAGGGAAATAGTGGAAACAGTGGCAGACTTTATATTTTTGGGCTCCAAAATCACTGCAGTTGGTGACTGCAGTCATGAAATTAGAAGACGGTTGCTCCTTGGAAGAAAAGTTATAACCAACCTAGACAGCATATTAAAAAGCAGAGACATTACTTTGCCAACCAAGGTCTGTTAGTCAAAGCTATGGTTTTTCCAGTAGTTATGTATGGATGTGAGAGTTGGACCATGAAGAAAGCTGATCGCCAAAGAATTGATGCTTTCGAACTGTGGTGTTGGAGAAGACTCTTGAGAGTCCTTTGGACTGCAAGGAGATCCAACCAGTCCATCCTAAAGGAAATCAGTCCTGAATATTCATCGGAAGGACTAATGCTGAAGTTGAAACTCCAATACTTTGGCCACCTGATGTGAAGAACTGACTCATTGGAAAAGACCCTGAACCTGGGAAAGACTGAAGGCGGGAGGAGAAGGGGATGACAGAGGATAAGATGGTTGGATGGCATCACTGACTCAATGGACATGAGTTTGAGTAAGCTCCAGGAGTTGGTGATGGACAGGGAGGTCTGGTGTGCTGCAGTCCAAGATGTCGCAAAGAGTCAGACACAACTCAGCGACTGAATTGAACTGAACTGAACTGAATATTTTCACTTAGTTGAATCACCACCTTTATAATTTCCACTGTTGCTCTGTACCACTTGTTCTGTTACCCGCTATATTAGTTTTCAATTGCTGAGGAACCTATTATCACAAACTTAGGGGCCTCAGCTAAGCTGAATTCTCTGCTCAGAGTCTCACAGGACAGAAATCAGGGTGTCATAGGTATCTCTGTCTCATTTAGAGGTTGGTGAACTCCTCCAAGCTTGTTCAGGTCATTGGAGGAATTCACTTTTTGTGATTATAGAACTGAGGTCCCCACTTTCTTGTTGGCTGTTAACTGACACCCATTCTCAGCTTTCAGAGGCTGTTGCCACCTCCTGTTACATGGCCCTCTTCACAACATCATAGTTTCCTTCTTCAAGGCCAATAGGAGACTCCTTCTAATCTACTATGACACTGCAGACATAAGTAACATAATGAAGTCTTGAGAGCGACTATCCCAAAATACTCAAGGGAAAAGGATATATAAAGAGCATATTCTCCAGGGGGTGGGACTCTTAGAGGTCACATGAGAACTCTGCCAACCACATTTGTTTAGCATTTTTTTCTTTAAATCAACTCACTTTGAAAACTTGAACAGATTTGTAAAAATCTATACCATATACTTTTTGGCTTTACACCATATATAGCTTATACCATATAGATTTTGGGTTTCCCAGGTGGCTTAGATGGTAAAGGATACGGCTGTAATGCGGGAGACCTGGATTTGATTCCTGCATTGGGAAGATCCCCTGGAGAAGGGAATGGCTACCCACTCCAGTATTCCGGCCTGGAAAATTTCACAGTCTGTATAGTCCATGGGACCGCAAAGAGTTGGATGCTACTGAGGGACTTTCACATACCATATATTTAATGTGCTGGGTTTGTGTGCATGTTTATATATGTCTTTATATTGGGGCTTCCCTGGTGGCTCAGATGGTAAAGAATCTGCCTCCAATGCAGGAGACCCAGGTTTCACCCCTGGATAGGGAAGATCCCCTGGAGAAAGAAAGGCAACCCATTCCAGTATTCTTGCCTGGAAAATCCCATGGATGGAGGACCCTAGGGTCACAGAGTCGGACACGACTGAGCAACTAACATATATATATATTCACACACACACTAGTGTAAATGTATAATAAAAATAAGAATTGTTTATAAGTATATCCCCTAAAATTATGTCATTTCCCTAAGGCTCATGTGCCACATTGGGAAATAGTGCCCCTAGGAATAACAGTAAACAACCACTTGTTGAATGTATGATAATTAAAATAGTTTTAGAGTGAAGGACTTTGGTATTAATGAAACCAAATAATATATTTACATTTCTACAACTGTGTAAATCTTATTTATCTCTAAGATTATTCATCAAAATATATCTTTTTGTTTACTGTGAAAGAGAATGTGACTTGAGGCTAACATGGTGTCCATTGGTATATGGAATTTTCTGTCCTCTATGACTTAGGATAAAAGTGGAAAGGTCTAGTAGGTCAGATATTTCCTTATGTGTTTCAGTATTTATTATAGTGCCATTAATCTTAAAAAGGCATAAACCAATTAAATTCTGCATTGCCAAAGATAACAAAGAAACAAATATGAGAAAGAAATGTCCATGTGTTTCTCTTGAAGAGAAAGAAAATCTTTAGTGATGAGTGGCATATCTCTTAGTACTTGACTAATCTCTTGAATAATCTTTATGGCACTTAAACACTTCCTATAACAAAGAACAATCAAGGTGTGATTATTTTCATAATCTAACTCTTGGTCACTGCCCAAACATCTTTGGCTTCACATCAAATCTGCAGATACCTATGTTGGCATATGTGCATATAATACATATACAGATACACATCTCTCTTTGGACTGCTCTGCAGACTTATTCGGAGAAGGCAATGGCACCCCACTCCAGTACTCTTGTCTAGAAAATCCCATGGACAGAGGAGCCATAGGCTGCAGTCCATGGAGTCGCGAAGAGTCGGACACGACTGAGCGACTTCACTTTCATTTTTCACTTTCATGCCTTGGAGAAGGAAATGGCAACCCACTCCAGTGTTGTTGCCTGAAGAATCCCAGGGATGGGGGAGCCTGGTGGGCTGCCTTCTGTGGGGTCGCACAGAGTCAGACACGACTGAAGCAACTTAACAGCAGCAGCAGACTTATTGTCCTCTAACTCACTTATCTGACAGTTGACAGGAGAACCGCTTATTCTCATCTTCAAGTGTTTGCCTGGTTTTGTCCGTTGCTCCATAACAAACCAAGTGGTGACTGTTGGGGATGGAGGGGAATTCTCCACCTAAAACTGATATGTTGTATCTTTTTTGGCTTTGAAAGTTTTCCTATCCAGACATATAGAGTGGGAAATGGCAACCCACGCTAGTATTCTTCCCTGGAAAATTCCATGGTCAGAGGAGTCTGGTGGGTTACAGTCTATGGGGCTGGAAAGAGTCAGGCACGGCTGAGTGACTGAGCACACACACACAACCAGATATAAGTACTCTTGACTATGTATTTTTACTGCTTGTCCACTTAGAGGGTTGCCCTTGCCATAAACTCACTACTGCATGTTCATTCAATGGAGATGATCCGAAGGAGGTCAATATATCCTAGGGTTAAGGGATGTGAAGCCACATTTGAGAGCTATTGTCTCTCTGGTGATCTGCTCCATGTGAACTGGTATAACTAATCCTTCCAGTCCTCATTAATCTCCATTTTTTTCTGAATTTATAGAGTGCATATAGCTTGAAACACTTTTTTAGAGATGTTTGTCTTTTTATATTACTTATTTCCTACGATCATTTCTTATTACTGCATATGGATTTTTAGTTTCTGAAGTGACCGTTTCTTGAATTTCTTTCCTCTTTTCTCAGTACCTGAACAGAACAAATCATGGATCACTTTTTGAGTAAATAGTTGCCCTGAGTAGCCAGTAGATGGTTATGGAAGGGAGAAAAAGCAGTTTCAAACAAATGTAGCTTCCTAAATAAAATTTTGAAAATGGATAATTTTAAAAGCAAGCTTTGGAACAAGGATATATTATATAGCACAGGGAAATATAGCCACTGTTTTTTAATAATGTTAAATGGAGTATATGATCTATAAATATATTGAATAACTATGTTGCAAAACTGAAACTAACACAGTGTTGTGGATAAACCTCAGTTCAATTAATTAACAAGTTAAAAAAAGGAAGTCTATCTTCTTTGACCATTGTTTAATTTTCTTAATCTTTAAATTTACCACATTTTAGTATATATGTGAATAAATGTATATATATGTGAATGAGTGCATATATATATATACATATATGGAGATATATGGATATATATATATATATACATATATGTATATATATATCTCCAATTGTAATTAACTACATATACTCTATACTATGTATTTTTGGTGTAGTTGTCCCTCAGTCATGTTCGATTCTTTGCAGTCCCCCACACAAAGCTTCTCTGTCTTTCACCATCTCCCGGAGCTTTCACCCAAACTCATGTCCATCGAGTGGGTGATGCCATCCAACCATTTCAGCCTCTGTCAACCTCTTCTCTACCTGCCTTCAATTTTTCCCAGCATCAGGGTCTTTTCTAATGAGGCAGCTCTTCGCATCAGGTGGCCAAAGTACTGGAGCTTCAGCTCCAGCATCAGTCCTTCCAATGAATATTCAGGACTGATTGGTTTCCTTTAGGATTCAATGGTTTGATCTCCTAGCAGTCCAAGGGACTCTCAAGAGTCTTCTCCAACACCACAGTTCAAAAACCAATTCTTCAGTGTTCAGCCTTCCTGATGGTCCAATTCTCACATCCGTACATGGTAACAGGAAAACCCATAGCTTTGACTATATGGACTGTTGCTGGCAGAGTTATGTCTCTGCTTTTTAATATGCTGTCTAGGGGTTCACACAGCGTCGGACACGACTGATGTGACTTAGCAGCAGCAGCAGCAGGTTGGTCGTAGCTTTTCTTCCAAGGAGCAATCGTCTTTTAATTTCATGGCTGCAGTCACCATCTGGAGTGATTTTGGAGCTCAAGAAAATAAACTCTCATTGTTCCATTGTTTCTCCATCTATTTGCCATGAAGTGATGGGACTAGATGCCACCATCTTCATTTTCTGAATGTTGAGTTTTAAGCCAGCTTCTTCACTCTCCTCTTTCACTTTCATCAAGAGGCTCTTTAGTTCCTCTTTGTTTTCTTCCATAAGGGTGGTATCATTTGCATATGTCAGGTTACTGATATTTCTCCCTGCAATCTTGATTCCAGCTTGTGCTTCATCCAGCCTGGCATTTTGCATGATGTATTCTGCATATACGTTAAATAAGCAGGGTGACAATATACAGCCTTGACGTACTCCTTTTCCTATTTGGAACCAGTCTGTTGCTCCCTGTTCAGTTCTAACTGTTGCTTTTTGACCTGCATACAGATTTCTCAAGAAGCAGGTCAGGTGGTCTGGTATTCCCATCTTTTTAAGAATTTTCCACAGTTTGTTATGATCCACACAGTCAAAGGCTTTGGCATAGTCAATAAATGCAGATGCTGATTGCAGCCATGTAATTAAAAGACGCTTACTCCTTGGAAGGAAAGTTATGACCAACCTAGATAGTATATTAAGAAGCAGAGACATTACTTTGCCAACAAAGGTCCATCTAGTCAAGGCAATGGTTTTTCCCGTGGTCATGTATGGATGTGAGAGTTGGACTGTGAAGAAAGCTGATCGCCGAAGAATTAATGCTTTTGAACTGTGGTGTTGGAGAAGACTCTTGAGAGTCCCTTGTACTGCAAGGAGATCCAACCAGTCCATTCTAAGGGAGATCGATCCTGGGTGTTCATTGGAAGGACTGATACTAAAGCTGAAACTGCAATACTTTGGCCACCTCATGAGACGAGTTGACTCACTGGAAAAGACTCTGATGCTGGGAAAGGTTGGGGGCGGGAGGAGAAGGGGACGACCGAGAATGAGATGGCTGGGTGGCATCACCGACTCTGTGGACATGAGTTTGAGTGAACTCCGGGAGTTGGTGATGGACAGGGAGGCCTGGAGTGCTGTGATTCATGGGGTCGCGGAGAGTCGGACACGACTGAGCGACTGAACTGAACTGAACTGAACTGAGATGTTTTTTCTGGAACTTTCTTGCTTTTTCAATGATCCAATGGACATTGGCAATTTGATCTCTGGTTCCTCTGCCTTTTTAAAATCCAGCTTGAACATCTGGGAGTTCACGGTTCACGTATTGCTGAAGCCTGCCTTGGAGAATTTTGAGCATGACTTTACTAGCGTGTGAGATGAGTGCAATTGTGCAGTAGTTTGAGCATTCTTTGGCATTGCCTTTCTTTGGGATTGGAATGAACTGACCTTTTCCAGTCCTGTGGCCCCTGTTGAGTTTTCCAAATTTGCTGGCATATTGAGTGCAGCACTTTCACAGCATCATCTTTCAGGATTTGAAATAGCTCAGCTGGAATTCCATCACCTCCACTAGCTTTGTTCACACTCTGGGATGTCTGGCTCTACGTGACTGATCACACCATAGTGGTTATCTGGGTCATTAAGATCTTTTTTTTTTTTCTGTGTATTCTTGCCACCTCTTCTTAATCTCTCCTGCTTATATTAGGTCTTTGTCATATTTGTCTTTTATTGTGCCTATCTTTGCTTGTAATGTTCCCTTTCTGTCTCCAATTTTCTTAAAGAAATCTCTAGTCTTTCCCATTCTATTGTTTTTCTCTATTTTTTTGCATTGTTCACTTAAGAAAGCTTTCTTATTTCTCCTTGCTATTCATACTGTGTATACTAAATGCTATGAATTTAATGATTTTATATATATATATATATAATGCATCATCTATATAGTGTATATATCATTATAAAGTACATATTACATATGATATGTAGGGCTTCCCAGGTGGCTCAGTGGTAAAGAATCCACCTGCCAATGCAGGAGACACAGGAGCCTCTGGTTCAATACCTGGGTTGGGAAGATCCTCTGAAGGGATTGGCTACCCATTCCAGTATTCTTGTCTGTAGAATTCCATGGACAGAGAAGCCTGGTGGGCTATAGTCCATAGTGTCACAAAGAGTGGAACTTGATTCTTCAAATGACTGAGCATGCATCCACACAAGCATATATATGGTATATAGCACATATTATATGTAGTGTATACAGTATATCATATGTTGCATATATTATCTATAGTATACATTATATACTATTATACATAATACATATATTAATATAAATATAGTAAGCTATTTGTAGGGTCCTGGCATAGGCAAATTATCCTTCAACCTTACCACCCTTCTGCATAGTAAATATTATTATCCATTGTACCAATTATGGAGCAAGTTACAAAAAATATAATGAAACTGTCTTTGACAATAAGTAAATATACAATCTCCCAGAATAAGGAGTCCAGAAGTAGGGCAGAATCAAGATGCAATACAATCTTTAGCTCAGGGATATTAGCAAGAATCCAGGAACTTGGCAGCCAGCACCTCTCCACCTTCTGCACTGTCAGCTTGTCAGTCACCTCAGGTTGGCTTCCCTCAGTGGTTCAGGATGGCTGCCACAGTTCCAGACATCACATTCAGATGAGAAAGCCCAGAAGAGAAAAGGTTGTGGTTAGCTATGTACCTCTCAACAGATAACTCTCAGTCTCATTGACTAGCATTCTGCCATGTGCCCATGTCTAAAGGAAACCCTGAAGAGAGGAAGGCTATTATCACCATGGTTTAAACTAATTAAGGGTGATAGCTAAAGCTAGGATGGGTTCACTTTCTCTTCTTGACTTCTTTTGGGAAAGGGGCGAACAAAATGCTATTTTGTGGAGAAGGAAGAAAGGGAAGACCAATGACAGTATCTGCCACAACTATCTTGCTAAAAAGAAAAGGAAGATAAATTAGGTGAGACCTCAGATATGCAGATGACACCACTCTAATGACAGAATGAGAGTAGGAAACTAAAGAACCTCTTGATGAGGGTGAAAGATGCAAGTTAAAAAGTAGGCCTTAAAACCCAACATTCAGAAAATTTAGATCATGGCATGTGGTGTCATCACTTCAGGGCAAATATTAATAGAAGAGGAAAAAGTGAAAGCAGTGACAGATTTTACTCTCTTGAGCCCCAAAATCTATCACAGTGGACAGTGACTGCAGCCATTAGATTAAGACACTTGCTCCTTGGAAGGAAATCTATGACAAACCTAGGCAGTGTATTACAAAGCAGAGATATTAGTTTGCCCACAAAGTTCAGTATAGTCTAAGTCATGGTTTTTTCCAGAAGTCAAGTGTGGATGTGAGAGCTGGACCATAAAGAAGGCTGAACGCTGAAGAATTGATGATTTTGAAATGTGGAAAAGACTGGAGAAGACTCTTGACAGTCCCTTTGACTGCAAGGAGATCAAACCAGTTGATCCCAAAGGAAATCAACCCTGAATATTCATTGGAAGGACTGATGCTGAAGTTGAAGCTCCAATACTTTGGCCACCTGATGCAAAGAGCTGACTCATTGGAAAAGACTCATGCTAAGAAAGACTGAAGGCAGGAGAAGGGAGCGGCAGAGAATGAGATGATTAGATAGCATCGCTGACTCAATGGACATGAATTCTGGGAGGTAGTGAAGGACAGGGGAGCCTGGCATGTTGCAGTCCAAAGGGTTGCAAAGAATCGGATACAACTTAACAACTGAACAACAACAACTAACAAGGGTATTCATTTTTCAGTCCAGTTCAGTTCAGTCGCTCAATCGTGTCCGACTCTCCACGACCCCATGAATCACAGCATGCCAGGCCTCCCTGTCCATCACCAACTCCCGGAGTTCACTCAAACCCATGTCCATAGAGTCAGTGATGCCATCCAGCCATCTCATTCTCTGTCGTCCCCTTCTCCTCCCGCCCCCAACCTTTCCCAGCATCAGAGTCTTTTCCAGTGAGTCAACTCGTCATATGAGGTGGCCAAAGTATTGCAGTTTCAGCTTTAGCATCAGTCCTTCCAATGAACACCCAGGATAGATCTCCTTTAGAATGGACTGGTTGGATCTCCTTGCAGTCCAAGGGACTCTCAAGTCTTCTCCAGCACCACATTTCAAAAGCATCAATTCTTCGGCAGTCAGCTTTCTTCACAGTCCAACTCTCACATCCATACATGACCACGGGAAAAACCATAGCCTTGACTAGACGGACCTTTGTTGGCAAAGTAATGTCTCTGCTTTTTAATATACTATCTAGGTTGGACAAGGGTATTAGTAAGATCAAAATCCAGGATGCAAAATTGCCAGAACATAGCTTAGAGATCATATGGTTTGACCTCCTTAGTTTGCAGCTTAGGACCTGGCAGGCCTTTAAGTTTAATCACTTCCTTCATAGCATAGAAATCTAACACCAGAGGTGTGAACAAAGCTCAGTTCAGCTGCATACCCAGTCCTGCACTTATTCCATTCCTGCACACTGGTTCTATTTGTGCTAATTCATATCTAGCTTATGGAGATATGCAGAAGTAAGGAAGCACCTAAAACCTAGCACATAATAGGTTCTAATGTTTCTGTGTTGATTGAATATTTCCTAGGTTACGAGTCTAGATACTTCCTGTGAGTTCCAGAATACCTCCTATACTTGCAATCATATAGTCCATATATTTTCCCAATTCTCTCCCCATTCCTTTGTCATTTTGGGACCATTACTACATATGGTTTAGCCAAGGGAAAAAAGAAACTGCATGTTGAGTGTGGGGAAGCACTTTATAAAGATGAAATTTGAGTATTGAGTGATCAATTATTATGCAAAGAATTATCAAAACTCAATTAAAGGGAATACAACAATGGTAGTTTTTCTAACTTTTCACTTGTGTCAGCCTGAAAAAAGATGAGAAGTGCTGTGTTAAGCTAATATTGGTCTGCACAATCCTTTTCAGAATAAAAATACAGTAGCTATTTACCCATCAAAAGCTGTTTATGAAAATAAATAATGGAGCAAGATGTCACCTGTTTCCCATTAATAATAGGAGTTTAATAATTAGAGAATATTTTGGTAAAATTACTTGAGTCTTTTATATCAAAATAAATATATTTTATTCTCTTCATATTTCATTATGTTTTACAGTTCCATTATTCTCTTGGGCTTTTGTTCCCTGGATTTATATCACATTTATTTCTCTTAATACATTTATCCTCCCATGCCAAGTTTTTTAAAGTGAGCTGTTTTTACTGAAGTGTGACATAAATACATACAGAAAGGGACACAAATCATTTTGTGTAGATCAATGAATTTTTACAAAGTTAACACAAGTATAACCATCACCCAGATTGTTATGTATAGGCTACAACAGTCTGTGAAGAAAGCTGATCACCGAAGAATTGATGCTTTTGAACTGTGGTGCTGGAGAAGACTCTTGAGACTCCCTTGGACTGCAAGGAGATCCAACCAGTCCATTCTAAAGGAGATCGATCCTGGGTGTTCACTGGAAGGACTGATGCTAAAGCTGACACTCCAATACTTTGGCCACCTCATGCGACGAGTTGACTCATTGGCAAAGACTCTGATGCTGGGAGGGATTGGGGGCAGGAGGAGAATGGGACGACAGTGAATGAGATGGCTGGATGGCATCACCGACTCGATGGACATGAGTTTGAGTGAACTCCGGGAGTTGGTGATGAACAGGGAGGCCTGGCGTGCTGTGATTCATGGGGTCGCAGAGAGTCAGACACGACTGAGCTACTGAACTGAACTGAACTGAACAACAGTCCCAGTTATTCATTTGCTCTGGTCAAAGGTAATCAATATTCTGACTTCTATCACCATAAATTGGGTTTCCTTGGTGGCTCAGTGGTAAGAAGTCCACCTGCAATGCAGGAGATGTGGGTTCAATCCGTGGGTCAGGAAGATCCTGCGGAGAAGGAAAAGACAACCCACTCCATTATTTTTGCCTAGAGAATTCCATGGGCAGAGAAGCCTGGCAGGCTATAGTCCCTGGGGTTGCAAAGGAGTTGGGCATGACTATGCAACTAAACGATAGCAACCACCAGAAATGATTTTTGACTGTTTTTGAGTTCTGACTGTATGAAATCCAATAAGTGCTTTGGGGGACTGGCTACTTCTGCTCAATATTATGTTTGTTCTTACAAACATAAAAACAACTTTCTAGGTTGTTGTTTTTCATAGTAGTTTGTGTATTTGTGTTGGTTTTACGGTGTTTTGTTATATAGAAGCCACGGAGGTGTGAGAACAGCCTTTAGGAGTGCAGTTAGTCAATGACCTCCAGTCACTAAGATTATAGCATCTGGTCCCATCACTTCATGGCAAATAGATGGGGAAAAAAATGGAAACATTGACAGACTTTATTTTCTTGGGCTCCAAAATCACTGTGGACAGTGACTGAAGCCATGAAATTAAAAGATGTTGGGCTTTCCTAGTAACTCAGATGGTAAAGAATCTGCCTGCAATGCAGGAGACTTGGGCTTAATTCCTCGGTTGGAAAGATTCCCTGGAGAAGAGAGTGCAACCCACTCCAGTATTCTTGCCTGGAGAATCCCATGGACAGTCCATGGGGTCACAAAGAACCAGACATAACTGAGCGACTAACACTTTCACTTCCTTGGAGAAAGCTATGACTAACCCAGACATCATGTTAAAAATCAGAGACATTACTTTGCTGACAAAGGTCCATATAGTCAAAGCTATGGCTTTTCCAGTAGTCATGTATGGATGTGAGAGTTGGATCATAAAAAAGGCTAAGTGTCGAAGAATTAATGCTTTCAAATCGTGGTGCTGGAGAAGACTCTTGAGAGTCCCTTGGACTGCCAGGAGATCCAAGCAGTCATTTCTAAAGGAAGTCAACCCTGAATATACATTGGAGGGACTGATGCTAAAGCTGAAGCTTCAATACTTTGGCCACCTAATGCGAAGAGCTAACTCACTGGAAAAGACTCTAATGCTGGGCAAGATTGAGGGCAGGAGGAGAACGGGATGACAGAGGATGGTTGGATGGCATCACTGACTCAATGGATGTAAGTTTGAGCAGAGTCAGGGAGACAGTGAAGGACAGGGAAGTCTGGCATGCTGCAGTCCATGGGGTCTCAAAGAGTTGGCCACAACTGAGTGACTCAACAACAACAACTCTAGCCACAGTGCCTTTGGGGTTGGCTGCAGCATTCAAACCTAGGACCTGCTGCCCATGGGCAGTATCTAACCAGTGACTGAGCATAGTAGGAGGGGCCTGGAATTAGGCTGGAGGATTTCTGTTCAGTGTGGGACAACTCCGTAGACATTATTGCCCAAGAACTCCCCACTGAACTGGCTGAGACTTTCTCAGAGACACACCTTAGTCTGAAGCTCCTCCCTTTCTAAACTTTCTTATTTCTCCCTTACTTCCACAAATGTTAAGCCTGCATTGCCTTCCAAATATACCCTGCCTACTTCTGCTTCTTCTATGTCACGGGCATTACTGTACTGTTAATAAATATCGAGCACTCCCAACTGTTTGCTTCCCAGAGGATATGAAGTGACACATTATACAGTTATTATACCACAATTTATTTATCCATTCTACTGTTGGTAAATGTTTTGGTTATTTCCAGTCTTGGAGCACTATGAATAGTGCTATTGTAAATATTCTTGCACTTGTGTTTTGGTGTACATTTATATTCAAATCAGTAGAATCCTTGTGAACTTGCTAACCACAAGTCATGTATAGGTTTAATTTTAGTAGGTCTTGTCAGAGTTTAACTAGATGGTTATACTAGTCTACGTTGTCATCAGTAGGATATACAAATTCTAAGTGCTCAGGAAACTTTCCCACACTTAGTATTGTCAGTTTTAATTTTTCTTTCTTTTTTTTTGCCACTGAGATTCTCTGTTTTATGATTCTGAACACATTTTAATATATGTGTTTATTGGTGCCAAACAAGGAGTGGTTTAGTCACTCAGTCATGTCTGACTCTTCGCAACCCCATGGACTGTAGCCTTCTAGGCTCTTCTGTCCACGGAATTTTCCAGGCAAGAATACCGGAGTGGGTTGCCATTTCCTTCTCCAGGGCATCTTCCTGATCCAGGGAACGAACCCACATCTCCAGTTTGGCAGGCAGATTCTTTGCCACTGAGCCACCTGGGAAGCCCAATATGGTGAATTAATTTGATTTATTTTCAAATTTTAACTCATCCTTTAAAAAAACTCATCCTGTAACAAATCTCACTTGGTAATAAAGTGTTATGTCGATTTTATTTTTACTGAGTACAATTGGTTAATATTTATTTTAAATTACCATAGCAAAATTCACAAGAGAAATTTGCCTATAATTTTTCTCTCTGGTAATGTCCTTCTCAAGTTTTGGCACCAAAGTTAATCTTATCTTCTAGAAAAATTCTGAAAGATTAAAAAAAAATATTCTTCTATTTCTAGAAGACTTTATTTAATATTGACATTATTTCCTCTTTAAATATTTGAGGAATTTTACCAATGAAGCCATCGAGATCTCTGGTTTTATTTATAGGTGAATTTTGAAATTATCAAATAAATTTCCTTAATTAAAATAGGCTGTCTAGATTTTTAGTTTTTGTGTGTGTCAGTTTCACTAGGTAAAAATTGTCAAAAGTATTCACACTTAATTTAAGACTTCAAATTTATGGGCATAAGTATTCTCTTAATGTTTTTTAAAAATTTCCATAGGATCTATAATGATGTTCCCTTTTACTATCCTGATATTATTTGTGCCTTCTTTCTTTTTCTTTTTTTTCTTGCTATATATTTCTGGTGATTTATTTATTTTATTAATATTTTTAAAGAAATTTTATCTATTTTTTTTCTGTTGTATATTTGCTGTCTATTTGTTTGACTTCTGCTCTTATCTTCCCTCATTCTTTGAGATTAATTATAACTTTTCCATGTATATATATATATATATATATATATATATGTATGCCTATACCTCCAGAAAGCATTTATTTCTTGTAGGAAGTCAGTATATGCATAGATCATCTTGATCCAGTTAGGTATTGAGATACTTCAAGGCTGAGATTCAAATTTTGTGAAGAATTTTCTATTTTCAGTTTTCTCTAATTCCTAGGATGTTGCTATTCAGGAATCTTAACTAAAAACCAAGACTGTTAACCAGAGCCCATTCTCCTTGGCAGGCCCGGAAAGCCATTTTTTTTCTCCCCAGCTTTGTGGGATAGCTGAAAGCTCCTCTTAGTTTTTCTTAAAAAGTTAATAAATGACTATTTGGAGAAGCTTTTGTAATGTGTTAGACTCCTTTTTATTCTCTTTTCTTTGCTACCTCTGCTCTTAAGCCTTAGATACTGGCCATCTCATGCGACGAGTTGACTCACTGGAAAAGACTCTGATGCTGGGAAAGGTTGGGGGTGGGAGGAGAAGGGGACGACCGAGAATGAGATGGCTGGATGGCATCACCGACTCTGTGGACATGACTTTGAGTGAACTCCGGGAGTTGGTGATGGACAGGGAGGCCTGGCGTGCTGTGATTCATGGGGTCGCGGAAAGTCGGACACGACTGAGCGACTGAACTGAACTGAACTTTGGTTTTCTTCCAAAGTCTTAAGTAACTGCTGTTTTATTTTGCTTTGTCTTATATTGTATGCAGGTTTTATGTTTTTTCTTAGAGATTTTATCTGATAGAAGCTAGTCCTCCAGCTAAGTCAGCTTTGTAGAACTACTAATATAATTGTCTCCATCTGAGTTAATTTTGTTAGCATACTAAGAACACAGAGTTGTTAGACTTAAAAAAAACTTCACTCATGGTTTAATGTATCTTTTATCCCAAGAGAGACCACCTAACCCTAACCCTAACCTCAGATATGCAGATGACACTACCCTTATGGCAGAAAGTGAAGAGGAACTCAAAAGCCTCTTGATGAAAGTGAAAGAGGAGAGTGAAAAGTTTGGCTTGAAGCTCAACATTCAGAAAACAAAGATCATGGCATCTGGTCCCATCACTTCATGGGAAATAGATGGAAAAACAATGGAAACCGTGTCAGACTTTATTTTTTTGGGCTCCAAAATCACTGCAGATGCTGATTGCAGCCATGAAATTAAAAGACGCTTACTCCTTGGAAGGAAAGTTATGACCAACCTAGATAGTATATTAAAAAGCAGAGACATTACTTTGCCAACCAAGATCCATCTAGTCAAGGCTATGGTTTTCCCCGTGGTAATGTATGGATGTGAGAGTTGGACTATGAAGAAAGCTGATCACCAAAGAATTGATGCTTTTGAACAGTGGTGTTGGAGAAGACTCTTGAGAGTCCCTTGGACTGCAAGGAGATCCAACCAGTCCATTCTAAGGGAGATCAATCCTGGGTGTTCATTGGAGGGACTGATGCTAAAGCTGAAACTGCAATACTTTGGCCACCTCATGCGATGAGTTGACTCACTAGAAAAGACTCTGATGCTAAGAAAGGTTGGGGGCGGGAGGAGAAGGGGATGACCGAGAATGAGATGGCTGGATGGCATCACCGACTCTGTGGACATGAGTTTGAGTGAATTCCGGGAGTTGGTGATGGACAGGGAGGCCTGGCGTGCTGTGATTCATGGGGTCGCGGAGAGTCGGACACGACTGAGAGACTGAACTGAACTGAACTGAAGCATTCATTGATTCAATTCTTCATTCCTCAACAAATATTTATTGAATATACTTAATATGCTTATATGAAATGTAAAATATGCTAGATTCTGGGTACAAAGAAATATATTTAGCAACGGTAACTGGATTTGCGGAGAAGGCAATGGCAAGCCACTCCAGTACTATTGCCTAGAAAATCCCATGGATGGAGGAGCCTGGTAGGCTGCAGTCCGTGGGGTCGCTGAGGGTCGGACACGACTGAGCGACTTCACCTTCACTTTTCACTTTCACACATTGGAGAAGGAAATGGCAACCAACCCCAGTGTTCTTGCCTGGAGAGTCCCGGGGACGGGGGAGCCTGGTGGGCTTCCGTCTATGGGGTCACACAGAGTCGGACACGACTGAAGTGACGCAGCAGCAGCAACTGGATTTGAGAAGATTTCAGCCTAGTATGCTGCATGAGCAAAAAGATTAGAAAGTAGAAAGATATCAAGTTTTGGATTTAGATGGACTGAGATTATTTATTAGCTGTAATCTTGAACAAGATTTTCCTATATTTCCTAGCTTTAACTAGGGAAAATACAGAGTTATAAGATTAGACAAAAAGGATGAGATATGCCTATTACTATGTGTGCAATATAATAAGATATAAATAATTTGTATTTTTTTTTATTATTCCAGGTGTGGAGATATAAACTGTAAAGTCCCTGGGAGTGTTTATGGAGGAAATAGGAAGAGTTTATTGAGGCTAAAATATATAAGGAATATAGGAGATCACCATCCAAAAAAGGAAGAATTTATTGAGGCTAAAATATACAAGGAATTTAAGAGATCATCACCCAAATTGTGTCGTAATGGTCGACCTACTGCTTGTACATGAGCCTAGGATCAAAATGGATTTGGGAGATAGGAAGAAGAAAACCATTGATATGGAGGGAATTGTATGGGTCTCTGTTTCTTTCTTTTTTATTACAAACTGAGCATTTTTAATGTGCCTGGCACAATGTTTCATTAGAGTACAATTGTGAATAAGACAGACATGGTAGATTGACTTACTTGTGCAAAGCTTACTAATAATCAAGGATATAGACAAGAAAGTAGGCAATTGTAAATAATATGGTACTATATATTTTGGGGGAGGGTAATCATTTATCCCATAAAGCTATTGCTCTTGTCTCTATAATGGGCCTTCTGTTATATGCCTAACTTAAATAGAGTCAAAAGGATTATAGCAGAAATTTGGGATTGTCATTCAGGGACATTTAGTTTTCTGCATGTTGGCTAAAGCCATGACCTCTTATAATCTTCTTTGTGACTAGAGAGCAGAGAAAGTTGGTTTGCAGAAACCAACAAGAAGGAAATAGATATACAGAGGGTAGCAAAAAATGTGAGGGAGAAGGAATTCTATCAACTTCCAATTTCTGGTTCTAGTCCTTTCCTAAGGTCTGATTCCTATCCTGTCTTTACCTGGGAACTCCTTCCCCCACCCCCGCCATGGTCTCTCAGTAAAATCAAGGATAGTTATGACTTAAAAAGAATCCTGCCTTTAGATTATGTAAGATAACACAATCTGTATATTGCCTATATACCTTTAAGTTGACTTCCATATCTTGCAGCCAAAAGTCTTACTAGAGTTATGACAGATGCTAAGATAGAGGGTACATATTTTGCCAGAGTGTCACATATGAAGGGTGTGTAATGACACTTAACTGGAGGAGCAGGGAATGTTTCTGGAGGAAGTGATGTCTAAGCTGAGATCAGAAAAATCAGCAGGACTTATTCAGGCGATGAGAAGAAACAGATTGCTCTATGCTGAAGGAGAGGAGAGTGGGTGTTAGATGAGTAGCCACAAAGAAGTTCCTCTACTGTAGCGCAGGGCTGAGCGGCTGGGAGGGAGCGGGGAGCACGTCAGATCATGCAGGTCTGCAGATCATGCAGTTGGAGGTGATGAATGTGATGTGTGCCTCTCATCCTCCTGCTTGCATGTGGAGACATGTCCCTATCGTCTAGGTCTGTTACCCCAACCCTACTGACTTCTCCACAGAGGAAATCCACTATATCCAGAGTCATTGATTGGATAGATGCTGTAGATTAAAAACTGGACAGTAGGTCTCATTCCTTTCTTCTCTGCTTTCCTTTCTAACTGGATATTCAGAATATATAGTTTGTGACAATCAGAGGGTGGGTGACCATTCCCAAGATGGCTAATGAAAGGAGATTTAGATACTCTGTTCACGGAATGGGAAATCCAAGCATAGTAAATGGTTAAGATTTTGATAAACGATGCTATAGGGTCCATGATGTCATCTAGCATTGATTTATTCTAGGGACTGCCAAGCCACATCAGAGAAGTGAGTTAAAAATTAGCAGTCAACCCCTCTTGTTTTATTTGAGTAAAATTCTTCTCTTTGGTGTTTTTCAGCCTCTTTATAAACAACTTGAGTTATTTGGAGATATGTGTTAAATAATTAGGAGTTACAAAATACTTTAGTTTTGTAATTGACACTTCTCTTAGGCTGGTATTAAAGAGTGTGACTTTTTTATTTTAGTAATTTTGGATGTGGGAGAAAGCAGTGCTGCATGGTACACTGTTGTTTCCCTTAGGCTCCACAGCCATACTCTTCTGGAACAAGGTCACCGCGTTGTTGAACATTAGGGACTGTGTTCCCATTTCTTCTTCCTCTTCTAATAAAAGACATCATATTTCTCCATCAATTCCTTCCCCTTTATGCTGCTTAATCAGAGACAGGATAAGACTATTCTGGTGTATTTCCACCTTATCTTGGAATTCTGTGTATTTGACCAGACTCAAACCCAGATGATCCATCAGTCATTATAGACAGCCTTACTGCTTATCCCAAGGTAAAACTCATTCATCTGGAGCAGCCACTTTCCCCCAAATCAACATCTAATATCAAGTGACAGCTAGCCTGAGAAGGATTTGGAAAATGATAAATTAAATGGAAAAATTAATGACAACAGGGAACAAGGAACCTTTGTAATCACTGCAGGTGCATGGGAACCCTCAAAGCTATATTCAAAACACACCACACTTGTGAGAACAGGAGACTATGGAAACCTGTGTGTTTGGAAGTATTGGTGGTGGTATCAGGTTGCCCTTAACAGAAAAAAATTTGAAGTGTTTATGATGGGTTTAGTGCTTTGCATGGGTCATCTTATTTAACACAGGTATCCTGATGACCTAGATGCTGCCACTCTTTCCATTTAACAGAGAAGTGATTCACTGAGGGTCCCACTGAATTGCAGATGGCAGGGGAAGAATGTGAGCCCTGGGCTGTTTGATTTCAGGGTGCATGTTTTCCCCCTGCCCCATGTTGTTCAGCTTGTGGGATCTTAGTTTCCCTGACCAGGGATTGAAGCTGTGTCCCCTGTCAGTGAAAGTGCTGAGTCCTTGCCACTGGACCATCTGGGAATGCTCATGGAAGCCTCATCAGGGTGCATGTCTTTAATAATTTACTTTACATCCCCACTGGCCGACCACTTTGTCTAAAGGACAAAGTCCTTAAGCAACTTGACTTTTTACCTCCTGTTTATTTGAGCTTGAAGGACTTTCATACCTTGTGACTTTCTCAATGTCCTGCCTGGTCCCACCTGCTACCTTATTTTTCCCTAGCACTAACTGGATGCCAGATATTCCTATGTGGTGTCTTCAAGCATGAACAGTTATGTTATGCCCCAGGAGGCAAGCCTGCAGAGCGCCTAGACTTTGTTCTGTGTGATTCCCATACTACTGCTGCTCCTTACACTTCCCTTGCTTAAGAAAACAGTGTTAACATTACCCGAATTTGTTCTTGGCTCTCACTACCGAGCAGCCTGGCACCAACCCCCAGCCACACGACTGCAGTCTCTCAGTCCGGCTGTTCCTAATGTCAGCTCTCCCAGTCCCTGTGACTTCTCCCCTCACCCGCCCCTTGGTGGGGTTTTAGCAATGCAACCCAACTGTCCATTGGACAGGCCTTGGCATGGGCAGGGGGAGCTAACAGGGGCCGTGATGAATGGGTGAACTCTCAGGCCTTTGTCCATTCCTCTCCTTCCCATTTCAACATCTTTGCTGAAATGGAATTTGAATTTCAAAAGGCTTAAAGAACAGTTCTCAAACCCACAATTTCCCAGCAGCTTGTAAACCTCTGAAAACATTACCTTCAATCTGCTGCTGGTGCTGAGTGGATGTGAAGCACTTCTGTGAGCTATGTCGTGCTGGTTAGTCGAGACCTGCCTCCCCCAACCCCTTGGCTCACCCACAAGCGAGCATTCAAACCAGCGAGGCTCCCTTTGGTTTCTGGGAAGAACAATCCAATTCTCAGAAAGCTGATACCTATGGAGACTCTGCGGAGGAGTAATTCCCTAACTGCATAAGGGATGCTCATCTAAATAAGGAAATGGGGGGCTGGATTAGAGAGAGCAGGAATGAAGGGAGGATTTATGCCCGAAGCACAGGGAGGGGTTTCTTTTCCCCCTCTCTCTCTGCTGGCTTGGACTTTGATATCTTGGTGATGACCTATCTTTGGCAACGCAGTCATTTTTATTTAGGGTGATTGAGGCTGCTGTGAGGGCTTCAGTGGGGGGTTCCATTGTCAATTCTGCATTAAATGACCATTAAAATCAAGTGTTACTGTAAGAAGCTCTGTCTGCTGGGTATTTCTCAGAAGAGTTTGTGCCCACTTCTGAGGGCTGCTCGTTTTGTCTTTCCATTTTCAGGAGGGGGAAAGAAACATGCCCCTAATGAACTGAACCTTTTTAATTGATTGTAAAAAACAGAAGAGAACACAGCGGTGGGAATTGTTGGCAGTGCTTTACAGCAAGTGGCGAATCACTGCATATTCATCTGTTTCTCATTGGCCAAGATGAATCCTCTTTTGGTATTAAAGCAAATGTGCTGCGAAGTTTCAGAGGACAGGGTTTAACAACTTTTCCTGGCTGGAGGCCTGGGTAATTTTTTTTTTTGGTGGAATGGTAGGAGGGCCAGGAAGTGGTGGGGGTAGGGAGCTGAGCAGGGGAGGGGAACAGTGACATGGAGAACTGTTTCAGTGAAGGCAGGAGCTGCATAGAACGGAAATGGTTTTGACGTAGCTGAAAAGAATGGTTTTATTTGTGTAGGTGTCAAGTGGGAGAGTTGGATTACAGTGGGGTAACTGCAGAAATAATCTGATTGCAGAGGAGTTTTGGTTGGTATATAACTCAGGCTTCCAAGAGTGAAAGTGAAAAGTGTTAGTCTCTCAGCTGTGTCTGACTCTTTGCCACCCCATGGACTCGAGTCCATCAGGCTTCTCTGTCCATGGAATTCTCCAGGCAAGAATACTGGAGTGGGTAGTCTTCTCCAGGGGCTCTTCCTGACCCAGGGATTGAACCCAGGTCTTCTGCATCGCAGGCAGATTCTTGCTCATCTGAGCCACCAGGGAAGCCCCACTCTGGCAAATAGGACTGAACTCAATTTTTAATTTTTGACAGAAGAAGGGAAGTAGTTCATCTGACCTCAGTTTTTTTTTTTTTTCCTACCATGTAACTATCTGGATACTCATGTAGTTGAAAGGGAACCTGGCTACATGTTCTAGCAATTAAGGAGATCTTGCTTCCTCACCCTCCTCATCTATCTCAGGATCAGTCTTTTATAAACACTCATCTTCCTTCTCTTCCATTTCATTGTTTTCACTGCCCAGTGGTCTCCTTCTGTTCCTGTCAGCCTGGATCCACACAGACTGTGTGTGTGTTAGTTGCTCAGTTGTGTCCAACTCTTTGCAACCCGGTGGGCTGTAGCCTGCCAGTCTCCTCCATCCATGGGATTCTTCAGGCAAGAATACTGGAGTGGATTGCCATGCGTTCTTCCAGTGGATCTTCCCGACTCAGGCATTGAACCTAGGTCTCCATCACTGCAAACAGATTCTTCACTGTTTAAATTACCTGGGAAATCCACAGAGATGATCGTTTCCTTAGAGAGTTAGTTTCTTGCTCCTCAGGACCTTTGCACATGCTATTCCTTTCACCTGAGCCACTTTTTTCTAGCCCCCTGCTGCTTCCCATAAGTCAGGGCTGGGTCCTTCTCATCCTTCCAGCTGTAATTTAATGCTACCTCTTCAAGGAAGCCTTCCATGGACATCCTGATCCCCATGTGGGCTCTCCTGCTAAGGGAAAAGTTTTCACATTCCTTTTTGCTTTATAGCAGGTATCACAGCTTTAAGTGATTATTAGATTTACTTGGCATAATGTGTATATTTCTGGAATATTTTAATAGTTATTAACAAAAATCACAAATTGCATGTTTCCATTTATTTATTTTAGGCTTCCCAGTGGAAGTAGTGGTAAAGAAACTTCCTGCCAATGTCGGAGACATAAGAGATGCCAGTTTGATTCCTGAGTCATAATGATCCCCTGAAAGAGGGCATTCAACCCACTCCAGTATTCTTGCCTGGAGAATCCCATGGACAGAGGAGTCTGGCAGGCTACAGTCTTTAGGGTTGCAAAGAATTGGACATGACTGAGCACACACATCCATCCATCATTTCTTTATTTAAAAAATTAACAACATTATTAGAGATAACAGTACTTTCAAGGGCAGAATCTTATGAAGTTGGAACTTATAAAGGATGGAGCTTATAAAGTTCTATAAACTCTTTCCTGCATTGTATTAAGTTCTAAAGGTGATAAAAAGTTAACAGTACGTATGGCAAATACTTTAAGAAAAATTTCAAAAGTTTCTTTGTGAGTGCTGTAAATTTTATATAGTTCTTATAATTAGTTTGCTATTTGCTGCTTATAAATCTTCAAGTGGGTTTCCCCCAGTCACTGAATGCTGGATTGTCCTTTGGATGGAGTTGCCAAAGAGAAAACACATCCAGTTAGGCCTCAGGGATATACATGACAAACACTTTATACTCGGAGGAAGCACTTTTGTCTGAATTGTCCAGGACTGGCAACTGGTTAATCAAGTCTCTTAAAGCCATGAATTGGAGGGAAATATTTAAATATTCTATTTTAAATTAAAATGTAAATATACATCTCTTTTTCCCAGTCTTATGATGCAGAAGCAGGTCTTCTGTTTGAGTTAAGGTTTATTGACTGAAGTCAACCATCATATTTTTTGTATTAACAACACACAAAATGCAACATCTACATCTTTCAGTCTATTTCTTTTTTTAAGAGAACTAAAAGACATGTGAGGCCTTCCCAGGTGGCCCTAGGCGTAAAGAACCTGCCTGCCAATGCCAATGAGTAGATGTAAGACATGCAGTTTCAATCCCTCAGTTGGGAAGATGCGCTGGAGAAGGAAACTGGAACCCATACTAGCATTCTTGCCTGAAAAATACCATAGACAGAGGAGCCTGACGGGCTACAGTCCATAGGGTCACAAAGAATTGAGTATGACTGAAGCGATTTAGCACACATGCAAAAGACATGTGACAGGGAATCGGGAAGTAAATCTTTTGTATTTTTTCTCCCCAATCTTTTACAGATGCCTGATCAACACTTAATTTAATAATCTTTTCAGTAGTTTGTCTTTATTGCTTATGTCTATATCATTCCTATAGTTCTCATGGAAACCACACTTTTCATGCTCATGTTTCATAGAACATGAATAATAGATATGTATGATACATATGAATGACAGATATGTATGATACATATCTAACGTAATTAATTGCATTTAATTTAGTTGTATTTAATTGTAATAAGTTATGCAGCTGTCATTCTTCGGCATTTCCTCTTGGGATTAGAATGAAAACTGACCATTTCCAGTCCTGTGGCCACTCCTGAGTTTTCCAAATTCACTGGCATATTGAGTCCAACACTTTCACAGCATCATCTTTTAGGATTTGAAATAGCTCAACTGGAATTCCATCACCTCCACTAGTTTTGTCCATAGTGATGCTTCCTAAGACCCACTTGACTTCACATTCCAGGATGTCTGGCTCTAGGTGAGTGATTACACCATTGTAATTATCTGGGTCATGAAGATCTTTTTTGTATAGTTCTTCTGTGTATTCTTGCCACCTCTTCTTAATATCTTCTGCTTCTGTTAGGTCCATACAATTTCTGTTCTTTATTGAGCCCATCATGAAATGTTCCTTTGGTATCTCTAATTTTCTTGAAGAGATCTCTAGTCTTTCCTATTCTATTTTTTCCCTCTATTTCTTTGCATTGATCACTGAAGAAGGCTTTCTTACATCTCCTTGCTATTCTTTGGAACTCTGCATTCAGATGGGTATATCTTTCCTTTTCTCCTTTGCTTTTAGCTTCTCTTCTTTTCTCAGCTATTTGTAAGGCCTCCTCAGACAACCGTTTTGCTTTTTTGCTTTCTTTTTCTTGGGGATGGTCTTGGTCCCTGTCTCGTGTACAATGTCACGAACCTCTGTCCATAGTTCATCAGGTACTCTGTCTATCAGATCTAGTCCCTTAAATCTATTTCTCACTTCCACTGTATAATCATAAGGGATTTGATTTAGGTCATATCTGAATGGTCTAGTATTTTCCCCACTTTCTTCAATTTCAGTCTGAATTTGGCAATAAGGAGTTCATGATCTGAGCCACAGTCAGCTCCCGGTCTTGTTCTTGCTGACTGTATAGAGCTTCTCCATCTTTGGATGCAAAGAATATAATCAATCTGATTTCAGTGTTGACCATCTGGTGATGTCCATGTATAGAGTCTTCTCTTGTGTTGTTGGCAGAGGGTGTTTGCTATGACCAGTGCATTCTCTTGGCAAAACTCTATGAGCCTTTGCCCTGATTCATTCTGTACTCCAAGGCCAAATTTGCTTGTTACTGCAGGTGTTTCTTGACTTCCTACTTTTGCATTCCAGTTCCCTATAATGAAAAGGACATCTTTTTTGGGTGTTAGTTCTAAAAGGTCTTGTAGGTCTTCATAGAACCGTTCAACTTCGGCTTCTTCGGTGTTACTGGTTGTTCTTCAGCGTTACTGGTCACGGTTCAGCAATATATAAACCATGAACTTCCAGATGTTCAAGCTGGTTTTAGAAAAGACAGAGGAGCCAGAGATCAAATTGCCAGCATCTTCTGGATCATAGAAAAAGCAAGAGAGTTCCAGAAAAACATCTATTTCTGCTTTATTGACTATGCCAAAGCCTTTGACTGTGTGGATCACCACAAACTGTGGAAAATTATGAAAGAGATGGGAATGCCAGATCACCTGACCTGCCTCTTGGGAAACCTGTATGCAGGTCAGGAAGCAACAGTTAGAACTGGACATGGAACAACAGACTGATTCCAAATAGGGAAAGGAGTACGTCAAGGCTGTATATTGTCACCCTGCTTATTTAACTTATATGCAGAGTACATCACAAGAAACTCTGGGCAGGAGGAAGCACAAGCTGGAATTAAGATTGCCAGGAGAAATATCAATAACCTCAGATATGCAGATGACACCACCCTTATGGCGGAAAGTGAAGAAGAACTAAAGAGCCTCTTGAGGAGCGTGAAAAAGTTGGCTTAAAGCTCAACATTCAGAAAACTAAGATCATGGCATCTGGTCCCATCACTTCATGGCAAATAGATGGGGAAACAGTGGCTGACTTTAATTTTTTGGGCTCCAAAATCACTGCAGATGGTGACTGCAGTCATGAAATTAAAAGACGCTTATCCCTTGCAAGGAAACTTATGACCAACCTAGACAGCATATTAAAAAGCAGAGACATTACTTTGTCAACAAAGGTCTGTCTAGTCAAGGTTATGGTTTTTCCCAGTCATCATGTATGCATGTGAGAATTGGACTGTAATGAAAGCTGAGCACAGAAGAATGGATGCTTTTGAACTGTGGTGTTGGAGAAGACTCTTGAGAGTCCCTTGGACTGCAGGGAGATCCAATAGTCTATCCTAAAGGACATCAATCCTGGGTGTTCAGTGGAAGGACTGATGTCGAAGCTGAAACTCCAATACTTTGGCCACCTGATGTGAAGAGCTGACTCATTTGAAAAGACCCTGATGCTGGGAAAGATTGACGGCAAGAGAAGGGGATGACAGAGGATGAGATAGTTAGATGGCATCACTGACTCAGTGGACATGAGTTTGGGTAAACTCCGGGAGTTGGTGATGGATAGGGAGGCCTGGCGTGCTGTGATTCATGGGGTTGCAAAGAGTCAGACCCGACTGAGAAACTGAACTGAACGATGCAACTGGCATCAGTGGGTTTTTGAACAAACACAACTGAGTCTTGTAAAGCGTATGACATAATTTACAGGAACAAAAGAGAAGGAGACCCTCCTGGCTGGGTAGTCAGTATTAGCATGAGCATTAGTCAGGACGTTTAGTAGAATGAATGGAGAGTGTTGGTTAAACCCTCAAACTGTTAAGTATAGTTTAATTAAAAGAATTTATTTTATGCCTAACTGTCTTTCATATTTTATTAATGTCAGTCTCTCTTGGCATATAGGAAGTTCACAGAAGCAAGAACAGTCCTGATGTGTAATACGTGCTCATCATAACTTGCTGCATTAATGAATGGCCTCATAGATGCAAAATTCACTCAATAAGCCATGCTTTTGCTTATCATTTCCTTCATTTTCTTCCCTCAAACAATTTTTGTAAAGCCAAATTTATGGTTTGATTGATTGATTTCCTGATAAGACTAAGAACCACAGGAGCAGCTTCAATAACCTCAAGGGAAGAAATTTTAACATTCCTTTCTCATCCAAATAAACTAATTGAGTAAGGATTGTCTGCCATCCCAGAGATTTTCAATTTTTTTTTAAAAAAGTGTCAAATAGTCTCTAGTATGAACAACTATATCATAAATAAATGTTACAGATAGAACTGCATTCACATTTAAAGCTACATAAATAGTGACAAAAGAGATGGATGTTTAAAATATAATTAGAAATATTTGACTTAAAAATAAGGAATTTTATAAGACTTGATTATCTCTAAGTTATTTTGCAGGTGTAAATACTAATATTGGAGGAAAGATTCCTGATGTATGGCTCTGTAGATAGGAGCAGATATTTTATGAGAACCTACTGCTTACTCAATGCCTTGGATATGCGGTGGCTTCTAATGGCTACAGATGTATAAGCTGTAGTCTCTGTGTTTGAAAAAATTATCTTCCAGTGGACCAGACTGATGAAATCTAAACAGTTTATAAGGAAAAAAAAAAAACTATCATGAGGAAGCATGGAGGAATGAGAGATTTAAGAAGAAATTTCTGAAGCTTCACAGTGGTTCACAACAGGAAAAATAAAAGCGCACTTGACCTGCTTGGGGATATTACCTAGATATATCAGCATGAGTAGGTACAGGTCTCTGAGACTCAGAGAAGAGTCCATCTGACTCAACAATCTGGAAGCTTTGTTTTTCCTCTCACCCCTGTCCTTCATCAGAACCAGAGTCTAATTCCTCTTAGGAAAGAATAATAATAATATCTAGATAATTACACTGTGTCCCAGGTCAGCAATTCCTCCTGATTAGCAGTACAAGCTAAAAAAGGGCAGATGGGTGGTGGGAGGCTTCTTAGCAGAAACAGCAAAAGAGAAACTGGAGGTTTCAAAATCTGCCATACTTCATGAGTACAGTCATTAGCTGAAGTTCGTAGGTTTTTGGTTTCTCAACAGGCCATCTGTAGGAATGACATTCACTGTGTCTCCTTCCCTATGGTCTGAGGGTGTGTGCTGAGGACAGATGATACCAGGGCCCCCCTTCTGTGAGGTGACAAGCATATCCTCCAAAAATTCATGAGAAAGGTCAGAGCAGAGGAAAATGGATATAAGTGATCTTATTGACAGCAGCCTGGAGAAGGAAATGGCAACCCACTCAAGTATTCTTGCCTGGAAAATTCCATGGATAGAGAAGTCTGGCAGGCTGCAGTCCATGGAACCACAGAGAGTCTGACACAACTGAGTGACTGAGCACCATTGACAGCAGGAAAGAAGAAAAAAATACTGAAGGGCAAATGCTAAAAGCTCTCTTCTTAATTGAAGAATGAATGCTGATAGAAATGGCAAAGTTGGGTTGTGTAATTAAAACTAATTGTACTAGTTGTACTAGCAGGGTGTACCAGGTTGTTGATTTTGATCCAAGATTATCAACAAGTGTCTTCCATTTTGGTATGGTCTCCAGAGGTTTTCTGGGTGTAGTAAGGAGACAAATTAAGAGACTCTTCCTTTACTAGCTGTCTCCAACTTCCTTTTAGATTGTATGATACTTAGTTACTTGTCCAATGAACAAAGTAAGCAATTTAGCTTTCAGGGAGAATAAATATTTTTTTGAGTTGCTGATATGGAATCCATTTCTGGATATAAATATTTTTAAAGAATATCTTCTAAGATCATGGAGGAATCTTCAAGAATGTAAGCGATATAAAAGGACTGTGCAGTGCTGAAGCAGCGGCTACGTGGTGCTGGAGTGACATTGAGGAGATATCCCCCATCCAAGGGCAAAGGAGAAGCCCCAGCAAGATGGTAGAAGGGGCAAAATCACATTTAGAATCAAACCCCATTCCTGCCAGAGACCCACAGAGACTGAGGCAGACTGTGTGTGAGTCTCCTGTGGAGGATGAGTCAGCAGTGGCCTGCCGCAGGGGCAGGGGCTCTGGGTGCAGCAGACCTCGGCATGGCATAAGCCCTGTTGGAGGAGATCACCATTAACCCCACCATAAAGCCACAAGAACTTAACACAGGACTGGGGAAACAGACTCTTGGAGGACACAAACAAAACCTTGTGCACACCAGGACCCAGGAGAAAGAAGCAGTGACCCCACAAGAGACTGACCCAGACTAGACTGTGAGTGTCCAGGAGTCTCTGGCAGAGGCCTGGGTCAGAGGTGGCCTGCTGCAGGGTTGGGGACACTGAGTGCAGCAGTGTGTTCATGGGACCTTTTGAAGGAGGTCCCCATTATCTTCATCACCTCCACCATAGTTTGGCCTCAGGTCAAATAAAAAGGAGGGAACACAGCCCTGCCCATCAATAGAAAATTGGATTAAAGATTTACTGAACGTGGTCCCACCCATCAGAACAAGACCCAATTTCCCCCTCAGGCAGTCTCTCCCAACAGGAAGCTTCCATAAGCCTCTTTTCCTGCTCCATCAGAGGACAGAGAGACTGAAAACCACAATCACAGAAAACTAACCAATTTGATCACATGGACCACAGCCTTGTCTAACTCATTGAAACTATGAGCCGTGCAGTGTAGGGCCACCCAAGACGGATGGGTCATGGTGGAGAGTTCTGACAAAATGTGGTCCACTGGAGAAGGGAATGGCAAACCACATTATTCTTGCCTTGACAACCCCATGAACAGTATGAAAAGGCAAAAAGATAGGACACTGAAATATGAATTCCCCAAGTCTGTAGGTGTCCAAAATGCTACTGAAGGTCAGTGGAGAAATAACTGCAGAAAGAATGAAGTGATGGAGCTAAAGCAAAAACAACACACAGTTGTGTATGTGACTGGTGATGGAAGTAAAGTCCAATACTGTAAAGATAAATATTGCATAGGAATCTGGAATGTTAGGTCCATGAATCAAGGCAAATTGGAAGTGGTCAAACAGGAGATGGCAAGAGTGAACATTGACATTTTAGGAATCAGAGAACTAAAATGGACTGGAATGGGTGAATTTAACTCAGATGACCATTATATCTACTACTGTGGGCAGGAATTCCTTAGAAGAAATGGAGTAGCCATCATGGTCAACAAAAGAGTCTGAAAGGCAGTACTTGGATGCAATCTCAAAAATGACAGAATGATCTCTGTTCGTTTCCAAGGCAAACCATTCAACATCAGAGTAATCCAAGTCTATGCCCAGACCAGTAACACTGAAGAAGCTGAAGTTGAACGATTCTATGAAGACTTACAAGACCTTCTAGAAATAACACCCAAAAAAGATGTTCTTTTCATTATAGGAGACTGGAATGCAAAAGTAGGAAGTCAAGAGATACCTGGAGTAACAGGCAAATTTGGTCTTGGAGTACAGAATGAATCAGGGCAAAGGCTAATAGATTTTTCAAGAGAGCACACTGGTCATAGCAAACACCTTCTTCAAACAAGACAAGAGAAGACTCTACACATGGACATCACCAGATGGTCAACACCAAAATCAGATTGATTATATTCTTTGCAGCCAAAGATGGAGAAGCTCTATACAGTTAGCAAAAACAAGACTGGGAGCTGACTGACTCAGATCTTGAACTCATTGCCAGATTCAGACTTAAATTGAAGAAGGTGGGGAAAACCACTAGACCATTCAGGTATGATCTAAATCAAATCTCTTATTATTATACAGTGGAAGGATAAATAGATTCAAGGGATTGGATCTTATAGAGAGCCTGAAGAACTATGGACAGAAGTTCATAATGTTTTACAGGAGGAAGCGATCAAGAGCATCTCCAAGAAAAAGAAATGCAAAAAGGCAAAATATTTGTCTGAGGAGGCCTTACAAATAACGGAGAAAAGAGGAGAAGCTAAAGGCAAAGGCGAAAATGAAAGATACACCCATTTGAATGCAGAGTTCAAAGAATAGCAAGGAGATATAAGAAAGCCTTCCTCAGCGATCAATAGAGGAAAACAATAGAATGGGAAATACTAGAGATCTCTTCAAGAAAATTTGAGATAACAAGGGAAATTTTTGTGCAAAGATGGGCACAATAAAGGACGGAATGGTACCGACATAACAGAAGCAGAAGATATTAAGAAGAGGTTGCAAGAATACACAGAACTATACAAAAAAGATCATCATGACCCAGATAACGATGATGGTGGGGTCACTCACCTAAAAATAGACATCCTGGAATATGAGGTCAAGTGGACCTTAGGAAGCATCACTACGGACAAAGCTAGTGGAGGTGATGGAATTCCAGTTGAGCTATTTCAAATCCTAAATGATGATGCTGTGAAAGTGCTACACTCAATATGCCAGCAAATTTGGAAAACTCAGGTGTGGTCACAGGACTGGAGAATGTATGTTTTCATTCCAGTCCCAAAGAAAGGAATAGCCAAAGAATGCTCAAACCACCGCACAATTACACTCATCTCATGCTAGCAAAGTAATGCTCAAAATTTTCCAGACCTCAGCAGTTTGTGAACCATGAACTTCCAGATTTTCAAGCTAGATTTTGAATAAGAAGAGGAACCAGAGATCAAACATACAACATCCGTTGGATCATCGAAAAAGCAAGAGAGTTCCAAAAAAGCATCTACTTCTGCTTTATTGACTGTGCCAAAACCTTTGACTGTGTGGACCACAACAAACTGTGGAAAATTCTTTAAGAGATGGGAATACCAGACCACCTGACCTGCCTTCAGAGAAATACATATGCAAGTCAAGAAGCAACAGTTAGAACTGGACATGGAACAACAGACTGGTTCCAAATAGGGAAAGGAGAATATCAAGGCTGTATATTGTCACCTTGCTTATTTAACTTATATGCAGAGTACATTATGAGAAATGCTGGGCTGGATAAATCACAAGGTGGAATGAAGATTGCCAAGAGAAATATCAATAACCTCACTTCTAGCAGAAAGCGAAGAACTAAAGAGCCTCTTGATGAAAGTGAATGAGGAGAGTGAAAAAGTTGGCTTAAAACTCAGCATTCAGAAAAGCAAGATCATGGCATCTGGTACCATCACTTCATGGCAAATAGATGGGGAAAACAGTGGAAACAGTGACAGACTTTATATTTTTGGGCTCCAAAATCACTGCAGATGGTGACTGTAGCCATGAAATTAAAAGATGCTTGTTCCTTGGAAGAAAAGTTATGACCAACATAGGCAGCATATTAAAAAGCAGAGACATTACTTTACCAACAAGGGCCCATCTAGTCAAGGTTATGGTTTTTCCAGTAGTTATGTATGGATGTGCGAGTTGGACTATAAAGAAAGCAGAACGCCGAAGAACTGATGCTTTTGAACTGTGGTGTTGGAGGACTCTTGAGAGTCCCTTGGACTGCAAGGAGATCCAACCAGTCCATCCTAAAGGAAATCAGTCCTGAATATTCATTGAAAGGACTGATGCTGAAGCTGAAACTCCAACACTTCAGCCACCTGATGTGACGAACTGACTCATTTGAAAAGACCGTGATGCTGGAAAGATTGAAGGTGGGAGGAGAAGGGGACGACAGAGGATGAGATGGTTGGATGGCTCACCAACTCAATGGACATGAGTTTGAGTAAACGCTGGGGGTTAGTGATGGACAGGGAGGCCTGGCATGCTGCAGTCCGTGGGGTCGCAAAGAGTCGGACACGACTGAGTGACTGAACTGAACTGAACGTGAAAAACCTATTACTCAGGTAGGTCATGGCTTTTTGTAGGAACTGTGCTGGTGTGGTAGTAATAATTAATTTTCTTGGGTCCAGAGATACTGGCCAAACACCAGCCTTCAAACAGATGTAGCTATCAATATTCTTCAGATGAAGGTCTTATAGCTGGTAAATTGCCAGAGAGTCCAGGCAAATTTACCTTTACTTTTAAATGTGATCCAATTTTTATGAAACACCTACAGGAAAATTTCAAGAAACCACAAACCTCGGGTTTATTAATATTTCAATTCTGGAAAACTTTGCCTATATTTCTGATTAACTAATGGGCATGTCATAGCCAGTGAAAAAGCCCTAAAGAAATAGCATCTTTGTGATAAATAGCCTAACAAAGTACGTGTGTATTTTAAATATATTGCAATATTATAAAGTAGGTAAGAGTCCTGTTTGGTGACCCACTTTCTTCCATACATTTCTCTGTCTAGTATGATACCCCCCTTATTTTAGACCTTCAGGCATTCAGAGTTGTCTGGATTTGTCATCTCTGCTTTCTCTATCTTCACTTCCTCCTCTGTTGTTATGAAAAATCTGATATTATGTGCATATTGATGCAAATTTAAGTTAATGCAATATTTAGGATTGCGAACAGGAAATAAGTGGGGGTTGGGGGAGTGTTTTATATTTTAAACAAGAAAGAGACAGCATTTTTAGTTCAATTTTTTGAATAGGTAATGCATATATATGATTTAAAGACTTTTCTTGTTTCTTTAGCATCAATCCAGAATTTTTAATGAGCATAAAAGAAAAGACAAATATAAATATAATTTCTTATCCCCCCCTTTTATTAACTTCACATTTTACTTTCTTCACTTTATAAATTCTGAAGATCTTTATCAATACAGAAAATTAAAGTTATTCTTTTTTATTTTTATACCCACAGAATTTCATTTTATGAGTACACCATAAGTTATTTAATCAACTTGCTATTTAGGAACAATTGAGTCTTTTACTGTGAAAAACAGGGCTGCAATGACGAACTCTTTCATAAGCCATTTTGAATATGTACAAATTTATCTGTAGGAGAATTTCCCAGAAATGGAATCTCTGGGTCCAAGGGTATATGCATTTGTAATTTTAATAGGTATTATCGAATCACCCTCAGATAGACTTGTACCCACATACACTCCCACTGGGGATGTTCAAGAGTGCCCATTTCCCGGCAGCCTCAACAACAAAGTGTGTTATAATGAAAGGTTTTAAACCCTTATTAAATAAATTTCCAGGATTAGAGAGCTTTTGAGAAAGGAATTTATTTTATAACTAAAAACCTTCTCAATCTTCTGAAACCACTTCCCTTGGGCGGAAACAACAAAGCAATATTTGCTACATTCCAGGCACCATGCCAGTGAATAGGGAAACAAGGAAAATGCGTTAGGATTCACGCTCTCTTCCTTCCCTGACCCCTGCCTACAAAGTCATCAAGGCCTATTGATTTTATGTTTCAAAGTAGGTTTCTGTATCAAGCCTATCTTTTCTCCATCCTTATGTGTGTGATGGCAATAGCCTTCTAACTGCTGGGTGTCTCTGCTCCTCTCAGCTCCAATCTATTGCCTCTCTTTGCCTAAATGCTTTTTCTAAGCTGTGAATTGAACCTTGTCACTCTTCATCTCTTTATGGATCTTCTTGGCTTGAGGTACAAGGTCTAAATTCCTTAGTTCAGCATCTAAAGCCCCCTCACAGTCTCACACTAACCTGCCTCTCTTCAGGTTTTCCCTTGGAGCTCAACTCTGATGCGCTGTGTGATTTCCTTCTTCTGTAATTGTCTTCCTTTTCTTCTCCACCTGGAGAATTCTCTCTCATCTTCTAACTTTCATTTTAAACATCATCTCCATTTTTACATTTTTGCAGAACTCTGTTTCAAAATCTGCCATGCCAGTTTGAGTTAATTTTTCATACCTTCCTTTGAGACCTGTAATGATGTTCTGTATGTTTATTCCTCCTATTCAACTGTTACCTCACTGAAGATAGGGATTGTTTATTATTTACCTTTAGATATTCAGTGGTCAAAACTGTCTGATCAAAGACGCTCAAACAGTTCACTGAGTTCAGTTACTCAGTCGTGTCCAACTCTTTGCAAACCCATAAACCGCAGCACACCAAGCCTCACTATCCATCACCAACTCCCGGAGTCCACCCAAACCCATGTCCATCAAGTCAGTGATGCCATCCAACCATCTCACCCTCCGTTGTCCCCTTCTCCACCTGCCCTCAATCTTTCCCAGCATCAGGATCTTTTCAAATGAGGCAGCTCTTCACATCAGGTGGCCAAAGTATTGGAGTTTCACCTTCAAAATCAGTCCTTCCAATGGACACCCAGGACTGATGTCCTTTAGGATGGACTGGTTGGATCTCCTTGCAGTCCAAGGGACTCTCAAGAGTCTTCTCCAACACCACAGTTCAAAAGCATCAATTCTTTGGCCCTCAGCTTTCTTCACAGTCCAACTCTCACATCCATACATGACCACTGGAAAAACCAAAGCCTTGATTAGACGGACCTTTGTTGGCAAAGTAATGTCTCTGCTTTTTAATATTCTGTCTAGGTTGGTCATAACTTTCCTTCCAAGGAGTAAACGTCTTTTAGTTTCATGGCTGCAATCACCATCTGCAGTGATTTTGGAGCCCAGAAAAATGAAGTCTGAAACTGTTTCCACTGTTTCTCCATCTATTTGCCATGAAGTGATGGGACCAGAAGCCATGATCTTAGTTTTCTGAATGTTGAGCTTTAAGCCAACTTTTTCACTCTCCTCTTTCACTTTCATCAAGAGGCTCTTTAGTTCTTCTTTGCTTTCTGCCATAAGGGTGGTGTCATCTGCGTATCTGAGGTTATTGATATTTCTCCCGGCAATCTTGATTCCAGCTTGTGCTTCCTCCTGCCCAGCATTTCTCATGATGTCCTCTGCATATAAGTTAAATGAGCAGGGTGACAATATGCAGCCTTGACGTACTCCTTTCCCTATTTGGAACTAGTCTGTTGTTCCATGTCCAGTTCTAACTGTTGCTTCCTGGTCTGCATACAGGTTTCTCAAGAGGCAGGTCAGGTGATCTGGTATTCCCATCTTTTTAAGAATTTCCCACAGTTTGTGGTGATCCACACAGTCAAAGGCTTTGGCATAGTCAATAAAGCAGAAATAGATGTTTTTCTGGAACTCTCTTGCTTTTTCGATGATCCAACGGATGTTGGCAATTTGATCTATGGTTCCTCTGCCTTTTTTTAAAACCAGCTTGAACATCTGGAAGTTCACTGTTCACGTATTACTGAAGCCTGGCTTGGAGCTCAATAACTTTGTTTAATTGTTTAATAACAGTAAGTTGATAAAGATCTGCACCAGTTCTAAGATCACATTCTAAAGAGAAATTATTTCAATCTTATAGCTAGTGAAAATGGAGATGAAAAATCTTGAATTCAATGAGCTTTCTGTCTGAGCCTATTTGTCACAGATCTGGGTTGGATTTGGAGTTCAGATTCATAAATCTACCCAAGATCTGGGTCAGACTTCAGATAGTAATGCAATATTTTACACAATCTCAGATTACGTTTAGACACCTAATCCATTCCTCTTCTTCCTATGCACAACTGGGTGACCTCTTCTAGCTGCCCTTGAATTTAGGTGAGGCCATGGATTGAATTCAGGCCAGTGAAATATGGATGGAAGTCCTTCTACGACTAACACCTTGAAAACTCTTGTGAAATTTCCACATTCATTGTCTTCTTGCCTTCCCTGCCTGGATACACATCTTAGTGGAAAATTCTGAGGACCTAGAAAATGGTGGAGTTGTGTATCAAAACCACTACAGGGAAGGCTACTTATCAAATATGAAACTGGATTTTGATAGGATTAAAAATAAACCTTTTAACGACTGAGTGACTGAACAGTAACAACAAATTGTACTCAGCTAATAAGGTAATAAGTTTGTTCATTATAGCATTGAGTTTATTCTGAAAACACACAGTTGCAAACACATACACATATTTGTGTTGTTTAATCTAATGATTACTCAGATCCCTTACCTTGAGAAGAAGGGTGGAAAGTTCATATGCAAACAGAATCAAATCAGAATGGAGACATCACTTGTTTTCTTCTAGAGATGGCACTAGAAAGAAGCTTGATGGTCTTTCTTGCCATGCTGCTATGTGACCAGCATGACAGTGAGGTGGCCAATGGTGCATAGTCAGGGTTCAAGTGCTAAGATGCCTGACTGTGAGAGATGACATCATTTTAACACATGATTTCTATTCCAATCAGTAATGGCTCTTCTTTATGTGCAGACACCACTTTCATTCTCTCTACACAGACACTTCTGTCCCGTATAAGAATTTTGTAGAACTTCTACTTCACAGGTGAAAACCCACTGCTCTGAGTCTATTGTCACTGTAAATCCTGTTTCCCAGCTTCAGAATACTGATGAGAAAAGGGTTTGCTGAGGTATTTTTCAGCATAACATCTGCCTGCTTTTCTAGATGAAACTTTTTAGCAGCAATTGACCTAGAAATAATTTCTAGAATCTGTATGCTTTTTCACTAAGTATGGTACTTTTAAGTTTCACTTTTCTTCAATAATACTCATTCCTCAGGGGACCTTATCCAGTCTCATAACTAAAATAATCTATATGCCAGTGAGTCTCAAATACAACATGTACCACTAAGTTCTCTCCAGAACTTCAGATGCTTCCATCCAAATGTCTACTCCACATTATTACTTTGAATGTGTAGGCATCTACATTCTGAATTCAGTCTGTTTGTTGAATTGCTGTTGTTCAGTGGCTCAGTTGTGTCAGACTCTTTGTGACCCCATGGACCATAGCACACCAGGCTTCCCTGTCCTTCACCATCTGCCAGAGTTTGCTCAGACTCATGTCCATTGAGTCAGTGATGCCATCTAACCATCTCACGTTCTGTTGTCCCTTCTCCTCCTGCCTTCTATCTTTCCCAGCATCAGGGTCTTTTCCAATGAGTTGACTCTTTGCATCAGGTGGCCAAATTATTGGAGCTTCAACTTCAGCATCAGTTCTTTCAATGAACGTTCAAGGTTGATTTCCTTTAGGATTGACTGGTCTAATCTCCTTGCTGTCCAAGTGACTCTCAAGAGTCTTCTCCAACTATACAGTTTGAAAGCATCAGTTCTTCAGTGCTCAGCCTTCTTTGTGGTCCAACTCTCACATCTGTATATGACTACTGGAAAAACCATAACCTTGAATAGACATCTCTAATTTCAAATTGAGTTATTGGTCTTTCCCCTTCTCCCAGTCTTCCCCATCTCAGTGGATGGCAACTCCATTGTTCCACTTGTTCAGTTCAAACCCCCGTGTTTCTTCTCTCTCACACACCTCACAATCTGTCAGCAGCATACCCAGAATTTGATCACTTCTTGCCAACTTTATTGCTACAACTCTTGCTCTGCCACCACTATTTTCCACCTGGATCAGTGCTACAGGCTCCTCCTTTACCCCATCCCTCCTCCACTGGCTTCCCACAACTTCATATACTATTCTTAACATGGCAGCTAGAACTAAATGTAAGGCAGAAAATCTCAGTCCTCTGCTTAAAAACTATTCTAATAATATGCAGAGTATATCACAAGAAATGCTGGACTGGATGAAGCACAAGCTAGAATCAAGATTGCCAGGAGAAATATCAATCACCTCAGATATGCAGATAACACCATTCTTATGGCAGAATATGAAGAAGAACTAAAGAGCCTCTTGATGAAAGTGAAAGAGGAGAGTGAAAAATATGGCTTAAAACTCAACATTCCGAAAACTAAAATCATGGTTTCTGGTCCCACCACTTCATGGCAAATAGTTGGGGAAACAGTGTCAGACTTTATTTTTTGGGCTTCAAAATCACTGCAGGTGGTGATTGCAGCCATGAAATTAAAAGACTTACTCCTTGGAAGGAATGTTATGACCTATCTAGACAGCATATGAAAAAGCAGAGATGTTACTTTGCCAGCACAGGTCCATCTAGTCAAAGCTATGGTTTTTCCAGTGGTCACGTATGGCTGTAAGAGTTGGACTATAAAGAAAGCTGAGCGCCGAAGAATTGATGTTTTTGAACTGTGGTGTTGGAGAAGACTCTTGAGAGTCCCTTGGACAGCAAGGAGATCCAACCAGTCCATTCTAAAGGAGATCAGTCCTGGGTGTTCATTGGAAGGACTGATGCTGAAGCTGAAATTCCAATACTTTGGTCACCTGATGCGAAGAGCTGCCTCATTTGAAAAGACCCTAATGTTGGGGAAGATTGAAGGCGGGAGGAGGAGAGGATGATAGAGGATGAGATGGTTGGATGGTATCATTGACTTAATGGACATGAGTTTGGTTAAATTCCGTGAGTTGGTGATGGACAGGGAGGCCTGGTGTGCTGCAGTCCATGGGATTGCAAAGAGTCGGCCACGACTGAGTGACTGAAGTGAACTGAAGTGAATTACACCACATCTATCATTATATTGGTCAGGCAGGCCAGACCCTGCTGAAGAAACAAACGTACCCTAACAACCTCAGTGACGTAAGGTGGTAAAGCTTTATGTTTCATTCAGGTGAGGTCTGATGTGGATCAGATGGTTCTATCCCTTTTCATCTGGAACAGTGGAACTCAAAGGACAATAGTAGGAGAGCAGAGAGATATGAAGGATGCACAGTGTCCATTACTGACTTGACCCGGAAGTGATTAACATCTCTTTTGCTCAGAGCAAGGCACATGACATGAACCACCTGCAAGGGAGCCTGGGATACGCAGAAGAGCATGTGATTGTTCTGTGAGTACTGACTCTAGTTACACATTTGTCCCAGAGGAAAATGTTAAAGGTCTTGCTATAAACTAAAGCTTTGTAAGATCCTCTTGCATCTACCCTTTCTGCACTGTAATTCTCCAATTTCATTTCTTCTATTCTCATCACCTCTTTGGCAGCCTCATTGACCTCCTTGCTATTCTGCGTACAAGTCAGGTACACTCCTACCACAGAACCTTTCAACTGCTGTTCACTCTGCCCAGAATGCTCTTCCCCCAGACATTTGCATATTTCTCCCCCTCCCTTCCATCAGATTCTAATTTAAAATTCACCTTTCAGCACCTGCCCTGACATTTCATATATCTCCCTGTCTTCCTCTATTTTTTTCTTAGTATAACATTATCCAACATGTATTTTTCTTAATTATCTTGTTTATTAATCATCTCTCCCACCAAAGCACAAGCTCTGAGAGGTTAGACCTTTTTGTTCCAACATCTAGAAAGAGCCTGGCATGTAACTGATGTGCCACTAATTGTTCAATGAATGAATAAATCATTTCTTTCTTAATGTCCTATGTCCTCTACTATCCTTTCTCTCACTTTTAAATGATATAATCCTAGATTTCTAAGTTTAGCTTCTTTCAGGCCAGACTGAGCAAACAACTTACAACATATGTTTGTGACAGAAAAGACATAAGAAAATCAACTCAGAGGATGTGCCTTGTTAATGGTTTAAGTAATGACATGCTGTGTACAGACAACATCATATTTAAATACTTCCATCTATCCATATGCCTATATCTGTTGAAATGTAAAAACTTCCAGCAATAATCCTTCCATCATATATTGAACCCAAATATGATTTAAATGATTTTCTAGTTTTACTCCATGCAGAACAGCACCCCCACTGAAATAATGATCTGAATATTTAGAGAATAAGAAACCCTTCAATCTTATGACTATGTTATGTTACACAACTCCTCTGATCTTCCTCAAAGGTGTAATTTCACATCTCTGAAATTATTTTTAATCATTCCTGCTGCTTGTTATTGGAGAATAAAAGCATACGTGTGGACAGAGTCAGTTGGAGATAGAAAGTGAAATCATGGTCTGGGTTCTTCCACAAAAAGAATTATTCTGCTGGGAACTGCCCTCATTTAGAGAAGGATGGTTAGCACCTACTGTTGGTTTCCTAGCAACAAGAAGCTTTCCCAAAGCTAAAACGGTGGGTCAAGTTTGCATCTTCTCTTTATTTTCTCATGGACTTTATGAGAAAAAATTAATCCAGAAAATCCCCAGGATATAGGATGTGTTGAAAAGGGTGTGTGTCTGATGGGAGGAAAGTGATGGTGGTTATGCACCTGGAGAGGGAGATGAGGAAGAAGGAAAGGAGGTAGGGGAGGGGGAAGAAAGATGACATAAGAGATCAGAGAAAGAATCAATGAAAACGTTAGAGGGACCAGAATTTTAGGAGTATATATTCTCACTGTAGTCCAAACAACATACATTCTAATAGAGGCTGAGAAAAATCATGCTTATTCCCCAACTTAGAGCTTATTTTGTAGGAGGAATAAATTGAACAAACAAGCAGTTTAGAACTCTGCTTTTTTTTTTTCATAAACCAAATCCACAGATTTTTCATCTGAATTCTCTAAATCTTTGATACGCTAACTATATTCAAATGTTGTTTCCTACTTGCCCGTTCCCAACCAGAGAAACTGGAAAATATATGAGGTTTGAGATCCCAGCTAAGTCTGGCTTCATTCTCTGATATCTACCTATCAGCTGTGTGACACTGACCAAATATTAACCTCCTGAGATTTCAGTCTCCTCTGGACAGCAAGGAGATCAAACCAGTAAATTCTAAAGGAAATCAACCTGAATATTATTGGAAGGATTGATGCTGAAGCTGAAGCTCCGCTACTTTGGTCACATGATGTGAAGAGCCGACTCATTGGAAAAGACCTTGATGCTGGGAAAGATTGAAGGCAGGAGAAGAAGAGGGGGACAAAGAATGAGATGTTTGGATGGCACTATCAACTAAATGGAAATGAGTTTGAGGAAACTCTGGGAGACAGTGAAGGACAGGGAAGCCTGACTTGTTGTAGCCCAAAGGATCACAGAGTTGGACACAACTTAGTGACTGAACAGCAACATAGGAAAGTAGGAGTAATCATGCTTGCCTGCGTAGACAACACTAGGCACCGTATCACTAGTGTTTTGTCCTTTCTCTTTATTAACCGTGCCCTGATTTGGTTTGGATCAACAATGTGTCTAGTTTTAAAAGGAAAGAAAATTCAACTCAGTTTTCCAGGATTCCTTGTAGGGAGGGTTACAGAGTAGTTCTGGCCAATTAGATATCAAATAGACCAATATCAAATAGACTTCTTCTCTACCCACTTTATCAGTCTCAGACAAAATACCTGAGGTGCAGCACTGATGATTGAGGGCAGGCAGAAAAAGGGGCAACAGAGGATGAGATGGTTCGATGGCATCACTGACTCGATGGACATGAGTCTGAGCAAATTCAGGGAGGTAGTGAAGGATAGGGAAGCCTGGCGTACTGCGGTTGTTGGGGTTGCAATGAGTTGACATGACTGAGTGACTGAAAAACAAAACCAACTAATCTCTAAGTTTCACTCCATTACCAACATGCTGAGCACCCTGCTTATTTAGCTTATATGCAGAGTACATCATGAGGAACGCTGGGCTGGAAGAAGCACAAGCTGGAATCAAGATTGCCAGGAGAAATATCAATAACCTCAGATATGCAGATGTCACCACCCTTATGGCAGAAAGTGAAGAGGAACTCAAAGGCCTCTTGATGAAAGTGAAAGAGGAGAGTGAAAAGGTTGACTTGAAGCTCAACAGTCAGAAAACAAAGATCATGGCATCTGGTCCCATCACTTCTTGGGAAATAGATGGGGAAACAGTGGAAACAGTGTCAGATTTTAATTTTTTGGGCTCCAAAATCACTGCAGATACTGATTGCTAAGTCACTTCAGTCGTGTCCGACTCTGTGTGACCCCCTAGACGGAAGCCCACCAGGCTCCCCCGTCCCTGGGATTCTCCAGGCAAGAACACTGGAGTGGGTTGCCATTTCCTTCTCCATTGTGTGAAAAGTGAAAGTGAAGTCGCTCAGTCGAGTCCGACCCTTAGCGACCCCACGGACTGCAGCCTACCAGGCTCCTCCATTCATGGGATTTTCTAGGCAAGAGTACTGGAGTGGCTTGCCATTGCCTTCTCCGGCAGATACTTATTGCAGCCATGAAGTTAAAAGACGCTTACTCCTTGGAAGGAAAGTTATGACCAACATAGATAGCATATTAAAAAGCAGAGACATTACTTTGCCAACCAAGGTCCATCTAGTCAAGGCTATGGTTTTTCCCGTGGTCATGTGTGGATGTGAGAGTTGGACTGTGAAGAAAGCTGATTGCCGAAGAATTGATGCTTTTGAACTGTGGTGTTGGAGAAGACTCTTGAGAGTCCCTTGGACTGCAAGGAGATCCAACCAGTCCATTCTAAAGGAGATCAATCCTGGGTGTTCATTGGAAGAACTGATGCTAAAGCTGAAACTGCAATACTTTGGCCACCACATGCGACGAGTTGACTCACTGGAAAAGAGTCTGATGCTGGGAGGGATTGGGGGCAGGAGGAGACGGGGACGACTGAGAATGAGATGGCTGGATGGCATCACCGACTCGATGGACATGAGTTTGAGTGAACTCCGGGAGTTGGTGATGGACAGGGAGGCCTGGCGTGCTGTGATTCATGGGGTCGTAAAGAGTCGGACACGGCTGAGCGACTGAACTGAACTGAAGTGGACTGAGCTTATCTGGGTTTTTAATTCCTTGATACTCTTGGAAATTCCAAGTAATTCTTCTGATTTTCACCAGCAGTTACTCTAAAACACTAAAGTTACTTGGAGTTACACTTTAGTGTAAAAAATTAAAATTATTTTTATTGCAAAAAAATAAAATTTGGTTGGCAAATTTTATTGAACTCAGGTATCAAGATGTTTACATTTATTCAGTAATTACATAATGCTTAAAGTATTGCCTAAAGAAAACTCTTTATGAAAGAGTTATAAAGGGGTAGTTGAATATTGGCTGAGTATAGTGAGTATAAGTTATCCTTTCTAAGATCTACAACTCTATTGGATCTTTAAAAAGATAGGATCTACTTAAGTCCTAAATCATTACTTCTGTCAACCTAAAGATTGAAATGACATTCAGGGGATGACACATAAACCATTAGCCCATAAAGAAGTGAGAGAGCTGGGCAACACTGCAGAAGTGTTGATCAGATATTTTCTGGCTTTCCTCTCAACAATGGCAAGCAGCCAGTTAGAGTTTATCACTCTTCTCCCTAAGAAAGTATATTGTAAAGCATTTCTGGCTTTAACATCATCTCTTTAGGGGTTAAACTGGAATAGAAGAGGGAAAGTGAGCAGGTCAGAATTATTCCAATAGGAGTGTATGTGTCTGCGCATGTATGTGTGAAAAATATGCTAGTGGTGATGAAGACGAGGAGTAGACAAGTCCAGGTGATTGCTCCAGGTTGCATTTCATAAATGAATTTCTACTTTAGGTCTAGGTCTCATGATTTTAACTTGTTTATTCTGGAGCAACTCTTGTCTTTTATCTTATGGTCAGATCTTGGGAAATCAATTGATTTTCACCAGACTTATACAAATCCAATACAAATGCAAAATATCAGTTTATTCATTTATTTTGTAAGATAGACTTGACCTAAGGAAAAGATCTAGTTTATGGGGATTAGTTTCATTCAGAAAACTCAACTGTAAATTGAAGACTTTCTTGGTAAGCAAAGATTCATCCCTCAAGAAAATTAGATGAAGCTGGAGGACAGTTTTACCAAAGAAATTATTTCTGTAGGAGAATCTCCTTTTTAAGAATGTTAATTAATTTATTAATTAATTCAGTCACACATTAAACAATTAATTTATTGTCTATCATATATACTCATACAATGTTTCCTATAGGGTTAAAATATTGATCTTTATCAACCAATACTTGATACCCATAAACTAATGTTTAATGTCAGGTCTTTTTCTTTCTGTTTTCAGTTCAATACACAAACTTCATATCCTGGCAACAAAAACCTAATGATTTATTAAAGTAGCCTAGGTTTTGGCTTATTCTACATTATTTACAAATTAGAGATTCTTTTAAAGGATGAGTAATAGAAAATGAGGGAAGATATTTATTTTAAAAGTCATCAATATCCAAATTGCAGTAATTATAGTTAATTTGATTTTTTGGATATTAAAGCTCTACAACTTCAGTGTCAGAGAATGATTATTTTTGATGATCTCTTTCTTAGATTCTGGATCTGAAATTCATGAAGTTCCCACAGTTTATCACTCACATATTACAGATATGTCTTTCTCCTCCCTTTCTTCCAGACTCCTTATGATTCTTTCTTTATAGCCTTGGTTGTCGGAGAACCATTCTGCTAGACTTCAGGTCATTCTCAGCAAGAGGTACCCTATATGTAGTTGTAGTTTTGATGTGTTTGTTGGGAGAGGTGAGCTCAGAGACTTCTTACACTTCCATCTTACCCCTTACTCCAATATATTTTATTTTTGGAAAAAAAAATAGGTTCTGTTTTTGCAAATATATTCTCACTAACTTAATGTTGTCTGTGTGCTGGATTTTAATTCAATAGTTTTATGATGTTTGCATTATTTTCCTTCTTTTAGCTAACATTAACACAAATAATATATGATGGCTGGGAATTTCCATAAAATCCAGGGAAACAGATATTATGGCAGAACTGTCTACTGTGAAATACCTTGGGGCAGGCTCTGTATAAAGAGCAACTTCTCATCTCAGAGCATTTTGCTCTGTTCATTTTTCTTTAGGTTTCTTTTGCAGCTTGAGGGTAGTATGGACAAAATTTTAAAATCATGATATTTCTTTATGCTTGATGACTTATTTTGAGGATTGTAAATATTTTATCAGAAATGTATTTCTCTACCAATGCTATTTTAGGGAATTTATTGCATTCTCGTTTGGTTTTATTTCATTCTGCTAATGCCACATACATACTAATACCTCATAATTAAATAAAAGTTAGTAGAAAATTGGGCTCATAAAATAGCTTTGTCTGTTTTCTGACATCACTTCTGACACCAAATGCATGTTGTTTTCTAATACTAACAAATTCTCCAATTACCTGATTCTCTGACTCCAACTTGGTATCCTGAAATTTAAATCAGTTCTGACACTAAGTACCCAGAGTTAGCACTAAACTTACAGGTCAAGGGCTCAGTCCCACAAGACTGCCCCCTCTTCAGATGCCAGCTACAAATGAGGTGTCCAGGATCCTCTGAATTTGGTTGGGTTACTATGTATATAGAGGTTCCCATCATCTTTTTCACAAATTTGCTATAATTTTCAATAAAACAACTCAGAGAACTCAGGAAAACACTTAAGTTTGTATGTTTATTATAAAAAATACAGTTAGAAATAGCCAAATGGAAGAGATGAAAAAGCAGAGTGGAGGTGGGAGAATGTGGGACCAAACTGCCAGCACTTCCATGTGTTCACTAACCTGGAAATTCTTCAAACGCTTCAAGAGGTTTTATGGGGGTTTCATTATGTAGACAAGATTGATTACGTCATTGGCCATTGGTGATTAATTAAATCTTTAGCCCCTCTCCCCTCCATGGAGGTCAAGGATGGTGCTAATGGTTCCAACTCCCTAATCATAGGCTTTCTGGTGACCAGCTCCCATCATGTAACTATCAAGGGAACTCCCCCCGCACCTGCTCAACCACCAGTCATCTCATTATCATACATACGACATTCTTATCACTCCAGGCACATCAAGCAGTTAAGAATCTCTGTGCTGGGATTTCCCTGGTGGTCCAGTGGTTAAGACTCCATGTTCCCAGTGCAGGGGGTCTGGGTTCAATTCCTGGTTGGAGAACTAGACCCCACATGCTGCAACTGAGGCTTGAATTTTGGAACTAAATATTGCACATGTTACAACAGAAAGATCCTGCATGCAAGATTGAAGATCCTGAGTTCCACAACTAAGATCCACATATGTATAAATGCAGTATTATATATATATTATATATCTATAATACAAATAAATATTAAAAATCTGCTAAATATAAAAACACATACACTATATATGTATACATGCATATGGTCTTCCCAGGTGGGAGTATATATATATAGCATATATATATATATGAATATATTAATTAATATATATGTTATTTTGTTGTGTATATATATATACCACAAATTAATATATATTCATTAATATAGGCACTGCAAATTATATATATACACCCACAAATTAATTCTCTTTCTATGTATACCAGAAATTAATATATACCACAGTTCAGTTCAGTTCAGTCGCTCAGTCGTGTCCGACTCTTTGAGACCCCATGAATCACAGCACGCCAGGCCTCCCTGTCCATCACCAACTCCTGGAGTTCACTCAAACTCATGTCCATCGAGCTGGTGATGCCATCCACCCATCTCATTCTCTGTCGTCCCCGTGTCCTCCCGCCCCCAATCCCTCCCAGCATCAGACTCTTTTCCAGTGAGTCAACTCGTTGCATGAGGTGGCCAAAGTATTGGAGTTTCAGTTTTAGCATCAGTCCTTCCAATGAACACCCAGGATTGATCTCCTCTAGAATGGACTGGTTGGATCTCCTTGCAGTCCAAGGGACTCTCAAGAGTCTTCTCCAGCTTGCAGTCCAAGAGACTCTCAAGAGTCTTCTCCAGCACCACTTATATACCACAAATTAATTCTCTTTCTAGGTAGTAGGCTACAGTCCATGGGGTCGCAAAGAGTCGGACATGACTGAGCGACTTCACTTTCACTTTCATACTCATTTATTAAATGAGATACACTGTTACTCCCAAATTAAGATTCATAATCATGTCTTTAAGAAAAGTCATGGTTTATGATTTAACAAATTTAGATTTAAGAAAATGTATTTTTTAGAAAATGAAATTCATGTGTGAAAATAAGACATAAATGATGTTGACCAGTGACTCTTAAGTTACATGGTAAAAAGGCATCTGTTTTTTAAAAGCCTAATCCATTACAGACTAACCCTTTAGTGTGTGTGCTCAGTCACTTCAGTCATGTCCGACTCTTCCTGACCCTATGGACTGTGGCCCGCCAGGCTCCCCGGTTCATGGAATTCTCCAAGCAAGAATACTGGAGTGAGAAAGTACAACAAACTGCATTACCTTGAAAATAAGGTAGAAAAAAAAGCAACAGATGTACAAAATACAAGTGCAAAATTTTTTACTGTAAGATTTAATAAATGGGAAATTTCTAAAAAAAGCTTATCTAAATGATTACTCTTACTCTATGTACTTATTTAGTTAAGAGCTGGTATCAACTTGTCTGTGACTGTACTTTGACTTGCACTGATACAGACTGTCAGATGTTCTCATGCCAATTTAATTAAAGTGATCCAACTTAATTAAATGAGAGCTACTAATACACTAATCATGCAAGAGTTTATTAATTTCTTGTTCAATTCATCTTTGAACATCCTCTTAGCCTAAAGAGTTAAACACTATTATTTGTGTTCTTATCTCAGCCAGAAGTAATCTTTCTATTAAATGAAGTCTCATAAGACTTAGTAGCTCTTTGAGCACATTCTGTTACCACTATCCATATGGCCTTTCCTTGGCTAAACTAACTTTTTAAGGGTTGATATCATGTTTTGTTTTTTTTTCCTTATTCAAGCCTTACTAAGTCTGTGGTAGACAAGGAGACATCCTGGCTAAATACTGCAGATTTCTAGTGAGTGACAGTAGTGGGTATGGTTCTTAAACCCAGGGAAAGTGGAATTGTTGGTTGCTCAATCGTGTCCGACTCTTTGCGACCCTATGGATTGTAGCCCACCAGGCTCCTCTGCCCATGGAATTCTCCAGGCAGAAATACTTGAGTGGGAAGCCATTCCCTTCTCCAGGGAAACTTCCCGACCGAGGTATCGAACAAGGTCTCCTGCATCACAGGCAGGTTCTTTATTGTCTGAGCCACCAGGAAAGCCATGGAGATACAAAAAATTAGCCATCCTGTTTCAAATAGGGACATTTTAATGGGTAGTACTAGCTTCAGGACTTCCTGAGGTTGGCCAGAAATTTGCTGGGCTTGAGCAGCTCTCTTTGTTCAATTCTGCTTCTTCTCTCTTATTTTCACAGGCACTGATCTCTAGTAAACATCTTAAATCTGAAACTCCATCTCAGCATCTGCTATTGGTGAACCCAATATCTAATATAGTCCCTTGAACACCCAACAAGTAAGTAAATAAAACTCCTATGCTTGGTTCTATCAGTCTGGTTAAAAAGAGCTTTTTGGTGGAATTGGGTAGTTAGTTCTGTTCAGTCGCTCAGTCGTGTCCGACTCTTTGTGACCAGATGAATTGCAGCATGCCAGGCTTCCCTGTCCATCACCAGCTCCCGGAGTTCACCCAAACCCATGTCCATTGAGTCAATGATGCCATCCAACCATCTCATTCTCTGTCGTCCCCGTCTCCTCCTGCCCCCAATCCCTCCCAGCATCAGGTGTTTTTCCAATGAGTCAACACTTCGCATCAGGTGGCCAAAGTATTGGAGGTTCAGCCTCAGCATCAGTCCTTCCAATGAACACCCAGGACTGGTCTCCTTTACGATGGACTGGTTGGATCTCCTTGCAGTCCAAGAGACTCGCAAGAGTCTTCTCCAACACCGCAGTTCAGAAGCATCAATTCTTCACCACTCAACTTTTTTCACAGTCCAACTCTTACATCCATACATGACCACTGGAAAAACTATAGCCTTGACTAGACGGACCTTGGTTGGCAAAGTAATGTCTGTGCTTTTTAATATGCTGTCTAGGTTGGTCATAACTTTCCTTCCAAGGAGTAAGCGTCTTTTAATTTCATGACTGCAATAACCATCTGCAGTGATTTTGGAGCCCCAAAAATAAAGTCTGACACTGTTTCCACTGTTTCCCCATCTATTTCCCACGAAGTGATGGGACCAGATGCCATGATGCCAGAAAACTAAAGTCTTCTGAATGTTGAGCTTTGAGCCAACTTTTTCACTCTCCACTTTCACTTTCATCACGAGGCTTTTTAGTTCCTCTTCACTTTCTGCCATAAGGGTGGTGTCATCTGCATATCTGAGGTTATTAATATTTCTCCCAGCAATCTTGATTCCAGCTTGTGCTTCTTCCAGCCCAGCGTTTCTCATGATGTACTCTGCATGTAAGTTAAATAAACAGGGTGACATTATACAGCCTGACGTACTCCTTTTCCTATTTGGAACCAGTCTGTTGTTCCATGTCTGGTTCTAACTGTTGCTTCCTGACCTGCATATAGGTTTCTCAAGAGGCAAGTCAGGTAGTCTGGTATTCCCATCTCTTTCAGAATTTTCCACAGTTTATTGTGATCCATGCAGTCAAAGGCTTTGGCATAGTCAATGAAGTAGAAATAGATGTTTTTCTGGAACTTTCTTGCTTTTTCGATGGTCCAGCATATGTTGGCAATTTGATCTCAGGTTTCTCTGCCTTTTCTAAAACCAGCTTGGGCATCTGGAAGTTCACGGTTCATGTATTGCTGAAGCCTGGCTTGGAGAATTTTGAGCATGACTTTACTACCGTGTGAGATGAGTGCAATTGTGCGGTAGTTTGAGCATTCTTTGGCATTGCCTTTCTTTGGGATTGTAATGAAAACTGACCTTTTCAGTCCTGTGGCCTCTGCTGAGTTTTCCAAATTTGCTGGCATACTGAGTGCAGCACTTTCACAGCATCATCTTTCAGGATTTGAAATAGCTCAACTGGAATTCCATCACCTCCACTAGCTTTGCTCATAGTGATGCTTTCTAAGGCCCACTTGACTAGAGAGGGATAATTGCTAGCATTGACCTCAGAGTAAGAGGGGCCAAAAATCTTTTTGAAGAGTTGCATAATGATAATGATCATAATGAAGATGATTATAGCAATGATAGAAGCTCTTGTACATGATACACTTTTATGACAACACTGTGAGAAGTTACTATTATTATTCTCAGTTTAAAAATGAGAGAACTGAACAACAGAGAGATTCAGAAATGTGCCCCTCAGCCATTAAGAGATAAGGCCAAGACCTAGATCCATCTCTCAGTCATGACTGACTTTCCTTATCTAATAATAAATGCTTCATAAGAACAGAAATTTTTGCCACTGTCTTCCCTACTGAATCCCCAACACCATGACAGAGACTATCATACAGTAGGAGCTCAATAAATATTTGTTGAATGGATAAATGACCATGAATTAAGATTTTCAAGTCAATAGAAGAAAACACTTGCTTGGATGGCAGGGATCAGTTTCTTTTTAATTAACCTATGTTATATAGCATAGTGTTTGTACACAGCACATGTACTATTGATATTTTCAAATTAAATAAAAATAGATTTTTCTATTGATTGGTATTATGTATGCTAATTTTGTATTTACTAACTTAGTCTTCACAGATTAAACCTCAGATGTCTCCTGGACAGTTACCCCTCCAGAGAGCCTCAGAAGACTCGGTGGTGAATGCATTGGCATGAAGCCTGCATCTACAAGATACTTCTTAGAGAAGCCTCCCAGGCACAGTAACTTTCCCTTCTCAAGGTATAGCTACCAGGATCTAAGGTTTGACCATTGGTGACTATGAGTGCACTCAAGGACTTGGGGTATTCACCTGGCCCAGCTGGATTAAAGATATAGTTTCCCCTGAGAATCTAACTATGAAAAAAAGAGACATCAAATATGAGAGTCTTTGAATATGAGCTATGGTAAGCCAAGTGTTTGTTGCTCAGTTGTGGCCGGCTCTTTGTGATCCCTTGGACTGTAGCCTGTCAGCCTCTTCTGTCCATGGAATTTCCCAGGCAAGAATACTGGGTGAGTTGCCATTTACCTCTCTAGGGGATCTTCCTGACCCATGGATCCCACCCAGGGATCAAACCCAGGTCTCTTGCATTGCAGGCATGTTTTTTTTACCACCTGTGCCACCAGGGAGGCCAGAATATTTAAGGCAAGATTTAATTTCTCTAGCTAACTAGGTACTCGCAATCTTTCTACAATGGAGCCACCTTGATATCTTTCAATGGAGTCCTGGTATTTTCCCTCCCTCATCCAGATTCTTTCAACCAGGCAGGTATTTCTCAGTATCTTTTCAACCAAACCCCACCCAGTATCTAGACTCTGAGTAGATATATCCTGGTTTCTTTCAACTGGGCCCCACCACCAATTACCTAAACTGAGAGGGGGAAGACACCTGCTATACTCCACCAAATAAAAAGTTACAATCTTAACCAGTACATAGAATGGTGGTTAGAAGATCTATGAATTCTTACAGCTTATGCCCCTGGAGACTTCCTGGTTCTTCCCTTGTCTGAGGCTCGCTTGTAACTGGGAGGCACCACAACTTCCCACTAACAAATGTTCTCCTTAGTTGAATCAGCACTGTTGAGTTCTGTGACTGACAACATGAAGAACCGGTACAAACTCCATGTGACTCAGAAGGTACTCGTGTCCGGTTAGCAGTGAGACATAGCCCACACGACTGGATACATTCATCTGGTCAGGTAAAACAAGAAATGCCTGGGTTCAATGGCGATGCACACAGGATCTGGAGTGAAGGTGGGAAAAAATGAGGTTTTTTTGGGTCTTTTGTTTATAACTTCAGCTGGTCAATACCAATTCACGTGTATAAAAATGAGAGACTAGCAAAGAACCATAGTTCAAAGGACTGTTGCTTTCAGTTTTGCATTTATAGAAGTGCCAAGTTTGTGAAGTTCCTATAGGCTTAGCGGGTTTGCTTAACAGTGTTTTTAAAGTTCCACTGATTTCTTTGCCTTTTGTTTTCTACTCTAAAAAGATCATTAAAGTAAGCTCTCTTTCTCATGCCATGTTGGCATTCCCAAGGAAGATTCATGATTGGATTATGTTCCCAGGCAGTATAAATCAAACCCGAGGGCAGGGATATGTTGATGGCTTGAAGTAAGTGAAAAATAAATTAGGAAACGAGAAGGCCTGGGGTACCAAAGACATAAATTAAAAATTTAAATCTCAAAAGATGAAAAACTAGGAAAAGCCACTTTGAAAACCTGGCTTAGACTTTTCTAAACGAGTGAAAATGGGGAGCAAGGGGAATAAGTTCGAAGAATGTGAATGAATTTGTTTTACATAGAAGTCATTAGAGCTCTGAAGGAGAAAGCCTACATGTTTAAGCAATACTAGAAAGTCCTTTCAAAATATAGATGAAAGAGAAGTAACTTACAATGCTTTTAAAATGTTTAAATAATAGAGTAGATAACTGGTGGCATTTGAAAAGAGAGCTTCATGTTGAAGGTGTCAGCCATCAGACTAGGCAAACCTACTATGATGAATTTGTTATATGCAGTGGTCTTACTTTTCTTGTATTATCTCCTTTTTTTCATAAGGTTAAATGCACATGATTCAGAATTCCAATCACCCTAGTTATTGGCACTCATGGGGAAAATACCCTCAATTATCCTTAACACGGCTAAAGGAGAAAGGGGTTAGAGGCTTTGGACTCAAATAGATCTTGAGTTTGAGCCTGTCTCTTAAGTGACCTCGGGCAAGTCACTGGCCACTGAACCTCAGTGTTCCCAACTCAGAGGGTTTGACAACAATGAAGCGAGGTACATGCCCTAATCAAATACCACCAGCCAGCAGTACCAGCCAGCAGTAGCTGCCTAAGAATTGTAGATTATTAATAGATCTCCCTTCCTTCCCCTCTGAAACTCAAAGCTTAACAAAGCAAGATTTTAATTTATGTAAATTTGTCCTAGTTTAAAGAGAAAGAGCTCCCCTGTGGCAGAGATAAGGAGGATGATTATCAAGTTCTACTAAATTAATAAAAAGGGTGCATTTCTAATCTTGAGAGGTTTCATTCTACCAAAACTTTTTCAAAGTTTCCATATCCAAGAACTTATACACCCTGTATGTACACCTGCTGCTTCTCCTGGAATCTCTTTTCTAGGGGTAAGGAGGGTGAGGTCAGGCCGTATATTAGTTATATCAGAATTGAAGATGGTTTGCATTCAGAATACTTTAGATTTAGGAAGTTTGAATACATTTTGAATGAATGTTTTTTCTTCCTTTGAGTATTTGTCTATCTAAACTTTATTTCTAGCTCTTTTTTATCTTCTCCCCAACCTCAAGGACTTCCCTGGTGGCTCAGCTCTAAAGAGTCCACCTTCAATGCAGGAGTCACAGGAGACATAGGATGGATCCCTGGGTCAGGAAGATGCCCTGGAGAAGGCATCTTCTCCAGGATACTTCCCACCCCAGTATCCTTGCCTGGAGAATCCCATGGCCTGAGGAGCCTGGTGGGCTACAGTCCATAGGGCTGTAAAGAGTCAAACACGACTGAATTGGTCAAGTCTTAGGTAAGTGAACTGCATAAAATGATAAAAACAAAATCTGGCTCCCCAAAGCTGGTGTCTCACACATGGGGGCTGGGCATTGCTAGCCAGTGATCAAAAACAGTTTGAGTAGAAGTGGAGTAAGGAGAAGAATTTGATTCAGTTTAGTTTATACCCCGGAGGCTGAGATGGTAAAAAAAATCTGCCTGCAATGTAGAAGACCCAGGTTCGATCCCTGGGTCAGGAAGATCCCCTGGAGAAGGTAATGGCTACCCACTCCAGTATTCTTGCCTGGAGAATTCCATGACAGGGGAGCCTGGAGTTCATGGTGTTGAGAAGAGTTAGATACGACTGAGCAACTAACATTTTCTTAAAGGGCAAGGTGTCTAAATATCCCAAGGAATGCTGTAAGATTTTTCTGACAGGTGTTAGAGTTGATGTTGTCGTAATCGCTCTCATGTTTCTCCCCTGTGCTGAGAACATTCCAATTCACTGAGGGACCCCTCTGGGAGGAAGGAGCAGTACTTCAATAGAATGAAATGTCACTGCAGAAGCCTACCTTCTTTGGCCAGAAATCCTGAGTCAGGTTTTTCTAGAAGTGCTTTCCAGTCTGTCCTAACATACATATAACCGTTAAAAAGACCTTATTTGGAGGTAAGGGGGAGTCAAGGATAAATAAGCTTATAATTCTTTTATAATATGCATGCTTATTAGAAAAAAATAGAAAATTTGAAAATTAGAAGGAAATACCAGTTCCCCATTTGTCTACCACCCCATAATGAAAGTAGAAAATGTTAGTCTCTCAGTCGTGTCTAACTCTTTGTGACCCCATAGACTATAGCTTGCCAGCCTCCCCTGTCCATTGAATTCTCCAAGTAAGAACACTAGAGTGGGTTGCCATGCCCTTCTCCAGGGTATCTTCCCAACCCAGGAATCAAACCTGGGTCTTCGGCATTGCAGGCAGATTCTTTACTGTCTGAGTCACCAGGGAATCCCCACCACGCAAGGACAGTCAGTCATAAAAGATTTGGGAATTTTTTGCCTGGGATAAACTTCTCAGGTATCCCAGTGATGGTGCAATGCGGAGCCCCATCTGTTGAAGGCTCACCTTCCCAGTCAGGCTATGTAGGAATGATTGTCTGTGATGGGTGAGGAAGACGTATGTGGAAGATGATCCCTGGTTGTGGGTTACAGGGATGTGGCTCCTTTCTCCCCACGTTATCCTGGGTCTGACTGATTTGTCATCTTGGCTCTGAGTGACAGGTGGTGCTCACCTCCTTTGCTCTTACCGTATGGCTCTCGTCTCTTGAGCACATGTGCATCCTGCTTGTCAGATGGTTCCTGTCAGCTTGGTGTGTGGCTGCGGAGGTTTGCCTGTCCCCTCAGGGCGTGATGGCTCACACATGGTCTGTATGGATTCTTGGATATGTCTCCAAAGTGAGAGTATGATGGAGCAGGGCAGAGCTTCAGAAAATGTTTGCCAAGGCTTTTCGTTTAGACTAGCTGAACTGATGTTTCTCCCAGGACGTGAAATTTCTCAAGCATCCAGCCATCATTCCGTGAGAACTGAGTTTTATAGGGCAAGTCCCTTTCTCTCTATGCCAGGGAGAACACAGAGCTATGGGAAAGACAAACCACTGGTATTTACTGAGAGGGCTGAAGCTAATGGCTTAGGCTTTTAAGTAAATAATGCATGTTGGGCTAGGCTGGGGAGGGGAGGGAAAGAAAAATCTTCAAAGCATGCTTTCCTTTCCAAGCTTCTTACTATAGAGACTCCTGAGTCTGGTCATAGAGAAAACAAACAAATTGTAATAAAATTGTGACTGGAAACCCTCAGAGTCCTGACTCCTTAAGTCAGAACTCTCCCAGGTGGCAAGCTCAAGAATAAAATGTTTGGAAATAAGAATACACCATGGATAAACTTTTGTGCATATCTTTTCTTCTCCCTAAATTAGAGTGCTGAAAAATGAGATCTTTTGGATTCATAGAAGCCCAACTGTAAGAATGCTGTGATGAATATTTTAGGTTAGCTCTCTTAAATAAGCCATAAAGACAAAGGACAAGTCTTTAGGATGGAGGAAACAAGGGGTCTGAGCAGACTAACAGTGAATGGATTCAAGGCTTGACTGCTCAGACACCTTCACTTCACCAGATTCCAACCCATGTGGACATCCAGTTCAACAGTCTGGACTCTCAAGTCGTGAAATCTTTCCAGCTGATCATCATTTCCAACTGACTTCAGACTTTCACACATAGGGCCAAACTGTTCCACAAGTGAGACCTTGCACTCAAAGACCCTACCTTCTGAGCACCATCTTTTACCCAAATAGCTCTCTCACTTAGCTACTCACACGGGCCCAGCTCTGAGATATTATTGAGACTTGAAGATCCTTCCTCACCACTACCCAACGACCTCCTGCCTGTCCTTTCTTCCCTAATCAGTGTCTAGGGTCCATCACTGCAGTCATTCTCTTCTTATTCATCCTACTCCCTACCCTCTTATTTTGCTAATTATTCATCTGCCTGTCAAAATCCCAAATCTGGAACTCCACACTATCAGTGCCCGTATCTGGACTGAAGAGCTTTGAAAGAGAAAATCCACACAATTACAAAGATCTGCATCCCATAAATTCATAATTACAAACTCAACTTAAGGGGATTAGTGTAGTGGTTAAGGGCACGAACTCTGGGATCTGACTGACTAAATCCCTGTTTACCACTTACCAGTGGTGAGACCTGGGACAAGTTAATCAATATTTTTTTTTCTGTGACTCCATTCCCTTATCTGTATAATGGGAATTTAAAAGCTGTTGTCTCATGGTCTGTTGTAATTATTAAATGTCATTCACAGAGAGCAGTATCTGGTGTGAACTTTAGACCCATCACCATCTATTTCACTTTCACAAATGATACTTTGCACTTCATAAAGAAAACAGAAGCCATTAAACGAGAGTCTCATTGATTTACAAACTCAAAGCCCTGCTATTGTCTTTAATTTATGATAGGATTTATGATAATATCCTTGATGTTCTTCTGTTCATGTCCAGAGGGGAATGGAGTAATTTATAGACTAAGCTGGCATTCCCATCATTTACAATGATAATACTAATCTGACAAATATATATTGAGTAGATATTTGGTTAAAGACACATGACTAGGCAAAATGAGGGATAAATGGAAAAGTGGGATGGGTATCACCAGGGCAGTTGAACTTTTTCTTGAATGTATAAATCTTGTCATCTCCAACTTGATAAAGAATCTCATGTGCTTTTATCTCATACCTTCCTTTTCCGTTTTTTTAATATTTTGAAAAAAAATTACCTTTCCTGTTTATAACTCCACTTGAGGAGTTTGCTATTGAAGCATTCAGTTAAACAAAATCAAACATGTCTGGATGTGAAATGGAAATGAATCATGTGGACTAAATTGACCCACAGCTCTTGGGTGGGTCAATTTAGAAAAGAAAAAAGAAAAAAATTAAAATTTTAAAATTTAGGGGTTTGAACAGTAAATATAAAGCCCATGCAACTAGAAAATTTCAACTTGTTCATGACCTTGGAGTTGTTATATCTGTAGAATGGAACACTATTCAGCCATAAAAGGGATAAAATACTGATACATGTTACAACATGGATGAATCTTGAAGACAGTGTTCCCAATGAAAGAAGACAGATACAAAAAGCCTGATTCCATTTATAAGCTTAATAGAAACTGTATCTTTTTTGGGTGACAAACATGTTTGGGGATTAGTGGTGATGGTTGTAAAACATTGCAAATAATATTGTATACCACATTATACACACAAAATGGTTAAAATAGTGAATTCCATGTCATGTGAATTTTACCCCAATAAAAAAAAAATCAAGGACACACTAAAATAAAAAGGAATGATTCAAATGAACAAAACATAAAGATTTAAAAATGGACTAAAATCATCTAGACTTTGTTGTTGAGTTATAGTCCTCAACCTAAAAACCTTCCTGTTTCGTCGGTCTTTGCAGTAGAGGCATGCATCATGCTGCTATAATTAACACAATCTGTGAAATTAGATTTGCAAAACCATAGATGTGTTTTCAGGTGGCTTGCACTCCTTCTGGATAGCACACCATCAGCATGTGTTATGCCAAGAGCTGCAATAAGTTAATCAATATTATAATTAAACGGTCCCCACTATAAGTGTATATCTATATACTATGGCTTTGACAAGTGGCTTCTAAAGAGCCTAGAGTTTAATAGTTTTGCGCATCGTTTACAGTTCCCCTGCACCACTGACATGATTGATTTGCACCACAATAAGAAATTATGTCTTCTGCAGAATCCATCCTGTATTGGGAAAATTGATTATATTTCCCAGGGGAGGTCAGGTCTCATAAAGCAAATGTTAATTAATTTTTTGTATTAAAAGCTAAATACAAAGATTGAATCACTTTTATTAGGAACTTATTTTAATGAATTCACTGCCCTTTGAACCCAAATAGTTTATCTTTTGGCACTCACATCCTATTAAAGAACAAAACAATTGATTGTGCAATTGTCCATATAGAGTCTCCCTACTAAGTTATAGAGATTTGCTGCAGTGGCCTCTCAACAGCTGTTAAATTTAATCTCAGACCATTAGCAGGTTTCTTTCCCTTCATTTTCTTTTTTTTCCCCCTCTCTCTCTTTTTCTTTGAGAAATAATGTGAAGAATAAGCCTGGAAGTTAAGATGAATAGCATCATTTTACTTTTTAATGTGAGAGTTTGTAATGGAATGAGATTACATATGCTGTTTGTTTCAAATATATTGTACTAGAGAAGTATCATGTCAAAAACCATTATGATTATGTAGAGAGTAGAACAGTCTATAATTAAACTAGAGAACTGCTAGGATATATTTCCTAGGCTTTTCTGGGTAATGAAAGTCCATGATCTAATGGAGTCCACCCAATAAGTATTTTACCAGAAATTTCACTGGAAATGTAAATTAAAAATGTAGCTGTGGTAACTTGCATTTAACTGATCTTTTCAGTAGCCAGGTCTGTCTGCAGGATATGCAGAGCTGTGAAGCTCTGTTATGATGGAGCATTTCTCTGTTAAAATGCTTTTTTAACTAATTTGTTGAGATTTTGGCTACCACCCTATTTAATATTTCTGGGACCAAATGTATGGTATTCAATTTTTCCCAGCATGGGATCATTGCCATGGTTTATTTTCTTAATGTTTCTGTCTTCTTTCAAAATTCTGTAGGCCTGCAATTAGTTTGAAGAATCTCATTAGGTATTAAATGAGAAAATCGTTAAATATGTTCACTGAAGAAAGCATGGCCTCCTTTGAAATCTACATTACTTGGAGTGTTTCATTTCAGTTCAGTTCAGTTGCTCAGTCATGTCTGACTTTTTGTGAACCCATGGACTGTAGCACACCAGACTTCCCTGTCCATCACCAACTCCTGGAGCTTGCTCAAACTCACATCCATTGAGTTGGTGATGCCATCCAACCATTTCATCCTCTGTCATCCCCTTCTCCTCCTGCCTTCAATCTTTCCCAGCATCAGGGTCTTTTCTAATGAGTCAGTTCTTTGCATCAGGTGGCCAAAGTATTGGAACTTCAGCCTCAGCATCAGTCCTTCCAATGAATATTCAGCACTGATTTTCCTTAAGATTGAATAGTTTTATCTCCTTTCAGTCCAAGAGACTCTCAAGAGTCTTTTCCAACACCACAGTTCAAAAGCATCAATTCTCTGGCACTCAGCTTTGTTTATGGTCCAACTCTCACATCCATATGTGACTACTGGAAAAACCATAGATTTGACTCTATGGAAATTTGTTGGCAAAGTAATGTCTGCTTTTATTTTATTTTATTTTTTATTGATGAGATTATTTATTTTCAAGATTTGTGGTCATGTCTCTGGTTGTACCAAAGAAGCAATAAATATGGTTTCTTACTTTCTTGTATGCTTTTTTTTCTTTTTTTCTTTTTCTTTTTATTGGAAGATATTTTACAATATTATATTGGTGGGTTTTGCCATACAATGACATGAATCCGCCCTGGGGTGTACATGAGTTCCCCCTCCCGAACCCCCCTCCCACCTCCCTCCTTCCCTTATCCTCCCTCTGGGTCATCCCCGCATACCAGCCCCGAGCATCCTGTAACATTCATCAGCCCTTAACTGGCGATTCATTTCACATATGATAATATACATGTTTCAATGTCATTCTCCCAAACCATCCCACCCTCACCCTCTCCCACAGAGTCCCAAAGACTGTTCTATACATCTGTGTCTCTTTCGCTGTCTCGTATACAGGGTTATCATTTGCATCTTTCTAAATTCCATATATATGCATTAGTATATTGTATTGGTGTTTTATTTTCTGGCTTACTTCACTCTGTATAATAGGCTCTAGTTTCATCCACCTCATTAGAACTGGTTCAAATGCATTCTTTTTAATGGCTGAGTAATACTCCATTGTGTATATGTACCAAAGCTTTCTTATCCATTCCTCTGCAGATGGACATCTAGGTTGCTTCCATGTCCTGGCTATTATAAACAGTGCTGCAATGAACATTGGAGTACATGTGTCTCTTTCAATTCTGGTTTGCTAATGTCGTGTATTACATTGACTGATTTGCGGATATTGAAGAATCCTTGCATTCCTGGGATAAAGCCCACTTGGTCATGATGTATGATCTTCTTAATGTGTTGTTGGATTCTGATTGCTAGAATTTTGTTAAGGATTTTTGCATCTATGTTCATCAGTGATATTGGCCTGTAGTTTTTTGTGTGGGATCTTTACCAGGTTTTGGGATTAGGGTGATGGTGGCCTCATAGAATGAGTTTGGAAGTTTCCCTTCATCAGCAATTTTCTGGAAGAGTTTGAGTAGAATAGGTGTTAGCTCCTCTCTAAATTTTTGGTAGAATTCAGCTGTGAAGCTGTCTGGACCTGGGCTTTTGTTTGCTGGAAGATTTCTGATTACAGCCTCTAGTTCCATGCTTGTGATGGGTCTGTTCAGATTTTCTATTTCTTCCTGGTTCAGTTTTGGAAAGTTGTACTTTTCTAGGAATTTGTCCATTTCTTCCAGGTTATTCATTTTATTGCCATAATCCTTTGTATTTCTGTGTTGTTGGTTGTGATCTCTCCATTTTCATTTCTAATATTATTGATGTGGTTCTTCTCCCTTTGTTTCTTGATGAGTCTGGCTAGTGGTTTGTCAATTTTATTTACCTTCTCAAAGAACCAGCTTTTGTCTTTGTTGATTTTTGCTATGGTCTCTTTTGTTTCTTTTGCATTTATCTCTGCCCTAATTTTTATGATTTCTTTCCTTCTACTACCCTGGGGTTCTTCATTTCTTCCTTTTCTAGTTGCTTTAGATGTAGGGTTAGGTTATTTAGTTGACTTTTTTCTTGTTTCTTGAGGTGTGCCTGTATTGCTGTGAACTTCCCCCTTAGCACTGCTTTTACAGTGTCCCAGAGGTTTTGGGTTGTTACGTTTCCATTTTCATTCATTTCTATGCATATTTTGATTTCTCTTTTGATTTCTTCTGTGATTTGTTCATTATTCAGCAGCGTGTTGTTCAGCCTCCATATGTTGGCATCTTTAATGATTTTTCTCCCGTAACTGAGATCTAATCTTACTGCATTGTGGTCAGAAAAGATGCTTGGAATGATTTCAATTTTTTTGAATTTACCAAGGCTAGATTTATGGCCCAGGATGTGATCTATCTTGGAAAAGGTTCCGTGTGCACTTGAGAAAAAGGTGAAATTCATTGTTTTGGGGTGAAATGTCCTGTAGATATCTATTAGGTCTAACTGGTCTATTGTATCATTTAAAGTTTGTGTTTCCTTGTTAATTTTCTGTTTAGTTGATCTATCCATAGGTGTGAGGGGGATATTAAAGTCTTCCACTATTATTGTGTTGTTGTTAATTTCCCCTTTCATACTTGTTAGTAATTGTCTTACATATTGCGGTGCTCCTATGTTGGGTGCATAAATATTTATAATTGTTATATCTTCTTCTTGGATTGAGCCTTTGATCATTATGTAATTTCCTTCTTTGTCTCTTTTCACAGCCTTTGTTTTAAAGTCTATTTTATCTGATATGAGTATTGCTACTCCTGCTTTCTTTTGGTCTCTACTTGCATGGAATATCTTTTTCCAGCCCTTCACTTTCAGTCTGTATGTGTCCCTCGTTTTGAAGTGGGTCTCTTGTAGACAACATATATGGGGGTCTTGTTTTTGTTTCCATATCAGCCAGCCTTTGTCTTTTGGTTGGGGCATTCAACCCATTTACGTTTAAGGTAATTGTTGATTAGTATGATCCCATTGCCATTTTCTTTACTGCTTTGGGTTTGAGTTTATACACCCTTTCTGTGTTTCCTGTCTAGAGAAGATCCTTTAGCATTTGTTGGAGAGCTGGTTTGGTGATGCTGAATTCTCTCAGCTTTTGCTTGTCTGTAAAGCTTTTGATTTCTCCTTCATATTTGAATGAGATCCTTGCTGGGTACAGTAATCTGGGCTGTAGGGTATTTTCTTTCATCACTTTAAATATGTCTTGCCATTCCCTCCTGGCCTGAAGAGTTTCTGTTGAAAGGTCAGCTGTTATCCTTATGGGAATCCCCTTGTGTGTTATTTGCTGCTTTCCCCTTGCTGCTTTTAATATTTGTTCTTTGTGTTTAATCTTTGTTAATTTGATTAATATGTCTTGGAGTATTTCGCCTTGGGTTTATCCTGTTAGGGACTCTCTGGGTTTCTTGGACTTGGGTGATTATTTCCTTCCCCATTTTAGGGAAGTTTTCAACTATTATCTCCTCAAGTATTCTCTCATGGTCTTTCTGTCTTTTTCTTCTGGGACTCCTATGATTCGAATGTTGGAGCGTTTAACATTGTCCCAGAGGTCTCTAATATTTTCCTCATTTTTTTTTAATTCGTTTTCCTTTTTTCCTCTCTGTTTCATTTATTTCTACAATTCTATCTTCTAGCTCGCTTATCCTATCTTCTGCCTCTGTTATTCTACTGTTTGTTCCCTCCAGAGTGTTTCTGATCCCATCTATTGCATTATTCATTGTATATTGACTCTTTTTTATTTCCTCTAAGTCCTTATTAAACCTTTCTTCCATCTTCTTAATCCTTTTCTCCAGGTTATTTATCTGTAACTCCATTTTGCTTTCAAGATTTTGAATCATTTTCACCATCAAAATTCGAAATTCTTTATCAGGTAGATTCCCTATATCTTCCTCTTTTGTTTGTGTTGGTGGGCATTTATCTTGTTCCTTTACTTGCTGGGTATTTCTCTGCCTCTTCATCTTACTTATATTGCTTTGCTTGGGGTGGCCTTTCCCTCTTCTGGCAGTTTGTGGAGTTCTCTTTATTGTGTAGTTTCCTCACTGTGTGTGGGGTTGGACGGGTGACTTGTCAAGGTTCCCTGGTTAGGGAAGCTTGTGTCAGTGTTCTGGTGGGTGGAGCTGGATTTTTTCTCTCTGGAGGGCAATGGTGTCCAGTAATGAGTTATGAGATGTCAGTGGGTTTGGAGTGACTTTGGGCAGCCTGTATATTGAAACTCAGGGCTGTTTTCCTGTGTTGCTGGAGAATTTGCGTGGTATGTCTTGCTCTGGAACTTGTTGACCCTTGGGTGGTGCTTGGTTTTAGTGTAGGTATGGAGGCGTTCGATGAGCTCCTATCGATTAATGTTCCCTGGAGTCAGGAGTTCTCTGGTGTTCTCAGGATGTGGGCTTAAGCCTCTTGCCTCTGGTTTTTGGTCTTATTCTAGGAGTAGTCTTTAGACTTCTCTATCTGTCATTTCCAAGGTGGTTCCCTCTGTTTTAGCTTCTGTTTGCTGGTCTCTTCAGTGTCTAATTTCCACCCTGTTACTAGGGGGCGGGTGGACACTTTTTAAGGCTCAGTTGTTCAGTCTCGTTCTGAGAAGGGAGGAACGCTGCAGACAAATATCTGGCATCTGTGGGGAGTGCTCGCAGTGTCTTGGCCACACTGGGTTTGCCCCCGCTCACAGCGCATGTGTTGTCCCAGTCTACACTGCACAGGCTCTAGGTTGCTCTGCTTGGAACTGTCTGAGGCCGGCGCTTTGTTGTATGCACTTCCCAGGTCTGAGAGGCTCAAGTTCAGTTTCTTGGGTACTCCACAAAGGCGCAGACTCAGCTGGGCCTGCGTTTTGTGCCTTCCCCAGTCCGAGCAGCTCAGGTGACCAGGTGTTTGGCAAGCACGGTCACTGTGACTTATCGCCTCCCCAGTCCCTGCCACTCGGTTTTCTGGTTGTACAACCGGTGCACCTTCTCAGGTGGATATCGCCCAGCCCGAGCCCAAGATGCCTTGATTAGCAACAAGCCTGCCTGCAGTTTGTATCGGATGCCTTTCTGGGGCTGCGGTTGCCCCCTCTGGCTCTGGTTGACCTCCCTGCCTGTCTTGGTGGGGGGTGGGGGATGGGCCGACTGCAGCCGGCTCACTCTGCCTAGCCCTTTGTTCTGTGAGCGGGGCTGGAGGAGTCTTAGGTTAGAGCTTTCCGCCTTTTCGTGGGGAAGCTATCCCAGTCGGCTTTGCTATCCCCAGTTAGTTCTCTCAGATTGTTCTCGCGGCATTCAAGCCCAGTCCTCTCTCTAAGCAGTTCAGCCAGCTCCTCCCTGCCCAGCCCCCACTTGCTAATGGCGTATGCAGGCATCTGCTCTGCTTCTCCGCTGGGAGTTACCGTTTGGCGGGTAATCTGTGAGTTTTAATTATTTCTTTCTTTTTCCTCCCGGTTATGTGGCCCTCTGAGGTTCCAAGGCTCGCCACAGACTCGCCAGTGAGAGTGTTTCCTGGTGTTTGGAAACTTCTCTCTTTTTAAAGCCTCCCTTTCTGGGACAGAGCTCCGTCCTTACCTCTTTTGTCTCTCTTTTTATCTTTTATGTTTTTTCCTATCTCTTTTCGAAGACAATGGGCTGCTTTTATGGGTGCCTGATGTCCTCTGCCAGCATTCAGAAGTTGTTTTGTGGACTTTACTCTGCATTCAAATGTTCTTTTGATGAATTTGTGGGAGAGAGAGTGGTCTCGCCGTCCTATTCCTCTGCCATCTTGTTCCTTCCTTTCTGTCTGCTTTTTAACATGCTAAGTTTGAAACAGGTGAGTGAAAAGTTTGGCTTGAAGCTCAACATTCAGAAAACAAAGATCATGGCATCTGGTCCCATCACTTCATGGGAAATAGATGGGGAAACAGTGGAAACAGTGTCAGACTTTATTTTTTTGGGCTCCAAAATCACTACAGATGCTGATTGCAGCCATGAAATTAAAAGACGCTTACTCCTTGGAAGGAAAGTTATGACCAACATAGATAGTATATTAAAAAGTAGAGACATTACTTTGCCAACCAAGGTCCATCTAGTCAAGGCTATGGTTTTTCCCGTGGTCATGTATGGATGTGAGAGTTGGCCTGTGAAGAAAGCGGATCGCCGAAGAATTGATGCTTTTGAAGTGTGGTGCTGGAGAAGACTCTTGAGAGTCCCTTGGACTGCAAGGAGATCCAACCAGTCCATTCTAGAGGAGATCAATCCTGGGTGTTCATTGGAAGGACTGATGCTAAAGCTGAAACTCCAATACTTCGGCCACCTCATGCAACGAGTTGACTCACTGGAAAAGACTCTGATGCTGGGAAAGGTTGGGGGCAGGAGGAGAAGGGGACGACAGAGAATGAGATGGCTGGATGGCATCACCGACTCGATGGGCATGAGTTTGAGTGAACTCTGGGAGTTGGTGATGGACAGGGAGGCGTGGTGTGCTGTGATTCATGGGGTCGCAAAGAGTCGGACACGACTGAGCAACTAAAGTGAAGTTTGTCATAGCTTTTCTTCTAAGGATTAAGTGGTTTTAATTTCATGGCTGAGCCCAGGATAACCAGACCTTTAGAGGAGGTATCATCAAGGGACCATCTCTTCTTTCTGAAAATATGTAGCTCATCTGTGTATAGTGATGGTGATAAATATTTTGGATCCTCAATTTTGAATTTATTATCCCAAGGCATTTTCCACAACCTATTATTTATTGATGGCTCAGATGGTAAAGAATCTACCAGCAATGCAAGAGACCTGGGTTTGAGCTCTGGGTTGGGAAGATACCCTGGAGAAGGGAATGGCAACCCACTTGAGTATTTTTGCCTGGAAAATTCCATGGACAGAGGAGCCTGGCGGGCTACAGTCCTTGGAACTGCAAAGAGTCAGACATGACTGAGCGACTAATCCTTACACTTAAAGAGCTTCCTCTTTGATACCCCTATGCCATGGCCCAGCAGAAGCAAAATGACAGCTTGGGTGGACTGTCCCTCAGTTCGGTTCAGTTCAGTCGCTCAGTCGTGTCCGACTCTTAGCGACCCCATGAACCACAGCACGCCAGGCCTCCCTGTCCATCACCAACTCCCGGAGTTCACTCAAACTCATGTTCATCGAGTCGGTGATGCCATCCAACCACCTCATTCTCTGTCGTCCCTGTCTCCTTCTACCCCCAATCGCTCCCAGCATCAGAGTCTTTTCCAGTGAGTCAACTCGTCGCATGAGGTGGCCGAAGTATTGGAGTTTCAGCTTTAGCATCAGTCCTTCCAATGAACACCCAGGATTGATCTCCTCTAGAATGGACTGGTTGGATCTCCTTGCAGTCCAAGGGACTCTCAAGAGTCTTCTCCAGCACCACACTTCAAAAGCATCAATTCTTCGGCAATGCGCTTTCTTCACAGGCCAACTCTCACATCCATACATGACCACGGGAAAAACCATAGCCTTGACTAGATGGACCTTGGTTGGCAAAGTAATGTCTCTGCTTTTTAATATACTATCTAGGCTGGTCATAACTTTCCTTCCAAGGAGTAAGCGTCTTTTAATTTCATGGCTGCAATCAGCATCCGCAGTGATTTTGGAGCCCCCCAAAATAAAGTCTGACACTGTTTCCACTGTTTCCCCATCTATTTCCCAAGAAGTGATGGGACCAGATGCCATGATCTTTGTTTTATGAATGTTGAGCTTCAAGTCAACCTTTTCACTCTCCTCTTTCACTTTCATCAAGAGGCCTTTGAGTTCCTCTTCACTTTCTGCCATAAGGGTGGTGACATCTGCATATATGAGGTTATTGATATTTCTCCCAGCAATCTTGATTCCAGCTTGTGCTTCTTCCAGCCCAGCGTTCCTCATGATGTACTCTGCATATAAGTTAAATAAGCAGGGTGACAATATACAACCTTGACGTACTCCTTTTCCTATTTGGAAACAGTCTGTTGTTCCAGGTCCAGTTCTAACCGTTGCTTCCTGACCTGCATACAGGTTTCTCAAGAGGCAGGTCAGGTGGTCTGGGATTCCCATCTCTTTCAGAATGTTCCACAGTTTATTGTGATCCACACAGTCAAAGGCTTTGGCATAATCAATGAAGCAGAAATAGATGTTTTTCTGGAACTCTCTTGCTTTCTCCATGATCCAGCGGATGTTGGCAATTTGATCTCTGGTTCCTCTGCCTTTTCTAAAACCAGCTTGAACATCTGGGAGTTCATGATTCACCTATTGCTGAAGCCTAGCTTGGAGAATTTTGAGCATGACTTTACTAGCGTGTGAGATGAGTGCAATTGTGCGGTAGTTTGAGCATTCTCTGGCATTGCCTTTCTCTGGGATTGGAATGAAGCCTGATCTTTTCCAGTCCTGTGGCCACTGCTGAGTTTTCCAAATTTGCTGGCATATTGAGTGCAGCACTTTCACAGCATCATCTTTCAGGATTTGAAATAGCTCAATTGGAATTCCATCACCTCCACTAGCTTTGTTCATAGTGATGCTCTCTAAGGCCCACTTGACTTCACATTCCAAGATGTCTGGTTCCAGGTGGGTGATCACGCCATCGTGATTATCTTCGTCGTGAAGATCTTTTTTGTACAGTTCTTCTGTGTATTCTTGCCACCTTTTCTTAATATCTTCTGCTTCTGTTAGGTCCATACCATTTCTGTCCTTTATCGAGCCCATCTTTGCATCAAATGTTCCCTTGATATCTCTAATTTTCTTGAAAAGATGTCTTGTTTTTTCTATTCTGTTGTTTTCCTCTATTTCTTTGCATTGATCGCTGAGGAAGGCTTTCTTATCTCTCCTTGCTATTCTTTGGAACTCTGCATTCAGATGCTTATATCTTTCCTTTCCTCCTTTACTTTTCACTTCTCTTCTTTTCACAGCTATTTGTAAGGCCTCCTCAGACAGCCATTTTGCTTTTTTGCATTTCTTTTCCGTGGGGATGGTCTTGGTCCCTGTCTCCTGTACAATGTCACAAACCTCAGTCCAGAGTTCATCAGGCACTCTATCAGATCTAGAGCCTTAAATCTATTTCTTACTTCCACTGTATAATCATAAGGGATTTGATTTAGGTCATATCTGAATGGTCTAGTGGTTTTCCCTACTTTCTTCATTTTAAGTCTGAATTTGGCAATAAGGAGTTCATGATCTGAGCCACAGTCAGCTCCTGGTCTTGTTTTTGCTAACTGTATAGAGCTTCTCCATCTTTGGCTGCAAAGGATATAATCAATCTGATTTCGGTATTGACAATCTGGTGATGTCCATGTGTAGAGTCTTCTCTTGTGTTGTTGGAAGAGGGTGTTTGCTATGACCAGTGCGTTCTCTTGACAAAACTCTATTAGCCTTTGCCTTGCTTCATTTCGTGCTCCAAGGCCAAATTTGCCTGTTACTCCAGGTGTTTCTTGACTTCCTACTTTTGCATTCCAGTCCCCTATAATGAATGAAAAGGACATCTTTTTTGGGTGTTAGTTCTAAAAGGTCTTGTAGGTCTTCATAGAACTGTTCAACTTCGGCTTCTTCAGCATTACTCGTTGGGGCATAGACTTGGATTACTGTAATATTGAATGGTTTTCCTTGGAAATGAACAGAAATCATTCTGTCATTTTTAAGATTGCATCCACGTACTGCATTTCGGACTCTTTTGTTGACCATGATGGCTACTCCATTTCTTCTAAGGGATTCCTGCCCACAGTAGTAGATATAATGGTCATCTGAGTTAAATTCACCCATTCCAGTCCATTTTAGTTCACTGATTCCTAGAATATCTATGTTCACTCTTGCCATCTCCTGTTTGACCACTTCCAATTTGCCTTGATTCATGGACCTAACATTCCAGGTTCCTATGCAATATTGCTTTTTACAGCATCGGACCTTGCTTCTAGCATCAGTCACATCCACAACTGGGTATTTGTTTTGCTTTGGCTCCATCCCTTCATTCTTTCTGGAGTTATTTCTCCACTGATCTCCAGACTGTCCTTAGCATCCTTCTTTCCATCAACAATTCTATAGGCATCTTCCCTGACTTTTTATCTTAGAGTCTAATACCTCATGTTGCTTTCTCATCCCTGGAGTTCTTGAATATAATGTCCTACTCAGGCACATTTTATCCAAAATGTACATGATTAAAGGGCCTCAGAGGGTCTGTATCCCCTTCTCTCATCTTCCAACACCCCAAGTGTTAGTCGCTCAGTTGTGTCTGAGTCTTTGTGACCCCATGGACTGTAGCCTGCCAGGCTCCTTTGTCCATGGAATTCTCCAGGCAAGAATACTGGGGTGAGTTGCTGTGTCCTTCTCCAGGGAATTTTCCTGACCCAGGGATTGAACCTGGGTCTCCTGCATTACAGGCAAATTCTTTACTGTCTGAGCCACCAGGGAAATCAGTACCCCAAAGAAGGGCAAATTGTAGTTTTCCAAAGCATGAAACTTCATGAAGCTTAATAAGTTAGGAAATAGAAAGCAAAGGTTTTTTTTTTAAAAAAAAAGTTTTAAAGAATTTTTGCCAAGTATAAGATTACATGGTTTCTAGCAGTAAGTAGGGGAGTGATAATAGCAATTTTAAACAATGTATCATTAATTAATGACTATTTGTAGTCTCCTTTCTACTTTCAAACTCTAAGGAAGTGAGATTTATGTTGGCTGTGTTAGCTCCTGATATTTGGAGGAGCTGGGGGATGGGAAAAGAGCAGCCAGAGATCTCAGATAAATTTATCTACACGGTAAAAAGCTGAGCTGGAGAAGAGAGGGGTAAAGACACAAGAAAGTCTCCAAGAGCTGGGTTTGTCAGAATGTGGGGGAGCTTGGAGATGTGAAGGTGGGATGCCAGAGCCGCTGTGGCAAGTGAGTGAAATGGAGAGTGAGACAGATGGAATAAAAATTTTTAAGTTTTGTTTTACATTGTAAATGTACTGTTTCTTTGATGGTTAAAGTATATTTGAGTAGATTAAATGTTATTCTATTACTGTGGATACCAAATTGATCTATCTTTGAATGATACTCAAGGACCACCAATGATTCATTTTTATAGGTTACACAACTATGATTATGCACGCCCCCTTGTGGGGAGTTTACTACCACCTGGATGGGCAAGTTTTACTACATGCCTCAGCCTTTCCCAAGTATTATTGTCTTAAGCTTTGACACTTCCATTGTTTCAAATCCTTCCTCCTTGATGAAAAATTACCTGCCTTTTGACCACTTTCTTTTTAGAATCAGTTTTCTGTTGCCTACCAGTTGGGTTTATGTGGGCTAGTGATTCTAATTAAGGTGACAGATTTTCGACCTGATTTGAGTTTCTAGAAAATATGATTCAACTCAAAGGAGAGTCTCCAAGTGTGCAAATTCCAAGCATCATAACTTGTCAATGACACTTTTTTCCTGATCATCAAAATACATAGAATAAGTGTACTTCTACTTTGTACACTTTATATGTTTCCCCTATTCTTTTTTATTTTCCAAAGAAATTGAAGATTTGTCCCCTTCTGTATGTGGGGACAGAATTGGAGAGGCTATTTGGTTACAGATAAATCAGAGTAAGAATCAAATAATGTGGTCAAAAATTTACTAAACATAGCATTTTGCTAAGTGCTGGGGTTAGGGAGAATGAAAAAAAAGCATGGTTCGTACACTTAAGAATTTGTAATCAAGTAAGAGTGATAACTAATAATGAGAGGACCACATGTGTAAATGTATATTCATAAACTAAGTACTATCGACTCAATAGACATGGGTTTGGGTGAACTCTGGAAGTCAGTGATGGACAGGGAGTCATGGTGTGCTGTGGTTCATGGGGTTGCAAAGAGTTGGACACAACTGAGCGACTGAACTGAACTGAACTGATAGAGTTAAAAGAAGATGCCGTGGGAGCATATAACATGGGTGGGATCAAGGAAGGCTTCTCTGAGGAAGTAATAGCAAGATTGTATTTCTAGGTATTAACTAGGCAAAAGGGGATGAAGGAAGAATGGTCCAGTCAGTCTTAGTAAGCAGCACGTGCAAAGGTCCTGAGGCAGGCAAGAGCATAGAACATACATTCAAGAAGAAGAGGGAAGTCAGTTTGGCAGAAGGACTGAGGAGAAGTAGAGAGGATGCAATGTGAGCCTGAAGAGACAGAGGGGACAAAATCAGGTTGGATTTCTGAGTTACATTAAAGAATTTTTGTTTTTCTTAAGGGCTGTAGAGATCCAAGGATGTGTTTTAAGCAGGGAAGTAGCACCGGCATATTTGCTTTAAGAACATTTCAGGGAGAAGGATGAAAGCTGGAAGCTAAGTCAGAGTTATCACTACATCCCAGACGAGGTGTGATATAGGTTTGGTCTAGTTTTATAATATGGGTATCAGAATTAAGGAAAAGAAAGATGTATAGAAGATAAAAATGTATAGGACTGAATAATGAACTGAACATGGGGGGTGAGGGGAAAGTAGGAGTCAAGGGTCATTCTGAATAGTGGGGTCATTCACCAAGTTGAAAATGTTGGGAAAGACTAGATTGGGGTGAGATGGGGGTGATGATGAGGCAGCATCACAAATGAGCTCCATTTGGTCATGCTGGATTTGCATTGTCTCTGAGTTATCCAAATGGAGATTATATCATCTCTGCATGCTGTGTGTGTGTGTGCTCAGTCACTGTTGTCACTTCCAACTCTTTGCGACCCTATGAACCAGAGCCCACCAGGTTCCTCTGTCCATAGCATTTTCCAGGCAAGAATAATGGAGCTGGTTGTCATGCCCTCCTCATATATAGCATAGTTCCTATCATGAAAAGGCCATCAGGAAAGGTGAGGTGACCATCTGAGTACAATATTATGTGTGCATGTGCATATTTAGACTTGCATGCTGTGTGTAAATAATCACATTAATACTCTCCATTTATATTTCAATTCAGCCAACATAAAGCTACTATTATATAGAGGATATTTCTCCTGTTTCTTACTAAGCTCTGAACTTATGAGTAATTTAATTCTAAATAGAAGATCGACAAGATAATATATAGCCAACTTGTGTTCTGCTATTTTATCTCTGCATTCGTTGGAGCCCATCAGTTCACAAAGTCAGTTGAAAAAAAAAAAAGGCATCCTGGTTCTAAATAACTACAGTACTTTAACTTTAATTTAATTGTGGTGCACTGAACAGTAGACCTTTAAGACTATGCAGTGATTTGCCTCAGTGAGTTAGACTAATCAGTAAACCTTATTATACGCAACACATAAAAGGATATATGTCTCCTGCTTTATAACACTTCCTTAATGTGCTCCCACAGTGCTATCAAAGCTGATGCTTGAGCATTTGCAGAGCTTATATCTTTCTTTTTAAAATAAAAATCCTAGAATATAAGATTTTGCAGAATACAGCTGCAGAGAAAGAAAGCTGGAAAATTGAGAAACAAGCTCTGTCCTGGCAGCATCTAGCTGTTTTGAAGGAGCCACAAAGAATTAGTGACTTCATTTTCTCTGACATGTAACATAAAGATGGGCCTTCCCCAGTGGCTCAGCAGTAAAGAATCCACCTGCAAAGCAGGAGATGTGGGTTCAGTTCCTGGATCAGGAAGCTACCCTGGAGAAGAAAATGGCTACCCACTCTGGTATTCTTGCCTGGGAAAACCCATGGACAGAGGGACCTGGCAGGCTACAGTCCATGGCGTCACAGAAAAGTCAGACATGACTTAGTGACTAAACAGCAACAACAACAAAAAGATGATCAAAGGAGTCATCACTAACAGTAAGAAACTACCAATGAAAATAACATTGCAGTGGACATTCAGGAATGCTCCTCTGCATTTTTACTTAAAGATTTCTACATGACTGGATATTAGATGGATCTCCTTTGAAAAGACTGGGACTAAATTAGTGTTACAGGAGGGTTGATAAAGCACAGATCAGCTAAATTAGATGAAGATTTTTAAAAAATAGACAACATTTTTATGCCAAAGGAAAACAATTATGAAAAACAAAAGCAGTTTTTTGAGCTATTCCTCAAATACTTCATCTATCCAACTGACTAATTGTACAAACATCAAGAGTGGAAGATGGGATGGGCAGAAATGTGGAAGACCTAAGACTCAACCTATTGAGTGAAATTTATAGAAGATAAATTAGGTTAAGTAATTGGATAGTGATTTTGGACTGGTCAAATGGGTTTTATGCTTATTGACTTGACAGCGGAGACAGAAGATGAAATATCTGGGGCAATGAAATTCAGGCTATGACTTGAAAGACATCCCACCTGGGGTTCTTCTGGCCCAAATGGCTCCAACCCACTGATAAACTGGTGTGGAATAACCTGTAGTGTTAACATGACATTACCAGGATATCTGGGCTGTGGATATCTAATAACTGTCCTATAATCCATGGAATATTAAATAGTGATAGGGCTTTGTTTATTTACAATTAATTATGGAAGGTGGTCTGGCCACTGTGGTTTGGATAGAAGCGTACTATTTCTTCTTATTGTTCTGCTTCTAATATCCCCACATCCATTAGGCTCTAATTTGGGCTTGCAGTTGCTGGGACCTTCCAAAGTGGCTGGAACAGAACAAAAGATAATCCAAATATGGAGCCACATGGGTAGGGAGGTGGTGAAACAGGCCCAGAGCAGTCTGCAGAGAAGGCCCCCTCCTTTTTGCAGCTAAATGACCCCTGGAGGATTCAGGAGTTTCTCCTCTAAAAACCAGATTTTGGAAACATTTTTCAAAATTAAGAGAAATTGGAAAGGGAATTGACTTCATCTCTTCTTTTTACCTGGACTCCTACAAGCCTAGTGGGTTTTCTCACACATGGTTGAAGAGAGATTGGTGGGAAGAGCCATATTTTTCCAGGATGCAATAAAGTCATGTATGGATGTGAGAGTTGGACTATAAAGAAAGCTGAGCACAGAAGAAATGATGCTTTTGAACTGTGGTGTTGGAGAAGACTCTTGAGGGTCCCTTGGACTGCAAGGAGATCCAACCAGTCGATCCTAAAAGAAATCAGTCCTGGGTATTCATTGGAAGGACTGATGTTGAAGCTGAAACTCCAATATTTTGGCCACCTCATGCGAAGAATAGACTCATTTGAAAAGACCCTGATGCTGGGAAAGATTGAAGGCAGGAGGAGAAGGGGATGATGGAGGATGAGATGGTTGGATGGCATCACCCACTCAATGGACATGAGTTTGGGTAAACTCCGGGAGTTGATGATGGACAGGGAGGCTTAGCGTGCTGTGGTTCATGAGGTCGCAGAGTCGGACACGACTGAGCAACTGAACTGAACTGAATAAACTTGGGGCACCTGTGTGTTGGTAGGTATATATTTCTATCATGATGGCATTCATGAATTCAACTTACCTCAGTTTCCAATGTTTTATTTCCTGACTTCTTCCTATCTGGGCCTTCAACCCAGGTAGAGATATCTCCAGAATCTCCTCTCTCTTCTCATTCCTGTTATCTTTCATCTTCCTTGGGTTTCTTTTCATTCTTCTGGTCAGAAGCAAAAGGCATTCCTTTCTGTGTAGGCTTTCCAGTATCTTCTCTCAGTTTAAACTTTGTTATCGTTTAAGTAGTATTTTGACTTTCCATGACCATATTTCCCTGTGAGAGTAGCCATGTCTCTGACTTGCTTTCTCTGGACATTTTCTGTCAGCCTGGAAAGTTTTCCTCTATTTAATCCTTTTCTACCTGACTCTAGTGACTAATTAGTAGACTCCTTCTGGTTTCTTTTGTACCATTTCAAGTTACATCAGTTCTGATGTCTGCTTCTGCAAGCAATTTTCCTTTTGCTTTCAGCCTCAACCAACACTTCTTCTTCTTCTTGTTTTCTCTTCTTTCTCTCTCACACACACATGTACACGTACACATTCACATTAACACAAAAGTCAGCCTCAGCAAGAGTGTGGTCTGTCCTTAGCTGACACTTTTGAATTCCCACATAAAGGTCTTTCTCCACTGACGCTCTTTTTCTGCCCTAACATTTCTAAAACTACTTGGCATTTGATAATTAATTATATGTGGATTGAAACAAAAGAAATGTGTGTAGAAAACAAGCTTACGGTTACCAAAGGAAAAAAGTGGGAGAAGGAGAAGTTAGTAGGAGTTTGGGATTAATAGATATACACTACTATATACAGAATTGATAAACAACAGAGAACTACTGCAAAGCACGGGGAGCAATACTCAAAATAACCTATAATGGAAAGGAAAAAGCATACAGAATACATATATGTATATGAATCACTCTACTGTATACCTAAAACTGACATGAAATTGTAAATCAACAATACTTCAATAAAAAATAAAGTAACCCAGGATACAAGTGGGAAAAGCAAGCAAGGTATGAGTGAGGCAGGTGGGGGGAGTCCCACTGTCACTGATCTGATGTCAGTTGCCATCCACCCACGGCTTGAGAGTTTAGAACATGAGCTATTTGTGCCAGGTATAGCTAGAGGCATAGACGGTACAAGTAAGAGACCTCATTCAAAGCAGCAGGGTATCTGTCAGGGCTATAAATATTGAAACACCACAGTTCCTTGATTTTTATGATTATTTTGAATTTTTTGTGGCTGTCTCTATCAAGTCGGAGTAGCAATGACTTGTTAACACTATGTGAATATATGACGAGATAAGGAAGCTAAAATGAAATGTGTCATCCTGCACAGATATAATGACACTTTCATACCAGAGTGAAGACTGTTTTTAAAAAACACACATGCCAGTAGAGAAGGAAGTAATTTTCTCTTTTATTTTTTCTATGCCTTCTCTTAAAAATGTTCTGGTTTATGTGACAGAAAGAGAGTTATTCCCATTCCAAATTTATAAATTGAGGCTTGGAGGAGAAGTCTTTATAACCAGAAAGTGAATTTTCCTTTTTATACTCCTGCTAAAGAAAGAAGGATACCTTTTTCTGCCTCTCACATAAACATGTTTAAGCATCGTTTAGTTGTGTTACGTGCTTTAAATGTTTGCTCTGGGAAGAAATGTTATTTTCTCTTCTAGGTATGCAATTTTTTAAGTGTCTCCACTGTTGATACAGAAACATTCAATTGAAAAAAAGAAGAAAAAAGCTACCTTCCAGCCTTAGGTGAAAATCTCCCTGAAAAACATGGGCTGTGACGTGTGAAGGGCATTTCCAGCCTCCACTGGAACCAGGTGCTGAGGGAAAGCTGAGGAGCCTAAAGCCGGGTCTCACCCAGCACATATAGGGTGGAGAAACCAGGAAATCAGTCTCCCCAAAATGTTACTTCCTTAAAGACATGGTGCATCTTAGTAAGTGGAACCTGCCTCTCCACCACTGAGCACCATGTGATCAGGATCCTTTCCAGTAAGATCATAGCCCTGTTACTTGATTATGAGCACAGCATCTAAAGAAATGTCCACAGTTGCCACCTTGATACTCATCTGGTCTCCCTCTTCACTCCAAACACAGTTCATCTTTACTCTAGGGAAGCTTGGAGTCCCATCTGTCCTGACCCACTCCTGCTTGCCTTTTCTAATTCTCAGCCCCTGTAACCTTGATCCAACCTTCCAGGATCCTACAAGGTTACATCCAGAGAACGCACTTTCTTGTCTACCCATCTCCCTGTATTTTAAAATTAATTAATTTGGCTATGCTGCATCTTAGTAGCTGCATGAGGGATCTTTTAGTTCCTTGATCAGGGATCGAACTTGGGCCCCCTGCGTTGACAGCATGGAGTCTTAGATGCTGGACCACCCAGGTAGTCCCTTCCCATCTTTTTTTTCCAAGTTTATTGAGGTATTACTGGTACACAAAAAATGCATAAATAATATATTCCATCTGGTGAGTTTGGGCATATGTATATACTTACACACAATCCAGGTAATAAACATAACCATTAACCTCCAAAAGTTTCTCTGTGTCTCTCTGCTTTGTTTTTGTGGTGAGAACAACAACACTTGACATGAGATCCACCCTTTCAGCAAACTTTTGAGTACACAGTACCTTACTGTTGAAAACAGGCGCTATGTTGTACAGCAGGTCTCTGGAACTGATTCCTCTTGTATAACTATAACTTTTTACACATTGAACAGCACTCCTCATATTTCCTCCCACTATGCCCTGATAACCACCATTCTATTGTTGATTTCTATCTCTATGACTAATTTAGATGTCCCTATAAGAATCATGCAGTATTTGTCCTTCCGTGACTAGTGTCTTCCAGCTCCATCCACGTCACAAGTATCTACTCTCTGGTTTTAAAATGGGGTGACCATCAGCAGTGGCTCCTAGCATCCATTAGATGGACAAACCAACCTCTCACTCACTTTGATCTCATGTGGTATAGTGTTAAGGGCCAAAAATTTCCCCTCCTACCAGGCATGAGAACAAGAAGGAACTAAACTGGTGAAAGGAAAAAAGAAACCATATTGCCACTTTAGGCATTAACTCTTATTTCAATAGCCATGAATTTGGGCTATTATATTTAGAATTGAAAGTAACCATAAAGTATTTGAACATTCTTGGGATCTTGGTTTCATAGAAAGATTCTTCTGTGAATGCTTCATTTTTATTCTCTGACATCTGCTTTTTCACCAGAAAACTACATCTATTCCCTTGCTCATAAAGCATGAGCAAATAAAATTAAAAAGAGGCTGGAAAAGACTCTGATGCTGGGAAGGATTGGGGGTGGGAGGAGAAGGGGACGACAGAGAATGAGATGGCTGGATGGCATCACCAACTCTATAGACATGAGTTTGAGTGAACTCCGGGAGTTGGTGATGGACAGGGAGGCCTGGTGTGCTGTGATTCATGGGGTCACAAAGAGTCAGACACGACTGAGCAACTGAACTGAATTGAAGTCATCTGTTAATATCTCTAGATGGTAAAGAATCTTCCTGCAATGCAAGAGACCTGAGTGCGATACCTGGGTGGGGAAGATCCCTGGGAGAAGGAAATGGCTACCCACTAGAGTATTCTTGTCTGGAGAATCCCATGGACAGAGAAGACTGGCTAGCTATAGTCTATGGAATCTCAAAGAGTTGGGCGCTATTGAGAGACTTTTACTTCTTTGGAACTTGGAGAAGGTCATAGAGGCTGGAGTATTGCCTGCAAAAACGGCAGACAAAAATGGGCTCCATGTCCAGGAGCCCCAGAGGGCCCTGCTTGGCATCACTGGGTTGGGAAGGTCCTGTGGGGAAGGAAATGGCAACCCACTCCAGTATTCTTGCCTGGAAGATCCCATGGACAGAGGAGCCTGGTGGGCTACACATGAGGTTGCAAAGAGTCAGACGTTACTTAGCAACTAAACAACAGCAATCATATATTAATATGGTTTTCAGAATAGGAGTCAGAATTCAGAATCCTTGAGGTGCACAAGGCTTTAGCCCAGCTATCCCTAATTTTGGGAAGAATCCTTTCGAGTATAACTAAATTTTACAGATTCTTATGGCCATCTATTATATTTTGTAAACAAGTCTGGAATATAAGGAAAAGTATTGGATTCACTTAACAAATTAATTGATGTAAATAGCGATTGATGGCAATTGATGCCCTGTATTCTGTCTTGTGTACTATTGAACGTTTCCACAAAGAATAAGGAGATTCAGCTGCACATTATCATAACTACAACTCAAAAAGCAAGTCTGATCCTCCTCTGGAACATCTGACTTTGGGCAAGATGGATACCAGCGCCTTCACCTGGGGAGTGCTACAGAAGCAGCTCTGGTAGAACAAGGATCTCAGAGTGTGGTTTGTTGATCTCTGTGGATTCAAAAGTCCATCATATATGGTCTGCAGGCAGTGTGATGGCTTCAGAGGAAATGCCAAGAAATGACTTATTCACAGACATTGCTGAATTTGAAAGGTATGGTTAATGATTATATTCTGAAAGACTCAGCTTATTCTACCAGGACAGCAGTGGCCTTTTCCTCCCTGCTGGTTCATTCAATAAACAGGGTGTGGTTACTTTGTCTAACTCATTCTCACCTCATTTACATTTATTTGTTTACATTTGTTAGGTTTCCATGATTCATTCTTCCTTTTCTAAGGTGTTATATTCTTGAGTCACAGAAATGGATCAGTGGCTCAAAAGTTGTTAACTGAAGCACGAAAGAAGTGATAAAAATAGTGAAGCAAATACTACAACTTTGAATAACATCGTAAATACAAATAGTGAACAGGGCTTAGATGAGAATATACAATGTGATGCTGCATGTGCTGAGATAACTGAATTTCTAAACATGATGAATTTTCATGAGCTGTAAAAGCAAAGTGCAAATAAGGACACGGGATGTCTGAAAATCTGGTTTTGTTGGATTGACCTTCCATTTTCCTTTGAGATGTCAGCACTTGTTTGTTGATATAAAACTTTGTCAAATAGTGGCATAGGGCCATCAGCTTTTCAAATCATGCTGAAGTATGATCAACACACTAGAAATTTTATCAATATTTTTTTCAGAACAACCATTAAATCATGCTTTCCACTATCCAGTGGACAAATTTTATTTCTGAAGGCTAAGAAAAGGCCACTAAGAATTTCTCTCCTTGTTGGCAAAAAGAAAGTAAAAGAAACAAAACCAAAGCACTGTTCCAGTAACAATATGGTTGACAAGCTTATAAAATTCAATGACAAATATTATGCTTGGAGAAAAAGTAGTATGAGCTCCTGAAAATCCCTTTATCAAAGGATACTATTGGATGTCATATAATATCAGTGACATGGAAGCAGATATTGTGCTTTACAGTTACTGAGACCGTTGATGTCAGATTGTGTGAACCAGCTCTTGCCAAGTAGGAAGAGACATTAAAGAAAATAGAGCAAATATTTACTGAGAGCTTCTTTTGTGCTATGTGCCTTAGGTGTTCTAATATTTCATTTTATTGGCCTCAAGATCCTACGGTTGTTGGTTATGTGTGCTCAGTCGTGTCCGATGCTGGTGCGACTCCATGGACTGTAGCCCGCCAGGTTCCTCTGCCTGTGGAATTTTTCAGGCAAGGATACTGGAGTAGGTTGCCATTTCCTTCTCCAGGAGATCTCCCCAACCCAGGGACTGAACTCAAGTCTCTTGCATCTCCTGTATTGGCAGGCAGATTCTTAACCAACTGTGCCACCTGACTGCTAATTCACTTCATTAGTGTCCAACTCTTTGTGACCTTCTGGACCGTAACTCTCTGGACCGTAACCCTCCAGGCTCCTCTGTCCATGGGATTCTCCAGGCAAGAATACTGAAGTGGTTGCTGTATTCTCTCTCTTTAAGAGCTCAGAAAATAATAACTTGGACAAAGTTAGAAGTACAGTCCAGGAGCTTGACCACCAGGGGGTCAATTCCAGAGCCTAACTAGTCGCAGTCCACTACTTATGGGACAGAAAACTAGATGTTTTGTTTCATTCAGCACCAAGAAATATGTCAAAGGAATACAATTATATATCTTATCAAAGATGCTCTGGACCCAGTATTGATAAAAAGGAACACAGAGAAAAAACTGTTCCCAAGTACACGTTTCCACTTTGGAGAACCCAGGACGCAGTCTTGGGGAGGGTGGGGACTTTATCATTCACTGAGTTTACGAAGGAGTGTTGTGGGGACTGGCATCTGTGACACAGAAGGGGAGGGAGTGGGCTCAGTCAGAGGCAGAAGGTAATAGTGCTATCGATGACTTCAGTTGACTTTCTGGAGTGTTCTGGAGGACCAGAGATGGCTCTTGTGTGTGCTGTGTTCTTGGTCGCTTCAGTCATATCCATGACAGAAGACTCTTTGCAACCCCCATGGACCAGAGCCCACCAGGCTCCTCTGTCCATGGAATTTCCTAGGTAAGAATACTGGAGTGGGTTGCCATGCCCTCCTCCAAGGGATCTTCCCAACACAGGGATTGAACCTGTGTCTCCTGCATTGCAGGTGGATTGTTTGCTACTGAGCCACTGGGAAAGCCCAGAGATGGCTCTCACAATTGTCTTAAGTCTAAGCAAAGAGGCCAAGTTTTTATAACCATGTAGATCAGACGTTGGATATAGGCTGCCCTTGGAAGGAGTCATTACCTTTACATCGAGGCAGAGGGCTAACAGATAAGGGTCCTCTGCTATTGGTGGTCCCAGCAGGTGGATGAATAAGTCCCTTATTCTCAAAGTGGCCTCTTCTTAGAGCACGCACTGCTGAATTCTGAGCAGAAATGGGCAGTCAGATCAGTCCTTTGCTTTTCTACCCTAGTGTATTCTGATTGTTGAGAAAAAGAAACACAAACTTTAAAAATTGTAATGCTAATCAAGCCAGTTATGATTCTAATTCATGTTCTATGAGTGTATAAATTGTGTATTTCAGTCATGTTTAATATTTGGGATAGTCCAGTCTTCAGGTCTGGCATACCATTCATTTAGGTTGTATTATAAATATAAAAATTTCTCCAAATGCCAGCATTATGGTGTAAAGGGCTTAATCACTAATAGTTTGTCTGTTTTCTAAATTGAAAAAAAAAAATCGGTGCCAAAACACACAATTTGGGATTCTGGAAACACACACACACACAATCCATATATGCAAGAATGGAATGGAAAACACAACAAAGAGGGGATTCAAAATCCACTTGTCATTATTTTCCAAGTTGAAATATTTAATCTTCCATCTTTGGATAATAATAAGCTTTGGTGCAAAGTAGACTATGGCAAAAAAACACACAAAAAGTCCGTAGCTTCTGGATCTATGTTTTATCTGAATATGTGGAACTGTTTGGCATTTTAAACAGCCCCTGTGAATGTGGGTTGTCTAACTTGATGAAACCAAAGTGTAAGGTGAGAGGCTGATAGAATGGAAAAGCAGCTCAAGATCTCTAACATTAACCTGAAAGTACACACATTCGAAGAAGAATTGTAGGAGTGTTGTTCATTCACAATATGAGTGTTGTTCATTCAGTTCAGTTCAGTTCAGTCGCCCAGTCGTGTCCGACTCTTTGCGACCCCATGAATCACAGCACGCCAGGCCTCCCTGTCCATCACCAACTCCCGGAGTTCACTCAAACTCATGTCCACAGAGTCGGTGATGCCATCCAGCCATCTCATTCTCTGTCGTCCCCTTCTCCTCCCACCCTCAATCCTTCCCAGCATCAGAGTCTTTTCCAGTGAGTCAACTCCTCGCATGAGGTGGCCAAAGTATTGCAGTTTCAGCTTTAGCATCAGTCCTTCCAATGAACACCCAGGATTGATCTCCTTTAGAATGGACTGGTTGGATCTCCTTGCAGTCCAAGGGACTCTCAAGAGTCTTCTCCAGCACCACAGTTCAAAAGCATCAATTCTTCAGTGATCAGCTTTCTTCACAGTCCAACTCTCACATCCATACATGACCACAGGAAAAACCATAGCCTTGACTAGACAGACCTTTGTTGGCAAAGTAATGTCTCTGCTTTTTAATATACTATCTACGTTGGTCATAACTTTCCTTCCAAGGAGTAAGTGTCTTTTAATTTCATGGCTGCAATCAGCATCTGTGTTGTTCATTAGATGATGTGAAATATTGTTTTTACTCTTAATTTCGAAATGTTATCTTTTTAATTAATTTCCTAATTGTGAAAAACATTTTAGAGACGTATATAGAATGAGTGGCTTGCCTATGTGACAAATGTCGATTGAGGGATCTATATTTACAAAACAGGGTAACAGAAAGACCAAATATTGGGTTCCAATTCTGAGTTGCTACAATAGAGCTTTGTGACTTGGGCTGATCATTTACCTCTGTGGACCTATGCACTTTCAACATTAAAATAAAAGGGTTTGTCAAGCTGTTGGTTCAGAGAATCCCAAAGGGAACGAAGATTTTAATCACAACAGGATTTCAACAATTCATCCCCCTCCACCAACAATACTTACTGAACTCCTAACATATAAAGGATTCTTAGGAATTTAAATAAATAAACTATCTTCTCTTCTTTCATAGAGGTGAGTTATTGACAGAGACACATTCAGAGAAGACAAGTGGTAAGACACTGGGCAACAAAACAGATACACATACTATTAGAAAAAAAATGTTTTAAGCTTTACTCTTTTAGTGTTGTTGTTTTTGCCCCTGCAACACCTGAAAAAAAGGCCATATGAAATAAGAAATGTGTTACCAAAAGTACACAGGATGGAGGAATTAAAAAACTCAGGAAGGTAAGAAGACAAAGTGATGCTGTGAAGGATTAGGAAATGAAGGAGCAGAAATATGTAGCTAAGAAAGAGGGACACTGCTGTAAGCTTTTATATATGGATGGATGAACAATAGAATACTACTGTATAGCCCATAGAACTATATTCAATATCATGGTAAACCATAATGGAAGAGAATGTAAAAATAATGTTTATATATGTATAACTGAAATCACTTTGCTGTACAGCAGTAATTAACACAACACTATAAATCAACTATACGTCAATAAAAATTTTCAGGCCAAAAATTTATAAAAATAAAAGATTCTGTCAGTTTAAAAAAAGAATTAAAAATAATAAAGGGGTGTGTTTACACCAGAGTTTTTCAGCTTTAGCATTATTCCACATTTGCTGCTGCTGCTGCTGGTAAGTCACTTCAGTCGTGTCCGACTCTGTGTGACCCCATAGATGGAAGCCCACCAGGCTCCCCTGTCCCTGGGATTCTCCCGGCAAGAACACAGGAGCGGACTGCCATTTCCTTCTACATTTAGGGCCAGATAAATCTATTTCTGCTTCATTGACTATGCCAAAGCCTTTGACTGTGTGGATCACAATAAACTGTGGAAAATTCTGAAAGAGATGGGAATACCAGACCACCTGACTTGCCTCTTGAGAAATCTGTATGCAGGTCAGGAAGCAACAGTTAGAACTGGACATGGAACAACAGACTGGTTCCAAATAGGAAAAGGAGTATGTCAAGGTTGTGTATTGTCACCCTGCTTATTTAACTTATATGCAGAGTACATCATGAGGCACGCTGGGCTGGAAGAAGCACAAGCTGGAATCAAGATTGCCGGGAGAAATATCAATAACCTCAGATATGCAGATGACACAACCCTTATGGCAGAAAGTGAAGAGGAACTCAAAAGCCTCTTGATGAAAGTGAAAGAGGAGAGTGAAAAGGTTGGCTTGAAGCTCCACATTCAGAAAACAAAGATCATGGCATCTGGTCTCATCACTTCATGGGAAATAGATGGAAAAACAGTGGAAACAGTGTCAGAGTTTATTTTTTTGGGCTCCAAAATCACTGCGGATGCTGATTGCAGCCATGAAATTAAAAGACGCTTACTCCTTGGAAGGAAAGTTATGACCAACCTTGATAGTATATTAAAAAGCAATGACATTACTTTGTCAACAAAGGTCCATCTAGTCAAGGCTATGGTTTTTCCCGTGGTCATGTATGGATGTGAGAGTTGGACTGTGAAGAAAGCTGAGCGCCAAAGAATTGATGTTTTTGAACTGTGGTGTTGGAGAAGACTCTTGAGAGTCCCTTGGACTGCAAGGAGATCCAACCAGTCCATTCTAAAGGAGATCAATCCTGGGTGTTCATTGGAAGGACTGATGCTAAAACTGAAACTCCAATACTTTGGCCACCTCATGCGAGGAGGTGACTCACTGGAAAAGAGTCTGATGCTGGGAAAAGTTGGGGGCAGGAGGAGAAGGGGCGACAGAGAATGAGATGGCTGGATGGCATCACCGACTCTGTGGACATGAGTTTGAGTGAACTCTGGGATTTGGTGATGGACAGGGAGGCCTGGCGTGCTGTGATTCATGGGGTCATGGAGAGTCGGACATGACTGAGCGACTGAACTGAACTGAACTGAACTGAATTTGTATTGAGGGGAGAGAGCTTTCTTGTACATTGTAAGATATTTGGTAACATCCTCAGCCTCTGTCTACTAGAAATCAGGAGCACCCATTCCTTCCTCCCTCGCATTATGAGGACCACATATATATTTGTTGTTGTGAGTTGTTAAGCCATGTCCAACTCTTTTGTGACCCCATGGACTGTAGCCTGCCAGCCTCCTCTGTCTATGGGATTCTCCAGGCAAGAATACTGGGGTGATTTGCCATTTCTTTCTCCAGGTGATCTTCCTGACCCAGGGATCAAACCCATGTCCCCTGCATTGGTGGATGGAATTTTTTTACCCCTAAGCCACCAGGGATACCTACACATATATTTAAGAAGTGTAAAATATTCCCTGGAAACAATATGGCCCCCAGTTGAGAACCACAGGTTTAAATATTTTCCAGTGCCAAATCATCTTGGGATTTCTATGAATTTTGTGAACTCTCTCTGACATGTGTGGCCTGTGACTTTAAGAACCAGGGATTGATGATTTGGGAAATTATCAATTTTTCCATATGGAAGATGAAACTAAAATTAAGAAATTGCTTCCAAAAGCATGGCTTGAGAAAAAGCCAAGGATGTGGCTATACATTTCACTGAAACTTTTTATTGAAACTCTGAAAGAGCAAATGCTCACAGTACTCAGGAGCAGGAATTTGAGGTCATAGATCTTCTCCATCAAATGAGAGGGCCCTGGGAAGCTTAAGGACATTGTCTCTCAGCCATCTCAGTAGAAACTAAAAATAGAGAAGAGATTATCCACAGATGATCTGTGGAAGGACCTTTCATCTAATGGAGTGAACATCCATGAAATTCATACCCACAAGTCTCTTGAGAAATTTGTATTAGCAGAAATATGGCCAGGTTGGACAGAAAGGCACAGGGAAATTTCAAAGGTTCTCAGATCAAACCATTTCCTGATCGGAGGCAGACTGATAAAACTCAGTTTAAATTGCATGAAAGAAGGAAGGATGGGTCTAAGGGCAAAACCAGGGTATAGAGGGTGAAGCCCAGGGCACAGGGGTTAGGACTGAGAGTCACAGAAATCTAGACAGCTAAAATAGCTGGACAGACTAAATTTCAAAACTTCTTTGTACTAGTGATTACTTCTTATTTTCCACTGACCCCCTTTTGAATCTATCTGTAACTATTATCCTATTCCTGCCCTACCTTTACATGTTAGGTGTGAATAACTCATTTTTTAAAATTCTGTAGGTTCACAGAAGAAGATAAATTGAGGTCAAGGCCTTTAACTGCACTTGATGCAGATGATTGAGATAATGAGATTTAGGACTTTGAGTTGATTAGCTTTAGATGAGGTTTTTTTAGACTCTGAGTGATACTATTATCGGATGAGACCCCTGGAAACCTTGAGAAGCTGTAAATATATTTTGCATTTAGAAGCTATGTGAATCTTTGGCAACTGGAGCATGGATTGTAGTAGGCAGAATTTCTAAAATGCTACCCACCTTCCCCAAATATGTCCTACTACCCCAATTCACGACTTTAGAAGTTAGATGAGAAGGAAATTGGATGCATAAGAATTGGAAAGAAAGAGGCAAACTTTTGAAATGAATTATCTGGAGAACGCAGGAGAATAGTAGGAAAACTATTACAAACAAAATAATGTAATAGAAAAGCAGAATATAGAATTAGTACATAGAAATCAATATAGCTTTGTATATATAAAAGTTAGATGATGCAATAGAAGACCCAAATGAAAACTGCAACAAAGAAAATGGGATACCTAGTCATAAAAATTTACAAGATTTCCAAAAGTTAAATGAGAAAAACCTATAATATTCCTGAAAGACCCCAAGCATATTTGAGCCAGTGGAAAAGCTTGTAATGCTCTTAGATAAAAAGACTCAGTATCATAAAGATATTAATCCTTCTTTATTTCTTTTGTAAATTTAATATAATCCCAATAAAAACACTAAGGCATTTTTAAATGCTATCCAAGTTGATTTTAAACTTTACTTGGAACATAAACAAGCAAAGATAGTGGCAGAAGAACCTTTCAAAGTAAGGATGTCAGTGGCAGGGATGCTGCTATGTTATAAACTTATGTGAGTATCACATTTGTGCCTGATAGACGAATGGAATAGAGTGTAGAATTTAGCCTGTGCAAATGGAAATTTGGTATCTGTTAAAAATGGCATTCAGGCTTTCCAGGTGGCACTATGGTAAAGAACCCACCTGACAGTGTAGGAGATGTAAGAGATGATGGTTCGATCCCTAGGTTGGGAAGATCCCCTGGAGGAGGGCATGGCAACTCACTCCAATATTCTTGCCTGGAGAATCCCAAGGACAGAGGAGCCTGGTGGGCTACAGTCCATAGGGTCACAAAGAGTCTGACACAACTAAAGTGACTTAGACCACATGCAAAAATGATATTCATATCTTTAGGGGAAAGTTGAACTTTCAAATTAACTGTACTGAGATATTTGAAAAAGATGCAATTAGATCTGTACTTCATTCCATGTACAAGGGTAAACCCCAAATTGAATAGAGACCTAAATGCAAAAATCTAAATATACAGCTCCTGAAAGTATGGATGAATCATTTAAAAACTGGAAGTAGGAATACTTATCAACCATGACTCAAAATCCATAAACATTTAAAATAATTAGATCCAGTTACATTTTTAAAATTGGATGATTAAAATCATGATAGGCAAAGTAAAAAAAAAAATTAAAACATTTGCAATTTATACAAAGGGCTATTATCACTAAAATATAAATAGCTACTATAATTGAAGAGGGAGAAGAATAATAACCCAATAGAAAAATGAATCAAACATATAAACAAGGAATTCACAGGAAAAGTCATTAATCTCACTCATGACTGGTAAATTCCAAATTAAATTATATAGTCATTTCTCATGTGTCAGTTTGATAGAAATATAAACATTTGGAAATAGAAAATTTTGGTAAGGCTATGGGGAAACACTCTCATATATTTTGTGGGAATGAAAGCTTGTGCACCCCCTATAGATGGGCTTCTGGTAACATCTCTAAAAATTATATATGCATTTATCTGGTGTGCTGCAGTTCATGGGATCATGAAGAGTCGGACATGACTTAGCAACTGTGCAACCAATCTTTTTCTCAGAAATCTCTCTTCTAGGAATCTAGCTTAAAAATGCGGTGCAAGAATATGAGATGACTTATGCTCAAGATTATTCACTGTGGCATTTTTTTATAGTAGCAAAAAATAGAAATCAACACCAATGTTCATCAACTGGTCACTGGATGAATAAGCTATGGTGCATTCAGACAATGTAGTATCATGCAGCTATAAAAAAAGAATGAAGAAATTCTTTACACACTCATGTAGCATGAGAACCAGGGTATAATTTAAGGGAAAACACAAAGTACAGAAAAATATATATGCTATATGAATTTTTTTGTGGAAGAAAAGGGTTAAATGTATAAATAAAAGTACAAATAAGTATATTTGAAAAGGAAATACTAGAGAATTAATTAAAAAGTAATAAAAACTATTACCTGTAAGGGAAGTAATCAACAGAAAGAAGCAGACAGTGATAGAATTGTGGCTTCTCTGAACGTTATCGGTTATATTGCTTTGACTTCAGAATCATGTAAATGTTTTACATATTCAATTTTAAACAGAGTGAAAAAAAGAAGAAGGCAATTCCTGGAGACTGAAAAAATTATAAACATATGTTACTGCCAGGAATACAGAAAGAGTATTTTCTCGCACATTGGTGGTGTGAATTAAAACATGTTTTGAAAGCAACCTGCTTGGAAATATCTATTAAAATGGTGTATGTGTATGTGTGTTGACCTAATAATTCTAATCCTAGGAATCCATACCAAAGAGATGAAAACATCCAAGGATATATGGATGTCAACATTTATTGCAGCAAAATTCTTGAGGTAAAATCCTTGTGTTTATTGGAATAACTGAGAAAATCATTGTGCATTTATACAATGGAATATTTTATAGTGTTAGAAAGGATGATTTGGAGCTCTACTAGGAGACTTAGAGGAATTTCTATAGTACTTTTGAATGATAAGGACAAGATAGAGAAAACGATATAATCTAACTTTTGTAGAAAATGAGGAAATTGTAAAGGTGTGACTGTATATGTGTGTGTGTGTGATTATATGATAAAGAGGAAAATAAGTAGAACTGCATAGGAATAAGGATTTACCTGTGGGGTTTAGACAAACGTTAGGCAGTGGAAAGGCCAAGCAAAAAATTGGGGGTGGGTGGTGGAAACTGCTTTAAAATGGATAAAAAACAAAGTTTGTTTGCATTTGTATAATTTGATTGCATGCATTTTGCTTATCTGTAAAAAATTTGACCATGTAACAAAACAGGCCAACATTTTAGAAAAGGCATGCAGTTATAATCTTTGATAAGGGAGGCATAATCATTGTTGACTGAAACCTTTGAAGAGAAAGAATAGGCATGAGAGAAAAAGAAAAACGATCAGCATTGGAATACTTGGAGGAAAGAGAAATCTGAAAGACTGTGAAAAGTTGAAGACTTGAAGAACAAATGCTTCAGCAACCAATTTATCAGCTTCACATTCAGTGTAAATGTAGGGCTTAGAAAGACTCTTGTTAACAAGCCTGCTTTTTTTAGCAAAGCCTTTCCTTGACTCAAACAGAAATGATGGTTTTCTTCTTAAAACCACCTGTGATCTAGTATGTGGCAGTAAATATCTCACTGTGCTATAATTATTTCCATTCACTTTCTCTCCTTTGACCTCTTTGTTGTCTTTCCTATCAACATTTTTGTAAGCTTGATGTTTATGTCAATATCTTGCATAGATGGCGTTTTATGAATATTTATCAAAATTAAATGGATAAGGTTAGAACCTAGGTTTTCTTTCTCTAAGTCTACTCTGCTGCCCTGAAAATACAAGTTATGTAGTGTAGTTCCATTTGAAGTTTCTGAAAGACTTATTTTCTCATTGTTTTTATCTGCAATATCCCAAAAGAGCAGGGGTGCTATCCCAGGAAATGAAGAATGGAAATACGTACAAAGGAGAAAAAAAGTGAGACTAGTTTCCATTCCTGTTTGTTAGTCTGTGTGGCTGTGAAGCTCTGTTATGTAAATTAACATAACAGTAGAATAACTAAACCATCTTCTCCTATTTAGGCAAGTAAGTTTGGGGAAAAGGCTTGAGCAACCTCTTTGTTTATAGCATTTGCAAACTCAGAAATAATGAATTGAGGGAATTATGTCTAAGGTGGCCTTTTCTACCCCTATGGTCCCAACAGATGATCTATATCATGGACCACCTCCACTTTAGGAAGAGAAAGACCTGGCTCCAGAAAATGAAAAGCTGCCTTTCAGTTCTCCAATGTTTCACTTTCTTTCTGCACTCTTAGTCTAAATTATACTTCTGTGTTACACATCCACTCTTTCAGAGTAAGGGCGCATGCCTAGCGTTATGCGAAATCTTTCCATCACCATTTTATTCTTCTCATTCCTATTGAAATCACAAGCTCTGGGACTTAAATTGCCTACGTGTGGTCTTAATTCATTTCAAAAATACTAAATCTATTCAACAGTTTGGAGTTATAGGAGGAAGGTGATAAAATGCGTGCTTTTCCATTTCAGGGACCTATGTGCATAAATATCTCTAAGTAATAAAACCTTATAGCTTCATACTTTTCAAGTGTAAGGTAAGTTCCCTAAGTGAAGTTGAAAGTCTAAGAAAAATGTTGCATTTTCATAATACAGTATTCCTTACTTAACCATTTCAATCACTTTATACACATATTATTATAGTGCAAGGATCTCTGTCCTGCACATTTCTCTTCTCATGTGTCTGGTTTTGAAAACAAAAAGAAATTTCCAACCCCCAAAATAAAATAATGATAAAAGCAGGCCTGTTATGTAAGAACTCTCTTGGAATAAGCCATATGTAGAAAAACAGAACCAATAGGATATATATATATTTACATAATACATATATATATATGTGCATGCTTGCTAAGTCGTTCCAGTCATGTCCAACTCTGACACCCTGTGTACTGAAGCCCACCAAGTTGCTCTGTCCATGTGATTCTCTAGGCAAGAATACTGGAGTGGGTTGCCATGTCTTTCTCCAGGGGGTCTTCCTGGACCAGGAATCGAACCTGTGTTTCCTGCATTGCAGGTAGATTCTTTACCACTGTGCCACCAGTAAGCCCATATATATATATGGATTTTATATGTATGTTTGTTATAACTACACAAAAATCTATAGTGATTTTATGCACATACATTGTATTTATCATATATATAAGCTATATAAATATATAAAACATACATAGATAACATGCATATATAGTAAATATATAATATATATTATATATAAGATAACATATAAGATAGTTTTATATATAATATATAATGTTTATATATATGTTATGTATATGCTTATATATAATTTAATGTATACATATAAAGCCCATATATATGACTCTGCGACATATATATATATAGATATAATCCAAATATATATGTATATAATGTGTACATATAAAATTCATATATCTATAGATAAAATATATATAATATATGTAACAGAGAGAGAGAGAGAGGGAGAGAGAGAGGGAATGTAAATTGGCTCACACAATTATGGAGTTAGAGAAGTCCCAACATCTGTAGTCCTCAAACTGGAGACACAGAAGAGCTGCTGGTGTATTTCCAGTCTGAGTTTAAAAGGCCAAGAACTCCTAGAGGCACTGGTGTAAGTTTTAGTTGAGGGCAAGAGAAGACTGATGGCCCAGCTCAAGTCATCAGGCAGGCAAAGTTCCCCCTTACTCAGTCTTTTCCTTCTATTTAGGTTTTCAGTGATCTGTTGAGACCCATCCACATTAGGGAGGGCAATCTGCTCTACTCAATTCAAATGTCCTCTCATCCAGAAACACTCTCATACACATACCCAGAACATTATTTGATCAAATGTCTGGACACCCTGTGGTCCAGTCAAATTGACACATAAAATTAATCGTCACACCATAGGAAACCACAGCACCATTCTTTGAAAAATAATCTTTGCGGGCAGGGTTATAACACTAAGGATATTTGACTTTCCTCAAATAATACTCATATAAGCTATTAGAATTTGCAAATATGGGCTGCCAAGCCATTTTTATGGCCCAATAGATTCATGAACAATCAGTTGTGTATTATAGGTACAAGTTATTTCATCTATTGTTTGGACTGGAGCTCCATATAAATTTTAATTTGCCACCATTTTGGTAAAGTTCCAATTTCTATTATTAGATCAATTGCTCTTATTTAGAAATGTTTCATGTAACAATTTTTCAAAATAGTTTTTAATAAATTATCTGTCTGACAGTTATTTTTCTCACCAAGATAATTAATTTTATATTTTCTCTCCATCATTAAGTATTTTAAATATGCAAGTCTGCTGGCATTTAACACTTTCTGTCATAGCAGTGCCAAAAATCCTGCTGAATCTTGTTTTCAGAGATCTTGCTTACAAGTTTCCTTAATAGGGTATAATTTGCATAAAATAAGCTTAAATGGATTATATATTTCTGATAAGATTCTCTATTTCACATGACTGAAGTGAGGGAAGGCATACGTATGTCACCACTGCCTGGATTTCCTTGCTTTCTGATGAAATGGCTGTCTGCCACTCTGAGCCCAGAACCCTGTACTGAAACAGGAAACAATTTGTCAACGTTTCTTTTAACACTGTGCTTATGCATTCTATGATGATTAAACATGTATACCTGATTAGCAAGCTGCAACCAAATAGAGATAAGCAAAAAGATTTTTTAAAAAAGAAAAAGAGCAAAGGAAACACTGTTATAAATAACTCACCAAACCCTGAACTTCACTGTACTAGAACTAGAGGCACACGACCTGGGAATTGGGAAATGTTTGTTTGGATTTTGGCTGGCAAATTGCACTGGAAGTTATTCATTCAGCACCCAAGAGCCAGTTCAAAGTTGAAAAGCCCATAAAAGCTTAAAAATAAAAGCTTCCCTGCCTGCTAAGAAACATCATAAACCTTCTGTTGCTTCAACAATATTTATTCAACAAATATTTATTGAGTGTCTACTAGTAGCAAGGGTAGACACTTTAGTACAGAAAAATGAAACCTGCTTATGCCCTTTGGAGCCTACAGTATAAGGGAGACACACATTAACTAAACAATCACACATGGAATGTAACATTGTAAACAGAGACAGACTGGAAAGAGAAGGCTATTGACTGACCCAGGCCAATTTGCTAGTTTGCAGTGATGAAGTTATTTATGGTAGGTAAAGATTGCCAGGAGAAATATCAATAACCTCAGATATGCAGATGACACCACCCTTATGGCAGAAAGTGAAGAGGAACTCAAAGGCCTCTTGATGAAAGTGAAAGAGGAGAGTGAAAAGGTTGGCTTGAAGCTCAACATTCAGAAAACAAAGATCATGGCATCTGGTCCCATCACTTCATGGGAAATAGATGGGGAAACAGTGGAGACAGTGTCAGACTTTATATTTTTGGGCTCCAAAATCACTGCAGATGCTGATTGTAGCCAGGAAATTAAAAGACGCTTACTCCTTGGAAGGAAAGTTATGACCAACATAGATAGCATATTAAAAAGCAGTGACATTACTTTGCCAACCAAGGTCCATCTAGTCAAGGCTATGGTTTTTCCCATGGTCATGTATGGATGTGAGAGTTGGACTGTGAAGAAAGCTGATCGCCGAAGAATTGATGCTTTTGAACTGTGGTGTTGGAGAAGACTCTTGAGAGTCCCTTGGACTGCAAGAGATCCAACCAGTCCATTCTAAAGGAGATCAATCCTGGGTGTTCATTGGAAGGACTGATGTTAAAGCTGAAACTCCAATACTTTGGCCACCTCATGCGACGAGTTGACTCACTGGAAAAGAGTCTGATGCTGGGAGGGATTGGGGGTGGGAGGAGACGGGGACGACAGAGAATGAGATGGGTGGATGGCATCACCGACTCTGTGGACATGAGTTTGAGTGAACCCCGGGAGTTGGTGATGGACAGGGAGGCCTGGCGTGCTATGATTCACGGGGTGGCAAAGAGTCAGACATGACTGAGCGACTGAACTGAACTGAACTGAAAGGTGGGCTCCAAAAATTGATTTTGGTCAAGACTGCGTTCTCCCCACTTACGTCCTCCCTTCTACATGTCAGCTACGGTGACATTAAGCCTCAGATGGAATCCTGTCACACAAAGAGTTGCAAACTGGCATCCATAAAGAAACACAAGTGAATTCATACAACCTCGTCTGTAAGGTTCATGAAGTCCCACCCCTTGGTCCTTAAATGTGAGCAGAGCTTCTCAATCTTCAATGGGCAGAGAGATCACTGGGGGTCTTGTTCACGTGCAGTAGGCCTGGGAAAGGGCCTGTTCAGTTCAGTTCAGTCGCTCAATCGTATTGGATTAAGGAATTCATAGGGACTGGACTCCATCTTAGGCCTGTTCATGCTGATCATGCTCGGCCACCTTTCCAATGGACTCTGAACTCTGTGTTTAGTGCCTATGAAAACGACAACAGAAGGATAAGACCCCCTCCAGATAGGGGAACCTTGAAGATCGTATCTAGGTTACTCATCGCCTAAGAGAAAACATACACTAATCACCCCTTCCTCCAGACAGGCCATAAATTTTTCTGTATCTATCAGAGTGTAACCTCAGGCTTATTGATTACTGGCTGACTGTTTGACTGTTTAAGCACATGAGCACATAGCACGTGAATGATCGGGTTACTGGGGTTGTATCTTCCTTGGTCTATGTAAGTCTCAAGGAATTTGGAGTGGTGGGTTTAGACACGTACACATGGGGTACAAAGATTTTCACAAATGTTGGTTGGGTTCCTTGGCTATGAGGAGACTCTGCCTTGGGCCCACCGGTGTAATAAACTGCACTTCACTATCTGTATTGTCCTTCTGAGTGATTGTTTCCCGGAACGCGTGGCTACAACAGTGACCCCCATGGACTGCAGCACACTAGGCCTCCCTGTCCATCACCAACTCCCAGAGTTTACCCAAACTTGTGTCCACTGAGTCGGTGATGCCATCCAACCCTCTCATCTTCTGTTGTCCCCTTCTCCTCCTGCCTTCAATCTTTCCCAACATCAGGGTATTTTCAAATATGTCAGCTCTTCACATCAGGTGGCCAAAGTATTGGAGTTTCAGCTTCAACATCAGTCCTTCCAATGAACACCCAGGATTGATCTCCTTTAGGATGGACTGGTTGGATCTCCTTGCAGTCCAAGGGACTCTCAAGAGTCTTCTCCAACACCACAACTCAAAAGCATCAATTCTTAGGTGCTCAGCTTTCTTTATAGTCCAACTGTCACGTCCATACATGACTACTGTAAAAACCATAGCCTTGACTAGACGGACCTTTGTTGGCAAAGTAATGTCTCTGCTTTTTAATATGCTGTCTAGGTTGGTCATAGCTTTTCTTCTAAGGAGCAAGAGTCTTTTAGTTTCATTAATTTCAGGGAAAGGGCCTGAAAGTCTACATTTCCAGCTAGCTCTCACATGTGGCTGACACTGCTGTTCCGAGACATTTTGAGCAGAAAAACTCTTAGATGCTGTATTAAAAGCCCACTCAAAATTAATGTGACAAAATTTCAACAACAGGATTCAGGTGTCAACAGCCTCTGTAAGCACCCTGATCCTGAACGAGATGGATGCCTAAACTTGACACACTTCTGAAAAGTTTGTGCTACTGCTGCCTCTCAATTCTTTATCCTATTTCTGCAGAGGCAGGAGAAGGTGTATGAGATTTCTAGCCAATCAGCATTTTAAAAATACTGTTCATTAAACCAATGAGAAATGCAATGTGCTGAACATCAAGCCCTCTGGTGAATTAGAGATACTTGTCAACGTTGTGTAGCTGCCGCTGGAGTGTAGAGTTTTATTAGAGCTTTAAAAGATCCTGATGCTGGCTAAGACTGAAGGCAAAAAGAGAAGAGGGTGGCAGAGGATGAGATGGTTAGATACCATCACCAACTCAATGGACATGAATTTGAGCAAACTCCGGGAGATAATGGAGAATGGAGGAGCCTGATGTGTAGCAGTCCATGGGGTCACAAAGAGTCGGACATAACTTAGCTACTGAACAACAAAAATCACACCCTCAGTTGTGTCCGACTCTTTGCAACCCCATGAATCACAGTACACCAGGCCTCCCTGTCCATCACCAACTCCCGGAGTTCACTCAACCTCACCTCCATCGAGTCGGTGATGCCATCCAGCCATCTCATTCTCTGTCATCCCCTTCTCCTCCCACCCCCAATCCCTCCCAGCATCAGAGTCATTTTCAGTGAGTCAACTCTTTGCATGAGGTGGCCAAAGTATCGGAGCTTCAGCTTTAGCATCAGTCCTTCCAGGGGTCACAAAGGGTCGGACACGACTGAGCAACTGAACTGAACTGACTTATGAATGAAACATATTTAAGATGAAAACTAAGACACACAAATGCACTGTGTATGCTGAAGCATTTACAAGTAGTTTATGAGCAAAGTAAATGGTCTATAACCTGGGTTCTATGCATGCTTAGATTAAAGAAACCTGGCCCACACTGACAATGGCTTCTCTGGGCGAGAGTTGAAATCTACAGGATGGGGAGGGATTGTTTTGGAAATGAGAACGTTTCAGGCAAAGGGCTTACTTAGCATGTGCTAAGCCCTTCCCAAACAAGAGTGAGGCAATGCCTTACAGCTACTGCCATCAGATGCTTATGTAGGTCACAGTGGTTCTCCAGGAGTGGACAAAGGAACACAGCCCTCTGTTCTTCTTTCCCTAGGGGCATAGAGTCTCAGCCTTAGAGTGTACTTGACAGCTTCAGAGTCACAGTTTCCTCTCTGATTAAGCTGCAAACTGACCTTCCTTGTCATTCAGTTTTGTCTTTTGTCTAACTGTTTGTACCCCAGTTAACACCTGGACAGACATTCCACACTTCTCCAGACTCTAAAGAAGCCCTTGGCTTCCCAGAGAGGAATTCACTGAGTCAGTTAAGAAAATCAAACACCATTAAGGAAAAGCATCTGTTAACAAAACTTTGCATTTGGTTCAAAGGATGCCTTCCTATCCCATTCAAACTCACATTGTTGTTGTTTAATTGCGAAGTCATCCTCAACTCTTTTGTGACCCCCATGGACTATATAGCCCACCAGGCTCCTTGTCCTTGGGATTTTCCAGGCAAGAATACTAGAGTGGCTTGCTATTTCCTTCTCCAGGGGATCTTTGCACCCAGGGATTGAACCCACATTTCTAGCATTGGCAGGTGAATTGTTTACTACTGAGCTACCTGGGAGGCCTTTTTTCAAGCTCACATGGCTCCAGACCAAACCTGGGGACAAGTGACAGTTATTTTGATGCATCCACAAAAACAGTACTTTTAAGTGTAACATAAACACAAGTTGTAATGAATAAATTTTTGATTTGGGGAAGTTTGTAGGATGTGAAAATTGTCCTCGAAGTGAGACGTTGTTAGTCTTCTTATCCTTTACTTTTTCTAACTAACCTGATTCAATACAAAATGTAATCACACAGAATGCATCGATATTTGTTCTTTTTATCTGATATCCTTCATAACTTATTGACAATATGGTAGGCTCTTCTTCTTGGACTCAGACTTTACTGAACTATGCCTAGTCACCCTGGTTTTATCTCCTGACAGCCCTTTACTCCTCCACTGCATCCTACTAAAGAAGGGTATGTGATACATGGAGAAAAGACTGAGGTAAAAAAGGGAACACAGACCAACTTTCGGGGCAGCGCCAAAGGTTTTGCTTGTAAAACTAACGAGCCTTTTAGAATACGCAAATGCATCGTCTTCAGAACTGTATTTTAAGGCAAGAATACTGGAGTGCGTTGCTGTTCTCTTCTCCAGGGGATCTTCCCGACCCGGGCATTGAACTCTGGTCCCCTGCATTGCAGACAGATTCTTTACCATCTGAACCACCAGGGAAGTTCCCTAAAACCAATGAGACTTTTAGAGGATGCAAATACATCATCTTCAGAACTATATTTTAGGGACTTCCCTGGCATTACAGTGGATAAGACTTCACCTACCCATGCAGGAGATGGGGGTCTGATCCTTGGTCCGGGAGCTATGATACCTCTTGGCCAAAAAACCAGAAACAATAAAACAGAAGCAATACTGTGACAAATAAAATCAAGACATTGAAAGTGACCCACATCAAAATGATCTTTTAGAAAAAATATTTTTTAACCTCAGGTGGCAACACAATCCAGCAAGTATGTCTGATTTTACCTTAAAAATCTGTATATATACACACATTTATATGATATATGTAAGTGATATGTATGTATGATTTGCACATACATAAAATTCACCTTTAAGTTAGTAAAGATAAATATCCAGACTAAGGTTATTGGAGCTAAAGACAGGAAGAGCTCTTATATATATACATATCTTATCTCCAGCAAGTCTGGATTGTGGTATGAGTTATAAAATACCTGATAATGACTTCAGTTTTTTTGAAGATGTACTTACCTTTGACTGTGTGAGGATTTATTGGTTGAGGTGATAAGCTCCTTAGTAATAAAGAGAAAGTCATACTGGCGGAACTGCTAATTCTGCTGTGTGATTTTTGAATTCCACTTCACCAAAGTTGTGTTTACTGGGGTAAAATGTATGCTTGTTTATCCGTCCCACCACCTCTTGTTTCAACTGCTGTCTCCAAGGCCTCTACCAGGCTCCTTCAGAACGTGTACAGACTAGAAATAGAAATGGCTTCTAAATATGTTTAGATAAGCTCATGGATGGGCTGTGTAATTAATTATGAAGGGAGGTTGGCATGGTTTGTGTTACCTCCCTGGCCTTTTTATGGTTGAGATCAGAGGCAATAAACATGTTCTCCTGCCAAATTGCTATCAGAGACAAAAAGGATATCTACATGCACTGACCTCATGAATGAACATTTTTATGACCTTTTAAATCACCTTCTATTTTTAAGAAACTGAGCAAACACATAATATCTCTGGTAGATTTGCTTAAGCAGTTCAGGCTAAATCTGCTAGGAGGAATGGTCCATTATAACCGAGCAAGGCAGGACACGATCTTGAAAGGCAGGGCTGCCAACATTGCCAAGTTACAAATGTGGCTTTAGTCAAAATGTAATTGTAAGGTATTGAAGTAATTTGCTAGTTATGCAACTATTTTTATAGTCATAAACTTAAAAAGTAATTGTGAAACTGTCCAGTGGTGCAAGGGAGTTCATTATCCCATTCTACTTTTATGTGCTTTTGATATTTTCCATAATAAAAAATTTAAAGAAATTGTTAGTAATGCCATCATTGAATAAAAGAACTATAAAAGTACATGCCTGACCTTACCAATTTGTAGCTAAACCTAATATTATTTAGTCATGTTTAACACTTGACCACTCGATGGGCCATGAGCTCAAAGAGATTTGAAATGTAGGGAAGAGTGGGAGGCATAGAGCAGTTTGCCTAGGTAACTCAGAGTTAGGTTATTGCCAAGATCAGGGAAAACTTGAGAGGCAAAAGAAATCATCTGCCCCCCGCCAGTGTGGACATCACCACTGCTAGGGCTCAAATTGGAGATAAACAGCCTGGTATCAGAATAGAAATAGGAGTGAAAGAACTGAGAATAACCAGAGAGGTGAGGGATTAGGTCAAAATAAGTAGAGACTGTATGATTGATCCCAGGCTTTTCCTTCAGGACTGTAGTACTTTGTACGGAAATTCCTCATTATCTGAGAAGCGCTAAAAGTCTGCATGGAATCAAGACCTACCTGCTTACCCTACAGAGTCTTAAAGGAACTTGTTCCTTTTAGAATCACAGATTTGGATAAATATTAATAATGCTTCCAGGCTTCCCTTATGGCTCAGATGGTAAAGAATCTGCCTGCAATGCAGGAGACCTGGGTTCGATCCCAGGTCAGGGAGATTTCCTGGAGAAGAACTCACTCCAGTGTTCTTGCCTGGAGAATCCCATGGACAGAAGAGCCTGGTGGCCTATAGTCCATGAGGTCACAAAGAGCCTGACATGACTGAAGTGACTTAACAAGCAAGGCTATGAAAACAGACAATGCCTTTGCTAATGGGTGCCTCTGTGGATTGCAGATCTCCTCTTTCGTTACCTTCACTAGACGACAAAAAGAAGGGATGGTAATGGAAAACATTCTGCTTTACCTGACCACCCCTATCAGATTTTCTGTTTTTGTGGTTCAGGTTGCTGAGTAAATTTTCGTGACTCAATCTGGCCAAGATCAGAGATAAAACAGATTCAATTCCATAGGATTTGTTGCTGTTGTTCAGTTGCTAAGTTGTGTCCAACTCTTTGCAACTTCGTGAACTGCAGGATGCCAGGCTTCCCTGGTCCTTCACTGTCTCCATGAGTTTGCTCAAACTCATGTCCATTGAGTCGGCAATGCTATCTAACCATTTCATCCTCTGTTACCCTCTTCTCCTTCTGCCCTCAAGTCTTTCCAAGCATCAGGGTCTTTTCCAATGAGTCATCTCTACCCATCAGGTGGCCAAAGTATTGGATCTCAGCTTTCTTTATGATCCAGCTCTAACATCCATACATGACTACTGGAAAAACCATAGCTTCAGTGGACATTTATTAGCAAAGTGATTATCTCTGGTTTTTAATATGCTTCTATGTTTGTCATAGCTTTCCTTCCAAAAAGCAAGCATCTTTTAATTTCATGGCTGCAGTCACCATCCACAGCGATTTTAGAGCCCAAGAAAATAAAATCTGTAACTGTTCCCCCTTTTCCCCTTATATTTGTCATGAAGTGATGGGACCAGATGCCATGATCTTAGTTTTTTAATGTTGAGTTTTTCACTCTCCTCCATGGGATAGCACAAGTATCTGCAGCTAGGAAAGGTGCCACATATACCTAAGTCCATCTGCATCTTCCTGTCACCAGATATTTGTTAGTTCCAGAAACCTCACAATGGAACTGTTTGAAATTTCTGTATTCCATTGACTTAAATTCCTTTGAGCCATTCTATCACAATCCCTTCTAGAGTGAGTTGTATCTTTCATGACAAGAATCATGTTTGGCAAGCTGCAAATGGAGGCAGAGACAGTTTTATCTAGAAGATTGAATATATTCCTAGGGTGGTATTCATTCAGAATTTTCTTTCTGTTTTCACTGCCAAACTTTTCCAGCTGTAACAGCAGTGGCAGTTGTCTGGTCTTCAGCAAATAGAGACGATGTTGTCACATCATTAGGTGTTAGATTTAAAAGGCTTAAACCATTCATTGGGATGATTTTCCTCTTTAAGGCAATTTCATCGGCTTCCTTTTCAAACAAGAACCAGAAACGGGAAATGATATCTATTCTAATCTGACAAAACCACTCAAACATCTCTCTTCCTAGGTCAGCGAGGTTTTTTGTGATCTTCAATTTTTCCCTTTTTAGTAAGTAACCTCGTTATCCTCCCTTGTTGAACTTCCAGTAGATTCCCAAATTTGGGGGAAAGTGCATGCAATTGATAATAGAAAATAATAAAAAAAAATCTTTGTTTATTTTGGATCTTACCTTTCAAGAAATAATAAAAATAGAGTGTTTGAATTTCACAGTCATGGAAATTCATCACAGCTGGTGACCCTGGAGTTCTTTTTGCTTTTGATAATCATTTCTTTGCACTCACCTTGAGCACTGGGCTGTAGTTATACGACTAATAATTACAACCGTTTATTTATTTCAAGGCTATGGTTTTTCCCGTGGTCGTGTATGGATGTGAGAGTTGGACTGTGAAGAAAACTGATCGCCAAAGAATTGATGCTTTTGAACTGTGGTGCTGGAGAAGACTCTTGAGAGTCCCTTGGACTGCAAGGAGATCCAACCAGTCCGTTCTAAAGGAGATCAATCCTGGGTGTTCATTGGAAGGACTGATGCTAAAGCTGAAACTCCAATACTTTGGCCACCTCATGCGACAAGTTGATTCAATGGAAAAGAGTCTGATGCTGGGAGGGATTGGGGATGGGAGGAGATGGGGACAACAGAGAATGAGATGGGTGGATGGCATCACCGACTCGATGGACATGAGTTTGAGTGAACCCCGGGAGTTGGTGATGGACAAGGAAACTGATTTATTTCATACTATAAGCCAGGCAACGTATGAGGTACTTTACGTACATCTCTTTTCTCAGTCTTCACAACCTACCTGGTTATTATTACAATGACTTTACACAGTAGGAAACTGAGGCATGGAGAAGAAGCTAAGTAAATTGCTTAAGGTCATATGGTTTCATATTGCCTCCTGGGTCTAAGTTTCACAGCCATCAAAATCTCTTCTCTCTTGAAACATCCTCTTTACTCAATGTGTGCTCATCACATACTTTAAAACACATAACTCAGGAATAGCCCGAGTGGCCGAAATGGGTATACCAAAAGAGCCAAAGTTTGGGCAAGCTGTGTAATTTCTGAATTTTTTTTCTTTCATTCAAAAATGCAAATAGGTACTTCCCTGGTGGTTCAGTGGTTAAGATGCTGCACTCCTGATGCAGGGGCAAGGCTTCGATCCTTGGTCTTGGAACTAAGATCTTGCTTGCTGTGCATGGCATTAAATAAAGACATAAATAAAAATGAATGTTTCTAAAGATCATAAAGGCAAATAATTATATTTACCTTTTAGGAATTCTTAGTTTATAAACAATATGGTATCTCCTATCCCATTTTAGAAACCAAATAAATGTCAGGCCCCTTTCCTTCTTAAGATATAGTCTTTGTGTCTCCTTCCTTCCTTCTGTACCCGCCCCATTAATACCAGTGAAGGAGAAGTAGGTGTGGCCAAAGCTGCATCAGAGTATCCTATTCCTCTGAACTCAGTAACAGGTCAAGGAAAAAGCACATAATTTCAACTGGGACCATTGAGAATACCCCCTTGGGTTTTTTAGACTGAAGTTGGCAGGGATGACGCTGTCTTTCCCTCCAGAGTCATGGGCTTATTAGTGTGTAAGTTCAGAGATGGCTCCTACAGTTATATGGTCCCTTCCACATGGGGAGTGTTAGTCTCTCAGTTGTGTCCAATTCTTTGCAACCCCATGGACTGTAGCCTGTTAGACTCTTCAGTCCACGGGATTCTCCAGGCAAGAATACTGGAGTGAGTTGTCATTGCCTTCTCCAGGGTATCTTCCTGACCCAGGGATCGAACCCAGGTCTCCTGCTTTGGCAGGCAGATACTTTACCAACTGAGCCACCAGGCAAGAGTGAGTATGTTTGAGGATAAACTAAGCCAATAAAAGGAGAAATGCAAGGATAAGCGACAGAAACAGATCAAAAATAAAAAGTTCAGACTGCTCTCTGGTCCCTAGACCTTGACATTCCCAAGGCTGTATTCACCCATGTCCCTTCAAAGCAGGTGATTTTAATAACCTTTTCACTTTTCAGGTTATCCTACTGTAAGCAAATAATTTTTATTGGAACCACTTTGCACTTTCCTTCCTCCTTCAGAAATTTGAAGTCTTTTTCATCTAATCTTTCTGTTATTAAGTCCAGGGTACAACTGAATATATCTGGTGCTGGGGATCTGCTGCAAAATAGTACAAGGATGGGGTAGTGGATAAAGGTGTAGATGGAATTGGCCCTGGGTTAATGGTTTTGGGGGGGATTAAGTGATGGAGAAGACTCTTGAGAGTCCCTTATACTGCAAGGAGATCCAACCAGTCCATTCTAAAGGAGATCAATCCTGGATGTTCATTGGAGGGACTGATGCTAAAGCTGAAACTGCAATACTTTGGCCACCTCATGCGACGAGTTGACTCACTGGAAAAGACTCTGATGCTGGGAAAGGTTGGGGGCGGGAGGAGACGGGGATGACAGAGAATGAGATGGCTGGATGGCATCACCGACTCTGTGGACATGAGTTTGAGTGTACTCCGGGAGTTGGTGATGGACAGGGAGGCCTGGCATGCTGTGATTCATGGGGTCACGGAGAGTCGGACACGACTGAGCGAATGAACTGAACTGAACTGAACTGAAGTGATGGATACATGAGGTTTTATTATACTATTTAGTTTCTGTCCATTCTATTCTAAGTTTAAATGAGAAAACCAACAGAAAAAACAACAAGAAAAAACAGAGACCAGGCTGTCTCATGTGCCCCCAAAGATGGATATGACATAAGAGCAGTTTCTAACAGACAGGAAGGGAAAGCACTTTTGGTGTTTGGAGGAGGCGACTGAAAGACAGGAGAACAAGGCAAGAGTGCAGAAGATTACTCAGCTGCCTTTCTGGGTTGAACATCGTAGGAGTGGAGATCATGAAAGGAAAAGAAGCTTTTCTGAATCAGTAAGTTTTTGGATACTTTTCAACCTTTCCCTTGACATTAATCACCCTCAATGGGCTCTGAAGCAGTGCAGTAATATGGAGGCATCTGTTATTCATTAAGGTGCTCGTTCATTCTTTCAGTTGCTACTATCTGATTCAGGAAAGAGAAAAGCCTTGCTCATGCAGTGTCTGACATATAGGTGGTGCCCAATAAATGTTTGTTGAATTAATGAATAGATGAAGGGATATGCTATAAAGAAACACCTTTAATTATGGAACTCTTTTGACATTACATCAATATTCAATCTTCTACATTTAGAACCTGCCAGAGTCTCTGCTGAAAATTCTCTTATGAAGGCTGCAATAACTTGGCCAGGAAAACATTACCACTGAAATTTTGAATAGACAGCCACAGCATGAAATTTGTTCTAAATGACAGAGTTTGAAACCCCTAAATCAAGTTTTCTGGCTTTGAGTGACAAGGATGTCAAAAAGATGAAAAGTAATCTTTCAAAATACGATTTTTTTATTGCTTGTTGAACTGAAAAACCTTTTATTTTCTTCTGGGTAGAGAAGCTCTTTCATTATGATGAATTCATGATGTAGACTTAATTACTTTAGTAATTTTAACAACAGTTAATTTTTTAGGGGATGTAACAAGCACTTGTTATGTTTAATTGATGAAAATCTAAATTGACTATTAATATTTTCTTACGTTAGATGCATAGACTGCTCTATGTTCATCAATGCCTTTATTTATGGCATTCATTCAAACCAGAGCTATTTACTGAGTACAAGGTACTTTGTGCTGCAAATAAGAATGAGAAGGCTTGGTTTATAGCTTTGAAGAATTAATAAGCTAATAAGAGAAAGAAATGATATAATTTTTTGGCTCTTTTATAGGGAAGTTGGTTGCTTTAAAAAATAAACAAGGAAATTGTCATAAATTATGGGCTCCCATCTGGCATGTACCATGCTCTTCCACCACATTCTTCTCACCAGGCTGCATCTCTGTAGGGCAATACACAATGGTAATTCTTCATCCCGTTGTTTCTATTTGTCTTCAAACATGTGAAGGCAAACACAACTGGAGCTAAGAAAAATCGAGAAACAGGAATATTTGTGTAACCCAGGTGTTTCAGACACGTCCAGTGTTCAGAAAACACTGTTCTTTTTTCAAAAGATAAACTCTGTATTTAGAACAGTTTTAAATTTGCAGAAAAATTGCTAAGATTGTATGATATCTTTGTATAATGAATGAACCACCATAGATCATTATTATTAGCTCAAGTCCAACACTTTATTTAGATTTCCTTAATTCTCGCACTGTTCCCTTTCATTCAAATAGTAAGAATAAACAAATTGAGAGAAAACAGAAGGGAACAATAAGGAGAAAAACTAGGTTGGACTGACATAAAATTTCTAGAAAATACATAAGGGAAAATCTTTGTGTCTTGGACTAGGTAATGTTTCTTAGAAATACAAAAAGTGTGAACTAAAATAAAATTGATACGTTGACTTTATAAAAATTAAAACACTTATTCTTCAAAAGACACTGTAAAGGAAATAAAAAGGCAAGTAATAGCCTGGGAGACAATGTTTGCAAAACATATATCTGATGAAGAACTGAATCAAGAATATATGTAAATTACAGAATACAGAGAACTTTCACAACTTTCAAATAAGAAGGCAGACAGCTTGATAAGAAGTGTGCAAAAATTTGAGCAGAAACTATCAAAGATATCTGAATGGCAAATAAGCATACAAAAAGATGCTCACTATTGTTAAGACATTCAGTTCAGTTCGTTCAATTCAGTTCAGTCGCTCAGTCGTGTCCAACTCTCCGCGACCCCATGAATCACAGCATGCCAGGCCTCCCTGTCCATCACCAACTCCCGAAGTTCACTCAAACTCATGTCCACAGAGTCGGTGATGCCATCCAGCCATCTCATTCTCCGTCGTCCCCTTCTCCTCCTGTCCCCAGTCCTTCCCAGCATCAGACTCTTTTCCAGTGAGTCAACTCATCGCATGAGGTGGCCAAAGTATTGGAGTTTCAGCTTTAGCATCAGTCCTTCCAATGAACACCCAGGATTGATCTCCTTTAGAATGGACTGGTTGGATCTCCTTGCAGTCCAAGGGACTCTCAAGAGTCTTCTCCAACACCACAGTTCAAAAGCATCAATTCTTTGGTGATCAGCTTTCTTCACAGTCCAACTCTCACATCCATACATGATCACTGGAAAAACCATAGCCTTGACTAGATGTACCTTGGTTGGCAAAGTAATGTCTCTGCTTTTTAATATACTATCTAGGTTGGTCATAACTTTCCTTCCAAGGAGTAAGCGTCTTTTAACTTCATGGCTGCAATCAGCATCTGCAGTGATTGTGGAGCCCAAAAAAACAAAGTCTGACACTGTTTCCACTGTTTTTCCATCTATTTCCCATGAAGTGATGGGACCAGATGCCATGACCTTTTTTTTGAATGTTGAGCTTCAAGCCAACCTTTTCACTCTCCTCTTTCACTTTCATCAAGAGGCTTTTTAGTTCCTCTTCTCTGCCATAAGGGTGGTGTCATCTGCATATCTGAAGTTATTGATATTTCTCCCAGCAATCTTGATTCCAGCTTCTGCTTCTTCCAGCCCAGCGTTCCTCATGATGTTAGTCATTAGGGAAATGCAAATGAAAACCACAGTGATACCAAACAACACCCACTAGAATAGCTAAAAAGCCTGACAATACCAAGCATATCAAAGGTGTGGAGCAACTCCTAGATATTTACCCAAGAGAAGTGAAAGTGTCTGTCTACACAGTTACCTGTTCATAAAAATGGTTTTATTTTCTTAAGTGAAGTTTGCTCACTTGTGTTCAACTCTTTGTGATCCCATGAACTGTAGTCTGCCAGGCTTTTCTGTTCACAGAATTCTCCAGGCAAGAATACTGGAGTGGGAAGCTGTTCCCTTCTCCAGGAGATCTTCTCAACCCAGGGATCAAACCCAGGTCTCCCACAATGCAGGCAGATTATTTACCATCTGAGCCACCAGGGAAGCCCAGTGCCTTTATTGGTAATGGCCTTAAATTGGGAAAAAAAAATCTATCTCAACTAATAAATGGGTGAAATAATGTGATTTGTCCCTCTATAATGCTCAGAAGCATTAAATTATTTGAAAAAAACAGATATAAAAGACAGTACACTGTATAAATCCATTTACATGATATTGAGAAAAATGCTCAACTGCAATTCCATCATCTCCACGAGCTTTGTTCATAGTGATGCTTCTTAAGGCCCACTTGACTTCCCATTCCAGGACATCTGGCTCTATGTGAGTGATCATACCATGGTGATTATCTGGGTCATGAAGATCATTTTTGTACAGTTCTTCTGTGTATTCTTGCCACCTCTTCTTAATATCTTCTGCTTCTGTTAGGTCCATACAATTTCTGTCCTTTATTGTGCCCATCTTTGCATGAAATGTTAAAGAGATAGGAATACCAGACCACCTGACCTGCCTCTTGAGAAACCTGTATGCAGGTCAGGAAGCAACAGTTAGAACTGGACATGGAACAACAGACTCGTTACAAATAGGGAAAGGAGTACTGCAAGGCTGTATATTGTCACCCTGCTTATTTAACTTATATATAGAGTACATCATGAGAAACGCTGGGCTGGAAGAAGCACAAGGCGGAATCAAGATTGTGGGGAGAAATATCAATAGACTCAGATATGCAGATGACACCACCCTTATGGCAGAAAGTGAAGAAGAACTAAAGAGCCTCTTGATGAAAGTGAAAGAGGAGAGTGAAAAAGTTGGCTTTTATAAAGCTCAACATTCAGAAAACAAAGATCATGGCATCTGGTCCCATCACTTCAGGGGAAACAGTGGGGAAAGAGATGGGGAAACAGTGGAAACAGTGCCAGACTTTACTTTGGGGGGCTCCAAAATCACTGCAGATGCTGACTGCAGCCATGAAATTAAAAGATGCTTACTCCTTGGAAGGAAAGTTATGACCAACCTAGAAAGCATATTAAAAAGCAGAGACATTACTTTGCCAACTAAGGTCGATCTAGTCAAGGCTATGGTTTTTCCAGTAGTCATGGATGGATGTGAGAGTTGGACTATAAAGAAAACTGAGCACCAAAGAATTGATGCTTTTGAACTGGGGTGTTGGAGAAAACTCTTGAGAGTCCCTTGGACTGCAAGGAGATCCAACCAGTTCAACCTAAACTGATTTCATTCAGTTGAAATCAGTCTTGAATATTCATTGGAATGACTGATGTTGAAGTTGAAACTCTAATACTTTGACCACCTGATGTGAAGAACTGACTCATTGGAAAAGACCTAGATACTGGGAAAGATTGAAGGTGAGAGAAGGGGACAACAGAGGATGAGATGGTTGGATGGCATCACCAACTCAATGGACATGAGTTTGAGTAAACTCCAGGAGTTGGTGATGGACAGGGAGGCCTGGCGTGCTGCAGTCCATGGGGTTGCAAAGAGTCGGACACGACTGAGCGACTGAACTGAACTGAGTAGAAAATGCAAAAACACAGTGATAGCATAACAGTTTCCAGAGCCAGGATTAGGAAAAGAGATTGCTGGCAAAGCAAAGAGACAGAAGGAACAGTTTAGGATGATGGAGCTTCCAGGGACAGCAATAATTATTACATACATAATTACAAACATTTGTTGAAGTGACACTTTAACTCGGTGAACTTACTATATATAAATAATACCTCAATAAAGTTGATTAAAAATAGTTTTATAACTTAAATAGGGCTTCCTGGATGGTGCTAGTAGTAAAGAATCCATGTGCAATGCAGGAGATATAAGAGATGTGCGTTTGATCCCTGGGTTGGGGAGATTCCCTGGAGGAGGGCATGGCAACCCACTTAAGTATTCTTACCTGGAGAATCCATGGACAGAAAAGCCTGGCGGAATATTGTCCATAGGGTCGCAAAAAGTTGGACACGACTAAAGTGATTTAGCACACAAACTCACCTTAGATAATTGCTAGATATTTTCTATAAATAATAAGAATTATGTAACACAGCTTACATCCATGTTTGCTTTGGCTTCAAGGAAGTTTACAGCTAAATTTAATACTCAGTCATAGTAAGAATGAATGGCCTTCGGATTAGCAGTGCACTTTCTATAGCTATAGTTGACATTTCTACTTATTTTTAAATAAACCTAACTTCTGCATCTTTTATTATCAGACATTTAAGAGTCATCTTAGAATCTTAGAAACAGGAAGAACATAAAACTTAAAACATACACAAAGTCATAAGGAGATAGGAGCCTACTGAGATTAGCAAATGAGAAGATATGACAAAATCATGTGCCCTTGATAGAAGAAGAAAGAAAAAACCAAAACCCCAACCGGACTTGGTACTGATTTCATTTGCCTCTGCTGTCAGATGGTCTAAAGTAAAGCAAGCCACTGTTATAAGGAGGATATAGCAGAGCAGACGACTCAAGAACTGATTGCTAACAGAAGCTTCCTTATGAAGGAAAACTGTTTACCTGCATATAATCTAGAAATTAAAATTTAAGAAAGACCATCTTAACAAAAATGATTTTTGAGGTTTGGCATTGGTAGCTCAGCTGGTAAAGAATCCACCTGCAATGCAGGAGACCCTGGTTTAATTCTTGGGCTGCAAAGATCCCCTGGAGAAGGCATAGGGTACTCACTCCAGTATTCTTGGGCTTCCCTGGTGGCCCAGATGGTAAAGAATCCATCTGCAATGTGAGAGACCTGGGTTTGATCCTTGGGTTGGCAAGATCCCCTGGAGGGCATGGCAACCAACTCCAGTGTTCTTGCCTGGAGGATTCCATGGATGGAGAAGCCTGGCGGTATACAGTCCATGGGGTTACAAAGAGTCAGACAAGACTGAGCAAACTAAGCACAGCACAGCACTAGGATGTACTTTTACAGAGTTGAGTGATATCATCCTTTTACAAAGATGTAGCTCACTCATTCAGAAAGATGCTCCAGAGGAATGTTGCGGACAAGGATTTGTGCACTCTGGGAACTGGGATCCTCTCTGTATCCATCAAGGAGGACTTATCCATCTAAGGCCCCTATATTTTTCCAGTAGTCATGTACAGATGTGAAAGGTGGACCTTAAAGAAGGCTGAGCACTGAAGAATTGATGCTTTCGAACTCTGATGTTGGAGAAGACTTTTGAGAGTCCCTTGGACTGCAAGGAGATCAAACCAGTCAATCCTAAAGGCAATCAACCCTGAATATTCATTGGAAGGATTAATGCTGAAGCTGAAGCTCCAATACTTTTGCAGCCTGATGTGAAGAGCTGACTCATTGGAAAAGACTCTGATGCTGGGAAAACTGAAGGCAGGAGGAGAAGGGGACAACAGAGAACGAGAAGGTTGGATGGCATCACTGACTCAATGGATACGACTTTGAGCAAACCTCAGGTGATAGTGGAAGACAGGGAAGCCCTGGATGCTGCAGTCCATGGGATCACAAAGAGTTGGACACAACTGAATAACAAGGGTCCCTGTATACATAGATAAGAGTTTTTCTTTGGGGACTAAGATAAAAAGGATTTATTGATTGAATCTACACAATGGAAGGAGAAAATAATATACAGCAATGGGAAAAATAAATTATTACAAGAATCATTAAGCATATAAAAGAAGCTCTGAAATAAATTTCTAGTCCTTCTCACCATAGAATGAATGATGATTTTAGTCAGTGTGCTCTGGTCTTGAGCAAAGTCCTCTCTTCCTAGGTTCCAAAGTTCTCATTTATCCATCCCATCCTTGTCTGACCTGGTCTCAGATGATAACATCTTCAATCTGTTACACTTTTCAGATTATTCTCTCTTGTTAGCTGATATCACAAAGGTTAAATAAAGATTTATTATAGGCCTTTGATAAAGGCTTTGCTTTGTCTGATATGCTTGCAAAGTATGGGCTGTGCCTTTCCTGGGTTACTTGGCTGCTGCTTATTGCTCTTCTCCCTCTTTGCCTGCCGTTCTGCTGTAATAGGAAGGCTTATCATCTCTTCCTGGGCTGGGGAGGATGTCAGGTTTTGATTGGGGTCTGTCTCACATGTCAATTTCTGCTATTAGTCTTTGCCATGGCACCTGCATGACACACCATTATATCCCAGGGGCAGTAAATCAGGGGACCTCCCATTTAACTACAACATTCCCAGTGACCTAGAGACAACTCCAGAATTGTCCTCATCAAGTTGGTAGCAATTCTGCAGAGCCCCTCAGGGCATAAACCAAAAAGGGTTAGAAAACCACAAGTTAACCCTGGAGAGCAGACAATTCCAGCACTACCTTCTGTTTAGGTCTAAGACTATTCTTAGAGAGGATACTGAGTCAGACAGAGAAAGACATACATCTCCATCTCTTAAGCAAACCCATGGCTACAGGGAGGAGACTGCCAATTTTTGTTATACCTACATCAGGCATTTCTCCTAGGCAGTAGTTCTTAAATTTTAGTATGCATCAGAGTCACCTGGGTAGTTTGCTAACATGCAGACTCTCTTGTAAAACTCTTACAAATTCAAATTCAGTAGGTTTTAAGTGAAGCCCAGGAATCTGAATTCTCACCATGCCTCTTTGGGAAATTCTAACACAGATGGTCCTTTGACTATATGCTGAGAAATGCTGACAACTCTAAGAGAAGTGAGTCTAATATATTCAATGAACTTGAGAATCCAGAAAAACCCCAGGTCATGTTCCAGGATTCGGTTCTTGTGCATGAGCTTGTTAGAATGGGGTTATATCCATAGGCAAGGTGTTGATTAAAATAATACAGATTACTAGCTCCATCCAGACCTACAGGGAGTAGGACCTGAGTCTGCACTTGTACAAACATTCCCAGTGATTCTTAGGCACACTGAAGTTTGAAGACCGCAGAAGGAAAGATTTTCTATTCAGCCAATTTCACACTCATTTACTGAGAGTACACAGTGAAAGCTGGCTGATTAGTACAGGACCAGAGTATGGGAGCTTCTAGCAAAAGTTGGTAGCAAGCAGCAACGGCTTAATTGACATTCAAATCTCATCTCTATTTCAAAAATTCAATTCTACTGCCAGGCAAAGAAGTACCTTTGCATAATGAAAGGGACAAGGAGACAAACTTGAGTTCGAGATTTGGCTTTTTCCACACCACCCACCCTCACTGCTTTGAGCAGAGTAAATAATGTCCAGTGTAGTAACCTCAAGAGCTGTTCTTTCGATAACAGCCCAGAGCCAAGAATGCACTATTTTCTTTTTCCACTTCGATATCTTAATGGAATGAATGTGATATTATTTATCAACTGTGAGCTTGATGGAATATATCATATAAATCATCTCAAATGTTATTTGCCACCTGCCTGCCTGTTCTGAAATGCATGCTGGCTTAATTAATCTAATTAGTCAATGCACAGATCAGGAGCACATTTACAGCTTCTCTGTCATCATAAATAAACTAGTTTTGTTTTCATAGGCTAAATAATTCATTTTAAGGATGGATAGGGGGAAAAAATCCGAGAGAGCTGACCTCTATTAGAGTACAACATGGAATAATGATGACAGCGTTTTCTTTTTGTTCCGCCTGCCCTCCATTAACCTTCTATTAAAATACTCCTTTGTGGGGGAGTTTGGCGGGGGGAGGAGGTGGCACGTGGCAGAAATGTCATGCCCTCCCACCTGGAGAGGCATACCTGCCATTTGCCGAGAATGAGCTTACCCATTTTGAACCTCAGGACCGAAAGACACATGGAGTCTCGAGTACACACATGTGCATTAGAGAGCTGAGGAGCGCAGATGCTGTGAATACTGGAGCCCACGCTGCTGGCTGAGGACAAATCCGAAAGAGAAAAGGGGTCAGAGTGGCAGGTGAGAAACGAGGCTAAGCACAGTGAACAGGCTGAATGCTGCGAATCAGCGATTGCTCTTTTCACAGCCAGGCTCTCCGGTACAGACACGCTGGCTGCGCAGTGCCCTTCTCCACGGGAAATGGAGTCATGCAACTTGGCGGCCCTGGACAAGACGGTGCAGTGTAGTGTAATGGTTAAAGCCCCAAATTCACAACTAAAGAGATGGGGGCTTGCATCCCATCTTCCACTGTTTTTATGACTTGTTCCCTTAAACAAGCTGCCTGACCTCTCTATTGCTCCTCTGTATAATGTGGACAGCTTATAGGACTGTTTTAAGAATTAAGTGTGATAATCTGAGCACTTGACCTGTTGGTAATGTATTTGTGAGGCTCAAGGTAATAGGAATGGGGCCGTCCCTCCCCAGTCCACTGCCAGTTTCCCTTTGTCCTATTGCTCACCCACCCCCACCGCCACCCCAGTAACCAAAAAGCAAAGTTTCCCCTTGGCTGCCTCTCAGCTTCAGGAGAAGGAACCCAGGGAAGAGGCCCAAGCTGGACTGTGATGTGTGTGTAGACCATCTGAGCAGTTAATTTCTGGGTCTTGGTACCCAGAGGATGAGCATGAGGGCAGGAATGTGGCGGTTTAGGGGTTAGGGATTGGTGCAGGCTCTGACAGCGCACCTGCACTTGCCCCATAGATGTTTTACCACCTGGGGATGCCCAAGTCTAAGAGCAGTACTGTCAGCACACAGTATGTGGTATACAATATAAGTACTCAATAAATATCAGAAGTTATTATTCTTATTATCATTGCTGAATTTCAGATTCATTAATTCAGAAGCCACAATTTAGCTATAATTCAATATGTATTATGGAGGATTTTTTAAAAAAATAGAAATCCAAAAACCATTCCCTCAAGAAATTTGCGTTCTAATTGACAAGGTTAAGATGGAGATCAGTTCTGGGTGTTCATTGGAAGGACTGATGTTGAGGCTGAAACTCCAGTACTTTGGCCACCTGATGAGAAGAACTGACTCATTGGAAAAGACCCTGATGCTGGGAAAGATTGAGGGCAGGAGGAGAAGGGGACGACAGAGGATGAGATGGTTGGATAGCATCATCAAGTTGATGGATATGGGTTTGGGTGGACTCCGGGAGTTGATGATGGACAGGGGGGCCTGGCGTGCTGTGCTTCATGGGGTCGCAAAGGGTTGGACATGACTGAGCGACTGAACTGAACTGAAGATGTTAGTAACATATTCGTATACAATATATAGTATTTCCTGATTTATTCTACTAAGAGAGTGAAATTAACAGTTAAGGTTTATGCTTAACAACCTCTGATATTTCATCACTGGCTATAGAAAATATCCAACCTCTTCAGTCTGTTATGCAAGCCTCACTTCATTGGTTACCCCTGCCTTGTAAGCAAAATGTCCAATATTGTCAGCAAGCCTTCTTTCTTCATGGCCCATCCCTTAGATTATCTTGTGAACATCCTAACCATTGCTCATATGTGCTTTTGGCTTCTCTCAGTTCAGTTCAGTTCAGTTCAGTCGCTCAGTCGTGTCCGACTCTCCGTGACCCCATGAATCACAGCACGCCAGGCCTCCCTGTCCATCACCAACTCCTGGAGTTCACTCAAACTTATGTCCACAGAGTCAGCGATGCCATCCAGCCATCTCGTTCTCTGTCGTCCCCTTCTCCTCCCACCCCCAACCTTTCCCAGCATCAGAGTCTTTTCCAGCGAGTCAACTTGTCGCATGAGGTGGCCAAAGTATTGCAGTTTCAGCTTTAGCATCAGTCCTTCCAATGAACACCCAGGATCGATCTCCCTTAGAATGGACTGGTTGGATCTCCTTGCGGTACAAGGGACTCTCAAGAGTCTTCTCCAACACCACAGTTCAAAAGCATCAATTCTTCGGCGATCAGCTTTCTTCACAGTACTTTTATGTAAATCCTGTACCTTAGATTTTCTGGATATGCCTTCAGTTCCCTTCTGGATTATAATGTCCCAAGGGTAGATATGTGACTCATACATCTTTGTGTTCCCCAAGGGGACATAATATAAAGCCTGGCACAAAATAATCTTTCAATAAATACTCATTGGGACTTCCCTGGCAGTCCAGTGGTTGAGATTTTGCCTTCCAGTGCAGGGGGTATGGGTTTAATCCCTGATCTGGGAACTAAGATCCCACAAGATTTGTGGCCAAAACTTGAAACAGAAGCAAGGATCTTCAGGCAGAAGGTTTAGCACATCCAAAGCAGGAAGATATGGGACAGTGTGAGTGAAAAATGCACGAGACATGGAGCATGATCATGCACACTGGATAGGCCCACCTGGAAGAGAGGGATAAGCTTACGAAGCACCCGGAGGTGTTTTCTGGGGAGTCAGTTCTCAGAGAGCAACCTAGAGAACTTGGCTGATAGGTGATAACATGGAAACTTGCTTCAGTGTCTGATTTTACACTCTGTGCCCTTCACCTTGACTCATGAAACTCGTTTAATAAATAATAATTGCATGTATGAGGAGAAGGGGACAACGGAGGATGAGATGGTTGGATGGCATCACTGACTCAATGGACATGAGTTTCTGAGCAAACTCTGGGAGATAGTGAAGGACAGGGAAGCCTGGCATGCTGCAGTCCATGGTGTTGCAAAGAGTTGGACATGAGAGATTGAACAACAACATGTGTATGTCTGGCTGAGTCCCTTTGCTGTCCGTCTGAAACTATCACAACACTGTTAATCAGCTTAGCTTCAATACAAAATAAAAAGATAAATAATAAAAAAAAGTAACGTCATGTTCTTCTGGGATACTGTTGAGTTGGCCAAAAAGTTTGTTTGGATTTTTCTGTAGCATCTTATGTAACATACTTCAGCTCCTAATGTTTGTTTAGTATTTTTAGCTTCTCCTCTCTCGCCTTCCTCTTGAGTGGTATACCAACATGAATGTATATTTTCACAGCACTCCTGGATATGACGCTAAGTTCTCCTTGGTATTGTAATAAGGATGATGGGGCAGGTCTCTAACAAGTTAAGAATGTTTCTCAAAACCTACCCCTACTGCCCTGGCTCATTGTAGAAACTTGAATCTGTTTTAAACTGGTGCAGCTGCTATGGAGAATAGCATGGAGATTCCTTAAAAAACTGGGAATAGAACTGCCATATGACCCAGCAATCCTACTGCTGGGCATCCACACCAACGAAACCAGAGTTGAAAGAGAAATATGTCCCTCAGTGTTCATTGCAGCACTACTTACAGTAGCTATGACATGGAAGCAACCTAGATGTCCATTGGCAGATGGCTGGATAAGGAAGTTGTTGCACGTATACACAATGGAATATTCAGTTCAGTTCAGTTGCTCAGTCGTGTCTGACTCTTTGCGACCCCATGAATTGCAGTACACCAGGCCTCCCTGTCCATCACCAACTCCTGGAGTTTCCCCAAACTCATGTCCATCAAATTGGTCCATCCTCTGTTGTCCCCTTCTCTTCCTGCCCCCAATCCCTCCTAGCATCAGGGTCTTTCCCAATGACTAAAATCCTCACATGAGGTGGCCACAGTATTGGGGTTTCAGCTTCAGCATCAGTTCTTCCAATGAACACCCAGGACTGATCTCCTTTAGGATGGTCTCAAGAGTCTTCTCAAACTCCACAGTTCAAAAGCATCAATTCTTCGGTGCTCAACTTTCTTCACAGTCCAACTCTCACATCCATACATGACAACGGGAAAAACCATAGCCTTGACTAGATGGACCTTTGTTGTCAAAGTAATGTCTCTGCTTTTTAATATGCTGTTGGTCATAACTTTCCTTCCAAGGAGTAAGCATCTTTTAATTTCATGGCTGTAGTCAGCATCTGCAGTGATTTTTGAGCCCATAAAAATAAAATCTGTCACTGTTTCCACTGCTCCCCCATCTATTTCCCATGAAGTGATGGGACCAGATGCCATGATCTTAGTTTTCTGAATGTTGAGCTTCAAGCCAACTTTTTCACTCTCCTCTTTCACTTTCATCATGAAGCTAAAGTTCCTCTTCACTTTCTGCCATAAGGGTAGTGTCATCTGCATATCTGAGGTTATTGATATTTCTCTTGGCAGTCTTGATTCCAGTTTATGCTTCATCCAAACCAGCGTTTCTCATGATGTACTCTGCGTATAAGTTAAATAAGCAGGGTGACATTATACAGCCTTGATATACTCCTTTTCTTATTTGGAACCAGTCTGTCATTCTATGTCCAGTTCTAACTGTTGCTTCCTCACCTGCATACAGATTTCTCAAGAGACAGGTCAAGTGGTCTGGTATTCCCATCTCTTTCAGAATTTTCCACAGTTTACTGTGATCTACACAGTCAAAGGCTTTGGCATAGTCAATAAAGCAGAAATAGATGTTTTTCTGGAACTCCCTTGCTTCTTTGATTATGCAGCAGATGTTGGCAATTTGGTCTCTGGTTCCTCTGCCTTTTCTCAAACCAGCTTGAACATCTGGAATTTCATGGTTCACGCATTGCTGAAGCCTGGCTTGGAGAATTTTGAATATTACTTTACTAGCATGTGAGATGAATGGAATATTACTCAACTATAAAAAGGAACACGTTTGAGTCAGTTCTAATGAAGTGGATGAAACTGAAGCCTATTATACAGAGTTAAGTAAGTCAGAAAGAGAAACACAAAAACTGTATATTAATGCATGTATATAGAATTTAGAAAGATGGTAATGATGATCGTACATGCAGAGCAGCAAAAGAGACACAGATGTAAAGAACAGACTTTTGGACTCTGTGGGAGAAGATAAGGGTGGGATGATTTGAGAGAATAGCATGGAAACGTATATTACCATATGTAAAATAGATGACCAGTGCAAGTTTGATGGATGAAGCAGGACACCCAAAGCCAGTACTCTGGGACAGCCCAGAAGGATAGAGTAGGGAGGGAGGGAGGTGGGGGGGTTCAGGATTGGGGGACACATGTATACCTGTGGCTGATTCATGTTGATGTATGGCAAAAACCATGACAATATTGTAAAGTAATTATCCTCCAATTAAAAGAATTAATTAAAACAAAAGGAAAAGAAAATAATTCCCTCAATGCAACAGAACTGCAAATCACGAAGTATGCAGCTAAAGAAAACAAGGACAAACTCTCCCATCTCTCCCTACCCACCAACAATCAGAATGGTGTTTAGACCATGGCATATATATCTCACTGGATTACAAATGCATGACATAACTTTACCGAAGATGGGGGAGATAGAGGAGCTGACTTAAGTGACTCTGAGAAGCAGAGGTTTGACTAAGAACTGTAAGGATACACTGGTTTCTAGCTGGTAAATTTGTTCCTTCTGGTGATATGGGTTAGCGATTCTGAAATGCTTTACATGTGTACAGAGACTGAACACATAAATGGATAATCGATAGTAAGAACCAAACCTCTCACTTTGGAGAGGGAAGTTACAGATGAGCAATCAGAGACTGTCAGAACATACCATGTGGTATTAGCTTCAGGATCTGGGACATCAGCACAGACTCATGTTTAACTTAACATATAAGCAGATGAGGGCTTCCCTTGTGGATCAGCTGGTAAAGAATCTGCCTGCAGTGCTGGAGACCTGGGTTCGATCCTTGGGTTGGGAAGATCCCCTGGAGAAGGGAAAGGCTATCCACTCCAGTATTCTGGCCTGGACAATCCCATGGACTGTATAGATATGGGGAAGCAAAGAGTTGGACACTGACTGAGCGACTTTCACTTTCATAAACAGATGAGTAGACACAGGAACTGTTAGAGATATGAGTGAACATATGCCTTGATATAGGGCTTCCCTGGTAGTTCAGCTGGTAAAGAATCTGCCTGCAATGCAGGAGACCCTGGTTCAATTCCTGGGTCAGGAAAATCCCCTGGAGAAGGGATAGGCTACCCACTCCAGTATTTATGGGCTTCCCTGGTGGCTCAGATGGTAAAGAATCCTCCTGCATTGTGGGAGACCTGGGTTTATTCTCTGGGTTAGGAAGATCCCCTGGAGGTGGGCATGGCAGTATCCACATGGACAGAGGAGCTTGGTGGGCCACAGTCCATGGTTTTGCAGAGAATCAGGCATGACTGAAAGACTAAGCCCAGCACAGCATGCCTTGGTATATACACATATATGACCTAGTTCTGTTAGCTGGAAGCAACACTATCCCAATAACAATGAGTATGCACATACAGCACTCAGATCTTGCTTTCCAAATTCTGTTCTTTAATAAATGAAACCAAAATTTCACGGAGATATGACTGATTCTAGGGTTGGGACAGGGAAAATATAAGATGATCCTGGAGTAACTTGTAGGACCAGAAAGCAAGGAAGTACTAAAAAAATTAAAGGGTAGGGGCAGATCAAGCCACACAAGAGCCAGTTGAAAGAGCTCCCAAAGCCCAAAGCTGAAATTTGAGCAAGAAAATAAAATAACCAAGTGTGGAATTATAACCCAAAGTACAAAATAAATATACATGAGAAGAAAAAACCCAATGTATAAAATAAATATACATGAGTCTATAGTGATATAAATAAATAATTGAATACATAAATAAATGAGTGGGAAAAGATGAATCTGCCTTATAGAAGAATTCAAAATAATGTGCATGGATACCCCCTACTCCCGGAGATAAAATTTAGTCATCTTCCCTCCCCCCAACTTTGAACTGGATTTAGAGGCTAACTTCCAAACAATAGATACGGAAAGACGAGACTGTCACAGCCCAGAGGAGATAAAGGAGACAAGACCAATAAATGCAATGAAACATCCAGGATGGGAACCTGGAACAGAAAAAGGATATTAGTGGAAATTCAGTTTTTGTTTTTGAAAAATTGTATTTTTGCAGAACACGTACAAAGATAGTACAGAGTTGTTATATATTCCTCAGCCAGTTTATCAGTTTATCATTCATGACTATGGTACATTAGAAATAAAGAAAGAAAGAACACTGATTTATGATTATTAACTAGACTTCAAGATAAACTGATAAACTGGCAGAGGGATGTACAGGAACTCTGTACTGTCTTTGAAAGTTTTCTGCAAAGATATAACTTTTCAAAAATAAAATTTTTTTAAAGCAGAGGGAATTATATAAGTAGTATTGTTTGGGGTAGCTCACCTATTATTGTCACTTTTCATCTATTTCCCAAGCAGATGGCGACCTACCTAAAGAATAATTTTAGAATGCTGAATTAAACTACAAGGCAAGCCTAGTTTAGACTGTTGTAGCCATGCGTTCCAGGAAACAAACTCACTCAGAAGGACGATGCAGATAGTGGAGTGCAGTTTATTACACGGGCAGGCCCAAGACAGCGTCTCCTCTTAGCCAAGGACCCCGACCAGTTTTTGCAAAAAACTTATGTACCCTAAGCATATGTGCCCAAACCCACCTCCCCAGAATTCCCTGAAACTAGTCTGAACAAAGGAAAAAGAAAGATACAATCCAAGTTAACCCGTGATTCATAAGCCTTAAGCCTAGGTAGTTAACAGTGGACAATTATCAGTAGGCTTGTGGTCATACCCCAATAAGCATAACAGAATGCGTGATTCTATTTGGTCACACAGATAATTAGGGTATTCTTTTAGGTGATGGAGAGCCCTGGGGCTCTTCCTTCTAGGGGGCTGGTTTTCCAGTTGGTATGTCGTTTCCATAGATGCTGAGCATATAGCTCCAAGTCCACAGTCCTGCCCAAGATGTAGTCCTGCTTTCAAGATGGAGCCTGTTCTGTTTCCTCCTTCAAGATTATCCTCCCTCTTGTCTATCCCAAACCAGGCGTTTAGGTTATGGATGAGAACAGATTGCATAGAAATTTGAGATTCAGTCCAATATTGTTAAAGGGCTCAAACCATTTAAGCCGACTGTCTTCTAGCATTCACTGCAGCTGCTACGCTTAGGTGGTCTGGTGGACGTTAGCCAGTTTTTCTTTCAGTAAGGGAATCGTCATTACCTACAGTACAGAATAAGGACCTCTGAGTTCTAGAGAGTTTTTTTTTTGAGTTTCTTAAGTGGAACTGCCCCCCAAAATCTGCCAACCTAAATCCAGCTAGCTGGTAACCATTTAAGTTTCTCATAGCTAATCGCCAAGTCAATAAATAGAAAAACAAACATGTTATAAAATACATTTAAATATGATTCTTGACCTTTGAAAGATTAAATTACATCAGTGGCTACTGAATTTTGTACTCAGAACACAATAACATGTTACCTCTTAATGGACATCATCTAGTTTTCAGAAAAGGCATTTTCTAGAAACGTGATCTTGACAAAAGGACAACTCCATTGAGTATCCAGACTTCTCCCTTCTAAGTCTTGAAGTAGCTCGGCAGCTGCAAGGGCCACAGATCCCTTTGCTTCTTCTGATGCACAAAATATGGGCAGTAAATTAGAACATTTCAAGCAGTAATTAATCTGGGACTTGAATATTTTGTTCCATTTGGCATCTTTCATTTGACTCCAGTCAGCGCAATGACATATTTACATTTTGTGTTGAGCAAAGAGTAAACTCTGGGGGGTGCAGCTGAGAAACAACTTTCCTCCATCCCAGTACACAGATTTACAACAGAACTGTCTGCCAAATTAAGGTTGAGGCAAAGACAAACTGTTTAATTGGCACGTTGGAGTCACAGGAGCCATTTATTGTGAATTGCATCGGAGACAACAGGAGTCCTCTGGTTATGTTCCAAGGATTCTGGCTGTATTTAAACATTTCCCTTGTAGAGTAACACTGATAGGTTTGTATGCTACGTTTATTTTCAGTTTAGCCTGTTTCTTTCTCTCAATTATTTATAAAGACACTCCTGGAATCCTGAAACAAGCCTTTCCCCTGCCCCCACTGCTGCTTTTGTCTTTTCTATTTCATCCTCTGAATTTCTTCCTGTGATAATAATCACAGAGGGGATCCTTGTGGTTTCCTTGTTTGTGCAGCAATCCCAATGGTGAGGCCAAGGGAGAAGTAGAAGGTTAAATTAAAAAGCAGATTTATAGCAGCTTGGCAGCTGGCCACTTGCCCTGGTGGCACAGAACATGAGATGGAGTCCCTGCATTCTTTGGAGGCACTTTGATGTAGCAGAAGTTAGGAAAGCAACACTCCTCTTGTGGGTCCCTGTCAGTATCTCTCATGGTGATTCCCTTTGGCAGCTTCACCTCCTTTCAAATGATTCTAGCAAACAATTGAGATATCAAACTGGCACAGATTTTTTCCTTGACTGCTTTACTACAGTGGATTGGTGCAGCATTCTGACCTTGGGGTAAAATACATATTCTTTTATTCATCTGAGTCTTTGTTCATTCCCTTCATCAAGGTGTAATTTTTATACTTTACCCATTACAAAGCAAAGCCACGGGTCTCAGGTTTCAATCAGGGTTCCATTGTATTCTATGTTGCTTTTGGCAAGTGACTTTAACTTGGGGAATCTGTTTTCTCCTCTGTAAAATGGGCATTCTACCAGGTGTAAAGCTGCAAAAATTAAATAAGTTATTTACTTGTAGCAACTAATACATGCTAAGCCTTTTTTCCAGGTGCTGAGGACATAAAATTATTATCAGACTCTAAATTCCAGAATTGGTAGAATAGAATGTGCAAGTGTCTCAGTCAAAAGTCTTTCCCTACCTTTTATGAAATGAAAATACAGCTTGGAAGATGCAAAAATGCAGAAGCCAATGAGGATCTCTTGTTTTTATCCTTGGAGAGGATTGCATTTTGTTGCATTGCCTGCATGCTCAGTCGTATCTTACTCTTTATAACCCATGGACTGTAGCCCACCAGGCTCCTCTGTCTGTGGAATATTCCAGGCAAGAATACTGGCATGGTTTGCCATTTTCTCCTCTAGGGGATCTTCCCAGCACAGGGAGGTAACCTGAGCCTCTTGCGTTTCCTGCATTGGCAGGTGGATTCTTTACCACTGTGCCACCTGGAAAGCTGGTGATATGAAAATGATTTATTTTGACCATGGAAGAAAAACAAAAAAATTGGATTGGTTTAACAAGGAGAGGTCAGAGTGATTATGCTAACATTCCAATAGTAAAAGGGGATCTTCAGTTTAACATATTATTTTTCTTATTATGTAATCTGAACATTTGGGTTCAAGTGCTGAGTAGTTGTAGAATCTTAGATAAATCCCTGGTTCTCTCTTTCGGCCACTGTTTTCCTCATCATGAAATACCTTGGGTTGAAACAGGGCACCTTTTAGGTCTTCTCTAGTGTTAACCTTCTAGAGGATTAGGATTTCAGTGCTCCTTATCAATGGAAATGCTGAGAAAAGTAACAACATAACTTAACCCAGCAACAAACATGGCACCTAAATACTTTCATACATATGTTTCTCCCTCTTCAGGTCAAATCCTGAATTACCACTGTGAGGAAATGAACCTCAAAATCAATTAAGATAAAATGCAGTCATTTCTCTAATAATTATTGGTGCTGAGCATCTTTCCATGTGCCTCTTGGCCATCTGAATGTCTTCCTTAGAGAAATACCTGTTTAGGTCTTCCACCTATTTTTTTTATTAGGTTTTTCGTTTTTGATATTGAGCTGCATGAGCTATTTGTATATTTTGCAGATCAATCCCTGTAGCTCGCCTTGTTTGCAAATATTTTCTCCCAGTCTGAGGGTTGTCTTTTTATCTTCTGGTTTTCTTTGCTGTGCAAAAACTTTTAAGTTTAATTAGGTCCTATTGTGGATGGATCTAGAGACTGTCATACAGAGTGAAGTAAGTTACAAAGATAAAGCAAATATCATATATTAACTCATACATGTGAAATCTACAAAAATGGTACAGATGAACCTGTTTGCAGGGCAGGAATGGAGACACAGCTGTAAATAACAGACTAGATACAGGGGGCGGGGGAAGTGGGGGTGGATGGGCTGGGAGATTGGGATTGACATATATACACTACCATGGGTAAAATAGCTAGCTAGTGGGAACCTGCTGTATAGTACAGGGAGCTCAGCTCTGTGGTGACCTAGATGGGTGGGATGAGGGGGTGGGAGGGGATAAACGTATATATGTAGCTGATTCACTTCACTGAGCAGCAGAAACTAACATGATATTGTAAAGCAACTATACCCCAATTAAAAATGCAATCAAAATTTTGGGATAAACAGCCTTATACTGGCTAAAATTACAAGCTGTGGCAGAAATGAGATTTTAGAAAGCAGTTTGATTTTGAGTGTATCGTAAGTTTAGTTAAAATGTGAAAGTGAAGTTTGCTCAGTCGTGTCTGACTCTTTGCGACCCCATGGAATTCTCCAGGCCAGAATACTGTAGTTAGCCTTTCCCTTCTCCAGAGGATCTTCCCGACCCAGGGACCAGACCCAGGGATCAAACCCAGTTCTCCCACATTGCAGGTGGATTCTTTGCCAGCTGAGACACAAGGGAAGCCCAAGAATACTGGAGTGGGTAGCCTATCCCTTATCCAGCAGATCTTCCTGACCCAGGAATCAAACTGGGGTCTCCTGCATTGAAGGTGGATTCTTTACCAATTGAGCTAAATGTGCACTTTAATCAAAGCCTTTGGAATTTTATTTTCTTCTCCTGTGTAATTAGTAATTAGAGTTCCTAAAAATATTTTTTATGTCAAGTAACAATGACAAGAAGTAGAACTGAGTTGCAAAAGATCATTTTAGAAGGCACGGGAGATAAAATGACTAGTCAAAATGTCAGAAAAGTGCAATAAAAAAGTTGTTTTAAAATTACAGCAAAGAACAGTTTTCCATCTTTCCTTTTCCTCCTTCCTCCCTTCTTCCTTTCTTTCCTTTATTCTCTTTCCTGTTCTACTTTCTACTCTCCTGCACTTCCTCTTGAGGGCTTCCTAGGTGGCACAGTTGGTAAGGAATCCGCCTGCCGAGGCAGGTAGATCCAAGAAATGCAAGTTCAATTCCTGATCTCCTTGAGTAGGAAATGGCAACCCACTCCAGTATTCTAGCCTGGAAAATTCTGTGGACAGAGGAGCCTGGTGGGCTATAATCCTTTAGGTAGCAATGAGTCGGACACATCACTTCCTCTTGTTGTCCAGTGTAAAATACTCTCGTTTTGCTTATCTAACTGGTTATGAAGACTGACTTCACTGTTTATTGATTTTGTCAATGTAGGCAAGTCGGTTCACCTCTCCTTGTTTATTTCCTTTGTTGGTAAAATGGCAGGATCCATAAAGATATCTGCCATAAGTCTTCTGTATGAGTAAGCTGAGATAAAGTGTGTATCAGTGTCTTATAAAACACTTGCATGTACTGATATCATCCCACCTACATCTGTTCAGAGAGACATTTCCCTGAGGTTTGCCCTTCCTTCCACCATCCACACCTAGAAACCTCCTTCCCTTCTTTTCTACTTACCCCATCATAAAACATACACTAATCTGGAAAACTATAGTAACCTGACGTGTTTCTATTTTGTGGTACTGATTTTGTTATGTAATAATCATAAATGTTTTAGAAACCATGCAGAGTGGAGCATCAGAAGTGTTGACACTACCATTTAAATCCATCCTGCTGATTTCTCGGGGGAAGAAGAAAGGTGATGATTTTCAGTTTGTTGGGTAACTTGCATCTCTGGTACCAATGATTCAAACCATCTTTATAAGAGCGGTTGGAGTCAAGATTGCTGGGAGAAATATCCATAACCTCAGATATGCAGATGACACCACCCTTATGGCAGAAAATGAAGAGGAACTAAAGAGTCTCTTGATGAAGTGAAAGAGGAGAGTGAAAAGGTTGGCTTGAAGCTCAACATTCAGAAAACAAAGATCATGGCATCTGGTCCCATCACTTCATGGCAAATAGATGGAGAAACAGTGGAAACAGTGTCAGACTTTATTTTTTTGGGCTCCAAAATCACTGCAGATGCTGATTGCAGCCATGAAATTAAAAGACACTCCTAGGAAGGCAAGTTATGACCAACCTAGACAGCATATTAAAAAGCAGAGACATTACTTTGCCAACCAAGGTCTATCTAGTCAAGGCTGTGGTTTTTCCAGTGGTCATGTATGGATGTGAGAGTTGGACTGTGAAGAAAGTTGAGCACCGAAGAACTGATGCTTTTGAACTGTGGAGTTTGAGAAGACTCTTGAGAGTCCCTTGGACTGCAAGGAGATCCAACTAGTCCTTCCTAAAGAAGATTAGTCCTGGATGTTCATTGGAAGGACTGATGTTGAAGCTGAAACTCCAATACTTTGGCCACCTCATGTGAAGAGTTGACTCACTGGAAAAGACTCTGATGCTGGGAGGGATTGGGGGCAGGAGGAGAAGGGGACGACAGAGAATGAGATGGCTGGATGGCATCACCGACTTGATGGACATGAGTCTGAGTGAACTCCAGGAGTTGGTGATGGACAGGGAGGCCTGGCGTGCTGCGATTAATGGGGTCACAAAGAATCGGACACGACTGAGGGACTGAACTGAACTGATATATAAGATTGTTCTGTTCACCTGCATATTGTTTTAATCAATGGTTAGTGAGCCAATTTACTTATTACTGACAGATCAGTCATTTTAGTCCACCACATTGTTGGGCGGAGGTGGAATAGGAGTTGGTGTTTTTCTTGACCCCTCACAGATTACAGCTGATGAAGAATTTTTGCATCTTTCACCACCCTATTGCTGGGAGTTATGCCCACTCTAAAAGACCCCAGTTTATTCCTTAATGATCCAAGGTAATGCTCCTTAAACCTTAATGTGACTTTATATGAATTATCTGAGGTTCATGTCAAAATGATGATTCCAATTCAGCAGGTTTGAGGTGGAGCCCAAGATTCCACATTACTCACAAGCCCTGAAGTGATACCCTTGGTTCTGGTCTGTAGATCACAGCTTGAGTAGCAAAGTCTAAAGGAAAGGAAGAACAGGGCTGGGGTAGCCTTGGAACAGTTTGTTTCTGCTTTGGTTGATAGGTGAGCAGTTAACTGGGGACTGTGAGAGGGTGTATGATATTTCCCAAATACCATGCCCAGGCAAATAAGGACTGAACTGGTACCCCGCACACCCCCAGCGGGAGTTCCCAGTGGACCTGCCTGTGAAGATGCATGCTCGCATGTCCTACTGCCACGTTTCTAGTTGAATGCCCAAAGGCACCAAGTAACAAATCAAAGGATGTTGTGCCGTCTTAAAATCACCATTGCCCAGTTCCTCTTACCAACCATTCAGAAGGGAGTGAAAGATACTGATCTTGCCCTCTCGCTCCAAATTCAACCAAACATTTCTTGATCACAAAGGGGAAAAGTCTTTCCACCTCCCACGGGGTTGTGATTATGCTCCATCTTTATTACACGAAGTAATAGCTGTTTGTGGATGTAAGAATCCACTGAAAAAAGACAAAGCACCGAATTGGGTGATTAACAGAGTCTAATTAAGTCTCCCTGCCCTCTTTCCTTCCGACTACTCCCCTACACCCCAAAATGACACCTCCACTCCACCAAATGGGTCAGGAGTGTACATCTGAATGTGCATGAGGGGTGGAGGTGTGATTTGACAGTTTATTTTTCTTTGTGGTTGTTATTTGGGAAGTGGGGAGAGGAAGGGAGGAAGGGTGATGGAACCTCTGAGGCAGAATAAATGTCTGAGGGCTCTTGCCTTAGTTTATGGCAGCTTTTCTGGCCAGTGAAGCGCAAAGTCAGAGGCCGTATTTCATATTCTCAATCTTTATTTGAAGGAGCACAGCAGATAAGGCTTTTCCCCTCCTGTTAACCAAGAAATGAGGTTTCTTGTTCTCTTTATAAGTAATTTCCTTTCTTTCCAACCCTATATGTAAAGCATGGATTTTGAAATAAAAGTGTGAGTCTTTCATTTAATAGCATGAGATCTTGTGTAAGACACCCAACTTCTTTGAGCCTGGTTTCTTCATTTCTGATGCAGAATCCTGTCGGGTCCTTGTTTAAATTAAATTATCAATACAGCAAATGAGTATGTATGAATGTAAAGGGGCTAGTGCATTGCACACCGCAGGTACTTGATTGATTTTAATATCATTATTCTAAGTAATTCTTTTTTTTTTTAATTCTAATCAGAATGGTGTCTAAGGGTTAAGGGTTCTCCAGCCCACTTGAGAACTTGCTTACCTTGTTTTTTGTGTCTATAGTAGTCAATGATGGCTGGCCTATTTATTTCTGGGAAAATGGTGCTCAGTATGAGTATGTCTGTGCTGTTCACATAAGCTTTTCTTTAATGTGTGCTCAGAATTAACCCAGAGAACTCTTGCTTACTTTGGGATAGTGTTTGAGTTTTAATTCTTAGTTGGACTTTACCCAGATTTTTACCAATTATGGTTAATGATGATGGTGATGGCAATTATAGTAACAAGTGAGACTTACATGATGCTCACTGTATGCCTGGAGTTTTTTAAGTCCTGTGTGTGCTGTATTTAGTTGCTCAGTCATGTCCAACTCTTTGTGACCCTTTGGATTGTAACCTGCCAGGATACTCTGTCCATGAGATTTTCCATGTAAGAATACTGGAGTGGGTTGCCATTTCCTACTCTAGGGGATTTTCCCAACCCAGGGATCGAACCCAGGTCTCTCGCGTTGCAGGTGGATTCTTTACCCGTTGAGTCATCAGGGAAGCCCAATGAAAGTATTAATCTTTACAACAGCTTTGTCTGCTGTGTACTTATTCTGTAGATGATGAAATTGGGTCATGGATGTTATCAAAGGTATGTGGACATGGGCTTTTTGATTATCCTTAGCTCTACTTTGTATTAATAAGCACAAAGTTTGCTTTTGTTTTCTTTAGTATATTATTACGTAGTGACTTTCATTCCTTCTGGGCCAGAGTCACAAATTCCTTATCTGCTGTTTATGTATTCTTGTGACAGCAAAAAATATCCTGTTTTTCAAATTTGAAAATGTAAAATCCAAAATATAAAGTCCTATCAGAACTCACTCCTGAATATTTCCAGAATATGGGCAATTTCTGATTAATTCCAAAGAATCTGCCTAACCATTAAATATACCATCATCTTCTGCCTGGATGTTTGTAGTAACTCTGTCTCTGGTCTCCTCACTTTCACGCTTGCCTCCCTCAATGCGCTCTCCACACAGCAGCTGGAATGAGCTCAGTGTACACCAGATATTAACATTCCTCTGCTAAAAACCCTCCAATGCCAATCCTTTACAATTTAACCCTTACAAATTCCAAACCATGTCCCAAAAGACCCAGTTGCACAGCCCCTGTCTATCTCTCCACCTCATTTTTATTGTCCCTTTCTGTGTCAGGGTTCTCCAGAGAAATGGAACCAATAAGATGTGTGTTTATAGAGAAAGATATTTAGTGTCTGGAATTGGTTCACTCAATTATGGAGGCTGACAAGCCTAAAATATGTAGCAAGGATCATCAGGCTGGAGACCATGAGAAGTGATGTTCTAATTTGAGTCCAAAAGCCAACTGCTGCAGACCCAAAAAGAATTGATGTTGCAGATAAAGGCAGTCTTCTGAAGAATTCTTTCTTGTTTAGAGGATGCCAGACTTTTGTTCTGTTCAGATCTTCATTTGATTAGATGCAGCTTATCCACACAGCAGGGGGCTTCCCTGGTGGCTCACATGGTAAAGAATCTGCTTGCAATGCAGGAGACCCAGATTTGATCCCTGAGTGAAGATCCCTGGAGGAGGGCATGGCAACCCACTCCAGTATTCTTGCCTGGAGAGTCCCATGGATAGTGGAGACTGGTGGGCTACAATCCATGGCGTTGCAGAGAATCGGACAAGACTGAAGCTACTTAGCATGCACGCATCCACATTGTGGAGGACAGTATGCTTTATTTATGGTCCATAGATTAATTAAAGCTTGATCTCATCTCTGAGCACCCTCACAGAAACACCCAGAATAATGTTTGACCAAACATCTGGGCACCTTGTGACCCAGTGAAGTTGACAAATAAATTAACTGTCCACATTCATTAAACTTCAGCCAAGCCTCTCTCTATTTCCCAGACTCTGCTCTGCCCTTTCTTCTTCTTGGGTTCTACTCTACTTTCTTTAGAATATACATACTCCTTAGAAGAGACTCTATCTTGTTCATGGATTTAATCCAAGGCATAGAAACATGCCTGCCACCCACAAAATATATAAATAGTGGGAGATTAAAGTGATTAATCTGTTCAAAGAGGATAGCATTACTGGACCTGAAAACCTAATTGTTCACTTATGTTGTGTGATGTTGGAAACTCAATGAAATCCAATCTTTATTTAAAACTTTTTATTTTGGATATTGGAGTAAAAAAATTATTTTATTTTTATAAAAATAAAATACAGTTGGATGTTGGAATACAGTTGGTTAGGGCTTCTCTAGTGGTGCAGTAGGTAAAGAATCTGCCTGCAATGCAGGAGACCTGGGTTCAATCCCTGAGTTGAGAAGATTCCCTGGATAAGGAAGTGGCAATCTACTCTAGTATTCTTGCCTGAAGAATCCCATGGACAGAGGAGCCTGGCAGGCAGTAGTCCATAGGGTCACAGAGAGTTGGACACAAAAGGTTTAGCGACCACCACCAATAGTTGATTAACAATATTGTATTAGTTTCAGGTGTTCCACAAAGTGATTCAATTTTATATATACATGTGAGAAGATTCTTGAGAATCCCTTGAACAGCAAGGAGATCAAACCAGTCAATCCTAAAGGAAATCAACCCTGAATATTCACTGGAAAGACTGATATTAAAGCTGAAGTTCCAATACTTTAGCCACCCAATGAGAAGAGCTGACTTGTTAGAAAAGACCTTGATGCTGGGAAAGATTGAAGGTAAAAGGAGAAGGGGGCAACAGAGGATGACAAGGTTAGATAGCATCACTGACTCAATGGACACAAATTTGAGCAAACTCTGGGAGATAGTGAAGGACAGGGAAGTCTGGCATACTATAGTTCATGAGGTCACAAAGAGTCAGACATGAGTTAGCAACTGAACAACAGTCACATTCTTTTTCAAGTTAAGTTGTTACAGAATATTGAGCAGAGTTCCCCACGCTATGCAGTAAGTCCTTGTTGGTTATCCATTTTAAATACAGCAGTATGTACAGGTCAATCCAGTCTTTATCAAAATATCTTCCTCCTGAATCAATGCAACATTCATGTGTGCTACCCTAAGTCTGCACCTTCAAGTCATTCCTGTTCAGATAACTTTATGTTCCAATGACATTTGCTAAGTGTACATGCTAGCTGAAGTCTTCTCTTCCATTCCTGTCACATAATTGTATCAGTTCAGATTAATTTGCTATGGGATCCTGTGGGCTGCCATCTTTAAAGATTCTGAGACTCTGACCTTGAATGAGTGATTCAGAGAATTCCAGGGGTGGAAAAAACTCTCCAGATCACCAGATGCCACTTTTTATTACAGATGGAAAAAAAAAAAAAATGGAGGCTCACAGATGGGGAGTACCTTGTGCAAAGCCTGATAACCCATTAATGAAAAAGTTCAGTCCAGCAGCCCAAGTCTCTCTGATTTAGGACTCTGCTTAACAGAATGGACAAATTGCTGTGGAAGAAATTTTGTATCCACCAGTTCTGAGTGACAGATCTGAATAAAGCAATATTTTTTAAGAGTTTGGGAAAGAGGAATGTGTGTATAAGTATACATGTGTGTATGTGGATAGGGAATCACTGGGAAGAAAAAAAATACTATTCTTTTTCTCTAGTACAATAACATTCAAAAGTAAATGATAAAGATCAAGAGATGAAGATTTTTAAATTTATTTTATTACTGATAATGTTGATAGGAAAATATTATTTCACATGTGTAGCCACAAGGTTTGCTTCAACTGTGCACCTCAAGAAAGAGATCATGAAAGGAGAGTTTTAGTCTGAAAAGCAGAAATAAATATCTAAGATCACCTCTTGTCCAGGACAGATGTGGAGCAAAGAGAATCAATCTCCAGTGCATATGGCCTTTGGATAAATGGACTCTACTTAGCTCCCATATGTGGACTTACGTTTTACCCACCAATCCAGTGAGTTGCTTTTCCTCTGTAGTAAGGAAAAGGGGGCTTAGGGAGCTGGCAGGAGTGACTCTTACGAGTAGCCAAATCTTTCTGGGAGGAAGGAGGTAGGCAGGAGGACTGGAATAAAGTCTGGATGCCATTGCTGGGTTGGGGAGAGTAGACCTGTTTGACAGAATGCATTGATGGAATGGATTTTTGACCTTTCCTCAGTAGCAGAATTCTTACTACACCAAAATTATTTTATAAGTGATAAAAACAGCATCCTCATGTTATATCATTCTCTACTTTATTGCATATGCCTATGCTAAAGCTGAAACTGCAATACTTTGGCCACCTCATGCGACGAGTTGACTCACTGGAGAAGACTCTGATGCTGGGAAAGGTTGGGGGCGGGAGGAGAAGGGGACGACGGAGAATGAGATGGTCACCGACTCTGTGGACATGAGTTTGAGTGAACTCCGGGAGTTGGTGATAGACAGGGAGGCCTGGCGTGCTGTGATTCATGGGGTCGCGGAGAGTCGGACACGACTGAATGACTGAACTGAACTGAACTGAACTGAACTGAACTGATGCGAAGAGTTGACTCACTGGAAAAATCTCTGATGCTGGGAGGGGATGGGGGCAGGAGGAAAAGGGGACGACAGACAATGAGTATGGCTGGATGGCAGCACCGACTCAATGGACATGGGTTTGAGTGAACTCTGGGAGTTGGTGATGGACATGGAGGCCTGGCGTGCTGTGATTCATGGGGTCGCAAAGAGTCGGACACGACTGAGCTACTGAACTGAACTGAGCTGAAAAGGTATGGGTCCATCTTTGTATTTTTCTTTGACTCCCTGGAAATGAACATGCTCTGATTTTATGCATGCAGAGCAGCTATTTGGTAAAACTTTGAGGGAACTGATGGTTTCAGCTGTTCACATTTTCTCTCCGTCTCTCCTAATTCCCTTTTGAGAGGGGCTCTGGCATAATAAGGTATGAGTTTTAATCCCCAAACTCCACTTCATATGCTTATGACCTTATAAAACTCTCTCTCCAATAACTCTCTGTGTTCTTCTTCACAAAATTAAGATTACAATATTTCAGGAATGATTAAATGAGACAATGGATGTTCGTTTTCCCAATGCCTAGAATATAGAACTCACTCAACAAATGACTTGTAATTATAAATGGGGCTGGCTTCATGGATGAACAGCATGTGCACATGCTTGGTTTGATGCTCTGAGCTTGGTTTAATGCTCTGTTGCTTCCATCTCGAAATTCTTAATCATTTTTGAACAAGGGGTTCTGGATTTTCATTTTATACTGAACTCTGAAAAGTATGTAGCTGGTCCTGATTAAACAGTTATACTGGAAGAATTTGGGCACCAGTTACAGGGAAAGAGGGAAAGACAGGGAAAGAGATAAGAGAAAAGGAGGAGGGAGGGGTAGGGGAAGCATTTGGTATGATCCAGTTTCCACTGGAAAATTAAAAGAGTGAAAATAAGAATAAATCCCCTTTTCTGTACAGCAATATTTCCATGAAAATGGGGTTACAGTGGGAGGAAAAAAAGTTAATGTGCAGATCAGAAGACTGATGAGCTTCTAAAAGAAAGTATAACTGGTTTTATCATTATGCTTAAAACTGACCAGAAAACGAGGCAAAATCAAGAAATTCTTTTGAATAGACAAATCAAGAACACAATACCTAGAAAATCAATGCAATATTATAGAAGCCCTTGACTGAAATACTTACATAACTTTTAAAAAATGGAGAATAATATATAACATATTTATGCAAGTGAAAAAGCAATTTTTTATAACATTGTGCATTCAGTTTTTCAGAACTCCAGAGAATGATTTAAAACACAATTATACCTCATCAAAGAGATAGGTAATCTAAAATCATGAGAAGATAGTAGACTCTTTATCAATTCTTGTTGATTAGTTTATTAATCACTCCTTCCTCCATCAGGAGGGATTCTCACACAAAGTCCCCACCTGCCTGAGAGTAGCTAGTTGTCTTGCTCCATGTTCTAACCTTCTGCAACAATACAGAATAGTGCATGCCTTCAAACCAGTCCACCATCAACATGGATAGTTCTCCTTCAGCCCTAAGTCATTTTTCCTTATAATAAACCCTCCCAGCCAGTAGTCATGTGGCATAGTTTCTGCATCCTGTATTATCTTAGCCATTTTTTCCTAAGTAAATTCTAGTTTTTGAGTATCCTTTTAAAATGTGGTGCCTGACCTTCAAATAGTCCTCCAGATATATAGGCAGATGAGCTCAAAATAAAGTGGGTGTCAAATTTCTATTTCTTTGGCTTTAGATCACATTTATTTTATTTGATGGTTATCCTGCAATGTTGGCAAATATTAGTCTAGCCATCAATAACACCTAGAGATGGGAGGTTTTTCAAGGAACTCAATCAAAGGCAGGATTCATGAGATCCGTGAGCTATGACTTTGTATGTGTATAATCTCTTTGGAAGAAAGAGATCCATAGTTTTTGCTGTATTCTCAAAGCACCCCCCACCCCCCAAAAAATCTCTAGTTTTTAAACAAAAACTATAGAAGTTTCCTGCTGCAAAATATATATTGTTTAAGAAGATTAAAGAGAAAAATTATTTTTAAAAAAGATAAACATGTTGTTTGACTCACACATGTGCAACTCTTGTCTTTTTTTTTTTTTTTAATGAAAGGTCAAGGCTTTTTCCTTCTATTTGGGTAAGCAGGTTGGAATTCTGTGTTTCGTTTATCTTGTAAAAAGTATATCATTAAAAACATAGCACATGAGTTCCAGTTTCAGTTTGCTCAAATTGAAAAAAATAACTGTAAGACATTAGAGGAGTAATATGAATAAAGAAATCTAGATTTTTACAATTTTAAATGAACTTTTACAGTTGTCATGTTCATACTGAAGTCAGTAGCATTTATTAGGTGACTTACCTTTGTCAAGTCTTTTCAACATATTCAACTTAATTGAAACAATACCAATTACATTTCCTCTATTTAAGTAATGTTGAACTAAATAATGTAATTAAAATTACAGGAGTGTACAAAAGTAGACTCAATAATTAGCACCCCTCCTTCCTATCTAGTTTCCAAATAAGTTGAAAATAAAACCAAGAGCAAATATTGAGGTCAGAATATCACTTTCATAATGATATAAGCCAGGATGAAGGACTAGACTTTAGACAGTAGCCTCATTGATGGTGCAGCTCTTAGGTGAAGACACAACTACATAGCCTCAAGAAGCCCCAAGAACCTTCCCTCACAGACCCTGAGGTCCTTCAAGGGCAGAACTAGGTACGTTTATCCAAGAGAGAAAAGCAAAGTTGAGCCAACTAGCACTTTTCCTCCCAATTTTCCCATTTGTAAATTACTTCCCAAAGGGCACAATGAATGAAGAGGAGGAGAGATGTTTGGAGAGTGTGGGAGGAAAAAAAATTCCCTTGTCATGGAATCAAAGAGTGGGGAAAAATAAAAAAGGAACTCCCCTCTAACAGTCATACCAATGCAACTGGCTTCAGCAAGAACAAATCTGTCACTGGGTAAGCATGGGACTAACATAAGGGGACAGAGTGCATGGTTACAGTGGAAAAAGCCTCCCAGTTAGATGTGTTTTGTTGGCATGTTTTTCAGAAGCAATGATGTATCAGATAATCCTTTTGTTTCTAGGTCAGCTGAAAGATTATTATCTATTGAATCCAGGTTGCCTTATCCAGTCCACAAAAAGTTTATGGAGAACTGAAGAGTTGAATCGTCTCCATGTCATCTCATTTATTTCAAGAAGTGATTTTAGAAAGTGTGAAAATCTCTCAGTTGTGTCCAGCGTTCTGTGATCCCATGGCCCATACAGTCCATGGAATTCTCCAGGGCAGAATACTGCAGTGGGTAGCCTTTCCCTTCTCCAGGGGATCTTCCCAACCCAGGGATCCAACACAGGTCTCCCACATTGCAAACAGATTCTTTACCAGCTGAACCATAAAGGAATTCCTTTCTAAGATGGAGAAATATCATTCATGATTTTCTTTGAAATGTGGGGATTGTTTTTGGTCTTCATTATCTAAAATGAAATCTTTTATTTATTTATAATATATTTCTAAAATTTTGGCCCTATTTACTTATTTATTTTTTTGGCTACACAACATGTGGGATCTTGCTTCTCTGACCAGGGATCAATTCCACAACCCCTGCAGTGGAAACATGGTCTTAACCACTGGACCACCAGGGAAGTCCCCAAAATGAAGTCTTTTAATCTAGACACTCTACTCTCCTTTCTCTCCCAGCACCTCCACAGTTCCACAAAATATTTGTGACTGGGTACTGTTCCTATGCTTTTAAAAACAAGAATTTTCATAAAGCAGCTTTACAACTACCAGTATGAGTGTTTTTTTAAAAAGTGTTTCTAGAAAGGGTCTGAAACTGAAGTGGAGACCAGACTGGGTAGAATTCTTACTTTAACTTATTTGCATACATATATAAGTGTTATCATCTGGGCTTTGCAAAGTCAAACCTAGCTTGCAGGACATATAAAAATAGAACAGAAAATGTTACTATCCTTAGATGTGGAAGAATCTGTCATGGTTGCCATATTCCACATTCACTGAGATCTGATGCAGTCATTTTCAAATTATTCGTCACCAGCCATTACTTCTGTGGGAGATCAATTTAGCAGACCTCAAGTAGAATTTTAAAAATAAACAGAACACAATAGAAGAAAAAAGGTGACAGAGTGCCTTGCACATGGTAACAATATATACTGTTATTGTTAATACGAAATTTTCATGAAAATTTTGTTTGATTTATGGGTTGCAATGGGAAATGTATTTCTTATTTGAAGATCTTAGCTGTTGTTGTTTAGTTGCTAAAGCCATGTCTGACTCTTTTGCAACCCCGTGGGCTGTAGTCCGCCAGGCTCCTCTGCCCATGGGATTTTCCAGGCAAGAATACTGGAGTGGGTTGCCATTTCCTTCTCCAGGGAATCTTCCTGACCCCAGGGATCAAACCCTGTCTCTTGCATCTCCTGCATTGGCAGGTGGATTCTTTACCATTGTCAAGAGGGAAGCCCAAGATCTTAGTGTTCCCCATCCCCCAAAAATGAGAAAAAAATCACTGACATCTTCCCTACCAAATATGATCTTCTTGTTCATTATTATTGTGTTTAACTGTGGTGGGGAGTTGACTTCTGCAATGTTTCTTCCCTATCTTCCCACTCTCCTGATCACTTCTTAGTAACTTTCCCTTACCTGTTCTGATGAATATTCCTTCAGCATTTCCTTAGCTGAGCAGAATCCTCTTTGTAGATGTCTCCTGCCTGCTCCTCTAGCCTCAGCCTTTCCTGCCCTCCTTCAGGCACCCTTTCCTGTAGCCAGACCAAATTACTTGTAGTTTCCATATTATTGGCCTTATCTATTCTCCCTATGAAAGTGAAAGTGTTATTCGCTCTGTCGCATCCAACTTTTTGTGACCCCATGGACTGTAGCCCGCCAGGCTCCTCTGTTCATGGAATTCTCCAGGCAAGAATAGTGGAGTGGGTTTCCATTCCCTTCTCCAGGGGATCTTCCCGACCCAGGGATCGAACCCAGGTCTAAGTCTTATGTCTTCTGCATTGGCAGGCGGGTTCTTTACCATAAGTGCCACTCTGTCTAAACTCTTCCCTCTTTCCTAACCCACCACCAAGTTCCTTTCTTGAGAAACACTTCTCCAAATATTTTGGTTATCACTAAATCTGCCTGCAATGTGGGACATCCAGGTTCAATCCCTGGGTTGTGAAGATCTCCGGAGAAGGCAATGGCTACCCACTCCAGTCTTCTTGCCTGGGAAATTCCATGGACAGAGGAGCCGGGCGGGCTACAATCCATGGGGTCACAAAGAGTCGGACATGACTAAACAACTAACACACATACAGTATTGCAATATATTACATTTATATTCTCTGTGTATACACACCATCTATACTTGTATGGTAGAAATAAAAGTTTAGAGAAATTCTTTCACCTTTCCACCTTAGATGCATCCATGGTTCCTTTCTTTCCCTTCTCTTCCACATTAGAAATGACCGTCCTGAACCAAAAAATTAGTTTCATTACTCAGTAATGGGTTTCAATCCAGAATAGGTCAACCTGTTAATGGAAAAATACTCTAGAGTGAACTGAAAGCCTGTTTTTTAACCAAGTCTTGCTCCTTAGTGAGACTTTTTCAGGCATTTCACCTTGTTAAATATCTCCTTTGCTTCAAAATCAACCATTGTGAAATCTTCTTACTCAGTGACTGTGTATCTTGGACAAGTTCATTTATGCAGCAAATGTTTATTAGTGTTAACTCTGTCAGAAACACCGGGCTGAGTGCTAGAGAAACGGACCCTTGATGAAATAGACACGCTCCATCTCTGGTTTCACAGAGCCTGGAATCTCATCAATTCTCTGGAACACAGAAAGTGAAAGTCACTCAGTTGTGTCCAACTCTTTGCGACCCCGTGGACTATACAGACCATGGAATTCTCCAGGCCACAATACTGGAGTGGGTAGCCTTTCCTTCTCCAGGGGATCTTCCCAACCCAGGGATTGAACCCAGGCATCGAACCCAGGTCTCTCGCATTGCTGGCAGATTCTTTACCAGTTGAGCCACAAGGGAAGCCTGAAATACAGAACTTCCTGTTAAAGTCAACCTTGTTAGTTTTAATCCATTATTATGACCTATTGAGACCTTTGTGCAACTTAATTCTGCCATGATTTCCAAATGAAAAAAGTCAAGTAATATATAAAAACTGAATGTTCCCAGAGAAATAGAGATTTTCCTCTTTCTAGTTATCTGCAAATGATGAGAATGTTCTCAAGTCTTGATGGAGTCAAGGGTAAAAGTTATTCCCCAGATAAGGTAACTAAGTATCTCTGATTAAGATTTGCACACATATTCCACACACTCCAAGTAAATTATAATCTCTTCACTGGGAGATAGGATCCTGTCTTGTATTTTTGTGTATTGTTCACAATTGAAGATGGCGTATCTGCAATAAGTATTTTACTGACAAATTACTTGGATAGAGTTAATTTAAAAATGCTTCAAATTAAAAAAAAAATGCATCTGGAAACAGAAAAAGCAATTGCAAGTCATGTAGAGCATGTAGGAAGTTCCTATATCATCATTTTAACTTCTAGTTTCAATCTGGAGCATGGATTACAGTGTCAACAAATTCTTATTTCACCATATTCATCTCTGTTTAGTGTAAATAATATACTTGAAACTAACAAAACCCACTATTGTCTCTTGAGATTGCCTTTATCAGCATTCAGTACCAATTCTGTTTTAAGATGATTACATGAGATAGTCACAGCTAATTAACACTGTTCCTTAAATAAAGATTAAGTGGAAAGAATTTATCAGTGACTTGAAAGGCAGATTGTTTTCTCAGCTGGGTGATTCCTGGACAGATTCACGGGTCGTCCTGAGTCAGGAGCATCACCTTCTCTTCCCGTGAGAGGCCTTCATATTGCATTGACTTGATGTCTCTGACTATATTCATTGTAAAGCTCTTTGCCACCCAGTGGAACAGAGTGACAGAACAAACACCCATTTAGCATTGTTCCTCCTACCGGTCCTGGTCCTCCCTGTCGCCATGGTTACTCGGCCACGTTGGGGAAAAGATAAGAGAAAGATGTGGGCGTGGCCTCAGCGAGGTCCGCTGCTCCAGTGTCTGAGCCTGTGGTTCACAAAGCAGAAGGTTATAAAGGATCCAGAGGGCTGAGGGAGGCTTCCTGCACTGCTGCTCCCAGTTTCCCAGCTGGACTCAGCCAATGGGGATTGTTCTCCAGGAAGGCAACCAGCAAATTTTGCACCGTGCAGGGCTGGCATTGTAATTTAAGCTTCCTTTCACTGGAAGTGAATAGTTTACCCCTGGTCACAACCTACCCTGACGGAGTTCAGGGAGGGGTAGAGAGGGTACTCTCCCACACAGCTTCACTGCTTTTGAGTTCTTGTACTAATATAGATAGGGACAAAAATTTCTTCACTTATTCAGTATGTGTTATATTATTACCAGATGAAGTTTCTTAAAAGCTTCCAGAAAGTTCTCAAACACACACACAGATATGGTGTCCACCTCTTAGTGAAGGAGTTGGCAGTTCTAGTTCTACCCACATGCATGTGAGTGTGCCAAGTCACTTCAGTTGTGTCCAACTCTTTGCAATCCCATGGACTGGAGACGGCCAGGCTCCCATGCCCATGAGATTCTCCAGACAAGAATAGTGGAGTAGGTTGCCGTGTCTCCTCCAGGGATCAAATCCAGAGATAAAACCCATGTCTCACGTCTCCTGCATTGCCAGGCGGGTTCTTTACTACCAAAGCCACCTGGGAAGACCGTTTATCCACGTAAGTTGGTTCAAATGAGGTAATATGTTGTTTTTTTTACTCAGGAATAATGTGGTTGGGGGATATGAGATATCCAATTAGTGACTTTCTCTATTTCTCTTTAATTTAAATATGTAGATAGAACCAACCTGAGATACTTAACTTTGATTCCAAAAATAAGGGAGAAAAGGAAAACGATCCAAGTGTAGTAGACTTGCTTTGTACACACAGTACGTTACCAAGCACGGAATTAATTCTTGTTGAATGAAAACCAGAATGAATTGGATGGACTTTAATGTAAATCCTGATTCTGGCCTAACTACCTGTTTGACTTGCTCAAGTTACTTACCGTCCCTGTGCCTCACTGTTTCATCTTCAAACTGAGGAGGGCGTCCACCGCAGGGAAGGTGCAGTGACGATTAAACACAATGATATAATGTATGTGAGGGGCCAGGTCCTTACACAAGACCTGGCGTGGTCTTTTAAATGGTTGTTATTATTTTGTTATCCTGTTCTTGGCTTTGCTATAAAAGCTTCTCTGTGAGCTTCGTGAAGCCAAGGCTCTGTCTGCTTTATTAAATCTGTACTCAGAGGTGCTCAGAGGCACAATGTTAGTCACCTATCATGTCCAACTCTTTGCGACCCCATGAACTGTAGTCTGTCAGGCTCCTCTGTCCATCAGATTCTCCAGGCAAGAATATTGGAGTGCGTAGCCATTCCCTTCTCCAGGGGATCTTCCTGACCCATGGATCAAACCCAAGTTTCCTGCATTGTAGGCAGATTCTTTACCATCTGAGCCACCAGGGAAAGATACCCAAATGAGACTCTTCTAGACAACACCTCACCTTGTCTTGCCTTGCCTACTTTTACTCCCAAGAGGATGATCTTTTCCTGTGCTGCTGGTCAATGGCCAGGAACTACCTCATGGTCTTAGTTTCTCAAGGATTTACTGAGGAGAGCTACTCAGAGCAAAGTGATGCTCTCCATTGGGAGAGCTCCAGATCAGGGGTTCTCTGCTCTGGGCCCAGGTGCTAGACGTTTCTTTCCTGCTGCCTCTGATGTGCACAGTTGAGTTTGAAGTTTGCGGGTCTATTGCAGGTCTCACACATTTTTGCTTAATCTGCCGCTCATTGTTTGGCAAATATTTGTGTGCCAGACACCATGCAAGACCAGGGACATTGAGACAAGCAAAACAGCCTCTACCTTAGAGGAACTTAGAATCTTCTGGAAGAAAGGCAAGTGAACTGTTGTTTCCATCCACACAAGGTTTCTGATGGGTCAGCTTGATTTCAGAAGCTCTGGACTCAGGCAGACTGTGTTTGACTATTGTTTTCTACTTACTAGTTATACAGTAGCTTAGTCTACCTGTAGGCTGCTTAATCTACTGATGCCTCTGTCACCTGTCTTCTGTCTACTCTAAGTGGGGGTCCCTGGGTCTGCAGCCTCTGCACCCCAGGGAGTTTCTGAAGATGCAGATTCTCAGGCCCTCCCACTGATTTGGAATCTGCATTTTAACAAGATCTTCATCTGATTTGGATTTACGTTAGTACTCATTATGCCTTGATCTCTCTCAAGGTTCTGGGTAAGGTAAGTGAGGTGACAGAGGCACAGGAGTTGGCACAACAGGTGGCCACAGAGTATTGGTTCCCTTCTATTCTTTAGGCTTCATTTCAGATGAGTGACAGCTTCAATGCTATTAGAGTCATATCACAACCGACAAAGAGAAATGGCTGTAAGGAAGTAATGCCTTAGAGCTACTACTTTAGGGATCATCTGTATGATGCTGAAAGGAAGGAAAATATTTTTAGGTCGAAGTCCAACTGGAGTATATCAGTCCCAAACACCAAAGAGAATAAACTCCTCATCTTTGCTTATGGGCACCAGAGAGAAGGCTAACACCAACAGACAGAAAGCAAAGTATGTAGTGATCATAAAAATATGATCACTAGCAAAACTGGTCCACAGAGGTGAACAGAGGTGGAGACAGACACGGCCATCTGAACACAAACATCAAAAAGAGAATCACAGTCCTATAAAGGGCTACTGACAAAGAGCCCAGGGGTTAGAAAATCCCATTGTCTACCCAAAGAGCCAACAAACAGGAAAACATATTCAAGTTCAGTAGGTATTAGGAACATACCAGCTCTACCTTCAGACTAGTAAGAGTTAAAAAGACTGACACCTACTTCCAGAGTGGATGAGGGGGAAAGGGGACTCATGTGCTTTGCTAATGTGAAAAGTTAAAGCCTGTGGAAAGCTCTCTCAGTTCAGTTCAGTTCAGTCGCTCAGTCGTGTCCGACTCTCCGCATCTCACTATATATACACACACACAAACACACACACACACATGCCTGCATACATGACATCCATATATACATGCAAACACATATTTACACATATATTCCAACATTGTTCATTATGGCAAAAGTTTGAATACATTTAGAACTTTCCACATCACAAACTCTTATGCAGCCATTAAAAAGAATAAATGGAAGCTACTATAAGTAATTTGGAAGAATATCTGCTAAGTGTTGTGGAGAAAAGTGGAGGTAGCAAAGTATGAATCACATAATCTCATTTTTAGAAAACAACAGCAACAAAGACAACCCTAAATGGGAGTCTCCATTGCTCACCTTCAACCACATCAACTCTTAACCTTCTCCACTCTGATCTGCACCCTGAGAGGCTGATCTTTATGGACCAGACCATTAGGTTCTCTGAAACTGATGACTTCCTGTCAGCCAATCAGAATTCCTGGCAGGAGGCAGAAGTCAGGACTGGTTGAATCTCTGAATATCACAGCTTATCTCAAGATAGCCCTTTCTTTATGACTTTCCTTTAATTTCTGAAAACTACTCCCTCCGTTCCTTTGTTTTAGGGATTTTAACGGCCCTGAGGTATACCTCCAATCAGTATAAATTATCAATACAGTTTTTTGATACTCTGTACTTTTAAAAGTAATCACATTATTAGGTTCCCTTTGAATGATCTTAATTGAGAGTTGCCATCTATTTTCTGCTAAGACCTTGGCTAATACAGCCTTAACTTCTGCTATATTTCTATATGTATATTCATATTTGTACAACTACATAAACATGAAGACATTTAAAAGTATCTGTATATGTGGTTTCAGTAAGATACAGGAGTAGGGTGGAAGGGAAAGATGTGGTGAGAATAACAGTGGGTAGAATGGAGAGGGGACTGAGAAAAATGAAAAAGAACAAAAAACTTGCATTAAATTTAACAAAAACAAAAACCACCACATGATATCATATTTAACATTTTATACATATGTATGTATTCAAATATAATCTTAAAAATCCAGTGGGTAATATGGCAAAAGAGACTAAACAATACAGAGTTCCTCAGAAGGTAATGGAGGAAGCAGAGTGAGAAGCTGAACATCTGGTTTTTAGTGCAAACTGAAATACTCCTAATAAGAGACAGGGTGTCCCAGTGGAAGATGAGGTTCTTAAGCAAATTGATGGGTTTATAAAGAAGAATTCTTCTCTTAGTGACTGAATATATTCAAAGGGAATAAAGAGCCACACAACTAAAAAAAAAATCTCTTTTTAGAATCTTCCTTAGCTGTAGGAAAGTGAGAAGAAGTAATATCATAGTTGAGAAAATGGTCCATTCTTATTTTGGAAGAGGTTTGTATTTGTAGGACAGAACAAAGAAACACACACACAAAATTGGTCGGACAGTACTGCATTTTATTAAGTGATAAAAGGAAAACATGATGAAATGGGACACCTAGGATTTGAGAGGATGGTTGACTCGGCATAAGGCCAATTTTATTAGCCAAGAATGACAAGACATATTGAATAGAGGTGTCAGAGCTGTGAGAAGTGTATAAAGCAGAAGTCCAGAGGAGAGAAGGCAACCAAACCAGCGAAGGCAGTGGCTCAGGCTCCAGAAGAATGTTGTGCACTTTGTTTCTGCCCCGGAAATCAACTCGGTCAGAATCAGAATCACTTCTTTAATAAAGCAAAGTAATCACATCACAATGGCCAAGAAAGGATAGCACATCATGGTGCCATTTTTGTAAGTCATTGCAGCTTTTGCTAAAGGTCTCCAGTGATCAGAGGTTTAACTTTGAATTTGAATTCATCAGAAAACTAAAGGAGAGGATGCAATTCTAGAATTCTCACCCATTCCAGAGGGGAGACATCTATTGACAGACTGTCCCATGAATATCTTAGATACTCCAGTAGAAATGAACGTGCATAGACAGGTGAAAGTGGGGTGACCCTTTCTCTGCCCCTACGCATGAGTGTGTGCTCAGTCATGTCTGACTCTGAAACCTCATGAACTGTAGCCCACCAGGTTCCTCTCTCCATGGAATTTTCCAGGCAAGAGTACTGGAGTGGGTTTTCATTTCCTTTCCCAGGGGATCTTCCTGACCCAGGATCGAACCTGTGTCTCCTGTGTCTCCCACATTGACAGGCAGGTTCTTTACCTCTGCACCACCTGGGAAGATACCTATATGCTTCCTTTAACAGAGGAGTTATCTTCTTACTTTTTACTTGATCAGCAACCTTTAGTGCCAATTGATTTGGTGTTAGGATCTAGCCAGAGAAACATCAGCAAACAGCTAAGCACAAATAGTGTGACATGCTTCTTTCTTCCCCTGGAGAGGATTATTTCTAAACAAATTAGTCCTTGGATGGTGAATGTATTGCAAATGGAAGATAGTTCTAACACATCAGCATGCATTTATTGATAATCTCAAATTGTAGAACTGTGAAGCTAGAAGAAATCAGGAAGACAATTTGCCACAAAACCTTTATTTTATATGTGAAGTAACCAAGGGCAAGAGAATAAGATATTTGCACAAAATCACTCAGTAAGTCTTACAAGCAATATACTCTCAAAGTGGACCTATAATTAAGAAATATAAAGGAATATGTCCAAGAGCAAGAAAGGAGACAACTTATAATAGTACAGTTATCAGTTTGTGGCATTTACTAATTACAGAAATCTGTACACCCTCCTTCAAACACAACAACAACACACACACGCATACACACACACAGCATTCTTCATCCTAACAACCCATAAAGGCATATCCACCGTGCATTTGTAACCAGGGAAATAGACTTATTTCTCAAACTAAAGAGACAACAGGGCCACGGGCCAGCACATGATTGAAACAGGAAGGCATTGTTCCCCAAGCTCTCTCTTCATTTTCTAAAGTCTTAATTCCCTGCCTCATGTTTCAGTTCCTGGTGCCAACTGATGTCACAAGTGGAGGGACCCATCCCAAAGAGTCCTGACGCCAGAAGCCGAGCCAAGAGTGACTTTACTGTTCCTCTCTTACTTGCTAACAATTGTGTCACAAGCTTGGACTGACCACAGAAAGAGTGATCAGTTTGAGTGACAGCCTTTCAGCTCTGTAGAAACTACAAAACTGACTCAAACAGAGAAACAGACAGAAGTTGCTAGAGTCAGAATCCAGGGATCCATTCATGCTCTGACATTCCCTCTTATCCTGACCCTGGTGAAGAGATGCAGGACTCTTAGTGACAGTCCAGCAATGGCATGACAAGATAAGTGTTTGGAAGGATACTGATGCTCCGCCAAGGGCACCACAGGCTGGAAGCTGGTCTCTGCTGGTGTAATATATCCCAGCTAAAACCAGTTAATTCAGTTAAAGCTAATATAAATCCTCCTGTTCAGAAGAGAGTGGTTGGGATTGCTAATTATGCTTTTGGCAAACCCTCTAGAAGACAGCTATCCTACACGGACTGCTGCGAATGGGTCTGATCAAATATTAAGGAAGAGCTGGTCCTCCCTCATTAGCGCCTGTGTGAGTACTCACCAAACTGACCACGTTCATCCAAATAAGACCACAGACAGCAAGGAATATTAATAAATACCATCATGAAAAGGTCTTATCCCTTAGAAGCTTCTTTTCCTGGATTCCCCATCTATTCTTTCTAATTTTGTCTTCATTTCCTGGCTTGTTTTTACCTGGTTCCATCTCATGACAGAGCACCGAGTGTTAAAACTGGTAAGCTTCGTCTGTTTAGCTGCTGCTGCTGCTGCTGCTAAGTCACATCAGTTGTGTCCGACTCTGTGTGACCCCATAGACGGCAGCCCACCAGGCTCCCCCGTCCCTGGGATTCTCCAGGCAAGAACACTGGAGTGGGTTGCCATTTCCTTCTCCATCGTCTATCTAGAGGCACAGGCAAATTACATAACCTTTCTACATCTTAGATTCTCCCTCCTTAAAAGGAGGAAAATTAGTAGTACCTATCTTCTGGGATTTTGGTTAGGAGTAAGTTAACCAATATGTGATGAATAATACCTGGCCCATAGTAAGCACCATTTAAGTATTTGCTATTAATATTATTTGGCTTCCCAAGTGGCTTAGTGATAAAGAATCTGCCTGCTAATGTAGGAGAGATGCGGGTTTGATCCCTGGATCAGGAAGATCCCCTGGAGGATGATATGGCAACTGACTCCAATATTCTTGCCTGGAAAATCCCATGGACAGAGGGGCCTAGGAGGCTACAGACCACGAGGTAGCAAGAGGCAGACACGACTTAGATTTGGTGACTAAACAGCAACAATTTTATTGTTTAGATGGGATTTAAAAGGCCTGTACTTGCCCATCTTTAAACCTGAAGAAAGAGCCCAGAGTCGGCAACAGAGACATCAAGGTTTAATGGATGGGGAATCTTACACATTCGAAGTGCGTTCCTGGAGTAACTCCCCACCATGTGCGGTGGATGAGGGACAGGACATGGTGAGAGTCTTTGCTGGTGTGGGGAGGGGAGGCAAAGGGGAAATTACCAGTTATAGGGGGAATTGACCTCAGGTTGGCTCATCAGTAACCAGGGAAACCAGCAGAGGGGCATGGCCCTGACCTCCCCTTGGATTAGAAGAATCACTAGCTAGAGCCTGAAGCAAATATTAGGAAAGTCAATCATGTGAGCAGGGTGTAGGAGAAGCAGGTCCTGGTCAAGCAGGGGATGTACAGTGAGCAAGAGAACAGCCATCTTGGGTGGCCTGACTATGTAATATCTGACCTCTGTTCATTCATTTTGCTAGCCATGCTAAACCATATTTGCCTTACATTTGTGGAAAACTTATAAACAACAACTTTCAGTGAAAACAAATGAAGGCAGTGAATAATAGTTCAACTATTGAAATTGTAGTTCAATAGTTCAAGTGAACAATGGTTCAATAAAAGTTATATTAAATATGATACATCATTTGGAACTCGAGTATAATTTTTCTCCTAAGCGTATTTTTTTAACCGAATAAATATTTTGTCAGTTTGCTGCTCCACCTATCTAAATAATAAATTATATAAAAAAATTAAAAGGCATTGAATATTTCATGCCCCAACTTGCTTGTGCCTTTAAGGATTTTAATTCTTAAGTCCTTGATGGATTTATGTAGGTTCTGTGGTCATTCATTGATTTAACTATAGTTCCTAAATTCTCTTCTTCTGTCTTGCAAGCACACATATACAGAGTCATGAGCTTTGGTTGTGCAGTATAACATGGACCATAAAGAAGGCTGAGCAATGAAGAATTGATGCTTTCAAACTGTGATGCTGGAGAAGACTCTTGAGAATCTCTTACTCTGAAAGGAGATCAAGCCAGTTGATCATAAAGGAAATCAACCCTGAATATTCAGTGGAAGAACTGATGCTGAAGCTGAAACCCCAATACTTTGGCCACCTGATATAGAGAGCTGACTCATTGGAAAAGACCTGATGCTGCCAAAGATGGAGGGCAGGAGGAGAAGGGGGCGAAGAGGATGAGAATAGCTGGATGGCATCGCCAACTCAATGGACATGAGTTTGAGCAAACTTTGGGAGATAGTAAGGGACAGGGAAACCTGGTGTGCTGCAATCCATGGGGTCACAAAAAGTCAGACACAACTGTGCGGCTGAACTAAACTGATAACATGTATTAATTCTTCTCACATTTCACAATTAAATTAGTTCCAGAGGCTTCACTATGGAGGTCTCGATTGTGATCACCTATATGCAAGGTATTGTGGAAGTTGCTAGTGATACAAAGAAAAATAAGATATATTCCTGTGTTTAAGGAATGGATGGTCTAATTAGCAAGTTGATATGCTGATGAATAATTGCCAGTATTGTGATGAGTGTTATAATGGAGCATGGAGATGCTGTGGGCCCCTGAAGAGGGAAGAAAGGTGTTAAGGGAATGAGTCCTGGAGTGTGAATGGAAGTTTAATAGCAAACTTGGCAGGAAAAGCTGGGTTTGTAGGTGGAGGGACTGGAGTATATGAAGAAGAAAGGCATAAAAGCTCATAGCCTTTGTAGAGCCTTGTAAATCAGTAAATTTTTGTTATTATTTAGTCGCTAATTTATGTCCAACTCTTTGCAACTCCATGGACTATAGCCTGCCAGATCCCTTGTCTGTGGGATTTCTCAGGCAAGAATACTGGGGTGGGTTGCCATTTCCTTCTCCAGGGAATCTTACCAATCCAGGGATATCTCCTGCATTGGCAGGCCTATTCTTTACTACTGAACCAGCAGGGAAGCCCAAATTAGTAAGTTGTAGGTAATATAATAATTTGTATCTGTCAGAAGGATTGAAAGATAAGAAATGGCAGGAAACATGGCAAGAGATGAGGCTGAAAAGGGGCCCAGCAGCGACGTCAACAGAGGCCTTGGGTGCCACTGATGGCTCTTGGTCAAGATCCACAAGTGTTGATGATCAAGGTCAATGGGAGGATTTCAGAGAGGAGCATGCAATCAAGGTCTGCCTCTGAGAAAATTCACACTGCAGAGTGGAAGACACTTTGGGGAACGGGTGAGTAGGGAGGGTGGAGGGGGAACCATTGCAGGAGCTGCTTGGGGTTCTGCAAGCAGTGATTTCACTACACTCTCCTCTTTCCCTACCCTCTCTGTGGACTCGTAAACAAAAGCTGCTTGAAAAGATGTTCCCCGCACTTCGCTCAGTGGATGTTCAGTTCAGTTCAGTTGCTCAGTTGTGTCCGACTCTTTGCGACCCCACAAACAGCATCATGCCAGGACTCCCTGTCCATCACCAACTCCCAGAGTCTACCCAAACCCATGTGCATTGAGTCAGTGATGCCATCCAACCATCTTATCCTCTGTCGTCAACTTCTCCTCCTGCCCTAAATCTTTCCCAGCATCAGGGTCTTTTCTAGTGAGTCAGCTCTTCGCATCAGGTGGCCAAAGTATTGGAGTTTCAGCTTTAGCATCAGTCCTTCCAATGAACACCCAGGACTGATCTCCTTTAGGATGGACTGGTTGGATCTCCTCAAAGTCCAAGGGATGCTCAAGAGTCTTTTCCAACACCACAGTTCAAAAGCATCAATTCTTCTGTGCTCAGCTTTCTTTATAGTCCAACTCTCACATCCATACATGACCACTGGAAAAACCATAGCCTTGACTAGATGGACCTTTGTTGGCAAAGTAATGTCTCTGCTTTTTAATATGCTATCTAGGTTGGTCATAACTTTCCTTACAAGGAGTAAGTGTCTTTTAATTAACAGGCAAATTTGGCCTTGGAGTGCGGAATGAAGCAGGCAAAGGCTAATAGAGTTCTGCCAAGAGAATGCACTGGTCATAGCAAACACCCTCTTTCAACAACACAAGAGAAGACTCTACACATGGACATCACCAGATGGTCAACACCAAAATCAGATTGATTATATTCTTTGCAGTCAAAGATGGAGAAGCTCTATACAGTCAGCAAGAACAAGACCGGGAGCTGACTGTGGCTCAGATCATGAACTCCTTATTGCCAAATTCAGACTGAAATTGAAGAAAGTGGAGAAAACCACTAGACCATTCAGGTATGACCTAAATCAAATCCCTTATGACTATACAGTGGAAGTGAAAAATAGATTTAAGGGACTAGATCTGATAGAGTGCTTGATGAACTATGGACGGAGGTTCATGACATTGTACAGGAGACAGGAATCAAGACCATCCCCAAGAAAAGAAATGCAAAAAAGCAAAATGGCTGTCTGAGGAGGCCTTACAAATAGCTGAGAATAGAAGGGAAGTGAAAAGCAAAGGGGAAAAGGAAAGATATACTCATTTTAATGCAGAGTTCCAAAGAATAGCAAGGAGAGATTAAAAAAAAAAAGCCTTCCTCAGCGATCAATGGAAAGAAACAGAGGAAAACAATAGAATGGGAAAGACTAGAGTTCTCTTCAAGAAAATTAGAGATACCAAGGGCACATTTCATGCAAAAATGGGCTCAATAAAGGACAGAAATGGTAGGGACCTAACAGAAGCAGAAGATATTAAGAAGGGGTGGCAAGAACACACAGAAGAACTGTACAAAAAATATCTTCATGACCCAGATAATCACAATGTTGTGATCACTCACCTAGAGCCAGACATCCTGGGATGTGAAGTGAAGTGTGCCTTAGGAAGTATCACTACGAACAAAGCTAGTGGATGTGATGGAATTCCAGTTGAGCTATTTCAAATCCTGAAAGATGATGCTGTGAAAATGCTGCACTCAATATGCCAGCAAATTTGGAAAACTCAGCAGTGGCCACAGGACTGAAAACAGTCAGTTTTCATTCCAATCCCAAAGAAAGGCAATGCCAAAGAATGCTCAAACTACCGCACAATTGCACTCATTTCACACGCTGGTAAAGTCATGCTCAAAATTCTCCAAGCCAGGCTTCAGCAATACGTGAACTTCCAGATGTTCAAGCTGGCTTTAGAAAAGGCAGAAGAACCAGAGAACAAATTGCCAACATCTGCTTGATCATGGAAAAAGCAGGAGAGTTCCAGAAAAACATCAATTTCTGCTTTATTGACTATGCCAAAGCCTTTGACTGTGTGGATCACAATAAAACTGTGGAAAATTTTGAAAGAGATGGGCATACCAGACCACCTGATCTGCCTCTTGAGAAACCTATATGCAGGTCAGGAAGCAACAGTCAGAACTGGACATGGAACAACAGACCGGTTCCAAATAGGAAAAGGAGAACGTCAAGGCTGTATATTGTCACCCTGCTTATTTAACTTATATGCAGAGTACATCATGAGAAACACTGGGCTGGAGGAAGTACAAGCTGGAATAAAAATTGCCAGGAGAAATATCCATCACCTCAGATATGCAGATGACACCACCCTTATGGCAGAAAGTGAAGAAGAACTAAAGAGCCTCTTGGTGAAAGTGAAAGAGGAGAGTGAAAAAGTTGGCCTAAAGCTCAACATTCAGAAAACTAAGATCATGGAATTTGGTCCCATCACTTCATGGCAAATAGGTGGGGAAACAGTGGAAACAGTGGCTGACTATTTTTCTGGGCTCGAAAATCACTGCAGATGCTAATTGCAGCCATGAAATTAAAGGAGGTTCAGTGGATGAGCATGGGACCAAACCAGCCAAAACTCTCCTTCTTCCTGTTGTTAAATGGCCTTCCCAGCTATAGCCCATCAGCAGGCATGACAGAAATTAAATCCTACATAGATTAGCTGAATCTAGTGGAGGGATGAAGCAATCTAGGTGAGAGATTACTGAATCCCTAGATTCAAATCTGGTGAAAACAGGTGAAGAAATTTACAAATGAATTAAGTACGCATTTAGCTCTCCTCAGGAGGCTCAGTTAGCCAAATGGATCCCATTTGTTGGGCCTGGGTTTACCATTCCTGGATTACTGACTTTGAGAAAGGAAGAAAGGACTCATAGTTTCTAGCTTCTAAACTCATTGTGGACTTAAACCTGTCATTAATGAGAAAGACCAACCAGTGAGAAGGTAACTCTGATTCACCAGGAATTATAAAACTGCTTTCTTATCAGGTAAGTGTTTTCCAACCTTGGACATTTTCAGAATTACCTACAGAGAAGATGAAGTAAGTAAAATCCACACTTTTGACATGTCTGTGTTGAATTTAAGACAATCCCAATATGTCTGCTAATAGAACTTCAATATCTGTCAAGTGTTTTTAATGTTTAAGAGATTCTGGCCTATTCACCCTTGTAATTATCCATATGATTCTAGTTTAAATTTCTAATTAAGTGGTTGACTTCAGACTAACACTTTAAAGTTGGAATTACCAAGAGAAGTTGGCTGAGTTTGTAAACAGTATTGGAAGATTTAAGAGAACTTTAGGGTCATGATATTTAAAACTTTAATTTATTAGATTTATAAGAACTGCTTAGGTCCTTGGGAAAGTTTTGCTTGTTAGCCGAGCATTTGAAGTACTTAAAAAGAAAATCGTATCTATCACATCCTTAAATGCGGTTTAGACCGTTTAAAGGAACTTAACTGCCAAAACTGTAAAGTACCTTTTAAAAATTTATTAGACTTATAGATAGAATAATAAGATTTATAGTTTGAACTTAAAAGATTAAAGAAAAAATACTTCATTACTTCAGTATATTGAATATCTTAGAAACCAAGTAGTTGCAAACAGTTCTTTATGAGCACAGAGATTGCCCTCAAAGACCCCAGAAAACTCCTACTACCTTTTTCTTGGTATTTGATTGAACTGCGGTGGGGTGAGAGCCTCCCTTCCCTCTCCAGGCTTGAGTTGAGAAGTTGGTGGCCCAGAGTTGTGGTGTGAAGCAGTCTTGCTGCCCTGAGAGAGTGAAGGGGCCTGGAAAGCCTGTTCCAGCTATGTTGATGCCTGGTTTCAGTCAGCCCTAGGGCCAGCTCTGCTCCCACCTTTGTCACGAATCGTTTAGGTGAACCAGAGCATTTTCCTTATTTGCAATAGCTGGTAGGAATTGGGTCTCAACCACTTCCAAATGACGAGTCCTAATTAGGGAGGGACTTAAATGAATGTCCTTTGTGCAGAGAATTAAGCTGTGTACTTTGGAATAAAACAAAGCACAACAACATATATTTAATATTTGAGTCCCCACATAGCTCCTTGTTGAGAAATAATTTTCTCCCATCTTCCCTGCCCTCTCCAGGATTCCTCTTACTGAAACCAAGGGGGCGGTGGTACCAGGGTGAGCCAGACAGCATGGGGTGGGTGCCTCCTTCTTCCTTTCTGATTCTTTTTCATGCTTGAGTCATGAGAGAACCACAAGTCAGACAAGTCACTGGATTTTTTCTCAGCTTATTGTGTGACTGGTCTCTAGATTTAAAAAGAAAATACTCTGGAAGGGTTATTGGTCTCTGATGAAGATCTTAAAGCTGTGCTTAAGCCCAACTGAGTGTGGTGAGTGCAGTTGAGTGTGGTAAAACCGTTGGGGGACTATGGCGCCATTAATTGAAATGAGAAACTCAAAGGGCAGATTTAAGGATAAAAAGGATTCTGTTTGGTGCAAAAAGAGTTTGATGTGCCGAGTGATACCCTTTAGGTAGTGTGGTGGTTACCTGGTTACCTGTTTACCTGGTGCATGCATGCTTAGTCATGTCTGACTCTTTGCCACTCTATGGACTGTAGCCTGCCAGGATCCTGTTATTCAGGGGATTTCCCAGGAAAGAATACTGGAGTGGGTTGTCATTTCCCTCTCCAGGGGAATCTTCCTGACCTGGGGATTGAACATGAGTCTTCTGCGGCTCCTGCATTGGTGGGCAGATTCTTAACCACTCTGCCACCTGGGAATCCCAGGTAGTGTGGTACGTGGTTCTAAAGTTCAGGAAGCTAACTGATATGGGTGTAGCATGTTTTAGAATGACTGTTATTAAGCTAGTTTCCTGTGTTTTCACTTCAAGTTGCTGGTTGTAATGCATCTTGCTAAGTATTAGGCAGAGCAATGTATCCATTATAGGAATAAGTTTGGATCAAGAAGTAGAAAACCATCACAGAGTAGATCAGATAGATACGGGTTGTTTTCTTTCTTTATATATATATATATTTTTTTCTATGTTATTGAGATATAACTGACATATGACACTGTATTAGTTTTAGGTGTACAATAAAATGACGAGACATACATATTTCTAAATGATTATCAGAGTAAGTTGACAACCATCACCACATATAGTTATGACTTTTTTTTCTTTTGGTGAAAAGAGCATCTTTTGTGTATTACCTAATAAAGTACCTGGAAGGAGATAGCTGCTGGTGTTGGTTCTATGATGTCAGAGGTGGCATGTCTACTATTGTCTTGAAACTTCCCTCTTGGTCTCTAAATGGCTGCTGTGTCTCCGGGCACAGAATCTGTATTCATGGCAGGTACAAAAGGCAGATGCAAGTTATACTGTATTTTATTAAGAAAGAAAAATCTTTCAGACCTTCTAGCTTTGCCCATGATACTTCTGCCTGTATTTCATTGCCTAGCACTGTGTTACATGGCTCTCCCTACCTGCAAACATAGATCATGGAGTCAGCCTATGAACTATGGACCCTGCCATTAGGAGTTTACAGTGTCATGACTATTGTTCCCTGACCTGGGGATCTAGAGCCCCAGGATTATTAAGCTTGATGTAGTGTAATTTACTGTCATCTTTTCTTGAAACTTTTTATTCTGGAACTCAATCATTTTCTAAAATCTGCATAAGAAGAAAGACATTGTTAATATCTAACAATCTTGGATCTTCTTAAATGTACAGGGAGCCTGGATAGTCATGAAAGTCTTCAAATTATTCCCCCAAATGTAAGAGTAGTAAGAATTTTGACTTGACAGAGAGGCTATGTAAATAGCAGCAGACTGGTGGCTTTTGACCTTGACTCTGAAAAACCTCGGCCAGGAAAGTCCTTTGGGGAATTATTTCAGGAATTTGTAAGTAGGGAGGATACCTAGCTGTGGAGGGCTTATCTGAGCAAAGTGATGGTACACTGGTAAATAGATTGCATAGTTTTGAATTTGTCAGAAAGCTTCAGCTTCTATCTTATGCTACTTTGACCAGTTAAAGTATCCCTCCTCAGATGGCAATACTGCAGCGATCGAATTAAAAAGAAGAATTAAAAAAGAAGAAAAGAAAAGCCTCTTAAGAAAAGAGAGAAACTCTTTGATTTCTTCAGTGCTCAGGGTTGCTATTTTTAACTTAAGTGGTTGGTGCCGGACACTAGGGTATATCTACCTTGATTTTCAAGGAACCCATACTGTCACAATCTGTGTCAAAAGAACTCTGGTTTTGTGTTCAAACTTCTCTATTGTTTGAAAGCTTCTGTGGGAGCCTTGCTTTAGAGCTGCACTCTCAAAAAGATACTTGATTTCTACCAAAATCTGAACTGGAAGGTAATTGCTATTTATATTACCTACTGCCTATCAGACACCGCAAAGACCGGCTGTCACTAAACGTTAACCTTACAACTTACTACTTGACTTCCAGTTTGACTTTCTGTTTTGTTCTGTATAACCAACACACGCCATTTATTCCCTAGGAGGAAGCTAACGTGTATATTTAGACATCTATCTTTTTTTTTTAAGTGGCAAAGCATGTTCTGTCCACAACTTGCTTCCTATATCAGACATTTAGTAATCAAATATTTTCCCACTGATTTTTATTATACATTTAAAAATGCTTTGCTTTAATTTCTGATGGATATTCAATTGGCAAATGCTCCTACTGCTTGAAGCAACAGATATCCTCAGCCTACAACTTCTGTGTCAGGTCGTTAATATTTCATAGGATCTGAACATGCTCTAGGAGCTTATTAACCTATATAATGAGATGGAGAGTTTGATTCACTAAAATTCCAGGGCCTTTTCTCCACGAGATTAATAGCGTTCACAAGACTTCCCTGGGGGCTCTGCAGGAAGCCGGGGGTCATGAGCTGGAGTGGATTACATGAGTGGAATGGCTGGGTGGGAAAACAGGAGGGGCGAGTGGCATGATGGTGGGATCAGAGAAAGAAAGTCAGACAGACACAAAGAAATGCACACATAGAGAAACTGACATAGACAGATAAACACATGCAAAAAGAACCTTCTGTGTCAGAGCAGCTACCATGGAGTCTCTTAGCAGAAGGATGTGTCCTTAGGAATTTTAGGAAGTTTCACTGTGTCATGTGCTATTTAAGCTCATATGCAGCTCTTTCAGGTTTCCCAGGTGGTGTTAGCGGTAAAGAACTCGCCTGCCAATGCAGGAGATGTAAGAGACGCAAGTTCGATCCCTGGGTTGGGAAGATCTCCTGGAAGAGGTCAGGGCAACCCACTCTAGTACTCTTGCCTGGAGAATCCCCATGGACAGAGAAGCCTGGTGGGCTACAGTCCATAGAGTTGTACAAAGTCAGACATGACTGAAGCGACTTAGCATGCATAGCTCTTTCAAGAAGACAAAATAGAAACATTTAGACTCTTTGTCAAGACTGCTGAGATCAGATGTGTGTTGTCCTGGGCGATGTGTCAATGGACAGAGACTAGTCCATCGAGATATATTTGGGTTTCATCTAGGATTTAAGCCTCTTCCCCTCCTTACCACCCCTTCCTACCTGGTCTCCAGTTGCTGGGGAAAATTTCCTTTTTAAAGTGAGACATCTCTGGGGTGAATTATATTTGTTCCAGACAGCATGTGTATATTGGAAAGGGTATGTTGACTTTGGAATCAAAAGTCCTACCTTCCAATCCCTTTTGTGGCATTTATGAACTCCTCATCTGAGTTTTCATACCTATCATGGAGGCTACAGCACAAGATTATCAGAAGTGAGTGAAAAAATGCCTGTAAACATTCCTTTCACCATGTCTGGCATGTAACGAGTTTAATGGATCTCATATCTAGATCAGTGGAGAATACCTAGACTGTACCATCAGATTTATTTTTTTTAAACCCTGATCTTCCCATATGGGGAAAACAGAAGAGTTGTTTCTATTACTAATACCATTTTCTAATCAAGAGCAGTTCCTGGGGTCATCTATAAAGGAAATCCAAATTAGCATCAGTTCCCCCATTATCCCCCCTTTAAAATGCAAAGCTAGTCATTCCTTGTATGCAAGCTCAGTTGTGTCCAACTCTTTGTGACTTCATGAACTGTAGCCTACCAGGCTCCTCTGTCCATGGAATTTTCCAGGCAAGAATACTTGAGTGGGTTGCCATTTTCTCCTTCAAAGGATCTTCCTGACCCAGGAATCAAACCTGTGTCTCCTGCAGCTCCTGCCTTGGCAAGGAGATTCTTTACCACTGAGCCACCTGGGAACCCTGTTGCTGAATTTTGTAAATAAGAAACTAAGTGGGGAAATTGAAGGATAAAATCCACATGCTTTCTGCTCCATATATATCTTCAGCACACTCACTGTGGAATAACTTTCTTCCCCATCAGTTAGGCCAAGGGAAACATTTGTTCCTGAGCCAGTGGAGCTCTGATGGCAAGATGCTCAATGCACATTATATATCCAGTGCTTGAATTCAAGAACAGGTGGCCTCTGACCCACAGGGCTCAGTGGAAAGAGAGACAGGGGCATGACAGGGGCCAATTGTAGTGTCTTGGGCTCGATTCACAGAGCAGTGCAAGTACCAAGAGTCCTTGTGAAGAAACTGACTTCGGAGGAGTGCTCTCACCTCACTTCCCGCATATACTTCAGCTCAGCATCACTGTCTTGCCTAAGTAATAGCAGAGGTGGCCTCACCGTACAGTCTCTGCAGTGAATGCCAAAATGGTACCTCAGGGTCTATACCTTGATCTCCAGCCGAAACAATGACATCTCACTGTTAATTAAAGCTGTATGACACTCCTTGGTTTCCACCAGGGCAAGAAGCGATTGACATCTTCTCCTATATCGTTTAAGTTGATGGTCATTCCAAGAATAACTTCAGACACACAAAACACAGTTGAGTAAGGATGGTTCAGGGAAGGACTGAAATGCAGCTGGAAAGGTTGTCTTCCAGTCCCTACACCATCAACCCATATGTCTTAAACAGAGTATTATCCTTTTCTGTTGACTGGGTCAGAGGAATGTAGGACTTCAGTCCCATCCTTACTTTTGACATAATGGGGAAATAAGGCTGAGATCATTCAATGTAAAACTAAGGCCCCAATTGTTACACTAGAGAGCTTGCTTTTATCCCACTTAACAGAAATATTTGGGCTTTTATGGGGACCCAGGCCTTCTGCAATGTAGGCAGATTCTTTACTGTCTGAGCCTCCAGGGAAGCCCATTTGTAGGGACAAAGGCAAACAAAGATTAAAGAAAAAAACATCGTTGACCAAAACTGTCTAAGATGTTTTCTTTAGGGATTTCCCTGGTTGTCCAGTGTTAAGACTTCACTTTCCAATGCAGGGGCTGCAGGTTTGATCCCTGGTCGGGAAGTTAAGATCCCATATGCCTTGTGACCAAAAACCCAAATATAAAATAGAAGCAATATTTGAAACAAACTCAATAAAGACTTTGAAAATGGTCCACGTCCAAAATAGAAAAAAATAAAATATTTTCTTTAGAAAAAGTTATTAAACTCGCAGTATCTAGAATTTAGAGCTTCTAAGAATTGCCATATTAAAAAAACAACTTCAAGACCAGGCTGCATGGTTATCTAAAAGGAAACTAGATGTTAAGTATTGCGAGATTTCAAATTTTGCTTTAACATCAGGGACCTCTGATTGTCCCAGCTGGGCAGTAGTGGCTCACAGCTTCAAACGAAAAGCACTTTCACTTCCTTGTCTCAAGAAGAAAAGCTTGTTGGCTAGTGGTTACTCATTCCTACAAAGCCAGAACAGATGATTTTTGTGTATCTGTCAAATGAGAGATACAGTCTAGCCACTACTACACGTTTGCATTTCTCTTTAATGATGTATGTGGCTTGCATTAATATGGAAATAGATGCAGCCCTAAGGCACTTTTGAAGTTGTCAGGGCTGTTCTCATGTGACAAAGTTTTCATGTCTCCCTTCATTGTACAGTGCTCCCTTGATTTTAAAATCCGTGCTTACCTGATGTATTGTAATTATGGAATCAAAAATGACAGGATGATGCTATTCCAAAGTTAAAATGAATGATAATAATACCTTAGGTTTATATAGTGTCTTTCTTCTAAAAAAGTAAAAGAGCTTCTGCATATATTATCTCATGTATCCTCTTGACACCCCTGTGAGGTAGGATGAGCCCCATTTTACAGATGGAGGACCAGCGCAGGTAGGTTACCTGACTCGTCCTAGGTCAGTTGTATGGTCTGGCCACTGAACCACTCCAGCAGGAAGCAGTTAAGGGCCATGTTCACTGCTGAACTGCCCTAGAATTTCACATAGTTTATCTGGAGCATGCATCATTGCGTCCCTCCAGTTATGGATGACACTATACTGTCTATTCTCTTCTACTAGGTCTTTGATAATCAGATTATTTCTTTCCTATATTCTTTCCTGCCCTTCCTTTCCCCTGTAAACATTGCCCATCAGCTTGTTATTCTGTTATATTCCACGGAGTTAAGGAGGGCTAAAGGATATTTCGTGCCCTTCAGGAGCTCACAGGCTGGTGAGGGAACCAGAGAAGGAAGTCAGTCAATTATCACAAGGAGGTATTAACATGCTCAGGGTGTTTCCCAAGACAGGAGGCTTCACAACGTCTGGCAAGACATAGGACTGACCCAGAAACACCTTTAAAGACAAGGACCCTATTTAATCCTATTTGTAAGTTTCCCACAATGGCACCCCATTCCAGTACTCTTGCCTGGAAAATTCCATGAATGGAGGAGCCTGGTAGGCTGCAGTCCATGGGGTCGCTAAGAGTCGGACACGACTGAGCGACTTCACTTTCACTTTTCACTTTCATCCATTGGAGAAGGAAATGGCAACCCACTCCAGTGTTCTTGCCTGGAGAGTCCCAGGGACAGGGGAACCTGGTGGGCTTCCATCTATGGGGTCGCACAGAGTCGGACACGACTGAAGCGACTTAGCAGCAGCAGCAGCAGCACACCTACATAGTGGCATGCATATGCAGTAAAAATATTGAAATTTGTATTTTAAATCAAGTTCATGGACTGTTAAGAAAATCAGTTCTGTTTCTATACCATTATAACCTAGAAAGCTGAGTTCTAAGCTGGTAGGGCAAGAAGAGCAAACTGTGTCCCAACTTGTGGCAGTCAACCCGCTTTCCTGACCCCTTCTTCTCATCCCAGATTCTAGCTGCATCTTGAGGAGCTCATGGCTACTTATGTGGAGACCCAGTTCTGTCCAAACACCTTGCAAACATGAACCAGTGGTTTAGAGAGGTGTGTACCAGAGTGTGGTCTGCTCCAGAGGGATGGGCCATGGGAAGAAGCTCACAACAGCCCTGATAGTGGGCTTGGGGCCATTGAGCAGAGAATTTGGGAGTTCTGGTTACTTGGAGCATATTCTAGAAGAAGGGTGGACTCTGGATGGGTATATCCCCTTGGCCTCATGGACCACTTACCCCGTGGGGAAGGGTAGAACTGAAAGAAAACCAGAGCAGAGCCTTGAGCAAGGACCCCTCTTGCCAGATTCTAAGAATGTCAACTTTAGAGAGCAACCCAGTTGTCACAAGCTGGGAAATGCCTTTAAAGTCTTTAGCTTCATTTTAAGAAATCACACAAAATTTCTTTCTCCCCAACTCACCTGAATACCTGGCAGCCCAGGTTTTCAATTGCTTAGACCAATATCCTTCTAGGACTCTTGACTCTTTCTAACATCCCACGTGCCTGCGTATAATTCACTTCAGTCGTGTCCAACTCTATGCACCATAGCCCACGAGGCTCCCCTGTCCATGGCATTCTCCAGGCAAGAATAGTGGAGTGGGTTGCCATTCCCTTCTCCAGGGAATCTTTCTGACCCAGGGATCAAACATGCATCTCTTAAGACTCCTGCATTGGCAGGCAGGTTCTTTACCACTAGTGCCACCTGCGAAGCCCCTCTAACATCCCACATATACTGGCAAATCCCCCAAACCTATCCAGATTCCAGCCTCTTCTCACTTTTCTCCCTGTTACTGCCATGGTCTAGGCTTTCAACATTTCTTGTCCAGAACTTTATATGAGCCTCCTAAATGGATTTCCTCTCCCAGCCTTGTCTTCACCCTTATACTCGTTACTGTCTACCCACTGCATAATACCTAGAGCAACCCTCCTGAAATCCAAGTCAGATCCAGTCATTCTTCTAATTAACATCTAAGGCCTTTGCAACCCTTCCGCATGAAGGCAAATTCTATTCTCCTCACTTCCTGAATCATCTCCTGTTTTTTATCCCTTAGTCACTCAACTCCTATCACATTAGCATTCCTGGAACCCATGAAGCACACCTCCATCTCAGGGACCTCTTTCTTGATGTTCCCCCTGCTTAGAATACTCTAAGATATCTGATCATCTTGTTCCTCGTTTTCTTCAGATCTCTGCTTAAAATCACCATTCCAGATGATCATATTCCTGATTCCCACCATGGTCTCATTCTCCTCATCCTATCTCATTTCTTCCATTGTACTTATCACAGAAAGCATATACCATAAAGACATCTTTGGTATACACACCTCACCACATACACACACTGGAATGTAAGCTCCTCAAGGCTAGATACTGTTCCACCAGAGCCTAGGACCATGTGAGCTCCTAGTAGTCACTCAATTAAATTTTGCTTAATTTTGCTTAAGGTAGCATGGGGTCCTCCTCCCTTCCTTGCTCTGGTCTTTCCAGAATTCAGGTCTGCCTTTATCCATTATTATTATTTTTGGACTATTTTTTTAAAAATTCTTTAAATGAAAGCATAAGTGAAATGGGTCTGTGATAGTGATGAAAGTCAAAGTGTTAGTGGCTCAGTCATGTCTGATGCTTTGCGACCCCATAGACTGTAGCCCACCAGGCTGCTCTGGTGCGTGAAATTCTTCAGGCAGGAATACTGGGGTGTGTTGCCATTCTCTTCTCCAGGGGATCTTCCTGACCCAGGGATCAAACCTGGGTCTTCTGCATTGCAAGCAGATTTTTTTACCGTCTGAACCACCAGGGAAGCCCTTATTGTTTTAGTTGGCATATTGCTTCAAGTTTCCAGATTAAAAGTGATGAAAGGTGGTATTCAGCAAATGTTTATTTTATAGAGGAAAGAAGTGCATTCACATTAGTGTGAATCTTGGCATATTTTCTATGGTTCTGAACCTAATCACATCCCATCTCCTATTCTCTTGGGTATGACATTAAGTCAGCGAAAGTTGATTGACCCTCTTACAATGGATTTAAGTAGTGCAGTGAGCTTCCTTAAGGTAGCATGGGACCCTCCTCTCTTTCTTGCTCTGGTCTTTGCTATATTTATATGTCCTTGTTTAGTTGTTACTTTGAAATGCCGTCTAATTATGCCCTCCTAACATAACTAATTTCCATAAGCCACACATAAAACCCTAATCATTACTGTAGTCAAATTTTGCCTCAACAAAGTGTAACCTCCTCAAGGTCAATAGCTATATCTTGTTTTCTTTTTAGCTTTCACCTCACATACCTCATATCAGTTTTTCTCCCAACATGAGACCACATGAGTCATGGGTGTGCGAACCATGGATCAAGAAGTTAAAGTCACATTAAAAAAAGAAACTATCTTTTGTTACTTGAGACTTCAGGGAAGGCTTAGCTCCAAAGCAAGTGCTGAAATGTTTCTTCCTGTGGTAATTGATATCCTCTAAGCAAACTCCTTATTACATCTTACAGTTAATCCTGCTTATTATTTTTATAATTATCATGGGTTGCTAATTTAGGTCACTGAGAACAGAGAAATACAGACTACCCGCAAATTCTTTAACTTTTTTTCTAAGCCGATGTATATTTATTATGGAGAACTTTGATAACATGAACTAGTGAAAGAGAAAAATAAAAGCATTCATGATCCATTTCCTAGGAATAACCATGATTAGCATTTTGGTTTGTGTCCTTCCTTTGTTTGATCATAATGCATTTATTGCTTTGTTCCTGATTTTAATTTTTTCAACTTATTTACACAAGTAATATGTCATTTTCTTTTTGGAAAATATAAATACCAGAAACAAAAAGGAAGGGGCCATCACTGATAATCTCACCATCCAGAGATCTCTGCTGTTAACATTTTAGGAAATATCTCTTTATAACTGCACTTACACATATACTCATGTATAAAAATTATAGAGTACATATATTGTCTGTACTAAAATGCTAAAATATAACATAATACTCTACAAACCTACTTTCATCACTTACTAAATCATACCATTAAATATTTTTTTACATCATCATGTTTTTCATACTCCATATTTTCCCATTATGTGGATATACCAGAGCCTATTTTTTCATCCTCTGTTATTGAATATATCATATGTGGTTCCCTGTATTTCTTTCTATTTAAAGTAGACAATGCATACAAGAACACATTCTCTTAGTTTTACATTTATGAAATTTGTGGATGTGGAATAACTGAGGAAAGATAGCAGACTTCTCTGTACTTTTCTCTCTCTCTCTTTTTAACTTCTCATAATATTTTTTTGGTTATATCTACATATAGAACATGAATGTCTCCCATTGAATCCTTTTCTTTATAAAATATTCACCAATATAGGGCACTTAAACTTGATTGATCCCTGATATTTATCAGGCAAATGTAGTACGGTATTAAACATGGCTTTAGTTGCATGGACGTTTTGATAGTTCAACACACAAGAGGATTCTTGCTGAATCAAGCAACATCAGCAACTTCCCCAATTCCAGATACCTTGACAGGTAGTCATGTTAACTCTAAGAATGTTTAAAAATTAAGTTGAACATGTTAAACTTATGAGAAGTATTTTGTACTGGTCTTATATGCTACAGGGTTTCTTCAATCTACATTAATTCAATACTATAACCATTTTTACTAGGTAATAATTGCTAACTCACAGCATAATCTGCCAAGTCTCACACATGCATAAGTGAATATACTTATTGTAATTTTGACCTTTCATCTCTTTTGGCTCCTTAAGGCAAGACAATAGGAATCTTAAGCAAAGAAACCCATAACAGTTCCTTCCAAACTCATTAGGGAGAAACAGAAAAGTCAGTGAAGAGGCCACACTGCCTTGCACCTGAGTGCAGGTGAGATGCGCAGGGATTGATATATGTGTTGTCATTTTCTGGACCATTAAAAACCCTGTCACCTCTGGAATGAAATGCTGCGGTGATTTACCAGCAGATGACATAACATCGCGCTATCATTTAGAAAGAGAAATGAGAAGCACAGGTATTGAACTGAGCATATTTTTAAGTTTATCACCTTAAAAAATAAGATATTCTGTGCAGGAGAAAACGTGTAAATTTATTCTCACGGATCAAGTACTTCATCTAAATCATTTTGATTTAAATGACAAACTAAGCTTTGGAGGAGTAAACAAGTGAATGAGAGAAAAGCTTTTACCAAGAGAGTCAAGAGAATGCCTGGTAACAAATTGCAAGCTCTTTGAGATAGGTTTTCAAGGCCATTTAAGTGATTTTTTTTTTCTTTCTGTTCTTAAGACTTCATTCACCTCCAGTGAGCCAGAGTAAGATGACACCAAAACAATCATTTTTGTTTTCACATAAGCGTCTTTATATGACCCAGAAGTAGCAAAGCCTCAGTAATAGCAAGCACCTATCTGTGACCCATTCAAAAAGTTAAAGCAAAATACACATCTTTTTATTGTGATCTTTTTTTGTGGTAATGCAGATGTCTGAATGTGCTCTAAGCAAGAGAGAATAAAATAGACTTTGAGGATTTTTTCTTATCATAAAATAGTTCACTTGTATTTTGTCATAATACATCAGAAATTTTATTATTTTTTGAAAAATGAATGTAAAATTTTGTAAAGATCATCTATATACTATGCTTAGTTGCTCAGTCATGTCTGACTCTTTGCAACCCCATAGACCATAGCCCACCAGGCTCCTCTGTCCGTGGGGATTCTCCATGCAAGAATACTGGAGTGAGTTGTCATGCCTTCTTCCAGGAGATCTTTCCAACCCAGGGGTTGAACTCAGGTACACTGCATTGCAAGTGGATTCTTTATCATCTGGGCCAACAAGGAAGCCCAAAGATCATCTATAAATGTCCACAAATGGAATTGATCCCTACTCAGAAATCATTTGTAGAATCTGAAGCTTTTCATGATTAGAAAACATAAATGTGTTTTGTCATAACTGAAGATGCTCCTTTTAGGGTTAAAACATGATTTTTGAAGTTTATATTAACTGTTTCTGCAGCACTGGCCAGCGGGAGAGTAGCTGGTAGAGAATATGCTGTATGAAAGAAACATTGGGTGTTTCAGACCTGCAAGCACCTAGGTGGGAAAAGATAGCTAAAGATCTGTAAGGTGAAAGAGGAGTGAATTTGTGTTGTGTTGTTCTAGGAAAAAAAAAAAATTAACGTGCTAGAGAAGGCAAAGTCTCCAGAAGAATGCCTGGCACAAATACTGGAAATGTAATTTTAGAGTACGGTTTAGCCCTGGTGCCCTCTTATCGGCACTTAGACCAGAAACACACACCTGCTGAATGAGGCTAACTTGGAGGCCATATTTACATTAAGATTCCCTTCCTCAAAAACCCAAAGAAAGAGACTCTAGTCAGATGGTTTGGACAGTGGAACTGAGATCAGAGTTGGCTTAATGGCAAATCAGTGTTACTGGAGTCTGTTGGATGAATCCAGCCTGTAAAAACAAGAAAGAACCAAATGTTTACGGAGAAGAGATAAGAGAGTGAAGCCCAGAGAAAGTCATGGGGACAAAAACAATTGATGTTGTTCCAGCTTATGAAAGTCCAGAATCAGGTTAGCCAAGATGATCCTGTATCCTTTTAAGAACCCCTCTCCACCCCCACTCTGGAAGCTATTTTGTGTAGGTTTTCTAATCCTTCAAATAAAAAAAATATTTAATCCAATAACTCAGAGTCATCTCTTTCCTTATCCCTGTCCTTCAGATGCCAAAACTAGGATGAATGAGTATAAGTTACAGGGAAACGGCTCTCATTGAGTGATGAAAACTGTCCAGACCCTGCAGTGATGGTTACTGAGGTGTTCAAGCAGGATTTATAATCCATCCACTCCTTGCTATCACAGATCATGCCACTGGAGTTGATTATGTTTGTTTTGTGTTGTTCCATTTATAATCTTTGGTTACAGTCAGAGCAGTGGTTAAGGTTTAGGAAACAAAAGTAAGTCCCTAACTTTGTCCCCACAGGACCCTCACCCTCACCAACTGCCCCCCAGTTCCGCCAGTAATTGCTTAATCTGCAAATGTTTTATTGGGGAAATGACTGTGTACACCAAAGCTCTTTGACCTTGTGAAGTTTTCTATATCTTGTCTCAAAACCTCAATTTTGTCATCTATAAATTAGGTTCAAAGTCCCTTTCCAAAATCTTTGTGCCAGAAGTATTTCAGATGTCAGAATTTTAAGCTGATAGTTCATGATGCTCACATACTGTATTTTACATAGATGCTCACTGAGGTTTGCACAGACACCCTCTAATTATGCCGTATCTGCAGTGAAATATTTGGATATTCACACCAACTGGAATAAAGACTGTAAATCAGCCTCACATCAACTCAGGTTAGATGTTGCTGTCAAATGAGTTGACCACAGAATCAATAAAACCCTTTTGTGCTTCAGAATCTTTTGGATTTCAGGACTCTGGTTGGGATTTGTGATCTAGAGTACTTACCTCCTAGGATGTTATAAGAATAAAATATGACCATGTCTGTAAAGTAGTGGGAGTGGGTTGGCCTGTGTGTCTACTGCCACTGTTCAGTTATGGTGGTTTCTGTTTTATCTTCCCTTTCAACCTTGAGTGACAGCTTCAGCCCAGCCAAGTCCAAACTTTGTGAGAGGCTTCAAAGTCAGCTCCATAGCCAGCTGAAATTTCTTTTTGGGGTGTTTGGCATGTAGCAAGCGCTATGTGTTAACTACCATCACAACAATTTTCACTGCTAGTAGGAGTATCATTATTATCTTTCTACCCCAGAAGCCAAGTACATAGCTGTGATTTCTTTTCTAAGAGGATTTTGCATCCTAAGTGACATTTTTTACGGCTTCCCTTGTGGCTCATCTGTAAAAAATCTGCCTGCATTGTGGGAGACCTGGGTTCGATCCCTGGGTTGGGAAGATCCCCTGGAGAAGGGAAAGGCTACCCACTCCAGTATTCTGGCCTGGAGAACTCCATGGACTCCATGGGGTCGCAAAGAGTCGGACACGACTCTTTTTTACTGTCAATTCAAAAACATAGAAAAATGAAAGATCTGGAAACAGTAAAAAAAAATAAAGTTTCTTTTATAGGTGAAAGGATAGTCAAAAGGCAACATACATCCAAGTTTGCCTTCAAGGTCATCCTTATCTTGGCTGTCATCACACCACCAGGTTCTAATGAAAATTAGCCATTTAAGTCACAGATTTTGTTAATCTAAACCATACCCATGCATACCCTTATTGAAAATTTTTAACTCCTATGCCATTATTCCTAAGATGTTTTAAGACTGGAAAATAATCAAAACTCTTACAGGAAAGACTCTCCTTTCTTACCTTAGCAGTTTCTTATACTTTGCAAAATGCTGCTTTTAAAAGTCCAAAACACTCTTGTGGTGTCCACAGGAAGTAAAAAGTGCTGTCAGCATTGATTCAGTCTTTCCATCCCACCTAAGATGACCTACAGGGCTGGGAGTTTCTATGCACTGCCCTTTCAAACATTTCAAATTGTTGAAATTCTGATAGAAATTTCATTTTTCTGCCTACCTCCCCCCTCAGAACTAATCACTAACTTCTGTTCTTTGGCAATCATCACTGACCCCAAATCTAAACACTATAAGCATAGGATAGACCAGCAGAGGCTAATAAGGGAATTCTAAAAAGAGAGAGAAAGAGAGAGTTAAATACTTCATAAACACTAAGAGAGATTTACTAAGAGCACTCAAGATCAGCAGAAAGTTTTAAGAACAGGGTCACAGATGATTGCCCATGTAGGCAAGGCCAAACCTTCCTGTGCCAAAATGGTCTAATTTGTTGCATACCAACAAGAAAATTATCTAAAAGCCAATTGATTTAATCTCAATAATGGTTTAACCCTCCCCCCCACAACCAGCACTGATGTGATAGATTTTCCACAAATTTGCCTCTAAATAAAAAGAATAATCAAATTTGGAATTAAGCAAATTACTTCAGCCTGCCATTTAAAAACAGCACAAGTAATTGAATTAGCTAAATTTATTAGGAGTAAATGTGAATGAACTCAGAAATTGAATTTGGGGACTAGCCCTGATGCAGTCTTTACATCAATATGTCAGAGAGCAAAGCTACATGAAAATGCTTTGTCTTTCCAGAATCTGAAAATACAGAAAACCAAACAGAGGATGATGTCCAAATAAAAATGACTGAGTTTTTTCCCACATCATCATACAACAAAGAGTCCATAATACCTATTGGAATAACAAAGCCATTTTATGGTGTGTGAGTATCTTCTTATGTCCTACCATTACTGATGGAGTTGAGCTTCTCAGCCTGGCCATATCTTTTTAGTATTTTGGAAGCATTTTGAACTTTTTAGAAAAATTTCCTAATTTTTCCCTGCTGGTCCCCTGGTCCACTGTTATGGCTTAGATTTTTTGTTCAGTTGTGATTGCCAAGGATAAGCAGTTAGCATTTAGTTTTGAAGGAGGGGTAAGTGGAAGAGGGAAAATGGTATTTCAGAGTCTGAATAGGGAGAACTGTTACCTGCTTTCACGATTACAAAACAGCTATTCTTTGTTAACACTGGCACTATCTTATGGGCCCACATCAGTGTCATTCAGGTAACAGGCAAAGAGAACTGACTTCAGCCCAGATGCCTGATATGCGTATCATCACTGAACCCCCACAACTCCGTCACTATTATTCATCACAACTCTGTCACTATTATTGTCCCACTTTACAGATGATGAAGCCGAGACCCCAGAAATGTTAGATCACATACCCCGTGTCATTCAGCTATGTGTGATGAAATTAAAATTCATACTATTATTTCTCTGAGTTCGAAAACTATCTGTTATTAAAAGTTGATCAACAAATACTAATTTAAATGTTTATATTTTACTTAAAGAAAATAGTTTAATTTTCACTCTTAATAACAGCAATGATAATCTGCTTGCTTTCTACTTTCAGTCCCAGTTTTCCTGCACTACTTTCATTTCACAGCAATCTGGGGTGTTGGTAGTAAGGACAGTTGCCATTTTTATTTTACAGATGAAGAGGCAGAGAGTCAGTGAATTTAAGTAACGTATCTAAAATCACACATTTATAAGTAAATGTGCATCTCAAGACCAGGTTTTTGAGCTCAAATCCTAAGATTTGCACTACTCTCCATGGCCTCCTCTATCCAAGGACAATGAAAATGGAATGAAGAACCATCTATCTTCTGTTCTCTGATATCTAAATACGACCAGGTCTCTCAGATTTTGTTTATTTAGAGAAGGGAAATAATTCTATGGCAAATGGTTGGTCACTTCATTCAAATTAACAACAAGAGGAGATCAACTATTCTGTGGTCTCAGTGTTGATCTGACACAAAGTAGATTGTCACATGGTCCTTCAGGACCCACAGGCATAATCCTCCTAGACATGAAAAATGTCAATATTGTAAATTACCCTCTCAGTTTATTTCATAAAAGCCTCTGGGTTACAATTTAATCCCACCTTTGCTCAGCCCCTCAGGGGCACCAGTTGCTTTCCTGATTTACAGGGAAAGTGTTAAACCTCGTTTTCCTTAAGCCATGAGACCAAAGCCATCAGAAGCAGAGACAACAGGGATCTGACAAGGCCAGGAGGAAATTACACGTCCTTCTCCTGTGTACCTGCCTGAATGTTTATGTGGGATCGGGGAAGAACAAGATGCCCTTCCTCCTGTGAAGTCTCTGCTGATCACAGAAGCAGATTTCAAATAATCTTTTCCATTTTGCTCCTCTGGGCTCCTGGCTTTGTACACTGTCAGCAAAGCTGTCAAAGTGAGGAGTTAAGATCTTGAAGCCTCTCTGGGCGGATGCTGCTGGAATCCTGTCTGTGTGATGGCAGATGCAGAGGCTGGAGCAAGAAGAATTAACTGCGTCATTCCAATAGTGCTAAATTCCCTGGGCTAATTAGGGTTTCACATTCTTTTATAACAGTGAGTTTAAAGGAAAAAAAAAAAAGATAGCTACTTGGAGATTCCATTAGAAGCAACACACTTTCAAGGTGCCTGAAATTGCCCAGGTATTGTTGCCAATAGGTAAAAGGAAACCTTCCACTCTTGATTTGAGGCTATTAGTTTTTCTGTTTCACCACGGATCATCTGCTATTCTTACCTCCAACCAGAGATACAGGGAAGCCCTTTCATTGGTCCCTGGGACAACACAGTCTGCCATGATTGTCAATCATGCCAGGTCAGGAAGTGAGTGCTGCAGGCCAGGGAGTAGGAGAAAGAAGCAAAATAGTAGCTGCTTTGAGGGGAGTGCTTCCTATGTGGTTGGCCCAGGTAGAAAAAATCAAGTCTCTGATTTCACTTTGTGTGTGTCTTAGTCGCTGAGTCATGTCTGACTCTTTGTTACCCTATAGACTGTAGCCCACCAAGCTCCTCTGTCCATGGGATTCTTCAGGCAAGAGTATTGGTGTGGACTGCCATGCCCTTCTCCAAGGGATCTTCCCCACCCAGGATTGAACTCAGATCTCCCATATTGCAGGCAGATTCTTTGACTGTCTGAGCCAGCAGGGAAACCCTGATTTCACTTTATCTTCCCAATAACCCTATGGAAGAGATATGACCCCATTTCACAGGTTCAGAAAGCTGAGACTTGTCCATCATCAGAGTAAGTGGTGAAAAAAATCTTTTGAATGTTTTATAAAGAGTCAGACAAAAGGGAACCTGCAGGTGCAAAATTTTCTTCTTTTTAATGTGCAAACTCATCCTTTGAAGTATAAATTCTCCGCCAAGGAAACCACATTCTTTTTATTTCACAAAATTTTAAGTAGAATCATTTTATTTTCTATCTTCAGTTCAGTTCAGTTCAGTCACTCAGTCGTGTCCGACTCTCCACGACCCCATGAATCACAGCACACCAGGCCTCCCTGTCCATCACCAACTCCCAGAGTTCACTCAAACTCATGTCCACAGAGTCGGTGATACCATCCAGCCATCTCATTCTCTGTCGTCCCCTTCTCCTACCGCCCCCAACCTTTCCCAGCATCAGAGTCTTTTCCAGTGAGTCAACTCGTCGCATGAGGGTACTGCAAGGAGATCCAACCAGTCCATTCTAAAGGAGATCAATCCTGGGTGTTCATTGGAAGGACTGATGCTAAACCTGAAACTGCAATTTTCTATCTTAGCCTCCATTTATCTTAAAATTTATCTTCAATAGAGCAGATAAAATATATATATATAGAAGAAATGACTTAAAAACTGGCACTGATTATCCTGATTGGACACCATAAATAAATATATAGCAGGTCAACATAATTACAAAATATCAAACCTGTATGCATTCAGCCAAATGTCATTCAGCAAGTATTTGAGTGGCTAGTAAGTGTTGAACCCATGTTAGATAATAAGGACTCATTAGTAAAAAGATAGATAGCTTCCTTTTTTCCCCATGGAGCTTATAGAGAAAAAATACATTAAAAATGTATCATTTTGTATAAATAATTTGGTGTGTCTAAAGCCGACAAGTTGAAATGAAACATAAGACACTGGTCGTCAATTTTTATATCAGAAACTTTCATCAAAAAGAGCACAAAAATGTGAATTATGCAAAATAATAGCATAAAAACAATTTTATTAGGGAAAATGGTCACTATAATGCTTAAGAAGTAGTTATTAAAAAGAATTTATGAGAAAATGAAAGATAGAAAAGAAAGTATGTGATAATATGATGAGCAATAATAAATATGCAACATCCAAAACATTTTTTGATGAGCTTCATAACCATATGTCAGACTCTTCACTCTTGTGTCTTATTAGAATCCAAACAGGATGCAGAATGAATATCTCGTTGCACATATGCTGCATGTACACTTGACTCTCTCTGTAGAAAATACCTTTCAGCAGATGATGTTTTTCTGATGCATTTGGGGTTCAGCAATGAAGGATATAGTTCAGTTATTTCCTAAGTTTGAAGGAAGAGGTTTAGAAAATGAAATCTAAGCCAAGCAGTTTCTGTTACCCAGAGAGATAAACCAAAAGCACAGATGCAATGTTCTTCAACTGCTTAATGGATTTTGAATCATTTTACAAAGACCTCACAGAGCATACCACAATTTAGAAGAATAACCGTGAGACCTCCAATTAGAACTATAATTAAATGTCATTTGGGGACTAATAACCACGCTCGCGGCATTGTCTGAGTTGATGACAGTGGGGAAGGCATGAGGCTACGCAGTTCAGCTTCTGGTCAGAAATGCCAGCTGATCATTAGACTCCAGTAAATTTCATGCACCAATGTATTTATTGCTACTATAAACTGAAAATATGAAGGGAAGGAAAGGTAGAGATCTATTGATTGCGTGATGGGCCTTGGAAGTTCATTTTGATATCCATTATTCCTTGATAACAAATGTGCCCTCTAGTTTTACCTACTCAAACATGTTTCCATTTCTATCCTTTTGTGAAGATGAGCATAAAATAAGCATGCAAAAAATTTTTTGTATCCACACATGAAGGTGTAATTTTTATCCTGGTACATCAATCAGGCCTCGTATCTCTACCTCATTGTGGAGATCTAGGGTCCTTTAGGGCTTGGGGGTATAGATCTTGAGAGGTTCAGACATCTTTGCTATCCTTCAGTTCAGTTCAGTTCAGTTCAGTCGCTCAGTCATGTCCGACTCTTTGCAACCCCATGAATCACAGCACGCAGGCTGCCTTATTTCCCTGGAAAAGATGGGAATTCTCAACCAGCTCTTGAGATAATTTGTTTAGTTATACAGTAAGTCCAGAAATGCTCCTATATGGGAGGAAAAAGAAAAGTGAAAGTCTCTCAGTCATGTCCGACTCTTTGCAACTCCATGAACTATACAGTCCATGGAATTCTCCAGGTCAGAATACTGGTGTGGGTAACTGTTCCCTTCTCCAGGGGATCTTCCCAACCCAGGGGTTGAACCTAGGTTTCCTACATTGTAGGCGAATTCGTTACTAGCCACCAGAGAAGCCTATTGGGGGGGCAGGTGCGGGGGGATGCAAAGTTTTAAGAGCTTTACAATTCCTTTGCTTTACTTTAAGATTCTTAGAAACACACAGAAAACCAGAACTTGTCTTTAATCTTTGGGCTCAGTTGCTTCAGCCAGTCTTCCCAGGGTGCAATGGTGGCAAAGAATGGTAAAGAACCTGCCTGCCAATGCTGGAGACATAAGAGTTGCAGGTTTGATCCCTGGATCAAGAAGATCTCCTAGAAGAGGAAGTAGCAACTCACTCCAGTATTCTTGCCTGGGAAATCCCATGGACAGAGGAGCCTGGAGGACTACAGTCCATGGGGTCCCAAAGAGTCGGACATGACTGAAAGAATTTATCATGCACACTTCAGCTGGAACTGAGAACCCACTGCTTCTCCAAAACTCTGCCTAGAAATCGGAAACGGCAATGCATAGCAGGAATAGAACTCTAGATAATGGAATAAACTTGCAGTTAGAAGAGCATTTGAGGACATCATGTAAAAGAGCCAAAAAAAAAAAAATCACTGTGCTTATTTATGAACAAATGAAGCAAGAAATCATAGATTTAGGCTGCTGTGAGGCCAGAGCAAAAAGTGACTTCTCTGTAGATGGGAAGAAGTTGAGGAAGTCAGAGCATACAGGACGTGGGAGTATTCAAGCAGTCCAACAGGTACCTCCTGGCTTTGCAAGACCTATTTTGTCAAATCTGGCATATGGGACCATGCGTCAGAGTGGACTTCATGGGGAGTCTTGTATTTACCAGGTAAGTGACCAGATGTCTTTGCCAATGTATAATAATTTCTGGGGAAGGGTTTTCGAAATTCAGGCCATACGACCCAAAATAGGAAACAACTCTTCTTGCTTTAAGGAAATTTATGGATAATTCAAGATAAGCCATCTGTGCAATAAGAAATACACATCCTACAGATGGTGAGAATTATAAGACACATAATATTTTTAATAATGGCAACATTTCAGATGTATTGTATAAGACATATGTACATATGTTCATCTGGTCTGTTATGGTGGTACTTGTATTTACACACACATTACAACTCCATCTCTGATAAGATGCTAGACACATAGTAAGCTATCAATAAGTCTGGAAGGAAGGCAAGAAGAAGGGAGGGAAGGAGAAAGGGGAGAAGCAAGGAAGGAACTTCAGGGTTATCTTGGGTAGAGTATTTGTTATGGATATTAACTGTGACTGCCTCTGTCTTTGTGTGAGTGTGATAATTTCGATTAATTTGACATCATATTTTGACTAGTTTTGTTTTTAAAAAGATTTTAATTTATTTTTTATTGAAGTTTAATTGCTTTACAATGTTGTGCTAGTTTCTGATATTCAGCAAAGTGAATCAGCTATCAGTTCAGTTCAGTTCAGTCGCTCAGTCGTGTCCGACTCTTTGCGACACCATGAATCACGAATCAGCTATACGTATATGTATATCCCTGTTTGTCACCACAGAGCGTTGAGTAGAGTTCCCAGTGCTATACAGTAGGTTCTCATCAGCTATCTATTTTATAAATAACAGTGTATATATGTCAATCTCAATCAGAAAGTAAAAAATAAATATCACATATTTACATATATATGTAGAATCTAGAAAAATAGTATGTGCCAATGCTTAGTCACTCCGTTGTGTCCGACTCTTTGTGACCCCATGGACTGTAGCCCTCCAGGCTTCTCTGTCCATGGGGATTCTCCAGGCAAGAATACTGGAGTGGGTTGCCATGCCCTTCTCCGTGGGATCTTCCCAACACAGGGATGAAACCTAGGTCTTCCGAATTGCTGGCAGATTCTTTACTGTCTCATTCACAAGAAAAATGGTATAGATCAACCTATTTGCAAAGCAGAAATAGAGACACAGACATGGATAACAGACATATGGACACCGAGGGGAAAAGGGAGGGGCGATGAATTGAGGACTGATTTTCCTTTAATCTTACCTGGTGTGCTGGAGCCAGCTTGCACGGCCACTTATTAAATTTTCAGGAAATTTGTGAACCAGTTGTTGAACACGGCAAACCTGATGAATTATATAAACTTGCAATTAAATAGATTGTATCAAAAACAAAGGTGAAAAAATGCTCAAACTTGTTGCTTCCAATTACTTTAACTGCATTGTCCTACGATTTAGCCTCTTGGGGTTACTTACTTATGTTGTATCTGTTTAGGAGAAAAACTAAAATGGCATGCTGTTGTGATTATCTTCCCAACTCTGCATCCAGTGAGGTCACTTGGGTAGCTTGACTCTAGCTAAGGTAGCAATATTCACTCAACAGAGATTGGCAAATGCTACAAGTCGGGGCTTCTTTTGTGGGAGAGGAGGATGGTAGTTAAAGTTTTACCAACATGCCGCTGAGCAGACATCTTGGCGTTTCAATGTGTCGGTATGCATTGCTCCTATCTTCTGGAACTGATCTTGTTTCACTGAATGATGCTCCTTTCAGAGGAAACACTCTTTCCCTCCATTAGGTAGTTAGAGTGAGGCTTCCAGTTATACACTCCCATTCCTGGGCCACAGATATAGGAATGTCACACAAGTTAGGCCAATCGAGATGATTCTTCCCCCTGACCATAGTGATAAGTCCAAGGATGAGCATGTGACCTAGTCCAAACCAATCAGTGCTTCCCTGAGATTTTCTAGACAGATCTTGGGGAAATCAAGACTTCCCCTTTTCCTGTGGAGTCACTAAGCTGGGATAATGTAAACCTAAGGCTTCTGTGGCCACGCTTCCCCCAATATCCACAACACACATGGGACATCCTGAAACCAGCCACAGCAAGCAGCAAACCTGTGAGGTTGAAGACAACCTGGAAATGTCATCTGAGTCCCTGGGTTCAGACATGCCTGTTCACCCATATTCTTTCCAGTTCATGCAAATCAACAAACTCCAATTTTTGCTTAACTTGTTTTGAGTTGGGTTTCTGTTACTTGCAACTAAAAAGTCCTAAAAGAGTTGATTTGGGCTTATCTGCTTGTTTTCTCTTGTTGCCCCTGTTTCCTTGGTTCATCAGTTGTATGTATGTATGAGTTATATGTTGATTCTTTAAAACTAATCTAGAGAAAAAAGCCATCCTAGGAAACCAGATGCAGTCATTCAGGAAATCCATAAATCTCTCTTAACCAGTGCTTCCAAGGTTTTGCTGCTGCCATGGGGATTGGGGTAATAAAATGCAGAGGTTTCTCACCTTCAAACTCAAACTCTGCCAAGAAGAAACAAGGTTCCAACACTATGATTCATTAGTGTCGCTTCAGCAGAAGAGCTGTGTGATGGTGGGGATGTGTCTTGAAATGAAATCCTAATGAAAGGACTGGTAGGTCTGTTGTCTTGATTAAGTTATAGAAGCTGAAGTTCACCATTACTTAATAGCACAACAATCATTAATTGGTATAAAAAAGGAAATTAGATAAAAGTAAACGGAAACTGAGAGAAAAGAAGAATGGAGAAAAAAGACCAGAAACTAGTTTATTAATGTCTCCTTGTGCCCTTGTCCGGTCCAAACATCCCTCTTTTAAGAATAATGCATTGGAATCCAGTGTTGCTTGCTTCTGTTGCTAGTATGGGCATTTACTAGAGGGTGTGGCCATATGTGGAGAAGGAAATGGCAACCCACTCCAGTATTATCGCCCAGAGACTCCCATGGACAAAGGAGCCTCGGAGGGCTACAGTCCATGGGGTCACAAAGAGTCAGACATGACTGACGCGACTTAGCATGTAGCACATAGCACATGGCCATATGAGCCTTGGGGAACCCCCAAAAATCACGTGGTCAAGATACCCCATCTTATGATTGGTCAGAAACCTTTTTGCCCAGTTGCCCTGATACTTACTGAATAGTGATGGGACATGGTAGTGGTGGAAATTATGCATAGGCTCAGCCACATTGACTTGTAACAGAAGCATCCTTTATTCAGTGCAGGGGTATTGCTTGTACAAGATGGGAGTAGCAGAACTGTCTTTACCAGACTAGTTCTGCACCATGATTTTAGACATTAGATTTCACTACATAATCTCCAGACCTTCAGACATCTCAGAGATTCCGTAAGCTACTCAGTATACATTGAATATTATTTTTTTCTACTGAAATCAGTCAGTCATTATGTTGTTTATGCTTTAGCATCTTGATTGACTCACTGAGGCAACACAGCAGCAGGATCATGGTTAGAAAGGCAGGGATAGTCATTAAGTCTAATGTGAGGGGTGAGGTTTGAAATGGAAGAGTAGGAAAATCATCATAAGTTGGGTGTTTGGATGTTGTCTGAGTGTATAGATTAACAGACAGCCAAGAGTGCTCTATTGAAATAGCACCTGCTGGAAGGAGAGGTCCAATGGCTCAAAACTCTGGGCCATATCAGAAACATAGGATGCTCAGATCTTTCCAGACAAGAGAAATTAGAAAGTGGGAACGTTTCATAATGAATATGGTAATTTCCCCCAAAATTGGTATTTCAGGTGGAAATATTTAATTGTGGTAATACATCTGTTGAACTTTAAAAGAGACAGATAATAGGGTATAAAAGGTCATATTACTCATCACATACATTCTCTGTTCCAAAACACATTGCTCAGAACAAAACTGTTCAGCAAGGTATGACTGTATGTCTCGTATCTTAGGGGAAGGTAAAAATATAAGTAATGTGCATTTTTGTTAAATGACCATTTCCTATGAAAATATCCTCTCATTTTTCTGTCTTCTTGGATTACTTAAATTTAAGTGAATTACTATCATAAAGCACAAACATTTACATATTTTTTCTTATTAATATTTAATAACACTTTCTTATCAAATAATGCTTTTCCGAGTCATTTATTTCTAGTTGGTTGTTTCCGTTTACCATATCTCTGCATCACGTTACTCCTCGTCTTTTTGCTATGAGTTGTATTTTTAGGAAAAGTCACCTAGTAGGTGATCATCTGGAGCCTCCGCTCTTTCGTCTCTGGTTAGAGGATGTTTCTGCTTACCCTAAAAGGACTGTGGTCATCATTTCATATTTTGCAGAGCAGGAGGTGATAAAACTGTTGCAAATGGAAGTAAATCATCTGGCTTTAGGTACTGAGGGCAATTGCTCCCACAAAGAGGGATTTTTCTCTGTGGGAGGGACATTTGCCTTGTTGGCTTCAATTCTGTCCTGACATTGTATGAGAGTTTATGGGCTGGAAAGATTGTCATAACTACAGTTACAGCAAGTTTTGGACCTGTTAGATCCTCTGAGTTTGGCTGATCCACCTTCATCTAGCCAAAGTTTATCACCTTGGACTCTGGTTCCTTTGGGCTCCTTCCTTGTCAGAAGGATGGGATTAACAAAACTGACTGCTGACCCTGGAGTACTTACAGGCCTAAATCTACATGCCTTAGATTTAAAAAAAGACTCAGGGTGCTTGCAGTGAGAATCAGAATTTGACAGGAGAGGACTCAGCATGTTCTTTGAGAATAATGTGGAGAAGAAGCTTATTTGATTTAAAATAATGTTCCTTCTCTTTCTCTTCTTTCTCCTGTGTGTCAGTTTTACACACTCACATGTTCTTTTAGAAAACTTAAGAGTGGGAAGGTAAAACAATGGCTGAGCTAAAATGTGGTTCTCGGGATGAAAACTCCAACGCATAAAGCCCCATGTTTCACCTTGTGGTTGGCATCAGACCCCCATATGTGTGGTGATGTACAAAGTATCACTTTCAACAATCAATTCACCATAAAATATAAACCAAGTGTTTGTTCCCTAACACTGGCATTTGAATGAGGTTGAATATAATGAAATGCTGTCAGATATATGAGCTCAAGGATTGTCTTTCCTACTTCTGAAGTTCCGGTTCTATTAAACAGTTGATGTTCACAACTGAATGCACAAAGGATCCATAGATATTTATGGAGTTGAACTGGAAGCCTGGGAACAGACCTTCTAAAACTAAGATGATGTATAATTTGGAGCCACCTGACAAACTTAGAAAGCATTACTATGAACAAAGCTAGTGGATGTGATGGAACTCCAGTTGAGCTATTTCAAATCCTGAAAGATGATGCTGTGAAAGTACTGCACTCAATATGCCAGCAGATTTGGAAAACTCAGCAGTGGCCACAGGACTGGAAGGGGTCAGTCTTCATTCCAATCCCAAAGAAAGGCAATGCCAAAGAATGCTCAAACTACCGCACAATTGCACTCATCTCACACGCTAGTAAAGTCATGCTCAAAATTCTCCAATCCAGGCTTCAGCAATACGTGAACCGTGAACTCCCAGATGTTCAAGCTGGTTTTAGAAAAGGCAGAGGAACCAGAGATCAAACTGCCAACATCCGCTGGATCATGGAGAAAGCAAGAGAGTTCCAGAAAAACATCTATTTCTGCTTCATTGACTATGCCAAAGCCTTTGTCTGTGTGGATCACAATAAACTGTGGAAAATTCTGAAAGAGATGGGAATCCCAGACCACCTGACCTGCCTCTTGAGAAACCTGTATGCAGGTCAGGAAGCAACAGTCAGAACTGGACCTGGAACAACAGACTGTTTCCAAATAGGAAAAGGAGTACGGCAAGGTTGTATATTGTCACCCTGCTTATTTAACTTATATGCAGAGTACATCATGAGGAACGCTGGGCTGGAAGAAGCACAAGCTGGAATCAAGATTGCCGGGAAAAATATCAATCACCTCAGATATGCAGATGACACCACCCTTATGGCAGAAAGTGAAGAGGAACTCAAAAGCCTCTTGATGAAAGTGAAAGAGGAGAGTGAAAAGGTTGGCTTGAAGCTCAACATTCAGAAAACGAAGATCATGGCATCTGGTCCCATCAATTCATGGAAAATATATGGGGAAACAGTGGAAACAGTGTCAGACTTTATTATTTTGGGCTCCAAAATCACTGTGGATGCTGATTGCAGCCATGAAATTAAAAGACACTTAGTCCTTGGAAGGAAAGTTATGACCAACCTAGACAGCATATTAAAAAGCAGAGACATTACTTTGCCAACCAAGGTCCGTCTAGTCAAGGCTATGGTTTTTCCCGTGGTCATGTATGGATGTGAGAGTTGGACTGTGAAGAAAGCTGATCGCCGAAGAATTGATGCTTTTGAACTGTGGTGCTGGAGAAGACTCTTGAGAGTCCCTTGTACTGCAAGGAGATCCAACCAGTCCATTCTAAAGGAGATCAGTCCTGGGTGTACGTTGTAAGGACTGATGCTAAAGCTGAAACTCCAATACTTTGGCCACCTCATGCGATGAATTGACTCACTAGAAAAGACTCTGATGCTGGGAGGGATTGGGGGCAGGAGGAGAAGGGGACGACAGAGAATGAGATGGCTGGATGACATCACCGACTCGATGGAGGTGAGTTTGAGTGAACTCCAGGAGTTGGGGATGGACAGGGAGGCCTGGTGTGCTGTGATTCATGGGGTCGCAAAGAGTCGGTCATGACTGAGTGACTGAACTGAACTGAACTGACAAAAACTTAATACTGAAAATGCAAACAACATTCTGCTAAGAATGTGGACTTCAATAAACTGGTGTATTTCTGAATCATAAGCAGGGTATTGAAACAGCCTCCCATCTCTCCTTTTTCTGATTGCATTTCCAGCACCACTTACTCTAGAATCTACTGCACAGGCTACCCTACCTACATCTACTCACAACTTTAAGACAAGGAATCGTGTGTCACATAGTTGGGGCAGCAGTAGGGGTTGGAGTAACCATTGAAGGAGTTATCTTTCAGTCCATATATTACTTGTGTGAATGTAAAAAGCTCATGCTTTTACTCATCCATTCACTGAACTTATATTACTTGAAACTGTCAGGAAAAGAGATATAAAGATGAATTATGAATGGTGACTTTAAAGTAGGGAGACAGATAAGTAGACAGATAATAAACTTTTAAGTGAGTAAGACAGACAAAGGCAATCACTGACTTCAATATGCTTAGTGTAGCAGGACCTGCAGGTAGGTACAGGCTACAATAAAGGCCATTTAGCCTAGTGGTTAAGGGTTTCAGTCTGGTCTCCAATCCTGACTCTTCCACATACTAATTGCAGTAAACTTGACACAACTTCCCTGACCATCCTGAGCATTACTGTCCTCGTCTGTGAGAGAAATGATAATATTATTCACTTTTCAGAATATTTTTGAGGATTAAATTAGAACAGCCATTGTGATCTTTTCAAGCATGGCCTTGGGACTCTCTGGGGTCCCTGAGATTTTTTCAGGAATCTGCAAGCTCAAAACTACTTTCATAATAATGTTAAGAAATATTTACCTTTTAACTCTCCTTTTATTTTTATAACAGTATTAGGATGATATATGCCTCTTCCCTGTTATTCTTTCATGAGTGTACAGTGCAGGTTTTAAGAGGCCATGTGATGTCTCAATGGACTGAATGCAGGAAAAGATGGAAAAACCCAGATGTGTTCTATTAAGACATCAAAGAGATTTACAGAAATCTATTTTTTGTCTTAAAGATATATTATTTTATTAAAATATAAATGTGACATGTTTATCATCATTTTATCTTAAACTTGGTGGCTTAGACAATAAAAAAAATCTGCCTGCAAAACAGGAGACCCAGGTTCGACCCCTGGGCCAGGAAGATCCCCTGGAGAAGGGAACGGCAACCCACTCCAGTATTCTGGCCTGGAGAATCCTGTGAACAGAGGAGAATGGCAGGCTACAGTCCATGGGATCACAAAGAGTCGGACATGGCTGAGTGACTAACGCTTTCACTGTCAAATGGATATTTTGAAGTTTTCTCAGGTTTAATTTATAATATTTCAAATGATGATAGATGTGACCCACATAAACAGAAGGTCTTTGGTAGCCTTTCAAGGAAGAATGTAAAAGGGGCTGAAGAGCAACAAGTTTGAGAAAAACTAAACTAGAACAGTAGAGACATTACTTTGCCAACCAAGGTCTGTCTGGTCAAGGCTATGGTTTTTCCGTGGTCATGTATGGATGTGAGAGTTGGACTGTGAAGAAAGCTGATCGCCGAAGAACTGATGCTTTTGAACTGTGTTGCTGGAGAAGACTCTTGAGAGTCCCTTGGACTGCAAGGAGATCCAACCAGTCCATTCTAAAGGAGATCAATCCTGGATGTTCATTGGAAGGACTGATGCTAAAGTTGAAACTCTAATACTTTGGCCACCTCATGTGACGAGTTGACTCACTGGAAAAGACTCTGATGCTGGGAAAGGTTGAGGGCGGGAGGAGAAGGGGACGACAGAGAATGAGATGGCTGGATGGCATCACCGACTCTATGGGCATGAGTTTGAGTGAACTCTGGGAGTTGGTGATGGACAGGGAGGCCTGGCGTGCTGTGATTCACGGGGTCGCAGAGCGTCGGACACGACTGAGCGACTGAACTGAACTGAACTGAAACTAGAACATTGGCTGATATATATAGGAACTATTGAAAAGTTAACTGTGACTATTACTGTTTTTGGAGACCTAGAAGCTAGGTTGTTGTGGTAGGGATTCTGTTAGAGACTCAGAAAAGCCAGTATGGTAAAGGAAGCTTGAGGATTTAATGCCTAAGCTGAGTTAAAATGAGTTGGTCTATTCTGTATCTCTGGATTTAAGAGGTGGCTCATAAATTAACCTAGATATAGACCATATTTACCACATTGCACTTATCATGGTGGGATTACAGATGTACGAGTGCTGGCATTGAAATAGCTAAGAATTTACTTGGAAAGACAAAACTTTTACATAGAAAACTCATGGTACAAGATTATAAAACAAGGGCTAGTATCAGCAGATGGATGATAAGTGGCAATAAAGGTCCAGTAAGTATTAGAAGATTTATAGAAGGTTATCACTGACAGGACATGTCTTTTAGAGCAAATATTTTATTTTTATATTTTAAAATTATGTAAGTATCACATGAATATATTTTCTGAATTTATAGTTTAACAATTCTAAGTTTTTGCAGGGTAAAAGGTGGTACTGAACCTTTAGCTCTCTACCCAACCATCCTTTTCTGTCCTGAGATGATTGCCATACATCGTTTGGCAAATACCTTTCCAGACTTTTTTCTGTTCATTAAATATAGAGAAAAGAATAATGCCAAAACCTAAAGCACCTACCAAGTTCCAGATATGATCTGAACTATTGACCTAGATCAACTCATACGTCTTCACAAAATCCCAAAAAGCATTTACCGTCACTATTGCTCTTTCACTAATGGGGGAGAGTGGGCAACTTGAAGCACAGAGGATACGAAGCTTGCTCAAGGTCACAGAGCTGGTGTGTGACACGACACCTTTCACTTGGATGGTGAGACAGAGGGACGCACATAAGAAGGTCTGTAAAACCACAGTGTTTTAAAATTTTGTTTTTAAACAAATGGGGTTGTATCATCGTACATGTTGCTGTATCATATACTCGCTTTTTTCACTCAGCAATAAAAACAGAGCCTCACTTTAGTTGACTTTAACAGTTTCATCATCTTCTTGCCCTCTATTTTATCAAATTATTAAGTTCAAAAATTAATTTCTGCCTTAGTTTCTACCTTATTCTGCCTTAAAAATTCTAGATCATATGTTCTTGATGGAGGTGATATCCCTAAAAGGGCAAATTTTATTCTTGGGGACTGAAAAACCTTGCTCATTTATATATTTAAGCACTGATAGATAGACATACAGTAGCTCGACAAATATGTTCCATACCTGTGATTAGGAAAAATTATTATAAAGGTTTCTTGGGATAATGATAATATTTGTAGTAGCTTCCCTGGTGACTCAGATGGTTAAGGATCCACCTGCAATGCAGGAGACCTGGGTTTGAAGATCCCCTGGAGGAGGGCATGGCAACCCACCCAGTATTCCTGCCTTGAGAATCCCCATGGGCAGAGGAGCCTGGCAGGCCACATCCATGGGGCTGCAGAGAGTCGGACACAACTGAGTGACTAAGCACACAGCACTAATAGTAACAATAATGATAGCAATGGTAATAAAAAGATCTAAAGATGCTGTTTGAGATGAACTTTGGAATTGTCAATTTCACCTGCTGATTTTTGCAAAAGAAGACTGTGGAGACCAGAGAGATGACCTGACTTGACCTAGGTGACATTGCAAATTATGAGCAGATCTGGGATGAACACCCACTCTTGTCTTTCATTTGTAATTCTTTTCACAGTTCAGCCTATTCTGATTTATCTTGGCACCTTGAATAGGAAATTTCTCCCGGTCTTTTCAGCACTACTGTATATTGGACAAACCTAAGCACAGTCAGTCAGTTCAGTTACTCAGTCATATCCAACTCTTTGCGAACCCACCAACTGCAGCACGCCAGGCTTCCCTGTCCATTACCAACTCCCAGAGCTTGCTCAAACTCATATCCATTGAGTCGGTGATGTCAACCAACCATCTCATCCTCTGTCCTCCCTTTTTCCTCCTGCCTTCAATCTTTCTCAGCATCAGGGTCTTTTCCAGTGAGTCAGTTCTTTGCGTCAGGTGGCCAAAGTATTAGAGCTTCAGCTTCAGCATCAGTTCTTCCAATGAATATTCAGGGTTGATTTCCTTTAGGAATGACTGGTTTGATCTTGCAGTCCAAGGAAATCTCAAGAGTCTTCTCCAATACTACAGTTCAAAAGCATCAGTTCTTCAGCGCTCAGCTTTCTTTCTAGTCCAACTCTCACTGGGCCTAAACACAAGTTGCCCATAACCTCCCTCCCTAGTCCAGGGAGGCTGCATCTGAACCTGCCTGCTGACATCCATCATCTGACCTGTCCTTTTCTTCCCCCTGTTCCTTGTTTTTAGAACCTGGACAGTAAACAATGACATTAATTGGGACCCTCTAGATAATGGAAGAGATAAGCATGAGGGCCTCGGGTTTGGGCTCCAGGCTCTACTGAAACTTACGGTAAGTTCAGAAGAGAGGAAGAATTTTGGGTTATGTTTATCAGAAAAGGTTAAGACATTGTAGAGGATGAGAGAAGATGAATATGGCAAGGGAAAGAGAAAATGTCCAGGAACAAGAGAAGTGGAGCAAAAGGTGAACAACTACTGAAACTGGACTCATTATGCCTTCTTACCTACTTTTACATAATAAAGCAAACAAAACAAACAAAATGCTACCTTCTCATCACATTTATTCTACTTAGCCATCAGTTCATACTCTCCTATTTCTGCTGAACATCAATGAAGTAAAGGGCATTTTTGGACTGTTTTTTCTTTGATTTACCTTCTTTTCAACTATCTCTGTGCTTTTGACTTTCTCAGGAAGGGGAATAGCAGGACTAAGACTTTAGAGAAAAAGTGGAGGTTCTTTTACTTAGTAGGTACCATCTGTAATTCTCTTTTGGCTATTGACTACACCAGTCCCTGATGCCCACAGACCATTCTCCCTGGGTTCTTACAACTCTACCCTTGATAACTAGTCAGATGTGTTCCAGTGATCCCCACTCCCTTGGGGAGCCTCCTACCACACTGTACCAGGATTACTATGGAACACAGGACAAATAACGTTACATCATTTCCAAGATTTGGTTATAAAACACACTGCAGCTTCCATCTTGGTCTTTTCCTCTGTCTCATGACTTGCTCCAAGGAAAGTCACCTACCAAGATGAAGCAACCCTATGGCAAGGCCAATAAGCTGAGGCATTGAAATTGCCTTCTGACTGCCATGTGGGTGAGGATGAATGTGTGTGTATGTTCAATCACATCTGACTATTTTGTGACCCCAGTGACTATAGCCTGCCAGGCTCCTCTGTTCATAGAATTTTCTAGGCAAGAATACTGGAGCATGTTGCCTTTTCCCTCTCCAGGGGATCTTCCCAACAGAGGGATTAAATCTGCATCTCTTGTGTCTCCTGCATTGGCAAGCAGGTTCTTTACCAGCTGAGCCAACAGGGGAGCTCCTGCCATGTGAATGAGGATGAATACAGATCCTAAAGACCAGTCAAGACTTCTGATGATGGTAACCCCAGCTGACAACTCTAGTGCAACCTCAAAGAAACCCCGAGCCTTATAAATTTTTTGAGATATTACGTTTGCTTCTTTATGCTGCTAAGTTGGGGGATAATTTGTTACACAGCAGTAAATATTAATATACTTCCTCAGCCTTGGCCCTAACAGAATGTGCCTGGGGTTGCAGTCTCTTGCCAATGGCCTTTTCCTTACAAGTCTAACCCAGTTTCCTTAGAAGCCTTCACTTAGTCCAAAGACAGCATGATCCTTGGCCTGCCCTCTGTGAAAGTGGAAAGCACAGACTGCTCTGACTGTAGCTTTCTCTTCCTCTCCTTGATGAGGCATGGGGCAGGCACCAAGCTCTGTAACCCCAGACTTCAGTGAACATTAATTTTCCAAGCATTCTTCTGTGATTTATTTTAGGATGGGCCTGTGTGTTAGTTTTCTAAGGTGGTTGTGACAAAGTCCCACAAACTTGATGGCTTAAAAGAACAGAAACTTATTCTCTGATAGCCTGAAAGCAGAGCTCTAAAATCAAGTGTCAGTAATGCCATGTTCCCTCCAAAAATTCTAGGGGAGAATCTTTCCTTTCCTCTCCCAGATTCTGGTAGCTCCAGGTATACTTGACTCATGGCTGCATAATTCCAATATTTGCTTCTCTCTTCACATGGATTTCTCCTCTGCTAGTGTCATTTCCTTCTCTGCCTCTTAGAAGGACACTTATTGGATTTAGGGTCCATCTGGATAATCCAGGATGATCTTATCTCAAGAACCTTAATTATATCTGTGAAGACCCTTTTCCCTAACAAGTTCACATTCAACAATTCTGAGGGCTACCATTCAACTACAGTGTGTGAGTTCCTTTATCTCATCAGGCAGAGAAAAAACAAGGAAAAAAAGCATCATGATTATTCTTGGATTCCCCCTCAGATAGCTTTCAGGAAGTTAATTAAGTACCTCTCTGTTGGACTGTGAAGAAAGCTGAGCGCCGAAGAATTGATGCTTTTGAAGTATGGTGTTGGAGAAGACTCTTGAGAGTCCCTTGGACTGCAAGGAGATCCAACCAATCCATTCTAAAGGAGATCAGTCCTGGGTGTTCATTGGAAGGACTGACACTAAAGCTGAAACTCCAATACTTTGGCCACCTTATGCGACTCACTGGAAAAGACTCTGATGCTGGGAAAGGTTGGGGGCAGGAGGAGAAGGGGATGACAGAGGATGAGATGGCTGGATGGCATCCCTGACTCGATGAACATTAGTTTGAGTGAACTCCAGAAGTTGGTGATGGACAGGGAGGCCTGGTGTGCTGTGATTCATGGGGTCGCAAAGAGTTGGACACGATTGAGCGACTGAACTGAACTGAACTGAACTGTCTCATTTGCCTAGAGTTAAGGGTAAAGTGAGTGTGTATTCTGATTTATACCTCTTGACCAGTGTAATTTTTCATAGTCCCTCCCCTACTCTCATTTTGAAAATAGTCCCAGTTGGGATAATTAGGCTGTTACCAAACATTTAGCTAGTTTTCGGGGAAGGTGAATGAAACATTTCTTTAGAGTCTCTGGATCCTTAGTAACCAGTAATCTAAAAGACAACAGAAAAAGTTTTATGTAACATACAGGTACTCTTATTATTAATATTTATCTCCTTAAGAGTGAGTACCCCAAAGGTTTAGGGGTAACATATAGTTTGTGTCATGAAGAAGAAGAAAAGGAATAGAGACTGAATATTTCTATGACTGCATTTTTTAAAAGCAGGGCTGAATAGACCTGATGAGGAAAAAAATGTCAAGAAGATTGAACAGAGTGCTCACCTCAAAAGTCCTTTAGAATTGCAGATTACTCAAAAAATGTTTCCCAGTAACAAACCCAGCATTCAATACATATATTGAATTGAATACATTCTATATAGAGAGCTAAGTTAATTTGTGGCATATTTTAGATTCCATATTAATTCTTGAACCAGACTTTTGAGACATAAGGGAAGCGTGGGACACTAAAGCTTTTCTACAAACAGGAGGCTGGTGGAGGTCATGAGGAGGCCTGTTCCAGGAAGTCCCTGTAGGATCCTACTTGGTTACAGAGGAAACGATTTGGGATCCTAAAGATAAGGGCCACTAAGTTCCATATCTCTTGCTTAAACACATGATGGGTTAAGAGTAAGCCTCAGGTAGGGGCAGGAACAATTTCAATAACAAACAAAGGGGCCAGATCAGTCAAACTATAATCTATGGAAAAACTGGCCGCATTGGGTTGATTGATCTCCCTCATGATGTTGGGACATTTCGTTCCCAATTGCCAACATAAGTGGATAAGCCCAGGTGAGAAGAAAGTGAGCACTGTCAGTGTTCTACAACAGAAGGGTCTCTGTTTTCATTATTTGTTTTGTTGTTGTCCAGTCACTCAGTCATGTCTGACTCTTTGCGAACCCACGGATTGCAGCACACCAGGCTTCCCTGTCCTTCACTATCTCCTGAAGTTTTTTCAGACTCATGTCCATTGAGTCAATGATGTCATCCAACCATCTCATCCTCTGGCATCCCCCTTTCCTCCTGCCCTCAATCTTTCCCAGCATCAGGAGCTTTTCCAATGAGTTGGCTCTTTGCATCAGGTGGCCAAAGTATTAACGCTTCAGCTTCAGTGTCAGTCCTTTCAATGTATACTCAGGGTTGATTTCCTTTAGGGTTGACTGGTTTGATCTCCTTGCTGTCCAAGGGACTCTCAGGAGTGTTTTCCAATACCACTGTTAGATAGCATCAGTTCTTTGGTGCTCAGCCTTCTTTATGGTCCAATTATCATATCCATATATGACTACTGGAAAAACTATAGCTTTGACTATATGGACCTTTGTTGGCAAAGTGATGTCATTGTTTTTTAATACACTTACTATTGAATTTTTCTTTACTATCTGCTCTATTTTGTTCACTTAAGAAAGATTTGCTGGGTCTCAGTTTCTTATGTTAAGTGAAAGCGTAATATATATCCTCTGATTCTTACCTGTTTGGGGGGATTATCACCTCTTCAATCAGTTAGTTACTATTCATCCTCCCAATATTAACTTAAATATTACTTCTTCCAATCCTCCATTCTGACAACACTTCACCCAACTCCTCCTAGGCAAACATAGCTACCCAGTTTACTTCTTTTGCTACAGGATAGTCGTGGTTTATTATAATCGCTTCTTTAGTTGTGCATCTTCTCTTTTATGCTTTAAATTGAGATAACGGTGTCTATTTGCTTGCTTGCTAATTTTTATTCATAGAATCTCACAAATATCTAACAGTAAATATTTGTTGATTGATTGGAGAAGCCTGATACATGGATGGTTCTTACGCATTTGGGGATCATGTATACTTAAGAGGTGGGTAAAATCTACGGACCTTTTTCTTAGAAAACTTCAAGGGATTCACAACTACCATCCAGTCTTCATCATGGATTCTGGGTTACTAACCCTTAGGCTGATTGATTTTTCAAGCCCCTATCAGCCCTGATATTTTAAAGATTCTATAATATCAGAAGTCTGCAAACCTCCCAGAATCTTAGCATGCTTTGATGCAAAAGCTAGCAGAGTTTGACATAGCCACAATTAAATATCGTATGGCTGTAAATGATTGGTGACCCCAGAAAATAAAAGCCATTTCAAAGAAGTGTAGAGTCATAAAGTAACGGAGGTTGATTTGGGAAGGACCTTCTCAGTGGAAAGAAATGGACAGATCTTGCAGTCAATCCCTGTTCAAAGCAAGAATCCTCTCTTTGATGCCTGACAAGAGAACATTCATTCTGTGCTGGAACATAGCCAGATAAAAGAAACCACAAGGGCCTTCTGTATAGCACAGGGAACTACATTTAATATCCTGCAATAAAGAACTGACTCATTGGAAAAGACCCTGATTCTGGGAAAGATTGAAGGCAGGAGGAGAAGGGGATGGCAGAGGATGAGATGGTTTGGATGGCATCACTGACTCGATGGACATGCATCTGAGCAAGCTCCGGGGCTTGGTGATAGACAGGGAAGCCTGGCATGCTGCAGTACATGGGACTGCAAAGAGTCGGACAATGACTGAGTGACTGAACTGAACTGAACTGAATGACATAAAAGAAATGAATCTGAAAAAGATTCTATCTATATTTTTTTGCTGAACATTTGCTGAAACTAATGCAACATTGTAAATTAACTACGAGGTCGCCAGGCTCTTCTTTCCATAGAATTCTCCAGGCAAGAATACTGGAGTGGGTTGCCATTCTCTTCTCCAGGGGATTAAACTTGGGTCTCCTGCTTTTCAGGCAGATTCTTTCCTGTCTGAGCCAACAGGGAGCATCCCTAAAATTAACTATACTTCAGTTCAGTTCAGTTCAGTCACTCAGTCGTGTCCGACTCTTTGCGACCCCATGAATCACAGCACGCCAGGCCTCCCTGTCCATCACCAACTCTCGGAGTTCACTCAAACTCATGTCCATTGAGTCGGTGATACCATCCAGCCATCTCATTCTCTGTCATCCCCGTCTCCTCCCACCCCCAATCCCTCCTAGCATCAGACTCTTTTCCAGTGAGTCAACTCTATACTTAACTTAAAAATAAAGAAAAAAAATAAACAACCAGTTTCTACTTACCATATTTTTTTCCTGATAGAGAGAGATGTAAAAAGTAGCTTTAGTTCAGTTCAGTTCAGTCGCTCAGTCGTGTTCAACTCTTTGCGACCCCATGAATCACAGCACACCAGGCCTCCCTGTCCATCACCAACTCCTGGAGTTTACTCAAACTCATGTCCATCGAGTCGGTGATGCCATCCAGCCATCTCATTCTCAATCATCCCCTTCTCCTCCCGCCCCCAATCCTTCCCAGCATCAGAGTCTTTTCCAGTGAGTCAACTCCTTGCATGAGGTGGCCAAAGTATTGGAGTTTCAGCTTTAGCATCAGTCCTTCCAATGAACACCCAGGACTGATCTCCTTTAGAATGGACTGGTTGGATCTCCTTGCAGTCCAAGGGACTCTCAAGAGTCTTCTCCAGCACCACAGTTCAAAATCATCAATTCTTCGGCAATCAGCTTTCTTCACAGTCCAACTCTCACATCCGTACATGACCACGGGAAAAACCATAGCCTTGACTAGACGGACCTTTGTTGGCAAAGTAACGTCTCTGCTTTTTAATATACTATCTAGGTTGGTCATAACTTTCCTTCCAAGGAGTAAGCGTCTTTTAATTTCATGGCTGCAATTTGCCTCCCTTTAGTAATAAATTAAATTTCACCACTTTAGCAATAAATTAAATTTTGCAAGGACCACATTTCAGAAATTTTATAGTTCTTTGACCTTGGGGTCATAATATCTTAAAGGGGTCTAAAGTTATATTGTAAATCAATTGCTTCTGTTCACTGGAATCACACACATACAAAAACATATACTTCATTTCTGATCTTCTCCCTAGCACTTTCTTTAAAATTATAATGCCCTAATAGATTTCTAAATAAAAAGAAAGAAACAAAATCTTCCCTTGTGTGACATGCCATGGTGATGATGTCTGAATTATATAGCACTCAATAAATATTAAGTCAATTAACAAGTCCTCTGAATAGATAATTTTTTAAAATATCCCCAAGAGAAGACATTGCTACTCACAAAGCATATCCAGAAAACTGATTGACAGCAGAATGATTTTCCTTATAAATAGAATATACTTTTACAGCTAAAAAGTAGGAGAATAGAATTAGTAGTCCTACTTATGATATTCTTTAAAGATAGGCTTGATTGAAGTCAAATCATACTAGAAGCAGTGATATAGAAGAATTAAAACATAATGCTTGTAAAATTTTCCTCCTTTTAAAAAAATGCCTATGAATTCTGATGGGTTGAAATATGCAAAATAAGCTAATGTCACTAAGCTAATTATGATTCTCAAAAGCACTAAAACTCATTAATCGTATCTAGAGAATTTGTAGGAACCAATTTACTCTTCTGAAAACTGGTCAATGAAAGAGAAGAATTAAATCTATACAATCTGTACCCTAGAATATCTAACTAGTCCTGGAGATAAAGTTCTTTTTCACAGACAAATTTTAGGTAATAAATGCATAAGGGATAATAGAATTAAATATCACCATTGACATCTCTGAATGAAATAATAGATTAGATAACTATTAAAAGCTACCAAGACTGTTAGATGAAATGATGATGGAGATTCTTAAAAGGATAGATAACTGGTAACATCTAAACCCCTTGCTTAGTATTAACATCTCAAAAAGAGAGAACCAGACCTGATAAGCTCCTCATGTGATACAAAATAAATTTATAACCAATTCTGAAATATTGCTGCCTAAAAAGGAAATTCAAGACTAGCTGAATCCTTAGATCAAATTACCAGTTGATGATGGATTAAAGACCTAAATGTAAGACCAGACCTGAAATCATAAAACTCCTAGAACAAAACAGAAACACAACACGCTCTGACACATTTTTGGGTCTGCTTCATAAGGCAAAAGAAATAAAGGCAAAACTAGACAAAAAGAACCTAATAATTAAAATTAAAGTTTTTGCACAGCAAAGGAAACCATCAACAGAACAACATATGGAATGGGAGAAAATACTTGCAAATGATATGACCAACAAGGGGTTAATATAAAAAATATATAAACAGCTCATAGAACTCAATATCAAAAAAGCAAACAATCCAATAAAAAAAAAAGTGGGCAGAAGACCTGAATAGAGATTTTTCCAAAGAAGACATACAGATGGCCAGCAGGTACATGAAAAGATGTTCAGCATCACTAATTATTGGAGAAATGCGAATCAAAAATGAGATATCACTTCACACCTGTCAGAATGGCTATCATCAAAGAGTCTACAAATAATGAATGTTGGAGAGGATGTGGAGATAAGGGAACACTTGTACATTGTTACTGGGAATGTAAATGTGTGTAGTCAGTGTGGGAAACAGTATGGAGTTTCCTCAAAAAAAAAACAAAACTAAAATTAGGACTACCATATGATCCAGCAATTCTATTTCTAGGTATGTACCTGGAAATAAATGAGAGCACCTAGAAATATACCCGGAAAGTACCTGCAAAGAAATAGATAAATTCAAAAAGATACATGTATTCCAATGTTCACAGCAACACTATTTATAGTAGCTAAGGTATGGATGCAGTCCAAATTTCCATCAACAAACCCATGAATAAAGAAGATGTGGTGTATGTATACTTCCCTGGTGGCTCAGATGGTAAAGAATCCACCAGCAATGTGGGAGACCTGGGTTCGATCCTTGGGTTGGGAAGATCATTGGAGAAGGAAACGGCAACCCACTCCAGTATTCTTGCCTGGAGAATCCCCATGGGCAGATGAGTCTGCTGGGCTACAGTCTATGGGATTGCAGAGAATCGGAAAGGACTGAGTAACTAAGCATATATATATATAAAATGAAATATTACTTAGCAATAAAAACTTCTGCCATTTGCAGCAATGTGGTGAACCTAACAGAATATTATGATTAGTGAAGTAAGTTAGACAGAGAAAGACAAATACTGTATGATAGCACTTATATCTGGAACCTAAAAAATAATACAATGATTGTGTATGCAAAATAGAAACAGACTCACAGATACAGAGAACAAACTATTGGTTACCAAAAGGGTGAGGGAAGGAGGGAGGGGCAAATTAGGGATATGGAATTAAGAGATACAAACTAGTATGCATAAAACAGATATGCAACAAGGGTATATTGTACAGCACAGGGAATTATAGCCATTATCATATAATAATTTTAATGGAGTATAATTTGTAAAAATACTGAATCACTATGCTGGACACATGAAGCTAACATAGTATTGCAAATATACTATACTTCAATTAAAAATTTACCAGTTATGGGAAATAAAAGAGGACCAGAAGCATGGTAAATAACACCATGGGAATGTGATCAACAAAATGCAGAATGTGGGGATTTTAAAGAGCAAATGACCTAGTTTCTTTCACAAATAAACTGCAAAGAAAAAAGCTGGAGAAGCTTATAGATTAAAACATATTTAACAGACATAACAGGTTAAAGATGTGTATCCTGAGTCAAACACTGCAACTATAAAAACTGTTATAAGCAAAAATTTGTAATTCTCACTGGATATTTGATTATATTAACAGATTATTATTATTTTGATGTGATATGGCATTTGGTTATATATATTTTTGAAAAGAATATCTTTTACAGATACAGACTGAAGCATTATGGTTGAAAGTATATGTCTGACATTTGGTTCAAAATAAGACGGATGTGAGGTGTATATGAAACAAGACGGCCGTCTATAGACAAATGTTGAAGTTGAGCGATTGACATATGGTGAAGTGTTCTATTATTATCTCTATTTTGCTAAGTGTATCAGTTAGCTATTATAATAGTACATCATAACAATCAACCACATAACTTCCCAGTAGCAGATAATAGCAAATCTATGTTGCTTACACTCCTGGGATCAACTGTGGATTGTCCAGGTGGCACTGCCCATCTTGGCTAGGCTTACTCATATGTCTGCTGTTGGTCAGCTGTCTGACCTAGGACGGCCATGGCTGAGGCACCGAGGTGACTCGTTTTGAGTTAGAAGTCTCGTTCTTCAACAGGGTAGTCAGGAATGTCTTATTCCTGATAGAAGTGCAAGAAGGCAAATGAAACGTATTAAGCCTCTTGAAGACTAGGGTTAGAAATAGCTTCATTCTATTGGCTTCAGCAAGTCATACAACAAAGAGGGGGAGAATACCACAAAGTTATGTGACAAAGAGTCTGGACATGAGCAAAGGTGAAAAACTGAGACCAGTCTATATTTGAATTTTCCATAATTTAAAGATTGTATATGTGGCTATGTACAATATAGCAATGTCAACAGCTGAAGAGATAAAAGCAATATTTTGATACTAAGATGGCTTACTTAAAGCCTGTGATGTACTCAGATTGATTTTGCTAATTCTTTTTCAGAAATTATTGATAACATACCTATTTCATGAAAGCACTATAAGTATTAAGTTAGGTTTTGTTTTAAAGTACTTATCATAGTATTTGGCACCTCAGACTTCAAAAAATGAAAATAATAGCAACATGAAAAATCATAATTGCTCCTGTTACTATTATTAGCTAAAATTCCTAATCACTGAAAAGATCATAATTACAATGTAATACCTCTTTTACTTCTAGGTCAAATAGATTCTTTGATTATGTGTACCGTATCTCATTTTAAAATAATGCAAGGTAAGTAACTGTGGATATGCTGAAACATATATCTCTCAGAATGCTTTTGCAGCATTGTTTATGAAAATGAAATAGAAACAACAGAAAACATGGTGATAATTTATATGTTTAAAAAAGGAATGCTTAAACAAGTTACTCTGTAGACATACATGAATGCTATACTTTCACTGATAAAATTATAGATGTATATTTGATGATGTACAATGACTCACTGGAAAAGACTCTGATGCTGGGAAGGGTTGGGGGCGGGAGGAGAAGGGGACGACCGAGGATGAGATGGCTGGATGGCATCACCGACTCTGTGGACATGAGTTTGAGTGAACTCCGGGAGTTGGTGATAGACAGGGAGGCCTGGCGTGCTGTGATTCATGGGGTCGCGAAGAGTCGGACACGACTGAGTGACTGAACTGAACTGAACCTTATTTTACATAATTTTTGAAATTTCTGCTAAATTTTAATGATTTTCCTTAAGTGTTAATTTATTCTTTCTGCATTGTTTGTGATTTTTTTTTTTTAAGCAAGACTATCTTTATGAAATCTAGAATATTTGAGGTACTGTTTGAGGAAATATGTGATGGAATCCAAGAATCATGGTGTAGACAAAGCCATTAGCTACATTCACACATGCATAATGGATTTAAGTGTCTACATTATTACTATTGGTAAGACAGTAAATTGCCCAATTGCTAACTGTTTATGTTAACTTGTTAGAGGTTCCATGAAACTAAAACAGTCAGATCAACTGCATGTAGCTATGACTTCAGACCACAAAGTGTGCTGAAATGAGCAAAACCTAAACCTTCTCCAAGAATATGCTCCCCTTAATGCAAGCAATCCAACCAGTCCATCCTAAAGGAAATCAGTCCTGAATATTTCCTGAAGGACTGATGCTGAAGCTGAAACTCGAATACTTTGGCCACCTGATGGAAAGAACTGACTCATTGGAAAAGACCCTGATGCTGTTAAAGATTGAAGGCGGGAGGAGAAGGGGACGACAGAGGATGAGATGGTTGGATGCATCCCTGACTCAATGGACGTGGGTTTGAGTAAACTCTAGGAGTTGGTGATGGACAGGGAGGCCTGGTGTGCTTCAGTCCATGGGGTCGCAAAGAGTTGGACACGACTGAGTGACTGAACTGAACTGAACTGAACTGAATGCAAGATGGAATATGAACCTTGACTAGAGCTAAAAGCAGGTAGGAGTATTTATGGTGAAAAAGCATTTGCCAGTACCAGGTATAATCAAGGAGATAAAGGGCTAAGACACAGAACAAATTGAGTCTCTTTTCTTGGACTTCCAAAGGGACTGAAACTTTTAAGCATGTAATGATTTTTATTGATCTTTGTGAAGTCAATAAAAATGACAACTCATGTTAGTCTTTTGTCTTGGCATGAGATAAATATTCCAGAGACTTTCTATAACTATTGGTAGAATGTTTGTCACTAGGCACCTGTGTGATTGAAATGTTGTGGGCGGTATGAAGAAAAATTACCAACTTACTAGCATTTATAATAAGCAACTGGAGTCGGTTTTATATGTATGAGAAGTAGTTCATTATTTGCCTCTCTCTGTAATCACAAAGGCAGCATAATATGATGGTGGGAAATAGTAAATTTTATATGTAACTTAGACAAATGTGATTTGTATACCAAGCACATATTTAGTGGAATGTCTCAATTTATAGCAATTGTGTAAACAATGAACTGCCCAGTAATTATACTTTAATGTGAACAGTTGACTATCTTTTAGTCACTGAAAGTCATTTTGTTAATTTAAGTTGACAAAAAGTATTACAATGGGAATCCATTTTAAAATTTGCATATATTGTAATTGAGGGCAAGAGAATGTTCACTTTGTTTACAAAAAGAATAAAAAACCAATACTTTTTAAAAACTGATAGCTCAAGGCAAATTTCCTACCTGTCTTTATTACCGAGTCACTGAGATATTGTATGACTATTTCTTCATTATCATCTATTTTGTGTGCTTCCAACCAGAGAAAATTATGGGAAGACAAATGCAGGGTTTGGAAATCAACTCATTGAATCCAAACTTTGGCTTTGTCGCTGATGTGCCGTGGCTGGAACAATAGGGGCCAATCTGGACCTTATTTTCCCACCGGCAAGAAAAAGATGAACTTGCAGTGGGTTTTTAAATTTGTGAAAGCAAGTTGTTAGAATTATACACAAGAAGATATTACTTGTTTTTAAGCCAGTCAAAGGCAAGTTTTTGCAATTACACATAAGAAGATATTACTTGGTGCACCGACACTATTAAGTAATTTTTCCTAAGCAAATTATGAACAAAAGTACATCTAGTGAAAAAACACATCTGTGAAATTGTATCATTTTTCACATTCCTAGACTGAAATTTACCTACATTTTGTTTCATTTTTTTCACTTACTAATATATATTTGTATTAATATGGTGGGCACCTACCATCTGCCATGTCCTATTTTTGGTAGTGGAAATCAAAGATGATGAGCAAGACAAGGTCACTGCTCAATGGAACACACCTCCTAATAGGAGAGGCAGAGGATAAATAAACTAGTGAGTTAATTTCAGAGAGTCATAATTGCCATAAAGCAAATGGGAGCAGGAGAATGTTGTGGCAAACTTCACTAAAGAGTGGCCAGAGAAGACATCCCTGCAGAAGAGATACTAGAGCTGAACCATGAGAACAAACCAGGATCTGGGGAAAAGTTCTTTTTTTTTTTTCAAATAGAGACAAGAAGCCAGTGCTAAAACTGTTCTGTTCCTCAACACGGGAAGTAGTGTTCAGTTCAGTTCAGTCACTCAGTCGTGTCCAACTCTTTGCAACCCTATGAACCCCAGCACTCCAGGCCTCCCTGTCCATCACCAACTCCCAGGTTCCACCCATCACCCTTGAGTTGGTGGTGCCATCCAACCAACTCATCCTCTGTTGTCCCCTTCTCCTCTTGCCTTCAATCTTTCCCAGCATCAGAGTCTTTTCTAATGAGTCAGCTCTTCGCATCAGGTGGCCAAACTATTGGAGTTTCAGCTTCAACATCAGTCCTTCCAATGAACACCCAGGACTGATTTCCTTTAGGATGGACTGGTTCGATCTCCTTGCAGACCAAGGGACTCTCAAGAGTCTTCTCCAGAACCACAGTTCAAAAGCATCAATTCTTCGGTGCTCAGCTTTCTTTACAGTCCAACTCTCACATCCATACAGTACCATAAAATAGGACACTGCTGCAGAAGCCTAATTGGTAGGGAGACTTACGGAAAGAATGGGATCGGAGAGCTGACCGTTGGGTTTCTGAGCACAACAAAAAACAACTGAAGGATTTTTAAGCAACACTGATCAAATATCAAACGAGTCCAATAAACAATGTTCCAATGAACCATTTTCCATGTATTTCAGGAGAAAAATGTGAAGAGATATTTCCCCCATCATTTGTAATATCCTGGAATAGTATTTATATTTTGCACACATTAATAGTAGTTAATCTTTAAAACGGTCTCAATATATTCCAGAAAAGAATCATTCCTTAAAGGTCTCTCTCCATTCCAGAAGAGTATGCTTGCACTTGTTAAAATGTGCTTTATGATCTCAGGATGCTGGGTTAAAGCATTTCCTCAAATGGGCTGCCACAAATTAGAATGTCTGAATACTGCAGATTAGTCCATAATTTGTTTTCTGCCAAATAGATAATGCATTCAGCACATCATATTTATTAGAGCTGCTAAACTTCTACCCTTTGCTCTCTAATTAGGCTTTTCTTGTTACTGTGTGTTTCAGAAAATATGACTGTTTTAGTCCTTAAACCTAATGAACCCCAGCCGAGATGGTATTACAGTTGCTCTTGCAGGAGTGGATTCACCCTTTGTTGTGTTCCTTCAGATTCTTCAGCCTGGGGTTCTGTTGCTGAATGGTAGGGTTTGGACAAAATGTGCATGGCCACCTTTGTGTCACATGCCAGCCATTTACTCAGTTCTGCCCTATTTGTCATGGTAGCCAAAGGATATCTCAATTAGCAGTACCTGGAAAGTTACTTAAGAAAATTCTTGTTGATCAGTTATTCACTGTGAGATACCACTTGGATTTACACCAACTTGATGACCAGCAAGGCTTTCTGCTTTTTAAGACACAGAATTTTATTTTACCTATGCCTGAAGTTACTTCTAATTTAGGGAAAAAAACTGATTTTCCAGGAATATAATTGTTGAGCCCTTATTCATAGTTTTGACTTCATGTAATAAAAGTTTGGGCTTCCGCAGTGACTTAGCCGTAAGAAATCTGACTTATTTGATCATTTCTTATACTTTTCTTTTTGCTGAACACATATTAGATGTTCAAGAAATATTTGCTGATTAAACCTAGCAGATTTTAAATGATTCTGTTTTCTCAAGAATGAGACCTAAAGCTAAACAATAATACTGGAGATATTTGCTCTCATTTTGTCAAGAAAAGAGGAGCAATATTAAGTCAAGAACCAGGCTCTGAGGTCTGATAGGCTTCGATTCATATTTCTATTTCTACACATACATTTTTGGGAGAGTGAAGATTTAGCTTCTTATCTTAAAATGGAAATAAAGGTACCTGCTTATTGGTTTTGGAAAAATGAAGGGAAGGTAATGCACCTGGAACATTTAGACAGCTACTTTGCACATTGTAAGCATTCCATAAATGTAAGCCTTTGTCATCATCATTACTACTACTACTAAACATAAACAACTTCAGCATTAACCTATAGTCAATTTCACATCTCAACTACATAAACTTTAACTCAAAACTGGAGGGTCACCAGTGCTGTATAAAGTTTTATTATATCAAGTTTTAGCATATATTAGAGAAAGGAATAGAGTCAAATATGCAGGCATATATTTATCCACTTGAATGGAACTTTAAAAATTGATGGGCATCATTAAAATATCCTATATTCAGAGATGACTACTCAGCACGTAGAATTCAGCATCATGTGCTATGAATAGATCATCCAAGAGGACTTAGTGACCAAACCCACCAGAAGGATCTTGTTATGTTGCAGTTTCACCTGTAACAAAATCTGTGTCACTGATTCCAAGGGCAGCAAGACATCAGGGCTCTAGAGTGGTGATTTGTGTTGGCATCTCTTGCCTCTTCATGTGCCATATGAGATTAATTACACCCATCTATTTGCATTATGTATGCTGCTGTTTTACCGTTTATACATTATAAGACAGAACACTTTGAGTATTAAAAGCTACCACTTACTGAATCAGGGATGGACATAGTGTAATGCCACCAATCCCTAGGAATTTTACTCTAGGAAAGTGAAATTCAGTGGTCTGCACCATCTGCCGACATCCACGGGAACCATCCACCACTTGGACATTCCAGCAAAAAAAAGGAAATTTTCATCTCAACTTTCAATTTTTTCCCCAGATATCAAGCTGACCATTCAGCAATTTTCTGCTTCTTACCAGTTACATGTACCTTCAATCAACTACTCAATATCCTAATTCCTTAGTCTCTGTTATCCAGCCTTGCCTTTTCTTTTATACATTCTGTAATTACCATCAAGCTTGCTTGGTGACTAAGATGGTAAAGAATCTGTCTGCAATGCAGGAGACTTGGGTTTGATTCCTGGGTCAAGAAGATCCCCTGGAGAAGGGAATGGCTACCCACTCCAGCCTGGAGAATTCCATGGACAGAGATGCCTGGCGGACCACAGTTGAATGGATTACAGTTGGACATGACTGAGCTACTAATACTTTCTCACTTAGATCTTAAACTTTTCTATTTAGCCTTGTTCCTGGGATCATTACTTTGCTGACAAAGTTCCATCTAGTCAAAGCTATGGGTTTTCTAGTAGTCATGTATGGATGTAAGAGTTGGACCACAAAGAAAGCTGAGCACCAAAGAATTTATGCTTTTGAACTGTGGTGTTGGAGAAGACTCCTGAGAGTCCCTTGGACTGCAAGGTGATCAAACCAGTCCATCCTAAAGGAAATCAGTCCTGAATATTCATTGGAAGGACTGATGTTGAAGCTGAAGCTTCAATACTTTGGCCACCTGATTCGAATTACTGACTCATTGGTAAACTCTGATGCTGGGAAAGATTGAAGGCAGGAGGAAAAGGGGAGGACAGAGGATGAGATGGTTGGATGGCATCGCTGACTCAATGGATGGTGATGAGTTTGAGCAAGGTCCAGGAGTTGGTGATGGACAGGGAAGCCTGGCGTGGTGTAGTCCACGGGGTCAGAAAGAGTCAGACGTGACTGAGCGACTGAACTGAACTGGGATCTACTCTGTAGTGTGCAGGGTAGTTTGGCTCCAAGCTATATTCTCTGCTGGGATCCTGATGTGTCAGAATATTTCTGGGAGATGTGTGGATGATCCTTGATGAAGTCTATTTATATGAAGAGCAAATCCTAAGGATGCGGGAAAGACTTCATCTGAAGGAATGAGAATGTTAGCACCTAGTCAGTCTCAGTCATCAGAAGGGAGGAAAAATCTTGAGTCAAAAGACGTCGTTATTCATTCATTCATTCAGAGGTTGGAATAACCTTAGGTTATGTCTCATCTAAGAGCCTTGAAAGCATCTAATATGTGATAAATGTTCATCTAATCTCTATTTTAGCTTGTGTAATGCCAAGCAAAAGCAACTAACTATCTGAACATATGTAATTTGATTTTTACCCCCATTGTTTTACTGGTAGTTGAGGAAGTGAGTGGTGGAAAGGTGGAAATAGCTGTCATTTGATGAGAGATAGGACTTCTCAAGTAGGTCACTTGTGTCCCAAGGTCAATTTTCCCACTTTGAAGGCTCTTTGACTGTTATGAGGCTTCAGGGATCTCTTGAGAATGAGGACCCAAAGTGCTGTTTGATTGAAGCTCATTTCCATGATCCTGAGTTTCAGGGAGGAACCTGAACACCAGTTTGTTTGTCTGCAGTGACATATTCAATAGGCAGAGGAAACCAAATCTCTGTTTTTATCATTTTCTCCCCATTGTCATTTTGATGCAAAGCCAAATCACAGTCGGAACTTATTTTATTAATTGGCCATGAGAACCTACCATTAGGAATCAGAAATAACTCAAGGTTCACATGATCTGTGCATCCTTCCCCCCTAAACAGACCCACATGGGAAGCCAAATTATAATCAGAAGTTTTGGCATGGATTCAGAATAGGGAGTGGTAGATGAATTAAAAGTCTGATGGCTGAAGCTAAGGTTTAATGGCTGAGGCTAAGGGTTAAGAATGGGAATCTTTCCAGGGGAAGTTTGCATCTGCCAGCATGCTAGTGATGGCTATGGCCACACCCCAAGTCTGGAGACCAAGATCTCTCCTCTGTGACTCTTCATCTCTGTGTTTCCATGGCTGAGTACACCTAACTTCGCTTGTTAGATATGTTAATATATTCAATTAGGTTATAGTTAGTTCTGTAGGCCTCAGCTTTAATGTCACTTCATCAGGAAACTTCTTTGACATCACTCTAAATTTAGTCTTTTATGACACTGTCATATCAATCTGCACATTTCCCTCAAGAGCAATTTTCACAATTTGTAATAGTGCATTTATTTGTGTTTTCATCTGTCTGTTGTCTGTCTCCCACTTAAACGTCTTAATTTGCATGCTTGTAATATGATCCATTACATATTGAACTTAAAATTTAACTACCAAAGGCAATGTTTCTTTATTTCCAAATTGACCATGGGACAGGACTTTGACCATTATTGTTGTCTCAAAGTACCCACAATACTCGATATTTATGTTCACTATTGCTATTACGTTTCTTTACCACCCGCCTTAACATCTCTGCATATTTATCACCATTTCTTGTTGAAATTCTTTGTCTGGCATCTGTGACTATGATATAATAGTTTTCTTCCTAGCATTTTGTTTACCTTTGCTTTCTCCCAACCACCTTCAAGTGTGGGTATTCCTAAAGGTTTTATCATTGCTGTGCTCCATATTGACCATATTGATTATGTTATTGCCATTAGTTCATGGAATATGTAGTTATTGAGAACCTTATATATGACAAACACTGAATTAAAGAAAAGTATGTTGTGTGTCTACAGTCAAGTTGCTCACTTTCCTTTTGGGGAAAATAGTCATTCTATGTTTTCAAATGTAGTTACTAACACAAAACAAGATAGAGTATGGACAACAGATAAGAAAATGATTGCTGCCGAAAAGATTGTTACTTACAGTTTCCTAGAAACTGTGGCATGCCACTCCATGGCTGGAGGAGTCCACAGGATAAAGAACTGAAGTTGTTCAGAAAGGGAAGAGAATTGTGGGTCCTAGATTTTCACGTGGGTTCCATAAACAGGAACTGGTGAAGCAGAGTAAGCAAGCAGGATTTAGGTTTGGTTAGTTCAAATAAATTCAGCATGCTCTGGGGAATAGAGTCTGTTCCTAGTTGTTTAGTACCTGACCCTGGGGTGATTAGGGCAGATGGATAGTGGTTCTGACTATAAGAGCCAATAAAGCAGGTAGTTGGGAACTGGGTTTTGGATTAGCTGGTTTGCATTTGAAAAGATGCTCATGGATGAATTGTCTATATCTCTAGAAATTGGCTACCCTGGAAGGGGCAGTCTTTCAGGGTCAGCAAGGTGCCACATGTCGAAGCATCAAAATACAGAAAATAAAAGACTTGGATAGTACACTGTAATATGTCAGGGCAGGTTAAGTTATGTTGTGGTAATACATAAATTTAAAACACCTCTTATTTCCCATTCTCACAAAATTGTCTTTGGGTCTGGCTAACTCGATGTAGCTTGCCCTCATGCTGTAGCTAAATGATTCATCCTGCTTACATCATGACAGTCTGTTGCCTTAACTCGAGGTTGCCATACTCATCTTGGCAGAGAAGAAAGATTCCAGAGGATGGCATAAACTTTCCCCACTGTCCTAGCACCAAAGGGACACAAAGTCTTCTCGGAGTCCATTCATAGCGTTCATTTATAGAACTACTCATGTGGCCCTGCCTATGTGTATGGAGCTGAGCTGTATCTCCTCTCCTTTGTCTCAAGAGTGGTGGTGCAATACTTTAGCAGAGATAGCCATGGGACAGTCCAAAGCTAACATTTGGCTGGAGGACCGGACTAAGCCTAAAGAATACAGCAGCATCAGAAAGCACTTTTGAATCGAGATCACACCAAAATAATTCAGGTGCTGTACCAGCCACCAATACTAGGGTACTGACAACAGAGGCTGCCATCCGAAGGTCAGGAAAGGTGAAGTACACCTCACCTGGAGGTCAGTGGGAGCCAGGGGGAATTGGGTGGTAGCACAAGGATGAGTGAATCTGTGCTCTGGACCTTCTCCTGCAGCCAAGATGTCAGCCAGGCTCCTCTGTCCATGGGATTCCAGCAGAGGCTGTGTGTCAAATCAGAAATGAACCTAACTACCCTGCATGGGCAGTATTTTTTCCAAACTCCCAAGCAGACACATGGGGCTTCCCGGGTGGTGCTAGTGGTAAAGAATCCACCTGTCACTGCAGGAAATGCAAGAAATACAGCTCGATCCCTGGGTCAGGAAAATCCCCTGGAGAAGCAATAGGCAATCCACTCCAGTATTCTTGCCTGGGAAATCTCATGGACAGAGGAGCCTGGTGGGCTACAGTCCATAGAATCACAGAGTCAGACACGACTGAGTGACTGAGCAAGCAGAAATATGGGCTCCAAAACTAAGCTGAGTTCATTAATAAAAAGTTGTTGTTCAGTCACTCAGTCATGTCCGAGTCTTTGCCACCCCATGGACTGCAGCATGCCAGGCTTTCCTGTCCTTCACCATCTCCAGGAACTGGCTCAAACTCGTATCCATTGAGTTGGTGATGCCATCCAAACATCTCATCTTCTGTCATCCCCTTCTTCTCCTGCCTTCAATTTTTCCCAGCATTAGGGTCTTTTCAAATGAGTTGGCTTTTTGCATCAGTTGACCAAAGTATTGGAGCTTCAGCTTCAGCACCAGTCCATCCATAAATATTCAGGGTAGATTTCATTTAAGATTGACTGGTTTGATCTCCTTGCAGTCCAAGGGACTCGCAGGCATCTTCTCAGCACCACAGTTCAAAAGCATCAGTTCTTCGTTGCTCAACTTTCTTTAGAGTCCAGCTCTCACATCCATATACGACCACTGGAAAAACCATAACTTTGATTAGACAGACCTTTGTTGGCAAAGTAATGTCTCTGCTTTTTCATATGCTGTATAGGTTTGTGATAGCTTTTCTTCCAAGGAATAAGAGTCTGCAGTCACTGTCCACAGTGATTTTGGAGCCCCAAAAAATAAAATCTGACACTGTTTCCACTGTTTCTCCATCTATTTCCCATGAAGTGATGGGACTGGATGCCATGATCTTAGTTTTCTGAATGTTGAGCTTTAAGCCAGCTTTCTCACTCTCCTCTTTCACTTTCATCAAGAGGCTTTTTAGTTCCTCTTCACTTTCTGCCATAAGGGTGGTGTCATCTGCATATCTGAGGTTATTGATATTTCTCCCGGCAATCTTAATTCCAGCTTGTGCTTCTTCCAGCCCAGCATTCCTCGTGATGTACTCTGCATATAAGTTAAATAAGCAGGGTGACAATATACAGCCTTGATGTACTCCTTTTCCTATTTGGAACCAGTCTGTTGTTCCAAGTCCAGTTCTAACTGTTGCTTCCTGACCTGCATATAGGTTTCTCAAGAGGCAGGTCAGGTGGTCTGGTATTCCCATCTCTTTCAGAATTTTCCACAGTTTATTGTGATCCACACAGTCAAAGGCTTTGGCATAGTCAATGAAGCAGAAATAGATGTTTTTCTGGAACTCTCTTGCTTTTTCCATGATCCATTGGATGTTGGCAATTTGATCTCTCGTTCCTCTGCCTTTTCTAAAACCAGCTTGAATATCTGAAAGTTCATGGTTCACATATTGCTGAAGCCTGGATTGGAGAATTTTGAGCATGACTTTCCTAGTGTGTGAGATGAGTGCAATTGTGTGGTAGTTTGAGCATTCTTTGGCATTGCCTTTCTTTGGGATTGGAATGAAGACTGACCTTTTCCAGTCCTGTGGCCACTGCTGAGTTTTCCAAGTTTGCTGGCATATTGAGTGCAGCACTTTCACAGCATCATCTTTCAGGATTTGAAACAGCTCAACTGGAATTCCATCACCTCCACTAACTTTGTTCCTAGTGTTGCTTTCTAAGGACCACTTGACTTCACATTCCAAGATGTCTGGCTCTAGGTGAGTGATCACACCATCATGATTATCTTGGTTGTAAAGATCTTTTTTGTACAGTTCTTCTGTGTATTCTTGAATAATAGCTATCCTTTAATAACAATTAAGCTTTTCAAGTGGTGCAGTGGTAAAGAATTCATTTGCTAATGCAGGAGAAGGAAGAGATGGTGGTTTGATCCCTGGGTTGGGAAGAGGCCCTGGAGAAGGGAATGGCAACCCACTCCAGTATTCTTGTCTGGAGAATTCCATAGACAGAGGAGCCTGGTGGGCTACAGTCCAGGGGATCACAAAGCATTGGACACAATTGAGCACATATGCACACAATGATAATTCAGTATATGCCAGGCTACCTCTGATCCACGTAGCCTCTCATTGAGTCCTCATAATAATGCTATGTGATAGCTGTTAGTGTTCCCATCTTACAGATAAGAACACTGAGACACAAAGGGGTTAAGAAACTTGCTCAATTTCCTCTAGGTTAGAAATGTATCAAGGGTTTTCACTAAATCTGTCTGACTCTAGATCCTAAATGGTCCTCAATATATAACAGTTTACTTCTTATAAAGTTGGAGTATGACCATGGCCCCCCACACTGTTGCAGGGGTGAAGGATACAACGAACAGAGTAAATGTGTGACTCCTTCAGGAGTACAAATACAAAGGGGCTTTGGTGGAAGAGGGTCAGTTCTTCTGTGGAACAGATCATATTTGGGGTCAGCTGTTCAGTCAAGGACAGTTTCTTTTTTTTTTAATCTTTGATATTTCTCTGGTCCAAAGTTTGTGACATTGGTTCTAGGTGCCACATAGATGGCAGCAATGTTGCATGAACTTCCATCACTACCACTTCAGTGCCCCCATGCCCTGCAGTACAGTGGTCTAGTGAGCCCTGAGTATGGCTGCTTACCGTCATTTTTATACCTTTCTTATTTACAATTGTTCAGCTGCTCAGTCGTGTCTGGTTCTTATGTGGACTCATGGACTGTAGCCTGCCAGGCTCCTCTATCCATGGAATTTTCTAGCCAAGAATACTGGAGTGGATTGCCATGCCCTTCTCCAGGAGATCTTCCCAACTCAAGGATCGAACTCGCATCTCTAGTGTCTCCTGCATTGGCAGGCAGGTTCTTTACCACTAGCACCACCTGGGAAGCCCATTTATGGATTATTTTTTGTTTCTAAGCAAAGGAAGGTGTTGCCTGAGCACAAGCCTTTGCACACAGTGGGTGTTCAGTATATTTGGCTGATGTACCAAAAAAGGAAATGAAAAGCTCTGTGATTTGTCTTGCCTGAAACACAGCTCTCCAGAGCCCTAGAAATCTAAATTATAACTTAAGTCAATAGTTTGCCCTTAAAGGACATTTCTCATACATTTGCAACATGTAAAAGGAAATAATAAGAAAATTCTCTTTAGATATCATGTATAGTTTCAAAGTGATTAGCTTTTTTTTTCCTTGTAATGAAAATTGTAACACCATTGAGGTGATATGAATGTGTTGGCTACTTTAGCATAATCTCAAAAATGTCCATCAATGTTTCTCAAGAATGTTATTGCCCTCTATCTTAAAGCAGTGTTAATAAAGAAGCAAAACTATTAACAGGGTGTGACAGTACAGTAGGGTTTTGATGTCTTGTCACATCATAATCTTAACATTCCATTTAATAAAAGGGATAGGTAGCCTTATTATTCCAGTATAACTAAGCAAGGCACTGGGGAGGTTTTGTTAACTCTTACAAGGCACTGATGTCCTATTTAGTAAATTACAATTCTAAGTACTAAGTAATATGGTCCTTAAATTTCCCCCTGGAACCACATTCTTAGCTCAAGTCTGGAATATCACTAGCCATTTGGGAAATCCTGACATGAAGCCATTGAAGATTGGCCATAGTATGGGTGTTTCTCTGAATAAGATGGGCCACCACATTTTAATCACACCTGTGTAGTGGGTCTGGGCTGGAAGTAAAAACAGTCCATAGAGAGAGGGTACAAAGTGTGTTTTTCTCGATAAACAAATTGGCTACTGTGACCCATCATCAGTAGGTGATGGGGTCTCTCACTCATTCATCTGTTCCCTGCTTCACTCAGCCCTCCTACAGCCAAGAACTGACTTTTTTCATGACTATTTTCCAAGGATCAACCTATAGAGAATGCTCCTTTGCCATTCAAGTCATGACTTCTGAGCCTGGCTGAGGAAACCATTACTAATCCAAGGACCTGCGCTTATTCTTCATGCTGGATCCTGTGCTGGCTCTTCTGCTCCAGGACATCCAAGTTGGCTCAGGCCACCTGCACACCAGACACCTGATCCATTCTCATCTGAATCCCATACCCATCCATGTCCAGTTTTGTTGTTCTGTTTTCCAACCCATTCTCAATTCCTGGCTGTATATCAGGATTTGCTATTTGAAATTTCTCCAATAGGCTTGGCTGTTCTTCTTGCTCACGTTGTGCTAGAAAAACATAATAGAAAATGCATCTTTCGCTCTGCAACCATAGAAACCAGCCCTATAGCTAGCCATTTGATAGCTATGTCAACAGGAGCAGCCCCAGAAGTGTAGGAGACAAGAGTACACAAAGCCTGGGGGTCAAGTTGAAGTATAAAAGTCAACGATAATATGGAATTTCTGTGGATGGCCCAATGTAGAAAATTGAAATATAATTATAAATGTTTTAGTACTTATTTCTTCTAATGGTGTGCTACGGCTGTGAAGTTTTAAAAATTGTAACTAGCATTTTGATTAATGTGATAAGTGGCAGGTAACCATTTCTAGACTAGTCCGAAGCTCTGTAGTTTTAGAAAAAAAGTGAAAGTGAAGTCACTCAGTCATGTCTGACTCTTTGTGACCACATGAAGTATAGCCTACCAGGCTCCTCCATCCATGGGATTTTCCAGGCAACAGTACTAGAGTGGGTTGCCATTTCCTTCTCCAGGGGATCTTCCTGACCCAGGGATCGAATCCAGCAGGTAGATGCTTTACCATCTGAGCCACCAGGGAAGCCCTATCCAGTTTTGGAAAGGTTGTTTATTCTGCCATAAACTTTTTGAAAGTCTTTTCCAAAAACCTAACTCATAAAATCGACATCTTGCAAAGTGACACCTCATCCTGGTATTTCTAGCCAAGGACAAGACAAATTTCACATTAATAAAAGATGAAGGAACTCTTTCTGATTGTGGACCCAGCACTTTGGTAATGTAACATGAATTTAGTATATACAGTTAACACCAGCAGGCTCCATTCCATGGCTTAAACCTACTGCCTTTAGAAGGTGACTGCCTCGTTAGAATGACAAAGTTGAGCCAAGGGACTATGGGCTACAATGAGCATAGCCAATCCCTTCTCCTTCCCCCATCCATGCCCTACTTTTTGAGAATTTAATTTCACTTTAATAGAGGAAGCCAGCAGTCGACAGAATTTTCTATAGAATGGCTAATACTCAGAGATTACAATGTCTCTCTTAACCCCAAGAGAACTGTTCATTTAAAGGGTCAGGCTCTCAAAAGGATTAAATGGGCTAAAGAATATCAGAATGCTTTATGAAGTACAGATTTTATACGAAAAAAAATGAATGCACACATTCCATTTCAGCATCACTGTTACATAAATCCTGCTGGGGCTCCAAGGTATAGCCTAAGTCTCCCCTCTATGAAGAAGCTTACAATAAATGCCAGCACCTAACTTTCTTTTCTACTGATGTTCAGTTCAGTTCAGTCGCTCAGTCGTCTCCGACTCTCCGTGAACCCATGAATCACAGTACGCCAGGCCTCCCTGTCCATCACCAACTCCCGGAGTTCACTCAAACTCATGTCCACAGAGTCGGTGATGCCATCCAACCATCTCATTCTCTGTCGTCCCCTTCTCCTCCCACCCCCAACTTTCCCAGCATCAGAGTCTTTTCCAGTGAGTCAACTCATCGCATAAGGTGGCCAGAGTATTGCAGTTTCAGCTTTAGCATCAGTCCTTCCAATGAACACCCAGGATTGATCTCCTTTACTGATTTGCTGCTGCTGCTAAGTCACTTCAGTCGTGTCCGACTCTGTGTGACCCCATAGACGGAAGCCCACCAGGCTCCCCCGTCCCTGGGATTCTCCAGGCAAGAACACTGGAGTGGGTTGCCATTTCCTTCTCCAATGTGTGAAAGTGGAAAGTGAAAAGTGAAAGTGAAGTCGCTCAGTCGTGTCCGACCCTTAGCGACCCCACGGACTGCAGCCTACCAGGCTCCTCCATCCATGGGATTTTCTAGGCAATAGTACTGGAGTGGCTTACCATTGCCTTCTCCATTTACTGATTTACATAACCACAATTTGACATTTTACATGCATACCCTGTCACATAGCATGGCTATTTTGTCTCAGAGCCTTGTGGGCAAGTAATATCTCCACAAAATAGATACCTGATGCATTTTGTTGATCAAGGAGTCAAGAAGAGATACATTCGTCCTAAAGGGACTTCTTAAATAGCCACATCTGATGCATCCACATTCTTGAGGCCCATCTCACTTCTGCTTTTAAACTAGCTGACAACACTGTTGTGAGTATTACATTCAATAATGTATGTGGAAATTTGTTGTAGGCTGTGTAAATTGCATACTGACTGCAAATGATTAATGTTGCAAGATTACAATCAGAGATCCAAAACAAAATATGTCTGTAAGATGAATTTAGATGATCCATCAATCATTAGATGGAGTCTTCCAGGTGAGAAGTGGTAAGGTAGAATACAAACTTCCCAGGTGGTGCTAGTGTTAAAGAAATATCCTGTCAATGCAGGATATGTAAGAGACACTGGTTTGATCCCTGGGTCAGGAAGGTCCCTCGGAGGAGGGCATGGCAACCCACTATAGTATTCTTGCCTGGAGAATTCCATGGACAGAGAAGCCTGGCAGGCTACAGTCTATAGGGTTGCAAAGGGGTCAGACATGACTGAAGAGACAGCACACATGTAAGGAAGGCTAGAGTATGTCGTGGGATTCAGAAAATCTGGGTTCAGATTCTGAATTGGTCATGGGCTTTTTGTCTAATCTTCACTTTTTGTATGTGTGAAATTAGGAGTTTGGACAATTTGGTTTCGAAACTCTTTTGTTTCTACAAGTAAACAAAATATTGCAATGTTTAGCTTTCAGACCTTTCATTTGCATAAAAGTAAAAGAGAAAACAATGGAAAAATATTCTATAAGAAATCCACCAACTTTTTTTCAGTTTTATTAGAATAGAGAAAAAAACAATTTATTAATAAGATCACTTTGATTCCAATCTTGTTACAGGAGATAGGGAGAAAGGGAACATCTCATGAATAAACCATCACACAAAATCAAAGCATCTCTGAGGTAAAAAAAAAAAAAAAAAGTAAGTTTCTCAAACTTAAATATAATCTTTCATTCTGAAATTCTTCTGATATTGAATACTCCCTATTAACATAGATAATTCCAAAATTATTTTTATTGGAACATTTACTGGACATGTGGCATGATATGCTTGACAGTGGAGCAGGAATTAAAACTTCAGTTCAAATAATCTAAGTTTAATCTGAGAAATTTCATGAGTAAATTAGACACACATTATTTGGTAAAGGAGCTTAAGGAAGGGATGACATTTCAAACTGAGATGCCCAGAGAAAGCTGCATAGAAGCGTTTGATGCGAGTTAGGCTGTATTAAAGAATGTGAAATGTGCGTTGAGTAGAAGGTGCCAAGAGTAACAGTGCAAAGGTGGGGAGATACAAAGGATGCTTTTCTGACAGAGAATAAAGCAGCCAGATTGCAGAAGAAGGTCAGATATGGTGGTGCTGGGAGATCAGGTTTGAAAAACAGGTTAGCCCTAACTGGGGTTGACATTGAATGACATTGAATGGATAACGTCAAAGGACTTTATCCTTCAGGAAGTAGGAACACACTCAAAACTTTTAAAAAGACAGCAACAGATGGAAATCTTTTAATTTTAATTTCCATCATTCATTTCCATCACATTTCCATCATTCATCAGAATGAGTTTAAAGAGGAGAGAGTGACAACAAGCAGGAAAATTAACACATTTTTACCCAGAGCTCAGATCTGCATTGACAAAATCCTGAACCAGGTGGGTGGCAGTAGGGATTGAAAGAAAGACAGAAAAGCAAAACATTGGGAAGAGTAAATTATCTAAGGAGGAGCAACAGGTGAGAGAAATAAGCCATAAATGCCTGTGAGGTTTTAGCATTGGAAAATTAGGCAAATTAGTGGTACTCATAAAAAGAGAAAGTACAGGGAAGCATATTTAAGTTTTGAGGAGCCTAATCAGGTCTCACTGGAAAAGACTCTGATGCTGGGAAGGATTGGGGGCGGGAGGAGAAGGGGACGACAGAGAATGAGATGACTGGATGGCATCACCGACTCGATGGACATGAGTGAACTCCGGGAGTTGGTGATGGACAGGGAGGCCTGGTGTGCTGTGATTCATGGGGTCGCAAAGAGTCGGTCACGACTGAGCAACTGAACTGAACTGAACTGAATCAGGTCTTTGAACTTCCTTGGTGGCTCAGACCATAAAGAATCTGCCTGCAATGCAAGAGACCCCTGTTTGATCCCTGGGTCAGGAAGATCCCTTGGAGAAGGGACTAGCAACCCATTCCAGTATTCTTGCCTGGAAAATCCCATGGACAGAGGAACCTGGCAGGCTATAGTCCATGGGGTCTCAAAGAGTTGGACATGCCTGAGCAACTAATACTGTCATGCTTTCTTTCAATTAGATCTTCAGTTTTTTAGATACTGAATTTGGATAATGAAAATAGAGTTTAAGAAGGGGTAAGCATTGGTAGAAGTGCCATAAGGTGATCATTGTTAATGGAAGTTCTGTGTGTCTGGTGCAAAGTGAGGCCAAACAAACTGAAACATTGGAGTTTGGAACAGAGAAAGGTTATTGCAAGGCCATGAAAGGATATGACATGGCCATTCAAAAAGCCTTGAGCTCTCAGAACGGTTTTGGCAAAGCATTTTTAAAAACCAGGCAAGGGAGAGGGTGTTACTGGGTGTGTGATCAGATCATGCACAATTCTCTAAAAATCTAAGATCATGGCATCTGGTCCCATCACTTCATGGCAAATAGATGGGGAAACAGTGGCTGACTTTATTTTTTTGGGCTCCAAAATCACTGCAGATGGTGACTGCAGCCATGAAATTACAAGACCCTTGCTCCTTGGAAGAAAAGCAATGACCAACCTAGACAGCATATTCAAAAGCAGAGACATTGTCAACAAAGGTCCATCTAGTCAAAACGATGGTTTTTCCAGTAGCCATGTATGGATGTGAGAGAGTTTGGACTATAAAGAAAGCTGAGAGCCCACTAACTGATGCTTTTGAACTGTGGTGTTGGAGAAGACTCTTGAGAGTCCCTTGGACTGCAAGGAGATCCAACCAGTCCATCCTAAAGGAGATCAGTCCTGAATATTCATTGGAAGGACTAATGCTGAAGCTGAAACTCCAATACTTTGGCCACCTGATGGTAAGAGCTGACTCATTTGAAAAGACTCTGATGCTGGGAAAGATTGAAGGCAGGAGAAGAAGGGGACAGCAGAGGATGAGATCGTTGGATGGCATCACCGACTCAATGGACATATGTTTGACCAAGCTCTGGGACTTGGTGATGGACAGGGAAGCCTGGTGTGCTGCAGTCCATAGGTTCACGAAGAGTTGGACACTATTGAGTGACTGAACTGAACTGACTGATGATGAGGGAAGAGGGTAGTGTCACAGGGGTGAACTTTATCAGTCCTTAGGCTCCTGGAGACCTGTGCTACAGGAGGGGCTATGTGTGCATGGTCATTAAGTAGTTATACGTTCCATTGGGTAGGGGGTTTCATATTTGCAAAACAACTCAAGAAATCTGCATCAAATACTGTTATCTAGGTACTTCAGAGAGGAGATAAAGCAGAGGATTTGGGAGAGGGGTCTGCCCTGGGGAAGACCCCATGGAGTCCTGCTAGGTTACATCATGCTTGTATCCAGGGTAGAGAGCAGGAGGCTAGTCGGACATGCTTTGCACTCACTGATGTGTGAACTTGACCTGGAGCAGGAGAGCTTGGGTTCTTGGTGGAGATCTGCCTGGCTTTATCTCTCAGTCCTGCCACATGCTGATTACATAACCTCAGGCAAGTTACTTATCCAACCATGCCTCGATTCCCTCCTGTAAAAATAGAAAATAATAGTGCCCACCTCTCAGGACTTAAGAAACAAGTGCATGTAAAGTGTTTGGGGCACACTAAACTATTTTTATTAACTATGCTAGACTGTTTTTCTGTTCATAAAATTAGGATTGAAATGGTATTTACTTACGGTTAGACAGTTGCTCCATGGAACAAAAGCTATGGCAAACCTAGACAGCATATTAAAAAGCAGAGACATCCCTTTGCTAACAGAGGTTGGTATAGTCAAAGCTATGGTTTTTCCAGTAGTCATGTGCAGATGTGAGATCTGGACCACAAAGAAGGCTGAGCGCTGAAGAATTGATGTTTTCAAGCTCTGGTGCTGGGGAAGATTCTTGAGAGTCTTCTGGACAGCAAGGAGATCAAACCAGTCAATCCTAAAGGAAAGCAACCCTGAGTATTCATTGGAAGAACTGATGCTGAAGCTCTAATACTTTGGCCACCTGATGCAAAGAGCAGACTCACTAGAAAAGACCCTGAAAGATTGTGGGCAGGAGGAGAAGGTGGAGACAGTGGATGAGATGATTGGGTGGCATCATCGACTCAATGGACACGAGTTTGAGCAAACTCTGGAAGATAGTGAAGGACAGGGAAGTCTGGGGTGCTGGAGGTCCGTGGGGTTGCAAAGAGTCCGATACAACTCAGCGAGTGAACAACAAGATGGTCAGACTGTGAGAATTAAGTACAAAAAAAGCATTTAAAGCTATGGGCAAAATGACTAGTCTACTGCAAAGGCTCACTTTGAATCACTACTTAATGTAATCACTGAGGAAATATTTATCATGTACCCACTGCACACCAGGCACTTTCCTAGTAACTTCAGGTATATTGGTGAAGGAGACTTGACACTTGCAACCTAGTGTGGTGAGACAGGAAACAAGCGGTAATATTTATAAGGCTGTGTGCAGAAAGCAAAGCGCGTCCAGGACATTGAGAAGGTTATGAGCTGGCTTAGATGGAATGGTGAGGAAACGTCTCCCTGAAGAAGTGACTTCTGAGCAGAGCTTTAGCTGAATAAAAGGAGAAAGCCAGGCAGGAATCTGTGGGGAACAGCATCTAGACACAGCTAACCACACCTGTGCGCTGTCTCTGCTGGCAGATGCCTGCAGGGAAACCAAGGAGCAAGAAGTGGGAGGTGAGGTCTAGTAAGGGCGGGGCCTGGAGAAAAGAGTGATACAACGGAAGTAAAATGTGAGCTATACACAATGTTATGTTTTTTAGCAGCTACATTTTTAAAAATTAAAAAGAAACAGGTGAAATTAACCCAATATATCCAACGCATCATTGCAACACATAATCCCTGTAGAAGATATTATCCAGAAATGTGTGAATATATTCTTCTTCCTCCCTCCCTCCATCCTTCCTTCTTTCCTTCCTTCCTCTTTGAAACCTGCTGGGCATTTTAGACCACATCACATTTAAGACCTGCTGGGAATTTTCCACTTACAGCACATCCCATTTTAGACCAGCCACATTTCAAAGTGCTCAGTTGCCAAATGTGGCCATGGCTCCCATCCTGGATGGTGCAAATGAGTATTGTTGTTCATGGAAAAGAATTCGGATTTTATTCTAAATGGAATAAGAAGACTTTGGAGAGTTGAAAGCTGACTGAGGAAGGTTTGTATTTGTTGGGGGGGTGGGGTGTGGTGAGGTGACATGATTTCATCTCATCTTTAAATCATCACTCAATAGATGTTTCATCAAGGATGAATTTTGCTTTACACACTTGGTTAAAGGAAAAACATCTCCCTGATTTATTTCTTTAAGATCAAATTAAACCCAGTTCCTAACTCCATCTGCTAGGTTAACAAGAAATGTGTTTACCCATTTGTTTACCATTTGAGACTAAGTCATGTAGTCCCAAACATTATTATGATCCTTTTCCTTTTTTATTTCCTTTTTGACATTTTTAGCCAATTATTGAATTCAGTGTTTTTGTGTGATGGTGCCATTATGCAGTTCCAAAGCTTTGGAGGCCCTTCCAGGCATTAATCCACTCTGGCTGTTACTGAGACCCCCATTTTCAGAGCCCAGGTAATCCCAGAAAACTGTGGCTTTCAGGCATCCCACAGCGCAGGCTCTTGGCTAACTGGGAGCCCCACACCTGCTGTCCTGCCCCCTTGGTGCCACTTGTCGCTATTCTGTCACACTTCCCAGGTAGTTCTGAAATTAATGGGATATACAGTTTTCCCTCTTTTTCTCAAGCCTGGGGACAAGTTTCTTCTTGCTCTCCTTTCTTCCTTCCCTCCCTGTCCCCAAAGGTCTTATCAATCATTCAGACTTCTTCCTCCCTTCCCCCTCCCCAAAGATCTTTTCACTCAGATTTCAGAAGAGACAGGAGGGTTGCCTTCAGCAGCCCTGACTCTCCCACCCTCTGCTTCTCAAAGTCTCAGAAGCAAAGAATCTGAATGAGCTTGACGACCTGCTCAGAACAAATGAATGAAAAATAAAGGGGAATAGATGCAAATTATACCTCAGTGAATTGCCCTGCCACACTGGCTATTATTATTGTACAGAAGGCCTTTTATTGGTTATTGAATATTTCTAAAAGTCTCTAAGTGGAATAGCTTCACATCAACCAGAAATGTGATCCATGTGTGCCTCTGAAAAACCTTAGAAAGCAAAGAAATGGTTTCTAAATGATTTATTCATGGCTAATTTTCGAGATCCTCAAAACAACAGCATTGGCATTCCCTGCTAAACACAGAATCTCAGGCACCATCTCAGTCCGAGGAATCAGAAGTTAACAGAACCCCCAGGTGAGCCATGTGCAGAGTCAGGTGTGAGAAGCCCTAATCTAAGGCACAGTGGCTCCAAATTGGAGCTTACCTTTGTGTTCAGCCAGTAGCTCTTCCTGACTAATTAATTCCTAGCAAATTCATTCATCAAAGGTCATAACCAGGGGCCTGTGATGTGTTAGGTGCTGAGCTTAGGCACTGTGGGGATGCAAAACACACCAGTCCTTACCTTCAAGGAGTTCATGGTCTAGTTGGAAAGAGAAGATGCAAACACCTGAAAAGTGAATAAGGTTCTGACAAAGGAGGGAGAGTATCAGATTAATGAGAATTTATAATAGCCAGGTGCCTAAGGGACAGAAAGGTAAGATTACTGCCAAGTCTGAAAGATGGGAAGGGTTTATTTCCAAATTATAGAGCTTCATTTTCTTTGAATCTAAGTCATTCAGAAAACCTCATCAGGAGAAAAGGAAAGTTCCCTCTAGTGAAGAAGTACAAGCTAAAGGAAGAATGGACTTCTGAGAAAAGCAACACAGGGCCTGTGTCTGTCTTTATACACAAACCCAAGCAAAGCATTAGATGGACTCCAGAAAGTGACAGTTTGCTGTCAGATTTCTCCTTTCCTTGAGGCATGTTTGGTGGCAGAGTGCTGAAGAGAAACAGCCTGCAAGACATCCTTATAAGTATTAGTAACAACCATGAAAAAAAAAGTGAAAGTGTTAGCTACTCAGTCGTGTCTGACTCTTTGTGACCCCATGGACTGTAGCTCTGTTCATGGAATTCTCAGGCAAGAATATGAAGTGAACTGTCATTCCCTTCTCCAGGGGATCCTCCTGACCCAGGGATTGAACCTGGGTCCCCTGCATTGCAGGTGGATTCTTTACTGTCTGAGCCATTAGGGAAGCCCTAATAGCAACCCTGTGTCCCTGCAAAGGGCAAGCACATCTCAAACATCAGACAACAACCATTGTTTCCAAGCCAAAGTGGGCAGTTTGCTGAGATGTGAAATTGAAAGGCCCTGAATATACACATAATATTCTTCTTAAACTGAAGTCTTCTACTTACTCTAACAGAAAAATCCCAAGAAGGATGCCTTTCTCTGTAGTGAAACTGTTTAGATAGGTATTTGGTAATCAGAGTAAGTAAGGGGTCCTGAGGTTGGAGTCACACAACAGACCAGAAAAAAAAGATGCTATGGCCTGTGTCCATTCATGCTCTTCTTGCTCCTTCAATATTAATAAAATGTAATGGAGAGTCCCTACCTTTTGTTGAACTCATAATTGTGTTTTAACATTTTAATGATTACTCCTTATGATTTGTAGGGGCCACATGGCCCATAATGCACAATTAGAGGTAAGATGCCCTTTCTGGGCTTAATAGCTCTACACAACTTTTGTAAATATGACTGGTGTATTACACTTCTATTATTCGATTAGCGTTGGCAACCAGGAACTTAAGATATAATTGGATCACGTCAAGTGCATTTACATTGCACATGAATCCAAGAAAAGAATGTGATGAGTATACCATAGCCTTAATTCAGGGTTATCTAATTGTTTTATCCTAAAATATAGCTCCTCTCCTCTCACTGGAACCCACACACTAAATTAAGGACTTCTGGCTGCCAGAATTCATTTGTGTTCTTGCATTTTCACTTTGAAAATTTCCAAAGGAAAAGAGGAATCCTGCTGATAGCAGAGTAAGCCTCAGCTATGGAAGTCAAACCGGTGATAAATACGAAGAAAACCTTAATCAGTTTTAATGAATACAAATAGCATAATGCCTGGACCAGGGGAGTCAGGGAAATGTTCAGCATGGTTCGTGGGTGGAATTCAACAATTTTTTAAAAGAGAGACTGTTGGGGTAAAAAAGGCCCCTGGTTACTGTAAATACAATGGTGACTGGGATGGGGGTGCATGTGGAGCAATTTATTTGTGCTTGTATAATAAGTCTTTTAAGGTTAAAGCTTTTATTTCCCCAATATTTTCTCTTTTCAAGGCAGCATGGACTTCCACTGAGCAGGGTAGGTGGTAACCATCAATTGGAAAGAATGGGAAATTGAAATCTCTACTAGAATTTAGTTCAAACAAATGAGAGATGCCAAGTGCACATTGCTTGAGCGTGTTCTTGAACAAGACATCCTGGGCGAACATCCTGATTTTTTCAGTTTCTTTCAACACTGGAAGGAATACTGACTGCGTTGGATTTACTGAAAAGCAGTTTGTGTGTTCTCTGTCTCTACCAGGCAAGTTAATTCATCAACTGTGACCCAGCTTCCCCATCTGTTAGACGAGAATATAATAGCAAATTAAAAGAGTAAATACAGAGAGATTTAATGTATAAAATATATAGTCACATGGTGGTGGTGTTTTAGTTGCTAAGTTGTGTCCGACTCTTGCAACCCCATGGACTGTAGCCTGCCAGTCTCCACTGTCCATGGGATTCTCCAGACAAGAATTCTGGAGTGGTTTGACATTTCCTTTTCCCATATAGACATATGCATATGGATAAATGAGTATATTTATTGCATACTGATATAGATATCTTAAAAGAGGCCTGTTATGTACACTGCAAACATCATTGTTTTTATTGCTGTTGTAATTAAAATAATTATTGTTGTTTAGTTGTAAATGAGCTGGCATTACAGGAAAGCAAATCAACAACATGGTCCCATGGAACAAAACAGTTTCTAAATCTCTCACTTTCCTTAGAGTACTAAAATATGAAGTGATTGCTTTTGCTGGGGACCTTGAGTGGCCAGTCATGGGTTAGAAACTTCCCCAGCAGCTCAGTGATCAGGATTTTGAGCTTCCACTGCAGGGGGCACGGGTTTGATCCCTGGTTCTCCAGGTTGGGGAAGTTCCACATGACACACAGTGCAGCCAAAAAATCAAAAAGAGAGAGAGAGAAAGAAACGTTAAGAGCTTAGCCAGTAGGAGAAATGGCAGTACTACAGGTATGTGAAAAGGTTCCGGGGAGATGTTGTCTAAATTGAGATCTCCAGGATGAGAAGAAGTTAGTTAGGCAAAGGTAGAGGCAGAAGGCATGTGCAAAGGTCTAGAGGTAAGGGGAAGTATTGCCCTTTTACAAGTGCAGGTAGTTCAATTTCATTGGAAGCAGCAGCAGGATAGGTGGAAGGGTGCTGAGAGAAGGCAGCAAAGAACAGGCAGAAGATAGTAATGGGCTCTGATGTCATGCTTGAGAAGTCATGTTTATTCTGAGAACACTGAGAAGCAGTCAAAAGATTTTATGCAGGGAAGTGAGGGTGAGTCATGGTCACATCTGTGCTTTTGAGTATCACTTTAACTACAACGTGGTGAACGTTTTGAGGAAAATTACTATTGGAGGATGAGAGTCTATTTAGAAGACTTCCATTGTCATTCAGAGAAGAGATGTGGGTGCCTTAAAATAAACACAGTTCAGTCCTGTCATGTGTTTAATGGAGTTCAATGATATGCTTGAAGTGACAAAGTGAGAGGAGGGAATTGGAGAAAAAATCAGACACAGAGAAATAGCAATTTTTTTTCTTTTTGAAAAAAGAGTATCTATTTATTTATTTGGCTACATAGGGTCTCAGTTGCAGCATGTGGGAGTGCGTGGGCTCAGGAGTTGCAGTGCATGGGATTGCAACATGTGGGATCTTAGTTCCTGAACCAGTGATCAAACCCAATTCCTGTGGATTCTTACCCGCTGGACCACCGGGGAAGTCTTGAGAAATAGCATTAAAAAAAAATAATAGTAGCAGTTCTACTCATCCATTCCGTAGAAGGAGTATGTACCCCCAGAGAAAGCCCAGACAGCTCATCAAGTTAAATGCCATTCTGGTGTTCATATATGTATGTGTGTCCACCCAACGCCTCCCCCAAATACGAATCAATGTCTTCATCTACTGCTTAACTGAAGGAACAACAATTTGTTTCAACACTAGAGACAAAATGAACTGTATTGAATTTGCTGAGAGGCAGTATGTCTTTCTCGATGGGGGTATCTTCCTGAGCAATTATCCAAGGTAATCCTAACTCTACATGACTTACATCGAACCTCAACCGTTTGGATCCTAATCCTCAAGTGAGGTGTGACTTCCCTCTAGTAGCACTTGAAAGAGAGAAAAGTTGGGGAGTTGGAGAGACATTGAGTTGGTAGAACTGACAGCACCTTGTGATGGCTTGATCTGGGTGCCAGAGGTAAGGAGGGTCAAGACTGATGAACAGGGTTCTGGTTTGACAACAAGGTCCAACCCTCACCTCCTATCCCCCAATATCACCAAGAACTGGAAACTCTCCTTCTACACCCCTGATTTCTGGGCTTTATGGTAACCACCTGGATTCTCTCTTGGAGAGCCATACTGGGAAAATTATGCTGTGAACCCATAACTTCTCTGCTTATGTTTATATAGTGATAGGTTCAGATTTAAAGAAACATGAAAGACAAACCAGATTGAAAAGTTGTTGACCAGATTTCTCCAATGGCTAAGAGGAGTCTGTGGAATTCCCAGAAATTAAGATACTCAGACCCTATAATCTGCCCAGTAGGTTCAAAGCAAGTAGACTCCCTGAAGCTAAAAGAAATATAGTTGCCATGTGACAGGTGAATAAGCAGTGTGGCAATGAAAGGGAGAAAACTAAGGATTAGTCTAAACTCTGGGGAGGTAAATAATTTCCAGGGTTGACAGGCAGTCAAAGGCAATCCAGGAAGATAGATGAACCAAGTTCAGTAAATCGTAGTGTAATCCTCATGCCAGAAGCTGCTTTGACATGAAGGACTGGTATATGTTCTAGGAATTTATCACATTTCTTTGGCTAGAGCTTCCATGAAGAAATCTACCTGAATACACTCATAACTAGCTCCTGGGGAGGTTGAGTAGGGGAGGAAATGGAGAGGGAGATTAGGGGGATATATTAGTCTGGATTCTCCAGGGAAACAGAACCAAGTGATAAGTGATTGATTATAAGGAATCACATCACATGATGATGGAGGCTGAGAGATTCCAAAATATTCAGTCAGTAAGCTGGAGTATACGTCCAGTCTGAGACTAAACATTTGAGAACCAAAATATCTGAAGGTCTAAATTTCAGTCTGCCTCTCAGTATGAAGACAGGAGAAAACCTATGTCTCAGCTTAAAGATTGTCAGGCAGAAAGAGAAAGAATCCTCTCCTACCTCACCTTTTTTGTTCTATTCTGGGCTTCAATAGAACAGTTCTATTCTGTACTTCAATGGATGAAGTACACCCATATGGGAGAGAACAATTTGCTTTACTCAGTCTACTGGCTCAATTACTAATCTCATCCAGAAATACCATTGCAGACACATGCAGAAATAATGTTTAATGAAATATCTAGGCCCTCTGTGATAAGATTGACACACTAGTCATGTTGACAACATAAAATAAACCAGAACAGAAACTTTAGATCATCACCTCAAGATTCAAGTAGAATAGCTCTGGTTGGATCATTCCCTGGGATTTGACTTGAAGAAAGGGCTCTGGCTATGGTGGAAAGTTTGCAGGACACGTTCAGAGCTCAAATTACTGAAGCATTTACAGCATTTGCTAACAAGAGTCCACTTGTTTCCTTGTTTGTGCCCTCAATTCCCTGGTACTCTCTTACGGAATATGGAGTACCTGGTCCATTCAGCTCATTCCATTGGACAATTCCTGCCTTGCATACTCCTCTGACTTTAATGGTCCTGAAGTGTTTCTTTCCTACATGACCTGATGTGGCTTCTTAAGATACAAAGCTTCTTACCCCCTTGAAAAGAAATCTGTTCTTCTCTTAGAGTAAGTTGTTTCTGCAGAATCACTCCCTTCAATTTGCACTGTATTATGACATCACCACATCCAATTCACCCGGTTGTGAATAAGGCCATCCCAATAAGGAGCCGAGATTTGACTGAGGGTGATGGAGTTGCTTTGGAAGAAGGCCAGTTCCTTTCTAGATCTTTCTCTCAGGCTCCTGCTAGAGGCAACTGGAGGAAACAGAAGAGGATTTAATCAGAAGACTTGCAGAGAAATCTATTGTTATTCAGTGCATAAGTTATGTCCAACTTTTTGTGATCCTGTGGACTGTAGCCCACCAGGCTCCTCTATCCTCCACTATCTCTCAGAGTTTGCTAAAACTCATGTCCATTGAGTTGGTGATGCTAACTATCTCATCCCTCTGTTGCCCCTTCTCCTTTTGCTTTCAATCTTTCCCAGCATTAGAGTCTTTTCTGATGAGTTGGCTCTTAGCATCAGGTGGCCAAAGTATTGGAGAAGAGAAATCTTCCCGATTATAATTTTTCCACCACTTTGATTCTCCCTTAGCACTGGGGCAATTCCTGTAAAACATACAAATATTCAGAAAGTTAAATGAAATGAACAACAGCTAAAATAGGTGCTACTAGGACTCTACTTTGAACAATTTCAGTTGGCAAAGCCACCCAAAGTAATGGGATTTTTAAGGAACTCCATGAGGTAATCAAGTTTATATTACAAAATAAATATGTCTGCACTAAATCAGACATCACAATAAACTACCCTCTAGTAGCGACCAATGAGAACAGGTACCAAAGGTTCCAGTCAAAATTGTGGAGGAATACTCAAAATGGAAAAGATGATATCTATAAACTTAATTTTCCCTGGGACGTGGGAAATCACTGCTGTTAATCAATTTTAATGATAATTTTTGTGGCTCTTCTGAGGACCGCTATATTAGGTTATCAAGGTTTGCCAGAAAAAGAGAGATAATTAGAAAAAGAGTAGAAGTCCATAAAGGTAGGTGCTTTTGAAAAAAAAAAAATTAGAAGCCTCTACTGTCCTGTACAAAAAGTTTCACTTATAATGTACAGCCCAGAGGCTGGTTTCATTCCATGGCTGCTATGGGATTGCTTCCTATGAATATCTTGTCTTAAGCCATAGAATCTGTGTTGGAAAAGGCAGGTGCAGACACGCAGGCTTTTCAGATCCTGCGTGGTCACAGATTGAAGGTAGGAGAAGGAGGGTGGGGAACAGAGGATGAGATGGTTGGATGGCTTCACCAACTCAATGGGCATGAGTAGGGGAAGCCTGGAATGCTGCAGTCCACGGGGTCGCAAAGAGCTGGACACAACTGAGTTACTGAGGAAGCCTGGAATGCTGCAGTCCACGGGGTCGCAAAGAGCTGGACACAACTGAGTTACTGAAGAACAATGGTTACAGGAGAATACGCCTTGAGTCTAGATCATTTCCTCACAGAGATACAGAGTCCTCGCAGCCTGTGCTGGGCAAAGGTCTTTGGGATTTTTTTTTTTTTCTTCCTGTTTTGGACTTTGTGTATACTACTTTGTTCTGCTTAAGTGTGTGCATCACATGACACCTGGCCAATCCCACTGCTGTATCTGTTCCTCGTGGGGCGAGAATGGAATCCTTTGCCTGCAGCACAGAGGGGTGTGTACTCTGAGAAGTGTGATAAGGAAGGTTTAGTTCAGTAGGTGGTATTGTACTTCAGCCTTGGGGAAAGAAAGGATCTCCATAGAAAAATAATTCTGAACTGAAATAGCAGTTTACAAGAGGGCAAAGGCACATGAAAATTCATGTTATTTTTCTAAGGGTATGCAGAGTAGTTTAGAGTAAGTAGAACAGGAGATATATGGAGGCATAAATGAACCCAAATAGACAAAATTTAGTTATTAGTTTTTTGAGTGCATGTGATAGAAACCCAAACTCAACCAGTATAAGCAAAAAGAAGTCAGTGGAAGGATTCAGGCTTGCTTATTTCATGGACTGCCTGAGTGACAGGGTTCATGGAAACATGAGTCTCTGAAACAATGAGAAACAACTCCTTGAATGTCAGGGTTATCTGATTCTTTTCTCTGTCCTCCTAGAATGGCAGTCTACGCGTCTCCAGTCTGCATAAACACAGTGACCCACATAGTCATGGATTTTATATGCTACAACTCTGGGCTCATTGACTCAGCCTGGGTCAGGAACCCATCTCAGACCAATCAATTTGGTCAGAGATTAGAGACAGACATTTCCTGGAAGAAGAAAGGGGCAGAGAGGGCAGTGCTATACAGATAAGTCCACAGATTTCTACTGCAAACAGGAAATGACAGCACTATAATTAGCGAGTTTCAGAAGTCTAAATTACCTTCCAATTATCCTCTTCCATTTTTTTTTTCTTTTCCTTCTTGCCCCAACTTGTGAATCTCCACTCAATATTTCTTTGCCTTGATCATTCTCCTCTCTGATAATCTTTTCCTTTTCAATGGCTCCTTCTCCTTGGGATGCCCTTTCCAGGTATTTTTTCAAAGGACAAAGGCAGCAGCCAAAATGTCCAGATCAAAAGCAATCATCCCTAAATTAGAATGTAACTATTTATTTCATTCATCAATTGCTCATTGAGTATTTGTTATTTACCATGGAGACAGGAGAAGGATTAAAAAGCAATAGAAATAATAATAGCTTAAATGTGTTGAGTTATCCTTATATGTTGTACCTATATTATCTTATTTAATCGCACAGTAAGTCAGTTATTTTAGAGTAACCAGATGGTTGGGATACAAACCTAAGCTTTATGATTCCAAAATCCCTGTGTAGTCACTACACTGTCTGAAATGAGGCATACTGTCCCTGTCCCAAAGACGATCATTAATTAGTAGATAAATTAAGTACAGAATGATAATCACAATGACATTGGTTAGTATTGGTCTACTAATGAGAAGAATACTGGGGAAGAGGAACAGCAGACCCAGTCTGGAGGGAGGGAGGCATCCGAGAAGACTCAGCTTGGGGTGAATTCTGGAGCTGAATTATAGGTGACCTGGTGAGTAAGGGCTCTGAAGTCTTCTGAGTGAAAATGAAGAGCAGTGCGAGTGTGAGTGACCAGATGGTGGTCCTTTGCACTCATTGAACAGCATGAGGTTTAGTGGAGGTGGTACTTAGGCTGGGATGGAGAACAGAGGCAACAGATTTAACTAAAGCAAACAGTAGTCATATGAGAAGGGTGATGTACATTACACAGAGGACTTTGGGCTTTATGCACAGGCAGTGGCTAACCTGTAAGGGATTCTAAACATGATCAAAGTAGTATTTTAGAAAGATCATTCCTAGAGGCAGGATAGAGTTTAGAGGCTGGGAGATTAAGCAAGTGTCTAAAACCTAGTCTACATAATTTGGGGCAGGTACAAGTCTTCCATTTCTTTTTTTTTTTTAAAGTCAGATGACATGTTTATTTGGTATATGTTTTGTAACATTTAATTTTCTTTTTTTTTAATTGGAGGCTAATTATTTTACAATATTATATTGGTTGGTTTTGCAAGTCTTCCATTTCTGTAGCTCCAGAGCCTAGCCAATTTTTTAATTGAACACTTGGATGAGTAAAGGAATTGTTACAATAACCTAGGCAAGATGTAGTAAGGCTGGAATTAAGACAGTCCCAGTGGGGATGGGAATGGTAGGATGAATTCTCTAGACTATAGAACTTTATCAAACCACATCTGCTTTTCAGTTCATTAGTTAATTTTTCTTTGTTTTCATTTTGAGCTACATCAAACATGCAGCAATATAGAAAATAATATAGTGCTTACCACCTAGTATTATATATCTTAACCACCTGCCATACTTTTCATGTCTTAAATATTGTCCATAATGCTGTTAGAATTCATCATTATTCTTTGTAATTGTTTTATAATATAAAAGTCAATCAAGGTGATATATCACCATTTATTTAAGCATTTCCCTATCATTAGACATATAAGCTACTAGTCATTTTTGACATATGTTGCTTTCAGAGAAGGATGCTTTAATAAACAACTTCATACATAGTTGTGTCCTTCAGAAAGACCATGCCCTTTCCTTTATTATCCATTTTGCCTAGTTTTTGGAGGAATCAGTGTCTGGGGAAAGATTGTTGAAGGCGTACTTGATGTAGCCCTCCCTGTAGGTTATTCCTTGGTTGAAGTCTATGAAAAAGGTGACTATGTCTAAAGTGTGGGGAACCATCCTCAATACAGTGACTAAATTTTCAATAAAATATTTTTTTATTCTACTGATTTTAAAAACTGTTTTAAGATGTATCCATATTGTCTACATCTACAATGATGTTTGGCACACAGAAGCTATTCAACATTTACTTGTGGGAAGAAGGAATAAGCACATGAATAAAAGGGAACAAGTTCAGACAAAACAATTGAAAAACCAAAAGCCCATGCTGTGGACACTTATTTGTGTTCAATTTCTTAGGACACATATTCCTTAAAGGAATTGCAATTTCTGTCAGGATCAGAAACATGATGGGAAGGTGTAGAAAGAAGTCAAATTATATTTAAAAGATAAATATATGGGATACTCAGTTTAGAAAAAAGATGTTGTATTTCAAATAGAAGGAAAATATCATGAGAAATGCTGAGCTGGAGGAAGCACAAGCTGGAATTAAGAGGGTTGGGAGAAATATCAATAACCTCAGATATGCAGATGACACAACCCTTATGGCAGAAAGTGAAAAGGAACTATAGAACCTCTTGATGAAAGTGAAAGAGGAGAGTGGAAAAGTTAGCTTAAAGCTCAACATTCAGAAAACTAAGATTGTAGCATCTGGTCCCATCACTTCATGGCAAATAGATGGAGAAACTGGGAACAGTGGCTGACTTTATTTTTATGGGCTCCAAAATCACTGCGGATAGTGATTGCAGCCATGAAATTAAAAGATGCTTACTCCTTGGAAGGAAAGTTATGGCCAACCTAGACAGCATATTAAAATGCAGAGACATTACGTTGTCAACAAAGGTCTGTCTAGTCAAGGATATGGTTTTTCCAGTGGTCATGTATGGATGTGAGAGTTGGACTATAAAGAAAGCTGAGCATGGAAGAATTGATGCTTTTGAACTGTGGTGCTGGAGAAGACTCTTGAGAGTCCCTTGGACTACAAGGAGATCCAACCAGTCCATCCTAAAGGAGATCAGTCCTGGGTGTTCATTGGAAGGACTGATGCTAGAGCTGAAACTCCAATAGTTTGGCCACCTGATGTGAAGAGCTGACTCATTGGAAAAGACCCTGGTGCTGGGAAAGACTGAGGGCAGGAGGAGAAGGGGACGATAGAGGATGAGATGGTTGGATGACATCACCAACTCAATGGACATGGGTTTGACTGGACTCCGGGAGTTGGTGATGGACAGGGAGGCCTGGTGTGCTGTTGTTCTTGGGGTCACAAAGAGTCAGACACGACTGAGTGACTGAACTGAACTGAATTATACTAGAATCCTATTGTGGATTGACTGATTTGATCTTGCTGTCCAAGGGACTCTCAAGAGTCCTCCAGCACTAGAATTCGGGGAACATCGATTCTTTGGCACTCAGCCTTTTTTTATAGTGACTATTATAGATAGATCTGAAATTCTATCATCTATAACTCTATGGTCTAGTTTAATTCATGGAGTAATGGCTCAAGGGATAAATCTGTTCATATGGGAGCCACACTGTATCCCTCCATCAGCCTCTCTGTGGCAAGCACTGTCTCCTAATTACTTGCTACCAAAAGAGCAGTCCAGAGACTGGCATTAGAATTATGAGGAAGCTTTTAAGAAATGTAGAAGCTTAGGCTCCATCCCAAACCTATTGGATCAGAATCTGCATTTTAACAAAGTCCCCGGGGAGATCTGTATGAATATTAACCTTCAAGAAAACTCTTCTGCACAACAGTGATTCTCCTTCCCACTTTGAATTACTGATTTTGCTGTGAGTGCAATGAATTCAGTGGGAGATGAGTCATGATCATCCCAGGCCGACCATCGCCCCTCTGCTTCCCCAGGAAATGACATCAGAAGCATTGGAAGCATTTCTCATTTGCACTCTGAAGCTCTGAGGGCATCAGTTTTACCACTATGGGGAGGCTTCTGGGGATGTTTTTCCTCTTCCCACACCTCCCACACACATTCCTGGATCCCTTTAAGTGCTGTGAGAGGACAAAATTCCCTGATTGGGGCTACTCTGTACCAGCCAAGTGACAAGAATGGGAAAAAGCCAACGCATTGATGATGGTAGAGTAAACATCAGACCCTGGGTCCTTGGGACAATCACTAACATGCTGAACCAGTCCTGTCATGCTTGCTTTAAGTGTCTCTGTTTGTCTGGGGGCTTTGGTTTTTAGCTGTATAGTAATGTGGTTTACAATGGGGGTTTTGGGTCAAGATCGTGGTATCAGTTCTTCCTCTGGGTGGACTAGAGATGAAATGTATCAACCTGATTTCTGGAATGGTTGGAAAGTGAAAAGCAGCCACGTGGGCAGTGAGTGACCGAGTCCTGATAAAAACTCTGGACACAGCCTTGGGTGAGCTTCACCCAGTTAGTAGTAATATGTAGTTGTTTTCACACAGTGGCCAGGAGAAGTTGTCACTGTCCTTGACTCCACGGGGAGAGGATGTCTGAAATCTCCACTTTCTGGACCTGCCTTGGCTGATTTTCACCTGTATGCTTTATTTTATTATAAACTGTGAATATTATACTTTAGTCTGTTTTGTGAGTTCTTCTAGTGAATTATTGAAACTAAGGGTGGTTTTAGGAACCCTTCAAACCTGCAGTGGATATCAGAAGTTGAGGGGACAGGCTTGTGTGGAGGGCTGTTCTCTCTAACTCTCACAGTTGGCTCAAACTCTTCAAAGAGAATAATATTTTCTATCCATTGAGCTGCTGTCAGTTGGACATTCTATTGTCAGAGGCCAAATCCATCTGAAAAAATGCTCTGGTGGTTCTAAAACTTTTTGGTCTCTGGATTCCTTTACATTCTTAAAAAAATATTTCAGTTTTCAAAGGACTTTTATGTAGATTACATCTATTGATATTTATTGTCTTCAAAATTAAAACAGAAAATAAGATTTATTTACTTACTAATAATTCACTTAAAAGTAACAATAAACTCATTGCTGCTGCTGCTAAGTCACTTCAGTCGTGTCCGACTCTGTGTGACCCCATAGATGGCAGCCCACCACGTTCCCCCATCCCTGGGATTCTCCAGGCAAGAGTACTGGAGTGGGGTGCCATTGCTTCTCCGATAAACTCATTACTTGTTAACATAAACATTTACAACTATATAGATATGATATCTATAATTATGTTCCCCCCAACTGAAAAATAACAGCATTGTTGTACATTTTTGAAAACCTCTTAGATGTCTGACTAGATAGAAGATAGCTGGGTTTTTATATCTGCTTCTGTAATGTGTTGCAATATGTTGCTTTGATTGAGGCATATGAAGAAAATTCAGCCTCATGTTGATACGTAGTTGGAAAAGGGAGAGCATTTTAATGGATTTTTCAAATACTTGTGAACTTCTTTTTTTACACATTAGTCAAACTCAACAGATGATAGTTTCTTCAAGATTAGTTTCAGTGTGGAATTTGAAATCATATCCATGTGCTTTTCATACTCTGTTACATCAGAGATCCACCATTAATGGATCTCTTATCCATGAATGATTCTTTAATATCATATATTGTATGATTCTGTATGATTCATGTTTATTGTGCATGGCTTTGTAACATCATTCATATAATATTATGCATTGATAACCTAGAAAAAATGGTCCAATGAGTTAAGGACATCTTTTTTAAATAACATAACCACACTTATTTAAGAATGTGTTTCAAAATCAAAAGGCAAAGTTCAACAATGCAAAACCAAAATTACTTTTGCACCAAGCTAGTACTTTTATACATGGTAATGCATGTGTTTCAGTGCTACTGTTTCAATTTTCTCCTTCCCCTACTGTGTCTGTAAGTCTGTTCTCTAGATCTGTGTGCCCATTGCTGCCTTGCAGATGGGTTCATCAGTACCATCTTTCTAGATTCCCTATGTGTGCATTAGCATATGGTATTTGTCTTTCTCTTTCTGACCTACTTCATTCTGTATAATAGGCTTTAGGTTTATCCACCTCATTAGAACTGACTCAAATGCATTTGTTTTTATGGCTGAGTGACGTTTCCATCCACTGGATCATTGAAAAAGGAAGAGAGTTCCAGAAAACATCTATTTCTGTTTTATTGAGTATGCCAAAACCTTTGACTGTGTGGATCACAATAAACTGTGGAACATTCTAAAAAGAGATGGGAATACCAGACCACCTGACCTGCCTCTTGAGAAACCTGTATGCAGGTCAGGAAGCAACAGTTAGAACTGGACATGGAACAACAGACTGGTTCCAAATAGGAAAAGGAGTACGTCAAGGCTGTATCTTGTCACCCTGCTTATTTAAATTATATGCAGAGTACATCATGAGAAACACTGAGCTGGAAGAAGCACAAGCTGGAATCAAGATTGCCAGGAGAAATATCAATCACCTCAACTATGCAGATGACACCACCCTTATGGCAGAAAGTGAAGCACTAAAGAGCCTCTTGATGAAAGTGAAAGAAGAGAGTAAAAATGTTGGCTTAAACCTCAACGTTCAGAAAATTAAGGCATGGCAAATAGATGGACAGTGGAAACAGTAGCTGACTTTATTTTTCTGGTCTCCAAAATCACTGTGGATGGTGACTGCAGCCATGAAATTAAAAGACGTTTACTCCTTGGAAGGAAAGTTATTACCAACCTAGATAGCATATTAAAAAGCAGAGACATTACAGAAAGATAACAAAAATACATTTTTGTTATCTTTCTGTAATGATGTTGTTTTTAAATGCCATGTACTCAGTGAGTGATATAAATATATTGTAAATTTCAGTTTTCTAATAAAAAAATTTGAAAATTAAAAAAAAAAGCAGAGACATTAGGTCAACAAAGGTCTGTCTAGTCAAGGCTATGGTTTTTCCAGTGGTCATGTATGGATGTGACAATTGGACTATAAAGAAAGCTGAGCGCCAAAGAATTGATGCTTTTGAACTGTGGTGTTGGAGAAGACTCTTGAGAGTCCCTTGGACTGCAAGGACATCCCACCAGTCTATCCTAAAGGAGATCAGTCCTGGGTGTTCATTGGAAGGACTGATGTTGAAGGTGAAACTCCAATACTTTGGCCAGCTGATGCGAAGAGCTGACTCATTTGAAAGACCTTGATGCTGGGAAAAATTGAGGGCAGGAGAAGAAGGGGATGACAGAGGATGAAATGATTGAATGGCATCACAGACTCAATGGACATGGGTTTGGGTAAACTCCGGGAGTTGGTGATGGACAGGGAGGCCTGGCGTGCTGTGGTCCTGGGGTTGCAAAGAGTCGGATGCGACTGAGTGACTGAACTGAACTCAATGTTTCATTGTGTATAGTTACTACAACTTCTTTATCCATTTATCTGCTGATGGACATCTAGGTTGCTTCCATGTTCTAGATATTGTAAACAGTGCTGCAATGAACATTGGGATACATATGTAAACACATCTTCTAATTGTTGACATGTTCTATTATGCAATACTAAAAAGTCACATTTGTTTATCCCACCACTGAGCTCCTCAGAAAAGTCTTCAGCTGTTAGGAAGCTGAGAAGCTCCCAAAGGCCAATACATGTTTTTCCAGCATTTTAATTTTCACTTAAAATCTCAAATGTTATCATTGGCATCAAATCTTGTCAGTTACTTTCCTTGGTGTTCATTTTAGATAACATATCTACCATATCCAAGTTGATGTGTTTGTCATTCTTTCAAGTGAAAAAATATTCTATGAAAAAATGCGGCTAGTTTCGCTTGTAACTTACATAATTATGTGAGTGTTTCTCCTTAAGGCAATCATAGAACTTTGGTTACTCAGCAGAAGTGTTTTATGCATATTCCCCATTTATTACAGAAACTATTTTAAAAGTACATGGACTTATAGTCAATATTAAAAATAATAATTTTCACTGCTTCACTAAAGTCAGTCCATAGTGAAACTGGCACATTTTTACTGCAAGTGTGTGTTGGAGAAGAATTCAATGTTTGGTTCCATTGCCTTCATTTATGCTGAGTTGTCAGCCATTTGACCCACCATTTGCTTTTGTATCATCACTGAAATATCAACAAAGTGAAAATGCAAGTAACATGTATCATTATAAAAATAATTTGACCTCAACGGTTTTCTGTGACACACTGGTGGCTCAAAAGGTAAAGTATTTGCCTGCAATGAAGGAGACCTGGGTTAAATTCTTGGGTTGGGAAGATCCCCCAGAGGAGGGCATGGCAACCCGCTCCATTATTCTTGCCTGGAGAATCCCCATGAACAAAGGAGCATGGTGGGCTATAGTCAATGGAGTTGCAAAGAGCTGGACATGACTGAGTAATTAAGCATACAATGGTGTAAATGGCATGGTATTAGTTTTAAGGAAAATTTGGTGATATTACCAGGTGTGCAACACAGACCACCCCACTCCCAGTCCCGGACTGAGTTTTAAGTGCTGAAGGAAGTCTCTGTACAGTGCCAGCATCATCTCTCTCAATGCTCCCAGTTCTCCTTCTCTCTTCCCACTAATATAACTGATCATTTTATCCACACCAATAGACTGATTCGGACCAAGGATTCTGAAGTCAGACCATCTTGGCTCTGCCTTACATTAATTACAACTTTGGGCAAACTAACTTCTCTGTTCTTGCTTCAGTTTCTTTGTGTTTGTAAAATGATGATAAGTAATAGGTTGTTTTGAGGACTAAAAGAGTTCATGATATACCCTACTTAGAACTCTACAGAACATTGTAAGCTATCAGCAAATATTAGTTGTTGCTGTTACTATTATTTAATAATTTACTTCTGCTAGTGAAGTTTGCACGTTAGCCAGGAATATCTTGTGCAATTGGATTGAATATGCAAGTGGTAGAATTTCAAGCATAGTCAGCAAGCAGTTTTTGTGGTTTTTTTTTTTTTTTTCAGTTTTAGGGTCTAGTTTTTGGGGATGACAGATATTTCAGAACCCCTGAAATCATCCATGGTATTCTAGTTATGCATATGAAATTACTATGTTAATAAGCTCATTCTTAATGTTCAGTCAATAATATACTCCCAGAGGATTCTACAAGAAGGTAGTTATGTCTTTGTTCAGTGTTTAGGCTCTGCTAGCCTACTTGCACAGTAATTTGTGTATGGTTGGGGCCTGATAAATGCATGTAAAATATATATACTGAAAAGAAAAAATATATATACATTTGCAAGTGAACTGCTCCTTGGAAAAAATGATTCTCTAAAAGCAATATCTCCTGAGTTTCCCTGATTAAACCAAATAAAATTTTCTTAAAAAGAAAACTTGAAATAACATGTGTCTTCTGGCTATAGCTTTCAGTAGTACATAACATGAGAATGTTATCATTCTCCAACCCCTGAAAAAGGAGCCATTTGTTGCATAAGAAAAATAAAGGCTTAAAAATGATTTCCCCACAAAAGGAAGTATAGCTTATTGCATGTATTCATATCAGTCTCTGCTCCAGCGGAGAATGGCTTACATAATTGTATTTTGGAAACTCTCTTGTAGAGAGAGATTTATAGTTTTGGGTTTATAAAAAACCCATTTTTATTTTAAAATATAGACTCTCAGCAAGTGTCACCCTTGAAGAATCAGGCCTCCTGGACTATTTTGTTACATTTTAGGAGATAAAAAACCATGCGGCAGTTACACTATTAAGCCACAGCAATGGAGCTGCCACTCTCAACCTCATTACTCAAGGCTCTCTTTAGTTCAATTATACACCTCTACAGCTAAGGAAGATAGATGGAGGTCATTTGAGAGCTGTAAACCACAATGCTTTGAATGCAGAACTATGTTTTTAAACTGATTTACACCTTGTTCTCCAGTGTTCTACAGCGGGGGCTTGGATTGAAATGCAGGGGCCATGATTGAAAAGGCTTTTTCTTGGTTTCAGCATCACAGTCCATGCTGGCTAGCAATTATTACCTCTATTAAATGGCAAGGGACGATGAATGTCGCCTTCATTACTTCAGTGGGAGCAGCAAAACCAAACCAAACCAAAAGGGAAATAAGAGTTCTTAGTCAGAATATCCTTTGGGGAAGAAGGAATGACATTTATGTCTCCAGTAAGTTTTTACTTGATTGTGTGTATTGGCCCAGCAAGAAAGGAATTGGGTAATTGAAAGGAACAATTTGCTTTTTCAGCATTGACAAAACTACTGTCATGCTGCCCTGATTTAACTCACATACGTCTCCCAGTGTGAAGAGGGTAATGTATACTAAAGGAAGTTAATTAAACAAGGCAAATCCACATGAAACTTCTCCCAGAGAAATGAAAGATTTTATGAATTTGTATGTGTGCTTAGTTGCTAAGTTGTATCAGATTCTTTGTGACCCCTTAAGATTCTGGCCTGCCAGACTCCTCTGTCCGTGGGATTCTCCAGGCAAGAACACTGGAATGGGTTACCATTCCCTTCTCCAGAAGATCTTCCTGATCCAGGGATCGAACCCGGTTCTCCTGAACTGCAGGTAGATTTTTTACTGTCTGAACCACCAGGGAATTCAAGGTAAGTGTATCTGACTTTCCTGAAGCAGCTACTCTGCTTCAATGTTCTGGGCTAAACTTCTATAACTCCTCCCTTACTTGCTTAGTGTTACTTCAGAACATTGTAATCACAGGAAATTAAAAAGCACATCAAATAAATAACTAACAATAACAAACAAAAAATGTGTCTATGAGAAAGTGCTGCTTTTCTTTCCCTTTCCCTGCTTAAAGTTGAATAGAAGGATGTGTCAAGAAATAGGGTTTCTACTGCCCCAAATTTTACCCTAATGGATCACCAGGAACTAAACAATCTAGATTCTTCAGTTATATGTGATTCCATCGGACATATATCCACAATGCCAAAGAGTTCCATAAAAGTTCACTCCTGAATTATAGGCTATAAAGAATTTTATTCCCACTGATATGTTTTTATTTGAAAAAAAAAAAAAAAGACCTTTTTAAGAACCTGCTTAAGGCCAGAACAGAATCAATCCTGTCTCCTTTTCAGAAGAAAATAATGACTGAATTCAAGTCATATACTAGGTCTGCTGTGATATAGTTTCTCCATGTAAGTTAATCTTAAGTTAGTTTTTTTTTGTTTGTTTTTATGAGATGGTATTTAAGAAGTTCCTTAAACTCCTAACAGCCTTAAAAAACAGTGGACTTATGAAACATTTCGTTAACATTTAAAGTTATCTCAGACATACTGCTGAGCTGTAGAAAATATTTTTAAGGGCTAAACATTTTATGGCCACCTTAACGGTGCCTTATAAAAGAGCTGAAACCTTCTAAGGTTCTACTCAGACTTTGGATTCAATATATCTTGTGGCTATAAGTAGAGACTCAAATGGGAAATTTTTCCCATTCTGAATATTTAGTAGGATTTTACCTTGAAATTGTATGTATTGTTGTTAACGAAGAATGTCAGTTATATTTTTTACCACCACCTACTATGTGTACCACTACAGGATTCTTGCCTGGGAAATCCCATAGACAGAGGAGGCTGTCAGGCTACAGTCTGTGGTGCCCCAAAGGAGTCAGACACAACTGAGCGACTAAACTTTGGGCTTCCTTGGTGGCGCAGAGGGTAAAGAATCTGCCTGCAATGCAGGAGATCGGGTTGGATCCCTGAGTCAGGAAGATCCCCTGGAGAAGGGAATGGCTGCCCACTCAAGTAGTCTTGCCTGGAGAATCCCATGGACAGAGGAGCCTGGCGGGCTATAGTCCATGGGGTCAAAAAGAGCCTAACACAACTGAACGACAAACACTTTCACTGTTTTCCCACTATGAGTACCACGTTATCACTGCTTTCTTTGTTGACCTTGCTCCATGTGATACTTCTGCTCACAAACCACACTTTAGCTGGACTGGCCTTTCTGTTCCTCAGATATGGCAAGTCTACCCAGAAGTGCCTTTTGCTTGGAACTAACTCTCTTCCCCTGAATAGATAAATAGCTAGCTCCCATTCACCTTTGAACTGAGCTAGTCCCTCCAGAAGATTGTTGTGACCATCTTTGTCTTCATTCACTCTCCACCACATTCCCATGGTTATTTTTATGTCCCTGGATGGGCTTATCACCACCTGAAATATCCATATTTTGACTTACTTGTGCTCATTTTCTGTCTCTTACAACTTTAACATAAGCTCATTGAATGTAAGAATCTTGTCTTCTTACTTATAGCTGAATATCCATATCCTGTAAAGGCAGGAATGCAACAAATTTTATTTGAAATAGATGAATAATAGATTTCAGAAACTTGGGAAACTAATAGTTATTAAGAAGGTGAATACTGTTGAGTAGTTTAAAAGAGTGAGAAATCTTTAAGCATTGTCTTAAACCGTCCATGAGTAATTGTTATATGGGAAAACAAGTTTCAGAATAATTTATGTAGGAAAGCATATTCCATTTTAATTTAAAAAAGAAAACAGTATATTCCATGTAGTTAGACATGAGTTAGTATATAAATGGGATATGACTTAGAAAAAAACTATAAAAAATAGTAATTATTTCTGAGAGAGGGAATTACATGTTTACTTTCTAAATTCAACTTATCTGCAATATTTTACTTTTTACAATAAATATTCATGTATTCAACAAATAACTATCGATTATCTACTATGTTCCTGGGACTATTCTTAATGTTAATTAGTACGTCAATGAGCAAATCAAATTCCCTACCTTCACAGAGCTTCCATTCTATTTTCTAAGGAAAATAGATCTAGTGAAGAAAAATAAAGCCAAGCTGATACACAGAGAGAAACAGAGAAAAGTCCAGTATTTTGAATAAAAAGGTCTTTTGACAAGATGATACTTGAGCAAAGACTTAAACGAGATCCACGAATCAGGAAATCTTTGTTATGTTGGAGTAGCCAACCACTACAGAACTTCAGTGGTTTAAAACACCAAAAGAGAATTTGCTTCTCACCCACAGTGATGTCCAACTCGGGTTGTTGAGGATTCTGTAGCCATCATACAGTCATCCTGGCTGGCGGGCTCTGCCATCTTGTAGCAGTGCCACCTAGAATAGGTGGCCTTTCTGACCATGACAAGAGGGCGGAAGGCTGGAGAGTCAAGTAGCAAAAATAAATTCAACTAAAGCCTTCACTTAAAAGTAACATGCCTCTTCTGTTCACAAGTCATTGGTCTATCATCAAAGTAATCCTTTGTGTATCTGGAAGTAAAAGAGAACCAGAGATTAGTGACCATCTGGGATATTCACTATAGTCATCCATGTCAATACTGGAGGAAGAGTCTCCAAGTAAAGGGGACAGAGATTGCAAAGGCCCTGAGGGGTGTATATGTTTGTTGTGTTCCAGGAAGGTAAGCAACCCGGTTAGCGTATGGTAAGTTAAGAAGAAAAGGGAAAATGAGCTTCAAGACATGGTCAAAGGTCAGATTAAGTAGACTCTCATGTTGTTTTAGTTACTAAGTCATGTCTGACTCTTTTGCAACCCCGTGGACTGCAGCCTGCCAGACTCCTCTGTCCATGGGATTTCCCAGGCAAGAATACTTGAGTGGGTTGCCGTTTTCTTTTCCAGGGAATCTTCCTGGCCAAGAGATCAAATGCACATCTCCTACACTGGAAGGCGGGTTCTTTACCATTGAGCCACCAGGGAAACCCAGGGTCTTATAACCCATCATTATCATTCTAAGTATGATGGAAAACCACTGGGAGAGATTTGCGCCCAGGTGTGATGCTTTTCAAATAATGAATCACCCCCTGAAATCACAAAAAAGAAACAACATAAAGGTAACTATAATCAACAAGCAAAATGAGAGACTATCAAACTTAATAGACATGGAAGGAGAAAGAATAATCAGTTGGATAAATAGGTAGAGACCCAAATGGTTTAAAGTTGCAGTCATTTCCAAGGATTTGATTGCACATGAATAAATCCCTCAGCAGTTCTTTTAACACCAGCTGAAGCCTTAAAATGTCAAAAGACACAAAAAGAATATGAGCTCCTTTAATATGGGCAAACAAATTAATTAAGTATGCACAGATGGCAGCTGCACAGAGCAAGTGAGAGGGCAGCTTTCAATTGAAGGTGCCCAGAAGCTGCTGCCACTACCACTTAGGGAAAGAAACCCATAGGTCCTTCGAGAAGCTCTTTGTCATTTTAATAGGGGTTTTATAGTCTCTGGTCCCTCCTCAGTGTTTCTGGAGACTGCGGGTATATGTGCGCCTTGTTGCTAGACTCAAGTAACAGAACAACTCTGGTATGTTTGGTAAATGCCTGAGTGCTTACTGTGAATCAACACTCAGTTTCCCAGGTTCACATTGCTAAGCATCTTGTCTCATTATTAGAGCTTCAGGCTTGAGCCTATTCCTGCAACAATTAAGAGAAATTGTAAAGGACAGATTGTGCTGTAGGAATATAAATTACTATGGATGGAAGAAATCAGACATCCTCTGGGTCTTGCAGGAGATGAGTGGTTTATTTAAAAGAAAAGCAAGAAGTTCAGTGTTCCAAACAAAGGGCCCAGAAGCATGAAAAATTTCAACCTGTTTGTGGAACATTACATATGGTGGTCTTCTTTTCTGGTATTACTTATTATCTATTCATTTCCACAAATTGGACAGTTCTGGCCCTTCCTCCTACTACAGAAAGGCAAGGCTGAATCTTATAAATATGTCCTAAATATCTCTCACATTATCTATTCCTTTTTATTTTCAGTCCTTCTTGCTCCCATCGAGTCCAAAGCCCCATCATCTCTTGCCTGAAATACGACTTTGGGTCCTAACTGATCTCTGACCTCCATTCTTAGCTGATTTCATCCAATTTCCCTGCAGCATAAAAGAACAAGTTTTCCTCATCCAAATCAAGTCATGTCTGCCTCCTTTTTTAAATCTCTTAGTGCCTTTCCATTGTTTTCAGATAAAACCCCAAATTTTGCTCTGTTAGAAAAAAAGATTTGCAAGCAGATGTTTAGTCTAGTTTCTAATGATCTTTTCAGACATGCAATACTCTGCCATTCTTCCTTCAGTAGTGAATTCCAACTGCACTGGTCTCCCTATCACTTTAAGGAGATCTACTAAGCTTTTCTCTAGGCCTCGAATAGTTTGGCTCTCCAAGTCTTCCCCACCTCTTCTCTATTTTGGTAAACTTCTATTCAAGGATCACTCTCTCTCTCTTTTTCTCTCATTTATTTTTTACTTCCTTTGAGAGAGCATAGTAGTCTCTAAGGAAACAATTCTTCAATATTTTTTGAGATTTCCTTTGTGGTATAATGTGTGTTCAATTTTTTAATATGTTCCAAATTTGCTTTGAAAATACATATTCTCTAATTTTTAGGAGGAGTATTCATACATATTTATTGATAGGCTTACAAGTTATATTATTAAATAATACCAATATTTGATTTACCTTTACCTATTACTTATATGCCAAGTACATCATGAGGAACACTGGGCTGGAAGAAGCACAAGCTGAAATCAAGATTGCCGGGAGAAATATCAATCACCTCAGATATGCAGATGACACCACCTTTATGGCAGAAAGTGAAGAGGAACTCAAAGGCCTCTTGATGAAAGTGAAAGAGGAGAGTGAAAAGGTTGGCTTGAAGCTCAACATTCAGAAAACAAAGATCATGGCATCTGGTCCCATCACTTCATGGGAAATAGATGGAAAAACAGTGGAAACAGTGTCAGACTATTTTTTGGGGCTCCAAAATCACTGCAGATGCTGATTGCAGCCAGGAAATTAAAAGACGCTTAATCCTTGGGAGGAAAGTTATGACCAACCTAGACAGCATATGAAAAAGCAGAGACATTACTTTGCCAACAAAGGTCCGTCTAGTCAAGGCTATGGTTTTTCCCGTGATCATGTATGGATGTGAGAGTTGGACTGTGAAGAAAGCTGATTGCTGAATAATCGATGCTTTTGAACTGTGGTGCTGGAGAAGACTCTTGAGAGTCCCTTGGACTGCAAGGAGATCCAACCAGTCCATTCTAAAGGTTCCTGGGTGTTCATTGGAAGGACTGATGCTAAAGCTGAAACTGCAATACTTTGGCCACCTCATGCGACGAGTTGACTCATTGGAAAAGAGTCTGATGCTGGGAGGGATTGGGGGCGGGAGGAGATGGGGATGACAGAGAATGAGATGGCTGGATGGCATCACCGACTCGATGGACATGAGTTTGAGTGAACTCCGTGAGTTGGTGATGGACAGGGAGGCCTGGCGTGCTGTGATTCATGGGGTCGCAAAGAGTCAGACACAACTGAGCGACTGAACTGAACTGACTGACTGACTTACCTATTACTAAAATAGTTATGTTAAAATCTCCCATTGTGAGTGTGGATTTGTCAATCTCCTCTCACGACTCTCAATTTTTGCTTTACTTTTTTGAGCCTGTGTTATTAGAGGCATATCAGTTTGGAATTTTCTTATAATATTTTTTAGCATGATGTATTGCTTTTCTGCATCTCTTAAAATGCTTTTAAAACTGATAGTGCTTTTTCTTTAAAGTCATTCTTATTTTATTATTTGAAGGTAATCTATCTTCTTTATGGGTTTCCCTGGTGGTTCAGACAGTATCAAATCTGACTGCATTGCAGGAGACCTGGGTTTGATCCCTGGGTGGGGAAGATCCCCTGGAGAAGGGAATGGCAACCCAGTCCAGTATTCTCACCTGGGGAATTCCATGGACAGAGGAGCCTGGTGGGCTATAGTCCATGGGGTTGTGAAGAGTTGGACATAACTGACCGACTCACACACACATACACACAATCTTCTTTATCATTACTTCTAAGATTGACCTTTACCTTTGGTATTTTGGAGTGTTACTAGAAGTCAAGGTATGGATTACTATTCATTTGTCCTTCAAGGAAATTATTTGTTTCCTTAATTTAAGAATTAATTTCTTGGGTCAGTTTTGGAAATGTTTTATTCTTATCTTTGGAAATTGCCTCTTTTTATTATCTTTACCCTCTACTTTCAGAAATGCCACTAATGGATCCTACATATACCTTAACTTCTTTTTTATAATTCTTATTTCTCTATTTCTCTGAATTTTATTCTGTGTAATTATATTTATTTTCCATTTTTCACTATTTGTATCATTGTGTTCAACCTATTTACTAAATTTTTCATTTCAAGGACTTTAGATTTTTATTTCTAGAAGTATCATTTGGCTCTTTTTCTACTGGTATTTTATTTATGATACCTCATCCATTTTTAGACTCTTGACTCTTTTCTGCCTTCAATCATTTTAAATATCCTTATTTGATACTCCCTTTCAATTTTTGTTCTATTATCTGAAGTTCATTAGATTCTAGTCCTGCTATTTATTGTGCAAGTTTTGTAATTACTTTTATCATAGCATAACCTTCCCCTGGGAATATTCTTTGTGAACTTTTTGGGGAATTATATCTGAAGAATGAGTTTTATATTACTTCTCCTAAGACCTACCTTGGCTATTACTGTCCAAGTATCAATTTTTAAGTTAAATTCTTCATTTAAGGCTTATCAAAGAACGAGAGTGTATAATGTCTAGGCAAACATAAAGTTTCTGGTTGTCCATCTAAGTCAATGAGTAACTTTTCTCTGGTCTATCCTTTTATAAAGAGTACAGTTCTTTTTGGATCTTGACTTATTATATGAGGAGGGGATGCTAAGTTTCAACGCTCTGCCTCAAACAGACCTAAGAACTGTAGGAATAAAAACTCATGCCTCTAGGTCACAAATCCCGTGGTTCCTGCTAGGATGTTCATTCCCAGTGCACCTGCAGAGTAACTATACTTGCTAACAATTCTGATATTCCATTTCCTCTTTCTTTCCAGCTAGAGCTTTAAAATTTATCTCTGTTTGAATTCAGATAAAATTTATCTCTGTATGAACATCTGTTATCTATGGTGTATCATCATGATGTGAAAATAAGGAAAACCACTGTGAACTGATATGAAATGATTTCCAGAAGAAATTATCAAATAAAAGAACAACATACAAAATAAAACACATATTATGCTATATTTTATACAAGAAAAAACAGAAAAAAAAAGTATCAATAATTTTGTATGTGTACATGTGGGCTTTTATTTTTGCTAAAGTAAACATAGGATTTATAATTCAGATTCTAACTAAAAATGGTTTTATCTATGGTAGTCACATGGAAGAATGACTAGAGATTGTAGTGAGATATCTCCAGCATATTTTTTATACAGTTTTGACCTTCATAATGTGCAAATGTTTTACATGCTCAAAAACCACAGTAAATAAAAAAGATAAAAGGGCCAACTCTAAAATTTAACGTATGCAGAAATAAATGAAGCTAACTATATTTCAAACTGATAATATAATCATACAGATTAATTAATCCAAATAGATGTTTGCACACATTAATCTAATTGTATACCCTTAATAGGTTATAGTCTAAGGTTAAAAAGAATCGCAAAGAAACCTTGAACTTTAGTTTAGAAGGTTTATTTTGATAATAGTATTGGTGTTGTAAATATGAAACAATTTTGCTTGTATTATAGAACAAAACAAATGAATAAATGCATTGATGTTATTAGAAATCAGCATTCTAACTGCAGAAGGAGATATACATGTGAATGAAGAGAGATAAGAAAGGATCTTATAGCACTGCATCTGAAAGTATCAATATGAATTCGTAATTTATAACTCTTAATTCTTAGTTCCATCCACTGAAAGGATTAAGAAGTAGGGGTATCCAGCAGTAATGAGCACATTTTTAAGTTCCCACAGCTTGCTTTCTGAATATTTTTACCCCAATATGGTCTGTGCTTGTGTGGATATAAAGTTAGAAAAATATATGCTGAAGAGTTTCCAATGACAATGAAACAAGGAGAGTTGTCACTAAGCAGATTGAGAAAAAGAAGAGAACATCTTTGTATAGATTGACTTGTTTCCCCAAGAACTCCTTTTGCAATCTGCAAATTCTAATGAAGTGAATTAAAACAGCACGCACAAAATGAAAAGAGAAACGTGTATGTGTTTTTTTAAGCAAGGAAGCAAAATAAACCTTGTTCTTTTTTATTTTAAACTTTTACTAAATATATTTCAAACTAAATTGAAATATACTTATGTTAATGAGTTATTTCATGCCGTTTAAAGACATACAAAAGCAATCTCTTCTATTCCGCCTTCTCTATGCCTGCCTCTTTGAAGTTATAAGTAACCATCATGGTGTATATCTCAATATGTCTTTTTCTCAGTCATACAAATGTCTAGAATTTACTATTTTACAGTGTCTGATTGGGATCCAATTTAATTTGCTTCTATACAGATAAACAGTTGTGCTGGCACCATTTATTAAAAAATTATTTCTCTAAATACATTCTTTAATAAATAAATGCCTGAGCCTTTTACACCATGATGAGACAGCTCAACCCATAGGGAAGAAAGCCCTCCACAGCGCTCTCTGATATTCTGCATTGTTGATGGCAATACTCAGATATTGGCTGGGAATAGTGTACCTCAGTGAACTAGATGGTAGTGTGGCCTTTAGAGTGTGGTACCAGGTAAAGCCTTTATTATTAGTTTTTTAAATTGGTATATAATTGCTTTACAATGTTTAGTCTCTGCTGTACAGCAATGTGAATCAGCTATGTGCATACATATATCCCCTCCCTCTTGAGCCTTTCACCCCCAACCCCCCATCCATTTGCAAGGCAGGAATAGAGACACAGACAAAGAGAACAAACTTATAAACACAGAGGTGGAAGGAAAGGGTGGGACGCATTGAAAGAATAGCATTGACATATATACACTACCTTGTGTACATGTAAAATAGCTAGTGGGAACCTGTTGTATGGTCTGTGTGATAAGCCTTTATTTTTTTAAAGTAATTTGTTCTCTCTCCATAAAAAGTGTAAAATTATTCTAAAGCTGGAGATTCAGTCATTTTATAAGAATATGTCTATGAAAGTATCTTATGAATCTTGCTTTGAAAATCCTTTAATGTTGCAAACTCAGTTTTTTAGTTCAGGAAAATTTTAGGCTGAAAACATGAGCAGATTTTTCCTGTAAAAAGTTTCTATTGCTATGTAACAAATTGGCACACACTTAAACATTTAAAACAATGCACATTTATTATCTCAGTTTCTGTGGGTGAGGAGTCTGATTCCTGTGCAAGGCAGCAACTGAAGTCTTAGCTGGGGCTGTGGTCTCATTCAAGACTAGTGTGGGGAAGGATCCACTTCCTCACTTGTGTGATTTTATTGGAGGCATTTGATTCCTCGTGGTTGTAGGAAGGAGAGTTTCACTTTTTTTCTAGCTATTGGCTGGATGTCACTTTCAGCTCTAGAACCCCCCACCCCCACCTCTGGTTCCCTGACATGTGACCTTTTCCATAGGCAGCTCACTGCATGGCAGTTTGCTTCTTCAGAGCCACCAGAGCATCTGTTAGAGCAAATCTGTTGGCAAACGAAATCTTAGGAGTGGCAAATCCTCACCTTTGGCCTTTTCTGTTCCTTAAAATCAAGTCACAGGTTTTACCCACCCTCAGGGAGAGAGGATTATGCAACCTGAGAACAGAAGAATCAGGGATAATAGTGAGGGGGGGCGGTGCACAGTCATCTTAGAGTCTCACACCTCCTATAGTACAAGAATTGATTTATTTGTATGTTTATTTTGTATTTTATAACTAGTACTTCATGGTAGCTGGGTAAGAGGTTAACTCATACCTGACTTCACATTTCAGTTTGAATATTTCAACTCTGTATAATCTTAAGCAATTTTCACAATCTTTGTGTTTCAATTTCCTCATAAGTAAAATCAGAATGGTAAGAGTGTCCACCTCATGGAATCCTCTAAGGATTACATAAAATTAATAATTTTAAAGCACTTAGTAAAGTGTCTGAAATATATTGTTTTATTAATCTTAGTGTATATATAACATAAATACATAATAGAAAATATTTAAAGATAATTTTTTAGATGCAAATAAAGTTCTAATGAGTTTTTCTCACACTCAAGGAGATGGTTTTATATGCCTCTGATGTCTACAGATTCCACTTTGAAGTCTACTGTATCAGCTACCATACAGGCTGTGATATTCTGACAAAATCCCATTCATGAAGTATAATAGCCATTCATTTATATGAAATCACAGGATTCTAAAGCTGGAAAAAGTCTTCAGAACCATTTTCCCCAAACTCTCCCATTTTATAGATAAGGCATCAGAAATCCGGAGAAGTTAAATGCTGTACCAAAGATTACATGGCTCCAGGGTATCAAAAAAAGAAGAAGGAATCTCCCTTGGAGCAAGAAACCGTGAGAAATAAAGACAGTCTTAGTTACCAGCCTACAGTAAAACAGTCTATACAAAATTCAGCACTGTCATATGTACTGCAATGTTCCTGAAAATATTTCACCAATTTTGGTAATAGTCATTTTAGATATACTAATGTCTGACTTCTATACTCAGTAAAAAACACACTTTCTGGAAAACCCAGAAAAGATGGGTTGATAGGCATGAGACATATTTATTGGGGATAATCCCCATTAAAAGAGAATAATTAAATACTACTCAATCATAGTAAGATGATAGATAATGTACTAATATTATGTGAGTCTGATGGGCATTGTCAAATGATTGGAGTCCCCATTTAGGGTCCCACATAATTATACTTCCTATCATGGCAGAGGCGTTGGTGCCTTTTGTTAATCAGTATCACTCTCAACCACTGTGGGACATTCAGCCAATCAGACCACTCAATTACTGTGGGTTGAATGGTCCTGACCTCATGAATATGAATAGAGGGTATACACAATAGAGAAGTACTTTTAATGACAATGAAACTGCCACGAGGGATGAAAGAAAGTGTGGATTTAAAAAAATAATTAAAATTGCAATGAAAAAAATCATAATTAGCTGTGAGGATTACATATATTTGTTCAAATGTTTCTCACTTGCCTTTTGGACAAAAAGCCAGAATGAATCATTTTATACTTCATTTCCTCTAGATGTGGCTGTCCCAACTTCTGACAGCTGGACCTAGCTCGCATTTAAATAATATAAAGATCTATGTAAATATTTGGAAAACAGAAGCAGAAGGATGAGAGTTCAGGCTCTTAAACCACGTGTCACGAAGTTTAACTGGATATATAAAATTTGAATGGTGCCTGGTTACTATGTCATGGTTCAAAGGCATCACGATGTGAAGGCTGTCAGTCAAAACCCTTGGAAATGTGGCTCTAAACAACAGTGTGAAGGAAGAGATGATATAAAATGTGTAATATTTACTTACTTAGTCCTCTTATTCCACTTTCACCTCTTCTGAAAAGTGCCATGCTTTTGCTTACAAAGACACACAAAAAAACAGAACAAAATAACATAAATTAGAATCAATTGAGAAAGATAAAAGGAATACAAGAGTCAGATCATAAATGAAGACAGGGATGAAGTCAAAACACAAGCATATATATGATGAAATTTTACATGCAATGGGTTGTTATGATCTACATTCATTCATGAAGTCCCCTTTCATTAACAAAGAGTTGCATAAGGAAAGCAAATTATGCCTGAAGATATTCACTAATGAGTGCCCACTCTGAAAAAGGGTCTCCTTGCTTGCCCGTAGCATCTACCCTCACCAGTTGAATCCTCATCCTTTCCTGATGATTGCAATTGTTCAATGCAAACAGAGTGCTTTGTGTAGTGAACTTGCAAATCTTGAAAAAAGATGCAGGACTTCAGGAAGTAGGTGAAAGTCAGAATAGATAACCTCTCAAATTACAAGCCAGTGGCAAATGAGAGTCTGGCAGAGTTAGGTTAGTTAACAACTAAATAAGGGCAAGTGGATGAGGAAGACATCACTGGTGTACACTTCAAAAGCTAAAGATTTGAATATCAAAGGATTAAGAAAGGCCCTTGGGAAAATCGATGAAGCTCTTGAATATTTCTGCAGAAATGACCTTCTACATCTTACTATGAAAGTCAAATGTGAAAGATGTCTTACTAAGCTATCGTATAATGTTATCAGAATAAAATGCCAAGTAGATCATCAGCATAACCTTTGGGTTTTGTTTGATAAATCAGTGCATAGTGTCTAAGTATGTTAAATTTAGACAGCATAAACTTTTATAATTTTAATTTTGCTTTTTGAGATAAAATTTCTACCAACCCTGTCTTCCCACCACTCTCCCATCCCCATTCCCTGCTCAGCTACCAAGGTCATTTACTAGAAAATTTTGGTCTCTGATTTAAAAGGTCTTTGTTTTAGTATTAATTATTGCTAATAATAAGTGCCTTACATACTTGTAAGAGTGGAAGCTATCTTTCAGTAGCAAAATCTAGGGGCAAATCACAATCAGTTATATGATTCATAATGTCCTTGAGATAAAAACAAGTCAGATGCTCAGCTTTGAAAAGGCACATTTATTTCTGGGACCAAGCCTGGAACCACACAACCAAGACGCAGTGAAATGCAAAAAACCTCAAGTTTTTATAGTAAGCACAGCCATGACTTCCATAGGCTGATGCTTTCACTGTAGCTCATAATATTAGCTAATGGCTCCTCACCAGAGCCTAGTTATTAGGTAGATAAGTTTTATTCAACACTGAAATGTTTTTGCCTGAGTGACTAACACTTAAATAATCTAGTTTAATCCAAGAATGAAAATTAGAATTTGTAAAGCAATGCTTCCTAGAATGTTTTCCAGGCATACTGGTTCTGAAAACTTCTCCAGAACAAAAAGGGCATGGGGATAATGATCTATAATTAAACAAGTTTGGAAAAGACTACATATTATTCATGGAGATTCCCGAGGTACTTTTTGTGTCTAAGAGCTTGGGTAAATTTTTGTAGCATGGTATCAAGATTTCACTCTGAGTTTTATCCTGGGTTTTACCCTGGCTTACCTACTTATTAGCTGTCACCTGGGGCAAGTTATTAGCCTCTTCACACCTTAGTGTCCTCATCTGCAAAATGGGGATAAAAATAATTGTACTTTCTACATAGGGTTGCTGTTTCAGTTAATTAATCATGCAGAGTGCCTGATATCACCAACTCCTATGTAAGTAGCAGCTATATATTTGTTCTGCATAGAACACAGCTTAACATTATTGAATTCTATGTTTCACACTGTATTTGGTTACAGAAGCTTCCTTTCTTTCTGAGAACAGCTATTAACATGTTGAAAATAAGCTCTACAAAAATTCTCAAACTGTAATTTTAAAATAAATGTGCATATCACAGTCATTTGTAAAACTTTTTCAAAAAAGAACATACCCACCCACTTCTCCTAATGGAGATAGTTGATTCAGTGATGTGGAGTGGGCACAATTATCTGAATTTTGGGAATTTGCCTAAAGAAGCAGAACATGGTTCTGACCATCACTGGGAGTGGTGGTTTTTCGGGTGGGGTTCCTTGATCAGCATCAGCATCAGTATCAGCATCACCTGGGACTTGGTGCAAATGTACATTCTTAGTGCCTTCCTTAGACATAGGGCTGAGAAACTGTTGTGGGACCAGTGATCACCTCTGATGATTTGTTTGAAAACCACTGTGTGGATAAAGAGCCTCTTGATGAAAGTGAAAGAGGGGAGTGAAAAAGTTGGCTTAAAGCTCAACATTCAGAAAACAAAGATCATGGCATCCTGTTCCATCACTTCATGGCAAATAGATGGAGAAACAATGGAAACAGTGGCAGACTTTATTTTGGGGGGCTCCAAAATCACTGCAGATGGTGACTGCAGCCATGAAATCAAAAGATGCTTACTCCTTGGAAGGAAAGTTATGACCAACCTAGACAGCATATTAAAAAGCAGACATTCAGTTCAATTCAGTTGCTCAGTCCTGTCCAACTCTTTGCGACCCCATGAATCACAGCACGCCAGGCCTCCCTGTCCATCACCAACTCCTGGAGTTCACTCAAACTCATGTCCGTAGAGTCTGTGATGCCATCCAGCCATCTCATTCTCTGTAGTCCCCTTCTCCTCCTGCCCCCAATCTTTCCCAGCATCAGAGTCTTTTCCAGTGAGTCAACTCTTCGCATGAGGTGGCCAAAGTATTGGAGTTTCAGCTTTAGCATCAGTCCTTCCAATGAACACCCAGGAGTGATCTCCTTTAGAATGAACTAGTTGGATCTTCTTGAAGTCCAAGGGACTCTCAAGAGTCTTCTCCAGCACCACAGTTCAAAAGCATCAATTCTTCGGTGATCAGCTTTCTTCACACTTTGCCAACAAAGGTTCGTCTAGTCAAGGCTATGGTTTTTCCAGTAGTCATGTATGGATGTGACACTTGGACTATAAAGAAAGCTGAGCACTGAAGAATTGATGCTTTTGAACTGTGGTGTTGGAGAAGACTCTTGAGAGTCCCTTGGACTGCAAGGAGATCCAACCAGTCCATCCTAAAGGAGACCAGTCCTGAATATTCATTGGAAGGACTAATGCTGAAGCTGAAACTCCAATACTTTGACCACCTAATGGGAAGAGCTGACTCATTTGAAAAGACTCTGATGCTGGGAAAAATTGAAGGCAGGAGGAGAAGGGGATGACAGAGGATAGGATGGCTGGATGGCATCACTGACTCAAGGGACATGAGTTTGAGTGTGGACTCCAGGAGTTGGTGATGGACAAGGAGGCCTGGTGTGTTGCAGTCCATGGGGTCACAAAGAGTCGGACATGACTGAGCGACTAAACTGAGCTGAACTGAACTGATATGGGGCATGTGTGACTGACTGCCCTTCATTCATCCCTGCACTGAACTTCTCTTTGCTGAAATTTAGAGATATGATCAATTTCATTGAGTCTGAGATTATCACTGTGAAAAACAAAGAAAATCATCCTTCTATCTTGTCAATTAAATCTAGAGCCAATGGTTTTAGAAATCAACTACGCTTGGTTCGAAATAAACATTGGATCTACAAGGATCTGCATCTAAAAAGAAGGCCACCTGGAGTGGCTTTTTATGCTGCCAGTTTAGCTAAATAGAACCATGTATCCAAAAGCCCCATTCCCAGAGTATCTGGGTTACGACAGGCCTCAAGAAAAAAGTGCTCAGGGTTGGGAAGATGGACGTGAAGGAGTAATCATCAATCTCTGAGGTCAATGTAAGTTGTCAGGTGCTGTTAAAGTCCTTGGATATTGTGACCTGTTGTTGATCTACCTTGTTGACAAGACCAGCACCAATGTTCACAGTTGTGCTGCCTCCTGAATCTCCTCCTTCATCTTCTCCAGGCCTGGACCAGATGTGTGTGCAGCTCCCCAGGGAGGACCTTGAACATCTTCTGTAGTCATCCACATCATTGGCGTTAAATATGTGGGTCAAATCCCTATTTCTCCCCACTTTCCTCTGCTTTACACACATGCCCTTATTGTCTGTCCTGCTGACCTGCCCTGACCTGAGGCACCCCACCTAAGGCATAGAAAGCTGCCTTTCATACAGTCCTTGATCAGCCCCCTTGGTGGTTGTTGGTTAATCAATTGTCTTTGATCTCTCAACCTTCCAGACTTGGACTTCCCAAATGAAATCACTGAACTTTTACACAGAATTGTGCGCTGGGCGTATATTTGTGTGTATGTGTGTGTTTTCTTGTATTCAATACAATTCTTGTATTGAACCCGGGGATCAAACCCAGGTCTCCCACATTGCAAGTGGATTCTTTACTAATTGAGCCCTGAGGGAAGCCCAATAAAACTAAGCAAAGAATTCTGTATCCTACAAAAAAGTTGCAATGAGATTAGCTATTGACATACATTCTCTCAAGATAGAAATCTGTTCTACGAACTTATGGTTCCCAGCAGAAAAAGATGGGGAGAAGGGATAGTTAAGGAGTTTAGACATGTACACCCGGCTATTCTTAGAATGGATAGCCAACAAGGATCTACTGTACAGCACAGGGAACTCTGCTCAATGTTATGTGGTAGCCTGGAGGGAAGGGAGTTTGGGGGATGATGGGTCCATGTATATGTATGGCTGAGTCCCTCTGCTGTCCACCTGAAACTATCACATCATTGGTAATTGGCTACATATATATATAAACAACTAGAAACAGGAAAAAAAATAGTGCTGTAAACTAAAGCAGGAGGAATAAACAAATTTTGAAAGTGTTAGTCACTCAGTGGTGTCCAACCTTCTTTGACTCCCATGGACGATAGCCCACCAGGCTCCTCTGCCCATGGAATTCTTCAGGCAAGGATACTGGAGTGGGCTGCCATTCCCTTCTCTGAGGGATCTTCCCAACCCAGGGATCCAACCCAGGTCTCCTGCATTGCAGGCAGATTCATTACCATCTGAGCCACTAGGGAAGTGCTCGGCCTTTTTGGTAGAACTACTAATAAGCTATGATGGGTGTTTGCTTTGTGTCAAGTCTTGTGCTAAATGCTTTTCACAGATCATCATTCAATCCTGACAGTCCTATCACATTGGTACTCTCATTTCCCCCATTTTATGTATGGGGAAACTGAGGCTCAAACAGGTTCCAGAGCAGATTAGTCTTTATCTTTTAGGGATGTTTTGTTAGGCTTCCTCCCAATCAGAGAGTAATCTGATGCAGTAATCCCCATTGCTTCAACTCCACATATTAATTAAATAAATGTATCATAATTTTCCCATTCTTTGACATTTTCTTTTATTATTGTGAAAGTAAAATATTTATTGGAGGAAAATTGGACAATTCATGTAAGTGTAAAGAAGTGAATAAAATAACCCAGAATCCCATCAATTAGGTAATTTCTTTAAAAATGACTTTCTACTACTTCTATATCCTATAAAAATAAAATTCATTTTTATAGGTTTTCCACTTCCACCACTTCTCATTTTAAATACATGTCTGTTTCTATTAAACATAAGATGATCTCAATTTCAGTTTTATGTAAGAGGAGACTTTGGTGCAAATAGAATCGTCTAATATTTGAAATGCATTCATTTCATTAATGGTTGACATGCCAAGAAACGAGCTTAAAACAATAAAAAAGTGGTGGTCGAGGCTGCCTTTAATGGTTTCTGATCAGTTTTTATTTGCCTTCTGAAAAAATCTTTTACACTATTTTATTGTGATGCCGTGAAGTCACTGAGGCCGAGATTTACTGTTGTTAATATGCCCTTCAGTAATGCTAAATTCAAGTATAAAAGGCTTATGAGGCTCCTTCTGACATAAAATTCCCATGACTCCTGGTCTCTCCTTCATAAATGGCTTCTTTATGGGAGGATCTAACCAGCAGGTCAGTGAATGGCAACAGTGAACATGAAAAAAATTTTTTTTTGCATTTCTTTGTGTTTTCAAGTGTTATAAATAAAGGTGGGTTCTGAGTGTATAGATCATCTTTCATTGAGAATTTCCACCCCTTACTCCACAATCTTGTGAATGATAAACTCGATAGTGTCATGGTGGCACTGTGTAATTATCTAACAGAAAAGTGAGAGTTGTCCTGCTGTGTGGGTAGTATTCACTGGGTCAATTAATTAGATGAGTGCAAATGCTTTCAATGAGAGATTCAGGACTAAACCAGGCTGTCTCATGGTATCAGTCTATAGGAAGCTAAAAAATGAAAAGAGTCCAGGAGAAGAAGTATAAAGCTGACAATTTTAAAGAAAACACGAAGATGATTCTGCTTATATGTGGTATTTTAAAATCATCAAACTCATAGAAGCAGAGAGTACAAGAATGGTTGCCAGGAGACGGAAGGAGAGGGAAATAGAATTGTCCAATGGGTACAAAGTTGGAGTTATGCAAGATGAGTAAGTTCTGGAAATCTGCTCTAGAGCCTGTGGTTAACTCCAGTGATGTGCGAATATTATGTGTTTATTTGATTGTTAAACAAGACAGAGAGGGCTTCCCAGATGGTGCTAGTGGTAAAGAACTTGCCTGACAATGCAGGAGATGTAAGAGATGCGGGTTTGATCCCTGGGTGTGGAAGATCCCCTGGAGGAGGAAATGGCAACCCTCTCCAGTATTCTTGCCTGGAAAATCCCATGGACAGAGAAGTCTGGTGGGCTATAGTGCATAGGATCACAAGGAGTTGGACATGACTGAAGTGACTTAGTATGCATGCATAGCACGCAGGACAGAAAGGAAAAAGGACATGACTTCGGATTTCAAATAGTTCTTATGTTTAATTTCAAATTAAAAATAAACTCTTATTGCCAAAATTTTAAATAAAAACTTGTTACTTTGGTAGGTCTCCCACAAAGTGTTCTTACATGCACACACACACACACACATACAAAGAAAGGGAACACAAGAAATCTTTTGGAAGAGATAGGCATGTCTTTTACCTTGTTGGCAGTGATGGATCCACAAGTCTATGCATATATCTAAGCACCTCAAAATGTTTTAAATATGTACAACTTTTTGCATACTGAGTATACATACATTAACAAAGTTGAAAAAAACTCTCATTTCTCTTCTGTGCTCAAAGACAAGAGCCATAATAAATCCATATTGGTTTGACCAACATAATTTTCTTGAAGCCCCTTTCCTCACTATTGCTTTTTATCTTACTCCAGTGAGCATCTTGACTCAAGTTTACTCAAGTCAGATAATCTGTGGAGTCTAAAAACAGTATGTTGTACAATTTGTATACTAAGACTTTATTGATTTGGATTTAATGACACTAATACAGAGATATCTTTTTTTTTTCTAGGCATTTAGCTTTTAGTTAGTGGAAACTTTATGCTTTGGGAATTTCAGCTTTGATTATGATGTTTGATGCTATGATAGGGAATTATTTAGAGAATCTGACATATATGTAATCCTTATCAAGCATAACATTTTCTTAAAAAGTAACTCTATTAAAATAATTGAAACCCTTGAAGACCACAAAAAAGCATAATTCAAAGAAGTAAGAAAATCTAGGTACAATTAGGCGTCATACATTAACCTACATCTCCTCTGGGAGGCCTCCACATCACCTGAGCTCTGGGTGAAATTGCTTTGATCAGTTGCACAGGCCAGGAAGCCTGAAACCCTGTACTTATTCTTTGTGTATATGCTCCTGTTTCCTCTGCCTCCAGGACTCTGCTTTCCTCTTGAGCTGTTTTTCTTCCTCATTATTTCTTCTTCAAAGTGATATCTAGACTCACTATTGGTCTCTAGAACAATAATAAAGTCACTTGTTCAGTAAATTTTACCAAACATCAAGGGGTGCCAGGAAGGCGTATTTTCAGCCCATAAACCTGGCTGTGGGCTCCATCTCTCCTCTTCTCTTTCCTCTCTTGTTTTCTCCCTCCTAAATGCTCATTTTATTTTGTGGAGCAATTTTCCTCTTTTTTCTAAAGTCAGGGTGCACTGACACCAATGCCTCACATGGGACAGGAAGTAAAAGAGTGAAAGGAAAATAAGTGTTCACTTTCTACCTTGTGCCCTAAATCAATGTATTTTTCCAGATAAGCTAGTTTTCTCTTGTTATTTTTTATTGTCGTTTATAGTGTGGTTTATAGTTTTTAAAATGCATAGACCTTAAGTATATAGCTTGATGAATTTTGACAAATTTATCTGATGGCTACCTGAGTAACCATCCCATTGTTATTCAACATGTATCAGTAGTTTTTCCTTTTTATTATTAAGTTGAATTCCACGGTGTGGATATGTTATACACCGCGCAATTGATGGGCCTTTGAGTTGTTTCCAGGTTTCCTTTATTTTGAAAAGTCTTATCTGAGCATTCTTGAACAATTCCCATCATAGACATGATTTTATTTCTCTTGAGTAAATACCTAAGAGTGCAGTTGTTGGGCTGTGGGGTAGGTGTTATGTTTAACTTTACAGGACCCCACCAAGCAGGTTTTCAAGATGCGTTTACCAATTTACCTTCACACCAGCAATCTAAGGAACGACTGTTTCTTATTCACCAGCATTTTACATTGTCAGTCTTTTTAATTTTGTTCTTCTAGTGTGTGTATAGTTGTGTATATATGTGTGTGTGCTCAGTTGTGTCTGATGCTTTGTGACCCCACGGACTGTAGCCTGCCAGGCTCTTTTGTCCATGGAATTTTCCAAGCAAGAATACTGGAGTGGGTTGCCATTTCCTACTCTAGGGGATCTTCTTGACCCAGGGATAGAACCCGAGTCTCCTGTATCTCCTGCATTTGCAGGGTAATTGGATTCTTTACCACTGTGCCATCTGGGAATCCCTATTGTTGTGTAGCACTGTGGTTTGAGGACAAGTTTTGATGCTATTAAGGTAGTCAAATTTTCTCTACCTGTTACAAAACCAAATTTCAAGTGTTATTAATCATTGCTTAGCATAATCCTATTATTCCCCAGTTTCATAAGCAAGCAATTTACTGGAAAATTTCTTTCTATCTTGAGTTTATTGGCGTTTTTGTTCATGGCTCTGGAATCACTAGTTTGAGCCAAATCCCCACTTGTAATACTCCCTGTTCTTTTTATGTGACATTAAATTTATTAGATAAATTAATATTTAAGGCATGGCATATAGGAAGCATTCAATAAATAAAGTATAGATAATTTATAATTTTGTGTTAGTTTCACATGTATGGCAAAGTGATTCAGTTATACATATATACATAAGCATGTATATATATTCTTTTTCTTTTCCATTGTAAGTAATTACAAGATACTGAATATGTTTCCTGGACTATATAGTAGATCCTTGTTTATTTCTTTTACATATAGTAGTGCGTATATGTTAATCCCAAACTCCTGATTTATCTGTCCTCTCCACAGCCAATTTATACTTCCTGTTTAAAATTTTATCTTTAGAAAATCCTTCTCTTTTAGAGATTTTTACCAAGCCATTTACAAATGAAATAGTATAACAAATGATATTTGCTTCAAAACAGTGCAGTGGGGCAACGTTCTGCAATGATTGTCTATAGAAAAGGCAAGATTGGACATGAATTCCTAATTGAGGAATATGATATTGGGTACATGGGGATCCTATTTTTATTTATATCTGAAATTTTCTTTATGAAAAGTTAAAATATGTTTTTCAATTTTGGCTATCGATTCTCCACCTTATTTCACCAATGATATTTGATCTCTAATAAGGATCTTTACTATAAAATGGGAAAACATAAGTGGATAAAAATCATGGATCACTAAATACAAATGACTCGGGCCCTTCTCAGGTGGCACAAATGGTAAAGAACCTGCCTGCCAATGCAGGAGACGTAGGAGACACAGGTTCAATTCCAGGGTTGGGAAGATCCCCTGGAGAAAAAAGGAAATGGCAACCCACTCCAGTATTCTTCTCTGGGAAATTCCATGAACAGAGGAGAAATACAAATAGGAAGGCATGAAGTGGAATTGAGTAGACAGTTGTGGCTAGAATTGGCAGGAGAGGCAATTACAGAAAATGGGTTATGTTACTAAACAATATCACATGCAAATATCCCCAAAGGGAATAGGTGAATAGCTTTTAACCTGCTCCCTACAATTGGCAGGTGGAAGGGCACCTGTGCTGGGACTGGGACTAGAGCCCCAGAAGAGGGCAAGGATTAGGGGAAGGGAAGATGGGGTGGGGTGGAGAGGAGTCGTAGGAATCAGAATGTAGATGTGCAGGGCCTAGAGAACCACACTGCTGAAGGTGAGATATGAATACTGGCTCCCATCTTTCTGGTGATAAAGCCCAGAGGCAAGAATGATCAGTTTTGCATTTCACAAGGGAAAAATATATCTGGTCTCTAAGGAAAGCATAGTCTTTCCTAACACATAGGTATATGCTGTGCTTAGTCACTCAGTTGTGTCCAATTCTTTGCGACCCCATGGACTGTAGCCTGCTAGGCTTCTCTGTCCCTGGGGATTCTCCAGGCAAGAATATTGGAGTGGGTTGACATGCCCTCCTTACATAGGTGTATACATGGATATAATTATAGAAATATGAATGTGTATACGTGTGCATACATACACGATATTTTAAATTAATTTATTCTTTTATTTTTAAACATGGGATTTGGCTTCAGGGATGCTTGAGAGATGCTTTAACCACAGTGGAAAAACATTTTGAGCCCTCCAGCAAAGGCAGATAGAGAAAAAAAAAGCTTCAAACTTGCAAACTACAGACTATGCTATGAAGTACAGTTGGGTTTGTCCTCTTCCAGCCCTTTGGCCCAAATATGTGTCTCAGCCTCCCCGCTACCCACTTGGGTCCCCGACTAGCTTAGGGAGGTAGCCTTTTCTTCCCCTTAGCCCGATGCTTCCTGCAATTCTCTGTTCTTACATTCTCCCATTCTGTGAAAACTCAAAAGAAGAAAAAAACAGCTAATAATTTTATAGTTTGCTACCAAGAATACCTTCTCCTTTTCTGGTTAATTGCTCAGCTCTCCCTTTCCTGCCAGGAATTTACCTGCCTGGTGGCCTGTGATGATTAATTTTAATGAAAAGAGAATTTAGATCTACTTGGGATTTCAGAAACCCTCTACTCCAATTCCCTCAACTTCACAGAGGAGGAAATTGAGGCCACCTGAGGTTAAGGGACCTTGCCCAAGGTTCTCAGCTGATGGTGGCCAACCCATGACTTAAACCCGGTCTCCTGGGACCCAGCCTCAGATTTGACCCTGGAAAGAGCCCTTGTCATGGTTTGTATATTCCCAGCAGATTTTACCCCCTGGCTCTGCCTGCAACGTTGATGCTCTTCTTTAAATAGACCCCACATTCTTTTTCACAGAATGTAACTTTCCTAAACATTTTCAACTGAATAGTTTGAAAAGTTGGTTATAAAAATTGATTTTAGTTCGCTCTTGGCAGGGAACAAAAAGAACCAGCAGAAGCAGTTGTTTTACATCTTTCGTCTGCCATTCTGGGGGTGACTTCCTTTCCAAGGTATGTGCCTTGAAATCCTATCTGTCACCCTTTTAAAAATAATGAAACCCACCTAATACTGAACAGTGACACTAGAACATGTGGTCCTATCACAAGGTGATGCTGTCCTCATTGAAACATCCACTGAGAGAGGAGAGCACCAAACAGCAGACAGGGAGAAGGGCAGCCATGACCCAGGGCTGTGTGGGAGCTGGTGGAACTCAGAGGACCTGGAACAGACTGGGGGTGGGGGGAGTCCTCAAGCTGAGCTTGGTGTTCATGCAGACTCCCACGGCCTCGCCCTAGACTTTCTAAGGTGAGGATGTGGGGATAGCAGAGGCAGGCATGCACCTTTCACCAGGCATGGGGTGAGACTCTGAAATAGGTGACCCCATTCTACCCTTAGAGTAGTGTTTCTAAGCTTGTCTTCATTATCATCCCCCTAAACAGCTTTTTTAGACATTTTTCCTCAGTTGCTCCTATCCATGAAATTTTAAGACTTCCCTGGTAGCCCAGCTGGTAAAGAATCCTCCTGCAATGCAGGAGAGTCCCTGGTTCCATCCCTGGGTCCAGAAGATTCTCTGAAGAAGGGATAGGCTACCTACTCCAGTGTTCTTGCCTGGAGAATCCCCATGGACAGAGGACCCTGGCAGGCTACAGTCCATGGGGTCACAAAGGGTCAGACACAACTGAACAACTAAGCACAACAACATGAAATTTTAATACTGTATATCTGTAACTCTGATATACTTTTATCTGCTGATGATACAATGACCCTTCCAAAGGTCACAAACCATTTTAATAGATATACTTTTATCTGCTGATGATACAATGACCCTTCCAAAGGTCACAAACCATTTTAATAGCTATGAATTTTTGGTTCCTTCCAAAGACTCAAATTTTGCATCTTTAGTGCAATATTGCCCAGGATGAGAATACATCCTCTAAACTAAGGAACAATTGGCGTTAAAAAAATGAACAAACAAAATACAAAAGTGAATCTTAGAGATGGAAGACCTGTTTGGGCTTCCTTGGTGGCTCAGTGGTAAAGAATTCACCTGCCAATGCAGAAGACACAGGTTCCATTTCTGATTTCGATTCTGATTCTGATTTGGGAAGATCCCACATGCTGAGCAGCTAAACCCCTGTGCCATGACTGTTGAGCCTGAGCTCTAGAGCCTGGAAGCCACAACTACAGAGCCTGTGTGCCACAACTACTGAAGTCCTGCAACCTAGAGTCTGAGCTCCGCAACAAGGGAAGCCACCACAATGAGAGGCCTGAGCACAACTAGAGAGTAGCTCCTGCTTGTTGCAACTAGAGAAAAGCCCATGCAGCAACAAACACCCAATGCAGCAATAAATAAATAAAGAGATAGATGGAATTATTTTAAAAAATTAAAAAGAACTGTGTTCAGGTCTGGATTGTAATTTCTGGATGTGTAAATGTGGCTTTGACATCTGATCTACAGAAAAAGGGAAGTAATAAGACTTCTCACATGGAAATAAGAGGCTGCACTTAGCATTTCTTTATCAGGTAGTCTTTTGGGTGCTTTGCCTCATATAATCAACAATCCAAAGAACTTCATTTAACTCCATGTTGCAGGCAAAGAGACTGAAGTGCAGTGTGGTTTTAAAAAACTTGCTCAAGTCCACACAGTTAGAAAGTGGTGGGTAGAGCTGGGATTAAATGTCCTGAATCCAGGTTCTGCTTTTAACCAAACTTCACACCTTCTCTTAACACACATTTGCAATTGTGGTTAGGTCTTGCTTTCGAGGAAGAATGTGTAAAAAAGAAAATTCACAGACTCACAAAAAAATGTGATTAGTGTAATCAGTCATGTCCGACTCTTTGCGACCCCATGGACTGTAGTCTGCCAGGCTCCACTGTCCATGGAATTTGCCAGGCAAAAATAGTGCAGTGGATTACCATTTCCTTCTCCAGGGTATCTTCCTGACCCAAGAAGAGAAGCAAAAAACAAAGGAGTAAAGGAAAGATATACCCATTTGAATGCAGAGTTCCAAAGAATAGCGAGGAGAGATAAGAAGGCCTTCCTCAGTGATCAATGCAAAGAAGTAAAGGAAAACAATAGAATGGGAAAGACTACAGATCTCTTCAAGAAAATTAGAGATACCAAGGGAACATTTCACACAAAGATGGGCACAATAAAGGACATAAATGGTATGGACCTAACAGAAGCAGAAGATATTAAGAAGAGTGGCAAGTATACACAGAAGAACTGTACAAAAAAGATCTTCATGACCAAGATAATCACGATGGTGTGATCACTCACCTAGAGCCAGACATCTTGGAATGTGAAGTCTAGTGGGTCTTAGGAAGCATCACTATGAACAAAGCTAGGAGAGGTGATGGAATTCCAGTTGAGTTATTTCATATCCTGAAAGATGATGCTGTGAAAGTGTTGCACTCAACATGCCAGCAAATTTGGAAAACTCAACAGTGGCCACAGGACTGGAAAAAGTCAGTTTTCATTCCAATCCTAAAGAAAGGTAATGCCAAAGAATGCTCAAACTACTGCACAATTGCACTCATCTCACATGCTAGTAAAATATTGCTTAAAATTCTCCAAGCCAGGCTTCAACAGTACGTGAACTGTGAACTTCTAGATGTTCAAGCTGGATTTAGAAATGGCAGAGAAACCAGAGATCAAATTGCCAACATCTGCTGGATCATGGAGAAAGCAAGAGAGTTCCAGAAAAACATTTATTTCTGCTTCATTGACTATGCCAAAGCCTTTGACTGTGTGGATCACAATAAACTGTGGAACATTTTGAAAGAGATGGGAATACCAGACCACCTGACCTGCCTCTTGAGAAATCTGTATGCAGGTCAGGAAGCAACAGTTAGAACTGGACATGGAACAACAGACTGGTTCCAAATAGGAAAAGGAGTATGTCAAGACTGTATATTGTCATCCTGCTTATTTAACTTATACACAGAGTACATCATGAGAAATACTGGGCTGGATGAAGAACAAACTGGAATCAAGATTGCTGGGAGAAGTATCAATAACCTCAGATACACAGATGACATCACCCTTAAGGCAGAATGTGAAGAAGAACTAAAGAGCCTCTTGATGAAAGTGAAAGAGGAGAGTGAAAAAGTTGGCTTAAAGCTCAACATTCAGAAAACAAAGCTCATGACATCTGGTCCCATCACTTCATGGCAGATAGATGGAAAAACAGTGGAAACAGTGGCAGACTTTATTTTGGGGGCTCCAAAGTCATTGCAGATGGTGATTGCAGCCACGAAATTAAAATTCTCTTATTCCTTGGAAGAAAAGTTATGACCAACCTAGACAGCATATTAAAAAGCAGAGACATTACTTTGCCAACAAAGGTCCATCTAGTCAAGGCTATGGTTTTTCCAGTAGTCATGTATGGATGTGAGATTTGGACTATAAAGAAAGCTGAGGGCCGAAGAATTGATGCTTTTGCACTGTGGTGTTGGAGAAGACTCTTTAGAGTCCCTTGGACTGCAAGGAGATCCAACCAGTGCATCCTGAAGAAAATCAGTCCTGAATATTCATCGGAAGGACTGATGTTGAAGCTGAAACTCCAGTACTTTGGTCACCTGATGCGAAGAGCTGCCTCATTTGAAAAGACCCTAATGCTGGGAAAGATTGAGGACAGGATGAGAAGGGGACAACAGAGTATGAGATGGTTGGATATCATCACCGACTCAATGGGCATGAGTTTGAGTATACTACGGGAGTTGGTGATGGGCAGGGAGGCCTGGTGTGCTCCAGTCCATGGGGTCGCAGAGTCGGACATGACTGAGTGACTGAAATTAACTGAACTGAACTGCAGGAATGAACCCATGTCTCTTGCATCTCCTGCACTGGCAGGCAGATTCTTTACCACTGTATCAGCTGGGAAGACAAAAATTGGGGGCTGACTTCTATTTATTTTCTTAGCACAGTGTTTATGATTTCCTGGAAAGGGTCAATGCAAATATTAATAGTAAAATTACAGTCCACTTTTATTTACTCTATTGGAGAACTCTATTGAATACTTATTTCTGAAATATTATACTTTACCTTTAACAAAGGAAATATATGGAATTAATCCCTTATAGAGGAACTTTTTCACCATAGAAAATTCTCACCCTGGCTGTTGAAAACATTCGTTTGGAATCACATATCTTAAGATATAATCATCAACTAATTGCAAGATCATTCAGAGAATATCAGTGAGTTACAGTCAATCCTTTATATGTATACACTTAATATATAGACGTAATACTCCTGATTTTAGGGGCTTCCCTGTGACTCAGTGCCAAAGAATCTGTCTGCCAAAGTAGGAGATGCAGGTTCGATCCCTGGGTTGGGAAGATCTGTAAATGGCAATTCACTCCGATATTCTTGCCTGGGAAATCTCATAGACAGAGGAGCCTGTTGGGCTATAGTCCTTGGGATCACAAAAGAGTCAGACATGACTTAGTGACTAAACAACAACAGCAACAACTCTTGGTTTTGATTGTTTGCAAGGGGAGTCAAAGGCCCAAAAAGTTTTTTTTCAGTTTTCTGTGCCTTAAATTTAAATCATATGAATTTAATAAATATCCCTGGGACCAACAGAGCATTAGTTGCCAAACTCGTAGGCTCAAAACAACAATAATAATAACCATAATGGATCATATAGTCAAATTCTTGCCTTGGGACAGACATTGTGCTGTTTTTTGCATTCTTGATTTCATTCAATCCTCAAAATAACCCTATGGCTACTATCACTGCTTTTCTTTTTATATTTTATAGAAAAAACAACTGAGGATTAGGAAATTCCAATTGTCTAAGGATTAAGTACTAATGTCAATGCTAACTTGAAATAACTCAGGTCTGCCTGAAATGCAAGCTCATACTACATTTTGTTGCCTTCCATTCATTGTTATGTACTAGCTAATAATAAAAATAATAACTTTATTTATAATAAAAATTTCAGTTGGGTGCATTTATAACAGTTTCATTAATTCTACACATATTGATTGAATGACTTTGTGCTAAGCCTAGAGGTTGCTGCAGAGACAAAACAGACATATTCTCTGCCCTCATAGAATTTACATTTGGGGGCCAAGGATTAGCATTAAAGAGATAATCACAGAAATAACTTGGGAAGTGCAAATATTAGAAAGGAAAAGTAGAGGGTACTGGAAGGTTATACCTCAGGGACTAGTTTAAACTGAGAAGTGATCATCATGGGAGAGATGACTGTTTATCAGAAATTGTAAAGATAATTATTTTTGTGGAGTAGGGATATGTGTAGCATACAGGAGATACTTAGTGGAAATGTGATGCAGGAGAAAGTCCCAGAACAAGGCAGACTGTTCTACACTTGCAAAGATAAGGATTCAATATGGCCTCCTGAACATACCCTCACAAAAAAGTAGGTGTCTACTATATATGGGTTTCCTGAGTGGCTCACTGAATAAAGAATCCACCTGCCAATTCAGGAGACACTGGAGACATGACTTCAATCCCTGGGTTGGGAAGATCCCCTGGAAGAGAAAACGGCAACCCATTCCTGATTGTCTGGAAAATCCCATGGACAGAAGAGCCTGGTGGGATACAGTCCACAGGGTTGCAAACAGTTGGACATGACTGAGCAACTGAACATACACTCTACCATATATAGTTATGTATATGTGGGTCTTTAAAGAACAATAAGTTGACTTCATGAAAGACTAAGAAAGGGCTGGAATTTAGATTCCTAGAACAATCTTTAGGACCAGCAATGAATGAGTCAAAAAATTTTTTTAATATCAGTTTATTTATTTTAATTGGAGGCTAATTACTTTACAATATTGTAATGGTTTTGCCATACATTGACATGAATCTTCCACAGGTGTACATGTGTTCCCCATCCTGAACCCCCTTCCCACCTCCTTCCCCATCCCATCCCTCTGGGTTATTCCAGTGCACCAGCCTCGAGCACCCTGTCTCATGCATCGTACCTGGACTGGGGATTCATTTCACGTTTCAATGCCATTCTCCCAAATCATCCCACCCATGCCCTTTGCCAAAGAGTCCAAAGACTGTTCTATACATCTGTGTCTCTTTTGCTGTCTCGCAGATAGGGTCATCATTACCATCTTTCTAAATTCCATATATATGTGTTAGTATACTGTACTGGTGTTTTTCTTTCTGGCTTACTTCACTCTGTATAATAGGCTCCAGTTTCATCCACCTCATTAGAACGGATTCAAATGTATTCTTTTTAATGGCTGCATAATATTCCATTGAGTCAAATTAAGTATACTTTGAAACCGGTGAAGAATCTAAGTTTGAATTAGCAAAGTACCAAAACCTAACAGTTTCAAAGTTAAGAAGTTAAGATTTCAGTTCAGTTCAGATTTATCTTCCTTTAAATTATCGTAAGCAAAACAGCAAAATGATTTGTTGCTGTCATTTAAAATACACTTTATTAGAACTCTCAAGCATATCTTACTTCTTCTACCTGTCCATGTATCTGCATTGGTTTCTAGGTACACACACGCAGATACGAAGATACAGTTTTCTTTCTACTCATTTGTACACAAAAGGTACCTTCCTATATAAGCCATTTTTCACATTGCTTATTTTATTGTTATCAATCTATCTTGGAGATTGATTTCATTCTTTATCTCTTTTTCAAAGTTGCATAGTAGTCCATTATATGAATTTACCATGATTTATTTTATCAGTACTCTCTTGATGGACATTAATGTTGTTTCTGTTTTTTTGCCAATTATAACCATTACACAATATCTTACTCTCAAAATATTGATTACTCATGCATAAGAATATCTATGGTATAAACTCTATAAAGTTTTCACACTGATTTCTTTTTTTCTAGATATGGTCAAATACTTCTGTTTCCCCACAATTTTCAAACTAAGCATGCTATTAAACTTTTGGATTTTTGTCACTGTGATGTATGAAATTATCCCACCCAGTGTAGTTTTATTTTGCTTTTATTTTATCTTTGGTGAATATCTTAGCATGCTTAAGAACCATTCATTTTTTTTCCCCCCTAACCAGGTCCTATATTATTTCATTTTGAATTAAATCATTGGTCTTTTTCTAAATCAATGTTTTGTTTTGTAGTATCTGCAAAATTAAAAATGTACATATATATGTATTTTGAATCCTATAACAATTCTAAGCAACTGGGCTAACTTTGCCTGAGTAAATTTGATTAAAACAACTCTAACTAGGAACAAGTGCATTATGGAAATGAAGATAAACAATTCTTCAACTTGACATAAAATTCTTTCCAAGTTTTTAAATCAATTTGAACCATGCCTTTTCTTTTGTGGTCATGGGCTTTATAAATAGAGCTTGAAGAGAGGAAAATATATTAAACACATTAAATTATTTAAATACAAATACAAGAAAAATAAATCTCTATCATATAACTTTGGAGTAACAGTTGATCTTTTAAATTTAATCCCAGATCTACTCAAAGAAGGATTATAAAAAAGATATAAAATGTAAATAGTCACCAATCTTTCAGGGGGTAATTAATCTGTGTCATTATCTGAACATCTGCCTAATTATTTTATTAAGCTCAATCTAGCCAAGATTACAGATTCTTAAAGTAAATGCACAATACTAGCTAATGTTAGTCCTCATTTAGTAAATAATAATAATACAAACAAATATTTTCTCCTTTCTTACTGACGTGACGAATCTCTATGTGATTCACAAGACTTTGTTAGTGGTCAGGATTCTTCAGCTGTTTCTTGCAGACCTGATCTTAACACTCTTGGAAAGAGTTCATATTATCTCATAATAGATTCTTCATTAGGCTACATTGACTCTTCCAAAAATCTCACACAAGTGTTCCCAGTCTAACTTGGAAGTCCCAACTAATGGATAGATGTGTCTGTGGAGAAGTCTGGCTAATTCCAGTTCTTTGCCATTGACCTTGCACACGCACAATCCCCTGTATACATTTCAAGTCACATAGCTTTGCTTATCAGATTGATCAATGGATACTCCATCTTGAATCTTGGTGCTTATATCTTTTCAGATGTATTTGAGAATAGGTTCTCAGGCTGTGGAGATTTTAGTGACAGTTATTTTTAAAAATTGCTGCTACATCCGCCCTTTGCCACTCTTTAGGCTTCTCACCAGCCAGCCATGAATTCTCAGAGATAATGAGCTGTGGTCTTGGGCATTCAATTCCCTAAGTGCCCCATGACGTATCATCAAGGCTTGTAGAGACATAACTACATCCAATTTACTTATGAAATCTCTCTATTTTATGGTGGCTTTTGAGTCTCCAATCATCAGTGCTTCTTATTTCAGATAATATGTAACCCTCTTTAATAATAATAATAAAAACTGTCTATTAAAAAAAAACCTCATAAATTATTGAGAATATTCTGTCTTTTCAATGTCATTGATTTAGGGACTTTAAAATATAAACCACACACTCGTAAGTATACCCTGATAAGCAATACAAAGACAATAGAAGACATTAAAGAGTTCAATTGAAATCCATCTGCTCATTAGCATATGCTGATGATAATATCTGTTTCTATGAAGAGATTTCAGATATTGAAAGCATAATGACCATCAGGAAAAAGTAGTCTGCACTTTCCCCATGCTCTGCACTCCTTTCCTTTCCATTCTGTCTGTTTTACACCCTACACAAAAAGAGCCCGCTGCTCTTTCATTTTGCAGAGGCCACTATAATTTTTCTTGACATGGCAATTACTTTTTAATCTGGTTAGCATGGACTGTAATGGAACCAAGTTGTAAAACATCCTTTCTTGTTTACTCTTTTATTTTGCTTTTAATTTATTGCCTTGATTTCAATCCCTTTTATAAACCCATTAAAGCTCAATTACTCACTTTGAAGTCAATCACTAATCAATTCCATTTTATTTTGTAGTTTGGGGAGTTGGGAGGGTAGTCACACACTATGTCTGTATTTCAATAAATTTCGTGATAAAGAGCAGATTATGTTGGGCTCTACTGTTCTAAGGAAAGGGAAAATTCTATGCAAATAAAGGGGAAATCTCGAGAGGAGAAGTAACATCCATAACTTGGTTGACGTTGTAGCAGGAAGGAAATGGATGGTACATGAAGCACTTACAACATGCACTGATTTCAAAACATTCACTAATTTGATTAGTGAAAGTAAATGAAGAACTGTCATTCTATTATCCGCTGGTTTTTCTCTTATAAAACTAAATCTAGAAGCTCAAAAAGAACACCTTTTTTTAAAAAAGGCTTTTGCACATATGCTGTTTAGTCTCTAAGTTGTGTCCAACATTTTTTGGAACCCCACGGACTGTAGCCCTCCAGTTTCCTCTGTCTGTGGGATTTTCCAGGCAAGAGTACTGGAGTGGGTTGCCATTTCCTTCTGCAGGGGGTCTTTGCCACCCAAGGACTGAACTCAGGTCTCCCACATTGCAGGCAGATTCTTTACCATCTGAGCTACCAGGGAAAGAAGGCATCATTTTTTTTTTTTTCTCCTCAAAGAGATGCGAGCAATTTTTGTGATGTCTTACAGTTTTTAAATGGAGGATCCAAAAGAATCCTAGATCTTAGGGCTTGACTATAGTCTACTCCATGCCATTCTGCAAGCCCAACTTGTGTACAACTGACAATAATTCAGGGAGAGTCTACCATGTGCTCTAATGGTGCATTGGGATAGGGTGTGAATACATTTTTATTAGGGGAATTGATGATGAAAGAAGTCATATAAGAGAGGTCGTTGTACGGAGCAATAGTGAATAAACAGTTTTCAACAAAGTTGTGGAAGTGAAGTTTGGTAGACTGAAAACAAAGGATGAGTTCTAAACATAGTAAAAGTACAGTAGCAAGCTTAAACAAATGATGAATGAGGAGATTAGCCCCAAGAAATCATCTTGGATCATGTTTCTTAAAGTGTGATCTGGGACTACTAGTGTTGGAATCATCACGCAATTTTTTAATGTAAATTGCTGGAATCCATGCCAGATCTACACTCAGAATCTCTTCAGTTCATTATCCATAGTAAAGTTTTGAGGACCGCTGTGTATCAAAAATCTAAAAAAAAAAAAATTTTTTTAAATTTGAGTGACAAAATGTTATTTTAGAGGCAAAAGATTCAAGAAGCACTGTGGTGCCTGGCTAGGAGGAATAACATAGAGGAATCTGGAGATCAAGTTGTATGTAGGCAACAGATGCTGAGGGTTGAAACTAGAGTGAAGGTCAGAAAAAAGGAAAGAGTCATTTAGATTTAAAAAAAAATATTTCAGGCCTGGGGTTCAACCTTGAGACCTTGAGACCCTAGACATCTAGAAGGTACCTACATGAGATCTGGGGAGTCTGTTAATCCTAAAAACAGCCTATGAAATGTTGTTCACTTGGATGCATCATTCTTTGGAGAGGTTCATGGTTTCACAAAACCTTAAAGGAACCATACATTTTATTTTTATTTTTAAGGAAAAACTGGCTGTGACAAAGAATTGATTAACTAGATTGGAGGATGGGTGGGGGTTGGTGGGTGGGTCAGGGACTAAAAAGAAAACCTATTAAAATATCCAATAATTCTTAACCTGAAATCAGCTGAGAGATTGATTCTATTATTAGTCAACATAGATACAGTAATAAGAGGGAATTTGCTGGAAAATAACTTGTGTTCTCTTTTTTCCAGAACAAACTTAAGATATTTGCATTTATCATGAGGGTACAATGATAAGTTGTAATATTTTATTCAGTGCTAAATATTTATTGGATGCTTGTTTACATTCTTATTTACATATATTCTATTTAATTCTCACAACAACCAAGTAATTATTACTATCCTAATGTTACAGAAAAATCAAGTTGAAACTATTAAGTGATTTTACTAAAATCCCAAACCAGACAAATGGCAAAGACAGAATCCAGACTTCGGTAATCTTCCCAACTGGCCTGAGATCATGTTCTGAGCTTCTCTACTATAGCTGTCACCTTGGCACTCAGCAGCTGAAAATGAGATTCATTTGGGCAAAGGGCATTTCCACAAGGAAGAAGCTTAGCTACAATGTATACAGACTAGATTTTCCCCACATATTTAAGGGTAGTTTTCTCTTGGATTAAATCAGAAAAGAGAGAATTGCTAAAGCAAGAGATACAGGTGAGAACACCATCAATGCAAAACAAAATTACCTTGAGTATTCCAGCTTCTCTTGGGTTCAATCTTTGCACCAAACCTAGGGTTCTTCCTCTACACTATTTGCTTCTGCTCATCTTCTTCTCCTATTAGGAAAGTTGTTAATTTGATTTGAAAGTTCATAAATTAAAACTCACTGCAAACAAGGTATTCCATTAAAAGGCCCTATGTGAAGGTGTTTGAACAATGGGATAGACATGCAGTTTCAGCAACACAATAAAAATAAGCAATTAGGATAGGCATGAGAAAACAGTGGAAACAGTGTCAGACTTTATTTTTTTGGGCTCCAAAATCACTGCAGATGCTGATTGCAGCCATGAAATTAAAAGATGCTTACTCCTTAGAAGGAAAGTTATGACCAACCTAGACAGTATATTAAAAAGCAGAGACATTACTTGCCAACAAAGGTCCGTCTAGTCAAGGCTATGGTTTTTCCCGTGGTCATGTATGGATGTGAGAGTTGGACTGTGAAGAAAGCTGATCGCCGAAGAATTGATGCTTTTGAACTGTGGTGTTGGAGAAGACTCTTGAGAGTCCCTTGGACTGCAAGGAGATCCAACCAGTCCATTCTAAAGGAGATCAGTCCTGGGTGTTCATTGGATGGACTGGTGCTAAAGCTGAAACTCCAATACTTTGGCCACCTCATGGGAAGAGTTAACTCACTGGAAAAGACTCTGATGCTGGGAGGGATTGGGGGCAGGAGGAGAAGGGGACTACAGAGAATGAGATGGCTGGATGGCATCACCAACTCAATGGACATGAGTTTGAGTGAACTCCAGGAGTTGGTGATGGACAGGGAGGCCTGGTGTGCTGTGATTCATGGGGTCGCAAAGAGTTGGACACAACTGAGCAACTGAACTGAACTGAACTGTAAATATTTGAATGCAGCCTGTTATGTGTATAAAGCTGTATTTATTTCCAAAGTTACTTACTACTGCCTTATGTAGCCCAAGAGGCCAGAGTCGTCAGATCCAAGCATTTTATTCCCATTCCTGGGGTTGCAAAAGATAGGATTTAGAGACTAAACAACTTCATATAGATGATTTCCTTGGATTAGAGTGCAAAGAATTGAGACAAAGCACAGCAAGACACTGATTGTATGTTCGCTTACTTTCTAGTTAACTGTCAATAGATTGTGTGTGTGCTCAGTAGGTTATTTGTGCCCAACTCTTTGTGGCCCTATGTACTGTGGCCTGCCAAGCTTCTCTGTCCACGGAATTTTCCAGGCAAGAACAATGAAGAACGTCTCCATTTCCCACTCCAGGGGATCTTCCCCACCAAGGGATCAAACCTGTCTCATGTGTCTCCTGCACTGGCAGGCGGATTCTTTACCACTAGCGCCACCTAGGGCTTCTCAGGTAACTCAGCCAGTAAAGAATCCACCTGCAATGCAGGAGGCCCCAGTTGGATTGCTGGGTAGGGAAGATCCCCTGGAGAAGGGATAGGGTACCCACTCCAATGTTCTTGGGCTTCCCTGGTGGCTCAGATGGTAAAGAATCTGCCCACAACGTGGGAGACCTGGGTTCGAATCCTGGGTTGGGAAGATCCCCTGGAGAAGGGCATGACAACCCACTCCAATATTCTTGCCTGGAGAATTCCCAATGGAGAGAGGAGCCTAACTGACTACAGTCCTTGGGGTCGTGAAGAGTCGGACATGACTGAGTGATGAACAACAACATCACTAGATTGTCCCAGTTGAAAGTAGATGGAAGGATCGTTGGTAGGAAGAGTTGTGAGTGTTAGTTGCAAAGGAAGCCTGTTCAGTTCTCAGTGCACTATGTGAAGGACGGTTTGGTATTAGTGGCCAGAAGAGTATTGGAGTTGGTAGCCATTTCCTTCTCAAGGGGATCTTCCCGACCCCGGAACTAAGCCCGGGTCACCTGCATTGCAAGTGGATCTGAGCCACTGTGGAAGCCCATTGTAAGGATATAAGAGGTGGAAGGAGGCTATGACAAGATAGACCAAGAAAGAGGTTCGGTTCCTATGCAGTCAAGAGCTCTATTACAAGAATAGGAAGCATTAAGAATGACAATATAATATTGTAAAATAATTTGCCTCCAATAAAAAATAAATTAATTACTTAAAAAAAATGAAGTGCTATGTTTTATCTCTAAACTGACCTTATTTCTCAAAAATTATATACACTGACATTGCTATAACAGAATTTAAAAAATGAACTAAATCAATTACTCCATAAAATCAATAATGTATTCTGTTTGAAAGGACTTATTCTTCAGAAGTACCATTTTAGTCTTCCAACAGTTTTGAGAGAATCGTAGCTAGTTTTTGCATTTGATTTTTTTCTTCATTCCCCATTCTCTTTAGGGTAAAACTGAGGCTCTCTTCTTGGGAAAGAGACAGGAGCTTTTTCCTGAACCTGTGGAAGAGCTCCTTCCGTGGATTATAATAGTCCCACCTCTAGTTTTGGAGTCACCTTCAGTGATACTCAATCCTTTGACCCTTAATCAATCACCAAGGTTTCAATAGGGCTCTCAATTAATCCCTGCCTTCCTTCTTCCTCTTCAATGAATCTGAGCACAAGTCATTGTACAAGTGCTGTATATCTGCCCTTCTCTAACCTAGCTCCCAACCAACGCCCTGCCAAATCAACTTTGTACACCGGTGCTGCTTTCGTCATGGATCTTCCTGCCAAAAATCTACAATAACTCGATTACATGTGACATCAAGTCCAAATTCCTCTGTTAAGATTTCAAGAGGCTTCCATCTGTTCCCGCTAAACTCTGCAATCTTGTATTCTATTCTATTATACTTAAAACCTAGGTTTTGTCAGGAAAAAACGCAAAGGAGAAAAGGAAAGATATAAGCATCTGAATGCAGAGTTCCAAAGAATAGCAAGAAGAGATAAGAAAGCCTTCCTCAGTGATCAATGCAAAGAAACAGAGGAAAACAATAGAATGGGGAAGACTAGATATCTCTTCAAGAAAATTAGAGATACCAAGGGAACATTTCATGCAAGATGGGTGCAATAAAGGACAGAAAAGGTATGGACCTAACAGAAACAGAAGATATTAAGAAAAGGTGGCAAGAATACATAGAAGAACTGTACAAAAAAGATCTTCATGACCCAGATAACCACGATGGTATGATCAATCATCTAGAGCCAGACATCCTGAAATGGGAAATCAAGTGGGCCTTTGGAAGCATCACTACAAACAAAGCTAGTGGAGGTGATAGAATTCCAGTTGAGCTATTTCAAATTATAAAAGATGATGCTGTGAAAGTGCGGCACTCAATATACCAGCAAATTTGGAAAACTCAGCAGTGGCCACAGGACTGGAAAAGGTCAGTTTTCATTCCAATCCCAAAGAAGGCAATGCCAAAGAATTGTCAATCTACCGCACAATTGCACTCATCTCACATGCTAGAAAATAATACTCAAAATTCTCCAAGCCAGGTTTCAACAGTACGTGAACTGTGAACTTCCAGATGTTCAAATTAGGTTTAGGAAAGGCAGAGGAACCAGAAATCAAATTGTCAACATCTGCTGGATCATCAAAAAAGCAAGAGAGTTCCAGAAAAATATCTAATCCTGCTTTATTGACTATGCCAAAACCTTTGACTGTGTGGATCACAACAAACTGTGGAAAATTCTTCAGGAGATGGGAACACCTGACCTGCCTCATGAGAAATCTGTATGCAGGTCAGAAAGCAACAGTTGGAACTGGACATGGAACAACAGATTGGTTCCAAATTGGGAAAGGAGTGTGCAAAGGCTGTATATTGTCACCATGCTTGTTTAACTTATATGAAGAGTATATCATGAGAAATGCTGGACTAGATGAAGCACAAACTGGAATCAAGACTGCTGGGATAAATATCAATAACTTCAGATATGTAGATGACACCACCCTTACGGCAGAAAGCGAAGAAGAACTAAAGAGTCTCTTGATGAAAGTGAAAAAGTTGGCTTAAGGCTCAACATTCAGAAAACTAAGATAGTGGCATCTGGTCCCATCACCTCATGGCAAATAGATAGGGACACAATGGAAAGAGTGAGAGACTATATTTATGGCTCCAAAATCACTGCAGATGGTGACTGCAGCCATGAAATTAAAAGATGCTTACTCCTTGAAAGAAAAGTTATGATCAACCTAGACAGCATATTAAAAGGCAGAGACATTACTTTGCCAACAAAGGTCCATCTAGTCAAAGCTATGATTTTTCCAGTAGTCATGGAAAGATGTGAGAGTTGGACTGTAAAGAAAGCTGAGTGCAGAAGAATTGATGTTTTTGAACTGTGGTGTTGGATAAGACTCTTGAGAATCCCTTAGACTGCAAGGAGATCCAGCCAGCCTATCCTAAAGGAGATCAGTCCTGAATATTCATTGGAAGGACTGATGCTGAAACTGAAACTCCAATACTTTGGCCACCTCATGGGAAGAGTTGACTCACTGGAAAAGACTCTGATGCTGGGAGGGATTGGGGGCAGGGGGAGAAGGGGACGACAGAGAATGAGATGGCTGGATGGCATCACCGACTCGACGGACATGAGTTTGAGTAAGCTCCGGGTGTTGGCGATGGACTGGGAAGCCTGGTGTGCTGCAGTCCATGGGGTCGCAAAGAGTTGGACACGACTGAGTGACTGAATTGAACTGAATTTTGTCAGAAAGACTTCCTGTCTGCACTGCCACTTTCTTAGTGTGTAATACCACTGTGTCCTCTCAGATTTTTATTTGCTTGTGTCCTTCTCCAAATTTGAAATTACATCTCTTCACTGTAATATACTCAGATACTAAGACTTAAAATCTATTTCAAGTGTTATCTCTTCAAGGAGGAATTCTCTGAGCTTGTCAGCCTTCATTTACCTCCTTCTGCTCTAAGTTATAAAAGCACACTTAATCCCCACATCAAGTAACTCCTCTCCCTTGATCGGACACTGTTGTTTATCCCTCTGCATTTTTTTTGAGTAAATTTGCATGTTGCCCTCCAACACACCTGAACTTCTTAAGGACGGTATAACTGCAGGTCGCATTTCAGTATAATCTTTACAGGGAATGGCACTTAATAGGAACTCAGTAAAGTCTTAATTGTTGACACATAATCCATAGATCTGTTTGGTTTTGATTTTCCTCAGTTTGTCAGGTATATCCTGACAGAAGTCTTTCTGAAGTTTTTGTGTTGAAACAGAAAGAATGCTTTCCAGAAGGGAAGTAGTCATAGACAGGAATTCAACTGTACGATGTTCTGGAACATTCTTGTGACATGTTACAAAGACAAGTCTTACCTCAGGAATTTTCTCCCTGCCAGGCCAATACTGAAGAACAAATATAAAAGAATTGCGATTCCCTGTGTTTTACACACAGTGATGTATGTGTCTCAGTGCTACTCTTCCAATTTGTCTCACCCTCTCCTTCCCCTGTCGTGTCTGCAGGCTGTTCTCTGTGTATCCATGTCTCTATTCCTGCCCTGCGAATAGGTTTATCAGTACCGTTTATTTTTTCTCTTTCTGACTTACTTCATTCTGTATAACAGACTCTAGGTTCATCAGCCTTGCTAGAACTGAACTGACTCAAATTCATTCTTTTTAATGGCTGAAAAATGTTCCATTGTATATGTGTACCACAGCTTCTTTACCCATTCATTTAAGTTGGACGTCTAAGTTGCTTCCAAGTCCTCTGGTACCCTGGGTGGGAGGGAGGTTCACAAAGGAGGAGACATATGTATACTTATGGCTGATTCACATTTCTGTATGGCAGGAACCAAGACAGCATTATAAATCAATTATCCTCCAGTTAAAAATAAACTTAAAAAAAGAATTGAGATCTTTTGTAACCCAAAAGAGAGACACATACGCATTGATGAGTATCATCTCTTTTGTCTAAATCGTTTCCAGTTCTATCCTAGATGCCACAACCAAAGCCATGATATATGAAGTAAATATTTGCTCAAATATTCAGAGGTTTGGGAAGAAATGCTGTGCTGTAAAAATGCCCAAAGAACTGGAAGGTCAGAATGGCTGTGACCGGCAGAAAAATCTTCTGGCCATTCAATAGAGACCCTTCCTCTAAATGAGGTTTTTACAAAATAATTCTGTCTTGACAGCTCTCAAAATGGAGATCCCAGAGGCAAAATGAATATTTGGCTGCCAGGGAAAAGCTAAACCTTTTCTTAGCTTTTCTGCTTTCTTTTGGAAACTTTTTTCATTTAAATAAACAAATTAGGCATTCTGAAATTCAAAGGCCTATACAATGAAAGCAGTTGCTGTTCGTGATGGATTAGTCTGATGTTTAAAAAGAAGGCCAAAAAAAAAGCAAAACAAGCTGTCACCACTAGTTATATGAGAAATAGATCACAGGTGACACTGGCTTCTGTTTCATCTGTGGGAGGTTAGGAAGAAATGTATTCAAGAATACACTTCACTCCAGGTATTACTAGTGGGAGGCTCCTGAGCCATGTTTGTATTTTATTCTTTTGAGAACATGTATACGCCCCCCTGAAATTCTAGCTGCTTAGAGTATTTTTCATCTCAAAATTCAAAACCAGGCTCAGATTCATTGAGAGGAAACCCCATGATAACCTTCACCTATAATACGTTTTCTAAATCCTCATACTCTAAGAGGCAGCAGTGGGTCACTTTGTTCAGAAAGCCTCAAGGAGTTTAAGTGGAAAGAAGTCTCTCCAGGTTGCTTTCTAATTCTGGAAATAGTTTAATTCCATCCGGCACATGTAAGTCTATAGATTCTATACATCTAAGTTATTGGTCTTAAATCTGAAGTCCAAGGATTTGTGTCTTTGGTTCAGTGTGTGGTAGCACAGATGTAAAGTGTGTACAAAAACGTCCAGGGGATGGTTATTTGCCCTCTAAACACATAGACATTCTCTGGAGTGGACTGTAACAGTTTCTAGCAACTTTTAAGAGTTGATGTATATGGCTGTTTGTCATTCACCCCTCATGGTCACAAATGGGACCGGACAAACTGCTGTACCTTCTAAATGATTCTTTCTCCATGCAGCCCATCAATTGTCAGACAGATCCTTCCAAAGAAAATTTCTAACCAATGACTCTGCTATCTTTTCCCAACCCTCCACTTCTATTAAGTTCAAAATGCGTAAAAAGAATTCACAAACCTCAACCATCTGACCTCAAACCAGTCCAGCTTTAGCTTAAGGGGAGATTTCACCTACTTGTACCCTAGGATTTAGCAGCATTTACTGCTGGCTGATCTCCCAACATGCCCTGAATTTTTATGCCTTTGTGTCTTTACTCTTTTTCTCATGACTACAGAGTCAGAAGGCCTAGATTCAAGTTCTGTTTCCAGCTTCCTAGGTATGAAACCTTCACTGTTGCTCAGTGCCTAAGTTGTATCTGACTCTTTGTGACCCCATGGACTGCAGTATTCCAGGTTTCTCTGTCCTCTACTATCTCCTGAAGTTTGCTTCGATTCACATTCATTGAGTTGGTGATGCTGTCTAACCATCTCATCCTCTGCTACCCACCTTTTTCTTTTGCCTTCAAACTTTCCCAGCATCAGGGTCTTTTCCAATGAGTTGGCTCTTTGCATCAGGTGACCAAAGTATTGGAGCTTCAGCTTCAGCATCAGTCCTTCCGATGAATATTCAGAATTGATTTCCTTTAGGATTGACTGGTTTGATCTTGCAGTACAAAGGACTCTGAAACATCTTCTATAATGCCACTATTCAAAACCTTTACAGATTACCTGTTACTAGTCTCAAGTTCCATAAAATAAGAAGAATAAAATCTACCTAGTAAACTTTACAACTGATTATAAAGATTAAATGAACTATGACTGGGGAAAGAAGATATTGTATGATGGAAATGTTATGGGTTGGGTTAAGATGCTGCTCATGACAGATATGTTGGTCAGGTCTACCTACAATAAACAACCCATTTGGAGGCATATATATGGATTTATTTGGGGATGATAGTTTGCTTGGTTAGCGAGGGTTTTCAACCTCAGCACTATTGATATTTCAAGCCTGATACTTCTTTCTAGTGGGGAGCTATCCTGTAGCACATTTAATAGTAGCCCTGCCCTCTACTAACTAGATGCTACTAGGATTCCTCCCCTGAAAATTGTGGCAACCAAAAATGTTTCCAGATATGGTTAATGCCCCCATCTTTATCTCCAGCTCAGAGGATTGAATTGGCCTGTTAAGAACCACTGTTCGAGATTTCAGAGATACATTATGTCTACATTAATGTCCGAATATATCAAACTCAATTTTCTAAAAGGTCACAGTCATTGCCTTAGGGACGTTTTGAACTAAGAGTGGGGGGCAGACAGAAATGTAAGCAACAGCCTGTATAAATATCCAGAGCAAATGAATGCTATGAAACGAACACAAACAAGACATTGGAGGCACAGAAGGAATCATTAAGATTTGGAGAGTGGAGGTTGCATTCAGTGCAAAGCACAGAGAGAAATTGGCTTCAGCATCAGTCTGGAGATAAGAAAGGCAGCCTGTGGCTCCTGGCTAACTCACCGTTGATGGTGAATTTCAGTACAGTTATTGCTAAGCAGAGGTTTTTGAGAGACTGAACAGGTGAGAGCCTTTGAATAAGAACTTTAAGTGAAGCAAAGGCAGAGAGGAGAATGGAAATGAATGATATCCAAGAAAGATATCAGACTTTGTAAGACGGTTATTTTCTAAGTTTTTAACTTCTGTGCAAACCTAACCATCTCGCTCGTTCTGGTAGCCCCTTTTGTTTCTCTTTCCTTTTTGCTGTTTCTCCTTCCTAAGAAATGTTTTTTATATACTTGAAGTTCAGATTATTGAAAGTGTTGATAACCTCCCCCAACACTTGAAAGCCGTGATGGGCACACATACACATAACCTGGTGGTGTTGCAGTGAATCTAAATCACTGGGGCATTCAGGCCAGCCATAGTGGTGGTCCTTCTTGGTTTATTACAGGCAAGGAGATAATTGATCCTGACTGTGCAGAGTGAGGACACTTGGAAACTCAGTTTTAATGTGTGTCCTCTGTCCTTGTCTATAAGTTTAACATGGGAAGGTGCTAAATTACACAAACCAGTGTATAGCAATCGGTATAGTTGTCAAGGCAGGGATTCAAAGAACCAAATGCTGGAAAACATGCCATATTGACAATGCCCAGCCTGGGGCTTTTGAGGTCATAGCTACATGATACCAGCTTTTTATCCCATCCTGCTCAGAAAATGCTGAGAAAGCCAGGGAGGATGTAGATGGTGTGATGTAAAACATGATCACTGTAAATATCTCAGCATGCATCTTGCTGACAGTGGGAAGTCCAGCTCTGGAAGAAACGCTGTCAGCAGTAGCATCTATTTATATGAAAGATTAAGCTAGAAAATGCTTATTCTTTTTGATATTTTTAGTAGTTCTCCCGGAATTTTGAAACTGTTTTCAATACCCTTTTTTGCTTGCTTAGATTTCACACTTAAACTGATTCTATTCAATGCATCTGTAAGGGTTGGATTGACCAACAGACAGACATTTAATATCTAAATTAAATAACAATTGGGTTTTATGGACTGTAGCCCCCCAGGCTTCTCTGTCCGTGGAATTCCCCAGGCAAGAATACTGGAGTGGGTTGCCATTTTCTTCTCCAGGGTATCTTCCTGATCCAGGATTGAACCCTAGTCTCCCGCATTGCAGGCAGATTCTTTACTATCTGAGCCACAGGGACACATGTATGAAAGTCACTCATTTGCGTCAAACTCTTTTCGACCCCATGGATAATACAGACCAGAATACTGGAGTGGGTAGCCATTCCCTTCTCCAGGGGATGTTCCCAACCCAGGGATCAAACCCAGGTCTCTCGCATTGCAGGCAGATTCTTTATGAGCTGAGCCACAAGGGAAGGCCGAGCCACAGCGGAAGACCTAGCAATTGAGTGGTCAGAAATGCTGAAAAAAAGATCTTGCATTAGTTGTCAGGAAATTTGAGTTCGAATGTCAGATGTGTCAACTATAAAATGGTTCACCTTGAAAAAAATCACTAATCTTATTTGTAATACCCCAATATCATTCTAGTGGTCCTATCTCTTAGGATATCTGTGAAGATAAGGTAAATTGACATATGTGAAATCATTTGGCGACCCTTCAGCTAGGAAGAAGAAAGACAAGAAGGAAGGATGAGGGAAGGTGGGTAGAGACGAAGGGAAGGATGGAGGGAGAAAGGAAGGAGGGTGGAAGGAAGGATGGAGCCCAAAGAGTTCAGCATTCTATTTTAAAGCTTGACAAATTGAAAACACTTTTCTTTTTTTCAGCTTTATTGAGATATAATTGACAAGTAAATTGACAAGTAAAGCATATTTAAAGCATGAAATGTGATGCTTTTATATAGGTATATACGGTGAAATAAATAAACCCATGGTGAGTTAATAAACACATCAGTCACCTCAGATATTTACCTGTTTACCTTTTTTTGGTGAGAATATTAAGTTCTACTCTGTTAGCAAATTTCAATTATATGACGGTACTATCAACTATTGTCATGTTTTCTTTAGATCCTCAGGCAATTGTTATCTTATAGATGAAAGTTTGTATCCTTTACCTTTTACCAAAACTTTCTCTATTTCCCCCAAACCCCAGTCCTTAGCAACCACTTTTCTACTCTCTGTTTCAATACATTCATTATTTTGGATTTCACATATAAATGATATCATGCAGCATTTACCTTGGAGAAGGCGATGGCACCCCACTCCAGTACTCTTGCCTGGAAAATCCCATGGATGGAGGAGCCTGGTAGGCTGCAGTCCATGGGGTCACGAAGAGTCGGACACGACTGAGCAACTTCACTTTCACTTTTCACTTTCATGCATTGGAGAAGGAAATGGCAACCCACTCCAGTGTTCTTGCCTGGAGAATTCTAGGGACAGGGGAGCCTGCTGGGCTGCCGTCTATGGGGTTGCACAGTCGGACACGACTGAAGCGACTTAGCAGCAGCAGCAGCATTTACCTTTCTCTCCCTGGCTTATTTAAATTAGCATAATGCCTACCAAGTTCATCTACCTGGTAACAAACGACAGAATTTCCTTCCTTTATAAGGTTGAATATATATATATATATACACACATGGGCTTCCCTGGTGGCTCAGATAGTAAAGAATTTGCCTACAATGCAGGAGACCTGGGTTCGATCCCTGGGTAGGGAATATCCCCTGGAGAAGGGAATGGCGATCCACTACAGTATTCTTGCCTGGAGAATTCCATACAGATATTTCTTTGAGATAATGGCTCATCAAACTAAAGAGCTTCTGCTCAACAGGGGAAGTCTCAACAAAATGAAAAGACAACCTGTGAAATGAAAGAAAATATTGGCAAACCACATAGGCGGCACTAGTGGTAAAGAATCCATCTGCCAGTGAAGGAGATGCAAGAGACATGGGTTTGATCCCTGGGTCGAGAAGATCCCCTGAAGTAGGACATGGCAACCTACTCCAGTATTCTTGCCTGGAACGTGGACAGAGGAGCCTGGTGAGCTATAGTCCATGGGGCCACAAAGAGTTGGACATGACTGAGTGACTGAGCACATTGCATGGCACATCCTACAGGGAGTTAATATCCAAAATATACAAAGAACTCATACAGCTTGGTAATGAAAAACAAAACAATTAATAAATGCAAAAAGAGACTGAATAGACATTTTTTTCCAAAAAGGGTATATAGAGCCAATAGGTAAATGAAAAGATGCTCAACATCACTAATCCTCAGTTCAGTTCAGTTCAGTTCAGTCGCTCAGTCGTGTCCGACTCTCTGCGACCCCATGAATCACAGCACGCCAGGCTTCCCTGTCCATCACCAACTCCCGGAGTTCACTCAAACCCACCTCCATCGAGTCGGTGATGCCATCCAGCCATCTCATTCTCTGTCATCGCCGTCTCCTCCTGCCCCCAACCCCCCCCAGCATCAGCGTCTTCTCCAGTGAGTCAACTCGTCACATGAGGTGGCCAAAGTATTGGAATTTCAGCTTTAGCATCAGTCCTTCCAATGAACACCCAGGACTGATCTCCTTTAGAATGGACTGGTTGGACCTCCTTGCAGTCCAAGGGACTCTCAAGAGTCTTCTCCAGCACCACAGTTCAAAAGCATCAATTCTTCAGCGATCAGCTTTCTTCACAGTCCAACTCTCACATCCGTACATGACCACTGGAAAAACCATAGCCTTGACTAGACGGTCCTTTGTTGGCAAAGTAATGTCTCTGCTTTTTAATATGCTATCTAGGTTGGTCATAACTTTCCTTCTAAGGAGTAAGCGTCTTAATTTCATGGCTGCAATCAGCATCTGCAGTGATTTTGGAGCCCCCCAAAAAAGTCAGCCACTGTTTCCACTGTTTCCCCATCTATTTGCCATGAAGTGATGGGACCAGATGCCACTAATCCTCAGGGAAATGCAAAACAAAACCACAATGAGTTATCACCATATACCTATTAAGATGGCAATTATCAAAAAGACAAGAAATAGCAAGTGTTGGTGAGGATGTGGATTAAAAGAAATACTTGTACACCATTGGTGGGCCTGCAAATTGATAATGTCATTATGGAAACCAGTTAGGAGGTTCCTCAAGAAATTAAAAATAGAACTTGCATAGAACTATGGTACTTTTCAGCAGTACCACTTCTGGATATTTATCTGAAGGAAACAAAACACACTTTATAGTGAAGTTAGAAATATTTCTGAGAGAAATACTACTATATCCTGTTTAATCACGATCTTATTATAGGATCGTGCTTACGCTTGTTTTTCTTGCTCTATTGTCTTCACAACATTTGGTGGCAAGAAGAATGGGGAAGCAATGTCCTTTTCATGTGTTACGAGTTTGGTTAATCACAAAACTGTCAAAACAACCCTAGAACTACAAATTGATGGATGGATCTTCACTGATAGATGACTCTGTTCTACCTTCCTGAGACCATCTACGGAGACTTATTGTTAGGAAATGTTAATGTTTTGTGTGTTTCCTTTAAAGGGTAAACAATAGCTACAGAACTAGGGTAGTGACTTCTTTGAATATGACTGAAAGGGTTAGTTCTGAGTGAAAAAGGTGGTCGCAAAAACAACAGGACAGACCTATTTGAGCCTCAACTATTTCGAAAGTAATCACCAATGAAGAACATTTAAATTTTGAATAAACAAATCTATTTTATTTGCTCATATTTTATTGGAAGGGGGCACAGAATGATAAAATTGATTTGTAACACCCTAGCAACTGTGGGGTTTTTTGTTTGTTTGCTTGATTGATTGACTGTTATGATTGTTTACATTTTCCTATGATAAGTGACAGAGCACATATTTTTTCATTTTAGCCTTCCATCAGAAAGGTTTCTTACTATCCAGCCAACAAGCTCCAGATGTAATTTCACTGACGAGCAACACAATCTCTGCCAACTGAATTCCTATTGATTAGCATCTGATTTTGTTTGTCAGCAAAAAGAAAAACTTATTCTTTAATGGCATGTTTTGGTACATAACCAGTCGGTCTATGTTGGAAGGGGAAGGTGTGGATGGAGGGGTCTCTTTCAAAAGCTGATGAAAACATATTAGTGTGTCTGATCACTTTTGCTCTCAACCCTATAAATAACATCTGTGATCTTAAAGCAGCCAACATCTTGCCCTGAAGATGAAAGAAATGGTTGGCTTGATGTTCTTTGGAGGTGAACACTGTCGCGGCCTGAGATGGAGGACGTGATGTACTATGGGGCCACGGTCTCTCACCATCCACCCAGCCCCCTGACTCCTCCTCCCTGGAGGGTTTGAGGGGCTATGCACAGCCCATCATTCTGGGTAGGAGGAATAACAACTGGGTAGGAGGAATGACAACTCCTAATAACCTAATTACAGCTGTTGTAGAAAATATGCCAGCATGAAGGCAGGTTTCTCATCAGTATAGTCTGGATGGGGATTTGAGGGTCAAACCGAGCAGACCTAAAATTTTATAAACAGTCACACACAGACAGACTACAGTTACAGGGTATTAGAGTATTTACCAAGAACTTTTCATGCATTATTTCATTTAATCATGACTATAGTCACATGTACATGTCATGTCCAACTCTTTGTGACCCTATGGACTGTAGCCCCCTAAGCTTCTCTGCTTATGGAATTCTCCAGGTAAGAATACTGGAGTGAGTTGCCGTGCCCCCCTCCAGAGGATCTTCCCAACCCAGGGATCGAACTCATGTCTCTTAAGTCTCCTGCATTGTCAGGTGGGTCCTTTACCACTAGCACCACCTGGGAAGTACCACAATTTCATGAGGTAATCATTATTATTATCTCTATTTCATGTCACAAAGATATTCAAGGTCCAGAAATAGCCAATGACTCATCCAATATTATACAACTTATAAGTAACAAACATAAGTGTTGAGCCTGTGAGTCTGGTCCAGTGTTCTGTCCAACACAATGGACTTTCTATCTCACTTTGCTAAGGGAATGTATTTTCTACACTTTTCAAGCAAAACTTTTGCTTTCCATTGGTAACACTTTTTTTTTTTCTAAAAAGGACTAATCATACAGAATTTCAATAATTTATGAACGTAAATGTGTTACTTAGGTGTCATAAAGAAAGAACAAGAAATCAGTATTAATAATACAACTAAGACATTTGTCATTTAAAAATTTTGATTTCTTTAGTAAGTGGATATACTTATTTAACATTAACATGTCTGTCTTTGCATCATGAGAGGGAAGCAAAAGGGTGCACAACATGATTAAGTAATACAAAAATTTCCAGGAATGACTTAAATGAAATAGATTTTCTTAAGTGATTGACCGAAGACCTGTGAAGACTTCCCATTCAATTCCTTTTTCAGTCAAGAGTATTTCTGGTTAATTGTAGCCCTCAAGGAATTAAGAGGTCAGAGTGCCCTTGCAGTGCTAAGATAAAATACAGAATGATAATAGAAAAATAGAAAAATTGGCATGAAAGTATGGGACCATCCACTGTGTATAAGCTCAAGATTTTCTGAGAGAGCTCACCTGCTCTCAAGTGGTAATAAGAATTTAGTTAGCTGAAGACAGGCAAGTGATCTCCTTCAAGCAAATAAGATGTAATTTCATAAAGCAAGATCATGAAACATGGTTTAATATGAAAAATATTTGTGTAACAGGATTTTTTTTTAAATGGAATTTTAACTCTGTGTGGGAGCCTGCAGGAGACTTGAATTTTAGGTCTTTGACCTTGTTCCTGTTCAGATTACCTTTCCCAGTAATTCCATAATTTACAGTCCATTAAACCATCTTCCTCTTAACAAATTCAGACACAATCATTCCCTTTAGGTCCTGCTGGGATTTTATAATGAGCAGTCAATGGCACAATGATCTTCCTTTTTTATCTGCTTGCTCAGAGTCCCTGTTACTCTTCTTCTGCCCATTCCATTAGGCATACGTCTAGTTTATGCTTTCTCATTTTTTGATGCATTTGTCCCATATAATTATATCTGCTTCTGATATCTTCTTCCTTTACTTTGCCCCTGAACTAGATGCTAAGTTTGCTTTAACAGAATATAAGCATGGTGGCAAGGTACCTGTGACAGTTTCTAAGGAGTGGCTAATTATAATTTTCAAATATTTTTTCTTGATTCAGAGAGTCAGCTAATATTATGTGTGGAGATGAAACCGCACACCTCAGGTTGAGACTTGAACCCAGTCAAAATCCAGACTGGGAACTTGAACTCACTGTCTTTTAATTGTGATCACATACCTGGTCTCAAAATATGATATGACAAAAACTGGTTAGAACCAACTGGGTCCAAGATGACAGAAGAATCAACTGCCAGTGAACCTTGAGCCTCAGGTTCTCAATGTATCATCACAGAAAGAATTCAGTGAAAGACAAACTGATAGGTGAGAAGTGGATTTATTTAGATAGAGAGACACATTCCATAGGTTAATGACTTTATTTTGGGGGGCTCCAAAATCACTGCAGATGTGACTGCAGCCATGAAATTAAAAGTTACTTGCTCCTTGGAGAAAAAGCTATGACCAGCCTAGACATCATATTAAAAAGCAGAGACATTACTTTGCCCACAAAGGTCCATCTAGTCAAGGCTATGGTTTTTCCAGTAGTCATGTATGGATGTGAGAGTTGGACTATGAAGAAAGCTGAGTGCCAAAGAATTGATGCTTTTGAACTGTGGTGTTGGAGAAGACTCTTGAGAATCCCTTGGACTTGGATTTCCTAAAGGAAATCAGTCCTGAATATTCATCAGAAGGACAATGTTGAAGCTGAAACTCCAATACTTTGGCCACCTGATGCGAAGAACTGACACATTTGAAAAGACCCTGATGCTGGGAAAGATTGAAGTTGGGAGAAGGGGACGACAGAAGATGAGATGATTGGATGGCATCACTGACTCAATGGACATGAGTTTGAGAAAACTCCGGGAGTTGGTGATGGACAGGGAGGCCTGGTGTGATGGACAGGGAGGCCTGGTGTGCTGGAGTCCATGAGGTCGCAAAGAGTTGGACATGACTGAGTGACTGAACTGAACTGAATTCATGAATCAATTTCTAATAATAATAATGTATAAATTCAATATAATTCCAGTAAAGAAATCCCAGTAGAATTTTTTGTGGAAATCAACAAAATGATTTAAAAATGCAGTTGGTAAGGCAAAGGAACTAAAACAGTTGAAACATTTGAAAAAGAACAAAGTTGAACCACTCACATTACTTGGTTTCAAGACTTACTATAAACTACAGTCATCAAGCCAACGAATTAATGGCGAAAGGATAAAGGTAAAGATCAGCAGAATGGAATAGAGTCCAAAAGCAGATACACACACATATGGACTAATTGATTCTTTTCAAAGTTGAAAAAGCAATTTATTGGAGAAAGGATAGTCTTTCAGCAAACGGTGCTGGAATGATTGGAGTTCCATAAGGAAATTCAAAGTGGGAACCATGTCTTACACCACGGACAAAAAAAATGAATGCAAAACACATCATAGACTTAATGGGAAGCCTACAAATGTAAAATTTCTAGCAGAAAGCATAGGAGAAAATCTTGGCTCTGCAGTATCATCTGTATCCCCTCCAGAAGCAAGGAAGATTTCAGTCTGTTTATATTGTCTCCTGGAAGTTGCTGGATGTCTGATCCACAGGTAGTGGAAAATGGTGTTTCTGGTGAGGAGCCTCTGACTGTGGGAACCATGTGGTCCAAAATGGCTACAAACACGCTTCAGCCTTTATGAGTCAGTGGCAGTCACTGATTTGGCACAGTGGAAAACATCATATTATCCTCTAGCTTTTCCCGTTCTTGCAAATGGCTCTACTGGGTCTAAACAGACATTTGGAGCCAGCCTACTTTTTGTCCTGTGAGTGAGACAGGAGAGCTATTCTGGCTATTCTGGCCCAATGATGGCAGAAATGTGTGGTGTTCTTCATTCCCTTCCCCACTGATAATTTGTTTTGCAGCCTCCCTCTTGCTACTGCTCTGTAGCAGCTGTTCCTTTTCTTTGCTGTGTATATGTCTCCTTTTTATCTAGGCAGGCAAGGCAATTTCTTTGAAATAAAGCCCCCTTCTCTGTCGCCAGTGACCTTGAGACATTCAGTGCTATCATTTCCCAGCTGTATTAGTGACTCCAAATTCAATTTCAAGGTTTTGAAAGCTTTCCCTTGTCCACCTTGTGTTCACTTGCCTTCGTTTAAGTGTCCTACAATGCAATTTCTTTGGGATCCTTGTATCCATTTTAGTATGTGTCTAACTTAGCCAAAGAGAATTGCAGCAAGCGTGGCCTCAATGCCTGGGGCCTGGCAGTGATCCAGGGTGTCACAGTTGGGGCCTCTGTCATGTCTTTGGATGCTGTGAATAGCCAGTAATGGGAAAAGAGGAAAATGTCATGGTAGGACCTCAGGGTCTAGATCATGCAAATCATTTAACAAGATATAGTAGAGACTCAATTACTCACAGTATATAGGACCAAGAGTGCTTTCCTAACGGTAAACTTGAATAATAAGCAATTATAAGCACATTTTAAAATGCAGATGCATGCTTCTGATTGATGGGTGGGCTGGTATACATGGTGATGCCATTGAAACATGCTATTTATGGTTGTCATCAATTATATTGGTGTTTGTCAAGGCACACCCTTGTGAAACTTAGCTTTTTCATTTGTAAAATTTGTGTCTAAAGCGTTTTTCAGAACAGGACTTCTGGGCCACCTGCTTAGTGAGTATTCAGAAATATATTTGATCCAACTGGCTGTGACTTTGTCTTTTATCCCACAAATTCTCCCATCCCCCCAAAAAAAAGAATGAGAAATAAGTTTTATCTCTGGTGTCCATGATAATCAAACAGTCACAGCTGCCTGGGTTGCAAAGAATTCTAAAAACTGTGCTTAGGATCACTCAGACAGAGGATGGGGGAACGGTATCAGGTATGTTTTAGGAACGACATCCCAGCCTATGGGTTTATCCCTATAACATTCTCACATCATGTCTGGTCTGCTTGACTCCTTGCCTCCATATTTCCTCCTGTTGGTGGAATTCAGTCTGCCTGAATAACAGCTCTCTTGCAAATGTAAAAGAATTTAAAAGATATTCACAACCTCCTGTTTGAAATTTTAGCAGATTGTAATTACAAGGGAAACTGACAGGGATTAACAATAGAATTAGGGTTTCAAATTAAGTGAAGTTTCAAAAAATAAATTATACCTACTTTTTATTATCGAAAAGTAAATGAGTTAGTCCTGTATTTTGATATCTTTAGGAATCCTTTTTGAAGCATTCCTGGGAGAGCCATAAGGGGCCTTCCCAGGTGGCGCTAGTGGTAAGGAAAACACCTGCCAATGCAGGAGACATAAGAAATGCAGGTTCAGTCCCTGGGTCTGGAAGATCCCCTTGAGGAGGGGATGGCAACCCACTCCAGTATTCTTGCCTGGAGAATCCCATGGACAGAGGAGCTTGGCATGCTACAGTCCACAGGGTTGCAGAGTCGGACACAACTGAAGAAATTTAGCATGCACAGGAGAGCCATAAACACCCTTTCTGCCCCTCTTACACTGTTTCATTCCACTGAAAAGAAGCACCATCACTTAGTACTACTATTTCCTGGACATGATGAAGAACATTAATAAATGCCAGTTAGGAGCATGACCAAGGATCTCAGTGTTCAATTTATATTGCAAGTGACACCATAATGCAAATAACATTTTTCTCCAAATTTAGCTACCAATCTTCTGTCTTTAAACAGGAAAAATCACCCTCAGTCATTATGTGGAAATGTTGTACTCAATACAGAATAACATTTTAAATTCCAGGGTTGTCTAATCAGCCAAAATATCAACCAAGATTTCCATGTAACATTCACTGTCATTGACTGGAAATAAGTTTTACAGTCCTTTTATACTAAATGCATATACTTTCTCTGTCCAAAGCTTTTGGGGTTTTAAATTTCAAATGTTTTACCCTACTACATTCAGTGAAATTCAGTCTTTTGAGTTTCGGAAAGTGATGCTCTCTTTCTGGCATTTCTTTGTGGATTTAGCTAGCCACTCGTAAGCGCTCAGGCCCTTGTGTACATGTATGTTGTATGTGTGTATGTCTAGATGTTTGGTGGGGTGATTTCAGTTTTCCCTGGACAGACACACAGAGTGTCAACGGGTAGAGGTGAAAATGGGGGAATGAGCCTTGGGGAATCCCAGGCCAGTATAGGCCTGGGATTGGAGAAACTAAGTATAGGCTTGGTTGTATTCTTGTTCACCTTGCAAAGGATTCATGGACCCAATTCCATGTAAAGAGACTTCCCCACATCAACAAGCAATTCTCAGGTGCGAGTAGGGTGTCTGAGAATTCAGCTCAATTCTGACACTATCTACCCAGACATAGAATTCAATTCTATAGGTAAAGGATTTGATCCCACAAGACCACCCTTTACTTCCAAGGCTAGTCTCAAGTCCAGGTTGTTACCTGTGCTTCTAACCAACTGCCTATAAACCAGAGGTTCTCACCACCCCTTCCTTGTGTTTGATTAATTTGCTAGCACAGCTCATAAAACTTAGGAAAACTCATTACTTATTAGATTATTGATTTATTATAAAATGATATTAAGGGATACAAATCAACAGCCAGATGATAAGAAACATAGGGTGAGGTCCCAAACAAAGGAGCTCGTGTTCCTATGAAACATGAATCCAGCAGGGTAGTAAGCAGCACCATTCTCGTTGCCCAATATGAAAACTCTCTGAGAAAGGATAAGAAGCTGTCCTTTGGGGTTTTTAATGGAGGTTTTATTACATAGTCATGATTGACTAAATTATTGGCCAGTGGCAGTTGATTCAACCTGCACCGTACTTCCTCTCTCCTCCCTGGAAATCAGAGGATGGGACTGAAAGTTTCAACCCCCAAATCACAGGGTTGGTGATTGCGGCAATCAGTCCCACCCTTGGGTGAGATCTAAAATTATCTTTCCTGAAGCATTTTCAGGATCCAAAGACAAGAGACCAGATATTATACTATTGCTCTTTATCGATAATGAAATACCAAGAGTTTTGGGAACTTCTGGGCCAAGAACTGTGGATGAAGATCATATATTCTTGGTCTATACATTTTTCTTATAAAACACAATATTTCACACCCCTTTGCCTTACCAGGATTTACTCTACCTCATTCTAGTGGCTCTCTTGTCAAGAGCAGAGAGCAGACTTCTTTCATATTTCAAGATGCCTAAATGTGATAGGTAAGTTCTTAAATTTTAAATATGAAGACTATTTGAAAAAAATAATGTATATACCATTATGGGATTCTTCATAGTAGTCTTTTTAGACCTTGATATTTGTCATAAGACAGTATGTACTTACTTTCTTGCCCAAATTACTAGTCTGTTTTTAGTTGTAGCTCTAGCGACGAGTTGACTCACTGGAAAAGACTCTGATGCTGGGAAAGGTTGAGGGTGGGAGGAGAAGGGGACGACAGAGAATGAGATGGCTGGATGGCATCACCGACTCGATGGACATGAGTTTGAGTGAACTCCGGGAGTTGGTGATGGACAGGGAGGCCTGGCGTGCTGTGATTCATGGGGTCGCGGAGAGTTGGACACGACTGAGCCACTGAACTGAACTGAACTGAACTAGTGCCTGAAATTCAGCATAAGACAGGGTAGATTATGAATAAACATTATTGCAGGAATAGAGTTATTCAGTATTAGGAAAAACATTTTAAAATGTTACCTCTTAGATTCGTGGAATTCCATAACTTCAAAAGAACTTAGAGTTTATCTTGCCCCCTTTGTTTTTTAAAAAAATTTTATTTTTGGCCGTGCTTGGTCTTTGTTACTGCATGCAAGCTTTCTCTAGTTGCAGCGAAGCAGGGGCTCCTCTTTGTTACAGGGCACAGGCTTCTCACTGTGGTGGCGTCTCGTTGTGGAGCACAAGTTCTAGGCATGTGGGCTCAGTAGTTGTGGCTCGCGGGTTCTAGAGCATGGGCTTGGTAGTGTGGCACATGGGCTTAGTTTCCCCACAGTATGTGGAATCTTCCTCAACCAGGGATTGAACCTATGTCCCCTGTGTTGGCAGGCAGACTCTTATCCACTGAGCCACCAGGGAAATCTCCCAAGCCCTTTGTTTTAAAGTAAGAAAGCTCAGTATATATATAACCCTATCATTTTGCCGTACACTTGAAATGATGCAGCATAGCAAATCAACCATGAAAGTGAAAGTGAAGTCATTCAGTTGTGTCCGACTCTTTGGGGCCCCAAGGACTATAACCTACCAGGCTCCTCTGTCCAGGGAATTTTCCAGACAAGGGTACTGGAGTGGGTTGCCATTTCCTTCTCCAGGGGATCTTCCCGACCCAGAGATTGAACCCGGGTCTCTTGTATTGCAAGCAGACACTTTATCATCTGAGCCACTAGGGAAGCTAACTATACTCAAATCAACTGTACACCAGGGTTTCAACTATACTCAAGTATAAAATAAAAATTAAATTAAAAAATAAATATAGTAAGAAGAGTCAGGTTTAGAGATAGAATCTTATAATAATAGCAGGGAAATTGCTTAAAGATCATCTCACAGACAGAAGTAGATCTGAGACTGAGGTTCAGGTGTACTGACTCCTAGTGAGTTTCTTATCCTTCCTTCTTTTCAATTTAGCATCTTGTTTAAAAATAAAAGATATATTCCTGGTGGTTTTTTTTGGCAGTGTGTCCATATTTTGGAAAGAGGGAAGGCACAAAGGGAATCTTTCGTGAAAACAGCCTGTGCCCTAAAAAACTGTGAGAGTTATTATTATAAAAGGACACTATTTTCCTCCCTATTGCTCTAAAATTATTTCTTATAGCATCAAGCCCAAATGTCTTTTTGTCCCCCAGGTGTCTGACAACTTTGTGGAAAAAAGGTACCATAGAAAAAGTTTCCTTGTGAGGTCCTTACATCGAGGTCACCACCTTCTGCCATATTTAGGTAATAAAAAAGGGAAGTTACTTCCTTAAAAAAAATGACATAATATCCTATATATAGCAATCATATTAGTGAATGGTTAATTCTATTTGGTATATAAAATTCAAACATACTGGGATGAGGGCATTAGTGAGTTGCTTTTGTTTAAACTCTCTGCATTCCCCTTAGAGATTCTGCCTTCTGTCAAGATTAAGTTGTTTAAGCATTAATATTTGTCATCAAACAAATGGCTTTGATCTCACAGATGCCATAGAGAGGCAGGGTGGAAGAGCCCCATTACTCAGAGAGAAAACAAATTTCATGGGCTGCAGGCATACCTTCTGAATGTCAAGCCCCAATGCTGTAGTCATTCTCCAAACAGAAATCAAAGATCCTGCAGAGAAATATCTGTTTCCCTGAGGGGCGGTTAACCATGGAAGAAATGACAGATCAGCACCCACATGGTTAAGTTGGATTTTCCTGATTCAAGCTGGGTTTCCCCATGGCTGGGAACCATCACAAATTCTCATGATGCTTCTGGGCACAACACCACCAGGTGTTTCCTTAGACGCTTCTCTGTGGATCCACAAGACCCAGCTAATTAAGGCCAGAGCTAGATCTTTGCCTTTCCCCTGCCCCAGTCTGGCATACAGTGAGTGCTCAGCAGAAATGAGTGCTCAGAAGTGATCAATTTATTGCAAATAGAACTGGAGTCTAGGCCAGTGGTTCCCAGTCAAGGATGATTTTACCATCAACCCCAAAAGTGGCAGAGATATTCTTTAAGTCTGCCATCACGTGGGAAGAGGGTGCTATTAGTGTCTAGTAAGTAAAGGTTAGGATGCTGCTAAATATGCTATGTTGGGCAGGACAGCCCCTCAACAAAGAAGTATCTGGTCCAAACTGCCATTAGTGCCGAGGTTGAAAAATTCCACCAAGGCTGTTAGAGGGAAAAGGGTATCCTTCACCCTTCGGGTTTTTCTTTCCACTGGATGTAGATCCATCAACTCAGCATCCATGGGTGATTCCTCAGATTGATGAGACATGGCTGAGAACCTGGGTATGCAGAGACCAGCCCTTTCTTTATCCATTTCTTGTGGGCACTGGGCAGAGCCTTCTGCTCTGTTCCTCCACACCATGAGAATTACAGCTCAGGCCTCAGAAGGGCCCACCCAGCCTGAACCTCAGAAAGTGTGTGGGCCTAATTTCGTGCTTTATCCACACCTAAGGAAGATATAAACTTCTTACTTGGTTCCACATTCAGGCAGGGAAAATAAGCAGAGTTTATGGTCACTCAAGTTTCCCAGATAGGCCATATTTGCATACATTGCTGCTGCTGCTGCTGCTGCTAAGTCGCTTCAGTCGTGTCCGACTCTGTGCGACCCCATAGACGGCAGCCCGCCAGGCTCCGCCATCCCTGGGATTTTCCAGGCAAGAACACTGGAGTGGGTTGCCATTTCCTTCTCCATTGCATACATTAAGACCCATGAATTTGGACTTCCCTGGTGGTTCAGTGGTTAAGAATCTACCTGCCAAAGCAGGGGACACAGGTTCAATCCCTGGTCTGGAAAGATTCCACTGCTGAGGGGCAACTAAGCCCATGAGCCCCAACTACCAAAGCCTGCAATCTAGAGCCTGAGCTCTACAACAATGGACAGTGTCACAATAAGAAGTCCCCTGCCCCACAACTAGAGAGTAGCCTGATTGCTGCAACTAGGGAAAGCCTGCTCATAGAAATGAAGACCCAGTGAAGCCATAAAGTAATTAATTAATTTTAAAAATTCAAAAAGACCTATGAATTTGTTTCATTAGAACCATCCTGCGCTGTTTCAGCCAGGCTGGGGCGGGGGTGGGGGGTGGGGAAGGTGGCGTGGATTTCTTTTCAACAGTCAGTCATTCCCAGGGGCACATCCTGCCTAGACAGATATGCAGTGATATGCTCCTGCTATCAGGAAATGGCCCTAAATTATTGGAAAGCAGGAAACTTAAAGATATGTTTGAAGTCATCATCCAGCCAGCACTGCTGTGACAGACATGAGCCGTTTCGGAAATGGAGGTTACTGATTAAAAACTGATAGCATGGATTTGATAATGTGGACAGAACAGCCCTTGTTGGTGGGCTGAGGTTAAAGGGATGTTTTCTCAGACTGAATGGATATAGAGCGTGGCAAAGAATGGTCTCTTTCCAGGACATGGCCTGCTGATGTCCTTGCTGTACTGACAGCAGAAGGTTGTACATTTTCATTAGATGCTCAAGGGCTGAGAGAAGATTATTTTATATTATCACTCTCCCATAATGATAAGCAAGCCTAGGGAAAAAGAAAAAAAAAATCTTAAAATGTTCTCACCAAAATGGACAGAGAAAAATGGTGCTGGTGGTTTCCATCTCTCACAGCTCTGTTTAAAGCCTTATCCCTCTAGACTCGTTTGTTTTATTTTTAGTGTTTTCCCTACAACATCATTGATTTTATCTGATTCATAATTAACTTAGGAAATATGAGTAAGACTTGGGATTTCCACTTAACACTTAGGAAAGAGAATATTGATGGTTTCATTCACTCAAGTTAGTACCTCTTAGTGGACTTACAGCACACCTCAGTTTTGCTTTACTTTTTCCACTAGGTGGAATAAAACTGATATTTGATGTTGAGGAAAAAATACTTATTTTTGAAAATGTTCCCCCACCATCATTACTGTTCATTTATAGCTCTTTCACTGTTTCTTCCAGTAGTTAAGATTGAGCTAACATCACCAACATCCCCAGCATCATCGTTACTATGGTAACAACCTTCATTACTTGAGTACCTACGTTGTATGCTGATTGCAGCCATGAAATTAAAAGACGCTTACTCCTTGGAAGGAAAGTTATGACCAACCTTGATAGTATATTAAAAAGCAGAGACGTTACTTTGCCAACCAAGGTCCGTCTAGTCAAGGCAATGGTTTTTCCCGTGGTCATGTATGGATGTGAGAGTTGGACTGTGAAGAAGGCTGATCGCCAAAGAATCGATGCTTTTGAACTGTGGTGTTGGAGAAGACTCTTGAGAGTCCCTTATACTGCAAGGAGATCCAACCAGTCCATTCTAAAGGAGATCAACCCTGGATGTTCATTGGAGGGACTGATGCTAAAGCTGAAACTGCAATACTTTGGCCACCTCATGAGACGAGTTGACTCACTGGAAAAGACTGTGATGCTGGGAAAGGTTGGGGGCGGGAGGAGAAGGGGACGACGGAGAATGAGATGGCTGGATGGCATCACCGACTCTGTGGACATGAGTTTGAGTGTACTCCGGGAGTTGGTGATGGACAGGGAGGCCTGGCGTGCTGTGATTCATGGGGTCGCTGAGAGTCGGACACGACTGAGCGACTGAACTGAACTGACGTTGTATCACAAATTGTCGCATGTGTTTGACACACTATTTCCTTTAAATCTTACAATAACACTATGTTCAGTTCAGTTCAGTTCAGTCGCTCAGTCGTGTCCGACTCTCCGCGATTGATCTCCTCTAGAATGGACTGGTTGGATCTCCTTGCAGTATAAGGGACTCTCAAGAGTCTTCTCCAACACCACAGTTCAAAAGCATCGATTCTTCGATGATCAGCTTTCTTCACTCTCACATCCATACATGACCATGGGAAAAACCATTGCCTTGACTAGACGGACCTTGGTTGGCAAAGTAATGTCTCTGCTTTTTAATATACTATCAAGGTTGGTCATAACTTTCCTTCCAAGGAGTAAGCGTCTTTTAATTTCATGGCTGCAATCACCATCTGCAGTGATTTTGGAGCCCTGGGCACTATATCCCAGATTTTACAGGCAATGAAACTGAATCTCAAAGAAGTTAAATGTTTTGCTCAAGGTCACATAACTGTGAGGGAAGAGTCCAGATTCCGACTGATGTCTGCTTGACTTTTATCAGGGATACAGATGTAAGACCCTATCAACAAGGCACAGGGTAAGTCAACCCACAGTTGAATCAGTTAAGTGCTTTTTCTGTAGAATGCTCTGTGCTAGCTATTGCCAGCACAGGTGTGGAGGTAAAGCATTTGTCAATATTTTTATTAATATGGTGTCACTGACTCAATGGAGTTTGAGCAGTGAGTTTGAGCAAACTCTGAGAGATAGTGAAGGACAGGGAAGCCTAAAGTGCTATAGTCCATGGGGTCACAAAGAATCGAATGCAACTTACCAAATGAACACCACCACCAATGTACCATAGGGGGCAGAAAAGATTATTCTGTAATTCAGAGGATCTGTACATGTGGCCCCAAATGACTACAATGGGCATGGAACATTTTGGAAGTACTGCTGTAGGATATGATTTCATGTTTTCTTGGAGCATCATGCTGTTGTGAATATCTACAGGATGAGTCAGAAAACTGGAGATCCAGGAGAGAGGATGGACTATGTTTACTGTGAAGGCCAGCAGGCTTGAGGCCCAGGACTAGCTGATATTTCAATTCAAATATCATCAAGCAGGAGTTTTCTCTTATTCAGCCTTTTTATTCTATTTAGGTCTTCAACTGATCAGATGAGGACCCTCTACAGTAGAGACAGCAATCTGCTTTACTCAGATTGCAATGTCAACCTCATCCAAAAACACCCTGGAGAGAAGGCCCAGAATAATGTTTGATCAAATGTCAGGGCACCTCACAGTCCAGTCAAGTGGACTTGTAACATTAACCATCATGTTCCCAAAAGAAAAAAATTAAAATTGAAAATATAAAAATATCTCAAAAAGTTTAATTTTTAAAAAGTGAAAAAAACACATCTCTAGATTAAAAGAAAGTAAATCTGGACTTGATATAAATAATGAAATCCTGGACTTTGAGCTTGTTGCTATGATTGGATAAGATTTTGGAGGTCTTGAGATGGAGATGAGTATATTTTTCAAGTGGTAAGACTATGAATGATTGTGACCAAGAATATGAACATAGTAAATTATTAGCTCCAGCTCTTCACTTGCCTATGCATCTATAACTTTTGCCATGTGATTTTATAGCTCTTTCAACTAGAATTAAAGAATTCCCTCTGCCCCTTGTCATTGGCATTGGGCATGTGACTTTCGTTAGCCAATGAAATATTTGCAAACATAACACAAACAGAAGCCTGAAATATGTGCAGATAACTTGGAACTGTGTCCATGCCTTGGCACCAACCCCAGCTGAGCGCAGCCACAATCAATTGATCTCACTGACCTAAGGGAATATATACAAGAACAATATCAGTTCAAATAAGCAAGACACAGAGTAATTCAACCAACATCCATTGAATGCTTCTTCTTGTGTCCTTCTCATCCACTGTTCTATATACTGCCAGGAATGATAAAGTAGCAACTGAGAATTCCTTCCAGATTGTTGTTAACCATTGAATTTTGGGGCCAGCTTGTTTCAAAGAAAACCTAACAGATCCCTTGGTCTTAAAATACTATTCTTTTATTCCATAAAAATGTGAGTACCGACCCCATACCAGGACCTGCTGGGGATGTGATCTTAAATAAAATAGACATGCTACTGGATCTTACAGCACTTACAGTCATGAACCTATCTTTCTTTGTGTTAAAAAGAAAAGTGATTCTTTCATACTGCAAATCATTACCCTCCACCATCTACTGCTTTTAAAATTAAACTCAAGTCTTAAAAGTATTCATGGCCATAACGTTTCAGGATATAAGCTGTGGTGCAGAGAGTAGACCAGGTGCTAAGTTTGGGGTTTTGATTTTGCTTTTCTTTCCACAAAGCAGGGCAGTATAATTGGAAAATATGGTGGTTGAATCCAGTGAATAGTCCAGTGGTTTTCTAAACATAGGAAGATGTGTGTGTGTGTGTGTGTGTGTGTGCATGCGCACATATGCATATACAAAATCTCTATAAATGGCATATCATCTAACTGCAAAACCTACAAATTGTCGTTGACTCTTTTCCAAGTTTTTCTAAATATCCGATGACTATGTAGACTTTTCTATCACATACCATCATCCTAACCAAGCCATTGCCATTTGCCCCTTGGATTATGAGGCAATAACATTTTAACAGGTCTCTCTGTTTCCTCTTCATCTTCTCTCCTTGTCTAGTCTACATCCAAAGATTTATGAAAAATATAGAACTGACCTTTAAGTCTCACACATGATGCCCTTTGATGCTTTTCTATCCCTACAGAATGAAGCTTAAACTTTTTAGGGCACAAAACAAGACCTTCCTCATCTAAATGCTGCCACCTCTCCTTAGTCTTTGCTTCAGATATAGACATCAGTAAGTAGACACATCTTTAGGGCAGGGATGAGGGTAATGTAAGCAAGGTGTCTAGGATGCAAAGTTTAAGGAGGTACTAATTGTGAGGATCATACAAGTACACCTCAGAATAAATACCTTCCTAAATGTTGTACCCTGAAGGTCTTGATTGCCTCAAACTGGTTCCATCTTAAACTTCACTCTATTTCTCATCTTCTGTCTCTTGACTCCTATCATTGCCTTTGCTGGAACACTATTTTCACCTTCCTTTTCCTACCAATTCTCACCCACATTTGTTAGATTGGGCTTAACTGGACATTTCCTGAGAAGCATTTTCTTACTTCCCAGGTTGGTGTAAGTTTACTTATATTTTCTATGTTCCCATTGGTGCTCTGGGCTTACTTCTATTTTAGCATTTACCATATTGGGTCAAAACTGCTTATTATTCCTTTCCCAACCCATTAACTCTAAATTCTCTTAAGATAGAGTCTTTTTGTTGTTGTTTAACTTATCTTTATAGCATAAAGCACTAGGCCAGTCATCCTTGTAATTTCACCTTTCCTGAGTCCCCTACATCTGCTGCTGCTGCTGCTAAGTCACTTCAGTCATGTCCAACTCTGTGTGACCCCATAGACGGAAGCCCACCAGGCTCCCCCATCCCTGGGATTCTCCAGGCAAGAACACTGGAGTGGGTTGCCATTTCCTTCTCCAATGTGTGAAAGTGAAAAGTGAAAGTGAAGCCGCTCAGTCGTGTCCGACCCTTAGCGACCCCACGGGCTGCAGCCTACCAGGCTCCTCCATCCATGGGATTTTCTAGGCAAGAGTACTGGAGTGGCTTGCCATTGCCTTCTCTGCCCCTATATGTAATCCATCACTAAATCATGTGATCATTACCCCCAAACATCTTTCAAAGCCATCTACCTCTCCCCACCTCCATTTAAAGCACAAGGCTGTCATTTTCTGTCACCTGCACTATTACATTAGTGTCTTACCAGGACTTCCTATGTCTTCTCACACACACCCATAGTTCAGCACCATCATTTGTTCTTTTCATCATAACTATGAAGGGTAAAATGATAGGATACTGAATGAGGAATTCCCCAGGTCGGTAGGTGCCCAGTATGCTACTGGAGATCAGTGAAGAAGTAACTCTAGAAGGAATAAGGGATGGAGCAAAAGCAAAACCAATACCCAGTTGTGGATGTGACCAGTGATAGAAGCAAGGTCCAGTGCTGTAAAGAGCAATATTGCATAGGAACCTGGAATGTTAGGTCCATGAATCAAGGAAAATTGGAAGTGGTCAAACAGGAGACGGCAAGAGTGAACACAGACATTCTAGGAATCAGTGAATTAAAATGGACTGGAATGGGTGAAATTTAACTCAGATGACCATTATATCTACTACTGTGGGCAGGAATCCCTTAGAAGAAATGGAGTAGCCATCATGGTCAACAAGAGTCCGAAATGCAGTACTTGGATGCAATCTTAAAAATGACAGAATGATTTCTGTTCATTTCCAAGGAAAACCATTCAATATTACAGTAATCCAGGCATATGCCCCAAACAGTAACACTGAAGAAGCCGAAGTTGAACAGTTCTATGAAGACCTACAAGACCTTTCAGAACTAACACCCAAAAAAGATGTCCTTTTCATTCTAGGGGACTGGAATGCAAAAGTAGGAAGTCAAGAAACACCTGGAGTAACAGGCAAATTTGGCCTTGGAGCACGGAACGAAGCAGGGCAAAAGCTAATAGAGTTTTGTCAAGAGAATGCACTGGTCATAGAAAACACCCTCTTCCAACAACACAAGAGAAGACTCTACACATGGACATCACCAAATGGTCAACACCAAAATCAGACTGATTATATTCTTTGCAGCCAAAGATGGAGAAGCTCTATATAGTTATCAAAAACAAGACCAGGAGCTGACTGTGGGCTCAGATCATGAACTCCTTATTGCCAAATTCAGACTGAAATTGAAGAAAGTGGAGAAAACCACTAGACCATTCAGATATGACCTAAATCAAATCCCTTATGATTATACAGTGGAAGTGAGAAATAGATTTAAGGGACTAGACCTGATAGATAGAGTGCCTGATGAACTCTGGACGGAGGTTTGTGACATTATACATGAGACAGGGACCAAGACCATCCCCATGGAAAAGAAATGCAAAAGAGCGAAATGGCTGTCTGAGGAGGCCTTACAAATAGCTGTGAAAAGAAGAGAGGTGAAAAGCAAAGGAGAAAAGGAAAGATATAAGCATCTGAATGCAGAGTTCCAAAGAATAGCAAGGAGCGATAAGAAAGCCTTCCTCAGTGATCAATGCAAAGAAATAGAGGAAAACAACAGAATAGGAAAAACAAGAGATCTCTTCAAGAAAATTAGAGATACCAAGGGAACATTTCATGCAAAGATGGGCTTGATAAAGAACAGAAATGGTATGGACCTAACAAAAGCAGAAGAGATTAAGAAGAGGTGGCAAGAATACACAGAAGAACTGTACAAAAAAGATCTTCACGACCAAGATAGTCACGATAACGTGATCACTGACCTAGAGCCAGACATCTTGGAATGTGAAGCCAAGTGGGCCTTAGAAAGCATCATTACAAACAAAGCTAGTGGAAGTGATGGAATTCCAGTTGAGCTATTTCAAATCTTGAAAGATGATGCTGTGAAAGTGCTGCACTTAATATGCCAGCAAATTTGGAAAACTCAGCAGTGGCCATAGGACTGGAAAAGGTCAGTCTTCATTCCAATCCCAAAGAAAGGCAATGCCAAAGAATGCTCAAACTACCGCACAATTACACTCATCTCACATGCTAGTAAAGTCATGCTCCAAATTCTCCAAGCCAGGCTTCAGCAATATGTGAACTGTGAACTCCCAGATGTTCAAGCAGGTTTTAGAAAAGGCAGAGGCACCAGAGATCAAATTGCCAATATCTACTGGATCATGGAGAAAGCAAGAGAGTTCCAGAAAAACATCTATTTCTGCTTCATTGACTATGCCAAAGCCTTTGACTGGATCACAATAAACTGTGGAAAATTCTGAAAGAGATGGGAATCCCAGACCACCTGACCTGCCTCTTGAGAAACCTGTATGCAGGTCAGGAAGTAATAGTCAGAACTGGACATCGAACAACAGACTGGTTCCAAATAGGAAAAGGAGTACCTCAAGGCTGTATATTGTCACCTTGCTTATTTAACTTATATGCATAGTACATCATGAGAAACGCTGGGCTGGAAAAAGCACAAGCTGGAATCAAGATTTCCGGGAGAAATATCATTAACGTCAGATATGCAGATGACACTACCCTTATGGCAGAAAGTGAAGAGGAACTCAAAAGCCTCTTGATGAAAGTGAAAGAGGAGAGTGAAAGGTTGGCTTGAAGCTCAACATTCAGAAAACAAAGATCATGGCATCTGGTCCCATCACTTCATGGGAAATAGGTGGAAAAACAGTGGAAACAATGTCAGATTTTATTTTTTGGGCCTCCAAAATCACTGCAGATGCTGAATGCAGCCATGAAATTAAAAGATGCTTACTCCTTGGAAAGAAAGTTATGACCAACCTTGATATTATATTAAAAAGCAGAGACATTACTTTGCCAACAAAGGTCCATCTAGTCAAGGCTATGGTTTTTCCCGTGGTCATGTATGGATGTGAGAGTTGGACTGTGAAGAAAGCTAATCACCGAAGAATTGATTCCTTTGAACTGTGGTGTTGGAGAAGACTGTTGAGATTCCCTTGGACTGCAAGGAGATCCAACCAGTCCATTCTAAAGGAGATCGATCCTGGGTGTTCATTGGAAGGACTGATGCTAAAGCTGAAACTCCAATACTTTGGCCACCTCATGCGACGAGTTGACTCACTGGAAAAGACTCTGATGCTGGGAAAGGTTGGGGGCGGGAGCAGAAGGGGATGACAGAGAATGGCTGGATGGCATCACCGACTCTGTGGACATGAGTTTGAGTGAACTCAGGGAGTTGGTGATGGACAGGGAGGCCTGGCGTGCTGTGATTCATGGGGTCGCGGAGAGTCGGACACGACTGAGACACTGAACTGAAATGAATTGTACTGATGGTAATCTTCGCAAATTGGAAATAGGATTATGCTCCCAAACTTTAATGGTTTCTTTTAAAAACATTGTTATTTATTAATATTTATAATTTATTTATTTATTTAAGTATTTTTTGTTTGTTTGTTGGCTGCCTTGGGTCTTCATGCTGTGTGCAAGCTTTCTCTAGTTGTGGTGAGCAGGAGCTACTCTCCAGTTGTGGGTTCAGGCTTCTCACTGCAGTGGCTTCTCTTACTGCAGAGCACAGGCTCTAGGACTCATGGGCTTCAGTAGTTGTGGCCCACAGCATTTGGAATCTTCCTGAAAACCAGGGATCAAACCTGCGTCCTCTGCACTGGCAGGTGGATTCTTAAACACTGGACTACCAGGGAAGTCCTTTTAATAGCTTCTTATTGTTCTTAGGACAAGAACTCATATCCTTATGTTGGACTAGAGAACTCTTGCATGGTCTGGCCCTGTCTGACCTCTACAGCTAATCTTACTGCTGCTGCTGCTGCTAAGTCACTTCAGTCGTGTCCGACTCTGTGTGACCCCATAGACGGAAGCCCACCAGGCTCCCCTGTCCCTGGGATTCTCCAGGCAAGAACACTGGAGTGGGTTGCCATTTCCTTCTCCAATGGCTAATCTTACTAGCTGTAGTAATTTGAGCCACTGTTTTTTCATATTTCATCCTTCTTTTAGTTCTAGAGTGTTCTGAGCACTTCCCTGCACCTAATGGTCTGGATAAGGCTGAAGTCCCAATACTTTGGCCACCTGATGTGAAAAACTGACTCGTTGGAAAAGAACCTGATGCTAGGAAAGATTGAAGGCAGGAGAAGGGGACCACACAGGATGAGAAGGTTGAATAGCATCACTGACTCAATGGATATGAGTTTGAGCAAGCTTTCAGTTCAGTTCAGTTCAGTTCAGTCGCTCAGTCATGTCCGACTCTCTGCGACCCCATGAATCACAGCACGCCAGGCCTCCCTGTCCATCACCAACTCCCGGAGTACACTCAAACTCATGTCCACAGAGTCGGTGATGCCATCCAGCCATCTCATTCTCCGTCGTCCCCGTCTCCTCCCGCCCCCAACCTTTCCCAGCATCAGAGTCTTTTCCAGTGAGTCAACACGTCGCATGAGGTGGCCAAAGTATTGGAGTTTCAGCTTTAGCATCAGTCCCTCCAATGAACATCCAGGATTGATCTCCTTTAGAATGGACTGGTTGGATCTCCTTGCAGTATAAGGGACTCTCAAGAGTCTTCTCCAACACCACAGTTCAAAAGCATTGATTCTTCGGCGATCAGCTTTCTTCACAGTCCAACTCTCACATCCATACATGGACATGGAAGCCTGGCGTGATACAGTCCATGGGGTTTTAGCAAAGAGTCAGACACAACTGAGTGACTGAACTGAACTGAACTTAACTGAATGGTCTGGATGCAGGTGGTTCCCACTGGTTGAAATGTTTTTATTCCTCCAGTATTTCACTGTATTAATAGCGTCTTCTCCACAAATCAGTCAAAGAATTACTAGATCAGACCTCCTTGAGGTCCCAACCCATATCAAGTTCCTTGCTATTCATTTTCCTAGTTTTATGTTCTTTTCCTTCAAATTATTCACCTCAGTTCAAAATGTTTCACATTTCTGGGCAATTACTTTTGTTTAATTGCATCTAGTTTTCTTTCTGTTTATGAAAAAAATTATTAGGGAAATTTTCAAACATGTACATAGTAGAATATAATGAACTCCCATTTCCTTCTTCCTGCCTTAACCATTAGCACCATATGGATGTATTATGTTTTGTACCTTTTATTCCTCTCCAAAGATCACATTTTATCCTTATATACCTTAGCCTGTCTTCTAGAAAATAAGAACTCTTTCTTTGAAAAATCCTCAAGATATAATTAAATGCTTACGCTGTCAAAAGGGCTTTCCTGGTGGTTCAGACAGTGAAGAATTCACCTGCAATGCAGGAAACTGGGATTCAGTCCCTGAGTCAGGAAGATGTCCCTGGAGAAGGGAATGGCTACCCACTCCAGTATTCTTGCCTGGAGAATTCTGTGGACAGTGGCGTGTGACAGACTATGGTCCATGGGGTTGCAAAGAGATGGACATGACTGAGTGACTAACACTTTCACTTTCACTGCCAAAAATTGCGTTTTTAAAATTATCAAATACCCTGTCAATGTTCAGCCACTATATGAGATTTTTATTTAAGTTTTTACTTCTCATTATATTGAGGTCAAGGATGATCTGCTCAATGCAATGCATATCACATACTAGTTACTCAGATATTGTAGAAAGAGACTGAATATAAATGAATTGTTGCTTAATAAATTTTTATGAATATTTATGAGCTGGACACATCAAGGGTACCTGGGGAGCAAGTCCTAAAGAAGACCAGTTAAACCAACTGCTACTCCTTCCTTCATTCCATGTGGGACAAACCTCATCTTCAGCTGGCATTCTGGGCCTTGGGGCAAGATGGCAATCTGGGACAAATGCAGAGAAATGGAAGGGTGTCAAAGCTTTGACCTTGTGGTAACCTACTCTCACCTTTGAGTGAGGCTGATAGATGACACAGTGCTTCCTATCATAGGAGAGGTTTACTTTTGCAAAAATTTAATAAACAGAGATCTCCATTAAATAAGAGTTGGGAGATCAGAAGCAGGAACCCTCACACCCTACTGTGATAGCCAAGCCCAACAGGAAGAAAATAAGACTCCTTTTCTGGCTACAATTTAACCCATGAACTTTTTGTTTATTACAGTCCCTCCTGATTTTCTTTTCCTCTCTATAAAAAGTTCTCCTTTCCTTGCTCTGCAGGGACTTGCATGTGGCTTGCCATGGTCACAGACCCAGAATTACAATTCTCTGTTGATCCTGAATAAACCCATTTTGCTAGAGAAATAACTGGAAGTCTGTTTTAGGTCAACACTTCTTTCTTCCCATCAATCTCTTTCCTATTCCCAAAGAGTGTCAGACTCTATAAGCAGGGTCCACTAGTCAAAGATGGATGAACTGGGCATTGCTGGGATTGGTGGTTGGTCAGGAAGCTTTGTGTCTCTGGGTAGACATGAGAACATGGTCTGAGTGTGTTTTTAAGAAGCTCACATTTGTATCATCTTACCACTGGGGAAGAGAGCATTTATAGTCAAATTTCATCACGGGAGAAAAAGAAAAGCTGTGATGTTTATTACTTCTACTCTCTATAACTTTTATTTTTTAAATATGTAGTTATATAATTTTTCTTACAAAGATAGTACTTTTACCCCTAGTTGTGATTTTCACTCTTTCATAAGCAGTTTTCCATATTATTTCATATTGGTATTATCTTTCAGAATATTCCATTAAATAGCATTTCCAAACTTTTTATAGTGAAAATTTAGTTTGCTTCCATCTCTAAACTATCACAAATAATGCTTTGACAAACAACTTTTTGCAAAGCTTTTTCTGTATCAAAGATGATTTTCTTAGGGCTGATTCCCAGAAGTAGAATGACTCAGTCAAAGAATATGAACAATTTTAAAACTTATATAAGCTTATTACCAAATGGCTTGGAAAGCATTGCTGTTCACTTATAAAATTAATTTGCCTTTACATTAAATTTAATTTTGAAGTACCTTTTATTGCTTTTATATTGCATAAATAATGCATAGTTATTATAGAAAAACTAGACAATACAAATACAAGAGGTAAATTAGAATCAGGAGCAATGCCAGCACTGAGAGTTAACCACACAACTTCTTAGTGCATAGACTTCCAGATATTTCTTTATGCTTATCAGAAATGTGATTATATTGTGCATATGTGTATATCAAGCTCTATAAGGTCTGAAAGTAGAAACATCACAGAGTACTATTGAAAACGAGGATTTGTTTCAGGGGTACATAGGGACACAGTGTAACTAGAAAAACTGTTTCATCATAAGTATAGTCTTTACAGATTCAATTCCTTCCAGGACAAGGATTGGCTGGGCCAAAAAAAGAAACAGATTGGGGCCATCTCTTTGTACATCTATTCTTAATTCATTAAATGTTTTTAGCATCTTTACTTTCTGAAAGAGAGATTTGATTGGGTTTGCTATCCTCCATATGGGCCGTTTCTACATCTCTTTTGGATAGAATTCATTTCCTCTTTTATACCCAGCCTATTTATATTACCTTGTGTTCTTGCATGGAGACTTTCAGTCTGTGAAGAGAGTCATATGATTGGTTTCACTCCTGCCAGGCAATTTATGAAGCAAAGAACTAACTCAGGCACCTTTCTCTGATCTGATCTAAGGATGATGCATAGTTTTAAAACGCCACTCATGTTAATGTCAGCATCACATTGTTTTGTAATTCACTTTATTAATTTATTACTGCGTCTTCAACACTAAGTTTTAGCATCCCATCATGTCATTGTGCCAGAAATTATTTAGCCAGTTTCTTATAGCTCAGCACCAGGTTGTTTCTAATTTGAGGCTATAGTTTTTTTTAAATGAGAAAAGAGAAACTTTGTAGATGAATTATTTTTGGTTTCTTTCTTTGCTAACATGTCTTTGCTCATTTCTTTTTAACTTTTCTACAGCATTTTATTTTAGGTGTGTGTCTTAAATCTGACATTTTTGTGTTTTAATGGATGAGTTTTGCCTATCTACGTTAATTTTAATAACCAAATATGTATTATCCATTTTCTTTTTAAATAAACTTATTTAAATAAAACAAAGCCAGTTCCTCATTTCTTCTAGCCCTATTTTCTTTCCTATACCTATTTTGTTTTTAATGTGCATCCTGATGGTTTCTCCTTTTAGTCTCATTGGTAATATTACTCGTCTTATTTGGAAATAATACATTGTCTGATTTAGAAGAATACATTCAATTTTTCTGCTAACTAGCTTTGTTTCTCTAACAAATGGGAAATAACATCTTTGAATGCTTTTCACAGAGGCTCATACACTTAGAAAAACTTAATTCCTTTATCTTCTCAACTTACCAACCATAATTTTATAAGAATAAATGAAGGTCATAGGAGTAAACAAATCATTATGAATGAACACACTTGATTCATCTTTGCTCAATAATTTCTGGGAAATGTAAAATTCTAAGAATTTTCATGCTTTCATAAGTTTTATAACCCTTTTTCCAATCACTATTTATATACAAATTATGATATACTGACTTTATTTATAATCTTCATGCTCTATTTCCTATTCTTTAGTGCATTAATTTGTTTAACCTAGTCGTCTGCTGTAGCATTTCTTCATCTGATTTGATTAGAAAAGGTGTGTGGACAGTCAGAATGGCTGCTATCCAAAAGTCTACATGCAATAAATGCTGGAGAGGGTGTGGAGAGAAGGGAACCCTCTTACACTGTTGGTGGGAATGCAAACTAGTACAGCCACTATGGAGAACAGTGTGGAGATTCCTCAAAAAACTGGAAATAGAACTGCCATATGATCCAGCAATCGCACTCCTGGGCATCCACACCGAGGATGAAAGAAACCAGAATTGAAAGAGACACATGTACTCCAATGTTCATTGCAGCACTGTTTATAATAGCCAGGACATGGAAGCAACCTAGATGTCCATCTGCAGATGAATGGATAAGAAAGCTTTGGTACATATACACAATGGAGTATTTTTCAGCCATCAAAAAGAATGCATTTGAATCAGTTTTAATGAGGTGGATGAAATTGGAGCCAATTATACAGAGTGAAGTAAGCCAGAAAGAAAAGCATCAATACAGTATACTAATGCATATATATGGAATTTAGAAAGATGGTAACCTGAACCCTGTATACGTGACTGCAAAAGAGACATAGGCATATAGAACAGTCTTTGGGACTCTGTGGGAGAGGGTGAAGGTGGGATGATTGGGGAGAACGGCATTGTAGCATGTATATTATCATAAGTGACCAGTCCAGGTTCGACGCATGATACAGGATGCTTGGGGCTGGTGCACGGGGATGACATGGAGGGAGGATATGGGGAGGAGGGAGGTGGGAGGGGGGTTCGGGAGGGAGAGCACATGTACACCCAGGGCAGATTCATGTCAATGTATGGCAAAACCAACCAATATATTAATGTAAGGTAATTTGCCTCCAATAAAACAAATTAAAAAAAAAAAAGAAAAGGTGTGTGGGTGCTCTATTTTCTGAGTGCTTACTTGTCTTAGGAAAGGGGAATTTTTGGATTTAATCTTCTAAAATCTAAACTGGTTTTCTGCCTTAGACAATCTGCTGTTTGCTGCCTCCATTTCATTTTAAAATTAAACTTCTGTGGAAATCCAGTCTTCCCTGACTTGCTTCTTTCCCACTTTATTATTCAGTATCTTAAGGGTTTGTATCAATGTATAGGTTTTTTTTTCAAAAAGTATATATTTTTATTTTACTTATTTGGCTGCACCAGCTCTTAGTTGTAGCATGTAGGATCTTTTGTAACACGTGGGAGCTAGTTCCCTGTCCAGGTATCGAACCCAGGTCCCCTGCTTTGGGAGTAGGGAGTCTCAGCCCCTGGACCACCAGGCAAGTCCTGATAGTATACGTTTTATAATTTCTAACTTTTGCTTGTTTGTTTCTTTTAAATTGATTTCATATAGAAGTATCTAATCCATCCCTCCGATTAGTCCTGAAGGTCATTATAGGACTTCAGAGTATTTTCAGATGTCTTGTGATTTTTTCCTACATTCTTTTTAGAAATTTATTTATTTTTTAATTGAAAGATAATTGCTTTATAGAATTTTTTGGTTTCTGCCAAATATCAAAATGAATCAGCCATAGGTATACAAAGGTCCCCTCCCTCTTGAACCTCCCTCCCATCTCCCTCCCCAATCCTATATTCTTAATTTAAGATTGATAAAGCCTTTATATATGTCAGTGTGTGTAGCGGGAGTGGGGTCTGAGGGGGAGGGTCATCTTTATGTATCCAATTATTGGAGTTTAGATTATTTCTTTCAGAGATTCTGTTTAAGACTCTACAAAAACCTTGTTTATGCTCAGTTAAAGGGAAAAGAAAATGTTTACTTTTGTAGTATGTGTTGCTGTTTTCTATTGCATCTTTTTGTTTATTTACGTGTTCAGTTATCTCCCTGAATCAGAGCTCAAGTTATATGTAGAATTAAACAGTGCTATAGTCAGAGGCAGACCTGTCAGAACCGATTAAAGTGTTTTTTTAAATCATATTTTTGTTGCATTTTGTGGTTTTCTGGGACACCCTTCTGAATATTTACTCTCACTCTTTCAGCTACGCTGTTCACACGTAACCTTTATATTTTTATAGATTCAAACTTGTTAATTGTTTAATGGAAAACTATGGAATTTCATGTCTTGCTTATGAGGGCCCCTCTACCTTGAAGTTTAACAAATATTTCCCTGTATTTCCTTTTGTTGTGTTAAATTTACATGGTTGTTCAGTCATTCTGCAAGTTATTTTGTATATGAGATAAAAGTCCTTCACTAGCTTCTCTCAGATAGCTAGCCAGTTGTTTTGAAGCTATATTGAATAATCCATCATTTTTCATTGACCTGTCATACTACATTTATCATGTACATCTTCACATGAACTTGCCTTTATTTCTGTACTTTAGATTTCAGTTATATCCACCAATATCAGAATTTCAATGACATATTTTCTAATAATCTGCCATGATCAAATTCTTTTGATTATGGTTGCTTTTAATCCAAGGCATTATTAAATTTTCTCTTAAAGTATAGCTAGTCCTTTATAAAAATTCATTTTTAACACATAGAATTTATTATCATTACTTACTCTGCATTTTATAATTCATCATTGCTTCTTACATTGTCTTTCCCCATCTTGCATTCCCAACCTGATTAATTTTTATTAGATAAAGTAATTCCTCAGATATTTAAGAGACTTCTTTGGTGGTATACTTTCTGAAGTTCTTCATATCTGAAAATGTTTTCTTTCCCCCTCACAGCTGAAGGATATCTTTACTATTTATAGAAATCTTGGGATTTACAAGTGAATGTACATTGTTCAACTATTATCTTAGCTTCCAGGTTTACAAAGAGATATCTGATAATCCTCTAATTATCTTATGTAAGTGTTCATGTCTGCTCAGTCACTCAGTCGTGTCCAACTCTGCGACACCATGGACTGGTAGCTGAACAGACTCCTCTGTCCATGGGATTTACCAGAAAGAATATAGGAATGGATTTCCATTTCCTTCTCCAGGGGATCTTCCTGACCCAGGGGTCAAACCCAAGTCTCCTGCAGCTTCTGTAGAGGCAGGTGGATTTTTTACCACTGAGCCACCTGGGAAGCCCCATCTTATGTAACTAGCCACTTCTTTCTGTCTACAAAGAGGGTCAGAACAAATCTGGCCAGCTGCTTCTTGCTGTAAATAAAAGTTTACTGGGACACAGCCACAGCTATTTATTTGCATATTGTCTATTGCTGCTTTCATTTGCTATATGGCAGAGTTGAGTAATTACAACAGGGACCATATGGCCACAAAACTTAAAATATTTACTACCTGACCCTTTCCAGGAAAAGTTTGTCAACTGCTTCCTTCCCTAACCTAACTAGCATGAACAACTGTCCAGTGAGACTGACAGAGAGCAGTGGGGAAGATATTTTGGAGCTCATAATCTTTGGTTGTTGTTCAATCACTCAGTCGTGTCCGACTCTCTGTGACCCCATGGACTGCTGCATGCCAGGTTTCCCTGTCCTTCGCCATCTCCTGGAGCTTGCACAAACTCATGTCCATTGAATTAGTGATGCCATCCAACCATCTCATCCTCTGTCATCCCGTTCTTCTCCTGACTTCAATCTTTCACAACATCGGGGTCTTTTCTAATGAGTTGGCTCTTTGCATCAGGTGGCTGGAGTATTAGAGCTTCAGCTTCAATATCAGTCCTTCTAATGAATATTCAGGACTGATTTCCTTTAGGATGGACTGGTTTGATCTCCTTGCTGTCCAAGGGACTCTCAAGAGTCTTCTCCAACACTTCAGCTCAAAAGCATAAATTCTTCAGCCTTCTTTATGGTCCAACTCTCACATCTATACATGACTACTGGAAAAACCATAGCTTTGACTATACAGACATTTGTAGGCAAAGTAATGTCTCTGCTTTTTAATATGCTGTCTAGTTTTGTCATAGTTTTTCTTCCAAGGAGCAAGTGTCTTTTAATTTCATGGCTGCAATCACCATCTGTAGTGGTGACTACACCATCTTGGAGCCCAAGAAAATGAAGTCTGTCAATATTTCCATTGTAGATGCCCAACATGCTACTGGAGAAGAGAGGAGAAATAGCTCCAAAAGGAATTAAGAGGTTGAGCCAAAACAAAAACAATGCCCAGCTCTCTATGTGACTTGTGATGGTATTAAAGTCCAATGCTGTAAAGAACAGTATTGCATAGGAATGTGGAATGTTAGGTCCATGCTGCTGCTGCTGCTGCTAAGTCGCTTCAGTTGTGTCCGACTCTATGCAACCCCATAGATGGCAGCCCGCCAGGCTCCCCTGTCCCTGGGATTCTCCAGGCAAGAACACTAGAGTGGGTTGCATTTCCTTCTCCAATGCAAAAGTGAAAGTGAAATCACTCAGTCATGTCCGACTCTTAGTGACTCCATGGACCGTAGCCTACCAGGCTCCTCTGTCCATGGGATTTTCCAGGCAAGAGAACCTGAGTGGTTTGCCATTGCCTTCTCTGGTAAGGTCCATGAATCAAGGTAAATTGGAAGTGGTAAAGCAGGAGATGGCAAGAGTGAACATTGACATTTTAGGAATCAGTGAACTAAACTGGACTGGAAGGGATGAATTTAATTCAGATGACTATTATAGCTACTACTGTGGGCAAGAATCCCTTAGAAGAAATGAGTAGCCCTCATTGTCAACAAAAGGGTCCTAAATACAGTACTTGGGTGAAATCTCAAAAATAACAGAATGATCTCTGTTCGTTTCCAAGGCAAACCATTCAATATCACAGTCATCCAAATCTATGCCCCAGCCACTAATGCTGAAGAAGCTTAAGATAAATACTTCTATGAAGACCCACAAGACCTTCTAGAAGTAACACCAAAAAACAATGTCCTTTTTGTCATAGAGGACTGGAATGCAAAAGTAGAATGTCAAGAGATACGTGGAGTAATGGGCAAGTTTGGCCTTGGAGTACAAAATGAAGCAAGGCAAAGGCTAACAGAGTTTTTCTTAGAGAATGGACTGGTCATAGCAAGCACCCTCTTCCAACAACACAAGAGATGAGTCTACTCATGGACATCAACAGATGGTCAATACCGAAATTAGATTGATTATATTCTTTGCAGCCAAAGATGGAGAAGTTCTATACAGTCAGCAAAATCAAAACTGGGAGCTGACTGTGGCTCAGATCAAGAACTCCTTATTGCCAAATTCAGACTTAAACTGAAGAAAGTAGGGAAAACCACTAGACCTTTCATGTATGGCCTAAATCAAATCCCTTATGATTGTACAGTGGAAGTGACAAATAGATTCAAGGGACTTGATCTGATAGACAGAGTGCCTGAAGAACTATGGACAGAGGTTCATGACACTGTACAGGACATGGTGATCAAAACCATCCCCAAGAAAAAGCATTTTTGGATGGCGCCCCTAATACCATGCTATTAATATGGCCTCTTACAAATATGGAAGATCAATCTTGCAAATACCATTCTAAAAGGAAGATCACACCAAATATCTGAGACCCAGATGGGCCTGCACTGACTATGATTCCAAACAGTGTGCCGATGCCAATTTCATTCTTTCTGAGTGAGCTAGGAGCTGGGGGCAGAGATGAGGACAACCTTTTTGAGTGACTTTCTACATTCAGTAGCAGATACAGCTGTCATGGTATTGAAGCTGCTGATTGCCTGAGAGTAATACTTCCTTTCAGAGCCGCACAATCTTGCTTGTGGAAGAGGTCTAATTTATAAGTCGTCTAATTTAATTTCCTCTGTTTGGACAGACTGTAATTTGGTGCTAGAAAGTAACCCTTGAAAGAGCTTTGTTGTCTTAGCTGACAATGACACGGCTTCAAGTTGCCCTGCCTCCCAAGGCCTCATGCTCACACATACATGCAGATTTATGTTCTTTATCTCTTTAGTTGCTATTTCAAATCAGCACTTGGGTGATAGATACTTAGACAAGATAGCTCATCCAATTCTACTTATGCCAGATTACATTTAGTACAAGAGAGCAGAACAATTTAAATTATAGAATCCAAAAAATACAACTTCTTTCAGAGCTCCTAATTGGAAAAGGTAACATGTTCAGTAGTCCCCTGGGACTCTGGAAGAGCTAATTCATCTCAGCAGAAGGAGCAATTGTTATCAAAGACACACGTGCTTAGCTTATTCCACAAAGAACAAGATTCATTAGAATATTGCATTGAACCTAAATTTGCTGTCTGTTCCATCTACACGAATTTAGCCTGCAGAAACCACTGAGCAAGTGAGAGGAGCTTCAAGATCATTCTGTAGTTCACTGTTTTCATATGTGTTTAGAAATAGCCAAGAATCTTAGCATCAGGAGAAATCAAGCCCATCTGTTTTGGAGACTCAGAAAAACTCCTCTTTTCCATCAGTGAATGCTTTGAATAGAGCTCTAGAAAAGCAGTTTCATTTGAGTCAAGTCAGACACTCTTCAAATCCTATTTTATTTTATTGAACAAACACTGGAACAGTGCTTACTTAGATGTCAAGCACTGCTCTGAGCACTTGACAAATTGAAACATTTAATCTTCACAACAACCCTATTAGGGAAGGTACTGTTATTAAAATCCATTTTGCAGATGAGAAAACTGAGAAACAGAGAGGCTAAGTAATTTTCCTAAGATCACGGAAATAGGAAAAGTTAGAATCTGAATTTGTCTTCAGGAAGCCTGGATCCAGAGACCAAGCCCTTAACCACTGCTATCTTGGTGCCAATTCCATCAGCATAGCTCACCACCAGAGCTGAATCCTTAAGTCTTGTGACTTCCATGAGGCATCCTCAGCTCACCCAGAACGACCATCCTGAATTCTTCTACCACAGAATTCCTATAGCATTTATCTGTTCTTCTAGATTGCCACTGAGGATTCTTAACTTGTATTGTTAAATAGCAATTCAAATGTATGCTATAAATCTTACTCTTTAAATTCCTTGGGGGAGGGTATAAACACATTCACTAAGAATGGAAGTGTCTCTTTGAGATGTGTTTACCTGGGGAAGTTTGATGGTATAGCATTGCAGATTCTTCTAGAAAAAGTGAAGAAATCTCAGGCCAAGGGGGTTTTGGCTGTGTTCTAGAAAGTCTGTGGAGGTCAAGTTGAAGAGCTCTTTTTGTTTTTTGTTTTGGTGTTCCATGTAATTTTTCATTTTAGAGATAGTTCCACTGCTATACTGGTGTACAAGAGAAAATCATTGAGCTAGAGAACGATTTGCTCATCAGCCAACTTTCCTCTTATTGTAGCTCTGTGCCCTCTTTTCAACATATGATCTCATCTAATTCCCACCACAAGCTGTGATATAGTTATTACTGTGATCACTTTGCAGATAAGAAAACTAAGAACATCAGTTGTATAGTGGCTATTTGCAAATACTACCTCAAGAATTATTATAGTCCTGTAGAATATCAAGTTTCTACCATAGCTAGTAATTAATGGATTGATTTCTACCAGAGGCCATGAATCTTTAAACACATTTATAGCAGTGCGTGCATGTGTGCGTGCTAAGTCTCTTCAGTCAGGTCTGACTGTGCGACCCTAGTATTGCAGCCCACCAGGCTCGCCTGTCCATGGGATTCTCCAAGCAAGAATACTGGAGTGGGTTGCCATGCCCTAACTCCAGGGGATCTTCCCGACCCAGGGATCAGACCCACACCTCTTACATCTACCTTGTCTGGCAGGTGGATTCTTTACCACTGGCCCCACATGGGAAGCCCTTATAGCAGTGGAACTGTCTCTAAAATGAAAAATTACACAGGAACCCCCAAAACAAAAAACAAAAAAAGCTCTTCAACTTGACCTCCACAAACTTTCTAGAACACAGTCTGAAAACCACTGCTATAGGTCAAGTACAGATCCTTGTGTTCTGTATTGGTTAGCCAGGAGACAGTCAGGAGCTGAAAATGGGCAGATACTCCATTTTTTATGGCTTCATGAGTATGTAGCTTTTCTTTTCATCAGATACTTTCATATGCAAAGATGCCAAGAGCAGAATTTGTTTAATCTGCTTAGAATTCAATTTAGATGATCACTTAGATATTTACTTCATTCCTACTCAAATTAAGATGTTTTTAAAAGACAAGAGGAGAAGGCAATGGCAAGCCACTCCAGTAGTCTTGCCTAGAAAATCCCATGGATGGAGGAGCCTGGTAGGCTGCAGTCTGTGGGGTCGCTAAGGGTTGGACACGACTGAGCGACTTCACTTTCCCTTTTCACTTTCACACATTGGAGAAGGAAATGGCAACCCACTCCAGTGTTCTTGCCTGGAGAATCCCAGGGATGGGAGAGCCTGGTGGGCTTCCGTCTATGGGGTCACACAGAGTAGGACACGACTGAAGTGACTTAGCAGCAGCTCTTATTTTAATGTAAGTGAATTTTGAAAAGAATTGATAGTAATCCAGAGACCTCTATGCAGGATGACTCCATAAATTCGTAACTTGAAATATCCACTGATGAAGAGCAGAAAGGGGCGTTAGGGATCGGACAATAGAGCTGAAACCCCTGGTCTGATGGGCTCTATTGCTGGAAGCCAGCAGTATGGGTTGAGTGTTCAATTTATGAAAGGTGGTAAGAACTAAGATTACTGGCTTCCCAGGTGGCACGGTGGTAAAGAATCTGCCTGCCAATGCAGGAGATGCAGGTTCGATCCCTGGGTTAGAAAGATTCCCTGGACAAAGAAATGGCAATTCGTCTCAGTATTCTTACCTGAAAAACTCCATGGACAGAGGAATCTGGTAGGCTACAGTCCACGGGCTTGCAAAAAAGTCAGACACAACTGAGCAACTGAGCACACATACACACACACAGGACTAAGGTTGCAAAGTGTATGATAAGAACTTAGGGTCTGAAGATAAGCCTGGTGAGGCTTGCTAGCTTGTGAAGAGAGACAAATTAATTAAAAAAAAAAAAAAGCTGATCTACAGAGCTCTGGGGTCAAGACTTTAAAAGAAGCTGTATCCTGGTATTTGTATGATCAGGAATCAAGCTGCTCACCACAATGGATCTGTGACACCCTCGGCATTGCTGCAGAACAGGTCCCTCCAGATTGTATTTTAAGATCTAGTTCTAAGCTAGAAGAAAAAGACTTCAGTGGAAGAAACTCAAAATTACAAAACTGCTAAAGACAAAAAATAGAAAAACAAAAATAAAACAGAAACCAGAACTTCCCTCAAATGAAACTGCAAAACTGATTTCCAAACCAAAGAAGAAAGTTGATGCTAAAGCAGAAAATAATATTAACATCAGTTCAGTTCAGTTCAGTCTCTCAGTCGTGTCCGACTCTCCGCCACCCCATGAATTACAGCACGCCAGGCCTCCCTGTCCATCACCAACTCCCGGAGTACACTCAAACTCATGTCCACAGAGTCGGTGATGCCATCCAGCCATCTCATTCTCCGCCGTCCCCTTCTCCTCCCGCCCCCAACCTTTCCCAGCATCAGAGTCTTTTCCAGTGAGTCAACTCGTCGCATGAGGTGGCCAAAGTATTGCAGTTTCAGCTTCAGCATCAGTCCCTCCAATGAACATCCAGGATTGATCTCCTTTAGAATGGACTGGTTGGATCTCCTTGCAGTATAAGGGACTCTCAAGAGTCTTCTCCAACACCACAGTTCAAAAGCATCGATTCTTCGGCGATCAGCCTTCTTCACAGTCCAACTCTCACATCCATACATGACCACGGGAAAAACCATTGCCTTGACTAGACGGACCTTGGTTGGCAAAGTAATGTCTCTGCTTTTTAATATGCTATCAAGGTTGGTCATAGGTTTCCTATACTGTTCCATGAATTTCTCAGTCTCTCTCTTTGCCCACTACATGTTTTATCACATATTTTTACCTTATAGGATGTATTCTCAATCCCTTAATATTCCTTTTCAAAATTGTGTTATTTTCATCCCTTAGCTCTACTATCATATTTAAAAGATAAGTTTGCCAAAAATTCTACTAAAAAATGTTGAGACATTTATTGGAACTGAATGAAATATAAGTTGAATTTATATGTTTTTACACATATTTAGTGAATATTTATACATATCCATTGACATGAGCTAAATATGAAACTATTCAAATCTTCTGGGAAAGTACTATAATTTTCTTCACAAAGATCTTACACATCTTTTACTTTACATGTAACTACCTTGTAGGTTTTGTTAGTATTATTGAAGAGACAATAGTATTTTCATTAGTTATTATTGTTCTATACTTTACCTCAAGAAAATATCCATTAGATTGAAAAAGAATTCTTATTATCCCTAATAGAGACCAGAAGACCAGGAACTGATACCTTCAAAGTGTTAAGGGGTTCAGTTCAGTTCAGTTGCTTAGTCGTATCCTGACTCTTTGTGACTACATGGACTCCAACACACCAGGCCTCCCTGTCCATCACCAACTCCCAGAGTTTATTCAAACTCATGTCCATTGAGTCAGTGATGCCATCCAACCATCTCATCATCTGTTGTCCCCTTCTTCTCCCACCTTCAGTCTTTCCCAGCATCAGGGTCTTTTCCAATGAGCCAGTTCTTTGCATCAGGTTAAGGGGTAAAAATTACCAATTTAGAACTTCATATTTTGCTAAATCACCATTTTGGGGGTGGGGGGGTGCAGAGAAAGGTATTCTTCAACATACAAAAACTAAGAGAGCTTACCATCTACAGATTCACACCAAAATAAAGAGCAATAAATTATTATTTATTTCAGCAATAAAAATTAATGCAGTTCAGTTCAGTTCAGTTCAGTCGCTCAGTCGTGTCCGACTCTCTGCGACCCCATGAATCACAGTACGCCAGGCCTCCCTGTCCATCACCAACTCCCAGAGTTCACTCAAACTCATGTCCACAGAGTCAGTGATGCCATACAGCCATCTCATTCTCTGTCGTCCCCTTCTCCTCCCGCCCTCAACATTTCCCAGCATCAGAGTCTTTTCCAGTGAGTCAACTTGTCACATGAGGTGGCCAAAGTATTGCAGTTTCAGCTTTAGCATCAGTCCTTCCAATGAACAACACCCAGGATCGATCTCCCTTAGAATGGACTGGTTGGATCTCCTTGCGTTACAAGGGACTCTCAAGAGTCTTCTCCAACACCACAGTTCAAAAGAATCAATTCTTTGGCGATCAGCTTTCTTCACAGTCCAACTCTCACATCCATGCATGACCACGGGAAAAACCATAGCCTTGACTAGACGGACCTTGGTTGGCAAAGTAATGTCTCTGCTTTTTAATATACTATCAAGGTTGGTCATAACTTTCCTTCCAAGGAGTAAGCGTCTTTTAATTTATGGCTGCAATCAGCATCTGTAGTGATTTTGTAGCCCAAAAAAATAAAGTCTGACACTGTTTCCACTGTTTTTCCATCTATTTCCCATGAAGTGTTGGGACCAGATGCCATGATCTTTGTTTTCTGAATGTTGAGCTTCAAGCCAACCTTTTCACTCTCCTCTTTCACTTTCATCAAGAGGCTTTTGAGTTCCTCTTCACTTTCTGCCATAAGGGTAGTGTCATCTGCATATCTGAGGTTATTGATATTTCTCCCAGCAATCTTGATTCCAGCTTGTGCTTCTTCCAGCCCAGCGTTCCTCATGATGTACTCTGCATATAAGTTAAATAAGCAAGGTGACAGTATACAGCCTTGACGCACTCCTTTTCCTATTTGGAACCAGTCTGTTGTTCCATGTACAGTTCTGACTGTTGCTTCCTGACCTGCACACAGGTTTCTCAAGAGGCAGGTCAGGTGGTCTGGTATTCCCATCTCTTTCAGAATTTTCCACAGTTTATTGTGATCCACACAGTCAAAGGCTTTGGCATAGTCAATGAAGCAGAAATAGATGTTTTTCTGGAACTCTCTTGCTTTCTCTATTAACCCAGTGAAAATGCGTAGCAAGCAAAACAAAAAAACAGGAGATTGGTAGATTGTTTTTTTTTTTTTCTGTTGTTCTTGTTTCACTGCCATGTTTCTATGTGTGGATCTATCTTGATTTACATGCTTGATATTCAAAGTAACTGTTTTGATATTCAAAGCGAGTTCTGAGATTTTTTTTTTTAATTCTGTAAATTGCTCAGTTTTTATCTTTTCCCTCCACACTCTCTTCTTTTGAAACTTCTATTACAGATAACCTAAAAAATACTGTACTTTTGGTAGATATCATTCCTTTACTTCCTTTTGAGCATTTTAAACACAGTCACTTTAAAATTCTTTAGCATAGTTTTTTTTTAAGTTAGTTTAACTTGAAGTGGATCAATAAGATAAAGACAAATGACCAGATCAAAAAATGGGCCAAGGTTATATGCAAGAACTTACACAGACACACACACACACAATCTGAATGGCTAGATAAACATAAAAATGTTCACTCCCATTAATAAATATAACACAGCACTCATACAGCACTTACCACATTCCAAGCACCTTTCTGAACCCTTGATTTTATCTTAAACTATTAAATCATCAAAAACTCCTATTTTATAGAAAAAAAGAGTAATTGAGAGATTAAGTCATTTACTCTAAGTGAAACATGAAGTAACAGACCTGTGATTTAGACCCACAGGTAGAATGGCTGGCTTAGTTTCTAACATGGTAGCCATGTGGCTCTTAAATTTAAATTAATCAATATTCAATACAATTAAAATTCAGTCCTTTGGTTACAGTGCCACATTTCAAGTGCTCAATATTCACAAGTGACTAATGTTTTGCCCTAATAGACAAAGAAGATATAGACCATCTTCATATTTGATGTCACTAAGAAGGTGAAATCTGAACCTCAGTTACTCCTCCTCCAAACTAAGACTGTATACAGGCTCTTCTTTTTGAAAAGTCTGTGGAATTAAAAATGCACTTATATTCTTTTCTGAAGCTCATACTTCTTTCTATGCTTCACCCTGTGGACTAACGAAATTAACTATTCAGTGTCCGCAAAATTTGATTACAAAGGCCATATCTCTATTAAGACATTTGAGCCTGGGGACCTACAAGAGCAGTATGGTGACTAAATTTCCCAATTTCTGCCTCTTAACTCAAAGTTTCATCATACGGTAAACAGATATGTCTCTTATTTCCACCTGAGTCTAATAAACTTAGAATACCCATTTATCCATTTTCTAGCTGGTATTCACATACATATTACTCACCATTTTTAATGTTAAAATAATATATTAGAATCAAATATTACAAACCATACTTCATTCAGTTTAGTCGCTCAGTAGTCGTGTCCGACTATTTGTAACTCCATGAATCGCAGCACGCCAGGCCTCCCTGTCCATCACCAACTCCCGGAGTTCACTCAAACCCACCTCCATCGAGTCGGTGATGCCGTCCAGACATCTCATCCTCTGTTGTCTCCTTCTCCTCCTGCCCCCAATCCCTACCAGCATCAGAGTCTTTTCCAATGAGTCAACTCTTCGCATGAGGTGGCCAAAGTATTTGAGTTTCAGCTTTAGCATCAATCCTTCCAATGAACACCTAGGACTGACCTCCTTTAGAATGGACTGGTTGGATCTCCTTGCAGTCCAAGGGACTCTCAAGAGTCTTCTCCAACACCACAGTTCAAAAGCATCAATTCTTCGGTGCTTAGCTTTCTTCACAGTCCAACTCTCACATCCATACGTGACCACTGGAAAAACCATAGCCTTGACTAGATGAACTTTTGTTGGCAAAGTAATGTCTCTGCTTTTTAATATGCTTTGTAGGTTGGTCATAACTTTCCTTCCTAGAAGTAAGTGTCTTTTAATTTCATGGCTGCAATCAGCATCCACAGTGATTTTGGAGCCCCAAAAAATGAACTCTGACACTGTTTCCACTGCTTCCCCATCTATTTCCCATGAAGTGATGGGACCAGATGTCATGATCTTAATTTTCTGAGTGTTGACTTTCAAGACAACTTTTTCACTCTCCTCTTTCACTTTCATCAAGAGGCTTTTTAGTTCCTCTTCACTTCCTGCCATAAGGGTGGTGTCATCCGCATATCTGAAGTTATTGATATTTCTCCCGGCAATTTTGATTCCAGCTTGTGCTTTTTCCAGCCCAGCGTTTCTCATGATGTACTCTGCATATAAGTTAAATAAGCAAGGTGACAATATATAGCCTTGACGGACTCCTTTACCTATTTGGAACCAGTCTGTTGTTCGATGTCCAGTTCTAACTGTTGCTTCCTGACCTGCATATAGGTTTCTCAAGAGGCAGGTCAGGTGATATGGTATTCCCATCTCTTTCAGAATTTTCCAGTTTATTGTGGTCCACACAGTCAAAGGCTTTGGCATAGTCAATAAAGCAGAAATAGATGCTTTTCTGGAACTCTCTTGCTTTTTCCATGATCCAGCGAATGTTGGCTATTTGGTTCCTCTGCCTTTTCTAAAACCAGCTTGAACATGTGGAAGTTCATGGTTCATATATTGCTGAAGCCTGGCTTGGAGAATTTTGAGCATTACTAGCGTGTGAGATGAGTGCAATTGTGCAGTAGTTAGAGCATTCTTTGGCATTGCCTTTCTTTGGGATTGGGGTGAAGACTGACCTTTTCCAGTCATGTGGCCATTGCTGAATTTTCCAAATTTGCTGGCATATTGAGTGCAGCACTTTCACAGCATCCTCTTTCAGGATTTGAAATATCTCAACTGGAATTCCATCACCTCCACTAGCTTTGTTCATAGTGATGCTTCCTAAGGCCCACTTGACTTCACATTCCAGGATGTCTGGCTCTAGGTGAGTGATCACACCATCGTGATTATCTGGGTCGTGAAGATCTTTTTTGTACAGTTCTTCTGTGTATTCTTGCCACCTCTTCTTAGTATTTTCTGCTTCTGTTAGGTCCCTATCATTTCTGTCCTTTATCGAGCCCATCTTTGCATGAAATATTCCCTTGGTATCTCTAATTTTCTTGAAGAGATCTCTAGTCTTTCCCATTCTGTTGTTTTCCTCTATTTCTTTGCATTGATCACTGAGGAAGGCTTTCTCATCTCTCCTTACTCTTCTTTGGAACTCTACATTGAGATGCTTATATCTTTCCTTTTGGTGTTCGTTATATTATTCTCAGTACTATTTTGTAATTTTTAAAATTTCCTTCGAAAAGAGAATTATGAGATAAATATTGTAACTCATTTTACCGATAACTCTCATGAACCCCCAAAGAAGTCAAATAGCCTATGCAAAGTCATAAAGCAAATTAAGATGAGAGAAATGGGTTCTCACCTCATTCCTGCTGAAGCCAAATTATCTAGCAACCCCAGGTCAGAAGCTCCTAGATTCAGTAACATATATTTGCTGCCAGGTAGAAATAGCCTGGTTTTACTCTGCCGGAAAAAAAGAAACTCATGATTCCTCTGGGACTAAAAGGTAATGGGACTCTAGAGATGACTTGCTCACAATAGACAGGTCCTTGGTAGTTGCACAATAAAGATTTATTAGATAGTACTCAACTGAAGCAAATTTAACTGAATTGAACTTAATTGTTGGTAATTAAGGGGAATGGTGCAGGGCTTCTCCTTCCTGAACTTCATGAAAGAAACAGGAACCATTCTCCAGAGCTGGTAGAACCCAGGTATCAAGAACTCCAGTGTAGCACTGGTGAGTTATGCCTAGTGGGTGAAGCATTCCTTTTTGTAATTTCATTGGTAACAGCGGAACTCAAAAAAAAATTAAAAGAGGATCTCAAATCTTTTGTCACTTGAATGTCTATTTTCTTTTCTTTTTCCCGCTTTTTACCAACAAGCTCTTTACATTTTGGAACAAATGTGCCAAAGCATTTATTGTTATCGAATCTTTCATTCTGTTCAAAATAAATTGAGGAAACATTTTCCTTCCAGAAAAAGACATCTTAGGTTTTGAATAAGCATCAGAAAATCCTTACTTTTATTGGAATCTTCCAGTATTTTCTGGCTTGCCCTTCATCCCCTATGTACATATTTTCCTTAACATGTCACTTTTTCAGGTGACAACTGCCCTAAAGAGGCCAGTTTCCCACAGCAATATGTCAGAAACGATAAGCTTTTTTTGGTTACACAGCTAATGTGGACTTTAAAATACTGGTCTTTCCAGTCTATCACATGCTTACAAACCATTCTTTTGCTGTCACTTGGGGAAAAAGAAGGTGTACAAATCAATTGAGCCAGGATTTTTTTTTCCCTTTGAATTAACTAGTGAAAACTTTCTATTCTTTTTTCATTTACACATAGTCTGTCTTAATTCCTCCTAATGGTACCAGAGAACTGTATTCCATGGTCCTTCAAGTTGCAGTAGGCTCAAAGCTTTGGGCTCAAATCAGTCATAGCTCTACAAATGCAAACTAACTATGGAACTCATGCTATAATAGCAAAGAAAATTATCCCTACTTTTAATAATACAGCTTTGAACATGGAGCCCATAATGGCCTTAAAATTAAGAAATCAGTTACATTTCCTTGATAGCTCACATTCTTATTAGCATCATTGGCATCCTTGCTTGGCCTCCTCCTAATTAATCATAAAATATTATCTTACACGAGATGTCTCATTTTCCACTAATTTTTCAGTTTAAAAAATCATCATTATTATTAAATGGCATAGTCCCAGTATTTATGTAAAAGGAAGAAAAAAGAAAAGATCTTTGCTATGGGATGGAAACTGGTAATTATGTTCTGCTAAGCACATTACAGACGCCCAGCTGGCACAATTAAAGAAATAGCTGATCAGTTCCAGTTATTGATTCTGCTAACATGTTTGTTCATGGTTGCTTCTTGTCTAATTAGTTTTTTCTGCTTTCTTAGTCTAAAAGCATACCTTTCCAGACGGAGCTATTTTCAGGCATTAGTGAGCAAGACTTCCTTTGGTTGCCTTTTAGATTTTTTTTTTTTTTTTGATGCAATAGTTTGCCTATTCATTTAGCTAGGTGATGACCTGAAAGCTAGACTTTCCTCTGAATTCCTTATTGAATTTCAAATCTGGATTTTCCATGCTTCTCTTTTTAAATGGATATCCCTGTAACATTGGTGCAGTCCCATTTGAAGCTGTTGTCATCAGGGGATGACATGTGACTAGGGCTGTCTCCACAAATTGGGACAAACTGAAAATGCCTAAAAGATGCTGGAAGTCGTATGTGGTAAGGCTTGATAGAAGCATTCATTCTCCCTTCTGCCCAAAAGGAAACATTTCAATGCACTGTAATTTTCATTTCCTAAACACAAATTGTATAAGAAGTAAAGATGTTTCTGCTATTAACAAAAGGCGGGAGGGGGCAAAATGCAGCATTGATTCCTAGAAACAAAAGCTTATGATCACTGTCCTGGAAAACTGATAAAATACCAGTCTGTTGGAGGAGCAAACACGTATGGTATGGAATATTTGCCTTTGTCAAAGTTTGTGAAATAAAGATTTAAAATACAGCAACAGATGCTAGTGTGAAATGGAGGCAGAGCGTCGGTGGCCCAGCAGAGCAGTTTACTAATAAATCCTGCCCTGACTCTACGGCTGCGCTCAGTAGCAATGGCAGCTGTCACAAAGCTCAGGGACACTGGGATGCTGTCAACATTTTAATCACTCCCGCGCAGGCAAAGAATAAATGTTGCTCTTTTTTAATACTGATTTTTTTTTCCAATGCAAGATTCAGAACCAAAGGCAATTGTTTACCTAAGCATTAAAAATCAGACAAAGGAAAAAAAAATGAGACAGAGAGAACCTTAGAGTATTTCGATAGGAATTTCTATTGTCTCAATTGAAAAGCTTGGGACCGATCCATTTTCATCTGGTGTTTTTACTGTTAATTGCTGATTTAGTTGGTCCTGTTGCTATAAACCTTTCAAACCATAGAGGATGAGCCAATTTTCCTTCTTCAACAAAAGAGCATCTTGCAGATTATAATATTCCATTAACTTTACAGTTTTACTTTAGCACCATATTGAGGCATCGGGACACTGATTCAAATGATAGAAAATTAATTTTCAGTGTTTTTATTACATTTGCAATGGAAAACTAGTGATGACATAGCTGCTGTGGCATAAAAATGACACAAGAAATGATGAATTTTCTTTCTTTCAGGGAAGAGAAAGTGGACAATTAAAAGCTTTGCCACTGCTTGTATCTATCCTAAAAGTTTACAGAAGACTGAAATTTAACCTAAAAAAAAGAAAATCTTTAACCTTTTAAAATTTATGCTGTTAAAATCATTACATTTGAGTGTAAAATATGATACAGAATATGAATGAAATAAATCACATCAACTGAACAGCAGATAGTTGCAAGTAAAAGAATCTTCAACAGAGGCAGATTTTAAACATGGTAATGTAGTTTGGGAAATGGCCAGCTCTGGCTCTAGCACCAAATCTGGCCCCCAGCCTGTTTTTGTAAATAAAGTTTTATTGGAACCCAGCCACACTCATTGACTTGCACACTGTCTATGGCTGCTTTTACACCACAACTACAGATTTAAGTAGTGCAGCAGAGAATGTATAGCCTGAAATAATTACTTGGCTTTTTATGGAAAATGTTTGCCAGCTCTTTATAGAGTGTATAAAATATTTAGGTATTTTCTTCCTTAACAAACAAAGAATTAGAAATAAGATGGAAATTTCCTTGCCCTCTCTCTCTCTCTTTTTTGGCACTAAAATATATATATATATATATGTATATAAAATAATACTGACTTAAGATATTAGGTTGTTTCAAAAGGAAATTCCAATGGGAATCAAACCATAAAGGGATATTGAGACTTTGGAGCATTCCTGAAGAAATGAATATGCTAGTATATTCAGAAAGCACTGTAACAAATAAGAGATCCTGTATTAGCACATTTTATTCAGTTTATTACCAATTGGTAAAGCTTTGTCTTCTGTATTGTTGTCTAAGTTCACTCATTTCCCCTCCAACTCCTTCCATAGCTCTTGTTACTACCTGGGTTACCTTCTTTACACCTGTTTAACTCTATTACATGGTCACACAGTCCATGTCCTACTATTCTGTGCCTCAGGAGAAGCATATGTTTGGTGTCACCAAATAGTATGATTTTAAGTCCCTTTCTTCCACCCTCATCTCCATTTCAAACATTTAGTCATTTCAGACTCTGCTCCTTTTTGCCCTTCAAAGAAAAAGGAAAAGGAAAGAACCCAAACTCCTTTCACTAAGGTACAGTACCAGATAAGATAAAGACAACTCTTCCTCCCTGAAAAAGCATTTTATTTTATTGTAGAAGATATAATAAAAGCACCTGCCAGCACTTCAGGCTTCTAAGAGTAGAAAACCACCCCAGGGAAATGCTATTTTCCAGAGGGTGGTCTGTAGAGGTTGGGGACATTCACTAAAGATGAGGCTTGAATCATGTTCCTAATGCTTCTCAAATCATTTGATCAAGCTACTTCCCACATCTAAGACTCTGTGCCAACTAAATCCTTTCTCTGCTCCCAGCCTGCCATGGCCCTTCATTAGGTGGCACCAGGGACAAAATTCCCCAATGCACTGTGAACCAAATCTGAAACATAAGCTTATCAAATATTTGGATGCATGAGCATATTTTGCTTCTCAAAATGCCCCAGAGCCTTGCCTCTTGACCCAGAGTAAAAGTCAAAGAGTCCAAGTAGTACCAACATAATCTGGCTTCCATTTCCTTTCTGAATGTCAGCCCTTTGCCCTCCCTTCTGTTTATTCTGCTCTGGGCCTTCTTCTTACTGTTATCCTTGCTGCCACCCCAGGGCATTTATGCTTCTTGTTTCTTCTGTCCTGTTATATCCGTGGCTTTCCACCCTCATTTCTTTCAAGTCTCTGCTCAAATGTCATTCTTCCCTGTGACCTTCCATCCCATAAGCCAACTTCTTTTATTCCCATAGCACTTGTCACCTTCTAAGACAATATATAACACACCTATTTATTTCTCTTGCTTTGCAGCTCTCTCCATTAAAACATAGACTCCACAAAAGCAGAGGATTTCTTTGTTTTCTTCATTGATGTTCACCCAGGATGTAGGACAGTACTTGGTACACACCAGGCACTCTACCAGCTATAAGTCTTTTCTTTTTTAAAAAAAAGTCTTTTCTGAATGAATTATTCCAAAGCCTGTGAACAAGAAGCAGACTTACCTCCTCTCCCTCTTTCTTAGACCTTGACTGCATTGTAAATATGTACAAACAATGGCTAATTTATAAAACTGTGTTCATTTCTGTCCCTCCACTTTGTATCTTCTATTCCAGGAACTTCACCTCACCTTCCCTTTAAGGTCTACTCAGAGGAAAGAGAACTCCTCTCATCTCCAATTCCATGTGTATTAAGACCCTTGTTACAGTAGACTCCTATAAACCCATGCAGCATTGTTGCTCAGCTACCTGAACAAAAACACAGAAACTATACCCTGCGTCATCCTCCTGGCCCATTCCACCAGTCCCAGAAGGCACAGATCTTCCAGACAGCAAATCTAATATATGTCGAGTCTGAGCAGGCCACAGAGTTCTGTGCCTACAGAGGAAAGAACCTCTACAGAGTGGTCATTATTATGTAGCCATACGACAGTCCTCTCCCCTGACATATGGGTTGGGAATTGGGATGGCTCTCACCCCACTTACTTCCTACATTGCTGAAGGGCAAAGAGTATTTCTTCAGACCAGGTAAAACCTCATCATTGCTAGCTAGCATGGTGCCTTTCTTCCAGGAAGCATTCAGTGTAGAGATACAAATAGGCAATAGAGTGAGGAAACAAAAGAAAAATTAGGTGATGGCTTAGTTATTTGTTTAGAATTGTATCTTTTCCATATGTAGGTAATGGCTCCCATTGGAATATGACCCTGTGCATAGAATGGGCTTCTTTGACACTGATGCACTAAGTAATCAGAGAGATGCAAATGAAAAGAATGTACATGCATGGAGAGAACTCAGATACTTCTGTATCTGAATGACTTCAAGCTCTTTTCTTGTAACATCTAGTGAGGAAAAACAGTCACAGAAAACAAATTCATCCATTTCTATAATTTTTCAATGTTATATCAAATTAAAGTATGTGCTTTTTTAGAATTAAATATAAAACATAGAATTTCCAAAAGGGGCTTTGAGTCTCATAACTTCTAAATAAATTAAAATTTAATTAAACTAATTCTGCCCTCATTTGTGATGTTATTTTTCTTTTTTTGAAAGAATGAGCACATTACCATGTGTGTTAAATTGCTTCAGTTGTATGTGACTATTTGTGATCCCATGGACTTCAGCCTGCCAGGCTCCTTTGTTGATGGGACTTTATAGGCAAGAATACTGGAATGGGTTGCCATTCCCTTTTCCAGGGGATCTTCCTGACACAGGGATCAAAACTGCCTCTCTTACATCTCCTGCATTGGCAGGCAGGTTCTTTACCTAACATTACCTAAAGTTAGGGCTGGAAAGCCCTAACATCACCATGGTTCTGGTAAAAAAACAAAACAGAAAAGTATAAATGATTAAAAGATTATGTAGGTTTACTATGATGAGATGGGAACTAAAAGTTACTTTTAGGTAGACTCTGATGTTGGGAGGGATTGGGGGCTGGAGGAGACAGGAATGACAGAGAATGAGATGGATGGATGGCATCACCAACTTGATGGACATGAGTTTGAGTGAACTCCAGGAGTTGGTGATGGACAGGGAGGCCCGGCGTGTTGTGATTCATAGGGTCACAAAGAGTCGGACACGACTGAGCGACTGAACTGAACTGAACTGAAAACCACCTGACCTGCCTCTTGAGAAACCTGTATGCAGGTCAGGAAGCAACAGTCAGAACTGGACATGGAACAACAGACTGGTTCCAAATAGGAAAAGGAGTACGTCAAGGTTGTATATTGTCACCCTGCTTATTTAACTTGTATGCAGAGTACATCATGAGGAACGCTGGGCTGGAAGAAGCACAAGCTGGAATCAAGATTGCCGGGAGAAATATCAATAATCTCAGATATGCAGATGACACCACCCTTATGGCAGAAAGTGAAGAGGAACTAAAAAGCCTCTTGATGAAAGTGAAAGAGGAGAGTGAAAAGGTTGGCTTGAAGCTCAACATTCAGAAAACTAAGATCATAGCATCTGGTCCCATCACTTCATGGGAAATAGATGGGGAAACAGTGGAAACAGTGTCAAACTTTATTTTTCTGGGCTCCAAAATCACTGTGGATGCTGACTACAGCCATGAAATTAAAAGACACTTACTCATTGGAAGGAGAGTTATGACCAACTTGGATAGCATATTAAAAAGCAGAGACATTACTTTGCCAACCAAGGTCCATCTAGTCAAGGCTATGGTTTTTCCAGTGGTCATGTATGGATGTGAGAGTTGGACTGAGAAGAAAGCTGATCGCCGAAGAACTGATACTTTCGAGCTGTGGTGTTGGACAAGACTCTTGAGAGTCCCTTGGACTGCAAGGGGATCAAACCAGTCCATCCTAAAGAAAATCAACCCTGAATGTTCATTGGAATGACTGATGCTGAAGCTGAAACTCCAATACTTTGGCCACCTGATGCGAAGAACTGATTCATTGGGAAAGACCCTGATGCTGGGAAAGATTGAAGGCAGGAGGAGAAGGGGACGACAGAGGATGAGATGGTTGGATGGCATCACTGACTCAATGGACATGAGTCTGAGCAAGCTCCAGGACATGGTGATGGACAAGAAAGCCTGGCGTGCTGCAGTCCATGGTGCCACAAAGAGTTGGACATGGCTGAGAGTTGGACACAACTGAGTTGCTGAACAATAGCGACAACAAGGAAGACAACTCTAGCTGCATTGCTACAAAATGTCTCTCTTCTTTCCACTTCTAGATCAGCCCCTCTTTATTCCAGCTACTGTATATCTTACAGTTCTCTTTCCTTCCCAGCCATATATACCTTCCACTCTTCCAAACACCCTTCTTCTCTACTTGTCAGTGATGGCAAGAGAGAGATGAAGCAGAATGACAAAGACAAAAGGGATCACCATCTGCCCTGTTTGCATCATCATGGTTAAGATCCCACTCTCCCTGTCCACCACTGTCATTTCTCCTCATCCTTGGTACCCGCTCCCCTGCTGTTTTCCTTGCATCTGTCCTGGGGTCTCAGTGTTCCTCTCATATTAATTACCTCATTTCAGAGTTCTGGTTTCTATGCTCATCTTAATTCAGAGTTCATATGCTGGTTTCTAAACTCACAGCATGAAAGGTTCTTATCACAAGCCCCAGGTCTTCTTTGCCTGGCCATAGGAAACCCTATCAGTACGTTCGAGTCTACAACCAACACAGCCTGGTACGAGAAGAAACCTCTGCTTTCCCTCCTAAGCTTGCAGTTAGGTGTAGGTATGCGCTTGGCTGTGCATAAGCAATGCACTTTTGCACTGGAACATAGTAATGGTTGGTGATTGGAATCATCAGTAATACACAAAGAACTTCAGTAATTAAGTAAGAATGGGGGAAGAGGGGATAACCCCTACAAACATTCATATTCAAGTTCACAAGGGACGAAAGGAAACTTGCAAATGCTAGACAAAAATTTCCACCAGCTTTATTGAGACATACTTTATATATAACATTTTGTAACTTTAAGATGTACATGCGATGATTTCATAAATGTTATCTATTGCAAAATTATTACCACGATAGGGTTAGTTAACACTTCCTTCACCTCATGTAATTACTCTGTGCGTGTGTATATAGTAAGAATATTTACAATTTACTCTCAGCAATTTTCAAACATAGTATTGTTAACTATTATCACTATCACCTTTATTAGATTCTCAGAACCTATTCATCTTATAATTAAAAGTTTGAACACTTTGACCCACAGCTTCACTTTTCCCTCACCCCTCCCCCAGCCCTGACAGCCACCATTCTACTTTCTGTTTTGAGTTTAGCTTTTTTAGATCACACCTAGATGAAATCATACAGCATTTGTCTTTTTCTGTTGTCATAAATGGCAGAATTTCCTTCTTTTTTTATGGTTGAATAAAATTCTTAATGCAGGTGTTTATAACTAAAGGTGTTTATAAGAACACATGTTTATATAGTAGCTGTTATAAGAACTTTCCTCTTAGAACTGTTTTTGCTGTGTCTCATAAGTTTTGACATATCATTTTTTTTATTTTTGTTTGGAGATTTATTAAAATTTCCTTTTTTTGTTATTTCCCTTTTGATGTCTTCTCTAACCCACTGGTTGTTCAAGAGTGTATTGTTTAATTCTCACATATTATTAAATTTTCAGTTTTCTTCATGCTATTGATTTCTACTTCCATACCACTGTGGTTGTAAAAGATACTTGGCATGTTTTAAATCTTCTTAAATTTGCTGACACTTGTTTTGTGACCTCATATGTGACCTATCCTGGAGAATGCTCCATTTGTACTTTAGAAGAATATGTGATCGGCTGCTCTTGGATTGAATGTTCTCCATATATCTGTTAAATCCATTTGGTCTAAAGTACAGTTCAAGTTTTCCCTTTCTTTATTGATTTTTCTGCCTGGGTGATTTATCTATTAGTGAAAAGGGTATTACAGTCCCCTACTGTTATTGCATTTTTGTCTATTTTCCCCTTCAGACTTGCTGGTACTTGCTTAAAATATTTGGAGTTCTCCCATGTTCAGCGCATCTCTAGTTATGACTGTTCTGTTCTCTTGATGAATGGACACCTTTATTATTATATAATGGCTGTCTTTACCTCTTGTTACAGCTTTTGAGTTAAATCCCATTTTATTTGCCACAAGTATAATTACCTTTGTTGCCTTTTGGTTTCCACTTGCACATAGTATCTCCTTATATCTCTTCACTTTAAGCCTGTAAATGTCCTCGAAGCTAAAGTGAGTCTCCTGTGGGCAATGTATAGTGACATCTCATCTTTTTATATTTTCCCCACTCAGCTATTCTTTGCCTTTTGATTGGAGAATTTAATCCATTTACATTAGTTATGGATAGGTGAGGACTTACAAATTTTAATCTTAATCTTATTTTTTTCTGGCCCATGTTCCTTTCTTCTAGTCTCGAATCTCTCTGTCTTCCTTTGTGAGGTGATAATTTTCAATAAAAGTGTCCTTTGATTTCCTTCATTTTATCATGGGGCTTAAAACATCCTAGAGATATAACTTTATTTTATGTAAATAACAACTTTTATCATAAAAAACATTTTATACTTTTAATCTCCTCTTTCATATATTATATTTAATGAGATAATTTACTTTTTAATACTATGTATTTATTTTAAAATATGGTACCTACTGTTACTTTTAATAATTTTGTTCTTTAACATTTATACTAGAAGTAGTTAACACATCACATATTAATGTATTCTGAATTTGATAATATACTTATATTTGTCACTGTGTTGTATGTTTTCGTGTTACTAATTGCTATCCTTTAATTTCAGTTTGAAGATTCCTTTGAGAATGATTTTGTTTGTTTGTTTATTTCTGAAGTCGCTTCAGTCATGTCTGACTCTTCATGACCCTTTGGACCATAGCCCACCAGGCTCCTCTGTCCATGGGATTCTCCAGGCAAGAATACTAGAGTAGGTTGAATGCCCTTCTCCAGGGGATCTTCCCCACCCAGGGATCAAACCCACATCTCTTATATCTCCTGCATTGGCAAGAGGGTTCTTTACCACTAGAGCCACTTGGGAAGACCAGCATTTTTTATAAAACAAATCTAGCGGTCATGAACTCCCTCATCTTTTGTTTGTCTGGGAGAGTCTTTCTCTCCTTCATTTCAGAAGGACAACTTTGTTGCATAGAATATTTTGGGTTGGGAATTTTATTTTCTTTCAGCACTTTGAATATATCATCCCTCTCCCTCTTGGCCTGTCAGGCTTCTGCTAAGAAAATCACTGATAGCTTTATGGGGGTTCCCTTGTAAATTGCAAGCTTCTTTTCTCTTGCTGCTTTTAAGATTGTCTCTTTGGTTTTTTTTTTTTATTATTATGATGTTTCTTGCATTTTTACTTTACTGTATTTTATTATATTATAATGTGTCTTGGAGACACCATCTTTAAATTGAATTTGCTTGGGGATTTATGAGCTACACAAACTTGAATGTTTAAATCTCTTTCCAGATTTGGGGAATTCTTAGCCATTATTTCTTTAAGATTTTTGCTGCCTTCTTCCTCACTTCTTTTGGGCTCCATCAACCTCAGGTTTTTTCTCACAGTGATATCCCATAGATCATGTAGGCTTTATTCATTATTTTTCAATCTTTTTTCTTTCTTCTCTTCTGAGTGGATAATTTTAAGTATACTGTTTTCCAATTCACATATTCTTTCTTCTGCCTGACCCATTCTGACATTGATGCTCTCTGTTTTACTAATTTTCATTTCATTCCTTGTATTCTTCAGCTTCAGAAGAATGTTTGGGTCTTTTCTACAGTTTCTATCTCTTTGCTAAACTTAAAAAAATTTTTTGTGTGTACTGTTTTTATTGTTTCAGTGAATTGTCTTGTTATGTTTTCTAGTAACTCATTGAGCTTCCTTAAACAAATATTCTGAATTTTTTGTGGGGTAAAACACAGATCACCATATCTTTAAGGTAAGTTACTAGAAATTATTATATTTACTCATGGTGTTTCTTTGATTTTTCATGTTCATTAAAGGTTTGCACTGTTGTCTTCACATTTAAAGTAGCTGTCACATCCTCCAATATCTACTGACTGATTTTAGGAGAAAATTACCTTCCATTATCTCTGCTAGGTATTCTGAGACATTCTCAGACCTTCTGTAGATATACTTATTCTACACTTTTGCTCCCTCCCTCTTGTGGCAGAGGACAAGATGGTTGGATAGCATCACTGACTCAATGGACATGAGTTTGAGCAAACAGCAGGAGCTAGTGGACAGGGAAGTGTGAAGTGCTGCAGTCCATGGTGTTACAAAGAATTGGCCATTACTTAGCAATGAACAACAACAACAGATCCTTTAGAGCCAAGCAATGTGCTGAAAACTCTCTTTTGCTTTCCCAAGAATGGTCTCTTTCAGGCCTGCATATTTGGGCATGCTCTGTTATTAGCTATCTGCAAAATCTTGCTTTTGTCACCAGCTGGAATATATGCAAGAAGTCAGGCACAGTACAGAGGTGTGTGAGTGAAGTATAAGGAGTGTTGGAGATGCCTATGGATCAGCTTGGGGGATCAGTGGGCAAAGAATTCCCGGTGGCTCATGGGCAGTTCTTCTCATTGAGTCTCTGATGTGGTTAGGGGGATGCACTACTACTTTATATGTTGTGTTCTGAGCCCTGGCTGCTGTTCTGCCAACTACTTGTGCCCCCAAGAATGCAACACAGTACTATGGATGTGACAAGAAAAAAATAGGCGTTTTAGGCAGTGACTGGCAAAGCTGGGGATGCCAGGTGCTCACTCACTTTCCCCTACAGGAGGAATCACAAGCCAAAAATAGACTCTCTTGGTACAGAGCTGTGCCACTTTGGGGAAGGTGCGATTTAGATTAAGTCAAATTGTTTGACTTAAATTAAGTGAGATTGTTTTTCTTACCCTCTCTAATGCATCCCTTCCTGTTTTTGCTCCCCCATCACGGTGCTAGAATTTCTCACTGGACTTCTGGAATTTCACAAGAGATTTCTCATTCAAGGATGACTGTCTGAGAGTGTTCTCCATGGGCTCCCAGAGGGGAGAGGGGCTGGAGCCAGTTCATGAGACACTTCTGGGTCCACAGCCAGGACCAAAGTCTGCAAGCTTGTTACCTGACACATGTGTGTGTGGACATTCCTTCTGGGTCCTGGGTTTATGGTGCTGGTGACAGAACCAAAGCCAAAAGTGTCTGTAACTGAGCCCTCAGAGGCAGAGAGCTGTTTTCAGGTGTACAGCTGGGATCACAATTGGCAGTTCAGCTGTCTTCTCAAAATTTCTCTTTTCATTCTTGGACTAAATGTTTCACTCCCCATCAGGAGCCCTCAGCTCCCACAAAGGCACCTTTGTCCATGGATGGATGCCAAATTATGTGGGTGGAAGATATAAGTAAGGAATGTCTTATTTGGTCATCTTGATGTCACTCTGAAAATTTTAGAAATTATTTCTAAAGTTATATAGACTTTGTATAACCTGATTGAAAATCGTTAGACTGGACTGTCTTATAAAACTTTCTTTTTCTTTGGTTAATATTTATTTGTGTTAATATTGTCTTTGGTAAATATTTATTTGCAAAATCTCTATGCAGGTCAAGAAGCAACTGTTAGAACTGGACATGGAACAATGGACTGGTTCAAAATTGGGAAAGAAGTACAAGGCTGTATATTGTCACCCTGCTTACTTAACTTATATGCAGAATACACTATACAAAATGATGGGTTGGATGAAGCACAAGCTGCAATCCCGATTGTGGGGAGAAATATCAATAATCTCAGATATACAGATGATTTCACCCTTACAGCAGAAAGCAAAAAGGAACTAAAGAACCTTTTGATGAAGGTGACAGAAAAGAGTGAAAAAGCTGACTTAACACTCAATATTCAAAAACTGAAGATCATGACATCCAGTCCCATCACTTCATAGCAAATAGATGGGGAAACAATGGAAACAGTGATAGACTTAATTTTTTTGGACTCCAAAATCACTGTGAATGGTGACTGCAGCCTTGAAATTAAAAGATATTTGCTCCTTGGAAGAAAAGTCATGACAAACAGACAGTGTATTAAAATGCAGAGACATTACTTTACCTATAAAAGTCCGTATAGTCAAAGCTATGATTTTTCCATTAGTCATGTATGGGTTTATAGTTGGACTATAAAGAAAGCTGAGTGCCGAAGAATTGATACTTTTGAACTGCGGTATTGGAGAAGACTCTTGGGAGTCCCTCAGACATCAAGGAGATCCAACCAGTCAATCCTAAAGGAAGTCAACCTTGAATATTCATTGGAAGGACTGATGCTGAAGCTGAAGCTCCAATACTTTGGCCACCCAATGGGAAGAGCTAACTCATTGGAAAAGACTCTGATGCTGGGAAAGATAAAAGTCTGGAGGAGAAGGGGACAACAGAGGATTTGATGGTTGGATGGCATCACCGACTCAATGGGCATGCGTTTGAGTAAACTCCTGGAGACAGTGAAGGACAGGGAAACCTAATGTGCTCAGTCCATGGGGCCACAAAGAGTCAGACATGACTGAGCTATTGAGCAACAGCAACAACAAATATTTATTTGTGGAGGCACTAACACCACCGTAGTCAACTAGGATAGTGTCTGTGCCTGCTATGGGCTGAAATGTGTCCCTCTCCAAATTCGTTTATTAAAATCCTAACCCCTTGCATCTCAAAATGTGATTGTATTTAGAGATAGAGTTTTAAAGAGGTAATTCAGTTAAATAAGGTCACCTAGTGTGCTAATCATGTCTGACTCTTTGTGACCCCATGGACTATAGCCCGCCAGGCTCCTCTGTCCTTGGGATTCTCTGGGCAAGAATACCTGAATGGGTTGCCATGACCTCCTCCAAGTTTATAAATGATGTGGCCCTAATTGACAATATAAATTTATCTGACTTTATTTCCATGTGAAATTTTAAAGCAAACTCTTAATACACTAGGAGAAAACTTTTGAAATGCTATCCCTCTGGGGACTGCTACCTACAAGGGGTATCAAGTACTTTTCAGATTCCAGTCTTGTAAACTGAAGAAATACACTGGAGTTGCCTACTTAATAAATCTCCCTAATCTCTAAATTCAGGAATTAGAGATTTGGCAGTTCAAGTGATGGCAAAGATCAAAAATATTCTTTCTCCCCTTATTCCATAAAATAGGGGCTTTAGATAAGTAAAGCCAGCATCAGATTAAATGTATATTCCCCAGTCTTTATCCTAGTAGAGAGGTTTGGCCGTAAACCTAGAATCTGGCTAATGGGATGTGAGTTGAAGTATGTAACCTTCGAGCCTTATCCATAAAGGAGAAGGCACATACCTCTCCTCCTTTTACCCTTGAGTCTGAGGATGAAAGGGCTTCCCTGGCAGCTCAGATGATAAACAATCTGCCTGCAGTGCAGGAGACCCAGGTTTGATCCATCAGTCAAGAAGATCCCTTGGAGAAAGAAATGGCTATCCACTCCAGTATTCTTGCCTGGAGAATTCCATGGAAAGAGGAGCCTGATGGGCTACAGTCAGTGCAAAGTCAGGCACTACTGAGCAACTAACACTTTTACTTTTCACTTTGAGTTTGAAAATGGTGATGAAACTACCTTCAGGACAAAAGCAATACTTTCAAGATTTCAGATACATCAATTGAGACGTGGCCCCTGACACAGTAAAACTTCTCAACATCCTGGGCTATTTAGATGGATAAATGAGAAAGATATCATTTCTACCATATTTAAGCCACTGCATTTTGGAATTTTTATCATTGACTAGATTGTAGTTTAACTAATACCTAAATTCCATAAAAGAAGAAAACAGATAAAGATCTTGAAAGAAGGTAAAAAGAGAGAAAGAGTGAATAGTTTCTTATATAAATAATTTGTCAGTGCATTGGTTTATGACTTAAAATGAACACTTTTAAAAATTGATAAGGAAAAGACAGATTGCCAAATAGAAAAACTGAATAAGATACCTGAAAAGGTACCTTATAAAAGAAGATGTATGTATGGACCACATACATGTGAAAGGATGCTTAGCCTCAATAGTGATCAAAAACAGTACCACCTCTCAACCTCTGAATGGTTAAAATTAAAACAGTTGACTACACCAACTGTTGCTGAGATGTGAAACAATTTTCCTGTGTTGTTTGCTAGTAGGAAAGTCAGTGGTATAATGGTGTTTGAGGACTCCATGGCAGTGTTTACTGCCAAGAGTTGATTAGATGCCTTTCCCATGGGCCACCAACTACAGCACCTAAAGAAATGTGAGCATATATTTTTCATATGCTAGAATATTCATACTAGCCCCAAACTAAAAACAACCAAGACAAATGAATTGCAGAATGATCATACAGTGGAATACTGTGCAGAAATGGCACATAACAAACTACTACACAAAGCAACGTGGAAGAATAATCATGAATATGACGCTGAGTGACAGGAACCAGACACAAGAAGAGAGACACTCTCTGACTCATTGCTTCCAGCCTAGGTCAGCTTTGAGTTCTATTAAATCCTAGCCAGTTCTTCATTTTTACTTCCTGATCCCTTCATGGTATCTATACACAAACATTACTTGAATGAGGACATTCAAGACTTAAACAAAGACAAATTCTTCTTCCTAATCTAGTTTAGCCAAATAAAATAGAAGGAAAGTCTAAGTGACACATTATCATAAGGGAAGAAAACTTTAGAAAATTTATAAGAGGCAAGTTTGTGAGTTTCAGATTAAAATACAAAGAGGTCAAGTTCCCAGTGCCTGGGTGTGAGACTGGAAACTGCGATTCATCAAGGAAGGGCTGCAATAAATCGATATGGCATGATCTGGGCAGAGAAAAGTATTAGTAATAGGAATAGAGAAAAAAGACCTTATTAAGAAGTAATCTGAATACGATGCTCAGAAAACAAGCTTTTGGAACCAGATGGCCCTAGGTTCTAATCAGAGAAATTTTACTATCTGTGTAATTTGGGTAAATTACTTAACCTCTCTAAGCCTCTATCTGCAAACCTAGGGAATGTTTGTTTCTACCTTGCACCACTTTTAGGAGGATTAGACAAGGCAACAAACCACCTGACACATGCAAAATGCTCAGTAAATTTAAGATCTATTTCTATAGCTACTAATAAGTATATTATCATTAACACATGCACAGTTTAGCAGAGATATTGCCATTAAACTACATGATTCCTTATCATTCTGCTTAAATGATATATAAAGTGCTTGTATTCGTAATACTGCTGAGTCTCAAGAAGGGATTCCATGTTTAGAAGATATATTGACTGAGGTATCATTGTTTCTAAAACATTTTTAATAGGTCATATTCCTGTTGTCCTTAATCCACATATATTCCAGTTCCCTTAGCCTATGCATAAAACTGAAAAACACCAGTCAGCTTTTGTTTGCTAGATCACATGGATGTTTGAGGTCCCTTATAGCTGTGTAACTAATCCTTGAAAAGGAAAATAAGGACAATTATCCACCTAATTCAAGGAGCAAACACTCGCTAGAAAGAAATTAAAAGAAAAATTGTATTGAATTATATTTTCTATGATGAAACTCACCATGGAGCTATTCAGCTTACAATTTCTTACATTTGTGCCACTTTTCTTTGCCTTCTAATTCTGGTTTTACTTGATTTTATAAAATGATATTTAACGTTTGCATAAATAAGCTTCTAAAATATGGAAATCTTGTTTACTGACATGGCTTTATAGAGAAATACCTGTGATAATGCTTACAGTCTAAGATCATTAGGAACAGAAAACCTGCTGGCTTGCTTGTTACAAATTGGAATTCCTAACCTTGTTTTCAAAGAAAGGTGTATGCTTTTTATTGCAGTCTAAATTTATAGACTGTTTTGGATTCTCACATTTCTATAGTCATTTGCATAGTACAAAAAACATATTACATAACAAGTCAGTCAAGCTAAATTATAGGCAGTTCTTTTCAATCAGGCCACTGCAGCTCTGTGTTGCTCAGTTCAGCTCCTGTCTCCCACTGCTCAGATGTTGCCATGGTGACCAATTTTTGTCATGTACATTCCTAGGTCCCGCGCGGCCCCCTTATTCATAGCACTTTGCCATCACTACAGCGACCGCTAGCTGTTATCTGATTACCTAATCTCCCCTCAGTAATACCTATCACCTTGAAGCTACCTGGGTAAATTCTTGAAACCTGAATATAAATGATGTTACATAAACAGGAAAATAAATTCATGTTAAATAAAATGATCATGGTGATAACAAATAAATAAGACTCCTTAAGCTATCCATAAGCAAGAACTCTATGAATTTATTCTCTTACTATTCTCTAGCCATATCACAGTCCATATCATTGGAAGATCGATTTGATTCTTTTATGACAAATGCAATAGCAAGATTGCAAAATTGTTGAGCTGAATTTGATCAACTGTGCTGCAATCCATCTGACTGTTGAGCTTTTCTCTGTTATGACAGCTGAAAAACACAAATTATCGGCATATTGGAAGAAGGCATTGAGAGGTACCTAGTCTAATTTATCCATATGCCTAAAAAGACAATGTCATATGGATAAAATAAATTTCACCTCTTTTTCCTTTTTAGATATCGTAGGCTGAATGTCTTTCGAATAAAAACACAACCTTAAAAAAATCACAAGAAACCAGATCAAAGACATAAATAGAACAAAATATGCACAAGAGATCTCATCCAAGATCAAAGATGTGAACGTAATTGCCATGAATAAGAAGTGCAGAGCTCACCAGAACAGAATGTCTTCAGCACACAGAGAATTCTACCAAAAAAAGAAGAAAAGGAGGGGAAAAAAAAAAAAGGTCTCTGGAAAATCAAGCCCTCCACAAAGCCAGTAAAATATCTTTATTTTCCCCTCTGCAGTAAGCAAAATTTCTATGCCCTACCATTGAAATGACCAAATATGGGGCAATGCCCACCAATGCTGAAGAACCTTTCTACTTTGTGAGCTAAGCGTTTAAATTTTATGGGTGTTTTTTCCTGCCTTGTCCAAATCCACCCCCAAAACTTCAGTCTTTCTAAATGTTTCACTGAAAATCAACCCAGTACAGAGAGAGTTTTCAGGAGTGTGAAATATTGACATAGTAGAATTTGAGAGAGCAGCTCTGCTTGTTAAAATCATGTAATTCATTTAATGCATAAGGGAAAAAGAAAGAAAAAGTAGAAGGAGTTCCCTCTATTAAATATTTATTGCTGGAGCCCTGGGTGGATGCCACTCAGAGAAGCAATCATTAGAGATGGGACATTGATTGAAGTGCATATTAAGTAGTACTCTACACTAAATAACAACTGCTGATTTCTTGGGGGGAAAAGTTCTTGGGACTCTTAGACACTGCTCTTTTAGAGAGTCTTACTGCATGCATGTAATTTTAAGTAATTCAGTCTTTTAAAAATGTGTCTCTGCCTCTGACCTTAAAGAGCTTTCATCTCATTCAAGCCAATGAACTCAACTCTTTTCTACCATTCTACATCAACAGGGTGTAGGGGAGAGGGTGGGGGAGAGGGCGTGTGACACAGAGTGGGACAGGGAACACGTGAGAGCAGATGGTTATCAGAGATGCCAGCTCATAGCCTCAGAAAGAGGAGACATAGCAAATTAATAATCCAGGATTCTATTCAGCCTACCAGGACAAAGACAAATGTACGATTCAAGGTAGTTTGCTCAGATAGCTTGGTTTTGAAAGTGCTTACTTGATTCTCTGTAGCAAAAGAAAAAAAAAGAAACACTTAGGGAACATTGCATTTTCTAATGATTTTGTTGTTATTTAATTGTTAAATTGTGTATGACTCTTTAGACTGTAGCCTGGCAAACTCCTCTATCCTTGGGATTTCCCGTGCAAGAATGCAAGAATACTGGAGTGGGCTGCCATTTCCTCCTCCAGGGAACTTTCCAGCCCCAGGGATCGAACCTTTTACATCTGTGTCTCCTGCATTGCAGGTGGATTCTTGACTGCTGAGCCACCAGGGAAGCCTTGCTAATGATATTGAGTTATAAATATATTCATTAACAGATATGTACTTTTTACCCTTAGAATATGGATATAATAATTGAAAATACTTTTTTGAAAAATAATGTGAATTTTGGACAATCTACTTCTATGAGGCTAATGTCCCTAACAAGTTAAATGTAGCAGCATTCATTTTGAGGCTATTCCTAATATTGTAAAGTTATTATGAAGAGCAGTATTTTCCTATCATTCTAGGTCCTGACTTTTATTCTGACCAAGGCTTTTCACACGTTTAATAGGATAGTTTCCTGTGCTTACTTCACCTGCAAGCAAAATTCAGCCTGCACCGACATAAAACAAAGCGCTATTCAAGGACATGAGATTCCTTGCCACAGAGATTTCAATTGCAGTGTGAAGTAGAAGAAGACTAGTGTTGAGTGGAATATACAAGGGGCTATATTTAAGAAGGGAATACAAGACATTATAAATAAACCTAGAAAGACACTGAGGCCTATGTCTTCTTAGCTCTAAGTATGGTAACACAAGCAAAATAAAAATGTGTCTAGAGAAGAGAAGTCACCTCCCAGTAGCAAATAATCCTGTACTATTTGTTGGAAGGATAAGTATAGGCTACTGAATCAGCTTCCCTGGGCATCTCTGGTGGTTCAGAAGGTAAAGAAAGTGAAAGTCGCTTAATCGGTGTCCAACTCTTGCCACCCCATGGACTATGGAGTCCATGAAATTCTCCAGGCCAGAACACTGGAGTGGGTAGCCTTTCCCTTCTCCAGGGGATCTTCCCAACCCAGGGATCAAACCCAGGTCTTCTGCATTGCAGGCCGATTCTTTAAGGGCTGAGCCACAAGGGAAGTGAAGTCACTCAGTCGTGTCGGACTGTTTGCGACCCTGTGGACTGTAGCCCACCAGGCTCCTCCGTCCATGGGATTCTCCAGGCAAGAATATTGGAGTGGGTTGCCATTTCCTTCTCCAAGGGATCTTCCCAACCCAGGGATCGAACCCAGGTCTCCTGCACTGCAGACAGACGCTTTAACCTCTGAGCCACCAGGGAAGCCCACAAGGGAAAACTAGTGAAAAAATATGCTTGCAATGTGGGAAACCTGGGTTCAATCCCTAGGTTGGGAAGATCCTCTCTGGGAGGGCATGGCAACCCACTCCAGTATCCTTGCCTGGAGAATCCCTGTGGACAGAGGAGCCTGGTGGGCTACAGTCCATGGGGTCAGGAAGAGTCGAACACAGCTGAGCAACTAAGCACAGCGCAGCACTGAATCAGCAGTAAAGAATCTACCTGCAATGCAGGAGATGCGGGAAACTCGGGTTTGACCCCTGAGTTGGGAAGATACCCCAGAGTAGGAAAGGGCAACCCACTCCAGTGTTCTTCCCTGGCAATCCCAGGGACAGAGCAGCCTGGCGGGCTACAGTCCATAGGATGGCAAAATAGCTGGATATGACTAAACAACAACTGAAAGAGCAAGTCCACTTCCTGCAGCATCTGGAGTTTCTAAGGAAAATCTCTTTCCTCCATCCATGTATGTATATTAGCTTTGCTGTGGACAGAATGCTTTGGAGGCTTCTATTGAATCCATTTTCAGGGATTTTAGAAATGTTAGGTTAAGGAAAAAAAAAAAAGGACACTACATCCTAGCCAAAAAGAATAGCATTGTACTACCATTGATCACAAACACCCTTGGGATCGTTTTTTTGAGAAACTAATATAGCAGTTTGGTAAAATGGAATAGCATTCCTCCAAGGGGTGCTTACACAACAGTAGTAGTTCTCAGCTAGGAATAACCCTACTTGCCCCCAACACCCGGGCACATGCAGCAATGTTGGGAGATATTTTTGATTGCCCATGACGGTGGGGAGTGCTCCAGGGGCGTAGTAAGTAGAAACCAGAGATGCTGCTCAGTGTCTTCAACACACAAGTCAGAATCCTTATCAAAAAAAAAAAAAAAGAGCTCAACCTAAAATGGCCAACAGTGCAGAAGTTGAGAGACCGTGTATTACATGGTCCCCCTGTTTTTTCTCCACTTGTCCTTTGGTTTCATGGACACATTTTTACTAAGAGATAAAGCTAATATTTTCTTTAAAGATAATCAACTCACAAATTTTCTTAGGTGACAATCAGATATTCATAATCCATTTACTATAATGATGCTTCAAATTCATGTATTGAAAATTTAAAGTTTGATAAATATTCAGCTTGATTTTTCGGATTCATTATTTAGTGACTGGGCTCCAGCCCAAATCTTTTGTTAGAATGAAGTGGTACCCTGCATGGTTATTTCACTCTTGCATCCCTTTTGTGATTAGGGATCTGATGCCCAGAAATGGCTTGGCAGCTCTATGAACCACACAGCTACCCTTTGCATTGTGTGTGGATTTTCTGAGAGCCCAGCACTTTACTGATAACATTTTTACCTTGGAACTTATTTGATTTTTTACAAATTATGGCCTTTACAAAAGAAGAAGTGATTTTCAACCACATTTATACCTCCATTTTTTCCTGTAAAACTAAGACAGACATCTGGTGATTTTCTCTGGATGGTCAAATAACTGTTTTGAATAGGAGAATTGCTATGGTCAGAATTTTGGAAGAAAAAAAAAATCTCCTCTTTTCTAGTACTTTTGACTCATAAAGTCCTGCTAAATCAAGTCAGAATTCTAGATGCTATAGAAGTGATAGAGAAGAAGATTTTGAGTTTGCCTGAACAGTGTAGTGTGACATTTCAATAGAACACAAAATCCTCTTTTAGATATTTCCTAGTTCAATGAGAAAGATGCCCTGGTCATTATTATGGTCTCAGAAGCCAGCTTTGATCGCCACACTGTGACAAGACTCACAGTATGTCATGAGGCCATTTCATAATAAAACCCATCAGGCAAGACTTCTACCTGAAAATCCTTTTATCCATTGTCAAGTTACCCTTGAACTTTAGGCTACATTTCTTTAGTAATATTTTATAATCCAAAGTGCTCATAGAATCATGCAAAGATGTGTATTGAATGTTCACTGCTTAAAATATATCTGAAGTATAAATTTTTGCTAGACTCCTAATGTAAGAAATCTAAAAAACTTTTTACGTCAGTGTTTTCCAAAATGTTCTGAGCATAAAAAAACTATCTGGGTTACTTGTTAAAAGTAAAGGCTCTTAGCCCAAATAAGACCTCTGTGGGAGGGCCCTAGAAATCTGTATTTTTAAATCGCACCCAGAACTGACTCATTTGAAAAGACCCTGATGCTGGGAAAGATTGAAGGCAGGAGGAGAGGGGACGACAGAGGATGAGATGGTTATATGGAATTATTGACTTAACAGACATGAGTTGGAGCAAACTCCGGGAGATAGTGAAGGACAGGGAAGCCTGGCCTGCTGCAGTCCGTGGGGTCGCAAAGAGTCGGACACAACTGAGCAAATGAACAACAGGGAATCATACGATTTGGTAATTTTGGAAACAGTACCTTAAGAGAATGCACATACGTGGGAGGCTATGAAAGATATCATATTAAATTATTAATAGATTTGGTACCTATCTTTCAAAAGGTTGTTGGATACATGCAGAGCACTTAGAAGAGCTTCTGGCACATAGTAAGCATGAAAGTGTTAAATATTATAATTTTCCCATCGTCCCTGGTGTAGATAAGGATTATCATTTCACAAGGTCAGCCTTCAAAAATCATTATTCTTCTCAGTCAGTGACCCAGAGCCTTGTACTTAACTGCATCCATGACTCTTCGTCTTTTTCCTCAAGTATTTGACAAATTCCTGTCTTGCTTTCATTAACTCTCCTATTTTGATTGCTTTCTTATCTCTCCTTTTAACTGAAGTGTTCCTCCTGATACTGACTTTTCCAAGAGTCATTTAATTCTTTATCTGTGCACACAAGGAATGCTTCCTGGGAATTCTAACATTCCATTGATAAACATCAAGGTGTGTACCTTGATCCTAGTCTCTAAACCCAATTTACCTGTACCCTGAGCTTTCCCAGGATCTGTGGGTCTCACCCTCTCAAACTAATGTCACCGCAATCCACAAATATTTGAAATTAGTTTGGAATGTTCCATTTGAGTTGTCTGAGCCCACACCATGTACATGTCATAGAGGTTATGTTGAACTTGGGAGCAACCCAGAAGACATATTGATTTTTTTCTCTAACTCAGAAGAAATCCTTGTGCTCATTTACTGATTTATCAATAACTACAGCTCACATTCTCTTTTATAAATGCTTGGTACAATCATAAGCAAGGAATAGGAAAGGCTATATATAATTAGTCTGTCCCTTTCTGTATTAATCATTATTGCAATTTTTCCTAAGTAAAAGTATTTGCTGCATAAATCAGACATGTAAAATATATGCCATTGAGCTAAAGAGAAAAAGAAAGAAACAGCTTTGCTTCAGCTCATGTATGTTTAACCTTTGCACCTAATATCAATATTCCTAGGTTGTATTTTATAATAGAAAGATCCCTTCGCATGTTGTGAGGAATTCAGGTATGTATACGAATGGCTTTATTCACAAAGATAATTTTTTCTTTCCAAAGAATAATTTCATTCTGAAATGAATAAAAAAAAAATTGCTTTGATTTTACCCACTGATTCTCTCCTTTCAGATTGTAATGAAATGTATCGGTGGCAAGTCTGGAAATTCCTAAATGGTCACAGAAACTACCATTACTCTGTGTTAAAAGAGGTTAAACTGCCCAAAGCCATAATTTTGAGTCTTAATTGAATGCTAGCAATTCAACCGTGAGCAGGATCCCCAGAAGAATGGCGGAGTCCTCTGTAGGCTTCCCACAATGGGGATGCGTGGGTAGATGCCATCTGCGGCTCAGGGTAGGGGAACAAAAAGACATTTGAGGAAGAGGGGATTTCTTACAGATATGATATAATGGGAAAGAGCTGAAAGTCATCCATCATGACTCTGACACACCTCACACCCAACAACAGCCAAAAGCCACAAGATGTCACGTACCGCCTGCAGCGTGTCAGGCCTTCTGGCATCAGCACTTTTGTGCATCCTGCCACTTCCCCTTTCTTGCTGTCCTGCCCGGGGAGGTTCAAGAATGCCTCTGCCCACCCCACCTCAACGTTTGCTAATGCCGTCTTTATTATCACACACCACAACAACCACTCGGGACAATTCATCTGGTGACAGGGAGTGACAATCAGAGCTGAACAAGGATGCTGATGCCACCAGCTGTTGTTGCATCTCATAAATTGAGTTAGAGTGACCATGCTGTTCCAGGAGGTCAGAGTAACAGGGCCCAGGCGAGGACCCATGGGTGCTCAGAAGCACTCATGGGGACCACTGTGCAGAGACACAGAGAATAAGCCCAGGTTTACTTCCTCTACTCTCAGTTTTCCTTACAGGTCTTTAAAGTAATCATCTCAAATATATAAAATGTGGATTGTGTTAAGAGGAACAAGCAAAATAAATAAGCTATGGTTTCATATCACTTGTATGATGGCAACCTGTCATGTACATCAAAGTGCTTTTTCATTTAATTTCAAAGTACCACATGGCCTGAAGACACACACACACACATTTAACATTAGAATTAGTTATAATTAAATTTCTCTGATAGTCCCTTGTTATTTAACTTCTGTAAACAATTTGCTTTTATCTCATCTTACCAACAAAATTACACTCTCCAAGTGCAGAGGCCATGGGTAGTAATGCTTCTTTGGCCCTCACAGGGTCTAATTCAATATTAAAACACGAGTTGCTTAATAACCTATTGAAAGGTTTTACTTTCATTTTGTTTTTAATATTTCCTAAGACTGTATAAGAAAATTGAAGACAATGTGCAGAGTTAAGAAACAAGGTTGGAAATTGTTGACTAGCTCATACCAAAAAAAATATAAAGCTAAGCAGTTCAATTTTATCACTTAAATTAAGGGTATCAGTAGCCTGAAAGCCCTATACTTGTTCAGAATGATTTTGCAGATTAACACTCTGAAAGCTGTGCTGACACTTCATGTTGTAGGCTTATTTATGTTGTTGTTTAATCGCTAAGTGGTGTTCAACTCTTTGTGAAACCATGGATTATATCCCGCCAGGTCCCTCTGTCCATGGAATATCCCAAGCAAGAATACTGGAGTGGGTTGCCATTTCCTTCTCCAGGGACCTTCCAGACCCAGGGATTGAACCTGAGTCTCTGGTGTCTCCTGCATTGGCAGCCTCCTGGATTCTTTACCACTGAACCACCAGGGAAGCCCAGACTTGTTTATACCATAGTATAAATAGCCCATTTGCGGTACATCTAGGTGTATTTGTTACTAAATCATAGGAATCCATAAAATTACAAATAAAGGACAGTTCTCCAAAGCAATAACTTGTTTGAATGCAAAATAATTGGGACTCTGACTGACTGAAAATAATGTAGTGTTGGGAAACAATCCTATGAAAATACCAACCATATCCTGAAGCTGACACTTCAAGTTTACCTGGGAAAATATGCAATTGCATAGTACAGTGTTTTCATCTCCATTCTTACATTTTTTTTAATATGTCCATATTAATCACTTTCTTCCAAGGTTTGAGCTATTCTTGTTTCTTCTATCATTTTCCACACACATACAAAGAGTTAATTTATATTGTAGTCGAGTTATTGTATCCATTTCTACATATATTCTCTAGCTTGAGTTCCCAGTTGGTACAATGTATTGCATCCTGAAACAACTCTTATCTGGGGGCATTTATTCAATAAAAATATTTTATATTTATCATGGATATTAATGGTAGAGATTACCCAGTGGAAATGACAGGTTCTTACTCTGCTTGTTGGAAAATTCTGATTTAGTGCTCATTTATGAAATGTGGACCAAAATGTAGGTTGGGAAAAGGAGCAAAGCAAAATCAAACACATGATTATTAGTAAGTATTAAGAACATATTGATGTTATTCAAGTTACAAAAATAGTGTATATAACCCACAGTTCTTAAAATATAAGTCAAAAAAATATGAACCTAAAGACAAAAGAATTGGTTCAATACATGCTTTCTATAAACCATGTTTTCTTGTTAGAATTAAACTATAAATAACCAGATCGAATGCAAGTAAGAGATTACACTAAAATAAATTAATCAATATTTTAAATATCTCTTCCTTTTTGATAAGGCATTAGGAGACATTTTAACTTTGTTGAGTAAGGGTTTAATTCAACATAAAGAGTATGAAAATGTAATTTATACATTGCATATGTGGACACTGAGGACATACCAGAGAACACAGTCCATATATGGACATACTACCCCCTGAGCTGACTTCTCTGACATCTCATCTTTGTAACAATAATGTGGCTCCACCTTCAGCTGACAGTGCCTTTATCACTTATTGCATGATGGGATTTGTTCATTCACTTTATAGTACCTCTCCCCCACTAGAAGTGGCCTCCAAGGGGACAGGGACTTTGATACTTGGTCCCTACAGTATTCTTACCGCTTCACATAGTGCCTGGGACTCGAAAAAAAATGCAAATGTTAGAATATATATGAAATCCACGTGTTCTTTTGAAAATAGATAAAAGAAGAACACCAATAAGACTTTTCATGTGCGTAATTATGATCTTCTAATGTCAGTTGTAATGTAAAATATTTCCTTCAAATTAAGTGCTTTACACAGAGTATCTTAGGATGCATTGCACAAATAATCTTTTTCAGTAAATCATTTTCAATAAGTACTTTTCCATAGAGTGGCTGAAAAGAGAGTTTGAAAGAAGGTTATAGATAAAACATAATAAAGCTTTATGATTAAAATTTCTGAAATCCTCAAGGTATTATTCCATGACTCAAGAAATAAAGGTCCTTAAAATCAATTAAATGAAACCAAGTTCAGCATGTTGTAGTCAATACTTAGATTCCTGAATTTTATATAATGTTCACATTTGCCAGAAAGGATGCATTATTAATGCCTACATTAGATTTGCTGTGGGTAAGCAACTTCAGTGATGAATGGGGAGATTTTCTTGCATATACACTATTTTAAAAGTTTCAGTGAGTGTGCATAATTTTAGAAAAACTTACACTAAGTTAAAACAATCTGAAAATTTTTATGTAGTAAACACCTCTAATTCTAGTTAGCTCTAAATGCATAGATACATGAAAATGTTGATAAAAGCGGAGGTAAATTTCCATAATGAGTGATTTCATTTGTTAAAAAGTCTTATGGGGAACTTGGGATTATACTTTGAACAAAGTAAAACAAAAAGTAGATGATTCCAAAAATTAAAAATTTCCTTTTCTTCCTAATTATAAGAGGTACTCCCCGTTAACACCCTTACTTCTGACACTCTGTTTATCTAACTTCAGCATCCAAACAACATGCGCTCATGCTCAGTCATGTCCAACTCTTTGTGACCCTATGGATTGTCACCCACCAGGCTCCTCTGTCCATGAAATGTTCCAGGCAAGAATACTGGAGTGGGTTGCCCTGCTCTCCTCCAGGGCATCTTCCCAACCCAGGGATGGAACCTGCATCTCCTGTGTCTCCTGAATTGGCAGACAGATTCTTTACCACTGTGCCACATGGGAAGCCCCTAGACAATTAGTAAAAGACCATTTTTTGTACAATCCCATATCCACAGATAAAGTGTTTTTAAAGTTGTGCCCAATGTCATTCTAGGATTCTCTTTTTTGAAAGAATACCACAAAAGTATATATATAATTTATTTTTTAACCCTGAGTTATTACTTTTCTGTTTTCCTCAGGTTTCCCACTTCATCCACTATCCAAAGTTTCACTTGACTTCTTTTCCTCAAAAATTTCTGTTCACTATTTTCTTAATTTCTGTCACCACAGTATTTATTTGCATGAAGGCACTTGGGTAAAAATATGATAGTTTCACTGCTCTCAACATTCAAATCTCTGTTCCCTCTTAGTTTGACACTCTACTGCTAAATTAAATTTCCTCAAATACTTCCACGTCAAAGATGTTCAGAGACAACTTTCTAGAGCCTCTTTGTCTTAAGATTCCTTAACAATTGAGCCCTTACCACCATCTTCCTTTAAGGCTCTATGTGAACTCTCCACTCTGCCAAATTGACCTAGTCTGTATTCCATTGTTTCCTCTAAATGCTGTAACTGATTAAATAATTCCACTGGATTAATTAGTAGTTCTACTGAATAGACAGCAAAAAAAAAAAAAAAAAAAGTTGATCTGTTAATCGTTAACAAAAATTGGTCTACGTTTTTGAAGATTCTATCTTAGATACTTCGTAATATATTGGAGCATTCTGGAGCCAAGCTAACTGGAATTAGTTCTTGTCTCCACCACTTATGAACTTAGGTAAGTTACTTTATTCCCCCATCTGTAAAATGGGCTAATAATAACGGTTACCTTATAGAGTTGCTGTGTAGCTTAGAACAGTCCCTAGCATGTAGTAAATCACTATATGCACTATAATCTCTACTATTCCAAAAGAAAAGAGTGATATGTTATTCCTTTATAAACCCGTATTTGCAGCTATTACTGATGTACACTGTTAATATTATTGTACTTATTGGTATGGTGGTCAAAGTGATATACCCTTTAATACATGTCTAATTGCTTTATCAGTTGCTGAATATTTTTTGAAAATAGCAACTTGATATATTTTTATATATATATAAAATTATTTTTTTCTGAGACACCTTAAAAGATTCTAGAAACCTAAAAATTCCTACAAGATGCAAAACCTCAGTATATTCACTGTTCTTACATCAACCAGGTTCTTCTTGTTTCCAGGGTTATCAAGTTTAGCATTCAACTGGTTCACTATTAATTAATACATGACTCTGATCTACTTGGGGAAACTGTAAAAAGCAATTAAGAGCAAACCAGACCCAAGAAAAGGACGGGCTTTCTTTCTCCGTTTTATCTTTTCCAAGAGTTTCAATATTTTTCAGTATATCTCCCCATGGGTGGGTTGAAAGGTGGAGCAGTTAGTAAGCAGTTTATTTTGAAGTTGGTGAGGAGTAGAAAAAGGGATCATCGTTTCTCCCCAAACCTGGCCTTCCTGTGAAATTGCTGCTGTTTCCCTTTTCTTTGCCCTCTTTCCCCTGGGTGGTCTGTCTATCCCTAAGTGATGGTAACATCAGGAAAAGCAGAAAATATGGGACAACACAGATATGTGGCTACATGACTTTGTTGCCTGATGTACAGGCTCCAGATAACCATTTTATTTCATAAGTCAAATCTTTTTCTGTTGCCATCTCCTCAGTGTGGTATCAAACTCTCCCCAAGTCCTCTCTCAACCACCACCCCCTTAAGTGGAGCTAGTAGAACAAACAAGGATCTGCCTGTAATTACTGCTTAATTCATTTGCATGTGGATGTTCTCATTATAATGTTATTAGCATGGGGAGGGAGTCTGGTTGCCAAAGCAACCAGGAGTGGGGCAGGTGCAATTCAGCCTCAAATGGCTGTTTGGTCAAACTCCACCTGTACTCCTGGCTCTTATACCTCTTGTGGTTGCCAGAAGAAAACATCCTGCCGTTTTACCTTCTTCATTTGGCCATGTTTCTGGAATGTCTTGGTAACCTGTACAGTACTTCCTGATTTTACTTTACCTAGCCATGCTTAGGGATTTTAGCTCCCACTTGCCCCATATGGCTTTTGAGCCCTTGAAACGAGAGTAGTTGGAACTGAGATGTGCCATAAGAAACTGTAATATATGCAAAGGTCTTCAGAGAGGTTGTATGAATAAAAGAGTGTTAATTATTTCAGTTAATTTTAAAATTTGGATTCTCTATTGAAATAGTAATATTTCAGACATCTGGGATCAAATAAAATTTATTATTAGCTTTTTTATTTTATAAACTGCCTACTAAAACATTTAAAATTACATATGTGGCTCATATGTGTGTTCCATATTATATTTTTATGGACAACACTGTTCTAGATGATAGATTTCTCTTCTAAATCTCCCCTCTGATCAGTACCGCATTCTTAATCCTTACAGACATTTACAATAACTGGCATCCACACAGAATTTCCATACCTAATTCTTTCTGGATTGCCCAGCAATTTGCTTGTTTTAGCCATCATTTCATAAATACACTTCAGAGTGAAAGAATTTGATTTTCCCGTCAACACAGGAATTCCCTCTTAAAGCCATGCTGATGGAGGATTAACCAGGTTCTGCTCAAGTCTTTCCTTGGGGGCCCTGCTTTACAGAACATCAGATAAAGAAGAACTCAAATTATAAAACTGCTTTCCCTTACATTGGCAAGAAATCAGCTGCCTTCATAGAATCTATTCAGTAATCTTAGTGCTGCCCTTGGAAAAAATGTAAAGTAAGGGCACTTCTCTTCCACATGATAGCCCTCCATTTACTTGAAGACAGCTGTCATGGTCTGCTAAGCTAAGCTTCTTTGTTAAACATTACCCACTCCCCTCAACAATTTCTCATAAGTCATGGCCTCAAGGCTCAACCATCCTTGCTGCCCTCCTCCAGACTTTCGTCATTTGTCAATGTCTCTGCAAAAATGAGGAATCCAGAAAAGAGCCTCCAACTCCAACTTTGGTGCACACTGTGTAGAGACAGTAAACCTCTTGCTTCATTCGGATACAAGAGTTTGGTTTCTTCAGGCTACGTCTGAGCTTGTGTCATTACTTCTCTTTACCGTTGTTCACATATATTGAATTTCTCAACCTGATAGATCTTTTTTCACATAAACTGTTAGGAAGTCATAGCTTCTTTGTCTCAGACTTTTATAACTGATCTTTTAAAGATCAAAAACCCAAGGCTTTATGTTTATATCTGTAAAATTTTGCTTGTGTGCTTTATTACAAGGTAAATTTCCGGGGTTCTCATTCAGTACATTAGCCATGCTTCTCAGTTGTGTGCCAGTCAGAGGCATGATAAACCTGCTTTCAATGTCATCTTACTACTGATAAATGTGTTGAACTAGACAGAGCCACTGTGTCCATTAATAAAGGGACTTTGTCAACTCTCTTTCTAAAATCAAGATGCACTGTGCACTATGGCGTTATCTGATCAAACTATTCTACCAGAAAAGAATAGCAGTCAATAACTATTTATTGTGTGCTTACAATGGCCAGATATCTTCTAGGCATTGAGGTATGATTTGAATTCAGTGAAACAGTTCTGAGGCCTGGTGATCACCTCTTCTTTCTCTATACTTTCCCAAGCTATGTTTTTAACAAACTTTTAGGACTATATTAGAACATTTTTTCAGAGTTCATTATTGGTTTTACTAGTTTAAAATTTCTTTTCAACCTTTTAACTTTTCAAATACTGAGACATCATTTGCAGCTTGCCACTTTTTTCATATCCCATCCATTCTCAAGTTGTCTTGAAGGCTATCAGTCATTATACTACACTCATATCTGTGAGTTATTTTATTTTCCTGCAGAAGAATTTATAATTAAAGAAGGAGATTTGTAATTATTTATAGTTCTTCTTTCTTTCTCTCATTCTGGGAAAACTGTATCTGCCTTAGTTATCATGGTATCCTGGCACCTAATATAGAGACTAATTAGATTTTCAATCTTTTTTCCTTCCCTTTCCAGTTTGAAAGTTATCTCTTCATCTCAGTGAAAAAGAAGGAAAACTAAGCTAAACAGATCTTCTGCTTTCTTTCTTTTAATATTAATATTAAAGCATTTTCCCAGGCATGATCAACAAATATGTTCTATATTCACTTTCCAAAGACTAAAGGTACAACTCATTTTATATATAACTAACTTTCATGAAAATAACGCGGGGATGACCCAGAGGGAGGATAAAGGGAGGAGGGAGGTGGGAGGGGGGTTCAGGAGGGGGAACTTATGTAAACCCGGGGCGAATTCATGTCAATGTATGGCAAAACCAACCAATATAATATTGTAAAATAATTTGCCTCCAATAAAAAATAAATTACCAAAGAAAAAGAAAATAATGAGGTTAGATTGCAGAACTCAGAAATTTCTCAGTTTCTGAACTTGAATTTACTAGTAGCTTGTTCTTACCTTTTAGATTATATTTTTAACTGACAAAGATGTAAAAATGTCATCAATTAAAATGAAAAATTACACAAATTATCACCAGATTTTGTATAGAAAAATTCCATTGAATTTTTGGTAGCTTCTGCAGAAGCATGCATTATCCTGACATTATTAAATGGACTGATAAAATATTGGTTAACTCATTATTCATTCAATTCCTAGCCCAATTTTTGCATTAACTATATTTTGTGTATTTATGTGCCACAGAGGCTGGCAACAGTTGTATGGTTATAATGGTCTAATGTTCCACATTGAACTCTTCTGTATAGCCGTGCTACAGGGTCCCAGAGAAAAAGTTCTAAATAGGTGCTTTCGAAGAAAAGAATGACAAATTATTACTATCTATGTTGCCAAAAAGTAAGTGATTATATGTAATTGGATGAATCTTGAAAGGTACTGTAAGCTATGAGTTTAGTGTTCTGAATTTATAAATGTTACATCCACACTTAGATTGTATGTAGTCGTGTAATGAGAAGGCAAACTGTGAAAGAGTAATTTGACTAATTCAGTCAAAATTATCATATCAATCATTAGGATATTTCAGAAGAAAGTTTTAAGTGCCTGAGTTATGGAAATAATTACTTCACTTCTCCATTGCTGTTATCCTGTGCATATGAAGAGATAATCTGATAGACTGTTTTTTTCTTATTATAAAAAGACAGCTTTTAAAATTGGGAACCACCCAATATAATCTCTGAAAACCTTTCACATTTTTTCATCTGGCTTCTTTTGATGAATATTATCTTCTCGTTTTTACAGAAATTTTTCCAAAACAAAGAGCATCTTTTTTCTCAAGTTATTTGTTAGTATAATGCAAATGAAAAATTGAAGCATAATATTGTAAATTATTCTTTACAATATTGCAAAAACAGCCTTGAATTGAACTAGATCATACAGGCTTACTTAACTCAGTTAAAATCTGTAAACATGAAAGAAACTAGATTCTGATGGTAATATTATTCATGTCTCAGATTTACAATAACCCAAATAATTTTGTTTGATTTGTTTTTCCACCAATAATTTAGTTCAATTTATCACCATAGAAAATGTGAATAGGTTATCAAAGTATTGAAATATAAATTCTTTTAGGAAACCTGTCATTCTGAGATTGTCCTTATTTTTGCTCCCAATAAAAGATTTTGTTACAACCTACAAGAAAATTTTCTAACTAAAAGATAGCAATAGATTGACTAATTAAAAATGCATCCATCTGCTCGTTGCCTTGCTATTTGAAAAATGCAGATCTAAGTGGGTTGTTTTATTTATGAAGACCCTTAACTGTGAAGAGTTATGAATTCATAAGCTTACATTCATCAACACAATAAAGGTTAACATTAAAACAAAAGTTAAATATACAGAGTGTTACATATATTTCTTTAATAGGTTTGAATTTTTAAACATGTAATTTTGGAAAATAGAGCCTTTTTCTATAAAATAAATGCAAAACAGGTTTTAATGATTCTCCTTATGGAATTTTTATAGAAATTAGGATTTACAAACAAAAGCATCAAGTTGCATATGACCCATTTGATGCTTGCTTTGTTTATGAATAGTAGATAATTACTTTGAAGTGATTGAATATGAAGCTTTAGTCTTCCTCAAGGAAGAAGTGTGAAAATTGGTACAACTAGGATTATATTATTTTAGCATTGAAAGGAATCAATGAGAAAAAAAACTGAGGCATCAAGAGATGTGATTACTTGTCCAATATCCAAAAATCCAGAGTCTAAGATTCTTGCTTTTCTCAATATGGCATTTCTTTCACTGGTGTTTTTGTAGTACCCTGAGTTAAATTGTTTGATTCTTGTGCTCTACTTTGTTAAATTATAAACAGAATCTACATTCCATTAGTTAAGATTTTGTTGTCTGTGTTTGGGAGAGAGAAATTTTGAATTGTATCTTTACTTCCATGTAAATTTCAGATATAGGAAAGAAGTCTTGACTCACACTTTGTGATAGCCAAAGACAAGGAAGCAGTTTGTGTGTGTGTGTGTGTGTTTGTATGCACACGCCTGTGTGCATAAGGTATTCTTTTGTGCATGCAGAAGGTATTCTGCTTATGACTGAATATAGAGCCTCTCACTGAATTCCTATAACAATCCTGAAGTGGGCAATATTATTAGTTCCATTTTACAGATGAAGAAACTGAGGCTTTCACTGGAGCATCCATTTCCCTCCTAGAATGTGATAAATGTAGAGTTACTGTATGTGACTTGAAGAACAGAAAACATGAGAGTTGAAATTAAGTTGAATATTGATGGACAGTTAGAGTCTTTTTACTAAATGACTCTCTCCTGCTTCAGCCATCAATGCATAATTTGAATTTGGGTCTCAGTAAAGTTACAGATCACATCATGGGCAGTCAAGGTTACTCTGAAAATGGTCAAACATTTCAATGTTAAATCTTTCTGTGAGTCTATTATGCCACATCCATGAAGAAATAGATTTTTAGACAATGCTTAATTCTGACAGTATTTTTCAAAGGTCAGACAATTCTAAATGTTCTTTGATTCCTGACAAAAACTGAGAACAGGGAAAATGTGTAAAAGCATTAGTTTCCCTGAACCTCATTTTAATCACAGATTTAAAGGTTCTAAACCATCCAACTTTTAAGTACACTTGCTAACTAATAGCTAAGCTATTTGTGTTTGTTTTGGGTTTTATTCCTTTCTATGTTGGGGGCAGTCAAATCATCATCTAAAAGGAGAAGTTAGTTTTGGTAGCATTTGGGGATAGGCTTCAAGCTCCTGAAATCAAAAGTAGACTACAGAGACAACGGGGAATGCGATTAGATGTTCTGTTTACAAAAGTGTGCACATTTGTCCAATTTGGTCAAAGACCATTCATTTTGGTTTGGCAGGAAGCAAGTAATTGTGTAAAAAATATTTGCATTTATTCCCTAAATGGCTATAATTAATGAGACCCATAAGGAAAGTCAATGTAAATCCTATGCTGTCACAGAAAAGAAGTAAACCTCCAAAATTTGGGGAAAATGTTTTACCATCATACATAGGTTAATTATAACCTGATTCACTGATGAATATATATATATATATATATATATATGAAAACACCACTCCATGTGCAATATGACTGTCTACTGAAATTCATTTTTATGCTTATTATTTCTCAAATTAAATACCTTGAACATAAATGGAAAATGTATGTTTTAAATGATGAAGAAGGAATTAAGGAGAAATTCAATAATATGAACTTGAAAGAGAAAATCAATAACTTATTTTGAAGTTTCAAGAGGCAATTTTATACAGATGTCAATTTTTAGGGAGTTTATTTTTTTCTTTAACAATCAACCATCCTTTGCTCTCTTTATATAAATTGCTTTTATTCTGAGTTAGAAGGCAAGCTGGTATTACTTGTAAGCATATTCTTTAGAGATAAAGAATCTAGTGGCTTGCCAAGAGTATTTCTGGGTTTCTGTGAGTTTGTGCCTATGTGTGTGCATATGTGTGTGTGATATTTGTACAGATAATCTCCAAGTACACTTTGTATTAAAATACACCAAACCAACCCAAATTGAATTCTAAAGACCAATATTATTCTTGGTATTATCTTACTAAGAAGACGATTTACTAAAAGCCTATTTCTATCCACAAGCAAGTGTAATTTGTTGGGGGTTTCCAAGAGTGTTAAAATATTAATTCTAAGTACTACTTCATTTGTTCTCACCAATTAAATCATTTTGAAAATTAATCAACTGTCAAAAAAGTTCAACCCTAAATGATATTAGATTTAAATTATGCATGTGTATTTCATCAGAACATGAAGAGCAAAACATATTACAGAATTATAAATAGTTAAATTATCTTTGAATGAGGATCTGTATAAACTGAGAATAATCAATAATATGGCTTTAATTCAAAAGTTAAAGACTCCTATCTTTGCAACTCCTAGTTACGTGTACGCATATTTTACCAGAAATCTTTACATTTAGATTAGTTTTATTTTTTTTATACTGAGTACCAAAAGAAGCACTGTTTTTGAAGATTAGCTGTGCTCAGAAAAAAGAATCACAAAATTATTTTCTTGGTAATTATTAGTTCTGCACTCAACAGGTTTAAGGCATTGGTGAATCAAACATTTACTCAAACATTCCCCATGGATTTGCCAACCATCTGTGTTAACATCCCAAATAAGCTCCAGGGTTATAAAATTATTTGCTCAGGTTTATTGGTTACACTCTTGCCCGTAAAAAACTACTGCTTGCCTTTTGCCTGGTAGACCAGAAACCCAATTGTTACAAGTGACTCTGTTCCAGGAACTACAACAAAGTAGATAATTTATATGTGATGATAAGCCATAATATTCAAATTTATACCTTTCATGCTTTTTACTTTTACATCTTCTTATCTCCCAGAAAACAAAAGCTAAAAATAGACACATAGTAAAAGTAAAACTTGAGTATAACTAATGCAAAAGTAAACTATAATAAATTCCCATGTATTCTATATTTATATTTAATACTATAATGTATTAAGTATTTAAAATGTTAAATATTTTCTTAATTGAAACACAGACAAATATACTTCATTTCCTGTGATAAGGTGAAAATTAATCTGCTTATTTTTAGAGATTATCAGGGTTCCTAGTAATGTTATTGTAAACTCGAAGCATTTTGTTTAAAGATCCTGCAACTTTAGTTGATCAGGAAATATGATGCTAAATTTTAGAGACTCTTATAATCAGAATGCAGATGGCCCCAAATAGAAGCAAAGTATTAAAGTAAGACATCTTAACCCAGGCATTTGTTCTAGAGATTGGAATTGTAATTTGTGCTAATGACCTATCTGACTTTTCAGAGAAGTAATCTAATGTATAAACAGAAATATCTCAATGGCAGGACTTCATATTGTAGAATGCAACCTCCTTCCAATATTAAGACATTACATTATACAAGATACAGTCAGTGCAAGTCACAAGCATGAGATTCCTTCAGCTACTTTCCAGTTAGCAAAATCAAGTGTTCCCAAGAAATTTTATGAAGAGATATCAGTACTTACAGGTCAGCTAAGACTCAGTCAATCCAAAAAAGGAAAAACTAGACCCTCTGATCATTCATACTAAGAGAGAAACTATTGCACCAACCCCCGATAATGTTCAGCAAAGAAGCTTTATTCTTTGCATCAATAAGCCTTGGAATGCTAGTCTTCCCAAAGTGTTTGACATCACATTGGATGCTGGGCTAAGATGTGGGAGTTTGGTGTATGTATATGCTTGCATTTTTCTCTGTGTTTGAGAAAGCAGTTTCCGTAGAACTGTGGACCAAACCCTCCCTCTGGTAGTCTCTCATCACTAACTTTTAAAGAAGAATTAGCTACATCTCCCCCACCCTCCCCCTGCCACCACCACCATCCTTTTGTTTCTAAATGTAGTTCTGGGTCTCAGGAGGCCTTAGCACACAAAGCTTCCGTCCAAGGCTGTCACTCGACTGACAGCAAAAAGATTGCTGGGAGATGGACAGCTGTGCGTAGGTGGACATGGAAAAAGCAGAAGAGCTGAGCAGATTCAATAAGAATACTGCAAGAGGAAGGTTCTAAATCACAAGACCCTTTCAGGCTTAGCAGCCATGAGAAGCTTTAAAGCCAACTAGTTTTATTTTTAATCAAAGTCAGGTTTTAAAACAAGTACCCAAGTTTATAAATAGATGGATATCTATAACATAAAAATACATGTTATAAGGTGCACAAGAACTGTTTTGCTAAAGAAAACTATAAATGGCAAGACACAAAGCATCTTGAATTTCCTCATTGCCTTAGTTATCCAATCTGTACAGTTATTTCTGCATTGTAAATTTAGTTCTCAGAGTCACTTAACCAGGGTGACCTGCTAAGCAGTATAGATACAACTAGGCATCTATCAAAGTATTTTAAAAGATAACAATCTGATTGAAAACTATAAAATTTCAGATGAAAATATAATGAGACACGTGGAGGAAATGAGGCCCAAATTTACTGAGCTGTCATCAACTGACCATTTTATGTAAGGGACTTGAATAATTTCCTGCCAATAATCAATTACCTAGGTGCTTAATGTCATATAAATAGGTAGGTTATAACTGCTGCAGTGGGACCTCACTCTCAAAGTTCATGCATATTAGAATACCTCTCACATTCAAATCATAGGAGTCCCAGAAGAAGAAGACAAAAAGAAAGACCATGAGAGAATACTTGAGGAGATAATAGTTGAAAATTTCCCTAAAATGGGGAAAGAAATAATCACCCAAGTCCAAGAAACCCAGAGAGTCCCCAACAGGATAAACCCAAAGCGAAATACTCCAAGACACATATTAATCAAACTAACAAAGATCAAACACAAAGAACAAATATTAAAAGCAGCAAGGGAAAAGCAGCAAATAACACACAAGGGGATTCCCATAAGGATAACAGCTGATCGTTCAACAGAAACTCTTCAGGCCAGGAGGGAATGGCAAGACATACTTAAAGTGATGAAAGAAAATAACCTACAGCCCAGATTACTGTACCTAGCAAGGATCTCATTCAAATATGAAGGAGAAATCAAAAGCTTTACAGACAAGCAAAAGCTGAGAGATTCAGCATCACCAAACCAGCTCTCCAACAAATGCTAAAGGATCTTCTCTAGACAGGAAACACAGAAAGGATGTATAAACTTGAACCCAAAGCAATAAAGAAAATGGCAACGGGATCATACTTATCAATAATTACCTTAAACGTAAATCTGTTGAATGCCCCAACCAAAAGACAAAGGCTGGCTGAATGGATACAAAAACAAGAGCCCCATATATGTTGTCTACAAGAGACCCACCTCAAAACGAGGGACACATACAGACTGAAAGTGAAGGGCTGGAAAAAGATACTCCATCCAAATAGAGACCAAAAGAAAGCAGGGGTAGCAAAACACATATCAGATAAAATAGACTTTAAAACAAAGGCTGTGAAAAGAGACAAAGAAGAAAACTACATAATGGTCAAAGGATCAATCCAAGAAGAAGATATAACAATTATAAATATTTATGCACACAACATAGGAGCACCACAATATGTAAGACAATTACTAACAAGTATGAAAGGGGAAATTAACAACAATGCAATAATAGTGGGAGATTTTAATACCCTACTCACATCTATGGATAGATTAACTAAACAGAAAATTAACAAGGAAACAAACTTTAAATGATACAATAGACCAGTTAGACCTAATAGATATCTATAGGACATTTCACCCCAAAATAATGAATTTCACCTTTTTCTCAAGTGCACACAGAAATTTCTCCAGGATAGATCACATCCTGGGCCATAAATCTAGCCTTGGTAAATTCAAAAAAGTTGAAATCATTCCCAAGCATCTTTTCTGACCACAATGCAGTAAGATTAGATCTAAATTACAGGAGAAAAACCATTAAAAATGCCAACATATGGAGGCTGAACAACACGCTGCTGAATAATGAACAAATCATAGAAGAAATCAAAAGAGAAATCAAAATATGCATAGAAATGAATGAAAATGAAAACACAACAACCCAAAACCTCTGGGACACTGCAAAAGCAGTGCTAAGAGGGAAGTTCATAGCAATACAGGCACACCTCAAGAAACAAGAAAAAAATCAACTAAATAACCTAACCCTACATCTAAAGAAACTAGAAAAGGAAGAAATTAAGAACCCCAGGGTTAGTAGAAGGAAAGAAATCATAAAAATTAGGGCAGAGATAAATGCAAAAGAAACAAAAGAGACCATAGCAAAAATCAACAAAGCCAAAAGCTGGTTCTTTGAGAAGGTAAATAAAATTGACAAACCACTAGCCAGACTCATCAAGAAACAAAGGGAGAAGAACCAAATCAATAAAATTAGAAATGAAAATAGAGAGATCACAACAGACAACACAGAAATACAAAGGATTATTAGAGAATACTATCAGCAATTATATGGCAATAAAATGAATAACCTGGAAGAAATGGACAAATTCCTAGAAAAGTACAACTTTCCAAAACTGAACCAGGAAGAAATAGAAAATCTGAACAGACCCATCACAAGCATGGAACTAGAGGCTGTAATCAGAAATCTTCCAGCAAACAAAAGCCCAGGTCCAGATGGCTTCACAGCTGAATTCTACCAAAAATTTAGAGAAGCGCTAACACCTGTTCTACTCAAACTCTTCCAGAAAATTGCTGAGGAAGGGAAACTTCCAAACTCATTCTATGAGGCCACCATCACCCTAATCCCAAAACCTGGTAAAGATCCCACAAAAAAAGAAAACTACAGGCCAATATCACTGATGAACATAGATGCAAAAATCCTTAACAAAATTCTAGCAATCAGAATCCAACAACACATTAAGAAGATCATACATCATGACCAAGTGGGCTTTATCCCAGGAATGCAAGGATTCTTCAATATCCGCAAATCAATCAACATAATACACCACATTAACAAACTGAAAAATAAAAATCATATGATTATCTCAATAGATGCAGAGAAAGCCTTCGACAAAATTCAACATCCATTTATGATAAAAACCCTCCAGAAAGTGGGAATAGAAGGGACATATCTCAACATAATAAAAGCTATAAATGACAAACCCACAGCAAACATTATTCTCAACAGTGAAAAACTGAGCATTTCCCCTAAAGTCAGGAACAAGACAAGGGTGCCCACTCTCACCACTACTATTCAACATAGTTCTGGAATTTTTGGCTACAGCAATCAGAGCAGAAAAAGACATAAAAGGAATACAAATTGGAAAAGAAGAAGTAAAACTTTCACTGTTCGCTGATGACATGATCCTCTACACAGAAAACCCTAAAGACTCTACCAGAAAACTACTAGAGCTAATCAATGAATACAGTAAAGTTGTAGGATATGAAATCAACACACAGAAATCCCTTGCATTCCTATACACTAATAATGAGAAAATAGAAAGAGAAATTAAGGAAACTATTCCATTCACTGTTGCAATGAAAAGAATTAAATACTTAGGAATGTATCTACCTAAGGAAACAAAAGACTTGTACATAGAAAACTATAAAACACTAGTGAAAGTAATCAAAGAGGACACTAATAGATGGAGAAATATACCGTGTTCGAGGATTGGAAGAATAAATATTATAGAAATGAGTATATTACCCAAAGTAATTTATACATTCAATACAATCCCTATCAAGCTACAAACGATATTTTTCACAGAACCAGAACAAATAATCCCACAATTTGTATGGAAATACAAAATACCTCAAATAGCCAAAGCAATCTTGAGGAAGAAAAATGGAACTGGGGAAATTAACCTGCCGGACTTCAGGCTCTACTACAAAGCCACAGTCATCAAGACAGTATGGTACTGGCATAAAGACAGAAATATAGATCAATGGAACAAAATAGAAAGCCCAGAGATAAATCCACACACCTATGGACACCTTACCTTTAACAAAGGAGGCAAGAATATACAATGGAGAAAAGACAGTCTCTTTAACAAGTGGTGCTGGGGAAACTGGTCAACCAATTGAAAGAATGAAACTAGAACACTTCCTAACACCATACAGCAAAATAAACTCAAAATGGATTAAAGATCTAAACGTAAGACCAGATACTATAAAACTCCTAGAGGAGAATGTAGGCAAAACACTCTCTGACATAAATCACAGCAGGATCCTCCAAGACCCACCTCCCAGAATATTGGAAATAAAAGCAAAAATAAACAAATGGGACCTAATTAAAATCAAAAGCTTCTGCACAGCAAAGGAAACTATAAGCAAGGTGAAAAGACAGCCTTCAGAATGGGAGAAAATAATAGCAAATGAAGCAACTGATAAAGGATTAATCTCCAAAATATACGAGCAGCTCCTGCAGCTCAATTCCAGAAAAATAAATGACCCAATCAAAAAATGGGCCAAAGAACTAAACAGACATTTCTCCAAAGAAGACATAAAGATGGCTAACAAACACATGAAAAAATGCTCAACATCCCTCATAATCAGAGAAATGAAAATCAAAGCCACAATGAGATACCATTTCACACCAGTCAGAATGGCTGCTATCCAAAAGTCTACATGCAACAAATGTTGGAGAGGGTGTGGAGAAAAGGGAACCCTCTTACACTGTTGGTGGGAATGCAAACTAGTACAGCCACTATGGAGAACAGTGTGGAGATTCCTCAAAAAACTGGAAATAGAACTGTCATATGATCCAGCAATCACACTCCTGGGCATACACACCAAAGAAACCAGAATTGAAAGAGACACATGTACTCCAATGTTCATTGCAGCACTGTTGATAATAGCCAGGACATGGAAGCAACCTAGATGTCCATCTGCAGATGAATGCATAAGAAAGCTTTGGTACATATACACAATGGAGTATTACTCAGCCATTAAAAAGAATGCATTTGAACCAGTTCTAATGAGGTGGATGAAACTAGAGCCTATTATACAGAGTGAAGTAAGCCAGAAAAAGAAAAACCACCAATACAATATACTAATGCATATATATGGAATTTAGAAAGATGTAAATGATAACCCTGTATACAAGACAGCAAGGGAGATACAGAAGTATAGGACAGTCTTTGGGACTCTGTGGGAGATGGTGAGGGTGAGATGGCTTGGGAGAATGGCATTGGAACATGTATATTATCATATGTGAAACAAATCGCCAGTTCAGGTTCGATGCATGTTACAGGATGCTCGGGGCTGGTATGCGGGGATGACCCAGAGGGAAGATAAAGGGAGGAGGGAGGTGGGAGGGGGGTTCGGGAGGGGGAACTCATGTACACCCGGGGTGGATTCATGTCAATATATGGCAAAACCAACCAATACAATACTGTAAAATAATTAGCCTCCAATAAAAAATAAATAAATAAATAAAAAAGAGAATACCTCTCATAATCACCTGTGCATGTTTTGTTTCAAATTTGTTTTAATTCAGACCTACAAGAGATAAAGACTGGAAAGTCAGGTCATATATTTTAACACACATGTTAATCCTGAATGTCAGAGTGGAGCATCAAGTCTCAGGAGATAAATCCTATACTATTTATCAAGTACAAATATTCTATATAGAAGAAAGATTTATCCCACACTGGGACTACTTAGTCTCCAATCCAGCTAGACATGCTTAAGGATGTTCTTCCTAAACTGATACACATATATGTATGGATGAGTCCCTTCGCAGTTCACCTGAAGCTACCATGACATTGTTCATCTGTGGCTATACCCCAACACAAAATAAAAAGTTTAAAGTCTAAAAGGCACAAATTTAAACAAGAAATGACATGGGACTACAATCCTCTGTGTTCAGTTCAGTTCAGTTCAGTCGCTCAGTCGTGTCCGATTCTTAGCGACCCCATGAATCACAGCACGCCAGGCCTCCCTGTCCATCACCAACTCCCGGAGTTCACTCAAACTCATGTCCACAGAATCGGTGATGCCATCCAGCCATCTCAATCTCTGTTGTCCCCTTCTCCTCCCACCCCCAACATTTCCCAGCATCAGAGTCTTTTCCAGTGAGTCAACTCGTCGCATGAGGTGGCCAGAGTATTGCAGTTTCAGCTTTAGCATCAGTCCTTCCAATGAACACCCAGGATTGATCTCCTATAGAATGGACTGGTTGGATCTCCTTGCAGTCCAAAGGACTCTCAAGAGTCTTCTCCAGCACCACAGTTCAAAAGCATCAATTCTTCGGCGATCAGCTTTCTTCACAGTCCAACTCTCACATCCATACATGACCATGGGAAAAACCATAGCCTTGACTAGATGGACCTTTGTTGGCAAAGTAATGTCTCTGCTTATCAATATACTATCTAGGTTGATCATAACTTTCCTTCCAAGGAGTAAGCGTCTTTTACTTTCCTGGATGCAATCAGCATCTGCAGTGATTTTGGAGCCCAAAAAAGTAAAGTCTGACACTGTTTCCACTGTTTTTCCATCTATTTCCCATGAAGTGATGGGATCAGTGGTGTATCAGTTCAGTCGCTCAGTCGTGTCCGACTCTCCGCGACCCCATGAATCACAGCACGCCAGGCCTCCCTGTCTATCACCAACTCCCGGACTTCACTCAAACTCATGTCCACAGAGTCGGTGATGCCATCCAGCCATCTCATTCTCCGTCGTCCCCTTCTCCTCCCGCCCCCAACCTTTCCCAGCATCAGAGTCTTTTCCAGTGAGTCAACTCGTCGCATGAGGTGGCCAAAGTATTGCAGTTTCAGCTTTAGCATCAGTCCCTCCAATGAACATCCAGGATTGATCTCCTTTAGAATGGACTGGTTGGATCTCCTTGCAGTATAAGGGACTCTCAAGAGTCTTCTCCAGCATCACAGTTCAAAAGCATCAATTCTTCGGTGATCAGCTTTCTTCACAGTCCAACTCTCACATCCATACATGACCACGGGAAAAACCATAGCCTTGACTAGATGGACCTTGGTTGGCAAAGTAATGTCTCTGCTTTTTAATATACTATCAAGGTTGGTCATAACTTTCCTTCCAAGGAGTAGCGTCTTTTAATTTCATGGCTGCAATCAGCATCTGCAGTGATTTTGGAGCCCCAAAAAATAAACTCTGACACTGTTTCCACTGTTTTTCCATCTATTTCCCAAGAAGTGATGGGACCATATGCCATGATCTTTGTTTTCTGAATGTTGAGCTTCAAGCCAACCTTTTCACTCTCCTCTTTCAATTTCATCAAGAGGCTTTTGAGTTCCTCTTCACTTTCTGCCATAAGGGTAGTGTCATCTGCATATCTAAGGTTATTGATATTTCTCCCGGCAATCTTGATTCCAGCTTGTGCTTCTTCCAGCCCAGCGTTCCTCATGATGTACTCTACATATAAGTTAAATAAGCAAGGTGACAATATACAACCTTGACATACACCTTTTCCTATTTGGAACCAGTCTGTTGTTCCATGTCCAGTTCTAACTGTTGCTTCCTGACCTGCATACAGGTTTCTCAAGAGGCAGGTCAGGCGGTCTGGGATTCCCATCTCTTTCAGAATGTTCCACAGTTTATTGTGATCAACACAGTCAAAGACTTTGGCATAGTCAATGAAGCAGAAATAGATGTTTTTCTGGAACTCTCTTGCTTTCTCCATGATCCAGCGGATGTTGGCAATTTGATCTCTGGTTCCTCTGCCTTTTCTAAAACCTGCTTGAATATCTGGGAGTTCACGGTTTACATACTGCTGAAGTCTGGCTTGGAGAATTTTGAGCATGACTTTACTAGCGTGTGAGATGAGTGCAATTGTGCGGTAGTTTGAGCATTCTTTGGCATTGCCTTTCTTTGGAATTGGAATGAAGACTGACCTCTTCCAGTCCTGTGGCCATTGCTGAGTTTTCCAAATCTGCTGGCATATTGAGTGCAGCACTTTCACGGCATCATCTTTCAGGGTTTGAAATAGCTCAATTGGAATTCCATCACCTCCACTAGCTTTGTTCATAGTGATGTTCTCTAAGGCCCACTTGACTTCACATTCCAAGATGTCTGGCTCCAGGTGAGTGATCACGCTATCATGATTATCTTCGTCGTGAAGATCTTTTTTGTACAGTTCTGTTGTGTATTCTTGCCACCTCTTCTTAATATCTTCTGCTTCTGTTAGGTCCATACCATTTCTGTCCTTTATTGAGCCCATCTTTGCAGAGTACATCATGAGGAATGCTGGGCTGGAAGAAGTACAAGCTGGAATCAAGATTGCCAGGAGAAATATCAATCACCTCAGATATGCAGATGACACCACCCTTATGGCAGAAAATGAAGAGGAACTAAAAAGCCTCTTGATGAAAATGAAAGAGGAAAGTGAAAAGTTTGGCTTAAAGCTCAACATTCAGAAAACGATCATGGCATCTGGTCCCATCACTTCTTGGGAAATAGATGGGGAAACAGTGGAAACCGTGTCCGACTTTATTTTTTTGGGCTCCAAAATCACTGCAGATGCTGATTGCAGCCATGAAATTAAAAGACGCTTACTCTTTGGAAGGAAAGTTATGACCAACCTAGAAAGCATATTAAAAAGCAGACAAATTACTTTGCCAACCAAGGTCCGTCTAGTCAAGGCTATGGTTTTTCCCGTGGTCATGTATGGATGTGAGAGTTGGACTGTGAAGAAAGCTGATCATCGAAGAATTGATGCTTTTGAACTGTGGTGTTGGAGAAGACTCTTGAGAGTCCCTTGTACCACAAGGAGATCCAACCAGTCCATTCTAAAGATCAATCCTGGGTGTTCATTGGAAGCACTGATGCTAAAGCTGAAACTCCAATACTTTGGTCACCTCATGCAACGAGTTGACTCACTGGAAAAGACTCTGATGCTAGGAGGGATTGGGGGTGGCAGGAGATGGGGACAACAGAGAATGAGATGGCTGGATGGCATCACCTACTCGATAGACATGAGTTTGAGTGAACTCCGGGAGTTGGTGATGGACAGGAAGGCCTGGCGTGCTGTGATTGATTCATGGGGCCACAAAGAGTCGGACACGACTGAGCGACTGAACTGAACTGAACTGAACTGATATTTTAGTGTTGACTGGAAAAAAAAAAAAAAACACACACCCCACACACACAATCTAAAAGTTGAGAATCCTGTTTATTTGGGGAATTACTGAGAACTATAGGCTGGGAAAGTGACCTTCTCAGAAAGCCCTGAGGAAATGTTGCAAAGAGGTAAGGGAAGAGCCAGAATATATAGGAGCTTTTGTTGAAACAAACGAAAAAGGAAAAAAAGCATTTTGTCCAACATCAAAAGATTACTGCTAATCACGAAACCCAGACATCTTGAGTTAATCATTTTAGTGCTTTCCTGTGTATGGAAAGATGGAAGATCCTGGGCATGTTGAAATTATTCCTTTGATATGCATCTGAAATACCTAGGGCCAGACTCCTGATTTTTTCTTTTTTTGCTCTGTGCAAGACTCTTCTTTTTTATAATATAAATTTATTTATTTTAATTGGAGGCTAATTACTTTACAATATTGTAGTGGTTTTGCCATACATTGATATGAATCTGCCATGGGTGTACATGTGTTCCCCATCCTGAGCCCCCCTCCCACCTCACTCCCCATCTCATCCCTATGGGTCATCCCAGACACCAGCCCCAAGTATCCTGTGTCATGCATTGAACCTGGACTGGCGATTCATTTCATAGATGATAATATACATGTTTCAATGCCATTCTCCCAAGTCATCCAAACCTCGCCCTCTCCCACAGAGTCCAAAAGACTGTTCTATACATCTGTGTCTCTTGCTGTCTCACATACAGGGTTATTGTTACCATCTTTCTAAATTCCGTATATATGTGTTATTATACTGTATTGGTGTTTTCCTTTCTGGCTTACTTCACTCTGTATAATAGGCTCCAGTTTCATCCGCCTCATGAGAACTGATTCAAATGCATTTGTTTTAATGGCTGAGTAATATTCCATTGTGTATATGTACCAAAGCTTTCTTATCCATTCATCTGCTGATGGACATCTAGGTTGCTTCCATGTCCTGGCTATTATAAACAGTGCTGCAATGAACATTGGGGTACATGTGTCTCTTTCAATTCTGGTTTCCTCAGTGTGTACGCCCAGCAGTGGGATTGCTGGGTAGTATGGCAGTTCTATTTCCAGTATTTAACGAATCTCCACACTGTTCTCCATAGTGGCTGTACTAGTTTGCATTCCCACCAACAGTGTAAGAGGTTTCCCTTTTCTCCACACCCTCTCCAGCATTTATTACTTGTAGACTTTTGGATAGTAGCCATTCTGACTGGAGTGAAATGGTATCTCATTGTGGCTTTGATTTGCATTTCTCTGATTATGAGTGATGTTGAGCATCTTTTCATGTGTTTGTTAGCCATCTGTATGTCTTCTTTGGAGAAATGTCTGTTTAGTTCTTTGGTCCACTTTTTGATTGGGTCATTTATTTTTCTGGAATTGAGATGCAGGTGTTGCTTGTATATTTTTGAGATTAATTTTTTGTCAGTTTCTTCATTTGCTATTATTTTCTCCCATCCTGAATGCTGTCTTTTCACCTTGCTTATAGTTTCCTTTGTTGTGCAGAAACTTTTAATTTTAATTCGATCCCATTTGTTTATTTTTGTTTTTATTTCCAATATTCTGGGAGATGGGTCATAGAGGATCCTGCTGTGATTTATGTAGGAGAGTGTTTTGCCTATGTTCTCCTCTAGGGGTTTTATAGTTTCTGGTCTTACGTTTAGATCTTTAATCCATTTTGAGTTTATTTTTGTGTATGGTGTTAGGAAGTGTTCTAGTTTCATTCTTTCAATTGGTTGACCAGTGTCCCCAGCACCACTTGTTAAAGAGACTGTCTTTTCTCCATTGTATATTCTTGCCTCCTTTGTTAAAGGTAAGGTGTCCATAGGTGCGTGGATTTATCTCTGGGCTTTCTATTTTGTTCCATTGGTCTATGTTTCTATCTTTGTGCCAGGACCATACTGGCTTGACGACTGTGGCTTTGTAGTAGAGCCTGAAGTCCGGCAGGTTGATTCCTCCAGTTCCATACTTCTTTCTCAAGATTGCTTTGGCTATTCGAGGTTTTTTGTATTTCCATAAAAATCGTGAAATTATTTGTTTTAGCTCTGTGAAAAATACCGTTGGTAGCTTCATAGGGATTGAAATGAATCTATAGATTGCTTTAGGTAGTATACTCATTTTCACTATATTGATTCTTCTTATCCATGAACACGGCGTGTTTCTCCATCTATTAGGGTCCTCTTTGATTTCTTTCACCAGTGTTTTATAGTCTCCTATATATAGGTCTTTTGTTTCTATAGGTAGATATATTCCTAAGTATTTTCTTCTTTCTGTTGCAATGGTAAATGGAATTGCTTCCTTAATTTCTCTATTTTCTCATTATTAATGTATAGGAATGCAAGGGATTTCTGTGTGTTTATTTTATATCCTGAAACTTTACTGTATTCATTGATTAGCTCTAGTAATTTTCTGGTGGCGTCTTTAGGGTTTTTTATGTAGAGGATCATGTCATCTGAGAACAGTGAGAGTTTTACTTCTTCTTTTCCAATTTGGATTCTATTTATGTCTTTTTCTGCTCTGATTGCTTTAGCCAAAACTTCCAAAACTATGTTGAATAGTAGTGGTGAGAGTGGGCACCCTTGTCTTGTTCCTGACTTTAGGGGAAATGCTTTCAATTTTTCACCATTGAGGATAACGTTTGCTGTGGGTTTGTCATATATAGCTTTTATTATGTTGAGGTATGTTCCTTCTATTCCCGCTTTCTGGAGGGTTTTTATCATAAATGGATGTTGAATTTTGTTGAAGGCTTTCTCTGCATCTATTGAGATAATCATATGGCTTTTATTTTTCAATTTGTTAATGTGGTGTATTACATTGATTGATTTGCAAATATTGAAAAATCCTTGCATCCCTGGGATAAGGCCCAATTGGTCATGGTGTATGATCTTTTTATTGTGTTATTGGATTCTGTTTGCTAGAATTTTGTTAAGGATTTTTTCATCTGTGTTCATCAGTGATATTGGCCTGTAGTTTTCTTTTTTTGTGGCATCTTTGTCAGGTTTTGGTATTAGGGTGATGGTGGCCTCATAGAATGATTTTGGAAGTTTACCTTCCTCTTCAATTTTCTGGAAGAGTTTGAGTAGGATAGGTGTTAGCTCTTCTCTAAATTTTTGGTAGAACTCAGCTGAGAAGCCATCTGGTCCTGGGTTTTTGTTTGCTGGAAGATTTCTTATTACAGTTTCAATTTCCGTGCTTGTGAAGGGTCTGTTAAGATTTTCTATTTCTTCCTGGTTCAGTTTTGGGAAGTTGTACTTTTCTAAGAATTTGTCCATTTCTTACAAGTTGTCCATTTTATTGGCATATATGACCAAGCTAGATAGCATATTAAAAAGCAGAGACATTACTTTGCCAACAAAGGTCCATCTAGTCAAGGCTATGGTTTTTCCCGTGGTCATGTATGGCTGTGAGAGTTGGACTGTGAAGAAAGTTGATTGCTGAAGAATTGATTCTTTTGAACTGTGGTGTTGGAGAAGACTTTTGAGAGTCCCTTGGACTGCAAGGAGACCCAACCAGTCTATTCTAAACGAGATCAGTCCTGGGTGTTCATTGGAAGGACTGATGCTAAAGTTGAAGCTCCAATACTTTGGCCACCTCATGTGAAGAGTTGACTCACTGGAAGACTCTGATGCTGGGAAAGATTGGGGGCAGGAGGAGAAGGGGATGATTGAGAATGAGATGGCTAGATGGCATCACTGACTCAATGGACATGGGTTTGAGTGAACTCTTGGAGTTGGTGATGGACAGGGAGGCCTGGCATGCTGTGATTCATGGGGTCACAGAGTCGGACACGACTGAGTGACTGAACTGAACTGAATTATTGATAGTAGTCTCTTATGATCCTTTGTATTTCTGTGTTGCCTGTTGTGATCTCTCCATTTTCATTTCTAATTTTGTTGATTTGATTTTTCTCCCTTTGTTTCTTGATGAGTCTGGCTAATGGTTTGTCAATTTTATCTTCTCAAAGAACCAGCTTTTGGCTTTGTTGATTTTTTGCTATGGCCTCTTTTATTTCTTTTGAATTTATTTCTGCCCTAATTTTTAAGATTTCTTTCCTTCTACTAACCCTGGGGTTCTTAATTTCTTCCTTTTCTAGTTGTTTTAGGTGTAGAGTTAGGTTATTTATTTGACTTTTTTCTTGTTTCTTAAGGTATCCTTGTATTGCTATGAACCTTCCCCTTAGCACTGCTTTTACAGTGTCCCACAGATTTTGGGTGGTTGTGTTTTCATTTTCGTTCATTTCTATAAATATTTTCATTTCTTTTTTTTTATTTCTTTTGTGATTTGTTGGTTATTCAGCAGTGTGTTGTTCAGCCTCCATATGTTGGAATTTTTAATAGTTTTTCTCCTGTAATTGAGCTCTAATCTTACTGCATTGTGGTCAGAAAAGATGCTTGGAATGATTTCAAATTTTTTTTGAATTTACCAAGGCTAGATTTATGGCCCAGGATGTGATCTATCCTGGAGAAATTTCTGTGTGTGGTTGAGAAAAAGGTGAAATTCATTATTTTGGGGTGAAATGTCCTATAGATATCAATTATGTTTAACCGGTCTATTGTATCATTTAAAGTTTGTGTTTCCTTGTCAATTTTCGGTTTAGTTGATCTATCCATGGGTGTGAGTGGGGTATTAAAGTCTCCTACTAATATTGTGTTATTGTTAATTCCCCCTTTCATACTTGTTAGCATTTGTCTTACATGTTGCAGTGCTCCTATGTTGGGTGCATATATATTTATAATTGTTATATCTTCTTGGATTGATCTTTTGATCATTATGTAGTGTCCTTCTTTGTCTCTTTTCACAGCCTTTGTCTTAAAGTCTATTTTATCTGATATGAGTATTGCTACTACTGCTTTCTTTTGGTCTCTATTTGCATGGAATATCTTTTTCCAGCCCTTCACTTTCAGTCTTTATGTGTCCCTTGTTTCGAGGTGGGTCTCTTGTAGACAATATATATAGTGGTTTTGTTTTTGTATCCATTCAGCCAGGCTTGTCTTTTGGTTGGGGCATTCAACCCATTTACATTTAAGGTAACTATTGATGAGTATGATCCCATTGCCATTTACTTTATTGTTTTGGGTTCAAATTTATACACCCTTTCTGTGTTTCCTGTCTAGAGAAGATCCTTTAGCATTTGTTAGAGAACTGGTTTGGTGATGCTGAATTCTCTCAGCTTTTGCTTGTTTGTCAGGCTTTTTGATTTCTCCTTCATATTTGAATGAGATCCTTGCTGAGTACAGTAATCTGGGCTTTAGGTTATTTTCTTTCATCACTTTAAGTATGTCCTACCATTCCCTCATGGCCTTAAGAGTTTCTAATGAAAGATCAGCTGTTATCCTTATGGGTATCCCCTTGTGTGTTATTTTTCCCTTGCTGCTTTTAATATTTGTTCTTTGTGTTTGAGCTTTGTTAATTTTATTAATATGTGTCTTGGGATGTTTCGCCTTGGGTTTATCCTGCTTGGGACTCTGGGTTTCTTGGACTTGGGTGATTATTTCCTTCCCCATTTTAGGGAAGTTTTCAACTATTATCTCCTCAAGTATTTTCTCATGGTCTTTCTTTTTGTCTTCTTCTGGGACTCCTATGATTCGAATGATGGTGTGTTTAACATTGTCCCAGAGGTCTCTGAGATTGTCCTCATTTCTTTTAATTTGTTTTTCTTTTTTCCTCTCTGTTTCATTTATTTCTACCATTCTATCTTCTACCTCACTTATCCTATCTTCTGCCTCTATTATTCTACTGTTGGTTCCCTCCAGGGTGTTTTTTATTTCATTTATTGCATTATTCATTATATATTGACTCTTTTTTATTTCTTCTAGGTCCTTGTTAAACCTTTCTTGCATCTTCTCAATCCTTGTCTCCAGGCTATTTATCTGTAACTCCATTTTGTTTTCAAGATTTTGGATCATTTCCACTATCATTATTCGGAATTCTTTATCAGGTAGATTCCCTATCTCTTCCTCTCCTGTTTGGTTTGGTGGGCATTTATCCTGTTCCTTTACCGGCTGGGTATTTCTCTGCCTTTTCATCTTGTTTATATTGCTGTGTTTGGGGTGGCCTTTCTGTATTCTGGCAGTTTATGGAGTTCTCTTTATTGTGGAGTTTCCTCACTGTGGGTTGGGTTGGACAGGTGGCTTGTCAAGGTTTCCTGGTTAGAGAAACTTGTGTCCATGTTCTGGTAGGTGAAGCTGGATTTCTTCTCTCTGGAGTGCAATGAAGTGTCCAGTAATGAGTTATGAGATGTCAGTCGGTTTGGTGTGACTTTGGGTAGCAGACGCGAGAGACGCCAGCCCCGGCGGTGCAGACGCGAGAGACACAGGCTGTGGCACAACCGATCACGTGCAGAATCGTGGCCGAGAGGAACTTCCCCATGCCCAAGGTTAGGGCGGTGGCCGAGAGGAGCTGTCCCACGTCCAAGAGGCGGTGGCTGCTTGGGCACAGGAGGGCCGAGAAGAGCTACTCCACATTCAAGGTCAGGAGGGGCAGCCTTGAGGAAGGTAAGCCCTTCGTCCAAGGTAAGGTACAGCAGCTGCACTTTGCTGGAGCAGATGTGAAGAGATACTCCACGACCAAGGTAAGAGAAACCCAAATAAGAGGGTAGGTATTGGGAGGGGGCATTAGAGGGCAGACACATTGAAATCATAATCACAAAAAACTAGTTGATCTGATCACATGGACCACAGTCCTGTCTAACTCAATGAAGCTAAGCCATGCCGTGTGGAGCCACCCAAGATGGACGGGTCATGGTGGAGAGGCCTGACAGAATGTGGTCCACTGGAGAAGGGAATGGCAAACCACTTCAGTATACTTGCCTTGAGAACCCCATGAACAGTATTAAAAAGCAAAATGATAGGATACTGAAAGAGGAATTCCCTAGGTTGGTAGGTGCCCAGTATGCTACTGGAGATCAGTGGAGAAATAACTCCAGAAAGAATGAAGGGATGGAGCTAAAACAAAACAAATACCCAGTTGTGGATGTGACTGATGCTAGAAGCAAGGTCCGATGCTGTAAAGAGCAATATTGCATAGGAACCTGGAATGTTAGGTCCATGAATCAAGGCAAATTGGAAGTGGTCAAACCGGAGATGGAAAGAGTGAACGTTGACATGCTAGGAATCAGTGAACTAAAATGGACTGGAATGGGTGAATTTAACTCAGATGACCATTATATCTACTACTGTGGGCAGGAATCCCTTAGAAGAAATGGAGTAGCCATCATGGTCAACAAAAGAGTCCGAAATGCAGTACTTGGATGCAATCTTAAAAATGACAGAATGATTTCTGTTCATTTCCAAGGCAAACCATTCAATATTACAGTAATCCAGGCATATGCCCCAAACAGTAACACTGAAGAAGCCGAAGTTGAACAGGTCTATGAAGACCTACAAGACCTTTTAGAACTAACACCCAAAAAAGATGTCCTTTTCATTATAGGGGACTGGAATGCAAAACAAGGAAGTCAAGAAACACCTGGAGTAACAGGCAAATGTGGCCTTGGAGCACATTTGAAATGAAGCAGGGCAAAGGCTAATAGAGTTTTGCCAAGAGAATGCACTGGTCATAGCAAACACCCTCTTCCAACAACACAAGAGAAGACTCTACACATGGACATCACCAGATGGTCAACACCGAAATCAGATTGATTATATTCTTTGCAGCCAAAGATGGAGAAGCTGTATACAGTTAGCAAAAACAAGACCAGGAGCTGACTGTGGCTCAGATCATGAACTCCTTATTGCCAAATTCAGACTTAAATTGAAGAAAGTAGGGAAAACCACTAGACCATTCAGATATGACCTAAATCAAATCCCTTATGATTATACAGTAGAAGTGAGAAATAGATTTAAGGGACTAGATCTGATAGATAGAGTGCCTGATGAACTCTGAACGGAGGTTCGTGACATTGTACAGGAGACAGGGACCAAGTCCATCCCCATGGAAAAGAAATGCAAAAAAGCAAAATGGCTGTCTGAGGAGGCCGTACAAATAGCTGTGAAAAGAAGAGAAGCGAAAAGTAAAGGAGGAAAGGAAAGATATAGGCATCTGAATGCAGAGTTCCAAAGAATAGCAAGGAGAGATAAGAAAGCCTTCCTCAGCGATCAATGCAAGGAAATAGAGGAAAACAACAGAATAGGAAAAACAAGAGATCTTTTCAAGAAAATTAGAGATATCAAGGGAACATTTCATAAAAAGATGGGCTCGATAAAGGACAGAATGGTATGGACCTAACAGAAGCAGAAAATATTAAGAAGAGGTGGCAAGAATACACAGAAGAACTGTACAAAAAAGATCTTCACGACGAAGATAATCACGATGGCGTGATCACTCACCTGGAACCAGACATCTTGGAATGTGAAGTCAAGTAGGCCTTAGAGAGCATCACGACGAACAAAGCTAGTGGAGGTGATGGAATTCCAATTGAGCTATTTCAAATCCTGAAAGATGATGCCGTGAAAGTGCTGCACTCAATATGCCAGCAAATTTGGAAAACTCAGCAATGGCCACAGGACTGGAAGAGGTCAGTCTTCATTCCAATCCCAAAGAAAGGCAATGCCAAAGAATGCTCATACTACCGCACAATTGCACTCATCTCCCACGCTAGCAAAGTCATGCTCAAAATTCTCCAAGCTAGGCTTCAGCGATATGTGAATCGTGAACTTCCAGATGTTCAAGTAGGTTTTAGAAAAGGCAGAGGGACCAGAGATCAAATTGCCAACATCCTCTGGATCATGGAGAAAGCAAGAGAGTTCCAGAAAAACATCTATTTCTGCTTCATTGACTATGCCAAAGCCTTTGTCTGTGTGGATCACAATAAACTGTGGAACATTCTGAAAGAGATGGGAATACCAGACCACCTGACCTGCCTCTTGAGAAACCTGTATGCAGGTCAGGAAGCAACAGTTAGAACTGGACATGGAACAACAGACTGGTTCCAAATAGGAAAAGGAGTACGTCAAGGTTGTATATTGTCACTCTGCTTATTTAACTTATATGCAGAGTACATCATGAGGAACGCTGGGCTGGAAGAAGCACAAGCTGGACTCAAGATTGCTGGGAGAAATATCAATAACCTCAGCTATGCAGATGACACCACCCTTATGGCAGAAAGTGAAGAGGAACTCAAAGGCCTCTTGATGAAAGTGCAAGAGGAGAGTGAAAAGGTTGGCTTGAAGCTCAACATTCAGAAACCAAAATCATGGCATCTGGTCCCATCACTTCTTGGGAAATAGATGGGGAAACAGTGGAAACCGTGTCCGACTTTATTTTTTTGGGCTCCAAACTCACGGCTGATGCTGATTGCAGCCATGAAATTAAAAGACGCTTACTCCTTGGAAGGAAAGTTATGACCAGCCTAGAAAGCATATTAAAAAGTAGAGACATTGCTTTGCCAACCAAGGTCCGTCTAGTCAAGGCTATGGTTTTTCCCGTGGTCATGTATGGATGTGAGAGTTGGACTGTGAAGAAAACTGATCGCCGAAGAATTGATGCTTTTGAACTGTGGTGCTGGAGAAGACTCTTGAGAGTCCCTTGGACTGCAAGGAGATCCAACCAGTCCATTCTAGAGGAGATCAATCCTGGGTGTTCATTGGAAGGACTGATGCTAAAGCTGAAACTCCAATACTTTGGGCACCTCATGCGATGAGTTGACTCACTGGAAAAGACTCTGATGCTGGGAGCGATTGGGGGTAGGAGGAGATCGGGACGACAGAGAACGAGGTGGCTGGATGGCATCACCGACTCTGTGGACATGAGTTTGAGTGAAGTCCGGGAGTTGGTGATGGACAGGGAGGCCTGGCGTGCTGTGGTTCATGGGGTCGCTAAGAGTTGGACACGACTGAGCGACTGAACTGAAGTGAACTGAAGTTGGGTAGCCTGTATATTGACACTCAGGGCTATGTTCCTGTGTTGCTGGAGAATTTGCGTGGTATGTCTTGCTCTGGAACTTGTTGGTTCTTGGGTAGTACTTTGTTTCAGTGTAGTTATGGAGGCATTTGATGAGCTCCTATCGATTAATATTCCCTGGAGTCAGGAGTACTCTGGTGTTCTCAGGATTTGGACTTAAGCCTTCTGCCTCTGGTTTTCAGTCTTATTCTTACAGTAGCCTCAAGACTTCTCCATCTATACAGCACCAGTGATAAAACATCTAGGTTAAAGACAAAAAGTTTCTCCACAGTGAGGGACACCCAGAGAAGTTCACAGAGTTACATGGAGAAGAGAAGAGGGAGGAGGGAGACAGAGGTGACCAGGAGGAGAAGAGGGAGAATCAAAAGGGGAGAGGGCAAGGTAGCCAGTAATCAATTCCCTGTGCCTTCTCCACAGTCTGGAACACCCAGAGAGGTTCACGGAGTTACACAAAGAGAAGAGGGAAGAAGGAGACAGAGGTGGCCAGGAGGATAAAGGGGGGAATCAAAAGGAGAGAGACAGATCCAGCCAGTAATCAGTTCCCTAAGTGTTCTCCACAGCCCGGAACACACAGAGATTCACAGAGTTGAGTAGAGAAGAGGAGTGGGAGGGAGGAGATAGAGGCGACCTGATAGAGAAAAAGGAGAGTCCAAAGGGGGAGAGAGCAATCCAGCCAGTAATCTCGCTCCCAAGTAAAAATGGGTACTGAAAATTGGGTTCTTAAAGGTACAAAATTGATAACAAATACCACAAAGTAAAGACTAAAAATCTAGAGTAGAGGTTGGATTCTCAAAAATACTATATTGAAGAAAAAAACAAAGTCACAAAAATTATAAAGTTTGCTTTAAAAAATAAGGTGTTTTTTTTGCAAAGTAATAGTAGGTTATAAAAATGAAAATTAAAGAAGTAATAGAGAATTTAAATTAAATTCTTTTAATTTAAAGAATGATAATAGTAAAAATATATCTAGGACTTTCTCTGGTGTTGTTGTGGTCAGTGTGGGGTCAGTTCATTTTCAGATAGTTCCTTGACCTGGCTTATACTTGTCAAGATCTGTAGGCCCTTTCCTATTTAGTTGGTGCTAACTACAGGGTTTTAATCTATTGCACTTGTGACTTCCAAGGCGGTTCCCTCTGTTTTAACTTCTGTTTGCTGGTCTCTTCAGTGTCTAATTCCTGCCCTGACACAAGGGGGCGGTGGTGGACACTTTTTTAGGCTCAATTGTTCAGTCGTGCTGTGGGGAGGGAGGAACACTGCAAACAAATAATACTAGAGTGTGCTCGCAGTGTCTCGGCCACACTGGGTTTGCCCCCACTCATGGCGTGTGTGCTTTCCCTATCTACACTGCTTAGGCTCTAGGTTGCTCTGCCAGGAACTGTCTGAAGCCAGCCCTGAGTTTTATGCACTTCCCAGGTCCAAGTTGCTCAGGTTCAGGTACTTGGTTACTCCACAAAGGCGCAGCCTCGGTTGGGCCTGTGTTTTGTGCCCTTCCCAGGTCCAAGCAGCTCAGGTGACCAGGTGCTTGGCGAGCGCGGTCATTGAGACCTATTGCCTCCCCCGTCCCTGCTGCTCGGTTTTCTGGGTGTACAACCGGTGCACCTTCTCAGGTGTGCCATGTGTCTCTTCTGGGGAGCTGATCTCTGGCTGAGACCCTCCCAGCAGATGTTGACTGTCCAGAATCCCAAGAAGTCTTGGTTAGCAATGAAGCCTGCTTGCAGTTTGGTGGATAATGCCTCTCTGGGGCCGTAATTGCCCTCTTCTGACTCTGGCTGTCCCCGCCTGCCTGTCTCCGATGGGGGATGGGCCGGTCCATAGCCGGCTAGCTCTGCTCAGTCCTTTGTTCTGTGAGCGGGCCTGGCGGTGTCTTAGGTTAGGGCTTTTCGCGGGATAGCTATCCCACAGTCTGGTTTGTTATCTCCAGTTAGTTCTCTCAGATTGCCCTCAGGGCATTCAGGCCCGGTCCTTACCCTAAGCAATGCAGCCCGCACCTCCCTGTCCAGCCCCCACTTGCTAGTGGCAGCTGCGGGTGTCTGCGCTGTTTCTCCACGGGGAGTTACCGTTGAGCACGTAGTCTGTGGGTTTTAATTACTTATTTATTTTTCCTCTCGGTTATGTTGCCATCTGAGGTTCCAAGGCTCACCACAGACTTGCCAGGGAGACTGTTTCCTGGTGTTTGGAAACCTCTCTTTTTTAAGACTCTCTTCCCGGGAGGGATCTCCGTCCCTACCTCTTTTGCCTCTCTTTTTATCTTTTCTATTTTTTCCTACCTCCTTTCAAAGACAATGGGCAGGTTTTCTGGGTGCCTGATGTCCTCTACCAGAATTCAGAAGTTGTTTTGTGCAATTTACTCAGTGTTCAAATGTTCTTTTGATGAATTTGTGGGGGAGAAAGTGGTCTCCCTGTCCTATTCCTCCGTCATCTTAGGACTGCCCTCCTGCTTTTTTCTATCCTAAATCCCCCACAGGGTGTGCCCTTGGAGGCGGCTTTGTGGCTGATGACTCAATGGCCAATGACGTTCATTTTTTACTGAATTGGCAGGCAACAGTGTTTTGTTCACAGTATATATCTGACATTTTAGACATCTTTAGAATATTCAGAGATCTTTTGAAATTACAAAATAAATATTTGGAGTACCAGCATTATACAAATGCTTTAGACGATGATGGAGGAAAAGAGAGCTAGGTTTCCAAACTTGCATTGTCATTATACACTAAATCACAAATTATGTTTATGATACTACTATTTCTCTTACTTAACAGCATTTCACTACAATTACACATAGTTTTTCAGAAATAAAAATTAAAAAAAAAAATGTGGGGGTGGGGAGAATGGCTGTTGCTGTACTTCCAGAAAATTCGTTCTTTAACCAGAAAATTACTTCTCTTTTAAAACAGCTGAAAGAAATTCCAGTTTATGCTAACCCCATATTTTTTAAATTTATTTTTAATTGGAGGATAGTCCTATACATACTGGGGCTTCCCTGGTGGCTGAGCTAGTAAAGACTCTGCCTGCAATGTGGGAGACCGTATATATTGTTATTAGTTTTTAATCATGAAACACTTTTAATTCCAAAGGCTCTTTTATTATCACAAATCAACATGGTTATTAAACATTACAATATTTAATAGCTAAAATATTTAGTGATTGTAACTTGCAGCTTTACACTGGCATTTTGAGTAAAATGAGTGAACACCATTTCCAAGGTATTTTATCAAAGGGGTCCAAGTAAAAAGCATTTTACATTTCTTCCAGGGCATGGCTTTGATGCCTGAAGAATAAAATAGTTTTGATGTTTGACACATGTTCCCAGTGCAGCCAAAAACAATGCAAATGATCTGCTCTGCATTCTTCTGAAGAGAGGTGAATTGTCTCAGAAAAATGTTTTGTTCTTGGCCTCTAGAGTTGCTGTGGAACTGAACTGGGTGTCTTCTCCTCTCTCCACCTCACTCTCTGCAGCTCCCAGGAAAACATAAGTTCCCTGATGATTTCTACTGGGTTCCAACTGGGTCCCCCCAACCCCATTGTGGGTGCCATGCCTGCTCTGGGCTGAAAAGACAACTTTACTTCTTAAACATGTGATCTTTGGCACTTGAGATGTGTTCGTTAGAGTTGAACACAAATTCAGATACAGCACCAGACAAGGTTTCAGAAAAGTCTTGACCCTTGAATGCAGAGTTCCAAAGAATAGCAAGGAGAGATGAGAAAGCCTTCTTCAGCAATCAGTGAAAAGAAATAGAGGAAAACAATAGAAAGGGAAAGACTAGAGATCTCTTCAAGAAAATTAGAGATACCAAGGGAATGTTTTATGCAAAGATGGGCTCGATAAAGGACAGAAATGGTATGGACCTAATAGAAGCAAAAGATATTAAGAAGAGGTGGCAAGAATACACAACAGAACTGTACAAAAAAGATCTTCATGACCCAGGTAGTCATGATGGTGTGATCACTCACCTAGAGCCAGACATCCTGGGCCTTAAGTGGGCCTTAAGAAGCATCACTATGAACAAAGCTAGTGGAGGTGATGGAATTCCAGTTGAGCTATTTCAAATCCTGAAAGATGATGCTGTGAAAGTGTTGCATTCAATACGTCAGCACATTTGGAAAACTCAGCAGTGGCCACAGGACTGGAAAAGGTCAGTTTTCATTCCAATCCCAAAGAAAGGCAATGTCAAAGAATGCTCAAACTACCACACAATTGCACTTATCTCACACGCTAGTAAAGTCATGCTCAAAATTCTCCAAGCCAGGCTTCAGCAATACGTGAACCATGAACTTCCAGATGTTCAAGCTGGTTTTAGAAAAGGCAGAGGCACCAGAGATCAAATTGCCAACATTCGTTGGATAATCGAAAAAGCAAGAGAGTTCCAGAAAAACATCTATTTCTGCTCTAATGACTATGTCAAAGCCTTTGACTGTATGGGTCACAATAAACTGTGGAAAATTCTGAGGGAGAAGGGAATACCAGACCACCTGACCTGCCTCTTGAGAAACCTGTATGCAGGTCATAAAGCAACAGTTGGAACTGGACATGGAACAACAGACTGGTTCCAATAGGAAAAGGAGTGTGTCAAGGCTATATATTGTCATCCTGCTTATTTAACTTATATGCAGAGTACATCATGAGAAACACTGGACTGGATGAAGCACAAGCTGGAATCAAGATTGCCAGGAGAAATATCAATAACCTCAGATACGCAGATGATACCACCCTTATACAGAAAGTGAAGAACTAAGGAGCCTCTTGATGAAAGTGAAAGAGGAGAGTGAAAAAGTTGGCTTGAAGCTCAACATTCAGAAAACTAAGATCATGGCATTCGGTCCCATCACTTCATGGCAAATAGATGGAGAAACAGTGGAAACAGTGGCTGACTTTATTTTTCTGGGCTCCAAAATCATAGCAGATGGTGATTGAAGCCATGAAATTAAAAGACGCTTACTCCTTGGAAGGAAAGTTATGACCAACCTACAAAGCATATTAAAAAGCAGAGACATTAGTTTGTCAAAAAAGTTCTGTCTAGTCAAGGCTATGGTTTTTCCAGTAGTCATGTATGGGTATGAGAGTTGTACTATAAAGAAAGCTGACCACCGAAGAATTGATGCTTTTGAACTGTGATGTTGGAGAAGAGTCTTGAGAGTCCCTTGGACTGCAAGGAGATCCAACCAGTCCATCCTAAAGGAGATCAGTCCTGGGTGTTCATTGGAAGGACTGACGTTGAAGGTGAAACTCCAATACTTTGGCCACCTGATGCAAAGAGCTGACTCATTTGAAAAGACCCTGATGCTGGGAAAGATTGAGGGTGGGAGGAGAAGTGGACAACAGAGGATGAGATGGTTGGGTGGCGTCACCAACTCAATGGACATGAGTTTGGGTAAACTCCAGGAGTTGGTGATGGACAGGGAGGTCAGACACGATTGAGCGACTGAACTGAACTGAACTTGAAACTCCCACCTTTTCTTTTTGTTTTTTTAACTTTTTATTTTGTATTGGCATATAGCCATTTAATAATGTTGAGATAGTTTCAAGTGGACAGCATAGGGACTCAGCTATACATATACCTGTATCCATTCTCTCCCAAACTTCCCTCCCATCCAGGTTGCCACATGACATTGAGTGGAGCTCACTGTACTATACAGTAGAACCTTGTTGGTTTCCCACTTTAAATACAGCAGTGTGTACATGTCCATCTCAAACTCCCTAACTGTCACTTCTCCCTAGCATTCCCCCTGGCAACCATAGGTTTTTCTCCAAATCTGTGAGTCTGTTTCTGTTTTGTAAATAAGTTCATTTGTATCATTTCTATTTAGATTATGCATGTAAATGGTGTCATATGGTATTTCTCCTTCTCTGTTTGACTTACGTCAGTGAATATGACAATCTCTAGGTCCATCCATGTTGTTGCAAATGGCATTATTTCCTTCTTTTAATGGCTGAGTCATATTCCCCCATCCTAGCTTTCTTGTCTTTTTCTGCCTCAGTGATTCTGATGGTCTTTTCCTGTGTCTTGGTATCTCACCCTTCTGAACAGCCAAGACCTGAGCTCTGTGGCTTACTTTCCCCCTCGGGTGTCCTGCTTTTTATTTGCATAAGAAATAATATCAAAGTCTTGACATCTAATGATGAAATCTCCAACAAAGTTTTCTGGGAGCTTTAGGAAGCCCATCAACTGGTGTTTCAGGTCACTATATTTCAGGTGATAGTGAGGTTGGGAGCATTTTTTCTGACAAAAGTGGATATTTCATTAGCGCTTAGGTTATTTAATATCACCAACTTCTTGACTTGTGGTAGCATTTTTGATTCCTTACACCTTGTTTCATTTAATTATTTTTGAAATATTACCTCTGAAGACAGCTATAATCCCTAGTTCAAATCCTGTTGAATCATGTAGGGATATAAGAGTTAAGGGACTTTCCTGGTAGCTCAGTTAGTAAAGAATCTAACTGTAATGCAGGAGACCCCACTTTGATTCCTGGGTTGGGAAGATCCTCTGGAGAAGGATAGGATACCCATTCCAGTATTCATGGGCTTCGCTGGTGGCTCAGACAGTAAAGAATCTGTCCAGCAATGTGGAAGACCTGGGTTTGATCCCTGAGTTGGGAAGGTCCCCTGGAGGAAGGGATGGCAACCCACTCCAGTATTCTGGAGAGTCCCCATGGACAGAGGAGCCTTGCAGGCTACAGTCCATGGGGTTTCAAAGAGTCGGACACAACTGAGTGACTAAGCACAGCAGTCAAGCATGAGCTGTAATAAATCAACAGTGAATGAAAAGGAAACACTTAGAATTTATTTCCATACATACTCCAGGAGTTGGTGAAATAAAGCCTCGTCCTCTCATGGAGAGCAAAAGGTAAATCACAGAGCTTGGTTTCCTCGTGGAAGAGAAGGTTCAAGCTGAACAAATGAGTGCTCATTGAATAAATATTAATCCTTACTAATGAGATATTATTTGAAAGTAATAATAGCTACTGACCACAAGCTGAGTACCATACAATCTGCTCTACAAAGTTTTTTCAATTTTCAGAAGCATCGTGTAACTATCTCCAGTTTACAGATAAGAAAACCATATCTCAGAGAGGTTAAAGTAACTTACCCAGAGACACACAGCTAGTAAAAGAGCTGTTAGAATGCCAAAATAAAGATTTCAGTCTTGAAAATCCAATGACAGGAAGTCACAGGAGCACTGTTGGAGGCTCCATTTTATAGTAAAGGGACTGAAGTCCAGGGAAGCCCAGCTACACTAGCTAGATACTCTGGCAGAGCATCTAGTGAAAGGCAGAGTGGATTTCTATTATCATTCTGAGCTTTTCTCTAGCCTTCCACACACTTTCTTTCTTGTTGCTCATTTGTCCAAAGGTCTTGTTACTTGGGTAAAACTGGCCCTCCACTTAGAAACAGAAATTCTAAGAGATCTGGAATTATTTTAAAATGTCTTTACACATTAAAGATACTTTTGAAATTCAACCTTCATTCAGACAAGCATTTAAAACATACTTTGCAGCTAAAATTTTTATGGTAGGCAATGAAAAAAAAAGAAAAATTTTATCAAAAATTCAAATTATTGAATTATTATTTTCATTAAGCTTATAAGACTATATATATTGACATATTTCTTACTGGATTCAAAGTATTCTTAACTTCTTACAGCAGTTAGGAGGCTAGTTTTACTCGAGGCAAGCCAATTTATATTAAAAGCAGGTGATTTTAGGTGCTTTTGATGTAGTATTCTATTGTATGCTTGTGACTCCATTGAGTGACTGATTTATTATAAGTACTCTCAAGTGTCTGAAAACTCCAAGGTGTTTTCTAATAAAGTAGGGGGTTTGCATAGAAGGCGGATGGACCAATACCATTTGGTCCATTGATGGACTAAGACCACTATCATTTTTCACTTTTTTCATTGTTGCCCTGTTTTTTTTTTAAGGAGGAATCATGTCTATTAGATTAGCACAATTTTCCTCTTGGTTGTCACAATGGATAGAGTAATTTGGAAGATCTCCTAGAGAAGGGAATGGCTACCCACTTCAGTATTCTTGTCTGGAGAATTCCGTGGAGAGAGGAGCCTGGGGGGCTACTGTAGTCCATGGGATCGCAAAGAGTAAGACACAACTGAGTGACTAACATTTCTTTTTCCTTTTTTTTTTTTAAATTCTACCAAAACTTTTTAATGGAAAACACTGAATAAACATAGGATAGTTTAATGACTTCACGAATCCCGTTATTCAGCACTTAAAAATACACCCAAATTTTCCAATACCGTTTTATCTATTTATTCCCTTATACTTTTCTTTCTTTTCCATTTTTTTATTGGAATGTTCTAGAGAAATCCAAGCTATCATATTCTTTTATCCTAAATACTTCAGTATGCAACAGCTCATTTCTGATCTTCAGCCCAGAAATGTTTTAAAGAGAAAGTTATAGTTCAGTTTTTCCGAGTTAGCATTTCCTATCTCTTGGGTTTCCAGATTATTGGGCTGCTTTGGGTCTTGAAAAGGGAAATGGGAAGAAAAAAGGGTAACCCAAGTCACTGAATGTACTCTAGCAAATGAAGCCTTGCTTTCAGGCAGCTGTAGCTAGAAAGATTTTAAAATTCAGCGTGCATATAGGGTAGGGGGGAAGGGTTGGTTCAAGTCTTAGAAATGTTACTGTTTTTAAGAAGGCAGGCAGTCAATTTCCCATTTCAACTACCCATACATGCAAACATCAAATCTTGCAGAGAGGCAACTAGCAACTATTGTTTCAAAAACGTTTTAAAAAGAATTCAGATTGCTCCTTTTATCTGCTGCATCTGTGTATAGAATGACAGGGATCAATATTCATCTCCTTTTCCTAGAAACTCAGGGCATGAAAGAACCTAGAAATGCATTCCTTGAAAGGACTTCCTATAGTTGTTAAATAATTTATACACACACACACACACACATATATGTATATCCCAAGTGTGCATTTCTTTGCCCCCTTTCACTTGTGTAAAATCAGCTACAATGACTGAAATCCACTTCCTCAGTGACATTTCAGCAGGTCTGTCACGGAGAAATCAGAACGTCTGCAGCCGCACGAGCTGTCCCTCCAAGCCACCAGGCTCACACAGCTACTGCCCAGCGCCTCGCCCAGCAGCGCTCAAGTAAAAGTTGCCCATCTTATTATCCCGTGTCTAAATTTGTACAAGTGGAGGAGACACGATGTGCTCCGGAAGCCGATGACCTGAAACCGTAGATGAGATCTCCCCTCTCCTGCACCTTACCCTACACCCTTCCTGCTTTATCTAGGATTTTTCAGGGACAGCAGCTATTTAGGCTACCCCTGGGATACTGACTACGAGTTTCTCCTTGAAACGCTTTCTGGTTTCGTCTTCTGCCATCCAGCTGGCGAGAAGTGCGACAGGATTCCCGGGTCCTCTCCAAGGCCTCCCGCCACAGCTCCACAAGTGTGGCCTGGGGGCTCGGGACAGGGGAGGTTGGGTGAAAAGATAGCCCACCGACATACCTACCCTGGGCGGGCTACGTGGTGCTCTCTTTGTCCGCTTGCCCTTCCGGGGGCGGGGGTGGGGGAGGGGGTGCCGCGCATTTCCTTTCATGGCCGGCAGGTGGCGCGGTTGGTTCACGATCAGCGGCCACCGGAGAGGGGAAAGGCGCTTCCACCTCCCGGCGGTCGCCCTCCCGCTGGGACCCAGGCTCGGGAGGAAAACCCGGCCTCACCCCACGGGGAGTCAGAGGAGGGGCAATTTGGGAGGAAGGAAGAGGGGAGACGTCGTCAGGAATCGGGGAGTCTTCCAACGTCCGGAGAGTTGCGTCGGGGGCCGGGCCCCAGGCCGCCTGCTGCGTTGCGGTTTGCTGAGCCCGCGGCCGGGGCATCGGGGGACAAACCTGGGAGTGCTGCCGGCTCCCCTAGAAGGGCCACAGGGACACTCGAATTCTCCAGCAGGGGCTGCTGCGCGGATTTCTGCAGGTCTGTCGCCCACACCGTCTTCCTGGCGGCGGCGAGAGGTGTCCGGACCAGTGCAGGGGAAGCGACCCCGAGCGCAGAGCCGCAGCCGCCGCTCGGGGCAGCTCCTGAGCTCGGGTGGGAGGCCCGTTTGCACTACCATTGGTCCCCGCACTCCCTCATCAGCTCTTCTCTTCAACCCCCTGCGACCCGGACTTGCTAGGCCCGGCTCCAGGGACTCCCCACCGGGAAGCACACAGTCGATTCCCAGCAGAAAAGGCCACCTCCTGTCCAGAGTCCTGTGCGGAGCCGGGGCGGGGGTGGGCGGGAGCCCCTACGGCGGAGTGCGGAGATGGTTCCCCAGGGGACTTCGCCGTTGCTACAAAGTCTTTCGTTCAGCCCCCGGAGACAGGGACAGAGCCTTGCTTCTGGCCGAGCGCCGCACTCGACGTTGAGGACTGATTAGCTTCAGCTTTCCAGGCAACTAGGAGCCTGGGATAAAGGAATAATCCAGTCCCAAAACTCTCCCCAAAGAGCATTTCTTATGGAGATGCGCCACAAAGACACGAAACGGGGCAAGGTAGCAGAGTGGCGGCGGTGGCGGCGCACAGGAGTGACTGTGCAGGCCTAGTCGGGGCGCGCGGGACGCGAACACTTCAGCCCTCAGAAAAGAGCAACAGTAAAGAGGCAGGTCAACTTGATACTTTTTTTTATGGCAATAAAAGAGCGTTTTCCTCCATCTCAAATCGCCCGAGGAGGAACACGGGATGCCCAACCTTTCTTCGGACTTCCCCCCACCCCCCCGCCCAACCAATGCAGAGTCTCTCAAAGCTCCTTCCGCCGCTCAGGGGCTGGAACCCTGAGGGGCGACCAGGGGACCCCGCTGCCTCCCTCCAGCGGGGGAGGGACGCGGCAAAACTCTCCCCTTCAATCCCGGGGAGACTGAACGCCCCGCCGAGCCCAGAGGGGGCGGGGCTCCGGGACGGGCTCTGCTCATCAGGGGCGGGGCCAGGCAGCGCCGTCTGAGCTACCATTGGCCGAGAACCCCGGACTGGCGGGTGCACGTCACGGACCGGGCCCACCCCCTTGGCAATGTCTTCAGCCTGCTGCACTCCTAAGTTAAGCATTTATTCCACTGGGATAGAAGCGGCAGGAGCAGCGTTGGCGTCGGCGAACCATGGCTGGGATTTTTTATTTCGTCTTCTTTTCGTTTCTCATTGGGATTTGCGACGCTGTCACCGGTTCCAGGGTGTACCCCGCGAATGAAGGTAAGAGCGGGGCGATCTTTCAGCGGTTTGGGACAGAGAAGCGACGATCGGCGATTGAATGGTCCCCGGGAGTGCGAGGCCGGAGGGTGCGGGGGGATCCCGGAGCGAGCGGTGCGCCCTGACTCCGGAGAAGGGAGCTGGAGCGACGGGGAACCGCGAAGGGACCGCGGGGAGCGGCCGGGTAGCCTGCTGCGGGGCGGTGACCGGTGCGTGTGAAGGGGTTGCCCAAGTTTGTAGCGAAAGGACGAAGTTTATCGGCATCCACAGGCGAAGGCAGCCGGTGGATGCGCCCCGAGGGGACGCACAGGAGACAACGCCAAGATAAAAAAACAAATAAAATTTTGTGGACCTATTCCTACTACCACTTCCCAACTCTGCTCAGGTCGAGGGGGAAAGGAAGCCTAGAGCTCCTTGAGGGTCTCGCGGTGCTCTCGGGTTCTTGCGAAAGCCTTGCGAGCTCTGGTTTCTGCAAAGTTTCCCAAGCCCTGCGCTTCCCGGGACCCGGCTCCAAGCCTCCGCCGCACAGCGGTCGTGGCGCCGCTCGGCGGGTGCCGGTGACCTGATTTCTAGCACCCGGCGTTAAACACCTTTCTCCCAGTGGGGCCCCGCGCTCTGGGGGTGCGATTTTCGGCCTAGGGGGTTCCCAAGCTACTTATGTCACCCCCAGACCTGGAGAACCCGCTGGCAAGTTGAATGAACTCGAGTTTTAGCTTTTGGCCCCCAGAACTGTACCCCGGGTTAGTTTGGAGGGAACGTGCGGGACCAACTGGTTCCGTGCTGGTGCTCAGTTTTCTGCGCGTCGGTTTGGACGTGCTGGGAGGGCTGTGTGTGTGCCTGTGTCGTGGAGGTGGGGGTTGATCATTTAGTTTCCAATGATCTCAGAGAAAGGCGAGTTGCGTGCGCGTGTGTGTTTGCGCGCGGGCGCATATGCGTGGATGTGGGTGCGCGGGTGCCCGCGTGTACGCGGACAATTGTGTGCCTGTGCTCGAGTGCCCCGATTGGGCGCGCGTGTGTTCTGGTGATGCTCGCCCTCGAGCCTGCGCGCATCCGTCTCGTCTACTCCTCCACCTCCCCACCCTCCCCCATCCACCCATCCGTCCATCCGTCAGTCTGTCTGTCTCTCCAGGATCCGTCCATCCATTCCCGCACGATCTATCATTTTCCCTATTCCGAAGGAGGGAGCCAAAAACCAACTTAGCTTCAGCTGGGCAGTCGGTACCCAGAGCTCGCCAGACGGAGGCTCCCAGAGATTCACACACCTGCCGGCAGACTCGGCTCGGCTTGGGAGGAAAGGGGCGCTCTCTCACCCTCCTGGTCTCCTCCCTCCTTCAGAAGGGCCGTCTCGGTCGCTCCTGCCCCCTCGATCCCCAGAGTCATTCCTCTGAGCCGAATCCTGGATCCCGCGTTCTCCTGACTACTTCGAACTCTTGTTAGGACGTCCCTCAAGACCTTTCTGCACCAAACGCAGAGATTTCCACCCCCGCCCCCCCGCCTTGCTTTTTCTTTTGGAAGGAAAACTTGGGAACCCTAGACAAAAAAGGCGCTGATGGAGCTGTAGGCTGCTGTCGAAAGGGGGGGATCACCCCCTCTTTGACCCCTCCTCCCCCTTAAAAATTAATTCATTTTGTTGCTTTTTATTCCCATCACGTTTTCTTTTCTCCTTTTTACCCTCCCTTTCTACTCCCTCCCTTTTTTTGTAAATTGGGTCTTATTGTTCCCTTTGTGTCCCTAATCCACCTTACATAAATCCAAATGGATGTAGCGGGCTTTTCTCTAGGGACCGAGAGGAGAGAAAGGAGTGGGGCGCAACTCCGGGCTGGAGCAAACCGGGGAAAGCTCTACATTTTAAAATAATTAAGAGATCCTAGGAATTCAGACTTCTCGGGAAAATCAGGAGAAAGAGGCTCGGTTTAACTACTTTGACGTCGGGGTGAAATGAATGGGGAGGTGGGCAGAATTCAGGAGCCGGGGGCAAGACAGAGTTGGGGTGCGCTGGAGCAAGAATGAAGGGTTCGCATTCCCACCCCTCCCCCAGATCAAAGAGCTATCTCCGCTAATCAAATTAATAACCCAGTGGTTTCTTTGAGATGGGCCTTTCGACCCCCAGGCCTGCAGCTTTCGGTGGGAAAGAGAATGTGGAGAGTTCAGGAATTCATGGCGTCCTTTTCAGTGCCCTCCGAGCCTAGGACTGTTTCAGCTTGGGCGGGGTGCGACGGCTGTGTAGTCGACCTCCCGGTCGTCCTAAGCTTGGATGCATGCTCATAGGTGTAGCACAAGCACAGTAAATCTTTTCGGCAGCTCTGCTCCATATCTCAAATTTAAACCAGTGATTTCCTCCTGGCCAAAGGAGTAGTCTCCGATTGTCCTCAAAAAGACCTGGGAAAGCGAATACTTAAAGTGTATTTGCATCCTAAGTCCACACGTCTGCCATCCCTCCCTTCTGAAACTTTGATATTTGAAAAAACAGCGGATACCACATCCAGAGCCTATTTATTTGGTGGTGGAGGGGAAACAAAAATCGTAAGAGAGAGAGCCTTTTCATGACCCTTTGAGTACTCTGATAGAATTCACTTGTGGCTCTGTCACCATGATGATGAGTTATGCGGTCATCTGAAACTTGCAAAAACAAATAACTCTAGTAGATACCAGACAGAGATGAATGCAGATTTTGCTCTGGAGTGTAACTGCCTTACATACATATATTTATTTTTTGAATTGTACTTGAGATTCTGTATTCATCCTTTTTAGAAAATGAATCAACTGAGTCCCGGGATGGAATTTTAAATGCTAAGCAAGTTAAATAAATAAGAACCTGCAGATTTAAAGAGGGGAGAAGATCAAGTGAGTAATGATTATTTACATAAGTGAGACCGAGTTTAGGTTTTGATCAGAGCTGGATATGCACACCCTCGGCACATATGGAAACGCTCAGGCAAATGGTTTTTTGTAGTATTGGCTTTTTGCAATTGGAAATTAATCTATTTTTCTTTGGTTTTCTTTTCTTTTCTTTTTTTTTGCAGTTACCTTATTGGATTCCAGATCTGTTCAGGGAGAACTTGGGTGGATAGCCAGCCCTCTGGAAGGAGGGGTAAGTTTTTCAAATTGCTTTCTGATCCACAGGGTAAAAAGGAGTGATTAGCAACTTTCTGAGAGTCCTAATGGCTTGATTCTTGTTGATTGTGGCCAGGGGGTCAGATTTCCACCATGGCCTATGAAGTGAATTACGCTTTGTTGGAGAAATCCTATACTCCCTTTGGATAGCTCTGTCATGGCAGAACTGGAATCCAAAAGGGCAGAAAGGGGTTTCAAAACTAGGAGACTGGTGGAGGCATCGCCTTAGATGCCCATTTAAAACTAAAACACCGACAGGAAATATGATCTGGGGACCAAATTAGAATTTATGCCTATTCCTGTGATAGCCGTGAAATCCTGACAGGGTTAATTTTAGAGCAATTGTTCTGTTCCAGATGAGGAAAATGAATAAATAAAGATACCAGAGAGAAAACATTTCCAATTATACCAGAAGCAGGTTTAGTTCTGTGTGTGAGCAGTGGGGGGCTCTGTAACTTGCTATGAGGACCTTAAATCAGCTGCTGTTCACTTGCACACTGAGAGAAAGCCTTATGAACCTACATAGGTGTCGCACCAGGGGCAACGTCTATGCAGAAAGAAAAGAAAAAGCCCCATGTTTGTGCATTGTTGATACTAAATGTGACAGTTAAAGTATTTGGAATCTTGGATTTTTGGGGTTCAGGGAGACTGGATTCTTAAAGTATGAGAGAGTGCATTTCTTCTTGAATTTGCCATCACTGCCTGTATCAGAGGATTCTGAGAATAGAATTAGGTCGATAGCCACATTCTCCTACCCTATCCCCCTGTCCCCAACACCTTAATAACAGGTCAGAATGAATCAGCTTTGGAAAGAAATCAGTACAACGTGTAACTCTGGCTTCTGCCAAACTGAAATAACTCTCAAATGTTTTAAAAATTAAGCATATCATCCTACCTTTACATGCTTGATAGTCTATGACTCAGTCACTTGATTAAAAGCAGTGGGGTGGGGGTGAAAGATTAGGAGTCCTTATCAGCAAAAATTGTAATGCCGGCACACAGTGTGGCGCTTCATACCTGGCCACTGAATAAACAATAAAGGATTGGAAAAAAAGATTCATAGAAACTTATGGAAGATAGGTGTCACAAATAAGGCAAGAAAGCAGACATGAAAAAGAATTTTAGGCTGTTTTTTTCCGAAGCCAGTCTTGTCATCCATTTGAAATAAAATGGAGATTGCCCTGCCTTCCTGTTTTTCAGCCTGAACTTGACTGCAGTTGGTTTGGTCTCTGCTGAAAAATTCTAGTCTGCCCTCAAAACCATTTTTTTTTTTTTTAATGGGAGGGAGAGTGATTGGCAGGTCTCTGGCAGTGTAGACAGGCTGTATTCACCGCTGATTGCAGGCAATTGCCCTCATCCTTTGAATGCGAAGAAAGGTACAGCTTTATCTTGTGAGAGTCAGACTCTTGTTAATCCTATACCCTGGAAAGGTCACTGATTCAAGGAGGCTTTCCCATGCTACACCAGGGGTATTTCTCTGTAGGTTGAAAGTGTTAGAACTGCTGGCAAAACTGAGAATGAAGGTATCAGTACTTGCATTAGAAAATATAATGAGCTTTATTTTTCTTACTGATTGTTCCCAAGTTTAAAGAGAGGACATATCTAGCATGATTTTGGACCTGACCTGTTACACTCAATGTACATACGACCTATTTAAAAGCAAGCAGTAGCACATATTTTGAGTATCGTTCATGGTCTGCTTGTTTCTGGAAAGCTTTTATTGAAATTTAATATGCCACAGACATCTCCTTCTCCACACCCCAGCTCCTGAGAACTGTTGAAAGACCATCTGATCACTTTTTCTAGACACAAAACTTTTTGGTTGTCTTGATGTTCCTTAAAAAAAAAATACTGTGCATAGCTGATTATACACAACCCAGAACTTTTTATGGGCAGAATGTGGACTTCTGAATATAGAATGTTCTCTTTCCCTTTCCTGAAATGCCATGTATGTATAATGTTTAAAGTATTATTATTATGAAAGGTAAGAAATGAACTTGTCTGTAAGAAAATCAGTCCTTCTAAAATATATAGTAGCCTTTGAAAAATTATGTGCCAAATTATAAAGTTTAATTAATTTCTAGCTTTTGTAATAAAGAAGAAATTTTCAGACTTAGAGTGAAGGGATAAATTGGATATCTACCAAGTGGGAGATGGATTGGCTTTAAAAAGTTCTTTCTTTAGTGTAAAAGCATATTTGAGTTTTTTTTCATTATTCTGAAATCTCTACTTATCCTTAGAACAGTTCACACCTTGGTTGGAAATTTGAAATTATAATTCTGACCAATAATGACATACATTTGTTTGTTGTTATTGTTATCTTTAAAAAGAAACCTTATTTGACAATACCACCAGGTCAAAAATGAGTTATGGTTTCATTTTTCCATTAGAACAGCTAAGCGGAACATGAAAATAATGGAAAGTGATGACTCCTGATGGCAACATTATAGCAAAAACCTAATTTCTTGGCAGTATTCATTTAAAGGAGAATATTGAGTTTCTGACACTGATTGAAAAATGCAAAACTAAGGGGAGATTTGTCATTGTTCTGGTGAATTGATCAATGTGTTTAGACAATTAAGTTTGGCTGGAAAATCTGAATTAGATCTGAATTATCTGTATGAACTGTGGAGATGTCCCTACGTGCTTTCATTTACATTGATAAATGTGTTTTCCCATATTTCCTTTGTTCTGAGATGAGAAGCATGCTGAGTAGGTTTTTTTGAAGGTGGGGATCTATTTTTGGATTTACATGAATTTCCCCAAATAAGTAAATTACTGGTGATTTATTGCTTAGTGGATAAAAATAAATTTTAATCACCACAGGGCACTTATCTCTTTCAGTTCCAACTTTCATAATGGTGGCAGATGAAAGGGATGCAGAACTTTATGTATTATGGCCCTTCACATAGTAACATTTCCATCCATTAATAGTTTTCCAATGCACAGATGGGAAACCTGTTAAAAGATACATTATGATTCTATGTACTTCATTGGACTGAATGGAGCTTTAAGTGGAGCTATTATAGAATATGATTTTTTTAAACTATCTTTTTTTCTTCTAATTATATTCATGTGTTAGATATTTAAGCTGATTTATACTAGCTCTATATAAAGCCATTACTGTAGATGTTAATGAAGAATTGGAGGCTGCCTACTAGTCTGGTAGGAGCCCCCAGATTATCTTGCTGCTTTTAGGATTGTTTTAAAAGCACAGTGAAAATGAAACTAGAATGCTAGTCACCGTGAATTTTGCCAAACTCAGATTATCCCACTGTGAGAATCTTTATGTTACAAAGTATACTGAAAGAAAACCCTACCATCCTTTAATTTTCTTGGGCTTTCCATCATAAATACCACTTACTATTTTTTTTTCTTAATATCCACAGACTGTTTAGAAGCAATGCATCTGTACATTCATGTTTACTTAATGTGGCTTTGTTTTAAAAATTAACAACAGTATACAAACTTTTGGACTGAATACATGCTCTTGAAAAGTGTCCTACCATTTTAAATAACAGTGCATTTGAGAAATCCAATCATAAAGTTTACTCTTTCTCTTTCCAGCATTACCAAAATCAGAATAGTGAGATTTTCTTTACCCCTTTAAAGAGTAATGACAATGCCAAAAAAAAAAAAAAGAAAAAACAAAATCGACTGCCATTTTTTAGGTATTAGAGAGCAAAGTTCTGACAGGAGCACCACTAATTAACTGATAATTGTCTTCCTTTGGCAAACTCTGCTCTTCCTGCTCTTAATTTGCAGGTCTCTGCTCAGTTGTTGGAACAATACACATCCCTAGTTTTTCATTTATGAGTAAATTTGAACTGTTGCCACTTGAAATTGCAGCTGTTGTAATAGGTGAATTTGAGGTTGTTAGACCACCACCAGAACTGCCTGAGAACTCAGAAGTAATCAATCCAGTAATACCTCTGGAATTTTAGGCAAAAGAGTGAAACAAGGAAAAGAAAATAGCTCCCCAATACAGTACCATCTTGATGAGGAATTGGTGCTGGGTAGTTTTCTTTCTTTCTTATTGAAACAAAAATCATCACTGTCCTATGAGGGGAAAACAGAACTGATAAATCCCTGTATGATGAAATGTTTGCAATTGATGCATTTCCTTTGGCTCTTTGCAGTGGGAGGAAGTGAGTATTATGGATGAAAAGAATACACCAATCCGAACCTACCAAGTCTGCAACGTGATGGAACCCAGCCAGAATAACTGGCTGCGAACTGATTGGATCACCCGAGAAGGGGCTCAGAGGGTGTACATCGAGATCAAGTTCACCTTGAGGGACTGCAACAGTCTTCCGGGTGTGATGGGCACTTGCAAGGAGACGTTTAACCTGTACTACTACGAATCAGACAACGACAAAGAGCGTTTTATCCGAGAGAGCCAGTTTGCCAAAATTGACACCGTCGCAGCTGACGAGAGCTTCACCCAAGTAGACATTGGCGACCGAATCATGAAGCTAAACACGGAGATCCGGGATGTGGGGCCGCTGAGCAAAAAGGGGTTCTACCTGGCTTTTCAGGACGTGGGGGCTTGCATCGCCTTGGTATCGGTCCGCGTGTTCTACAAGAAGTGTCCGCTCACCGTTCGCAATCTGGCCCAGTTTCCGGACACCGTCACAGGCGCTGATACTTCTTCCCTGGTGGAAGTTCGAGGCTCCTGTGTCAACAACTCAGAGGAGAAGGATGTGCCAAAAATGTACTGCGGGGCAGATGGCGAATGGCTGGTTCCCATTGGCAACTGCCTGTGCAATGCCGGGCATGAAGAGCGGAATGGAGAATGCCAAGGTGAGGAGAGCCATATTGTACTTTTCATTCGGGCTTAGTGCACGTAATTAAATCAGAGATGAGACTAAATGGAGTGAAGCCAGTAATTAGCAGCCCCTGTGGGATGTGGTGGGACAGAGGGGTCTAATGAGGAAGTGCTCCAGCTCCAGGTGGCAAAGCTAAGACGATTCTAATACTGACAAAATAAACGATGCTGCTGTAATCAGCAGAAGGCCAAACACGTTTGCTAACAGGCACTTAGATGTGAACCCGCTTGATGTGCCCTCTGAAATGTAAATGAACAAGCCCGAAGAAAGGGCCCTGATTGATCCTTGCTTCAAGAGGACCCACACATTTTCGAACCCTGATTCTCCTGTTGGTAAACATCTCTCCTCCTGTGGATATGTCCGTGAATGATTTCAATGTCAAATTAGGGTTTGTTGTTCCAGTTTCCTCCTGCTGATTAAAATCGAACTGTGTGAGGAACGTCCAGTTTTTCCTGCCTTGTGGAGCAGTGCAGACATGGGTCAGCACAGTGGACCGACAGGGCTTCACGTGCCTTCTGTTCCATTGAGCGCCCATTGATGGGGTCTCCAAGTGAACTGAATCTTGATGAAAGACCTCTTGATTTCCCTGAGGAGGCGATAAAGAGCTAGTAAGAGTCTTCTTATTGGATCTGTGGTCAGAGGCAGTAGTAAATTGTGATCCATTTTGCTTATTGAGTTTTTGAAGAAATCCAGGTTTTTTTTTTTTTTTTTTTGGTTTACGTTAATGACTATTGATTATATTACGAAGGTGACTTGTTTTCCTCTCATTTAACCCTGTCTGCAATTCCCTCTTCTCTTATTTCCCCTTTTGGGGAGAGTTTGCAGACTTCTTATAGTAGCTTTGTTTTTGAGTAAAGGCTGGGAGTATTCCATATTTATATGGATTGCTCATATCACGTGTGAAGTAAGGCTTACAAAAATCAGTTATCTCAAGACTTGTATTTTTGCTTGGTATTTATCTTCAGTGGTTATCAGTAGTCTGCTGCTGCCAGTCTTATTATGGTTACTTACTAACGTGTACAACTCTGGGTCCCTTCTCTGGAACAGATCAGATTAATCTTTTCTCAGGGTAATTGTTGAGCTGCAGACTACACTACCTCATGGTTCATCTGATTTGGTGATTAAAGAGCCTGAAATAACTGACTGCCAAACAATTTGTCTGGCATTTCAACCATTTTAATGACAGGGTGGGATTGACTATAGAGCAATCCACTTGACCAATTGGAAATCAACAGTTATAACCTAAAGAAAGTTGCATTTAGGGTAGTTTGGTGTTATAGAGTTATATATTTCTCCTGTCAGAGATCATAAGTGTTCTTCTTGATGTGCTATAGTTATTTCTAGAAGTAGCTAACAATGAATGTCTTTTAAATGCATTGAAAATATAAAACAGGATAAAGACTGGCAACCTTTTTTTTGACTTTGAGTCAAAAGGTAAAGTTGAAAATTAAGACGTTTGAATTTCAAGGTTTTTTTTTAAACAAAGATTAATTTCTTGCTTAGCAACTACTAGGTAAGCTGTACCAAATGGAAACCCTGAAGTATATTCCAGTGTTAACATTAGAAAAATATGAGTGCATTGTTGGCACCTAAATTATAATCATCAAGCAGGAAGAGTGAAATGAATAGGGTAATAATACTGCTTCGCATCTTAGAGTAAATTGTTCTTCCTTTTCGATTTTTGTAAGACAAGACTTGCACATCTTAACATGTGAAGATTCTTACATATATGTTTCTTAAAAAACACGTTGTCTTCCTTTTCTTGCGCAGATGTTCATGTTTCTGGCATTAGTACATCTCTCTGTATCTAATGTCATTGATTTCCAATTGTCACACAGCCCAGTAACTCATACATTGCTGCACTGTGAAACTCCTTGACATTTTTACAACCCAAATTAGAAGGAAAAGAGAAAAAGATGGAGGGGGGAGTGAATGTAAAGGCAGTTGAACATGGTAGTGGATGGCTTTATGGAAATAATCGTAGGAATACAGTTCATCATCACGTGATTCATAGAAAGGTTGAGGCTGCATGGATTAGGTTCAGTCCATTTCTGAGCAAACTGTTCCTAACAAGACTAGATATTTAAGGGAAGTGGAAGTTTGATTAAGCTATTGTTGAGAATCTTCATTCTTTCACTCACTCGTGCTACACACGCACTTTCTTTGCTATTTGTAGAAAGAGTAAATCTTTCAAGAAGACACTTTTTGCACAAAACCTTGCACTGCTTGTTTTTAAACACTATCAGGTAAGAATCTCTGATGAATTGAGGGAGGAATAAAAAACTTGAATCACAAGAATTCTTAAATCCCAAACTTGACTGAGATTTTTTAAAGAGATAATTCAACATCTTAAGAGTAATAAGAAACATTTTAAGAGTAATAAGAAATGGTTGCTTCCATCTGTGCCACCATTTGGCTTCCCAGGTGGCGCTAGTGGTAAAGAACCTGCCCGCCAATGCATAAGAGACGCGGGTTCAATGCCTGGGTTGGAAAGTTCCCCTAGAGAAGGAAATGGCAACACACTCCAGTGTTCTTGCCTGGAGAATCCCTTGGACAGAGGAACCTGGAGGACTGCAGTCCATGGGGTTGCAAAGAGTTGGATATGATGAAGTGACCGCACGCATGCACACAGGCATGTGCCATCATTACTGGTGTATCAGGATTACCTAGGCAGAGCAGAAGAACATCCATACAAGGAAATATGTCTCAATTTGGTCACTTAGCTGCACGACCTTGAGCATGTTTCTTAAACCCTCTGTGCCTTTATTTGTTAATCTATAAAATGGGTTGATAATAATTGTACTTAGCTTAGAGACTTAGAGGACACAGTGATATAAAATTGGTAAAAAATCACTGTTTAGATCATAAAGCATTAAACTGATGTTAATGCTAGCTTCTTTTATCACTCTTATCAAGGTCATAGCTGTTGACTTTTAAGGGTGTTGAGTTGAAATGGTAAAAGGGAAGTCCATCTTCGAGCCACTCTTAGAAGTCAAGGACAAAGATAGGAAGCATTGCCTTCACCCTAACAAAGGGTAAGGATCATTTGAAAATGATATTTGGAGAGTGTCTGTTTTTTTTTCCCCTCCACTATAGGAAAGAGAACTTTTCCTTTGAGTGAAAGAAAAGTGATTTGGGAGCGGAACAAGAAAGACCAGGGTGTAAAGGGAGCTTAAGAAAGGATATAAAAGAGAATGGGCAAGTCCTCAGAACTCTGGCAGCAGATCCCTCCCCAATTGTCTTTTCAATGGGTCTTCTGTGGCAGGACAAATAGAAGGACAGGTGAAAGGTCACCTACTTCCTCATCCATCTTCCTTGGGGTCTGGGAGGTCAGAGTGAAGATTGATTAAGATCTTAAATGTTTGACAAAAGATCCCTGGGCAAAAATGGCAAGGGCGGGAGGGGGCCTGGGGTATGCTGTTGTTTGAATCTAACCCTGATCATCTGCCAGAATCCTCCAGAGACCTTGAAGACAGAAGGACACTTCCTCTTGGAGTTCTTACCTCCAAGCAGTACATGCAAATGCAGACAGAGGGTGAGGAGCCCCGTCAAAAGTGTCAAGAGTGGCAGGGCGATGGCAGGCTTGCCCTCTGCAGCAGCTGCAAGTTCACCCTCCCCTAGAATAACATTTTCTGAAATGATTTGGCTCAGTCTCAGCAGGACAAAAAAAGAGTGGAAGCCACTCATTTGTTTCCTGCAGCAGAATGTCTGGCTGGCATTAGCTGTAGTTTGAACTTGCCTAGTGATGGGGTGCAGAGGATAAGTAACTTCTAGTTAGTCGGAGGAAGGAAAAAGAAATCCACCTCAGACTTGTCTCCCTCTCCCCTAGTACGTACCCTGCCCCTCCATGAGGGAATGTTCCAGATGTTTTACAGGGTTATTTTTATTACTTCAAAAATATTAAGCTGGAGGAAGAGATGAAAAAATTCTTTATTACCTTATTTTTTGCTTAATTAAAAAGCTGAGAAATGAAAGAGAAGTCACAGATTTAATCTTTGTGAAATAGTAATAAGCAGCATTTTCAGACAGCATGTATAAAAATAATACTAATAAAAAGAAAACTGTCTTATGGAGTCACTTAAGGACAAATAATCACAACTGTGACAAAATCAAGCTGGGTAGGAATCAAACCTTGCTTAAATCTATAATTTTGCTGTAAATTGTTTGGGGTCCTATATGTATTATTACATATATGATGCCTTCATATCAGTAAAAGCTTCTTATTAAAAGGTCTTTTGAGAAAAAACAAGATGGAAATGCTTTGATGGCTATAAAATAGATATATTTCATATTCATGCTCTGAAAAAAGAGAGAGGTCTGTGTTTAAAAAAATGACTACTTTGTTTTCCTAGTATATTATAGAAGAACCTTAGGAGAAAGAAGTACCAGAAAGGATGCATTTAACATATAGTTCAGAGAGATGCTGTTATATTCTTTCCACTTTTGAAATTTTTCTTCCACCTTTGAATCATGTCTTTAAGAATCAATTGCTTAAATCACATGGTTGCTTTTATCTCTGACTTTGAAGCATGGCTGTGATCACTGAAAGACGCAATTCTTTATATCCAAGAAGAGCAGGGTTTAATTATTGTCCTTTTTCTGTTATACTTTTTTATTTTCTCCTCTACATGTGACCAGGCTTCTTTTGTGAGTGAATCAGGCAGTGGTCTATTTTGGATTCACTAAAGCATCATGTAGGAATTATCTCAGTTAGGAATTTTTGAATCCGGTATTTAAGATTTGATGACTTATTTTAATCTGACTGAGCTTCCTTGTACTTTTCAAAAATGAATTAAGACATAATTATTCTGTTAAGACTTGAGTCTTTAGGAGAAAGACCGATTAAATGGCTTTTCAGCTACTACTGTGCAAAGCAGAGCTGGTCATGATATATGTTTGACTTTCACATCATTGAATTTTAATACTTAGGTTTGGGGGGGGCATTTTTTCTTTTTGCATTTAATTGATGAATTTACCATTACAAAAGAATTGTATGCTTGAAACTCTTACTCCAGCTTATTTCTGATTTATCAGTCTTTATGATTTAGTAGATAACCCAAATATATCTATATATGTGTGTTTTAAAAAATAACTGAAATGGAATCATCTTGTCATCTTGTTTTTATGATATTTGACTATTTATCTTGGACATCATTCTATATTAGCGAATATAACTTTCCTCCATCCTTCATAATTGATAGTTAATATTCTGTAGTGTGAATATATCATACTTTATTTTTTTCTTTGTTGATGGATAGTTCGGGGATCTTAGTTTTTTCTAGTAATATTTTTAAACCAACAGTTTAACTTGTAAATCGTACCTATACTTAAAGAAAAAATTGAATGATTAACTTTGCTTTGTTATTTTTCTGGCTTTTTCTTGGACAAATGATTTTAATAAACCTTCTTGACCATGAGCATATATATGGAAGGAGTTCAGTCCAGGACAACCAAACAAGTAAGACTGCTGGCAATTAAGGAGCATAGTTGGGTCTCATTAAATGTTCATAGAATGAATGAATAAATAAATGCAGAAGGAATTGTGGCCTGTTTCATATTAAACATTTATTTGGTGGAGTAACATTTCATGGAGTCAACATGATATATCAGAATCTTTGCATGTGACATGTGTTAATTAACTCCTTGTTTATAATTCCTACTTCAATTGGGTCTTAGCTATTTTCATTATAGTTATGAACCATCTCTGCACCTGGATGTTCAAAAATCTCTATAGTCTATGCGCTAACATAATTATTAGTACAAAATGGCTAAGGTCTGCCTTTGGAGTTTGAGACCTGAGTTTAGTTTGCAGGTGTGCTACTTAACTAGGTGGGTGATCATGGTCACTAACTTAACCTCCCTAACTTCAAGTCTATATTTGCAAATTGGTGACAATGATAGTTTATTATGTATGAGACACCCATATAAGGACGAGGGCATGGCAACCCACTCCAATATCCTTGCCTGGAGAATCCCACGGATAGAGGAGCCTGGCGGGCTCCATGGGGTCACAAAAAGTCAGACACCACTGAAGTGACTTGTCACACACACACATGTATGTATACAGTGTCTAGTACTGTGCCTAGAATCATTAAGCGCCTGAGAAGTGGAAAATGTTATTGTTGTTTTTGTTGGTGTTCAATAGAAATAGGGCGACACTATAGGCTATTTGGTGATTGTTTGTCCAACAGTGGAAACTGGTGTAGGTTTTGAAGCAGTTTTTTTGAGCGGCGAGGTGAGGGCAGTGGTGACACATGCAAGTGAAGGGGCTGGCATGAAATGACTGGTCTTGTCTCTGTTGGTCAGGTCCTCTGTTCCTCAGCACTGCAGTGGCCCTCAAAATGTGTTCAGCTGGGTTCCCCCAAGACCCTTTCCTGTGGTCTACAGGTCAGGACTTTAATACGCTCTTTGCCTTTTCCCTCCCCTTTTCTCATGAATGGAGTTTTCCAGAGGCTCCCTGATATATGATATCTCATCAAATTAAATAGAGAAGCAAATATGAGAATCCAGCTGTCCTCTATTAAGCCAGACATTAACCATGTCACTCTTGTCCCTAATTTAGTTTTAGAAAATTTGGTTCTTTTTTCATTAAAATGTGTTATTTGTGTTGACATGTAATGGGTTTAATTATCAATACTTTTAAATAAATTCATCTGAGTTTCGGTTTCTAATGGTAAGTATTGGTATCTTTAACTCACACACACAAAAGCACTTTGGCATCCTCAGTCTTTTTAAACAGTGTGTAAAGGGGTCCTGGGAAATGGTAACCCACCCCAGTATTCTTGCCTGGAGAATCCCATGGACGGAGAAGCCTCGTAGGCTACAGTCCACGGGGTCGCAAAGAGTCGGACACGACTGAGCGACTGAACTGAACGGAACGGAAAGGGGTCCTGAGACCCAGAACTTTGAAAAGTGCTGCACAAAAAGTGTCAGCTTTTTGTTTCTCCTGCAGGTGCAGAAAGTGTACCTTGGGTTGTCTGCAGACACTTAGAATCAAAATAGATCAGGAAGCTCTGGAAACTTTCAGAATCTCGGAGATTTAGGTAGCTTAGAAGGATGACATTTATTCTACCCTTTAGATGTTTCTATAAAATCAGGCAGCAATTTGTAGCTCTTAGCTTTTTAAAAACAGTTTATCTGCGTCCAATAACATGCCTCAGTGCTCTCTTTAGTTTTACTGTGCTTGTGAGAAGAAATGATTAAGGAAAGCCTCAGCTGGCCCATGGGACCCTGAGAGACTGTATCTTTTTCACTGAGGGCATAAAACCTTTCTCCCTTACAGCTGGTACCTCTGGGCCATTTGCGGTGGGGGGTGGGAGCAGGTGAGGTCACTGGGTCCCATGATCTGGAGGGTAATTAATAGTCCCATGACTAAATGGACATTTTATGAATATTCAGGGCCTATTTGGGCTTCTGGGGAAACAATCAGGTTGGTGCCGCTGACAACTCCCTTTGGAGACCCAGAGCGATTTCTGGGTGAATGCGGGTCGTCAGCTGTCGGCCTAGGGTTGCTTTTTTGCCGGCAGCAGATCCCTCGTTTGCATATTCTGTATGCTCCCTCATGCAAAACAGCACACCCATTTCCCCCTTTCACAAAGGCTAGAGAGCTTCCTTTGGAAACTCCAGCCAAAATCTCCTTCTGTTTATGCAGAACCCAATGATTTAGACACCATGCAAATTAATTCGGTTTTGATTTGAATGCTTCCAGAGATTGGGGGTGGAAGGCGGAGAGTGGGGTGTTTGCACAGGGCCCCTTTTGTGCATCACCCCCCGCCCCGGCCCTCCCCCAGTGTGGCTGGTTGTCACTCCCAGGGCCCCTTGGCCCTTGTGGAAACAACCCAAGCTCCTGCTGCTCATTTTATTTTGACCTTTGGAAAGGAACCTAGTCTTGGTGAATCCCTTGGCTTGTCTGTTTCCTGACAGTTTCAGCAGGAATCTCCCTGTTTTTTTTCTGAGGAGGGAGGAGATAGCACTGTGCAGATTATGCTAGGAATGCTTAGAAGTGGCCCAAGAAAGGGCTTTCAAAAATTGTCAAGTAAAAAGATAAAATTTTTGGAGAAAGAATTGTCAGATCTCAGAAAGTTCTGAAAATATAGGCGTTAGGTCACTTGTAGGCTGGAACCTATTCACCCCTTCAACAAATAGATCCTGAAAGTGTAGACTGCACAAATCATTGGTATTTTTATTGCGTTAGTGTCATACATCTATGAATGAAGACAACCAACTGCATACCTAAAATCATGATTAAAATCCCTTATTTTCACTCCTGTCTCACATACATTTCTTTCAAAGTTGTACTGACGCTAATTCTGTTCCTTATTCTGTATGTGTATTCGCTTTGGGTTGAATGTTGCCTTTTGAATTTCTGTTTTCCCATCCCACCAGTGTCTCCAAATTTACTTAACCTTTGCTTTATTCCCTCAGAATGAAAATGCGAGTACAATACATATTTAACCCAACAAACTTCACTCACATGTTGAAAATAGTACTGTCTTCAGAAGGCCTTGATCATATGTATTCTATAAACTAAAAGAAGAGGACTTGGCATGAAATGTTTTTGAAGTTCAATTAGTTTTGAGTTCGAACTAATTTCACAGGGCAGCAAATGGGCACAGCCAGACTTTGCAGTGTAATTAAGTGTAGGCAGGGTCAGCTAAAACAACATCTAAATGTGGAAGAGCTTTGGTTTAGCTCCACATGGCCTGACAAAATTTGATGATGCTGCTGTTCAAAGTCCATTTGGGATGGATTATTAGGATTAAAGAACAGCAGAAGGCTCTGTACTTGGTATGTTCTGTCGTGTCATTAGTGGATGAGAAAATTCAGCTGCTTATCTGGCTCTTGTTTCTAAGGATGGATTTAAACAGATCCACACTTCTCAAAGGTGATCTTACTAACCTCTTCTTAATAAGTTACAGATCTCCAATTGCTCAGAATCCTGAAAATACCATTTGAAGTAAGTTGATTGATAATTGTCATTTCCCCCTCCATGTACAGATATTTTCCACAGCGGTACAAAGCTACGGTACAGTTTCTTAATTACCCAGATAATCCTGTTTGCTTGTATTTTTAAACTATGAAGTGCTGGGTAATTATTCAATTCTTAATAGAAGGCAAATGGCAATGTAAACAATAATTAGGATGTTAGACAGACTAATGCGCTTCAAAGCAAATTGGATTTTTTTCATACTGTTCAGCATGAAGTCCCATAAAGCCAACAATTTAGAAGTAAGGCAAAAAAGGTTCCATTTGGTTCATATTTTATGGTGTTATCTCCTCATGGCTTGCTTCTGTGAATAGCAGTTTGCCCCAATGAAGCTGGCTGTGCCCAAGCCAACTGTTTCCGTAACAATCGCTTCCCTGCTGTTTGACATTTGGTGGCGTTCTCCCAGGCCTCCAGATTGGTCCTTTGTCTGCTGCAAATCCGAGGGGTCAGGGGTTAACAGAATACTGATTTCCTCCATAATACCATGGCAGGTAAATATGGGCCAACCTCATGATCAGTTAAGACGCAGCTCAGTAAGGAATGCTTTTCTCATGGGTTTTTGTCTTTAAGAACTTCCCTGATTTGAGATGCTGAGTTTCCCAGCTCTTGCCTTCCACAGGGGCTTCTTCATTACCAAAGCTGCCATCTCTCTTTTCTATGGCTTTCTCTGTTAATAACCATTCACAGATAACAATATATCCCGAGAAATACATGACCTGAAAACTGAGCAAATCATCATGTTTGATGAATTAATTTTACAAGCGTTAACAATACTTGCAACCTTATGCACTTAATTATGTCTTGCAGTCTTATCTGCACTGTGTGTTTCATTGATGAAATAATAAACTGATAGCAAAGGCAGTAGACAAAGTTCCTTTAATAATGGTGCTCTTACCACCCTACTTTTTTTTTTTTCCATCTAACCATCATGGTGTGTTGCCAGTTAGAGGTATAATTAAACAAACGGTTTTATTCCATTTTCACCATTATGGAGATGTCTAAGCATTCATGAACATTAATGCTATTACCCTTTTGTATCAGTTTAATTATATCAGTGTTTATTCTTCTCCCAAGGAATATTGTAAGCTACACAGTAGGTTATGTCCAAATTGTTCATGGGGGACACATGGGTTCTAGAAGTTTAAAGTGTCTTTCAAACTTTTAAGCTTCTTGTTACCATCAATTAATGAATGCAAAGGGTACTCTTGCATGTATCACTCTCTGCATTTCTGTTTGTCCAACCCCCTTCACATTGTACTGTGAACTTGATGCTTAGATTCATTTGTTTTCAGTTTTAAGTGTTTGAAAAAGACATCTCCACTTTGAAAAACAGTTTCCTTTTGAAGTGTCCAGTTTGGCAATGACTGAAGCAGCCCCCGGGCCAATTAGCATGTTAAAAGAATGGATCAATACCTTTCTGCCTCCACCCTCCTTGCTCTCTTCCAAGGGGAAAGAGTTTGGAAGAACCTTGGCTCTTGACAGATGTGCCAGGAGACTTCAAGAGGATTGTCAATTGCCCCAAGTGGGTAATATTGACAATTTGATCTAGTGCCCGACGGCTTCTCTGCTAGCCATTTGAAAATGGTTGCAGGAGGAATTGACAGCGTCAGGAAAGCTCTAGCAGTTCATGTAATTATGGAGAGGATTAGAAGAAAAGTGTTGGGAGAAATAAGAGATCAATACAGGGGCACTAGTTGACTTGAACTCACCTTTAGCTGTTAAACACTACATTTTGTAACATTTAGCCTATGCACACGGAAGAGTATAGGTTTTTTTTTTTTTTTTAGGGTTGTGTAAATCCATGCATAAGAAAAAATAAAAAACATAAGCAGCCACTGATTTTTGAGAGCAGACTAGTAGGTAATTAACAGTGTAACACTTTCAGTACTTAAAATGCAAAGGTGCTAATTAACTAATGGGAGAAATTGAGATTTCATTACTTGGTTCTCTAATGAGGTGCCAGCAAAGAAATGCAGCTGAAAGTAATATTTGAACATTCAGGTTTCTTTTAAAGCAGTTTCTTTAGGAACTGCGTCTCTGTTTGTCCTAGAGTTTTCAATTAGCCTAATGCAGGCCTACAGTAAAACATTATAAAAGTGTGGTATTTTTGCACCAGGAAACTCATGTTAATGGAAAAATGAGAACGTTATCATTGCAAGATTAAAAAGAAAAGCTTTAAAAACGTTTGAAATACACCACCTGAGGGTTTCACATGGTCTTCCTTTAGGACAGCTACTGTACTAAGCTAAACAGACCCCATTACATAATTTATTCTAACCTTCAAAAAAGATTCTGGGATCCTTATTTACAGAACCGTTGTTGCTGTAACTATTTCAGTAATTCTTAAATTGGTTCTTGATAAGGCAAGAATTTTACACTGTGATTTCAATACTGAACCATTGTTGGATCTTTCCTTTTCTATTGGAGAAACGAAGTCATTTATTAAAGAGAAGTAATGTCTGATCTTGTGAAAAATCACAACTATTATTGCAACTTCAGAAAATAGACATACTAAAAAGAACCCTTAGCCCCACAAAAGGATCGTTGACTTCTACTACAGATAATGATTGAGATACAGAAACCTATTGAGTTTTCCCAGTATTTTCCATTATATCTTCTGGCTGATTATCACTGATCTATAGGAAAGCTATTGATTTTTGTATGTTTATCTTACATCCAATCTTTTTATTGAACTGTCTTGTGAATACCAACAGGTTTTCAGTTAATTCTCTAGACCTTTTAGAGAACCAATATTTTCAGGTACAAGCAATTACATATTTTTTCTTCTTTATAAAAACTAGACCTCTTATTTATGATTTTTATCTTACAACATTGATCAGAATTTTTAGGCTAGAGAAAAATAATAATGTTGATTGTAAGCATCTTTAATTTATGCCAATTTTAGTGGACATAATTTAAGCATGCTATGAGATATTTTTAAACATTTCTAAGAGAGAAGGGATTTTGAATTTTGTTCAGTTCAGTTGCTCAGTCGTGTCCGACTCTTTGTGACCCCGTGAATCACAGCACGCCAGGTCTCCAAGTCCATCACAAACTCCCAGAGTTCACTCAAACTAATGTCCATTGAGTCGGTGATGCCATCCAGCCATCTCATTCTCTGTCGTCCCCTTCTCCTCCTGCCCCCAGTCCCTCCCAGCATCAAAGTCTTTTCCAGTGAGTCAACTCTTCGCATGAGGGTTAGCATCAATCCTTCCAATGAACACCCAGGACTAATCTCCTTTAGAATGGAGTGGTTGGATCGTTGCAGTCCAAGGGACTCTCAAGAGTCTTCTCCAACGCCACAGTTCAAAAGCATCAATTCTTTGGCTATCAGCTTTCTTCACAGTCCAACTCTCACATCCATACATGACCACTGGAAAAACCATAGCCTTGACTAGACGGACTTTGTCATCAAAGTAATGTCTCTGCTTTTTAGTATGCTATCTAGGTTGGTCATAACTTTCCTTCCAAGGAGTAAGCGTCTTTTAATTTCATGGCTGCAGTCAGCATCCGCAGTGATTTTGGAGCCCCAAAATATAGAGTCTGACACTGTTTCCAGTTTCCCCATCTATTTCCCATGAAGTGATGGCACCAGATGCCATGATCTTTGTTTTCTGAATGTTGAGCTTCAAGTCAACTTTTTCACTCTCCTCTTTCACTTTCATCAAGAGGCTCCTTAGTTCTTCACTTTCTGCCATAAGGGTGGTGTCATCTGCATAGCTGAGGTTATTGATATTTCTCCCAGCAATCTTGATTCCAGCTTGTGCTTCTTCCAGCCCAGCGTTCCTCATGATGTACTCTGCATACAAGTTAAATAAGCAGGGTGACAATATACAACCTTGACATATTCCTTTTCCTATTTGGAACCAGTCTGTTGTTCCATGTCCAGTTCTAACTGTTGCTTCCTGACCTGCATACAGGTTTCTCAAGAGGCAGGCCAGGTGGTCTGGTATTCCCATCTCTTTCAGAATGTTCCACACTTTATTGTGATCCACACAGTCAAAGGCTTTGGCATAGTCAATGAAGCAGAAATAGATGTTTTTCTGGAACTCTCTTGCTTTCTCCATGATCCAGCGGATGTTGGCAATTTGATCTCTGGTTCCTCTGCCTTTTCTAAAACCACCTTGAACATCTGGGAGTTCACGGTTCACGTATTGCTGAAGCCTGGCTTGGAGAATTTTGAGCATGACTTTACTAGCGTGTGAGATGAGTGCAATTGTGCGGTAGCATTCTTTGGCATTGCCTTTCTTTGGGATTGGAATGAATTTTGTTAGATGACTTCAAATATCTCTTTCAGATATGTGATCTTTCTGATGTGTGTTTGTGGGTGTTTATTCAATATTATGAATATTGAATATATTTGTAGATTTTTAAAAATAATCCATAAACTCTCTTTGTATCTTTGAAAAAAACCCTATCAGGTGGCAGTAAATTTTGGCTAAACATTTTTTACATTCTATTTGCTAATTGTGGTGATGAAGAGCCAGGGCCTTGGAATAAGAATTTAATTTTAATCTCAGCTTTGTCATTTACAGTGGTGACTACCAGCTCTAGGTACTTAACTTTAGTGCTATTATTCTCCTCTGTAATAGTAGAATAATGATACCTGTACCATAGGTAGGGCTTCCCTGATAGCTCAGTTCGTAAAGAATCCGCCTGCAATGCAGGAGACTCTGGTTTGAGTCCTGGGTCGGGAAGGTCCACTGGCGAAAGGATAGGCTACCCATTCCAGTATTCTTGGACTTTGCTTGTGGCTCAGCTGGCAAAGAATTGGCCTGAAATGCGGGAGCCCTGGGTTTGATCTCTGGGTTGGGAAGATCCCCTGGAGAAGGGAAAGGCTACCCACTTCCGTATTCTGGCCTGGAGAATTGGGGTTGCAAAGAGTAGGACATGACTGAGTGACTTTCACTCACCCCATAGGTGTCCTAAGATTAAATAAGACAATGTAAGTCTTGCTAGGAGGTGACATCTATTCAGTGCTCAGTAAAATAGAGCAAATAGAAATTTGAGTAAATAGATTTGAGAAGTTTGAGAGTAAATAAAAATTTGTATTATTTTTATTTTGAATTTTGAACAAATAATCGATTGATATTAACCTATAGGGCTTCCCTGGTGGCTCAGAGGTTAAAGCGTTTGCCTGCAATGAGGGAGACCCGGGTTCGATCCCTGGGTCGGAAAGATCCCCTGGAGAAGGAAATGGCAACCCACTCCAGTACTCTTGCCTGGAGAATCCCATGGAGGGAGGAGCCTGGTAGGCTACAGTCCACAGGGTCGCAAAGAGTTGGACAGGACTGAGCTACTTCACTTTCTATTAGCCTATGTATTCTCTTTCCCTCTTTCTTTCTGACTATATCTCTTTCTCTCTTTCCTCTTATTCTTAGCAGATTTTAGGATTATAATTGATACATAAAGTTAAGATAGTTTTCCATCTTTTATTAGCATTGCAGAAAGTGTGCAGAGAATCTAGCTTTACTCTGCAAGTTTGAAAGGTTTCACCATTAAAACCAGCTCTAGATTGTTCACTTAGGATTTGGACACTTCTTTTCTGTATATTTGCTAGACTTCAGTAAAAAAAAAATGCAACAATCACAACAAGGAAATTGACTCTGGAACCTCATTCCGTTGCTGTCCCAGTCACATAAATGACTCTCCAGTCCATAGTGGATGTGTTCTCTGACTTTGGGCTGTTCCCCGTCTCTGCGGGGTGGAAAGCGCAGATGCCATGTTGCTTTCCTCCATAATTACACTGTTGAGCTTTCTCATTACTTTTGTATATCTTAAACATAGAAGTTAAAGGCAATGGGATATTCAGCATGGAGTCAGTGCACAGGCATGGTTGAACTAGGCATAAATTGGGATCCTGCTTGTTAGTGAGGATCTAGTTGAGACAGTATTTATTATTAATCTCATTAGGAAAAGCTGTGTTTCACTGCAGCCCCTCTGAGTTGTGATGCTTTGCTTTTTTTGTTTTTTAACTGAGGGAGAAAAAATGCGAAATGACAGATTCACTGTTCTAGAAACATCTGGTGTTCCTTAGAGCCACAACTTTGACATCATAATGTGTAAATATTTTATATTGGTTTGGAGGATGGGTAAGTTTCATTTTGTTCATTTCAAATTATTCTGTGGGCCACATGGAAATGAAACAAGGACCAGAGGACAGGTACTGCCTCAGTATAAGGAAAGACCCATCTGATATTTTGAACTAGACCAGAGTGGATGTGACTTTTGAGAAGATGAGTTCTCTTTCAGAGCGGGTGTTCACACTGGCTGGATGACCCTAGAGCATTTAACTGTATATCCTTGCAGTAAGAGATTGGAGATTTTGTGTTTTTTTTTTTTTTAATCTTTTAAATTTATTTATTCATTTTATTTTGTGGTTGCCCTGGGTCTTCTTTGCTGTGTGCAGGCTTTCTCTAGTTGCAGCAGCAGGGGCTACTCTTCATTGCTGCGTGTGGGCTTTTCATTGTGGTGGCTTCACTAGCTGGGGAGCACGGGCTCTTCACACATGGGGCTCAATAGTTGGAGTTCGCCGGCTCAGTAGTTGCGGCTCGCAGGCTCTAGAGTATGGGCTCAGTAGTGGTGTAACATGGATTTGGTAGCTCTGTGGCACGTGGAATCTCTCCAGACCAGGGATTGAACCCGTTTTCCCTGCGTTTGCAGGAGGATTCCTTGCCTGCAATGTGGGAGGCCTGGGTTTGACCCCTGGGACAGGAAGATCCCTTGGAGAAGGGAATGGCTACCCACTCCAGGATTCTTGCCTGGAGAATTCCATGGACAGAGGAGACTGGTGGGGTAATAGTCCATGGGGTCGCAAAGGGTCAGGCATGACTGAGCAAATCACAGTTTCATTTCTTTTTTTTTTTCCCTTCTACTGCATCACTGGGGAATTCTGATCCTGTGTTTCTTAAAAGGGGCACCATGTCATTTTGGGCAGGACGATTCTTCCCTGAGTGCAATATTTATCAAGGGCTTGTGAATCCATCCTGTGCATGGTGGGTATGCACTTTGCAGGGCATTTGGTGTCCTGAGGAGTCCCTGGGTAGTACATACCTGTGGCATCCTCTAATCACTGTGACAGACTAGATCTTCCCTTCTCTTGTTCAATTGCCTCAGGTATGGATACTGATCTCAGTGGCAAACTTCTGGACTAGACAAACTGTAAGATAATTTACAGCTCTTAAGATTCTAAAATAGTAGGATATTCCTTGTTACAAAGGTTCCATATTTCCCATAGGACAGGTCGCCCAGGTTTAGGATCCTGTAGTTGTAGGAAAGATGGAAAAGCTCTTCAAACAGTCCTAGATATCAATTTCTCTGTTTTCATTTTCCTTAAACCTAAGTGTACACCATGGGGCTTCCCAGCTGGCTCAGTGGTAAAGAATCCACCTGCCAAGCAGGAGTTGTGGGTTTGATCCCTGGGTCGGTAAGATCCCCTGAAGGAAATGGCAACCCACTCCAATATTCTTGCCTGGAGAATTCCATGGAGAGAGGAGCCTGGTGAGCTATAGTTCATAGGGTTGCAGAGTCAGACACGACTGAGCGACTGAGCATGCATGCATGCAAATGTATGCCATAGCATCACAAAGTCAGATTCATCTGTTTCCCCAATAGGCACCAATTATAGGAGGGAGATAGGGATGTCTTTTGGAAGAAATTACTCACATTTTATAAAAGTGTCTATAACGATGACCATCAACGAAGTGCTCTACTAAATTACTTAGTCCTAAAACAGCCTTATCAGGCAGGTAGAGTGTTAATTATCCCCATTTTACAGTTGGGAAGGTTGAGGCATGGAAGGATGCCCAAGGTTCTGTACCACTACTCAGAATGATTTGAAACCAGGTAGACTGGCTCCAGCCTCTAAGTTGCCATCTCTATGCCATACTTTTCCTGGGTAAGAACTGTTAGAAATCAAGAAACATCCTCCTAAATTAACTTAACAATATGGAATCTGCTTTGCATTCTTACAAGGTAAGAAGAACATGTTAAATGCCTGAGTTATAAACTTATGTAAACAGTGTCCTATATTTACTCCAAGATTTGTCAAATACTCCTCTGTCAGTGGGTGGCCTTTGTATTTTTTCAGATGGCCTGGCAGAGAGCAAAATGTGACTTTGCAATTATTAAAGCTGAAGACCTTGTCATAGAATGTATTACTGAGCAGATTATTCTTACTTTGACTCTGAATCACAGCACAGAAGGAGGTTATAAGCATAGACCCATGTCTACATAAGATAAAACATCATCTCCTCTTAACTGGAGGATAGCTGAACCGAATAACTTTTTTAATTTCTCAAAGGCTGTACAATAAATCCAAGGGCTATTCACCTGGAAAATCAATCTAAAAAGAGGATGTACTTTTAATAATCTAAATGTTGGATTTGTGCTTTTATGCTGGTTCAGGTTGCATATTTATTTGCAAATGTGTGCAGGAAAAAATGGCAACAGAATCATTTGTAACATAATTCATTTCTGCAATTGGGTGCAAGAAGAAAACAGGTGGGGTCAGTATTGCAAATGGTGGCATGTGTGGTTCCTTCAGTACCTACATGGCTATTCGCCCTCCTTCCCTCATGTTGCTACCTTGTGGCTTCAGTGGAAATGGCTCACCTTTCAGCACCTAACACCAGCTGTATCCTGAATTGTTCTGTTGTGCAAGTCTCAAAAATTCTTTTTTTTTTTTTTTTCAGAGGGGCTCCTAAATCATTTAGAACCAGGTTTTCTGTTGCTTGCAACACAATGCTAATTGATAAAGGAGGTCATTAATTTAACGTGCAAACCAGTTTTCTATACACAAATGTTTCACATCGGAAATATAGTAGGTGGCTCAGACAGGAAAGAATCTGCCTGCAGTGCAAGAGACCCTGGTTTGATCTCTGGGTCGGGAAGACACCCTGGAGAAGGGAATGGCAACCCACTCTGGTATTCTTGCCTGGAAATCCCACGGACAGACCATGGGGTTGCAAAGAGTCAAAGACGACTGAGCAATGAACACAACACAAAGCTGAGTGGTTGGATTCCCAGGTGGCACAATGGTAAAGAATGTGCCTGTCACTGCAGGAGATGCCGGAGACACCAGTTCAATCCCTGAGTCAGGAAGATCCCCTGGAGGAGAAAATGGTAACCCACTCCAGTATTCTTGCCTGGAAAATCCCATGGACACAGGAGCCTGGTGGGCTACAGTCCATGTGGTCACAAAGAGTCGAGCATGACTGAGTGACAGGCACACAAGCTGAGCAGTTATTTTCCAAAAGATTTCTTTCTAGTCTTGTAAATAACAGAAACATTTTGGAGGCTATTTTTGCCCTCCCTTCTTAGTCTGATGGCAAGATAGACTAGTTTGGTTTGGTTCTGTTGCTGACAGAAACCCTCTTCCATACTGTGGCTTGGTGAAGTGGGATGTCTTTCTTCTGAGAGCTAAAGAATATTCATACTGGAAGGAAATCCTTTATTTAATTCATGCTTTTCATTTTCCAGATGAGGAAAATAAGGCTCAGATTAATAAAGTATATAATAAATTAATGAAATGAGTCACAGAAATGAAATGTACTGGGTGGGGAATATTATCAATAATAATGTAATATCTTTGCGTGGTGACAGATGGTAACTAGACTTATCATGGTGATCATTTTGTGATGTATAGAAATATCCTTGTGTTGTGCACCAGGATCTAATGTAATGGTTTAAATCAATTATACTTCAAACAGGGCTTCCCTGGTGGCTCAGATGGTAAAGAATCTGCCCACAGTGCGGAAGACCTGGGTTCGATTCCTGGGTTGGGAAGGTCCCCTGGAGGAGGGCATGGCAACCCACTCCAGTATTCTTGCCTGGAGAATCCCAATTGACAGAGAAGCCTACAGTCCTTGGGGTTGCATAGAGTCGGACATGACTGAGTGACTAACACTTCCACTTTCACTTTCATAGCTGCAGTGAACCATGGGGCATTGTACTTATTGGAGTACCTAAGTATGCTTTAAAACGGTATTGAAAGGAACTGATGAATCACAGTTATTGGTATCAGAAAAAAAATCATGAGAAATTCATGTTTTTTTGTAGAAAAATATGATAATACCATAGGCAAGTAAAAAAAACTGGCCAAATCATCTATAATATCACCACATAATGAGTCATACTTACTGTTTTGGGTTCTGTGCTTTCAGGTTTTGGTGCATGCCCAGGCACGCACTGCTGCTGCTGCTGCTAAGTCGCTCAGTCATGTCCGACTCTGTGTGACCCCATAGATGGCAGTCCACCAGGCTCCCCCGTCCCTGGGATTCTCCAGGCAAGAACATTAGAGTGGGTTGCCATTTCCTTCTCCAATGCATGAAAGTGAAAAGTGAAAGTGAAGTCGCTCAGTCATGTCCAACTCTTGGCGACCCTATGGACTGCAGCCTACCAGGCTCCTCCGTCCATGGGATTTTCCAGGCAAGAGTATTGGAGTGGGGTGCCATTGCCTTCACTCACTGAGTTATTGACCACATGGAATGATGATAAAATACAACTTCATGACATGACTTTTAAGGGCTACAGGGATTTCTGTTCCTTGGATGCAGCACACTTTCTTCACCTGTCCTCTATTGTTGGGCTTTTAGTTTGCTTTCGTTGTGGTGTAGTAACATTGTGAATATCCTTAAGCAACATTTTCAAATATAGGCTTAATTATTTTCTAATAATTGTTGGTTTGAAAAATGTGCAGTTTTAGAGGGTTTGATATTACTGAAAAAGACTCAGTTTTGAGATAACATGCTTACCTAAGCTCGAAACAATGAGAAACAGCATACCTTCAGTGAGATCATATGATAATTTCCATACAATCCTCATTAATGAAGTGAACTCCAAAGTGGAGGTAGTTTTACTCATTAGCACTTGCGTGTGAGAAAACTTCTTTTAAGGTTTTTGCCTACAGATGCTTTCTTTTCATCCTAACAAAAAAGCAATGAACTTCTAAGCTTATTTTAAACAAAGATAGGATTCATTGGCTATCTGTGATAGCTGTTGGTAACTACCCTTTAATATGAAGGATGTATGTGTTTGTGTGTGTTCAGTGTGTGAGTGTGTTCAGTCACGTCTGACTCTTTTCTGACCTAACAGAGTGTAGCCTACAGACTCCTCTGTTCATGGAATTTTCCAGGCAAAACTACTGGAGCCATTTCCTCCTCTAGGGGATCTTCCTACCCAGGGATCGAACTCACATTTCTTGCATCTCCTGCATTGGCAGGTGGATTCTTTACCATTGTGCCACCTGGGAAGCCCGATATAAAGGATCCTCTTTGATATAAATGATTATATAGTAAAGTTACCTGAAGTAAATTATTGCCTCTAAATATCCTTTAAATTTTCTCTCCTATTATCTAACAAACATCATTACTTTTGAAATGCAGAGAATCACTGCCTTTCATAAAAGGCATTGTGAAAGTGAGCTTGATGAGGCTGATTGCTTCATATAATCCCCTAGATACTGTTTTCTTATAGTTTTACAGTATGCCTTCAGGGCTTCAGCAACTGGAAAGGAAAATGACGTCATGGACTATGTGTGGGCTTTAAAGCATGTCCACTCTCAGAAACCAGCTTTTCAAATTCTTGTAGGGTTGGCTAATTCTCCCTCTTTATCAGTTAAATGCATTGATTCACTGATTGCTGTGTAATCAATTGTTTTTGTGGCCTTAAAATTCATCTTGTCACACTCAAGATTTGACATCTTTAAACTGGGTCATCCAAGTGCCTATACGAGCTTTCCCTGCACTCATCTCCTAGGACTGACTTGCTCATCATGGGATATTAATTATGCAGTTTAGTTTTAAGATAAACATTGCAAGTTATTTCTCCAATTGCATGGATGGGATATGGAAGAACATTGCATCCTTTCTTTCCCACTTTCATCAATTCCTTTTGCCTCTATCTTTCTCAGTGAAGGGTTCCTGCACACACTGGCTTTAAACTGGAAGATCCTGTCATTTGGAAATAGTGTCTCCAAGGACAGTGAAACCTTGCATGCATTTCCTCAAACCTATAACATTCATTCTTCTTTCAGCAACTCATCTCTTAGTGATGTGAAAAAATAAAAGCATGTTAGTTTTGATGGACTTTCCCCTGTTAAATGAATTATCACATTTTACTTATGAAATAAATACTGTTCATTATAGAGCATTTGGAAAATGAGAGAAGGAAATACAAAGAAAACCGGAAGTCACTTTTGGCATCACCCCTATACCCAACCTCTGGCCTCTCGCTGTCCTTGCCTCAATGCAGAATGATGTTTCTCTGTTTGCCTGGTGGGACTTGCCTTTTCCTTTCTCCTGCCAGTGCAAGACAAGAAAGTGCTTCATTAGAATCACCTACTTCCTGGGTGGGTGATTCGTTTTGCTGTTGTAGGCTGCATTCCTGTCCTGCTTGGAGTGATTATTGGCATCTTCGTGTCTGGAGTGTTGCAGCTTCCCACGGACTTTATTGGCCCAGAAACTCCAGCTACTCCTATCTCTTTCCAGCTTGGCATTCCAGTTCCCCAGTGGGACCAGCACCTTTGGCTGGAACCCCAAAATCCTCTGTGAATGCGCTTGCTGATCCCTTCCCGTAGAGTTGCACCCTATTTCTCAATCCCACAGAATCTTGTTCTGAATCATCAGGAACTTGAATGTGGGTCACCTACCCAACTGCCAGGGTGGTACCTTCTGAGGACGCTCTGTTTAGCTGCTTCTAGCTGTGAGTTCTGAGAGTTTGATGTTCCCAATCAAGACTTGGTTCTTCATGATATTTTGGACATGAATTTGGTCACTTTCTTTAGATCTAGTCTCCTGGGAGTCATCTCCCTCTGCTGCCTGTGTCAGTGAAGTTTTACATGTCTGAACAGCCAACCCATCAAAGATAAGCAGCTCTACGCTATGGAAAATGTTTAGGTAGAAACTAGAGGGAGTCTTTAGTAAGAGAAGCCTCAGCAAGTATCCCACACTGGAGAGAAGGACCGGAATAACTACTCTGATCCCTTATAATTTTAAGATTATTATAATTCAACAGTAATTGCCTCTCCCACTCAGATTCAGTAAAAATTCTCTCATTTATTTTTCTGATCCTATGATGAGAGCACAGATTGGTATGGACGGCTTGCTAAATTCCCATTGAATGTAAAATTACACTTTTAAAAGGTCATATTCTACAAAAGGAGGAAAAAATAATGTGTTAATCAGAAGTGTGACTGTTTGGTAATTTAAATTGTCTTGGCCAAAATATTTAAAATATGTATTGATCCTATTTACTTCTATCAGATATAAGACAACTAAGGGAGGTTTGATTCACTAGCTACAATTTATCACCAGTTGGATGTGTATTGGTTTGTTTTGCACCTGGAAACTTGAGTCATCTCAAGAGCAGTGGCTGGATATTTTGCTATGAATAGAGACTATTTATTGAATTTATTAATTAAGAAAAGTATCTCATAAAAATGGACAAGTGCTAATAAATGAAGTGGTATTTAGGCATAATGACAAGTCTGTTCCCTCTTCTCTCTGGTCCTCCAGACCCATCCAGCCTTTCTGATGTAAGCTGGATTATATAATTATAATGGGAATCATATAGGCTGGGATTATTCATCTTCCCAACCCTGAGTGTTGATCATGTGACCCTCCCACTCTGAAATTACCCTTGACTTTTACCTCTGACCCTGCAGGGCAAGGTGGTCCAGAGTCTTTCATGTTTTCTCTTTTTAATGCTTCAGTGCTGTAAGAAGCAACCTCAGGGCTTCTGTCCACAGGATTCCACTGCCCAACAGGCTTCCCTGCCTGTGTTAGACTCATCCTTCAAGGTCCTTTCAAGCAGCAACTTTCCCTTTGAACTCTCCAGAGAGTGCTTCTTAATGTTGCTTATACTTTCTATTAACATATTCTTACTTTTCAGGGCACAGTGTATTAGTTAGCAAGTCAGCTCCCTACTGCTTATTACCTGTTTGATTTTTCAGCAAATCACTTTATTTCTCTGTGCTTGATTTACTTGTATATTAAATGCAGATAGTAATAGTGCCTCCTCCACAGGTGGTTTATGGATTAGACATGTAAATACTTGCAAAGCACCTGAACCATGTCTGGAACATAGTAACTACTCAGTAAAAATAAGCTCTTACTACTACTACTACTAGTTGTTATAGTCTTGTTTCAAGGCCCAGAGCTTGGAAAGCAGAATTTTAGCTATATTTCAGACTCCACTTTCCTTTCAGTTTCCCCTTCAGTTTGATGCCTTTGTTCAGTGAACAACGTGTACAACTGTAGATGACAGTTCAGTCAGAATCTATGTTCTTCCAGGCCTCAGTGTATTTTCCGTTTATCTTTTCATTTCTTCTAGTCCCTAAAATATAGTACAGAGTTCTATTCTGTCCTGGTACTCCATATATGATCACTGAGATGAATGAATAAACAAATGTAAAAAGAAAAATGTCACTACAGTTTTGTTTGTTTGTAAGAGGCCCACTGATTTTTAAAGCAGGCTCACAGAGTGCATCATGTCTTTTCAGTAAGAAATCACTGTTTGTCACCGTCTTGTTACAGTACTAGATATCTCATAAATTTAAAGAGTGTAATTGAGGGTAAATTTTCTGTGGGTTTATTTACTAGATCAAAAAGTGACTTCAACTTTCAGCACTTATTTTATTTGCCAGCATAAACTCAGGGGTTTAGTCAAGTGCCAAGAAAAGAAGTTAATCATCTGAATTATGTGGATTCTGGCAAATCACTTTTTTTCTTTTGAGGGAGGGGAGTAAAAAGGGCTTTGAGTCTTTATCTCCCTTCAGCAAATCCAAATGATTATAAAAGTAAGAATAAAATTCTAGTAATTAATCTAATAGCTCTAGGCTGCTAATCATTTTGGAAAAGTTGACATTACCCAGAATATACTGGTTATCCTTATTGCTTGTCATTGATATATAATTCAATTGATTTTCACACTTTTTACATTCCAGAATGAAATACAGCTTTTGTCATGTCACTAGATTGGAATTCTTTGACAATACATTAACATGCCAAAAATAATATTACACACAAGAATAATGTAGAAATAAATTACAGGTAGAGCTGTATCCCTAAGGAGATTTTCATTTGTGTTTTAGAATAGAAGACTTATAACCCTTCTCACACATCTATTTCATTCCAGCATGTTTTAGACTCTTAGTTCAGTTCAATAAATTACTCATTTTGTGCTTGCTGTATGCTAGACACTCAGTTTTGCTGAACAGTGTACTTACACAAAAGTCTGTGTAACTCTCAAGTACAGCATGATTTTATTTCAGAGCGCCCATATAGAGACTTTTATGCAAATGGATTCTTGAAAGTGGTCACCTTGACAGTGTTACAGAATTAATATATTGCTGCTATGACTTGAAAATTTGGGGATTGCCTTTTTAAAAATCCCTGTCTTCTTTTCAGATGTGCTTAGTACTGGATAATTGTGTGCTTTAAGATGGATTTCATTTTTGGAAATCAAATAATTTATAGACAGGATTGTGGTAGGTGAGGAGATCAATCATGCTGTTTTATATGTATTTTTTAATTCAAGAACAGTGATTGGTTGCGTTGTAACAGATTCTTTTCATGAGTAATCCTACTGTGAATATAGCTTCAAAAGAAGTGTTTGCAGCCGTGGTTAAATTAGTGGGATAAGGGTGTGGTCCAGCATTCTTGACTTTAGCTGTCAATCACAGTGTAACCTCTATGAGATCAGGTCTAGTTAATTCCCTCTTGAACCCTCAGAATCCTAGAACTGAGACTGGTATGTACTTGCTGTTGAAATGAATGAGTGAATGGAAACTTGCATGAATGAATATTAACAGCAGTTCACAAATGCACTCACAAGCCCTTGGGCATATAGCAGTTTATCTTGTTTATTTTATTAATTTATTTTTTTAACTTTCTGCCATTACTTTAAATCATTTGTGTTAAGGTCACCATGCACACTTGCTGAGAATCTGGCTCTATGTTAACCTCTTTTCTTACAGTATTTCTTTGTAGCTTTACAACCTGGTGAAGTAGTGACTGTCATTATTCCTTTTTTCATAGATAAGTAAACTAAGGCCCAGAGAAACAAAGCAACTTGCCCAAAGCCACACAGCTAGTAAATGTGGAGTCTGGACGCAATATAAGAAGTCTGGCTATTGATTTACACTCTAAACCATGATTCTGTGCTTTCTTTCAATGTGTCTTTGTTTTTCTGGTTGGATACGTGTTCTCACATTATACTTTGAATCATCCTAAATTGGGATTATAAAAACCCTTTTCAGAGGTTTGATTTGGTCAAATTGAAAGATTTGACCAAATTATATTTTATAATCAGTTCAGTTCAGTTTAGTCGCTCAGTCATGTCCGACTCTTTACGACCCCATGGACTGCAGCATGCCAAGCTTCCCTGTCCATCATCAACGCCTGGAGCTTACTCAAACTCATGTCCATCAAGTCGGTGATGCCATCCAACCATTTCATCCTCTGTCCTCCCCTTCTCCTCCTGTCTTCAATCTTTCCCAGCATCAGGGTCTTTTTCAAATGTGTCAGTTCTTCACATCAGGTGGCCAAAATATTGGAGCTTCAGGTTCAGGATTAGTCCTTCCAATGAATATTCAGGACTAATTTCCTTTAGGATTGTCTGGTTTGATCTCCTCGCAGTCCAAGGGACTCTCAAGAGTCTTCTCCAACACCGCAGTTCAAAAGCATCAATTCTTCAGCGCTCAGCTTTCTTTATGGTCCAGTTCTCACATCCATACATAACGACTGGAAAAACCGCAGCTTTGACTAGATGGACCTTTGTTGACAAAGTAATATCTCTGCTTTTTAGTATGCTGTGTAGGGTGGTCATAGCTTTTCTTCCAAGGAGCAAGCGTCTTTTAATTTCATGGCTGCAGTCACCATCTGCAGTGATTTTGGAGCCCAAGAAAATAAAGTCTGTCACTGTTTCCACTGTTTCCCTATCTATTTCCCATGAAGTGATGGGACCTGATGCCATGATCTTAGTTTCTGAATGTCGAATGTTAAGCCAGTTTTTTCACTCTCCTCTTTCACTTTCATCAAGAACCTTGTTAATTCTTTGCTTTCTGCCATTAGGGTGGTGTCATCTGCATATCTGATAGGGATTTTCTAATTTAGGAACTAATGGGGTTTGGGGAAATAAAGGGCGAGGGTCTAAACAGTCGAGCAACTTTATGCAAGGAACATAATGGTTAGCTTTCAATGAAAAGGTAAACCACCAGTACGTTTATTTAAAGTAATTTCTCATCTAAAGCCCAAGCTCCCCAAAAGGTCTATAGTCTTCTTGAGGAGTACTTTAGGTAGAGCTTCAAATTTCTGTTCCGAAAGTATGCAGTTATCTGATCGTGGGCAAGTTTCTTAACTTTCCCACATGTAGAAAATAATTAGCTGGAATAAGTCTTTTACAGGATGCATTTTAGCTCTTTGTTGTTAAAATGTTTGATGAGATATTAAATTCTGGTTCTATGGAGATGGGGGGGGGTGTTGACTGGAGTTATCTGAAAAGGTTTTCAGGGAGAAGAGGAACTTGATAAAACTGAGATAATAAAGGTGGTAGGAGAGAAATGACACCTCTTGAGATAAGAATAGGGAATTAACTATCAAACCTGGGCCTGAAGACACTAAATTTTTAGAAGACTTTGGAGAGTGGAGGAAGGAGTTAGTTTCTTCTCTTGCTCGTTCACTATATTGTCCTTGATTGCCTGCTCCCTTCTAGCCATTGATAACCTCTGAGCATGGAAGACTGTAGATATTTCCTTCAACTAAAGGGAATGTTTTGTTGATGTGAAGATTTCTGATGTTTACTCAAACCTCTGTTCTACCATTAAGGCATGAGGAAAAAAGATAAAACCTCCCAGTAAAGTTGACCTGAAGGTTATATTTAAAGGTGGATTTGCTTTATTTAAGCAAAAGGAGAAAATGACAAATCAATTATTTGAATACCAAAAAAAAAAAAAAGGTACTGTTGATTTGTCGTGATTGTTTTTCTTTCAGCTTTGAGTCTGTATCCCTTGGGAGATTTTCATGTGTCTTAGAATAGAAGACTTATAACCCTTCTCACACAGCAGCTTTGAGCACAACAGCTTTCTTCTCTAAGAGTCATCAACCCCCTTAATCAAGTACATGTCTGTGTCCTTTATTGATTTGTGTGGGAGACAGGGGCAAGGGGTGATGACTGCTGCTGTCTCCATTTCCTCATTCAAACATTCAGGAAAGGGCCACAAACAGAACAAGAAACCAATAAGGCCTTATGATTTGTTTACATATTTGGAACAAAAAATGCCAGTGTTTAGAGTAGAGCTGCCAGATGATAGGATAAATAATGAATTTACTATGTCCCCAGTCATGCCTGACTCTTTATAGCCATCATGTGCTGTAGCCCACCTGGCTTCTCTGACCAGGAGATTAAAGATTAAATACAAACAAGAATACTGGGGTGGGTTGCCATTTCCTTCTCCAGGGGATCTTCCTTACCCAGGGCTCGAACTCATGTCTCCTGCATTGGTAGGTGGATTCTTTATCACTGAGCCACCTGGTACGCTCCCTACTGGACCACCAGGAAATTCCTCTGACACATTTTCATTGGGAAATTCTGCATGTAGTCTCTCCTCATTCATCCATCCCTTCATTAAGCAGACATTTGTCCTTCAGTCACTACTTTGCTGACAGGACCATGAGGTCCTGGCCTTTGTTCAAATACAAAATTCTCTTTGGGTTTGAATAGCTGGTGGCTCAGCTGGTGAAGAATCTGCCTGCAATGTGGGAGACCTGGGTTTGATCCTCAGGTTGGGAAGATTCCCTGGAGAAGGGAATGACTACCCACTCCAGTATTCTGGCCTGGAGAAATCCATGGACTATATAGTCCATGGGGTCACAGAGAGTTGGACATGACTGAGCAACTTTCACACTTTTGAATAGCTGCGGTGTAAAAAGTAAAAATAAAATCCGCATCTAGATTGAAGTGGTTTTGTCTATATCTGGATACATAAAAATTGTTTAGATCAGATATAGGTGTGCTACAACTAGATGGACATAGCTATGATTGCTTTTTGTTCTTTAAAAGAAGAATAAAAACTTTTCATATACATCAATGAAGGAAAAGGGTATCATTAAAAGTCTACCCTGAGTTGCAAGACAAATGTACTTATTTGTACCAGAAGTATATTTTTATATTTTTCTTTTCTATCATGGTTCAATCTTGAATTAGAATATCTTTTTTCTTTTACTTTCATTTGTGATTACTATGAAATTCCTGCCTGAGGACTGCCAAAAATCTTATAAAAAGAATACAATGCAAAACTTCTTTAAAAGAGGATTCTGAGTCCCAACCATCCTGGCTCTTTAAGCTTAAAAAGTACACATGGCATTTGCAGATAGAGGCAAGTCTAATGCTTTGAAGAATGTTAGAAATGATTAATGTTTCAGAGACATTGAACTGGTTAATGTTAATCTATACTAGGGTAATAAATCCCAGTATGAACACTTTCTAACTAGATTTTGGTGTTGTGCTAATGCTAATGCTAGGCTTATGTAATAGAGAATTGAATGTTAATTTTCTAATTTTGCAGTTTTTAATACTAAGCTTGGTTAGAAGGAGGCTTCCCAGGTGGCTCGGTGGTAAAGAGTCTGCCTGCCAATGCAGGAAATTCAGGACCAGGTTTGATCCCTGAGTTGGGAAGATCCCCTGGAGAAGGGAATGGTTACCCACTCCAGTATTCTTGTCTGGGAAAATCCCATGGACAGAGGAGCCTGGCGGGCTACAGCCCATGAAGGTTGCAAAGAGTCAAGAACGACTGAGCACGCACGCATGCACATGGTTGGAAGCCCACTCTGGACTTTTCTAGTAGTAATTTTTTCTTGATCTTGCTTTCGTGAGTTGTCTTGTGTGTGTGTGCTAAGTTGCTTCACTCTTATCCTTGAAGGGACTTAGTGTGGGTTGCCATGCCCTTTTTCAGAGGATCTCCCCAACCCAGGGATTAGACCTGTGTCTCTTACATTTCCTTAGTTGTCTTGAAGTGAAGTGAAAGTCGCTCAGTCGTATCCAACTCTTTGCTACTCATGGACTGTAGCCTGCCAGGCTCCTCTGTCCATGGGATTATCTCAGGCAAGAATACTAGAGTGGGTTGCCATTTCCTTCTCCAGAGGATTCTCCCAACCCAGGGATCAATCCCGGGTCTCCTGTGTTGTGGGCAGATTCTTTACTGTCTGAGCCACCAGGGAAACCCTGAGTTGTCTTAGAACGTACTTACTTGCTGCAATTGAAGTAATTGTATCTTAACTCATTCTCTTCTTGATTGTAGCTGGGTACAACAGGGCTGATCATGTGACTCCAAATTAACGTTTTTAAGTTAGTTCCCAGGCCTTGGAGGTGTTAGTTCTGTCTTCAGCCACTTAAAACTGGTGTTTGAAGGACTTCCAGGGTACCCGGGAATGAAGGCGACTGCTCAGAGTATTGCATTTACCCATAACACAGTGGAGTAGTGGAATCTGGGCTGAGTGTAGGATGTATTACTTTCTGGACAAAAAAAAAAAAGTCTTCCTGCTGACTGAAAATGTCCTGCTGTAATTCTTCCCTTGCTGGCTCCCCCAGGGCTGTGGAGTGCTCAGTGGAGCCAGAAAACAGGCTTTCTCTTGTCCCCCATTCCCAAATCATAAACATCAAGCCCTCAGCCCACGTGTTTAAGGATGCTGAGCCCAGCAGCTTTTCCTAGCAGCTGTTCTCCTTCTGAGAAGGATGCCCAGGGCCCCCCATGTCCCTGTTCCCCTGCAGGATTCTACTGTGTGAGTCACCTCCTGTCCCACGCCAGGCTCAGATCTTCACCCATTCCTAAGTCCTTCCATGCGTCTGTGTTTACCTGCTGCTGCGTTGTTTCATTCTAGAACTGGCTTCCAACTGAGCGTAAATGCTTCACTGTGAACTGCCATCTCCTCCCTAATGGATGATGCTGAACACGAAGGCAGTTGAAAGTAACAGTGTGATCAAATCCTTTCTCTTCCTGTTCTTCTGCATGAGTCAGTCTCCTGGCCTTATGTTTACACAGATCCTTAATAACAAATAACAGCTGATGGTGACTTGCTGAGACATGTACAATAAGGAAAGAAATTACATATTAAAGATTTGGGCCTCGTCCCAATTTTTTTTTTTTTTTTCCGAAAGAGAAAAAAAAAAGCAGGGAGGGAGAGAGAGCCCTGTGCTAATAGCCCGTTTGTGAAACTGTTCTTTTTTTCAAACCTAATGAGGTCCGATTCCCACAAGTGTTTTGATTTATTGCCTGCTCCTGCTGGCCTGTCTGCTCTGCGTGTTTATTATTTTGACATTCAGTTAATATCACACTTGAAATGCTTTCACTTTCTGAATCTGTTTTTCTCCCTTTTCATGAGTGGGTTTGTGGGAGGTCAGACTTCCTTCTGTGAATGTTAACACTCAGGTTAAAACGTATTTTCCATTTCTGGTGCTCTGTCTTCAGATTGAGGAAACCGTATTTGTGGGTTTGCCCAGTTGTTGGATTGGGGTCTAAAAGCTCCGTGTGTCACAGCTGGTGACTCAAATTTCTGCCAGCTTCAGTGCTGTGAATGTGGAGCCACTGAGAGTTGGAGAGGTTATGCCCTTTGGCAGCATCTCAAATGTTGCTTTTAAGTCTGGGCTTCAAGACCAGGTACGATGACCTCTGAGATGCTTTTGAGTCAGATCTGATACCAGGGGGATCTCAAAGCATTAGGTCAAAATAATTAGCTCTGCCTACGGGATAATCAACCCCCTCTCTGCCCAGATCCAAGCAGTCTTTAAACTTGTTTTAAAGGATAGGCATTCTCTGTTGGTACAAGTCAGCGTGTTTAGATGTGGAAAGGGTTGGCAGCCCTTAGGGAGGGGCGGCTGGTTCCCAGAAGTCAGAGTCCCTGGTGGAGAGAGGGAGCTGTCCACTCAGTTACCCTCCCCCACCATGTGCTCTGTGGATGGTGGGTGCCACCTTCACCCCATCTTCTCCACAACCCCCACGTGACCCAGCAAGATAAGTCCCTTTCCTTCCTTCCTCAGGAGACATGACATCTCAATGTTTTCATTGCTTAACATTTTAAAAAATGATTTTTCCTCCAGTGTCAGTATGCAATATATATTAATTATAGAAAATTTAGAAAGTATAAAATATCGTGATGAAGAAAATTACAATCCCATCACTCAGGGAGACCCACTAATACTGGATTGTGTATATTCTTAAAGTATATTTTCTCCTTTTTTGGTGGGGAGGGGTGAGCATGGAGGAGCATATGGAGATGGTTTTTAATGCTCTTTGCTTTTAATTTATTTGAGACTGCTTGAGCTAATTTGATTCTTGATCTGGTTGTATCAGAGGGGCATATCTGATCCAAGCTAAGATCATGCCTTTAGTTGTATGAGTGAGTAAACACTGTTGGAAATTCTGGGATGTAGCAATTTGGGGATGACACAGAGGAACATAGAACCAGAAGGCTGGGATGCAGGAAGAAGGGTGTGGAGGTGGTCATCAAAGGGACCGAAAGTGGTGAAATGGGAACAGCAGTGGATTTATTATAGAATCTGGAGATCAGCTTCCTGCTCTCTGGGCTGGGTAACCTCCCTAAAGCTCTATTTCCTAATCTGGGAAATGGGAGAACTCCAGCTTTTCTGGGTTGTACCGATGATTCAGTTTATTATATGAGGTACTGTTTGTGCAAGTGATTTGTAAGCAGTCACTGCAAGAATCAGATAATAATAGTAGTATCATACTAAAAAAGGTGTTCGGGTAGGCCCTGGTGATTCAAAGGGAATAAGAATAAAGTGACCAAAGGAGGTGACTGGGAGTTTTAGGCAAGTGAGCAGATAAGAGGTTTAATTGTCGGGTTTGATTTTATTGGTGTTGTTAATACATTTAATGGTTAATGTGGGCTTTCTGTGGAGGTGGTTATCTGGCCTGCAAGTAAGTTGATTTTCTTTGCTGTTCCATTCTGGTCACTTCTCCTTTTCTCGTCTGTGTATTTTTAACTCAATAAGTACATTCTCCTGTAAAGCTAATATGTTTGCTCTTTCACCTAAGAGACCCATATCAGAGTTTTGCTGAGGGATTACAGGCCTCCATATCGGAAATCTCCCTGCATTTACGCAAGGGTGAGCTGGACAGGCAAAGCTCTGTGTTTTAAACAACAGATAACGTTTGTGTTGTGTGTGTGTAGAAGGAGGAGAGAGGGAAGAGGGAGTAATTAGGTGGGGGTAGGGCCTGGGAAAGATGTCTAAACACCTTTAATATGTGAAAGAATTTCCCTGTCTCTGCTCCTGAGCTTCAGAAATGGAAGGAATATGAAAAGAAGGGGTTTACAGGGCAGCCTCAAGAGCTCCCTGGCAGTTCAGATGATAAAGAATCTGCCTGCAATACAGGAGACCTGGGTTCGATCCCTGGGTCCAGATGATGCCCTAAAGAGGAAATTCTCCAGTATTCTTATCTGGAAAATTCCATGGACAGAGGAACCTGGTGGGCTGCAGTTCATGGAGTCGCCAAGTGTCAGATATGAGGGACTAACGCTTTCACTCGAGAGCTCTGGAGTCAAATTGCCTCAGTCTATACACGCTGTCCCATCCAGAGCTTAGCTGTGTGACAGGCAAGTTGCTTCATCTTTATGTGCATCAGTTTCCTCTTTGGTCAATGGTGATAACCATAGTATCCAACTCCTAGGGCTGTTGTGGGATAAGTATAAGCCGTTGATATCTTCAGGACCAACTCTTGCCAACTTTGCCTTGACTCCTCTGGAAGGATTTGAGAAATGGTCCCGAGGCAGTGTGGGCTTCCAGGGTCTGTGACTCTAAGCACACGTGAGTGGGGCGCAGACCCTTGTGGGCCTCCCTTGTGAGGGGGCTGCCCAGCCTGGCGGTACACTTCTAGGCAGGGAGGTAGGTGGAGGGTCAGGGCTACATCTTGAGCAGTGACCCCTCCGAACTGTGAGGCTGGGTCTTGTCCTAAATCTGGACATTATCAAGATCTGTCCAAGGTATCTTTTGAGGAATGCTTGTGTGCTAAGTCATTTCAGTCATGTCTGACTCTCTGTGACCCCATGGACTGTAGCCCACCAGGCTCCTCTGTCCAAGGGATTCTCCAGGCAAGAATACTGGACTGAGTTGCCATGCCCTCCTCCAGGAGATCTTCCAGACCCGGGGATCGAACTCGTGTCTTTTGTGTCTCCTGCATTGGCACACGGGTTCTTTACCGCTAGGGCCACCTGGATCATTTCAGCTGCCTCTTCCCCGCGTCATGGTTAAGTATTTCTCCTTTCCTGTTCCCTTTCTCTTCACATTTTTCAAGGAGAGACTGAGCTGGTAGGTCTGCGCATATGGACATTAACCAAAGACACTTATTGAAGAGTTGAACATGTTTTTAATGAGAATCCTCTGAACCAAGAAAAGATGGGGGCTTGTTGAATTTACCGTAATTTCCACACCATTCTAGATTTTTTTCCTTATGCTATTCTGAAGCAGATTAGTAGACTGGGACTCTTAACTTTTTAAAAGTTTTTCCCATTTTAAATGCGTGTGTGTGTGTGTGCGTGCATCTGTTGGGTATATGTGTGTGTACATGTGGTATATGTGTGTGCGTAAAGTGAGTGTGGGTGGGTGTGGGTGTGGGGAGGTATGTGTGAATTTTTCTTGACTCTGGATCCTATTATTTCATGAACACACATGGGAAAGAGAAGCTTTCGAGACATGCATGATTCTGGAATTATATTTTCTTGGTTCAAATACTGACACTAAAATTTATTACCCACACTCCAGCACTTGCTTAACTCTACATGCCTCAGTTTCGGTAGTCTAAAATAGAGGTCATGCATTTTCTTATTCATCAGGTTGTCTCAAGTACTTTGCAAGATTATGCATGTGAGGTTCTGAGCCATGATCATTCAATAAATATAGTTATTTTTAGAATGTGGCAGTCCTCAATTTGAGTTACGCTTTGGCCATTTTTAACTAACTGGAACCTTTGTTTGAAACTCTGTTTTCTCATCTAGAAAATAAAATGGGGAAAACGGTATCTAATTCTGAGTTGGAAAAAGCATTTTGGGGGACGCACAAATTAAAGCACTCCATGGGTTTTTTTCTCCCTCACTCCTAGCCACTTTCCTTGGCAGCGTTTTTCTAGGAAATGTCACTCTCAGGAAGACGCATTCAGTATAGAGGATATAGGCTCCCCATTTATGTTTCCTGCCGAGGCCCTCAGGGCAGCCTGGTAGCAATGTGTTTGGAGTGCCGTGCCAAATACTTGGTGGGCAGTTTTCCAGTATTCCTCACACAATGTTGTCCCAGTTTCACTGAGGAAATGGCAGCTGAGGGTTAAGTCTCACATCTCATTGTTGAGCATCAGCTCCCTGCTTTGAGTCTGTCTGACTTGTGTGCTTAACCCCTGAGCTGTCCTGCTGCCCCTGAGGAAACGCAGGGGAAGCCAGGAGCGTGGGCATTCCCAGTGCTGGAACTAATGGAGCTAAGCAGAGGACACATCCCTTGCTCACCTCCTTGTTTCACTGCAAGGTAATTTAAGAAGCATGTGATAGCTCGTTTTCCTCCACGGCCCTAATATCCAGACCACGAGTCAGAAAATTTACCTTTTAACTTAATATATATGTCGTTTATGCAGTCCAGCGCCAGTTTTCATCCGCCTCAATGGTAGGTTTCACGCAGCTTAATGAATGTCCTCTCTGTGTACACGTTATAGGGGATGCACGTCTTGCAGCTGCTTTGCCCTGAGGCCATTGTGAATGCCACATTACTTGACAGATGGGTCTAGTTTACATCATCAATTTTTATCACATTCTTTTATGAAATAGAAATTTCTATCATAGGCATGTAATTTGGTGAGTATGGAAAATAGTAAGCTCTTTCAGAAAGCTGTAAAATTACATATTTATAGACTTATGAAATTTGCCTTGTTTTTCCTCTCTCCTTCGCCATTTATCTCACATGAATCAGACAATAGATAGGGCAGTTTGGGAAATTTAAAGAGTTATAAAGTCATAATCATTATTCGAAAAACTGTATTCTAAATCTCTGAATTGGGGAAATGCGTATCTAGAATATGAGCCTGTTTGTAGTAATTCACTGGCAATAGCCATTAAAATGTGATCAAATCAAATCTGGCTTTGAAATGCTAAGAAAGATATTTTATGTGGCAATGGAGTCAGGTTGTGTTTAGTAATCTGAATGGACCCTGAGCTGTTGTAAGTATTGAGAAGTCCAAGTACAAATTTCTTATATGTTGTGTCTTTCTAGCTTAAGTAAAGCCATTAAGATGTATTTAAATTTTATGTAGATGGTTAAGCATTTGGGAAATTCTGAAAGGTCACTCTCTAGGACTGCATTGCCTTACCTTTTCTAGTTTGCCTTTTCATTTGATACAGGCTTCATTCAGAAGTGACAGTTGTACTTCCCAGGTAACATTCATCCTCCTGTAAGACTAGTTGTAAGTCTAACTCAGTGGGTCATGATGACTTACAGCTATATTCTCATTCTCATTTTAGCAAAAACACCTGCAAAGAAAGGCAAACACTGGAGATATGATCATTTAACTTACCATTTACCTTATTGACTGCACATGATTACACTTTCTCAAGTTTCATGTTTCTTTCTTCCACCCAGAAGCCTGGCATTAAAGTGCACTCAGGCAGAATCTGGTGGGTTGACTACTCAAATTCTTGTGGAGTTCTGGTGCTAAGGAGGGAGGGGAGCGCCTGGCAGGAGGCAGCACATAGGAGTGACGAGAGTCTTGGCTCTGGAGCCATTCTCTCTGCATCTGATTCTCCCATCCACCACTTAATAAATATTTTATTGCCTCTCCCAGTCAAGCCTGGTTTGGGCACCTCGTTTTTCTCAATTGAAATATATCTTTTGGGAGGCCTATTGATGATATTGAGGTTCTCAATTTCTAGGTGGTGATGCACAGTTTTAAAATAATGTAACAGAATTTTATTTCTACTATCACCTTCAATTTATGGCAGGGGATATTGGGTTTTAAGAAATTAAGCGTATGATTGAACTTTCAGAAGATAAAACTGAAAAATGGAACATAAGTCAGTGAAGTGTGGTGGACCCTGCTAGAGCCATGTGTTGGAGTGGGTGTTTATTGGGTAGGCTGATTGGGCTTAAATCCCTGTAATAGGGGACTTTCTTGTTAACAGTTAACCTACTGTTTTGATGTAATTTCTAGATTGGTCATTGCATAAGTATTGCTACTAACTCTTTGACTCATCGTACTTTATCAACGGGACCAATCTTAAACAATTTAGCTGCTCCCCTATCACTCACCAGAGACTCTGCTCAAAGAATACAGACATGTTGACAATCCAAGTCTCTCCCTATGTCTCTTCCTCCTTAATAATCTCCTTGGCTGTTTGAAATTCTGATCTCCTTCAGCTTTCTTCGTGCACCATCCTGTTTCTTCCACAGTGAATGTAGCACTTGATCTGTGGCAGTGGAAATTTTCAGGTGCTTGCACACACAGTGGGCATAACTAGCAATAAGAGCAAATGGTGAGGATTAAATATGATCACATATTTAAGTGCCTGGCCTAGTCCCTGGTGGCCAATAAATGTCAATTCCCTTTCTGTTATCTGTCTTGCCTTTTTAATTCAATATTTTCTCCAGTTGTCTTTGAAAGATATTTTCAAGGTTCTTTCCTAAACTTCTTCTGAATCCACAACTTCTCCACACCTGTGATTCTTTTTCTCTTTGCAGATGTTTTCTAAATCTCCAGCTCTAATTGGCTGACCTCCAGACCTGTATTTCCAATTGCTTCCTGAACATGTCAATTCAAACATCTCAGATCCAGTGACCACCTAGTGACCTCATGCCCTTCCTTGCAAAACCAGCTCCTCTTCCTCTAGTCCCTATTTTGGTTATGGTATCTTTTCTCTCAGGTATTTGGTCTAGAAACCTTAGCACTACTTTCAATTCCACTTTTCTATATCCTGCAACATCTCATTAGAACTGTTGGTTTGCTCCTGAATAGAGCTTTCTTCTTTTCCTCATTCAAGGACAAGTTTAGAAGTAAAGTTGGCTGCTTGAAGTTTGGCCAAGCAGTGTCAAACTTGATTGACATTCACAGTAGTACACCACAGAGTCTGTGGAGTTGAGAATAGGCAAGGAATTACTGCAAAATGTGGTTAATGCTGTTTGGATGAGGCCAAACTTTGTTGTATATGGAGTCTCTCACAATCTAGTTTTCAAATACATGCAGGTGCTACTATAGTTAATAAAATGGAAATGTTTTTTAAAGAGTTATTGAATGTGAGTAGCCTTTTGTCATTGTATAACTTGAAATAATTCCTATTGAAGGTGCAAGTGTTGGGAGGTTTCATTAAATATTATGATGTCATATTATAAAACATGGATTTCAAGGATTATTGATTTTCATTTGTTCAGAGTCACAAATGCATAGGAAAAAGAAAAGTCAGAGATTATATGAGCTTTCAAAAATTAGATTTTGGGGAAGAGATATCAGAATTGAAAATCTCAAAGCACTTGACTAGTAAATTTAGAACTCTCACCTGTTGTCACCAAGACAGGTTTTGTGTATGTGTGTGTGTCTAAAGATAAGAATGTTCTGTGGGTTTACCAGTTGCCAACTGCATAATAGGGAACTAAATATATACGTAAATAAACGTGAAGATAGAAAGGAGTGTAGTGGACATAAGATAAATTTGAGCTCTAATTCCTGAATGTAGAGAAATGCTTGATAGAAGAGGTATTGACTAATTTTATTGAGGCTTATAAATGTCCACTGAAGAAAAATGTATGACCTAAATGTTTTGAGTTATATTTTATTTGGGGGACTTTACTGAGGACCATAACACAGGAGACTGCCTCTCAGATAGCTCTAAGGAACTATTCTGAAGAGGTAAGGGAAGAGCCAGGATTTATAAGAGTTTCTGTTGAAAAGAACAAACAAAAACAACAACAAAAAAACCCCCAAAACTACATAGTTGAAAAGTAAGAGGTTATTGCTGACCACAAAAAATAGACATCTTAAGTTAACAATTTAATGCTTGTCTATGTATGGGAAGATGCAAGAGTGTGGGCTCATCAAAACTCTTCCTTGGATATATATCTTAACTGTTTTAGGTTTAGTATCATGTTTTTCAACATCCTGGCTTCCCCACAGGGTACACTGTCATTGGTGGCTGATTGCCTGATAGTGGGCAACATTCCTTGTCTATTGAAATTGTAGACAACACATTTTTGTGGTTCAGATTTGAGGTTAAGATTTTATTATTTGAAAGTGATGGAGAATGGGTAAACCATTCAAGTGAGAACAAATGCTACACAATCTGATATGATTGAAGTGCAGGATATCTGAGGGACAAATTGGGGCTGGATTTGAGGTTTTTGAGTATCTCGACTCTTCTGTAGGATTTTGATGGAGTACACAGTGGGACACCTCGAAAGATTTTAAACAGTCATGAGATGATCAGTGTGACTTTGTATTTTATTTATCACCCAAAATGGGTATTTAAAAATTACCTTGAAATCTAGATAGTTACCAGTGAAAGAAGTGGAAGCATAAAGTAGATATTAAAAGGAGAGAGACAGAAAAACTGAGAAACTATAGTGGAAGTAAAAGGGTGTTGGTTGAGGAGTTAGAAAGAATATGGTTGGAATTCTAGGTTGTGTTCCTTGCTTGTGTTTACTTGGGCTGGGAGTTTAGAATGCTATCTTTGCCTTGCATTTGAAAGGTCAATTTGTTTGTTCTACCACTAGGCCCAGATCTTTTCATATTCTTTTATTCTTAAACACTGAGAAGCTCCTTTCCTCAGGGATGGTTAGTTGAATAAACTTTGAGTGGCAATGCCAGCAGCATTAACACCTTCCAAGACCAGTCTCCTAGGTGGGCTGTCTTTATAGCTGGTTCAGAAGAAAGGTGTTCCGCTGGATTAGCCTGAAGAGCTGAAGAAAAGGAAATGAGTTTTCTCGGTGTCCCTTCCTGTTCTCCGCCTCTCTCTTTCCCTCTGATTCTTGCTCTGAATCACCATGTGTTTTCCACCTCACAGTGTATTTGGAGTGAAAGTCAGCTCTGCAGTCTGGGACTCAAGGTCCAAACACCCTTTATTAAAAACTACATCATTTAAAGTACATTGAGGAAATTTGGGTTTTCTTTGCGGCCATAGGACTAATACTCTCAGTATTCTCGTATTCTCAAACCATGGATCATGTTTTGTTATATTCTGCCCCCTTTGCTGTTTTCTTTTTTCTTTTTTGATTTAAAACTACATTTATAGGCACCCTAGCTGTTATACTTCACTGTTTTGTTTAAAACATGTGCCTGCTTTGTTAGTAAAGGAACCTTTGCCAAGAGAATTGTGTGTAGGTGGGTGTGACTAACTTAGCCAAGAGACTTATCTCTTCTCCTATCTGCCCGAGGCCTCAAGGCTGCCTTTGATATGACTTATTTCTCCCCTCACCAGCCCTGCCCCTTCCAACATTTATTGCTTTTTTTCCCCATTTTTTATATCTAAACATTTTAACTTTTCAAAATGAATCAGCTCTCTGGATTCATTTTCTGGTGGGTGACTTGAACCATGGGTTTCCTATTGCTTTGAGTGCCAAGTACTCAACGCAGAACATTCAAATTTTGCCTCCCCACATGCCCCACCCTTAAAGTTTTATCAGCAAACCTTCTTGCCTGCCTGGGTTGGGATTGTCTTGTTTCCCTTTTGGCAACTTTCAACAAAAACTGTAATGTTGCTAGGCTATTTGAAGGGAAATCTGAGTCCCAGTGACCAGTAAACATAGGAGCAGAAAGTGAAGTGAAGTCGCTCAGTCGTGTCCAACTCTCTGCGACCCCGTGGACTGTAGCCCACCAGGCTCCTCCGTCCATGGGATTCTCCAGGCAAGAATACTGGAGTGGGTTGCCTTTTCCTTCTCCAGGGGATCTTCCCGACCCAGGGATCGAACCCAGGTCTCCCACATTGTAGGCAGATGCTTTAACCTCTGAGCCACCAGGAAGTCCAGGAACAGGAAAAGGAGCCTAAAATGATCTTTATAAAGCTTTAGTTTCCTGGTGACTCAGACAGTGGAGAATTTGCTTGCAATGCTGGAGGCCCAGGTTGTATCCCTGGGTCAGGAAGATCCCCTGGAGAAGGGAATGGCAACCCACTTCGGTATTCTTGCCTGGAGAAGTCCATGGACAGGGGAACCTGGTGGACTGCAGTCCATTGGGTCACAAATTGTCGGACATGATTGAGGGACTAACACACAAACCTTGGTTCACAGAGTCAAGGGTGGTCTGGTCTTATGTTTAGCCTTCTAGGGCTGATCATCAAGGTTTAGATGCTAAAGGCGATTCATCTGTTCATTTATCTAGTCTGCCAATATGTCCTGAACAGCTTACCAATATAAGATGCTATACTTGGTGCTAGAGATACCATCGCAAACAGAACAGGCACATTTACCACTGGTGTTGATCAGAGGATACATTCTACAGGGGGAGATGGGCAAGGAACCTCTAAACACACAGTTTATTACTGAATGATAGTTGTGCAGAAGGTGGGGGTGAGAAGGCAGTCTGTAAGAGAGGCTTTTCTTGGGACTGGTATCAGCAACCAAGGCATTTCCTTTTTTCTTATAAGCTGGAGATGACTGTTTTGCACTGTGGGCTAAGGACTGAGCTATATGACTACAAGGACCATCAGGAAAAAAGGTACCAGATTTGAAAATTCTACTCTCATCTTTTCAGTTTTCCTGGAAACCAGCTAGCTGTCTGCAGTCTCCCAATTAGGTCAGCATCAGCTCTGTGCAGAAACAGGAAATTAAAGACCTCACTTGGAAACCTACAGAGCCTGCCCACACCAACAGCTGCTTAATGTCAACTCAAAACCTAACAGCTCTTCCTTTCCTTCTGCTGCTGTTGACAATGTCTTGTCAGTTGCATTCCTAGTTGCAGTTTGTGTCATGCTCAGGAATCCAGCCCCTAGGCAGGTTCCTTAGAGTAAGTGAGCCTCGTCATACGGCTGCTGTCAAGGTGTGGCGCCTCTAAGTGGTCAGAACCCTGGACCTGATTACCATCCCCAAAGAGACCATTGTGTTAGCAGGCGGTATTGTGTCATCAGCGCTGGGAGCGATGGCCCAGTCTGCTCAGGTGGTTCTAGACATGACTCATGTAGAAGGACAGAGGCAAGGGGAAAACCAAGATTTGCTCCTTATGTCACTTGTTTGGTATCTTAAGTTCACACCCAGAAATATTTTGTGACCACAGTGAAGAGCACAGTGAGTCCTTTATGTCAGTCTCTTGGAACCCACGCACTGATCCCAGCTCCTCTGCCCCCACCCCGGTCCAGGTCACCATCATCTCTTTCTGGTCTCCCTCAACAGCCTCCTAACTGGTGACCCTGCTTCTGCTAGTGCTTCTTACCTCTCCCCTCCCATATGTGCATGCTAAGTCGCTTCAGTCATGTGCAACTCTTTGTGACCTTTTGGACTGTAGCCCACCAGGCTCCTCTGTCCATGGGATTCTTCAGGCAAGAATACTGGATTGAGTTGCCATTTCCTCCTCCAGGGGATCTTCCTGACCCAGAGATTGAGCCCATGTCTCTTATGTCTCCTGCATTGGCAGGTGGGTTCTTTACCACTGAGCCACTGGGGAAGCCCTATTACACCAGCTCTAAGATCCTTCTCCACCACTACTGCCCATCCCTTTTACTTCACCATTTTGTTCCCCTGTAATTATGAGTTTGAGTGAACTCCAGGAGTTGGTGATGGACAGGGAGGCCTGGCGTGCTGTGATTCATGGGGTCGCAGAGAGTCGGACACGACTGAGCGACTGAACTGAACTGAATTATGTTAATATGTGCACCACTGGAGTTTGGCTTTTTCATAGTATAGACCCCCCATCCGTCATCCCCTTCCTGTGCCAGGCATATGTAGCTGCTCAACTGTACATGTGGAGTGAGTAACCTTGACCCATAAGCTTTCTTTTCTTCATTCTCTTTTCTGATTTAAGTAAGTGGAAGAAAACACACAGGGATCCTCAGAAATCTGTGCTAGGACAGGTAAGAGAAAATTCAGTAAACAGTTGAAAGTTATGAGAACTTCCCTGGTGGAGTGGTTGGGACTTCAGGTTCAAATGCAGGGGGTATGGGTTCAATTCCTGGTTGGGGAGCTAAAATAAAGATCCCACATGCCTCTAGGCCAAAAAACCACCCCCCAAAAAACCCAAGACATAAAACAGAAACCATATTGTAACAGATTCAGTAAAGACTTTAAAAATTATCCACATCAAAAAAATCTTTTAAAAAAAGCTTAAATTTATGAATTTATGGAGAGAAGTTGTTTAGATAAGCCCATAACGCAGCCTCTCACTCATGTTCTCATGGTTGGTAAGTGGCTGAGTTCAGGTACTGACTTTAGTGGCTGAGCCCTCATCAGGCCTGGAAAGGAAGGTAAGTATTCTGAACTCATCTGCTGAACAGCCTTTGAACCAAATTGTAAATTACTTTAGTGTGTATTAAAACAGGGCTTCCCTGGTGGCTCAGATGGTAAAGAGTCCTCCTACAGTGCAGGGGATATGGACTCAATCCCTGGATTGGGAAGATATCCTGGAGAATGGAGTGGCTATTCTTGCTAGGAGAATCCCATGGACAGAGGAGCCTGGTGCTTGGCAATCAGAATCATCGTGTCTATCAGATTACAGGAGGAGTATAGACGTAGAACTTTAGAAGTTTAAAAAGCGATTCTATAAATTATGAAGTCTGGTGTCCTCAGAGGAAACGGAGGCCCGGAGACCTTCAGTTGGTGAATGCTGGGACTAGAACCCAGGTCTGGGCCCCCCACAGCCTGGTCTTTGGACTCGCTTCATGCACTTCTACATATGCTAGGAATGAATACCTGGTTGTGTTTCTGACATACCAAGAGTAACCTTGACATAGCCGTGAGGAAAAAAGATTCATTTTGTTCGTGGAGATGATCACCCACCTGCTAAATTTTTTTAATACTTTCCTTTTTTTTCTCTTCTGGGAGGAGGATTTATGACTTCATTTTTTTTTTTTTTTTTAACGTCTTCAAATCTGGACCTCATTCAGAACGATCCAGCCTCAGGGCTAGGAAAAAGTTTTCTATCCTAGTAAATAAAATACAGCTTTTCTCCTGGTCTCAGCTTTCCAGACACAAAACTGATCTACTTTTGACAGCTGTTTCGAGGGACTTTTAATGATTTTCAACTGTTTTGTGATGTACAGAAAGGAACTATAATTAATAAAGAAATTAAACTATTTCCCAAAATCCAGGTTGGCTGCCGTCTTATAAATATCTATAGAATTCTAAAAAAAGTTTTGTTTCCCATGCTGCTTATAATCATTTTTGAAAGTTACTCCAGAAGTTTGTTTTAGATCAATAAGGACTTTTGTCTGTCTGAAATGAATTTAGGTTATGTTGGTAAAATTCAGTCCTTTTGTATTTGTCAATAAACCTGATTTGTTCTATTCCTGGCTTTAAATGGGTTAATTCTCACTGTCACCCCATCTATATGTTACATACAAGAGTTGTCCCACTCTTTCCTCATGACCCAACACTGTGGGAACTTGTCAGCATCGTAGTCTTGTTTTTGTTTTTATAGCATCAGTTTTCATCGTGATTATTTGTGTTTGATATTTGGGATGAGATACAAACAGATTATGACTTCTATTTCCCCTGGCATTCCTGCTTGTGATTTATAATTTATACCTGGAAGAGATTTACTGACCTAACTGATAATCCTTCCCAACATAAGATAAACACCCATATAAGTCATCTGTGTAAGTCAGATGCACTTGAAAGGGACAAAGAATTCACCTGCAAGCACTTTTGGCGTCTTGCCCTTTCCCATGAATTCAGACTGATGACAGAGAAAGCTGAGTCTGCCAAAACACTTTCAGCCAAAGAACCTCCCAGAGCCTCTGAGGGTGGGGCCTACCTGACCTGTCATACTGTAAGGAGGGCCTGGAGACTGGCCCTTACCAGCCCCACCTGCCGTACTGTAAGGACCATATATTGTAAAGGAGGTCTGCTCTTTGTGCTTTCACTAGAAGAGATCTGATGAAAGCAAAGAGATTGTCCCAGTGCTGTGGAGCTCAGATCTGTGAACATGCAGCTTTGCTGCTTCCCTTTTGTCCAAGTGGTCCTGTGGAAAACCCAGAGGTGAGCCCAAACGAGTTGTTAGGTCTTCCTTGCCCAGGTGGATGCTCTCCCTATTAAGTTACGTATTCCTGCTAGCAATTCAAACTGATTTCTTGGGACCCTGATCTGTCAACCTGATATGTTCAAAACCCATTAGATAAATGATCAAATCCACCCCATCGCCAGCCCTGCAGCTTGCCAGGAGTATAACTGAGTCGGTGGAAGACAGTGAGTTGGTGTTCGCTCTATTCGATTGGTAAGTATAGTGCTAGTACACTATTTTATTTTACTGGACTCTAGATGCTTTACAATGTTATGTTAGTTTCTACAGTTCAGCAAAGTGAACCACCACACGTATATGTATACCCCATCTTCCTTGGATTTCCTTCCCATTTAGGTCACCATGGAGCATTGAGTAGACTTCCCTGTGCTATATAGTCAGTTCTCATTGGTTATGTATTTTATATATAGCAGTGTATGTATGCCAATTCCAGTCTCCCAATCCATCGTAACCCTCTTTCCCCCTTGGTAGCCATATGTTTGTTCTCTATATCTGGGACTCTATTTCTGCTCTCCAAATAATTTCATCCCTACTATTTTTCTAAATTCTACATGTATATGTTAATATGCGATTTGTTTTTTGCACTATTCTGTATAATACTGAAGTCATGGTTCTTGCTCTGATCTCTCATATTGTTGGTACACCGCACCAGAAACATACGGGGCACATGCCCCATAAATTTCACTCAGTCTAGACTAGGCCTCTTGAAGGAGTTCCTTGGGATTTTGTTTTTTTGTTCTCCTCAGATATGAGCAGTGTTGAAATAGTTAAACACCTATAATATTCAATGCTGGCAGATAGTTAAATAAAATCGCTGATCTACTACAAGCAATACCACAAACAAAACAACTGTTTAACCCAATCATGTCCATTCTGTATAAATCCCTTTTTAGTCATGAGTACTCAGAATTTTCAAACTCCCTCAAAAAATATTCAGTACAATAATATTCAAGAAGTAAATGTGAAGAGACCCACAATCAAAACCTCAGCAGAGAATTGTAACATGTTGGTAATAACTGCCACGGTGATTCTTGTAAAGCTTCTTTTTCTTCCTCTTCTTCTGAGCTCCTCCGGCCCCGTCAACATAACAAAAAAGACAAGGGGGCACTGAGCAGTTATTACTGTAGTCATTTCAGCCACATAAATCATGATTTGTGACAATTCAGGCTGGCAAGTCATTTGGATGACAGTGACTGGTGACGCTGTCGAAGTTAATCAAAGGATTATTTAACATGTGTTTCTCTTGGTCTGGCCTTGGCTTTGGAACATATTTCATTCGTTCCCTTATAACCTTTGCTTCTAAATGGAGAAACAGTAAGTGTAGGATGTACATTGAGTTAATGAGAGAATCCCTAACTGGGCTGTGATCCCCCTAAAAAGAGGGGCCTTGTCTAAATCAGTCAGATAAAAACTTAGAGTGCCCACCACCATGATCGGTCCCTAGCTAGCAGTCAGAGTCTTGTTTTATTTTCGTCCGGGTAGAACCAACTTCGCGACCAAACTCTTCTTCCTTCAGGAACACTCTGCTTAGAGGGTCACCCATTCTTATAGATACTGTCTTTCTACTCAAGTTCCTTCTATAAGCCTTGGGTTAGGTGCATAGGAAAGGCCCCCATAAAGGATGCCCTCTACCAGAGAGCCTCACAGGGAGTGTGAACTATGGTCTGCTCCCTTCCTGAAGGCAACAGCTTCACATTTCCCAACCCTGTTGCACTTGGTATGTGCTCAACAGATACTTGCTGTCAGTGTTACTAATACTCTTATTATAAAGGCTTAACAAAAGTGTTATAATAATAATTAATAAATGTTTTTCGAACATGAATGGTCAAATGAATGAACAGATGTGTGTACCTACTAATGGAGGACCTTTTTACGTAATGATTCAAGTATTAAAATCAGTCGATGTACTGTGAGGAGTGGAAGAAAACATAGCTGCTTCCTTTATTCAGTGCTCTGACCTTGTATTTGAAATCAGTGGATGTGTAATGAACCACTAGTCTTTATGTACCCTAAATATCAAGGGGCAAAGAAGGCAATAGCAGAACTCGTTGGAAGGGTGGTCTTTGAAATGCCAGGGGTAATCAAGTTCAGGGTTAATGGCTTCAGAGTCACATGTCATCACTGTGATTACTGTATTATCAGTGGTGAAGATGGAGCGTTATATAGAAGCATTTATTGCTACTATATAAACCCATATATTTTCAGTAATTTTATATTCAAGTTCAAGGCAGGGATTATGTGTTTTTAAAAACACAGGGAATTCCCTGGCATCCAGTGGTTAGGACTAAGCTCTTTCATTGTTAGGGCTCAGGTTCAGTCCCTGGTTGGAGAACTAAGATCCCACAAGCTGCAGTGGCTCAGCAGTAAAGAATCCGCATGCCATTGCAGGAGACTTGGGTTCTATCCCTGGGTCAGGAAGATCCTTGGAGAAGGAAATGGCAAATCGCTCCAATAATCTTGCCTGGGAAATCCCATGGACAGAAGAGCCTGGCGGGTTATAGTCCATGGGGTTGCAAATAGTTGGGCATGAGTTTGTGACTAAACAATGACAATATAATGAAAATAATAAAAAGTAAAAACATAATTACACCCTTTCTGCATTTAGTTTATCTTCAATATTTGGTTTTCTTGATATTTTTCATTATATTATAGATGGTGGTAATTTTTTTTTACCTTACACTGGTTTCCTTTCTTAATATAAACTTTTGTGCACGTGTGCTCAGTGGCTCAGTCATGTCCAACTCTTTACAAACCCATGGGTGCTAGCCCGCCAGACTCCTCTGTCCATGGAATTTTCCAGGCAAGAATACTGGAGTCTGTTGCCATTTCCTCCTCCAGGAGATCTTCCCAACCCAGGGATTGAACTCACATCTGCATCTTCTGCATTCACAGGCAAATTCTTTACCACTGAGCCACCTGGAAAACCACAATATAAACTTTTATATATTAGAAAAGTAAGAAATAAGAAAGATATCAAAATAAGTCTTTCAAGTTCTGCTCAACCCATTATATGTATATCTTCAATAAATTTGGAACAATAAATTGAAAAGAAATCAATCTTAAATCTCAAATTTTACCAAAGAAAGTCACAGTTGTTGATATGTGAAATTTAGTTTGAAATAAAAGGAAAATATCCACAAAATTTGTAGAGCTCTGGGGATTAGATTGTTTCCTTGAAGCAGTCTAATTGTTTTTGAAGGCAATATTGAAATCCATGATTTTTTTTAGACATAGCAAATGTTCAGTGTCTTGAGGGGGAATATAGAACAAAGGTTAGAGGTAAGAATAAAGAATCTTTATTTAAGAAACTACATATTAAATATGTATTAGTGATTTGCATAGTTTGCATGCTGCCTTCTATTTTAACACTGTTGTCCCCTATAAAGTTGAAATAACTTATCCGTGTCTAGCAGTTCTCTGCTCTGATTTACTATAAATATGTATTAACTCACATCTTAGAAAATTGTAAAGGTCAAGCTAAAGTTTCTAGCTTCAATGTGATCCATTCTGGTAGTAACCTCTGGGCTCTAAGATTAGAATAGATTCTAGTCTCTTTCAAAAATACTGAAGCCCTTCATTTGTCCTACCAGTCAAGTCACTTACATCTACATTTGGAAGCCTTTGTTGGAGCCCTTAACAATTCACCCCTGAGAGAGAATCCCAAACTGATACCGCCAAAGATTAGAGCTAGCAGCCTTCATCTGAGTCAGTTCCTTTACGGGTATTCAGAGGAGGGCTTCTTCTAAACAGTTTCTGGTAGTGGAATTATGCTTTATGCTGAATCTACTAATTAATTTTCTTCTCCTCTATGTTTGTCTTCTTTGGAACTTCAGCTGTTCACATTGAATCCCAGCAAATTCACCAAAGAGAAATAGCTTCTCAAGTAATTAGACTGTCTGTTTTTGAGGCAAGCAGGGGAAATAATAAGTCATTTCTCTATTGCATTCTTTTTGCTTGTGTTCAATAATTTTTATGGACTTAATTTAAATTTAGCAGGCTTTATGTGAACTTGCTTCTAGAGGATTTATTGCATCTTATGTGAAAACCGTCTACGACTGACATTTTAGAATTACCTACCTATTTATGGGATTATACTGCATTCTGTTCTCGAAAGAGCAAGTCAATTTTTGGTGTAGATTTTTCTGTCATTTTTTCCCCTCTTTGTCTATTTTTATGAAAGCTAACTCCAAGGTAGGAGTGGAAACAATGGAAGGAAATAGAGGGTAGAAAATAGGACGGAACTGTGGTTTGCTGTAGGAGATCGTCTGCCTCATCAACTATTGATAGAAAAAAGAAACCTCAAAACCCAACTCAGTGATTGACTTAATTTTAAAAATGTGTTTACATATTTTTAAAATAAAATGATCTTGTCCAAATAAGCTGCCAATGCTATGAGCCAGAATTCAATTCAAGGTTTTCCATGTCATGTTAACAAGGGAAATAAAACACTGAGCATGTTGTCTCACAATGGTTTTGAAATTATATCCAGTTCTAATAAAAAAGAAACAAAAACTGGAGTTTGATATATTTATTATATGTTTTTAAATGTATGGATAATTTGCACCTTTGAAGCTTCTTGCATCCTACTGTAGTATAAGTTACCCTTTTAATGAGCAGTTAATACACACTGGACACTGTGCTTCACTTCATATTTATTATCTCACTTAATCAGCACAACCTTCAAATCAGGCTGCATCCCTTTCTTAAACCATTGGTACAAAAGACTAAACTTTCCATTAATTATCTTACCTCCCTGTAAGGTAATTTGACTAATTTGACACAGTACTACATTAAGGACATTTACTTTTAATTTGGTTTTCCAGGAAGGTGTTTGAAAGACAATGTTTGGGATGACTGCTGCAGGGTGTATGACTTTCTTCTGATTGGTGAGGTAGTGTTCCAGGAATCATAATTATTAACTTTCTGATTCCAATCAGGCTGGGGTCTCTGGAGTTCCTGTTTTCCGTCTGGGTGGGGACCTGAGTTCCTAAAGAACTCAGAGATGTCTATCCGATTGTCCTGTATAGCCCTGGAGGAGAAACCTGGGCTCTGTCTTATCTCTGAACTATTGTTCAAGTAATTTGGCTCAGTTGCCTTCTCTTTGCCTCTGCATTCTATCATGTCTCAGATTGGTAGCTGCTTGGAACTCCAGGAGACACTGCAGGATAACAGAGATCTAGGAACCTTGGATTCCAGGCTTGATCCTGGCATGCTCCAGAAGGAGTGGGGTGGTCAAGTCATTCATCTCAAAAATGAATATTTTGCACTAGATTTAATGTTGACAAAGTGTGACCCCCAGATCTGACACCTGTTTTTATGATCTAAGAATGATTTTTATAGATGGCATTTGCAATTGATTTAATAACAAGGTAGACTTTCTGTGAACCCCAATTGTGTAAAATATCCCTCCAGTTAGGAATTCCATTCTCATGAGCGAATAGCACTTAATTGTTACTGTTATATTTTGAATTCTATCAGTAAAAACTTGTAAAAATTTCTCAGAATTTTATCTTGTTATATGAGTATCTTCTTAATATCCTTGGTCTTCCCCTTGGCCCACAAAGCCTAAATTATTTACTATCTAGCTCTTTTTAGGGCTTCCCAGCTGGTTCAGTGGTAAAGAATCTACCTGCCGTTGCAGGAGGCACAGGGGACTCAGGTTTGATCCCTGGATTGGGAAGATCCCCTGGAGGAGGAAATGGCAACCCACTCCAGTATTCTTGCCCAGTGAATCCTATGGGCAGGGCAGCCATGGTTTTGCAAAGAATCGAATGCGACTGAGCGCACAGGAGAGCTCTTTACAGAGATGTTTGCCTGCTCCTGGATTAGGTGATCCGGAAATTTTCTTTTTTTTTTAGGAAATTTTCTTAAAATAGTCAATTCAAACATATATCAGGAAAACAAGTTGTGGAAGAGAGATGACTGGACAGTGTGGTTTTGCCACTGTTTTGCTATTTCTGAATGAAATAGAGTCAGATGGTCCCAAAGCATAGACCCATTTCCCTGTAACAACTGTGCATCTTTACCTATAGCTTTCAAAAGCATAAGAAGAGATACGCCTGATTTATAGGTTCAACTACACTGCCTAGGTTAGAAAAGCAACCTTGTCTTGGGCACATCTTTAACCTCTCTGCCTCAGCTTTCCCATCTGTACTGTGGGAGATCTGTTAATGTTCATAGCTTCCCCAAAGATGGCTGGAGATTGCACAGTTTAGCAAAAATCTGAAAGCAGAAACCCTCTTTCCCACTTATATCCACTACTAAGTCACTTCAGTTGTGTCCAGCTCTTTGTGACCCCAAGGACTGTAGCCTTCCAGGCTCCTCTGTCCATGGGATTTTCCAGGCAAGAATACTAGCATGGGTTGCTGTTTCCTTCTCCAGAGGACCTTCCCAACCCAGGGATCGAAGGCATGTCTCTTACATCTGCAATAGCATTGGCAGGCAGGTTCTTTACCACTAGCACCACCTGGGAAGCCCAGAAACCCTCTTTAGAGACCTTTTTTTTTTTTTTTCTTTTTTTTAAACTTTTTTTTATATATATATATTTCTTTTCTTTTGGCTATGCTGTGTGGCAGGCAGGATCTTAGTTCCCTGACCAGGCATTGAACCCTTTGTCCCCGGCACTGGGAGCACACAGTCTTAACCAGTAGACCACCAGAGAAGTCCCCAGAAACTTTCTATGACAGATTTCCTTCCTCTTGAGAAATTCTCTTACGTTAGTCATATAATATACAGTTTAACAAGTGAATCAATTAATCTGAAACTAACTTGGTAACAATAGCTTCCTGGTGGGTCAGAGGGTAAAGAATCTGCCCGCAGTGCAGGAGACTCGGATTCAATCCCTGAATCAGAAAAGTCCCCTGGAGAAGGGAATGGCTACCCATTCCAGGATTCTTGCCTGGAGAATCCCATGGACAGAGAAGCCTGGTGGGCTACAGTCCATGGGATCACAAAGATTCAGAGTGAATCTGAATTAGTCACATCTGAGTGACTAATGCTTTCACTTTCAACTTGGTAATGGCCATTACTTAACTTTGATATGTTTAAAACTAATTCCTAAGCGTATTGAAGCTACTGTATATTCAGTACACAAAAGGCAGAACTTCCCGTAGTATAGGTCTGCATGCATGCATGCTCAGTCAATTCAGCCGTATCCTATCCCTTCTCAAGCAGATCTTCCCAACCCAGGAATCTATCTGGGGTCTCCTATATTGCAGGCAGATTCTTTACCAACTGAGCTATCAGGGAAGCCCACAGGTCTGGAAGTGTGTGTCTAGTGTCCCACCACATGATGCAGTGGGACCCACAGGCCTCCCAGAGAGAAATGTTCCTCCGGAATCAGTTTGTATAAACAGCTCAGATTTCCCCAAGGGAGCCACTGTTGGAATTTCAGCTTTGACCTTCTGGAGACTCCAAATTAAAATGCAAATTCGTTACCTAGAAAGGTAGTTTGTAACACATTAATGTTTATTTGTTAGTACTTTAGCACAAATTAAGTTTTTTTCAAATTAGCCAGCTGCCTAAGAGTAGTGCTTAAATAGAAGTGAATCTGCCTCCCAGAGGTGGGCTCAGGGTAAGTTTAAATAAAAGTCCTTGGGTGATGGTGTTAAATCCCCCACCACAGTCAGACCCCATCATTTGCAAGAGAGTTGCACACTCTCACACGCGCACGCACGCACACACACACAAACGAGATTTCATATTCCAGACTCTAGCATAGCATTGCCCAATAGAAATATGGGCAATATGTATGGGATTTAGTAGCCAAATTCAAAAATGTGAAATTTAAAAGGTTAAATTAAACTTCAGTTCAGTTGCTCAGTAGTGTCCGACTCTTCGCGACCCCATGAATCACAGCACGCCAGGCCTCCCTGTCCATCGCCAACTCCCAGAGTTCACTCAAACTCATGTCCATCGAGTCGGTGATACCATCCAGCCATCTCATTCTCTGTCGTCCCCTTCTTCTCCTGCCCCCAATCCTTCCCAGCATCAGACTCTTTTCCAGTGAGTCAACTCGTCGCATGAGGTGGCCAAAGTATTGGAGTTTTAGCTTTAGCATCAGTCCTTCCAATGAACACCCAGGACTGATCTCCTTTAGAATGGACTGGTTGGATCTCCTTGCAGTCCAAGGGACTCTCAAGAGTCTTCTCCAGTCTCCAAGCCAGGCTTCAGCAGTATGTGAACCATGAACTCCCAGATGTTCAAGCAGGTTTTAGAAAAGGCAGAGGCACCAGAGATCAAATTGCCAACATTTGCTGGATCATGGAGAAAGCAAGAGAGTTCCAGAAAAACATCTATTTCTGCTTCATTGACTATGCCAAAGCCTTTGACTGTGTGGATCACAATAAACTGTGGAAAATTAAACTTTATGGTATTTTATCTAACTTAGCATATCCAGAATATTGCTTCAATATATAATCAATATAAAAATTATTGTTATTTCTCCTTTTTGAGTACTAAAGCTTTGAATTGTGTGTGTGTGTGTGTGTGTGTGTGTGTGTGCTGAGTCATGTCTGACTCTTTGTGACCCCATGAACTGTAGCCTACCAGGCTCCTCTGTCCATGGGATTTCCCAGGCAAGAATACTGGAGTGGGTTGCCATTTCCTTCTCCAGGCAGTCTTCCTGACCTGGGGATCAAACCCTCATCTCTTGCCTTTGAAATCTTGTTTGTATTTCACACTTATTCGGACCAGCCGCATTTCAAGTGCTCCGGGGCCACCTGTGGCCAGTCGTTACCTTATTAAACAGGGCAGCTTTGAAGGATGTGGACCTGGAAAGTGGGTCACAGATATGTGACTGATGAGGGTAGTAACCGGATGGCCTGGGGGTGAACAAATAGAAGATAGGACCACCTCTGTTTCCTCAGCACTCAATTATATCAATGACACATTTTTCTTGAAGTCAGTCATAACTTTGTATAACTACATGAAAACTTTTAGAAGAACCTGATGTTGACCCCACCACTTAACTGTGTGACCTTGGACAAGTTACCCAAAACCCTCAATTGTTTCATTTGTCAAATGGAAAATGAAAAGCTTCAGTCTTGCAGGATTGTTGTGAAGATTAAATGAAATAATGCATGTAAACATTATAAATGCTCAATGAATGCTTGCTATATAATCACAATTGATATGATCATTAGCAAGTTTTTATAAAATAGCTTAAAAGATGAACTATAAAGGCAATCAGGTGCTATCACTCTTTCTGTATTTCTTTAAAAAGGAGAAAAATGACTATTTATATGTAATGACTAGTTCCTTAAATTGAGCAGTACACCTCGTGTGTGTGTGTGAGAATGTTAGTCCTTTAGTCATGTCTGACTCTTTGTGAACCCATGGATTGTAGCCTGCCAGGCTCCTCTCTCCATGGAATTCTCCAGGCAAGAATACTAGAGTGGGTAGTCATTCTCTTCTCCAGGGAATCTTCCTGACCCAGGGATCCAACCCGAGTCTCCTGCATTGGAGGTGTATTCTTTATTGTCTGAGCCACCAGGGAAGTCCATACCTCATCTTTACACTAAGAAATCCTGCAGATACTACCTTGCCTTAAGAACTATTTTATTACTGTTTTTAAACAAAAGTAGTTATATGTAAGTGCTGTATTCCACAAGGAAGATTATCCTGCTACTGCATGGTACTGTGTGAGCCAATGATAGAAAAGTTTTTGTTTCTCTTCTGCACTCTCATTTATTAATATCTTCTTTTATTTAAAGGCAGCAGAAAAAAATTATTAAGGCAAAGGTAAAGGGAAAAAAAAAGTTTTGCATGGCATATGTGAACTGTTTTCCCACAATGGCATATGTGAACTGTCAAGTAAAGCACTCCTTCTGTACCCCATCTAGTGAGTCCTCTAGCAAGAGGGCAGAAGGAAAGCATCTCTTGGGTGTGCTTTCTCCAAACCCACTAACCAAGTCACTGTCCTTCAAAACTGGAGTGGAATAGTTTCCACCTAACAGAGAGTGATGGAGAAGCATAGCACATGTCAATGCTTGCTATACACGTTTCATGGAGATTTTGTTTAGAATGGAAGATGTAGTGTAGATATTAAGAAGCAAATAAGTGGTGAATAAACATGGGATGTACTTACACATTCATGCACCAAATGCTGCAAGGCTGTGAGCCTCGCAGAGCAAAGAAATGTACTCAGCTATCAGTTTAGAAGGTCATTGTGAATGTAGGCAGTGAAATGGCTGTGTGCATGAAAAACTACTACTATATTTTGAGAGATCCTTTCTAAGAATCCTGAAATATTAACATGGCCTTAATGTAGTTGAAGACAAAAGAATGTGTGAAGGGTCGCAAGGGTTGCTGAGAGTTGCACCATGACAATTTTGTGTTTTCTACTATTGCTTATAAAAGCAAGAGGAAAAGAGAGTAAAACTAGTCAATGTGTTTAAAGAACAGCAGCTTTCAATATCCCCAAGAGATATAAAATTCAGTATTCCTCAAATGAATTTACACTTACTCTTGGTAACATTAATATGCTAGCTTCAAGGAAACAGAAAAGAAGTACAAAATTGAAAACTCATGTCTTCCTTAAATGAACATGTATATACACAACTAATTTTTGAACTTTAAGAAATTCAGGACATGCTTTAATTTTATTTTTGTCAACTAGGAATTTAATTTTCTAACCGGAAGTACTATCAAAATAGACATTACGGAAGCAGCAATGCCTTTTTTTCTTAACAAGTTTTTAAATGTGTTCTGTTTTTACATGGCAGTGAATCAGTCATAGACCAATTTTTTGTTTTCAATATTCCACTCCCATTTTAAGTTTTTACATTTGATGCCTGATGAAGGAATGTTCACAAGGATCAGTCAGGAACGTGGAAAGCTTTTCTCCAACATCCAGATGTGAACAAATAAAAGCAATTTATTGCTTTGGCCAGTCCCAGCCTGGAGCGACCAGTTTCCACAAGTTGCCTTTGTAGGCTGTGACTGACTGAGTGGCATGTGACCCAGTGAGTTTGTGTCAAGTTCAAGGACTCTTTGTGTTTGAAGTGGGAGAGTCAAGTTGAACCCTCAGTGCTGCTTCCCGCCAAAGCTGGAGTTTTTTTATTTTAATCGAAAATGCAGGGTCATCTTTTAGTGTGACCGGAAAGCACCTTGCGTGTTGAACCTTATCTAATGATATGATGTGTATAAACTTGAGACAGCATAAATCTCAGCCACTGGGGCAGCTTGTTTTTCTAAGATGCTCTGGTCCAGTGAAAGACAAAAGCAAATAAGGGAGAGATTGATCTCCTAGCACTTTTATTGTCGGCGCTACACACGTCATAAAGTTTTGGCTCGTTAAAGGAAGTTCCATAAACAACATTAGTTAATAATGGTGAAGTCACTGTGGACCTTTCTGGAGCTTCTGCTCAACTCCCTTTCCGCTTGCCTGTTAGCAGAGCATGATTAAGAAAATACCAACAGGATGTGCTGGAGGGAGGAACAGACTTCAACTGGAAGCCATATGGATGTTTGATGGATGAGTAAGGAGATGGGGAATGTGGCCATATCTCTCAGAGAATCACACAGTTCTGTGGATCTCTTTTTATCTTCTGGTTTGAATAAAATCTGCTGACTGCTGGCACGGTTGGTCTCTTGCGGTGGTCATGCTGATGGAAAAGGCCTTCTCCCAGCTGATATTTTTGATAGTATGGAAATACCCAAAGTATGTGATAAATGGGAAAAAAAATTGAGAGTGAATCATACTGGAAAGATTGTGGGTAACTGTCACATTTTTAATGGTACCTCTGGTCTTATAAAATAACTGTATTTTTAATGGCCTTGTCACTGTGGGTTTAATACGGATGGTGTGGGTCAATTTTTATGTGAGGTTGAGACAGATTTGGGAGGTGATCTTGAAGGGCATAGGGGAGAGAAAAAAGGAGAGCAAGACCCTATTAATTATTTTTTATTGTGAGGTTTCCCAGAATTATTGAGGTTTTCCACATTAGTCAAAGCAGTCCTCAGTGTCAGCATGATGTTTATAAAGATGAAGTCATGGAAAGCGTGTCAGGTGCATGAGGAACTATATGGTCCATGTTCTCCCCACCAGTCACTTGGGCTGTGTGTGCAGAGGGAGGGAGGTGTTGAAAAATGGAGGAAGGGGAAAACAGGAGGGTTTTATGAAGTTGAAAATAAACAGAGTATCTGCTGATCTTAAAAAAATCTTAGCATATTATATTCCAGAATGTTCTGTGGGTAGTTTATGTTACTTTCCCCTGAAATCATGATCTGCGTCTTACCAGCTCCTTTATGCTTGGTTGCTTATGTTGGTCTTTCACTTTGGCTGTAATTAAGAAATAATCACCTACCAATTTTTGGTTGGCACTGAGCTACACTTCCAACTGGTTGGTTCAAGACCATGCTCTCAGATTCCATAGCATGGGGCCAAAAGTACAGGTTTTGGGGGCCGAACACTTGCAGTCAAAGCTGGTCCCTGACATTTACCAGATGCGTGGTCTGGTGCTGACAATTTACTGCTCAAAGCTGGTATTCCTCATTTCTAAGGTAAGGTTAATAACAGTGCCTGTGGAAATGGAGAGCTGTAAAGATCAAACAATGTTGTGCATATAAGCATGTAGGAAGCACTTGGGTAAACTTTTAGGTGTGATTTTATTGATATAACTGGTTTTAAGAAAATTTTTTTCATAGGGCTTTGCCACCTGACCAGTCATGTTAAAGACTTAAAGAGTAGTTGTTATCAACAAATATTTTGGGTTGTTTTACCTGCATCTCCAGCCAGATGCTTACTTGATGTTCAGTCACTCAGTCATATCCAACTCTTTGCCACCCCGCGGACTACAGCACGCCAGGCTTCCCTGTCTTCATCATCTCCTAGAGCTTGCTCAAACTCATGTCCATTGAGGTGGTGAGATTAGCAAAAAATATCTCTTTCTTCTAAATCAGGGAAGTGACATCTTGCTTTGCTTTGTTAACCAGGGTTTTATATTGGTCTGTTTTTTCTGCTTCCCTTTAGCTTGCAAAATCGGATATTACAAGGCCCTCTCCACGGATGCTGCCTGTGCTAAGTGCCCGCCACACAGCTACTCTGTCTGGGAAGGCGCCACGTCGTGTACCTGTGACCGAGGCTTCTTCAGAGCAGACAACGACGCCGCCTCCATGCCCTGCACCCGTAAGTTATACCCTCATCTCCCGTGTCTAAGATGCCAGCAGCTTCCATTACCATCTTTGGGGCACTTGTCAGCCCTTCTCCCAGGATAACAGTGCAGGGGAGCACATGAAATCAAACGTGTGTCTTTTCTCACTCAGAGCAGCAGAAATGCTTAGGAAAAGAAGGGCTCATTCTCACTGAGTTTGTTGCCTTCAGAACGCACAGCTGCTGACAGACTAGTTTTTGTAGCAGAGATGGTATGTTCAGGGCTTGTGTGACAGTGTAATTCGAGCTGAGATGGGAATTTATAAATGGTTTTAACATGTCATCATGGACTCTTGGGAAGTTTGACAGCTGCAGGGGAAACTGGTAAAGGATGGGATCACGTGTGGGCAGGTGGTTTCAGTTCTGTGTGCTGACCTCATGGCTTGCGATGTCATTTCCCTTCACTACTTTACTTCTTTCCTCATAGTTTTGTGTTCATAACATTTAGGCCTGGATCCTTGTGAATGCTTGTTGAATGATGGGCACTGAACACACACTGGGGTGAGGAACGAATGGAGTTGTCACCTTGGGATACAGGGGAACAGAGAACTCTTTCTCACACTTTATATGGACAGTGGTCCTAAAGGTTACTATTGCTTTCATTCACACTCTGGGATTCATAAATCCTGCAATGGCTGTGACCTTGACCAGAAGACGGAGCGGTGGACCTGGGTGCCCTTGTGTTCTCATTGGCCAAGTCTGTTTGGAGGGTCAGAATCGAGTGGCCAGGCACAGAGGCTTTGCACGGGTTTTGGCTTTGTTTCCCAGCCCACTGTTTAGTACCCAGGTGACTGTTGGAGCCTTTTAAGTCTCAGTCTCCTCATCTGTCAAATGGACTAATAATAGTACCTCCTTCACGGTTGCTCCTACTCAACACCTTCACATTGTTTAAATACTCTGTAAAATGCATAAAATCATGCCACTTGATAGATTTTAGCTTTTACTATCACTAAGACTTCCATTATTTTGTTTCTTAACTACCATGTAGTCTACCTTGGCTGGCCTGGAAATAACACTGCAGACAGGAGTATTTTCTGGTTTGGAAGCATTTGGGTCAGTGGTGGGGGCATTTTCTTGCCCCGTCGAGGACCACATTTAAAGGGAGCAGGTGGAGAAACTTCAGGGCAGTCCCAAATTTATGCTGAAATTGCCCTACCCTCAGGAGTTCCTTGGAGAAGGCAATGGCACCCCACTCCAGTACTCTTGCCTGGAAAATCCCATGGACGGAGGAGCCTGGTAGGCTGCAGTCCATGGGGTCGTGAAGAGTCGGACACGACTGAGCGACTTCACTTTACACTTTTCACTTTCAAGCACTGGAAAAGGCAATGGCAACCCAGTGTTCTTGCCTGGAGAATCCCAGGGACGGGGGAGCCTGGTGGGCTGCTGTCTATGGGGTCACACAGAGTTACACAACTGAAGTGACTTAGCAGCAGCAGCACGAGTTCCTTTCATAACCAGAGATGATAGTAAGTATAATCATGATAACAGCAACCTTTTTATCATCACATCCAGGTAATGTATTAGACACTTTCCATTAACATTATCATAGGGCTCACAAGATAACAAATATATGAGATAGATATTATCTTCATTTTAGAGAGTAACTGCCAGCCCCAGGGTCCACCCCAGCTGAGTGATGGCTATGCAAGACCAGAAGACTCTTGCAGAGTTTCTATTTATTTGGAGGCACTCTTACCCCTCCCCCAGCTCAAGCACGAACTTCCAGAAGGAAGTTTATTAGGTGTAAGCACAACTGGGCAAAGATTTCCTCATCTTTTTCTATTCCTTCCGTAGACTACCTGCTTTCCCTGGATGCCAGGTCGATTTGATATGCTCAAGTCCCATCCTTTTTCTTTTCTAATCTAAATATTCTTCTCTAATGTTCCATTGTGTGAGATTCAGTTCAGTTCAGTTCAGCCGCTCAGTCTTATCTGACTCTTTGCGACCCCATGAATCACAGCATGCCAGGCCTCCCTGTCCATCACCAATTCCCAGAGTTCACTCAAACTCATGTTCATAGAGTCGGTGATGCTATCCAGCCATCCCATCCTCTGTCTTCCCCGTCTCCTCCTGCCCCCAACCCCTCCCAGCATCAGATTCTTTTCCAGTGAGTCAACTCTTCTCATGAGGTGGTCAAAGTATTGGAGCTTCAGCATCAGTGTGAGATTCAGTTCAGTTCAGTTCAGTTCAGTCGCTCAGTCATGTCCGACTCTCCGCGACCCCATGAATCACAGCACGCCAGGCCTCCCTGTCCATCACCAACTCCCGGAGTTCACTCGAACTCATGTCCACAGAGTCGGTGATGCCATCCAGCCATCTCATTATCAGTCGTCCCCTTCTCCTCCCGCCCCCAACCTTTCCCAGCATCAGAGTCTTTTCCAGTGAGTCAACTCGTCGCATGAGGTGGCCAAAGTATTGCAGTTTCAGCTTTAGCATCAGTCCCTCCAATGAACATCCAGGATTGATCTCCTTTAGAATGGACTGGTTGGATCTCCTTGCAGTATAAGGGACTCTCAAGAGTCTTCTCCAACACCACAGTTCAAAAGCATCGATTCTTCGGTGATCAGCTTTCTTCACAGTCCAACTCTCACATCCATACATGACCACGGGAAAAACCATTGCCTTGACTAGACGGACCTTGGTTGGCAAAGTAATGTCTCTGCTTTTTAATATACTATCAAGGTTGGTCATAAGATTAGCTTAATAATAAACTCTCCTCTGTCTCCAGTCGATTCTCCAGTGATTCTCCAGTTGTGATTTTAGGTCACAGTAGCAAACTCAAAGGGAAACTCTGTGGGACAACAGTGTGCTAATTGCCCTCAATTTGCATCATGCAGCCCAACTCCTACTTTTCAAACAGATAAATTGATGGTTTTGAACTGTGGTGTTGGAGAAGACTCTTGAGAGCCCCTTGTACTGCAAGGAGATCCAACCAGTCCATTCTAAAGGAGATCAGTCCTGGGTGTTCATTGGAAGGACTGATGCTAAAGCTGAAACTCCAATATTTTGGCCACCTCATGCGACGAGTTGACTCACTGGAGAAGACTCTGATGCTGGGAAAGGTTGGGGGCGGGAAGAGAAGGGGACGACTGATAATGAGATGGCTGGATGGCATCACCGACTCTGTGGACATGAGTTTGAGTGAACTCTGGGAGTTAGTGATGGACAGGGAGGCCTGGCATGCTGTGATTCATGGGGTCGCGGAGAGTCGGACACGACTGAGCGACTGAACTGAACTGAAAGTCTTTCTCTAGGCCAGGGCTTGACTGTGTCATGAACCTCATAAAAGTCTCCTCTGATGGCAAGACAACCTGGCTTTTTCTCCCACGTGTTTTTAGTCTTAGGATTCTGATCTGTTGTCTAGCATCCTAGGGGACCATTGGCCGATCACTTAATTCCTGCCGCTTGCCATGTGGGAGTTTAGGGAGACCCCAAAATTTGGTACATGCCTGAGTTACTGGCACATTGGCCGTATATGTACAAGTGGTTTCTGAACCCTTGAAATTTTATGTTTTTGTAGGAATTAAATTGTCAGCTTTACCTTAACTATGCAAATAAGAAAAGGAAAATATTGATTTTAGCCTGTGGGTAGACCTGAAAGTTTTAACACTAGAGTAACTTTTGCATTTTTCAGAGACTGGTTTCAACAGTGAAAGAAAAATGCCTTTTTGTGTAATTGATAAGAGACCCATGAACGTACCAAAGCAACATGTGATGCTCTGACATTTTTCTAACGGGATCCTTGCATTTATTTCATCTCTGACTCTGAGTCAAGAGGAAACATGGTACTGATATTAACACCACACACTTGCGAGGCTATTTAATCTCTTCAAGCCCCAGTTTCAGTTCTCAGTCGCTCAGTCATGTCAGACTCTTTGCGACCCCATGGACTGTAGCACACCAGGCTTCCCTGTCCATCACCAACTCCTGGAGCTTGCTCAAATTCATGTCCATTGAGTTGGTGATGCCATCTAACTATCTCATCCTCTGTCGTCCACTTCTCCTCCCACCTTCAGTCTTTAACAGCATCAGGGTCTTTTCCAATGAGTCAGTTCTTTGCATCACGTGGCCAAAGTATTGGAGTTTCAGCTTCAGCATCAGTCCTTCCAATGAATATTCAGGACTGATTTTTTCCTTTAGGATGCGCTGGTTTGATCTCCTTGCAGTCCAAGGGACTCTCAAGAGTCTTCTCCAACACCACAGTTCAAAAGCATCAATTCTTCAGTGCTCAGCTTTCTTTATGGTACTACTCTCGCATTCATACATGATGTGATGGGTCATGGAAAAAGCCATACTGGAAAATCCATAGCTTTGACTGGATGGACCTTTGTTGGCAAAGTAGTGTCTCTGCTTTTTAATATGCTGTCTAGATTAGTCATAACTTTTCTTCCAAGGCGCAAGCGTCTTTTAATTTCATGGCTGCAGTCACCATCTGCAGTGATTTTGGAGCCCAAGAAAATAAAGTCTGTCACTGTTTCCATTGTTTCCCCATCTATTTGCCATGAAGTGATGGGACCGGATGCCATGATCTTAGTTTTTTGAATGTTGAGTTTCAAGCCATTGTCAGAGGGCAGACCGAATGAAAGCCCCAGTTTACTCATCTGTAAAATGGGATTCTTACTAACTACCTGTGGAGGCATTTTGAAAATTAAACAAGAAGATATTTGGAAAAATCTGGCACAAGATAGGGATCTAATAATTGTTTTCTTTTCTTTTATTATTCCCAGCTGGTCACTCCCTTCTCCAAACTACCTCCACAGCAGATGGCCCATGCATCTCATTGCCCCTCTAAAGAGATTTTCTCACTTGACTACAGTATTAAGCTACCAATGGCTATACAATACTCCAGAAACCCTGGGGGGTAGGACTCAGACATCAGTATTTTCAAAAGTTGTTCTCCTCATTCTACTGTACAGACAAGGTTGAGACCCCTCCTCTGTGAAGTTAAAATTTTAAGTTTTTTTTTTAATTTGATAAATATTAACTAGACAAAAGACTGTTAAGACTCTTTGAGATACGACTAATCTGTGAGGTGACCATATTTTGCTAATGGATAGACTAGTGAGTTAACCAGCAGAATTAGAATCCATTCTGGTCCATGGCTCTTCCTCTAGATTTCTCCCATCCTGGTGAAGAGTGGACCTGCATTGTCCAACATGTTAGCCACTAGGCACATGTGCCTATTTTAATTGGCACATTGCAAGGACTCAATCACTACATGTGGTGAGCATACCGAATGGCACTGCTAGAAAATATTTCTGCCATCACAGAAATTTCCAGTGGACAGATTTTTCAATAGAGAAGACAGTGAGAGTTTCTCAGAGAATCTTTTGTTCAAATAACCCAGAAAATGAAGCCCTTCCCCGTTGCCCCACCCCCAGGTTTATTGGCTTCTCTTGACAAGATGTGGGGATGGAAAGGAACATAAACATCAAGGATCCTTTCAAAGTGATTCCAGCCTCTAATCAGCTCTTCCCAGTTGGTTAAGCCAGGTGACAAACCCAATTCCCTTGCGCTGACAGCCATGGTAATCAGGGACCTTCTTTGTTCATTATGCTGTCTTTAACCCCACATTCTTATGCAGCCCTGCGTTTAGTGAACGCTCACTGTGACGGCTCACTAATGAAGAAATAAAACACACTCTCTGAAACTCATTCTTCTAGCCAAAGAGAGAGACTGCTCCACTGGCTTGTAAAATCAGGTTTTTGTTCACTTGGCGAATGATTAGACCAGGTGAATACAAGTCGTATTGGCTAATTTAGAAGGAAATGCCTAAGACGTTCTTCACACCATCAGCATTGCTGGAAAACTTTAGAGAATTTAATGGCGGATAAACTTTATCTCTTGGAGGACTTTTTGGCTGGAGCCTCTGGTTAGGTGGACATAAATGGCTATGAGTGAGATAGGCAGGGTTTCAATGGAGGCATCATATAATTCAAGAACATAATCCATACCCATTAGAATAGAGAGTTTTAACAATGCTTCTTAAAGGTGAATGTTCATAGAAATCATGTGAAGTCACTTAGGGATAGGTTGGAAAGGTCAAGTCTGACTTTCTGCATTTCTCACAAGTCCCCAGATGCTGCTATTGAGGTGGACTGTCTTTGTTTTGTTGTTTAGTCACTAAGTCATGTCTGACTCTTGGTGACCCATAGACTGTAACCTGCCGGGCTTCTCTGTTCATGGAATTCTCCAGGCAAGGATACTGGAGTGGCTTGCCATTTCCTTTTCCAGGGGATCTTCCTGACCCAGGGATAGAACCCAAGTCTCCTGCAATGACAGACCAATTCTTTACCGTTAAGCCACCCAGGGAGCCTGGACCATCTTTAGGCAGTAGGAATTTAGAGCCTCCCTGATGGATGGCACGTGATGGGAGATATGCTCTTCAACGCCTGTCAATAACAGGCCATTTCTTTAGTTCAGTGGTAGCTCTAGTGGAGATATTTCAAAGGTTATGAACATTCTCCCTTAATGGAAACTGAGTACTTCCATTGTCCCTCAGATGAAGAAAATCTCCTGGTTTGGAGTTGCATAATCAAACACAGGCACTGTAGTTTCCACAGGGTACTAGGTTACAGCCAAAGAGTGGAAATGTCAGTGTTCTCAGACACACGTATCAGTTAAAAAGTTGACAGGGTTTTTGGTGACTTTGCCAGCAAGACAGACCTCCATACATACAAGAATGCCATCTAAGCTGATGAAGGGGTTTTGTTTTCATGAATCATTTCTTAGAAGAAATTTCAATATGATTTTTAAAAACTGAAGTATAGTTGACTTACAGTGTTATGGGTGTATAGCAGAGTGACTTGGTTATAGATCTATATCTATATTTCTTTTCAGATTCCTTTCCATTGTGAGTTTTTACAAGATACTGAATATAGTTCCCAGCGCTACACTGTAGGCCCCTCTTGTTTATCTATTTTATGTATAGTCGTGTGTATCTGTTAATCCCAAATTCACAATTTATCCTTCCCCCCCATCCTTTCCCCTTTGGTAACCATAAATCTGATTTCTATGTCTGTGACTCTATTTCTGTTTTGTAAATAAGCTCATTTGTATCATTTTTCAAGATCCACATGTAAATGGTATTATATATTTGTCTCTCTGACTTACTTCACTTAGTATGATAATCTCTAGGTCTATCCATGTTGCTGCAAATGGCATTTCATTCTTTTTCATGGCTAATATTCCATTTAAAAATATGTGTGTGTACACACACATGCATATACACAAACACATCTTTTTTATTCGTTCATCTGTTTTCTTATCTTGGCTGGTGTAAATAGTGCTGCTAGGAACATTGGGATACATGTATTATAACTTTTCAACTTAAGAGTTTTCATCTTTTCTGGAAATATGCCCAGAAGTGGGATTGCTGGATCATGTGATAACTCTATTTTTACTTTTTTAAGAAACCTCTGTACTATTCTCCATAGTGGCTTCACCAATTTACATTCCCACCAACAATGCAACTGCTACTGCTGCTGCTAAGTCACTTCAGTCGTGTCCGACTCTGTGTGACCCCATAGACGGAAGCCCACCAGGCTCCCTTGTCCCTGGGATTCTCCAGGCAAGAACACTGGAGTGGGTTGCCATTTCCTTCTCCAATGTGTAAAAGTGAAAGTGAAGTCGCTCAGTCGTGTCAGACCCATAGCTACCCCACAGACTGCAGCCTACCAGGCTCCTCCATCCATGGGATTTACTAGGCAAGAGTACTGGAGTGGCTTGCCATTGCCTTCTCCGCCAACAATGCAAGAGGATTCCCTTTCCTCCACACCCTCTCCAGCATTTATTATTTGTAGATGTTTTAATGATGGCCATTCTGACCAATAAGTGTGATTTCTGTTAATGAGATTAATGTCCTTTAACTCTGCTGATCAGCAACCCCTCCCCCTCCAGATCTCTTTTCCTTTCTCTGTACCTTTCCTTGTAGTCAGAAATGTAGTCTGGTGATCAGCAGTGCTGGGAGACCAGTGCAGGACCTTGATGTCTTAGTCATTCAGTTGCTTGTTCAGAGATTCTAATGAGTCTTCTTTTTCTCTTTGGGAGACCAAACTAGTATTAGATTTAAGGTAACTTTCTGATTCTTTCTTGTGTTTCAGAAGGTATTGAAGAAACACCTTATAGCAGAAGCAGATTGGCTTTGTATATCTAGAAAAAAATAACTAATTTGTTATTTTGCCTCTTTGACTTCTGGGCACCATTACCGGAGTGGTTTTCCGTCCTTTTCAATTGGAAATCTGTTCTTGTGTTGTGGGGTCTTTATTTAACTTGTTTGATGAAACTTATTAGGGCCTCGTGATTGGGGGCAAACCCACTCCAGGACTCTTGCCTGGAAAATCCCATGGACGGAGGAGCCTGGTAGGCTACAATCCATGGGGTTGCAAAGAGTCAGACACAACTAAGTGACCACTTATTTTAGATTGCCAATACAAAGGGCCTTTCCGAATCTGTCTGTAAGTGAACACCCTTAAAGAATTCAATCAGCTTTGCCAAACAAACAAAGAGTGATTGATTGATACTTTGATATGGCCTAAAATATTCCAAAATTACAGCTTTTAAGACAATTTGTACTGGAGGAGCTTAGGGCTAATGAGGGTAAATTTACCAAGATCTATGAGGAAAGGTCTTGATTTGAGAAAGCTTTCTGTAGGTATAGGTTATCAAGAAATTGAAACAGTCCAGCTCCAAACAGCAGAACACCACTTACTCTGTCTTTACATTTGCCTTTTCTAATTGAATTTATTGCACCACTGTATTTCCTCCAGAAAGTGTATTGTTTTAAAATTACCATTTCAGTTCTATTAGTCAAAGCCCCTCACTTCTAATGCTTTCTGACAGTTATCAACATAATGAACCATAATGAAATGATGAGCAATCTTCAGTGGAAACCCAATGTGGATCCCAGTGGTGCTGTGTGACTGTGCTGTTAACATTTGAATGCAAATTAAAATAACATCGTCCTTACTTGTTTCCAAGGTCAGGAGAAGAGAGATTTTTTTTTTTTAAGTGCTTTAATTTTGGGAATCTCATATCCATTTTCAAGCAAGCCCTTGAAGCTTCCACTGATGTTCAGTTCAGTTCTCTACCCCCAAAGATTTACACGCTCACATCGGCTAAGGGATGTGCGGAGGGGTGTCTAACACAAAGCTTTGATGTTATAAACCATAGGATAAAAGGTAGCCTTTGGTTTCAAGTAAAGTACATTTTCCCCCACCCCAAAGCATATTTCTTTTTGCTTTAGAACTACAAGCAACTAATAATATAATGATTGCAGGAAGGACATTTATGTGAAATTGATAAATGAGGGTGCAGTTAGTTCTGGTGACAGATCGGTTAGTAGCAGAGTGAGAATAAAGGCCAAATATTCCTAAAGTTTTACTCATGAAAGTGTTTCAGAAGATCCATAGGTTAATCCCTAACCATTTCACATTTTATTGTCCATGTAATCATTTTTTTTTAGAACGTATTTTTATGAAAATTCTTGAATCTAAGATTTGGTTATTTCATGTCATTTATCAAATTGGCAATATTAGAGTGCAGTTTCATGCTACATTTCATTTGTCATAGGACAAAAACGCAAATTAAGACATCAATTCCCCCCCATTGCCAGGTCATGAGACATGGCTTTCAAGGCAGAACATATGGTCCACTGCCTGTTGATAGGCCAACAAATGCGTCTGTCCTCTGGACCATAAAAGCTGGTCAAAGCAACCAAAGACATTTTCATGATTCAGATACACCCTTCTATCCATTCCATTTCTAAAGACTGATTTTTTAGTTGGAACTTTAGTTCAAGGCCTGATATCAGTTAATGAGTAAACTACATCTTTATTTCTTCCTTTTGGGTTACCTTGTAGCATTTTGACTGTGAATAGGAAAAAATTACCTCTAAAGAAAAAATAATTTTTTTTAAAGTGCATAACTCTTGTTTAAAAACAAGGATGTGGGGTGGGTGTTGGTGGGGAGAAGAAGCACCAAGTGTGCTTAATGGAAAGCGCTAGATGGACTGCAGGCTGATCACCTGCCATTTGGTAAAATTTTTAAAGTTCTAGGTTATCTAAGGAAGATCAGATATCATCTTATTGAATTATCTTTTGAGAATGCTCTTTTGGCCTCCATCTTATCCTCCAACCTACTTCTGGTTTTATACAGATAAATAGTCCATTGTGGACGTTTTATCAGGATTAATAGTACATTGTAGATTCAGCTGGGAAATGCAGACGTTTGAGGGACAGGATTGTGAGCCCAAGTGAAAGACTTGACTCAACTGCCAGTATCATTTAGCCAGTTTATTACAATTTTTCCACCACCATGAATAATTAAGAATGGCTTGTTATCACCCAAGCCCTGTCATTTCTGGGTAGCATTTTTGACACTACTCATGGAAGTCATACCCTGGCTGTGCACAGCTTGCTTCTGTGAAACAAGGTCAATTAGACACTTTCCTGAGATCCCCTGGGGTGAGAAGTGAATACCTTCTCTGCTATCAGCATTTTGATTTTGCCGTCATAGCCGACTCTTGTTCTACAAGCCATCTACAGCTTGGCAGAAGATGGACCAAGGGGAGAGCCCTGTTGCATGGGTAGAATTGCCCCCCATCCTCCTGTGACCTTCCACCCAGGAAAGAGCCTTTAATAAAAACCCCTGCTCTGGATTGGAATGTAAGAACCAGGCAAACAGCACATCTCAGCTAAGACCAGAGCACTTGACATGAAGTAATGCCAGCAAACGTCAGCCTGAAGGGCAGAACAGCCAAAAGAAATGTGAGAGGTCCCAGCTGGGTCCACAGAGAATGTGTAGATACGCTTCATTTTTTCCTTTGGATTGTGCATATCTCTGGGAAGGGGATCCTTTTAGCCTTTGAATCAGGCTTTCTGATCCTATCATCGCACATTATTGACTGGGTGAATTTGGGTGAGTTGCTTCACTTTTCCTATCTTAGTTTTTGCTCATCAGATTGCTTCAGGTAACACATACTTTTCTACCAGATGTGATTATGGGGAGCAAAGGAGATTAAGGATGAGAAAGGACTTTGCAAGAGATGAATTTACATGCTAGCTAATTCTAAAGCAAAATATTCATGCTTTTTTTTTAAATTACTTTTCATGGGCTTCCTTATTGTGACTTCTTTCTGGATAACTGAGAGTTGACTGCATAGAGCACTTCAGCCATAAACTAGTCATCTTAGAGAAAATTCAATCACAGTTAACCTGGTAAAGAAAAAGCAAACGGTTCCTGGGTGTAGAATGGGGAAAAAAAAAAACAAAAAACTAGATATACTGAAAAATAAGTGGTAGCAAAATTTCAGTAAGGAGTGACCTCAACTGGGAACCCAAGATTTTTTGGGGACAGCGATAAAGGATTGATGTGTTTGGAAGACTCAGATTTTTAATAATGGGCCGTTCTGCTTTGGCTGTAGCTGTTGTTAAATGCATAAACTGCTGTGATAAAAGGTTATGCCCTGTGCCTACATTTCAGAAGAGGTGTCCCAGCAGCTGTCTTCATGTAAACTCACCGACGGCAGAAAAGACTGAGAGAAGGCAATTAGCAGTGACAATATATACAGCTGTCAGGGAGGATGCACGACTTTGTTTGAGTCACAATTTACACACCCCAACTGTTTATTCTGCCTTATAACCTGTCTTGCAGCTGGAGAGAGATTAACAAAGGCTGATCTGAAGGGTGAGAGGGTTTTACAGCTAAGGCACTGAAGTCTTACTGACCGTCCCAAAGTTGTCCGTGATTAATGAAGCCTTATGGGACTCAAGACCTAAGGCACCTCTTCCTCAGAAGCTCTGTCTTGCACTGGTTGCCTCGGTGTCAGAAGGGTGACAGGAGCGCTTCAAGAAACTGATCACTTACGAATTGTATTTCTGTCTGTGCTCTGGGAGAATGTTTCTTTCCGTATCCAGAATTAATTTCATGACACAAGCAATGAATTTTCATACTCTTCATGAGGTTCTTCAAGCAAGAATACTGAAGTGGCTTGCCATTCCCTTATCCAGTGGACCGTGTTTTGCCAGAACTCTCCACCATAACCTCCACCATCTTGGGTGGCCCTGCACTGCGCGGCTCATAGCTTCACTGAATTACGCAAAGCTGTGATCCATGTTATCATTTTGGTTATCTTTTTGTGATTGTAGCTGAGCACTGAAGAATTGATGCTTTCTAACTGTGGTGTTGGAGAAGACTCTTGAGGGTCCCTTGGATTGCAAGGAGATCAAAGCAGTCCATCCTAAAGGAAATCAGTCCTGAATATTCATTGGAAGGACTGATGCTGAAGCTGAGGCTCCAATACTTTGGCCATCTGATATGAAGAGCTGGCTTATTGCAAAAAACTGATGCTAGGCAAGATTGAGAGCAGATGAAGAAGGGAGCAACAGAGAAGAAGGTGGTTAGGCGCCATCACTGACTCAAGAGGCATGAGTTTGAGCAAACTTTGGGAAATAGTGAAGGACAGGGAACCCTGGAATGCTGTAGTGCATGGGGTCACAAAGAGTCGGACACGACTGAGTGACTGAACAACAACACTGAATTTTAAAATGGTGATTAAAAATCAGTTCAGTATGAAAATCTATGATAGATTTGGAAATTGCTCTATACAAGAACCTGGCTCTTTTGATGTCCTATCAGCTATCTGCCAGCCCTGGTTGTGGACTTTAAAAAAAAACCTTTTAGCACGTGATTGCCTTTTTTTCTTCATCAACTTTTGTGATGTGATATACCCTAGTGCCATGGTGGTGACACTTCTGGGGAGTGAGCTGCACTGGGCTTAAGGAATAATCACTCATTCATTTATTTGTTCAGCAGATTCTCCATAAGCACCGACTACACCTTTGACTTCTTTCTAAGCGCTGGGGGACTCTCACAAATCAGAAACACAGATTGTTGTTCTCATGGAGCTTCTGTTCTAAAGGGAATATAAATGATACGCAAGATAATGTAAAATTCTTACAAGAAAGAGGAGGAAAAAGAGCATATCATAGGGTAAAACAGAGGAAAGGGAAGAATTTCAATTTGCAGAGAGTGGTCAGGACCAAGGAGCTGAGATTTGAGCTGAGACCCAGGGGGCAAGGAAGAACCCAGGGGACAGAATTCCAGGTACAGCTACCGAGTCGAAAGAATTTGAGTTTCGTGTTTAAAGTTTTGCTAACAATGTGAGTTTTAAAATGACTTATTTTAAACCTCTTGGTCCTGGAGTCTGTTGGCATTTTAATTTCAGTTGTCATAAGAAACAGAAATTTCAGGTGTTTGTGGCACATTACGCCATATGTCCATATAGATTTAAATACTTCGGCAGGACCTACTTTATTTATTTATTTTTTTTATGTAGACCGTTTTCTCAAGTCTTTATTGAATTTGTTGCAATATTGCTTCTGTTTTTATGTTTTGGTATTTTTTGGTTCACGAGGCATGTGGGATCCTAGCTCCCCAACCAGGAATCAAACCCACGTGCCCTGCATTGTAAGGCAAATTCTTAACCACTGAACTGCCAGGCCAGAGAGGTCCCTGGCAGAACATACTTTTAAGTGTATTTCTCAAAGCAGGTATCCATCTTTTTCTGAAATTTCAGTTTTCTGAAGTGAAATTTCAGAATAAAGAAGTGAATTTTACCTTATTTGTGACTTTGGAGTAAGGTATGTAAGATGCCCAGCGGCAGTTACTCTGGCCCAGACTTTCCATGGGATGGTTTACACCAAACGCCTAGCTCACACTGGAGGCATTTTTTGGCTTTGGGTTTAATATTGGCTGACTCTTTTTGAATGATTTTATTAAGGTTCCTATAGACTTCACGTGAATGTCTAAACATCAGGTTGCCCTAAACAGTCTCCTTTAAATCCTGGCATAAGCCATGGAGCATATTTTCTAAACTACTCAGGAATTTCACTCAGGAATTTCTAATCCACAAGAGGGAAGAATTATGTTTTCTGGAATTACTAGAATTTTCTTTGATGCTTGGAATATTGCCCTTCTTAAATGTCACATTCGCTTAATTCCTCTAGATAGTGTGAAGGCTTGTCTTTTCCCAGGGGAAAGTATGTGGTAGGTTAAGGAAGATCAAAATTTCTTTTATGATGTAACATGATATGATGCAGTAGTCCTTTGCTTCTGCTGTAATTTGGCTATGGTTTCTTGGGAACTTCATGCTGTCAAACTCCTGTCAGCTGAATGCAAGTTGACATCCCACTAGAAAATAATAATTACCCATTGTAACACCTTCCACCAGTACCTGCTGTGCGATACAGAGAGTATTTCACACCAGCGAAGCAAATGGATGTTCATTAAATTTATCCACAGTGGCAAGAAATACAGGGGCCATTGCTCTTAGAGCAATGAGAAAACCGAAACATAAACCATAATATGTACTGTATTTTATTCCTTTGTTAGTCACAAAATGTAAGTGTAGCTTGGACTTCAGAAACCATAGTTGTTATCTGACCTGTGTGTGCATATGAGCTCAATTGCTTAGTTGTGTCTGATTCTTTGCAACCCCATGGACTATAGCCCATCAGGCTCCTCTGTCCATGGGATTCTACAGGCAAGAATACTGAGGAGAGTTGCCATTTCCTCGTGCAGGGGATCTTCTCGACCCGGGCATCAAGTTCAAGTCTCTTATGCCTCCTGCATTGGCAGGAGGGTTCTTTACCACTAGCATGATCTGGGAGGCCTTGTATAAGTGTGTGAATCACGAGTGCAATCTCCCTAGATTAGTTCAGAGTATGCTTGAAGTCCCTAGAATTCTATGCAGAATCATTAGTGATAATCTTTCTAGGAAGACGATATTCGCTCCCATCAAATTCTCTGTAGCAGGGCTTGGTAAACTATGGCCTGAAAATCAAATTCAACTGCCCTTGTGTCTGCAAATAAAATTTTCTTGGAACACAGTCATACCCATTTTTTTAGGTATTGTCTGTGGTTGCTTTCGAGAGCCATATAGAGTTGAACATTTGCCAGAGAGACCATACAGCCCATAAAGCCTAAAATATTGACTATTTATCTGACCCTTTACAGAGAAACTTGTTGAACACTGTTATCAAGGGTTGGTAAGTTAAGGATTATTGCATTTTATTTTTGCTTCTGTTAGTTCAACTATTACCCATGTCATTAAATTATTTTTAAAATGTGAAAGGCATTCTAAACATGAGAACTTTGAAATAGCTAAGCATGCCAGACCCATTCTTTGATGAAAAAAGATAGAACCTTAGGCTTGTATGTGAATTTTAAGCAGGTTTTACAAAAAGAGCCAAAAATGTAAAGGGAGGACATTTATTATCCCTTTAAATATGCTTCAGTACTTGATTGATTGCTATTTAAAATTGTCTTAATTTTGCTTGTAAAAGTAAAGTTGAAAGAAAAAAAAAACATAATCCTATAAAAGCTAATAAGGAAAAGACCCATGAAATTAACGTGCTTCAGAGATAAAGTTTGCCATAGTTCCTTGCTTGAAGAAATCATCACCTGAAATCAAGATGGAAAAAGAAAGGTCATAAAAAACAATACCAAATTAGCAGAGCTTAGATTGACAGAGCCCACATTTTAAATTTCCAGTCATACTGGCTGGTTATGGAGCTATTAAAACAAGAAGAGGGCAGGATGCTTGCATTTCCATCCTCCTGAGGCTCACATTATCCATATTTAACTTTCTTTAGTCTCTTCCTTCCCTCTTTAATTCCATGCTCCTTCTTTCAACTATCCAGGAAAGTATCACAGTGAATCCGAGTATTTCTTTTTCTTCCTTCTTCTAGAGCAGGTAAGTAAAACTGGACACAATAAGTATTTCTTGTATAATTGCATGGTTCCACAATCCTTCACAACAGATGTCACCACCTCTATATGATGCATAGCTCTTCCCACTTGTTCAGAGTGTTTTTAAATTGTAGCAAAGAGAAACTTGAATTAAACTAGCTACATTGATGCTCCATTACAGGGCTTAATGGGAATGAATCTATATGTGAAAAGCTGACTGATACAGGCTTAGCTCAGAAAAGCCTGTATTAATTCACAGGCTTAAAACAAATATTAGGTGGAGGGACAGAAGATGAATTAGAGGACATTGTTTCCAGCCAGTCATTCATGACTCCTCAAATAGCTATTGAGCTTGCTCTGAACTAGGGATCATAGGAGACACCAGGAAATGATGAAGACATCAATTCTTCTATCATACAAACTGTAATAGAAACAGATATCAAATGTATGTTTGGTTCAGTTCAGTTCAGTCCCTCAGTCGTGTCCGACTCTTTGTGACTCCATGAACTGCAGAATGCCAGGCCTCCCTGTCCATCACCAACTCCCGGAGTCCATCCAAATCCATGTGCACTGAGTTGGTGATGCCATCCAACCATCTCATCCTTTGTCATCCCCTTCTCCTCCTGCCTTCAATCTTTCCCAGCATTAGAGTCTTTTCAAATGAGTCAGCTCTTCGCATCAGGTGGACAAAGTATTCGAGTTTCAGCTTCAACATCAGTCCTTCCAATGAACACCCAGGACTGATCTCCTTTAGGATGGACTGGTTTGATCTCCCTACAGTCCAAGGGACTCTGAAGAGTCTTCTACAACACCACAGTTCAAAAGCATCAATACTTCAGCGCTCAGCTTTTTTTATAGTCCAACTCTCACATCCACACATGACCACTGGAAAAACCATAGCCTTGACTAGATGGACCTTTGCTGACAAAGTAATGTCTCTGCTTTTTAATATGCTGTCTAGGTTGGTCATAACTTTCCTTCTAAGGAGTAAGTGTCTTTTAATTTCCTGGCTGCAATCAGCATCCGCAGTGTTTTGGAGCCCCAAAAAATAAAGTCAGCCACTGTTTCCACTGTTTCCCCATCTATTTGCCATCAAGTGATGGGACTGGATGCCATTATCTTAGTTTTCTGAATGTTGAGCTTTAAGTCAACTTTTTCTAGAAGCTCTTTAGTTCTTCTTCACTTTCTGCCATAAGTGGGGTGTCATCTGCATATCTGAGGTTATTGATATTTCTCCTGGGAATCTTGATTCCAGCTTGTGCTTCCTCCAGCCCAGCATTTCTCATGATGTACTCTGCATATAAGTTAAATAAGCAGGGTGACAATATGCAGCCTTGACATACTCCTTTTCCTATTTGGAACCAGTCTGTTGTTCCATGTCCAGTTCTAACTGTTGCTTCCTGACCAGCATATAAGTTTCCCAAGAGGCAGGTGAGGTGGTCTGGTATTCCCATCTCCTTCAGAATTTTCCACAGTTTATTGTGATCCACACAGTCAAAAGCTTTTGCATAGTCAATAAAGCGGAAATAGATGTTTTTCTGGAATTCTCTTGCTTTTTTGATGATCCAGTGGATGTTGGCAATTTGATCTCTGGTTCCTCTGCCTTTTCTAAAACCAGCTTGAACAAGACCTTTTTATCCTTTCATGTTCCAAAGAGAACCAGTAATATTGATAGCTGCCCTGAAATAGGAAATAATATAAGCAGGATAACTGCCAAACGTAACATTCAGGCCAGTAGTGGGGCAGTTTGGGAAGACATAAAACGCTATAATTCGCAATGCACTACAGCTTCCTGATATTGGTGTGTGTTTAGATATGACGTCAATACAGAGACTAGAAAATTAAATAGTATGATTATCTCTCTTAGTTATAAATCTCATATATGTAATTGGAGACATTAAGAGGTGGGCATATTTCTGATGAGAAAGACAATCATTTGTCAGAAATTCAATTACGCCTAAATATACAGAGATGCTCTTATGGAAACAAACACGTGCCTGCTTGCCTGACCCACAGCAAAGCAAATCTACTGACACAAAATTGTTGCGAAGGAAAATACAGCATGTATCACCAGGCACCAAGTGAGCAGAATGGAGAGCCAACACTCAAAAACACTGAGGGAAGGGTTTCTAAAGACAGTGTAAGGGAGAGGGTCTTGGGGTATGTGATCAACTCATGCTCGGTTCTCTGACTGACTGATGGTGAGGTAGCAGGGTAACGTACCCAGAATCTCAGTCATCGATCTTCTGGTTCCAACTGGTCTGAGGTCTACTGCTTATGGTCACCGTGCACCTAACCTCTTCTACCTGATGAGGGTTTGTATCTGCAGAACTCAAGGATATGGTTTAGGAAAGTATTCCACTTTTGAGCAGGAACACATGAGGAGATAGAATGAAGAGACGGAGCCAAAGCAACACCAACACCCAGTTGTGGATGTGACTAGTGATGGAAGTAAAGTGCAATGCTATAAAGAGCAATACTGCACAGAACCCTAGAATGTTAGGTCCATAAATCAAGGGAAATTGGAAGTGGTCAAACAGGAGATAGCAAGAGTGAACATTGACATTTTAGGAATCAGTGAAATAAAATGGACTGGAATTGGTGAATTTAATTCAGATGACCATTATATCTACTATGGGCAAGAATCCCTTAGAAGAAATGGAGTAGCCATCATAGTCAACAAAAGAGTCTGAAATGCAGTACTTGGATGCAGTCTCAAAAATGACAGAATGATCTGTTTGTTTCCAAGACAAACCATTCAATATCATGGTAATCCAAGTCTATGCCCCAGCCAGTGACACTGAAGAAGCTTAAGTTGAACGGTTCTTTGAAGACCTACAAGACCTTTTAGAACTAACACCCAAAAAAGATGTGCTTTGCATTATAGGGGACTGGAAGAGTAGGAAGTCAAGAAACCCTGGAGTAACAGGCAAATTTGGCCTTGGAGTACAGAATGAAGCAGGGAAAAGGCTAATAGAGTTTTGCCAAGAGAATGCACTGGTCATAGCAAACACCCTCTTCCAACAACACAAGAGAAGACTTTACACATGGACATCACCAGATTGTCAACACCGAAATCAGATTGATTATATTCTTTGCAGCCAAAGATGGAGAAGCTCTATACAGTCAGCAAAAACAAGACCGGGAGCTGACTGTGGCTCAGAACATGAGCTCCTTTTTGGCAAATTCAGACTTAAATTGAAGAAAGTAGGGAAACCCACTAGACCATTCATGTATGACCTAAATCAAAATCTGTTATGATTATACAGTAGAAGTGAGAAATAGATTTCCAGGGATTAGTTCTGATAGAGTGCCTTTAGAACTATAGACTAAAGTTTGTGATATTGTACAGGAGTCGGGGATCAAGACCATCCTCAAGAAAAAGAAATGCAAAAAAGCAAAATGGCTGTCTGAGGAGGCCTTACAAATAGCTCTGAAAAGAAGAGAAGTGAAAGGCAAACAAGAAAAGGAAAGATATACCCATTTGAATGCAGAGTTCCAAAGAATAGCAAGGAGACATAAGTAAGCCTTCCCCAGTGATCAATCCAAAGACAAACAGGAAATCAATAGAATGTGAAGACTAGAGATCTCTTCAAGAAAATTAGAGATACCAAGGGAACATTTCATGCAAAGATGGGCACAATAAAGGACAAAAATTGTATGGACCTAACAGAAACAGAATATATTAAGAAGAGGTGGTAACAATACACAGAAGAGCTATACAAAAAAGATCTTCACAACCCAGATAATCACAATGGTGTTATTACTCACCCAGAGCCAGACATCCTGGAATGCGAAGTCAAGCGGGCCTTAGGAAGCATCACTATGAACAAAGCTAGTGGAGGTGGTAGAATTCCAGTTGAGCTATTTCAGACCCTAAAGGATGATGCTATGAAATTGCTGCACTCAATGTTCAAGCAAATTTGGAAAACTCATCAGTGGTCACAGAACTGGAAAAGCTCAGTTTTCATTCCAATCCCAAAGAAAGGCAATGCCAAAGATGCTCAAACTACTGCACAATTGCACTTATCTCACACAGGAATACCCATTATTCGTGCCTTAGACGGTAAAAGCATCTGCATACAATGCGGAAGACCCGGGTTCAACCCCTGGGTTGGGAAGATCCCCTGGAGAAGGAAATGGCAACCCACTCCAGTACTCTTGCCTGGAAAATCCCATGAATAGAGGAGCTTGGTAGGCTACAGTCCATGGGGTCACAAAGAGTTGGACACAACTGAGCGACTTAACTTTCACACACTAGCAAAGTAATGCTCAAGATTCTCCAAGCCAGGCTTCAAAAGTATGTGAACTGTGAACTTCCAGATGTTCATGCTGGATTTAGAAAAGGCAGAGGAACCAGAGATCCAATTGTCAACATCCGTTGGATGATTGAAAAAAGCAAGAGATGTTCCAAAAAACATCTGTTTCTGCTCTAGTGACTATGCCAAAGCCTTTGACTGTGTGGATCACAATAAACTGTGGAAAATTCTGAGAGATGTGAATACCAGACTACCTGACCTGACTCCTGAGAAATCTGTATGGAGGTCAGGAAGCAACAATTAGAACTGAACATGGAACAGACTGGTTCCAAATAGGAAAAAGAGTATGTCAAGGCTGTATATTGTCACCCTGCTTATTTAACTTATATGCAGAGTACATCATGAGAAACACTGGCCTGGAAGAAGCACAAGCTGGAATCAAGATTCCCAGGAGAAATATCAATAACCTCAGATATGCAGATGACACTACCCTTATGGCAGAAAGTGAAGAAGGACTAAAGAGCCTCTCGATGAAAGTGAAAGAGGAGAGTGAGAAAGTTGGCTTAAAGCTCAACTTTCAGAAAACTAAGATCATGGCATCTGGTCCCATCACTTCATGGCAAATAGATGGGGACACAATGACAGAGTTTATTTTTTGGGGGCTCCAAAATCACTGCAGATGGTCACTGCAGCCATGAAATTAAGACACTTGCTTCTTGGAAGGAAAGTTATGACCAACCTAGACAGTTTATTAAAAAGCAGAGACATTACTTTGCCAACAAAGGTCCATCCAGTCAAAGCTATGGCTTTTCCAGTATGGCTTTTTCCATGATCCATCACATCATGTATGGATGTGAGAGTCGTACCTTAAAGAAAGCTGAGCACCAAAGAATTGATGCTTTTGAACTGTGGTGTAGGAAAAGACTCTTGAGAGTCCTTTGGACTGCAAGGAGGTCAAACCAGTCAATCCTAAATGAAATCATCCCTGAATATTCATTGTAAGGACTGATGCTTAAGCTGAAACTCCAATAATTTGGCCACCTGATGTGAAGAACTGACTCATTGAAAAGACCCTGATGCTGGGAAAGATTGAAGGCAGGAGGAAAAGGGTAGGTAGAAGATGAGATGGTTGAATGGCATCACCGACTCAGTGGAAATGAGTCTGAGTAAACTCTGGGCGTTGGTGATGGACAGGGAGGCCTGGCGTGTTGCAGTCCATGCAGTCGCAAAGAGTCGGGCGTGACTGAACTGAACTGAAGGGGAACTAAACGTCCTTGACTTTGTTTTATGGCCAAATGATTATTATTTTCTCTTGCTTGACTGTTTTCCTTTGTTTCTCTGCTTTCTCTCTTCTCTGATTAGATTTGCTCTTTGGAACTTGAGGAAGGCCCAGGAGGCTAAAACTTTCCTACAAACTGCATGCAGGGGCCACAGGGATCTGTCCATAGTTCCTGCTAGGTTTTAGTACTTATAGAAAAAAAAGACATGATAATGTAAAAACTAAGTTTTTTCTCTTCCCTATGCCTTGTGTTTATTGAGAGAACTACTCATGTTGCTAAGGATGCCTATTTTTTACTCTTTAGTCATCTCTATAGGTAATTATTTTAAGATGCTGCTGTTAAGGATGACTGTTTGGCCCAGATTGACTTTTGGCTGTATTAAAGTCCATGCTTTTTTCTCATTTTCTAGAGAATACGGAGCCTTCCTTTCTGAGGAAGAGATGATCTTTCCCAATATATGAAAACACACATGATGTATTTACCATCTTTTAGTTGGCAAGAATTTTTGAAAAAAGAGAAAACACAGATACAAAACAACCACCATAATGATTTTAATTTTTAAATTCCTTTCCAGGTGTCTTTTCCCAAGCTTATGTAGGCCAACAATCATAGTGGGTACACATTTCTTTTATTTCATTCCCCCACCTTAAATCTCCATTTATAGTCCAATTTTTAAACTGCTACTATGCCACCATGGAGCCATCACTCCTTTTGGCAACAAAACATGAAACAAATGCAGTACAAATTCACTAAACCATTCATGGAGGCAGCGTTGAACTTCTGAGCTTGCTTATTAGTTCTCTGTCTTCCTTTGAGCACCTGCTCCAGGGTAGATTCTTTAAGAATCACTGCCCAAAGAAAGAAGGCTGTTCTGGACTGTGTCTTGTTTTCATGCCAGCCCTCCATCTTGAAACCCTGCAGCATCTTTGTTTTTTTTTTTTTTTCACGTGGCAGTGTTAGATCTCTGAGTCCTGTGACCATTTAGTTTTCTGCTCCATTTCTTCTCTGTTTAGACACTGCCATGTCCCGTCCTACATACTAATTACTGACTTTTTGCTTCTGCAGTGCTTGATTCATTGTGTCACATTTTCCCATGTGAAAGTGGACTAGGAACCTTGGCGAGGAGGTTAATGGATTTAAGAGTCACTCTTATTTAACCCTGAAAGTCACAGCAAAATAAGAACCAGTGTCTTGACCCATTTTATGAACCAAGCTGTGGTCAACTTTAGCAGCAGACTAGCAATCAGTTTCACTAGGATGGCAAGAAGCATCTCAGAATTTGAACAGAATTGAAGATACTTGGTCCTTTTTCCTGTCTTTGCCTTTCAAACTTTGGTGGAAGCTCCTGATTTTGTTGTTATTTTATCCTTCATGTGGAAATAACCCCACTGTGTGGGAGTTAGTACTTTGGGATTTTAGTCGAACTCTGTTACTAATTAGATTGCACAAACTTTCAGTATTATCAGCTCCACTTTCTGGCTTTCAATTTCCTCATCTATAAAATAAAACTATTTAGCCAAATGATCTTTAACATCTTATCTGGCCCTAAGTGTCTATTATTTCAAATAGCTCTAATCATGTTATTCAAAAAAGCATTAATGCTGTCTCTGCTAAGGACCAAAGACATAAATTTAAAATCTAAATGAGAAAGAAATTTGTGCATTTTTTTCTGAGGACTTCTGTGGGGGCAGTCTTGCCCTTTAACACAAATTTTACAGCACTGTTTTTCCTTTAAGGTTCTTAGGATGGGGATCAAGTCTTAGCACTAGGAGAGAGCTTGTCAGTAATTAGTCTCCAAGGGAGATTGGGAGGTCCTGCCTACCCTGTTACAGTCTTCAATTAAGTTGTATGAGAAGAAAAGGAGATGAATTGCCTTTGTTCAATATTACTACCAAAATCCTTTAGCCATTCGTCACTGTGAACTCAGTAATACTGAGTATGACTCCCCCTTCATAAAGTTACCTCTTCCAATTCTCTGGCAATGGCTAGTCTGGGACAGTATATTTCATTATGATTGACTAGATAAGGAAGCCTGCCAGTTACTTCCTTTTAACTTTCTTTTCCTGAGTAACAAGGACAAATTTCCCTGAAAGCAATGATTACAAGTAAATTAGCAGTAGAATATAAACAATAAGCAAGAAGTCTCAATTTTTCATGGATACTTACTTCAGCTCTTTTCTTTGAAGACCAAAATGGGAAAGAGGGAAACAAAAAGAGAACTTCCCAGTTGTTGCAGTGAATCAATATTTTTCGTTAGAGTGTGGCAGGCATCTTTTAGACCTTTAGAATCAGGTCAGATCAAGAAAATCCCCGCTTTTCTCTCCCATCCTGATTCTTCTCCCTGAAGGCAGCTTGTGTCATTACATCTTGGCCTAGAGACTAATCTACAGTAAGAATTGAGAGGGTTCTGTGCTCTTATTTATTGTTACTATTTTTAAACTAAGTACTATGTTGTTTTCAATCAGTTCTGTTTCAAAACAGTCATGATCACCAGATATATTTTGGAAACCTTTGATGTCAGTAGAAATGAGAAGGGCCTGGTGCAGCCCTGGTCAGCTGAAGATCAGGCTATGGAGATTTGGGCACCTTTGCACAATCCTGCCATGGAGTTGAGATTTCTCAACAACTGTACCTTCGACTTCTCTGCAGCCACGCTAAACCAGTTCCTACTAATTACCCACAAACAGTTTAACTCTCAACTGCCGTGTCGGATGGAAAATTTTATTCCATATTGATGATACACTGTACTTAGGAGTCATCATTTATCTTCAAAAGTGGTATATAGCTAGTAGTTTACCAGAGTCCCGCAACAGCCCTGGGAACTAGAAACACAATTGTGTACACATCTTTCAAATGATAAGAGTAAGGCTAGACAAGTTATGAGAAAAATAGTCAGGTCACTTCAGAGAGAAAGCCTTTTGGAGCCTATTCAATATAGAGTTACTTCACATCTCTGGTCAGTGCTGCATTTGTTTGTATAGAAAAGAGAATGACACTCACACAGACAGCCTTCTGTCATATTGCTCTTTTAAATGATTTTTGCTGGCTTGATTTGCTTTTTCCTTTCTTTGCTAAATGGGCTCATCTTACTTATAGCTACAGAAAAGAATATAAGTTCTGAGAGATTCCAAAAGGCTCATTTCAGTTCTTGGTTTGATAGTATGTTTTGGTTTCTTTTCCTCCAGGCCCACCATCTGCTCCTCTCAACTTGATTTCAAATGTCAATGAGACTTCTGTGAACTTGGAATGGAGCAGTCCTCAGAACACGGGTGGCCGCCAGGACATTTCCTACAATGTCGTGTGCAAGAAGTGTGGAGCAGGTGACTCCAGCAAGTGTCGACCCTGTGGAAGTGGGGTCCACTACACCCCACAGCAGAACGGCCTGAAGACCACCAAGGTCTCCATCACTGACCTCCTGGCTCATACCAACTACACGTTTGAAATCTGGGCAGTGAATGGTGTGTCCAAGTATAACCCTAGCCCAGACCAATCCGTGTCCGTGACTGTGACCACCAACCAAGCAGGTAGGAATCACATCCACTGTACTTTAGGATCTAAATGTGTATAGCGAAGGAGCTTATGTTTATGTCTGTGCTTGTTGCCTAAGTTCTGCCCGTGAAGAACTACAGGGATCTAATCGTGAGTGTGTGAGTTGTGTTATAATACAAGCAATACTCAGAAGGATGTTTATTCATTCAGCAGATTTTTTGGGGGGGGTACCAACTGTATCGCATGCATTGTACTAGGTGGTGGAGATTAAATGAAGTTTAGGACACTGGTTGAAAACAGATGACGGTGAATTGGGTCCCTCCATGCTGGACTTCTTGTGTAAGGGATGTGTCTTGGCCTTTTTAATCACAAGGTCATGGTTGGATATCAGTACATTTACAGATTATTTAGGAATACAAAATTGATCTTTAGCAACGCAGATTGCTACACTTGTATTTTCCAACAAAAACATTAGCAGCTGTAGTTTTGATTTTTTTTTTTTTTAATATTGACACAGGTTTTTGTTAGAATTACCCTATAAGCCTGTGAACAATGAATGGTTTAATGGGGAGCTTGGTCTGTGTGGTTGACAAAATTTTCCTTCAAACGCACCCTACTTTTAGAGCCACTTTCATAGTTACATTCACACTGGACAGGTGGGAAAGGAGAGTTAATTTACCTCATTTCCTGCACGCTTTTCTTCTTCTAATGCAGATGACTAGAAAACATATTCTGTTCCTGGGGTGTTTCTGCTGAGTTCATTTCAGAACCGTTATCCAGTCTTGAATATCAGATTTTCCAAAGTGTGAATAAGAATCTAGATTTCCAGGCTCATTCCTGACCCACTTACTGCCATTCTTCCCCCAAAGCAGTCTCCACACTTTCTCATACTAATTTTCCATTCTGGATTTCCACCACATGTTTCACATCGCTGGCTCCCTGTTATTTATTTTTGGGGATTTAAAGGGGTGGAGGAAGAAAGGACCATGGTTTATCCTTTTGTGAAGCTATTAAGAACAACACACTTCACTGGGAAAGGATTATAAATTGCTGACAACCCTATTGCCTCTTGCTGCACTTCTCTCTTAAATGAATGTTTCAGTAAGTGCACTCAATAGTTAAGTAAAATATATCTGTACTAATTGATTCTATAGTGAAAACTATTCCAGTATTCCAATCCAAAGCCATTCTTTTCTCACTTTCCCCTGAACTCTCTAGAATAAATAAAAAGTTAAGAATGGGGTGGGGCGGAGGGAGCGGGATTTTGAACTGGCTCTGGAATGGCAGACCTTCTCGGAAGGCAGTTTCAGTTACACAGATGTGACCAGTCTTTTAATATATGTGGTGTGAACAGGTCCTCTGGTTATGTGTTTGCCTTTTATTTCTGCACTTTTAGGATGTGAACACTGTATGGTCACCAGTTTTATTTCTCTACAATGGGTAGTATGATTTAGGAGGTTTTTGATAGCGTCAAAAGGACTGTGAATGGCAGCCTTTTGTTAGCCTTTTGGAAGAAGGCAATGGAAACATTGCCCATACATCCTCAGAAACCTAGGATATCTCATGTCTGAGTTCCAGGGAGCCAGAAAGGTGGTCTGCGAACCCCTGGAGAATCTGGTTTATGATTCAATCAGTATGTTCTGCCCCCCTTGTACCTTTCTGGCTTCCCGCCAGTACATCTCGACTTTGTGTTCTTAACGGGATTAATACTAGGAAGGAACCTTTTGAAGCCTCAGCTGTACAAGGTGAAATCATTCTGTTTGGCGGAGGGTAGCCTCTGGGAGATGTGCTGAGGACAGGCTTGACTCCCACAGATTTTGTGGGGAGACTTCTCTGTCTGTGTACCTAAGGATTCAAGCCAAGGGATTATGTCAACCCTTACCCAGCCAGGAGGCACAAAGCACAGAAGGAAGATCAGCCAGAAATCCTGCAAAAGAAGAAAATGTGCAGAAATGTGAGGGAAGGAAGCAAAGTCAAAGTTTTATTAAAAATATAGGTGTAATTCTTTCAGATCTAGGTAAAAGGCGAACAGGGAGTTCCTCTGACACAATGAGATTTTCTCTGCCACGGCAAGCAGTCCTGCCAGGAGGTTTGCTGAATAGGACAAAATTCTAGCTCCTTATTTTAATTTTCTTGAAGGGTAATGGTGGGAAGAGGTTCAAAATTAAAAATAAATTTTTCAGTAAGGAGACCTCCTATGTGGCCAGCCAGAGAGCTTCCACTTAGCAGAGAATTCTCTCTATGCACAGCATTGCCTCATTATGCTGCCGCGATTTGGCGTATACTAATTCAGAATCATCGGGATGTTTTATCTTTGATTAACAAACCCTTTCTTCATAGTAGTGCAGATTAATAATGTAGCTCAAAAATTCTGGGTGAATGTAGCAGCCATAAGCTCTATCAAAGTTCCCCTATGCATATTTACTTACTCACAATTATATTCTAATTGCTGTCATCCTGATCATTTCATTAAATTAAATTCTTTAGGGACCTCTATAGGCAGTGATGTCTCACTCGATAAGGAATACATAGAATAAATGAATGTTAGCTTTAACCACCTGGAGTCCACCTAGTTTCATGGATTCTGCAATTTTTGTCCTGTTTTCACAGGGTTCTTTCTCTCACTGGTAACATATTTAGAAGCAAACAAACACAAAACCTAGAATTCCTGGTTTTATCATCACCATCACTGGGACTGTCACAGTTGAACAGCACTGTGAAGGTGAAATTCACCTAAACTCGTGTCAGAGCCAGTGCTTGAACCCAGGGAGAATCATGCTCCCAAAAGGAAAAGTTGCTTTTTAAAATTAATAGATAACTAGTGGCTTTTGTGAGACCAGATTCTGAGTATCTGAGCCTAGAGATGGTGGTCTAACTGGGCTTTGATCTTGTAGTTGTGAATGTCGTGTAGTTGTGAAAGTAGCTGGGATATAGAGTGTGAATGGATCGGTGTTCTCGTGTGGTTATTTAAGCCATCCTAACCCCAGTCTTACAGTTGGTGTCTTAAGGGGCTAATAGCACCCTTTTCCTCCCCTCCTGAGTTCAAACCCAATTGAAATAAAAGGCAGGACAAGACAAAGGGAACTCAAAAGTGCCAGCTTTATTGCTGATGAGCTGATGAAAGGATGTGAGCTTTGTATCTGTGGCCAAAAGGACTGACTCTGGTGACACTTAACCCAGTGTCACCCAGACAGGGTAGCCCAGCTGGCTAACTGCCGGCTCCCTGTCAGTACAAAGCCTGCTCTGCTCAGGTCACCGAAATGGACGCTTTGCCAGGAGGCAGATCAGAGAGCAGCAAGGGTTGACCTGAGGACATAAAACTTCTCCCAAATTCTCTTCCTCCATTACCCCACCCCCTGCTTCATTCCAAGAAGATGAAGGAAAGTTGAGAAGAGGAGGGGGAATGTGGCTGCAGGTGAAGTGGTCCCATCGGTAAAGATCACACAAAGAATATGGACATTCTCCCTACGTTCCATTGCAGTCCAAAATGAGATTTCCCTTGAAAACTCATGTTTTCCTTCCTCCATCTTCCATCCTCCAGTAACTGTTCCATCTTTGTTTAGGAAGAGGGTTTTGATGCTTATGAAAAATGTATAGGCTGACTGCTGGGTGATTTGTTTTCTAGATAACTTTCCTTCAGTTTACTTTTACTTAAGTGGACCATCTCAGGGAAATGAATACAGAATGTGTCCCTAGGAGAGAGAAATGCTGTATAAATGAAACAAGGTTTTCCTGACCAAGCAACAGAAATCTGGATGTTTTTGCTAAAAATTCCATGATGGCAGCCAGCAGTAGACCTGAATATTACCACTGAACCAGTTTCCACTCTGCGCCCCTTAAGCCCCCCACCAGTCTCCCTGCTCTGGGGCTGGACTATGCTTTTAGGTTGTTTTTTTTTAAGTTCTGGTGAAGCTCTATGGCTCATATTCTGTACTAACCTAACAGTGTATCCAAGACACCTATCCTTTTGACTTTTACTTTGCATATGCTGCTGTTCTAGATACCCTTTACAAGGAAATATATCTGATAACCTCTCTTAAGGTGCAACTGTCCTGTCCCGGTGACAAAACATCTCTTAACACTGGATTTGGATGAATTCCAATACTCAGTAGATTGCGTAATCATTTGAACCTAGCTCATCTCTAAGATCCTTTCCAATTCGAAAATTCTGTGATTCCAAGAATTGTAGCCTAAGCTTGAAGCCATAAGCTTTCTTCAAGCCAATGGGCTTGAAGAAAGAAAGTTTAGTTTCCCTGTGATGTTTTGAAACTGGCTCTTAAGGCCATTCCAACAGAGGGAAAGCATTCCAAAAGTGCTTCAGCTGAATTGTCAGAATGCATCTCAGACTTGTCTCTCCTCAGTCCTTCCAAGCTGTCTGTGCCGCAGGTATAGCTGTTCCACATCCCTCCCCTAGACATTTGGCAATGTCAGGAGACATTTTTCAGTTGTCAAAGTTAGGAGGAAGAGGGCTATTGCATCTACCACATGAAGTCCAGGGATGCTACTAAACATCCTATAATGCAAAGGATACCGCCCTCCCTGCAACAAAGAATGATCTGGTCTCAACAGTCCATGGTGCCAAGACTGAGAAACTCTGATGTAGTGGTATATTTGAGAAACAGATTTCATGACTTCATAGCAAGGTCCACTTTTCAGCATTCCATCACCAACCTGTCTTTGCTGGGTTCCATCACTCTGTGCTGGGAATGCAGAGCTCTCAGCGCTGTTTTCAGAGGATAGACAGTTATAAAAGGCCCTTTTGGGGCCTCCTGTAAAGAATCCCTAGGGGCTTTGCCATCAGATGAATTGGTGCTGCTTGTCAGACTGGCCTTGTTCTCTAGGATGGACAGTTAAGAAAACTAAGAAAATACCACATCGATGATAAAGTGGCAGGAACCTCATTGTAATGCCAGTGCACAGCACCCGTATCAGTGCACAGCACAGATATTCAGCGCCCATCTGTTGATTAACACATTTATTTACAATAAAAACAACCAGGGAACAAGTAGTGATAAAGTTAATAAAACCAAAATAATGAGTAGAGAAAAGAAAAGAACCAAGTACGAGAGGCTTTCTGTCTCTTATTACCCAACTGCTCAGTTCCCATTCTGTTTCTTGGCCGTCTTTTAATTAGACATATTATGTTATTTGAGTGAGATAATGGGGAGCTGTGGGAATTCTCATCCCCACTGGGTATAATTGCTACCTGTCTTACAGATAGTGAGAGGACAGCTTTAAGGCGATGGTGGAAGAAAGGGAAACATCTTAGAGCAATTGTGTGAGGCAGTGTGCTCCAGGCGTGGTGGAGTGGAACAGGTTTTGTGGGGTCTGAAGCCTAGACAATTTTTGTGTGATTTCAGGGGAAGAATCTACAGAATTGCACATATCAAATGAAGAAGAGCTTTGGAAAGAGCCCTTGCAAGCTTTCTTAATCTCAGTATATACAATCCTGCCTCTTAGATGCACGCAGTTGTCTGATAAAGGGGCTCTTGTGTAAGTATGCCTAGACATGCAAACAAACAGGAAGAAAGTAGAGATTTCAGAAAGTCCAATTTGGCTTAATAGGTAAGGTGATGAAGTGTGTCGTACTGGAGTGGTTCTGGCCTGTTGTTCAGGGTGAGCGACAGTTCTGGGTGAGACTCATATGTGGTTTAAGATCAAATTAACAAGCAAAAAACACAGTCCTGGTGATTGTGGGCGTGGCTGTTCAGTTGCTGAGTCATGCCCGACTCTGTGACTGCATGAACTGCTACACACCAGGCTTCCCTGTCCTTCATTATCTCCTGAAGTTAGTGCTCTAGAGCAGGGTTTGGCAAACCAGAGCCCAAATCTTGATCCCCCACTTTGAAACCCCCTAAGAATCTTTTTTTCCCTTTCTTTTATTTCTGAAAGGCTGAGAATAATAAAAATAATAATAATGTTTTGTAAAATTTGGAAACTATGTAACATTCAAATGTCAGTGTCTATAAAGAAATTTTGTTGAAACAAAGGTCCACTCCCTTGTGTGTGTGCTGCCTAAGGCTGCTTTTCCAGAACCACAACAGAGTGGTGTTCCCTTGGCAGAGATGCCTGTGAACATATTTGCCATCTAGATCTTTCCAGAAAAAGTCTGTTGATCCCTGCTCCGGAGGACTAAATCAAGAGGATAGGACATTGCAAGTATCAGCTCTGCATTGTAGAGCAAAAGCAGCCACAAACAATATGTAAATAAATGGGTGTGGCTGTGTCCCCTCCCCACCCCCCGATATTAATTTACAATGTCAAGCAGTAGACCAGAGCCAATCCTTGTATTGGAAGGTAACTGACTTTTAGAGTCCACATTTTGTTTCTTAATTTGTTTTTTTTTGGCTGTGCTGGGTCTTCATTGTGGCATATGGGCTTTCTCTAGCTGTGGTGAGCAGACTTACTTGCCCCATGGCATGTGGGATCTTAATTCCCTGCCCAGGGATTGAACCTAGGTTCCCTGCGCTGGTAGGCAGATTATTATTTTTTTTTAACTTTTTATTTTGTATTGGGGTACAGCCAATTATGAGATGGCTGGATGGCATCACCGACTCTGTGGACATGAGTTTGAGTGTACTCCGGGAGTTGGTGATGGACAGGGAGGCCTGGCGTGCTGTGATTCATGGGGTCGCGGAGAGTCGGACACGACTGAGCGACTGAACTGAACTGAACTGACAGCCAATTAACAATGTTGTGATAGTTTCAGGTGAACAGAGAAGGGATTCAGCCATACATATACATGTATCTGCATTTGCATCAGCGCAAGGTCGCTTCAGTCATGTCTGACTGTGCAACCCTCTGGACTGTAGCCCGCCAGGCTCCTCTGTCCATGGGACTCTCCAGGCAAGAATACTGGAGTGGGTTGTCATGCCCTCCTGCGTTTCTTTCTTCTAACCTGCATTGGCAGGCGGGTTCTTCGCTACTAGCCACACCTGGGAAGTCCATATATATATATCCGTTCTCACACCCATCCAGTCTGCCACATAACATTGAGCAGAGTTCCATGTGCTGTACAGTAGGACCTTGTTGGTTATCCATTTTAAATATAGCAGTGTGTACATATTCATCCCAAACAAAGGCACATTCTTAACCACTAGACCACCAGGGAAGTCCCACAGGATCCACATTTTTAACCATTATCCACATCATATCATCTTGTTTCATCCTCACATGTTTATGGTGAAGACTAAATGTGAACTCACACTCCCAGCTTCTAGCAGATATCCGATTAATATTGCCTTAAAAGAAGTTTAAAATCATTATTTGGAAATCTTAATTCAAATCGCTACCCCTCTACTATAGTTGAAAAGGACCAGGGAGAGATACTGAAATACTGGTGTCATTTGTCAGAAACTACTCTGGCAAAGGATGAGGCAGATTAACATTTAGGTTCATCTCACATTTGAAACAACTATGATATTTAGCAGGACAACCTCTTTTCTAGAGGTTTTGACTCTGTGAACAAGATTTCACAAAAACAATTAGGATTTCAAACAGGCCTTTGCTTTCTTGTACCACAAATCTTTCCCCTTGACACTTAGGTTTAAATATAGAACGTGGCACGTGCTGGACTATTCTGAGAAGGCAGTGTTCCGGTTTTCTTGAAAACATGCATTCTTAGCACTGTTGTATGGTTCCTAGATGCTGGCAGCATTTTAAAAAAATAATCATCTTTGCTGCTTTTTAAGGTTGCTCCCTCACTGAGATAATGTCTCATTTGGCTTTGATCTCAAGTCAGTGATGTTTTTACTTTTTCTTACTCCTAAGAAATGTAAAGGAAAAATCACTTGATGAAATTAGTGAAATCAGTAAGTCAGAAATCTTCCTAAAGGCACATTTCAAAATTTTTCAAACAAATTATAAATCAATTTTATTGAGAACTTTTGATGAAAAATTGGTTATACATCCTCAGTGGTTGGTATGCAATCCATAGGACCTCTAAGGTAGAAGCTGGTTGGGGAGTCCTTTCTGTACCAGGGTCATTGTAGCCCTAAACAAGCACACAATTGGCTTCAGAGAAGCCTGGCTGTGGTTTTCTCATTAACATTTCTGATCCAACCAAGGGCTTCTGGTTTAGTTCGTAATGCCTAGGAAATGTACATTTTTAAAACACGCAATAGTTTTTTTTTTAAGGGAACAATCTCTTGATTTTAACTTTACACATAAAATAATTTCATGTCTGTGGAATATTGTTGCCACAAGCAAGCTCACTAATTATGATCATAATGAAGAATAAAATAAACTAATAGGGTAGACAACGTTACAGCTTCTTGCATGTGTCACAAGAGTCCATGAATTTGTATTCAAGGTGGGAGCCGCAAGTCTTGGTTAGGAGAAAAAAATAGAAGCCTTCCAAAGGAACCTCCTAAATTACCCAGCCTCAAGGTTGACTGAACAACACAGACAAACAGTATGTCTATAGAGTTGAGAGGTAATTACCGCATATAAGTAAAAATTGGGTTGCATTTTTAAAGAGGTGAATATTTCACTCTCAGAAAATGAAAGTTTTATTTATACATCCAGAACCGAGAACATTATTTTTCCTGATTTTTTTTTCCCCTTCTGTCCTACCTAAGCATACATACATGTTCATTTGTGAGAACGGAAATCCTTCCACCAGCATTCACTAAACACTCGACAGCCTTAGTGCTGATGGGTTTTTCATTCTTCAGTGCTATATGCTTGTTGCTTCGGACAGTACCGCCAACTTTTACACCCTATGGAGAAACCATCAAGAGATTTGGAAATAAGCACCCTACTGAGAAGAGAAGTAAAGAGCACAAGGCGAGCAAAGGTTTTGGATGGGCTTCTAAATTATCTAGTTGTGACTCCCACTGGCTGAATGAATGTCTCCTCAGAGGAGCCAGAAGAGACTCTCCAGCGTCCAGTTTGCAATTAAGCATCAATAAAGAGATCCAGAGAAACTTTTATCAAGGCTTCCATTAACCCCATACTGATGTCTTTAAAGAGTTTTTTTTTTTTTTCTTTAAACATCAAGAAAACCAAGAGCTGTGCTGCAGAACTAATCCTGAATGGAGACATCTTAAATCTGCAGGGACTAATTAAGACACCTGTTTCTGTCACCCCACTGTACAGAGCCTTCTCTGAAACTCAGTGTCCGTGTACTGTTTTCAGGCTGGTATACAATAAGAGGGCATTTTGTGTGTTGTCTTCAATTAGATTCATGAGGGTTTTGTTTTTATCTTTATAATTTAATCTGTCGAGATAGGCAGACCTTACCTAGCTATTTCTATAAGTATTAAAAATCCCTCTCTCTCTTTCTTCTTTTTAATGGATCTTCTCCCGCTGCCTACTTTTCTCACCCCCAGCACATACACAGGTGCATATGTGCACACATGTGTGTGCACACACACCAACATTTGTTTTCCTCCTTAGCTTGAGCCTAAAAAAACAAAACGTTTCCATGCATGCATGCTAGTTGATTTAGTCATGTCCAACTTTTTGTGAACCTATAAACTGTAGCCCGCCAGGTTCCTCTATCCATGGGCTTTCTCCAGGCAAGAATACTGGACTGGGTTGCCCTGCCCTCCTCCAGGGGATCTTCTCGACCCAGGGATCAAACTTGCATCTCCTACATCTTCTACGTTCTCAGTCAGGTAGTTTACTACTCATGCCACCTGAGAAGCCCCAAACATTTCCATAGGTTGCCCCAAAACTGCAGTGACAGGAAAAGAGAGTTGATCCCAGACATTTGTCTCATGAAGCCATGGCTTTCATTGGGGAGCGTCACTCATGATGTGGTCCCACATGTGGAGGTTGGAACCCAGAGTGCTGGAATCTCTGGACATTCAACAGAACGGCTGCCAGTATAGACTCAGAGCTGAAGAAACAGCTCTGACATTAAATCCCTTCTTTCCCTACTCTGATAGATTGGTCTGCCTATGCTCGAGGCGCTCTATGGTGGCTCTCCTGTGCTTTAGGTGCTTTATGACAAAACATGGGAGCTACTTTCTAAAACAGAATCTTAGATATCTTATAGGGAAAAATAATAGGAATTTACTATCACTCTTGGAATGGCTTCCCAGGTAGCTCAGCTGGTAAAGAATCCACCTGCAATGCAGGAGACCTGGGTTCAGTCCCTGGGTTTCGAAGATCCCCTGGAGGAAGGCATGGCAACCCACTCCTGTGTTCTTGTCTGGGGAATACCCATGGACAGAAGAGCCTGGTGGCTATGGTCCATGGGGTTACAAAAAGTTGGACAGAACAGCAACTAGCACACACACCTTGGAAGGGAAGGGAAGAAAGGGAACACGAGGAAGGGTGGGCCACTCCTTTTTGCCCGGCATCTTCCTACTGATCATCTATGCACATGAGTTTCTCAGGTAGTTTGGTCAAAAAGACTGTTTGATAAAGGCTGTGGAGTTGGTGTTTCTAAAGGTTTCTTATCTAGGGACCTTTTGTCAGTGTCATGTACACATGTTATTCAGTGGCTAAGTTGTGTCTGACTCTTTACAACCTCATGGATAGCAGCTCCTCTGTCCTCCATATCTTCCGAAGTTTGTTCAGACTCATGTCCATTGAGTTGGTGATGCTGTCTAACCATCTCATCCTCTGCCATCCCCTTGTCCTTTTGTCCTCAATCTTTCCCAACATCAGAGTCTTTTCCACTAAGTCAGCTCTTCACATCAAGTGGCCAAAGTATTGAACCTTCAGCTTCAGCATTGGTCCTTTCCATGGATATTCAGGTTGATTTCCTTGAGGAATGACTGGTTTGATCTCCTTTCAGTCCAAGGGACTCTCAAGAGTCTCCTCTGGCACCACAATTCAAAAGCATCAATTCTTCTTTACTGTCCAACTCTCAAATCTGTACATGACTACTGAAAAAAACCATGGTTTTGACTATATGGACCTTTGTTGGCAAAATGATGTCATGTGTTTCTTAATACACTGTCTAGTTTGTCATAGCTTTTCTTCCAAGGAACAAACTTCTTTTAATTTCATGGCTGTGGTCACTGTCCACAGTGATTTTTGGAGCCCAAGAAAATAAAGTCTGTCACTGCTTCCGCTTTTGTGCAGACAAGACTTAAATGTGTAACTTCCACTTTACAGTGGGAGCTAAATTGGGACCTGTCTCCAACAGGTTCGCTGTATGTAGCAGGGTTGGATAAGATCCATCCTTTAGAACAAACACTGAAAGGGGCAAGCTCACAGTGGCTCCCTGGAGAGTTGGTGTTGTCTAGATAACGTTCTGCAAGCCATAAATCTGCCTCCTGAACCACCCTCCCCCTTTTTTTAGCATAGTAAGTGTGTATTTTGAGCATAATAGTGTGAAGGTGGATGAGAGCACAGCTTCCTCCATGTCCTTTTATCAAAGCCAGGGCAAACATATAAACGGGCCTGTGATTTTGAATATGCAACTAGCTGAAAGCTTAATCGAATGTTCCTTCCAGTAAGATAATCAAAGACTTTATTTTTTTTTCATATGAAGGTTGCAGGTGATCCTAAGGGTTGCTGGTAGAGCCCTTGTCTGCACTGAAACCCGCTGAAACTGATCCTGATTCTAGAGGGCAAGATTTTAGGAAACTTTCTAGGAGGGTGCTTTCAGAGACTTGGGAGTTCTTATTGCTAATAGTATCTCATTTCTTCCCATTTAAAATAGAAGTAGGGTGGCCATTACAGTATGTAATCAGGATTTTTATTGCTTTTTCACTGAACGCAAAAAGTACAAGTATAGCAGAATCTTGCCCTGTGAACACTGAGTGTCGTTTTGTGACCAGAGCAGTGGTCATAGGTTTTAAAACACGTTAGTTGTGCTCACAGCCCTCCTTGTATACATCATTGCTGGTTAGTCGACTCATTAAGGTGTGACTCTAAGAGACTGGTAATATATTTAAGGAATCTTGATACATGTAAAAATGTATTGTTTGGGGAGCTTGATAAATGGGAAGCACCTCAGTGTTAACTTTTCCAGGGTATACCCTTAACTGTGTGAGTTCTTTGAATGATGGCTTTCACTTTCTCGTCTCTCTCTTTCTCTTTTCTTTCTCCCTTCTGATTTTAGAACACACATAAAATAAAATCCGTAAAACAGCCCCTAGTGTACTGGAGCCCTGTTCCAATATCTTCCTTTGAGACCCTGCCATGGTACTATTTCTGGGTGAGATGTTGTTCTAATGAGGTCTTTTCAGTATTTATAGATTGACTCCTGGGTGGAGCAAGTAATATTGAAATTTACACTTTAGCAAGTTGTATTAGAAAGGCCCCAGTGAGATGCTGTGAACCTTCTAGCTAAAAAAAAAAATCAGGTCCTAAAACAGTTATAACTTTCCTAATACATTCTTTGTTATTCTTTATGACTACAAAAGTCATCTTGGGTTCTCAAGCACAAATCCAGTTGGAGACGTCCATTGGCCTTAATAACATTTTAAAGTCTCACATCTCAGCTGTTCTCAGCCTCAGTCTTATAATGCCTATAGGGGTTTAAACTCTGGCGCATACAGTTTGGTTTCTGGCTGATACCCCAAAATTAAAAAAATTAATTTTGTGGTTGCCAGTTCCCAAGCTTAAAATCCCTACTCATAAATTATGCTCCTTTTTTTAACCGCTATCATAGCTTTGAAAAGAATGGCCAAAAGACATAGAGTTTCAAATATGAGGACTGCAAGAATATCATGTCATGGCTACGTTTTTTGAGAGCACAGCATGTGGTGACCATTTGTATATGAAGCATTTTCACACGGTGCTGGCTGTAATTTAACCCAAAGTCTCTGTATCGCTACTCTCCCCTTACCAGTCACTTCTTTGTGCTTATCTACATAGCCAGCAAGAAACTGGGTAAGAATGATTTCACTGTAAATAAAATGAAGGCTTCCTTCAGTTCAGTTCACTCACTCAGTTGTGTCTGACTCTTTGCGACCCTGTGGACTGCAGCATGCCAGGCCTCCCTGTCCATCACCAGAGTTTACTCAGACTCATGTCCATTGAGTCAGTGATGCCATCCAACCATCTCATCCTCTGTTGTCTCCTTCTCCTCCCACCTTCAATCTTTCCCAACATCAAGATCTTTTCAAATGAGTCAGTTCTTCTCATCAGGTGGCCAAATTATTGGAGTTTCAACTTCAGCATCAGTCCTTCCAATGAACACCCAGGACTGATCTCCTTTAGGATGGACTGGTTGGATCTCCCTACAGTCCACGGGACTCTCAAAAGTCTTCTACAACACCACAGTTCAAAAGCATCGATTCTTCGGCACTTAGCTCTCTTTATAGTTCAACTCTCACATCCAAACATGACCACTGGAAAAACCATAGCCTTGACTAGACGGACTTTGTTAGCAAAGTAATGTCTCTGCTTTTTAATATGCTTTGTAGGTTGGTCATAACTTTCCTTCCAAGGAGTGTCTTTTGATTTCATGGCTGCAGTCACCATCTGCAGTGATTTTGGAGCCTAGAAAAATAAAGTCTGACACTGTTTCCACTGTTTCTCCATCTATTTGCCATGAAGTGATGGTACTGGATGCCATGATCTTAGTTTTCTGAATGTTGAGCTTCAAGCCAACCTTTTTACTCTCCTCTTTCACTTTCATCAAGAGGCTTTTTAGTTCCTCTTCATTTTCTGCCATAAGGGTGGTGTCATCTGCATATCTGAGGTTATTGATATTTCTCCTGGAAATCTTGATTCCTGCTTGTGCTTCATTCAGACCAGCATTTCTCATAATGTACTCTACATATGAGTTAAATAAGCAGGGTGACAGTATACAGCCTTGACATACTCCTTTTCCTATTTGGAACCAGTCTGTTGTTTCATGCCTAGTTCTAATTGTTGCTTCCTGACCTGCATACAGGTTTCTCAAGAGGCATGCCAGGTGGTCTGGTATTCCCATCTCTTTCAAAATTTTCCACAGTTTATTGTGATCCACACAGTCAAAGGCTTTGGCATAGTCAATGAAGCAGAAATAGATGTTTTTCTGGAACTCTCTTGCTTTTTTGATGATCCAGCGGATGTTTGCAATTTGATCTCCGGTTCCTCTGCCTTTTTTAAAACCAGCTTGAACATCTGGAAGTTCACGGTTCACGTACTGCCAAAACCTGGCTTGGAGAATTTTGAGCATGACTTTACTAGCGTGTGAGATGAGTGCAATTGTGCAGTAGTTTGAGCATTCTTTGGCATTGTCTTTCTTTGAGATTGGAATGAAAACCGTCCTTTTCCAGTCCTGTGGCCACTGCTGAGTTTTCCACATTTGCTGGCATATTGAGTGCAGCACTTTCACAGCATCATCTTTCAGGATTTCAAATAGCTCAACTGGAATTCCATCACTTCTACTAACTTTGTTTGTTTTGATCCTTCCTAAGGCCCATTTGACTTCACATTCCAGGATGTCTGGCTCTAGGTGAGTGATCACACTGTCATGATTATCTGGGTTGTGACGATCTTTTTTGTATAGTTTTTTTGTGTATTCTTGCCACCTCTTCTTAATATCTTCTGCTTCTGTTATGTCCATACCATTTCTGTCCTTTGTCGAGCCCATCTTTGCATGAAATGTTCCCTTGGAATCTTTAATTTTCTTGAAGCGATCTCTACTCTTTCCCATTCTATCGTTTTCCTCTATTTATTTGCACTAATCACTGAGGAAGGCTTTATCTCTCCCTGCTGTTCTTTGGAACTCTGCATTCAAATGAGCATATCTTTCCTTTTCTCCTTTGCTTTTTGCTTTTCTTCTTTTCACAGCTATTTGTAAGGTCTCCTCAGACAGCCATTTTCCTTTTTTACATTTCTTTTTCTTGGGGATGGTCTTGATCCCTGTCTCCTGTACAATGTCACAAACCTCTGTCCATAGTTCTTCAGGCACTCTGTCTATCAGATCTAATCCCTGGAATCTATTTCTCACTTCCACTGTATAATCCTAAAGGATTTGATTTAGGTCATACATGAATGGTCTAGCGGTTGTCCCTGCTTTCTTCAATTTAAGTCTGAATTTTCCAATAAGGAGTTCATGATCCGAGCCACAGTCAGCTCCTGGTCTTGTTTTTGCTGACTGTTCAGAGCTTCTCCAATTTTGGCTGCAAAGAATATAATCAATCTGATTTTGGTGATATCCATGTGTAGAATCTTCTCTTGTGTTGTTGGGAGAGGGTGTTTGCTATGACCAGTGTGTTCCCTTGGCAGAGCTCTATTAGCCTTTGCCCTGCTTCATTCTGTACTCCAAGCTCAAATTTGCCTGCTACTCCAGGTGTTTCTTGACTTCCTACTTTGCATTCTAGTCCCCTGTAATGAAAAGCACATCTTTTTTTGGGGTATTAGTTCTAGAAGTTCTTACAGGTTTTCAATGAAGCATTCAACTTAAGCTTCTTCAGCATTACTGGTTGGGGCATAGACTTGGATTACCGTGATATTGAATGGTTTGCCTTGGAAACCAAGAGAGATCATTCTGTCGTTTTTGAGACTACATCTAAGTACTGCATTTTGGACTCTTTTGTTGACTATGATGGCTACTCCTCTTCTTCTAAGGCATTCTTGCCCACAGTAGTAGATATAATGGTCATCTGTGTTAAAATCACCCATTCCAGTCCATTTTAGTTCGTTGATTCTTAAAATGTTGACGTTCACTATTGCCATCTCCTGTTTGACCACTTCCAATTTGCCTTGATTCACGGACCTAACATTCCAGGTTCCTATGCAGTATTGCTCTTTACAGCATCGGACCTTGCTTCCATCACCAGTCACATCCACAACTGGGTGTTGTTTTTGCATTAGCTCTGTCTTTTCATTCTTTCTGGAGTTATTTCTTCACTGATCTCCAGTAGCATATTGGGCACCTACCAATCTGGGGAGTTCATCTTTCAATGTCCTATCTTTTTTCCTTTTTATACTGTTCATTATAGAAGGCAATGGCAACCCACTCCAGTACTCTTGCCTGGAAAATCCCATGGACGGAGGAACCTGGTAGGCTGCAGTCCATGGGGTCGTGAAGAGTCGGACACTACTGAGCGACTTCACTTTCACTTTTCATTTTGATGCACTGGAAAAGGAAGTGGCAACCCACTCCAGTGTTCTTGCCTGGAGAATCCCAGGGACGGGGGCACCTGGTGGGCTACCATCTATGGGGTCGCACAGAGTCGGACACGACTGAAGCGACTTAGCAGCAGCAGCATACTGTTCATGGGGTTCTCAAGGCAAGAATACTGGAAGGGTTTGCCATTCCCTTCTCCAGTAGACCACATTTTGTCAGAGCTCTCTACCATGACCCGTCTGTCTCAGGTGGCCCTACACAGTATGGCTCATAGTTTCATTCAGTTAGACAAGGCTGTGGTCCATGTGATTAGATTCATTAGTTTTCTGTGATTGTGGTTTCAGTCAGTCTATCCTCTGATGAGTTTCTCAGTGCCTACCATCTTACTGGGGTTTCCATGACCTTGGATGTGGGGTATCTCCTCTTGGCCGCTTGCTTCAGTTCAGTCACTCAGTCGTGTCCGACTCGCTGTGACCCCATGAATCATAGCACGCCAGGTCTCCCTGTCCATCACCAACTCCCGGAGCTCACTCAAACTCATGTCCACAGAGTCGATGATGCCATCCAGCCACCTCATTCTCGGTAGTACTAAAACCCCAATTCCTCAGCATGTTGTGGTTCTTGAATCTTGTTCCCTGAGTTTTGATTCTCTGTGTTCAGAACCTTCCCAGACTTCCATACCATGATCCATACAATGAAACCAGAATAAAAATAAGATGGAGAGGCTCAGTTCTTCACCTGACTGGTCTTCCTTCTGTTTTTCTCTGTCTCTCTCTTTCCACTTGTAACTGCAATCTACTGTACAAGTAGAATGGTCCTTGGCCATCACTTCTCAGTATTTAGTTGTTCTTTCAACCAAGCAACATTTGGAGCTAGATTTGCAACCAGAATCATATTGGAATGTTTCCTCTGCCTGTCTCAGCCTGTCACTGATCACCTATAGCCTATAATTTCATGCTCCACTTTATTCTTTGTCAGATATTTTTCATTTCTGTTTCTTTTTCTTTTCTGCCTATGTGTTTCAAAATGCAATAACAGAAAGAAAGATGAGTTGCTAAAAAAGTAGTTTCGAAGATAAAAATAACAATGACTGGTGAAAATGCTTACCATTTATGGAGCTAAGATCATCAATTTAGGGTCACCATGACTTTTTATTTTTTGAACAGCTCATGTAGTCTTTTAAAGTAGCTATTAGGAAAAATAGGTATCTTGTTCCAACTGTATATGTGGTGGGGAATTGGGTGATGGCTCAGGAGATGACTAATGGGACTCTGGACCTTTCTGTCTTTAGGTCACCTTCTTCTATCTGGACTATATCATAAGTGGTCCAAGGCCTGATCATCTGGCAGCCATGAGTGGCTGTGGTAATGGAATTGGTCTCAGTCCAGGTCTTAGTCGACAGGTGTTCACATCATAAGTGACACTAATTGACTTCCTATCTTTCGACTGGGAAGACAGTGGACCATCACTGAGACAGCGATGGGGAAGGAGTTATTCATGATATATTCAGGCTCCATTGAAAGCCAAGGACTTCAGTTCTTTGAGCTGGCACCAACCTGGCACCTTGCAAATGTTATACTTGTCTCTTTCGAGTTTCATTAACCTCAGAAATTAAAAAAAAAAAAAAAAGAAATCTGATTTGAAAAGATTTGCAATAACTCAGAATGGTGAACACTGCTTTTTTGACGTTACATGAGCCACATGTGTTGATGCTTTTTCTCTTTATTTTGTATTATAGTAATTAGATGCCTTCTGTGAAAATTATATGTAAGGACAAAAAAAAAAAAGAGAGAGAGAGAAATTGGATTCTTAGCTTCTATGATAAAGCAGTCAGGCTGTCTGCTTTTATTTTGCTATTTTTTTCTTTGTTTTGCAGTTGATTACCTGCTTACTTATTCATAACAAATGATATGGATGATGCCCTTTGATGGAGAATTTAATAAGGCTATCTTCAGTGCCCTTGTGAAATGGAAACCAATGTGAAAAAGTAACTTGAGGCTTTTATTAACGTAAATTTCAAAGCACAAATTCAAGGGGCTTCATCCAATCTGGACCTTTTTCTGTTGTTCCAGGTATCTGTGTCATAATTTATTCACTCTCACTGGGGCCATGACCTAAGGAGATTATTAGTATCATTAGTATTGTGCATGTGAATTCACATCAGTTCTGTCTGACTCTTTGCAACCCTGTGGACCTTAGCTCTCGAATCTCCTCTGTCCATGGAATTCTCCAGGCAAGAATACTGGAATGGGTTGCCATTTTCTTCTCCAGGAGATCTTCCCGACCCAGGGATCGAACCCACATCTCTTTAAGTCTTGAGCATTGTGGTTCTTTACCACTAGCGTCACCTGGGAAGCCCATCATTAGTATTATTAATATTAGGTTTCCTAGGTTTATCAACAAAGGTCCGTCTAGTCAAGGCTATGGTTTTTCCCGTGGTCACGTATGGATGTGAGAGTTGGACTGTGAAGAAAGCTGAGCGCCAAAGAATTGATGCTTTTGAACTGTGGTGCTGGAAAAGACTCTTGAGAGTCCCTTGGACTGCAAGGAGATCCAACCAGTCCATTCTAAAGGAGATCAGTCCTGGGTGTTCATTGGCAGGACTGATGCTAAAGCTGAAATTGCAATACTTTGGCCACCTCATGCGAAGAGTTGACTCACTGGAAAAGACTCTGATGCTGGGAGGGATTGGGGGCGGGAGGAGAAGGGGACGACAGAGAATGAGATGGCTGGATGGCATCACCGACTCAATGGACATGAGTTTGAGTGAACTCCGGGAGTTGGTGATGGACAGGGAGGCCTGGCGTGCTGTGATTCATGGGGTCGCAAAGAGTCGGTTACGACTGAGCGACTGAACTGAACTGACTGAACTGAGGTTTATCTAAGGGCATTTTTTGTTGTTGTTGTTTTTAACTACACAGATGATTTGAATGTCCCTGTAGCTAGTAGCAAAGCCACCCTCCTGAACTAGTTATCACACTTAAAAAGTCAAGATGACAACATCCACAGTGGATCTATTTATTGAAGCAGACAGACTCTTTTAGCAGAATGATCAATGTCTTACTTCTTTCTGAAAGGTTTTTCAGGAATAGGTGGGAAATCGTCAGGCATCTATCTGATAGAGAGTAATGAAAGAGTCTTTTTATTGGTCAGTGTCTGGAGTAGGCTTTTAAGCATTTCTGCCTGTAAATGTAGAAACCTGAGTGTGAAAGTAAAAGGCAAGAGCAAAGATTTACTGGGTGCATCTATCATCCTGGCTTTTAGAGTCCTTGTGATTAATACATCTTTAATTGGGGACGGATCTAGATGCCTTGGATGTCAGAAAGCTTAATGTTACAGCATTGTCTCATTGGTTCCTAACACAGCAGGACGATTAGCAGCTGTCTGAGTAACAAAAGAACCTGAAGCCCACAGCACAGCTTTTATTTTCCAGATTTGGGATGCCTGAAGCTCTCCAGTGGGGTTGACAGCTAAAGGAACAGAAGCCTTGGTTCACAGCAGATAATCCTTTTCCACTCTCTTTGCTGTATTTCTGCTCAATAGGAGAACACTTTTCCTTGACACCATCCTTCGGATTCCAGATTAATTTTGGAGGGCATTGTCAGTCATAGAGGGGAGTATATTGCCTAGGGCTCTTTGTTTTATCTAAGCAAAAAGTCTATAAAATAATTTCAACTAATAGTTTATAACAAGACACTTTACAGAATACTGAGAAGATTCATCTTCCTAGAGATGCTGAGAGAAAACAAGTATTTAATTTTTTCTGTTACTTCTAGCTTTACACCGTTCTCTTATCTTAAAATGATGTCTTGCTCAGGCAAATTCTTATACATCGCCTTCCAGTGGAAAGACTTGTTTTCCTGTTTGCCTCAAACTGGCATTCTAATTTAACAGGAAATATACACTGAATCCTGCTATGTTTCTGTTGGCAAGTGTTGGACTATCCTTGACAGAACCTGCCAACAGATTTCTTTGTAAGCAAACAGAAAGTAAAACAAGCGGCTCTCAGACCAAACAGAAGACACATGTGGTACATAAGAGACACTTGGATTCCCCCGAAGTCATCTCCAGTTAATTCTGGGGATGCGGCTTTGGTTTCACGTTGAGAAATCCCTCACTTATAATTCTACATGACTCTCCATGTAGGAATGCTAATTCAAGATGGTTATTTTAAAAAGAAAAATAGGCCTTTAAAGAACACATTTCCCTTACTGTGAAAGTGTAAGTTGCTGAGTCGGACACGACCCCATGGATGGTAGCCTGCCAGGATCCTCTGTCCATGGAATATTCTAGGCAAGAATACTGGAGTGAGTAAGTCAATCCCTTCTCCAGGAGATCTTCCTGATCCAGGGATCGAACCTGGGTCTCCTGCATTGAAGGCATATATTTTTTTACCATTTACCAGCCACCAGGGAAGTCCCTTTACTTTAAAGGACAGCTGTTGTTATATGGCTCAGGTATTCAACATAGTGATTAAAGAGTTATAAAAGCCCTAACTTGCAAAAACTGAAATCTTTTATGAAACTTTTAGATTTTTTTTAACCCCGAAGTGTTAACTACAAATTGTGAATGGATCTTTGATATTAATTTTAATATTCCAACTTTTATACTCTTAGCTAGCACTTTTATTTGTTTTTTAACCTTTTTATTGTGAAATATATATGCATATAGAAAAATAGACTAGACAAATGTATCATCAATAAATTATTACAAAGCAAATATCTATGAAGCAGGTCAAAGGATAGAACACCACCAGCCTTCTTGAAATCTGCCTGCCTTGTGCTTCTATTTCTTCCCTAACTTCAAATACTATTATTTCATTTTGTAATTAAATTTTCAGTTTCAGCTGATTCTCTTCTTAACTCTGTAGATAGTTCTAATATGAGGGGATTAATCACCCAAAGCTTTATACTTTGTCTATTAACAAATGTCATATGTCTAATTTATCTCTGGATTTCTAACATCCAGCAGTGTACATAGATGGCCCTGAACCTAACATATACCAGACCCAAGATTTTCCCTGTTACTGATGCAGCAGACGCTGTGGAAGAAGATGCCATTTAGCCATCAAATCCCTAATTTCTTATCAGTGAAAGGAAGGGAAAGACTAGAACTAGAGGATTTTATAGATCAGTGGGTGAAACTGTGGCTCCTAGAACCTGACTTTTGAATTCATCACATAAGCTATAACTTGTAACAAGTTGTTCAAACTCTCTTTACCATATTTTTCTAATCTGTAAAATGGGACTAATAGTAGTACTTGCCTCAGAGGGAATTTGTGAGATTATATGAATAAATCCTTTTAAGAGATTTAAAACAGTGCTTGGCACATAGTATTAAATAGTCTCACCGTAAATGCTAGTTCTGTGTGTATGTTTTATAGACATGTGATAGGGAGAGAGGATTACAATACTTTTGAGTCAGCAGACTTGGGTTTAAAAATCTCACTTTATAGCTTTGGTTGCATCATTTCATTACTTTGTGCTCCAGGAGTTTTCAAATAGAAAGTCAAAGATGCTGATGATAACTATGGATTTCAGAGAGTTGCAAGGATTAAATGATGTTGAGTATGTCAAAGTGCCTCACAGAGGAGGCCAAAAGCATCTTTTTGCTCATGTGCCCATTCTTCTCTGTTTAACTATGATTCACAAATCTTTATTTGTGTGAGCTGTCAACTAGCATACCAAACATCATAGTGTTCAGCCTTGCTGATCTTAAATGTTCTCAGAACGCTTATGTTGGGCAAAATCATCTAACACAAAGCCTATTTTATAATAAAGTGTTGATTAACTCGTGTAATTATATTGAATACTGAAAGTGAAAAACAGAACAGTTCTTTTGAATACATCCACCAGCCCAGAGAAAGAACAAAATCCAGAATGTATGGTTTCAACAGAATATACATCATTTTCACAGCATCATAAAGTCAAAAAATTATAAATCAACCCAGAACTACCATAAATCTCAGATCATCTATATATGAAAATGCCCCCTTTTTTTCCTGAATGGCTCCACTTTAACGGAATGGGCTGTTGTCAACCCAGATGTCAGGTAGCAGGTTAACACAACAGAAAATTATTTCCTACTCAGGTCACATGCAGTTGGTGCTGAAGAGGGGAATAGTGGATTTGGAACTTCTGAGATGCACTTGGGCACCGACATGGAGCCAGCAGATGGTGGGTCAGAGAGGATGCAGGGTCCCAAGGGGAGTCACCACTTCAGCCCACACTCCATTGCCCAGAATTCAGACATATGAACCATCCTACACATGAAGAAGTCTAAAACATGTACTCCTTGTCTTGCCAGCTCCATCCCAGACACGGTTATTTATTGGAAGGGTGCACCATGTTTGTGCAGTTAGCCAGAGGCCAGTCTGAAGACCTTCCGCTTCTGTGTGTGTGTGTGGGGGGGGGGAAGGGTGCGCCATGTTTGTGCAGTTAGCCAGAGGCCAGTCTGAAGACCTTCCGCTTCTGTGTGTGTGTGTGTGCGCGCATGTGTGCGTGTGTGCACGTGCGCGTGTGTGTGCGTGCGCTGTCACTTCAGTCATGTCCAGTTCTCTTCAACTCTGGACTGTAGTCCACCAGGCTCTTCTGTCCATGGGATTTCCCAGGCAAGAATGCTAGAGTGGGTTGCCATGCCCCCCTCCAGGGGATCTTCCCAACCCAGGGATCGAACCCTTGACTCTTGTCACCTGCATTAGCAGGCAGGTTCTTTACCACCAGCACCACCTGAAAAGTTCCAACTTCTGTGTGCAAACACTTAATGTGAAGCTAAGAATTGCATCACATTCCATTATTTAAAATTGGAGTAATAGCTCTCTATAAAATATTTGTCTGAGACAATCTGCTACTCATTTCTCTACAGAAATAAGTAGAGCCTAAGTTAAACACTTTGTAAAGTCTTGCTCTTAAATCACTTAAAGTGCCATTCGTGTTCCCCAAATCAGATCCTGACCGTCCCTGGAAGTAAGAGTCTGTTATATCCTTTGGTGAATGTTACTGTACTCTGCTTTATTTGTTTAAAATAGGTTCTGTGTGTACTGACCTTGGAAATCATTTTATGTGAGAAAAGGGCATCCCTCATACATTTTAAGTATAAGCTTAATTAATATTAATATTTCCATATTTAAATATAAATGAACTTCATTTAATTCAGTCTTCTGAAGACTTTAATTGAGAATTTGGCTCCATGTCTCTTGTTGAATAGGAAAATAATTCCGTATCAATTTTGGCATAATCAAGTTTTTCCATACCTTTTGTCTGTTTGTTGTTTTTCAATTCTTGACTATGAGAAAATGTGCTTAGGTGGTTATTAGTGATACAGAAGCTATAAGCTATGGGGTGCAGAACTGACTTCTTACAACATCAGTGATGTTCAAGGGAGAGTGGATAGTGTTCAATCATTAATGATTTTTACCTAAGGATTAGCAGAAGGCTAACTAACCCAGCTGATTCACTGCATGTAGCTCAAACAAGATAGTGTGTCTGGGAAAGCACTCTGTGCACTGTTGAGTGCTGTAAACTACTACAGTATAATATTAAAAATAAAACTTGCTCAGTGTGTTTGGTACCATAGGTATAGTGCAAAACTCAGAGGAGGAATCCTTTCCTTCCCTTAGTGAAATGTGGAAGACAGCAATTAATATTAGCACCCAAGTTCTTAGCATCTCTGTGACGGCAAAACCCTTAATCACAAGGATATCATTAGTGCTCTGAAGCATTTAATTTTGATGCTTGACAGCATTTTAAAATGCACCAACCTTTGATAAAGAGCAAATCAGAGCTGAGGCGTTAAAATGAGAAAGAAAGAGGGAACAAAAACCACCTTCAGCTCCAAGTAAATCATTTTGAATATGCTATTTGTACTAAGCAGAGATATGTATAAGCTGTGGGTTTATTTTTATTATCAGGGAAAGACCTCCTTAAGTAAACATCTCCTCTTTAAGTTCAGATCCTGGGGAGGGAAACAAAACCCTGCTGAGGTTAAGACGTCATCTCCCTCCAAAACATGGGCTTTGGGAACCACTGTCATCCTTTACTTTAGGTTTCTTAAGGTCCATAGAGGGCTGTTTCCAGTCTTCTTTGTACACAGGCTGGAGACTTTTTGTTGCTTCTGTTTATTTCCTGCCTTCCTCCTTCCTCCCCCGCCCTAATTAGAGCCGGCAGTGAAATGCAGTGTGTCTGTTTCCCCACCCAAGGTCCCCCAAACTGTTTTTAATTCAATGCTTGTGATGTGGGGCCCTTGAAAACAGTTTTCTGCCCACAAGGGAAGGACTGTAGTGACTCCCTCCTCCCTTTCTTTCCCCGTGTCTCTTTTTCTCTTCTCCATTCTATTTGGGTGTCACAAGGACCAAACTGCTGCAGTAAAATGACTTGTAGGTGTTTGATGGCAAGTCATTTGAGGAAGTGAATAAAGGAAAATTGCAGCATTCACATCAGTGGGGTGCGGGAAGAACTGCTGAGCTTTGAACCAAAGAAGGTTAAACTTACCATTTTCCTAAAGGAAGCCACCTCTGTTTGACATCAAAGCACCTCCTGTAATTCTTCGTTGTGAGACGGACCACTGTTAGAAAGTCGTGATGGAGCCCAGAATCTATGCTGTGTCTGTTTATCCAAAACACACACAGAGATAAAACCCACCTGTACCTCGCAGATGCACTGTGGTCTGCTCTCAAACCAAATGTGATCACAGGTACATAGCCCAGGTGGATTCCATGCCAAAAGCATTTGCGGTTTCTCAGGGGTATGTAAAATTTTGAATACAGAATTATTTGAGTGGGAGAGAATTTATCATGGCTTCCTAGTGGAAAGCTCAGATCATTCAATCTCAAGCTTCAGTGAAAGTTTCCTTTGATCCTCTTGGGTTGTTGCTCCAGCTTTAAAAAGTGATGTTTTCCTACCATTTAATTTTTTTCCAGTGGGTGCGTAGAAAGACAGTCTCTTTCACACACTTAATCTTGCTGCCTCCACCCTAACTGCAGAGGGCTCCCTACTCTGTTCCCTTGACTTCAACAAAGATGTCCTTTCCCTGCGGTTTCAAGGATAGATCCAGTACTAAGGGCAGCCCCTGGCGGTGACTTTGCTTACACTTGTGTGTCTTGGAAAAGGCCGTGATACTGGAAAAGACTGCAGGCAAAGGGGGAAGGGGACAGCAGCATATGAGATGGTTAGATAGCATCACCAACTCAATGGTCGTGAATCTGAGCAAACTCTGGGAGATAGTGAAGGACAGAGAAGACTGGCATGCTGCAGTCCTTGGGGTTGTGAACAGCCAGACAGGACTTCGTGACTGAACTACAAACAGTCTCTTTGGAGATAACTCTGGTCTTGTCAAACTAGAGGGCTGTTGGGGCTCTTTATGGATTTAGGTTTCTAACTTGAAGGGGAAATTTAACACCACTCACCTTTGTAGATGAGAAGTCTGGAAAACTATTTACTCGTGCCCTCCAGATACAGAGGAGAAATACCGAACAGATTGTCAGCATCCTCATCCAGGGAAAGAGCAGTTTCTCAAAATGCCGTCTGTAACAGGTGCAGCGCAAACTAGTTTTCATGTTAACTTACTTTTGAATGACATTTTACAGCCTGTATGTTCAAAAAAAGTTCAGCAGCGTTGTAAACCCCTTAGGAAACAGAGGCTCCATTTAAAATTAGAACTGTCATTTGCTTCACTCCTAATTGTCAATATCTTTGTTAACCTAAATAGCAAAACTGAACCCACAAAAGGTCATCTGAAACAGGTGCAGATATTAAGTTGTTTTAAGGACAACTTACTTCGGATACATTATATCTAGAAAATATTTTGCTGACTACAAAGAGGTGTTTTTTTTTTTTAAGATATGTTTCAACATTTTGTTCACTTTTATTCCTTTGACACGTTTATTGAGCACCACTGTATGCCAGATAAGGTCTTGAATACTGGACATATAAAGATAAGCCTTGTGTGCACAGGGCGTACTTTCTAAGAATTGACATGCCTGCATCTGGGAAGAAGGGGTTTTACAAATGGGTGAACAGAGGTGAGGAAATTTAAGTAACTTGTCCAAGGTGGCAGCTAGTAAATTTCAAACCTGGAATTTTATCCAAAATTCTTTTCAATTCATTGATTTTTTTCCCCCCTCACCAAATTAGTAAAATGAAGACTTCATCTGGATCAGAAGGCTTTTTCTTCTTCACCTCATTTCACACGTCCTTAGATGAGCCCCTGCAGAGCCAAGGTGCTGCTGATTTCCTGAATTTTCCAGTCACATGTGCAGCTCTGTTGCCCAACAAATCAGTCTTGACCACAATTCCCCGGCTTAAATTGAAATCCTCTGTGGTTCTCTAATTCACAATGCACCCCTCCACATTCTGGCTTCTTACCCCACTTACCACCTAGTCAAGTGTTTAAAGTTTTTAAACATAAATGCCAATTTAGGTCTACTTTAAATTAAGTTCCACAAGCAAAGACTTACGGACTTGTGTAGAATGACTGCACGAGGATTGAATGGTTGTATCAGCATGATTTGTAAGTAAAAGAAGAAATGGAGGCCATGTTTTGGATTCAAAACTACTGAAATCCCATGGAGAGTGCTAGGAAAAGGTAGTCTCAGACACATCTCAAGACAGGGAAATGGACATTGAAAATTCTGCTTCAAAAATTTAAAAATTAAGGCCTTCATTAAATTAGATCACAAATCTTTCTTTAGAAAATACTCTTTAGGAGTTCTTGCCTTTGTGATTTTTGTCTCTATCTGTCATCATTCTCTAACTACACTACTGTCAACTAGCATGACCAGCTTTTCTGGTTGTGTGCTTTGTCAAAATATTAGCCATTAAAGGAAGCCTGCTTATGTCCAGAGGCACAAGAGTTTCCTAAAAGCAAGCATCTCTTTTATAAAGGAAGTCTGTGGGTAGAGAGGAATGCCTTTCAGTCTAAGATGTGCCTTTTCCTTTTAATGAGCCTACTTACATCAACCCTCAGCTTTCTCCCAGCTTCTTACTCTTCTGCAGGTATATGGTGTGTCTGAGGACTTGATATGATGAGGAAGCCCCCACCTCTTGCTTCTCCCCATTGCCATGAAGAAACTTGGATAAGAATGTTAGCAGGAACTGTTTCTTCAGTTCTAGAAAACGGACTCTCTAGGTTGACAGTAAAGAGTGCCTTCTGTGTTTGTATGTGTGCATGTTCATTTGCTCAGTTGTGTCCAACTCTTTGTAGTCCACCAGGGTCCTCTGTCCATGGGATTTCCCAGGCAACAATATTGAAGTCAATTGCCGTTTCCTCCTCCGGGGGATTTTCCTGACCCAAGGATCGAACCTGCGTCTCCTGCATTGCAGGCAGATTCTTTATAGCTGAGCCACTGGGGAAGCCTGTCTTCTCTGCAAGACTATTAAAAAATTCTCCATCATTTTTTTTTTCCATCAAGAAGCTAAAGGATAAGATATCACTTAATTGGATACCAAAGATTGTATTTAATTTAGCTTTGTTTGCCCTTTTCCATCTTTGCCTTGTTTCATCGGTGCTCCTTAAGTGTGTGCTTAGTGGATGAGTCAGTATGGAGGAAGAGCCAAGTCTGCCTTCCTTCCTTAGGTTTGGGAATGTAAATTGGCCCACTGGGAGGCAAGCAGAACCTTTTCTCTGCATGGTCTTTTTATGTTGACCAAAATTCCCAGTGTGATTGGAAGCCTTCTTTTGAACTAAGGCGTTGATTAGTCAAAGCTACTATTAAACCAGGTATTTGGGATGAGCGTTCAAGCTATTATTTTATTAGTTTATTATCTCCTCTTCGAATTCTGTTAGCAAAGGGCAGAACTCTGAGGTTTTAGGACTCAGAATCTGAAACACTTCTAAACTGAGTAGAGTTTGGCCATGTTTACCAGCTTGTGTAAACCGACCAATGGTGGCATCAGAGATGATTTTTAGGGAAAACCTAGAAGAATGTTATGTAGTTCTAGTTTCCCTGTGTGAGAATTTTCAGTTCTTATTTCTTCTGATTTCCCCAAGGTCAAAATCCCAAATTGGTGTCAGGATTACCCTTAATGCTTCTCTAACACTGGCTAATCTCTTTTTCTTTGGCAAAACATAGAGACTCAAGAGCATTTAGTTTTTTTTTTTTTTTTAACATTGTGTTAATTACTCTATTATTGCATATTGTTATGGATGCATTATTTATATTTCTGTGGTTACCTGCCATTAATTGCAAGTGATAACTGTGGTGAGAAGTTGTCTTTTGAGAGATAAAGTGTGTCATTTTAAGAAAAATGTTGCTTAAATCTTAGTCCAAGCTGCAGAGGGAGGGATGTGGCAGCAATTACATGGGTGGCATGAGAAGACTGGTGCTTGGGAACCACTGGGGGAGGGAAATGATTGAGAAATGCCATTGCCGGATGCCTCCTCCAGGGAAATGAGCCACAGGCAGGCATACAGGGCATGGTGATGGCTTCCAGATGTGGAGTTGGAGGCTGTATTGGAAGCAGCCTAGGACAGGCGAGGAAAGAACCCTAATGTGGCTTGTAACATGGAGGACATCCAAGTTGCCTTTTCCCTCCAAAGTGGCAGTGTGACAAAACCCGGTTTTTCGCAAACTGATGTTCTTCTTGCTGGAGAAGTTCTCTTCCAGGGGGAGGAATGGCTGCCCTATTTACTATTACCATGCGCTTTCCCGTTTTATGACTCAGTTGGTCATGAGTTGCTTTTGTCACCGTGGCCTGATAAAAATGCTCTTCTGAAAATCATCTGTTCGGAAAGAATTCAGACTTTACAGCTACACAACATCATATTTTTTGTCAATTATCACGATTGATTCTTCTTTCCTCTTTAATCTCATCTCCCTCCGTTATTACAACAGCTGAGTCAGCAGACACTCTCCTGGTTTACTTTCACATTTGTGCCTATGAATTCTCCAAGTGGAGCTGCATTAGGAATATTCTACTAGTTAACATGATGATGTTGTTAACAGCCTGCCTGAGATTTTGTGAGCGCTCCGGTGGAGCTCATATTCCCTTTGAATGGGCACAGAAACACTGCCGCTCCAACTCCCGAATTGGAAATCAAGTTCATTTCCCACATGCAGTAGTTCAGGGATAACCCAGCCAGAGAGAAACCATCTTAGTTAATCAGTGCACTCACTCCAAGGGCAGCCAGGCAATTCTTTCCCGAGAAATCTGTCGATTATCAGGCTCTGACCCAGAACATTTCTGAGCATAAGTTCACATTATAACTTTATGATTTTCCTCCCTCCTGCTTTCTTTCTAACAGCCTCGCTTTTCTATTTCATTTCCCCATCCTGACCATCGGAGTTGAAAGAGCCCCTTTTTATGGAGTGGATGGCAAAGTGCTCTGTTAGGCAATATATTTATTACCTGGAGTGAAATGGCTTTTCACAGTCAGGCAACCTTCCTAAACTCCTTGCCGCCTCTACATTTAAGAAATTCACGCCTTGCATTGTGCTGGACAATGGCTCTGTGTCAACCAGTAAAGGAAGAGAGAGAGAATGTGTGTGTGTGTGTGTGTGTGTGTGTGTGTGTGTGTGTGTTGGGGCAGAGAACCTTAATACAGCTAATGAGCACATTTCCGGTTTTCATTTTCTTCAGATGTTCAGTGGCTTCCATATGTCTGCTGCGTGCAACTCTGTTAACTCGGTTTGGTATTACTAACCTTGGGTTCCCTTTGATGGAGGACATGTGTGTTCACTGTATCGAAGCTTCACTTGAGTTTATGCCTGAGATCCAATCTGGAATAGCTTTGGGAACGGATTGGGGGAGAAGAAGAAATAGGGCACACACACTACCATCTCCAGACACCTCTAAAAGAGATGCCAGGTTGTTAGATGGCCGCCTCCATGACCTACTCTGCTGAATGAGCAGGAAGATTCCCTTGTGTGACATGTGACTCTGGTGGATCTGGTTGTGTCCCTTGCCATCAGCGAACCTTTCAGATATGGTCAGGTGGGTTTGCAGTCATCTCCATTCCACTTGCAGATCATTTGTTTTACTTTTTTCTTTTTTTCCCTCTGAGTTAGGATTTGGAAGTTGTATGTATTGGGGAAGGGCAGGAAGATGACCCAGCACAACTCTGGTTCCTCGGTGGTCATTTTTGGATGTTTGTTTTCATGTTGTTGTTTTTGTTCAGTCCCCAAGTTGTGTCCGATTCTTCACAACCCCATGGACTATAGGACGCCAGGCTTCCCTATCCATTACCATCTCCCAGAGTTTGCCCAAGTTCATGTGCAGCTTGTTTTCATATATATTCACAATTCAAGAATGAATAAAAAATATACGTATAGTTTAGGAAGACCCCTAATCTCTGGTTCTGCAGACCAGCTTTGTTAGATAAGATTGCGCATTTCGTGAATGCTCCCTGTTTTCCCTGGAGATGGCACATTTGTGCCATTGTCAGTCACCGCAGAGCTTGATGACAACTGGCTGGAGATGTGACAACCACAGTGCCGAAGCAAGGGGTTAGTCAGCATGGCTTGATAAATCTCAAAGCTGTTTTTTCTCCCCAACTATGATAAAACACCCAGAGGAGGATAGTTTTTTTGTCCTTCTTAGTGGAAAGGTTTTCTACTCAACAAGCAAAAGCAGTATTTCAACTCGTGTAAAATAGTTGGAAAATGCCATCTATGTCCTGAGACTATTGTGGCTTTGTGTTCTTCGTTATTTGTATGGTTATGTTCAAACTGGAAACTCTTTACTATAATTAAGTGGTACTTTTATTTATATTGGAAAGTATGTAAATTATTTGCCTTCCGGCATTCCCCGTAGTACCCTTGGAAGAGTTACACTGTCTCTTGCTTGTATAAAATTAAAGATCAGTAAGACAACACTCGATACTTTGGAGGTAGGATGAGATGCAGTTCCTTTGAGCTTAAGAGGAGATTTTCCAAAAGCTTTTATGGCTTGCAAAAAAATAAACAAGCAGATATAGTACAGTATCGTGTTAGGTGCTCAGTTGAATCCGACTCTTTGCAATCCTGTGGACTGTAGCCTGCCATGCTTCTCTGTCCATGGAATCCTTCAGGCAAGAATACTGGAGTGGGTAGCTACGAGGGAATCTTCCTGACACAGGATTCAAACCTGGGTCTCCTGCATTGCAGGCAGATTCTTTACCATCTGAGCCACCAAGGAAACAAGGAGATAGCATTCTCTATTGTTTACTCGCTCAGTCGTGTCCCTTTCTTTGTGACCCCATGGACTGTAGCCCACCAGGCTCCTTTTTCAGTGGGATTTCCCAGGCAAGAATACTGGAGTGGGTTGCTATTTCCTTCTCCAGGGGCTCTTCCTGACCCAGGGAACATCATCTTCAACAACCTACATCTCCAGCATTGCAGGCAAATTCTTTTCTGCTGATCCGCTAGGGAAGCCCCAACATCCTCCATACTATAGCCTTTCTGAGGAATGGCTACAGAAGCTGTAGAGGTGACACTGTAGGACTGTGGACTTAATAGACTTTACTTTAGAGATTGTCTTTCTAAGACAAATCATATGCTCCCAAAATACTGGAGAGAACCATAAAATGGTATGTGTTTGAACTGGGGATGAGGAAAATAGGAATCTGGAGGAAGGTAAGTCAATACTTCACAGTTTTCTAAGATAAGATGATATTATTGACGGATGCCATCAGTTTTTTCCCACTAATGTAAGACATCGTCGTCTTTTTTTTTTTTTTTGGCCCCAATAGCACCTTCATCCATCGCTTTGGTCCAGGCTAAAGAAGTTACAAGATACAGTGTCGCTCTGGCTTGGCTGGAACCAGATCGGCCCAATGGGGTGATCTTGGAGTATGAAGTCAAGTATTATGAGAAGGTATTACTTGAATGAACAAGGTTCTCCTTTCTCCCTGCTACCCCTCCTCCTTTTACCCTCCTTCCTTCTTCTCTTTTTCTCTATATCTTTTGGCCAGTTACAAATTCTGAAATACTAGTAAATCTCAAAGCCAAATGTATTTGGCTTTCCAGTCAAGTCCAATTGTGAATTTTATGCATTAAATTGCTAGTCTTAAAAAATAGAAAAAATGCATTATGTTCTAATATAACTGTATTTTTTCTTTCTAGTCATGAAAGTCAAGATAGCTAACGAGGTCTAATCTATAAACCTTCTATGAGGGAGAGTGACTCATAAAGGTTGAAATAATGATCTGTTTAAGTAGATTACTGCTATTCAGAATCAAGGTGTGGATTTTGATGACTTTTAATAGAAAATCGGGGAAAGAAAATTACATTCTGCAGCCTCTTAAAGTTATAGAAAGACATTATTTTTACAAATAACTCACCTCTTAAAGGATAGAATTCTGAAGAGAGCTATCTGCATTCAAGGTTGTCGAGAAAATGAACAATTGTCTTCTCTTTCCATTTTAAAGATAATCACTTATTGCCTTCCTTAATAAAAGCAGGAAAAGGACAGGATTTTTTTCCCCATTGAAACCAGATTATAACATTTTTGACATTTTCTAGATGGAAAATAGAAAACAGAAAAGGGACCTTCTTACAGTTGTTATTTCTGTTAAATTGCTGGGTGTGGAGTGAGTAAAGCCACCAACCATCATCTAATGTTCTTTTCAGAAAAAAGGTTATGGGTAAAGATCTGGATACAGTCAATGTCAATAGCGATCATACCTGAACTTCACATTTCTTTCAACATCTAAGTAACAATAGTACTTCTAACATTAAACCGAATATAGTGTTTAGAGTTCATCAATCTCCATTTACTTTCAGCCTCTGAGTGGACTGGCTCAGCTGCTTTAATATTATGTCTGGAGTAAGTGGAGGATTTATTTTGCCACCTTCCTTCATCTTATCCTCTTGTAATGTAGGATCAGAATGAACGAAGCTATCGGATCGTCAGGACGGCTGCCAGGAACACAGATATCAAAGGCCTGAACCCTCTGACTTCCTATGTTTTCCATGTCCGAGCCAGGACAGCAGCTGGCTATGGAGATTTCAGCGAGCCCCTGGAAGTCACAACCAATACAGGTAATGAGTTCTGAGATTCTTTGTACAATCCAGGGCAAATCCTATTCTGTTGAAATCAAAGAGACAGTATGAAATTTTTGGTTAGGCAAACATTCTGTTTCAGAGGCTATTGCTTAAAATTAGATAGCCAATATCTGTAACATAGAAGACCTCTTGGTATTTAGAAAAGACCATTTTTCATACTAGTATCTGATCTGTTTTTTCACATGATTGAGAAATATCTTATTTTTCTCTTGTGCTAAGCCTTCTATAAACTGTGAAAAACAGGATTGCCAAACTGACTAATTGACAGTTGCATAACTATCTTACATTAAGCTGGGGAGTTTTCTCCCTGGGAAGATTAGAGAAGGCACCAAGTTTTTGTTTTTTTTTTCCTCTCCTGTTTATTTCTAGGAATCTGTTCAAAACAAGTCAGATCATTTTTTTTTTATTATTTTTTTAAGGCCCTCTAGACAACTACATCAATCTTTCAACATTGTGAGTTGTACCAACTGGATGATTGAATCAAAATGTTAATAGAGGGCATATCTATGAATAAGCAATTTATATAAGATAACTCCCCTTCATAATTAACAGACCAAAACTGAGCCTAGTAGATAAGAAGCTGCGGGACAGAATTCTCTACACCAGTTCTAGAAAATGATTTTATTCACAAATTATTAAATAAAATAAGAAAAAAAAAGAAAACTCAGAATTAAATCTGAAGAGGTTTGACATCCTTTGAGATTATCCTAGAAGGCTTCAAGGAGAAAGTGGCTTTTGAGATGGGCAATAATAGGCAGGTTTTTTTACTATTTGGGGTGTGTGTAGGGGGAGAGAGGATCATTCAAAAATACTTGTCCTTTTGGAAATTTCCAAATGTCTTTCTCACTAAGGAATTCATCAGATCCTTGAGTTAGAGGTAGCCTGAGAGTAGAAAGGAAAAGAAGAAAAGGCAATGAGTGGAAATATTTACAATAGGCTTTCATAAGAGTTTTCTGGTTGAAGTTTTTCATACAATTATAAAAAGAGTATTTTTATCTCATAAAGGATGTCTTAGAAAGAAAATGCTGTTGCCTGAATACTTCATGAAGAGCAGAGTAGGCCTTGAGCCTTTCAAATGGTGTCAGAGAGTTGAAACTTGTGACAGTCAGAAGTTCTAACCCTTAGGACCTCACCCAAGGTGATGCTTGTATAACTGTCTTTGCCAGTGCCTTCCAGGATCATCGGAGACGGGGCCAACTCCACTGTCCTGCTCGTCTCCGTCTCGGGCAGCGTGGTCCTGGTGGTTATTCTCATCGCAGCTTTTGTCATCAGCAGGAGGTAAGCGCTAAAGCCACTCACGGCCCCACCCCCTTCCAGTTTTTCTGAGGGAGCTTTTTGTCTCCTCCACACAAAGCTGAGTCTTTTGATTAGCATCATAAACACAGCATTTGCATCGCCAACTGGCTCCTCTTTGCTTTGATCTCCCTGCACCCCTGCTGGAGCTGTGGGCTGGACCCTGGTGGCAGCCCTCACTGCAGAGAGTCCTAGAAAGACCCAGCAAATTCCAGGGAACCAAGCTGGAAGCAGCCCATTGGGAGCTTTCTAGATTCTCTAAGCTGTAAAGGTGTTATATTTATACCTCTCTTAAGCCTGGACTGATGGCCAAAGGCCAAAAAAAAAAAAACATAGAAAACTTGGACCTCAACTTTGAATTCTGCCATCTGTCACCTGTGCTACTTCACCTCTCTGAGGCTTTGTTTCCTTTTTGTGAAATAGGGTAATAAAATACCTGACTCTAAGAGCTGTTGACAGGAGAATTTTGATAGGCAAAATAGATAATCCAGCAGACAAGTGCTGGTTTAACAAGATACTGGTTCACAGTAACAGTAACCAAAACACGAAGGCAGGTACTATGCTCCATCTTCCCTTAGGGAAAGCCAGAGACTTTTCCAGAGAGTACCCTTTGAGCACTTTGTGAGCATGACCTTGTTCTTGGAAAAGGATCTAAAACAGCAATTACTTATTCCATCAGAGCTTGCAGTCTAACTTGGTACTTGAAAAACAATCTAGAAAAGAGAACTAGAACGAGTTTGACAGCATATTGTTTTTTGACCCAGTTTTTCTGATCTTGTCGTCATCTCCACCTACTTTGAACACTGCCTGGAACCTCCAGGAGAATGGGAGGGGTTTGGGGGGGCAGCTGCCTGTCTTCAGTGTGTGTGCACATCCAGGCCTTCTTTGTCTCACATGTGGGAATCTTCCCCTTCTCCAACCTTCACCCTCCCTATGCCATCAACTGTTTTATAAGGTGGGGCTTTTAAGAAAAAAGTGTAGAACCCAGGATGTCAAAATGATCCTCTTAATTATAAATCTTTTCATGTTACAGAAGAGGAAACTGATACTCAGAAAACTGCAGTCCTTGTCCAGAATCACCCTGTTGCTTTAGCAGTGGATCTGTTACTGGACCACCACAGCCATGCTTGGCCTCAGGCCACTGTCTGTTGGCACTCTCTGCTTCTGCCTCTTTGGTTGGCAGAACACTGCCTCTGGCTATTTCCACTGGCCTGGGCCAGCCACCATGATTTTCTCTCACTTTGTGGTACATTATAATTAGGACGATGACCATACATCTTCGTTTGCCTGGGTGGTTTGAGTTGTCACGCGTATTTATTAATATCATGTATCTATTCTCCCTCTCCAGAAAGTCCTGGAATATAGAGCTCAATCATCATCACTCTCACATGGTATAGAAAAGCTCCTTATTGAGTGTGGGCACCTGCATTTGTCATTATGTTTGTTCTTTCTGGTGCAAGTCTGTTGGAGTACAGCACTGAATTTTGTCTTGAAGAGGTTAAATCCACCACATTCAGGCCTACTGCTGTCAGACACTACACACATACAGACATACATCTAGACATGCCCACTGCCCTCTATATAATAGTACACCTTAGACTTTGGAAACTTCACCTTGGCCTGAACAGAATCTGAATTCCCAGAGTTCTTTCCTCCCCATGCTTTGGTTTTGTAAGTCCTTCAAGATGGACCTCTTTCTTGTCCATTGCCATTTGACTTTGTGGTATACATATGCCAGGCTCATAAACACATGAAAACTACATACCTTAATCTATATCCGTCTGACAGCAGGCCTGATAGAGCAGGATGAGGAGTATATTGAAAGTACATCAGCATTTGTTTTTGGTATTATATATTTCTGCATTTGAAATTTTTACAGTGTATGTAAAAAATTCTGTCATTGGAAAATAAAGATGTTGAGTGGGTTACCATTCCCTTCTCCAGGGAATCTTCTTGACCCAGGGATTGAATCTGGGTCTCCAGTGTTGCAGGCAGATTCTTTACTGTTTGAGCCACCAGGGAAGAAGCCCTTTTACTTTCATTACATATTTCTATATTTGAAGTTTTTACATTGTAAATAAACTACTTGTGTCATTGGAAAATAAAGAGGAATAAAATCATTCATTACTGCCACCTCAAAAAAATACTTAACTGAAATTCAGCACCCCAGAATGCTCAGAACCATTTGAGATAACACTTGTTTATAGAAAGTAGGAAGGGAACGACAGAGGATGAGATGGTTGGATGGCATCACCAAGTCAATGGACATGAGTTTGAGCAAATTCCAGGAGTTGGTGAAGGACAGGGAAGCCTGGCATGCTGCAGTCCATGGGGTGGCAAAGAGTCAGACACGACTGAGCAGCTGAACCACAGTAGGTCTCATCTTGAGTCTTAACCAAGATTTTGGTTGGGAGAATTCTGTAGTTGTAGTCTAGATTTCCTTTAGCATGACTTTGTTTGTTTGTTTTTTGCATTTTAAGTTGCCCTAAATACAGCAGTCAGACAGGAGTAATTAGAAATAGTTTGCCTTGTTATAAGTGTGTTTTCTCCCCATGTTCTTCTTTGACAAAAAAAAAGAAAAAGGAAAAGCAGATGAGAATGTAATGCAGGAAGACAAGTTTATTAAAATCTGTAGCTACAGAAAATACCATCACAAGCTTGATGACTTAATTTCCTTTCTGCTTTTATTGAACACTTTATTATTTAAGGCAGGATTGATCGAATTTCCAATTATGAGTCCCCACCTTAGAGAATTGAGCCTGTCAAGTTACCCAGCCATGATTCCTGTACCTTCTTCCCCATTTTAAAAAAATAAGTCACTTCTCAAGGCTGATAAACACTGCTTGGTGATTGGTCCTCAATGGATCACTTTTTAGAAAATGAAATGTCAACCCTTTGGCCTCCTATTGATTCTTCTTTCGTGTCAGACATAAAGCTGTCAAGGAAAGGCTGCCTGGAGCCAGGTAGCTGACAGGCTTTGCAGTGGCCAGTGCACGCTCAGCTGATTCTCCTCCGCGCGCAGGCTGTGTGCTCTGTCATGATGACTGTGGATGTTTGAATGGAGTAAGGTCAGGTGAGGAGAAAGGAGACAGGTACAGTGCAGACCAAAATCTGGTCCATGCTTTTAGTGAGGGTACAAATGAAAGATGGTAAATGGTATGCCTAAAACCCACGCTGCAGTCAGCCATCTGGGAAAGGAACAGATAAAACACCCTTGCCTGGAAAAGGATGGGGCTGCTTCTTGCCTCCTAGAGCCACAGATGCAAAGTGAAAGTGTCAGTTGATCTGACACTTTGTGATCCCATGGACTGTAACTTGGCAGACTGCTCTGTTCATGGAATTCTCCAGGCAAGAACACTGGAGTGGGTGGCCATTCCCTTCTCCAGGGGATCTTTCCAACCCAGGGATCGAACCTGGGTCTCCTGCATTGCGGACAGATTCTTTACCATTTGAGCCACCAGGGAAGCCCTGGATGGTTGATAGCAATTTGGTTGCAAGAGTTGTTACCGCTGATAAGGTGAAACCCTATACCCTCATGTCTCCTATGATGACAGGGGACGTTAAAGATGTAAATGAGCAGAGACCCACACAGTGACAAAAATTTTAGTCCTTATGATTACCTCAAAGAAAAATGCTTGTTTGTCATTAAAAAAGAAAAAAGAAAAATAGTCCTCAGGCTCATAGCCAGTGTCTTGCTAGTTTTTTTTTTTTTTTTTTACTATATAACAATTGTTTTTTATTTCACTGTATTTACTTTATACTGAGAAGCCTGAGCTTTAGGCAGATCCGAGTTAATCTCTAATTTCTCCAACGAGAAGATCCACTTTTTCCTTTTGACCAACTTGGAAAAGTAAACATTTGGGGATCTCAGTGAAAGCATCAGACTTCAAAGTTTATAAATTTTATTTATTTAAAATGATATACAGAATACATTGACTTAGACGTATTATATGTTTTTACCATCCACATTATGTTGAGGAAATTAACTTACATTTTTTATAAGCATCTTTGATCAGTGTCTTCCTGTGTCACTTATAAGTTATAATTTAAGGATTCTGTCAGCTTTTCAGAGCATGTAATTATATCTACCATTAGAGGTGCAGCATTTCTTATATTTATGTGATGTTGTCCTTAGAAATCTTCTCCTAGACCACATATGTACATTCCTTTGGCAACGTGGCACCATTTCTTTATATTCCTGTAGGTGTACATTTGTGATTGCCCCAGTGTAACTGCTTTATTGCTTTTAAAATTGATTTTTGACTTAGCAATGACATCATAAGTTTCAATGATAAGGTCATAACCTCAGGACTAATCATTCTAGTGACTGACTGTGTTAAATTCCTCTGAGAACTCTCCCCACCCTTTTGTGTTAATGACTTCATCCGTTTTCCTCCAGAAGCATCCTGAATAGTCTTAATTTAGGTTGTTTTAGGTTAGTGTGTCTTCCCCAAATAGTATTTTTTTTGTTTAGTATGTATGAGAAACACTTTCAAGAAAGGACTAGAATACAAGACGAGCCCTTCTTTTCTAAAAGACAGTTTGGTGATCAGAAACAAGCATTGCCTGATAACCAGCCACAGGTGGCTTTTATACTGATCTTCTGATCATTGCTGGTGCTGCTGGGTTTCTAGTGATGTTCCACAGACTTTCTCTAGTTACAGAGAGTGGCGACCACTCTCTAGTTGCGGTGCTCAGGCTTCTCATTGCACTGGCTTCTCTTGTGGCAGCACATGGGCTCTAGGCACAGGGGCTTCAGTAGTTGTGGTTCAGTTCAGTCGCTCAGTCGTGTCCGACTCTCCGCGACCCCATGAATCAGAGCACGCCAGGCCTCCCTGTCCATCACCAACTCCCGGAATTCACTCAAACTCATGTCCACAGAGTCGGTGATGCCATCCAGCCCTCTCATTCTCCGTCGTCCCCTTCTCCTCCCGCCCCCAATCCCTCCCAGCATCAGAGTCTTTTCCAGTGAGTCAACTCGTCGCATGAGGTGGCCAAAGTATTGCAGTTTCATGTAAGATCTGCATTGGCAGGCGGATTCTTATCCTCTGTACCACCAGGGAAGTTCAGTAGTGAATTGATGTTAAGAAAAAAATGAAATGGCTGTGGCACAATTTGTAAAGGAGGGACACGGATGGCTCAGGGTACGAAATTGTTGGCATCTGTATATTAAGAATTTGAGGCCTGGAGAAGAGGTTAAACAGTTAACTGCAGAAGGTCACACAGCTAGTTAGTTGCTTGATCCGAACAGGAGTCCATCTCTCCTGGCTTCCAATATTGGGTCTAGACAGATTATGTTAATGTCTTCTGAACTGGAAAATAGACCTGCATCAAATGTTAACGTTGACAGTTGTAGCAAACCAGAGCTTCAGGAGTCTCCTCCATGAGGTGATGTTGCTACGTTTGTGTTCTGTGACTTAATGTGTTTCTAATGCATGCTATTAAGAAGTCAGACTTTGCAAGTTGGTGTTGTCTTGTGAAGGTTACAGTTTTCCACTTTGGAGCTGAAACTCTTTTCATAATGCTAAAACAGTTACCGTTCAGTCTCTATCTCTCTCTCCTGGTGTTCTAATTGGAATATTATGATCACGTAAGAATGAATACACTTAAATGTTAGCCTAAATTGGCTCTGATGAAGTCATGTAAATTTCTACAATTAGGGGGCAGATGGTACTGCGGGAACATTTCTGAACAACTTGTGTGCAATCGTACGGTTCACTTCCACCCATTTCAAAATGTTGCTTGTGAAGAGCATTTAGCCGTCATTTGGTGCAGGAACAATGACAGCTTAAGGAAGGGGAAAAAGAAGGATGACTTCGATGAATCTTCGTGGGTGATGCCATTAAAGGCTGGAAAGGGTCCTCCTGGAGCCATGCTGGTTATTACATTGCTTTATCTTCTTTAATTTGCACTTTAGCTGAATAAATTACTTACCTTTTGCTAATTAGTTTTGGAACAGTGAACCCCATCAATCAAATCTGTCGACTTGATCAGGGAAGTCAGTATTTTCATAAAAGTGGGGTGTATACTGGGCCCTGCCACACTTCCCTCCACTATTTTGTTGGTTTTATCGGATAATCAAGGAGCCAGGAGCAGCGTGTTGGTTGGGGGGCAGCACCAGGGGCTCCTGCTGTTCCTGGACATTGTCTGTTAATACCGCAATTCCGGTGGGCTTATTCACAGCTTTCAAAGTTTCACCTGCAGACAAGTCCCTTTAACTTAGTTGAAAGGTTGTATATTTCCTTCTGGAGCATTCACTCACAAACCACTCCCCTCTTTCCCAATTTTTTTTTGTTTTGTTTTTTTAATCAGCTTGCCCACATCTCAACAATTAGAAAATCTTCCACAAAGGTTCCCTTCTGTCATTCAGGTGATCTGCCTCAGATGTCAGTTTTGCACCCTTTTAGATGGTGTGGTTTCCTGCGGGCTGGCTGACCCAGTGATAAGCTCCAGTGGACTTTCTTTCTCTGGACAATAACGGACACATTGTCCTACCCTGAGCCAAAGGAGAAAGGGTCATCAGGTGACAAAGGGAGAGCAGGACTCAGGCTTTTTAGTTTTCAAGGTATTATTAAGTAGTTAATAGGCTACAATTAGCCTTTGAACAGTAATCCTTGTGTTTCTTTGTCAGCATTCCTTGTACTCCACTAGAGACTTTTCCAAGTAACACTCCAAGTAAAGTTTCTTTAAAAATACATCTTCTCTTCTAATTTACTTCCTCCTTCTATGTTTAGAAGTATGAGGAAGGGATGGGCAGGTCAACCTTATAATGAATGATTCTTGCCATTTTGCATTTCCTCTGGCTTTGCACAGACTTCATGAATGTGTTGATGGAAATCAGCACTCCTAGGCTTCTTGAGACTGTTCTTTCTTCTGGTATCTATCAGGGTTTTTGACGAACTCACTGACAATTTAAAGTTGGGACAAAAGCTTCCTTGCACGATGCATTTTTTTTTTTCTTTAAAGGGAAGAAATTCAGATCAGTATTCTTGATCTAAAGTGGTTTAAAAGATATACTTGTAATTTTAGATAATGCTTTTAGGAGCTCTGATAAGATACAATCTCCCGGGCTGGCAGGGCCCTATCACACCCTTGGGACCTAGCCACGTGTTTCCCTGACATAAAATGTTGTTTTCATAGTCCCTGACCTAACACGCTTGTATTTCCTTTAAAAGGAGAGGAAAGGGGGGAGGCGTGGAGGGAACTACATCTTTCATACAAGCGTCTGATTTCAGGTTGTTTAAACCTGTTTAGCTTCTTTGATGAAGCGATGGCTTTTGAGAGCAAGTGGAATTCAATTTAAGTGGATTTACTGATATAAAGTGTGCTATTACTTATAATTAACTCTCGCCAGATATCATCATGTAACTTCATCTCCACTATGAGAGGCAGTGAGCTGGATGTGGCAGACACACTCCTATACTTGCTGGAGAGTCATGGGTGAATTACTTGCCCCTCTGCCTTCATCGTTCTCATCTGTACAGTGGGACTGAGCGTGTCTGTCTGCCGGACTGCTTTCATAGGATTGTTGAGAAGATGCAATGAAGTAATAGATGTGAAGGTTCTTTTAAAGGTTAAATGCAAAGTGAAAATGCAAGCTGTTATTTAAGACTGAACAACTTGCCTTTGAAGTGAACTGTTTATTAAGTGAACTCTAGTAACTTCTAGAGGTCTGAGGTCTGTGTTTACTAAGCTGGTCCCTGCTTTGCAAACAGTTAGGGGAGGATATAATATGTGTAATGAGAGCACTTTGAAAAGTTAAATGCAGTGTAAAAAGGCAAGGTATTATTATTTGCAAGGGAATTATACACACGGAGAAACATCTGTAGGCTCCGAGGGTCTGATTGCAGAGCTGGTTCCTGCATTGCTGACAATTTGGAGAGGAATGTGGGTGAGGAGCTGGGATACATTGCTGTGATTGGGCTGTTCTCTGGTCTGTGTGGCCCCCTGTCTTCCATGAGCGTCCCACCCTTCTCAGATTGTTCAAAGTGCAGGGGTTCAGGTTATCGGATTCAGACAGGACCACACTGCTTCGACCCTCCGTGGCCATCAGGGAATCCTTTGTCACCACAGAGCTTCAGTTTCCACATATGTAAGAGTCTTGACTGACCTCATCTTTAAAGCGCTAAGAAAATTACAAGATGATTATAAACTGCAATGTAAACTTGACATTTTTGGCTGAAACATAAATGCACATATTTTATTCACTAATGTGGTCTCATTTCCCAACTTTAGAGAGCTCTAATAATCAACTGAGTTGATATTCCATTTTATTTAATATATACCTGTAGACACGGGGCTTCCCCAGTGGCGCTAGTGAAAGAGGACCCACCTGCCAATGTAGGAGACCTCAGAGATGCGGATTCAATCCCTGGGTCGAGACGATCCCTTGGAGGAAGGCATTGCAACCCATTCCAGTATTCTTGCCTGGAAAATCCCATGGACAGAGGAGCCTAACGGGCTACGATCCATAGGGTTGCAAAGAGTTGGACAGGACTAAAACAACTCAGCATGCACACACACCTGCACACATGAACACATGTACATGTATAATGTATCAAGATTACTGACTAAGGATTTATATATACTCACGGTTTCTTTTTCCCAAGACTTTTTATAACCAAGTCAGATATCATTCCTATGGGACATTGAGAGTAGAATGCCAACTGTAGGACCATACACTGTATTTGAGAAAAAAGAATTAGCTACAAATGGAAACTTATTTTTACTCTTGCAGTATTTTCTACAAACTCTTAAGGAATATAATCCAGTTTGAAGCAAATATTTACCTCTTAAATTGTCTTTAATAATTTAGGAATTTGTATGCAGCAATTGAAGCCAATAACCACAAAACTATTGTTTTAAGGATATCGTATAACACGATAATGAGATAATGAGGTTTTGTGTGTGTGTGGTAGTGGTTATTGTGGTGAAAGCAACAGGGCTTACTGTTACTTATCACATACTGACCATTTTTGCCTTGTGCAGAATTCACCAAGAGAAACTTTTTTTTTAACTTTTTATTTTGTTTTGTAGTATAGCAGATTAACAATGTTGGGACAGCTTCAGGTGGACAGCAAAGGGATTCAGCCATTTATATGTTTCATTCTCCCCCAGACTCCCCTCTTATCCAGGCTGCCACATAATATTGAGTGGAGTTCCCTGTGCTATACAGTAGGATCTTGTTAGTTAGCCATTTTCAATGTAGCACTGTTTGCATGTCCATACCAAACTTAGAGAAACTAAGTGGGGAAATTATATGTGGAGAAATTAGCCAGTAAATTATAATCTATCTTCAATACAATACATTTCTCCTGAAGATTTAAAATTCTAATTATATTATAAAATATTTGCTTTATCACCTCAGTTTAGTACTATGGTTAAGAGACTCTGGACTCTGCTTGTATTTGAACCCATTATTTACTATTAATATCAAGGTGACAAGTTATTCACCCTATTATTTTACCTCCCATAAACCTCAGTTTTCTCATCTGTGAAATGTGTATACTACCTGACTTATGGTAGCAAAGAACTTGTGGTTTACAGCTTCTGAAAATATATATATTTTTTAATCTTTTAATAGACGGAGTAAATACAGTAAAGCAAAACAAGAAGCAGATGAAGAGAAACATTTGAACCAAGGTACAGAAAATTGGGATAAAAGTAATTTTAATTTTATAGCATTTCTTGTGTTTTCAGTTTAGAAATGTCTAAATAATATTCGTTTAGCTATTAATATTATGTTCTGTTCATGGAATTATCCAAATAATATACTTCAGCATATCTAACTAAAATAGGTGATTGGTGTTTGTTAAAGGTAAGATTAAAGATGGAGACTGGGGAATTTCCTTAAATGCTTTTTTCCCTTATTTTATCCTCCACCCTGAAAAAGTTTTGGTAGCTGGCTCAGTTTTGCAGCTTGGTGGCAAGATTTAACAGGTAACAATTTTTCTGAAGTAAAAATTTGGGGGACAAATAGAATAAGGAATTAAACATACGGCAGAATTTGTGCTATGGAAATCAAGACTATCAGTATTTCTTTAGTGGATTTTAGTTATTTTGATGTTCCAAGTGGCTCCAAAGAGTAAATTCAAAGAACTGAATGACTTGAGGAAGATCGAAGACTCTGAAATGCACAGTGGTTAGTGACTCTTCAGGAGTACCATCCACTAGAACTTGCTGAGGTGATGGCAGGTCTTTATCTGCACCATCCAATTCATTAGCCAGTGACCACACACTGTTGGATACTTGAAAAGTAGCTAGTCGTGAATGAGGAAGTGAATTTTTAGTTTCATTTAATTTTAACTAATTTACGTTTTAAATAGTACCAAGTGGTTAATAGCTACCCTGTTAGCAGAGGGCGGGGCAGGAAGAATAAGCTTGAGAAAGAGTTTTTTGGCTAGAGCGTACCAAGTGATGAAGGGTCATGGAGTATCCAGTCATTTGTTCTTTGTTCATCTTGTTCCTTTTCTAAAACCACGCCTTCTAATTTGCATGCAGTATATATTTTTAATAACAAAAATGATGTAATTTTTTTGTTTTGAGATGAGGACAAAACTGACAGTCTTGGGAAATCAAAGGGATTGGGCCAACCTGTATGCTACACTTCTCAGTGCCCCAGAGCTCCAGGAGCTCCAGAAGGGAAAGGCAAGGTGTGACTGCCGGTGGAAAGTCCCACCAATTTCTAATGCATCTTGTCCCAGACATCTCTGGCTGCCTAGGTGCTTGCATTCTGAATTCAGCTTCCAGCTGACTGTAGGGTGTGGCTTAATTGCCTTCCTGGTATTCAAAGCATTTGATTCAGCTGCAGTATTTCCTTCAGCAGAAGCATCCAGGTGAAATTCAGTGTCTTTACTCACAGCATCTTCTTTCCAAAACTGAACAAACGTGGAACTCCAATAGGGAGTTTGCATTTTCAAATCAACTAGTAGATTAATTACCCCTCTTGTCTATTTAACCTAGGTTTAGTTTGTTTACTGTTATCAGTTGTTGGCAGATATGGGGCAAAACGTGACACCGTGTAGCACGACTATTTGAAACAGCTTCTGTATCTTCCCTAAGGGAAGAAAGCTGGAGATGGTGGATAGGACTTGAGCAGCTGATTGGGACAATATATTTTTTCAGTCATTTTTGTTGCTTTCAATTATTTGTTTATTGGCTGTGCCACATGGCTTGCGGAAATCTTAGTTCTCCAACCAGGGATCAAACCCTCACCCCCTGCACTGGAAACGTGGAATCCTAACCACTGGACCACCAGGGAAGTCCCCAGGACAACAATGTTTAGCTAACACATTCCAAATTCCCTTATGGAGATTCTCTTTCCCTCCGCAGGATAGGTGGTTTTTAAAATTTCATCCTTGTAGTGTGAAGGCATTCCAGGAACTCTGTAGAGCTACAGCCTCTTACATAGAAAACAATTCTTATTTACCTGCTAACAAAACACAGAGTGAGACTTTAAACATTTTCCTATGCTATTTTTCTCATGCTAAGAAAACTTTTCCTGTGCTGAGTATTTTTAGATCCAGAGAATTTCAGTTTATTAGTGGTCCCTGAAAAGTGTTCGGGCTTCCCAGGTGGCACACTAGTGGTAAAGAACCCACCTGCTAATGCAGAAGATATAAGAGACACAGGTTCAATCCCTGGGTCAGGGAGATCCCCTGGAGGAGGGTATGGCAACCCACTCCAGTATTTTTGCTTGGAGAATCCCACAGAGAGAGGAGCCTGGCGGGCTACAGTCAACAGTGTTGCAAAGAGTCACTTTAGTGCACGACTAAAGCAACTTAGCATGCATGCATAGAAGTGTCCTGCCAACCTTTTGCATGTTTGTTACTCAGGTGTTAGAACTTACGTGGATCCCTTTACTTATGAAGATCCCAACCAAGCAGTTCGAGAATTTGCCAAAGAAATCGACGCATCCTGCATTAAGATCGAAAAAGTCATAGGAGTTGGTAAGTCTGTATCTATAAACCTGTTTTCTTTGTGAATATTAAATATAGATATATGTGGATTATATAAAGGCATATGAATATATTATGTGTGCCTATATATGTAAATAGCTGTGTACGTGAAATTTCCTTAATCTACATAAATTTCCAGCGCAGTGCTCAGTGTGTAATAAGCACTCCACAAATGCTAGCTATTATTCTTTCACTTTTAATGTGTTTCTGGTTCAGAGTCAATTCTTTTTCTCTTTCAAAGGTGAATTTGGCGAAGTATGCAGTGGACGTCTCAAAGTGCCTGGCAAAAGAGAAATCTATGTGGCTATCAAGACACTGAAAGCTGGATATACAGACAAGCAGAGAAGGGACTTCTTAAGCGAGGCCAGCATCATGGGACAGTTTGATCACCCGAATATCATTCACTTGGAAGGCGTTGTCACCAAATGTACGTGGGTCGCTCCCTTTACAAAGCCAAGTTAGAAGTTACTGGCAAATTAAACACACATTTTCTTTCCAGGGAAATGACAGATGGAACAGACCCACTGATTGCTAATAGGAGGAAATCAGTGCAGGACAAGTCATTAATCTTGTAGTCAGTTCTAAATGGGTCTGTGGTGTAGGCTGATACACTATTTCCAAAGCAGCTTGTGTGAAATTTTAGTGAAATTAATATTGCAGATTTTTAGTATGCCTCGCCATCTTTCAAATGTTTGCTAGACCAAACTGATTGTCACAGGGTAGGTGCAAGCAGATGGTAAGCAAAATAAATTTTAAGTACTTTTCCTATAAAACACTACAGAACTTCGCCACACCTTGTGCTCGAAGCTTTGGTTCCAGATGCGAGGAGTGCATCCTGGGAATCTGTTATATTGGGGGATTTGCCTGTCTGCTCGGCCTGATTTATGGCAGTTGCAGTTCAGCACCTATTTCTAGTAACACCTGGTTGAACCTTCCTTTTTTAGTCCATTAGCATTCGCTGAGCCCGTGAACCATGCTTCAGTTAAAATACGACACAGCTCAACAGATGCATTTTGCGAAGCACACCCTGAATACATCTGTAAGGCTGGCTAAGACCCACTTATAAAACACCACATGAACAAGGCAGGTGAAATGGTTCCTATTGAAGGTGGCTGTATTCCAGAAGTCTTAGTACCTACTACAGTTACTACAAGTCAAGGTTCGTGTAAGCCTGGGGCTATGTCTCCAGGAAGCCAGTGTACCATTTGATTCCAGGTGCCTGGGAAAAGCGTCCTCCGTCAACGGGTGCAGAGTGGTGTCTGCAGTGGGTGAAGTGGGGGTGATTTAAAGAGTATAAACATTGGACATTAGGTCTGGGGCAAAGAGGTCAGTAATGTGCAAGGGTACATAATCTTTAGGCAGGGAAAATAAGGAATTACTAGAAAGTTGCAGCAAATATACACTCATTTAGAGGTCCTCAGACTTAAACATATATCAGATTTCTGGAAAACTCATTGAAACACTTTCCTGGACCTCATCCTCAGAGGTTTAATTCAGTGGTTAGGAGCCAATGAGCTCACGATCTAAAGAAGTCAAGGTCAACCACTCTGTAGTCCCTGGGACCACACTTTGAGTCTCTGTGGCCTAGTGACCAAAGATTTGCACACCATCTTCTGCTAGTAAATCGTGAGGTCTTGAGGTTGCTCAAGCTCTCAGTTTCCTCATCTATAAAATAGAGATAAAAATGGAACTTGCCTTACGAGGTTGTTTTGAATGAAATATTTAGGGTGTATGGCGTAATGCTTATATAGCAAATTAAAAAAAAAACAAACAAGTGTTAACTGGTACTTTTATGTCTTAAGTACATCTTTCCCCCAGCTTTGGAATCCTTTAAAAAAGGAACCTTGGTGCTAAGGGTATGTAATTTTCCACCTAAGGAGAAGGCTATAATTAGCATAGAATAGCTCTATTTGCTTTTTAAGATTAGTTTTACAGACAGGATTTTTTTTTTTTTTTTTTTTTTTTGTGGCCTTTGGGCTTGCCCGGAGCCCTTCACTTCTTTAATTAAAAGATAACATTCCCTTTAAATACTTCTGCAGGTCCATTTTCTCACAAGGAGGCTCTGTGAGAAAAACAGCTTGGGGTGATTTTCCTGGGGCAGACAGTGATTTCTGTAGCACCTCTGCAGAAGAGAGAAGAAAAGGGATCTTTATGCTAAAATCCCACCGCGCCTCTCTAAAACCCGTAGCTATTACAGCTGTAACTGTTATAAACCTGGATGCATTTGCATAATGCAGTTGTCACTGAATTAAAATGATTCAAAATTTCCACCAGAGGTGCTATCCCCTTCCCCCACCCCTCCCCTCCCACCTCTCCCTTCCCCGTGGCATCCCTGTCTGTTCTGGGGATGGGTATGCCTCCTCCCAGGAGTCCAACCAGGACCCATTTTATAAGCCCCTCTGTGCCGATGCAGACATTCATCTTGATTTATCTTGTAGTGCTCATAGATTCTGACAAATGGATACTTTTAATAAACAGGAAAAGGAATGTAGAAAAATAGTGAAGATGATGCCAACTGTCAGATTAGGGAGGTGTAAGGGTATTAGGGAGGTGTAAGGGTGCAATCCTGGGCTTCCCTTGTGGCTTAGCTGGTAAAGAATCTGTCTGCAATGCAGGAGACCTGGGTTCGATCCCTGGGTAGGGAAGATCCCCTGGAGAAGGGAAAGGCTACCTACTCCAGTATTCTGGCCTAGAGAGTTCCATGGACAGTCCATGGGGTCACAAAGAGTCGGACACGACTGTGTGACTTTCACTTTCACTTTCAAGGGTGCAATCCATGAGGTCGCTAAGAGTCGGACACGACTGAGCGACTTCACTTCTACTGTTCACTTTCATGCATTGGAGAAGGAAATGGCAACCCACTCCAGTGTTCTTGCCTGGAGAATCCCAGGGACAGGGGAGGCCGTCTATGGGGTCACACAGAGTTGGACACGACTGAAGTGACTTAGCAGCAGCAAGGGATAAAAGGTGAAGTGAGGGTCTGAGTTGCTTGAGTAACTTTGTAAATGGACAGAGAGACTATAAATTCTCGCCACTACCCCTCTCTCTTTGGAATCTTGTGCTGTCTTCCCATTTCCAGAGGAGCCTGGTGAAACGGAAGTAGGTGTTAATGCACTGCCAGGGGAATCACCCTTTCTCATGAGTTGACAAAGTATCATTTGATTGAGGCAGGTTCATTAAAACTCATTTAGATGCATTTGTTCCGTGTAGTCACAGATATAGAGGGTCAGTGAGTCTAAGGACTCAGGGCTTCCTATTTATATTGACTAAGGATGGCAAGGCAGTCAGGGACCTCTCCCAGCAGCCGAGGAAAAAGAGATTAGAAGTGGTTTTATTCATCCTTTAGTCTACACCGAGATTCCTGCTTCTTCTGTCCGCTTTCCTTCATCCCTTGTAAATAAAAGGTCCAAGGTGTTGTTTCCTAATTCAACATGTTTGCCTTGGAAAGATTTCTTCGGCACAACACCCAATGCATAACCAAAAAACAAATTGATAAATGGGACTTCACTGATATTAAAAACTTCTGCGCTTCTAAAATTTGGCCTCTGAAATGAAGACATATTCCCTTTCCCTATGCCAGTAGAGAGTCTAATTTGATAGGGGCTTATGGTGGGAAATGTATCTGTTTAGAATAATACTGGGGACTTTTCGGCAATGACACATCCCAGTCCAGTTTCCATGATTAAGTCATAACCATAAGGACAACAATGAGTATTTTTGATAAGTCAAAAATTAGTTTGATTTATCAAACTAATGTTTTCTTTTCCTCCCAGGGACTCTCTTTTATTCTCTTTGCTTTACCCCTAACTTTAGTAAAATATCAAGGATTTACTTTCGATTCCCTCTTCACTCCCACAAAAGAAAAAGTGAAAGTGAAAGTCACTCAGTCCTGTGAGCCTTTGTGACCCTACAAATACATTTAGAAAGAAGGAACTTCAGACCTTGAGTCCATTGCCAGGGATTAAGAAACTAAAGAACCATCCTTATTTCCTAAGGTCCTCAGAAAGAAAACAAAGGTGAAATGAAAGTGTGTGCCCACTTCTCCAAACGTTAAAATCATTTTGATTTCTTTGCTTATAAAGGGGAGTGGGGTGCACAAATGTTCCAGTCCTGAACTAAAATTGCTGCTAGGATGAAACCACTTATTGACCCTTTTCTGTGATGTTGTTGCTGCTGCTGAGGTTGGCATCTTAAAGAAGCAAATAGACTGAGTGTATTGATAGATAGGAAAAGGGAAAAGAAAGGCTATAGACCCTGACCTGAGTGAGGCTGGGGGAAAAGCTAAGATCGTGCATGCTTGAGCTTTAAGATGAGTTCCAGGTAATGAAGTATTCAGCATAGCTACTGCTCCTGGAAACTTGGGTTTCTCTAAATAGGTTAAAAAAAAAAAACTTTCTTTGTTCATCGATTCCTTTAGCATTGCACAATTGTCTCTTCTGGGGGCAAAATTAATTAATTATCCTAAAGATTTTTTTTTTCCCCTTTAAATGGGTCATTTATCTTCTCGGTTTGCTTGAGAGAGCAAATACTCATCACATGCCCCTGGGTACTGGAGGCCACTTTAGTTAAAGACCTTGTCAACAAGCCACCCAAAGGGTTAACCTTCCAGATGGAATTTAAACCTACTCGTCCTTTTAATATTTCATTCCTAGCTCCCCACAGCTGAGGCATAAGCTTGGCTTGTTTTAATTAAATTAGATCGCACAAGACAGGTGTCTTGGCAGGAAAATTGCGCACAGCCCATTTTTATCTCATTAACTGCAGTGCTCATCAAGGGTTTTGTGTTTTTCTTTCTGGAAACTCTAGGTAAACCAGTAATGATCATAACAGAGTACATGGAGAATGGTTCCTTGGATGCATTCCTCAGGGTATGTAACTACTTTATATTAAACCCAAGAATGTTGGTATTTAGAAAAGTCTAACACACTCTGAATGTGTGTTCTGTTTGGTTGTACACATACCTTTTTTAATGGGGCAGAGGAAGAAGAGGAGAAATAGAGAATGATGTGATTTTTAAAGGCTCTTTAATAGTCCATGTTCAAGGAGAGTATCATTTGATTTATTTTTGTATTGTGGGGCTGTTGGAGCCATGGATTCATTACATTTGGATAATTTCCATCTATCACAGGAAGCAAACTCAGCTCCTTGCTCATACTCTACTCATGAATTAGTGACCTTGGTCCAAAAGGCCCGGAAATCGTATTGAATTTCACTGCACACCGGAAACAGATATCAAAAAAGATCCAAGTAATAAATGCTTCTTGAAAATTAATTAGGCTTAATGTTAATGAGATTGTACCTCATTCCTTTCCTCTGCAGAAGAATGATGGCAGATTTACGGTCATTCAGCTGGTGGGCATGCTTCGTGGCATTGGGTCTGGGATGAAGTATCTATCTGATATGAGCTATGTCCATCGAGACCTGGCTGCACGGAATATTCTGGTCAATAGCAACTTGGTCTGCAAAGTGTCTGATTTTGGCATGTCCCGAGTGCTAGAGGATGATCCGGAAGCAGCATATACCACCAGGGTAAGAAGGGTTTGTGACCTCTGAGCTTTGACTCTCATGAAACTGTTCCTCTCACTTGATGTTTAAGCCCTTTATGATATTTAGTTACTTCATCCTTCAGAGCCTCTTCAGAGCCATGCATCCATTTTAAAACCATGTTTCCAAGAGAAATTTTGAAATACGCTCTAGATGTATGATCACAATTTACAGCGTCATATTATTGTATTTTCTCGCACTTCATCTACTTTGCTTCCTTCCTTTCTTCCACTTAGTTTGTTTTAGATTTTATACATGATTCCTTTTCATTATTTAAAAAAAAATCTTATTTTAAACAAGACAGAACAATGTTTCTAGTCAGCTGCCTACCGAATCTGAGAATGTATATACAAGATTCATAAAACATTTACACTATACAAGATTTCCCAGCATCTAATGGCCTGCATTTTACTACTAGTAGATAAGCCGGGATTAAGGCATGGTGAAGAGTTATCAGTATACAGTTAATGGCTTTGCTATCTTAGCTGGACAATCTGAATATAAGATACTAATGGAATAAACACAGAATCATAAAAGTTATTGGCCATTAGGGCTGACACTGTTAAAATCAACATGAAGCAGACCAGCCATTTTCCTCCTTTAATGCTAACCATTTTGCATCTGTAATAGTAAGCATTGGGGGTTTTTTTTTGTATAGTTTGGGGTGTGTCTGTGTGTGTGCATGTTTTCTGGTAGTGTTCCATTGCTATGGCTGTAGTTTTGATTCTTACACATACCTTCTCCAAAATTCTAAGTCCATTCGTTCAGGAAAGAATACACCTTTGTCAATGCTAAAGACTTTTAATTTCCCCCCCGTAGCTGGAGAAAGGAAAGCAGAAAGAAGCTTCTTGAATGATACCTTTATATAGCCAAAATATTTAAGGAAGGCAGCACAAGTGTCTCACTGCATAGAACAAGCATAAATGTAATAACAGTGTAAAGTATAGTGAATCAATGAAATTTATGGTTCAGTTTATTGCCCTCTTTAGTAGCCCTAACGAAGCTAAGAAGACTTTTAAATGATGTCCTCTTGAACAGTTTAAGGATCTGAATTAAAGCTGAATTAATTTTCCCAGATGGAACCCTAAGAAATTTGAAACTCCATTAAAAATACCTTGCACATAAGCATAATCAACAAGAGACATTTGAGACCTTTAAACTTTGGGTGGGGGGTAATATTCAATTGCTTTACCATTTTTGCAGGTGTCTTTTTAGAAAATTAAATAATCAAAATCCCGCCTTCCCTTAAAAGCAGTAATGGCTCTAGCATCTGGTACTATTTGACTTCCTCTAAGAGTCTGTTCAATGTATTATCTTATAGCTAAGTTAGGCATGTTTCTGATGTTCTGTAAGAGTTGGATGACAGTGGAGTATATAGAAATATTCATATTTAACTTCCTTAGTTCATGATTTCTGAAGCTGTACTAAGTGTTGGTTTTGTGCTGCTGGGTAAGAGAATCCAACAAGAAATCAAAATTACTGTTAGCCTCACGTTCATTGGTATACACCACAGATAATGTGTATCTTGTAAAACTTAAAATATCCTTTCTACGACAGTATTGCCTTAAGCAAGCCCAGATAATAGGTTGGCTTTTTAAAAAATAATTAAGGAGATTAGTTGTTTACTTCCCCATAACTTAAGAAAACATATGAGAACTGTCTCAATCTGGAACATTTTAGTTAGAATAAACAAGTAAGTATCTTGTGATTGTTTGGAAAGCTATCTCAGGAATGTTGTTGGCCTGCTTGGCACACAGTAATAACGTTCAGAACTATAGCATTCAGAAACTAAAAGGGCACATCGGTGTACTTGGGGAATAATCTAGAGCTTGGATATTCACAGGGTGGCAAGATTCCCATCCGGTGGACTGCTCCAGAAGCAATTGCCTATCGTAAATTCACATCTGCAAGTGATGTATGGAGCTACGGGATCGTTATGTGGGAAGTGATGTCCTATGGAGAGAGACCTTATTGGGACATGTCCAATCAAGATGTGAGTCTTTATGTTCTGGAATATATGTTTTTTGAGATGCAGGAAGTTTCATGTTACCATATTATGGAGTAAGTGTTGAGTATGAACTGATACATTAAACTTCAGGGTCTTAGTACAAATGTGTCTAGTAATCTAGCTGAAACTTATGATCATTGATTTCAAGGACCAAAACTACAAAGCCTAAATAGTATAATGTGGGAGACAGATTGATAGATGCATAGCTCAACTGATTAGTGATATGGAACAGTATTTTTACTTGGTTAGCTTTCACGTTCATACTGAAACAAAATTAAACTTTGAATGTTAAGAAAATGCAGGGATATATGAAAAACACATTTCACACGCAGTGAAATTGACATGAAAGTTTTATTGGAAGAAAACTAGTGAATATTTTAAAGCTGGCAAAACTGTAATTAGAGCTTGCCCCTTGAGGACTCTAAAATAAAGCTTCACTAAATGACCCTTTGTAAATTATGCACATCCCTTTAAATGTACCATCTGGACTACTTCGTATGGGAGTATCCACAGTGCCTGCAATTTTAGAAAAGCATTCAATAATGACACTAATAAGATTCCAGAGTAATAGAATTTAATTACAAACATCTCCAGCGAGAAAGAAAAAAAAAACAAAAACAAAAACCTAGACCAGGGGACTCTTCATAGGACACTTACTAGCTATTTCTAGGAAAGTATTAGTTCTAGAAGGGTTGGAAATCATAACAAAATAAAATGGTCATTTTTAAAACTTTCCTAATATTTTTGGGTGAGGTGAAATATTAGCATCTAGTGTGTTTATGAATGGGTGATACTTAATTCATCAATAAAAACTGTTTTAGAAAAAGTTTTTTTTTTTTTTTTAAATTTTCTCTGAAGTGGAATGTTACCTGACCATTTGCCTTGTCCTAAACGAAGATCATGGCATCTGGTCCCATCACTTCATGGGAAATAGATGGGGAAACAGTGGAAACAGTGTCAGACTTAATTTTGGGGGGCTCCAAAATCACTGCAGATGCTGATTGCAGCCATGAAATTAAAAGACGCTTACTCCTTGGAAGGAAAGTTATGACCAGCCTAGATAGCATATTAAAAAGCAGAGACATTACTTTGCCAACCAAGGTCCGTCTAGTCAAGGCTATGGTTTTTCCCGTGGTCATGTATGGATGTGAGAGTTGGACTGTGAAGAAAGCTGATCGCCGAAGAATTGATGCTTTTGAACTGTGGTGCTGGAGAAGACTCTCAAGAGTCCCTTGGACTGCAGGGAAATCCAGCCAGTCCATTCTAAAGGAGATCAATCCTGGGTGTTCATTGGAAGGACTGATGCTAAAGCTGAAACTGCAATACTTTGGCCACCTCATGCGACGAGTTGACTCACTGGAAAAGAGTCTGATGCTAGGAGGGATTGGGGGTGGGAGGAGATGGGGATGACAGAGAATGAGATGGCTGGATGGCATCACTGACTCGATGAACATGAGTTTGGGTGAACTCCGGGAGTTGGTGATGGACAGGGAGGCCTGGCGTGCTGTGATTCATGGGGTCACAAAGAGTCTGACACAACTGAGCTACTGAACTGAACTGAACTGAAAACCACAGGATGTTGCAAAACCTTGACAATGAAGTGAAAAACCAGGTGCACTCAAGAAATAGGATGCTGGTTGCTTAATCAGTAGAAGAATGTTTAGAGCAATACAGAAGCTAATGTACTCTCTGTCCAGTGGGGCAAAAAGAATTCTCTGACCAGATTAAGAGGAATGGTAGTGTTGATACTGTAGTACCTGTAAATTATAAAGGAAGGTTCATAACAAGTAGGGAGAAAGACAACAGCTAGCATAACTGATGGATAATTACTGACTGAAGACACTCAGTTCAGTTCAGTCACTCAGTCGTGTCTGACTCTTTGCGACCCCGTGGACTGCAGCATGCCAGGCTTCCCTGTCCATCACCACCTCCCAGAGCTTGCTCAAATTCATGTCCATTGAGCTGGTGATGCCGTTCAACCATCTCATCCTCTGTCGTCCCCTTCTCTTTCTGCCTTCAATCTTTCCCAGCATCAGGGGCTTTTCCAGTGAGTCAGTTCTTTACATCAGGTAGCCAAAGTATCAGAGCTTCAGCTTCAGCATTAGAACTTCCAATGAACACCCAGGATTGATCTCCTCTAGAATGGACTGGTTGGATCTCCTTGCAGTCCAAGGGACTCTCAAGAGTCTTCTCCAACACCACAGTTCAAAAGCATCAATTCTTCACCACTCAGCTTTCTTTATAGTCCACCTCTCACAGAGACAGACTACGAAAGTGAGCAGTGTGTAATCTGTTTGATGTGATTATGAAGATACCTTCAACTACCTTTCTTGTAGTAACATTTGGTTTTGAGTAAGAGACATGCAGAGAAACAAAGGCCAACAACCTGGAAGAAGGAGTTTGTTGTTGTTTAGTCACTAAGTTGTGTCTGACTGTTTTGCAACCCCATGAATCGTAGCCCACCAGGCTCCTCTGTCCATGGGATGTCCCAGGCAAGAATACTAGAGTAGGTTGCAATTTCCTTGTCAAGGGGATCTTCCCAACCCAGGGAACTAACCTGCGTCTCCTGCATTGGCAGGTGGATTCTTTGCTATTGAGCCACCAGAGAAGCCCTCAAAGAAGGAATAGTGTCTGTATTTACTTATTTAATTATTGTATATTTTAAGCTTGTCTTTATTTCAGTTGAGAGCAGCAGCCAAGTGGTCATAAAAGCAGAGTATCTAAAGATGTCATTTTTCCCACCCTAAATAAATATTTTCAGACTTAGTTTTGACAGTTTCTATATTATATTAAAACAATTTCATTGTTTTACGCTTTTAGTTGTCTGCCTTTTTCCATGTAAAAGCATCTGAAGCTGATTCACCCCCACAGATATTATTGATCTATTATTCACATGTATTTCTCCCTGTGTTGGAGTCTGTGTAGAACAGCAATCAATAGAAAATGTAACTGGAGAATTACTTTCATGGGAGAATTCATTTGGCATATGGTGAATGGAGTCAAAGTAACTGTTAAAAATATGTTAAATTTATCAAGTTTTTCATCAAGTTTGTTTTAATCGTCTTTTTCCCCCCACCCCCCCAGCCCCAGACATTTAGCAGTAAGCTGAGAAAATATGCATTGTTCACCCACAAGGCATCTTCCAAGCTGGCAGTGGATAGGGAGCTGGTGAAAGAATACTAAGCAGTCTGAGGGTTTATAACAAATTGTGTTCACCTGGCGTCAGCCCAGTGTTGCTCCCATTCCCATCAATTTGATGTAAAATGTTTTCATCAAGTCTAGAGTCAACACCATGCACCTGGAAAGATAAAAGAACGTCAAAGCATCAAACTGACCTAATATCATTGCCAGAAATAAATAGAAGCACGTTCACTAAATTAGCATGTAGAAGTCTGCTTTAGAAGGAGTAAATTAATATTAATTTGGTAGGAGGTTGGCAAAAATACATGAGAGAAAAGGATTCAGAGGGGTTAATAAATCACAAGATAATCGTTACGCAGAAACAGTATCCTGGTTAAAAAGAACCACAGAATACTGCTACATAGAAACTGGACCTAACTGAACTGATTATTTTCTGTTGAAGGTTGATCATTGAGCAGTAATAGATGCACCACAGGGGAATTCTGTCATGGTCATTGAGGTGGCTGCAGCCAGTGGTGGTTTCACTAGGAACTATCATTTTGGGGGGAGGGTGGGAGGACTGATTTAAAAACAAACAAAAGTACCTCCAGAATCACATAGGATACTCATAAACAAAGCTAATGAGTAGCCAAGAAATTAAGAAGTAATTCCCTTCTTTAACTTTGGCAGGAGGCTTACCATATTGTTACTGGGATTCACACCCTGAGGAAAAGGGGTTTAGAGCAAAGTCAATGAGAAAAATATTTTAATATCTGTGAAGACAATTAGAAAAGTCAGAATTAGAAGAAAACCTATGGAATCACTTGTCTTATTGGGCAGGAGGACCACTCTGGATGGCAGTTGTCACCTACCATTATAACTGCCTTCCTTAGATGTGTCAGGGTCCCCTTAAAATATAAATCCTCCAAAGAAGGTTTTTTAAATGATTATTTTTATATTTTTTAATCTAGCTATCATTACCTTTAGCAGGATCAGCTGAGACCAAGAAAGAGACACAGAATTGATAAATTATGTATTTTGGTCTTTCAAAAGTAAAAATGGTGGGGCATCTGGAGGGGTTGAAGAATGTGCTAATTCAGAGAGATAGTATCTTCTGAACTGGAAAATGGGCTCTGGTATTGACCCATACACTGTCTGAGCAAGGGGACACAGATGTGGGACTTCCCTGTGGTCCAGTGGTTAAGATTCACTTCAAGGGGTGTGGGTTCCATCTCCAGTCACGGAACTAAGATTCTGCATATCATGCAGTGTGACCAAAAAAATTAAAGAGGACACAGGCTTAAAATGACGCAAAAGGACTTGCATTTTGGAGGCATCCTAAGGAATGTCTTTAAAGCCTTAGCTAGAATCTCTTTTGCTAAGAGCATTTAGCTGATAGAAGAACAAAGAAGGTCATTGCCCTTGGGTCTCTGGGGGCCAGGCCAACACCATGTGGTTGGTCTGATTGGGTTCTAACCACCTTGAAACCCTGATGCATCTTCACTTTGGAGTTCCTGATGGGCATTGTCTGAGTTTGAGAACCCCTCATAGCAATGGCTGGCTTCCCTGCCCTGCTGCCAGCAATACTCAGGTCCAGCTCTGGCTGCTGTGAAAGAATTGAAGCCATTCCCGTGCTCAAGCTTGCTGGCAGCTTAATGGACAGGGAACTTGCTGAGCAGGGGGGTAAACCTCTAACAACAGATTGCCTGGCAAATTAACATACCATTCTGTGGGGTTTTTTTTTTTTTTTTTTTTTGCTAGGTGATTAAAGCCATCGAGGAAGGCTATCGGCTGCCCCCTCCAATGGACTGTCCCATCGCGCTCCACCAGCTGATGCTAGACTGCTGGCAGAAGGAGAGGAGTGACAGGCCGAAATTTGGGCAGATTGTCAACATGTTGGACAAACTCATCCGCAATCCCAACAGCTTGAAGAGGACAGGGACGGAGAGCTCCAGGTCAGCCCTGCTTCTTAATAGTGATGTATGAAAAAATACCTCAGAGGTGGCACGCAAGTGGTAACTCACTTTAATTTCTGGCTTTTAGTCAGAGGCCACGTCATAGCCATCTGCAACCTGGGTGGCTTCTTCCTCCTTGAATGGAGTATTTCAGGTAGTTTTCTGTTCACCATTTTGAAGAGCCTTGTACCTGTCAGGCCTCAAACAAAAGTCAGAAAAACAAATTTTTTAAAAAAACAACAAAGGAAAAGCTCAAGTGCTTATTTTGTGAGGCTGAAACTGAAAATTTAGAGGGACGAAATGTACTTTTGGAAGATAGTCAGGCTGCTAGATGCTATATATTGAAAGGGAAAGAAACATAGGAACAAAAAATAAAGATTCCAAGACAGCTCTAAGTTGAGTTAATAAAATGTAAATTGAGGCAAGAGATTCACCGGTTTTGGTTCTTAAAGTTGCTCTTTTCTGAGTATTTCAAGAGGAGAAGGAAACAGGATCAAGTTACAAACATGCAGATGAATATTTGAGAAAATTTTTTAAAATTAAAATGATTGACCCACCCATAAAATAGTTACTTCATTGGAAGGGGCTTCCCTGGTGACTCGTAGGTAAAGAATCCACCTGCAATGCAGAAGCCACACAAGACGCAAGTTTGATTCCTACGTCAGGAAGATCCCCTAGAGGAGGGCATGGCAACCCACTCCAGTATTCTTGCCTGGAGAGTCTCATGGACAGAGGAGCCTGGCAGACTACAGTCCATAGGATGGCAAAGAGTCAGACATGATTAAAGCAACTTAACACACATATATGCACTTCATTGGAAAGAGCAGAAAAGAAGCATTTAGTCCAGAGAGAAGATAAAGATACTGCAAGTTGGCCTAAAGTAAAATCTCCCATCATTTCTGGCCTGTTTTTGGTTCTTCTCTTTCCCAAGAGGATGAAAATAGATGGCGCTAAGACCTCTTTTCCAGGTGTAGCTAGTTTCTTCTATTCCAAGGTAAACCTCCCCCAACTTTTAGATCTCCAGCTCCTGATCCCATGTATTTTGTCTGAAGGTCCAAGTCCAGTTCTTTGGTACTTGAGGCTTCTCCTGGTAGCATGAACTTTTTAGCTGCTAACTCTGTATAGTGCTTTGCACCAAAAGGCAGAACAGATTGAGTTATTGGATACACTTTTCTCACTTGTGAATTTTTCTCACCGATAGTACTTACAGAGCTTTGATACTTCTTACTGCTTGCTGATAATGGGATGTAGTATAGTGTGGTATGTGATTCAGCACAAAATTAGGCAAATGTCACGGTGTTCCACAAAGAGCACAAAGGCTTCCAGAACAAGCTTGAGAATGACCCTTAGAATTAATTAATACTGAGTAAGGATATTTTCATTCTAAGGTCATTTTAACCTTGTCAGGTACCTAGTGCCTCCATGTTGCTCTTCTACTGCTCCTGGTTAAAGTTAGAAGTAAATGCAAACTATTTTTTTTTTTTTTGTCCATTAACAAACATTCCCGGTAAACATTCAACACTAATATCTCAAACTCCATGTGGCCATATTTGTTACTGGCTCAAAATTGGGGAAAGAATGAAATCTTGATTATTCTTACCATAAAAATCTGCAGAATATTACTTGGAAATTTTGATTTAATTAATATAGTGGACAAAGAGAAAGGTCATAAACAAGCTATTATTTGGACAGAACTGATTGATAAAACAAGTTTTTGTTAATATACTTATATAAAATAAAAGTTATGCAAATCAAAACAACTTAGGTAAAAATTAAAATGAAAAATGGATTGGATTAATTCTACTATGTAGAAAGTTAGGCCATTAGATAGGCTTGATTTTTTTTTTTTTTTTTACAAGTAAAGGATTTTTTTGGTTGAAAATTCAGGATGATAATATAATTCTAATTTTGATGTTCATGTTCAAGGAACATAGTCACAGGATGAAAATCAGATCAAAATGTTAAAGAGCAACCACATTCTGTAATTTCTGTGGAAAGGAAGTTTAAGAAAATAGAATTTAATAAGTAGCAAGGTTGCTGTGCAGGTAATTATAGTGAAGGTGTATAAAATACCCTGTTATGTTTATCCTATGATTATTAAGTAGTTTGATGATCAAGATGACTATAATTCACTTAATAAATATTTTCCATGAGTAGGTTCCTTATTGTTTATCAATATCGTGAGGCTGACAGATCACTTACCTTGAACTCTGGTTGCTCTTGATGGTGATCTAATAGAAAACACCTGGCCCGAGAAATGCGTCAACTAATAAATAAGTTAATAAGAAGTGCTTAGAATTTGTTGAAATGATTCTTATAGGAGCCCCAGCAAAGGAAGACGAGAAGCACATTCCACAGTCCAAACAGTGATCAAAGTGGCCATTCTTCCTGCCAGTCTTGGCACACGTGCTGGTCAGGCTGGGTTGATTAAAGAGGGGATTAACTCCCTGCTGTCCCGTTTGTTTGAATGAACTGAGCCTGCCTGCAAACCTGGCTGGAAACATGCCTGACTTGAACTCTCACTGTTCTCTCTGCTTCCATCAAGTCTGGCAGGTTGTAGGCTCTCAGTCTTCACTTATCCATCACTAAGGTTTCCATAGCTGCTGAACTAAAGTCTGTGATATTCTGTCCTGGCAGGGACTGTCTTTCTGCAAAGACTGAGCCAGTTTCAGCAACAAGGGCCGCCCCCGTCCCCCACCCCCCCAACCTTTGCCCCAGGCTAGGTTGTTAAAAGACCTGCTCTGATCCTTAATGCATTAAGAGGTCCACATAAAACAAATGCAGGAAATGAAGTTAAAATCAAGTAGGGTGATTGAGACATGCTTTTGCAGCTTTATGAAATTAGGGTTGAAAAATAACATGATGACGTTTGTCGCTGGTGATTCTATCTAAAGTCCATTCTTGGTACTTTAGTTTCCCTCACCTGTCTTGGACCATCTGATTCCTGAGTCATGCTATCTCACTGATAATTCTTGTCTGTCTGTACTTTCTTGTTCCATTTCCAGACCTAACACTGCCTTGCTGGATCCAAGTTCCCCTGAGTTCTCCGCGGTGGTATCAGTAGGCGATTGGCTCCAAGCCATTAAAATGGACCGGTATAAGGATAACTTCACTGCTGCTGGTTATACCACGCTAGAGGCTGTAGTGCACGTGAACCAGGAGTAAGTACTCAGCGATGTAACACAAAGGGTAAATCTAGATTTAATAGTATTTTCCTTTCCTTTTTTTTTTTTTTGCTTTGAGCTGCATAATCATCCTACTCATTTTTTTTTTTTAAAGAAAACTGGAATGCCTTTCATTTTGATTGATTGAGTGTAATTTTGCACAGCCTCTATAAAGCACCTACATTGTTGCATTCTATTGCTTAATTAAACATTTTAATACACCTGCCTTGTTGTGCTGTGTTAATTGTGGCTGATTCAAATGTGTGTCTGCATGAAGCCCAGAAGAGATTCTCAGCCCTCATCCTATTTTCCTCTCCCACTTTTTTTTCTCCCGCTACTTACAGTGACCTGGCCAGGATTGGCATCACAGCTGTCACACACCAGAATAAGGTCTTGAGCAGCATCCAGGCAATGAGAACCCAAATGCAGCAGATACACGGCAGAATGGTTCCAGTCTGAGCCAGTATTGAATAAACTCAAAACTCTTGAAATTAGTTTACCTCATCCATGCACTTTAATTGAAGAACTGCACTTTTTTTACTTCGTCTTCGCCCTCTGAAATTAAAGGAAAAAAAAAAAAATCTGCAGCGTTGTTTGGTGTACAGATTGCTGAAACCGTGGGGCTTACAGAAATGACAACCGTCATTTGAATTAGACTTGGAACAAATTGTTTCTCAGAAGTACATCCGTCCATCACTAATCTGTAAAATACATGTACCTATATAAATAGACCACCGCCTCCGAGTTTCGATGCTGTATTTGCTGCCAGACGCTGAGCTTCTCTGAGACATCCTCGATCGTCTCTTCATTTGGAATTACAACCGTAGTATTTTGTTTGTGGCATAAACTACAGTCCATCCTTCTTTCACTGGAATGAAGACCGTGCCCAGGACCATTTTTTGAAAGGACCCAGTTGTAACTTTTAAGGCTTGGTTCGTACAATGGATAAAATCTAACTGAACGTCATGTGATTCATCAGTGTTGCTGCCCTGTGCTCCGGCCACCTGGTGGATTATGACAACATGAGGGGCTGGAGAGAAGAGGAAAGTGGATTTTAAAATAATAATAGTAATAATAAATCCCAAACACCATACCCCCTTCCTGGGCAAACAAGGGGCTTTGGGCCTGCGGCTGTGCCATATAAGTCTTATCTGGGAACTCTACAAACTTATCGTAACTACCCTATGGATAGTGGATTGTGACAATCTTGTGTAGGGAACTTTCATACTTTCCTCCTTTAAAGAAGCAAGCCCAAATCTACAAGGTAAGACAAAAGAAACAGCAATGAGTCTTTCTCCAGTGAAAGTGTTTTTTAATTTTATCTTATTTGAAACACTGAGTAGTAAATATCTATCATGCCTATCAGGTAGTTTGGGTTGAGATTTCAATGCGAGAGGAGACCCAAAGTAATATGGCTTCTCTCCTGTTCTTCCAGGAAGAAGTGAAATAGAAACCATATGAGTTCAGGATAGATAGCATCTAGGCCTTCACTGGCTGTGCTTTCTTTCGTACTCTGAGGGTCCTGTTGCCCTTTGGTGCCCTTCATTCCTGCCACAAATGCTTACTGAGCATCTTTTGGATGCTCGATAATAACCTCTAACTTTATTGGGCCTGCATGTATTCCATTCTTTGGAGAATTTTTTTCAGTTGAGTTCTGGAAGGTCTTTTCCGTTGGTTTCATTTCCTGGTTTTTTGTGTTTTTTTTTGTTTTTTTTTTTGAGTATTTGATATGTACCATATCCTTTTTAAAAAATTTAATTTTTTTTTACATTTTAGATTGGAGTATAGTTGATTTACAGTGTTGTACTAGTTTCAGATATACCAAAAAATGATTCAGTTATACATATACACGTGTCCATCTTTTTTCAGATTCTTTTCCATTATGGTTTATCACAGGATGATCAATATAGTTCCCTGTGTATATAGTAGGTCTTTGCTGGTTATCTATTTTATGTATGCATACATGCTCAGTTACTCAGTTGCGTCCGACTCTAAGCGACCTCAGGGACTACAGTCTGCCAGGTTCCTCTGTCCCTGAAATTTTCCAGGCAAGAATACTGGAGTGGGTTGCCAGTTCCTCATCCAGGGTATCTTCCTGACCTAGAGATCAAACCTGAGTATCCTGTGTCTCCTGCATTGGCAGGAAGATTCTTTACCACTAAGCCACGTGGATAGTACTGTGTATATGTTAATACCGGAATTCCTAATTTATCCTTTCCCTGCCTTTTCCCTGTGGTAACCATTAGCTTGTTTACGGAGTCTGTGAGTCTGTTTCTGTCTTGTAAATAAGTTCATTTGTATCATTAATTTTAGATTCTATATATAAGCGATATCATATGCTATGTGTCGTATTTTAGATTCCACATATAAGTGATATCATCATATGGTATTTTTCTTTCTCTAACTTAATTCATTTCGTATGATAAGCTCTAGGTCCAACCATGTTGCTGCAAATGGCATTATTTCATTCTTTTTATGGCCAAATAGTATTTCATTGTATATATTTATCCATTCCTCTGTCAATGGACATTTAGGTTGCTTCCACACCATAGCTATGGTGACTAGTGCTGCTGTGAACATTGGGGTGCATGTATCCTTGTATTTGGAGAAAACCATGCACATGATTTTCTCCAAATACATGCCCAGCCATGTTCCTGTCCTGCTTTAGTGCCCCCAATACCAAACTGGATCAGCTGGGAAAGATCTATCTAGATGGCAACAGTGAGACTTGGAAGTCACCTTGACTGACTCATCATTAGAAAGTGACCAACTAAAAAAACAAACTTTTCATCCATCAAGCCCAGTAGCCTTAGGTACTTCTTTAATTCCAGAATTTTCTTCTTTAAAACATGTGAATTTAAATGATTATGTTCATTCCTAGAAGCAAATAGCTTAACTTTTTTGACTGGACAGATTTCAACTTTCTAAACTGTTCCTTTTCATCACTTTTAAACAAGAGCTTGGTTGATCTTAATGACCTTTTCCCCCCCGCTTAGTTTTATCCTGAAAGCTATTTCTTATAGAGCAAGAAATGTTAAATTTGATGCTGTCAAATCATGACAGTTTAGTAAAAACCTTTTTGCAACATTAGTTGTAAAAGCTTTTCTGTTCAGAAGGAATGTGAAATTTGTTTTTTAAACTACTCCAAGAATTTTTGTTTTATCACCACTTTTGGCTGAAGTTTAAGAGTTCTGGATATTCATTTTAAGAGTTGACAAATGTGAGGGAAGTCACTTGCTTTTTTAAAAAGAAATTATATATATCTTTCCTTCTGTAAAGCTGTAGGGTATTTTGTTTTCAAACCCACAGTCCGATTCAAATAAGGTAGCATTATAGTGTAATCCTATGAGTAAATTGAGTAAAAAGAGAATGTTACCTTGCGTACATTGAATAATTTACAGAAAGTTTTGGTTTCTTACAATCAACAGCTTGACTTGAGGTATTTTTCTAAACATAGTCAAAACAGAATATTTTTATTTTTTTGGACTTTTTCTTTTGTACTAGGGTATAACTGACTAACAATATTGTGATAGTTTCAGGTGAACAGTGAAGGGACTCAGCCATACATATACACGTATCCATTCTCCCCCAAAATCCCCCTCCCATCCAGGTTGCACATAACTTGAGTAGAGTTCCATGTGCTATACAGTAGGACCTTGTTGGTTATCCATTTTAGATACAGCAATGTGTACATGACCATCCCAAACTCCTAACTATCCCTTCCCGGCCGGCAAGCAACCCTAAATTCGTTTTCTTAATCTGTGAGTCTCTTTCAAAGCAGAATATTAAAAAAAAGTGTGTGCCAATCCTAAAATATCCTAACATGTTAATGTTATATACTGTGTTGGGGTGGATTTGTTACATCTCAGCAGGTATGTTGGCAATGTTCAGATGTTAATTGAGAGAAAAGTAAAATATGAAATTCATTCTAAGGTTGCCCTTTGAATCTTAATTTTGACACATTGTCTGAATTTGAGTCCAGGCCAATGGAAAGGCCCTAAAATGGCTAAAATATTATGCAGTAACAGTAAAAGTGGAACTTCACTGCTTCCAGGAAGCTACCCACATTGGAAGAGAGATTGAGGACAATAGGAGTTTGTATTATTTCTCAGGGTGTGGAGCCAGACTCTGGCATCCAGACAGCTTAGATTCCAAAGCCGACCGCGATGTTGACACTGGGAAGTTCACCATGTGTTTCTTTATAACTCCGTTCCTCCACCTGTAAATTAGAGATAATGACACTTCAATAGAAACAGCTTTCCCAGCACATGGTGTTGTTGTATATAGTCATTCTCAGATGCAGAACACACTGAACTTCATATAAGAAAAGTGTATTCTTCCTCCAAGGTGTCCCAAGTGTTATCCACTTGTCTTTCACTTGTGAAGCCAAATGTTTTGTTGCAACAGGCCACAGCAGTGTGAAATGAAGTTCAGTGGTAGGGAATCATCCAGGTGAAGCTTGTTCACTTTCAGTGGGTTTATGAGGGTTTGGGGTAAGTGCGTATCTATACAAAAGGTGGAAAATCACTCCTGTATTATTCAGCCTTGAAATGTATGAAATTGTTATTTTATAATTGGAAAGCATGAAATGCGCAAGACCCCCTTGCAATGAAAAGAACTGGTTGGTAAAGACACTTTGATGTCTTCATGACTGGTTCAAAGGAACAATGCTTTTGTTTATTTAGTCACCATGAAAGTCACATCTTTCACTCCTGATCCCACACAGACCACATGCTTTGTCTGGTCTCTGTTCAAGCAGTTCTCCACCATAAAGAGGTTGCTTGAATTCAAAGAAGAAAAGGTTTATTTTTCTCCCTCTCATTCTGACATCAACTAGATGTAAGTCTCCATATTCCCACACTTCTCATTTCCAAATCCTGTCCTTTTCATATACACACTGAGTTTACAGATAGCCTACTTAATATTACAAATATATTTATATCTAGGTATTTAGTGAAGAAGGAAGTTGGCAGATGCAAAGGAGATAAATGTGTTTTTGAGACAACTCTCCTCAAAGGGTGGGGTTTCTAGGAGCAAAAGAAAATCACCTTCAAAATGTGTGCATATCCCTATGGAGTTTGTTATTCTCCATTAGGGTCTTTAAGGTCAAATTTGAGTCCACATTGTCCTTCATGTAAATAAATACATATCTGTCTGACAGAGTTACTGGCTTCCAGAGAAAATACAGTACAAAAAATAAATCTGATCCTTTTCTTTCATTTTTTTCATAATTGTCAAAAATGAATGATGTTGATAAGTGGCTTGGGAGTTATACCCTTACCCACATTTATAACTTTAAATTGCTTAAGAAGTAATATCTATCTGAAAATTTTATAAGAAAATTTTATTATTCTTTCTCCAAATATTTTCTGCAATACTTTAAATAATGGTCATTTACCACTAAGACACTCAGTTTTATGTATCTCCCTCCTACAGTAAACATACACATATACAAAATAAGTAGATAAATGGGTTTGATAAAACAAGGGAAATTATCTGTTATGAGATGCATTTTGGTCTTAATTTTGCTGTATACTTGAGGCCAGAAACAACTTAACATGACCACTGTGTTTGGAAATATAGTCCAATGAGGGGTCTTGATGGGAAATTATCAAAAGAAGAGGAATTGTTTCTTTTGGCTTGAGTCAATTCTTTGATGACCGAGAGGAGAGTGGTTCCATTGCACTGTGCCATCCTCGTTGGAGTCTAGGCTGATAGGGCGGCTGTGGCTTATTAGCTGTTGGTGGGCTTCAGTCTCAAGACTCCCCTCACTGTACCCATGGCCCTGGGTCTCCTCTCTCTCCCTGTTATGTGCAGATTGCATTGATCCTTTACTAATCAGATATTTCATTAGAAGTCACTTTCTCTTTATGAAAAATACTTAATGCTTTTTATTTCATGATTGGCGTTTTTGTTTTTTTTTTCCAATCATATTGTTGAATATTGATGGATTGGGATGTTTCCAGATGAGTCCCAGAATACACCACTTTCCTCTTTGGAAAGACTGGGACTTTTTAGAATAATACAGTGTGCACTCTTTCACAAACTCTAAGTCCTTCTTGCACAAATGATCCATAACAGGTCAGAATTTTTATTGCAAAGAAAAACTGTTCCCGTAGTGGGTAAAGCCTGGCTGAAGGCTCAGACAGCTCCGCTACTTCTGAATGTATGAGCACAAACAGGTTGTTTAGCTTCTCTGTGGTTCCATGTCCTCATCCATATAGTAGGAAAATGAATAGTATCTTACTCAGAGTTGTAATAATTAAGATGTTAATAAACTTTTTTTTGTTGTTACTTCAGTTATCATTTGTCAGAAGAGGAAAGTAAGAATTTATGATCTCGCTCCTGAACTCCTTACCTACTCTTCTCTGTACTTACATGGGTTGACAACTGGCTGGCAAGATCAGTTGCTGTTTTGTCTGAAGTCTTGTTCTTTTCTCTACAGGGAGTAGATTCTGCTATCTTGGTCTCACAGCCCTTCCTGTTGATTACAAAGCCCACAGGAGCAAACAAAACACACCCTCCTCAATTCCTCCTGAACGTGTTTCTTCTGATTCTACTATGACAGTTCTGGAGCAAAGACACTGATGAAACGATACTCGTTGATGAAAAGAATATGTTTCTGACTTTCCAATCCTCTTTCCCGGTGAAAGAAACAACAAACATTCAAGCTTCAGCATCTGTTCTCCCATTGCACTGAGGAATGTCCTGTCTGGCAGCACCAGCTCTGCAGAGCTCTCGTTCCTGAACTCCTTCGGTTTTATTTATATGTATTTCCATATCTCATTCCTGTACGTCCCTGCTGCATTGGTGTGGCAGCAAATGACTGAAGGCTACAGGTTTTACCATGGACACCAGGTCAGGTGCCACCACGCAGAACAAAGCCAGTTCCCATGAGCTGCCTATGATATGCATTGCTGAAGTAACGTTATACCCAGGGTGTGCCATCACAGTGATATAAATATATTTTTTTCCTAGACTAACTATGAGCTGACTATCTCTTTTGATGTGTGTACATAGGTGTGCCTGTGTGTACGCGTGTGGATGTGTGTATGAGTATATAACCTCATGCTTAGAACTGCCTGTGAATGTTGTGGAATGCTACCCATGGAGGGGTCTGGTTTGCCACCTGTTCTGAGATGAAGAGCCACATGAGACAGTGGGCCTGGAGACCATGCCCCGTCCCCTTAGAACGACAGCCAGGAAGCATTAAATGTCCTGTATCTATACGTGTATTTTGTAGCAGCCACCCTAACCTTAATAAATCATCCTACAGCTTTGGACAGAGGCATTTTCACCTTAGCGGTGGAGTGATTTTAGAATATAAATCCATGCAGGTGACAACCCAGCATCGAAATCACAAATTCTGATTGAACTCCTCATCTGAATCTCCAGTTGCTTGGTGGAGGGAGAGAAGGGGATGGAATTTGTCTGGTACCCCCCCAGTGGAATACAAGTAGCCTTTGTTTTCCTGCATAAATGGACTTGTTGAATGCGAACAAATATATGCAATTCATATACTTTCGGAGATGAACGTAGATGTGTGTGTCGGCTTCAAGATGATGTGTCCTGGATTAATACTTTGTCTCCCAGTGTCACAGAAAAATACATGCCAGTGACTCTTGAGGTTAGCATAGTTGGGATGAAATGGCCTCAAGCAACTTCAGGTTCCCAGTGTACACAGAAAGTTCTGCCGTTGTGAATATGCAGCTAACTTCTCTGGCCCTCAAAGGTGCATCAGCCTCCTGGAATCTGAGGTCCATTGTGTAAAGATTCAGTTTCGGTCTGATACATATACCAAACTCCAGCCAACATACTGCCATTTTTCATAATCGGAGTGGCTGCCTTGCTTATTCTAAGCTATGGTTGCAGAAACTGTGGCCATTTGTTATAAGCTATAACATCAAATCAGGGAAAAATGGGGAAAAAATTCTAAACCCTATGTTGTTGAATAAGTAGAGAAAATCATCAATAAATATTTATTGCATTCTGACAGGGTGTATGGCATTGTATTCTCATAACTATGCCAGAGTGACAAAGTTAATTCACCCCTTTTGGGGGACTTTAATATATTTTTAAAGGGATGTGCCTATGCATTGATGCCTGAAAAAAATACGTATAAAGAAATGAGGTTGAATCTCTGAGCGGGTTTTCTTTCCCCAGAGGTCAGGGCAGGAGACCAACTTCAGGGGCTATATCTGGTCCTAAGAATGAATGCTGCCCTAGTGAATGCAGATGCTAAGTCATGCTCAGATGCTAAATCATTAGGCAGCATTAAGCTGTTCCCCTGCACCAAATTAAGTAGCTTCACCATGTGTTTGCTGGCCCCAAATTATTTTTAACAATCTTAAGAATGAAATGCTTTGGTGTGTTTTACAAAGTTATTTTAAAGAAAGGTTATGCTCGCTACATTGCTGGTGTGTGTGTTTTTGAGACCTCTTGTATTCAATCTGTGAAGGATATGTGTATTAATCCATACACACTTATAGCCTCAATATTTGTCTGAAGACACTTAAATTCTGACAAGTAAAGGAAAGTTCTAGAAGCAATATTTTCACTTCTTAAACATTCTCCAAACAACATCAAGCATTGATACACACTGAAGAGTGCATTTATTTTTTTGTATCACTCCAAGTATGTTGGAATATGCAAGGACTGTGGTTAAAATTAGAATGTATAAGGCATATTATAATTTAGTTCATACTGAAGAAGAAATTAACAATGTTTGGTTCATACATTTTCCAAAATTTGAACAATCTCTTGAGTTAGACATAGAGATTTTCTATTTTGTTTTAATTTGTCAAGGTATTTTTCTTCCCTTCATGAACTTTAGGTACACATAACTTATGTCATTTATTTATGGTCTTTTATACCTAGTTTGTAAATTGTAAAATAGCAAACTAAATGCAAAGAGTTTGCATTTGAAAATAATAAAGTAGTTGCCGTATACAAACCTGGAATCTAGTTGTCTCGTTTCAATTTTTACTGCATGCATAATGTTTCTAAATTAATAACTTACTGGTTGTCATTTGGTTAGAACACAAAATCTTCAATTCTAAGCATACTTATTTAGAAAATAAAAAGCATTTTGACATCTAAATGGCCCTTGCCCTTGAGAACAACTTATTAGAAATCTAACTTAGATTCCATGAGATCCTGTATCCCATTTAATTAAGAACAAACTTTGGTTGGAATTCAGGCTGCACCTTTTACTCATCATACTAGGGCATGTGTCCTAATTTCCCTGTGCCCAGTTTATTTTGTGGAATGGCAATTACAATGCCAAGAGCTTTTATAAAGACTAAATATATTAAAATGTTAGCACAGTGTCTAGCATCTAGCTATAACTCAACAAACAGTATTTTGATGAGGAGTGATATAAATTGAAATTCCCAGTTCTGCACCCTAATACCATTGCTACATATCCAAGTGACCAGCTATGCATCCTTCAGTTCAGTTCAGTCACTCAGTCATGTCCGACTCTCCACGACCCCATGAATCACAGCACTCCAGGCCTCCTTGTCCATCACCAACTCCCAGAGTTCACTCAAACTCATGTCCACAGAGTCGGGGGTGATGCCATCCAGCCATCTCATTCTCGGTCGTCCCCTTCTCCTCCCGCCCCCAACCTTTCCCAGCATCAGAGTCTTTTCCAGTGAGTCAACTCGTCGCATGAGGTGGCCAAAGTATTGCAGTTTCAGCTTTAGCATCAGTCCTTCCAATGAACACCCAGGATTGATCTCCTTTAGAATAGACTGGTTGGATCTCCTTGCAGTCCAAGGGACTCTCAAGAGTCTTCTCCAGCACCACAGTTCAAAAGCATCAATTCTTCGGCGATCAGCTTTCTTCACAGTCCAACTCTCACATCCATACATGACCACGGGAAAAACCATAGCCTTGACTAGATGGACCTTGGTTGGCAAAGTAATGTCTCTGCTTTGTAATATGCTATCTAGTTCGGTCATAACTTTCCTTCCAAGGAGTAAGCGTCTTTTAATTTCCTGGCTGCAGTCAGCATCTGCAGTGATTTTGGAGCCCCAAAAAAATAAAGTCTGACACTGTTTCCACTGTTTTTCCATCTATTTCCCATGAAATGATGGGACCAGATGCCATGATCTTTGTTTTCTGAATGTGGAGCTTCAAGCCAACCTTTTCACTCTCCTCTTTCACTTTCATCAAGAGGCTTTTGAGTTCCTCTTCACTTTCTGCCAAAAGGGTAGTGTCATCTGCATATCTGAGGTTATTGATATTTCTCCCAGCAATCTTGATTCCAGCTTGTGCTTTTTCCAGCCCAGCGTTCCTCATGATGTACTCTGCATATAAGTTAAATAAGCAAGGTGACAATATACAACCTTGACATACACCTTTTCCTATTTGGAACCAGTCTGTTGTTCCATGTCCAGTTCTGACTGTTGCTTCCTGACCTGCATACAGGTTTCTCAAGAGGCAGGTCAGGTGGTCTGGGATTCCCATCTCTTTCAGAATTTTCCACAGTTTATTGTGATCGACACAGTCAAAGGCTTTGGCATAGTCAATGAAGCAGAAATAGATGTTTTTCTGGAACTCTCTTGCTTTCTCCATGATCCAGCGGATGTTGGCAATTTGATCTCTGGTGCCTCTGCCTTTTCTAAAACCTGCTTGAACATCTGGAAGTTCACGGTTCACATATTGCTGAAGCCTGGCTTGGAGAATTTTGAGCATGACTTTACTAGCTTGGGAGATGAGTGCAGTTGTGCGGTAGTTGGAGCATTCTTTGGCATTGCCTTTCTTTGGGATTGGAATGAAGACTGACCTTTTCCAGTCCTGTGGCCATTGCTGAGTTTTCCCAATTTGCTGGCATATTGAGTGCAGCACTTTCACAGCATCATCTTTCAAGATTTGAAATAGCTCAACTGGAATTCCATCACCTCCACTAGCTTTGTTCGTCGTGATGCTATCTAAGGCCCACTTGACTTCACATTCCAAGATGTCTGGCTCTAGGTCAGTGATCACGTTATCGTGACTATCTTGGTCGTGAAGATCTTTTTTGTATAGTTCTTCTGTGTATTCTTGCCACCTCTTCTTAATATCTTCTGCTTCTGTTAGGTCCATACCATTTCTGTCCTTTATCGAGCCCATCTTTGCATGAAATGTTCCCTTGGAATCTCTAATTTTTTTGAAGAGATCTCTTGTTTTTCCTATTCTGTTGTTTTCCCTCTATTTCTTTGCATTGATCACTGAGAAAGGTTTTCTTATCTCTCCTTGCTATTCTTTGGAACTCTGCATTCAGATGTTTATATCGTTCCTTTTCTCCTTTGCTTTTCGCTTCTCTTCTTTTCACAGCTATTTGTAAGGCCTCCTCAGACAGCCATTTTGCTTTTTTGCATTTCTTTCCATGGGGATGGTCTTGGTCCCTGTCTCCTGTACAATGTCACGAACCTCCGTCCAGAGTTCACCAGGCACTCTATCTATCAGATCTAGTCCCTTAAATCTATTTCTCACTTCCACTGTATAATCATAAGGGATTTGATTGAGGTCATATCTGAATGGTCTAGTGGTTTTCCCTACTTTCTTCAATTTAAGTCTGAATTTGGCAATAAGGAGTTCATGATCTGAGCCACAATCAGCTTACCACAGGGCTTTAATCCAGAATCCATAGACCCTTAGGGCTTCCCTGATAGCTCAGTCAGTAAAGAATCCTCCTGCAGTGCAGTAGACCCCAGTTCAATTCCTGGGTTGGGAAGATCCCCTGGAGAAGGGATAGGCTACCTACTCCAGTATTCTTGGGCTTTCCTTGTGGCTCAGCTGGTAAAGGATCCGCCTGCAATTCAGGAGACCTGGGTTTGATCCCTGGGTTGCGAAGATCCCCTGGAGAAGGCAAAGTCTATGTCTACCCACTCTAGTACTCTGGCATAGAGAATTTCATAGACTATATAGTCCATGGGGTTGCAAAGAGTCAGACACAACTGAGCAACATTCACATAGACCCTTGAGGTTACACCACTGGCGCTCCAAGTTTCCAAAAGTTTTCCTAAAACATGGTGCAGATTTAATGATTATATGTGTGTTATGATGAGGAGAAAGTTCATAAATTTCATCAAATTGGTGTGGAACATAAAAATATGAAAGGCCACGGTTTTAAGAATGAATTTTCTCCTCATGATATTATTTCATTCAACCAGCTACCATTGACTAAGCCTCTGTTAACTGAAAATCAGACTCAAAGACTTATTATAATGAATTAAAATCCTAAGTGAAGCTGGCTTCAGAGAGCAGGGGTGTATGTGCCTTTTAGTTTTAACAGTGATATTTTAAAACATGGGCTTTTAGTGAAAAGAATCTGAGATATGTCTGGCTACTTTGTATTTATTTCTTACTGAAACACCTCTCTAGAATCAGCTGTATTGAAATGTGGAGCAATTGGGAATATATCTGTGATTGTAAAGAGACTAGGCTTGACATTTCCTCCACAACTTGTTTAACGAGATAGAAAAGCAACTGGTAATAGAAGATATGTCTTTTCTCTATATGGAGACAAGGGCTTCCCTCATGGCTCAATGGGTAAAGAATCTGCCAGCAATACAGGAAACACAGGAAATGAGGGTTCAATCTCTGGGTCGAGAAGATTTTCTAGAGAAGGAAAATGGCAACCGACTCCAGTATTCTTGCCTGGAAAATCCCATGGACCAAGGATCGCAAAGAGTTGGGCGTGACAGAGAGACTATATATGCATATGGACATATAACAATATAGGTAGATAGACATTTTTTGAGGAAATGGTTCATGAAGTTATGGAGTCTGAAAAGTTCCACAATCTGCAAACTGGATATCCCGAAAGGCCAGTGGTATAATTCAGCCCAAACTCAAAGGTCTGAGAACCAGTTGAGCCAATGGTGTAAATTCATGTCCAAGGGCAGGAGAAAATGAGATGAAATGTCTCTGCTGAAAGAGTGAGGCTGGGGAAAGAGAAAGGTGGGGATTCCTCCATCCATATCCTGACATATTAGATGATACCCACCCATACTGGGGGGGACACACTGAGTCCACTGATTAAAATGCTAATCTCAATAGAAAACACCCTCACAGACACACCCAGAAATGATGTTTAATCTGGACATGTCAGTCTGACACATAAACTTAACCATCACATCATCAATATTTTCCCTTACATTTTCTAGCATGAGCTAGTAGAGTGCCACATGTAATCTTCACAATTTCGAGATTAATTTCAGTGTAAGTGTGATGTGGGATTTTACATTATTTGAGGGTAATGCATGCTAACTTCTGACCCCTATTCTTCGTTCTGGACACACTTAAGTTTGATTTCCAGCTCACATCACAGCCTGGAGAAGATTCAGAGAACCTTCCTGGCAACTTTCCAAGCAGTGACTCAGGAATCCAAACTGTTCCTCTCCTGTGAGGCTGCCACACATGATGTTCAAGGCCACCACATAAGGGGAAGAAAATGTGGAAGCTGGTGCTGCAGACCATATAGTCAGATTTGGAAAGGGCTTGTATTCCTGCTTCCCTGTTTCACTAACCCAAACCCAATCACATGGACCTAATCTCTGGAGGCTGGGCAATGTGCATAAGAAGAGGAACAAAAACAGTTGAGCAGGTAGCCAGGTTCTATCACGAGTACAGGAGCCCCATGCACCTAGTGGGGGTCAGGGGAAACTTCCTGTAGAAGTCAAGGGCATCTAAAGGTGTTGTTTGATCTCCCAGTCAAGGGCACCTAAAGGTGTTGTTTGGTCTCCCAGTCAAGGGCATCTAAAGGTGTTGTTTGATCTCCCATAAATGTGTCTATAGCCATTTCCCAGAGATGCAGACAAGCACAAGCAATGTTCAGACTTGTTACAACATTTGCATTCTCATCCTTGTCAACCTAGATGCTTTAAGGATTGTATTTTCCTTTCTGCATCACAGATCTCTACTTAGACAATTTTGGCTACCTACAACCTCCTGTTTGTATACAGAAGTGCCTGCCTTTTAGGGTTTAAATTGCCTTAGCCACTCAGTTTCCCTAGGAAGAAAGGGGGTACATAGAATAAACTCTAATCCAAGCAACAGTTTTGAGGTGTTATTTTTTCCTCCGAATAAAGATACAACTATTGCACAAAACCATGCCACCTTAACCCCTTGATGTCTCCCAGATGGACAGACCCTGAAGGCTTGTTCTGAGACTTCTGAAGAATTAGAGCTAAAGTGAAGTCTTAGAGGATTTCAGTTCTTTAAACATTTGTGAACACTTAACCATGTGCTTGGAGAAGGAAATGGCAACCCACTGAAGTGTTCTTACCTTGAGAATCCCAGGGACAGGGGAGCCTGGTGGGCTGCCATCTGTGGGGTCGCACAGAGTCAGACACGACTGAAGCGACTTAGCAGCAGCAACCATGTGCTAGCCATGTACTGAACTCTGTTTATTTATATATAATAGCTTATGACAGACAAAAGCACTCAGACCCATTTTATGGATGAAAACACTAAGGCATAAGTTGATTGGACCACTAGTCTGAGGCCACTCTGCTAATAAAGGTTGGAATTTAAAGACAGGTAGTTGAACTCCGGGAGAAGGCAATGGAACCCCAATCCAGTATTCATGCCTGGAAAATCCCATGGACGGAGGAGCCTGGTAGGCTGCAGTCCATGGGGTCGCGAAGAGGCGGACACGACTGAGTGACTTCACTTTCACTTTTCACTTTCATGCATTGGAGAAGGAAATGACAACCCACTCCAGTGTTCTTGCCTGGAGAATCCCAGGGACGGGGGAGCCTGGTGGGCTTCCGTCTATGGGGTCACACAGAGTCAGACACGACTGAAGCGACTTAGCTGCAGCAGCAGCAGCAGCAGATGAACTCCAGAGATTGTTTGCCGCCTCTATTCCACCAACATACATTTTGATAAATCTGGGTTGCCCCCTCCTATCTAATTAATCAATTTGTCCAGTGGGTATGTTCCATTTGATGATGCTACACACCATTGTGAGCAGGTATATTAGCTGGTACATTCTTCCCTAAATACCACTTGCCTATTCTGGTGCCAGATGGCTTACTTTTGTCTGATTTGTCATGTTAATTATTTTTGATAAACTCTAGTGAATCATACAGAGAAGGCAATGGCAAGCCACTCCAGTACTCTTGCCTAGAGAATCCCATGGACGGAGGAGCCTGGTAGGCTGCAGTCCATGGGGTCACTCAGTCAGACACGACTGAGCGACATCACTTTCACTTTTCACTTTCACGCATTGGAGAAGGAAATGGCAACCCCCTCCAGTGTTCTTGCCTGGAGAATCCCACGGACGGGGGAGCCTGGTGGGCTGCCGTCTATGGGGTCGCACAGAGTCAGACACAACTGAAGCGACTTAGCAGCAGCGGCAGCAGCAGTGAATCATGCTATACCTTAAGAACATTGTTCACCTTCCACACTGTGTTTTGTGAGAATTAATTTCCAAAGTCTGAAGTGAAAGTGTCAGTCACTCGGTCATGTCTGACTCTGAGACCCCATGGACTATAATACACCAGGGTCCTCTGCCCATCAATTCTCCAGGCAAGAGTACTAAAATGGGTTGTCATTTCCTACTTCAGGGGATCTTCCCAACCCAGGGATTGAACCCATGTCATCCACATTGCAGACAGATTCTTTATCATTTGAGCCACCAGGGAAGCCCTTAAGTACAGTGTTCACCAAACATATTGTGTTTCATGATAATTAATTTCCATTGTCTCCTTTTCACTAAAAGCAGAGTGTAATCTACTATTGCTAAGATACCACCTGTGATATATAGTGGGGGAGGAAGTGGTGATTTTCTTTAATTATCATTTTCATGTTCTAAGCATAAAAGCTATGGACAGCATTTCTCAAATGCCATTCTTCATTTTGATGATGGCCTCTGACAAAGAGGCTAGTTATTAACTAAATAGGAAAAAGAGAGATGAGTCCAAAGATGAGAGAAAAATTAACCAAAGGAGAGACTGAGCATGATGGAGTAAAAAAGCGCACAGACTTTATGTGGACCCTATCTGTGTGACCTTGGACAAATCTCTTAACCCCCTTGAAACTCAGTTTACTCATCTTTAAAATGAGAGCCTTCTTTGTCAGGGTGATCCCTTGTCAGCGTTTTGTGAGAATTCAGTGTAATCAGTTCTAAAGAAAATTCTGGTGGATGTTGACATGAGCCAATCAGACCACGTGAATGAGCCATGTTGTCCAAACGTGACACCATAGAGAGTACATAAGTATTTAGATAAATTATTAGGTTGATAAGATGTTGATGAGTATTATTAAATAGATGGTAGGTTGGGGCCAGAAGGGTTCTATGATCAAATAAGATTGGAAAACAGTAATGTATTTCACTAATCCCTTTTGGAGATTCGTAAAGCATTTTAATTTAATACATTAAAGACTCTAAGAAGTCCCATGGGAAAGAAACCAATTTTGCATGTTTAAGCTTTTTCCAGGGCTTCCCTGGTGGCTCAGAGGTTAATGCGTCTGCCTCCAATGCGGGAGACCCGGGTTCAATCCCTGGGTTGGGAAGATCCCCTGGAGAAGGAAACGGTAACCCACTCCAGTATTCTTGCCTGGAGAATCCCATGGACGGAGAAGCCTGGTAGGCTATAGTCCACGGGGTCGCATAGAGTCGGACACGACTGAGCGACGGAACGGAACGGAACGGAAGCTTTTTCCAAACACATTTGAAAATAAAACCCTCTTAATATCTTCTTGTTGATAAGATGGTTGGATAGTATCACTGATTCAATGGCCTTGAACTTGGACATGAATTTGGATGAACTCTGGGAGATGGTGAGGGACAGGAAGGGCTGGTGTGCTGCAGTCCATGGGGTTGCAAGGAGTCTGACATGACTTAGCAATTAAACAACAACATTTCCATAGAATGAAAATTATCAGAAACACATTTAGACATCTATTCACTGGGGATTCGGATGAGAAAACTGAAGGAGAGGACCACAGATGCATCCCACATTGCACAACTTTGAGTTCTGTAGCTTGACTCCCAGCTTATAGTGCCTCTACCTCCACACCCCGTAATGCAGAGTCCAGGGACTTATCTGGATTTTCAGCTGCACAGAGATTTGCCTTTTGCTCATTGGTAGTCTAGGGGCTATAGTTATGGCTGGGGTTGAGGCAGTTCTGGTGTGAGGTGGGAGCATAAGTTGGAGAAATTGTGTTATTGGAAAGTGTGAATGTCAAGCCTTGATTTGGGAACCCATGTAGGAGGTTTTAAGTCATGAAATGACCATTGTGAGCCAGTCATGATCTGGGCTAAATCTCTGAATTCTTCTAGTCATAATAAAGAACCAAATGAATTTTGACAATGAAAAAAAACCCCACACACTTAAATCAACAACCTAATTAAGACTTGTAGCTACGTTGTGGGCTTTGGCCTCAGTGATTTTACCCTTTCCCTTTGGAGGAAGTGCCTTGAGCCATTGACTGCTCCCAGTTGCATGGGTAATAGACCCCTGACATATCTTGTTTCTGGCAAACTCCCTGGATATAATTCTTTGTTTACAACACTACTGTAGAAAACTTCATGAATGCTTAGAAGAAAATAGAATTAGGACCTAAGGACCCAGTTAAAATCAACTTAGTAGAACATAGACACTGCTTTGTGTAGAGCTGGAAAAGATAGCCATGAGAGAAAGCGGCTTTAACATGCACCCAGAGAAACTATATATTATACCCATAATGTGTAAGAGGCAATTATGGCTTAGTAATCTGCAGTGTATCACTACCTAGCAATCAGATTGATGCATTCTAATGAGACCCATGCTGTTTGGAATCAGACTGGCATTGCTTATTCAGATCTCTATTCCATAAGATGCACTTTTAAATGGCTCAGATTGCACCAGATGCTATAAGAAATAGCATTCTATTTTATTCCATTACTAGCATTTTTCCCTCTTCCAATTAGCATAATTTAAAATCAGCCAGAGGCAAATGTGAGGGGCTGGAAAGTTGCAAAGAAGTTCAAGAACAATTTGATAGAAAAAAGGCAAGAAGACATACATGGACATGTTTTTCTGTGGATAAGAGAACATTGCAATTAATAGAGTTCTTATTCTTCAAATTGTCCAGAGTTTATTTCTGTGACTTATTGAAATATTAGAGTCTCTCAGGAGGCTAATTGGCCTATAGGTTCTTCTTGCTTATGCATTATCTTGTGGATGACATAATAGAATCACCCCCCTCATTTACTATTCAGTTAAGGTTTAATTGAGTTCATCTTTCTCCACCTCAAAATGGCCAGAAACTTGGAGAATCAAAACAAATTCTCATTTGTAAAATGAGAAGATTCTTGTAAATTGCCTCTTTTGTAACTTAGGTCTTGGTTATTTATCAAATATCTGAAGTTAAAACCTGAGCTAACATAATACACATTTCCCCCCGGTGTAATCAGCTATGATGCTAGAAACAATAGTTTTTAAATAAGTTTTTAAAATAAAGATTGGCATCTGATGTTGGAAGACTACATTTCCAATGATATATCTTCCCAGGATCTTTGCATCACCCTTGCTATACAGTGTAAACTCCCTTGGCTGTGCCTTGGGCTTTTGCTGGTAGTTCAACCAGAATTCATTCCCCCTTGGTTCTCTTCCTAATAGCACCTAACATGAGGTCTGTGACATCTCTTTATATCATCTGAGTGGGATTGACTCATCCTTGGGCTTCCCAGGTGGTTCAGTGGTAAAGAACCTGCTTACCAATGCAGGAGACATTTGAGAGACTAGTTCAATCCCTAGTTCAATTCCTAGGTTGGGAAGATCCCCTGAAGGAGGAAATGGCAACTGTATGGAAATGCCTAAGGCTCCAGCATTCTTGCCTGGGAAATCCCACTGACAGAGGAGCCTTGCAGTCTACAGTCCATGTGGTCACAAAGAGTAGGACATGACTGAGAAGCTAAGCATGGGCCCATGACCCATCCCCAAATATAGTTACCCTAGAGGATCTGAATCAGAATAAACCCTTAACATAAGGACTGGTTCAGGGGAGGTCCAATCAAAGTGAAACTTGAGACACCTTTTCCATAGCAAGAGAAGCCATCTTTCTGGAACCCCCCCACCCCTGCATGAAGAAAAAATACCATGTTCTCTGGCACTCTGAGATCATGAGAAAAGTCATCTTCAGTATGGTGACACACACAGGTGAAAATAATCTCAAAGAAACAAAGTTGGATCCAGCTCTCCTGGAGCTGGTTCATACCAGCTAGCTCATGAGAGCCAATTGCTAAATTTTCAGGGATCTTGTGAGTTGGTTAACATTATGTTTGTAGCTTAAAACATAAACTGGCCACAGTGGAAGTATTCACACCATGGAACTCTGCAAACACTAAAAATCAGGGCTACTGATTATTTTTCTCCTTCCCCTTTTCCTCCTCTTTCCTCTTCTTCCTCCTCCTCCTCACTTCCAGATCCAGTGGTTAAGCATTTACTGCTGCTGCTGCTGCAAAGTCACTTCAGTCGTGTACGACTCTGTGTGACCCCATAGATGGAAGCCCACCAGGCTCCCCCGTCCCTGGGATTCTCCAGGCAAGAACACTGGAGTGGGTTGCCATTTCCTTCTCCAATGTGTGAAAATGAAAAGTGAAAGTGAAGTCACCCAGTTGTGTCTGACCCTTAGCGACCCCACGGACTGCAGCCTACCAGGCTCCTCCATCCATGGGATTTTCCAGGCAAGAGTACTGGAGTGGCGTGCCATTGCCTTCTCCTCAGTTCAGTTCAGTTCAGTTCAGTCGCTCAGTCGTGTCCGACTCTCCGTGACCCCATGAATCACAGCACGCCAGGCCTCCCTGTCCATCACCAACACCCGGAGTACACTCAAACTCATGTCCATCGAGTCGGTGATGCCATCCAGCCATCTCATTCTCGGTCGTCCCCTTCTCCTCCTGCCCCCAACCCTTCCCAGCATCAGAGTCTCTTCCAGTGAGTCAACTCGTCGCATGAGGTGGCCAAATTATTGCAGTTTCAGCTTTAGCATCAGTCCTTCCAATGAACACCCAGGATTGATCTCCTTTAGAATGGGCTGGTTGGATCTCCTTGCAGTACAAGGGACTCTCAAGAGTCTTCTCCAACACCACAGTTCAAAAGCATCAATTCCTTGGCGATCAGCTTTCTTCACAGTCCAACTCTCACATCCATAAAGCTGTATCTCCAACTGAATCATGCCTGAAAGCTTGGCTTACTCTGGTGCTTTTCAGATCAGAAGTCTAGAGTCTCTCTTTATTGGTAAGTCAGTTTGACCCAGATGGTTTTTGGTTACTGCTCATCAAAGGCATATCCACCTGACCTGCAAAGTTCTCCATGATCACAGAGTTAACATTTATGAAGACCGTGCTAAGGACTAAGAAGAGTGCTAAGCGCAAATTTACTTTAGCTCAAATTAAACATTCATTCCTACAAAAGAATATGGTACTTTTATTACTTCTGACTCAAATGTGAAGAAACTAAGCCTTAAGGTACAAGCACCATTTGTCAAAGTTTCAAAGAGACCTACTTACTTAGAGCTTTCCAAATGCACCAAGCGTTTTCATACCTTAGTGCCTCCCCTATGCAGTTTATTCTCTTAACAGACCATGTCCACCTGGCTAATGCCGATCATCCTTCAAGTTCCTGAGTCAGTGACTCACAGAGGTCTGAGCTACATGACACCCCACATCACCTTGGGCCTATCTTGCTGGCAATATTTTTAACAATGCCAAGTAATTAATTGATCTCCCTCTTGGTTTCCCTACTAGACTCTAAGGTGAACAGAATCATAGAAATCTTTTCTTTTTACTGTCTATATCTTCGTGCCTGCTACTATGTTTCTCCACAAGGTAGCTGGTTAACTAATGCTGACTGAATGACTTGAGGGAATGAAACAATGAATCCATGTCATGTGTTTTGCTGCACTGAAATTCAAGGAAAGAAGAAATCTTCTGTCATTACCCTGAATACACCCTCTTATGCTAAATATGAGAATCATCAGAAAGCTATCAAAACTCTTTGTCTTTTTCATTTTTCTCATGTTCAGTATCACCATGTTTCATCATCAGGCATTGTCTGTCTAGGTATTGGGCAGATAGAAGAATGTGTTGAGAAGATTAGAAAGATCATTGGCTTTTGGGTCAAATAGACTGGACATCAATTCTAGCCCCATCATTTACTACCTGGGTCATCTTAGGCAACTTGTATGCTTTCCTCATATGTAAAATGGGACTGATGTCCAACATTTAAGGTTCCTGTATGAAAGTAAATAGTTGTTAAATGGCCAGATGCATGGTAATAGACACTTAAGAAATAGCAACTCTATCTTATTGTCCCATGACTTTAGTAAAGTGATGTATATATTTCCTCCCTGCCCCCAAGACTATCACCTAAGATTTGGTGTCTGAGCTCTGTTTACTTAGTTTGGATATTGCAAACTAATTACTGCATCCTATTTTGTTGTTGTTCACTCACTAAGTCATGTCTGACTATTTGCAGCCCCATGGACTGCAGCACACCAGGATTACCTGTCCTTCACCATCTTTCAAGAGTTTATTCAAACTCATGTTCTTTGAGTGGTGATGCTATCTAACCATCTCATCCTCTGCTGCCACCTTCTCCTCCTGCCCTTGATCTTTCCCAGCTGGGAAAGTCAGTCTTTTCCAACGAGATGGCTCTTCTCATCAGATGGTCAAAATATTGGAGCTTCAGCATTAATCCTTTTGACGAATATTCAGGGTTGATTTCCTTTAGGTTTGACTGGTTTGATCTCATTGCTCTACAAGAGACTCTCAAGAGTCTTCTCCAGCATCACATTTCGAAAGCATCAATTCTTCAGCATTCAACCTTCTTTATGGTCCAACTCTCACATCCATACATGACCTGGAAAAACCATAGCTTTGACTACAAGGATCTTTGTTGGCAAAATAATGTCTCTGCTTTTTTAACATGCTGGGTCTTGGTTTGTTATACTTTCCTTCCAAGGAGCAAGCGTCTTTGAATTTCATGGCTGCAGTCACCATCCACAATAATATTGGAGCCCAAGAAAATAAAATCTGTCACTGTTTCCACTTTTGCTATGAATACTAATTATAATCATAAATAACAATAGCCACAAATATTACTATATCCCAAGGGGCACTAGAGTATTTTAAAGCTGAAAGTCTGTTACTTATAGGTTTGTAAGAAGTTTCTCATTTTAGGGTAAGGCTATGATTTATCTCTAAATCCATTCTTTTTTTTTCCTTTTCATTAGATCCTGTGTGTGGCTGCATTTCACTGTGCCTTGCTCACAAGAGATTAAAATGTGAGATCAGACCATGACATGGGTGAGGGATATTTTGTCATGTTTTGGTATTTCATTTTGGAAAAAACACTTTGAAAATGTTTTTAAAACTGCTGGGCATGTCTTAGTAACCGTTGTCCTACATGTGCTGTTATTTAAGACTGAATATACAAGGCTTTGGAGAATATTCCCTTGACTCCAGGGCATGTCACAACTGAGATATCAGGCGAGACCTTACACATTAGGTGGTCATTTTGCCCTGAACAAAGGGTTAATTGCCGTTGGTTATCCTGTAAGGAGGAAGTTCTAGGTCTAGATATGAACCAATCTTGGACTGGTGAGGAAGACATTTTTCTTTTATGGGTCCCCAGGTGGGGAAGTGAAGGTGGTCCCGGACTTAGGCATGGGAATGTTCGGAGCATTTCCAATAGGGAGAATTAGTGAGTACTTGTACAAGAAGGCAAGTTGAGGGATAGAATGGGTGTTGACCTAAGAAGCAGAGCTAAGGTACATTTGGGGCATGTGAGATGCTAGCAGTTGTGTTATTTCCTATAAACCTAAACCTCAGTTAAATTGGGAGTAAATCACATCGTCCCTAATCATTTCCCAATTGTAATGCGGGAAGTTGGGCTGAGCAGTAAGCTCATGATAAAACCAAGGGGATGGCAGTGGGGACCTATAGTCAAAAATAGTTGCCCAGGAAATTCTTTGGAAGTCCAGTGGTTAGGATTCCATGCTTCCACTGCAGGGGACATGGGTTTGATCCTGGTCAGAGAACTAAGATCCAGCATGCCGAGTAGTGTGACCAAAAAAAAGAAAAAAAAATAGCTGCCCAGAAGAGGAGTGTTATTGTAGGGACTATCAGAGCACAGGAGCAGATGCAGGTGAGGAAGCTAATAGATTTAGTCTGGAGCACGTGGGAGACAAGATGCTGAGAAACACCCAGAAAACTTTGAGGAGGTTATCTGCCAGGAGTTAGTTCAGATCCTAACAGTCTGGACACGAAAAGAAAATGCAACATCATTTTGTAGCTACAGGCAGGTGAGGCTGATGTCTTATGAGTCATACATAAATTTCTTATTTAATTTCTACAACAACCAGGATACAAGTATTATTAAGTATTATTATTTCTATCAATATCTTACAACTAGATAGCTATAATATTGATAGTTAAATTCTAATTTTAGCTATTTATAAAGTGGCCACACTGAGATTTTCACTGTTTCCATCTGCCACTGGAAATGGTGCTCTTCCTATAAGATCATCATGCCTCTTGAAGGAGTGCAATAGAAGTGAAATGGGATTCATTGGTTAATTTTCTGTGGCATTTCCACGAAGCAAACACATAAAAGTATTGTTTTCCATTTGTTTCAGCCATTCTTGTGGTATAAATGATCTCTTATTATTATCTATCTGAATGCCTTGGTGGTGGAGTGGGATGTTTAGGAAGTTTGTATTTTCATAAGAACCAGTAATGTTTCACTTCTTCAGTAAGACTTTTAATTCTCTGGTTGATGGCCTGAAATTGATTTTCCACCAGCTGTTGACCAGTGTGATAGAAAATCTACTTAGTGTAATGGGTACTCTCTCCTTGAGCTGTTGAAAAAGAATATTGTACAGTTTCGATACTTGATCTACCCCGAATTCTGCCACAAAGAGCTTTATGAGTGCAAGTATGTCACTCATGACTCCTTATTCTAAAGCCAGGATTTGTGCTTCTGAATCCCTTTCTGCTCTAAAATTCAATGTATAATTTAACTTTCTGGGTTCCTATGTATGCATTTCTGAATTCCAGAATGTTTATACACTGACAGAAAAGAAAGGCAGCGTTGATATTTAGCAGATACACACTGGTATTACTGTAGCAGTTGTATATTTAAGTACTTTCATGCTAGTTGGCACATTGCTTCTGTTCTGGGGCACCCTGAGTGGCTCACATTACCCCAGCTGTACATATTATCCCCTTATGCAGTCCTACAATCACTGAGTCAAGGTATTTCATGGAAGTTTATTTTTTGAAAGGTTTGGAAATACTTTTGCATGTATAAAGTAACAATAACTCTGAATAGAGTATGTGGACATAAATTTTAAAAAGACAACTAAGATAGAGAAAAGCAATGGCTCTTACTAAACACCAATAAGAATGACATGAAAACTTAACACCGTATTAGACACGCATATCTCCTGTGTAATTTTGTCTTTTCTTTCTTTTTTCAAGACTCCTTTTTCTTTCCTCTTTTTACATCATCCAAAAGTTAAAGAAATTAGTATTTTCAGACTTTTTTTGAATCTTTTTGCTAGACTTGTCAACAGCACAGAGTTTTGAATAGGAAGATACCTTTCATTTAAAAATTAGACTTTCAGTACTTTGAGACTGAAAACACATGGATGAAAAATTTCTTGTGCTATTAAATGACCTCAAAGTGCTTCTTTTATTCATTTCTTTATTCAAGAAATGAACAGAATGATCTGTGCTGTTTTGGATGGTAAAAAGAATGAGACACTCACAATGTAAGGTCTTCTACTGACCTGTAGTCACTGTTCCTTGCAAAAGGTAATCTAATAATCCTCTATTCTATTTAAGGACCATAGGAGCTTGTACATTTCTAGACATTTTAAATGATTTGCTCGATGACCCTTCATGCCCTTCTGATCCAAGCATTGTTATTACTGTTGCTTGATGGGAATTTAGGTGGACTGAAGATGAGTGAGATCTTGGATGCTAATATATGCCCCGCTGATGTGTGGTTTTCTTTTAGTTATAAATTGGCCAATACATTGTCCAAGAAAGTCCCCCCAAAATATAAGTGCATAGTTCTGAGTTTTTGTTTTTTTGATTGATGTGAGTAACTTTCAGAAAGCTCTCCGAAGTTCTTTGAGGATCTATTGCTGTTCTTGACAGAGTTTTGTAGTTGATTGCTTTGAAGCCTACTTATCTTCCTTAGCTGATTGAAGATGTTGCTGATGTGCTTTTTTAATTAGTTTGTGAAGTGGGTGGAGTTGGAGCAAAGTCAATTTCATCTTGCTAAAATCCAATCAATGCTAGTTGACTGAATGACTTTAGTTTATTTAGCTGATTGACCCTGGACTTCTTCAGAAGTTGTTTTCTCTTATTTTCAATTTTGATGATTAAAAAAATGATTTAATTACAGAAGTCACCTTTATGTTGCTAATATGTTGGCATGAAATTTACGCTACTTTTCCACCTTATGTATAACACCTAAGGCACAGGAAGATCCTCTGCTAAATTCAAGATTTTCTGTTCAAAACTACAGATGAGACAACACATCTTTCTCATTTGGCTTTTAATTTCTCTTACTGTGCAGACAAGTATTTATAGAAAGAAAAGATTGCCGAAACCTTTGCAAAAATATTTACACTGCACCAACTTTTGTTGCAATTTTCATTAAGGTTTTTACAATGCAGTGTTTTGCAAATCCTTTCACTGGTTAAACTTTCCTTATTGAAGTAATGAATAGAAAAATGGTGGCTCCCATTTATTTGGAGAAGAATTATTGTGACTGCCTGCCTGGGCATCAAGCTGAAATGCTTACAAAACCATTTCACATCTCAAACAACAACCAACCAAATTTTATTTCTGTCAAAATAATAGAAACAAATGGTTCCAAAGCAGAAATGCTGCTAGTAAACATTTTCATCAGAATCAAACACTGTGACTATTAAAATTCATCCAAATTAAATGTTTATTTCTGAAACAAATGCCTTCTTTGTAAAATATTTGCCAGCAAAGACCTGACTCACCCTGTGGGGTGAGTTCGCTTATGTGGAAGACCTATGACTCATGAAAGCTTAATCAGAGAAAACTCCAGTAAATGTTTCTTTCAAAGTAAATGTTAAGCCTGAATTTTTAAGGTGATAGTGAAAACTCATTCAAAAGTTTTATTTTTAAAATGCCATTTTTAAGAAATTCTACAAACTGACTTGTGAAGAATGTGGGCAGGTCACTGTTAATTAAATGTACAAAGAGATCCAAGTTGAGTCCCTAACTGGATTCAGGTCCTCATTTCATTTTGATTGGTTTGGTCCTGGGGTGTCTGAATGAAACAGAGGAAGAGGGAAAAAAAATGAAATGGATGGATTGGTGTCTATCCCCCTAGCTCAGCCTCAAGAACTGATTTTGAGATCACAGCAGATGATGAAAGCTGGCCCTTAACTCATAATCTGCTTATAAGTTATCTTAAAATGCCAAGCACATTTCAAACTTCTATGTATGCTTTATAAACTAATATCTCAGTGGTAGAAATAAGTTACATGGTTGAATTCAAGAGCAAAGTGTATGACAGTCCATTCACCCACCATGAGGTCAAAGCAAACCACATGTTTAAAACTACTGCAATGAGTGGGGACATATTCTCCTGTCATGAGGGAGTGGGGGAAGTGAATAAATGTTTTCTGAACAATATTATAATGTACCACAACTGTAAAGACAGAAAGTAAGGATATGTATTCATGAAACAGTCATGAGTGTTGGTCAAAACAGTGCCATGGTCCATAGTGCAGCTTTGGCATTCAGGGTTTAGAGTTGCCACCAGTGGAGAATTGATGAACATGGTGGAACAGTATTTCTCCAGAGGTTTCTTGGCTATGGTCAGTGGCCAGGTGCCTTGCTAAGACATTAGAGCAGTGAAGCAAGGAGTGTGTTTGTTGCTGAGTTCACACCAGATGTGACTACCCCTGGAGAACCTAAGAAATACCTGTGAGAGTTACTTTCAATTGGGCTCAACTTCCAAACAAGCAGGGGAACTATACAGATTAATTTGTATTTATTTCCTTTGAAGATCGTTGTTTCATAAATGAAATGGGAGATTCAGCCGGGAGAAATATCAATAACTTCAGATATGCAGATGTCACCACCCTTATGGCAGAGAGTGAAGAGGAACTCAAAAACCTCTTGATGAAAGTGAAAGAGGGGAGTGAAAAGTTTGGCTTGAAGCTCAACATTCAGAAAACAAAGATCATGGCATCTGGTCCCATCACTTCATGGGAAATAGATGGGAAAACAGTGGAAACAGTGTCAGACTTTATTTTTTGGGGCTCCAAAATCACTGCAGATGTTGATTGCAGCCATGAAATTAAAAGACGCTTACTCCTTGGAAGGAAAGTTATGACCAACCTAGATAGCATATTAAAAAGCAGAGACATTACTTTGCCAACCAAGGTCCGTCTAGTCAAGGCTATGGTTTTTCCCGTGGTTATGTATGGGTGTGAGAGTTGGACTGTGAAGAAAGCTGATCGCTGAAGAATTGATGTTTTTGAACTGTGGTGCTGGAGAAGACTCTTGAGAGTCCCTTGGACTGCAAGGAGATCCAACCAGTCCATTCTAAAGGAGATCAATCCTGGGTGTTCATTGGAAGGACTGATGCTAAAGCTGAAACTGCAATACTTTGGCCACCTCATGTGACGAGTTGACTCAGTGGAAAAGAGTCTGATGCTAGGAGGGATTGGGGGTAGGAGGAGACGGGGATGACAGAGAATGAGATGGCTGGATGGCATCACCGACTCGATGGACATGAGTTTGAGTGAACTCCGGGAGTTGGTGATGGACAGGGAGGCCTGGTGTGCTGTGATTCATGGGGTCGCAGAGTCGGACACGACTGAGCGGCTGAACTGAACTGAACTGAACTGAACTAGATAATTGCAAAATAAAGCCCCAGTGAGTCTTATATCCATATTGTGAAGATAAGAGAGCATATTTTGCCCATGACCACATTTATGTGTAGGATGGCCTATACAACTTATTTTTAGACAATGGAATGGATATGTCCAGTGGTGTTTTTAGGAAACAAACAATTAAAAAAAAACAAGGAAGCAATTTGAAGGTATAACGTGTGGTTTTGCCATTTAACCTAAAAAGATACAAAGCTTCTATTTGTGCAAGCAGTCCATGATCCTACCTGCTCACCTGTCTGCCATTTTTTCCCTACTAAGACGCACATATGGATATCGTCACATCACAGTAGACTACAAGAATGAGCATGGGGGTTGAAGGCAGCGGATGGCTAATTTCTTACCAAGCCTGTTTCCTCTTCTTCTTGAATATACAGTTATATTACATTTTCCAAGTTCCTTGAGGGTAGTTGTGGCCATTTCACCGAGTTCTGGGCTTCCCAAGTGGCACTAGTGGTAAAGAAATCACTTGCCAATGCAGGAAATGTAAGATGCTGGTTCGATCCCTAGGTAGGGAAGATTCCCCTGGAGAAGGGCATGGCAACCCACTCCAGTATTGCCTGGAGAGTCCCATCGATAGAGGAGCCTGGCAGGCTACATTCCCTAGGGACACAATGAGTCAGACACGATTGAAGTGACTGGGCAGGCACACATGGCTGACTTCCAGCCAATGGAATGTGAGCAGAAATGATATTATGTCACTCCTAACACTGACCCATAAAAAACTCCCATTCTGATTCTCCATCTTCTTTTCCTTTTCAGGGTTTGATGCAGACACAAATGCCAGTTGTGGAATCCATATACTGAAGATACTAAACCCATCAGATGGAAGGATATTGAGTCTTTGAGCTACCACTTGGACTTTATTTGAGCCTGTGACCATAGGTAATTTATTTGTTTTCCACGCACATCAATTTCCTCACTGCCCACCCAAGAGGAAAATAGAAATGATTACATACAATCATGTTGGAGTGGTTTAATTTCGCATATCTTTTTCTTTCATTCCCCCATTTAACAGCAGCTGTATTACTTGCTGTCGGGCTCTACACTTGAACTGGTTACCAAGGCAGAGGGGTCCCAGAATGAACTGAAGCTGTGTGAGACTGGTGAGGCAGGCTCCTCAGGAATTTTTGCACCAAAGCCCAGAAACCCGGGGAACAGGAACGGAGATGGTGGGGAACAGGAACGGAGATTGAGGAACAGGACATGCTTGACCAGGAAACAAGGGTTTGAGCTCTGTCTCCAGCTTAGACTTTGTTGCTTCTGGTCTGGATTTTAGTAACATCATATATTTTGTACAACATACTTCAGCAATATACATATATTCAATAACATGATTTTTTGTGTGTATAGCCTGTAATATAGATTTCTGGTTTTCATTAATATCTGAAAGATCATTCTTTGTAAGATGTCAAGGTCCAGTGAATACTACTTTTCACAGCATTCCTAATATATTTGACACCTGTAGTAGATCACTAATACTTCCTAACTCAATAAAATTGTTTTCAGTAATAATTTATGATTTTTGGATTTTAATTTAGAATTTCATACAATAATCATTCTTGATCTGCCTTCATTCATTATCAAAACAATTAAAAATATTCAACGTAATGATATTACTAAAATTAAAATTCAGAAAGATATTGAGTACATAAACTAAAATTTGCATCTACCAGGCAAAATCCACAATTTGTGCTTTATCCTATTTTTAAATTTCAAACACAAAAAGTTCCAGTGGTCATCTAGAATGATAAAATTGAAGTAATTAAAATTCTGTCTGTTCAATCTTCTTGTTGTCATTATTTTGAACCTATCATTTAATGCAGGAATGCGTAGCAATCAGGGAATTGAAGACACAAACTACAGTCTTAGTGAGGTGGACCTATTCCAAACACTTCCACTCTTCAAATGAAATTACACGTTGAATCTGTGTGTTTGGAAATTGACTGTAAAATTAGGAGTTCTCTGAATTAACTTTTGTGTAGCTACCATGTTTATTAAAGGATAAGTAACAGAACTTGCTCGGAGAAGGCAATGGCAAGCCACTCCAGTACTCATGCCTAGAAAATCCCATGGATGGAGGAGCCTGGTGGGCTGCAGTCCATGGGGTCGCTAAGGGTCCGACACGACTGAGCGACTTCACTTTCACACATTGGAGAAGGAAATGGCAACCCACTCCAGTGTTCTTGCCTGGAGAATACCAGGGACAGGGGAGCCTGGTGGGCTTCCGTCTATGGGGTCACACAGAGTTGGACACGACTGAAGTGACTTAGCAGCAGCAGCAGCAGCAACAGAACTTGCTAGTTTGGAGCTTATATTATTATTATTGCTAATGTTATTATTTTATTATTATTGTTAAAACTCTACAATGACTGTAGCAGTTGTGCAGAACTTAGCTCAACTGAAGATGCTTTTCAGGAAGCAGTAGTTTAGCACTGTTGAAATTGCCAGGGCATGCTGATTGCAGCCAGGAAATTAAAAGACGCTTACTTCTTGGAAGGAAAGTTATGACCAACCTAGATAGCATATTAAAAAGCAGAGACATTACTTTGCCAACCAAGGTCCGTCTAGTCAAGGCTATGGTTTTTCCTGTGGTCATGTATGGATGTGAGAGTTGGACTGTGAAGAAAGCTGATCGCCGAAGAATTGATGCTTTTGAACTGTGGTGTTGGAGAAAACTCTTGAGAGTCCCTTGGACTGCGAGGAGATCCAACCAGTCCATTCTAGAGGAGATCAATCCTGGGTGTTCATTGGAAGGACTGATGCTAAAGCTGAAACTCCAATACTTTGGCCACCTCATGTGACGAGTTGACTCACTGGAAGAGACTCTGATGCTGGGAAGGGTTGGGGGTGGGAGAAGAAGGGGACGACAGAGAATGAGATGGCTGGATGGCATCACCGACTCGATGGACATGAGTTTGAGTGAACTCCGGGAGTTGGTGATGGACAGGGAGGCCTGGTGTGCTGTGATTCATGGGGTCACAAAGAGTCGGACACGAGTCAGCGACTGAACTGAACTGAACTGAGTGATAGTATACAGCAGATTGAGTAGTTCCCTGGTGGTCTAGTGGTAGGAGTCAGGGCTTTCACTGCCAGTGCCCTGGGTTCAACCATGGGTTCAATCCCTGGTCAGGAAACTGAGATCCCACTAGCTGTGCAGTGTGGCTAAAAAGAAAAAGATTTTTAAAGCAGATTGATTTCTAATTGGTTTTATTATTTTTAATGTCTGCAGGCAATGCCCCCCTGTATTGCCTTTGCCTAATCTGAATCAATCCCATTTTTCTGCTGTTTCTACCCTTCTGTGAAATGGGAAATCCTATGATGAAGCAAAATCCAGACAGCAAAGACTCTTTCCTCCTGTTTATAGACTCAGTTTTCTTAGAGTGATCCCAAGGAACCTGGCGGGTGATGACTGGGGTGGACAAGGGGAAGTGACACCCAGTGGAAGAGGCAGGTGAGTTCACAGAACTCAGCAGGGCCATGTGCCTGCCAGACAGAGCAACACTGCTGGTTTCCCAGAACTGCTTTGCTGGTATAGGGGTGGCTTTGCAGAGGTAGGGCCTTGGACCAACCAGTTAGGGCAAGACTCAGTACTTCTGGATCTACCCAAAAGTGGGTAAGACAGAAAGAAGGTCTGTTCTCAGAGAACACACAGCCTAAGTAGAGCAAATGCCATGTTAGTAAACATCATAATAGAGAGGAATTTAATATAGTGTATGATAAGTAGAATGCTAGGCAAATGTGTATGGAAGGTTTGGGAAAGTTTCCCGGGAGAAATGAGAGCTGAACTGACTCAAGAGTGGGAGTCAGTGACCTGCTGAACTTGTGCTGTTGTGGCTTCAGATGTGGGTCTTGGGTTGATGGGGCTCCCAAAGATCCTTTTAAATGAAAGAATATCATAATAACCCGGATTTATTGAGCATTCACAATGTGCTAAGCAGATTGCCCAGTGATTTATACTCATCATCTACTTTCCTTCTCAGTGCATTCCCTGGGATGTGTGCCATTATCATCCTCATTTTACCAAGGGGGGAAACTGAGGCTTTGAGCAACTAAGCAGTTTGCCAAAGGTTGTAAACTACTGAGTGACAAGACTGGATTTGAATACAGCCTGACCTCACAGTCTAGGATGTACTTTTGCAATCAACTCCCAAAAACAAACACAGGAAGGAACCTGGATCACTGTTCACTTGAAGCCCTTGGCTCCCCAGTCCCTATACACTGTATATAAGACTGACATTGATCTAGTGGGACAGCCCCTGCAGGTTTTCAGCTGAGCTAGGGTTGATGAATGTGACCAACTGATGGGTAAGATCCAGGATTTGTGTTCAAATTTCAGCTCTGTTTCGTCTTGACCATATGACCTTGGCTAAGTCATTTTACCCTTTCTGAGCTCAGCTTCCTCATCCATAACAGGGGACTACTAAGACCTAGGTCTCAGAATTGCTCCAAAAGTTAACTGCAAGTAGGAGAACTGGATCTTGACACATAGTAGGTACTTTTCCCATATTACTCTGACATATGGCAGAATTAACAGGGCATATCACAACTGGTTTCTGGAGAAAATGTAGCTTGCATTCAATTTCATACTTCCACTGTGACATATTTTGAATCCTAAGTAAAAGACCCCAGGATCACTTTTTATTTTAAACAACAAACACCTGTCATTGCTTAAATTAGAAACACTTGCCGAACCATGCTACAAAATATTTATAAATTCACAAATGTGTTTTAATTGCTGCTAAGTAAAATGAATTCAGCTGTAGCTTTTTCTCGTCATGAAAAATGTGCCTTCATTCCTTTTTTCCCCAGTCCTAAATAGAGTGGTTAAATATTGGATTTGTGCAGCCAACTGTATGCTACAGTAAGTCCCTTACATACCAACCTTCAAGTTGCAAACTTCCAAAATGCAAATCTGTGTTCTCATATCCAATTACATAAGTTCGCTCATACGTCTGGTGTGAATGGTCATATGTGTGCATCCACAGGTGGCTGTGCTTCTGTATACTTTACAGCACAGTTCTGTATGCTGCTGCTGCTAAGTCACCTCAGTCGTGTTTGACCCCAGTCTGTGCGACCCCATGGAAGGCAGCCCACCAGGTTCCCCCATCCCTGGGATTCTCCAGGCAAGAACACTGGAGTGGGTTGCCATTTCCTTCCCCAATGCATGAAAGTGAAAAGTGAAAGTGAAGTCGCTCAGTCGTGTCTGACTCTTTGCGACCCCACGGACTGCAGCCTACCAGGCTCCTCCGTCCATGGGATTTTCCAGGCAAGAGTACTGGAGTGGGGTGCCAGTGCCTTCTCCGACAATTCTGTATAAAGTACAGTAATACAGTATCTTTATTTCAAACCCAGGATATTCAGAAGCAGGTGTAAAAGCAGCAGTGATGTTGCTGATACTTTCAAGGGACTGTACAGTAAAATTAAATTTTTTCTTTATTTTTTGTCTTTTTTAATGTACTGTTTGTGTGAAAAGTATTATAGACCTGCTGCTGCTGCTGCTAAGTCACTTCAGTCGTGCCCGACTCTGTGTGACCCCACAGACGGAAGCCCACCAGGCTCCCCCGTCCCTGGGATTCTCCAGGCAAGAACACTGGAGTGGGTTGCCATTTCCTTCTCCAATGTGTGAAAGTGGAAAGTGAAAAGTGAAAGTGAAGTCACTCAGTCGTGTCCGACCTTTAGCGACCCCACGGACTGCAGCCTACCAGGCTCCTCCATCCATGGGATTTTCTAGGCAACAGTACTGGAGTGGCTTGCCATTGCCTTCTCCGAATTATAGACCTATTACAGTATAATGCTATATAGCTGATTGTATTAATTGGGTACCTGGGCTAAATTTGTTGGACTTAGAAAGACACTCTTCGAACAGAACTCGTTTATATGTAGAGGACTTACTGTATTTGTGATAAAGGAAAGTTTGGGGCTTGGAAGCAAAGGAAGTTGAAAGTGTCTGAGACAGATGGCTTCATGTGAAACATCCCTTAACATTTCAGACAAAAATGAGGCAAAGGCAGTACATCTCTATTTCACCTTGTAACTTCTACCCATGGTGGGGAATCCATCACCTAATTTGCATAATGTGTTTTCCTTTTACTTCAATAACACAGTCTGAAAATATCTATGCCTTTACTCATAATTTTTGTTTTTTCTTAGAGTCCAGGGGAATTATAATAGCAGTTTTATCTAAAATAATAAATAATGCAGTTCTACTTTCACTGGTGATGGCTTTTCAGAAATTGTATCCCTGACCCAATTTGCTCATAGATTTTTCAACATTAAGATGTTGGGTGTTATTTCCATCTAATTTAACATAATTTCTGGCAGGAGAGTGATAAACCGAGAGCACTCAGGTCAAATTCCACCTACACATATGTTTCATTTGGTGTTTGAAAACTTTTGAGTAAATATATTTTTTTTAATTGGAAGATTTCATTCAAAGCATGTGAAAAAATGGAAAGATTTTGCATAAATCTTTTCTGGGTTTCTCTCTCTCTTAACAAAAATGGAATATTAAGCAAATCAGAGCCATTATACCCTATGGCAGTAGTTCTCAAAGTACAGTGGCTACATCAGCTTAACCCAGAAGTGCAAGTTCACAGGCCCGCAGACCTACTAGGTGAGGAGCTTGGGGTTCTGCCCAGCAACCTGTCTCTTAATCACCCTCCAGGTTACCCTGGTGCAGACCAAGTGTGAGACCCTCTGCCCTATAGCAGTAGTCCACAGAGTTCCTTGGAAGCAGATATTTTCTTGCTGGTCTTTAATGTTCCCGCTGGCTGTGGACCCTGTTGTAGAAGTGATGAGTGTTCCTGTCTGACTTTCTTGGGAACAGTTTCCCCAGTCCCTGGGGTCAGTCAGCTTCATGGGTGTATGATCTGTGCAGTCACAGGGTTCTGAGTTTGCTTTAATGCTCTGTTGTTCTGTCTTGACATTCTTAACCCTTCTATCTTTGATTCTGTGTTTTTTATATGAAGTGTGATGGGACAATGGAACATGCTTGTGGACAGAGAAGATACTCTAGTTGGCAGTATGTATGGGCTTAGTTGGTTGGACGCAGAGGGGTGATGGGCAGCTTACGTGCTGTACAATTGACCTTGGTGCCCAGTGCCCACGTGCATGCCCAGAGCAGTCTAGGGTACTGTGGATCCTCAAAGGAGTGATGAGATGAACAGGCTTTTGGCTACGTACAACTGGGACAGGAAGTACTGGTGCTCAAGCTGTGAATTTTGTCCATAAATTACTGCAGAGCAATAGTGTATCCATGGACACTGCAACAAAACATATTATGAGTTATTAGAATTCTTCAAAAATATTAGAATCTCTGTGGTTGAACACTTCTGCACCATTGCAAAACCAAAATTCGGAAACTTAGAAATTAAATTAAAAAATTCTCACATTGGATAGAAAAGAGTGCTATTTTCATATGCAGCTTTCAATGAATCATTTGTTAACAAGAAAACAATTTTATGATGAATATTTTGCTGTAAGTAACAATACAGTAGTACAATGCATAAAATAGGCTTTTGAATTATATACACACCATGAAGCCATTTTTAGTTTCTTATATGACCTGTGGGACTTCTCAGGTGGCTCGGTGGGTAAAGCATCTACCTGCAATGCAGGAGAAGCAGGCAGCCATGAGTTTGGTCCCTGGGTCGGGAAGATCCTCTGGAGGAGGGCTTGGCGACCTACTCCAGTATTCTTGCCTGAAGAATCCCATGGACAGAGGAGTCTTGTGGGCTACAGTCTATGGGGTCACAAAGAGTCGGACCCAACTGAAGGAACTTAGAATGCCTGCATGCATATGACCTCTAATTTTACATAAAATGTCAGAGCAAACACTAATATGCCATTGTATAAATTTACACTTAAAATTAAATTCAGGCAAATGGCAAGTGGATTCAGGCAAATCCACAGACTGGATCTGTATGAAGAGTTAAATCTTTTTAGAAAAATTGTTTCTCAAGAATCATCAATCTAGATATTTTAAAATTTTGTCTTTCAAAATACCTTGTCAAAAATTTATCCCAATATTGTGAAGCATATAAAGTACACTTAACAGCTATAATAATAGTTGTATCAGCATAAAGTCCTTTTCAAAGTCAAAAATTATTTTTAAAATCTGCTATATTTTATTTGCCAAAAATGGTTGCTTTCAATTTTATCGATTGAGAATAAAGTAGATAAGAGTATAAATTTGATCTAATAAATAAATAGGCAAAAAAGAGCCAGAAAAATTTCATGATCCATCAAGATACCATAAAATATTGGCTTTATTAGTATTACGATTTATTATATAAAAGTATGACACCAAAATTGACTTATTTTTAAACTTTTATGTATTCATTTAGATGCTATCTATTTCTGGCTGCACTGGGTCTTTGTTGCTTTGTGTAGGCTTTCTCTAGTTGGTGAACTGGGGTAGCTCTTTGCTGTGGTGCACGGGCTTCACACTGCGGCGGCTTTTCTTTTTGCGGAGCTTAAGCTGCAAATGTGCGGGCTCGCTTGAGTTTCAGCCTGCGTTCTCTAGGGTGTGCGGCTTTCAGTAGTCGTGGCACACAAGCTCAGTAGTTGCAGCACATGGGCTCCAGAGTTGCATCTCATGGGTTTTAGAGTGTGGGCTCAGTAGCTGTTGTACGGGCTTAGTTGTCCTGCAGCATGTGGAATCTTCCAGGAAACCAAACCCAAATCCTGTGCATTGGCAGGGGTACCACCAGGGAAGTCCCCCCCATTTTTTTAAAATAATTTACAAGTTTATGTTATTTCTTATGTATTACTGCTATCCCTATTACATTTCATAGTAATAAAAGATTTTTAAAGATGGAAGTTTATATTTTATTTTCTTAAACAGCATTTCCCCCTGCTTTTCGAACAAGGAGTCCTGAATTTTGATTTTACAGTTTCCACAGATAAGTAGCTGTTCTTACCTGGGACATCTGAGGTCACCACCCTTAGGAGTAAACATAATAAATACGAATGACAACAAGGTCAGAAGTGAAGTGAAATTTGCTCAGTCCTGTCCGACTCTTTGCGACCCCATGGACTGTTGCAGTAGGTAACCTTTCTCTTCTCCAGGGGATCTTCCCAACCCAGGGATCAAACCCAGGTCTCCCTCATTGCAGGCAGATTCTTTACCAGCTGAGCCACAAGGGAAGCCCAACAATACTGGAGTGGGTCACCTATCCCTTCTCCAGGGGATATTCCCAATCTAGGAATGGAACCAGGGTCTCTTCCATTACCAGGTAAGCTATCAGAGAAGCCCAAAGTCAGAAGACCCACTTCGAAAATGCACTCTAAGGCACTCTGTTAGGTATTCTGAGTTTTCAATATTCCAAAGTGAAGCAGTGTTGAGATTGTTACAGAGTGAGAAAGACCAAATAAACATGAAGAATAGTAATATAGAAACACTGACTCCGTTATGGATGGAGAAAAAAATTAAAAAGGAAATTTGGGGGACATTGGGAAATTTGAATGGGACTAGATATTAGATGATGTCCCTGAATCAATATTTAACTTATTGTGATAACAGTAGTGTGGTTATGTGGGAAAATGTTCTTCTCTTAGGAAAAAATGAAATTTTTAGGGTTAAGAATGCTTCTTAAGTGGTTAAACAAGAGGAAGGGTGGCAGGGAGATTGCAGGAACAAGGGAATATGGCTACATGTTAATGGTTGATGAATCTAGTTGAAATGTGTGCCGTGCTGATTGTATTATTGTATTTCTTTGAAGGTTGGATTTTCCAGGTTAAAAAATAATAGAGGAAATAAGCATATGACAAAGTATAAGGGGGCTTTCTGGGAAGTTGGTAATGCTCTTTATTTAATTAGACATGGGTGGTTGTTGCAAGAATGCCTTCAGTTTCTAATAATCCACCTAGCTATTTATTTATGGTTTGTCTACTTTTTTATGTATATGCTATTTTTTAATTAAAATGTTTTAAAATGATACTTTATAACTAAGCAAGCAATACCCAAATGTGGTGTATTGTTCTATTGCTGAGTGAACATATGTCAGCGCTTTGGGAGTGTGAGAGTTTTGCCAGTTAATCAGACGATCACTTTCTTTTGTTTGTTTTGTATACCAGATTCCAAATTTCACATTCAAAATTTAAATCAACAGTTTAGTATGGAAGTAGAAACAGGAATATGTGGAAATGCAACTGGAAACAACTTTCACAAGAGTGGATCCGAGTCTTATGCAGCTCGAAGCTGATGATTCTGAGGACCCGCCTTAAGAAAAAACAAAATTCAGCCCGAAAGTAAATATTGTTTAGAAAGTGTTTAGGAGGTGAGAAACTTGGCTATCTTTGTCTTCAAGAGAAATCTGCCTCTGGTGTTTATTTTTCATTAAATTAGGACAAAGGAAAAACTCTGATTGTTCTTGTTTAGATTCTTCTTATTTCGATCGTTAGTACATTTACTATATCCTTGTTACTTCTCCTGGGCATCTCTATTAACAGTTCTATTTTTTTTTCTTTTTTCATGACTAAAGGAGCAAAACTCTGCTCTAAACAATGAGTGGAAGAGAAGCATTCAATTTATATACTGGTAAGATGGAAACAAGGATTAGAATAGCATCTCTGACTTTTTCCTGTCTAAAATGACATAAAACAATACACATCCCACTAGCGTCACCAAACTTGGAGCCTAGTACATGTGCCGGGTACCATGTAACAGCTCACAAGTGACCAAATTGGTTTTGATTTAATCCTCCCAATGGCCTTCTGAGATGAGACTTATTACTTCCATTAGGTGACTGCACACATTTTCCCCAAGTTCAACCAAAGTGTAGTGACTGAGTCAGAATTTAAATTGGGATTTTTTATGCTCCCCAAGCCTGTGCTCTAACCATTACACTCTGTGGTGCTAGCCAACTGAAATAACTTATGCCACTGGCTGGGACATGCAAGCAATTGCTCTCTTGAGTTCATGGATCTGATGTATGCTTTTCATGCTTTTAATGAAAGAGGTGAAACACAGAATAGTTGAATTTTAAAGTAGAGACTGTTTCAAACAAGAGGGGAAAAAGAATAAGCTCACCGTGGTTACCTGGCTTAAGCTCTTGCTTCTAATGAGATCAGATCTCTCTGCTCAGCTCATGTGAGCTCTTCAGAATGCCAAAAGGAGAAACAAGAAAATGGTGTTTTTCATGAATAGAAAAATGCATCTGGCTGATGTACTTTTGGTTTTGTTCACCTTCATTTTCATACTTAAATCACTAAATTAATGCAATTTCCTGGTTCCTTTTCCTAATTAAATTATTTTCTCTTATACCCAGCCAACCAAGCTTACCAAGAGAGTTTAGGGACATTATCATTTTGGTTTTTTGAAGCAAATCATTTTGCTCCATTTTAGAATAGTTTAATGAAACTCACACTGCAGAGGCAATCAGCTTCTCTCTCTCCCCTCGCTCTTCCTTTCTCTTTAAGGAACTGACAAACATAAATAAACAAACCTCAAGATTTCACTTATAAGTGAACAAAGCCAGGTTAGGATTTTTTTTTCCTGTAAAAAAATCACATGGAAAAGGTACGCGCTCTTCCTGCTTTGTATAAGTTCCAAATCAGCATCAATCAGCCTGTCTTGATTTGGTATCAAACCCCAGAAATGTGACTGGCAAAATTTAAATAGACTTCAGGACTAGCTAAAAAGGGACAATTGGTGGTGGATAAAAAACAGTTAATCTTTTGAAGGCAGCATCTGAGAGCATTTGCGAAGATCAGGCGACCCTCGCACAGCCAGCAACCTCGGGTCTCATTAGATCTTTCTGGCATGAAAGGCCTCTGCCTTCATTTCGTGACACTGTCCATGGACTGGTTTTCTGCAATACACAAAACAGATATGTTTTTCTTCTAGGTCTGGCAAACAAGTCTTGTCTTTCATTATAAAGACAAGTTTATTGATGTTGAGACAAGCCGAGTTCCTACTTCCACTTGTGTTTGAATTCCTGAGCCGTGGCTGAACTTCTCTGGAAAGCAGCGTGGAATCACTATCAGCTGCTAGTTCAGACCTGATTCTTTGGAGTTCAAGCTTCTTTCTAATATCTCAAGACATAGAGCAAATAATAAGTCCATCAGTGTTTGATAAAATGGCTTTTACTTAAGAGTAATGGATGGAGTAGCGGATAATATTTTCAGCTATTGTCTGAAATTGAAATGGCAGATATTGTTATCAATTTAAACCATCTTTGTAGTGTTAGAAATACATTTAGTATTTATTCTCTCTCCTGATTTCTCCTTTTAGAAGGACTCCAACCCCATTATTGTTGGGAGCAGACACAAATCTTTTTGGACTGCCACCCTGAGTCGTATTTATGATGGACAGGACTAAAATTTCTTGAGGATCATCTTTACATGTTCCTCTTGGAAGACACCTTAACTAAGCTACACTTGGGAAATTGGTCAAGATCCTTCCCTGTACAATGTGCAGCCAAGATGCCTCGTAGGCTCTCAAAAGCTCTTTGGAGAGGGGTAAGATCTGTTTGTTTTCCCAAGATAAGACTCTCTTCAGGATCAGTCTTACAGTTTTCTTTCCTAATGGGATGTCAATGAGGGCCCAACTCCTAGAGGGAACCTGCCTCAACATAATAAAGGCTACACATGACAAACGTACCGCTAACACCATTCTCAATGGTGCAAAAATGAAAGCATTTATGCTAAGATCATGGCAACTCACTCCAGTGTTCTTGCTTGGAGAATCCCAGGGACGGTGGAGCCTGGTCAGCTGCCGTCTGTGGGGTCGCACAGAGTCGGACACGACTGAAGTGACTTAGCAGCAGGAACAAGGCAAGCATGTCCACTCTCACCACTTGTATTCAATGTAGTTTTGGAAGTCCTAGTCATAGCAATCAGAGAAGAAAAAGAGGTAAAGGGAATCCAAATTGGAAAAGAAGAAGTTAAACTGTCCCTGTTTGCAGGTGACATGATACTATACATAGAAGATCTTAATGATGTCACCAGAAAACTACTAGAGCTTATCACTGAGTCTGGTAGAGTTGCAGGTTACAAAATTAATACACAAAAATTAGGGTCTAGCTATTAGGTAGTCATTCATTGCAGCTAATACTAAAATAACTCTGTAAAACATGATACTATCTTTCTTTACCACTATTACATCCACGCAATGATTGTAAACAACATTAACAGATAAAGTTTAATACAAAATTTAGTAGAAACCATGGACTTGACATGAGTTTCTAAATTCTCTCTAACCAAATTCAGTCATTATTCAGCAAATATTTGTTTAGTGTGCCAACATGAAGAAAACTGACTTAAAATTTGCCTGAACCTTGCTCTGATGACCAATCTACCTCATCAGAGGCAACCATGAACAGTGATTGATGCTAAACACTGAATACAAGAAGCAGATGTTAGAAGCAGAGATGACTGAGGCTTACAAATAAACAGTGACTAATTAACCCTGCGTGATTTAAACTAGGCCACCTGGCTATTGTAGAGGTTATGAAATGGAGGCAGCGGGGAAGTAAAAGGATGAACTCAAGAACCTCAAAGAGCAAAGTGTGAGATGTCATTTAGGGATCCCTCTCTGGTTGACAAACTACACTTGGAAATTACACAGGGACACCAGAAGCACGAGGGAAAATATGGCGCCATGAAACTGTGCTTCTGTCTTGACTTGTTTGTTAAACATGCATATAATTGCATGGTGATTGGTGACAGCAAAAATAAAGTTATCCTTGGAGTCTTAGGCTACTGCTGATGAAAGGAGCTTGGAGGATTACCTGGCATAATTGTCTCAATTCAACATTTATAGAAGTAGCAACTGGGATTCAAGATGTCCTCTGTACATGGTCATTCTCAGATGAGTAGCAGACTCTGTTAGAACCTGTATTTCTCTCATTCTTCTTTTAGAATCTGATCATCCAGATATAACCAAAACTTGACACAAATGAAAATAGCAAATGTCCATATGCAAAGCTTCAGACAAAGCCTGTAAATATTTGTGAAATTACACTTACTCTGGGTTTTCCCAGGGTTACATTTGATAATCTTTTTGATGGATTATATGCAGATGTGTGATTATATAGATAAATGGGAAAAGGAAAAGGGAAAAATGCACAGGGAGGGTATAGTTTTTTGTAACTCTTCTGAAATGTCAAACTCAGATTCTGACAATAGAAGCAGAATAAGAAATGCTAAGATTTTCCAAAAAGGAGCTTTTTTTTTTTTTTAATTTTTTCATAGCCATAACACTGAAAATGATATAACTGATCCTGTAGAAGCTTTTAAAAATGTAGCCAATTAAAAACATACTCCCTACTAAGTAGGAAAACTAGATATCCTTACCAGTGGGGGTTGGTCAGGTCAATCTGGTACTGGTTAGGTTATCTCCTATGGAAGCCCTGCACGTGATATCCTTTTCAGATGGAGAGACGAACTGCAGATGGATATAATGTATTCCTTACCACAGTACCTCGCTCACTCATCTTAGACTATTATATACATACATATGTATATATATATAAAGTAGCTAAGTCTGCCATTCTTACCTCCAAACTGATGAAATTAGTTTTCATTCAGATTTCATTTTTTTAAAGATCATGCCAACACACTTCTTATCAGATGCATTAATTTGGGTCTCTGTTTCTAATCAGTTATATGGGCAGATTCATTCAGAAAATGTAGAATGATTGAGTTACAGATTGGTGAAATGACTGAATGAATAAAGTGGTACTGCCAAGAGTGCTTAGAAAGTGGTATTAACCTTATCTGACTTCCTGGTAGTTATTTAGTAAATGTTAGTCAAAAGCATACAATTAAACAGAGTCTAGAGAAGATAAGGTGACTCAAGGATTTATCCCCTTCTGTATTGCCTCTAGCTACTTAGATAGAAAAGAAGAGTGAATAAAAAATTGACAATGGGAGCCAATCAGAAGAATTTCTGATGAAAAATTTCCCTCTGAACTCTAAAGAAAGGCAAGGTTGATTGTGTATCATCAAACTCACCACCCAGAGAGTTTTATACACATACCATGCAGTGCTTCATCCTAAGATGCCATGAAAATTGTCTCCACAAGCCAAGAGTTTTATAGCCATTTAAGATTTCAACAGCTAGTTGGTTAGCGTTTTTCTTTTTCAAAAACCTTTTCTCTCTAACTGCTCATCTTTACTTGTTCTTCTAGTGAGAAAGAAAATGAAGCAGAAAAAAAAAGTTACATCAGTTAAAATGGTCTGATCCAGTTCAATTTAGGGAATATACTTTAAGTAACTACTACCTACATGGCCTGTGCTAAATCCTTGAATTTTGAGTCTAGCTATTTTTACAGACTTTATGCTGTTCTTAGGTCCTGACCCTGGAAATGTTCAGATTCTAGCAGCTCCCTCTCTTCAAATATGTCAAGAATAAGTAGTCTTAAGAAGGGTCCTTAGTCTATTCTAAGGGTTTTTCTTGGGGGGAGGGTAGCACTACTGTAATATATTTAGTGAAGAGTGGTTTAGGAGCTCTGCTGACACGTGTCACATTGAACTTGAATTTCCCTTCCGTTCCGTCGCTCACGCGTGTCCGAGTCTTTGCGACCCCGTGGACTGTAGCCTACCAGGCTTCTCCGTCCATGGGATTCTCCAGGCAAGAATACTGGAGTGGGTTACTGTTTCCTTCTCCAGGGGATCTTCCCGACCCAGGAATCGAACCCGGGTCTCCCGCATTGGAGGCAGATGCTTTAACCTCTTAGCCACCAGGGAAGCCCTGAATTTCCCTTATAATGTAAAATTAAGTGCAAAATAAAAAATTTACACTGAAATTATTCTTGATAAAAATTTGTTAAATCTCTGATCTTCACCATCTAAATGTTATCCATATGTGTGTTGTCTACATGAGATATTTGTTCCAAACATTGTGCAGGAGAGAAAATTTAGTCATCATGGAACCAGGGGCTTCCCAGGTGGCTCAATGGTAAAGAATCTGCCTGCCAATGCAGGAGATACAAGAGACTTGAGTTCGATCCTTTGGTCAGAAAGACCCCAAGAGACAAAAATGGCAACCCACTCCAGTATTCTTGCCTGGAAAATCCCATGGACAGAGGAGCCTGGTGGGCTACAGTCCATGGGGTTGTAAACAGTCAGACACAACTGAGCATTCAAGCTCACTCTCTCACATGGAACCATTAGTAATCGAAGAGTGAAGAAACATGGTGCTGATTGAAGTAGGGCTCGTATGAATGTAAAGACAAAATAGAGAGAGATTAGAGACTGACTTCCCAGGTGGCTTCAGGGCTAAAGAACCTGCCTGCCAATCCAGGGGATGTAACAGACTCAGGTTCAGTCCCTGGGTCAGGAAGATTCCCTGGAGTAGGAAATGGCAACCTACCCCAGTATTTTTGCCTGGAAAATCCTATGGACAGAGGAGCCTGGTGGGTACCATCCACAGGGTTGCAAAGAGTCAGACGTGACTGAAGCGACTTAGTACACTTGAGACTGGCCAGACAAGAGACAAAGCAGAATCTGAATCACAATTTTAGGTCCAGATTATTTCAAGAATCTCTCAATAAGCTTCCCCTCTTTCCTCTTCTCCGAGTTATCCTAAGCTTTCAAGTAATCCCTCTTTAAAACTATTTTCTTTAAGTTATATATTACTTACCATCTTGAAAACTTCCAATGAGTAAAATACAAACACTTTTCTTACAGCACCCCATGGGCATTCTCATAACAATGCTTTCCCCATCCTCATCTCCACACTTCTGCAAAGCTCTTCTCTTTCCCATTACTCTATGTTCATTTTTAGGCTCCCTCAAGGCTACCTGCTTTAAAAGAATGAATATTGAAGGAAGTGGTTCCAAACCCAGATTTTTGTCATTTCCTGGTCACTCAGGATCATATCTCTCTTCACTCTTCTTCTCTCCACCAACTCTGTCTTGGCAGTTTTCAGAATGAATCCTTGCACTTAAGTCTCCAATTACACCTCTCATTATTACCATTGTTAATTACCCCACAGACTCTGTACCCAAATATTAGATATGCAGAGACAAGTTTGTCCTTCTGGTGGTTAGCCTCTTGCATAACCCTATCATTATACAGATTGTCAACATACAGGGAGATGCATTGTATTTGTTAGAAATCTGTGTTAGATGTCAAGCCTTGATTTAATTTGTAGGTGCATTACCTTTCTGGAACAATGCCGTTCTGCTCTTAAAATATAGCACACGCACACCTGAATCAACATGGCTGATTCCTGGCAAATAGGGGTGTTGCTCCAAAGTGGGTGATTCACCCTCTGTTAACCCTAATCAAATGAGTTTGTTCCTTGTAAAATAGGAATAGCTTCTACAATCAGGTTGGAGCACCAAGAATAGAAAAAAAAAAAGAAAAAATGTTGAAGGATTAAGTGCAATCTTCCTTAGGGCATAGATTCAGAACAAAACAGGGAAGATGTGGTTTTTAGTGAGGGCATAAAATAGAAGCCTAGAAAGAGAAAATTAAATTTTTTGAAAGAAAGATAATGAGCCACTGCTACACACCAATTCGAATGACTGAAAACAATTGCCTACAGTAGCAGATGCTGGTGAGGCTGTGGAGCAACTGGAATGCTCATACATGGCTGTTGGGGATGTGAAATAGTATGACCATCTTGGAAACAGTTTTTCAGCTGAAGATACACTTCTCATATAACTCAGAATACCATTCTTAGGAATTTACCCAAGTGAAATGAAAACTTAATATTCATATAGAATCCTGTATATGAATGTTTACAACAGTTCTATGCATCATCGACAAATTCCAACTATCTTGCAGTGCATGAGTAAACAATCTATGATACATCAATATATTGGGAAACTGCTGCTGCTGCTGCTAAGTCACTTTAGTCGTGTCCGACTCTGTGTGACCCCATAGACGAAAGCCCACCAGGCTCCCCTGTCCCTGGGATTATCCAGGCAAGAACACCGGAGCGGGCTGTCATTTCCTTCTCCAATATGTGAAAGTGAAAAGTGAAAGTGAAGTCGCTCAGTCGTGTCCGACCCTTAGCAACCCCACGGACTGCAGCCTACCAGGCTCCTCCATTCATGGGATTTTCTAGGCAAGAGTACTGGAGTGGCTTGCCATTGCCTTCTACGGGCTACTGACACATAGAACAGCTTGGCTGAATATCAAAGGCTAAAACTGTAGTGACAGAGAAAGATCAGAGGTTGCCAGGGAGTAGAGGTGGAAGAAGGGTTGATCATAAAGAAACAGCATGTGGGAATTTTTGGGTGTGCAAGAGCTGTTTTGTATCCTGATTATTGTCATGTTTTAAAAGGAATCTATGCATGTGTTAAAATTCATAGAACTGTGCATCTGAAAAAGACGATTTTACTATATAGTAATTACAAACTCAATTTTAATAAAGAGGTAGGAAGATGGACAGAAAAGAATATCAAGCATTCTTTCTTTAAAATTTAAGAACAATTTTTACAAAAGAATGTAGTGTCAAAGGGATTTCTCTCTATTGCACAAAGAAGTCAAAGAAACTACTGAATTCCTACCAGACAAGCTGCTAGGAATTCATCATTTTATTTTTCAACTTGGAATAAAACTATTTTTCTGATCTATAAAGTGGAGAATTGCAAGAGGAATTTATGTTTATATTATGATAGAAACCACAGAACGGCCACATCTTCCTCCCCACTTGCGTATTCACTGCTTGAAAGAGAGCCTTGACTCAAATGTAGACCTATAAAAAAATATAATCTGAAGAAAGTTGAAAGTTTAAATCAACATATTATCTTTGGAAATGACATTTGCTAATGAAAAACCATTGGCTTCTTTAACAGACAAGTTTCTCTTCTGACCTTTTCCTGGATTTGAGAGTGCTTACCATGGAAAGAGACCAGAGCAAAGTAAGAGGGTTCCTCTTTTTTTTTTTTTGGCTTCACTCTTTGGCTTTTGCTGTTTATACCTATCATTCCCAAGAATTTATGGGCTTAATCAGCAGTTAAGAGACACAACTTTGTTGCTTACTGGGCTTGTAGTGACTTTATGTAGTGATACATTTCAAATATTCATCAATTCATATAACAGGGTAATTCCTTTATAATTTTTATACAGCATCATCCTTTTCACTGTGTGTATGGCTGTGGTTTTATTATTAGGCTACAAATTTATCAGATCCTTATTGTAAGTTCTCCATACCAAGAGTTTACCATGGTATATGTTTCTCCTTTGTGATTTTTTTTTTCTTAACATGGGGGAGTGTTTGATTACTAAACTAACTTAATTTGTTGTTCATTTAACAGTCAGATGCTACTGAACAGAACTTGGCATTTCACAGTTCTAATAATGGCTGTACTTCTGTCTTCTGAAATCTATTGTCTTTACCCAAGTCTAAAGTTGTTATAAAACACAACACAGCAAAGCAAAACAAAAGTATCTGTGGCAGAATATAAGGACTAGAACAGGAGTCAGTTGACTTGTAGGCTGACTGCCTGTTTTTATAAATAAAGTTTTATTGGAACACAGTCACACCCATTTATTTGTATATTGCCATTGTTTATTTCATGGTCCAATGGTAGATCTGGGTAGTTGTGAGAGAGACTATATAGCACACAAAGCCTCAAATATTTACTTACTGGCTCTTTACAGAAAAAAGTGTACTGAGTCCTAGACAGGACATTTATCTTAACCAGTGTTCATTTTTGTTATGACAAATTTTATCTTAATGATTTAAAAAGCTCAAATTACATATAAATGAAATCTCAGTTCACTCATTTTGAAAACACCTTGGCAGGACATTAAATGGAATTTGAAATTAAGCATTGGACTGATGCACTGAGATGCTACTTATCAAAACCTGAATGTCTTAGGGCTAGACCTGAAATCCACATGCAGTGTTCACAAACCTGAAACATCAAAGTTCCCTGCTACCCCTAGCCCTGCAAAAAAAAAGTGGAAAAAGCATAACCAGGAGAATGGGCGTTTGAGTAATGACAGTGTGCTACATGCTACATAACACTTAACCTGGAAGACATACATATTTTTTTCACCCTAAATCGTAGCATATCTTTTTAAAATAACAACCCTTCTATCTCGGAAGCATAAATTGGAGACTATTAATGAAAGGAATTCTGGGGCATTTAAAGCTGTCACTCAGGAATTAAAAGTCTTTAGGGTTTCCTTTGCTGAGTGGATTTCTATAATAACCAACAGGAAAAATAAAAAAGCAACCAAACAACCATATAGATGGAACCAGTTTACCCATCCTTCTCTATTTAGGGTAAAGAGTGGATTAAGCCCCAATTTTCGTTGGCTCCAAAACCTCATCTGATTGATGTCAGGAGATACAGTCTGTTTAAGTCTTCCATCCCCCTAAAATATCTATGGTTTCTCAGGTTTGCTTATAAAGTCCATACATTAATCCTGGGCATTGCTGCCGCACAAGCTGTAATACCCGGTGCCAATTGCCTGCAACCCAAACTTTGGATGATTGAGGCAAGACTTGCCTTCTATCAACTTGTTGTTGCTACCGTATTATGACCAATGTCTGGGAGACCCACCCCTGCTGTTTATAGGAGTATTGCCTATACACCCTCCTCCGTAGCTATGATGCACGCACTACTGGGTAACTTTCCATGCTGGCTCCAGGACTACCTGCACACCCTACTAGGGACATTCGTTTTCTCTCTTCTGTGACCCTTCAGTTCAGTTCAGTTCAGTTCAGTCGCTCAGTCGTGTCCGACTCTTAGAGACCCCATGAACCACAGCACGCCAGGCCTCCCTGTCCATCACCAACTCTCAGAGTTCACTCAAACTCATCATCGAGTGGGTGATGCCATCCAGCCATCTCATTCTCTGTCATCCCCGTCTCCTCCTACCCCCAATCGCTCCCAGCATCAGAGTCTTTTCCAGTGAGTCAACTCATCGCATGAGGTGGCCAAAGCATTGCAGTTTCAGCTTTAGCATCAGTCCTTCCAATGAACACCCAGGATCGATCTCCTTTAGAATGGACTGGTTGGATCTCCTTGCAGTCCAAGGGACTCTCAAGAGTCTTCTCCAGCACCACAGTTCAAAAGCATCAATTCTTCGGTGATCAGCTTTCTTCACAGTCCAACTCTCACATCCATGCATGACCACGGGAAAAACCATAGCCTTGATTATACGGACCTTGGTTGGCAAAATAATGTCTCTGCTTTTTAATATGCTATCTAGGCTGGTCATAACTTTCCTTCCAAGGAGTAAGCGTCTTTTAATTTCATGGCTGCAATCAGCATCCGCAGTGATTTTGGAGCCCAGAAAAATAAAGTCTGACACGGTTTCCACTGTTTCCCCATCTATTTCCCAAGAAATGATGGGACCAGATGCCATGATCTTCGTTTTCTGGATGTTGAGCTTCAAGCCAACCTTTTCACTCTCCTCTTTCACTTTCATCAAGAGGCCTTTGAGTTCCTCTTCACTTTCTGCCATAAGGGTGGTGTCATCTGCATATCTGAGGTTATTGATATTTCTCATGGATATCTTGATTCCAGCTTGTGCTTCTTCCAGCCCAGTGTTCCTCATGATGTGCTCTGCATATAAGTTAAAGAAGCAGGGTGACAATATACAACCTTGACCTACTCCTTTTCCTATTTGGAACCAGTCTGTTGTTCCATGTCCAGTTCTAACTGTTGCTTCCTGACCTGCATACAGGTTTCTCAGGAGGCAGGTCAGGTGGCCTGGTATTCCCTTCTCTTTGAGAATTTTCCACAGTTTATTGTGATCCACACAGTCAAAGGCTTTGGCATAGTCAATGAAGCAGAAATAGATGTTTTTCTGGAACTCTCTTGCTTTCTCCATAATCCAGCGGATGTTGGCAATTTGATCTCTGGTTCCTCTGCCTTTTCTAAAACCTGCTTGAACATCTGGGAGTTCACGGTTCACATATTGCTGAAGCCTGGCTTGGAGAATTTTGAGCATGACTTTACTAGCGTGTGAGATGAGTGCAATTGTGCGGTAGTTTGAGCATTCTTTGGCATTGCCTTTCTTTGGGATGGGAATGAAGACTGACCTTTTCCAGTCCTGTGGCCATTGCTGAGTTTTCCAAATTTGCTGACATATTGAGTGCAGCACTTTCACAGCATCATCTTTCAGGATTTGAAATAGCTCAATTGGAATTCCATCATCTCCACTAGCTTTGTTCATAGTGATGCTCTCTAAGGCTCACTTGACTTCACATTCCAAGATGTCTGGTTCCAGGTGAGTGATCACGCCATCGTGATTATCTTCGTCGTGAAGATCTTTTTTGTACAGTTCTTCTGTGTATTCTTGCCACCTCTTCTTAATATCTTCTGCTTCTGTTAGGTCCATACCATTTCTGTCCTTTATCGAGCCCATCTTTGCATGAAATGTTCCCTTGATATCTCTAATTTTCTTGAAGAGGTCTCTTGTTTTTCCTATTCTGTTGTTTTCCTCTATTTCTTTGCATTGATTGCTGAAGAAGGCTTTCTTATCTCTCCTTGCTATTCTTTGAAACTCTGCATTCAGATGCTTATATCTTTCCTTTCCTCCTTTGCTTTTCGCTTCTCTTCTTTTCACAGCTATTTGTAAGGCCTCCTCAGACAGCCATTTTGCTTTTTTGCATTTCTTTTCCATGGGGATGGTCTTGGTCCCTGTCTCCTCTACAATGTCACGAACCTCCGTCCAGAGTTCATCAGGCACTCTATCTATCAGATCTAGACCCTTAAATCTATTTCTTACTTCCACTGTATAATCATAAGGGATTTGATTTAGGTCATATCTGAATGGTCTAGTGGTTTTCCCTACTTTCTTCAATTTAAGTCTGAATTTGGCAATAAGGAGTTCATGATCTGAGCCACAGTCATCTCCTGGTCTTGTTTTTGCTAACTGTATACAGCTTCTCCATCTTTGGCTGCAAAGAATATAATCAATCTGATTTCCTTAGGCCTAATGTTATCTGGCTGATGTATGCACTTGTGGTGAGGTCCCCTCCAGTACTTTTCTTGTCTTTCCTGTAATCTGGCCTCAGTTAGGCTTATTCTAAGAATCAGGAATGCTGTTTGACTCTCTAATAAGAACAGAATGCAGTCTTGGTTTCCCCCAGGGAAACGCCTTTGCTGTTGTTGTTGTTCAGTTGCCCAGTCTTGTCCGACTCTATGCGACCTTTGTATCTTTGTTAATTAGAGGCAAGCAGATTCTTGGGGGAGGGATCCAAGCAATTCTACTCTCATCAAAATGCAAGTCTTAAACTCCAGTGGATTCTTTAGGGTCAGTTCAGTTCAGTTCAGTCGCTTGGTCATGTCCAACTCTCTGCGACCCCATGAATCACAGCACACCAGGCCTCCCTGTCCATCACCAACTCCCGGAGTTCACTCAAACTCATGTCCACAGAGTCGGTGATGCCATCCAGCCATCTCATTCTCTGTCGTCCCCTTCTCCTCCCGCCTCCAACCTTTCCCTGCATCAGAGTCTTTTTCAGTGAGTCAACTCGTCGCATGAGGTGGCCAAAGTATTGGAGTTTCAGCTTTAGCATCAGTCCTTCCAGTGAACACCCAGGATCGATCTCCTTTAGAATGGACTGGTTGGATCTCCTTGCAGTCCAAGGTACTCTCAAGAGTCTTCTCCAGCACCACAGTTCAAAAGGCATCAATTCTTCGGTGATCAGCTTTCTTCACAGTCCAACTCTCACATCCATACATGACCACGGGAAAAACCATAGCCTTGACTAGACGGACCTTGGTTGGCAAAGTAATGTTTCTGCTTTTTAATATACTATCTAGGTTGGTCATAACTCTCCTTCCAAGGAGTAAGCGTCTTTTAATATCATGGCTGCAATCAGCATCTGCAGTGATTTTGGAGCCCCCCAAAATAAAGTCTGACAGTGTTTCCACTGTTTCCCCATCTATTTGCCATGAAGTGATGGGACCAGATACCATGATCTTTGTTTTCTGAATGTTGAGCTTCAAGCCAACTTTTTCACTCTCCTCTTTCATTTTCATCAAGAGGCTTTTGAGTTCCTCTTCATTTTCTGCCATAAGGGTAGTGTCATCTGCATATCTGAGGTTATTGATATTTCTCCCAGCAATCCTGATTCCAGCTTGTGCTTCTTCCAGCCCAGCGTTCCTCATGATGTACTCTGCGTATAAGTTAAATAAGCAAGGTAGGAGCTGTTACTGAGTTCTTTGACCACCATGTTTGAACAGCATAGTTTCTCCACTCAAGCATGAGTGAAGTAAAAACACTGTTAAGCTCTAGGCGGTGGTGGTGGTTTAGTTGCTAAATCATGTCCAGCTCTTGCAACCCCATGGACTGTAGCTTGCCCACATTTTCTGTCCATGGGATTTTGCAGGCCAGAATACTGGAGTGGTTTGCCGTTCCCTACTCCAGGGGATCTTCCTGACCTAGGGATTAAACCCACATGTCTTGCATTGCAGATGGTCCCCTGCATTGCAGTCAGATTCTTTACTACTGAGCCACCAGGGAAGCATGTTTGAGCCCCACAGAGTCTCCATTCAAGCATGAGTGAAATAAAAATGCTGTTGAACTCTAAGTAGTAGAGGCAAAAAATTACATAAGTTCATTTTTGACTTTACAATTATAAAAATCTAGAGCTGAATTTAGTCTCAGAACCATCTGTACTAGAATCATCTGAGCATTCTTAAAATATTGCTTACTATCATGTTCCCTAACAATCCAGGGTGGGACCTAAGAACTTGTTGCTGCTGCTGCTGCTAAGTCACTTCAGTCGTGTCCGACTCTGTGTGACCCCATAGATGGAAGCCCACCAGGCTCCCCCATCCCTGGGATTCTCCAGGCAAGAACACTGGAGTGGGTTGCCATGTCCTTCTCCAATGTGTGAAAGTGAAAAGTGAAAGTGAATTCGCTCAGTCGTGTCCGACCCTTAGCGACCCCACGGACTGCAGCCTACCAGGCTCCTCCATCCATGGGATTTTCTAGACAAGAGGACTGGAGTGGCTTGCCATTGCCTTCTCCGAAGAACTTGTTAGTGAGAAATGATAGCAGTAAACAGCAAGAGTACACTGTAGATGTGTCTATGTATGATTAGCAACTCTTTATACACATGCATGTTTGCTAGAAAACTGCATATAATTAATTCTATAACATATACCTGATTCTTTTCAATCAATCCTTTAATTTACTATATATCTATGTTCACAAGGGATCAGTTCATAGCTAAATTTGACCATCTTGGAACATTGCTTTTAGCAATATTCCCACCAAAAGGAGTATCTTAAATTGAAACTTGATACGGGTATATATCAGTTCAGTTTAGTTGCTCAGTCGTGTCCAGTTCTTTTTGACAGGCTTCCCTGTCCATCACCAACTCCTAGAGTCTACTCAAGCTCATGTGCATCACATTGGTGATGCCATCCAACCATCTCATCCTTTGTTGCCCTCTTCTCCTCCTGCCTTCAGTCTTTCCCAGCATCAGGGTTTTTATCAATGAGTCACTTCTTCGCATCAGATGGCCAAAGTACTGGAGTTTCAGCTTCAGCATTAGTCCTTCCAATGTATATTCAGGACTGATTTCCTTTAGGATTGATTAGTTGGATCTGCTTGCAGTCCAAGCAACTCTTAGGAGTCTTCTATCAACAAACATCTAAATGTTTTAAAAACACCCACCTGAAAGAACATTCTTCAGATTTCAATTATCCAATTGGTTTATGCCAAAGATTCCCTGGAGAAGTGAACAGCTACCCACTCCAGTATGCTTGCTTGGAGAATTTCATGGACAGATGAGCCTGGCAGGCTACAATCCATGGGGTTGCAAAGAGTTGGACATGACTGAACGACTTTCACTTCACTTCAGGATAGAAATATTGAATAGAAGGTTCACAGACACACAGAAAACGGGACTAAGAGTAGTAATTTTCCAATAAACCTTTATGTACTTAAAAGTAGTGGGCATGTGGGGTTGGTCTGAAAGCTGAGATAGAGACTGCTACAAACCCCAAGCAATGCTGTAGTCTTTTTCTTTTCTCTGATTATTTTGTGGTCCGATGTTGTAGTCTAACCCAAAAGATTTGAGAGTAAAAAAAAAAAAAAAAGAATGTTGGAAGCGATCCACTTGTCAATAGAAAAGAACAGATTTAAGATACAGCAACCATAAACTGAATCAGGGTCCTGGGCAATTTATCTCCTTCATTGTGATACCACATATGATATATCATTAAAATCTCTCCATATATTTGGGGTGCCTGGTGTTAAGAAGTTGGAAGAAACAGCCTAAAACTTATCTCACCTCCTGCAGTTGTCACTAGATTGTTGTTTTGGTAGACAGAGAATTGGACACCAGTGTACTGAACAATGTAAATGTATATTCATAAATAGAATAAATATTTAAACATGTAACATTTATTTCATGTTTTGATCACCTACCAAAGAACTGCTTTAAGGCAATCTGTCTGCTATACTGTGTTATAGTATCTCATTTTTATTTTCTTTTAATTCAAGTATGATGCTTAGAAGCTCATTTGTGTCTGACTTCCTGTGACCCCATGGACTGTAGCCTGCCAGGCTCCTCTGTCCATGAAATTCTCCAGATAAGAATACTGGGGTGGGTAGTCATTCTCTTCTCCAAGGGACTCTCCTGACCCAGGAATGGAACGCAGGGTCTCCTGAACCAGGCAGATTCTTTACTGTCTGCGCCACCAGGAAAGCCCAACTGAAGTATAGTTGATGTAAAATATTGTATTTTATTCTTTTTTTTAATGCTTTTCCTTCTCCCTCTATAGCATCAGCTTTTCTCTTCTTCTTTTTTTATTTTTTTTTTCTGGCTTCTTCCATCTGCCTCTCCTTTTTCCTCTTTTGTCACTCTTGTATAGATTTGTGCCTGAAACTAGGTCATGAGACTGTCAAGATGTCAGCTTCAAATTTACTTTTCAATTCCCTGTCTTTAAACCACTTTATACTTTGGGAATGATTTGCTTTTCTTTGTGGTTAGATGGAGCAATTTGAATACCCTTTCTATTGCACATGAGTTTTCCTTTATATATACCTGCTTAGATGGCTTCTTATAAGTATTGGTATTCACACATTATCGCATCTAGGTTGTCTTAAAAACCTTCAGGTCTTGACAAATTAAGGGGAAAAAAAGAGAAAAGTACTTTACAAAAGGAACATGAAGTTAATTTTTGTCACCACATTTACAAAACAGTTCCACTAACTGAATACAACCTACTTCTTACAAATGCAATTATGGTTATGATTCATTGAGGGGAAAGATTTTTAAATATTAAAAATAAAGCAAGCCACAGAAAACTCAAGTATCCTCCCCTAGGAACAAATAGTAAAATCTGGTGTTCATTAAAATACTTGAATGTTAATGGAAGAAAAAAATGTCAACCTTATGTCTCTATTTCTTTGGACCAAGACAGTGTGGTTTCTCAGTTTTCTCAAGGCCTGGCCAGCTTAGGATATGGTGAGACTCTTTGGAGACAGGAAATGTGAGGTTGGATGTAGCAGAGTACAAATCCGTGAAACGGTTTGGGGCTTCCTTGCTCTGTGTGTCTCCTTGACCTTCCCTGTGGCGAGTAAAGAAAGGCACAAGGAGCCCACTTCCCTTCTTGGGTCTCTCTCTGTTGCCAGAGATCTCACTGCCATTGAAGTGGGAAAAAGGTCTACAAAAAAAAAAAAGACAAAATATGACAAGACCAAATGTGGAGATTTGAGGATATATAGGTTGACAAGGGGAGAAGGCAATGGCAACCCACTCCAGTACTCTTGCCTGGAAAATCCCATGGATGGAGGAGCCTGGTAGGCTGCAGTCCATGGGGTCGCTAGGAGACTGAGTGACTTCACTTTCACTTTTCACTTGCATGCATTGAAGAAGGAAATGGCAACCCACTCCAGTGTTCTTGCCTGGAGAATTCCAGGGATGGGGGAGCCGGTGGGCTGCCGTCTATGGGGTTGCACAGAGTCAGACACGACTGAAGCGACTTAGCAGCAGTGGGTTGACAAGGAAGACATCGCAAAAATCAACAGCATCATAAAGAAAGTGGTCCTTCCTTCCTTTCCCCCAAACTGTCCTCACCCCGCCCTGCCCCCGCCCCAACATACTCACTTTCTTGTCCTCTCCTCCAGCTAGACCCTTAGCCAAAGCAGAGCAGTCCACAGGCATCTGCCTGGATTTCTTCACTTTAATTGGCATTCCACCAGTAAGAGCCATTTTTGTTATAGGGTTCCCTCCTCTTTTACATCTTAATTTTATTTTCAATGCAAATAGCTCCTAGAAGATCAAAAGCCTGTCAGCTATTAATACTTCAGAATAAATTAATTGAATCAGATTGCCTTCTGTTTGATTCCTAGATAAAGGCAGTTGTGCAAAAGAACTAAGACCCCTGTAGAGTAGGGAGGGAATTTGTCAGAGAGAACTCTGGCTGGAGGGAGGGTAGAAGAGGTCTCTGTAGGTAACAGAATCTGAGGCTGGGGATAGTTTGCTGGTTCTGGGTACCTAGAGATATCTGGAGCAGAGAAAAAAGGTGGGTAGGAGGCTGTCAAGGTCAATACTGGATTATTTGAAATGTTTGCCCCTGGCCATGAAAGAGAGGAAAAGCTCCCAGCCTGATGGCCTCCAGGAAAAGAGCTGGAAGAGTTTTGTGAAAGACAGTCAACAGCAAAATGTCTGACTTGCCAATTAGGTGAAAGGCAGTGATAACTTCATTCTGTGTTCACTGATATATTTGTTGCTAGTTCTCTATCCTTCCAAACTGATGTATGCGTGTGTCAAATTCTAACATATATTATGTGCTAAAGAAAGGCTAGTCATCATTAGTAGTAAAGTTTTTAAAATCATAAATGATCTCTTATTAATGTGCTTAAAATTTGAGTTAATTTTTTAGTACATAATATATAAGGAGAACATACAAGCTCAAGAATTAATTGGGAAATAAAATATATACATAAATAAACAGTTACTTTATTATTAAAGAAATGTGAGTTTGTTCAGTCATGTCTGACTCTTTGCGACCCCATGGACTCTAACCCACCAGGCTCCTCTGTCCGTGGAATTTTCCAGGCTAGAATACTGGAGTGGGTTGCCTTTTCCTTCTCCAGGGGATCTTCCTGACCCAGGGATGGAACCCACGTTTCTTGTGTCTCCTACATTGTAGGCAGATTCTTTACCACTGCTCCATTATAGAAATAGCAAAGATAAAAATATAGTGGTTAATACAAAAAAATTTTCCAAGAAGGGAATCATCCTACAATGATGTTTTATATTCTTTTTTCCCCACAAAATATTTAGTAGGGTTAATGGTAAATAGAGGCACACATTATTTTTAAATCGAGAAAGCATTTTATTATGTAAAGTGACATAGCTAACAAATCAATTTTTTATGTACTCTTAGGTGTTCTAGTTTTTTAAAATATTATAAACAGTGTTGAACTAAACTTCTGTGTTTCTATATTTTTATTCTAAAACCTTCAGAATGAGATAAACATTGTACCAAAGGCAGAAGAAAAAGCCTAAATTTCTTTATTAAAAAAAAATATTACTGAAAAAACAGTAGAAACAAACTCAGTTTTAAAAGGATTTTAAAAGACAAATGACAAACTGAGATTTGCAACGTAAGTAATAAAAGTATATATCCTCACTATAAAAAGCATATTCATGAATCAAATATATGACTCGCCTTAAATATGGGAGAAGACCTTATACAGGCAGGTATTAAAAAAAATCAAGCTACTAATAATGAGACGCCTTCTTTTTGCCAAAGATCAAACATTATTTTTAAAATGGTTCTTAGGGTCAGTGAGGGAATGGGGAAAAAGATGTTTTCACATTTTGTCCTTTTCTCTTTCTACATGTTTTCCATATAGTTACATTTATTCTTGTCCTTGAATATCATATATATTCAAACTACTCCTAATTATGTCCATCAACTCGCTGGGCTTCACCGCCATACACAGATATGCCTGCTTGAGTTATCTCCTTCATTACCTGACAAATATCTGAAAATTTACATATCCAAACAGCACTTTTAATTTTCTTCCCAAACCTTCCTCTGTCCAGGAATTTAGGGAGTTAGAAGATGTGGTTTTCAGTAGTATAAAATAGAACCCTAGAAAGAGAAAATTAAATTTTTTGAAAGATAATGAACCACTGCTACATACCAATTAGAATGACTAAAAATAAATACCTACAATACAGATGCAGCGAGGCTGTGGAGAAACTGGAATGCTCATACATGGATGGCTGTTGGGGATGTGAAATAGTACGACCATTTTGAAAACGGTTTTTCAGTTGAAGATACACTTCTCATATAACTCAGAATCCATCCATTGTTAGGAATTTGCGCAAGTGAAATGAAAACTTAATATTCATATAGAATCCTGCACATGCTGGAAAAGATTGAAGGCAGGAGGAGAAGGGGATGACAGAGGATGAGATGGTTGGATGGCAGCACCAACCCGATGGACATGGGTTTGGGTGGACTCCGGGAGTTGGTGATGGACAGGGTGGCCTGGCGTGCTGCGGTTCATGGGTTCACAAGGAGCTGGACACGACTGAGCGACTGAACTGAACTGAGCTGAACATGAATGTTTACAGCAGTTCTCTGCATCATCACCAAATGCTGGACAGATTCCAACCATCTTGCAGTGCATGAGTAAACAATCCGTGATACATCAATATATTGGGAAACTACTCAGCAATAAAAAGGAATGGACTACTGTCACGTAGAACTGCTTGGCTGAATCTCAAAGTCACTATACTGGGTGAAATAAGACAGCAGTTTCAAAAGACTATATACTGCATGATTCTTTTCATATGAAAGTCTCAGAAGGTTAAAAGTGTAGTGACGGAGGACAGATCAGAGGTTGCCAGGGAGTAGAGGTGGAGGAAGGGTTGATCATAAAGAAACAGCATATGGGAATTCTTGGGTGTGCAAGGGCTGTTTTGTATCCCGATTGTTGTCACATTTGCATAAATCCACACATGTGTTAAAATTCACAGAACTGCGCATCTGAAAAAAGACAATTTTACTGTATATTAATTATAAATTCAATTTCAATAAAGAGGTAAGAAGACAGAAAAGAATATCAAATATTCTTTCTTTAAAATTTAAGAACAATTTTTACAAAAGAAATCAGTGCCAAAGGGATTTCTTTCTCTTGCACAAAGAAGCCAAAAAAACTACAGAATCCCTACCAGACAAGCTGTTAGGAATTTTCCAGGCAAGTATACCGGAGTGGGTTTGCATTTCCTACTCCAGGGGATCTTCCCAGTCCAGGGATTGAATGTGTCTCCTGGCAGGCAGATTCTTTACCACTGAGCTGCCTGGGAAGTCCAGGATATATATATATGTGTGTATTTATATATTCTTTTTTGGATCCTTTTTCATTATGGTTTACCAGAGGATAATGAATATAGTTCCCTGTGCTATATAGGAGGAACTTGTTGTTTATCTATTTTGTATATAGTAGTATCTGCTAATCCAAAACTCTAATTCATCCCTTCCCCCCAACACCCTTTTTCTTTGGTAACCAGAAGTTTGTTTTCTGTGTCTGTGAGTCTATTTCTGCTTTATAAATAAGTTCATTCGTATCATTTTCTTTTAGATTCCTCATACACGTGATATCGTGTGATATTTGTCTTTGTCTGACAGTCCTTCACTTAGTGTGATAATTTCTAAGTCCATCCATGTTGCTGCAAATGACATTATTTCATTCTCTTTTATGGCTGAGTAATATTCCATGTGTATATATATGTATGTGTATATAATGTAATACTACTCAGCCGTAAAAAGGAATGAAATACCACAACTTTCTTCATCCATGCTTACATGGCTTGGCTATTATTTTTAATGCTGCTAGGAACACTGGGGTGCATTTATCTTTTCAACTTAGAGTTTTTAGCTTTTCCAAGTATATGCCCAGGAATGAGATTGTTGGATCATACAGTAGCTCTATTTTTAGGTTTTAAAGGAATTTTCGTACAGTTCTCCATAGTGGATGTACTAGTTCACATTCTACCAACAGTGTAGGAGGGTTCCCTTTTCTCTGCACTCTCTCTAGCACTTATTGTTTATAGAATACTTGATGATGGCCATTCTGACCAGTGTGAGGTGATATTCCATTGTAGTTTTGATTTGCCTTTCTCTAGTAATTAGTGATACTGAACATTTTTCATATTCTTGTTCCAATTGTATTTTTCATGCTTCCTATAATAGTGCAAATTGTAAGCCAAGAAAGAAAAATGGACAAAAATCATAGAAGTTAATAAATTAGCGCATTTTGAAAATCATTTTCTGTGCTGGGAACTCTTACTTTGAAAGAAATAATTACATAAATACAGGTAAATCATGCATGGGACAACACTTCCTGATTCCCTGTGAGTTGCAATGATATTTATAAGCCTATATTTTCTCCTTGAATCTTCCTAGTCACCCCACATAAAAGTCTACTTCTTATTTCGATGTGAGAAAACTGGGTGGGTCTTGTGAGTGCTAAGTTGCTTCAGTTGTGTCCGACTCTTTGAGACCCCATAGACTGTAGCCCACCAGGCTCCTCTGTCCATGGGATTTCCCAGGCAAGAATACTGGAGTGGGTTGCCATGACCCCCTCTATGGGATCGTCTCAACCCAGGGATGGAAACCACATCTCTTACATCTCCTGCTTTGGCACGTGGGTTCTTTATCACTAGCACCACCTGGGAAGTCCAGGGTGGGGCTTAAAGAGGTTAAGTAAGTACCAGAGTCTGGACCCAAATGCAGATCCATTTTATCCAATAATTGTCTTTCTGTCTCTAATTAGGAGAGCCTTTGGCATCATGCCATTTGCAAAGGAGCTTCCATTCGTATAGGGCTAAACTTGACCTGAGATTCTGCCCAGTTGGAGCGAGAACTTCTACTCTTTTTCCAGACTCCAGAGTTGGATCAGGAAATAGGCACAGACACTCCTCATGGAGAGAAGAGCTAAAATGAAGTTGCTCTCATGTTCTTTCCTGATAGTGTCCATAACTAGAGTGACCTTCCATTCTGGTTGGCTAGAGCAGTCTCAGTACTCTCCGTGTGAATCATCATTCATAGTGACTATCCCCGAGTGGACTCTGCATCACTTGGTGGCTCTGTTCCCCAGCTGTCCTGGGTGACTAGTAGCTGGTCTTCTAGCCTCCACTTTGCTTCTCATTTATTTTCAGTGACTTGCTTTCTGTGCTCTAATGCATCGGCTTTCCCAGATGATGGGCAGGTTCCAAAATCATCTGCCTGAAAATCCACTTTTGAGTGAGGTCAGAGGCCAGCCCCTTTCGGAGAGAATTGTGAAGTGTTGGGACCTGGGGCTCAGTACCTGCTGTCCTGTCTACTCAACATGCAGCTGACACTGTGCCTGGGCACTCACAGAGAAGAGGGCTCAACACAGTTTCCAGCAGCCACTCCAAACTGGATCATTTTTCATCTGGGTTTTCTCATAGATGAATAGCCTTAAAGATGCTTCTGGAACTTCAGGGAGTACAAATGCACTCCCCGACTCCCTTGTCCATGGGGACTGCTTGGTGTCTTCAACGGGGAAGATTTATTCACTCTATCAAGCTCTCACAGAGAGGGCAGGAATTCTTGGGCTGCATCTCAGTTTCTTGTATTTTCTAGTTCAACCCCCTGCTCTGTATGTGGTTTTGAAATGATAATGAGCCACTGGTTTTCTTCCCTGGTTCATAGATTCTTGTTTCTCAGAGGATGAATAGTGTGTCTCCTGATTCATCATCTTAGGAAGATGAATGCCACGTGTCCCCACAATATAACAGCATCTTTCCTGCCTCCTTGCTCCCACATAGTCATCAGAAGTTAGATGCTGGGCGGCTTGGATTTATTTTTTGCTGCATTCAATCAGGCACATAACACCATGGCGAGAATGTCAGTTTATTGCAGCTCAAGGTGAATTTCTTTCTTCTCAAGGTAATGACACAAAAGTTCCCCAGGGGGCAGCTCCTCAGAGGCTGGTTTGATTGTATTTTTCCATAAATGAGCTTTCAGGGGAACGTCAGGCTCTGTCTTGATAGAGCTGGTTGGATTGGTGATGGGATTGGATATTGTCGCCCCATGCTTTCTTCCAGGGCAAGGCTGGATTGATTGCATTATTTAGCGTAAGCAAAACCCAAAAAAGCAAAGCGCTTGACTTTCAGACTTTTCCTTCAAAAGGGGAGAGTTGATGGCATTTCATTTAAAAGGGAGGGGAGTGACAACTGAATATCCAGGCAATGGTCTGTTCTCTGTTCTAGATGGATTTCATTCTTATTTTCCATTCAATTTCGTTCATTCATAATGCTGACTTCATGCCCTTGCCAGGATGGCTCTCCTCTCTGGGTGGCAGGATGGTGACATTTGCAAGAAGGAGGGGTAAGAGGCTAAGGCAGCAGTGGTTTTTAGCTAGCACTCAGTGGAACTAGAGATTTTCTGGGAGATCAGCAGAGGAGTCTGGAAAACAATTTCAGAATGTCTGATGTTTTACTTGCCTAACAACAGCAACCCTTTTTTTTTTTCTTTTTTTTTAAAATTTATGATAAAATATACTAGAAGAAAGATCTAAATGTTAGGTTAACTAAAGTATATAGGGCCTGCAGTCTCAAAATAAAAAATATATATAAAATGAAAAGAAGTCTTCCCAATATGGACACATGGTGTTTTATCTGGAAGCAATATTTAGAGATATTCATAGGAAAAACAAACAAACAAAAAACACTGATGTCTAAAGTAACTCTTGTAAATATATTTGAACTAGTAACCAAAGGGTCTCACCCCAAGAGCAAGGCTTTGACATCTGTATCAGGAAAAACCCAGTTCTTTCTTCCTGTGTTTTTCTTTCCTGCTTACAAAGAACCCTTTACTTTCAACACTTGTGGTCACTGGGTACGTGCAGGGTTTCCCCTGCCAACAAGACTGTGTCCCGCAACTTAGTTCAGTTCTGACACCATCTATCTGGATCAGATCCCACAGGTTATGGGCTCAGTCCTATAATACTGCCCCCCACTTCAGATACCAATCATAAACAGTAGGCCTCCAGGTTACCCACAACTGTTGTTCACTGGCTACAAATCAGTTTCCTAATGCCCTCTGCTCAGGTTTGATTAATTTACTAGAGAAGCTCCTAGGTCTCAGGGAAACTTACTTATGTTTGCCCATTTATTAAAAGATATGATTCCCAGGTGGCTCCAGTGGTAAAGAACTCGCCTGCCAGTGAAGGAGATATAAGAGACACAGGTTTAATCCTGGGTCAGGAAATTCCCCTGGAGTAGGAAATGGCAACTCACTCCAGTATTCTTGCCAGGAGATCCCACAGACAGAGGAGCCTGGTGGGTTATAGTCCATGGAGTTGCAAAGAGTCAGACATGACTGAAGTGACTTAGTGTGCGCACACCCACACACACCCACACACATGATTAAGGATACAGATAAACAGCCAGATGAACCACCTGGAAGGGTTCTGGGCACAGGAGCTTCTGTCCCCGTGGAGTTGGAGTTCATCACCCTCCCAGTACGTGGATGTAGTATTGAGAATTGTACGGAAGCTTCATCAGGTAGGTATGATGGACTATTAACTTCATTTTCGACCCTCTCCCTTCCCAGAGGAATGAGGATCAGGGCTGAAAATCTCAAGCTTCTAATCATGGTTTCTTTCCAATGACCAACCCTTCACAAGGAGCCCACTCAGTATCAAGTCATTAGGACAAAAAACACTCCAATCACCCAGGAAATTACAAGGGTTTTGGGGACCCTGTGTTAGTGAAGGAGGAAACAGAACAGGCTCCATCTTGAAGCGCAGGACTCCATCTGGGCTAGACTGTGGACTTTGAGCTTTAGGCCCAGTACTTATAGAAACGACATACCAACTGAAAAACTGGACCCCGTAGATGGAAGAGCCCCAGGACTTGTACCTAGACTCTCCATCTCCTAAAAGAATACCCTAATTATTTGTGTAACCAAATAGAATCATAAATTCTATTATGCTTATTGGGGTATGACCACAGGCCTATTGATAATTGTCCACTGTTCACTACCTAGGCTTAAGGCATACAAATCATGGTTTAACTTTGACTGTATCTTTCTTTTCCTTTGTTCAGACTAGTTTCAGAGAATCTGGAGAGGTGGGTTTGAGCGTGTACACTTAGGGTATATAAGGTTTTCACAAAAATTGGTCGGGGTCTTTGGCTAAGAGGAGACACTGCCTTGGGCCTGCTGGTGTAATAAACTGCACTCCACTATCTTCATTGTCCTGAGTGAGTTTGTTTCCTGGAACGCATGGCTATAACATTAGATCAGAGACTCGGATCAGAGACCAATATATCTGTCCTATTATATCACAGCCTAGATGACCCCTCTCCCTGATTCCCTCACCTAAGAAAACTTTTTGGGAGAGAGAGCTTACTTGCTTACTTTCTTGATGGTCCTACAGTATCACTGAACAGGTGGTCGGTGAGGCCGATGGTAATGGTGCAGGATGTGGAAGGATGAGGCTAGAGAGTGGATAATACAAGACCAGTCATTCTACTGGTCATTCTACCAGTCATTTCTCTCTCTGCTCCATTTCCACCCCCATCATCAACTTCAAGTCGCTGAGATACCTCTAGGCATCAGGCAGAGCATGGGCACAAGGAGGGCCCATGAAACACCACTCCTGGCCACGCTGCCCTGCTCTTCACTAAGGGGAAGCTCCCAATGGACAAGGAAAAGGTCCTGAGTGTTGCAATCCAGTTCCCATAAAAATACTTCAGAAGCAGATCTCTCAAAACTTCTTTTGAGGCTCCTTCCTTTAGACACAATGGTGGCTTTTTCTTGACTGAAGTTTAAAGAAATTTCCAAAATGAATGAGAAAACACTTTAAATCACCTTGCAATTCACAGCTCGTTTCTTCTGGTTCTATAAGTTTATTGTATTATTTTTAGAATGTTTACTTGAAATGTGTACAGAGCTGGCGGGGCAGGATCTCAGAATCTTTTCTTAGAACACAGCTATGTCTTCTATCACCGGGGGGCCACTGGCAGGAGGCTAAAAATAGTCCATGGAGCGCTTCCCTCCACTAGAAGGATTGTTTATTTGCCAGAAGAGAGAAAACAGAAACTCACTCTTTACCCTTTCCCTGAATTTCTTCTGAAACCAAGCGAATGTTTCACTCCAGAAATGAAAGTTCTTTGCCTTAAAATGGGGGCTAGGGAAGAGTTGGCACCTTCTGTCTCTGAGAAGTTGAAGATGAATGAGTGTTCTAATCTTGTGACACACTTGCTCTAGAACTTTAGCAGCTTGCCATTGCTTGTAGGTTGGGGGCTGGATATCATACAGTTAGTATTTGAGTCTCTTTTTAATCAGCCCCCTATCACTCTGGATTATCTCTATGTTCCCGAGCTTTCAGCTTCAGACTCATCTCTTTAATATCCCTCTGTACCCCTGGTGTTTGCCTGGTCCTTTGATCATACTACTCTCTCTACTAAAGGTCTGACTCTTATAAGCCAATCTGGTTCTTGTCTTTCCAGGAAGGGCACCAAACTTCCCTCTTGGAGAAGCCCCTTCACTGACTGCCCAAGTTATGGAAAGTCCTGCAGGACTCAGAGTCAATGGCAGTCTGCTGTTTTTGACACTTAGCAAATGAGAGCCTTATACAGGTATTTATCTTTTGATGTGTGCCAGTTTTATTTTCTCAGTATCTTGAAAACCTCTGGGAATAATGACAGTAGGTTTTAGTGTCCATGTCCAATACAGCAATTGACAAAGAGTAGGTGCTTAATTAGTGTTTGATTTAGGGATCCTTGTTCTATTTCCACAGAGTTGAATGCTCTTAAGTATAAGAGTTGAATGCTCTTATACTCCAAACCAAGGGCAGAGTTCCCCAGGGTTTTTGCAAAGTGTTGTTTGATAAAAACTCCTTCCCCTAAAATGCTTGCAAGGGGGAGGTGGTGGGTGTTATGGTGAGGAAGGTCTCCTCTGTGGTTTAAAAGACAAAAGAAAGACACTGCTTTGTACAGTGTCCTTACTGAGTCACGAGACCCTTGAACAAATGAAAGGTGCTGAGAAATACTGCAGTAAAGAAATCTCTTTTATTTGGTTGAATCTATCAGTTCCCAAATTAATTTGACCATGGAACTCTTTTTATTAATTTTTTTTTGAGAAGTAATGACATTGAACATTCAGAAACACTAGATGTCTTAGCTCAAGGTGCTCTAACAAAATATTATAAACTGGCTGGCTTTAAACAACAGAAATTTATTTCTCACAGTTCAGGAGGCTGGAAGTCTGAGATCAAGCTTCCAGCATGGTTGGGTTCACAGAAAGAGTCTTCTTATTGGCTTGTAAGTGGCTGACTTCTTGCTGTGTCCTCACCTGGCAGAGAGAGAGGAGAGCTCTGGTCTCTCTTCCTCTCCTTTTAAAGCCACTAATCTCACCCTCATGACTTCATTTAGATCTAATTGCCTCCTAAAGGCCCCACCTTCAAATACCGTCATTAGGGGGTAAAGTTCCAGCATATGAACTAGGGGGAAGGAGGAGCATGCAAACTTTTAGTCCAGAACACAGAGCTTCTGTTGAACACAGTTTGAACAGAAGTAGCATCTTTCTTCAGAGAAGACAATGGCAAGCCACTCCAGTACTCTTTCCTAGAAAATCCCATGGATGGAGGAGCCTGGTAGGCTGCAGTCCGTGGGGTCACTAAGGGTCGGACACGACTGAGCGACTTCACTTTCACTTTTCACTTTCACATATTGGAGAAGGAAATGGCAACCCACTCCAGTGTTCTTGCCTGGAGAATCCCAGGGACGGGGGAGCCTGGTGGGCTTTTGTCTGTGGGGTCACGCAGAGTCGGACACGACTGAAGTGACTTAGCAGCAGCAGCAGCAGCAGCATCTTTCTTTCTGGCTTCCCACCTTCCTATCTTTAAGCCACACTTTCAATGAGATGTTCTAACCTGTGACTATCTCTCGGGTAATTGGGCTTCAACATACCATGCAGAGTTGATTATTTTGCCCAATTTGCACTAGAACAAACTCCTCCCATTTCTGATGTTCTGTTTTGTATTCTTTTAGGTAAGTCCAAATGAGGATGATCGGGAGATAAATCAACATTTCTGGGAATGAACTACTAGACTTAACACACTAGACAAGTTCTTCTGCCTCTGCTTTGGCAAGCTAGGTGAACATTTTAGAGATTTTCTAATCTAATTAGATTTGTTAAAAAGTACATGAATTAACTAAGACATTCAAAAGTGAGTGATGCACCCACAGCTTGGGGTAAAGTTGGAATTAAATACAAGTCTTCTGGCTGCCAGGTAAGTGAACTTCACAACTTAGAATTCTCAATCAGGTGGCATCTCCTAAGACTTGAATTTTCCTTGATCTTGTGAAGTCAGCTGAGATCACCTCAAACAGAAAAGAAAGTTGTTTCTCATTTCTTGACTTTTCTGGGTTACATGTAACCAGACCTTTCCATTCTTTCTTGCAGGGAATACTTTTTCTTCACCTCTCCAGTCCGGCCAGCCCCATCTGGGTATTTTCAAGTCAATGTCCTTTGAAAAATGTGGCACTTGAGACAAAACCCAGCTCTCCAGATGTGACCTGACTTGACAAAGTGCAGTGGGGCTCTCCCCCCTTAATCCGGCCGCACTTCTCTTGCTGCAGAAGGGTGTTAGCACTCTCAGTGGTCCCAGATTCTTTTGATCATGCCCTTGCCTGCCTCCAGACCTACTTACCATCTCTAAGCCCTTCCACTATTTAGTTTCTCCCTAGTTTCATTCATGTCATCTTTTGTTACACCGTTGGCTTTTGTCCTTCTATCAGACAAACCTGCCCGACTTTCAGGTAAGTGGACGTTCCCATGTATCTCTGACTTAATCAATCATGTGACCAACACTTGCTTCTGCTTCACTTTTTAAAAACTTGCTGACCTCTGGCTGTCATTACTTCTCTCAAATCATCATTTTCTCTTTCTATATACTACAGGAGGACTCATTCCTTCTTCGGGTCTTTTTTCAAGTCCATGTTCTCTGAAAATCCTCTAGACCATGCTTTCCTAGCTCCTGTGTGGGCATGTGCGTGCTCAGTCACTCAGTCATGTCTGACTCTTTGCGACCTCACGGACTGTAGCCTGCCAGGCTCCTCTGTCCATGGGATCTTGCAGGCAAGAGTACTGGAGTGGCTTGCCATTTCCTTCTCCAGGGGATCGTCCCAATGCAGGGATCGAACCTGTGTCTCCTATGTCTCCTTTTTTGGCAGGTAGGTGGATTCTTTACCACTGAGACACCTGGGAAGCACTCCTTTACAAAAGTATGTCCTCTACTCTGTTTTCTCTATAAATGATCAGCATTAGGGGAACACCCTTTGTATGCCTTGTAATGTTTGTTGTCTGTTTCTACCACTTGTGTCTGTAAGTCATCTTTTTCTCTTGAGGCACCAATGATTGCAATGGTGTGCATTTGTGCATCAACTGATTTGTCACAAAGCACTTACACATATACCGGATCATCTGACTCACCTCAGTCCTGTATAGGGAAGCAAATATTATCACCCTTTTTATTTTCAGATGAAGACAATGAGCCTCAGCCAGGTGACATAACTTGCTCAAGGGCTAATAAATAGATCTCTGATTCAGAGATAACTTCCCCCACTGGACACTGAAGTAAAGTGTGTCTGAGTAGACAGTGAGATCAGAAGATGTCCAACCTTTCATGATAACCTTTGATTTTGAAGTTTTCAGACAGAGGCAGCACTCTTCTCCCTCCTCTCCACTGGTCTGGTGGATCTACTCATCTTGGGAAGTACTGGTATCTCAGTGTTTTGTTTTTTTGTTTGTTTGTTTCATCACCTCTCCTTCATTTTGCCCCTTTTTCTGTATTTTTAAATTCCATGTTCTTTACTAGACAAGTAGGTTAGTATTATACATAAGAATCAACATTTTAAAAATCCCTTGTGAGACATTCATTGAAAATGAAAACAATCTTCTGTTGTACAAGGTCTAGCATTTTCTACCCCTGAGCAGAGCAGGTTAAGGATTAGCTGATGTTTTCTAAGAGGGAGGCAAAATAATGTGAGCATAAGGTGAAGAACTAATTGATAATATGTGGGAAAAATAATAATTGTGAGGGAACACCATTTTGCCTCTCTACCCTATTGCAGTAGACAGGAGAATCAAATTCAACAAAACTTTTTGAGTTCTTCCTATAGGTTGGTGGCATTCTAGGAATTTTGGACTAAGGCGTAAACAATATAGACAAAATTATTTATCTCACAGAGCTCACATTCTGTAAGTGTGAAGACAGTACAAATAAACAATGATATATTTCAGACAGTGGTAAATACTGGCAGAAAATCACATAGTATGATGTGATGGACACACGACTCAAGCATGGGCACTGCAGTGTGGTCACAAAGGTCTCCCTAAGGGGGTGGCATCTAAGTTGAGATTTGCATAGTAAGACCTAGGCAGCTCAGTAAAGATTGGGGTCTGATTGTTTTTGGAAGAAAGATAAAAAGACTACAAGGGAGAAAGGAACTGTGTTTGAGCTTAGAAAGAAGGCTGACAAGGCTAGCGTGTCACGAGTCAGGGGAACAAGGAAAGGAAACTGTAAGTTTACATAGAAGCCATGTGGATCAAGGGAGCCATTGGAGGGTTTAATGGAGAGAGATGATGTCATCTGTTCTACATTTTAGAAAGGTCACATTGGCTACTCTGTGTACAAAGGGGATTATTGAGAGGCAAGAATAGAAGCAGTGAGGTTATTACATTAATATTAATCCCAGTGAAAGAGGATGGTAGGTTTCACCAGATATTAAAGATGATACAAATATAGAGAAATTTATGATATATGTTTCAAATGAAAATGATTCAATAGGCTCATGGATCTAGCATGGAGGTGAGAAAAAATGAAATCAAGGCTGATATCTTTATTTCGATACTAAGTAGAAATATTGGCAAGTGCTGTGGAGAGTAGCTAGGCAGAATTTGAGGTGAGCCTCAGTATAACCGCTGCATCACTTATCGCCCAGGGCACTCCCGTTGACAAGCTTCGTGGATGAGAATGTCTCAGACATTTCAAATAAATACTTTCTATTCTTTCCTTATAATAAAGATTATGTTATTTCATTGAAAATTTGTCAGGAACAATCCAGAGGAATAGTCTTGGTTTAAAAGCATAAAAAAACCTCTAAATGATAGAACTAAAGAGTATTCAGTGTACACAATGAGTCATATACAAGGAGCTGAAATATACAATGAGTTGTGTCTCACTAGTGGGGCTCACCAGTGAAGGGATATGTGGTTGTTTCCCTTGGTGGGTACCTTAGGCTTCTTGGCATTTAAGCAGGAGCAAGGTCCATTTCTCATATGGCTGGGGAGGAAGCTGATCTGATGGCGGGAATGGTTAGAAGATAATCAAGTGTTTGAAAGTATGACCTAGAATATTGAAAAAGATACCATTTTCTTAGAATATCACTCTGAGTGTTTCAGAATCTTGTTTTGACATGACTTTCTCAAAGATTTTTTTATGATGACTTTAGCCAGTGTTATGATGCTTTAAGAAGGGTAGATAAGGCATTTCTTCTAGACAATATTCTAAGAAGGAAGTGTCCTGTAGCCTAGCTGCATATATCAGTCAGGATCTGTGAAAAAAATGTATAGCACATTGCACTGGAATTTTTGAAGACTTGTAATAAAAGGACTAGGCTTCACTGGTGACTCAGATGGTAAGGAATCCACCTGCAAAGCAGGAGACTTGAGTTTGATCCCTGGGTCAGGAAGATCCCCTGGAGGAGGGAATGGCAACCTACTCCAGTATTCTTGCCTGGAGGGTCCCATGGACAGAGGACCCTAATCGGCTACAGTCCACAGGGTTGCAAAGAGTAGGACACAACTGAGCAACTAACACTCACAATAAAAGGACTATTGATAAAGACCCAACCGATGATGCTCAATGCCCTAAGACTTGCAGTGGTATTAAACTCTTAATCGTCTGTGGGAGCAAGGTATGACCAAAGGGCTACCAAACCTGAAAGGAACCAGAAATGTGAAAAAAGTTCCCTAAGAAGAAGCTATAGAGGTCACAGCCACCGCCACAGTGAACCCTAGTAGGGAGGGAGCAAACAAGGAAGAAATATTCCAATCTTCCTTTTCCTGTTCTTTGATCCACAGAGTCTCTCATTGGCTGATCCTCAAATAGGAGCCAGAGGCTCAAATATCCAGGCTATATCCTCCTGGGGCCCGGGGCAAGACAGAGAAGAGTAGAGAATGGATTTGGGGGTGAAATTAATGTTTGTCCCTCCAAGGTCACTTTTGGGTCTACGAATTCAGGTTGATATTCATTCTTCTGTTAGTTTTATCTGCCCCTTTCACATGCTGAGCACACGCGTAGTAATAACAGGTGTAATCGCTGTTGAGATAGACAGCAGTTGGCTATTGATTTTGAGAGGCCAGCAGGTAGCCAATGGCCATGGATGTGCAAAACTTTGTTTCTAAATGCAAAGACTGAAAGAAAACTTGCAAAAAAGCAGATTCAATTTCAAACCACATTCTCAGAGTAATTTCATCTGAGTCAGTGAGAAGCTGACGTGCGAATACTGACAAGGAGGGTGTGGGGCCCATCACCCATCACTATTTCTCATGCCTCTTCTACTTCTCTGGCATTTGAGAAATGCTTTAGGCATTGGATCAGCAAGAAGTTGGTGCCAGCCAGGAACTAGAATGAATGGAACCTGGCCCAGCTGAAGAATTAAGAATTCCACTCCACAGTGCTTCATCTTCATCCCTGCTTAGCTCCTAGGTGCAGACTAAATCCTCCCAGCTTCTTCCCTGTTATCTAACTGCACTGTGGTTATTAAACAAGTTGTGGATCTATTCCACATCCTCTTCAATATCAGTACTTTGAAAACTACACAATATGAGCCTTAATGAAGATGGCATGCCTCAGAATGACTTAGAACTGAAAATATGACTACATCAAAAATCTTTAGAAGGCAAGATTTTAATGGCTGAATAATATGCTGGAACAGAGGAGTAATTTCTTCTCGAATGCTAGGATGAATTATTTATGCTTTGACAATATTATGTGTCTCTAAAGCAGCTTTTAGTTATTCGCCACTTCTGGCTACAGCTGATCCTGCTGCCCATTCTTGTAATTACATTAACCTCTTGACTTTACATGACAAGCTTTTCCTGTGTGCTGCGATCAATAGCCTATAACTACACCTCTTTAATAAGGCTGTAGTTACACTTTGGTTCAGATACAATTAACTTTTGTCCCCCTTTTCTTTTTGGTGGGGTATGGAATAAAATGTCTTACTTTAACATCTGAAACAAAGAAAATCATTTTGATGGAAAAAACTCATAAAAATATGCAGATCCTATGGAAAGGGGTGATTCCAAAGATAAATTGGCAAATTGAAGAACTATTTCAGCAAGCAAAAGGGGTTAGAATCTCGGGAGAAGCCATGGATTTCAAAGCCTTAAATTTGTGCAGTGGCTTTTACATCTCTGCTTTGATAAACTTTTTACTTTCAGTAGGATTAAAGGCACTGTGGACCACCTACTTTCCTACTCAAGCTATATCAATTAATTATAGTGTGGGTATGTAAATAGAGAAAGCATAATGTTAAATGTTGAAACACCTTTGAGGTCAGCTAGCTAAATCTTTCTCTTTGACAAAGAAAAATTGAGAGAAGTAGATATAGCAGGTGTGTGTTAGAGCCTGCCAGCTCAGGAAAGCAGATTTTGTGTGTTCAGTCGCATTCAGTTCAGTTCAGTTCAGTTCAGTTCAGTCCAGTTCAGTTCAGTCGCTCAGTCGTGTCCGACTCTCCGCGACCCCATGAATCACAGCACGCCAGGCCTCCCTGTCCATCACCAACTCCCGGAGTTCACTCAAACTCATGTCCACAGAGTCGGTGATGCCATCCAGCCATCTCATTCTCGGTCGTCCCCTTCTCCTCCCACCCCCAACCTTTCCTAGCATCAGAGTCATTTCCAGTGAGTCAACTCGTCGCATGAGGTGGCCAAAGTATTGCAGTTTCAGCTTTAGCATCAGTCCTTCCAATGAACACCCAGGATTGATCTCCTTTAGAATGGACTGGTTGGATCTCCTTGCAGTCCAAGGGACTCTCAAGAGTCTTCTCCAACACCACAGCTCAAAAGCATCAATTCTTCGGCGATCAGCTTTCTTCATTGTCCAGCTCTCACATCCATACATGACCACAGGAAAAACCATAGCCTTGACTAGACGGACCTTGGTTAGCAAAGTAATGTCTCTGCTTTTCAATACACTATCAAGGTTGGTCATAACTTTCCTTCCAAGGAGTAAGCATCTTTTAATTTCATGGCTGCAATCAGCATCTGCAGTGATTTTGGAGCCCAAAAAAATAAAGTCTGACACTGTTTCCACTGTTTTTCCATCTATAAATCAGCCTTTATGGGAATATTTACACCATGGAAGTTGGCAAACATTATGAACCAGTGCTTTTCCCTAAAGAAGCTAGTTAAACACTTACCTGCATATCTATATTGATGTCTATGTGCGTGCATGCTAAGCCACTTTGGTCGTGTCCAGCTCTTTGTGACCCCATGGACTGTAGCCCGCCAGGCTCCTCTGTCCATGGGATTCTCTAGGCAAGAGTATTGGAGTGGTTTGCATGCCTTCCTCCAGGAGATCTTCTTGACCCAGGGATTGAACCCGGGTCTCTTATATTGCCTACATTGTCAGGCAGGTTCTTTACTTCTACATGGGCCTGGGATCTAGAATCTCGATCTCTGTCTGTCTCTCATACACATATGTGTGATTATGTGTTATGTTGGTGTTCCATCTATACTTCTCATAGCAAACAGTCTCATAAAACTTTCCCAGATATTTTTGTGGTTATACTTTAACTTTTGTCTATTTGTTTGTTTATTGCTTTCTATTAACACACACATATACAAATATACACACCCAAGTTAGGAATCCACACAGACTTGCAGGGAGTTGTCCTTTAGATCATACTGCGGTTTGCCCAAAAGATTTTTGAGCCTCTAGGTCACTTTGAGAAACTCAAAGGAAAGCTCATGAAAATCAGCTCTACAAAGGTAAGCATGATGTCAAAGCTGCAACAGGCACATTTGGAAAACTAAGGGTTTTGGATGTGAACTGAACATAAACCAATATAAATATATGCCAAGGGGGAGCACGGAGAGATGGATTGGAAGTTTGAGATTAGCAGATACTAACTATTACGTACAAGATCGATCCCTGGTGGCTCAGACGGTAAAGAATCCACCATCAATACAAGGAGCTGGGTTTGATCCCTGGGTCAGGAAAATCCCCTGGAGAAGGCAATGGCTATCTACTCAAGTATTCTTGCCTGGAGAATTCCATGGACAGAGAAGCCTTGCAGGCTACAGTGCTTTGGGCTGCAAGAAATCAGACATGACTGAGCGACTAACACTTTCACTTTCAGGCAAACAACAAGGTCCTACTGTATAGCACAGGGAACTATATTCAATATCCTGTGATAAACCATAATGGGAAAGAATATGAAAAAGTATATATATGTATATATATAAAATATATATAACTGAATCACTGCTGTGATTAGTAGAAATTGACACAACATTGTAAATGAACTATACTTAAGTAAAATACATTTTTTAAAAAAGAACCACTATAATTAGTTCTAGATCATCAAATGAGAAAACTGAAGGTCATAAGAAGTCCATCAGTTATCCAAGGCCACAGAGAAGAATGAGAACTTCTACCCTAACTCCATGTCTCTGAGCCCAAAGCTTCCCCCATCACTTTACACTGTCTTGAAATCCTATCTGAAAATCCTGATCCTCACACTAACTTGGAGACTGGCAAGCCTCAGAGCAGGAGGCAGCAGAGGGGCACAGATGAGGAAGAGGTAGCTTTCTCCTGCTCTGTAAGAGCCTTGGCATCTCCCATCTCTTCCTCCCTTTTATCAAAAAGTAAAGTACATTCTATGTTAACCTCAGCACATGCTGAAAGTTTCCCATTTCTTAGAATTTTCTCATTAGAGAAAAAAGCCCCATAGTACTGTGTGGTGCTTAGTCGCTTGAGTTGTGTCCCACTCTTTGCGATCCTATGGACTGTAGCTGGCCCCATAGTTCAGTTCAGTTCAGTTCAGTTCAGTCGCTCAGTCGTGTCCGACTCTGCGACCCCATGAATCTCAGCACACCAGGCCTCCCTGTCCATCACCAACTCCCGGAGTACACTCAAACTCATGTCCATTGAGTCGGTGATGCCATCCAGCCATCTCATTCTCTGTCGTCCCTGTCTCCTCCCACCCCCAATCCCTCCTAGCATCAGACTCTTTTCCAGTGAGTCAACTCATCGCCTGAGGTGGCCAGAGTATTGGAGTTTCAGCTTTAGCATCAGTCCTTCCAATGAACACCCAGGATTGATCTCCTCTAGAATGGACTGGTTGGATCTCCTTGCAGTCCAAGGGACTCTCAAGAGTCTTCTCCAGCACCACAGTTCAAAAGCATCAATTCTTCGGCGATCAGCTTTCTTCACAGTCCAACTCTCACATCCATACATAACCACGGGAAAAAACATAGCCTTGACTAGACGGACCTTGGTTGGCAAAGTAATGTCTCTGCTTTTTAATATGCTATCTAGGTTGGTCATAACTTTCCTTCCAAGGAGTAAGCGTCTTTTAATTTCATGGCTGCAATCAGCATCTGCAGTGATTTTCGCCTCATAGTAGTAAGTCCCAATTTTAAGTATGTGTAAGAATCACTTAAGGAGATTTGATTCAATGGTTCTAGGACTGGGGCACAGATATTTGAATATTTAATGAACACTTCAGTACATGTTGATATATGTACTCCCACTCCCCACTGAGACAGAAGCATCTCCAGTCCGAGGACATTGTAAATTTTCTGTCATAGTTTCTCTCAGTAGTAGCTACACTCTACTTCCCTTCTGCTATGTCTGCACCCACCCGAGACATTGCTTTTTTTTTCATGCTAAATTTGCTGATCATGTAATATGTGTGGCATCAAGAATCTATATTATGTAGATCACTTTCCTGCAATATAGCAAGTCTGACACTGTCATAAAAGAAAATTAGAGTCATCTGACAGGGTTGAAGCAGCCACCAGCTATTTCTTAAGGTGATTTTAAAACCAGCTGCATTATCTATAGGGAACAGTGGATGGGTCCTAAATTATTGCTATCGGTAATGGGGAGTTTTATTTTATTATTTCTAAGATATATGGCTCCGATAATATAGTGCAGAAGATAGTAACAGACTTTGCGCCTTTACAGCATCAAAGAATTGGAGAGAAAATTAACTCAGTTCACATCTAAAACCTTTAATGTTTCAAACATGTCTGGATGTGGCCGTGACCATCATGCCCATCTTTGTAGAGCTGATTCTCATGAGCTTTCTTTTGAGTTTCTCAAAGTGATCTGTAGGCCGGAAAGTCTTTTGAGCAATCTGCAATCTAAAGTAGAGCTGTCTGCAGGTCTGTGAATGTGTGTATTCATCTCATAGATTTGTTCTGAGAACTAAGGAAGATCTACAGAATATAAAAAGTTAACCTCAGGTAGTTGGGTACAGGGACATGTCAAGTTTCCCATGACTTAATTCTGGGACTGCTTCACTTGATCTGAAATGAGTATATAAGGAATCTCTGTGTTGTGGTCAAGAGTTTAAAGGTCTGAGTGAAAGATATCAGCTGTAGATAAAGTGTGGATAAAGGTAGAGTGAAACATGAAGGAAGAAAAAGTGATGTAGTTTTAAGTACACATGTTATTATAGGTGGCAATTTTGGAACACTTACCATGGTAAAAACTTTATATAAATAATCCCATTTGCTTCAAAAAACCCCATTGAGTATGCATTATTATAACTGCTACTTCCAGATGAAGAAACTGAATGAATGATGTTTGCCCAAAGCCATACAGTTTGTGGGCTTCCCAGGTGGCACTGGTGGTGAAGAACCTGCCTGCCAATGCAGGAGATGTAAGAGATGCGGGTTAGATCCCTGGGTCAGGGAGATACCCTGGAGGAGGGCATGGCAAACCACTCCAGTATTCTTACCAAGATAATTCCAAGGACAGAGGAGTCTGGTGGGCTATAGTCCACAGAGCTGCAAAGAGTTGGACATGACTGAAGCAACTTAGCACGCACGCACGTGCATGCTTACAGCTTGTAAATAGGAATCTGATTTGGATCCATCAAAAGTAGCAGGGAAGTTAGGCTGGCAATGGGATTAGATTAACCCAGTACCAGTTTCTCTACTGGTATGTCTTGGGCCATAGGATCACATGGGCCTGATGGTTAGGAAACATAGAGTATGAGTAATATAAATTTTTCCCTTGCTTCCTGGATAGGGAGGGTAGGTTTTTAATACTGAGTAAGTCCAAATAAACACAATTTCTTTTTCATTAAGAGCTTATAAGAACTAGATTGGATTAATAATAATGATTACACAATCTGCTTTTGGAGGGAGTTTTAAAAGTGCTGGACATTTTATTGGTTAGAATTGTTGTAATACAATCTGCTCAGAAGATGAGAAGGGGGATGTGATAGAGCACTTTCTTAGGACTTTCAGATTAATAAAAGCTTCTTTTGGTTTAGTTCAGTGGGGAATAGCCAGTTTTTGTGAGGACAGAGTATCTAATAAAGAAGTAAAAGTTTACACTTGGCATTAAAGTCTAGGGGTGGTTCTTCTTTTTTTGTTTGTTTTTTTCTTTTTATGGGTGGTCTGTAGGAGCCAGAAGAACAAGTTTTCAGATCCATCAGGATGGAGCACACATATTGCAAAAGAATTTTTACCTTTCCAATGGATTTAAATCACACAGAAACAAAGTCTGAGCCCTTTCATGTGGATGAAACTCGAGGGTCTGATATCAGTCTACAAAAGAGCACTTCACCAAAAGGATTCAGATTCTTTCAGATCCAATACAAATTCGCCTGAAACATCTGGATCCATTTCCAAATGACATACTCGTGGGTTAATGAAATTGCCAGATGTGACTACTTGCCAAATATTGACATGCTTTTGTTAGTGAGTCCCAACTTTAGGGGAGTGCATGATAGAGGTAGAATCATCATTCTGGTCTTATCCTTCCAAACAAATGGACATTTTCAAGTTTTGCAGGCAGATTGCACTATTTGAACAATTTATACCAAAAGGGATTCTCTGCTTCCTAGGTAAGGTAGAGAAAACCCTGATTTTAAAGTACCTTTTGAACCTTCACAATTTGTTTTTCTCCATTCTACAGAAGTTATTTATGCCTTCCTGTCCCATCACATGCTCCAAACCTACCTCTTGATCATTAATGTATGAATCAAAAGAAAAACATCTGCCAGAGATGTCTAAATTCAGATATGTCTAGTTGTAATCTTGTTTTCTACCTTAGTTTCGATTGTGAACGTTGTGAAATGATTTCTCTCTCCTAGAGAGAGGCAAATATTTCCTTCCTGAAGGGTGAATCACTCAGAAAATAAGAAATTCTACCCTGTTGCTCTTTTTTAATGTTTAATTCCTTCCTTAATGAGGATATCTGACCCCTATAACCCCTTTTCCCATTCTAAAAGTACACCCTCAAACCCAAATAAATAACTTCGACCATCAAAGAGCTCAGAAACAAAATGCTTTTTGAAAAACAATGGTGACCATGCCTTGAGACTTACTGTACCAAATAACTTGAACACAATCCCTCTAAAACCAAGCAAGTTGTTAAGACAGTGATGCTGGCAGATTAGCACAGACTTTAAAAGCAGCTTCCTTAAAAGATCCCTGAATGGACCCAGAGAAGGCTAAACAATAGATGAAATTTCAAGAAACACGGGAATTCCTTATTTTGACCTCTAGTCAGAATAATAAGAAACAAAAGAATGGGAGAAGCAGATAATGACAAATGACATGAAGATGAGGCGATGGTAATATATTCTTGCTTGCTGCAAGAAAGAGGTTTGTCTATCCCGGAAACCAGAGCAGACTGCTTTCCTGGGGTGGGAGGAGTCTTTGTCACACTGGGGAGATTTCTTCAGGTCTTTGAAGCAGAAATGTGTTAACTATATCTTGCTTGTTAGATGAGCTCCTTCAGTTTCAGGGGTAGGAGTCTCTCCTTTTAAGATGGGGGTGATACCAGCATAGAAAATTATACCTGAATGAAACCAGGAAAGGCCTGTTATTCAGTAAAGTGAAACTGGAAGGCTGGGTTCTAGCCAAAGGTTGGCAATTGACTTAAGGACTTAAGGGCCAAGATAATTTGTGGTTTGCAGTACAATGTAGCTTTACAAAGATTTAGCCTTGTCTAAGGGCCAGAGAATCAAGAAACCTGTGTTCCATACCCCAAGGGTGCTATTACCCCAACTGCAAATTGTTATGTTTGGATCTAGGTGTCTTGCGTTTGTTTCTTTTGCTCTATTCCATTCCATTTTCTTTGAACTTTCTGGACAGGTGGTATTTCCAATTTTTTCTTGCTCTTTCATAGCATTGCATGCATTTCCCTCTTTTGTGGTGGGATTGCATTGTGTGTTAGTTCGAGTCAGAGGTTGACTAGACGTGTATCTTTTAGATGAAATCTCTAGTGACAGGGATCACCTTTTATGTTCTGTTCTGCGGTTTCCAACATTAAAAGGCTGAGAAGTGTAGGACTTTTCCTGTTCTTAGTTGGATACTTTAAACCTCTACAGGAAAGATTTTCCAGAGTGGAAAAAAAAAAAACAAACCTTGATATGATTCATCACTTATCCTAAAACTAATATCTAGCTTGCTATACTCAATCATTAATTCAAGCTTAAACTGAAGGTCCAAATATTTCTTTAATACTCTGCCTGATATTCAAATAGTGAGACAAGAACACCTTCTTCCATTGCTCTTTTTAAAGCTAAGGTAGTTGGAGATTTTCAGATAAAAAAGAATTCCAGAATAAGTACATTGCATTTTTTTCCTCCTTACCTCAGATCAAAGCAATTCATTCTTCTAATTATTTTTTCTGCACTTCTCTCATTTTGCCTGGACATATCTTACAGACCTTGAAAACTGAAGTTTGGTATTTTCATATTCTTAAAATGCTAAATGTTCCATAGAGGACTTCACATAAAGAACAAGTCATCTTTCTTTAGAAACATGGATAATCATTTTCTTTTCAGACAGCTGTCTCAAAAGACCTTGCTATTACATACCTTGCAAGTTGAAGAAATAACATTTCTACGAAAATGAATGACCAAAGCCACTTCAGAAAGCAGCAAACTTCAAACAACTTAGTAATTTGTAGACCCCTCTGACATCCCAAGTGCATAATGGATTCACAAAGACATTGAAGACTAAGTAAATTAACTATGAAGTCACAACTCTATTTAAACATTCCCTCTAAAATCTTTATTTTTTTTGGAAAATATATTTGCTGATAAATATTCCCCAAGAAACCACTGTGGTTTTCATCTCTGTCCCTGGTAGTCCATCTATCCCAAAGATGTAGTTGATAAAATACACAGGCTTATGGCCAAATTTAGCCCTTGTGAGTCATAGAGTCCTATTAAAAAAATAACTCAGATAATCTGGGAGTTACCTTGAAATAACATCCTGGAAAGGGTATTTTCTGCTTAGGTTATAGGCATTGAAAAAAAAAAAATCTGTGGTGTATCCAAACGTGAATGATTTGATGTGTCTATTCTGGTGATGGGACCACTTTATTGAGTACTGTCACCCACATTGGATTTATGGGCTCTAGCAGAGAGCTGGGGACTGTAAATTCTGAGGCCTGCTTATTAGAACCCAGGAGCATTTGACAATGCACATAATTAATGATCATTTGCTAAAAGTATTTTGGGAGATTTTATTCAAACAAAGTAAAAAAGAAACACATTAAATATTAGTCCTCTTATATATTATAGGACATTACATCCATTTGTGTGCCCATAAATCATTTAGCTATGAATACTTAAGAAGAGCAAGAAAGTGATACCAGTGTACTCTCTGAGATAATATTGTCTTAGTATTTGATTACAGGCACAGTGTCCTTAATGGACAGATTCCTGCTCCATATCCAATGTCCAGTCGGAGTTGGGGTACTAAGAAACGGTAACAGGAGGATTTTAGACCAGGATCAACCAGAGTTCAGGGGTGTGAACTTGTTGATGAAATAAAACTTTTACTATCCTTGTTAGAAGACTCTGTGTCTCTCTTGTTGTATTGCCTTCCAGTGATCAGTTTTGTTGCTCCAGTGTGGGTGTTTGTGTATGTGAGTGTGTGTGTGTGTACTTCTGGGGAAGGAAGATATTAAAAATATTTGACCTGGTTTTACCATCTTTTTATTGGGTCAAAGAAAGATAGGAGGGCAGTGGTTGCTTCTGCAAGAACTGGAGGAATAAACCTGCCTTATTCTTTCTGAACAGCTGCAAAAAAGTCACTTAAATGTGAGTTAAACCAGAGCTGAATCTCTGTCTCCATACACAGGGCAAAGTACACAGTTTAAGAAGAAGAAGAAGAAAAAGGAGGAGAAAGAGGAAAGGAGGAGGAGAAGGGGAAAACAGAAGTATTGTTTGTGAAATTCAGACACCCAATGCAGGGTTTGCGGAGGGATGTGGAGTCAAGGGGCTTGTTTTAAGTGCTGACTGACATGGACATATCATGTGATTGGGGACAAAGCTCTTCAACTTTCTGGCCTCAGTGTGCAGTTCTAAAAAAGTGAAGGAAAATCAATCAAGATCACTCAGGACTTCTTAATGGCAAGTATTTATGACTTCAAATTGAAATTTTCAGGAAACACATGATCACACAAAAATTGCGGCCTTTTTCTGGTTTTTTGTCCAAATGATCCATAACTGTTTTATGTCTCTGGTTCAGTAGACTCTGGCATTCTATGTCTGGCTGCCACTGTATATCATTCCTAGGTGCTAAGTCACAGCACTTACTGTCTTCCTGGAAAGGAAAAAGGGTCTGAAAGAAAATTATTTGAAGTCACACAAGCAAACTTTAAGAGAACTTTGAAAAAATATTTTAAAAATTTGAGCTAAATGTCAATTTTTAAAATTTGGTGGAAGGAAAAAAAAAAGACTTCAAGCACTTGCTGAGACAAGTTGGTACACATAACCTGATGAGCAAACTGATTTTTTTTTTTTTGAGAAATTGTTGTTGATATTTCTTGTTAGTCTTTGGTTGCCAAAAGTAAGATATTTGGAACTCAGGACTACAACTCAAATTTAATTGTATTCACAAGCTTTAAATTTTATGGTGATTTAGACTTAATTGTCCAAATGAAAGTTATGAGAATAAAGCTATACCATTTAAGAACTTTAAATGACGTAACAAATAAATCACTTTATCTAGTTTCATACCAATTATTTGAAGAGGATCTATACATATGAATATTTTTGTCAGTGTTTGCTACTGCTCTTCCTAGAACAGTCTTTAGCCTCTTAGCATGGTATTAACAAGTGAGTTAAGGGGTTGGCCAACTGAAGCATTTTTCATTCTTATTTTTGAAGTTCAATTTATTTTTGGTATAGAAAAATTATTTTACTTTTTTCTGGCTGCCTAGAACGTCTACACTAAATAAAATGTGGAAGAAGATGAGAAATGTGTTTCAGATCAGCTCTTTACTCATGATTGTGAGCTCTTGAATCCACTGTAGCTTATTAAATTAAAATTTTCACTATTAGATTTCGATGAAAAGACTCACTTCCTTAAAGAATGGCGCCCTTTAAATAAATGTTCTCCCATCATGTCTGTTCACATTTGGCCAAGCTGAAGGAAAAAAATGGCCAATGACACATTGTTTTGAGTTGCAAGGGATTCTTTGGGGATGGAGGAGGGGCAATGGGCACTAACCCTCATCAGAAGTTGGCAGATGAATCAATAACTGAGCTTTTTCTTCTCTGGGGCAGTATTAAGGTTTTAATTTCCAACTGTGGCTACATGGGAGAAGGCAATGGCAACCCACTCCATTACTCTTGCCTGGAGAATCTCATGGATGGAGGAGCCTGGTAGGCCACAGTCCACAGGGTCGCTAAGAGTCAGACACGACTGAGCGACTTCACTTTCACTTTTCACCTTCATACATTGGAGAAGGAAATGGCAACCCACTCCAGTGTTCTTGCCTGGAGAATCCCAGGGACTGCTGAGCCTCTTGGGCTGCCGTCTATGGGGTTGCACAGGATTGGACACGACTGACATGACTTAGCAGCAGTAGCAGCAGCAGTGTCTGCATGAAAGCCAAAGGAAAAAGGGCACAGTTCTGTTCAGTTCAGTTCAGTCGCTCAGTCGTGTCCGACTCTTTGTGACCCCATGAATCACAGCACGCCAGGCCTTCTTATCCATCACCAACTCCCGGAGTTCACTCAAACTCATGTCCACAGAGTCGGTGATGCCATCCAGCCATCTCATTCTCTGTTGTCCCCTTCTCCTCCCGCCCCCAATCCTTCCCAGCATCAGAGTCTTCTCCAGTGAGTCAACTCGTCGCATGAGGTGGCCAAAGTATTGGAGTTTCAGCTTTAGCATCAGTCCTTCCAATGAACACCCAGGATTGATCTCCTTTAGAATGGACTGGTTGGATCTCCATGCAGTCCAAGGGACTCTCAAGAGTCTTCTCCAGCACCACAGTTCAAAAGCATCAATTCTTCGGCGATCAACTTTCTTCACAGTCCAACTCTCACATCCATACATGACCACTGGAAAAACCATAGCCTTGACTAGACGGACCTTTGTTGGCAAAGTAATGTCTCTGCTTTTTAATATGCTATCTAGGTTGGTCATAACTTTCCTTCCAAGGAGTAAGCGTCTTTTAATTTCCTTGCTGCAATCAGCATCTGCAGTGATTTTGGAGCCCCAAAATTAAAGTTTGCCACTGTTTCCACTGTTTCTCCATCTGTATTTTAAATAATGCAGCCTAAGACATTTGGAACAACTAGAGATTTACAAGAGAAGGCAGAAAGAAAATTTCTCTACTGGTGCAATGGGAAAAAAATCTGTAGTCCATTTGGTTACTCTGTTTCCATCTCTTAGACACCAAAGAGGCACTGGAGTGGGTAGCCTTTTCCTTCTCCAGGGGATCTTCCCAACCCAGGGATCAAACCCAGGTCTCCCACATTGCAGGCGGATTCTTTACCAGCTGAGCCACAAGGGAAGTCCAAAGAGGCACTAAGAGGAGGCAATTTGAGGTATAGACCAGAGGGGAAAATGTTAATATATGTCTAATCACAAGTGAGTATGTGGCCATTTGCTGCATTAATCTCTATGTCTTTCTGAATGTTTGAGGATTTTTATATTTTAAAAAAAAAGCAAGTATGAATTTGGAACCAAGCCTTGTGTTTCAAATTCCTATTACCTTCCTCTTTAGCTGTGGTAGCTTTGTGGTGTTGTTCAGTCGCTCAGTCATGTCTGACTCTTTGCAATGGAGCATGCCAGGCTTTGGAGCAGTTATTTAATTTCTCAGAGCCTCAGCTCCCTCATTAACATAATATGAATAATAATACCCATCAGAGGGGTTGATCTGAGGATACTAACAATGCCAACTAAACAACGCCTAACCAGAGGCTGGTTTCTCATTTGGTAGCAATTGACACTCAATTCTAAATAAAAACTCAGCTGAGAAAAGTAGTCTCTAAGGAAATTTTCTTGGAAGTGATGCTCTGTATCTTCATGTTCTTCTAGATCTTTATATTTATTTCTGGATTAAGTCAGATCACCAGAGATCTGTGTCTCTGCACTGTAACATTTATATGGGTGGCTGTCAGGATGTTTATTCTCCACTATCCTTGTGAAAGATGCCATGGACTTTCACTGAGTAATGCTGTTCAAATAGTCCTATAAAACTTCTGTGTGCTTCCTTTAAGCTTGTTGTGGGGATGTGGTTCACTGCATGACACTGAACTCTTCAATGACCCCCAAGGGAGACATTCTTGTCTGACCTCAACAATCACAAATAATTGTTTCTTCTGAGTTACTTCTTTGTTTTCCCCTTAAAATATTATGAATTGTTAAAGTGAGTGGGTTTACCTTTGGGGCTGGTAGCTAGGAACCTTCAAGTCAAGTTAATGACTTACCTAGAGCAGCTGGATATGTTCTTATGATATGGCTTTGTATTCACCTTATTTCAAAGCCCATGTTACTCCTGTACTCTTGTTTTTTTTTCCACTTATTTTAAATTTATGATATATATTTCAGATGTTCTTATAAGTCATCTTAAGTTCTTTAGCAGGAGCAAATAACTAGGTGGCATATAAATAAATCAACAAATAATATATAGCAATCATTATTATTGATAATAATAGAAATTACAACTAAATAGAAAGAAGAATGGAGGCAACAAATGTTTCTGAAGAAGATGACTGGTGTCACAGCAAGGCTGAATATTCTTCAATATTCTTAAGTAACAGCATCTTACATACTGGGTTCATTGAGAAAAATAGTTAATTTTAAAAATATTTATGAAGTTTCATGATATATGCCAGGTGCCATTATAGGCTGCTATGAGAAGACCAAGGTGACAATTTCAAAATACCCTGTAGGACAGGAAATTGATTTTAAACACTGGAATTTGGGTGTAAGCATAACAGAGGACCATTAATGTGGAAAATGGTAGAAAAGAAGAGATGGGTTATATTGATTTGGAAGGAAAGGGAACGATGAAAACACAGAATGAAGAGGAGACACAAATTATGTTGTTATATGGAGAGAAAAAGCCTGGGCTACATCATGAATGCTTAAGGAAGAGACCTTGTCTGAAGTGTGGCTGCAGGATCTTGGCTAAGGATGGTGGTCTCTGTGAAACAGTTTGGAGCGCGGGGAGTGTAGCTGGGAAGATAGTTTAAGATCAAAACTTGGCTAAGATTGGAAATCCTTGAATCTCAAAGTTTAATCTCTCCTGGACACATAGAAGATTCGATGGCAGCCATTTCCCATCAAAGATAAGGTACAGCACCCAGGGTATCTTGATTGATCAAGTGGTATCTTGATTGTTCCCTATTATTTGTTAATATTTCCATGAGAACTGGGAGATTATTATAAAGGCCTTGCCTTAACTTTTGCCATGCAAATTCTGTGCTAGTTTATGTTATTTCTTAGTCTGAAGTTGATGTCTCAAATATCCCCTAACACAATCTTACATTCAGAGTTAAGGAGAGTTCTAAGTACTTTTAAAAGTTTTTTTTTTTTTTTTAAGACTCATTTTTATTTTAAATTTTGGTTGATCCCTGACAGCCCTTCAGATGATCTGGGCTAATTTGGAGATATATTGGGCCTCAGGAAGAAGTCACAGGCAAAAGCTGGGGAAAGCCCTAATGTTTTATACTGTTTTATATACCTTTCCCTTTCTATATATCTTTTACTTTTTATATATCTTTCAGTATCATAAATAGTATGATCTCTACTGGCTCCAGGTATAAATATCACCCCCTCTATATGTTTTTAAATTACTTGCTTCTTCGCTTACCTGAACTTTTCATCTGGAATCTAGTACTTTCTTTATGAAGCTTACCACCTCAAAATTTTCCAAGAGCACTGGGGCCTATTTAGTTGAAAGGGATTTCATGCTTTGTACAGTGTTGAAGAGAGTAGGAGGTTGAGAAGGAGGAGAAAAAAGAAGAGAGCATAAGAACGGGGTCTGTTTCTTGGAACCCCAAGAGTGTTTCTTTTAAAGACTGGTCATAAGTATCCATAGGTGAGGCTTCCCTGCTGCTGCACCTGACTCTCTTTATCCTTTCCGAGGGCACAGCAGTGATCCGCTTTGGGTACACGTTTGGAGCTCCCTAGCTCATACTTCACGGCTCAGCTCTTGTGCCCCAAAGGCTACCAATGTGCCAGCCTAACGTTCTCTCTTCCCTGACCCTAGCTCTTGAATGCTACCCTGGTCCACTCTGACATGACTCTTCTATGTCGCATCTCTGTGAGTAGGGATTGTGAGTCTTGGATTATCCTTTCCCAAAGACCTGGGACTCTTTATTCAGATTGATCTGCTTCTCCATAATGACTGACTTTTCATGTCAGAGGTCTCAAGAAAAGGTAGTCTTGACTGAGCCATGCAAGATTTTGTTAGACATTTTGTCCTAGACAAAAAACATCTATTCATCCTACTTTCATGTAACTACAAATCAGACTTTTAGGAGACTCTTTTTTGAATAAAGGTCTTCTCCAAGGTGACTGGATATAAGAGAAGCTGGCATAATTCTCTAACATCTTTTTATTTTCCTTTTTTCTTATTTTGGCTGTGCTGGCTTTTCATTGTGACACACAGTTTTTCTCTAGTTGTGGCACATGGGCTTAGTTGCCCATAGCATATAGGACCTTAGTAGCCCAATCAAGGATCAAACCCACATCCCTTGCCTTGGAAGGTGGATTCTCAGCCACTGGACCACCAGGGAAGTACTCTCCAACATCTTTCTCACTTGGGACCCCCATCCTGTTATATAACTCATTGAAGCAGCTGGTGCTATTTATGTCCATCTCAAAGATATAGAAACTGAGATTCAGGAAGCTTAATGATGTTCAAGGTCACACACTGGTACATTTGGTACCTCAACATAGTGTTGTTAGCTAAAGGGCAGGGACCTCAGCAGGGCAGGGAATTGGAAAGCTTATTAACAGTAGTATTGAGTAACAGAAAATGTATGCTGGTTAGACAGTTTTGTATTAATGGAATTTTTAATGAATATGCATATGGATGTGTTTCTATAGAAATGTGGTTTTACAGTAGTAGAATATAAAAAGAGGATGGAAGATTTATTCTGGAAACATTCTCTAAACAAGAGCTTGCCCTTTATAGCAAAAGAATTAGAATTTATAACAACAAAGCAGTGAACTTTTCTAGAGTCTTTGAAAGTCGGCATTCGCAGACAGAAAGATTAAGAGGGAAAGAATCTCAGAGACTCTCTGGATTGTGAAACATTGAGTTTATGTGACATGAACTATAGCAGATGTTTAAAAGTGAAAAGAGGATGCCACAAATACAGAAGGCAAAGCCTCCCTGGAGAGTGCCATCAACTGCTAGAATTAGACTCCTTCCCAACACCTCTCAAACTGATGGGTTTTTACTCAGATTTTATAGCAGAATTAGTTTTTTTTTCCATGAACCAATGAAACCAAAAGCCTTTTACTACACGAGTGAGGAAGAATTCTGCAGGCGTTGTTTTTGTCACCTGCTGAGACTAAGTGAGGGAAGGCAAGGCTTGGTTATACTGAAACAAATCAAGGCTGCCCACAACAGCAACCTACTAGAATATGATGGAGTGGGACAGGAAAGGTGAAGACAGAGGCAGAAAAGATGACAAAGTAGTCTATATATCCTTTTATTAAGTTCAGAATTAATCACATATAAAATACAAAAGAGCAAGGTCTATAGCCAAGTGAATCAATTAAACTGTTCAAGAAGAAAAAGAAAGCAAGGATAGGAGTCCAGCCTGGACTGGGATGACCAGAGAAGTAACAAGAGACTGATGGATTTGAAGGCTGAGGTAAGAACTCAACAAGTACTCAGCATATTATTCTTATCGGCTGCTTGGTGATACTCTTGGAGCTGGGAACATGATCTTAAAGGGACAAAACCATGGATACAGTATGACTATACCCAGGTTGAATTCCTTTATTCTGAACCTTTTATCCTCCTGGATACCAGAGAAACTTCATCAACTCTCCAAGCATGAGAACTGCCAAAAATTTAAGAGATTAGAAAGGGCTTGACTCAAGTACCCAGATGAATCATCAAAGAGCATTCAACATCAACTTATCCTCGGAGGCATTTCAAAAAGTTGCTGAGACAAATGCCAGATGGTACACTACATTATGGAAGGAAATTATTCAGTCAACAAATATTTATTAAGTACTTAGAATGTGTCAGGCACTGTGCTCAATGTTTTGTATGATACAAGACAAGACAGATAAAATTCTTAACTAATAGTTTATAGTCTAGAGAAGTTCATATATTAAATGAATAAAACTATTGTTATAATAAATGTTAAGAAAGAAAAGATAAGAATATTTTGAATTTGTTTGGGGATGATGCTATAAAGGGTGATTTTACAAGTTAAGAATTGAAGCTGGCAGAGAGAAAAAAGAAGTTAGCCAAATCCAGGAAGGATATTTTAAGTACAAAAAACAAACCAGGCAAAAACACTGGTCCAGGAAAGTGTTTGGTATATTTGAGGAACTTCAATACGTCCTCTTTGACTAGAGGTCAGGAAGAATGGCATGAGATGAAGCTCTTGGAAGTCTGAAGCCAGATCATGTGGTGTATGGGGGTCAATTCTAATGGTTTTAAGATGTGGAGTGAAGGTGATTTTACTTGTGTTTTATAAAGATCATTGTTTGCTGAATGGGAAAAAGCAAGACCAGAAGCCATCAGACCAACTAAGAGACCATGATGATGAATAAGTTGATGGCTTGGATTATGCTGAATGCAGTAGAAATGGAAAGAATTGAATTGAAATACATCATGAAATTAAAATTGACATACTCTTTTCACATTGGTAAATTTAGAGACTAGGAAGGAAGGGAAGAGATGAAACAAAGGAGACAGAAATACGAACCAGAGAGATGAAAGGAAGAGCAATAGCAATTGATGTCATAGACATCATGAGAAAAATGCTTCAAAACCCAGGAATGATCAGAAATTTAAAAGATGAGATTTGAAAACATCAATTGGAAGTTTGGGATTCACAGTTAAACACTTTTTAAAATGGAGGAGGGGATGGCAATCCACTTCAGTATTCTTACCTGGAGAATCCCATCAACAAAAGAGCCTGGTGGGGTACAGTCGATGGGGTCCCAAAGAGTCAGACATGAATGAAGAGGAACCTGGTAGGCTGCAGTCCATGGGGTCGCTACGAGTCAGACATGACTGAGTGACTTCATTTTCACTTTTCACTTTCACACATTGGAGAAGGAAATGGCAACCCACTCCAGTGTTCTTGCCTGGAGAATCCCAGGGATGGGGGAGCCTGGTGGGCTGCCGTCTATGGGGTCACACAGAGTCGGAGACGACTGAAGTGACTTAGCAGCAGCAGCATGCACACACACATATTTAAAATAGAAAACCAACAAGGACCTAATGTATAGCACAGGGAATTCTGCTCATTTTTTTGTAATGACTTAAATAGGAAAATAATTTGAAAAAGAAGAGATGTATGTATATGTGTAACTGAATCATTTTGTTATACACCTGAAACTAACACAACATTGAAAATCAACAATAATCCAATACAAAGTAAAAGTTAAAAAAAATAATATCAGTTCAGTTGCTCTGTTGTGTCCGACTCTTTGCGACCCCATGAACTGCAGCACACCAGGCTTCCCTGTCTATCACCAACTATCGGATTCCACCCAAACCCATGTCCATTGAGTCAGTGATGCCATCCAACTGTTTCATCCTCTGTCATCCCCTTCGTCTCCTGCCCTCAATCATTCCCAGCATCAGGGTCTTTTCAAATGAGTCAGCTCTTCGCATCAGGTGGCCAAAGTATTGCAGTTTCAGCTTCAACACCAGTCCTTCCAATGAACACCCAGGACTGATTTCTTTTACGATGGACTGATTGGATCTCCTTGCAGTTCAAGAGACTCTCAAGAGTCTTCTCCAACACCACAGTTCAACAGCATCAATTCTTCTGCGCTCAGCTTTCTTTATAGTCAAACCCTCACATCCATACATGACTACTGGAAAACCATAGCCTTGACAAGATGGATCTTTGTTGGCAAAGTAATGTCTCTGCTTTTTAATATGCTGTCCATTCAGATATGACCTAAATCAAATCCCTTATGATTATACAGTGGAAGTAAGAAATAGATTTAAGGGTCTAGATCTGATAGATAGAGTGCCTGATGAACTCTGGACGGAAGTTTGTGACATTCTACAGGAGACAGGGACCAAGACCATCCCCACGGAAAAGAAATGCAAAAAAGCAAAATGGCTGTCTGAGGAGGCCTTACAAATAGCTGCGAAGAGAAGTGAAAAGCAAAGGAGGAAAGGAAAGATATAAGCATCTGAATGCAGAGTTCCAAAGAATAGCAAGGAGAGATAAGAAAGCCTTCTTCAGTGATCAATGCAAAGAAATAGAGGAAAACAACAGAATAGGAAAAACAAGAAAATTAGAGATTCCAAGGGAACATTTCATGCAATGATGGGCTCGATAAAGGACAGAAATGGTATGGACCTAACAGAAGAAGAAGATATTAAGAAGAGGTGGCAAGAATACACAAAAGAACTGTACAAAAAAGATCTTCATGACCAAGATAGTCACGATAACGTGATCACTGACCTAGAGCCAGACATCTTGGAATGTGAAGTCAAGTGGGCCTTAGAAAGCATCATGACGAACAAAGCTAGTGGAGGTGATGGAATTCCAGTTGAGCTATTTCAAATCTTGAAAGATGATGCTGGGAAAGTGCTGCACTCAATATGCCAGCAAATTTGGAAAACTCAGCAATGGCCACAGGACTGGAAAAGGTCAGTCTTCATTCCAATCCCAAAGAAAGGCAATGCCAAAGAATGCTCAAACTTCCTCACAATTGCACTCATCTCACACACTAGTAAAGTCATGCTCAAAATTCTCCAAGCCAGGCTTCAGCAATATGTGAACCGTGAAATCCCAGATGTTCAAGCAGGTTTTAGAAAAGGCAGAGGCACCAGAGATCAAATTGCCAACATCCTCTGGATCATGGAGAAAGCAAGAGAGTTCCAGAAAAACATCTATTTCTGCTTCATTGACTATGCCAAAGCCTTTGACTGTGTGGATCACAATAAACTGTGGAACATTCTGAAAGAGATGGGAATACCAGACCACCGACCTGCCTTTGAGAAACCTGTATGCAGGTCAGGAAGCAACAGTTAGAACTGGACATGGAACAACGGACTGGTTCCAAATAGGAAAAGGAGTACGTCAAGGCTGTATATTGTCACCTTGCTTATTTAACTTATATGCAGAGTACATTATGAGGAACGCTGGGCTGGAAAAAGCACAAGCTGGAATCAAGATTGCTGGGAGAAATATCAATAACCTCAGATATGCAGATGACACCACCCTTATGGCAGAAAGTGAAGAGGAACTCAAAGGCCTCTTGATGAAAGTGAAAGAGGAGAGTGAAAAGTTTGGCTTGAAGCTCAACATTCAGGAAACAAAGATCATGGCATCTGGTCCCATCACTTCATGGGAAATAGATGGAAAAACAGTGGAAACCGTGTCAGACTTTATTTTTTTGGGCTTCAAAATCACTGCAGATGCTGATTGCAGCCAGGAAATTAAAATACTCTTGCTCCTTGGAAGGAAAGTTATGACCAACCTTGATAGTATATTAAAAAGCAGAGATATTTCTTTGCCAAGCAAGGTCCGTCTAGTCACGGCTATGATTTTTCCCGTGGTCATGTATGGATGTGAGAGTTGGACTGTGAAGAAAGCTGATCGCCGAAGAATTGATGCTTTTGAACTGTGGTGTTGGAGAAGACTCTTGAGAGTCCCTTGGACTGCAAGAAGATCCAACCAGTCAATTCTAAAGGAGATCAATCCTGGGTGTTCATTGGAAGGACTGATGCTAAAGCTGAAACTGCAATACTTTGGCCACCTCATGCGACGAGTTGACTCACTGGAAAAGACTCTGATTCTGGGAAGGATTGGGGGCGGGAGGAGAAGGGGACGACAGAGAATGAGATGGCTGGATGGCATCACCGACTCTGTGGACATGAGTTTGAGAGAACTCCCGAAGTCGGTGATGGACAGGGAGGCCTGGCCTGCTGTTATTCATGGTTCGCGGAGAGTCGGACACGACTGAGGGACTGAACTAGAACTAGAACTAGGTTAGTTATAACTTTCCTTCCCAGGAGTAAGCATCTTTTAATTTAATTGGTGCAGTCACCATCTGCAGTGATTTTGGAGCCCAGAAAAATAAAGTCAGCCACTGTTTCCACTATTTCCCCATCTGTTTCCCATGAAGTGATGGGACCGGATACCATGATCTTCATTTTCTGAATGTTGAGCTTTAAGCCAACTTTTTCACTCTCCTCTTTCACTTTCATCAAGAGGTTCTTTCGTTCTTCTTCACTTTCTGCCATAAGGGTGGTGTCATCTGCATATCTGAGGTTATTGATATTTCTCCTGGCAATCTTGATTCCAACTGTGTTTCCTCCTCTAGGGTATGTCAAATTAAGAGGTCTTCCATCAATTTAGCAAAAACAGGTTTGTGGAAAATTAGTGACACAGGATAGCGTTCTCACCAAAGTGACTGAAATGGCAAGAAAGGATAAGAGGTAAATTCACAGCTTCTGAGAAGTTTGACTTCTTTTTATAGATGGGTGTTCCTTATTTGATGTCTAGAGAGCTAAAGTGATATGCTCCATATCTCCGCATTAAGCAGAAGGGGATCAAACTGAACAAACTGCAACCTCAGATTCTCTAACCTACTGAAGAGGGCTAGCCTTTGAGTGGCCTTCTCTGGTAGTTCACCTGGTAAAGAAGCCAGCTGCAATGCAGGAGACCCCAGTTTGATCCCTGGGTCAGGGAGATCCCCTGGAGAAGGGAGAGGCTACCCACTCCAGTATTCTTGGGCTTCTCTGGTGGCTCAAATGTTAAAGAATCTGCTTGCAATGCAGAGACCTGGGTTCAATCTCTGGGTTGGGAAGATCCCCTGGAGGAGGGCATGGCAACCCACTCCAGTATTCTTGCCTGGAGAATCCCAACCACACAGTATTACTCTGTCCAGTACAGTAGTTACTGACTATATAAGGCTATTTACATTTAAATAAAGTAAAAATTTAAAATTCAGTTGCTCAATTGTACTAGCTGTATTTCGTGTTCAGTCATTATACATTTCTGCATTTTGAACAACACAGATGTAGAGTATTTCCATAAGTAAAGAAAGTTTGATTGAATAGCTTAGATATAATTTATCATTCAAATTTGGGCAATTTTGAAAGTGAATGGGGACATTTATTCATAGTGGTGCCAGAACAACAGGCTCAAGTCATTATTCTCTTGGGAAAACCAGGACATAGGAACACTTCAGCCTCATTGAATATATTGAGAACTTTACTTCTAATCTTTATCTCTTCATTGGCAAGAAAATGTCCTTAACATCTCCTATATGTAGCTGTGGTAGATAGCCTCTCACACGGCCTGCAGTAATCCTTACTCTTTAGCATTCATAGCCCTGTGAGTGTGGGCTGGTCCTGTTGACTCTAACAAAGAAAATATGGCAAAAGTGATGGGTGTCATTTCCTAGATTAAGTTACAAAAAGATCATGGCTTTCATCTTCAACACACTCTCTTGTGTTCTTGCTTTGAAGGAAGACAGCTGCCATACTATAGTATGACGGTGGAGAGGCTTATATGAAAAGGAACTGAATGAGGTGGGTCTCTGGCCAGCAGCCAACAAGAAACTGATGCCCTCAGTCCAACAGCTAGCAAAGAACTAAGGACTGCTAACACCAGGTGAGAGAGCTTGGAAGCAGATTCTCCTCAAATCAAACTTAGACTGCAGTCTCTCTAGAGACCTTGAGTTAGAAGCACACAGCTAGGGTGCATGGGACTAGGAATGTGATAAATGTTTGCTGCTTCGTAGTACTAAGTTTTGAGGTAATTGGGTACACAGCAGCAGAGAACTAACATACCTGGGGTACTCAAGGTGTCATTTTAACAAATGAGTGGGTGGGTGTTGATAATTGGGCATTTGATATGCAAGCATCTCCCTCAAACTCAATCCCTCTTTCTCTTCTTTTTTACTTTTCTTCTACAGTTTGGAAAGGGCAGAATGTAGCTTGATTGTATCACGATAAGCCTTCAATTTATGCTAAGTGAAAAAAGTGAATAAAAAAGAATATAAGGCAGGTAAGATTTTCTTCCTTCAATGCATATGTAGTTGATGGCCAATCTTTGGGGAGAATAGCACTTTAGCATGAACAACAAAACAGGTCAGAGAATTCTATGGCAAGGTATTTAAAAAATAGTGCCATTTGCAGCAACATGGATGAAACTGGAGATTATCATACTAAATGAATTAAGCCCAGCAGAGAAGGACAAATGAGATATCACCTGTATGTGGAATCTGAAAGAATAAGATACAATGAACTTATTTACAAAGCAGAAATAGAAAACAAACTCATGGCTGTCAAAGGGGAAGGAGTAGGAGGAATATTTTAGGAAGATGGGATTAACATACATACACATTTTAAATATACATATTTTTATATAAAATAATAACCGATGAGGTCTTAATCTATAGCACAGGGAACTATACTCAGTATTTTGTAATGACCTATAAGGGGAACTGATTCCAAATCGGGAAAGGAGTAAGTTAAGGCTGTATACTGTCACCCTGCTTATTTAACTTGTATGCAGAAAATCATGAGAAACGCTGGGCTGGATGAAGCAAGAGCTGGAATCAAGATTGCTGGGAGAAATATAAAAAACCTCAGATATGCAGATGACACTACCCTTATGGCAGAAAGTGAAGAGGAACTAAAAAGCCTCTTGATGAAAGTGAAAGAGGAGAGTGAAAAAGTTGGCTTGAAGCTCAACATTCAGAAAACCAAGATCATGACATCTGGTCCCATCACTTCATGGCAAACAGATAGGGAAACAATGGAAACAGTGACAGATTTCATTTGTTTGGGCTCCAAAATCATTGCAGATGGTGAATGCAGCCATGAAATTAAAAGATGCTTGCTCCTTGGAAGAAAAGCTATGACCAACCTAGACAGCATATTAAAAAGCAGAGACATTACTTTTTCAACAAAGGTCTGTCTAGTCCAAGCTATGGCTTTTCCAGTAGTCATGTATGGATGTGAGAATTAGACTATAAGCTGAGCGCTGAAGAATTGGTGGTTTTGAACTGTGGTGTTGGAGAAGACTCTTGAGAGTCCCTTGAACTGCAAGGAGATCCAACCAGTCTATCCTAAAGGAAATCAGCCCTGAGTATTCATTGGAAGGACTGATGCTGAAGGTGAAATTGCAATACTCTGGCCACCTGATGTGAAGACCTGACTTATTTGAAAAGAGCCTAATGCTGGGAAAGATTGAAGGCGGGAGGAGAAGGGGATGACAGAGGGTGAGATGGTTGGATGGCATCACTGACTCGATGGACATGAGTTTGAGTAAGCTCTGGAAGTTGTTGATAGACAGGGAGGCCTGAAGTGCTACAGTCCATGGGGTCACAAAGAGTCTGACATGACTGAGAGACTGAACTGAACTGATAAGGGGAAAGAATCTGAAAAAAATAGATGCACACATATGTATACACACATATATATGTTGCTGCCACCACTGCTAAATCACTTCAGTCGTGTCCGACTCTGTGCAACCCCGTAGACGACAGCCCATAAGGCTCCTCTGTTCCTGGGATTCCCCAGGCAAGAATACTGGAGTGGGTTGACATTTCCTTCTCCAACACACACACACATATATATCTATATATATGCCTATATATGTGTATCTGTGAATATCCAGGAATCTCCAGTGGAGGTATGGGGCAACGGTGGCTTGCTGCAGGGTTGGGGGCACTGACTGCTGCAGTGCTAGCATGGGACCTCTTGAAGGAGGTCGTCTTATCTTCATTACCTCCACCATAGCTTGGCCTCAGGTCAAACAAGAGGAAGGGAACACAGCCCTGCCCATCAACAGAAATTGGATTAACTCAGAGGACCATTATATTTACTACTGTGGGCAAGAATGCCTTAGAAGAAGAGGAGTAGCTATCATAATCAGTAAAAGAGTCCAAAATGCAGTACTTGGATGCAATCTCAAAAACAACAGAATAATCTCTGTTCGTTTCCAAGGCAAACCATTCAATATCACGGTAATCCAAGTCTATGCCCCAACCAGTAATGCTGAAGAAACTGAAGTTGAATGGTTCTATGCAGACCTTTAAGACCTTTTAGAACAAAAAAGATGTCCTTTTCATTATAGGGGACTGGAGTGTAAACGTAGGAAGTCAAGAGATACCTGGAGTAACAGGCAAATTTGACTTTGGAGTACAAAATGAAGCAGGTCAAAGGCTATCAGTTTTGCCAAGAGAATGCACTGGTCATAGCAAACAGCCTCTTCCAACAAGAGAAGACTCTACACATGGACATCACCAGATGGTCAACACTGAAATCAGATTGATTATATTCTTCGCAGCTAAAGATGGAGAAGCTCTATACAGACAGCAAAAACAAGACCAGGAGCTGACTGTGGCTCAGATCATGAACTCCTCATTGCCAAATTCAGGCTGAAATTGAAGACAATAGGGAAAACCACTCGACCATTCAGGTATGACCTAAATCAAATCCTTTACGATTATACATTGGAAGTGACAGATAGATTCAAAGGATTAGATCTGATAGAGTGCCTTAAGAACTATGGATGGAGGTTCATGACATTGTAGAGGAGGCAGTGATCAAGACTATCCCTGAGAAAAAGAAATGCAAAAAGGCAAAATGATTGTATGAGGAGGTATTACAAATAGCTGTGAAAAGAAGAGAAGCTAAAGGTAAACGAGAAAAGGAAAGATACACCCATTTGAATGCAGAGTTCCAAAGAATAGCAAGGAGAGATAAGAAAGCCTTCCTCAGTGATCAATAGAGGAAAACAATGGAATGGGAAAGACTAGAGATCTCTTCAAGAAAATTAGAGATACTAAGGGAACATTTCATGCACAGATGGACACAATAAAGGACAGAAATGGTAGGGAACTAACAGAAGCAGAAGATACTAAGAAAAGGGGGCAAGAATACACAGAAAAAGTGTACAAAAAAGACTTTCATGACCCAGATAACCACGATGATGTGATCACTCACCCAGAGTCAGACATCATTGAATGGGAAGTCAAGCAGGCCTTAGCGTCACTACGAACAAAGCTAGTGGAAGTGATGGTATTACAGTTGGGCTATTTAAAATCCTCAAAGATAATACTGTGAAAGTGCTGCACTCAATACGCCAGCCAATGTGGAAAACTTAGCACTGGCCCCAGGACTGGAAAAGGTCAGTTTTCATTTCAATCCCAAAGAAAGGCAATGCCAAAGAATGCTCAAACTACCACTCAATTGCACTCATCTCACACACTAGTAAAGTCATGCTCAAAATTCTCCAAGCCAGGTTTCAGCATTATGTGAACCGTGAACTTCCAGATGTTCAAGCTGGATTTAGAAAAGCCAGAGGAACCAGAGATCAAATTACCAACATCCACTGGATCATGGAAAAAGCAAGAGAGTTCCAGAAAAACATCTATTTCTGCTTTATTGACTATATCAAAGCCTTTGACTGTGTGGATTACAACAAACTGTGGACAATTCTTAAGGAGATCAGAATACCAGGCCATCTTATCTGCCTCCTGAGAAACCTGTAGGTGGGTCGGGAAGCAACAGTTAGAACTGGACGTGGAACAACAAACTTGTTCTAAATTGGGAAAGGAGTACATCAATGCTGTATATTGTCACACTGCTTATTTAACTTATATACAGAGTACATCCTGCGGAATGCTAGAATGGATGAAGCACAAACTCGAATCAAAATTTCTGGGAGAAATATCAATAACTTCAGATATGCAGATGACACCACCCTTATGGCAGAAAATGAAGAGGAACTAAAGAGCTTCTTGATGAAAGTGAAAGAGGAGAGTGAAAAAGTAGGCTTAAAACTCAATATTCAGAAAACTAAGATCATGGCATCTGGTACCATCACTTCATGGCAAATAGATGGGGGAACAATGGAAATAGTGATAGACTTTATATTTTTGAGCTCCAAAATCACTGCAAATGATGACTGCAGCCATGAAATTAAAAGATGCTTGCTCCTTGGAAGAAAAGCTATGACCAACCTAGACAGCATATTAAAAAACAGAGGCATTACTTTGCCAACAAAGGTCAACAAAGGTCTGTCTAGTCAAAGCTATGGTTTTTCCAGTAGTCATGTATGGGTGTGAGAGTTGGACTATAAAGAAAGCTGAGCACCGAAGAACTGCTGGTTTTGAACTGTGCTGTTGGAGAAGAGTCTTGAGAGTCCCTTGGACTGCAAGGAGATCCAACCAGTCCATCCTAAAGGAAATCAGTCCTGAATATTCACTGAAGGACTGATGCTGAAGCTGAAACTGCCATACTTTAGCTACCTGATGCAAAGAACTGACTTATTTGAAAAGAGCCTGATGCTGGGAAAGATTGAAGGCAGGAGGAGAAGGGATCGACAGAGGATGAGATGGTTGAATGGTATTACTGACTGGATGGAAATGAGATTGAGTAAGCTCTGGGATTTGGTGATGGACAGGGAGGCCTGGCGTGCTGCAGTCCATGGGGTTGCAAAGAGTTGGACATGAGTTGAACTGATATATATATATATATAACTGGATCACTATGCTGTATACCTGAAACTAACACAACATTGTAAATCAACTATATTTCAACAAAATATAATAATACGAGGAGATTTTTTGCCGCCTAAGTCACCAGGGAAGCTCTCAGTAATAGATCTACAACATAAAAAGCAACCCATTTTCTTGGTTTCTGTGTTTTCTCCTTTCTGTGACATCTATATTGCTCTTGTTTCACTTGTCATTATTCCATGCCTTTTGGAGGCCATGAACAAATTGAATTGTGAATATAGGTCTTCTATTCCAGGATCCTTAGGGTTCATTAAATGAGATTGTTAGTGAACATGGCCACCTGCCTGAGTCTCAGAGGCGCCATCATTAATATTGATGCGGTAAACCTTGGTGGAGCGCTGGTCTCATCTAAGAGCATCTCCGACAACTGTCATGTATACATTTGCTCTGGGACCAGGAGAGTAATTCTGCACTGTCTTTTAAATGTTCCTTTGCTATTATAACAAATGCCCAGAAAGTCTTCATTAAATCCATTAGAAGTTGCCTAATTTCATTAATCCAAGGGGTGACACTGGCAAAATTTCTTTACATAACCATTTTTTAAAGGTAAAGTGATGTAAATAGTATGAAAATAAATTCTCAAGTGAAATGTTGTGAAATTTGGAATTAGTACTCAGGAAATAAGTCTCCTCAGGGATCCCATGCCCATTCAATGTGACTATCATGGGGACTGAGGATAAAGGTAAACCTTTAGTACCAAGAGACTAAATATAAGTGGACATTCCAAGAGAGGAAAATAAAATACACCAAGAGAAGGAAAAACATTTATGATGCTACTTAGAAAAACAATCAGCAGTCATCCGATGTGGTCAGGACAATAAACACCTAGTCTAACAGCTATGGCCTGAATCACTGTGAAAATTAACCACCTACTTCTAACACTCCAGGGGCAGCGCTATTACCATAGGTGGCATCATAAAAATAACATTTCAAATACAGGCTCACAAAATACTGTTTACTAAGGACCCTTTGGCATCTAAAATTAAAGTCCCTGAGCTGCCTTCCATGTTGTCCTTTTACAATACTCTTTTTCTTATGGATGAGGAAGCTCAGAGACTTAGAAAAGTCCCGGGGAGGGAGATATGGAAAATCTCCAAGAATCCTAGAGCTATTTGGGGGGAAATAAAAGATAACGAGATGGTTGGATGGCATCACCCATTCAATGGACATGAGTTTGAGCAAACTCCAGGAGATGGTGAAGGACCGCGAAGCCTGGCATGCTGCAGTCCATGCATGGGGTTGCAAAGAGTCAGATGTGACTGAACAACAATTTTTTAAAAAACTGGGCAATCTGAGACATGCTTTTGCAAAACAGGAAAAGAAAACTTATATAAAGTGTAGCAATATGACTCAAAAATAGTTTGATGGTTATGTTCAATATATTGATTCAAGATGAGAGATATTACCAAGAATGTTATGGGACCAGAGGACATATCAATACTAATTTCAGGTATAAAAGAAAAAGACAGGAAATTCATTCTAGAGGTGAGAGATGGGGAACCCCATGGATTTCTCTGGCTCACTAATAGCTCTGTGTATTTAAAAAGTTTTTAAAAAGTTTTTGCCAGCACACACTAAAACATTCCTGTTCCATCTTACTTTAGCTTATCCTGGGCTCATGCTCAGTTGTTTCTGATTCCTGAGATCCCATAACTGTAGTTGTCCAGGTTCCTCTGTCCATGGGGTTCTCCAGGCGAGAATAGTGGAGTGGGTTATCATTCCCTTCTCCAGGGAATCTTCTCAACCCAGGGATTGAATCTGCATCTCCCATGTCTCCTGCCTTGAAGGTGGTTTCTTTACCTTCTGAGCCATCAGAGAAGCCCCGCCTTACCCTGTATTACTTGGCTAAACTTCTCTCTTTCTCCTCTCTTATTCAAATTGTACTCTTCCTTTAACTGTCTTTTCAAGAAACAACATTTTCTGTGAATTCTAACCTCCCTCTTTCCTGCTTATGCTAGACGAATGATCACTGAGTCCTTGAGGTCAAACTGCCTTGTTGTTTAGTGTACACAATGTGTAACTAACATTATCGATATCACTGTATATATGTCTGCATTTGTTCATTGCTCTTCAACTAAATCATAAGCTGCCAAGAGGACAGGAAGTATGCTTTCCCCTTCTCTGTGCCTGACTTCTACTCTATCAGCTTATCCAAATGCTACAAAGACACTTGTAATCCTGACCAGCATGGTTTAGCCATTGATGAAGCACCTTGGGGCAAAATGAGTTCATTTTGAGAGAATCTCAGTCATATAAGAGTTTGAGATGAATGTGATTTATAGTTGTGGTTTAAGCTCTAAGACGCAGTAAAGGCAACCCTATTCTGAACTGCCAGTTGAGAATACTTAGGATATCAAGTTGCTATTAAGAGCATGAAGTAGTTATGGGTGGAAATTATGATGATTAATAGCTCATAGCCATTGGATACAATCCTGCAAAAAGATAAACGCAGCTTTAATAAACATAGAGTGCTTACTATCTGTTGGGTTCTATCACGTTTCACTCCCAGAGACCTGCCACAGTATTACTAGCCCTAATTCACAAATATAGGAGATGGGCTCAGAGCAGTGACGGGAGACAGAGTTCAGAGTAGGTGACAGAACATAGATCAGAAAGCAGTACTCAACTTCAGCTCCATCAGATCACAATTCCCTCCTGGGTAATTTTTCCAAGAGCAACAATTTTTCAAGGTCAGGTTGAAATAATGAAAAGAGATATAAGTTGAACCCTTAGGAGATTCTTTCCCATATCACACTGGTCACTAGTAATACTGGTAAAAAAATCTGATAATAAACACTGATATATTAAAAAATATATATTTTATTTACAGTGTTATGTTTGTTTCAGGTGTATAGCAAAGTGATACAGTCATATATATATATATATGAATTAACAAAAGCAGTTCCCATCTTTTGATGGGGTGCTCATGGTTTACAACATAAATGGCATTATTTTGAGAGAGGGATAACTTAGGTATGGCATTGGGTTTTTTTTCTTTTTGTAGCCTGAGGCAGTTGTAAAATAACTTAATGTAGCTTTTTACAACTGTGTATTCTATAGTATTTTTTCATTTGGTGAAATTTTAACTGTTAATATTTTTGGCATTGTGCTTTGTACCATTTATTAAATAAAAATTAAAAAAAATTAAAAAAAGAAGGAAAACAAACAGAGACTTGGGAATTAAAGAAAGCACTATTCATTTCCCAGTATTGTTACTCAATCAAGTGCATACAAATGAATATTATTTACAGTGAATAGAACCATTTGGAAGAGTCTCTCAAAGTTAGTTGGATATTTGTCTTTTTTAAAAAAAAAAACAAAACAAAACCTGATTTGCAGAAGAATCCCTTTCTGGCATTTGGTGAGTCTCTGCTATACAACTCTGGGTGGGAGGCTGTGTCACTATTTTACTATAGAATCAATCCAATTTCTCTCCATCTCATGAAGGCCAAATGTAAGGAAGGACAGGTGACCTAGGTTCAGCAAGTCTAATCCGCTCACCCAGAACTTTGAATGTCAAGTGGTTGATCTTTCTTGGAGACAGCATAGGCCAGCAGAGTGGTTGGCACCTTGGGGTCTGCATTTAGTGGTGGCAGAGTTGTGCAGCAGCAGTGGTGACAAGCTTCTTCCCAGATTGTTTCTTACCTCCAGCCTCTCTCACTTCCTTTCTGTTTCCCGGTCCTGACCTTTTACCTTCTCCTTTGAATTTGTTTAGCTTTTACCCTTCCAAATCCCAAGAGCTTAAATGAACTCAAGTGGCTCTCTGTGCTTACCCAAGAGCATATTTATGTGATGGTCCCATAGGAAAAAATATACCATATAAAACAAAGTACTAATGGGCATGTTAAGTTAATCTTTGTATCTCTAATTTTTGCCAGGGACATGTGGATAGTTTTCAAAACACAGTGACTCACAACCCAAACACATTCCTTTAGGTGCTCAGGGTTAACGTCAAAATAGATGAAATATTTGATGTCAGCACTAACATTTAGCCTGGAGATATTGGTTGCTTCCCAGGGTGTGGCATAACAATGCAAGGTGCACAAAATTGAGAGTATGAAGAGCACAAGCTTTGAAGTCATTTCCGCCAGCCCTAACAGCTGTGCAATCCCTACAATTACCCGGCTTCTCTTAAGTTTTAGTATCCTCATGTGGTCACAGGGTATGCGTGTTTATACCTCTTCTTGTTGTAAGAAGAGTTCATGAGTCTGAAGCACCTGACAGATACCAAATTAACTTTGGCCAAGCCTTTTCCTTTTCAGTTACAACTTCTGTTAATTTCCTTATGCCATGGAAACCATTGTCCATACGGAAGGGATAATAAAAGAAATAGATGACTCAAAGAGTTGTTTGTCAAAAGACCAGGGAGAAAATTATATATAAATATGTATGTCTGTGTGTGGCTACTGAATCATGTTAGGTGTACTATATGTGTCTGTATGTGGCTACTGGGAGTCACAGAGCTAATATTGGTAATATTGACTATTTAAGAGTAATTCTAGAAGTCCATGACATAAAATATTTTATAGTTTTGAGATGTATGAAAGTTTGAATTGTATTCTGCAAAGGTGGTGAAAAGGAGGAAACCACTTTGAGTAAACCCAGCTGACTTCTCAGCATCAGAATTTTAGTTTATCTTTGTTGTTTCCTACTTGCCAACAAAGGTCCATATAGTCAAAGCTGTGGTTTTTCCAGGAGTCATGTACATATGTGAGAATTGGACCATAAAGTGGGCTGAGCACTGAAGAACTGATGCTTTTTTCTTGTGGTGCTGCAGAAGATTCTTGAGAGTCCCTTGGACTTCAAGGAGCTCAAACCAGTCAATCCTTAAGGAAATCAGTACTGAATATTGGAAGGACTGATGTTGAAGCTGAAGCTCCAATACTTTGGCCACTTGATGAGAAGAGCTGACTCATTAAAAAGACCCTGATGCTGGGAAAGATTGAGGGCAAAAGGAGAAGCGGGCAGCAGAGGATGGTTAGATAGCATCACTGATTCAATGGACATGAATCTGAGCAATCTCTGGGAGATAGTGGAGGACAGAGGAGCCTAGTGTGCTACAGTCCATGTTGTCGGAGAGTCGGACATGTCTTAGCAACTGAACGACAACTAACTTTATAATGTTACACTCACAAGGTGATTGAATTATGGGTTGTTTTGTGGAAAGGACTTCCAAAAGAGGAAGTATGGGTAATGCAAGATGAGAAAGAGTGAAGAGGAGCAAAAAATAAGTGATCTGCTTTTTCTAAAAGAACTGATATCTGAAAGAGCTGACTCTGACCTCAGCACTGGGTTAGACTGAGGTGGGTGAATTCCTGTGTCTATTCTCCATCGGCAGAAGGCATAAACCTCAATGCAAACATTTTAACACATGCTTCAGCCAACTCAACCTTGCTCCTTAGGTTAGAGAATATTAAAAGACAAAGGTGATTTGGCATTTTTATTCACATTTCACTGCTGTTTACGTTGGGAATCATTTGCTATGCAGTACTTGGAAATTTGTCAGTCAGTAAAAGTTCATGAACAGCAGATATTTTTCTCTCTGTGGGTAGAATTTAAAATCATGCTACAGGGTCAGGATTTTATGAGGGAAGAAGAAGTCTAACTATAGAATAATGAACTGGTTATCTCCCAAAGAATTTCAAGAACAGTGTTTTCAGTGAGAATCATCAAATTGCAGAGCCACAGAGGACTCCAACCTGTCTCTCTAGTTATATTAGGGGAAAACTTAAAATTAACATTCCCAATTGTAATTATAATTCCGTGGATCCTTATACACATAAAATTTAGAAAGTTAGCTATTAACAGATCCACAAATCCCAACACAAATCATGAGCTGGGACAGTGGGGCGAGGGGGCAGAAGGCTCATTCAGCTGATCACTGGAGGGAATTCTTAGATTTAGAATATATAGTTTGTTGGTACCAAGAGAGTTAAGGTAATGTGTTTCCTATCTATGCCTCTTCACTGTAAAAGGCTCAGGTCTATGGAGTATTTGACAGAAAAACAAAACAAAAAGAATTCTGAAGGCTAATTAGAAAATATCTCTAACTCTTACCTCATGAAATTTCAGTTCAAATTGATGGGAACCACTTGAAATTACAACTTCAGTCCTTCATGTAGGATTTTGGGTGACATTGTGCTTTAGAGAATGTGCTACCATTATGCTGTCTCTTTTGATGGATGAAAAACATTTCCTCCATAGTCTCCACAATTAACATTATATTGCTTTATTTCCTCTCTCTGAAGGACATGTTATTTTTAAAGATTATTTATTGTTCAAGAAGGTTTTCTCTGTGATTCCTTCCTCTGATGAGGTTACTCGAAATACCATCCTGCAGACATGCAGTAAAGCTCAGTAGCAGAGAAAATAACAGTGTCGTTAACCTCCTTAACACTGGAGATAAATTAACACTCATAAGAGAGGTACCAGGGTAGCAATTGACTTGACAGAGTGAAATTCACCAGCCTAAGGAGATGGTAGCTGGTGTCACTCTGCTATGCTCCACGGAGCTGTGCGGATGCAGTGGCTAGCCAGCTTCTTATTTCTGCCTTCTTGATGTTCAGGTCGGCACACTGCACTGAATTAAAGTCCAGCTGATTGCGGTCTCCTTTTACCCTCTGCTGCTGGCCTTTGCTGATGGAAACCAGTGCCGCCGTTATTAAGTCTCCACGGATCAAATAACTTTTCTCATCTCATTTCATGACAGGATATCATGATAGCTTCATGGTAGATATACATACCAGGACAAAAGTGAGCTCTGCCTCACTGGAAAACAGTTTGTCAAGACATTTAAATGATGTGCTGAGAAGGGAAATAGGCCAGTGTGAATGTCTTAAGGGAATCAAAATAAAAAAAATAAAAGCAACAATCTAAAGAAAGAAATAAGAATGAAAATGATGTTGGTTATATAGGGGTCCCTCAGGTCACCTTTGACCAGCCGTGGAAATGTGTTTTAAGTTTTCATTTGTTAATTAAACACTAAATGAATATGGCGATAATTAATATTTTTACTGCCTATTAATTAGGAAATTGTATCCTGTGTGAGCTACCTAGAAAGATGATCTATGAGGCATGACTAAGTTGGAGCAACACTGTGAATTGATTGTGGCCTCACACATGGAGATATAAGCGTGTTCGCATTTTGCTTCATTATTAGAGGTGCTTTTAATAAATTGACAGTTCTTCCAATTGTCTGTTTGTGTCTCCGATCCACTGCAGGTACGCACAGGGTGGGGTGGGGGGACCTCTCTGCTGGTAATGTTGCCGGCAGGTTGAGATGGTGACAGTGTGCAGCCCATGGCTCACAGACGGCTGCTTCTGAAGAGCCTTTGTGTGTGACATGTGGAGCTTTTCAGGTTTGTGGCTTCATCCTGTTGCCAAAACATCTGGTTCAGTTTGGGGGAAATATTTGTAGTTATTTTTCCATCCGGATTTAATTACTGCCACTGGGACATTAATGGGTGCCCTGCTGGTGTAATAGATTTTATCTGTGTGCCCTCATATCTACGAAGTGTAACTGACAAATCAGAGCTCTGTTTTCTGCCCTGACTTTCATAAAATGGCCACAACCTGAAGAACAGGACTGATGGGATTCAAAGGATGAACAGACACCTGACTGGTGGGGTGCAAAGGAGGTTACTTTTGCTGCTTAATTTACTATTCCCTGAGAAAGTTATCTCCTATATTACAAAATTAATCCCCTAGATAAGATAGATATATTAATGTAAACCACGGAAGAGTATATTTCAATATTAAAACCACTATAATCTCTAGGCTATTAAATGGCAAATTTACTTTTTAGAAAAACCCTTCAAACAATAGGTGATGTAGACAATAAAATGAATCAGGTGTTATTTCTAATTATTTTATTTACTCCTTTATTATTTTCTATACAACAGGCAGTGTACTAAATGCTTTACGTGTCTAATCTTATTTTAATCAGCCCATTAATGTGAGGCAGATATTATATGTAGATATTATGATGGCTCATGTTATGGACAAGGACATTGAGGCTCAGTGAGATTGTATAACTTAACTAAGGTCATACACTGAATAAATGGTAGGTGGAATTAAGATTTGACAAAAGTATGTTTGACTTTGAGTTCATTCTCTTATCTATAATCCTACTAATATATCTGTGTGTGTGTGTGTGTGTGTATACATGGGCACACATCCTGCACATGCTCAGTCATGCCTGACTCTTCAGAGATCCCAGGGGCTGTAGCCTGCCAGGTTCTTCTGTCCATAGGATTTCCCAGGCAAGAATACTGGGGTAGGTTGCTATTTCATTATCCAGGGGATCTTCCCAACCCAGGGACTGAACCCATGTTTCCTAAGTCTCTTGCATTTTCAGGCATATTCTTCACCACTGAGTCACCAGGAAAGCCCACACTTGTCGAACAAAATTTCCGCTATTATTAAGGTCTCCCTCTCTTATTAGCAAATGGCAACCCACTCCAGTATTTTTGCTTGGGAAATCCCACAGACAGAGGAGCCTCGTGGGCTACCATCCATGGGGTCTGGAAGAGTTGGGCACGACTTATCAACTCAACAACAACTATTATTAGCATTAGTGTGGTACATTTGTTACACACTGATGAATCAATGTGTGTGTGTACTCAGCAGCTCAGTCATGTCTAACTCTTTGCAACCCTATGGATTGCAGTCCACCAGGCTCTACCCATGGGATTTCTCAAGCAAGAATACTGGAGTGGGTTACCATTTCCTTCTCCAGGGGATCTTCCCACCCAGGGATCGAACCTGGTCTCCTGTATCTTCTGCATTGGAGGACAGGTTCTTTACCACTGTGCCTCCTGGAAAGCCCCAAAATACCTTTTCCATTCCTTAATCTTAATTCAACGAATTGATACTATAAAATTGTGGTGCTGGGGGAGACTCTTGAGAGTCCCTTGGACTGCAAGGAGATTAAATGAGTCAATCCTAAAGGAAATCAATACTGAATATTTACTGGAAGGACTGATGTTGAAGCTCCAATTCTTTGGCCACCTGATGCAAAGAGCCAACTCATTGGAAAAGACCCTGATACTGGAAAAGATTAAAGGCAAAAGGAGCAGATGGTGGCAGAGGATGAGATAGTTAAATACATCACTGACTCAAAGGACATGAATTTGAGCAAACTCCAGGAGATAGTGGAAGACAGGTGAGCCTGGTATCCTGCAGTCCATGGAGACATGACTTAGCAACTAAACAACAGTTCCTTAATCAAGCATCTGTTAAATACTTTCTGAGTTCCAGGAAGCCTCAGTACTTGGTGCTGGGGGCACAAAAGGGGAACATGTTGGGGTTCTCATTGCTGCCAGAGTGCTTACTTTGCCAGAAGACTGTATCACCTAAAGGCTTGACTAGTTTGGAACAATCCTGAAACCTGGTCATGCTCTCTATCAAATTAAAGCTTCGTTGTTGAAAATGGCCATCATGCCATTTGAACTACAGCCATTAGTGTTATTGAAATGAATGAACCAGATCTTTTAAAAAATGCAAGCAAATAGCTATCACCACCTAATATTTAATAGCAAGGTAGCATGTTAAAGTGGCTGGGATCACTAATTCTGAAATCAATAGAACTTGCATTTGAGTCTTTGCTAATACTCATTATCAGAAAATTGTTTAAGCTTTTGGAGTCACACTTTCTTATCTGTAAAATGGAGACACTACTGTCTTTTGTGTTGGGTTTCTTTGACCACTAGATGAAATAATATAATTTGGCATAGTGCTTAGCATACAGCTGTATAGTTCATCCTGTAAACGGACTCATCTTACGAAGCATTTAAAAGCCTCAGGGATGAGACAGCCTAGCTCAGCATCTCACAGTATCTCAGTGTATCTTCCTGCTGGTTTGAGTTCTGTCTTCATCTTTCTCTATTTCTGTTTATTTCTGGATTATTCATCTCAAACTGTGGGTGTTTCTCTATTCCTGTTTTTTTTCTTGTCTTGTGAATATTGCTGCTGATTTCTTTACTCACTTCTTTCTTTGACAGTATGCTACCATTTGGGATCCCCAACAGAGATTTTTGACTTGTTTTAATCTTGACCACATCTTGTCCCCATGATAGCTGTGGCCTGGTTCCGTCCACATCCTAAAATAACAAGTTATAGGTTATGTCTTATTAGAGCTGAGGTATGTTTGGAAGTTGTCAAGTTGACATTTAAATGTATTACCAACAAACATGTTAGTCAGGAGAATGTTAATTTTTAAAGCAAATGTGTAAATATCTTGTTGGAAAAATGTTTCTAGTACATAGTACCAATGTAAAATATCACACACAGAAATTCAGGGGTTATAGCTAGGGGATTCCCACAGAATTGAGAAAAAGGTTTGCACAATGGAAAGAGTCCAGATATCAGAATTCAATAGCTAAGAGTTTGAAACTTAATTCTCAGGATAATTTACTATGTGTGTGTGTGCTAAGTCGCTTCAGTCATGTCTGACTCTTTGTGACCCATTGGACAGTAGCCCGCCAGGCTCCTCTGTTCATGGGATTTCCCAGGCAAGAATACTGGAGTGGGTTGCCATTCCCTTTTCCAGGAGATCCTCTCGACCCAAGGATCCAAACTGCATCTCCTGCATCTCTTGCATTAGCAGGTGGATTCTTTACTGCAAAGCCACCCAGAAAGCCTGATGAACCAATATTGATACATATTAACCAAGATCCATAGTTTACATTGAACCTTCCCTGGTGGCTCACTGGTGAAGTATCTGCTTGCTAATGCAGGAGATGCAGGAGACACTGGTTGGATCCCTGAGTCTGGAAGATCCCCTGGAGAAGAAAATGGCTACTCACTCCAGTATTTTTGCCTGGGAAATCCCATAGACAAGAGGAGCCTGGGTGGGCTACAGCCCTTGGGATCGCAAAGAGTCAGATATCTCTTAGGGACTAAGCAACAACAACTAGAACAATAGCTTACATTAAGGTTCAGTCTTTGTGTTGTATAGTTCTAAGAATTTTGACAAATGTATAACATCATTTTTCATGTTGGAAGCAAATATACTTACCATTACAGTATCATACAGAATAGTTGTACCACTTAAAAATTTATTTATTCCACCTATTCAATCTTCTGTCCCTCCCTTAAACCTCTGGAAACCACTGATCTTTCACTGAGCTGTAAAACCTTTTCCAGATGATCAGATAGTTAGAATCATATAGTGTTACACACATCCTTTTCAGATTGTCTTCTTTCACTTACAATATGCATTTAAGGTTTCTTTGCTTTTTGTATGGCTTGATAGCTCATTTCTTCTTAATACTGAATAATATTCTGTTGTATTGATGTACCCGAGTTCATCCATTTACTTACTGAAGTGTATCTTAATAGTTTCCAATTTCTGGTGATTACAAATATTCATGTGTGAGTTTTACTATAAATAAAACTGATAGCTGAAGAATTGATGCTTTTGAACTGTGGTGTTGGAGAAGACACTTGAGAGTCCCTTGCTTGCAAGGAGATCAAACCAGTCCATCCTAAAGGAAATCAGTCCTGAATATTCATTGGAAGGACTGACGCTGAAGCTGAAATTTCAATACTTTGCCCACCTGATGCGAAGAACTGACTCACTGGGAAAAACCCAGATGCTGGAAAAGATTGAAGGCAGGAGGAGAAGGGGGCAAGAGAGGATGAGATGGTTGGATGGCATCACCGACTTGATGGACATGAGTTTGAGTAAGCTCCAGGAGTTGGTGATGGACAGGGAAGCCTGGCATGCTGCAGTCCATGGGGTGGCAAAGAGTCGGACACGACTGAGGAACTGAACTGAACTAATGTGTGAGTTTTTTGGTGAACGTGTTTTCAACTCCTTTCAGTAAAAATGTAGGAGTGCTATTACTAGGTGGTGTGGTAAGATTATGGTTAGCTTTGAAAGAGATTGTGAAATTTTCTCCCAAAATGGAGGTATCATTTTGCATTTCCACCAACAGGGAATGAGATGACTATGACATCTTAGTCAGCATTTAGTGTTGCCAGTGTTTTGGATTTTAGTCATCTTAATAGTTATGTAGGTTGCCTCTAATTGTTGCTCTAATTTGCAATTCCTTAATGACATATGACGTTATGCATATTTTTCATATGTTTATTTGTCATCTGTCTACCTTCTTCCGTGAGGTGTCTGTTTAGACATTTTGCTCATTTTTAAATTAGGTTGTTTATTTTCTTATTGTTGAGTTTTAAGTTCTCTGTGTATAGAACAATTCTTTATCAGATGTATTTTTTCAAATAGTGTCTCCCTGTTCGTAATTCATCTTTTCATTCTTCTAACAGTGTCTTGTTCAGGGCAGTCATTTTAAAATTTAATGAAATCTAACATCAGTTTTTTCTTTCCTGGCACATGCTTTTGGTATTGTATCTAAAGAGTCATCATTGAATCCAGGGTCACCTAGATTCACTCTTATTCTACCTTCTGCATGTTTTATAGATTTGTGTTTTACATTTAGGTCTATAAACTACTTTGAGTTAATTTCTGTTTACTTCTAAATTTCACCACTGAAGACTTTGAGGATCATTGAGATAAAGGAACTTTAGAATAGCTGTCCCAAACACTGGAACATATATAACATATAACCCTAGTCTATTCTATGGCCTGTGAGGAATGGTGCCTCAACTGATACCCAAACTTGTAATCACCAATAGTATCATGCAACAATGCCCATAATCATCAGTAATACCAGAAAATAATGTCAGGATTTCAAGTGGTTCCTGTGAACTATTCTGGGCAGTCAGAAATATTGAGAGATTATTAGAATCCCATACTTCTGCAGCTGCTTAGTGATTTTAAGGACTAAGAATCTTGATGTGATTCCTTTCATATCCTTTCTGTCTACCCTGATTGAGAGCTCTACATCATTTTAGACAACACAGCCCCAAGGCTGATGGGAATTCTGATGTACAGCTGACTGTGGTAGCATAGAGTGCATGGTAGTATAATTTTAGGATTCAGAAAATATAGAAAAATCAAAATTAATTTTGTTTGGTAACCATGGTGAACTTTACAAACAATGCCTCTTAATCTGAAATGTGCTGTTGAGTCACTTGGGGCTTTTGGTACAATGTGGATTCTGATTCGGTAAATCCAGGTTAGAGAGCCTAAAGTTCTGTGCTTCTCATCACATTTAATTTGTCCACTAGAGACATTCTTAGTGGCTCAAGACAATATTTTGATTTTTCTGAAAATCTGAAGAGTACATTAAACTTTTAGGTTGAAGAAGATGTTTTCATACATAATATTAATATGTCTGTCTTTATATTAGCAGAGTCATAAAAATATAGTTTTCAGTTTTCCTTATGGAGGAAGAGGTCCATGAAGACAAAAGTACTTATGACTCAGTGAAGTCATAACAAAACCCTGTTTTTAACTAGCACCTAGATGATAGAAATGCAACTGGTCCAGGAACCACACTTTGAGCAATTCAGTTTAATCAGGTTCTCTTATAAGGGATGATGAGAGAAATATCTGAAACATCATTTCTAGATTAATTAAGTAGAGTCTACACATGCATGTAAGGGGCTTCCCTGATCTCTCAAACAGTTAAGGGTCCACCTGCAGTGCAGGAGACACAGGATTGATACCTGAGTTGGGAAGATGCCCTGGAGAAAGAAATGACTACCCATGATAGTATTCATGCCTAGAGAATTCCACAGACAGAGGAACCTGGCAGGCTACAGTCCATGGGGTCACAAAGAGGCGGACACGACTGAGCAACCAGCACTTTCACTTTTCATACATGTTAAGACTCTCTCACCTGAACATTTCAACAGAGAGTGCATTTTTGCCAGTATTCATGGCACTGACTTTCTTGGAGGCTGATATATTTTCTCTCTTGGTTAGCCTCCCCACAATACTGGGCCCAGGATATGTAACCAACTAAATCGGTTGCTCTTGTTGACTTTCTGGGTATTCTAAGTTTTCTTTCAACTGCTATTTTAAGCATTCTCTATGTTACTGGGAGATATGTTCAAAGCAGTTTTGAAGTATTACAGCTGTTTACTCAGGGTTTCTCCTTTCTCCAATGAGGGAGCAAAGCCATCTCACTCTCTTGTTTCTGGTAACCCTTTCCTTGTCTTAAACAAATATTTATTAAGAATTTATTCTGTGCCTTCACATGATCCCTGCCTTCAAATTACTTCCTCATCTTTAACTCAGTTGGTAAAGAATCTTGCAATGCATGAGACCTCGGTTCAATTCCTGGGTCAGAAAGATCCCCTGGAAAAGGGATAGGCTACCCACTCCAGTATTCTTGGGCTTCCCTTGTGGCTCCACTGGTAAAGAATCTGCCTGCAATGCAGGAGACCTGGGTTTGATCCCTGTGTTGAGAAGATCCTTTGGAGAAGGGAACAGCTACCCACTTCAGTATTCTGGCCTGGAGAATTCCATGGACTATATAAATACATCCATGGAGTCGCAAAGAGTTGGACATGACTGAGCGACTTTCACTCACTCAACTTACTTTCATTCAAGCCCTGCTGCTGCTGCTAAGTCACTTCAGTCGTGTCCGACTCTGTGTGACCCCATAGATGGAAGCCCACCAGACTCCCCCGTCCCTGGGATTCTCCAGGCAAGAACACTGGAGTGGGTTGCCATTTCCTTCTCCAATGTGTGAAAGTGAAAAGTGAAAGTGAAGTCACTCAGTCGCGTCCGACCCTTAGTGACCCCACGGACTACAGTCAACCAGGCTCCTCCATCCATGGGATTTTCTAGGCAAAAGTACTGGAATGGCTTGCCATTGCCTTCTCCGTCATTCAAGCCCTAGAAACTTCTAAATTGAGGACAAACAAAAATAAACAAATAAATACAAACTACTTGACCAATCAATAAAGCAAATAAAAAAGTCCTGCCTAGAGGAAAGCTTTCACTTGGATCACATTCTCATTTTCTATGATAATGGTTCTCAAAATGCAGGCACCAGACCAGAAACATCAGCCGTGTGTGAGTGTTAATCGCTTCAGTCAGTCTGACTCTTTGCAGCCTTATGGATTGTAGCCCGCCAGGCTCCTGTCCATGGGATTCTCCAGGCAAGAATGCTAGATGAGTTGTCATGCCCTCCTCCAGGGGATTTTCCCCACCCAGAAATTGAACCTACATCTCCTTTGACTCCTGCATTACACATGGTTCTTTATTGCTTAGCCACTGGGGAAGCCTAGAAACATCAGAATCACCTAGAAAATCATTAGAGAAAACAAACTCTAGGACCTCATCCCAGACCTACCTTTAATCAGAAACTCAGAGGATCGAGCATCAGCATGAGTTTTACCAAGCACCAGAGACTAATGCAAGACAGTACTTGAGAACCACAGCTCAGAATCACTGGTCCTTCATCAGGCTGCAGAATAAAATTGCCTGATAAGCTTTAAAAAATATAGATGCCTGGGCTCTTATCTTGACATTCTGACTCAATTCATTTGTAGTAGGACCTGAGCCTGTGTTTTTTAAAAAGCTTCTCAGATGAATTTAATTTGTAGCCAGGGATAAGAACCACTGTTCCATCTGTTTCTTCAAATGGAATTCTTCTCTGGCAAGTGTGTAAATGTGTACTTTTGTCGGGGTGTGTGTGTGCAAGTAACTGTGTGAGTGTGTCTAAGTCCTTATTCTTTGCCTAAATAAGTCTTGCTCTTAGAAAACTGTCACAGAGATTGTTCTAGAATAATCCAGACAGTTGATAAACTATGGCCATAGGCCAAATCCAGTACAGATTGGTTTTTGTATGGGCTGTGAGCTAAGAATTTTTTTTTTTACATCTTTAAAAGGCTGTTTAGAAAGAAGAAAAGAAAAAAATTACACCATAGACATATATGATCTGCTTAACATAAATATTTTCTATTTGGCCCTTCACTGGGTATTTGGCTGACTCAGCTAGTAGATGCAACAGGCACATCTATAGAAGAGTTTATAAATTGGTTTTGAAAACAAGGGCAACATGCAGATCAGCTGCAGTATCTGAGCCTCAAATTATGCAAACATTGGTTACAATGCTACAGAAAATTAAAAAATCATAAAGGAGTTGGAACTCATCTAAACTTTAAAGCATTTGGTGGGTAGAGAAAGGAGGAAAGCCATTTCACATAAGGCCTTTGAGTAAGGGGGCATTCAACACTTCAGGAAACTCAAGTGTGAACACTACCTTTTAACACAGAACACAACGTTCATAGCATCATTGAACTCCACCTCATATACTCTTCATATAGAACATTCTCTGTCTTCCAATGAATTGCAGGGTTTTGGAGCCAGGTTTATACGTTTTAAAAAAGATGCATCAGGAACATTTTCTTAAGTAGTTCCATCTAAAGTTTGCCATTTGCATTCTACCTCCACAAGGATTAAATCACAAGCTGCTACAACTGCTGACCCTCAACACTCCCTGAAAGGATTTCAGGGTGCATATTAGGAATGAGACATTCTGTGCTCTGGGAGAAACTGGCAGAATAGGCCTTCAAACAGTTCCAGGAGAAGATTTTAAGATTTCAATTTGTATAGCTCCTCATATCTAGAAAGGCACTAAAATGTTTCATGGTGATATCTGTTCCTCATGACTAACAGTAGCCTTCACAAGACTGGAAGCGACCTTCTACCAAAATGTGTGTTTGATTGCATTTCTCCCCCTTCACCAGTGTCATGTGTATGTTGACTTTCTACCGCTTCTTCAGTGCAGTTTTTCAGAGCGATCTGAAATGCTGTCTCCCGGGATATAGTGCTCATTCTCACCCCAATAAAACTTAACTCATAACTCTCACATTGTTCATTTGTTTCAATTCAGGAGTAGGTTGTCAGGAAGTCTATGCTAAAGTCTGTTTCATGGTCGGTGGCTTCCTGGGAAAGTCCCTTTCTAAGGCAGGCATTTGTCCTCACCCCCCTCACCCCGTCTTCATTCCATCTCATTTCACTCTGGGTAGTACTGGGAACCTCCTTAACACAACTTGCTTGTGTTCTTGTTGTCTGGCTCTCCCTGCTGGCATGTAACACCTTGTCAGAATCTTGTCTGTCTTATGCAGTCCTGTGTCATCAGCACAGTAGTACAAGGCTTGATATAGAATAGGCATCACGCAAATTGTTTTTAGAATGATACTGTATAACTGCTATTGCTTTTAAAAAAAACAATAAAAATAAAAGGTGTCTAAGTTGAATACATTTGGGGGCTAAGTCACCTAGAAAAACAGTTTTCTTAATTATAGGAATTATTAAAACCTTTGGTATGTTAAAGTTGTAGCTTGATAGGAAAAACATATGTATTATAATGTCAAAAACCAAAATGTTTATAACTGCTTGTATTAGATGCAGATGAAAGTGAAAGTGATAGGCTCTCAGTCATGTCTGACTCTTTGCGATCCCATGGACTGTAGCCTGCCAGGCTCCTCTGTCCATGGAATTCTCCAAGCAAGAATACTGAAATGAGTTACCATTTCCTTCTCCAAGAGGATCTTCCCAAGCCAGGAATTGAATCCATGTTTCCTGCATTGAAGGCAGATCCTTTACCATCTGAGCCACCAGGGAAGCCCCCAATCAGATGCAGATACTATAGGGCAAAATTAAAAATGAAAGTTTGTGAGAAAATGGAACTGGCAAATTTCCCATCAACACAGGCAGCTCTGTGTTTTGGGGACTTTACTTGGTAATCTCTTCACTCATATCCTTATAGCTTATACCACTGCTTGTGCGTAATATAATCATGGAGATTTGTTACCACTATAGTCACCTAAATATTTTTACATTGTTTAAAATGAGGAGTCAAACAGTCTTCTAAGAATAACTGGAATGCAAAAGTAGGAAGTTAAGAAACACCTGGAGTAACAGGCAAATTTGGCCTTGGAGCACGAAATGAAGCAGGGCAAAGGCTAATAGAGTTTTGCCAAGAGAATGCACTGGTCATAGCAAACACCCTCTTCCAACAACACAGGAGAAGACTCTACACATGGACATCACCAGATGGTCAACACCAAAATCAGATTGATTACATTCTTTGCAGCCAAAGATAGAGAAGCTCTATACAATTAGTAAAAACAAGACCAGGAGCTGACTGTGGCTCAGATCATGAACTCCTTATTGCCAAATTCAGACTTAAATTGAAGAAAGTAGGGAAAACCACTAGACCATTCAGATATGACCTAGATCAAATCCCTTATGATTATACAGTGGAAGTGAGAAATAGATTTAAGGGACTAGATCTGATAGATGCCTGATGAACTCTGGACAGAGGTTCATGACATTGTACAGGAGACAGGGACCAAGACCATCCCCATGGAAAAGAAATGCAAAAAAGCAAAATGGCTCTTTGGGGAGGCCTTACAAATAGATGTGAAAAGAAGAGAAGCGAAAAGAAAAGGAGAAAAGGAAAGATATAAGCATCTGAATGCAGAGTTCCAAAGAATAGCAAGGAGAGATAAGAAAGCCTTCCTCAGCAATCAATGCAAAGAAATAGAGGAAAACAACAGAATAGGAAAAACAAGAGATCTCTTCAAGAAAATTAGAGATTCCAAGGGAACATTTCATGCAAAGATGGGCTCGATAAAGGACAGAAATGGTGTGGACATAACAGAAGCAGAAGATATTAAGAAGAGGTGGCAAGAATACACAGAAGAACTGTACAAAAAAGATCTTCAAGACGAAGATAATCCTGATGGCATGATCACTCACCTGGAGCCAGACATCTTGGAATGAAGTCAAGTGGGCCTTCCAATTGAGCTATGTCAAATCCCGAAAGATGATGCCGTGAAAGTGCTGCACTCAATATGCCAGCAAATTTGGAAAACTCAGCATTGGCCACAGGACTGGAAAAGGTCAGTCTTCATTCCAATCCCAAAGAAAGGCAATGCCAAAGAATGCTCAAACTACCGCATAATTTCACTCATCTCACACGCTAGTAAAGTCATGCTCCAAATTCTCCAAGCCAGGTTTCAGCAATATGTGAACCGTGAACTCCCAGATGTTCAAGCAGGTTTTAGAAAAGGGAGAGGCACCAGAGATCAAATTGCCAACATCCGCTGGATCATGGAGAAAGCGAGAGTTCCAGAAAAACATTATTTTTGCTTCATTGACTATGCAAAACCTTTGACTGTGTGGATCACAATAAACTGTGGAAAATTCTGAAAGAGATGGGAATATCATGAGGAACACTGGGCTGGAAGAAGCACAAGCTGGAATCAAGATTGCCGGGAGAAATCTCAATAACCTCAGATATGCAGATGACACCACCCTTATGGCAGGAAGAATAATTATTTTCCGTGGTTAAAAGGCCTTCCCAAGTAAAGCCTAGTTTTTAGAGACAAACAGAGGATGAGTCCCCAAGTTATTCTTTGTTGTTGTTCTTTAGTCGCTAAGTCATGTCCAACTCTTTGTAACCCCTTGGACATCAGGCTCCTCTGTCTTCCACTGTCTCCTAGAGTTTGCTCAAATTCATGTCCATTGAGTTGGTGATGCTATCTAACCATCTCATCATCTGCCACCCCCTTCTCCTTTTGCCTTCAACCTTTCCCAACATCAAGATCTTTTCCAGTGAGTTGGCTCTTTGCTTCCAAACTATCCTGATATATATATATATCTATATATCTATATATATCTATATATATATATATATATCTATATAAAGTCTTGTGTGGTAGTTTGAGATATCTTAATGTCTTGCTCTCTATTCTTTTGGTAAATGAGAGGTGTCTAATGTCATTTCATTTGGGAAAAGCTATTCATCCCAGGTAAGCCTAAAGTTACTCAAACACCATCATCCTTACTTTCTAAATTACTTGGAAATCTCTGATAAAAATCAGTGTAGGTTTTAAATCCATTCAATCATTAAACAAAATATTAGGCTGTTCTCTGAGCTCAAGTTGCTGTGTCAGGCTCTCTGATCAATAGGAGACATGTGGGAAATGGTTCTGGTTCCCTTAACTCCTATAATCTAGCAGATGAGGTGGCCATATCCCAAGTTTACAAAGAAATCATGAAGCCAGAAACTTGAAACTTGGAAACAAGAAAAATAATAAAGAATCTACCTGCCAATGCCAAAGACACAAGAGATGCATGTTAACAATAAACATTTATTACTCAAAAATTAGGAGTAGTACAAGACTTTTAATTTTAGTCTACTAATCTATTAGTCCTACTAATAGATTTGTTTCTACAAATCTGGACTATATCCAGAAATTTTATTAGAAAGTTTGATGAAAAGGCACTCTTAATTTGTCCCCAGAAATGGAAAATAATGTTGTAGGCCTCACATTTTATAGAAAATAGGTACAGAAAAATTGAACTTGCCCTATATGACAGTTTGGCAGCAACCATTCTATGAGGATTTCAGTCTTCTTTCAGCTGTGATAATTGGCAATTGCTGAACAATTGAGGAGTCACATGGTTGATGAAATGACCAAAATAACTATTGATTGCTCATGTTTTATTCTTGTTATGTCAGCTATCAAAACAGAACAATCTAATCTATTCTGTAGTTGGCAGCTATGACTATGGCCATTGTGCATTTGATTGGGAAACATTAAACAGTCTAAAAGTTGAGCTCAGTGGATCTAGTTCATTAATGATATATTGGAATAGAATAATACAGCTTAGATTAAGGTATCTCAACATTTTACTTTTCAAATATCTTGCAGTGCCCAATGGGAATGGCAAGTGGGTTGCCTTTGTCTTTTCTTTGCTCATTTATTTTTCTCCCAAGTTTCCATGATTTTCTATAACTGAAATCTTTGTAAAGGAAACTTGAATGTCAAGAAGCACCATAGCTTTTCCTCCCAGTATAATTTCCCCTATTACTTGTTCTATAGTTCTATAAACTTGTTATAATTGAATTTAGAAAAAAATACTGGAGAACATGAATACCCTAGGAAAAGGACTCCTGATGGCACAGAATTCTTCCTAGGAAACTGTCTCTTTGTACTTGATTTCTCTACTCAGTGTCCCTTATTAGAGTACCTTGGAAATACTGAATCCTTAAATGAGCCAAAAGTTGATCTTAGTCAATGGTTTCATCACACCAAGCAATAGAAGGGATTCGCCACCTGAAAATAATTTTAACAGGATGCAAACGGAACACTGTTTTTCTTTATCTAAAGTGGGAGTCACATCACCATCCTGTTCTTTGTTTGCTTCGGGGGAGTTAATGTTTTACAGAAGTTCTAGGGATGGATTGATTTGCTTAGGTGTTGCTTTTGCTTTGATGTGCAATAGACAGATGCTCGATGTTGAGGAAGACAAGGCTGCATCGTTTGTCTCCCAGGGAGCCTCAGGACTCATTTCACAAGTCATTCATTAGAAAAACCAAGGCTGTCTCAAAAGAGGCCAACAGCAGTACTCCAGAGCCCTCCACTGCAGAGGAGAGCAACCCTGTATCCCTGGGGGCAGATAAAACTCAACCTCTGAACCTCAAAGAAGGCTTTTGTGCTCCGAGGGAGCAGATTTATGACAGTTGGTGAACCAAAGGAGCCGTGGGCATTTGAAGGAACAAGGTTAAGCGAACATTGTCTTTTTGTTGGTAGGGATGTATTTGTTCTTTTTATTCTTCCCTTTTTGAAGTATTTCTAAAGGGAAGAAAGTCCCCAGCTCAATCACATTTGAAAAATAACATACAGCATATTCTAAAAAGCACACTGAAATTCTCACATTCATCAGGTACGAGTTCCAAGGCTGTACTTGAGAAAGGAACTATACTAGTTCAGCAGGAGCTGGTCTTAGCTTGAGCCATGGTCAGTAGTTGAGTATCCATGCTGATCCTTTGAAGGCTCTGGAAGTCTTCTATAGCTGAGATCACAGCTAGATCTTAACCAACTTTAAGCCTCCCCATGGAGCGAGAAAGTAGCCTATTTCCCTCTCAGTCAAGACGGTGACCAGAGATTTGCAGTTATCTGAACCCTAGGATCATTATCTAGAATCATCAGGGCTACAAAAACCCATTAATAGAAACAACATTCCTGCTGGGGTGTCAGGTCAGATGAGCAATGTCTGGTGTATGCCATTATTCAAAGAAATATCTGGTAAAGGACGGTTATGCACTTTACAGGTCAAATCTATTGACAAGAAATTCAGAGCATCTAAAAAACAATAGTAACATAAAAGAATGATAAAACTGAAGTTTATCTGAAAAGCTGCACAGTCAGTATACTTAATCTTCATTTTGGGGCTTCCCTGGTGGTTCAGATCATGAAAATATGCCTGTAATGCAGGAGACCTGGGTTCAGTTCCTAGACTGGGAAGGTCTTCTGGAGAAAGGAATGGCTGCTCACTCCAGTATTCTTGCTTGGAGAATCACATTGGCAGAGGAGCCTGGAGGACTATAGTCCATAGGGTCACAAAGAGTCAGACATGACTGAGCAACTAACACTTTCACTTTTCACTTTTTTCTTTTCATTTTGAGTACCTAGATTTCTGATTTCCTGTGTGGAGTGTGGACTTCTTAACCCTAATTTTGCCTACTTTGAAACTTGACTTTATTTACTCTCCTATCTCTTCTAATAGCTACCCTGTTATTGAAACTCTGTTCTTATCTCAGTTAATCCTGGTAACTTACATTTTACTGCCTTCCATTATGAGTCTGTTATGATAAATAAGATGGCATTTTAGAAGGATAAATATAAAAGTTCAAAATTCACATTATCTTGGCTTCTTTTTCTGCTTGTAGGAGTAGTGAAAAGCCTATCAAAAATTCAGGAATGGAGGTGTATGAACTGCGTACAAAAATTAATACATAGGGTGGAAATTTTAAAGAAAGTCTAAAGGAATCAAGCCTGGGGCTACAGTTTTTATTACAATTAGAACAAAACTCATGTATAGTTAAAATAAGCAGGTGCTTCCATGGAGTAATGTGAAGAGTGCCAGGATTTTAAGTCCGCAGAACGTTTTACCACCCAGAGAGGGTTGCCCTGGTAACTACTTGTTCTGAGCCGATCAATGTCCTGGAGAGTTCTGATTCCTAGAGGCAGTTGAGTGGGACTGGGTAGATGCAGTATCAAGAAATTCTGGAGTCCAGGTTTTGGGTTAAAATCCAGGTGTCCAGTGGTACTTCCAAGAGTAGATAATTAACCACTTACAAAGTGGAGTCATCCAGATCCATCGAGTTTAAAATCAAAATGAGAGTCCCTTCCCCCTCCCACCACCCCCAGATGACTGTATTTCATAGTTAAAGCCATCCAAGCCAGAGAAGCTAAATGTGAGGTCAGGAACTAGGTGGAAAAGTTGAGAACAAAGGACTTACAGAAAACGATGACAGCATCAAAAACAGCTTCGTCTGGATTAGACATTGCTCTACCAGATGCTGGGTTTCTGCTTTTTTTGTGAAATCTTCCAGACCTACCTGCTTTTGAAGACCATATGAGCCAAGGCAAAGAATATGTGATTTGGAGTCTGCAGAATTTGAATATTTACTACCCTTTTGGAGCATTTATTCTCTCTCTCTGTGTGTGTATATACGCTCAGTATGTTTGACTTTTTGTGACCCCATTGACTGTAGCCCATCAGGTGCCTCTGTCCATGGGATTTCCTAGACAATACTGGAGTGTCTTGCCATTTCCTCCTCTAGGGGATTTTTCCAATCCAGGGATTCAACCTGTGTCTCTTGTGTCTCTGTATTGGTAGGTGGATTTTTTTCCATTGTGCCATCTGGGAAGACCCATTTATTCTGTATTCTTTATATATATTCTTTCTAATCTTCATAATCAGCATCCATGCCAGGGATTATTATCTTTATTATACAGCATGAACGTTGAATCTCAGAGAAGTTAAGTCAGTTGTTTAAAATCGCATGACTAGAACATGGTATTTGTATCCATTGGTAATCAGTGGAACTTTAAATTGTAAAATAGGAATTATAAAATGTGGCATTGCTGTGAGAAACAAAAAGAAATGCAGCATGTCAAAGCACTATAAAGGCAATAGAGCATGGTGCAGATGGTCATCTTGACTTTTTAAAACCATCTTCACCTGCAATTGAACTGGTATTCCATTCTGTGTCAGAGGAGCTCAAACTACCCTTGGAGTGGATAGAAGACCTATCTATGGCTTTAGCTGACTGGGGAATGCATAGAATGTCATAAGAAATCTAGACTGTGCTAGATGTAGCAACATGTAGTCTTCAGCCTCAGCTGGCTGTTGAACACTTGAGATATGGCTGGTCCAAACTGAGATATGCTAGAGTTGTAAAATACACACCAGCTTTCAAAGACTTGGTCCAAAGAAAAATAATGTAAAATATCTCCATAATAATGTTTATGTTGATTGCATATAAAATGACAACATTTGGATATGCTTGGTTAAATAAATATAGTTTAAAAATTAACTTTATCTTTTTCTTCTCTTTAAATCTAGTTATTAGAACATTTATGTACATGGTTTGTATTTGTTGCTTGCATTACACTTTTATTGCACAGCACTTACTCAGAAACTTGGTGACTTGGTTTCCCTATTTTAAGACTACCTCCTTATAATCTATGGTCAAGGGGCCTGATGACCTTTGGATTAAGCCTTTAATATTTCCCAGAAATAAGTTAATACGTTTCTGATATATATATACATTGAGTTAAGATCTATAATCTTTGTCCAGCTTTCTCTAAGGTGTCTTGGAAGATTCAGGAAAGTCTTGATCAGAAGGCGGAAAGGATCTGGAAAGCATGAAAAACTGACAAGCTTGTAGGACGAAAGAGGGGACACAGGACACTGGATGGAGCAAGATGTAACCAACAGAGATGGAAGGCTCAGAGAAGAGATGGTACAGGCTTGACTAATCTTGGAATTTTCTCTAGGAAGCTCTATACCACCAATGACCTTGAAGTTTTCATTTATTTAGTTTTTTCGTATTCTTTTCCATTATGGTTTATAGCATAGAGCTCCTATCTGCAGGTTATTTTGTGTTTTTCATTTGTACAGTGTTGTGTTAGTTTCTGCCATACAACAACGTGAATTAGCCATAATTACACTTATGTCCCCTCTCCCCTGGGCCTTCCTCCTCTTCCCCATCCCACTCCTCTAGGTCATCACAGAGTGCCCACCTGGGATCCCTGTGTCATACAGCATCTCAACAGCCATCCACTTTGCACATGATAGTATATGTGTTGATACTACTCTAAGTGAAGTGAAAATCAGTTGTGTTCAATTCTTTGTGACCCCATGGACTATACAGTCCATGGAATCCTCCAGGCCAGAACACTGGAGTGAGTAGCCTTTCCAGTCTCCAGGGGATCTTCCCAACCCAGGGATCGAACCCAAGTCCCCACATTGCAGGTGAATTCTATATCAGCTGAGCCACAAGTGAAGACCTGATATTACTTCAGTTCAGTTTAGTTCAGTTCAGTCGCTCGGTCATGTCCGACTCTTTGTGACCCCATGAATGGCAGCATGCCAGGCCTCCCTGTCCATCACCAACTCCCGGAGTTCACTCAAACTCATGTCCATTGAGCCGGTGATGCCATCCAGCCATCTCATTCTCTGTCGTCACCTTCTCTTCCTGCCCCCAATCCCTCCCAGCATCAGACTCTTTTCCAGTGAGTCAACTCTTCCCACGAGGTGGCCAAAGTATTGGAGTTTCAGCTTTAGCATCAGTCCTTCCAATAAACACCCAGGACTGATCTCCTTTAGAATAGACTGGTTGGATCTCCTTGCAGTCCAAGGGACTCTCAAGAGTCTTCTCCAGCACCACAGTTCAACAGCATCAATTCTCCGGTGATCAGCTTTCTTCACAGTCCAACTCTCACATCCATACATGACCACGGGAAAAACCATAGCCTTGACTAGACGGACCTTGGTTGGCAAAGTAATGTCTCTGCTTTTTAATATACTATCAAGGTTGGTCATAATTTTCCTTCCAAGGAGTAAGAGTCTTAAGGTTTTAGAAAAGGCAGAGGCACCAGAGATCAAATCGCCAACATCTGCTGGATCATGGAGAAAGCAAGAGAGTTCTAGAAAAACATCTATTTCTATTTCATTGACTATGCCAAAGCCTTTGACTGTGTGGATCACAATAAACTGTGGAAAATTCTGAAAGAGATGGGAATACCAGACCACCTGACTTGTCTCTTGAGAAGCCTGTATGCAGGTCAGGAAGCAACAGTTAGAACTGGTCATGGAACAACAGACTGGTTCCAAATAGGAAAAGGAGTACGTCAAGGTTGTATATTGTCACCCTGCTTATTTAACTTATATGCAGAGTACATCATGAGGAATGCTGGGCTGGAAGAAGCACAAGCTGGAGTCAGGATTGCCGGGAGAAAAATCAATAACCTCAGATATGCAGATGACACCACCCTTATGGCATAAAGTGAAGAGGAATTCAAAAGCCTCTTGATGAAAGTGAAAGAGGAGAGTGAAAAGGTTGGCTTGAAGCTCAACAGTCAGAAAACAAAGATCATGGCGTCTGGTCCCATCACTTCATGGGAAATAGATGGGGAAACAGTGGAAACAGTGATATTACTTAGTTCACTGCAAAATTGAATGGAAGGTACAGAGAGTTCCTATCCCCACACATGAGCAGTCTCTCCCACTACCAACAACCAGCACCAAAGTGATACATTTGTTATAATCAATGAACCTGCATAGACACATGATTATCACCCAGAGTTCACTGGAAATTGCCCTTTAGGTACTTTCAGCTTTCTGTATGTATAGGTGGATACTTTTACACATCTATCCATATTCATACCCAATTTCCTATATTCAGCTTCCCTCATAGCTCAGTCGGTAAAGAATCTGCAATACAAGAGACCCGGGTTCAATTCCTGGGTCCGGAAGATCCCCTGGAGAAGGAAATGGCAACCCACTCTAGCATTCTTGCCTAGAGAATCCCATGGACAGAGGAGCCTGGTGGGCTCCAGTCCATGGGCTCGCAAAGAGTTGGACACTTGTGAGTGACTAAAACCACCAAAACTACCACCTATATTCAGCAGCAATGAAAGGTAACTTTTTAAAAAAAAATTAAGAGGGTGAAAAGGAGCTTAGTATTTGGGGAGAGACAGTTGGTAGGTGAAGAAGTTGGGATCTATCCCTGGGTCTGTTGAGATCCAAAGCAAAGTTCTCCTCCATGGGTCAGGAAATGAACAGAAATATTCAGAACCTGGAGTCTTTGTCTGGATGCAGAAAATTGCATAATCTGTCATTCGGTTTCCTCCTCTGTAAAATGGGGATGATAATATTAACCTCAGAGTGTTGACATTCGTTTGAAAATGAGAGAATGCCACGTGGTAGGTGCCTATGTGAAGTCTGATCCACAGGAACTACTCCATAAATAAGAATGTTTACTACTTTCAAATAACCTCTCCTTTGGACAATGAATGAATCCTATCTGAATCACTTGCCAGCTTCCACCCCAGGGCTTTGAATCATAGTTTTACTTGATGAGCTTCCAATATGCTTGTCTGGTTTCTAAACACAGCAACTGTCTTGGACACTACATTCCTCTTGCTTATGTTCCTTTGGTCTCAGAAAGGTCCAGCCTTACCTTTTAGTAAATCTGGATTGAAAATGCTGTGGCCTTGGAATGTTTTACAAATCTTTACCATTCTCTAACTAACTGCTGTAATGAAGAGAAAAATGGTAATTGAAATGAGACTAATTAGATTGTCAATTACCTGCCTCCTCACATAGGTAATTGAGATCTCCCTAATTATGGTGTCTGTGTGTCTAGATGCTTTATACTGAGGAATTATTAATGGAAAGCAGCTTTAGATGAAGTAACAGGAAATCTTGAAAAATGATTTAGAGCAAATTTGTTCTATCTAAAGCATTCACTTTTTTCAAAGCAAAAGATGTTATATATCTAATCCAGTAATGAATTCACCAAGGAAGAAGGAAAATCATTCTAGTATTTTTCCAACTATAAAGTTCAGGTTTAAAGAAGATAAGATGAGATTAAACCTCGACCTTGACCTTGATTTTTGTTTACTATTTATCCCTGGTATTGAAGATACTCCCTTTGGGTCCACAGGTTCTTTTTTGTTTGAAGAAATAGGTTTACATCAGCAGGCGATTAGAGAATCTCAAGATAAATATAGAAAGTGAGATTTGCAGATGAGGTGCAAAAATATACATGAAATTAAATATATACATCAAACAAATGACTTCCTCTGAGTGCCCACTAGGAAGAGCCTTTATTGAAGTGGCTTCAGGGGTGAGTAGAAAAGGCAGTTTTAACTCCGGAAAAAAGGTTATAATGATGAAATCCTTAGAGTTCTCGTTGCTAGGAGGGTGGTTTCCTACTTTAAACAAAGTATGTTCTTAGAAACAAGGCTTCCTTCTTTTCAGTTTCAATTTTTTAGTGGAAAGGTTTCCTTGGAGAGAGCTATAAGGTCACATGGATAAGCATGTTATGTTTGTATTAGGATCATTGAAGAACTTTTTCCAGCCCTGCAACATATCTGATGTCTCATCAGTTTTACAATAAACTTGAAGTTAAGTGGGAAAGTTATGATGACCTCTGTCCGAGAAGCAGAGCCAGAGCAGTGCGGGAAGATGAAGAGACTTGACCAATGTGAATTATTGAAGATACTTTAGCAATTATCTTATAAAAGAGAATCTTACTGAATAGAGTCTTGGTCTTCCCCTCTTAGTTCTTCGCAGAGAAGCAGGAGGCCTCCTGAGATGGTTGGATGGCATCACTCACTCAATGGACATAAATTTCTGCGAACTCTGGAAGATGGAGGACAGAGGAGGCAGGCTACAGTCCATGGGGTTGCAGAGTCAGACATGACTTAGTGACTGAGCAACAGTAACAACGAAAGCAACAGCGGGTGAGCCATTTAGGTGAGTATCTGAGGGTGGGATCTGTGCTTAGGTGAGGTATCGTTACCCATGCTTTACTCTAGGGAGGCTGCAATACAAGATACACCTGCCTCTTTCGCTGTCTAGGGAGTGGTGGCTCAGACGGTAAAGAATCCACCTGCAATGCTGGAGGCTTGGATTCGATCCCTGGGTTGGGAAGATCCCCCCACTCCAGTATTCTTGCCTGGAGAATTCCATGGACAGGGGAGCCTGGTGGTCTACAGTTCATGGGGTCGCAGAGTCAGACACAACTGAGAGACTTTCCCTTTTCAGACTATAAATGGGGCAGATTGGTTATTTTGTAATTTTTGAGAGATTTTTTAAGCTATGTAAATATAAAGACTATTGGAACTCATCAAAAGTTGAACAATATTCTGCATTTACAATCATCATAAAAGGGGCCCCTTGAGGGGGAACCCATTTTGAGAGAAGGGCAAGTCTGAAACGTGTTTGAGAACTAACTCCAACTTCCAGGGTATCGTGAGGGAACTGCTGATATTTTGCCCAGTGCCTGACTAAGGCTAAGCTCTTACTTCCGTGTCCACCAACACGTGCTCCCCTCCCCCAAGCATGGTGTTCATGTTCAAAGAGCTCTAACTATGGGAGTCCAGGGGTGAAACGACCCTGTCATCTGCATGTTTGGAAAATGGTAGATAGTGTCACTGTACCAGCTGGTAAGGAGTTGGGTTTTTTTTTTAAACAGCAGTGCCATGTGACAACAACATTGAAAATTGTACCCAGCCCCAGCTTCTCAAGTGCAGTGCATGGTACAGTAAAATCATTTTAGTGGTTTTAATCAGCATATTTTTGACAGGAAGTAAAACATAGTAGGTGAACTTTCCTGGTGGATCAGAGTGAAGAATCCACCTGCAACTCAGGAGACCCAGGAAGTTCCCCTGGAGAAGGGAATTCCAACCCACTCCAGTGTTCTTGCTTTGTGAATTCAATGAACAGAGGAGGTGAGAGGACTACAGTTCATGCGGTGGCAAAGAGTCGGACATGACTGAGCGACTAACACTTTTTCACTTTCACAGAATATAATAAAAGACTTTAAGGTGCAATGCGCAAACTTCATTAAAAGAAAATATTAGAAGTCTCTGATATGTAGATTTATGGGGCATCCTTGTCACCTTTTCAGGATGTATTTAGAGATAGGTCTCTATGTTGGATTAAGAAAGTAGCGTGATTCTTGGTTATTTGATCAGTGAATTGAGACCCATAGGAGGTACTAGACTTCGGGGGTGAGGGAAAGACTAGAGGTGGACCAAGAAAATTTGGGCAAAAACACAAAAGATGGATTGTCTTTGATTCTCAAACTGAAGATGTGGTTCATGCTTGTTACACTGGTAATGGAATAGCTTTGCTTAAAAATTCTGCAAACTGCTTGGTGGCTTCTAGGATCATATTCTAAAGCATGAGAAGGACTCTCAAGCATTCTAATATTCTTTGTGATGGGCTCAATCAATGAGGTGGGGAAATTTAGTTATTAATTTTCCTTCCTCCATCTGTTCTCTTTCCCTAAATGACAAAAGCCCAATTAAGCACATTTCTATATAGTCAGAATAAAAAGAAACGATATTTTTTAAAATGCATACTTAGAATTACTGGGTACATGAGGATTGGAAAGAGGAGGAACAATAATGTGCAAAATAGGCCTTTGGGGCTTCTAGAAACTGCTAATTGGTTCAACAGTTCATGCAATAAGAACAATTCAAACTTCATGGAGAGAGGGATCTAAGAACAGAACGTGTGTTTTTGGATGCTAACATTTATCTTCTTTCTTGTTGCTTTTAGCATAGGCCAGAGTTGGTTTCTGGAGAAGGCAATGGCAATCCACTCCAGTACTCTTGCCTGGAAAATCCCATGGAATGAGGAGCCTGGTAGGCTGCAGTCCAAGGCGTCGTGAAGAGTCGAGTCCGACTGAGCAACTTCACTTTCACTTTTCACTTTCATGCATTGGAGAAGGAAATGGCAATCCACTCCAGTGTTCTTGCCTGGAGAATCCCAGGGACGGGGAAGCCTGGTGGGCTGCCGTCTATGGGGTCACACAGAGTCAGGCACAACTGAAGCAACTTAGCAGCAGTAGCAGCAGAGGTAGTTTCTGATGGCATAGGATATTGGTGGCATAGCAAAAGTGTGTCATATGGAATTTTTTTTAAATTTATTTTTGGCTGTGTTTAGTCTTCTTTGCTTTTTGTGTGGGCTTTCTCTAGTTGAAGCTGCAGCAATTGGAGACTATTCTTTACTGTTGGTGCACTGGCTTCTCAATGTGGTGGCTTCTCTTGTTGCAGAGCACAAGCTTTAGGCATGCTGGCTCAGTAGTTGTGGTGAACGGGCTTAGTTGTTCTGAGGCATGTGGGGTCTTCTTGGATTAGGGATCGAATTTGTGGCCCCTGCATTGCCAGGCCGACTCTTATCCACTGTGCCACCTGGGAAGTCCCATAATAGAAGCTGATTGAGAAATTTTCACTCTTACCATGTCAGCCCTCAACCTAGTATTCTTTCTACTGTAAGCCTATATTTTTTCTAAAGCATCTATGTTGTGTTTATCCTAGTTATGAGCTCTATTTATCCAATTACTGATAAATCAGGCAGTCAATTCAGTTACTCAATTGTGTCCGACTCTTTGCGACCCCATGGACTGCAGCACGCCAGGCCTCCCTGTCCATCACCAACTCCCGGAGTTTACCCAAGCTCATGTCCTTTGAGTCGGTGATGCCATCCAACCATCTCATCCTCTGTCGTCCCCTTCTCCTCCTGCCCTTAATCTTTCCCAGCATCAGGGTCTTTTCAAATGAGTCAGCTCTTCCAATCAGGTGGCCAAAGTATTGGAATTTCAGCTTCAACATCAGTCCTTCCAATGAACACCCAGGACTGATCTCCTTTAGGATGGACTGGTTGGATCTCCTTGCAGTCCAAGGGACTCGCAAGAGTCTTCTCCAACATCACAGTTCAAAAACATCAATTCTTTGGTGCTCAGCTTTCTTTATAGTCCAACTCTCACATCCATACATGACCACTGGAAAAACCATAGCCTTGACTAGATGGACCTTTGTTGACAAAGTAATACCTCTGTATTTTAACATGCTGTCTAAGTTGGTCATAACTTTCCTCCAAGGAGTAAGCATCTTTTAATTTCATGGCTTCAGTCATCACCTGCAGTGATTTTGGAGTCCCCAAAAATAAAGTATGCCATTGTTTCCCCATCTATTTGGCATGAAGTGTTGAGACCAGATGCCATGATCTTAGTTTTCTGAATGTTGAGCTTCAAACCAACTTTGTCACTCTCCTCTTTCACTTTCATCAAGAGGCTTTTTAGTTCCTCTTCACTTTCTGCCATAAGGGTGGTGTCATCTGCATATCTGAGGTTAATGATATTTCTCCTGGCAATCTTGATTCCAGCTTGTGCTTCCTCCAGCCCAGCGTTTCTCATGATGGACTTGGCATATAAGTTAAATAAACAGGGTGACAATATACAGCCTTGACGTACTCCTTTTCCTATTTGGCACCAGTCTGTTGATCCATGTCCAGTTCTAATTGTTGCTTCCTGACCTTCATATAGGTTTCTCAAGAGGCAGGTCAGGTGGTCTGGTAGTCCCATCTCTTTCAGAATATTCCACAGTTTATTGTTATCCACACAGTCAAAGGCTTTGGCATAGTCAATGAAGCAGACATAGAGGTTTTTCTGGAACTCTCTTACTTTTTCAATGATCCAGGGTTGTTGGCATTTGATCTCTGTTTCTTCTGGCTTTTCTAAAACCAGCTTGAACATCTGGAAGTTCACGGTTCATGTATTGCTGAAGCCTGGCTTGGAGAATTTTAAGCACTAGTGTGTGAGATGAGTGCAATTGTGTGGTAGTTTGAGCATTATTTGGCATTGCCTTTTTTTGTGATTAGAATGAAATCTGACCTTTTCCAGTCCTGTGTCCACTGCTAAGTTTTCCAAATTTGCTGACATAGTGAGTGCTGCACTTTCACAGCATCATCTTTTAGGATTTGAAATAGCTTGACTGGGATTCCATCACCTCAACTAGCTTTGTTCCTAGTGATGCTTCCTCAGACCCACTGGACTTCACATTCCAGAATGTCTGGCTCTAGGTGAGTGATCACACCATTGTGATTATCGGGGTTGTGAAGATCTTTTTTGTAAAGGTTATCAGATAACCTTTTAAGCAGGTTATCAGGTCATTATCATGTATATTGGCTGCCAGGAGACTTTGGGCTTCCCAAATCCTTTTGGTATCATTCTATCCGCCGCCTCCCCCCCCCGCCCCCCTCCCTTTGCAACTATTTAAAAAAAGCTTCACCAGGAAAGATGAAAGCAAAGGAAATCAGAACACAGAATCCTATAGAAACCTTGCTTTAAACGAGATAGTATGTGATAGGCTAGTAAAGTCATGCTCAAAATTCTCCAAGCCAGGCTTCAGCAATATGTGAACCGTGAACTTCCAGATGTTCAAGCAGGTTTTAGAAAAGGCAGAGGAACCAGAGATCAAAGTGCCAACATCCGCTGGATCATGGAGAAAGCAAGAGAGTTCCAGAAAAACATCTATTTCTGCTTCATTGACTATGCCAAAGCCTTTGACTGTGTGGATCACAATAAACTGTGGAAAATTCTGAAAGAGATGGGACTACCAGATCACCTGACCTGCCTCTTGAGAAACCTGTATGCAGGTCAGGAAGCAACAGTTAGAACTGGTCATGGAACAACAGACTGGTTCCAAATAGGAAAAGGAGTACGTCAAGGTTGTATATTGTCACCCTGCTTATTTAACTTATACGCAGAGTACATCATGAGGAACGTTGGGCTGGAAGAAGCACAAGCTGAAATCAAGATTGCCGGGAGAAAAATCAATAACCTCAGATATGCAGATGACACCACCCTTATGGCATAAAGTGAAGAGGAACTCAAAAGCCTCTTGATGAAAGTGAAAGAGGAGAGTGAAAAGGTTATCTTGAAGGTCAACATTCAGAAAACGAAGATCATGGCATCTGGTCCCATCACTTCATGGGAAATGGGAAAACAGTGGAAACAGTGTCAGACTTTATTTTTTTGGGCTCCAAAATCACTGCAGATGCTGACTGCAGCCATGAAATTAAAAGACGCTTACTCCTTGGAAGAATAGTTATGACCAACCTAGATACATATTAAAAAGTAGAGACATTACTTTGCCAACCAAGGTCCGTCTAGTCAAGGTTATGGTTTTTCCTGTGGTCATGTATGGATGTGAGAGTTGGACTGTGAAGAAAGCTGATCGCCGAAGAATTGATGCTTTTGAAATGTGGTGCTGGAGAAGACTCTTGAGAGTCCCTTGGACTGCAAGGAGATCCAACCAGTCCATCCTAAAGAAGATCGATCCTGGGTGTTCATTGGAAGGACTGATGCTAAAGCTGAAACTGCAATACTTTGGCCACCTCATGCGATGAGTTGACTCACTGGAAAAGAGTCTGATGCTGAGAGGGATTGGGGTTGGGAGGAGACGGGGATGACAGAGAATGAGATGGCTGGATGGCATCACCGACTCGATGGACATGAGTTTGAGTGAACTCTGGGAGTTGGTGATGGACAGGGAGGCCTGGTGTGCTGTGGTTCATGGGGTCGCAAAGAGTCAGACACGACTGAGCGACTGAACTGAACTGTGATGGGTTCCAGGAACCTAGCAGGTACTCAACAAATAGATTGCTGTTCCTTTTCTATTTCACTGGACTCAAGGCTGCTTATCTTTAATAGCTGCTGAACAGTCATGGGATCACGTGGGTGGCCCTGGCTCTGGGGCAAAATTGCCCACTCATTTTCATTAATTTGGCCTAAAATAGACTGTTCAAAGACTTCCCTTTCCAATTTATAAGGCTTTGTCCTCCCCCTTACTCCTTCATATGATGTGGAAAGAGTCCAAGACCGCAAGTTAGGAGTGCTTTGTCTTAGTCCTGGATCTGCTGTAATTGTACCATATAAACTCCAGCAGGTCACATCAGGTTATAAGCACTGTATGAGTCAGCCATGTATTAGCTCCTTCTGCAGGCTGAGATACAGGGAGGAACAAACAGATGTTGTTTCTGCCTCTGAAAAACTTCAGTGTCATTAGGAAACAGATTCATGAACAAATAATGTCAGTCTAATATGGTCTATGTTCTGATGTAGATACATGTAGGACCAATGAAAACACAGCAAAGGGCCGTGGAATTAGCCTTGGAGCTGGAGGAGGTGATGCTGGGGAGAATGCTGCCCGATGACAAGGATTTAGCTAGATGAAGGAGGCGGAAGGCAGCACAGGTAAAGACCACTTCTCTCCTATGTGAATTGAAAGTTTTGAAATGATGGTTCATAAGATCTGTTAAGGCTTCAGCATGTTATTCTATGTCTGTTTGTCTTGTTTCTAAGGAAAACACGCTAATATTTGTTTTCCCGAGAGAAATCAACCAAATATAGAAAGAATAGAAAGAAAGAATCTCTGTTGGTGAGCTGATCACAATAATTCCTGTACTCATTCTCCTGAATCTCAGATTTTATTACAGTCAAATGACACCTGCCCAATTTCATTCTCTTTCATGAATAAAAGTGTATGAAATTGAGTAATATAATGGTTTTACAGTGGTCATTGGAATATTCCAGGAAAATAGAAAAGGTTTGAATATATTGGAATATGAATGGTCTATAAACTTAATTTTAAAAAGGCTTCTCTAAAATTAGGAACAAGGGACAGTGGAAATGACAAGCTTGAAACTTTTCCTCATTTTACTCCTGGCTAAGGCAAGATCAATGTCCTGCAAATTATATCCGTGAGTGAGGAAGGGAGGCTGGAGTATGATCTCTAGTATGATCTTGCTCCATGTATTATCCCTGATATTTAGAATCATGTTTAGTGTATATTAGGTGTTTGGTAAATATTATTTAAATGAAGAGGTGGCTGAGATGATCTGCCTCTCGACTACAAACAGGTATCATATAGCCAGACAGCAATAGCAGACCAAAATCTAAACTTTACCTCACAATATAAGGCAGTTGGGGTGAGCTTTTCAACCTATGGTCACCCAAACCTTTCTTAAATCCTCTTGCTGAGTAAGAAGCATTGAATGTAATTCCTTCTTCAATTTATGACCCATTGACAGTTTCTTCCCATATATATATATACACCTTTGGCATAAAGGTTAGCAAATTCAGGTTCAGTACAGTCAGACCAAAGCAGACCCGGTCAGTGTTCAAAAGCATAAATCGAAAGATAGATCACCCTGTCAAAGTTGGCTGCTAACGGAAAGCCCATAATATATTTCCTATTAAATATAAGTTGGAATTAAGTTTTAAATGTTCAAATGCTACCTTGTTGATTGGCTGACCTCTGGTTTAGGCAGGTATTTTTATGCATGAACTTTGTGTGAACCTGGAGAGACTAAAGAGTAATGCGTTACTGGGTGAGGGTTAAGCAAGTGGCCTGGCCTGGGTCATTCTGGGATTCCCTAGGGACACTGGAGAAAGACCTTCCATACATTGTCTAATAAAGTCCGATAAAAGGGAGAATTAGTCCTGGTGTGGTGTCAGCACAGCTATAAATTCTTATGCAATAATAAAATAATAGGATGTTATTAATTCAACCATCCTGATTGCTTCTGAAATAGTATTGAAGTAATATCATTGATTCATATTTTTGACTGCTAATACATTATTTTCTAGAACTATTAACTGCTTTAAAACCAGTGTGCCATAATACAGTGGAAAGAGATAGTGAAATATTTCGACTGATTCTAGCAATTAACTTAATTTAAGGCTACTCTGTACATTTTAGAATTAAGAATTATATTTTAGAATAGGTTATATAAAAAAATTAAAATGAGACAGAGAATGTTTTGGGACTTAATCACTCAGTCTTACAGGTGAAAATTGGGTCACATTTTTTTAAAGAAAAGAAACTTCAGTTGACATTTAAAATGTCAATCTCTCATCCTTTTTTAACCTTTGAATCAGAGGAACAAAAATGTATAAGTATTTATTGAATCCTTACTTTGAGCATTACACTGTACTAAATACTTTGACATACATGGGTTCATCAAACCATGATCCAAATGAATTGAAACAGGCTTGCTATCTTCTCCTAGTCAAACCTGCAATCTTAGAGAAAGCTAAATCTAAGCCAAGTTCTAAGAATAGGAAGGTGTTGTGCAGTTTTGAACTGTGGTGCTGGAGAAGACTCTTGAGAGTCCCTTGGACTGCAAGAAGATCCAACCAGTCCATTCTAAAGGAAATCAATCCTGGGTGTTCATTGGAAGGACTGATGCTAAAGCTGAAACTCCAATACTTTGGCCAACTCACACGGCGAGTTGACTCACTGGAAAAGACTCTGATGCTGGGAAAGGTTAGGGGCGGGAGAAGAAGGGGACGACAGAGAATGAGATGGCTGGATGGCATCACTGACTCTGTGGACATGAGTTCGAGTGAACTCCGGGAGTCGGTGATGGACAGGGAGGCCTGGCGTGCTGTGATTCATGGGGTCGCAGGGAGTCGGACACGACTGAGCGACTGAACTGAACTGAACTGAACTGTGCAGTTTGGACAATAGGTAAATTGTCTTTCTCAAATGCTCTGGAGAATATTTCTAGTATCTTATGTATATCTGTTAAAAGATAATAGCTTAAGCTGTTAAATGTAAAAAGAATATAATGGCAAACAAAATACATTAGTATCTGGATAATTAAAAGGGAATAAAAAGAGAGAAAACCATTTTCACTCAGTGAAAACTAGGGAACAGAAAATTCCAGGATTCTGTTTTTGGTGCAATATTCAGAGAGGTTTGTAGAAGAGCTGAAAACAAACCAGATTAAGGAAAAAAAAAAAAAAACAAATAAGAGGAAAACTAGTATAGGAAAAGATGCTGTTAATGTAGTTGGAAAGAATTTGTCCAGACTAGAGGTCTGTGGTTCAGCAACAAGGATCTGAGGCTTCCACTCTCTAAGTCAGTCACTGGAGGATGATGGTCTGGCTCCTAATAACAGGTGGTCTCAACTCCACCCTGTCTTCCACCTCCTGGCTCTATTGTACATTTTATTCTCCTGTTTCCTACTGTTTCTCACATTCAAATGCTCTGAGAGTTGGAGGGAGGGAAGGAAGGAGAGAAAGAGAGAATGAGAGAAGAGTTGATTAGTTTCATTAGTGGTTATCCGGCATGAAGCACCCTGTTGGGTGGAATTCTCACGTGCAGCTGATTCATGGATCACATGGCAGCTTAGAGTCAGGTGACAATCTTGGTCTAATTAACTTGGGCCAGGGGTTGTGGTGTCATATAGTGAAAAGCATGATGACTTACTTGCTTCTAATTGCTTCAGTTAGAGCCATGTGCTGGCAGCAATGCAAAGCCTCTTGGGTGGGCAGGATGGCTGGAGGACCTGGGACTTGTTTAGTCTCACCCAGTAAGCATAGGGTCCCATGCTATGCTCCTGGAAAAGTGTTTAAGTGTGTTGTCTATTGAAGCACAAAAGTCAACCTTTGCAAGTTCAAAGATCTTGTGCTCCCAAATTGGGATGATTTGAACATTGGAAAAGCAGAATGTGAGGCTGGCTCCCTCTGAGAATCTCACTCCACTTTCTTATCAGATTTCAGCTTTCTGCAAAGGCATTTTCAAGTGGGCTGTAATTGCCTGCTGGTAGACACTTTGTCCGCTCATAAATCTTCACTAGCACACAAAAGCAAATTGTGTTGTGTTTGAGGATTCTTTGGATAGTGAGAGGGATACAGAGCGAGGGGAGAGGCTGTGTTCTCAAGGTGAAAGTTGCCAGTCAGAGCACATGGCTCCTAGGAGAGAGCAGCGAGGGCAGAACCAGCCCAAGAGGCACTGAGCAGCGATGGGATGGCCGTGGCCGGCTGTCCCACAGAAGCGATCAAGAAGCTGCCGTGAGGTGACAGCACACTAAGCATCTTTGCATCTCAAACTGGTTGAAATTCCCCAGGTAGAATTCTGCAAATACAGACATTAAAAATAAAATTTCAATCACAGCAACAGGGGGGTAGTTAGGAACCTAGATCTGGAGTCAGACAATTGGTTCAAATCCTAGTTTTAGGACTTACTGGGTGTCTGATCTCTGTGTTTTCATTTCATCATTATGAAATGTAAATAACACCCTTATGTTTTTTTAGGCGGTCTTGTGAGATTGAATGAGAAGGTAAGTATGCCAGTGTAGTACCTAAAACTTTGGGAGAGCCCAATAAATCCTGATTGCTCTTTAACGTATTCATATTACACGTACTATGTACTTGTAGATGGAGGTGTTCATACACATCTATATACAGAAGCATAGGGAAATTATATTAAGGCTTAATGTACCATTGGCAAGGGTATAATTTACTGTAAAGTTTCTTTTGATATCTGCTCTTGAAAGATGAGCGGGAGTATATACTCCAACATGTGTTAAAAATTAAGTTAGAATCCAAATGAAGGCATAGTTCTACAGGGAAGGACTTGAGATTTAACAAACAATCAAAAAGCAAATCTAATTAATTTTAGGGGAAAATATTCAGAACCTGCAGAAATCAACTCCTGTATTCCTAAGCATACGTAGGAAAACAAGCCCAGCAAACATCCTGACTCTTCTACAGGCAAAAGCAATACTAATTGAGTGAGCTACCCAGCAAGAGGGGAGAAGAGAAGTAAAACCCAGTCTTTTCTCTCCGATTAATAACTACAGCTCTCTGGATTGACAATTCCTGCTGGGCATGGACCATGTCTGTTTCACTCCCTGGAGTTCTTACACATCACCGTGTGCAGATTAACATTTAATAAGTGTTTGTGGAGATGACTGATGATACGGCCAGTGCACTTGGTAATTTAGAGCAGGCTGTGTCGGTAGTAAGAAGTTTCATTTTCCTTCCTGTGGGAACCCCTTCTCTGCTTGACTTTTCTCGTTGATTGTAAGCTCCCTTGGGCAGGAAACTTGTTTGTCTGTATGTTTATTAAGAAACAATGAACAAATTGCAACAAGCTACACAGTGATAAGAGTGAGTAAAAATTTCATGAGATGCTATCAAATGATTCATTAAAAGAAAGATCCAGGATATTACCACCAACTGCTACATTAACTAGTCATGTCATAACGCCATCAAAATGCTAATTAGGTTGTCTGGCATGATTTGTTATTAAAAAAAAATCAACCCAAGTTTCCTGTAGTTCTTGAATTTGGATAATTTTCCCCCTCCTAATATTTGCCTCAAGGTTTATTACGTACCACTGAGTTTTCTTTTTTGGAGATAAACAGCTTTTGTGTATTCCTCTTGTCATTACTCTTATAAACCCCCAAGCACTCTAAACTCTCAGAGGGAGGTTCAGATCTGTAGAATAGTGAATTGAAGTAAAAGGGGATAAAACGTGGGGTTAGGAGGATGCCAGGCAGAAGAGACTGTTCATGTTGTCTTCTCTTGGGATCCAGCCAGGGCTGACTGGCTGCTTGCTTGCAGCTGGACAAGGCAGGTGGAAAGGACTAAAACCTATAGCAGGAGCCATCCATTGGCATAGGTTAAGAGCTGGCAGGCGAACAATAAGGACAGACTTAACACAGAGAAGGTTCTGTCCAGCAGGCCAAGTCTGGTATCTTGGGGGCAGAGGTTTCAGAAGTAATTAATGATGGACAAAAATTCAAGATGAGTAAAGGAGTTGCCTAGTAAGTAAGACTCACTCAGCCTTGGAAGGGGCAGATGCACTAAATCATTTAACCTGAATGACCACTCTGAACAGAAGTCTGGGCCTCAGTCCAGCTACTGAGATGTTGGGGCTCACAGTGGATGGAGGATGAAAGGAAAAATAGGCAGCTTCTCAGACCTAGGACTCCATGGCTGAAATGACTGTGAGCTACTACATCCTAAAATGTTGATCCCAGCAGGGCTGACATGAGTGCTTTCAGTTAGGAATTGGGAGCAGGGCTGTGCCTGAAGGTATTTCACCCGGCCCCCTTGCAGAGAAGAAGAGACAGAGGCTGATGGGCAGCATGGCTGCTGGTTTGGGGCAGCCAAGTGTTCTGCATGGACTTCTGTTCCCAAATCTCCAGAATGATGGAACTGGTCATCATACTTTGAGGGAGAGGCAGCAGAGCATAATGCTGACAGCTCAGGGTCTGGAGTGAGATGGTTTGGCTCCTAATTAGAGTTGCCAGATTTAGCAAATCAGAGTACAGGGCACTCAATTAAATTAAAACTTCAGCTAAACCATGACCAATTTTTCAGGATAAATGTGTGCTCAATATTACATGGAACATGCTTATACTAAAAAATTATGGCCCATGTAATTTTTAAAAAATTCATTTATTTATTTGACTGTGCCAGGGCTTAGTTACAACATGCAGGATCTTCAATCTTCCTTGCAGCATGTGAACTCTTAGTTGCAGCATGCAGAATCTAATTCCCCAATTAGGGATCAAACCCAGGCCCCCTGCATTGAGAACTCAGAATCGTCTACTACAACACCAGGGAAGTCCCCCATGTAATGTTTGACATATAGTTATACTAAAAAAAAATTGGGCATTATTTATCTGAAATTCTAAATAAACTGGGTGTTGCTATTCTTTTGGGGGTGGGGGGTAACCCTACTCTTAACTCCCCTTTCTAGCTATAGGATGACTTACCAGGTGGCTCAGTGCTAAAAGAATCCACCTGCCAATGCAGGAGACGTGGGTTTGACCCTGTGTCAGGAAGATCCTTTAGAGAAGAGAATGGCAACCTATTCCAATATTTTTGCCTGTGAAATCCCATGGATAGAGGAGCCTGGTGGGCTAAGCCCATGGGGTCACAAAGTCAGACATGACTTAGTGACTGAGTACACACGCACGTACTATAAGAACTTGGCAACTTATTTAAAAAATGATCTAGCTCGTAAGGCTGTTGTGAGGACTGAATGGGTTAATACATGCAAGTTGCTTCAAATAGTGTCTGGCACAGAGTAAGCACTCAGAAATGATTAATTTTGCTTTTTTATCACTACTATTACTATTTATATTACTATTTGAGAGCCAGTCTGAGTTACTGGTGATCAGGCAGAAATTTTTATGTTTGTAAAGTAATTCAGGGCAAGCTTCAGCAAAATTGTGAAACATCTTACTCGTTTGTTTATTCCCAATTCCCTTCTCCACAAAATCATGAGTGTCTCAAAATAAAGTGAAGTCACTCAGTCGTGTCCGACTCTTTGTGACCCCATGGACTGTTGCCTACCAGGCTCCTCCGTCTGTGGGATTCTCCAGGCAAAAGTACTAGAGTGGGTTGCCATTTCCTTCTCCAGGGATCTTCCCAACCCAGGGATCGAACCTGGGTCTCCCGCATTGGAGGCAGACACTTTAACCTCTGAGCCACCAGGGAAGCCTCAAAATAAAGGAATTGGTAAAATTAACCCAAGGACAATTACCATTAGAAAAAAGACAATCACCAAAATGTTTAAATAAAAAAGATAAATAGAAAACAATGAAGAGATTCTGGCTGATGATATAGTTGTCTATGGCGATCAAATACAAAGTTCTGAGTTTGCTAACAGATCAAAGAAATGGTGAGAAATCAGGAAATTGGTTTGCTGCATGTTCCTTGTCCCCTCCTGATGTCCCATTGTATCTTCTTCTCTCAAAGTTTGCTCCAGAGAATCTCTGCTATCCTAATATCAGTGTAAATTAGTGACCCCTCCAAGAGCATCTCCACTTAAACTCATTGCACAACACAAGGGCTTACTTTTCTGTTAGAAAGTCCTTCTGATGTTAGCACTTTGTGGGGTAGAAAGGAAAAGAGTTTTGTATTTTTTTGGTGTTAAGTCTTCGGTTGGGGAAGTTTTCAGAAAAGCAGTGGTCCTTGACCTTGTTTACCCAGTAGAATCAACCGGGAAGGTTTTAAAAATCCACTTCCAGGCAGCAATTTACACCAATTTCTTCAGAATCTTTGAGTGGAGCTCCCAGGCACGGATCCTTTTTAAGCACCCTAGGTCCCCACCATGGGTAGCCAAGGTTGACCACCACTGAGCTAAAGGAATATACACATGTGTGTGCGCGTGCTAAGCGGCTTCATTTGTGTCTGACACTTTGTGACCCTGTGGACCGCAACCCACCAGGCTTCTCTGTCCATGGAATTCTCCAGGCATGAATACTGAAGTGGGTTGCCATGTCTTCCTCCAGGGGGATATTCCTGACCCAGGGATTGGACCCATTTCTCTTATGTCTCCTGTATTAGCAGGTAGATTCTTTACCACTAGTGATACCTGGGAAGTCCAGGAATATACACGCCCCTGTGCAAACCATTTGTATGGCAAGACTTATGAAAAAACCATATAATCCAGAAAATAATAATTGTGATTTAAAAATTCTTATTATATATCTGTCACTACATATACTTCTAATCTCTACAGGATTGAGGAAGAGATATTTTTATCCACCTTTTTCAATGAGGAAAAAGAAAATTGTAAATGACACAGTAAGTAAATGAGTCCAAAATCAATTAGATCTCTGACTCCCAAGGCAGAGAGCCCTTTCTAATAAGCTACATCACAGAGAAAGGTGGAATTGATGCTTTGTGTCCTTTCTTTGAGCCTTATTTTCAAAGAAAATAAGTGTCTGATTTTTCTACTAGATATCAGTGCCTGGTGGTCATTCAGGTCTTGGGACCCTGTAGGGTGAGAGTTCTGTGGCTGGTCTTTACTCTAATATTTCCAGTTTCCCATGATGACTTCGCCCATCCCACCACAGACCAGTCAGCCTGAATACAAGAGCAGACACACATATTTGGGCTTCGTTGGACAAACCTGTCTGAAGATAGACTTGTGAATGGCGAGCCAGCTTCTTCGACTGTAATTAAATAGGGCTTTGCCTGACATGTTTAGCCAGTTAAGCAGGACTTGTCTGAGCCTGTGGGAATGACAAGCTTGAATGAAAAGTAAAGACAAAATCAGGTACCCACAGATCACTTCAGCTCTTCTCATCAGTCACTGGTTAACTCTTTTACCAGGAAAGACCACTTTGGGAAATGGAATACAAACACTGTGATATTTTGTTGTTAGCTCATGCATGGGAAGAACGGCCAATCCAGTTTTCCTATTAAGACTGGGGCCTTGGAGCCTGTATGTATGTACGTGTGTATGTATTCATGTCTTCACGCATTCATTGTTCATTTACTCATTAATTTACCTACACATTAGCTGGATCACTCAACTGATATTTATTGAGTGCTTTCTGAGTGGCAGGTATGCGCTGGTTTCTGGATATTCATTTGTTGTTGTTGTTCAGTTGCTCAGTCGTGTCCGACTCTTTGTGACCCCATGGACTGTAGCCCGCCAGGCTCCTCTGTCCATGGGATGTCCCAGACAAGAACACTGGAGTGGGTTGCCACTTCCTCCTGGGGATCTTCCTGACTCAGGAATTGAACCCTCGTCTTCTGCTTTGGCAGGTGGGTTCTTTATCACTGAGCCACCAGGGAAGCCTGGATATTCATTTGTAAACAAGACAAAATGATCCTTTGGTCATGGAACTAGCAGGATAGGAAAAGTGTGGAGAGCACATCAGTTCAGTTCAGTCGCTTAGTCGTGTACTACTCTTTGCGATCCCATGAACTGTAGCATGCCAGGCCTCCCTATCGACCACTAACTCCCAGAGCCTACCCAAACTCATGCTCATTGAGTTGGTGATGCCATCCAACCATCTCATCCTCTGTCGTCCCCTTCTCCTCCTGCCCTCAATCTTTCCCAGCATCAGGGTCTTTTCCGAAAAGTCAGTTCTTCGCATCAGGAGGCCAAAGTATTGGAGTTTCAGCTTCAACATCAGTCCTTCCAGTGAACACCCAGGCCTGAACTCCTTTAGGATGGACTGGCTGGATCTCCTTGCAGTCCCAGGGACTCTCAAGAGTCTTCTTCAACACCAAAGTTCAAAAGCATCAATTCTTCGGTGCTCAGCTTTCCTTATAGTCCAGCTTTCACATCCATACATGACTACTGGAAAAACCATAGCCTTGACTAGACAGACCTTTGTTGGCAAAGTAATATCTCTGTTTTTTAATATGCTGTCTAGGTTGGTCATAACTTTCTTTCCAAGGAGTAAGCGTCTCTTAATTTCATGGCTCAAATCAGTAAACAAATAAATAAATTATATGTTTTCCTCATATTATTATCCATGGCTGACATCTTAAAAAAAAGAAAATGGATATTATGAGCAAGGAGATATTAAACTTTTGATGGGTAGAGAAGTAGGTGGCTCAGCAGTAAAGAATCCACCTGCAATGCAGGAGATGTGGGTTCAATCCCTAGGTTGGGAAGATCCCCCAGAAAAGGGATTGGTTACCCATGCCAGTATTCTTGCCTGGAGAATCCCATGGACAGAGGGCTCTGGTGGGCTACCATCCATGGGGTTGCCAAGAGTTGGAAAGTTGGACCTGACTTAGGGACTAACAAGGTGTCTGGGAAATTATCTCTGAGCAAGTTATATTTGAACTAAAATATAATTTTGCAATTCAAAAAAGTTTTTTTGCATCATAGTTTCATTGAGCCAACTGGGTAGACATTTTTCTTAGCCTTCCTACATATTTTTCATATGTAGATTATGGAGCTAAGAGCAATCTATAGATTGCTGTATTCAGAAAAATACTGCCTCAGCATCCCACAGAGAATCAACAAAGATTTAATCTCACAATTTGTCTATGGAAATCACCCTTTCAGCAACATGACTGTTTTACTTTGGGATGCACTTTATTGTTTCAGAGCTCAGTCACATTTATCACCCACTTGGTCTTCATCAACAGACCTGCAGGGTACAAAGAGCATCATCTTTCTGTTAAACAGTGAGAAAAAATGATTCTGTAGTCAGTGTCTTGTCCAAGGTCGTGTGAGTATTGGAGAGACAAGAACTTAGGGGATATTTGCCCAGAGGCTAGGATTATGCATGCATAGTGTGGAATTCCAAAATTCTGTATTTCTTATTGGAGCAACCATTTCTTTCTCTGATTCAAAATATTTGGGGGAAAGATTGATTTTAGAGGACTCATTTCCCTTGTGCATTTTCATGGATCCAGGAGAATCTATGTGGCCTCTGTTCCAGCTTTCACTCTCCAGCTTGCAGTTAATAAGTAGATAAACAAGTAAATAAAGTTCAACATATATGCTTTGGTTGTGCATGTGTACTAAGTTGCTTCAGTCGTGTCCGACTCTTTGCCCACCTATGGTCTGTAACTCGTCAGGCTCCTTTGTCCATGGGATTCCCCAGCCAAGAATTCCGGAATGGGTTGCAATTTCCTCCTTCAGGGGATCTTCCCCACCCAGGGATTGAACCCACATCTCTTATGTGTGACCTGCATTGGTAAGTGAGGTTTTTTTTTTTTTTTTACCACTAGTACAACCTGGGAAGCCTAAGTTTTGGTTGGCTATTGCCTATTAGATGCTACTCTAGGCTCTGGGGATACGTTACTGAAAAAATAGACAAGAATCCCTACCCCCCCTCATTGAGTCTACATTCTCCCAGGGGAGGCAATCAATAAGTAAATCAATATGTCAATATAGATAGCATGTTGAATGCTGCCCTACTGAGGAAAGAAAAAAACAGGGAGGAGAATTAGGAGCACTGGAGGCAGGGTGTTGAAATTCGAAATAAGATGGTCAGGAATGGCCTCTCTGAGAATGTGATATTTGTGTAGCCATGAGGTCATTTGCAGAAGAACGCTGCAGGCAGAGGGGACAGAGGCTGAGGGGTTGGCCGAAACTCAGGACTCATTCAATGCACCCCACACTTGAACTGTTTTTTCTACAGGCGCAATATTAAAAATGCTGGCGAGATACAGTTGAAATCATATTTTTAAGGATTAGGTTCTGTATTCAATTTCATTTTGGGTTCAATACCCTATTGTGGGTTGTCCAGAAAGCCAAACCACCATGAATAATGTTTCCATGGGAAAATGTTTTCTGGGTTTCAACTCGCTGACTTACCAATGAACTTAGAGCTGGTTAGTAAGTTAAGAACGAGCTGTATTAATCAAGGGGCAATTCTCCTGCCATGGCTCCCTCTCTCGGCAAGGAGAGAATGCCATTGACTGAGGTTCTGCCTCTGTCACATTCTTTTTTCTGTCCTTATCCTTTCTCTAGTCTCTTTGGTTCCAACCTGTATTTTCCATTTTCCCCGCAGGGTTTCTCTTTATGCCCTTAGATCTTTGAATAATCCTTCATGAAGCCATATTGAAAGCCCTTGATTCCGCTTATTCTCCTCCTTCAGAAGAGCTGCTGTCTATCTCACCTTAATTGTAGTGTCTTGGAGATTTCCCAGGGCTTTTTTTTTCCGTGCACATGGATTTATTTGTATTATTCACTGTCTGCTTCTGCCAATTGCAGTGCATTTAATGCCAGTAATTTGCACTGCACCTGGAAAATTCTGAGCACCTCACAAATAGATTAATGAATATACATCATATGTTTTTATGAAATTAATGACTTTCTGCTCTCCATTAAATGGTGAATTCGTGAAGATTCTTTTCTCTATAGGAATACTACACTGTCCATTTGAATTTGACTGTATGTGTTCATACAGAGTCGGACACGACTGAAGTGACTTAGCAGCAGCAGCAGCAGCAGTTCATAAAAATAATTGGCTAGGCTGATTTTCCTTTTCTCTTTCCTCTCTGCCTTTTGTTCCTTGAAGCGGGGTTGGATAACATTTTCACAGGTACAGAGAGGCACAGTGGGAATTCAGAAATCTGTAGCATCAGATTAACAAATGAAAAGGAAGTGGTATTTGCAGTACTTGAATACTGGAAAGACTATTTGGAATTATTCTGTGAATTTGCCTGGGTCTACACGGAATGACTATATATATACACTCAAACCATGAACAATTTTGTCTTTATTCTCATTTTATTTACATAGTTAAGGGGTCAGTTAGGTCAAATACACAATTGTGGGCTGACCAGAAAGCAAAACCTAGAAAATAATAATATTTAACAAGTTGAGAATGTTTGGTGTATTCCAGGCCCTGAGTTTAAAATGGATAAGCTTTTTTACTTCACAATATCCTAGGTGAGCCCCTGAGACACAGAAATTAGGTAACTTGCCGAAATCCACCCAAATAGTCAAGACTGGATCCGAGGCAGGGAATTCCCTGGTAGTCCACTGGTTAGTACCCTGTGCTGTCACTGCGGGAGGCACAGGTTCAACCCCTCGTCAAGGAACTAAGATCCCACACGTCGTACAGTGCCACAAAAAAAAAAAAAAAAAAAAAAAAATGACCCAAGGCAGTCTGATTGTAGGACACAAGGTTTTAACTAATATTCACCACTACTGCTCACAGATGAAGGAAAGCAGATTTGCCACTTTCTCTTTTTTCCCTTTCTTGTGACTTGGGACACTTTTATGACCCTTAATGAAAAAATCAAACCCCTTTGAAATCAAAGGTCACTTTATTGGATCACAGATACAAGCTGGGTACTAGTTCTCCAACTCGTGTCCATCAGAATTACCTGAATGACTTGTGAACACACAGAGTGCTGGGCCTACCCCAGAGCTTCAAATTAGGTAGGCTGAGACTGGTGCTGCTGAACAAGGGTGCACACTTTGAGAACCACTGGTGAAAGGCTCCCCACAGACCCTACATATCAGTAGCGCTAATAATCATGTCTGCATTTGACAGCGTTTTCCTGCTTTCAAAGCACAGAGCCTATAGCATCAGTTCCTCACAACAGTGCCAGGCTTTATTTTGGGCAAATGTTACCTCCATTCTATGGCTGGGACAGTAAACATGATGAGACAGCAAGTGATCCATTTTTCGTTGTTGAGCAAGTGAGTGGCAGAGCTAGTATTGTTAGGGGGAACACACTGACTGAAACTGCCCACCCTGGCCAGGCACCATAGTAACCATTTACATGAGTCGTTTCACAACAGGAGGTCCTGGTAAGGAACATGGAACTAATAAGCCAACACCAACCAGAAGAGTTCAAGAAAGATCAAAAGGAGACACCACATGTTCGACCACCTCCCAGAATTCTTATCTCTGGCATCCATCTTGGCTGAACAAGGCATGAACCACCAGGGAGGACTCTGAGTCAGAATGATTGGCTAAAGACACCCTGGAAACTAATCCCATCACCATAAAACCCAAGCCACGTGGCAGAGCTGTTCTGGGTTCCCTTACCCTACTGCTCTCCACCTGGGTACACTTTCCCAGTAAAATCTCTTGCTTTGTCAACGCATGTGTCTCCTCAGACAATTCATTCCCAAGTGTTACCCAAGAGCCCAGTTTTGGGCCCTGGAAGGGGTCCCCCTTCCTGCAACAGTATTGAGGCATTTCATTTTTCCCTTTGCCTGATTCATACTCTAAGAAGAGACCAGTAACCGTCCATCCTTAGCACACAGCTCACAAACTGGTTTGTTCACTTTTCTTTTCAGTTCAAGCTTAAAGGAATGAAGGAGCTCAGGGGAAAGAGGGAGGGGAAGGGAGGAGGGGAGGTGGAAAATGTCTCTTGCTCAAAAGGAGAAAATGTGTCTTAAGAGGAATATCTGGACACAAAGGAGGGTAGTGGACCCCTTTGCCTCCTCAAGCAAGATCTCAACACTTAGATCCAAATTAAAGGTCTCTGAGCTTAACTTGGCCTGGCTAAATATCTCTTCCCTTCCAGGTCTGCTGAGCTTATAAATATCAATTATAAGGCTGAGTAAATTACAGGGATGTTGAATTCTGAATTGTTGTAGCACTTTAAAGTGTCTATATAGGGATAATAAGGAGATTGTGAAAAATCTGCTGAAGGAAATCTCACACATATTTATAGATAATTAATACAGTGAGCGGAAACTGAAAATCAGCACTGAATTTTTTAAAGCAGTAATTTAAAAATGCATTATGGCAACACATTAAGTTAGCAGTTATTCAACAAGGAAATCTGCAGATTATTAAGCTAATTAAAGGTAATAAAAACAAGTAAAGGTATTCGGCATATAACTCAGATGAAAAAGAAACAAAATCCTTCGTTTATTCCTACTACATCTAGGCAAGATACAAATGGCAATTAATATATGGATAAGTTACTGGATTTTTATGTAATAAGAAAAGAGGGCTGTATAAAAATATATTCTCTGGAGAAGCATAAAAAAAAGTACACGGAGATGTTTCTGTGTAACTCTAGACCCTTTTGCAGGCCCCCGTGAACACACGTGTGCTTACTCTTTCTTACCAAGGGGTGAATAATTGCCGTTTCAGGAACTTGATCTTGGAAAACTTTCTCCAATATATCTGATCCCTACTCGACCTTCAGATACTGAGGCCTCTTTTCTAATCTTTGGACTTTCTTCCACTTCAGTTTATATGACAGCGATTCAGGTGATGGTCTCTGATACTTCCCCTTGCTTTGAGAACTTGTTCTCTGCTATTGATATAAAATGGAACTATATACTACAAGTGGGAAGCTGACATTGCTGGTGAGAACAGAAATAGACCCCTCATTCAGAAGATGCTTTAGTTAAGTGTGTGCATCTCTGCAGGGATTGTAAGTTTCTTTGGGGAAGATAGAGAAGGAGGAGGGAAGGAACACATCAAAAGTAATCATCAGAGAATTAAAAAAATAACATTCACACATGCAACAGAAAGTGTGTTTATGTCCAGACATTTGTGGGTTGGTTTATATACCAGTGAATGGAGAGGAAAGGGTTGACCACAGGAGGGAATGGCCAGACTCCAAACGAACCATACCTGTGTCTGCCAGCATGATGAAATAGATTATTAAATGCTTCTGGAAGAAGTCTTGGGGGTGTTTATGGCAGCACAGGACTTGGCAATTTCAAATTAAAGCTGGTTCATAATTATTAATTCTGCTAAAGGACCCTTGTAAAATTTACTACTGAGCAAATTGGGGTGTGCAGAGTTAAATAGGGGCAAAGGGCAAAGCTTATCACAGAGAAACTTGTTCAACTTATCAGAAAAACGAGGCTCAAGTAGGATAAAAACTATCAAATAACTAGTCTATCAATAAAGTTCCAGCTTGTCTTTAATCCTATACATTTATGGGAAAAATAAGTTAGGAACATTATAGGTAAATTCTGGATCTTATACCCCAAAAGGGTATGGTTATTCTAGTTCATTAGATTCTATAAAACAGTTTATGAATTCAATTTTTCCTAAAAATAATGGGGAAAATCATTCTGAAGATGAATTTGATCCAGCACTCAAGGGGATTTAATGTTGCAAGTTATTTGGTTAATGATCATGTAAATTATAAGTGAGATTTCTATCAACCTTTGTTCTAAGATTCTAAATAGGGGAGAATTCTTTGGAAAGCTAGCACATTTTTAACATCAAGGTCACACTAGGAATTTTAGGACAAGTAAAAAAAATGACTTCCTCAAGCAAAAGGCATCCTTCTAGGTCATCAGGATGGATTGTTTGAAAGCTTCAAAGCAGCCTTGGTTCTCATTACTGGAGTCTGTCTTTACAAGAAATGCCTTTTTTCAATTATTTTCACTTTTCATTAGAAGTCCTAGCAGTTGCAGCTCACCTCATTTAGTTCACTGAGATACGATGCCTTTAATTTCCATGTTATAATTTGTGGCCAATTGTTTGACATTAAACCTGGCTTTTTGATTCTCTGATTTCTGAAGGTTTTCACTGCCCTTCCTGCATGGTAACCAGTTACCTTCATGAAGATGGAACACAGTAATGTCGTCAATATAACTTGTAATTTAACTAGTCTCAATTATTGAGATTTTGCTCTGGTAGGTTGTCCAGGTCAGGGTGCCTTCCGAGTGGGAAAGCATTCACCACCCAACGCTGACAGGTTCAGCCTGCTTGTAAAAAGCCCCTCCTGATCCAGCCTCCACTTTCATCACTGAATGATCAGTGGGCTAATTGAACACTTTCTCTCAGAAGATTTTCCTAATTCTCAGCTAAAACTTTCCTCTGCTAATTCATCTCATTTATTTGGTGTGTGCACATTTGAACTATTTGTAGCTTTTTATCATTTTGCCCCTCAGCTATTGCTTAGTCAGTTTCCTCAGTTTGACTCCTTTCATCTTTTCTCATCAGTCAATCACTCCCAATCCCCTCGTTCCTTTAATCATCTCCTTTGAACTCGGTCCAAGCTTCGGGGTACTCAGGTACCCAAGACACAACTCGGTGGTCTGGGTGTGGCCTCCTAACCATTACGTGGAAATAAGACAGGGAAAGGGTGAAAGAATCCTGAAGGTGTCCTAAACTCATTCTAATTTCCACTTCAAAATAGTTTCACCCTCTACTCACGGGCCTCTCTTTTTCTTCTTCCCATGCCTTTCTCATTTGATGTAGAGCATTAGAAGGGAACGCTTTCCTGTCATTACACGCCCATCGCAGACGGACTGCTCCCACCTTACAGAATTGGTGGCATCCTGGGACCTCAGGCAAAGTCATGTTTCTGCCAAGTCGCTCCACAAATGTATAAACCACTAGCAGGTATGGGTGATGAATTTTCAGATAAATTGTGTTTCACTTTCACTGCCTCCCCATTAGCGCTACAGAGCCTGGAAGGATACAAATGGCAGACTGATCACCCACACTCCAGCAAACATCAAAATGATGATGAATGTTGTTGTGAGATCCTGGCGTTTTCCAAGGAGACTTCATAAGCATTCCAGGCTTCCCTATTGGCTCAGTGGTAACGAACTCGTCTGCCAATGCAGGAGACATGGGTTCGATCCCTGGGTTGGAAAGATTCCTTGGAGAAGCAAATGGCAACTCCCTCCAGTATTCTTGCCTGGGAAATCCCATGGACAGAGGAGCCTGGTGGGCTACACTCCATGGGGTCGCAATGAGTTGGACACAACTTAGCAACTAAATAACAACAATGAAATAAATGTTCCAAATACAATCTCAGTTTCAGTTGAAGTAAACCCCAGAGCTTTCAGCAGAAGCTGGGCAGTGCACATGGGGGAAGGGGATGCTAAGGGGCATTGCTGCAACTGGGAGAAGGGGGAAGTGGGTCATTCTCAAGTAGTGTTTAATCCCCACCTCACCAGTGGGCCTGAAGTTAGGGAATGTCAAAAATGTCCTTCCAGCAAAAGACAAGCCTTCATGCAGTTGTCGCTTAGGTTGGAGCCTGAGAACCTTGCCATTCATTGAACTTGTCCTACATGCAGTAAGAGTGGATCTATCAGCTGTATATCGTGGAATTTTATTAAATCTGCGGCACTTTTCCAGTGAAGGTTTCCTGTATCTTTAGACCTTATATTTGTTGAGGGATGGAGTTTTTTATTTTCGCAGCTCAACTTCTTTTCTGGTAATAAATTGCCCCAACTTGGGGCCTTAAGACCCTCAATTTGCACTTTCTCTTCGGATCTTCCCTTCTCTCCTGTTGTGTACGTTTAGAACCATGACAAGAGATTAATATTGAAAGGGAATTCTTCCTGTTACATTTTACCTGCCCACTTCTGCCTTTTATTTACTTTTTTCTCCAAGACTTATTTTCTTTTGGCAAAAACCTCCAGGTTAATTTAACAAAGGATTCCTCCCTGAGTTTACCTGAGTTTCCTGCGTATGGGTGACATGTTCTACCAATTGATATTTGTCACTGAGAGATTCTGAACGTTGAACTTGTTTCTTTAAGTTACGAGGGAACAATGTGCCTTCGGGTCAATATCCATCCTAACCACAACAGAATATAAGCCTCATGCTCAGACAGAAAGCAATGCATTTGTTCAAAGATGAAGAAAACATAAAAGGGGCTGAGGCTAAGGCTGGAGACAGTTTCTGGGCGTTCACAGGTAAGCTGATACTTTGAGATTCTCGGAGATTAGTGTTCTATCAAACAACAGAACATCTTTGGCAAAGAGAAACCTAAGGGATTAATGGTGAATTTGGGGTGGGGGAGCTAACCACGAGGGTATGGGGGACAGATGTGTGCAGAGGGTGTAAAAGTCATTCTTCTTGGAGCTGGGAAAAGTTTAGACATTCTGGGGATTGAGCCAGCTAAATTTTATTTTAAGCCTTTCAAATCACAAGATTACAACAAGCATGGACAAGTTTAATTATTGTAGATGGAAGGTTAAAAAGCACACACATTTCCACTGAGTGGGCACTCACACAGAAACATAGCAGTTCTGTTTTTTGTTTTGAACTTTTTTCCTGGGGAATTCTTGTTACTGCTAATTGCTTATGGGGAAAGATTTGTTGGAGCAATAGCAGAATTCGTGGCATACTCTATAAACAATTTGAAAATAATCAAAAGAGAAGTTAGCTTTGACACTAAACTGACACCTTGAAATAGAGCAAATGAGAGAATAAAAGCAGCATTGGAGAGTACATATGGATCCTGGCTGATTCTAAACACTGTGTGTGTGCGTGTGTGTGTGCACATGTATGTGAGTGTGAATTGAGAAATTCCATCACGAAGTAGAAAAATAAATGAAGTTTCGACAAAATGCATTTGGGGTAAGATAGAAGATTGGTTTTAGGGATAATATAGAGTTAGCCACCAAAATGTGAGCTGCAAAGTTGAAATTGGGTGGTGTTTTTTTCTGTTCTTTGTTACAGTGTAACAGACCATGCCACAGTTTCAGTTCAGTTCAGTTCAGTTCAGTCGCTCAGTCGTGTCCGACTCTTTGCGACCCATGAATCACAGCACGCCAGGCCTCCCTGTCCATCACCAACACCCGGAGTTCACTCAAACTCACGTCCATCGAGTCGGTGATACCATCCAGCCATCTCATTCTCTGTCGTCCCCTTCTCCTCCCACCTCCAATGCCTCCCAGCATCAGAGTCTTTTCCAGTGAGTCAACTCTTCCCACGAGGTGGCCAAAATATTGGAGTTCCAGCTTTAGCATCAGTCCATCCAATGAACACCTAGGATTGATCTCCTTTAGAATGGACTGGTTGGATCTCCTTGCAGTCCAAGGGACTCTCAAGAGTCTTCTCCAACATCACAGTTCAAAAGTATCACTTCTTCAGCGATCAGCTTTCTTCACAGTCCAACTCTCACATCCATACATGACCACGGGAAAACCATAGCCTTGACTAGACGGACCTTGATTGGCAAAGTGATGTCTCTGATTTTTAATATACTATCTAGGTTGGTCATAACTTTCCTTCCAAGGAGTAAGCATCTTTTAATTTCCTGGCTGCAATCAGCATCCACAGTGATTTTGGAGCCCCCAAAAATAAAGTCTGGCGCTGTTTCCACTGTTTCCCCATCTATTTCTCATGAAGTGATGGGACCAGACGCCATGATCTTTGTTTTCTGAATGTTGAGCTTCAAGCCAACCTTTTCACTCTCCCCTTTCACTTTCATCAAGAGTCTTTTTAGTTCCTCTTCACTTTCTGCCATAAAGGTGGTGTCATCTCCATATCTGAGGTTATTGATATTTCTCCTGGCAATCTTGATACTGGTGAATTTTTTGGCATTCCCGACAACTCTCTGTGTTGTCCGAACTCAGCTGGGGAGCTCTGCTGCAGCTCATGGCAATAGCTGAGGTCACCCACTGGGCTGCACTTGACTAGGGGCACACATGGGGTGGGGAAGTCCAAGACAGCTTTCCTTGACTGCCTGGAGCTCTGATGGCGACTGCTGAAAGTCTGTGACCTTTCCTCCTAGGTGGTGTCTCTGGGAGGATAACTGTGCCCCTTTACACAGCGCTCAGAATTCATAGAGTAAAGGCCGATGCTCGTAGGTCTTTTAAGGGCTAAGCTGGCATTGTGTCACTTCCTCCCGATTCTGTTGGGGAAAGCAAGGCAGAAGACCAGCCTAGATTCAAGGGGAGGGGAAATAGAGACCACTACTGATGGCGGCGGGGGGGGGGGGGGGGGGGCGGGGGGGGGGAGCTTCCCTGGTGGCTCAGAGGTTAAAGCGTCTGCCTCCAATGCGGGAGACCCGGGTGCGATCCCTGGGTCGGGAAGATCCCCTGGCGAAGGAAACGGTAACCCACTCCAATATTCCTGCCTGGAGAATCCCATGGACGGAGAAGCCTGGTAGGCTACAGTCCACGGGGTCGCAAAGAGTCGGACAGGACTGAGCGACTGAACGGAACGGAACGGACTGATGGGGGGAGTGACAGTTGGTACAGGCACAGCTGGAGTCAGTGGCCGCCATTTTGTGGGCAGTTTCCCTCGGTCTTGTAAGCATATGGTGTCAAAATGGAGGAGTCAGAAATATAAACTCTGCTCTAGTTTAAAAATACACAGTGTCTTTATTGGTGAGACAAATTTGTAATTTCTGTTCAACTCATGGGCAATCATAAAATCCCTCAATTCAGGTTTGAGTTGAGAAGTGAAATTAGTTGCTTTCATGAAATAATGCTTCCATGCAACCTGAAAACTTTCTTCACCCCCAGAGAGTCAATGCACTGGGGTCACGGAATTGCTGCTGTGTTGTCAGCCAAACCTTGTGCTTCTCTTTCAACTGACAAGTGGTCAGAGAGATTCAAATAATTATTCTTTTTGTTTCTCTCATTTTTACTCAATTTGTGGCAGTTTGATTAGCCAATTAATTTAGAAAGATTAAATGTCGTAAAGACTACTTTTCCATTCTTCACTTGTTTATTATCCCAATTACATTGAAATAAGAAAATCTTATACTGTTGCTTGGTTTCCTGGTATTTTCATTCCTTACCTTCTTTCTTGTGTATTTATATCTTTAGTTGACGATATAAACTTAATAAGACTACTTGATTGTAAGATGAAGTTATTATGACTTTGGTTTGGCTGTTACCAGCTCAGAATTAATTTTATAATGCTACTGGGAAACTCATCTTCCATTAAATCCATACATATTTATTGAGTGTCTGCCGTGAGCACTATACTGTATTTTTTTTAAGGGCACAAATGTTCTTATCAAGAAGTTGTATCATTTAGATGGGTCTTTTTGATATCAATTCATGCAGAAATCATGATCCAACATAATCATCAAAACAGATTGAAAAATAAATATGTTGAAAATTCTTGAACTGGTTGCTAAAAAATGAATCAACCAAAAAATAATACATTCTATAGTAAATATAAATGTTGCCTTTGTGTCTTCTCAGCAGTTAAAAATGAATGGAGGCCATAGATTTTCCTAGAGACTAAAAAAAATACAGAAAAATAAAAGATCGTCAGGGGATATGTTAAACATAATGAAGAAACATAATGAATTCTATAGAAGCAGCTACTTGTAGAGTTAATCTTTTGATACATTAAGGTGAGCTATTTAATAGCAGGTTATTATTAAAGGTGAAACAATCATAAATTAAAAACAAATAAAACAGCAAACATTATTTTAATCCATACCAGAATTTATTTATTTTTTTAAAAGTGTTGTGGGAAATGAAAGGAAGAATAAGCATATAAGATAAAATAATTTTTAAAAATTTTGCTTATTATGTTTTAAGGAAAAGAAAAACAATGTAATTATAAAACAAACTTTTCTATACAGCAGCTTTCCACTACCTTTCTATTAGCTTCTGTATAACACGGGGAGCTCAGCTCGGTGCTTTGTAATGGCTTAGAAGGGTGGGATGGGGGATCGGCATCGGAGTGGGAGGAAGCCTTGAGAGGGAGGGCATATATGTATACATATGGCTGATTTCTTGGTGGCTCAGTGGTAAATAATCTCTCTGATAATGCAGGAGACATGGGTTTGATCTCTGAGTTGGGAAGATGCCCTGGAGAAAGAAATGGCAACCCACTCCTGTATTCTTGCCTAGGAAATCCCATGGACATAGGAGACTGGTGGGCTACAGTCCATGGGGTCACATGAAGATAATGGTGACCTCCTTCAAAAGGACTTGTGCATGCATTGTTGTATTCAGTGTCCTTGACCCTGCGACAGGTCATTGTCGACCCATGCCTCCACCGCAGACTCCTGGACACTCACAGGCAAGTCTGGCTCAGTCTCCTTTGGGGACACTGTTCCTTTCTCCTGGCTCCTGGTGTGCATGAAGTTTTGTTTGTGGCCTCTAAGAGTCTGTTTTCCCAGTCCTGTGTAACTTCTGTAATCAAATCCCACTGGCTCCCAAAGTCAAATTCCCTGGGGTTTTTCAGTCCCTTTGCCAGATCCCCAGGTTGAGAAATCTGTTGTGGGTCCTAGCACTTTCTTAATAGTGTGAGCTTACAATGGGAAAGACTAGAGATCTCTTCAAGAAAATTAGCCATACCAAGGGAATATTTCAAGCAAAGATAGGCATAAAAAAGGACAGAAATGTTATGGACCTAACAGAAGCAGAAGATATTAAGAAGAGGTGGCAAGAATACACAGAAGAATTATTAAAAAAAGACCTCAGTGACCCAGATAGCCATGATGGTGTGATCACTCACCTTGAGCCAGACATCCTGGAGTGTGAAGTCAAGTGGGCCTTAGGAAGCATCACTAGAAACAAAGTTAGTAGAGGTCATGGAATTCCAGTTGAGCTATTTCAAATTGTAAAAGATGATGCTGTGAAAGTGCTGCACTCAATATGCCAGCAAATTTGGAAAACTCACCAGAGGCCACAGAACTGGAACCTTTTCCGTTTTCATTCCAATCCCAAAGAAAGGCAATGCCCAAGAATGTTCAAACTACCACACAATTGCATTCATCTCACACGCTAGTAAAGTAATGCTTAAAATTCTCTAAGCCAGGCTTCAACAATACGAGAACCGTGAATTTCTGGATGTTCAAACTGGATTTAGGAAAAGCATAAGAACCAGAGATCAAGTTGCCAAACATCCATTGGATCATAGAAAAACCAAGAGAGTTCCAGAAAAAACATCTACTTCTGCTTTATTGACTGTACCAAAACCTTTGACTGTGTGGATCACAACAAACTGTGGATAATTCTTCAGGAGATGGGAATACCAGGCTCTCCTGCCTCCTGAGAAATCTATATGCAGGTCAAGAAGCAACAGGTAAAACTGGACATGGAACAATGGACTGTTTCCAAATTGCGAAAGGAGTATAACAAGGCTGTATATTGTCACCCTGCTTATTTAACTTGTATGCAGAGTTGGTAATGCCAACCAACCATCTTATCCTCTATTGTCACCTTCTCCTTCCACCTTCAATCTTTCCTAGTATCAGGGTCATTTCAAGTGAGTCAGTTCTTTGCATCAGGTGACCAAAGTATTGGAGTTTCAACTTCAACATCAGTCCTTCCAATGCATCTTCAAGACTGATTTCCTTTAGGATGGACTGGTTGGATCTCCTTGCAGTCCGAGGGACTCTCAAGAGGCTTCTCCATCACCACACTTCATGGTAAATAGATTGGAAACAGTGGAAACAGTAACAGACTTTATTTTGGGGGGCTCCAAAATCACTGCAGATGGTGACTGCAGCCATGAAATTAAAAGACACTTCCTCCTTAGAAGAAAAGCTGTGACCAACCTAGATAGCATATAAAAAGCAGAAACATTCCTTTGCCGACAAATGTCCATCTAGTCAAAGCTGTGGTTTTTCCAGTCATCATGTATGTGAGAGTTATACCATAAGAAAGCTGAGCGCCAAAGAATTGATGTTTTTTAACTGCGTTGTTGGAGAAGATCTTGAAAGTCCCTTGGACAGCAAGGAGATCAAACCGATCAACACGAAAGAAAATTAGTCGTGAAAATTCATTGAAAGGACTGATGCTGAAACTGAATCTCTAATACTTTGGCCACCTGATGTGAAGAGCTGACTCATTGGAAAAGACCCTGATGCTGGGAAAGACTGAAGGCAGGGGGAGAAGGGAATGACAGAGGATGAGATGGTTGGATGGCATCACTGATGCGATGGAAAAGCCTGGCATGCTGCAGTCCAGAGGGTCACAAATAGACGTGACTGAGTGACTGAACTGAACTGAGCACACAGTACACATAATAACTGATTCACGCTTTTGTCCAGCAGAAACTAGCATATTGTAAAACAGTTATACTCCAAAAAAAACTGACAATAGAATAATCTTTTCTATAGCCATTTTAAAAAGTTCTAAAATCTTCATTACACTTCCAAATAATTTTCCTTAATAAGCAAACATGCCTCAACATTTTAAAAGCTGAATTCTTTCATCTGTATGGACAGTCAATAAACTACAGCCCAAGGGTTAAATTCCTCTGGCCACACCTACTCATTGAGGTAGGGCCAGTGGCTGCTATCATGCAGCAGGAGCATTCTAGCTTGACAAGAACCCAGTGTTCTAGGCCTGTAGAGCTGAAAATTTATAGTACTTGGCTCTTTACAGAACAAAGTTTTGACAATCCTAGATGTAGAATATATGACAATTTAAAAAATTTTGTAGCTTAGTAAAGATAAAGAGGACTTTGTCTTTGAAAGAAGTTTATGATATGAATGATTCCTATACTGCATTTGTTATTATTGCTGTTGTTCGGTCACTAAGTCATGCCTGACTCTTCGTGACCCTTTGGACTGTAGTATGCTTGGCTTCCCTGTCCTTCAGCATCTCCCAGAGTTTGTTCAAACTATGTCTACTGAGTTGATGATGCTATCCAACCATTTCATCCTCTGTCATCCCCTTCTCCTTCTGCCTTCAATCCTTTCCAGCATCAGGGACTTTTCCAATGAGTTGGCTGTTTGCATCAGATGACCAAAATACTGGGGCTTCAGCTTCAGCATCAGTACTTCTAATGAATGTTCAGGGTTGATTTCCTTTAGGATTGATTGATTTTATCTTTTTGCAGTCCAAGGGCCTTTCAAGAGTCTTCTTCAACACCACAATTTGAAAGCATCATTTCTTCAGCACTCAGCCTTCTTTATGGTCCAACTCTCACATCTGTACATGACTACTTGAAAAACCATAACTTAAACTATATGAACCTTTGTCAGGGAAGTGATGTCTCTGCTTTTTAATATGCTGTTTAGGTTTGTCATAGTGTTTTTTCCAAGGAGCAAGCATCTTTTAATTTTATGGCTGCAGTCATCGTCTGCAGTTTTATTGGAGTCCAAGAAAAGAAAATCTGTAACCGTTTCCACTTTTTTTCACCATCTATGTGCCAGGAATTGAGCAGAATGGATGCTGTAATCTTTGTTTTTTGAATGTTGAGTTTTAAGCCAGCTCTGTCACTCTCCTCTTTCACCTTGAACAAGAGGCTCTTTAATTTCTCTTTGCTTTCTGCCATTAAAATGGTATCATCTGCAAATCTGAGGTTGTTGCTATTTCTCCTGGCAATCTTGATTCCAGCTTGGATTCATCCAGCCTGGCATTTTGCATGGTGAGCTCTGCATAGAAGTTAAATAAGCAGGGTGACAGTTCACAGCCTTGACATACTCTTTTCCCAATCTGTTGTTCCATGTCTGGTTCTAGCTGTTGCTTCTTGACCTGCATACAGATTTCTCAGGAGGTGTTCTGATATTCCCATCTCTTTAAGAACTGTCCACAGTTTGTTGTGATCCACACAGTCAAAAGCTTTAGCATTGTCAATGAAGTAGAAAGTTGATGTTTTTCTGGAACTCTCTTGCTTTTTCAATGATCTAGCGGATGTTGGCAGTTTGATCCCTGGTTCCTTTGCCTTTTCTGAACCCAGCTTGCACATGTGGAAGTTCTTGGTTCACATACTGTTGAAGAATAGCCTGAAGGATTTTGAACATTATTTTTCTGGCATGTGATACTATTATGTTCTACTAAGTTTTATTCTATTCCATAGCATGAAGTTTTCAAAAAGAATTGTTAGTATTTGAACTCTCCCCACCCCATTTTCAAATAAATCTTTTCTTAGAGTCTCTGTATATAAAATAATTGTGGAAGTTGAGATGTAATGGAAGTTGTAATATTTAAGATGGGAATGGAGGCCTTGGAACCCTGGCAGTTACACTGTCCTGTAAACCCTCCAGTCTCCAATGAAGCCCATGAAGCTTCCTATATTAGCTTCTGAACTATGAGAAGACTGCTTCTGCTTCAACTGGATGAATTTAACAAAAATGTTAGAGCTCAAAGGAATTAGTTCAATTGTTTTCTCTTTAAAGAAAAAGGGATAAAAGTCCAGGGAACATAAATGCTTTGGGCCAGGGCCTATACCTGTTATTAACAGAACTGAGAGTGAGACCAGAACCAAATGGCCTGCTTTGCAATCTCCATGTGCTCTATCATTTCCTGCAGAGAACGATGCAGAGTCTAATCTCACATGGTGGCATGGTGACCCCAAGGCCAGCAATATCTTCTTATTGTAGTATACTCCCACATGGTCTTAAATAGCTTTCTAAGTAGAGAAAGAGAGAAAAGAAGACTCAAATGAGAAGAGTATCACCTTTTAAAATAGAAGAAATTAAAGATGGGTCCCTGAAAGTGAATTTTAAAGAAAAGATTTAAAATATGCTGATGACTCTGTCAAGTATTTATCTCCTACAAATGATGTTTTGAGAGTTCATAAAGCTAGGGCTACATTAGATTATATGCCATTTTATTTATGATTTTTTAAAATTTCAAATTAAGGAATGGTGTAGAAATGGTATACAGCAGCAATCATTAACTCCTGAGAGAGGAAAAGAGTGAGACAGTGGGAGAGAGAAAAAGCTGATAAAAAAAAATGTAAAGCTATAAAATTAATTTAGAAGAGGAAGTGGAGAATCATTTACTTACCTTGAATTATAAGGAGATTATAGGTAGAGAGAATTTAATCATGAAAGCAGGAATTTGGCAGGGCATTGAGGTAAAGATCTTGATCCTTATGACAGAGGTTATGGGATCTCAAATGAGCACAAGTGGCCATGAGCATCTAATTAATATCTTTTTCCATTTATGAAAGAGGTCAGAAAATCTATTCTGGCCTCAGATTTGCTCAGCCTTGCAGAATAGAATTCTGTTTATTACACTTCTAATAATATTATTACTACATCTTGATAAAAGTTAGAAGTAAATGAGACCATTACCCATTATAACCTGTTACATCTTTCGAGAAGATGGTTTTCAAGTACCATCAAAGATCTAATAGTAACTACCAAACACTTGGTTCCTGTTTCTCCTTATTTTAATGACACTATCATTTTTAAAGATGGAAATTTGAATGAAAACTTTAGGAAATTTTACTTGCGATGTGTGTGAGCCTGCTCAGTTGTGTCTAACTCTTTGTGAACCTTATGGACAGGCTCCTCTGTCCATGGGATACTCCAGGAAAGAATACTGGAGTGAGTTGCCACTTCTAGAGTGTCTTCCTGACCCAGGGGATCAAAGCCATGTTTCCTGGCTTTACCAGTTGTGCCACCTGTGAAGCTCTTTGCTTGGGGGCACCCAGCCAAAATGGAACTATCACACTTAGGAGTAAAAAAAAAAAAAAAAAAGACTCATCGGAATCACATATATCTCTGTTTCATGGTTGTGTTCTTTATTGATCTATCCTTGAAAAAATCCCAGTGCTATTAGAGGTAAAATTTAGTCAATATACTTATAATGGTTGGTTTCTGCTTCTAGAGAACACATGTGGACAAGATATTGTAACCAAATTGAAACATTTGGGAACAGAGATAGTAATAGCTTATAGAGAGGAAAGCGTCATAAACCAGAAATCAGGATACCTAGATATTAGTTCTAGCTTCTCCAGTGACCTTTGATCAAAGTGCTGAATCTAACGAGAACTGGTCGTACTTGTCTATACAATGAAAGTGAACGTGTTAGTCTCTTAGTCACGTCCAACTCTTTGCAAGCCCATAGACTGTAGCCCACCAGGCTCTTCTGTCCATGGGATTTCCCAGGCAAGTTTATTGGAGTGGGCTGCCATTCCCTTTTCCAAGGGATATTCTTGACCCAGGGATCTAACTCAAGTTTCTTATGTCTCCTGCATGGACAGATGGGTTCTTTACTGCTAGTACCACCTGGAACGTGTGAATGTGAAAATCGCTCCACTGTGTCTGACTCTTTGCAACCCCATGGACTGTAGCCTGCCAGAATCCCCTGTGGATGGAATTCTCCAGGCAAAAATACTGGAGTGGGTTGCCTCCCAAGCCAGGGATTGAACCCAGGTCTCCCCAATTGCCAGTGGATTCTTTACCTGCTGAGCTACCAGGGAAGCTGGTACCACTAAATAAAGGGAAGTAAACAACAAATTAAATAGCAATAATAAATTATAATAAATAACAATAAATAATAAATAAATAATAAACCATAATAAATTAAATAACAAAAATTCACACAGAGCTGTTTCTTGTAATGTTTATGTGATGGTTTCTACTTTATTTGGGTAACCCCAAAATAACTTTGATTTTGTTTTTTATTGGAAAACTTTACCATTTCTATTTTTTTTGGCTACCCCTTAGAAGTTTTTGGATCCTACAGATTTCAGGTTGCAAAAGACCTGAGATTATCTTGTTCAGTGATTCTTACATATATGCATATATCAACATGAACAAGATCACCTGTTAAACTAGTGAGGCTTAGAGAACCACTGCCTGCCGTCCGCACTACAAGCTTCTGATTCAGTAGGTCTAGAGGAGACTCATACTGTTCATGGGGTTCTCAAGGCAAGAATACTGAAGTGGCTTGTCATTCCCTTCTCCAGTGGACCACATTCTGTCAGACCTCTCCACCATGACCCACCCATCTTGGGTGGCCCCACAAGGCATAGCTTAGTTTCATTGAGTTAGACAAGGCTGTGGTCCATGTGATCAGATTCGCTAGTTGTCTGTGATTGTGGTTTCAGTATGTCTGCCCTCTGAACCCCTCTCTCAGCTCCTACTTTCTTACTTGGGTTTCTCTTATCTTGGACGTGGTGTCTCTCTTCACGGCTGCTCCATTTCGGTAGGTGCCCAATATGCTACTGGAGATCAGTGGAGAAATAACTGCAGAAAGAATGAAGGGATGGAGCCAAAGCAAAAACAACACCCAATTGTGAATGGGACTGGTGATGGAAGCAGGGTTCGATGCTGTAAAGAGCAGTATTGCATAGGAACCTGGAATGTTAGGTCCATGAATCAAGGCAAACTGGAAGTGGTCAAACAGGAGATGACAAGAGTGAATGTCGACATTCTAGGAATCAGTGAACTAAGATGGACTGGAATGGGTGAATTAAACTCAGGTGACCATTATATCTACTACTGTGGGGAAGAATCCCTTAGAAGAAATTGAGTAGCCATTATAGTCAACAAAAGAGTCTGAAATGCAGTACTTGGATGCAGTCTTAAAAATGACAGAATGATCTCTGTTCATTTCCAAGGCAAACCATTCAATATCACGGTAAACCAAGTCTATGCCCCAACCAGTAATGCTGAAGAAGCTGAAGTTGAATGGTTCTGTGAAGACCTACAAGATCTTCTAAAACTAACACCGCCAAAAGATGTCCTTTTCATTATAGGGGACTGGAATGCAAAAGTAGGAAGTCAAAAAACACCTGGAGCAACAGGCAAATTTGACCTTGCAATACAAAATGAAGCAGGGCAAAGGATAATAGAGTTCTGCCAAGAGAACGTACTGGTCATAGCAAACACCCTATTCCAACAACACAAGAGAAGCCTCTATACATGGACATCACCAGATGGTCAACACCAAAATCAGATTGATTATATTCTTTGCAGCCAAAGATGGAGAAGTTCTATACAGTCAGCAAAAGCAAGACCGGGAGCTGACTGTGGCTGGATCATGAACTCCTTATATAAATTCAGACTAAAACTGAAGAAAGTGGAGAAAATCACTAGACCATTCAGTTCAGTTCAGTCGCTCAGTTGTGTCCGACTCTCCGTGACACCATGAATCACAGCACACCAGGCCTCCCTGTCCATCACCAATTCCCGGAGTTGACTCAAACTCATGTCCACAGAGTTGGTGATGCCATCCAGCCATCTCATTCTCTGTCGTCTCCTTCTCCTCCCACCCCCAACCTTTCCCAGCATCAGAGTCTTTTCCAGTGAGTCAACTCGACGCATGATGTGGCCAAAGTATTGCAGTTTCAGCTTTAGCATCAGTCCTTCCAATGAACACCCAGGATCGATCTCCCTTAGAATGGACTGGTTGGATCTCCTTGCGGTACAAGGGACTCTCAAGAGTCTTCTCCAACACCACAGTTCAAAAGCATCAGTTCTTCGGCGATCAGCTTTCTTCACAGTCCAGCTCTCACATCCATACATGACCACGGGAAAAACCATAGCCTTGACTAGACGGACCTTTGTTGGCAAAGTAATGTCTCTGCTTTTTAGTATATTATCAAGGTTGGTCATAACTTTCCTTCCAAGGAGTAAGTGTCTTTTAATTTCATGGCTGCAGTCAGCATCTGCAGTGATTTTGGAGCCCCCAAAAATAAAGTCTGACACTGTTTCCACTGTTTCCCCATCTATTTCCCATGAAGTGATGGGACCAGATGCCATGATCTTTGTTTTCTGAATGTTGAGCTTCAAGCCAACCTTTTCACTCTCCTCTTTCACTTTCATCAAGAGGTTTTTGAGTTCCTCTTCACTTTCTGCCACAGGGTAGTGTCAGCAGCTTATCTGAGATTATTGATATTTCTCCCAGCAATCTTGATTCCAGCCTGTGCTTCTTCCAGCCCAGCGTTCCTCATGATGTACTCTGCATATAAGTTAAATAAGCAAGGTGACAATATACAGCCTTGACGCACTCCTTTTCCTATTTGGAACCAGTCTGTTGTTCCATGACCAGTTCTAACTGTTGCTTCCTGACCTGCATACAGGTTTCTCAAGAGGCAGGTCATGTGGTCTGGTGTTCCCATCTCTTTCAGGTATGACCTAAATCAAATACCTTATGACTATACAGTGGACGTGAGAAATAGATTTAAGGGACTAGATCTGATAGACATAGTGCCTGATGAACTGTGGATGGAGGCTCATGACATTATACAGGAGATATGAATCAAGACCATCTCCAAAAAAGAAATGCAAAAAAGCAAAATGGCTCTCTGAGGAGGCCTTACAAACAGCTGTGAAAAGAAGGGAAGTGAAAAGCAAAGGAGGAAAGGAAAGATATACCCATGTAATATGCAGAGTTCCAAAGAATAGCAAGGAGAGATAAGAAAGCCTTCCTCGGTAATCAATGCAAAGAAATAGAGGAAAACAATAGAATGGGAAAGACTAAAGATCTCTTCAAGAAAATTAGACATACCAAGGGAACATGTCATGCAAAGATGGGCACAATAAAAGACAGAAATGGTATGGACCTAACAGAAGCAGAAGATATTAAGAAGACGTGGAAAGAATACACAGAAGAACTGTACAAAAAAGATCTTCATGACCCATATAATCATGATGTTATGATCACTCACCTAGAGCCAGACATCCTTGAATTGGAAGTCAAGTAGGCCTTAGAAAGCATCACTGCAAACAAAGCTAGTGGAGATGATGGAATTCCAGTTGAGTTATTTCAAATCCTAAAAGGTGATGCTTTGAAAGTGCTGCACTCAATATGTCAGCAAATTTGGAAAACTCAGCAGTGGCCACAGGACTGGAAAAAGTCAGTTTTCATTCCAATCCCAAAGAAAGGCAATGCCAAAGAATCCTCACACTACTGCACAATTGCATTCATCTCACATGCTAGTAAAGTAATGCTCAGAATTCTCCAAGCCACGCTTCAGCAATACGTGAACCGTGAACTTCCAGATGTTCAAGCTGGTTTTAGAAAAGGCAGAGGAACCAGAGATCAAATTGCCAACATCCGCTGGATCATCGAAAAAGCAAGAGAGTTCCAGAAAAACATCTGTTTCTGCTTTATTTAATATGCCAAAGCCTTTGACTGTGTGGATCACAATAAACTGTGCAAAATTCTGAAAGAGATGGGAATACCAGACCACCTGACCTGCCTCTTGAGAAACCTGTATGCAGGTCAGGAAGCAACAGTCAGAACTGGTCATGGAACAACAGACTGATTCCAAATAGGAAAAGGAGTACGTCAAGGCTGTATATTGTCACCATGCTTATTTAACTTATATGCAGAGTACATCATGAGAAACGCTGGACTGGAGGAAGCACAATCTGGAATCAAGATTGCCGGGAGAAATATCAATAACCTCAGATACACAGATGACACCACCCTTATGGCAGAAAGTGAAGAGGAACTAAAGAGCTTCTTGATGAAAGTGAAAGAGGAGAGTGAAAAAGTTGGCTTGAAGCTCAACATTCAGAAAACAAAGATCATGGCATCTGGTCCCATCACTTCATGGGAAATAGATGGGGAAACAGTGGAAACAGTGTCAGACTTTATTTTTCTGGGCTCCAAAATCACTTCACATGGTGACTGCAGCCATGAAATTAAAAGATGCTTATTCCTTGGAAGGAAAGTTATGACCAACCTAGACAGCATATTAAAAAGCAGAGACATTACTTTGTCAACAAAGGCCTGTCTAGTCAAGGGTATGGTTTTTCTAGTGGTCATGTATGGATGTGAGAGTTGGACTATGAAGAATGCTGATTGCCAAAGAATTGATGCTTTTGAACTGTGGTGTTGGAGAAGACTCTTGAGAGTCCCTTGGACTGCAAGGAGATCCAACCAATCCATCTTACAGGAGATCAGTCCTGAATATTCATTGGAAGGACTGATGTTGAAGCTGAAACTCCAATACTTTGGCCACCTGATGCGAAGGGTTGACTCATTTGAAAAGACCCTGTTGCTGGGAAAGTTTGAAGGCAGGAGGATAAGGGGACGACAGAGGATGAGATGGTTCACCGACTCGATGGACATGGGTATGGTTGGACTCCAGGAGTTGGTGATGGACTTGAGGTCTGGTGTGCTGTAGTTCATGGAGTAGCAAAGAGTTGGACATGTCTGAGTGACTGAAATGAACTGCACTGAGCAGAGGAGACTCTCCAGTTTGTATTTCTACTAAGTTATCAGGTGATATGAATGCACTGATCCAGGGACCATACTTCGAGAACTACTGGTCTCACTCAAACTCTTACCAGATTGGAAAACAGGCCCTGCAAAGTTAATTGTATTACCCATGCTTACTCATCATGTTAGTGGCTGAACCAAGACCAGCAAAACCTTCGAATTCCAGATGCTGAGGTCAGAGCCTCTCCCGGGACACCACAATTCCCCACTCTGATTTTAGGTTATGCGATACAGACTGAAAAATCCAAATGAATGTATTCCAATCCACACTGCCATTCAGATTAGGATAAGGGAAAAGCAAGAAATCTTTACACTTCTGTGGCGAGGAAGTTTTTCAGTAGGGAACAAACTCCCTGAATACCCAGTCGACTTTTTCTTTTTTTAATTTGTGGCCTACACCTGGGCCATGTTTGCATGACCGAGAATTAAAGCTTAAATGGGACAAAGAAGAAAGAAGGCAAGATGCATTGTGAGCAGAAGGCTCTGTCACAACAAAGACAGATGAAAGCAAGTCAGCTTGTTTCTACCAGTACATTTTTAAAAACTATTTTCAGGCTTGAGTTTTACTTTTTATTAATAACAGAAACTGAGAAAGTTTTGGTTTTAGGAACAATTTTGGTTTATTTGGAATCATATATTTTTTTTAATTCCCTCAACCTTAATTTTCTGAGATAAGACTTTTTTCTCAAGTCCCTAGAAATAAGCATAAGTAAAGTATTTATGAACCTTTCGAAGACCTTTAAAAGACAAATTGTTTCCCTGAATTCAGTGAACTCTGGGCTCTTACAGCCTGTTCTCTATCCTGTGGAATGGTCCTTTGCCTCTACTTTCTTCCCAGTTTGTTCAGTTACTCATCCTTCAGGTCTGAGCTTACATGCTTTTTGCTGAATCTCCAAAAGTAAAGAACAGAACCCCCTCTAAGATAGCTCTTCATTATCCCCACATTCTGATGTTCTTGTCATTGTGGAATCTCTCCCCTTGAATATGAGCTGGACCTGATGATCACTGGAATGACATTTCTAATATAAGAAGCAGAAGATATTAAGAAGAGGTGGCAAGAATACACAGAAGAACTGTACAAAAAAGATCTTCACAACCAAGATAATCACGATGGTGTGATCACTCACCTAGAGCCAGACATCTTGGAATGTGAAGTCAAGTGGACATTAGAAATCATCACTACGAACAAAGCTAGTGGAGGTGATGGAATTCCAGTTGAACTATTTCCTGAAAGATGATGCTATGAAAGTGCTGCACTCAATATGCCAGCAAATTTGGAAAGCTCAGCCATGGCCACAGGACTGGAAAAGGTCAGTCTTCATTCCAATCCCAAAGAAAGGCTATTCCAAAGAATGCTCAAACTACCGCACAATTGCACTCATCTCACACACTAGTAAAGTCATGATCAAAATTCTCCTAACCAGGCTTCAGCAATACGGGAACCAAAAACTTCCAAAAACTTCAAGATGGTTTTAGAAAAGGCAGAGGAACCAGAGATCAAATTGCCAACATCCTCTGGATCATGGAAAAACAAGAGAGTTCCAGAAAAACATCTATTTCTGCTTCATTGACTATGCCAAACCTTTGACTGTGTGGATCACAATAAACTGTGCAAAATTCTGAAAGAGATGGGAATACCAGACCACCTGGCCTGCCTCTTGAGAAACCTGTATGCAGGTCAGGAAGCAACAGTTAAAACTGGACATGGAACAGACTGGTTCCAAATAGGAAAAGGAGTATGTCAAGGTTGTATATGTCACCTTGCTTATTTAACTTATATGCAGAGTACATCATGAGAAACGCTGGACTGGAAGAAGCACAAGCTGGAGTCAACATTGCCGGGAGAAATATCAATAACTTCAGATATGCAGATGAAACCACCCTTGTGGCAGAAAGTGAAGAGGAACTCAAAAGCCTCTTGATGAAAGTGAAAGATGAGAGTGAAAAAGTTGGCTTGAAGTTCAACATTCAGAAAACGAAGATCATGGCATTTGGTCCCATCACTTCATGGGAAATAGATGGGGAAACAGTAGAAACAGTGTCAGACTTTATTCTTTGGGGCTCCAAAATCCCTGCGGATGCTGATTGCAGCCATGAAATTAAAAGATGCTTACTCCTTGGAAGGAAAGTTATGACCAACCTAGACAGCATATTAAAAAGCAGAGACATTACTTGCCAACAAAGGTCCGTCTAGTCAAGGTTATGGTTTTTCCCGTGGTCATGTATGGATGTGAGAGTTGGACTGTGAAGAAAGCTGATCGCCGAAGAACTGATGCTTTTGAACTGTGGTGCTGGAGAAGACTCTTGAGAGTCCCTTGGACTGCAAGGAGATCCAACCAGTCCATCCTAAAGAAGATCAATCCTGGGTGTTCATTGGAAGGACTGATGCTAAAGCTGAAACTGCAATACTTTGGCCACCTCATGCGAACAGTTGACTCACTGGAAAAGACTGATACTGGGAGAGATTGGGGGCGGGAGGAGACGGGGACGACAGAGAATAAGATTGCTGGATGGCATCACCGACTCAATTGACATGAGTATGTGTGAACTCTGTGTGTTGGTGATGGACAGGGAGGCCTGACGTGCTGTGATTCATGGGGTCGCAAAGAGTCGGACACGACTGATCTACTGAAGTGAAGTGAAGTGAACTGAACTGAATATAATGTTATGCACAGACTCTGGCTTTTGTCTTTCTTGTGTTCTCTTGTTTGCTCACAGTTGTTATGTCATGAGCTGCCCGCTCTATGGCAAGAAAGTAAGGGGCTTCTGGCCTACATTCAGAAAGTAACTAAGGCCCTCGATCCTACAACTCATGAGGCACCGTGTCCCCAAAAAAGGTGTGAGTATGCTTGGAAGCTTGTCTTCTTTCTGTCAAACCTATGAATGAGACTGTAGTCTAGGAGTTTTGTTAGCAATCTTGAGGCAGGGGCAGCAAGGTAAACTGTGCCCAGATTTCTGATCCATAGAAACAGTGAGATAATAAGTATTTGTTGTTTTAACCTGCAATATTTGGGAGTAATTTGGTAAGCTACCACAGGCCCATCACATTTATTGAATCTCCCTATAGGCCAGGGGGCCACATATTTTAGAAGGCAACTCTTGGAAACAGAGATTCCCAAACCCAGCTTTCAGGTAGTCTGATTCAACAGGTCTGAATAAGGCCGAGAAATCTGTGTTTTTATTTTATTTATTTATTATTATTTAATCTGTGCTTTTAAACAAGCATTGTAAGGAAATTTTAAACATTACTGTCGCTGCATTGCACTTTTAAAAACATTCTTCAGTTTGGAAGCCATAAGCAGCCTCTTTGCCTTATTCATGGCTATTTATCCATGTCTGAAACATGGTAGATTCAAAAGGAATGTAATTGAATTAGTGAATACACAGCCTTCACTGGTGGCTTAGTGGTAAATAATCCTCCAGGAATGCAGGAGAAGCAGGAGAAATGGGTTTGATCCCTGGGTAGGGAAGATCCCCTGAAGAAGGGAATAGCATTTCACTCCAGTTTTCTTGCTTGGAGAGTTCCATGGAGAGAGGCACCTGACGGACTACGGTCTGTGGGGTCTCAAAAACTCAGACATAACTGAGCATGCACACATCACACAGAGAATGCATACGAATGTACAATATAGAAAATTTTTGGAGGGCTTTTGAAAAATTTAATTATAGACATGATACAAATAAGTTAATTAACTTCTCTGGTCTCAGGACCCTTAAGTAGTTAACATTTTTTAACTGTTTATAGATTTACACATGCCAGTTTCCCTTCTCCTTAAGAACTTGGAATGTATCTGACTCTTTTTATTCTTGATACCATGATACCTAGAAAATGGTCTTGGCATAAATTTAATTTTCAACTGTACTTGTTTACTTATCCTCTTTTATTTGTTTTAAATTAGTCCTCTAACAATATACATTTTCTAAAAACAAATAACTCCATCTTAACTGTTCTTAAGCCCATCAACATGTTAATCTATGTCATCATAGAAAGAATATGAATTTTCAAATTATACATACTAGGCTCTTTAAATTCCAGTTTCTGTATCTAAGAACTGAGGGTCCTTTGGTAAATTATTTAAAGTCTTGAGTCTTTGTTTTCTTCTTTTTAAATGGTGGCATGTGTTCTTGTGACACTTAAAAGAATTAATATGCAGGAAACCTTATACCTGGTAAATGCTTGAGCTCACATCACTTTAACCTATTTTGGTATACTCCTTTTTGTTTGTTGTTTTTGCTTATGCTATGGGTTGAGTAATGTTACCCCCAAATTCATATGCTGAGACCCTAACCTATATACCTCAGAATGTGACTGTATTTAGAAATAAGCCCTTTAAAAGAAAGTGAAGTTGCTCAGTCATGTCCAAGTCTTTGCGACCCCATGGACTATAGCCTACCAGGTTCCTCCGTCCATGGGATTTTACAGGCAGGAATACTGGAGTGGGTTGCCATTTCCTTTTCCAGGAGATCTTCCCAACCCTGAGATTGAACCCGGGTCTCCCGCGTTGTAGGCAGACGCTTTACTGTCTGAGCCACCAGGGAAGTTCATATACCTCAGAATGTGACTGTATTTAGAAATAAGCCCTTTAAAGAGGTAATTAATTTAAAATGAGGTTGTTAAGGTGGGCTTAATTCAATCTGACCGCCTTCCTTACAAGCAAAGAATATATGTGTACTCAAAGAGACACATTTGCTGAGAGGAAAGACCATGTAAGGACATAGCAAGAAAGTGGCTGTCTGCAGCCAAGGAGAAGAGGCCTCAGAAGACACCAACCCTGCCAACACTTTGATCTTGGACTTCTAGAATGGTGAGAAAATAAATCTCTACTGTTCAACCCCCCCGAGTCTGTGTTATTTTGTTATGTAAGCCCTAGTGAATGAAAATATTTCATATCATAATATATTTTCATGCTGCTGTTTAGTCATAGTCATAATTTTGAATGACTACACAATATACCTTTGAACTGCCATAGTTTATACAACAATAAATATCCTACTGGATATTTAATGTTTTTGTTACTTTGTAAACAGATACTGATGCTAAAGCTGAAACTGCAATACTTTGGCCACCTCATGTGACGAGTTGACTCACTGGAAAAGACTCTGATGCTGGGAAAGGTTGGGGGCGGGAGGAGAAGGGGACGACAGAGGATGAGATGGCTGGATGGCATCACCGACTCTGTGGACATGAGTTTGAGTGAACTCTGGGAGTTGGTCATGGACAGGGAGGCCTGGCGTGCTGTGATTCATGGGGTCGCGGAGAGTCGGACACGACTGAGTGACTGAACTGAACTGAACTGAAACAGATATAGTTCTGTCAGTTCTGGCCTGTTTTCTAGACTCTCCCTCCCCTCCCTGTCTACAGGAGAGTGATGGCATTCATACTGACAAACTTGTTCCCTTTGATCTGAGCACCAACCCTGATCTGAAGCAAGAGACTATGTTTAAGGAACTCTAGTGGCTCCCTTTTTGTTGCTTAGTTGCTAAGTTGTGTCCAACTCTTGCAACCCCATGGACTGTAGCCCACCAGGCTCTTCTCTCTGTGGAATTTTCCAGGCAAGAATACTGGAGTGGGTTGCCATTTCCTTCTCCAGGGGTTCTTCCTGACCGAGGGATGGAACCTGGGTCTCCTGCATTGCAGGCATATTCTTTACTGCCGAGCCACTGGGGAAGCCTCCATCTTAGGTACTGGCTAAAGAAGATCTAATTCTGCTTTCTGGCCAGCTTGGAGGACTGGGCTCTGTCTCAGTGCTCTGTCCTTGTTACTGGGTTCCTGACTTGGCCTCTGACCTTGACACTTCACCAGTTCATCCTCACTGAGATAAAGATCAAAGAGACAGCATTGACAACTGCCCAGACAATTTTAGTTCAACTTTTACTAGCCTTTTTTTTCATAACCCAGAAATCAAAAAAGGTATCATCCATTCATGTTTGGGGTGTAAAATCATGCAAGCACACCCAGAAAAAGACTGAGGAAGAAGTGACATGCTTGCTTTTGTGGTGTGTGTGTGTGGGGTGGTGGTGGGGCGTTGGTTAGAAGACCAAGGCTGAGCCTTCTAACCCTCTAGTACTTTCTCTGTTTTGGAGGTTGGAGTTCCAGACAATGAAAAACAAGACCAGAAAATATTACATTTCCTCAAAAAAGTAGAAAAATCACAGACCTAGCTTAAGTTTCAGTGGCAACCGGAGGGCTTTTTATTACAAATAAGGAAAAGTATTCTAAAAAGAAGGGTGGTGAAGCATCATTATACATTCCTAGAGGGGGTCGTTGAATTACTGTAATGTTGGTCTTTCAAATGCAGAATGTCTCCTCTACTTAGGGTCATTTAAGTATAGTTGATTCAAGTCTGACGTGGAGACAAAAATGGGAAGACTTATTAAGAGTATATCCACCCCTGTAATTTCAGTCTTCATGGATCAGCAGCCATTTCTCAGTGGGTTTACCAATTTCTAATAGTTGATATTATTTTAGGCTTACCAGTAGCTGATTCTTAAACATGTTTCAGCAAACCAAAGCTGTGCATACCAAGATTTCTGGTAACAGCTGGAAATCCATAATTATAGTTCACGGGGTACAATGCTCATCTGGCAAACTCTGTAAATAAAGCTTAGAAAGCAAATATCTCATTTATATAAACAGTTTCTCAATACTACACGATCGATTGCCAAAGGACTAGAGAACTAGCTTTTTTCAATTACTCTTTTTCCTAGATTTGAGGGTAACAATTTATTGCTTCCTGTGAGAGTAAAGAAATAATTTTCTAAAATATGTAAAGACTTGGATGTAAAGAGTGAAATTTATTTAAAAATATTTCCCCCTTTTTTTAACTCTTCATATAACATGAAAAAGTGGTCGACTCTTACATTGTTGAAATGTCATCAAAAAGAAAATGATTGCTTAAAAGCAATTTTGTACTGGAATCTATTCCCCACAGGCTTATTTTAAGGAAGTTTTAGGATTGGCTGCCAAAGACTGTGAGGTCTTTCTGTCTTAATGACTTTTTAAAATTATTTGAAGTACTGTGAACCAACATGAATAAAATGGTATGGGATTGAAGAAGAAATAATTTTGTATTCCTAGGTGAAAAACAACCCAGTGTATGCACTGAATTTGAAAGAGGCACAATATATAATTTAAGGTATAAAACAGTTAAAAGTTTGCTTTTAAAGGCCACACTTGAAAAGTCCCTGACTTCCCATTTTATTCCAAGTATTTATTTGAAAGTGGATTTTAGTGGAAAATATTTTAAACTGAATGAACTCTTAAGTAATTAATGATTACAATTCTAGTAGAAGTGACACGATATAAACCCACAAACACACCACAAGAGACATTCCAGTGACTGCTTAATATTTGTGGTAGCAGAGGAATGAGAGTATGGTTCTCACTCATTCCAAAACAAGCAATTACAATGGTCAATCGCGCTAAATTCCATGCAGTATACTACCAGCTTAAGAGTAAAGACAAACACATTTTCTCTTTTCCTTTGCGATATTTTTACTTTTGTTTGGCTCTGTGCATGTTTAAACTAATTATTCAAGTACTTAGCACAATTTAAACAAAATAAATGAACCAGAAAAAATGCAATTTGCTTATATTCGTCACACATCAGGTTTACTGGCATCGGTCACTGTCGGAATGTCCCGGGGCACAAGTAGAGGCAAAATCTGGTTTAAAAATCTCTCAAACTAGATGATCGCAAAGTTTTAGCATATATAAGATCCAATTACTGTGCATTACTTCCTTTGCCGAGTAATTGATGTTACTATATAAGCAACCCCAAGTCTTTATGCTTTATCTTTTTACTTCTCTTGGGCCTCACCAGGTCTTTGGACTCTCTGAGCTCCTTTGCTTATTACGTCACTTACTTGACAACTTTGACAGGTAAAGCTCTATACATCTTAGTTGGAAATTAAAACAAGTGAACAAATCAAAGAATCAATAAAAGAAGCAACGGTTTTCTCCTCCTCTTCCTTCTTCTTTTTTAAAAATTGAGGTGTAACATATGTACAATAAAATGTGAAACTTCAGCAATCTCAAGCAGCAAATTTTTACATACATACACCTGTGTAATCACCATTACATCAAATATCTATCATGTCCAACAATCCGGAAGGTCCCTTATGCCCTTTCCACATTAATATACTCTCTCTCTCTAGGGAGTAGACACTATTCTGGTTTTATTGCCATCAGTTAGTTCCACGTGTTATTGAAATTTATATCGTTGTAGTGTTCCCTTTTGTGTCTAGATTTATATGTTAAAATTATTGATATTTTTAGCACCAATCTTATACTAGCTTAGGAGAATGATAAGCAGAGTAATTTCTCCATGTTTCATTTCAGTTACACTGCTATTAAAGAAATCCGATAAGTGGTAAGCATTTAATTTTTTAATAAATGTTTCATTCTAAACAAATCATTCTAGGGCTAGTAAAGAGCCTCAGAGACTTTAAAAGTTCAAAAACAATCACTTTTAAATTTATTTTCTAAAATTAGTTTTGGTTTTATCAAAGAGAGGAGATAAGATTAGCCAGATTCATAGCATCCATAAGTATGTGAGTTGTTTTTAGAGGAAAGATTTGGGGTTATTGTTTTATGGGTTCATGGAGGAATAAAGGGGAAATAGACTAAAGTGGAAATGATTTAAGTTTAGGTCACCCCAAATAAGATGATGTCCTGAGAAAGTGTTAACATGTACTCAGGTTTGGTTTTAGCTTTATCACCATCTGTAGATAGAATAAAAAATTACTTCTCTGGATTAATCAAGATTAGGAGTTTGTAAACTCAAAAGAAGCAAGGCAAAGACTAACAATTCTGCCAAAAGAATGCACTGGTCATAACAAACACCCTTTTTCAACAACTCAAGAGAAGATTTTATACACGGACATCACCACATAGTCAATATCAAAATCAACTTGATTACATTTTTTGTAGTTGAAGAGGGAGAAGCTTTATACAGTCAGCAAAGATAAGACCTAGAGCTGACTGTTGCTCAGATCATTAGCTTCTCCTAGCAAAATTCAGCCTTACACTAAAGAAAGCAAGGAAAACCACTAGGCTAGCCAGGTATGACTTAAATCAAATCCCCTATGAATATGCAGAGGAGGTGATGAATAGATTAAAGGGGTTAGATCTAGTAAACAGTATGCCTGAAGAACTATGGGTGAAGGTCCATAATATTGTACAGGAGGCAGTGAACAAAACCATCCCCTCAAAAAAGAAAAGGAAGAAGGCAAAGTGGTTATCTGAGGAGTCTTTAAAATAGCTGAAAAATGAATAGAAGTGAAGGGCAAGGGAAAAAGGACAAAGTACAGCCAACTAAATGCAGAGTTCCAAAGAATAGCAAGGAGAGACAAGAAGGCTTTCTTCAATGAACAGTGCATAAAAATCGAAGAAAACAACATAAAGGGAAAGATTAGAGATCTTTTCAGGAAAATTGGAACTATCAAGGGAACATTTTGCCCAAAGATGGGCACAACAAAGGAAATTGTAGAGACCTAGTAGACACTGAAGAAATCAAGAAAAGATGAAAAGAATAGATGGAAGAACTCTACAAAAAAGATATTAATGAACCAGATGACTACATTGGTGTGTCAATCACCCAGAGCCAAACATTCAGGAGTGTGAAGTCAAGTGGGCTTAGGGATCACTGCTGTTAATAAAACTAGTGGATGTGATGGATTCCAGCAGAACTATTCAAAACCCGAAAGGATGATGCTATCAAAGTGTTGCACTCAATATGTCAGCAAATCTGGAAGACTCAGCAGTGGCCACAGGACTGGAAATGGTCAATACTCATCTCAATTCACAAGGAGGGTAGTATTAAAGAATGTTCAACCTACTAGACAATTGCACTAGTCTCCTATGCTAGTAAGGTCATGCTTAAAATCTTGCATGCTAGGCTTCAGCATTATGCGAACCAAGAAATTCCAGATGTCCAAGCTGGGTTTGGAAAAGGCAGAGGTACCAGAGATTAAATTGCCCACATTCACTGGATCATAGAGAAAGCAAGAGAATTCAAGAAAAACATCTACCTCTGTTTCATGCTGCTTCTGCTTGCTGCTAAGTAGCTTCAGTCATGTCTGACTCTGTGCGACCCCATAGATGGCAGCCCACCAGGCTCCCCCATCCCTGGGATTCTTAGGCAAGAATACTGGAGTGGGTTGCCATTTCCTTCTCCAATGCATGAAAATGAAAAGTGAAAGTGAAGTCACTCAGTCGTGTCCGACTCTTAGCGACCCCATGGACCGCAGTCTACCAGGCTCCTCTGTCCATGGGATTTTCCAAGCAAGAGTGGGTTGCCATTGCCTTCTCCTCCTCTATTTCATAGACTATGCTAAACCCTTCGACTGTGTGGACCATAACAAACTGTGGAAAGCTCTTAAAAAGATGTGAATATCAGATTATGCTACTTGTCTCCTGAGAAACCTATATGTGGGTCAAGAAGTAACAGTTAGAACTCTGTACGGAACAGCTGATTGATTCAGGACTGAGAAAGGAGTATGACAGGGCTGTCTGCTGTCACCCTGTTTGTTTAACGTATACGCTGAGCGCATAATGAGAAATGTCAGGCTGGATGAGTTACAAGCTAGAATCAAGATATGTGGGTGAAACATCAATAACCTCAGATATGAGGATGATACCACTCTAATGGCAGAAAGCAAAGAGGAACTAAAGAGCCTCTTGATGAGGGCAAAGGAGAAGAGTGAAAGAGCTGGTTTAAAACTAAATATATGTTAAAAAAAAACACTAATATTTTTGTTTGAAAATGTGTGTTGAAAAGCAGAGACATTACTCTGCTGACAAAGGTCCATAAGAGAACGCAATGTTCATAGCAAACACCCATTTCCAACAACACAAGAGAAGACTCTACACATGGACATCACCAGTTGGTCGACACCGATATCAGACTGATTATATTCTTTGCAGCCAAAGATGGAGAAGCTCTATACAGTCAGCAAAAACAAGACCAGGAACTGACTGTGGCTCAGATCATGAACTCCTTATTGTTAAATTCAGACTTAAATTGAAGAAAGTAGGGACAACAACTAGACCATTCAGATATGACTTAAATCAAATCCCTTAGATTATACAGTGGAAATGAGAAATAGATTTAAGGGACTAGATCTGATAGATAGAGTGCCTGACAAACTATGGACGGAGATTTGTGACACTGTACAGGAGACAGGGACAAAGACCATCTCCATGGGAGAAAAATGCAAAAAAAGCAAAATGGCTGTCTGAGGAGGCCTTACAAATAGCTGTGAAAAGAAGAGAAGCGAAAAGCAAAGGAGAAAAGGAAAGACATAAGCAACTGAATGCAGAGTCCCAAAGAATAGCAAGGCGAGATAAGAAAGCCTTCCTCAGCAATCAATGCAAAGAAATAGAGGAAAACAACAGAACAGGAAAGACAAGAGATCTCTTCAAGAAAATTAGAGATACCAGGGAACATTTCATGCAAAGATGGACTCGATAAACGACAGAAATGGTATGGACCTAACAGAAGCAGAAGATATTAAGAAGAGGTCACAAGAATATACAGAAGAACTGTACAAAAAAAATTTTCATGACCAAGATAATCACGATGTTGTGATCACTCACCTAGAGCCAGACATCCTGGAATGTGAAGTCAAGTGAGCCTTAGAAAACATTACTAAGAACAAGACTAGTGGAGGTGACGGAATTCCAGTTGAGCTATTTCAAATCCTGAAAGATGATGCTGTGAAAGTGTTGCACTCAATATGCCAGCAAATTTGGAAAACTCAGCAGTGGCCACAGGACTGGAAAAGGTCAGTCTTCATTCCAATCCCAAAGAATGCTCAAACTACCACACAATTGCACTCATCTCACACGCTAGTAATGTCATGCTCAAAATTCTCCAAGCCAGGCTTCAGCAGTTCGGGAACCGTGAACTTCCAAATGTTCAAACTGGTTTTAGAAAAGGCAGAGGCACCAGAGATCAAATTGCCAACTTCCACTGGATCAAGGAAAAAGCAAGAGAGTTCCAGAAAAACCTCTATTTCTACTTTATTGACTATGCCAAACCTTTGACTGTGTGGATCACAATAAACTGTGGAAAATTCAAAAGAAATGGTAATACCAGACCACCTGACCTGCCTTTGAGAAACCTGAGGGCAGGTCAGGAAGCAACAGTTAGAACTGGACATGGAACAACAGACTGGCTCCAAATAGGAAAAGGAGTACGTCAAGGCTGTATGCTGTCACCCTGATTATTTAACTTGTACATACAGTACATCATGAGGAACGCTGGGCTGGAGGAAGCACAAGTTGGAATCAAGATTGCCAGGATAAATATCAATAATCTCAGATATGCAGATGACACCACCCTTATGGCAGAAAGTGAAGAGGAACTAAAAAGCCTCTTCATGAAAGTGAAAGAGGAGAGTGAAAAAGTTGGTTTGAAGCTCAACATTCAGAAAACTAAGATCACGGCATCTGGTCTCATCACTTCATGGCCAATAGATGGGGAAACAGTGGAAACAATGTCACTCTTTATTTTTCTGGGCCCCAAGATCACTGCAGATGGTGATTGTAGCCATGAAATTAAAAGACGCTTACTCCTTGGAAGGAAAATTATGACCAACCTAGACAGCATATTAAAAAGCAGAGACATTACTTTGCCAATCAAGATCCATCTAGTCAAGGCTATGGTTTTTCCAGTGGTCATGTATGGTTGTGAGAGTTGGACTGTGAAGAAAGCTGATTGCCGAAGAATTGGTGCTTTTGAACTGTGGTGTTGGAGAAGACTCTTGAGAGTCCCTTGGACTGCAAGGAGATCCAACCAGTTCATTCTAAAGGAGATCAGTCCTGGGTGTTCATTGGAAGGACTGATGCTAAAGCTGAAGCTCCAATACTTTGGCCACCTCATGCGACGAGTTGACTCACTGGAAAAGAGTCTGATGCTGGGAGGGATTGGGGGCAGGAGGAGAAGGGGACGATAGAGAATGAGATGGCTGGATGGCATCACCGACTCAATGGAAGTGGGTTTGAGTGTACTCTGGGAGTTGGTGATTGACAGGGAGGCCTAGTCTGCTGTGATTCATGGGGTCGCAAAGAGTCGGACATGACTCAGCAACTGAACTGAAATGAACTGAGCTGAAGGTCTTCCCAGTGGTCATGTACAGTTGTGAGAGCTGGACTGTAAAGAAAGAAGAGCACCAAAGAATCGATGCCTTTGAATTGTGGTGTTGGAGAAGACTCTTGAGAGTCTCTTGGACAGCAAGGAGATCAAACCAGTCAATCTTAAGTGAAATCAACGCTGACCACTCATTGGAAGGACTGATGCTGAAACTGAAGCTCTAGTATTTTGGTCAACTGATGTGAACAGTCGACTCATTGGATAACTCCCTGATCCTGGGAAAGCTTGATGGCAGAAGGAGAGCAGGGCATCAGAGGATAAAATGGCTGGATGGTATCATGGATGCAATGGACATGAAATTGGGCAACCTTCAGGAAAGAGTGAGGGACAGGGAGGCCTGGAGTTTTGCAGTCCATGCAATTGCAAAGAGTTGGACATGACTGGATGACTAAACTCAAATCCCTATGAGGGAAGAAGTTGGTAATATCAATGAGTGAAATGATTTATAAACATGTATGACAAACAGGACAGAAACAGTCAGATTGATCATAGGTTGTCCAATGTAAATACAGACAAAATCACCCCATTTTCAAGAATATCTAGAAATCTGGAATTTGTCCATGTGAAGTCCATTACTTTAACATTTTAATCTATAGAATAAGGCAAGATTAATTCTCCCAAATAAACAAAAAACACCTTGAAGGGGTATTAAGCCACCAGGTCAAGATCTCTGATTTAGATACTTGTCCGATATGTTGACCACTGGCTGCGTGAAGTGACTGAGCATTTGGAATGTGACTAGCCTACATCAAGAAATGCTACAAGTGTAAACAACCCTTAGTACAAGAGAACTAACTATTATGTTAATCATTTTTATGTTGATTATATATTGAAATGATAATATTTTTGATATATTTGGCTTAAAACCTGCAAAGTATAATATTCTATATATCCCTCTTCCTCTTTGACAAGAAAAAGAAAAAAACAAAGGATAAAATATACTTGAGTCAAATCATTATTGAATACAGTAAATTAAATGACAGTGAGGAACCTTTCATGAATTAGTATACATAGTGATTTTCTAAGAGGAGGGATCTAGAATTCAGTGTCTCTTACACTTGCTTAGTCACTAAGATGTGTCTATCTTTTGCAATACCACAGACTATAGCCCGCCAGGTTCCTCTGTTCATTGAGTTTCCCAGGCAAGAATATTGGAGTGCATTACCATTTTCTTTTCTAGGAGATCTTTCCACCTCAGGGATTGAACCTGCATCTCCTGTTTGGCAGGCAATTCTTTACCACTGGGCTACCTGGAAAGCCCCTCTAATGCTTAGTTGGCTATAAACAGAATCATTTTCATTTTATAGAGATTCTCACAGCACAATGTTCTGAGAAACACACCAGAAAGTGAGACCTATAACTTTTGCTACTCAGTCTCAAGAAACCAGATTAATGTCTCTGAATAAAATGCAATAGCTCTTGAGGAAAAATGAATAGATATTAACCTTTGGGAATCTCATAATGAATCCGGCCACTTTACATTTGAAAACCTTTCATGTTCTTAGAGTTTGTTCTCAGCTTTTCATTTCCCGAACAGACACTTGAGTGAAACCTCCACTGCCAGAAGCAGAGATCAAAACAGACAAAAGGACCACCAATGTATCAGAATCAATTCAGGGATCAAAAAGAAATGATCAGCAACTCCAACAATATTTACCATTCTCAGAGAGTTAAGTTACTGCATCAATAAAACAAGTAAAAAACGCTATCATACTCGAGTAGGAAAAAAAAGAAAAAAGAAAGCAGACAACTAGAAGACATTGGTAGAGGACTTGGAAAAGAAGCTTAAATAAATCCCAAAGAATGTAGAAGATGACACTTTAAGCAAAGGAGCAAAACAGAGAAAAGAAAATTAGAGTTTTCATTAGGGGGTCCAATATGCAACTAAAGGTAATTTTAGAGAAAATAAACAGGAGTGGTGAGGTAGAAATTATTTAACAAATTATAGAAAATGAGTCTCAAGAATTAAAAGTTACGTTTCTGGATTGAAAAGAGAGCCCACTGAGAGCCCAGAAAAATACATGAAAAAGAGTCTAAACAAAGCACATTATTGTGTGCTTTGAGAACAGAGGGGTTAGCAAGAAAGATTATATGCCAAAGACTGAGGATGAGAGTAGCCTTGACTATCAGTAATACTTCTACGAGCACTAGAAGCTAGAAATAGAAATTGCTTCAGGTTCCAAGTGATATTCAACTTATAATTTTATACTCAACCAAAATATCAATATAATGAATGGGAATAATAAAGAGATATCAGATATTCAATGTTTTAAAGCAAATACATAAAAAAGTATTTTCTAAAATATTTTAAAAATTTAGAAAGGAACTGAAGAATATATATATATATTATATATATATATATATATATAAGCATGCTGTTCTTCTCTTAGTTGCTTAGTCATGTCCAACTCTTTGTGACCCTATGGACTGTAGCCCATAAGGCTCCTCTGTCCATGGGGATTCTCCAGGCAAGAATACTGAAGTTGGTAGTCATTTCCTTCTCCAGGGATCTTCTTAACCCAGGAATAGAACCAGGGTCTCCTGCATTGCAGGAGGATTCTTTACCAGCTGGGTTACCAGGGAAGCCCATGTATAAGCATGTATATAAGTATATATGTACATTTATATATGTATAAGCATATATATATATTTATATTGCATATTAAGAAAGAAGAACAAAATGAAATGTGGCAGTGGGACTGAACACAGAAAAGATGGTACATGAAGTGCCAGAATAGTAGTTTTGTACTAAACCTTGATGGTAATCATTCCAAATTGGAGAAAGACATTAGAGAATTCCAAGAAGGAGAACTCCAGAAAGCAAAACAAAACAAAATAAAGCAGAAAAACCCTTAATAATACTGGATGTATTTGACCATGTGATAAATAATATTAAGAGAGGTTTTAAAATTCAGTTGGAAGTTTGGGAAAAATTAGTGATAGATATCAAAAATTAAGAAAAGAGCAAATTTTTAAGGGACACAAGTATTAATATGCTTTCTAAAGAACAAACTATGCTACCAAAAAGGAAACATAATTCTATTTACTATCTAGCTCAGGAATGATCAATATTTACATAGTGATAAAAAGATTAATATAATTTTGATTTAATAAAAATATGATATAAAATATGAGCAAGATGAAAAGAAGGAATAAAGGTATGGATTGGCTTTGTGTTATATCTCTATTTTCTAGTAGAGGAAGTCAGTGGATAATGTTTAAAATTAACAAATCAGAGAATGGAAGTTAAAGTGCATCAAGAAATATGAAAGCAATACAACAAAGAAAAATATCTAGGAGAGTTGAATTTATTGCCTCTGTTGTAAAAGATTCAAAAGTTGAATTGAAGACTGCTGTTTTTAATTATACTCCATGTAGTACTACTTGGCTTCCTAAAATGTGTGCTTGCCTTTTTCTGAATAATAAAAAATATGTTACTAAAAGTGACTTTCAATTACATTTAGTTTTTAAAGCAATCACCATATGAATTCTAATACTAACTAAAGAGGTCATTGAGTTAAAGTACTTATTCTACTAATTTAATTAAATACATTCTTTTATCATAAAGTACTTACTAGAAATCTACATACACATAGACACAGTTACTCAGGACAAAATCTCAATATCATTGCATTTGGCATTGGGACTGAAGTTGGTTCTTGTATTGAGAGGCATAAAAAATTCAAAATTAATTCAAAAATTCAAAATTATGGTTCATTTATGATTATGAAATTGAACTTTTTAGAAACAAAATAAAGCATTTTTCTCTAGAAGCAGCTATTTGAAAAAATGACTTGAATCTGATCTTAGGAAGCCTATAATATCTAAGAAGAGTCCAATACATTAAAAAAAAATCTTTAATGTACTCTATGTTAAGAATAAAAGGAAACTATGAACAGAGCACAGGAAGTGGTAGGGCACAAATAAATTGATGGAGCTAATGTGTAATTGGGGATTTCCCTGGTGACTCAAATGGTAAAGCAGTAAAGCCTGCAATGCGGGAAACCCTGGTTCAATCCCTGGGTTGGGAAGATCTCCTGGAGAAGGAAACGGCAACCCAGTCCAGTATTCTTGCCTGGAAAAATCCCATGGACGGAAGAGCCTTTTAGGTTACAGTCCATATGCTAAAGCTGAAACTCCAATACTTTGGCCACCTCATGCGATGAGTTGACTCACTGGAAAAGACTCTGATGCTGGGAGAGATTGGGGGTAGGAGGAGACGGGGACGACAGAGAATGAGGTGGCTGGATGACATCACCGACTCGATGGACATGAGTTTGAGTGAACTCCGGGAGTTGGTGATGGACAGGGAGGCCTGGCGTGCTGTGGTTCATGGGGTCGCTAAGAGTCGGACACGACTGAGCAACTGAACTGAACTGAACTGAGCGACTTTTCACTTTTCACAATGTGTAATTAGAAACTGCGAGAAAAAGGTGGAAATTTGAGAATGAACAGCTCTATGAAGTTAATTTCAATCAGTCGTGCTGCAAGAAGGGACACAACTGAGTGACTAAACATACACACATGTATATATGGTTGCCTTGCATCACCAACTCAATGGACATGAATTTGAGCAAACTCTTGGAGACAGTGAAGATCAGGAAGCCTGGCGTGCTGGGTTGCAGAGTTAGACGTGACTTGGTGACTGAACAACAGCAACTATAGAATAGCCTAGAGAAAGTAGAAAGAAAGAAATATCTCTTTTATACACAATTGTAAAAGATGAGAGTTTATTTTATTATATTTGCTGATTATGAAAGACATTATATTTATATAATAGATTATTTAGAAAATGAGAAAAAGGCAAAAAAAATCATTTATAACCCCATTACACAGAAATATCAAGCTAATTAGTATACTATAGGTACCATGCGGGTAGGAACAATGTCTGCCTTATTAACACTATATTTCCAGTATCTGGCAGAGTGTATGGAACAAAACAAGCACTTGACACCTGTTTGTTAATTCATTTGTACCTTTTTTTGGTTCATTTTCACCATGTTTTTCTATGCATGTTAGATGTATTAGTGTGGATAGTTTATGTTTTGTTTTTAATATCAGAGTATATCATTAAGTAGTCTTAGAAGACAAGATCAATGGTGGGTGTATAATGATCCATTGTATGTATATATCATAATTTAGAAAAGTGTGCTTTACATAATATATGCTGTACTCTTTTTAATTTGACTTGAAATTGAAAGCATTTCATTTAACCCCATGTAATTAAGCAAAATGTCCATGACTCTTATTTTTGTAGCACAACTTTAATTTATGAGGTTTCCGTTAGCTTCATTTTTGAGCCAGAATGGTGGCATGGCAAGAGCTGGACAGAGAGAATTCAATGTTCTTTTTGTAACACTTCCTAGCCGTGTGGTCTTCTGCAAATTATGAACTTCCAGTAGTCATTTCCTGTTCTGTGATAATGGGGGATTAGTAACCATTTCCCTATAGAGTTGTTGTAATGATTAATAATTTTTAATAATTATTATGTAATAACAATATGCCATACTAAATGCTACACTTTCCAAACTGTGCCTGGCACATAGCAGGATCACACAATGTTAGCTCATATTCATTCTTTGTCTACCTTAGGCAGAATAGTGTTTTCCAATGCAACACCTATTCCTAATAGCGAATTGAACCATATAGTCTTGAAGCAGGAAGAGGAAGAAAGGATAGAACAAAGGAAACAGGAATCTTTTTTATTACCAAGTCTGACAAGAAGAAACCAGGCATCAGGTTCTAAAAGTTTACCACCCATGGTCTGATTGTAACTACAAAGCTCCGTTTCAACGAAAGTAGATACTATACCTTCAGGACTTTACACAACAAAATAGTCTGTGAAAATTTTCAACTGAAAATTACAGAACAGGTTTCTCCATATTTAAGTATGGTTTTAAGTTCTGAGTACCCACATTTGTAAACAATGTAATGTTTGGAACTGGATGAATCCCTGGAGCTCATTTAATCCAAGATCTCCATTTTAGAGATGAGAAAATCAAGACTCCAAAAGGTCAGCTTTCTTGACCATGGTCAAAGAGATTAAGTGACAAAGCTAGCATAAGTCTAAAGCATTGTCATTATTCTATACATCATCTTGCTATACTAGATGATGTTGAAATATAAATACTCAATTTTTGTAAGTATATCTGAAACTCATACATAATTTTTATATATTCTTTATATTTCATATGCATATTCATACTTTCTGCAAGTATTTGCAAATCTGACCAAGATATTTCTTTTGAAGATTTTGATAATTAGGTAATCAGCTCTGAATATGAAAATGGGTGGTCTTGAGCCATCTGGTCTTGACTGTAAATTAATCTTAAAAGAGTGAAGATAAATAAGATTCCAGATGAATAGAGATTAGAAGAAGGTCACCATCTTCTGGTGTTACAAAAATCACCAATACTCATTCAATGGACTGTATAGAAATTTTATATGCATATTCATATTCTTTGTGTTTAGAGAATTTTATTTCCTATAAAAATCATAGAATAGTAGATATCATAGAACCCAACTGCTTTATTTTTCAGATAACAGAATTGAGACTGATCAAAATTAATGAGTTTCCTAGGATCATTTTACAAGTTAGTGAAAGGAAAAGCAATTATCAAGTGGTGCACACTTTAAAGGACTTCTCTAGTGGCTCAGATGGTAAAGAATCCAGCAGCAATGCGGGAGACCTGGGTTCAATCCCTGGGTTGGGAAGATCTCCTGAGAAGGGATTGGCAATTCACTCTAATATCTTGCCTGGAGAATCCCATGGACAGAGGAGCCTGGCAGTCTACAGTTGCTGGGGTTGCACAGTGTCAGACATGACTGAGCGACTTTCACTTTACTTCAGACACTTTAAAAAATATTTTGTCAAGTACTTTTATAGATAATCATTTTTCATTATCTATAATATCAGTATTATTTCCTACATTTACTCTTTGAAGAAGCAGATATTTCTAGTCATTGGATCTCAAAAATACATCTGCTGCTTCTAAGATGTATATATATTATACATCTCAAGTATATATATTAGATATCACAGAACCCAACTGCTTTATATTTATACACAGAACCCAACACCATATACACTTGAGAAGAGGTGGAGCTTAAATTCAAATTCCTATCTTTAATGCCCAATTTTCAGACATTATCTTGGATGGGGACATGGTCTCATGTATTTTACTTCTCAGATAAACCTACTGATGTGTTATATTTCTAAAGAAGTAACACAGCAAATTGAAATGAATATGTGGCATAATATTCTACCTGTATTATGAATGGAGGTAAGAACTGAGCTGGGTCTAATGTCTTTAAAAACTTTGGTCAAACAACAGAAAACTTCTACATCAAAAGATTATGCCTAAAAGTAAAGATCTGAAATCCACTTTTAAACTTAATATTAAATATAATGTTTTTATAAATAATCTTTGTACTGTGGGTCAAAATTGTCATTTGTATTCTGTGTTATATTTACTATATGAAACTTTTCTTTGGAGGACATAATTTATCTTATTATATATCCAGATCCATGACTAAACAAGCAGCACAGTCTGCTATACTAGCAATTATTTTAAACTATAGCACACATCTGTTTTTTTCAAAGTCATCTTCTCTGCCAACTTATGTTCAGTCAACATAAATGAATTGGACTCCGTGACCTTTCAATGAACCATATGATTTTGTTACACATATTAGTTTCAAAAGGGTTTACTTTTCCAAAGTCATGCTATATGTGTAATACTATATAGGTAGGGGAATTTTAATGGACATTAAACATTTAGAAAAATGCATTATGCATAATATTTAAAATAAAATATATTGATTATCTATGATATATTTTTCAACCATATGCATAGCAGTTTTATATAGGAGAAAAGGATTTTTATCAACAATGATGACTGGACCACAACATACAACTCAGTGGGTATGAGTCAAATCTCTCATCTAATTTTATACACATAAGAATATTCTAGATATTAAAAGTCAGTGACAAGAAAAACTGTTTTCCTATGTAATCTGAAAAATCACTAGTTAGGTAATAAAAATATTTTATTTTTAGAAAATATGTATATACTCACCTATTACATACTCTCATACACGTTTCTCAAGGATTGCAGTTGAATTAAAAGAATGTTATGTAAGAAGGTCTATCATAATTTTAGAGAAACATGGCTCACTTGTCAGTTTTTTGTGGGTGATTGCAACTCAAAAGAACCTTAATTTTAAGCCCTTGGTAAATAGATGTCACTCATTTAGTCTAGGCTTCCCTGGTGGCTCAGAGGTTAAAGTGTCTGCCTCCAATGCGGGAGAGACCCGGGTTCGATCCCTGGGTGGGAAGATCCCTGGAGAAGGAAATGACAACCCACTCCAGTACTCTTGCCTGGAGAATCCCACGGACAGAGTAGCCTATCCATGGGCCGCAAAGAGTTGGACAGGACTGTGCGACTTTACTTTCACTTTCATTTACTCTAAGACATGGATAAATTAGGATATAAACCAAGAATTCAGGCTGTCTCCTATCATAATTAATTATATAAATATTTCCATATATATCCAGTCAAGGAACAAAAGGGAATCTAAGATGTCTTCATAGATTTAAGTATGAGTCCCCTCTTAGGTATGGGATACTTGCCAATGGCAAGTAACTTTTAAAAAGATCAATAAAAGGTAAGGCTGGGTTTGAAGCTTTCTTATCAAACAGTGAAATGGTTTTTATTCCATGGCTATTAAAAATAACCTGAGAAGACAGGCAGTGACAACCAAGAGAGGGGAAAAATTATCATAAAAATAATAAATTATAATTATTATTTATTGGGAACTTACTATATACTAAGAATTCTGTTTCTAGTATGTCTTCAAGAGCTTAGAAATGACATTTATAGGAAGGGGAGGAAACTTTAGAGTGTGTGGTTTCCAAGTGTTTTAAGTATGAAGAGCCACTTTCTAAAACATTTTTTGACTCTCCAGTGTAATAGTATTCATATTTTATTATTGGTGGAATCATAAAACAGCATGGCCAAAAGCTATGTTGAATTTAGTAATACTTTTGAATTAATTTATGTTGCATAATCACAATAGCATCTGTATACATTTTTTAAAAATTACATATATTTCTGTATGATATAAGGAGTTTCATATACCTACATACACACATATGGTGCATATGCTTACATTGATAGTACACTGATGTTGTTGTTGAGTCATCCAGTTGTATCTGACTTTTTGTGACCCCATGGACTGCAACATGCCAAGCCTCCCTGTCCCTCACCATCTCCCAAAGTTTGCCCAAGTTCTTGTCCATTAATAGTATTGGTGATGCCATCCAGCCGTCTTGTCCTCTGATGCCCTCTTCTTCTTCTGCCCCTAAGCTTTTCCACCATCAGGGACTTATCCAATGAGTCAGCTGTTTGCATCAGATGACCAAAAAACTAGAGCTTCAGTTTCAGCGTCAGTCCTTCCAATGAGTATTTAAGGTTGATTTCCCATAAGATTGACTGGTTTGATCTCCTTGCTGTCCAAGGGACTCTCAGGAATCGTCTCCAGCACCACAGTTGAAAGGCATCAGTTCTTTGGCGCTCTGCCTTCTTTATGGTCCAGTTCTCACAATCTGTATGTGATCACTGGGGTGACCACAGCCTTGACTATATGGACCTTTTTTGGCAGAGTAATGCCTCTGTTTTCGGCATACTGTCTAGGCTGTCATTGCTTTCCTGCCAAGAAGCAATGGTCCTCTGATTTCATGGCTACAGTCATCATCTGCCATGATTTTAAAGACCAAGAAGAGGAAATCTGTCACTGCTTCCAACTTTTTTCCTTCTATTTGCCATTTGCCATGAAGTAATGGGGCCAGATGCCATGGTCTTAGTTTTTTAAAAATGTTTATAGTACATATAGATAACTATATAACTATAACTATATATATATATATATACTTATGTATATGTTCAGTTCAGTTCAGTCGCTCAGTCGTGTCCGACTCTCCGCGACCCCATGAATCACAGCACGCCAGGCCTCCCTGTCCATCACCAACTCCCGGAGTACACTCAATCTCATGTCCACAGAGTCGGTGATGCCATCCAGCCATCTCATTTTCTGTCGTCCCCTTCTCCTCCCGCCCCCAACCTTTCCCAGCATCAGAGTCTTTTCCAGTGAGTCAACTCGTCACATGAGGTGGCCAAAGTATTGCAGTTTCAGCTTTAGCATCAGTCCCTCCAATGAACACCCAGGATTGATCTCCTTTAGAATGGACTGGTTGGATCTCCTTGCAGTATAAGGGACTCTCAAGAGTCTTCTCCAACACCACAGTTCAAAAGCATCGATTCTTCGGCGATCAGCGCATATTAAAATACACATAATGCATAATCACATATTTAAATGAAATATTATTATCCAGTCATTCTACAGTCTTAAAAGGCATGTGGATAACTATGCCTTGAAATAACCTTGAGGCCATCCAAGGTGAGAACCACTGTTTTAATTTTTATTTTTCTAAGTTGGATGCTTTTCTCTTTATTTTTTATATCCCCATGACTTATTTTTTAAATTTATTTAAAAATTTTTTTAAACTTTAAAGGCTATTTTCCATTTATAGTTATTATAAAATATTGGCTATATTCCCTGTCTTGTATAATACATCCTTGAGCCTATCTTATACCCAATAGTTTGTATTTTCTACTCTCCCACCCTGTATTGCCCCTCCCCCTCTTCCTACAGGTAACCACTGTGAGAAGACTGTCCATGTCTGTGTCTCTTTCTTTTATATAATATTTACTCATTTGGTGTATTTTTTAGATTTCACACATGTGATATCATACAGTATTTATCTTTTGACTTATTTTACTCACCATGATGCTCTCCAAGTCCATCCATTCTACTGTAAATGGCAAAATTTTTCCTTTTTTTTCTAATAGTTGAGTGGTAGTCCATTATATATATATATATATCTCACAGATTCTTTATCCATTCATCTGTTGATGGACCCTTAGGCTATTTCTATGTCTTAGCAATTGTAAATAGTGCTGCTATGAACATTGGGGGATATGTATCCTTTCAAATTAATGTTTTTGCTTTCTTTCTGTATATATATCCAAAAGTAGATTTGCTGGGTCATAGGGTACAGAGGAAAACAACAGAATAGGAAAGACAAAAGATCTCTTCAAGAAAATTAGAGATACAAAGGAACATTTCATGCAAAGATGGGGTCGATAAAGGACAGAAATGGTATGGACCTAACAGAAGCAGAAGATATTAAGAAGTGGCAAGAATACACAGAAGAACTGTACAAAAAAGATCTTCATGACCAAGATAATCACGATGGTGTGATCACTGTCCTAGAGCCAGACACCTTGGAATGTGAACTCAAGTGGGCCTTAGAGAGCATCACTATGAACAAAGCTAGTGGAGGTGATGGAATTCCGGTTGACCTATTCAAATCCTGAAAGATGATGCTGTGAAAGTGCTGCACTCAATATGCCAGCAAATTTGGAAAGCTCAGCAGTGGCCACAGGACTGGAAAAGGTCAGTCTTCATTCCAATCCCAAAGAAAGGCAATGCCAAAGAATGCTCAAACTACTGCACAATTGCACTCATCTCATACACTAGTAAAGTCATGCTCAAAATTCTCCAAGCCAGGCTTCAGCAATACATGAACCATGAAATTCCAGATGTTCAACCTCGTTATAAAAAAGGCAGAGGAAACAGAGACCAGATGGCCAACATCCTCTGGATCATGAAAAAAGCAAGAGATTCCAGAAAAACATCTACTTCTGCTTCATTGACTATGCCAAAGTCTTTGTGTGGATCACAACAAACTGTGGAAAATTCTGAAAGAGATGGGAATACCAGACCACCTGACCTGCCTCTTGAGAAACCTGTGTGCAGGTCAGGAAGCAACAGTTAGAACTGGACATGAAACAACAGACTGGTTCCAAATAGGAAAAAGAGTACGTCAAGGCTGTATATGTCACCCTGCTTATTTAACTTATATGCAGAGTACATCATGAGGAAGCTGGGCTGGAGGAAGCACAAGCTGGAATCAAGATTGCTGGGAGAAATATCAATAACCTCAGATATGCAGATGACACCACCTTTATGGCAGAAGGTGAAGAGGAACTCAAAGGCCTCTTGATGAAAGTGAAAGAGGAGAGTGAAAAGGTTGGCTTGAAGCTCAACATTCAGAAAACAAAGATCATGTCATCTGGTCCCATCATTTCATGGCAAATAGATGGGGAAAGAGTGGAAACAGTGTCAGACTTTATTTTTTTGAGCTCCAAAATCACTGCGGATGCTGATTGCAGCCATGAAATTAAAAGATGCTTACTCCTTAGAAGGAAAGTTATGACCAACGTAGACAGCATATTAAAAAGCAGAGACATTATTTTGCCAACCAAGGTCCATCTAGTCAAGGCTATGGTTTTTCCAGTGGTCATGTATGGATGTGAGAGTTGGACTGTGAAGAAAGCTGATTGCCGAAGAATTGATGCTTTTGAACTGTGGTGTTGGAGAAGACTCTTGAGAGTCCTTTGGACTGCAAAGAGATCCAACCAGTCCATTCTAGAGGAGATCAATCCTGGGTGTTCATTGGAAGGACTGATGCTAAAGCTGAAGCTCCAATACTCTGGCCACCTCATGCGAAGAGTTGACTCACTGTAAAAGATTCTGATGCTGGGAGGGATTGGGGGCAGGAGGAGAAGGGGACGACAGAGAATGAGATGGCTGGATGGCATCACCAACTCGATGGACACGGGTTTGAGTGAACTTTGGGAGTTGGTGATGGACAGGGAGGCCTGGCGTGCTATGATTCATGGAGTCACAAAGAGTCGGACACGACTGAGCGACTGAACTGAACTGAGGGTAGTTCTATTTTTAGTTTTTTGAGAACTCTTCATGGTGGCAGCAGCAACTAACATTCCCACTAACAATATACAAGGGTTCCCTTTTCTCCACATCCTTGCCAACTTGTTTGTGAGAACCACTCTTTTCAAGGAGGATTTTTACTATAAAGTGGTGCCTTGGTTCATCATACCATGCACAATCCCACCAAGGTACAAAATATTTTACTATTTTGCTGATTTCACAGCCATTTTATTGAAACGTTTTTGCATTTTTCTTTGTTATTGTTCAGTCACTAAGTAGTGTCTGACTCTTTGTGACCCATGAACTGCAGCACGCCAGGCTTCCCTGTCCTTCACCATCTCCCTGAGTTTGTTCAAATTCATGTCCATTGAGTCAGTTTTATTCTTCTAAGAAAGTGTCATTATCTTTAAAGTCTTGTCAATGTCATTGTCATTAAAGTCTTCCATTCTCGCATGAGATAAGCTTTCCCTTCAATTTCCACTATATCTTAAGCCCTTCATTTCTATATTTTAAAGGTATTAAAAAAAATAACAGCATTGAAAAGACTTGGATTTCTCAGAATATTTCAGTTTTTCTACCTGTTTTATTTTAGCTTCTTTTTTCCAGCCAATTAGGATTTTCTAACTAAATATGTGTCTGCTGCTGCTGCTGCGAAGTCACTTGAGTCGTGTCCAACTCTGTGTGACCCCATAGACAGAAGCCCACCAGGCTCCCCCATCCCTGGGATTCTCCAGGCAAGAACACTGGAGTGGGTTGCCATTTCCTTCTCCAATGTGTGAAAGTGAAAAGTGAAAGTGAAGTCGCTCAGTTGTGTCCGACCCTTAGCGACCCCATGGACTGCAGCCTTCCAGGCTCCTCCATCCATGGGATTTTCTAGGCAAGAGTACTGGAGTGGCTTGCCATTGCCTTCTCCGAAATATGTGTCTAGGTGTGTATAAAAACATTGTATTTGTGCAGCAAATATAATTTCCACCAAGATTATCTTTCTTGATCTCCTTATAATTTTCACTGTGGAGAGTTTAGTTTCTTAAGGCTATTGAAATAGTTTTCTGAAAATTATTTCTCCTATTTATTTTCCTATATTTTCTAAAAAATTATCTTACTTCTATTTATAAGCACTTCTTTTTAAGTTGCAACTCTTACCTAAAGTTAAATATTGAATGTTAGTATATTCTGATTTTCCCTGAAGAGTAACCCATAGCTCTTTTCCACCTCAACAAAGAATGTAGGCTTTTAAATGAATAGGTAATCAATGTACATAAGTAAACGCTGTTCTATGGAAACCTTTTAAAGCAATAAGGATTCTCATATATCTGAACAGATTCAATTATTACGTGGTTTGAAAGACAAAGGTCTTGATCGAAGTCACACAGGATCCCAGAAATAGAAAGAACCTTGGAAGTAAATTTAGTGGGGGAATTCACTATATCACTTTTGCAGTCACAAAGAACAGATCTCTTTCTTATTATAGACTTCTAACAATTTCAACCCCACAATCATGTCTGTTTTCTAGTTTCTTTTTATCTAATCTTATACAACTAGCTTGCTAATTGCTTCCTTTAAACTTGCTTAAAGCAAATTTATCAGGAGTGGTTGGAGTATAGCTGCTGCTGCTGCTAAGTCGCGTCAGTTGTGTCCGACTCTGTGTGACCCCACAGACGGCAGCCCAGCAGACTTTGCCATCCCTGGGATTCTCCAGGCAAGAATACTGGAGTGGGTTGCCATGCATAGCAGTAGAGATAAAGATCATAGTCTCCCTTATCGAGAAACTAGACCACCATTAATGCAACCCAAGAAAGCATTAAGTTCTGTGGCAGATGAATCATATCACCCCCTAATTAATAGCTTGTTAACATCCCCACTTTCACTCTGTATTTGTGTAGTTTCCCATCTGTGCCTCCAAACCCTTGTCTATAAAGCCTTTGAATATTTTGTTACTAAGAAAAGAGATCTGTACTTTATTGTCATCTGAGAATTCTTTTGAGACTGAGGAAGGTAATTTTCTAGACCACAGGAAGAAGGAAGGATTTCAATTCAATTCTTCTGAACTTGAAACTCAAATGATAGGATAAGAATGAGAACTGCAGATACCTTGTCTGGTCTTCTCTTCATCCCACTACCTATTTGAGTTGATATGTCTTGGATTGTCAAAATTAGAATTCTGTGAAAAATGATGCATTCAGATTTGGGTTTAGATTTTATTTCATGGATTCATGAGAAATGACGGTTGTATATTATCCTGAGAATCTAAGTGGTTTTCCTGGTCAGTCCTGATGATTTAGCATGTTCACCCTGCAAAACACAAATAAATAAAATTCCTATGCCTGAATGATTTGATTTGACACCCTGAGTAAGCAAATGTCTTCATAATTAATTGTACCCTTCCCAGACTTCTCTATTTCTGGCAGCACATAGGTACAAACACACATATTTGTTAGTGCAAAAATTTTCTAGTGTAAATGTGTACCTATATAAATACATCTGTACTATAGAAAACTGTGCTTTAGTTATTTCCTCCTAATTGTGTATTCAGTTTTGTTTCCTTGGCTACTTACAGTTGAGTATCTTTTATATTCATGAAAGTTCTGCAAAGCATATTTGAAAAAACATTTACTTTCAAGCACATTGAAATGTATCTCACTATTCTCCTATTTGTGTAATCCATAGTACTATGTTTGTATTGCCACCTGGGATTACTTAATAATCCAAAAAAGGAATGGAAGCAACATGATATCTAATTATTCCACTGCTAAGGAATGTTTGGATCAAGCAAGCATAAATGATTCTCATCATGAGAAAACACATTTAATGTGAAGGTTAATATCTAAATTGCGGGGGGTGGGGGGAGTTGAAGAGAAACACAGAGAGAGAGATACACAGCGGCTGAAACTGAAATTTATTAACACTTGTAAAAACCCCATTAAAATCCTTCAATTTATGGCAGTTAAGCAAGTTTACATGCTGGAATCGCTTGAGATTTCACATCTAAGGCAGATCATTTGATGTTTTATGAATGATTAGAAGTTTAAGAGACAGATACTTACAGCACAGTCTCACATTTTGTCAGAGACATGATTTTCATATTCATCTGAGATCTTATTTTACTTACTGCTTTTGACAAGAGTGATTTCAGGGAAATAGCTCACTTATTTACAGTGGTACAGGAAAAAAATAATGGAACAGGAAACTGTAAAAAAAAAAAAAACCTAACAACTATCTGTCCTCCTTGGCAATAATGTGAAGAAGTAGACATTTATAAGATTACATAATCCAAACAAAAGTATGATATTAATGTTAAATGAAAAGGAAAAGAAAACTTGGCTATAAAGGGTAATTTGTGATAAAGATAGCATCTTTTCTTTCTCTTTATTTCCTTGGGCTCAGCAGAAAATTAGGAGAACATATGCTGATCCATGATTTGTCAGCCTTGCATTAGGAATATTTTAGTCAAGAGGCAAGGCATTAAGCCAAATTTCCTGGAAAAAATAAAGGAAAGCTAACTTGAAGTCTAACGTACTTTCGCTTTAACAAACTTGCCATTTTAAGAAGGATACCTCACAACATCCAAATATTTGGGTGAAAATCATATTGTTTGGGGGGTTTTCCAAAAAGAGATTTTTCAAACTCCTGAGTGCAGCAACTTAAGCCGTTGTGTTGTCATATTGCTACCTAGCCATTTTGGAGACAGAAAAAGAAATGTCAGGAATGCTGATCCTTTCTTTATTTAGAATTATTATTTCTTTCTTTAGAATTAGAATATTTTGTTTATAGTAGATTTTTGGCATTAATCTTGATTTGTTAAAGATATTGCATTAAAATGCTATTTATGTTGATGACTGAGATTTTGGTGCCCTCAAATTCAAATTTTGTGCCTAAGATGAATGCTATACTTGCCTTATCTAGAGGGTGTGTGTGTCTGTGTGTGTGTGAATATATATATATATATATGCACATATGCATATGCATACTCATATTTTGGAAGATGTTATTCATATATAACTTGATTTTTTTTTTTCATTTTCTACTTGAGGTTTTCACCCCCACTTTCTTAGTGGGCTTAAAGAACAGATAATTATTATACCTCTTGATAAGCATTTTTCTCATACTTGGAGGTGAAGTCTTCCCCTAGGCCTCGTTCCATGTTGTTTAACTTCAGAATCTTTAGTTGTTTCATATTTTAACTCTTAATTTTTATGGCTCCAAAATACATTTTCTTCACATCTTCCAAACAATTTCATACTAGGGGAAAGATCTGCTCTCAGGTCTTTTACATTTTTGTATCATTGTGTTGTACTTGATTTTTAAAAAATTGTGCCAGGTCTGTTTATTTTCCTTGCTCATTTCCCTCCCTGTAGTTAGGGGGAAGGATGAGTCCTCTTGGTCTCCTTGAGGAGCAGGTTATTGGCTGAGGGCTTTGTGTGCTGAGGAAGGTGGCGTGAGTGGGTATGTGTGGAGTAGATCTCTGCAAATCAACATTGTATGAATATTGTACACAGGCTTATCAGGCTTTTGGAGTGAGACTAATCTTCATTCTGTGAGCTGAGACCCCTTAATTTTAGATACTTAAGAACAACACAAATTTAAAAAATAAAAAGCCATCTGATACTGGTCTCATCACACTTCTGCCTCTTTTCCCTAGAAATTTCAAATATAGAGTTTCACTAGATTCAACAAGAAAATCTGTGGGGGAAGGATGAAAGAGTTCTTCCCCCAAAGAAGTTTCCACCAACCTTCTTTGGGCGAAAGAAGCTAAAAGTCCTTCCACCAAAGAAGAAGAGTCTGTGACAAACTCTAAATAATTCGTTTACCACCAGACTTACATATACCTAACTTTTCTTGGTTTTCCTTTGGCAAAATTTATTCTTCAATACTCCAGAGTTACCTCACCAAACTTATTCTGGTTGTACAACCTTATTCAGTTGTAACTGATTGTTTTGGCAATTTACTCAGTTGCTTTGGATTTCATTGCCTCATTTCCAAGAATCTGGAATTTCCTTTACCCTTCGGAGCTTAATAAGAATCTTCTTTCTGTTGAATCGTTATGTCACTGATAGAAATGTTAAACGACCACAGGTTCAGAGCTGACCCTTGAGGAACTGTGGCACCATTTGTTGTGTGTCCCTAGGTTGACACTGATCCATTGATAACCTCTCTCTGGGTCTGACTTTCCAGCTGGTTTTTCACTCACCTCATAACTAGATGGTTCAGACCTTGTTTTTCTACTTAATTGATGTGAATGTTGTGTGGGGCAGAATCAAAGACTCTGTTAAAACTTAAGATTGATTGTATCTCTAGCTTCTTTTGGTCAGTCAGAACTCCCACAAGGATATCAGCCTTGTCAGACTAGACATATTCCTGTCAGTGCCATATTGGTTTTCTTATCAAAGTGTTTGTTATCTCATGGGACAATTTCAGTATTTTTTCCCAAGTATCAAAACCCTGCTGAAATTACAATACAGACTTCAGCTACACTGTAAATTCAAAATCCAGGGGTAGATTTTTTTAAAATTTTACGATATAAAAGAACAATGGCCATTCTTTTAGTGTATTCAGCCAAAGTTCATAGAGTTTAGGGAAGATGATTTCTGGTTAAAAAAAAAAAAACAAATCAGGACTTTTGAAAGAGTTTTCTGGAATATGTCCACTATTTCTTTCTTCATTCCTGTCTACATTTTTTCCTGGACTTGGCCTCTACTGACAGTCATTCAAGTAAGAAATTACCCCATTTTGAGAGCTATAACCTCATCTTGTTCATTAAAGTCTCTGCTTTAGGGTAAAAGGAATGAGTACATGAATGTCTACCTGCAGGTATAATAAAAATATATGTATCACACAGAGAAGTATTATTTGTCTAGTTTATAGGGAATTCCTTGCCGTGCTCAGGGAATTTAAGTATTCACTTGAAAGGAGCAGCCATGTGGCAGTGAGCCTTCTGTTGTTCTACATTCACTGCAAAGGAGTAATTCAATTAATTTACTACCTTAAAAGATTTTGACACAACAGTGGTGTACATGACCTACTCATGTTGGGAACAGAGGAAACTACTGCACTTTGGCAAAAGGCTTCCATTATTTTAATGGGATGTGATGCTGTTTAGGGTATTCTAAGGCATAGGGATATATTGAAGATTTACACTGAAAGGAAGGGAACATAAAAAATTAGCATAGATGAGATGTATAACAATTTCCATATATTTGTCAATGTTTCTGATTATGAGAAAATGAAACTTACTTTCCCTTTAGAGAGAATATTTTACTTCTTCCTATTTTAAGGCTAAAATTCTAGGCTTTTATACTTTGTGTTTTTCAATAAAGGGTCTCACAGAAACATAGCTGAAAACACAGAATGTAATACAGATACAAATTTTCCATGAATATTTTAGATGTGAGGAGGGATGGCCATGATGATGAAGCTTCCATGCCTGATACAGAAGGATTCTACCAGAGTCTGAAGAGGACAACTAAGGAGGAAGGAGCCTTGTTTCTGCCACTAAGGAGCTTCCAGTTTAGTGCTGGGAATGGATAACACTCCAGATGAGGTCCTCTATTATCAACCACAGTGCTGGCCAGGAATTAAGAATAAAACATAGCCTGGTGTACCAGGTCACTTCAGCACCCTAAAATTGACTTCCTCTACGTTCAGCCACACTCATCCCTTGTCCTAAACTACTTTTATATTGTTAGTGAGTTATTTTTCCCATTAGATTTCAAATTCCCTCAAAGGATAATGTTTTGATGTGAACTCAAATATCATAAATACAAAAGAAAAGAAACACACTTAAGAGAAACACATATGAAGTTCAAAAGCAGCTGGGAACCAGTTAAAGCGAAATACAAGGTTCAGGGCTGACATGTATGGTTGTGCAGTTTGTGTACTCTAGACCAGTGAATTGAGGCCAGCTAGGGTTCTTCCCATCAAGCCTTGTGCTGATACTGTGCTCACCTGGTTTATTGGCTTCTGTTTGTCTTGCCAGGGTGCCTGCAGTTAGATCTTATCCTCAAGATCTGAGCTTTAAATACTTGATTAGCAGAGTGACAGAACAGTATCTGCAATTTACTTTAAAATCTCCAATTAGGATGCCAAAAAAAAAAAAAAAAGAATCAATCAAATAGAACTAGGAGTGCATCAGATCTTTTAACTATGCCCACTAAGGGCTCTGGTAATTCTGTGGGGAAGAGAAATGAGAAGCAGATATCTGAAGTGTACTGCTGCTCTCCATTTGTAATTTATTTGATACACATTGATGACTATCCTTCCAATAACTACTTAGTAAACTGACTGCAATTCCCATCCATAGTGTGGGTTTTCATTCACAATGATGACTTTTACTGTCTTTATGCCCTGGCATGAAAATCTGTAAGAATTGTTTTGGAACATACTTGAACTTGGAGGACTCCATATGGTAATTCCAATCACCATTTAGGATGGATAAACCAGGTAAGCAGAATCATACAGAATGCCTGACATGGCTTGTCCCAACCAGTTGTGTCTCCTGTTAGGTAAGCTGATACTCCTGCCAGGTACTCCTGCACAGCCATGGATGGGAGTCTGCCATGGGTGCTGTGCTAGATGGAGGTGGGAATAATTGAGGAGCTACTCAGCAAGATAGTGGGTTTAGAGTGAAGCGTTATAGGAGGAAGCCAGATCAAGAAGGAGAAAGGCATTCTAGGTGGAAGTTTCAGGCTGGAGGCTTACAGGGTGAATTTGGCAATTGTCTGTGTTTTGTTTGGCCTGCATAAAGTTTATGCAAACAAGGAGATATTATGGCTGATCAAATCATAACTAGCTTAACATCTAATATCTTACCTAGCAGCTTTATTGACTTGTGAGTCCTGTCTGGCCTTGAAAAGCAGTTGAGTTTTCGAATCCCATGAGCATCTCTTTTGGGAAGTAGAAATGGAAAAAGAACAATGACATTGAAAGAGAATGGACAGGAACAATCTTGAAGCATAGATTACAATATTTAGTCACGATGCAATGAATAGTCCAGAAGTGTTTTCAAAATGTTCGAGCTTAGTGCATATTACTATGCACAACATGATCAAACAGACCCCAAACTAATTCCAAAACTCATGATGTGTGTTTTACAAGTTGAGTACAGAGTAAATATTAAAACCTGCATGTATACCTTGCATGAACAAAACAGATGGAATTGTGTCTTTGATTATGTCTCAGAAAAGTTTCAAACTCTTCTAAGGTAATTAATTTAAAAAAGGAAAATAAACTTTAAATATTCCTAATGCAATACTTTGGCCATCTCATGCGACGAGTTGACTCACTGGAAAAGACTCTGATGCTGGGAAAGGTTGGGGGCGGGAGGAGAAGGGGACGACGGAGAATGAGATGACTGGATGGCATCACCGAATCTGTGGACATGAGTTTGAGTGAACTCCGGGAGTTGGTGATGGACAGGGAGGCCTGGCGTGCTGTGATTCATGGGGTCACGGAGAGTCGGACACGACTGAGCGACTGAACTGAACTGAACTGAACTAATGCAACAAAGCAAAAGTCTAATCTGTAATATTTTTCCAAATGTTGGAAGTTAGTCAGTCTTAACAAACCCAGCATCATAAAACTAACCCTAAACTATTTCTATGGTGCATAATTTGTGTTCCATGAGTATGGAGTAAATGTTATAACCTGCAGGTAATATCTCATGTGAAGTCGAACCCATGATGGTTTGGAACTTTTCCACAAGATCGCTTTTTACAGAGGTGGAGGTTTAAGGAATATATGAAAGATATATGAGGGTTAGAAACTTCTGGGCACTACAATCAAAATAATTTAATATGAAATTCAGCTATGCGGTATCTTGGTGACTCCAATCTTACTCCTGCTAGTACTTGGGAGTTAAATGTTTGAAAATGCAATAGAAGATGATGCTCGAAAGAGGATTAGAGCTCAGAGAACTTCAAGAATCTTCCGATGGTAGGAATAAAAGAAAGTCAATTTGTGCTCTGAAGGTGTAGTTCATCTACGGTATCCATAATTAATGAGGTTTCCTTCAAGTCCCACAAGATTCAGTGGTAAAGAATCACATCTGTCAATGCAGATGTGGAAGAGGCGGGTTCAATCCCTGGGTCAGGAAGACCAGCTGGAGTAGGAAATGGCAACCTACTCCAATATTCTTGCCTGGAAAATTTCATGGATAGGATAGCCTTGGGGGCTGCAGTCCATGTGGTTGCAAAGAGTTGGACATGACTGAGCAACTAACACACACACACACATACACATATTTATGCTTGCTTTTTTTGGTATGAGATTTATTCCAAATTTCTTACCATCAAACAAAATGGATACTCTAGGAAGAAACACCCCGCTGATCTGGTTGACCTCAGCACCCTACTTGCTCTCTGTGTGTCTGGGGAAAGGTAGGTGAGTGAGGAACCCAGTTTGAGAAACATGGTAGATTGGGCAGACCAAAGTACTCAGAAGTGGGTTTTGCACTGGCACAGCTAAATATAATGAGGGGAAACAAAAGAGCATGCCCAGAGGAGGGCTTTATTTACAAAGCTGCTCTGTCCCTGGCCTTCATCCCAGCCACAAAACATCCATGCAGGAGGCAGCCACTGGGACATAAGACACTTGTCCATGAGAAAGGGATCCAACATTTACTCAGTGGATGAGAACAACTTTTGGTAGGTTTCAGGTACCAACAGGTTGCCCTTAAAATGTTTGCTCAGCACAGAACAGTTATAAAGGAGTGCCATAAGCATTCAGCTTCTGCTTTTAGCTGACTGCTTTTGCAAAGCTGTTTTCACTTTCTGTCTAAATCTTCCTGAAAAGTGCTACGGTTAACTATCCACACATCACAGATGATGTGCTCTGACAGACATGAAGAAGAATTAAAGTGAAATGCATGCAATGTTTAAAATAAAATCATCTATGTCATGAATAAGAAAAACAAAACAGATGGAATTGTGTTCTTGGTCATGCCTCAGAAGAGTTTCAAACTCCTCTAAACCACTTAATTTAATAATAATAATAAAAAAACTCTCAATATTCCAAATGTAATAAAGAAAAAAAAAGCCAACTTAATTCTATGATCACATTGGAATTTGGTATCAATAATTTTCTGTCAAGAATTCACTGATGAAATGACATTTATGTTTATGAGGTAAATCACTGAGGCAAAATAGCCATTGATTTGAATGTCACAGAACTGATGAAGTGACTTTCCATTAGTGTACCCCATGTTAAAAGAAGGATCTGGTAAGTGAAACTGTGGTCACAAAGGGAAAACATCATATCAAATTGGATGGAGCACGTCTGTAGTGTCTTCGACACAAGTGTTTAGTTCCTCAGAAAAACATTCCAAGCAAACAATTCTTCACAGACTATTTCTCTTTCCTAGAATGAAAGAGGGATATGCTTGGTGTAATCACTTGCTCAGCACAGAGCCACAAGAAAAGTCAAGTCTTGAGGTTGCTTTTTCAGTGGAATGCTTCAACTTGACATCAACAGGAAAGCCCAATCAGTCTTAGAATGGAAGTGCTGGAAATCTTTCCCCCAAAATGATTGGTGGGGGAGGAGGGAAGAGAAGGGAAGGATTTACTCAAGATCAGGGGAGTCGAATAAACAAGCGCCATGGCAGTTTCCTGCAGGAAAGTGGAAAGATTAACCTGGTTTATATTGAGATGAGGATAGAGCTTAACACAGGTTGTAGTTGATTAAACAAGAGTGAATCATTGCGCTGCCCCGTGTAGACAGTCTTTAGCCATTATGTTTCATAATAACAGAGAAATCTCAAACTCTCAGTAAGCCCCTGATTTTAGTCAGTGCAGAGGTGGAGCTCAGAGACCTGCCGTCTTTGTGGTCCCCTCACCTCCACAGAATTTTCACCCACTTCCGACTTTAAGAAAATAACACAGAAGATAATATTACAAATCTTAGTCAAGCTTTTAACTTGTGTGTTAGGAAGCTCAGGATCATTTTCAGGGTCTTGGGAGAAAAGTCTCTCTTGCCAAGTGTCCTTAGGGACTTTTATTACTGGAAGTGGGCATTGTGCCAGATGCTGCTGTGAGGCTTTATAAAAATAGACAAGATAAATGGACTTTTAGTGCAGTATTGTGCCAGACTTTAAATTTTCAGGAAATTATTTTTTTAACCTAGCAGAGAGTCAAGTCAATTTGTGAATTAGTTGAAAGGCTGGCTCGATATGGGGGTGGGGGGTTGGGAGGGGTGAAGCATCTGACATTTTAAGTCAGAAAAGCCTGCCACACAAAACAGATTTCTCTTGGCAATCAAGATAACTTAACAACCATAAACACATTGTCAGAGGGAAAAATTGCATTTTGCTCTAACACAGATCATGTACAGATGACTGATTTTTCTTTCAAGTTCAAGCAGAGAAAGACTGTTTATATATCTCAACTTCTGACTCAAGCAAGCAGAACAGTCTTAGAGGTCTGAGTAGGAATGGCTGAAGAACTTTTGGATATTTCTTTGTAAAGGATATAGCATGATGATCATGGGGTATATACACAGTCCAGACTGTTGAGAATCAGAGTAAGTTGCTCCCATAGATACTTTGTGATATTTGTTCATTTATTATTCCCCCTCCTGAAAGATAGAACAAAGACTTAAAAAAAACACACTGTTTTATTCCACTTTAATTCATTTATTTGGAATATGATGACAGACTGTTTTTACCCATTTCTGTGGAATGTTTTTTTTCACCCCAAGGATGTTCTCAACTGATACCTCATGTTTTATGATGATTTCATTCAATTCTCAGATCACTGATTCCTCAGATATTATACATAAGCTGAATATTGTAAAAGACAATTGAAAATTGTCAAGAACTATCTGAGACCCAAGGTATTATTAATTATTTACTATTATCATTATAAAAACTTTCAAACAATAAAAAAAATGTACAGTAGATTTTAAAAAATTCACCTGAGATCATGGCCCATCTAAGAGAGGATAGTTTAATCCAGTTGTTTTTATTTTTATTTAGTGAGTGTGGAGGGGAGAGGAGAGTTGCCCAACTCTCCAGCGTTTTGGCATTATTTACAGCAACAAGTGCATTCATCCGGTATGGATTTATTGAGCACTTTTTTCTTTTGGCTGCACCATGCAGCAAGTGGGATCTTAGTTCCCCACCAGGGATTGAACGTATATCTCTCCTGCAGTAGAAGCACAGATTCTTAGCCATTGGACCTCCAAGGAACTACATGTTGAGCACATTTGATGTCCTCAGTGCTGTTGGATAATTCTGACAAAACAGCAACAGTCCCTGGATTCCAAAAGTTTATAGCTGGTTGTACAGAAAAGACCCACTTGGGCTCACAGATACATAAACACACATGCTCACCATTAAAAAGAACAGTACAAGACAGTAGTGAAAATCATGAAAGAGTAGAAGTAAGCAGTGGTCTATGAATATCTATTTGCATTATGAATTTTCAAAAAATCATAGAAAGATTTGTGTGTGTGTGTGCGCATGTGCGTGCCTTCTTGGCATCTCTTTTTAAAGTCTAAAGATGTATTCCTAAAGGCCCACCAAACAGAGGAGACGTGTTTATTGAACTCACGCTATGTGGGTATTTATTCCTTTATATAGTTGTCCAAACAATAACTGAAGTAACATCACTATGAATTCTATTTTATAGACCCAGAATATGAGTCTCAGCTACTAAGCAAAGTAGCTAAGTTGCCCCAGCTAGCAAATGGTAGAACTGAACTATGAATCTGTACTTTTCTTTTTCTTATTTTAGAAACTGAGATATAATTAGCATATATAGGTGGCCCAGTGGTAAAGAATTTGCCTGCCAATGCAGGAGACACAGGGCTGTGGGTTCAATCCCTGGATCTGGAAGTTGCCCTGGAGAAGAAAATGGCAACCCACTCCAGTATTCTTGCCTGGAAAATCCCATGGACAGAGAAGACTTGCAGGCTATGGTCCACAGGGTTGCACAGTTGGGTATTACTGAATGACTGAGAACACGATTCGCATAAAATATGTTAGTTTCAGGTGTAAAACATCATGATTCAGTATGTATATACTGCAAAATGATCACTACAAAAAGTCTGAACATCCGCTACTACATAAAATTATTTTTCTTGTGATGAGAACGTTGAAGATTTACTCTCTTAACAACCTTCAGATATACAATATAGTATTATTAACATTAGTTACCACACTGCACATGATGCCCCAGGATTTCTTTGTCCATCTTGCCCACCCTTCCACTTCTTGAATCCATATTTTTCTGATTCAAAACCATGTTCTCTTGTTTTCTCTGCCAGTGTTTCTCAAAATATTTGCAGATCTGAATTAGAGCCTCTGGGGTAAGTGGCAAGGGGGAGGGAATATTTGCTAAAAGCAGATTATTAGGCTCCCAAACTTGCTAAACCATAGTCACCCACTAGAATTGAGGACACTGCACTGTATAGCAACTGCTTCAGTGATTTAGATATTTTGTGCTTCAACTAAACACAGTTGTCTGGGATGAAAGGAATAGAAATAAGTAAGTAAATAAATAAGTCTTAATTCTTTGTTTCTCGAGTTAGGGTCACTTGAACTAAATTCTCTTCAGTTTTCACTACAGTTTTAAAGAGTCTATAAATCAATGAGCAAGTACAAATTCTATTTCTTCTCTGAAGACAAAAGAAAGGGAATCCCTCATAAACAGCTGGCGTCAGAAGGATGCTGTAGTTTTGTAAGATACATTTCCAGGTGGTTAATTGAAACCTAATGTTTGTTTTATCCCCTATCTAGAGCTTTTCTTCTCATGTCCCTTTTATCCAGGGCTCTAAAACTCAAAATAAATCTAGCCAGAATTTAGAATGAAAGCAGTTTTTTCATTAGATTTTGACATGAAAGTTAATAGTAGCAAAAGGATTTTCATCTATAAGAGCGACTGAACTGAACTGAGCTGAATAGGAGATAACAGGCAACTGGAAAGTCATTCATGGATTCAAAGAATACTATGATTGAATGGAAATGCGATTATGTCTCCTTGAGAAAAGGTATTTGTGAAATATTTGTGTTCATTACTCTTTCTCTGAGCAGAAGAATACTTAAGTCAACCTCTATCTTGTTCTGGGGAAGAGGATTCTAGAACTGAAACATAGAATTTTATTTTTATCACTTTTAAAATGTAAATTTGATAAATTAAATTAGCAGTAGTATTATTGTTGTTGTTTAGTTGTGTCCAGTTCTTTGAAACCCATGGACTGTAGCCCACCAGGCTCCTCTGTTCACAGGATTTCCCAGGCAAGAATACTGGAGTGAGTTGTCATTTCCTCCTCCAGGGGATCTTCCTGACCCAGGGATCGAAACTGCGTTTCCTGCATTGGCAGGCAGATTCTACTCCTGAGACATCAGGGAAGCCCAATAGTAGTATTAGGTACAATTTAGTAGGCAGTTGCCAAAGAGGTTAAACACTGAGCTAATCATTTTATTGCTGTATTTCACTGAGAATTTGATTATTTTATGTTGTCACTCAATCTTGATTTGTAGTACCTGCCTCCTTTATGCAAAAAAGGATAAGATATTTCACATCGTATCACAATAAAATACTTCCATTTATACCCCATATTATAACATCTTATAAACTTTCACATGCATTCTTATTTTATTATTGACATTAATAATAACACTAACAATTTTAGCCTAATTTAACCTCAACGAAAACCTGGCAAGACAGGTACTATGCACATATTACAGATGATGAAACTGAAGCTTAGGGAAATTAAAAGATAAAACCCAATGATTCTGTAACCTTAGCTTGCATAATCTAGAAGGCTTGTTAAAACACGTTGCTGGGCTGCACCTCCACAATTTCTGGCTCAGAATATTTTGGATCACTCCAGGAAAACTATTTTTCTGTGTATTTAGAGTTAGACATTACATTTATATATGCATGTATATGTATATATAGGCTTCCCTGAAGGCTCAGATGGTAAAGAATCTGCCTATATAATATATATTGCATTATATATATGTATACAAAAATATATATACATATATGTATATTACAATATATATGCATATATATATACATATATATAAAATGTTGCATTATATATAACATATTACATTATACATATAGAGAGAGCACATTTGGGAGTCATATTATTTAAGAATATTCTATTGTTAATAATATATTTTCTTTAAAATAAAAATTTTAAAAATTGCTTTGCCTTGGTCGACCAAGATATATATATGATGCTCAAATTACACAGGAGAAAGGAAGCCCATTTTTATGAAAAAAGACCAAATGAAAGATTGAATTATAGAAAATATACCCCTTCTGGGCAGGTTCAGGGAGTGGGTGGGTAGCCTATCAGGTATTTGGACACATTTCATGTCTATGTTCCAAAGACTTTTCCAACTTGTCTCTTTTGTGTCAGCAGCCTGGGCTCTTAAAAATTATGGAAATTAGGAATAGGATAGACCCAGGCTGTCATCTATTTCATCATCCTGTCAGTCTAGAGCCACTATCTTCTGTTTGGTCCATTTCCACTGAAATTACTTGATTGTGAAAAATGAGAGAGTGAGATATTTAAAGAAAAAAGGATACTTGGAAGAAAATATTTTTCAACAAAACCGTCAAGTTAAGATAGCTACTGTTTGTTGATTTCTCTGCCACTGAGAACTGGGAAAGTATCAGTTTTCCATCTGCCAACAACATTCTTGCTTTCACTATACTAATCGACTCACCTCGGAAATGTCTATTCTGGCTACTTAAGCTCCAGGAAGCTGGAAGGCACGGGAGCATTTCTGTATTGGCACCATCACCACGCACAAGTGCAGCTGTGTTCACGGCAGACATGGATATTCTTTATTCTCCATCAGAGCTCTCTCTTGGCTTATCTGTGGTGTTTGTCTACCCCTCATTTTACTTCTAGTCTTTAAAAACAGCACCTTGAATTTTTTTTGGCACAAATGGAGTTGACCCCAACTTTCGACTCCAGGAAAGAGGCAGTTGGCCTGTGTGAGACCAGATAGAACCTTCCAGAGACTCTTTTCTTGAGTGTCCTCAACTGATAGGAGGTGAGCTGGGTGCTCTTGGGTGACTATCACATGGGGAAGGGCCTACTTGAGACAGATGGCAAAGAAAACAGATACCAGGGATAAAGAGAAAGATAGATTCCTGATGATGTTACTTAATAATCTGAATTCCAGATGTGAACCTATACATCTTGTTTCCTTTTTTTTTTTTTTTTTTTACATTTTTTGGCTGGACTTTTTGAGTGTAGTTGTAATCTCTAGCCTAACTTCTAGAAAGTTAAAGCAGATTGAATTATAAGCACTCTAGCATCAAAATAAGCAAGCTTCCTTACTAGTGAACACACTAGTTTCAGAGAACTGGGTTCTAGTCCTGGTTGTGGCATAGAGAAAAGTTCTTTGGAGACATTATCTCTTGGTGTCACAGCCTCTTGAATTCTTTCTCATTCACTTCAGACCCACAGGATGCCTTCCATTACTGATTTTATCTCCGTTACTGAAATTGTCATAAAGACGCTTCGGGGGAAGATTACTGAAAATGGCTTGGGAAGAAAAGAGTGAACTAATGTTGGAAGGGCTACAAGAAAACGTGACAAGGCAGATGCTGTAGAATCAAGATCAGCAGTATGGTAGCTCAGGTAACCTCAAACAATAGCTGCAATGGAGAAACGTGGGCTAAAAAAGCAAAACAGGAAATAAACTCTGGAGACAGAAAGGAGATATCTGACATCTATGACTAGTAATTTTTAAGATTTAAAAAATTTTTATTTTGGCTCTGCCACATGTAGGATTTTAGTTCCCCAACTGGTGATCAAACCCATGCTCCCTGCCATGGAAGTGTGGAGTCTTAACCACCGGGCCACTGGGAAGTCCCTAGTAAGCTTATTTTTGGTGAGGTACTTGTTATGATTTAAGTGCCGGAAGCAAAATAGACCAGATATTAAGATGAAAGAGAACCCAAGATAAATCCCCTCGGAAACAAGTGCCTTTCAAAGTACTGCAAAATTTTAGATATGAGATTCAAAGAATTTTTATAAAGCTAAATTGTCACATTTGAATAATTTTTTCCACTTATTTTTTATTGAATGAAATATTCTTTAAATTTTATAATGCTTTACAACTTTCAAAAGTTTCACACACATGATTTCACATAATCACATAGTAACACCCTTTGCATCCCCAGCCCATATGCTGCCCCTTCCACTCCCCTCTCCCCACAGGTAACCATGAGTTTGTTCTCTCTATATATGTGAATTTGCTTCTTTTTTGTTTTGTTCACTAGTTTGTTGCATTTTTTTAGATTCCACATATAAGTGATATCATACAGTGTCTTTCTCAGTCTGACTTATTTCAATTAGCCCTCCAAGCACATTCATGTTGCTGCAAATGAAGATTTCATCCTTTTGAAAATTTTTATCAGAGTCCTCCCCTTGGCATGCTGGTGAATAATTAACAACTGGACCTCAAAGTGGGTGGTGTGGGGAAGATGATTTGTAAATTTGCAGTTTTGGCGGCATAAATACTCCCCCCATGACCGATTTCAAGTTGCCAAGCTGATGTCAACTGACTCATAAAAGTTCTGAAAACTTACCAACTGGCTCTGATATGAACCAATTCCAGCCTACACTGAAATTACAGAGTGGAAACTCTAATTATCATTGCTTTTGTGTATGTATTTAAGGAGTAGCTCTGTGGCCCTCCCTGAGGGTTCAGATGTGAATCAGAGATTGTAGAGCTCCAGAAAGAAATGATATGGATTCCTCTGATGTCCTGTTCCCAAGCAGGGCTATTCTGATACCACTGAATATTATGCTTCAGGAAACCTTGACTGTGGAGGTCACAGGGCATGGCCGCAGGATCATTCTAATACTGTAATCCACACAGGCAGAATTAGTGTGGTATGCAGCCTGCTCTGATGTTTCAGGTGCTTGGATTCTGAACACAAAGGTAGCCATTGTGGGAAGAGGGGATGGTGCAACCTTTGCAAAGAAGAGAAGCATTCGCCCTGGGGCAGGAGACAATAGCAAGGGGATAAGGCGGTGGAGGCACTCTTACCTGCCCCAGACCAGAAACAAGTTTAAACAGAGCAGGTAGAGAATCCATCAGTATCAGATAATAAAGCAGCCCACAAAAGGACACAGGTGAAGAAGGAAAGGGTGGAGAAGTTTTAGAAGTGGAAGCTGTAGGCAGAGAGATAAGGAAGAAAACGAAGAAATGAGAATACAAAGAAACCAACAGGAAAATAACAGGAAAGCCTATCACCTGTCAAACATGTGGGTCAGCAGTCTTACAAGTGGGATTGTGTTAGGGAGGGTGATTGCATAAAAGGGATGAGGAATGTTTTCAAGGGAAATTGATTGAGACATTGTAAACTTCCTATGAGCAGATATGAATCTATATGTGTGTGTACGTGTATATATTTAATATTAGTCATTTCACCCGGGCAAGAGTCAAAACATTTAGAGACAAAAGAGAAACAAGTACCTGAAAAATGAAGATACAAAAATTCCAGTGTTTGAGATTGAAGTTGATGAAATGCAAGCTTGATTCTTTCTTTAAAGAGAGAAAAGTAGAAATTTCTGCTACTCTTCAAATCTTTCCTCTTATGATTTGGTTGAAATAATGTTCAAATGCCCCAAACTAAAGGGACAGTGGATATTCTCAAAGGAAAAGTAGCCCAAGTAAGATGTATCTTTGGCTCCCATTGAAGGTAAGAAGAATGGAGATTGAGCAAGATACTTGGGTAGCTCTTAAAAGAAGAAAGAATAGATAACTTTAGGGGGCTTGGATTTGTGCAGGAAAATGACTACTTTGAAAAAAAACAAATACTGTTTGCTCCTGGGGACAGCGATCTTGGCTGGGCTCCTTTTGGACCTGAGGGGAGACGGATGGCAAGCAATAAACTGCCTCCTTCACACAGAGATATGTATCTGTTACCTTATGATAAACTATGATTTATATGCAAAGAATAATCCAACTGGTGTCACCTTCTCTCCAAAAAGGAGAAAATAAAAATCGACGTACTCAGGTATATTCTCAATGAAGATGTTGGGAAACCTGTTTCCCTCTACTCCCAAACTTATATCTGAAGAATATTTATGGACTTCAAGGTAGAAAGAAATCAAAAATTTTCAAATGAAAGTGCACATTAACTCAGGAAGATAATTTTAAAAGACAAATAGAAATGCTCCAGTCTTGGCTTGGTCAGAATTGAATTTCAGCCCAGACCTGGTCTCAACATTCTTTGCTACTTGGGACAAGTTGCATGCTTTCCCCAGCCTGTCTTTAATAAAATGCAGAAACTGGAGCAGATACATACAGGTTCTGTTCTGTATGAAATTGACAAAGCATTCTACAATCAAGAAAGACTCATTTTCTTTAAATACAAAGTAAATAATACATTTTAAAATTTAATTAATTCATTTAAAATACATAAATAATGCATGAATAAATGTTCTGCATAACAAACTTAAATAATATAAAATTATATAGTAAGCAAATCAACATATGCATGCCTCTCTCCCCATCTCATTTCTCTCAATAAAGGTAACCATCATTCATGGTTTGCTGTGAACCTTTCTGGTTCTTTTTCTATTCACTTGTATATAATATCATTTTTATATTTTTCTACTATTGAAGCAATGTAATCATATTTGACAGAATTTGGAAACTAGAAGAGTAGAGAATAAAAGAACACCTGTAAGTGCCACTCAATAAAAATTTAGTATCCAGTTTGATCAATTTCTTCAAATTTTTGCTTATGCATAATTTTCAATAATAGTAATAATATAAAAGGAAGGTATTCAATGCTTGGGTCAAAAATTAGCATGATTGTACATTTTGCTTTGGGGTTATATTTTAGTTATTTTAAGAGTGCATCTATTAATAGACATTTGTGACATGGAGGAATGAATTTTGCTTTCAAGAAATGAAAAATATATTCATATTTTTTCATATGAATATGAAAAATATATTTATATTTTGGGGGATACTTTGGGATTTTTTTTGGGTACTGACAACTTTTTGGGATCCTCAAGATGGATGATAAATGTATTAGAAAAACATGAAAACAATGATTTTTCATTAATGAAAGTGATATATAAAAATATATAATAATTCTTATTTGTTTATAATGTTCAGATCTATAGTAATATTTATCTATGCTGTAATGTTTGGTGCCAGCTTTTATGGTTTTGTGTGTAAGTAGATACGGGTGAGTTTTTACACACAGCATTTAAATATACTATACACTACAATGTGTAAAGTGGATAGCTAGTGAGAACTTGCTGTGTAACACAGGGACCCAGCTCAGTGTTCCGTGCTGACCGAGATGGGTGGAAAGCGGGTTGGGGTGGGTGGGAGACACAAGAAGAAGGCGAAATATGTATACACACTTTACTCTGTAAAGTTCCCATGTAATAGCACATAAACATCTGAAGGACAGCAGCTAAGGACTTTGACCATTGGTATATTTTGATGGTAACTGCAATATTTATAGTCAAATATTTGTTGAATGAATATTCATCCATAAACCATATTCTAACACATATACAGTTTTATCTAATATATAATACATGTTCCTACAGATGTAATATATATAATGTATCGACTGAGCGACTGAACTGAACTGAACTGATATGTAGTGATATTTTTGTGTATTTTTCAACTCTGTATAGATGGCATCATACTCCAGATATGTAGCAACTTCTTTAGGTTACTTTTTCATTTAGATATTAACTACCATATAAATGGAGAAGACAATGGCACCCCACTCCAGTCCTCTTGCCTGGTAAATCCCATGGACTGAGGAATCTGGTGGGCTGCAGTCCATGGGGTCGCTAGGAGTCGAACACGACTGAGCGACTTCACTTTCACTTTCATGCACTGGAGAAGGAAATGGCAACCCACTCCAGTGTTCTTACTTGGAGAATCCCAGGGACAGGAGAGCCTTGTGGGCTGCCGTCTATGGGGTCGCACAGAGTCGGACACGACTGAAGTGACTTAGCAGCAGCAGCAACCATATAAATATGCACAATAAATAGCTCAGGAGGTAAAAAAAGTCTGCCTTCATTGCACAAGATATAGGAGACTCAGCTTTGATGCCTGGGTCAGGAATGTCCCCTGGAGAAAGAAATGGCAATCCACTCCAGTGTTCTTGCCTGGAAAATTCTATAGATTGAGGAGCCTGGAGGGCTATAGTCCATGGGGTCACAATGTGTTGGACATGACTGAACGTATACATGGCATGGCAAATATTCACTGAGTATAGTAATGTGTATATCTCATTCATCCATTTAAATTTTTCTTATCTATTTCATGTTTACATTTATGCATAATAAGCAGTATTTAAAGTGCACAATTCATTGTACACACTCATGAATCCATCAGCAAAATCAAGATGTAACATTTCATCACAGCAAAATATTCCCATGCCTTTTTTCCTTTTGCTTTCCTGATTTGCTTCTTGTCACTATAGCATAAGTTGCATTTTATATAAATTAAATCATACTCTATATCATTTCCCTGTGCCTGGATTCTTTCTCTCAGGAAATTGATTTAAGATTCATTTTGCATGTATCAGTAGGTTTTTCTTTCTTACTGATGAGTGGTATTCCAACTCTGGACATAACATCTTTTATTTAAACATTCACCTGTTAAAGACATCTAGGTTGTTTCCAGTTTTTGGCTGTCATGACCTAAACTGCTGGGGACATTCATGCCATTGGGTGGACATGTTTTAAGATTTTAAAATCTAATATCTTAAAAACTAACAAACTGTTATTTATTTATTTTTGCTCCATTCTCTCTCTCTACTGGGACTCTATTTACCTGCATATTAACCATTTTTCTGTAGTCTCAGGACCTGAGGTTTTTTTGTTTTTTTCAATTTCACCTCTTTTTTCTTCTGTTTTTAAATTATTTTCAAGATTATACATTCAAGTTAATTGACACTTCTGTCATCTCTATTTTTTTTAATGCCTATTCAATAATTTTTAAACTTTAAATATTATAGCCTTCAGTTCAGTTCAGTCACTTAGTCGTGTCCGACTCTTTGTGACCCCATGAATCACAGCACAGGCCAGGCCTCCCTGTCCATCACCAACTCCCGGAGTTCACTCAAACTCATGTCCATCGAGTTGGTGATGCCATCCAGCCATCTCATTCTCTGTCGTCCTGTCTCCTCCCGCCCCCAATCCCTCCCAGCATCAGAGTCTTCCAGTTTAGTACTTTTTCAGATTTTGTTTGCTGACTTCCTATGTTTTAACTCACTTCGAGTTTACTTTTCTTTACCATCTTCAGTTCAGTTCAGTTGATAGTTGTGTCTGACTCTTTGTGACCCCATGGACAGCAGCACACCGAGCTTCCCTGTCCATCACCAACTCCCAGAGTTTCCTCAAACTCATGTTCATCGAGTCGTTGATGCCATCCAACCATCTCATCCTCTGTCGTCCCCTGCTCCTCCTGCCTTCAATCTTTCTCAACATCAGGTTCTTTTCCAATGAGTCAGTTCTTTGCATCAGGTGGCCAAAGTATTGGAGTTTCAGCTTCAGCATCAGTCCTTCCAAAGAATATTCAGGACTGATTTCCTTTAGGATGGACTGGTTGGATCTCCTTGCAGTCCAAGGGACTCTCAAGAGTCTTCTCCAACACCACTATTAAAAAGCATCTTACTGATCATCATTATGATTAGTGCATTAAAACTTTGATAGTTTCAATATTTTTGTCATCTTAGTGTTGATATCTGTTGCTATCTTTTCTTGGAAATAATTCACACTTTTCTTTCTTTTTTTTTAAATATATATGCTATGAATATTTTGGTATATTGAGAAAGCTGTACTGTTAACTCTGGGTTCTGTCATGTTGCTCCAAAAGAAGTATTGATGTTCTTGTTTTAGCAGCCAATGAACTTGATTAGGCACAAACTTCAGGATGTCATGTTTGAGCTTAGTGAAAATTTTAAACCCTAGTTTCTAGTGCTTTCAGTTTGTCTGTGTCACCTTAGTTCAGGGGTCAGCCTAGATAGGCTGTTTATACACGATCTAGGTGGCCTCTTCCCTAGCTCTTTCATTTCTGAGACTCCTTTTTGCTCTCTGGCAACTCTGGTTGTAACTGACTTCTTTCATGCTTGTCCCAACCGAAATTTTAGCTGCTGCCACACATCTAAGCACACACGCATGCCACCATGACCACTGCTTTCAGGACAGTGCCCTCAAAAGACAGAGAATTCATTCTATGATCGTTTCTTTAAGTTTTGATTCCCTTCCAAAGTCTCCTTGCTTTTGTTAATTCACCAGAGCCGTCTGATAGTTGTTTGGGTGTCTTTTTCAGAGTTTATTGGTGTCATTTATGAAAGAATCAGTTTTTAGGGGTTTACTCATCCATAGACTCACATATTCATTTTAACTACTGTGTAGTATTCTGATGACTGGTCATGGCCTTATTTATTTATTTCTTCATCTATTGATGGAATTGTTTGTATATTTGGGATGTTAGGTATGCCCATCTTCAACTTTACTAGATATTGCTAAATGATTCTTCAATATATTTGTAGCAACTACACTTCCAACAAAGAGTTTTGCAACTTCCCATTTTTTTGCATCCTAACCAGTATTTGGTATTCTCAATTATTTCAGTTTTCAGTGTTCAAATGTGAAGAATGTTGTCTGCTTGCTGTTTTTATTTGCAATTCCCTAATTACTAGTGGGGTTGAGCAAATGTTTATTTACAGACTATTTGTTTTATCTCCCCTGTGAATTGCCTGTTCATAATTTTTTTTTCATTTTTCTATTGGATGTTTGTCTTCTTATCGATTTGTAAGAATGTTTCATATATTTCTTGATTTCTAGTTATTTGCATCACAAATATCTTCTCTCATTCTGTTGCTTACGTTTAAACTTTACTGGTGGTATAGCTACTAATAAAGATATTTTACATTTTCATGGAGTTAGGATTATCACAATTTTTATGAGTTCTAGTTTTGATGACTTTTAAAGAAATTCTCTCTCTCTTTTTAAAGTATGCATTCAAATATATTTATGAACACCTGTTTATGTTCCAGGCACTCTTCCAGACACTGGAGAATATGCTAGCTAAAAAATGTAGTAGGAAAAGTAGAAAATACACAAGTAATGAAAGCTATTATAAAGAAAAATAAAATAGAAGGTAGTTTAGCAACAGAGTTAAGGGAACAGGCTTTAGATTACCTGTTTTTACACGCCGGCTCTGCCACTTACTAGCTGATGGCAATAATTTTAACACGTGTGTGCCTCATTTTCCTCACTCATAAAATGAGAAAGATAATAATGTTAGCTTGATAGGGTTATTTTGAAGAATTAAGTGCATAATTTAATTATACTATATTATAGGTAAAATACATTATACACATATACATATGTAGTTTATATGATAAACATGGTATATATAATTATATAATAGTAAATATTTAAATATATATTATTATAAAAATAAAATTCAATAAAATACATATTATACTATGCCATAATATATATTCATATATACATATTTATATTATAATAAAACAAGTAATAAATATATACAAAATACATAATGATAAATATGTATCATGTATTTTATATGATATAAAATGCCTGCCACTTAGTAAGCGTGATATCAATGTTCATTAAATTATATAAAATACAATGAGATAATACTGGATAATAGATAGGGTTCTTTATTATAGATTTTTTTATGAAAAACTTGACCAGGAGGTGACATTTGACCAGAGACCAGGATAAAATAAACTGAGAAATCCTTTATGCTTCTGTTGTAAAAACTCAAGATCTTATCCTATAGTTTCTTTTAATAGCTTAAATTTTACTTTTTCATTGTTTGTTTTTAAATCCATCTGGAGTTTAATTTCATGTATGGTGTGAAGTAGGGTTATAATTATATTTCCTTCCATATGGAAGCCAGTTGTGCCAACAACATTTACTGACTAGTCCATTCTTTATTCTCAATTTAGCAATTTCGTTCATATTTATGACAGTGTATACTTAAGGACCCACTGATCTATTTGAGTGTCACTGTGCCAATGCCATGCAGTCTCAATTACTATGCATAGTACGGTTTAGTACTTCAGAGGGCAAATTCTGAATTGGATTGAATAGGCCATTTCTGAATTGTCTTGAGTGTTCTTGTTCAGTTATATCTTCTTGTATATCTTAGAATCTTTTTGTTAATAGCATGAAGAATCAATCATATTGGATTTTTTCTGCAATCACATTGAGTGTGGTGGAGAAATGACACCTTTTCAAGTTTTTTTCTTCCATGGAAATGGTATAGGCATACAAGTATTTATTAAAGTCTCATTTTATGACAACTTTTTAAATTGTCTATATAAAATCCCTCTATAATTTTGTTAACATTTTACTAGGTATTTTTTAAGTTGTCATGGCTAATATAAATATCTCCTTTTATTCAGTGCAATTATGTTTTCTAATTAGTTATTGCTAGTGTATAAGGAGTTAACAAATTTTGATATTTATCTTGTATTCTGCAAATGTGTTAAACTTTCTTACTAGTTGTTTCTAGGTTTTACTGTAAAAATAGTCAGGATTACTGTCTAATCATATACTTCTTTATTTTTTTAAGTGTTTAAAATTTTTTTATATAAAATTTAATAAATGGTACAAAGCACAATGCCATAAACATTAACAGTTAAAATATCAACAAATGAAAAAAATACTATAGAATACAGTTGCAAAAAGCTACATTAAGTTATTTTACAACTGCCTCAAGCTACAAAAAGGAAAAAAAAACCCAATGCCTTACCTAAGTTATCCCTCTCTCAAAATAATGCCATTTGTATTGTAAACCACGAACTCCCCATCAAAAGATGGGAACCGCTTTTGTTAATTCATATATATATATATATGACTGTATCACTTTGTTATACACCTGAAACAAACACAACACTATAAATAAAATATAGTACAATATAAAATAAAAGTAAGTAACAGATAAGGAAGTAGAAAATATCCATATAGTGTTCTTGATTTAATGGAAATCCTTTGAAAACAACATCAGTAATTATGTTAGTTGTAGGTATCTATTTGGTGCCTTTTAGCAGATGAGACCATTCTTTCTATTCTTAGTATTTTAAGAATTTTATCAAATGATTTTTTGGCATTTAAGGTTTTCCACTTTTACTCTCTTAATTTTTACTTTATTAAATTGGAATTATGATGTTGAATAAATGTTGCTGCTGCTGCTGCTGTCACTTGAGTCGTGTACGACTCTGTGTGACCCCATAGATGGAAGCCCACCAGGCTCCCCCGTCCCTGGGATTCTCCAGGCAAGAACACTGGAGTGGGTTGCCATTTCCTTCTCCAATGTGTGAAAGTGAAAAGTGAAAGTGAAGTCGCTCAGTCGTGTCCGACCCTTAGCGACCCCACGGACTGCAGCCTACCAGGCTCCTCCATCCATGGGATTTTCTAGGCAATAGTAGCACAACTTAATCAAGTTATTTGATTATGATGTTTTAAAATATACTGCTGGATTAATTACACGTCTTATGTTGAGGATTTTTGTGTCCATGTTCATAATTGAACTTTAATTCTTTACCTGTTTCCTGTCTGCTCTGCTCCTTCTGCTTCTGCTCTGTGCATTGCAAGAAACATTTTCCATTCTTTAATGACCTCTGGCTTCTGAGCACATGTGGCCATTGAAAAAAACTGGTTGTATTATAAAGGGTGGGGAAAAGGATAAAGCAAGAGTGTTATGACTTCGATCTCTCTGGTCAGATTGAATTGGCTTCCTGTTAACGCTAATCTTTCAGTGACTTCACAGTCCCCTCTTTGGCCTTTAAAGAAAAAAAATTTTTTTAATCACCTGTGTTACCAATTATCAGTGATATATTCCATGTGCTTTAAGTATCTAGATTGATTTCAGGTTTTCCTAATGGGATCCTGACTGATGCAAATAAATATAACTTAACTGCAAAGTTATATTTATGTGCTCTTCTTGTACCATTTGACACCATGACATAGTCTCATAAAATGAAACCAACAGTTATCACTCTTCTTGCACATACTTTCTCTGAGATAAAAATTGGCACTGAAAATCTTTTATGGTGTCAAAAAAACTAAGAAATTATATTAAAGATAAATAAAAATTGTATTATCTTGTTTTCTCAAATTACATTTTAAAAGACAACAGAAGTTGGAATATGTGTTTTTAAAAATTTTGCAACTATTTTCCTTAGAGAGGGAGAGTCTTCACATGAAACTAATAAAATAATCAGCAAATTTTCTTTATACGAATTTAGCTGATGGTCTTATTTGATTTCAGTTCTTATAGATTTTAGTTCTAAAGTTAAGGGGAAGACTTTTCTGCTATGTGTATCTTATAGGTAAAACTTTCACACAAAAGATGCTCATGTAACTCTAATGTGTCATTAATTTTGTTGTTGTTATTAAACAAAGATAATTTCCTTTTAGTCAATGGATGATGACTTTGTGTAATTCCACCCAGCATTCCAACTCCCCCTTCCCATACTGGAGTAAAGGAAGTCGTTGAGAGATTTTAAGCTTTGTTATGTCAAGCATGACACACAAGAGAAACAAAACCTGCCTGATGGAATATTTGGATGCTGATGCTCAAATGTGTAAGTAGGTAAAGAATATTATTATACTAGGAGCTCAATTTTATCTCCTCTCTGTTATCTTAACTTCCAAACATTCCTGTTGATTCTATATACATATATTTTAATCACTGAATAGGTTATGGATGATATTTTCTCCTTACTAGTAAGTATCACTACTTTAGTTCTTCTATGTATATTCTCATCTAATACTCACAAAATCCTGTAATATGTATTATTGTAACCATTTGGCAGATAAGAAAACTGAGGCTCACAGTGATGAAGTTATCCCAAGTTCACAGAGTCTGTAAATGTTGGTTAATAGTTTACAACAAACATGCCTGGCTTTAAATAGAATATTACATGGTAGGTATCACATTACCAATAGACCACCGTTTGTTGTTTCTATACAAAATCAGTATCTTATATTCAAGGATTCTCTCCTACATAAAGAACGTGTCAAAATCACTTTAGGGAATTTTACAGTATACAGATAGTCAGGGGTGGTCTTAAAATACTAGCTAACTACCTCCTTGCTTCACTACACTCCCACTTGCATATAACAGCTGAATATCAATCTTACACATGTTTAAACTCACTCCTTTCTCTTGTGGGGCATACATTCTGAATCTGGATCATTTAATTTAATAATCCATGAGATTTTTTTCAAACCATGACACATTTGTGAGTTTCCTGACACGTATTGGGAGGAAGGAGGAAAACTAGGGAGAAGACCTGTACAGCCATCTGACCATCAGACACCTGCCATTCCCAAATGTATCATATGTGTGTATTTTTTAATTATGAAAAACCATGCATGTTTCCATTCTGCACACACATGGTAGTCATCTGTGTCTTCTCTTTATTGGAGTACTTATTTCTACCTTTCTTGCAAAATATCCAAAGCCAAGGGAAATATTTATACACTAAATCATGATTCTGGTTGATGGTAATTTTGTCCACAATAACTGGGGAAAATATAGCAGATGATCTGCTTTGAAGGGCTATTTTTCTGTCCCTGGGTCTGGACATCCGTTTGACTTTTCAACTGAGCATGAATATCAAATCCATAGGTTTGATTAAGCTGAGACAGAGACTGCCAATTCATCAATCCACTGTAAACCTTCTCCTTGGGAAATCAGTCTCATAAGGCACCAGGTCTTTGGCAGGGTCTAGAGAAGTTATGCAATGAGAGAATTTATCAGAGACTTTTTATAGTGGAAACCAATCTGTGAAACCAAAGGAAACTTTAAATTGCATAGTGCTTGTGGAATCATAAACAAGGGCTCAAAATCATGAGCTATTGAGAAATCATTTCTCACGTTTTGGAGTACACTCATCTAGGAAAAGATACTTCTGTACGCTGGTTGAACAATCTTCCTCTTTGGAGCTATACTGGGCTAATACTAATACTGATCTTTTATTCTGATCAGCTTTTCAAGATGCCATATTCCTTTTTGCAGATTTTCTGATTTCCATTGTGTTTCATGATTTTCAGATATCATTTTCTTCATCTTTCCAGTTCTATATCAGCATTCCTATTTAATTTCAGGGAGTTAATTCCCTGAAATTAAGCAGGAATTATGACTTTACATATTCTAGGTCATGCTTATAAGTGTGCATGGTTAATTCCTGATGCCAATTTATTCTCTAGCTTGGCTCAAGACTGCTTTTATTTTGCATTTCATTATATCAGGGGTGGAATGTTAATACATGTTGTTTCTTTCCCAAGTTCACTAGCCTGGGAATCAAGAATCTTTACAAAATTGACTTAACCTCTGTGAGCCTCAATTTCTCATTATTAAAATAGGGAGCTAAAAGCAAATGTATTTCTTGCCTTTTCTTTCTATCAAAGTCTTCAGTAGTACTTGATGTACAATATGCACTCAACAAATTATTTTTAAATTAAATTGCATTATTTATTTTCTCTCTCAGTTCCATTTACTGAAGCAAGAAAAATTTCCATATCCTTGCTGTTACTTTAATTATATAGAAATATTAGCAGGACCTCCTTTAAAATCAGGAGAACATGACAGAATCAAATTATGAGTGATATAACTCCAAAATGAATGTCAAAGGAATTTCAATTTTAATATGATGACATCAAAGATGATTTATGAATTACATGAAAAAAAAATCAGCCTCCTTACTTCAGTGTTACACCCTTTTTGGACCAAAATATGAATTACTTGGTTTGATTGCCCACCTATTTACTGCACTTGGCTCTAAATGACTTTTGATTGTTTTCAAAAATCAAATCCATCTTCAAAGGACAGAGATTTCTTAACATTGAAGGGATTCAAAAGATTATGCCATAAGCTCTGATCTGAAGGCAACAAAAAGAGGATCTGGCAGTTGCTTTGTTATAAATTAATAAGCAACAACAACAAAAAAATCAGAATACCTGGATTCTAGCCCTAGCTTTGCAAATAATTAGCTGGGTTTTAGGCAAGTCACTTTACTATGAATCTCAGTTTCTCCATCCGTATAATGATGTATGTGGCATAAGAGATTCCTTCCAACTCTACTATTTTAATTTGAATCTAGTAGACAAATGTGGGAAATGCATTGATTATACATGGAATTACCCACATTTGTGAAAACCTTGAATGTAATTTATGTTACTGTTATTGTTGAGTGGTTTCGAAATTTATTTAGAACACTTTAAATGGGAAAAAGTAGCAAGGAATTGAATGATAATCATTATTTTTTGGTAGGATTGAAAAGTCATTTTCAAAAGCCCATGGAATACTGTGTTGTAAACATGGAATTTAATTTAAACTAGTTGAAACAACAAAGAAAAGTACTGGTCTGTGTAATTAAAATGTCCAGTGGAGGGTCTGCCTTCCAGCTCTGCTGGATTCAAAATTCAGGCAGTGTCTTTGGAGTCTTAGTTTCTCCCTCTCTGTCTTGCCATCAATATAGTGGCCCTTTTCTCAGGCTCTATAAGATGGATCCCCTGCTGGCTCCAGATCTCCGCTTATAGAAACAAAAAGTTCCAGACCGCAGACTTATTTACGTTAAAAGAAAGAGAAAAATTGGGAAAGGAGTACATCAAGGCTGTATGTTGTCACCCTGATTATTTAAATTGCATACAGAGTACATCATGTGAAATGCCGGGCTGGATGAAGCACAAGTTGGAATCAAGATTGCCAGGAGAAATATCAATAACCTCAAATATGCAGATGACACCACCCTTATGGCAGAAAGTGAAGAGGAACTAAAGAGCCTCCTGGTGAGAGTGAAAGAGGAGAGTGAAAAAGCTGGTTTAAAACTCAACATTCAAATAACGAACATCATGGCATTCGGTCCCATCACTTCATGGCAAAAAGATGGGGAAACAATGGAAATAGTGGCAGACTTTACTTTTGGGGGCTCCAAAATCACTGCAGATGGCGACTGAAACCATGAAATTAAAAGATACTTGTGCCTTGGAAGGAAAGCTGTGAAAAACCTAGACAGCATATTAAAAAGCAGAGACATTACTCTGCCAAAAAAGGTCTGTCTAGTCAAAGCTATGGCTTTTCCAGTAGTCGTGTATGGATGTAAGAGTTGGACCATAAGGAAAGCTGAGCCCTGAAGAATTGATGCTTTTGAGCTGTGGTGTTGGAGAAGACTCTTGAGAGTCCCTTGGACTGCAAGGAGATCCAACCAGTCCATCCTAAAGGAAACCAGTCCTGAATATTTATTGGAAGGACTGATGTTGAAGCTGAAACTCCAATACTTTAGCCACCTGATGAGAAGAGCTGACTCATTACAAAAGATCCTGATGCTTGGAAAGATTGAAGGCAGTAGAAGGGGATGACAGAGGATGAGATGGTTAGATGACATCATCAACTCAATGGACATGAGTTTGAGAAAGCTCCAGGAAATGGTGAAGGACAGGGAACCCTGGCGTGCTGCAGTCCATGGGGTTGCAAAGAGTTGGACATGACTGAGTGACTGAACACCAACAACAAAAGAAAGAGAAAAATCTCATCTGAGACTCATTCCCTCAAGCACACAGATATCTTCTATTAACAGGCGAGCTCTGATTAGATAGGATGCTCCTCTCTGAGCCAATCACTGATGTCATTGGAATCAGACAGGAATTTTTATTGAAGCCAATCAGTACTTGTTCCTGGAGCTGGGGATGAAGACATTTCCATATATATATGATAGAGAATGGGTAGGATGAGGTTCCTCCAGGGAGAAATTTTTACCTGAAGGATGGGATATGGAAGCTGAGAACAAATACAACAAATGCTTATGACCCAATATTAAATAAATAACAGTAACCAAGATCTGAAGAAGATCTGCAATAACGCCTTAATATTAATAGCACTTTGTAAGTTATGGAGTCCTTTGGAATATTTGACTTCCAAAATACCCACGTAGAAAAGGCAGGACAGGAGCTCCAATTCCCATTTTCAGTTCAGTTCAGTCGCTCAGTCGTGTCCGACTCTCCGCGACCCCATGAATCACAGCACGCCAGGCCTCCCTGTCCATCACCAACTCCTGGAGTTCACTCAAACTCATGTCCACAGAGTTGGTGATGCCATCCAGTCATCTCATTCTCTGTCGTCCCCTTCTCCTCCCGCCCCCAAACTTTCCCAGCATCAGAGTCTTTTCCAGTGAGATGGATGTGAGAGTTGGACTGTGAAGAAAGCTGATCGCCGAAGAATTGATGCTTTTGAACTGTGGTGTTGGAGAAGACTCTTGAGAGTCCCTTGTACTGCAAGGAGATCCAACCAGTCCATTCTAAGGGAGATCAATCCTGGGTGTTCATTGGAAGGACTGATGCTAAAGCTGAAACTGCAATTCCCATTTTACTGATCAATAAATCAAGACTCCGAGGATACAGTTCTGTTAGTGATAGAACTAGCTGCTGTGAAATCTCAGGTTTTCTAATCCTAGAATCCCAGTGTTTCTCAGATTGCCCATGTTCAGAGTTTAACTCCACCCTCCTCTCAGTAAATTCCTTGACTTCATTAAGCCCTAGTTTCGTCATCAGTAAAATGGGAAAATTATAATGCCAACCTAATGCCTTTTTGTATGAAACAAATGAGTTATTTATTTATTTAAATAAATAATTCTGCATGGTGCCCAAGAAATAGAAAACATTTAGGAAACATTAGTGTTGGTGCTTTTTGTTTGTTAGTTTCACTGTTTGCAAACATTATTTTTTACCATCATTATTCCATGATAACTCTATGAGAGAAGACTCACCAGAGAATCCATTTTCTATCCCATGAATACTATTGCTCTGGACCATCTCACTAGCATTATTGTACCTCATTTACATATAGGCCTGAACATTTCCTTATACAACTTGCTTTATAATGTGATTTACTGATAACTCCTTATACACTGATTGGCTGAGAATTGGACCAATTATCTTTATTGTGACATTTAAAGGTGGATATTTGTCATATTTTCTGGCTTCTCAGAATCTTTTTATCTCTTTTCTCAAGTCTGAAGACTTTTCTGTGTTGTAAATTCCACCTCCCCCTTGCAAGGGAGTTTCACTTCCCAGCTTCCGATAGTATGATCTAGGATCCAACCAGCCAATGAGCTGCATGAGACTTCAATTTAGAATTGAGCACAGTGAGGTGATAGTTGTCAGACTCATCTTCTGGTGAGTGGCTGGTAGGCTCATCTGATTCTTGGGGGGCAGTGGTGGTAGAGTTTTGGAAATATAGTCCAACACATGAAGCCACAAAAGGGCTGTAAAGAGATGGCAACAGTGTTTTTGCAGGAGAAGTCCCAGAATATGATGAGATTTTTTTAATGGCATTTCTATATTGGCTCATGTCACCAAAACTTCCAGCAGGTCTCCTGTACAGCATTTACACTTGGTTCTCTGGCTTCCAGTAGACTTTGTAAGTCCCCTGCACCTTCAATATATTATTGTTCTACTTGAAGTGAGCAGAGTGGATATTGTTGTCTGCAACTGGACAGTTGACTCACGCATTGAGGTTGTCCCCAAGCCTGTCACATTTCTCCTTACTCCTCCAGCTTTGAGAAGATTAGCATGTGGGTATTAAAGCATGTCCTTACACCGGGAACAAAATGAAATGAAGGACATAGTTTGGTACCGATGGTATTTAGTGCAATTTATGCTGAGTATTTCTTGATTTTTTTACTATCAAAATTTCCCAATTACTTGGGTTAATAGAATGATTTTTTTAATGATCAGGGAAAAATGAAAATTTAAAGCTACTGATTATTGTACATTTTATCACAAACTACTTCTCTCAGAAGATAATTTTATCATCGAGCCACACATCATGAGGATTTGAGTACTGCCCTTTACTCCAAAGAATTCATAAATTTGAATTAGTGTCTTAAAGAGCCTTTCAAATAACCCTGTGCACTCATGGACCTTTTAAGACTAATCAGACATAATTACTAGTATTTCTCTGCTGTTTCCATTTAATTTTCTGGTCTTTAAACATCAATAAGCCAGAGATGTGGATAATTTCTAAAGTGTAAGAGAGGTCATGCCATTTGGGTTTTGAAAATGTTTCCCAAGCTCAAAAGTTATTGGTAGTTTTGTGACTATTTGAGTCATGAAGCGGAACTTGATGGATCACGTTTTGCCATTGTGTATCTGTTTCAGAATAATGGAGCTACATGTGATTCTTTTCCATATTTCTTATCTCTTGGCAGAGTTTCAAGATAAATATTTTTCATTTAAACTCACACCTTAAAAAACGTCTATAAGAGAAGTATTGGCAATTCCTAAACTGCTCTAGCAAAAAAAAAAAAAAATTAAATGGAAATGAAGAAAGAAAAGACCTTTGAAAATATCAGTGTGTGCAGGCGCAGTTGCTCAGTCGTGTCTGATTCTTTGTGACCCATGGACTGCAGCCCACCAGACTCCTCTGCCCATGAAGTTTTCCAGGCAAGAATACAGGAATGGGTTGCCATTTGAAAGTATCAGTAAATTCTTCCAAAGTTGATTTATATTAACTTGTTTTAAATTTTGTCTGACTGGTGAGCCAAACTTTTGTTCACACTGATCAGATAAATTTAAGTAATCTTATCATATGCTTGTATGAAAGCTATATATTCAATATACAATATTCACATATACCTTAAAATATCCAACTGTCTCATAAGGTTTATAAACACAAACAGTAGTTCCCTTCTTCTTTCAAAATTTAACAGTCCCATTTCTTTGAGATAATCATTTGAGCGCTTTCAGTTTCTTCTGGAAATTAAATCCACATTCTTAAATAACATCCTTGTAGTGATTTTATCAGTATTATACATAAGCTATTGAATATACATAAGCTATTTATAAAGATAAATGGGAAGATTTAATTATCTCATACCACACAGACACATACCCCTCTACTTTCAATCTCTCTTTTTATCTGATTGTATATATTTATATGAAGTGGCTTCTGTTGAGCCAAGAAGTATCCTATGATCACGTTTCTTTTTTCATACAATCCTTTATTTTTCCTGAAGCTCATAATCACTTAATTTTTTATTTTGCTTAAGTTTTATATGTACCTACTGTAATCTTTTCCCCAAGCACTCCAATATCTGTAACGCTTATCTGTAACGTTTCCAAGTATTCAATTCATCTGATAATCCACCAATCCCACTTTCTTCTGGGGGGACTTCCATTTTGTTCTCTAATCTGGGATGCTCTTTTGGCATCTTTCCCCTCCAGTTAAAGTGGAATGTCCTTGATATCTTCCTGCTTCCATCGGGAAGGGCCTTCTTATGACCTGTACTGTCATCTGGAGATTACCTGCTGCTGCTCTCCTAAACAGGAAATAGCATAGAGAACATGAAACAGAAATGACTTGTTTGGTATTGACTGAAATAAGCATGCTGCTGCTAAGTCACTTCAGTCGTGTCCGACTCTGTGTGACCCCATAGACGGCAGCCCACCAGGATCCCCCGTCCCTGGGATTCTCCAGGCAAGAACACTGGAGTGGGTTGCCATTTCCTTCTCCAATGTGTGAAAGTGAAAAGTGAAAGTGAAGTCGCTCAGTCATGTCTGACTCGTAGCGACCCCGTGGACTGCAGCCTACCAGGATCCTTTGTCCATGGGATTTTCTAGGCAAGAGTACTGGAGTAGCTTGCCATTGCCTTCTCCAAAATAAGCATAGAGTTCACATCAGTTATTAATACATCCACGGAACACAGAAGAATGACTTAAAGTGCTCATGAGGGCATTTAAAGAAGTTTTCTTCTTCCACATTTCATATTAAATGTGAAATTCATTTAGATTTTTGTATGAAACCACTCTTGTCTGTTGTGCATTGATGTTGTTCTTTGAAAAGAAATTGTTGCTTCAATAGGTTTTCATTCTCTAGGCTAAAGCAAAATATCTAATGAGACCTGTAAAGTTTCTAAGGCCCTTTATCATTTGTTCAGCCTCTCAAGTACCACATCGTTCCATTCTCTTGCTCAGTCTCTGAGCATCGGCAATACATCTATTCACTTTGCCTCATATGTGCCCCACGCCCAGCTTATACATGGGTCGTTCCATCAACCTGGGATACTCTTCAAGCAGCTCAGAACCTCTCCTTTACCTGGTTACCTCATTTACTTTTACCTTGACCTCATTTCCTTGCAGAAATGTTGGTGCTCTCTCTGTTAAGCTCAGTGTCCCTAGTTGTATGCTCTCTGAGGGCCTAGGACTTCTTGTACATTGTCTGAGCACAGTGTGTTTTTACAATGTGTGTGTGTGTGTTCAGTCATGTCTGACTCTTTGTGACCTCATGAACTATAGCCCACAGGCTTCTCTGTCCATGGAATTTTCCAGGCAAGAATACTGGAGTTGGTCGCCATTTCCTACTCCAGGGATTGAACCTGTATCCCTTGCATCTCCTGCATTGGCAGGTGGATTTTTTTTAACACTTTGCCACATGGAAAGTCCATGTATTTATATATTTGTTGATTTTTTTGATTATCTAACTCCCCCAAGAATTCATTGGTTACATGAGAGCTGGGGACTATGTGTGTTTAGACTCAACATTAATTCCTCAAGACCTAGCATAATCCCTGGAAATAGAAGGCACTTAATGAATACTGACATGACTGAATAACTAAATACATAACAGCTAACTAATTAAAATTTGATAAGAAATAGGCATCTCATTGTGGCTCTGTTTGCTATACCTTGAACACAAGACAGTGCCTACACATGGTTATCGTTTAGTGGATGTTTCTTGAATTAATGCATTAACTGATGAAATTTTACTTGGTGGCTTCAAAGTAACAAGTCATGGTAGGTTTGACTCCAAGAGAAATTTGAATATGGGCATATTTCCTTCCAAATCCCTAAGGACCCAAATTATCATTGAATTCAGATGCATGTCTATTATACTATTACTTTTAAATTTGTCTAAACTTTTCCCTATTAGACTGCATCTGCCCGGTTAAGAAAACTAACTGGATCCATATTGTCAAGGTGCATTTACTATTGTTTTGTGTTATTTGTTATGAGGTAAGTCTGTGAGGTAAAGCCATCTTCTAGATTTCCATAGAAGAACTCTCAGGTTTTTACCTATGGCTTATTTGCACCTACTTTACTACAGTTTTAACCAGCTTAGTATCTACCCTCAATTTTGCAGATTAAAAGGGAAGAGAGTTTATTAAGGAATGAAAGAGAGTTGATTGCAAAGAAGGTGATGGAAAATCTTTCAAAGGCAAACACAATTAAAATACACACACACATAGAAACTGGAATGATTCAGTTAATTGCCAAAGTGTTCTACATTACTCTGTTGAATCGAAGGACATTTAAGTAGTATTAAAGTAAATGATAAGCGTTAAAATGCTTTTGACTAATTAAGAAATAACCAACTCAGTTTAACACACAGGGAATGCCTCGTCCATTTTCAGAATGTTTCAATTCAAAGTAATTAAATAACACAGTTCCAGGACTTAAGGGAGTTTACCCTCAGGGGTTTCCAAAGCTTGACTTTCTGGAAGGATCCATTCCCTAAGGAATCTGAATGGCCAAGGTTTTATTTTACTTCCTGAGCTAAATTTCCTGCTGATAATAAAAAATAGAGGGTTTCCTGTTTGGTTTCCCTTGTTTGTGTGTTTCCATAGAACTCATGGTGGCGTAGAGTTTAAAGTGACAAAAAATATTCAAACTATGAAGAAATCCCTTTCCCATGTTGAGGACTGAACTTTGAAACGGTGTATGTAGTTGCATATATTGTTTTGGCCTGTGCAGTGATAATGTTAGTTGAATATTAAAAACTATTTGAAGAACAAGAAGAGCCAGTAAAATATTGGGACTCCATCTCTTTTTAGCACTGGTAAGAAGAATATCCTGATGTTTCCATTGAAAACACCAAATTAGATTTAGAAGATCTAATAATTCAAATATGAATCCTGTTACTATAGACTTTATTGAACAGAGGTGATATGAACCACCTTGGGCTATAGTGTCTTTATGGATTAAAGTGAAAGTAAAAGTCACTCAGTCGTGTCCAACTCCTTGCAACTCCCATGGACTATACAGTTCATGGAATTCTCCACGCCAGAATACTGGAGTGGGTAGCCTTTCCCTTCTTCAGGGGATCTTCCCAACCCAGGGATTGAACCCAGGTATCTAGCATTGCAGGTGGATTCTTCACCAGCTGAGCCACAGGGAAGCTTATGAATGAAGAAGAAATACTAACGTTCAGCCTGTTAGGTTGCCAAGATTGGCTGTTGTTGTTCAGTGGCTCAGTCTGTCCTACTTTTGGCAACCCCATGGACTGCAGCACACCAGGTTTCCCGTTCTGTCATCAAGGTTTGGATAAACTAAAGAAGATAATGAATACAAAGTGCATGGGAAATAGATGGAAAAACAGTGGAAACAGTGTCAGACTTTATTTTTTGGGGCTCCAAAATCACTGCAGATGCTGATTGCAGCCATGAAATTAAAAGATGCTTACTCCTTGGAAGGAAAGTTATGACCAACCTTGATAGTATATTAAAAAGCAGAGACATTACTTTGCCAACAATGGTCCATCTAATCAAGGCTATGGTTTTTCCCGTGGTCATGTATGGATGTGAGAGTTGGACTGTGAAGAAAGCTCATCGCCGAAGAATTGACGCTTTTGAACTGTGGTGTTGGAGAAGACTCTTGAGAGTCCCTTATACTGCAAGGAGATCCAACCAGTCCATTCTAAAGGAGATCAATCCTGGGTGTTCATTGGAAGGACTGATGCTAAAGCTGAAACTGCAATACTTTGGCCACCTCATGCGACGAGTTGACTCACTGGAAAAGACTCTGATGCTGGGAAAGGTTGGGGGAGGGAGGAGAAGGGGACGACAGAGAATGAGATGGCTGGATGGCATCACCGACTCTGTGGACATGAGTTTGAGTGAACTCCGGGATTTGGTGATGGACAGGGAGGCCTGGCATGCCGTGATTCATGGGGTCACGGAGAGTCGGACATGACTGAGCGACTGAACTGAACTGAGCTTTAAAAAGAAAACAAATATAAATGTTAATCATCATGTTTTGATATGCTCATGATAGCAATACAGATGTATTGGTTAGGGCATACTGGCTTTTAACAGTGTGTCTTGCTTTTATTAATATCCTAGTGAAATCAACTAGGTATAATGGCTTCAAAGAAGTATAGTGTCAATAGTAATTGGTATGATTCTTATTTTCCTGAATTTTAATTACCAGTGGATATGGGCAAATTTCTTTCAATTCTTAGGTCTGTTTTAATTGCTACCTACATTGCTGAAAATTTGGAACAACACTAGTATGTTCGGATCAGCCAAACAGGGGTGGAGACACCTTCCTGTGAATGCACACAAACCAGTGCCATGGAGCTGGAGGTGAAGAGGCCTGCAGTCCAATTCCTTTGTGCGTGCATATTCCTTTGTTATATATTAACAATGCCAAACCAATTTAATTGTTCTAAATAAAATACTCTATGAACAAAATAGCCAAGGCATTCAAAATGCCACAAGTATTTACAACACACATGAAAAGTGCATGTTCAATGTGTCACACTTACCAGATTTTTAGTGCAATTGAATTGTGTTGATCCTTTGCAGTTGGGGACTAATTAACTGGACTCCTCTTAGATTTCATTATGGACTCTGCTAAATGGAAGGTCCTTATTTGCTTTTGAATTTGGAGAGGCAGGATGTGTGTATTTAGATACAACAAATAAATAACCTTGCCGGAAATAGCCCCCATAAAGAAATATTTTTATCCATTCTTTCTCTACAACTGGCATTGCATTATTTAAAATTCATATTTTCCAGGGATGCAAAGAAATTCAAGTTGTCACAAGTGGAGAGAAACATCCTTGTGTTTCTCAAACACATGCAGAGGGGGAGAATCTTATAGGTGAAGAAGGAAAGCAGATGGTCATTACCAGGTAGTTATGAAACCACTCAGAGGAGCCAGCATCTCTCTCACTTATTTCTCATCATCTGTGTCAGGGAACCGACATTCCAGTGGTGCAAATGTGATGCTATTCTGAGCAGATAGTTCACAATTAAGCCTGCACCTGAGTTTTGGGACGATGTCAGGAATGGATTTATAGGGGGATATGACTAAGTCTTTCCTTTTGTGAACCTTGCAGCTCTGTTAAAGCAGGCTAAGTGAAGAAGTAGCCAAAGTTATTCCAAAATCCTTCAAAATTCTTCCATCCTATAAGTGTTCCAGATTTATATGGCAACAGAAAATGACAACAAAATAAAGATTGCTGATTTGTCAGTCAGCAAGCTTGTAGACATAAAGTGCTTTAGGTAGAAGACGCTGACCAAAAACCTGTCTATTTTCTTTATCTTCTTCTTACTTCTCAAATTTCTCTCTTTCCATAAAGTATCCTCCATTTTTCTAGCTAATATAAGCCTGGGTCACAGAGCTAAGTTAAAAGGGATTGGAATTTATAGAACAAGTGACTATATCTTATCTTTAGTAAAAACTTTTTTTTACCAAGGCCAGGAAAAAAAAAAGTATTAGAAAAATAACCACTGTGTATAAAGAAATAATACACGTAAGAGTGATATTAGTGGCTATAAATCAGAGTTAAGATAATACAAAAATATTTTGGGGCATTTTTATCCCTTTTTCATTCTCTAAGTCTCACTGCCTATGTCATCATTTGAAAGCCACTTATAATCTTGCCAACAGCATTAAGAATCTTCTGCAGAGAACAGGTATTAGAGCTTAGACCTAATAATATCCAGGAGGTAAGGAAGGATCCATAGATTTCCATAACGTTTAAACAAGCCTTGAATTTTTCCAAGGTGAAGCTGAGCCCTGATTGCACTCTGAGATGTCTGATTTAAAAATCCAACATTTCCATCATGTTGATTTATTAATTCCTAAAATCTGGGAAATAGGAAAAAGGATGCATGCTGAGATTCTTTCTCCCTAGTAAATGCTTTTAAACTTATCTATTGTTCCCTACTTCCTTGTTCTTTCCCAACAACATTGTAATTAGGGCCAAATTTAGCTGATCTTTCTATGAGCAGAACAAAGAAGTTTTGAAAGACAGCCATAGGAAACTGTTAGCACTAATGCTAAATTAAAAAAATTATTTAAAGTTAAATTTAATAGGTTATTAGTATGGAAGCAAATAGTTCCCAACAATTTTAGACCAGAGTTTGGCAAACTATGGCTGTGGAACAAATCTGGCTTCCTACCATTTTTTTTTTTTTTGGTAAAGCTTTACTGAAGTGCAACCATGTCCATTTGTCCATGAATTTTTGTTGCTGTTGTTGTTCAGTTGTTAAATCATGTCCAACTCTTTGTGACCCCATGGACTGCAGGCACGCCAGACTTCCCTGTCCTTCACCATCTCCTGGAGTTTGCTCAAACTCATGCCCATTGAGTTGGTGATGCCATCCAATCATCTCATCCTCTGTTGTTCCTTTTTCCTGCCTTCAATCTTTCACAGCATCAGGGTCTATCCCAATGAGTTAGCTCTTTGCATCAGATAGAATTGTCTATGGTTATTTTCTCACTATAATGGCAGAGTTGAGTAGTTGTAAAAGAGACCTTTTCGTCTCCAAAGAGCTAGATTTTTACTAACTGACACATTGCAGAAAATAGATGGCCAACTCCTGTTTTAGGCATCACCATTTTTTATTAAGGGCTTCCCTGATGGCTCAGATAGTAAAGAATCTGCCTACAATGAGGGAGACCCAGGTTCAATCCCTGGTTGGGGAAGACACTCCAGAAAAAGAAGTGCAATCCACTCCAGTATTCTTGTCTGGAGAATTCTATGGACTGAGGAGCCTGGCAGGCTATAGTCCATGGGGTCGCATAGAGTTGGACATGACTGAGCCACACACACACACACTTTATTTTTTTAATTAAAATTATCTCAACATACAAGAATATGAAAATAAATACTCTTGAAGTAATTGGTTTACTTGATTCTCTTATCTCTCTTTCTGTCTTTCTCTCTCTTCTGTTCCCCTTTTCTCTTGAATCTTGAATACTGCCATATCCCAGATACAGTGCTAAATACTTTGTATATATTATTTCATTTAAATTTAACATTTCCTCAGTGAGGAAGGTACTATTAATATCCTCACTGAAAAAAGTGAAAATGTTAGTTGCTCAGTCATGTCTGACTCTTTGTGATCCCATGGACTATAGCCTGCCAACCTATTCTATCCATGGAATTCTCCAGGCAAGAATATTAGAGTGGATCCATTCCCTTCTCCAGGGGATCTTCCCAACCCAGGAATTGAGCATGGGTGTCCTGAATTGCAGGCAGATTCTTTGCTATTAGAACCACAAGGGAAGCCCAGTATCCTCATTATTAACAAGGAAATTGGATTTTGAAGAGCTTGAATAAGTCACATAAATTACCCAAGTAGTAATTAAGGGTTGAGGGGCTCAAGTTTCTCAGACCCTAATACAGAAAGAAAGTGCAAGTGCAAGGGAAGTTGCTCAGTCGTGTCCGACTCTTTGCGACCCCATGGACTTGTAGCCTACCAGATTCCTCCGTCAGTGGGATTTTCCAGGCAAAAAAAAAAAAAAAAAAAAACCCACTGGAGTGGGTTGCCATTGAAGGAGGTTGACATTATCTTCATTATCTCCACCACAGTTTGGCCTCAGGCCAAACAACAGGGAGGAAACACAGGCCTGCCCATCAATAGAAAATTGGATAAAGATTTACTGAGCATGGCCCTGCCCATCAGAACAGGACCCAGTTTGCCTCTCAGTCTCTCCTATCAGGAAGCCTCCATAAGCCTCTTATCCTTATCCATCAGAGGGAAGACAGAATGAAAGCCAGAATCACAGAAAACTAACCAAACTGATCACATGGACCACAGCCTTGTCTCACTCAATGAAACTATGAGCCATGCCATATAGGGCCACCCAAGATGGATGGGTCATGGTGGAGAGTTCTGACAAAACGTGGTCCACTGGAGAAAGGAATGGCAAACCACTTCAGAATTCTTGCCTTGAGAACCCCATTAACAGTATGAAAGGCAAAAACGACACTGAAAGATGAACTCCCCAGGTCAGTAGGTATCCAATATGCTACTGAGATCAGTGAAGAAATAACTCCAGAAAGAATGAAGAGATGGAGCCAAAGCAGAAACAGCACCCAGCTGTGGATGTGGCTGGTGATGGAAGAAAAGTCCGATGCTATAAAGAGCAATATTGCAAAGGAACTTAGAATGTTAGGTCCATGAATCAAGGCAAATTGGAAGTGGCCAAACAGGAAATGGTAGGAATGAACATCAGCATTTTAGGAATCAGTGAACTGAAATGGACTGGAATGGGTGAATTTAACTCAGATGACCATTATATTTACTACTGTGGGCAAGAATGCCTTAGAAGAAGAAGAGAAGCCATCACAGTCAACAAAAGAGTATGAAGTGCAGTACTTGGATGCAATCTCAAAAACAACAGAATGATCTCTGTTCGTTTTCAAGGCAAACCATTCAATATCACAGTAATCCAAGTCTATGCTCCAACCAGTAATGCTGAAGAAGCTGAAGTTTAATGGTTCTATGAAGACCTACAAGACCTTCTAGAACTAACACCCCAAAAAGATGTTTTTTCATTATAAGGGACTGGAATGCAAAAGTAGGAAGTCAAGAGATACCTGGAGTAACAGGCAAATTTGGCTTTGGAGTATAAAATGAAGCAGCTCAAAGGCTAACAGTTTGCCAAGAGAACACACTGATCATGGCAAACACACTTTTCCAACAACACAAGAGAAGACTCTACACATGGACATCACCAGATGGTCAATACCGAAATCAGATTGATTATATTCTTTGCAGCCAAAGATGGAGAAGCTCTATGCAGTCAGCAGAAACAAGACCGGGAGCTGACTGTGGCTCAGATCATGAACTCCTTATTGCCATTCAGACTGAAATTGAAGAAAGTGGGGAAAGCCACTAGACCATTCAGGTATGACCTAAATAAAATCCTTTACGATTTTACATTGGAAGTGACAAACAGATTCAAGGTATTAGATCTGATAGACAGAGTACCTGAAGTACTGTGGATGGAGGTTCATGACATTGTACAGGAGGCAGTGATCAAGACCATCCCTGAGAAAAAGAAATGCAAAAAGGCAAAATGGTTGTATGAGGAGGCCTTACAACTAGCTGAGAAAAGAAGAGAAGTGAAAGGCAAAGGAGAAAAGGAAAGTTATACCCATTTGAATTCAGAGTTCCAATGAATAGCAAGAAGAGATAAGAAAGGCTTCTTCAGGGATCAGTGCAAAGAAATAGAGGAAAATAATAGAATGGGAAAAACTAGAGATCACTTCAAGAAAATTAGAGATACCAAGGGTACATTTCATGCAAAGATGGGCTCAATAAAGGGCAGAAATGATATGGACCTAACAGAAGCAGAAGATATTAAGAAGAGGTGGCCAAAATACACAAAACTATACAAAAAAATCTTCATGAACCAGATAATTATGACGGTGTGATCACTCACCTAGAGCCAGACATCCTGGAATGTAAAGTCAAGTGAGGCTTAGGAAGTATCACTAGAAACAGTTAGTGGAGGTGCTGGAATTCCAGTTGAGCTATTTCAAATCCTGAAAGATGATGCCATGAAAGTGTTTCACTCAATATGCCAGCAAACTTGGAAAACTCAATAGTGGCTACAGGACTGGAAAAGGTCAGTTTTCATTCCAATCCCAAAGAAAGGCAATGCCAAAGAATGCTCAAACTACTGCACAATTGTACTCATCTCTCATGCTAGCAAAGTAATGCTCAAAATTCTCCAAGCCAGGCTTCAACAATACATGAACCGTGAACTTCCAGATATTTAAGCTAGATTTAGAAAAGTCAAGGAACCAGAGATCAAATTGACAACATCTGTTAGATTGTCAAAAAAGCGAAAGAGTTACAAAAAAACATCTATTTCTGCTTTATTGACTATGCCAAAGCCTTTGACCATGTGGATCACAACAAACTGTGGAAAATTCTTCAAGAGATGGGAATACCAGACTACCTGAGCTGCCTCCTGAGAAATCTGTATGCAGGTCAAGAAGCAACAGTTAGAACTGAACATGGAACAACAGACTGGTTCCAATTTGGGGAAGGAGTATATCAAGGTGGTATACTGTCACCCTGTTTATTTAACTTATATGCAGAGTACCTCATGTGAAAATCCAGGCTTGATGAAGAACAAGCTGGAATCAAGACTGCCAGGAGAAATATCAATAATCTCAGATATGCAGCTGACATCACCCTTATGGCAGAAAGTGAAGAAGAACTAAAAAGCCGCTTGATGAAAGTGAAAGGGGAGAGTGAAAAAGTTGGCTTAAAACTCAACATTCAGAAAATGAAAATCATAGCATCTGGTTCCATCACTTCATGGCAAATAGATGAGGAAACAAGGGAAACAGTCACAGACTTTATTTTGTGGGCTCCAAAATCACTGCAGATAGTGACTGCAGCCATGAAATTAAAAGACGCTTGCTCATTGGAAGAAAGTTACAACCAACCTAGACAGCATATTAAAAAGCAGAGACATCACTCTGCCATCAAAAGTCCCAACAGTCTAAGTTATAGCTTTTCCAGGAGTCATATATGGATGTGAGAGTTGGACTATAAAGAAAACTGAGCACTGAAGAATTGATTTTTTTTTACTTTAATTCTTTTATTTTATTTTGCAATATTCTTTTTCTTTTTTTTTTATTTTACAATATTATATTGGTTGGATTTGCCATACATTGACATGAATCCGCCCCGGGTGTACATGATTTCCCCCTCCCGAACCCCCCTCCCACCTCCCTCCTCCCCTTATCCTCCCTCTGGGTCATCCCCGCATATCAGCCCTGAACATCCTGTAACAGGCATCGACCCTGAACTGGCGATTCGTTTCACATATGATAATATACATGTTTCAATGCCATTCTCCCAAACCATCCCACTCTCACCCTCTCCCACAGAGTCCCAAAGACTGTTCTATACATCTGTGTCTCTTTTGCTGTCTCGTATACAGGGTTATCATTTGCATCATTCTAAATTCCATATACATGCATTAGTATATTGTATTGGAGTTTTTCTTTCTGGCTTACTTCACTCTATATAATAGGCTCTAGTTTCATCCACCTGATTAGAACTGGTTCAAATGCATTCTTTTTAACGGCTGAGTAATACTCCATTGTGTATATGTACCAAAGCTTTCTTATCCATTCGTCTGCAGATGGACATCTAGGTTGCTTCCATGTCCTGGCTATTATCAACAGTGCTGCAATGAACATTGGAGTACATGTGTCTCTTTCAATTCTGGTTTCCTCGGTGTGTGTGCCCAGGAGTGCGATTGCTGGATCATATGGCAGTTCTATTTCCAGTTTTTTGAGGAATCTCCACACTGTTCTCCATAGTGGCTGTACTAGTTTGCATTCCCACCAACAGTGTAAGAGGGTTCCCTTCTCTCCACACCCTCTCCAGAATTTATTGCATGTAGACTTTTGGATAGCAGCCATTCTGACTGGTGTGAAATGGTATCTCATTTTGGTTTTGATTTGCATTTCTCTGATTATGAGGGATGTTGAGCATTTTATCATGTGTTTGTTAGCCATCTTTATGTCTTCTTTGGAGAAATGTCTGTTTAGTTCTTTGGCCCATTGTTTGATTGGGTCATTTATTTTTCTGGAATTGAGCTGCAGGAACTGCTTGTATATTTTGGAGATTAATCCTTTATCAGTTGCTTCATTTGCTATTATTTTCTCCCATTCTGAAGGCTGTCTTTTCACCTTGCTTATAGTTTCCTTGGCTGTGCAGAAGCTTTTGATTTTAATTAGGTCCCATTTGTTATTTTTGCTTTTATTTCCAATATTCTGGGAGGTGGGTCTTGGAGGATCCTGCTGTGATTTATGTCGGAGAGTGTTTTGCCTACGTTCTCCTCTAGGAGTTTTATAGTTTCTGGTCTTACATTTAGCTCTCTAATCCATTTTGAGTTTATTTTGGTGTATGGTGTTAGGAAATGTTCTAGTTTCATTCTTTTACAAGTAGCTGACCAGTTTCCCCAGCACCACTTGTTAAAGAGAATGTCTTTTCTCCATTTTATATTCTTGCCTCCTTTGTCAAAGATAAGGTGTCCATAGGTGCGTGGATTTATCTCTGGGCTTCCTATTTTGTTCCATTGATCTATATTTCTGTCTTTATGCCAGTACCATACTGTCTTGATGACTGTGGCTTTGTAGTAGAGCCTGAAGTCCGGCAGGTTAATTCCCCCAGTTCCATTTTTCTTCCTCAAGATTGCTTTGGCTATTTGAGGTTTTTTGTATTTCCATACAAATTGTGAGATTATTTGTTCTAGTTCTGTGGAAAATATCATTGGTAGCTTGATAGGGATTGCATTAAATGTATAAATTACTTTGGGTAGTATACTCATTTTTACAATATTTATTCTTCCAATCCACGAACACGGTATATTTCTCCATCTATTAGTGTCCTCTTTGATCACTTTCACTAGTGTTTTATAGTTTCTATGTACAAGTCTTTTGTTTCCTTAGGTAGATATATTCCTAAGTATTTAATTCTTTTCGTTGCAACAGTGAATGGAATAGTTTCCTTAATTTCTCTTTCTATTTTCTCATTATTACTGTATAGGAATGCAAGTGATTTCTGTGTGTTGATTTTATATCCTGCAACTTTACTGGATTCATTGATTAGCTCTAGTAGTTTTCTGGTAGAGTCTTTAGGGTTTTCTGTGTGGAGGATCATGTCATCAGTGAACAGTGAAAGTTTTACTTCTTCTTTTCCAATTTGGATTCCTTTTATGTCTTTTTCTGCTCCGATTGCTGTAGCTAAAACTTCCAGAACTTTGCTGAATAGTAGTGGTGAGAGTGGGCACCCTTGTCTTGTTCCTGACTTTAGGGGAAATGCTTTCAGTTTTTCACCATTGAGGATAATGTTTGCTGTGGGTTTGTCATATATAGCTTTTATTATGTTGAGATATGTCCCTTCTATTCCCACTTTCTGGAGAGTTTTTATCATAAATGGATGTTGAGCTTTGTCGAAGGCTTTCTCTGCATCTATTTAGATAATCACATGATTTTTATGTTTCAGTTTGTTAATGTGGTGTATTACATTGATTGATTTGCGGATATTGAAGAATCCTTGCATTCCTGGGATAAAGCCCACTTGGTCATGATATATGATCTTCTTAATGTGTTGTTGGATTCTGATTGCTAGAATTTTGTTAAGGATTTTTGCATCTATGTTCATCAGTGATATTGGCCTGTAGTTTTCTTTATTTGTGGGATCTTTACCTGGTTTTGGGGTTAGGGTGATGGTGGCCTCATAGAATGAATTTTGAAGTTTCTCTTCCTCAGCAATTTTCTGGAAGAGTTTGAGTAGAATAGGTGTTAGCTCTTCTCTAAATTTTTCGTAGAATTCAGCTGTGAAGCCATCTGGACCTGGGCTTTTGTTTGCTGGAAGATTTCTGATTACAGCCTCTAGTTCCATGCTTGTGATGGGTCTGTTCAGATTTTCTATTTCTTCCTTGTTCAGTTTTGGAAAGTTGTACTTTTCTAGGAATTTGTCCATTTCTTCCAGGTTATTGGTTTTATTGCCATATAATTGCTGATAGTATTCTCTAATAATCCTTTGTATTTCTGTGTTGTTGGTTGTGATCTCTCCATTTTCATTTCTAATTTTATTGATTTGGTTCTTCTCCCTTTGTTTCTTGATGAGTCTGGCTAGTGGTTTGTCAATTTTATTTACCTTCTCAAAGAACCAGCTTTTGGCTTTGTTAATTTTTGCTATGGTCTCTTTTGTTTGTTTTGCATTTATCTCTGCCCTAATTTTTATGATTTCTTTCCTTCTACTAACCCTGGGGTTCTTCATTGTTCCTTTTCTAGTTTCTTTAGATGTAGGGTTAGGTTATTTAGTTGACTTTTTTCTTGTTTCTTGAGGTGTGCCTGTATTGCTATGAACTTCCCCCTTAGCACTGCTTTTACAGTGTCCCAGAGGTTTTGGGTTGTTGTGTTTTCATTTTCATTCATTTATATGCATATTTTGATTTCTCTTTTGATTTCTTCTATGATTTGTTCATTATTCAGCAGCGTGTTGTTCAGCCTCCATATGTTGGCATTTTAAATAGTTTTTCTCCTGTAATTGAGCTCTAATCTTACTGCATGTGGTCAGAAAAGATGCCTGGAATGATTTCAATATTTTTGAATTTACCAAGGCTACATTTATGGCCCAGGATGTGATCTATCCTGGAAAATGTTCCGTGTGTGCTTGAGAAAATGGTGAAATTCATTGTTTTGGGGGGAAATGTCCTATAGATATCTATTAGGTCTAACTGGTCTATTGTATCATTTAAAGTTTGTGTTTCCTTGTTAATTTTCTGTTTAGTTGATCTATCCATAAATGTAAGTGGGGTATTAAAATCTCCCACTATTATTGCATTGTTGTTAATTTCCCCTTTCACACTTGTTAGTAATTGTCTTACATATTGCGGTGCTCCTATATTGGGTGCATAAATATTTATAATTGTTATATCTTCTTCTTGGATTGATCCTTTGATCATTATGTAGTTTTCTTCTTTGTCTCTTTTCACAGCCTTTGTTTTAAAGTCTATTTTATCTGATATGAGTATTGCTACCCCTGCTTTCTTTTGGTCTCTATTTGTATGGAATATCTTTTTCCAGCCCTTCACTTTCAGTCTGTATGTGTCCCCGTTTTGAGGTGGGTCTCTTGTAGACAACATATATGGGGATCTTGTTTTTGCATCCATTCAGCCAGCCTTTGTCTTTCGGTTGGGCCATTCAACCCATTTATGTTTAAGGTAATTATTGATAAATATGATCCCACTGCCATTTTCTTTATTGCTTTGGGTTCAAGTTTATACACCCTTTCTGTGTTTCCTGTCTATAGAAGATCCTTTAGCATTTGTTGGAGAGCTGGTTTGGTGATGCTGAATTCTCTCAGCTTTTGTTTGTCTGTAAAGCTTTTGATTTCTCCTTCATATTTGAATGAGATCCTTGCTGGGTATAGTAGTCTGGGCTGTAGGTTATTTTCTTTCATCACTTTAAGTATGTCTTGCCATTCCCGCCTGGCCTGAAGAGTTTCTGTTGAAAGATCAGCTGTTATCCTTATGGGAATCCCCTTGTGTGTTATTTGCTGCTTTTCCCTTGCTGCTTTTAATATTTGTTCTTTGTGTTTGATCTTTGTTAGTTTGATTAATATGTGCCTTGGAGTATTTCGCCTTGGGTTTATCCTGTTGGGGACTCTCTGTGTTTCTTGGACTTGGGTGATTATTTCTTTCCCCATTTTAGGGAAGTTTTCAACTATTATCTCCTCAAGTATTCTCTCATGGTCTTTTTTTTTTTTTTTTTTTGTCTTCTTCTTCTGGGACTCTTATGATTCGAATGTTGGGGCATTTAACATTGTCCCAGATGTCTCTAATATTGTCCTCATTTCTTTTAATTCATTTTTCTTTTTTCCTCTCTGTTTCATTTATTTCTACAATTCAATCTTCTAGCTCACTTATCCTGTCTTCTGCCTCTGTTATTCTACTGTTTGTTCCTTCGAGTGTTTCTGATCTCATCTATTGCATTATTCATTGTATATTGACTCTTTTTTATTTCCTCTAAGTCCTTATTAAACCTTTCTTCCATCTTCTCAATCCTTTTCTCCAGGTTATTTATCTGTAACTCCATTTTGCTTTCAAGATTTTGAATCATTTTCACCATCAAAATTTGAAATTCTTTATCAGGTAGATTCCCTATATCTTCCTCTTTTGTTTGTGTTGGTGGGCATTTATCTTGTTCCTTTACTTGCTGGGTATTTCTCTGCCTCTTCCTCTTGCTTATATTGCTTTGCTTGGGGTGGTCTTTCCCTCTTCTGACAGTTTGGAGAGTTCTCTTTATTATGTAGTTACCTCATTGTGTGTGGGGTTGGACGGGTGACTTGTCAAGGTTCCCTGGTTAGGGAAGCTTGTGTTGGTGTTCTGGTGGGTGGAGCTGGATTTGTTCTCTCTGGAGTGCAATGAAGTGTCCAGTAATGAGTTATGAGATGTCAGTGGGTTTGGAGTGACTTTGAGTAGCCTGTATATTGAAGCTCAGGGCTATTTTCCTGTGTTGCTGGAGAATTTGCGTGGTATGTCTTGCTCTGGAACTTGTTGACCCTTGGGTGGTGCTTGGTTTTAGTGTAGGTATGGAGGTGTTTGATGAGCTCCTATCGATTAATGTTCCCTGGAGTCCAGAGTTCTCTGGTGTTCTCAGGATTCGGGCTTAAGCCTCTTGCCTCTGGTTTTTGGTCTTATTCTTGGAGTAGTGTCTAGACTTCTCTATCTGTCATTTCCAAGGTGGTTCCCTCTGTTTTAGCTTCTGTTTGCTGGTCTCTTCAGTGTCTAGTTTCCACCCAGATACTAGGGGGCGGGTGGACACTTTTTCAGGCTCAGTTGTTCAGTCCTGTTCTGGGAAGGAAGGAATGCTGCAGACAAATATCTCTCGCGTCTGTGGGGAGTGCTTGGAGCATCTCGGTCATACTGTGTTTGCCCCAGCTCACAGCGCGTGTGTTGTCCCAGTCTACACTGCACAGGTTCTAGGTTGCTCTGCCGGGAACTGTCTGAGGCCAGCGCTGGGTTGTATGCACTTCCCAGGTCTGAGCAGCTCAAGTTCAGTTTCTCGCATACTCCACAAAGGCGCAGACTTGGTTTGGGCCTGCGTTTTGTGCCTTCCCTGGTCTGAGCAGCTCAGGTGACCAGGTGTTTGGTGAGCGCGGTCGCTGCGACTTATCACCTCCCTAGTCCCTGCCACTCAGTTTTCTGGGTGTACAGCTGGCGCACCTTCTCAGGTGGATATCGACCAGCCTGAGCCCAAGAAGTCTTGATTAGCAACAAGCCTGTTTGCAGTTTGTATCGGATGACTTTCTGGGGCCGTGGTTGCCCCTTCCGGCGCTGGCTGCCCTCCCTGCCTGTCTCGGCGGGGGATGGGGTATGGGCCGACCGCAGCCGGCTCGCTCTGCTCAGCCCTTTGTTCTGTGAGCGGGGCTGGTGGAGTCTTAAGTTAGGGCTTTCCGCCTTTTCACGGGGAAGCTATCCCACAGTCTGCTTTGCTCTCCCCAGTTCTCTCAGATTGTTCTCATGGCATTCAAGCTCAGTCCTCTCTCTAAGCAGTTCAGCCGGCTCCTCCTTGCCCAGCCCCTGCTTCCTAATGGTGGATGCAGGTGTCTGTGCTGCTTCTCCGCTGGGAGTTACCGTTTGGCAGGTAATCTGTGGGTTTTAATTATTTCTTTCTTTTCCCTCCCGGTTATGTGGCCCTCTGAGGTTCCAAGGCTCCCCAAAGACTGGTCAGTGAGAGTGTTTCCTGGTGTTTGGAAACTTCTCTCTTTTTAAAGCCTCTCTTCCTGGGATGGAGCTCCGTCCTTACCTCTTTTGTCTCTCTTTTTATCTTTTATGTTTTTTCCTACCTTCTTTCGAAGACAATGGGCTGCTTTTCTGGGTGCCTGATGTCCTCTGCCAGCATTCAGAAGTTGTTTTGTGGCCTTTACTCCACGTTCAAATGTTCTTTTGATGAATTTGTAGGGGAGAGAGTGGTCTCGCCATCCTATTCCTCCGCCATCTTGTTCCTTCTCAGAATTGATACTTTTGAACTGTGGTGTTGGAGAAGACTCTTGAGAGTCCCTTGGACTGCAAGGAGATCCAACCAGTCCATCTTAAAGGAGATCAGTCCTGGGTGTTTATTGGAAGGACTGATGCTGAAGCTGAAACTCCAATACTTTGGCCACATGATGCAAAGAGCTACTCATTGGAAAAGACCCTGATGCTAGGAATGATTGAAGTTTGGAGGAGAAGGGGACAACAGAGGATGAGATGGTTGGATGACATCACTAACTCTATGGAAATGAGTTTGAGTAAGCTCCAGGAGATGGTGATGGACAGGGATGCCTGGTGTGCTATAGTCCATGGGGTTGCAAAGAGTCGGACTTGACTGAGTGACTGAACTAAACTGAATACAGAAAACACAGTTTTGGAGTTAGAGTATATGCTCGCACACATACAAACATTCTCTAGAAGGGCAGATATGAGGATTAAATAACATAACCCATATAAGGTATTTGAAAGTGTCTGACATAATACAGTGCCAAAGACTTTGACCATGTGGGTCACAGTAAACTGTGGAAAATTCTGAAAGAGATGGGAATACCAGACCACCTGACTTGCCTCTTGAGAAACCTGTGTGCAGGTCAGGAAGCAACAGTTAGAACTGGACATGGAACAACGGACTGGTTCCAAATAGGAAAAGGAGTACGTCAAGGTTGTATATTGTCACCATGCTTATTTAACCTATATGCAGAGTACATCATGAGGAATGCTGGGCTGGAAGAAGCACAAACTGAAGTCAAGATTGCTGGGAGAAATATCAATAACCTCAGATATGCAGATGACACCACCCTTATGGCAGAAAGTGAAGAGGAACTCAAAAGCTTCTTGATGAAAGTGAAAGAAGAGAGTGAAAAAGTTGGCTTGAAGCTCAACACTCAGAAAACAAAGACCATGGCATCTGGTCCCATCACTTCATGGGAAATAGATGGGGAAACAGTGGAAACAGTGTCAGACTTTATTTTTCTGGGCTCCAAAATCACTGCAGATGCTGATTGCAGCCATGAAATTAAAAGACGCTTACTCCTTGGAAGGAAAGTTATGACCAACCTAGATAGCATATTAAAAAACAGAAACATTACTTTGCCAACAAAGGTCCATCTAGTCAAGGCTATGGTTTTCCCAGTGGTCATGTATGGATGTGAGAGTTGGACTGTGAAGAAAGCTGATCGCCGAAGAATTGATGCTTTTGAACTGTGGTGCTGGAGAAGACTCTTGAGAGTCCCTTGGACTGCAAGGAGATCCATCCAGTCCATTCTAAAGGAGATCAATCCTGGGTGTTCATTGGAAGGACTGATGCTAAAGCTGAAACTCCAATACTTTGGCCACCTCATGTGAAGAGTTGACTCACTGGAAAAGACTCTGATGCTGGGAGGGATTGGGGGCAGGAGGAGAAGGGGACGACAGAGAATGAGATGGCTGGATGGCATCACCAACTCGATGGACATGAGTTTGAGTGAACTCCTGGGGTTGGTGATGGACAGGGAGGCCTGGCATGCTGCTATTCATGGGGTCACAAAGAGTCGTACACGACTGAGTGACTGAAGTGAACTGACATAATAGATGCTTAATAAAAGCTATCTCTTATCTTGTACATCTAGATTTCATTGTCCTTATTAAGTTTTAATACAGAAAAAAAGCAATATATAATTGGCAGGGGAAGAGCACAGGTGGTTGGACTTAAAGGCAAAGGTCAGGAATTTCTTCCTTGTAAGAGTATCCACCATCAGTGGATCATGTGTGCTTTTGTACCCTATGGTGGTTAAAGGTGGTTCTGAGCCATCCACGTGCCCTTATGCAGTCTCAGTTGGGAATAAGGATGGATCTTTGTGAAAAGAATGATTATAGGTAAAGGTCCAAGTCAAGGCTATGGGAATTACTTATTTACTTATTTATCTTTTCAATACTTACTGAGTCCTAGGGGACAACTCCCTGACTTTAGCATCATTGCTGCTGCTGCTAAGTCACTTCAGTCATGTCCAACTCTGTGCGACCCCATAGATGGCAGCCCACCAGGCTCCTCTGTACTTGGGATTCTCCAGGCAAGAATACTGGAGTGGGTTGCCATTTCCTTCTCCCATGCATGCATGCATGCTAAGTTGCTTCAGTCATGTCTGACTCTATACGACCCTAAGAACAGCAGCCCTCCAGGCTCCTCTGTCCACAGAATTCTCTAGGCAAGAATACTGGAGTATGTTGCCATTCACCTCATTAGCACATGCTCTAATCAGCTAAGCTAATTGTCATTCTGTGCTCAGTTGCTCAGTCCTATTCAACTCTTTTCAATCCCATGGATGATAGCCTGCCAGGCTCCTCTGTCCATGGGATTTTCCCAGCAAAAATACCGAAGTGGATTCCCATTTCCTCCTCTAGGAGATCTTCCCAACCCAGGGACTGAATCCATGTCTCCTGTGTCTCCTGCACTGGCAGGCAAATTCTTTACCTTTCCACCATCTGGGAAGCCCCAATTGTTTTATTAGGATTTATAAACTCAAACTTAAAAGTAGTAGTCTAGGAAGAGAAGCTTCTTAGGTTCACTTATACTTTTGTTAACTTTCCTTGATGAGATGACTCTTCCCTTGAGTGACTAAACTAATCTATTTTTGTTGTGACAACTTATTTTATTCTATTTTTTTATAACTAAAGATCCTTTGACTGTAGAACTGGACTGAAAATAAATTAATAGAAAGATTGAAACTGTGTCCCGAATTCATTATATACTTATATACATTATATACTCCTGTGTTTTACAAAGAAGGTTGAAGTTTTCAGCTCTGCTGGAGAAAGGCAGGGGTGCTGGCTTCATAACTACAAGTCTGGGTAGAGACAGGTTGGTCTTCCATTCAGACACTTACCTTTATTTGTTCTTCAGTAGACACATTGACATTGATCCTTACTTCAATCAGATTGTCTGCCAATCCACGCATGCCTACCCATTCCTGGCAATGGAAAGTAGACACAGTCTAATGAAATGGCAAATCACTCCAGTATTCTTGCCTGGAAAATCCCATAGACAGAGGCAGAGGCAGGCTACAGTCCATGGGATCACAAAGAGTTGGACACGACTTAGTGACTAAACCACCATATATTTTCTATTGAACACAGTCTTAAGCTTGTAACCATGTAGTATTTGTCTAAATTCTGGAGGGAAATCTGGATACTGCTTCATATGCCTTCTCAGTCCATGCTTTTGGTAATTCCCACCACCAACTGTTTCACATTGGCACTGCTATTGGCCATCTCTGCCTTAGAGGCTTTTTTTCATGCAGTTTTTTGAAGTACTGCCTCTTACCTATAACTTCAGTAAAATTAGCCTTCTGATTTCCTTAGTGGGAAATATAACCTTTGCACCCATTAAAAGATAGTAAAATCAAATGGTGCTGTAATAGCAATAATATGTACACTTAAAAATTGTTTACTAAATAATAATCTGCCAGAATGTATCTCTTTTAAGACAGAAAAAATAAGTTCCTCCTTCCCTTTGGCCCATAAGATCTCTGACATTTAAGCAGTAGAATTGTAGGGTCATGCCTTCACTCTGAACAACTCTAGCTCTTGAAGACTGTGGAAACCTTTGCCTAGGTGTGACTTATCTCAGTCATGTGTTGTGTAAGGAAAATGATTTCCATATGTCCCTGCTATTTCACAGCCAACTTTCCTGCACAGGTTGGGCAAATGCTTCCCATAGGGTTCATTCCCCTGGTTTCAAGTCATGAGTAGAAATGTTTTGTATTGGAGAAAAGAATTTGACTGTCTTTACAGTGTGTGCAAACACACACACACACACACAAGCACACTCATGTGTGCATGTATCCTCTTTGTCTTGCAATGATTTAAAGTGGTTTTCAATCATTAACCAGTTATATGTGTTTTAAGGAAAAGGCCATCATCAGTTTTTAAATCAGTGTTGCCTCAGAGACAAATATTAAAGGGAAAATAGCTATAAAAATTTATTTTGATATGTGTCTTAGAAAACCTCAGTGGTCCAAATATGTTGCTTGCCTTACTGTATTTCCAGCCCCCCCAGAGCAACAGCCCATTCCAAAGCCAAGCAATTTTGAAAATTAAAAACATATTTTATTAATAGCTCAAATACAGGAAGAACACAACAGCCCTTCCTGGTGATGTAATTGAACCTGATGATTTGAATTAAGAATATGCTAACATCTGGTAGTACCCCAAACACAGCCTATTAGAAATGAAATAGGCTAATCTCTGATGTCTAGTCATATTTTTAATATATGTTTTAGAAACAAGAAGTCTATTCCTCCAATAGAAATCTATATAATTAAAAAAAGTTTGATTATAATGCTGTACCTAAGCTTACAGAGATGGCAGTCAGGCACAAGGGGCTTCTGAAGAGTCCCAGTGTCAGTCATGAGGTGAAAACAGAAAATCCCTTTCTTCTGATGTTATGTCAGTATGTTTCAAACAGGTCAGAACCAAAGTACTATATATTTTGCAGCATGATAGAATTTGGGTTAAAGTACACAGATAAGTAGTTAGATGCAAAGTTAAACCGAGCCAGGAACTTGAAACAGTTCCTTCATCATGATGTTATTAAGACATTGTCAGATCTTGAAAGGAATTAAATTATATCGTGACAATTTAAAATGTTTACCTTTACATGCATACACCAAAAAGAAAGAAAGTGAAAAAGAAAACAATATACAAAATTTTTTTCATTTCAATTATCATGAAAGGCCTCAGCAGGGGTTTTCATTTGATAAATACAAAAAGACAACCTAATAACAGCTTGCTTTGTTCCAAAATTAGGAAAGGAAAAAGGTGGGAATGAGCATGTCACAGAGTTCTTAGAAAAAGGACAATTTGTTTTCAGGACTGAAAATTAAAGATAATTTTTTGTCCAGAGCATGGAAAATTACTAGTAAGTTTATCGAAATTATTCCTAAAGTGGCTTCAGACATCACTGTGCCCACTGCTGGTTGTTTTTTTACCTCACTCAGCAAATCTTTAAAAGGTGAAGGCTTTCTATTTTAGGTTTCTCAAGAACAACCATATCTCAACAATGTTCTTCCCAGAGAATGTGCCCGAAGCTTCTGTTTTTTACCTTTCTATCATGGAAAAATTCATCTTTTATGTAGCTAAGAGAACACCTCTCAGTTGCAAAATAAAATAAAGCAACATTCATTTGTACAGCAGAGATTTTTTTTTTTGCAATTTTTCATCTTTGTATGGTATCAAAATTTCAGAAAAAGGTGCAAGAAAAGGAAAAAGGAACTCTTGTATATTACTCACCAATTGTTTATATTTTGCTTGTTTTGCTTTCTAATTCTCTCTCTTCTCTCTCTTCATAGATCCACACACAGAAATACACACACAAGCATGCTATATTATTTTGGGGGAAACATTTTAGAGTAAGTTAGAGACATGTGTCTCCAGGTCCAAAACAACTTCACATCATTTTTCCATTTCCCATATTTGTGACTCTCTTCTCCAAAACTAAGAAACTTGCTCCCATTGTCCTTAATATAAATACTGATTTGCTCAAGTTTAGAACATATGGAACAGTCTCATACTTGTTAATTGTATTACTGCAAAACACAGACTCACCAGTGAGAGTTTGCATTTGTTTACAGTCTTTTGATGTATAAATCCATACAGTGGTGTGAAAAAATTTTAAGTATACAATTTGATGAGTTTTGACAAATGTATGTTCTTATTTATCTACCTTACCACTAAGATATAGAAGTTTTCTATCACTGCTCCTTGCTAATCAATCCCCACTCCAAAGCAAATTTACCTAAAATAAATAAGATCATGAAAGAATGAAGGTAGGACTAGAGATAAGTAAGAAAAGAAATGACAAACAACAGAGAAAAATTATCAAAACCAACAGCTGAACCTTTGAATACCACAATAAAATTGATAAATTCTTACCTAGACTGCTCATTATTAGAAAAAAAAGAGGAGGCATGAGTATAAATCTTAAAGATAGTAAAAGATTGCAAGGAGATATCCTGAACAATGTTATTCAATTTTTTTTAAAATTGGGGTATAGTTGTTTCCAATGTTGGTGTTAGTTTCTGCTGTACAACAAAGTGAATCAGCTATTATGTATACCTCTTGGATTTCTCTCCAAGTGTTCTATTAATTTTCCCCATAGGAGATAGATTATCTTTTTGTATTGACTTTTGTGTCTCTCATGTGGTTAGCTTCTTTTCATTTCTAATCATTTGTGGTTAAAATTTTTATCTTTGTATTTGATTCATCTTGATGACTGTTAGTGGTTTTAGATTTTAATACCTTGCAATGGTGGCTCAGTGGTAAAGAACCTGCCTGCCAATGCAGGAGAAGTGGATTTGATCCTTGGGTCAGGAAGAGGCCCTGACTCCAGTATTCTTAGCAACCCACTCCAGTATTCTTGTCTGGGAAATCCCATAGGCAGAGGAGCCTTGTGGACTATAGTTCATGGAGTCTTAAAGAGTGGTACACAACTGAGCAACTACACAACAGGAAGATTTGCAATTGGAGTTACACAAGAGAAGAGGGAAGGTATAGGACAAGATTCTCTTCTAGATATGAGGCTCTCTTTTCCTTCTAGTAAGTGACCTGGGCCTTCTACCCAGGGCATCTGCAGCAGAGCTCTTATATATAGAGTCCAATTTCAGAGCACAGGGCTCAGAGAATGCTGGAGTGCTGGCATCAGCTCCTGTCCTCCTACTTTTCTTTCCTTCTGTGGCTGCCAAGGTCTGCAGTGGTGTTAATCTATTTGTTGTTGTTCAACTGCTAGTCAAGGCTATGGTTTTTCCAGTAGTCATGTATGGATCTGAGAGTTGGACTATACAGAAAGCTGAGCGCAGAAGAATTGATGCTTTTCAACTGTGGTGTTAGGAGAAGGCAATGGCACCCCACTCCAGTACTCTTGCCTGGAAAATCCCATGGATGGAGGAACCTGGAAGGCTGCAGTCCATGGGATCGTTGAGGGTCGGACACGAATGAGCGACTTCACTTTCACTTTTCACTTTCATGCATTAGAGAAGGAAATGGCAACCCACTCCAGTGTTCTTGCCTGGAGAATCCCAGGGACAGGGGAGCCTGGTGGGCTACCGTCTATGGGGTCACACAGAATTGGACACGACTGAAGTGACTTAGCAAGCAAGCAAGTAACTGTGGTGTTAGAGAAGACTCTTGAGAGTCCCTTGGACTGCAAGGAGATCCAACCAGTCCATCCTAAAGATCAGTCGTGGGTGTTCATTGGAGGGACTGATGTTGCAGCTGAAACTCCAATACTTTGGCCACCTGATGTGAAGAGTTGACTCATTTGAAAAGACCCTGATGCTGGGAAAGATTGAGGGCAGGAGGAGAAGGGGATGACAGAGGATGAGATGGTTGGATGGTTCACTGACTCAATGGACATGGGTATGGGTGGACTCTGGCAGTTGGTGATGGATAGGGAGACCTAGCATGCATGGTTGCAAAGAGTCCGACGTGACTAAGCAACTGAACTGAACTGTTCAGCTGTTAAGTAGTGTCTGACTCTTTGTGACCCCATGGACTGCAGCATGACAGGCTTCCCTGTCTTTTACCATCTCCCAGAACTTGCTCAAACTCATGCCCATTCAACCATCTCATCCTCTGTCATCCCTTTCTCCTCCTGCCTTCAATCTTTCCCAGCATCAGGGTCTTTTCTAATGAGTTGGCTCTTCGCATCAGGTGGCTGAAGTATTGAAGCTTCAGCTTTAGCATCAGTCCTAATCTAGTACAACACTCATTCTAGACTCCCTCCCAGCTGTGCTATCCCCCACCCTTTCTTTCCTTCTTTTTTTTTTTTTTTAAGAAAACATTTCTCTAGTGTTTAAATGGAGAGAAAATGTCATTGTTTCATGGTTGGCAGGAGAATGACAAGACTGTCCAACTATTTTAAATCCTGTTCTTTAATTACTTCCTCTAGTAATTGCCCAATGCCTTTGTCCTGCTCTTGACATGACATTTCCTGAGCTTTAGTTATCCCTGGAATTTCTGGAAGAACTCTTTTCTCTTGAATGTATGCAAGTTTGTGGTTTCTCTGCTCCTTCTTATCTCTTAATATGAGCCTATTAGCTTCTCATCTCAGGATGTGTCAATATCTCTGGTATACCAATGATGCGTTCCTTGTTTTCAAGCACTGAGTGAATTTATATCATCTTTCTTATTTTCCTTCTTGTGAGATTTGATGCAGAGGACAGGAGTTTTTTTTATCCATTCTTTTATCATATCCTCATCTTTGTGGTATTCATATAACATGATCAATTTTACAGATGGAAAAAAATGAGATGGCTACCCACCTTGCCCAAGTTCAATTAGCTGGCAAGCTATAGACTGAGTTTAATCACTTAACTGTTTGTGTAGGGTTTTCTTGTCTCTCATTAGTATCCAGTTATAAATGGTTAACATGATGGGACATTCTTAATACCCTTGATGAGCAGTTATTGTACTTACATATCAGGCAAATTATCTTGAAATTCTGGCAAACTGCATACTGAATCACACATCACTGACTCTGAAGCTAACAATGTGTATTTTAATGTCACTGAAATTGAGTATGGCATGTGTTTTGGCTTGCTACCATAGTTTCATGTTTTCTCAAATTACACAACGTATACACACACCCTCAAATTAATAAACTAGCCATTAAAGTTGCACACATGCTCCATATAAAAGTCACTCAGTCGTGTCTGACTCTTGAGACCCCATGGACTATACAGTCCATGGAATTCTCCAGGCCAGAAGAGCGGAGTGGGTAGCCTTTCCCTTCTTCAGGGGCTCTTCCAAACCCAGGGATCAAACCCAGGTCTCCCACATTGCAGGTGGACTCTTTACCAGCTGAGCCACAAGGGTGGGTGTCAATACATTTCTTGCAGAGGAAGATGGGTATACTAACCCAGTGCCTCATTATTGTCCTTCGCAGTGTTAATTCCATCATTTGTTTTGGAATTTTCATTTGCATTATCCTCTTGATTAGGGGTTGTTTTTCTGTCTCTGCTTAATTTATTCCTGTCTCATCATTTGTAGTTGTCTCCACCTGATCTCGTTCATTTTCAAGTTGGTATAAATCTTGTGTTGGTGGGTTGGGGTTACCATGATATGCTGATACTGAAGATCCAGTTCAGATCCAATGGAATACTGAAGATGCAGTTACTAAATTATGTTTCTCTGTGTGCTCTGTACTCTTTCTGCAGGTATGCAACTTCACATGTGCTGTAGTCTTGGGGAGAATGTGTATATTATTTTAGTTCTTCCCCAGCCTCCTGTACAGCATCATGAGATGGTACTGGTCCATGCTGAAGCATGGGCTCTATTTGACCTCTCTTTCCCACGGATTCTTGACATGGGTGCCAGCAGGTTTAAAGCTCCTTTCTTCCTGCTCAGAACTTGTGAGTCCGTATCCTTGTTCTGTTGCTGATCAAAGAACATGTCTTTTATTGAATCTTCTTGATTTTATGTCTTCAATTTTATCCACTATTTGATAATTATTTTCTTCTCATCTTTTGATGCACGGCAGTGACCAGGACAGCCCTTCCCTCACTATGTTTTTAAAAGTTCACTGTGATTCTGATAAAAATAATCTCTAATTAATTTATTCCTATCATTAAATGTTTAACAGCAGGACTCAAACACTTTCAGATCACACTTAGTGCTAGCCAGCTCAAGGGCCGGACAGATGCCAAAATATTTTTCATTTGTATTTTGGTATTTCATATTTGCTAAATATGAGCCATTATGTGATATATTTACATATATATGATGAGCATGAATCAAAACATTTCCCTCTGATTTTCTTAATTGGTTGTGGAAGGAGAAATGTCTTTAATCTTGTTTGTAAATGATGTTTAATTTTCTTAGCACTAATTGGTGGCAATACGAAACACTCTTCATTGGTAAAACACACACTGGAAGATCTTATTTATGGCTTTAATATCCTTAGTTAATGATTCTCGCACCTGGAGCCATTCTCTTGTATGACTTGATTCAAGAAGTAACACTAGTAAGGTGAGTTTTAAATTATAGACCTGTATGGTCTATGGGGAAAAAATAAACATGGGGAGTGAGTTACTCAAATCAATTTTTAGGAAAACATGTTTATGGGTAGCAATCAGACATTTTTCATAAATATGTCCTTCAAGGCTAATCTAGACTTTTATGAAAAACAGGGAAGCATATTAGATCAAGGTAGAATAACTACATGAGTTATTGGAATAAAATTACCATGGGTTATAGCAGCCTTTTGTAATAAGAGTCTTAGAATTTAAAAAATCAAATCGATATTCTTTTTCTATATACAAATACTGTCCAACTCTATCTCACATCAGCCCTCATACCACTTGTAAAAGGTTAGAAGAACCTTTTCAAATTATGTTTACACTTGTATTTAAAATAAGGGAAGTAACCTCATGATTGAAATCACTGGGATTTGTGACAAGGGCTCTTTTGATGAGAGGTTGCTCTGGCCACACACAGAGCAAACAAGAGCTCAATGGGCAATCACACAACTGACTTTCTTCAAATACTGCCCCTTACATGTCATAAACACACATCCAGGCCTGCACTGCACACAGGTAGGAGGGAGGGACAGCTGAATTTAATAAAAGGTTTCCAGATAGCTAGACAAAAGGTTTTTGAGACTATAGAAGGCATAGAAAACTTCATTCTTTCATCATTTATTTTCTTTCATAGAAATAAATCTCATAATTGCATTTCCTTCTCACCTACCTGCTTCCCTTCTACCATGCATATCAGATACAGGAAGATATGACTCAAGATCCTCTCAGGAAATTGTTTATACTTGGAAATAAGCAATCTGATTAGGCTTATCGCTACTTCATCCTGCCTAATTCAGAGGTTATTGGTGCCCATAAAGTTACATGGACTTTTTATTGCTCAGCTTTCCTGTTGTAGTGAAAAGCTACAATTTGACTAATTGTTGATTGCTACAAAGTTATTGAAAACTTTTGTGTGTGTCTACCAAAAGAAAGGGAGAAAATGCAAGAGGAAAACTCAATAATAAATTGCTCCACCTAAGGATGGGACTGTACTTGGAATGCATACAACATGTATAAAAGTGTTTTATCATTTGATTCTATGTCATGAAAGTCATAATTAGACTGACAAAACACCATGATGAAAACAATGAAAGCAGTGAATATAGATACATCTTTTGGGGAAAAACATACTTATTTATAAAACAAATGGTAGAGGGTAAAGAAAAATCATCTAACTTCATAGGGACAGAATGTGGATATTTGCAGCAGTTTGAAGGTACATTTTCCATGTGTACTAATTTCAAAACAATATCTATAGTTGGACAAGTGCAGAATAATCCCCTTGAATCTAAACTTGAAAGCAGTTTTCAAATACAAGTCCACTTTGTCAATGTCAACTGGGTCACAAAGAGTAATACAGGTTGTTTATACCAACTCGATTAATTATTCTGGGTTCATGTGTATGGAAAATAGAAACAGGGAACAATGATATCTCGTATGGAATCTGTTATGCTGTAATGCAAAATTGCATTCAAATAAGGTTTATAAGTAGGAATATGCTCTGAAAACCAATAGGTGACAAGTTTAAAACACTGCAGAATCTTTCTGCAAGGAAAAGATAAAATGATAAAATGAGAAGATGTAAGAGTTGGAAGAATTCTTAGAGTTGTTCTAGCCCAACATTTCCCAAAGTGTGGTCTGCAAACACAAGACATTCATTGAGGAATAAACAGGAAAAAAAGAGACGATATGAACTGTTTCTGGGAAAGTCAGTTTAAGAAAATTTGCTTAAACTCTTAAGTTTATTCCTTTATTGCAAGATTTTTCAAGCCCTGGAATAGATAAGTGCATTTTAAATCTCCAAAAAAGAAAATTCCCAAATTTGACACAGACACAAGTGCAAATGCAGTATGTATGCGCATCCATACCTATGTGTGTGCATGAGAACTTACGTTCTATGGGAGACACTTAAAAAATTTGATTCTCATTTAGCACCCCTGTCTTTGAAAGATAAGTACTGAGGTCCAACATCACAACCCACGGTGGTCAAGGTGTGCAGTGACAGCTATTCCCACAACTCAGATTTCCTGACTCTGGAATGCTCCCTTTCACATTGTGCCCTTAAAGAGGATGTGGACCATGGTGTCCACCCCCTGAGTAGAACAGGTGATAGCCAGCAAGGTTTTATATTACCAACAGAAAAAAAGATTCAAAATATTCCCCCACTGGTCTGCTGAAATGTCAAGAGTTTTATTCTGTAAGGGCTTCTTAGAGGCATAAGATTTTTAATTGAGCCTCAGCATGAAATAACTGCAAAGAATCCTATATTTAGCCAGTTTAGAGTATTTTCACTGCTAATATCTAGGATTGGAAGAAGCAGGGGGCAAAACTAGTCTTCTTTAAGGAGTGTCTGCCTGCTTTAAAGGGAGAGATTAGGAACAGTCTCGATTAGTGCTTCCCAGTTTAATTGCTTATGTGGCCATCTGGTTGAATTCTGTAGGTCTGATGGACCTGAGAGTCTGCATTTTTACCAAGCTCCCAGGCCAGGCTAATGCTGCAGGTTTATAGGAGTATACTTTTGAGGAACAAGAGGCTGAGTTGGGAAATAACAAAGAAGCAAGATTTTTCTGTGTATGTGTGTGTGGGGAAGAGCTGCTGCTGCTGCTAAGTCGCTTCAGTCATGTCCGACTCTGTGTGACCCCATAGACGTTAGCCCAACAGGCTCCCCCGTCCCTGGGATTTTCCAGGCAAGAAGAGAGAATGGTATAAATGTAAAGGTCAGCACAAAAATCCATAGTTTTGCTGAGAAATATGAGCAGAGAATATTCAAAAAATGACAGAGTTGAATTTAAACATTAACTCTAAATTATGGAATTTTGCTGTTTGGCTACTGTCTTCCCTGGATCTCCCATTTCACTCAGCCACTTTTTATTCTGAGATTGAGAAAAGACCCAGGTATAAGATTGCCTTTATCCACTTATTATTTCTGTCTTAACTTTGAGAACAATTTGTTAGTTGCTCAGCTGTGTCCAACTCTTTGTGACCCCATGGATTGTATCCCACCAGGCTCCTCTGTCCATAGACTTCTCCAGGCAAAAATACTGGAGTGAGTAGCCATTCTGTTCTCCAAGTGATCTTCCTGATCCAGGAGACAAACCCAGTTCTCCTGCATTGTAGGCAGATGATTATTAATTTTTTTTTTTTTTTTTTACCATCTGAGCCACCAGGGGAGAGAATAACAAGACCCTTACAGGAAATTTTTTACAATTGAGGTTAAGGGCATCCATTCCTCTTTTATGTGGACTCTTTTCTGAGCCTCTGTTTATGATCTGTTCCATGAGGACTAAAAAATATGACTATAAAATGAGGCAATATACGTGGACTTACTTGTAAAACACTCTACGCCATTCCCTTATTTTCTGTCTTTGTCCCTGGAAAGGAATCAATGAATGAAACTTGGGGCTGGAAGTGAATACAAATTTTGGATGCCAGAAAAATTTGCAGTTAGGATGCTGTTGCTTTGTCTCTACTGTTGTTCCCAAGACAGGCACCTGTTCCCCCAGTACCTCTGTTTCTCCATCAGTAAACACGCTTCCTATGCTGGGGAGTCAGTGATACAGATGGCAGTGGGCAGCAGTGTTTTGTTGAGGAAACAACTGTCTAGCCCGTTTTGGAGTCTCTGGCTATTTTTAATTCAAGACACTTATTTCTGTCACACGATCAAGTATTTTCTAGACAAAAAGCTTTATGTATACTGTCAAAGAATTAGTTTTCCACCATCATGCCGTACTGAAGCACTCCCTTTGCACAAAAAAATTCCAGAGAGAACAGAAAACAGCACAGATATTTGGGAAATCCTTGCAACTTGAGATATACAAATCAGGTTTGCTGAATTTTCTCAGTAGGCCTGAGTTCTACAAGGAGAAAAGAGAGGGCTGTGCTGAGGGTTCAGTTTCTCTGAAAAGGAGTGTCTACCTTAATTGCAGTTTAGCCCATTTTGGAGTCTTTGGCTATTTTTAATTCAAGACACTTATTTCTGTCACATGATCAAGTTGCAGCAGGACTCATAGATGGTAGTGAAGAACCTGAAGCAGCAGAGCTTCTCTTCACACTCAGGCATGGACCATGGTGCCAACATGGACTTCCCAGTTGGGCTAGTGGTAAAGAATCTGCCTGCCAATGCAGGAGATACAAGAGCTGTGAGTTTGATTCCTGGGTTGGGAAGATACCCTGGAGTAGGAAATGGAAACCCACTCCAGTATTCTTACCTGGATATCCCATGGACAGAGGAGCCTGGGGGGCTACAGCCCATGGGTTGCAGAGTTGGACATGACTGAGCACTGTAGCGTCAACAGGCCAACTTGGGTTCAGGGATAGGTTCTGCTGTCTCATCTCTGTGTAGACTGAACTGACTTCACTGTTCTGAACCTCAGTTTCCATATCCAGAAAATGACCATGATAATACTTGCCTTTCAAATCGGAGTGAAAATGAAAAACAGCACATGTTAAACACCCTTCCATAATAAGACCCAAAGGAATAATTGTCATTTTATTTTTACTATTTATTTTATTGTTCATTCTATTATTAGTGCTTATATTATTATTTTCTTTTCGAATCTTTGTTGATGCTACCCTTTCCCTGTCCCGTGGCATTAGATGCTGACCTTTCTGACTGCCTTCTTTCCTCTGTCCCGCATGGTATCTGTGGTATGTTGTATTCAAGGTCTCATTGCTGTTCTCCCCATTCCCAACCCTGCTTCCACATCCCCACCTGCCACACAGTTAAATCCTATTGTACACTGATCTTCACAAAACTGGCAGGCATACAGAGTCCCATTGGACATTTCAGGTATAGAGCCAAACCACAGAGCCAGCTCATAATTACTTCCTAGAAAGTTATGTTTTAAGTGCTAATGTAGCACGTCTGAAATCCTATGCATGTAGGGCCTGAATTAGTTAGAAAGTGTAAGGTTCTTTCTGTTACTGGTCTGCCTTTTATAACTTTGAATAAGTCATTTTCACTCTTTTTTTCTCACACCCCTAATGGAAATATTAGGGAGATAATAGCAGAAAGCTGTTTCTAAATATTAAGTGATGCATAAAGGAAACACATATCAGATGCTGTCTGTTGGATGCTGCTAATTCTTCTACCATATGTTTTTCTGTGACCTTCAGTCTCCTAGGATCAGTCGAGGAATTAATAATATTAACACAAGTCAAGATGTGCCTCAGTTTTCCAGTGTCTTTTTAGGGTGGCTGTTCTGCTTGTCCTGTTGCTGGCAGATTTTTAATCACTTGTTGCATATACTTGGCCCATTTCCTAATATCAGAGATTGTTGGTATTGAGGCTTAAAATGAAGTCATAGGTACATGCAGAATGTAGAAGAGCACCCAGCTTAAGAATAAGATGAGTACTCTGTAAATGCATTATAAATCCTGACTCTTCTGGCTGATTCGGTTCTTGCTCAGCTCTTACCTTTAAAACCTAGCATTTGACCTTGTTCTCTGAGACTCAGACTCTAATTTCACAATAACTACCTTCTAGACCATGCCTTGCATCTGGTCCCATCACTTCATGGGAAATAGATGGAAAAACAGTGGAAACAGTGTCAGACTTTATTTTTTTGGGCTCCAAAATCACTGCAGATGCTGATTGCAGCCAGGAAATTAAAAGACGCTTGCTCCTTGGAAGGAAAGTTATGACCAACCCTGATAGTATATTAAAAAGCAGAGACATTACTTTGCCAACCAAGGTCCGTCTAGTCAAGGCAATGGTTTTTCCCGTGGTCATGTATGGATGTGAGAGTTGGACTGTGAAGAAGGCTGATCGCCAAAGAATCGATGCTTTTGAACTGTGGTGTTGGAGAAGACTCTTGAGAGTCCCTTATACTGCAAGGAGATCCAACCAGTCCATTCTAAAGGAGATCAATCCTGGATGTTCATTGGAGGGACTGATGCTAAAGCTGAAACTGCAATACTTTGGCCACCTCATGTGACGAGTTGACTCGCTGGAAAAGACTCTGATGCTGGGAAATGTTGGGAGTGGGAGGAGAAGGGGACGACGGAGAATGAGATGGCTGGATGGCATCACCGACTCTGTGGACATGAGTTTGAGTGAACTCCGGGAGTTGGTGATGGACAGGGAGGCCTGGCGTGCTGTGATTCATGGGGTCGCGGAGAGTCGGACACGACTGAGCGACTGAACTGAACTGAACTGAGACCATGCCTTAGTTTTTGGATTCTTCCTTCTCAGTTTCCCCCCAGCTATTTCTGCCCCAGATTTAAGTCAAGCAATTTGCAATCTACTGCCTTTGAGACCCTGCATTGACAGTGTGAGGGTGGAACCCATCGCAGAACTTATCTGTTCTTATAAAGTAAAACTTGAGCAAATATCTTGGCATGACTGGAGAGTAGGAGGAGGGAGACTGTAGTCAGGTGGACTCATTCCGTCCTCCTGGATTCTCCCAGGCCACTGCTGCTGCTAAGTCACTTCAGTCGTGTCCGACTCTGTGTGACCCCATAGACGGAAGCCCACCAGGCTCCCCCGTCCCTGGGATTCTCCAGGCAAGAACACTGGAGTGGGTTGCCATTTCCTTCTCCAATGTGTGAAAATGGAAAGTGGAAAGTGAAAATTGAAAGTGAAGTCGCTCAGTCATGTCCGACCCTTAGCGACCCCACGGACTGCAGCCTACCAGGCTCCTCCATCCATGGGATTTTCTAGGCAAGAGTACTGGAGTGGCTTGCCATTGCCTTCTCCGCCCAGGCCACAGATAAATCTAAAATGACCTTAGAGATGGTTCATTTTGCCAACCCAAGAGTAAATTGCTTCCTATCATTCGAAATGTCCTCATGAGCAAACTCATTCCAAATTTTCACACTTACAGCTACCTAGAAGGTGTGTTAATACTTTCAAAATAATATTTCAAGACTTGTAAGATGATGGTTTAGTGCTGGATCATTGCTAGGTGCTTGAACTGATGATGATAAATATTTAAATAGCTTCACAAATGACTTAAATAGAAATGCATATATTTCTAGGTCTGTTTCTCTTTTCTTAGAGCTATAATCATCTATTCTAGTAAAATTATATTTTCTTTTCTTTGTGATGAACTTTTCCTATATAGTTCATTTTTCTTCCTTGCCTGAGCTATTTTCATTTCAAAGTTACAACTCCTAAACTGGAGATGATTACCTTCTCGCTTTTTAGCTAGTAATTTCCATTTGAATACTATAAAAGTGTCATTCGCCTTAAATCTCTTAATATTTTGAGCTTTCTATTTATAATTAAAATAAAAACTCACTTTCACATATCTTCAAGGAAGAAAGTTTTATTTAAGCAATTATTTTGTACATGGCTTTCTGTTTTGCAGTAGCTATGCAGGCTATCCAGAGGCAAAATCCTGTTGAGTATGCAGCTGATTCTTAGCATCTCCCTGTTCTCTTTCATGCAAAGTGCTTGTCCAGGGCCATCCCTCCATAGGCTTGCTGCAGAAAGTGCCACTGCACACTCTAGACCAGGAGTCCCAAGCTCCAATACCTATAGGAATGAAGTAGTGAAAGGTAATGAGCAAAGTTAACAGCATGGAAATGGTGAGGACTGTGGTGAGCCAGAGAGTAGTGTACCTATTCAAACTGGGCAGCCATTATTCAATTTCAATAGCTTTATTGCCAAATCATTATTCTAGATCTACCACTTTTTATTGAGAACCCTGAAATCCAGATTCAATTCAAAGTATAATGTGGACAAATGTTGCATGGACCTAACAAAACACGTCAACATACTCCCCTTTGGAGATCTTTTTCTTTGTCCTCCTAACTGTTTGTGACGTTCACACTTATCTGTCCCAAGATGTACCTTTCTCTGCTGGGGTTAAAATGAGTAAAAGTATTAACCACTCATAAAAGTACAAATAATGTGTTGATAAAGTAGAAAATGACTGTGGAGTGTTAGGGGTAGAATAACAGACAGGGTATCAGTTAGAAACATTATTTGATAGAAAGATAAAAATAAAAGCAGGCAGAAAATTGATTTTGCTTTTCATAAGGCAGCTTTTGTCCATGTTAAAATGTACTGCTTTAAGTATGGTGCCAATTGTGGTTGAAATTAAACATGTGCCCATTTCTTCTTTCATTAAGCTGTGTCTTTAAACTGTCCTCAATCACTACAATTCAATGGAATGTGTGATGAGGGATATGAAGAAGAAGGCAACCATCTTTGACTATTTTGCAGGGGTCCTCAACCTCCAGGATCTAATCTCTGATGATCTGAGGTGCAGCTGATGTAATAATAGTAGAAATAAAGTGCACAATAAGTGTAATGTGCTTGAATCATCCCCAAATCAACTTCCCACCACCATCTGTGGACAAATTGTCTTCCATGAAATGAGTCACTGGTGCCAAAAATGCTGAGGACTACTGGAGGGTTTAAGTTTAGAGCACAAGTTTAAAAAGTTTAAATTTTAAAGAAAGACTAAATGATTCTCTTTTGTGATGGCAAAAGTCAGGAACAAATTTACCAGATAAAGGATAATGCCAGAAAGAGAAATGATATTTAAATATGTTTAGTCCTTCCTGGATGCATTTTCTTCTAGATTTTGGATTTACCTTCAAAGCAAACTTTTAGGAAAGTTCTGAAACTTTTTTTGCGATAGATGCATAAGAAAGACCACACAGGCACATACAAAATAGAAACTTACTAGAAACTGACCTCAATTTAAAACATTTCCTGTATGTGTGGTATCATTATCAACCTGATTATTCTCCACAAGAAATTTTCTCAAAGCTACAACAAATCTACTCCTTTGAAGTTATTTGTTTTTGAACCCTAATTATCAAATACAGAAGTCTGTACACTTAGCTATAGTTTCTCTACACGGTTGCAAAATGTGTGCTTCATGAACTCAGACTCTTCTCTAAGAAGTATTTGAATGCCTGAAAGATTGCTTGTTTATCTGTCTCTCTCTCTTTTACTTTTCCTTAGGAAGAGAAATATGACTGGAAAATTAACCTTGGGAAATGTCCTACACAACTTGGCCTTTGAAGACCAAAGATATTTTTTCAAATAAATTTATTGATTTTGTCACAGATTTTTGGAAGGATGATCAAGAATACTACAGGGGAAACAAAAACAAAAAAACAACCAAACATTGTAATGAATTGTGCTAAATTTTTAGCATATATAAATTAAATATGGCATGAATCTGACAGGCACTAATTTGAGTTTTTTCTAACCCAAGTAATAATAATAAAGAAGAACACACTCATGCATTACAAACCTCCAATACAGCAAGATTTCATTCACAGAAGTAAGAAAATCTCAAACTGCAGACTCAGCTTAGTTCTGAATTATACATCTTGGAACAATGTTAAGTCAAATATTTGAATATCTGTAAAACTAAGCCTTCCCATTTCAATTACAATCCATTATGAGTCTGTCCCTCTTTACAAGACTGATGTTAGGACTGCATCATATCTCTAGCTCTGTTAAAGCAGATCTTTAAAGGAAATCTGGTTGGCTGAGCTTATGTGGAGAATGGTAGCAACAGTTTGGGTATAGAGCTCTGAAAATACGTGATAAAACATGTACCCTCCAGGAAATTGTTTCAAACCAAGCCTGTGTTCTCTAGAAGTCATTCTTATGTTATAGATGTTGGATGCTTCCTATTAGGCGTGATTTTTATGGCTTTTGGTTTCAGAGACTTAGGGAGTTACTCCAGTCAGTTCTTTAAATGACTTTCTTATATTCCAGATGAGCAATAGTTGATGGACTGATCAATATAAAAAATGAGTGTATTGTTCTGGTTCATTTGTCAGTTCATGAGAGCTCAGTCAACCCATGGTGCATCAAAGACATGTTCTGACACTATTCATGGGATTGAAGTGAAGTGAAGTGAAGTGATGTGAAGCTGCTCAGTTGTGTCTGACTCTGCGATCCTGTGGACTGTAGCCCACCAGGCTCCTCCATCCGTGGTGTTCCCCAGGCAAGAATACTGGAGTGGGTTGCCATTTCCTTCTCCAGGGGATCTTCCCAACTCAGGGATCGAACCCAGGTCTCCTGCATTGCAGGCAGACGCTTTAACCTCTGAACCACCAGGGAAGCCCACTCATGGGATTAGGTACTAAATTTTTATTGCTCCAGAGGGAACATGGATGCAAGATTCCACTTTGGGATTCCAGAACATATCTCACCCAGTTAAACTCTGGCAGAAAAGACAGACAATGCATCTTCAGTGATGACCCTTGTGGTTTTGAAGAAAAGATTCTCAAGAAGTGAGCACTAGGGAGAGAGTGTCCAGGCTGGACTGAAGGTTCTCAAAGAAATAAGTCTGCCCAGGCAGAGGGTGAATGACAAGGAAGCAAGACAGAAACCACAGTGGGGCAAAACATGTCCACCAGGTTCCAAGGATAAAACAGTCGCTGTGTCTCCGATTTCATTTACTTCTCATGCGTGTGTGCTAAGTTGCTTCAGTAGTCCAATCCCCAGGCTCCTCTGTCCATGGGATCTCCAGGCAAGAATACTGGAGTAGTTTGCCATGCCTTCCTCCAGGTGATCTTCCCCAACCAGGGATCAAACCTGTGTCTCATGTCTCCTGTATAGGCAGGCAGGTTCTTTATCAGTAGCACCACCTGGGAAGCCCTAATTTTCTTCTCATAATGACCCTTTATATAGTTAGTTATTGATGCATACTAATCCACCTAAAAACTCAGTGGCTTAAAAGGAAATATTTACTATTGTTTATGAGCTTATGGGCTAGTTGACTAGTTCTCTCATTCTATCCAGACTGACGTATATCTGTAGTTAGTTGCAGATGAGTATACGGCTCTGCTGATCTTGGTTGGCTTTTACCATGTCTCACCCTCATCCAAAGTTTCCTTGGTAGCTCAGCTGGTAAAGAACCCTCTTGCAATGCAGGAGACCCTGGTTTGATTCCTGGGTCAGAAAGTTCCTCTGGAGAAGGAGTAGACTACCCACTCCAATATTCTTGGGCTTTCCTGGTGACTCAGGTGGTAAAGAATCTGTCTGCAATGCGGGAAACTTGGGTGTTATACCTGGGTTGGGAAGATCCCCTGGAAGAGGGCTTGGCAACCCACTCCAGTATTCTTGCCTGAAGAATCACCATAGACAGAGGAGCCTGGTGGGCTACAGTCCATGGGGCTGAAAGCAGTCGAACATGACTGAGACTAAGCACAGCACAGGACCCTTCCTCAAAATATTTCAGTGATTCTTTTCTACCTACTCAGTTCTCAAATCTGCTTCATCTTGAAACCAGACCTCTTTGTTTTCTTAACAATTATTGAGACCCTCAAAGATCTTTTGTTATATGGATTATATCAATCGAAACTTAACATATCCAAAAATTAAAAATATTCATTAATTTGTTTAAAAACTAAATTTTTATTTGTTCATGTAAAGAACATAATCTTAATGAAAAATAATTATATTTCCCAAAACAAACAAAATTACTGAGAAGAGTAGTGGTGCCTACATTTTTACAAATATTTTAATGTTTGACTTAAGGTAGCAATATCTGGTTCTGCATTTAGTCTATTGCGATGTGAAATGTCAGGTACACTCTGGAAAAATCCACTGTACATTTGTGAGAGTATGTGAGTAGATAATGTAAATAAAGTTTTAGTACTATTTTATGAAAATAATTTTGACCTTGTGAACCCCCTTTAAATATCAGTGACTTTGGGGCTCCTGGACTTGACTTTGAGAACCCTGGTCTAGAAATGAAGTATGTACTTTCCGCTTTCTGTTTTAAAGATTTCATGATTTTGGTTCACTGTATCCTCAATGAAAGTATATTTAAATTTCTCTCTTGCCATTTACTAGCTATAATAACTTGGACAAGTTATCGACTTTTCCTGTTGGTAAAAATGGGCATACTCATATCTTACTCATAGAGTTGTAATGTAATTAATTAGATGTTCAGTGTAAAGAACTCAATATCATGCCAGGCACATCGTGAAGTATTAGTAAAATGCCACCATCATTACTATTTTTATTAGGTATATTTTATTTAACATAATATAGCTTAAATTCTTTCACTCAAGAAAATACTGTTTAGAAATTGCAATAAAAATTCTATATGCTGTGCCAATGCCCCTTGGAATATTATCATCTTAAGGAGGAAATGTGATACTAATTTATTTGTTTCATGAAAGTTTATTGAGAAACTATGGGAAGAGTTCCTGGCCTAGACTTGGCTAACAGAGATGACCCTGTGAAGGAGACATTAGAACTGGGTCTTGGTAAGGCTAAGGGTACATGAGGAAAGGTGTTTTAAGAAGGAAACTTTTAGCACAGAGTCAGCAAATATATTCTAGAAAGAGCCAGATAGAAAATGTAATGTTTTAGACTTTGCGGGTCATCTGGTCCATGCAGCCACTTCTCAACTCTGACACTGTGATGTGGAAGCAACCATAGAAAATACGTAAGGAAACAGACATAACTGTTTTCCAATGATGCTTTACTTATGGTCACTGAAACTTGATTTCAGGTAATTAAAGCAAGTCCTAGAATCCAATCCCATAATATTATTTACCTTTTGATTTCATTATTCCTTCAACCATTTAAAAATTCTTAAATCATTGCTAGCTTGTGGGCCATTCAAAAGCAGCCACTGTGTGAGAGTTGACTCAAGTTTGCAGACCACTGGTCTGGAGCAAAGGTTTTATGGTGAGAAAGTGTCTTGTCTGTTTGGGGAAAAAATGAGTTAGCTATACTGATGTTTGTTTAGGATAATTTGCAATGAATTATCTAGGCAGATGTTTGTTATCTTGCAGAAGATAAGAAGGAAGGAATACAGAGTAGTAAGCCTTGAAGGACTGAATATTAACAATAATAATGGTAATTATGGCCTCCAAAGGTGAGCATCACAGTTTATAACCCTCGGGACATATAATATCATATTCTCATTAGTAGGTGGCCAAATTGCAGTGATTTTTCTGGTATCTCTTCTCATTTCATTCCCCTCAGCTAAATGATGCAGAGTTTATCCTGTAAGCCGTGGGTAGGATACTGTTTTATAAAAGATTCATGTAAACTTGCTGCTCCTGCTGCTTAGTTACTTCAGTTGTGTCCGACTCTGTGCAAATCCATGGAGTGCAGGCTTCCAGGCTCCTCTGTCCCTGGGAATTCTCTAGGCATGAGTACTAGAGTGGGTTGCCATGTTCTCCTCCAGGGGATCTACCTGACCCACTGAAGGCAGATTCTGTACTGCTGAGCCAACTGGGAAGCCCTCCTGTAAGCATATTCGTGTTCAAAGGATGGAAATGCAATTTATCTTTTTGGAAAACAAGTATACTTGAATTTGAAAAATACTCTATTGAAGGTTTTATTTAAATTAAAGCAAGTTCTAGAATCCAATCCCAAGAGATCAGATAAAAAGGTGTTAAATAGTTCTGCAGGATAAATGAGTCAAGTCTTCTTTGGGAATGCGATGTTATGCTAATTAAGTTCTTGCTTTTGGGAGTCAAAGACTTAAGGCAGGGAAGATCAAGTTCACAGCGACATGAATCTGAGCAGTATCAGGTCCTTATATCATGACCTTATATCAGAGGGAGCCGGCAGGGGAGTTTGCATATCAGACTACAGTTTGTGGATAATACTGGATGTTGTTCTTGATCATTTGCTGAGTCATGTCCGACGCTTTGTGACCCCATGGACTGTAGCATGCTAGGTTCCTCTACCTTTCACTATCTCCTGGAGTTTGCTCAAATTCTTGTCCATTGGGTCAGTGATGCTATCTAACTATCTCATTCTCTGCTGCCCCCTTCTCCTTGGCCCTTCAATCCTTCCTAGCGTCAGGGTCTTTTCCAGTGAGTCAGCTCTTCCGATCACGTGGCCAAAGTATTGGAGGTTTAGCTTCAGCATCCGTCGTTAAAATGAATATTCAGAGTTTATTTCTTTTAGGATTGATTGGTTTGATCTACTTGGGACTCTCAAGAGTCTTCTCAATCATCACAATTCAAAAGCATCAATTCTTCGGCACTCAGCCTTCTTTATGGTCCAGCTCTCACATACTGGAAAAACCATACCTTTGACTATATGAATCTTTGTTGGCAAAGTGGTATCTCTGCTTTTTAATATGCTGTTTATGTTTGTCATAATTTTCCTTCCAAGGCACCTATCTTGAAATTTCATGGTTGCAATCACCATTTGCAGAGATTTTGGAGCCCAAGAAAATAAAATCCATCACTGTTTCTACTTTTTCTCCATCTATTGGCCATAAAGTGATAGGACTGGATGTCATGATCTTTGTTTTTTTGAATGTTGAGTTTTAAGCCAGCTTTTCACTCTCCTCTTTCACCCTCAAGAGACTCTTTAGTTCCTCTTTGTTTTCTGTCATTAGAATGATACCATTTGCATATCTGAAGTTGTTGATATTTCTCACAGCAATCTTGATTCCGGCTTGTAATTCATCTAGCCTTATATTGCACATGATGTACTCTGCATGTAATTTAAATAAACAGGGTGACAGTATACAGCCTTGACATACTTCTTTCCCAATTTGGAAACTGTCCTTTGCTGCATGTCTGGTTCTAACCATTGCTTCTTCACATGCTTACAGGTTCCTCAGGAGACAGGTAAGGTGGTCTGGTATTCTCATCTGTTTAAGAATTTTCCACATTTTGTTGTGATCTACACAGTCAAAGGCTTTAGTATAGTCAATGAAGAAGAAGGAGATGTTCTTCTGGAACTCTCTTGCTTTCTCTATGATCCAATGGATGTTGGCAATCTAATCTCTTGTTCCTCTGCCTTGTCTAAACCCAGCTTGTACATCTGAAAGTTCTTAGTTCATTTACTGTTAAAGCTTAGCTTGAAGGATTTTGGGCATTACCTTGCTAGCATGTGAAATGAGTGCAATTGTGTGGTAGTTTGAGCATTCTTTGGCATTGCCTTTCTTTGGGATTGGAATGAAAACTGACCTTTTCCAGTCCTATGGCCACTGCTGAGTTTTCCAAATTTGCTGACATGTTGAGAGCAGCACTTTAATAGCATCATCTTTTAGAATTTGAAATAGCTCAACTACAATTTCAACACCTCCACTATCTTTGTTTATAGTAATGCTTCCTAAGGTGCACTTGACTTCACACTCCAGGATGTCTGGCTTTAGGTGAGTAATCACGCTATCATGGCTATCTGGGTCATTAAGACCTGTTTTTGTATAGTTCTTCTGTGTATTCTTGACACCTCTTCTTAATCTCTTCTGCCTTGGTTAGGTCCTTGCTATTTCTGTCCTTTATTTACATGAGTATTTGTATGAAATATTCTCTTGGTATCTCCAGTTTCCTTGAGTTCTCTAGTCTTTCCCATTGTTTTGTTTTCCTCTATTTCTTTGCATTGTTCTCTTAAGAAGGCTTTTGCCTCTCTCCTTGGTATTCTCTGGAACTCTGCATTCAGTTGAGCATCTTTCCCTTCTCCTTTTCCTTTCACTTTTCTTTTTTCAGATGTTAATATTTGTCAGGCCTCCTCCGACAATGACTTTACCTATTGCATTTTTCTTAGGGATGGTTTTGGTCACCCCCTCCTGTATGATGTTATAGACCTTTGTCTATAGTTCTTCAGGTACTCTGTCTACCAGATCTAATCCCTTGAATCTATAGTTGTAAGGGACAGGTTCAGGGTCATTAAAAACCCCTTTAGACACTTTAAACCTGAGTGAGAATATATATTGGAAGTATGTGTGTCTATACCTAGCCTTTGGTGAATTTGGGAACTCACTCTGCTGGCATTCTTATTTTCCCCCCAGTTTTTTATTCAGATGTAATTGACATATAGTATTGTACTAGCTTAAAGTGCACAGCACACTGATTTTATATATATATATATATATATATAACATATATAGTAAAATGATTACCACATTCGTTGCCTCGTTTAGTTAACATTCATTATCTTACATAGTTACAATTTCTTTTCTTGCAATGAGAACTTTTGAGATCTACCTTCTTCACAATTTTCAAATGTAGAATCCAGTATTGTTAACTATAGGTATCATGCTGACATTATATATCCAGAAATTACCTATGACCAGGAATTTATACATTTTGATCACCTTTATCCAATTCCCCATTCCCTACCTCCCATCTGTGGCAACCACCAATCTGTTCTGTTTCTATGAATCAGTTTTCTTGTTTTGTTTTTAGATTTAACATGTAAGTGACATCATATAGTATTTGTCTTTCTCTGACTGAGTTATTTCACTTAGCATAATGCCCTCATGTTCTATCCATGTCACTGCATATGGCAGGATTTCCTTCTTTCTTATGGTTGGATAAATATTCAGTCCCACATTAGACCTCTCTGTCTCTATTCAAGTTGCCCTTTGCCTCCTGAAATAGCAGTTTTGGAGACTGAGACACCATACATCTTACACTCTAGATCCAATGCTGTCCAATAGAACTTCCGTGATGAAGGAAATCATGTATATCTGTGCTGTCCAATAAGGTAGTCATTGGCTATTTTTGCCTAGTGAGCCTTGAAAAGGTGAATGAGACTATGGAACTAATTTAATTTTAGTTTACATTACATAGCTCCATGTGGCAAGTGGCTGCCGTATTGGATAATACAACTGTAGATCTTGGCATCCAACATTTCTATCCAAACTGTGGGTGCATGGGAGTTTTAATAGAGGAGATTGTTATGTATGTGTCAAGTCTACTTGCACTTATAGATGTGGCACACATAAGCATCTCTTCTTACTACTATTCTTTCATGAATTCCTTCTAGGAATCAAGCTGGCAGACTGGGTTAATTAATACTGCACAAATGAAAGAAATTGAATGCAACTAATTATAGTTCAGGTTTCATTCTTTTAAAATTACATAATAAAACTTAGATATTAGCAAGATTACTGGCAAAAGAAATTTAGATTCAATGCCCTCCTCTTTAGCTCTTGTGACTTGTTTGAGTCACATTTATTTAGTGTGATTGTCTCAACTCCCTGTTGTTATCAGTGTAGTTTTATTGTCCGGCAACCATTTTGACTCTTGGCATTGTGAACAGGTACTGAAAACAGCTTGGGACCACCCTCCATCCCGGCTCTAGACATTTCTAGCTATACATCCTATGATCTATCTGAGCTTGCAGTCTTGAACTCTTGCCATATGTTTGGCTAGTTACATTTAACTTAGCTTGTGCTAAGATGTTAATAGGTAGTAACTGTTTAATCCTTGTCAGATGATATATTAGTATTCTAGGGCAGGAGCCTTCAGTGTCTGAAGCCAAAGAAAGAATGAATAGGGAGTTTTAGCTTTCCCTGGCTGGCACCTGAGCAATTTAAAGTAGAGGGCAAGATGAGAACATCTCATTCAGTATGCATTTAGAATGTGACAATGACATTGATGAAGCTTTGAGGTAGACAAAAACGACTTCTCTTTCTTGGGCCAAGAAAGTTACAGGGCAAGGCCCCTCTTCTATTTGCAAAGTTGAGTCTAATATATTTGCAATTTATTAGGCTTTTCTTAAGACTTCAAAGTACTGCCTAATCAAATCCTGATGTTTTTATTAAAAGTACTTTTTTAAAAAAATTCTGAACTATTCAAACAAAGAGGTAGAAGATAGGGACATTTGCTAACCTTATGGCTTGTTGATACACCCTGTCTGTCACTCACACACACATACACACGTGTGTAGGTAAATAATGTTCATTCTCTTTTCCTAGAAGTTTAGGATCTTTGCCATTTACTGGTCATGTGAGCTGGGGTAAGTCTCAATCTCCCTAAGCCTCAACTTCCTTGTGAAATGAGGGTAATGATAGTTACCTCTGAGAGTTACTGAGAGAATTCAATGAAATTATATATGAGAAAACAATAAAATAGTAAGTCCTTTTAGGCTAATGCATTTGATATGCAGGTGGGGGGAAGGACAGGAATTGCTCTTTATCCAACAGGAGTATGAAGACTTGTGCTGAAGTCTAATTCAACAAATGACCTGGGAAGCATATGGATACGTTTTTTCAGACAGATGGCTGATACATTCTGGGCTGCACATGCACAGCTTTCTATGGAGTTACTTTAGCATGAAGAGCCTCTTTCAGGAATCTTTACGGGGCTAAACTCTGTTAGGTGAACCTCAACAAACGGAGCTGGAGGCCTGAACCTACTGCAAATAGTGGCATGGACATTCAGAACAGTGAGTGTAAATACCATCTTGAATGCCACCAAATGTCAATACCGATGCTAGATGGTATTACATAAATTTAGCTTTAATTGAGCAAAACTGAATTCAACCAAATGGGCCTGTTTATATTCTTGAATACTGAAATAAAGCCTATATCATGGAGATTTTTATGTCTGTGTCTGAGATGTCTTCATATATAAGACATACACACACACACAAATATATATGTATGTTTCCTCTGCTTGACAATTCTTATCTACTTGAGAACAAAGTCTAAAGTAAACGGTCACCCTCAGATACCAGCTGTTCCAAGGGTTAGTCTATGGAATGGAGGAAGGGTGATTTATGCAAGAGGAGAAATTGTTTATATTCTGTGACACATGTGTCCCTGCTCCATTAAAAATTAGTTACTAAATCTAGCTATAACAACCTTGAAAAATAACATGGGTTCATAGGAGGTTCAGTTTCCTGGTGCTAGCACATTTATGACTTCAAAATAGATAATCTGGGAAATTTAAGCAGACTGCTAAAAAGGACTTGGCCACCTCATGTGAAGAGTTGACTCACTGGAAAAGACTCTGATGCTGGGAGGGATTGGGGGCAGGAGGAGAAGGGGACGACAGAGAATGAGATCTCTGGATGGCATCACCGACTCAATGGACATGAGTTTGAGTGAACTCCGGGGGTTGGTGACGGACAGGGAGGCCTGGCGTACTGTGATTCATGGGGTCACAAAGAGTCGGACATGACTGAGCGACTGAACTGAACTGAACTGAAAAAGGACTAGATAGAAGGTGCCTTTTCTGGATATTCTTACTTCTGCATCATGTTGGAATTGGGCTGAAAGACTGTTTTCAGGCACAAAATCAAACACACAAAGTGATTGTTGTTTCCTAACCAGGTGTCTGATATTAAATTAAATGCATGTATATGTAAAATAGGAAAAACATGGAAGAATATTGCAGTTGGTGAGCAAACTGGATTTCTGATTTAAAAAGCAGACATCTGGGAGATACAAGGCTGCTGTCCTATTTTAAAAAAGTGCAGAAGAGAAATTAGAATTTTTCTCCCACAAAAACCAAATCTAGTTATGAAAAGTTTAACTTTCAAAGGAGAGCTGAAATGTCTGATTCCACTTACATTCTTCCCTCCCTGTTCTATAATCACCGAGGTTGAAGAAGAGCTGTTTATGAGCTTCTGCATAAGAGATAGCAGACAAGTGTGGGTTTATTATTATGCTGCACTTAACTGCCTCTTCTATTGGCTAAATAGCCTAGTTCTGTGGACCTTTTCCTAAGTGTAGATCACTTTTCAACTGTGTAATAGCCATCTTTGTTGCTTTCCTCTGAAGGGTTTCCAAATTATTCCCACCCTTTGTAAGTTTTCATCATAGTAATATTCATCGTGCCTGTGCACTCAGTGCTCTTCTGGGCACTGGGCCAAATTTGATTATGTTTTCTACCTGTCCTCAAGCTTCAGAGCCATGTTACAGACAACACAAATGAGATCAATATATTTAATAACATAGCAACAATGCAGCCTTTGATTTAGGAGGAGAGAAAGGCATGGGTATGGCCTAGGCCTTTGTATTTTGTTTCACTTGCTTTCCTTGTTGACTTTGGTCATCCACTAAGACTCTTTTGGTATTCTTAATGTGGAGGGTTGTCACTGAGTTTTAAATTCAATGTGAGGGTATATTTGAAATTCACTCAGTTTAAATTGTTTAGGTTGGAAGACCTTGAAATATTATCAGTGCTAAATCAACACATTGTCCAAGAAGAAGGGACCAGCAGACTCAAGGAAGTGGTGTGAATACATGTGAGACTCCAACCTGAGTATCAGTGTATAATCCAGAACTATGTGCAAATCAGAAGGGTGACCCCCAAACCAGAAGATCTGGGTGTTAGGAAAGGTTGTATGTGTGTATGTGTTAAGTTGCTTCATTTGTGTCCAACTCTGTGTGACCTTAAGGATGGTAACCCGCTAGGCTCCTCTGTCCATGGGATTCTTCAGGCAAGAATCCTGGAGTGGGTTGCCATTTCTTCTTCCAGAGGATCTTCCTGGCCCAGGGATCAAACCCACATCTCTTATGTCTCCTGAATTGGCAGCTGGGTTCTTTACCACTAGTGCTACCTGGGAAGCCCTAGGAAAGACTGTATAGAAACCAGCTAACCCACAAGGGCATTGATAATAACAAAAAACAAAACAGAGATAATTATGGCATCACACAGACAGAACAACTCCCAAGGCATCTGTTGAGCAAGGACATCCGGCTCTCCCAGGTTCCTTTTTCTGCAGGTGGTGCTGGCCCTAGATGAGGTCAGTCTAGGAACCAGGTGCGGATTGAGCTGGGTTTTGTATCTGTTTTAGGAGGAATTCGAGAAAGAACCCTAAGGGGAAGAACTCTCAGTTCAAAGTTATGAAAATATCATTTCAAATCATAAATATTTGTTGTTAAAGAGATAGCTTAGTTGACTTCCTCACACCTTCCCCAACCCCTACCGCCCTACTCCCAAACCCACTGCCCCAAGCTGGCTACCAGGAACTTTAGACCATATTTGTAGATCAGTTATCACAGTTAAGGCTATCTTCTTAGCCTGTACATTTACCACATTTTTTTCCCTCTCTTATATTTACTTTTCACTCATTTGTACATTTTCCCTGGCTCTGATTTTGCCTCTTTGTATATTTCTATACCCTACAGTAAAAGTTCTTGTATCTCAGAATTTCTATTGAAAAATAAGGCGGGGCATAAATAAGTAAATCTTTACATTTGTAAAATAAAAAATATTGAATAGATTATAAAGCTTACTGTTTTATTTCTGTGTTCTACCCGTTGCTATATTTATTTCCCAAGATCGGTCTAATTTGGGCAAGATTTACCATCTACTTTACTCTTGGGCTTCCCTGGTGCATCAGCTGGTAAAACATCCACCTGCAATGCCGGGCACCTGGGTTTGATCCCTGGGTTGGGAAGATACCCTGGAGAAGGGAATGGCTACCCACTCCAGTATTCTGGCCTGGAGAATTCCATGGACTGTATAGTCCATGGGGTCACAAAGAATTGGACATGACTAAGCAACTTTCACTTTGGAATTGCTTACCTGAAAATCACTTGCTTCCCAGGAAACATTACATAGACTTTGTTTTCACTTCAGTGAAAACTCTTCCGTGGTGTAGTTATCATTGCTTTGGATGGACAGGAATCACATGTGCTTCTGATCATATGTCTGGCATGTGTATTCTTAATGATCCCTGGTAACCATGAGGAACACAAGCAATTCAAACTCAGGTCCCTAAACTGAGAGGTCCAGTGACACAAGACAGGAGCAGCTCTTCGTCACTGTTATGAGTTTTACTATTTGCATACTAGCCTTATTCTACTGTACTTGATCTTGCAGTAAGATATGCACTTGAACAGACTCCCTCTGATGGTGCACTGAGAATATTTTTTAAATCTTGCAATCCCTAAATTTAAATTCCCCACGTTGTGTGGAGAACATTCGAGAAGAGACATAATTTTAGTCTTGTGCTGGCCTACCACTCAGCATTGCATTCATCTTTTTTCTTTTACCTTTTACTTGTTATGACTCTTCCCAGAAAAGGCATTCTTTTTGAGAGAATTCAACTAAGTGGACAGTAGAGATGCCATAAAATATCTTCTCAGAAAAATGTCATTATTCTTGGGTCAAGAGTTCAGGGTTTGGATTTGGAAGATGTGGGTGGGCTCCAGTCCTGGTTCCCATTGTTCTTTACTCTGTGATCTTGCACAAGACTTGGAAATCCTCTGAGCTTCATTTTCCTAAACGGTAAAATGGGGAGGATAATTCTTTTTTGGCCTTGTGAGGGGAAGTTCAGATAATTTATGTGAAGGTCAAAAGTTGAGTTCTCCATTAAACTAAGCTGTAGACCCTCATGGCCATAGCCTCCACCTCAGAAGACCTCCTGTCCATTAAACCTACCACTGGTACTCCCACACATCCTATCTTGTGTCTTCATTTGTCTTTGTAATCAAATCGGACTCTATTATCTATAATAACAACACTCCCTTGAAAATATCTAATTCCCTCGCCTTTTTCTTCCTTCTAGAGGTGTCATGGAAAAGATCAGACTCTGGTTAAAAACTCTTTCATACTTTACGCTTCTATCTGAGTCAAATGTTCCTGAAAAAAAAAATACACACAATTACTGACTATTTTTGCTCTAAATTTTTGGTTATGAATCTCAGATGGGCACTCCATCTGTCCCTACTCCACCCTGCTAAAGAACTTGCCTCATATTTCTTGGAGAGAATAGAAGAACAGAACTCTTGTCTGCCCATCATTAACATTATCAGCCTCCTTACATCTGTATTTTGTGGATAGTACCAGGGACTCACTGGAAAAGACTCTGATGCTGGGAAAGGTTGGGGGCGGGAGGAGAAGGGGACGACCGAGAATGAGATGGCTGGATGGCATCAAAGACTCTATCGACATGAGTTTGAGTGAACTCCGGGAGTTGGTGATGGACAGGGAGGCCTGGCATGCTGTGATTCATGGGGTCGCAGAGAGTCGGACACGACTGAGCGAATGAACTGAACTGAACTGAACCAGGGTCTATGAATATTAATTATTATTGTGATTTCATGATTCTTGGTTGGCGATATGTAATGCATTTGGAATACTTTTGGAAAAAAAACCTTCTCAAATCTGACCTTTATTAAAACTGTTGTACAGAATAGGGGCTATATTAATCATTGTACACTATTGTAAAACTTAGTCTTATCGAAAAGTGTGCTGTGAGTGGGCAAGGCACAAGAAGAGTGACTTAAATCTGTTTAAGGTAATGATTAATTTTATTATTTTATCATTGCTTTCTTAAAAACATATTTATATTTGGGAGGATAAAGAGCATTCCAAATTAATCAACAATCACCGCGTTCAGTTCAGTTCAGTTCAGTCGCTCAGTCGTGTCCAACTCTTTGCCACCCCATGAATCACAGCACGCCAGGCCTCCCTGTCCATCACCAACTCCCGGAGTTCACTCAAACCCATGTCCATAGAGTCGGTGATGCGATCCAGCCATCTCATTCTCTGTTGTCCTCTTCTCCTCCTGCCCCCAATCCTCCCAGCATCAGAGTCTTTTCCAGTGAGTCAACTCTTCCCATGAGGTGGCCAAAGTATTGGAGTTTCAGCTTTAGTATCAGTCCTTCCAATGAACACCCAGGATTGATCTCCTTTAGAATGGACTGGTTGGATCTCCTTGCAGTCCAAGGGACTCTTGAGAGTCTTCTCCAGCACCACAGTTCAAAAGCATCAATTCTTCAGCGATCATTTTCTTCACAGTCCAACTCTCACATTCATACATGACCACAGGAAAAACCATAGCCTTGACTAGACGGACCTTTGTTGGCAAAGTAATGTCTCTGCTTTTTAATATGCTATCTAGGTTGGTCATAACTTTCCTTCCAAGGAGTAAGCGTCTTTGAATTTCATGGCTGCAATCAGCATCTGCAGTGATTTTGGAGCCCAAAAAAATAAAGTCTGACACTGTTTTCACTGTTTCCCCATCTAGTTCCCATGAAGTGATGGGACCAGATGCCATGATTTTTGTTCTCTGAATGTTGAGCTTCAATCCAACCTTTTCACTCTCCTCTTTCACTTTCATCAATAGGCTTCTTAGTTCCTCTTCACTTTCTGCCACAAGGGTGGTGTCATCTGCATATCTGAGGTTATTGATATTTCTCCCGGCAATCTTGATTCCATCTTGTGCTTCTTCCAGCCCAGTGTTCTTCATGATGTACTCTGCATATAAGTTAAATAAGCAGGATGACAATATACAACCTTGATGTACTCCTTTTCCTATTTGGAACCAGTCTGTTGTTCCATGTCCTGTTCTAACTGTTGCTTCCTTACCTGCATTAGAAGGATGAATATAAGGGACACACAATTCCCTATCTTTTATTCTACCTTACATTTACAAAACACACAATGACCTGTGTTTGTGATGCTAAAAACTCAGATTCCAAATACACCTTTTAAAGTTCTTTTTGTTCTTTGCACCTTGTCACTATGAATCAATAAAAGGCATATTTTTTTCATAGACGTTAAACTATTCAGCTAAGAAGGTATCCTCAACCACTTCCTCTAAGAAAGGGCCCCTCATAAGCTCTTCTCTGGGATGCGGTGAGAAGACAAATTAGCAGCTTGAAAAATAAGACTGTATTTTCGCAATCTGTCATAATCTCTTTGATCTTGTTATGAAAAAGACTTGTCAGATTTCATTTTCTTCTCTAAGTTACAGCTCAGTAATGATCCCAATTTCCGTGATGCTACTAGGTGTCCTGAAAAGCCAGCTTTCAGCTTCTGTTCCACAGCACCCTGTCTGTCTACCATCTGGATTCCCAAACTTGTCAGAAGTGAGAGTATAGCATGTGAGCACAAAGTCTAGAGCATCTAGGCAGTGTCCTGGGACTTAAACCTTTAAAAAATGAATAAAATAAGCCATGTCTTCAATGCGGCTGTTAATACACAGCAAAGGAGAATTGAAACAAATTTTATTCTTTTGTTCCATAACTTTTTCCCAGATATTTCCTTTAAAACATTGATCTTGTGAAATGCTGCATTAGAGGAGAAAAAGTTTTCCCTCGTCAAAAAATTGGAAAATATACGTATTCTAATCTGTCTAACGGAGAAGACAATGGCAAGCCACTCCAGTACTCTTGCCTAGAAAATCCCATGGATGGAGGAGCCTGGTAGGCTGCAGTCCGTGGGGTCGCTAGGGGTCGGACACGACTGAGTGACTTTACTTTCACTTTTTCCTTTCACACATTGGAGAAGGAAATGGCAACCCACTCCAGTGTTCTTGCCTGGAGAATTCCAGGGACGGGGGAGCCTGGTGGGCTTCCGTCTATGGGGTCACACAGAGTCAGACACGACTGAAGTGACTCAGCAGCAGCAGCAGCAGCAGCAATCTGTCTAAGAAATTCAAAATGCAAAGTATTGAAAAATTCTGCTGTGTGACCTTGAGCAAGCTGCTTAATCTGTCTGGGTCTGGAAAATAAGAATAATGATAGCAATATTGAGAATTAAAAGAGTTTATACATGTAAAGCACTTAGATTAGTGCTTGGCACACAAAACACTATTATTTTCAATCTAGGATTTTTCAAACCTTTGAGTAGAGAACCCACTAACACCCATAAAACAAACTCTGAAAAATCTGTCCTAGAATATGAAGTGTTCCACCAGCTAGCAAATACCTTACAGGCAAGAATTCTGCTCTGTTATGAGGAACGCTGGGCTGGAAGAAGCACAAGCTGGAATCAAGATTGCTGGGAGAAATATCAATAACCTTAGATATGCAGATGACACCACCCTTATGGCAGAAAGTGAAGAGGAACTCAAAAACCTCTTGATGAAAGTGAAAGAGGAGAGTGAAAAGTTTGGCTTGAAGCTCAACATTCAGAAAACGAAGATCATGGCATCTGGTCCCATCACTTCATGGGAAATCAATGGGGAAACAGTGGAAACAGTGTCAGACTTTATTTTTTGGGCTCCAAAATCACTGCAGATGCTGATTGCAGCCAGGAAATTCAAAGACGCTTACTCCTTGGAAGGAAAGTTATGACCAACCTAGATAGCATATTAAAAAGCAGAGACATTACTTTGCCAACAAAGGTCCGTCTAGTCAAGTCTATGGTTTTTCCTGTGGTCATGTATGGATGTGAGAGTTGGACTGTGAAGAAAGCTGATCGCTGAAGAATTGATGCTTTTGAACTGTGGTGCTGGAGAAGACTCTTGAGAGTCCCTTGGACTGCAAGGAGATCCAACCAGTCCATTCTAAAGGAGATCAATCCTGGGTGTTCATTGGAAGGACTGATGCTGAAGCTGAAACTTCAGTACTTTGGCCACCTCATGCAATGCGTTGACTCACTGTAAAAGAGTCTGATGCTGGGAAGGATTGGGGGTGGGAGGAGATGGGGACAACAGAGAGTGAGATGGCTGGATGGCATCACTGACTCGATGGACATGAGTTTGAGTGAACTCCAGGAGTTGGTGATGGACAGGGAGGCCTGGCATGCTGTGGTTCATGGGGTCACAGGGAGTCAGACATGACTGAGCGACTGAACTGAACTGAACTGAACTGAACTTTTGTGTTCCCTGCTCCTAGCACAGTGCCTAGCATCTTGTAAACAGTAGATACTCAGGAATGTGAAAATAACTGTATGTTCAACATTGTCCTGTGTCACCTCTTGCTTCCCAGCTGTGCTTAGTTTAGATGGCTGATCTCATGGGCTGAACATTTGTGCCCCCCCAAATTCATGTCAAAATCCAAACTCTCAAGCAATGGTAGTAGGAGATGGGCCTTTTGAGAGATTAAAACCCAGTCTCCCCTGAAAATCAAGTTCCCCTGTTGAGTTTATGATCAAGCTCTCCATCCAAAACTTCATTCTGTTTCTTCTCTTGACCCCGTTCCCTTCAGGACTGGGGAGTATCAAAGAAAAGGGGGAACTGAAACCAAACAGAAAGCTGTGGGAATTTCCTGGATACAAAAGCTCCTCTGTGTCACTCATCTCTTGTTTGTAGATTGAAAATGCTTTCCTCTCTTAGGCCTTCCCTGAGTTCCAAAGTCCAGACTCAAGTGGTTACTAATTAGAGAAGTGATGGAATGCAGAAACAAAGGAAAAGCAGTTAAATAAGACAGCTTGAACCATTCAGGGATAAGACAGAGTCCTAGTTCCTCCTCAAGGGATCTACCTAACAATCGGATGCATATTTTTGAGTAGTTCTGCAGAATGTAAGACCCTCCCCCAGGTGGGGGGTGGAGACTACATACTGACCACAAGTTTGTAGACTCCAGACTAGTTGGAACCAGAGGCTGATTGAAATTCTTGAAATATCACCCTGCTACCTCATCACCAACCAATCTGAAGAAAATCATGCACCTTAAAAACCTCACTTCTAAGGTCCCCTTTAAAAACCCTTAACTAAAAGCCATGAGGGAGTTTGGGGTCTTTTGAGGAAGAGATGCCTGTTCTCTTCACTTGGTGCCCTGGAGTGAATATTATATTCTCTTTCACCACAACCTGGAGACATAGATAGGCTTTACTATGCGACTGGGGAGCAGACCCAAGTTCAGTAACAAGGTGGTTAGGTCATGGAGTCCTCATGGTCACAGAGCTCTTAGTAATGGGATTAGTACTAGTGGTAAAGACTCTGCCTGTCAATACTGGAGATGTATAAGATAGATGCAGGTTCAATGCCTGGGTTGGGAAGATCCCCCAGGGGAAGGCATGGCAACCCACTCTAGTATTCTTGCCTGGAAAATCCCATGGACAGAGGAGCCCGGTGGGCTACAGACCAAAGGGTCGCAAAGAGTTGAACATGACTAAAGTGACTTAGCTTGCAGCATGCACAAAAAGAGGCCTCAGAGGGTTCTCTTTCCCCCTCTGTCATGTGCGAACAAAGCAGGATGATAACCATTTACAAATCAGGAAGTGGGCTCTCCCAAGACATCAGCTCAGCAACACCTCCTTCTTGGACTTCCAAGCCTCTAGTATTGTAAGGAAACAAATTTCAGTTATTATATATAAAACAGACAGCATGGCATTTTTTTATAGCAGCACAAACCAAGTAGGACAATTGACTGGCTCCTGTGCATGGCTGGATGAACACCCATTTTTTCCAACTCCATAGAGGCAGATAGCAAATGCCTTTGTTGTTCAGTCATTGGCAATGCTTTTGGCAAGTGCCAATTTGTAGTTGACAATATTAAAATTCTTCCACTGGCTAGTACTTTATAAACAGGTATTATCTTATTTCATTCCCTAAATGGAATTCAGTTGTCCATTAGGTACTTGAGACTGATTGACAGAGCTGGGGTTTGAACCCTGAACAACTCCAAGAACATGACTTTTCCACCATCATTCAGAAGAGAAAGCTACTCAGATCTGTGAGATCAGAAGTAGCTTGGAGCTGGGGTTAAATCTTAATGTTCTAATTCTTTTTCCTTAGCTTCAGCAGCCTATCCATAACTTCTGAGATACAGACTTTGTCGCAATATACAGGAATATTGGGTTTCCCTGGTAACTCGGCTGGTAAAGAATCAGCCTGCAATGTGGGAGACCTGGGTTAGATCCCTGGGTTGGGAAGATCCCTTAGAGAGGGAATGGCTACCCACTCCAGTATTCTGCCTGGAGAATTCCATGGGCTGTATAGTAAATGAGGTTGCAAAGAGTTGGACATGACTGAGGGACTTTCATCACCACCACAGGAATATTACTGGATCTGATCATTTTCGTGTGCTCAGTCACTCAGTCATGTCTGACTCTTTGTGACCCTATGGGCTGTAGTCTGCCAGGATCCTCTGTCCATGGAATTTTCCGAGGCAAGAATACTGGAGTGGGAAGACATTTCCTATCCAGGGGATCTTCCTGACCGAGGGACTGAACCTGTGTCTCTTGCGTCTCTTGTATTAGCAGGCAGATTCTCTACCATTGTGCCACCTAGGAAGCCCTTTTGATCACTTTGATGGGAACTTAAATCTACTCTTAAAACTAAAGATTTGGGGTCTTTTCCAATACATATATTTTGAATGATTTGAATAAATTTGCATTAATAATATATGTAATTTTTTGGTTAACTTTGTTTTGTTGTAAAATATGTAAGTTTTGGGGACCCCGCTAAAGCTGAAACTCCAATATTTTGGCCACCTCACGTGGTTGACTCACTGGAAAAGACTCTGATGCTGGGAGGGATTGGGGGCGGGAGGAGAAGGGGACGACAGAGAATGAGATGGCTGGATGGCATCACCGACTCGATGGACATGAGTTTGAGTGAACTCCTGGAGTTGGTGATGGACAGGGAGGCCTGGTGTGCTGTGATTCATGGGGTCGCAAAGAGTTGGACTCGACTGAGCGACTGAACTAAACTGAACAAAGAAAGGACTTTGTAAGGAGACCCCAGAGACTGGCTGGGAACTCTTGGATTCTTGGGCTTTTTATTTGCTAGCTTAAAGAGGAGTAATAATTTTCTAGGACCGAGATCTGTGCTTCAGTTTACAACACTTCGTTTTGTATATATCATGAACTAGATTCCTGGCTTGGTAAAGTCTCTTATCAGTATTTTCCTTGTCTCAAACATGAAGCTACTATTAGTGGTTCTATCAGTGTGAGGGGGAGAAATTTAGTTATAACCTCCTTTATATATAAAGATTCTTTAGCCTCACTTTATTTAGATTTCCTTTACACTGAGTTAGTCTCAGAAGCATGTTATTTTGTTCCCTAGTAATCTAAGAATGACCCTCCCTTTCTTTCCTCCCTTTTGAAGTTTTTGAAATCATCAAGAATGTTTCCTTTCTTCTTTGCCTCAACTACATATGATAATAATCACTTTCATCATTGGTCATTTACAGAGACCTTTTGACCATACTTTTTGAGTCATAAATAAAGGGAATTCTAGGGGATATTTGCATTCTACTTTAGGCTAAAAATCTAGAAGCAAATAGAGCTTGAAATATGTTCTGTGGCAGTGTTCTGAGGCTGTGCAATATGCCTCTTAAATTACAATTTCAGTTTTGCAAGGGCACAGCAGAAAATCAGAGGAATGAATGGGACCACCCAGCTGGTTCATTTGTAACACCTGAAAGAGCAATGAATTTCTTTTTGAGTTTCACCTAGAGTTCTGAATTTGATTGATGACGTTTAAAATGCAGGAGCAGTACTGGTAGTAAATAAGTGAAATCAAATGAAATAATGAATATGAAAATGCTTGTAAATGAGGTGTACTATGCATACATAAGGTACTATTATGAGCCAAATACTGCTGGGGAAAACATTGAAAGATGTTGAGAGTATGGCCTCTGTATTCTTTCAGTTGTCATCAATACAATGTGAACCTTCTATCTATAGTCTTTGGAAGTGAATATCTGAGAAGGGCTAAGCTGGGCTCAATCGAGACAGAATATTTGTCCAGTTCCATTCTACTTGAGTTTTACCACACTGGTTTGTCATTTGCTATTCATCTGGATTTGGGAGTATCCATATAACACAAAGAGCCTTTTTTATTTGTATGTCTTTGATACTCTTCAAGCCAACCTTTTCACTCTCCTCTTTCACTTTCATCAAGAGGCCTTTGAGTTCCTCTTCACTTTCTGCCATAAGGGTGGTGTCATCTGCATAGCTGAGGTTATTGATATTTCTCCTGGCAATCTTGAGTCCAGCTTGTGCTTCTTCCAGCCCAGCGTTTCTCATGACGTACTCTGCATATAAATTAAATAAGCAGGGTGACAATATGGGAAATAGATGGGGAAACAGGGGAAACAGTGGCTGACTTTATTTTTTGGGGCTCCAAAATCACTGCAGATGCTGATTGCAGCCAGGAAATTAAAAGATGCTTACTCCTTGGAAAGAAAGTTATGACCAATCTAGATAGCATATTAAAAAACAGAGACATTACTTTGCCAACCAAGGTCTGTCTAGTCAAGGCTATGGTTTTTCCAGTGGTCATGTATGGATGTAAGAGTTGGACTGTGAAGAAAGCTGATCCCGAAGAATTGATGCTTTTGAACTGTGGTGCTGGAGAAGACTCTTGAGAGTCCCTTGGACTGCAAGGAGATCCAACAAGTCCATTCTAAAGGAGATCAATCCTGGGTGTTCATTGGAAGGACTGATGCTAAAGCTGAAACTCCAATACTCTGGCCACCTCATGCGACGAGTTGACTCACTGGAAAAGAGTCTGATGCTGGGAGGGATTGGGGGTGGGAGGAGACGGGGACGACAGAGAATAAGATGGCTGGATGGCATCACCGACTCGATGGACATGGGTTTGAGTGAACTCCGGGAGTTGGTGATGGACAGGGAGGCCTGGCGTGCTGTGATTCATGGGGTTGCAAAGAGTCGGTGAGCGACTGAGCGACTGAACTGAACTGAACTTGATACTCTAAAACCAAATACAGTGAGATTAATGTTGCATTTAATACATATGTCAATTTCAATTTATCCAAGCACTTCTCAACTGCATTATCTCCTGCGTGAGATTTTCAAGTTTCCTAACACCAAGTGGGGGCTCCTCCAACTGAATTAAATTCTGACATATGTACCTAGAGTTAGCATCAGACCCCACAAATTAAAGGGCTCAGTTCCACAGGTCTGCCCCCATCTTGATTCCAGTCACAAATCTCAGGCCACTTATATTTATGACTAACAGACTATGAATTAGGAGTTCTAACCACTTCCTCTCCCGGCTTGGCAATTTGCTATACTGGTGTGAGTAACTTCGGAAAATACTGACATTCACTGGTTTATTGTAAAGGATACAGCTTACCAGCAGCTAAATGGAAGAAATGCATAGATCAGGGTATGGGTGGGAGTGTGGCATGGAATTTCTATGCTCTTTCCAGGTGCACGACCCTCCCAGCACTTTGATGTGCTCACCAAACTGAAGGTTCTCTGAATATTACCATTTTAGAATTTTACTCAATCTTCAGCTCTCTTCCCAACCCTAGTGGTTGGTGGGTGAGGCTGAAATTTTCAACTAACAATTTGCTCTTTCTTGTTTCCAGTCTTATTCTGAGGTTATTGAGGGATCCTGTCTTAAGTTATATTAGAATAAATTCAAGTATAATCAAAAGGAGCCTTTTTATGAACAACAGAAAACATTCCTATCACTCAGGAAATTCCAAAGGTTTTTAGGATCTGTGTCAGGAACTAGGAACAAAGAACAAAATATTTCTTATACCACACCTGTTTTTTTTTTTTTTAACAGATTTTAATTATTTTTTTTAGAGCAGCTTCACAACTGTTCAGTTTACAGCAAAACTGAACAGAAAGGCAATATTCCCATATACACCCTGCCCTAGCCCCTCACTCATGGCCTCCCCCACTATCAACATTCCCCTTTATCTCTAGAGTGGTACATTTTTGCTACTTGTGAACATGCATTGACATACCATTGTCACCCAAAGTCCATACTTCACATTAGGGTTCACTCTTGGTACTGTACGTCTATGGATTTGACAAATGTATTGTAACTTGGAAATGATTTAGAGAGAGTCCATGTGTGTGCGTGTGCACACACGCATGTGCGTGCAGTTGCTTCAGCTGTATCTGACTCTTTGTGACTCTTTGGACTGTAGCCCACCAGGCTCCTCTGTCCCTCAGATTTCCCAGGCAAGAATACTGGAGCAGGTTGCTATTTCCTACTCCAGGGGATCTTCCTGACTCAGGGATCGAATTCATGTCTCCTGCATTGGAAGGTGAATTCTTTACCACTGCTCCAACTGGGAAGACTGAGTTAGAGTATGCCACCCCCAAATATGCTACTCTGGCATATGAATTATTTTAAGCTGAAGACAATAGAGAAAAAGTTGACCCAGAATCAACTCTCTGGCCTCCAACACCATCAGGAAGGTCAGGAGATTCTTAATCACCAAAGACAACTCTAGACTCTTCTCAGCCCAAAGACAGCACCAGAGGAATCTACATGACAGTTCTTAGTAACTAGCTTTTATTTTCCATTGTACTGCATGCTGAGTCGCTTCAGTCACATCCAACTCTTTGTGACCCTATGGACTGTAGCCTACCAGGCTTCTCCATCCATGGGATTCTCCAGGCAAGAATACCAGAGTGGGTTGCAATGTTCATGCCTTCCTCCAGGTGATCTTCTCTACCCAGGGTTGAAACCCATGTTTCTTATGTCTCCTGCATTGGCAGGTGAGTTCTTTACCATTATCACTACCTGGGAAGCCCATATTTTCCCATTGGATTCCCCATATATTTACCTTCCCAAAGATGGATGGCATGGCCAAAAAATAATAATATTTATCTTCTCACAGTTTGCTGCCCTTTGAAGCCTAAAAACCTCTTTGTTTTGTCACTTCTCTACAAATATATTGTTCTTTGTTCGGAAACTATGTGAGCTGCACGTTCTGACCACGCCTTTGAGTTACTTATGACTTAATTCTCTTGTGTGTCTGTTTGCTCTTTTTCTGCTAAATTTTCTTTAGTCAGTCTAATTTGTATGGTCCCAGTCAGAGAACACAGTCATATAAAGAAAAAAAGAATCATTCTTTTCTCCCTGCAACGTGTCTTTTATTGAAAGATACTGTGCTTTGACACACATGGTCAAACTTTGACATGATGGTCAAGTTAAGCAGAACATGATGGTCAAGTTAAGCAGAACCCATTTGGGCCCATTTGTTGTTGTTGTTCAGTTGCTAAGTCATGTCTGGCTCTTTGCAACCCCATGGGCTATATATGCCAGGCTCCTCTGTCCTTCACTGTGTCCTGGAGTTTGTCAGATTCATAACCACTGAGTCAGTGAAACTATTGAGCCATCTAATCCTCTGCTGGCCTTCTCTTTTGCCCTTCAATCTTTCCCAGCATCAGGTAATTTTCCAATGAGTCAACTCTTCACATCAGGTGGCCAAGGTATTGGAGCTTCATCTTCGGCATCAGTCTTTCCAGTGAATATTCAGGGTTGATTTCTTTTAGGATATACTGGTTTGAGCTCCTTGTAATGCAAGGGACTCTCAAAGTCTTTTCCAACACCACAGTTCAAAAGCATCAATTCTTTGGTGCTCAGCCTTCTTTTCATCCAGCTTTCACATCCATGCAAGACTACTGGAAAAACCATAGCTTTGACTATACAGACCTTTGTCAGCAAAGTGATGTCTCCACTTTTTAATACACAGTCTAGATTTATCATAGCTATTCTTCCATGGAACATCTTTTAATTTCATGGTTGCAATCACTATCCACAGTGATTTTGGAGCATATATGAAAAAAAAAATTTCTGGAGTGCCCAGTAAACATTTGGCCAGTCCCCAGGGATGATATACTATTACCTCAAAAAAACCTTGGTGATGATCCAGAAGATTCTGGTGTTATGACTTGAGTCTTCCCAAGTATATGAAACACCCAATACTACTTGAAATAATATTAAGTCCAAAGCTTATTACATGAGGTGTAATAATTACTGGAAAGCTAAGAAGGAAGTTCAGCCAAAACAGAACTTGTTCTGAAGAAAGGGTCTCCAAATCACAGGCCAAATGCTGGCACTCCAAACAGCAGATGTGAGAGTTGTTGGCAGACACCCAGACCCTAAGCTGTGGCTCACTTCCCTTTTTTCATTTCATGGTCCCAGGATATTTTGAAGATGAGTTCTTCTCTGCTGCATTAACAGTAGCACAACTCATTCTTAGTAATAGAAAATAGTACCCTGAGTTAGAAATTCAATCAAATCCTTGGCATTTCCAATTACGATTATGAGGTATTTTATTTCATTCTTTAACTGAATATCAAAAAGGTATGATGTTTTGCTTTACTCTCAGAGAACAAATCATATAGAAATCTAGAAGACTAATATCATATCAGATTAGAAATCCTCCTTGAAACTGTCTGGCTTCAAGAACCAACCCTCTTGGGCCAATATTTTATGATTCAGTCTTTCTTTTCGCAGCAGCGAAAGTCATACTGAAGAACATAATTCAAAGTTTCTGGAATTGTCTAGATCTTAAAAGTTCATAAAGTAAAAGGATAATTTACAAGACTTTTGTGTAAAGTGCTCAGATGACTTGGAAATACCAAATTGATTCTTATCTTAAACAGTATAATAAAAGAGCACTCCATCTTTAGAGAAACTTAGAGATGATAAGAACAGTTTGTTTTTCTATAACAGCCCTATGAGATGGTAAGTGAAATTCAAAGGAGAAAAATAGATATGTGAATAAGAATACATATAACTCTTGGGTATGGGTGTCACACACACACACACACACACACACACACACACACATACACACGCTTGGTGCACATAGTTGAGATGCTTTCGAATGAGGCTACCGCTGGTGAGAACAGATCCTTCTCAGAGGAGGGGAGCTCTTTCTCCCCCACAAGTTTTGCAGCACCTGCTGGGGCTTGACTGTGCTGGGAGGGCCTTCAGGCACCAGGTTGCCTGGTCCTGAGTCCACTCATCCCATCAGGGAGTGATTGTATAGAACAAAAGCTCTGAGCACCATATTCTCTAAGAGGATTTAGAAAGAAATCTCTGAAGGAAGTCTGTACTTCTAGAAAGAATTGTGACTTCAAAGCTGCCTTGCAGGTGGAAAGCCCCTAATTCATTAATAAAAGGAGGACGGAGGAGGGGACTTTTACAAATGTCAAAAGGAACTAAAGATAAAATTCCTGAGTGGAATGTTTGCTGATGGTTGGTTTTCTGAATACACCAATATACTAACACGGGCCCAATGTTTTTAAGCCATTTTCAATTGCAGCTATCACAATGAAATACTTGGCTTTGGATGTGGGAGCAATTTTTAAAATTTTAAATCTGATTGTGCTTAATACCTTGCATACAGCTTTCATTTGTTGCTTGCATAATAGGTATGCAAGTCTACCGTTTTATGACTCAGTCTGGAATTACGCTATTTATTGCATTGATGTATGTCTCAACATGGAATTCTCCATTTCTTATTGAAAACCAGAAATGTCACTTCTACACTGTAATTGGGATAAGGGGACCCCGCTCTGTAGCTCTAAAAATAATATGTTACAATTATAGCATATCCCAGGCTTCCTTGGTGCCTCAGATGGTAATGATCTGCTTGCAATGAAGAAGACCCAGTTTTGATCCCTGGATCAGGGATTCCCTAGAGAAGAGAATGGCAATCCACTGTAGTATTCTTGCTTGGAGAATTCCATGGACTGAGTAGCCTGGTGGGCTACAGTCCACAGGATTGCAAAGAGTTGGACATGACTAAAAACCTAACAGTACTACTACTATAGATATGCCATAAAAAGCCAAACTTGAGCTTCTGATTTATGGACAGAATGGTGTCTCCTTTTCCCCAAATTCATATGTTAAAGCCTTAATCCTGATGTGACTGATTATGGAGACAGGGTCTTTAAGAAGTTCGGTTCAGTTCAGTCGCTCAGTCGTGTCCGACTCTTTGCGACCCCATGAATCACAGCACACCAGGCCTCCCTGTCCATCACCAACTCCCGGAGTTCACTCAAACTCATGTCCATCTAGTCGGTGATGCCATCCAGCCATCTCATTCTCTGTCGTCCCCTTCTCCTCCTGCCCCCAATCCCTCCCAGCATGAGTCTTTTCCAATGAGTCAACTCGTCGCATAAGGTAGCCAAAGTATTGGAGTTTCAGCTTTAGCATCAGTCCTTTCAATGAACACGCAGGACTGATTTCCTTTAGAATGGACTGGCTGGATCTCCTTGCAGTCCAAGGGACTCTCAAGAGTCTTCTCCAGCACCACAGTTCAAAAGCATCAATTCTTCGGCAATCAACTTTCTTCACAGTCTGACTCTCACATCCATACATGACCACTGAAAAACCATAGCCTTGACTAGACGGACCTTGGTTGGCAAAGTACTGTCTCTGTTTTTTAATATGCTATCTAGGTTGGTCATAACTTTCCTTCCAAGGAGTAAGCGTCTTTTAATTTCATGGCTGCAGTCACCATCTGCAGTGATTTTGAAGCCCCCCAAAATAAAGTCAGCCACTGTTTCCACTGTTTCCCCATCTATTTTCCATAAAATTATGGGACCAGATGCCATGATCTTAGTTTTCTGAATGTTGCCCTTTTAGCCAACTTTTTCACTCTCCTCTTTCACTTTCATCAAGAGGTTTTTTAGTTCCTCTTCAATTTTTGCCATAAAGGTGGTGTCATCTGTATTTCTGAGGTTATTGATATTTCTCCTAGCAACCTTGATTCCAGCTTGTGCTTCTTCCAGCCCAGCATTTCTCATGATTTACTCTGCATATAAGTTAAATAAGCAGGGTGACAATATACAGCCTTGTACTCTACTGCCTTTCATACTCCTTAACAGTATGAAAAGGCAAAATGATAGGATACTGAAAGAGGAACTTCCCAAGTCGGTAGGTGCCCAATATGCTACTGGAGATCAGTGGAGAAATAACTCCAGAAAGAATGAAGGGATGGAGCCAAAGCAAAAACAATACCCAACTGTGGATATGACTGGTGATAGAAGCAAGGTCAAATGCTGTAAAGAGCAATATTGCATAGGAACCTGGAATGTTAGGTCCATGAATCAAGGCAAATTGGAAGTGGTCAAACAGGCGATGGCAGGAATGAACATCGACATTTTAGGAATCAGTGAACTACTGGTGATAGAAACAAGAACGAATGCTGTAAAGAGCAATATTGCATAGGAACCTGGAATGTTAGGTCCATGAATCAAGGCAAATTGGAAGTGGTCAAACAGGAGATGGCCTGAATGAACATCAACATTTTAGGAATCAGTGAACTAAAATGGACTGGAATGGGTGAATTTAACTCAGATGACCATTATATCTACTACTGTGGGCAGGAATCCCTTAGTAAAAATGGAGTAGCCATCATGGTCAACAAAAGAGTCCGAAATGTAGTACTTGAATGCAATCTCAAAAACGACAGAATGATCTCTGTTCGTTTCCAAGGCAAACCATTCAATATCACAGTAATCAAGCCAGTAATGCTGAAGAAGCTGAAGTTGAATGGTTCTATGAAGATCTACAAGACCTTTTAGAACCAACACCCAGAAAAGATGACCTTTTCATTATAGGGGACTGGAATGCAAAAGTAGGAAGTCAAGAAACACCTGGGGTAACAGGCAAATTTTGCCTTGGAGCACGAAATGAAGCAGGGCAAAGGCTAATAGAGTTTTGCCAAAAAAACGCACTGGTCATAGCAAATACCCTCTTCCAACAACACAAGAGAAGACTCTACACATGGACATCACCAGATGGTCAACACCGAAATCAGATTGATTATATTATTTGCAGCCAAAGATGGAGAAGCTCTATACAGTTAGCAAAATTAAGACCAGGAGGTGACTGTGGCTCAGATCATGAACTCCTTTAAGAAGTTGATGAAGGTTAAATGAATACATAAGTGTGGGCCCTAATCCAATAGGAATGGCCTCCTTATAATAACAAGAAGAGATACCAGGAGTGTGCATATAGAGGAAAGGTTGCGTGAAGACATGGTGAGAAGGTGGTTGTCAGGAAGCTGAGATGAAAGCTCTCACCAGAAACCGAGCCTGCCAGCACTTTGATCTGTAACAAATAAATTTCTGTTATTTAAGCCACTCAGTCTGTGCTATTTTATAAAGGCATTTCTAGCAACTTAACACATCCTGTATCTCAGGAGAATACTTACAGGAAGTTTCATGTACTTCATGTTTTTGAGCAGTGGAAGATCCATCTTTGGCACATTTCGTAACTAGGAAAACATTCTTTCTAGCAAATGGACAGAATTCAATCTATCTCTTCTTCAAATGTAGACCCAAAGAGGATAGACCATGACTGTAGGAGAAAAGAAATTCCATCTGGGTTAAGGCACATGTAATTCTGTTGGTCGCATTTATCTCAGGGTTTCCAACTTTTTAGCATATACTCATGCATATACTAATAGAAAGCATATACTAATAAAAATTTTCCAGCTCTCTAAAAAAAAAATTTGTTGTTTATGATGAATAATTACATTTAAGCTAGCAGTGTAGGAAATAAAACCTACTTTTCATTCTACAATATGGGTTTAGTTCTTCTAAAAAGAAGCCAGTTTTATTACATCTATAAAATTATTAGTTAAAAAGTGGTACAATATTCTCATGGGTAGATAACTGGATTATGTATTTATTTGACATTTAATTATGATATCGAAATTATCAGTAGAATAAACACAGAAAATTTAAAAAAATAAAAGATTTTCATCCTCTTCCAAAGTCAACTGAAAATCTAATCTACCAGGATACATAATATTTTACCTACTAAACTGACAAAGAAGAAAAAATAACTCACTTTTGTTCTGGGTATGATAAAAAGAGATGTTGACATACACATTTTATGGGAGTATAATTTGAAGAGTAATTTGTCAATATGTACTTAGAATACTAGGAAAGACTCAATCATTGGTAGTTTTGCTTAGGAAAATTCACATTACAGAAGTTACCATCTAAACATTACCTACTCAGTGTTCCCAAGCCCCAGGGTTCTCCTGCTTAGTTTTTCCTTTAATATTCAAATGCAATTCTTACGGCATATTTCTACAATGGCACTTCTTTCCTGAAATTCCTGAGTGGTCTCTGAAGTCTGTTTCTTCTTGTCACCCTTCACTCCATTCCTGTCTCCATGAAACTTTCAGATTCAGACCTGCCACTGTCCTCCTTTCTTGTCTTTCTGTATATTTCCTTATTGTGGAGGCCCTTAGTCCTTGCTTTCTCTAACAGTACAAGGCCATTCACAGTGTAGAAGACTTTTACTGAAGGCTGCAGGTGATGAAGAAAAATGGCAACACAGCCTAATGCAAAATATAAGCAAGACAATGCAATATGGACAACAATGTAAAATATAAGCCAAAATGCTTCCTAGTCCATTGTCTGTCCTTGTCAAGAGGAAATTGCCTTTGTCATTGGTTGGGCATCCCACTGGATCCCACTGTCCCTCTGCTTTTTCAGATCTTCCTTTCTTCACCTTAGAAACCTATTTCCTCTCCATCTAAAAGCCACTAACTCGTCCCCTGTATCATTCTTCTCTAAGCAGAGCAATAATCCTCAACTTAATCAATACTAGTCATCTGACTGAACTTTGCATTTTGAAAAGCTATCGAAGTATTTCTAAAGCAAATGTCTTACCTTCTCTGAATATTCATTTTTATCACACACACAAAAAGCAGAAACACACAACTACACACACACAAACACACATACATGCAACTACATGGAGAAGGATAAAATCAGAGAGGAGCGAAAGACTAGGAATCCAAAACTACAACAACAAAAAACCGGATTTAAAAACTGAAAGGCTTCCATAACAAAACCAGAGTCAGACATGACTGAGCGACTGAACTGAACTGAACTGAACAAAACCAGAAATCTTAATATTTGATTTCCTCATTTATAAAATGAAATGTGTCTGTACAGAAAGCTGCCCACAAGCACAAACTCTTCTTGGTGATCTCAGGCTGAGGAGATTCTGTGATTTTATTCAAAAATTAGTATCTTCTAATTTTATGTATTGTGCTATTTGCAAGGATACTGTATTACTTTTGTTGTCGTTGTTCAGTCACCAAGTCGTGTTCAACTCTTTGCAACCCCATGGACTTCCCTGTCCCTCACCATCTCCCAGTTTGCCCAAGTTCATGTCCATTGAGTCGGTGATGCCATCCAGCCATCTCATTCTCTGTTACCCTATCAGAGAAAAATTTTGTCATGTAATTTTTTACTGTGGAAAATAATTCGCAAGTTTTTATGAACAGGATCATATTTAGATGGGCTTGTCACTTCTGTCATGTTGGATGTGATGAATGAGACTGACAGAGTAGCATAAAGATTTATTTTCTCTTTCTCCAGAGCAAGACTTATATGTGCTTGCTTGTGGTCTCTGGGTTTTTCTTCCAGTTGGTATGTGCTATATGGTAGTGTATGAACATAAATATATGTACATTTGAAGGTATGTGTAAGAAAGAAGAGCGGTTCTTACAGAATCTAGCCATACAGAAGCTGCCTTTAGTCTGGTAGGTGTTACAACTGCATCAGTTCAGTTCAGTTCAGTCGCTCAGTTGTGTCCGACTCTTTACGACCCCATGAATCACTGCACGCCAGGCCTCCCTGTCCATCACCAACTCCTGGAGTTCACTCAAACCCATGTCCATTGAGTCGGTGATGCCATCCAGCCATCTCATTCTCTGTTTTCCCCTACTCCTCCTGCCCCCAATCCCTCCCAGCATCAGTCTTTTCCAGTGAGTCAACATGAGGTGGCCAAAATATTGGAGTTCTAGCTTTAGCATCAGTCCTTCCAATGAACACCCAGGACTGATCTCCTTTAGAATGGACTGGTTGGATCTCCTTGCAGTCCAAGGGACTCTCGAGAGTCTTCTCCAGCACCACAGTTCAAAAATATCAATTCTTCGGCGATCAGCTTTCTTCACAGTCCAACTCTCACATCCATACATAACCACTGGAAAAGCCATAGCCATGACTAGACAGACCTTGGTTGGCAAAGTAATGTCTCTGCTTTTTAATATGCTGTCTAGGTTGGTCATAACTTTCCTTCCAAGGAGTAAGCCTCTATTAATTTCATGGCTGCAGTCAGCATCCGCAGTGATTTTGGAGCCCAAAAGAATAAAGTCAGCCAGTGTTTCCACTGTTTCCCCATCTATTTCCCATGAACTGATGGGACCAGATTCCATGATCTTAGTTTTCTGAATGTTGAGCTTCAAGCCAGCTTTTTCATTCTCCTCTTTCACTTTCATCAAGAGGCTTTTTAGTTCCTCTTCACAGTACATGCATGCTCTACCTTATGCATATGAGTGCAAAACACCTGCACTTTCTGTACACATTTTCTTGAAGGGAATCTAAGCTGTTTGGAAGCAGCAAACAGGGTGTGACTAAGAAAAGAGTAGGCGTGAAGGTCACTGTGGGCCAAGTCTTGCAGGTGAGGTGGGTAATGAAGTGACGAAGTAGGAGCCCAGGTGCTGGGTTGCAGCCCTTCTTCAGATGACAGTGACAATAGCAACAGGGTTTTGTGGTCAACATCAGTCTCGGCCCAGTTGGTACCATAGGTAAATAGCAATCCTGTGTGTAAGGTCACTTTACCTTGTCTGGTTGAAGCTGATTCTGCAATGTAATTTAGTTCTGATGCTAAGGTTGTTCTTTCCATCACTGGGAAAATCAGTAAATGGTACAGGTCAGAACTGTGGTTCATCTTTGCCTACTGACTGATGCTTTTTAGTAGTCACTTTGACCCTTAGGGTAGTAGTAGTAGTAGTAATGAAAGTCGCTCAATAGCGTTCAACTCTTTGCAACCCCAGCTACTGTAGCCTACCAGACTCCTCTGTCCATGGAATTCTCTAGGCAAGAATACTGAAGTGGGTAACCATTCCCTTTTTCAGCGGATCTTCCCAACCCACGGGTGGAACACAGGTCTCCTGCATTGCAGGCAGATTCTTTACCATCTGAGCCACCAGGGAAGCCCTTAGAGTGGTACACTTCAAATATGCAGTAGAATAGCCGATCAGGTATTGTAGTCAACCTCAAGGGAAATGATAAGAAAGAGCATTTCAAAGTTACTTAATAATGATTGCACTGAGAAATAAAGGATTCTGAAGAAGAGTGAATCTTATATAGCCTATCTTTTTATCTAACTAAAGAATAAGGAATTTGGAGGAGAAATAGTAAGTACGTAGAGAAAGAATGTGAAGTCACTCAGTCGTGTCTGACTCTTCACGACCCCGTGGACTGTAGCCTGCCAGGCTCCTCTGTCCATGGGATTCTCCAGGCAAGAATACTGGAGTGGGTTGCCATTTCCTTCTCCAAGGGATCTTCCCAACCCAGGGATCTAACCCAGGTCTCCTACATTGCAGGCAGACGCTTTATCCTCTGAGCCACCTCCTAAGTATGTAAAACCTCACTTAAATGAAAAGCAATTTTGGTGTAAAATTTTGAATATACTTCAGCCATTGCAGTATTGGCTGGTATATTAAGGTTCTATTGGTGCAGAAACAGATCACCACAAACTACCTGGCTTACTACAACACACATTTATTATCTTACAGTTTTTGAGGTCAGAAGTCTGGCAGGGATCTCACTGGGCTAAAATCAAGGTGTTGGCAGGGATGCATTCCTTTTGGAAACTCTAGAGGAAAATCCATTTCTTTTCCAACTTCTAGAAGCTGCCCACATTCCTTGGCTCAAAGACCCCTTCCTCCATCTTCAAAGTCAATGGTGTTGCATCTCTTTGATCCTGCTTCTGTAGAAATCACCCACTGATCACAACCAGGCCAGATTCTCTGCTTTTAAGGACTCATGGGATTATATGGGACCCACTTGGATAATTGATAATCTCCCCATCTCAAGGTCATTAACTCAATCTCAGATGTAAAATCCCTTTTTTGCCATACAAGGTAACCTCTTTGCAGGTTCCAGGAACTAGGACATGGATATCTTTGTAGGGGTTATAATTCTGCCTACCATGCTAATTTTGAAGTGTGGTATTATTGTGTTGGATAATAACACTGAAAATGTTTGCACAGGGTTTTTCAAGTCTGATGACATTTCATTCCTATTACCAATGCCTGTGTATTTTCATAAAAATAAGCTCTTTGAAAAGAGGTGCAATATCATCTTATGATGCCAGAACAACAGGAATTAGCCTTGAATAGCAATAGCCTTGCAACATAATAGCACCCAGAGTCACATTGCTGCATTAATTACCTGACGGTAGACCATTGTGTTTCATGCAGATTGCATTTCTAAATGTGGCTATTTAAGCATAAAGCAATAATTTGCCCAAGATTTAAAACAGTTAGCAAACATTAATTTGTGAGGATCAAGTAATGGGAAACAATTCGTGATGAGGGAAATTACACCAAAATCCGGAAATCTAAATATATAAGATTCTTCACTTTCTTTTCCATTTGTGGAGTGGCTTTTTATTACTAACTCATCTGTAAGGTTAATGAATTGTTTCCTTAAACACTGTGTACTTAGTTTTATGGTTTAAAAAATTAGTATGATTAAAGCATCTAAAGTAAAAGAGGCTTTTTGAATTCCATTGCATTTGGCTAGTGAAAGTAAATTGCATAATTATTACTTTGCTGGCTTTAAATGCTAGTTCTGATATTCAAGTTCACTACCTTAGAATATTAAATAAAAAGAGAACCAGTAATCAAGAATATGTGATATCACTAAAGAAAAGATTCCTAAAGAATAAAGACGATATGAGATTTACACATGAAAAATTTCTCTTATTAATGTTTTCATTTGGGATTTCAACAATAGTTAATTTCCAGTTAATTTCTAATTAAGTGCAGTGGATACTTCAGTTATTTTCCTGGCAGATGTTTCCCCTTCTCTCCTTCCCATTATGACTCCAGTGATCAGATTGTATGGACATGCTTCCTTTCCCCCAACACTTGATTCAAGGGATCTAAGTAAACCCATATGATTTTCCTCCTCTGGTTACAGGGATTGGCATAATTTGTTCATATACAGCAGTGTTTGTGTATGGTGTTTTCTGCTCAGAACTTTAGTTTATGGCTTGGAAACTCTTTCTTTTGGATGGCATTGAATGTGAATGTCAGACTTGAAAACACAAGAAAAGAATACTTAAGTAAGGCTAGCTGTTTTATGATGAATAATTATGGTAATTAAAAAAATTTTAAAAAGGTTTTGATGATCAGTTTGCTATAGACAATGAATATCAGATCATATGAGTTTAAAAATAATCTCATATGTCCTAGAAGAGGGATGCATAGAACACCAAGGGGGCCAAACAGAGGATCCCCAAAACCTTGTTCACAATTTGATTAAGATTACATTGAATCTATAGATAAGTTTCAGGAGAATTAATATCATTTAGATAATGACATTTTTATCCTTGAATATCATCTATTTCTCCATTTATTTGAAAGAGATAATATCACCACTTATCCCAGTTTCTAAAACTAATTTTATAATTTTATAAGCCTACGTCTCCAACCTTCTCAGTGAGTTTAGGAGATAACCAATATCCTCTCAATAAAGGTCTCTGTCCTTAAATCTTCAAGAGCCAGTTTCCATAGTTTGAAACCAACAACCTTGACTCATATGCTGAAATATTATACAGCCATTAAAATAAGAGTTTCTAAGAATTTTAACAGTGTTGGAAAGTATTTATGCCATCAGTTCAGTTCAGTTCAGTTCAGCCGCTTAGTCGTGTCCGACTCTTTGAGACCCCATGAACCACAGCACGCCAGGCCTCCCTGTCCATCACCAACTCCCAGAGTTCACTCAAACTCATGTCCATCGAGTCGGTGATGCCATCCAGCCATCTCATTATCTGTCGTCCCCGTCTCCTCCTATCCCCAATCCCTCCTAGCATCAGAGTCTTTTCCAGTGAGTCAACTCGTCCCATGAGGTGGCCAAAGTATTGGAGTTTCAGCTTTAGCATCAGTTCTTCCAATGAACACCCAGGATTGATCTCCTTTAGAATGGACTGGTTGGATCTCCTTGCAGTCCAAGGGACTCTCAAGAGTCTTCTCCAGCACCACAGTTCAAAAGCATCAATTCTTCGGCCATCAGCTTTCTTCACAGTCCAACTATCACATCCATAGTTATTTTAGCATGATTTGATAGTTTCCTTTAGTTGGGGTAAAGCTATTTTATTCAATTGCTGTGATGACTATAATTCTAATACAGTGTTCTTTTGCTTCTATGTCATTTGAATATTTATATTGGATGGAAAGAATTCATATTACTATTTCTCCCACTTTCCTCTCATAATGATGAGAAATGAACAAAAGGATGCAGAAAAATAATTTAATAGATTTTGCTACACGTAAGTAATCAATTATGTTAACTGTTAATATTATCACCAAATCATTAACCCAGAAGCATAGAGCTAGTTAGATTTTATTTTGCTTTCCATTTTGTATGTCAGAATCTACCTCAATTCCAGACCACTGATGGAGAGTCGAGGCCAAGTTTCAGTATCACTCTGATTAAATATCTCACGTGTAGGAGTTGGCAGTAATCTCATTTCATGGATTGTATTTCCTCTCAAATTTAGCACATGCTCTTATTTAGCCTAAAACAATGTGTTCAAGCAGGCCAACCAGAATTCGGTCTGGGGTGGTGGCTGGTAGCTGTTCCATGCTAGTGGTGGCACTCTGGACCCATGCTCATCAAATAGCTCATCTGAAATGAAATGAGGAGCTTGTACCAGAATCTCAACCAACGCATTTCTTTGTTTGTCAAGAAAGTCTTACTATGAACGGACTGTCAGCTGAACTTAACAGTCCATTGAATAGACCACTTTTGAACAGCAGATGTTGAGGACCACACATCCCCAAAACTGAGTGTTCTAATTCTGACATTCTCCAAATGTGTTCTTATCTTTACAGAAATCTAGTCTATTTTCTTTGCTTGCCCAAGCAACTATAATAACTTGAACTACTAGGGTGCATGCGTACGTGCTAAGTCGCTTCAGTCGTGTCCAACTCTTTGCAACCCCATGGACTGTAGCTCAGAAGGCTTCTCTGTCCATGGGATTCTCCAGGCAAGAATACTGGAGTGGGTTGCCATGCCCTTCTCCAAGGGATCTTCCTGACCCAGGGATTGAACCTGTGCCTCCTGTAGCTCCTGCATTGCAGGCATATTCTTTACTGCTGAGCCACTGGGGAAGCCCAAACTACTAGGGTAGAGCTATGCAAATGTGATCATGGAGTCAAGGAGTATGGATTTTGAGGTCATGCTTATAGGGGTGGTCATTGGAACCATGGGCAGATAAACAGGAAACAGAATGTTGAGAGGAGAGCCTAGAGATAGAAAATAAAGCCCAAATTCATCAGTTCAATTATGGAGTTGGAATTGGAAAAGGTGCAATCAGAGAGAACTAGGAAGGAATATCAGAGTGGGGAAGAGCCAGGAAGGTACACATCCAAAAATTCTAGGGAGGAATGTGTTTGACAGAGGAGATATGGGTCTGTATCATCTGCCTCTATTAGAATGGGCTCTGCATAGTTACAAATACACTCAAATCTTTTGATGGTTTAATATAACAGATGTTTATTTCTTGTTCACCTAGCAGTCCAAGATGGGTGATCATACTGGGGAAAAGACTCCTTCCATCACAAGGCACCAGATAGCATAAGACCTTGCTGTTATTGACTGAGAGAGGAACTTGGAAAAGCCCTTGATCTGAAAATGACTTATCTCCTTCTGCTTACATCTTTTTTGGCAAGTTCCAGCCACAGGCAAATGTGAATGCAAGAGTTAGAAGACTTCTTCCTAGAAATAAATCTCTGCTCTGGAAATGGTAGATGCATAGATACTTGGCTTCTCTTCCTCAGCGTTTGATGTCCAAGCAAGGTTAAGGAAACAAGGCTTGAGGAATATTGTGGCCGAATTCATGATTTCATGTCATTGGTGACCTTCAGTAGAGAGATAAGGACTAAAGTCCTATTTCCTCTGCTAAAAGAAAAATGGATATTTAAGGAGGTGTGGATTGAAGGGATAGATTTCTCTTTTAAACAGTCAGGCAGTGCAAAGGCAGTAAGAGAAAAACCAACAGACTGAAGAAGGAAAGGTTTCATTTTTATAGCTAGTTGATCTGAGCAGGTACAGAATGAATAGAAAGAAATAGAAATGAGAGAAGGACAGCAGGAAAAGAAGGGCTGGAGAACACAGGTGCAGGGATCAGCAAGCAGCAGGAAAAAGACAAATTTTCCAGAGAGACGAGAGATTAAAGATGAGGATGGACACGCATGACGTGTCAGTGGAGGAAAACAGAGAGAGTTAACTGCTGAGTACTGCCTGGAAAAGCAGGAAGAAAACTTATCTGCTTAGACTGGGGGATAGGGACAAAGGGTCAGGTTTCAGGGGATTAGAACAACTGTGGAATCGCCAGTGTAGAACTAGGAGGAAATGTCAGGAGATAAATAAAATGACAGCTAAGTATGAAGAACACAGAGCTGAGGTTAGAGATTTATAGATGTCCCAATCAAACAATAAAGCCCTTGGTCATATTTTACCTTTCTTTACAAGTAAATTTCCATTTCCTCCATTTTTTTTTTTTTTTGAGAAAGGAATTTTTTTAAAGCATCAGTTAAACTAGGCGAAGCATATAAGATCAAGCCAGTTTATGAATACACTAGAAATATTAATTCCTTTTTCCAATGTTGGCACTATATTTTGGCAACGAAACATAGCAAAGTGGATATGAAAGAAAAGGTCATATAAAATGACTGAAATACACAAATTGGAAGTGTTATTTTTACTTATCATTTCATATTTCAAACAGCTTCTGAGTAATGATCCTTGTAAATGTTTCTTCACAAATAGAGGTATGAATTCTGTGTGGGTGTTGATACCATTTAAAAAGGAGAATTACTTAAGATGCATTATTGGTACAGAGGGTGGTAGCTATTTTTTCCTTTTAATATAAGAATAAATGCAAATAGCATTCTAAGGAGAGAGTGAAGTAATTTTTTTTTACTCAGTGTTTTCAATTTTATGATTTTCTTAGTCTTCAGGTTGTTATTTTGCAAGGTATATTTACAATATTTTTTTTCTTCCATTCTTCCTAGGAAACACTGTTGCTGCTGCTAAGTCACTTCAGTCGTATCCGACTCTGATTGCCCAAAATTCCTACCAGTTTAAACAGAATTCTAAAACTCTAACTTTTTCAGGCTGAGAAGAAACCAGCAATCTCTACCCAGAAAGCGTTTCATAACCCACTAAAATAACCTCAGCGTGAGCCAGATTTTAAAGGGAAAAAAAATAATTCTGACATTCCACATTCAGGCTTTAGTTGCCATAATCGTCCCACCAATTAGAGAAATAATTATTTATATACATACACATGCACAGGTACACATAAACACACTGAAAAATATATCTTTATGCATTTTAGCCTTATATTTTTTAGCTCATGTCAACTTCAAATAAAATATGTTTATAAGAAATTTTAAAAGATAGGTTTTAATATAGAGACATTTTAAAATGGTTCAAAACATTCAATATCATAGTTGTTTATTTTTTTTAAAAAATATGAGTGCCTTAAAAAGCTTTTAATATCCATAGTTATTAATCTATATGAAATTACATACAAAATAAAAAAAGTGCATTTGCACTTGAGAAAAAGAAATGTAAATATAGCAAAATTGAACTTGGTTACTAGATTTTTAATATATAAGCATTGTCCTTGAAGAAGCTTTATCAAAAATTTTTGAAGTATTCAAAAGTTAAGCTTCAATGAAAGTTCTTATAAAATAGAAAAGCAACTGAGTTTATTTTTATTATGTTGAGTCAGAAATGACTATAGTGTGTGTGTGTGTGTGTGTGTACACACGCATGTGAGGATATATATGGAGTGTATACATAAATTAAATGTATATCCATAAGTATATAACATTGTTAAAATGGGTTAAATTCCTACAAGCAATAAATTATCCCAAAATACTACAATATAATGAAATTACTACAAGTTGGTTTATTACATTTTATTTCTTGTGTATCTGATCTTTTTTAAAGCTAGAGAAAAAAATTACCAAATGTTTATAGACAGATGGTTTAAGCTTAATCAGATTAAATATCAACATGGAAATCAATTCAAGGTCTGGGAACTCTAAGAATGCTTTAAAAAAAATCTATAACAAGGCAACTTCTTAAGACAGAGTTAGGCAGCACACTCATATTTCATCTGCTGGATTTATTCTGCAATTGACTTGTTAAGTGTCCCTCAAGTAAGCTATCTTTCTAAATTGTGGCCAAAGTACATTTCTGAAGTTAGTATAAATGTATTGTTTGGCAGTTGAGATTTGAGAAGTTTAACTAGTTTCTTTTTCTTTAAAAATTAGCCTTAGTATAAGATTGCTTAATTTTAAAATGTACAATAAGTTCCAGATTGGTAGTACCTGATTTTAACTTCAGCTTTGTGCAGGGTACTGAATAGTCACATGTAGATGGATATTCACTATTGTGATTTAGAGCTGAAGTGGTATTAACTTTTCTCTAAATCTATATAAACCTCTCTACTTCCTTTATATAGTTTAATTTAAAACATTTGCTTGTCTTCTTTGTGTGTATTTTTTAATTTTATTGACATATGTTTGACTTATAATGTTCTGTACATTTCTACTATACAACAAAGTGATTCAGTAGTTCATATATGCAAATGTATTTGTCTTAAAGGGGTATCTCCACTCTCAAATTGACTGGAGCATTATTCTTAATAGCAAAGATTTGGAAACATTCCAATGACCATCAATAGATGAACGGATAAAAACATGTGGTATCTATATACAATGAAGTATTACTCAGCCTGGAAAAAACAAAATAAATCCTACCATCTGTGGCAACACTGATGGACACAGAAGATATTACGCTAAATGAAAGAAGTCAATCACTGAACAATAAATACTGCGTGATTCCACTGATATGAAATATTTAAAACTGTCAAACTCATAGAAACTAGAATAGAACGGTTTGACAGGGATGGAGGAGAGGGAGATGGGGAACTGTTCAATGAGTATAAATGTACAGTTATACAAGATGTTTAAGTTCTAAAGATCTGCTATAACATATAGAGCATAATACTATACACTTAAAATTTATTAAGAAATATATTTATAAGAGAGAGATCTCATGCTAAGTGATCTTACTACAGCAATAACAAAAAGAGAAAAGACACAAGAAATCTTTTAGAAGCTATGGATATATTTACTACATTGTTCTTGATGATGCATATGTGTACTCATATGTCTAAATTCACCAAGATGCATACATTAAATATGTTTCACTTTGTGTATATTAAAAATGCCTCAATAAAGTTGAAAAGAAAAGAAATCTATTCATACAAGGAAGAAACTTGGCTCTTCCATAGTCTTGCAATATTTTTAATGTATACTAAGGGAAGAGAGAGGGCAGGTAAATAACTTATATGCTAAAACAAGCTTGTAACCAAGTGCATTTTAGATCCTGGGTGTTTTGATTTATATTAGAAAGCTCCAAAATTAGACAAAATGCTACCTTTTCTGATCTCCATTTAAAACTCGTTCTGTAGCACCAATTACTTCGAGTTTGTTGTTTGTTGTTGTTCAGTCTCTGAACCGTGTCTGTCTTTGCCACTCCATGAACTGCAGCATGCCAGGCTCCTATGTTTTCCAGCATCTCCTGGAGTTTGCTTAAATTCATGTCCACTGAGTCGGTGATGCTTTCTAGCCATCTCATCCTCTGTTGCTCCCTTTTCCTTTTGTCTTCAGTCTTGCCCAGCATCAGGGTCTTTTCCAGTGAGTCAGCTCTTCACATCATGTGGCCAAAGTATTGGAGCTTCAACTTCAGCATCAGTCTTTCCAGTGAATATTAAGGATTGATTTCCTTTAGGACTGATTTGTTTGATCTCCTTGTAGTCCAAGGGACCCTCAAGAGTCTTCTCCAGAACAGTTTGAAAGCATCAGTTCTTCAGTGCTCAGCCTTCTTTTTGGTCAAGCTCTCATATCAGTTGATTTGTTGGCTCAGACGGTAGAGAGACTGCCTACAATGCGGGAGACCCAGGTTCAAACTTTAGGTCAGGAATATCTCCTGGAGAAGGAAATGACAACTCACTCCAGTATTCTTGCCTGGAAAATCCCATGGATGGAGAAGCCTGGTAGGCTACAGTACATGGGATTGCAAAGAGTCAGACAGGATTGAGCAACTTCACTTTCACATCAGTAGATGATACTGGAAAAACTGTAGCTTTGACTATACAGACCTTTGTTGGCAAAGTGATGTCTCTGTTTTTTACTATGCTATCTGGTTTTGTTATAGCTTTCCTTCCAAGGAATAAGCATATTTTAATTTCATGGCTGCAGTCACCATCCATAGTGATTTTGGAGCCCAAGAAAATAAAATCTGTCCCTAATTCCACTATTTTCCATGAAGCTACAGGACTGGCTGCCATGATTTTAGCATTTTTAATGTTGAGTTTTAAACCAGCTTTTTCACTCTCCTCTTTCACCATCATCAAAAGGCTCTTTAGTTCCTCTTCACTTTGTTAGATTTTGGGCTTTTATGTACTTTCCACCCTCTGCCTCTTCCCTGCCCTACAGTCATATATTGTCTCAGGGCCCACTCCCAAAAATCAGAATCAAGGCCTGAAAGTACAGACTTGTGAGTGGATTTTGTTAGATGGTTTCTAATAAATAAATGTTTTGTATTTGCAAAGAAATAGCTTAGATGTAATTAATTTCAAATTGGCTCCATATTTTAACAAAAAATAATTATGATTTAGTCTCAGGTTTACCAAGCTAAAATAAATCATACTGCCAAGTACAATAACCAAGAAATGGGAATACCATCTTACCTGTGTCCTGTGAAACCTGTATGCGGGTCAAGTATCAACAGTAATAAGCTTGTATGGAACAACTGACTAGTTCAAGATTGAGAAAGGAGTATGACAAGGCTGTTTATTGTCACTCTACTTATTTAACTTATATTCAGAGTATATGATGTGAAATGCCAGACTGGGTTAGTTACAGCAGGAATCAAGATTGCTTGGAGAAATATCAACAACCTCAGATATGCAGGTGATATCACTTTAATGGCAGAGAATGAAGAGGAAGTAAAGAACCTCTTGATGAGGGTGAAAGAGAAGAGTGAAAAAGCCAGTTTAAAACTCAATATTAAAAAACAAAACAAACAAAGATCATGGCACCCAGTCCCATCACTTTGTGGCAAATAGATGGAGAAAAGGTGGAAGCAGTGACTCTTCTTGGACTCTAATATCACTGTATGGTGACCACAGCCATGAAATTATAAGACAATTGCTTCTTGGTAGGAAAACTATGACAAACCTAGACAGTGAGTTAAAAAACAAAGACATCACTTTGCCAACAAAGATCCATATAGTCAAGGCTATATGGACAGTAGTCATGTATGGATGTGACAGTTGGACCATAAAGAAGTCAGAGTGCCGAAGAATCAATGTTTTCAAACTGTGGTGCTGGAGAAGACTCTTGAGAGTCCCTTGAACTGCAAGGAGATCAAACCAGTCAGTCTTAAAGGAAATCAATCCTGACTGCTCACTGTAAGGACTGATGCTGAAGCTGAAGCTCCAATATTTGGCCACCTGATGCAAAGAGTTGACTCATTGAAAAAGACTCTGAGGCTGGGAAAGCAGAGGGAAAAAGGGCATTAGAGGAGAGATGGTTGGGTGACATCACCAATTCAATGGATATGAACTTGGGCAAACTCTGGGAGATGGTGAGGGTTAGGTAGTCCTGGCCTGCTGCAGTCCATGGGGTTGTGAATGGTTGGACGTGACTTGGCAACTGAACAACAACAACAGTAACCAAGGTAATTCAAGTCCAAATTCTGCTTTTACCTGAATTTATCAGATTTCTGCCTCCATCTTATAAGTTTTAATTATCTATAGTTCATAAAATATGACTCAAAAACTTGGCTCACATTTTTAGCGAGATGTGAAAGCTTCTTTGGACCACTAGTACATCTTTCTCCTCCTTGAACTGTATGCAGGATCTTGAGGCTGTTACAGTTGAACATAAACCTATGTTGCAGTTGAATGATCCTTTTTCCCCATGGCATAAATTCAGTTCAGTTCAGTTCAGTCGCTCAGTCGTGTCCGACTCTTTGCGACCCCATGAATCACAGCATGCCAGGCCTCCCTGTCCATCACCAATTCCCGGAGTTCACTCAAACTCACATCCATCGAGTCAATGATGCCATCCAGCCATCTCATTCTCTGTCGTCCCCTTCTCCTCCCACCCCCAGTCCTTCCCAGCATCAGAGCCTTTTCCAGTGAGTCAACCCGTCACATGAGGTGGCCAAAGTATTGGAGTTTCAGCTTTAGCATCAGTCCTTCCAATGAACACCCAGGATTGATCTCCTTTGGAATGGACTGCTTGGATCTCGTTGCAGTCCAAGGGACTCTCAAGAGTCTTCTCTAGCACCACAGATGGCATAAGTAGTGTTTCTTTTAAGGAGATTTTCCTCTTAACAACTACCATTTGAAATCCACTGAGTCTACTTCTTACCCCATATTTTCATTATCATTTTAAACAACAAATAAAATGTCAGTTTTCAGGTCATATTCCCTTTTCCATGAAGGTGAAAGGAATGATTAAGAAATTTATAAAAGTTGAATAACTCCTACTTCCTCCCATCATCACTTCATTAAAGAGACTTTAAAGTCTCACTTCATTCTGAGACTCCACAATATCAAACTCGGAGGACTGTATTAAAGTTCCAGATCTCAGAACTATCTACTCAGAGGGTGATATTTTGGTTTTCATTTAAAAAACTCTAGAATCCAATCTGTCATATAATCAATGGTGAAAAACAAAGGCAGGTATATGAAAAAGAAAGTTTTTATCATGGGAAATGTCACCTTTATGTATTTAAACTTCCAATACTATTTTTTCTTCCAAATATTTCAGTTCAGTTCAGCTCAGTTCAGTCGCTCAGTCGTGTCCAACTCTCTGCGACCCCATGAATCACAGCACGCCAGGCCTCCCTGTCTATCACCAACTCCCGGAGTTCACTCAAACTCATGTCCACAGAGTTGGTGATGTCCACAGAGTTGGTGATGCCATCCAGCCATCTCATTCTCTGTCGTCCCCTTCTCCTCCTGCCCCCAATCCCTCCCAGCATCAGAGTCTTTTCCAGTGAGTCAACTCGTCGCATGAGGTGGCCAAAGTATTGCAGTTTCAGCTTCAGCATCAGTCCTTCCAATGAACATCCAGGATTGATCTCCTTTAGAATGGACTGGTTGGATTTCCTTGCAGTACAAGGGACTCTCAAGAGTCTTCTCCAGCACCACAGTTCAAAAGCATCAATTCTTCAGCGATCAGCTTTCTTCACAGTCCAACTCTCACATCCATACATGACCATGGTAAAAACCATAGCCTTGACTAGACGGACCTTTGTTGGCAAAGTAATGTTTCTGCTTTTTAATATACTATCTAGGTTGGTGATCACTTTCTTTCCAAGGAGTAAGAGTCTTTTAATTTCATGGCTGCAATCAGCGTCCGCAGTGATTTTGGAGCCCAGAAAAATAAACTCTGACACTGTTTCCACTGTTTTTCCATCTATTTCCCATGAAGTGATGGGACCAGATGCCATGATCTTTGTTTTCTGAATGTTGAGCTTCAAGCCAACCTTTTCACTCTCCTCTTTCACTTTCATCAAGAGGCTTTTGAGTTCCTCTTCACTTTCTGCCATAAGGGTAGTGTCATCTGCGTATCTGAGGTTATTGATATTTCTCCCAGCAATCTTGATTCCAGCTTGTGCTTCTTCCAGCCCAGCGTTCCTCATGATGTACTCTGCATATAAGTTAAATAAGCAAGGTGACAATATGCAGCCTTGACGCACTCCTTTTCCTATTTGGAACCAGTCTGTTGTTCCATGTCCAGTTCTGACTGTTGCTTCCTGACCTGCATACAGGTTTCTCAAGAGGCAGGTCAGGTGGTCTGTTATTCCCATCTCTTTCAGAATGTTCCACAGTTTATTGTGATCCACACAGTCAAAGGCTTTGGCATAGTCAATGAAGCAGAAATAGATATTTTTCTGGAACTGTTTTGCTTTCTCCATGATCCAGCAGATGTTGGCAATTTGATCTCTGGTTCCTCTGCCTTTTCTAAAACCTGCTTGAACATCTGGGAGTTCAGGGTTCACATATTTCAGGGTGACAAATATTTCAGGGTGACAAATATTTCAGGGTGACAAGTAATTTCTATCTTTCAAAGTGTAACTTTCAGCTTAAGTAACAGCTTCTTAAAAGTTGTTTTGATCACCTCAACTTCAAAATAAGCATCTTAAAGGAGAAAATTGCAAAATAACATTTTTGCTGTAATGCCTTATTTTTGTAGCGATAAATACCTAGTCATTTCAAACAAACAAAGGAAGTGAAAACAATTCCCTTGGTCATAAGAGTATGTCCATATTAATTAAAGTAATTAATAATAACAAAATACTTATTAAGTTCTGAGTAGTGTTATACACAGACACTTTAATTCTCCAAAAAGATTTCACATCTTCATATAAGATGATTACTTCTACCATATGGCACTGAACACTGGTATTGCTTCTTTTACCTATTATGTTGTAACAAACCACCTCAAATTTTAGTGGCTTTAGACAACGAGAATCATTTATTTTGCTCATGAATTTATCACTTGAGCTAAGGTTGGTAGGAAAAGCTTGTCTCTGTTCCACTCAGTGTCAGCTGGAACAGCTTGACTGTGGGCAGAGAATCTCCTCATGTTGCTGGCAAGTTGGAACTGACTGTTACCTGGTAGTGCAGCGGAGACTGGAGATGGAGCCTCAATTTTGTCCCATGTAAACCTGCTCATATTGCATCAGCTTCTTCCCAGTAGGGTAACTGCATTCCATCGGCAAAGCATGGTGACACAGAGAGCCAGAAAGATGCTCTACAGTTTTTTTTTTTCCCAACCTACTTTGGAAATCAGAGTATTATGTGCACTCCATTCTGTTCACTAGAAGCAGGTCATTAAAGCCAATTGAAACTCAACCATATTCAAGGCAATGGGAATTAAATGCAATGTCTTGATGGGAGGAAGATCAAAGGATTTGTGGACATAGTTTTAAACTATCAGAACATCAAACAAGGGATGCTAGAAATAAATGCTAGGTAAATTCTGAAGATGTAGAAAGATCAATTCTTCCTTGAATTATAATTGGTAAAATATCTTTTATTGAAGCCCTAGATGTGCTCTATATCCCTTTTCAGGAATACTTAGACATATTCTAAGTATTTTTCACTTTACAGATGAAGAAATCCACAGTCACGGTAGGATGGGATTTGCTCAAGTTTACATAGATGGTAAATGGTAGAACCAAGGATTTCATAATTGACCTTTTCCACTATCCCATGCTAAAATTCCAAGGAGCAGTATGATTTAACTCAGGATTTGACAATGGGATGAGACTTGAGTGGTCAGAGAAGAAGAGGGATGTTCACATTCTGTCTCTGGAGAATGATGTGATAGAAGACACAGGACAGTACCAGATAATTTTTAAAAGAATCATTGGCTGGACCAGCATATTTATGTGCACTGTCTTGGTGGTCTTGTCTGAGACAAGTATGGAATGAAGATAGGTTATTGTTCCTTGCTGTCTGAGAGGTCTGGGCAAAGACTTGCAGAAGTCTTTCTAGACTAGTCAACTCTAGTCAACTAGAGTAGATTCTAGAGTATTCTCAGGGGGTTCAGGGACTGTGAAGAGGGGACTGGGTTGTGGAAGAATTAGCACATTCGACCTAGCTCAGTCATCCTAGAATAGCAACATATGGTTTAGCAAGTAAAATTTCAGTTGATTTCAAAGATTTCAATTACATACATTGTAATTTCTAGAAGTATTCAGTTCAGTTCAGTTCAGTTGCTCAGTCGTGTCCGACTCTGCGCGACCCCATGAATCACAGCACGCCAGGCCTCCCTGTTCATCACCAACTCCCGGAGTTCACTCAAACTCATGTCCACAGAGTCGGTGATGCCATCCAGCCATCTCATTCTCGGTCGTCCCCTTCTCCTCCGGCCCCCAACCTTTCCCAGCATCAGAGTCTTACCCCCTCAGAATTTGGTCCTACCTTTCCTCCATAAAGAGCATCTGGTGCTGAGTGCAAATGTTGGTCTCAGGCATATTAAATATTTTCCTGTGTTCTTCTTTAAGCAGTTGTGCCATACTACTGTCTTGAGTTATAAGAACTGTTTTGAGTTCTGAAATAAAGTTATATTTTTTACTCAAAATTTTTTTCTATTTATTTCTGCCTAAAAACACTTTTATAGCACTTACTATGAGCCAGACACAGGGCTATATGCTTTACAAAGATAAAATACAAAAATCTCACACATGTCCCTTGTAGTTATTGCTGCTATCATACTTATGATTGGTGGTGGTGGTTTAGTTGCTAAGTCGTGTCTGACTCTTGCACCTCCATGGACTGTAGCCTGCCAGGCTCCTCTGTCCATGGGATTCTCCAGGCAATAATACTGAAGTGGGTTGCCATTTCCTTCTCCAGGGGATCTTCCTGACCCAGTCATTGAACTTGGGTCTCCTGCACCACAGGTAGATTCTTTATCAACTGAGCTATGAGGGAAGTCTTACTTATGATTACTTTAGTTCAATTCCACTCGTCTTACACGTAGCAAAGTAATGCTCAAAATTCTCCAACTAAGGCTTCAATAGTACGTGAACTGAGAACTTCCAGATGTTCAAGCTGGATTTAGAAAAGGCAGAGGAACCAGAGAGATCAAATTGCCAACATACATTGGATCATAGAAAAAACAAGGGGATTCCAGAAAAATATCTACTTCTGCTTCATTGACTATGCCAAAGCCTTTGACTGTAAGGATCACAACAAACTCGAAAATTCTGAAAGAGATGGGAATACCACACCATCTTACTTGCCTCCTATACACAGGTCAAGAAGCAACATTTAGAACTGACTTGGAACACCGGACTGGTTCCAGATTGGAGAAGGAGTACATCAAGGCTGTATATTGTCACCTTGCTTATTTTACTTATATGCAGAGTACATCATGAGAAATGCCGGGCTGGATAAAGCACAAGCTGGAATCAAGATTGCCAGGAGAAATATCAATAACCTCAGATATGCAGATGACACCACCCTTGTGGCAGAAAGTGAAGACAAACTGAGGAGCCTCTGAATGAAAGTGAAAGAGGAGAGTGAAAAAGCTGACAAAATACAACATTCAAAAAACTAAGATCAAGGCATCTGGTCCCATCACTTCATGACAAATAGATGGGGAAACAATGAAAACAATGAGACTTGATTTCTTTGGCTTCAAAATCACAGCAGATGGTGACTGCAGCCATGAAATTAAAAGATGCTTGATCCTTGGAAGAAAAGCTATGCAAACCTTGATAGCATATTGAAAAGCAGAGACATCACTTTGCCAGTAAAGCTCCATCTAGTCAAAGCCATGGTTTTTCCAGTAGTCATGCATGGATTTGAGAGTTGGACTATGAAGAAAGTTGAGCACCAAAGAATTGATGCCTTTGAACTATAGTGTTGGAGAAGACTCTTGAGAGTCCCTTGGACTACAAGGAGATCCAACCAGTCCATCCTAAAGGAAATCAGTCCTGAATACTCATTGAAAGGACTGATGCTGAAACTGAAGCTCCAATTCTTTGATTACCTGATGCGAAGAACTGACTCATTTGAAAAGACCCTGATGCTGGGAAAGATTGAAGAAAGAAGGAGAAGGGGACGACAGAGGATGAGATGGTTGGATGGCATCACCAACTCGATGGACATGAGTTTGAGAAAGCTCTGGGAGTTGGTGATGGACAAGGAAGCCTGGTGTGCTGCAGTCCATGGGGTCACAAAGAGTTGGACATGACTGAGTGACTGAACTGAACTGACTGTAGTGCAAGCACAGAAGCTCACCATCAGTGTTCTTTTTTTTTGTCTGAGTGAGGAAGAGAATAAGTACAAGTTGATCTGGCTTAATCTCTGAGGCCATGAAAAAAAGATCTTCAAATTTGAAAACTGCCATTTTCTTGAGAAACTCTCTAACTTTTCTAAGTCTTGTTTTCTTCTATCTGAAGTGTCATGAGAATTTGTATGAACTGTATGAAGAAGTATGTCATGAAGTAAAGAGTTATCAAAAAATATTGAGTGATATTATGTTAAGGAGAATGAGTGATGGGCATGTCCCCAGGCCACAGAGGACAGCTTTAGATAAGGACCAAGCTGCTGGTCTGTGCTAGTGTAAAGCTTGCCTCAATTCCCAGATCGCTTCATCAACAGATCCTCCTGACTCAGCTCTAGAACTGCTTTACTATTGGGTGAATTGATAACACAATTTATTGGGAGAATAAATTGTTTATTAAAAACAACAAAAAGTGGTGTTTTTTTTTTGGATGATAAAAGCAATGACACATCGTAGGCTTTGCCATATTGGCTTAATCATTCTACTGAACATTTAAATTTACAATTCTTTTTGTTAATAAATCATTTTGTTATTCAATACTCATTAAAAAATTTTTTTTTACCTTTATCATGTTAATCACAGATCTATTCTTACCATTGAACTCTAGTGAAGAATTGATAATGAACTCATTTGCTGTTAATGATATATGCACCTTCTGTGACTATATATGAAACTTCAAATAAGACAAAAGCTTATCTATATCTGTCTATTATTTATCTACCTATCTAAGAAGGGAGAGAAAGATATACTTAATTTAAAATTATTTTTACATTATATTATATTTAACATGTAAACTTGTATTTGATTTAACACGTATTTAATTTGCCTAAGAACACTTTGCCAACTTATTGTAACTTCAACTGCATACTGCAAATATTATAGTAACAAAATAATGAACTATTAACTGAATGGGGGACAAACTGAACAGTATGCTAAATTTTAGTCTTTCAAATATTTTAAAATATTTCTAGTACTTCACACTTAAATATTTTGTAAAAGTAGAATTATCTGTCAGGCATTCCATGTCGTATGTATTTGTATTTTTTCTTTATAAAAGCTTTTATGTCTTCATAAAAATTCACACTTGCTGAAAATAGAAAACAAATGGTTTAATCATGGTAAATCTAGCCATAATGCTGACTTGTTCTTTATTTTTAAAAAGAAGTTATAGCTATTAATAATGTTTTTTTATTATAACAGTAACATATAACAATAGTAATAGAAACTGTAATAAAAATAAGAACATGATAGACAACATTTATTGAAGATTATTTTTGACAAATTTTCCACAAGCATCATCTCATTTAGTGCTTATAATAATGTATGGTATACATCATATTTTTTCTCACCTACAAGGAAACTTAGGTTCAGAGAAGTTATATGACTTACCCTTGCAATGGGAGAGCTACGTTGTTTTTCTTTTCCCCCAGTAAGCCATGATGGTGTGTACAAGACAGGACACAAAACAGACTGCAAATTTATGGGATATCCTATGATGACACATTATTTCTGTCAACTTGAGGGCTTTGTCAGATTTCTTACTTTTTTGATAATCCTTGCTACTTTGGAATAATAGTATACATTATCAAAATGATTTAGAACTACAAAATACTTTCACATGTATTGGTTCTTGTTTTTCTCATCACTTTTAGTCTCTCTTTACAAATTGGACACTATTATAAATATATATAATATATATTTCTTATGTAATGTATCATATGCATAGAAATAAGCCAGTTTCCCCCATGTATGCACACAGAAAGAGTTCAATGGTTCAGTAAATGAGGGCACACATTTTACACAGGCATGAGTCCACTTTGACAGTCATAATAACAGATGACTCAGTTCAGTTCAGTTGCTCTGTCGTGCCCGACTCACTGCGACATCATGAACCACAGCACTCCAGGCCACCCTGTTCATCACCAACTCTCGGAGTTTACCCAAACTCATGTCCATTGAGTTGGTGATGCCATTCAACCATCTCATCCAGTGTTGTCCCCTTCTTCTCCCACCTTCAATCTTTCCCAGCATCAGGGTCTTATCCAATGAGTCAGCTCTTCACATCAGGTGGCCAAAGTATTGGAGTTTCAGCTTCAACATCAGTCCTTCCAATGAACACCCAGGACTGATCTCCTTTAGAATGGACTGGTTGGATCTCCTTGCAGTCCAAGGGACTCTCAAGAGTCTTCTCCAACACCACAGTTCAAAAACATTAATTCTTTGGCACTCAGCTTTCTTTATAGTCCAACTTTCACATCCATACATGACTATTGGAAAAACCATAGCCTTGACTAGACGGACCTTTGTTGACAAAGTAATGTCTCTGCTTTTTAATATGCTGTCTAGGTTGGTCACAAGTTTCCTTCCAAGGAGTAAGCATCTTTTAATTGCATGGTTGCAGTCACCATCTGCAGTGATTTTTGAGCCCAGAAAAATAAAGTCAACCACTGTTTCCACTGTTTCTCCATATATTTGCCATGAAGTGATGGGACCAGATGCCATGATCTTCGTTTTCTGAAAGTTTAGCTTTAAGCCAACTTTTTCACTCTCCTCTTTCACTTTCATCAAGCAGCTCTTTAGTTCTTCTTCACTTTCTGCCATAAGGGTGGTGTCATCTGCATATCTGAGATTATTGGTATTTCTCCCAACAATCTTGATTCCAGCTTGTGCTTCTTTCAGCCCAGTGTTTCTCATGATGTACTCTGCATATAAGTTAATTAACACCAAACAAATGAAACTTTTGCCCTAAAATTGACAAAGAAAGTCCTCAAAAAGTCAGGAAGGAGAGAATTATCCATAGACCCAAGACTCTAAAGACATAGGCCTACTTCCTGTTTTGGAGACTTAAAAACTGTCTACTGGTCTGCTCTACATTAGTATCTATCCAGGATCTGTCTTGAGTACATATAGTCTCTCTGAGCAAGATTTCCAGATTGCAAAGACTTTACTTAATCCAATGTGGATTAAAGAAATAAATAAATAAAGGAAAGTAGCATATTTTTAACACATTCTGTCAGTTCTGCTGCCACCATATATATGGAGGTATTTCTACAACTCAATATGTCAACCCATCAATCAATTCCAAATAAAACTTAAAACAGGAAAAAGCATGAAGCACTACTTGAACTTTCCAAACAAAATGCTTTACTGATACACATTCACTTTTCCTCCCCTGCATACTCTTTGGAAAGACTCTTATCAGGCCTTGTTTTCTATCATCTTCCCCTTTCCTTCATAAAGTAGAATATGTAGAGATATTTTAGAAGATCAAATTCTAAAGAGGCACCTGGGAATTATTTTACAGTTATTTTTTATCACAGAACTTTGAGAATAAATGACTCTCTTAAAACTGACGTTTCCATAGCAATTTAGTGTTTGCCCTGTTCTTCCCAAGTACATGATATGCATTTATGAAGTGTATCTGTAACTATTGTAAACATGGGATTCAAAGCCATGAGTTGTTGTTCAGTCACTAAGTCATATCTGACTCTTTGTGACCCCAGGGACTGGAGCACTTCAGTCTCCTCTCTGTCCTTCTCTATCTCCCAGAGTTTGCTCAGATTCATGTCCATTGAGTCAGTGATGCTTTCTAACCATCTAATCCTCTGTCATGCACTTTTCTTTTTGCCTTCAATCTTTCCCAGCATCAGGATTTTTTCCAGTGAGGCAGCTTTTCACATCAGGTGGTCAAAGTATTGGAGCTTCAGCTTCAGCATCAGTCTTTCCAATGAATATTCAGGATTGATTTCCTTTAGGATCGACTGGTTTAATCTCCTTGCAGCCCAAGGCACTTTCAAGAGTCTTCTCCAGCATCACATTTTGAAAACATCAATTCTTCAACACTCAGCTTTCTTTATGGTCCAGTTCTCACATCCATACATGACTACTGGGAGAACCATAGCTTTGACTCTATGGATCTTTGTGACTCAATGATATAAATAAGAGTGACCAGTATTGTTTGAGAAGTTGTATCATCCAGAGGAAATAGAACTAAACTGTTTTTCAGAAGTCTAGGAATATAATTATAGCTTCAGAAGTACAATGTGGATTATTTAACTTACTAAGGGCTTCCCTGGTGACTCAATGGTAAAGAATCCACCTGCAACTCAGAAGAAGGAGGTTCAATCCCTGAGTCAGGAAGATCCCCTGGAGAAGGAAATGGCAACCAGCTCCAATATTTTTGCCTTGAAAATTCCATGGTCAGAGAAGCCTGATGGGCTATAATCCATGGGGTCACAAAATAGTCAGATACAACCTAGTGACTAAACAACAACAACAACAACAACATGCCATTATGAGCTTTCCTAGTTGTCCACATCTGTTGCAATGGAAATGACTGTTTACTATTCAGGAAGGTTGCAATAAAGAAGTTATTCCAGGTGAATCAACTAGTCTGTGTTCTTTGAAAGAAAGGTGCTGATCATATTTGAGGTGCAATTCTACATTTGACTGAATACGAATCAACTCTGAGTGGTATGTGGAGCCTAGAATGGGTTCAAGATTAGGCCAATGAAAAATGAGATTTTATTTTTATTGAAAAATGAACCATCTTCAATTTAAGTTTCAGTGTCATAATGCTGACACATAACTTACGCACAGACAATTCCTCTTAGAGTAAAAGGTCGGGTAATTAATCCATTGCATCTCCCATTCACCTATGCGTGCCAGCTGTTTGGGAGAACTTGAAAAAATGATGGAGAATTTTTAATATTCTTTGACAGTACAATATTTGTACTTAGACTCTGGCTATTGTAGAACGATGCTTCCCGGTTAGAATAGCCAGTCAATCTCGCCGCATGATGGGAAACAGATGTAAGATTAGGATGCAAAGTAGTTTTCCAGATCCTTGGTCCCAGCATGCTGCACAGTCCAGCTCCAGAGTTAACCAGCCAAGTGCTGACACATGTCTTACAGCAAAATATCCCTCACAGCCACAGTTCAAAGGCCTCGCTACCCTCCAGGGCAATTAATACAGCATCACGTTCAATGGTGCTTGAACCAAATCCATTGAATCCTCGGGGGAGAAATAATGAAGCAATCGCAGAGCTCAGACAAGAGCAGCATGCACTGGTGGCTAACGTTTCAGTCTCTGAAAACGTAGCTTTTCCCGATAGCACGAGCAGGGCAGGGTTACAGGCTTACTCCAAGGGAACTGTGTGCAGGTTGTGCAATCTACGTGTAGGACAGTTCTTGTAAGATAGCATAAAAGCTAAGCATAGTCATTTAGTTTAAGAAAGCAAAAATGGAGGCAGAAGGGAGGGAGAGAGGCAGAGAAAGACAGAAGGAGAAAGAGGAAAGAGAAGAAGGAGGAAGAGAGAGAAAAGAAGGAAGGGAGGAAGGAAGGGAGGAGGGAAGGAGGAAAATCTGTCTACAGCTGCTCACTCTGCCACAGTACAGGTTTTCACGTTTGATTTATTGGAGATAATTAGAAAATTATATTAGTTTATAAAACCAAAATGTACTACCTTAATAAAACTGGAAGTCCCAATCGGTGTGCCCTACCAAAAGCAGTAAAGGTCCTTTCTGAGACAGATGGCAAACCTGGATTAATTCCATCCAGAGAGATAAAATCAAAGATGATGTTTTTCTCAGTTGTCTTCAGCATTCCTTAAGGCTTACTGAATTTGAAAAGGTAGCAAACAAACCATATTGGGTAAGTATGAAAAGAAAATCTAATCTGTAACAAGGTATTTTGCAATCTCTTATATGTAAATTCTGAGTAAATATTTTCACTTTTGAATGGACCATGAAACAAGTGTCAAGACCATGAGCTTCTAAAGCTGCCCAGGACCCTGGCAATGACAGGCTTTTTCAGAGGTGACATTAGTTTTAGGTCATGGTGTCATGCAGCATTTTGTGAGGAAGCAGTAGGACTTCTCTGGTAGCTCAGATGGTGAAGAATCCACCTGCAATGAAAGAGAACAGGGTTCGATCCCTGGGTTGGGATGATCCCCTGGAGAAGGGAATGGCTACCCACTCCAGTATTCTTGCCTAGAAAATTCCATGGACAGAGGAGCCTGGTGGACTATAGTTCACAAAGAGTCAGACAGGACTGAGGGACTAACACACACATACAAGGAAGCAATAAGTCAGTGCCCAGGGAGAATAATTCAGTATTGCAAGGTGCCTCACTTTCTCAGAAGCTGAGAAAATAAAATTTATTTAACGTTCAATCACACAGTGCAGATTTTCCATATTTTGCATTATTTGTGGTCCATGGGAGCTCCTTATTCACTCTGTCCATCAGCTGGGTCAGGAAGACAGCAGGACTACCCCATGGCATGCACCCAGGCTACAACAGAGCAGAATATATTTGTGGTCTTGCCCCTTTCCCCCTCTTTAAAATGTACACAAGTAATGCACTGTTCACTAAAGAAAACAAAACTACACAAAAATTAAAATTTCAGTTACTTAAGGATAACCATGTTAAATCATGATGGATGTTATCCTATATTTTATTCTCTGCCTGTGTACATACAAAGATGAATGTATGAGCAAAAGCGCACAGGAATCTATACAAAGGTAGGCATTATGCTGGAGAGATTGAGAGTGTGGTGTCGGGCAGTCAGACTGCCCCAGTGTAAAGATCACATTTGTCACTTACTAGCTTACAGATGGCATCTGGTCCCATCATTTCATGGGAAATAGATGGGGAAACAGTGAAAACGGTGTCAGACTTTATTTTTTGGGCTCCAAAATCACTGCAGATGCTGATTGCAGCCAGGAAATTCAGACACTTACTCCTTGGAAGGAAAGTTATGACCAACCTAGATAGCATATTAAAAAGCAGAGACATTACTTTGCCAACCAAGGTCCGTCTAGTCAAGGCTATGGTTTTTCCCGTGGTCACGTATGGATGTGAGAGTTGGACTGTGAAGAAAGCTGATCGCCGAAGAATTGATGCTTTTGAACTGTGGTGTTGGAGAAGACTCTTGAGAGTCCCTTGGACTGCAAGGAGATCCAACCAGTCCATTCTAGAGGAGATCAGTCCTGGGTGTTCATTGGAAGGACTGATGCTGAAGCTGAAACTGCAATACTTTGGCCACCTCATGCGATGAGTTGACTCACTGGAAAAGACTCTGATGCTAGGAGGGACTGGGGGTGGGAGGAGACAGGGACTACAGAGAATGAGATGGCCGGATGGCATCACCGACTCAATGGACATGAGTTTGAGTGTACTCCGGGAGTTGGTGATGGACAGGGAGGCCTGGCGTGCTGTGATTCATGGGGTCGTGGAGAGTCGGACATGACTGAGCGACTGAACTGAACTGAACTGTTTTATCTTTGGTGAACAGCTTCATTTCTTTAGAGTAATTTCTTCACCCAAACCCAGTAAATCAGGGATAATATCAAAGAGATTGAAAAGAGTTACTGTATATAAAATATATGTATATAAAGTATGTATACATATATATCTCAGAACCTATGCCTTTCTTACAGTAAACACTAAGTAAATATTAGCAATTAATTTACGTTTCTTAGAACTCTTTTTTACTTAACAGTGTGCCATAAACAACTTTCCTTGTCAATAGATATATATCGACATCTTCATTTTGAATGTGTGTAGAAATAAATGCATTTTATGACTATCATAGTGTACTTTATTGTAACTATATGGAATCTACAATAGACTCATTGTAACGAATATCTCCAAAATACATATTTGTATGTTGGTGTTCCTTTTGATAGATATCTAATAGTGGAACTAATGTATCAGATGACTTGCACAGTTTAAGATTTTGGATCAGTATAGCTAAATTGTTCTCCAGAATGTTTTCCCCAATTTTATTTTCACCAGCAGAATATGAGTGCCTATTTACCTACATTCTTGCTAATTTGAGGGACTTCCTGTTAGCTCAGCTGGTAAAGAATCTGCCTCCAATGCAGGAGAACCTGGTTCGATCCCTGGGTTGGGAAGATCCCTGGAGAACAGATAGGGTACTGAGTCCAGTTTTCTTGGTCTTCCCTGGTGGCTCAGATGCTAAAGAATCCACCTGCAATGTGGGAGACCTGGGTTCGATTCCTGGTTTGGGAAGATCCCCTGGAGAAGGGAATGGCTGTTCTTTCCAGTATTCTTGTCTGGAGAATTCCATGGACAAAGGAGCCTGGAAGGTTATAGTCCAAGGGGTCCCAAAGAGTTGGATGTGACTCAGCGACTTTCACTTCACGTCACTTACTGCTATGAAATAGTATCTCTCTTTAAAATCTTGAAGATAATGTGAGCTGTATGTGCAAAAGCTATGCTTGCCTTACTGTGTGTGCATTTATATATGTGTTTAGATGTATTTATATATACATATGTAAATGCATATGTTTGTACAAGTGTGTGTAAACTTATGTGTCTGCAATAACTATATCAAATATTTGTAAAAATATTGCATTGAGATTATATATCAAAATTTGCAAAGATTTTTAGAATGATCTTTGTTTCATGGAAAGAACAAAAAACAGTGTACAGTAAAGATGCACATTCAGTAACTATGGTACTATTCAAGGAAAAGGGGTAATTTTCAAACAACCAGGTTTCTCTCCTCATTTTCCAAAACACCTTATACATTTCATCTGGGAGTATATCATTTGCATAGTACAAGAATGAGATGCATCGCTTCTTGGCCTTTTGGCTAAGATCAAGTGTAGGAATGAGATGTAGTAGATAGAGTGGAAGGATCAATTACTAGACAAACATTACCTTGCAGCAATAAGGACACAACACAGCCGAACTTCACTTCTCTAACTGGCAAGACATTTCTTTTTTATTTATTTATTTTTTACTATGGGACCCAGGTCTGGAATTAACTACCAGATTTTTTTTAAAGAATGCACCCCACGTCCTATCTAAGCTGTAATACCTCAACTTCTAGGCCCCAAAGAGCCATGATAGCAGGAACTGTACAGACTTTAGCCTTTATCGTAGCTTCAGAAACTAATCAGTGAAAGAAAGGAGTCAATGATATCTTTATCTAATTGTTTAGAAATGCCTTTTTATCCACTGGATGCCCATCAAACTGGAAACAAATCTGCCCCTCTGATAAATCTGATTTTTTTTCACAGCAGTCTCAGTTCATGAAATGGGCATGAGTTTTACAGTCTCACAGCAGCACACAATCATCATGCCGTGTGGGGTTTTCTATTACTATCCTGGCTTCTTCTTGATTCTCAATGGCCATGATAATTCCAAGTCTTCCACTATTCTTTACAGAAAACATATTGGGTCTGGACCAAGAATCATTTCTTTGTATTTCTTCACTCCCACTCTCCTAGGGATGTAATTAAAAGATAACTATGTAATTATTTGAAACCAGTAGAGATTTTATGCTTTCTTAACCACATTCTAGTTTTTCCATGATCTTATTTCCAAACTTATGTTTAACAATATTAGTTTAAAAAGTTAAATCTTCATAGTTTAAGGAATCAGGGAGGTGTGGAACTCCCTAAAATATCATTGCACCAGATTCTGGATGAACACAAATTACAGTATTTTTGAAACTCCTTTGAAGAATGCTTTGTATATCTGAAGTGACTCTCAGAAAGCATTAGGAAGAGTGATAATCCCTGGCTAAGTCCTTTCGTCTGTCTGAATCTATGCTAGACTAGACCTTAAAGTTAACCAATGTTTCTAACTGTCAGAGGGGTTGTCGAGGAAGAATTTCACATAGAGAAATTGGTATCAATTTAAATAACACAGGATGGGGGGAATATGATGCTTGTTCAGAAATGCTGTGGAGAAGGCAATGGTAACCCACTCCAGTACTCTTGCCTGGAAAATCCCATGGATGGAGGAGCCTGGTGGGCTGCAGTCCGTGGGGTCGCTAAAGGTCGGACACGACTGAGCGACTTCACTTTCACTTTTCACTTTCACCCATTGGAGAAGGAAATGGCAACCCACTCCAGTGTTCTTGCCTGGAGAATCCCAGGGACGGGGGAGCCTGGTGGGCTTCCGTCTATGGGGTCACACAGAGTTGGACACGACTGAAGTGACTTAGCAGCAGCAGCAGCAGAAATGCTGAGCTTACTAGAGTGGAAAGAATATGAAATTTGTACAAAAAATTGTACAGACTTTTTACAGAGAATAGTAGCAGGTAAGGTTTTAACTAAGGATCTTTAAGGTTAAACTAAATTTAGATTTTGTTAAATTACAGTTGAGAGTCAGGCAAGTGTTTTGGAGAAGTGAGAAAGATGTTAAAATAGTATTTAGGAACCTGCTGCCTGATTCTCAAGTGTGGTCCATGGTACTAAGCTGATGGTGGCGGTGGTGCTGGAGGTGGGGCTGGTGTGTGTGGAGGGTTGGTGTGTGTGGGGGGTTGGTGTTAGTATATGTGTGTGTGTGTGTGTGGTGGCAAGGAACCTAATTTGGACGCATAGAAACCACCTAATTGTGAAGTTACAAGGAATTGAAAGAAAGGGATGAGAAGAAGGACCTGTGTGAGGAATGCTCTAAAGGAAATGTTTTCAGGATGGTGTGGTCTTGAGATGTACAGCATAGCATGAAGGGCAGTCTGCACTGAAGTGAGTGATTGTAGACTTCAATGAAACTTTGAGATCACACGTCATAGGTTATGCTAAAACAGAACTGAATGGATGTTGGTGGAACCAAGGGAAAATGGCACTATTGATAGATGATCTTCTATTTTGCAGTATCCTTTGCTTTGATGAAGCATTTCATTCTCCATGGTCAGTGAAATCTATTGTCAGAAGAAGATTCAAAACCCCACAGGAAATGTTCCTCCCTTACCAATACATTCAGGGTTTAGTTTTTCCTTCCTTCCCTCCTGCAACATCCAGGTGAGTTGCTTTCTCTATCTGACGTGGTTGGTGGTCTATTAGGGCACAGGAAACCCTGGGGAGCATTGTACACACATGGGATTAATCTTTAAGGAAGAGTTTGGTTTGCCTTAGAAACAAAACCCCACCTATTGAGCAACATTAGGGTTCTTACTTTTTGCTCTGGTATCTAGGTTCTTAGTGAAGACCTGGCAACCCACTCCAGTGTTCTTGCCTGGAGAATCCCAGGGATGGGGGAGCCTGCTGGGCTTCCATCTATGGGATCACACAGAGTCGGACACGACTGAAGTGACTTAGCAGCAGCAGTGAAGACCGGCATAAAAGTGAATGAATGAATTGGAAAACATTATGTGCTCAGTCGCTCAGACATGTCCACCTCTTTGCCAAACCATGGACTGTAGCCCACCAGGCTCCTCTGTCTGTGGAATTTTCCAGGCAAGAGTACTGGAGTGGGTTGCCATTTTCTACTCAAAAATCATTATACTTTACTAAAAATAAGGAATATGAGAGTAAGATTCATACAAACATAAGTGGATTTGGGGGGATTGCTGTGTCTAAAGCTGTGGACAGTATCATAATGGAGAGGGTGAGGGACCGGGAGAGAGACTGCAAAATGAATTCCTGTCTAATCCCACTGGGAAATATTTAGAATCTCACTTCAGTGGGAATTAAAGTTTCTGCAAGATGGTGCATTGTGTGGAGGAGGAATACAGCTGGCATCAATGGTCCTAACACAATTCGTGTAAAGACTGTGCTAGTTTCTTGATTGTGGTTTTCTTGGGAAGTGAGTAAAAGATTTTCCAAAGAAAACTCTGGTTGTTCCATATGTATCTATTTAAAGTTTAAACTTGACAGTGTCTTTATTCCACTTCACAATCAATTCTTAGAGGCTAAAGTGAAGGGAAGGGATGAGGACTTGGTGACATCTTAACTTCCTAGTCAGTGGGAGCGCATGCCTCTAGGCCATGCTGTCAGCCAGAATCTATTGCTTTTGTCAGATGTTTTATTAGATTCTTCTAAGCTGTACGGTCCTTAACAAAAATGTAATTCCAGAGCCCAATTATGATACCATTTAGATTGTATCTCAATTCTTTGGGCTATTTTCCTGTGACAAATTGTGCATTTTAGTTCTAAGAGGTGCTTTTATGCACTTCTACCCATAACTAGTGAAATTATTCATCAGACATGTTTAACATACCTGTGGTCATCTAATCTGATGTTGGTGCCACTGGAAAGTATCTATGCGCTGGTACCATAGCCATCTCCTCTGCCATCTGTGTTTGCCCCCTGCAGGTCAGGGAGACTGACAGTGTTTTAAGGACAATCTTCTACTCTCTGTCTCCTTTTCCTTCTAGAGAAAAATCTCCCTCTGATAACATTTAATGACCTTTCATGAGACTAACTTTCATCAGTTGAATGCTCTTTGGGTGTCAATTAGGCTCTCAGTTCTGCAACAAGAACATTTTTATCCTCATTTTACCTAAAAGGACACCCACTCAAGCTAATTTTTTTTTTTAAGCCATTAACACAAGGTCATGCTTCCCACCAGGGAAGCCCTGGACTTAGTTCTTAATAGCAATGTCTTAAATAAAAAGTTGGCAATAGGTCCATACAATTAAAAAAGAATTTCCAGTCCTCCAAATTCCAAAGCCTGTGTTACGTCAGATGGCATCCTGAGCAAGCTTTATCTTATTCATTCACAGTGAGAAATCCAGATATTGTTCCTACCTTCTTCTTGACTTTGAGAATCCCAAGGAAAGCCTGGGGAAGCACTTTCTTCAATATGATTATTCTTCTACCTTCCACTGGGCTCTATGGCTATAATTCATGTGCTGAATCATCCCTAAGAGCATAGTCCTGCCCATTGAGGTAATTTCAATCTCTTAAACTCACACAATTTAGAACACTTTCTTGCAATGATACGGTTAAAATGAAACAGTTTTTTTTTTTTCTTTTAGTTAAAATTTATAAAATTGCTATGTTATAGTACTGGTAGTTAGAGTTAATGTGCATTTCTCTTAATTGACTCCTCCCTCCCCAACTTGGTCAAGAGGTTCTCTATTTAAAGGAAAGATCTATATACTAGGACAATTTCAAGAATAAAATATTAGGAATAAGTTACAAATTAAATAATTCCTAAGAGTTAGATAAGAAAATCAGTTGTTGGTATAGAACTTGCATTAGGTTTTAAGATTATGTTATTATTTTCATAGTGTATTATGGAATTAATCTTCATCAATGAGAGAAAGTAGCTGATCATCATTTTGAAAGGGAAGATAGGTAACAAGCCAAAAACGTTCTCCCATAGAGACTAGCACAATTTAAATAAACAGTAGGTAAAGGAGAACATTTTTATGTTTTCTCAAGCACAAAAACCTAGATACCCCATTTCTGATTGTTTTGAGGAGGATATTTTATTTTTGCAGATGCAGACATGTATACACAAAGTGAGGTGACAAAGTGAGGGAGGTTGGAGAACACGTGATGGTAGAAAAAATAAGCTATTTTCATTTTTTCCTATCTCTGAAGAATTATGCTTTTTGTAATCTTTGTCATTTCATATGGCATTGTTTTATTAAATCTGAAATAACTCTGCAGTCTAAATAGCTTAAAAGGTGACCACTGACTCTCATCTGTAGTCAGAACACTTCAAGAACACTTTCATATTCTGAGGATCTCCAAATAAGAGAAATTTGGGATACTCCTAGTAGGTGGATAATGTTCCTGGTTGTCTTCAGTAGCCCATTGATTGAATTTCCAGAAAATCTCAGTTCAACAGAAATCTCAGACACATTTGCGAGATTCCTTTTCCTGGTTTTACTGAAGTTCTCTGTTGTTCTAGCCAAAGCATTTGTGGTTTCATATTTGCCTTTTTCTGTATTTTTAAGAAAGTGATAGAATGATATTCCTTAAACAATAAGGGTTTGCAAGGCTGCCCTAAAATTACTTTTTTAAAGGACACCCAAAAGACCCATCAAATTGATTTTTTTACTCTATAACTTTCTCTTATTTTTCTGTTCTAAGAATCTAATAATTTGAAGTAAAGTGATAAAAGCACATCTGAAATGCCATTGGAAAGTTTTAAATGCACTTTTCTGTACATCATTTTTTTAAAATCATCACTTTTTTACTTGGCAGTAGTAGAAATATGTGTATGCTACAGTGCTTATTTTGGCTAAAGAGCCAGTGCTATATTTTTTTTCTGCTATTGCAGTGTTTCATTTTTACATAAATTAATAAGTACAGTCCTTACATATAGGAAATAGATATTTACTGATATCAGCCAAGTAAAGCTAATAGATGGTTTGTTTTGCAACTAAATTTATGCAGAGTACATCATGAGGAACACTGGGCTGGAAGAAGCACAAGCTGGAATCAAGATTGCTGGGAGAAATATCAATAACCTCAGATATGCAGATGACACCACCCTTATGCCAGAAAGTGAAGAGGAACTCAAAAACCTCTTGATGAAAGTGAAAGAGGAGAGTGAAAAGGTTGGCTTGAAGCTCAACATTCAGAAAACAAAGATCATGGCATCTGGTCCCATCACTTCATGGGAAATAGATGGCTAACAGTGGAAACAGTGTCAGACTTTATTTTTTGGGGCTCCAAAATCACTGCGGATGCTGATTGCAGCCATGAAATTAAAAGACGCTTACTCCTTGGAAGGAAGGTTATGACCAACCTGGATAGTGTATTAAAAAGTAGAGACATTACTTTGCCAACCAAGGTCCATCTAGTCAAGGCTATGATTTTTCCAGTGGTCATGTATGGATGTGAGTGTTGGACTGTGAAGAAAGCTGATTGCCGAAGAATTGATGCTTTTGAACTGTGGTCTTGGAGAAGACTATTGAGAGTCCCTTGGACTGCAAGAAGATCCAACCAGTCCATTCTGAAGGAGATCAATCCTGGGTGTTCATTGGAAGGACTGATGCTAAAGCTGAAACTGCAATACTTTGGCCACCTCATGTGAAGAGTTGACTCACTGGAAAAGACTCTGATACTGGGAGGGATTGGGGGCAGGAGGAGAAGGGGACAACAGAGAATGAGATGGCTGGATGGCATCACCGACTCAATGGACATGAGTTTGAGTGAATTCCTGGAGTTGGTGATGGTCAGGGAGGCCTGGCGTGCTGTGATTCATGGGGTCGCAAACAGTCAGACATGACTGAGCGACTGAACTGAACTGAAACAGGAGTAACAAAGAAAGGATGCCCTTATTCCCATTAACCACAGGTTATGTAAATTCCTAAGTCTCACATACAGAGATATTTCTAAATTTGATTAATTCAAGTCAAGAAAAAAGATTTTAATTCAGCCTAGTTCTTATAATCACTTTGAAAGGTATTGATATATTCCAAAAAATTTCCTAACATGTGTTCATATTAAAAGAAAAGCAAATTATGTTATGAACATAATTTAAAATTTCTGATTGTGAAGTTTACAGAGAAGAAAATCTTCACGTTTTAGGCATACTATATAGAGGCTAGTTCTTTGAAAAGGAAGTCACAATTATTATCTAGTTACTGTAGCATTCTGCAACAATCCTGGGTACTCATTTAGTTTTATTGTTGGATTCAAATTTGTGTTAAAATAATTTGGGGCCTGTTCTGCTTTTTTTTTTTTCTAGAAAGATCATAGGATACTGTGATCAAGAAACTATTGTGTGACATCAAAGGTATTTTCCAGTATTTCTAATATGAGAAAATGCCAGATTTGATTGTCTAAGAATTACAGAAGTCTAGGTTGTCTGATACCTACTGTTGGCAGTATTCCTCACAGCCCTGAGCTATTTCTTTCTTTCTAATTCCAGGAATAGAGGGATAAATAGCGTACCTGTATTTATTATTGTTATTATTATTCTGCCATTAAAAAAATCTTCTCCACTGTTCTCCAGACCTCCAGCACACAGGTTGAAAGTTGATTGTAAATTGTTTGGGAATTAATCATCCACAGTCTTATAAAAGCCTCAGCATCACTTGTCCTCTGGCCATATCGGTTAGTTTACAGCTTAAAACAAATGGAAAATTCTACAGTCTAGACGCTGCTACTTTAAGATCAAGTCATTCTTCTTGCATTTCTTTTTACATCTTTCATTGGCCCCCAGGGAAGAATCAGTGTATTTAAATATCTAGATTTGTTTCAGGTTGTTGATATCACAATGTTTTGTAGTACTATTAAAATGACATTTGCTGATGACTTGAGACAATGCATTGCATCATTCCATCTCAGCATGAAAACGGACTGATCTTTTCATCACAGCCACCCAGGTAATCCGGTAACCCACGGCTCTAATGTGATCAGCCACACCACTAACACTGTATTTGCATAAGTGCTTCTATGAGATGGACTGAATTTTTAATCCAAAGTCGAGTCAAGGAAAAATAGCTGTTGGAGAATGATTTATCCTTTTATTGACTAAATGAAATTATTCAAATCCTGAAATCGGCTCTCTCCTTCAGCATTAGAATTTCAAGTAGACGCACCCTGGTTCTATGTTATATATTAAACACACACACACACAGTAGAACTTTTGAAAGATAGTATGTTTTTATTTCCATTACTCTAGGAGGTGAGTCAAAGAGGATCTTGCTGTGATTTATGTCAGAGTGTTCTGCCTATGTTTACCTGTAAGAATTTTATATTGTCTGGACATACAGTTAGGTCTTTAATCCATTTTGAGTTTATCTTTGTGTATGGTGTTAGGAATTGTTCTAATTTCATTCTGTTACATGTAGATATCCAATTTTCCCAGCATCACTTATTGAAGAGGCTGTCTTTTCTCCTTTGTATATTCTTGCCTCCTTTGTCAAAGATAAGGTACCCATAGGTGCATGGGTTTATCTCTGGGCTTTCTATATTGCTCCATTGTTTTATATTTCTTTTTTTTTGTGCCAGTGCCATACTGTCTTGATTACTGTAGCTTTGTACCTATTTGCAGGGCAGGAATAGAGATGCAAACACAAAACAGACTCAAGGACACAGCAGGAGAAGGGGCGGGTGGGACAAATTGAGACAGCAGCACTGAAACATATATATTACTGTACAGAAAATCAGTAGCTAATAGGAGGTTGCTTTATAACACAGGGTGCTCAGCCCAGCGCTCTGTGACAACCTGGTGGGGTGGGAGGGAAGTTTAAGGGGGAGGGGACATATGTATGCTCATGGCTGGCTCATGCTCTTGTATGGCAGAAACCAGTACAATATTATAAAGCAATTATCCTCCAATTAAAAATAAGTGAAAGACAAGATGGTATGGAATGTTCAGCTTTTATGCATTCTATTATTTTCCAATACCAGTTACAGAAAATGGGCAGTTGATGAGCATGGAATAATTAAGAAAATTAAATCACTCCTCTAGGTTAGATAGGATACTATTCACATACAGAACCAATACAACTGTAACTTTCTTTTCCTCCTTCAGTTCATAAGAGAGAAAAAAAAATGCAGTAGGCAACAAAACAAAATAGGAACATGGATCTCTTTGAGACATACATGACTCTGGGGAGTGTACTTGTCACAAAAGTAGACAAGGCCACACAGACGGGAGGCTTATTTGAGAGATCATGACACTCTCTGAAGTAGAAAGTGAATTTCATATTCCCTCTTGAATATCGTGAATGTAGAAAAATAGAAAAAAAAAGCATTAAAGGAAACAAAAAATACTCTCAAAGTACATTTTCGAAGTGCCAAATATATTTGAAGACATTTATTATTCTGTCTCTCTAGCAGAAGAGTAGTACCTATTTGAAACTAGATTCTAATCTAGGTGGTGAAACTTCAAAAAAATTCATGGGTTAAAATATCAAAAGGGCAGTTTTCTCTCCTGTGGTGTTTTTTTAAAATCTCACGTGAAAATAAGAGGCTGTGGACATTTCACAAAACAGCCTGTTTTCCTGGCTGATTTTACAGACGTGCAGGATTTGGATATTTTGGGCAAGTTCCAAGTTTCTGAAGCCACCAGCGTTTTGTCCATCAATATTTGAAACCTGTCAGTTCCCGACATTAAGTCTGTGTGATGACAGACAGCAAACTGGATGTGAGACTGTGAAAATAAGGTCCACCTGGTTTAGAAAAAGCCCTCCATTCAGCTTCTGGCCTCATGACTTAGCTGTGAAGATGAGCTGTGACAAATCAGATAGACTATATTTTAAGGGGAAACAAACTAGTTTTTTTAAAGCACATGCCTCCAACTGTTCTGAAATGAACCCTCATTTTCTTAAAGTCAAGTTTAGATTGCAGGACTCCCTTTTAAAGATTGTGAAGTTTTATCACTTAAAAATAATTATATATCATAGCCTTAGATATCTATTTTTTGCCTTAGTACAATCCTCAATTGTAATTTCTAGGATGAAGTTTATAGGGCATTGTTATGACATATTTTTAAGTTTTAATAATACTACATAATGGGAAAGAAGACTTTGGAAATCAAATTGCATTATGAATGATATTTAGGTTTCTTGTTTCTGCTTATAAATGTCTCACATTTATAAGTTTGATTAAGCTTGTTACTATTTATTCATAAATGCCCAACTTTTTTGAGTAAGAAAAAGAAAAACTCCACAAGACAAACAACACTGTGAAACTAATTATCGAACTGTTCTTATTGACCAGAATTAATAGTCCAAAACATCGCATAGAATGAAAAGTTAATGAACAGAATGGTGAGAGCAGAATGCCATTTGAATAGAGATGTCTTCACTAAGATTTATACCATAATTAAGGACAAATTTCTACCTTTCATCATTTCGGGAACCTGGAACTTCTTTTTGTTTTGAGTCCAGGATTTCATGGGTCATATATTTTGTAAATACACAGTCCCTCTGTATAGCATTTTTCTGCACTGCTCCATGGATCTCACAGCTTTTGAGTATTGAGAAAACTGACCTTAATAATACCTTGAACAAGAACCCAATTCAGTTTGATATTTCAGATGTTTGGGGGGGGGGAGGAAAGCAAACAAACAGCAGCTGAATTAGAATAGATTTCCTTCTTTTTACCGAGCATATGATACCAATCCTTAAACATGAAACATGTCCTCTAAAACTTTAAACTTGACAGTCTGTTCTGCTTTAGTAGATAGTTGGGAGTGTCTATGCCAATCTTCACAGACTCGGACCATTCTTGGATCATCATTTTTATACTAGTGTTTAAACAGATATTTTAAATTACTGACAGTTCAAATGTTCTATAGATTTCTATAAGATTTGACAGTTCCCAATCTTTCAAAAAGAAACCTCTTTTCTGAAATTTACTTATTTCATTTCTGCTAAATGAAATTACTTTTATACCAAGTGTTACATACTTTTCACCATTACATACGATAGTTTCTGACCAACAAAGTAAAACTGAAGAAATAATGTGGATACTCCAGTAATGAAAGCTACTATTTGCATGGCATTTTGTACTTATATAATGCATGCTAAGTCGCTTCAGTCGTGTCTGACTCTTTGTGACCCATGGACTGTAGCCCACAAGGCTCCTCTGTCCATGGGATTCTCCAGGCAAGAATACTGGAGTGGGTTGCCATGCCCTTCTCCAAATTATATGATGGATATTTGTAAAATATCCATTTGATTCCTTCCAACAGCTTCATGAGGAATGTTGTACTGTCCTTGTGTTCACAGACAGTACTTGTTCAAAGGGCTTCCCACGTGATCCAGTGGTAAATAATCTGTCTGCCAATGCAGGGAATTCAAGAGACATGAGTTTGATCCCTGGGTTTGATCCCTGGGTTGGGAAGATCCTCTGGAGGAGGAAATAGAAACCCAGTTCAGTATCTTGCCTGGGTAATCCAATGGACAGAGGAACCTGGCAGGCTACAGTCCATGGGGTCTCAAAGAGTTGGACATGACTGAGCCCAACAACAACAAACCTTGTTCAAAAGTCGCCTACCAGGAAGAGACGTGTACAAGTCTTCTGCATTTTTCATGTCCTGTTACCATGTTAGTCTAAATAAACTAACTACTCTCATTTCAATGATCTAAAAGAAAAATATAAATTTAGAATTTTACAAATGATTTGGAACTCTCCGTTGAAGACACTCAACTGGTTTAAATACTGAATGTCTCTTGTACCTTCCCTACACAAAACAGTGCAAATTCATGATATCTAAAAGATAGGAACTGGAAATGCAGACTTTTATTTGCTTTTAGTAGTATATTAAAAAGGAAAAATTAGAATTAAAAGAGGCTGACTATATTAGCAGTGCATGGGTACAGGATCTGCTCAGATAAAAGGGAGTATTATCAAGATTCCTGGCTTGAGCCCAAAGGAGAGAGAGCTTTCTCTAGTGCAAATTGCCTCACACTTCGACACTGTGCCAACCTTGTAAATGGGACATATTTCCCCTCTAACTAAAGCCAAAGTATCATATTTACTTTTTTTGAATGCAATAATTAAGCCATTAAGTAGGAGGTTTCTAAATTGGACCATGTTTGAAGAAACCATTTGGAAAGGTCAGAAAAGGCCATTTTGCTTCTGAAACAACACAACCTGCTAATCCAAATCAACCCCGCTGGACTATTATTACCTGTCCCTCTTGTGGAAGCTGATTTTCCCTGTGACACTCATAAACAAAAAAGATACGATCAGCAGTTTCATCCAATCATGACTGTGGTTTCTGTTAGGAAACTTCATGGAAGCTTTTTATGAATCTTTTTTATGGAGTTTTGTAATTTTTATGAATTAAGCTTCAAACTGGCAGGCCTAAACCTCAGATGAAGAGGATCTGGGAACTTAGATAGGAAACCATTACATCTATATTTTCGCTAGCCTCTAATGGAAATTTAGCATTTCCTTCAATAATTCATCAAAGCAGCACATCGCTGTAGTATCAGCATTGCCTTTAAATTTGGTACCAGAGCAATCATGGTTATCTTCATATTGCATTACTGTTGCTTCAGCCATCTCACTGTGTTGTTCAAATATTATCACTTCTTTGAAATTAACAGTAGATATGTCACTCTATTTTACCATTTAATGAGAAAGAAACAATATTACTATGTCACGAATTTATTTTTAAATGTTTCAGTGGTTGTAATTAAATATAACTGGGATTTTTGTAATTAACCCTAAACACATTTCATTTCATGTATTTAAAAACACTTTTCTGAGAAGGAGTTCAGAGTTTAGCATGCTGCCAAAGTGGTCTGTTGTGCAAATCCAAAAGTTCAATACCTTTGAGAAGAATTCCACTGTTGAGACTGTCATTTATACCTGGCTCAGATTCAACAAGGGTGTGTGTACACATACCCTGCACACATGTGTACTGTTTACTTGACTCTGTTCTAGGCACTAGGAAGAAAAATATAAATTACTATATCATTAGTGACCTTACAAGAAAGGTACGCACCATAGGCATGTTTTATGTGCATCATAATTTTTATCCTTACTTTATAGACAAAGAGGGGTTTCCCTGGTGGCTCAGGTGGTAAAGAATATGCTTGCAATGTGGGAGACCTAGATTCAATCCCTGGGTTGGTTAGATCCCCTGGAGGTGGGCATGGCAACCCAATCCAGTATTCTTACCTGGAGAATCCACATAAACAGAGGAGCCTGGCAGGTTCTAGTCCATGGGGTCACAAAGAGTCAGAAATGACTGAGCAACTAAGCACGGTACACAGACAAGGAGACTTTGGCATAAATAAGTTAGGGAAAACATAATGAAAAAACTATTTTTGAAAGAAGTTAAATAAACTGCTCAAGCAAGTAATTTGGTTGAGCTGGAATTTGTATCTAAGAAATTGAACTCCAAGACCACCCCCAGGCAGAACCACTGGGCTCTCCGACTGCTTCATTTGAAGAGTGAGGGCATACAGAATTTTAGAGGCTCTCTGAGATCAGAGAAGGCAAGTAGGCAGCCAAAGAATAGAGGGCACTGTTGTGGGTGTCACGTCTCTCACTCGTGATGTCTAGATCAGGTTGGCAGGATGGCAGCAGTCATCCAGGTGAAGAAGGAAAGAGGGCACTGCAGGAAAGGATGGTGACACTCGCAATGAGCAAGAACATTTCCACTGAATTTACTGCGAAATATTACCAAGTGCACAGTTGAGCCAAAGACCGGAGGGAGCTGGGACTAGAAGATAAATGGAAACTGAGAGCAGGTAGGAAACTCGGTGCCAAGCTCTCTGATTTTTCCTTCATTACTAGATGTACAGTGTTTTGCAATGTACCCCTTAGGTTCTGCAGCTTTGGCCCACCAGTTCTAATATCATATTTTTATTTAGTGACTATATTAAGAGGTTTCTACATAGAGCTTCACATGTTGTTCAAGCAAGTAAACTTCTAAAGGAAACAAAAGACAAAGTCTGATTGAAGATGTCTGGAATAAACTAGATTTTGAGGAGATACTTACCAGAAGCTAAAGTGCTGGAAGCTGACCTGACTGACTCTCTCAGTCCTAGAAGAGCTTATTTTACTGAAGAGTTGCCATGGGCCATTAGTGGTGGAAAGGGTTCTGTGTGTATCATTCATTTTTCATTTTTAGCAACAGTGTGAGGGAGCTATTTTTAAAGCTCCTTTGCAGATGAGGAAACTGAGTTTTAGGAGAGACTGCATAACTAGCCTAAGGCAGGTAGGGAATGGCATCCAAATCCAATCGGTCCCACTGCAAATACATCTGAACTAGACCACACCTGTACTTCATCCTCTTCAAAACAACACCAGAACAATTGCTAGACTCAATGACAAAATCTTCCTGACAAAGTATTCCGTTTTATCACAAATAAATAAATATATGTTGCCTTAAAACCATCTATTTCTCTTTACTTGTGAAGGGAGGCATGAATGCAGCTTAAAGAATATGCAATATAAAAGTTTAATAATCTAGTGGAAATACTTTGGGCTAATATTTCAATTGTGAAATTTAACCTAGTCTTTAAAAATCTTTTAAATTATTAGACTATGAGTTCACTTTGAGTTCAGAAATTCATCAAAATTCATTTCATTGTCTCTGATAGCTCAGTTTTGTTATCTTTGTGTTATTTAGAAAATGTTTGTGAATACTGGGGAAACTCTCTTCTTACTGTATCCAAAAAAAATGACCACTTTGGAGAAAATTATCCAAAGAGGAGGATTCATTGCTCATCACCTGATAATTAATGCAGCTGGGGAGCAATCTTTTTTTAAGTTTACTGCCCATTCTTGTCCCTTTTTAAAATATTGCTGGTTATATATAATCCCTTCTCAGAGATTTATAAACCTATTGATTAAGCATCTTAAATTACACGAGAACATAACATATAAGAATTTCCAATTGATTCTTATCAATAAGCAATGGAGCCTAGTTTTCAGTTGTTGTAAAATCTACAGAGGAAAATAATATCTTAGATTTGTATGACTTTGATGTAATTTGAATGTCTTAGAACAGGATCCTGAGGAAGGTAACTTATTAGATTTGTATAACTTTAATGTAATTTGAATGACCTGGAACAAGATCCCACCAATACACTGCTGCTGCTAAGATGCTTCAGTCGTGTCTGACTCTGTGTGACCCCATAGACGGCAGCCCACCAGGCCTCCCCGTCCCTGGGATTCTCCAGGCAAGATCAACGGAGTGGGTTGCCATTTCCTTCTCCAATACGTGAAAGTGAAAAGTGAAAGTGAAATCACTCAGTCGTGTCCGACTAATAGCGACCCCATGGACTGTAGCCCACCAGGCTCCTCTGTCCATGGGATTTTCTAGGCAAGAGTACTGGAGTGGCTTGCCATTGCCTTCTCCGCCCAATACACTAGAGCCTTTTAATGTAATTCATTATGGTACACAGTTCAGAATAAAATAGTTTTGCCTTCGATCCCACCAGATTCAGGAATATAGAACCACATGGGCAAATTTAGCTAATGTCTCTCTCTCCAATAACGCTGATTGCATGGCAAGGATGCCAAGTTTGAATTATAAGGATGTTAAATGATTCCTGTATAAGCAAAACTACGCGGATTTGGTCACAGCAAACCCTTCCATGGTGTTTACTTTGTGACAGGCTATCTTTAATTCTTATGTTAATACACACAACAACTTTATGAGGTTCACCCAAATATTCTCAGATCCGAATATTATTATCTGGATAATCTGGATTATTCAGATGAGGAAGCTGAGGCAATGTTTAAGAAATTTAGCCAAGGTTATGTGTAGCAGGGAACTGGGATTTGAGCCTATACAGTCTCCTGCCAGAGTACATGTTTCTAACCACCAAGCTTTACTCTGCCTCAACTTGAATATCTTAAGCATAGAAATGATGCTGAATTCTTTTTAAAGGGCTGGAAGTCTGGAAGTTTACTGAAGCTTAATTTGAAATATGGTATAGTAAAAATATTTGCCATCTCCTCTCTAATTAGGCTCTTCAGAACAGAGATAGCATCTCTCACACTTCATTTCTGAGTAAAAAATTGACAATAAAATGGAGATAGTGGCTACTGTAAAGCACTACATAAAAACACTCTTTTCCAAATGATGATGAAAACATACAATAAACCAAGGATAGATTACATTATAAAAATCACATCAAAAGACCTTCAGTCAAAGCTAGTGATAAAATATTCAGACACAGAAAATAGGAAAGGACCACAGGTTTTTATTGATCAAAAAGGAAGAGACAGAGGGGGAATAAAGAAACAAATAAACTACCCGTTGCATGGCTGTCAAGCATAAATAAGAGATCCTCAGATTCTGAGAGCAAATGAGAGGGCCTGATAAACCACAGGCATTTGAGCACCTTGTTCTTTTTAAGGCAGTTTACAAGACAAACAAAACAAGGAAACAAATGTAAAAACTTAACTACAGAGAAAGAAAAATCAGAATATCACAGAGCTAGCTAATGTCTAGCTATGTTGCTAGAGTGACATAGACTTTATTTTCAGCCAGTAGCAGACCTAAAAGACTGCCAGTCTTATTGAGGATAAGGGTAGGGAATTAATTAAAAGCTGATGGAGTTGGTCAGATGGAAGAAGGAGAATTTTTTTTATGACTCTGGCTGAGACATCTGTCTGTCACTCATTAGTCCCAGGATGGATTGGGCAGACCTGGCTGGTTTATCTGTTTCTTCAGTCACAGCCTTCCTGCAGCTGCTCAAGGAAAGAATTACAAAAATTTGATTTTCAAATAAATTTTTATAAGCTTCAGGCCTCCTTTGCTAGAACTTATTAAGAACTATTTAAGAAATAGTTTGCAACTCCAAGTTAAGTAAGGTTAATATCAAATAATGACAGCAAATAACTGTTCTAGAAAAGTTCTTAAACTAGGAGCCCATGGACAATGTGGTTTTCAAGAATACAATTCCCCCACCCCCCCGATAAAAATCATATGTATAATTTTGTGTGTGTGGTGAAGTCTGCCATAAAAGAAAATTACTGTAAATTGAGTGACTTCAACCGCAGAAATTTGCATTCTCACAATTTGGGAGGCTGAAAGTTCAAGATTAAGAATCAAGGTGTAGGCAGCACTGACTTCCTTTGAGGCCTCTCTCCTTGGTTTACAGATATGTATCCTCTTGCTGCTTCTTCATGGGGTCTTTTCTCTCTATGGATGTAGACTTGTTATCTTATGTGTCCAAATTTTCTCTTCTTAGAAGGGTGCCAATCAAATTAAATTAGCACCCACCCATATGATCTCATTTAACCTCTGTTGTTATTTAGTAGCCAAGTCATGTCTGACTTTTTTGTGACCCCATGGGCTAACCCCCCCTCAGGCTCCTCCATCCATAGGATTTCCCAGGCAAGAACACTGAAGTGGCTTGCCATTTCCTTCTCCAGGGGCTCTACCTGACCCAGGGGTTGAAACCATGTCTCTTCCATTGGCAGGCTTATTCTTTACTACTGAGCCACCAGGGAAACCCCATTTAACCTTAACTCCCTCTTTTTTTTTTTTGGTAATTAATTTATTTTTTATTGGAGGCAAATTATTCTACAATATCATATTGGTTGGTTTTGCCATACATTGACATGAATTCGCCCCGGGTTTACATAAGTTCCCCCTCCTGAACCCCCTCCCTCCTCCCTCCTCCCTTTATCCTCCCTCTGGGTCATCCCCGCACGCCAGCCCCCAGCATCCTATAACATGCATCGACCCTGAACTAGTGATTCGTTTCACATATGACAACATACGTGTTTCAATGCCATTCTCCCAAATCATCCCACCCTCACCCTCTTCCCACAGAGTCCCAAAGACTGTTCTATACATCTGTTTCTCTTTTGCTGTCTCGTATACAGGGTTATCATTTGCATCTTTCTAAATTCCATATATATGCGTTAGTATACTGTATTGGTGTTTTTCTTTCTGGCTTACTTCACTCTGTATAATTGGCTCTAGTTTCATCCACCTCATTAGAACTGATTCAAATGTATTCTTTTTAATGGCTGAATAATACTCCACTGTGTATATGTACCAAAGCTTTCTTATCCATTCGTCTGCAGATGGACATCTAGGTTGCTTCCATGTCCTGGCTATTATCAACAGTGCTGCAATGAACATTGGAGTACATGTGTCTCTTTCAATTCTGGTTTCCTCAGTGTGTATGCCCAGGAGTGCGATTGCTGGATCATATGGCAGTTCTATTTCCAGTTTTTTGAGGAATCTCCACACTGTTCTCCATAGTGGCTGTACTAGTTTGCATTCCCACCAACAGTGTAAGAGGGTTCCTTTCTCTCCACATCCTCTCCAGCATTTATTGCATGTAGACTTTTGGATAGCAGCCATTCTGACTGGTGTGAAATGGTATCTCATTGTGGTTTTGATTTGCATTTCTCTGATTATGTGGGATGTTGAGCATTTTTTCATGTTTGTTAGCCATGTTTATGTCTTCTTTGGAGAAATGCCTGTTTAGTTCTTTGGCCCATTTTTTGATTGGGTCATTTATTTTTCTGGAATTGAGCTGCAGGAGCTGCTTGTATATTTTGGAGATTAATCCTTTATCAGTTGCTTCATTTGCTATTATTTTCTCCCATTCTGAAGGCTGTCTTTTCACCTTGCTTATAGTTTCCTTTGCTGTGCAGAAGCTTTTGATTTTAATTAGGTCCCATTTGTTGATTTTTGCTTTTATTTCCAATATTCTGGGAGGTGGGTCATGGAGGATCCTGCTGTGATTTATGTGGGAGAGTGTATTGCCTACGTTCTCCTCTAGAAGTTTTATAGTTTCTGGTCTTACATTTAGCTCTCTAATCCATTTTGAGTTTATTTTGGTGTATGGTGTTAGGAAGTGTTCTAGTTTCATTCTTTTACAAGTGGCTGACCAGTTTTCCCAGCACCACTTGTTCAAGAGACTGTCTTTTCTCCATTTTATATTCTTGCCTCCTTTGTCAAAGATAAGGTGTCCACAGGTGCGTGGATTTATCTCTGGGCTTTCTATTTTGTTCCATTGATCTATATTTCTGTCTTTATGCCAGTACCATACTGTCTTGATGACTGTGGCTTTGTAGTAGAGCCTGAAGTCCGGCAGGTTAATTCCCCCAGTTCCATTCTTCTTCCTCAAGATTGCTTTGGCTATTCGAGGTTTTTTGTATTTCCATACAAATTGTGAGATTATTTGTTCTAGTTCTGTGAAAAATATCGTTGGTAGCTTGATAGGGATTGCATTGAATGTATAAATTACTTTGGGTCTTTAAAGACTCTCTCCAAATGCATTGACATTCTGAGGTACTGGGGGTTTGGGCTTCAACATATGAATTTTGGATGGGGCCAAAGTTCAACATATAACAAAAAGCTTACAATCCTTGTCCCAAAAAGATAAATAATCCAGAAAAAGTTAATGACTAAAGACTCAGCGTCAAAGCATCGGCTTCTTATATCCTGTTTCTTAAAAGCCAGCATCAAATAGTATTCTCTCATGTTGCTACATAGATATAGATAGTTAATGTGGAATATTATGCAGTTATTAGAGAAGTGCTGTTAGTATTGACAAAATGTACTGACCTCCCTTTCATCAATACCACAGTCTCATATGATTCCACAACAAAAGCATCGTTCCACATTGGTTGCTGCTGCTGCTGCTAAGTCACTTCAGTCGTGTCCGACTCTGTGTGACCCCATTGATGGCAGCCCACCAGGCTCCGCCGTCCCTGGGATTCTCCAGGCAAGAACACTGGAGTGGGTTGCCATTTCCTTCTCCAATGTGTGAAAGTGAAAAGGGAAAGTGAAGTCGCTCAGTCATGTCTGACTCGTAGCGACCCCATGGACTGCAGCCTACCAGGCTCCTCCGTCCATGGGATTTTCCAGGCAAGAGTACTGGAGTAGCTTGCCATTGCCTTCTCCGTCCACATTGGTTAGGTCACCACTAATAATGCAAATACATTGTCTAAAAGGAGATGACAGACTTGTTCTGGAAAAAAACAAATATCTTAGGCTTCCCAGGCCATATTGTTTCTGTCCCAAATACTTAGCTCTGAAGTTGTAGCATGAAAGCAGCCATAGATGACAAGTAACAAGCAGGTGTGGTTGGGCTCTAGTAAAATTTATTTATGGAGACCGACACTTAAATTTCTTGTGATTTCACATATCATTCTTCTTTTGAATTTTTGACTATTTTAAAAAAGTAAAAGTTATTCTTATATCTTGAACTGTACGAAAAACAAGCAATGGACCATAGTTAACTGACCCCAGTCTAGGGAAAAGGATCAGTTCCAAGGAACTATGCCTAAGATTTTAGGGTATTTTGGTGTCTCAGACAGTAAAGAATTTGCCTGCAATACAGAAGGCCCAGGTTCAGTCCTTGGGTTGGGAAGATCCCTTGGAGAAGGAAATGACATCTCACTTCAGTAATCTTGCCTGGAGAAGTCTATGGACAGGGGAGTCTGGTGGGCTACAGTCCATGGGGTCACAAACAGTCAGACACGACTGAGCAACAAAGACTGCTAGACTTTCAGAGTTCCTTTTGATAGGAAAGAAAAGTTCCCTATATTATCTCCTTTATGCTCTCATATCCAATATTAAAGAGTCATGTAAAGTGTATCTTGCAAACACTGGAGAGACTGTTTCCCCCTAACATTTGTGTACTCTCCTGTTTTCATTTCCAGATGGTCAATACCAATATCGGATTGAATATATTTTGCAGCCTAAGATGGAGAAGCTCTATATAGTCAGCAAAAACAAGACAAGGAGCTGACTGTGGCTCAAATCATGAATTCCTTATTGCAAATTTCAGACTTAAATTGAAGAAAGTAGGAAAAACCTCCAGGCCACTCAGATATGAGCTAAATCAAATCCCTTACAGTGAAAATGACAAGTAGATTCAAGGAATTAGATCTGATAGACAGAGTGTCTGAACAACTATGAGCGGAAGTTCATAACATTTTACAGGAGGCAGAGATCAAAACCGTCCCCAAGAAAAAGAAAGGCAAAATGGTTGTCTGAGTCGGACACAACTGAGTGATTGAACAACAGCAAGACACTGTGGACATTAGAGCTAGGAAAAAGTGTTCTGCCCCCATGGAGCTTATATTTCTTACTTCAGTAGCTGTTAAGAGGAGAAAATAATTAAAACTTAGTGAGTACGAACCTGATCCCAGATGCTATGTGAGCATAGAAAAAGTAATCGTGTCATTGGTATTATCCTTACCACATCAGATGTACTCTGCACTGCTCAAGTCTCTGACTCGTAGAGTGAAGCTCCCTGGTATTGTTCTATGGAAGGTCAGGGGAAAGCATTATCTCCAATTTGTGAACAGGGAAATTTATCCTAAGTCACATTGTTCTAAAGCAGCAGGACAGGGTGCAGAACTGTTTCCCTCCAAAGTCCATGTCATTTTCCTTATATAATTTTTTCTTCCAAAATAACTTTTGTCAATATTAAAAACAAAAGCTTTGTACACCATTCTTTGAGAATATGAAGAAGGATGAGGTCAAATGCAAGTTTAGTTACCCAGGGCTCTTTCCATTGAGGATTCTCTTGTAGCATCACTTTGAACATTAATTGAGGGACTTAATTAGATTTAATCAAACTTTTTTTCTGTTATTATTGCAATGTCTCCCCTGAACCTTATTTCTTAGGTAAATTTCATGTCACATTTCTCTATTTTTTTCCCTCTCTTAACTTACTTTCTACAATCTTCAATGTCAATTTTGAAAGTTTGTATTTGCTTTCGATGACCATACTTAATGTCACAAACCAGTATACAAATATAAAATCTTCATGTCAGATTTCCATTTAACAGATAAGCAAAAATGCTCCAGTTGGAGAAACTCAGGTTTTGTTAAATAGAGAAGAAATCTAACTCTAAACTTATATTGGATTCAGTTTAGTTCAGTTCATTTCAGTCGCTCAGTCATGACCGACTCTTTGAATTTAAGTCCATCGAGTCGGTGATGCCATCCAGCCATCTCATTCTCTGTCGTCCCCTTCTCCTCCCACCCCCAATCCTTCCCAGCATCAGAGTCTTTTCCAATGAGTCAACTCGTCACATGAGGTGGCCAAAGTATTGGAGTTTCAGCTTTAGCATCAGTCCTTCCAATGAACACCCAGGATTGATCTCCTTTAGAATGGACTGGTTGGATCTCCTTGCAGTACAAGGGACTAATAAAATGAGGAAAAATGAGACTAGGTATCTTAAGTTTTAAATCTACCTAGAGTTATAAACTTGTCCAAGTCACCTCTCATGCTGGAATTCTTCCTTCTTAATTAGTAAGTGGTGATTCCTTCAACCTTTTAACATGGCATGGGTTTTCTACTTTTGTGATGTGAGCCAAAATTATGTAGACAGAGGAATCTCAGTAAGGACCATAAAGTGCCCTGGGTTGATATGGTCTCAGTATCTTCTTTCTGCAGTAATATTTGGATAGTATGTGTATTGAATTTTGAAAGAAAAAATGTGACAAAATTGAAAGTATCTCTAGGCTTATTGTGAAAAATAAACAAAACTACATGTGCCTAGCTTAGCACCTGACCCATTGTAGGAATGTCTAGTACATGATGGTGAGTGGTATTATTCTTACCAATAATTCTCAAGCTAAGAAAGTTCTGAGGGGACAGTCAGATGCCAAACGTGGTCATTCACAATGAGAAATGTAGCCGTTGGATGTGTCCACACATGTAACAGACTGACCACTGCCTTCTCTCCAAGTAGGGAAATCCCATGGGTTGCCATGTCCAGGGGAGATTGCTTGGTAAGCTTGGAGTTAGGCTAAAGGAGTTACACCTACATTCTCATACTTTTAGTCATAAATATGGTTTGATCTTATAGGTTTGTTGTGGTTTCTATTGTCTTACTCTGTCCTTGTTCTCTTAAATCTGTTAATTTGTGACTCTGTCGCTTTACAAAGGAGGATCTCTCTTTAGTAATTCACAACTCATTTGGAGATCATCTGAAAAAGTCCTCAAATTAAGACATGCCTCTGTTTTAAGCATTCCATTTCTGGTCTGAGTATAGGAGAAGCCTCCAGTCATGTTGCTATTTATGGTACCAGTACTGGTTTGTATCATGTATTTAGCTGCTCCAACTGTTGTAAAGGAAAGTCAGTCTGCCTTTGTACCTATATTTTTATATATTCTCAATACAACATCAAGTGCAAAGGAACTGGGAATCTGACTCTCAGACTCTGCACTTCTCAAAAGGGACTACGGTTGAGATGCAGAATGGCATTGAGCTTGAAGTTAGCTATGACCTGGGGCCACCACCTATAGTTCAATGATTGTTCAGGAAGTTTTGAGGTGACATAGAGATCTGACTCAGGGGCCTGAGAGAAATTTTTGCATTTACGGTCAGCTGACCATTTTGTTTGTAGTGTAGTCTAGATTGAGTCCAGAGATTACTCATGCTGCTGCTGCTGCTGCTGCTGCATGGGAAAAGATTAATTTTTTTTTTTCTTCAAGTGAAGCAAACAAAAAAACTTTGGTACCTCTTCTTTCTTCCTATCCACCAATGGGAAAGGATGACAATAAGAAAGAACAGTAGGTACAAAGATACTGAAAAAAAAAGCACACAACTTTTTGAATGTGATTCTAGAACTATAGCAAACTCATGAAAACAGAGCTTGTTTTTAGAGGCTCGATTTTATGCTTTTCATATCAGATATAAAAATAGTTATTATTTTATGTATAAAAATTCTTTTACAAACACAAATGGAGGATCAAGGAGAAGAAATTCTTAAGATATTTTAAATTGACTGAAGCTGTTGCATGGACATTTTTAGATACTTTGGAAAAGTGAACATATTCTCCAAAAAAGATAGTCTAAACTATTACAAGCCTATATCATTTTGCATTAAAAAATTTGTGTTCATCAATTGAAGTTGGATAGAATGGTGACTATTATTTTTTTTTGAAATATGTTCATTTAAAATATGGAATACAAAGAAATAAAGGACATATACACACGTGCAGGTCATATAAGCAATACGTTTCATTACATGGTTTTGCTAGAAGGTAAACTAGGTGATAGTAGGGGCCTTGCTTCTGTTATTTACTGGTTCCATCCCATGGGCTATTATAAAAGTCATTATATTTCAAAGTGTTGTTTTTTAGTTGCTAAGTCGTGTTTGAATCTTTTTGCAATGCCATGGACTAACCTGACAGGTTCCTCTGTCCATGAAATTTCCCAGGCAAGAATACTGGAGTTGGTTGCCATTTTCTTCTCCAAGGAATCTTCCCAACCCAGGGATTGAACCCACGTCTCTTGCATTGGCAGATGGATTCTTCACCCACTTAGTCAGCAGAGAAGACCCCAGGGGCTATTATAATGCACAAGTCACACTGCTGCTGCTGCTAAGTCACTTCAGTCGTGTCCGACTCTGTGTGACCCCATAGATGGCAGCCCACCAGGTTCCCCCGTCCCTGGGATTCTCCAGGCAAGAACCCTGGAGTGGGTTGCCATTTCCTTCTCCAATGCATGAAAGTGGAAAGTGAAAAATGAAAGTGAAGTCACTCAGTCGTGTCCAACCTTCAGCGACCCCATGGACTGCAACCTTCCCCGTAAATATTGGCTTTAATTAACAAATATATACACAGCTTTCCAGATGTCAGGGACCAAGAATTATTGGTTTCTCTATCTACATTGTCATATTCCATATGAATGAAACATTGTATTTAATTTGATCTTCTGCCTAAAGACATAATCTTACATTTTGAACAATATACAAGATTTTACATATATATATACACATATGTGCGTGCATGCATGCTAAGTTGCTTCAGTCGTGTCTGATTCTTTGCGACTCCATGGACTGTAACTGACTAAGCTCCTCTGTCCATGGGATTCTCCAGGCAAGAATACTGGAGTGGGATGCCATTCCCTTCTCATATATGCACACATATATACATAAATATATGTGAAAAAGTGAAAGTGAAGTCACTCAGTCGTGTCTGACTCTTTGCGACCCTCTGTCCATGGGATTCTCCAGGCAAGAATACTGGAGTGGGTTGCCATTTCCTTCTCCAGAGGATTTTCCCGACCCAGGAATTGAACCCCGGTCTCCCGCATTGGAGGCAGATACTTTAACCTCTGAGCCACCAGGTATGTATGTTAATTTTCTTAAACTACCTCTGTGCGTGTCATCTCAATACTTCTAGTCACTAAACTATTGGCAGAAAGGAATGATATCATTATCAAATTAATGGAAATTCATAGACAATAAATTAAAACTCCCTTTAGAAAATGTTTTGAATGTTTTGTTGTTTTCTTGAGAAATTCATGCCTCCAGTTCCTTTTGCTCTGGAACTTACAACGTTTTGTAACTCTGGGTTGATGTATGAAACCAAATCTTTGTTATCAACATTATAGGTGTATTCCAGTAATATATATCTTATCAACAAACTGAAAAACATCCTTTCCTAGCAGAAAAACATTTTAAACACCTACATTTTATTTCAGGGAAATCTTTTCTCTCCTGAGATGTGTTGTAAAATAGTAAACTTTAGATTTTTCTGAAGAGATCATGTTTACTAATACAGTTCAAGTCTTGGACAACTACTAAGCTTTCTTATGACTACAAATGTATCTATTTCCCTAGGAAAAAACACACAAATTTTCAAGACATTTATTTTTAATCTATCCTTTTACTCTTCAATTTCCCCTATTGAAAAGACTGAAGGTTAAAGAGTTACTCTGATAGTTAAAAAGACGAATCACCCTAGATAACAAGATTCAGATGTTATTTGATTAAAAAGTGTTTTATAAAGCAAGCAGGAGACTCCAACTACCTAGGGGATGAAGGTTAGATTTACTTTTCTATCTCAAAATCTGCCATATGAGCGTTCTGTCACCGAAAGGGTTCGAAGGAATTCACTTAACAAACATTACCCTGGAAGAAAAAAGAACATGTTGTTTCTTAAAAAAAAATAATAAAAAAGTCCAGTGGCTTCCCATCGCTCTCATAAAAGACTCCAACTGCTTGCCACAAACCACAAGGTCCTACCAGACCTGGAGAGTCTCCTGAGCATTTCTGCCACATTCATTTGTTTTGATATTCACGGTTCTCCTCACCAGACATTCCCTGCCCGCAGGTTTCCTCATGAACCCGCTAAAACTTGGTCTCTGCACAGAGACTTTTTCTCACCACCCATCTCAAGTAACCCACCCCCTCCCACTAGAATGCAAACACCATGAGAAGAGGGAATTTTCCATTGCACCCAAGGCTGTATCCTCAGCAGTGGACTGGTATAAGTTCAGTGTTGGTTGAATAACGTTAAAGTATATATATATATTTGCCTCTTGTTTGCACCCTATTTTTATAAATGAATCTAAGTCACACATTCAAGGTTAGCCAGCAGCTCCTGCAAGAGCTTCATTGTCACCTAGCTCCCTAGACAACCAATGCTTTTCCACTACGCCCTGCAATTAGAATTTTTCTTTTCTTTTTATTTAATGTTTTATTTTGTATTGGGGTGTAGCTGATTAACAATATTGTGATAGTTTCAGCTGAACAGTGAAGGGACTCAGCCATTATACATTCTCTCCTTAACTCCCCTCCCATCCAGACTGCCATAGTAGAGTTCCATGTGCTATATAGTAAGACTTTGTTGGTTATGCATTTTAAATACGGCAGTGTGCATATAGCGGCATGTCCATCCAAACTACCTAACTATTCCTTCCCCCTATTCTCTCCTCCTCGGGCAATCTAAGTTCCTTCTCAAAGTCTTTGAGTCTCTTTCTGTTTTGTAAGTAAGTTAATTTATATCATTTCTTTTTAGATTCCCTTATAAGGGATGTTTGTTGCACAGTGTTTCTCCTTCTTTGTTTGACTTCACTCAGTATGAGAGTCTCTAGGTCCTCCCATGTTGCTATAAACGGCACAATTCCATTATCTTTAACGCTGAGTAATTGGGGTCGCAAAGAGTCGGACACGACTGAGCGACTGAACTGAAATGAACTGAACTGAATATTCCATTGTATACATGTACCACATCTTCTTTATCCATAGGATTTTTTTTTTCATTTTAGTCTTTGCCTTTTATTATGTGTTCATGTATTCAGGGTTTCACAGTTTTCTCCTTCCCTAAATATATTCCTATTAAAAATATTTGGAGATTTTTTTCAGACAGTATGAATAATATTTATAGTGTTTTATTTGTTAAAGATAAGAATGAGAATATAGAGGTGTATGTAGCTCCTAGGATAAAAATGCAGAAATTGTAATAAGCATTTTGTGTTTATGCCTGCTAAAGAAACTCTGGAAGAATATGCATGAAACGAAGAACAGTGGGTACAATGTATGGACACAGATTAGAAAAGGGAAGAAAATAAAATGGTTCATTTAAAGCTCTTAAAATTTTTAAATTGTGCAATGGTATTCTTCACTCAATAAAGAAATAAAATTTAATACCCTTCACACAAAAAATCATTTATATATATGAAAGTTCCTTTGTGATCATTTTTGTTTTCAAAAGCAGAGGGAAGATGTGGTCACACCCACATGTGGTTACCAAGTCACATAATTGGGGTCGATTCGCAAGTGTTTTGTAGTTATGATTCAACTTCGGAACAATATGTAGAATATTTTAGGAATTTCAAATGCTAGTAAATAATTTTTCTGCCATACTAGAGAAGGAAACACAATGATTAAAACTGCCAAGAAGGATGAGAAAACTTAAAAACAAATTTAATCCTTTTACTGATTCAGTTCAGTTCAATTTACTTGCTCAGTCGTGTCCAACTCTTTGCGACCCCATGAATCACAGCACGCCAGGCCTCCCTGTCCATAACCAACTCCAGGAGTTCACTCAAACTCATGTCCATCAAGTCGGTGATACCATCCAGCCATCTCATTCTCTGTCGCCCCCCTTCTCCTCCTGCCCTCAATCCCTCCCAGCATCAGAGTCTTTTCCAGTGAGTCAACTCTTCACATGAGGTGGCCAAAGTACTGCAGTTTCAGCTTTAGCATCAGTCCTTCCAATGAACACCCAGGACTGATCTCCTTTACTGATTAAATTTTGCTAATTCTTTTGCTGGGGCTTCCCTGGTGGCTCAGTGGTAAAGATTTCACCTACAGTGCAGGAGATGAGTGCTTGATTCCTGGGCTGGGAAGATCCCTTGGAGAAGGAAATGGCAACCCACTCCAGTATTCTTGCCCAGGAAGTCCCAAGGACAAAGAAGCCTGGCAGGTTATGGTCCCTGGGGTCGCAGAAGAATCAGACATACCTTAGTGACTAAACAACAACAGCAACAGTTCTTTTAACTAATGGTTTTTATATAGTATTTAAGTGAATTATGTTCATAATTATTACAAAGACCCTCACAGGGACCTGTAGCAAGTAAGAGTATACAATTTTGGGAAGAAGATTCCATTTAGGTGGAGAACATTGACATTGAAGGAAATATCATGATTTTGAGGAGGATTTTATAACATGGACAGCTAACCTTACCAAGATCATCAAACATAATCAAGGTTTTAAAAGTTGATTGACAGTTACAAATTAGTGTAGGCAAGTAAAATATGAGAAGCAAATCTATGCATATGGTTAAAGATGAATGAACTAATTTTTCTTGGATTACAGTCCCATGAACCTACAGCTTTCACGATGAATAAAAGAATCCTCTATGTAAGCCTAAAGACATTTCTCTGTATTTTCTCCTAATTCTATTTTTTTTTTCAGGTTAGCTGATTTAATTAAATATTCTCTAAAACACTGGATGTTAAGAAATGTACAAAATCTAACATCCTGAAATCTCCCAATTTAATGTTGATTAAAATCAATGAGTTTGGAGTTTTCTGTTAAATCAAAAGCTGCTGGCTTTCAGCAACTCTTTATTTTTGGAGAAACAGCTTTTTCTTTGTGTAATGAAAAGGCTTAGGAAAGCTTCTTAAAAAAAAAAAAAAAGACTTATAGGCTGCTGAGTCTTAAAATAACCTTTAAGGACCATCCCAGATGTAGCAAGATGTGTAAATGCATCTGGACCCAAACCCAAGAAGTGAAGTGTCCCGCAGTTCAGGACCAGCCCCTTGGGGTCACATCCTCCAACTCAGTACCGCTGTTGCGTTGTGTGTGCCTTCCCTGGAACTCATCAAAGCAAAGACCATTTGTTTTGTTTCATTTCCATTTATCTCATTTTGTAAACAGCCTACTTCTCGCTGTGTAAATACTAGTTCCACAATATGTATCACTAATTGACCAAAGTATAGAAACTGAATTAATGCAAAAATGTATTTCCCGAGAAAACTCTGTTTCTCTGATTGCAAGAAATTTTATATTTACCAAGGGCCCTTTATGTACTATGGCCCAAAGTTCCTAAATAAGAGACTTAAGCTGTGCCCTTGAGTAATTCATCACATGTCATGAAGGAAGAAAATGCAGATTTTTGAAATCTGTATTAGATATAAATTTTGTTGAACAGTAACTCTGTTAAGCAATTAAGAGCTGTTAATAGAAATGTGGAAATGAATATGAAAAGCTTTTGTCTCAGTATTAGCTAAAGTAATGCTGAGCGCAGGATAGATTGAGGTCCATGAAATGTGAGAAAACAAAACAAATACTGATGGAAAACACCCATAATTGGTCTTCAAATGTTTTAGGGATAAGGAATTCTAAGATAAAAATAATTTAAGGATTATCCTTATGTTACTGACTCTGACATCGGTTAATTTTGCATTCTTTTATTTCTATAGGGGATGAATGATGGGAAAAGATTGCTTCTTTGCAGGGTACTAATAGAACACAATAATTTCTCTAACAAATTGACTCCAAAATGTATAATGACTCAGTCAATAGGTCAGTTCTTGCTCATATAACAGAGCAGATTAATGGGTTGATGAAATGGCTTATCTTCATGAAATCATTCTGGGACCCAGGTTTAGAGAAGTGTAGCTATCTTTAATGGGGCTTCCCTGATAGCTCAGTAGGTAAAGAATCTGCCTACAATGCAGGAGATACAGGTTCGATCCCTGGGTTGGGAAGATCTCCTGGAGGAAGAAATAGCAACTGACTCCAGTAATCTTGCCTGGAAAATTCCATGGACAGATGAGCCTGGTGGGCTACAGTCCATGGGGTCACAAAGAGTCAGACATGAGCACACAAGGGCACAAATTATATTTAATATACTGTAACTTCTAAGGTCAGCCTGAGTCTGACTCCATTCTTGGAGATAGGAGGTGAGAAACTTGGAAGATGTTTAGTGGGCTGTTTCAGTGGACCACAACAGAAAATGGTGCACAAGCACACCTCAGAAATATCGCAGGGTATGTTTCAGACCCCTACAAAAAAATAAATAGCGCAGTAAGGCAAATCACACACATTTTGGTTTTCCAGTGACGCAAAAGCTAACGCTATGTTTATACTCTACTGTGGTCTATTAAGTGCACTATAATAGCATTGTCTAAACATAGTACACTACTTAATTAAAAATACTTAATTGATAAAAATATTAACACTATCTGACAATGCAGGGTTACCATAAACCATCAGTTTGTTAAAAAAAAAAAAAGATCTGCAAAGCACAATAAAACAAAGTATACCTATACTTCATTCCTGCTGTTGGCTAGAGCTTACTCAACAGCTACATCTAACTGCAAAGTAGACTGGAAAATGTAGTCTATCTGTAGTGTCCTGGAAAATAAGAGAGCATAGATTTAGGGGAATATACATAAATCTCTGCCATAAACAGTGAGATTGGGAAGAATTGGGTCTTTCCCAGGTGGCTCAGTTGTAAAGAATCTGCCTGCAATGCAGGAGACTTGGGAAATGCAAGTTTTATCCCCGGAGTGGGAACCTCACCTGCAGAAGGAAATGGCAACCCACTCCAGTGTTCTTGCCTGGAAAATTCCATGAACAGAGAAGACTGCTGGTGGGCTACAGTCCATGGGATCAAAAAGAGTCTGACACGACTGAACATGCGCGTACATATGTATTTGGAAGAACGATTATCCCTATTAGTGGATATAATGACCTGCCACATCAGTTCAGTTTATGCAAGCTGTCTTCAGATATCAAACAACTCAGTAAAATAAGTGACTGTGATGGATGGTCCCAGGTTTATATATTAATGGAAGATCTTATTTTAATTTAATGGTGAATTAGTTTGCTTCTTTTTAACCCGCACCCCCCACCTCCACCCCCCGAGGAAGTGCCATCTGCTAGGAAATTTGGCTTTCCAGTTAAGGCTTTTGCTAACAGAAAAAAAGTTGTGTTCTTTTCTCTTTGCTTGTTTTCTGTTTTGTCTCTGAAAGTCAAAGTCAATCCATCTCTAAAATCTTCTTGACATAATTTTACATATTGTTTTGCATATTGCTTTTTTCCACTTAATGCATTTTAGATATTTTTCTATGGCAGTTCGACAGGTGCATCTCTTTCTCTCTTTTTGTTGCAGTGCAGCTTCGAGATCTTAGTTCCCCTATCAGGATCCAACCTCCTCCTGCAGTGAAAGCATGGAGTCGTAACCATTGAACTGCCAGAGAAGTTCCCCTGACAGTTGTAAGTCCATCCCATTCGTAAAATTCAACACACATTATCATTATTATTGTGAAAGTTTTGTAGATGGAATGAGTTTGATGCTGGTGGGAGGAGAAGGGACACAGAGCTCACATTTTGTGGGCATTCATTCACCCAACCATCCACAAATGTTTATGGAGTTCCTACTCTGTGCCAGGCTAACACAATAGGCATGCTTAAACAATGGGCATTGACAGTGTATCAGACTCCAGGCTGGGTGGCATACATCTGTTTCCTTTTATAATCCTCCCCAAATCCTTCCGAGGCAGAAGTGAAAATCCCTGAAAAATCAAAAGGGCAGTGAGATTAAGTCACTTATCCCAAGTCACTTGTTAATCAAAGTCAGTAGTAGATCTAAGGTTAGAAACAAAATCTTCCTGACTGTAAAACTGTGCTTTTTCCAATGTGCCATCCTGCCTCCTAAGGCAAGTGTCTATTTGCCTGATCATCCACAGGACCTTGAGACCTTGATATATATCTGTACATAAAATGAAGTAATGGAACCAAAGGAGTTAAGGGATTTGAGGTGCTACTGGTTTCCCTTGCGGGAACCCCCCTGCAGGATTGCAGCAGTTTGAACATAAAACTTGGCTTTTGAATATTAAGCACAGATGTTTTTGTCCTACTCCCACCAATGTGGAAAAAAATTCTGAAAGAGGACTTGAGAACAGCTATAGAGAAAATAATCTATCATTTTCCAGGAAAGTTATGTCATGCTGACGCTTTCCTCAGAGTCTATTTCTGCCAGCCCCAAACCATGAAGGCAAAATAATGAACCTCTCCCAGAATGTCAAGAACATCCTGAGAGATATTCAGGCATTTGTGGAAACCACAGTATTGTGGTGGCAACAGTTGGGCCAGTTCTTGGCTGGATTCCAGGTTGACTCAAACAAAGGGTGGGGGTTCTGGCCATGGGATACTGATGGGTACTTTGAAGCCTGCCAACATGCTCAGATGGCATTAGGTGACCCTAGGATTACAGGAACAGGGATGATCTCATAAAACAATTGGGGTCACTATTAATAAATGTATAGCCACTAATCAAAAGATCTGGGTCTGACTTTGACTGGTATAAAAGTTGCTTCCTAAAACAGCCATTATATTCATTTATATTATTATAGTTACCATTTACAGTAAGCACTAAATATTGATTCATTCACACAAATTAATTGATCTCTTACTAAGTGCCTAGGTTGAGGATAAAGTGATGAACATTCTGGCAAACCCACACTTACCTTCTCATAGGGGAAACAAGCAGGCATATAAATACAAGTTAAATAATTTTAGGTAACGATGGGAGAGAAAGTGTTTAGAGACAAAAGGGCAGTTTACTTTCAAAGAATTCAGATTAAGGACAAGAGCTATTGGGGTAGAGGGGGAAAACCCTTTAAACATAGATTCAGGAGAGTAATAGAGGTGACATTTGAGCAGAGGTATGAATGATTGGGGGAGAATGTTGGAAAAAAGTGTCTGAGGCACAAAAAACAGCACTTTAAGTGACTGAGCAAAAATAGGGGAAGATTGGAGAACAGAAAATCTCAGAGGCAGTATGCCACCTCATATACCATGGTGAGGACTGTGAATTTTATTCTAAATCTAAAGGGAAGCTATTGTACTTTTAAAGGAATTACTAAAATCTGATTTGCATTTGTATGTGATTACTATTGCTGCTAATCAGTAAATAATCTACACCACAGTAAGAATGGAAGTAGCCCAATTAAATATTTTCATGCAAAGTATGAAACTGACTTAGCTTAGAATGATAATGACAAATAGGATGAGACAGACAAGGAACCTACAAGTCAGAAATAGAATGTTTTAATTTTAGCTTACACTAAAGGTAAGGCATATAAGTTCCTTGCTCTCAGTAGGTTTACATTCTAGGGGGAAGGTGAGAAGTCTACAGATAAACTGATTACATAAAAGTCAGAAATCATGTCAAATCATATTAACAAGTGGAATACAGAGACCTGAAATATGAATAGGTGAATGAAAAGAAAGGTGACTGGGTAGCCAGGGAGGAACTCTTTCTTATTTTTGTTTAACTTTTTATTTTTATATCATTTCAGGCCTACAAAAACATTTTAAGACTAGTGATGTTCAGCCAGATTCTTTGATGTTAACACTTAACTGCTGTTGGTTAGAAATGTTTGTGTTTGTGTCTGAGATTATATATCCTCCAGTCAGCTATTATTAAAAAAATGCTAGATTCTAAAAATGTTCAATAAACATTTCTTGTAATGAAAATATAGAATTATACTTACTTTTCAATTTGGTTTTCTCTAAGTTTCCCAGGGATGAGGAATTAATATCTAACATATGTAAACAGCTTATATAACTCAATATCAAAAAAACACAGATTACCCAATTGAATAAAGGGCAGAAGCACTAAATAAGTGTCTTTTCAAAAAGGAAATGCATATGGCAAACAGGCACACGAAAAGATACTCAGCATCACTAATTACCAGGGAAATGAAAATCAAAACCACAGTGAGCTATCCTATCACACCAGTCAAAATGACTATCTTCAAAAAGAACACAAATAGCAAGTGTTGATGAGAATGTATAGAAAAGGGAACATTCATTCACTGTTGGTGGGAATGTAACTTGGTACGGATGTAGGAAACTATACGGAAGTTTCTCAAAGAAACTAATAGAACTATTATACAACCCAGCAATTATACTCCTGGTGTATATATATATATAACTTGTGTGCTTTATATATGAAGAAGCATTTGACAAGATGTTCATAACAACACTATTTACAATAACCAGGATATGGAAGAAACCCAAGTGTTCGTCAACAGAGGAATGGATAATGAAGATGTGGTATGCATATATATATATATATATATCAGTTCAGTTCAGTCGCTCAGTCGTGACCGACTCTTTGCGACCCCATGAATCACAGCACACCAGGCCTCCCTGTCCATCACCAACTCCTGGAGTTCACTCAAACTCATGTCCATCGAGTCGGTGATACCATCCAGCCATCTCATTCTCTGTCGTCCCCTTCTCCTCCCGCCCCCAATCCAAAATGTTACTCAGCCAGAAAAAGGAAGGAAATCTTTCCACTTGCAACAACTTGATAGACTTGGAAGGTGTTATGTTAAGTGCAATAAGTCAGACAGGTAAGATAGGCTATAGGGTAGTATTGTACAATGTGGGGAATATAGCCAATATTTTGTAATAACTGTAAATGAAATACAGTTATTAAAAATTGTATAAAAATTTTCATGTCAATGTATGGCAAGACCAACCAATATAATATTGTAAAGTAATCAGCCTTCAATAAAAAAATATATATCTACCTAAGGAAACAAAAATATATATCTACCTAAGGAAATAAAAGACTTGTACATAGAAAACTATAAAACACTAGTGAAATTAATCAAAGAGACACTAATAGATGGAGAAATATACTGTGTTCGTGGATTGGAATAATAAATATTGTCAAAATGAGTATACTACCCAAAGTAATTTATACATTCAATGCAATCCCTATCAAGCTACCAACGATACTTTTCACAGAACTAGAACAAATAATCTCACAATTTGTATGGAAATACAAAAAACCTCAAATAGCCAAAGCAATCTTGAGGAAGAAGAATGGGACTGGGGGAATTAACCTGCCGGAATTCAGGCTCTACTACAAAGCCACAGTCATCAAGACAGTATGGTACTGGCATAAAGACAGAAATATAGATCAATGGAACAAAATAGAAAGCCCAGAGATAAATCCACGCACCTATGGACACCTTATCTTTGACAAAGGAGGCAAGAATATGAAATGGAGAAAAGACAGTCTCTTTAACAAGTGGTGCTAGGAAAACTGGTCAGCCACTTGTAAAAGAATGAAACTAGAACACTTCCTAACACCATACACAAAAATAAACTCAAAATGGATTAAAGAGCTAAACGTAAGACCAGAAACTATAAAACTCCTAGAGGAGAACGTAGGCAAAACACTCTCTGACATAAATCACAGCAGGATCCTCCATGACCCACCTCCCAGAATATTGGAAATAAAAGCAAAAATCAACAAATGGGACCTAATTAAAATCAAAAGCTTCTGCACAGCAAAGGAAACTATAAGCAAGGTGAAAAGACAGCCTTCAGAATGGGAGAAAATAATAGCAAATGAAGCAACTGATAAAAGATTAATCTCCAAGATATACAAGCAGCTCCTGCAGCTCAATTCCAGAAAAATAAATGAACCAATCAAAAAATGGGCCAAAGAACTAAACAGACATTTCTCCAAAGAAGACATAAAGATGGCTAACAAACACATGAAAAAATGCTCAACATCCCTCATAATCAGAGAAATGCAAATCAAAACCACAATGAGATACCATTTCACGCCAGTCAGAATGGCTGCTATCCAAAAGTCTACATGCATAAATGCTGGAGAGGGTGTGCAGGGAAGGGAACCCTCTTACACTGTTGGTGGGAATGCAAACTAGTACAGCCACTATGGAGAACAGTGTGGAGATTCCTCAAAAAACTGGAAATAGAACTGCCATATGATCCAGCAATCGCACTCCTGGGCATACACACCGAGGAAAACAGAATTGAAAGAAACACATGTACTCCAATGTTCATTGCAGCACTGTTTATAATAGCCAGGACATGGAAGCAACCTAGATGTCCATCTGCAGACGAATGGATAAGAAAGCTTTGGTACATATACACAATGGAGTATTACTCAGCCGTTAAAAAGAATACATTTGAGCCAGTTCTAATGAGGTGGATGAAACTAGAGCCTATTATACAGAGTGAAGTAAGCCAGAAAGAAAAACATTAATACAGTATACTAACGCACATATATGGAATTTAGAAAGATGCAAATGTTAACCCTGTATACGAGACAGCAAAAGAGACACAGGTATATAGAACAGTCTTTGGGACTCTGTGGGATTGGGTCAGGGTGGCATGGTTTGGGAGAATGGCATTGAAACATGTATATTATCATATGTGAAACGAATCGCCACTTCAGGGTCGATGCATGTTACAGGATGCTCGGGGCTGGTATGCGGGGATGACCCAGAGGGAGGATAAGGGGAGGAGGGAGGTGGGAGGGGGGTTCGGGAGGGGGAACTCATGTACACCCGGGGTGGATCCATGTCAATGTATGGCAAAAGCAACCAATATAATATTGTGAAATAATTAGTCTCCAATAAAAATAAAAATTAAAAAAAAAAACTGAAAAAGAAAAGAATATAAAACCTATGTCTCTTACAGATTTAAAAAAATAATTAAAATAAATAAATAAAAATTGTATAAAAATTTAAGCAATTGAAAAAAACACATGTTCTCATAATCAAGGATTTTCTTCTCTTTAGTTCAGTGTTGACTGCTTGGGTCTGAAGCTACCTAAGGACCCAAGCAAATAACCCTAGACATCTTCCTGCTCACTACAAGTGTCTCAAGGTTTTATGTATGTGCATGCTTATTAGAATCTTTGGCTTCCCTTCTGAACAGGCCGAAGCTCTGGCTCCCAATCAATATGTGGTTACTGTGAGTCCTGATCATGACTTAATTATGGAGCTTGTGTCTGTGCTCAGTAGTTCAGTCTGACTCTTTGCCACTCCATGGACTGTAGCCCACCAGGCTCCTCTGTCCATAAAATTCTCTAGGCAAGAATACTGGAGTGGGTTTTCATTTCCTCCTCCAGTCACAGGGTTAGCTCAAAATAAAATAGAGATGATGGATAGAAATTTAGAAACATTGCTATTGATAGTTTTTTTTTTTTTTAACTAAAACTGAAGTTTAACAGGCGACACCAGTGGTAAAGAACTGGGCTGCCAATGCGGGAGATGTAAGAGACGCTGGTTTGATCCCTGGGTCAGGAAGGCAACTCACTCCAGTGTTCTTGCCTGGAGAATCCCATGGACACAGGAGCCTGGCCATAGGGTCGCACAGTCGGACAGGACAGAAGCGACTTAGCACAGACACACACAAAGCCTAATGGTGGGAGGCAAGTCAGGCATGTTTTCTAAACAACATCTTTGCTTGTCTTACTTCTTTTTCTTCTGGACTCTAACTATGACAAATAAACATTCCTTTTAGAGTCTTTAATAGCTTTCAGCATCAAGCATGTCGGCAAACATATTTTCCTGTTTTCTGGTAGTGTTTCAGAAGGTCTGAGCTGTGTCCTGTGTTTCCTTTTACACCCAGCATTTAGTCCAAAGCTCACCACATAGAAAGTACTTAATAAGTAATTTACAAATAAACATATATGTGTGTATATATCTATATAAACATATATGTTATATATAAAGTTAAAAGACAACAGAAATCAGGAGTAAACAATAATACATTATGTTTGGAAAATGCTTTTCCCAAAAAGTAAGAAAAAAAACCATGGAGTGTGTCTATAAAATGCTGGGAACTTGAGAGATTCCTTTTTAAAAAAATAAGAAACATCTTTTTGAAAACTTCTATTTTTTTTTTTTTTTTTACGGTACAGGGGATTTGTAATTTAATGCCTTAACCACTCAAGAATATTCATTAAAAAGAGCAAATGAATGAGTAAATGAGTTTGATAGAGAAACAACTTTCTTTGAAATGGGAAGCATTAAGGTTCTTTCAAGTTTATTCTAAATAGAAAATAAAATGTACATACACAAAGATAAAATGCATTCAACAAAGTATTGATACCTGAAACACATAATTAGAAATGCTTTCTCTTTTACTTCCAGACTGTCTGGTGGGTTTGCCAGTAACCGTACCTTTAAGGTATGTGGAGAGGATAGTAACTTGAGCTGGTCTGGCAGCTCCTGAGTGGGTGGTGGAGACAGCTTGGCTTTGAATGGGCCCTTTGATGGAGCCAAGCATCTCCCATCTCTGAGAGCCTTATTCTCATTAACACTTGCCCCTTGGGGCAACTCTTGGCCAAAAGGAAAGCAGACAGGAGTGCACCCGCTCTGGGCATTGCCCTATCACATTGGGACTTTCCTGACTGGCTTTGGCACTGGCAGTCCATTCAATGGCTGGTTTCCCATTCTCACAGGTGGCCTCTTCCTTTCTAGGTTGCTGACCTGAAGACAGACATGCAAATGGCAGCTTTAAGGGAGCTGTGGTCTTCATGCTCAGGGCGCCCGACAGCTGGCCATACTCCATTGTGAACCACCCGTAAATGATCGAAACTTTTGCTCTATTCCCAGGGGACCCCCTATTAAAATGATTTTGCATTCACTACCTGCCAAGAGGACCTGTAAATGAGCCAAAAGGAGTAGCAGATTAAGCGTAATTATGAATTCTGAGTGGAAAAGAGTAGTTGGAGATTGTTTGCCTTGAAAGACCTTTTTTTTTTTCCCCTCCTGAAAATTCACATAAGGAAGTATTGAATGCTCCATGGAGTCTTTTGTATTTAAATGTGCTTTGCAATTAATGCTTCTTCTTGTGATTTCATGGAAACAGAGAGAAAACCTCCCAAACTTGAAAGCTGTTTTTAGAGTTGGATTTTGATTTGCTCAAATCTGTATCCAATCAGCACTGAATTTTCTAGATAAGTATTTTTAACATTTATTAACAAGAACCAGTACCAAATACATTTCCCAGGCTTAGTTGTCAATGACCGGCTAATCCCTAGGGATTTATAAACCTGCACAACTGAGTAAGGATTCAAAGGCCTCTTACAGGCTCTTATAGGGTACTTAATGTGTCCCCATCAGGAACAAGTAATTGTGCCATTTATTCTTTTGTCTTTTCCTTCTTCATGAATAGAAAAAGAAAAGTTCAAGATGTTGAACATAAAAATATTTGCAGTGTCTGCAGACACAGCATCAATTTGCATCCATGAATGTTTACAATGTTTCTGATTTGCTTTTAGTTTTATAAATGCAATAATTTTGTCAACTAAAAAAAAAGTGTTATAAATTGTTGATATACCATACCAATGATTTAACGTGCTAAATAAAAATGAGTTTTGTTTTTCTCTCTCAAGCACACAACTGGATAAAAGTAAAAACTTTTCCTGATTTGCTTTAAAATTACTAACATGATTCATCAGTTTTGTTTTTTTTTTTCATGTTGTTCACAGATATTTCCCTCTTCTCAATTAGTGGTCCGCAACCTTTTTGGCTCCAGGGACTGATTTTATGGAAGACAATTTTTCCATGGACTGAGTTACAAGTGGATGGTTTCCTGATGATTCAAGCACATTCCATTCACTGTACACTTTGTTTCTATTATTATTACATCAGGTCCACCTTAGATCATCAGACATTAGATCCTGGAGTCTAGAGACTCCTGCTAAATACTTTTATCTGTATATAGGAGTAGTGGCATTCAAGATTTCTTTGTGGCTATGTAAATATTCTATTTATCTTTCCTAAAGTGTGTTATCAACTACCATCACACTATTAGGAAAGTAAGATCAGAAATTGTGTAAATTCAAGTAAAAATGCTGATTAAAAAAAAAAAATGAGCCTGGCAGAAAGCTGGAAGATGACAATGATCAGGACAGTAACACTGATAACAGCTAGAAAATACCGTATAGTCATAATATGTCAGACACCGAACCTTTTACCTCTATTATCTTCTAAATCTTCATAAGTCTATAGAGGAGTTACTACTATTATCTTCACTTTATGATAGAGTCTGAAGCCTAAAAGGTTTGTTAGATTCCTAAGATCACAGGGTAATTTTTAGCTGCTGCTGCTGCTGCTAACTCGCATCAGTTGTGTCTGACTCTGTGCAGCTCCATAGACAGCAGCCCACCAGGCTCCTCTGTCCCTGGGATTCTCCGGGAAAGAATACTGGAGTGGGTTGACTAGAGGCTGAAATTTGAACCTTGACATGCATGTGTTCCATGGATTATATATATATATAGTTTTAATTACTTTCAGAGTAAACTTATAGAAAAACAAAAATGCCAGTCTAATTTCTATCTAATCATCTTTATACAAAATATATCCTCCTGCTTCCTATATTCTTAAAAATTATTTAAATCTACCCATTGTATGTGGATTAAAAGCAACTAATGCATTTGGCTGAAAGAAAATCCAGATGTTTAATCAAAGATGCACAGAGCCCAAATTCCAATTGAATTAAATTTTCACTTTTATCCAGTTGTGTACTTGAGAGAAAAATAAAACTCACTCTTATTTAGCATGTTAAATCACTGGTATGGTATATTAGCAATTCATAAAATTTGTTTTATTTTTTCAGCTGACAAAGCTATATTTAAGCATTTCTATTCCGTTCCGTTGCTCAGTCGTGTCCTACTCTATGCGACCCCGTGGACTGTAGCCTACCAGGCTTCTCCATCCATGGGATTCTCCAGGTAAGAATACTAGAGTGGGTTACCGTTTCCTTCTCCAGGGGATCTTCCCAACCCAGGGATCGAACCCAGGTCTCCCGCATTGGAGGCAGACGCTTTAACCTCTGAGCCACCAGGGAAGCCCATTTCTATTATGCTTATGAAAAATACTTAATGATGAAGTATATATAAGATGAGAACAAAATGCAGATACTCTGCCCTCACATGATCTGTGCCTCTTCCTAGATCCATACCCCATAGAATTAAGGGTTCATGTTTTTAGCTTCATTAATGAAGCTATTTTTTTAGCAAGACAACTTATATTGCTTCCTTCATTGCTGATATTTGATTATTTACGTAGCTTAAAACAATATGCAATTAATCCTACATTTATGTTTCAGTTCGGTTCAGTTCAGTTCAGTCACTCAGTTGTGTCCGACTCTTTGCGACCCCATGAATCACAGCAGGCCAGGCCTCCCTGTCCATCACCAACTCCCGGAGTTCACTCAAACTCATGTCCATCGAGTTGGTGATGCCATCCAGCCATCTCATCCTCTGTCGTCCCCTTCTCCTCCTGCCCCCAATCCCTCCCAGCATCAGAGTCTTTTCCAGTGAGTCAACTCTTCACATGAGGTGGCCAAAGTATTGGAGTTTCAGCTTTAGCATCAGTTCTTCCAATGAACACCCAGGATTGATCTCCTTTAGAATGGACTGGTTGGATCTCCTTGCAGTCCAAGGGACTCTCAAGAGTCTTCTCCAGCACCACAGTTCAAAAGCATCAATTCTTTGGTATTCAGCCTTCTTCACAGTCAACTCTCACATCCATACATGACCACGGGAAAAATCCATAGCCTTACTAGACCGACCTTTGTTGGCAAAGTAATGTCTCTGCTTTTTAAAATACTGTCTAGGTTGGTCATAACTTTCCTTCCAAGGAGTAAGCGTCTTTTAGTTTCATGGCTGCAATCAGCATCTGCAGTGATTTTGGAGCCCAAAAAAATAAAGTCTGACACTGTCTCCACTGTTTTCCCATCTATTTCCCATGAAGTGATGGGACCAGATGCCATGATCTTTGTTTTCTGAATGTTGAGCTTCAAGCCAACCTTTTCACTCTCCTCTTTCACTTTCATCAAGAAGTTTTTTAGTTCCTCTTCACTTTCTGCCATAAGGGTAGTGTCATCTGCATATCTGAGGTTGTTGATATTTCTCCCAGCAATCTTGATTCCAGCTTGTGCTTCTTCCAGACCAGCGTTCCTCATGATGTACTCTGCATATAAGTTAAATAAGCAAGGTGACAATATACAGACTTGACATACTCCTTTTCCTATTTGGAACCAGTCTGTTGTTCCATGTACAGTTCTGACTGTTGCTTTCTGACCTGCATACAGGTTTCTCAAGAGGCAAGTCAGGTGGTCTGGTATTCCCATCTCTTTCAGAATGTTCCACAGTTTATTGTGATCCACACAGTCAAAGGCTTTGGCATAGTCAATGAAGCAGAGATAGATGCTCTTCTGGAACTCTTTTGCTTTCTCCATGATCCAGGGGATGTTGGCAATTTGATCTCTGGTGCCTCTGCCTTTTCTAAAACCTGCTTGAACATCTGGGAGTTCACAGTTCACATGTAGCTGAAGCCTGACTTAGAGAATTTTGAGCATGACTTTACTAGCATGTGAGATGAGTGCAATCGTGCGGTAGTTTGAGTATTTTTTGGGATTTCCTTTCTTTGGGGTTGGAATGAAGCCTGACCTTTTCCAGTCCTGTGGCCACTGCTGAGTTTTCCAAATTTGCTGGCATATTGAGTGTAGCACTTTCACAGCATCATCTTTCAAGATTTGAAATAGCTCAACTGGAATTTCATCACCTCCACTAGCTTTGTTCATAGTGATGCTCTCTAAGGCTCACTTGACTTCACAGTCCAAGATGTCTGGCTCTAGGTCAGTGATCACATTATCGTGACTATCTTGATCGTGAAGATCTTTTTTGTACAGTTCTTCTGTGTATTCTTGCCACCTCTTCTTAATATCTTCTGCTTCTGTTAGGTCCATACCATTTCTGTCCTTTATCGAGCCCATCTTTGCATGAAATGTTCCCTTGGAATCTCTAATTTTCTTGAAGAGATCTCTTGTTTTTCCTATTCTGTTGTTTTCCTCTATTTCTTTGCATTGATCGCTGAGGAAGGTTTTCTTATCTCTCCTTGCTATTCTTTGGAACTCTGCATTCAGATGCTTATATCTTTCCTTTTCTCCTTTGCTTTTCTCTTCTCTTCTTTTCACAGCTATTTGTAAGGCCTCCTCAGATGGCCATTTTGCTTTTTTGCATTTCTTTTCCATGGGGATGGTCTTGGTCCCAGTCTCCTGTACAATGTCACGAACCTCCATCCAGAGTTCATAAGGCACTCTATCAATCTGTCTAACCAATTCCCAGTTGTGGATGTGACTGGTGATAGAAGCAAGGTCAGATGTTGTTTAGAGAAATATTGCATAGGAACCTGGAATGTTAGGTCCATGAACCAAGGCAAATTGGAAGTGGTCAAACAGGAGGTGGCCAGAGTGAACGTAGACATTCTAAGAATCAGTGAACTAAAATGGACTGGAATGGGTGAATTTTACTCAGGTGACCATTATATCTACTACTGTGGACAGGAATCCCTTAGAAGAAATGGAGTAGCCATTATGGTCAACAGAAGAATCTGAAATGCAGTACTTGGATGCAATCTTAAAAACGACAGAATGATTTCTGTTCGTTTCCAAGGCAAACCATTCAATATTACAGTAATCCAAGCCTATGCCCCAACCAGTAACACTGAAGAAGCCAAAGTTGAAAGGTTCTATGAAGACCTACAAGACCTTTTAGAACTAACACCCCCAAAATATGTCCTTTTCATTATAGGGGACTGGAATGCAAAAGTAGGAAGTCAAGAAACACCTGGAGTGACAGGCAAATTTGGCCTTGGAGCATGGAATGAAGCAGGGCAAAGGCTAAAAGAGTTTTGCCAAAAGAATGCACTGGTCATAGCAAACACCCTCTTCCAACAACACAAGAGAAGACTCTATACATGGACATCACCAGATGGTCAACACCGAAATCAGATTGATTATATTCTTTGCAGCCAAAGATGGAGAAGCTCTATACAGTTAGCAAAAACAAGACCAAGAGCTGACTGTGGCTCAGATCATGAACTCCTTATTGCCAAATTCAGACTGAAATTGAAGAAAGTAGGGAAAACCACTAGACCATTCAGATATGACCTAAATCAAATCCCTTATGATTATACAGTGGAAGTGAGAAATAGATTTAAGGGACTAGATCTGATAGATAGAGTGCTTGATGAACTCTGGACGGAGGTTTGTGACATTTATGTTTAGTACTTATTAAACCTAGACATCTTGTTAGTCTGGATTTTGTTGCTGTTCTTAACTTGAAAACAAATTTACTCTATGTTGAATAGTCAGCAAACTTTGGATCTCCTCATTCACTGTTCAGTTAACTCTGTAATCTATAGAAGGATGCTATAGGCAGGGGTGGGAAGTTGTTGCTTGTTGTTCAGTTACTAAATCATGTCTGACTCTCTGTGACCTATGATCTGCAGCACACCAGGCTTCCCTGTCCTTCACTGTCTCCCAGATTTTGCTCAGACTCATGTCCATTGAGTCAGTGATGCCATCCAACCATCTCATCCTCTGTCACCCCCTTCTCCTCCTGCCCTCCATCTTTCCTAGCATGAGGGTCTTTTCCAATGAGTTGGTTCTTTGCATCAGATGAAGGCGGGGTGATGGATAATAATTGTTTTTTTCTAACACTGAATGGTCAAAAATTCTGAAAACATTTTCATGGAAAAAGAACAGTGTAATGGGTTAGAGTATTTAACTAGCCTTGCTATTTTTCTTTCTTCTTCCTACACCTTTGTTGTTCAAATATAGTTGTGGTCATATAGGGATGACCTCAGAAAGTAACAGAAGTGTTTTTCTCAGTTTATATGTAAGCATTCTGATCTTCGAATATCTGAAAAGCCTTTGAAAAGTTACTGAGTCCTTTCTGGTAATAACCCCTTAATACCAACCTATAGTTGCAAATCACAACTATATGCCTTTCATGGGAATGGGATGGGAGGTAAAGAAGGTGAAAGAAAGCTGGGTGATACACACATTTGTGGTGGCATAATAGTGGGGGAGTGAATAGTTATATATTTTTTCTAGTTATAAAAGGAATATGTCTGAGTCACAAAAGAATGTTTGAAAGAACTGTCTGGAGGTTTTCTTGAAAAATATTTGTAAAGCACCTTTAAAAATATTGCAACTGGAAATACTTGCAGTAGGTATTATTTGAACTCATATTTCCCATTGTTTCTTTTGGCTTCTTACTGCAGATGATAAAAACACCATCTGTCCTATCCATCCCCAACATCTCCCCTCCTCTCCTGCCCTGATTTTGCTTTTGCTTCCCTTTGGCTGAAGATCCCATATGAGGAGCATCTTTAGGTGAGCTTTGTGGCCCTCCATACTTTCAGTATTCTCACTTGGACAGGTCACTGGATCTTCCTGCTTGACAATATTTTAACAAATAAATGTTGTCCTGAGCCTTGTTTATCACCCTTGAAAGGAATCATGAAAAACCAAAATTATGGTTTGAAATTTTAAATGGAGTTCTGTACTAATGAGTGAATGATGTAAAGTGGAAAGAGGGATTTAAGGAGTCAGAGAGAGAGAAAAGGAAACTGTCATAGAATGGTTAAACAGGGCTAAAGACTGAATTGTGTCCTCTCACACATCTGTACTGATGCCCTAACCCTCAAGGTGATAGTATTTGAAGACAGGGCCCTTGGGAGGTACTTAGGTTTTGATGAGGTCAGGAGGGTGAGACACTCATGACAGGATTAGCATCCTTATAAGCACAGATGCCAGAGAGCTTACACTGTCTCTCCCCCTGTTCATAGGAGGGCAGAATGAGAAGGCCTCTGTCAGCAAGTCAGAAAGAGAGCCCTTATGAGACCCAACCATTCTGACCATTCTGTCATCCTGGTCTTGGACTTCCAGCCTTTAGAACTGTGAGAAACAAATTTCTGTTAGTCAAACCACCCAGTCTATGCAATTTTGTGACAGCAGCCCAAGTTAATACAATTATCTTAAAGAGGCAAAATAAGGCTTATTAATATTTTAATAGAAAAATACCAATTAGGATATCAAAAATTAATAAAGCAAGACAGACTAAAATTGCATTGTTTAAAATAATTAGAATAAGATAATTAGTAAGTACAAACATCTTAAAAGCTCAGAAATAATGAGGAGAAAGAATGAAAAAGAAATAAAGAAAACCAGTCAAGGAAAAGAAAGAATGCAAAAGTGTAAGTTGCACACCTTCTCTTCAAGGCAGGGCTTCTCAAGTGGACCAGAGTGTAAAGAATCTACCTGCTGTGCAGGAGGCACAAGAGACATGGGTTTGATCCCTGGGATGGGAAGATCCCCTGAAGAAGAAGGGCATAGCAATCCACTTCAGTTATTCTTGCCTGGAGAATTTCATGGAAGAGGAATCTGGTGGGTTACAACCCATGGGGTGGTAAATAGTCGGACACGACAGAGGGACGAACACACCTGCAAGGCAAATAGTCCATTGGATGGAGAGAGCCACAAGTGACCAAGGGGCTAGATTGGCCTTGTTGATGAGACAGGTTCCCCTAGGTGGAGAGCAGTTGTTCAGATTAAACACTGACTGAGAGCAAGTCCCTAAGACCCTGCTTTTCCACTCTTGCCGATGGTTTATACTATCAAGATCACATGTCTCTCACCCCTAATGTCAACTTTCCTATCTGCTGCAAATGATTCTAGCTGCTCTCTACGGAGGATCCAAAGGTGTTCAAATCCAGCATCCTACAGTCAGACAGAATTTGGGCTCAGTCTCTCCTTCCCATTCTACACTCCCACCTTTCTTTTTTCTGTTTATTCTTTGCTTTTATCCATTAAAAAGAAACAACAACTTACTGGAAGCCTTTAATGCCTTGGGTGCTGTACCAGTGCTTTGTGTACAATGGAGTCTATTGAAAGGGAGCCAGGGTCTTACCCTCTTCAAGTTTTCATTCTAGTGGGTGGATGAAAGAGGAAGTCTGAAAACAACTGAGTAGATCTATATTTATAAAAGTCAACTGCTATAAAGCAAACAAACAGCATGCTGAGAACAAACAGAAAAAGAGCTCTACTATCAGATAGAGTAGTTGTGGAAGGCCTCAAAGGGATCTAAGCTGAGACTGAAGTTTGAGTTGGAGCCACCTGGTAAGAGGGAGGAGCAGCGCAGAAATTATCTAAGTCAGAAAACACCACCCCCACAAAATGGGCCTGTGAGCTGGAGGTGGAGCAGGGGGAGGGTGGGAGAGGGGTTTGGTGGGTCTCTCCAGGGGTGTGTAGTCCTCGGGCAGGTTGTGTAATGACTGCATGCCTCAATATCCTCTTTTCCCTATCAGATATACTTGACAATGTCTTCCCCAGGGACCCCACATAGGAGACATCTAAATCATGGCCATCCCTCCCTGCAGGTTCTTCTTAGGACAGGTAATTTCTCTTCAGAATGAAAGACATACTGGGCCTCTTGAGAATTTGGCCTGCTGGAAATGCAATCTGATTGCCTATCTTTTATTTTTTTTCAACGTATTTAAAAATAAGACCTCGTTTATTGGACTGATAATGCACTCATTGCAACTCAATGTAAAGACAGGTTAAAACTCCAGATTCATTATTTTTCAGTTGAGTTCCTTTCTCAGTGTAGTCAGTGTTGTGAGAAGAGACTGGGCCATGAATCTTAAAATTAGCTGGGGAATTAATTTGAAATTAAACACACTATGGTGAATTATAGGCAAATGAATGACTAGGAATGTAGAGAAAGAAGACTGAGCAGGTGGGGTGGGGTGCGTTCACATATGGTGGCTTAAACCAGCTGGCCTCTGCAGGTCAGCGTCTCTGTCAGAGGAGGAGAGTAATATACACTTCTTTAATTTTGTTTTTTGACTCTACTTGTGTGAAGGCTCATGTCTGAGAAGTCATTTCCAAATGAAAGCAGAATTCTCGAGTTGTAGGGTTTTACAGCATACAGTGACAGTGAGAAGACGACTTTTCAAAATCTGAAAATGCAAAGATTAGACCAATGGTCACACTTGAGGATTGCGGACTTAGTCAGCTGACTTCCTAAGTAAGTATCTGAGGATGAGGGCAGTGTCTGTAACTCTTTTTTTCCCTCCAACACTGCTTCATGAGTGTGCTGGGAACTGGAATTTGGAGTGGAAGGGTGATCTGCAGAGGCTTTTGTTAGAATTTTTGTGTGGAACCAGAGCAATGAATTTCCACATTGTCCCAGATTTGATTTGCTGTGTGTGGATACACTGCCATGTTCTGGGCCAGCCCAGTTCCTTGAGCTTTTATTTAGACCCTGCCAGGTGCTGGCTTTCTGATCTTGTGTAATTTATTAAATTTTGAGCATCACTTTCTTTAGCTTTAATATGACAAAGGGTCCTTACCCCACAGGTGTAAATTAAATTAAATGAGATGCTGTATGGAAAGATTTGGGCATTGTAAAGATTATCCAGAGCATAGTTTCAAAGATGTTAGCCATGAGTAGCTTATCAGATTTAGCAAACTGATGTAGGTAAAGCAAGATTTGATAAGATGAAAGGGAAGGAGTTATTGAAAGGATGACGGAACAGACCCACAGGGGATGGACCTGTTTGTGGAGGGATTCAAGGTGGGCAAAAGACTGCTGTGAGTATAGGGGTACTTGGCTGATAAACAGAGAAGAGACAATACAGGGCCAAGATAAACTCCTATTTCACTATCAAATACGTGTTTAGCTTTTACTTCCAAACAGGTAAAACATGTAAGACAGTACCTCATTATAACTTCATGGGTGATATGCACTCCTCCCATTTACCGATGAGGAAACTAAGGCACAGAGAGGTTAAGTAACTTGCCCAAAGATGTACAGCAGGTGAATATCAGAGCTTGGGTCTGGAGCCAGACTCCCAACCCTATGATTTTAAACATTAGACTAAAGCTTCATTTTTGCAATATTTTTCAGTCTTGGCTCTGATCATCTAGAAGTTGAACAGGACATAAAATATTCATGGTCAATCCTTTGCATTGTATTTTGCACCTTCTTGATCCCTTCTCTCCTGGGTACCTTCTTGTTGTGACACTGTTTTAATATATCATCCTTTCAATCAACTAATCCCACTTGTTCTTAAACTTCAGTGTATCTTCATGTTTATATAGTTTCCAATTTATTTTCCTAGAGACTTGGAAACTAATCAAATTTTATTTTGTAACCCATATAAATTTATTGAAATTAGTATGCATTTTCTTCAGAATCAACAACATTTTCTCATTTTACTGCACGCTATCTGTAGAGATAGGGAATATGTGGTTGAGCTAGAGGCAGTGATCAAAATCTGCAATCCATTTCACAGAGACAATATTCTTTTATTATAAATTCTTACTGCTTCATGTGATTTAGAAAATGGTAGTAATTCAACTAGCCTTAAAACTGTTAAGAGACAGTTGCTTTTCATCTCCTTTCTTTCATGCATGTACTGTAAAATGTTTCCTCCCACCAAGGGTGAATTTGTTACCTTTTTGAAACATAAACATTCAAGTTTATAATGCAGTTATTTATTGGCTTTATTAAGCATTGCTAGCTTTGATGCTGTAAACCTATTAAAAGACATTGGAAAACATAAAGCTGTTCTATAAAGCTGAGGAAAGTTTCAGTTGTGAAGTCCCCAACTTATTTTTACTAAACTCTATAAAGTAGAAAGGGAAAATCGTTTCTATTTAGTTGCAAAGATAAACATGTGTTTGTGTGCCTTTTTTACTCAAGTGAATTGAAAGCATATAAAACTAAAGCCATTGCTTTCTCTATCAGACAAAATAACACATACAGTTAGGCTGTCTCACCTGTGAGTCACCATCTGAGCTGGAAGCATCATTTTAAGAAAGTCATTCCTCCGAGATGACCATTTCAGCTCGAAAGTTCTTTGAGATTGTTGTTCATTTTTACAGTGTTCCAAATCGGCCATTTTGATGAACATTCTGATTTATAGGAATATCTGATTAATTGTAATTATGACTCTAAAGCTTTTCTTGGTAGCTTTAATTTTCATATTTTAGTATCATTTCATCCATATTTTAGTGACTCAGAAGAAAGTGGAAATGACAATGCCTTGTCTACTGATTATCCTTACAGTGGACAGATATTCTTACAGTGGCTGAAAAAGAATTAATATTTTCTATTTCTCTTTTGCAGCACAGAAGGAGAAATTGTTTTTTCTAGGGAAACCTGGACAAAAAAAGTGTAGAGTAGCCAAAGAACATTTATATGTGTTATTCCCCTTGTTCTTTATAAGAAAACTACCTAATTATTGCTATGAAGTTTAAGTGGTTGATAACTGACAAAGGCCTCAGGTTAATTCCATATAATGATGATATATTTTTCTTGTCACCATCAAAGTCATCATCATTGCTTTCCATAAATTTCTGTCAGTTCAATTGTGTCTGAAGGACATTTTCTCCCTAACTTCCTTTAATTCAGAGATTTTAATATGTCCACTTTAGAATCAGAAGTTGCTTAGTCCCTTAATAAATAATGTGATTGGAAATATGGGAAATACCACTCATACATTTGATTAGGTTGAAAGAACCAGTTCACTGCTTACTTCTATATCATCCTTGAGCTAAAAATATTTTTTAAAAAAATGTTGTTTGGAAAAATCAAAAGAAAATAAATATCTTACTACCCATGAAAACAATGTGAAATTCAAATATGTGTTTATAAATAAGGTTTTACTAGAACAGAACCACTCCCATTTGCTTGTATTTTGCATGTTCTTGATTTTTCTTACAGCAGATTATTTATGGAGACCATGTGACATTCATATCCTAAAATATTTACTTTATAATCCTTTACAAAAAAATTTGTTGACCACTGAATGATAAGAATATTTGAAAGAGAAAAAATGAGAAATGTTTGGTTAAATTATGTTTTTAAAGATTAGTATTTATTAAAAGAATGATAAGTGACTTAGAAATGTGGTCCAATTGCTACGCTGTGTCTGACTCTTTTACAACCCCGTGGACTATAGCCCTCCATGCTTCTCTGTCCACGGGATTTCCAGGCAGAAATACTGCACAGGGTTGCCATTTCCTTCTCCAGGATATCTTCCAGACCCAGGGATCGAACCCACATCTCCAACACAGACAGGCAGATTCTTTACCACTGAACCACCTGAGAAGGCCTTATATACCTATAATAAAGTGTTACAGAAAAATGTCAAAAGTACTGTTCCTAGTTGTTCACAGAAGTTTTGGCATTACAGTTACAAGAAGTAATCTGGTTAGTTTTACCAGACAGATTCCTTCCAGAGACGGTGGTCCCGGGAAGGCATAATAATTGTGGGTTTACCATCCACTACCTGAACTCTATTTCTTTCCTTCTTCCTACAATGCATCATATAATCTAGGAACAACCAATAATTATGGCGAAACTAAGCAAAACAACAACAAAAATCCCAATCAGTTTAATTAACCACTTTGAGAGCACAGTTGTGTCCTAATATTCCCACTAACCCTTCCTCTCCAGCCCTTGGAAACATTAATTATTCATCACTGTAAGTTATGAGTATCTCCAACCCTAGTCATCTTCCTGCCCCTTGGTTGTTTATGCTTTTCAAGGATTATCGTGTCATCACCTTAGTCATCCTTCTGGCAAGCTATGTGTATGGATAGACAGTCTGGGCATTAATCTTGCCACATGAGTTCTGTCTTCCAATACCTTTATCACTCTCCTTGCTTGTCTCTGAACTCCCTCCAAATTATGTACTGCCTTCTTTTTGCAGCTGTGATGCCCCAACTTGACCATGGTGTTCTAGGTGATTTCACCAACTCACAACTCAATACCTTCTCTAAGTCATAATTCAAGACAGAACTAGCCCTCCTCTCTTCACTGTGGCAGAGACAAGATGCAACAAATGCATAAATCACTACCGTGTCTCTTCCATATCCTTGATGATCTTCAGACATAGCCAGTGTTCCCCTCCCTGAACAGTTTGAAAGGACCTTGAAAAATCATTGACTTTTTCCTATAGATAAGTTTAAAGATGAAAAAAAATCCTAGACTTGTTTATTCTACCCTGAAAATCTTAAACCAATGTGGGTGTTACTTCTTATTTCTTAATACTCCATAGGTCTTGTCAATAATAGAGAATCTTTCTCTAACACAATTCTTTCCTGCTGGCGTTTCCTTTTCTTTAGTCTTTACTTTGAATAATTGGATATATCTTTATATTACATTTTTTAAACTCAATATAATTAAGGTATATAGAGGACGATCAATCTTTACAGACATGGGTAATCTTGAGAGATATCTCAAAGCCTTTCTCTTACATGAGAAAGTGCCCAGGGAAGTGTTATGCAGTGGAACAAGATTCTACAATCATTTCTAAACTTCCAGGAGGAGAAGCACATTAGTTTAATGAAGGGAGTGGGGAAAAAATATCCCTGCACATACTAATTTGAGCAGCAAAATGATCTGGAGAAGTTGGAGATCTTGATAAATGGGGCCAAGTAATTGACAGAGTGTTATAATTAGGGCAAGGCATCTGTCAGTTAATTATCTTTTCCACCATAAATAATTACAATTTTTACATGTTCCCATAGCTTCTAATTTCTAGCTGGGATTATCTTCTCCATTCTCATCGATTTAAGCTTTGAAGATGAGACAGGAATGGATATAAAGAGAAAATTTCCCAGTTATCCTCTCTGAAAAATAAATGCAAGGTAAAAAGTAGCTGGCTGGGTAGGCTATGAATTTGGCAAGAAGGAATGTAAATTGGCAGTAAGGTGATTTTCTATTTCAGGTTTCCTTTGTGTGTGATTCAGACAATGCACCCAGGCTTGGGAATTCATTTACTCACTTGTCAATTTATTAAAAAAAATCTTTATAGAATCTCTAATGCTATAATAGCTCAGGGGTCTACAAAGATGTTTTAAAGAACTTGTGGTCTGGTGAAATAGACTTATACATAAACACAAAAAAGGCAAAGGGAATAGGAATAGTATAAGAAAAGACATCTCAAAATCTTTAGAGCAGTGGTCCCTTTATTTTTAATTGCACATCACTTTTAGGAAAAATATTTTGGGTGTAAACTCTCATTATATAAACATAATTTATAAATTATAAGTACAGATGTTAGTCTGTGTATTAGATAGCTATACAATCTATTTTATTTTAATATTTAGATTAAAGAGAAACAGAAATTTTGAGTTTTTTCATATACAATACATTTTAATACATTCGCTGTGTTATACCCATCCCACTTTGTAGAATCATTGCTTCCAAAACTTGATCGTGAATATTCCAATATGTCTCAAGCTCAAAGGATTTGAAAAGCAGAGGACAGAGATGCTGCAAAAAAGTTAGGCAGGGATCAGACAATAGTGATGTGTATACTGCAGTTCAATGTTTTCCAAAGTGTGTTCCACTGAACATTAACTGAGATTCTTTGAAATTAAAAAAAAAACAAAAAAAAATGTTTCTACTATTTAACAGATTTGGAAACTGTAGGCTTAAATTATAAAATTTCCCTATTATAGGTCTAACAGTCTGTGATGGTCTCATGGTTGCCTATTTGTCATCTTACTTACTAAGCTCTTGAGTTGAAAGGCTATGTTTTTCCATTTTATTTTTATTCAATAATTAACCATTGAAAGTGTCTGCAAATATTAGGTTCATAAATGTTGGCACTGGGCTTGGAATTGAATTCTGTTGTTTAAAGATAGGAAAACGTGATTCCATTAGACTTTGAGTATTCTTTTTTGCCTTGTATTATTGTCACTTTTCTATACTAACCATTAGTTAATGAATTGCACAATATTTCTATTTTGACTTAGTCATCTAAAAACACTCTTCACAGACCAGCTATCTGTGCAGGAAAATAAGTAACCACTCTTTCCTTGTCAGTTGAGGGGCTCCCCAATGACCTGAAATCCTGACACTTTTTACCAGCACATCAAATGTTGGGATTAAGGCCCTGTATGTGAAGCAACATGTCCAGTTGAGTGAAGGTCACTCTTTTGTGCCTAAACATATTTAGATTTCTGTTTTGGAGAAAAATATTTCTGAAATGCTACATGTAGCCTTGCTATCACAAAGATAGCATAACAAACAGAAGTCAACCTTTATCCGATGACACAGAGTTGTAATTATTGTCATTAATCACTGTACTGTGATTGATGAAAGCATGCTATGCTTGAGCTATGTTGCTGCATAAGGTTGCTTTTCCCCCTATGTTAACTGACCCCAAACTATGTCTTTCCAATTTGTGTGTGCTCTTTACACTTGTTTTTTCTATCCTTTAGTTCCAATATACATACTTGAAAAGAACAAGTATAAAATACAGATATAAATACATAATTATATATATACTGTAACTGTGTGTCTGTGACCACTGCCCACAATCTTACCTCTCACTACCTTCAACCTTCTTCTTCTAATTAAACAAGAGAAATCAAGCTTATGAAAACAGGATACAAGTAGAATCTGAGTGATAGCCTGAGAGCTCCTTCATGAAATAACTTCTGTTCTTTACTTGCATCTCCCAAAGATTATTCTGCTGGTTTATCATTATTTGCATTTATTAAGTACTTACAAAGTAACAGACATTTTCACATATAATTTTCCCTGTAATTTGTGCAAAAGAGTGCAAGTTAGATATTCTTAAGTGTATTTTCGTGTGAGTAGGGTTTTCAGATTTAACCCAAAAATTTGCAGAACTCCCAGTTAATGTTAAATTTTACATAAATATTTATTATTTAGTATAAGTATGTTCCCTGAGATGTAATTACATGGGGCATAATTATGCTAAAGATTACTTGTTATTGATCAGAAAGTCATATGTAACTGGGTGTTCTGTATTTTATCTGGTGAATTTACATGTTAAAACACTAATTTCAGAGAATTTAGGAATGATATAGATTTACATAGCTAGAAAGTATTAGGATTATGATTTAAATTCAGGGCTTTTGACTTCAAGTCCAGGGCTCATGATTATTCTCTGTACCACTGAAAATGGTGAAACCATGTCTTCTGGATAAGTTGATACTAATGTATTCACTGCTGCTGCTGCTGCTAAGTCACTTTAGTTATGTCCGACTCTGTGTGACCCCATAGACGGAAGCCCACCAGGCTCCCCCATCCCTGGGATTCTCCAGGCAAGAACACTGGAGTGGGTTGCCATTTCCTTCTCCAATGTGTGAAAGTGAAAAGTGAAAGTGAAGTCGCTCAGTCGTGTCCGACCCTTAGCGACCCCATGGACTGCAGCCTACCAGGCTCCTCCATCCATGGGATTTTCTAGGCAAGAGTAGTACTGGAATGGCTTGCCATTGCCTTCTCCGAATGTATCCACTACAGGGTCCATATATCAGACTATTAATATCCTACTTTTCGAGGACAGTTATAGCAAATTATGAAAAAGTAGGCAACTTAAAACAACAAAACTCTATTTTCTCATAATTTTGGAGTCCAAAATCCAAAATCAAGGAACTGGCAGGGTTATGCTCTTTCTGAAGACTCTGGGGGTAGCTGCTTCCTTGCCCTTTCCTAGCTCCTGATGGTTCCTGACAACCTTAACTTTACTTGACTGAAGGCAGCATCCTCCAATATTCTTTTCCTGTGTGTCTGTGTCCATATCTTCCTCATCTTTGAAGAACAAGTCATTGGGCTAAAATCCACTCTAATACAGAATGTCCTCATCTTAATTAAATCTGCAAAGGCAATATTTCCAATCAGGTGACATTCACAGGTATGTAGGACTTGAACATATGTTTTTAGGAGGATACAATTTAACCCTCTGTGGCTCAGTGGTAATGAATCCATGTGCAACGTAGGAGATTCAAGACGCAAGATTGAAATGTTTGATTTCTTTGTTGGGAAGATTCCCTGGAGGAGGGCATGGCAACCCACTCCAGAATTCTTTCTGGGAGGATCCCACAGCTGGCTATGATCCACGGAATTTCAAAGAGTCAGATGCAACTGAAGCAAATGAGCACACATGCACACAATTCAACTCAACATGCAATTCAGTCATTAGTATAGAGTGGAATATAAGAAAATTATATTACCAATCTAGAAACACTAGGGCACTAAATACAAGACCTGGAAATGTGAATGGGAATGGTAGACACTCAGACTACATTCGGTTTCTGATGGGCTAGACCCAAAACACAGTGTAACTTGGGCCATGGGCAGAATGATAGAGACAGCTAATACACACTTATATATATTTACCAGAGTCAGACACTCAAATCTGTACAATAGTGCCAGGGGACAGGTATGATTTTCACTCCATTTTAGAGATGAGGAAAGGGACACAAAATGCTAAGTAATTTGCTTAAAGTCATGAAGCTAATATGTGATACAGTTGTGATTGAAGCCCAGGCAATCTGATGCTGGAATCCACATTTTTTACGATTACTTAGGACTATCTGGGGGAAGAGGAGGCAGTTTAGGCAGAAAGAAAGGCAATTTGAGGAAGGAAAATACAAATGAGAAATAATGACCACTCTAATTTTCCTGTTGGTTGGTGTTTGTCCTGTCTTGGCTTTGCCTCTTGACCTTGCTGGTGTGTACATCAAGCAGAGGTTCTCAAACCTGAGTGGACATTAGAGTCACCCAGAAGGCTTGTTGAATACAAGTGCCCCCTCCGCCATCACCCCTTAGTTTCTGATTCTGTGGGTCTCGGGTAAAGCACAGAAATGGCCTTTTCTTACAGTCTGAAGCAGATACTACCAGTTGTAGATCACAGTTTGACGACAACTGATACAGAGAACATTGAGATGAGATTAGAGTAGAAGATAGTTTTCAGATTCAAAAATTCAATGGCGATCAGGATCTGTCCATAGGGAAAGAACCACCAATTATCTTATAGGGAATTCCCTTGTGGCTCAGATGGTAAAGAGTCTGCCTTCAATGCAAGAAACCTGGGTTTGATCCCTGGGTCAAGAAGAAACCCTGGAGAAGGGAATGACAACCCACTCCAGTATTCTTGCCTAGAGAATTCCACGGACAGAGGAGCCTTGTAGGCTATGGTCCATGGGGTGGTAAACAGCCAGACACGACTAAGTGATAAATTCTTTAAAATTATTTACTATTATAAATTATTTTATAAACCAACTCAAGTTTCTGTTTTTAAAATAATAATGTATTTTGTATCCATGTGTATCACACACACATACACATATACACGTTGCACTCATAATCTATCATTAAAGTTCCTGGATTTATAACACCTGCAAAGCAGCCTAGGGTTTAGACCTTTGAAACAGGACATAGATTCTAGTTCAGGCTTGTTCATAAATTAGCAAGTACTTCTTGTCTCTGAGCCACATTCACTACCCACCCCTATAAACTAAAGGAACTGAGATTGAGAAATAGTTAACTACACAGTGGTACCTAGTGCCATTAACTGTTATTTTGGAGAAAAATAATGATAAGGGAAAATATTATCTCTTATACATTTTTTCCTATTAACTTTTTTCATGAACATAAGTGTTGATTGTAAAAGATTAATGTATTCAGACAAGCTAAAAATACATATTATTCACAAAAAACCCACCCAGAGAGAAGCATTTTTAATACTTCGGATATTATTTCAAAAGTTTCATCATACTATACATACTTAATATTCCATGACCATGTGTGTATATTAATTCAAATGTATATATGTCAGTATTTTTAATACTCTTGTAGTATTACATTGCACAGTTATCCCACAATTTATTTAACCAATTTAGTATTCTTGGGAATTAAAATTGACTCTAATTTTTTATGGCTTCCTCTATGGCTCGGTGGTAAAGAAAAGTTTACTCTAAATGAGGAGTTGCAGGAGATGCTGGCTTGATTTCTGGGTCAGGAAGCTCCCCTGGAGAAGGAAACGACAACCTACTCCAGTATTCTTGCCTGGGAACTTCCACGGAGCCTGGCGGGCTACAGTCCGAAGAGTTGCAAAGAGTCAGACACAACTGAGCACAGAGCACACAGTGATGGTCATAATGAATACCTTCATACACACATTTTGATGTTTTTGTCCATTCTAGAGGTGAAATTGCTTGGTAAAGTGATGTCACTTTTATGTATCTATAAAATAAAAAATTACTTATTTCTATGTGTTCATTCTTTGTGTGTCTAATGCAGCGAAAACAACTGTTAAGTGTGACTTTGAGATGTGAATAAATTAGATCTCCTGCTTTTTAAAGATGGATGACTTTTAAATTTACTTTTTAGTGGTTTTCTGTGTTTCTTAATTAGTGGACACATAGGCATGAGTTGAGATATACTGTAAGCAGCAGTCTTGTTATCAGGGGATAGCCATCTCTAAGCTAAAACCAGAAAAAAATATATCAGTGTGGGAAAAGAGACAGTGAGAGAGGGACTGATTTTTCTAGACAGAAGGGGAAGAATTTGGCTTAATAAAAGTTTTAACCAAGTCCAAATGAAATACATGCATGAATGCCCTCAGGTCCTTGAGCCCATTCTACTTTCATAGGAAGAAGGACAGGTATTCAGGAAAATCAAAAAAGAAAGACAGTGCCAAAGCCGGCAGGTACAATCTGCAAGGAACCTATGTAAAGGCTGCACTGAACTGAATTGCTCTTTGTGAACCAAGACTCTGAGCTGATCCAGCATCCTTTAGCCTGAAGGCTGCAAGGTGTGTGCTGCTAGAAACTAGGGCATCAGGGAACCCTTTCTGACTGGGAGCCTGTCCACACAGGGAGAGAGAGAGACAACAGGGGAAGTACTGGTTCGATGGAGAAGGGCTAAGGAAAATGGACCAGACCAGTGGTGACGTGGCAGAGCGTCAGGACTCCATTCCAGCAGATGCTGGATCCCTGAGTGCCCAGATGCCGGCCCCAGTCCAGGCTGATAGGAGGAGATGGGAGGCTTCCAAATAGGCTGAGTCTGGGCATGCAGGAAGTGTCGGAGGCAGCAGCCTTGTGGAGGAGAGAGAGCTGTTCTGCTCAGGAACAATCAATCAGTCTTTTGATTGATTCCCTGGTATGCACGCCTGGCCATAAGTCAATTAGCACAAGATCTGTGTGGATAGAGGGAAGGGGGAAGAAATAAGAGGAGAAAAGGAGAGGAAGGTGGGATGTGGTCCACAAAGAAGGTGGAGTGTGAAGTGCCTTCCAAAGCATCAGCTGGAAGAAAACTCAGTGCTGCCCTGGGAGAGGAAAGGCTGGCTGAAGATTCCTGATCAAAACAGGCAACCTGGCAGACCATTCCCCAGAGCTGACCTTTGCAGACTCGAGGGCTCATGTCCAGGGGAGTGTCTACCTCTGGAAGCACTGAGTACCTGGAGAGTGTGAAGGAAGGTTCCTTAGTGGATGGATGTGAGGAGGACACAAGAGGCCACCTCGGGGCTGCATTCACAGTATCAACAAGAGGGCAGTGGGCTATGGGCTTCCTGCAGTGAGGTTGGGAATCCAGACACATAGCTCATGTTTTTCTTTTTCATTAATAAGACTAATGAAGTTACACAACCTGTATAGATTAGAAAGTAGAACATGGTTCCAAGACAGTAGGAATTCAGGTAACACTTATCTCTGATTTTCTTCAGTTAAGGGAAAAAGACTCTACCTTAGTAAGCAGACCTCTTGACATAAAATGAGATAGTTTTAAATATATACATAGGATCAAAGCCACAGAAAGCTATTCTGAGAAGATGATGCAACTAAGTCCTCAGGAAGGAGTTTAGGATTATGAAAGTGAACTATAATCTAGAACAGAGAATCTAGAACGGAGGAGTAGAATCCAGAATCTGACAACATACCCTATACCCCATACCCCATTGTTTCCTTCTCGAAGGTCCCATGGAGCAGCTACTCTGGTTTTGCTTCCTGCTTGTGGCCTTTGCACAAGCTGTTCCTCTCCAAGGAAGTCCATATCTACTTTGGCCTAACTGCCTCCTCCTCCTGGAGGCCTCCTTGACCATCCCTTCTGGGATGGCAACTATCACCTCAACACTTTCCTCTCTGAGTTCTCCTGCAACCCCCATCACCACAATATCCCAAGTAATAACTAAACCACTATATGCCTGTGTATTTCTTTTTTATCTGTATCCTCCTCAAAAATATGATCTCCAAGAAGGTGAAACCAAGCCTGCCTTAGATGCCATATATTCGCAATATAAGATTAGCATGTGTGTGTGCTAGCTGCTTAGTCGGGTCCGACTCTGAGACCCTGTGGACTATAGCCCTCCAGGCTCCTCATCTATGGGATTCCCCAGGCTAGAATACTGGAGTGAGTAGCCATTCCCTTCTCTAGGAGATCTTCCTGACCCAGGGATTGAACCCCAGTCTCCTGGATTGTAGGTGGATTCTTTATCATCTGAGCCATCAGGGGAGCCCAAGATTAGCACATGCTAATCAAGAAACGAATGAGTGAGTGAGTGAATAAGGACCTGTAGCGAAATCTAGGAAAGATTCACAGACTCCAAAAAAGTGTGGGTTGAGTGGGAAAATACTGATCTACAAAGCCCCAAAATACTGCAAAGCATGATTTTAAAAAATCTTACTAGGAGGGCCCAATCAGTCAACAGTACTATCTGAAGGGAAAGACTATTCCAGAGACCTTAGTATTCTTCTGAGCGTGTCCACTTTGACCTACCTCCCTGAAAATCCTCCAGAACAAGAACTTGTCAAGAAGAGAAACTAGCAGGACACTAAGCACTTTGAAGCCTTATTTTGTGCCAGGCACAGTTAAGCAGTTTATATATGGGATCAGTTCGTTCCCACAGGCAGATTTGTGAATTAGGGATTAGTGGTGCTCTTTTCGACTGGAGCTTACAGATGTCATCAGTTTGCTTAAAGGGAAAAAGTGTTCAAGGATAGAGCAAGGATACTAACCTAGATTTATTTCTGACTCCAGAGTCTATACTTTCTTTCTAGACACCATCTTCTTTATTAAAGTTCGTCCAGTGTAGCTGCTGATTTTCTAGGGCTTCTGAGATGACACGAGTTATTCTTACAGCACTACAGTTGCCCTAGGGCAGTGTGTGCACGTATGTGTTTGCAAAAGCACATATGGGCAAACATGTATGTGTTTTTGTATTTCTAAACAATGCTGTTGCAAAAATATTTGCAATAACTGCCATTTCAAGTACATCGGCTTCCTAGGAAAGAAAAGAGTTGGAATTTTTATCCCTGTTGATGCAATCATAAAATGGATAGTACATATTTTTTTACCTAGTGTGGAGTAGATTATGGATCATGTATGAAATGTTGAATGAAATGTATGAAATGATGTGGTCAGAGTCACAGTAGGAAGATTGGTAGCTGGAATGTCTTCCCCTTTGATTATACTTGCAATCTAATAGAATAAAGAGATCCCCTTAATTACTTTTTTGATACCATTTGGATTTGCCTATGGCCACTGCCCTGGATTACCTGTGAGTAGACTATTTCAGTTTGGGTTTCAGGTTTATTCAAGCGGCTTTCACGTTTATTAATGATGACCCCTCTGTACAGAGGCTCTGTTGAGATCTCAGCTCCTTCTGTTTACTTTATTGCCACAATGTCTCTTGAAACTCAAACACAGGCTTCTTCACTTAATCCACGAAGGTCTAGGGCAGGGTGAACCCATACATCAGTCTGTGAGTGATCTGTCGGTTCATGATGTGAAGGAGCTTCCACATTAGACTTGAGCAGGAGGGCAAGCTGGGAAACTGGACACTTTCCTAGACTATTTTTTTCCTGTTCCTTTCTCTCCTCTTTTTTTGATAGTTGTGCCTTGTTATATTACTTGAAGTGATTAAACTAAAGAATGGCATATATGTCTTCATTCACATCTAAGAGCAAGGCAAAATTAAAAGTCAAATGTAAATTGTCAATATATTTTTTTTCACGTCTCTACTATCAATAACCTCGGATATGCACTTAACAACACCTTTACAAAAGCAGAAAGTGAAGAGGAACTAAAGAGCCTCTTGGTGAAAGTGAAAGAGGAGAGTGAAAAAGCTGGCTTAAAACTCAACATTCAAAACGCTAAGATCTTGGCATCCAGTCCCATCACTTCATGGTAAAGAGTTGGGGAAACAATGGAAACAGGGACAGACTTTATTTTTTGGGCTCCAAAATCACTGCAGATGGTGACTACAGTCATGAAATTAAAAGATTCTTGCTCCTTGGAAGAAAAGTTATGACAAATCTAGACAGGGTATTAAAAAGCAGAGACATTACTTCGCTGACAAATGTCCATATAGTAAAAGCTACGGTTTTTATAATAGTCCTGTATGGATGTGACAGTTGGACCATAAGAAGGCTAAATGCTGAAGAACTGATGGTTTCAAACTGTGGTGCAGGAGAAGACTCTTGAGAGTCCCTTGGACTATAAGGAAGTCCAACCAGTCCATCCTAAAGGAAATCAGTCCTGAATTTTCATTGGAAGTACTGATGCTGAAGCTGAAGGTCCAATCCAATACTTTGGCCACCTGATGCAAAAGGATGACTCATTGGAAAAGACCCTAATGCTGGGAAAGATCGAAGGCAAGAGAGAGAAGGGAATGACAGAGGATGAGATGGTTGGATGGCATCACCGACTCGATGGACATGAGTTTGAACAAGCTCTGGAGTTGGTGATGGACAGGGAAGCCTGGAGTGCTGCAGTCCATGGGGCTGCAAAGAATCGGACAGACTAAGCAACTGAACAATGATGATTTACCTTCAGCAAAGAAAAGAACTGTGCTGGGACTCAATAGCATGATACAAAATGGGTCACCTGACCATCTGAGGTTAGAAACCACTTATGGAGACCACAGCATGCCCTGTCCTGGCTTTTCAAATGCAGCCAGTTGACCAATTCAGTTTCCATATTCAGGGCTAGAGCAGCTCACACTAAGCAGTGAGGTTCTGTGACTTGATAGGTGAAAAAGAGTCTTGTCGCTTCAGAGGAAACTTCACGCTCATCATCCATCAGGGTTTCCCTTCCACAAGGACAGCAACACCTCAGCTGCTTTCTTGTTGAAGGCCAAAGAGCCACTAGGAGGAGCTAATGACTCCTACAGCAAATTTACAGCAAATTGCCTCCACAGGCCTCCTAACTTCGGCTGCAGGCTCGGGGTGTTTAATTATTTACATGGTAATGGATGGACCAGGAATTGCCTGCCCTTGAAACAGTTCACCTAGGAGAGCAACGGTGTCTTCTGGTTTCATTTGCGGTTTCTTTCCTGTGAGGAGGAAGGCATTTCACTCAATTTTACTGTAGACAGAAAGACAGAGAAAGTGCTGTGTTAGCATGAGTCCCAAATGGCTTCCATTTTAAATTAAAAAAAAAAACGCTGACTTCTGGGTTCCTTATGTTTCCGACAAGCTCGCTGCATGCAGGAACCATGGTAGAGACCCAGATCACGGTGGTTGCTTTCCCGGGTAACATGGGGAGTCCTTCCCTTTTCTGTACATAGGATGATGTAGGTTAAAAAAGAAGTGATTCTGGAGTCCAGCACCTGGGGTTGAATCTCAGATCTGCCATTTCATATTTTTGGCTGTGTTTCTTAACCACCTTGTTCCTCTTTTTCTCCATCGTAAGAGTGCCATCTCCTCCTGGGGTTGTGGTGAGGATGAAGTGAATTAGCACATGTCTGTGCAGGCATGCCTGGTAGTGCCCAGCTCTGCTTGGTGAGTTTTCTGTTCCTCAAAGCCAAATGCATCCCAAACTGACAGAGAAATTCAAGTGAAATAACAATTTTGTACTCTGCCTTTTCAGTTAACAGTTTATCACTATTACTTACAGAAGTGTTTCTGAATTTAAAGCTCTCTGTTAGGGTGGAAATGAGAGTTTTCAAGTAATTTTCAACATTTTAAAAAAGACTAGTGATGTTATCAGGTTTAATTTAACTGAATTAAGAATCTATTTTTGTTTTTGTTAAGATTTCTGGCAAAGCTATGAGTCTTGCAGTTCTATGTCTTTAAGTATTTCTTAAATAGGTAAAAGTAATTAAAAGTATTCTTTTCAAGTAAATAGGATCTCCTAAATGTTGGGATTTAGATGGGAAAAAATAATAAATTTTCCTTGGTAAGAAAGAAGTTTGAAAACTTCAGTTATGTTATTATCATGTATTGCTATAATCTTCATGACTTTATTATGAATTTGCATAGCCATTTAATTAACAGTTTTTACATAAAATCTTAACTGTTTTTAAGTAAGTTTTTCTTTCTGGTGGTAAAATAAAGACAATTGCAGAAGAAAATATATAAAATAAGAGGAACTATGTTGAAAAAAATACAGTCATCTAGGAATTCAGCCATTGTGAAATACTCTTTTTTAAAATGTCCTTTTGATATTTGCTTTTGTATATACACACATGTATATGTGTTTATGTGTGGTATATGTATGCATCTGCATATACGTGCACTTGTTAAATTCAGATTGCTGTTGCTGTCGTTCAGTCCCTCAGTCATGTCCAACTCTTTGCATCCCCATGGACGGCAGCATGCAGTCCAGGAAGCCAGACTTCCCTGTCCTTCATCATCTCCCAGAGCTTGCTCAAACTCATGTCCATTGAGTTGTTGATGCCATCCAACCATCTTGTCCTCTGCTGTCCCCTTCTCCTCCTGTCTTCTATCTTTCTCAGCATCAAGGCCTTTTCCAATGAGTCTGCTCATTGCATCAGGTGGCCGAAGTATTGGAGCTTCAGCTTCAACATCGGTCCTTGCAATGAATCAATTCAGTTCAGTCACTCGGTCGTGTCCAGCTCTTTGTGACCCCCATGGACTGCAGCATGCCAGGCTTCCCTGTCCATCACCAACTCCTGAAGCTTGCTCAAACTCATGTGCATCGAGTCAGTGATGCCATCCAACCACCTCATCCTCTGCTGTCCTCTTCTCCTTCCTTCAGTCTTTCCCCAAATCAGGGTCTTTCCCACTGAGTCAGTTTTTCCCATTAGGTGGCCAAAGTTTTGGAGTTTCAGCTTCAGCATCTGTCCTTCCAATGAATATTCAGGACTGATCTCCTTTAGGATTGGTTGGTTTGATCTCCTTACAGTCCAAGGGACTCTCAAGAGTCTTCTCCAACACCACAATTCAAAAGCATCAATTCTTCGGCGATCAGCTTTCTTCACAGTCCAACTCTCACATCCATACATGACCACTGGAAAAACCATAGCCTTGACAAGATAGATTTTTGTCAGCAAAGTAACATCTCTGCTTTTTAATATGCTGTCTAGGTTTGTCATAGCTTTTTAAAATTTATGATCCACTCATTTTCACTTATCATCACAATTATTTTCTCATATCATTAAAATTCTAGAAGATATTGTGCTTAGTGATTCTATAGTTACACATTATTTTATTTACCAAACCTGTATCCTTGGATATTTATATGATTTCTAGTTTGCATGATCTTCTGGCAAAATAGTTTATAGCAGGATTTTTGCAGATAGACTGTTTGACTTTAAATTTTGGCTATACCTTTTCCTGACTGTATGGCCTTTGCTAACTGATTTAATTGTCAATGCCTCAGTTTTCTTGCCTATAAGATGGTGGCAATGTTATTACATATCTTAGGGAGGTTTGTGAGGACCAAATTATTCAATTTGTATAAAAGCATTTAGAAAAGGGCATGTAATAAGCACTCCATCAACATCATCTATTGTGGTTATTATAAACAGTGCTGTGAGAAATAAAATGCAAATTCAGCTTTGATTTATGATCATGTCCTTAGGATACATTATTAGAAAGATTATTAGTACAACAAAGATTTTATGTATCATTTTTCCAATTTGTGCACCTTTCTTTAATTCATGCAAAGTTTTAGAAGACAGCTATACCTGCTGAGATCATTGTAAACATTTTTACTTTTATTTTGAGAGAAGTGGGGAGTCAGTAGAAGATTTTGAGATGTTAAGTGGTATATGATTTTAAGAGATCTATCTGACTGCTAACCATAGGGTTCAATGGCTGATAACACTGATGGGAGGCCAGAATCCAATGATGGGAGACCAGGATGGAATATTCTAGAGTAGTCCAGGTGAGTGATGATGGGAAGTCATCCTGGAGTCATGGTAGAGTCAGAGAAGGTTGGATTCTGAATGTATTTTAACAGGTAGAGCGATCAGGATCTGCTGATTGGATGTGGGAAGTAAAGAAAGAGAAGAGCTGAGAATGCATTCAAGACTTTTGAATGGAGCCATTAAAAGGTTGGTGTGGCCTTCAAGTGAGATGAGGAAGGCTGGGGATGGAGCAGATTTGGGGGTGAAGATACGGTATTCATATTTGAAAATCTTGGGCTTAGATATTTAATAAATCTCTAAATAGAGATGTCTAGTATGAATATTTGTAGTTGAATCTGTTTTGGTAACTCATTGTATAATTTATACTCCTACAAATAAACTTCCAAGTTTGTGAAAAGATGCATAATAAAAACATACTAATTTGAACTTTACATACATATTATTAAAACTTAATAATTATTACAACACTTGTTTTGGACTTAGAATAACAAAATATTTTTTAGAGGGAAGGAATATTTTAATCATTGGCATTTTAATATTTTAATCATTGGTTATTTTAATCATTGGAATGTCTGGTTCATGGTAATAATAAAATGCAGACTATCTTTTGATCAGTCTTAGCATAGTTTTTAAATCCTTCTTTATATTGTCCACACTCTAACAAGATTCCTTCCAGTGCCTTTCCACCCTTGGAACACTGTTGTTTGAAATGATTCACCTTGCAAGATCTACCAAAAAGTGGATTTATGGTGAAGTTAATGAAACTTGAGCTGCAGTGCCTGAAAGAGCAAAAAAAAAAAAAAAAAGGAAATAAAAGTAAAATATATTAATAGCACATTCCATTTTGATCAGGTATCACTAGACAGTGTTGGCTATGGTTGAGGGTAAGTTGACTTGGGAAGTGCTGCTTTGGTGTTAGTGGAATATATTTAGAAAGTCACAGACATTTCTTGTGGAGGCATGTTTATGCAAATGTTCTGCCTTATAGCCAGGGTTATAATTCACTGACACACCTGCTATTGTGATACCATAGTGTAGAAACAGAAAATTCTTATATCTTGGTTCTCAGTAGAGAAAACAGGAAAAACAGAATATGAAAGGTACAGGAACAGAAGTTAGTCTGTAAAGAAAAAAGATTCTCTGTTATCATTTATGTAAAATTTTAATAGAGGATTCAATATTTATAGATACATATGCAAAAAAATTAACATTCTATCCTGACAGGAATTCACTCAATGATGCAGCACACACAATTATAAATGAGTCATACAATGAAATTGTTTTCCTGTTTTTTTATGATTCAATAGGCTTCCCTGGTGGCTCGGATGGTAAAGAATCAGTTTGCAATTCAGGAGACCTAACTTTGATTTCTGGGTCAGGAAGATCCCTTGAAGAAAGGAGTAGCTACTCACCACAGTATTCTTGCCTGGAGAATTTCCATGGACAGAGGAGCCTGGTAGACTACAGTCCTTGGAGTTGCAAAGAGTCTGACACAACCAAGAAACTAACACTTTCATTTTCACAATTCAGATATTCCACTACTGCATGAAATCAACAGCAAACTGGGTTAGAGAGTGTTCACTTCAGTTCAGTTCAGTCGCTCAGTCGTGTCTGACTCTTTGCGACCCCATGAATCACAGCATGCCAGGCCTCCCTGTCCATCACCAAGTCCCGGAGTTCACTCAAACTCATGTACATTGAGTCGGTGATGCCATCCAGCCATCTCATTCTCTGTCGTCCCCTTCTCCTCCTGCCCCCAATCTCTCCCAGCATCAGAGTCTTTTACAGTGAGTCAACTTGTTGCATGAGGTGGCCAAAGTATTGGAGTTTCAGCTTTAGCATCAGTCCTTCCAATGAACCCCCAGGATTGATCTTTAGAATGGACTGGTTGGATCTCTTTGCAGTCCAAGGGACTCTCAAGAGTCTTCTCCAACACCACAGTTCAAAAGCATCAATTCTTCGGCGATCAGCTTTCTTCACAGTCCAACTCTCACATCCATACATGACCTTTCTTCACAGTCCAACTCTCACATCCATACATGACCACGGGAAAAACCATAGCCTTGACTAGACGGACCTTGGTTGGCAAAGTAATGTCTCTGCTTTTTAATATGCTATCTAGGTTGGTCATAACTTTCCTTCCAAGGAGCAAGTGTCTTTTAATTTCATGGCTGCAATCAGCATCTGCAATGATTTTGGAGCCCCCAAAAATAAAGTCTGACACTGTTTCCCCTGTTTCCCCATCTATTTCCCATGAAATGGTGGGACCAGATGCCATGATCTGATCTTTGTTTTCTGAATGTTGAGCTTCAAGCCAACCTTTTCACTCTCCTCTTTCACTTTCATCAAGAGGCTTTTGAATTCCTCTTCACTTTCTGCCATAAGGGTGGTGTCATCTGCATATCTGAGGTTGTTGATATTTCTCCCGGCAATCTTCATTCCAGCTTATGCTTCTTCGCAGCCCAGCGTTCCTCATGATGTACTCTGCATATAAGTTAAATAAACAGGGTGACAATATACAACCTTGACGTACTCCTTTTCCTATTTGGAACCAGTCTGTTGTTCCATGTCCAGTTCTAACTGTTGCTTCCTGACTTGCATACAGGTTTCTCAAGAGGCAAGTCAGGTGGTCTGGTATTCCCATCTCTTTCAGAATGTTCCACAGTTTATTGTGATCCACACAGTCAAAGGCTTTGGCGTAGTCAATGAAGCAGAAATAGATGTTTTTCTGGAACTCTTTTGCTTTCTCCATGATCCAGTGGATGTTCGCAATTTGATCTCTGGTGCCTCTGCCTTTTCTAAAACCTGCTTGAACATGCCATGTTAGAGAGTGTCAATTAAGGAGTATTTAAGATAAGTCATTGAGTAAGGCAGTTTAAAATTTTGGAACATTAAGCTTTCACACATAAAAGAAATTTGGCAATACGTAATCTCACAAACTTAAATGACATTCTCAATGAGATGTTTTAATGATGAATTTCACTTTTTAAACTATCAATACTTCAAACAAATTTTGTCATACTAGGCTTAAATTCATATTTTCATTCTCTCTATGAAATAAAAATGATCACCATATGAAAACTCAATTAAAAAAGCCATACAGCCTAAGCACTGGGGGAAAATCTTATAGATGGGTACCAGACAACAATGTAACACAAATATTATATTTTTCTTGGTTCTTAAAATGTTTATGATAATTTTCAGCATTAATAATTTTATACTTAAAAATTTTTCACTTAATATTTTTCTTTGTACCTAATTTTGTATTCATAATACCGCATCCTTTTCCTCCCTTCTTTTTCCTCTTTTTTTTTCCTTAAAGCCCTGAAAATTGACAATGCTTCGGATGTTTCATCTCTTTTAAACATTTGTATTAGGCTTCCATGGTAGCTCAGCTGGTAAAGAATCTGCCTGTATGCAGGAGACCCCAGTTCAGTCCCTGGGTTGGGAAGATCCCCTGGAGTAGGGCATGCAACCCATTCTAGTATTCTTGCCTAGAGAATCCCATGGGCAGGGGAGCCTGGTGGAAGTGGCTTAGCACACATGCAATGGTTCAAAAGATGTGAACCACATCTTGAAGGGTGTTTGACTGTTGTCAAGGAGATTCATTTAACCATATAAGACCTGCTAAGATCCCAGCTACTCAAGTTTGTGGTCAGTGGACCTGATTTCAAAGAATAAAGCAAAAAGGTTTTCCCACAAATTCTACAAGTGCATCTGTTTGTTCTATACCAGATCAAACAGGTTGCTCTTCAGACTTATATTTTCTCTGGCCATTTACCTTTCTTCTTCCCAATGACAATGACTTCTTCTGGCATTGTTTTTGTTCTCACCAATGGAGGGATGGTCTTGTATGGATGACAAGGAAACTCAGAAAACACCACTCTTGGACCAGAAGAATCAGTGAGTCATCGAAATGCTCAGAGTCATCCTAAGGATTTCAAAACAGAGACAGCAACAGCTAGCACCTGGCTTTGATATTATAATTAAACTCAGATATCATGGGACCTTTTAACCATCTGAAAGCTTGAGTATTATTTAAGTAGAAATAAACTGGATTCCAAGAAAAAAATAATTGTCAATACTTTAAACCCAGATCGGCCCCTGCCACCATTTTAGCCAGAGGCAGCTTCATCTGAACCCACAAAGTTAGAGGGAAACAGGGATTGAGCTGTGCTCTCAGAATCTTCTGAGGAAGGTATATAGAAATTCCTACATGCTCTGGTGTTTTCTGATGAACTTGCCAGTGAGAGAGCTGTAGTGAGAAGTGGCTGAGGCCTGAGGTCCTGACCACCTGGTCCAAGGATGGTGTGAGACTCACAGCCTCACCTGGAGGCACTGGGTTGAGCAGAAGTGTGAACAAGTCTTCCAGGGCCGGTGGGTTGACTGTGCTCCAACCGCAGAGGAGAGGATCAGACTGAGAGTCCATAAGCCATCTGCCATCACCAGTCTGCACCCAATGTGACCCTACACAGCCCCCTTCACCAAATACCAGGTCTCCTCTTTGAAAGGACTGCGGAAATGAAAAGAAACTTGAAAACCTGAACATTTATCCAGTGCTTCAAGAAACAGCATGAATTGCTGACTTGCACCACATCTAGGGTGATCCTCCCATCTTCTCCATGCATGTGGATGGCTTTGTGAAAGATTAGTGCCCTGACAGAGACGTGAAGGCACTCGCTTCCTTGTACAGCTGACTGAAGTGTGAGTAAGCTTGCAACCCTGCCTCGTTGTTCAAGAACAACCTTGCTGCTCCCCGTGGAGGTCAATAAGGAAAGAATTAGTACAACAGCTACATGGGGAATGAGGATTATCTGAGATTTTCACCTACTTCTAACCGACCACCTTGTCCTAGCAGAGATCTCTCCTGGCTTCCAGTGTCCTGCCAGAGAATGAGGCCAGGGTTGCAAACATTATTCCTGAAATGCATCATTTGTTTCGAAGAAGGGGGGTGTGCTTTGCCTCACAGTGGATCCCAGCAGTAGTTGGCTAGCCAAGAGGTAAGTCAGGGTTAAGTCACTTAACCCTGTAACCCATCTATGTCAGTGAGGTCTGCACAGACACAGTGGGAAACTTGGCACAGAAACTGGTCTTTCATCTACTACTTTTCCAGGATGATTTTCCTGGGTGACGCAGGAGCCAATGAAAATATGTATAATGAAGGTCGTTTTGGCTTCCAGTTTGGACTCAGCATTCAGCCCCCGCCCCACCCGACCTTCCTCCCCATCCACAGGACAGCCAAGAGATTTCCTGCAGCTTGACTGAAACAGACACTAAGTCAGGCCTGAGCTGCATAAATTCAGCGCCGCGGGATGCAGCAGGTACTGTCAAACGTCCAAGTGTTAATATCAGAGAGATTATGAGAAATTCCTTTCTGATTTAAGCAAGTTCCTTTTATGGAAGCCAATGTGTTTCAATTAAATGTGCAAAACTGCCAAAGCCTGTAGGACATATAAAATCAGGTAGGCTAATAAAGTCTTAAGGTATGTTAGCAAAATCCAACATGTTTGTGCGAAGGAAATCAATGATTCAAAGAACTCACACTTCTGTCGTCTCTGAAGGAGAGGAATGGTTCACTAGGTGTGAGTGAGTCACTTCAAATACAAGTCCAGACATTCCGGAATTTTATGTGCATAAGTGCAATGTTATTGGAGGAGTTCTCACGAAGACGAATGATTGTGAGGCCCATCTACTTTCTCAGAAGAAGATTTATGGAACAATTCATCAATTCAACCAATGTATTTAATTTACCAAGAGTGATACCCAAACAGCATTAATGACCGAAGGAGGGGCCTTCCTGGTTAGTCACACTCAGATGCCACCTCCCAGATCAACAAGGGGTCCCTCTATGTGAAATAGCTCTGTTACACAGGGCACTGCATGCACACTGCAGCATTTAGTTCCAACATTTGTGAGACAAACTTTAATACTATTTGGCTTCCAAGTTAACCTCAGGGTGACTGTGCTTTAGAAATAAAAAAATTTGATGGCTATTCTGTTCCCTGCTAACCTCCCCCACCCCAGGTTAGACAAACAGTTTAGCCTGAAAAAAAAAAAATAGTAAAGAAAAATAAAGAAATCCCTTAAGACAGCTTATGGAAGTTTTATGCTTACTGTAAATAGAGGACAAAATACAAAGGGAAAACTAGAGGAAGAGGATCAGGGAAGGTTCAGAGGCTAACAAAACCCAGCAGTCCCAAGCCAAACAAAGAAAACTCTTTTGTTCCAGTTCCATTCAAGTCAGTTTTTGCACAATCTCTTTTGTTATCACACTTATAATGAATGACAAATAGATATTTTTAAATAGCCTATGTATTGACAATGCTTGTGGAGTATCTGTATTTGGGAGGAAGAGTCTCGCTGAAGGTAAGAAATCTGGTTCACCGGGAAAATACAGGTGGGCAGGCTGGTCTATGTAAGCAGCTGCCCAATGAGATAGTTCTTGTTTAGTGACTAAGTCATGTCTAGCTCTTTTGCAACCCTATGGACTGTGGCTTACCAGGCTCTCCTGTCCATGAGATTTCCCAGGGAAGAATACTGGAGTGGGTTGCCATTTCCTTCTCCAGGGGATCTTCCTGACCCTGGGATCAAACCTGGGAACCCAGGTCTCCTGCACTGCAGGCAGATTCTTTACCAGTGAGCCACCAATGAGGATGCTGAAGCCAAAAGGCATACCTCCTGCCACTTCTCTCCAACAGCTCCAAGCTTGAGCTGTGTTTCCTCTTCTGTCTCTTAAAGGAAATACCCTAAAGATAAATGCAAGAACTGCCAGAACTGACACCTCGTGTAGCAATTAACCTGGAGAAAGCCCTGAAATGCCAAATACAGAGTGAATTCTTCTAAGTTTTCCTTATATCTGTGCTCATGGATTCTAGCCCCAGACATCCAGAGGGGTCTTTTTATGGAGCTAAAGACCTACATGTAGTATCTGTGGGAGTAAGTGGAAGAACCGTATCCTCTGGGAAGGGGAAGAATATTCTATATTTTTAAAAGTCTGAAGTGGGCAGAGTACATTTTAAAGTTTTGAATGGCACTGAATGATGAGAATCTGGCTCAGGCCAAAGGCTGCTTATTAAAAAAAAAAAAAAAAAAAGCTGGCTTTCCTAAGCCTATTCTTTGGGGCTTATTGCTGTGTGATTTTTTTTTTTCCCTTCTTTAGAGTAATCTCTTCAACAAAATGGGGATCAGGAAAGGAAAAGGAAACCTTCACAATGCAAACTGGCCCCTGGGAGCAAAGACTGATTAATGGACAATTTTATGGCTCATTTGTAAAAAGGGAAATTCTAACAGAGCCCTCTGTTTACTTTGCTCCTACAATTCATATCAAAAAGACAGAATGTGGAGATGTGGGAGGGTGGGGAGCATTTTTAGATCTTCTAACCCTCAATTGCTCCACTAAAGAGAGCAAATAGATGATGAGCATCTGAGCATTAATGAGTCCAAATTACCTGGGGATTTGTTACAAATACTAATTGTCAGGAAATGACAAAGTGCCAGTACATTTTTCATTTTCCTTCTTTGGTAGTGTAAATGCAAGTTCAAATGAAACTCTGGAAGCTTAAGGCTGGACTCCAGTTTTTTTCTTCCTCTCCATAATGAGCGCCATTATCACAAAGGTGGCTGACGGACTTAACAAGTCTGCATATTTATCAGTGCAAGTGTGTGAGCATCCGTGTGTATGTGCATGCTTGTATGTGAGCAGGGGTGTGCATCAGTGTGTAAGCATGCTTGTGCATGCAGATATGTTAAACTGTTGTTAAGCTGGGTTGATTCTCCCTATTCAGTCCATCATAACCCATTTCCAAGGACAAGGGCTGTCTACATCATCTGTAGATAAATGAGCGTCGTGTTGGTTCCATGTCCTCCAAGTGCAAATTTCAGGATGAACCAGTTTAGATGCCAGAGATGGATACACCCCACCTTCTAATTCAAGCTTGGTTTGAATTATATTTAAATATAAGTTTCTGGAGCTCAGCCTTGCTAAGTAGTTACTCTACGTTCTTTCTCTAATTCAGGTAAAGTGAAAGAAAACCCCACAAAACTCAAAATAATAATCTAGATATGGCTCACTTGAAAGCACAGAAGCTGTATAGTTTTACCTTGCAGGCTGCACCAGATCAGGTATCTACAAGGGCTCTCCCATCTTCCTTTCTGAACAAATGCCTACACACACCAGGTGCACAGCAGAGCATTTGCAGTATACTTTGCTTTGATTTCCCAAATCTGATGAGACTCTGTATGTTGTTTCACAGAGATTGTCCTCCTGGGAGCTTCTCTTCAGATGTATTTTTCTCTGACATCAGGGTTGCTATATGGGTTCCTTTCACTGCTGGTCAGTTGTATTTACACATGAAAAGGGCATCTGTTATTGTAGAAATCAAGTTTCTTCCACTTGCAAGTGACTAACTCACACCTCAAACTAGTTTAAAAAATCTAGTGGATTCACTCACTTTAGTAACTGACCATCACATCTGGTAGAGGTAGGTATTCACGTGATGCTGCTCAGTGCTTTCTTGTTTCTGAGTTCTGCTTCTTTTGACTTGGCTTCATTCTTTCCACAAGCTGCACCAGGAATGCAGCCTTGCAGAGGAGGGTGACAGCAAGGAGCCGTGTCCACCTTCCCCATCACAATACCTAAAAGCCATCGGAAGATGTGGTACATGTATACAATGAAATGCTATTGTTCTTTAGTTGGTAAATTGTGTCCAACTCTTTTGAAACCCCATAGGCTGCAGCCCTCCAGGCTCCTCTGTTCATGGAATTTTTCAGTCAAGAATACTGGGGTGGTTTGCCATTTCCTTCTCCGGGGAATCTTCCTGACCCAGGGATCAAACCTGCATCTCCTGCATTGGAAGGTGCATTCTTTACCACTGAGCCACCAGGGAAGCCTGTAATGGAATATTACCCAGTCATGAAAAGGAATGAAACTGGATCATTTGTAAAGATGTGGATGGATCTATAGACTGTCATACAGAGTGAAGTAAATCATAAAGAGAAAAACAATCATATATTAACACATAATATGCAGAATCTGAAAAGATTGATATAGATGATCTTTTTTACAAAGCAGAAAAAGAGACATAGATGCAGGGAACAAATGTATGGATACCAAAGGTGGGGAGGGATGAATTGGGAGTTTGACATATACACACTATTGATACTGTGTATATAATAAATAACTAATGAGAACCTACTGTACAGCACAGGGAGCTCTATTCAACACTCTGTGGTGACCCAAATGGGAAAGAAATGCAAAAAAAGAGGCAATATATATGTAGTATAGGTAATTCACTTTACTGTACTAGAAACTAATACAACATTGTAAAGCAACTATACTCCAATAAAAATTTAAAAAAAGAAAACCACTGGCAAAAAAGAAGAACTACCAAAAAAGTATATTAGATTAAAGCCATCAGGGTCCCTCATCACCTTTGGGTGACGATGCTTGAGACTATTTCAGTGTTGGGAAGGGTGGGGTTACTATGATCGACCTGTCTTTGGTCCTTGGCTTTTGTTTATTTCCTCCAAGAAGAGGAAAGAGAAAGGAAAATAGAACCGGTAGCTATTGCAATTCATCACCATTCAATTCTGTACCCACTTGACTTCATTCTTGGTACTTTTAATGACAAGAATTGTGCTGGAGAAAAAGCTAATGAAAATGTACCAAAAATCTTTAAAATAGAGTTCCATACTATAATCTTTCTGAAAATATGTAGAAGAATCTGGTAATGAATCTGTCTCTGAGGAAGACAACTGGGGACAAAAGGTAGTAGGGAGATTGAATTGTCACAGTGTTTTTTACTGTCTGTCTCACCAGGTCCTTGCATTATTTGTTAAAAACAGTTTAAAAAAATGAGAAAACCTATAAAAATGGCCTCACATATAGGAGTGTACTCAGATAATGGATATAAAGTTAATACAAAAGCAAATGTTTCAGTCTATCGTCTAATTATAGTACAAAAGGAGAGAAGTTAGGATAATGCTTCCAGTGATCAAATTGTTTAAAATAATGTTTTTACAGCTTGTTTAATAGAATTTTAAAATGCATGTTAAATGTCATAAAAGAGCAATACAAAATGGCATAGATTACAAATTCTACCTTCAGAAAATAAAGTATATCAATGAAAATAGTAAAAAACTAGAAAATATTAACATTGATAGTGTATGGGTGGTGGAGTTTAAGAGCGAGTTTTATTTTTTTCCTTGTATTTTCTAATTTCTCTCCAATGAATATTAAACTACAAGCAGAAAATAATTAAGTTAAAAATATGCTTAAGTACAGTAAGGGGCAATTTAGGTTTCTATTTTAAAAAGTACAGCATGAGTCTCCTTCTATCCGTTGTTTTTACCCTCCAACTCTCCATTATTAATAATGGCAAACAACAGTCTCACCCCCTTACTCTTTACAGTATATTATTTCATTATTTCATTCATTAAGAAATATGTGATGCAATGTGCCTGAAAGGTGAAGGGCAAAATGAAGGGTTTGACAAAACCCTGTTTCTACCCACGCTCCAATTCCACCTCCAAATCCAAGGGGTTATAACTTACTCTTCCCCTGAATAACTTTGGAAGGGTTGTTTTCCCCCTACTTAAAGTAATTAAAAAACTAATCATTTCTAAGAAAATATTAAAATATTCAATACACACTGGGGTCTTTTCCTGGGAAGGCTTCACAGTGAATAGTTGTATTCAGTCTTTGCTCCTTAACAAACTTGAGCTTCAGTATTGGAGTATTATTAAGAGGCAACACGGGCTTGTAAGGGAATTTCATGACTTTTGCAGTTACAGCCAGGGAGCCCATTTTCCCTTCCATGTGTGAATGCAACTCAGATTAATTTTGGTGTGAGTTGGGCATGTGTATCTTGGGGAGAATAAACCCCTAAGTGTATAATTAGTAATTACACACTTATTTCTGTGTCCTGGCTTGTAGAGATCAATTTTGTTTTTTCCAGTTAAACACAATGACTACATTGAAAAAAAAAAAAGTTTCTAGAGCCAACTATTCGACCTGGTTTCTTTATAGTACAGCTCAGGGTAATGTGAGGTTTTTTTGACAACTTTTTTTTCTTGTTGGCATTAAGCTTACATCTCAGATATTTAGAGTGTGGAATAGAATTTTCCTGTATGGCACATTGGATGTTGGGTAACAAACCTAGATTTTTTTTTATGCCTCAAAAGGGTGTCAATAGTTGGGCTTATTATACAAGTGTGATTGAAAGGACCTCTAGGATCACTGTATATTTTACTTGTCCTTTAAGACAGGACTGATACTTCTCTGCCTGCAACACTTCTCACTAGTGTCATTTAAGGTTTTGTAATGAGGGGCATCATGAATATGCCATTAGGAAGTCATATTTATAGCAGACTCCTCACATAGCTGGGACAAAGAATATTCCACCCAGATCCCCCATGGCAATGATAGAACCAAGTATCCACGTACTCCAGCTCCCTCAATTTTCTCCCATCTAGAAGGAGGTATTAGAGAGGAATCAACTTTCCTCAAGAAACAACTTAAGATCTCTATTTTGTTTCCACCTTACATGTGAATCTAATTTTAAGAGAATTATAGGAAAGTGCCAATAAACTTAAACTTGTTGGTTTGATTTCAATACAGACCCATTCATTTCACAGTTTCATGACTGACAACCAAGGCAAAGCTCTCTGCATTGATTTTACATCTATCAGCTAAGTTTTTTGATATTTCATAGTTTAGAAGAGACCTCTTTGGGTGTTCAACTTGCCTCCTTGAAGATGGAATACATGTGACCTCAAGAGAAATTGTGCAGTTATGAATTCAGGTCACAAAATATAATTTATTTCTAAATTACTGAGGTCTACCAAGCTCAAGAGGCCCATTTCTGTTGTATCGGAGAACACAGTTTTGCCAAATCAACATCAGTCAATCAGCTGGGATTTAAAAGTCACTCACTTTGGAGTAGCCACCTAGTCAATTCAATCCCTTCTCCCTAGCCCTTTTGCTTCTGGGTTGAGGCCAGGCTTGCATTGGTCCATGTACATCTTTCAACCTGCCAACCGTCTTGCAGGTAGCCAGTCCTGCAGGAAGTGTGGTGGGGAAACCTATCCAAAATTGTGCATATGCCCGCATGTATGTGTGTGTGCATGTCCATGTGTTCACTTACTTTTGCTCACCCCCCACCCCCCCGAATCATTTCAGCAGAAATAGCTTAAATGTCATCGTTTAAATGGGGTCACCACCATTTACTTGTGTGGCTTCAGCTGGTCACTGCTCCTCCTGTTGTGGCCACATATGTTGAGTTGAAGCACTGCTTCCTTCTGGTCCCAATATTAGCATCAGCTAATCCGGGGTCTTCCAGATTCTTCTGGATCCCTCCTGGAGGTGCAAAAAACTACTGCTCTATGGCCATGGAATAATTGGAGACTCTCAAGCCCTCCCTTAGTTAGGTCTGACTTGTCAGCTTCTCTGTCCCCTATAGGAGAAGGGCTTGCTTTCTAAGAAGGGTGTGACTTTTCTAAGAAAATTTCTTTTTCTCTGGCTAAATTTCTTCTGCAACCCCACAGATATATTTTCAGGCATCTTTGATCCCCCTGGGACACAGCCTCAGGCAGGAATCCCACCCCAGGAGTCCCACACTAGGCTCTTTTCTCTGCTCTCTCTCTCCCTCCCTCTCTCTTCCGTGAGAAGATTCAACTCCTTCGTGGGGTGGCCAGGAAATAACTCTTGCATTATCTTGACTCTTCCCCGCTCTGAGATTTATGACATAAATTCTTTGCTCCAAGTCTTCCAATATTTGCTCTTGATATTTAAATCAAGTTTTCAAAAACTGCTAGTTCCTGCATATTTGTGGTTAGTATCTTACTTTTGGGATAATATCTTTCTTTAGGGGTAATGCATCTCAAAAACACTATTTCTGTTTAAATTATTGGGGGGAGCAAAAGAAAGTTAGCACATGGACATGTGCACACACATACATGCAGGCACATGCAGTTTTGGATAGGGTTTCCCACCACATTGCCTCATATTTTAAAATTATGTTGGCTCATTGTATATGTATGTGTTTGTGTGTGTGTAATTAAAATGACTGATATGTAATTTCAGTTCCCTTTTTTAATTCTTATCTAAGTGTCCATGGAGGGATCTATATAAAGTAATGAAAGCTGATATTTTGACCAAATTTCATTAACCAGTAAACTATATGAGAAAAGACATCAGGTTTCACTTCTGGGGATTCTAGAATCTATCCTTTTCTGTCATTTGGTCCGGAGGTCAGCGTCTCCTGGGAATGATGGGACTGAAATAAACAACTTTCCAGGGCTGGAGAAATGGGCAGTCAGTGTGAAATTAGTGTGTGTGTGTGCACATAGTTGTGTCTGACTCTGTGACTCCATAGACTGTAGCCTGCCAGGCTCCTCTGTCCATAGAATTTCCCTGGCAAGAATACTGTAGCGGAATGCCATTTTCTTCTCCAGGAAGTCTTTCTGACCCAAGAATCGAACTTGCATCTCCTGTATGAGCAGGCAGATTCTTTACCACCTAGCCACCAGGGGAGAGATGCATTAATAGCCGCCTACATGACTCAGATGGTAAAGAATCCGCCTGTAATGTAGGAGCCCTGGGTTCAATCCCTGGGTTGGGAAGATCCCCTGGAAGAGGGCATGGCAACCCACTCCAGTATTCTTGCCTGAAGAATCCCCATGGACAGAAAAGCCTGATGGGCTACAGTCCATGGGGTCCAAGAGTCGGACACAACTGAGCAACTAAGTACAGCACAAGACACTCAGCCTGGAAGGAGAAACTCCTTTCTAGATGTCTCACCGGCATTATCCTTTCCCTTCATATCTTTTCCCCATAAAACATTTCTGTCCATTTTCAACTAGTCATACTTTCTCACACATTAAATATAATTTAATGTCTTCGTTCCTTCTGCCTAAAAATGCAGAAGAAATCTGCTCAAATGTTTCATCAAGCTGCTTGGTCAGCTCTCTAGGGGAACCTTCCCTAAACTAATCCTCTGGACAGTTAGGTTCTTGACCTTCTCTATTCCTATAACCCCAGAAGTAAACTCCCATAATGGGATTTATTGCATCATTTAATCAGGGTTTGTTTATGCCCCAATATTCCTCACCAGATGACAATCCCTTTGAAGGAGATTTGGTTGTCCATGACTTAGCGATGAATAGCACAGTGTGGGCACATAACTGTGCCCCATTTTTGAGAAATGAATGACTTACTATGGATGGAAGAGACCCAACAAAAATAAACAAAATCAAACAAACAGGCAAATGTAAAAGACAACCTTGTTCATAGAATGTTTTTCCTACAAATAATCCAGAATTTAATAATCACTGAACCAGAATCTACTGGTGTGAAGGGAATAAATTGCTCACATTGTAGCAGACATATTAATTCTTTGGGGCTATTAAGATCAATTTAGATTTTGATTACACAATTCCAAAATTGCTTGCTAACCTCAGTTAACAAATCAGTTAAAGCTTGGAGAGTAAATCCATGTATTGGAGAGAGGCCAGTCTAAATTTCTAAAGTGCTAGTTTTTCTTATTTTTAATGCAGTTTTTCAAATTTTGAGATCACTGAACTACCACATCTGTGTTAATGAACCCAAAATTCTCATTTTGAATGATCCAGGGACATTTTTGATAAGTAAGTGTATACTCTACTAGTTCAACAAAACCAGGAAAAGAGTTTGTTCTTTAAAAACCAGTTCACAGCAATCTGGTTTTCACAGTAATATCTTGCTTGAAATACTTTTTTGTTTGTTTGTTTTTGCAAAGGTAAATTTTAGTTCAACCGACATTGACTTACATCAGTTTTCTTAATTTGTTGTTGATGTGTAATTGCTAGGAGGCAGGAGGGGTGAATTCGTGTTTAGAATCAAACCCCATTCCTGCCAGAGATGCTCAGAGGGCTCAAACAAACCCTGTGCACCATGACCGAGGGACCCCACAGAGACTGAAGTAGAACTGAGTTTGAGCATCTCCTGTGGAGGTGCGGGTCAGCAGTGGCCTGCCTCAGGGGCAGGGGCTCTGGGTGCAGCAGATTGGGTGTGGCATAAGCCCTCTTGGAGGAGGTCGTCATTAACCCCACCACAGAGCCACCAGAACTGACACAGGACTGGGGTACAGACTCTTGGAGGGCACAAACAGAACCTTGTGTGTAACAGGACCCGGGAGAAAGGAGCAGTGACCCCACAGGAGGCTGACGCAGACTTGCCTGTGGGTGTCCAGGAGTCTCCAGTGGAGGTGTGGGTCGGTGGTGGCCTGCTGCAGGGTTGGGGGCACTGAGTTCAGCAGTGTGTGTATGGGACCTTCTGAAGGAGGTCGCCATTATCTTCATCACCTCCACCATAGTTAGGCCCCAGGTAAATAGCATGGGGGGGAACACAGCCCTGCCCATCAACAGAAAATAGGGTTAAAGTTTTACTGAGCATGGACCCACCCATCAGAATAAGACCCAGTTTCCTCCTCAGTCAGTCTCTCCCATCAGAAAGCTTCCATAAGCCTCTTATCCTTCTCCATCAGAAGGCAGACAGACTGAAAACCACAATCACAGAAAACTAACCAATCTAATCACATGGACCACAGCCTTGTCTAACTTAATGAAACTAGAGCCATGCCATGTAAGGCCACACAAGATGGATGGGTCATGGTGGAGAGTTCTGACAAAATGTGGTCCACTGGAGAAGGAAATGGCAAACTACTTCAGTATTCTTGCCTTTAGAACCCCATGAGTAGTATGAAAAGGCAATAAGATAGGACACTGAAAGACAAACTTCCCAGGTCAGTAGATGCCCAATATGCTACTGGAGATCAATGGAGAAATAACTCCAGAAAGAATGAAGAGATGGAGCCAAAGCAAAAACAACACCCAGTTTTGGATGTGACTTGTGATGGAAGCAAGGTCCGATGCTTTAAAGAGCAGTATTGCATAGGAACCTGGAATGTTAGGTCTATGAAAAAGGCACATTGGAAGTGGTCAAACAGGAGATGGCAAGAGTGAACGTCGACATTTTAGGAATTAGCTAACTAAATTGGACTGGAATGGGTGAATTTAACTCAGATGACCATTATATCTACTACTGTGGGTAAGAATCCCTTAGAATAATGGAGTAGCCATCATAATCAACAAAAGAGTCCAAAATGCAGTACTTGGATGTAATCTCAAAAGAGACAGAATGATCTCTTTTCATTTCCAAGGAAAGCCATTTAATATCATGGTAATCCAAGTCTATGGCTTGACCAGTAATGCTGAAGAAGCTTAAGTTGAAAGGTTCTATGAAGACCTACAAGACTTTCGAGAACTAACACCCCCAAAAGATGTCCTTTTCATTACAGGGGACTGGAATGCAAAAGTAAGAAGTCAAGAAACACCTGGAGTAACAGGCAAATTTGGCCTTGGAGTACAGAAAGAAGCACGGCAAAGGCTAATAGAGTTCTGCCAAGAAAATGCACTGGTTATAGCAAATACCCTCTTCCAACAACACATGAGAAGACTCTACACATGGACATCACCAGATGGTCAACACCAAAATCAGATTGATTATATTCTTTTTAGCCAAAGATGGAGAAGCTCTATATGGTCAGCAAAAACAAGACCGGGGGTTGACTGTGGCTCAGATCATGAACTCCTTATTGCCGAATTCAGACTTAAATTGAAGAAAGTAGGGAACACCACGAGACCATTCAGGTACGACCTAAGTCAAATCCCTTACAGTAGAAGTGAGAAATAGAGTTAAGTGATTAGATCTGACAGAATGCCTGATGAACTATGGATGGAGCTTCATGACGTTGTACAGAAGACAGAGATCAAGACCATCCGCAAAAAGAAAAAACACAAAAAATCAAAATGGCTGTCTGAGGAGCCCTTACAAATAGCTGTGAATAGAACAGAAGTGAAAAGCAAAGGAGAAAAGGAAAGATATACCCATTTGAATACAGAGTTCCAAAGAATAGCAAGGAGAGATAAGAAAGCTTCCTCAGGGATCAGTGGAAAGAAATAGAAGAAAACAGTAGAAAGGGAAAGACTAGAGATCTCGTCAAGAAAATTAGAGATACCAAGGGAATATTTCACTCAAAGATGGGATCAATAAAGGACAAAAATGATATGGACCTAACAGAAGCAGAAGCTATTAAGAAGAGGTGGCAAGAAAACAGAGAAAAACTATACAGAAAAGATCTTCATAACCCAGATAATCACGATGGTGTGATCACTCACCTAGAGCCAGACATTCTGGAATGTGAAGTCAAGTGGGCCTTAGGAAGCATCAATACAAACAATGCTAATGGAAGTGATGGAATTCCAGTTGAACTATTTCAAATCCTGAAAGATGATGCTGTGAAAGTGCTGCACTCAATATGCCAGCAAATTTGGAAAGCTCAGCAGTGGCCACAAGACTGGAAAAGGTCAATTTTCATTCCAATCCCAAAGAAAGGCAATGCCAAAGAATGCTCAAACTACTGCACAATTGCACTCATCTCATACGCTAGTAAAGTAATGCTCAAAAATCTCTAAACCAGGTTTTATCAGTATGTAAACCTTGAACTTCCAGATGTTCAAGCTGGTTTTAGAAAAGGCAGAGGAACCAGAGATCAAATTGCCAACATCCGCTAGATCATCGAAAAGGCAAGAGAGTTCCAGAAAAACATCTACTTCTTCTTTATTGACTATTCCAAAGCCTTTGACTATGTGGATTGCAACAATCTGTGGAAAATTGTGAAAGAGATGGGAATACCAGACCACTTGACCTGGCTCCTGGGAAATCTGTATGCAGGTCGGGAAGTAACAGTTAGAACTGGACATGGAACAACAGACTGGTTGCACATAGCAAAAGGGGTACGACAAGGCTGTATATTGTCACCCTGCTTATTTAACTTATATGCAGAGTAGATCATGAGGAACGCTGGGCTGGAGGAAGCATAAGCTGGAATCAAGATTGCTGGGAGAAATACCAATAACCTCAGATATGCAGATGACACCCCCCTATGGCATAAAATGAAGAACTAAAGAGCCTCTTGATGAAAGTGAAAGAGGAGAGTAAAAAGTTGACTTAAAGCTCAACATTCAGAAAACCAAGATCATGGCATATGGAATGGGGAAAAATGGAAACAATGGCAGATTTCATTTTTTGGGCTCCAAAATCACTGCAGATGCTGATTGCAGCCATGAAATTAAAAGACGCTTACTCCTTGGAAGAAAAGTTATGGCCAAACTAGACAGCATATTAAAAAGCAGAGACATTACTTTGCCAACAAAGGTCCGTCTAGTCAAGACTATGGTTTTTCCAGTAGTCATAATGGATGACAGAGTTGGAGTATAAAGAAAGCTGAGTGCCAGAGAATTGATGTTTTTGAACTGTGGTGTCGGAGAAGACTCTTGAGAGTCCCTTGGACTGCAAGGAGATCCAACCAGTCAATCCTAAAGGAAATCAGTCCTAAATATTCATTGGAAAGACTGATTCTGAAGCTTAAATTCCAATACTTTGGCCACCTGATGCAAAGGACTAATTTGAAAAGAGCCTGATTCTGGGAAAGATTAAGGCGGGAGGAGAAGGGGACGACCAAGGATGAGATGGTTGGATGGCATCATTGACTCATTGGACTTGAGTTTGAGTAAACTCCAGGAGTTGGCGATGGACAGGGAGGCCTGGTGTGCTGTGTTCCATGGTTAGCAAAGTGTCGGACATGACTGAGTGACTGAACTGAACTGAATCGCTAAGAAGTATCAGAGTCTTATCTGACCCCATGGACTGTGGCCTAGCCAGGCTCTCTGTCCATGGGCTTTGCAAGGCAGCTGTGGGTTGCCATTTCTTTCTCTAAGTGAGTTTCTGCACCCAGGAATTGAAGCAGTGTCTCTTGCGTTGGCAGGAAGATTCTTTGTCACTGAGTAAAGTGAAAGTGAAGACGCTTAGTCGTGTCCAACTCTTTGCGACCCCATGGACTGTAGCCTACCAGGTGCCTCAGTCCATGGGATTTTCTAGCAGGAATACTGGAGCGGATTGCCATTTCCTTATCCAGGAGATCCCAACCCAGGGATTGAACCCAGTTCTCCTGCGTTGAGGGCAGAAGCTTTACCATCTGAGCTACCAGGGAAGTCCACTGAGCAACCAGGGTGTAATTAATGAGGTCTTATTTTATCTGGTGAAATTCAGCTTTCTTTCCTGTTTTACATGTTCTCTCCCCTAAAATGTTTCTATGGGTTTTTATAGTCCACTGTATCCTTGTTTTTTATCCTCCCAGATCCTGCAACACATTCTTTCTAAAATGAAATGTTGCATTATCTGATCTGAGCTTTCCAGTGTCTCCTCATAAAATCTGCGGTTTTCCTTACTGGCCTCAGTTTTCCCTTCATGTTTCACCTCTCCCATCCCTTCCCACAATCCCTTGCAATTCTTCAAAAGCCTCCTGCCTGTTTGTGCTGCTCCCTATGCCTGGAAGCCTTTTTGCACCTGGCTACCTGGTATGCCTGCATCACAACAACGTCAGCTTAGGTCCTTGCCTATGAAGCCCACTTTGCTTTGTTTTCCCACATCTGGATTAGAAGACCCACCATGTTCCTAATAGAACTTACTTGCACTGAACTCAAGCTGCCATTTTCCCTGGTTCTCTCTGCCACCAGGATTTGAGGTATTTGAAAGCAAGACCCTTGTGGCATTAATCATTATGTCACACATAGCCTATGACTGTATCTGATCACTGTAGGCTTCAGGCATTTTTTGAACGGGACTCTCACTCTTCCTTTAGAGGTGGGTGAATGGTTTTGACGATCATGGGAAAATATGACTCAATGGACCCTGAAGGGGATTAATAGAATTACACTGTAGTTTCCTAATTTGTGTTCTTCCTAGTCTTTAGTGACTGAAAACTCAGAGTCAAGGTGAAGGTTTTGGAGCTCCAGGTTCTTCTTTATCTATCCTGCAGGATTGCAAGAATTCCTTGTCAACCTCCCAGGATTAAAAAATCAAGAGATGAAAGCAATAGTCACATTAATGTCCCACAAGTTGAGGATGTACTAGCGAACTTTCTCTACACACGTTATCCCATTTAGTCTTTACAGTGACCCTAGAAGGTAAATACTGGCATTCCAATTTTATGGGTAATGAAACTAAAGCTAAGAGGGACTTAAAAATTTCCTCAAGGTCAAGTGGTCAAGTTTCAAACAGGTTTTCCTAGCCTCCAAGGCAGTGCTCCAATATTCTACATACCAAGGGTCCCGAATGGAAAACAACCCCATGATCAAGAAGCAGCATAGTCCATGTGATACTGACCTATTAGAAAAGATAGAAGAATGTTTATTTTCCCACATTGCAAGTTTACAACATAAAGAGAGAGAATACATTTGAATGAGCATCTAGGAAGCATAATGATATCATCCAGACATAGGATTTTATGGCATCATTGGACCCTGATCTTGCTCTTCTAGTGAAAGGTTTTATAGATCAAGGTGAGCAATTTATTATTTCCTAGCAAATAAATAAAAAGATAATAAAAAAGGAAAAAGAAGACTAGAAATTGAAATCTTCCTTTGTAAAAATAATATTAATGCACATCATTTAAAATATATGGAAAATAAGAAACAGTATAACATAAATAAAAATCACTAGTAATCCCATCAACAATCAATAATTTATATTGTTTTTGCAGTATTCTTCCCTTCTTAACTTTTTGTAAGCATTTTATAGTTTCTTTATTTTCCATCATGTAGCTATATCGTAACTAAATTAGCCTTTCTTTTTTTTTTTTTTAAACATGCAGGCTGTTTCTATTTTTTTCTTACTTTTCAAATAACATATTGAAGATAATGCTTTGGTATTTTTTTATTCTAATATAATTTCAAACTTAGACAAATAAAGTTGCAAGCATAAGGAACTCCTTATAACTTTTATCCAGCTTTATCCTTCCTTTCTTCCTCTCTCTCTCTCACACACATGCATATTCAAATGTCTTCATTTTTTTTCTGAATTGTTTGAGGATGAACTCTGCTTTTATATCAAAACACTGTCTGTATTTCCTAAAGACAAAGAGTTTCTCCTACATAATGACAAAATAATCTTAAAAATTTGAAAATTTAATGTTGATATCATATTATTATCAAATCCACAGTACATTTTCAAAGTCTTTTTTCAGTCTAGGATCTGATGCAGCACAGTGAAAAACATTTTTATATGTGTTTTATGTAAATTTTTACCTTTAAATTTATAGTAATCTTTTTATTCTGGATACCTAAAAGAAGGATTATGAAGTTGTTTTTATTCAGTCACTAAGTTGTGTCCATCTCTTTGCAACTCATGGACTGCACTACATCAGACTTCCCTGTCCTTTGCTTATGAGGTTGTAAGATATAGATGTTTTCATGACTGTTGGTATAAGTTGATAAAAGTAGTGGTCATCTGACCAAAAATAATAGGAACGTACTCATAAGACATACTGAACATTAACTGCAATCATTAAAAAAACCAAAAAAAAAAAATAAATAAACAACCCAATATCACATTCTCTATTTTACTTCAATTTCTCTGATTGCCCACAATAAAGGATTTTTCCCTTTGTGTTTACTGACCTATTGTGTTCCTCCTTTTGTTAGGTATTTACAGTCTCACCTCTTTTTTTCAATTATAAACTTTAAAATTTTCATATTTTCTTAAATATTCTTTATGTATTAAGGATCAGTGTTAGTCGATGTTAGCTGCTCAGTCATGTCTGACTCTTTGCTAGCCTACCAGGCTCCTCTGTCCTTGGAATTCTGCAGGCAAGAATACTGGAATGGGTTGTCATTTCCTTCTCCAGGGAATTTTTCCAACCCAGGGATCTAACCCTGGTCTTCTGCATTGCAGGCAGATTCTTTACGTCTGGGCCACCAGGGAAATGATTTAATTGTCCTCATATAGAGAAGTCTTTAAATTTAAATTACCATAGCCTGATGTTAACTACATAAATCCATCCTATAATTGTGGGAGGTTTTATTCCTTGGTTGAAATTTTGTTTGTTGCTCTGACTGAACTTGAGTGATAGAGGAAAATTTAATTTATGGCCAAGATCAGAGCAGGTATTATTAATTGATAAGGTGACAGAATCTTATCTTGTAATATCAATAGTGGCCTGAACATGACTATATATTTTATTCTCTTTTAAGCTAAATTTCCTAAGGGTCAACCAATTAAAGTCTTGGAGTGGTTAAATCCACCAAGATAACCCAGAAAGTGCTAGACACAGGTAATTTGCACAAACCCATCAACTGGACTGATTTTTAAAACTAGCATAGGATCATATCTGTGATAGAAAATCATTTGATTCACATGCACAGTTCCAAGAAGTCAAGAAAACATTATACAGGATCATTCAAATCAGGTTGAGGGTCTTGGGCAAGTTGTCTACTTCTGATGTCATCTTTTTATTCTCACGTGAGTGTAGTTTTTCCTCTTGAGCATTGTTTTAAGGTGATTTTGAAATCAGCAGTAATACTATATGTCAGTTCAGAGCAGGTAACATTTGTGGGTGGAAATTAATCCAAGAGTTAATTGCCTTCAGTTTTACTGTGCATTTATTATATTAAGGATATTATTATCTATTCATCATATTTGATAGTCAATAATTTTGATGATCTGTTTGCCTTTGGGGGATTCCCCCTTTAAAGTTATCATAATATGACCATGGAAGCTCTTTCAGTTCAGTTCAGTTCAGTTCAGTCGCTCAGTCGTGTCCAACTCTTTGTGCCCCATGAATCACAGCACGCCAGGCCTCCCTGTCCATCACCAACTCCCAGAGTTCACTCAAACTCATGTCCATCGAGTCAGTGATGCCATCCAGCCATCTCATTCTCTGTCGTTCCCGTCTCCTCCCACCCCCAATCCCTCCTAGCATCAGACTCTTTTCCAGTGAGTCAGCTCGTCGCATGAAGTGGCCAAAGTATTGGAGTTTCAAAGGAGAAAAGGAAAGATATAAGCATCTGAATGCAGAGTTCCAAAGAATAGCAAGGAGAGATAAGAAAGCCTTCCTCAGCGATCAATGCAAAGAAATAGAGGAAAACAACAGAATAGGAAAAACAAGAGATCTTTTCAAGAAAATTAGAGATATCAAGGGAACATTTCATGCAAAGATGGACTCGATAAAGGACAGAAGTGGTATGGACCTAACAGAAGCAGAAGATATTAAGAAGAGGTGGCAAGAATACACAGAAGAACTGTACAAAAAAGATTTTCACAACGAAGATAATCACGATGGAAGCTCTTTAAAGCTCTAATATTCAGATACATAGAGAAGGAAATGGCACCCCACTCCAGTATTCTTGCTGGGAGAATCCCATGGACAGAGGAGCCTGGCAGGTTAAGTCCATGGGATCGCAAGAGTCTGACACGACTTAGTAACTAAACCACTGCCACCATTTAGATACAATGATAGGAGAAATGAAAAAGATCTATAAAAGCCATTCTAGGAATGAAAAAGTTTCTTAAACTCGGTTGGAAATAATCAACATCTGGCCGAGGACTGTGATTGCTTGAACAGAAAAAAGGGAGGAATTACGGAAGGAATTATTACAGGATGAAATTAAGATGTTGCACTTTGAGGCCTGCAGTAGAGTTCAGAATGAATCAGTAACTCCTCAGCTGTGCATGCCAGAATCTGAGATCCCTTAACTGCAGAATGGGATGGTACTGCCCAATTCACAAGGTTAACAGTCTCATAGTGTGAGATGAAAGACTAACTGTGATGCATATTGTTGTATATTTTAGGGATGCGGGAAAACTTGGGCTATATTTGATTGTCATGAGAACAGAATGCAGGGAAAAGCTTTATGGGTGCATAAGAATGGACAGGGAGGCCTGGAGTGCTGTGATTCATGGGGTCACGGAGAGTCGGACACGACTGAGCAACTGAACTGAACTGAAGAATATATGTGGGGAATGTATTAAGATCATCCTGAATGTATATGCATGAAAGTTTTATTATAGCATCCCAATAAAGGACTCTAAAGTAAAGAACACCGAGCAGAGAAAAACATTCAGAGAAAGACAGTCAAAGCTGAGAGTGGAGATTTAGGAAGAATTCCAAGAAGATTTTGAAGAAGTAACTAAAGATATCTTAGACAAACATGGAAGCCTAGCAAACATACATACACTTTGAAAATCATTATATTTCATCTGACAAATATAATAGTATGCCTTTTATATAATCACACATCATCTTGGTATTGTAAATACAGTGAGAAATGGGCTAAATGTGATTCTTTGTTTTCAAAGGCTTATAGTGTAGCTGGGAGAACAATAAATGTTTAATTACGGGCATCATCACTTAATTAGTTGCACTAAGGCTAAGAAGGAAAACACTGGATGCCCTAAGCACTTACAAGAAGGGACCAGATCTAACTGGGTTGTGGGGGAAGTTGGAAGAAGATGTATTTTCCTAGAGGATTCCTGGTAGAAGGAACAGGAAACATAAGTTATGCAAAGTTCAAGTTACACAAAGGGTTAAAGTTTAAAATTCAAAAGGATGTGAAATACACTCATTTATTTACTGAAAAACACTTATTTGCCAGTTCTGAGAACACAAAAGAGATGGTTCCTAGTTCAGATTGTTCCCAGAGAACTTGGACACAAGTGAAATATTCCAGTTGGGGCTGCACAAGACATTCATTTCTTTTGGTGGCACGGAGAGAAGACTTCTGCCTGGTCTGCATGTGGTATCAGAGAAAATAGTCTGGGAAACTGGTGCCAGGAGTAGATAAGCCAGCAGGCGGTGAAAACACGAGGGAACGGCCGGATATTCCTAAAAGGGAGCATATACTTGGTCTTGGAAGAGTACGATTAGCACCAACTGAGCCATATGGAAAATGGTGAGCAGAATCTGGGCAGGATTCTCACTTCCAGCTGTGCCCAATCTGTAGCCCATATACAAATCTGTCATAAATCCAGTCCTACCTATGGCTTAGTCCAAATTACAGGATTATGTTTCTTCTCTCTCAAAGCCATGGGGCAAGTCAAGGAAATAAAGATGGAGAAATGACCTTCCTCACTGACATCGTCCTTCCCAGCTAACTGAACAACTCAGGGAGGTGGGAGCCCAGCTGGAGAGTTTTCAGGGTGTAGATCTGCCCATGAGGACCTTCACTCTGCAGGCTGAAATGAACATCAGAAGTATGGAGGTTAGAGGGAGGAGAATGGTGGGGTTAACAGGGAGTGAGATGTCTTGAGTTTTAGAACCAGAAGTCAAGGAGCTGAAGACTAAATGGTTAAATAACAGTTCATTTGAAATATAAACACAATACTATAGACTCTAAGTAGTTTATGAGCAAAATGCAGTTCAGAAAAGCACATTTGGTGCCATGCTGAATGTTTTAATTTTTTTTTTATATGCTCCACATTAGAGCTTACATTTTCTCATACCTCCAAGGCATAGTTTTTTATGGCTTTGGAGATAAAAGATTTACATTTAAATCATGCTTTCCCCATGCCACACTGTAACAACAGCATTTTAAGTTCTACTGTTCAACCAAAGGTCAGAATGCCTCTTTTTTTTTTAGTTCTACATATACCACCTGAGCCAAGTGAGCAAATCTTTTTAGCTTTGAATATCTAAATATTATAATAGTGTATATAACATGAAATCCAAGTGCAAAGAATTTCACAACAAAATGGAAATAGGAAAATGTCATCCTGGGTTTCTTGTGACAAGCAGATATCACAGAGATACAGGATTCCAAACCCTGAAGTAGATACTGTTTGTTAAAGGCTCACATCTATTTCTGAGCCATGGGGACCACCAAGAGACTATGTTCTGGGCTAATAGACTCTCCTGAAAAGCATAAAATTGACAACCAAACACCAAGACCATTTTTTTCTTTCATTATTGTCTTGAAATTTATTGCTGGAAAAGTCCCTAATTTTTCCTTACAACATTAAACCTATAGTGAACAATAATGTGTTGTACACTTAAAAAATTAAAAGAATAGATATCATGTTATAGCCTTATGACAGTTTTAAAAGTTCTTTTAAAATCAACTCCCAAGCTTTTTTTTGCAAACGGGGTCATGAGCTGTCTTGTTACTACGTACACCAACACCTAATTAATTATTGAAGACAGAGTTTTGGACGAAACAGAAAAGAACAGCTTTATTGTTTTGCTGGGCAAAGGGGGACAGAGCAGACTAAAGCCCTCAAAATTGTGCCCTGATCAAGAGCGGGTAATGAGATGATTTATAGTAATAGTTCAAAGAGCGTGTGACCAGTTCATGAACATTCTTATGATTGGCTCTGGTGAGGTAAATGGAGTCAGCATCATCAACCTTCTGGTTTCACTGGTCTGGGGTCTACGTGCTTATGTACTACATACCCTTAACTTCTCCCACATAGTGCGAGTTTCAGTATCTACAGAACAGCTCAAAGCTATTGTTATATGTATAACTCTTGTGGGGAAACCAAACCTTGCCCCAAGGCTGCACTATTGTTTCTTAACTTTTCCTTCCTTGCCTTTCATCCCCTCCTCTCCTTAATTAACAACCATCTGAACTTGTTTCTTGGAACTCAGTGGAGGTCATAGAAGCTGTTGTTCAGTTGCTCAGTCATGTTCAACTCTTTGTAACCATGGGTTGCAGCATACCAGGCTTCCCTGTCCTTCACTATCTCCCAGAGTTTGCTCAGTTCATGATCCCATGAAATGTAGCCTGCCAGTCTCCTCTGTCCCTGGTATTTCCCAGGCAAGAAAACTAAAGTGGGTTGCCATTTCCTGCTCCAGGAGATCTTTGAGACCCAGGGATTGAACCCAGTTCTCCTGAACTGGAGAGCAGATTCTTTACACTCACTGAGCCACCAGGGAAACCCTTCATAGAAGCTGAATGCAGCCTATTTCCTATAATAAAAAGTGAGGAGTACAGAAAGGCTTTTATGCCCAGAAACCACACAGAGTCCTGCTTGGTATCACTATCATTAATATCCATTGCATTTATAAAGCCCATTTATAAAGTTGGATGCAAAGAGGGGGATGGGAATGCATAGACTTTCATAATCATGCGTCCTTATATTCAGGTGTGTAGGGGACAAATCTCCCAGGTAAAGATATTGATTTTTACCTTTTTCCCTGTAATTACTGGAGAAGGAAATGGCAACCCACACCAGTATTCTTGCCTGGAGAATCCCATGGACAGAGGAGCCTGGGGGACTACAGTCTGTGGGGTGGCAAGGAACCGGAAAACAACTGAGACACTGAACCACCACCACCACCCTGTAAGGACAGTCTCAGTCTTTCATTTCAAAATTGAAATTATAGACAAAAATAGGAAGATAGCCTGTTTCTGATTCTGAATGTGAGGTCAAATGTTTACTAGACTCATGTATTCTTTGCTTTTAGCTAGACACAAGCTCTCTTAATCGCCTACAGATTTGGTGAGTGAACAAAAGAATGAGGGTGTGTCTCCAAAAGCCAAGAAAGATTGGAGAAGACTTTTGTCTTCAAGAATGGTGTGATGGACCCAAGCATTTAATTGAAAGTGTGCAAATAAAGAAGCTCAGAAACAAGCCCTATCAAACAAAAGGGGGAAAAGTATCATTTTAAAATGATAGCAGGTATAGCTGATTATTTTTTAATAAATAAGACTTGAGAATTATTTTAAGTATGTAAAAAGTTTGCTTTTATTAACATGCACATATCAAATTCTTCCAGTTCTAAGGTGTTCTTGGGGTAAAAATGAACTGCAAATTAGACATAGTTCATTCCTTTGGTTTCAGTGAAATGTGGTACCAGAGGGAGTCTATTACTACATGAAGCTAAAATTTGACCCATAACAGTTACTCAAAGCTCTCTGCTGCTCTAATATCTTCCAGGCAAATGATTTTTTAGACAAAAAAATCTGCTAAGTTGGAAAAGGAAATCACTTTGTCTACTTTGGACAATCAGTGATATAGTTCATCTCAAAGGAATGTGAAGGGAATGTTTAAACTGTAATGTTTTCACAGGCAAAGAGTGTCCCAAGGACCTTTAAGGTCAAGATTGGATGGATAGTTTGTCTTTTTTCAGAGTAAAACTGTCTAGAAAATCCAGTGAAAATAGTCTTTAGTAACTTATGGTTGAACATCACTCCATAGTGCTATCTACCAAAATCATTACCCTTTAGATGAGAGAAAATTTGTGTTTATTAAGAGTTGCAGAGTGCTACCTGGGGACCTCTCTAGGCAAACCATGCAATGGAGGTATTTGCCCTTGGTACTATCTAACTTTCTCCCTTGCTCCTCCTCCTCTCCTTTGTTCTGTGTCTTTTTACCTGCCATTCTACTCATCATTTATTTAGTATTCTTAAGGATGTTCCTTTCCTTTTTCCTAGCCCGAAACTTATTCTCAAGAAGACACTCAAAATAACATTTGCACTAGGGTGTGGAATTAAGTCAACTGTAATTTCTCCTGTTTTGTGTGTTTTTTGTATTTTTAAAATGTTCCTTAATTCAACCTTTTCTAAAGACATTCAGACATGAGCCAGTATTTAGAAGAAATGCTTTAGCCTTCAAAACAGAAGATTTGATGACATCCTAAAATCATGTTCTCTATAGGTGGCTTACTCACTTCAGCCTACATTCTCGAGAATAATGATTAGGCCTGGCATGCTGCTGTCCATGGGGTTGCAAAGAGTCAGATAAGACTGAGCAACTGAACTGAACTGAACTGAATATTTCATGGTATCATAAGAGCCTAAGAAGCATCTGTGATATTTACTTAGGCCCTGGATTGCTTAAGAGATGTCCCTTAATTGAATATTAGTGACAAATATTTTTCCATGTGACCATGGAGAAGGTCCCCTAGTTTTCAGAGTGGACACATATTGTAGAATTCTTACCAGATCTATAAGTATCCCCAGGACAGAGTAAGCAAAGTAGACATGGGTATTTTTGTCTGCCTAACATTCCCTTGGTATCCAGTTCTTCTTCCATTTTAAGTCTATGACTATATTTAGAGGGAGGTATATCACCCTGAACTGGGAACTCAGATTATTTCATTTTTCTGATACAAAGTGATTGGCTTCTGAATGGTCATTTGACCCAAACTGAGTGATGAGAGTCATCTCCCAGAATTTAGTTGTCTCTTTTTAAGGACATTATCTTTGTCTAGAATTGATAGCTATGAGTATGATGAAAGCTTAGAGCCACTCTCAACCATCTCATGAGGAAAAATGTGCTAAACATTAAGCCAACACATAGCAAAGCAGAACTGAGAGATAGGAAGCCATCCATGTCTTAGTGATGTTGCCTCAGCTTTTAGACATAGTTGGGCTTGGAATCAGCCACACTGTCTGAGCTCCTCAGTATGTTCTAATATTAAATTTGTGGGGGCTGGGTTTTTATCACTGGTGACCAAACAAGTATTGTTTAATCAAGGATGTCATCAGGCGACCCATTAATGAAGATGCCAAACAACTGATTAGAGCTGGGGACACAGAACAGATACAATTGCTAAAGCCAAACTCAAGGTGACATTGATGCTACCCTTTGTTGACTGTCTGCCTCATGACAGATGATTGCAATGTTACAGACACATGCCCTCTTTCACCCCATCTCCGGCTCTTCGCTGATAGGTGATTTCTGATTGACAGTTGGAACACATTCCTAGAATGGACAGCAAAGTGGAATTTGACACCAAGCTATTTTTTCTCCTTGGTCATTTAACAGTGCCTGCTTGAACTGGTTCCTCCCTGTCAAGTGTCATTCAAAAATCACCCAATTGTTGGTCCACCCTTGCTCTGTTGTTGATGAGAATGCCATGTGGGCTTGAATCAAAGCTTTGGTGAAATTTGTCTATTTTACATCTGTTCCTGGCTGGGAACTTAATGAGATGCATGGCATAATGAGATGTGTGTCTGGAGTGTGTAATGAGATTCTTGATTCAAATGTCTAATGAAGCCTATAGCCTAATGAAATGTATAGCATAATGAGATGCATGGCCTGGATGTATGGTACAGATTTGAAAGTCCTATTTTTTTTTCTTGCCTTTTTCCTGCTGTATTTTAAAACTTATATATACAATTAAAAACAAATTATTACAATCCAGTTATATTTGCCAAGACACTTAAAATTTATATTCTTTTTATTTTTAGTGATCAATTTCCTGCACTTTATTTTTTTTAATTTTTAATTTTTTTAATTTTATTGGAGGCAAATTACCTTACATTAATATATTGGTTGGTTTTGCCATACATTGACACGAATCCGCCCCGGGTGTACATGTGTTCCCTTTCTTGAACCCCCCTCCCACCTCGCTTTTCCCCATATCCTCCCTCTAGGTCATCCTCGTGCACCAGCCCCAAGCATCCTGTATCATGTGTCGAACCTGGACTGGTGATTCATTTCACATATGATAATATACATGCTACAATGCCATTCTCCCCAATCATCCCACCTTCACCCTCTCCCACAGAGTCCCAAAGACTGTTCTATTTACCTATGTCTCTTTTGCAGTCTCGTATACAGGGTTAAGGTTACCATCTTTCTAAATTCCATATATATGCGTTAGTATACTGTATTGATGTTTTCCTTTCTGGCTTACTTCACTCGGTATAATAGGCTCCAGTTTCACCAACCTCATTAGAACTGATTCAAATGCATTCTTTTTGATTGCTGAATAATACTCCATTGTGTATATGTACCAAAGCTTTCTTATCCACTCATCTGCAGATGGACATCTAGGTTGCTTCCATGTCCTGGCTATTATAAACAGTGCTGCAATGAACATTGGAATACATGTGTCTCTTTCAATTATGGTTTCCTTGGTGTGTATGCCCAGGAGTGTGATTGCTGGTTCATATGGCAATACTTTGGCCACCTCATCCGATGAGTTGACTCACTGGAAAAGACTCTGATGCTGGGAAAGGTTGGGGGCGGGAGGAGAAGGGGAAGACGGAGAATGAGATGGCTGGATGGCATCACCGACTCTGTGGACATGAGTTTGAGTGAACTCCGGGAGTTGGTGATGGACAGGGAGCCCTGGTGTGCTGTGATTCATGGTGTCGCGGAGAGTCGGACACGACTGAGCGACTGAACTGAACTGAACTGATGGCAGCTCTATTTCCAGTTTTTTGAGGAATCTCCACACTGTTCTCCATAGTGGCTATACTAGTTTGCATTCCCACCAACAGTGTAAGGGGGTTCCCTTTTCTCCACACCCTATCCAGCATTTATTGCATGTAGACTTTTGGATAGCAGCCATTCTGACTGGTGTGAAATGGTATTTCATTGTGGTTTTGATTTGCAAACAAGGTCCGTCTAGTCAAGGCTATGGTTTTTCCAGTGGTCATGTATGGATGTGAGAGTTGGACTGTGAAGAAAGCTGATCGCCGAAGAATTGATGCTTTTGAACTGTGGTGCTGGAGAAGACTCTCGAGAGTCCCTTGGACTGCAAGGAGATCCAACCAGTCCATTCTAAAGGAGATCAATCCTGGGTGTTCATTGGAAGGACTGATGTTGAAGCTGAAACTGCAATACTTTGGCCACCTCATGCGACGAGTTGACTCACTGGAAAAACTCTGATGCTAGGAGGGATTGGGGGTGGGAGGAGAAGGGGATGACAGAGAATGAGATGGCTGGATGGCATCACCGACTCTATGGACATGAGTTTGAGTGAACTCCGGGAGTTGGTGATGGACAGGGAGGCCTGGCGTGCTGTGATTCATGGGGTCACGGAGAGTCGGACACGACTGAGCAACTGAACTGAACTGAGTATTTTTAGCCATCTTTATGTCTTCTTTGGAGAAATGTCTGTTTAGTTCTTTGGCCCATTTTTTGATTGGGTCGTTTATTTTTCTGGAATTGAGCTGCAGGAGCTGCTTGTATATCTTGGAGTTTAATTTTTTGTCAGTTGTTTCATTTGCTATTCTTTTCTCCCATGCTGAAGGCTGTCTTTTCACCTTGCTTATAGTTTCCTTTGCTGTGCAGAAGCTTTTGATTTTAATTAGGTCCCATTTGTTGATTTTTGCTTTTATTTCCAATATTCTGGGAGGTGGGGCTTGGAGGATCCTGCTGTGATTTATGTCAGAGAGTGTTTTGCCTACGTTCTCCTCTAGGAGTTTTATAGTTTCTGGTCTTACATTTAGCTCTCTAATCCATTTTGAGTTTATTTTTGTGTATGGTGTTAGGAAGTGTTCTAGTTTCATTCTTTTACAAGTGGCTGACCAGTTTTCCCAGCACCACTTGTTAAAGAGACTGTCTTTTCTCCATTTTATATTCTTGCCTCCTTTGTCAAAGATAAGGTGTCCATAGGTGCGTGGATTTATCTCTGGACTTTCTATTTTGTTCCATTGATCTATATTTCTGTCTTTATGCCAGTACCATAGATGACTGTGGCTTTGCAGTAGAGCCTGAATTCTGGCAGGTTAATTCCTCCAGTTCCATTCTTCTTCTTCAAGATTGCTTTGGCTATTTGAGTTTTTTTGCAATTCCATACAAATTGTGAGATTATTTGTTCTAGTTTTGTGAAAAATATCGTTTGTAGCTTGATACGGATTGCATTGAATGTACAAGTTACTTTGGGTAGTATACTCATTTTTACAATATTTATTCTTCCAATCCATGAACACGGTATATTTCTCCATCTATTAGTGTCCTCTTTGATTACTTTCACTAGTGTTTTATAGTTTTCTATGTACAAGTCTTCTGATGCTGGGAAAAGTTGGGGGCGGGAGGAGAAGAGGACGACCGAGAATGAAATGGCTGGATGGCCTCACCGACTCTGTGGACATGAGTTTGAGTGTACTCCGGGAGTTGGTGATGGACAGGGAGGCCCGGCGTGCTGTGATTCATGGGGTCGCGGAGAGTTGGACACGACTGAGCGACTGAACTGAACTGAACTGATGTGCAAGTCTTTTGTTTCCTTAGGTAGATATATTCCTAAGTATTTGATTCTTTTCGTTGCAACAGTGAATGGAATAGTTTCCTTAATTTCTCTATTTTCTCATTATTAGTGTATAGGAATGCAAGGGATTTCTGTTTGTTGATTTTATATCCTGCAACTTCACTGTATTCATTGATTAGCTCTAGTAGTTTTCTGGTAGTCTTTAGGGTTTTCTGTGTAGAAGATCATGTCATCAGCGAATAGTGAAAGTTTTACTTCTTCTTTTCCAATTTGTATTCCTTTTATGTCTTTTTCTGCTCTGATTGCTGTAGCCAAAACTCCCAGAACTATGTTGAATAGTCGTGGTGAGAGTGGGCACCCTTGTCTTGTTCCTGACTTTAGGGGAAATGCTTTCAGTTTTTCACCATTGAGGATAATGTTTGCTGTGCGTTTGTCACATATAGCTTTTATTATGTTGAGATATGTCCCTTCTATTCCCACTTTCTGTAGGGTTTCTATCATAAATGGATGTTGTATTTTGTCCAAGGCTTTCTCTGCATCTATTGAGATAATCATATGATTTTTATTTTTCAGTTGGTTAATGTGGTGTATTACGTTGATTGATTTGCGGATATTGAAGAATCCTTGCATTCCTGGGATAAAGCCCACTTGGTCATGATGTATGATCTTCTTAATGTGTTGTTGGATTCTGATTGCTAGAATTTTGTTAAGGATTTTTGCATCTATGTTCATCAGTGATATTGGCCTGTAGTTTTCTTTTTTTGTGGGATCTTTATCAGGTTTTGGGATTAGGGTGATGGTGGCCTCATAGAATGAGTTTGGAAGTTTACCTTCCTCAGCAATTTTCTGGAAGAGTTTGAGTAGAATAGGTGTTAGCTCTTCTCTAAATTTTTGGTAGAATTCAGCTGTGAAGCCATCTGGACCTGGGCTTTTGTTTGCTGGAAGATTTCTGATTACAGCCTCTAGTTCTGTGCTTGTGATGTGTCTTTTCAGATTTTCTATTTCTTCCTGGTTCAGTTTTTACAAGGTGTACTTTTCTAGGAATTTGTCCATTTCTTCCAGGTTATTCATTTTATTGCCATATAATTGCTGATAGTATTCTCTAATAATCCTTTGTATTTCTTTGTTGTCGGTTGTGATCTCTCCATTTTCATTTCTAATTTTATTGATTTGGTTCTTCTCCCTTTGTTTCTTGATGAGTCTGGCTAGTGGTTTGTCAATTTTATTTATCTTCTCAAAGAACCAGCTTTTGGCTTTGTTGATTTTGCTATGGTCTCTTTTGTTTCTTTTGCATTTATCTCTGCCCTAATTTTTATGATTTCTTTCCTTCTACTAACCCTGGGGTTCTTCATTTCTTTCTTTTCTAGTTTCTTTAGATGTAGAGTTAGGTTATTTAGTTGACTTTTTTCTTGTTTCTTGAGGTGTGCCTGTATTGCTATGAACTTCCCCCTTAGCACTGCTTTTACAGTGTCCCAGAGGTTTTGGGTTGTTGTGTTTTCATTTTCATTTATTTCTATGCATATTTTGATTTCTCTTTTGATTTCTTCTATGATTTGTTCATTATTCAGCAGCGTGTTGTTCAGCCTCCATATGTTGGCATTTTAAATAGTTTTTCTCCTGTAATTGAGATCTAATCTTACTGCCTTGTGGTCAGAAAAGATGCTTGGAATGATTTCAATTTTTTTGAATTTACCAAGGCTAGATTTATGGCCCAGGATGTGGTCTATCCTGGAAAAGGTTCCGTGTGCGCTTGAGAAAATGGTGAAATTCATTGTTTTGGGGTGGAATGTCCTATAGAGATCTATCAGGTCTAACTGGTCTATTGTGTCATTTAAAGTTTGTGTTTCTTTGTTAATTTTCTGTTTTGTTCATCTATCCATAGGTGTGAGTGGGGTATTAAAGTCTCCCACTATTTTTGTGTTGTTGTTAAATTTCCCCTTTCATACTTTCTAGTAATTGTCTTACATATTGCGGTGCTCCTATGTTGGGTACATAAATATTTATAATTGTTATATCTTCATCTTAGATTGATCCTTTGATCATTATGTAGTTTCCTTCTTTGTCTCTTTTCACAGCCTTTGTTTTAAAGTCTATTTTATTTGATATGAGTATTGCTACTCCTGCTTTCTTTTGGCCTCTATTTGCTTGGAATATCTTTTTCCAACCCTTCACTTTCAGTCTGTATGTGTCCCTCATTTTGAGGTGGGTCTCTTGTAGATAACCATATATGAGAGTCTTGTTTTTGTATCCATTCAGCCAGCCTTTGTCTTTTGGTTGGGGCATTCAACCCATTTACGTTTAAAGTGACTATTGATAAGTATAATTCCGTTGCCATTTTCTTTATTGTTTTGGGTTCGAGTTTATATACCCTTTCTGTGTTTCCTGTCTAGAGAAGATCCTTTAGCATTTGTTGGAGAGCTGGTTTGGTGATGCTGAATTCTCTCAGCTTTTCCTTGTCTGTAAAGCCTTTGATTTCTCCTTCATATTGGAATGAGATCCTTGCTGGGTATAGTAATCTGGGCTGTAGGTTACTTTCTTTCATCACTTTAAGTATGTCTTGCCATTCTCTCCTGGCCTGAAGAGTTTCTGCTGAAAGATCTGCTGTTATCCTTATGGGGATCCCCTTGTGTGTTATTTGTTGCTTTTCCCTTGCTGCTTTTAATATTTGTTCTTTGTGTTTGATCTTTGTTAATTTGATTAATATATGCCTTGGAGTATTTCACCTTGGGTTTATCCTGTTAGGGACTCTCTGTGTTTCTTGGACTTGGGTGATTATTTCCTTCCCCATTTTAGGGAATTTTTCAACTATTATCTCCTCAAGTATTCTCTCATGGTCTTTCTTTTTGTCTTCTTCTTCTGGGACTCCTATGATTCGAATGTTGGGGCGTTTAATATTGTCCAATATGTCTCTAATATTGTCCTCATTTCTTTTAATTCATTTTTCTTTTTTCCTCTCTGTTTCATTTATTTCTACAATTCTATCTTCTAGCTCACTTATCCTGTCTTCTGCCTCCGTTATTCTACTCTTTGTGCCCTCAAGAGTGTTTCTGATCTCATCTATTGCATTATTCATTATATATTGACTCTTTTTTATTTCCTCTAATTCCTTATCGAACATTTCTTGCATCTTCTTAATCCTTTTCTCCTGTTTATTTATCTGTAACTCCATTTTGCTTTCCAGATTTTGAATTATTTTCACAATTAAAATTCGAAATTCTGTATTGGGTAGGTTCCCTATATCTCCCTCTTTTGTTTGTGTTGGTGGGCATTTATCCTGTTCCTTTACTTGCTGGGTATTTCTCTGCCTCTTCATCTTGCTTATATTGCTGTGTTCGGGGTGGCCTTTCCATCTTCTGACAGTTTGTGGAGTTCTCTTTATTATGTAGTTACCACGTTGTGTGTGGGGTTGGATGGGTGACCTGTCAAGGTTCCCTGGTTAGGGAAGCTTGTGTCGATGTTCTGGTAGGTGGAGCTAGATTTCTTCTCTCTGGAGTGCAATGAAGTGTCCAGAAATAAGTTTGAGATGTCAGTGGGTTTGGAGTGGCTTTGGGAAGCCTGTATATTGAAACTCAGTGCTATTCTCCTGTGTTGCTTGATAGTTTGCATAGTATGTCTTTCACTGAAACTTGTTGACCCTTGGGTGGTGCCTGGTTTCAGTGTATGTATGGAGGCATTTGATGAGTACCTATCAATTCATGTTCTCTGGAACAGGAGATCTCTGGTGTTCTCAGGATTTGGACTTAAGACTCTGACTCTGGTTTTCAGTCTTATTCTTGCAGTAGGCTCAAGGCTTCTCCTTCTGTTACTTAAGGCAGCTCCTTCTGTTGAAAAAGCTCTTCTGTTTTCTGGTCTCTTCAGTGTCTAATTCCCATCCTGACACCAGGATGCAGTGGTGGACACTTTTTTTTTTCCCGGCTCACCTGTTCAGTCCTGCTGTGGGGAGGGAGGAACACAGCTAACAAATATCCCTGGCGTCTGTGGGGAGTGCTAGCAGTGTCTCGGCTACACTGGGAATGCTCCCGCTCGAGGCTTGTGTGCTTTCCCTGTTTATGCTGCTCAGGCTCTGGGTTGCTCTGTCGGGAGCTGTCCGCGGCCGTCGCTGGGTTGCATGCACTTCCCAGGTCTGGGCTGCTCGGGTTCAGGTCCTCGGGTACTCCACAAAGGCGCAGACTTGGCTGGGCCTGCGTTTTGTGCCTTCCCCAGTCCGAGCAGCTCAGGTGACCAGGTGTTTGGCGAGCACGGTCGCTGCGACTTATCGCCTTCCCAGTCCAGGCTGCTTGGTTTTCTGGGAGTACAACCAGTGCACTTTCTCCAGCGGATATCAACCGGCCCGAATCCTCCTCTCTGGGGCCACGGCTGCCCCTTCCGGTGCTGGCTGCTCTCCTTGCCTGTGTCGGCAGGGGCTGGGGGATGGGCCGCCTGCAGCCCGCTTGCTCTGCTCAGTCTTTGGGCTTTTCGTGGGCTTTTCGCCTTTCTGCTTCGCTATCTTAAGTTCGCGCCCTCAGTTTGCCCTGGGGCGTTCAAGCCCCGTCCTCCCTCTAAGCGCCGCCACCCGCACCTCCCTGCCCAACCCCCACCTGCTAGTGGGGGGTACGGGCGTCTGCAACGCTTCTCTGCTGAGAGTTTCCTCTGGGCACTTAGTCCGTGAGTTTTAATTATTTATGTCTTTTGTCTCCCAGTTATGTGGCCCTCTGAGGTTCCACTCGCCAGTGTTTCCAGATGTTTGGAAACTTCTCTCTCTCTCTCTTTTTTTTTTTAAGCCTCCCTTCCTGGGATGGAGCTCTGTCCCTCCCTTCGAAGACTATGGGCTGCTTTTCTGGGTGCCTGATGTCCTCTGCCGGTATTCAGAAGTAGTTTTAGTGGGATTTACTCAGCGTTCAAATGTTCTTTTGCTGATTTTGTGGGGGAGAAAGTGGTTGCCCCATCCTATTCCTCCTATGAAAGTCCTTTTAGAAAATATCATTAGGCATACAAAATTTTCTCCCATCATACCAGCCCCACCCACATTTCTTTGAGATTTGTTTAGCTTGTAATTTCTCAGTGCCATTGTCATCATTATCATGTGTACGTCCCACACTCAAAGCAAAGGGAACACAGGCACTGGCCTCACTAAATGTGACAAGAAGTCTGAAAACAAAGCAGATATTTTTGCTTCTTGAAGAAAGAAAATCATGTTTTGATTTTTCCCCTTTAATTTCTTAATTTTTAATGCAACAAACTATATTAAAGACCTGTTACTTAACAAAAATCCTAAAACTTTGTGGCCTAAATAATCAATATTTATTATTGCCCATGGGGTTTCCCAGGTGGTTCAGTTGGTAAAAAATCCACCTGCCAATGCAAGAGACATGGATTGGATGCCTGGGTTGGGAAGATCTTCTGGAGGAGGCAATATCAACCACTCCAGTATTCTTGCCTGGAAAATCCCATGGACAGAGGAAACTGGAAGGTTAAGGTCCAGGGAGTTGCAAAGAGTTGGACATGACTTACCGTGAATAAGGATTAGTCTACTAGTCAACTGTGTGGCTTTTTTGGACTCAACTAGACATACTTGTGGGCTTGTAATTGGCAACATGTCAGATAGAACTTCTGTTGAACATGAATGGGCTTTCTCACATCTGTGGAGGTCAACAGTCTATAGGTTTATCTGGAAAGATGTTGGTTGGAGCAGTTGAGCTCTCTATTAGTCTTACATCCTTGACTCACCTGAAAGAAAGTGTAAGAGAAAGTCATTCAGTTGTGTCTGACTCTTTGCAACCCAAGGACTGTAACCTGAGTTCAGTTCAGTTCAGTCACTAAGTCGTGTCCGACTCTTTGTGACCCCATGAACCACATCATGCCAGGCCTCCCTGTCCATCAGCAGTTCACTGAGTCTACCCAAACCCATGTCCATTGATTTGGTGATGCCATCCGACCATCTCATCCTCTGTCATCCCCTTCTCCTCCTGTCCTCAATCTTTCCCAGCAACAAGGTCTTTTCCAGTGAGTCAGCTCTTTGCATCAGATGGCCAAAGTATTGTAGTTTCAGCTTCACCATCAGTCCTTCCAATGAATACCCAGGACTGATTTCCTTTAGGATGGAGTGGTTGGTCTCCTTGTAGTCCAAGGGACTCTCAAGAGTCTTCTCCAACACCACAGTTCAAAAGCATCAATTCTTCTGCACTCAGCTTTCTTTACAATCCAACTCTCACACCCATACATGACTACTGGAAAAACCATAGCCTTGACTAGATGGACCTTTATTGACAAAGTAATGTCTCTGCTTTTTAATATGCTTTGGAGGGTGGTCATAACTTTCCTTCCAAGGAGTAAGCATCTTTTAAATTCAGGACTGCAATCATCATTTGCAGTGATTTTGGAGCCCCCCAAAAATAAAGTCAGTGACTGTTTCCACTGTTTCCCCATCTATTTGCCATGAAGTGATGGGACTGGATGCAATGGTCTTAGTTTTCTGAATATTGAGCTTTAAGCCAACATTTTCACTCTCCTCTTTCACTTTCATCAAGAGGCTCTTTAGTTCTTCACTTTCTGCCATAAGGGGGGTGTCATCTGCATATCTGAGGTTATTGATATTTCTCCCAGCAATCTTGATTCCAGCTTCCGCTTCCTCCAGCCCAGTATTTCTCATGATGCACTCTGCATATAAGTTAAATAAGCAGGGTGACAATATACAGCCTTGACGTACTCCTTTTCCTATTTGGAACCAGTCTGTTGTTCCATGTCCAGTTCTAACTGTGGCTTCCTGACCGCATACAGGTTTCTCAGGAGGCAGGTCAGGTGGTCTGCTATGCCCATCTCTTTCAGAATTTTCCACAGTTTGTTGTGATCCACACAGTCAAAGGCTTTGGCATAGTCAATAACGCAGAAATAGATGTTTTTCTGGAATCCTCTTGCTTTCTTCATGGTCCAGTGGATATTGGCAATTTGATTTCTGGTTTCTCTGCCTTTTCTAAAACCAGCTTGAACATATGGAAGTTCATGGTTCACGTATTGCTGAAGCCTAGCTTGGAGAATTTTGAGCATGACTTTACTAGCGTGTGAGATGAGTGCAATTGTGCGGTAGTTTGAGCATTCTTTGGCATTGCCTTTCTTTGGGACCGGAATGAAAACTGACCTTTTCCAGTCCTGTGGCTACCTCTGAGTTTTCAAAATTTGCTGACATCAGCATCATCTTTTAGGATTTGAAATAGCTCAACTGGAATTATATCACCTCCACTAGTTTTGTTCGTAGTGATGCTTTCTAAGGCCCACTTAACTTCACATTCCAGGATGTCTGGCTCTAGGTGACTGTGAGTGATCACACTATCATGATTATCTGGATTGTGAAGATCTTTTTTGTTTAGTTCTGTGTATTCTTTCCACCTCTTCTTAATATCTTCTTCTGTTAGGTCCATACCATTTCTGTCCTTATTTGAACCCATCTTTGCATGAAATATTCCCTTGGTATGTCTAATTTTTTTGAAGAGATCTCTAGTCTTTCCCATTCTATTGTTTTCCTCTATTTCTATGCACTGATCACTGAGGAAGGCTTTCTTATCTCTCCTTGCTATTCTTTGGAACTCTGAATTCAAATGGTATCTTTCCTTTTCTCCTTTGCTTCACTTCTGTTCTTTTCACAGCTATTTGTAAGGCCTCCTTGGAATGCCATTTTGCTTTTTTGCATTTCATTTCCTTGGGGATGGTCTTGATTCCTGTCTCCTGTACAATGTCACGAACCTCTGTCCATGGTTCATCAGGCACTCTGTCTATCAGATCTAGTCCCTAAATCTATTTCTTACTTCCATTGTATAGTCAAACAGGATTTGATTTAGGTCATACCTGAATGGTCTAGTGGTTTTCTGTAACCTCAGTCCATGGCATTTTCCAGGCAAGAATACTGGAGTGGGTTGCTATTCCCTTCTCCAGGGGATCTTCCCCACCCAGAGATCGAACCTGGGTCTCCTACATTGAGGGCAGATTCTTTACCATCTGAGCCACAGGTAACTTAGCCAAGCTTAATCTAATGGCAGAGTCAGGGGACCAAGAGAGGAGAAGAAATCTTCAAAGCCTCAAGTGTCTGGACTCCAAACAGTCACACTGTGACTTCAGTTACATCTCTTTGGACCAAAACACTTATAAGGCCAGCCCAGAATCAAGGAATGGGGAAATAGATTCCATCCCTTAATGGGAGGAAGAGCCATGTCATAATGACATAAAGAGAATGAACACAGGAAGGAGGGAAGGTTTTTTACACTTTACCAAATATAAAATGGAGAACATCTTTCCATCCTTCCACCACTAACAAAAATTTTTATTGGGCTTCGGTGGGGGGGGGGTATTTATGAAAAATTGCTTTTTCTGTAAATATGAGAAGTTGTTCAGAGCGTAGAGATATTGATTATGAATGTCCTAAAAGTCACATAGTGCATCTCACTGAAACCCTGTGTCCTATGGGTTGACAATGGATGCTTTCAGTAAATGAAATAGCTGAAATTCAGTCTTCCTGGAAACAAATAAGCAAAAATGCTAATGAGAATTATCTCTAATTTTCCTTTTAACATTTGGAAAATATCTGATAGTGGATAAGATCAGGAGTCTACTTCATCTTTGAATTAAAATCTAGTGAAGTTTTTCTTCCACCTTTTCCTGGGTTGCTTTAAGAGTTATATTAAAGATTTCATTCTGCCAAGAACTACTGGTGATTAACCCCAGGCATGAGGTATATGTTACATGAACCGGCCCTAAAGAGCTGCGGAGAGTTTTAGCACTGAGTATCTCATTTGCAATAGCCTCTTGGATGAAACCCAGGACACTCCTTTGAAAATTTATAGGGACTAGTCTATCCAACAGTTTAACAGGCAAACTGATTTTTTTTTTTAAACATACCACAGCCAAAGTTTTATCTCCTTCCCATCTCCCAGATTGAATATCCATTATCTTTCAAGATGCCATTACCGTTAGATGCCTCAGATTTATTTGTCTAGTGGTTTTATAGAATAAAGGCCTGATAGGGTCCTCTTTAAATACACATCCTAACCACATTTTAGAAACCAGCAGTTGGTCTCATCATTTCCCTAACTTAAGATTATGCTTTTCTAATGCAGGGGGATCATAAATTTCACTCCCATGTGTATTTTACAATTATGGAAAGGAATGAATCAAACAAAATACTCAAAGATCAGAAATTGTTTTTTTCCAATTTATTTTCCAGCTGTGTTTTTCTATATGGAATAGTTTTCTTAAGTACCTACAGATAAGAACGCCCGTGTGTATCTTCAGTACAGGTTTGTGAATGCACTGATTAATTGATTTATTGATTATTTTGATTCAAAATCTGGCCTTAACCTGATTAACCTTATCAATCTTTCTTAATCTTAGCTTCACTAGCTGAGTATTTTTAAATACTTTAATACATCTTTTAGTTCAATTCAGTTCAGTTCAGTCATTCAGTCGTGTCCGACTCTTTGCAACCCCATGAACCGCAGCATACCAGGCCTCCCTGTGAATCACCAGTTATCCCCTTCTCCTCCTGCCCTCAATCTTTCCCAGCATCAGGGTCTTTTCCAATGAGTCAGCTCTTCACATCAGGTGGCCAAAGTATTGGAGTTTCAGCTTCAACATCAGTCCTTCCAATGAATACCCAGGACTGATCTCCTTTAGGATGGACTGGTTGGATCTCCTTGCAGTCCAAGGGATTCTCAAGAGTCTCCTCCAACACCATAGTTCAAAAGCATCAGTTCTTCTGCACTCAGCTTTCTTTACAATCCAACTCTCACACCCATACATGACTATTGGAAAAACCATAGCCTTGACTAGACGGACCTTTGTTGACAAAGTAATGTCTCTGCTTTTTAATGTCTGCTGTTTAATGTCTCTGCTGTCTAGGTTGATCATAACTTTCTTTCCAAGGAGTAAGCGTCTTTTAATTTCGTGGTTGTAATCACCATCTGCAGTGATTGTTGTTGCTGCTGCTGCTGCTGCTAAGTCACTTCAGTCGTGTCCGACTCTGTGTGACCCCATAGATGGAAGCCCACCAGACTCCCCCGTCCCTGGGATTCTCCAAGCAAGAACACTGGAGTGGGTTGCCATTTCCTTCTCCAATGTGTGAAAGTGACAGTGATTGTAGAGTGCCAAAAAATAAAGTCAGCCACTGTTTCCACTGTTTCCCCATCTATTTGCCATGAAGTGATGGGACCGGATGCCATGATCTTAGTTTTCTGAATGTTGAGCTTTAAGCCAAACTTTCCACTATCCTCTTTCACTTTTATCAAGAGGCTTTTTAGTTCCTCTTCACTTTCTGCCATAAGGGTGGTGTCATCTGCATATCTGAGGTTATTGATATTTCTCCTGGCTATCTTGATTCCAGCTTGTGCTTCTTCCAGCCCAGCGTTTCTTATGATGTACTCTGAATATAAGTTAAATAAGTAGGGTGACAATATACAGCCTTGATGTACTTTTTTTTTCCTATTTGGAACCAGTCTGTTGTTCCATGTCTAGTTCTAATTGTTTCTTCTTGACCTGCAAACAGGTTTCTCAAGAGGCAGATCAGGTGGTCTATCATGAAATATTTAGGCATGATAGTTTATTGTTAATCTGATAGCATCTAGGTCTCTGTTTTGCCTACATGATGTATACCATCGTGGACTGGTGACTCCCAATTAAATACTACTCGTGGCTTTACATGCAAAGTGACTTACAAAATGAGAACCTCTCTGAGGTGATATTATTGTAAACATCTGCCTTGATCAAATCTCCTTACCCAGATCTCCATTTCACTGTGTCTCTGCTGACTCACAGATTCAGTTGCATTTATTCCCCAAAGGTTCTGTAATTCATTTCACCTCAATGAGTAGCCAAACTCACATGTAATTTATTATTTGTGCAATTTAATGCTAATACTCAGGGCCAGTCTGTAGTCAGCTTGAGGGATGTGCACAGTGGTGAAGCAGCTGAGATGGCAAGAACCTGGGCAGAATACAGGCAAGCCAGGGAAAGGCCTGAAAAACTTTGGTACCAGGGAATTTGGTGGACTTCAGTCACAGTAAGCGTAGGCCAGAGTTTCTCAAAATGGAATTTTCAGATCACCTGCAGCAGAGTTATCTGGAAGTGAAAGTGTTAGTCACCCAGTTGTGTCTGACCTTCTGCGACCCCATGGACCATAGCCTGCCAGGCTCCTCTGTCCTTAGAATTCTCCAGGCAAGCATGCTTTTGAAAAAAAAAGTGGCTCTCATCTATTCTACTCTATCAAAATCTCTAGGACAGGTCTCCAGAATGTCTGGCAGCTTGTAGATGATTACTGAATGAATGAGGAATAATTGAACAAACAAACTATATTGATATCAACATCAAAACCATACAATCTCTCGGTCATCCAGCTCCAGGTTAATAATGAAAGACAACAGATGAATGATGGATGCCATCAACAAAAGGATGTCTGGTACCGAGCCAAATGTTATTAAAGTTGGTGGCAGTTCATATTCTACCTGTTTCTGTGTTCTACCTTCTTTAGAAACCAAAAGGCATTCCATTGTCTGGCTTCATCTGTGATCTGAGTGTGAATGCTCCTCAGTCCACACAAGTGAATCCTTCCAACTTTATAGTTCAAGTCAGGTGAAAGACCAGGTAGGCATCGTCACCAACATTTCATAAACATTGGTAATAGACACAACCAACAGTTTCTGGGGCCGAGGTTCAGAAAGTTTGAGGCATTTGTTCATACAGCTAGAAAGTAGAAGAGACAGCACAGAAATCAGATGTGTAAGGCTGTTCAGGAAACTGTCTCTGTTGATACTGGTCATTTCTTGAATTTTTAGCTGTGAGGGACACGCACGGACTTGGAATGAAGACCCCCTTGACTTGCTTCTGTTCTACAACTAGCTTTAGTTTTTATACCTAAAGAGGCTCATTTTTCCCTGAACAATGAGCCGTTTCCCCCAAGACACATATTATGCAAAAAAATGTTGCAACAAATGTTCACTTTAACAGCAATTTTTTCCCCAAACTCTGTGTATTAATATATGTGTTTGTACGTGTATCTCCGTTTCATTCATTTCTAGCTCCTCCAGTCTTGTCTGCCTCTCTGTCCTTGAAGACTCCCTACTCTTGTTTTCACATAAGCACAAATGACTGTCATACTGAAATAGCATTCTCAGGCTTGGTTCCCCCAACCTAGCTACCACCCACAGCATCAGTGTGTTAATAATCAAACACCTCAGATGGTGAGGACTAGAAAAACCTTTGAGATCACCTAAGATGGCTATCATTTCACATGAGGAAATGGGGTCCCCCAGGGGTTAAACTCTTCATCCAAAATTTTAATGTTCATCAACACTGCCCTTTCACTATGTGTGCTTTTTCATCAATTCAGCCACGATAAAAACAGATTCTATTGGCAAAATGAGATGCTGTTCGAAAAACTGTGTTTCTTTTTTTAGTGACCTTGACACATCTCTAACCTGTCACAGAAACTTGGCAAAGCCCATATTTAATCCTGGAATTTCTAAGTAAATCTGCTCACTAAAAACACTTTGGGTCTAATATTAAAATAATCAGGCTGAATAGTAGGTACATAAGTTGTTTTCTTATGGAGTATGCTTTCTTAAGTTGATCCACTTAGGAGAAAATGATAGAGACAGTTTCTAAAGTCAAGCAAAGAGCAAATTGTGATTTGGGGTTAAACTTCTAGGTGACAGAGATGAGCTGTTTCTGTGTTGTTTAAAATAGCAGTTTACAGCAGGAGTTTACAGTTTCTCAGAGAAGGTTCTTATCAACTTAAATGTCAGGGAATTTGCTGGCTCTGTCTCTTGCTTTTGGCAAACATGTGAATCCCATTCCCCTGGTCTGTGGAAACACAAGCTTGTATATTTTAATTCATCTGAAGTTATACCACAGAGTCTATAAATATTATATAACAAATCTGAGCATTACTACGTTCTTGTGCATTCAGGAGACATCACTATGATCACCATAATCAACCTAATTGGGCAAGGCTGTCTAAGCGAAGGCAATAACATTTGTTTACTTCCTTGTAGGAATGCGTTCACAGCCTGGTACCACCACATTTAAATTAGTTTTCATCCCAAACAGAGAGAAATGAGCCCTTCAGTCAACACAGTCTGTTAATTTGAATGTGTTTAAATGCAATGTGTGTGTGCCCGTAGGACACTCTGAGAAGCTCTGTTCTTTGTCCTCTTGTGGGAGGACTCAGTGACATTCAGACCTTTGCCTTCTTTCATATTTTGCAGATGCAGAGAAGAAGGGGCCCTCCTCCATTCCCTGAGGAGGCTGGTCACAGGCCCAAAATTACCCGAAGAACCTCATCCCTGGTTACAATGGGGGCAGCGAAATCAATTCTCTGTAGTGTTGTGGTGCCTCATGAAAAGGGGCAAGATTGTGAGTGTAAGAGACAGTGGCAGCGTGACAGAGTTGGACAAATCAAGTCCAGATGAAGACAGGTTGTTCATACCCCTTTTGTAGGAAATCCTGTACCATTTGTGTTACTCTGTCTCACAGAATTAACCTCTTGACCCCAGATATTTCCTTCAGAATCGGCATTGCTTTAATACACATCGTCCCCATTCCAGCCCCACCTTCTGCTTCAGCCTTTCCTTGGAAACCTTTGCCAAGTTCACTTTCTATATCAGATCTCCATGTCCTCGATGCAGGGTGGTAGCTCTGGGCAGCAAATCTGGAGGCGAGGAAAGGGAGGAATCAGAGGCAGTAAAGCGTGTCTCCCATGACTTGCGCTACATCTCATCAAAGCCTTCATGTGTCATCATGTAAAGCACTGGTACTAGTGTTACTAGCATTCTTGTGTTAAGGGAAAGTTTTTCAGTGTAAGAGGTTTTAGAACAACCTCTCCATCAAGGAAAGACCCCTGTCCCTACAGAAGGGGAAAGAATGGAATTCACAGGATTGCCCTGCCCTGTGCCGCCATTTTGTGAGGCCATGTTGCGGGTGAATGGAAAGTGAGACAGGACAGGGTCCAGAGCAAGAGGGACAAACATTTGGTGCCCCCTGCTCATTCCAAAAACCCCCATGAGACACCCATGCACAAGTCAGCTGAAATTAACCAAAGTTACCTTTTTGCCTTCATATGCATTCTTCAGAAAGCATTTTGTGTTTCTGTCTTTTTCCCTGGGAACCTCCTGATCCCAGATTTTACCTTTAAAATTTTTCATGGGGACCAAGGAGTATGCTATATTGGTGACTTTAAAGGACATCAACTATGACTGGCACTCATTCAACATGTGGTGAATGAAAGTCATACCCCATGATTTGCTGCTGGCCCTCTCTGCAAATGTTAACTATCAAAGAAAGCAGTTTTATTCAACAATAATAAACTACAGTTGTCTAGGTCACACCAGTCTGAGAGGTATAACCTCAGGGGGACAATAAAACAACAACAACCCTTTCCAGTAGAGTTTTGAGAGAATACCTAGAATGCCAATCACCATTTCTTGTCATTTTCATGAACTTTCTAGGGAGTCTGATGTTTAACTATGGGCAACCACAGTTCTCTTTCTTCTTGTAGCATGGACCATTTTGTTGACTTTTGTTAGTAACCAATATTTCTGGTATCTTTCTTATCATTGGTCATATTTTCTCTGTTTCCCCAATTCTCTTTATGTGGGATCTTTTACAGTTGTTCCTGGAAGTAATACAACTCACATTTAAACAACCCAGAAATTTATTGATCCTCATTCTGGGACATGTATGAAAAGAAATGTCTTCAGGTGTAGCTGGATCCAGGGGTTCACAAATATCATCAAGGATTCTGTCTCTTTCCCCTCTTTTAATACTTTTCTGCTCAAAGGCAGCCACAAATGGTAGTGAAAAGCTTTACACTCATCTGTTTAGCTTAACAGTCTAAGGAAAACAAGGTAGAACTTTCTATTGACCCCTAAAAACTATTCTGCTGAGGACTCTAGCATGTCTAGTTTGTATCGCATGCCCATATTTTATTTATTAGTTTGTTTGAGGCATATAGATTCTAACTGGGTCAAACAAATGCTGCTGTTAACAGACAGTGGGTTTAACTCGACCTGATCCATACTGATGAGTACCCTCTAGGAAAAGAGATCCTATTAATAGAAGAAGAAGGGGAAGAGGGTTTTAGAGAGGCCAAGCATGTTTCCACAACCATGTTTCTGTGATGATTTTCTGAAGCTTCTAAAAGTAAGTTAGTTATTCCAGGTTCCAAAATAAAATGAAATAAAATGCCCTTTCTCAGTACGTGTACTTTCTTTGACTAGTTGTAGAAATGAAAGAGACATTTTTGGAGACATGGATATTATAGCTCTTTTTTTTGTTTGTTTGTGTTTTTAGAGAGAGCATCTCCCAAGGGCTCCAGCATAAATGAGCCAGCCCCTGGGCAGTCCTAAAAGACAATCTGTGGCATGTGAGGACTATGTCATGCTGGACTCAACAATCACAGCCTAATTGCTGCTGCCTATGTTCTGAGTTTCTTCTCCTGGAGGTTGCTTCTCATCATAATCCCTTCTCCTAGAGAAGGCACACAGATTAATTTCCTGGTGATTAATCCATCCAGCCCTGGGGATTGGGTGTCAACAGCAGTGCCTTGTGTTCATTCATTGACCCATCCATGAATTTCTCTGATGTTCTCTATCAAATAGACTAGATCTCCATTCTGCTCAAATGTCACCTATTCAGATAGCCTTTCTTTACTTGACCTAAAACAGCAGCCCACCCTACATACTTTCTAAATTCTGACCCAGCTTTACTTTTCTTCTTAGCACTTATTCCTGCCTGATATGATGTCACATGTGATTGCTGATTAATTTTCTGTTAATGAGCTTCTCTGGTGGCTCAGATGGTAAAGTGTCTGTCTGCAATGTGGGAGACCCAGGTTTGATCCCTGGGTTGGGAAGATCTCCTGGAGAAGGGAATGTCAACGCATTCCAGTACTCTTGCCTGGAGAATCCCATGGACGGAGGAACCTGGTAGGCTATAGTCCATGGGGTTGCAGAGTTGGACATGGCTGAGCGACTTCACTTTCACTTTTTCATTATAATACAAGGAGCCTAAGGACAGGTTTCTTTTTTATCTTGTTCTCTGTTGCATTGCTGTTCCTAATGTAGTGCTTGGCACATCCTAGCCATGCAGCAGTTATCTATTAGTTGTGTCAAGAAATGAATAAGTGAGCAAACCAAATTATAGCAGGTGCGGATCTTAGACCATAATTCTGGGACCCTTATTACACAAACATAAACATGTTCAGTAAAGAATATCTATCAGTAATTTTTTAATGTGTGAATAAAAATGTCTGTAAAAGACCTCAGATCATGCCCTGCATTTTGTATCACATTACTAGTCTTGCATCTCCTCTTAATTTCTTTCTGCTTTACTTACTGACTTTCCTTTTACCCTAGAATGGTGACTAAGCTGATGGAGATAATTAAGAAATAAAATATTTTGATGTGATTTCTGCTAAGTAAACCATAGACCAGGTATAATTTAAGCTGCATGGAATAATTGTATTAATTTTTTATAATTTTTTTTGAGCAACAGCCTTAAACAAACACACAAATAGAAATATGGCTTCTAATATATATTCTTACTCTTTAACTGTCAGGATTTTAATTTTCTGTCTTTAAGAGATTTTATTTTTAAATTTACATTCTTTGCTATATCTGAGTGGAAGGTCATGCCATCCACTTGGTATGAATATGTTCAGTTAAAATCCTGAATGTTGGTTTTATAATTTCATTCCTCACCCAATTTCTCCTGCCTCTTTGTCTTTGGGGTGCCTGGAGACCGTGGGCAGTGCAGAGCCAAGCAGAACCAGTAGCCTGTTCTGGAGATTCTGCTACCCCTCAAGTGCAGTGGGAATTCCTTTCTGCCTGAGTGAAATGTCTAGTCTATAAAACCGGTTAGTAAAACATACTGTAATTTGGAATTTGGTAATGCTGGCTTCATTTTGACAGAACCCAGGCTGACCCACAGCATTACGTCATGAACAGATGTGAATTCTAGAGGGGTGAAATTCTTAAAAGCTAGTTCAGAAAGAAGAAAACTGAGTCAAAGGCGGTCTTCATTCTTCTGTAGCTTCTACACAGTAAACTGTGTTTAACTCTCTTTTAGTCCAAGTGACCTTAGAATCACCTTTGTCTCTCTTGATATGTAGATGAGAGAAACTGGTAATAGCACAAAGGAACGCTTTCAAAACTGTGCTTTACACGTAATTAAGACCCTTTGGAATCTCTTACGTTTAAATATACAAGAATTCTAATAGCTTAATGATGCCAGACAAGTCAATCAAGAAAATCCATCCTCAGCTGTTTTCATCTGAAGAACAGAAACAATAATACCATCAGTGCGGTTTTATCGTAACAGAAATAAGAGGTTAGCTGTGGAGTTATTGTGAGACCAAATGCGTAATGACTGTGTGAAAGTACTTTTCAAACTATAAAGCTCTATAAAATATTACACTAGTTAATATTAATAGCTATGGGCAGATTAAAATAATGGCAATGATTGTATTATAGAAAACTTTGTTGCCAGCATGTTTTTAAGAGATTATGTCATGCTTGGGACTTTTGATAGAATTTTCCAAGCTGTATTCATAACTATGTCTCCTTTTAGACTTTAATTGATTATTGATTATTTAATCACTTCAAAAACCAGTTACCATTTGGTGGGAATAGAGGTGGAAGAATAGAGGGCTATTGAATGTGTGTGTTTATGTGTATATAGATGGATAGGGATATATAAAAAGAGAGGTCTATGCTAATATAAATAAATGTTAAAATTCTATTTTCTTGCAAAATAAGCAAAACTCATGTCCTGATATGTTAAGAAACTATTGCACTGATGATACTTCACTTGACCATTGGTGAAGAGTATACAAACAGAAACAGTCCTTGTTCAGATAACACCTTGGAAGATGATCTCTGTTATCAATTTATGAAACTGAGATGGTGAATAAATACAGATTTTATCCAACCATTTGGGAACCTGTTACCCAAAGAGGTTCCCTGAATACTGAGCATTAATAAACTTTAAGTCATTACACACAGTCATTCAGGAAATATGTCAGTCACTGTTCTAAGTACTAGAGGTTTATGAAGAAAAAGATAGACATTGGCTTTAACCTCAAGGAATTTGTATCTAATATTGGAGTGAAACATTAAACAAATATATAAAAGAAAATAACTGCAATTTTCTAGGCTCCAGTTCTCCATTAAGTCATCATCTGGGATGATAAAGTCAAAAGAAAGAAAAATCCAAGAGCAATGGTGACTTCATGGTGCAACATGAGGCCTAAGGACATAGACTCCTTGGAGATGCATTTCCGTGGCTCTTCACATTGCTGTGATGTGTTTCAGTGAATTCCCTTGTGTGTTTGATTGTGTATGTGTGTGTGTATGCATGTCATTCAGTCGTGCCTGACTCGTTGTCACCTATGGGCTGTAACATGCCAGGCTCCTCTGGCCCATGAAATTCTCTAGGTAAGAATTCTGGAATGGGTTGACATTCCCTTATCCAGGGGATCTTCCTGACTCAGTGATCAAACCCAGGTCTTCTGCACTGCAGGCGGATTGACACTAGCACTAAAGCTTTTCAGTGAATTGCCTGTTGACTTTATAAGCTTGATTAGCTAGCACTTAGTTGCTCAGTTGTGTCCAACTCTGTGACTCTGTCGACTGTAGCCCACCAGGCTCCTCTGTCCATGGGATTTCCTAGGCAAGAATATTGGAGTGAGTTGCCATTTCCTTTCCTAGGGGATCTTCCCAACCCAGTGATCAAACCCATGATTCCTGTATCTCCTGCATTGCAGACAGATTTTCTACATGCTGAGCCGTCCAGGAAGGCTTGATTGACAAAGCAGACCACAACTGTAAGTAGACATCATAGCAGTTAGCTCTGGGGTCATATACCAAGAATTTGTTCCTGTGGCTTAGGTGGAATTGCCAGGATGATGGATGTCTTTGTTTGAGCCTGGACCTTCTGTAGTCACTGTCCTCATTCTATACCCCCCGTTATACCACAGCTGCATCCCCAGATAGTTAGGATCCTACACTGAATCACACTGACTAGTGTCAGCTAGGTCCTTTCTTGCTGCTGCTACTGATAATAACAATAAATAGTGCTATTGTGGGGCTTATGATATCCTTAGAAGTACTCTTAAGCATGTTAGATAAATAACAGTATCAGATTTTGCATATTATGAAGGGCATTCCAAGTCTCTATGTATAAAATATTTCATAGTTTGTTGTTGCTGATCAGTCACTAAGTCGTATCTGACTCTGTGATCCCATGAACTATAGCATGAACTGCAGCTTCCCTGTCCTTCTCTATCTCCTGGAATTTGCTCAAACTCAGTCATTGAGTCAGGGATGCGATCTCACAATCTCATCCTCTGCAGCCCCCTTCTCCTCTTGTCCTCAAACTTTCCCAGCATCAGGGTCTTTTACAATGAGCGGACTCTTCGCATCTGGTGGCCAAAGTATCGGCACTTCAGCTTCAGCATCAGTTCTTCCAATGAACATTCAGGGTTGATTTCCTTTAGGATTGACTGGTTTGATTTTCTTGCTGTCAACGGGATTCTCAAGAGTCTTCTCCAGCACCACAGTTTGAAAGCACCAATTCTTTGGTGCTCAGCCTCATTTATGATCCAACTCTCACATCTGTGCATGACTACTGGAAAAGCCATAGCTTTGACTATAAGGATCTTTTGTTGGCAAAGGGATGCCTCTGCTTTTTAATATGCTAAGTTTGTCATAGCTTTTCTTCCAAGGAGCAAGCATCTTTTAATTTCATGCTGCAGTCATTGTCCACAGTGATTTTGGAGCCCAAGAAAATAAAATCTGTCATTATTTCCACTTTTTTCCCATCTATTTGCCACAAAGTGGTAGAACCAGATGCCAACATCTTAGTTTTTTGAATGTTGAGTTTTAAGGCAACTTTTCACTCACCTTTTTCACCCTCATCAAGAGATTATTTAGTTCCTCTTTACTTTCTGCCATTAGAGTGGTATCATCTGCATATCTGAGGTTGCTGGTATTTCTCCCAGTAGTCTTGATTCCAGCTTGTGATTCATTCAGCCCATCATTTAATAAAGTCAGTTCATGGAGTTCTCATGGCAAGTATACTGTGAAGGCCTGGGGTGCTGCAGTCCATGGGGTTGCAAAGACTCAGACATGACTAGGCAACTGAACAGCAACAAATCAAGACCATTTTCATATACTGTGAGTACTCATGTTTCTATCTGAAACTGCACAGTTATACCACCTAAGGTTTAGCAATTATATACTTTAAGAAGTGTGTCTTCCTCCTGTAACATTAAAACCAGGTAAACCCATGTATTTACTTAGACTCCCTGTAACTTTGTCAGGACCTTTCAGGTGGTGCAGTGGTAAAGAATCTGACTGTCAATTCAGGCAATGCAGGAGATGCAGGTTCAATCCTTGGGTCAGAAAGGTTCCCCGGAGGAGGAAATAGCAACCCACTCCAGTATTCTTGCCTGGAAAATGCCATAGCAGAAGAGCCTGGTGGTTTATAATCCATGGGGTTCCAAAGAGTCAGACATGACTGAGCCCAGACAGGCATGCATGATCTTGTTTATAACCCATGTATTCCAGGAGCTTTAACACTTGTTTAAAACATTATTAAGTAGCAAAGAGTATTGCTAGTCAGCTAGAGGTTGCTACAAGATTATTATATAAGAGTATATCCCAATCCCTACTATTATCCCCCTTATTTTACTTTTTATATGGAAAATTTATAATATGTACAAAAGTACAGGAGCCAGTATAGCAGATCCCTGTGTACCCATTATGTGGCTTCTACAACAACTGATGACAGTTTTACTGTCATGCACTTCATTGTTATATTTATAAAATTAGTGACCAATGATATTTCTAGATGATACATCTTCCAGATGTTCTAAGAACATGGTGGTGGAGTGGGGAATGTCTGGATTGCTAATGTAGAAAAGGAGAACATACATGGAAGGAAAGGGCTTGGTAAAATTAGAAAAAGCACTCAAAAGGAAAATACTTGAAGATTGCTGCTGCTACTGCTGCTAAGTCACTCCAGTCGTGTCCGACTCTGTGTGACCCCATAGACGGCAGCCCACCAGGCTCCCCCGTCCCTGGGATTCTCCAGGCAAGAACACTGGAGTGGGTTGCCATTTCCTTCTCCAATGTGTGAAAGTGAAAAGTGAAAGTGAAGTCGCTCAGTCGTGTCCAGTCCTTAGTGACCCCATGGACTGCAGCCTACCAGGCTCCTCCATCCATGGGATTTTCTAGGCAATAGTACTGGAGTGGCTTGCCATTGCCTTCTCCGATTTGAAGATTAGAGTGTACTAAAAAAAAAAAAAAAAGGCCACAGAATATCCACCCCTAAGTGGAATTTATTTTCCATTCCCTGGAACTGTGATTCTTTAAAACTTACCCTATAGAATGTGGTGGAAGGAATGGTACAATGGTTCTGGATCTAGTGGGATAAGGTCATTGTAATCTTCCACTTTCTCTCTCTTACAACGCCCATTTCTTGAGTACTTCCCCATGGAATCCAGGCATTAGGACAAGAATCACAAGCCACATGGAGAGACCACCTTGGGTGCCCCAGGAATCAGCCCCAGCTGAGCACCTGCCTGACAACCATATTACCTACCAGCTATAGGGGAACCATCTTGGAGTTTCCAGCCAAGTTGAGCTCCATATGAGATTATGTGGAGGAAAAGAACTACCCAGTTGAACCTAGTCAATCCATGATTTGTTAGAGAGAATTTTAAAAGTTGCTGTTTTAAGGAAACTAAGTTTTAGGTTGGTTTATTAAGTATCAAAAAATGAAACAGAATTAGTACTGGACATAAGGGGCTGCCATGGTGAAAAATAAAAGTAACAATCATTTTGGGACTTGTGGCAAGTAGAATCTGGAAGGACCTCAAAGAGACTGTTGGTGAAGGTGTAAAATACACTCAGTCGTGTCTGACTCTTTGAGACCCCATGGACTGTAGCCTACCACATTCCTCCATTCATGGGATTTTCCAGGCAAGAGTACTGGTGTGGGTTGCCATTTCCTTCTCCAGAGGATCTTCCTAACCCAGGGATTGAACCCAGGTCTCCCACGTTGTAGGCAGATGCTTTACCGTTTGAGCTACCAGGAAAGATGAGAACATTTTTTCTGAAAGTTGGGGAAAAGAGGAGTTAAGTTATGTCCCAGTAGAAAATAGTGAAACGTTGCCTGAGGAAACATAGGAGAAAAAGTAGTTAATGAACCGATGGATCTGACAAAGGCTATTTCCCGAAAGAATATCGAAAATTACTCAGGCTCTTGGCCAAAGCAAGTCTGAAGGCCAGCCCAGATTCAAAGACTTAAGAATGGACATCACTTTCTCTGAGAGTAGTGGAAACAATCTGTGACTTCTATTAATCCACCATAATGAGTAGTTGATGTATGAAGGGTATGTACAATCCCAGCAGGTAGTGTTAGAGAGCCCCCCAAATAACCCTGAATCTGACTGAAGAAACACATGAGAAAGAAAAGGTAAATGTATAAAACCCTTCCACCTTGAATACAGTAATGGGTTGATTTAATCTTTAATTAGGAGGGCTTGTCAATTCTGCAAACCTGCCCTTTGCTTCTTCTATTATCCCTGAAAGTAATCAAGCAGACCAGCCAGAATAATCACAGGTATAAATAGGACATTTGCTTCCACTAAGAAAGAACAAACCAGGTTTATTTTATCCTTGATGTTGAATTAAGGAGCTAGTCTGGTTTTTCCATTAAACAGAACTAAAATCCACATCCGAGCAAGTTACTCGGCTCTGCTTTAAACAAAAGGCCATCATTGTCAAGATACAGACTGTTTTCATTTTTATCACAGGAAGAAATGTTAAGGTAGGTTAATGTCTTTAGAAATTATTTATCCCAGAAAATCTCCTGTGCATTATACTGAAGTAGACTGGGAATTACGAGACATTAATCTGAAAGAAAGAGTCACTGCTGTCTTCTGCCATAACAAGAGACCATGGACTATAGCTTGTGAGGCTTCTCGGTCCAAGGAATTCTCCAGGCAAGGATATCGGAGTGGGGATAGCCACTCCTTTCTCCAAGGAATATTTCCGACCCACTGATTGAACCCACATCTCTAGCATTGCAGGCAGATTCTTTACCTACTGAGTCACCAGGGAAGCCCAACAAGAGACCACAATTAGAGCAAATTCCCCCCAAATACCTAAATAGTAGATTTTTTGAGTCTTTCTAGATACTGCTACTTAACAGCTGTGTTCTATTATGTTGCTTGTGTGTGCCCCAAAGATGGTCAGGAAACCGTTGCTTGTAGTTTTTTAATTATTTATTTATTTAAAATTTTAAGGCTTTATTTAGTTTATTACAATATTGTTTCTGTTTTATGTTTTGGTTTTTTGGCTGCTTGACATGTGGAATCTTACCTCCCTGACCGGGGATTGAACCCGTGTCCCCTGCATTAGAAGATGAAGTCTTAACTACTGTACTGCCAGTTAAGTTCCTATTAAATATTTGTCCATGATCATTTGAAAGTTAATGAGAAAGCCCTGGGGGAAAATCAGGATGCCCAGGAATCTTACATTTGGAGGTTTCAGCCAATTTTTCCCCCATCTCTTTCCTGGTTTCATAACAACCCTCTGTGCAGAAAAAAAATATGAGATCCTAGAGGCTGATGCTAAAGACCAAATTCAAACTGGTCAGGGAAGAGATGGATAAGAATAAGGGGTAAACTCTGATTGCCCAGATGGGTGTGTGCCTCTGCATTAATCTCCTAATAGAGGAGACAGGGCCCTGACTTGACTTCTCTCAGATCCATTATTTCAGGGCTGGAAAAGATCATAATAGATACTCCAAGAACTTCCAATCTGCTACCTCAATTTTTAGAAACACAGTGAAACTGCAGGGTGAACAAAGGCCATCAGCAATTCTGTGCATTCAGAAAAGCAAGTGTAGGAAGGATACGGAGTTCTGTAAAAAGTTGGTGGAAAAACTCTTCTATTACTCACCCAGCTTTCCTAACCTACATTTCTTGCTCCATGAAAAGACAAACTATCTGCCTATCAGAGGGTTCTGATGAAATTTCCTGCCTTAATGGGTCCTGAGGTCACCAGTGATCTGGGGCCACTACCTTGTCTCAGTTCAGTTCAGTTGCTCAGCCACAAATAATCTGGCTATAAATGCGCCTAAGTACAGATACTTCCCAGAGAAGGCAACAGCAAGCCACTCCAGTACTCTTGCCTAGAAAATCCCATGGATGGAGGAGCCTGGTAGGCTGCAGTCCGTGGGGTCGCTAAGGGTCGGACATGACTGAGCGACTTCACTTTCACTTTTCACTTTCCACTTTCACACATTGAAGAAGGAAATGGCAACCCACTCCAGTGTTCTTGCCTGGAGAATCCCAGGGAAGGGGGAGCCTGGTGGGCTTCCGTCTATGGGGTCACACAGAGTCAGACACAACTGAAGTGACTTAGCAGCAGCAGCAGCAGCAACAGATACTTCCAAATAGTTGGCTCCCTGTTCCCTTCCTATCCTCCATGGCTTTCTCTTGTCTGCATGGTTCCCTCTTTTAGAATTAGGATTTCCAGTGCAAGAAATCTTGATTCTAGTTGTGAGTCTCCCTCTAACACACTTATAATAATGATATCTTGTGCTAGTCATTTCACCACTTCATCCCATTTTCCCATCTATAAATTATAGATTATGCTTTGCCTCTAGAACTAATATCCTATGATGCTACACCTGGTCTCAGTTCTCTCAGGGGCCCCAATTTCCCTTAACCATAGCCCAAAAGGCTTAAGCATGAGATGGATGACTTCTTTTTTCTGCGACATGCTCTTTGTTTTGTTTTGAACAGAAAAATCATTAACCCAGGTGAATAAAAGGGCGCAGTTTTTCAAGAAAAATTAGCTTGAGTGTCTCACACAGGAGCTAGCAGATATTTCTACAATATACATTCTATTACGGTTCAAAATGCTAACAATTGTATTTAACAATTTAACAATTGTGCACACAACACTGTTGGAGGTAGAACCGGAACGACTGACTATGAATTTCTCCCCAACAGATCACAGTTATAACATATGTCTATTACCCAGTAGTAGGAATGATCTATGGCAAACATTATTCAACTGACTCTGAAATGCCTTGTGTGCTTCCCTGGGTTTGGTGAAGTTACTGATGACTCTGAGTTTGGCTAGGGAGAAATGTGGGAGAATGTGCTTTTTCATTTACAGAACAGGGTTAGCTCACACAGTAAGGAAATATGCTTGTGGGTGACGGTTCCCAAGGGCAATATTATCAGAACAGAAAAAAAAAAAAAAACTGCATACAAATGATAAGTAAATATTGAAGCTGAGGAGGCAAATACAATCCCACACTTACATGGTTTTATAGTGGAAAACTCAGCCAAGACAAAAGTTCAGTTTAGAGGGTGTTCATAAATGTTTGGTCCAGTGCCCATCTGGATGGGGAAGCATTATTTTTCTTCCCAAACAAGCTTTTCCTGCTCTGTTATTTGTTTATCTATTCATTCATTTATCCATTTTTCTGTTAATCTTCTCTTGGATTTCTAGGCTCATAGCATGCAAGCTGTCCTCAACATTTCCTGTAAACCCCCATGTAATGGATCTGTGCCTCCGTTTGAAATGACTTTCCTGTTCCCCCTTTCTCTCCCTTTTCACCACACTGATTGGCGCCTCCATGAATAAACGAACCCACAGCTGAAGTGCTCTGTTTTCACAGGGCCCATGACTCTTGGCTTATATCTCTCCCATAATATTTATCAAATGTTGCCTTGCTTTGGTTTGGTTTATACCCTCGTATTTTTTACATTCCCTACCGGACCATAACTGGATGTCAGGCAACAGGTTCTTCACGTCCATGATTTCCATGGCATTTAGCTCTGTACCTGGTACACAATGCAACCTTAATACATTTCACAAATTGATTTAAAAAGCTAATAAATTATTTCTCCAGATCCAAGAAGCCAATGGGGTAGAATGAGAGTAGCAGCAGGAGGAAGTGTAACAATTTGAGCAGTGCTAATAATAATAATAACAATAATGACACATTATTTGAGGGTTTATAGATTCCAGTTCAGTTCAGTTCATTTCAGTCGCTCAGTCGTGTCCGACTCTTTGCAACCCCATGGACTGCAGCACGCCAGGCTTCCCTGTCCATCACCAAATCCCGGAGTCCACCCAAACCCATGTCCATTGTGTCAGAGTTGCCATCCAACCATCTTATCTTCTGTCGTCCCCTTCTCCTCCTGCCCTCAATCTTTCCTAGCATTAGGGTCTTTTCAAGTCAGTTAGCTCTCTGCATCAGGTGGCCAAAGTACTGGAGTTTCAGCTTCAACATCAGTGCCTCCAATGAACACCCAGGACTGATTTCCTTTAGGATAGACTAGTTGGATTTCCTTGCAGTCCAAGGGACTCTCAAGAGTCTTCTCCAACAACACAGTTCAAAAGCATCAGTTCTTCACTGCTCAGCTTTCTTTATAGTCCAACTCTCACATCCATACATGACCACTGGAAAAACCATAGCCTTGACTAGATGGGCTTTTGTTGGCAAAGTAATGTCTCTGCTTTTTAATATGCTGTCTAGGATGGTCATAACTTTACTTCCAAGGAGCAAGTGTCTTTTAATTTCATGGCTGCAATCACCATCTGCAGTGATTTTGCAGCCCAGAAAAATAAAGTCAGCCATGGTTTCCACTGTTTTCCCATCTATTTGCCATGAAGTGATGGGACCGGATGCCATGATCTTAGTTTTCTGAATGTTGAGCTTAAGCCAACTTTTTCACTCTCTTCTTTCACTTTCATCAAGAGGCTCTTTAGTTCTTCTTCATTTTCTGCCATAAGGGTGGTGTCATCTGCATATCTGATGTTATTGATATTTCTCCCGGCAATCTTGATTCCAGCTTGTGCTTCTTCCAGCCCAGCGTTCCTCATGATGTACTCTGCATAGAAGTTAAATAAGCAGGGTGACAATATACAGCCTTGATGTACTCCTTTTCTTATTTGGAACCAGTCTGTTGTTCCATGTCCAGTTCTAACTGTGGCTTCCTGACCTGCATACAGGTTTCTCAGGAGGCAGGTCAGATGGTCTGGTATTCCCATCTCTTTCAGAATTTTTCATAGTTTATTGTGATCCACACAGTCAAAGGCTTTGGCATAGTCAATAAAGCAGAAATAGATGTTTTTCTGGAACTCTCTTGCTTTTTCCATTGTCCAGCGGATGTTGGTAATTTGATCTCTGGTTCCTCTGCTTTTTCCAGAACCAGCTTGAACATCTGGAAGTTCACAATTCACATAATGCTGAAGCCTGACTTGGAGAATTTTGAGCATTACTTTACTAGCATGTGAGATGAGTGCAATTGTGCGGTAGTTTGAGCATTCTTTGGCATTGCCTTTCTTTGGGATTGGAATGAAAACTGAGCTTTTCCAGTCCTGTGGCCACTGCTGAGTTTTCTAAATTTGCTGACATATTGAGTGCAGCACTTTCACAACATCATGTTTTAGAATTTGAAATAGCTCAACTGGAATTCCATTGCCTCCACTAGCTTTGTTCCAAGTTGTATATTAATCATAAATATGATTATATATTAGATCAATAAGAACAAATAAGCATGTTGGCTGTTGTTGTAGATTATAAATTATTCTGCATATTAGAGAACTGAGGATCAGATTAATTAAGAACCTTGTTCAATGTCATATAATCCATAAGCATGAGCATTAAATTCCAAAAGACCTGACTACAGAACTCTCCATAAAACCGGTAGGTTATTCTGTCCCTTAATCTCTCTAATTTTCTCCTCCAGATCACAAAGGTCAAGCATGTTCTGGGGTATCTCATGTTCTCTTTCTCTTGCTTCTGCAAAGCCTCTTGGACTCCCCAGCCTTTGAACTAATTGCTCTGGAGATATGCTAGGAGTCCAGGGCTGGAAAGTCCATGGGTAGTCAAGACAACCTCCCTTTTTCAATTATGCCTGCAAATCCTGATGTAGAACCCTGAGCCTTGCCAGGCACTCATGGATTAGATAGGAAAGTTGTAATAACTGATCATCCCAGAATGGCTTCCCAATGATCTCACCTTTTGTAGGCAGAGTCTCCCAATACACGCTCACATAAAGAACCAAAAATCAAATGGTGATATTGAAAACTGAAGCAGAGTAGAGGAAAGTGAGTGAAGGAGGCTATTTTAAGTGGGTTGGTCAGAAAGGGACTCTCCCATAAAGTAAAAATTAATATGAAGCGATGAGTTGACTCACTGGAAAAGACTCTGATGCTTGGAAAGGTTGGGGGCTGGAGGAGAAGGGGACGACCGAGAATGAGATGGCTGGATGGCATCACCGACTCTGTGGGCATGAGTTTGAGTGAACTCCGGGAGTTGGTGATGGACAGGGAGGCCTGGTGTGCTGTGATTCATGGGGTCGTGGAGAGTCGGACACGACTGAGTGACTGAACTGAACTGAAAATCCCTGGTAGCTCGACAGTAAGAGTCTGTCTGCAATGCAGGAGACCAGGGTTTGATCCCTAGGCTAGGAAGATCCCCTGGAGAAGAGAATGGCTACCTACTCCAGTATTCTTCCTGAAGAATTCCATGACAGAGGAGCCTGGCGGGCTGCAACCCATGGGGTCGCAAAGAGCCAGACATGACTGAGAGACTAAGCAAAACATTGTAAAGGAAGCTTCCTGAAATTATGCACAGCCTCTGATTTCAATAATTACACTTCCTTTGGTGTGTGCTGTCTTAGGAAGAAGGGCCAACCATACTGAAAATGGAAACTTAGGAAAATACATACATACACACACACAAGCACATATAAAGACACACAGACACAGATATAAAAATACATAATGAATGAAAATGAACTGGCTATGGATATTTCAAAAGTATCAAGCAAAATGAAGATCTCTTATTAATAAATTTGAGATAATTTGAGGTGTACAAACCAGGTGGAGGAGGAACTGAGGACAGGAGAACTTTTTCTACACTCCTGGGGTCAAGCCCCAGATTGTAACCTGTGCCACCCATGCCGAAAGACAGGCCTTCTCTAGATCAATAAGTTTTCAGTTTGATATTCTTATAATGTGAGTTTTAGCTTTAAGCACTCAAATAGACATTTCAGGGATATATGTTAAAGCGAATTCCAGTCTATTATTAAAACACCTGTTCAATCGTGAGACCGTTTCTGACATATGAGGGATTGCAAGCTGGAGAAAGAAATGACAGTACAATTTATGAGTCATCTCACAATTCAGTTTTGAGGAAACTAATTCCATGTATTTTCTGTCAAATTATTGTTAATAAAATTAATACAAGTCTTTCCTTTTAAACTTATAATTGCACCAAATGTTATTGATTAATTTCTTACATGTCACCATTCTGGAACAAAGCAGGAAGACAGGAGAAAATAATTCATTTCCTTGAGTCATTCTCTGTGATGTAGACTCTGACAGTCAAATTTCTGTGACCATGTGGTCATTCACAGATAGGTGTTCATTTCATAAAAGCTTGGTCTCATTGTCTCTGCTGACAAAATACAGGGGAATCCAAACATGCTTTGTTATTCACCTTAATACATCTTAATCTGACTCCATATTGATTGTCTACAATCCTCTGTAATGAAACAAAGGAAAGAGATCAAGCCCAGTAACATGAGTATCCTTCCCTGTGTGCATCAAGTCCATTAACAGGAACAGCTCAACAGCATAAGTTTTAGGTCAATAGCTTTTAAAACATGGAGTCTATAACTCAGAAGGGCTTTTCCCAGGTGAAGAAATGGAATAGAAAGTTGACAATGGGAGGCATATGTTGAAAACTAAGAGGAAAATAGTGGTTTGATTATAGAATTCCATCCAAAAGAAAAAATTGAGCAGGTTCATTTTTTTAATTTTATAGAGTAGTTTTAATAATCTCTAGCCCTCCTTTCCAGAGAAGGCAATGGCAAACCACTCCAGTACTCTTGCCTGGAAAATCGCATGGACAGAGGAGCCTGGTGGGCTGCAGTCCATGGGGTCGCTACTAGTCAGACATGACTGAGCGACTTCACTTTCACTTTTCACTTTCACACATTGGAGAAGGAAATGGCAACCCACTCCAGTGTTCTTGACTGGAGAATCCCAGGGACGGCGGAGCCTGGTTGCCTGCCGTCTATGGGGTCGCACAGAGTCAGACACGACTGAAGTGACTTAGCAGCAGTAGCAGCAGCAGCAGCCCTCCTTTCTTCTGTCTCTTCACAGGTCCAGTTTTGTGAGTCACAAACTTGTGGTTAAGAGTTGTTTTAGAATATTAATTGAAAGAATTATGCAATGAAAGCAGGAAGGAAGGATTTTGAGTTATATCACAGTATAAAATCAGAAGTATTATGTGGTTGGACTAAATTCTTGAACTCAGGTGTCCAGGAAACAGGTCAGAAAACCAATTGGTGCGATCATATTAGAGGTTACAAAGATTCCAAGCTTTTGGTTAAAGAGATAGGAGACTGGCCTTGAGAATTCTGAGTAATATTTTACATTAAAGGATGTTTGAATCTTTGAAAGAGGAGAAAATGAATATCATCCTGAGAGTGGGAATACTGAGGAAACTAGAAAAGTTGAAAGAAAAAGAAAAGAAGTGAAGAAACAAGTTGATAATATAGCTGAAAGCTATAAAGCTTTCAAATATCAACCTTTCAAGTATAGGGATTTTCTCCACCATCTGTTCATTCATATATTGAATTAATAAACATTCATTGAGTATTTACTGTGTCATGAAGTGTTCTAACACACTGGAGATACAATGAAGGATAAAACTGACAAAATACCTGCCTTCATGAAACTTACATACTAATGGGAAAAATAAGCAGTGAATATTTGCAGACATTTTAATATAGTATTAGATAGTGACAGGTGTCAAGGAGAAGGCAATGGCAAGCCGCTCCAGTACTCTTGCCTAGAAAATCCCATGGATGGAAGAGCCTGGTAAGCTGCAGTCCATGGGGTCACTATGAGTCAGATGTGACTGAGTGACTTCACTTTCACACATTGGAGAGGGAAATGGCAACCCACTCCAGTATTCTTGCCTGGAGAATCCCAGGGATGGGGGAGCCTGGTGGGCTGCTGTCTATGGGGTCACACAGAGTTGGAGACGACTGAAGTGACTTAGCAGTAGCAGTAGCAGTGACAGGTATCATGGAGAAAAATAAAATGAATCAATCTTGCCTGATGAATTGGTGGGGCATCAAGAAGGCAGGGTAGCTGGAGAATAGTGAGTGGCAAAAATAGGTCAGATAGGTGAGACCAGGATCATTAGGTGTTGGTGTAGACCGCCTTGAGATCTTTGGATGCTGTTTGAACTGTGATGGGAAGTAACTGGGGGAGTTTGAATAGGAGCTTGGCATAGTGTGACTTGCATTTGAAAAGGACACTCAAACTGCTAGTGGAGAGGATGGTGGTAGAGATGGACAAGAGAGGAAGCAGAGAGACAAATTTGGAAGCCTTGGTCAAGTATCCAAGCAAAAGATGTGGTGAACTGAATGGGATGGAAGATGGTAGAGCTGGTGAGAAATTATATTTGGGATCAATCTATCTTTCTTTCATGCACATATACATACACGCACATAAGTATATGTATACATATTCATACATACATCCTGCACATATGTTCAACCTCTGGAAATCGAACTCCAACTGTGGTGTGGATTGCTTTAGGTAAAACACCTCAGAAGTGGTAAAGTCAGGACTGATGCCAAACCCACATCTGTCCTGCTCAGGATAAAGCACTGATGAAGCATTAATGGAGCAGTGGGGTTGCTTTGAACCAGACCAGGGCTTGAAGATAAGACTGTCTGGTAAGAGCTTTGAAATAGATTTTGAAACTAGAATGAGCAGTGTTTGCTCATGGATTAGATCTGGACAGCAAGAGAAAGAGAAGTGTCAGTGATATCTCCATGAATATTTTTTACAGATTTATTATTTTACTCTTTTGGCTGGAGTGGGTCTTCGTTGCTGTTTGCAGGCCTTCTCTAGTTGCAGCAAACGAGGGTGACTCTTCATTGTGGTGCATGGGCTTCTCATTGTGGTGGCTTCTCTTGCGGAACACGGGCTCTAGGTACAAGGGCTTCAATAGTTGCAGCGCATGGACTCAGTAGTTGTGGCCTGGGGGCTCTAGAGCGCTGGCTCAGTAGCTGTGGTCCATGGACTTAGCTGCTCTGCATATCAAACAAGAGTCCCTTGTGTTGCAAGGAGGATTCTTAACCACTGGACCAGCAGGGAAGCCTGTCTCCATAAATTTTTTCTGAGTATCTGAATTAGTTGCTTACCCATAGAATAAGTTGGAAAGTGTTAGGGAGGAATATATTGATGGGGAAAGGCTAAGCATTTGGCTTTAAATATGCTGGGTTTGAGATGCTTCTTAAATAGCCATGAGGCAACACAGAAAGGCAACCAGAAATGGAATCCAGAGTGTAGGAAAGATGTTGGGGCTATAGAAACAAATGTGGTAGTCATCAGTCTTGTAAATAGTATTTAACTCCATGGAATTAGATGAAATATTTATGGAATAAGTAGAGCTAGAGAAGATACATGAGGATAACTCAAGCTTGGGGCTCTCTGAAATTTAGAAATTAGAAGTTCAAAGTGTCCAGCAATGAAGAGAAGAAGGAAAGAACGGTAAAGTAAAAATATAACAAGAGAATTTTACTTTCCCAAAGTCAAGGAAAGAAAATATTTCCAGGGGAAAATGGATAGCTTTGCTAAATGTTCTTCAGAAGTTAAGAAAGACACTGACTGAAAATTGATGGTTGAGTTTACCTATATAAAGGTCATTGGTGACCTTGAGAGAGTTTAAGTAGGAGGAGAATAGTGGAAGTGTTGAAGCAGAGCTTCCCGTGAGTGATTTTGAGGAGAATGGGTGATAGGATGGTGGAGGAAGCTAATATAGACAACACTTTGACATTTTGTTTTATAGAAGAGCTGAGAAATGATTCAGGAGTGTAGAGAGATGTGGGTTCAAAAGAGAGATTTTTAACAAAAGTCTTACAGCATTCTTGTGTACTAATTGTAAAGATCAAAAGTAAGAGAATGGCATTGAAACGTGTATATTATCATATGTGAAATGAATCGCCAGTCCAGGTTCGATGCATGATACAAGATGCTCGGGGCTGGTGCATGGGGATGACCCTGAGGGAGGATAAGGGGAGGAAGGAGGTGGGAGCTGGGTTCAGGAGGGGGAACTCATGTACACATGGGGTGGATTCATGTCAATGTATGGCAAAACCAATCCAATATTGTAAAGTTAAAAAAAAAAAAGGAAGAAATAAAAGAGATCAATAAAGATTAAAAGAAAAAAAGAAAAAGAGAGTAGGAGAATTAATGATACTGTAGAGAAGGGAGAAATTACAAACATAAGGTCTTTGAGTGAGAGGATAGGATGAGATCCAGAGAACAAGTGGAAATATTGGTCTTAAAATGGGGCCCAGACCATTCATTCATCTTAGCAGGAAGAAAGGCAGAGCATAAGGGTACAGAGGAGGCCGGGTGAAGTGTTGGTGGTTAGCCGGAAAAAGCATTCCCTTTTGAAAGCTTCTATTTTCTCAGTGAAATGAGAAGCCAAATCATCAACTAAGAGCACATGGAGGAGAAGGGGTGTTTGAGGGGTGAGGAAATATGTCACCTGGGGCTATGGGAGACAAGGGAGTAAACCAGCTCTAGGGCTGCTTACTCCAGTACTATTGCCTAGAAAATCCCATGGATGGAGGAGCCTGGTAGGCTGCAGTCCGTGGGGTTGCTAAGGGTCGGACATGACTGAGCGACTTCACTTTCACTTTCACACATTGGAGAAGGAAATGGCAACCCACTCCAGTGTTCTTGCCTGGAGAATCCCAGGGACGGGGGAGCCTGGTAGGCTTCTGTCTATGGGGTCACACAGAGTCGGACACGACTGAAGTGACTTAGCAGCAGCAGCAGCAGCAGCAGGGCTGCTTACCAGTGCTAAGGGCCCACCGGAAATTTGCTATCACAGATACAAAGAGAGCCCAGTCACTAGTCAACATGGCTGGTGTCTTCCTCCAGCAAAATTCAGCTATTTGATTACTGTTGTAGAATCTGAAAGGATTGGGGTTTAATTTGGTTTGGAGTTTTTCTAGGTACAGAAGAATGAAGAAGAAAAGGGTAAGGGAATAGATCATGGATGTAAAGAAGCATTTATAATAATGATCTATGAAATCTAAGCTAGGCAGGGAAGAATGTAAGAAGTATGAAGTGTGTGTGTGTGTGTGTTTGTGTGAGAGAGAGAGAGAGAGAGAGAGAGAAAGAGAGGTGTGGGGGAGAGAGAGATGTGGCAGAGGTATCAGTGTGACCATAGGTATTCATGGATCTCTGATCCTAGGAAGTCTGGTATTTTGAGTACTAGGAGGAGGAAGCTCAAAATATAGGAGAAAATGGTCAGAGAGTAGAGTAGAATAGGTTAATTAAGATTTTGGAAATGGTATACCTACAGATAATAACAAAGTAGTACTAGAGAAATTACAAAAAAAAAACAAAACACCAAATACAAGCTTCACCTCTAATAATTGAATTTTGGAGAGGTGGGACTCAGGCATTGGTATGCTTCAAAAACTTTCCAGATAATACTAATGTGCATCCAGGGCCAAGGGCCACTGGTCTAAGGAATGGTATTTTAATTGGTAAGAGGCAAGTCCTGAGCATTAGGAATTTATAAATGTCTTCCAGGATTTCTTTTTTCAATTTTTTTTAATTGCAAGAAAGTACACTTAACTTAAAATGAAAATATTTACATAAAATACCTTTTTCTATCCTTTCACAGCCTATTTTGTGCCTTTGTATCTAAATTAATCCTCTTGTAGGCAGCATATAGATGGGCACCATATTTTATACATTCTGCCAAACTCCTATCTTTTGATTGGAGAATTTAATCCACTTACATTTAAAAAACTACTGATAAGGAGGGACTGACTTCTGTCATTTTAGTATTGGTTTTCTATATGCTTTATACCATTTTGTCTCTCATTTCTTATATGACTATCTTTTATTTTTAATTGCTTTTTGAGGTAGTGAGCTGTTTAAACTTCTTTGTCATTTCCTTTCATGTAGATTCTATTGCCATTTCTTTTTGGTTATATAAATGTAATGTGGAAGTTACCTTTAGTGTCCTAAATTTAAACACTGTAATTTGAATTTATACCACCTTTACTTCAATAATATACAAAAAGTCTAACTCTTTATGGCTTTATTCCCATCCCTTTCTATTAATGATGTCAAAAAATTATGCTTTTATACATTATGTGCCCCTAAAAGTAAACTAATTTTTTAAATGCATTGGTCTTATAATTATTATATAGAAAACAGGATTTGTAGTTACAAATCAAAGTTGCAATGATATTAGCTTTCAGACTAGTAGTTGTATTGTTTTCTTTAAATGTACTAGTCTCTTGAATGTGCTTTCCTGGTGGCTCAGATGGTAAAGAATCTACCTGCAATGCAAGAGACATGGGTTCAATCCCTGGGTCAAGAAGATCTCCTAGAGACAGGAATGGCAACCCACACCAGTATTCTTGCCTGATAAATCACATGGAAAGAGAAACCTGGTGGGCTACAGTCTATGGGGTCACAAAGAGTCAGACATGACTGAGCTACTAACACTTCCACTTCCATTTAGGTCTCTTGAATAGTGTAGAAAATATAGTGCAGTCACATATGTTACAATGTAACAATGTTACAAACCATTGTTACAATAATGGTAGGTTTTATAATTGCCATACATTTAGCTTTATTGAGATCATTAATCTCAATATGGCTTTGCATGTTTTTATATTTTGCCTTTGTGGACTTCTTACAGAGCAGGTCTAGTGATCACAAACTTCCTTAGCTTTTGTTTCTGTTCAGTTCAGTTCAGTCGCTCAGACATGTCCGACTCTTTGCGACTCCATGAATCACAGCACGCCAGGCTTCCCTGTCCATCACCAACTCCCAGAGTTCATTCAAACTCATGTCCATCGAGTTGGTGATGCCATCCAACCATCTCATTCTCTGTCGTCCCCTTCTCCTCCTGCCCCCAAGCCCTCCCAACATCAGAGTCATTTCCAGTGAGTCAACTCGTTGCATGAGGTGGCCAAAGTATTGGAGTTTCAGCTTTAGCATCAGTCCTTCCAATGAACACCCAGGACTGATCTCCCCCAGAATGGAATCGTTTGATCTCCTTGTAGTCCAAGGGACTCTCAAGAGTATTCTCCAACACCACAGTTCAAAAGCATCAATTCTTTGGCGCTCAGCTTTCTTCACAGTACAACTCTCACAACCATACATGACCACTGGAAAAACCACAGCCTTGACTAGACGGACCTTTGTTGGCAAAGTAATGTCTCTGCTTTTTAATATGCTATCTAGTTTGGTCATAACTTTCTTTCCAAGGAGCAAGCATCTTTTAATTTCATGGCTGCAATCACCATCCGCAGTGATTTTGGAGCCCCCCCCAAAAAAAGTGTGACACTGTTTCCACTGTTTCTCCATCTATTTCCCATGAAGTGATGGGACCAGATGCCATGATCTTCGTTTTCTGAATGTTGAGCTTAAGCCAACTTTTTCACGCTCCTCTTTCACTTTCATCAAGAGGCTTTCGAGTTCCTCTTCACTTTCTGCCATAAGGGTGGTGTCATCTGCATATCTGAGGTTATTGATATTTCTCCCAGCAATCTTGATTCCAGCTTGTGCTTCTTCCAGCCCAGCGCTCCTCATGATGTACACTGAATATAAGTTAAATAAGCAGGGTGACAATATACAGCCTTGATGTACTCCTTTTCCTATTTGGAACCAGTCTGTTGTTCCATGTCCAGTTCTGACTGTTGCTTCCTGACTTGCATACAGGTTTCTCAGGAGGCAGATCAGGTGGTCTGGTATTCCCATCTCTTTCAGAATTTTCCATAGTTTATTGTGATCGACACAGTCAAAGGCTTTGGCATAGTCAATAAAGCAGAAATAGATGTTTTTCTGGAACTCTCTTGCTTTTTCCATTGTCCAGCGGATGTTGGTAATTTGATCTCTGGTTCTTCTGCCTTTTCTAAATCCAACTTGAACATCTGGAAGTTCACGGTTCATGTATTGCTGAAGCCTGGCTTGGAGAATTTGAACATTACTTTACTAGCGTGTGAGATGAGTGCTATTGTGTGGTAGTTTGAGCATTCTTTGGCACTGCCTTTCTTTGGGGTTGTAATGAAAACTGACCTTTTCCAGTCCTGTGGCCACTATTGAGTTTTCCAAATTTGCTGGCATATTGTGTGCAGCACTTTCACAGCATCATCTTTCAGGATTTGAAATAGCTCAACTGGAATTCTATCACCCCCAGTAGCTTTGTTCGTAGTGATGCTTTCTAAGAAAACTTTTGTTTATCCAAAAACAATTTCACCCTTGCTTTTGAAGAAGCGTTTTGTAAGATATAGGATTCTTGATTGACAGTTTATTTTTTATCCTTTTAGCATTTTGACTCTATCAACACAGTCTCTTCTGGTTTCCAAAGTTTCTCATCCAAAATCTTCTAATAATCTTATTGAGGAACACTTGGATGTGACAATTTGCTTCTCTCTTGTTGCTTTCAAGATTCTCTCTTTGTCTTTTGAGATTTTGATTATAATATGTCTCAATGTGGATGTCTTTGAGTTTATCTTACTCCCACATTTGTAGAGCTTCTTGGTTATGTATATTCATTTTTTTCATCAAATTTAGGAAGTTTTCAGCAATTATTTCTTCAAATCTTCCCTCTGCCCCTTTCTTTTTATTTTCTTCTTTGTGACTCCCAAAATGTGTGTGCTGATCCACTTGACAATGTTCCATGGATCTCTCAGGTTCTTTTCACATTTCTTTTTTTTTCTGTCCCTCGGATTCAGTAATTTTCATTATCCAGTCTTCAAGTTTGCTGATTTCTTTCTGCCTGCTCAAATCTGCCTGTGAGTCCCTCTAGTAAATTTTTCATTGTAGTTATTCTAGTTTTCAATCCCAGATTTTTTTGCTTATGTTTTGTATCTCTTTATTGCTATTTCTATTTTTTCATACATCTTTTTCTTGGCTTTCTTCATGTTTTCCTTTAGTTCTTTGAATATTTATGATAGCCATTTTAAAGTATTTTTCTAGTATATGGGACATTACATTTTTTTTCAGGGACAGTTGTTGATGTCTATTTTTCTTCTTTGAATGGGCCATACTCTCCTGTTTCTTTCTATGCTTTGTGATTTTTGTTCAAAAATGAACATTCATGTCTAATAATGTGGTAACTCTGGAAGTCAGAGGCTTCCCCTGCCTCAGTTTTGTTCAGTTTTGCTCTTGGGTGTTGGGGAGGGTTGTTGTTCTAGGCTCTCTCTATGCTGAGGATCAGCCTGAGTGGTAAATTTAAGGTTTTTCCAGATTTTTATGAGTATTTTCCTGGACTAGGACAATCACTTTCTAAATTTCCCTGTGCATACATGCTCAGTTTCTTCAGTTATGTTCTCTTTGAGACCCTACGGACTGTAGCCTGACAGACTTTTCTGTCCATGGGATTCTCCAGGTAAGATTACTGGAGCGGGGTGCCATGCCCTCCTCCAGGAGATCTACCCAACTTGCATCTCTTATGTCTCCTGCAATGGCAGGTGGGTTCTTTACCAGTAGTGCCACCTGGAATGTCATGTATTTTAATGTTTAGTTCCCCAAAAGGGAAGAGAGAAAAATGAAGAGGGAGCAAAAAGCACTGGCCTTTTAAATCCCTTAGAAGTAATTTCAGCCTGCGGGAGTGGAGTCGGCAGCAATGAGGGAAAATGCAACAAAATCAGTCACCTGCTTCTTCATCTGCCCCTCTGTGATCAAAAGCAGCAACCAACAATCACAGCACAGATTCTTGATATTTGGAAGACAGAGACCTTTTTGCCTGCCCTGGCTCCTTCAAGCTGTGTTCAAGCTGCTCCAGGAACCGTGCACAGCTGCCTACCATGTGGCTGCGGCTTGGGATCAGTTCAGTTCAGTTCACTCGCTCAGTCGTGTCCGACTCTCCGCGAACCCATGAATCACAGCACGCCAGGCCTCCCTGTCCATCACCAACTCCTGGAGTATACTCAAACTCATGTCCACAGAGTCAGTGATGCCATCCAGGCATCTCATTCTCCGTCGTCCCCTTCTCCTCCCGCCCCCAACCTTTCCCAGCATCAGAGTCTTTTCCAGTGAGTCAACTCTTTGCATGAGGTGGCCAAAGTATTGCAGTTTCAGCTTTAGCATCAGTCCCTCCAATGAACATCCAGGATTGATCTCCTTTAGAATGGACTGGTTGGATCTCCTTGCAGTATAAGGGACTCTCAAGAGTCTTCTCCAACACCACAGTTCAAAAGCATTGATTCTTCGGCAATCAGCTTTCTTCACAGTCCAACTCTCACATCCATACATGACCATGGGAAAAACCATTGCCTTGACTAGACGGACCTTGGTTGGCAAAGTAATGTCTCTGCTTTTTAATGTACTATCAAGGTTGGTCATAACTTTCCTTCCAAGGAGCAAGCGTCTTTTAATTTCATGGCTGCAATCAGCATCTGCAGTGATTTTGGAGCCCAAAAAAATAAAGTCTGACACTGTTTCCACTGTTTCCCCATCTATTTCCCATGAAGTGGTGGGACCAGATGCCATGATTTTTGTTTTCTCAATGTTGAGCTTCAAGCCAACCTTTTCACTGTCCTCTTTCACTTTCATCAAGAGGCTTTTAAGTTCCTCTTCACTTTCTGCTATAAGGGTAGTGTCATCTGCATATCTGAGGTTATTGATATTTCTCCCAGCAATCTTGATTCCAGCTTGTGCTTCTTCCAGCCCAGCGTTCCTCATGATGTACTCTGCATATAAGTTAAATAAGCAAGGTGACAATATATAACCTTGACGTACTCCTTTTCCTATTTGGAACCAGTCTGTTGTTCCACGTCCAGTTCTAACTGTTGCTTCCTGACCTGCATACAGGTTTCTCAAGAGGCAAGTCAGGTGGTCTGGGATTCCCATCTCTTTCAGAATGTTCCACAGTTTATTGTGATCCACACAGTCAAAGGCTTTGGCACAGTCAATGAAGCAGAAATAGATGTTTTTCTGAAACTTTCTTGCTTTCTCCATGATCCAGCGGATGTTGGCAATTTGATCTCTGGTGCCTCTGCCTTTTCTAAAACCTGCTTGAACATCTGGGAGTTCATGGTTTACATACTGCTGAAGCCTGGTTTGGAGAATTTTGAGTATGACTTTACTAGCGTGTGAGATGAGTGCAATTGTGTGGTAGTTTGAGCATTCTTTGACATTGCCTTTCTTTGGGATTGGAATGAAGACTGACCTCTTCCAGTCCTGTGGCCACTGCTGAGTTTTCCAAATCTGCTGGCATATTGAGTGCAGCACTTTCACAGCATCATCTTTCAAGACTTGAAATAGCTCAACTGGAATTCCATCACCTCCACTAGCTTTGTTAGTAGTGATGCTTTCTAAGGCCCACTTGACTTCACATTCCAAGGTGTCTGGCTCTAGGTCAGTGATTACGTTATCGTGACTATCTTGGTCGTGAAGATCTTTTTTGTATAGTTCTTCTGTGTATTCCTGCCACCTCTTCTTAATATCTTCTGCTTCTGTTAGGTCCATACCATTTCTGTCCTTTATCGAGCCCATCTTTGCATGAAATGTTCCCTTGGAATCTCTAATTTTCTTGAAGAGGTCTCTTGTTTTTCCCATTCTTTTGTTTTCCTCTATTTCTTTGCATTGATCACTGAGGAAGTCTTTCTTATCTCTCCTTGCTATTCTTTGGAACTCTGCATTCAGATGCTTATATCTTTCCTTTTCTCCTTTGCTTTTCGCCTCTCTTCTTTTCACAGCTATTTGTAAGGCCTCCTCAGACAGCCATTTCGCTCTTTTGCATTTCTTTTCCATGGGGATGGTCTTGGTCCCTGTCTCCTGTACAATGTCACGAACCTCCATCCAGAGTTCATCAGGCACTCTATCAATCAGATCTAGTCCCTTAAATCTATTTCTCACTTCCACTGTATAATCATAAGGGATTTGACTGAGGTCATATCTGAATGGTCTAGTGGTTTTCACTACTTTCTTCAATTTAAGTCTGAATTTCGCAATAAGGAGTTCATGATTTGAGCCACAGTCAGCTCCTGGTCTTGTTTTTGCTAACTGTATATAGCTTCTCCATCTTTGGTTGCAAAGAATATAATCAATCTGATTTCTGTGTTGACCATCTGGTGATGTCCATGTGTAGAGTCTTCTCTTGTGTTGTTGGAAGAGGGTGTTTGCTATGACCAGTGCATTCTCTTGGCAAAACTCTATTAGCCTTTGCCCTGCTTCATTCCGTGCTCCAAGGCCAAATTTGCCAGTTACTCCAGGTGTTTCTTGACTTCCTACTTTTGCATTCCAGTCCCCTATAATGAAAAGGACATCTTTTTTTGGGTGTTAGTTCTAAAAGGTCTTGTAGATCTTCATAGAACCGATTAACTTCAGCTTCTTCAGCATTACTGGTTGGGGCATAGGCCTGGATTACTGTAATATTGAATAGTTTGCCTTGGAAACGAACAGAAATCATTCTATCATTTTTAAGATTGCATCCAAGTACTGCATTTCGGACTCTTTTGTTGACCATGATGGCTACTCCATTTCTTCTAAGGGATTCCTGCCCACAGTAGTAGATATAATGGTCATCCGAGTTAAATTCACCCATTCCAGTCTATTTTAATTCACTGATTCCTAGAAAGTCGACGTTCACTCTTGCCATCTCCTGTTTGACCACTTCCAATTTGCCTTGATTCATGGACCTAACATTCCAGGTTCCTATGCAATATTGCTCTTTACAGCACCGGACCTTGCTTCTATCACCGGTCACATCCACAGCTGGGTATTGGTTTTACTTTTGCTCCATCCCTTTATTCCTTCTATAGTTAGTTCTCCACTGAGCTCCAGTAGCATACTGGGCACCTACCGACCTGGGGAATTCCTCATTCATTATCCTATCATTTTTGCCCTTTGTTACTGTTCATGGGGTTCTCAAGGCAAGTATACTGAAGTGGTTTGCCATTCCCTTCTCCAGTGGACCACATTCGGCTGTGGTCCATGTGATCAGATCGGCTAGTTTCCTGTGATTATGATTTCAGTGTGTCTGCCCTCTGATGCCCCCTAGCAGTACCTACCGTCTTATTTGGGTTTCTCTTACCTTGGTCGTGGAAAATCTCTTCATAGCTGCTCCAGCAAAGTGCAGCCGCTGTACCTTACCTTGGACGAGGGGTATCTCCTCAAGGCCACCCCTCCTGACCTTGAACGCGGGGCAGCTTCTCTCGACCCTCCTGCGCCAGCGCAGCCACCGCCTGTTGGATGTGCGGTAGCTCCTCTCGGCCGCAGGCCCTGGGTAGCTCCTCTGGGCCGCGCCTCTTTGCGTGGTTCATTGCGCCGGCGCCGGCGTCTCTCGCGTCGCGTCTGCGGCTTGGGATAGGTAGCTGCTATTATTGGAGGGACTGATGCTAAAGCTGAAACTGCAATACTTTGGCCACCTCATGCGACGAGTTGACTCACTGGAAAAGACTCTGATGCTGGGAAGGGTTGGGGGCGGGAGGAGAAGGGGACGACAGAGAATGAGATGGCTGGATGCCATCACCGACTCTGTGGACATGAGTTTGAGTGAACTCCGGGAGTTGGTGATGGACAGGGAGGCCTGGCGTGCTGTGATTCATGGGGTCGCGGAGAGTCGGACACGACTGAGCGACTGATCTGGTCTGATCTGATTGTGCTAACAGCTGAAATTGACCAAAATAAGTCTAAATATACCCTCCAAGTCTACTGCTGGATGTTGTAAAGTTTCAATAGATTCCAGAATTCCAAAATAATTCTATCAGATAGATTTTGCTGGTCAGTTGTCTGGGTGAAGAGGAAGATTCCTGGTGCCACTTTCCCAGAATCTTCTCTTACTCCAGGCTATATTCAACATAAATTAAAAACAAAAACCTAAAGGATTTGTTAAAGCAGGAGTTATGGCCCTACCTCCAGAGTTTCTAATTCATTAGGTTTACTTGGTGTTAGCTGATGCTGCTGCAGTTGGCCCAGAGACCACACTTTAAGAACCAAGTTTGTAGACTAGAGTATTAACTCTGGGAGTAGGTAGGATAGACGAGTAATCCTCCCAAATTTTACTGTGCATATCAATCATCTGAGATTTGATAAAAAGCAGAATTTGATTCCGTAGAAGGAAACTGTGGTCTGAGATTCTATATGTATCATAACTGACCTCATGCAACTACTAGTCCGAAGGTCATACGTTGAGTAGCTGGAGACAGAGTGTGAAATAATAGGTGAACTAATAGGTGAGAGCTTTTGATGAAAGAAGCAACAGATATTTATTCAGTCCCTGTTCTGTATGCCAAGCACTGTGGTATTCTCTGCCAAAAATTTAAATATGAAAGGACAGAAACTTACTAAATATATTCTATGCTTCATTAAGTGTCCTTGCTTGATTATAAAAATGACAGGTTGGTGTTAGTGATACGGTGCTTCATTCTCAAACTTTTTCCATGTAGAATTTCCATATGTAGACAAGATTGGATACTTAACCCTATTTGGCTATTAAGTGAGTTGATGCAATTACCTGCATGTTAGATGTGATTTAAAGTTTTGTGTCTTATGCGGAGCCCTATACCTGTATGGATGTGAGAGTTGGACTGTGAAGAAGGCTGACCGCCGAAGAATCGATGCTTTTGAACTGTGGTGTTGGAGAAGACTCTTGAGAGTCCCTTATACTGCAAGGAGATCCAACCAGTCCATTCTAAAGGAGATCAATCCTGGATGTTCATTGGAAGGACTGATGCTAAAGCTGAAACTGCAATACTTTGGCCACCTCATGCGACGAGTTGACTCACTGGAAAAGACTCTGATGCTGGGAAAGGTTGGGGGCGGGAGGAGAAGGGGACGACGGAGAATGAGATGGCTGGATGGCATCACCGACTCTGTGGACATGAGTTTGAGTGAACTTCGGGAGTTGGTGATGGACAGGGAGGCCTGGCGTGCTGTGATTCATGGGGTCGCGGAGAGTCGGACACGACTGAGCGACTGAACTGAACTGAACTGAACTGAATACCTGAGTCACAGGCATGGAGCCCTGTACCAAGGTCAAAGGACAAAACTTGCATGAACCGAAGGAGCCCCATAGCAACTGTTGCTGTGAGCCTCTGGATCTAAACTGGCCAGTTCTCTGACCCTATATTAACTAAAATAACTATCCTATAACCAATCACCTAATGCCACCATTCCAGTAGGAATTTTCTGTTGTGAGGCTATAAAAATTGGCTATTACCCTGCAATAGGGGTCAGCTTTCCCTTGAGCCGGCCTGCTGTTCTACCAGTGTCTCCCACTCTAACAAACTTTATTCTCCTCTCATTCTGCCTCATGTCTGGAAATTCTTTTCCAGCCGGCACACAGACCATGACATTTTATTTTAAAAAGCTATGTAAGTTTTACTTGTTAAGCCATAATACCTGTTTTATAGAAAAAAATTCCCTAACATCTTAAAAAATAATATTCAAGGAAATATTAATATCATAATAAAGGAGACAAATGTCCTTAAATTATCTTTAAGAAAAATTAATACTCAAAGAAGGCTTAGTCTTGTCCTCCAGTTTTGTTTTTCTCTTGGAGTGTGTGTAGTCAGTGTAAGAATCACCTTCGTAGTAAAAAAGACATAAGACATGACAGAGCCACTGTTATAAAAACATCAACGCAGAGCCTCCAGACTCTCAGTAAGCAAGCTCAGTCTGGCTTCAACACTGTCAGCTTTGTAGCTGGCTTCTGAAGAGTTCCTTGATCTCTCTATATACACCTTAGTTCTCAGACTGAATAGAAAAATTCAAATAGTATTACCTAATCGAACTTTTGTGAGGATTAAATATGGTATTTGTGTTTAACCTTCAGCACAGTGTCTGACATAAATGTTTTATTCAATGTTAGCTATTACTATTGTTACTACTTAGGGTAATAAGTATATCTGGATTCAAGTCTTGCCCCCTAAAAGAGCACGTTTTCTAGACTTGGAGCCGGACTTATCTCTTTTCAGGATGTCAGTTTTCTTCTCTGAAAAATGAGAAGAGAGTCAAGAGCTCTGTGGTTCTCAAACTTTATCTGGCATCACAATCCCCTGGAGCTCTCTAGTGAGCTTTGAGCACTTGCATTTCTAGTAAGTTCATTCTATCCTCTACTGATATTTAGCAGAGGGTCAACAACATGTGCAGTTTTGTTCAGGAGTTAGAGAAATGAAAGAATTTAAAGAATGCAAAGTTAAAGAACTCTATGGCTGACAAGAGTCCTGGTGGTTATTTATAGAAGAGGTAAGAAGCTCAGAGAAGAGCAGCTATGATCCAAGTTAATGAAAATCTGGAACCAACACCCTGATTTGGACCCCCGTTTCTGTTTGCTTCTCCATGGTTCAAGTGATAAAGAATCAGCCTACTGTGCAGGAAATGCAGGAGACTAGAAGATACCCTGGAGGAGTAATGGCAACCTGCTACAGTGTCCTTGCCTGGGAAATCCCATGGACAGAGAATCCTGGCAGGCTACAGTCTATCAGGTCCCAAAAGTCAGACATGACTGAGCACACCCGGTTATGATTGCCACACTACTGCTGCCTTCAGCTCACACAGCACCTGCAAAGCCATTTTTAATACCTTAGACCAACTTTAGGCAGTGCTTGATCAGATATCCCTAGCCAGAGGATGCAAACAGCATAACAATAAAAAAATAATAGTTAACATTTATTGGGTCTTTCCCATATACCAGGAACACAGACCTAAACCATACCCCTGTGACTGTCACCAGCATTTGCCATTCAGTATCATTAGTAACTTCCAGAAATCCTCTGAGATATCTCATGTGTGGACACAGACAAGCTGGGATCTTTGACATGTCCTTCCTTCTTTGCTTCAGGCTCCTTCAGTGATGTTGGCTGCTAAAGTTATCTACGGGGGCTTGGCTCCCTCCATTAGGAAGATGCTTCATTTCCAACCTGAGGACTTTGCCCTAAAATTCCAATGAGCTGGGCACCCCACCATCATAAGTGCAGTCATGGTTGCTGAAGCCTGCTTGTGTTTCAGACAAATAGTGGAGGACCCAAATGGTATCCATCAAAGCTCAAGGGCTCCTGCTGCCTCAGAGAGATACACCCTCAAGGAGATATGGTTATCTAGCATTTTCATTCAAACAGACTTTGAATTTCTGAGCCAGATGTAGATGGTGAGGAAAATGATAAAGGGTCTTCCTTCTTTCCTTCAGTTCTACTGGTTTATTTACTGTCTTTTTTAGTATTTAAACATTTTTTGGCAGCAGCTGCTGCTGCTGCTAAGTCGCTTCAGTCATGTCCAACTCTGTGCGACCCTATGGACAGCAGCCCACCAGGCTCCTCTCTCCATGGGATTCTCTAGGCAAGAATACTGGAGTGGGCTGCCATTTCCTTCTCCTATTTGTTGGCTACCAATTGACTTTCTCAATCTAGCATCATCAGCTTGATTTAGAGGGAATCCCTTTAAGAGTCTGGCACTCCTTGAGCTTTTGATGGTTGCATTTTGGCTCTTGTGATTTATAAATATGTTAGTGAGAACTGAAAGGTGCTGAGTCAGAGGAATGCTTAGCCATTTTTGTTAGTTTTTTATTTGAACACATTTTTGAATTACAGAAAAGCTGCAGAGAATAGTATGACATTTGCTAATATACCTTACCCAGCTTCCAGTATTGTTAGTATCTTAAGTTACCTTCGTACAACCGTCAATACCAGGAAATTAGCCTTTGTCAGTACTACTAACTAAACTGAAACTTATTTGGATTTCCCTAGTTTTTCCACTAATGTGCTGTTTCTTTTCTAAGACTGTACCCAGGGTCTCTTATTTCTTTATCTTTCTTTAGTCTTCTCCATTCTCTAATATTCCTCAGTCTTTCCTGTCTTTCATGATCTTGACTCTTTAGAAGAATACTGTTCATTTACTCTGTTCCTAAATTTGGATCTGATGTGTTCTCGTGTTATGATGAGGTTTCAGTTTTCTTGGCAAAAGTGATGTTATGCTCTTCTCCGTGTTTCATATCAAGGGGTTCATGATGCTGAATTTTCTTGTTCTTGGTAGTATTAACCTTGATTCCTCATAAAGAAAGGTAAGGTAGGATCTACCGGTTTCTTTACAGAGTTATAATCTTTCCTTTTGTAATTCATAAATATCATAGGGAACATACTTTGATACAATTCATACATACATCATCCCTCCACAAGCTTTTATCCATCAGTTTTAACATTCGCTGATCTTAAGCACATGTTAGTTGATCTTGTCTGCAATAATTACGGTGATATTTGCCTAAACACGATTGTCTATTTTTCTCTTTCTCTCTGCTTTATCATTTGTAATTCTTTTGTAAGGAAAAACTCATTCCGTTCTTTAACTTTATCGATATGGACTTATGGATATTCATGCTTTATTCTGTGGGTTAGAATTCAATGCACTCTTTATATTATTTCTCTATTTGTTCCACTTTGGTCTTTGCAAAGTCCTTTGAGTTGTTTTCTATATCAGAAAGTAATTTTAATGGAAATTGGCATGAATATCATTCCTTCTAAATTGTAGATTGCACTTCTTCTACAGTGCAATAATCTCCTGAGAGGACTGTTAAAATATAATCCTTGTCCCTATTCCTAAAGTCTGATTCTGAGGATGGGGTTTAAACCCTGTAATCTGCACTTTAACAAAATACGTAATGGATTGTTAAACTAGGGCCACAGAAAACATCTGAGGAACACTGTTTCAGAGACAATGTTTCAATATATATTTTCCAGACTTTTGTGTCCATATACCTTTATTTCTAGCTGAAACTCCAATACTTTGGCCACCTTATGTGACGAGTTGACTCACTGGAAAAGAGTCTGATGCTGAGAGGGATTGGGGGTGGGAGGAGAAGGGGACGACAGAGAATGAGATGGCTGGATGGCATCACCGACTCGATGGACATGAGTTTGAATGAACTCCGGGAATTGGTGATGGACAGGGAGGCCTGGTGTGCTGTGATTCATGGGATCGCAAAATGTTGGACACGACTGAGTGACTGAACTGAACCTCATATACATACACAATTTGTACTAGATATTCTGTTTTATAATCTGCTTTGTTTTCACTTAATAATTTCATGAAAGTTTTTGCATGATGAAGAGTATGCTTCTTCATTACACTTTTCGATAGCTACTATATTTTATGTATCATAGTTGATTAGATGTTCTGTCATTATAAATAATGCTATTGACATATGGCTCATATATAACCAATTAGTTCTTTAGAGTAAATCTGTAGAATGATGTTGCCTCAAAAGTCATTTACATGGTTAAGGCTTTGGAAATCTATTGTCAATTTGCCTCTTATTGACAGTAGATGGTAGTGCTCCTCCCTGCCCACTGCCCACATTTCTATCAGTCCTTAATCATGTTCATTTTGTAAAATTGGTAGCCAGAGAAGAGCCTCTAGTTGTTATTTGAAAATCTTTTGTTTTAAATGATGTTAACTTTTTAAATGCTTTTATCGGTCATTTATATTTCTTCATATCAAATGTTAAATTGAAACTCTCCCTCTTGATCAAAGAAGCTAAGTGGGAAAGCCATGTTTTTAGGAAGACTGACTTTGTGACAAGATGAAGCATTGATTGTGCTGCTGAGATCTGAATAGAGGGTTGCGTATCTGCTCAGCTACTAAAAACCATCACATACAAACGTTGCTCCCGTGTGTACCCCGACACAGCATTTTTGTACTGCTTTATTTGTCTACTTATTTGGCCGCCTCTTAAGTTAAGAATGGACCATTTCTTAAAGGCAGAACTTTATCTTGCTTGATTTGTAAATCAATATCCATCTAGTCGACTCTGGCATTGGGTTGCATTCCAAGTACACGTTAGCTGGAAGAATGTAAGAATATCCCCACTGATAGTGAAACGTCTCAGATCATCTTTGACTAAGAGAAGACTATCATCCACTTTACTGATTCAATGTTACAAGTAACAGTGTTTTTTTTCTTCTAAAATATGTCATTTGTCTTGCCTAGATTGTCTGCTGGCTTCAGTTTTTCTGTTTTATCATTTACGTTTTGCCTATTCCAAAAAAAAGATGTTTTGTAGGTTAAAAATAATTAAATAAACTTTTAAATTAAAGGACAGTCTCCAGGAAATTAAGGCAATATAATTTAGTTTTCAGATTTCTGGGAGCCAAGAAAAAAGGGAAACGTTAAGTTGTATAATTTGTATTGCCTCTAAGAGGAAACTCAGTGGGGAAAAACTAGTGGAAAAAGCAGTTAATCACCAGGATCATTATGTAAAAAATATATCAGATACCTTAAAAAAAAGACTTCTACTACCACTATGTTAGAAAAAGAAAATGACACATACATAAACAATATTGTACACATAGTTTGGTATGTAGACTGAAATACGTTTTATCTTTCTTTGACTGTAGAGTTGTATAGACTAATTCAATAAGCACATTTTAACAGAATATAGTCCATTTATATTGCTGTCTGAATATCCAAATGTATATAGAAACAGAGCTCAGAAAACCCAGAACCACAGTAGATAAGAGAACTGGGATATAGGTTATCTTGTAGGGGTACTAACCTAGCAGGGGGCTTCCCTGATAGCTCAGTGGATAAAGAATCTGCCTTAATGCAAGAGAACAGGAGACATGGGTTCAATCCCTGGGTCAGGAAGATTCCTGGAGGAGGAAAATGGCAACCCATTCCAATATTCTTGCCTGAAGAAGTCCATGGACAGAGGAACCTGGCGGGCTACAGTCCATAATGTCGCAAAGAGGCAGAAGTGACTGAGTGACTAAGCACATCAGCACAACATTCTAGCAGGCACTGGCATATGAGTAAGTTTCAAGAAGCCTGTGCTTTTCCCCAAATTCTTTTTAATACTAAGATATTCTCTGGGGAGAAGACCTCTATCTGGCTCATATTTTCAAAGATTGGTCATTGATCCAGCTTGCTTTAGAACTACTTAGTCCAAGTAAAGGAAAGCTCCCAAATCATTTTCATTTGATTTAAATATGATGCTTTCTGGATTATTTAAAAACTCTCCTTCCATAAGCTAAGAATTAGGAGGACATATTATGGGACTTTTCTGGGAAGAGTCCATGGTGACAGGGGAAGTAAGAATAGGATTGATGCTCTGGGCTTGCATAACTAAGCATGCAGATGATGTTGGGGAGCTGATGGATGCCCAGCGTTGGCTTTTCAGGTGGGTCCCTGCTTACTGAGTCACTCCAGGTCATAAATTGCAATCGCTTCCCTCCTTTTCTAATTTCAAAATCTCTCATTAAAAATTTATAGTGGGCAGTCATCCAGCTATTTATGACTATGTCTAGACAACTGAAAAACAGCAGACGGTGGCAGGGTCGATCCAGGGCTTTCACTTGTCTTGGTGACCAGTTCAGATTAGGGCAGAGTTGATCAGATCAATTAAGTGGAAATCAGATGTTAATGCCACCAGAGCAATTGACTGAGGGAGAAAAACTGATCATCCCCTCCGGGAGTGGCAGGGGCCACTATTGCATATCCACTCTTTTGTTTGCAAGCATTTGTAAACAGTATCATGCTGTTTGTCTGGGCTGGCATCACAGAATCCCGCAGATTGAGTGGCTTAAACAAAGGAAATGTATTTTCTCACAACTCTGGAAGCTGCAGGTTCCAGATTAAGGTGTGTCAGGGTTAGTTTCTAGTGAGAACTCTCTCCTTTGTTTCTGTACAGCTGACTTCTCCCTGTGTCTCACGTGATCTTTTCTCCCTGCATAAGTAGAAAGAAAGACATCTCTCTGTATCTTCTTTGTCTTATCAGATAAGGCCCCAGTCTCATCAGATTACGGTCCCACTCTTGTAGCTTTATTTAACCTTAATTACCTCTTCATGGGAAATAGATGGGGAAACAGTGGAAACAGTGTCAGACTTTGTTTTTTTGGGCTCCAAAATCACTGCAGATGCTGATTGCAGCCAGGAAATTAAAAGACGCTTACTCCTTGGAAGGAAAGTTATGACCAACCTAGATAGTATATTAAAAAGTAGAGACATTACTTTGCTGACAAAGGTCCGTCTAGTCAAGGCTATGGTTTTTCCATCGGTCATGTATGGATGTGAGAGTTGGACTGTGAAGAAAGCTGATCGCTGAAGAACTGATGCTTTTGAACTGTGGTGCTGGAGAAGACTCTTGAGAGTCCCTTGGACTGCAAGGAAATCCAACCAGTCCATTCTAAAGGAGATCAATTCTGGGTGTTCATTGGAAGGACTGATGCTAAAGCTGAAACTCCAATACTTTGGCCACCTCATGTGATGAGTTGACTCACTGGAAAAGAGTCTGATGCTGGGAGGGATTGGGGGTGGAAGGAGACGGGGACGACAGAGAATGAGATGGCTAGATGGCATCATCGACTCGAGGGACATGAGTTTGCGTGAACTCCGGGAGTTGGTGATAGACAGGGAGGCCTGGCGTGCTGTGATTCATGGGGTCATGGAGAGTCGGACACGACTGAGCGACTGAACTGAACTGAACTGAAAGGTCCTATCTCTGAAAGCAGTCATAGTGGGGGCTAGGGCTTCACATAAGAGTTCTGGGTGGACACAATTCAGTCCCCATCAGTCACTGATGCAGTAGGGCAAAGCATGTTGAAAGCTGGCTGTGCAAGTAGGTGACACCTCATTGTTTTTCGACAAGGTGCCTTCGTTACCTCGGTGAGAGTGAGAACTGTTAGTCACCTTTCTTTGGGAGGGATTATTAGTTGGCATTCATAGCTTGCTCTGAAACAGTCTATTCTTTTTTGATATTGTTACTGACAAAACACCTGGAGACAGGTAGAAAACACTTTGGACATGGGAGGGGAAAGATGAGCAAAGATGAATTTTGTGGCCACTGCAGAATTCCTGCTTATATAAACAGAAGCCTACATTCTAAGGTCTTATACTCTGTGTCACCTGATGTGAAGAACTGACTCATTAGAAAAGACTGTGATACTGGGAAAGATTGAAGGCAGGAGGAAAAGGGGACGACAGAGGATGAGATGGTTGGATGGACTCACCGACTTAATGGACATTAGCTTGAGCAAGCTCCAGGCAGGAGTTGGTGGTGGACTGGGAAACCTGGCGTGCTGCAGTCCATGGGGTTGCAGACACAACTGAGAGACTGAACTGTCTGAACAGAATCTGTGTCAGTGGATCTAGGCTACAGCAATGAGAGAATCTATGGTTCAGTGTCCAGATTCTTTCTATTACAGAGCATGCATTTGTTTGCTTGTGGGATAATGGACTGTGTGCCATTCTTAATGACATGGCAAATTGGAAGATGGTGGAAGCACAGGGCTTTTTCAGCTTGTGTGTGACAAGAATACGGGATTCTTACATTTTAGAAATGGAAGACTTACAGGATTGAAGAATACTAATAGTCCTCTGTGGGTTTTTTTGGAGCTTTGAGCCAAGGAGACTCTTACACAGTTAGTGCCTAGATTGACACCAGGTGTGGACACCTGGACTTAACAAGGCTGGCCAGGTTCTCTCTCCTACAGATTTGGAACTGGAACCAAAAGAAATTGGTTAATTGTTGCTGATGTCTGGACCTAAGGGTATATAAACACAGGAGCTATGAGGAAATTATATCCAAATGGACCCAGTGAAAGCTGTTTGGCAGAGATAGAAGATTGAATTAGATATGCAGAAAGTAACTAAGATAGATTATGGAGAAGGAGAGAGGGGAGAGAGCTAGAGAGAGAGGAGAGATAGAGAAGCAGAGACTGAGGAGTAATGGTTCAGTTCCCTATTGGATTCAAAAGTTAAATCTGATTTGCATGGCCTTGTCTGCAGGTAGGTAGATAGGAGAAATTCATAGAACAGCAGGAAGACAACTGTTGTGAGTTTTGGAAATCTCCAAATGATTTTTAACTATGTTGCAGTTTAGATTCTTGTCTAATCTTTATTTTACTAAACAATACTGCCTTCTAGAACACATATGAAGCTATAGACTCTGTTGTTTAATCCTGAAGCTGTATTCCAGCATAAAAAGTATTAACATTTGCAACGAAATCCTTTCAAAATATCTCAAGATATTTCTATATAAATCCCAGAAATATTTTTTAAAAATACGTATATTTTTTTCCTTCTGGTCCACTGTTCTCACATGCCACAGCTGTTCCCATGCATCTTGCTCCAATGACCTGCTTCTCGAAAAAACCCTTTTGCCCTTCACCTAACAGCCTCCTGAGAGTCCCTTCACTACGTGTTTTGTGTTTTCTTTTAAGTTACAAATGCAAGAAATTTCTAGAAGAATAAGAAGGAAGAGAGAATGAGAGAGTTAAGATAAAATTCTCCTAATTTTATACAGAGGAAAGGCAAAGAGTGCAAATAATTTACTTTTGTCCTTTGTGTACCTGTAGACCACTCTATTATTCTTGGATTTCCCTGATGGCTTAGACGGTAAAGGATCTGCCTGCAATGTGGGAGACCTGGGTGGGAAGGTTCCCTGGAGGAGGGCATGGCAACCCACTCCAGTATTCTTGCCCGGCAAATCCCCACGGACAGAGGAGACTTCAGGCCACAGTCCATAGGGCCGCAAAGTGTTGGGGTCATGACTGAGAGACTAAGCACAGCAGTGTACAGACTTATAGTAACATATAAAACGATGATAAAATCTTAGAATTTTGGATCTGAGAAAGACTTCTGAACTCTTTAAATCTAGACAACAATTCTACAAATGAAGACACTTGGTCTTGGATTTGAAAATCACCTTCATAAAGCTGAAACTGCAATACTTTGGCCACCTCATGCGACTAGTTGACTCACTGGAAAAGACTCTGATGCTGGGAAAGGTTGGGGGCGGGCGGAGAAGGGGACGACCGAGAATGAGATGGCTGGATGGCATCACCGATTCTGTGGACGTGGGTTTGGGTGTACTCCGGGAGTTGGTGATGGACAGGGAGGCCTGGCGTGCTGTGATTCATGGGGTCGCGGAGAGTCGGACACGACTGAGTGACTGAACTGAACTGAACTGAACTGAAAGATATACCTCTAAATAACAGCAATTGAATATATGAATGTGTCAGAACAACAAAACACTGAACTCCATATATAACTGTCCCGTGCTGAACCAAGAAAGAATCTGCAGATAATTTCTTTAGCTTCCTTACTTTGTAGTGGGTACTCTGCTTGTTAAGAAAATCAAGTGACTTACTCTGGGTCTGAAATCTAATTAGGATTGGAGCTAAAATGTTACCTTGTTCTCAAAGTGCTTTGATGAATGGTTTTATCCCCTTAGACACTTGGCTTCCAAATATTTTATTATTTTTTAATTTTAAAAATGAATTCATTGTTTAAACAAATTAACATGAGAAATTCTAATTGATAATACTGATATTTCTTTGAGTGAGACAGTGTTTGACAATTTCTCCCAACACACACACGCACACACACAGAGTCCTATCTGCCTACCATCTTTACACAACTTGTAGTCCCTAGGGGGACCGAGAAACCTCCAGACTTCTGTAAAGCAGAGTTTGGAAACCCTACTTGGAAACACTAGTAGCTCAGAAGGGAAAGAACTGGCCTGCAATTCAGGAAACCCAGTTTGACCCCTGGATTGGGAAGACTCCCTGAAGAAGGGAATGGTTACACACTCCAGTGTTCTTGCCTGGAGAATTCCATAGACAGAGGAGCCTTGAGGCCTATAGTCTGTGGGGTCACAAAGAGTTGGACGTGACTGAACAACTAACACTTTCACCTCATTTTCACTTGGAAACACTTTTACACATGCCAAGACACACTCTCTCTCCATTTATGAAATTTGGGAGAATTCAGGCTTTATAAACAGAATAGAGCAAAGAGAAAATACATTTGCTCCAAAAGGTAACACTACAAATTTACAGACAAAGCAGCATAGAACAAAGAGGAGTTAAAATAGATAGTTGAAAGGGGAGATCGAAAATTACCCTGAGAACTGGCCTAGGGGACATTAAACATCATTATTTATTTATCTTCCAAAGAGGCAGAAGTGTATGAATTTGATCTCTCTGTTAGACTGAAGATCCATCACTAATTGATAGATGTTGGGACAAGAAAACAGATTGTTATTCCTCCCCAACATACTGGTCAGACACCAATCATTTCACTAATTCCCAAGGTGCTTCCTAATTCTCCAAATATCTTTGCATTGTAGGGATCTGCTGACTTTATTAAGAAACAAAGATATCTTCTTGCAAGTCTGTGTTTGTTCTCCTAAAGTCTTGCTCATAACCCTAAAAAGGAATTTCCTGGACTTTCCAAATATTGAAAACACAGATTGGGTTAATGCATGCTAGGAGAAGGATTAACTGAGGAAATTTAACAATCTATTACAAATGAGAGGCCAATTTTAAGCGATGGAGTCAAAATGAAGAATAAGGGGATGACATTTCTTTTATGACTCGTTAGTGGAAGAGTTCCAAAGCTGGCTTTCCCTTAGTCACAACCATCTGTCAAATATTATACTGATGGTCTATTCTAATAATGTTCTTAAACTACTTTTGAATATGAAATGTCACTGGGATAGGAAATAGAGATTTTTCTGAAATTAAGTTTTCATATTTATCCCCTTATATTAAAAAAAAAACGAGCTTAAATCATGACATAAAATTAAAAAATGGAAAGAATTAAAATGTTTTAAAGTCCTAAATACATATTTTCTATGAATAAGGATGTACTCTTTCTGGTTATATAAAAAATATTTTTTAGAGTTAAAAAATGTTTTAAGGTCCTCAGTTCAGTTCAGTTCAGTCGCTCAGTCGTGTCTGACTAAATACATATTTTCTATTAGTAAGAATGTACTCTTTCTGATTAGTTAATATAAAAAAAGAAAAAATATATCTATATTTTACAGTCACTAAAAAAGTTAACGAAGCATAAAAAGAAATCAAGGTAGTTTAAATTTAAACCTGAAAAGAAACAATTCTAATGTCAGACTAGAAAAGAGAGATGTAGGATGCATTTTCAGTAAGAGATTTCTATTTACTATTTTAAAATTTTAAGGGCTGTAAAGTAGAAACAGGCCTACCTTAAACTCAGACTAAAAAAAAATCTGCTGTATAATTCTGGTTCTATTATATTCTCATTTTATCTACATTAAAATATTCTTATAAAAGAAGGAAGTTATTATTGTGCTGATCTTGCCCTTCTTTTAGAGTTCTTAAATATTCTGGTTAAAGGTTTTATAGAAATTCTTGGCCAAATAGATTTCTCTGTAAGAAAATTCAGAAGAAAAGGATATATTCACATTATGATCATGAATGTTGTAATTAAAATTAATGTATTGTATCAAAGTCACCCTCAAAAGGACTTTTGTTTCAATACCTGCTTTTATAATTTCAAATAATTGGAAACTGAAATAATAAATACATTTGTATCCAGATTCATTTGGTATGACTCTAAACTTGAAATGAAAATGAGAGGGATTTGCAAATAAACAATGTGATCATCTTCACCTTATTATGGATAATTGTCATTTAGGTTAGTTGGGATGGCTAATTCTGGGCCTGGGCAGAAGAATTAAAGGTAAGAATAATACTGTTACTATATCTTAGTAGGATGAACCAACACCAGTTTGCAAATAATATCAGCATTTTTATTTTGCAAAAGATGGCAAGTGTCTGGACTGTAGGAGCCATTCAGGCTCCTCTCTGTCCGTGGAATTCTCCAGGCAAGAATACTGGAATGGATTGCCATTTCCTTCTGCAGGGGATCTTCCCAATCCAGGGGTCAGACCAAGTCTCCTACATTGTAGGCAGATCCTTTACCCTCTGAGCCACTGGAGAAACCCCAAAAATGTCTGGGAAATATTTGAAAGTATATAATGGGGTGAAATGAACTCTGGAAGTAGAACGAGAAAATCCAATTTGGAGTCCTATATCTGCCATTTAGGCAGTGTATGACCTAGGTCAGCTCAGTCATCTAGGGTTCAATTCTCTTATCTGTGAAGTGAGAATATTGTACCAAAGAATTTTTCAAAAACCCTTCAAAGTTAAAGTATTTGTGATAACTCTAAATGCTTATATGTTTTAAAATCGAGAACCTAAATAGAAATTATGTATTAGTGAATATGTCTTCCCTAGTGGCTCAGATGGTAAAGAATTTGCCTTCAATGCTGGAGACCCAGGTTCAATTCCTGGGTTGGGAAAATCCCCTGGAGAAGGGAATGGCAACCCATTCCAGTATTCTTGCCTGGAGAATCCCATGGACACGAAGAGCCTGGTGGGATACAGACCCATAGGATCATAAGGACTGAGTGACTAACACTTTCACTTTCACTTTCTTTGACAACAACAACAAAGGACTACAGATGGCATAGACTCCATATATAATGAATATTATATTGGGCTTCCCAGGTGGCTCAAAGTCCGCTTGCCAATGCGGGAGTCTTAGGTTCCATCACTGGGTTGGGAAGATCCCCTGGAGAAGGAAATGGCAACCCACTCCAGTATTCTTACCTGGGAAATCTCATGGACAGAGGAGTCTGCTGGGCTGCAGTCCATGTGGTCTTAAAAGAGCTAGACACAACCTAGTGACAAAATAATAATGAATATACAAAAGGGAAATTATGACTTAATTCCCATATTTGAGAAAATTAAAGATGAGACATAACCAAAAATCTGGGGCATCAATACAGTATATATCAAGGACTATAACTTAGAAAAAAAAAGGACAATCACCCTCTGTATTAACACACTTACATTATATATTAAATATATTCTTACTGGGAAAAAGATGGAAAAGATTTTAACTTTTACCATTTGGGGAATTTTAAAGATGAGATTATTGAGTTGCCTTTTTTGATTTAAACATTCCATGTTATGACACAAATTGAGTTGCAAAACTGACATAGCATTGTATTTTAGATATTTGATAAAACATTGAATATTATTGCTTTTAGTTTTCCTCTATATCTTAGAGCCAAGAAATATATTTTTATTGGTCTCAGATATTTTCTTAGCTTTGAATGTTTGTAGGTACTGAAGCATGGACTTATACTGCCTAAATAATAAAGTAACCCTGCAGGATTTCTTCTATTAATATTTCTTAAATGAACACATTCTAGTCCTGTGCATCTTTCAATGTTTAATCTGAGTCTTGCCACTTTTCCTCTTTATCTCCTTCTTTTTGGAGGTGAGGGTAAAATTTCTCAGGACTGATTGACTACACAGTTATTGTCACACCATTTGAGTAACACAGAACACTTGATATCATGCCAAAATTTTATCCGCCCTCCAAACGCCATTCCTGACCAAGTGGATGCTCACAGAATTTGTCTGAGGCAGCCACAGTGAGGAAGAAGAACAGGCCTCCTCTTTTCTCTCTCACATCTTCCATCTCTGGGTTTGAATGAGATCTCTGCAGCCCTTCCAGTCTCCTTTTCTTCCTCCCCAGGGTGCTCCAACTATGACTTATTCTTTGATCCCTTCTTTAGAAGACAAGATCTGGCTAATGCTGAGTTTAGGAAAACATGAAATAATATCTGTGATGGAAAGAATTAAGAAAGGATGCCTGAAGAGCTCCTTCAAACCTACAGAGTCTGTCAGGGGAAACATAGCAGATTCCATCTGCAAGGAAGACCCGAGCATTGTGGAGAATGGAGAGGGTGGGGAAGCGGGAAGATGTGGAAAATGAACCGAAAGTACCAACCAAGAGGATATGGTGAGGATTCTGAATGTTGTCTACAGGGGACAAATTTCTTGGAGTCAGATCTACCTCAGCCATTCACCGTATTTGATGAAGGCTACAATGTGACTTGCTCTTGTCTGAGTTGCTTGGTGTCAGCTTGATTTCTACAAAGTCACTGTCTTCCATTATAGCCCTTGTCTTACAGAAGGTTGCCAGATGAAATGTGAGATGACCATTAAGTTTGAATTTCAAATAAGCAATGAAAAAAATTAGTATGTCTCCAATTTTCTATACATATCCCCCTCCCCCAAACCAGAAGCTGACATCATTTTCAGGGATCAGTCAGCCTTGCCTGACCCATATTTCCATTATCTATTCATCCTTCTGATGGACTTTGCATTGCCCTTCCTATTAATCTATCTCTTGGCTTCTGGACCCATGCATTTGTTATAGATGAGCTAGCACCATAGATTGCTTCTAAACAGAACACTCCAGAAATAAGAATCTCAGTTCAGTTCAGTTTCTCAGTCATGTCTGACTTTTTGCAACCCCACGGACTACAGCACATCAGGTTTCCCTGTCCATCACCAACTCCTGGAGCTTGCTCAAACTCAAGTCCATTGATTTGGTAATACCATCCAATCGTCTCATCCTTTGTCGTCCCCTTCTCCTCATGCCCTCAATCTTTCCCAGCATTAGGGTCTTTTCCAAGGAGTCACCTCTTCACATCAGGTGACCAAAGTATTGGAGCTTCAGCTTCAGCATCAGTCCTTCCAGTGAATATTCAGAACTGATTTCCTTTTAGGATGGACTGGTTGGATCTCCTTGCAGTTCAAGGGACTCTCAAGAATCTTTTCCAATACCACACTTCAAAAGAATCAATTCTTTGGTAGTCAGCTTTCTTTATAGTGAAATCTCACATCTCTACATGACTACTGAAAATACCATACCTTTGACTAGATGGGCCTTTGTTGGCAAAGTAACATCTCTACTTTATACTATGCTGTCTAGGTTGGTCATAGCTTTTCTTCCAAGGAGAAAGCATCTTTTAATTTCATGGTTGCAGTCACCATCTGCAGTGATTTTGGAGCCCCCCAAAATAAAGTCTGTCACTGTTTCCATTGTGTCCCCATCTATTTGCCATGAAGTGGTGGAGTTGGATGCCATGATCTTAGTTTTTTTTAATTTTGAGTTTTAAGCCAACTTTTTCACTTTCCTCTTTCACTTTTATCAAGAGACTCTTGATTCTCCTCCACTGGGGAATCTCAGGCTGACACAAAACTTAGTTCAGTAAGCCATCACACCCCTGTGTGAGACCAAATGGTCGTGGACCCTCCAAAGATAAAGACAAAACCAGACCCACATATGTCAGGCCACTGGCAGAAGCCCTGGCTCCACAGAATGGAGTTAACTGTGATGAAATAACTCCAGTTTCCTTTGAGGCTGGTGTGTGCAATGGTCTGACTTTCTTCCAAGGAGGACATGTTTCTGTCCTCAGATTGACTGAAAGGGCTCAATACCTTATATTCCAATAAATAGTGGTAGCTGGTCTCTTTACTTGATGGTACCATATTAGGGGCTGGAAGTGCATCTTCTGAGTCAGCTAATATTGGGTCCTCAGCAATGGTGGCAGTTCCCAGCACTGCAAAGGATGCCTTACAATTGCCATGTGAAACTCCTTCTTTTGCCGCCAATGCCTACAGCACTATGGCCCAGAACCAGGCCAATGTGCCGATATCATGTTTTATTTTGCTTCTATTTTGTGTGTGTACTTTTCAGGCTCTTCTGAATAGAATATCCCTAACATAGGGGCTTCCCTGGTGGCTCAGACAATAAAGAATCTACTTGTAACCCCGGAGAACTGGGTTCAATCCCCTGGTCAGGAAGATCCCCTGGAGAAGGGAATGGCAACCCACTCTAGTATTCTTGCCTGGAGGATACCAGGAATAGAGGACCCTGAAGGGCTGCAGACCATGGGATCACATGGAGTCAGACACCAACTGAGCAACTAACACACTTTAACATACGTGAAGAACATTGCATTTCCTACTCTCTGAAATATTTTTGTAAAATGACAGTAGGTACATGTCTACGTTTTAATAGCACACTTGAAGGGAAAGGAAATCACAAACAGACCATTTCAATCTGAAAGTTGAGCAGAAAGGAAAAAGCACAGTGCCTACTTTCCAACTAGGAAACAGTGTGATCCCATTTCTAAGCAGGAACCTCAGGCGTTTTGGGAGCCATATTGGGCATCAGTTTCTCCCACACTGTCAACCTTATGGGCAGTCACTGTACCTCCTTCTGCAAGTACAAAAAGAATGTGCCCAAGGTGCAGCCTTACATTCCCTTTGCTTGGAGGGTGATGGTTCCAAACATGCAAAAGTCCCATATTATCTTTCTGTCCTCCTGGCTTCACCCATTCTTCTTTCTCAGGTATTTCTTTAAGGATCACCTCACCCTTACAGAAGTTGTTTTTTTCTTTATTTCCTCATAGGATGCACAAGAAATGTATAAGGAGGTGGAGGGAACAGCTCAGATAGCAAGTTTCCCATAATGCTTTCTTTGGTCTCCAACCACAGAAGTAATTACCTTCTCTCTATTTTAAATACTTTCAGTCATTTACTGATATATCTTCCCTCCCCCAGTATACTGTAGACAGTTGACTGTACAGTAGACTATGATTCTGGAAAGCAGGTTCATTTCTTACTGACCTGGGACCTTGGTATCCCCTCAGAAGGGACTGGAAGAGTATTTTTTATGTAGAACTGATACAGAGTTCCAAAGAATAGCAAGAAGAGATAAGAAAAGCTTTCCTCAGTGACCAATGCAACAAAATAGAAGAAAAAATAGAATGAGAAAGACTAAAGATCTATTCAAGAAAATCAGAGATACCAAGGGAATATTTCGTGCAAAGATGGGTACAATAAAGGACAGAAATCGTATGAACTTAAGCAGAAGATATTAAGAATAGGCAACAAGAATACACAGAACTATACAAAAAAGATCTACATGACCAAGATAACCATGATGGTGTGATCACTCACCTAGAGCCAGACATCCTGTAATGCAAAGTCAAGTGGTCCTTAGGAAGCATAACTATGGATAAAGCTAGAGGAGGTGATGGAATTCCAGTTGAACTATTTCAAATTCTAAAAGATGATGCTATTGAAGTGCTTCACTCTATATGCCAGCAAATTCAGAAAACTCAGCAGTGGCCACAGGACTGAAAATGGTCAGTTTTCATTCCAATCCCTAAAAAAGGCAATGCCAAAGAATGTGCAAGCTACCGTACAATTGTACTCATCTCACACGCTAGCAAAGTAAAGCTCAAAATTATCCAAGTCAGGCTTCAACAGTATAGAACCATGGACTTCCAGATGTTCAAGCTGGATTTAGAAAAGGATTTAGAAAAGGAGAAACCTGAGATCAAATTGTCAACATCTGCTGGATCATCGAAAAAGCGAGAGAGTTCCAGAAAAACATATATTTCTGCTTTATTGACTACACCAAAGTCTTTAACTGTGTGGATCACAATGAACTGTGGAAAATTCTTGAAGAGATGAGAATACCAGACCACCTGACCTGCCTCATAAGAAACCTGTATGCAGGTCAGGAAGCACAGTTAAAACTGGACATTGAACAACAAATTGGGAAAGGAGTATATCAAGGCTATATATTGTCACCCTGCTTATTTAACTTATATGCAGAGTACATCATGAGAAATGCTGGGCTGGAAGAAGCTGGAATCAAGATTGCCAGGAGAAATAACAATAACCTCAGATATGGAGATGACACCACCCTTATGGCAGAAAGTGAAGAGGAACTAAAAAGCCTCTTGATTAAAGTGAAAGAGAAGAGTGAAAAAGTTGGCTTAAAACTTAACATTCAAAAAACTAAGATCATGGCATCTGGTCCGGTCACTTCATGGCAAATAGATGGGGAAACAATGGAAACAGTGACAGACTTTATTTTGCAGGGGGGGGACTCCAAAATCACTGCAGATGGTGATTGCAGCCATGAAATTAAAAGACGCTTACTCCTTGGAAGGAAAGTTACGACCAAACTAGATAGCATATTAAAAAGCAGAGACATCACTTTGCCAACCAAGGTCCATCTGGTCAAAGCTATGGTTTTTCCAGTAGTCGTGTACGGATGTGAGATTTGAACTATGAAGAAAGCTAAGCACCGAAAAGTTGATGCTTTTGAACTGGGGTGCTGGAGAAGACTCTTGAGAGTCCCTTAGACTGCAAGGAGATCCATTCAGTCCATCCTAAAGGAAATCAGTCCTGAATATTCATTGGAAGGACTGGTGCTGAAGCTGAAACTCCAATACTTTGGCTACCTGATGTGAAGAACTGACTCAATTGAAAAGACCCTGATTCTGAGAAAGATTGAAGGCAGGGGTAAGGGGATGACAGGGGATGAGATGCTTGGATGGCATCACCAACTCAATGGACATGAGTTTGAGGAAGCTTGTGAGTTCATGATGGACAGGAAGGCCTGGAGGGCTGCTGTCCTTGGGGTTGCAAAGAATTGGACACAACTGAGCTACTGAACATAACTGAATTGATTCAAAATATTGATCAAAAGTAAGCTCCTAGTAGAAATAAATTCCCATTTACAATGCATGTAAGATACTAAATGTAGCACATTCTTACAATGTTATCATACACTGTCATGCACAAATTATGTCAATTATGAATTCATAGTTAATAACAGATCATTAATTATAAGCATCTGAATGCAGAGTTCCAAAGAATAGCAAGGAGAGATAAGAAAGCCTTCCTCAGTGATCAATGCAAAGAAATAGAGGAAGACAATAGAATAGGAAAAACAAGAGATCTCTTCAAGAAAATTAGAGATTCCAAGGGAACATTTCATGCAAAGATGGGCTCGATAAAGGACAGAAATGGTATGGACCTAACAGAAGCAGAAGATGTTAAGAAGAGGTGGCAAGAATACACAGAAGAACTGAACAAAAAAGATCTTCATGACCAAGATAGTCACAATAACTTGATCACTGACCTAGAGTCAAACATCTTGGAATGTGAAATGAAGTGGGCCTCAGAAAGCATCACTACGAACAAAACTAGTGGAGGTAATGGAATTCCAGTTGAGCTATTTCAAATCTTGAAAGATGATGCTGTGAAAGTGCTGCACTCAATATGCCAGCAAATTTGGAAAACTCAGCAGTGGCCACAGGACTGGAAAAGGTCAGTCTTCATTCCAATCCCAAAGAAAGGCAATGCCAAAGAATACTCTAACTACCGCACAATTGCACTCATCTCCCACGCTAGTAAAGTAATGCTCAAAATTCTCCAAGCCAGGCTTCAGCAATATGTGAATGGTGAACTCCCAGATGTTCAAGCTGGTTTTAGAAAAGGCAGAGGCACCAGAGATCAAATGGCCAACATCCGCTGGATCATGGAGAAAGCAAGAGAGTTCCAGAAAAACAACTATTTCTGCTTCATTGACTATGCCAAAGCCTTTGACTGTGTGGATCACAATAAACTGTGGAACATTCTGAAAGAGATGGGAATACCAGACCACCTGACCGGCCTCTTGAGAAACCTGTCTGCAGGTCAGGAAGCAACAGTCAGAACTGGACATGGAACAACAGACTGGTTCCAAATAGGAAAAGGAGTACGTCAAGGCTGTATATTGTCACCTTGCTTATTTAACTTATACGCAGAGTACATCATGAGGAACGCTGGGCTGGAAGAAGCACAAGCTGGAATCAAGATTGCCGGGAGAAATGTCAATAACCTCAGATATGCAGATGACACCACCCTTATGGCAGAAAGTGAAGAGGAACTCAAAAGCCTCTTGATGAAAGTGAAAGAGGAGAGTGAAAATGTTGGCTTGAAGCTCAACATTCAGAAAACAAAGATCAGGGCATCTGGTCCCATCACTTCATGGGAAATAGATGGAAAAACAGTGGAAACAGTGTCAGACTTTATTTTTGGGGGCTCCGAAATCACTGCAGATGCTGATTGCAGCCATGAAATTAAAAGACGCTTACTCCTTGGAAGGAAAGTTATGACCAACCTAGATAGTATATTAAAAAGCAGAGACATTACTTTGCCAACCAAGGTCCATCTAGTCAAGACTATGATTTTTTCCGTGGTCATGTATGGATGTGAGAGTTGGACTGTGAAGAAAGCTGATCGTCGAAGAATTGATGCTTTTGAACTGTGGTGTTGGAGAAGACTCTTAAGGGTCCCTTGTACTGCAAGGAGATCCAACCAGTCCATTCTAAAGGAGATCAATCCTGGGTGTTCATTGGAAGGACTGATGCTAAAGCTGAAACTGCAATACTTTGGCCACCTCATGCGACGAGTTGACTCACTGGAAAAGACTCTGATGCTGGGAAATGTTGGGGGCGGGAGGAGAAGGGGACGACAGAGAATGAGATGGCTGGATGGCATCACCGACTCTGTGGACATGAGTTTGAGTGAACTCCTGGAGTTGGTGATGGACAGGGAGGCCTGGCGTGCTGTGATTCATGGGGTCGCGGAGAGTCGGACACAACTGCGCAACTGAACTGAACTGAATTTGTCTATTAATTGCCACCTGTTTTGGAACTTTGAAGTATCCTCTTTACAAATTACTACTGGTTGTTCCTGCTCTCCAAATGGCCCACGGATATCAACACACCAGTAGCTGGTGAAGGATTTTCTTAGCCCTTCAGTTCAGTTAAGTTCAGTCCCTCAGTCGTATCCAACTCTTTGCGACCCTATGAATCACAGCATTCCAGGCCTCCCTGTCTATCACCAGCTCCCAGAGTTCACTCGAACTCACGTCCATCTAGTCGGTGATGTCATCCAGCCATCTCATTCTCTGTCATCCCCTTCTCCTCCTGCCCCCAATCCTTCCCAGCATCAGAGTCTTTTCCAGTGAGTCAGCTCTTCGCATGAGGTGGCCAAAGTATTGCAGTTTCAGCTTCAGCATCAGTCCTTCCAATGAACACCTAGGACTGATCTCCTTTAGAATGGACTGGTTGGATCTCCTTGCAGTCCAAGGGACTCTCAAGAGTCTTCTCCAACACCACAGTTCAAAAGCATCAATTCTTCGGCGATCAGCTTTCTTCACAGTCCAATTCTCACATCCATACATGACCACTGGAAAAACCATAGCCTTGACTAGATGGACCTTTGTTGGCACGTAATGTCTCTGCTTTTTAATATGCTATCTAGGTGATCATAACTTTCCTTCCAAGGAGTAAGTGTCTTTTAATTTCATGGCTACAGTCAGCATCTGTAGTGATTTGGAGCCCAAAGAAATAAAGTCTGATACTGTTTCCACTGTTTCCCCATCTATTTCCCATGAAGTGATTGGGACCAGATGCCATGATCTTAGTTTTCTGAATGTTGAGTTTTAAGCCATCTTTTTCACTTTGGCATAGCTAAATCATTAGAGATTTTGCATTTTTTTTTAACCTAATTTGAAGTACTATCTTGTTTCAAAAACTAGGAACTGTAGGAATGGTTTTCCTAGTAAGAAGGGACATTAACTCAGAAAAATACCTTGTCTCATAGGCTGAGGTGGATATAACTCATAACAAAAGAGTGTGAAGTTATTTGAAGAACCAGATCTTTTTAAAGAGAAATATATTTCAAAAACCCAATGGTTTATGATAAATGTAAATATTTAAATATTTTGCTATAAAGCATCTCAGTTGAATCCAGGGTGGGTTACTAATCACAAGACATGGGTGAATTTAAGTGAATTTTTGTCCTTGTACCTAGTAAAATACATCTCTTTGACACAGAAATTTCATACAACTCTGTACTTTAAAAGCAACTTCCTAACCAATCATCCATGGGTTCACTCCTACCACTTCATTCCAAACTCTGCTCAAATCCAACTTTCTCTATGAAAACCTCTCTTTATTACCCAGGTTGGAGAGAGGCTAGAGACTGTCCGGAACCACTCCTGTGGAACTTTATTAAACACCCTTACTCCTACACTCCATTGTGTTAATGAACATGTTTCCTCTTCACTCTTCCCTTAGCACCCCAGAACAGAACACACTGCAGCCAGAGCGTCAGGGTCAGGACGGCTCCTCTACACAGCCCTTCAATCTTCTGCAAGGACTGGGCTTAGTGTTGCAGTGGACCTTTGGGGTTGAAAAGAGCAGAAATTGGATCTACCTAACAAGCCAAAAGGGAAATTATTGGAAGCAAAGTGGGCTGCCTAACAGGATCATGAGGCCACTCAAAGGGTATACTTAGAAGTGCAAGAACCAAGGCAGCAGGAACCACTTAAAAGCCTGCTTGATGGTGGTCCAACTCCCGCTGTTTTCAGACTTTGCCTCACTCTGCTCCTAATTTCAGTTCCAAGAAGAAAGCTTTGTATTAGTTCATTCTGCACCACCAGCCCTCCTACCTCCCTACCAAAAGGAGCACTGGGCACTTGAACCATTCGATCTCATGTCAGAGAAGAATTTATCCAATTAGAAATAAAGGTGCTATTATTTCTAGTAGATAGATGATAGATGAAGAAGCAAAAGAATCAGCCAATAATCACCATACATTTATTGAAGATAGTGGCATAGGAACCTCTGGAAATTTCTTAGGATGCCTGTTGTAATAAAAGGCAAAGTAATAAAGGATAAAGAGCATGGGCATTGGAATCAGAACCACTTGGTTTTGCTACTTACCAGATGGGTTGCTGTTCTTTTCTGAGCTTCCATTTCCTCATCTGCAAAATAGATTTATCTCTTGAGGTTAGCATGTGGATTGCATTAGATGATAGGTGAAAGTAACTTTCGCAGTAAGTGACATTGAGTAGGCCCTTTTTTTTTAATTGAAAGATAATTGCTTTACAGTGTTGTGTGGATTTGTTTCTCCCACACAAAAAATATGAATCAGTGATATATATATATATACCCACATATATATATATATATACATGTATGTGTGTGTGTGTGTGTGTGTGTGTGTATCCCTTCCCTCTTGAGCTTCCTCCCACATCCCCTCCCCTCTAAGTTGTCACAGAGTGCCAGTCTGGGCTTCTTGTGTTAAACAGCAGCTTCCATCAGTAGCTGCTAGGCATTAATGAACATGTTTGCTTTGAAGAACATAGGCATTCTTAATCCTACTAGCTTCACTTGTTTTGGTCTATGGGGAGCCTTGTTGTCCAGCAATTTTAAAAATAATTCTGAAACTTTGTGCTTGCTCTTACGAGAGTATTTTCTCTTTAGAAAACTTCAACTACTTTATGGTATTAACAGACACAAACTCTCTCTAAAGTCACTGGTGCTTTCAGTAAGGAATACTTTCCTAACTCTTTCCATTTAAGTATTGCCTCTTACATTATGTTGATTTGAAAAATCTTTGTTGTATATTTTCTTTACATGTTTACTTAATGCTTAACTCAACCCGCCCACCACTGCCACACCACTCACCTTCCCCACTATACATCTGCTCTTCTACCTGCCCCCCACCACCTCTGTCAGCAAAGAGCATCATCCTCTGTCCAACTGCTCACTAACACTTTGTCATTTTCCAAGTTATGCTGACATCTTGCCCCAGAGTCTTAATCAAAAGGTCTCGTGGTTTCTGTCTCCAAACATTTCTTGATCCATCAACTTCTTCCCAAATATACCACCAGCAACTGGGCCATCATGGTTTCTGAATCATTTCCGCTTTATTAGTTTCATCTAGCTCTCTTTCCTGATGCTCACATGTTGCTGATAGACTGGGATTTTCTTGCCTGCAAAGCTGACCTTCCCATCTTCCCACATCGCAGACTACATGTTTACAAATTGCCTCTGCCTCCAGCTACCTCCTGCTCACACTTGTCTCCCAGCTTAGATGTTAGTTTCTCAGGAAAGGTCTCCCTAATCCCACTGGCTAAATTAGTTTTACTACTAAGTATACTTGTGGACTCGATGGACGTGAGTTTGAGTGAACTCTGGGAGCTGGTGACGGACAGGGAGGCCGGGCATGTTGTGATTCATGGGGTCGCAAAGAGTCGGACACGACTGAGCGACTGAACTGAACTGAACTGATACTTGTGGAACTCTGTACTTCATTATTCTTCTCATTTGGATTCTTAATATAGGAAAATGGGTATTTTCTGGTTTGTTTATTATTTATTACACCCACCAGACAACAGATTCCATATGAGCAAGGACTAGCTCTGTCTTACTAATCATTTATTGATACTCAAAAATATTTACTACATAATGTATGCAGTTATTTTTATTACTTTTATTAACATCTAATATTTATTAAGGATTGCTATATATCAATTACCATATCAAGAACTTTACAGGCATTTATTCCACCCAACTATCCCATAAGTAAGGGATTATTTTTAGTATCATCATTTCAAAGATGAAGGAAAAGAGCCTTAGGAAAGTTCAAAGTCATGGAAGTTCACATGACTGTTTTTCATAACTGGTCTTTGAACCCGGCTCTTTTCAAAATTAGCATAAGCTCTTAATATACTAAGAGTGAGTCTTAATATATTCAGTTCAAGACAGTACAAAGGCCATTTGAAGGCCTTTATTAGGAGTAGCCACTATTATCATGACCCCCTGCATTTTAGATTTAGAACCACTCTGTGTAATATTCCTATTTACCCTTATGGCAGAAAGTGAAGAGGAACTAAAAAGCCTCCTGATGAAAGTGAAAGAGGAGAGTGAAAATGTTGGCTTGAAGCTCAACATTCAGAAAACAAAGATCATGGCATCTGGTCCCATCACTTCATGGGAAATAGATGGGGAAACAGTGGAAACAGTGTCAGACTTTATTTTTTTGGGCTCCAAAATCACTGCAGATGCTGATTGCAGCCATGAAATTAAAAGACGCTTACTCCTTGGAAGGAAAGTTATGACCAACCTAGATATTATATTAAAAAGCAGAGACATTACTTTGCCAACCAAGGTCCGTCTAGTCAAGGCTATGGTTTTTCCCGTGGTCATGTATGGATGTGAGAGTTGGACTGTGAAGAAAGCTGATATCTGAAGAATTGATGCTTTTGAACTGTGGTGTTGGAGAAGACTCTTGAGAGTCCCTTGTACTGCAAGGAGATCCAACCAGTCCATTCTAAAGGAGATCAATCCTGGGTGTTCATTGGAAGGACTGATGCTAAAGTTGAAACTGCAATACTTTGGCCACCTCATGCGATGAGTTGACTCACTGGAAAAGACTCTGATGCTAGGAAGGGTTGGGGGCAGGAGGAGAAGGGGACGATGGAGAATGAGATGGCTGGATGGCATCACCGACTCTGTGGACATGAGTTTGAGTGAACTCCTGGAGTTGGTGATGGACAGGGAGGCCTGGCGTGCTGTGATTCATGGGGTCACGGAGAGTTGGACACGACTGAGCGACTGAACTGAACTGAACTGATAGGTTCTAAATCTAAAATGCAGGGGATCATTATAATAGTGGCTACTCCTAATAAAGGCCTTCAAATGGCCTGTGTACTCTCTTGAGGGTTTCACATATATTGTTTCATTTAATTCTCATGCAACAAATCTGCTACATCTCATTATTCCCTTTGAAGTGTGAGGGAGAAAAGGCTTGTCAAGGTTAGTTAAATTTTCAGAGGTTCCCCTGCTAATTAAAGAACATGCAGTGAAGTTAGGACCCATATTCTCTGACTTCTGGCCTCAAGGTCAAACTCCTAACTGGTCTATAATGTGCCCCTCCTCCACCCTCAAGCCAATGCCCCCATTTCTGCCATGGCATTGGTGGTGCTTGCTTGCCCTGGCTTCTTCCAAGACCCCAGATCAGATTGAGGGGCTCTTCGGGACTTTTAAGAGCACTAAGTGAAGGTCTGTGCACGTCTGTGTGTGTGTTCAGTTGTGTCTGACTCTTTGAGACCCTCATGGTCTTTAGCCCTCCAGGCTCCTCTGTCTATGAAATTTTCCAGGTAAGAATACTGGAATGGTTGCCATTTTCCTCTCCAGGAGATCTTCCTGAAGTAGGTATCGGATGTACTTTTTGTGCATTGACAGGTAAGTTTTTTACCACTGTGCCCATGGAAAGCCCCTATGCAAGTACATTAAGTAAATTCTATCACGTAAACACTCAGGGGCCAAATCTTCTCCACTACTACAACACTTAGCAAGATTCCCTCCAGGGGTTTGTTTAAGCCACATGTCTACCTACTGTATAGGAACAAGTGTAATTCTCTGAAAATTCTTGAGAGTTTTAGTCATTCCTTCAGATAAACTCTTCTTATTCAAAAACTTTTATTCTTAAGACTTGGTGACATTTTCTGCTTAATCACTGGGAAACTCCTTACTTCTAAATTTTGGAGGCACAAGAGTCAAACAATATCATTGTCTATTGAGATTCTGAAATGTCATTGTGGACTGCCTATCATTTTCTCTGTTATAATAGCATATCTCATTTTTTTAAATGTTAAAATATATATATGTATGTATATATACATATGTATATTGTTATTAGATATATATATATATATATACACATACATATATATTGCTATTCTTTCAGAATTAGTATCATGCATTTATATGTGGTATATATGTATATATATAATATACATGTATATTATTTTTCCTTAAGAGTTTTGTTTTATGAGTTACTCTGCCTTATTCAAGCTTATTTACTCAAATCTTTACAAGTTTTCTTTGGTTCATTGTCATTTAATTCTCATCTGTCTTCACTATCTGTGATGCCAGGTCAGTAGCATCACAAAACCAAAGGTTGCCAATAAATTTGTGGGAATGTTTTGAGTTGGGGAAGGTAAGAGAAAAGATATCCTTGTTTCATAAAATAAACCGTTAAATATATGTTCCCCTGGAATTCAGTGCAAAGTGGAACATCCCCCCTTTCCCTGTCATCTCAAGATCATCCATTTACAGACCTCTCTTTTGCCTGTAGAAACCATATGAAGTATCTGATGCACCTCACTTAAGGTACAGGCTTAGATCCCTAATGCAGGAAATTCCCTAAATTTATACTGTCTGTTATCTACATTATAATAATCACACTATATTTACCAGACAACTTGCTTATGTGGATGACTATATAACATATGCCCTTATTCACATTTTACTGTGTTCTTTCTGCAGCCTTGAAACAACTTAAAAAAGACCGTAGATTCTAGTATTTATTCTAATATTTGAGTTTAAGAAACAGAGAAAGTATATATTCCTTTTCTAAAAACGCCACAATTTTGTTTCCATCCAGAATGCTCAGAAACACTATTTCCTAGTGGGACCTCAAGAAGAGTCTACTGAAGCTCGTGTTTCCAAACAAAATCTTTCAAAATGTTTCCATTCATCCCAGGGGTTTATAGATGGGCTTTACCCCACTGTGCTAGAAGGCCCATCACCCTTCACAGTAGCCTGAGTGTGCTAGAGCTCCCTGGCTGATGTCATGTTCATGCCTGATACCCAAGTCCTCTCCAGTTTCCTGGAAGGTCATGGACTCCCTTGGTCTCCCTACTATGTCTGCACACGTCTGTCCATCTTTCTCATTAGCACTTGTTCAAGGAACACTGAAGCATGGAGATTCAGAAGCAAGCTGACTGCTGTGAATACTGGGGACACTTTAGCTTGTGCTACTGACCCTGCATACATCAGTTTCCCTTCTTATAGGAAGCTTGAGGAAAGAAGATTGGGGAATGGTACTTACAACAGGTTAGATAGAATCCCCGATTCAATGGACATGAACTTAGATGAACTTTGGGAGATGGTGAGGGACAGAGAGGCCTAGTGTCCCTCTACAGGGACCTAGAGGCCTAGGTCCATGGGGTCACAAAGAGTTGGACGTGACTTGGTGACTGAACAACAACAACCTCCTATAGCAGAAGGAGGCACCTCTCTCGAAGGAAGAAAATGAGGACATTGATGATAGCAGATGCCATGTGTTGAATGTGGTGATTGTGTTAAGGCCTTTCATTCATCATCTCATTTAATCCTGTCAACAATCCTGCTAGCTAAGTATCTTTATTGCTATTATTCCCCAGCAGTCTTCTAAGAGATCTAGATATATTAATTCACTTAATGAGAAGTATGTATTATACAAATACAGTTTTTACATATGGGAAACTTCAAGTCAGGTAAATTTCTGAGATCACACAGTATGTGAAGTCTGGTTCAAACCCAAGTGGTCCAGCCCAAAGCCCTGGACTGCAGCATGATAGGTCTGTCCGGCAGCTTGCTTCAACAGAACACCTTGGTGGTGGTAGGTTCTGAAGTGAAGTCTAGCTCTTTGGTCTATTTATGGAGTGTTTTCTCAACTTGCTCTGTGGTCTACAGCTTTTAAGAAGGTTCCTACTGGTCTCCACCCCTGATGTTCCTAACCTGTGTAACGCCCTTCCCTGAGTGTTGGCTGGACAGGGTTTTTCACCTAATGTGCTACTCTGGCAGGATGTCACCTCCAAAATTAGATTTAAAAAAAGACCATGTCTCCCATCTTGCTTGCACTTCTCCTGAGTGGCAGTTCTTGCTTGCTTGCCTGCTTAATGAAGTAAGCTGTCATACTGTGAGCACCCTGTGAAGAAGCCCACATGGCAAGGAACACAGGGCAATCTCCAGCCAGTGGCCAGTGGAGAACTGCTATGCTCCATCGAAACCACCCAGCAAGGAACTGAATTCTGCCAATAACTGTATAAGTGAGCTTGGATGTGGCTTCTTCCCCATTCAGGCCATAAGACTGAGGCTGAATGTTTGTGTCCTCCCTAAGTTCAAATGTTGACCTCCGAATTCCCTATGAGATGGGCTTAGGAGGTAGACATTTAGGAGGTAATTAGATGGTAAGGCTTCAGCTCTCAGAAATGGATTAGTGCCATTTTATAAGTAGAGATCCCAAAGAGCTCTCTTGCATTTTCTGTCATGTGTGGATACAATAAGTCAGTCACTGACTCTCCGCAGAACCCCACCATGCTGGCACCTGATTTGGGCTTCCAGCCTCCATAACTTTAAGAAATAAACTCTTACTGTTTATAAATCTACCAGTCTATGGTACCTTGTTAGAGCATCCTGAATCAACACCTTGATTATAGCCTGGTGACACACCTGAGTCAGGGCCCCAATTAGACTGTGTTCAGATTCCTTATCTACAAAAGCTATTAAATAATCTAATAAATATTATTGTTTCAAGATACTAAATTTTGGTGTAAATATTGAAGTTAAAGATAATACACTTGGCTGACCCAAAGAAATAACTCATCTAATCTCAAGATTTTATTAGGCACTCAAAGTGTCTATAGAGAATCAATGAATTTCCATGATGAAATAAAAGCTATGCATTTAATATTTACCATTAACTGAGTACTCACCATACATCACCATACTAAGTTCTTTTATTCACATTCAACATTAATATTTAAGCCTCACAATTTTGGGGAGGAACATTTTTAGTCATAACCATATTCATCAAATTATATTTAATAATGGTATTTTGATATTTTTTTCAGCTATCTCATCAGTCGTTTAGTTCTTACTAGAGATCTATGCCCCAACCACTGAAAAAGTTGAAGCTGAATGGTTCTATGAAGACCTACAAGATCTTCCAGAACTAACACCAGAAAAGATATCGTTTTCATCATAGGGGACTGAAAAGCAATAGTAGGAAGTCAAGAGATACCTGGAGTAACAGGCAAGTTTGGCCTTGGAGTACAAAATGAAGCAGGGCAAAAGCTAACAGAGTTTTGCCAAGATAATGCACTGGTCATAGCAAACACCCTCTTCCAACAACACAACAGATGACTCTACACATGGACATCACCAGATAGTTAATACCAAAATCAGATTTATTATACTCTTTGCAGCCAAAGATGGATAATTTCTATACAGTTGGCAAAAACAAGACTGGGAGCTGACTGTGACTCAGATCATGAACTCCTTCTGCCAAATTCAGACTTAAATTGAATAAAGTAGGGAAAATCACTAGGACATTCAGGTATGACCTAAGTCAAATTCCTTATGATTCAATAGTGGAAGTGACAAATAAATTCAAATGATTAGATCTGATAGAGTGCCAAAAGAACTATGGAAAGAGATTCAAACATTGTATAGGAGGATGTATTCAAAACCATCCCCAAGAAGAAGAAATGCAAAAAGGAAAAACGGTTGTCTGAGGAGGCCTTACAAATAGCTGAGAAAAGAAGAAAAGCAAAAGGCAAAAGAGAAAAGGAAAGATATACCAGTGTTAATGCAGAGTTCCAAAGAATATCAAGGAGAGATAAGGAAGACTTCCTAAGTGAACAATGCAAAGAAAGAGAGGAAAACAGTAGAATGGGAAAGCCTAGAGATCTCTTCAAGAAAATTAGAGATACCAAGGGAACATTTCACGCAAAGATGGACACAATAAAGGACAGAAATGATACAGACTTAACAGAAGTAGAAGATAATAAGAAGAGGTGGCAAGAATACACAGAAGAACTATATAAAAAAACCTTAATGACCTGGATAACCACAGTGATGTAATCGATCACCTAGAGCCAGATCTCCTAGTGCATGAAGTCAAGTGGGCCTTAGGAAGCATCACTACAAACAAAGCTAGTGGAGGTGATAGAATTCCAGTTGAGCTATTCTAAATCCTAAAAGATGATGCTGTGAAAGTGCTGCACTCAATATGCCAGCAAATTTGGAAAACTCATCAGTGGCCACAGGACTGGAAAAGGTCAGTCTTCATTCCAATCCCAAAGAAAGGCAATGGCAAAGAATGCTCAAACTACCGCTAGCAAAATAGTGCTCAAAATTCTCCAAGCCAGGCTTCAACAGTACGTGAACCAAGAACTTCCAAATATACAAGCTGGATTTAGAAAAGGCAGAAGAACCAGAGATCAAATTCCAACATCTGTTGGATCATAGAAAAGCAGGAGAATTCCAGAAAAACATCTACTTCAGATTCATTGACTACATTACAGCCTTTGACCGTGAATCACAACAAACTCTGGAAATTCTTAAAGAGATAGGAATATCAGACCACCTTACCTGCCACCTGAGAAACCTGTGTGCAGGTCAAGAAGCAAAAGTTAGAACTCGACTTGGAACAACAGACAGACTGGTTCCAAACTGGTAAAGGAGTACATCAAAGCTGTATGTTATCACCCTGCTTATTTAGCTTATATGCACAGTACATCGTGTGAAATGGCTGGCTGGTTGACGCACAACCTGGAATCAAGATTGCCAGGAGAATTATCAATAACCTTAGATATGCAGATGACACTACCCTTATGGCAGAACACAAAGAGGAACTAAGGTGACTCTTGATGAAGGTGAAAGAAGAGAATTAAAAAGCTGGGATAAAGCTCAACATTCAAAAAATGAAGATCATATCATCTGGTCCCATCATTTCATGACAAATAGATGGGAAACAAAGGAAACAGTGAGAGACTTAATATTCTTGGGCTCCAAAATCACTGCAGCTGGTGACTGCAACAATAAAATTAAAGGACACTTTCTCCTTGGAAGAAAAACTATGACAAACTTAGATAGCATATTAAAGCAGATATGTTACTTTGCCAACAAAAGTCCATTTAGACAAAGCTATGGTGTTTTCAGCAGATATGTATGGATGTGAGAGTTGGACCATAAAGAGGGCAGAGCACTGAAGAATTGATGGCTTTGAACTGTGGTGTTGAAGAAGACTCTTGAGCGTCCCTGGGACTGCAAGGAAGTCAAACTAATCAATCCTAAAGAAAAGTAACCCTGAATATTCATTTGAAGGACTGATGCTGAAACTGAAGATCCAATACTTTTGCCACCTGATGTGAATAACTGACTCATTGGATCCTGGTGCTGGGAAAGATACAAGGCAGGAGGAGAAGAGGGTGACAGAGGATGAGGTGATTGGATGGCATCACCGACTCAGTGGACATAAATTGAGCAAGCTCTGGGAGATGGTGAAGGACAGGGAAGCCTGGAGTGTTGCAGTCCTTGGAGTCACAAAGAGTTGGAAACGACCGAGCAACTGAGCGACAACAAAGAGATTTCTTTTCTCAGATCTCCCCGGAGTCCTGGTTTCCTTCTCCAGTATTAGCCAACTGCTGAAAGTCTTCTTGAAGGTCACTTCTTTTCATGTGGACCAATATTACATTAAGAAGATGATCAGACTTTACGTTTATGAATGCTTATTGTGCTTTAGATACAGAATCTACAGCTTGCTTTTTGTAATATCTGCTGCACAAATGCCCATTGCTTCAGATCACTTATGACTGGGGTGAGTTCCTTTTATTGTTGTTATACCCCTGCAAGGTTTTGACTATTTGTTTTGACTATTCTGTGTTTTGTTGATGATGGAGTCACAGCACTGAATGTGTAGGAACTTCATCTTTTTTTATTAACATGGAGACTAAAATTGGATTCCTCTTCCTATATCTCAATAAAGGGTATATTGTCTTTCATTATGCAACCTCTCAACACACATACACACAAACACACACACAGACACCCCACACACACCAGTTACAATAGAACAGGATGTTCTATTTGAGTGCTTGATGCTCACTGTAAACCCAAAGTGAATCTGTTATGCTAAGTATTTTAGTTCTATTAGTTGCTTCTTCACATTTTTCACATGTGCAGATAGGCACCTATTTGTAAAAAGGCATATCACTGTCAAGACCATCATATGCTCAGCTTCCTGGGTTCTCCAAGGCTATACAGTCTGTGCACTCAGGATTTCACACCAAGAGCAGCATTGAATAAGCCCACATGGCAGATTCATTATTTGAAAAAAAATCAGTGTATATTCAACACATATGTATTTCATTCGCTCAGTGCACAATCTAGAGATAAACTTTCAGTCCCTTTATATTTTATAATAAAAAAGGATTTAAAAATTGATGTTTAGTTTTTTTTCCTTAGATAAACACTTCTAACATAATTGCTGAGCTCCTTAGATTCCATTCCATTTATTTTTTTCTGTATGACTTTTATTGAAGTTCTGTTTAAGTTCAGGCACCAGGCCACTGAAAAGCATGGAACATTTAGGCATTAACAATTTCTTCAAGAGTCTCGTGCCAGATAACTGCTGGTGTGTTTTAACTTTTAAACCCCCTTTCATCCCCTTAACCCTTGCGCTGAAAAATCTAATTTTCAAAATAATTGATTAGTTGTTAGAGAAGATGGGAAGTCCTTCTTTCTTGGGGTTCTCTGGATGCCCGCCTCAATCCTACATGGATGCAGGAACATAAAAATAAACAACAGGTTTGGCATTATTGTTGAAATATAGAGCTCCACATTTTTCTACCCTGCGACTGTGTTATAAACCCAGCCAGATTATAGTGGAAAATGAATGACTTTGATATTTTAGTGATCAATATAGATTACTAAAATACAAATAGCAGGGCTCCTGCAGGCCAGGCAAATGGTGATGAATAGTTTTTGGGAATGTGTGGACCACTTTAGTCATTATAAGATTTGGGAGAGGGGAGCTAAAGGAAGAGAAAAGATAAAGAATGACTCTCAAGTCTTGGCTTCATGATGGGTGGAGTCATTCACAGAGACAGGAAATCCAAGCTTCATTTTTCAGTGAAAAATAGTGGATTTCTATTTGGATATGTTGACTAGGAGGTGCCCGACTGACCTTTAGTTGGAAATGTCTAACAGGCAGTAGAATATATTTGTCTGGCATTCAGGCCAGTGGTCAAGACTCAGAGTTTGTGATGGAGGGATTTAAAGTAATGAGAGAATGTGCATGTTAATGGATTGATATGTTGCTATTTTTAGACAAGGAGACTTAAACCTACAAAAGTCGGGTGAAAGAAAAATGCCTTTGGCATCAATATCTGTTCAAAAGTTTCATGTCCATAAGCTTAGCTGTATGTGACTTAATTCTTTGAAAATATTTATTTAGCTCTTACACAAAGGCTCATCTTACTACCATGAGATTATTTGGGCACCAGGGAGGATCTTGCCCTTGTTCCAGGTGGAGATAATTAACCTTGCACATCGGATGGATGGTCCTCTCAGAAGTCATCCTTCTCTACCTCTAGTAAAACAACTGTAAATTAAAATCTGGCATATTATACTTATTTTACAAGCTAAAAAAAGCAGGCATGTAACAGATTACTTAACAAATTACACATCACCTTTTAAAAACAATTTTTAAAGAGAGCTATCACAATTACCTGTTTCCATAAGAATGCCTTATATTTTAAAAGCCACAAAACATGCATGGCATACATGATCAATTTGTGTTCACATGTTTGGGAAAGCTGAAGACTGGCTGGTGGCTATGCTTATCTAGTTGGGCTTCCTCAGATATTTGGTTGTCAGGGATCAAATCCGGGTCTCCCGCCTTGTGGGCAGATTTGTTACAGTCTGAGGTTGTCAGCTAGCTATCAACTCAGGCATCTGGGACTACTCGGCTCCCCATTACTCATCTTCCTGCTAGCTGGCCCTTACCTGTCTTCATGGCGATGGCAGAGGCACAAGAGAGCAAGACTGAATGCAAGCCCATTTCAAGCATTTGCTGGGATCCTATCTGCTAAAATCCTATTAGCCATGTGCCTGCCCACTGCTCTGTTTAAAATGGATAACCAACAAGGACTTACTGTATAGCACATGGAACTCTGCCCAATGTTATATAACAACCTAAATGAATTTGAAAAAGAATAGATATCTGCATATGAACCATTTCGCTGTATACTTGAAACTAGCAAAGCATTGTTTATCAAGTATGCTCCAATATAAAATGGATGGGGGAGAATAAAAATATATCTCATTAGCCAAAGCAAGTCTCAGATGTGGTTGACCCTGGTGTAAATATATAGTGCAAAGTTGTTTGGCACAGAGTATGAGTATGGGTATGGGGATGAGGAGAGAAACTGGACTGGCACTGCAGTCTATCACAACAACAAGGCTCCTGTCCATGAAAATGGGTCCCTGGAAGTAACAGTTAAATACATCTCTCCTATCGTCTACTTAGAGTTAATTGGATCAATAACTATCACTGCTCAAAGCTAAAAATCTAATTAAGATGGTAGAGATGCATAAATATATAATAGATAAACAAGGACCTACAATATAGCACAGGAAACTATGTCAGTATCTTATGATAGCCTATAAAGGAAAAGAATCTAAATATATATACATATATGTGTATTTATGACTGAATCACTTTGCTGTACACCTAAAACTAACACAACATTGTAAATCAAGTATCGTTCAATAAAAATAAATAAAATAAAGATGTAGAGATGCAAAAAAGCTTCTCCATTTGGGTTAAACATTTATATTAGCGTTTCTTCCTAAGTTTAAGATTTTACTGTAGTTTAAAATTATTTCCACCATTTTGTCCTTACTAATATCATATGAAGAGACTCCTTACATAAACACATCAATAAATATATTCATCTCTTTAATTGCTTAGTACTGTCTATTATATTTATTGTGTTATACACTGAAAAACATATTAAATCATGGCCTCTGCTCTCATATTTAGAAAAATGGGAAATAAATCACATATAATGCAAGGTGATATGTGATTATAATAAAATTCAGTCTAAGTTCTACACAATTTTGTGCCATCATGTTTTGAGCCCTATGTTAGTTGCTCTAAGGTTTTCATCTCGTAATACTCAATGAACACACATAAGTAGGTATTTTTATCTCTGTTTGTCAAACTAACGTACTGAGATCAAGAGCTTTTAAGAAAGGTGCTTAAAGTTCCTTCACCTTCCAAACATTTGATTCAGGTTTGAACCTAACTCTTACTAACCTCAGAACCCAGATACTTTCCATAACCAAAATTGCCTCCTTCTCTTAGGAATCCTCTCTCCAGTTATTAATATTATAGTGGTTCCTTGTGAAATTTGGACAGGAGACTACATTTTTAATAGAAATAAGTTAAAAAAAATCTTTTTGGTACTATATTAATTTAGGATTGTTAAACTTTTGAAATGAGATTATAGTTTCACCAGATCTTTGTTATATAAGGTATTTTAACTCATCTTTTCATTACACAGAAGTATGTTGAAGGTGCCAGTACATATTAAATACTTTTAGCAACATAAACAGGACATTGGTTATATCTTTTAATATTTTGCTGATGAAATGAAGGTCTTCCAAGCAACTATAATAAATTCCATGGTCTCTACCCTTTGAGACTAATTAGTTGGTACTACAGAACATTTAAGAAAATGAAGCACCATTGGCAAACATCAGTTCTTCCATAGAAAGCTTCCAAATGACTCAGAAATGGGCTTCATGAATTTAGCCTGGCAAGACATGTGTTAAAATAATGTGAATATAACTATTACTTGCCCCATAAATGTATAAAGAAGAAACTTGCTTGAATGTATAATTTAATATATTAATTATTAAACACAGTCATTAACTCATTGTTAATACAGTTATTAAAAATTAACATCTGAAAGCTATTGAAATTTTTGAAAATTTAACCCTAAGCAGGGTAGTAAATAATCACCAAATATTTTGCTTTAAAATAACAAATAACTACCTTCAAATTGAGTGTGGAATACATAAAGCATATTAAAGCAACATATTTAAGTAAACTCTCGCAAATATTTTTATTTCTTCTAACATCTAAGTTTGTCAGCATTTTAAATTTTCTGATTCTGGACAGAAGGACTACAATGAAAATTCTTGATCAATTTTAATATCTGATGCATAAAGTATAGATACTAGATGCATCTCTTTATTAGCCTTATAGATAAATACTTCCTTAAGAGATTCATAATAACAAGAAACATAAGCTCTTAAGTGTGCTTCTACCGCAGATACAAGAAAATATCTTAAACATGCCAAATAAGAGACCTATAAAACAACTACATGCTTTGAGACTTGTGTGAAAGGGGCAATAAAATCAGCACAGAAACTTAAGTCAGAAAGTCATGTCTGAAATTTTGCTTTTCACTTATAATCCTGACTGTACATGTAAATCATCTGAGACACTGTTAAGACATATCAATTCCTTCAGCCTCATCCCAAGATGCTGAATTAATCTGTGATGCTTGTACTGCTTTGTTAAAACATCCTCCTCTGCCTTCAGAGGCAATTGTAAATGAATACGCAGTTTGAGAAACACAACATTAGGTCTAGCTGCTGAGCCTGAATCCTCGTCTAAAAAATGGGATGATGTTGATTATTATTAACTACTTCTCGAGAGTTTTTAGGAGACTCAAACGAGATGTATACATGTGTTATATCTGCTTTTAGTGCTAGGTGTTTCAACTCTGTTAAATTGCTTTAATGAATCAAATGATCCTCTCGAAGAGTAACGTAGTGTGCCTCTGTGTGTGAGAGAGAGGGAGAGACAGAGACAGACAGAGTGATTCATCAGTTTGGATGTCATTTCCTTTCTGTGGACCCACCTTATTTTTCATGTAGAACAAAATATTATTAATGGATATTTTAAAACTATACCTGATAAATTTAGCATGTGATTTGTATTTTTCCAGTCAGGTTAAGCATCTTGTCTGATAAATCTTATTTCTGTGGTTCTCCGTTGATAAGCTAATTTATATTTCTACACTTTCTTAAAAATGCTGTTTATTAGAGAATTTTTCAGAACATAGAAGCAATACATGCTAATAGATAAACTGAAAAATACAGAAATGCAGCAAAAGAAATCATCTATGATCCAGAAAAAAACCACTGTTGACAGTTTTATTTGCTCATTTCTCCATTTATTTAGTTCTTTTTTTTTTTTATTGGAGGCTAATTATTTTACAATATTATATTAGTTGGTTTTGCCATACATTGAGATGAATCTGCCCCTGGTGTACATGAGTTAGTTCTTTTAAAATTATTTGTATGATATCATTTCATTAGAAAATGCTAACATTTATCTGTTACATGTTTTGCAAATATTTTTCTGATTATGTTACCAGCTTATTTATTTTCTTTTGGGTACACACTGTTTAAAACTTTTTGTAATCAAATAAACTGACTTTTCTCTATGATTTCTTTTATTGTTTTTAGGTTTTTAAAGCCTTCTCTTGATCCAGTGGTAGACAAATATTCACCATTATTTTCTACTTTGTGACTTTTTTAGCTATTTCACTGATCCATTGTTACCATGTAGTGTGGGTCAAATATCGTATATAAATGTAATTTCAGATACAGGCACACAGTTAAATTTCCCTTAACAATATAGGGATGCATTTATTCTTTTAGTTTTATTTTAAACCTTGCAATTAAATCAAGCAGAAAGTCTAAGACTGAGATTACTGAGTCTTTGAAACTTTTAACACACATATTAATCTCCTTTAAAAAACAAACAAAGTGGAGGCCTTGGGCTCAAAGTTCGAATAATAGCATCGAGCGAGCTTCACATGTGGAATTTATTTCTACAAGCACTTTCTGATATTTGGCAATTCATAAATGTTTTCCATTTATGCTAATGGTATAAAGCTTCTTACAAAAATACATGTATTTAAGCTCTAAAAAGTGTATGCGTATAAAACTAAGTGAAGAAGAAGAGTAGAAGTGATATGGGCTAGCACGAAGATCAAGGCAAGAGAGGTGAGCTGGGTTTCCGTCCTGCCTGTGATCGTTCCCAGCCAGGGCTCCAGGCATATTACTGCACTTTTCTGACTGAGCCTCTCGCCCCTCACCTGTAAAATGGGGACGGTAATAGTGACCCACATAATTTGGTTATGAGGATTAAGTTTTTTATTCTTCGAAAAAGAACTTACAAAACTTCTTCGTGAATGTTACTATTATCCTTAATAAGGTACTTGAAATTTAATGTCCCCTGACATTTAATTTTAGAGATTGTTTAAGACAATAGTTCTCAAACTTGGGTATGTTTAAGACTCACCCTGAGAGGTAACAAAACAGAGGCCCAGTTTCCTTGAAACTGAATCAGCCCTGGCATTGGTCTTTTTATCAAGTTCATTAAGGGATTCTGATACCCCCATAAGTGTGAGGACCACTAGGACTCCATCAGGAATTACTGATGAACATGAAGAACTAACCTAAAATTCCTGGTTAACTAGTCTGTTTTCCCAGACTGCTGCCTTTTTTGATGTTAGATATAGTCCTGGGAGAATAGGGGGAAAAAGCCAAGTAAGAATTGTTGAATGAATAAACAAATAAATGAACTAATATGAGTTAGCTAGTTAGTACTAATTAACTAGAGGATTATCCAGTTTCTCAAATCAATTTTAACTTTAATACCATTCTGATTAATGTCCCAAAGGAGCTTTTTATGAAAGATGACAAAATGGTTTCGAATTTCTTCTGAAAATAAAACTAAAAATAATTTAAAAGAAAAAGAGCATTGCAAGACTTTTTCCATTGGGAGGAAAATATCTTATAAAGAAACTATAAACAGTATAGGAGTAGGTTCAGAATTGTAAATATGATTAATGGGAAAGAACAGATATTTACACACATTCATTTACACATAAGTATTTAATATGTCATAAATACAGCATTTTTAATTCAAGATGAATTTTTTTTTAACAAATGATGCTGTCATTGCAATCCATATAACATACTTTAAAGAGGTATAGAGAAAAATCAGAAATGCATATACACCAAGATGGATTCCATCTGCATTAAAATTACATGTACATCAAAATTAAATCATAGAACTACAAGAAAGTGTACATAAATATTTATATAATAATGACTAGGAAAGACACTTCTAAATATAAAACCAAATCTTTCACAAAGAAAATGAAATAAATGCATACCCCAAAAATGAACACATTCAACCAGCACATACACACAGACAGGAAAAAAACATTGATTATCACTGTCATTACGCCAATGAAAAGAAACCACTTTCAACTATCATACTGACAAATATTAAACATTTAAAAATATTGACAAAAATAGTGGGAATTAAGAAACATCAGGCACTGTATTTCATAATTTAAATTTCACAGAACTTCTGGGGAAAATTTTAACCAAGGTTTTTTAAAAGTCTTAAAAATGCACAAACTCTTTTAACAGTAATTTAATTTGTAGGACTGTAACTTAAGAAAGTTATCTAAACTATGGAAATGTTTTGATAACAGAATTTGTTTCTCTGAAAAAAAAGAAAACAACTGAAAGGATTAGCAAGAAGAAATTAGCTAAGAAAATCATGCCATGCTTTTGAAATTAACAACATGAATACATATTGCAAACTATGTCAGTAGAATATAGTCAAAGGAAAGTGTTCACGTTACATTTCTTCCATAAAAACAAAATTCTACATTTTAGAAAAAGGAAAATGATACAATATTCAGAGGTCATAAGCTAAAATCTAAGCAGTGGTACATTTTTGCTTTTGTAGATATTTACAAATAGTTTTAATATAAAGACTGTTTTCATCCATAAGGTACAGAGACTGGCAAAATGAAACCTATGTTTATTAGTCTTCTTTAATTTAGTCCAATATGTTAAACTACTTCTTGATCCAGAGGCTAAAGCTTAACAGGAAATTTTTAGATATTACAGGTTTATCTTCCCTGGAATACAGGTAAAGAGTGTTTATCCAAGAATGTAGTATCCAAGGAGACTGTGTATGTAAGTTTGTATGCATCAAAAATGCAAAGATGTAAGTGGAAAATAGAATGTCAGACCTGGAAGGGAACTTAAAGCCACTAACAACCATCTCCCCATTTAAAGGAAATTATTCATCTAATGACGGCATACACACTTGGATGAAGGTCTAAGTTTTGACACCTGTAAAAAGTTATCAGTGAACTTGATTCTTTAGTACCTGACTGTTTTATTAAAAGCCCTATACCATTCAACAATTGAAGTATTGTACAAAGATAAATCAAGGAGTCATGTTTCTTCTCGAAGAAACACACAATATAAAAGGAATAATAAAACCTGATGATTTAAATCCCTATAAAATTAATGCATTGTATATGAAGAATTAGCATAAAACATACTGACATTTATAGAATTGTTTCCAAAATACACTGAAGGAATTCCTTGTTAGAGAAAACTGGTTTGGAATCGTTTCCTCATGTGAGCCATAAAAAGTCTTATACTTCAGTACTTTTATTTAGTTGCTTTAACCACAATTGAGTTCATGTAAATTGGAGCTTAGCTCTCAAATATGTTTAATCTCTCTATTCCCACGCTAGAAACAGCTACTGAACTCTAAGTAAAAAGACACTTCAGTGATGTAATTGGTTTACCATCAAGGAAAATCAGTAGAAAAGGACCAGATTATGAAGAAGAGCTGTTTTTTTAAAGCAAAATCTCTAAGCTTGAAATGTGCACATGAACTTTTTGTAAAGAGTGCACAAATTTGCAAATGTTTTTAGCCAGGTCAATGGGATTGTTCTTGGATTTGTGTCAATTTAAGTAGCAGTTATCAGTTACTAATCAGATCAATTTGATCCACTTAAAGCAAAAATTTCTAATTTTCAAGGCAAATACAAAATAGAATCATCTTATATTTGAGGTGGAGGGATTCTTTTTTTTTTTTTGTAAGTTGTTCTATAGGAATGATGGGCTTCCCCCAAAGGCTCAGCAGGTAAAGAAGCCATCTGCCAATGCAGGAGACATAGGAGATGTGAGTCTGAACCCTGAGTCAGGAAGATGCCCTGGAGGAAGAAATGGCAACCTGTTCCAGTATTCTTGCCTGAAAAATCCTCTGGATAGATGAGCCTGGCAGACTACAGTCCATGGCGTGGCAGTCAGACAGGACTGAGCACAGCACCACTGTTCTTTAGTATTACCTCAAAAAAAAAAAAAAGAAAAAACCCTATTAGGCAGTCACTGCCCATTGCCCCACCCCGCCTCTGGTAACTATTAATTTGCTTTCTTTCTCTATAGATTTACCTTTGTTGAATAAGAACTATTTTTTTAATTGTGATATAATTGACATATAATCTTATATTCATCTCAGGTGTACAGCATAGTGATTCAGTGTTTGTATATATTGTAAAATGATCATCACAATAAGTCTAATTAACACCCATTGCCACACAGTTATATCTATTCCCCTTCATGATGAGGATGTTTAATATCTACTAATAACTTTCAAATATATGAGCTAGCATTATCTACTATAGTTATCAAACTGTGCATTGCATCCCTGGGCTTATTTATCAGACTCTGTTTGGCTCTGGATCTTGGGAAATGGGTGTCCATGAACTTCGCTCATTGGGTGTCCCTGCTGTCTGGCTTCTGGTCAGCTGTGGCTCTCAACAAGCATTGCACAAACTTCAGAGAATAAGAACAGTGCCTATTTCCCTAGCTTTTTCCCTTCCCGGCTCTGGGTCTGACTGACCATGCTTGTATTCCTCTAGCCAGGGCAAAGGCTTTGGGGCCAGGTGTCCCTTGTCCAGAAAGTTCTCTCCAGGTCTTGGTAGCTGTTCTGCCTTTCTCTTCACTGTTTGGGCCTCACTATGTGGTGCTGTTCCCTGGTGTTAGCTTCACCCTCCCTTTTGGTGTCATTGAAACTAGCCAACACTTTTATAAATTGTTCCTTCACTAAGAAACTGTTCTTCAGTTGGCCTATTTGAGTGGGCTGTTTATCTGTGGAACACTGACTGATATAATAACTTGGCTGATACACTGACTTGCTTTATCATGAATATTTTCTTTTTAATTATTATCATTCACCATGAAGAAGTCATATTAAAAATTCAAAGACTTTTTGAATTTGATTTGAAAATGATTTGGAAAAAATAATTTCTTCAAGGAAGGCAGATACCAGGGCAGTTGAGGATGAGGGGAATTTAAACGTAAAGAGTTTTGCTATTAATTTATTCAAAAATGAAATCCATTTACAGTTGTTTTGCTTCATGTACATCACTTCCTTCCTGTTTGTATTTTTCATTTAACCCTCTTTGACTTCACTTTCAAATCCAGACTTGGTAGTTTTCTTCACACTGAGCCTGACCCGTGTGCAGTATACACACATATGCGAGACATGTAGTTAAATATAAAAATAAAAAAGTTTATTCATATAAAAATAAATAAGTATAGCACATACACAATAATATAACTGGAAAAAAATGATCACAAAATTGTGAAATATAAAGGCTACAAGGAAAGAATATTTTATGACTATTGTCTCAGAAAAAATATGTGTTAAAAAATAATTACCCAGAAAAACATTTTTAAAAGATAAATGCAACACGTTATGAATGCATTCTGGCCTGATTTGTGCTTGGTCCATAGCATAGAATATCTTAAATTGCTAAAGATTTTATTAATGCTAGTTATTCATCCTTTTAGAAATTTTGTCTTTGAAATGAGGTCAAGGGGTAGGTTGTGTCTGTAGTTATTGAAATTCCAGGCAGCATTTTGCAGTAGATAGGATACAATCCTTTATGATTTGACTAAATTTTAACTTGGGTAAATTTGAACTGTTTGCTGGATTTGTAGTCTCAATCGAGAGGTACTAAAGATCTTGACAGTTTTAAGAGAATTTAGTCAACTTTAGTATTAAAAGAGCACAGCAACTTTCATTTTTCATATTGTACTGGCTTGGAAATGTCCTTATGTTCCTTTTTTAATTTAATTTAATTTTGATCTTTTGAATTTTGAAAAAAAATGAGGATGCCAAATACTTTACGTATTAGCCAACGAATAGAAAAATCTTGTAAGAGAATTTTGTGTAAGGCATAGCACCCTATAATCACCCCATAAAAATAAGAAATATTTACAAATGCCAGGTTTTCAGTGGTGCAATAAATATGGTAGTGACTTAAATAAGTTATTCAGTACAACTGCTAGAGAAATAGACATGTAAGGAGCTTAACAGCTTTGTTATTCAGCTCTGAATATGAATATGAGCTTTACAAAATTATTGAAAAAGAGAACCAACAAAACTGCAGTGGCTTTCAACTGAGGTCAGTTTGTAAATCACTCAGATTCTTGGTTTAGACTCAAGAATCAGAGCAAAGCTTTACTGCTTCTCAAAGAGTTTTCAATGAATTTATTTATAAGACGTGTTTCATAGACTTCAATATTACAAATCTGTAGAAATGACAGCTGTTTCTTCTCTCCAGACTGAGAGGGAAAAGGTAATGTAAAAAAGGGAATGCAATTTTCACATTAGGAAGAGAAATTTACCTTGAGATTTGTACAGAAAAGAGTATCTGTGGATAATGACACTAACAAGTTTCTAAATACAACTTCTGTGCTATAAAAACTAACACATTGAAAAGATTAAATGAAAACCAAGTTAATGATGATGTCATTAAGTAGTTCATACTAAGGAACCATGTCAGTAGGTAAAACAAGGCTACATTAATGACTTGGTGCAGAAATAAAATCAATTCTTAGGATATAAACTTTTTTTAACACCTTGAGAATTTAAGCTTAGTCTTTTTATAATTTGTTTTACACCCTTGGAAGGTAAGGGTTTATGGCTCTGAGGTCATACATTTACAAAGAAGTAAGTTTCCTTATGATATCTGACTTGTGGATTATTAAAGGCTTGCTTGTTTTAACTTTTAGGATATTTGAAATAATTCATGCCACTTTGTTTTTCTATCCATATCAAACACTCCAACGATATCAAAAGTATGAGGAAAAGACAAATTATGTTATAGTTTCGAAAAACTGTGTTCAAGAAAGTGTTCCATTTTATTAGTGAACTAGAGAATTATATGCATAAAGCAGATTAATCCATCATTAAACCATCAATAGAATTAAGGAAGGGAATCAATAAAGACTGAGACCAAACAAATATAAACCCCAGATACATGAAGAACAAAGAGTTTGGATACAGCATAAACACGTAAGGAGCATGTTACTTAAACTGTTGGATCCTCTCTGTATATGTGTGTGTTGATAAACTGCAATGAATCTACCAACAGAAAATGTAACATTGGCCCCCTTTCCCAGCAGTGCTCTACAAATGCAAGCACAAAAAGCACAATTCATTCTTTAAAAGTTCAAGAAAATAAAGTTAATTGATAACATTTGGTGCTTCTCAGGTTATTATTACTTTTATCTAAATCTTTCTTCCATGTCACTACAATTTATGTTTCTACAATGGGACTCCTAGGAAGGTTCCATCGGAAAGAATCCCAAACTGACCAAATGTCTCATTGAGAGGTCTTGTCCTCTTTTTAATAGTGTTTAGTCCCTTCAGGTCAGGTTGGGAAGTGTTTTGTCATGACCACAGTTTTCTCAAGATCTTTCCAAAGTAGCGATGAAATAGAATTTTATGTAAAAAATACTGTTTCAGATATATCTTGAATTATATTTAGTTTAACTCAAAGTCATTTCTCCTTATATAAATCAGAAAAATTATGTTAAAAATATCTTTTGGGGTAAACTTCAATTCAATAAGCATTTATGGGGTCCTTTTGTTCTGTTGGGCTTTTCTGGTAGCTCAGCTGTTAAAGAATCTGTCTGCAATGCAAGAGACCCTGGTTCAGTTTCTGGGTTGGGGAGATCCCAGGTAAAAGGGCATGGCAACCCATTCCAGAATTCTTTCCTGAAGAATCCCCATGGACAGATGAGCCTGAAGGGATACAGTCCATGGGGTTGCAGAGTTAGACACCTATGAACAAGCTGGGGGAGGTGATGAAATTCTAGTTGAGGTATTTCAAATCCTAAAAGATGATGCTATGAAAGCACTGCACTCAGTATATCAGCAAATTTGGAAAACTCATCAGTGGCCACAGGACTGGAAAAGGTCAGTTTTCATTCCAATCCCAAAGAAAGGCAATACCAGAGAATGCTTAAACTACTGCACAATTGCAGTCATCTCACACGCTAGCAAAGTAAAGCTCAAAATTCTCCAAACCAGGCTTCAACAGTACATGAACCGTGAAGTTCCAGATGTTCAAGCTGGATTTAGAAAAGGCAGAGGAACCAGAGATCAAATTGCCAGCATCTGTTGGATCATGGAAAAAGTGAGAGAGTTCCAGAAAAATATCTATTTCTGCTTTATTGACTATGCCAAAGCCTTTGACTGTGTGCATCATAACAAACTGGAAAATTCTTAAAGAGATGGGAATACCAGACCACCTGTCCTGCCTCATGAGAAATCTGTATGCAGGTCAAGAAGCAACAGTTAGAACTGGACATGGGACAACAGACTGGTTCCAAATAGGGAAAGGAGTGTGTCAGGGTATATATTATCACCCTGCTTATTTAACTTATATGCAGAGTAGATCATGAGAAATGCTGGGCTGGAGGAAGCACAAGCTGGAATCAAGACTGCTGGGAGAAATCAATAATCTCAGATATGCAGATGACATCACCCTTATGGCAGAAAGTGAAGAAGAACTAAAGAGCCTCTTGATGAAAGTGAAAGAGGAGAGTGAAAAGTTTGGCTTAAAGCTCAACATTCAGAAAACTAAGATCAAGGCATCTGGTCCCATCACTTTATGGCAAATAGATGGGGAAACAGTAGAAACAGTGAGAGACTTTATTTTTCTGGACTCCAAAATCACTGCAGATGGTGATTGCAGCCATGAAATTAAAAGATCCTTGCTCCTTGGAAAGAAAGTTATGACCAACCCAGATAGCATATTAAAAAGCAGAGACATTACTTTGCCACCAAAGGTCTGTCTAGTCAAGGCTATGGTTTTTCCAGTAGTCATGTATGGATGTGAGAGTTGGACTATAAAGAAAGCTGAGCGCCGAAGAATTGATGCTTTTGAACTGTGGTGCTGGAAAAGACTCTTGAGAGTCCCTTGGACTGCAAGGAGATCCAACCAGTCCATCCTAAAGGAAATCAGTCCTGAATATTCATTGGAAGGACTGATGTTGAAGCTGAAACTCCAATACATTGTCCACCTGATGTGCAGAACTGACTCTTTGGAAAGGACCCTGATGCTTTGAAAGATTGAAGGCTGGAGGAGAAGGGTATGACAGAAGATGCAATGGTTGGATGGTGTCACCAATTCAATGGACTTGAGTTTGAGCAGGCTCTGAGAGTTGCTGATGGACATAGAAGCCTGGTGTGTTCAGGCCATGGGGTAGCAAAGAGTCGGACACAACTGAGCGACTTAACTGAACTGAACTGAACTGATCTAAGCTACTCATATGCTTTCATGCTAAATTCTCAGAGAGATGCTTAGATTAATAGGATTAATTTACTGATATAGAACAGCTTATAGTCTAGAAAAAAGAGGCAGAAACACACACCAACTCAACTTAAAAATGCTGTAGTAGTGGAACATTATGAAAGTAGGTTTGGAAAGTTATCTTGGTTTAGGATCATTATGTTGGTATTTGGCATGTATTAAAGTGGTCTTGGGTTTTTTGTTACTTCTTGTCAATTATTAAGGCCATATTTACCAGGAATCCTTAGAAGTTCTGTGGTTTTTCCATCACAATTGCTATTCTTTCTTACAACAGTTAAAACACATCTGACTAACTCAGTGACTTAATTAACCAGATGCATTATTTGGCTTCTGAAAACTGTGCTTACTTGATCAAAATGAAGAGGTTGAGTGAGCACATTAGAGTACATCGGCAGGATTGCTGGCTGGGATAAGTAATCATTATTCAACTGTATTTTTCAAGTTCAGAGTTTAACCTTTATATTGTCTGAAGTGAATAAAAATGGATCTAATTTCAAAACTATACAAAACTCATTGGAATGTTGACTTAATCACCCTTCTGATACTTGGCCCCATCTTGCAAAAGTGAGGTTGGTGAAACAAGAATTCTGAGGTGCCCTTCGGGTATAATAGCAGTATTGGTTTTTAGAGGAGAGTAAAAGTTCAGGCAAGTAGCACTTGAAACTGATCTGTGTTGGTGTTTCTTTTATAATTCATTTTTAATTGAAAAGTTTTGAAGTTCATGAGCTAAGATGATACATGAAAGGAAAGGGCTTGAATTGAAATGTCCTCATTTCATCCATTTATTCTCAATAAGATTTTTCCTACTTTAGAAGAGTAACCTTCCCTACCTATAATGCAAGCTCAGAGCAACTATTTGTGAAGTCAATCTGCTGCTCCATGATTGACTTACAAGTATATTACGCTAAGAATGGCAGCAACTCAACCATGGTTATAATACACTGGAACCTTGATCCTTCAAATGTGTGGTTGATAAACAGCCTCAGTACCACCTGGGAGCTTTCCAGAAATGCATCTTTCAGGTCCCAGCCCAGGCGTCTTGAGTCAGAATCTCCATTTTACCAAGATTCCCAGGTTGTTGGTATGCACATTAAACTTTGAGAAGCACTACAATAGATTTTTGACTTAAAAGGAAAATTAAAAAAAAGAAAAAATACACTTAAAAAATTACACATCCTGCAGAAATTTAGTGTTGGCATTGAGAAGAAACAGCACCATGAATGATTAAGGATCCATAGAGTTTTTGCATCTGTGTTGTTTTGCCTTGATATTCAAACATGGTGGTTTGATCAACAATCACTTTCATAAGAAAAAGAAGCCCCATTTTTCTTTCCTCCAGAGTTTTGGTGATTCTAAGTCACTGTTTTTGATGGACCAGGGGCCTGCAGTTTGTCTCTGAGACAGAGACAAAGAAGAATAGCTTGCTGCTGACACAAATAAGAGAGCACAGATCAATAATTCAACTGCCACCTGCCAACTGATCCTCCTTTTAAACTCAGTCCTGGAGATTCCACAGATCCTGACTCTGTCTCACCTGGCCCCTGGTGGACATTCAAAGGACTGGGATGAAAGTTGCTAACAGGGGCAGCCAGTAGGGTGGCCCAGCAATTGTTGGCAGCTTCTTTCTGCTCACCATTAAGAGCTCTTCCAATTCATCAAGGGTTCCTTTTGAACTTGAACTCACAGACAAATCCCAAGCCAGAGTAGTTAATGTCTCCAGATCTCAGTACTCTACAATGCTTTGAGCAATAAGGTTAACTTGTGAGCTCATTCACTATTATTTGAGAGCAATTAAAGTTATACACAGATGTGAGTAAGAGAAGAAGAAAGAACCTTCTTCAGTCTCCGCTTCCCAAACCCTCATAAGCTTCAGGGAAAGAAAATGAGATGCGAGGTCCACTTGAAGATACCCAGGGGAACTCAGCCAATGAACCAGATGTTAGGATGATATTTATTAAAGACAGAATCTAAACATATGAGTTCAGGTCTTTTATCTTCTAGTGCACTCAGCTTACTAGTGAACATAGCCATGTGTCTTTGTGTGTGATCGGATAGGATGTTATCAACAAGCTTATGTTTTGACAATTGCCATGACCATTCATGGAGCCCAGAGTGCATGGATACCCAGATAAACTGCTTCTCACAAGGACACTTCAATCTATCAAAGTAAGGATATGGGTGGGTTACAAGCAATGAGATTCCTTGTGTATAGATTGTATGTAAATTAGTCTCTTTATTGAGAGTGTTCAGTTAAAGTGTGTGAAAGTTTTGAAGCTGGGATTCCAAAGTCATTCCCTATAGACATGGGGCTAATATTTTATTTATCTGGACTTCATTCCATTGTTCTTAAAATGATGGATTTCAAATTAGTAATCCACTGAACACTGTTCTAGGAAATTGTTTTAATGCAAGGAAAAGATGGGAAGGTTTACCATATGCAAAACTTTCCATGTTCAACTCAGTGGGGAGTACATAGGATTCAACACAGGTAAATGGTCTCGTTTCCTTCAAAACATTCCAACATCTATTATATGTCAGTGTGGAAGGTGAATATCAAAGGGGAGACACAGCTTGCTGGATCTCCCCAGATCCTTGACCTGGGTTGCCTCTCACTGTGATGGATCTAGCCACATCTCCTGGACCAAGCTAGGGGATGGTCATGTGGATAATCTCCAAGATTTGTGCCTGGGCTGACATTTCTTGACTCCGGGATCATGGAGGCAACTCATGTTCCTCCTTCATTTCTACCTTGATAGAACTGTCCTAAAGGGTTTCCATGGTTGGGAAGTCATTTACATTCTGAGGCATTGCACCCTTTACTTTTCATGCATCCCTAATTGTATATTTAGGTAAAAATGACGAGCTCACAGTTATAAGCCAATCTCAAATGTAGAAAAGGCTTAAATATAAAATAACCTATTGAAAGTAAGCTGTTTTATTTTTATGATTCACTCCAAAATAAAATTTGTATAAATTTTACACCAATGGTTTAAAATGAAATCATTTACTTGAAAGATAATATATATATATATCCATCTATCAGATAGTCAGTTTCAAATGTTTCTGGGGGTCTAGCTTCTGAGTCGGACACAACTGAAGCGACTTAGCAGCAGGAGCAGCTTCTAAGAGTTCAGAAAAAGTGAAAGTGAAAGTCACTCAGTTGTGTCCAACTCTTTGCAATCCCAAGGACTGGAGCCTGCCAGGCCCTTCTGTCCATGGAATTCTCCAGGCAAGAATACCGGAGTGGGTAGCTCTTCCCTTCTCTGGAGGATCTTCCCAACCCAGGGATTGAACCCAGGTCTCCGGCATTTCAGGTGGGTTCTTCACCATCTGAGTCACCAGGGAAGCCCTCGAAGAGCTCAGACTTGAATCATTTTTCTCCAAATAAATAATATAGTCGTGACAGTCATATGGAAAACATTTTATTGGGAAGATATTAAAATTAGAAAATTTTATGCCTAAGGTGTTTGTAGTAAAGCTTGGTAATTGAATGTTAATACACCTTGAAAAAAATGCCAGTTCAGTATATAATGTGTCCTGCTTAAATGATTCATCATAGTATAATATTTTAAATTTTGAAGAATTCTAGGATCAAAAGAATTTCAGGTGAAAAGAGAGCAGATTAAAGTTCTAATATCTTATGGCTTCTAAAAGCTGTGCTAGAATTAAAAAGAAATAATAGATTTCCAATTTGGTTTTAACAGAAAATGATGTAAACATACATAATTTTCACTGTCAGTTTCAGAGGGCTCTCTCAAGCTGAAAATTATTGGCTTTTTTTTTTCTCCTTTTCAAAACTATCGGTAAATTTTTTTATTTTTTAAAATGACTCATTCAGTTCACATCCACTTGAGGGGGAAATTGGTAAGTTATTTAACTTCAAAACAAGCTACATCCCAGCCTTCATTAGGGTGGTTCCTGGAATCAGTCTAATTTTGAGTCCGCGTTCCTGGCTAAAGCTTATTATTACTAGAAGAATATGTGCTGACAGGCAGAGACAAAAAGGTTACGGAGAAGGTCACTTTTAAACAGAAATATGATTTATATACTATAAAGCACTCCATTATTATTAGACAGGAATGGAAGTTCAGGGAAAGAATATGGGACTTGAAAAGTCTTTTATTTCTGAAAGTTCAGACAGATTTTAGGGGGAAATTGTGCTATGAATTTCTGTTTCACCAAGAATGAGGCTACATGGTGGGCAGTGCAGACAAAAGGTTAGACTAGCTAAAATACTTGATTTTGTCTTGGTAGGGAGAAATTGTATTTATGCACATAGACGTGAAAGTGAAAGCCACTCAGTCGTATCCAACTCTTTACAGTCCATGGAATTCTCCAGGACAGAATACTGGAGCAGGTAGCTGCTCCTTTCAGCAGGAGATCTTTCCAACCCAGGGATCGAGCCCAGGTTTCCTGCATTGCAGGCAGATTCTTTACCTGCATTTCTGCTGCTGAACATGGTGTTTTAGGCAGCTCAGAGCCACTTACCTTTTCAGTGCTCAGAGTTTTGTATATTTCCCTATTGTTTTATTTCTTTCTATTTGGGGTTGGGGAGGACAGAAGGGAAGAAAAGGGCAGGGGAGAGAGAGGAAACCTTATTATATCTTTGAATCAATGTTAGAATATGATAGATTTTCAAGAGTCAAAACCAGCTTTAGACATATATACTAAATGCTGAAAAACAAAAGAAGGCTAATAAATTTAAATGACATCACAAACCACAAAACAGGCCCTGTTCCTTTACTGAAGTTAAAGACATCTTATTGGCACAGGGAAGATGGTTTTCTTGCCTGGAGCAGAGTCCCAAGTTCTTCAGTTTATCCATCTGCAACCGGTTGACTATGTTTCACATTGGTGATGAATTATACTCCGTTTCCTCAGTCTAATCCTTTTCATTTATTTATGTTTTATGGAGGAAACATAAAAGCCTTCTTAGAAAAATCCAACTGTTTTTGATAAACCTTGTCATGTGCAAATAATGGAGCCTTGTCAGGGCCAAGCTTTCCTGGAAATTTATACCTTCTAATAATAATTAAAAGGAAAAAAAAGAAAATCAGAAACAAATAAGAAGTATATTGAATTGGATTCAAAGCATGTTTGTGGCTTTGAATCAGTGGCAATAAAGCATTTTCTATCAAAAAATGTTTAAACATGGCAGTGGAACTAAAATCCATGTTCAGTTTGAATTTAGGATTTTTCAAATAGTGAAACCATGACTTCAGTTTTGAAGCCTAAGGAAGAAAGAAAACATTTAGTTCTCAGTGAAGCACTAGATGAATAGTCTGGATCTGGAACAATGAGAAAGAACTGGGCAGTAGGATAAAGCTTGATGAAGGACCTTAAATAGGCTAATAAAAACAATCCTCACCAAGAGGTTTTTATTTCTAAAGAAGTAAAATTTATAGAAAAAAAGACAAGCATTTTAGCTATGGTCATGCATATGTGGGTTTTGAGCATCTATGTATTTTTTCTAAATTTGAAAAATATATTAATATTTTTCTAATCAATAACAATGATTAGTAAAGTCTACAGATTGAATATTCTAGGAAAAAATGGCCAATTGTGTGTTGAATTCTGTCTTTGAATTCCTTGTATATTTTTGCTAAATGAATTGAAACTCTTCAGTTAATTATGAGTTCTATTTAATAGATTTCATTTACTTAGAAATTTGAAGGTAATCTTTTACTCCTATCTTTTCCCTACCCTCATACTCTGTAGAGCTTCTGTTTATGGTAGATGTTCTCAACAATGAATATTTATTAGAATTTTCTAGGAGCCTCTAAAATATTGATGCTTGGCTTACATCAAACCAGCGGAAGTCAAGACTTTGGGGGTGTGGTCTTGGTCACCTCTGTTTTTAAAAGTTCTTCATGTGATTCTAATGCACAGCGAGGCTGAGCCAACCTCTCTGCGGGATTATATCAGAACCCTATTAGAGGGAAATAGCATCGTGGGACAAAGAGCCTTATGCTCAGTTAAAAGGCCAGAATTCTTCCCACTTTCCATCCTTGCAGGGTGAGGAGGCAGGGTAGGTATTGAGAATTAGAGTTATGAATTCAAATCCAGGTTCTGCTATTTACTTAAAATATGATCTTAATCTTGCCTGTAAAAGAGACAGATTGGTAACATTTATAGAGGGCTATGGGGAGATTATTGGAGAGGGAAATGGCAACCCACTCCAGTGTTCTGGCTGGAGAATCCCAGGGATGTCAGGGCCTGGTGGGCTGCTGTCTATGGGGTCTCACAGAGTCGGACACGACTGAAGCGACTTAGCAGCAGCAGAAGCATGGGGAGATTTCTGTTCTTTATCGAGCCCATCTTTGCATGAAATGTTCCCTTGGTATCTCTAATATTCTTGAAGAGATCTTTTGTTTTTCCTATTCTGTTGTTTTCCTCTATTTCTTTGCATTGATCGCTGAGGAAGGCTTTCTTATTTCTCCTTGCTATTCTTTCGAACTCTGCATTCAGATGCTTATATCTTTCCTTTTCGCTTCTCTTCTTTTCACAGCTATTTGTAAGGCCTCCTCAGACAGCCATTTTGCTTTTTTGTATTTCTTTACCATGGGGATGGTCTTGGTCACTGTCTCCTATACAATGTCAAGAACACCCATCCACAGTTCATCAGGCACTCTATCTATCAGATCTAGTCCCTTAAATCTATTTCTCACTTCCACTGTATAATCATAAGGGATTTGATTTAGGTCATATCTGAATGGTCTAGTGGTTTTCACTACTTTCTTCAATTTAAGTCTGAATTTGGCAATAAGGAGTTCATGATCTGAGCCACAGTCAGCTCCTGGTCTTGTTTTTGCTAACTGTATACAGCTTCTCCATCTTTGGATGCAAAGGATATAATCAATCTGATTTCAGTGTTGACCATCTGGTGATGTCCATGTGTAGAGTCTTCTCTTGTGCTGTTGGAAGAGGGTGTTTGCTATGACCAGTGTGTTCTCTTGGCAAAACTCTATTAGCCTTTGCCCTGCTTCATTCCGTGCTCCAAGGCCAAATTTGCCTGTTACTCCAGGTGTTTCTTGACTTCCTACTTTTGCATTCCAGTCCTCTATAAAGAAAAGGACATCCTTTTTGGGTGTTAGTTATAAAAGGTCTTGTAGGTCTTCCTAGAACCATTCAACTTTGGCTTCTTCAGCATTACTGGTTGGGGCATAGGCTTGGATAACTGTGATATTGAATGGTTTGCCTTGGAAATGAACAGAAATCATTCTGTCGTTTTTAAGATTGCATCCAAGTACTGCATTTCGGACTCTTTTGTTGACCATGATGGCTACTCCATTTCTTCTAAGGGATTCCTGCCCACAGTAGTAGATATAATGGTCATCTGAGTTAAATTCACCCATTCCAGTCCATTTTAGTTCACTGATTCCTAGAATGTCTATGTTCACTCTTGCCATCTCCTGTTTGACCACTTCCAATTTGCCTTGATTCAGGGACCTAACATTCCAGGTTACTATGCAATATTGCTCTTTACAGCACAGGACCTTGCTTCTATCAACATTCACATCCACAACTGTGTATTGTTTTTGCTTTGGCTCCATCCAGAAATGGTATTGACCTAACACAAGCAGAAGATATTAAGAAGAGGTGACAAGAATACACAGAAGAACTGTACAAAAAAGATCTTCACGAACAAGATAATCACAATGGTGTGATCACTCACCTAGAGCCAGACATCTTGGAATGTGAAGTCAAGCGGGCCTTAGAAAGCATCACTACAAACAAACCTAGTGGAGGTGATGGAATTCCAGTTGAGCTATTTCAAATCCTGAAAGATGATGCTGTGAAAGTGCTACACTCAATATGCCAGCAAATTTGGAAAATTCAGCAGTGGATACAGGACTGGAAAAGGTCAGGCTTCATTCCAATCCCAAAGAAAGGGAATGTCAAAGAATGCTCAAACTACCACACAATTGCACTCATCTCACATGCTAGTAAAGTCATGCTCAAATTCTCCAAGCCAGGCTTCAGCAATACGTGAACCGTGAACTCCCAGATGTTCAAGCTGGTTTTAGAAAAGGCAGAAGAACCAGAGATCAAATTGCCAACATCCGCTGGATCATGGAGAAAGCAAGAGAGTTCCAGAAAAACATCTATTTCTGCTTCATTGACTATGCTAAAGCCTTTGACTGTGTGGATCACAATAAACTGTGGAACATTCTGAAAGAGATGAGAATACCAGACCACCTGACCTGCCTCTTGAGAAACCTGTATGCAGGTCAGGAAGCAATAGTTAGAACTGGACTTGGAACAACCGACTGGTTCCAATTAGGAAAAGGAGTATGTCAAGGCGGTATATTGTCAGCCTGCTTATTTAACTTATATGCAGAGTACATCATGAGGAACGCTGGGCTGGAAGAAGCACAAGCTGAAATCAAGATTGCCAGGAGAAATATCAATAACCTCAGATATGCAGATGACACTACCCTTACGGCAGAAAGTGAAGAGGAACTAAAAAGCCTCTTGATGAACGTGAAAGAGGAGAGTGGAAAGGTTGGCTTGAAGCTCAACATTCAGACAACAAAGATCATGGCATCTGGTCCCATCACTTTATGGGAAATAGATGGGGAAACAGTGGAAGCAGTGTCAGACTTTGTTTTTTTGGGCTCCAAAATCACTGTGGATGCTGATTCCAGCCATGAAATTAAAAGGCGCTTACTCCTTGGAAGGAAAGTTATGACCAACCTAGATAGTATATTAAAAAGTAGAGACATTACTTTGCTGACAAAGGTCCGTCTAGTCAAGGCTATGGTTTTTCCCGTGGACATGTATTGATGTGAGAGTTGGACTGTGAAGAAAGTTGATCACCGAAGAATTGATGCTTTTGAACTCTGGTGCTGGAGAAGACTCTTGAGAGTCCCTTGGACTGCAAGGAGATCCAACCAGTCCATTCTAAAGGAGATCAATCCTGGGTGTTCATTGGAAGGACTGATGCTAAAGCTGAAACTGCAATACTTTGACCACCTCATGCGACGAGCTGACTCACTGGAAAAGAGTCTGAAGCTGGGAGATATTGGGGGCGGGAGGAGAAGAGGACGACAGAGAATGAGATGGCTGGATGGCATCACCGACTCGATGGACATGAGTTTGAGTGAATTCTGGGTGTTGGTGATGGGCAGGGAGGCCTGGAGTGTGGTGATTCATGGGGTCGCAAAGAGTTGGACATGACTGAGTGACTGAACTGAACTGAGCTGATGGGGAGATTAAATAAGACAACTTAAGAATGCCAAGGATGCTGGAGAAGAAGCCAGACTGCACCTATACTGTAAATGGTTTTGTCAGGAGAGCACCTGATCCATGCAGTTGATGAAAGATGTCACCTGATTTCTTAGTTGAAATGGCCTTTGGGTGCAAATACAGCAGGAAAAGCAGAAACTGCTCTGTGGCCAAAGGGAAATATTGTCACTTAATTATTAAAATAAATAAATAGATCACCTCTGAGACCTACACATTGTACATTATAAGTGATTAGAAGCTTCATGTCCACCTAGCCTTTCCATCGACTTGGAAGATGCTCCAATGAAGAAATCAGGAAAACCACAAAGGTAAATTTCCTTAAGCACCTCCCCTCCCACCTGGATCTTCTCAAATGATTCCTGAAGAGAGATTCTGTATTCACAACAATCACTGGGACCCTTAGCCTCCCTGGGTGGCTGGTGTATTCTTTGTTGTGTTGCTCATGTCAAACATCTTGCAGAGGGCTGCCATCGACAGCTATTCCACAAATGTTACTTCCCCTCCACTCGTACCACGCCATTTTCCCCTTCATTATCTCATTTTTGTGTTTGGTGTTTCTAGCACTCAAAATCTTCTTGGCATTCTTTTTACTATTTGATCTAGTACACTTTCCATGTGGTTGATTGCTCAGTGCAGTTTCACTGATTGTATTCATTCTCTAAGACTGCCATACAAAATATTGCACACTTAGTGGCATAAATAACAGAAATTGATTTTCTCACAGTTCTGGAGGCCAGACGTCTGAGACCAAGGTGGGGGCAGGATTCTTCTTCTGAGGGCTGTGAGGGAAAGCTCTGCCCCAGACCTCTCTCCTTGGCATATAGACGCTGTCTCCTTCCCATATCCCTTCACGCTATTGTCCCTCTATGTGAGTCTGCATCCGGATTTCGTCTTCTTTCTCTAAGGACATCACTCAGATTGGAATAGGGCCCGCCCTAACAAAAGTATTTTAATGTAGTCACTTCTGTAAAAAGTCAGTCTCCAAAGATAGTAACATTCTGTGGAAATGGGGATTAGGACATTCAACACATGAATTTTGAGTGGGATGGCAGGGAGAACACAAATAATTCAACCCACATTGGCTACATCATGGATGGAGGGAATACATGTTTGATGGAGAGAGAATTTATTCATGCATGCAAAGTTGCTTTAGTTGAGTCCAACTCTTTGTGATCCTATGGACTGTAGGCTGCCAGGCTCCTCTGCCCATGGGGTTCTCCAGGCAAGAATAGTGGAGTAGGTTGCCATGCCTTCCTCCAGGGTATTTTCCCAACCCAGGGATTGAACCTGTGTCCCTTCAGCCTTCTGAATTGGCAAGCAGGTTCTTTACCAGTAGTGCCACCTGGGAAGCTCCTTGAGAATGTATACATGTGTTCAGAACTTCTGGAAATATCTCTATGAGATAAGCATATTCAGTAACCCTGAAGTTTACACATAGATTTCTTAAAATGTAATTTTTATCTATTTATTTTTCTGGAATGATAAAGACAAGATTAAAAGACCAAACAAAATTGTGGATTGTTTTCCTCTTTGCTCAAATACTTTCCAACTAGGTCCTTCAGCAGCTATACACATTTTAAGACAAAGGTAATGCTTTGTTATTTTTAACCTTAGACATCTCCTTCCTAATCTCTTTTGGTGCAAGTGAGTTCACATTTTTGTTGGTGTTGTTGTTCAGTTGCTCAGTCATGTCTGACTCGTGGTGATCCCATGGACTACAGACACAGGTTCAATTCCCGGGTCCAATATGCTACAGTGTGTCAGGTTTCCCTGTCCTTCACTATCTCCTGGAGTTTGCTCAAACTCATGTCCATTGAGTCAGTGATGCCATCCAACCATCTCATCCTCTGTCATCCCCTTCTCCTCCTGTCTTCACTCTTTCCTAGCATCGGGGTCTTTTCCAATGAAAAGACCTGGCTTGAAAAAAAAAAAAATTGACTTCCAATGTGAGCTCTGTAGGTCCCCGTCTTGGGTGGAGGGTAAGACTGTGGGTGACAGGCATTCAGAGATGGCTAAACTAGGCTGACATTAAGTCTGCATTAATTTGCGGAGTATCACACAAACCAGCAGGACACTGATTACGAGCCAGATCAAGAGTGAAAATGCTAGACAATTCCTTTAATTCTCAAAGTGCTTGAGGAAATCAGTGGATTATTCTGCTTCGTGGTAAAGGCATGCAATCTAGTCATTGATGCTTCCACCAGCTGTGGGTAGGGGGCCAAATAAATGAAAATAATTATGCTGTGAAAAATACCTTTTCTCTAGAATCAGAACTACCACTGAAGACTGGCTTTGTGGAATATGCCCTGGTTTAATAGTGAATTTTTATGTGTGAATCATTGGGACTAATAAGCACATTGTAAATAGGAAACATTTTTATGTTTCAAAGATTTAAAAAATAGCAGAATTATGAAACTTCTCAAAGGTTTCCCTAACAGTATTTGGAGTATTCCACCAAGATGGACTGTATAAAGCTTTTATGATGTGCATGTATGTCATTTTTGTGTATAAGCACATTTAGCATGACCTAAATAGTTTCTCTGTACCAAATAAATAAATAAATAAAGCCATCTATTATCCATGTAGCTCATTGCCTTACCTTCTAGCTTTTGTCTTATTTTCTAATTTTTCTCATATAATTATTACTGACCTGTGAAATTTATAACAATGATACCTATATTGGAATTTTTAGTAACTAAGTACTATTAAATATTGGTGCTATCAAAACTAAATTTTACTAGTGATCCATCAATATGATCTTCTAAAATGTTAGTCATAATCATTTCAAGCTAATTTTAAATCTTAATTATAGCTTTCATTTTAGCCATATGCCTCACTCTGGATATGGAGAAACAGCAACTGGTTAGTGGCATTCCAAAAGTTACAACAATTGAAGAACATGTTTTAAAATAATGATGACAGTGTCTTGGATATAAATCATTCTGAAGTTTCTGAGTTTAAGTTAGATTTAACAAGGATTGTTGGAGGAAGGAGAGGGTGAAAAAGTAGCCGCAGTTCCTAAAATTTATTTGAAAGGACAAATATTTAAATTTTATTAAATCTTCTGAAAATGTGAAACTCAATTTTTTTCCATCTATGAAATCCCACTTTGCTAGAAAATGCTGTAAGTCAAAAGTGTATTCCATTATCCATTCTGTTGTCTTTAAATATGAAGCAGCATTTGTCTACCCCTGTTGACTCACATATATTTCCACATGTACCATGGTATACACCCACCTTTAGTCTTTAATTGGTTTTGAAACCAAACCCTTTTCCTCTTCATTCCTATTTGCTAAAGTGTAATTGATGCGAGTAAATTGGAAAACATATCTCAGTAACTTCCAATGAAAAAGGAGACCCTAGCCGGTAATAAGGGCCCATACTTTATACAAGAGGGGTTTGATAAATGTATATTTTTGCTATTCATTTGAATAAAAATTCAAGAGGCATTCTGAGATTTGGAGAAATGTATTTGCCTTTCAGGTATCTTAACACTTACAAATAGGCAGACTTTAAACTTGGGTTTGTGTAGCAAGCGAGTGCCTCCAGATGAGAGAATTTCCACCCAGGTAAAGTTCTCACCTGGCAATTTAGAAATTTGGGTTCTGAACAGCTAAATAATCAAATAGATCTGCAAACCTCTCAGTGAACCCTAGCCAACTCTTAGATGAGTTTTCAGCAAACCTGGGCTGAGTTTGGAGAAATCCAAAGCAATTTTATGGTTGCAGATGGAAACCAGGCCCAATTCAGCAATTTAAATGAACCTGAAACTCCAGGGCCATCTCAAGGGTTCTGAACCCAAGCAAACCAAAACAAAGTAATGATTCCCAGTGAACACTGGAAACCCTCAGCACATTGTCTTGGCAAAAGCTGGACACAGATTTATTCTATATTATTCAAAAGTGGTAAATGAGAAAATTAAGAAAGATTTCCTAAATGGATTATCTGGAAGGTCTGTGTGATTCAGAGTCAAAACCAAGAAATTTTCAGGCATTGCACCCCTCACACAAAGTTTTCAGAAAATAATTGAGAAATTTTAACTACTATGACAACTATATAAAGACATTAACTATTAGACGTAGGGCCAGAATGGCTTTCCCAAAAGTGAATCATTCTGGCCATAGTCCTTGACATCTGGATTCAAACCTCAATCAGGTGTTCTGGTTGACCACCGGGCTCCACATGATGTCGGGTCAGTGTCTTGCATGCTTGGTGTAGCTGAACATCTTTCTTATTTTGAGAACACCTGGAATCCAGGCAACTAGAAAAAGAATTTTTTTACTTTTTCCTTAGGGCTTTCATAAATAACAACGTCAATAGTTCACAAGAAAGAGCTGTGTGTATGTGTGTGTGTGTGTGTGTGTGTGTGTATCTGTTTTTCAGTCATGTCTTCTGGAGGATCTAGGAAATATAATTAGAAAAATAGCTTTTATAATTGAACCAGCTTTTAATGTACACATGTGTGTACATGTGTGCTTAGTCTCTTCAGTCATGTCTGACTCTCTGTGACTCTTTGAACTGTAGCCCACCAGGCTCCTCTGTCCATGGGATTCTCTAGGCAAGAATACTGGAGTGGGTTTCCATGCCCTCCTCCAGGGAATCTTTCCAACCCAGGTATCTCCTGTATCACAGGCGGATTCTTTATCACTGAGCCACCAGGGAAGCCCCTTTAATGTCCTGATGAAATCCATGAATTTTTCATTTTATTAACTCCTGGTTTCAAAAGTTATTACAGATCAAAGTATCCCAAATTGTATACAGAAGGAAGAGGAGAAAAATTACAGTAACAAGTATATATTGGAAACTAGATATGCTCATGTGATATCTATTTCTTAGAAATTGCGTAAGAATTAAGAAAAACTCAAGTTCCCATTATATGAAGCAAACTTGATAATTGTTAACTCTTATATCCTCCAGAATTATCATCACCACCATCATCATCATCATTGCTACCATTATTTCTCTCTCATCAGGGCCCATTGCCAGGAATGCTGATGCCCTCACTTGCCTTTGGTTAAAAAGAGACATAGGAAGAATGTGTTTTCTCTGTGTTTATGTCCCAGTTTTCATTCTTGATCCCATTTCTTGAAGTACTACTGCATCCGCCCACTGGGAGTCTGTAATTATTCTTATGTTCTTACCAACTCTTTTGATTAAAATTATCCTAAATAATCTCTGTCAGTCTTCCCTTTAGAGAAAATGACTGTGTGTGTGCACATTTGGTCACTCAGCCATGTCTGACTCTTTACAATCCTATGGACTGTAGCCCACCAGGCTCCTCTTTCCATAGGATTCCCCAGGCAAGAATACTGGAGTGGGTTGTCATTCCCTCCTCTGGGGGATCTTCCTGAGCTGGGGATAAAACTCAAATCTCTGACGTCTCCTGAATTGGCAGGCAGGTTCTTTACCACTGGCACCACGTGGGAAGCCCCAGAGAAAAGGACTACTTGCTTTTAAATGTTCTATGAAACATGATATAAGCAAGTTTAATATAATAAGTGAAATTAGAATCTCTGAGATTCTTTTAACTCTTTAAAACCTTTTAAAGCCTTTCCCCTATCTCCCCAACTTTGTGATTCTAAAATGTAGACGGAGTTGAAAACTATAGCTTCAAACAAATTAACATAATTCTACCTATGCTACAGACATTAGAGATTCCTAATAATCAAATATTCACATATTGATTAAAAAATGGTTTTGTCACAGTATATTTTCCTGCAATGAATTTTCCAATAGAGAGAAGACTGATATTTAACAGGAATCATACATTTTCATGTTAAGATCCTATAGGCAATATTTGACAATCTGGTTTACTCTGAGACCTCTCAATTTGTCACCTAAGCAAGGAATTGACTCTGGATTGCCAGTGGTCCATAGATCATGATGTATGAGCCATTCATCTAGGAGTTTGTGTTTTATAATTATGAAAAGTAAACTGAAGAACAAATTTTTTCTCTCATTACTCAAATTGCTAAAAGAGATATCTGTAAGAAACTATTCAGTAAGCATTTACTTAATTTTCCAATAGTCAAGGCACTAAGGACTGGTGTTAGAGATACAGAAAGGAATAGATATCAGTTTCTTTTCTTATGTTCTCAGTAGAGAGAAAAAGTATAGACCATCAAGTTCAAATATAGATATCCCACTCTTTTTCAAGCCACAGTCTCTGACTTAGAAATCAGAAAAATAAGTTCTTGAGAAGCAACATATATTTGAAGGAAGAATATTTTCAAATTTTTCTCTCCTGGTCTACTTTTAAGACTCCAAGAAATATGATTATATTTATGGAGTTCAAATGATAACAAAAAATATAACCATCCTACTTGTTGTTGGTGTTGTTCAGCCACTAAGTTGTGTCTGACTCTTTGCAACACGTGGACTGCAGCACACCAGGCTTCTTTGTCCTTCACTGTTTCCTGGGATTTGCTCAGATTCATGTCCATTGAGTTTGTAATGCACCCTCCGCTGCCCTCTTCTCCTTTTGCTTCAATCTTGCCCAGTATCAAAGTCTTTTCCAAAGAGATTTCTCTTCAAATCATGTGGCCAAAGTATTGGTGCTTCAACTTCAGCATCACTCCTTCCAAAGAATATTCAGGGTTGATTTCCTTTAGGATTGACTGGTTGGATCTCCTTGCAGTCCAAGGGACTCTCAAGAGTCTTCTCCAGTAGCACAGTTCGAAAGCATCAATTCTTTGGCTCTCAGCCTTCCTAAATAGTCCAACTCTCACATCCATACATGACTACTGGGAAAAAACGTAGCTTTGATTACATGAATCTTTGTCAGGAAAGTGATGTCTCTGCTTTTTAATACACTGTCTAGGTTTGCCATAGTTTTTCTTCCAAGGATCAGGCATCTTTTAATTCCATGCCTGCACTAACAATCACAAAACTGGCAGTGATTTTGAAGCCGAAGAAAATCATCCTATGTCACTTTCCAAATCATTCTAGGTCAAATCAGTTCACAACGTGCTATTTTCCCTCTTGTTTGTTGGTCTGTTTGCTGTTTGTAAGCTTGTTTTATTGAGTACTTATCAAGTGCCAAGGATTACCCTAGCCTTTTCATTCATTATCTCATTTAATTCTCCTACAACACTATAAGGTAGGTATGATTATTACTTAACCTTTACAGACAGGGAAACTGAAGCCAGAAGAGGATCGACACCTTTGTGAGTAGCCCAACAAATATCTGAACCTCAGCAATCCTGCTCCAGGTTGTGTGTTCTTAAGCGTTACTCTACAGCTTCTGTGCACATTATCACATTAACTATTCTAAGCATCAGGCAGTAGAGAAAGTTGGTTAACTTTGTTCAAGCCTGTATTTGACCAATTTATTTTATTGTGTTTGCTGTTGAGACAAATCTACTGACTCCCTGAAGGGTAGTGTCCCATAAAACAGAGGGTGGGGATTACTGACTTAATGCATGACACTTGGTTTTCTGTTCTTTCATGTCTTCATCCCTGCTGATCCCTTGTATATACGCTGGTGGTTTTAGACTGAAGATTCAAAAACACAAGAGGACTCATGGCAATGTGCTTAGGATTTCTGAGTTTTAAGGATGCTGCCATCAGCACCTGGGAGGGCCTTGTGGTAGCGCAATGAATTGCCCAATGTGTGCTCACATCTCAAGCAGACAGCAGTCTGCTTGCTCCTGTTGGCTTTCTGAGCTCAGGGTCTATGTAGCATCCACCCACCTTGATGCCTTCTTTTTATATCCCAGCTGCTGTGTTAGTGCTTATGAGTGTAAAATAAAGTAGCTGCAGCATAACCAAAAGTGTGACCAAAACTGCCTCCAAAACCCCCTCCTGTAGAAATGCTAAATTGGTTGGATGCAGATGCACTGTGCCCAATCAGCAAGCAAAATAGCTGAGGGAATTTTCAGGGAGAACCATTCCTGAATGGTGATTCCATACACACTTAAAAGCTAGCTCAACTTGACTCCAATCTGAATGCTACCAACAGGTGAAATCTCTGAAATCTACATCTGACATGATTCTCACGCATGTCTTCTTTTCCTCCTTTACTATAACCACTATCATAGGAACAACCCTCATTATTGCTTGCTTATTTAACCTCAACAGCTCTGTGAGTGGTTCTGACACTTTATTGTGCATAGAAGCCATTGGAAGAATGTGTTAAAAAGTGCACCTCTAGACCAGTTTTAGTTTCATTTATTGGATCAAGAAGGGACTCAGTAATCTAAGCAATCTATATTTCTTTGATTAGTCATTCCCATGTAAGTTTTGTACAGGTTGCTCTCACTCTGAGAAATTGTTACAGGCTATTAAGCCTTTGACTGTGTGGATCACAATAAACTGTGGGAAATTCTGAAAGAGATGGGAATACCAGACCACCTGACCTGCCTCTTGAGAAACACGTATGCAGGTCAGGAAGCAACAGTCAGAACTGGACATGGAACAACAGACTGGTTCCAAATAGGAAAAGGTGTACGTCAAGGCTGTATATTGTCACCTTGCTTATTTAACTTATATGCAGAGTACATCATGAGGAACGCTGGGCTGGAAGAAGCACAAGCTGGAATCAAGATTGCTGGGAGAAATATCAATAACCTCAGATATGCAGATGACACCACCCTTATGGCAGAAAGTGAAGAGGAACTCAAAAGCCTCTTGATGAAAGTGAAAGAGGAGAGTGAAAAGGTTGGCTTGAAGCTCAACATTCAGACAACAAAGATCATGGCATCTGGTCCCATCACTTCATGGGAAATAGATGGAAAAACAGTGGAAACAGTGTCAGACTTTATTTTTTTGGGCTCCAAAATCACTGTGAATGCTGATTGCAGCCATGAAATTAAAAGACGCTTACTCCTTGGAAGGAAAGTTATGACCAACCTAGATAGCATATTAAAAAGCAGAGACATTACTTTGCCAACCAAGGTCTGTCTAGTCAAGGCTATGATTTTTCCCGTGGTCATGTATGGATGTGAGAGTTGAACTGTGAAGAAAGCTGAGAGCCGAAGAATTGATGCTTTTGAACTGTGGTGTTGGAGAAGACTCTTGAGAGTTCCTTGTACTGCAAGGAGATCCAACCAGTCCATTCTAAAGGAGATCAATCCTGGGTGTTCATTGGAAGGACTGATGCTAAAGCTGAAACTCCAATACTTTGGCCACCTCATGCGACGAGTTGACTCACTGATAAAGACTCTGATGCTGGGAAAGGTTGGGGACGGGAGGAGATGGGCTGGATGGCATCACCGAATCTATGGACATGAGTTTGAGTGAACTCCGGGAGTTGGTGATGGACAGGGAGGCCTGGGGGTGCTATGATTCATGGGGTCGCAAAGAGTCGGACATGACTGAGCGACTGAACTGAACTGATTATCTAAAACGCAGTGTTAACACAGCTTGATTTTTCTCAACAAATAATATGTCCCTTTCTGCAATAGAAAATAGGTATGAAATTGGAATGAATATGAGGAGGCACTTTTAGACTCACAAGGCAAAGTTCAGTTGAGTTCAGTTGCGCAGTCGTGTCCAACTCTTCGTAACCCCATGAACTGCTGCATGCAGGCCTCCCTGTCCATCACCTTCTCCTGGAGTTCACCCAAACACATATGCATCAAGTCAGTGATGCCATCCAGCCATTTCATCCTCTGTCGTACCCTTCTCCTCCTGCGCCCAATCCCTCCCAGTGTCATAGTCTTTTCCAATGAGTCAACTCGTCGCATGAGGTGGCCATAGAGTTTCAGCTTTAGCATCAGTCCTTCCAATAAACACTCAGGACTGATCTCCTTTAGGATGGATTGGTTGGATCTCCTTGCAGTCCAAGGGACTCTCAAGAGTCTTCTCCAACACCACAGTTCAAAAGCATCAATTCTTCGGCTCTCAGCTTTCTTCACAGTCCAACTCTCATATCCATACATGACCACTGGAAAAACCATAGCCTTGACTAGACAGACCTTTGGTGCAAAGTAATGTCTCTGCTTTTTAATATGCTGTCTAGGTTGGTCATAACTTTCCTTCCAAGGAGTAAGCGTCTTTTAATTTCATGGCTGCAGTCACCATCTGCAGTGATTTTTGCGCCCAAAAAAATAAAGTCTGACACTCTTTCCACTGTTTCCCCATCTATTTCCCATGAAGTGGTGGGACCAGATGCCATGATCTTCGTTTTCTGAATGTTGAATTTAAGCCAACTTTTTCACTCTCCTTTTTCACTTTCATCAAGAGGCTTTTTAGTTCCTCTTCACTTTCTGCCATAAGGGTGGTATCATCTGCATATCTGAGGTTATTGATATTTCTCCTGGCAATCTTGATTTCAGCTTGTGCTTCTTCCAACCCAGCGTTTCTCATGATATACTCTGCATATAAGTTAAATAAGCAGGGTGACAATATACAGCCTTGACATACTCCTTTTTTTATTTGGAACCAGTCTGTTGTTCCATGTCCAGTTCTAACTGTGGCTTCCTGACCTGCATACAGGTTTCTCAAGAGGCAGGTCAGGTGGTCTGGGATTCCCATCTCTTTCAGAATTTTCCTCAGTTTATTGTGATGCACACAGTCAAAGGCTTTGGCATAGTCAATAAAGCAGAAATAGAATTTTTCTGGAACTCTCTTGCTTTTTCAATGATCCAGCTAATGTTGGCAATTTGATCTCTGGTTTCTCTGCTTCTTCTAAATTTGAACATATGGAAGTTCACGGTTCACATATTGCTGAAGCCTGGCTTGGAGAATTTTGAGCGTGACTTTACTAGCATGTGAGATGAGTGCAATTGTGCAATAGTTTGAGCAGTCTTTGGCATTGCCTTTCTTTGGGATTGGAATAAAAACTGACATTTTCCAGTCCTGTGGCCACTGCTGAGTTTTCCCAATTTGTTGGCATATTGAGTGCAGCACCTCATGCGACGAGTTGACTCACTGGAAAAGACTCTGATGCTGGGAAAGGTTGGGGACGGGAGGAGAAAGGGACGACAGAGAATGAGATGGCTGGATGGCATCACCGACTCTGTGGACATGAGTTTGAGTGAACTCCGTTAGTTGATGATGGACAGTGAGGCCTGGCGTGCTGTGATTCATGGGGTCGCAGAGAGTTGGACACGACTGAGCGACTGAACTGAACTGAACTGAACTGAACTTTCATAACATCATCTTTCAGGATCTGAAATACCTCAACTGGAATTCCATTACCTCCACTAGCTTTGTTTGTAGTGATGCTTTCTAAGGCCCCCTGACTTCACCTTCCAAGATGTCTGGCTCAAGGTGAGTGATCACACCATCGTGATTATCTGTTTCTTGAAGATCTTTTTTGGACAGTTCTTCTGTGTATTCTTGCCACCTCTTCTTAATATCTCTGCTTTTGTTAGGTCCATACCGTTCTGTCCTTTATTGAGCCCATTTTGCATGAAATATTCCTTTGGTATCTCTAATATTCTTGAAGAGATCTCTAGTCTTTCCCATTCTGTTGTTTTCTCTATTTCTTTGCATTGATCACTGCGGAAGACTTTCTTATCTCTCCTTGCTATTCTTTGGAACTCTTCATTCAAATGCTTATATCTTTCCTTTTCTCCTTTGCTTTTTGCTTCTCTTCTTTTCACAGCTATTTGTAAGGCCTCCTCAGACAGCCATTTTGCTTTTTTGCATTTCTTTTCCATGGGGATGGTCTTGATCCCTGTCTCCTGTACAATGTCATGAATTTCCCTGACAGAATGTGGTCCACTGGAGAAGGGAATGGCAAGCCACTTCAGTATTCTTGCATTGAGAACCCCATGAACAGTATGAAAAGGCAAAATTATAGGACCCTGAAAGAGGAACTCCCTAGGTTGGTAGGTGCCCAATATGCTAGAGAAATAACTCCAGAAAAAATGAAGGGGTGGAGCCAAAGCAAAAACAATACCCAGTTGTGGATATGACTGGTGATAGAAGCAAGGTCTGATGCTGCAAAGAGCAATATTGCATAGGAACCTGGAACGTTAGGTCCATGAATCAATGCAAATCAGAAGTGGTCAAACAGGAGATGGCAAGAGTGAACATTGACATTTTAGGAATCAGGGAACTAAAATTGACTGGAATGAGTGAATTTAACTCATATGACCATTATATCTACTACTGTGGGCAGGAATCCCTTAGAAGAAATGGAGTAGCCATCAAGGTCAATAAAATAGTCCATAATGCAGTACTTGGATGCAATATCAAAAATGACAGAATGATCTCTGTTCATTTCCAAGGCAAACCGTTCAATATTGCAGTAATCCAAGCCTATGTCCCAACCCGTAACACTGAAGAAGCTGAAGTTGAATGGTTCTATGAAGATCTACAAGACCTTTTAGAACTAACAACCAAAAAAGATATCCTTTTCATTATAGTTGACTGGAATGCAGAAGTACGAAGTCAAGAAACACCTGGAGTAACAGGCAAATTTGGCCTTAGAGCACGGAATGAAGCAGGGCAAAGGCTAATAGAGTTCTGCAAGAGAACGCACTGGTCATAGCAAACACCTTCTTCCAACAACACTGGAGATGACTCTACACATGGACATCACCAGATGGTCAACACCAAAATCAGATTGATTATATTCTTTGCAGCCAAAGATGAAGAAGCTCTATAGAGTCAGCAAAAACAAGACCGGGAGCTGACTGTGGCTGAGATCATGAACTCCTTTTGGCAAATTCAGACTTAAATTGAAGAAAGTAGGGAAAACCACTAGACCATTCAGGTATGACCTAAATAAAATCCCTTATGATTATACAGTGGAAGTGAGAAATAGATTTAAGGGACTAGATCTGATAGACAGAGTGCCTGATGAAATATGGATGGAGTGACTGCATAAACACATACAAATAATTGGATTTGAAAGATTATGCTAATGGTGGTGTGGAGCTCCCTGTATAAGTATAAAGTTCAATTGAGTCACCATAACTTAGACAGAAACCACCAATTTTTTCATCCTCTTTACTTAAAACAAATTTTTACATTAAGCAGTGTGATCCTTGCAGCAGTGAGCAGAGAAAACATCAGATTTAAAGAAACCACTTCTCTAAAACTGAAATCCACTTTTCAACAACTTCAGTGACAGAAGCAGTAGCAGCAGAAAACAGATTATCTCATTTTTTCCCCTTGGCCTGTAGTCCCTTGTTTAGAATCATGATTATTCTTTTTGGACTGAGTTATATCACTCTTCCTCCCTTGTGGCTCAGCTGGTAAAGAATCCGCTTGAATTGCGGGAGTGCTGAGTTCGATCCCTGGGTTGGGAAGATCCCCTGGAGAAGGGAAAGGCTACCCACTTCACTATTCTGGCCTGGAGAATTCCATGGACTGTACAGTCCATTGGGTCATGAAGAGTCAGACATGATTGAGTGACTTTCACTTTCACTTGTATCATTCTTAGACTATTGGTGGAAGTAGGTCTGGAGAAAGGGGTTGGAGTCCCTTCTTATCTGAGAGATGGAGGCTTAAGTAATTAAACTTCAGTGTTAAAAAGAGTCATATCATTATTCATGCTCCAAGCGATAAAGCAAACTTTGTGCCTGAACACGTTATTTCCCTACTTAAAAATAATCAATTTGTCTCCATTGCTTAGTCCACATGGTTCTGATGCTGCAATATGGCATGAAAGGTTCTTCACAAATAGTCCCAGCTTCACCTGCCTCATTCTTAAGCTCATGCAGTTTGGTCATATTGGAGTATTTTCTGGCTTTTAAATTGCTGAGTGTTTTCAGATTTGCATGTTTCTTTTCTCTTTTTTACCTGTAAATTACATCTATTCATTCTTTAAAACAAATATTAAATGGAGCTTTCCTTTTGGATAAATAGCCAAATGAATAAATTTTCAGATGAGTAAAAGATTCAGAAAAATGCAATTTTCTCCTAAAACCAAAAAGTTAATCAGTGCTGGGAATATGGTTGGAAGTCTAGTTCTGTGACCCAAAGCCCTTGTGCCAAAGACATCCTTATTTAGACTCTCAATTATGCCACTCTGGTCCAATTTTTCATAACAATTGTTTACCTGAACCTCAAGTGACCTGCCTAACTCATGTTTCACCTGATACACTATGTGCATTGCCACTGTAACTTAGAGATACCTGTACACTACAACTCCCATCACCTTTCCTAGACCTTAGACAACTCTGGCTCTAACTGTGATAAACTGCCAGTGAGAATAGTCAGAACAAGTCAGTTCCCTGGTCACTTTATTATTAAGTTATATATATATATATATACATATATATATGTATATATATATATACATATATAAAAGAGACTAGCCAATTAAAGTGTTCCAAATTTAAGATCTTTCTAATCCTTAGTTACTGCCCTTACTTTGGGACATGCAAGTCCAAAAAGATGCTCTATTCCTGAGGCAGAGGGAAAAGAGCCCACTTCAGGACTAAAGAGCACAGAAGAGGTAGAAGGGAGTGTATATAAAATGAACTTCACCCAAGGTTCTCTGTGCTTCCTGAGCTACAGTTTCAATTTTAGAAAAGACATCTGGTAAAGTAAATTTTGTAAGGGGAGAAGAAATATAAATTTACCTTGAAGGGTGCCTGGAGAGAAAGGAATCTGATTGTAGAATTTAGAATATGAACATTCTAGCTTGCTGGATTGTCACTTTATTTATGCTCATGCTTAACTCAACTGTAGCTTCTGGGTGTTTTTTATGTCATTAAACACCAATGGTATAACCAGGAGAATAGAAAGTGAGATGTTGCTTTGTTTACTTTTGTTGCCATTCAGCATTTCATCTCATAGCCCACAGGAGACTTCTGACTATATTCACAATGATAGTGACAGAAGTTTAAATAAATGCAGCAGGATCCCACTGGTTCACAGTGCAGTAAATCTGAATGCATGAATGGAAAGTCTCTTGGAAGCTTCTTTTTCATATATGTGAAACCATTAATATTTTATTTTTCCTTAGTTTTGTGTTTTGTGGTGGGAACAAAATTAAGAAAAGAAAACTACAAGCCAAGATGCAAAGATTCTTGCACTAGAACTTGAGCTAAGTTCTTGTCATTTTTTAATCCATCCAATTGGAAAGCATAGATTCTTAAAAACCGAAAAATACTAAATCTTCTCTGAAAACAAAAAAAACCCATTGTAAGTTAAAGCTGTAAGGAGCCTTGTTGATTGAGTTTAACTTGTTGATTTGAAAGTGAGTCACTTGACCTAGGTGTCTTTCTCAAGGTCACACAGCTAGTTGGTGGCATCAGTAGGTCTGGAACCCCAGACTCCTAACTCATTGCTGGGTGATTTTTACACAATGTTTCCTGCTCACCACCACCCCCCCCCAAAAAAATAAAAAAACAAACACCCTCATCAGATGAATTCTTTCCTGGGAGACACAGGATGATATTGATGAGCAAGTGCATAAGGGCAGGATAGAAAGCATGCAAGCTCAAGATGTGTACATGTAACACTTTTCTGGTTATAGAACTGTGAGATGAGGAACTCTTGCCTACACCCCCAGCCCTGTGATCCAAGGGCCCTCTGAAGTTGGTGGATATTCAGATGCAAGCAAGAAGACAGCCATAGCCACAGTGCACTGCAAATGAAGCAATGCCCTCATCAAGGTGAACAGTTTCTCTGAAGATCAAGCCATGCACACTGCATTATAAGCTACTGAAGCTTGTTCTGCTTCTGGGCAAGGAGCGATTTTCTGGGGTGGACATTTGAGTCTGAGTGAAGGGAGGTGATCACATGGCCTAGATTTATACCGTCTGCCAGTCCATCTCCAAAGCCTTCTTGGCCTGTTACCAGAAACATGTGGATGAGGCTTCCAAGACTCACCCAGTATGAGCATCAGATTCTGCTGATAGCTGATCCTTAGCACTATGAATCCAAAATGTTTGTAGGCCCTGGTACCTGTGCTCATTTCCAGAAATCCAGCAAATGAACTCATCATGAGGACCTAGGATCAATTTTGTAATAAACAATGGCTGTGGGATTTGAAGTTTAAAAAAAAAAAAAATGTTTAAAGAGTATCATTTTCATAGTAAGGTATATGTTTTGGATGGTCTATTTAAGGAAGTTCACTTTGTCCAACTTAATGAAGCCTATATCCTTTATGTACTGAATAAACAGTCTCTACACACTTCATGGGAAATAGATGGAAAAACAGTGGAAATAGTGTCAGACTTTGTTTTTTGGGGCTCCAAAATCACTGCAGATGCTGATTGCAGCCATGAAATTAAAAGACGCTTGCTCCTTGGAAGGAAAGTTATGACCAACCCTGATAGTATATTAAAAAGCAGAGACATTACTTTGCCAACCAAGGTCCGTCTAGTCAAGGCAATGGTTTTTCCCGTGGTCATGTATGGATGTGAGAGTTGGACTGTGAAGAAGGCTGATCGCTGAAGAATCGATGCTTTTGAACTGTGGTGTTGGAGAAGACTCTTGAGAGTCCCTTATACTGCAAGGAGATCCAACCAGTCCATTCTAAAGGAGATCAATCCTGGATGTTCATTGGAGGGACTGATGCTAAAGCTGAAACTCCAATACTTTGGCCACCTCATGCGACGAGTTGACTCACTGGAAAAGACTCTGATGCTGGGAAATGTTGGGGGCGGGAGGAGAAGGGGACGATGGAGAATGAGATGGCTGGATGGCATCACCGACTCTGTGGACATGAGTTTGAGTGAACTCCGGGAGTTGGTGATGGACAGGGAGGCCTGGCGTGCTGTGATTCATAGGGTCGCGGAGAGTCTGACACGACTGAGCGACTGAACTGAACTGAACTGAACTGAACTGACACATGTTGAAGCAGTATTTCTGGATTAGATATACCAGTCTGAGCAGATGTAGCATGAGCAAGAACCCTGGTTGAATCTTCTCTGATAGTTTCTGTAGAACTACTGGCCACCCTTATTGCTTTCTCAGATTCAGTAAGGGGCAACACAAAGAGTCAAGTACCAGAGGAATCCTCAAAGATTGTATTGTATCTGGGAGAACTTGATTTGGTCTCACAAACTGCTTCTGCAGGAACATATGCAGTCCTTCTTAGACAAACTGAGGACTGGGGTGTTGAAGTCAGGACCAGGCGCATCAGGAGCCGATACTGGGTACTGAAGCAAGGTCAAGGTTTACTGGTCTCTGAACTTTATTAAGAAGAGGTGAAGAAGGTGGGTAGACCTGGAGACTAAAGGGAAGTTACTAAATTATAAAACAAGACCTTACATTGTCAACATGAAGCCAGGCTGAATGGACATACAGAAAGAGAAGCAATGAGATGGAAATCTAATGAAAGAGAAAGCTTCAAGTTCAAGCATAGGTTAAAAAAACAGCTGCAACACTTTTGTATCTAGTTCCTCCCACTTAAGGTACGGGTGGAGAAGTACTTCCTCCATACTGTCAGATTGACATTACTGTTAAGAGATTCTTTCTGCTTCAGTTCTGATGGAATCAAAGTCCCATTCACCCTCACTTCCCACACTATGTGGATTTCTCTCTTCATGATTATTTAGCCTATTGGTCAAGAGACATGGCTGGAACCAAAGAGTTTCCATTATTATTCAATTTAAAATAATTACTATAAAAGACAGTTGACTCCACATTCTTAGCTTTATCAAATGAATTCATATGAAGCTAGATTATTTTTCTCTTCTTTATGATCTAATTTTCTCCTGTAAGAGGAACTTTGAAGTAATTTAAATGTCCTATTTTTAAAAGTTTTTTTTTTTTTGTAGCCCCATTCAGTAACATATTTCTCCTCTGTACCTTCTCAAGAAACATCATGAATTCATAGTTTAAAATCTTACATATAATGAAATGAAGTGAAGTGAAAGCCACACAGCTGTGTCTGACTCTTTGCAATACCATGGACGGTCCGTGGAGTTTTCCAGGCCACAGAACTTGAGTGGGTAGCTGTTCCCTTCTCCAGGGGATCTTTTCAACCCAGGCAATGAACCCAGGTCTCCTGCATTGCAGGCAGATTCTTTAACAGCTGAGCCACCAGGGAAGCCCACATATAATGAGATCATATCATTTTAAGCTCCTGGCTTCCATAAACAAATTATCAATCTAATTTTTGTGAAACTCACCCTTTATTCCATGGGATATTGTATATCTTGAGACCGTCCTCCAATGTCACCTAATTTGAGTGTGTTTAAACATGGTGGGATTTTTGCATCTATGTTCATCAGTGATATTGGCCTGTAGTTTTCTTTTTTTGTGAGATCTTTACCAGGTTTTGGGATTAGGGTGATGGTGGCCTCATAGAATGAGTTTGTAAATTTCCTTTCCTCAGCAATTTCCTGGAAGAATTTGAGTAGAATAGGTGTTAGCTCTTCTCTAAATTCTTGGTAGAATTCAGCTGTGAAGCCGTCTGGACCTGGGCTTTTGTTTGCTGGAAGATTTCTGATTACAGCTTCTATTTCTGTGCTTGTGATGGGTCTGTTAAGTTTTTCTATTTCTTCCTGGTTCAGTTTTGGAAAGTTGTACTTTTCTAAGAATTTGTCCATTTCTTACAAGTTATCCGTTTTATTGCCATATAATTGCTGATAATATTCTCTAATGATCCTTTGTATTTCTGTGTTTTCGGTGTGATCTCTCCATTTTCACTTCTAATTTAATTGTTTTGGTTCTTCTCCCTTTGTTTCTTGATAAGTCTGGCTAGTGTTTTGTCAATTTTATTTACCTTCTCAAAGAACCAGCTTTTGGCTTTGTTGATTTTTGCTATGGTCTTTTTTGTTTCTTTTGCATTTATTTCTTCCCTAATTTTTAAGATTTTTTTCCTTCTACTAACCATGGGGTACTTCACTTCTTCCTTTTCTAGTTACTTTAGATATAGAGTAGGTTATTTAGTTGACTTTTTTCTTCTTTCTTGAGGTGTGCCTGTATTGCTATGAACCATCCCCTTAGCACTGCTTTTACAGTGTCCCAGAGGTTTGGGGTTGTTGTGTTTTCATTTTCATTCATTTCTATGCATATTTTGATTTCTCTTTTGATTTCTTCTAAGATTTGTTTCATTATTCAGCAGCGTGTTGTTCAGCCTCCATATGTTGGCATTTTTAATAGTTTTTCTCCTGTAATTGAGATCTAATCTTACTGCATTGTGGTCAGAAAAGATGCTTGGAATGATTTCAATTTTTTTGAATATACCAAGGCTAGATTTATGGCCCAGGATGTGGTCTATCCTGGAAAAGGTTCCGTGTGCACTTGAGAAAAAGGTGAAATTCATTGTTTTGGGGTGAAATGTCCCATAGAGATCTATTAGGTCTAACTGGTCTATTGTATCATTTAAAGTTTGTGTTTCTTTGTTAATTTTCTGTTTTGTTCATCTATCCATAGGTGTGAGTGGGGTATTAAAGTCTCCCACTATTTTTGCGTTGTTGTTAATTTCCCCTTTTATACTTGTTAGTAATTGTCTTACATATTGAGGTGCTCCTATGTTGGGTACATAAATATTTATAATTGTTATATCTTCATCTTGGATTGATCCTTTGATCATTATGTAGTTTCCTTCTTTGTCTCTTTTCACAGCCTTTGTTTAAAGTCTATTTTATCTGATATGAGTATTGCTACTCCTGCTTTCTTTTGGCCTCTATTTGTGTGGAATATCTTTTTCCAGCCCTTCACTTTCAGTCTGTATGTGTCCCTCGTTTTGAGGTGGGTCTCTTGTAGACAACATATATGGGGGTCTTATTTTTGTATCCATTCAGCCAGCCTTTGTCTTTTGGTTGGGGCATTCAACCCATTTACATTTAAGGTGATTATTGATAAGTATGATACCATTGCCATTTTCTTTATTGTTTTGGGTTCGAGTTTATATACCCTTTCTGTGTTTCCTGTCTAGAGAAGATCCTTTAGCATTTGTTGGAGAGCTGGTTTGGTGATGCTGAATTCTCTCAGCTTTTCCTTGTCTGTAAAGCTTTTGATTTCTCCTTCATATTGGAATGAGATCCTTGCTGGGTATAGTAATCTGGGCTGTAGGTTACTTTCTTTCATCACTTTAAGTATGTCTTGCCATTCCCTCCTGGCCTGAAGAGTTTCTGTTGAAAGATCAGCTGTTATCCTTATGGGAATCTCCTTGTGTGTTATTTGTTGCTTTTCCCTTGCTGCTTTTAATATTTGTTCTTTGTGTTTGATCTTCGTTAATTTGGTTAATATGTGTCTTGGAGTATTTCACCTTGGGTTTATCCTGTTAGGGACTCTCTGGGTTTCATGGACTTGGGTGATTATTTCCCTCCCCATTTTAGGGAAATTTTCAACTATTATCTCCTCAAGTATTCTCTCATGGTCTTTCTTTTTTTCTTCTTCTTCTGGGACTCCTAGATTCGAATGTTGGGGCGTTTAACATTGTCCCAGAGGTCTCTAATATTGTCCTCATTTCTTTTAATTCATTTTTCTTTTCCCCTGTCTGTTTCATTTATTTCTACAATTCTATCTTCTAGCTCGCTTATCCTGTCTTCTGCCTCTGTTATTCTACTCTTTGTTCCCTCCAGAATGTTTCTGATCTCATCTATTGCATTATTCATTGTATATTGACTCTTTTTTATTTCCTCTAAATCCTTATTAAACATTTCTTGCATCTTCTCAATCCTTTTCTCCAGTTTGTCAGAATCCAACAACACACTAAGAAGATCATACATAATGACCAAGTGGGCTTTATCCCAGGAATTGAAGGATTCTTCAAAATCCGCAAATCAATCAATGTAATACACCACATTAACTAACTGAAAAATAAAAATCATATGATTATTTCAATAGATGCAGAGAAAGCCTTCTAAAAATTTCAGCATCCATTTATGATAAAAATCCTCCAGAAAGTGGGAATAGAAGGTACATACCTCAACATAATAAAAGGTATATATGACAAACACACAGCAAACATTATCCTCAGTGGTGAAAAACTGAAAGCATTTCCCCTAAAGTCAGGAACAAGATAAGGGTGCCCACTCTCACCACGACTATTCAACATAGTTCTGGAAGTTTCGGCCACAGCAATCAGAGCAGAAAAGACATATAAGGAATCCAAATTGGAAAAGAATAAGTAAAACTTTCACTGTTCGCTGATGACATGGTCCTCTACACAGAAAACCCTAAAGACTCTACCAGAAAACTACTAGAGCTAATCAATTAATACAGTAAAGTTGAAGGATATAAAATCAACACACAGAAATCACTTGCATTCCTATACACTAATAATGAGAAAATAGAAAGAGAAATTAAGGAAATGATCCCATTCACTGTTGCAACGAAAAGAATTAAATACTTAGGAATATATCTACCTAAAGAAACAAAAGACTTGTACATAGAAAACTATAAAACATTGGTGAAAGTAATCAAAGAGGACACTGATAGATGGAGAAATATACTGTGTTCGTGGATTGGAAGAATAAATATTGTAAAAATGAGTATACTACCTAAAGTAATTTATACATTCAATGCAATCCGTATCAAGCTACCAACGATATTTTTCACAGAACTGGAACAAATAATCTCACAATTTGTATGGAAATACAAAAATCCTCGAATATCCAAAGCAATATTGAGGAAGAAGAATGGAACTGGGGGAATCAACCCGCCAGATTTCAGGCTCTACTACAAAGCCACAGTCATCAAGACAGTATGGTACTGGCATAAAGACAGAAATATAGATCAATGGAACAAAATAGGAAGCCCAGAGATAAATTCAGTCACCTATGGACACCTTATCTTTGACAAAGAAGGCAAGAATATAAAATGGAGAAAAGACATTCTCTTTAACAAGTGGTGCTGGGGAAACTGGTCAGCCACTTGTAAAAGAATGAAACTAGAACACTTCCCAACACCATACACAAAAATAAACTCAAAATGGATTAACGATCTAAATGAAAGACCAGAAACTATAACATTCCTAGAGGAGGCAAAACACTCTCTGACATAAATCACAGCAGGATCCTCCAAGACCCACCTCCCAGAATATTGGAAATAAAAGCAAAAATCAACAAATGGGACCTAATTAAAGTCAAAAGCTTCTGCATAGCAAAGGAAACTATAAGCAAGGTGAAAAGACAGCCTTCAGAATGGGAGAAAAGAATAGCAAATGAAACAACTGACAAAAAATTAAACTCCAAGATATACAAGCAGCTCCTGCAGCTCAATTCCAGAAAAATAAACGACCCAATCAAAAAATGGGCCAAAGAACTAAACAGACATTTCTCCAGGAAGACATACAGATGGCTAACAAACATATGAAAAAATGCTCAACATCCCTCATAATCAGAGAAATGCAAATCAAAACCACAATGAGATACCATTTCACGCCAGTCAGAATGGCTGCTATCCAAAAGCCTATATGCAATAAATGCTGGAGAGGGTGTGGAGAGAAGGGAACCCTCTTACACTGTTTGTGGGAATGCAAACTAGTACAGCCACTATGGAGAACAGTGTGGAGATTCCTCAAAAACCTGGAAATAGAACTGCCATATGATCCAGCAATCACACTCCTGGGCATACACACCGAGAAAACCAGAATTGAAAGAGACACATGTACTCCAATGTTCATTGTAGTACTGTTTATAATATCCAGGACATGGAAGCAACTTAGATGTCCATCTGCAGATGAATGGATAAGAAAGCTTTGGTACATATACACAATGGAGTATCACTCAGCCATTAAAAAGAATACATTTGAATCAGTTTTAATGAGGTGGGTGAAATTGGAGCCTTTTATACAGAGTGAAGTAAGCTAGAAAGAAAAACACCAATACCGTATACTGACACATATATATGGAATTTAGAAAGATGGTAACCTTAACCCTGTATACGAGACAGCAAAAGAGACACAGTTGTATAGAACAGTCTTTGGGACTCTGAGGGAGAGGGTGAGGGTGGGATGATTTGGGAGAATGGCATTGAAACATGTATATTATGTGAAACGACACCAGTCCAGGTTCTACGCATGATACAGAATGCTCGGGACTGGTGCACGGGAATGACCCGGAGGGAGGATATAGGGAAGAGGGAGGTGGAAGGGGGATTTAAGAAGGGGACCACATGTATACCCGGGGTGGATTCATGTCAATGTATGGCAAAACCAACCAATATAATATTGTAAAGTAATTCAGTTCGGTCGCTCAGTCGTGTCCGACTCTTTGCGACCCCATGAATCACAGCATGCCAGGTCTCCCTGTCCATCACCAGCTCCCAGAGTTCACTCAAACTCATTTCCATCGAGCTGGTTATGCCATCCAGCCATCTCATTCTCTGTCGTCCCCATCTCCTCCCACCCCCAATCCCTCCTAGTATCAGACTCTTTTCCAGTGAGTCAACTCGTCGCAAGAAGTGGCCAAAGTATTGGAGTTTCACCTTTAGCATCAGTCCGACAATAAAAAAAAAAAAAAGAAAGAAACAGAAAAAATAAAAATAAACACTGTGTGTGTGTGTTTTCTGATTGAATGTCATTTCAAGCTACTGTACCCTAACTTCTCTGCTTTTGGGTTCCTGCTTGTACATTCAACTATGTGACCTTGGAGACCATTTTCACCTAACATCATACAAGTAGTGAAATACAGTAAGTGGTGCTAATGAACCCAGTGTTTTAGAGCTGATTAACAGGAGGGCCCCTTATTCCTTGACTAAAGAATAGAGCCATCTTGGGAGAGTGTACTATGGGTCATAAGGAAGACGGGGCAAAGGAGCATGATTATAAAAGCCTCAAAACTTCATTATGAGAAAAGTGATTCAAAATCCTGTTGATTGGTGGTCAGAGCAATCAAATTCTCAAGAAAGACCTGAACAGTACTCTGGGTAGCTATGATTCAAAATTAATTCATTGCTTGGTGATTTCCATTTCTTGTTTATGTTCATTTTCTTCATCACATTATTATACTCAATTTCACCCATTATTTCCCACATTGTTATTGTTAATAGAGTAATTGGTGAAGTATGCTCTGCTAAAGTGATGTGCATTTTTTAGAGCTGTCTTCTCTAAGCACAGTAAAAACCCTAAACAGCCTTGAAATTAAATGTAATATATTTGAATCTGTATAGCTTTTATTTTAGCATCTGGAAATCATCTAGCCAGTTATTTATTTGAAAACTGGTTTTAGAGCAGTAAAAGACCATGTACTGAATCTGTGTCTATACTGAGCTACTGAATTAAACCCAGGCTAGAACCGATGATTGAGTCCAGCCAGGCTGCTGACTCACTGGAGAAAGGATATTCCAACACACATTGGAACCTTCACTGAATCATGAAAGACAAGAATGACAGTCTCCATCACCTGAATTTTAGCCCTAGTTCCAGCCAGCATTAGCATGTAGATAACAAGAGTAATTCCTTGCAGATTTTCATGATTTCATTTGAATCCCAGTGATCATGGGGATCCTTGAAAGGAATATTTTATCCTACTTAGGGGAACAAACATATAAACAAGTGGAATTTGCTATCAAAGTTATATATTATATGTTTTCTGCAAAATTAACCTCAAGGGAATGAAGAAGGGAGTAGGATGATATGAGATGGTAATTGAAAATTTGGAGAAAATTCAAGGAACACACAAGGACAGCGTTTTCAAAGACAAGAGATGCATATAAAATATATGAGAAAGGCTTTGAAAAAATAATTGCTCAAATTTCAAAATGAAGTTACAAGGACAAATGTCTCTCAGCACCCTTCCTGGTACACAATAGTTCTCTGTAAACCTCAGTTGTTTCCTTCTTACCTCTAATTATTTCTCCTTCAACCCTTTTTCTTGCTCATGTTGTTTCTTTCTTTTTAATTTTTCTTACATAGTCATATTTAGGGAAAATTTTCATAACTAATGGAAAAGTTATTTGATGTGCAAAAATGTGGCTTATGCTTTACTTTTCTGAAATTCCATGACTGTTTGTGCTGAGGCACATTTTTTAGACCACAGTAACTCTTCATAACCTTGTCACATTCAAGCAGACCCTTTATGAAAAGTACAATGTCAGCTTTCACAATTAAAAAGGAATCTGGAAAACAGAGAAAGGTGTCAATGACAGGCTAATGGAAATTCCTGAAAGTACCAAACCAAAGAACTGGATGAGTCATTAATCCAGACCCTGTGCTCATACAGCTAAAAACAAAAATGAGTTGAAGAAAGGAGGAAAGTTTTATTTCAGTTGTAGTATTATTTTTCCTGTTTCCATGCTTCTGAAGTCCACACAACTTGAGAGCTGGACCTCCAAGGAAATGGGTATTGCATGTAGCTATTTGAGTGCTGCACCTTGCCATAGTAGATACTGAATAAAATGTTAGCTCCCTATAGTAGACAGACACTAAGATGACCCCCAGTTACCACCATTTCCTGGTGCTGATGACCTGTGTAATCCCCTCTCTCTTTTAGTATGAGCTAGCTCCTTCCCAGGTGGCACAGTGGTAAAGAATTCACTTGCCAATTCAGAAAACACAGGAGATGCTAGTTTGATCCCTGGGTTGTGAAGATCCCCTGGAGGGGGAAATGACAACCCACTCCAGTATTATTGCCTGAAAAATATATTCCCTGGGCAGAGTAGCCTGGTGGGCTGCAGTCTGTGTAGTCACACAGAGTCAGTCATGACTGAGTGTGAACACACACATGCACACACAGATCTATCATGGCTTCTAACAAACAGAATTCAGTAAGAATGAAGATCATCACTTCCATTATTTGGCTTGGCATCATGCTGCTACTGCTAAGTCACTTCATTCGTGTCTGACTCTGTGCGACCCCGTAGACGGAAGCCCATCCGGCTCCCCCATCCCTGGGATTCTCCAGGCAAGAACACTAGAGTGGGTTGCCATTTCCTTCTCCAATGCATGAAAGTGAAAAGTGAAAGTGAAGTCGCTCAGTCGTGTCCGACTCTTCGCGACCCCATGGACTGCAGCCTACCAGGCTCCTCCGTCCATGGGATTTTCCAGGCAAGAGTACTGGAGTGGGGTGTTATTGTCTTCTCCTGGCATCATGCTAGCAGACACTTTTCCTTGCTGGCTTAATGGAAAGGCACACAGGACAAAGAATTAATGGTGGTCCCACTTAAGAGACAGCAAGGAATGGAGGCCCTTAATCTAGCAGTTTTCTAGGAACTAAAACCTTCCAACACCATAGTGTTTGGTTGCAGATTGTTAATGTTTGAATATTCAGATAACATCCCAACCTTGAGAAACACCTTCATTGTGATCTCCGTTGAAACACTGTAAGCCAAGGACTCCCTTTGCCCATATTTCTGACTCACTGAAGCCATGAGAATGATATCTGGTTATTGTTTTAAGCTGGCAAGTTTTGTGGTAATTTGTTACACATCAATAGATAACTAATAGCCACCATCATTTCCCCACCCCTCCCCAAGCGACGAGACCAGCTTTGCTTCTGGAGTCCTATAAAGAAGCTCTCTCAATCTCATTCACTAACTTTCTACCCTCTGCCACTATTGTATCTCTGGATGATACATTCTTTGTACTGCATAGTCCATCTTTCTTGTTGTTTGGTATCTGTCTTTTCCCTTGATCCTCAGCTGCCAAAGTGAAGTTCCGGACTCCTTTTCCCTGCTTACTGGACCACCCTTAAAAAGACAGGATTTTCACCGACTACTTGTTGTGCACATTTGTCATATTACATGCCCAGTTTTCCTTTATTTTTTTTAATTTTTATTGGAGGCTAATTATTTTACAATATTATATTGGTTGGTTTTCCCATACATTGACATGAATCTGCCCCGGGTGTACATGAGTTCCCCCTCCCGAACCCCCCTCCCACCTCCCTCCTCCCCTTATCCTCCTTCTGGGTCATCCTCGCATAAAAGTCCCGAGCATCCTGTAACATGCATCGACCCTGAACTGGCGATTCATTTCACATATGATAATATACATGTTTCAATGCCATTCTCCCAAACCATCCCACCCTCACCCTCTCCCACAGAGTTACAAAGACTGTTTTATACATCTGTGTCTCTTTTGCTGTCTCGTATACAGGGTTATCATTTGCATCTTTCTAAATTCCATATATATGCGTTAGTATATTGTATTGGTGTTTTTCTTTCTGGCTTACTTCACTCTGTATAATAGGCTCTAGTTTCATCCACCTCATGCTGGATCATATGGCAGTTCTATTTCCAGTTTTTTGAGGAATCTCCACACTGTTCTCCATAGTGGCTGTACTAGTTTGCATTCCCACCAACAGTGTAAGAGGGTTCCCTTTTCTCCACACCCTCTCCAGCATTTATTGCATGTAGACTTTTGGATAGCAGCCATTCTGACTGGTGTGAAATGGTATCTCATTGTGGTTTTGATTTGCATTTCTCTGATTATGAGGGATGTTGAGCATTTTTTCATGTGTTTGTTAGCCATCTGTATGTCTTCTTTGGAGAAATGTCTGTTTAGTTCTTCTATGTAGGAGAATGATAGCTAGTCCTTTCCCCACCTGAAATTACTCTTGCATTTCAGATTTTTGTCTGTATAATCATCAGTTGGAGATTATGTTTATAAATCTATATTCCAGTCTTTACCTAGTTTTTCTTTCAGATGCGTCCAAACTCCTGATCTGATCCAGTGTTATATCACTGAATGATAGTATTATTAACAGTGTATATAATATCACTGAATCAAAGACTTAGAGGAAAAGCCAAGACCAGATCAGATTTTCTTACCCCTTGTTAAATAATCTTTCTACATTTTGCAGCTTCCCTGAAAAGATAAAAAGACAACAGACCATCTGACCCAGACAAAATAAAGATAATCAATGATGATTTTTGAGTATATTCACAAAGGTTGCTGCTTTTTCATTTCTACTGGGGATGGAAGAAGAGAAAAGGTGCTTAAGCTGTGTGCCACATACTGAAACTTATTTATTTTGGCAATATATTCTTGAGAATGCAGTGCAAGTTCCTTCTAGAGTAAATTTCCTTCTACCTAGGATATGTTCAGCACTATAAATGAAGCCAGAAAATGGTTCAAGTGACCTCAAGCTTCCAGTACAATGCTTCTTATCTGCTAGGGATTTAACAAACAGTTTAAAGTAAAAAGGTAAATCTAACTTTGAATTCTAAGATAAATAATCCAATAACAGAAATGGAAAGTACACAAATAAAATCCAAGAGACAGCATGATTGGTATTTAGGAACATAATAAAATCTACTATCTGTAAAGTTGGAAAATAATATTTGAAATCTCACCTTAAACTGTCTTATTTTAATGGTTGCTGTTGATATATCTACCTAACTCAAAACACAGGGCTACTTCCCCAAATAAGTTAAACATTTGAAAAAACAATGTTAAAGATCAAAAAGATCAAGGTAAAGTTATGTCTATCTCGTCGTGGAAAATGATCAGTTTTGACAGGTCTGCTTCAGACAAGAACACAGTTATTTTATAATAACTACACAAATGTGTGAAGTTTGATTTCACCAACCATAATATGGTTACTTTAAGTGCTAGGCAATCTTGACAGCCATTTCTCAAGTGATTAGTGATATCAATAACTCACAGTTTTTATGCATTTTCAGTTCAATTCAGTTCAGTCGCTCAGTCACGTCCAACTCTTTGCAACCCCATGAATCACAGCACGCCAGGCCTCCCTGTCCATCACCAACTCCTGGAGTTCACTCAAACTCATGTCCATCGAGTCGGTGATGCCATCCAGCCATCTCATTCTCTGTCGTCCCCTTCTCCTCCCACCCCCAATCTCTCCTAGCATCAGACTCTTTTCCAGTGAGTCAACTGGTCGCATGAGGTGGCCAGAGTATTGGAGTTTCAGCTTTAGCATCAGTCCTTCCAATGAACACCCAGGATTGATCTCCTTTAGAATGGACTGGTTGGATCTCTTTGCAGTCCAAGGGACTCTTAAGAGTCTTCTCCAGCACCAGAGTTCAAAAGCATCAATTCTTCGGTGATCAGATTTCTTCATAGTCCAACTCTCATATCCATACGTGACCACAGGAAAAACCATAGCCTTGACTAGACAGACATTTGTTGGCAAAGTAATGCATTTTAACAAGTGTTAAATATTATAGTAATTATTTTCCATAAAGTATAGCATTTAATCCTTACAGCAACACAGTCACATATAGAAATTATGATTATATCTATGTAATAGATAATAGAAACAAAATAAGAAGGTTAAAAATTTGTACAAAGTGACATAGTTTAAAAGTGATGGAGTCTGGCTAGAATCTAAACAGTCTGATAAGTATGTTCTTCACCACTGCAGCATAAAACCCTATGGCTAATCTGACTGTAGTTCACAGCAAAGCATTTCAGTCTATTGATCACAAAATCAGGTCAACAATGTTGAGCACTTATTATCAGGCCCTTGCTGCTGCTGCTGCTGCTGCTGCTAAGTCACTTCAGTCGTGTCTGACTCTGTGCAACCCCATAGACGGCAGCCCCCGTCCCTGAGATTCTCCAGGCAAGAGCACTGGAGTGGGTTGCCATTTCCTTCTCCAGTGCAGGAAAGTGAAAAGTGAAAGTGAAGTTGCTCATTCGTGTCCAACTCTTAGCGACCCCATAGACTGTAGCCTACCAGACTCCTCTGTCCATGGGATTTTCCAGGCAATAGTACTGGAGTGGCTTGCTATTTCCTTCTCCAATCAGGCCCTTATAGGATAAAATAACAAACAGGATGTGGATCCTGTTTTCAAGAAGCTTATAGGTTAGCTTTATAACTTGCTTACAGCTTCATTAGTGAAATTACAGGAAGAAATGAAAATCCCATGATTCTTCAAGGGTTGAGATGTTCTTTCAAATGAACCATTATGTGATTTATTTAGTGGACACCATCAGAGCTTTGTGCATATCTCCTATCACAAAACAGCCCAGTACACATCAAAAGTGTCCTACTACAAGAAACCGTGATTCATTACCTGAGGGCTTTTTATGGTCCTCGCCTGTGTGGAGTGCAGGCAGGGAATTCCAGAAGGTTCATGTTTCCTGGCGAAGCACTCAGCAATGACTGATGGGATAGGAAAATAAGCACTTTTACTTCCTCAATCTTCACATGGGATATCCCTAAAATCCACTCTACACTGTCTTCTAGAGTTCCCCAGCATAACTGAGTCTCAGTTGCCCAAAGTGATAATCTGCATGATAAAATATAGTTTATTGACCTGTATCCTTCCTTATCTCACTTTTGAATCTTCTCCCAGAACTTCCATGAATCACCTCCCTATTACACTTCTGTTCCGTTCCGTTCAGTCGTTCAGTCGCGTCCGACTCTTTGCGACCCCGTGGACTGTATAGCCTACCAGGCTTCTCCGTCCATGGGATTCTCCAGGCAAGAATAGTGGAGTGGGTTACCATCTTCTTCTCCAGGGGATCTTCCCGACCCAGGGATCGAACCCAGGTCTCCCGCACTGGAGGCAGATGCTTTAACCTCTGAGCCACCAGGGAAGCCCTATTACACTTACTTACATTCAAATCTTTAATTTAGAATTTTCTTCTGGGGGAACCCAACATAGGATAATTTGTGAAGCAATATGATTTCAATAATATGAAAATCCACTGTTTTGTTTTGTGCTTTCCCCGTTGAAAAACAATGTCTTGCTCTCAGACTGGTAGGTTTGAAAACTTCAGGTTTGCATAAAATTTATTGAATCATTTTATGAAAAAGAAAGTGAAGTGCAGTGGGGAATTCTTGATAGCAGATTGAGATATCTTTGGTGTGCTCCTCAATCGTAACAGACCTATTCTAAGGCAGCCTCCAGTACCTGTCAGAAATGAAGGTTCTGTGTCTTAACATATCAAATAGTGACTACAACCCTGCTGAGAAGAAATTCTTCTTCAAATATCTTCTAAAGGGATATTATCTAAGAGGAGTCAAATGTAAAAGGATCAAGATCAAGACAGTATGTCACAGAGTGGAGGGGGTTTTGTGTAATGAAAATGTTCCCAAAATTTATGTCATGAAAATTGGATTCTACCCCTCTCTTGTCCCAAAAAAGCTGTATCACCCTGTGAAAGTCAATTCTTTCCTAGTCACTTCGTTTTTCTGTACATAGATGTTTGCTTAGTTTGATTTATTTTTAAAAATTATTTGTGAATAAAATTACATATTAGCAGATTAGTAGTTGCCTGGGTTGGATAGGAAAGTATGAGTTACAGTGGAGAGCAAGGAAAGAAGGAAAGGTTTTCATTTGCTCATCTTCTTGATTGTGGTGCATGTTTCTCTGGCATATACATAAGACAAAACCACCAAACCACATTTTAAATGAAGAACAAAAAGAAAAGACAAATATGTGTTCATTAGAAATTTTTCAAATGTTGTATAAGACTGATTTTTCCTTTCCTTGTGTCCAAGTGTCCCCAAATCTACTACAAACTGATAAACTATTTTTAAATATTACTGACAGTTTGAATTGTTCACAGTTTTGTTAAGATTTCTCTTCCTTTCCTATATGCTCTTTCTGTGTGATATTATCAATTACCTTAATTTTGAATTCTTTCCATACGTTCAGTTCAGTTCAGTTCAGTCACTCAGTCGTGTCCGACTCTCCGCGACCCCATGAATCACAGCACGCCAGGCCTCCCTGTCCATCACCAACTCCCGGAGTTCACCCAAACTCATGTCCACAGAGTCGGTGATGCCATCCAGCCATCTCATTCTCTGTCGTCCCCTTCTCCTCCCGCCCCCAACCTTTCCCAGCATCAGAGTCTCTTCCAGTGAGTCAACTCGTCGCATGAGGTGGCCAAAGTATTGCAGTTTCAGCTTCAGCATCAGTCCTTCCATACGTTCAGTTCAGTTCAGTTCAGTCACTCAGTCGTGTCCAACTCTCCGCGACCCCATGAATCACAGCACACCAGGCCTCCCTGTCCACACGTTACCAACTGTGAAACATGTAAAGCCAGTCTAGAACTCACTTTTAAGATCCAGACTTGTAACATTTCTTACTAAACTCTTCTGTTTGGATGTCTCACAAACACTTCAAGTGTAACATGTCTCAAATGACTCAAATTTCCTTGTTCACATATTCTTAGTCTTCCCCAACTCTCTATAAATAGCACCATCAAACATTTTTTCAATTAAGAAACTTTTTTGTCATCTTTGAGAAATGCAAATTAAACCCTATCCCTCCCTAGCAAAAATCTCACGAAGTGTAATCAAAATAAGATCTAACTCCTTCTCATAGTTTGTTAAGATTCATTGCTTTATGTCAGCAATTCTTAACTAATAATCTGTAGATAACTTTAGCTTCCTGGACTTGAGTCAGTTTGACCCAAGCTAATTTTATAATGCTACTAAAATGCCATTTTCCCATTTCATTCAAACATTTTTCATGGATGGTGCAAAGGCAATGTTAAGTAAAACTTGCCACCTAGTATGAATCAAGGCTGTAGCACCAATCTATATTAGTAAATATCGCATTTTCTCTTCCATATATTAGCAAAGAAAAAAAAAGAGGAAAGAGAATAATTTCTCATTGGAATATCCTTGATGAAGTATTGAAAATTAAAATGGTTCATTATGTTAAATCTTGACTCTTGACCTTATCTTTTTAATACTCCATATTATTACATGGGAAATACTCATAAAAAACATGAAAAATTATTTGAGTTGTGAGCTGAACTAACCTCATTTTTTCCACATAATACGATTTTTATTTGAAAGAATAAATGACAAAGTATGATTATTCAGATTTGAATGTTTGTCACTTCAAGAAAAACAATTGACAACATTTTTATTTTCCAGAGACAAATCACTTTTACAGGTTCTGGACCTTAGGATTTGGGTTTACCATTTGGGGCTATCACCATTCAACTCACTAGAACATGATTATTATTGTTATTTGTGTTTAAAGTATTAAATACATATTTTTAAAATTTCTCCATTTAATACTGTCACAAATATCAATAGAGATCACTCACATAAACAAAATTGGGGGGCCCTTCAATAATTTTTAAGAGAGTAAGATAGTGCTGAAGGTATGAAGAGAAAGGGATGACAGAGGATGAGATGGTTGGATGGCATCACTGACCCGATAGACATGAGTGTGAGCAAACTCCGGGAATTTGTGATGGACCGGGAAGCATGGCATGCTGCAGTCCATGAGGTCGCAAAGAGTCAGACTGAACTGGCTGAACTTGTCTTGAGACTAAAAGGTTTGGGATACTTGAACAGAACTTGGGGTTAGAGCTCATCTATTGTTCAACTAGAGACAGTAGAACACAGGACAGCTGAGAGAAATAGATGCTTACATGTCAGAGGGCCAAAATAAAGAAATATTGAAAACAAGTATCTGAAGAGAAAATCTGACCTTAGAGTTATAGAGCTGTGTTCCACTCCCTGCTCAGTCTCGGATCATCTCCTGACTGTGAAAGAGCCACTAGTTCTTTCTGGGATCCACCACTACTAACTGTGCTGGATGCTCTAGTCCTGGAGCCTTTTCTATTTCATACCTAAATTATACTTATTGGATGGATCTATGTTGAGATTTTGCTCAGGGTTGTCCAGGTCCCAGTATCAATTCAAGGAAGAGAAAACCAAACTCACTGAGCTAAAATCAAGGGCTGTATTCCTTATAGAGATTCTAGAATTTGCTTTCTCGATTTTGCCAGCTTATAGAAACCACCTGATTTCCTTAGTTCATGATCATCTCCCCTATCTTCAAAGCTAGCAGGGTAACATCTTCAATTCTCTTTGACTCTACCCTCCTGCCTCCCCCTTTAATTACAAGGATCCTTGTGATTTTCTTAAATTGAAGAAAGTAGGGAAAACCATTAGACTATTCAGGTACGACATAAATCAAATTCCTTATGATTATACAGTGGAAGTGGGAAATAAATTTAAAGGACTAGATCTGATAGACAGAGTGCCTGATGTACTGTGGACGGAGGTTTGTGACATTGTACAGGAGACAGGGATCAAGACCATCCCCAAGAAGAAGAAATGCCAAAAAGCAAAATGGCTGTCTGAGGAGGCTAGCTGTGAAAAGAAGACAAGTGAAAAGCAAAGGAGGAAAGGAAAGATATACCTATTTGAATGCAGAGTTCCGAAGAATAGCAAGGAGAGATAAGAAAGCCTTCTTCAGTGATCAGTACAAAGAAACAGAGGAAAAAAATAGGATGAGAAAGACTGGAACATCAGAACATTTGTATTTAAAGTATTAAATACATATTTTAAAATTTTCTCCATTTAATAGTGTCATCAATATCTATATCAATAGATATCACTCACAGAAACAAAAAATTTGGTGGCCCTTCAATAATTTTTAAGAGAGTAAGATAGTAATGAGGGTAGGAAGAGAAACGGATGACAGAGGATGAGATCGTTGTTTGGCATCACCAGCTCAATGGACATGAGTTTGAGTAAACTCCAGGAGATGGAGAGTTTCACAAAAAGTCAGACGTGACTGAGCAACTGAACTGAACTGAACAGTGATTATGTTGGGGGTCCATCTGAATAAATCAGTATAATCTTCTTGTGTCAAGATCTCTTAACTGCAAACTCCATTTCCCAAGTAAGTTAATATACTCACACATTGCAGAGATTAGAATGTAACATCTTTGCAGGGAGGGACTATGCTGCCTACTACACAGTTTAAGAATTTACTTTCTGATGGTATGAAGCTGGAAGCCAGGCTGTCTATGTTGTTTCTTCTTAGGATTTTTTTCGTTTATTGATTGCTGTGTAAAATTAGCCCCCAAGTAGCAGCAATAATTACAGCTGTTCAGGTGTTCTCCTTTCAGTAAGGCTTACTCACAGGCTGGAACATTGATTCTGGCTGTTGACTGAGAATTTGATTAGGATTTGGTACTGGGGGCCTCGGTTTCTTGCCACATAGTTTTTTCCATAGCCTGTTTGAGTTTCCTCATGCAGAGGTGGGTGGGTTTTAAGAGCAGGAGGTTCAAAGAATCCAGACAAAATCTCACATGTCATATCTTATGTGACCCCAGGCTGGCAGCTCAGTCAGTAAAGAGAGTGCCTAAGAATGCAGATGTAGGTTTAATCCCTGGATTGGGAAGATTCCCTGGAGAAGGAAATGGCAACCTACTCCAGTATTCTTGCCTGGGAACTTCCACGGATGGAGGAGACTAGCAGGCTACAGTCCATGGGGTTGCAAAGAGTCAGACATGACTGAGCAATTAAACCACCACGTGATCTAGACTTGGGCGTTACATAGCTTTACTTCTGCAATAATTGCAAGGTCACTTTATTTCAAGGGAATGTAACTACAAAATCTTTTTAAGAAGCGTGTGAGTCCACCTGTGAGAAAAGATTATGGGATGGGAATAATGTTATACCATCTTTGAAAAAATAATTTACGATAAGGATAATCTAGAATCTTTATTAAACTTTTTTTCAGCAGAGTCATACAACCAATCCCTGAAAACTACACAACACACAAGCAATTTGAAGAGGTTTGTCTCTCTTACCTTGCATTAATCATATTGGAAAACTAAGTTTGCCTTTGGACTAAAAAACTTCTTTTGTTGTTAGATGTGCCCAGTGGAAACTTAACACATCCTCATATCAGTAATTAGAATTGACATTAAATATATTCTACTCAAATTCAATTACACTTATATTTCTCTCTGCTCAACTATACTGGCATTCTCTCTTTCCTGGTAAATGTCTTACTGTAGAAACTACAGGATAGATATATGCAGATTTTTTTATGTACAGCTCCAGACCCATAATGTCACCAGTTGTGTCAAGTCACATAAATGGCCAATAAAATATTTCAATCTGCCATCTAGATGTTTTGTCTATCATTATGCTGAACATCTGGATATGGGGATGCATTTCATGAATGGATGGATTTTTCTTTTCCACCTGAATATTTAATCTTGGTTATGAACAACTATTGAGTGGAATAATTTCCAGGTCTGAGAAAATCCATATTTTAATTTTTAAACTTGTTTACCTGGTTATCACTTCATTCATAACTAATCAAATTTAATCTTTTTTATCTTTGGTTTCCCTCGGCATCTGTAGAAGAAAAAGCAAATGACTCTCAACTTACCTGCTCATCTCATGTGCTGTGCTTAGTTGCTCAGTCATATCTGAATGTTTGTGACCTCATGGACTGTAGCCTGCCAGATTCCTCTGTCCATAGGATTCTCCAGGCAATAATACTGGAGTGGGTTGCCTTGCCCTCCTCCAGGGGATCTTCCCAACCCAGGAATCAAACCCAGGTCTACCCGCATTGTAAATGGATTCTTTACAGTCTGACTCACCAGGGAAGCCCAAGAATAGTGGAATGGGTAGTCAACTTCTTCTCCAGAGGATCTTCCCAACCCAGGAATTGAACCAGGGTCTCCTGCATTGCAGGTGGAGTCTTTACCAGCTGAGCTACCAGGGAAGCCCATAGATGGTTGTATAGGGTTTGGTGAGTATGATTTTTCTTGAAAGTATCTTAAGGTATCCATTCTTCTTACCCTCCTTCTGGATGTCTCTTCTTCTTTCCTTCCTCTCTCCTTCCAATGTATGTTTACTGAGCACTCACTATGTGGAAATTTGTTTGCTCACACATGATGGGATGCAGAAAATGGGGGAAAAGATATGGAACCTGTCCTGAAGTTGCTTATGCAGCAGTGGGGAAATGGTGGGATAGAGATGTAGAGAGACACGTTTCCAGAGGAATGACGATGCAGCAGTGGTTGTTTCTCCTTCCAATAAGAGATGGGGTTGGGGCTGGGTTCAAAGAAGGCTTCACAGAGAAAGTGACATCTCAAATGGATCTTGAGAGGATTAATACGGATGGACTGGAAAAAGGGATGACATTTATTCCTGGCAATGATTGACCCAGGGCACAAAGGGGTTCAGAGAAGGAGGGTTCAGTGAAGGTTCATATCAGCTCAACAGAACCATGGATAAGAATATCAGGCTTTGGGGATGAATCAGATAAAGTCTAAAAGGACAAGTAGGAAAAAAAAAAAAAACCACCCTTTGTGCTATATTCTGTTGGCAGCAGGTTCCATCATTTTGAAGCAGAAGAGTGACAAAGTCAGCTCTGTGTTTATGAAGTTGTCTTTTGGGCCAGCGTACAAGGCTGACTGAGAAAAAGGATATTAGAAGCAGGAAGAAGAGTAACACAGATACAGTCTCAATAAAGTTTGTGGGAGAACATGACTTCTGTAGCATTTTAATTTCATTTCAAGTCAGTTACACATTGCTTTCATTTAAACTGTATTAAATATGTGTCCACAAGTCCACAACAGAACACTTAATTTGCCATAGAAATTTGTACATTTTGTAGTCAGTACTTTCCTGCCATTCTCTGAGATGTAGTTTAAAAAAGATAAGCCTTTCCCATAGGTTATTTTAACTTGCATTATTTTGGGGTCATGAATGTATTATAAAAAGAGAAAGGCTATTTTAATGTGTCTAGAGACAGTTTCACTTAGAGAACAAGGGGTCTGTTAATTCTATTTGTTGGGTATTTGTAGGTTTGACTGGTGAGGTCCATTTAAACCAAATAAACTTGTAATCACAGGCTATTACAAGTCTGCATTTTAAATTCATTTGAAATAGCAATATTCAGCAAATGCTTATAGAAGTCCAACTATGAGGCAGGCACCAGGAATGCAATGGTGAGGGAAGACAGCACTTGCAAAGGTCCTGTGGTAGGAAAAGAGATGCCTTAGTCTGTTTAGTCTGCTATAACAAAATACCATAGACTGGGTGTCTATGAACTACAGACATTTATATCTCACAGTTCCAGAGACAGGGAAGCCCAAGAGCCAGAGGTTGCAAGATTCGGTGTCTGGTGAGAGCCTGATTCTTTTGGTGTCTTCTGGCCTTGATCTCACAAGCTGGAGAGAGAGCTCTGAGCTCTTTGTCTACTTATAAGGACACCAATCCCATTCTGGGGGTTCCACCCTCATGACCTCATCCAAACCTAATAACTTTCCAAAGGTCCCACCTCCAAGTACTAGCTCCACTGTGAAGTAGAACTTCAATATATGAATTTCAGGGGAATGTAAATATCCAGTGTAAAGCAAGAGACTGGCAAGGATCTGCTAAAGATTTATTTGAAAGTGAAAGGATCATGACTTAAGCATCTTTTGTGATGGCTGCATAGTAAACTTTCACTGAACCGCTGCTTAATTGAAAACAAGAAGAAAAATGTCCTCAGTGATAGGGAATAAAAGGCCTCATTTTATCACAGAGAAGATAAACAAAGAAAAACTTCTTCAGGAAAGACAAAAAACTCTCGGGACAGAGGAAAGGAAGGTATACAACAGGTACTTAATAAATAGTTGTTACATTAAGATCCTGTTTTACTCAGTGGGCTGTATAGCGGAGAGGGTGATAGCGAGGATTCTCAGCTGAGCCCACATAGGTTTGAGTCTTGACAGAAATTTATAAGTTGAGTGTATGGGTTTAATTATACCCCTTAATTCCAAATATGTTGAACCCCCATTATCTTAGAATGTGATCTTATTAGATATAAGGTTTTTATAGAGGTAACTAGCTAAAAGCAGGCCATACTGAAGTAGAATGGACTCCCAGCATAATCAGCTGGACAGCCATAAGAAACACCACACACGGCGACTTAAACAACAGCCATTTATTTTCTCACATTTCTGGGGGCTGGAGGTTGAAGATCAGGTGTCAGCATGGTCAGGTTTTGGTGAGGGCTCTTTCTGGTTTGCAGACAACTGCCTTCCTGTTGTATCTTCACATGGTCTTTTATTGTTTCACAAACATGGCTAAAGAAAGATATCTCTTTTCTTACAAAGCTGCCAGTACTACTGAATTAAGATCTGCCCTTATGATCTCACTTACCATTAATTAACACCTTAAATCCATATCTCAAAATACATTCACAATGGAGTTGATGCTTTAACATATGAATTTTGGAGGGACACAATTCTGTCCATTGCAGCCCTTAATTTAGCACGACTGCTACTGCTGCTAAGTCGCTTCAGTCGTGTCCGACCCTGTGCGACCCCATAGACGGCAGCTCACCAGGCTCCGCCTTCCCTGGGATTCTCCAGGCAAGAACATTTGTATACAAACACACTTAGAAGGAAAACAATGTGAGGAAACAGGGAAAAGAGAGCCATGTACAAGCTCCCCCAAAAAGCCTGAACCAGATCCTTCCCTCATACTGAAAGTGAAAGTCGCTCAGCTGTGTCTTATTCTATGCGACCCACAGAGTTCATGGAATTTTCCAGGCCAGAAAATAGGGTACCCTTTCCCTTCTCTAGGGGATCTTCCTAACCCAGGGATCAAACTCAGGTTGTCTGCATTGCAAGCAGATTCTTTACCAGCTGAGCCACAATGGAATCCTCCTTCACAGTACTCAGAAGGAATTGCTCCTCCTGATACCTTGATCTCACTGTTACACAATGAATTTCTGCTGTTTAAGCTATTCTGTTGTTTAAGCGTGGTATTTTATTACAGCTTCTCAGACAGTGCAGCAGTAAAGAACCTGCCTGTCAATGCAGGAAACATAATGAGATGTGGGTTCGATACCTGGGTCTGGAAGATCCCCTGTAGGAGGGCATGGCCACCCATTCCAGTATTCTTGCCTAGAGAATCACATGGACAGAGGAGCCTGGTGGGCTACAGTCCTTGGGGTCGCAAAGAGTCAGACACATCAAGTGACTAAAGCTTTCACTTGTTACAACAGCCTTCAAAAACCAATATATTGAGTAACTTAGACAATTTCTGTCTTAACTTTCTTATCTATGAGATGGGACTGATGATAATTATACCTGCCTTTAGGGTTGCTATGATGATTAAATGTATTAATACTCATTCAACTCTTAGATTAGTCAGAGAAGGAACTGTATGTAAAGGCCAGCTATTGTTTTAATAATGCGTCCTTTAGCAGCATAGAAATCTATGTGTTTTATTCAACAGAGTTAAGTTACACGAGGCCATCTAGCCACATGCCACTCAATGGATTGAAACTTATTTAGTTCACACCATGCAAAAATAGAACTGACTCATTGGAAAAGACCCTGATGCTGGGAAAGACTGACGGCGGGAGGAGAAGGGGACGACAGAGGATGAGATGGTTGGATGGCATCACCAACTCGATGGACATGAGTTTGAGAAAGCTCCAGGAGTTGGTGATGGACAGGGAAGCCTGGTGTGCTGCAGTACATGGGGTTGCAAAGAGCTGGACATGAGTGAACTACTGAACTGACTGATGACCAAGTAAATTTACAACAAACATTTATAATGACAAACAAAGAAACATAGCTCAGCGGAGAGCCCACCAGACCTGGGATTGGCAAGTCATGATGGATATAATTTTAATTTCCTCATTTATAAAATGGAAATTAATTTATTCTGGAAAGTGGGTTTGTTGTGAAGATAAAATGAAGAGCCTGACACCTAGCAGGTGTCCAGTGACAGAAACAATGTTGAGGGACTGAAGGTTAGATCTCTACCCTCATGTCCTTTGGCATCATTCTCATGATCTGTCCTAATGGGCAGCATCCTGCACTGAAGCTAGGTGTCCAGCTCCCCAGAAGTTTTAGGCATGGCTTTCATGGTTACTGACACCTGAGGCTTTTCTGCAGCTGCAGCTATTCTTCAGTTGCTAGTCTCTCAGTTTTTTCCTTCTCGTTGTTCACTTGCTAAGTTGCTTCTGACCCTTTGAGACCCCACGGACATAGCATGACAGGCTCTTCTGTCCTCCACGATCTCCCAGAGTTTCCTCAATTTCATGTCCATTGAGTTGGTGATGCTATCTAACCATCTCATCCTCTCCCACCCTCTTCTCCTTTTGCCTTCAATCTTCTTTTTCCTACTCACCTGTTGGCAACTGCACACTCCTGCATAGCAGTACACGGAATATATAATAATATCCTCCACCTGATGAAGAAGCAAAAAAAGACAGAACCAAGAACAAGTGAAGTTAAGCCATGACAGCAAGAGACATGATGCTTATTTTAACATGTGGTACTTTGTGGGTTGATGGATTTTGTTAAGTTCTCAGAGGTTCTGATTTCTGAAACTGTATTAATTCATGCATCATTTTTCAAACAACTGCTTGAGTAAATGGTTCTCTCTTTGTGGATGCTAAAATTTGACTTCAAGCTTCCTGGACTTCTAAGCATCTTTGCTCATGTCTGAGTGGCACCAGGAATTGTGACTTGGATGGCTACACTTGCTGATCACCTGCTCCAATGATATTCTGGCTTCACACCTAATGTTCTTTATGACACTTCTTCATTCTGCTCTGAAACATAGATTCAGGAAGTCATTCTGTTCTTTTCTTTCTCTCAAGTCCCAATGTGACTTTTTATCTGTGCCTACTCAGAGGGACAGTTGTGTCTCATTTGTGGGTAAGAAGGAATTATTTCCAAGGCAGGTGTTGTTTGAAAGGTTCAGTTCAGTTCAGTCACTCAGTCGTGTCTGACTCTTTGCAACCCCATGAATCACAGCACGCCAGGCCTCCTGTCCATCATCAACTCCCGGAGTTCACTCAAACTCATGTCCATCAAGTCAGTGATGCCATCCAGCCATCTCATTCTCTGTCGTCCCCTTCTCCTCCTGCCCCCAATCCCTCCCAGCATCAGACTCTTTTCCAGTGAGTCAACTCGTCGCATGAGGTGGCCAAAGTATTGGAGTTTCAGCTTTAGCATCATGAACACCCAGGATTGATCTCCTTTAGAATGGACTGGTTGGATCTCCTTGAGTCCAAGGGACTCTCAAGAGTCTTCTCCAACACCACAGTTCAAAAGCATCAATTCTTCGGCGGTCAGCTTTCTTCACAGTCCAACTCTCACATCCATACATGACCATGGGAAAAACCATAACCTTGACTAGACGGACCTATGTTGGCAAAGTAATGTCTCTGCTTTTTTAATATGCTATCTAGGTTGGTCATAACTTTCCTTCCAAGGAGTAAGAGTCTTTTAATTTCCTGGCAGCACTCAGCATCCACAGTGATTTTGGAGCCCAAAAAAATAAAGTCTGACACTGTTTCCACTATTTCCCCATCTATTTCCCATGAAGTGATGGGACCAGATGCCATGATCTTAGTTTTCTGAATGTTGAGCTTCAAGCCAACTTTTTCACTCTCCTCTTTCAATTTCATCAAGAGGCCTTTGAGTTCCTCTTCACTTTCTGCCATAGGGGTGGTGTCAAATACATATCTGAAGTTATTGATATTTCTCCCAGCAATCTTGATTCCAGCTTGTGCTTCTTCCAGCCCAGCGTTCCTCATGATGTACTCTGCATATAAGTTAAATAAACAGGGTGACAATATACAACCTTGACGTACTCCTTTTCCTATTTGGAACCAGTCTGATATTCCATGTCCAGTTCTAACTGTTGCTTCCTGACCTGCATACAGGTTTCTCAAGAGGCAGGTCAGGTGGTCTGGTATTCCCATCTCTTTCAGAATGTTCCACAGTTTATTGTGATCCACACAGTCAAAGGCTTTGGCATAGTCAATAAAGCAGAAATAGATGTTTTTCTGGAACTCTCTTGCTTTCTCCATGATCCAGCGGATGTTGGCAATTTGATCTCTGGTGCCTCTGCCTTTTCTAAAACCTGCTTGAACATCTGGGGGTTCACGGTTCACATATTGCTGAAGCCTGGCTTGGAGAATTTTGAGCATGACTTTACTAGCGTGTGAGATGAGTGCAATTGTGTGGTAGTTTGAGCATTCTTTGGCATTGCCTTTCTTTGGGATTGGAATGAAGACTGACCTTTTCCAGTCCTGTGGCCACTGCTGAGTTTTCCAAATTTGCTGGCATATTGAGTGCAGCACTTTCACAGCATCATCTTTCAGGATCTGAAATAGCTCAATTGGAATTTCATCACCTCCACTAGCTTTTTTTCGTAATGATGCTCTCTAAGGCCCACTTGACTTCACATTCCAAGATGTCTGGTTCCAGGTGAGTGATCTCACCATCGTAATTATCTTCGTCATGAAGATCTTTTTTGTACAGTTCTTCTGTGTAATCTTGCCATCTTTTCTTAATATCTTCTGCTTCTGTTAGGTCCATACCATTTCTGTCCTTTATCGAGCCCCTCCTTGCATGAAATGTTCCCTTGATATCTCTAATTTTCTTGAAAAGATCTCCTGTTTTTCATAGTCTGTTGTTTTCCTCTACTTCTTTGCATTGATCTCTGAGGAAGGCTTTCTTATCTCTCCTAGCTATTCTTTGGAACTCTGCATTCAGATGCTTATAGCTTTCCTTTTCTCCTTTGTTTTTCGCTTCTCTTCTTTTCACAGCTATTTGTAAGGCCTCCTCAGACAGCCATTTCGCTTTTTTGCATTTCTTTTCCATGGGGATGGTCTTGGTCCCTGTCTCCTGTACAATGTCACAAACCTCCGTCCAGAGTTCATCAGGCACTCTATCTATCAGATCTAGTCCCTTAAAGCTATTTCTTACTTCCACTGTATAATCATAAAGGATTTGATTTAGGTCATATCTGAATGGTCTAGTGGTTTGCCCTAGTTTCTTCAATTTAAATCTGAATTTGTCAATAAGGAGTTCATGATCTGAGCCACAGTCAGCTCCTGGTCTTGTTTTTGCTAACTGTATACAGCTTCTCCATCTTTGGCTGCAAAGAATATAATTAATCTGATTTTGGTGTTGACCATCTGGTGATGTCCATGTGTAGAGTCATCTCCGGTGTTGTTGGAAGAAGGTGTTTGCTATGACCAGTGCGTTCTCTTGGCAAAACTCTATTAGCCCTTGCCCTGCTTCATTTCGTGCTCCAAGGCCAAATTTGCCTGTCACTCCAGGTGTTTCTTGACTTCCTACTTTTGCATTCTCGTCCCCTATAATGAAAAGGACATCTTTTTTGGGTGTTAGTTCTAAAAAGTCTTGTAGGTCTTCCTAGAACCATTCAACTTTGGCTTCTTCAGCATTACTGGTTGGGGAATAGGCTTGGATAACTGTAATATTGAATGGTTTGCCTTGGAAACGAACAGAAATCATTCTATCATTTTTAAGATTGCATCCAAGTACTGCATTTCGGACTCTTTTGTTGACCATGATGACTACTCAATTTCTTCTAAGGGATTCCTGCCCACAGTAGTAGATATAATGGTCATCTGAGTTAAATTCACCCATTCCAGTCCGTTTTAGTTCACTGATTCCTAGAATGTCAACGTTCACTCTTGTCATCTCCTGTTTGACCACTTCCAATTTGCCTTGATTCATGGACCTAACATTCCAGGTTCCTATGCAATATTGCTCTTTACAGCGTCAGACCTTGCTTCTATCACCAGTCACATTCACAGCTGGGTATTTGTTTCACTTTGGCTCCATCCCGTCATTCTTTCTGGAGTTATTTCTCCACTGATCTCCAGCAGCATACTGGGCACCTACCAACCTGGGGAATTCCTCATTCATTATCCTATCATTTTGCCTTTTCATACTGTTCATGGGGTTCTCAAGGCAAGTATATGGAAGTAGTTTGCCATTCCCTTCTCCAGTGGACCACATTCTGTCAGACCTCTCCACCATGACCCATCCGTCTTGGGTTGCCCCACATGGCATGGCTTAGTTTCATTGAGTTAGACAGGGCTGTGGTCCATATGATTAGATCAACTAGTTTTTGTGATTATGATTTCAGTGTGTCTGACCTCTAATGCCCCCTCCCAATACCTACCGTCTTATTTGGGTTTCTCTTACCTTGGTCGTGGAATATCTCTTCACAGCTGCTCCAGCAAAGTACAGCTGCCTCACCTTACCTTGGACGAGGGGTATCTTCTCAAGGCCGCCCCTTCTGGCCTTGAACGTGGAGTGGCTTCCCTCAGCCCTCCTGTACCCGCGCAGCCACCACCTCTTGGACATGGGACTGCTCCTCTCGGCCACCGCCCTGACCTTGGGCATGGGGTAGCTCCTCTCGGCCACACTTAGACTTCTACAAAAAACCAAAAGTTTATTTTCCCAATGTTTTTATTTATTTATTTAACTTTATGGTTTTTTTTTTCTTTTTTAATTCTGGTAGTTACTCAGTTATTTTCTGCCTCATCTAACAGACACATTTCTCATCTCCCAACTGTAGAGCAATACACCTCCCACTTACCTGCCAGCAGCAGTTTTTTATTTGATAATAAAAAAATATTTTAAATATATCTGGAAGGAGAGATAGGAGAGGAAGTGAGAGAGAACATGGCAAATAAGGGGTTATCTTTATTGTAAATAATTGGTAAATATGTGTATATAGAAATTCCTTGTACTATTCTTGCAAATTTTCTGTCAGTTTGAAATTGCGTCAGAGTTGTTATTTTTTTTTTTTAGTCCTAGATTTTAAAATGTCACCACATGAAGACTCTTTTTTTTTTTCTTGAAAACATCAGCAGCCTGGTTTGCACTCAGAAGTGATATTCCAGATGTGTCAAGCAGTAAGTTCAAGGTCTGGCTGCAAAAATATTTAACTTCTTATGTGTAATAGTCCCCCAACTGAGGTTTAGACAAGTTTCTTTTACCAAGCATGCTGACATTCAAAACGCAAGAATTTATATTTTTGAGACAAAACAGCCTCATATATAATTTGTTTTATTCTTGAGACTTGTTCAACTATAGGTAGTCCTTTAGAGTAAGATTTTTCTCTTGTAAACACTGGCATTGTTTAACTTCGGTCAAGGTCTTTATGTCTCAGATCTTTCTCAAACTATTCCCTTTGGAAAAGTAATATTGTGCAGGGGAAAATGGCAGTGTTCTAACTACAGAGTGAGATCAGGAGCATCTGGTCACTGGAAAAGGTACTCGTCATTGTCAAAACATTGAGACAAGCCATGTGATATATGCAAGACATTCCTGAACCTCCACAAATATCAGATTTAAGATCTAGCAGTCCAAATTAGAATCTGACACTTTCAAACGTAAGTGACAAAATTGAGAAACATATATCAAGCCAAAGCTATGCATTTGAGCAGTAGAGATAAAAACTGTGGAATGTCAAACACATTGGCAGCTTTTCATAGTGCAGAGGAGTGAAAAGCAATTTGTGCTGTTGTTAGCACTGACTTGATTCTAAGTTTATTTTAAAACCAATATATTTTTGTTTTCCTCTTTCAATATATTTCATCTCCATGCGTGAATTTTCATCAAATTTGGAAATAATTTTACAAGTCAAATTTATATGGAATAAAATTCCCAGAGCATAGTAACATTCTATATTTAGTGTATTTTCAGCAACAATAATCCCTTATATGCATGGTGCTTTGCTGTTTGCAAAGCTTTTTCTACTTCAAGTATTATTTTATCTAGATTTTTTGCTCAATAAACATTATGAGATTCATCATGTTGTATGTGGTTGCAGTTTTGTCCTTTTGAATGAATTTAATACAATTTCTATGTCTATTCAGCTGTGAATGGATATTTGGATTGTTTCCAATTTGAGGCTTTTGTGCATGTTCCTTGGTGAACATATGAATGCATTTCTTAGGCTAGTAGAATTGCTATGTCATTAGATATATATATTAATGCCAGTTTTCCAAAATGGTTGTACCAATTTAAACTCAGTTGCAATGCATAAAACTCACAGTTGCTTGGCTTTCTTGCCAATATTTGGCACTGTTAGTCTTATCAAGCAGGAAGGAGTACCTGAAGGAAGACAATTGCTTCTGTTGAGATTAGCCCAAAGCCTACATAAAATATAACATTATTTGTTTAAAGGCATCAAAGAGCCGATGATACAACAGGAACCGGAAGAGCCAAAATTCCAGAGAGAAAAGTGAGGAAATGTAAGTTTACGATGCGTAACTGCTTTTGTTCCCGGGGGATTTGCGAATTCTTGGTGTGGGCAACAGTCTGAGAGTCCAGGATGTGTCCTGGGAAGAGAACTGGGAAATGGCAAACAAGTAGAATTCTTTGTAGTTTTTAGTTTTATGAAACTGAAAAGACAAAAATGGAGACCTTAAGAACCTCTAACATGTAGCGTTGTTTTCTTTCAACACATTGGCTGAATTCTGAAGCTGTGTGAGATGAGAAATGAAAAAACTAAATTGGAAACATCTGAAAAGTAAAGCAGAATGCTCCTCAATCCCATACAGTTGAGTAGACTAAGGTTAGAATGCAGACCACCCCACTCCACCCCAAGCACTGAGCCCTTGGGAATGCCCTGTTTGGTTCAGTTGCTCAGTCGTGTCTGACTCTTTGCGACCCCATGGACTGTAGCTCGCCAGGCTTCCCTGTCTATTACCAACTCCAGGAGCCTGCTCAAACTTATGTCCATAGAGTCAGTGATGCCATCCAACCATCTCATCCTCTGTCATCCCCTTCTCCTCCCGCCTTCAATCTTTCCCAGCATTAGAGTCTTTTCAAATGAGTCAGTTCCTCAAGTCAGGTGGCCAAAGTATTGGAGTTTCAGCTTTAGAATCAGTCTTTTCCAATGATTGTTTAGGACTGATTTCCTTTAGGATGGACTGGTTGGACTTCCTTGCAGTCCAAGGGACTCTGAAGAGTTTTCTCCAGCACCACAGTTCAAAAGCATCAATTCTTTGGCCCTCAGTTTTCTTTAAAGTCCAACTCTCACATCCATACATGACTACTGGAAAAACCACAGCTTTGACGAGACATACCTTTGTTGGCAAAGTAATGTCTCTGCTTTTTCATATGCTGTCTATGTTGGTCATAACTCTTCTTCCAAAGAGCAAGCATCTTATAATTTCGTGGCTGCAATCACCATCTGCAGTGATTTTGGAGCCCCCCAAAATAAAGTCACTGTTTCCATTGTTTCCCCATCTATTTGCCATAAAGTGATGGGACCAGATGCCATGATCTTAGTTTTCTGACTGTTGAGTTTTAAGCCAACTTTTTCACTCTCCTGTTTTACATTCATCAAGAGGCTCTTTAGTTCTTCTTCACTTTCTGTCATAACAGTGGTATCATCTGCATATCTGAGGTTATTGATATTTCTCCTAGCAATCTTGGATTCCAGTTTGTGCTTCATCTAGCCTAGCATTTTTCATGATGTACTCTGTATATAATTTAAATAAGCAGGGTGACAGTATACAGCCTTGATGCACTCCTTTCCCAATTTGGAATCAGTATGTTGTTCCATGTCCAGTTCTAACTGTTCCTTCCTGACCTGCACACAGATTTCTCATGAGGCAGGTCAGGTGGACTGGTATTCCCATCTCTTTAAGAATTTTCCACAGTTTGTTTTGATCCACATAGTCAACAGCCTTGGTGTAGTCAATAAAGCAGATGTAGATGTTTTTTGGAACCCTCTTGCTTTTTCAATGATCCAATGGATCATCAATGGATCATCAGACAGACAATAAAGGACAGAAGTGGAATGGACCTAACAGAAGCAGAAGATATTAAGAAGAGGTGGCAAGAATACACAGAACTGTACATAAAAGATCTTCATGACCCAGATAACCATGATGGTGTGATTACTCACCTAGAGCCAGACATCTTGGAATGCAAAGAAGTGGGCCTCAAGGAGCATCACTATTAACAAAGCTAGTGGAGTGATGGAATTTCAGTTGAGCTATTTCAAATTCTAAAAGATTATGCTATTAAAGTGCTGCACTCAATATGCCAGCAAATTTGGAAAACTTAGTAGTGGAAATTCCCTGGTCTCAGTCAAATGATCTTAAGGGCTATGTTCCAACAATAGGAGAGAACCAGAGATAGACCAAGCCTTAACTTCAGAAAAATGGCCTCAACTGTATATACTTATTGGTGGTAAGTAATAAGCCCTACTTTTTATGACTGGTAGAAGAGGGAGATAGTGAAGGACTGGAAAGCCTAGTGTGCTGTGGTTATGGAGTCACAAAGAGTCAGATACAACTGAGCAACTGAACAACAACAGAGGAAAATATGATCCTATTCTAGAGAAGATAATCTCATACGAAATATCAAATATTCTTTTTTATGCAATTGCTGTGCTGAAATTCTTATTTTATTTATTTTTTTCATCTTTTTCTCAATTTTCTTAAAAATATTAATAGTTATTTATTGTTCTTATCTGCTAACTATAAGATCTGCATCACCTGTGCCTGTTTTCCTTGTCCTTTCTCCCTTGGTTTTAGTCTTATTATCCTATCTGTTGGTAGGCCTGGACTTTCTTGATGGATATTGGACACAGGTCTCTGATCTCTAAATTTCATTTTGCTGTATTTTCTTTGAAGCTGTTAATTTAAATCAATTTAAGGTCTGTGTCTAAAAACTCTAAAATCCAATTCACTTCCACCTCTGCTGTTTCTTGATTTGGGGATGCTGTTCATTGTTATGTATAGTAGCTTTGAATGAATACTCTGCTGTGTCAATGTCAAGTAAGGTAGATATTTAGATGACGTTTTCCCTGCAGTAAGGATTTACCCTATCCTGAAACTGAATAGGGGAAGTTCACCTCAATTCAATCAGGAACTGATGTGACCCAACACTATTTTGCAGTCTTTTTAAATCTTGGTCTACTTTTCACTTCCAATTTCTGGAATGAAGCTTGCCAAGTTTCCCCATTCAAAGACTGTGTTTTCTGGGATCTCTTTTCCTGGCAGTCTGAATTCCAATTTTGTTTACCCAGTGAGACTGCCAAAAACTCTGTTCTCCTTTTCAGTTGCTTTTAGTAGATTTTTAACCTCTAACACTGTTTAATAAGGAATTGGCACATGTCTTACCGGGAGTACAAAGAGTATCAGGCTTGCTCCTCGTTCCTCTTTATTTTCCATGCTGTTAGTCCCTAAAAACCCTTGATGCCTCATTGACCTGGACTCCAGTTTTTGTCTTCCAGCCCTATGATATTTTCAAAGGTTCTGCTGGCCCATCTGTTTTTAGCATTATCTTCCACTTGGTTTCACAGTCTCTTACTAATATCACAAATTAACAAATGCTCTAAAAATAAAGCATGTATAAATTGAGTTTTTCTTAATGATTGTCATTTTTTCCTGGGATTCTTCTCCCTCAAATTCTGGCTGCCTAAGCAATTTTCCAATGTTTTCCCACAGATTATATTTACATATATTCTATCTGACTTTTCCAATTATTCTGTGTATATTGGTCTGCTATAAGCACATCAATCATAGAAACAGATGTCTTGTCACATTTGTGTTTTATTATTTTTCGACTGTGTCATTGCCCCCATTTTACAAATAAGGTAAAAACTGGAATGAATATATGTGGTTTATCCACATATATCACACAGTTAGAAAACGGTAAATCTTGGATCTTGAGTTTTGATTCCAAGTTCAGGGCTCTTTAAACCACATTTTAGTGATCCCTATTATTTTACTAAACTAACATCTGATCCAACAGGTAACTAATTCTGAAAGTTGCTCGGTTGGGTCCAACTCTATGTGACCGCATGCTATACAGTCCATGGAATTCTCCAGGCCAGAACGCTGAAGTGGGTGGCCATTCCCTTCTCCAGGGGATCTCCCCAGCCCAGGGACAGAACCCGGGTCTCCTACATTGCGGGCAGATTCTTTACTGTCTGAGCCACCAGGGAAGCCCTAATACCACTTCATGACTTATATTTACAGAATGCTGACAAAGTGTCAAGAACTTTCTCAGCTGAAGAGCCTATATACACATGCACATATCTCAATGACTAATACATAGCTATCACTATTCACAAATGGGCTTTAGCCATATGTGGAAAGTGTGTGATAGATGCTCATGCATATAGGCATGTGTACATATACATGTGTACATATATGCTCAACTTATGTGTGAATGTGGATGTGTGAGTAAAATGTATTGTGCATGTGTGCCTCTGTGTGTGTGCTGCCCATGTACATACAGTATCTATTTCTGTGGGGCCAAAGTACAAAGAGAGACATGTATTATATATATTTGCTCAAATGTTTCAGACTACAGAGGTGTGCAGCTGCTCAAATAAGTGTTCTTTGCCTCAGAGTAGGTGCTGGTTAACTCTGATGAGAGCTGTGTGTGAGGAATATACATCCAAATGAGCATTTGAAAACATGAATACATGCTTCCAGTGGCAGTCCTTGAAATCCTGGACCCTCAAGAAAAGACTTTCATATCAACCACATTACCTAATATTTAATTCCTTCTTATTATGTGCCTGATACTTTTCTGAGCATATGATATATGCTAATTTATTCATCATAAAATTACTAAGAAGTTGGCTCTGTTACTATGCCCATTGTGAAGATTATGCAAGCATGAGCCAGAGAATGGAGGTAACCTTGCTTGAGGATGAAAAGCCACAATGAAGGAGTCCAGATTTCAATTGAGGTGGTTTTGACTCCATATCCTATGCTCTTAATATTTGTAGGGCTTGTCTTTAAATTATGCCTCTCTACTCCTATTATTGGAGGCGGGAGGAGAAGGGTACAACCGAGAATGAGATGGCTGGATGGCATCACCGACTCTGTGGACATGAGTTTGAGTGAACTCCGGGAGTTGGTGATGGACAGGGAGGCCTGGCAGTGCTGTGATTCATGGGGTTGCGGAGAGTCGGACACGACTGAGCGACTGAACTGAACTGAACATTTGATCAGTGGGTATGTTGCCTGAGAGGCTCATAAAAGAAAAGGATAACCCTCTACCATCAGTGAAGTTTTGATGTGTACTTATAGAATACAAGGGCTTCCCAGCTGGCTCTAGTGGTAAAGAACCCATCTGCCAAATCAAGAGACAAAAGGAATTTTGGGTTTGATCCTTGGGTCGGAAAGATCCCCTGGAGCAGGCCATGGCAACCTCCTCCAGTATTCATGCCTGGAGAATCTCATGGACAGAGGGACCTGGTCAGTTACCATCTGTAGGGTCAGAAAGAGTCAGCCATGACTGCAGTGGCTTAGCACAGCACCGCACAATGGAATGCTCACATATACATTTCTTTATATCTATATTTATCTACCTCTCTACATTTTTATTGGACCATGACTCTTCTAGTTTGGCAGTCAACTTTAGTAAATAATTATATTGCTAATATATGTTCTACATATATATTTAATCTTTGTTTCAATTAAAACATCTTCAAAAACAACCCAAACATTCATAAAAACCCAGCTTTTAGAAATACATTTTTTTTCAAACAGATTCTTCCTTACAAATTTTAATATATAATTGTAGTTAATTTTCAAATAACATAAGAAGATAATGTTTATAGATCACTTACTGGTTTCCCAATGCTTATATACAATATGTTCTGTATAGAACATGTATGCTCATCCTATTTTATAAAGGAGGAACCCAAAGTTTAGGGATATTTTTAAAATATGAGTCTGAACCACATGGCCTGACCCAGAGCCTTGTCACTAAATACTATTTCCATTATACCCATATAGAGAGAGTAAAATACACTCAAATTTTTTCCTTTGAATTTTAAGTTAATCTATCAATGTCCCTTTTTAACTTTTTATTTTGTATTAGAGTTTAGCTGATTAGCAATGCTGTGATTGTTTCAGGTAGAGAACAAAAGGACTCAACTATATATATATTCATGTGTCCGTTCTTTCTCAAACTCCCTCCATCCAGGTTGCTACATAACATTGAGCAGAGTTCCTTGTGCCATACAGTAGGAACTTGGTTATCCATTTTAAATATAGTGGTGCGTACATGTCTTTCCTGTTGTTATCGATGGAGAACGAAGGCATTTATACAGTTAAATGAGTTGAGTGTGCATATGTTATAGTTGCTGTGGTGGATACAAAAATTCACAGAAACTTCACAGTTTAGTTGATAAGAAAGAACATGAACATAAAAAAAAGCCCACTGAAAAATGCCATTAAGTTTTGAGTGACACAGATAAGAGATTTAGGAATTTAGACAGCTGAAGAGCTGTGAGCCTATTGTTGCAATAACCGCATGGAGGAGGGCAACTCTTAGAGTTTGTCTTGAAGGTCAGAGCCTCCGATAAAGGAGAATAAAGGTGAAGCAACTCGGATGGAGGCACTGCAGAGGCACAAAAGTACCTGGTGTGTCCAGGCATCAGCACATAAGCATCAAAAGTTTCTTTTTTGATCTTTAACTTAGTTTAATGTCTTTGAAAGTTGTGACCTTTTATTATTCATATATTTTAAAGAGCAAGAACTAATCTGAGCTGTTCCTACAGTGTAATTTGAATGGAATAACCAACACAATACTTGGCACCCAAATATCACACCCCACACCGATCTTTATCATTGCTTATTCATCTATTTGTTAGAGTCCTTGATTGCTCTAATAAATGCCAATTCTCTTTGAAATGCATCTGCCTCAATACACTGTCTTAAATTAACAGCTTATTTTGAGCTAGTTTATGTATTTCCTCCATACTTTGTTTTAGAGTATAGGATATGCAGGAATATGGGAAAAAAGGGAAAGAATCCCATGAGAGACATAAAAACACACAATGACCAGACCGTGCGTAACATCGACATCTTCTGAAATTGGCCCAGAGCATCAGGACTTGGTCAATGAATGCCAGCTTCTCTTTTTTTGCCACTAATAATTCAGGACTAGCACAAGGAAGCCAAATGTGCCTCCCAAACCAATGCCATGTATGCTCTGCTTTTAGATAGCCTATGTCTAGCTGTCCCATACCAACAACCATCAATCAGAGTATAATGAAATCTTTTCTTTTTTTCACTATTAAACTATCCCACTCCCTTCAAAACCTCTGCATCTTTGCCAGACACAATGGATGGTGGCTGACTCCCCAGCTATAGCACACACTGAATAAATAGACTCTGGTTTTTTTCTAATGTGGATGAGCTTAATAATTCATTTCCATATGGGATCTATGGTAAGGCTAATGGGACCCTCTTTCAAGAGGATTTATGCCAACATGCTACACCTCCCAGGACAGCTGCTGCCAGTGCCCCTGACCCCACAGCAGGCCACTGTTGGCCCTCGCCTCTGCTGGAGAATCCCAAACACTCACAGAAGAAGATAAGCATATGTCCTTCTACTCCGCCATCTGGCTGGCCAGAATTGAGGAAACTTCATCCTCCCTTATCCACTAGGAAAGGGACAGGAAGTTGGATCACAACCTGTGTAACTCAATGAAACATTTCCATATAGGCTGATGAGAGGCAAACGACATGTTTATTGAGATTTTAGGTGCTGAATACTCTGTACTGTGCTAGAATCTGAGGAGTGATGATGAAAGGTCTAGAAATAGTTCCTGTCCTCATGAGTGGAGCCACAGTCTATTGGAGAGACAAGACTCCCACACACATACAAGGAAAGAGAAGGTAAAGTGATGTAATGACATAGGAAAATCCTGAATTGTGGTAGTTAAATAAAAGGGTGTTTGCAGTGGAGAGAGGAGTGGCTTCTTAGGCATGCTGGTCTGGAAAGATCTCTCCAGAAGTATGCTTTTGGCTGAGACTTGATGGAGAAAAAGGGAAGACTCCTAGAATAGAGCTGGAGAGGCAAACCGGTGAGGATGAACTGGGAGGGACTGCGTGTGGTGGGCTCCAGGTATGAGGGAGAATTTTGAAACAAGTGTTCTTCCATTTTACAGATGGAAAAAGTGAAACTCTGAACCACTGAGATGTCCAGAGTCTCAAAGCTTGTGTCAGGTTTCCCTTTAGGCTTTTCCTCCAGTTCCTGCCCCTTCAGGGCTCCTGGGGCAGCTCACCTGGCTGTAGGTTAATAAAGGGATTTTCACTACTGAAGAGGCTTCTCAACTGCCGGAAAGTTCAACACTTGACTCTGGAAGGAAAGGAAGCCAAGGGCTCTTAAAAGTGTACAGAAAAAAAGTGATGAAAGTTGAAGAAAGGAGCCCTGCAGGCAAATGCCACAGACTTCATGATTTTGCCTTAAGGCAGCTTTGAATGAATAAGGAAAGAGAAAAAAAAATTAATGGAAGCCAGTGTCTGATGTTGCAGAGTAGAAAGGTTTGACTGAAGCATTTTCAGGTTTGACAAGTCTGAAAACTTTTTTTCAAATGTGTTGTTGAGCATGAGGAAGTAGTAAAAGAATTTTGTAAACGGATTTAATTAAGCCTGAAGCCAGGATTAGGTACTGTGCTATTTCTGTCGTCATTACTCAACACAAACAAAATTATTTTCATGAAATTTATAAATTTATTTTGGACTGTTTTGACCAAGTTTCATCAGCTTGAGGCCAAAAAAAAAATATATGAAATGGAATTATGGATGTTCCCTTTCTGGGGGTGGCGAGAACAATATCCCTGTTGGTCTCAGGGGGCTGTGAGGAGCAAGCCACAGGAAGAACCAGGCCATTCTGAAAACAGGATTGTCCCATGGCCACCTGCCAGTGGGTCTTTTGGGGGCATTGCTGCCATTAGAGATATCTAAGGATATTAAAATGCTGACAGGATCCATTAAGGGAGAAAATAAAGACTTCTTAGAGCATTGCAAGACTCCCCAGGAGATGTGGTCTTCAGAATCCCACGCTGCGGACTGCCTTTACACTCTATTTAGGGAGCTGTCTATTTTTAGTTTTCCTTAGTTGGTTCCTGGAAGTGTGTATCATTTATTTAACTTTCCTCTCTTCCCCGCCTGCACCTGAATTAAAAATAAAAAAGAAAGAAATGACAAACCATACAACTACTCTCCCTCTTCTTTTACCTTGGTGTCATGCCTGTGACAAATCCATGTTCTGAGAATGTCTTTGTTATCCATGGAGGACCTGTTGTTATCTGCTAGTTCCCCAAGCAACACTTATCATCAGTTGACACCATTACCCTCCCTTTGATTCAGATGTCCACAATCTTGGGGGACACCCTTGGCTGAGAATCCACACTAAGGTCATAATATTTAGGTCACACTAAAGTGAACACAAGTTTTTATAGAGTTGATTTTGTTTTTGTTGTTTTTGTGAGTATCTCCTGCTAATTCAGTGATTCACTGATCTCAGGGTTTCCTTGATTATAACATTTCCTTAAAATTATAAATACCCACAGAGTCTGCTGTCTCATAAACCTGCTTCAGCAGCCCAGCAAAGCTGCAGAAGGAAGAGTGGCCTCAATTCTCTGCTTGAATGGAAGAATCATCAGCTGTCATCATGTTTCTCGGAAGTGTCCTCTGATGCAAGTGAGGAGCTTTAAAGACAAGCTTGAGGGTCCCATCGCCCCCACTGATAAAGAATATACACAAGAACAACATTTTTGCAGTGAGTTGTCATATGGGTCAGAGTACACTGTCAAACTCCTGGAGTGTGGGTGTGGGTGGAGGGGTGGTACTTGAGGGTGAAGGACCACATCTTTTCTCTGTGTGGAGCACAGTAGCTAGCTCTGTGGTTGTTCTATGATGTTATGTTAACATGGAGTGAAGCAGAAGTGGAATTATGACAAGATTGACTCTCATAATGCCTGTTACAAGTTTATTAAGCAGCTATTTATCTCTGGCCAACTCACAACACGTTATATAATAATACTGTTATATACTGGGAGAGTAAATTTTAAGAATTTAAAATACTTTGAAATATCAAGTCTACTGAATGTTAGATATAATGGGTATGGGACTGTGTAAATGGTTTTGGGGATTCCTCATAGGGAGTCAGAAGTGGAAAGCCTTGGACCCTTTGAGAAGTTAGAAGATGTCTTAAGAGGCACATAAGAATTAATGCAACTCTTGGAAGTATCAGCGCCCAAGACATAGCTGTAACTCTGGGATTGCTGGCCTCCAACATCCTTTATTTTTGACAGCTGGTTGAATAATAGGAGTACACATCTCATTAAGAGGCTGGGAACTCTAGGTCCTAAAGGGTAAACACTTTGACCAAGGTCAAAAAATTAAATAACATCTCTTTCTATATGTAACAATACTGGACAAAACTGATGCCTTGATTCTTCTGAATTGTCAACATTTTAGAGTTTCCTCTGAGAACCCTGGAACAAGTAGGTCTTTTTGCTTCATGTTTTTCCTTGAGAATCAAAATGATTAGCTCTTCTGGCTACAGTGATTTAACCACATTCCCAAAGACAATAGATTTAGTGGCACATACTACCTTTCTTCAGATTTCAAAACTTAACCTCTCTTTACATTTAACTATAGGCTCCCATTGTGTCATGCTGGTGGAGACATTTATTGTTTCTACCTGTACAGAATTTCTTTTTCTTTCATTGATAACAAATCCCTTCCCTTTTCCTTTTGTAAATTGCCCCTTCACCTCCCAGTGGAATTGTCAATCATAGTCTCATGAATGACTAATAACCATATTCCAGACCAAGGGCATAGTTATTGGTTTAGGGTCGGTATGTGACCTGAGTGAGGCCAATCAGTCCTTCAACATAATCATTTTGGATGCTCAAACAAAGGAGATGCACTCTCCTTCTGACACGTGAACCCGGAGGTACTTGAGTCTATTTTTGCAACCATATGGAGGGATCCTGCTTAACAATAACACCAACTCATAGGAAATGGGAGAGCAGACAGAGAGGGACAGAGAGAGGAGAGAAGGAAGAGAAGGAAGAGAGAAAGAAAGATGCTCTGATGGCATGTTTTTAATTCCTGAAACATGCAGCCACTTGAAGCCACTAACCTATCTACCTATCCATCTATCTATCTAATTTTGGCACAGTTTGAGTTGGATTTTGCTAATGTAAACAAACATGTCTTGACTAAAATATATGTCTGCTATAACAGACAAATATCCATGTTGAATTCTCAAAATAACATACACTAAATAACATGTTGAATACACATATTTTTTCAACATATATTGAAAAACGTGATAAATAATAGAGCATCTAATATATACGTGACAGGTACTCAGTAAAGCTGTGTTGAATGAATGAATGAAGCCTACTCAGTGCAGAGATGATTGTTATAAGTTTCTTCAGAGTTTAGTGAATTGGACTGAGAAAGGCCATCCTCTGAAATGGAAGCTACTAAAACCCAGCCTGCTGTGTATAGAATGCAACACATACTAACATATGTTTTAAAAGTGTAACTGATGAGATTAGGTGTACTGAATACAGCGACGAAGACAGCGCATTTTCATGAAAACCTGCTAGCAGAACAACAGGATTGTAACATAATGGAGATTATGTTACAACCTGCCTTCCTCTTACAGAAGAGAAATGAACTAAATAAGGAAGGAAAGACAGCAGGAAGTGCTAATGTGTTCCCACATACTTTGTTACAGTTGAAAAGAGAAATTTAACCAGCATTCTCAGGAATACAGGTGTATGACCAGATCCCTGTCTCTAACTCTATACTCACAAGCAATCTTTGGTAGATATACGAGTTTAATCAGGGTTAGCTTCATGGGCTTGTGACCTGTGCAGTTATGCAAGGCCCTCACTGTTAGGTGGGCCCTGAGCTTGGCTTAATGCTGTACTGTTGCTGCCTTGACGTTCTTCATTATTTTGAAAAAAGGCTCTGCATTTTCATTTTGCACTTGGGCTTCCCCGGTAGCTCAAATGGTAAAGAATTTGCCTGCAGTTCAGGAGAGTCAGGTTCAGTTCTTGGGTTGAGAAGCTTCCCTGGAGAAGGGAATGGCAACCCATTCCAGTATTCTTGCCTGGGGAGTTCCATGGACAAGAGGATCCTGGTGGGTCACTGTCCATGGGGTCGCAAAGAGTCAGACATGACTAAGATACTAACACACTTGTCGATTATGTAGTTCATCCTGAGTCTAATTTGTGGCTATGTTTCTCATTGAAAATTAATAAAATGGAATTTAGTATTATCAGTAGTCTTCAGTTTATTTAATTAAAGGTGGTTTGCCACCAAATATTAAAAATCACAAGATAGGTTTATACAATTGTTTCTGAACCTTTAGAACTGAGAATCAGAACTCAACATGTGGCAGTGTAATATGTCCATAGTACGTACAGTTACAAGAAAGTCCTATGCAAAAAGGCTAAACCTTTAGTAGCTGTTTAGCCTCAAAGTAAAGTATAAATATAGGTACCACTAGCTTATGATGAACAGAGAGATAAAAATTATCCCTTCAAAACAGCAGAGTGATTGCAAATAGATATGTTGTCTTCCATAGCTTTATATTATTTTATTTTAAATTTTATAAATATAGCTATTTCTTAGGACTTTAGGTTATTTCTAGATTATTTGCAAACAACAAACAAACTAAAAGCAAAAGCTCTCCTAAGAAGATGCTTCAGGAAACCAAACATTTGTAGACAATATCACGGTTTCTTCAAAAAAAATGAGCTCACTGATAGAGGGTCTCTATCAAGAAAATGTTTTGACTCAACACTGATTAGATTTTAAAGGTTTCTTTATAGCTTTGTTCTATACAGTAAGGAAATCATCACACTTTTGGTTCAAGATGAGAACCTGACCAACAACTATAACCTCAACTATTGAAATACATTTTTAAAGATGTATATGCATTATTCAGTAAGCTACCTTGAATCAAACATGTAAAAGCCTGTGAAACAAAAAATATAATATATATCCAATGTTATCATCAGATGGTAGACTTTATTTGTTATCCTAATTCCATTTTACATTTAGAAAATAAATATCAGCATGAATATTTAATACATTTGCTATAACAGAGGCAAAAGGCCAACATTATTATTGTAGGAATGTAAAGCTCAGAACTATTTAACTTTAATGGAGCTGTTGTTTTTATATTGCTGCACCATCTTTTTTCATTGGAATGGGCTAAAATGTTAGCAGATTGTTGCCAAGAGTCTGAGATACAACTCTGTTTCTCTTTGAATATACTGTTCTTAAGTCCAATACATTTGTTTGAAAACTAGATTCTCCAATTTTTGTGGATTGCTTGGTCATTATGCATGTTGTTCATTCCTTAGAAAGGATTAATGTGTTCACATATGGAAATAGCAAATCTTCAGCTTTTTAAAGTAAAACGCAAGCTAAAAACAAATATGCAACACAAGATTTACCTCAGTTCACTTCCCAGTAGTTCATTTATTTAGTCTTACAGTTTTTAAAATATTAACGAATGTCTACTTACTCTGCAAGTATTTAAAGGAGATATCAATGTGTTCCAAGCGAACGTGTGAGTCACTCAGTCGTGTCCGACTTTTTGAGACCCCGTAGACTGTAGCCTGCCACACTCCTCTGTCCATGGAATTCTCCAGGCAAGATTACTGCAGTGGGTAGCCATTCCCTTCTCCAAGGGATCTTCCAGACTCAAGGATAGAAACCAGAGACCACAAATTGATGCATTAGGAACTGATGTTTATTTGTTTCCTTGTGTTCTTATACGCATTTGAAAGGAGAACTGACCTCATTAGAGGCCTAGCTATCTTGTTGTGCCTTCAGGAGCAGGTTTCTGTAGAAGATGAAGGAATTTTAGCCCATAGATTATTAGCCATGGGAGCCATGGTGAAGAATTTTACTATGGGGGGTTATATTTGGGGAATCAAAGGAAACTAATCTGGTATAGATTTCCTAGCTTGTTTTGCTGGTTCTTATTGTAGGATTTAAAAGGGCATTGATTTTGTTTGCTTTTTTTATATGCTTCTGTTTAAGAAAACATAATCATCCATTAGTTTATGCAATATATATAAACATTGAGTTCTTGTCCCAAAGGATGCCAGTGATAATGAGGAGAAATAAATGCTCTTCTGGCCAGCATAGTTCAATCCAAACTATCTTGGAGAAGTATGATTTCAAAAAGCCCAGTAGAAGCATGGGTGTGACATTGTATTCTATAGCATATCTGAGTATGAAATAGAATGAGAAGTTTCCTCATTTCTAATGTGAGAACATAATTACTTATTTCATAGTATTATTATAAATATAATAAAATAATTAATAAAAACAGAATAAGCAAAACAATTCAATGAATTGAGCAAATATTTGTGTTATATAGGATTTCCCAGTGGCTCAGACAGTAAAGAATCTGCCTGAAGTTCGGGAGACCTGGGTTTGATCTCCTGGTGAGGAAGACACCCTGAAAAAGGGTACGGCAATCCACTCCAGTATCCTTGCCTGGTGAATTCCATGGACAGAGGAGCCTGATGGGTTACAGTCCATGGGGTATCAAGGAGTCAGATAGGACTGAGTGACTAACACAAACGCACACACTCATTCAGTTCAGTTCAGTCGCTCAGTTGTGTCCGACTCTTTGCGACCCCATGAATCACAGCACGCCAGGCCTCCCTGTCTATCATCAACTCCCGGAGTTCACTCAGACTCATGTCCATTGAGTCAGTGATGCCATCCAGCCATCTCATTCTCTGTCGTCCCCTTCTCCTCCTGCACCCAAACCTTCCCAGCATCAGAGTCTTTTCCAGTGAGTCAACTCGTCGCATGAGGTGGCCAAAGTATTGGAGTTTCAGCTTTAGCATCAGTCCTTCCAGTGAACACCCAGGATTGATCTCCTTTAGAATGGACTGGTTGGATCTCCTTGTAGTCCAAGTCTTCTCCAACACCACAGTTCAAAAGCATTAATTCTTTGGCGCTCAGCTTTCTTCACATCCAACTCTCACATCCATTCATGACCACTGGAAAAACCATAGACTTGACTAGATGGACCTTTGTTGGCAAAGTAATGTCTCTGCTTTTTAATATGCTATCTAGGTGTGTCATAACTTTCCTTCCAAAGAGTAAGTGTTTTTTAATTTCATGGCTGCAATCACCATCTGCAGTGATTTTGGAGCCCCCCAAAATGAAGTCTGACATTGTTTCCACTGTTTCCCCATCTATTTCCTATGAAGTGATGGGACCAGATGCCATGATCTTAGTTTTCTGAATGTTGAGCTTCAAGCCAACTTTTTCACTCTCCTCTTTCACTTTCATCAAGAGGCTTTTGAGTTCCTCCTCACTTTCTGCCATAAGGGTGGTGTCATCTGCATATCTGAGGTTATTGACATTTCTGCCGGCAATCTTGATTCCAGCTTGTGCTTCTTCCAGCCCAGCGTTCCTCATGATGTACTCTGCGTATAAGTTAAATAAGCAAGGTGACAATATACAGCCTTGACGTACTCCTTTTCCTATTTGGAACCAGTCTGTTGTTTCATGTCCAGTTCTAACTGTTGCTTCCTGACCTGAGTACAGGTTTCTCAAGAGGCAGGTCAAGTAGTCTGGTATTCCCATTTCTTTCAGAATGTTCCACAGTTTATTGTGATCCACAGAGTCAAAGGCTTTGTCACAGTCAATGAAGCAGAAATAGATGTTTTTCTGGAACTCTCTTGCATAAAGACATTTATATCCACCGATCAACAAAATCAAGCTATCTCTGAATAACAATATACTATAATGTGTGTTTTGGAGACCTCACAATTGAAGACTACCAAAATTTCAGTCCTGCTGAGCCAATCCATGATTTTGAGAACTCAAAGAATTTCATGAGAACAGTAAGTACCCAGAGCCCAGGGAACCAAGCTTTGTTTGAGTTTAATGCTAAGTCCATTCTTCAGCCACATAAAAATAAGGAAGGCATTTTTTCGCTTGCTAATGCCCAGAGAATGGTGAATGCCCTGTAGCACATACAGAAAGACAGGGACCCACTTAAACTCATCACCATCATTGGGACCCTAACTCAGGGTTTCCATAGAGACACGTGTACCCTGAGCAAGGCCATGGTATTAGCAACTGCAAATCATGCAAACAGTAGAGGAGTTGAGAAATAAGTTTCATTCTCAGCTTTATTGGGGAATACTTGACAGATAAAATTGTAAGATATTTAAAGTGTGCAATGTGATATTCTCTTTCTCTCTCTCTCTCTCTCTCTCTCTCTATATATATATATATATGTAATTCCTGCTGCTGCTGCTAAGTCACTTCAGTCGTGTCTGATTCTTTGCAACCCCATAGACTGCAGCTGACCAGGCTCTGCCATCCCTGGGATTCTCCAGGCAAGAACACTGGAGTGGGTTGCCATCTCCTTCTCCAATGCTTGAAAGTGAGAAGTGAAAGTGAAGTCGCTCAGTCGTGTCCGACTAGTAGTTAATCAATACTTTCACCATTTCATGTATTTTCCTTTTTTTGTGTGAGAACATTTCTCTTAGCAAATTTCAGTTATACAATATAGTATTATCATTTGTAGCCACCATGTTATATATCATATCCTCAGACTTTATTCATCTTTCACTAAAAGATTTTACCTTTTTAATAAACTCTCCCTATTCCCCCCACCATTCCTACTCTCAAAACCACTTTTGCACTCTCTGTTTCTATGAGTTTGACTTTTAAAAAAGTACTTTTTAGATTCCACAAATAAGTGATACCATGCCCACATTCACCCATGCTCTTATAAATGACAGGGTTTCCTTTTCTTTTAAGGCTAAGTAATATATATATATTGGAGAAGGAAATGGCAACCCACTCCAGTGTTCTTGCCTGGAGAATCCCAGGGACGGGGGAGCCTGGTGGGCTTCCGTCTATGGGGTCACACAGAGTTGGACACGACTGAAGTGACTTAGCAGCAATATATATATATATAATATATTTATGTATAATATGTATATGCATATATATAGCACATATATATATATGTATATGAGGATGAGCTGGCTGGACAACATCACCAATGCCAAGTACATGAACTTAGGCAAACTCAAGGAGATGGTGATGGACAGGGAGGCCTGGCATGCTGTAGCCCATGGGATTGCAAAGAGTCAAACACAACTGGGTCATTGAACAGCAACTATATATATATATATATATAAAACATTTCCTCTATCTATTTATCTGTCAATGAATACCTAGGTTGTTTCCATTTCTTTGCTATCGTAGATAATGCTGTTATGAACATGGGAGTACAGATACCTCTTTGAGAACATTTCATTCGTTTGCATATATACCCAGAAGTAGGATTGCTGGATCACATAGTAGGTTTATTTTTAAATTCTCAAGGAACCTCTGTACTATTTTTAGTTGTGGCTGTCCAGTTTAACTTCCCACCAGTAGTGCACCAGTAGTCTCTTTTCTCCACATCTTCTCCAGCATTTTTATCTCTAGTCTTTTTGACATGATATTTTATTCATGTTGTGATTTGTGGTTCCCTGATGATTAGTGAGTCAACTCTTCACATGAGGTGGCCAGAGTATTGGAGTTTCAGCTTTACCATCAGTCCTTCCAATGAACACCCAAGACTGATCTCCTTTAGAGTGGACTGGTTGGATCTCCTTACAGTCCAAGGGACTCTCAAGAGTCTTCTCTAGCACCACAGTTCAAAAGCATCAATTCTTCGGCTCTCAGCTTTCTTCACAGTCCAACTCTCACATCCATACATGACCACTGGAAAAACCATAGCCTTGACTAGACGGACCTTGTTGGAGGGATTGGGGGCAGGAGGAGAAGGGGACGACAGAGGATGAGATGGCTGGATGGCATCACCGACTCGAAGGATATGAGTTTGAGTGAACTCTGGGAGTTGGTGATGGACAGGGAGGCCTGGTGTGCTGCGATTCATGGGGTCGCAAAGAGTCGGACAGGACTGAGCAACTGAACTGAACTGATGATTTACTGATGTTGAAATAATTTCATGTTACTGTTGACCTGTTGTATGTCTTCTTTGTAAAAAATAAGTCTCTTCAGGTCTTTTGCCCATTTATTTTATTTTATTTTTATTTTTTTGGTAATTAATTTATTTTTTATTGGAGGCAAATTATTTTACAATATTATATTGGTTGGTTTTGCCATGCATTGATATGAATTCGCCCCTGGTTTACATAAGTTCCCCCTCCTGAACCCCCCTCCCACCTCCCTCCTCCCTTTATCCTCCCTCTGGGTCATCCCCGCATGCCAGCCTCGAGCATCCTATAACATGCATTGACCCTGAACTAGTGATTCGTTTCACATATGACAACATACGTGTTTCAATGCCATTCTCCCAAATCATCCCACCCTCACCCTCTCCCATAGAGTCTCATAGCCTTTGCCCATTTTTTAATTGTTTTTTTTTTTATTTTTTGCTATAGATTTGTATCAGTTTTTAATCTTCATACTAAAATTATACGTGGTTTATCTACTACTATTACAACAGCAGAAAATTTTGAATTTAAATATATATTTACCTTGACCAATGAGTTTCATACTTTCATATGTTTTCCTATTAGTAACTAGTGTCATTTCATTTCAGCTTGAAAAAAATCCCATTAATATTTTTGACAGCTGGTCTAGTGACAATGTATTCTTCTTGCTTTCGTTTGACTGGAAAGCTCTCTACTTTTTCTTTAATTCTTTCTTTAACTCTTAAGGATTATTTGCCAGATAGAATATTCTTAATTGGTTTATTTTTTCTTTCAATATTATGCCACTTTCTTTGGACTGTAAAGTGTGATTAAAAAAACTGCTCGTACCAAAAAAGAAAACTACAGGCCAATATCACTGATGAACATAGATGCAAAAATCCTTAACAAAATTCTAGCAATCAGAATCCAACAACACATTAAGAAGATCATACATCATGACCAAGTGGGCTTTATCCCAGGAGTGAAAGGATTCTTCAATATCCGCAAATCAATCAACGTAATACACCACATTAACAAACTGAAAAATAAAAATCATATGATTATCTCAATAGATGCAGAGAAAGCCTTTGACAAAGTTCAACATCCATTTATGATAAAAACCCTCCAGAGTAGTGGGAATTCAGACTTAAATTGAAGAAAGTAGGGAAAACCACTAGACCATTCAGATATGACCTCAATCAAATCCCTTATAATTATACAGTGGAAGTGAGAAATAGATTTAAGGGACTAGATCTGATAGATAGAGTGCCTGATGAACTCTGGATGGAGGTTCGTGACATTGTACAGGAGACAGGGACCAAGACCATCCCCATGGAAAAGAAATGCAAAAAAGCAAAATGGCTGTCTGAGAAGGCCTTACAAATAGCTGTGAAAAGAAGAGAGGTGAAAAGCAAAGGAGAAAAGGAAAGATATAAGCATCTGAATGCAGAGTTCCAAAGAATAGCAAGGAGAGATAAGAAAGCCTTCCTCAGTGATCAATGCAAAGAAATAGAGGAAAACAACAGAAAAAGAAGAGATCACTTCAAGAAATTTAGAGATTCCAAGGGAACATTTCATGCAAAGATGGGCTCGATAAAGGAAAGAAATGGTATGGACTTAACAGAAGCAGGATATTAAGAAGAGGTGGCAAGAATACACAGAAGAACTGTACAAAAAAGATCGTCACTACCCAGATAATCACAATGATGTGATCGCTCACCTCGACCAAGACATCCTGGAATGTGAAGTCAAGTGGGCCTTCGAGAGCATCACTACGAACAAAGCTAGTGGAGGTGATGGAATTCCAGTTGAGCTATTTCAGATCCTGAAAGATGATGCTGTGAAAGTGCTGTACTCAATATGCCAGCAAATTTGGAAAACTCAGCAGTGGCCACAGGACTGGAAAAGCTCAGTCTTCATTCCAATCCCAAAGAAAGGCAATGCCAAAGAATGCTCAAACTACTGCACAATTTCACTCATCTCACACGCTAGTAAAGTCATGCTCAAAATTCTCCAAGCCAGGCTTCAGCAGTATGTGAACCGTGAACTCCCAGATGTTCAAGCTGGTTTTAGAAAAGGCAGAGGCACCAGAGATCAAATTGCCAACATCTGCTGGATCATGGAAAAAGCAAGAGAGTTCCAGAAAAACATCTATTTCTGCTTCATTGACTATGCTAAAGCCTTTGACTGTGTGGATCACAATAAACTGTGGAACATTCTGAAAGAGATGGGAATACCAGACCACCTGACCTGCCTCTTGAGAAACCTGTACTCAGGTCAGGAAGCAACAGTCAGAACTGTACATGGGACAACAGACTGGTTCCAAATAGGAAAAGGAGTATGTCAAGGTTGTATATTGTCACCCTGCTTATTTAACTTATATGCAGAGTACATCATGAGGAACGCTGGGCTGGAAGAAGCACAAGCTGGAATCAAGATTGCTGGGAGAAATATCAATAACCTCAGATATGCAGATGACACCACCCTTATGGCAGAAAGTGAGGAGGAACTAAAAAGCCTCTTGATGAAAGTGAAAGAGGAGAGTGAAAAAGTTGGCTTGAAGCTCAACATTCAGAAAACAAAGATCATGGCATCTGGTCCCATCACTTCATGGGAAATAGATGGAAAAACAGTGGCAGCAGTGTCAGACTTTATTTTTTTGGGCTCCAAAATCACTGCAGATGCTTGTAGCAGCCATGAAATTAAAAGACACTTACTCCTTGGAAGGAAAGCTATGACCAACCTAGATAGCATATTAAAAAGCAGAGACATTACTTTGCCAACCAAGGTCCGTCTAGTCAAGACTGGGGTTTTTCCCATGGTCATGTATGGATGTGAGAGTTGGACTGTGAAGAAAGCAAATTGCCAAAGAATTAATGCTTTTGAACTGTGGTGTTGGAGAAGACTCTTGAGAGTCCCTTGGACTGCAAGGAGATCCAACCAGTCCATTCTAAAGGAGATCAATCCTGGGTGTTCATTGGAAGGACTGATGCTAAAGCTGAAACTGCAATACTTTGGCCACCTCATGCGACGAGTTGACTCACAGGAAAAGTCTCTGATGCTAGGAAAGGATGGGGTGGGAGGAGAAGGGGACGACAGAGAATGAGATGGCTGGATGGCATCACCAACTCTGTGGACATGAGTTTGAGTGAACTCCGGGAGTTGGTGATGGACAGGGAGGCCTGGCGTGCTGTGATTCATGGGGTCACAGAGAGTCAGACACAATTGAGCGACTGAACTGAACTGAACTGAATCTCAACATAAAAGCTATATATGACAAACCCACAGCAAACATTATCTTCAATGGTGAAAAACTGAAGGCATTTCCCCTAAAGTCAGGAACAAGACAAGTGTGCCCACTCTCACCACTACTATTCAACATAGTTCTGGAAGCTGTGGCTACAGCAGTCAGAGCAGAAAAAGACATAAAAAGAATACAAATTCGAAAATAAGAATTAAAACTTTCACTGTTTGCTGATGACATGATCCTCTACACAGAAAACCCTAAAGACTGTATCAGAAAACTACTAGAGCTAATCAATGATTACAGTAAAGTGGCAGGATATAAAATCAACACACAGAAATCCCTTGCATTCCTATACATTAATAATGAGAAAATAGAAAGAGAAATTAAGGAAACTATTCCATTCACTGTTGCAATGAAAAGAATTAAATACTTAGGAATATATATACCTAAGGAAACAAAAGACTTATACATAGAAAACTATAAAACACTAGTGAAATTAATCAAATTGGACACTAATAGATGGAGAAATATACCATGTTCATGGATTGGAAGAATAAATATTGCAAAAATGACTATACTACCCAAAGTAATTTATACATTCAATGCAATCCCTATCAAGCTACCAACGATATTTTTCACAGAACTAGAACATATAATCTCACAATTTGTATGGAAATACAAAAAACCTCAAATAGCCAAAGCAATCTTGAGGAAGAAGAATGGAACTGGCGAAATCAACCTGCTGGACTTCAGGCTCTACTACAAAGCCACAGTCATCAAGACAGTATGGTACTGGCATAAAGACAGAAATATAAATCAATGGAACAAAATAGAAAGCCCAGAGATAAATCCACACACCTATGGACACCTTATCTTTGACAAAGGAGGCAAGAATATAAAATGGAGAAAAGACAGTCTCTTTAACAAATGGTGCTGGGAAAATTGGTCAGCCACTTGTAAAAGAATGAAACTAGAACACTTCCTAACACCATACACCAAAATAAACTCAAAATGGATTAGAGAGCTAAATGTAAGACCAGAAACTATAAAACTCCTCTAGGAGAATGTAGGCAAAACACTCTCTGACATAAATCACAGCAGGATCCTCCAAGACCCACCTCCCAGAATATTGGAAATAAAAGCAAAAATCAACAAATGGCACCTAATTAAAATCAAAATTTTCTCCACAGTAAAGGAAACTATAAAAAGGGGAAAAGACAGCCTTCAGAATGGGAGAAAATAATAGCAAATGAAGCAACTGATAAAGGATTAATCTCCAAAATATACAAGCAGCTCCTGCAGCTCAATTCCAGAAAAATAAATGACCCAATCAAAAAATGGGCCAAAGAACTAAACAGACATTTCTCCAAAGAAGACATAAAGATGGCTAACAAACACATGGAAAAATGCTCAACATCCCTCATAATCAGAGAAATGCAAATCAAAACCACAATGAGATACCATTTCACGCCAGTCAGAATGGCTGCTATCCAAAAGCCTACATGCAATAAATGCTGGAGAGGGTGTGGAGAGAAGGAAACCCTCTTACACTGTTGGTGGGAATGCAAACTAGTACAGCCACTACGGAGAACAGTGTGGAGATTCCTCAAAAAACTGGAAATAGAACTGCCATATGATCCAGCAATCGCACTCCTGGGCATACACACCGAGGAAACCAGAATTGAAAGAGACACATGTACTCCAATGTTCACTGAAGCACTGTTTATAATAGCCAGGACATGGAAGCAACCTAGATGTCCATCTGCAGACAAATGGATAAGAAAGCTTTGGTACATGTACACAATGGAGTATTACTCAGCCATTAAAAAGAATGCATTTGAATCACTTCTAATGAGGTGGAGGAAACTGGAGCCTATTATACAGAGTGAAGTAAGCCAGAAAGAGAAACACCAATACAGTATACTAACGCATATATATGGAATTTAGAATGATGCAAATGATAACCCTGTATACAAGACAGCAATAGAGACACAGATGTATAGAACAGTCTTTGGGACTCTGTGGGAGAGGGTAAGGGTGGGATGACTCAGGAGAATGGCATTGAAACATGTATGTTTTCATATGTGAAACGAATCACCAGTTCAGGGTCGATGCATGTTACAGGATGCTCGGGGCTGGTATGCGGGGATGACCCAGAGGGAGGATAAAGGGAGGAGGGAGGTGGGAGGGGGGTTCAGGAGGGGGAACACATATACACCCGGGGTGGATTCATGTCAATGTATGGCAAAACCAACCAATATAATATTGTAAAATAATTAGCCTCCAATAAAAATAAATTAATTAAAAAAAACTGCTCATAGTCTTATTGGTTTCCCAGGCAAATAATGTTGTTTTTCTTTTGCTGTTTTTAATATTCCCATTTGTCTTTAATTTTTGACCATTTCATTATAATATTTCTAAGTGTGGATCCTTTGGATTCTTTCTTTTTGCAGTCTTATGAATTTCATATCTTTTTCTTTTCCCAGATTAAAGGAGTTTTGAATCATTATTACTTTAAATAAGCTTTCTGCCTCTTTCTCTTTTTGTTTTCCTCTGAGACCATTGTAATGCATATATGGGACCATTTGATGAGTCTCATGAGTCCCTTACTATCTTTATTTTAATAGCTTCTTCTTTTTGCTATTCTAATTGGATAAATTCCACTGCCTTGTTTTTGAGTTTGCCAAACCCTTTATTCCATTTGATCTAAACTGTTTTTGAATCCTTCCACTGAATCTTCAGTTCAGTGACTGTATTTTTCAGCTCTATGATTAACTTTTGGTTTAATATTTTCTGTTTATACATTGAAATTTTCACTTGGTTCATGCATTGCTCTCCTGACTAATGTGAACATCTTTATGTCCATTATTCTAAAGTGTTAGGTAAAGTGCTTATCTATATTTTATTAAGATTCTGTTGTTGTTCAGCCACTCAGTCGCGCCCAACTCTCTGTGAATCCATGTACTGCAGCACACCAGGTTTCACCGTCCTTCACCATCTTCAGGAGCTATCTCAAGTTCATATCCATGGAGTTGATGATGCCATCCAACCATCTCATCTTCTGTTGTCCCCTCTTCCTCCCGCCTTCAATCTTTCCCAGCATCAGGGTCTGTTCAAATGAGTCAGTTCTTCCCATCAGGTGGCCAAAGTATTGGAGCTTCAGCTTCAGCATCAGTCCTTCCAGTGAATATTCAGGATTGATTCCCTTTAGGACTGACTGGCTTGATCTCCTTGCTGTCCAAGGGACTCTCAAAGATTCTTCTCCAACACCACAGTTCAAAAGCATCAATTTTTCAGTGCTCAGCCTTCTTTATGGTCCAAGTCTCACATTTATACATGACTACTAAAAAAAACATAGCTTTGACTACGCAGACTTTTATGACAAAGTAATGTCTCTGCTTTTTAATATTCTGTCTAGGTTTGTCATAGCTTTTCTTCAAAGGAGCAAGCAGCTTTTAATTTCATGGCTGCAGTCACCATCTGCAGTGATTTTGGAGCCTCCCAAAATAAAGTCTCTCATGGTTGCCATTGTTTCCCCATCTATTTGCCATGAAGTGATGGGACCAGATGCCATGATCTTCAATTTTTTAATGTTGAGTTTTAAGCCAACTTTTTCACTCTCATCTTTCACCTTCATCAAGAGGCTCTTTAGTTCCTCTTTGCTTTCTGCCATAGGGGTGGTGTCATCTGCATATCTGAGGTTATTGATATTTTTCCAGGCAGTCTTGAATCTTATTAAGATCTATTTCTGGATATTTATCTTGCTATTTTGTTTGAAACATATTATTCTGTTAATTTTTGTTGACACTTCGTATTGGTTAATGCACATTATATAAAACACATATCTTTCCCAATCTTGACAGAATAGTCTTGTGTAGAAGATGATGAACTTTGTTGATCAGCCTAGTCCAAGCTTCTAGTTATCTCTCAAACTCTTATACTGTTCAAGCCTTTTTCTTTGTTCTCTGTGAATCCAGTAGCTGTGATTATGCTAAGGCACATCAGTATCCCAAAGGAGGACTGCAGTCAGTATGTAGATAAAGCTGACTAGAAGCTGAACTATAAGGCAGCAGCTGGGAAAGTGTATAGTTAAGCCCCTTCCTGGAAGAAACTGGGAGATGCATATTTTTTGCTATAGTGGGAGGGGTTTTCTAACACCTACTAAGAACTGTTTCTTTGTTTGACACAGTGAATGCAATCTCCATTGGTTATTAGAGCCAGACTACTTGGGGCACCCATTTTTGAGTGGCTGCTGCAAAAACTGTGTTGCCGGATGGGTTGCAAATTACTTCAGGGAGATATTGGTGACTTGGTTTCATTATTGGAGCAAGCAAGAGAGATAAATTGTTAGAGTTGTCCACCAGTTTCCCTATTCATGGGAAAGATCTTACCCTATCCAGAGATGACAATTAAATTAGAAGCCTAACCCTTGGAGCAAATTTTATGGTATACAGATAAGCTTCTTTCAGGGAAACATTGGAAGATAGTTGACTTTTCCTCTTCCTTCTCCACAAGCCCTGGCTGAAGAACTGGTTAAGAATTGCTTCTACATTCACTACTCTCCTGTGGGACTCATGAATGCAAATCCCTTTGGCTATCAGAGTCAGGCCATCTGGGAACTCACTTCTGGGAAAGCAGCCATAAAACCTGGGGCACAGTCCTGTGCTCATTCCAGGGAGATGCTGGTGTTTGGGGTAGGTTATAAGGAGAAGGCAGTTGTGTTCTCTGGCTTCCCTGGTCTCTGAGGAGCACCTAGTGCCTGCCATTGCAATGTGTGCATTTTCTCATTTGTCCAACATGTAGGAGAAGCTCAGCTAGTTTCTGGATCTCTGTTAGAGAAATAGCTCTGTGTGTAGCTATATGTTCCTTGTATCCACAGGAGGAGGAGAACTTAGAAACTTCCCAAGTTTTTTCCTGATTAATTCCCCCACTGGAATAATTCTTAAAGAGAATGAAATCACCACTATATAATTATTGTTCAGTCACTAAGTCATGTACGATTCTTTTTGAACCTGTGAACCACAGCACACAGACTTCCCTGTCCTTTATTTTCTCCCGGGGTTTGCTCAAACCCAGCCCACTGAGTCAGTGACATCATCCAAACATTTCATCCTCTGTCATCCCCTTCTCCTCCTGCCCTCAATCTTTCCCAGCATCAGGGTCTTTTCCAGTCGGTCAACTCTGCATTGGCAATAGTCTAATTAAACATCTAGTTAGATTTTCTGACATTGAATTTCTTCTCTGTGAAGTTTACCTTGAGAAACAGGATAAACCAATTTCTTCCTTCAGTGAAGACAATTTGGTGCTTAAATTTATTTTAATTTAGAAATTTATTGAGTGCTTACCCTATGCCAGGCACTTCCCACAGTATATCTATGACTAGTACAATAGCTGATTATCATGTTCAAGGTTTGTTCCTACCCAACATTGTATTTAATGTGCCTATTCAGTTACATGACTTCTAGCCTGTGTAAATGTCCATACATGCATTTCAGATTTTTGCATGCACTACCAAGTTGGTAGGGTAGCTAAGATCTATTGAGGCTAGATCATACTTCCTTCTAATCATTGGCCTGTATTTACTGAGTTCTATTGTAGTCATGCTCTGTAAGTACCAAAGTTTAAACTAAAAATTATCTGAGCATTGTTCTTGCAGAAATTATGTCAGAAAAAAAAAAAACTGAATAGAGAATTAAAAAGGGGTGATGTTGGTGACATTTTGAAGTGCAGTGGTGACTTGGGCAACAGATTAGGCCGGAGGTGTGCTGGGTATCTATCAATGACATCCACTTGTCATAGGTGGCCATGGAGAAATGTTGTAGATGTGAAATACACATCAGATTTTCCATTAAAAAATTACTTGATATCTCATAATGTACTGGAGAAGACTCTTGAGAGTCCCTTGGACTGCAAGGAGATCCAACCAGTCCAGTCTAAAGGAGATCAATCCTGGGTGTTCATTGGAAGGACTGATACTAAAGCTGAAACTCCAATATTTTGGCCACCTCATGCGACAAGTTGACTCACTGGAAGACTCTGATACTGGGAAGTATTGGGGGCAGGAGGAGAAGGGAATGACAGAGAATGAGATGGCTGGATGGCATCACCGACTCAATGGACATGAGTTTGAACTCCGGGATTTGGTGATGGAAAGGGAGGCCTGGCGTGCTGTGATTCATGGGGTCGCAAAGAGTCGGACACAACTGAGTGACTGAACTGAACTGAACTGAATAATACATTATATTTTAAAAGTTGAAATAATATAATGGGTAAAATAAATATTTAAAACTGACTTCCTATATTCACCAGGAAAAAGTAATGAAAAAAGCAAAACGGCTGTCTGAGGAGGCATTACAAATAGCTGTGAAAAGAAGAGAAAAGAAAACAAGGAAAGATAGGAAAAGAAGAAGGAAAGATATACCCATTTGAATGTAGAGTTCCAAAGAAGAGCAAGGAGAGATAAGAAAGCCTTCCTCAGTGATCAGTGCAAAGACATGGAGGAAAATAATAGACTGGGAAAATTAGAATCTCTTCAAGATAATTAGAGATACCAAGGAAACATTTCATGAAAAGATGGGCTCAATAAAGAATAGAAATGGTATGGACTTAATAGAAGCAAAAGCTATTAAGAAGAGATGGCAAGAATACACAGAAGAACTGTACAAAAAAGATTGTCACTACCCAGATAATCACAATGATGTGATTGCTCACCTAGACCAAGACATCCTGGAATGTGAAGTCAAGTGGGCCTTAGGAAGCATCACTACAAACAAAGCTAGTGGAGGGGATGGAATTCAGGTTGAGCTATTTCTAATCCTGAAAGATGATGCTGTGAAAGTGCTGCACTCAATATGCCAGCAAATTTGGAAAACTCAGCAGTGGCCACAGGACTGGAAAAGCTCAGTTTTCATTCTAATCCCAAAGAAAAGCAATGCCAAAGAATGCTCAAACTACTGCACAACTGCACTCATCTCACACACTAGTAAAGTACTGCTCAAAATTCTCCAAATCAGGCTTCAGCAATACGTGAACCATGAACTTCCAGATGTTCAAACTGGTTTCAGAAAAGGCAGAGGCACCAGAGATCAAATTGCCAACATCTGTTGGATCATCAAGAAAGCAAGAGAGTTCCAGAAAAACATCAATTTCAGTCTTATTGACTATGCCAAAGCCTTTGACTGTGTGGATCACAATAAACTGTAGAAAATTCTGAAAGAGATGGGAATACCAGACCACCTGACCTGCCTCTTGAGAAACCTGTATGCGGGTCAGGAAGCAACAGTTAGAACTGGAGATGGAACAACAGACTCGTTCCAAATAGGAAAAGGAGTACATCAAGGCTGAGAAACACGGGGCTGGAGGAAGCACAAGCTGGAATCAAGATTGCCGGGAGAACTATCAATAACCTCAGCTATACAGATGACACCACCCTTAAGGTAGAAAGTGAAGAACTAAAAAGCCTCTTGATGAAAGTGAAAGAGGACAGTGAAAAAGTTGGCTTGAAGCTCAACATTCAGAAAACTAAGATGATGGCATCCGGTCCATCACTTCATGGGAAATAGATGGGGAAACAGTGGAAACATGGCTTACTTTGTTTTTTTGGGCTCAAAAATTACTGCAGTTGGTGACTGCAGTCATGAAATTAAAAGATGCTTACTCCTTGGAAGGAAAGTTAAGACCAACCTAGACATAATATTAAAAAGCAGAGACATTACTTTGTCAAAAAAGGTCCATCTAGTTAAGGCTATGGTTTTTCCAGTGATCATGTATGGATATGAGAGTTGGACTATAAAGAAAGCTGAGCACCAAAGAATTGATGCTTTTGAACTGTGGTGTTGGAGAAGACTCTTGAGAGTCCCTTGGACTGCAAGGAATTTCAACCAGTCCATCCTAAAGGAGATCAGTCCTGAGTGTTCATTGGAAGGACTGATGCTGAAGCTGAAACTCCAATACTTTGAGCACCAGATGCAAAGACCTGATTCATCTGAAAAGACCCTAATGCTGGGAATTATTGAGGGCAGGAGTAGAAAGGGACAAGAGAGGATGAGATGGTTGGATGGCCTCACTGACTCAATGAACATGAGTTTGGATAAATTCCGTCAGTTGGTGATGGACAGGGAGGCCTGGCATGCTGCAGTCCATGAGGTCACAAAGAGTCAGACATGACTGAGTGACTGAACTGAACTGAACTTTATGTATTTCTTTTTTAACATGGTCATTACAATACAGAATACAAAGTGTTAGTCATTCAATACGAAGTGTTAGTGACCTCATGAATATAGGCCACCAGGCTCCTCTGTCCATGGAATTCTCCAGGATAGAATACTGGAGTGGGTTGCAATTTCCTTCTCTGGGGATCTTCCTGACCCTGGTATTGAGTGCCGGTCTCCTGAATTGCAGGCAGGATCTTTACTGCCTGAGCCACCAGGAAAGACAACGCGGTCGTTAGAAAATTTCAATTGCTCACATTATGCTTCTAACAGACAAAGTTGAATCCCTTCATGAGTCTTACCTGCCCTGGAATCTTCCAAGGGTCATGACATCATTTCATATGGATTTTTGGGGAAAAAGTGAAATATATTCAATCGATATTTTTTTCTTACTCACAAAAGATGCTTTGGGGATGAGCTGCTGCTGCTAAGTTGCTTCAGTCGTGTCAGACTCTGTGCGACCCCATAGATGGCAGCCCACCAGGCTCCACCATCCCTGGGATTCTTCAGGCAAGAACACTGGAGTGGGTTGCCATTGGGGATGAGATTAACCATCAATTGTCCTTAAGCTTTAAATGTACTTGAATAAGTTTGGATTCCTTATATTTTTATTTTTTAGTATCAGATTTATTTGAAAATTGACATTAAAATGCTTTGACACTCAAACAGTTTCCTGTACAGCCACAAGGGAGAAAACAAGATCACAAAACTGAATGGAAAATTCAAAAGTACTAAACTATAATTCAGAAAGATACATGCACTCTAGTGTTCACAGTAGCACTGTTTAGCCAAGACATGGAAGCAACATAAGTGTCCATCGATAGATGAATGGATAAAGAAGATGTGGTATATAACCACAATAGAATATTACTCAGCCATAAAAAGAATGAAATAATGCCATATGTAGCAACATGAATGGGCATAGAGAGGATCATACTAAGTGAAGTAAATCAAACAGAGAAAGACAAATATATGATGTTGCTTTTATGTGGGATCTTAAAAAAATGATACAAATGAACTTACTTATAAGACAGAAATAGACTCACAGACATAGAAAACAGACTGACAGTCATCAAAGGGGAAAGGGAGAGAGGGGATAAATCGGGAGTTTGAGATTAAAATATGCACACTACTATATATAAAATAGATAACCAACAATGTCAAACTGTATAACACAAGGAACTGTGCTCAATATCTTGCAATAAACTATAATGGAAAAGAACCTTCAAAAGGTTCTTTTCAATATAACTGAATCAATTTGCTATCATCTGAAACTAACACAACATAGTAAATTAACTATATTTCAATAAAAATTTAAAAAGTGAATAAGCAAAACAGCAGCTAAAATGAATCATGGATATCAGGATATTGAGCAGAATCCCTGCTACTGCTCTGGAATGAGTGGAGTGTAGAGCTGAAGACAAATTGACACCAAATATCACAGGTTTAAACAGAATGAATAATTGGGATGCTATTTCCTTGTGTAATTACTAAGAGGTTACCAAACAGGTTTTGTTGTCTGCAGACATTTTATTCCTTCTCTTCCCTCACTCTTTAAAGAGGAGGAAACATGGAAGAACGAGAGAGGAATCATAGAAGCATTAGGTGTAAGCCAACTGAAGTGAACTTGGCCTTTCTTTCCTTTCTTGTGGTAGAAGGGAGCTTGCTACTTCTCCAGGAGAAGCCAAATGGAGAAGACTCTCATAGAATCACTTCCACAGAGACATAGAAACAATGACAAGAAGGGAACACCGGCATCTCGTGTCCCATCAGAATTTTGTATCTGCCTCTCACCTATTTGCACAGAAGTAAAAAGAGGAAGTAGGGGGAGGTGGCAAGGCCAAGAGTGGCTGCTAAGAACAGATAATTGCATCCATTTTTGTTAAATGTATGATTCTTACCTGTACTCAACAGAAATGGTTTCCTCCTATGTTGGAGTCAGTTGCAAGAGGAGGTGCCTTGTACAGTGGTAGTGGACCGGAAAGTCTGAAATCAGGGTATTATTCCAGGGGCCTCTGTTCCCTATTAGTCTCCCCTTAAATGCCCAGCAACACACACACACACACACACACATACTTCACTAGTGATCCATATCCTTATAGCTTGCCAATTACCAGTCAACACTGGCCAGGAAGTAGGTACATCCAAGACAGTATTAAAATGTGATCTCAATTTAATTAAAAAGACTCCATGCCTTTCTCCTAGACCGCAAGACCAGAAGAGCTTAAAACAGCAGGAGGAAAGAAGTGAAGAAGCAACTTGGACCATATCCTTACCCTTATGTTCATCATGTTCAATATTGGCTGGGACTTGGAAAGGCAAGAAAATAAATATAAACTAGACATGAGATTGACAATTTTACCTGGACTAATCTGGTCTAGAATTTTTCATAAATGAAAGTCACCGGAAAGCTGTAGGACAAGTGGCAAATATCATAAAATTTCAGGAAAAAAGTTCTTACAGAGCTGATGCAAAGGCAGTGAGAAAAATAAAGCAATTTTAATTTAGAATCTGACTGACTTCAATGAACAAGCTGCAAATAAATCATAAATGTCTGCTTCCCATTAGCTAAGGCCCTGGACCACAAAGTGACAGAGACGTTAAGTAGCTACTCTCCAATTCAAGGAAATTGTAACAGAACAAAGGATCCTAAGAAAGATGAATTTAAGTAACCACTATTCCCAAGGACTTTCATCATAGAAGGACCATCTTCTTCCTCCCTTTCAATTTCCATCCTTCTCCCTTTCTGTTCACTGTTTCATATGTACTCATCAAGGCATTCTTCTCAAATATATATGCATATATATATATATAATTTTACAACCAAATAATTTTTCAGTTAGTAAAGATGATCTTAGGTGGAAATTAGTATGAAATGTAGGAAAAAAGAAAAAACCCTTTATGGTTACCAAAGGGGAAACGAGGCAGGGGATAGATTGGGGGATTGGGATTGACAAACACACTGAATGTGTTTGTGCTCAGTTGTTTCAGTTGTATCCAACTATTTGCCACCCAATGGACTGTAGACTGAGAGGCTTCTCTGTCCATGGAATTTCACAGGCAAGAATACTGGAGTGGGTTGCCATGCCCTCCTCCAGGGGATCTTCCTGACCCAGAGATCAAATACATGTATCCAGCATCTCCAACATTCCCTGCATTGCAGATGGATTCTTTACCCACTGAGCCACCTGGGAAGCCAGACATATATACACTACTGTATATAAAAAAGATAGCTAATAAGAATCTACTGTATAGCATGGGGGGCTCTCCCTGATACTCTGTAATGATTTACAAGGGAATAGAATCTGAAAAAGAGATGTGTACATGAATTATACGTGTAATGTATATCAGTTCAGTTCAGTCACTCAGTCGTGTCTGACTCTTTGTGACCCCATGGCCTCCCTGTCCTCACCAACCCCCAGAATTTACTCAAACTCATGTCCATTGTGTTGGTGATGCCATCCAACCATCTTAACCTCCATCGTCCCCTTCTCTGTCTGCTCTCAATCATTCCCAGCATCAGAGTCTTTTCCAGTGAGTCAGCTCTTCACATCAGGTGGCCAAAGTACTGGAGTTTCAGTTTCAACATCAGTCCTTCCAATGAACACTCAGGATTGATCTCCTTTAGAATAGACTGGTTGGATCTCCTTGCAGTCCAAGGGACTCTCAAGAGTCTTCTCCAGCACCACACTTCAAAAGCATCAATTCTTTGGCGATCAGCTTTCTTCACAGTCCAACTATCACATCCACACATGACTACTGGAAAAACCATAGCCTGAACTAGATGGACCTTTGCTGGCAAAGTAATGTCTCTGCTTTTTAATACGCTGTCTAGGTTGGTCATAACTTTCCTTCCAAGGAATATATATATACACACACATGTATTATATATGTATAATTGATTCACTTTGCTGTAGAGCAGAAACTAACCTAACATTATAAATTAACTATATTCAGATAAAAATTAATTTTAAAAAAACAAGGAAGAGGGACAGAAATCAAACTAAATAAGACAATTGGATATATAGTTTTTCTGATAGTGGTGAAAAATTATATTTTTATTAGAATTGAAGTAATTAGAATGATCCTATATTCTCAGGGGTGGAAAAAATATATTGCAACCTTAGTCAGTATGAGGGCTTCACAGATGGCATTAGTTGTAAAGAATCCATCTGACAAAGCAAGAGACTCAAGGAACTCAGGTTGGATCCCTGGGTCAGGAAGATGCCCTGGAGTAGGAAACAGCAACCAGATCCAGTATTCTTGCCTGGAAAATTCCATGGACAGAGGAGTCTGGCAGGCTACAATGCATGGTGCTGCAGAGTCAGACATGACTGAGTGAGCACACACACACAGACAGTATGACTTGTGCTGTTCAGTTACTGATTCATGTCTCTGTGGCCCCTTGGACTGTACCACACCAGGCTCCTTTGTCCTCCACTATCTCCTGGAGTTTGCATGAGTTGGTGATGCTATCTAACCATCATCAGTATGACTAAAATGGATCTTTTCTGTTGAACTCATTCTAAAGTAATGGATCCTCTAAATTTAGGAAGTATAGGAACTACAAAAAGTAAAACACAAGTGATTTTAGAAGTTAACTATTAAATCGGGGAAGCAGAAGTGCTTTTAATCATATTAATATTTGATCAATAACTGCTTTGTACTAAGTGAACATATGATGGGTCAGGGTACAATTTAAATAAGTAATTAATTGTGCTATGAATGAATACTTTTATAAGAGAATCCATTTGGAGTCTTTCAGGGGAAAACTAACTCATTCTTTCTGAATTTGCACGCAAAGGATATATATTGTATATATATATTATATATAATCTCCGGGGTGATACTGACTCATTGGATAATTGGATCTCATGTCATAATAAGAAAGAGTAATTCCCTTGAGGCAATGATGCACTTCAACAAAATAGGTCAGAGATATGAATAACAGAAGAGGCAGTTACAAAAAGTCAGAGTCAGCTTAGAGACTGTTTGAAAACAATTTCTGTCTCTGGAGACAGTTTTGTTTTCATTAATAGCCAAATATTCCTAAACAAATGAAGGAAGAATGAAGCCAGATAATGTATTAAGACTTAAAGAAGGATACCAACATCTTACCCACATGATACTGAGTATACCAGCAGAACAGTACAGTGCAATCAGAAATGTGGGCTAATGGCTAATTTGTAATTCTCTTCTTGGTTTAGGAACAACTGATCTTTCTTTTGCAAACTGATTTTGCACTTGGCATCATTCTGGGACAACTGTATCCATACTGCTGATCTCAGTTGGCTGGTTCATTCCCACCAAGGCTGCCCTCACTCTCATCCCCATGCATGGACTCAATATCAGCATCTAAGCATGACTGTGAGAGACTGCTGATAAAGAATTTTGTGGTGTAGACATTGCCAAAGGGACTTGAAAATAAAGATGTTGTTTCATTTATGTCTTCCTGCTCTTGGTTCTATTTTGATTCTGTCTTGGAAAGACTTTATTGACAACGTTCTGGATAGCTTATATTTCTTGTCTCCTGGTTGAAGTTATCAGTATCTGATATAAAATCATATATAGGGTCTGAATTTATCCAGATGTTCTACAACATAAAACATTTTAAAACAAAGATCATGCATGCTCTTACTGCCAGTTCTCTTAACCTCATTTTCCTTTCTCTCTTTTTCTTTGTTTCTGAGAGTTAAACTGACCACCGTTCTCATTTTTCAAATAGGAAGACTATGATGTAAATGAGAAAGTTGGTAGGGAAGTACAAATTCGGATAACAGGGATCTAATTATTAGTCTTCGCATCATTTGGGGAAAGCCAAAGACCAAAGCTATAGAAACATCCATTATGAACATGAAACTATGGATAAGCATGTACTAGATTGTAGATTCAGTCTGTGATTCTTTACTGTTTCTCAACCCCTCCTCTTTCCCCTAGTTTATAAAATGGAATCATGGTAAAAGTGCCTTTGGGACTGCTTATGTGACTATATGCCACATTATACACAATTCTGACCATGAGGTCAGGTAAAAATTGCATTAAGCTATTTGAGGTTAGATACACTAGTTTACTCTAAATATAAGTACAACAAAATTATATCGTTTGTGACTAACCAAAGTGGGCACCTTAACCTTTGTCCTGGGGGAACATCAAGTTGGCAGGTGGTTAAGGAATCCTACTCAGTACTAAGAATTGTTGTCCACTATAGAATTTAGGTTCAAAGAGCAGTAAATATATAAAGATTGGATATAAGGCTGTGATCTTGGTTGACCATAACACTGAAGTGTAAATAATACAAAGGATTTATTGAGGCTAAGTTAATATTCCCTATTTTGAGTCAAAAGTTTAAGGACATCAGCAAAAATGAATTTGCAATCATCTACATAAAAAGAAGCTCAGATGGTAAAGAAACCACCTGACAGTGCAGGAGACATAAGAGACATGGATTAGATGGGTTGGGAAGATCCCCTGGAGTTGGGAAGATCCCCTGGATAAGGGAATTACAACGGGGAGCCTGGTGGGCTTCCGTCTATGGCGTCACACAGAGTCAGACAAGACTGAAGTGACTTAGCAGCAACAGCAGCAGTATTTTTGCCTAGAGAATCCCATGCACAGAGCAGCCTGGTAGGCTAGAGTCCATGGGATTGTAAAGAATCAGACACAACTGAGTGACTAACATGTTCACTTTCAAGTATAAAGTAGAGTTAGTTAATCGTGAATTTAATATGTCAGCAGCAATATCATGCTGCATTAATAGATTTCGTGAATTAAAAAGAGCTTTGAATAGGGAGACAAAGCATCTGGGTTTGAGCCCAGGCTCAGTGACCACTTGACCCACAACAACTCGGCGGTGCTTAGTTTTCACATCAATACACTGACACAGTTGGATTAAACTCTCAGTTTATACTAAATCCTGAATGTAGAGTCAAGCAGGCAAGAAGAGCAAGAAAGGAAGAAATGAAAAATTGATTGATTCTATAGAAGGAGAGATTTGCACTAAGTCAATAGGAAAACCTTGGGATATAAGATTATGTAGAGTATTGTTGATGTTAGTGCTAAATCAGACAGGAATTATAGAATCAAAAACAAAAACCATAAGTAAGCTAATATGGTGCAAGTGCTGGCAGAAGGAGATGTGACACACAAATAAGAATACTTTGAAGAATTTCCCGGTAACCCAATTATGATATTCTGTATAATTGTAACAACATCTCACGTTTTGGCTGGCATGGCTGTTAAGTATTTTATGTGTGCTATCTCATTTAAGAAGTTAATGTGAAGGACTTCTCAGTAGAAAACATTAAGACAGAAGGATCTGCTCAACAATCCAAAAGCTAATGTAAAAACTAGAGGCTTCCCAGATGGCTCAGTGGTAAAGAATCTGCCTGCCAATGCAGGAGATGCAGGTTTAATCCCCGGGTCAAGAAGGTGTCCTGGAGAAGGAAATTGCCAGTATTCTTGCCTGGAAAATCCCACGGACAGAGGAGCTTGGTGGGCTACAGTCCTTGGGGTCACAAAAGACTTGGACACAACTTACAGACTAAAACGATGACTTAGCAACTAAAACAGCAGAGGAGTAAAAACTAGTGAATCATGATACACAGTTTTCAGTCTGAGTTCTGCCCCAGTGATGACTGGCTGTTAAGTTCAGAAGAGCCAACTAATTTGGGAAGACCAATTCGGTGATAACTTGAGAAATAATTTGGTTATGTTCAATTTGAGAGAATTTCTCTAGGAAAATATGGAACACAGGAATAGCTATTTCTGAGCTACGCTATATAGAGATGACTATTCACATCCTGAAAGTAGATTAAATTTCTAAAGGAGCAAAAATAGAGGTAGAGAACCTGATCTAAAGACTTAGTCTTCAGGAAGAGACAATCATAGTTTGATGAAATAGAACCAAAGAAAGAAAAAAGGGAGAATGGAAGATAATCATCATAAATGCTAAGAGAAGGAAGAATTTCAAGATTGGAGGAAATATGGCTAGGGTAGAGGTCAGCAATGAAAATGCTATAGAAGTCAAGGAGGTTGGCTTGAGGTCTGGCACAAAACAGCTGGACTCAGCTAGAAGAACTAAATTGAAATTCCTTCTTCAATATCCACCAAGATATGGACAGTAGGCATTAATTTCCCTAGCAAGTGAACTGGGGCCTCACCTCTATTCAGTTCAGTTCAGTTCAGTTCAGTCACTCAGTCGTGTCCAACTCTTTGCGACCCCATGAATCACAGCACGCCAGGCCTCCCTGTCCATCACCAACTCCCGGAGCTAACTCACCTCTGTTGTGTTCAATAAAAGTAGACAAAATATTTACAGAAGTTGAACATTTTATAGCTCAAAATCTTTCAAAAGAAAAATGCAACTTTTTTTTTAAATATAATGAGAAATACAGAACCGATACTGGAGACCTAAAATCCAACTACTATTCCCTACCCCCACCTGCCTTGTTCATGCTGGCAGAGCCCTAAAAGTATTTAGATTTTCCTCCTCCTCTGCTCAGTCTTTAGTTTCATTAGGAAGTTGGCTCTATTGGCAGCCGCTGGGAAATTTCCTAATATACTCCTGGTGGTCCTACTTTGACTAATCACTGTTCCAGAAATACATATGTGACACAAATCTAGCCAGGGAGAAATAAAGAGAAGTTGGTTAGGGGCCTTCTAGAAAATGTTTTCCTGACTGATTGAAAAAAAAAAACAATAAAAAAAATAGACTTTGTCTTTCTTCCATAGATCTGGATGGGATGCCTGGAACTGCTGCAACCATTTTATAACCATGAGGAAAGTAGCCTCTGAGGGCAAATGGCTGAATAGAGAGTTGAAAGGAACTTGAGTCCTTGAGAACACTATTGAGCCATGCATCATACCATGCTGCATCTCCAGGATTTCCCTTTATTTAAGGTGCTAGAGTTTTCTGTTATTTGCAGCTAAACACAATCTATTGTAAAACTGTGAAGATTACTATCTGGCATTTTCCCCCTCACTCTTAATTTTCTATTATTATCTTTTATTCAGCTCTTTGTATTTCATGCCTGTGGAATTCTTTTTTATAGAAAATACAACTACTCTGTAAAAGTCCAAATTCTAATTCCTAGTTTTGCAATTACTGCTGCAGTTGAATTCTTAGCTGATGAGGTTGGGTGGTGCCAGGGTGCAAGGAGGTATAGAGAGTGTGTGAATAAAAGAATAGTCTATTATTTCCCAATTTTGCTCTCTTTAGTCATGGCATGGGTTTAAAAGGCACTGTGTATACCGTTATTTCAGGGGGATTACAATAAAAACTAAAATCTTTATATAACTTTCTCAAGCCTTTTGTTTTGGGCTCCCATTTTATGGCTTTTTACAGGCATGGCACTTTCATTAACATGTGCAAGCAAAGTCCCATTGTTCAATATGGCTCTCTAATGAGAAAGAATACGACTAAGTATTCAGAATGAACATTGTACATTTTTATGTGGTGGTTTATAGACTATTACTTTAATTGAAATTTGAAGTTCGCCTTTACAGTTAAGGTGAAAGCAGAAAATCACACATTATGTCCCCCTCTGACATAACAGACTCCAAACTGGAGTGAAAACTAGTCTTTGACAAAAGGTAATGCTTAAATATCAAAAGAAACATAGAGCTGGCACTGTCCTCAAAGGTTAAATTTGAATTAAGTCCAATGTCCATAAAGAGGCCATCTGTTGAAGTTAAGGACTTATGGCTATTGGAAATTTTTTGAGAGTGCTAAAAATGGAGGTTGAGGGGAAAAATCTATTAGAGAGCTTGTCCAGATAATGTCAGTGTTAAAGGATCCAGTTTTCAGATTGTTTCTTCTTCCCAACCTGAGAACTCTGCTGTGCAATTTTTTTTTGAAATGCTACAGAACAGAACTGGAGTGCTTATTTCAATCATTTTAACAACTATATTGGACAAAATTTATAGTAATTGAGCTTTATAAAGCAATATTACATTAGAATGCTCTGAATTCTGCTGTTTCAATCTGCTACTTTATCTCACGCCCTCTCAGTAGGTCCAATACTGTCCACATGTGTGTGTGTGTGTGTGTGTGTGTGTGCACACAGTCATGTCCTACTCTTCGCAAACCCCTAGACTATAACCTGCCAAGCTCTTCTGCCCATGGAATTTTCCAGGCAAAAGTAGTTCAGTGGGTTGCCACTTCCTATTCCAAAGGGATCTTCAAGACCCAGGGATTTAACCCATGTCTTTTGCATCTTCTGCATTGGCAGGTGTATTCTTTACCATTGCACTACCCAGGAAGCCCAATATTGCCCATGCATACTTCATGCTAAGTTGCTTCATTTGTTACCAACTCTGTTCAACACTATGGACTGTGGCCCTCAAGGCTCCTCTGTCCATGGGATATCCCAGATGAGAATACTTGAGTGGATAGTCATTCTGTTCTCCAGGGGATCTTTCTGACCCAGGGATCAAACCCAGGCCTTCTGCACTGCAAGTAGATTATTTACCAGCATAGAAGAAGCTAAGAGGATTTCAAAAGAGATCAAAACAGAGCATCCCTCCAATAGAGGGCTTTGAAGCAAAGATGTCACCCAATGGGCCTCTTATAGAAATCACTTATGTTCCTTCAAAACAGAAAGCAGGTATGGAGTTTATTGCCACCCAGAGGGGCATTGATGGCCACAGGAAGATCACAACATCCACTCGAAAATAGTTTTGTCCTTTTAATCTTTCCCACCATTCTTCCTAACCCTGAGAAGTTAAAAAAATAAGAGAATGAGAAAAGGGGAAGGGCAACTACAACCCTTTCCAAAACCAGAGACCAGGAGGAGGCAGGCCAAAAAAAAAGGAAAAAATGAATTTGCAGTTCAAGTTTTAAGCTGGCCCAGCTTCCATAATACCTAGACTTCCCTAGCAAGCTCTGAGCTCTGCCACAGAGATTAGAGAACGGAAATTTGACAGGGCATATTTGAAGACAAAAATGAAAGAGAGCAGTAATACAATTCCTCTTCACCCACCTTTTGCCCCTTACCCCAGTTTAGACCGTTCAAGAAATAGATTATGAAGGTCACTCTCCATCAGACTGAGGAGCAAATTTGACTCTACACAGAAACTTTTAGATTTAAAAAATGCTTGATTAGAATTTGGTGGCTTTCCTCTATATTTTATAGTTTCTCTTTCAACATGCTCTAAACCTTAGTTTATTATCAAAATCTTTGCCTAAGGATTTGTCCCCATATCATTAGACACATTCAACCACTAAGAATGGCAGTGTCCTTTATACAGCCAGAGAGTCATGTTCATTCTTCTGTACTGCTTCCCAGACTTCGCAGGGTTTCAGAATTATACAGAACTTTGGATGTTATTAAAATATATTCCTAGGGGTGTTACGAAATGAACGTCATTCCCTCAAAATTCATATATTGTTGTTGTTCAGTCAATAATTCATATCCAACTTTTTGTGACCCCATGGACTGCAGCACACCAGGCTTCCCTGTCATTCACCATCTCCCGGAGCTTGCTCAAACTCACATCCACTGAGCTGGTGATGCCATCCAACCATCTCATCCTCTTCCCTTTATCTTTCCCAGCATCAGGGTCCTTTCCAGTGAGTCAGCTCTTTGCACCAGGTGGCCAAAGAATTGGAGCTTCAGCTTCAGAATCGGTCTTTCCAGTGAAAATTCAAAGTTGATTTCCTTTAGGATTCACTGGTTTGATCTCCTCTCAAGAGTCTTCTCTAACCCACAATGTGATTGTATTTGGAGATGGGGACTTTAGAGAAGCAAATTAAGGCTAAATGAGACATAAAGGTGGAACCGTAAGCTGGTAGGACTGAGGTCCATGTAAGAAGAGGAAGAGACACAAAAGATTTCTCTATCTTCCCAGCCAATAGGAGAGGTCATGTGAGGACACAGCAAGGAGGCAGCCTTCTGCTAGCCAGGAAGAAAGCAGGCATCTTCATTAGGCACTTCTAGCCTCCAGAAAATAAATGCCTGTTGTTTGAGACACCCGGCCTGTGGCATTTGCTATGGCAGCCTGAGCAGATTAAGGGAGAGTTATTCTCTGAAGTTCCTAAGTTACTAAGTCTGAGATGAGTCCCAAGAATCTGTGTGCAAGGGTATGTGTGTGGGTGTGTATGCATATTTTCAGCATTTGAAATGATTATTATGATCTGGTGGATTTGGGAGGCACTACATTTAAGTTATTATCCTTATGAATATTCCTGTGTATACCTCTTTCTTTCAGAGTTCTCTTTCTTCTACTCTTTATGGACATTTCTCTATTTCGAGAAATATATATTGATCTACTGTAATTCAAGGTGGTGAAAATATAGCAGTGAATTAAAACAAAAAACAAAAAAAAACCCCACAGATATGGTTCTTCCTTTCAGAACTTGACATTCTAATAGAGATAAAGACAATATTGAATGGCACATACATTTATTACTTAGATGTCTAGTACTGATAAGTGCTGTAAAGTAAAAAGAATTGATAAGCTGTTAGAGAGTGAGTCAGGGTATAGCTCTTTCTTTAGGTAGTCAAGTAAAGCATCTTTGAGAAAATAACAACTGGGCCAGGACTTAAATGAAATAAAAAGAAGTCATGAGAAAGTGTTTGAGGAATAGTATTTCAGACAGAGGAAAAGAAAGTGCAGAAGAGCTTGCTATCTGTTAGGGACAGCTCAGGGTCAGGATGAATGAAGCCCAGGGTTTGAGGAGGAGGGGCCTGGGAGATTAGCTTGGAGAGGAAAGCAGGGGGCAGATCAGCCACAAGACTCAGTTAAGGAAGCTGGGTGATGCTAAGTAGTAGAAAGTGATGGTCTATTTCCAGGTGGAAAGAAATATTTTCTTGAGATAGGAGGTTACTGCAATTCACAGTGTGGCTTAATTGTGAATTAAGCAGGGTGTCCATAAGCAGTGAATTTAATAGGATGCCATGGTTTGGCCAAAAAGTTCATTTGGGTTTGCACACCATCTTACAGAAAACCTGAAAAAAATTTTTGGCCAACTCAATATTTAATAGGCAAAACCAGGTCCAAAACAAATCAGGATAACTGAGGCCTCCTAATACTACCTGGAGTATCTTATAATTTTGTTGTTGTTCTATTTAGCTTGAGATAAAATTTTTAACCTTTGAATAATTCTTCTCCTTCAGTAGGAGACCCCAGATTTATGGCTGTTTTTTATGCAAAAAGACACTTGGATCTTCCAGCCCTGCCTTCTGTTTCTGCGATCAAGGAAACATATAAACAACTGATTTGATTTTCATAATATGTTTTAGTAATAATGAGAACAGATGCATGGAACACATCCCGACCCAGTTCATACAAACTCTTTCAACATTTTCTAGTCAACTATTTAGGAGTTAGAAATAACTTCATTTGCATACAATGGAATTGCATCTTTAAAAAATTTACCTATCTACCAGCAGAATTTACCAAATATCTCAAACACAGAACTTTCAAATGTCTGTCCTTGAAGGGCTCATATCCTTTGCACAGAACCACATAATTTGAAGAAAGTGTTATTGTGTTTTAGATTGAGGTTTTAAAGTGATTTAATTATGGCCATAGAATGTTGGGTTTTATGTATCATACTGACAAATTCAAAACCATACTTCTGAATCTAACATTCTCTAAGGAGGCGTTAAGAGCATGCCGCCTGCTCTTTCTTTTGGCAAAAGCTTCACACTAGGTAAAAATGCTTCCAATGATATTTTTGAATGATTCTATTTTTGACCCTAATCCTTTCCTTTGCTGTGGTTATGGCCCCGAGTCCCTAAATTACAGGCTATCCTGCAATTTCAAAAAGCTAATTCACACCACCATGCACATTACGAAGGTGGTGTATATAATATTCCACTAAGGGAGACCCGGTGAACATTAAACCCCCACTAGTAACTGGTCATGAGTCAGGCTACAACGGACGCTACTCATTTTTCTTCACTGACAAGTTTTCATTATGTGGCTTTCCCAGAACAATTTAGAAATTGATCCACAGCTGAAGGAAGTTGGATGAATTGGGCCCAAACCTTCAGAGTAAAGTCAAAGCCAATGCCAAGACTCCAGCACTGAAACAAGAAGAGCAAGTCCCCCACCCTAATTTTCCAACCTCCCCTCCCCCACCTCCTGCACTCACAGCTGTTTGGCTCCTCAAAGAAGCTTCTAGCTCTGGGCTGTCCCCCAGGCCTGGAGAGGCGTGCAGACTTTTCTTTCATCATTTGTTTACTTACCTCCTGCCTAAATAGGTCAGAGGTTCACACCCTTGAGAAAACAATTCCCTACTTATGTGTCTGTTGATCCTAAAGAAAAGGTCTTTTGTTTTCAACAAAATTGCATATATCTGAGTGAAAATCTAGGACACTGATCTAATCTTGCTCTGTGTCATTCTAACGTGGATGGGGTCAGTGGGATTACCCAACAGAATGTGCAAAGGTGATGTCCTGCAAATCCGGGGACACTTTGGATCCAGAGATATATTATGGCTGCAAGGACAGTTAAGGGAGATACCTGAGACAGAAGCTGATGGAGTTTAGCCAGGTAAGCAGTTGTTGTCTGTGGTGGGGTGTGTGTGTGTGTGTTTGTGTGTGTGTGTGTGTGTTATAAGATGAACATAGGGGGCAAATTGTCTGGACTCAAGAAAGATGGAGATCAAAAAATAAACTTAGATCTACCATACAAATAGGAATACATTAAAGCCTAACTGGATTACCCATTTTCCCCCATACCATCCACTTTTTGTGAGCCAGCACCCACCCAATTCCCTGGAACTTGTGAAGACATCCCCTGGTGTGTCTCTTCCTATAACAATAAGGAGAGCAGCAGTCATTATTGTAGAGCTGTTTTGGGCAAGACAAAGTGCCAGAGACTTTTGTGATATAGTTAGGAGACTGCAGCTGCTGAACATTGACTTAGTGCCATCTCATTTTTACATTGTGAGGTAACTCGAAGTAAATAATGGGGGGTTTCACTCAAAATTTTTCTTGATGGAAGGTCACCCTTCTACAAAGAAACTTCTTGGAAGTGCTTCAGGGCACCCCGGCAAACCAACAGCATCCAGCTTTCAGGATGATCTATCCAGGCTGCCTCCATCTTGGGCAGGTGGTCAGCCAGTGTCTACAGCCCCTGTCTTTTTCTTTTAATTAGTTTATTTATTTTAGTTAGAGGCTAATTACTTTATAATATTGTGGTGGTTTTGCCATACATCAACATGAATCAGCCATGGATATACATGTGTCCCCCCATCTTGAACCCCCCTCCCATCTCCCTCCCCACCCTATCCCTCTGGGTTGTCCCAGAGCACCGGCTTTGAGTGCCTTCATACATCAAACTTGTACTGGTCATCTATTTTACATATGGTAATATACATGTTTTGACGCTATTCTCTCAACTCATCCCACCCTCACCTTCTCTCACATAGTCCATAAGTCTGTTCTGTAGATCTGTATCTCTTTTGCTGGGTCATCATTACCGTCTTTCTATATTCCATATATATGCGTTAATATAGTGTACCAGTGTTTCTCTTACTGACTTACTTCACTCTGTATAATAGGTTCCAGTTTCACTCACCTCATTAGGACTGACTCAAATGTGTTCATTTTTATAACTGAGTAATACTCCATTGTGTATATGCACCACAGCTTTCTTATCCATTCATCTGCCAGTAGACATCTAGGTTGCTTCCAGGCCCTTGCTATTGTAAGCAGTGCTGCAGTAAACATTGGGGTACATGTGTCTCTTTCAATTCTGATTTCCTCGACGTGTATGTCCAGCGGTGGGATTGCTGGGTTATATGGCAGTTCTATTTCCAGTTTCTTAAGGAATCTCCACACTGTTAGCCATAGTGGCTGTACTGGTTTGCATTTTCACCAATAGTGTAAGAGGATTCTCTTTTCTCTTATTGTTTGTAGACTTTTGGATGGTAACCATTCTGACTGGCATCTGATAATACCTTATCATGATTTTGATTTGCATTTCTCTGATAATGAGCATCTTATCATGTGTTTGTTAGCCATCTGTATGTCTTCTTTGGAGAAATGTCTGTTTAGTTCTTTGGTCCACTTTTTGATTGGGTCATTTATTTTTCTGGCATTAAGCTGCATGAGCTGCTTGTATGTTTAGGAGATTAATTCTTTGTCAGTTGTTTCATCTGTTATTATTTTCTCCCATTCTGGAGGCTGCCTTTTCACCTTGCTTATAGTTTCTTTCATTGTGCAAAAGCTTTTAAGTATAATTAGGTTCCATTTGTTTATTTTTATTTCCATTACTCTGGAAGGTAGGTCATAGAGGTTCTTGCTGTGATTTATGTCAGAGTGTGTTCTCCCTATGTTTTCCTCTATGAGTTTTATAGTTACTGGTCTTATGTTTAGATCTTTAATCCATTTTGAGTTTACTTTTGTGTATGGTGTTAGAAAGTGCGCTAGTTTCATTCTTTTATGGGTGGTTGACCAGTTTTCCCACCACAACTTGTTAAAGAGATTGTCTTTTCTCCATTGTATATTTTTGCCTCCTTTGTTAATGATAAGGTGTACACAGCTGTGTGGATTTATCTCTGGCCTTTCTATTCAGTTCCATTGATCTATATTTCTGTCTTTGTGCCAGTACCATACTGCCTTGATGACTGTATTGTTGTAGTAGTCTTATGACAGGTAGGTTGATTCCTCCAGTTCTATTCTTCTTGGAGAATTGCTATGGCCATTTGAAGATTTTTGTGTTTCCATACAAATTTTGAAATTATTTGTTCTAGTTCTGTAAAAAATACCATTGATAGCTTGATAGGGATTGTGTTAAATCTATAGGTTGCTTTGGTAGTATACTCATTTTCACTATATTGATTCTTCCAATCCATGAACATGGTATATTTCTCCATCTGTTTGTATTCTCTTTGATTTCTGTCATCAGTGTTGTATAGTTTTTTTACATAGCTCTTTTGTTTCTTTCAGTTCAGTTCAGTTCACTTCAGTCACTCAGTCGTGTCCGACTTTTTGCAACCCCATGAATCACAGCACGGAAGGCCTCCCTGTCCATCACCAACCCCCAGAGTACACTCAAACTCATGTCTATCGAGTCGCTGATGCCATCCAGCCATCTCATTCTCTGTCGTCCCCTTCTCCTCCTGCCCCCAATCCCTCCCAGCATCAGAGTCTTTTCCAGAGAGTCAACATTTTGCATGAGGTGGCCAAAGTATTGCAGTTTCAGCTTTAGCATCAGTCCTTCCAAAGAACACCCAGGAAGAATGGACTAGTTGGATCTCCTTGCAGTCCAAGCAACTCTCAAGAGTCTTCTCCAATACCACAGTTCAAAAGCATCATTTCTTTGGCACTCAGCTTTCTTCACAGTCCAACTCTCACATCCATATATGACCATTGGAAAAACCAGAGACTTGACTAGATGAACCTTTGTTGGCAAAGTAATGTCTCTGCTTTTTAATATATTATCAAGGTTGGTCATAACTTTCCTTCCAAGGAGTAAGCGTCTTTTAATTTCATCTCTACAATCAGCATCCACAGTGATTTTGGAGCCCCGAAAACAAAGTCTGATACTGTTTCCACTGTTTTTCCATCTATTTGCCATGAAGTGATGGGACCAGATGCCATGATCTTAGTTTTCTGAATGTTCAGCTTTAAGTCAACTTTTTCACTCTCCTCTTTCACTTTCATCAAGAGGCTTTTGAGTTCCTCTTCACTTTCTGCCATAAGGGTGCTGTCATCTGCATATCTGAGGTTATTGATATTTCTCCCAGCAATCTTGATTCCAGCTTGTGCTTCTACCAGCCCAGCCTTCCTCATGATGTACTTTGTATATAAGTTAAATAAGCAGGGTGACAATATACAGCCTTGACGTACTCCTTTTCCTATTTGGAACCAGTCTGTTGTTCCATGTCCAGTTCTAACTGTTGTTTACTGACCTGCATACAGGTTTCTCAAGAGGCAGGTCAGGTGGTCTGGGATTCCCATCTCTTTCAGAATTTTCCACACTTTATTGTGATCCACACAGTCAAAGGCTTTGGCATAGTCAATAAAGAAGAAATAGATGTTTTTCTGAAACTCTGTTGCTTTTTCCATGGTCCAGCAGATGTTTGCAATTTGATCTCTGGTGCCTCTGCCTTTTCTAAAATCAGCTTGAACATCTGGATGTTCACGGTTCCTGTATTGCTGAAGCCTGGCTTGAAGAATTTTGAGCATGACTTTACTAGCGTGTGAGATGAATGCAATTGTGTGGTAGTTTGAGCATTCTTTGGCATTGCCTTTCTTTTGGATTGGAATGAAAACTGACTTGTGTTTCTTTAGGTAAATTTATTTGTAAGTATTTTATTCTTTTTGTTGCAGTGGTGAATGGGATGTTTCCAATGAACAAATTCTTAGAAAAGTGTAGCCTTCCAAAACTGAGCCAGGAAGAAATAGAAAATCTTAACAGACCCATCACAAGCACAGAAATCAAAACTGTAATAAAATCTTCCAACAAACAAAAGCTCAGGACCAGATGGCTTCACAGGTGAACTTTACCAAAAATTTTCAGTTCAGTTCAGTCTCTCAGTCGTGTCTGACTCTTTGAGTCCCCATGAATCACAGCACACCTCCCTGTCCATCACCAATTCCTGGAGTCCACTCAAACTCATGTCCATTGAGCTGGTGATGCCATCCAGCCATCTCATCCTCTGTTGTCCCCTTCTCCCTCTGCCCCCAAACCCTCCCATCATCAGAGTCTTTTCCAATGAGTCAAGTCTTCACATGAGGTGGCCAAAGTATTAGATTTTCAGCTTTAGCATCAGTCCTTCCAAAGAACATCCAGGACTGATCTCTTTTAGAATGGACTAGTTGGATCTCCTTGCAGTCCAAGGGACTCTCAAGAGTCTTCTCCAACCAAAGGCTAATGCCTACTTAAACTCTTCCAGAAAATTGCAGAGGAAGGTAAACTCCAAAACTCATTCTGTAAGGCCATCATCACCCTAATAACAAAACCAGACAAAAATGCCACACAAAAAAGAAAACTACCAGCCAGTATCACTGGTGAACATAGATGCAAAAATTCTCGACAAAATTCTAGCAAACCAGAATCCAACAACATATTAAAAAGATCATCCATCATGACCAAATGGGCTCTATCCCAGGTATGTAAGAATTTTTCAGTATTCACAAATCAATCAATGTGGTACACCATATTAACAAATTGAAAGATAAAAACTATATGATTATCTCAGTAGATGCAGGGAAAGCCTTTGACATAATTCAATACCCATTTATGAATATAACTCTCCAGGAAGCAGGCATAGAAAGAATGTACCTCAACATAATAAAAGCCATATTCAACAAACCCATAGCAAACATTATCCTCAATGGTGAAAAATTGAAAACATTTCCTCTACAATCAGGAACAAGGTAAGGGTGCCCACTTTCACCACTACTATTCAACATATTCAACTTCAATTTTGGAAGTCCGAGCCACAGCAATCAGAGAAGAAAAAGAAATAAGAAGAATTCAAATTGGAAAAGAAGAAGTAAAATTCTCACCATTTGCAGATGACATGATTGTCTACATTGAAAACCCTAAAGACACCACCAGAAAATTACTAGAGCTGTTCAATGAATATAGAAAGTTACAGGATATAAAATTAGCACAGATATACCTTGTATTCCTATACATTTGCAATATAGCCCCAGTTTTGACATGTCTGGAGCCCACACGTATCCCAAAGTCTTCATTCCTCCAGATACAGAAGTGCAGGAGGTCAGCAGTGGCTGTGAAGAAAGTAGCTCAGAAAGATCTGAGAAATGAAGTACCTTGGTGTGAGGTCACTTACTATATAAATACTGCTTTTGAGGTTTATACTTGTCATATCACCATGTCATTTTAATAAACACTTTTGAGGTTTAATAATGAACACTTAATTTCCATTACAGAGTTCAAAGACAAACTTCCATATCTGGCTTAAGCTGAGTGGTGGGTATGTAATAGGCAATCATTCTGGTACTTAAATTTATAGCAATTATATCAAGAAATTGAGGGCTGCAGGAGAAACTTTGTTTCCCTAACCTGCAGAAAATATAACAGATTGAGATAATTAATGCAAAAATAAAGAAACTGGGTAAAAGGTTTATCTTCATTGAGCTTTTCACATATTAAATACCCAACTACAATATTTTATTTTAAATAATAAAAGACATTTGAATCTAAAGGCAATATTTTTTTTTTCCCTTGGAAGATTGGGATTGACATATACACACTGCTGCTGCTGCTGCTGCTGCTAAGTCACTTCAGTTGTGTCCGACTCTGTGTGACCCCATAGACGGAAGCCCACCAGGCTCCCCCATCCCTGGGATTCTCCAGGCAAGAACACTGGAGTGGGTTGCCATTTCCTTCTCCAGTATTTATAAAACAGATAACTAATTGGAGCCTACTGTATAACACAGAAAAATCTACTCAAGTCTCTCTAATGACCTACCTGTGTGTTTGTGTGTGTGTGTTACTTGCTTAGTCATGTCCAGCTCTTTGCGATCCCATGGACTGTAGCCCTCCATGCTCCTCTGTCCATGGAATTTTACAGGCAAGAATACTGGAGTGGGTTGTCATTTCCTTCTCCAGACCTACATGGGAAAAGAATGTAAAAAAAGAATATATGTATAATTGATTCACTTTGCTGTACGGCAAAAACTAATCCAACATTGTAAGTCAACTCTATTCCAATAAAAATTAATTTTAAAAAGTTTCCTTCCACCTCATAATCACGTTGGTAGTTGGCTAACTGCACAGTAGGACGAGATGGTTGACAGTATGTTCACAGTGTGAGATTAGGAAGTATCCCCATAATCTTCTTTGGAATGATCAAAAGGGAGGTAGAAGGAGAGATGATGAAAGCCTCTAGGAGAGTGGAGAAATCTGAAACACACCAAGTCAGTTTCATCTTCAACAGAACATTATGCCTCAACCAAAGTCTTTGCTTTCTTCTCAAGTCTGAAGTTTTGGATATGGGCAAGTAAGATGTCTATAGAGTGGGATGGTTCTGTCTTAATCCAGCTTTAGCCTGTATGACTTAAAAGGTAGTCTTCACTATACTGATGTGTCTTGGAAGATTCAGAAGCCAAAAAACAATTTGTTTGTCAGTCGTGAAGAGTGATGTTAGTCATGGTGATGGCAAATCTTTGGTAACATTCAGTACTGACAACCACTAGTAAGTTCTTTCAAAGCACTTTTCAGCTTTCATCTACTTAATCTTCCAGGACACAAGAGATGACCAAGAAAGACTGTAACAATTATTTTGATGTCATGAATCAAAATAATCAATTTTGTTTCAATTTTGATCAATTTCTTACCAATTCTATGTGGTGGAAATGATTTCTTCTTGGAATGTAAAATTAAGAAACCTTGGTTTTAATGGGGAAACATTATTATTTCTCCTTATTTCTAGCTTAGCCTATTTTGTTCAGGTACTAACATTTATCTCTTAATTAAAAAAGACTACATCTTGTACTTTTTATAATATATATGAAAAAAATTATATATATATATGAGAAAAATAATATTGTTGTTAAAACCACATCAACTGCTGCCGTATATCTCTGTTTATCTCATCAATCAAAGCATTTACAAATATTTACAAAGGTAAAAACTACCAAAACAGTGGAGCAAACAGGAAAAATTCCCACAGTCTTCCTTTGGACATTATTTTTTTCATTTGAAAAGGAAAATGAGCCAGTGTGGTTGACCACATTGTCCAAATTTGTCATCAAGTGAGACAATGGATGTAAGGACATTTTGAAAAAATATGAAACTTCAAAAATATATACAATATTATAATTATTAGTAAGTTGTTACTTGATTTTGTGTCTTATGAAACTGTTTTAAATTGTGTACTTGCAGGATTTTATTTCTTTAGAGATAATCTGATTCTGTGTGCAACAATGTGAACATCTAGCTCACAGTTTTGTGTCCACACACAGGCAATCTTTGGGGCAGAAAATGAACCGCGAAGAAAGTTGTAAATGAAACCATTAAGATGTAAGAAACATTTCTAGCCTCTTTGTTCTTAATCTCTAGTTACCCTTTTGTATAACAAACAAGAGAACTTCTTCAAGTGAAAATAAATCTCTACAAGTGATACCTGAAAGCTGCTTAATGTCTATATCACAACATTTCATTGAAATTCACTTTTTTCCCCTAAAATCATGTGTTAGAAATGTTTTCATTTACCTCAGTCTATAACATTTAATCATCTAAAACTATTGGTTCCACTCTCTCACTGCATCATTAATCATGTCTTCAGCAGGTATACAGTAACAGAGATTGGACTAGATAAAGCCAGAAGTACAAATAAAACTCAATTGCAGGACTTTCTGTTTGAGTAAAACTTCTTCTATTCCTTCCTGGAATCTCTTCTTCTGCTGGACTTGGTGTTAGCATTGTGTGAGCAGAAACTCCCTGAACAGCTGCAGAGCCTGGGCTAAGAATACAAATGGAGGCGTACACTTCAGACATATTTTAAAGTTATACTTTGGCATAAATGGTTAAATGAAATATGTTATAGCCACCTATCCTGCCTAATATACTTTCATAATAATAACAATTTAAAACTACATTGTGTGCTACTGTTTTTACAGACTGGAATATAAAAAAAAACATTGTTTCAACTTATTCTCAATCAATGAAATGCAACTGTAATCAGACCACACTTTAATCAAAATATATTAAAGATATTTTATATACTTTGGTGAGTATATTTTCATCAAAAACATGGAGTAAATTTTCAAATTAGACAAATAGATAATTTTATTTTATTTTCCAAAATAATTTTTCTAAAATGTTCAAAGTATCCATCAATATTTACATGGTGGCTCAAACTGCAAAGCATCTGTCTGCAATGCGAGAGACTGGGGTTCGATTCCTGGGTGGGGAAGATCCCCTGGAGAAGAGAATGACTATCCACTTCAGTATTCTTGCCTGGAAAATTCCATCGACAGAGGAGCCTGGTGGGCTATACTCCATGGGGGTCACAAAGAGTCAGACACATCTGAGTGACTAATAGACCAATGGGTGTATTTAAATGAAGCTTTTACCCAACTTTGAAGCAATTAAATCTTATTAAATATGTTTATAAAAATAAAATTGTTTACTATTCCAACAGTTAATGTCCATTTAGTTGCCAATGTAAAAATTTTATATCATGCTTTATTCTGTTTGGCCTCAATCTAGGTACAAAATTAAGAATAAGTTAATTGGTTAATGTTGCAAAATATCTGTCAGTCACTATGTCCAGCTATCATAAATATTGTAATTCACATATTCTTCCAGAACCATGGATTGGGATTTAAATAGAAGCAATAAAATGAATACTTAGCACCACTTGAAGCTATTGCATTCCTGCTGTCTGAGAGGATCTGACACGTTAATGATTTTTTTTTTTTCTCTCACCAAGTACTTCCACTGCTCAAAGAGTCCTGCCCTCTAAGGCAATGCCCACTTCCTGTGCCATCAGCATCTCCCAGCTTACAAATGTCACAGCCTTTGGAAACAACTGCTAATAATTTAGAGGTGATGAGGGAAAGCATTTCCCTGGCGTGCAAAGAGATTTAGACAAAGGAGAGATGTTTAGGTTATAGAGTGCACTGTGGCAGATCTCTGTTCAGAACTGCAAATGACAGAAGCATCTCTGTGTCTTTAATGAAGTTAAAATTTCTCATGTCTGTGATATTTAGGTCCACAAAACATGCTTGCAGGACAGGATCACAGCTTGCCTATGTCTAAGGAAAATATTCCATGTGAGCCTGAGAATCTTTATGTAAAGCTCTAAGAGAAAGCCAACAGCCGAAGGCAGAGGGGATGGATGGTGAGAAACTGAACCATGATGAAAATGTATTAACTCCAAATCCCAGGGCACCTGAGGGTGCCATTCCAGATATACACCTGGAATCTTCATTTGGTGGGATAATATATTGTCTTTCTTTTCTTAAGCCATTTTAAGATGGAACACTGTCATGTGCAACCAAGAAGAGTAACAACTGATCTAGCTGGAAACTATTCTCTTTCCAGAACACTAATTGCCAGAAGTGTCATGCCAGCTTGGACTTCCTTTTGTAGGATTGTAATAAGAACTAGTGAAAACCCACTGGATTTAGACTCAAATTCTGGGCCATCTCTGGGTGGCAACTTTTTTCACTACCACCACTCAGTCACCCATCCCTGTTTTGGCCTTCTGGTTTCAACTGGCCTATCTCTGAATATCAAAGATCTTTTTGAACAACCAAAAGTGACTGACAAGAAGATTATGAAGAGGTCTGAATATGTAAAGGAGTCTTGAAAGTGCTCTTCTTATAAGCATCATAATTGTACCACTGACACAGCCATTCATTACATGTGGAATTTGTTAAAAGGGATAAATACCTAATTCTGTAGTAGTCCACTATAGAAGAGAGTATTGCATTTCTGAAATCTAAACAACCACCCATTAATGCTTAATTCCCATGATTTGAAAATCTTTTCTAATCTCATTTTTCTTTCCGTCTCCAGCTGAGTACTTTTATTTTCCCATCTATATTTAATCATTAACATAGCATCAGTGTTGGTTGTAAGGTGATCCCACCAAGAAGCCCGCCTGGATGCTAATGGCTTAGTCGGAGGCTACACATTCCTAATGACTATACATTCATTGAAAGCTTTCACTGCACAGTAGCAAAGTCAACCTGAAGTAAATCATAAACTTCATTTTAGTCAGTGTATCACATATCAAGATTTTTATAAGTACATGTTGACTTTTTGGTAAAGACCCAAGTCCCTAATCAGTCTTCCAAGAAAGAAAAAAAGAAAAAAAAAAAACAACTAAAAAATACAGTGGGTGGAATCATTCCCTACATTAATAATCTATTTCAAAGAATACCTTCTTTCAGACTACACAAAAATATATTGCTTACATTTTTACAAACCCACAGTTTATGTAGAAATTATTTTATGTTTAGATATCACTCACTAGTAACTGGTATTCAGCCAGCCCGAGAGCTACATAAACACCAGATTTTACACATTACATAGCTCACACAACATTTTGCTCTAAGCTGGTTAGTTAGTTATAAATCTACATGCAGTTTACAGTCTAACCCCACCCAGATAGCTCCCCTGATCCCGCCATTTTTTTTTGCCAAGAAAAGCAGTAGGGGGCATATATATATATATACTAAAAGAAATCAAATCATACATGTGCACTTTTGTAAACTAGGAATTCCTGTTTCTGTTACTGTAAATCACTACCAGATGTCAAATCACAAAATGTTCATTACTCCCCCATATAATAGAGTTGATTAATGAGGTACATTTACATTGTGGAATCTTGGTCTCTGTCATAACTGGACAGGGTTTAAGAAGTTTTTAAAAAATCATGCAGATGGGGAAATAACTTTAACTATTATGCTTCAAAGGCAAAGTAAATATAAGGCATCTTGGGGCAAGATTTGGTCATCTAAGGGGTAATAACTTCCAAATGAAACAAAGCTTTCTTCTTTGAAAGAGAAGAAATGGTAGCCATGTCACAAGACAGAAAGATAGATATGTTTCTGGCCAGTCTATGGGTTATAACTATTCAGTATAGGAAATCTATTTGAGGAAAAATTCAGTGCAATGCACAAACTGTTTAAGGAAGTCTGATTGCCCTTTTCTAGTTACCCAAGTAATCAACTCTTGGGCTGGGGACTTGTGTGATGATAGTATTCATGCAGAAGTACTGTTCTAAAGAAAATTCCCTTTTCTATTGGATAGGCAGGGAGTCTTCTTTGGAAAATGAACGTCTATTTGAGTGAAGTCACCTGATTGTAGATAAAATTGATTACTAACAGCTATCAACTCTCTCATAGTGATACTTTTCATGTTCTGACCACCATTCTACTTTATACTGGTTTCTATGCATGGCAGTCATTTTCAAAATGGACTAAATGCATTTCTTACCTCTGTATTTGTGTTGTACTGCATGGAGGTAAAGGGTGTGAAAAAATAACCCAGGAAGGAAACTTGACATTGGCAGCTAATCAGAAGTTTGTATTTTGTCAGCGAAGCTGACCTGGAATGACTCATTGGCAGCTGGTGGCCAGGTTTTTGATCATAAAAGTTGGTTCAGACACTTTGAAACCAGTGAGAGGCATGATTAACCATAGCAACATTGTCACCTGTATGTGTCTATTCAATTCATTTCTTCATCAAGCATTTATTTATTTTTATGCTGAGAAACTAAGAATACACACACTTTCTATGGCACACATTTGTGTGTGTGTGTGTGTGCACATGCACACATGCTTGTGTGGGCCATTCAGTTTCTTGGTAAGCAGTATTAGGTGATCATGAAGAACAATAACTTTGGAATCAGTCACATACAAGTTTAAACCCTAGACCCATCACTCATTAGCAGTGTGGCTGTTGTCAAGTAATCTAAATTCTCTGAGTCTGTTTCCCTATACGTAAGAATGTAAGAGGGAAACATTAATAAGCACATCAGAGACTTATCTGAACAACTAAACGAGGGTGGAATGTAATAGGCTTCCTGGGTAGCATGTATAGTAGATGAAATCCCTAACATTGTGTTTCACACATACTGTCACCCCATCCCAGCCACACTTAACAGTAATGAGATTTTTCCAACCAAAGATCTTTTCTTAACCAAGGCACACCCTGTTGGAATGCCCTGATTTCCCCTTTTTTATTGCTCCAGTTGGAGTGACATGGACTCCAAGGACTCCCAAGTGGTGCTGGGGCTAGAATTCAGGTGTTTTCCCAGCTCCAGTCCCTGGTGCCATCTGCCCTGGTCTTGGGCTCTGCCGCTTCTCGGAGTTTAGGACTGGAGCCAAACACCAGCTCTTCTGAAATCACTAACCTAAGAAAAATGTGACAGGCAGCACTTGGGTCAGCTTTGTCCCTAAAAGTGTGAGAACTCAGGGCGAGAATCATAGGGCATAACCTAGGCTAATAAACTGGGTTATAAGGTTCTGTGAGAATGAAAATCTGATAATGTAAGTGATAGCAAAGTATAAGAAAGTTTTATGTAATAATGAGGGTTACTATCATGTACTTCTCCTATAATTAATGCACCCTTGTTAAATTGAATTGGATAGAGGGTGAGATTAACGGAGAGAGTAGTATGGAAGCATTTACACTACCATATGTAGAATAGATAACAAGTGGAAATTTGCTGTGTGACTCAGGAAACTCAAACCATGGCTCTGTAACAGCTTAGAGGGGTGGCAAAGGGTGGGAGGTGGGAGGGAGGTGCAAGATGGAGGGAACGTGTATACTCCTATGGCTAATTCATATTGATGTATGGCAGAAATCAAATCAATATAGTAAAGCAATTATCTTTTGATTAAAAATAAATATTTTTTTTTAAAAAATTAAAAATTGACTTGGATAGCTATTTGCTGAGCATACTTGGTGTTAAACAACATATATGCTATGGTGGAAGAAGATTTCCGTTATGAAGAGGAGTGAAGCAGCAGGAAAGAGTCATGTCCTAAGATCTCTTACCACAAAATGAATTACTATCCCCTACCTTTATAAGTGAAGCTTATAAGCTTAACCTTTGGTATGAATGAAATAACTGAAGCCTAGGGTGATAAAGTGATTGTTTTAAAATATAAACTAAATCCAGGTCAAAGTTAAAATCCAAACCTAATGCTGATGGGGGACTCTCCTTAGAGGGAAAAAAAGAAAAAGCATATTAGCAACTGAATGTTGGAAACTGAATGCAGTTTAGGGGAAAAAAATGGTTAGGCTGGAATGGCTAAGCATTTTTTAACTCTCAGGAAGACAGTTAAAACTTTAACTAAAATCCGTATTTTATTTTTGAAAGGAATATTTGGTTATATTTCTTCTTACAGAGAGATACAACTTTTGTTAGACTCGTGGCTATCAGTCATTCATTCTCTCATCCTCTAACTTTTAGAGATCGTCTATTAGAAACTCATTCTTCCATTCAGCATGCCCAAGAGTTCTTAAAGAGGGCACAATGAGTTGTGTTTGAAGAACTCACTGGTTTCCTCTAAGGGAGGATAAAAGTGTGCTCAAGTTTCAAGGCAGATTTCAAGGATGCCAAGGAAGAGTTATTCTTTCCATTTTTAACTAAAAGAAAAATCCATAATCTCTGAGTGGTCTGGCAATGGTCTCAGTAGACTTCCCAGCTTCAGAGTCTGGCATCTCACATAGCCTCTAGACAGCCAACTCTGAGAGTATGTTCAATATGGACAAAAGGAACCCAGAAAGTAGACAGTGGTTCCTCAATAGTGTAGCTTGACTGAAGCCAAGGATAAGGGCAAATTGGCATCTCTTACTGTCCTGTAGTGTGATGGATTCCTTGGGGTCCCACTGGAATTTACTTTCTTAGTTATCTTCTTAGAATTCCAACTTTCCCTTTTGGGGTAATTTCAAGGACTCAACTGGCTGTGCTAGGATGCAACTTTGAGCATCTCGATACTGCAGATGTTGAAACACTGGCACTTTGCCATCCTCTCCATCTAACTATTCACCCACACCCAAAACTATTCTTTGCACTGATTAAAGGTTTTATATTGCTAGAGGAGTTTATTTTGCCTTGTTTTTAGCAGGCATTTGCTATGGTGGCATTCTGCAATGGGAGTATTAGAAGCTAGGTGCTGTGGGTTGAATGAATTATTCTATGTGTGTAAGGTCAACATGTGTAAAATGAAAAGACAAAGGGGCATCCATACTGTCCATTTTTGCCATCTTTACAATGAATATTGATCACCACGTATCAGTACAGCTGGAGCAATTAGTGGTAATCATGGAAATGGCCAGAATGAATTGATTGACTGTTATTTTGTCTTGTTTCCCAGCTGTGTAACCAGCTGCATAGCCACAGTCCAAGATAAATCCTGTTTATGGGGTCCTAAGGCGCTTTGATCATGAGAACACTTGGGCAAGATTTCAAGTAGGTACTTGAAGATTCCATAGCAGTTAGAGCACCTTTGAGGATGTCTAACTCATGGAGGAAGTAACTATTCATTCATCAGGATCCCAGCCAATGACATTGCCACTAAACGATAAGCATCAAGCCCAAAGCAGATTTAACACACTGGAAAATACTCCAAATCAAGTAACCAATTGAATTTTGGAATTGTTTTATGTCTCCACCCTGTTGTCAGTTGGAATTGTTTTATCCCCCCACCCTGTTGTCAAGTGGAATTTACAAATAAATGTATAGCTTACAACAAATGTATACTTGTTCATTTCCAGTCAGACTCAAGACAATCACACATGCACACATACACATACGTGTTATTGAGAAAAACATGCGACAATTTTTCACTTCTACTCATATTGGTTATGACGTGCGTGGCTGAATAGTATTTAAAGTCATGTGAACTGCTAGATGAGAGTCTTACCACTGACAAGTTCTGTTATTTATTAAAGAAGTTTTGTTAGTTTAACATCAGTTCCACATGAACAATAGTTTTGTGTTTTTCTGAGTCATCTTTTTCACTTGCATGAAAATAGGACAGCCTGAGCCCGATGGCAACCGACTTTGACCTCTCTTATGTTTTCCATCTGTACTACATTCATCACACCAAAGAGTTTGGAATCTATGGCCTTTTTTTGCAATTTAAGTAGGAAAGGGAGGGAGGGAAGCCCTAATAAGCCTCCCTTATGGGGACCCAAGTGACTTCTAGCACCATCCCAGGGATTAGGGTCAGTGAAAGACCAAAGCTGTACTGACAACTTTACCTTTGGACAAGGGCAAACTTTGGCTTGAAAATGGCTCTGTGTCTGCTCTTCTTACCCTGTGGAATTCTGAGTTTCTAAGGTTGTTACAGTTTGAAATGAATGCCTCATATTTCTCCCATATAGAATAGAATGTTCAGGTTGCCCTCCTCCCTGTCCTAGGGGAAAGCATCTGAGCTTTGGAAGAAACTCTGCTTGAGTGGACTTCCAAGAGAGGAAAACAGGAATGGTGACCTATTATCAGAACAACTTAACTGGGATCTGAGTGAATATTTTCCTATCAAAAATGGTTGAAAATTCATGGAACATATGCCCTAATAACAGGACAGGATATTGGCAATCAGGACTGCCCTAGAAGTCAGAACTCTTCTTGAAAATCCAAAACACATGGCCCTGATAGTAATAACCCAAGTTGATTTCCAAATGGTACCATGGTAATTGCAAAATATTTGTAATTATGACACATCAAAAAGTTAGATAAAAACAATTATTTGCAGTAAAAATTTATATTGCTATATCTAAAATTGAATCTTTAAAATGTATTTTCTTTTTTAAAGCACTTGGATATAGAAGGGTAAAAATGAGTATTTACATGACTTTTTTTGGTGAAATGTAATTGTAGCTTTCTATAATTCCTACCTTTCAATGAGTTAGCATTTAAGTGTGCTTTTTGCAACAAAAGATGGGAAGAATTTATTTTAACATGTGATTATTTCCCTTCAGCTAATTCTAACATGAGTCTTTGAACATTAGTGTTAATGAGGAGGAACAATGTGAGACTAACCCCAAAATAGTTCAAAGGGCATGTATACTTGACTTAGCAATGTTTTCTATTTATTTTTGGAATGTGGATATGTCTGCAGTTATTGGCATTCTCATGACTTTGGATAGCATAATTAAGTCATATTACAAAGTAGTAGCTCACAGTGAGTGATACAATATTTCAGAGCATATTTTATTTGAAATTTAATGCATCAGCTTGAATATAGGCAATGCTAGTGCATTTTGAAAAGTATTAATAGATAATTTTTGCAACCAGCCCATTTTCTCACTTTAGGTTCTATGTCCCCATTCCATCACTCTGTACTTCCATCACTCCATCACATTATTGTCTCCTTAAAATCTAAATCCATGATACTTGATACTCTAATGGTTCACTGAGATCTGCTCTGATTTGCTAGATACACTTAACTAATTAGTAAATAGTCTCTGTCAGCCTTACATCTTGATTTGAGGAAGGAAGAGAACTGAAAACAAATAAAATGCATAGTTTTTATATCCATGACTTAATACTAAAAAAAGCCAGGAATTTTTTGTTTTCAATTGGTGGAAAATTGCTTTACAATGTTGTGTTGGTTGCTACTGTACAACAATGCAAACCAGTCATAATTATATATATATATATATATTCCCTCCCTCTTGAGTCTTCCTCCCCTCCCCTACCCCAGCCCTCTAGGTCATTACAGAGCACCAGACTGGGCTCCCAGTGTTATATAGCAATTTCCCATAATCTATACATACATGATAGTGTATATATGTCAATGTCACTTTCTCAAATCATCCTACCCTCACCTTCCCCCTTTGGGTCCACAAGTCCATTCTCCACTAGGTTCATCAGTACCATTTTTCTAAATTCTATATATGTGCATCAATATATGATATTTGTTTTTTCTTTTTCTGACTTACTTCACTCTATATAAGAGGATCTAGGTTTATCCACCTCACTACCACTGACTCGAATTTGTTCATTTTCATGGCCAAGTAATATTCCATTGTATATATGTGCCGCATCTTCGCTATTCATTCACTTGTTGATGGATGTCTAGTTCGCTTCCATGTCCTGAAAAGCCAGGATTTGGTATTAGAAACCCTGAGTCAAAGTCTTGGTTTTAATTGGTCACTATTTCTGTGTTGTTGCATAAATCAGTTTGCTTCTTTGGATCTCAGTTTCTTCATTAGTAAAATGAGTGTTGAAACAGGTTAGTTCTTCCTAGGGGAAGTCCCAGGTTCCCTCAGAATTGCCTTAGAATGCAAGGAAGTCCTTGATAAATGAGGATGAGGATGTTGAGGCTGAATGGACAGAGTTTTAGAACTTTCCTCCTGGTTCAGAAAAAGCAATGGTACATTTATCTGTTTATATATTGGTTGCATTGACATTTCATGCAATATTGTGTGGGGAGAAAAGAAGGGAGAAGAAAAATTGAAAACTAGACAAGGCTCTTCAGTTCTAACATACGTCGTAAGCTGATTCATTGGGACAGCCTTGAAACCCTTGGGAGAATTTACAAAGTGGTGCAGAGTAAGTTAGACATCTCATGACAACTATGATTGGAGATCTAAGGGTGAGTGATGTCACATTTTATGAATAAATTAGGTTTGAGAGAGCTTGGTTAAACTGGAAACTTTGAAAATTTGTACATTAATAGATGGATAAATAGATATGAGAGAGAATTTTTACACTCCAAATCCAGATTTAAAAATAAAGAGCATTAAGATAATATCAATGGCATCCTTTACATTTTAAATGAGTATTAAATATACCACAATTGATTTTCATAGGTCTTTGTCTTGAGACAATGTGGATTCCTGGCTGTTCTGGTGCTAATGCAGAGTGAAGACAAAGAAAGGGGTTTTGTTACAGAGAAAAAGAGGCTCTTGATCCCTCCCCCTCCATTCCATGAGTTTCTGCACTGTCTTAGACAACCAAGTTAGGTTATTAAATTGTATTACTATTGACCCATGTTTGACCGTTTTATTATTTTGCAAAGGATTTTTTTTTCTGTCCTTTTGAAAAGCTCAAGGAAATGTAAAAAGAACAACTAAGTTTTGAATACCCATTTCCACCTCCTTATATATTTGCCACAAATCATTCTAGCCCTTCCTAAAGGGATCCATTTCCTTCTCTTTATGAGAATACTTCAAAAATAGAGTAAGAAATGGCTGGAGGATTAAGAGACAGCTTCATTGTTTGTCCTCAATCTTTCTGTTTCTCTTCATCATCCCAGAATGATCACAAGGTCTTCTGATAGACTATGAGAGCAAAAATAAAGCTGTTTGGCAATCACTTGACTCAATGTGTTTGAATCTCCTGGTAACCAAATGTTTTACAGATGCTTTGTTTAAAAAAAGTATACATGTATATACTGGGGAAGAAGGATAAGAGAGAATGCAAAACAAGTCAGAACTGGAAGAGAAGTCTTCACTGGGGAATACAGGCAGAATTCTTCCTCCCCTTTCTCTGAGTTCTTTTCTTTCACTGAGGACTCGGTTTCTTTCTTCAAACTATTTTTCTGGCAATGGCTCCCTTGGAGTTGTTTCTGGGGGAAAAAAATTGAAGGATGCTAGACTTCCTACATAAATCATTAGTTGAGCAGGGGTGGGGGGAATTTTAAAAAACAGGTTCATGTTCTTTTTGTTAAAAAAAAAAAACCTCACAGAAGTATCTCTCTTTACTAGTTATGGATGCCTCTTCCTTTTTCTAATTTCATGCCTTTCGTATATTCTCCTTAGCAAAAAAAAAAAAAAAAGACAAGTAAAATAAAGAGACGAGTTATCCATTGAGGAAAAGGTAAATAATAAAAATTAGATATTTCAAAGTTAAAATAACTTAATAAATTTCCTGTTTGACCCTTAAACTCTGCATTGCAGTCTCCAAACTCTATAGCAGGGCTTTACAAGTTCCTTTGTATCTGCCCTCTCCTTATCAGTTTGATATCAGTTTCTTAGAATAACTCCTTCTAGATATGGCTTTCAACCTTGCCTGCTACTGCTACTGCTAAGTCACTTTAGTCGTGTCCGACTCTGTGTGACCCCATAGATGGAAGCCCACCAGGCTCCCCCATCCCTGGGATTCTCCAGGCAAGAACACTGGAGTGGGTTGCCATTTCCTTCTCCAATGTGTGAAAAGTGAAAAGTGAAAGTGAAGTCGCTCAGTCATATCCGACCCTTAGCGACCCCACGGACTGCAGCCTACCAGGGTCCTCCATCCATGGGATTTTCTAGGCAAGAGTACTGGAGTGGCTTGCCAGTGCCTTCTTCAAACTTGCCTAAATATGTCCATTTAGAGATTTCCAATTCCTCTCTCACTTCTTGGCCTGAACAAAGGGCATCAGCTCTGTCTTGATCACCTGCCCATGTATCTCTCCCTAGTCTTATTTGGTTTTAACAAAAATATACCTTCCCCAAAGAAGTTTTCTCTCCTAGAACCACATACGCCATCTTCCAAATAGTTTTCATACACTTTATTATGATTATATGGGAAGTGGATGTAATAGTTTCACAATTCACAGACTCAGATAATAGCACTCAGTTTTTAAGTTATTGAAAACAAATTCCTACCACTCATTTTAATATCTACCTCTGGTACAAATACTAAGAGCTGAAAATGCCATTTCTTCACTTCTAGGTAAAGTCAGCCAAAGTAGTGATTAGTTCACTATTCAGTGTTAGAATCTCAGCAAGCAAGCTATTCGGCTCAGGTCTGAATCCAGCTCCAGCCTTAGAGATTGTCTAAATTTGGAGGGGGATTTGCGGTAACAGTTCCAATTAGAACAGCTAACTCACAACAGGCCCTGCTAAATGCTTCTATATATTTATTCAGTCCTCAAAACAGCCCACAAAGTTAGTACTATTATTATTTGCACAGCTTATAGGCAGCTCAACCTGGGTTTGAACCTGGATACCCTGGGTCCAGAGCTCTTACAAACCCAACTATATTATCTCCATGAAGCATGAGTTCCAAATCAACTGAACCAGAATCTCTCCTCCCTAGTAAGCATGCTGCTGCTGCTACTGCTGCTGCTAAGTCACTTCAGTAGGTGATCATTCTACATCAAATGAATAGAAAGAAAGAAAAACAGAAAAAAAAAAAAGAAAAGGAGAAGTCAATATAGAGTCAGCAACCTGCTGTGAAGAGGGAACCGGAAATGTGTTTCCCTTTCCCAAATGTCTCTCATCCATTGGACTATCTGTGGCTACATTGTGGCTATCTATTGGAGCAATCTGCAGATTCAGTGAGGTGCTGTCAGTCATTACCTACATGTGTCTGCCTGCTGGACAAGCAGAGGGTATAAATCTATATATGCTTAATGTCTGCATTTTTTAAAGGAATTACTTTGTCATTGAGTTCATAAATTCTCAGTTCTTGAGAGTCTGGCAGAGGTAAAAGCAGAAGCAGAGCAGGGTGGGACTGACCCAGGGGACTGCCTGCTGGAAAGATTTGCTGGCTTGGATCTGGGAAGGTGTGAGAGGGTGTTAGAAGAGCAGTCGTATATGGAGACACCTGGGGAATTCAGGGTAGCTGTTGACTGCCGTGCATTGCAGGGAATACTGGAAAGTAAAGGGGTTTCTCCTTGCTAGCTGCTTTAATACTAACTTGCTTGTGACTTTGAGCAATATTCTGCATGTATACTAAGCTGCTTCAGTTGAGGTTGATTCTATGCGACCCTATGGACTGCAACCTGCCAGGCTCCTCTGTCCATGGGACGCTCCAGGCAAGAATAGTGGGTTTCCATTTCCTCCTTCAGGAGATCTTCCTGACCCAGGGATGGAACTGTGTCTCTCTACGTATACCTGCATGAGCAGGTTAGCTCTTTACCACTAGTGCCACCTGGGAAGTGCGGTCCTTTTTCTGTCTCACTTCAGTTAAAGTTCATGTTCTGAGTAATTGCTTTGGTCTTTACTAGGCTCAATGGTGTATGCCTGTGATCTGTGCCGCCTTGTGTTTCTAAGTCCCCACTCCCTTCTCAGGTTATGGCTCAGAGCTATTGCTCAATGTCTTTCCCATCCTCTCTCAGGAAAAAAAAAAAAATAGTACTGTTGAAAGGGTGAGGATAGGGAGGGTGAATTTTGCAAGTTATTTGAATCTGCTCCTCCCTGATTAGTTCTTAGGTTTTCCTAATCTTAGGAAGAATAATTCCCACACTTTTCCATTAGCTCTTCTATATTCTTATGTATTATCTTTAAAACCCTTTTTTTCAGACCTGAATGCACAGTGGGTAATTCCAAGATATCAAGAAATGTGGCACTATAAGAATATTCTAATTGTTTCTATTGTATTGATATTTCAATTAACAAAAGCAAACTGCACAATCAAAGTAGGAAGTTATTTTTTTCTCTTTTGTATTGAGCTGCACTCAAGGAATTGTTTAAAAATTTGAAGAAAAAAAAGCTATAATATAAAAAGAAAGAAAGTAATGTGTTCTCTTTTGTTCCTTGATATTTTTAATATAATACATCAAACATTTCCACATAATTAATAACTACAAATACTTTTAACAGTAAATTTCCATCTATTCATCTTACTGGGTATCCCTGGGTATTTGAGATTTTTACTAAATCATGTAAAGGATTTTAAAAACATAAGCTAAAGTCACTAATTAATATTGATATTATCAATATAATATGTTAGTTGTGGATTTTTGTCTTCAACAACATACACTGATAAATGTGAACAAATATTGGTTTTGCAGGTAAATGTGGATGGGAAACTAATTATGGTACATGACAGGTTTTTCTTCAGATTTAGGATGCCAAGCCACTTCCCTTTTGTTTCTTTGACCTTCAAATTACTGTCAACCATTTATGATGGATTATTACAGTCAGAATTTGACTGTGTGGATCACAACAAACTGTGGAAAATTCTTAAAGAGATGGGAATACCAGACTACCTCTTGAGATGCAAGTCAAGAAGCAACAGTTAGAACTGGACAAAGAACAACGGACTGGTTCCAAATCGGGAAAGGAGTACATCAAGGCTGTATATTGTCACCCTGCTTATTTAACTCATATGCAGAGTATATCTTGAGAAATGCTGGACTGGATGAACCACAAGTTAGAATCAAGATTGCCAGGAGAAATATCAATAACCTCAGATATGCAGATGACACCACCCCTATGACAGAAAGTTAAGAAGAACTAAAGAGCTTCTTGATGAAAGTGAAAGAAGAGAGTGAAAAAGTTGGCTTAAAGCTCAACTTCAGAAAACAAAGATCATGGCATCTGGTTCCATCATTTCATGGCAAATAGATGGGGAAACAGTGGCTGACTTTACTTTTGGTTGCTCCAAAATCACTACAGATGGTGACTGCAGCCACGAAATTAAAAGATGCTTACTCCTTGGAAGAAAAGTTACGACCAACCTAGACAGTATATTAAAAAGCAGAAATATTACTTTGCCAACAAAGGTCCGTCTAGTCAAAGCTATGGTTTTTCCAGTGGTCATGTATGGATGTGAGAGTTCGACTGTGAAGAAGGCTGAGCGCTGAAGAATTGATGCTTTTGAACTGTGGTGTTGGAGAAGAGTCCCGTGGACTGCAAGGAGATCCAACCAGTCCATCCTAAAGGAAATCAGTCCTGAATTTTCACTGGAAGGACTGATACTAAAGCTGAAACTCCAATAATTTGGCCATCTATTGTGAAAGACTGACTCATTTGAAAAAACCCTGATGATGTGAAAGATTGAAGGTGGGAGAAGGGAACAACAGAGGATGAGATAGTTGGATGACATCACCAACTAAATGGACCTGAGTTTGGGTAAACTCCGGGGGTCAGTGATGGACAGGGAGGCCTGGCGTGCCACAGTCCATGGAGTCGCAAAGAGTCGGACATGACTGAATGACTGAATTGAACTTAACTGATTACATCAGAAAACTGATTTCTTCTGTTCCCATATTTCTGAGTCTAAAGCTATATAGAACATTGCTGTCTAAAATCCATCAACAAAGTCATGGTTAGATGAAATGGCAATGTTGAGAGAATATTCACATCCATCTCACTTTTTTTGCTATATGCTCTGAAATGCTTGTATCCCTTCCTTGGTGCATGTGGTTGTGCCAGCATCCCAGTGGAAAATAAAATTGGGCTAATTGCTGTTGCTGTTGAGTCACCCTATCATGTCTAACGCTTTGAGACCCCATATATTGCACCATGTCAGGTTTCTATGTCCCTCACCATCTCCTGAAGTTTGCCCACATTCATGTCCATTGCACAAGGGATGCCATCCAGCCATTTCATCCCCTGATGCCCTCTTATCCTTCTATTCTCAGTCTTCCCAGCATCAGAGAGTTTTCTAATGAGTTGGCTGTTCATATCACATGACCAAAATACTGAAGTTTCAGCTTCAGCATTGGTACTTCCAATGAAAATTAAGGGTCAGTTTCCTTTAGGATTGACTGGTTTGATCTCCTCACTGTCCAAGGGACTCTCAGGAGTCTTCTCCAGCACCACATTTTGAAGATGTCAATTCTATGGCACTCTGTATTCTTTATAGTCCAGGTCTCAACAATCATACGTGACCACTGGTAAGACCATAGCCTTGACTATACGGACCTCTGTCAATAGAGTGATGTCTGCCTTTCAATATGTTGTCTAGGTTTGTAGTAGCTTTCCTGTCAAGAGGCAATCATCTTCTGATTTCATGTCTACAGTGACCATCCACAGTAATTTTAAACCAAAGAAGAAGAAATCTGTTACTGCTTCTACTTTTTCCACATCTAGTTGCCATGATATAATGGGATTGGATTGCATGATCATAGTTTTTTTAATATTTAGTTTTAAGCTGGCTTTTTCACTCTCTTCCTTCACCCTCATCAAGAGGCTCTTTAGTTCCTCTTTGCTTTCTGCCTTTAGAGTGGTATCTTCTGCATATCTGAGGTTGCTGATGTTTCTCCTGCTCATCTTGCTTCCAGTTTGTAACTCATCCAGCCCAGCATTTCTCATGATGTGACCAGGCTAATATACAGGTAGAAGAACTATGAATATAAATACTGGTTAATTACTAGAAATTTCTAAAGTAAAATCTTTAAATTCTCATTTTATTTGTTAAGCTGTGAAACTAAACAGTGACAGAGATGGCCAGTAGCCTCCTTTGTTCAATGATCTGCAAAGATGGATGCAGCTATTTCTTCGAAGTATTTACATTTCCTTAAGTTTAGATTAAAATGGTATGGACCTAACAGAAGCAGAAGATATTAAGAAGAGGTGGTAAGAATACACAGAAGAACTGTAAAAAAAAAAGATCTTCACAACCCAGATGATCATAATGGTGTGATCACTCACTTAGAGTCAGACATATAGGAATGTGAAGTCAAGTGGGCCTTAAGCATCACTACAAACAAAGCTAGTGGAGGTGATGGAATTCCAGTTGAGCTATTTCAAACCATAAAAGATGATGCTGTGAAAGTGCTGCACTCAATATGGCAGCAAATTTGGAAAATTCAGCATTGGCCACAGGACTGGAAAAGGTCAGTTTTCATTCCAATCCAAAAGAAAGCAATGCCAAAGAATGCTCAAACTACTGCACAATTACACTCATATCACATGCTAGTAAAGTCATGCTCAAAAGTCTCCAAGCCAGGCTTCAACAGTACGTGAACCACGAAATTCCAGATGTTCAAGCAGAGGAACAAGAGATCAAACTGTCAACATCCACTGGGTCATTGGAAAAGCAAGAGAGTTCCAGAAAAACACTTATTTCTGCTTCATTGATTATGCCAAAGCCTTTGACTGTGTGAATCACAATAAACTGTGGAGAATTCTGAAAGAGATAAGAATACCAGACCACCTGACCTGCCTTTTGAGAAATCTGTACGCAGGTCAGGAAGCAACAGTTAGAACTGGACATGGAACAGACTGGTTCCAAATAGGAAAAGGAGAATGTCAAGGCTGTATATTGTCACCCTGCTTATTTAACTTATATGTAGAGTACATCATGAGAAATACTGGGCTGGAGGAAGCACACGCTGGAATCAAGATTGCCAGGAGAAATATCAATAACCTCAGATATGCACATGACATCACCCTTACGACAAAAAGCAAAGAAGAACTAAAGAGCCTCTTGATGAAAGTGAAAGAGGAGAGGGAAAAAGTTGGCTTTAAAGCTCAACATTCAGAAAACGAAGATCATGGCATTTGGTCCCATCACTTCATGGCAAATAGATGGGGAAACAGTGGCAGACTTTATTTTTGGTTGCTCGAAAGTCACTGCAGATGGTGACTGAAGCCACAAAATTAAAAGATGTTACTCCTTGGAAGAAAAGTTATGACCAACCTAGATAGCATAGTAAAAAGTAGAGACATTACTTAGTCAACAAAGGTCCATCTAGTCAAGGCTATGGTTTTTCCAGTGGTCATGTATGGGTGTAAGAGTAAGACTATAAAGAAAGCTGAGCACTGAAGAATTGATGCTTTTGCACTGTGGTGTTGGAGAAGACTCTTGAGAGTCCCGTGGACAGCAAGGAGATCCAACCAGTTCATTCTAAAGGAGATCAATCCTGAGTGTTCATTGGAAGGACTGATGTTGAAACTGAAATGCCAAACTTTGGCCACCTGATGGGAAGAACTGACTCATTTGAAAAGACCCTGATGCTGGGAAAAAAGAAATGAGATGGTTGGATGGCATCACCAACTCAAAGGACACGAGTTTGAGTAAACTCTGGGAGTTGGAGACGGACAGGGAGGCCTGGGGTGTTGCAGTTCATGGGATGGCAAGAAGTCGGACATGACAGATTGACTGAACTGAACTGAAGTTTAGATTTATCCTGTGATTTGCATTGGTCAGTAAAATGTGGCAGAAATAATAGTATGTGGCTTTCAAACTTTGATCTCAAGAGAGCTTGTGGTTTTTTCTCTTGCCCTTTAGGAATCCTGCAACCACGATGTGAAGAAGCCCAATTAGCCTCTTGGAGAGAGGCCACTTGGAGAGAGTGGCTCAGCCAAAAACCAGTCCCAACTGCCAAGTGTAGCCATGAGATTGTCTTAGTCCATGCTCATGTATCTTCTGTTCCTCCCCTTTTTATGCAAGTGTTTATTATGCTTAATCTGTCACTACGTCACTAAGATTGTTGGCTCTATGACTGGCAAGTAATTTGCCTTTTTAATTATTAAGTCTTTGGATTAAGTGCAGGATAGTCACGATAATGTGATCACTGACCTAGAGCCAGACATCTTGGAATGTGAAGTCAAGTGGGCCTTAGAGAGCATCACTATGAACAAAGTAAGTGGGTCTTAGAGAGCATCACTACGAACAAAGCTAGAGGAGGTGATGGAATTCCAGTTGAGCTATTTCAAGTCTTGAAAGATGTTGCTGTGAAAGTGCTGCACTCAATATGCCAGCAAATATGGAAAACTCAGCAGTGGCCACAGGACTGGAAAAGGTCAGTCTTCTTCCAATCCCAAAGAAAGGCAATGCCAAAGAATGCTCAAACTACCGCACAATTGCACTCATCTCATGGCAAGCCACTCCAGTACTCTTGCCTGGAAAATCCAATGGATGGAGGAACCTGGTGGGCTGTAGTCCATGGGGTCGCTAGGGGTTGGACACGACTGAGCGACTTCAATTTCACTTTTCACATTCACACATTGGAGAAGGAAATGGCAACCCACTCCAAGTTCTTGCCTGGAGAATCCCAGGGACAGGGGAGCCTGGTGGGCTTCTGTCTATGGGGTCACACAGAGTCGGACACGACTGAAGTGACTTAGCAGCAGCAGCACACGCTAGTAAAGCCATACTCAAAATGCTCCAAGCCAGGCTTCAGCAATATGTGAACTCCCAGATGTTCAAGCAGGTTTTAGAAAAGGCAGAGGCACCAGAGATCAAATTGCTAACATCCGCTGGATCATGGAGAAAGCAAGAGAGTTCCAGAAAAATATCTATTTCTGCTTCATTGACTATGCCAAAGCCTTTGACTGTGTGGATCACAATAAACTGTGGAAAATTCTGAAAGAGATGGGAATCCCAGACCACCTGACCTGCCTCTTGAGAAACCTGTATGCAGGTCAGGAAGCAACAGTTAGAACTGGACATGGAACAACAGACTGGTTCCAAATAGGAAAAGGAGTACGTCAAGGCTGTATACTGTCACCTTGCTTATTTAACTTATATGCAGAGTACATAATGAGGAATGCTGGGCTGGAAGAAGCACAAGCTGGAATCAAGATTGCTGGGAGAAATATCAATAACCTCAGATATGCAGATGACACTACCCTTATGGCAGAAAGTGAAGAGGAACTCAAAAGCCTCTTGATGAAAGTGAAAGAGGAGAGTGAAAAGGTTGGCTTGAAGCTCAACATTCAGAAAACAAAGATCATGGCATCTGGTCCCATCACTTCATGGGAAATAGATGGAAAAACAGTGGAAACAGTGTCAGACTTTACTTTTTTGGGCTCCAAAATCACTGCGGATGCTGATTGCAGCCATGAAATTAAAAGACGCTTGCTCCTTGGAAGGAAAGTTATGACCAATCTTGATAGTATATTAAAAAGCAGAGACATTACTTTGCCAACCAAGGTCCGTCTAGTCAAGGCTATGGTTTTTCCCGTGGTCATGTATGGATGTGAGAGTTGGACTGTGAAGAAAGCTGATCGCCGAAGAATTGATGCTTTTGAACTGTGGTGTTGGAGAAGACTCTTGAGAGTCCCTTATACTGCAAGGAGATCCAACCTGTCCATTCTAAAGGAGATCAATCCTGGGTGTTCATTGGAGGGACTGATGCTAAAGCTGAAACTACAATACTTTGGCCACCTCATGCGACGAGTTGACTCACTGGAAAAGACTCTGATGCTGGGAAATGTTGGGGGCAGGAGGAGAAGGGGAAGACCAAGAATGAGATGGCTGGATGACATCACTGACTCTGTTGTCATGAGTTTGAGTGAACTCCGGGAGTTGGTGATGGACAGGGAGGCCTGGTGTGCTGTGATTCATGGGGTCGCGGAGAGTCGGACACGACTGAGCAACTAAACTAAACTAAACTAAACTGAGAAAGGGTGAATATGTTTTATATGTGAAAGAAATATAAAATATTGCAACTAGGGAAAAGAGTGTGAAAGTTAATTTCATGGCCAGAAGTTTCCCATTTCAATGGAAATAGGGACTTTTTCTCGACTTCTTGAAAGGTTGACCACATGACTGTGTTTGACCAGTAGGATGCTGCAGAAGTGGCATTATGAGAGTCCTGAGCCTAAATCCCAAGTGTCCTTGTGGTTTCTACTCTCACCTGGGTGAAACACCGACCCTCATGAGACTAGCACAGGAAGAAGTTCAGTCTAGTCTACAAGTATATGAATAGAATCATGAGGGGGAAAGATTAACTGTAGCAGCTAACACTCCCTAGACAAAATAGGTGGCAGCCAACTCCAAAAATGAAATGTGTTAGTAAAGTCACCTTAGACAAGAAATGTAATGAATAACTAAAAAAAAAAAAAAGTCTACATAAGGATAATAAGATTTGTACCAAATCTAATTCCTAAGTAAAATGCACTGGAAAGACGAAATGATAGAGCAATATTTTATCTCACATACATTGTATTAATAGTGAAAGTGTGCTAAGTCACTTAAGTTGTGTCCATCTGTTTGCAACCCTATGGACTGTAGCTCACCAGGCTTCTCTGTCCATGGGATTCTCCAGGCAAGAATACAGGAGTGGGTTGCCATCTCCTTCTCTAGGGGATCTTCCTGACCCAGGGATTGAACCAGAGTCTCCTGCAGCTACCACATTGCAGGGGGATTCTTTACCACTGAGCCACCGGGAAAGTGTAGGCAGCATCTGAGAAGCCCCTCAAGGATCCCTTCCTCCCATTATTTACACCCTATGTAATCCTCTCTCCTTGACTATACGCTGAACTTATTGCATCCTTCTCAGAAATAGAATACGGCAGAAGGGATGGGAAGCCAATGCTTTTTTTTTTAATTTTAATTTTTGGCTTCAATATTTGGCAGTGGGATCTTAGTTCCCCAACCAAGAATTGAACACGTGCTCCCTGCATTGGGAACATGGAGTCTTAACCACTGGACTGCCAGGGAGTCCCAAAAAGTCAATTCTGATAAGAGGTTATGAAAAGAAATAAACTGTAGCTCCTCTCTCCATCTCTTTCTCTCCCTCTCTTTGTCTTCCCTCTATTTTCCCTCTCTACCTAGCTCCCTCCATCACTCTCCCTCTTGGTCTCATTTTTTTCTCCTGGGTCATGTATATTGAGGAAAGTGAACTGTCCTACATGGCAGATGAGAAACTGAGGTCCTCAAGTCCAACAGAAGCTTTCCAATAACCACGTGAGTGAGCTTGAAAGCATATCCTTTTGCTTCTTTTGAGTCTCAAGATGACTGCCGCCTTGTAAGACAGCTGGATTGCAACATCATTGGGAACCTTGAAACACAAGAACCTAATCATCGATCTAGTTTCCTGACCCAAAGAAGCTGTGAGTTAATGTTGGTTGTTTTAAGCTGCTAAATTGGGGTATAATTTGTTATGCAGCACCACATAGCTAATACATACATATAGTAATTTATATATCCATTCATTCAGAAGATACTAAATCAAGCATTTGCTGTGAGCTACTGTAAAGAGAATGATGGATATTGTTCTTTATCTTAACCTGTCTTCAACTCGAAAAATGGATATTTTTAGCATGCAAAACATCTTCACTGGAATTAAGCTGGAAGGCAGGAAAACAGATTACCTCTTGGATATACAGTGAAGGGGGTGAATGATTACAAGAACTCACACTAATTCTTGTGTTTGATAAATCCCCCTGATGGCTAGTTCAATAAAGAGTAGCCTGTGTTATTATTTATAACTTTCCACTGAATGAATTTTAATGGAACTCTTGGAGTTATGTAGGAATGTGTTGACTCGGAAAACCAGACTAAATGGGGTTGGGGAAGCACAATTCTCCATGTGCACATCGACAATTATAATCTAGCAAAACAGATAAGACAGTTGTATAAATAATCATGAAATAAAATGCACTAAGTGAGATTGTGAGAGGAATTAATTTTGAAAACAAAATATGAAGATTTAACAGAAGTTCAGGAAGCAGAAATAATTGAGCCTAAGGTCCAGATTTTTGTTGTTTGTTGGTTTTAACTTTACTATTGACGGCATTGAGTGGCATGTCACTCTCAGTGCCAGGCAGGAAGTGGTTGTGAAGCAGTGATATTTGACTGAACATACGTGAGGTCAGTAGTAAACAGAGGTGACTTTCCTTCTCTGGTCACCTTAATGAGGTTTTGGGTACTAGTGGCTCCACTTGCATTTGAATTTTCGCTAAAGTTTATAATTCAGTTTTTCAAATAAAATCTTTTTTTAAATACAATACACTATAGATCAAAATGAAGATGAATTGTGTACTCAGAAGATTCCCTGAAATTATAGACAGTAGAAACTGCTAGAACTCTTCTACAAGTCATAGAACGCTCAAAGCTGGGAGAAGCTGATATCATCTGTTCTTGAGTTTTAAAAACTTAAAGGAGTTGAACATCTGTTAATATCTTCTGGCTGACTTTTAAAAGACTTTGTATCATATGGCAGTTCTATTTCCAGTTTTTTGAGGAATCTCCACACTGTTCTCCATAGTGGCTGTACTACTTTGCGTTCCCACCAACAGTGTAAGAGGGTTCCCTTCTCTCCACACCCTCTCCAGCATTTATTGCATGTAGACTTTTGGATAACAGCCATTCTGACTGGTGTGAAATGGTATCTCATTGTGGCTTTGATTTGCATTTCTCTGATTATGAGGGATGTTGAGCATTTTTCCATGTGTTTGTTAGCCGTCTTTATGTCTTCTTTGGAGAAATGTCTGTTTAGTTCTTTGGCCCATTTTTTGATTGGGTCATTTATTTTTCTGGAATTGAGCTGCAGGAACTGCTTGTATATTTTGGAGTTTAATCCTTTATCAGTTGCTTCATTTGCTATTATTTTCTCCCATTCTGAAGGCTGTCTTTTCACCTTACTTATAGTTTCCTTTGCTGTGGAGAAGATTTTGATTTTAATTAGGTCCCATTTGTTGATTTTTGCTTTTATTTCCAATATTCTGGGAGGTGGGACTTGGAGGATCCTGCTGTGATTTATGTCAGAGAGTGTTTTGCCTACGTTCTCCTCTAGGAGTTTTATAGTTTCTGGTCTTACATTTAGCTCTCTCTAATCCATTTTGAGTTTATTTTTGTGTATGGTGTTAGGAAGTGTTCTAGTTTCATTCTTTTACAAGTGGCTGACCAGTTTTCCCAGCACCACTTGTTAAAGAGACTGTCTTTTCTCCATTTTATATTCTTGCCTCCTTTGTCAAAGATAAGGTGTCCATAGGTGCATGGATTTATCTCTAGGCTTTCTATTTTGTTCCATTGATCTATATTGCTGTCTTTATGCCAGTACCATACTGTCTTGATGATTGTGGCTTTGTAGTAGAGCCTGAAGTCCGGCAGGTTGATTCCCCTAGTTCCATTTTTCTTCCTCAAGATTGCTTTGGCTATTCAAGGTTTTTTGTATTTCCATACAAATTGTGAGATTATTTGTTCTAGTTCTGTGAAAAATATTGTTGGTAGCTTGATAGGGATTGCATTGAATGTATAAATTACTTTGGGTAGTATACTCATTTTCACAATATTTATTCTTCCAATCCACGAACACGGTATATTTCTCCATCTATTAGTGTCCTCTTTGATTACTTTCACTAGTGTTTTATAGTTTTCTATGTACAAGTCTTTTGTTTCCTTAGGTAGATATATTCCTAAGTATTTAATTCTTTTCGTTGCAACAGTGAATGGAATAGTTTCCTTAATTTCTCTTTCTATTTTCTCATTATTAATGTATAGGAATGCAAGGGATTTCTGTGTGTTGATTTGATATCCTGCCACTTTACTGTATTCATTGACTAGCTCTAGTAGTTTTCTGGTAGAGTCTTTAGGGTTTTCTGTGTAGAGGATCATGTCATCAACGAACAGTGAAAGTTTTAATTCTTCTTGTCCAATTTGCATTCCTTTTATGTCTTTTTCTGCTCTGATTGCTGTAGCCAAAACTTCCAGAACTATGTTGAATAGTAGTGGTGAGAGTGGGCACCCTTGTCTTGCCGAGGAAACCAGGATTGAAAGAGACACATGTACTCCAATGTTCATTGCAGCACTGTTATAATAGCCAGGACATGGAAGCAACCTAGATGTCTATCTGCAGACGAATGGATAAGAAAGCTTTGGTACATATACACAATGGAGTATTACTCAGCCGTTAAAAAGAATGCATTTGAACCAGTTCTAATGAGGTGGATGAAACTAGAGCCTATTATACAGAGTGAAGTAAGCCAGAAAGAAAAACACCAATTCAATATACTAATGCATATATATGGAATTTAGAAAGATGCAAATGATAACCCTGTATACGAGACAGCAAAAGAGACACAGATGTATAAAACAGTCTTTGGGACTCTGTGGGAGAGGGTGAAGGTGGGATGGTTTGGGAGAATGGCATTGAAACATGTATATTATCATATGTGAAACGAATCGCCAGTTCAGGGTCGATGCATGTTACAGGATGCTCGGGGCTTTTATGCGGGGATGACCCAGAGGGAGGATAAGGGGAGGAGGGAGGTGGGAGGGGGGTTCGGGAGGGGGAATTCATGTATACCGGGGGCGGATTCATGTCAGTGTATGGCAAAACCAACCAATATAATATTGTAAAATAATTAGCCTCCAATAAAAATAAAAGTTAAAAAAAAAATAAAAGACTTCGTATAACTTCTGTTGTTTTCAGTCACTAAGCCATGTCAGACTCTTTGTGACCCCACGGACTGCAGCACAACAGGCTTCCCTGTCCTTCACTATCTCCCTAAGTTTGTTCAAATTCATGTCTATTGAGTTGATGATCCCAGACTATCATCTCATCCTCTGCTGACCCCTTCTCCTCCTGCCCACAATCTTTCCGAGCATCAGGGTCTTTTCCAATGAGTCAGCTCTTCACAGCAGGTGGCTTGGGCTGGAGAAAGTATTGTGCTTCAGCTTCAGGATCAGTCCTTCTAATGAATATTCAGGGTTGGTTTCCTTTAGGATTGACTTGTTTGATCTCCTTGTTGTCCAAGGGACTTTCAAGAGTCTTCACAAGCACCACAGTTTCAAAGCATCAATTCTTTGGCGTTCAGCTTTCTTTGTGGTTCAACTCTCCCATCTGTTTATGACTACTGGAAAAACCATATAGCTTTGAATATGCAGACCTTTGTTGGCAAAGTGATGCCTCTGCTTTTTAATGCAGTATAATATAATGCATAATAAATAATACAAATCTAAAAGCAAATAAATAAATTCAGAACACAAAATCTAAAGCTCTAATACAGTTTCCCAAGTAGAAGGGCAAAGTATATATCTTAGTATATTTTTATATATTTTGAAATTATATATTAATTTTAAGAATGCTAAGTATGAAAATAGCATGTGTTAAGAGGAAAAGTATTGTTTTGAAGCTATGCATAATGACAAAACCCAAAATGATTCAATAAAGTTTAATATTTGAATGTGAAATATTATTAAACTCAAATGTACTATAAAAGAAAATAGGTTATATAATAATAGACATAAATATTTATTATCATGTTAAAAGTGAGTTTTTAATATGATATTTCTCATTTGTTCCAGAAATTTGTTATTAAAACTGGTGATTCATTTTACAGTTGAAGACAACTAGTCTTAAAAATGCATTTGGTACAACAAAAAAATATTAAAAGAAAAATCAGAGAAAATTTCCTAACCAAAATATAGGTGATAAGAAATATTCCAAGAACATTGATCTTTTGTTATATTATTTGCTTTGTTATTTCAGAGTTGTTTCACTTTATATATACACACCTATATTTTAAATAAATTGCCTTTTAGCATCTGCAATATATTAGGTACAGATACCTATTAGTAATCAAATCCAAGTACTTTTGATTTCTTTTATGGAATACTATTATAAAGACAAATTATTAAAATGAATATAATTATCTATGCTTGATTTATCTTTTGCAAGGCAGAATTTTATTAATCTTGATTTTCTAAGTCTATTAGGCAAATTCTCAGAACTCAAATTAATAGAATTTTGGCTTTCAGAGATTCTAATAACACTCATTGTAAGAGGAAAAAGCATTTAAAATGCCAACAAATAGTGGTCAGCTAATGATCTAGGACTTAAAATTGAATTCAGCATTGTTGAATTGAATACAATTATATTCTATCCTCTATTACCCACACCAATGAAGAGACAAAATATGCATAACCCCAAACTTATGCAGGTATAGTATAGGAATAACAATGTCTAATTTTTTCTCATTGTTTCTGAGTTTCATTCCATGCTGTAATTTCTGGAGCATGAGGTATCTATCAAATACCAAGATCTGATAGATATTTTTTTCCTACAAGACAGTAAATACTTTCATTTAGAAGGAACAATAACAAAAAAATAAAATTTGAAGTAATATATGATATATACTTTTTACACAGTAAGCTGTTTTTCTTGTAAATGACATGGAAACTGATCTTAATGATTCATACAACCACGATGGTGTGATCACTCACCCAGAGCCAGTCATCCTAGTGTCCAAAGTCAAGTAGGCCTTAGGAAGCATCACTATGAACAAAGCTGGTGGAGGTGAGGGAATTCCAGCTGAGCTATTTCAAATCCTAAACAATGATGCCGTGAAAGTGTAGCACTCAATATGCCAGCAAATTTGAACAATTCAGCAGTGGCCACAGGACTGGAAAAGGTCAGTTTTCATTCCAATCCCAAAGAAAGGCAATGACAAAGAAGGTTCAAACTACCACACAGTTGCACTCACCTCTCACGCTAGCAGAGTCATGCTCAAAATTCTCCAAGTCAGGCTTCAACAATAGGTGAACAGAGACTTTCCAGATGTACAATCTGAATTTAGAAATGGCATAGGAACCAGAGATCAAATTGGGGACATCCACTGGATCATCAAAAAAGCAAGAGAATTCCAGAAAAACATCTATTTCTGCTTCATTGACTACAATAAAGCCTCTGACTGCGTGGATCACAGCAAGCAGTGGAAAATTCTGAGAGATGGGAATACCAGACCACCTTACCTGCCTCCTGAGAAATCTTTATGCAGGTCAAGAAGCAACCGTTAGAACCAGATATGGAACAACTGACTGGTTCCATATTGGGAAAGGAGTACATCAAGGCTACATATCATCTCCCTGCTTATTTAACTTATATGCACAGTACATCCTGCAAAATGCCAGGCTGGATGAAGCACAAGATGGAATTAAGTTTTCCAAGAGAAATATCAGTAACGTCAGATATGCAGATGACACCACACTTATGGCAGAAAGTGAAGAGGAACTGAAGAACCTCTTGATGAACATGAAAGAAAAGAGTGAAAAAGCTGGAGAACTGCCATATGATCCAGCAATCGCACTCCTGGGCATACACACCGAGGAAACCAGAATTGAAAGAGACACATGTACTCCAATGTTCACTGCAGCACTGTTTATAATAGCCAGGACATGGAAGCAACCTAGATGTCCATCTGCAGACAAATGGATAAGAAAGCTTTGGTACATATACACAATGGAGTATTATTCAGCCATTAAAAAGAATACATTTGAACCAGTTCTAATGAGGTGGATGAAACTGGAGCCTATTATACAGAGAGAAGTAAGCCAGAAAGAAGAACATCAATACTGTATATTAACGCATATATATGGAATTTAGAAAAATGGTAACCTGAACTCTGTATAAGAGATTGCAAAAGAGACATAGGCATTTAGAACAGTCTTTGGGACTCTGTGGGAGAGGGTGAAGGTGGAATGATTGGGGAGAATGGAATTGTAGCATGTATATTATCATAAGTGACCAGTCCAGGTTCGATGCATAAATTTTCCTCTGTTCATTTCTTTGCATTTGTGCTTTTTTAATAAAAATACTTTTAACTGTAAAAAAAATAAAAAAAAAAAAAAGAATACATTTGAACCAGTTCTAATGAGGTGGATGAAACTGGAGCCTATTATACAGAGTGAAGTAAGCCAGAAAGAAAAACACCAATACAGTATACTAACGCATATATATGGAATTTAGAAAGATGCAAATGATAACCCTGTACACGAGACAGCAAAAGAGACACAGATGTATAGAACAGTCTTTGGGACTCTGGGAGAGGGTGAGGGTGGGATGGTTTGGGAGAATGGCATTGAAACATGTATGTTGTCATATGTGAAACGAATCACCAGTTCAGGGTCGATGCATGTTATAGGATGCTCGAGGCTGGCGTGCGGGGATGACCCAGAGGGAGGATAAAGGGAGAAGGGAGGTGGGAGGGGGGTTCAGGAGGGGGAACTCATGTACACCCAGGGCGGATTCATGTCAATGTATGGCAAAACCAACCAATATAATATTGTAAAATAATTAGCCTCCAATAAAAAATAAATTAATTTAAAAAAAACCTCAACATTAAAAAAACAAAGATCATGGCACATGGCATCTGGTCTCATCACTTCTTGGCAAATAGGTGGGGAAACAGTGAAAACAGTGAGAGATTTTTCTTTTCTTGCCTCCAAAGTCACTGCAGATGGTGACTGCAGTCATGAAATTAAAAGACGCTTGCTCCTTGGAAGAAAAGCTATGACCAACCTAGACAGCATATTAAAAAACAGAGACATCATTTTGCTGACAAAGGTCCATCTAGTCAAACCTATGGTTTTTCCAGTAGTTATGGATTTGAGAGTTGGGCTATAAAGAAAGTTGAGTGCTGAAGAATTGATGTTTTTGAACTGTGGCATTGGAGACCCTTGAGAGTCCCTTGGACTGCAAGGAGATCAAACTAGTTAATCCTAAAGAAAATCAGTCCTGAATATTCATTGGAACAACTGATGCTGAAGCTGAAACTAATACTTTGGCCACCTGATGCCAAGAACTGACTCACTGGAAATGACCCTAATGCTGGGAAAGGTTGAAGGCAGGAAGAGAAGAGGATGACAGAGGATGAGATGGTTGGATGACATCACCAACTCCATGCATATGAGTTTGAGGAAATTCTGAGAGTTGGTTAAGGACAGGGAACCCTGGTGTGCTGCAGTCCATGGGGTGGCAAAGAGTCAGTCACGACTGAGCAACTGAGCTGAACAGAGGAATAAAATTATGTTTTACATATACTAACGACTATTCGAGTACACTGTTTCATACAGCAAGGCTTTCAAATTGGATTCAGTTACAACTTTGCTCATTTTTTTTTCTTTTTTCTTTTTTTTAAATCATGGCCACTCTTAATGAAAAGGAAAAATAAACTGTGAACTTTGAAGTGTATTTCCTCATATTTGAAAAATCTCAGAGCATAAAAAAAAAAAAAATGTGGCACTGAGGTTGTTTTTCCAAATTTTTAGAAGGATCTTCTCGAGAAGTCTATTTTCATTTCTGACATAATAATTCTTCTTTTGGGAGGCTGGTTCTAACTTATCTTAGAACAATTAACTAGGACATTTTAAAAAGTCTTAGTCAATGTTTTCTCATGCCTTCATCTCTCAGAAGCAGACGGGACCATTAATAATGCAGTTATAAACATTATCACAAGTCAGTCTGGTTTTTTTGTCATGTCCAGGGAAGCCATCATGGTCAGAGAGCCAGAGCTGGAATGAAGGACAGCAGGTTAAAATGACATTATATAAGCTCCTCTAAAGTTACTATTTTAACATAAAAGGCCTGAAAGTAGCAGTCCTCTATAATATAATATTATTCTTAGCACATGGAGGTAGCTTTATGACAAGTTTTTGAAAGAATTGCGTTCCCTTCATTTCCTCAGCACCTCTTTTATCTTCTTTTAAGGTGTTCCCTGTCTGACCTTCCCTACAAAGGAAAAGGCAGCCCAGGTTTTCTGGGAAATTAGGGTAAGGTCACACAAGACTATCTAAAGATTTGCTCAGACAAAGCTCTTTTCACAGCTGCCTACAAGCCAGAGCCCTCAGTAATGGACCCGGAATAGGACCATTCATATCTATATTCTTTAAAAAAAGTATCTTAAATGACCTTTACCACCTCCCTTATCAATGCACACTCTGAAGTTTAATGATTATTAATGCAGATATGTCAATTATGAATGCTTCTTGCATACTTCATTTTTGTCTTATGTTTTCAGAACTTACCTAAATTATCAAGCGCCATGTTAAATAATTAGTGGAAACACTATTGCGTATCTCAGACTCTGTGGTGCTAAGTCTGTAATTGTCAAACAACTTCCAAGAACATCTCTGAAAGTTAGGCTGCAAGAAAGCTCTGATAGTTTTTTTTCCCCCTTCCTTACTAAAATATGAAGATCCTAGGACTTCAGATTCTGCTCAATAAAATTCTCAGTGATGAAAGCTGTTATATATGACATATTCTGCCCATCTGAATATCTCAGTGGAAAAATAATTCTTTAGAGCATATTTCTAGGAAATTCCCTGGTATTCCAGTGATTAGGGCTCCACTCTTCCACCGCAGTGGGCACAGGTCAGGGTCAGGGAACTTACATCCTACATGCTGTGCATGACACAGTCAGGAAAAAAAAAAGTATGTGTATATATTATATAATACATTTTTGCACAGTAGCAAATTTCTCATAAAATCTCAAAGGTAATATAATTTGTTTGATTACATATTTTATCAAACAACATTCTAGGAACTGTGGGATTCTGGAGGAATATTTCTGCCAAAACAAGTAGTTGTTAGCCCAGCTAATATTGATATGTTCTACTTAAGTATTCACTTCCTAGTTTTCCCTATAGAGAATGAGAACCAATGTGGAGGACTGCACTGAGAAGCTGTGTAATTTTGGACCAGGTGTTATACCTCTTTGTGCTTCTGCTTTTAGTCTATACAGTGGGGATAGTAAGATTAATAGTATCCACCTAATAATGGTCAGGGGAGAATGAAGTCAGTTCATCCATGTGCCTTCAATGAATGTCAGCTCTTACCATGTGCTTTCTTGTCTGTCCAGAAAGACATTCAGACTTCTTTCAGTTTCCTTTTCCTTTAAAATTCAGTTTTGATTCTTCTACTAATGATGTACACTTAGATCTTTCATTTATTGAAATTTACTTTATGTTATTTTTCCTTCCAAATATATTTACATTTAAACTTACATTAAAAACCCCTAAGTGTATATTAATAACCTAGATTTTAGACTTAGATTTTGTTCCTTAAACTTCCTGTGTGGTCTTGGGCCAGGTAGTTAACTTAGTTTTTCATCTGAGTCTTAAAGTTTTAATTTGTTAAATGAAGATAATATTTATCTTATATATTAACATGAGAAAACTAATGGAACTTTAGTAAAGATGTACACTTTCAGTTGAAAGAGAGAAAATCTAACGCTAACCTGCTTAGGCAAAGAAAGGGATTTATTAACGCACTTTTATGAAAAATCCAAGGAAGATCTGGCTTCAGGGACACCTGCACCCAGCTGCTAAACAATGTCCTCAGGAATTAAGTTTTTTTTTTTTTTTAACTCTGCTTTACTCTGAGTCAGCTTCATTCTTGGGTGACTCTCTGCTGAAGGCGCCCCTTGTCAGCAACAGACAAGCATCCTCACAAATGCGAGTTTAATGAGACAGATGTCTTCTTCTCCCACAGATACTAGTGAACCTGTGTGAATGCATCTCACATGGAGATGTAGTTTGGTTCACACGTCCATCCCCAGACCAAGTGACTGTGGGTGGTAGAGACCGTGCAACCTGGCTTCTGTGAACATTCTGACATGAGGTTAAGTCTCACTGAGAATGAAAGAAAGAACCTCTTTCATTTCCTCAATAGTTGGAAGCATTGTAATTATTTTACATATATACACACATCATATATAACGTGTGCATGTTCAGTCGTGTCCGACTCTTTGTGACCCAATGGACTGTAACCCTGCCAGTCTCCTCTGTCGTTGGATTTTCCAGGCAGGAATACTGGAGAGGGTAGCCATTTCCTCTTTCAGGAGATCTTCCCAACCCAGGGATAGATAGAACCTGAGTCTTTTGTGTCTCCTGCATTGGCTATACATGATTAATATGCATCATATACCTTTTAAACTCATTTTTTTGAAGTAAGATGCCACCTTTGAACACTGGTATTTGAGAGCAGTAACAGTGAATGGTTAAAGTGGATGGAAAGTTTTACAGGCTAATTTTACATCTGGCACCACAGGTTTATTGGATCAAATACGAAACTCATATGAATGTGGTTAATACTGAGCATTGCATTTGGTAAGGCATTTTGTTCATTTTATGCCCCCTTTAAAGTGCCTATCTGTGCATGTCACTTTCACACTGGCACCAGGGGCTTTATAAATATTATAGTACCGCCGTACAAAACTGCCAAATGAGTGTTTTGAAATTTAACTACAATACATCTGGCCACAAATATAGAAGTAGTTAGGACCAAAAAAAAAAGAAAAAGGAGAGGAAGAAAAAGAAACAACAGGTCTGGTATCTTTATTAGTGGGGCCAGGTACAGGCATTTGTTCAGAGGGGCCAGCCTGATTGTCAACGATTGTTCGCTGAATTTTCCTTTTGTCTCATACCACAGAAGATGTCTCTAGGGCACACTGTAGAAGTGGGTTTCACTTCTAAGGAAAGTCAGAAGGTTCTCATTATGATTATTCCTCAACTACCTAGGGAGAAAGAAAACGACCCGGCCTTTCCCCCAAAGGGCTTTGATGTGGCCCAAAGGACCAGCAGCTTGTGGGGATTGCTAAGAATTCAATAGCCCAGGGGAGGATGAAGGGAATCTTTCCTTATGAAAACATAGGTCAGACATAAACATTCGCAAGGATGAAACTTGTGTGGCGATTGCTTTAAAGCCATTCTTCTTACTACTTATATTGAATAATATTTCTGTTCTAACTCCTCTTTAAAAAATATTTTTGACCCTTCGAAATTTGACACTGAGTTGTGGTTTTGTTGTTCGAAGGCAGAGCCTTTCTTTCAGGGTTTCGCCTTCTTGCCATCTATATTTCCCAGAAAGACAAAATTGCAAGCTCTTCTATCATATTCCAGAGTCAGAGAATCTTCCCTTGGCCCCACTGGCTGCCACCCAAGGCCTGGTGATGTGCAGGGCGAGCATTATTTGTTCCACCCACACTTCTGACAGCATTGAAAACTGAAAGTGAAGTCGCTCAGTTGTGTCTGACTCTTTGCGACCCTGTGGACTGTAGAGTACCAGGTTCCTCCATCCATGGGATTCTCTAGGCAAGAATAGTGGAGTGGGTTGCAATTTTCTTCTCCAGGGGATCTTTCCGACCCCGGAATCAAATCCCGGTCTCCTGCATTGCAGGCAGATGCTTTAACCTCTGAGCCACCAGGGAAGCCCATTAAGGGTCTGACAGCATTAGGCACCACATACAGTTCCAGCCAAATCCTGTCACAACCTCATCAACTTCTCTCTCTTCTTTTGGTGGTAGCTCTGGCCTGCTGACCCCATTGATCCTCTGATGTGCTGACTCAAAGGGAAGAGGAAAATCTATAGAGGAAGGTGCCGAGCTCTCGGGGAGTTCTAGGAGAGCATGTCTTGCTCTGTGTCAGCAGGACAGTGGTCCAGACCAAATTTCAGTGAAAGCTACTCTGGGCCTAGCTGGAGATGACCCCTGATAGCTGGTAGGAAGTTGTCTACAACCAAAGTTTTGTCAGGCTCTGACTTTGAGGCCAAGTGGAGGCATTAACTTACCCCCAAACAGATAAGCTTTTCATTATAGGGCTTCCTTGGAAAGCACATTTGACAAGTTTGATATTTATACTGGGATCGTGAAGTTTACTGGCAAGTTCAAAGGCATAATCCATTACTTCAAGCAGCTGCAAGTGAAAAGATGTTTAGCTATATTTTCACATGAGTGATGGAAATACTCAAGAAAGCATGCTTTTTTTTCAAGGAAAAGGCCAAGGTTAGGTAGGCAACACTTGGATTCTATCAACTACTATTATACTGTGCAAAACTGCAAAATAGGGAAATGTGTGCTTTGATACTTAGTCCTGTTTTGGGCTATATTTCTGCCCTTCTGCCGTATGCCTATGACAAACTCAGAAACCTAGACCAATAAGCATTTTATATCTATATACACACACTCCAACTATTTGCACGTGCATACATGCACAAACATTCACACATGAAAGCAAAGATGTTCACTCCTAGAGACCCATTGTATTCTGCCTCTCCCTTAGAGGAAAAGGATAAGTCATGTCAATAATTTTAGAGCCACAGTATGATCTCTTATCTTTATTGGGATTATTTGCATTTTAAGTCTTAAAAAAATCTGAAGAATCGACTTTCATACAGTTTATGGAGAGACAGAGGGGACAACAAGTGATGACAAAATGGGGCCTATGCAGAGGGATATAGATATTCTGACACCAGGTAATTGTTGACTTTGAACAAATGATATACTCTCTCTGACCTCAGTTTCTTCATCTGCAAACTGAGGAGACTGGTGTAGTGTTTCAAATTTTTCTAAACATATACCCTGAATGATAGCATGTTTAAGATAGCATGTTTATTTAACTCCAAAAGGCCAATACAAGCAAGGTTTTCCTTTTGTAATCTTATTTTTCTTGCAGAATCCAGCCAAATGCTGTGACCTACTCCATATTTGGGTGCTGATATAAAAATGTGGACTTCCCTGGTGGCTCAGATGGTTTGAGACTGCAATTCAGGAGGCCCAGGATCAATCCCTGGGTCGGGAAGATTCCTTGAGATGGAAATGGGAACCCACTCCAGTATTCTTTGCTGGTGAATTTCATGGGCAGAGGAGCCTCGTGGGCTATAGTTCGTGGGGTCACAAAGAGTTGGACGTGACTGAGGGAGCTTCACTTTCATAAAAATGTATTTTGCCTTCACAAGTTTCAGGCAAGTTTGATGTTGCAGAAAACCGTGCAATATTTAAATCCTGTGAACTTATAGGGGGCTTCCCAGGTGATGCTAGTGGTAAAGAACTGGCCTGAAGATTCAAGATACATAAAAGATGCAGATTTGATCCCCAGGTCTGAATGATCCCTTGGAGGAGAGTATGGCAACCCACTCCAGTATTCTTGCCTGGAGTATCCCATGGACAGAGGAGCCACATTGGCTAAAATCCATAGGGTCACATAGAGTCGGATGTGATAGAAATAGCAGCACACGCACACACATGGACTTAGAGAGCCCCCTGACACACTATCAGTTAGTCCTGGAGATACACATAATCCAGTTTGAGAAGCAGTGGATTTTCTTGGATTTAGTATTCTCTGAGGTCTCACAGGTCTGCAGTTTGCAGTGATGGATAGTTAAAATGGCACATGGAAGTTTTCAGATACCATTTTTAGGAAAGGGGCACAGTACTATAGAGATAAAGATTCTGAGGTAGTGGCCATCCCAAGATGCCCTTTTGGGCTCAAGAGGACTCTGTTGGGGTTACCCAGAGGGACTAAAACACCAGAGACCCTTGTGCAAAGGGTAAGTCCTTGGGCTCTTAGGATATGTGACTTGTTTTGGAGATACACAGATACTATAGCAAGGCAATTCCCTTGGAGCTGTGATACCTCGCCTTAGCAAGTCTCAGACCATGTTGCACCTACAGTAGGTTTGGAAGCACTCAGAACTGGATGCTGTTTGCATCTGAAGCAGAGCCATCATGAACTCTGTTGCAGCTATTATCTGGGTATTTCAATAGGTCTCAGTTTCAGATGCACTAAGTCAGACCTGGTCTCTATCCTAGAGGTGGGTCTAAAGTTTGTGAAGATTGACCAAGGGCCCTACTTTGAGAACAGGTACTTTCACGAGGAAGAGAGATGAAATCACAGGCTGCAAAACACTCTTTGGGGCAACATTTAGCCAGCTGATCACATTGACTATTGTTGGGTCTTGAAAATAAATTGGTTAACTTTCCATGTATTATTGCAAGTTCAAGAGGCAGAAAACCTCAACCTAAAAGTCTGCTACCATTTTTTCTTTTTTATAAAATGAGATCTTGCTGAACCCATTGGAAGCTTTGCTAATGTTCTGTTTACATCAATTCCCTATTTTTTTAAAAAGAAATCTCATGTACCCAGTGAGACTTTCTCTCACATCCCTGGTAAGTCTGTTCTCAGCCACATGTATAATATCCTTGGAACTCCTGATGGGCCTGTCCAACTCTACAGAAAACATAAAAATCAACTTTCAGTGACAGCCAGAAACTGTTCACCCAATAATCAATTCTAAAGGGACATAGAAAGATAGTAAATAAAAACCTCAAGTCAAGAGAAGCACATGATTAAGCAGATTAGGTTTCAAACATACAGGTTCTGGACTTTTGTCTGAGTAAAGAGGAATAAACTTAAGGTGATGTATTTTCAAGATGTTGTGGCATTTATTTAACTTTATAAGCTAAATCACAAAGTATTAGGGAGTATAAGCTTTTTGGTTCTTCTAATCTTCATTACATGAGACCGTCAAGCCAAGGTTATTATCATAAATTGAAATCTATTGGGACATGGAAATAGTTTGGGGGCTGTTTTATAGATCATTAGTATTATAAAGGATGAATATTAAAATAATCTGTGGACTCATGCAAAAGAATTTCTAGTGTGTGTTTATTAAAATGAAGATTCTTGGACTATCTACCGCCTTTGACCAAGTGAATTCTTGGAAAACCCAGGAATTGATATTTTTAATACATCTCCAGCTGATTTTTTTAACCCTAAATATTGAGCACCACTTCATTAGGAAATAAAAGTTTTCTGGATTTGGGGAGAATAATGATAATTGGCTTCTTTCTTCAGAAGAACATTAGTTAGATATTTTCCCAGTTGGATACTAAATCAAGAATCAGGCAAAAGATGAGCTTGGTAGGATAACAACAGGTTGGAGGCAGACTGTATTAAATTGATTTCTGAATATGACTCAACTATGTGATTTACGAAATGAACTCTGTGAGAAATATTCCCCTATAAATGAATGCTTGTGAAAATTGTAAAGTAACGCTTGAAAGTCTAAGAAACAAGATTGTGCTTTGGACTCTCTTTCCTGCTTACATGTCAAATTAACCACGTAATTGCTGTATCCTGAGTTCCTAAACAGAAATTTGTTCTTTGTACTTCAGATGGTTTAGTGCTATGTTTAATTGACCTTCCTTAATTAGGTTAGCTTGGTGATTCTTTCATTAAAAATACCAATATTGTGATTACTTACTTTTACTCTTTTACATGGAAACTGAACCTGGAGCTGGCAACAGATAGAGTTTGTTTAGAGTCAGCAAATATATTAGAGAACCTTGTTTAGAATGAGTGTTTGTCAAACATGGTAAAGTGAAAGCATTTTGGAAATGAAAAAGAAAATGGCATTACATGATAGAAAGTATTAGAGGTCCTAGTGTATTCCCAGCCCTGCAATTAATTTCTCTCTGGCAAGTCACATATCATTTCCGTGTGTCAATTCTTACATAGGTCATGAAAATGACCTTATCTATGACAAGGTTGACCTATCAGTGTTCAGTAGCCAAAACCCCTTAGGAGACTGCAGGAGATCAGCCCAGCCAACTTAGATGCTAACTGCCGAGATAAATTATTTTAGGTAGGCCTGGTATTCTAGAAATAGTATACTCATGGCTGATCAAGAACTGTCTTAAGATGTGAGACCAATGCTGAGAAGAAACACTAAGAATTAAAAATAAAATCAGAGTTTAGAGTGGGTAAGTTTTCCTGCCACAGTAAGTAGGCTATTTATACATAAGCATTGAGACCTGCATCCTCAGCTTAGATCCAGTACTGGCACAAATCGAAGTCTAACTTGAGATGCTGCTGCTGCTGCTGCTAAGTTGCTTCAGTTGTGTCTGACTCTGTGCAACCCCATAGACGGCAGCCCACCAGGCTCCCCCGTCCCTGGGATTCTCCAGGCAAGAACACTGCAGTGGGTTGCTATTTCCTTCTCCAACTGGAGATGCTAGTAAGACTTAATTCTCCATATCTTTATGTCATTGGTTTGTAGCTTTCTCCACTAACCTTCATTAATCTTGGGCATGTATCCATCTGCTTTGGCTTTTCTTTTGTATTATTCTCAATGCCAAGTAACATTTGACTGATGCTATCTGTTACTAGCAATTCCCCTCTTAGGACCTGAATATGCTCTGTGAACTACAGACCTCAGACCAGGGCCCTATTTCAGCCCAAATGGACCTCTGACAATTTGCAATTGCAAAAGAACTGTCTTTTGTGTCCAAAGATTCCTGCTGTAGGGTCCCTGCCTATGTGTCAGATCAAGGATATCTGGTCAGATCGGGTCAAATCATATATTAGATCTTAGACAGAGAAACTGGGATCATTGTGTCTTCTGCTCAGGAGTGAAATCTACTACAAGGCTAGTTCTCTTACCCCTTTCCTTGCACACTTATTGCCAGTTTGCTATGACGCTCCAGCTGGTCTCATGGGTAAACTTGTATTAATCATATCACTCAGACCCCAGGGCTGGGGAAGAGGCGAACTTCTATCAAGATCACGTTATTGGTCATTTTCTTTCCACACAGATGGCTTGTTTCATCTGGATAATCTAGTTGCATTTACCCTTTTAAAGGCCCCTCAAATCTGAATTTATTCTATTGAAAGAAGAAGAGAATTAAAGAGATGGTTCATGTATTTTAGGGCCAAAATATAAGAAATTCTAAAAATAAGTACATTTGTTGAGTACACTTCACTAATATTCATGAAGCATTAAGATATAAACACAATATATGCAGCTAATCTTTAGTTGAAGGATATACAATACCTGCCTCAATAAGATTCGTTTTAACTGAGACCACGACACATTTACTTTGATAATACATTATCTTTATGGATTATTGTGAGCATCTTGGGAAAAAAGGCTCCATGTTCCTGAAAATATTTTGTACTGAATTTCACTTAAAAACTAGTTAACTCAATGAAAGTTTATATTTACTAAAGCAATCTATTCTACCTACAGCTCCTCTACCTTAAATTATTAGTAGCAATCACTCTTCAAGATTCTTGAAATAGTGATAACCCGAGGCATGTATGTGACTATTTTTTAATTCACTTATTCCTCTCATATTTCATGAGCATCTATAGTAGTTTTCCCCTATGTCAGGTGTCAGAGAAAAACATGACAAAATGCTCAAGAGATTTATAATCCAATTGGGAAGATCAGGCATAGAGACAATCTTGGTATAAAGAAAGAATAAAATGAGCACCATAATAAGTTATGAGTTAATAAAAGTATGAGTTAATTATAACAAGACTTCAAAAGTGGAGATAATTATGGGGTATTATTGAAGAACTTCTGACCTCATTGAAACTGTTTTCCTTCAATATTTAGGGTAATAACAGTGTCAGGTCTTAACAGTTTTCCCATGGAAATATTGGACATTGACTAAAATATTCTGGAAACATGCCTAAATTGGATGGTGCAGAGCCACTGTGGAAAGAGCTTCTTTATGCTATGAATTTACTTATTCCAGTGCAAACCACCAAACATTTTATCCCAGAGCGGTGTGAAAGCCCTCAGCTAAAAGAATCAGGTCCTTCGCCAAATAAAACCACTGATTTTTCTCTTTCTCTCTCATAGGGAAGTTTAGGTTCCTGAATAGATTTTGCCCTGAGGATTATGTTCATGTTTCTATAACCAATATGAAGAAGAAAAGTTAAAATGTAGTTTAGATTTCCAGGTCCAAAACACCTCCAAATCATTTATTGGCATATTTATAAGACTGTCCCTAGCGTCTGTTGAAAAGCGTTTCCCAGGTTATCAGTGCTAAACATTCCCTCTCAGGAACTGATCATATGGTCAGATTAAATATGCAAAGAGCAAAAGTGAGATCATCTCTTCTTCACTGACATGGAAGATGTAAAGATTGAGAGAAGGAAATGAAGTGGAGGATGGTTCTGATAAACCAGTTCTGCAAGCATTATCTGGGTGTTCTTTCTTTAACAATTACCAAAGGACAGAAAATGTCTTGATTTTGACAAATGAGGAAATGATCAGAGATAAGCTATCAGAGCCCTGTTTCTATTTATGCCTTCACTCTGGCCTTGCCCCCTGATATACAACAAACTATCTCATCTTGGTTAAACAGCTTGGGGCCAGTCAACCAAAGTAGTTCTATTTACTGGAGCCAACCCCTTGCTAGAGTCAGCTGATAACATGGCTTGCTAGCTAGAGGCCCATAAGAGGCACTGAGGTCTGAAACTTATTTGGAGGCCATTTTTTGATGCCTGTTCAAGGATTCTAATCAGCAAAATATAATGTAGAATAAAAATGTGCTGCTTATCTGGCTATACTGTTTATCTTCATCAGTCAAAAAACATTAGAATTATTAGCAAGCATGTAAGATTTCTGTAAGAGACCCTGATGCTGGGAAACATTGAGGGCAAGAGGAGAAGAGGGCAGAGGATGAGATGATTGGATAGCATCACCAACTCAGTGGACATGAGTTTGAACAAACTCAAGGAGATGGTGAAAGACAGGGAAGCCTGGTGTGCGGAAGTTCATGGGGTTGCAAAGAGTCAGACATGAGTTAGCGACTGAACAGCAGTGTAATATATCTGTAAGAGGCAAAAGAGTAGCTCAAACATACAAGAGGATTATATGAAATAGATTTTAAAGCTATGGGAAGTTTATTTTAAGTTGAATTTTTCATAGCATAGCCTAGTATTTTTATCCTACTATCTTGGTCAATTGTACTAAAATGAGAAAGGACAAATTTATAATGTATATCCGAAGGGCATAACAACTATGCCACATGAATTTATTTCCAAAAAAATCATGAACATATATATGTGGAGAGAATACACAAAATGCATCATTTCTCCACAAGCACAGCCCATAAATTGTTCAAGTCTAAATTACCAATGAAGTGTTTCCTAGGGTTTTCTAGCAAAGTGAATGGAACCTTTGGGTGTATTTTATATTACAGAACTTCATCTATGTTTTAATTATTATTTTAAATAACTCTTTAGGCAAAGAGAAAATTTTTCTTGTGTGCATTGGACGGGCAAGACCTTTGGCCTCCTGCTGGTCTTTCCTGGCTGAATCAGTCACCACCAGGAAATTCACCTTCAAGTCTGAAAGACAACCATGGATGCTCTCATTGTGGAGCTCCTGTGTTCTGTTCTACCCCCAGCCCTGGGATAAAATGCATACATCGTGGGAGGACAGATACGCTGTGCAGTCCAAGCTGTGCCAGAGACCTTGTGCACTAGGAGAGCTGTGAAGATGTGGATATCACAGTAGCTCTGCTTTTAGTTAGGAAAACAATGTGTCTGGGTGTGTGTGTGTTCATGGTGGATACTTTAGCTTCAAGGCTTTTGCACTTGATATTTCTGCTTACTGTTTCTCAACAAGGATGCTACTGGCATTTTTGTTGGCCTCATCTTCATTGTCTGTGTCTGTCCTGTGCATGGCAGATAATGGAGCTTCCTTGGGTCCCTCAGCTAATTACCCACAGCAGTGCTCCTCATCTCTTCACCCACCACACGATCACTGTGACAACCAACACACTTCCACACAATTGCAAGTGGCACCCTGGGTAGAGGAGTACCAATATAGGTTGTGGTTTCAGTTCAGTTCAGTCACTCAGTCGTGTCCGACTCTTTGCGACCCCATGAATCACAGCATGCCAGGCCTCCCTGTCCATCACCAACTCCCGGAGTTCACTCAAACTCATGTCCATCGAGTCGGTGATGCCATCCAGCCATCTCATCCTCTGTCGTATGGTGCTCTTATACCAGCTTTGCATATAATTGCTCCTCACCTCCTTCAGGTCTTTACTCTAATGACACCCTTCCTGTGAAGCTGCCCATGAAAAATGAATCTCAAGTGGGCAGTCTGCTTCCCCTACTCTGCTTCCCCTTCTTCCCGACTCTGTTTTCCTCCAGAGCACTTATCACCATCTGGGATGTAATTTTTGCTTGTTTATTTTCTGTCCCTACTCCTCACCCACCATAATTGGTGCTTGATAAATATTTGTCAAATAAAAAGATCTAAATAGAGTGGGATAAATCGTTCTTCCTTTGCCTTCTGAACTTTAATGTAAATCAAGCTAGGGTAACATGCTATTCCAAAATAGCATGAAGAGACATGCTATTCCAAAATACCCCACAGGCTTATTAACCTGTGCAGTGCCACACAGTAACCATATTGAACCTGTCCATGACCTGAGGCAGACCACTGAAGGCTTCCTTTTCTTCTCCTCTGCTGCTTCTCACCTTGCTGGATCCCAGGATGAAAATAAATGACTGGCAAGCATAGGAAACAGATGGTGCACCCAAAGTATATCTATGCAGGGATATTTTTGTTAAGATATTTTTATCAGGCATGATGGACTTCCCTCGTGGTTCAGTGGCAAAGAATCAGCTTGTAATGTAGGAGATGAAGAAGATGCAGGTTCAATCCTTGGGTCAGAAACATCCCCTGGAGGAGGGCATGGCAACCCACTCTAGCATTCTTGCCTGGAGAATCCAATGGACAGAGGAGCCAGGCAGGCTACAGTCTGTAGGGTCACAAAGACTCAGACATGATTGAAGTGACTTCGCACTCCAGTCCCCACCAGGCAGGGTAGGGAGTGGTTGTGCCGTGCTGGGCTTACTCGCTCAGTCGTGTCAAAAGGAGTGGTTACTGGGACTCCCAACATGAGAGTCATATGGAGAAGGCTAGCATAAGGAAGCCTTAAACTTTGAGGATTAACCAGTTAGAGGTGACTCTTTCCAGAAGGAGCTGGGGTGATAAATATCCTGACCTCATTATCGTCCCCTCCTCTGTCTCCATAGTGACTGTGGTAAAGGCAAAGCTAGGGCACTGGGGTGCTCACTGTTGCGATGCACAGAAAAAGCTGGGTAGAAGAGAGCAGAGAAATAAGCTTATTTCTCGAAGAAAAAAGCTTCGAGAGAAACTGGGGAAAGAAAGTGAAGTGGGCAGAGAAGTTTCTACCAAACTTTCAACCACCCGATGGACTCTGCAAAATCTGTTTTTGATTTAGTAAAATCAGGCCAATGTCAAATACCCCAAATTCATTAAAAACCCCAGATTACTTTTCATCACCTTTTAGGTCTTGGTGTACCTGTGCCAATCTGTGCTGGCATTTTTATCTTCCTTGGTCCTGATAAGGTTGGAAACTTGGTGGTCCTTGACTAAAAAGGAGAATTTCTGGGTATGTTGTTATCTCTGGTGTTGAGGGATTGTGAGAGAACAGAGAAAGATGACCCCATCCAGCCTGGAGTGGGATCTGCTAGTATCCAACTAGCTACCTAACACTCTTTCAGGATGAGGGTATAGGGCCAGGGTTCCATAAGTATAGATATTAGAACTGTGAAGTATTCCTCCCTTTATATCCGTTGCTTATTAGAAAATGAGTATTACTTTTAATGAAATGGATGAGATTCTTCAGAAAATAATTGTATTCTCCATTAAGAATGAGCCCCACAAAATCTGTTCTTGATTTAGTAAAATCAGGCCAATGTCAAATACTCCAAATTCACTTACAGGAAAAAATAAAATAACATTTCATCCATTAAATGGCAAGCACGATCGTCCATCCTACAGAGCACATGGTATTTACAGAAACTGTAGAAGAGGGAATTCCCTGTAGATCCCATTAATGTTATGAAAGTGAAAAAAATGAAAGTGTTAGTCAATCACCCATGTCCAATTCTCAGTGACCCTGTGGACTGTAGTCTATCAGGTTCCTCTGTCTATAGGATTCTCCTGCAAGAATACTAGAGTCGGGGGTCATGCCTTTGTCCAGTGGATTGTCCTGACCCAGGGATTGAGTCTGCATTTCTTTTGTCTCCTGCATTGACAGGCAGGTTCTTTACCACTAGTGCCACCTAGGAAGACCCACAGGCACGTGTGCATATACATATATCAAGAAAGCATTTACTTACCCTTTAGCTCTGGGTAGACAAGAAACTACAAATGTGTGTGTGTATGTGTGCGTGTTATGTGTAGTTGGGAAAAAGGATGGTGGATTGAAATAAGACTAAAGTGGGTTGCTCTGCTAATTGTCAGAAAAATTAGAGTAAAACATACAAGTCTACAAGCAAACTAGACATTAGGTTTTCAGATAGTTTAAAACACAAGTCCTCTGCAGTGGCACATGACAGCCTGTTCCCAGCTGGGTTTTGGCTGAGGCCATTCTAATTCCTCCGCTAAACCCCTTCCAAGTGCCTTGTGGACCAGCTGGGGCCCAGCAGATGACTGGGTGAGGCCACCATTCTCCAGAACAGAGCAGCCAGCTCTCACTGGCGACAAGCCCCTAAGGACAGAGCAGAAAGAGCTCTGCAACAGTCAGCACTCAGTTCCTATAATCACCTATGACTGTGGGTTATGACATGTTTCTGGTATTAGCAAGAACATTTAAAAAGGAGTTTATTGGTGAGATTTCTTGAGGGATTCTGAGGACAATGAGAGGCCAAGTGGGAATACTTTTGTAAAGAAAAGAAAACAGATGGAGAGATTTCTCCCAGAGAGACACAGAGCAGATTTTCTTTTCCCATTGTTCCATTCTGTGTCCCAGGCAGTGGCAGGAACACAGCTGGGACTCAGCAAAGACTTCTTGGCCTTGTATGTAACTAAGAAGCAGCAGATCCCTTTGCTGTCAAGGGACCTCCACATCCCTGAACAAGGAGGATGCCAGCAGTCACTGTGATCTGTGGAGCCCAGAATGCTTGCCCCTGATTTCTGAGTATCACATAAATATCCTATTATTTAGTCTGAACTGATCAGGAGTCAGGTCAAGGGAATGGGTACAGGAATAACGATGTCTATAATTGACTATCTCATTTCCCAGCAAGGAGGGAGACATAATTATTTTTATTTATTTAAAGAAGAAAAATGGACATGTCTTACATGTCTTTTTTTGTGTACTTGAGACTTATACTACTAAACATGGATCTTTTGAAAATTACTATATTTGTAAACAAAACCAAGTAAACTGGTTTCCCTTATCTTTCTTTTGCTGGATTTTTTTTTATTTAGAGCAATACACAGCTTTTTAGTAATTCATCAGCAAACTTGCAAGATACAGAACAACATAAATCAATTGTATCTCTAAATATTAGCAATGAACAATTAAGGGTCTGATTATAGTTAATACACAGACAAAAGAAGTACAAATGCTAAGTTACTGGCCATTCCTCCAACAGTATAGATGAAGAGCCATTTGTGGGAGAACCCAGACGGATGAGGGAAAATGGAGCAGAGAGATGAATGTATCAGTTAAGTATGAATACCATAAAGATACTTACAAGTGTCTCTAGAATAGAGATTCTGGAAAACAACCAAACATGAGAGAGGGAAAAATAAAAATTATACAATTATATAACATTTATATATTATACAATTATATAATATTTATATGTTAAATAATACTTATAATATATAACACATATATAATATGTGACAAGTACATAATATTTAATATTTCATTTATTTTATACAATATTTATTTTATATAGTCTATATAATATTTATCTTAGGCTACTTTATAATTTGCTTTCTTTTACTGGAGCATAATTGCTTTACAATGTTGTGATAGTCTCTGCCATAAATGAAGTGACTCAGCTATATATATACATATATCCCTTCCCTCTTGAGCCTCCCTGCAATGCCCCATCCACCCATCTAGATTATCACAGAGCACTAAGCTGAGCTCACTGTGGTATAAGTAGCTTCCCAGTTGCTATCTGTTTTACAAATGGTATTGGATATATGTCAGTCCCAAACTCCCAATTTGTTCTACCTTCCTGTTCCCCGCCTTGTGTCCACATGGACATTTATCTTTATCTACAGTTGAGCTATTTCAAATCCAGAAAGATGATGCTGTGAAAGTGCTTAACTCAATATGCCAGCAAATTTGGAAAACTCAGCAGTGGCCACAGGACTGGAAAAGGTCAGTCTTCATTCCAATCCCAAAAAAGGCAACGCCAGAGAATGCTCAAACTACCGCACAATTGCACTCATCTCACACGCTAGTAAAGTCATGCTCAAAATTCTCCAAGCCAGGCTTCAGCAATACATGAACTGCGAAATTCTAGATGTTCAAGTTGGATTTAGAAAAGGCAGAGGAACCAGAGAACAAATTGCCAACATCCGCTGGATCATGGGAAAAGCAAGAGAGTTCCAGAAAACCATCTATTTCTGCTTTATTGACTATGCCAAAGCCTTTGACTGTGTGGATCACAGTAAACTGTGGAACATTCTGAAGGAGATGGGAATACCAGACCACCTGACCTGCCTCTTGAGAAACCTGTATGCAGGTCAGGAAGCAATAGTTAGAACTGAACATGGAACAATAGACTGGTTCCAAATAGGAAAAGGAGTATGTCAAGGCTGTATATTGTCACCCTGCTTATTTAACTTCTATGCAGAGTACATCATGAGGAACGCTGGGCTGGAAGAAGCACAAGCTGGAATCAAGATTGCTGGGAGAAATATCAATAACTTCAGATGACACCACCCTTATGGCAGAAAGTGAAGAGGAACTCAAAAGCCTCTTGATGAAAGTGAAAAAGGAGAGTGAAAAAGTTGGCTTGAAGCTCAACATTCAGAAAACTAAGATCATGGCATCTGGTCCCATCACTTCACAGGAAATAGATGGAGAAACAGTGGAAACAGTGTCAGACTTTATTTTGGGGGGCTCCAAAATCATTGTGGATTCTGATTGCAGCCATGAAATTAAAAAGCGTTTACTCCTTGGAAGGAAAGTTATGACCAACCTAGATAGCATATTAAAAACAGAGACATTACTTTGCCAACAAAGGTCTGTCTAGTCAAGGCTATGGTTTTTCCAGCAGTCATGTATGGATGTGAGAGTTGGACTGTGAAGAAAGCTGATCACCGAAGAATTGATGCTTTTGAACTGTGGTATTGGAGAAGACCCTTGAGAGTCTCTTGGACTGCAAGGAGACCCAACCCGTCCATTCTAAAGGAGATCAGACCTGGGTATTCTTCAGAAGGACTGATGCTAAAGCTGAAACTCCAATACTTTGGCCACCTCATGAGAAGAGTTGACTCACTAGAAAAGACTCTGATGCTGGGAAGGATTGACGGCAGGAGGAGAAGGGGACGACAGAGAATGAGATGGCTGGATGGCATCACCGACTCGATGGACATGAGTTTGAGTGAACTCCTGGAGTTGGTGATGGACAGGGAGGCTTGGCGTGCTGTGATTCATGGGGTCACAAATAGTTGGACACGACTGAGCGACTGAACTGAACTGAACTGAACATCTGCATCTCTATTCCTGCCCTGCAAATAGGTTATCTGTATCATTTTTCTAGATTCCATATATATGCATTAATATACAATATTTTTTCTTTCTTTCTGACTTACTTTACTTTTTATGACAGACTCTAGGTCCATCCGCATGTATATAAGTGAGCCAATTTTGCTCCTTTTTATGACTGAGTAATATCCCATCATAAAAACTATGAGGTATCACCTCACAAAAGTCAGAATGGCCATGATCCAAAAATCTATAAGCAATAAATGCCAAACAGTGTGTGGAGTAAAGGGAATCCTTATGGTGGGAAAAGGAAACCTTATTGGTGGGAATGTAAATTGATAGAGCTGCTGTGAAGAACATTATGGAGGTTCCTCATAAAATGAAAAAATAGAACTACCATGTGATCCAGCAATCCCACTATTGGGTATATACCCTTAGAAAACCATGATTCAAAAAGATACATGTACCTCAGTGTTCACTGCAGCACTATTTACAACAGCCAGGACATGGAAGCCACCTAGATGCCCACTGGCAGACAAATGGATAAAGAAGATATGATACATATCTAATTTTCTATTCACCACCCTGATTTCCTGGGGTCCCTGAATGGGCCTTAGAAATAAGTACACTCTGAATGTACCTTGTGAGAAATCGCCAAGCCTGTTCCATTTCGCTACAATGGCTGGTTTTGCTGCCTCACATACTGGAGTCTTCATATAGCAGATCTACATCTTGACCAGTCATCCTTAAGTCATAAAGGATATGCCCCACCTAGACCGTGGCTATGTCTGACCCCTGAATCCTCCATGCTTGGGTTCTGCACTTTATTTCTCACTCACTTACATCCTCGATCTTGCCTTTCTGATCCTTCCACTCCCTTATCCAGCTGCCAAATCCCAGGTGCACCCACACCCTTCCTCTCGCTCATCCCATCCTCAGCTATTGATCCCTGACATTTAAATAATTTGTGGGTCATTCTGGTTAGAAGGCTGAGGTATGTCCTATATGAAGTCATAGAAAAATGTAAAAAGGGACAGGAGAAAATGCTAACTAATACCTAGGTAAAGCAGTATCTATCTTAAGGGAATTCCCAAATAAGAAAAACTGAAATATGTACATTGATACCAAAATATATTCTCTCCTACTTGATCCTCTTGAAGACCTCAAACTGGGATGTATTTGTCTTTTTCGCTTTTTTCCATTTTTTTCTGTGTCACTTTTCCCTTGAGGCGATACTTTCTTCTATTTCCTCAACATCAACTCTCAGTTTCACATCAGCTTTATTTAAACATTTTAAGACAAATTGAGTGAATTTGGCTGTAAATAATTCAGGCCACTCCCCCTATTGGAATCTACATCTCTAGCCATGTACTGCCTGCATTATAAGCATCCTGAAGCAAGCCTACCTAGGAGCTCATTTCATTAATTGAGTAGATTAAGAAGAGTTGCATTTATTCTGCCAGAGGCTAAGGCCAGTCATTAATTTATCAAGAGAATTAAATATACTCCTGGGGGAACAGTCCAAACATTATTTTTAACTCTGGCAGAAAGAATTGATAAAATGTCGATCATCCAAGATGGCAACATCTTTTTTGATTTCTGTATTTTATAGGATGAAAACAAAAATGCCAAACAGTGACATATTCTGAAATGGTCCACGAGAGATTGTAGTAACATTAAAAACTCTTGTGGAAAGGTGCAGGAAATGTCACCAGTCAATCATAAGCCTCTAGAGGTGGTTCAAAGGCCTCCCAATCCGATCATTTCTAAGTGAATTTGCTTGTTTGAAAACAGTCTTTGATTAAGGCTTATTTAAAATGATGCAAATAGTTTGGATAATTGTCCCTTCACATTTCGATTGTGGGCAGGTCAGAAAGCACCCTCACCAGCCAGCACTGTGCTTATCAGAATCACATAGTCAATGAATATATCCAGTAGAGATTTTTTTAGGGCCTCATAAGTGTCAGGTACAGTGCTAGCTCTGAGATAAACAGTGGCGAGGTAAACCCTATCTCTAGTCCCTTGGAGCCTCTGATCCAGGAAAAAAAAAGATCATAAACAAATCAACTGAGTTTCTAGTTATTTCAGAGAATAATAAGTGATACAAAAACCATAATAGAATAGAGAGTTAGAGAGTAACTGGAAATGGTCACATCCTATAAGGTGATTAGGGAAGATATTTCTGAGAGACTAGACATGATTTATGAGAAGGAGCCAAACTTGAAAGAATGTAGGAGAAACCTTCCAACAGAGTGAATAACATGTATGGTGGCTCGACATTGGGAACGATTTTGGAGTATCTGAAGAAAAGGAGGCAGGCCAACATGGATGAATCACAGAGAAAAGAGAGGAGAGTGGTATGCAATCTGAGCAGAGAAGTAAAATAGACCCAATGAATGATACAAGTGTTATTTCAACACACTAGAAGGTCACTGATCTGTGAAGAGGTAAGATAGGATTTACATTCTTTAAGTATTCCTCTGGCTGCTACAAGGAGAACAGACATTAATGGGACAAGAGAGAAAGCTGGGAGCCAAATTGAGAGGCAATTTCGGAATTTAGGCAAGAGATGATGATGATTTGGACTGAGATTTTTGCAAAGATAGTGGGAAATGAATGGGTTTGAGAAACAGTTTGGTAGTTGAATTGGAAGATGAAGTGATAAATAAGATGTGGGGAGAGCAATAGAAACAGAGAGGATGAGCTAACTCTTTGGCTTTTGACTTGAACAACCTATTTGATTATGTTTCTGGTTATTTCCCTGCCTAATTAAACAAAGGCTATTACAGTGAAAACAGATATACTTTCTTTAGTAATCAACAACACGAAAGTAGAATGTATTGACCCAAACAGTACTACTGTTTGTTTGTGTGTGTGTGTTAACCAATACCTTTGTAGTTATCACTGAACTGTCCCTATTTACTCTGGTGAATTTTCTCAATTTAGCAATACATTATTTTGACTCAAGCAGCACCTGTTTTCAAAATGGTGATAAACGTATCAGCCATAGGTGTTATGGATTAGATGTGATTCTTCCTAGGAAATAAAAATTTGAGTGAGTAGAATATTTGAGTTTTTGCCAAGGTGTGCTTGGATTTCTCTTGATTCCTTTCCTCGTTTTAAAGGTCAAGACAAGCCATGTGGATGACACAGAATTTATGCCAAATGCTGATTCTCATCTAGGATGAACATATCTTGAGTTCTATTCAGCAAAGTTATTTTTCCTTGAGATTTCTCCTAAAATTTTTTTATTACATAATGAGGTAAATTAATGCCCTGCAAATGTAAAGTGTTTCTGTGATATACAGAGTATTTTGGATTTTCTACACTTAGTAAAGCATTTATCCTATTATCACATAATCACTTCCAGCCTAAATAAAGAATCTGGCACTTAATGCACAATGAATTCTATCTTTTAGCAGCTTTATTGCTGTATCAGTTATTAATTTAAATTTGTGTCATTTTTAGTTAACAAGAAAGATAGCGTAAAGATTTGTTTGTATTAGATTATATTGAATATCCTTACATTGGGGTATTTAACATTGCAGGAATAAGCTATCATATTATTATTGCAATCTAGACAATCTTATAGTATGTTTAATCCTCCAGCATCCAAAAGTGCTTTTTAAAACCATAAATATAGGGAGCTCGTTTAACTTTCAAGTGGAAAAGCAGTCTAGGAGATAGGTGTCTGAGTCACAGGAGCGGTGAGGCTCTCAGTACTTAATGATCCAATAGCTTTAGATCATGCTTTAGCCCATGACACCTTCATAAGAGTGTGTGTGTGTGTGTGTGTGTGTGTGTGTGTGTGTGTGTGTGTGTGTGCGCACGCGCACACGCGCACGAGCATACATGCTCAGTCATGTCCAACTCTTTGCAATCCCATGGACTGTAGCCCTCCAGGCCCTGCTGTCTATGGGATTTTCCAGGCAAGAATACTGGAGTGGGTTGCCATTTCCTCCAGGGAATCTTCATAATCTGTGCATCATATCTGCGTCTCCTGCATCTCCTGTATTGGCAGGCAGATTCTTTACCACTGAATCACCTGGGAAGCCCATAAGTATGTTGTGCAGTCGCTAAGTCATGTCCAACTCTTTGTGACCCCATGGACTGCAGTATGCCAGGCTCCTCTCTCCTTCACTGTCTCCTGCAGTTTGCTCAAATCCATGTCCACTGAGTGTGATGCTATCTAGTCATTTCATCTTCAAGAACTTAGAGCTTTATGATGAAGACCCAAAAACATACCACGTGTGCTGGATTTTTCTTGCTTTTGTAAACCTACTTCCTGAAATGGATTACAGAATCCCTTGGCCCTTAACTTTGTTTTCCCTTGAGCCTGTCTCTTCATGTTAATATTAATGGCCACCATTCCCAGTCATCTACAACATGGTGTATGTTCTATAGACATCTCTTTATGAGAGCTTCATGTACTCATGGATCCTCACAGAGAGAATGCTTAATTACATTTTATAGATGAAATGCATTAGGCTCTTAAGGTTTCAGTATTTACTCATTTATAACTTCAAAATAGCTTCATATTTCTGAGGTGGTGGGAGGAAGCATTTGAGAAGAACTTTTAACACTGAGTATGTGGCAAGTTATCTTGAGATATTATTCTCATCTTGATAGTTTATATGATTTCTTTTTCACTCTATTCCCTACCAGGAAATAAACTTTTAGGCCAAAATTGAGGAGCTGCTTTATGCCAATTAAAGTGTAGATTCTGGACTGAAGCCCATTGCATATGAATAGTCTTCAGTGAGATAAGTACAGATACCAAGAGGGAGCATTGAGAAATATCTATAACAACTTGACAGTAATTTTATGTCTCTTGACTCTGATATAATAAAGCAAATTGGCTTCACTACTTAAAATTTAACTTTGACTTCATCTTTGTGTATAAAGTATTAAACCATAACAAAGCAGGGAGCTGAGAAAATGATGCTTCATCACAGATACTTTGAGAAGCCCTGGACTAGACATTGGGTGTGCAAAAAATATATGGACAATTAGTGACCCCCAGATAATGAGACCCTGTCTCCACGCTTTTGGGAGCCAGGATATCATGAAGACAAACATACCCCAGGAAAGAGTAAGCTCAAGATGAACTGAGCTAGTTGGAATCCTAGACTAACTGGTAGAAGTTTCTATGCCCCAACAAGTCATGGAAACCACAGACCGTAAGCCTCAAAGCAAGTTAGAGACAGAATTGAATGAGACACTGGCCACATAATGATTAGTTGAAAAACAGTGAAGACCATTCCAGCAGCCACCTAGATAGAACCTCAGAATATGATTGACAACTCAGTGACCACCTGGAAAGAAAGCCTGAAGTCCAAAAATGTTTCCTCTCCCTCTTTTTTTATTTTTTCGTCCTTAAACACTAAAAATTAATGCATGATACCTAGGTAAAGAATCTTGATACAAAAATGTGAGTTTATAATTTTGCTACCATGGTTTAGGTGAACTAAAAATAAAAGTTAAACTGAAATATTGTTATACATTTCTTAGTTTGTTAATCAGTGATAACTGTCCCAAACATCTACTCAGAGCCAACCACCAGATGATATAAGGTATTAGCAGCAACAGGCTAAATTCCTTTATCTGCCCCAAGGGAATAGATCATCTTAAAACCCAAGAGCATTAACTTTCCCCAGAAGGGAATGGGCTCCCAAGTTGCCATGATTTCATGATGATTTTGACTCCAAAAAATCTGATGGTGTCATTAATTCTGTTTTCTTTATTCACTTCTATTCCTAATCAGTTATAGGATTCTACCATTTGTTTGATATGTTTCTCAGTTTGTTCTTACTTTTTACTTCCACTGCAATCAAACTAATTTGTGTTATCATTTCCTCAAGCTTTAATTAGCAAAATATCTAATTTCTCAGATTCTAGTCTGTCCTATCTTCCATACAATGTTTTTTATACCCTAAAACTAAAACATCCTTTGATCATGACAGGACCCTGCTCAAAATCCATTGGTTCTTATTGTTAATAGAATAAAATCTAAGTTCCTGGATTTGACCACAATCAGCCTTTCCATGCTTACATCATACTTTCCCTACCCCTACATCACTTGTCCCCATTAGCCAGGGCTTCCTGCTCTCTTCTTAACATATTAGGCTCAGTTTTGCCTGGTTTCCTTTCTTGTTGTTTTTTCCCCTTGAAACACCTTTCTTCTACTTAAACATATTCTCCCCATTCCTAAAATCCTAGATTTCTACCTACTCCAGGAGATCTTCTGCCTCGCCTGGATGCTTACTCAGTATTATGTAACATTCAGTATAATTCCTGACTGATATTTATAGTGACTGACTCATTCCTGTTTTCCCAGATATCTTCCAGTTTTAGCACCTTTGTCCTGGGAAATTCCTTAATCCTGGGGTACTATCATTATGTTCTGGAGGTCTCATTCTCTGTTCTCACTTAAATTGGAATCTTGTTGTCCTGCTCATCTGTATGTTGAGGACTTCATTTTACATTTACCCTACAGAAATTTACCCAATACACCACTTATAATGAGATGCTCGATTAGAGCCAAGAAGTTAATGAACTCTTTCCTGGGAATTCCTCTTGTCTTCCACCTTATTGTTAGACTATGATAGAAAAAGTTTGGGGTGTTATAGAGTTAGACAGAAATAGTCAAACCTGGCAGGGCTCCTGAAAAGAAATTCACAATCAGGCCTGTGAAACCAGTCTTACTTGGGGAATCCAGAGTATTTTGGAAGTTTTAAAATAAACTTGGGATGGCTTTTCAGGTGGAAACCATCTCTAGGTCTTCTAAGCCAGAAAGCTCCCACTTTTCTCTCTCCTTTCTTCTTCCTAAGAGTTCAGCAATAGTCAAAGTGTGGTAGAAGAGAACTGGGGGAGGTGTATGGAAGGACAGCACTTCTCAGTAAATTCTGGGAAGCTTATGCAAGCAACATAAGCAGAGTTGCACCTAGGAGGTTCTCTTTCCAGAATTGAGGGAAAAGTTCACAAAAATTTCAAAGGAGAGCCTGTTACATGCTTTATACCATACCCTCATCCCCACAGAGAACCTCCACAGCCTACTTACAAAATGCTATCTCTAATGTGCAAGATTTGGGGTAAACAAGATTATATATACTTTGAAAATATGTTTTAGATAGATTACAGCCAACAATCCTTTTGTAATAAATGTTTCCCTTGAGCCATAGAGAAATGCTTCTTGCCTTTAGCTGCTCGGCTACTTTTTATTCCCTTGTGATGCCTGCTGTCCTTAAGGGCAACAATAGTTTTTCATTTACAAAAAATAAAGTGATTCTCTCCATACAAGGACAAAATAGAAATTAATATATCAATACATTGATTGTTGGATTAAGAAAGTGTGTTTGAGGAAAGTTCCTTGATAAATAGGGTCTTAAGGGGGAATTTAGAAATGATTGGAGGTGAATAGGTCAGAGTGGGTGTATTAGGCAGGGTTTTCCACAGAAATAGAACCAATATGATACACACACACACACACATATAGATATTAATTTACTTAAAAAATTGTAAATTGATAGTGGGGCTTATAAACCCAAAATCCACAAGACAGTCTGTAAATTCAGCAAACATTAAAATTTCAATCTGGAATCAAAAGACTGGAAGTTGTTTTTCTGTCATTCAGTCATGTCCAACTCTTCATGACCCCATAGGCTGCAGCATGCCAGCTTCCCTGTTCTTCACTATCACCCTGAGTTTGCTCAAACTCATATCCATTAAGTCATTGATGACACCTAACCATCTCATCCTCTGTCACCCCCTTCTCCTCCTGCCCTCAATCTTTCCCAGCATCAGGATCTTTTCCAATGAGTTGGCTCTTCACATCCAGGTGGTCAAAGTACTGGGGCTTCAGCATCAGTCCTTCCACTGAATATTCAGGCTCGAAACTGAGGTATAATTTCTAAGAGGAAATCTAGAGGCAGAATTCTTGCAAGGGGCCTCTATAAAAGACCTTTTAAGACCTTTAACTGATTAGATGAGGCCCATCTTTATTATGGAGGGTAATCTGCTTTACTCAAAGTCAATTGATTTAAATATTAGTCACATATGGAGGATAACTTCACAGCAATAACTAGACTAATGTTTGACTAAAGAACTAGCCACCAGAGCCTATAAGTTGACACATAAAATTAGCCATCACAGTGGACATATTCAATGTCAAAAAATAAATTTTTATTAAGTATAAGCAAGATATACCTTCAAGATAAGAGTTATATTTTAAGGTCTGCATTAGTGTAAGGATGACAGAAACTCTAAAATTTCCCAAGTGCATATTCTTAAAGTTGAATCATGTCTGAACATAAAGGAGGATTAATTTTAATGTTTTACCTGTCCCTTCCAACAATAAGAAAGTCATATGTGAATCTAAGGTTCACCACTTTGCCTGGTTTAACACAATAGGCCAAGGGAAGGCATGATCTGCAGCACTGGTAAAGCTAACAGAAACACACTGCAGGGGAAGGTCTCAAAACCACAGAGTATGGTAAAGACTAGGTTGTAATCTAATTAGCAAATGATAATAGAAGCCAATGGAAAACAGGCCTCATGCCCAAGAACTACAATTCCCTTGGGAAATAAATGATTGATCACTTGGAGACAGGAAACAGATAGGGGAAAGCATGTTCTTGCCTTTGACCTGAAACACAGATCACAACTTCCACCCTGAGTGAAAGCATTTATAAGAAACCACGTGCTTTACATTCCAGCAGTCTGTCATTTACAGGGAAGACAGGTGAAGTCCTCCAGCAGAATACCAGTGACTCTTGCTATAAAATTCCTCACTTCCCTAAGAAATTTTGCTACATGCAGAATTGCATTAGTAAAGTGGTATTTTTCTCAATTTGAAAATTTTAAAATGACCTAGTTTCTTAGGCCCCCCTTTACCCATCTCACTGCCATCAGCTGTTCATGCGGAGAGTCCAGACTCATGCTGCTCATCATCCATGCTAAGTCACTTGAATTGTGTCCAACTCTTTGCGACCCTTTGAACTGTAGCCTGCCAGTCTCCTTTGTTCCTGGGATTCTCCAGGCAAGAGTACTCAAGTCGGTTGTCAAGCCCTCCTCCAGGGGATCTTCCTGACCCAGGGTTTAAACCCAGGTCTCTTAAGTCTCCTGTATTGGCAAGCAGATTCACGACAGGCTGATAAATCAAGAGACAAGTAGCTAGGGCAATCAATAGTGACTTTACTTAGACAGTCAGGAGACTGAAAAGGTGGTAAACTAGTGTCCCCCAAAACAATCTTCCCCAAGTAAGAATTTAGGTTCCTTTTACACTGAAAGGGGAGGCTGTGTGGTTGGTTGCTGCAAACTTCTTGATGTCAGAATCCTTTGTTCTTTCAGCTCTCCTTGTAGGTCAGGTCATAATGTTCTTGTAAACCTCCAACAAGACAAATGGTCTATTCTGTAACTTTTAATTTCTATATGAATGGAAAAGTTGTTATACCTTTAAAGATCAGAGTCTTGAGAAAGGCGACTACCCAGTATATTTCAGGCTACAGGCAACATTTTTAACTTGCACCAAAAACAATAGAATATAAAGGTTAAACTGAAAGAAACAGATCCAATACAGAGTCAGATTTGATCTTTCCTATTAAAAAATGTTAAAGAGTAGCCATGGTCACCCATCTTCTTGGTCACTTTTTAGCAGGTTCTTCTTAGAGAAAGTCACCCTTGCAAAATTAGTGCTTTACCAAAGTCTTTATATCTTTGCCTCTAGAAGGGATGTTCTGCTTCCAGAAGGACTCAGCTCCATTTCACAAAGAGAAAATTTTGTCAGACAGAACAATGTGAACAATATTGTAGCACAGGTTAAAGGAATCGCACTGGAAGATTGTGGAATGGTGGCATTGGACAATCCTTTGAGTATATCATTCTCAGGTCACTGTTTAGATAAGGCCATTTAGCATGACCCACAAGTACTCAAAAGTGTCTATGTGCAAATGAACTGAGAGAATTTGGCTGGGCAAGAAAACAGATCCTCAAGACAGAGTATAGGGCACAAAAAATGTTTAGAAAACAGATGAAAGAAACCAAATACTAGGAAAGTAAAAAAGAAGACTGTATCTTTGCTCAGATAACATGAATGTTTGCACCAGAACAATGGGAATTGAGATCTAAACTCCCTTTAGATTTGTCAATACAAGGAATGTAAGGAAGAAAGGCACGGAAGACTTTCTATACCAGAGGAAGGCCTGGCTTGTTTGCTGTGGTCAGAAAAGTAAAATTCAAAGTTGTATATGATTCAATCAAGGGAAAAAATAACTCCTCAAAGTAGTCATTTCTAAAATATCACTCCTCTCCTTTAAAATTTGCCTTTAATTACTTTCCATTATCTTTAGTTAAAATGTCTCACAAATAAATATTGACTCCCAGACCTTCCCTGGTAGCTCAGCTGGTAAAGAATCCTCCTGCAATGCAGCAGATCCCTGTCTGATTCCTGGGTCACGAATATCCCCTAGAGGAGGGATAGGCTACCCACTCCAGGATTCTTGGACTTCCTTGGTGGCTCAGACAGTAAAGAATCTGCCTGTAATGCTGGACACCTGGGTTCAATCCCTGGGTTGGGAAGATCCTCTGGAGAGGGGAATGGCTACCCACGCCAGTATTCTTGCCTGGAGAATCCCATGGACAGAGGAGTGTGACAGGCTGCAGTCCACGCGGCCACAGAGTCGGACACGACTGAACAGCTGAACAACAACAACCAGTAAAAGTCTTTACATTTTGTTTGAAAATGGAGGACAGTCATGTGTAACGAGGCCCACAAACGTGTAGTCTTTGATCCACGGATTCTGGATCCATGATTCTATTCTAGGAAAAGAAATCAGTTAAAAACGCATACAACTTCATGTTCCTTCATGTTCTCTGTCAGATGCGTGCAATTCATACTCTTGGAAATAGTCGAATTATCCCCATTAGGAAAATGGTCAAATAAATTATGCTATTGTCATTTAGTAGACTATCATATAGTTATTAGAATTTTTTTGAGAGTTTTTAGTTAAATAGGAAATGCTTACAGTAAAAGTCTGAAGAAAGTAAAGCAGCATGGAAAAATACATTATGATTTTGACTCTTAAAGGATAGAGAAGGAAAAGAGCTGGATAGATGTATTACTTTAAAAATGTTAATGGGGGCTAGTTTGGACAACTTTATTATGATTAGCATGACATTGTAAGTCATTCTTTTTTTACTAGAATTTTCTACATTTTTCTAAATATTATATTTGGGAAGAAGAGTATCAACAAACTAGTAAAAGAAGATAGCCAAAAAGAGGTAAAGATGGTAACAAAAGTATAGATTTTCCAAGGTGGGAAGAGGGAGGCCTTTACATCTAGATGGGTAATAATGCCCAAATTTCAGAAATTGTTGGAGTGCAAGCAACTCATATGTGGTTGAGATTGAATCACATACTATAAATGTCAAGATTACAGTCTAGCCAGCCATCTAACACCTCTGTGACTTCACAGTTTTATTTTCTGATGTCTCAGGTCAGATATCAATGAGGAACTTCTCAAAGAATAGTAGCTTGGAAAAAGGAACAACAGAAAAGCAAATCCAAGAATGAAAAGTACAAAATAAGAATGAATGGACAGGGTTACTATTTAAAACTTGCGTGTTCCTTTTTCTAACTTTAAAATCTAATGATAAAGGTGTGGGGTCTGACCAAATTCTCCTTTGGAAAGCATTAGTTTTACCCACATTTGGGGACAGTGTTTTCTCTCTCCACACATAGGGGATATGCTACAACATGGCCTCCAAGGAGAACTCCACTGGTAAATGCCAAAGTGGAGCAGGACTGGGGAGTGGACAGGACTAGAACCAAGGAATGTACTAACCATTTGTTCTTCAGGGATCTCACAGAGTAAAATTATATGTGTATTAAAAAACAAATATTAATGAGCACAGCAAATAGAAACAGAATTTGCTTTTCTGTTTGCTTTTCTCTCTCTTTCTACTCTACATGTGCAGATGTATAGAAATGTCATTACTTTTGTGGGTGGCAATGATCTATTCCCATTGTTATGCTTGTATACTTTGTAAGTAAGCCATGTTCTTCCGGCATCATGCATTTACAATGATTATCTCCCTTAAATTTAATATGTTTAATATTATAAGCAAAATATTTCCATTTTGAAAAGCAGAAATGTTGATATTGATTTGTGCTTGAAATGTAAACATGTAGTATAATGAAAAAAGTAAGGATAAAGAGAAGCAGAAATGTATAGACTTTAGAATAAAGTAGAATTATTAGAGTCTTAGCAAATCATGTAATTTGGACCTGTACTGTGTAACACTCACTTGAGTAAACTTCCCTAGAAAGCCGTAATGGTATTTTTACAAACTTGAGAGAAAACTATTTGTAGTCCACTAACACTTTTTTTCCCTGGTGGCTCAGAGGTTAAAGCGTCTGCCTCCAATGCGGGAGACCCGGGTTCGATCCCTGGGTCGGGAAGATCCCCTGGAGAAGGAAACGGTAACCCACTCCAGTATTCTTGCCTGGAGAATCCCATGGACTGAGAAGTCTGGTAGGCTACAGTCCACGGGGTCGCATAGAGTCGGACACGACTGAGCGACGGAACCGAACGGAACACTTTTTTTGGGCTCCAAAATCACTGCAGATGCTGATTGCAGCCATGAAATTAAAAGACGCTTACTCCTTGGAAGGAAAGTTATGATCAACCTTGATAATATATTAAAAAGCAGAGACATTACTTTGCCAACAAAGGTCCATCTAGTCAAGGCTATGGTTTTTCCCGTGGTCATGTGTGGATGTGAGAGTTGAACTGTGAAGAAAGCTGATCGCCGAAGAATTGATGCTTTTAAACTGTGGTGTTGGAGAAGACTCTTGAGAGTCCCTTGTACAGCAAGAAGATCCAACCAGTCCATTCTAAGGGAGATCGATCCTGGGTGTTCATTGGAAGGAGTGATGCTAAAGCTGAAACTGCAATACTTTGGCCACCTCATGCGACGAGTTGACTCACTGGAAAAGACTCTGATGCTGGGAAGGATTGGGGGCGGGAGGAGAAGGGGACGACGGAGAATTAGATGGCTGGATGGCATCACCGACTCTGTGGACATGAGTTTGAGTGAACTCCGGGAGTTGGTGATGGACAGGGAGGCCTGGCGTGCTGTGATTCATGGGGTCGCGGAGAGTCGGACACGACTGAGTGACTGAACTGAACTGAACACAGAGAAGGAAACGGTAACCCACTCCAGTATTCTTGCCTGGAGAATCCCATGGACAGAGAAGCCTGGTAGGCTACAGTCCATGGGGTCGCAAAGAGTCGGACACGACTGAGTGATGGAACGGAACGGAACACAAAATGAGGTATCAGTTCATTGTGAAGGGAGAAATTTGGTGAATGCTCTTTAACCCACTGAAAATAAGTAAATTCAACATGGACTCCTGTTAAGTTGGGTGAAGAGAGGGCTGCAGAAAATGCTGTAAGTCATGATGAAGGATCCAGATGTAGTGGCCTTAAAATGGGTACGCTTTCATCCTTCTTTAAAAAAATTATCTGCTTCTATACAGTGTTGTATAGTTCAGTGGTCCCCAAACCTGGATGCAAATTAGATTCCTGGATGCAAGGAGTTTCCATTTTTTAATATACATTCTGCAGGTCCCATCCCTGAAGTTCTGTTTCAGTAGGACCAGGGGACTAATGTAAATCCAGGGAACCTGGAAAACAATATTTTTAAAATTTTGACACAAGTTGTACAGGGGCTACAATTTGAGAAACAAGCAGTGAGTGGGGGTAGAAGAAGGGCAAGTATTGGGGTCACAAAGAAAAGTATTTCCCAACTACAAACTCCTACCTAACCTTCCCATTCTTCACTGTCTTCAATGGGAAGGGAGACAAGTTTGAGGTCCATAGCAAGAAGAGTTGAAACCAGCGGGGAGGTGTATCTGGGGAAAGTCAGAGTTAGCAAATGAGTTTCAATGAGAACCAACTGATGACCCATCATCAAAACTAGGAATGAGGACATTAGAAGTGTGTGTGTGTGTGTGTGTGTGGTGTGTGTGTGTGTGAGTGTTGGGGGCACAATGCTGGTGGGAGTGAAGAAGTCCACAGTGTCAAATGTATAATAATGATGAGGGAAATATAGAAAGGCAACTTGATACTTGTAGACAAAAATGATTTTTCAGAACTCTAGCACTGGACTGCAAGAAGATACAATCAGTCCATTCTAAAGAAGATCGGTCCTGGGTGTTCATTGGAAGGACTGATGTTGAAGCTGAAACTCCAATACTTTGGCCAACTCATGCGAAGAGTTGACTCACTGGAAAAGACTCTGATGCTGGGAGAGGTTGCAGGTGGGAGAAGAAGGGGACGACAGAGAATGAGATGGCTGGATGGCATCACCAACTCGATGGACATGAGTTTGAATGACCTCCGGGAGTTGGTGATGGACAGGGAGGCCTGGAGTGCTGTGATTCATGGGGTCACAAAGAGTCGGACACGACTGAGCGACTGAACTGAAATGAACTGATGTTGCAAAATGATTCCCATAATAAGTTAACATGAATTTACCCAAACTCATGTCCATTGAGTCACTAATGCCATCCAACTATCTCATATTCTGTCGTCCCCTTCTCCTCCTGCCCTCAATCTCTCCCAGCATCAGGGTCTTTTCAAATGAGTCAGCTCTTCGTGTCAGGTGGCCAAAGTATTGGAGTTTCTGCTTTAACATCAGTCCTTCCAATGAGCACTCAAGACTGATCTCTTAGCAACTTTCAAATATATAGTATTTCTAACTATAGTCATTATGCTGGACTTTACTTCCGAAAGAATATATTTATCTTATAAATTGGAAGTTGCACTGTTTGACCACCTTCACTTTCAAATATTAGAGATTTGTGGATGATTGAAAGCAAGGGAAAATTGCCTAGAAAGGAAATTCAAACACTTAAGATAGGAGAAAAAATAAATAATGAAAACAAAAGTCTCTTTGGAAGTGGAATGGATGAAATAAGAATAAAATGTTAGACTTAGAAAGAGACATGGTCTACTCTTCCTTTGGGACAAAATTAATGAAGAGAGAACATGCTGGAAACAGAATAAAGAAGAGACAAAACACTATAGCTATTTCAAATATACACCTGTTGAACAGAGGCTTAGAGACATTAGTGAAAGTTTAAGCCATATTAAAAGATAAACAGTATTGACTTATATATTTGTTACAATTAAAGTCCAATGTCTAAATTTACTAATAATCAATTACCACATGAACAATGAATAAATGAGAATTTGCATAATTTTTATTTTACTTTTTCTCATTATTAGTGTTTACTTTTCATTACTGTCTTTCTTGCTAGTGGCTTTTGTATAAAAATGAAATTTGATGAACCTTCCATCATGACAAATCTTTTAAAAAATTCAAACCAACACTCAAGGGGCCAACTTCAGACTTACCCACCGGATGCCCTTTTTAGACCCTAAATGCATTACATCAGTGATCCAGGACCATGAACTGCTGAGATGCTGAAAATGACAGATTATGACTCTTGGGAAGGGAGGTTCATTATCTAGGCAGACATTTGAATAAGATGGGTCCTAACACCAGTTTGAGTCCAGGAAGCTGCAACTAGATGGATTTTTACCTGTTTTCACACCATCCAACAAATCATGCTTGGTCAATCCAATCTGTTTGTCAGGATCTCTAAAATAGCTGGTTTGTCCAGGAAACAATAAGTTCAGTGCTACTCTGGTCCATTTGGTAGCTTGAAAAGAGACATTATAACCTCTTAAAACTCATTGCATCCCCTCAGAAAAAATAGCATTCTTTTCAGTAGCTGCAGCTGGGCTTTGTCTTTGTAACGCTCTTTGGCATTCAGCAAGATGGCCATATTGTAGCTGCAAGCTATTATAACAACACACTGACTTCCAGATTTACAACTGTGTGCTTGTCATTTCCAGATGTAGTTTTACTAAGACAGTTGTGCAGGAAACATTGTGAGAAGCAGCAGATTTCCAGTAAAACATGCCTATAAACACTATGGTTTCTGGCAAAGTGGGGGAAAAGGTTTATACCCAGATGCCTTAGAAAAATATAGTCTATTCTTTGTTCATATTTACCCTGAGGGTTTAAGTGTAATCTACAGGTTTTGTTTATGCTTTGTTTGTCCCTCCCTGACACAGGAACAGCTTACATAGACTCCTGTGTCCAGTAAATGTTTTGAGCACTGAGATACATATTTTCTGCCTATTGTTCCACCAACAATTTAGGAAATTCCTAATAGAAATTCAGAATCTGAACTACAAAAACAATTACTCTGAGTATTTTGAAATGATCTCTATAATCTATAAGCCTCTGAGCATCACCTGGACAGGTTAATTGGAAAGCAGAAACCAAAACTTCTTACTGGAAGTCATGGACCTATGAGTTCATGAATATTTCTATACATCTCATTGAACAAGCTGCCTGATTTTTCCCTTAGCACAAGCCTACATGATTCAAAAGGCAAGATTTGGCAAGAAACAAATTAGCACATATGGGTGTAGGTGGCAGTTTCTTAATGCCCCAAATGGGTCCACCCTTATTTTCAGCAATGGCTATTGTCAGTGTAATAGCAAGTCAAGGAAGAAGTTGATTGCAACAGACCAATCCTTCCGAAAACTTAAGCAGTTGATAAAATTTATCTCTGACTCCACATCTGTTATTCTTACTTTTCTCTTAAACCAACCTCTTTTCTTTAGGGACCCCCTATAACGTTGCTGGCATATTAGGGCTCCCCTTAATTGTGTCGTCACCATCAACTGTATTCAGTATTCCAAATTGATCTATTCCATTCTTTCTTTCATCAATACTTACCTGCGTTCAGTTATTCATCCATCTTCTTCCTCCCCGACTCCTTTCTATATATTCCTATTACTGAAGAGAATGACTGCGAGAGTACTGATGCCCTAGGAATATGTTACATGAAATGATTGATCTTGAAAACATGATCCTTATACATTTAATAATTCAATGTCTTAATTTTTTAATTTCTAGCCTTTTTTTCAGTGGAGCATTATGCTTCCATTGAATAATCCTGGAACTCACATAGAGTTCAGATGTGAAGTTGCAGCAAAAAAAAAAAAAAAATACAAGCCGAATAAATACATAGAAGAGCTCTGGTTTGCTCTCCCAGCGCAGCTTCAATTCTTTGTAAACTATACGTTTGGACTTATATAAATTATGTAGTTCTAAAGGTGTTACCAAGGGAAAAGAAAAAAGAACGAATACTACTGCCTAAACCCAAAGAGATAAATCAGGTTATGACTGTGCCGTATCACATCAGTGATAAAGACAGATTGGGATGTCTTATAAAAAAATCTTAACATCATTTGTGTGTGTGACATATATTGTTCCTATTACCAGTGAGAACACCTGCCTTGTGGTTCAAGCCTGGGTTCTAAAGTGCAGCTCGTGCATCAAGCCACATTGGCAATCCTAATTTAAGCTCATGCTCCACAGCACACAAAATAGTGGGAAAAGCATAGAAAGCTGGTGAGTAAGCGTATCCTCCCATAGAAGTAGGACAGATTCTTGGCACCATAAGCAACTAGCTCGGCAGCCTCTATCCCTAACTGTGCTCCAGTTAATGAAATATCCTGCTTGGCCAGGTCTGTGTCACTTATCTGCCATTTGCGTAAGTAGAATTACTATGGAGTGAGGGAGAGCTGTATTTTCCCTACATGAAGGATGCTGGGTAGACGCGTACACACATTCAGTAGAGTAAGAGCTGGACATTCATAACAGATGACTCTGACCTCTGATGGAAGCACAATATCCTTTCCCCAAAGATCTTTTTTTAAATTAGCTGAAAATATGTGAGTATAATATTTTCCCTGGGTTTAAAACAATATGGTGAATAAAAGATACCTGTAGAGTTCACCTTCTTTCAAAAAAGTGTCTCATTTCTCTTGTCATGACTCCCCTTTCCTTGGTCAGAAACTTCAACCATTGGACCAGCAATAAAAAGAATGAGCAAATGGCCATATCAAGCTTGGAACTGGAATTTTTATTTTTTAAACTTTGCTGATGAAAGAGAATATCCATCAAGCAGAACTAATTAAATAAGAAGCATTATTATTAGAATTTGCATTTGCATTTCATAAGCCTCTAAAGTAAAATGATGCAAATGTATTGACTAGAGTTGGCAGTTATTATGGAGAATTATTGCCCTGTGTATTGCAAAGTGATTGACAGTGACGTATTCAACATAATAGACTCAGAGCAATATCATTTGTCAATGGTGAGATCCCTTTTCCCAAAACTGAAGGAAAGAGACATCTATTTAGCAGCTTGTGTGTAAACAGCTTCCGTCTCTATTTCTCTTTTCCTAGACCCAGATTTTCATTCTCTAGTTTTATTTTCATAAATTGAGATTTCTTTATAACTTATCGGTTACTAAACAATGCACTCTTCTAAAAAGAAAAGGTCTTTAAGTCAACATAAACCAGTTGAGGCAGATAACTTGTAACTCAAAGCAACAAGAAAATAAACCTAACCCACTTGTGTAATCTCCTGGGAGCTTTAACTGAAAAGATTGCCTCCAGAATGTAAAAGTGAATGGCTCACGAGGGGAGTCCTTGGGCAGAACAAGGAGGAGGAGGAGAAAGGAAAAAGAGGAAGGGGAAGAGGAGGAAACCAAAAAAGACAGTGGGGAAAAAGAGAAACAAAAGATACCTGTGTTTGAAATATGTGGAGAGAGAAGCAATTCAATCTGCATGCTTTATTTTCATGTGTTCAAGCTATTACATCACACAAGAGAGATATAATAAAGCATACAAGTGAATGGTTGGGTCACCCTAATGAATACAAATAAAATATCTTTTTCACCTAAAGAGGTGGAGCGTTTTATTAACTAGCATTTGGAGAGTGTTATTATTTTTTATGTCTAAGATTTTATGGATCCTATTTTTCTGGAAGGCTGTGGAGGCAGTGACAAATGTTGCAGAGACTACTAACCTCTTATTTCATGTTTGTAAAACAAAGCAGTGCATTCACAGAAGGGAAAAACGAATCAGTTAACCTTTGGCTTTATCTATGAAGTTAAGATGTCAGCATGTTTTGTAAAATCTGCCACCCCTATTGTGGTTAAAACAGCTCCAATGAACATAAGGAAAGTATTTTACCTTATGACAGTATGTGGGCATCATTCATGAATTCTGGATGTTGTGGGGATAAACAGAGGAATTTGCATTAACATGAGGCGTTTAGATGAGAAAATATACAGAGGTGATACCCTGGAAAAGTTAGACCCAAAAATCTCTAAAAGATTAGATTTTTAGAAAAAGAAAATTGATACTCCAAAAACAATATTGAACACGTTTGACTTTATATATAGTAGTGGGAGGAAGAGTATTTCATATTTTCTTTAATTAATCAAAATGCATAAAATTTCAATAAAGTCACTTATAGTTGATGCATAACAATATATCTAATAAATAATAGTGTACAATGTTTTGTAATATTTACATATACATATGTGTATGCAAATACATATATTGATATAAGTAAATATATATAAACATATGCATTCAAATATATAAATTTATATATCCACGTGTATAAGTATTGTATAGAATTTTTTTCTTTTTCAATCATTTCTCATTTGTGCAAAAGCACTACATATTCATAGAAATGGGAGTGTAGGGAATTATTTATGACATTTGGTATATTTGGTAAATCTTATCAAAATTCTGTATCAAACCTCCACATTTTGTTCTAACAGGAGAAATTCACATCACTATATACAGAGTCTCAACATTTGAGATTTCTAATAGATCTGTCAAATCTTTATATAAAGAGAAACCAAGTCCATTTTCTACTTATTTAAAAAAATTTTTTTCTATTAGAAAAAAAATGGAGAAAACCTTTCTAACCTTCAGCAAAGAACAGAGTTAGACGATGGAGAATGTTCACATTGTCAAGCTGCCTGGTGTTCCACCTTGTAAATATAACATTACATTTCATTGGTGATGGAATTATTTCAATTCGCCATGGTACTACTTTTCTGAAACTATCTATGGACCCATGTAGGTCAAGGGGAAGGAAAATTAAGGGTCATCCTAAGTTTATACCATATAGTGTTTTCATTTTCTATCCAGCTAAGTATATCCAGGTTCCCTGTTGGGCAAGTCTTTTTTTCCCCTTGTCTGTTATTTTCAGAAAAAAAGACTGCATATGACAGTCTCAGAATTTCACCAGCCTGAACACAGATGGTAAAGATTACAGCACGCTGTGTACTGACCTTTAGAGGCTGCCTTTCTTCTCAAGGTTCTTCTCTTTTGACAGTTACACTGGCTTTCCCTCAATTAATTTCATTACCAAAACTCATTTTGCCTTTTATTTTTCCTCTGGTGAGTGTTACCTGAAATTGTCAACAAAGTTCAGTGATGTTCGAAGCAGTTCTCAGGCCAAACTATTGCAAGTAGTTATCTTTCATCCTTCGGTATGCTGGCATCAAGAGTTTGGAGATAATATAAATATTAATTAAATGCTGATTTTCCTCTATCAACAGGTACATAAGCTAATGAATTTCAACTGGTCACCTGAGAAGAGCAATGAATGGGAACCAGGAGAAAGAAGTCAGGGACAGCAAGTGGGGGGCGGGGCGGTCCACCGTAAATCAAAAGATAAGGGGCATTTATGAGCTGGTTGTAAATTGTCAGTATAAGGCTACAAAGTGAGCCTGTGCTTTGATCATAAATACAGAAGAAAAAGAAGAAAATATGCACCAGGGTGACCAAACTAAATAGAGGATCCAACTGTACTGTTCATAGATCCAAAATTGACATTCAGTTCTTAAATATAAGAGATAAGACTGGAAAATTTGAAAAGAGATTAGAGTACAAATATTTTCTTTATCACTGAGCTAAAGTAATAACGCTATTAACCTGGAAAACTCACACGAGAACTAGATTTTTACGATCATCAAAATGTAGCAGCAGGTACAATTTTACATCATAAAACTTACGGGAGATATGAGAGTGTCTCCCTTTTTCATTACAGAGAAGCTATTTGCCAGATTCTTTTCTGATGGAAAGTTTAGACATATTAAGTTTTCAAGTGAAGAATCTGCTTCCAACTGTACTTCAAACAGTGATAAAATCACTATAATAATATCTTTGTACTATAAAACATGCTGAATGCAGCTTTTAGCCATTATCTGCATTGTTTTACTTTGCTCAAATAAATTAAAGCCCAGCCATTGATCCGAGATAAAAATTAGCATTTTAATATGCACTTAAAATTTGGTATAATTTTAGAAAGCAGTACAGTTAGACTTTTGATCTCAAATGAGCAGGTGATAAAAGTGCCATGTAAGATTTGCTTAATATTTTACAATTTCATTAAAAGAGGATTAACTTTTCAGAGAAAATATGAGAAAAAAACTAATTAAAATTGAGAGCCTCAATAAATTTACCTTAGCAGTGTCACATAACATTTTGCAAATGCAACAGAATTGTGGTAGCAAAGTGAGTCATTCTAGGAAGTCTTAAAACAAATATAGGAAAATCCATTCTTATACAAGCCAGAGCAATCACTCTGATTTGTCCGGCACACAGGGAAACAGTGAAAGAGACATAAGGAGTTGCCTCTATCAGTAGATGCTAAAATGACCAGGAGTGCCCATATTGCTAAAGAAATGTGAAAACATTCTTTAATTTCCTTTGACAGTTTTGCCCAAACCATAAATCAGACCTATTCCTTTCAATGTTTCTCAAAAAAGTAGGGCTAAAAACCAGAAGCTTAAGGCACAAGATATTTTAGAGATACAAAGCTGAGAAATTTTAGGTTTGAACAGAATCTTAGAAACAAGATTATCTTGTTGAACATACTCACACTAACAGTGACCTGTTCAGCCTAAAACACAAAACTATTTGGCAGGATTTAATTGGAACCCAACCACATTGGTTTCCACATGCGTTCCTTTATGGGTTGCTTGCTGGAAGTTTCTGATGTACACGCTTGTTACCTGTCTAGCCCCATTCCTCTCCTTGCTGTCTGTCTCTCCCTCTGTTCTCATTTTATTATTATTACATCTGGAGACTCCTATGATTCTAGAAAGTCCAATCCCACTCTTTGCTTTGGGAGTAGAACCTGACTTGCCCAAGCCATTTTGTTTATTTCATCCTATCAGCCATGGCGATACATTCAGAGACAGACACATGTTTCAATTTGGGAAAATAAAATTCTAGGAGCTATGTGCTGGGGATTACAGCAAAAATGTAGGAGGAACCTTCAAGACTGTTACATGAGCACAATCAGAAGACAAGATTGCTTCCTGCTGCAAATAAAAAGGACAAACCAAGGATATCCTCTATTTGCTTGTTGCCATTTTGCCACCATAAGCAGCGTTGGCTTGAGTTCAAGGACTGTACAGAAAAGAAGACAGAAATGAGAGGAATGCACAGAAATTGAGTTAAGATCCTGACCAAACTGTAACCAAACTCTCCTTGACCTCTAGATTTTCCATTTATATAAACTAATTCACCTTTACTACATAGCATTGTTTTGAGTTTTCTGCCTCCCAAGCACATTAATGCGAAGAGTTCTTTTTTCTCATCATGCTTCCTGACTTACAAAGCTATCTCTTGATCATAAAGGCCAGCTCCTATTTGATATTCTAGTTATACATTTAATTTTTTTGTTGTTCTGAAGATACTAACTGCCTAGAGTGATTATTAAAGATACCCTTTTAAGAGGTAGTTTTTCTATTTATGTTAACCAAGTCTTAACTTTGTTGAAGAGAATGATAATAATAAATGAATCTAAGTTTGTATCTTTGAATAAAAGCAAAAAGGCCAATAAGCAAACACTCAAATATCTAGAGAAGTATGATTGTGGTGGAATCATCCATTCTTTACTTTAAATCAGAGTTAAAAAGTAAATTGGGCAACTAGAATTAGTAAGAAGTGGGACTCTGTGGCACAGCAAGGAAATAAAAAAGTTTTCACATGGTTTTCTGTCTACTACATCACTTTTTTCCTGTCTGCTTCTTGACTTTCTAGGCTGTTTGTGATCTTATCAGACACTCTATTGTTTGCAGCTATTGTATTACTCCTGATCTCAATCACTTGTCCTCTCCTTTGAATATTAGAATCAGCTGAGGAGTTTGTCTGTGATTTTTTCAATAGTTTTGTTAGTCTTTTTATTTGTTGTTCTATTTTTATCTTTTTCATGAGGGCACCTTGTAGGACTTGATCAGGCCCTCATCAGTGAAACCCAGAGTCCTAACCACTGGACTGCTGGGGAATTCCCACCTGAGGAATTTTTTTAACTGATGCTCAGGCCACTAACCCAGACCAATTAAATTGGAAATTTTGGAGGTAGGGCCCAGGCATCTGATTTCAACGTGTTATCAAATTTGAAAGCCAATGACCTAGATGATTTGTCCTCTCCAATTCTGTAAGGCCAAGTGGAAAACATGGTCTGAAAGATGTACCAGAAAAGATCAGTGAAAGAGGGGCAACATATTCTCTAAGCCTGAGTTAAAGGGATCTTTCTGCTCCCTTTTGTGTGTCTCTTCTCACAATATGCAGAGATCCAAAGAGCCAATATTAGGTGCTGACCTGGGTAAAAGAAACAATGACAAAGGCCACTGAAATCTACCTCTGGACCAGAACTTTGAGTAAAAAGGCTAGGAGGCCCTTCTGGCTAAGTAGATTCATTCCAGCTTCTCAGAGGTAGGAGGTTCTAGAGGCATTTGAGCACAGAGTGCTATCTCATAATGAAGAATGTCCTTTTCCTTGCAGATGTCTCTATGCCTCTATCCTCCAGGCATCTAGCATAGGAAATAGGATGAGCATATGGATATCTGGTCCTGATCATCTCCATCACAACTGACCATGAGACCATTCCCACATCCCTTGTCCATGCTTGCTTCCCTCGTGCGTAACCCAGTAATGTTGTTCCTGAAGACACAAGGTTTCTGTGATTACCATGTTGTTAACAGCATAGCTCTTCTCTTCCAATGCACACATCATCTCTTCACACCAGGTTTAGTTTTCCAACATCTTTGCATGCATGTACCAATTTATTCTAATAGGCATAAGAATTATCATGCTTACTTTTATGCCTGTCTATCATTTTCTTTTTCCTTTTCGATAATAGTAAATTAAGGACTCCAGATTAATTTTCTATCTTTGTGTTTTATCCCCTAAAATTTTTACCCATGACCTAGGTTACTTAGACTTTTGCTGATCTGCCTTATAGTTATTTTCCATAATCACTAATAAGTTCTGCATATTAAAATTGTAGACTGTTCAACATTGCCATCATGTTGAAATACATCTCTATATGTCAATATAGCCAGCTGAGTAAACATTAAAGTATAATTGAATTTTTCAGCAATGACATTTTAATTAAGAAATGTTCTTGGGCTTTTAAGAGTTCAATATATTTCTTTGTAAGAATTTGTCCCCTCAGAATTTGCTTGAAAAATATACTTTAGCCTGCTACTGAAATCACTTACCACTGTTTTATCCCAGTTGTGTGGATAAAGCATATCAGTTAGAGTCAATGTAACCTAGATCATGGGTAAAAAATTTAGGAGATAAAACACAAAAATAGAAAATTAATCTGGGGTCCTTATTTTACTATTATGAAAAAGGAAAAAGAAAATAATAGGCAGGCATAAAAGTAAGCATGATAATACTTACTCCTATTAGAATAAATTGGTAAATGCATTGGTACCTCTAAAATTTTGTTGGTCAATATTTAATACAAAACAGCAAGCACAAAAATGGAGGCCATGAAGTAAACCAATATAGCATACTTTACAAGATCATTTTAGTTACTTTAGCTATCTAGATCTACGAGTTTAACTTATATGTGTCTAACAGAAGGTGAATCTATTTTTAGCCTGAGATAGCATCTTTTTCCTCTACTTATGCTCTTTGGGAGGGAAAAAAAAAAACGCTATATGTTATTAAGATAATTAAATATATTATAATGAGCAGATATTGTAGTTACACTGAGTATGTTTTTAAAGAAAAGAAACAAGTAGGCAAAATTCTGAGTCTTTAGTGGTTCTGATTTCCATTTATGTTTTCCTTGAATTTCAAAGAAAGAAGTCCATGAATCCTTTTCATGCCTACTGGATTCATTGCCACACTCTGAACTTATCCATGGCTTGATATACATAGTTTTCTTCATAGCTATTGGTTACTTCTCATATCCCAGCCATTTTCCTTTCTTGCTCATGAATTATTTAGTGTTCAAGGAGACATTGACAGAAAAAATCAATAAATCAATAATTACTTATCAGGGACATATTCTGTACAACATTTTCTGTTTGGAGTTTTAGAAGATGATTATAATTAGATTTATAAGGTATATTCTCTTCCCAATGGAACTTATAATGTTGTAAAGAATATATGTCAAGATAAATTTATAAAAGAGAAAAGAAGCATGAAAGATTCAAACCTAGTTAAATAAAAGAAGAATATACTGCTTTCCAGGCCCTTTTCAGAAAGCCTGGAATATATGTATACATATATACACATGCATATACCCTTATGTATTATTCTTTACAGCACTGGACTTTACTTTCACCACCAGACACATCCACAACTGGGCTTTGTTTTCACTTCGGTGCAGCCTCTTCATTCTTTCTGGAGCTATGTCTCTGCCCTTTGCAAATAGCATATTGGGCACCTACTGACCTGGGGAGTTCATCTTTCAGTGTCATATCTTTTTGTCTTTTTGCCTGGAATGTTAGGTCCATGAATCAAGATAAATTGAAAGTGGTCAAATAGGAGATGGTGAGAGTGAACATCAACATTTTAGGAATCAGTGAACTAAAATGGACTAGAACAGGCAAATTTAATTCAGAGGATCATTATATCTACTATTGAGAGCAAGAATCCCTTAGAAGAAATGGAGTAGCCCCCATAGTCAACAAAAGGGCCCGAAATTCAGTACTTCAGGGCAATCTCAAAAACAACAGAATGACTTCTGATGATTTCCGAGGCAAACCATTCAGTACCACAGTAATCCAAGTCTGTTCCCCAGCCACTAATGCCAAAAAAGCTAACACTGAATGGTTCTATGAAGACCTACAAGACCTTCTAGCACTAACACCATAAAAGGATGTCCTTTTCATCAAAGGGGACTGGAATAAAAAAGTAGGGAGTCAAGAGATACCTGGAGAAACAGACAAGTTTGGCCTTGGAGTACAAAATGAAGTGGATCAAAGGCTAACAGAGTTCTGCCAAGAGAACACACTGGTCATAGCAAACATCATCTTCTAACAACACAAGATACAATTCTACACATGGACACTACCAAATGGACAATACTGAAATCAGATTGATTATATTATTTGCAGCTGAAGATGGAGAAGCTCTATCCAGTCAGCAAAAACAAGACATGGGGCTGATTTGACTCACATCACGAACTCTTTATTGCAAAATTCAGATTTGAATTGAAGAAAGTAGGTCTTCCCTTGTGGTTGAAGAAAGTAGGGAAATTGAAGAAAGTAGGGAAAACCACTAGACCATCAAGGTATGACCTAAAGCAAATCCCCTATGATTATACAGTAGAAGTGACAAATAGATTCAAGGGATTAGATCTGATAGACAGAGTGCCTGAAGAACTATGGATGAAGGTTTGTGACATTTTACAGGAGATGGTAATCAAAACCATCCCCAAGAAAAAGAAATGTAAAAAAGCAAAATGGCTGTCTGAGGAGGCATTACAAATAACTGATAAATGAACAGAAGTAAAAGGCAAAGGAGAAAAGGAAAGATATACCCATCTGAATGCAGATTTCCAACAAATAGTAAGGAGAGATAAGAAAGCCTTCCTAAGTGATCAGTGCAAAGAAATAGAGTAAAACAATAGAATGGGAAAGACTAGAGATCTCTTCAAGAAAATTAGAGATACCAAGGGACAATATCGTGCAAAGATGGGCACAATAAAGGACAGAAACAGTATGGCTCTAACAGAAGCAGAAGATATTAAGACGTAAGAAGGAAAAGATATTAAGAAAAGGTGGCAAGAATACACAGAAAAACTGTACAAAAAAGATGTTAATGACCCAGATAATCACGATGGTGTGATCACCTACCTAGAGTCAGACATCTTGGAATGCAAAGCAAAGTGGACCTTAGGAAGCATCACTACAAACAAAGCTAGTGGAGGTGATGGAATTCCAACTGAACTATTTCAAATCCTAACGGATGATGCACAAATCTTTAAAGTGCTGCACTCAATCTGCCAACAAACATGCAAAACTGAGCAGTGGCCACAGGACTGGAAAAGATCAGTTTCATTCCAATCCCAAAAAGGGCAATGCAAAGAATGTTCAAACTACCACACAACTGCACTCAATTCAAATGCTAGCAAACTAATGCTCAAAATTCTCTAAGCTGGTCTTCAACAATACATGAACCAAGAACTTCCAGATGTTTAAACTGGATTTAGAAAAGGCAGAGGAACCAGAGATCAAATTGCCAACATCCGTTGGATCACAGAAACAGCAAGAGAATTCCAGAAAAACATCTGCTTCATTGACTACTCTAAAGCCTTTGATTGTGTGGAACAAAACAAACTGAGGAAAATTCTTAAAGAGATAGGAATAGCAGAGCACATTACTTGCTTCCTGAGAAATCTGTATGAAGGTCAAAAAGTAACAGTTAGAACCAGACATGGAACAACGGACTGGTTCAAAATTGGGAAAGAAGTACATCAAAGCTGTATATTGTTAACCTGCTTATTTAACTTATATACAGTGTACATCATGTGAAATGCTGGACTGGATAATCTGGAATTAAGATTGCAGAGAGAAACATCAATAACCTCAGATAAGCAAATGGCATCACCCTTATGTCAGAAAGTGAAGAGGAATTGAAGAGCCACTTTCTAAAGATGAAAGAGGAGAGTGAAAAAGTTGGCCTAAAACTCAACATTCAAAAAATGAAGACTATGGCATTACTTCATGGCAAATAGATGGGGAAACAATGGAAACAGTGACAGACTTTATTTTCTTGGGCTCCAAAATCACTGCAGATGGTTACTGCAGCCATGAAATTAAAAGATGTTTGCTCCTTGCGAGAAAAGCTATGCAAACCTAACAGTACATTAAAAAGCAGAGACATTACTTTGCAAACAAAGTTCTGTCTAGTCAAAGCTATGGTTTTTCCCGTAGTTATATATGAATATGAGAGTTGGACACTAAAGAAGGCTGAGCGCTGAAAAATTGATGCTTTTGAACTGTGATGTTGGAGAAGACTCTTGAGAGTCTCTTGGACTGCAAGGAGATCCAACCAGTCCATCCTAAAGGAAAGGAGTCCTGAATATTCACTGGAAGGACTGATGCTGAAGCTGAAGTGCCAATACTTTGGTCACTTGATGCGAAGAGCCAACTCATTGGAAAAGACCCTGATGCTGGGAGAGATTAAAGGCAGGAGTAGAAGTGGACGACAAAGGATGAGATGGTTCGATGGCATTACTGATTCGATGGGCATGAGTTTGAGCAAGATCCAGGAGATGGAGAAGCACAGGAAACCTGATGTGCTGGAGTCCATGGGGTCGCAAAGAGTTGGACACACTGAGCGACTAAACAACAACAACAAACTTTATATATGTGTATATATACCCTCATATATATATATACACCCTCATATGTATGTATATATCCCTATATATGTGTATTTATATACCCTTTTGTTGTATCTATTTACTACATAAAATTATTGTAGGTTGTGTAGTAGAAACCTGTCGTTTTGTTCCTGCAAGAATCTGAAATTTCTCAGGTATTTGTAGAATATTCACTGGCATCTCCAACTTTCCCAGATCCCTGGCCTCTAGAACAAATATGAAAAATTTGCTTTCAGACCCTCCAATGTTTTCACCTTGAACTTTAAGTTGAAATGCAGTGACACATGAATGCAGGGACTGAAAAATACTCTTTCTGTGACCAGTAGTTTTATCAGGAGTATTAGTGATAGTTAGTGGTCACTATCTAGTGGTGACAGTGGCAGTGATGGTCTTAGTCACCATGTAGGCATCCTTCTGGAGAAACTGTCATACCATTTTAAGCAGGTTTTTATATTTTGGGATGTTTTCAGCATTTTCTGGTGGCATTTGGTTTCTGCCCATTTTTAAAACTATGTTCTCCTATTTCTTGTTGATTCTATAAATTATCCAATCTATTTATACCTGGATTATGTTAGCCAGATTCAGTCGTTTGCAATTCTGGCCCTTAGTTGTTACAGATATTAGAACTAGGAGTTGGCAGTAGGCAGAAGAAAGCAGAAGTCAAGGACTGGAAGAAATCTGGGACTGATTCTCTAGTTTGATAGAAGCTAGAGGCACTGAATATCCAGTTAGTCAAGGATTTGGAAGAATAAGACTTTTGATTGCAAAATAGCTATTTAAGTTACTGCCTTGGTCATCTGAGATGAAATTTATACAGAAGGTAAGCATCTGGAAAAAAAGAGTTCTAGCTCCCATATGAAAATGAGAGGAAAGGAATTTAAGGTCTGTGCAGAGTAAATTGGATTCTTTTTTCTAACAGCAGTAGCAATATAAAGACTTCTTGTCTGAGTAAACCTTGGTTTAGTCTGATTCTGTTCAGTTCAGTCACTCAGTCCTATCTGACTCTTTGCTACCCCACGGCCTGCAACATGCCAGGCATCCCTGTCCTTCACCAACTCCCAGAGCCTACTCAAACTCATGTCCATCACATCGGTGATGCCATCCAACCATCTTATCCTCTATCATCCCCTTCTCCTCCAGCCTTCATTCTTTTCCAGCATCAGGGTCTCTTCAAATGAGTTGGTTCTTCATATCAGGTGGCCAAAGTATTGGAGTTTCAGCTTCAGCATCAATCCTTCCAGTGAATATTCAGGACTGCTTTCCTTTAGGATAGACTGGTTTGATCTCCTTGCAGTCCAAGGGACTCTCAGGAGTCTTCTCCAACACCACAGTTCAAAAGCATCAATTCTTCGATGCTCAGCTTTCTTTATAGTCCAACTCTCACATCCATACATGACTACTGGAACAAACATAGCTTTGACTAGATGGACCTTTGTTAGTAAAGTAATGTCTCTGCTGATTCTGTTAGGTATTATAACAAATGATTATCACATATACACCATTTTGCCCAACAAGTGTAAGCTACCACTATGAAAGGGACACAGGTGGACCTTCTGCTACATGAAACATAGCCAGGAGATTGTATGTGTGTGTTAGTCACTCAGTTGTGTCTAACTCTGTGACCCCATGGGTGGTATTCCATCAGGCTCCTCTTTCCTTAGGATTTTCCAGGCAAGAATACAAGATTAGGTAGCCAATTCCTCCTCCAGCAGGAATGCTGTCACTTCAGTCATGTCCAAGCAACCCCATGGGCTGTAGCCCACCAGGCTCCTCTGTCCATGGAATTCTCCAGGCAAGAATACTGGAGTGGGTTTTCATTTCCTTTTCCAGTGGATCTTCCCAATCCTGGGATCTCCCTAGCCAGGAGATTAGAGGTATAGAAAAAGACACCCATCAGTCATTGAAAAGGATCATTTTTTTTTTACATTAATGGCTTCTCCAACTCCAGACCATGCTTCCCATGGATCCACAATTCTCAGTATAAATGTGCTACAGATCTTATAACCTGAATACCCATTTCCCCTGGAAATCTAGTTCTAAAGCTAACATGTGTTAAAATGCCTCAGTAGTTTCAGCCCAGAAGTTGTCTCAAATATTTCCAGATTAATAGTACGATATCAGTTGTAGATAACTTCTTACTTAGACTTTTGAATTAAAACCTATGATCAGAATAACAGCCTTATATTTCTTATTTTATGTCTCTAGTTTCTTACTATTTCTTTTGTTGCTTCAACACATTAAATAGTTAAAGTGCCCATGTTATCTTTTTTCCTGTTTCATCTCTCTTATTTCTTATAAATCCTGACCTCCCTAATTGTCTTTTCCCAAAGACTTGAAGCAATCTTTTCAATGGTTGGATTTGCTATCTGGAATCAGGCTTCCTGGGTAGCATAGTAGTAAATAATCTGTCTGCCAATGCAGAAGATGCAAAAGATGTGGGTTTGATCCCTGAGTCAGGAAGATCCCCTGGAGGAGGGCACAGCTACCCACTCCAGTATTCTTCCCTGGAGAATTCCATGGACAGAGAAGCCTGGGGGGCTACAGTCAACAGGGTCACAAAGAGATGGACACAGCTAAGCACAAGCACCAGAGTCCTGTAATAAGAATTTATAGCCAGACATATAAGCCCAAATATAGCACACAGTAGTAATAGAACATTACCTGTTCTGTTCAATAGAGGAATGAATATCATTAATCCCAACATGTCTATGTGTCTTAACTAGACCTACGGTTAAATTATTTTCTCCTATGACTGTATAAAAGTGATTACATGATTCAACTTTTCCCAAAGTATTAGTCCACTTATAATGAGACCAATGAAATACAGATGATAATTTGTACCAGCCCTGGCATCATAAACCATATAAGGCTATTTTTCCTGAGAAATCAGATGCCCTCTTGTGTTCATCTTGTCAAAATTAAGCTAGTGCTTTACATATGACCATCTAACCCATTTGCAATGCAAACTGCCAGGTTTTGTACTTTATTAAGCTAAAACTGTCCTTTCCAGTGGTCATGTATGGATGTGAGAGTTGGACTGTGAAGAAAGTTGATCGCCAAAGAATTGATGCTTTTGAGCTGTGGTGTTGGAGAAGACTCTTGAGAGTCGCTTGGACTGCAAGGAGATCCAACCAGTCTATTCTAATGGAGATCAGTCCTGGGTGTTCGTTGGAAGGACTGATGTTAAAGCTGAAACTCCAATACTTTGGCAACTTCATGCAAATAGTTGACTCACTGGAAAAGACTCTGATGCTGGGAGGGATTGGGGGCAGGAGGAGAAGGGGACGACAGAGAATGAGATGGCTGGATGGCATCACCAACTCGATGGGCATGAGTTTGAGTGAACTCTGGGAGTTGGTGATGGACAGGGAGGCCTGGCGTGCTGTGATTCATGGGGTCGCAAAGAGTCGGACAGGACTGAGCGACTGAACTGAACTGAACTGAACTGAACTGAACCTTTCCTTTGTGCTTTCCTGGTGACTCAGATGGCAAAGAATCTGACTGCAATGTGGAGACCTGGGTTTGATCGCTGGGTTGGGAAGATACCCTGGAGAAGAAACTGCAATCCACTCCAGTATTCCTGCCTATAGAACTCCATGGACTGAGGAGTCTGGTGGACTATCTAAAGTCAGCCAAACTGCTCCTTGACTATTCTTTTGGGTGCTGCTGCTGCTGCTGCTGAGTCACTTCAGTCGTGTCCGACTCTGTGCGACCCCTTAGACGGAAGCCCACCAGGCTCCCCCATTCCTGGGATTCTCCAGGCAAGAACACTGGAGTGGGTTGCCATTTCCTTCTCCAGTGTGTGAAAGTGAAAAGTGAAAGTGAAGTCGCTCAGTCGTGTCTTCTTTTGGGTAGGCGAGTCCAATTAAGAGGACTGGCAACAAAGTGAGTTCTAAATGTTTCTTATGATACTGTGATGTTTCTCATACTTCTTGCTTCTCTCTACTATCTGATTTGTAGGTGCTTCAAGATACTGTTAAATCACTATTCTGAGTTGGTAATCCAGCTATTGAAACCCATTCAATTTAGCCCTCTGGAAGCTGAAATTGTCCAGAAGATGAGTTTGAGAGTCATAACAGGAGATTCATCTTAAGGTGAAACCATCCAAGGACCATACAAGCATTATACCCAGAACCATAGGATTCTTAGAAAACTCACATATAAATACACATTCTCTCTGGTAACACCTCCAGTCTGCTCAAGGGAAATTGTCCTCTTTGATATTTTTAGTTAGTCAGCTTACCCTAGGATAAAACAAAATAAAAGTCTCTGTTTCATAGACCATATGTGGATTTTGCCTTTTTAAAACTACACTTTTCTGAGAGACAATCTATAAATGACTGAGCTTGTTTTTACGCAAGTAAACGTCAGTGCATTCTAGCTAAATGTGTCTATGAGCCATTCTTTGGCAACCGTGAATTTAGTGGTTCCTTTGTTCAGTGTTTTATGTGTCTTAAATGCATTCAATCAGTTAATCCTCACAAGGACCCTTGGAAACTTAGTGCTCTTTTATGGATATTTTCCATGTGAAGAAACAAGCAGAATACAGGTAAATAACCTGCCCAAATTTACTTATGAAGTGAGGGAGCCATGAACTCAACCCAAGCACTTTGCCTCCTTTATTTATTTGCTTTTTAAATTGCAGAATAATAGTCATCCCTCAGTAGCCTAGGGGGATTAGTTCCAGGAGCCCCCACTGCCACCACTTCCCACTAAATCAATGACTCCAAAATCTGAAGATGCACAAATCCTTTATATAAAATGATGTAAGTAAGTAAGTGAAAGTTGCTCAGTCATGTCTGACTTTGAACATGGGTACAGTTCATGAAATTCTCCAGGCCAGAATAATGGAGTGGGTAACCTTTCCCTTCTCCAGGGGATCTTCCCAATCCAGGGATCGAACCCTGATCTCCCACATTGCAGGTGAATTCTTTAGCAGCTGAGCTACAAGGGAATCCCATAAAATGTAATAATTAAGATGTTACCTGCACACATCTTCCCATACACTTTAGATCACTTCTAGATTACTTATAATACCTAATGCGATATAAATGTAAATTCTATTAAACAATTGCCAGTGCACGGTAAATTCAAATTTTGCTTTCAGGAACTTCATGTATTTTTTAAAAAATAGTTTCAATCTGTTTTTGATTGAATCTGTGGATGCAGAAGACTGCTCACATACACAAAAAGCAGATATGTACCAAGTGCACAGCTTGACAGTTTCCACAAAATGAACCCACATGTGTAAGTAACCCTCAGAGAAATGTAATGCTATTAGTACCATCAAAGTACCCCGATGCTCCCTTTAAGTCCCTGTTCTTTGCTACTTATGCTATCCTGATATACCTTCTGCCCATATATTACCTTGGTACTGTTGGGCTCCTGAAATATATAGAAAAGTATAGTATCTATATGCTCTTTTAAAAATGATTCTTAGATTTATTCTTAGTTTTTGTCTGTTTAGAAAATTATTGGAGTATAGTTTCTTTACAATATTTGCTAGCATCTACTGTATTAGTAAAATGAATTAGTCATACATATACTTATACATCCCCTCCCTTTTGGACTTCTGATTCAGATCACCACTGTGCATGAAGTTTAATTCCCTCTGCTACACAGTATGTTCTCATTAGTTATCTATTTTATACATAGTATTAATAGCATCTATGTGTCCATAGTGTGTGCCCTTTTTTGTTTGGCTTTTTTGTTGTTGTGCAGCATGTTTATGAGATTCATTTATATTTTCCAGGTAGGGGTGCATTCTTCATGTTCATTGATGTGTAAGTCCATTGTATGAATATATGAGAATTTCCTCATCCTTTCTACTACTGATGAGGACTTGAGCAGTTTCCATTCTGGGTGTGCTAATCATATAGACTCTTGTCTCCTTCATATACACTTAGCAATGGAACTGATGCACCACAGGATCTGTGGATCTTCCTCTATAGAAGGCACTGTCAAATGGTTTCCAGAGAAGTTAACCACTAACATTCTCATGAATAGTGTACAGGGTTCTGTGGCTCCATGCTGTTGTTAGCACGATGTAGAATGTCTTTTTTACTTTGGCTACTCTGGTGTGTGTAGTTTTGTCACATTGTGGTTTTAATAACTATTTCCCTGATGAATAATAACTATGAGCAGATTTTCATAAGTTCATTAGTTGCTTAATATCTTCTACTTTTTAGAGTCTCTTCAATTTTTTTTTTAACTTTTTTTCACGTTGGGCAGTCTGTCTGTTTCTCACTAATTTGTTGGAATGTTTTTTTATATTCCGGATATGACTCATTGGCAAGTCTATGTATTGAGAATAACTTTTACTATTTTTTGAGTTGTATTTTTACTCTCATAATTCTTTTGATGAACACAAGTTCCTAATTTAAAAAAAAAAATCATCTTTAGTTTCCTCGTTTATAGTTGGGTACTTCTGTGTCCTGTTTATGAAATCTTTGCCAATGTCAAGGTCACAAGGATGTCCTTTTGTTGTTCTCTAAAACCTTTATTGTTTTTTTTTTCTTTTACGTTTAGATCTGCAATCCATCTGGAATTGTGTTTTGTGTATGGATTGAAGCAGAAGCCAAGGAACACATTCTTAGTCCATATGGATAACAACTTGACCCAGCATTGTTTATTGAAAAGATCAGTTTTTGTATTGTACTCAAGTATCCTTTAGGTATAAATCAGATGTTGGTATGTGTGGACTGATATCTGGACTCTATTCTGCACCATTAGTCAACTTCTCTTTCCTTGAACCAATATGGAACTGTCTTATTGATTGTACCTTGATTATGTCTTGATATATCTTACTGTAAGTCTCCCAGCTTTGTAGTTTCATATTGCCTTGGCCATCCTCAGCCTTTTTCATTTCCATGTGCATTTTAAAAGGAGTTTACAATGTTTTTTTAATAAGATTGTATTTAATTTATATAGTAATTTGGAAAGAATTAAATTATTTACAATATTGCTTTTCAATCTGTGAATATACCTTATACTCTAAGTCTTAAAACTTGTTCAACAATCTTTGAGTTTTTAGTGCAAGTGTTTTGAACACTTTCATTTCTAGGATGAAATTCTCTGTTTAATCCTGATGTATATGAGATCATAGATACAGACTTCAGGGAATCCATATACTCCCTTCTTCACCCTTTCCTTCCTTACACAAATATTTTTGAAGTCTTTTCACTTACCAATTATTGTAGTAGTACTTGAAGATATGATGCTGAGCAAAATCAGACATTATCCCTGCAGTTACAGAAGTATTGGGTTGGCCAAAATGTTCGTTTGGCCACCCCAATATAACACCTTTACTAATGTAGCTGAAAGTATGTTTTAAAGTAAGAAGGGGTATTTCATAATTACTAGAGGTAAAAAGGGACATTTTGAATATAGCATAAGTTTAATGTGAATATGGGGCTTCCCTGATAGCTCAGTTGGTAAAGAATCCTGCCTGTAATCCAGGAGACCCTGATTCAATTCCTGTGATGGGAAGATCCCCTGGAAAAGCAATAGACTACCCACTCCAGTGTTCTTGGGCTTTCCTTGTAGCTCAGCTGGTTAAGAATCTGCCTGCAATGAGGGAGACCTGGGTCTGATCCCTGAGTTGGGAAGATTCCCTAGAGAAGGGAAAGGCTACCCACTTCAGTATTCTGGCCTGGAGAATTACATGGGGTCACAAAGCGTTGGACACAACTGAGCCACTTTCACTTTCAATGTGAATATACCCAATGTAAAACTTCAAAATGCATATATGGAACTTACAAAACCACAACGATAGTAGAGGAATCTGCAAAAATGGTGAAAAATTTACCATGCCATTTCACTTTCTCACAGAACAGGAAGGTATAAAGTGAGCAAGAATATTGAAGATCTCAATAATTAACAAGGACCAGAAACATTTGGTGGACCTAATTCTTGTGTGTATGGAAGATATATTCTTTTGATGAGCACATAAAATATTTGTAAAATGTAACCATATACCTGTATTCAGGTCAGAAAGCAACAGTCAGAACTGTACATGGAACAACAGACTGGTTCCAAATAGGAAAAGGTGTATGTCAAGGTTATATATTGTCACCCTGCTTATTTAACTTATATGCAGAGTACATCATAAGGAATGCTGGGCTGGAAGAAGCACAAGCTGGAATCAAGATTGCTGGGAGAAATATCAATCACCTCAGATATGCAGATGACACCATCCTTATGGCAGAAAGTGAAGAGGAACTAAAAAGCCTCTTGATGAAAGTGAAAGAGGAGAGTGAAAAGGTTGGCTTGAAGCTCAACATTCAGAAGACAAAGATCATGGCATCTGGTCCCATCACTTCATGGGAAATAGCTGGGGAAACTGTGGAAACAGTGTCAGACTTTATTTTTTTGGGCTCCAAAATCACTGCAGATGCTGATTGCAGCCATGAAATTAAAAGACGCTTACTCCTTGGAAGGAAAGTTATGACCAACCTTGATAGTATATTAAAAAGCAGAGACATTACTTTGCCAACAAAGGTCCGTCTAGTCAAGGCTATGGTTTTACCCGTGGTCATGTATGGATGTGAGAGTTAGACTGTGAAGAAAGCTGATCACCAAAGAATTGATGCTTTTGAACTGTGGTGCTGGAGAAGACTCTTGAGAGTCCCTTGGACTGCAAGGAGATCCAACCAGTCCATTCTAAAGGAGATCAATCCTAGGTGTTCATTGGAAGGACAGATGATAAAGCTGAAACTGCAATACTTTGGCCACCTCATTCGACAAGCTGACTCACTGGAAAAGACTCTGATGCTGGGAAGGATTGGGGGCGGGAGGAGAAGGGGATGACAGAGAATGAGATGGCTGGATGGCATCACCGACTCTGTGGACATGAGTTTGAGTGAACTCCGGGAGTTGGTGATGGACAGGGAGGCCTGGCGTGCTGTGATTCATGGGGTCACAAAGAGTTGGACACAACTGAGCGACTGAACTGAACTGAACTGAACCATACACTTAGGCATAAATAAAGCTTTTTCTTTTTTTTTTTTTAAATTTCAGATAATTCACTGAGAATTCAGGGAGTTAGCTAGAACTAAATAATTAGAAATTCCCAATGGCCTGAGAATTAAATAAAACATTAAATAATAAATTAAATATTAATATGAGATGAAACACTATTTCTACTCAAAGTTAATGTATGAAGTATACTTTTAAAAAATAACATATCTGTTTCTAACTATATTATTTTATCAGTGGCACATCTCCTGGTTTTCATAAATTTGTCTGATTTTGCCTCCTATATCTCTTTGCATGTAGAAAACATGCTCCACTGGATTTTCAAGAAAGGGAAAAGATCTAGCAACCAGAGCTATAATTTCATCTTTCATCCAGAAATATCTGTGCAAAGCAAAAATCATCCTCATTGTATTTAAACCCCCATGGTTAAAGGGACCACCTTTAAAACTTGTTCATTCTTTTCAATGATGATTGCTAATATAAATTTAAGTTACAAAATGTTTTCAAAATTGTTTCTTTCTTTTTTTCTTTTTTTTTTGTTAACAGATTTACCTTAAGGTAATCAAACATATTCCAGGAATTCAGAACATTATAAGCATTATCATAAAAATCCATTTAAAATGTATCAAAGATGACTTAATTTTAAATTGTTTTTACTCAGTAGACATTAATCACTTTAATCAATTCCTATCTGTTGAAAAACCTCAGGAAATTGAATTAGCAATTAACCACTTTCTGTTTTGCATTAACAAGGGCTACTGAATGACTAGAATGTCCTCACGAATCTACACTTTTCTTTTCCTTTAAACCCAGATCAAAACTCACCTCTGGCCACTCCTAACTAATGACCCCCTCCCTTCATCACACATGCACTCACACCTAGCTTGGGTCATGCTGTGTCCTCTGAACATTTAAATTGTTTATGTGTTTCTTTTCTGGTGCATTTATGTCGTTTTCACATGTGTTGATTCTCTTAATGCTCAGTTGTAAATTAGGTACTTATGAAAGTTCCGTTCACTTTTTAAATACCCCAAGGCTGTATTTAACACACCAAAGTAGCCACATACTGAATAGCTCCCTAGCGATTTTAAGCAGTTAATGCAGCATCAGAAGTAGCCTAATTTATTATTAGGGAGTAGTTTAGGCACAGAAGAAATGGATTATGTCAGGATTTTTCATGACTATAAATCAAAATTTCAAAGTGACTTTAATTTTTGTATGTTCTCTCAAATTGCACAATGATTTATCTTTATGCTGGTATATCAGGGTTTCTCTACAGTGGCACTGAGACATTTTGGACATACCTTGTGTGGGAGCATGCTGTTTTATCCATGACAGTATGTCTAGAAGCATCCTTGGTCTCCCCCAACTAGATGCCTGGAACACCCCCTCCCTAGCTGTGACAACCAAAAATGTCTCCAAATGTTGCCACATGAGGAGTAAAACTGACTTCCTCTGAGAACCACTGGCCTATGCTTTAGAACTCTTTCTTAAGGAAACTAACAATTAACTTCTTTACAGGAAAATTCTCATTGAAGATCAATGCCATTAGCGTTAATTAAGTTAAATTCCTTGGCACTTAGAAGTTACCTGCTAAAAGGTCTTGAGCTTATTCAAGGACACAGATTTGAATAACCCACATACTTATTGGTTTAAAAACATTAATATGGTCAAAGCAGCAAATTCTGGCTAATCCAAAATCTCTTAGACATTGCTCTGATGCAGCTTAGAGACAGCTACAGAAAGCTTGGCAGTGTGCATAAGATAACTGAGATAAAAGAATTAACTATTCTTCTTGTCTTCAGGAGAGTACTCTCTGACCTCAGTGGGTAAAGACCACTCAACCTATTGTCAAATGATGTTTTACAAGAGGATTTAAATTTTAACTCTACTGAAGATATTTTAAAATGTTACCACAGCCTTGTCTAACTCAGTGAAACTAAGCCATGCCATGTGGGGCCACCCTTGGTGGAGAGGTCTGACAAAACGTGGTCCACTGGAGAAGGGAATGGCAAACCACTTCAGTATTCTTGCCTTGAGAACCCCATGAACAGTATGAAAAGGAAAAATATAGGACATTGAAAGATGAACTCCCCAGGTCGGTAGGTGCCCAATATGCTACTGGAGATCAGTGGAGAAATAACTCCAGAAAGAATGAAGGGATGCAGCCAAAGCAAAAATGACACCCAGTTGTGGATGTGACTGGTGATAGAAGCAAGGTCCAATGCTGTAAAGAGCAATATTGCATAGGAACCTGGAATGTTAGGTCCATGAATCAAGGCAAATTGGAAGTGGTCAAACAGGAGATGGCAAGAGTGAACATAGACATTCTAGGAATCAGTGAACTAAAATGGACTGGAATGGGTGAATTTGACTCAGATGACCATTATATCTACTATTATGGGCAGGAATCCCTTTGAAGCAATGGAGTTGCCATCATAGTCAACAAAAATTTTGAAATGCAGTACTTGGATGCAATCTCAAAATGACAGAATGATCTCTTCTTTTCCAAGGCAAACTATTCAATATTACACTAATCCAAGTCTATGCCCTGACCAGTAATGTTGAAGAAGCTGAAGTTGAACGGTTCTTTGAGACCTACAAGGCCTTTTAGAACTAACCCAAAAAAGATGTCCTTTTTATTATAGGGGACTGGAATGCAAATGTAAGAAGTTAAGAAACACCCAGAGTAACAGGAAAATTAGGCCTCGGAGTACAGAATGAAGTAGGGCAAAGGCTAATGGAGTTTTGCCAAGAACTCACTGGTCATAGCAAACATCCTCTTCCAACAACATAAGAGAAGACTCTATTCATGGACATCACCAGATGGTCAATACCAAAATCAGATTGAATATATTCCTTGCAGTCAAAGATGGAGAAATTCTTTACAGTCAGCGAAAACCAGACCAGGAGCTGACTGTTGCTCAGATCAAGAACTCTTTATAGCCAAATTCAGACTTAAATTGAAGAAAGTAGGGAAAACCACAAGACCATTCAGGTATGACCTAAATCAAATCCATTATGATTATACAGTGGAAGTGAGAAATAGATTTAAAGGATTAGATCTGATAGACATAGTGCCTGATGAACTATGGATAGGGGTTCGTGACATTGTACAGGAGACAGGGATCAAGAACATCCCCAAGAAAAAGAAATGCAAAAAAGCAAAATGGCTGTCTGGGGAGGCCTTACAAATAGTTGTGAACAGAAGAAAAGTGAAAAGCAAAGGGAAAAAGGAAAGATATGAGCATCTTAATGTAGAGTTCCAAAGAATAGAAAGGAGAGATAAGAAAGCCTTCCTCAGTGATCAATGCAAAGAAATAGAGGAAAACAATAGAATGGGGAAAACTAGAAATCTCTTCAAGAAAATGAGAGATACCAAGGGAACATCTCATGCAAGGATGAGCTCAATAAAGGACAGAAATGGTATGGACCTAACAGAAGCAAAAAGATATTAAGAGGATGTGGCAAGAATACACAGAAAAACTATACAAAAAAGATGTTCACAACCCAGAAATCATGATGGTGTGATTGCTCACCGAGAGCCAGACATACTGGAATGTGAAGTCAAGTGGGCCTTAGGAAGCATCACTACAAACAAAGCTAGTGGAGGTGATGGAATTCCAGTTGAGCTATTTCAAATCCTGAAAGATGATGCTGTGAAAGTGCTGCACTCAATATGCCAGCAAATTTGGAAAATTCAGCAGCGGCCACAGAACTGGAAAAGGTCAGTTTTCATTCCAATACCAAAGAAAGGCAATGCCAAAGACTGCTATAACTACTGCACAATTGCACTCACCTCACACGCTAGTAAAGTAATGCTTAAAATTCTCCAAGGCAGACTTTAGCAATAAGTGAACTGTGAACAGACAGATGTTCAAGCAGGTTTTAAAAAAGGCAGAGGAACCAGAGAACAAATTGCCAACATCCACTGGATCATCGGAAAAGCAAGAGAGTTCCAGAAAAACATCTATTTCTGCTTTATTGTCTATGCCAAAGCCTTTGACTGTGTCGATCACAATAAACTGTGGAAAATTCTGAAAGAGATGGAAATACCAGACCACCTGACCTGCCTCTTGAGAAACCTGTATGCAGGTCAGGAAGCAACAGTGAGAACTGGACATGGAACAACAGACTGGTTCCAAATAGGAAAAGGAGTATGTCAAGGCTGTATATTGTCACCCTGCTTATTTAACTTATATGCAGAGTATATCATGAGAAACGCTGGGCTGGAAGAAGCACAAGCTGGAATCAAGATTGCCAGGAGAAATATCAATAACCTCAGTTATGCAGATGACACCACTTTTATGGCAGAAAGTGAAGAAGTACTAAAAAGCCTCTTGATGAAAGTGAAAGAGGAGAGTGAAAAAGTTGGCTTAAAACTCAACATTCAGAAAATGAAGATCATGGCATCCAGTCCCATTACTTCATGGCAAGTAGACAGGGAAATAGTGGAAAGAGTGGCAGATTCTATTTTGGGGGGCTCCAAAATTCACTGCACATGGTGATTGCAGCCATGAAATTTAAAGACACTTAAACCCCTTGGAAGGAAAGTTATGACAAACCTAGATAGCATATTGAAAAGTAGAGATATTACTTTCCCAACAAAGGTCCATCTAGTCAAGGGTATGGTTTTTCCAGTGGTCATGTATGGATGTGAGAGTTGGAATATAATGAAAACTGAGTGCCAAAGAATTGATGCTTTTGAAATCTGGTGTTGGAGAAGACTCTTGGGAGTCCTTTGGACTACAAGGAGATTCAACCAAGTCATCCTAAAGTAGATCAGTCCTGAGTGTTCATTGAAAGGACTAATGTTGAAGCTGAGACTCCATTACCTTGGGCACTTGATGTGAAGAGCTGACTCATTTGATGCTGGGAAAGATTGAGGGCCGGAAGAAAAGGGGACAAGAGAGGATCATATGGTTGGATGGCTCACCATCTCAAAGGATATGAGTTCTGTTGAACTCTGGGAGTTGGTGATGATCAGGGAGGCCTGGTGTGCTGCAGTTCATGGGGTCACAAAGAATTGGCCATGACTGAGTGACTGAACTGAGCTGAACTGAACTTCATCAAGAATTTCTGGAATGACCCCTGCCATTAATGACTCACTCCTTGTCTCTTATTGGGTGCCCACATTGCATAACTAAGGGAAAGGTATTTTTCTCTTCTTAGAACTCTTTTTAAATGTTTTCACTTATTAGACATTTATTTGTGCTATTTGAATACTTGTTAAAATTCCCTTTAGTACTTCTTTTGTTAATTTGCCAAATATTGACGGAATGTTTCCTATGTAATATGGTAACTCCCACTGTCACACTAAGTACATTGTCATGAGAGTACTTAGTTAATAAGATAAAGTCATGGTTTTCATGGCATGAGCTTCTATATGGGCCTTGGAAACCAAAGAAGCTTTAAAGAGTAAATATGAAACGCATGTTCTACATTTTAAAGAATTGTCACATACAATAAGACAACAATGATGGATAGAAGTCAATTAAAGCTATAATCCAAAATTACATTTTTAAATGATCAGTTCATTATGTTATTGGAGTATTTAGTCAGTACTTCATTAAAATATCCTTATTTTATCAATTCAATGTTCCTGATGTTTGTCAATCTTTTTTCCTAGAAAGTAATTTACTAGGGTTGTTAAAATACACAAAACATATTTAACAAAGTGTTTTCATATCCTCTTCATTATGAAAGATATTTGGGGTATAACCAGGAAGAGAGTGAACAGTATTTCAAGAATGTTGTTTTCATAGGGACTTTAGGAAAATAATGAGAATTCATTTTTCCCCTTCCTTGGAGACTATGATTTAGCATTGTCACTCCTGTTCTCCTTGACCTACTGAGGCAAGTTTGCACATACCTCCATTTAAGAGGGTTTAGAAAAAAAAGCTTTATGATTGTGTTCTTATCTGGAGCAGCTAAGACTCCACCATCTTTATTGCCTGCATCAGCTCAGCCAAGAGTTCACCACTAACATATACCAGAGCTCTAATTTTGGTCTCTCTTCATCCTTCCTCCCACAGTCCTTAACACCAGATTTCCATCTACCCTGCTCTTAATACCTCTTTTTTCAGTCACTATTTTCTTATTATTTCTGCTCTTCACTCTTAAGTTTCATATACATGAGGCTTATGCAGACATGGGTCACTGAATGACTGAGTCATTCATGGGTCATTGAATTGACCTGCTTCAATTCAACTCTATTTCTCACAGTTTATAGAACGCTCTACCTGACTGAAATCTGAAAACACCATGAAGGATAGAGAGAGCTGGTGGTTGCTGACAGCCTTCAGAACAACTCCAAAGTGGAGACTGAATGACAGTTTATCTTCTGGACTCAGCAGATGGAGACTTGAAGAGAGGGATGTTCATGGCCTGACACTCTTCCACAAGATGGGGACACTGGAGAATAATAGGAACAGGAAGCCAATTTAACTACTTTACAAATCTGTCATTGCCATCTACTTAAAACTGTGCTTCTTATACTGCATATGACACTCTTGACCCATCCTTGTAAATATCAACTTGTTCTACATAGTTCAGACTTCTGAACTAAGAGAGGTATGTCAAGGAAGCAAATTATCCTTCAGCCTAGGATGTCCCCTTAAGTCTCTCAATTTCTAAGTAAGACCAAGGAATCCTCTTTTAGACATTCCTAGGGAGTATTATATGGCTTCCCCTTCCTGTTAGATCCATTTCTTCACCCATTAGAGTAGGTATCCAGATGTGCCTGTCACATACGAATGGGGACAATTTGTAACCAAGAGAGAAAAAGAGGAATAAAGCACAGAACACAGTTCCCCTATTAATTTGCACATATGCAGGCCTTGTCCAGATACCTTAAAAGTAATAGTTTCCCTTCTTGAAATCTCCAGGGCTATTGTGGTTGACCATGAGGTCAGAGGAAAGGCTAATTGCAAGAGCAGCTGTCATCGACCCAAAAAGTTAGCTGAAGAATCAAGTACAAAGGCCAACTGATTCTCAAAACATTTCTCCAGGCACTCATAGGCATCTTGCCACTCAGTGTTACAGAGATTAGGGATGGATGAACTACAAATATACTTAGGTACATTTTCCTCCTTACATTTAACAAAACGGACAGTCAATGTGGATTTTCACATCATTTTAGAGATATCTAATAGTACTAATATGTATTAGAAAGTTGCGTGTAATTCAATACCTCCCACACAAAAAATCAATTTTAAACTATCTGACTGCCAAATCTATCTATCTAAACTATTTGAGTTGTCAAATCAAAGACTGGCAACTCAGTCCTTTTGGTTGTAGTGAGATAGCCAAGAGTCTCTTTTATTTCGACATGACCTTAGTATTGAACATCTATCACTATGTTAGAGCTGTATTTATTGTCTGAATTATTATTTATCTGTAAATAAATGCCACACACTTTTTTAAATCAGGGAGGGAGGAACTGTCAGTTCTAAAATATGAATTCTTCATTAAAATTTTAAATCTAAAAATTATATCAGAAACATAGGAAAAGATTATGATGGGGAAGAAGTAAAATAGATGATAGCTGTAGCTATGAAAACATATATTAATTTGGACAATGATGACAAATATATTTGGTGTTGTTAAGGTTTAGGAATGCTGAGACTTATATCTGAATTTTCTTTAATATGATAGAGATATCACGATTTATTTTAGAAAATTTAAATGGTAACTTTCAGAAATGTAGGAGTTTGAATTGAGCTCCCACATTTAAAGATGATCAGAAAAAATGGAGAGAGATAATAGATTAAAAATACACTTTTCTTTTTCAGCTCAGCTCAAAAAATGCATAACATAATTATTTGCCATGTAACAGCATTCATAAAGGTTATATCTGGTTCTAAGTACAGCTGTAGTTACCCTATACACACTGGTATGTGTGTGCACGATATATGGATAATAATGTACACATATGTTGAAATTTGGCTATTTTCATATGTATTTCACTATGAATAAGGTAATATGCCTCTTAAGGTTGATAAACTCCCTCCAACGATCAGAAATAAGGCCCTTGAGAAGAGTGGGAATCACATTCCTGTTTAGTTACTAAGTCATGTCTGACTCTTTGCGACCCCATGGACTATAGCCCATCAGGCTCCTCTGTTCATGGGGATTCTCCAGGCAAGAATACTGGATTGGATAGTCAATCCCTCCAGGGAATCTTCCCAATCTAGGGACTGAACCCAGGTGCCCCACCTTGTAGATTCTTTAATATCTGAGCCACCAGGGAAGCCCATGACAGTTATCCAGTTGGTACGTCTGGTCTGAATGTACATTTCTCAAAACAGCCTAGACTTTTACACTGACCACTCTGATCTTTATGGCACCACGTTTCCAGAGGGTAGAGGGAATGATGTTTTTTTTCCTACAATTTGCTACTCTCCTCCTCCCCAGCACAAATATGGAATTTTACCCTGATAGTGTTAACAAATGTCAGCCCTCTGTTAATCAGTGAATTAAAACCAGGCATCCATTCCTACAATATCTGACTTAAAGTGAATGCTATAATTGAGGAAAGATGGAGAAATAAAATCTCATAGTCAGTCAATTATTGTTAAAAACAATACAAATAATAATATCTACTATTGGCTCAGTGATAAAGAATCCACCTGCCAATGCAAGAACCACAGGAGATGAGAGTTTGATCCCTGGGTCAGGAAGATCCCCTAGAGGAGGAAATGGCAACTAACCCCAGTATTATTGCTGGAAAATCACATGGACAGAGGAGCCTGGTGGACTACAGTCCATAGGGCTGTAAAGAGTCAGACACAACTGAGCAACTGAGTACACATGCAATGCATACTTGCTCTGGTATCGCTAATATTATTTTTCCTCTGATCCCTTCAGATTTTTGACCCTTTGGGTTCTTCTTCCAGTGTTCAACACTCCTTCATACCTCTGCTATGGACTGAGTCCCATTGGTCTTCACATTTTTTTATTTGAGGAAGTTAGGCAAGTTTTTCAACATTGGACAAGCAACTAGCTTAAGAATAGTGGTGCCAGAAGTATGTCTCTGCTTTTTAATATGCTCTCTAGGTTGGAGAAGACTCTACACATGGACATCACCAAATGGTCAACACCAAAATCAGATTGATTATATTCTTTGCAACCAAAGATGGAGAAGCTGTATACAGTTAGCGAAAACAAGCCCAGGAGCTGACTGTGGCTCAGATCATGAACTCCTTATTGCCAAATTCAGACTGAAATTGAAGAAAGTAGGGAAAACCACTAGACCATTCAAATATGACCTCAATCAAATCCCTTATGATTATACAGTGGAAGTGAGAAATAGATTTATGGGACTAGATCTGATTGATAGAGTGCCTGATGAACTCTGGACGGAGGTTCGTGACATTGTACATGAGACAGGGACCAAGACCATCCCCATGGAAAAGAAATGCAAAAGAGCGAAATGGCTGTCTGAGGAGGCCTTACAAATAGCTGTGAAAAGAAGAGAGGCGAAAAGCAAAGGAGAAAAGGAAAGATATAGGCATCTGAATGCGGATTTCCAAAGAATAGCAAGGAGAGATAAGAAAGACTTCCTCAGTGATCAATGCAAAGAAATAGAGGAAAACAACAGAATAGGAAAAACAAGAGACCTCTTCAAGAAAATTAGAGATTCCAAGGGAACATTTCATGCAAAGATGGGCTCGATAAAGGACAGAAATTGTATGGACCTAACAGAAGCAGAAGATATTAAGAAGAGGTGGCAGGAATACACAGAAGAACTGTACAAAAAAGATCTTCACGACCAAGATAGTCACAATAACGTGATCACTGACCTAGAGCCAGACATCTTGGAATGTGAAGTCAAGTGGGCCTTAGAAAGCATCACTACTAACAAAGCTAGTGGTGGTGATGGAATTCCAGTGGAGCTATTTCAAGCCTTGAAAGATGATGCTGTGAAAGTGCTGCACTCAATATGCCAGCAGATTTGGAAAACTCAGCAGTGGCCACAGGACTGGAAGAGGTCAGTCTTCATTCCAATCCCAAAGAAAGGCAATGCCAAAGAATGCTCAAACTACCACACAATTGCACTCATCTCACACGCTAGCAAAGTTATGCTCAAAATTCTCCAAGCCAGGCTTTAGCAGTATGTAAACCGTGAACTCCCAGACGTTCAAGCAGGTTTTAGAAAAGGCAGAGGCACCAGAGATCAAATTGCCAACATCCACTGGATCATGGAGAAAGCAAGAGAGTTTCAGAAACACATCTATTTCTGCTTCATTGACTATGCCAAAGCCTTTGACTGTGTCAATCACAATAAACTGTGGAACATTCTGAAAGAGATGGGAATCCCAGACCACCTGACCTGCCTCTTGAGAAACCTGTATGCAGGTCAGGAAGCAACAGTTAGAACTGGACATGGAACAACAGACTGGTTCCAAATAGGAAAAGGTGTACGTCAAGGCTGTATACTGTCACCTTGCTTATTTAACTTATATGCAGAGTACATCATGAGTAACGCTGGGCTGGAAGAAGCACAAGCTGGAATCAAGATTGCTGGGAGGAATATCAATAACCTCAGATATGCAGATGACACTACCCTTATGGCAGAAAGTGAAGAGGAACTCAAAAGCCTCTTGATGAAAGTAATAGAGGAGAGTGAAAAGGTTGGCTTGAAGCTCAACATTCAGAAGACAAAGATCATGACATCTGGTCCCATCACTTCATGGGAAATAGATGGAAAAACAGTGGAAACAGTGTCAGACTTTATTTTTTTGGGCTCCAAAATCACTGCAGATGCTGATTGCAGCCATGAAATTAAAAGACGCTTGCTCCTTGGAAGGAAAGTTATGACCAACCTTGATAGTATATTAAAAAGCAGAGACATTACTTTGCCAACCAAGGTCTGTCTAGTCAAGGCAATGGTTTTTCCCGTGGTCATGTATGGATGTGAGTTGGACTGTGAAGAAAGCTGATCACCGAAGAATCGACGCTTTTGAACTGTGGTGTTGGAGAAGACTCTTGAGAGTCCCTTATACTGCAAGGAGATCCAACAAGTCCATTTAGAGGAGATCAATTCTGGATGTTCATTGGAGGGACTGATGCTAAAGCTGAAACTGCAATACTTTGGCCACCTCATGGGACGAGTTGACTCACTGGAAAAGACTCTGATGCTGGGAAAGGTTGAGGGCGGGAGGAGAAGGGGACGATTGAGAATGAGATGGCTGGATGGCATCACCGACTCTGTGGACGTGAGTTTGAGTGTACTCCGGGAGTTGGTGATGGACAGGGAGGCCTGGCGTGCTGTGATTCATGGGGTCGCGGAGAGTCGGACACGACTGAGCAACTGAACTGAACTGAACTGAACTAGGTTGGTGATAACTTTTCTTCTAAGGTGCATGCATCTTTTAATTTCATGGCTGCAGTCACCATCTGCAGTGACTTTGGAGACCAAGAAAACAAAGTCTGTCACCGTTTCCATTGTTTCCCCATCTATTTGCCATGAAGTGATGGGACTGGATGCCATAATCTTAGTTTTCTGATTGTTGATTTTAAGCCAAGTTTTTCACTCTCCTCTTTCAGTTTCATCAAGAGGCTCTTTAGTTCTTCTTCACTTTCTGCCATAAGGGTGGTGTCACCTGCATATCAGAGGTTATTGATATTTCTCCCAGTAATCTTGATCCCAGTTTGTGCTTCATCCAGCCCGGCATTTTGCATGATGTGTTCTGCATATAAGTTAAATAAGCAAGATGACAATATACAGCCTTGATGTTCCTTTTTCCCGATTCTCTTGTGGTTCAGCTAGTAAAGAATTCACCTGCAATGCTGGAGACCTTGGTTTGATCCCTGGGTTGGGAAAATGCCCTGGAGAAGGGGAAGGATTCCTGTTCCAGTATTCTGGCCTGGAGAATTCCATGGATTGTATAGTCCATGGGATCGCAGAGTTGGACACAACTGAGCAACTTTCAATTTCACTTGTGGTAAAACAACGTTAAACATTAAATTGGTAGATCACACAGGAATATCAAGACAATCTGCAAAGAACTGGTCTCTCAAGAAACATCAAGATTACCACTTGTCACCAGAGAGGACGGAGACCCAGATATTCCCAGTATACCATCTTGTGGTCTGTGTACCACGTCTTCTTCTCTTTACTGGGGTCTCTACTTTTTGCCCTGGATCACTTCTCCAGCCTTTTCTCTAAGCTGGTGATTTCATCATTCTCATTTCTTTTTATAAATGACAACTTATTTTTATTTACCATAGGAGAATGAATAATCTATGTAGAACAGTATCTGTCATCACCTCAGAGCTGAGCTGTCTCTTTTATTCCCATTTGCTAGACAGAAAATTAGACACTGGCTCATGCCCTGAAAGCACAGGACTTCTCAGAGGTCACAAACCTGTGATGGTTTTCTTGGTCACAGTTGTTTTATGGAGGTAAATCTCACAATATTGCGGGAGTGGAGCACTCTCATGATTGGGTTCCCCTGGAGGTTTTAACACTTAGATTTGTTCTCATTGTGCCTCTGAGAATTTGTTGATTAGCGCTCCAGTTTTCCTTCTCAACATTGGTCCTCGTTGCTGTTTCATCTTCTCCTCAGTCTCTGCTCCAGGAGAATGCTCCTGCATTCCCCACTCTATATCTCTACTCTTGGGGGTGGCGGTTTCTCCCATATCCACCCCTCACTCAATGATCCAAGAAAAGTTGTTGATTTTTCAGTCTCTTCAACTGTTTGCCAGTTGTCAAGACTAGTGGAGATGTCCAAGCTTTTTCCATGTGGAAGCTGAAACAGGAAGTTCACAGTCACTGTGTACTTAAATGGCAGTATTTCTGTAAAATGGCCAGGGTTTTCCTGTCTGCCCTTTTCTGCTATCCTTTTTCTCACTAAATTAACTTTTCTCTTCTTTGAAATTATCTTTGAGATATAAATGAACTTCGTCTTTAAATATATCTTTGTCAACCACTGTATTCTTTAATGCTTCTCTTCTTCAGTGGAAAAATACTAGAATTTTTAGTATTTTTTTTTTTTATGTGTGAGGCTCAGAAAAACTTAAAGCTTTTCATAGAGAATTAAATTAATGGGCTAATATGTAATATTAATTACTCTATGGATAGCAGATGCACATTGCTCTTAAATATATAGACTACATGAGCTATTATAGTTCATGTTGTTTAGTGTAACTTGAGGCATAGTCATTAACACAGTGGGATATTTGGTTAGCATTTAACATTTGTTTTACTCATATTGACCTCAAAATTCCCAGAATGGAACCAACTCTTCACATCCTCTTTATATGACATTATATTTACAAAAGGACATCACTCATATTTAAATATTTATAGAAGACTTTAAATTAGTGTTTATAACTTCAGAACATTAAAATAGAGAAATTTTTATATATACACATGTATGCCATTAGAAAAATCCTTAAAGACCCAAACAGAACATCTTTAAAACATTCAGTGCAATTGTTACCTTTACTTGCATTAAGGTTGTGTTTTTCCCTGAAAGAAAAGTTATTTTTCTTTCCAGGATAGTTTTTCCCATAGCCTGGGAGTTAAAGAGCTTAGTTTTGGCCTCAGTCATATAAAAATTCACCGTGTGACAAATCACAGTGGATTGGGGGGTCTCGGTTGTCTTTCCTGTAGATCATGGAGAATAGTCTAGATTTCTGTGTATTTCTTGAGATTCAATTGACTCTTTTCTGGATTCCGTCTGCCACAGAAGTTATATTAGCTATACTAGTGAGCCACTCTTCTTCACTTGCAACATATTTTGTAGAGAGTTCCTTCACAGATAACCAAGATGGCTTGCTATTTCTGCTACAATAAGTTGCCCTTACTCAAATGATTCAATAATAATAATAATTTAATTACAGTTACCACAGGACCCAGTAATCCCACTCCTAGGTATTTACTCTAAAGGTGAGAACTTATGTTCATATAATAACATATATGAGAATGTTCATAGTAGTTCTTTTCATAATCACCAAGAATTAGGGAAAAAACAAAATGTCCATCCACTGATGAATGGATAAACTAACTGGATCTCATACAATGGAAAATTACTCAATAGACTAGTGAAACACACAACAATTTGGGTGAATTTCAAAGATGTTATCCTGAGTGAAAGAAGTGAAGTGAAGTGGAGTCACTCAGTCATGTCTGACTTTTTGTGACCCCATGGACTGTAGACTACCAGGCTCTTCCATCCATGGGATTTTCCAGGCAAGAATACTGGAGTGGGTCGCCATTTCCTTCTCAGTCTCAAAAGATTATGTACCTTATGATTCCATTTGGATTGAAGGCTCAGTCACTTCAGTCATATCTGACTCTTTGGATCCTATGGACTGTAACCCACCAGACTCCTCTGTCCATGGGATTCTCCAGGCAAAATTACTGGAGTGGGAGTGGGTCACCATTATCTCCTCCAGGGGATCTTCCAGACCAGGATATTGAACTTGGGTCTGCCTGCATCTCCTGCATTGGAGGCAGATTCTTTACCCACTGAGCCACTTGAGATTAGACATTCTCAAAAAAAAAGACAATCATAGTGGTGGAGAAAAGATCAGAGGTTGCGAGGGGCTTGGGGGTGAGGAGGGTTTGACTCTAAGGGAGAAAACCATGAGATTTGGGGATAATGGAACTGTTCTGTATCCTGATTATGGTGAATTTCATAGGAATTTATACACGTGTTAAAGTTTACAGAACTATATACCAGTAAAATCAATCTTACTGTATATTAAATTTAAAAATGAAATTAAATAAAGCAAATATAAATGAATAGATAAATAGTAATATTAAAATACATTATCAGACCATGACGTATCATTGATTCAGAAATAACCTCCAGGCAGGAAAATATAATGATCAAGATCTCAGTTTCAGAATGAGTCATTAGAATCCTTTTCTGCTATTTCAGTGATGTTGGGAGAGACATTGACCTACCGGGAGACTCATGTCTCCATTGTAGGTATTCAGTTCAGTTCAGTCGCTCAGTTGTGTCCGACTCTTTGCGACCCCATGAATCACAGCACGCCAGGCCTCCCTGTCCATCACCAACTCCCGGAGTTCACTCAAACTCATGTCCATCGAGTCGGTGATGCCATCCAGCCATCTCATTCTCTGTCGTCCCTGTCTCCTCCCACCCCCAGTCCCTCCCAGCATCAGACTCTTTTCCAGTACATGGTAATAATTCTCACTTTAAAATGTTGTAAGGGTAAATGACAACATATTGTACTTACCTACTAAAAGTTATACTATTAATATTATGTTGGAAATCATTACATGCCTTTCTCTATTTAGTACTTTTGATTAAGAAAATCTGGCTAGTGCTTCCCCCACCGAACAAAATACATCCACACAGATGTACTGGTACCACCATTTTAAACCCCATCACTATTGTCATACTCTATGCAAAAAATATCTTAAAAACCCAGATAACCATGGTGATGTGATCACTCACCTAGAGCCAGACATCCTAGAATGCGAAGTCAAGTCGGACTTAGGAAGCATCACTACAAACAAAGCAGGTGGAGGTGGTGGAATTCCAGTTGAGCTTTTTCAAATTCTAAAAGATGATGCTGTGAAAACACTGCACTCAATATGCCAGCAAATTTGGGGAAAAAAATCAGCAGTGGCCACAGGACTGCAAAAGGTCAGTTTTCATCACAATCCCAAAAAAGGAAATAACAAAGAATGCTCAAACTTATGCACAATTGCATTCATCTCACATGCTAGCAAAGTAATGCTTAAAATTCTCCAAGCCAGGCTTCAATAGTACATGAATCAAGAACTTCAACACTTTCAAGCTGAATTTAGAAAAGACAGAGGAACCAGATATCAAATTGCCAACATCTGTAGTACCAGAGAAAAGGCAAGAGAGTTCCAGAAAAACATCTACTTCTGCTTTACTCACTACGCCAAAGCCTTTGATTGTGTGGATCACAAAAAATTGAGGAAAATTATTTAAGAGATGGGAATACCAGACCAACTGACCTGCCTCTTGAGAAACCTATATGCATGTCAGGAAGCAACAGTTAGAACTGGACATGGAACAACAGACTGGTTCCAAATAGGAAAAGCAGTACGTCAAGGCTGTATGTTGTCATGCTGCTTATTTAACTTATATGCAGAGTGCATCATGAGAAATGCTGGGCTGGAAGAAGCACAAGCTGGAATCAAGATTGCTGGGAGAAATATCAATAATGTCAGAGATGCAGATGACACCACCCTTATGGCAGAAAGTGAAGAGGAACTGAAGAGCCTCTTGATGAAAGTGAAAGAGGAAAGTGAAAAAGCTGGCTTAAAACTCAGCATTTGAAAAACTGAGATCATGGCATCCAGTCCCATCACTTCGTGGCAAATGATGGGGAAACAATGGAAACAGTGACAGACTTTGTTTTCTTGGGCTCCAAAATTACTGCAGAAGGTGACTGCAGCAATGAAATTCAAAGACAATTGCTGCTTGGAAGAAAAGCTATGACAAATTTAGACAGCATATTAAAAAACTTATTTTAAAAAAAGCATATTAAAAAGGTCTGTCTAGTCAAAGCTATGGTTTTTCCAGTAGTCATGTAGGGATGTGAGAGCTTGACTATAAAGAAACCTGAGTGTCAAAGAATTGATGCTTTTGAACTGTGGTGTTGGAAAAGACTCTTGAGAGTCCCTTGGACTGCAAGGAGATCCAACCTGTCAATCCTAAAGGAAATCAGTCCTGAGTATTTATTGGAAGGACTGATGCTGAAACTGAAGCTCCAATACTTTGGCCACCTGATGTGAAGTACTGAGTCATTGGAAAAGACCCTGATGCTGGGAAAGTTTGAAGGAAGGAGGCAAAGGGGACAACAGAGGATAAGATGGTTGAATGGCATCACCAACTTGATGGACATGCGTTTGAGCATGCTCTGTTAGTTGGTGATGGACAGGGAATCCTAGCATGCTGCAGTTCATAAGGTCACAAATGGTCAGACATGACTGAGCAACTGAACTGAATTGATTGTCATACACAGCATACTAGGGCTATGCTAGAATCTCAGATCTCTAGAGAGGTAAAATACTCCTTACTACCAAGTACTAACTTGTGAACTACTGTCTTACGAATGCTGTAAACAGTCTTCATATAGTTTGGAAGCAAGAAAAAAATGCACTTGGTGAAGTGGTGATTATTTAGAAATTCAACATCTTCTGTCCCAGAAGAAAGACATTGGTCTTTGTCCTTGACTTGTCTTTTCCCCTTTGCAATCACTCTTTAACACTCATCTGATCTGTCAGTTTCAGTGATTGCATCCAGGCAACAGATGACTCTCAAATCTATATTTACCATCTTGGTGTCTCTCCTGGGTTTCAAGATTGGATCTCTAACCCCTGTTAGAGTTAGATTATCTGAATTGTGATCTCTAAGGCATTATCTGAGACTCTGCTCATTCATTTTCCCTTGCAAAGCTTTTCTTTTCTCTGATTTTCAAATTCTGTTGTGCCACCAGCCTCTGGAAACGTGTCCCAAATGCTTGGTGTCATTGTCTCTTGTCTTTGCCTAGGACCATGAAGCAAGACTTTGCCTTGTTACCTCTAATTTAAATGATAACCGTGGTCTATGAAGATAGGCTTCACCAATGTACTCAACTGCCATATTAATTCAAAATGCTACATATAGCTCCTGTATAACTTCCTCATTGGGTACACAAAACCTTCACTAATTACCTAAAGAAAGAATTATAAAAAACTTGATCTTACATAAATTCTGTCTTGATTCCTCACTATATCCGTTTAGCCAAATAGTCAGTTTTCTATGCCCACTCTATACTTTCTCAATCCTTGACTTTGTTAATATTATTTGCTTTATAATATAATATACTCATTAATATAATAGTTCTTTTGTCTGGAATAGCCTGCTCCTTCACATGTTCAACATTTCTTTAATTCTGGCTTAAAAGCCTTACCGTGATCCTCATATTGGAAGCGATTTTAGACTCCTTTGAGCTGACATAGCACATTTGTTATTACATTTTTATGAAATGTATTACTTTCTGCCATTCATTAAGAGTATTTATGAGTGTATATTATATCCAGAGAGAGTAAAATATATGTCTAAGTCGAAGTGCTGAAGTGGCTAGACTCACACCTTGTATTATTAGTAGGTGCTCAATATACATGTTCTACCGAAGAAAATGAATGAGGATTATTTCACCCAGACTAACTGGGTCACTTTTCCCTAATTCTCCTCTACCCTATAGCTGGTCGCTCCACTGTGATTTCCTTCCTGGGTACCATTAGCCACAGTGACCCAGATGGTTGGATTAGCACTTAAACAGGACTCCCTGAAACCTGTGCTTTGGAAAGATATTCAAAGCTGACCTCATAGAGGGTTGGATGGCATCACCAACTCAATGGACATGAGTCTGGGTGAACTCCAGGAGTTGGTGATGGACAGGGAGGCCTGGCATGCTGTGGTTCATGGGGTCGCACAGAGTCGGACATGACTAAGCGAACTGAACTGAATAGAGGGTTTCAGCTGAAATCCCAATTATTGACTAACTATCTTTTAGTATTCCATTCTGTTCCACTTGCTTACTCAGAAGCCAGATATATGGGAATTATAATTGCAATGTGTTTAGTAGATAATTATTTCACCTACAAAAAGGTGTTTTTGCCTTAAGGATGTTGTTGCTCTAACATTGAGGAAAGCCGAAGAAGAGTTAATGACTAAAATGTTTCTAGACTCAACCAGGTTACTTAGTACTGATATCATTTCTTTAGATCTTGGATTGTAGGTCCCGATTTCTAGACTTTGGGTCTGTTCCTATGGCAGTGAGGTTTTAGATGATTTGTAACTGGTAGAGACTTACCTGAGAAAATACAATATGTATCTTCTGTGTTCCTAAAGGTCTCCAGAATTCTATAAGACAATAAATCATTTTTGCTCCATTTATTTAGCTCTCCAAAAACAGACTGGATATTTTCAAAGACACAGTTTCATTTTCTCTGTTCCTTATTTACAGATGCAGTGGAATTCCTATATGTTTAGGTTCCTACCTTGATTCCTCACTTTCTAAATGGAGGCCCAACACATTTTGGAAAATGGAGAATTCAGATTTATGTATATTGGGGTATATATATTGGGGTTCAGATTCTGAGGTTATTCTTCTGCTGAGTCACAAACAATTTAGGCATTTCAGCACACTGCAAAGTCCCCACACAGCTGAGCACACAGTAAATTCGGTTCTTCACATCAGACCAGCAATCTCCCAGTACTAAAAGCTCTGAGCCACCATACTGAAGGTTAAGCTTAATTTACATTGTAAAATTATGCAAGATGAATCATTTTCTAAGAAAAATCTGTCTAAGATTCAGGGGCACTCAGATCCCCCAAAACTTATAAACGTTAGCAGACCAATGAACTAACACTCCAAAGGAAATATCAGGCAGGGAAGAATCATTGTCATGCACTGGTTAGTAATAAAACGAATGGAGCGAGGCAAGGAGCTCAAGTAAACATCCAACCCATGCACTGAGGCTCCTACCTCATCCCCGGCTCCTCCCTGCTCTTGGGATTCCATCATCTGTACCCTAAGGCTCTGCTGTCTGTGGGAATGCTTTCCCCTTCTGAGAGAAGCAGTGCATCTCTGAGCTAGTGTATCTTGTATTGTAATGAATTCCACACACATGATTCTTAAATATGCATGGTACCAGCCATGAGTAATTAAGTCTAGTGGGAGAGAAAGCTTGGGTGGAGTTGACTAAGTCTGGCCCAGGGACAAGGCTGTCTCGTTTCAGCAGAACTTTCTTCTGAGTGGCAGTGCCCTGTGGTCCCTTGGAGTCAAATCTCCCCCACTCTGGTTTAGGTTGGATAAAGCACTAACTGGCTTATCTTCCTCATGTCACTCTTACTGTCTCAAGTCTCCATTATTTTGCCTTGTAGAAGGAAGGCAGTATTGTCTGCCCATTTTCCAGGGTGATGGAAAACTATGATAGAAAGTAACGTATCACCATGATTGAGTTAGTTTTAACATGCTCCTCTTTTTCTTCTTTTTAACATTTGGTTTAAGTTCCCTTTACTCAACACCTGGCCTAAATATGCCATACAGGGAGCATCTGAACTTGAACTTGTATCATCTTAATCTTAACAGACGTTTTTCTTGGAAAGGATCCATTAATAAAACTCAATCCCTTTCAACAAGCCTTTATTGAGCAACTACAATGTGCTGAGTACCTATTCAATCATTAAAATGTGGGCTGTCTAAAGGCAGCATTTTATTCTCCTCGGTGGGGAATTTCATAAACTCTGCAAAATGTTTCCAGTGTTAAGAGGGACATAGAGGAGGCACTGCTGAGAAGCTTCTTTTCACAGCAAAAATATTAAAAAAGCTTTTGGATTCAAGTGCCACTTTGCAACGAGCTCAGTCACTTTTGGAAGCCAAGGTAATTTCACTTACAACTTAAGGGAGCATGAAGGCAGCTTTGAAGCTACAGTTTTTCAGGGTGACCAATATTTCACTTCCCTGGAGTAAACACTTACATGTTTGAAACTTAAATGAATACATTGGTAGGGATGCACCTAAACTTCAGAAACGTAGCTGATAGGGGTGCTGGAGAAAGATGTAACAGTAGGAGTAAGTTTAACTTCTTGGCACACAAAAATTTTGTCTAAAATTTTACCTTAACAATGATTTGCCAGGTAATCTACTGGCATGGGGTTTATTATGAGGGTGATTTAAAATATTTTAGAGGAAGTGGCAGGACAATAAAACAGTTTACCTGGAAATATGACTATGTCTAGTTCAGGCATCTCTTGAATCATTGTTGCATGAGACAAAGACAATCTCAATCTTCCAAAACCAAAAGAAATTTAGTGACCAGTTTCTAATAAGAGCATGGGCTTTCATATGCACAAAGACTGTTTAAAGATGTGGGCTTGGGAATTAGAGTGCCTGGCTTAAATACCAGCGGCCACCATATGAATCTGTGTAAGTCACTTAATTTCCCAGTCCCTTGGTTTTTTCGCCCATGGAATGGGGATACTAATAATAACTACCTCATGGAGTCCTTAGTTGATTTATTTATTTAAAGACAGCAATACAGTTAAAAGTCTAAAACAATGTTTGGTGTATAATAAGTGCTTAATAAGGTGCTTCTTAGCTGGCGCTAGTGGTAAAAATCTGCTTGCCAATGCAGGAGACACAAGAGATGTGAGTTTGATCCCTGGATCAGGAAAATACCCCTGCAATAGGAAATGGCAACCCAATCCAGTATTCTTGCCTGGGAAATCCCAAGGACAGAAGAGCCTGAAGGGCTACAGTCCACGGGGTCACAAAAGAGTCGGACGTGACTTAACGACTAAACAACAATAAGCATTAAAGTGACTACACACAACTGCCAAAAATTATTTTGATATTTCCTTATCATCAAATTTTATTTTCAAGATGTTTTTTGCCATGAAAGTAAACACTAACATCCATTCTATTAGATTTAGAGATCTGGATGAACTTGTTCCAATGTTAACATGTTTTTCCCCAGAAATTCTTTTACATGTTTGTTATTGCAGTTATATAGCTGTTTCCTTTATCTAGAGATAACAGACTCATAGCTATTTCTCTGTTGTTAATTTAAAATAAACCCTTACATTTATATCATATATGTAAGAATAGTAACTACAAAAAAAAAAAAATCACACCACCAATTAGTGAAATCACACAGACCAAAAAAAGCCAGTTTTTTAAATGATTTTATCTGCCTCTTTAAAAAAATATCAGCACTTGACTTTGAAAAAGAAAGATTATCATTATTTTTAAGAGCATTTGCTCATTTTCCTCTTATAAAGTTACAAGCCCATGAATTATTACAGTATATGAAATTACATAATTGAAAGTTTCAGAAACAGAAGAGTATTTGAATATAAAGCAATTTCAAAATGTCTGTGCAGGATGCTTTTTCAAAAGAACTCAATTTGGGGGCTTTCTGCACATGCCAATGTGTACAAACAGGAAAAAACACTTTAAACATTTTGCATGGAAAAGATGAGTGTAAAGTACAAGGTGATACTCAAAGAAACATTGAAAAGCGTCTTGAGCTGGCAGAATGCAGACATGATTTACAGACTGTGAAACACAGATTGCCACTAAATCTCCTTCCTCCTTGAGCGCTTTTGAGTTAGAACAAAGATTCCAAGTCTCCACTGGCTCCCTGCCTCCTCTAGCCCCTCACTCTGACTTTACCGACATCAATCTGTTCTCTTATTTCCCTTTCTCACTCTCCTTAAAAAGATTTAGTAAAATTTAAGGCAATAGTATAGTCATTCAGGTTTCAAAAGTCAGAGCTAACATCATCTTGGACCAGGGATATGAGTGGTTAATCTTGTCTGAAGATCCCAACATGTCTTAAGTATTTCCACAGTGGCTCAGTGAGCACATAGCCAGGGGAATGGATGATGGAGTGCTTTGAAAATTTCAGGTCTGGTAACATATAATGCCATACAGACACCTGCTTGTAGGCATCCTTTTCATCAATATGCCTTCATAGATATGACAGAAATAGGAGTCAGTAAGGGAGGCCTCCCTGAGAATAGGAAACTAGGTTCTTACTTTTGACCTATAAAGAGAATTGAATTACAAATAGGTAAGGTAGCCTTCTGAAGAAGGTATTGACATTCTATTTATGGAGATAAACTCTTCAGAAAGAGTTGTAAATGCTAACCTGCTTTGATCAATGAGCATTTGATAACTCTCTACTCTATGCAGAGAATGAACAGGGCTGTAGGAAGAGGGGAAACTGAGAAACTCAGAAGTGCCTTCCAGGAACGTAAAGAGTGTTAAAAAGACAGCTGAGCACAGATTTGTCATCTTCATGTCAACAGAGCAACTCACAGAGCCCTGCAGAGCAGATCCACTCTGCAAGGACTGGTTGAATGAATGAGTGCATGATTGGATATAAGAAGGCATGATGTAGAGATAGCAGAGAAGTAGATGCTAATGACAGTGGAGATGAAAATGAGGAGATGGATTCTTTATGGAATGAGGTGTCACCAGAACTTGCTAATGGTGGGAAACACTTTTGAGATGTACTTTGAAGTGTTTCAATAGAAAAAAGAGGAGAGAAGGAAGAGGCCATTAGTCAAAGGGACAGATATGATTAAAAGTATAGAAGATTTAAAAGAAGAAACATGTTGTTTGAAATGACCAGAGCATAGAGTTGGTGGTGAGGAAGCAGGCTGGAAAGAGAAATATAGTCCTGATTGTGGAAGTCCTACAAAAGTATTCATGGAAATTACCCTAATGGCAAAAGGATATAGTAAATCCCATTGAGGCATGGAGCAAGGATAACCAATGATGGGTATTGTTATCATCCAATTTAGAAAAGATTAGGTCCTTGAAGGAAGAGCAAGAAGTAAAAAGAAAATTTGGCAGAATAACTATAGTTGTTGTTGTTTAGTCCATAAGTCGTGCATGATTCTTTGGGATCCCATGAACTGCAGCACGCCAGACTTCCCATCCTTCACTATCTCTCGAAGTTTCTCAAACTCATGTCCATTGAGTCAGTGATGCTATCTAAGCATCTCATTCTCTGTCACCCTTTTCTCCTTCTGCCCTCAATCTTTCCCAGTATAAGGGTTTTTCCAGTGAGTCAGTACTTCACATCAAGTGGCCAAAGTATTGGTGCTTCAATTTCAGCATTAATCCTTTCAATGAACACTCAGGGTTGATTTCTTTTAGGATTGACTGGTTTGATCACCTTTGCAGTCCAAAGGACTCTCAAATCTTGTCCAGCACCACAATTTGAAAGCATCAGTTTTTTGGCACTCAGCCTTCTTTATGGTCCAACTCACATCTGTACATGACTACTTGAAAAACCATAGCTTTGACTATATAGATCTTTGTCAGCAAAATGATGTCTCTTATTTTTAGTGTGTTCTCTATATTTGTCATAGCTTTTCTTCCAAGGATCAAGTGTATTATAATTTCATGGCTGCAGTCACTTTCCAGTGGTTTTGGAGCCCAAAAATTAAATCTATCACTCATAAAATTTAATGCATGTAGTGAGGAAACTAAACATGAGAAGAAAAACAAATTCTTACACAATGTTTCCATTATCAATATTTCAGTTCAGTTCAGTTCAGTCGCTCAGTTGTGTCCGACTGTTTGCAACCCTATGAATCACAGCACACCAGGCCTCCCTGTCCATCACCAACTCCCGGAGTTCACTCAAACTCATGTCCATCGAGTCGGTGATGCCATCCAGCCATCTCATTCTCTGTCGTCCCCGTGTCCTCCCACCCCTAATCCCTCCTAGCATCACACTCTTTTCCAGTGAGTCAACTCGTCGCATGAGGTGGCAAAAGTATTGGAGTTCAGTAACACTATAATAAAAATCTTCTTACAACTTGCTTATATATATAAACTATGTATAACTAAAACCACATATTACAGCTAAAAATATAACTATAATATAGATTTATATGTATGTAAAATTTCCTTACATAAACCATTAGAAGAACTTATTATTACTAATATTTCCCATTTAGATGATGAATCTACGATATAAATGAAATATGAAAGCTAGCATTTGGAGAAAGTTGTGAGGAGAGCAGTTTTGTGATCAATGTTTTACATGTAGAGCTTAAGTTATACACTGTAAGTTGATTTGGAGTGTACCACCTTATAATTGGAAGTTCAGAGCAGAAAATTATGATAGACTAGGATGCCCATTTCTGAGTTTTCTGTTCAGAAACTTGGAAGTTGAATCTTTGAATATTGTTTCTGCTAGTTCAGTCACTCAGTCATGTCTGACTCTTTGCGACCCCATGAATCACAGCACACTAGGCCTCCCTGTCCATCACCAACTCCCAGAGGTCACCCAAACTCACGTCCATAGAGTAGGTGATGCCATCCAGTCACCTCATCTCCTTCTCCTGCCCGCAATCCCTCCCAGCATCAGGGTCTTTTCCAATGAGTCAACTCTTCGCATGAGGTGGCCAAAGTATTGCAGTTTCAGCTTTCAGCATCAGTCCTTCCAATGAACACCCAGGACTGATCTCCTTTAGGAGGGACTGGTTGGACATCCTTGAAGTTCAAGGGACTCTCAAAAGTCTTCTCCAACACCACAGTTCAAAAGCATCAATTCTTCGGTGATCAGCTTTCTTCACAGTCCAACTCTCACATCCATACATGACCACGGGAAAAGCCATAGCCTTGATTAGATGGACCTTTGTTGGCAAAGTAATATCTCTGCTTTTTAATATGCTATAAATATGTTGGTCATAACTTTCCTTCCAAGGAGAAAGCATCTTTTAATTTCATGGCTGCAGTCACCATCTGCAGTGATTTGGAAGCCCAAAAAAGCAAAGTCGGCCACTGTTTCCACTGTTTACCCATCTATTTCCCGTGAAGTGATGGGTCCAGATGCCATGATCTTAGTTTTCTGAATGCTGAGCTTTAAGCCAACTTTTTCACTCTCCTCTTTCACTTTCATCAAGAGGTTTTTTAGTTCCTCTTCACTTTCAGCTATAAGGGTGGTGTCATCTGCATAACTGAGGTTATTGATATTTGTCCTGGCAATCTTGGTTCCAGCTTGTGCTTCCTCCAGCCCAGCATTTCTCATGATATACTCTGCATATAAGTTAAATAAGCAGGGTGACAATATACAGCCTTGACGTACTCCTTTTCCTATTTGGAACCAGTCTGTTTTTCCATGTCCAGTTCTAACTGTTGCTTCCTGACCTGCATACAGGTTTCTCAAGAGGTAGGTCAGGTGGTCTGGGATTCCCATCTCTTTCAGAATTTTCCACAGTTTATTGTGATCCACACAGTCAAAGGCTTTGGCATAGTCAATGAAGCAGAAATAGATGTTTTTCTGGAACTCTCTTGCTTTTTCAATGATCTAGCAGATGTTGGCAATTTGATCTCTGGTTCCTCTGCCTTTTCTAAAACCAGCTTGAACATCTGGAAGTTCACGGTTCACGTATTGCTGAAGCCTGGCTTGGAGAATTTTGAGCATGACTTTACCAGCGTGTGAGATGAGTGCAATTGTGCAGTAGTTTGAGCATTCTTTGGCATTGCCTTTCTTTGGGATTGGAATGAAACTGACATTTTCCAGTCCTGTGGCCACTGCTGAGTTTTCCAATTTTGCTGGCATATTGAGTGCAGCACTTTCACAGCATCATCTTTCAGGATTTGAAGTAGCTCAACTGGAATTCCATCACCTCCACTAGCTTTGTTCATAGTGATGTTTTCTAAGGCCCACTTGACTTCACATTCAGGATGTCTGGTGTGTGATCACACCATTGTGATTATCTGGGTCATGAAGCTTTTTTTTGTGTAGTCCTTCCGTGTATTCTTGCCACTTCTTCTTAATATCTTCTGCTTCTGTTAGTTCCATACCATTTCTGTCCCTTATCAAGCCCATCTTTGTATGAAATGTTCCCTTGGTATCTCTAATTTTCTTGAAGAGATCTCTAGTCTTTCCCATTCTGTTTTTTTCCTTTATTTCTTTGCATTGATTGCTGAGGAAGGCTTTCTTATCTCTCCTTGCTAGTCTTTGGAACTCTGCATTCAGATGCTTATATCTTTCCTTTTCTCCTTTGCTTTTTGCTTCTCTTCTTTTCACAGCTATATGTAAGGCCTCCTCAGACAGCCATTTTGCTTTTTTCCATTTCTTTTCCATGTTGTTTAAAAGTACTCAAAAAGAACCTGGCTTAAGAGAACTTGTGTGGATTCTTTCAATTTAAAAACAAATGAGGAATATTTCATTAAATTGAAGAGAATGAGGGATAAACAGAGATGTAGGGAGTGGAGCAACAGAACTTAAGGACGCATAAAGCAACAATTTCAAAGAGCAGTCTTATGCTTAACAGTGTCAAGTGCTACAGGAGATCATATACAAATAAAATTCAAGTGGGGTTGCTGAATTTAGTGGGTCACTGTTGAGATTTGTGTGTGTTGTTTCTATGGAATGGTTGCACAGAGTTCAGTTTCAAGTAAGTGCAAAATGAGCAATTGGGAGAAGTAAGTGAGTACTACTCTTTAAAAATGAAAATTTTAAAAATAACACATGAATATACCTTTTGAAAAAATTACTATACTGCTGTACATAAAATAAATCTTAAAAATCCCCATTCACTACCCACTCAATCCCACTTACTTCCCCACTGTTACTGGTTAATGATAGATTGTGAAACTTTCAGAGTAGCTTAATGCACTTTTATGCTTATACATAAATGAACAGACACATACATGCATATATGTATTTAAGTAAATGCCTAAAATAAACACTTGCCAAATGTTCACGTGTTATTTTCCTATATTTTCCCTTTCTTTGTGCTAAGATTGGAGTCTCACAAGCCTTGATTAAGGGATTAGGTCTCTTCTAAAATAATGCAAATAAACTGTAGTGACAACTCCTTTGCCTCTCTCAGCCGCTGAAACCAGGAGTCTTAAAGAAACTGAATTTGAGGCAAGAAGAAAAGACCAGGAAACATTTTCTGTCAAGAGACAGCAGAGATTAGGAAACTCAGTAGTAACAGCTTCAAAATCCAAAATCTGAAGGATTTCCAAATAGCAATATGTGATTAATTGTTGTGTCTTTGTTGATGAATCTCTCTGAAGATGATATTTGAGGCTTTGAGGCAGCAGCAACTCTCTGGCCAGGCATATTTGTAGGCATAGGTCCTTCATCCAGAAACTTTGAGATACTCTGGATGATGCTCATAGTGAGCTTACACTGCATGCCGTGATGGAAGATATGGGAAAAGGGTTTAAAGATTCTTGAATGTAGGCAAATCCCAAAATACTTGTCATTATGGACATTGATGAGTCTTCTTTTTTTTTTTCCTCCACATCCGTTCTTCCATTCAGATTACCTATGGAGGAACCCCACTTAGGCATCAATTTTGAATAAACACCTTAGAAAATATGAGGCAACTTTCTTCTTAGAGAAAGTACTCTTTCCATATTAAAGACAGCAGAAGAAAGAACCAACTGCTAATGGAAAGCATAAGACCAAGCTGGCACCAACGAGCAGTGGGTGTATTGAACTCTCTGAGCACATTAAGATATTTGAAATAAAAAAAAAAAACTAAGAGAGTTTCAGGTCTGTGCTTTCCCTTTGGATTTTGTAGGTTGTTTGCCCCCTCCCAATAAAACAGGTTTTGACACATAGTAGTCAGTATTTTTGCAAAGGAAGTAAAGTAGCATCAAATCACTGAAGTCATCCTATTGAGGTGTATTCTCATGTTCTGGAGTTAGCCAACTAAACTGGGTCATTCTTGAAATGAAACTGCATCTATTCTTGGTATCAGGGTTACCTAAACAGTTCATATTGGGCAAACAGGTAATGAACCATTTTCAGAAAACCAACCATTTTCTGAACCATTGAGTTCAATAATAATAACAATATTAATAGTTACCATTTATTGAATTCTATGAAAGATGTAATTGCATTATTTATGTTGTTTTATATTCAATATAACTTTGTAAGTTATGAACTTTTATCCACATTGCAGAGTTAAGAAAACCATAGAGAATTCAATAAATTCACCCCATGTTCCATTAATAACTAAGTACAAAGCTAACATCTGAGTCACCGTTAAGATCAGTCTGACCTTTAGTCCGTGTTCTTTATTCTGCACCATCAAGGCAGACACATAAAACTTGTTCCTTCAAAAGGGAGAAGATGGACAGAGGCAGAATTCTCCTCCTTTTTCTCCAAAAAGCTGATGTCCAGAGATACATATGCCCATGAGGCCCATGCATAATTACTTTTCCTTTCAGTTTCCTCATCTCTTCTTCAGCATGTCATACCCTCCATGAAAGCAGTTTAATAGGTCACCATGCAACCATCTTGAAATGAGATCCAGTAAGGAATTATGGGAGGTACACAAGTTGTTCTGTAGAAAAGAGATACTGAGCCCTGAGAAGATTAAAAGGATTAATGGAAGACTGATAAAGTAATCAGGAGATGTGAAGAGAGGAGACTTGTAATTCCATATAAAGGTAGCAGAAGTACCAAGTGCAAGTAGAAAGTGGAAGAAAAGAACCAAGTGCAAGTTCCTGCTTGCACTTGTAGGAAGTAGAACGCACATGTGATCCCAGCATGCAATACACTCAAACAACTCCTTGGGAACAGAGATGTGGACCAAGATTCTCCATAGTAGGATGTCAAGTTCATTTTAGATTTCTGGATACAGATATAGCACCTAATCACTATCATGATATCATGACTCCAAATTAACATTTTGATGAAAGTATTTGAAGTACTGATTCTGGGTAGCTGTTAATATTTTATTGTATTGTTCTTTTCCCTTCATTCAAAACCAAGTTCTTAAAATGAAAAAGGGGGCAATGCCTGAAAATTTACATCAAGGAATTGCTCTATCAGATAATACATTATGCTTCTGAGATTTTCAAGTTGTTTAATAAAATTATAGTATACTAGGTTTAACATATGCTTATACACAACTGACTTACACAGTTAATGCAGGGCACTAGTTAAGAAACATTTACTCTTTGTAAATCCTTTTCAATGAATGAAAACTTCAGAACCAATTAGGTGTGGTTGACATTTGCATTTTAAGGATTTTTCAAAGATTAGAGACATTAAGCCTCACAAGTATATCAAAATGACAGCCTTACCCTAACTTAAACCATCTTGCCCATTTGCAATAAAATCTCCATCATCTCGGGCCTAGAAAATGTGTTGAGCTCATAGACTAAACATTCAACAGTTGTATGCACTCAGCAGCTTTATGACTTTTTGGGTGCCTTTGTGGAATCATCCTGGAATCAATTTATCTTCATGCTTCAAAGAATCCTAATTCAGAAGTACTCCAAATGTTTGGGACTATTTTAAGATTATTTTTCTTCTTGAAGTTGAAACGTAAACTAAAACGAATGCTTTCCCGATAATTTTATACTGTTTTAACTAACTGTTAAAGTTCACCTTATGTTTAAACTACAGCTTTCAGGCTTAAATGTATTTTAACATCTATGATTATTCTATTTTTGAAAACCGACCCTCTTAATAATACTTACTTCCGGCTCTTTAGCCTATGTGCCACAGTAAGTATGGTCAAGAAGTAAGAGGGCGAATGTGTTGGATCTTCCCATTAATTCCCATTATAAAAATAGATATCTGCTTTTGCCTTGCTTTCAAGAAAAGATTAAAAAAAAAAAGTAGACCACGCTGAAAACTTAAGTATAGTAGAAATATATTTAGTTGGGTTTTTGGGGTTTTTTTGAGCTAGAATTGTTATTCTGGTTTGTGTTTTCAACATGGCCAGTAAGTCATTTTTCAATGTCTTTTGAAGCATTTTGCATTTCCCGGAAGTTCTTCTTTACCTGATATTGACATGTTCACTTATCTCTCTGGATCCTATGAATGTTTCCCATGAGTTTTACACTAGTAGCTATGAGTAGTATGTCCTTCTTTTTTCATTTTTGGGGAGGCATTCCTATTATAGCATCTAACTGTATACCATAATAGGATTGCTTATTATATCTATGAAATGCCTATTAAGTCTATAAGTTTAGCTACCTATCAGTAGGATCATTTAGCCAATTAACCCAATCTGAAAATTGTATTTAAAATTGTAAATTATATAGGACAGATTAGTTTTCCTCTACCACATCAGCATCTTGAAACTCCTAAAGAAACTTTCACTTAGACTGACGGGTACTACATCTTTTTCCTATTTCTCTTCTCTTTCTTTACCTTCTTTCTTTTCCTTTCCATGAAAGGTGGTTTATTTTCAGGGAGTGAGTACCAACCATGAAGCATCTTGTCTTGCCAGATGAACTGAAGTTTCATTTCTCCTCTTTAAAATATTTATTAAAAAAATCACAGTTGGAAGAAAGATATTGTAGATAGATAAAAAGACGGGCATTCATTTTAGATGAAAAATTAGTCATAATTTGAGAATATATATGCACCCCAATGTTAATTGCAGCACTATATACAATAGCCAGGACATGGAAGAAAACTAAATGTCCATTGGCAAAAGAATGAATAAAGAAGATGTGGTATAGAGTGGAATATTACGCAGTCATTAAAAAGAACAAAATACTGCCTTTTGCAGCAGTATGTATAGACTAAAGATTCTCATACTGAGTGAAGCAAGTCATAGAAAGACAAACAGATGATATCACCTATATGTAGAATCTAAAAAATGGTACAAGTGAACTCACAAAACAGAAATAGAGTCACAGACATTAAAAAATTATGATTAACCGAGGAAAAGAGATGGGATAAATTGGGAGACTGGGATTACATATGCATACTTCTATATATAAAATAAATAACTAATAAGGACCTACCATACAGCCCAGGAAACTACTCAATACTCTGTAATGACCCATATAAGAAAAACATCTAAAAAGAATGGATACATATATATGGATAACTGACTCACTTTGCTGTACAATAGAAACTAACACAGCATTATAAATCAACCATACTCCAATAAAAGTTTTTAAAAAATAAAAATGCTTCCTATTTCTAAAAGAAAAGATGTGACCGTTGTGAAGGAACTGGGATTTTTGGACAGAGCTATCTGGAATATTTGCAGGGATATCAAAGTAGAGAATGTACCAGCAAGGGACCAATAAAGGCACTAGAACAGGTGTGAGCTGCTGGTTTCCAAGACGCTACTCCTTGGAAGGAAAGTTATGACCAACCTTGATAGTATATTAAAAAGCAGAGACATTACTTTGCCAACATAGGTCCGTCTAGTCAAGGCTATGGTTTTTACCGTGGTCATGTATGGATGTGAGAGTTGGACTGTGAAGAAAGCTGATCACCGAAGAATAAATGCTTTTGAACTGTGGTGCTGGACAAGACTCTTGAGAGTCCCTTGTACTGCAAGGAGATCCAACCAGTCCATTCTAAAGAGATCAATCCTGGGTGTTCATTGGAAGGACTGATGCTGAAGCTGAAACTGCAATACTTTGGCCACCTCATGCGATGAGTTGACTCACTGGAAAAAACTCTGATGCTGGGAAAGGTTGGGGGCGGGAGGAGAAGGGGACGACAGAGAATGAGATGGCTTGATGGCATCACCAACTCTGTCTGTGGACATGAGTTTAGGTGAACTCCGGGAGTTGGTGATGGACAGGGAGGCCTGGTGTGCTGTGATTCATGGGGTTGCGGAGATTCGGACACGACTGAGCAACTGATCTGAACTGAACTGAACCATACCATCATGGTTATCTGGATGTTTAAGACATTTTCTATATAGATTTTCTATGTATTCTTGCCACCTCTTTTTAAGATCTGCTTCTGTTAAGTTCTTTTCATTTCTGTCCTTTATTGTACACATCCTTGCCTGAAATGTCCCCTTGATATATCGAGTTTTCTTGAAGTGATCTCTAGTCTTTTGAATTCACAGAAGAGCTATTCAAAATAGGTCATAATAACCTGTAGCCTCGACGGTGTCATCACTTACCTAGAGCCAAATATCCTGGAGTGTGAAGTAAAGTGGGCCTTAGGAAGCTAGTGGAGGTGATGAAATTCCAGCTGAGCTATTTAAAATCCTAAAAGATGATGCTTTTAAAGTGCTGCACACAATATATCAGCAAAATTGGAAAACTCAGCAGTAACCATGAGATTGCAAAAGTCAGTTTTCATTCAAATTCCGAAGAAGGAAAATGCCAAAGAATGTTCAAACTACCATACAATTTCACTCATTTCATGTGCTAGTAAGGTTATGCTCAAAATCCTTCAAGCTAGGCTTCTACAGTATGTGATCCTAGAACTTCCAATATGCAAGTAGGGTTTAGAAAAGGCAGAGGTATCAGAGATCAAATTGCCCACACTCATTGTATCATAGAGAAAGCAAGAGAATTCCAGAAAAAAACATCTAATTTTGTTCCATTGTCTACACTAAAGCCTTTGATGTGTGGATCACAAAAAACTGTGGAAAACTCTTAAAGAGATGGGAAAATCAAATCACCTTACCTGTCTCCTGAGAAACTTATATGCAGGTCAAAAAAAAAATAGTTATAACTGGACATGGAATGACTGTTTCAAAATTGGACAAGGAGTATGACAAGGCTGTATATTGTCACTCTGCTCATTTAACTTATATGCAGAGTACATCATGTGAAATGCCAGGCTTGATGAATCAAAAACTGGAATCAAGATTACTAGGAGAAATATTATCAACCTCAGATATGCAGATGATACAGCTGTAATGGTAAAAAGTGAAGAAGAACTAAAGAACCTCTTGATGAGGGTGAAAGAGGAGGGTGAAAAAGTTGGCTAAAATTTCAACGTTCAAAAAATGAAGATCACAGCACCAAGTTTCATCACTTCTTTGCAAACAGAAGGGACAAAAGTGGCATGGTTGACAGATTTTCCTTTCTTGGACTCCAAAATCACTGAGGATGATGATTATAGCCATGAAATTAAGAGACGCTTGCTCCTTAAAGGAAAGTCATGACAAACATAGTGTATTAAAAAGTAGAGACATCACTTTGATGACAAAGGTCCATATAGTCACAACTATGGTTTTCTCAGTAGGTATGTACAGATGTGAGAGGTGGACCATAAAGAAGGCTGAGCACCGAAGAATACTTTCAAACTGTGGTTCTGGAGGACTTTTGAGAGTGTCTTGGACTGCAAGGAGATCAAACCAGTCAATCCTAAAGGAAATCAACCCTGAATATTCTTTGGAATAACATGCTGAAGTTCCAATAGTTTCGCCTCCTGATGCAAAGAACTGACTCATTGGAAAAGACTCTGATTCTGGGAAAGATTGAAGGCAAAAGGAGTATAGGGAGGCCATGGATGAGGACATTTAGATAGCATCATCGACTCAATGGACATGAATTTGAGCAAACTCTGGCAGATAATGGAGGACAGAGGAGCCTGTTGTGCTGCAGTCCATGAGATCACAAAGAGTCAGACACAAGTTAATGACTGTACAACAGTACATACAAATATAAATATATATCTATACATGTATATATATGTGTGTGTGTCTGTATTTGTACACACACATCTGTAAATACATATACACAGATATATATAACACATATTGAAAGTGAAAGTGTAGTCGCTCAGTCATGTCTGACTCTTTGCCACCCCATGGGCTACTAGCCCATTAGGCTCCTCTGTCTATGGATTTCTCTAGGCAAGGATACTGGAAAGGATTGCCATTTACTTCTCTAAGGGTCTTCCTGACCCAGGGATCGAACCAGAGTCTCCCTCATTGCAGGCAGATTCTTTACCATCTGAGCCACTTACAGAAGTAGCATAACACATATTACCCAGACTCTAAAAAAAATTTGTTGAAATAATATGTATTTCAGTTTTCAACAAAAAGTTTTGAATAAGTTGTATATGTGAAGTACTTTTAAACATACATTTAATGATGTGTTAATGTTTTTGAGGACATAGTTTAGTTTTTAATACATTCTGTCATATAAGTACTCTGTAATGTCTCCAATCCTCTTTTCTTGGCCCATTTAGAATCTTTTGTTATTTTCAATATTATGTCTTCAGTGAGCACTATTTTACAAAAAGCTTGTCAACGTGACCTCAATTTGCCATGGGTTAATTTTCTAGAAGCAGAATAACTAGATAATATGTGTTTTTCCATTGCAAAATTACTTTCCAAAAGTTTGTAAAATAATTTATTATCCATATTATAGAGTTTCTCTTATCTTTGATTTTAATACTGTTTTTAAAAACTGTCATCTATTCTCACTGGGGATTTGAAAAGGTCCACATACTTTTTAATTTGCATTCATCTGACTTCTAGAGAATTAAGCATTTGCATTTTCTCACATTTATTTTAATTATCTATATCAATATTTCTTTTAATATATGAGCTTTTTATATAGTAAGATTATTACTACTTTCTGATCATGTAATTACAATGTTTTTCAATTTTTGTATTGCATTATAAATTTTATTCAGGTTCTACCTTTCTTCAAATGGTTTTATGTCTTTGTTATTTAACTACATGAATATTTTCTTTTAAGCATTCCATCTTTAATGTTCATCAGACTTCCTGGATGGATTATCTAATCCTAATTTTTATCACAATTTTAATCTTCACGACCAAGATAGTCACGATAACGTGATCACTGACCTAGAGCCAGAGATCTTGGAATGTGAAGTCAAGTGGGCCTTAGAAAACATCACTACGAACAAAGCTAGTGGAGGTGATGGAATTCCAGTTGAGCTATTTCAAATCTTGAAAGATGATGCTGTGAAAGTGCTCCACTCACTATTCCAGCAAATTTGGAAAACTCAGCAGTGGCCACAGGACTGGAAAAGCTCAGTCTTCATTCCAATCCCAAAGAAAGGCAATGCCAAAGAATGCTCAAACTACCGCACAATTGCACTCATCTCACACGCTAGCAAAGTCATGCTCAAAATTCTCCAAGCCAGGCTTCAGCAGTATGTAAACCGTGAACTCCCAGATGTTCAAGCAGGTTTTAGAAAAGGCAGAGGCACCAGAGATCAAATTGCCAACATCCACTGGATCATGGAGAAAGCAAGAGAGTTTCAGAAAAACATCTATTTCTGCTTCATTGACTATGCCAAAGCATTTGACTGTGTGGATCACAATAAACTGTGGAACATTCTGAAAGAGATGGGAATCCCAGACCACCTGACCTGCCTCTTGAGAAACCTGTATGCAGGTCGGGAAGCAACAGTTAGAACTGGACATGGAACAACAGATTGGTTCCAAATAGGAAAAGGAGTACGTCAAGGTTGTATATTGTCACCTTGCTTATTTAACTTATATGCAGAGTACATCATGAGGAACGCTGGGCTGGAAGAAGCACAAGCTGGAATCAAGATTGCTGGGAGAAATATCAATAACCTCAGATATGCAGATGACACTACCCTTATGGCAGAAAGTGAAGAGGAACTCAAAAGCCTCTTGATGAAAGTGATACAGGAGAGTGAAAAGGTTGGTTTGAAGCTCAACATTCAGAAAACAAAGATCATGGCATCTGGTCCCATCACTTCATGGGAAATAGATGGAAAAACAGTGGAAACAGTGTCAGACTTTATTTTTTTGGGCTCCAAAATCACTGCAGATGCTGATTGCAGCCATGAAATTAAAAGACGCTTGCTCCTTGGAAGGAAAGTTATGACCAACCTTGATAGTATATTAAAAAGCAGAGACATTATTTTGCCAACCAAGGTCCGAATAGTCAAGGCAATGGTTTTTTCCGTGGTCATGTATGGATGTGAGAGTTGGACTGTGAAGAAAGCTGATCTCCAAAGAATCGATGCTTTTGAACTGTGGTGTTGGAGAAGACTCTTGAGAGTCCTTTATACTGCAAGGAGATCCAACCAGTCCATTCTAAAGGAGATCAATCCTGGATGTTCATTGGAGGGACTGATGCTAAAGCTGAAACTGCAATACTTTGGCTACCTCATGCGACGAGTTGACTCACTGGAAAAGACTCTGATGCTGGGAAAGGTTGGGGGTGGGAGGAGAAGGGGACGACAGAGAATGAGATGGCTGGATGGCGTCACCAACTCTGTGGACATGAGTTTGAGTGAACTCTGGAGTTGGTGATGGACAGGGAGGCCTGGCGTGCTGTGATTCATGGGGTTGCGGAGAGTCGGACACGACTGAGTGACTGAACTGAACTGAACTGAACTGAAAGATTTTATAATATTAGAATGAGATAAAATATTACCAAGAAATTGCCACTTTATTTCCAAAGAAAAAGTGCAGTTTATTTTCTATGCTCATTTTTATTTTTAAAAAACAATATCTGTGAAAACCAGTTAAAAAACAACTATTCCTTTGCCTACCAAAAGGCAACATTTTGTTTCAAGAAGAAATGAATGAAGTCCTCAGACCCTTAATTACAAATTAGTATAGATTTGTGAATATAAAATATTGTGACATTAAGTAAAACATTTTTGGGAAATGTGTGTTTTAAGAAGTATTATCATTTAGAACAGGAAGGTATGGGGTCCATGCTGGATTGCTATCCTATTTACAGTCCTATTTACTTAGCTGCCTAGATCCCCTTTTGATGTTCAATGAAATTGTGTGTGTGGTGACTGATTTATATCTGAAGCTCAGGGATGTGGTTGAAATCAGAAGTCTACTGGGGATCTGGAAGGAAGACCCCCAGGAATACCTACATTTGGAGTCTTGTCCAAATGTCTTGTTCTGTCATGAACCCTCGTGAATGTCATGTCTTTGAATTTTCAACACTGGTGCTGACATCACTAATCCTGACACCACTTCCATGGACAAGTACAGATCACTCTTTGCTAGTAAATTGCATGTCATCTAAAATGTTATAAAGAACAGGGAGTATAGAAGCAGCTACCATGTGCTGGTTTTTGTTGCAGTTTTAAATTTTGCTTCTGAGCTGAGTATAAATGAAGTGCTAAATTCCACAGTCTCTCCATTCTTCTACAATGACTCCCTCCCCCAAAGTTCAATTAAATCTTTCCTAAATGTGATTATTACAAAACTTAATTTATATGATCATTTGTACTACCTTCTATCTAAGGACCTTTAATTCTTTTGTAAACTCCCTTCCCCTATTAGGAAGTTATGAAATGTTATGTAAATTTACTTGGATTTATCACATAATATGGCTGCCAGAGTATATAATCTTCAAATTCTCTAGTGCTGAAGGGAAATAAATCATTCTTTATATATCAATGACATTTGACTAAAGAATAAAACTCATATTACCTAACATACTATTTAAATTGTTGTCTCAAAAATTCTTACAGCCTGGTAACCTGAATGTCAAGTTTCAGACCCTGGTATAATTTTTAACACAAAATAGAAACCTGTGAAAAAGTAGGGGTGTGACAGATTGGAATAAAACATTTAAAACATGTTCTTCTGTTAGTGCTTTTGACATTCTCTTCCCATTAATAACTTGTGGAAAACTCTTAAAAGTTCTCTTGTTGAGTCAATGTAAAGTTACTGAATAGGATGAGATAATGAAAAGTATCACATTAAGGAGCAAAACTAGACAGTTCACCCACTAAAAAATATAAAAATATGAGAAACAACAAAGTAGTGGGCTTCATACTTATATTTTAATTGTTTTCTTTGTAACAGTAAATATAATGTTTTAGGTAAAGGCATGTGTTTTACATAAATGCTTAGCTGATTTTACACAAAAGGAAATAAAACTATGATGCTTAATTTATTGGCCAAGAGGTAATCCTTACTCCGGTAAACAGCAAATATTTCCATGTAAATGCACTTTTGCGTTTACAAAATGCTTAGAGTCTAGAGGATTTTGCCGCCTCTCATTTTCATTCATCTTACATAGCATATTTTCAGTCCAACAAGTGACTTTCTTTCACCAACTAAAAGGATCATGTGACATAAGGCTATCTTGATGGATCAACCCACAAAGTAAGTCTTTTGATTTGACATTTCTCAGTTTTCACCAACTGAAGCCAGCTAATCTCAAAGTTAAATCTGAATCATTCTTAATGTTTATTAAGATAAGTCAACCCAAACAAGAAAGATGGCTTAACAGTTAGTTTGTATTTAAACTTTTTAATAGCAATAATGGCTATGGATTTCATTATATCTTTGTAAGGATTCATGTTGTGTCATAATAATTTCAAATGCCATCCTATAAATCTTCACCTTGTAACTTGACTCATGGGCTAGAGAAATGATGGACTACGTGTGATATAATAGATTCCGTTTTCCTTCAGTGGGCAGAGAGTGGGAATTTAAATGTTGGCATTTTTAATTCTTCTAGTGTCAGGGTGATCAGTGGAGAATTATCCTCACAATGGAAAGTAAAGAAGCATGTCTCATCTTAAGAAATAGTAGTGGAGAAATAATAATAAAGCTGTTGCTTCTTTTTTATCACCAATTAATTGCAAAGCAGATGCCATGTGGTACATTTGCATTTCCTACAGTACTGGCAATGAAAAGTGTTTACGAAAAATATCCCTTTTATAGTTACAAAGGCCAAAAGAACAGGTGCATTTGAGCCAAGTTTAAAAAAAAATAGAAGAAACAGTTCACATAAGGACTACAACAGTATCCAGGAGGACAGGAAATATGGCTGCTGTTAAGAAAAACTAAAGCTTAACAGTTTCAAACTGTGTTAAAACTTAAAAAAAAAAGAAACTACACATGCATATATTTGAATAATAAATATGTGACATAAACAAGATTGAGAGTAACTTCACAGTATGAGTAAAATTTAAAATCACCCTCTTCCTTTACCTTAATGCACTTAACTATTTTCCTCTACTTCTATGTCATCTAACCATCATTCCTACAATTTATAAAATTTAAATTCTGAGTCTGATTGCTTATCATCTCCTTTATGTTAGACTAAACAAAAAGCTATATAATAATTAAAATAATTTGTTACTATGGGAAAACTAGATCAATGAAATTGAATGGATAGCCCAGAAAGCACATGCACACAAAATTGTGAATATGTAAATGTACAAATACATATTATTATATAATATTTATATATGCATTTATTGCATATAGTTATATTTATAATTTATAGAGGTGTGCATACAGATACAAATAAGCTTTTAAAGATGCAAATAAGTTTCATGGCAAATATTTAATACCAAAGATTCTTAAAAAATGATCTGATAGATAATATGAACATTAAACTATATAAAAATGAAAACTTTATTTAGAATTCTATCTAGCACCATTCTCCAAAGAAAATTCTAGATAAACACAAATATTTAAACCATACAGATTTCACATATAATTATGTATTTACTTGAGATAAAGAGGTATTTGATAAGTTAAAAGAAGTAAAATTAATTTCTGTAAACCAAAAGAAAAAAATAGCTACATAAAAATGTCATAAACTTAAAAAATACAAAATAAAGGTGTATGCTTTAATTTTAAAAAGTTCATTACCAAGATCCTGATAAACAAATAATTTAAAAAAAATAAAAATAAACATAGCAAACATAATTCACAGAGACAGGTATATAAACAAAAATATGATAAACTTGCAACATTTTTAAGTCAAAAGTCATATACTAGTTTTCCAATCATATTACAAGTCTTCAAAATAGTCATTAATACTGACAAGTAACCACTGACTGATATTTTCCCATGATAAAGATCGAAGTATGAATTGGTGCTAACTTCTAGAAATCTGTATGGCAAAATATAGTAAGAATCTTAAATATATTTAACAGTATACTCTGATGTATATACCTTTGAGCCAGTATTTCTCTTTTGGGAAATACATCATGAAAGATGCGGACAATATTTATATATAAGGACACCTGGTGGCTCAGACAGTAAAAATGTGCCTGAAATGCAGGAGACAAAGGTTCAGTCTCTGGGCTGGGAAGACACCCTGGAGAAGGGAATGGCTACAGACTCCAGTATTCTTGCCTGGAGAATTCTGTGGACAGAGTAGCCTGAAGCTACAGTCCATAAGGTTGCAAAGCACAACTAACACTTTCATCATATCTTATATATATATATATATATATATATATGTAAAAATTTGCAAAAAATTCTTGAAATGTGAAGCTATAGAAAGAGATATTCCATATTTGAAAGTTTTTTAGTGCTATAAGAAACTGACTATGATAAATGCCAATCCAAGAAAGGAGAATGTAGAATTATATATATTTTACTAACTTGAAAATGGAATGTTATTTCTATAAATTTGATGATGGAAAATGACCACAAGGAAATTTATAAAATTGAAGAGCGATCATTACTGTTAAGTGGAGTATTGATAATTTTTTATGTTCTTCTTTATATGTGTTTCTGCTTTCTAAACTTTCCACAGTAAAGTTTATTACAATTTTATTAAGTATTATAATAAATATAAAAATTTCAGAGAAACATTCATCTAGGAAACAAGATATGCTTCCATATTTGAGGACCTAACAGTCCAATGAGGAACCAACCAACATGATGGGAAAATGAAAGAGTCGTCATGGGTCTGCACTCCTTTGAGAGGTTTGAGGAGGGAGGCTTCATAGAAGAAGCAAGACTTGACCTGAGTTCAGTACATGAACCATGAAAGTCACTCAGTCGTGTCTGACTCTTTGCAACTCCATGGATAGTCCATGGAATTCTCCAGGCCAGAATACTGGAGTGGGTAGCCTTTCCCTTCTCCAGGGGATCTTCCCAACCCAAGGATCGAACCCAGGTCTCCCGCATTGTGGGCAGATTCTTTACCAGCTGAGCTACAAGGGAAGCCCCACATGAACCATGAGGAAACAGAATTCTACAGAGCGGGATTACTCATCACAAGCATACAGTCTCACAGGCAGATGGTAACTTTGGATGGAGGGCAGGTGGACTTTCCACTGAGAAAATGTACAAAGAAGGAAACAGTGAGTAGGACTGCAGGAACCTTTATAGATAAAAGTGGAAGGATGACGGAGTTGGAGCAGGCAGCTCTAGTTTTTCTCTTCTTGGGAGAGTTGGCTGGTGCGTGGAACTAATGGCAGCTAGTGAGACTTAAAAAAGTTCGGCATACTTATTGTGAGGAATGGGGAAGGGAGTCTTACAAGACACCAGTGAAGGGGCTACAGAGAAGCCCAGAATACTAGGTATTCATGGAGTCACCTTCTTAACATCTGATTTTAGCAAGTGCTACTGACTCACATCTCTTATCTATGTCTGTGATTTTAAGGGAAACAGTTGATCTTTCATTACATCTGAAAGCACGCAAGAGAGCGAAGTCACTGTATACTTGTGGAAAGTGAAAGTGAAGTTGCTCAGTTGTGTCCGACTCTTTGCAACCCATGGACTGTAGTCTGCCAGGCTCCTCCGTCCATGGGATTTTCCAGGGAAGGATACTGGAGTGGGTTACCATTTCCTTCTCCAGGGGATCTTCCCAACCCAGGGATTGAACCTGGGTCTCCCACACTGCAGGCAGACTTTTTACCATCTGAGCCACCAGGGAAGGCTGTATACTTAAGGAGCTGCCACCAAATAGCTACATTGTATCAGATACCATGTATCCACATCAGTTATCTTTTTTTTTTAATTGAATTATAGTTGATGTAAAATTTTCTGTTAGTTTCTAGTATATAGCAAAGTGATTCAATCTTACATATAAATACATATGTATACATACTAGCATATACATATAAATATATATATGTGTATTCTTTTCAGATAATTTTGCTTTATGGTTTATTATAAGATATTGAATATAGTTCCCTGTACTATACAGTAGGACCTTATTGTTTATCTATTTTAATTATAGTAGTTTGTATCTGCTAATTCCAAACTTCTAATTTATCCCTGCCCTACCTTTCCCCTTTGGAAACAGTAAATTTGTCTTCTACATCTGTGTTTGTTTCTAATTAATAAATAAGTTCATTTGTATCATATTTCAGATTCCACATGAAAGTAACATATGCATTTTTTCTCTTTCTCTGTCTTAGTAGGGAAATCTCTAGGCAAATCCATGTTACTTCTTTTTTATATGGCTGAGTAGTATTCCACTGTATATATTTTTATCACAAATATTCAAGAATATCAACTGGGTTGAAGATGTAGTTTAGAAAATAGGTCTTGAAGCATACCACACTGTGTACAGTTCATATCAACAATGGCCATGCTAAGGAGAAAATGCAAACAATGAGTCTCAAGTCAGCCTCTTATTCTCAGGCAAAGAAAGTAGCTTGTGTTCTTTTCAAATTGTTAAAACTTTCCTATTATGAGTCAAAAGCATATTCAAAAAGAAATCCACAATTAATTAACTACCACAGTAGGCAGGTGGGCACTACCACACAAATTAGCCATTAATTATCATTTCAAGTATATTAATCTTACCTTCCAATTGGCAAACTGTTAATGTCATACCTGGAACATATTTCATTATTCCTTTTTTATCTCTCAAAGCACTTGAAACAGTGCCAGTTCTTTGGGAAACATTGCATTTCTCTCTCCACATCCTTAAACCCAGACTAATTGGAGAAGGAAATGGAATTTAGTCACTGTTTTGAATAATCCTTGTTGCTCCTCTTCTCCATTCCGGTGGAAAATTATGCATTTCAATCTGCTTGGAGAAGAGTAAAGGCACTTTTCATAGTGCAAGATACTAAGGATCATGAAGATGACTTTCTCTTCTTAAACTATCAGTGCTGATCTAATAGAATGGAATAAAGACCACAGGAATTGTGTGCATAATTAATCCCAGAGCCTTGAGCTAAAACAAAACAAACAAAAAACAAACACCCAAAAAATGGCCCTTCTTTGCAAAGAACCCTTCTCCATTCTGTAAACAAATTCCTGCTATTGTTTGAACACCTCAGGCAGTCTTGTGCCTCTTTTTCCAAGCAGGTGTTATTTACATACAGCTGAATTTTTGAATCTGCCTTCAAGATGAAACAATATTACCTCCTCTCAGAGTCCCCATAACACTTTGCATACAAAGTCCTTTATTATATCAAATCTCATAGAGATCAGCTGAATGAACATTTTATCGGTACATACCATGTTTTGATGAGACAGTTAACTGAAGAGGTACAGAGGGTCACCTCAAAGCTCAGGAACAAGGAGTCATTCCTTACTCTGTTACTTACCAATATTTTTTAAAACCTGCATTTCCTAGAAATGTCATCATTTTTGGTATTGTTGGAACCATTGCAAAGGCGATCTGTTGTTGGTTTCATAATGAAATTCCCATGTCTGGAAAAAATAGTCACCCATACATAAATTTTTCCAACATCTTTATTCACTCGGATGTTTTTCTAACATTTCTTTTCTCTACATTTCAGCAACTACGACAACAACAAAATGAAAAGCAACAACACTTCAATGAGGGGGTATGTCAAGTATACACAGAAGTCAACTTAAAGACCCCCAATGGACAAAGTAGAATAATTTAAGCAATGAAATAAATAGTATTTGACGATAGCCCAAGTAAATAAATACCCATGAGTCTGTACTGATATAAATTATTGAATAAACAACCGGGAAAGACCAGATAAGTCTCCCATGGATAAGACTTTCAAGTTGTTTGTGTAGATACTCTGTCTGCCAGGAAGTGGAGAATAGCAGCCTACTTCTTAAGTGCAGGCTGGACATAGTGACATCCTTTCAAAACAGACAGTTTTGAAAGAGAGGGAAAGAAAGTGACCTTAAAGTGGAGAAGCCTGACACACCTGAGCAAGTGATCAAGATCTACATCAGTAGAGATAACTCATATTGGTAGTCTACGATATACGCTTGATCTGATGTGATGAGAATGACATTTAAGCTCCATAGTCTTCCTTCCAAAAACTTTTGAGAATAGTCTAATCATGAGAAAAGCATGAGACAAAAGCCCTTGAGGGACAGTCTTCAAAGTATCTGACAAGTGCTCCTTAAACCGCCAAGGTCACCTAAAACAAGGAAAATCTGAGAAACTGCCATTGCCACAAAAGGCCTAAGGAGACAATATAACTAAAGAAATTGTAGTGTTCTCCCACAGAGAATTAATTCTCTGTGGGATCATGGTACAACAAAAGGACATTAGGTAAAATCTCAGGAAGTTTACATAAAATACATACTCCAATTAATAATGATGTATATACATTGCTTCATTAATTGTGACATACTTACCATACTAAGTATCCGCCTGCAATGCGGGAGACCTGGGTTCAATCCTTGAGTTGGAAAGATTCCATGAAGGAGGGCATGGCAACCCACTCCAGTATTCTTGCCTGGAGAATCCCCATGGACAGAGGAGCCTGGCAGGCTACAGTCCAAGGTGTTGCAAAGAGTAGGACATGATTGAGTGACTAAGCACATGCCATACTAAGGAAACATGTTAATAATAGGAGAAAATGGAGTACAAAGTATACGGTACCTCTACAGGTTTTGTAACTTTTCTGTAAATCTAATTATATTCTAAAATAAAATGTTTATAGGGATTTCAGTTTTTGAAATTACATTTAAGTTGTCTAAATATCTAAACTTCATTCCGTTCAATTTCTAGCCCTGGCACTTTCATTAACATTTCTCAAGAATGAGTATATGGACTCACACAGGGAGAGAATCAACCCTATTTTTCATCTTTTGACTTGAGATCAGGTTTGCTGAGATTTCAGCCAATGAGTACAGGTTCAAAAACAAACCAAAATGACCAAATATTTTTGTGCATTCTACACCTCAGACAACATGGTCTGGGGTATGACCTGAGTCTATAATTTAATGCCTCTAGTAGGAGTTAGACTCCAGAGCACTATAAACATATATGACTGCAGAGTGAGCAGAATTTTTGAAAAAGCAGGTCTAACAACAAAATCTAAAATAGACCGTAAGATTGCAAGTGTAAATGTAACTTGACTACAGTCTCTAAGGCACAAAAGAGGGGAAAGACACTAAAAACTATGGAATAATGAGACACATTGAGATTACATTCTTGGCTCATAACTTTTCTTTTGTCCAATACTTTCCCTCCTATTGTTTGAAGGGCATAGGGAATGAAATTTAATTGAAAGCAGGGATTCCTAATGTGATTTAAATTCTCAATAGATGAATGAATATATCAGAAAAATATACTAATCTTTTATGTTACTAAACATATGAAAAAAGTAAGGTATACTATGTACAGGTCTTTTATATTCTTAAGGAGCTATAATAATGCATAATCAAAATCAGAATTGCAGAGAAGGAATTTCCTCTGCTCCTTGAGTCAGCTTCCAGGGGACAAACTAAGACAAAACTTATAAACCGGTTCATTTGCCATTTCTACAATAAGATATTGTATTTTCTTTTATGAAATAGATGATGGATGCAGTTTAATTTATGAATATATTTTAAACCTTTTTCTTAAGTAGAAGTGAAAATTAGCATAAGATTCCTGTGTTCCTCAAATTAAACATGGAAATTTTCTGAGAAATGTTGAAGATAGAAAGGCTACTCAATTAATTCTAGTTTAAGATTACAATTTTTATTCCATTATCTGGAAAAATAACCTCATAAAAAATGATCCTGAATTATCTAGATAATCGGGCATAAAACATTTTGAGAAAGTATCCATAAATAGAAATCCTATGAAATTTTAGTTACTGAAGTCCTAGCAGTCTGAGGCATGTCCTCCCATCCAGAAGCAAGTGATGGTCCCCTCAGTTCAATTCAGTTGCTCAGTCATGTCTGACTCTTTGTGACCCCATGGACTGTAGCATGCCAGGCTTCCCTGTTCATCAACAACTCCCGGAGCCTTCTCAAACTCATGTCCAGTGAGTCAGTGATAACAATGACAGTCCCCTGCAAAAGTCACTCAGTTATGTCGGACTCTTAGTGACCCCATTGACTATACAGTCTATGGAATTCTCCCCTCAAGAGATGGATATTCAAGGACTATAATGGCATTTTCATACATGCTTGAGACCCACTGATTCCTTGGCAATAACTTGTCTGATCATAGTCTTGCCGCTTCATAATTTTAAAATGGAGAACTTTAAATCTCTCTCTCTCATTTTTTTTTTTTTTATTGCATGATTCCAGGTTTAAGTTCTATACCTAAAATCAATTTTTTTTAAATATGGAGATTTACTCCTTTGCTGCTCCCCCTACAGAGATACACAGTATTTCCTTTGGAAATTAAGAAATTTCACATTCATTATTTCTTCATTATTCAGACACAACTTAGAGACTGAACAACAGCAACAATTGGTTTGACTAAAACTGTAAGTTGCAATAATTCTGCAACTTTGCATGATGATGTACCTGATACCAGACTAGCCTTCTCACCTTCAGTTCAGTTCAGTTCAGTTCAGTTGCTCAGTCATGTCTGAATTTTTGCAACCCCGTGAATCACAGCACACCAGGCCTCCCTGTCCATCATCAACTCCAGAGTTCACTCAAACTCATGTCCATAGAGTCGGTGATGCCATCCAGCCATCTCATTCTCTGTCGTCCCCTTCTCCTCCCGCCCCCAATCCTTCCCAGCATCAGAATCTTTTCCAGTGAGTCAACTCGTTGCATGAGGTGGCCAAAGGATTGAAGTTTCAGCTTTAGCTTCAGTCCTTCCAATGAACACCCAGGATTGATCTCCTTTAGAATGGACTGGTTGGATCTCCTTGCAGTCCAAGGGACTCACAAGAGTCTTCTCCAACACCACAGTTCAAAAACATCAATTCTTCAACGATCAGCTTTCTTCACAGTCCAACTCTCACATCCATACATGACCACTGGAAAAACCATAGTCTTGACTAGACGGACCTTTGTTGGCTTAAGCAATCATAAAATTGGACATATTCTGTGGCAGTTTTTTCAGTATGTTAGACAAGAGGCAACATAGGATTGTGATCTTTCAGGAAAAAAAGTTACTTGCCTATATCCCCTGGAGGAGGCAACCCACTCCAGTATTGTTGCCTGGAGAATCCCATCCATGGACAGAGGAGCCTATCAGGCTACAGTCCATAGAGTCACAAAAAGTTGGATATAACTGAAGCAACTTAGCACACATGCACACACTCGACTATATTCAGTTCAGTTCAGTCGCTCAGTCATGTCCGACTCTTTGCGACCCCATGAATCACAGCATGCCAGGCCTCTCTGTCCATCACCAACTCCTGGAGTTCACTCAAACTCACCATCGAGTCGGTGATGCCATCCAGCCATCTCATTCTCTGTCGTCCCCTTCTCCTCCCTCCCCCAGTCCCTCCCAGCATCAGAGTCTTTTCCAATGAGTCAACTCGTTGCATGAGGTGGCCAAAGTATTGGAGCTTTAGCTTTAGCATCAGTCCTTCCAATGAACACCCAGGACTGCTCTCCTTTAGAGTGGACTGGTTGGATCTCCTTGCAGTCCAAGGGACTCTCAAGAGTCTTCTCCAACACCACAGTTCAAAAGCATCACTTCAGTGATCAGCTTTCTTCGCAATCCAACTCTCACATCCATACATGACCACTGGAAAAACCATAGACTTGACTATATTAGGGATGGAAATAGTGAAACATGGTACCAAAGGGGATGGAACTAAGGAAACAATATGACCCAGGGTAGGCATGGAAGTTTCCAGTGGCTGAGAGTTGGGATGTGCCTACACAGATAAGAACTGATTCCCAAAGGCCAAGGAGAAAGTGTTTGCTGTAGGACTGAGAGCTTAACAAAGATGAGAGAGTATGTGTATAGGACTGGAAGACTACAGAAGTCTGTCCAAGTAGTGCATACATGGATCCGGGAACCCAATATGATAAGGAGTTGACACACTGATTATTATCAAGCTAATCACATTTAATGCAGTCTCAAAACCCCAGCAGAAATTTTTATTGTTTGGCCAGTTAATTATAAAATCTATATGGAAATACAAAGGACATAAGAAAGTCAAACAATCTGGGAAAATAGAAAAATGGAGGATTCACACTACCTCAAGGCTATGGTTTTTCCAGTGGTCATGTATGGATGTGAGAGTTGGACTGTGAAGAAAGCTGATCGCCGAAGAATTGATGCTTTTGAACTGTGGTGCTGGAGAAGACTCTTGAGAGTCCCTTGGACTGCAAGGAGATCCATCCAGTCCATTCTGAAGGAGATCAATCCTGGGTGTTCATTGGAAGGACTGATGCTAAAGCTGAAACTCCAATCCTTTGGCCACCTCATGCAACGAGTTGACTCACTGGAAAAGATTCTGATTCTGGGAAGGATTGGGGGTGGGAGGAGAAGGGGACGACAGAGAATGAGATGGCTGGATGGCATCACCGACTCTATGGACATGAGTTTGAGTGAACTCTGGAGTTGGTGATGGACAGGGAGGCCTGGCGTGCTGTGATTCATGGGGTCGCAAAGAGTCGGACACGATTGAGTGACTGAACTGAACTGAACTGAACTGAAGGTATACCATAAAGTTACAGTGACAATTGTTTTGGGCATGTGAGTAAATCAGTAAGTCAATGAAATAGAGTCTAGAAATAAATTCACAAATATAAAGTCAATTGATTGTCAACAAGGTTTTAGGTCATTTAAGTGTGGAAAAATATTTTTTCATCAAATAATACTGGAATGACTAGATAAATGAATGGAAAAGTCTGAACACTGATCTCTAACTTACATCAAATAAATTTTCTCAAGGTGCATCACAGATCGAAGTGTAAAAACTAGTATGATAAAGCTTTTAGAAAACACAAGAGAGTCTTTACAACTTGATGGATCTTTACAATCTGATATGAAGAAAAGAATGTTAGTGGAAGACATAAAAATTACTAGCTATAAAAAATAAAGGTTGACAACTAGACTTAACCAAATTAACAAAAAAGTTCTCATTGAAAACATTGCAACAGAATTAAGAAAAGATAAAAGATAATATAAAGATAAAAGGTAATCTTGAGAACATTACACTAAGTGAAAGCGAAAGATACCAGAGTCAAAAGGATTATGAGTCTATCTCTATGAAGTCCTACAACAACCCAGTCTATTTATGAAGTCCTACCACAACTCAATCTAATCTATATTACTCAAAACTAGAACCGCATTTTCCCATGAGGGATGGGAGGTATACCATGTGAAATGCTGGGCTGAATGAATCACAAGCTGGAATCAAGGTTACCAAGAGAAATATCAACAACCTCAGATATGCAGATGATACCACTCTAATGGCAGAAAGTAAAGAGTAACTAAAGAGCTTCTTGATGAAGGTGAAAGAGGAGGGTGAAAAAATTGACTAAAATTTCAACATTCAAAAAACTAAGATCATAGCATCCAGTCCCACTGCTTCGTTACAAAATAGAAGGGGGAAAAGTGGCATCAGTGACAGATTTTCTTTTCTTGGACTCCAAAATCATTGAGCATGGTTACTGTAGCCATGAAATTAAGTGATGCTTGCTCCTTGGAAGGAAAGCTATGACAAACATAGACTATTAAAAAGCAGAGACATCACTTGGACAACAAAGGTCCATATAGTCACAGCTATGGTTTTCTCAGTAGTCATGTATGGTTGTGTGAGTTGGACTGTAAAGAAGACTGAGCACCAAAGGATTGATGCTTTTGAACTGTGGTGCTGGAGAAAACTCTTGAGAGTCCCTGAGACAGCAAGGAGATCAAACCAGCCAATCCTAAAGGAAAACAACTCTGAATATTCACTGGAAGGGCTGATGCTGAAGCTGAAGCTCCAGTAGTTTGCCCTCCTGATGCAAAGAGCTGACTCATTGGAAAAGACACTAATGCTGGGGAAAATGGAAGCCAAAAGGAGAAAGGATAGCAGTGGATGAGATGGTTGGATAGCATCACCAACTCAGTGGACGTGAATTTGAGCAAACTCTGGCAGATAATGAAGGACATAGGAGCCTGGTGTGATGCAGTCCATAGGGTCACAGAGAGTCGGACATGACTTAGCCATTGAACAACAACAAATATACATGTTGAATGTATTTTGTTTTAAAAGTTAAGCAAAGCCTTATCCTTATCAGTACATCAGATTTTATAGAGAGATCTGATGGTTCCACCTCTATTTACATAACACACACACACTTCTTGGTACATTTGGTTCCCAAGATTCTCATAGATTGAGAGGTACAATTGAGCATCTTGAAGACAAAATTCAAAAGGGATTTAACTTTCAGATTATCATAACTTTCATTAAATGGCACATAAAAGTTCATGACTGATGGCATTTATCTTGGTTATTGACAAAGTAAATGGAATCCTTGAGAAATAATTAAACTGATAAGAAATATTCTGATTGGTCAAAGGGTCAACAGTTATAATTAATGGAAAATTGCAATAGTTTACAAAATGACATATTCCAGAGTCAAAAGTGATCATCCTAATTATTTTGAAGAGGTTTTAAATGAAACCAGTAATGATGAGAGACTTTTATATAAATCACATGTACATATGTATGTCTAAAAGAACTACTTAAAATTTACTCTGGTTTACATTTAATTTTTAAAAGGCTTGATCTTTAAATATTACATTTTTTTATTAAGGAATTGGTTATAGTCTTGATTGAGTTTACTGTAAAAAATCTAATAAAATATTTAATCAGTAAAGAAGGACTGAAATAAATGTTAGATTTTTATTACTTTCAATATTGATGGCATGTCCTATGAATTGTTTATCATGGGGATCAAGAATACCTTGATTACTTATGCTAATTTTTATTTTATTTTTCGTGGGACCTTTCCACACCCATTATGTCATAACCTTAAGCATTCAATAAGAAACCTATAAAAACATCAATCTTATTTATTAAGAAGCTGAGACACAAAGGTTATCTGGGCTATCTAAAGTTATGGAACTACTTAATGACAAAAATCAGAATAGGGCACGAATTTTTATGTGTCTACTCTTCCCACCAGATCATATTGTTTAGTGTTTCTAGGGCAATATAACCACATACCAGTATTAATTTCCATAGTATCAGTGACTCCATAACCGAGGTTAAAGTCATTTTGGTTGAACATGTTATTTGTTTGCTTTCAAGATGACTTTAATGATCATGTCATTTACCAAACATTTTTGTGACAGACTTATTGCATTTAATTTTCTTCTTCAGCATCATAATCATCTCAAGAATAAGAAAGACCTGAAAGGAACACCATGATCCAACTTCTACATAAACCTCTAGTTTGGTTTCTTACCATTCTTTGGCAAATTCTATCACCCATCAAGCAAAAGGCTATTGCTTATAATTCTTGGTTCAAGCCCCACGTTTCTAGTCAATCTGCTTGAATGCTGATTTTTCTTATGTCTAGGATTCACCCCTTTACTCTAAGAACTGTCTTCTGTCTTCACATGACTAACTCCTGCTCTACTTATGAGGGCACAGTCTACTAAAAAATTATATATGTATATATATATACATATATAATTTTACACATGCATGATAAAGGAATATTTTACGAAACCACAGTTGTAATAGGAGCTATTGATATGCATTGCCACAAGAATGGTGAACCAAACACAAAAACAATCATAAGATGTCTGAAAGTAACATGTCTATCAATGGCTCGTTATCTAAGGGAAATTAAAAATAAGAAGGAAAATTAAAAGTGCTTCATGATGGGAATACATTTTCTTGGCAAAGGAAGATATTAAATTTACCGGGGTTTGTTGTCATTAATAGTTAGCAAATAGTCCTCACTTTTTTCCTTCTAGAACATAGTTGTATTATACTACCTTCTTTCTTGAAGTCAAGTGACACCTTAGCTAACGAAATGCATTTCATTTCTGGGTAGACACTTGAAGACATAGTACGTGTTTCTTCTTGTTTTCTTTTCCTGTCTTGATCAATCATTTCTAACCTAGAAATGGAATCATACTAGATTTGCATCCCTCAGTGGCCCATGATATGAAAAAATCAAAGCTTTGCAACATAACTAAGATTTGAGAGTGTATTTTTTTCCACAGGTTACCTGACTAGGATAGCAATACTTTTGTAGTCATGGAAATGAAACTGAGAGGAAGATGGTAGAAAATTCAATATAAATTCATTGAAAAACAGGTAACCTTATTTTTTTCCTACCCTAAGTTTATTTCTGGTATGCACATATATCAATGGCTCAGTGAAATGGAGCAAGGTGATGCTTTGACAATCTAAAAGCATTCTTTTTGTTTTAAGAGAAACCATATTTGAAAATTCTTTTATGAATGAATCTCTTTTTATAAGGGAGACAAACTGGGTGGGAAAATGGATGATCATAGTCTCTGTAATGCTGCTCTACCACTTCCCAGAGTGGATAGAATGTTCTTGGTATGGATGAGAATTTTTGTCAGCTTCAATGTTATGTCCTTGAGGGAGTCTTTGCAAACTGCTCCACAGCATTTCTTGTCTTGTCTTTTCCTTTCCTTTCCCCCTTTCCTCCTTTTGATATTTTCACTACCCTCTCTCCTTTCTAGCTATCTAAAGAAAATGAGAAGAAGTAGGATTTCTTCAATAGAGGAAACCACTGGACTCAGCTCCAAGCACACACCCGTTTCAAGCTACAGTAAGCAAAAACAAAACTCTCAAAACTCCCCTTTTCCTAGTCCCAGACTAGGTAGAGATGTTCTGACTCATTTGTGGCTGTATGAATTATCATTCTCTTTTTGGGCCATGATTCTAGAGGAGGAGAGAATTAATATCACAGTGTCTAGAGGGAAATCCATTGAGAGTTTTCACAATCTTTGGACACTTGGCAGGCCACAGAGAGAGATCTTGGGAGTAGCTCTTTTTCTTTCCTTCGGGTTCTGAGTATACACTTCAGAAGTCTGCTCCCCCCCACCCCCCCGCCACAATCATTTATTGTGCATTGACTTCTGCTGTTGGGGAACTGATTTCCAAAATTAGTGTATATAAATATTACCCAAGTAGTTTATGAAACATGTATCCCTAATGGAAATTCATTTGTAGGTCTGAGGTGAGTCCCAGTAATCAGTAATTTAACCAGCACCACTCTCATCCCCAGGGAGACTCTCAGACAGTGATCTGAAAATACCTCATTTGAAAAATTCTAGGTTAGAGAATTGGGTTTATTGTTTTACATATAAATTATTTGCATTATGCTTTATCATAAAGTTTGCCTTGTTCCCAGAGGAAATATATAGACATGAAGTGAACAACATGTGTTCTCAACTGCTTTAATTAAAAGAGTGGCATGCAAATTTCAATGCTATTAACAAAACCAAAATGGATTTGCTTTTCTGGATAATTGAATGTTAAAACTTCAGTGCTTTTCTTCTGTGATTTAACTCTATAAATTCTGCATTGTTTTCATTTTATAGGTACTGGAATGTGTTGTGAATTCCTTTACAGCAAGAATGACTTAAACGTTTTAGGTGTTTTTTTTAATTTTAGCATAAAAACCAGCATAAAATTGATGCAAAATAAAAATGTAACATACTAAACAAAATTGTCATCAATCTTTTCCATAAAGAAAAGTATTTTATTTTATGATGGTAGATAACTCTGTATGAGAGAAATATTTCTAAGCATGCCATATTTCAAAGAGTGAACACCCTCCCCCAACACATATATTTTTTGAATGGTACATATGAAATTTATTAAGGAGAAGTCAAATACTGAGGGTCAGGCACGTTGTTTTTATTGTTACAGTAGTTTTCAGACAGGCACTTCTCTTCCTGTTCTAAACACTAAGAGATGAAAAAGAAGGCTCTTCTAGGTAGAGAAAACAATGTCTGCAAAGTCCAGAAGACAATGATAAGGAAAAAGGATTAGGCAAACATCAAGTAGTCTTGTTTGATGGTAACAAGTTCCATCTGTCTCAAGGTTGTTGGCTTTGTGGGGTTGAGTCTAGAGGCAGGGCTAGATGTTTTCAACATCTAGCAGTTGTCAAGAGTCTTCTTTTAGTCATTACCAAAAATCTATCCCATTGTTCTCACACACAGTACACACTTACTTCTCTTCTAAGAGAAATAAACCAAAGCCCTATATTGTAGGAAACTCAATTTAAAATCTGAATTCCAGGAGATGTGCATTCCTCTGCATTAGGTCCAGATATTCCTTTTTGTCATGCAGTTACTTGTGAATTAAAAAGATAACTCATATTGTCTCTTCCACCACCACTGCCACCATCACCATAGAGGAATGTGGATAGGATTACTGCAATCAGCAAGTCCATTCAGAAAAGGGAAATTTGAGGCACATACAAGTCATTTCTTCAAAACAATAAACAAATCAAGCTAGGCAGTTATTATGAGGTTCCTCTGTCCTACAGAGAAGTAAAGTAGTTCCTTGGTTAGACCCCAGTTCTTGGTCTTTGGGAGGCATCATCTTATTTTTAGCAATATTAGAGGTTCCTTTTTGTCCACCCTCTTCTATACTGTATTTGAAATAGCAACTATATACTTAGTAAGTATTATATAGAAATTGGATCCTTCTGCAACTTTGGGGCTTAATGTGTATATAAGAGTTCAAGTAGTCAAAAGCATTTTAGTCTAGTTTTACAGTGCCCTTCAAATTGGTTGAAAGTGAAAGTGAAAAGTGAAAGTGAAGTCGCTCAGTCGTGTCCGACTCTTTGCGACCCCGTGGACTGTAGACCACCAGGTTCCTCCCAGAAAAATTAGTAGGATGAAAATTTTGTTGATTTTACAAAGCTAAAAATGTACTTAAATTATAACCTAAAAATTACATTCTTGAATATTCATTGAAGATAAATGAAAATTTATATTTACTCAAAAGCCTGTATACAAATGTTCATAGCAGGTTTATTCATAATAGTTAATAACTCTCATGTCCTTCAACAGGTAAACGGTTAAACTAAATTGTGTGACACCTTCACACCTTGGAATACAACTCAGCAATTAAAAAAAAAAGAACAAGTTTTTGATATATACATAATAAAGATAGATTATGTATTAATTATCTATTACTTCTCTAACAAATTACCACATGCTTAAAACAACACAAATTAATTTTCTTATAGTTCTAGTGATCTGAAATCTAAAACCAAGGTGTTAGCCAGGCTGCACTCCTTCTGGAGGCTTCAAAGATAACTCATTCCTTTATCTTTTTCAGTTTCTATAAGATTCCTGCACTAGTTGGCTCATGGCCCCTTCCTTGCTTTATTCCAATTACTCCCTTCCATTGTTATATATGGTAATTCTCTTTGACCTTCTCACCTCCCTCTTTTAAGAACCCTTGAGATTACGTTGGGTCCATTTAGATAATCCAGAGCAATCTTCTTACTTCAGTTCAGTTCAGTCGTGTCTGACTCTTTTGACCGCATGGACTACAGCATGCCAGGCCTCCCTGTCCATCAGCAACTCCCGGAGTTAATTCAGACTCATGTCCATTGAGTCCGCGATGCCACTGAACCATCTCATCCTCTGTTGTCTCCTTCTCTCAACTTCAATCTTTCCCAGCATCAGGGTCTTTTCAAATGAGTCAGTTCTTTGCGTCAGGTAGCCAAAGTATTAGAGTTTCATCTTCAACATCAGTCCTTCCAATGCATATTCAGGACTGAATTAATCACATCAATAAAGTCCCTTTTGCTATGTGCACCCACACATTGATATGTTCAAAAGATGTGGCAGAGCAAATGAACTGAGACCAGACAGGTAAATAGCAGGCCAGGTGTTTCTCTTGGGACAAGTTTAGATAGTTGTGCTGTTTTGCTTGTTTTCTTAACTTTCATTATCCTTTCCTCATAACATTAGCAATGAGCAACTGTTTGTAAATTGACATAGACATATCTAAAGTTCTGAAAGATAAAAGGATTTTCTACGATTGGGTGTCCCTGAAACCAAAAAAGGAATGTTCTGGGGTATAACTCTCAAGACTAGTGCTAATGTACATTGTCCCCTTCTTGACGGGTCCTCAGTAAACCTGGCACTCTACAAAGATAGTATAATGTGAGAATGTTTTGGCCAGGATTATCTTTGGACTTCTTTGGCTTTAATCTCCCCGAGTGTGATCACTTCAAGGAAACTGAAGTAACCATTTGTTTTGTCTGTCTCCCTGGAGGGTGGAGAAACAGTTTCTTAACACAATCCTCATCCTCATGATCACCATCTTTATGGTAACTGCCATAGTAGAAACAGAGGCTCTGTGTGCATTTCTTTTGTGAGTTTCTCATTTAATTCTCACAATAAGCCTTTGTTTATTGTATTGCTATTGTCTCTACTTTTAGATAACAATCTGAAATGTTAAGTAGCTCACCTAAAATCTTGAAGAAACGTGAGGGCTGAAATTTGAAATTGGTCAGTCTGAATTCAGTGCTCATATGTTGAAGTCCTGGTTACATAGCCTCAAAAGAGGTAGATATACTATGTTATTTGAATTAAAAATAAAATCATTTAAAAGTTTTCAGTATTGTCCCAAATGCTTACCTGGATATTCAATGCACATTAACTTTCTCCCTGTCTGTCTCTGACTTTCTGTTTCTTTCTCTCTCAAGATGAGAAACAATTACTATTAATACAAATAAAAACTTGCTACAGTTTCCACATTCCAAGAACATGTGAAATTCAAAGGCAGGTGCTTTGGGATAGAAAAGCATCTCATTTTGGATTTGCAAAATAAGTACAGAGACTGCTTTGAGATGGGGAATCAGTGTTAAATTTGTCGGTAAGTAATGAATTTTGGAATTTAAGAACTCCAGATGGCAACCAAGGAGTATAGGGTGAGGACCCCTGCAGAGCATCCCAGGAGGAGAACTAGGTTTGACATTTCTGAAGCAAAGAAGAGAGGGCCATGAAGGAGGCAAAGACAGCTAAGGGATAAAATATGCAGAGAGAAAATCCAGGTGACCAGAATAACTGAGGAATATTTTAGAAATGCTAATGTCTATTATTCAAGACTAAGTTGTCTCCAATTCAGAAAAATCAGAAAATTTCCCTGCTGTATGCTGCTGCCATCTATGACACCCAAATCCTTATTAAAATTAATAATGCGACTTAGGATGTTAGAGTTTTTTTCCCAAGTGTGAAGGAGAATTGGTCGCATACCTGGGAAGGGTAAAAGGCATTGGGGAAAAAAATCCTCAGAGAAAAGTGAAAATCAAGGATCTGGTGACAGCAGAATATCAGGTTGCTCTGTGGTCTGTTCCAGAGTAGACGTATTACTCAGTTCAAGCTTGTACTGCTCACCACACAACAGGCCAATAAATGAAGGGATGACTTGATTTGGAAAGCCAGCAGAATGAGAAGATGGTGGATTTGTGTCCCGAAGAGCTATCTTACCTGAGTTAGAATTCAGACTTCTTTTATACTAAAATGAGACAGAGTGCAGGTGTTTGTTGCAAATTTCTTGGTGCAGGAATTCTTTGTTCTTGCAACTGTCCAGGTTGGTCTGACAACAATGTTCCTATAAACCTCCAACAAGACAAATATTTTCTGTTTTGTAATTTTTTATCTCTACGAAATGGAAAAGTGTTACACCTTTAAAAGTCAAAACTACCCTATTTATTTCAGACTATAGGCAATATTCTTTTACAAAAGATGTAAAGCCAGCATGACTAAGCATAGGCAAAGGAGCACAAAGGTTAGCGCTAAAGGGATAGATGCAATATGGAGTCAGGTTTGTTCTTCTCTGTTACAGATACAGATGCCCTCCTTTCCTATCAAACTAGAACAAGTGATCGACCTCTTACATCAGAGTGAATGAGGAACCCAATCCTGTTCCTGAAAGAAACTCCTAGGAGGCATTCTGCAAGATTATCCTCATGCTGTCCCCTCATATTGCATACCCAGGGGCAACCATGCAGGGTATTTACCAGAAAAGCTTGGAGAACTGACAGGTCTTGGTCTTTGAAGCCTTGAAGGAAGTTGGGTGAAAGATTTTTATCAAGATAAGTCCACCAGAATCATGAACCTAATTCTACTCTTTGTCTAAATGGCTGCTTCCCGAACACAATGACAGCATTTTTTCCTCTCTCTTCCCCTCATCCTCCAGGGCAGCTCCTAAGTGAGGCAGCTTATTGAAGCTTCTGTGAACAGAACCTTGAATATCAATAAGACCCTTGATCCTTCTCAGTAGAGACAAGTGAGACGGGTCCACCTCCCAGCTCTTTGAAAGACAAGAGGCTATTATGACTCTGCACTTTTTAACCTATTCTGTAGAGATAGCAATCACACACTGCCATAATTCCATTAGTTAATGAATACTTTAAGAATGTGTCCATCATAAAAATACACTTAAAAATTAGTCAACCAATTATCTTTTATGTTAATGCTTCCTCCTGTTTCTTAAGCCTTCTAATTTAACCAAGACCATACGGGAAATAGATGATTTAATTCTTGGGTTTAAAATCTTTATGTGTTTGTATAGAAGGACAAAAAAAGAGAACTATTTCTAATTCTTAATGCAATGCAAGCACATCACTTCTGTCTACTCTTGTTCATGGCAAGCCAATAACTATTATGATTTTATTTGCTAGCCCAAACTCAGCTTCAGAATCCTACTCGACCCAGAAACTTGGGAAACACTACCAGTGAGTCAATTTCCAGAGGTGCAAAAATTAACAAACTTCCATCTAATAGAAAAAGAACCTCATTTACTATGAGGAGACTTGATTTATAAACTCATTTCTTCCAGTATCTAGCTGTGACTTTAGGCAAATTGCTTAATCTTGTGCGTGGTCTTAACACTTCAGTTCTGTCTGACTATTTGTGACCCCATGGACTGTATGTAGCCCTCAGGGCTCCATTGTCCATGGGATTCTCCAGGCAAGAGTACTAGTGGTTTGCCACTAGTTTTTCTCCTCCAGGGGATCTTCCCGAACTAGGGATCACACCTGAGTCTTATATGTCTCCTGCATTGGCAGGTTAGTTCTTTACCACCAGCACCACCTGGGAAGCCCTGCTTAATCTTATTGGGTCTATATTCAGTTCAGTTCAGTTCAGTCTCTCAGTCATGTCCGACTCTTTGCGACCCCATGAATCACAGCATGCCAGGCCTCCCTGTCCATCACCAATTCCCAGAGTTCACTCAAACTCACCTCCATCGAGTCGGTGATGCCATCCAACCATCTCATTCTCTGTCGTCCCCTTCTCTTCCAGCCCCCAATCCCTCCCAGCATCAGAGTCTTTTCCAGTGAGTCAACTCTTTGCATGAGGTGGCCCAAGTATTGGAGTTTCAGCTTTCAGCATCAATCTTTCCAATGAACACCCAGGACTGATCTCCTTTAGGATGGACTAGTTGGACCTCCTTGCAGTCCAAGGGACTCTCAAGAGTCTTCTCCAACACCACAGTTCAAAAGCATCAAGTTTTTGGTGACCAGCTTTCTTCACAGTCCAACTCTCACATCCATACAAATCTACTGGAAAAACCATAGCGTTGATTAGACGGACGTTTGTTGGCAAAGTAATATCTCTTCTTTTTAATATGCTGTCTAGGTTGGTCATAACTTTCCTTTCAAGGAGCAAGCATCTTTTAATTTCATGGCTGCAGTCACCCTCTGCAGTGATTTGGAAGCTCAAAAAGCAAAGTCGGCCACTGTTTCCACTGTTTCCCCATCTATTTCCCGTGAAGTGATGGGTCCAGATGCCATGATCTTAGTTTTCTGAATGTTGAGGTTTAAGCCAACTTTTTCACTCTCCTCTTTCACTTTCAACAAAAGGTTTTTTAGTTCCTCTTCACTTTCTGCCATAAGGGTGGTGTCATCTGCATAACTGAGGTTATTGATATTTGTCCTGGCAATCTTGATTCCAGCTTGTGCTTCCTCCAGCCCAGCGTTCCTCATGATGTACTCTGCATATAAGTTAAATAAGCAGCGTGACAGTATACAGCCTTGACGTACTCCTTTCCCTATTTGGCACCGTCCGTTGTTCCATGTCCAGTTGTAACTTTTGCTTCCTGACCTGCATTACAGGTTTCTCAAGAGGTAGGTCAGGTGGTCTGGTATTACCATCTTTTCAAGAATTTTCCACAGTTTATTGTGATCCACACAGTCAAAGGCTTTGGCATAGTCAATAAATCAGGAATAAATGCTTTTATGGAACTCTCTTGCTTTCTCCATGATCCAGCGGATGTTGGCAATTTGATCTCTGGTGCCTCTGCCTTTTCTAAAACCTGCTTGAACATCTGGGAGTTCATGGTCCCCATATTGCTGAAGCCTGGCTTGGAGAATTTTGAGCATGACTTTAGTAGCGTGTGAGATGAGTGCAATTGTGCGGTAGTTTTTGCGTTCTTTGGCTTTGCCTTTCTTTGGGATTGGGATGAAGATTGACCTTTTCCAGTCCTGTGGCCACTGCTGAGTTTTCCAAATTTGTTGGCATATTGAGTGCAACACTTTCACAGCATCATCTTTCAGGATTTGAACTAGCTCCACTGTAATTCCACACCTCCACTAGCTTTGTTCATAGTAATGCTTTCTAAGGCCCACTTGACTTCACATTGCAAGATGTCTGGCTCTAGGTCAGTGATCACACGATCATGATTATCTTGGTCGTGAAGATTGTTTTTGTACAGTTCTTCTGTGTTTCCTTGCCACCTCTTCTTAATATTACTTGTCCTTAAATAGAAATACTCCAGTGGCATTAAACTTGTGAAAATCCAACTGTATATATTCAGCAAATAACAAGAACATCATTAATAATAGTTTTTCAATAAGAAAATTTCAAATAATTATAAATTACTTCATCTGGTACTCAGCCAAAGAAATAGTGACGTTTTTCAATGTAGCAGGAAAAACTGGTTGGATTGGTTTCATGAGGAAGTTGAAATAAACATGAAATCATTAGTGCTATTTTCATGAACTTTTCAAGATATTTTTGAAGGGAAGTTTCTACTGTACACAATTTTTTGCCTGAGTGATGATTATAGATGAGATCCCATTTAAGGAATGACAGTGCTCTGCTGCTGCTGTTGCTAAGTCACTTCAATTGTGTCCGACTCTGTGCGACCCCATAGACAGCAGCCCACCAGGCTCCCCCGTCCTTGGGATTCTCCAGGCAAGAACACTGGAGTGGGTCTCCATTTCCTTTACCAATGAATGAAAGTGAAAAGCGAAAGTGTAGTCGCTCAGTCATATCCAACCCTCAGCTACCCTATGGACTGTAGGCTTCCAGGCTCCTCCGTCCATGGGATTTTCCAGGCGAGAGTACTGGAGTGGGGTATGACAGTGCTTTAGTAAATGCCAAAGCTAATGAGTGATTGTGATCCGGTCCCATCACTTCATGGCAAATAGATGGGGAAACAGTGGCTGACTTTTTATTCTGGGGGACTCCAAAATCACTGCAGATGATGATTGCAGCCAAGAAATTAAAAGACGCTTACTCCTTGGAAGGAAAGTTATGACCAACCTAGATAGCATATAAAAAGCATAGAAACTACTTTGTCAACAAAGGTCTGTCTAGTCAAGGCTATGGTTTTTCCAGTGGTCATACATGGATGTGAGAGTTGGACTATAAAGAGGGCTGAGCACCGAAGAATTGATGCTTTTGAACTGTGGTGTTGGAGAAGACTCTTGAGAATCCCTTGGGCTGCAAGAAGATCCAACCAGTCCATTCTAAAGGAGATCGATCCTGGGTGTTCATTGGAAGGACTGAAGTTAAAGCTGAAACTCCAGTATTTTGGCCACCTGATGCAAAGAGCTGACTCTTTTGAAAAGACCCTGATGTTGGGAAAGATTGAAGGTAGGAAGAGAAGATGGTTTGATGGCATCACCAACTCAGTGGACATGAGTTTGGGTAAACTCCAGGAGTTGGTGATGGACAAGGAGGCCTGGCATGCTGCGGTTCCTGGGGTCGCATAGAGTCGGACATGACTGAGTGACCGAACTGAACTGAACTGAATGTGTGATGTGAGGTTAAATGAACAAGTGGAGTAAGGGAACTGTCAAAAGTGAGAAAGCACTATCCAAATATAAAATTACAGTGTGATGTTGGTGATCATGGTACTAAGAAACCCTGGGTGCCAATGTGTGTTCAAGAGAATATTAACATTTTTTTAATGAGAGATCTATATGCATCACCTAAAAATTGTTGTGCCTGTTTTCTCTGTGTTAAGAAATGATCAATTAGTGCATATATGCCAGTTCCAATCTCCCAATTCATGCCATATCTTCTTTCCCCCTTGGTGTTTGTACATTTGTTCTTTATGCCTGTCTCTATTTCTGCCTTGTAAACAGGTTCATCAGTACCATTTTTCTAGATTCCACATATATGCATTAATATATGATAGATGTTTTTCTCTTCCTGACTTCTCTCTGTAGGACAGTCTGTATAAAATAGATAACTAATGATAACCTATTGCATAGCACAGAGAACTCTACTTAATGCTCTGTGGTGACCTAAATGGAAAGGAAATATAAAAAGAGGGGATATAAGTACATATAGATCACTGATTCACTTTGATATATAGCAAAAACTAACAGCACATTGTAAAGCACCTATGCTCCAATAAAAAGAATTAAAAAAAAAAGTGATCTATGGATTATCTCAGAATCTGATACATTCTTGACATCCTCAAGAATCTCTGTGATGAAGTTATACCTGTATTCAATCTGTTCAGGTAACGCAAATGGGATATAAAGGTGACACCATGGGAGGGTAGGAAGGACTTGGAGGTGGGTGTGGGCTTCCAAAGTATTGATTGTGGTGCTTGCTGGTAACCTGAAAATACTGGAGATATTTTAAAAGGGAAAATTGTACAGATAGACTAATCCCTCAGGACAAAAAGTGAAAAGAGAAGAATGGATTCGTTTAATGGTTCCAAGTCTGGGAGTTGATGGTGAAGAGCAATGGATGGGACTATGTAAAATAGTCAATGATAGAACTGGGAGAAGGAAATGGCAACCCACTCCAGTGTTCTTGCCTGGAGAATCCCAGGGACGGGGGAGCCTGGTGGGCTTCCGTCTATGGGGTCACACAGAGTCGGACACGACTGAAGTGACTTAGCAGTAGCAGCAGAACTGGGAAGAAATGAGGTCCTCATTTGAACACTGAGGAGGAAACATCAACTTGATCTCCATATCTTCAGAATAATGGAAGAGATCTTAGAATTGGTTGCTAAGGGATACCAAGAACCAGAAAGAAAGTAAGAAAGATCTAATATTGAACTAAAGATAAAATCTAAAAAGCTGTGGTACAGAGAGGATCAAACGTTCCAGAACTGTCACAGGGATAAAATTAGGTGAAGCACTGGATTGACAAAAGACCCCCATCTCAGAAGTTTTAGAGGGGTTTACTCTTTACCAGAAAGCCGTGGTGGATTAAGAAAGAAATCCATTTTCACTGTCAGTGTTTCACATCTGAACCAAAATACACATTAACCCAAAATGTCACGAGATTGAGGGATAGAAATCAGAAAATGGTAATCACTGATCATGAGTTTCTACGTTGCTGCATATAAGACCAAAATCATTTATAACAATTAAAGCATTGGTCATATGGCTTTTAATTCATCAGGCAAACCACAAATCCATTTCTAAGGCCTAGAGAACAAATTCCTCAGCAATCAAGGATGGAGTAGACAGTGAATACAGTGTAGTCCTAATCACAAGTATTCTCACTTTTCTAGCAACAAGGAGTAATTTTGATTTCCAGTCATTTTCAAGCTTCCTTACTTACAATGTGTTGACTGGTTGCCACCCAAAGGCATGTCCAAAGGCCAAAAAGCAATATTAAGAAGGAGAGAAATCAAGGAATATGAGGCAGTGAAATTTCAGGTATTCTAACAGAGAAACACACTATGAGATTTGGATGAGAAAAAGCTGTCTCCAATCCCCTGTAACTCGTCTTTTTTTTTCATGGAAGATAATATACTCTTTATTAGAAAGGGATATGTTTATTTGTGTGTGTATGTGCGTGTGCGTGTGTGCACATTCAGGGTTTCGCTTTGTTTGTTTGACTGTGTTATTGATTTAAAACATGGTGTCCCAGTACTTTTTTTTTGATGACAAGGTTCAAAAATACTGATGTCATAAACTTATCTCACTTCCCAGCAATTCTTTTCATTTCCATGCCCTCTTTCAGGTCTGGTTTTTCATTATCATATTGGAAATTTCAAGTAGAATTAAGTTACCTCAACGGAGAGTTTATAACATTTGACTGTTTTATACACACACACACACACACACACACACACACACTCATTCTCTCTCTCTCCCCCTTGTTCTCTTCTCAACTTTTATGATTTCCACTGGAAAGAAATTAGGAGATTTGGCAGAAACCCCAATTGTATCTTGGTGGTGATCTATTAAAATTATGCCCAGACGAAAACGTATGAAATCATACTTTAGAAATTTAAATTTTATTGTGTGTGTTAGTTGCTCAGTTGTGTCTAACTCTTTACCATGGACCATAGCCTACCAAGATCCTCTGTCCATGGAATTCTCCAGGCAAGAATAATGGAGTGGGTTGCCATTTCCTTCTCCAGGGGATCTTCCTGACCCAAGAATTGAACTCAGGTCTCCTGCACTGCAGGCAGATTCCTTATGGACTGAGCTACCAGGGAAGTCCATTTTAAATAGTTTTATTAGGCCATTTTAATGTGTACTTTTCCTTTTATTTTTCTGGAATCTAGTCTTTCTTTCTTCTCTTTCAATGATTCCTCTAACACCACATTTGAAAAGGCTACTCACAGTTTTCATAGCATCTGTTTTCCAAAATCATGAATATGTCTATTACAAAAGAGAAAAAGCCTACAGGGAGCATGAAAAAATTTCTTTCTTTGAAGATTAGTTTAAATGTATCATTTAATATTTCATTTAAAAATTGTACATAGAGTTAATGTTCTCTGTGTCTCAATATGCCTGTTATCTGAGATTCCCACACATCCCCAGTGTTGATTTCAAGTATTCAAGAGACTGAGTTAAACGTGAGTTAAATGTTTAAGACTGAGTTAAAGGTTTGTTTTTGCTGGGTTGTGTCTGCCTCTTTTGTAACTCCATGAACTGCAGCCTGCCAGGCTCCTCTGTCCACGGGATTTCCCAGGTGAGAATACTGGAGTGGGTTGCCATTTCCTTCTCTAAGGGATCTTCCTGAACCAGGGATTAAATAAATCTACATCTCCTGCAATGGCAGGTGGATTCTTTACCACTGATCCACCAGGGAAGCTCATTGAGTTGAATAGATTTCAGTTAGGTAGATATGTACAGGAGCTATAAATGGATACAAAAATGGACAAACAACTACACAGACTCTGCCCAAGAATCCTACTTCTAAATGTTTACAGTTCACGGCACACAATATTTAAAGTTCATTTCTATTGCTTGGTATTGTCAGGTATCAGGACCATATTCACCAACATGGGAAAAGACAAAAATGAATGACAATAATGAAACAACCTGGCTATCATTTTATTTCTTCTAAAAATAATCCTAGTAAAAGAAGCACCTTACTCTAAATTATCCAAAGAAAGTATTTATTTATCCAACATTCACTGCAATGGTTTTTAAATAATATAAAGAGACTATTAAAATGCACATTATTGGGACACTATTCTGATTTAGTGGGGCCTCTGTAGGGTTTAGTAATCTGCATTTTAACAAGTGTCCCAGGTGATTATTCAGACAATCCTGAATACCAGTCTGAGAAGCCTAGCCTTTCTTGAATGCTTCAGGAAGGACAGTTTGGGGAGCTTTCAGATTTAGTTTTCTAGACTATTTTCTTGCTTCTCAGACATCAGCATAGTCCAATTACCCCACAAAGATAGAACTCCATGGAAACTTAACCAAAAATAGATGAAGGATGAGGTATAAAGTATTTTTTTCTGAAGACTATGCCCAGTTTTCTTTTGGCTGGCCATCTGATAGCTTTTAGATCTTATTCTTTTTTAAGAATTCCAAATTAGCATTTTTTAAAAATAAAATATTTCAAAGCATTTGCTTTAATGGAGTTCTCCAAGATTTAAAAAAATTAAAAGCTCTTATTGCTTCAAACTGTCAAAGAACATGAAAATAACCTCAATTCTACATACAACTTTTAACTCTTTTTAAAAATTTTTTTCTAAATTCATTAGCAGATGATTGCTATGCAAAGCTTATGAAAAAAGAAATATTTATGCTAATTTTTACATATTCTGATGCACATCAGAAAGTTCATATGCTTACATGTCTTCTGTATTTTTGAACAAGTGTATGAAATAATAACAGTCGTAGTCATAGTAGGGTGATGGTGATAATATTTACCTGGAACAGTTACTATGCTCAAGGTGTAGCATTAAGCACAACCTTGATAATATATTAAAAAGCAGAGACATTACTTTGCCAACCAAGGTCCGTCTAGTCAAGGCTATGATTTTTCCCGTGGTCATGTATGGATGTGAGAGTTGGACTGTGAAGAAAGCTGATCGCCGAAGAATTGATGCTTTTGAACTGTGGTGTTGGAGAAGACTCTTGAGAGTCCCTTGTACCGCAAGGAGATCCAACCAGTCCATTCTAAGGGAGATCAATCCTGGGTGTTCATTGGAGGGACTGATGCTGAAGCTGAAACTCCAATACTTTGGCCACCTCATGCGACAAGTTGACTCACTGGAAAAGACTCTGATGCTCGGAAAGGTTGAGGGCAGGAGAAGAAGGGGACGACAGAGAATGAGATGGCTGGATGGCATCACCGACTCTGTGGACATGAGTTTGAGTGAACTCCGGGAGTTGGTGATGGACAGGGAGGCCTGGCGTGCTGTGATTCATTGGGTCGCGGAGAGTCAGACACGACTGAGCGACTGAACTGAACTGAACTGAACTGAAACATTATCTAAAGTATTTGTCACAATGATCTCATATAGGAGGGAAAGAGTAATTGCAGTTTACAGATTAGGAAACCAAGGCTTAGATTTGCTTGCCCATGGTCATGGAGATGCCAAATGGCACCAAATGGACATGAACCTTATGGCCACGTGTTCCAATGACCCTTTTAAACCACACTGTGGTCCATCTGCCAGCACTATCGCCGCTGTTAACTCAAAATCTCTTTCTTACAGTATCTAATTAATACAGGCATTAAATTACATATCTTCAGCTAATAAAACCTTCGAGAAAAGGTTCAAGATTTTAATTCCATGCCATCTTTGACACTCATGCAACCTCCCCAAACCATATAATAGAGATGATAGTTGGTCATCCGTACTAAATATATTTTTTAAAGCATTTCTGATAAAAATACTTAATCAGTGGTGAAGGGGCAACTGCCTCATTTGCTTGTCTTTCCATTACTGGTTCATGTGTCATCCAACTGATTGCACTGAGGTCATTACCAATTTAAGAAACAGGCAGCCATAAAGAAAGCCTCTCATCCTGACCCCAGATGACTCTCTTCCTCTCCCTCTAAGAATGAATAACAAAGGCAAAATCCTTTCTTTTCATACTGAAGGCAAATCTTAAAATGTAAATATGACAGAACCAGTAATTGTCAAATGTCCCCTGGAAATAGATTTCAAAGTGCAGAAGGGAAAAGAATTTGAATGGGTGGCAGGAGAGAGAAAAACACATGAAGGCATATAGAAACAGATGGTTCTTCACTAGTTCACTAAGTATTAATATTAACAACTGTGTTCCCCTTGATTGACCTCTCAGAGCAGTTTATGATGGATTACCCCCTATGAAGTATTTAAGATGTGTATGACTAAAAAGCCTCTTGATGAAAGTGAAAGAGGAGAGTGAAAAGTTTCGCTTAAAGCTCAACATTCAGAAAACTAAGATCATGGCATCTGGTCCCATCACTTCATGGGAAATGGAGAAACAGTGGAAACAGTGTCAGACTTTATTTTTGGGGGGCTCCAAAATCACTGTGGATGCTGATTGCAACCATGAAATTAAAAGATGCTTACTCCTTGGAAGGAAAGTTATCACCAAACTAGATAGCATATTAAAAAGCAGAGACATTACTATGCCAACAAAGGTCTGTCTAGTCAAGGCTATGGTTTTTCCAGTGTTCATGTATGGATGTGAGAGTTGGACTGGAAAGAAAGCTGATCGCTGAAGAATTGATGCTTTTGAACTGTGGTGTTGGAGAAGACTCTTGAGAGTCCCTTGGACTGCAAGGAGATCCAACCAGTCCATTCTAAAGGAGATCAGTCCTGGGTGTTCATTGGAAGGACTTATGCTAAAGCTGAAACTCCAATCCTTTGGCCACCTCATGCGAAGAGTTGACTCATTGGAAAAGTCTCTGATGCTGGGAGGGATTGGGGGCAGGAAGAGAAGGACAACAGAGAATGAGATGGCTGGATGGCATCACCGACTCAATGGACATGAGTTTGCATGAACTCCGGGAGTTGATGATGGACAGGGAGGCCTGGCATGCTGTGATTCATGGGGTTGCAAAGAGTCAGGCACGACTGAGTAACTGAACTGGACTGAACTGAACTGATGCTGCCACTTCAATACACATCAACCTTTACCAGAAACTGTAAATGAAATAAACGTGTGTTTCTATACACTTTATACATAGATCTTTTACACAGGATGGTAGGACTTTTCTTAATCACACTATTAATATCTTTCTGTAAGATACAGCTCAATGAATACCTGTATCAACTATGGATCAGGACACATTTGTCTTTTTTATTACATGAGAACTACAGAAGGATACAAAACATCATCCTTTCTTCTCAGGCTGTTGGACTTTCAGAATATTTAAAATATCTTATCCCATCTTTTGGGAGTAATTATTGTCCCTCATCTAGTGCTTTCAGTCTCATTACTTTTAACTGACTAGTGCTAACCATGTCCACGTTTCCTCCATTATTTAAAACTGTTTGGAAACGTGGATGTGTGTGTATGTGGGTACAGGTGCATGTCTATATAAATACAATTTTCAAGTAAATGTAGATAACTGACAAACCCATGTATTAAATAAAATGAATATGTGAGACAAATGAAAAATATTTAGTCATATAGAGAGATATGTGTCTAGATGTTACTGTGGAGATTTTCAAGCTATATTACAACATGAGGAGCAAGAAGAGAAACAGGCTGGCTTACAGAGAGAGGCACTTACTAATAAAATTATTTCCTGTTTCTTCAGTGTAGCTAAGAACATGTACTACTTAGTACAGTTTAGAATTTACAAAGGATTGCTGCATAATTGTTGTTTCATATTTGTATATTAAAATGAAGCAGTAGTGTTAATAATCTGAAGCAAATCTTTTAACTTTGTCCCTAGCTGTTCCTTTCTCATCACCGGTTGTAATATGGATGATCAGAATTTGTGATGATGGTAATTTTTCTTGATAGATTCTAGTTTTATCAGGGTAACAATAAAGAGAAATCTTGCTCTGAGGCTGAAGATTTCCTTCTTTTCTCCCTTGTAGCTCATTTATAACTTTCCTATTAAGCTGTGGTATTTTATGCCTCAGAGAAGAACGAGAATACTGATGTTTGGATGGTTTCATTTTCTATCATTTCATATAAATTGAACTCATTTTCACAATCTCTGAAGAATATTCTTTTAATATGCATGCTATCCTTTTACTTGTATCACAGTTCAAGAGAGCTGCCTTTGGACCCACAGAGTAAATAAAAAATGTGTGTGTGTGTTAGTCGTTCAATTGTGTCCTACTCTTTGTGACCCCACAGACTGTAGCCCACCAGGCTCCTCTGTCCATGGAGTTTTCCAGGCAAGAATACTGGAGTGGGTTGCCATTCTCTTCACCAGGGGATCTTCCTGACCCAGGAATTGAACTCTGGTCTCTTAAATTGCAGGTAAATTCTTTATCATCTTAGCTACCAAGGAAGTCCAATTAAAAATAAAGCCTTGCTTTTAATTCTTATCCTCTTATCACTGGATTTGCACAGGTTTGTGTAGCTGGTCAAATATCCAATTTACTTTTGCCCACTACAGTCTAACTATTTAACGTTGAGTCTTTTCAGTAATGTAATGTGAGTGTGCTTAATCGCTCAGTTGTGTCCCACTTAATCGCTCTTTGTGACCCCATGGACTGTAGCCCACCAGACTCCTTCATGGGGATTTTTCAGGCAAGAATCCTGGAATGGGTTGCCATTTCTTTCTCTAGAGGATCTTCCCTACCCAGGGATCGAACCCAGGTTTCCTGCATTACAGGTGGATTCTTTACCATCTGAGCCACTAGGGTAGCCAGGAACATGAATGAATCATGTTAGTCTTAGTCCTGAAGACCCCTGCACTGTAATCTCTAGACCCCCACCTCAATTGGAGACCCCTTCCTACCCATGGCAGAGTCCTGGTCAAGAAGAAAAAAAAAATTGTTTTAAGCTGCTATACAGGGGTTTCCACATTACTGTTTCAACTAATCTCTTGCTCACAACCTTGACTGGATTCCTAAATTCCATGGGATTTTTCACCGTCCCAAGGGGTCTCTTCTCTTTTATAACCAGTAACACAATCAATTTCTGTATCCACCAAGGATGAGGCTCTATTCTTTCTTTATGGTCCACTCCTGCAGTGTGTTCAAAGGAATCTAACAAACACGTGAAGACATTAGTTTCTGCTGCACAATGAAGTCAATCAGCTATCTGCATACATATAACCCCTCTCTCTTGGACCTCCCTTCCACACCACCCCCCAACACTGTAAAGCAACTATATGCCAGAAAATAAGAAAAATCAGGACACAAATCTTCCTTTTATAAAGAAAATTTACATTTTTAAAGGTGTCTCCCTTTCCTGTACAAAGATGTGGAGGACTCTTAACAACCCTCTATCTAAGGATAAGGCACTGACCTCAATCTGTGTAGTAAAGTTCACTAACAACCCTGCTTACCACCCTTCCTGACCACTTTCCCAAAACTTGCCTCCACCACCCAGAAGCCTGAAACCCCTTTTCCTTTGTTCATATACCATATAAATTGAACTCATTTTCACAATCTCTGAAGAGTATTCTTTTAGCATGCATGTTATCTCTTTACTTGTATCACAGTTCAAGAGAGCTACCTTTGGGCCTACAAAATAAATAAAAAATAAAGCACTGCTTGAATTTTTATCTTCATATGGTTGAATTCTTATCTTTATCTTGTCCCATATGTCTTATAGGGAATGTCTTTATACGGTATATAAGTTCTAAACACCTTTGTGGGTTCCTCATCCCTGAATATTCCAATGCTTATGCACAATGCACATGTTAATAAAGTTCTGCTTTTTTTCATAAAAAAAAAAAGACACATGAAGGTGGAGGTATGAAGGTGAAGATAGGGAGTAGCTGAAGAAAGCACAAAATCCTTCCCCCCCCCAGAATTCAAATTATTTAAGGCAGTTCTCCTATTAACACTAAAATCCTCTTTTTCTTCTCCTGCCCTATCACTTTGGGGAATGCATTGCTTTTCTCTCTGCTTTTACCATAAATGACAGCAACTGTCATGTTGCTCACTCAGGGAGACATGTTACAGTAGTCTCCAGGGTAGAGTTTCCTTGTTGGCATGGGGCAATTTGAGATGGAACAAAACAAGTGGAATCATTTGTAAGGGTTTGTGAAACAAACTAAAAAGCATTATTATATATGGGTAATATCATAAAATTTCAAGCAAGGGTATTCAGTAATTATTATATAAGTATTGTTGGTGATTAATTCATTTCTTCAACATGAAGATTCAATTCCCCTTAAATATCTAGTTTATCCTTTCAGAAGTCATCATTTTGGAAAAAGCCCACTAGATTAAAATAAGAGGAAAACAAACAGATGTTTATGCAAACATATACCTCATATGGGCTTTCCTGGTGGCTCAGGGATAAATAATTTGTGGTAAGAGCTATAGGAGACACGAGTTTGATCCCTAGGTAGAGAAGATACCCTGGAGGAGGGCATGGCAATCCACTCCAGTATTCTCACCTGGAGAATCCCATGGACAGAGGCGCCTGTAGTTTGGATTCTATAGTCCATAGAATCACAAAGAGTAGGACAGAATTGAAGTGATTTAGCATGCACTCATGCATACCTCATGTATCCATGGGTGATAACCAGGGCAAAATGAGTAGCTCCTCAAGGTGGCTTAAAATTTAGACTATCATCTTCCTGGGCTTCCCTGATAGCTCAGAAGGTAAAAAATTCACCTGCCAATGCAGGATACCAGGGTTCAACCCCCAGGTTGGGAAGATTCCCTGGAGAAGGGAATGGCAACCCACTCTAGTATTCTTGCCTGGAGAATTCCATGGAGAGAGGAGGCTGGCGGGCTATAGTCCATGGGAGTCACAAAGAGTTGGACACAACTGAGCGACTAACACATAGGAACACTATCCTCACAGAATTAGGGAGGAGGTATTTAGACTCCTTAGGGAGAGAGTGAATAGTTTCTAGGAAAGATAAATGGTCCTTCAAAGAATTGGTGGGAAGTATGGCATCACTGACTCGATGGACATGAGTTTGAGTGAGCTCCGGGAATTGGTGATGGACATGGAGGCCTGGCTTGCTGTGATTCATGGGGTCGCAAAGAGTCGGACACGACTGAGCAACTGAACTGAACTGAACTGATGTTAGTTGGTGACAAAATTTTTCTGGATGTGGTGTTAACTTCTGGACTCTTCTCCTATGATAAGAGTCAATCTTCCTCGGTTGATGAAAATCCTGGGGAGGGGATTTATGATAGTTGAATTTCTTTTGGAGGATCTGTCTTTAGGAAGAAAGGAAAATTCAGAGATAACCTCTCCCTGCATTTACAATATTTCACAAGTCTATAAGACTTCCCAAGTGGCAATATTGGTAAAGAATCCACCTGCCAATTCAGGAGACATAAGAGATGCAGATTCGATACCTGGGCTGGGATGATCCTCTGGAGGAAGACAGGGCAACCCATTTCGGTATTGTTGACTGGAGAATCTCATGGACAGAGGAGCCTGGAGGGCTATAGTCCAACAGGGCCACAAAGAGTCAGACACAACTGAAGTGACTTAACATTCATGCATGCGTGCATATATCTATAACTCAAAATAATAAACCAAGGGGACTGCAGCGTGTCATATTCGAACTCTTACAATCATATTTTGGTGTAGCATATTCTGCTATTCTTCATTGTGGAATAAACTGAAATTAAGATGGCCATCTTCCCAAGACAAAGCCAGAAGTCCAACCTGTTTGAATCACTCGAGAAAATCATCTTATCCTCACAGTAGTGCACTGGGTGAATTGAGTCCCTCACAAAAGAATGAAGAGCTCTCTGAAGGAGGGCAGGAGCCTGGGTGCTCTTCTTTGTTATATAAAATGTTGAGGGAGACTAAGAGAGTGAAAGAACTTCACCGAGAGTCCTCAATCTCTTCCCAACCCAGAGATCGAACCCAGGTCTCTCGTGTTGCAGGCAGATTCTCTCTGAATTGTTAGAACATTCAAACATATATCATCAATAAATAATTGAAGATGGTATTTGTATCACTTAGATCTTGGTTCTGCATGGGATGAAAACCTCAAAATAGTGATTCTTATGTATGTATTTCTATAGTTATAGAAGGGTTCTGATATTTATGGGAAGTTTTTCCTCCCAAGGGTATTCAATGGTTGATTTATCACATGGTCTTCCTCTCCACCTGCATCTACTTCCTCCGTGACTAATCAACGTATAACTTAGTTGTTTGAAGTACAAGATGATGGTTGCTGGGATACTGTCACCAGCCTCGGAAATCCTGAATATGAACAGCTATTTTATTTCTATAGCACTTCTTTTTAGCCATTTTTGCATATTGCATGCATATTAACTTAGGAAACACATGGCTCTACATTGCTTATATTCAAATCGAAGTACCTTACATACAGTTTTAGGTACAAAGATTTATGCATGGGTAATGACGTTCCAAAAAAGGGTCTGATTTTGTGTATCTCCATAGACACTCATTGTTCATTTATGGGCAAGACAGCAAACAGACATATTGCATTGATACATTCAAAAATGAGGCTTGGACCTTCCCTTGTGGCTTAGTGGTGAAGAGTCTGCCTGCCAGTGCAGGGGATATAGGTTCAGTCCCTGGTCTGGGAGGATACTGTATGTCAGGGAGCAACTAAACTTGTGAATCACAGCTGTTGAGCCTGTGCTCTAGACCCTGGTAACTGAAACTACTGAGCCCATGTACTGTAACTACTGAAGCCTGTGCACCCGCAAATCTGTGCTCTGCAACACGAGGAGCCACTGCAATGAGAAGACACGTGGTCATAAGGAAATACATTGATTAAATTATATTTAAAAAATGAGGCTCAGGGGCCATGCAGGAGATATCCTTAAACTTTAAACAAAAGTATTAGATAAGGAAAGATTTAATTTAATAGAAGAGAAAGTGTATCATGCCACCTTAGGGGTATCTTTGGGTATCAGTGGTGTGGGTACAATCATTCTCAGAGAAGTTCACTGCATTTTGGAAGGATGGGTTGATGGAGTCATACTAGAGTGAAAAAAAAAAGAAAGCAAGTCAGATAAAAAGAAAAACCTTACTAATGTGAAATAACAAAAGACAATTGCAAAACTGAGGGAGAGACCATGTCTATACAGTCACCAGGCATCCCCAGTGCCTTGTCTGAAACCAGCGCCATCCGAAGGGCTTATTACCATTTGAAGAAATAAGTGAGTGAATAAAAGTCTGTTCTATGTTGAGAATCAACAAAATAATTGCTGCAAGGATGGAAAGAGATTCCTTTCCCCTCTTCAGGACAGTAACTTCCCATGTGTCAGAGCACCTAGGACCAGAGCAAGAAAAATAAAAAGCAAACAAAAAAAGCCACCAATATCCAGAAAGTTGCAAAGACAGTGAAGGGACTACAGAAACTTACTAAGTGTTCTCAGTGTGTAGCAGATGGAGAGCCATATGCGGGCAAAGAGAGAAACTATAATGACTTTCCAAGAGTACATGTGAACCATCAAAGGGACTGCCATCACAAGTGAGGCACTTGGGGTTTGGAGTTCAGAATTATAGCGGTGGTACCCACAGCCAATGGCTCTTCTTAGTGAGAAGTATAAACACTGTATTTTGCATCTTCCAGTCTTGTGTCCTGGGAAACAAGTACATACATATTTAATTCAGTTAAAAATTACTTCCAATTGGCAGATGTTGGGATATTAGCTTCAGAGCAGAAAGAAGTATTAAAATATTCACTAAATACATCAGTATGTTGAACCGTCTGTGGGCTTTAAAATTGTATTGTGTATCCCATTATGGAAATATGCATTCAATATGTTAGGTGAGGAAGGCAAAATACAAAACCATATGTACACACTGTGTTTACAACTATGTTAAAATGTACAGTTATAGGATTTGAGGGAGAAAAATACCATACGATCATTAGTAAGGATGTGAATGTTTGGCATTTTAAAGTTTTCAGAATATTTCCCTGTGAATTTCTGTACAGTAAACTTCATTATAGAGAAAGTGGTTGTCCCATCTAGCCAGTCAAATCACATATAGCCAGATGGAGATATATGTGTCCCATACCTACAATAACACAGAAGGACCATAATGTAGGATATTCAATCTGTAATGGTTCTATCACTAAAATTAAATGATTTACCAGCAGGCATACAGACTGAGGAAAATAGCATTAATAAACTTTAACATGAGTTTCCCTAGATAAGCTTTACTGTTTTACATTTAGGTTATACTAGGTCAAATGTCAACTAGACACTGAGGTTCAATTAAACAATATTATTAATTAGGTAGACTATCTCACAATAATAATTTCTTGCATTTCATTCAAACTCGGTGAATTTCACTTCTTTCCCCTGCTGACCATTTTCCTCTTAATATAAGAACCAGGAAAGTTCTGGAGCTTTCAATCTGGAAAGAAGATGAAAGGGGTTGAGTAGGAACCTAATTAATAGTAGTACTTTGCATATTTCACCACCTTTCTGTAAACAGATGTTCTGTTAGCTGGCCAGACTACAAGTGTCTGAGTCATAAGAGGAACATAATTAACAGAAGCCTTTATGATATACAAAATCCAGTTCCCATCTGCAAAGACTCCTCCAGAAGACTTGCACATGCCTGGACTTCAGCCATTTTTTTTTCTTCCTCCTAACTCTTTGGTCTCGTAGCCCTGTGCTATCCTCTCTTCTTTACTCCCTCTGAGAGGATTCAGAACAAGGAGAATATTAGAATTCTTCTCAAATTCTATTGAAAGATTGAATCAATAGAATGTTTGTCCTGGTGACTTCTCCAGGTTCTGTCTAGAAACCTCAGACTTTAATATGCTGGGAAGATATGCACCTTAAAAATATTTATATTTGAGTACATTTGATTTATAACGTTGTGTCAGTTTCAGGTGTACAGCAAAGTAATTCAGCTATCTATTTTTTTTTCATATTTTTCCCCTATTAGGTTATTACAAAATATTGAGTATAGTTCCCTGTACTATACAGGGAGTCCTTTGTTGATTATCAATTTTGTATATAGTAGTGTGTGCATGTGAATCTCAAATATGTTGTTGTTGCTGTTCAGTCATCAAGTCATGTCCAACTCTTTGCAACCTCGTGGACTGAAACACATTAGGCTTCCCTGTCCCTCACCATCTCTCGCAGTTTGCCCAAGCTCATGTCCACTCAAACATGTACTTTTTCACTTAAGACTTTTTAAAAAGACTTAGTGAACAACACGACTCAATGCTTCCAATGTAGAGGGCATGGGTTTGATCCCAAGATGGGGACTAGGATCCCACATGCTGTGCAACACTGTCAAAAATAAAGAAAGAAAGAAAATGTAACTACAAATAAGAACTACTTGCTATAAATTACTTGAAAAAGAAGAATGTTAAGTTAATAAAACACATATTACATTAAAAAAAAAAAAACCTTTCTGTTATTGAGGGATCAGAAACTCCCGTGGACTCATTCAAAAGTCATAGCTCTACAGTTTTTACCTCTTCCAAGTCTTTTGGGGGAACTCTTTCTAGTTCCTACACATTTAATTATTTCACCCCATATACAGTCCCCCAAACATTAGCTCAGTATTTGCTCAGAGTTTGTGCCATTAAATGACTTCACTGCTGATGCCTGAACCACTTGCCATCAGATTACACCCAGAACTTAACACCTCTGTTCAAGGGGTAGTATCAGAATTACTCCCCAGACCAGGCTGCAGACTGAAATCATGTGATTAATTGCAGCTTCCCAGGCTTGCTTTCTTTGTGGACTATGGAGGGAGAGGTTGCTAGAGAAATGCCTACAGCGATCAAACTGTTCACAAGCCATTACAAAGAGACGATGGTGCCATAAAGAATGGCAGAGATGAAAAGAAATCCCACTGTTAGTCCAGAAAGCCAGTGTCATGTCTTATTGGTTGCACGAGATGCAGCTCATGCAGGCCCGCTTTGCAAGCAGCGTTGGCTACAAGCTCTGGTATCTTGGAATTGAAAGTGAAATTAAACCATTTGGCTCGGGAGTCAGCATGTGCTTGATAATTTAGGCTCAGTGTGCTAGAGAATCTACCAAAAACCATGTTCAATAATGCATATTGGATTTGTTGAACCATGAAGAGAAAATACTTTTTAATTTTGACTTTCTCAAAATAGCTGCCAATGTCTGCAGTTTTCCCTGAAACCTTTTCTCCCACCTGCAGACATTACAGCTCTATGGCAAAGATTATATTCATGTCTGTTGAGCTTAGAGTTTCCAGAATTCACATCCAATTTGTCTCATCACCGTATCTCCTTGTCCACAGGCACATGGTCTAGCTGAAGGCATGGGACATCCCACATGGAACCTACCTGATTTTACAAACAATGCTCACTCCCCATAACCTCTCCATTTTACTGTTTTGGACTCCAGATGTTACCTTAACCAGTTGCACCCTAATATGATTTTTCATGTCTCCTACTTCTCCTCAAACCAAGTTTCATAATTTCAAAATAAATATGTGCAGGTTGAAAACAAAAGCTTTGACATAATCTAACTTGAAACAAAAAGGAGTACATCAAGGATGTATATTGTCACCCTGTTTATTTAAATTATACGCAGAGTACATCATGAGAAACGCTGGGCTGGATGACGCACAAGCTGGAATCAAGATTGCTGGGAGAAATATCAATAATGTCAGATATGAAGATGACACCACCCTTATGGCAGAAAGTGAAGAGGAACTAAAAAGCCTCTTGATGAAAGTGAAAGAGGAGAGTGAAAAAGTTGGCTTAAAGCTCAACATTCAAAAAACCAAGATCATGGCATCTGGCTCCATCACTTCATGGGAAATAGATGGGGAAACAGTGGCTGACTTTACTTTTGGGGGATCCAAAATGACTGCAGATGGTGACTGCAGCCATGAAATTAAAAGATGCTTGCTCCTTGGAAGGAAAGTTATGACCAACCTAGACAGCATATTAAAAAACAGAGATATTACTTTGCCAACAAAGGTCCATCTAGTCAAGGCTATGGTTTTTCCAGTGGTCATGTATGGATGTGAGAGTTTGACTGTGAAGAAAGCTGATCGCCGAAGAATTGATGCTTTTGACCTGCGGTGTTGGAGAAGACTCTTGAGAATCCCTTGGACTGCAAGGAGATCCAACCAGTCCATCCTAAAGGAAATCAGTTCTGGGTGTTCATTGGAAGGACTGATGCTAAAGCTGAAACTCCAATCCTTTGGCCACCTCATGCGAAGAGTTGACTCACTGGAAAAGACTCTGATGTTGGGAAAGATTGGGGGTGGGAGGAAATGGGGACAACAGAGAATGAGATGGCTGGATGGCATCACCAACTCTGTGGACATGAGTTTGAGTGAACTCCGGGAGCTGGTGATGGACAGGGAGGCCTGGTGTGCTGTGATTCATGGGGTCGCAAGAGTTGGACACGACTGAGCGACTGAACCAAAATGAAGTGAACTAGAAACAATTCTTATGAACTGATATTCCTATTGTTATTATTTTACTATAGAGACCTCTGATTTGTCGTCAGATAAGTGGCTCTTAAATTCACAATCACTGTTTTAAATCTGTAATATTTCTTCTCTGGAAGCTAAAAGACAAATTTTGAATTAAAGTTAGAGTATATTTCTTGCTGTATTTCTTTTATGTAGCTTATATCCAGTGACATATTGATAGTGTGTGTGTGTGAGTTGCTCAGTCATTTTGGACTCTTTGTGATCCCATGGACTGTAGCTCACCAGGCTCCCCTGTCCATGGAATTCTACAGGCACAATACTGGAGTAGGTTGCCATTCCTTTCTCTGGGGGAATCTTTCCAACACAGCGATCAAACCTGAGTCCCTGGCATTCCAGGCAGATTCTGTTCCATCTGAGCCACCAGGGAAGCCCAGATATATTGATAGTAGCTGCCTATATTGCTTTGCTGTGAAGAATTCAGAGCACAGTTCCTAAACTGGAGCAAAGGGTTCTGAGATAGATTAGTAATGTCTGTTTTTGGTTTAAGGGGAATTTTAAGGTATAGTTGCCTTATATTTGCCATCTTTCCCTTAAATTTTTCAGAAAGAATTAATTTCAGATGTCTTATTCAATAATATAATCCAATTACTAGATCAAAGGGACTTTAACTATAGCTAGAGGGCCCATTTCTTCCAGTCTGTGTTCTTGTAAATAAAGTTTTATTGGAAAACAGTCACCCTCATTTGTTTACATGTTGCCTATGGCTTTGCTTTTGTGCTACAGCCAACATATTGAGTAATTATGACAAAAATTGCATGGCCCATAAAGCTTAACATATTTGCTATATGACCCTTTACAGGAAGAAAAAAAAAAAGTGCCACTTCCAGATCTAGAAAGAAGCAGTACTAACTTCCTGACTCCTGTCTCTGTAGTTTATGGCTAGGGCCACTTAACCCTTCCCCACTGATTCAGCCTCACCTGGTCTTCAGTCAAATAAATTTCATTGAAAAGCTTAGGTGTATCAGCATCAGGTTATCTTCATGAACTCCAATAGCTCCTCAAACACAACCTCAAACATGACTTCAGCAGACCATATTCCCTCAACTCTAATAGTTGGCATCTGTCCATTTTCTGCAAATAAGTTGCTATTTTGTATTCTAATTTATATGAGTCTGAAATATTAAAATTTATCCCTCCTACTCCTATCTCAGTCTTCCGGATACCAGTCACCTATCTGAAATCAACTAAGTCATCTATCACAATTTTAGTGGCTACGACAGCTGTAAAATATAAAATCACCTCAAAACTCATGGCTTCAAACAACAGTCATTGTTAGAACTCTCACATCCCTTTGATAGCTGCTTTGGTCTGGGTCTATCCGTGGATCTTTAGGTCAGTCAGGGACTCCACTTCAGGATAGATTTGGCTAGAACTGTTCAACTGGGCAGCTTTGCTCCACAGTTCTCTCATTTTCCTCTTAGGATCAGTGGGCTAGTCTTGATGTGGCCTTGGTCTCTTAATGGCCTAAATACAAGAGAGCAAACTCAACCCCATAAGTGCTTTTCAAGCCTCTCTTTTCTTATATGTGTAATAACCCATTGCCCAAAACAAGCTCCAGGTCCAAACCTAGAGTCAAAGAGCCAAGAACAAACTCCATTCACATAAGGTGGTCTCCAACATTACCTGGCAAAGTGCATGATAAAGACCATTAATATGGTCTAGAGCATGGGCTATCTGTCCAATATCTGCATCAGATATCACCTGTCCATCATCTGTCTAATATCTCTGGTTCAGAGCTGAACAAAACCACCCATGTATTACAACATAGTACTTTTCCTAGGTACTAAATGCTAGGTGCTATTCCAGATATTTTGATTCCTAATCCCAAGTCATGCATGAGACATGGAGAAATAGAAAATTACATCTTAACCCAAATTCTACTGCTAGCAATGACCTTCCTGAAATTTGTTGTTTTGTCACTAAATCGTGTTCAACTCTTTTGTAACCCTATGGACTGTAGCCCACCGGACTCCTCTGTCCATGGGATTTTCCAGGCAAGAATATTGAAGTAGCTTGCTATTTCCTTCTCCAGGGGATCTTCCTGACCTGGGGATCAAAACCTCATCTTCTGCATTAGTAAGGGGATTTGTTACCACTGAGCCAAATACACGAAACTTTTGGAAGGTGCTCTTCTAAGTGAAGCTCACTTGCCCATCCTTATCTCATAGTACATATAATTGGAATGATGGTAAGCCATCAGACTGAGTTTGTGGCTCAGTACATGCAGTTAGCAACAGTTACTTTTTATTTTTCTTACTTCATATTTTGAAATAATTGTGGATTCACATGTAGTTTTAAGAAATAATACAGAAAGACAATTTATACCCTTCACCCAGTTTCCCCAATGGTAATGTCTTCAAAATCTATAGTATAATATCCCAAATAGGATGTCAACATTGATAACATCCATCAGATTTATTCATATTTTACCATTTCTTCATGATAAATGTGTATGTGTAGTCTTATACATTTTTTATCAAGTGTAGATTTGTATAATCATCACCACAGTCAAGATCAAGATGTCAAGATACAGAACAGTTCTATCAAGCATCTATTTTTAACTTAAGTCTAAGAACAGTGAATTCTGTAAAAGAGCTCAGAATCAACCTCAGTGTAGTTTTTTCTTTTTTTTTACAGTCTCAACATTTGGTTCATGTCACACAGACATAGCCTCTGTCAGACACAGGATATTTGTCTCTTTTTTAAACAGGTAATTGCCTGTTAAATGAGTCACATAACTACTCCCCTCTCAAATGACCACGGAGTGCTTATACAATGTGTATCTCCTTACAAATCTAATAAGAGCTGTGTAAAATGAATTAGAAAGTGTTTCACTGAAATGCTATCTCAAGGAAACCCAGTCTCTGCCCATTAGATTTGAAGCTGTGAAAGAATCTGAAACACATTGATGAGTGAGCCCCATTTAGATATTTGCAAAAATGAGATGGCTTTGGTTTTCCTGTTGCTAATCTCATCAGAAATTATTCTTTGGCCATGCTAGTTGTCTTGGCTCTGAAACCCTGATTCAGTTCAGTTCAGTTCAGTCGCTCAGTCGTGTCCGACTCTTTGCGACCCCATGAATCACAGCACGCCAGGCCTCCCTGTCCATCACCAACTCCCGGAGTTCACTCAAACTCACCTCCATCGAGTTAGTGATGCCATCCAGCCATCTCATTCTCTGCCATCCCCTTCTCTTCCTGCCTCCAATCCCTCCCAGCATCAGAGTCTTTTCCAGTGAGTCAACTCGTCGCAGGAGGTGGCCAAAGTATTGCAGTTTCAGCTTTAGCATCGGTCCTTCCAATGAACATCCAGGATTGATCTCCTTTAGAATGGACTGGTTGGATCTCCTTGCAGTCCAAGGGACTCTCAAGAGTCTTCTCCAGCACCACAGTTCTAAAGCATCAATTCTTCGGCGATCAACTTTCTTCACAGTCCAACTCTCACATCCATACATGACGACTGGAAAAACCATAGCCTTGACTAGACAGACCTTTGTTGGCATAGTAATGTCTCTGTTTAGTGAATTACTATAACAAATGGCTTGGGTCTCCAATTCTTATAGACATTTTATAAATGGAAGATTTGACAATGGTTGTGATGAGCATGAAATTTCATGGTACTCACTACCAGAGAGGGGGTTAGGTTTCTTTCCCCAGACTCCACACCTAACTTTCATGAGCAAAGATTCCAGAAAAATGTGGTCCTGACAGGATACATTTGTAGATTGTTGCTGGGACCAATTCAGCACACTGTGTTAGAACTTCAGGGGATGTACAATATCCGCAACTCAGTACCGTACAACCTGCTGTACAAAGGTCAATCACAGAGCAGTCAGTAACACCAGAAGAGGATTCTTCTAGTTAAAGGGTTTACAATATTTTTTAACATTAGAACTTTAGAATTTTTTAACATTAGAACAATATTTACAATATTTTAAACAAAGAATTATTAATGCATTCTTTAAAAATGTATTTTAAAAGCTGTACAAGGGCATAGTCCAAAGAGTCAAATACTTCTAGAAGGCTTAGTGTAAAAATGGAAAGCTGACATAGGAGTAAACCTTCTTGAGTTTGCTAAATCCCTGCTGTCTGGTTTCTTCTTGCTGTTGTATTGCTCTTTACCCTCTTGTTCTGTATATTTTTTATGTCTTAAAAAGTCCTTGTAATTTTAAAGTTCTAGGAAGAAGCAGAAAAATAATTATATTTACTCTGCCATGATTTACCAGAAAGTCAATGTAATCTTATTTTGAATCTGTAAATTCTGAAGACTTCCTCTGTGTTAGGTACCTATCTCATCCTTTCAGAATCCTCTTGAATCATCTCTCTCCAAAATTCTAAAGACTCCTTGAAGAATCATTTGAAAACCAACACTATAATCCAAGCATTTCGTAGATGTGGACACTATGTTAAGTAAGTAAAGTATTTGCCTGAGACTGCATACAGGGTAGTAGGCAGATTTAAAGCCATGACCCACATCCCCTTCCTCCTAGATAGGTCCTGTTTTTATTATATCATATTGCTTTTCTTTAAGAAATAATGAAACTTCTCCAGATGTTATGATACTGGTCTCTTCCATCTATTGGGTCTTCATTTATTCCCCCATTAAATAATTTGAACACTTGTTCTGTACTAGGTATTGTGCTTGACACATAAGATAAAATAGTAAATATAATAAATATAAACAAGCTTGAGCCTTCCTTTGTAACTCAGCTGGTAAAGAATCCACCTGCAATGTGGGAGACCTGGGTTCGAGTCCTGGGTTGGGAAGATGCCCTAGAGAAGGGAAAGTCCCACTCCAGTATTCTGGCCTGGAGAATTCCATGGACTGTGTAGTCCTTGGTGTCACAAAGAGTCGGACATCATTGAATGACTTTCACTTTTATAGACAAGCTTGACCCCTGCCTTCCTGGGTTCCACATATGTGGATGCAGAAGTCTTTTTCTGGCAATTTTCAGGCCAAATTTGGGAAACATAAGTGCCTTATTTGACCTGACCATTCTTTTATAATGTATGAATTCATTGCTAATATTTAAAATTCAACGGTATTGTATTAAAGGCAATCTGGCAGTCTGGCTTCTCTTGAGGATTATAGTTTTGGAAAGACTAAGCCTTTAGATCCACCTAACATCAGTAGCTTGGAGTGAAACATAGCAGTCTTTTTTTCCTAGACATGTGCCTCTGTGCAGCCCAGTCCCCACCAATCCATTTTCGTCTTCTTTTACCATCTGAGCCATCAGGGAAGCCCTCTTTGATACTACCTGCCCTAATCTTGTAAAAGGTCTTCCCAGGTGATTCAGTGGTAAAGAGTCCACTTGTCAATACAGAGACAGATGCGAGTTTGATCCCTGGGCCCAACAAGATTCCCTAGAGTAAGAAGTGACTACTCATTCAAGTATTTTTGCCTGGAAAATCCCATGGACACAAGAGCCTGGTGGGCAAAGAGTAGGACACAACTTAGTGACTAAACAACAATACAACCCATGAATAAGCTTGAAAGGAGACAAAAATTGAGGATGAGAGAAACAGTATTTAGAATGCTACAGCAAACATACCAAGTGGCATATCTAATAAGAAAATGTTTACTAAATGCATCAGGCTACTCTGTATCCTAAAATATGTTAATAATATATAAACAAGCAGTTTCTAATTGTGAAATTATCTTTCAAAACACAATAAGAACATTAGGAAAATCCCCTTGATTTTATTAACCATTGTCAGCTAAATACTCAAATATTTCTTTGAATAACTCTTTTGGTTTATATGCAAATAAAACAAAATGGAAGCTCGTTTTCTAAGTAGCTTTGCGAAAGGATGCATGAATCTAGAAATGAAAATATGACTTTATTTCAATGAAACACAGACTCAGTAAACACCTAGTGAATAGTTCCTTGATATTAATTAAGATGAATTTGTGTTATCACTAGTATATAACCATTCTTATTAGAATTGGTTTATTTTTATTTTTATATTTTATAAGGTCAGGTTTCTCAGGCATTTTAAAGATTGACGACGATTTGGTTAATTGTGTTGAAATATGAATAATAGTCTCTGCTTTTACACTTTTTGCATTTAAATTGTGAGGTCTCATATAGAGACAATTGTTTATCCCATTACGGGCTTAAATTTCAAATATTGAAATCTGCCCTCATTGCAGTTTGTCCTTTTAATCCTTCTTTCCATTATTTCCAGAGCATAGCAAAGAACTATAAATGATTTTAAATCAACTCAAAAGTCCATAATCATATTATACCTTCTTCTACATCTCCACCCAGGTAGCTATAGAGAAATATCGTGAGGGTCTATTTCATGGATTCATGCTTTTTATAGTTTTTATAGTGATATCTGCATTTAACAGTTTATCAGGTTCACACTGACATGCTCATTTAATGATGTCTCACAACAAATAGAACAAACCAAACAAAACAGCAAACTACCAAGCTGTAATATAAATATTTGCTTTATAAATACAAAATTAAATTTCACAGGAACAAATGACTTATTTAAAGTTCCTCTGCTGACTCTGACTTGGGTTCTTAACTTTCTTTGTTAAATAAGTGCTCAAAGTATAGCAATCTTGTAAGGTTGTTAAAAGGATAAAATAGGATAACAGAGGAAAGGTTTAATATAAAAATTAGTACCTGGCAGGGGCTTCCTAAATGCTTATAAGTAGTAAATAGTAAAAGGATTTGAACTTGGTTATTCAACTATTACATTTGATTATCTCTCCTGCTTCCTATCCTTTAATGTTGCAAATGTGTTATAGAATCTGGGAGTGTGTTTAAATTGAACATGACCCAAAATTGTAGTCACTCATGCCTTGCAGTTTACTGAGTTCTCCAGGGAACTAATGGTTATAAATAAAACCCATAGGACCCTTGATGCATGTAATTTGTTTTACTTCACAAACGTTATCCACATATGTGTTCATTTGCAAGAAGACATGAATTAATAAAATATGAACTTCCAGACTATATATGGTCAGTTCAGTTCAGTCGCTCAGTCATGTCCGACCCTTTGCGACCCCATGAATCACAGCATGCCAGGCCTCCCTGTCCATCACCAACTCCCAGAAATGGTCATCTTACCAAAAATCCTTTTCTTGTTTAAATCCCATCAATACTATTTCTACCCAACACTCACACATTTTGTTCAGTTCAGTTCAGTTCAGTTCAGTCACTCAGTAGTGTCTGACTCTTTGCAACCCCATGAACCACAGCATGCCAAGCCTCCCTGTCCATCACCAACTCCTGGAGTCTACCCAAACCCATGTGCAGTGAGTTGGTGATGCCATCCAACCATCTCCTCCTCTGTCGTCCCATTCTCCTCCTGCCCTCAGTCTTTCCCAGCATCAGGGTCCTTTCAAATGAGTCAACTCTTCACATCAGGCGAACAAAGTATTGGAGTTTCAGCTTCAACATCAGTCCTTCCAATGAACACTCAGGACTGATCTCCTTTAGGATGGACTGGTTGGATCTCCTTGGAGGCCAAGGGACTCACAAGAGTCTTCTCCAACACCACAATTCAAAAGCATCAATTCTTCGGCACTCAGCTTTCTTCACAGTCCAACTCTCACATCCATACGTGACCATGGGAAAAACCATAGCCTTGACTAGATGAACCTTTGTTGGCAAAGTAATGCCTCTGCTTTTTAATATGCTATCTAGGTTGGTCATAACTTTCCTTCCAAGGAGTAAGTGTCTTTTAATTGCATGGCTGCAGTCAGGATCTGCAGTGATTTTGGAGCCCAGAAAAATAAAGTCTGACACTGTTTCCACTGTTTCCCCATCTATTTCCCATGAAATGATGGGACCAGATGCTATGATCTTAGTTTTCTGAATGTTGAGTTTTAAGCCAACTTTTTCACTCCCCTATTTTACTTTCATCAAGAGGCTCTTTAGTTCTTCTTCAGTTTCTGCCATAAGGGTGGTGTCATCTGCATATCTGAGGTTATTGATATTTCTCCCAGCAATCTTGATTCCAGCTTGTGCTTCTTCCAGCCCAGCGTTTCTCATTCTACATATAAGTTAAATAAGCAGGGTCACAATATACAGCCTTGACGTACTCCTTTTCCTATTTGGCACCGTCCGTTGTTCCATGTCCAGTTCTAGCTGTTGCTTCCTGACCTGCATACAGATTTCTCAAGAGGCAGGTCAGGTGATCTGATATTCCCTTCTCTTTCAGAATTTTCCACAGTTTATTGTGATCCACACAGTCAAAGGCTTTGGCATAGTCAATGAAGCAGAAATAGATGTTTTTCTGGAACTCTTTTTCTTTTTCAGTGATCCAGCTAATGTTGGCAATTTGATCTCTGGTTCCTCTGCCTTTTCTTTAACCAGCTTGAACATCTGGAATTTCACGGTTCATGTATTGCTGAAGCCTGGCTTGAAGAATTTTAAGCATGACTTTACCAGTGTGTGAGATGAGTGCAATTGTGAGGTAGTTGGAGCATTCTTTGGCATTGCTTTTCTTTGTGATTGGAATGAAACTGACCTTTTCCAGTCCTGTGGCCACTGCTGAGTTTCCCAAATTTTCTGGCATATTTAGTGCAGGACTTACACAGCATCATCTTTTAGGATTTAAAATAGCTCAACTGGAATTCCATCAATTCCACTAGCTTTGTTCATAGTAATGTTTTCTAAGGCCCGCTTGACTTCACCTTCCAGGATGTCTGGCTCTAAGTGAGTGATCACATCATCGTGATTATGTGGGTCATGAAGATCTTTTTTGTATGGTTCTGTGTATTCTTGCCACCTCTTCTTAATATTTTTTGCTTCTGTTAGGTCCATACCATTTCTGTTCTTTATTGAGCCTATCTTTGAATGAAATGTTCCCTTGGTATGTCTAATTTTCTTGAAGAGATCTCTAGTCTGTCCCATTCTATTGTTTTCCTCTATTTCTTTGCACTGATCACTGAGGAAAGCTTTCTTATCTCTCCTTGTTATTCTTTGGAACTCTGCATTCAAATGGGTATATCTTTTCTTGTCTCCTTTGATTTTTGCTTCTCTTATTTTCACAGCTATTTTGTTCAAGGTCAGCTCTGAAAATCACATGCTCACTACCATCTGGGCCTGTCCACCCCATCTTCAAATCTTCAGTGGTTCTGATTGTGGGAAGGTGTTTATGAAATTGAGTGAAAATTCTATCAAAACTTCCACCTATTGCTACCTGTAATACATTGAATTCTTCTTCTTAATGACATTCCTAGAAATTTGAAGCAGTTACATTGACTGAGTAGTCATTTCCTCAAGCAAATTATCCTCAAGTATTTCAATCATTCCACTTTAGACCTGAGAAGAAAAAAAATCTCACTTTCCTGATTATTTGTCTCCAAAGCCCTCAGATATATTTTAATCATTTTTTTTTTAAATATTCACTAGAAAGACTAATGCTGAAGCTGAAGTTCTAATACTTTGGCCACCTGACGCAAAGAACTTACTCATTGGAAAAGACTCTGAAATTGGTGAAGGCAGGAAGAGAAGGGGATGACAGAGAATGAAATGTTTAGATAATACCACTGACTCAAGGGACACGAATTTGAGCAAACTCCAAGACAGAGTGGAGGACAGAGGAGTCTAGCATGCTGTCGACCATGGTTTTGCAGAGTTGGACATAACTTGCTGACTGAACAACAACATATTAAATATCCCAAACTGAGGGTAGTGCTGTATGTATGATCTGAACTATTTGTTAACTTACACATGTCAAAAACAGTTGTATACTTTCAGGAAGGCAGCGCAGCAGAGGCTACAGTTGATTCTCATTATGCTTACCAAAATCAACTCATATGTGTAAACTCTAACCCTCTTTCTCCAGTATTTTTTTTTATACTGGCACTTCTGGAGGGAACAACTCTCTGTTCTTTTATTCACATGATGAAGATTTAGAGATAATTAGTCCTAGGGTGACAAAGTAGTCTACAAACACAATAGATGTTTAATAACAAATTGAAGTCCATCTGTAAGGGTGACATACAATGACATCTACAGTAGGGCAGAAAGAGAACATGTAATAACATGTAATTCTGATTGGCTGCAATCACCTGGAGTCCAGTCTTTGCTACCTAATAGAGCATGCTTGGTCTTCACATCTAATTCACCTGGTTTTCATTTCCTGTCTTCTCCCTGAATGAGTGAGCAAACCCACAGTGGTTTCAAGGGCTTTCTTCTGATTTCCCTCTACTTATTCAGCTTTCCTCTCATTATTCCCAATACTTCTTGGCTTCTAGCTTCACTCAGTTCAGTTCAGTTGCTCCGTCGTGTCTGACTCTTTGCAACCCCATGAATCGCAGCATTCCAGGCCTCCCTGTCCATCACCAACTCCCGGAGTTCACCCAAACTCATGTGCATCAAGGTGATGATGCCATCCAGCCATGTCATCCTCTGTTGTCCCCTTCTCCTCCTGCCCCCAATCCTTCCCAGCATCAGGATCTTTTCCAATGAGTCAACTCTTCTCATGAGGTGGCCAAAGTATTGGAGTTTCAGCCTCAGCATCAGTCCTTCCAATGAATACCAAGGACTGGTCTCCTTTAGGATGGACTGGTTGGTTCTTTTTGCAGTCCAAGGGACTCTCAAGAGTCTTCTCCAACACCACAGTTCAAAAGCATTAATTCTGGTAGAGTCTTTAGGGTTTTCTGTGTAGAGGATCATGTCATCTGCAAACAGTGAGAGTTTTACTTCTTCTTTTCCAATTTGGATTCCTTTTATGTCTTTTTCTGCTCTGATTGCTGTGGCCAAAACTTACAAAGCTATGTTGAATAGTAGTGGTGAGAGTGGGCACCCTTGTCTTGTTCCTGACTTTAGGGGAAACGCTTTCAATTTTTAACCATTGAGGATAATGTTTGCTGTGGGTTTGTCATATATAGCTTTTATTATGTTGAGGAATGTTCCTTCTATTCCCGCCTTCTGGAGGGTTTTGATCATAAATGGATGTTGAATTTTGTCAAAGGCTTTCTCTGCATCTATTGAGATAATCATATGGTCTTTATTTTTCACTTTGTTAATGTGGTGTATTACATTGTTTGATTTGCGGATATTGAAGAATCCTTGCATCCCTGGGATAAAGCCCACTTGGTCATGATTTATGATCTTTTTAATGTGTTGTTGGATTCTGATTGCTAGAATTTTGTTAAGGATTTTTGCATCTATGTTCATCAGTGATATTGGCCTGAAGTTCTCTCAGAAAATTACTAGAGCGAATCAATGAATATAGTAAAGTTGCAGGATATAAAATCAACACACAGAAATCCCTTGCATTCCTATACACTAATAATGAGAAAATAGAGAGAGAAATTAAGGAAACAATTTCATTCACTGTTGCAACGAAAAGAATAAAATACTTAGGAATATATCTACCTAAAGAAACAAAAGACCTATATATAGCAAACTATAAAACATTGGTGAAAGAAATCAGAGAGGACACTAATAGATGGAGAAATATACCGTGTTAAAAAAAAAAAAAAAAAGCATCAGTTCTTCAGCACTCAGCTTTCTTCCCAGTCCAACACTCACATCCATACATGACCATTGGAAAAACAATCGCCTTGACTAGACTGACCTTTGTTGGCAAAGTAATGTCTCTGCTTTTTAATATGCTATCTAGTTTGGTCATAACTTTCCTTCCAAAGAGTAAGTGTGTTTTAATTTCATGGCTGCAATCACCATCTGCAGTCATTTTGGAGCCCCCAAAAATAAAGTCAGCCACTGTTTACACTGTTTCCCATGAAGTGATGGGAACAGATGCCATGATCTTAGTTTTCTGAATGCTGACCTTTAAGCCAACTTTTTCACTCTCCTCTTTCACTTTCATCAAGAGGCTCTTCAGGTCCTCTTTACTTTCTGCCAGAAGGGTGGTGTCATCTGCATGTCTGAGGTTATTGATAGTTCTCCCAGTAATCTTGATTCCAGCTTGTGCTTCCTCCAGCCCAGTGTTTCTCATGATGTATTCTGCATATAAGTTAAATAAACAGGGTAACAATATACAGCCTTGATGTACTCCTTTCCCTATTTGGAACCAGTCTGTTGTTCCATGTCCAGTCTAACTGTTGCTTCTTGACCTGCATACAGGTTTCTCAAGAGGCAAGTCAGGTGGTCTGGTATTCCCATCTCTTTCAAAATGTTCCACAGTTTATTGTGATCCACACAGTCAAAGACTTTGACTTAGTCATTAAAGCAATAATAGATGTTTTTCTGGAACTCTCTTTCTTTTTCGGTGATTGAACAGATGTTGGCAATTTGATCTCTGGTTCCTCTGCCTTTTCTAAAACTAACTTAAACATCTGGAAGTTCACAGTTCACGTATTACTGAGCCTGGCTTGGAGAATTTTGAGCATGACTTTACTAGCATGTGAGATGAGTGCAATTCTGTGGTAGTCTGAGCATTCTTTGGCATTGCCTTTCTTTTGGATTGGAATGAAAACTGACCTTTTCCAGTTCTGTGGCCACTGTTGAGTTTTCCAAATTTGCTGGCATAATGAGTGCAGCTCTTTCACAGCATCATCTTTCTGGATTTGAAATAGCTCAACTGGAATTCCATCACCTCCACTAGCTTTGATCTTAGTGATGCTTCCTAAGGCCCACTTGACTTTGCATTCCAGGATATCTGCCTCTAGGTGAGTGATGATACCATCGTGATTATCTGGGTGATGAAGATTTTTTTGTACAGTTCTTATGTGTCTTCTTGCCACCTCTTCTTAATATCTTCTTCTTCTGTTAGGCCCATACCATTTCTGTCCTTTATCTAGCCCATCTTTGCATGAAATATTCCCTTGGTATCTCTGATTTTCTTGAAGAGATCTCTAGTCTTTCCCATTCTGTTGTTTTCCTCTATTTCTTTGCATTGATCACTAGGGAAGACTTTCTTTTCTCTCCTTGCTATTCTTTGGAACTCTGCATTCAGATGCTTATATCTTTCCTTTTCTCCTCTGCTTTTTGCTTCTCTTCTTTTCACAGCTATTTGTAAGGCCTCCTCACACAGCCATTTTGCTTTTTTGCATTTCTTTTCCATGGGGATGGTCTTGATCCCTGTCTCCTGTACAATGTCAAGGACCTCCGTTCATAGTTCTTTAGGCACTCTCTCTATCAGATCTAATCCATTAAATATATTCCTCTCGTCCACTGCATAATCATAAAGGATTTGATTTAGGTCATACCTGAATGGTCTAGTGGTTTTCCCTACTTTCTTCAATTTAAGTCTGAATTTGACAATAAGGAGTTCATGAACTGAGGCACAGTCAGCTCCTAGTCTTGTTTATGCTGGCTGTATAGAGCTTCTCCATCTTTGGCTGCAAAGAGTTTAATCAATCTGATTTTGGCCCTCGGACATGGGGTAGCTCCTCTCTCTAGCTTAACTACTCTACCTTACATTTCCCTCCAAGATGTCATCCAGTCCTGTGGCTGAAATGTATCTACAAACTGATGCCTGTATAACTGGCCATCTCTCAAACTCCAAATTAGTCCTCCAAGTTGTCCCTCTTGACATATTTGTATCTTTTCGTCTTTTTAATACATCTATCTCTCCTCGCTCATCCCTTTCTCTTCTCAACTGCAGACAATACACAGCATAAAAGTTGAGAATTATGCTTTATTCAGCATACAAACTGAGGACTTAAGCTGCGATAGCCTGTCAGAGAGTTCTGAGATTCTGTTCTGAAGAAGTACGGAGGACCCAGAAATGTAGCTTTTGCAACAAAACCCAGGTAGTCAGAACATCAAAAGATTGCTGCCAATTAAATAAAAACCCAGGCATCCCAGGTGGCACTAGTGCTAAAGAACCCACCTACTAATGCAGGAGACATTAGAGACCTGGGTTCGAACCCTGGGTCAGGCAGATCCCCTGGTTGTAAGAATGTCAACCCACTCCAGTAAACTTACCTGGAGAATCCCATGGACAGAGGAGCCCGGCAGACTTCAGTCCATGGGGTCTCAAAGAGTCGTACATGACTGAAGAACCTTAGCATGCAAATAAAAACCAGACTGCTTAAGTTAATGGATTTAACATGTGTCTGTATGAGAACATGCAAGTCTGGGCTCACTAAAATCATCTGTTTGATATCCCCTTAACCCTCTCGGGTCAGTACCCGCTCCTTTTTTTTTTCTACCCTGAATTTCCTCAGGGTACACAGGGTACACAGTTAGTCAGGGTGGCTGCAGTAGCTGATGGCTTGGTGGCCACAGTATCTTTGGTTTGCTGACACAGCAGGGGACGTTCTTCATCCACATTCTGCTCACTCTGAAGAGTCTTCCAGACCTTCATTTGCTTGTCATGTCATCTCTGCTCATCCAGAACAGCCCTCCATGGTCATCATCTGCCCTCCCGCCTGTGACTGGACTTCTGCTCTACTTCTCTCCTTTGACATCCAGAACGATCCTTGCAGTCTCACACCACCCTCTTTATTTTTGTGTCTGTGGCTCCGCTCTGCATGTATGCCTTTCCAGGACAGAAGTTCCAACTCCATCCTTCCAGTTTCTTTCATGTCACTCTCTTCCTCTTTCAATATCAGCTTCCATTTTGTTCTTGAAGCCAGGGGTTTTCAAGTTTGGAACTCAGACCAGCAGCAGCAGCATCTGCTGGAACCTTGCTGGGAATGCAAATTCCTGTGCCCCACTGCAGACAAACTGGGTCCCCAATGCTGGGGGTGGGGCTCAGCCATCTGGGTTTGACAATCCTCCCAGGTGATTCTGATGCGTGCTAAACTTTGAGACCCACTGTTCTCCAATCCACCTGTTCTCAGCTTTGGCTGACATTTGAATAACCTGAGGAGGTTTTTAAAAAATATCCATGTCTGGGCACCACCCCAAACCTATTAAAACAAGTTCTCTGGAGGTGGGGCCCAATTACATGCATTTTTTAAAAAGCTCCCCTGGTAATTCTAATGTACAATCAGGGTTGACTTTAATCTGCCAAGATGTTTCCTGTTATTAGGCATTTACTTGGTCTATCTGTCTGGAAAGCTCTTCCCTGCTTCATGTGCCTTGTCTTTTTGTAGTCTTCAGGTCAGAGCAAAATTAATAACCTTCTCAGAGAGGCCTCCTCTGGCCATCCTTATTCCAAGAACACTTTCCCCTTTAATTTTTCCTTAATCCTGCTAATCTTTAATTGAAATTATTTTGCTTAATCATTCATTTTCTGAATGGCTCCACTAGAATATCAACTCCTAGGAGAACAATGATTTATTTTCAAGGATGAATCCCCAACTCCCTGGAACAGGGCTGGGTTCCTGGTAGGGACTCAGTAAATATTTATTGTATAAAAGAACAAACACCAGACAAATAAAACATGCTGTTTATTCCAAACTCTGTGCTTCTGATGGATTGGTTTCCCTTGCCTAAAATTTTGTTCTACTTTCATTATCTTTTATCTTATGGTTAGTAACATTTCCACAAAGGGCCAGAACATCTGTCTCAAGTCTTTACCCTCTCTGAGCTTTCTTTCCTGAAGTCACATTAAGATTTTGTAACCTCACTGAATGATTCACTTTTCGTTAAATGCACCATAAATATTTGCTTCTGATGGAAGTTCCTGAAGCACATAGATCAAGTTTTAGGTCTCTTTCGGCTTGTTCCCTGGTGTGGATGGGTTATGCTACTGGGTACACATGAGTAGATACTTTCTGTGGTGAACTGACCTGAGGACGGGAAATGCTTTCAGTCAATAGTTTTAAAAGCCAAGGGGCCATTGAAAAGAGAGAGCAGGAAAAATAACAGATACAGGAAAGAACACCTGGCTCAATACAGAGATTGAATTTTTTATAACAAAACAAACAAGAGGGGCGGGGTGTCTAATGCATGTCTGAGTGTTGGGAATGCTGTTTCCTGTTGCTCCCTCTTTCTAGTTCAGCATTTTGGAAGACCTAGGTCTGTACAGAAATCCTCCTCTGCCCCCCACTCATCCCTTCCCTTTCTGTCTTAAACTGCAGAGAACTCCGAAACCAGCACTCACATCAGGGAATGCTGGGAAGCCACGGGCAGTCTTTCATGGCAAGCAAGCTGCTACAGAAACTCCCCTTTTATGATGTTACATTATCTATGTAAGAGCAATCAAAGACATCAGCTGGAAATCCCCCAACACTGAGCAAGAACTGAGGGGCTCACACACTGCTTCTTGAAATGTCTTGCTGTGTGACCAGTAGGGTTCTTCAGCTTGAATTAACATGCCTATCCTAAGAGATTGATCTGTTCCTCAGGAGGAGGGAATGCCTGCTGGCTTCAGCTGGACAGAGGCCGAAAGAGGACAAAACCCTCAGATGATGATCTAATATGTTGGACTTAGGATGCTTTCATCTTCCATTAGTCCAGGCAGAGTGTCTTCATTTTGTGTATCTGAGATTTCTTAATGAACTAGAGATAGAATTATTTAGACATATTTACTCTTAGACATACAGTTTTATGTTTGAATATCTAGGCTGGCTCCTAACAAAACCATTAGAGGTTTGGTAGCACTTTAACTCTTTTTACTTTGACCTTCTTTCTGTACTCTGAAAATTCAGGAGGTTCCTTAGTTCTCAAGAGTCAAGAATCAGAGACATGTATTTTCATTATTTTCCCTCATCTGTATTCTTGCACTGACTAGTCCCTCCTTCATTCATACTCCTCCATCCAAGGAATCGATATTCACCATTGTTGCCTCCTGGTTGTTGACATCCCTTTCCCCACTCACACCTACTGTCTTCTATAATCTCCCAGACTCCAGAACTTTCCTCTCATCACCTTCCTGGATCAATTTCCTTCAAGCAAGAATATTTTCATGAGTCAAAAATACTCAGACTTGGCTGAGCACACACACAGGCAACTTGATAAACTAATTTGCACTCTGTTGGTGACCTAATGTGTTACTTTTACCAAGGAATGGATTTGCCTTTAAATGATGTTAAACTCAATAACTCAAAGATTATAAATCGGAATTTCTAGTGGTATTTGGGGATCGGAAAAATGCAGGAAAGATTTGGGCAGTGGGTGAGGCAAACCATGTAGAAGTGGTCTCAGTCACCTCACAGGGGGCCACCTCGCAGGACAGACTTTGTTAGCATAATCCAATTTACCATGCTCCATGCACAGCACCAATGCATAATTCTTCGTGCACTCCTGGAGTTAGAGTTATTGCCCCAAGCTTGACATGCAATGTCTGAGGACTAGCCATAGTGCAGCAGGAAAATGAGAGATCTTTCTAGGCTCACAGAGAGGGAATTTATAAGAAAGGGAGAAAGAGAAACCAGTCCAGTTTGAAGACTTACAGTATACACTTAGTCTATGTTCTAGATGCAATTTAACAACAAGAACAACAACAAAAAAACTATTGAAATAATTTATAGGGAATGCCTTTAGGCAGAGTTCAGTTCATTTTAACATGTTTATTGAATGCCAATGCAAAATTCATAATGCTGCTGCTGCTAAGTTGCTTCAGTCGTCTCCGACTCTGTGCGACCCCATAGACGGAAGCCCACCAGGCTCCCCGGTCCCTGGGATTCTCCAGGCAAGAACATGAGAGTGGGTTGCCATTTCCTTCTCCAAAATTCATAATAATAGTCATAATAAATGACTAATCAGTGACACTGAATTGGCACTTACTTTGTATCATGCAGTCTTCCCTGATAGCTGAGGTGGTAAAGAATCCACCTGCAATGTAGGACACCCCGGTTCAATTCCTGGGTCTAAAATATCTGATGGAGAAGGGATAGGCCACCCACTCCAGTATTCTTGGGCTTCCCTGTGGCTCAGCTGGTAAAGAATCTGCCTGCAATGCTGGAGATGGGTTCAATCTCTGGGTTGGGAAGATCCCCTGGAGAAGGGAAAAGCTACCCATTCCAGTATTCTGGCCTGGAGAATTCCATGGACTGTATAGTCCATGAGGTCCCAAAGAGTCAGACACAACTGAATGACTTTCACTTTCACTTATATCATGCATTCCACTAAGCATTTTACATGGATTATTTCAGTTAGTAATTTTATTAGTTTTGTTGTTTGGTAGGTGGTGGTATGCTAGTTAGCTAATTCTCTAAGAAGGAATAAAAAGCCCTAGTTTGCAACATTTGCTGATTGTGGAAATAGTCCCAGTATGGATGATTTCAAGTCACCAACAGTTCACAAAATTTCTGAATATATAGCAACTGGTCCACAAAATTCCTAATTATAGCAGTTGGCTCTCATCATGAGTAGGAGTGTTTCCAGCACACCACAGGTGGAAGGGACTTTTTAAAAATTTTATTTATATTATAGCTGACCTGGGCTTCTCAGGTGACCCTACTGTTAAAGAACCTATCTGCCAATGCAGAAGGAGATGCAGGTTTGATCTGGGTCAGGAAGATACCCTGGAGGAAAGCATGGCAACCCACTCTAGTATTCTTGTCTGGAGAATCTCATGGATAGAGGAGCCTGGAGGGCTACAGTCCATAGGCTTGGAAAGAGCTGGGCATGACTGAAGCAACTTAGCACACACATAGTTGATTTACAATTTGTGTTATTTTCAGTTGTACAGCAAAGTGATTCATTTATACATAAACATATACTTATTTCTTTTCAGATTCTTTTCCCCTATAGGTTATTACAGAATATTGAGTAGAGTTCCTTGTGTTACATTATAGGTCTTTTCCAATTATCTATTTTATGTAAGTAATGGGTATTTGTTAATCCCCAACTCCTAATTTATATCTTGCCCCAACATTTCCCCTTTGGTAACCATAAATTTGCTTTTGAAGTCTGTAGGTCTATTTCTGTTTTATAAATAAGTTAATTGCAGCATTATTTATAATAGCCAAGATATGAAAGCAACCTAAATGTTCATTGATAGAGGAAAAGATAAAGAAGGTGTGGTGCATGCATACAATGGTATATAACATTGTCATAAAAAAGAATGAAATAATGCCATTTGCAGCCACATGAATGGACTTAGAGGTTATACTAAGTAAAGTAAGTCAAGGGCTTCCCTGGTGGCTCAGTCTGTAAAGAATCTGCCTGCAATACAGGAGCCACCTACAATGCAGGAGACCCGGGTTTGATCCCTAGTTCCGAAGATCCCCTGGAGAAGCAAATGACAACCCACTCCAGTTTTCTTGCCTGGGAAATCCCATAACAGAGGAGCTTGAGGGGCTACAGTCCATGAGGTCAAAAGAGTCAGACATGACTCTCTTAGTAACTAATCCACCATCATCAAAATAAATCAGAGAAAGACAAACATCCTATAGTTTATCTTTAAAAAATGATACAAATGGAAGGTACTTTTGAAAAATTCCCTCTTTGTTAGTATGACCAGTTCATTCTAGTTTGTCTGGGACTTTCCTAGTTTTAGAATTGAAAAATATGCATCTAGGGAATCCCCTCAGCCCCAGGAAAACTGAGGATACCCTATTTTTTTTACATATGAGGAAAATGAGGCTTAGAGAATTTAGGAAATTTGTCCAGGATCACAAGGTAATAAGCAACAGAACTGCTGTCAGGATCCTGGAGTTAAATTACAGAAAGCCTGTGAGCTTCACTGCAGCAGAGATAGTGCCTTCCTTTCTTTAGCAGAGAAGATCAGCCATGAGTACAAAACTGATCATGAAAGAGATGACCCACACAGGCATAGAAATTCACACACTGCACAGAAAAAAAAAAAAAGCCATGGTGCTCTGTAGCAGAATCAAGGCATATTTTATGTATATGAAAAAAGGATCTATAGACTGCCCAACTCACACATTGAACTCAGTCTCAATTTACTGAGATCCCCCAAAGGAACTTTCCACTATCTTTTAGAACCTGCACTAGCATAATTTGATATAAATCCTCCACATTGTGCTATGGCCATAGATGGAACCAGGTTACACTTTGCAGCAGACATCTGCAACAATACAACTAAGGCTATGTATTTTAATAACCTAGGAAATTTTATATGAGAACATTTGCCTTTAATGATGCACTGTTGAACACAAGCTTCATTAACTGTAACACAATCCTTCAATTTAAGAAATCATTTCAATGATTATTCCTAATGAGTATCAAGATATTTACATGAAAAGTAGAGCTTTTTCCCTCCTAAATTGAAACTCATGAAATTTAGTATATCTTTTAATGATAATAGCCTTCAAGAATAAGTCTCTTGAATAGTAATGCTAATGTCCCATTATTTGTTAAATAAAATAAAGTTTTGTTTGGAAACTTCAAATTTTGCTCTTTTTCATTTCTGATATAGGTTTAACAAATGGCATCCATAAAAATTTAAAGGCTTTGTTTAGAGTGAACATCACTTTTAACCTAATAGACACTTTTTAATGGATAAAATGCATTACCTATTACATTGAGATGAGTTATTCTGATTTTGTAAAATGCCATACCATTCTGAAAGCATTAGAAGAGTGCAAAATGGCATTAATTCACAACAAGCGACATTCCAGAGAAGTTGATTCAGTAAGAACACATACATATGAAAAATAGTGATTCTCAACACCCATGAGCTATCTTAATTATCTTAAAAGCTTTCAAGAAACTCTCCTCAAATACTCTTCAAAAAAAAGGTCACACACTCACCTCATTAACTTTGAAAAATAAGCATATGCTAAACAAGGCTCTGTGTGTGAATGTGTCTGTGTGTGTGTGTGTGTGTGTGTGTGTGTGTGTGTGATACCAAATGAAGGAAATAGGGATGTTTAAGTTGAGGGTCACCACATAATAACCAGAAATAGATTTAAATTTCATTTCACAGAGGACTTTATGTCCCTGAGTTCTATTTCACGCTAAAATTGCATGAATCTAGTAGTGCAAAGGGATTTAGAAAAAAAAATTATAGAATCCTTGGGGCTAGACATCTCTCCCAAGTGAGTAGCAAAAGAATATGGATGAGGGACATGAGTGCAAGGAAACTTGGGAAGAAAAGAGTGTCTCTCCAATACAAATCAGCAATTTTGTGTTTTGCATAAAGAAGATATCTTCTATTTCTCTTTGTTTTGCCTAGGGCCAAGAATTTAAATTGATATCACTAACCTCACATGCTTGATTTCAGAAAACATGGAAAGATCAGAAAGCACAATATACTGTCACCTTAAAAGGAAATTTAATAGTTCTATTTCTGGGACGATTCAGGATCAGTTTTGTCTGTAAACTACATGCAACTGGATATTCTTAAATCAGAGATTATGACCTGAGTTTTGATTTGGGAGTTACAGCTACTGTAAGCTCCAAATCTGATGCAGTTTTTTTCTGGGAAAATTATTGAAATATCAATTTCTTGTCAAAGAAGCTCAACAAAATTCAAGGAACTCTAGTAGAATCTCTGGCTTATGGCTGGATCATATAATTCATATTTATGTATGTTTATTATGTACTTATTTAACATATATGCAGAGTACATCATGAGGAACGCTGGGCTGGAAGAAGCACAAGCTGGAATCAAGATTGCCGGGAGAAATATCAATAACCTCAGATATGCAGATGACACCACCCTTATGGCAGAAAGTGAAGAGGAACTCAAAAGCCTCTTGATGAAAGTGAAAGAGGAGAGTGAAAAGGTTGGCTTGAAGCTCAACATTCAGAAAACAAAGATCATGACATCTGGTCCCATCACTTCATGGGAAATAGATGGGGAAAACAGTGGAAACAGTGTCAAACTTTATTTTTAGGGGGCTCCAAAATCACTGCAGATGTTGATTGCAGCCATGAAATTAAAAGACGCTTACTCCTTGGAAGGAAAGTTATGACCAGCCTAGATAGCATATTAAAAAGCAGAGACATTGCCAACCAAGGTCCGCCTAGTCAAGGCTATGGTTTTTCCCGTGGTCATGTATGGATGTGAGAGTTGGACTGTGAAGAAAGCTGATCGCTGAAGAATTGATGCTTTTGAACTGTGGTGCTGGAGAAGACTCTTGAGTGTCCCTTGGACTGCAAGGAGATCCAACCAGTCCATCCTAAAGGAGATCAGTCCTGGGTGTTCATTGGAAGGACTGATGCTAAAGCTGAAACTCCAATACTTTGGCCACCTCATGTGACTAGTTGACTCCCTGGAAAAGAGTCTGATGCTAGGAGGGATTGGGGGTGGGAGGAGATGGGGACAACAGAGAATGAGATGGCTGGATGGCATCACCGACTTGATGGACATGAGTTTGAGTGAACTCCAGGAGTTGGTGATGGACAGGGAGGCCTGGTGTGCTGTGATTCATGGGGTGGCAAAGAGTCAGACACGACTGAGCAACTGAACTGAACTGAACTGATTATGTACTTGATTACTTAGAAGGTGTACAGTGTAGTTATAATAAACCTTAGTCACATTTTTGCTATATTTTAAACATGCTAAAAAAGCTTACCAATTAAAGCAGATGGAATGTGCTTTATGGAATGTGTAATTCAAGAAATTACAAAATAATTATTTAAATATACTTACACATTTTAATGATATTCCAAACTGAACCAGTAACTTATTCTTGGAGACACATGGACTGTTTGTTTTTTATAGTAGCAAAGTTGGCTTTGGTCAAAATTTATCATCTGTAAAACATGATGTTAGAGAAGTTATAAAGATTAGTCTGAGCCCACAAATGTCCTATTGCCTTGCTGGGCTGTAAATTATATTAATACAACTGCATATCCATCCTTCTACCCCATCTTCCCTTGTTTCATCTAAACTGTAAATAAAGGAAAAATCATTGCTTTAACCCACATCATTCATTTATTATAATCTTAAGCAAGATCATGGAAGACTCCCATGACCTGTCATAGTTTGAAAGGGAAGAGAGAAAGAACTCTTGAACACAAAGGGAAACAGAATTTCCACTGAAAAAGAAAATAATTATGAAAGTGTAAGCCAAGAATGCTAAAGATGACACTCACATATCATTCATCAGCCTTTATATGTCATTTATAATTGACAGGAAAATGCATGAAAAATAAGAGCACAGACAAATAGGTAAGGATGGTATCTTTAATATACTGGGGCCACACAACTGACAGCCTAATAATCTATACACTGATAAAGTATCATTCAAGATTCAAGAGAAAATAAAAAGATTTTTATATTCACAAAAGTTAATGGAAGTTACTATTAACAGACTGACACTATAAGATAAACTAAAATATAAATGTCAGGAAGAAAAAAATAAAGCCATAATAAAGGAATTATTGTTCTTCAGTCACTAAGTCATGCCCAACTGTTTGTAACTACATGAACTAAGAAATAAGAAATCTACTAAGGCAGACAATTTTTTTACACATAGACATACCTTATTAAAATGACTAAAATTAAGTGAGAACTTAAGAATTCAGAAGAGGATGGAATAAATAATGATGACTGAAGAAATGGATTGTCATGTAAACTCAATAAACATTGATTACAAAAATCATTATAATAATAATAATTACAAAAGAATGCTTGTCATGAGATTTAATAATAAGATGGAATTAAATTAAGCTAATAACAAATGAAAGAGAGAAGGGGTATTTGAAGAAAGAGAAATGTTTGGAAGGAATATAAAGACATAGATTAACTTTCAGTTCAGTTCATTTCAGTTCAGTTCAGTCGCTCAGTCGTGTCCGACTCTTAGCGACCCCATGAATCACAGCACGCCAGGCCTCCCTGTCCATCACCAACTCCTGGAGCTCACTCAAACTCATGCCCACAGAGTCGGTGATGCCATCCAGCCATCTCATTCTCCGTCGTCCCCTTCTCCTCCCGCCCCCAACCTTTCCCAGCATCAGAGTCTTTGCCAGTGAGTCAACTCATCGCATGAGGTGGCCAAAATATTGCAGTTTCAGCTTCAAAATCAGTCCCTCCAATGAACACCCAGGATCGATCTCCCTTAGAATGGACTGGTTGGATCTCCTTGCGGTACAAGGGACTCTCAAGAGTCTTCTCCAACACCACAGTTCAAAAGCATCAATTCTTCGGTGATCAGCTTTCTTCAAGTCCAACTCTCACATCCATACATGACCACGGGAAAAACCATAGCCTTGACTAACAGACCTTGGTTGGCAAAGTAATGTCTCTGCTTTTTAATATATTATCAAGGTTGGTCATAACTTTCCTTCCAAGGAGTAAGCGTCTTTTAATTTCATGGCTGCAATCAGCATCTGCAGTGATTTTGGAGCCCAAAAAAATAAAGTCTGACACTGTTTTCACTGTTTCCCCATCTAGTTCCCATGAAGTGATGGGACCAGATGCCATGATCTTTGTTTTCTGAATGTTGAGCTTCAAGCCAACCTTTTCACTCTCCTCTTTCACTTTCATCAAGAGGCTTTTGAGTTCCTCTTCACTTTCTGCCATAAGGGTAGTGTCATCTGCATATCTGACGTTAATGATATTTCTCCCAGCAATCTTGATTCCAGCTTGTGCTTCTTCCAGCCCAGCATTCCTCATGATGTACTCTGCATATAAGTTAAATAAGCAAGGTGACAATATACAACCTTGACGCACTCCTTTTCCTATTTGGAACCAGTCTGTTGTTCCATGTCCAGTTCTGACTGTTGCTTCCTGACCTGCATACAGGTTTCTCAAGAGGCAGGTCAGGTGGTCTGGGATTCCCATCTCTTTCAGAATGTTCCACAGTTTATTGTGATCCACACAGTCAAAGGCTTTGGCATAGTCAATGAAGCAGAAATAGATGTTTTTCTGAAACTCTCTTGCTTTCTCCGTGATCCAGCAGATGTTGGCAATTTGATCTCTGGTGCCTCTGCCTTTTCTAAAACCTGCTTGAACATCTGGGAGTTCACGGTTCACATATTGCTGAAGCCTGGCTTGGAGAATTTTGAGCATGACTTTACTAGCGTGTGAGATGAGTGCAATTGTGCGGTAGTTTGAGCATTCTTTGGCATTCCCTTTCTTTGGGATTGGAATGAAGACTGACCTTTTCCAGTCCTGTGGCCACTGCTGAGTATTCCAAATTTGCTGGCATATTGAGTGCAGCACTTTCACAGCATCATCTTTCAAGATTTGAAATAGCTCAACTGGAATTCCATCACCTCCACTAGCTTTGTTTGTAGTGATGCTTTCTAAGGCCCACTTGACTTCACATTCCAAGATGTCTGGCTCTAGGTCAGTGATCACGTTATTAGAGTTTACTAAATATATGTCATTAAAAATGTTAACTGTGTTCTTCTTTTCTTTTTTAGTTCCCTTCCCTTCCTTTGATGAACAAGATAAGTCTACAGCAATGGAATGAAATAGAGAAGGCAGATGTCTGTGCAGGAGTTGAGGCAGCCACAGTGACTTCTTTGCAGTCCAAAGACAATGATGAAGACATTCAAGGATGTTGCTACCTAGCAAGGGTAGGATAAGGAGGGATGTCCATGCAAGAAGGTGCGTGATGTGAGATGCTGAGCAGACTTAGGAGGCGGTCTGTCCACATGGGACTGGAGAGCTGAGGGATGACATTGTGGTTGCTACTGAAACCTAAGGGAAAATATCAGAGCACAAGTATAGTAAAGACAGTGTCAATGCAGGGTGTCTGTTCAGCCTGAGGGGTGGAGCCCAAGTGACTGAGAGGAGTCTGCATGTGTGTTGAACCAAAGCAGTGTTGAACCCAAGTGGATGTGGAGGGCCTGTACATAGGAGGAGCATACCAAGATGGAGTCATGAGGCTGAAAAATGTCTGTGCAAACGAGTGGCTCCAAGTGGGATTTCAGAACCTGGGCAGGATGAGAAAGGTACTTTCCCACTAGGGATCCAGCATTGAGGATTGGAGCCTCTGAGACTGAAGAGAATGCACCCAAATACTAAGGGTGGATGTGCCCTGCAACAAGATATCAGAACACGAGAAGAGTGAGCAGAATTTCTGCTCGTGTACAGTGCAGCAGCAATAATGTAAGATTGGTTTCAAACAAGGGGACTGATTCAGTAAGTAAATATATATCAAGAACAGTAGGAGATAGGTTTCTCACTTTTAGAGAAAGGAGGTACAAATACAGAAAAACAAAACAAAAAAACTAGAATGAGATTTGTGCTACTGGATTGGAGTTATAAGTATTGTTTTGAACATATGGTTTACAATTTAAAGAAATAAATATAGATGTTTATATATGTATATATAAATATATTTGCAAACATATATACATATATTTTATCACATGTATAAATAGTTTGTTGTTCTTGTTTAGCCACTAAGTCACGTCAGACTCTTTGTGACCTCTTGGACTGTAGTCTGCCAGGGTCCTCTGTCCATAGGATTTCAGGCAAGAATACTGGAGTGCGTTGCCAGGTCCTTCTCCAGAGGATCTTCCTGACTCACGGATAGAACACGCATCTCTTCAATTGGCAAGCAGATTCTTTACCATTGAGCCACCAGGGAGGCCCCTCTTATATATGTCTATATGCAAGCAATAAATATATACACAATAAATCATATATATATACTCAGTAAATCATATATATATATACACACACATATACATAACATGTATATATGTTATGTATATGTGTGTATATACACATATGTATTTGCTCTAGCTCTGCCCCAGAGTAGCAGCTCTAATCATGAGGAACGCTGGGCTGGAAGAAGCACAAGCTGGAATCAAGATTGCTGGGAGAAATATCAATAACCTCAGATATGCAGATGACACCACCCTTATGGCAGAAATATGGTGGCTCAGACAATAAAGAGTCTGCCTGCAGGGTGGGAGACCTGGGTTCGATCCCTGTGTTGGGAAGATTCTCTGGAGAATGAAATGGCAGCCCACTCCAGTATTCCTGCCTGGAAAATCCCATGGCCATGGGATCACAAAGAGTTGGACACGACTGAGTGACTTCACCTTCATTTTCACCTATGGCAGAAAGTGAAGAGGAACTCAAAGACCGCTTGATGAAAGTGAAAGAGGAGAGTGAAAAGGTTGGCTTGAAGCCCAACATTCAGAAAACAAACATCATGGCATCTGGTCCCATCACTTCATGGGAAATAGATGGGGAAACAGTGGAAACAGTGTCAGACTTTGTTTTTTTGGGCTCCAAAATCACTGCGGATACTGATTGCAGACATGAAATTAAAAGACGCTTACTCCTTGGAAGGAAAGTTATTACCAGCCTATTAAAAAGCAGAGACATTACTTTGCCAACAAAGGTCCATCTAGTCAAGGCTATGGTTTTTCCCGTGGTCATGTATGGATGTGAGAGTTGGACTGTGAAGAAAGCTGATTGTCAAAGAATTGATGCTTTTGAACTGTGGTGTTGGAGAAGACTCTTGAGAGTCCCTTGGACTGCAAGGAAATCCAACCAGTCGATTCTAAAGGAGATCAATCCTGGGTGTTCATTGGAAGGACTCATGCTAAAGCTGAAACTCCAATACTTTGGCCACCTCATGCGACGAGTTGACTCACTGGAAAAGAGTCTGATGCTAGGAGGGATTGGGGGTGGGAGGAGATGGGGACGACAGAGATTGAGATGGCTGGATGGCATCACCGACTCGATGGACATGAGTTTGAGTGAACTCTGGGAGTTGGTGATGGACAGGGAAGCCTGGCGTGCTGTGGTTTATGGGGTCACAAAGAGTCAGACACGACTGAGCGACTGAACTGAACTGAACTGAACTGAACACCACTGTATTTAGAATAATAGATCTACAGATCCTTGTAGAACTAACTTATTCCAGAAAACAAAGATATGCCAAAAGGATGAGGAGAACGTGTCAAAAATACGTGGGACTAACTTGAAGAGAATCTCACTTGCCAAATCTGAAGTAATATATGCTGTGCTGTGCTAAATTGCTTCAGTCATGTCCAACTCCTTGTGATCCTGTGGACCATACCCTGCCAGGCTCCTCTGTCCATGGTATTCTCCAGGCAATAATCCTGAAGTGGATTGCCATGCCGTCCTCCAGGGGATCTTACCAACCCAGGGGTCAAACCTGCATCTCTTAGGTCTCCTGCATTGGCAGGCAGGTTCTTTACCACTTGTACCACCTGGGAAGACTCCCGAAGTAATATATGTGCCAAAATAATGATAGCAGCAGACAATTTATAGCTGTAGTAGAGAAAAAGAAATAGACTGTACAAATAACACATGTAATTGATTTTAAAAAGTGATTGTTAAAAAGCAAACCAAAAAAAGAAAAACACTAAAATATACACAAAGTGCTAGAAAAAATTATATATAAAAAAAGAGAAAAGACACAGGGAAGAAAAACTAATATCATAAAAGTGCATAATTTCATATATAGTAGATATTTAGATTTAAAGATAATTCTATGGAAAAAAAGAACCTAATTTCAATAAATTTGCAAACTTAGGCAAATGTATAACTTTTGGGCTCCCTGGTGGCTCAGTTGATGAAGAATCTGCCTGTAGTGTGGGAGACCTGGGTTCAATCCCTGGGTTGGGAAGATCCCCTGGAGAGAGGGCATGGCAAGGATTCTAATATCCTTTCCTGGTGAATCCCCATGGACAGAGGACCCTGGGGAGCTGTAGTCCATAGGGTCACAAAGAGTCGGACATGACTGAGCATCTAAACGCACACACATAACTTAATTGAAAATCATAATTAGCTATATTTTATTATATAATATACATAAATTAATTAGACAGTAACAGAGAATTGAATTTATAGTAAATTGCCACCTCCCACATTATACATACCTTTTCACACACACAGAAACAACAAATAAACACCGATTTCAGACTGTTTTATTGGCAAGTCCCACTGAACTTTCCTGATTTTGGTCTTATTTGTAGTTCAGAGAAGAATAAAGAAGGATATCCATCCTTTCCAAAGTTGTGTGCTGTGCTAATTTACTCAGTTGTGTCTGACTCTGTGACAGCCCATGGACTGCAGCCCGCCAAGCTCCTCTGTTCATGGGAATTCTCCAAGCAAGAATACTGGAGTGAGTTTCCATTTCCTTTTCCAGGGGATCTTCCTAACCCAGGGATCAAGCCCAGGTCTGCATTGTAGGTAGATTCTTTACCATCTGAACCATCGATGAATCCCCTTCCAAAGCATGGCCTAGATTAATCTTCGAAATCTAAATCTGGTGTAAATTATACAAGAATAAATATAAAAACTATTTTCATTATAAACATAGATGCAAAAATCTAAATATTAAATTAGGAAGCTAAACTCAGCAATTCGTAAAACCATAATGTGTGGTGATCAAGAAGAAACCATTAAAAAAAATTTTTTAATGACATTACATGTCATTATATTAATGCAATTCACTATATTAAAATACTAGAAAGCAGAAAATATACCATCATTTCAACAGTCACAGGAAAGAACAATTGTTCAACTCAATACTTATTCCTAAAATACTCATACTTGTTCAGTAGAACATGGAGATTCCTTATTAATTCACAACTAAAGTTTTTGAAAACATGGTATGAAATCAATAAATGGCAGTTATCCAGAGACTACATGAAGTAGTCGAGAAATTAGTGTTCCAAGAAAATGCCCCTGGTGAAAAGAAATCAATTTGAATCTTCAGTCTGTAACACCTTCAAATGATCTAAATATTGTTTTTCATAATGAAAATCCCAAATGAAAGTCATAAATCACAAATATCAGAAAGGAGTGACACAGTCCAGGAAATATGTCATTGGAAATAACTGCAAGTCAAAATTATAAAGCAAATTTTGCTGACTCATAACATTATTTTCTGTTGTGGGGAAATGGCACACTTACTTTGGAGAAAAAGCCTATCATTTTCTCATTTCTTTAATCCGATTCTGTAGGTGGTCAGCTCCAATTGCTAAGCTTGGCACTGTTAGTTTAGTTTCTCTTAAGCCAAGTAAAACAGACGGAGGATAGCTAAATTGACAAAAAATAATTTACTATGGGGTATGTTCACACAATTTCACACCTTCCAAGAGTTATAATAGCTATATTGTTCATTGGAATATATTCATATGAACCTAGGGCAAAGGGAAATAGGGATTTTCACTCGAAGCAAGGCACTGGAAATATATTAACATCAAAACCAAGAGCAGAAGATGCTCTTAAAAAATATGTTCATGCAGCTGGTGGGTACAATGAACATTTGCATTGACATTCCTGATTGCTTAGTGATTCCAAATGCTGTTAGGACTAGAAAAAGTTAAAGGTTTAAGATTCTTGGTCCTGGCAGATTTGGTAATGAGAGAGCTTTTTTTAATTAAAAAAAAAAGAAGGAACAATAAAACACCAGGAGATGAGGGAAAAAGGGTGCCTATAAATGGTTATTAATTTGCCATGTTGGGTTGTAAAAGCATCTGTATGTCTCCATGTCCAAATATATTGGGAAAAAGAAATGTTCTGCTCAAATCACTCAGTGCAATTGAATGAGAAATCATTAATAGCGGGTCCTCACAAGAACTAATCTAGTCTTTACAGGGCTTTCTTAATGTGTTGTTCCCTCTTTCAGTCATTGGTAATTTTGCAACATTTCAGTGGATACTGCCAGAGTCAGGGCCTGTGGAATATTTACTTAGACTACTAGGGAAATACTCAGTAATTAAGGCAACATAGCAGTTAACCTCAATTAAAAGGAACCTCCAGGACAAAGTTGGTTTTCTGATTTTCCACAGTCAATTGCTTCTACACTTTATGAAAACGTTAGTCAAATTTGAATTGCCCATGTCACTGGGAGTAAACGTCACGTAGCTCAGGATTTGTTTCTGAGCCTTCCTGTCACTAATCAGTTATATAAACTTTTCTGTGTACTTCGTTCCAAGCTATGAAAATTTCCATCTGGAAAGAAAGCTTATTTTTGGTTATCTTTTTTCATTTTATTTTTTTAAAACTGTCTTATAGTCTCTAGGCAACATATATTTCAAACTCTCTAAATTACTTTTTGAAGAATTTCTAAGTAAAAGGAGAAACAAAGAATCATGTTAACATTTTCATACCTTTACTGACAAAGTTTTCAAATCATTCCTAAATGCTATTAAACCTGAATGACCCCATAAAAAGCAAGAGATCTCTCTACATTACCCAGGACAAGGTAAAAACACTTACACAGCTCAAAAATCCACCAGGCCTTCGGAATTTCAAATTCCAGAACCCTTTATCCTTTATTTGCTCCTCATGTGGACGTTTCCATAATGCAAGAAAAGCCTTGGGCTGGTTGATGATGATGGTTAGGTGTCATGACTATACAATAAGACTAATAGTCGATAGTTTTCATTAGCAAGTGGATTACCACTTGGTTTAGCCAATTACATCGTTAAGTCAACCCAAAGAACTAGACCAGACATAGGACCAAATTAATTTGCCATTTTAATGATAAATCAGGTTAGTCTCCCACTGATTATAATTGATATATATTGCACAGATTTATTTGTCCCTCAACTATCATCAAAAGGCTTTAACAATCTTTTCTCTTTGTCCACCCCAACCCCAATCAACGTTTTATTTTAAACCATTTATCTAGAGAGGGAGAGGGTGGTTTTCTCTCAGATGCTAATGAACAATTCACTCTGGCAAGAAAGACCAACACAAACAATCCTGAGGTAAAGTTCCCGCTTCCTAATGAACAGCGCCCTTGGGCTCCAGGCTGCTGTGCCAAGTAAATGACTCCACAAGTCCAAAAGCTCATTATTGGCCTGAAATAGGCCCAGCCTCAGGCATCTATGGCCTGATTCAGATCATTAAGGCTCTTCTGTTGCTTATTGCTTTCTCCCTTTTCTATATAAGAGTCCAGCAAGATACTGGTTTCCATCCTGCCCCACACCTGTGAGCCTATTTCTTTTTCCAGATTTTGCCATCTCCTGACTTTCCACCTTGTGTTCTTTTTTTCTGACTTACATAAAATTAAGACTCTCTCTCAGGTCAGTGACCCTACTTTAGAGGTTCACTAGTAGACCTGTACCAGCTGGGAACTTAACCTTGTTATTGTCTCAAAAAGCCCACCACAGAGGGTCACAACCTTGTTGAAAATTTGCTCCTTTCATGTCTGAGCACCCACAAACCTGATGTGAGTTTAATAACGAAATGCAGAGCTAGGTTGAAATTGTTTTGGAGAACATGGAGAAGTCCATTTAAAACATTTCTTATCTCTAAGTCACATATATTACAGAACAAGTTCCTGGGAGAGATCAAATTTTGGATGTGTCTTTTAAATTAGCAAATAACTTGTAAAATATTTTGTTTTCCCTCTATAATAAATACAGAAGCTTTCAGAACCCAAATCTGTTTTTATTTTTTTCCATTTGGTGCTAAAAAATCTTTTACTTTAAGCAAGGTATTAATTGTCTTATTCTGCCTATTAATATTTTTTTTACATCCACCAATGCCACAATAAACAAATCTGAAGTTTTACCTGCCAGAAATTCTTGCTTCTATAATTGTGATTACTGGAAGATACTTCATACCAAAACTTTCTCATCAACACGTTGCTTTCCTTAAATTTGTGCTAGATATCATGACACTGAACTAAACATCTGTTTAATAACCATGTTTCAGCTTTATTTAGAATATTTTGTTATGAACAGTGAATCTTTGAGAAAATGATTTCAAAGAAATATATGGCAATGGAGAGCTGAGACAGTCAAAGAAGAAAGCATGTACTCAATTTTGTCACCTAGTCAAATTTAAAAGACCTTAAGGGTAGAGGGGAGAAGCTAGAAATAAGAAAGTTGAAGACTTCCTCTGTTTGTAAAGACTTCTTCTTTTTAGTAAAAACTAATTGTAGAAGAGTAAGAAAATGAAAGTAAGCTATTATATATAGCTTTCTGATTCTTTTCATTTTAGTTTTATATTTATCAGTGCTTGTGATAACCCTGTGAGGGATATTCTCCACTCATTCATTCATACATTAAACAAGGCTTTGTTGAGCAGTATTTTTGTGTTTATTTATTGAATTCAATCCTAAAAGAAATCAACTCTAGATATTCTTTGGAAAGACTGAAGCTGAAGTTCTAATACTTTGGCCATTTGATGTAAAGAGCCAATTTCTGGGAAAAGACCCTGATACTGAGTAAGATTGAAGGCAAAAGGAGAAGGAGGTAGCAGAGGATGAGATGGTTAAAAGCATCACTGACTTAATGGGCATGAATCTGAACAAACTCTAGGAGACACAAGTTCATAGAATTAGGGCTATAAATTTTAGTGTCAGAATGGCTAGTTAATAAGCTTTGGAGTCGGCTTGACCAATTTATTTGTTTGTGTAGCTTAGGATAAGACATATAATATCTCTAACTTCTTAACAGTTTTCTCAACTGGACATTGAGCTAATAATAATGCATAGTTTATTTGGTGATGAAATGAAATAACTCCTGTCATAAACCTGGAAAAAAGTTAACATACTCCAGGATATTGGCAGTTAATAGGGATTTGAGTCATGTGAATAAGTGGAATAAGTGTAATGATTTTCCATGACAAATCTGGAATACAAAACTCCTTATTCTAAAGAAATTAATCTTTAATTCTAATGTTTGGAAATAGAGAACTAGAACATTGGACTCATGCTAAAGCTGAAACTCCAATACTTTGGCCACCTCATGCAACGAGTTGACTCACTGGAAAAGACTCTGATGCTGGGAGGGATTGGGGGCGGGAGGAGATGGGGACGACAGAGAATGAGATGGCTGGATGGCATCACCGACTCGATGGACATGAGTTTGAGTGAACTCTGGGAGTTGGTGATGGACAAGGAGGCCTGGCGTGCTATGATTCATGGGGTCGCAAAGAGTCGGACAGGACTGAGCAACTGAACTGAACTGAACTGAGACCATTGGAACTGGTCAGACTCTCTTGGTTTTCTTTTTCCAGGAAAACATTCAGTAACTACAATAGTAAGTACTATGTGATAGGTGTTACTCTAAATACTGTATACATCGACATATTTATCTCAGAGCAATTATTAGGTGCTATTATTTTCTTCATGAGATGAGAAATTGAAGCTCAGAGATGTTAGGTATATGAGCAAAGTCACATACCTGCTACATAATGGAGCTGAATTTTGGACTCAATAATCTTGCTCTGCCATACATGATCTTAACCACCATGTTTGCTGCCTTACTCCATAGGCTAATATCTTGTCAGCGCCTATCTCATTATGGTAAGGAGCAAAGAGAGGAGAAATTGGCCAAAGCATTTTGTGGAGCCTGTTTCATTAAACCTGGTAGTCAGTCATCCTCATTCATGAGTCAAGCCAGCTTGAATATGATGAACCATGAATGCTTGTGGTTTTCTATTTGCTTGAAACCTTTCAGAATAACAACAGGATTCTCTCAACCAATTGATTGATAAGAAGCATACTGTTCCACTACTAGATCATGGCTACAAATGCCAGAAAACACACACAACATAACCACCATTCCTGGCCTCAATTCACTGAATAGAGTAGTGATGTCAACTCTATGAAATCATGGCTTCCAAGCAGTCAATTTTAAACAGAAATTGAAAAATATTGTAACAGATGCTGATGTCTACATGTTAAGAGATGTTATGTGTGTCTGAATAATATTTACTTCGTTATAAGTTAATTTTGGCAACTGGTATATTTTTGCCCTTAAATATAACTAATGTTACTATAAAAAGCATGTTTTTCAAAGTTCCTAGAATTAGCTATTTACTAAACATTGCTAGTGTGCCATGTAGAGGGAATGCAGAGACTGAACTAGGAACTGAAATAATTCTAACCTTCTTCCCATTATGTCAAAACGTATTTGTCCAAAATAGATATTCTGCTAAACAAAACAAAACAAAAACTGCTCAATATTTTTACCTTGCTTAGCAAATGAGTCAGCTAAGAGCAGACATTTTCAGTTCCCAAACAAAAAACACACTGCCAAAGCTTGCATCGTTATTTTACTTTCCATGTAATTTTACTTGCATGCAGCTCCCACTTAAATCTTAGCTAAGATTTTATAGAAGAATTCTTATCAATTAAATATCCAACTGTGAACAAAATTGTGTCCAGAATAATGACATACATGTACTTATTTGTTCAAATTGCATACTTTGGTTTAATATAAAGATTTAAAAAGGAAAAAAAAAAGGAATTTTATCTCCCTAAGAATGTAACCATTGATGTGAACAGAAGAATGGAGGTAATTATTGAGGAAAAGAGAAAAATCTCAACTCTGATAAGGGATTCAGTTGGAAAGGTTAGCAGTTATGGACAGGACTGGACAGGTCAGGCAGAAAGTTAAGTTCTCCACATCAGGAAGCAGATGGCAGTGAATACCCAGAAGAAAGGGGACACTGGTGAGAGGTGAGACAGGGTGAGTTCAGACACTGTTGCAAGGAAGTTGAAATAAGTGGGGCAGAGATGGATAGACCAGGGTTACAAATCATCCCTGACACACTTGTGTGTGCATATAAAAAGACAGTGGAAAAGAGAAAAAGTTTATTCAGTTAAAGACATGATTATACAGATGAGCTAGAGGAAGAAACATAAATATATTTTTTATACATTGGTATTCACATGTACATGTAATGTGGGCTTTCCAAGTGGTGCTAATGGTGAAGAACCCACCTGCCAATGCAGGAGCTGTAAGAGACCTGGGTTCAATCCCTGAGTTGGCAAGATCCCCTGGAGGAGGGCCAGGCAACCCACTCCAGTATTCTTGCCTGAGAATCCTATGGACAGAGGAACCTGGCAAGTCATGGTCCATAGGGTCGCAAAGAGTTGGTCACGACTGAAATGACAGCACAGACACACATGTACGTGTAATGTAATGCATGATAAAGATTTTCATTTCTATAATACTTGCTTCATGCTAGTAGGGTGCTTCACTGAAGCAAGTTCTATGAATGTTAGAAGCATCAATTGCTAATCTACCAAAATCTCATGTATCAATTTTCAAAGCAGACAAAGCACAATATTAGTATCCACTGGGATATACTTAGTCTTCTCTCCAGGCTCCTTCGCTGCCCTCACAGATGAGCAACGGAGGAGAAAAGTGTTACTTTTTCCCTGTTTTCTGGGTAATGGAGAATTAATGGGGCCAACACCTCAGCAGCAAATTCCCATTTTATTTTCTCCCACTTCATATTTTCCACTTATGTCCCCTCTCTAATTTATAAACGTTAACAGTGTTAGGTTAGCATTCCTGCAACAGTTCTGTGTTTATATATACAGTTGAAAGGAAATCAGGTTCCAGAAGTCTTTGGTAAAAATGTCTACCTTTTCAAGACTCAAAACTGCCAGTGACACAAATCTGAGTTGGATGGTGCATTAGTAGAACTGGATTTTTTTTTTTCTGTAACATCTCAGAATTCTATCATAATATGAAATGTGGAGGAGTTCAGTTTGTTTAAAAATTGCATATAGTTATTTTCCTCCATATCTTGTTCTAATTTGTGTATTGGTTGTAAATAGAAATTGCTGTTTTCCAAAGTGTAAGCTATTTTAAGAAAAAAATATTTTTAGCTTGGCACTCCTCCTTCCTCTACACTTGAAATAAGCCCAACTATCACTCCCTCATTGGCATCCTCATTCCCCTCTTGGCAAGCATTTCCCAGATGAGGGCCTTCTCTACATGGTACATGTATAGTAGTATATGGTTAATTCAGTATTCAAATGACATGAAAGTTCTATTAAGCAGTATTATTTTTATAATAGAGACATGATCTAGGTAAAACTCAGATTAAGCCAAAGCATGCTAAAATTTGGAAGGTTTTGCCTGGCAAGTGGAATCTGCTATTGAGGAAAGGAACCAATATGTTATGTGGGAAAGAGTGTGGGTGAGACTTAAAAGAACATGTTTGTGTAATTACCCAGTCATATAATACAGATTCAGCCTTCACTGTAGGGTGCCTCTATCTCCATCTCTATATCAAAGGAAGCAGTTCAAGTAGATGTTTTTAAGTGTCTAATTTGACTCTAAATTTCAGTGATACTGGGAAGGGAAAAAAGTGTAATTTTTTAAGGGATTAATATTAGAGGTTATAAAATATATATTTCTAATAGTAGAATGTCTTTAACATAGACCAGTATCATCCAGGAATACTTTAAAATTTCCTTCATTTCTGAAAAAAAAATATGATGTGAAATTCTATGTTTTAGAGTTTAAATTAGTCCTTCTTGAATGAAGGTAATGAATTTGATGAATGGCTTCTAGTATTTCAGAAACCTGTATAATATTTTTAATGAAGTAACAAAGAATTGCTTTATTTTTGGTCAAAGATACTAGGAAACAAAACCAACCATCAGTAAAAATATCGTGATGAAAATTCCTTTAAAGAAAGAACATTTTAGCATAAAAATTAGGAAGCACATAATTGTAGGATAAAAAGCCAATAATTTATGCTGAATTCTTTATGAAAGAACTCATTCATTTTCCTAATTTATTTCATTTGGCCATTAACTGTGAAAACATTATCTCGGACCAGCACAGAACAGAGGATTGGCTTTCGAAAACCGGTGGATTAGATGACCTCTCAATATCTGTCTCTTAATCCCATCATTTCCTTAAATCGGTTTAATTATCCTGCAAAAATAGATCCACAGCAGTGGCTTTTGCAATTTCTTCTTGATTTGAGCAATTTCCCTGTCCCTTAGTTTAAGTTTATTCTATTTGACTGAACATTGTCATTGACTCACTATGAAGTTAATCATTTAGATATATTCTGTTAAAGATGTCTCATGAATCATAATTGGAAAATAGGTCATGGCTGGTGAAACTATTTGTTGGTCAGTTTTTCCTTTTGCTCTAGATACTTATTTGAGTAAAATCTTTTCTTTTAAGCTATGTTCATTCCTGCTGATTATTTGTGTCTCACATCTTTCTGAATAGAGTACATTTGAATAGTAAGTATAAGCTACTTTTTCCCTCTCTCTATCATTTTCTAAAGCTTAGGAGGAGAAAGAAAAGACATTACCTTAAAACAAAACAGAAAACTAAAAATCTAAAAATCATCTTGCTTTATATGTGTGTTTCAGAATCTCATTAAAATTGTGTAATAGCTACCACTAACTTCTGTGAATGACCTTTAGAGAATGACCACTGTGTCATAAGAAACTTCTGAAGTTGAAGCCCTATTCTTTGTTGAGAATTGAGGTGGGGGGGATCTTATCACAGGAGTGCTAAGTTTGTTAAGATTGTCTTGCAAAAGCAATTAGGTATCTGTATCTGTAAAGAATCTGAGATCAGTTGCCTACCATTGACTATGTGCTATTTACAGACACGGAGGCAATGTGTCAGCTCTTTGGAGCCCTAAGATTTGGGTGGAACATTTGGGGAGAAAAGGCTTACGTGCAGATTTCCCTCCCATCACCCCCAAACAGAAAATAAATAGAAGTGGATTCCATTTTGAACCAAAAGTATACCTGATTACGTAAAAAGTATACAGTCATAGTATAAGCAGGACATAAATAGAGAACTGTTTTTTTGCTCAGTCCAATGCACAGCTGGAATCTATAATGGAGGGAGCCAGACTGACCCAACCTCCAACACACAGTTCCAGAGGTTATCCTGGGAGACAACATCCAGCCAGCATGAAAAAAAAAAAAAGAGAGTAGAGGGTTGTGCATGTGTTTTGGTTTACTTGGCCAGACTTATAAAAGGTGATCATCAATTCTGCCCATATTTGATTGACCAGCACTCAGACACTTGACCTTTCTTCTTAAATGCTAGAAGTGGGACTTGGACAAATAGATTCTGGCAGGACAGCCCTCTCCTGGCACCAGCTCTCCACTGGGAAGAGGAGATTTACAGGGCAGCTGACTGATTTTTTACCACAAGAAGTTTTCAGAAACACTCACCAGCTATAAAAATTAAAACTAGAAAAGAACCAATTAAGAAATTTTCCAAAAACTTGGCAAATGGAACTGTCTAAGTTCCAGAAGAAAATCTTCAGGGACCAAAAAATTATATGAATGCTAATATTCATTGACCAAGTATTCCAGTTTCCTCAAATATTCAGTGCTCACTCACATTCAGAAAATAAAGTGAGAATGTAAAATATTGTACATCCAGTTTTTCTAGACTTACGTTCTTAAAGGAGTAGTTTCTCAGTATCCAATCATCCTCTCTTCTATGTCTTTCTGTGCCTTTTAAGTCTTAACACTTTCTCCTGAATTTGTAAGGCCTTAGATATGGCTGTTCACATTCCTATATAGCCTGAACATACTGTTGCTACACATAGATGCCCTGCACTGATCTGAGGAAAACTCACCAAGAGCAAGGATCACACTTGTGCTTCATTCACCTTGACCCTTTTTCCTAAAGCCAAGGATGCTGTATTGATTCCATTGTGATTCCTCCATCCCCTTGCTCTTCAGTTCACTTTCATAGATTCTCCGTTTACATTTACAAAAACTTAACCGCTAGTAGGTAGAGGAGTTCTACTTTCTCAGGTGATTTTTTATTTTAATTGGCTTTAAAACTCTTCAGCATAAGGAATGGAGATGAGCTCAGACAGCATAGCAAGATGGAAGTTGAAGAATGACTCAGAATTACCACCTGGAGTGCAAAGTGCTGGCCACCTTGACCTGGATGATGATGGCACAGGGAGATTGCTTTTTACTGACTTTTATTTTTTAATTGATTTGGTTATGTTTTGTCTCCTACTATGTATTCTATCATTTAGAAAAGAACAATTACATATCTGAATTTGTCTTGCTATAGCTCTGAAGTGAAAATGTCTCCCCTTTATGGGGTCAAAATTCTTTTTTTTTCTGTCCCCTCATTTTTGAATCTAGTAGTCATGTTAATATTTTGGTACCACTTTACAATTTACGAAGCACTTTTATGATCTTTGATGCCCATAACTGATTTGTGGCTTGAATTTATGAGACAGCCTGTCCATGGTAGAAGTTTATGAGAAGTGAGGAAAGAATAAAAGAAAACAGGATGATTACTTATGAAATAACTGCTGATCAATTAGCCATGGTTAGACCCTGAAATCAGTGTTTCTGCTGTTATATCCAACAAGGCACACAACTTTCTTATTTCTATCTGGGAGACTAGTAATGTGTTCTTGGCTTCTGTCATTAGCCCCTCCCTCCTATGGAATGTCAATTAACTTCCAGAAAAATTGTTACCTAGTTAGTGCATTGTGTGTATTGTAATATGGAAGCATGATAATGATTCTATTTGCTAAATGTTTAGAAGACAGACACTACTCAGAACACCTTCTCTTCTGTGAAGCTTCTACATTGAAAGCAGTTGTAAAGCGGCATTTACACAACGAGATACTCCCAAATACCAGTTGCTGTTTTTCAGTTGCTAAGTAGTGTTCCGCTCCTTGAAACCCCAGTGGACTTTAGCATGCCAGGCTCCTCTGTCCTTCATTATCTCCCTGAGTTTACTTAAATCCACTGAGTGGGTGATGCTATCTAACTATCTCATCCTCTGCAGTCCCCTTCTCCTTTTGCCCTCAATCTTTCCCAGTATCAGGGTCTTTTCCAATGAGTCAGGTCTTTGTATCAAGTGACCAGTGGCCCAAATCCAGGACACTGACAACACCAAATGCTGGCAAGGATATGGAGCAATTGGAATTCTCAGACATTGCTTGGAGGCTACAAAATGATATAGCCACTTTGGAACACATTGTAGTGTTTCTCATAAAATTACCCAGGCTTTTACTGTATTATCCAGCAATTACACATCTTGGTAGTCACCAAAAGGAATTGAAAACATATGCCTACACAAAAGCTTGCACAAGGATGTTTATAAGCATTTTTATTCATAATTCTCAAAATTTGTAAACAACCAAGATGTCCTTTAAGATGACTGTATAAATAAACTGTGTTACCTCCAGACAGTGGAATATTATTCTTCACTTTTTAAAAAATGAGCTTTCCAGTCACAAGAAGACATGTAAGAAACTTAAATGCACATCACTAAATGAAAGGAGCCAATGTGAAAAGCCTACATACTGCATGATCCAAATTACAAGATTTTTTGGAAAAGGTGAAACTATGGAGACAGTAAAAAGATCAGTGGTTGCCAGGGGTTAGGGAGTGTGTAGAGATGAATAGGCAGAACATAGAGTATGTTTAGGGCAGTGGGAATACTCTGTAATATGTTATAATGATAGATATTTGCCATTATACATTTGTCCAAACCCATTGAATGTACAATATCAAGAGTAAGTCCCAAGTTAAACTACAGACTCTGGATGATTATAATGCCCATCCATGGTCAAAAATAATAATAATAATAAATGTCTTCTTTTGTTGAATGATGTTCACAATGGGGTAAGCTATGCATGTGAGGGGAGGGAATATATGGGAAATCTCTGTACCTCTTTTTTAATTTTGCTTTGAATATAAAACTGCTCTAAAAATGAAGTCATAGAAACAAAACTAAAACTGGAGACAAAGGTCTAGGAAAGAGTAATCCATAGGGAGAAGATACTAAAAGAGAGAACTGGCAGGAATAATGACTCCCACCTCCACTTAAACCTTATTTCTCCCTTGGTAATAAAGATGGGTACAGATCATAAGAGAAAATCTTGATAAAAGGCTGAGAGGGGGTTCAGAAACAAAGGGTATGTGTGAGAGATGTTACTGAGTGAGGGTGAAAGAAACATATTTATGATAAGATTCAAGACAATAATAAGTTAATATTTTAGACTCTGCCAATGGGTCACTTTTTGTTGTTGTTGTTCAGTTACTAAGTCGCATCCCACTCTTTGTGACCCCATGGACTGCAACATGACAGGCTTGCCTGTCCTTCACTGACTCCCTGAGTATGCTCAAACTCATGTCCATGGAGTCGGTGAAGCCATCCTAACATCTCATCCTCTGTTGCTCCCTTCTCTTGCCTTCAATCTTTCCCAGCATCAGGGTCTTTTCTGATAGATCAGCTTTTTGCATCCGGTGGCTAAAGGACTGGAGCTTCAGCTTCAGAATCAGTCCTTTCAATGAATATTCAGGACTGATTTCCTTTAGGATTGATTGGTTTGATCTCCTTGCTGTCCAAGGGACTCTCAAAAGTCTTCTCCAACATCACAGCTCAAAATCATCAGTTCTTCAGTGCTCAGCCTTCTTTATGATCCAACTCTCACATCCATACAGGATTACTTGGAAAACCATAGCTTTGACTACACAGACCTTTGTTGGGAAATTGATGTCGCTGCTTTTTAATATGCTGTCTAGATTGGTCATATCTTTTCTTCCAAGAAGAAAGCATCTTTTAATTTCATGACTGCAGTCAATGTCAACAGTGATTTTGGACTACAAGAAAAAAAAATGTGTCACTTTCCATTTTTCCCCATCTATTTGCCATGAAAAAGCCACTTGATAAAAGTGAAAGAGGAGAGTGAAAAAGTTGGCTTAAAACTTAACATTCAGAAAACTAAGATCATGGCATCTGGTCCCATCACTTCATGGCAAATAGATGGGGAAACAGTGGAAACAGTGTCAGACTTTATTTTTTTGGGCTCCAAAATCACTGCAGCTGCTGATTGCAGCCATGAAATTAAAAGGCGCTTACTCCTTGGAAGGAAACTTATGAGCAACCTAGATAGCATAATATTAAAAAACAGAGACCTTACTTGGCCAACAAAGGTCCATCTAGTCAAGGCTATGGTTTTTCCAGTCATCAAGTATGGATATGAGAGTTGGACTGTGAAGAAAGCTGAGTGCCGAAGAATTGATGCTTTTGAACTGTGGTGTTAGAGAAGACTCTTGAGAGTCCCTTGAACTGCAAGGAGATCCAACCAGTCTGTCCTAAAGGAAATCAATCCTGGGTGTTCATTGGAAGGACTGATGCTGAAAGCTGAAACTTCAATACTTTGGCCACCTCATGTGAAGAGTTGACTCATTGGAAAAGACTCTGATGCTGGGAGGGATTGGGGGCAGAAGGAGAAGGGGATGACAGAAGATGAGATGGTTGGATGGCATCACTGACTTGATGGACATGAGTTTGGGTAAACTCCTGGAGTTGGTGATGGACAGGGAGGCCTGGTGTGCTGTGATTCATGGGGGTCACAAAGAGCTGGACACGACTGAGTGACTGAACTAAACTGAATGTGTCCAGATGCCATGATCTTTCTTTTTTTGAATGTTGAGTTTTAAGTCAACTTTTTCACTCTCTTCTTTCAACTTCATCAAGAGTCTCTTTAGTTCCTCTTCACTTTCTGCCATAAGGGCGGTGTCATCTGCATAGCTGAGGTAATTTACATTTTTCCTGGTATCTTGATTCCAGCTTGTCCTTCACTCAGCCCAGCATTTTGCATGATGTACTCTGCATATAATTTAAATAAGCAGGGTGACAACAGCCTTGATATACTCCTTTCCCAATTTTGAACCAATCTGTTGTTCCATGTCTGTTTCTAACTGTTGCTTCTTCACCTGCATAAAGGTTTCTCAGGAAGCAGATAAAGTGGTCTGGTACTTCCATCTCTTTAAGAATTTTCCAGTTTGTTGTCATCTGCACAGTCAAAGGCTTTAGCATAGTTAATGAAGCAAAATCAGATGTTTTTCTGGAATTCTCTAGCTTTTTCTATAATCCATTGGGAGTTGGAAGTTTGATATCTGGTTTTTTTGCCTTTTCTAAATCTAGCTGTACATCTGGAAGTTCTCAGCTCACATACTGTTGAAGCCTAACTTGAAGGATTTTGAGCATGACCTTGCTAGCATGTGAAATGAGTACAACTGTGCAGTAGTTTGAACATTCTCTGACATTACTCTTCTTTGGCATTGAAATGAAAACTGAAATTTTCCAGTCCTGTGGCCACTGCTGAGTTTTCCAAATTTGCTGGAATATTGAATGCAGTACTTTAATCCCATTATCTTTTAGGAAGTGAAATAGCTCAGCTGGAATCCCCTCACCTCCACTAGCTTTATTCACAGTATTGCTTGCTAAGGCCCACTTGACTTTGAACTCCAGGATGTATGGCTCAAGGTAAGTGAACACACCATCCTGGTTTCCTGGGGCATGAAGATCTGTTTTGTAAAGTTCATCTATATATTCTTCCCATCTCTTCTTAATATCTTCTGCTTCTGCTAGGTCCATGCCATTTCTGTCATTTATTGTCCTCCTCTTTGCATGAAATGTTCCCTTGGCATCTCTAATTTTCTTGAAGAGATCTGTAGTGTTTCCCATTCTCCTCTGTTTCTCTGCATTGATCACTTAGGAAGGCTGTCTTATCTCTCCTTGCTATTATTTGGAAATACGCTTTCAGATTGATATATCTTTCCTTTTCTCCTTTGCCGTTCCCTTCTTTTCCTTCCTCAATTATTTTTAAGCCCTCATCAGACAACCATTTATCTTTTTGCATTTCTTCATTTTGGGGGTCGTTTTGATCACTGCCTCTTGTGTTATAAACCTCCATCCATAGTTCTTCAGGCCCACCGTATATCAGATCTAATCCCTTGTATCTATGTGTCACTTCCACTGTATAGTCATAAGGGATTTGATTTAGGTCATACCTTAATGGCCTAGTGGTTTTACCTACTTTCTTCAATTTAAGTCTGAAATTTGCAATAAGGAGTTCATGATTTGAGCCAGAGTCAGCTCCCAATCTTGTTTTTGCTAACTGTATAGAGCTTCTCCATCTTCAGCTGCAAAGAATGTAATCAATCTCATTTTGGTATTGACCATCTGGTGATCTGTATGTAGAGTTGTCTCATGTTGTTGGAAGTGGGTGTTTGCTATGACCAGTGCGTTCTTTTGACAAAACTCTGTTAATCTTTGCCCTGCTTCCTTTTGTACTCCTAGATCAAAATTACCTGTTACTCCAGGTATCACTTGACTTCTTACTTTTGCATTCAAGTCCCCTATGATGATGAAAATAGCATTTTGGTATTCTAGAAGGTCTTATAGGTCTTCATAGAACCATTTAACTTCAGCTTCTTTGGATAGACTTGGATTACTGTGATATTGAATGGTTTGCTTTGGAAATCAACCGAGATCATTATGTCATTTTTGTTTGCACCCAAGTACTGCATTTCAGACTCTTATTGACTATATGGAAATTGAGAGGGTCATAAAAATTAATGCTGTCCAGGGCTAGATTCAAAATTTATCATTTGATCTTTATGTCTGCTAACACAAATGCATGGTGTGCGTACTGGGTAGTCAGTAAATATTTATTTGGTAGAAAAAAATATAAATTCAATCTGGTACCCCTCCTTCCACCTCTAACACAAACATGTTGAAGTAGTAGGTACTTATGAAATATTTCATCTGCTATTAATCAACCTTTTCTGTATATTGTCCCTTCTGTACTCTCCAGCACCTCACTATTTGCAACTCAGTATTTATGAGAGTAAGCATTAGTGATGGAGTTGGACCATCATGATAAACAGAACAGGAAATAGATCACTTGGTATCTGTATTTTCTAATATGAGCATCTTCTCCAATTTATTGGGCTTACCTGATAGCTCAGTTGGTAAAGAATCTGCCTGCAGTGCAGGAGACCCCAATTCAATTCCTGGGTTGGGAAGGTCCACTGGAGAAGGGATAGGCTACCCACTCCAGTATTCTTAGGCTTCCCTGGTGGCTCAGCTGGTAAAGAATCCACCTGCAATGTGGGAGACCTGGGATCAATCCTTGGGTTGAGAAGATCCTCTGGAGAAGGGAAAGGCTACCCACTCCAGTATTCTGGCCTGGAGAATTCCATGGAATGTATAGTTCCTGGGATTGCAAAGAGTTGGACACGACTTAGTGACTTTCACTTCATTTCACTTCACTTCTCCAATTTATTTGTGCAGCCAATTCTACAAATAAGCCTAAGGCGATTTGACACAATTAAGACTTATAATCTCTGTCCAGAGAGCACTCCAGCTCTAGGTCTCAGAGCATCTTTATTTAAGAATTCTGGAACTAAGTTGCCTATGTCTGTATCAAGGTGTGTGGATCACTCCACAATTCCCATCCTGTCCTCACCTCCACGTCCAGCTGTCTGCTCAATGTCCTTCTCTTCTGATGTCCCCAGTGTAAAGGAAGAGCTCTCCCTTCTTGTGTTTTCTAGATTTCAGTTTATTTGTATTCACAATAACTATGAATTTCAAGTAAAATAGACTGCAGCATATTTTTGGTGTTTTGGGTCAAGGTGAAGAGTAGAGTAAATGCAAAATGTTAATTAGATGACCTTTCAGAAAGACAGATGGAGTGTACAATAAATTTTAGATTATTTCCATTTTGGTTGAAGATCAGTCAGCCCTTTGTTTAGTAACCTGAAATGACATAAAACTTCATTCTTGCCACCTCACGATTTTTTTAGCCATTAACTGTGGTCTGATTATTGAACTGACTTGACATTATGCCTTGTCTTGATATTTTCATTGATTTTTTTTCAAAGAAACCAGAAGCTCTTTCCATATTTTTATTAGAGTAGACCTAAAGAATAAGAGCATACTTTTGAGAAATATCAATATTCATAGAATGTTCTGATAGAGCCCTGCTGTCTCTTTTTTTTTCAATTTTTATAGATTAAAAAAACAGATGTCAAAGTAATACAGCAATATTGAATTTATGAAGATTTAGTGTATTTTAAAAAACCAAGCTGATAATCAAATAAAAAACATTTTCAACATGAAAAAGAAAATTCACCAGTGGGTAGCCTTGAGATAAATTATCTTTAAAACGCATACCTGCATTTGTTATAATTGTTTTGTGGCTAAGTCTCATCTGACTCTCTTGGTATCCTATGGACTGTAGCCTGCCAGGCTCCTCTGCCCACGGAATTCTCCAGGCAATAATACCGGAGTGGGTAGCCATTCCCTTTTCCAGGGGATCTTCCCAACTCAGGGATTGAATGTCTTTCCTGCATTGCAGGGGGATTCTTTATCATCTAAGCCACCAGGAAAGCCCACACAAGAAATTATTCATTATATAAATGAATGACACCATAAAATATGATGAAATCTCTATTACTACACTGCTGACATAGAACAGGACAATTGCCATGGTTTTGGAAAGTGTTTGGGGCCAAGGGAAAAATCACAATTTTCATACATTACATCAAATTATAATGAACACCAGATTGACCCCTGAAGAAGAAAATAATTTATAAAATACAGGCATAAGAAGGGAGAGAATATAGCTCAGTCCTTGATCTTGGCAGATGCTGAGTATTTGGGCATTGACTGTGAATTTAAGACCCAAAGAAACAAGTGAAAAAGCTATTCTGTACAGCATATTAAAAAACAGAGACATTACTTTGCTGACAAAGATCCGTCTAGTCAAGGCTATGGTTTTCCCAGTAGTCATGCATGGATGTAAGAGTTGGATCATAAAGAAGGCTGAGAGATGAAGAATTGATGTTTTTGAACTGTGGTGTTGGAGACTATTGAGAGTTCCTTGGACTGCAAGGAAATCAAATCAGTCAGTCGTAAAGGAAATCAGTCCTGAATATTCATTGGAATCACTGATGATGAAGCTGAAACTCCATTACTATGACCATCTAATGCAAAGAACTGACTCATTGGAAAAGACCCTGATGCTGGGAAAGATTGAAGGCAGGAGGAGAAGGGGACGACAGAGGATGAGATTGTTGGATGGCGTCACTGACTCAATGGACCTGACTTTGAGTAAGTTAAGGGAATTGATGATGGACAGGGAAGCTGGGCATGCTGTAGTCCATGGGGTCGCAAAGAGTTGGACACAACTGAAAGACTGAACTGCACTGACTGTACACATCAGGTAGCATCCCTGGGTCCTTGCGAAGCCTTTCAGTTACTATGGCCCCTGGATTGAGACAGAAGGAGCTCTGGAAAATGTAACTTACTGGTTTCTGAAAATGACTTCACTCACTATTAACTTTTTCTGGATGGTTCTGCCTGGTCTTGCCAGTTAATGAGTTAGTCCACAGAAGTTTGGAACTGGAGAATGATAAAACTGATTTCCTGTGATAACTTATTTCTCCACTCTCTCATTAAGGTATGATACAAAAATTCCCAAAATACATTATTTTCCAAGAACATTTTAGCAAAGCATCATTATTTCTACCTAAAGATGTGCAATATTTTCCTGCAAAATCTCAATTTTTTTCTTTTCCCCATCCTGTTGGACTTCCTCTACTGAATTTGCAATCTCTAACAGTACTTTGCCCACAGTATTGGGTATGGATCCATGGCAGATATCCAGAAAAATGGTGGCTGATCTTTCTCAACAATGTGTTGGCAGAGAAGTACATACTTCACAGGCCGACATAGTGCTTCCACACACATCATCTAACATATTCATTAGAGTAAAATATACCTTCTGATTATACTTAGTCCTCTTGTCCATTTATCTCTGACACTTTTATTAAACCTTCCAAAAATGAAGATACTTATATCTGCATCCAAATCTATATCAATATAATACAGAGACAATGCAATCTTCTAAAAATAAATCTATTGCTTATTCTAGACTTTTTGTCAGTTAGCAAATAACAGATGTTTCTTTACTTTCTTGAAATGATCAAGATTACTAAAATTTTGTCCACAAACTCAGTGGTTATGTTTGACAGCTTGGGATTTGTGCATTCCTTAGACTGTACATCTTGGCAAAGGGAAACTGTCTGCCTAGAAGACCCACGAGCAACTCACCTTCCTGCTGGCACAGTTTTAAAGTAATCATCTCTTGCTTAGACCAAATTAAAAAGATATCACATCTTTGGGTGTTAAATTATTGGAAAGAGAAGAGGGACAGATGGGAAAGAGGATATGAAGGTGGATAAAGAGAGAGCAGGAGGCAACAGAGAGAAAAACAAAGTGTCACCATTGTGTCCTCAGAATGGTACACAATAGTGCTTTTTTTAAACACAAAGGGGGAGAATTGGTCGAGAAGGAATAACAAAGGGACAACAAATAGCTGAGGGAAAAAAGTGACTTTCCTACTGTGTCTGTTACCTAACAGAATGTTATATTTTTATCCTTTCTATTAAAGACCACAAATATGTGTATGTCTGACTGGAATAACATAGGGGATTCATTTAGTGAAATCATTTTCTTTCCCTCTTAAAAAGTCTATAGTAATTCCATATTTCATCTAAAAGCCTAACTGCCTATTGATTTCAAAACTAGCTTCTAGGGAAGCCCTCTATGTGATTTGAGGGCTGATGAAGAATCCATATGTCATGACAGTTCAGACACTGGGAAAAAAAAGGAAAGAGGCTGACTGTAATTCATCCTCTACTATAATTATCGGTGAGTTTACAGTTAGCACACCAGACCGAATGATATAATTTGTAAACACAGTGAGTTATGGTTCTGATCTCAGGCCCTGGGGCCAACCCAGTTTGTATTACAAGTTGACATTTTCAAATCCTTTAGAATTTAGCCTTTGATTGCCCCATAGAAGAAAAAAATTATAAATCTTTTGGAATTCATTGATTGGCCACACTGAGATAAACACACAACTTTCTGAAACAGAAAAAACTGTTTATTCAAAGGCACTTTATTATTTCCACTGAAGAAAAATGGAAAACTTTTAAAATTTAAAAGCGTTTAAAAATAACACATGGTTTTAAACCTTGCCTTGACTTGTGAGGCATGCCTCAGAGTCCTAGCTTTCAGATCCTCCTCCTTCCACCGAAAGTGAGGGAGATTACAGGGGCTCAAAGGAGACAACACGTGGGCCTGTGATTCTGTGCAAGAAGGAAACACACCCTTCTTTCCTCTATGATTCTTTTAGAAAAATTGAACCCATGTCCAGGCAAAAAAATCATGTCCTCAAAGGGCCATGGCTAGAACAAATAGGAACTCCCAGGTGGCGCTAATGGTAAAGAACTCACCTGCCAATACAGTAGACATAACAGACTCAGGCTCCATTCCTGGGCCAGGAAGCCTCTGGAGGAGGAAATGGCAACTCACTCCAGTATTCTTGCCTGGAGAATCCCACAGACAGAGTATCCTGGCAAGCTACAGTCCATGAGTTGCAAAGAGTCAGACAAGACAGAAGGGACTTAGCACAATAATGTTTTGCTATCATGGCATCCAGTCCCATCACTTCATAGCAAATAGATGGAGAAACAGGGGAAACAGTGTCAGACTTTATTTTTGGGGGCTCCAAAATCACTGCAGATGATGACTGCAGCCATGAAATAAAAAGACGCTACTCCTCAGAAAAAAAGTTATGACCAACCTAGATAGCATATTAAAAAGCAGAGACATTACTTTGCCAACAAAGGTCCGTCTAGTTAAGGCCATGGTTTTTCCAGTAGTCATGTATGGATGTGAGAGTTGGACTATAAGGAAAGCTGAGCACTGAAGAATTGATGCTTTTGAACTGTGGTGTTGGAGAAGATTCTTGAGAGTCCTTTGGACTGCAAGGAGATCTAACCAGTCCATCCTAAAGGAGATCAGTCCTGGGTGTTCATTGGAAGAACTGATGCTGAAGCTGAAACTCCACTACTTTGGCTACCTGATGTGAAGAGCTGACTCATTTGAAAAGACCCTTATGCTGGGAAAGATTGAAAGTGAGAGTAGAAGGGGACAACAGAGGATAAGATGGTTTTATGGCATCATTGACTCAATGGAAAGGAGTGTGAGTAATCTCTGGGACTTGGTGATGGACAGGGAGGCCTGGAGTGCTGCAGTCCATGGGGTCACAAATAGTCGGACACTATCGAGCAACTGAACTGAGCTGAAATCTGGAAAATATATTGCAAAATTCAATAGCTAACTACATTTATATCCACAGGTACCACCTAGTGCTCAGACACTCAGTCATGCCTGATTCCTTGTGACTTCCAGGCTTCTCTGTCCTTGGAATTTCCCAGGCAAGAAGACTGGAGTGGGTTGCCATTTCCTCCTCCAGGGGATCTTCCTGATCCTCCAAGGTATTTAACCCACATTTCTTCTGTCTCTTGCATTGGTAGGCAAATTCTTTACCTCTAGGACCACCTGGGAAGCCCAAGTACTACCTAAGCACTTGCTAAAATGTGGATTCCCAGTCCAACTCTAGAGATCCTGACTCTGTAGATTTGGGTGGGGGTTCCCAGATGGCACTAGTGGTAAAGAACTCTTTTGGAAATACAAGAGACAGTAAGAGACTTGGGTTCAATCCTCGGGTTGGGAAGATCCCTTGGAGGAGAAAATGTCAACCCACTCCAGTATTCTTGTGTGGAGAACACCATGAACAGAGGAGCTCGGAGTCCCAAAGAGTCAGAATGACTGAAGTGACTTAGGAAACACACACACATACACACCAGCCTCCACATTTTTGTAAACTTTGCTAGTGATTCTGATGTTGAAGTTTCATGAATCACAGTGAAGAATTCTTTAAAGATCATTTTTCCATGCATACAAAAACAAATGTATAGAAGTTTCTACACAGAGACTTAATTTAATCTTTTATCTATCCATCACCAAATAGAAGCTTCAGTTCAGTTCAGTTCAGTTCAGTCGCTCAGTCGTGTCTGACTCTTTGCGACCCCATGAATCACAGCACGCCAGGCCTCCCTGTCCATCACCAACTCCCGGAGTTCACTCAAACTCATGTCCACAGAGTCGGTGATGCCATCCAGCCATCTCATTCTCTGTCATCCCCTTCTCCTGCCCCCAATCCCTCCCAGCATCAGAGTCTTTTCCAGTGAGTCAACTCTTCGCATGAGATGGCCAAAGTATTGGAGTAAGCTTGCTGCTGCTGCTGCTGCTAAGTCTCTTCAGTCATGTCCAACTCTGTGCGACCCCATAGACGGCAGCCCACCAGGCTCCGCCATCCCTGGGATTCTCCAGGCAAGAACACTGAGAAGAAAATAAATGCTTAAGTGGGGAATCATTTTCTTTTTTTTAGTTAATTGATTTTATTTGGAGGCTAATTACTTACAACATTGTGGTGGTTTTGCCATACACTGACATGAATCAGCCTTGTGTGTACATGTGTCCTACATCCTGAAACCCTCTCCCACCTCCCTCCCCACCCTACCCTCTTGATTGTCCCAGAGCACTGGCTTTGAGTGCCCTGCTTCATGCATCAAACTTAGACTGGTTATCTATTTCACATATGGTAAAATCTATGATCTGAAACTCCAATACTTTGGCCACCTCATGCGAAGAGTTGACTCACTGGAAAAGACTCTGATGCTAGGAAGGATTGGGGGCAGGAGGAGAAGGGGACAACATAGAATGAGATGGCTGGATGGCATCACTGACTCGATGGACATGAGTTTGAGTGAACTCCGGGAGTTGGTGATGGACAGGGAGGCCTAGCATGCTGTGATTCATGGGGTCACAAAGAGTCGGACATGACTGAGCGACTGAACTGAACTGAACTGAATATATTTCAATGCTATTCTCTCAAATCATCCCACCCTCGCCTTTTCCCAGACTCCAAAAGTCTGTTCTTTATATCTGTGTCTTTTTCTGTCTCGTGTACAAGGTCATCGTTGACATCTTTCTTAAGTCTATATATACGCATTAATACACTGTATTGGTATATTACTTTCTGAATTACTTCACTCTGTATAATAGGCTCCAGTTTCATCCAACTCATTAGAACTGATTCAAATGTGTTCTTTTTAATAGCTGATCAATATTCCATTGTTTATATATACTACAGCTTTCTTACCCATTCGTCTGCCAATGGACATCTAGGTTGCTTCCATGTCCTAGCTATTGTAAACAGTGCTGCTATGAACATTGAGGTACACGTGTCTCTTTCAATTCTGGTTTCCTTGGTGTGGATGGCCAGCAGTGGGATTGCTGGGTGGTAAGGCAGTTCTTTCATCAAGAGGCTTTTGAGTTCCTCTTCACTTTCTGCCATAAGGGTAGTGTCATCTGCATATCTGAGGTTATTGATATTTCTCCCAGCAATCTTGATTCCAGCTTGTGCTTCTTCCAGCCCAGCGTTCCTCATGATGTACTCTGCATATAAGTTAAATAAGCAAGGTGACAATATACAGCCTTGACGTACACCTTTTCCTATTTGGAACCGGCATCACCGACTCTGTGGACATGAGTTTGAATGTACTCCGGGAGTTGGTGATGGACAGGGAGGCCTGGCGTGCTGTGATTCATGGGGTCGCGGAGAGTCGGACACGACTGAGCGACTGAACTGAACTGAACTGAAGGCAGTTCTATTTCCAATTTTTTAAGGACTTTCCACACTGTTCTCCATAGTGGCTGTACTAGTTTGCATTCCCACCAACAGTGTAAGAGGGTTCCCTTTTCTCCACACCCTCTCCAGAATTTATTGTTTGTAGACTTTTTGATAGTAGCCATTCTGACTGGCATGAGATGGTACCTCATTGTGGTTTTGATTTTAATTTCTCTGATAATGAGTGATGTTAAGTATCTTGTCATGTGTTTGTTAGCCATCTGTATGTCTTCTTTGGAGAAATATCTATTTAATTCTTTGGCCCATTTTTTTATTGGGTCATTTATTTTCTGGCATTGAGCTACATGAGATCCTTGTATATTTTTGAGGTTAATTCTTTGTCAGTTGCTTTGTTTGCTATTATTTTCTCCCATTCTGAAGACTGTCTTTTCACCTTTCTTACAGTTTACTTCATTGTGCAAAAGCTTTTAAGTTTAATTAGATCCAATTTGTTTATTTTTGCTTTTATTTGCGTTACTCTGCAAGGTGGGTCATAGAAGATCTTGCTGTGAATTATGTCAGAGAGTGTTTTGCCTATGTTTTCCTCCAGGAGGTTTATAGTTTCTACTCTTTATTTAGATCTTTAATCAATTTGGAGTTTGCTTTTGTGCATGGTGTTAGAAAGTGTCCTAGTTTCATTCATTTACAGGTTGTTGACCAGTTTTCCCAGCACCACTTGTTAAAGAGATTGCCTTTTCTCCATTGTATATTTTTGCCTCCTTTGTCAAAGACAAGGTGTCCATAGGTGTGTAGATTTATCTCTGGGCTTTCTATTTTGTTCCATTGATCTGTATTTCTTTGTGCCAGTACCATACTGTCTTGATGACTGTAGCTTTGTAGTGTAGTCTGAAGTAGGGCTGGTTGATTCCTCCAGTTCCATTCTTCTTTCTCAACATTGCTTTACCTATTCGAGGTTTTTTGTATTTCTTCCAAAGTATGAAATTATTTGTTCTAGTTCTGTGAAAAATACCATTGATAGCTTGATAGGGATTGCTTTGAATCTGTAGATTGCTTTGGATAGTATATTAATTTTCACTATATTGATTCTTCTGATCCATGAACATGGTATATTTCTCCATCTATTGTGTCATCTTTGATTTCTTTCACCAGTGTTTTGTAGTTTTCTATATATAGGTCTTTTGTTTCCTTAGGTAGATTTATTCCTAAGTATTTTATTATTTTCATCACAATGGTGAATGGGATTGTTTCCTTAATTTCTCTTTCTGTTTTCTCATTGTTAGTACATAGGAAGGCAAGGGATTTCTGTCTGTTAATTTTATATCCTGCAACTTTACTATATTCATTGATTAGCTCTAGTAATTTTCTGGTGGTGTCTTTAGGGTTTTCTATGTAGAAGATCATGTCATCTACAATGACAGTTTTAATTCTTTTCCAATCTGGATTCCTTTTGTTTCTTTTTCTTTGATTGTTGTAGCTAAAACACCCAAAACTATGTTGAACAGTAGTGGTGAGAGTGGGCACCCTTGTCTTGTTACTGACTTTAGGGGAAATACTTTCAATTTTTCTCCATTGAGGATAATGTTGGCTGTGGGTTTATCATATCTGGCATTTATTATATTGAGGTTGAGGTATGCTCCTTCTATGCCTGCTCTCTGGAGAGTTTTTATCATAAATGGGTGTTGAATTTTATCAAAGACTTTCCCTGCATCTATCGAGATAATCATATGGTTTTTATCTTTCAATTTTTTAATGTGGTGTATCACATTGATTGATTTGTGAATATTGAAAAATCCTTGCATCCCTGAGATAAGGCCTACTTGGTCATGATATATGACTTTTTTAATATGTTGCTAGATTCTGTTTGCTAGAATTTTGTTGAGGAATTTTGCATCTATATTCATCAGTGATATTGGCCTGCCATTCTCTTTTTTTGTGGCATCTTTGGTTTTGGTATTAAGGTGATCGTGGCCTCTTAGAATGAGTTTGGGAGTTTACCTTCCTCTGGAATTTTCTGGAAGAGTTTGAGTAGGATAGGTGTTAGCTCTTCTCTAAATTTTTGGTAGAATTCACCTGTGAAGCCATCTGGTCCTGGGCTTTGTTTGTTGGAAAATTTCTGATCACAGTTTTTATTTCTGTGCTTGTGATGGGTCTGTTAAGATTCTGTATTTCTTCCTGGTTCAGTTTTGGAAGGTTATACTTTTCTAAGGATTCATCCATTTCTTCCATGTTGTCCATTTTATTGGCATATAGTTGCTGATAGTAGTCTCTTATGATCCTTTGTTTTTCTGTTTTCTGTTGTGATTTCTCCATCTTCATTTCTAATTTTGTTGATTTGATTCCTCTCCCTTTTTTTCTTGATGAGTCTGGCTAATAGTTTGTCTATTTTATTTATCTTCTCAAAGAACCAGGTTTTAGTTTTGTTGATTTTGGCTATAGTCTCCTTTGTTCTTTTTCTAGTTGCTTTAGGTGTAAAGTTAGGTTATTTATTGATTTTATCTTGTTTCTTGAGGTAAGCTTGTATTGCTATGAACCTTCCCCTTAGCTATGGGACTTCCCTGGTGGCTCAGATGGTAAAGCATTTTGCTTACAGTGCAGGAGACCTGGGTTCGATCCCTGGGTCGGGAAGATACTCTGGAGAAGGAAATGGCAACCCATTCCGGTACTCTTGCCTGGAAAATCCCAAGGATGGAGGAGCCTGGTATGCTACAGTCCATGGGATCGCAAAGAGTCGGACATGACTGAATATCTTCACTTTCACTTTCCCCTTAGTACTGCTTTTACTGAATCCCATAGGTTTTGGGTTGTCGTGTTTTCATTTTCATTTGTTTCTATGCATATTTTGATTTCCTTTTTGATTTCTTCCATGATTCGTTGGTTATTTAGAAGTGCATTATTTAGCTTCCATATGTTTGTGTTTTTAAGCTTTTTTTTTCCTGTAGTTGACATCTAATCTTATTGCATTGTGATCAGAAAAGATGTTTGAAGTCATTTCATTGTTTTTTTTAAAATTTACCAAGGCTAGATTTATGGCCCATGATGTGATTTATCCTGGAGACTGTTCCATGTGCCCTTGAGAAGAAGGTGAAATTCATTATTTTGGGGTGAAATGTCCTATAGGCTTTGATTATGTCTAACTGGTCCATTGTATCATTTAAAGTTTGTGTTTCCTTGCTAATTTTCTGTTTGTTTGCTCTATCTATAGGTGTGAGAGGGGCATTAAAGCCTCCCACTATTATTGTGTTATTGTTAATTTCCCCTTTCATACTTGTTAGCTTTTGTCTTACGTATTGAGATGCTCCTAGGTTGGGTGCATATATATTTATAATTGTTATATCTTCTTCTTGGATCTTTGACCATTATGTAGTGTCCTTCTTTGCCTCTTTTCATTATTTTATTTCAAAGTCTACCTTGTCTGGTAAGAGTATTGCTACTCCTGCATTCTTTTGGTTTCCATTTTCATGAAACGTCTTTTTCCAGCCCTTCACTTTCAGTCTGTATGTGTCCCTTAGTTTGAGGTGGGTCTCTTGTAGACAGCATACATGGGGGGTCTTTTTTTTGTATCCATTCAGCCAGTCTTTGTCTTTTGGTTAGGGTATTCATCCCATTTATATTTAAGGTAATTATTGAGAAGTATGATGTCATTTCAATGACTTTGTTGTTCTGGGTTCAAATTTATAAAGCTTTTCTGTGTTTCCTGTCTAGAGACGATCCTTTAGCATTTGTTGAAGAGCTGGTTTGGTGGTGCTGAATTCTCTCAGCTTTTGCTTTTCTGTAAAGTTTTTGACTTCTCCTTCATATTTGAATGAGATCCTTGCTGAGTGTAGTAATCTGAGTTGTAGGTTTTTCTCTTTCATCACTTTAAGCATGTCCTGCCATTCCCTTCTGGCCTGTAGCGTTTCTATTGAAAGATTGGCTCTTATCCTTATGGGGATCACTTTGTGTGTTATTTGTTGCTTTTCCCTTGCTGCTTTTGATATTTGTTCTTTGTGTTTGATCTTCATTAGTTTCATTAATATGTGTCCCACGGTGTTTCACATTGGGTTTATCCTGTTTGGGACTCTGGGTTTCTTGGACTTGGCTGGCTATTTACTTACCCATTTTAGGGAATTTTTCCGCTATTATCTCCTCAAGTATTTTCCCATGCCCTTTCTTTTTGTCTTCTTCTTCTGGGAGTCCTATGATTCGAATGTTGGGGCTTTTAACATTTTCCCAGAGTTCTCTGAGGTTGTCCTTATTTCTTTTAATTCTTTTTTTTTTCTTTCTATTTTCCTCTCTGTCTCATTTATTTCCACCAATCTATCTTACACCTCACTTATCCTATCTTCTGCCTCAGTTATTCTACTGTTGGTTCCCTCTAGAGTGTTTTTGATCTCATTTATTACATTATTCATTGTTGATTGACTTCTTTATTTCTTCTAGGTCCTTTTTAAACATTTCTTGCGTCTTCTCAATCTTTGTCTCTAGTTTATTTATCTGTAACTCCATTTTGTTTTTAAGATTTTAGATCATCTGTACTATCATTATTCTGAATTCTTTTTCAGGTAAACTCCTTATCTCTTTTGTTTGTTTTGGTGGGCATTTATCATGTTCCTTTACCTGCTGAATATTTCTCTGCTTTTTCATTTTGTTTAGACTGCTGTGTTTGGGGTGCCCTTTCTGTAGCTGGAAGTTGGTAGTTCCTCTTTATTGTGGAGTCTGCTCCCTGTGGGTGGGGTTGGACTAGTGGCTTGTCAAAGTTTCCTCGTTAGGGGAGCTTGCATCTGTGTTCTACTGGATGGAGCTGGATCTTTTCTCTCTGGAGTGCAATTAAGTGTCCAGTAGTGTGTTTAGGGGTGTCTATCAGTTGGGCATGGCTTTGGGAAGACTGTCTTTTAATGCTCAGGACTGTGTTCCTGCTTTGCTGTATAATTAGTGTGGTATGTCTTGCTCTGGAACTTGTTGGCTCTTGGGTGGAATTTGATTTCAGTGTAGGTGTGGAGGCTTTGGGGTGAACTCTAGTCTATTGATGTTCCCTGGAATCAGGATTTCTCTGATCTCAAGTTTTGGAGTTAAGCCTCCTGCCTTTGGCTTTCAGTCTTATTTTTATAGTAGCCTCAAGACTTCTCCATCCATACAGCACAGATGATAAAACATCTAGGTTAATGGTGAAACAATTCGCCACAGCAAGGGACACCCAGAGAGGTTCACAGAGTTGCATGAAGAAGAGAAGAAGGATAAGGGAGATAGAGATGACCAGCAGAAGTGGTGAAGTCAAAAGGGGAGAGACCAATCTAGCCAGTAATCCGTTCCTTAAGTGTTCTCCACAGTCCAGAACACCCAGAGAGATTAACAGAGCTAAGTAGAGAAGAGAAGGGGGAGGGAGGAGATAGAGGTGACCTGGGGGAGAAAAAGGAGAGATCAATAAGGGAGAGACCAATCAAGTCAGTAATCACACTCTTAAGTGAAAATGGACACTGCAGGTTAGATTCTTAAAGGTACAAAATTGATAACAAATACCAAAAAGCAAAGATTAAAAATATAGAGTAGAGGTTAGACTCTCAAAAAAACAATATTAAAATACAAAACTAAATCAATCACAAAAATTATAAAATATATATATATATTAAATTTGCTTTAAAAATAGTCTTTTTTGCAAGGTAACATTGGGTTTTAAAAATGAAAATTAAAGGAGTAGTAAATAATTTAAATTAAAGAAAATTAAAACATGATATTAGTAAAAATATACCTAGGAATTTCTTTGGAGCTGTTGTGAGCAGTGTGGGGTCAGTTCAGTTTCAGATAGTTCCTTGTCCCTGCTTGTACTAGTTCTCAAGGTCTATCAGCCCCTTCCAATGATTGGTCAATGTTAACTACAGGGTTTTAATTGCTTGCACCTGTCACTTCCATAGTGGTTCCCTCTTCTATATTTTGGGTTCCTCTTTTTGCAACTCTCTTCAATGTCTAATTTCTGCCCTGACACAGGAAGAAAAGCTCAGTTCAGTTCAGCCACTCAGTCGTGTCTAACTTTTTGCAACCCCATGGACCACAGCATGCCAAGCCTCCCTATCCATCACCAACTCCTGGAGTTTACCCAAACTCAAGTCCATTCAGTCGGTGATGCCATCTAACCATCTCATCTTCTGTCATCCCCTTCTCTTCCTGCCCTCAATCTTTCCCAGCTTCAGGGTCTTTACAAATGACTCAGCTCTTCACATCAGGTGGCCAAAGTATTGGCTTATCAGCTTCAACATCAGTCCTTCCAATGAACACCCAGGACTGATCTCCTTTAGGATGGACTGGTTGGATCTCCTTGCAGTCTAAGGGACTCTCAAGAATCTTCTCCAGCACCACAGTTCAAAACCATCAATTCGGCTCTCAGCTTTCTTTACAGTCCAACTCACACATCCATACATGACGACTGGAAAAAACATAGCCTTGACTAGACAGGCTTTTGTTGACAAAGTGATGTCTCTGCTTTTTAATATGCTGCCTAGGTTGGTCATAACTTTTCTTCCAAGGAGCAAGCATCTTTTAATTTCATGCTACTGCAGTCACATCTGCAGTGATTTTGGAGTCCCAAAAAATAAATTTAGCCACTGTTTCTCCATCTATTTGCCATGAAGTGATGGGACCAGATGCCATGATCTTAGTTTTCTGAATGTTGAGCTTTAAGCCAACTTTCTCACTCTCCTCTTTCACTTCCATCAAGAGGCTCTTTAGTTCTTCTTCACTTTCAGCCATAAGGGTAGTGTCATCTGCATATCTGAGATTATTGATATTTCTCTCGGCAATCTTGATTCCAAATTGTGCTTCATCCAGTCCAGCATTTCTCATGATGTACTCTGCATATATGTTAAATAAGCAGGGTGACAATATACAGCCTTGACGTACTCCTTTTCCTATTTGGAACCAGTCTGTTGTTCCATATCTTGTTCTGTTACTTCCTGACCTGCATACAGGTTTCTCAAGAGGCAGGTCAGGTGGTCTGGTATTCTCATCTCTTTCAGAATTTTCCACAGTTTATTGTGACCCACACAGCCAAAGGCTTTGGCATAGTCAATAAAGCAGAAATAGATGTTTTTTTCTGGAATTCTTATGCATTTTAGATATTCCAGTGGATGTTGGCAATTTGATCTCTGGTTCCTCTGCCTTTTCTAAAACCAGCTTGTACATCTGCAAGTTCACAGTTCACATATTGCTGAAGACTGGCTTGGAGAATTTTGAGTATTTCTTTACTAGCGTGTGAGATGAGTGCCATTGTGCGGTAATTTGAGCATTCTTTTACATTGCTTTTCTTTGGGATTGGAATGAAAACTGACCTTTTCCAGTCCTGTGGCCACTGCTGAGTTTTCCAAATTTGCTGACATGTTGAGTACAGCTGTTTCACAGAGTCATCTTTTATGATTTGAAAAAGCTCAACTGGAATTCCATCACTTCCACTAGCTTTGTTCATATTGATGCTTCCTAAGACCCACTTGACTTCACATTCCAGGATGTCTGGCTCTAGGTGAGTGATCACACCACCTAGATTATCTGGGTCATGAAGATCTTTTTCGTACACTTCTTCTGTGTATTCTTGCCACCTCTTCTTAATATCGTCTACTTCTGTTATGTCCATACCATTTCTGTCCTTTATTGAGCCCATTTTTTCATGAAATGTTCCCTTGGTATCTCTAATTTTCTTGAAGAGATCTCCAGTCTTTCCCATTCTATTGTTTTCCTCTATTTGCATTGATCACTGAGGAAGGCTTTCTTATCTCTCCTTGCTATTCTTTGGAACTCTGCATTCAGATGCTTATATCTTTCCTTTTCTCCTTTGCTTTTCATTTCTCTTCCTTTCTCAGCTATTTGTAAGGCCTCCTCAGGCAGCCTTTTTGCCTTTTTCTCTGAAGACTCAGAGGGTGAAATGCCTGCCTGCAATGCAGGAGACCTGGGTTCGATCCATGGGTTGGAGAGATCCCTTGGAGAATGAAATGGCAACCCACTCCAGTATTCTTGCCTGGAGAATCCCATGAACAGAGGAGCCTGGTAGGCTACAGCAAATGGGGTTGCAAAGAGTCAGATACGACTGAGTGACAGGGAGCCAAGGTGGTCACTTATTTAGGTTCACTTGTTCAATTGTGTTGTGGGGAGGAAGGGACCCTGCAAACAATTACCGCCGGAGTGTGTGGGTAGTGCTTGCAGTGTACAGACGGCACTGGATTTGCTCCAGCTTGAGGTGGCTGTTCTTCCTGGGTCTATACTGCTCAGGCTCCAGGATACTCTGTAGGGGTACTGTCCAAATCAGGCTCTGTGTTTCGTGCACTTCCCAGGTCTAAGCTGCTCAGGTTCTTGGGTACTCTGCAAAGCCACAGAGTTTGTTGGGCGTGTATTTTGGACCCTTCCCAGGTCTGAGCAGCTAAGGCAACCAGGTGTTTGGTGAGCACACTATCCCATGTGGGCCTTGTGTCTTAATCACCTCCTGGGTCCTGCCGCTTGGTTTCCCGGGTGTGCCTGGAGAGCACCGTCTCAAGTGTGCCATGTGTCTCCTTTGAGAAGCTGATCTCAGGTTGTAACCCTCCTGGCAGATGTCAACTGTCCAGGATCCCAGGAAGATGTGGTTAGTAACTGGAAGCCTGCTCACATTTCGGTGAAGGATGCTGGTCTCTGGGACTGAGATTGTCCCTTACCTTCTGGCTCTGGCTGTTGCATGCCTGCCTCTCTACCTCTGGTGGGGGGGGGGTGGGTGGGGGCGGGCATGTATGGAGCCAGCTAGTTCTCCTTTGGTATTTGCTCAATGCTTTGTTCTGTGAGAAGGTCAGGCTGCACCTTAGAGCCTTTCACATAAAAGTTCTCTTTTTTTTCTCTGGAGATACCACAGTTTGGGTTGCTATCTCACGTTAACTCCCTCAGATTTTCCTCAGGTCATTCAGGCTGGGTCCTCACCCTAAGCACCGATTATGTAGCCTGCACTTGCCTGTACAGTCCCCATTCACTTGTGGTGGACATTAGCGTCTGGACTACTTCTCTGCCAGCAGTTGCAGTTAGGTGCGTATTCTGTTTTTGTTTTTTTTTTTCTATCCTAGTTATGTTGCCCTCTGAGATTCCAAAACTCCCCACCTGTGAGAGGGTTTCCAACTGTTTGGAAACTTCTCCCTCATGACTCTCTCCCAAGGATGGGTCTTCTCCCCTAACTCTTTTGTTTCTCTTTTGGTCTTTTATATTTTGTCCTACCTCCTTTCGAAGAGCATGGGCTACCCTTCTGGGTGCCTGATGTCCTCTCCCAGTGTTCAGAAGTTGTTTTGTGGAAGTTGCTCAGCACTCAAATGATCTTTTGATAAATTTGTGGGGGAGAGAGTGGTCTCCCCATCCTATTCCTCTGCCATCTTGGGACTGCCCCCAGAATCATTTTCTTAAAATTACAAATGTTTTGTAATGTTCAGAGACCCTTAAGCTAACCAAGCAAGCAGAAACTAGTTAAGAAAAATGCCATTATTAATTTGATAAAGATTACCAGCTTAATTTTTTTGCTTGTAAAATAGGGAGTGATGTTCGCTTCCTTGTGGATTCTTTTTTAGGGTCTGAATCAAAATTTGTATTGCTTTGTTTTGCACATGGGAATTTTTTATGCAAAATTCCAGATGAATAAGTTCATTTTCCTATTAGCTCATTTCTGTACATGAGCATAAGTACATATGTGTCCTGAAATTTGAGGGCTAAGTATGACTGAACTTTTAATACTTGTGTGTTTTCATACTGAAGAAGGAGAAGGAGGAAAAAAAAGGAGGAGATGGAAGAAGAGGAAATTTATACTAAGCTAATCTCCCCACAATTTACCCTTCAATTTTGTAGTATTCAGCCTCCACTATAATGCCCAATGATCTCTGCCTTCTGATACTCATGTCCTTGTGCAGTTTCCTCCCATGTTATTTCAGGGTTTGTCTAGGTTCCCCGGTGGCTCAGTGGTAAAGAATCCACCTGCCAACAGAGGGGACGTGGGTTCTATCCCTAGGTCGGGTCAGGAAGATCCCCTGGAGAAGGAAATGGCAAGCCACTCCAGTATTCTTGACTGTAAGGTACCAAGGACAGAAGATCCTGGTGGATTACAGTCCATGGGATCTCAAAAGTATCAGGTATGACTTAGTGACTAAACAGCAACAACAACTGGGTAACCAATAAGTAAAATATGGCAGAAACGATAAGATGGTGCTTGTCAGGTTAAGTCATAAAAGACACTACTGTTTCTTCCCTGCTTTCTCTGAGAGAGATGGGGGAAGCCAGCTTCAGTCTTGAGGGCGCTTAGGCAGTCCTATGAAGAAGTCCATGTGACAAGAAGCAAAGATCTCCAGACAAATTCCATGTGAGATAATCTTCTTAGAAGTGGATGCTCAGACCCAGTCAACCCTTCAAATGTCTGTAGCCCTGGATAACATAGTCACTGTAACCCTATGAGAGATCTCCCAGGAAGAACTACCCAACTAAGTTGCTTCCAGTTCCCCACCCCTTAGAAACTGTGTGATATAATAAATGATCCTTGTTTAAACCCGAATTTGGGGGTAATTAATTTTTTTGTGCAGCAATTTTCATTCACAGTTGCTGTGTAATATGTGTATGATGTAACTCTCAAGCCATCTGCCACTTGACCTTGTGATGCTCTAGTGACTAGAAAAGAGAAGGAGGCTTACCTTCACAAAGTTAAACATATTCATTTATTACTCGTAGTTAATATTCTTTGAAATTCTAAGGACAGAGATAATTAATAAATGAATTCTCTTTTGTACCATCTTACATAGAAAAAGTCAGCATTTTCCTATCAAAGAGAATACTTACATTGTTTGAAACTGAAGGCAAACATAGTATTGATGCTAATTTATTGGATGAGTCACAAATTTAACTATATGAAGTCCATATATATATATATATATGTTTATATATGTATGTATATACTTATTGGTTCTAGTTTTAGTCTTGTTTTTAATCATGTGATATCAAGTAGGGAAAAAACATAACAAACAAAATATATTCCTCACATTTTGGTCTTAAAATTAGATTCAAATTAGTCATTTTTAATAAGTTCACTGTAAGAAATAGCTATATTTTCCACACTGTCTTAGTCCCTATTTTGAAAATAAAGAATAAATGATACTGAACAATGACAAAGACATTACAACAATTTGTTTTTCTTTCATAACCTTGGATTCCCAAACCAAAATACTAGTATTGCTAAGTTGATGCAACTATTATTACTAATATCTCTAAATACCTTTCCACTTTACAAAACAAATGGGAAAACTTTCTTTAATTTTGATGACTTTCATTGAATCATCAAAACTAACTTGAGATGGCACCAATTATAATTCACAAAAAATTACAGTATTAATCTTGAAATAAGTAGTATGTTGCTGATGGATAGCCTTGAAATGTCTATAAAAATGTTTCACAATACTGATGATGTTGTTAAGAGGAAATGTAACCAAATCCATGAAGGTAAATCTTGACTTAAAAATTAAATTACTCCTAAATATTGCAAAAAGTAAGGCCACATTTGACAAAAGTGGGAGATAAGAAGAATCTCCTACATGCCCTTCCCTTCCTTTATGATGTTTTATTTCAAAAGTCTCTGCCTACAAAACATAATTTTTGTGGTGTTTCAGGATCTGGTGCTCTCCTTAAAAAAAAGTTATCTTAATAACTTAAGTAGTATTAAGTTGGGCTCCCCTGGTGGTTCATATGTTAAAGAATCTGCCTGCAATGGAGGAGATCCAGGTTCAATCCCAGAGTCAGGAAGACCTCCTGGAGAAGGAAATGGCTACCTACTCCAGTATTCTTGCCTGGAGAATTCCAAGGACAGAGGATCCTGGTGGGTTAATGGTCCATGGGGTCACAAAGAGTCAGACACAACTGACTAACTAACACTTACCTTAAATAACCTATTCTTTATTCTCTCATACTGAACAAATAAACTTTAAGGTGCATACTAGCTTCCTGACTGCTCCAAATTAAGGAAAATTGAGGGAACCAAATACATTTGCTGCCTCCTCACTCACAAAAATACATAGGCAGTTTCTTATACCATCTAAACAAGTATCAGTTCAGTTCAGTTCAGTCGCTCAGTCGTGTCCGACTCTTTGCAACCCCATGAATCACAGCACACCAGGCCTCCCTGTCCATCACCAAATCCCGGAGTACACTCAAACTCATGTCCATTAAGTCAGTGATGCCATCCAGCCATCTCATTCTCTGTCGTCCCCTTCTCTCCCGCCCCCAATCCTTCCCAGCATCAGACTCTTTTCCAGTGAGTAACCACGTCGCATGAGGTGGCCAAAGTATTGGAGTTTCAGCTTCAGCATCAGTCTTTCCAATGAACACCCAGGATTGATATCCTTTAGAATGGACTGGTTGGATCCCCTTGCAGTCCAAGGGACTCTTAAGAGTCTTCTCCAACACCACAGTTCAAAAGCATCAGTTCTTCGACGCTCAGCTTTCTTAACAGTCCAACTCTCACATTCATACATGACCACGGGAAAAACCATAGCCTTGACTAGACAGACCTTTGTTGGCAAAGTAATGTCTCTGCTTTTTAATATACTATCTAGGTTGGTCATAACTTTCCTTCCAAGGAGTAAGCGTCTTTTAATTTCATGGCTGCAATCAGTATCCGCAGTGATTTTTGAGCCCCCAAAAATAAAGTCTGACACTGTTTCCACTGTTACCCCATCTATTTCCCATAAAGTGATGGGACCAGATGCCATGATCTTTGTTTTCTGAATGTTGAGCTTCAAGCCAACCTTTTCACTCTCCTCTTTCACTTTCATCAAGAGGCTTTTTAGTTCCTCTTTACTTTCTGCCATAAGGGTGGTGTCATCTGCATATCTGACATTATTGATATTATTCCCAGCAATCTTGATTCTAGCTTGTAATTCTTCAAGCCCAGCGTCCCTCATGATGTACTCTGCACAGAAGTTAAATAAGCAGGGTGACAATATACAACCTTGATGTACTCCTTTTCCTATTTGGAACCAGTCTGTTTTTCCATGTACAGTTCTGACTGTTGCTTCCTGACCTGCATACAGGTTTCTCAAGAGGCAGGTCAAGTGGTCAATGAAGCAGAGATAGATGTTTTTCTGGAACTCTCTTGCTTCTCCATGATCCAGCGGATGTTGCCCATTTGATCTCTGGTGCCTCTGCCTTTTCTAAAACCTGCTTGACCATCTGGGAGTTCATGGTTCACGTATTGCTGAAGCCTGGCTTGGAGAATTTTGAGCATGACTTTACTAGCGTGTGAGATGAGTGCAATTGTGCGGTAGTTTGAGCATTCTTTGGCATTGCCTTTCTTTGGGATTAGAATGAAGACTGACCTTTTCCAGTCTGTGGCCACTGCTGAGTTTTCCAAATTTGCTGGCATATTGAGTGCAGCACTTTCACAGCATCATCTTTCAAGATTTGGAATAGCTCAACTGGAATTCTATCACCTCCACTAGCTTTGTTCATAGTGATGCTTTTTAAGGCCCATTTGACTTCACACTCCAAGATGTCTGGCTCTAGGTCAGCGATCACGTTATCATGATTATCTTGGTCGTGAAGATCTTTTTTGTACAGTTCTTCTGTGTATTCTTGCCACCTCTTCTTAATATCTTCTGCTTCTGTTAGGTCCATACCATTTCTGTCCTTTATCCAGCCCATCTTTGCATGAAATTTCCGTTAGAATCTCAATTTTCTTGAAGAGATCTCTTGTTTTTCCTATGGTCATAGCACTGGTCATAGCAAACACCCTCCTCCAACAACACAAGAGAAGACTCTACACATGAATATCACCAGATGGTCAACACCAAAATCAGATTGATTATATTCTTTGCAGCCAAAAATGGAGAAGCTCTATACAGTTAGCAAAAACAAGACCAGGAGCTGACTGTGGCTCAGGTCATGAACTCCTTATTGCCAAATTCAGACTGAAATTGAAGAAAGTAGGGAAAACCACTAGACCATTCAGATATGACCTAAATCAAATCCCTTATGATTATACAGTGGAAGTGAGAAATAGATTTAAGGGACTAGATCTAATAGATAGAGTGCCTGATGAACTCTGGACGGAGGTTCGTGACATTGTACAGGAGACAGGGACCAAGACCATCCCCGTGGAAAAGAAATGCAAAAAAGCAAAATGGCTGTCTGAAGAGGCCTTACAAATAGCTGTGAAAAGAAGAGAAGCCAAAAGCAAAGGAGAAAAGGAAAGATATAAGTATCTGAATGCAGAGTCCCAAAGAATAGCAAGGAGAGATAAGAAAGCCTTCCTCAGTGATCAATGCAAAGAAATAGAGGAAAACAACAGAAACAAGAATGGGTCTATTAAAATGTGTTTGGCCAATTGTGCTTTCCAAGTTTGCAGCATAAAATGATTATTTATTGCCATACTGATAATTTAGCCTCAAAGTGAGAGGAATATTTCTGTGAGAATATATTAAGGTTTCTGATAAATTTTTTTTTCAAGTCCCTTATGATTATACAGTGGAAGTGAGAAATAGATTTAAGGGACTAGAACTGATAGATAGAGTGCCTGACGAACTCTGGACGGAGGTTCGTGACATTGTACAGGAGACAGGGACCAAGACCATCCCCATGGAAAAGAAATGCAAAAAAGCAAAATGGCTGTCTGAGGAGGCCTTACAAATAACTGTGAAAAGAAGAGAAGCGAAAAGCAAAGGAGAAAAGGAAAGATATAAGCATCTGAATGCAGAGTTCGAAAGAATAGCAAGGAGAGATAGGAAAGCCTTCCTCAGTGATCAATGCAAAGAAATAGAGGAAAACAACAGAATAGGAAAAACAAGAGATCACTTCAAGAAAATTAGAGATTCCAAGGGAACATTTCATGCAAAGATGGGCTTGATAAAGGACAGAAATGGTATGGACCTAACAGAAGCAGAAGATATTAAGAAAAGATGGCAAGAATACACAGAAGAACTGTACAAAACAGATCTTCACGACCAGGATAGTCATGATAATGTGATCACTGACCTAGAGCCAGGCATCTTGGAATGTGAAGTCAAGTGGGCCTTAGAAAGCATCACTACGAACAAAGCTAGTGGAGGTGATGGAATTCCAGTGGAGCTATTTCAAATCTTGAAAGATGATGCTGTGAAAGTGCTGCACTCAATATACCAGCAAATTTGGAAAACTCAGCAGTGGCCACAGACTGGAAAAGGTCAGTCTTCATTCTAATCCCAAAGAAAGGCAATGCCAAAGAATGCTCAAACTACCACACAATTGCACTCATCTCACACGCTAGTAAAGTCATGCTCAAAATTCTCCAAGCCAGGCTTCAGCAATACGTGAACCATGAACTCCCAGATGGTCAAGCAGGTTTTAGAAAAGGCAGAGGCACCAGAGATCAAATGGGCAACATCCGCTGGATCATGGAGAAGCAAGAGAGTTTCAGAAAAATATCTATTTCTGCTTCATTGACTATGCCAAAGCCTTTGACTGTGTGGATCACAATAAACTGTGGAACATTCTGAAAGAGATGAGAATACCAGACCACCTGACCTGCCTCTTGAGAAACCTGTATGCAGGTCAGGAAGTAACAGAACAAGATATGGAACAACAGACTGGTTCCAAATAGGAAAAGGAGTACATCAAGGTTGTATATTGTCACCTTGCTTATTTAACTTATATACAGAGTACATCATGAGGAACGCTGGGCTGGAAGAAGCACAAGCTGGAATCAAGTTTGCTGGGAAAATTATCAATAACCTCAGATATGCAGATGACACGACCCTTATGGCAGAAAGTGAAGAGGAGCTAAAAAGCCTCTTGATGAAAGTGAAAGAGGAGTATGAAAAGGTTGGCTTGAAGCTCAACATTCAGAAAACAAAGGTCATGGAATCTGGTCCCATCACTTCATGGGAAATAGATGGGGTAACAGTGGAAACAGTGTCAGACTTTATTATTTTGGGCTCCAAAATCACTGCAGATGCTGATTGCAGCCATGAAATTAAAAGACGCTTACTCTTTGGAAGGAAAGTTATGACCAACTTTGATAGTATATTAAAAAGCAGAGACATTACTTTGCCAACCAAGGTCCGTCTAGTCAAGGCTATGGTTTTTCCAGTGGTCATGTATGGATGTGAGTGTTGGACTGTGAAGAAAACTGATCGCCGAAGAATTGATGCTTTTGAACTGTGGTGTTGGAGAAGGATCTTGAGAGTCCCTTGGACTGCAAGGAGATCCAACCAGTCCATTCTAAAGGAGATCAATCCTGGGTGTTCATTGGAAGGATTGATGCTAAAGCTAAAACTGCAGTACTTTGGCCACCTCATGTGATGAGTTGACTCACTGGAAAGGACTCTGATGCTGGGGAAGGTTGGGGGCGGGAGGAGAAGGGGACGACCGAGAATGAGATGGCTGGATGGCATCACCGACTCTGTGGACATGGGTTTGGGTGGGCTCCGGGAATTGGTGATGGACAGGGAGGCCTGGCGTGCTGTGATTCATGGGGTCGCGGAGAGTTGGACACGACTGAGCCACTGAACTGAACTGATGATAAATTTTTGATAGTGGAGCTATTGACACCAGTTTTTACCCTAGGATACAACTGGCTAATTAAATTTTTAAGGAGAATATCTAAAGAAATCAAGAAAGTCAGTATATCTGAATGTGTGTTTGTTTATGTGTGTACTTTCAGTAATTTCAACTTGTATCAAAATTGTTTGTTGAGTTATTAAATATTAAACTCAATAAGTAAAGAAAGTTGTGTATGAATGTTATCAAATGTTGAATAGCATAAAAACATTTGTAGAGTCTTGTAAAATTTTAAGAGCACAGTAGTGAAACTTCTGAAATATTATTAAAATATTTTATTAAGTAGTATTGCCAAGATAAAAGCACACACTCAGATGTCATAAATCATAGCATTGGCACTCTTAAAAACCCTTAAAGACTTTGCATTTTATTTTGAATAAAATCCAAACACATTTGGTGGCTCCAAAAATCCTACATGATGTGGCCCCACCTCAATCATCTGCCTCCTCTGATACCAATCTCTCTATGGTTCATTAATTTCTACACTTTTTTTTTTTCTTTCTGTTTCTAGAAGACACCACACACATTCTTCCCTCAGGACACTTTACATTTGATGTTTTTAACAAGATGCAATTTTTCCCTTTATTTGTTCAGTTTGCCATCTCTAGTAGTGCTTTTCCAGAATTTTAGACAGCAATCAGGTAGATACTACTCAAAACATGTTTTTAAAAAGAACAAATCTATAGGTTTTTGAACATCTATTGGCAGAATATCACATTTCTACCACACTTTTATTAGAGAATGAATAAGTGATCTGAAAGATTGGATAATAGAAATCACTCAATCAGAAAAAGACAATACATTTTTTAAAATAAGAACAGTATAAGAGATCTTTGGGATAACATCAAATATACTAGCATTTACATTCTAGGGATCTCAGAAGGAGGAGAGAGAGACAAGAGGGTCAAAATGTATTTGATGGAAACTTCCCAAGATTGAAGAAGAAAACAAATATCCAGGTACAGGAAGCACAGAGAGTTTCAAAAAATGAACTCAAATAGACCCACACCAATATATATTATCTTAAAATAGCAAAAGTTAAAGAGAGAATTTTAAAGTCAGCAAGAGAAAAACAAAGTCATATACAAGGAAACCCCCATAAGACTATCTCAACTGATTTTTATTTTTTTGGCAGAAACACTTGAAGCCAGAAGGGAGTGGTATTATATGTTTAAAGTACTGACAGGGGAAGACTTGCAACCTAGATACGCTCTCCAGCAAGATTATCATTCAGAACTGAAGGAGATATAACGAAATTTTGTGACAAGCATGAGACAAGCAAAAACTAAAAGAGTTCATCCATATTAAACTTACCCTAAAAATATGTTGATAAGTCTTTAAGTAAAAAGGAAGTAAGAATATTTTGAAGCAGTATACAGGTTCATTAGGCAATTTTGATCCCCAAACTATAGACTACAATTTATATACTAACATTCTCATAATCTAATTGAGATCAGATCAGATCAGTCGCTCAGTCGTGTCCGACTCTCCACGACCCCATGAATCACAGCACGCCAGGCCTCCCTGTCCATCACCAACTCCCAGAGTACACTCAAACTCATGTCCACAGAGTCGGTGATGCCATCCAGCCATCTCATTCTCCGTCGTCCCCTTCTCCTCCCGCCCCCAACCTTTCCCAGCATCAGAGTCCTTTCCAGTGAGTCAACTCGTCGCATGAGGTGGCCAAAGTATTGCAGTTTCAGCTTTAGCATCAGTCCCTCCAATGAACACCCAGGATTGATCTCCTTTAGAATGGACTGGTTGGATCTCCTTGCAGTATAAGGGACTCTCAAGAGTCTTCTCCAACACCACAGTTCAAAAGCATCGATTCTTCGGCGATCAGCAGAACATCAATGAAAACTCAAGAGAAATTCAATATCACATTTCACAGGCAGAATTTGTATAGTGAATAGTGCATCATTGTTTTTGGTGGCGGCGGTGTTTTTTGCTAAATTGAGTAAGAATTGGTTGAATTTACATTTGGCCTATTTCAACTGATTTTCCTTACTCTTTTGACTTACTGGAAACCATTCCATTCAACAAAAATAATTTCTGCAATTAACTCACTTGAAGAATTTCTGGAATGACTGTTAAATTCTGAAATATCCTATGGCATTTTTTTCCCCAGTACATTAAACACTTTTAGTGGCATCTATTTACATGACAAATAGAAGACCTTTCCTTCCCTGAAACTGATCACATTTTTTACATTTATTTTTTCTAATTGGAGGAAATTTGCTTTACAATATTGTATTTGTTTCTGCTGTATAACAACATGAATCAGTCATAATTATACACATATCTCCTCCTTGTTGAGCCTCCCTCCCCTCACCAATCCCACACATCTAGATCATCACAGAGCACCACGCTGGGGTCCCTGTGTTATACAGCAACTTCCCACAAGCTATCTGTTTTACACATGATACTGTATATATGCCAATGCTCCTTTTCCATTCATTCCACCCTCTCTTTTCCCTACTATGGCCACAAGTCCATTCTCTACATCTGTCTCTCCATTTCTTCCTTGCAAGTAAGTTCATCACTACCATTTTTGTAGATTTCATGTATATGCATTAATATATGATATTTGCTTTTTTTCTTTCTGATTTACTTCACTCTGTATAATGGGCCTATGTTCATTTACCTCACTATCACTGACTCAAAGTCATTCCTTTTTATCACTGAGCAACATTTGACTAAAATAAAAATTCTGAAATATCTTCAGTACAGATTGGGAATAAGAAAGAAGTATTTGGAATGGGTTTATTGGACCCCTATTCATGCAGTGGTGTGAATACAATTACAGCTATAATTACAGTGTAACTTACTTAACATAGTCTCTTAATCTACTTCAGCAAAAGTCGTTTTCCCTCCTCTGGGATCATGTTAAATCTGTTCAGAGTAGTTATACCTTCAATCTCTCTCTGCTTTCTCCCAGCATAAAGTCTAAAGGTCTACATTTAATTCAACTGTTCCCAAATGGGACACTTGCTAACATTAAATTATGACTATGCCCTCATTTCTTGCATGGTTAACAATAAGTAAACGAGTGAATTTTTGATAAATCCTTATGGGCTTTTGAATCATAACCAAATAGGTCAGCAAATTGGAATTTGATTTTCCTCTCATTAATTAATGTGCCTTTGAACTATTACAGTGTTACTCATGTGTGTTCAAATCAATATTAAACACTAGCTAGGAGAGATTTACACGTCTTATTCATATAACTGTTTTTTGTTTGTTTGTTTTTCAAAATGATTGAAGGCAGAGACCAATCAAAAAGTTACTTGAAGGTCATCTATTTTAGTCCCCTTCTCATCTGTTAAGTGTTTTAAATATCTGAGCAACTTAAACTTCTATTCAGTTAAAATATTTTCCCTTGGAGCTTCCCTTTATCTTCTCACCTTTCCTATCCTCACCAAAGCCTATTATTTTCTTCATTAGAATCCTAAACTTTGCTCCCTGAAATGGCTTTTGTTGTTGTTGTCTTTTTCAATCCAACTGAATTATTTTAATTGTATCTAGACCAACTATGTTACTTGGCCTCAACATCATACGAACCAGATGTGTTCTTTCTGGCTCCCAAAATCTATGAAACTAAAATTACTATAGTGTTTTGATATTGGGGCATATTGTAAAAGTACCACTTTTTTTTTTAACCATATCACCCTTTTTACATTAAAGTAACTAAATGTGTACACTTTTAAACTATAACATACCCAAATGAGCGTGAGAGACATAGGTATAGTGGATGCTAACACTGGTGCTTCGGCATTCCTATGTGCCTTGCGTTTTGTTTTCTAAAAAATAGTGGGTAGACACAAAATGATATTTCAGTTCAGTTCAGTCACTCAGTCATGTCCGACTCTTTGCGGCCCCATGGACCACAGCATGCTAGGCCTCCCTGTCCATCACCAACTCCCGGAGTTTACTCAAACTCATGTCCACTGAGTACGTGATGGCATCCAACTATCTCATCCTCTGTCATCCCCTTTTCCTCCTGTCTTCAATCTTCCCAGCATCAGGGTCTTTTCAAATTAGTCAGTTCTTCACATCAAGTGGCCAAAGTAGTAAAGTTTCAGTTTCAACATCAGTCCTTGCAATGACTACTCAGGACTGATTTCCTTTAGGATGGACTGGTTGGATCTCCTTGCAGTCCAAGGGACTCTCAAGAGTCTTCTCTAACACCACATTTCAAAAGTATCAATTCTTCGGCACTCAGCTTTCTTTATCGTCCAACTATCACATCCATACATGATGCCTGGAAAAACCATAGCCTCGACTAAACAGACCTTTGTTGGCAAAGTAATGTCTCTGCTTTTTAATATGCTATCTAGGTTGGTCATAACTTTCCTTCCAAGGAGTAAGCATCTTTTAATTTTATGGCTGCAGTCACCATCTGCAGTGATTTTGGAGCCTCCCAAAATAAAGTCTGTCACTGTTTCTACTGTTTCCCCATCTATTTCCCAGGAAGTGATGGGACCAGATGCCATGATCTTCATTTCCTGAATGTTGAGCTTTAAGCCAACTTTTTCACTCTCCTCTTTCACTTTCATCAAGAGGCTCTTTAGTTCTTCTTCACTTTCTGCCATAAAGATGGTGTCATCTGCATATCTGAGGTTGTTGATATTTCTCCCAGAAATCTTGATTCAGGTTGTGCTTTATCCAGCTCAGCATTTCTCATGATGTACTCTGTATATAAGTTAAATAAGCAGGGTGACAATATATAGCCTTGACGTACTTCTTTTCCTATTTGGAACCAGTCTATTGTTCCATGTCCAGTTCTGTTGCTTCCTGATATAAATAATCAAAAGATATGAGAGTGATACAGCATCCATTCATGCACCTGCTATCCATCTAGTGTGAGAAAGAAAAAAGTGAGCTGTGACATCCCTCTGTTCTCTGCCCCAATCCTTTCTTCTCCCTCTTCCAAGAAGTTGCTTTTCCTCAATTTGGTGGTTATCATTAAAGGTTTCTCTGATGGCTCAGGTGGTAAAGAATCTTCCTGCTAAGCAGGAGACCTTGGTTCAATCCCTGGGTTGGGACAATCTCTTGGAGAAGGGAATGGCTACCCACTCCACTATTCTTGCCTGGAGAATTCCATGGACAGAGGAGCCTGATGGGCTACGGCCCATGGGATCACAAAAAGCTGGACATGACTGAGTAACTTGCATTTTCTTTACACTTACTTACAGGTCTCAAGTTTGCTGCTGCTTCTGTTGTTGTTTAACTTATAGAATGAATACAGTAGTCGTGAACACTTACAGAGTTATTAATATAATGATTTAGTGGCTACAGATGAAATTTGTAGAATTTTGCTTGGTAGAGAAATAAATAAACATAGCCATTGTGGTAATACTGATGGTAATGATCAATTAACTTCATATTGCCATGCATATTGTTCCTTCTATTCACCTTTTTGTTTAGCAAATTTTAGAAATTTGAGTCCTTTGAGGAAAGATCAAAACACAGGAGTCAACTATTTTTAAGGTGAAAAACTACTATACTAAATGAAAGATTTCCTTAAGTATGTACATATTTCTGGGGGAGAAGTCTCAGTATTCATGGAATTTGGGAGAAAAAAGAATTCCTTATGAGTATCAGAATTTATGGGAAAAAATAGATCCCATGGAAAGTTTTTATTCATCAAAAAATTTTTTTAAACACACAGAACTTAAGAACCAATCTTTCTATATAGCTTTATATTTTGAATATGTGGGAACTATTCATGTGGTTGAGCCCTCATTGCATTTACTCTCTTTTGTGTTTACCTGGAAAACAATAATTTCAAGGATGGGGCCTAAGCCTCATGAACTAGAAATTAAATACCCAAATCAAAGTGATCCAAGTAATCACAGAGATCAACTTATCTATTAATTTTACAAACCTAATGAAAATTATTTCAAGGGGCTCTGAGTGTAAAACTATGCAGAGGAAAAGGCAATTGTAACAAATCTTTTGGTTGGAAAAAGTCTTTCCTTTGGGCACACGTCAGAAAATAATGATAGAAGAAGCATCAAAATGTCATTTGCAATCAATTTCATCACCTCAGGATAAAAATCCCCACATCAACACATCTTAGAGGATACTGACTTTTTTAAAACTTAAAAAAAATCAGTATAACATACACTCAGAAAACTGCACACTTCATGAGTATAAAGCTCAATAAATTTTCTGGAGGTGAATACATTCAAGCCACCAAACACACAGATCAAGAAGGAGACAACCTCAACATTGCATTGACTGCTTTTTAATACATTTTTGGTCATGTTTTCCTCACTGCACAAGAAGGTAAAAGTCAAAACTTATGTCTATAAAGCTCAGATAAAGAAATAAGATGTAGTCAACTAATTGCTTACCAGTTGATCAACTTGATCAATCACAACTGATTTCCTACTGATATAACCATGATGGTCTTTTACTAGGCCACTTATATTGACCAATCAAGTTCGACCAGATATACAGTGGTGATCAATTTTGATTGATTTATGTTCACTTGGGGTTGGCTGCTAAGAAGTAGAGCGTGCATAGCATATCATCCCTGCCAATGGCTTGATGATACGGTTTTGTATCTAGAATGAGGCCAAAATACAATTTGGTATCTTGGCCAAAGGGCAAATACTTTGCTGCCATTTCTTGAGGCGTTTTATTTCTCTCATTTTTCTCTCTCTAAAAATAAGATTTTTTTTTAATGGCAAAGTTACTTTGAAAAATAACCTTTATCTCTTTTTAATTAAATTTAAATATTAGAAAAATATTTAGTAAGAAGACTAAAAAAACTAAAGAGTCCATTTAGAATATTTTTTTTTTCTCCTTAAATATGGCTTATGTTTTGGTGGCAGGTGAAATCTTTTGAAAATCAACTTTGGGAAAATCTTTCACGAATCCATTTTGAGTAGATGAAATATTTGGATATTGCCTAGTAGACATTCTCCATCAGAAAATGAGCTGGTTGAGGAGTGACTTTTGTGTAAATAAAGTTTTATTTAAATTTCCATATAATCTAGCTCTGATTTCAAAAGCCTGGGCAGTTCATTTGCCCTTGTTCAAGAAAAGAATAATGATTAACCCATTTTGACTGAAAAGGTATTTCACATTCAATAGTGTCCCTGGAAGTACAAATTATTTTTGTGCCTGTTGAATTTTAAAGTGAGAGCAAAAGTAGAATCAGGAAACCAAAAGAAGACACTTTTTGAAAGAGTATTATACTGGGTAGGGAGACAGAAAGAGAGATCAAGAAAAAGAGACAGGTAGAAATTTAAGACCAGCTAAATGAAGCGAAAAGCAAAGGAGAAAAGGAAAGATATAAGCATCTGAATGCAGAGTTCCAAAGAATAGCAAGGAGAGATAAGAAAGCCTTCCGCAGAGATCAATGCAAAGAAATAGAGGAAAACAACAGAATAGGAAAAACAAGAGATATTTTCAAGAAAATTAGAAATATCAAGGGAACATTTCATGCAAAGATGGGCTCGATAAAGGACAGAAATGGTACGGACTTAACAGAAGCAGAAGATATTAAGAAGAGGTGGCAAGAATACACAGAAGAACTTCACGACGAAGATAATCACGATGCGTGATCACTCACCTGCAGCCAGACATCTTGGAATGTGAAGTCAGTGGGCCTTAGAGAGCATCCCTACGAACAAAGCTAGTGGACTAGATGGAATTCCAATTGAGCTATTTCAAATCCTGAAAGATGATGCTGTAAAAGTGCTGCACTCAATATGCCAGCAAATTTGGAAAACTCAGCAGTGGCCACAGGACTGGAAAAGGTCAGTCTTCATTCCAATCCCAAAGAAAGAGAATGGCAAAAAATGCTCAAACTACCGCACAATTGCACTCATCTCACACGCTAGTAAAGTCATGCTCGAAATTCTCCAAGCCAGGCTTCAGCAATATGTGAACCGTGAACTCCCAGATATTCAAGCAGGTTTTAGAAAAGGCAGAGGCACCAGAGATCAAATTGCCAACATCCGCTGGATCATGGAGAAAGCAAGAGAGTTCCAGAAAAACATCTATTTCTGCTTCATTGACTATGCCAAAGCCTTTGGCTGTGTGGATCACAATAAACTGTGGAACATTCTGAAAGAGATGGGAATCCCAGACCACCTGTCCTGCCTCTTGCGAAACCTGTATGCAGGTCAGGAAGCAACAGTTAAAACTGGACATCGAACAACAGATTGGTTCCAAATAGGAAAAGGAGTACATCAAGGTTGTATATTGTCACCCTGATTATTTAACTTATATGCAGAGTACATCATGAGGATCGCTGGGCTGGAAGAAGCACAAGCTGGAATCAAGATTGCTGGGAGAAATATCAATAACCTCAGATATGCAGATGACACCACCCTATGGCAGAAAGTGAAGAGGAACTAAAAAGCCTCTTGATGAAAGTGAAAGAGGAGAGTGAAAATTTGGCTTGAAGCTCAACATTCAGAAAACGAAGATCATGGCATCTGGTCCCATCACTTCATGGGAAATAGATGGGCAAACAGTGGAAACAGTGTCAGACTTTATTTTGGGGGGCTCCAAAATCACTGCAGATGCTGATTGCAGCCATGAAATTAAAAGATGCTTACTCTTTGGAATGAAAGATATGACCAACCTAGACAGCATATTAAAAAGTACAGACATTACTTTGCCAACCAAGGTCCGTCTAGTCAAGGCTATGGTTTTTCCCGTGGTCATGTATGGATGTGAGAGTTGGACTGTGAAGAAAGCTGATTGCCTAAGAATTGATGCTTTTGAACTGTGGTGCTGGAGAAGACTCTTGAGAGTCCCTTGGACTGCAAGGAGATCCAACCAGTCCATTCTAAAGGAGATCAATCCTGGGTGTTCATTGGAAGGACTGATGCTAAAGCTGAAACTCCAATACTTTGGCCACCTCATGTAAAGAGTTGACTCACTGGAAAAGACTCTGATGCTGGGAGGGATTGGGGGCGGGAGGAGAAGGGGACGACAGAGAATGAGATGGCTGGATGGCATCACCGACTCGATGGACATGAGTTTGAGTGAACTTTGGGAGTTGGTGATGGACAGGGAGGCCTGGCGTGCTGTGATTCATGGGGTCACAAAGAGTTGGACACAACTGAGCGACTGAACTGAACTGAAATGAAGGCATATTTTGTTCTCTCCCTCCAGCCATATTAAACAGACCATTTGTCTATTATTCAGCACACGACATGCCCTTCACTGAGCAATTTGCTTCCCATGGCAAACATTTAAAAAAATTCAACAATTAGTACAGCATTAAGATTTGTAGTGTGGTAATTTAATGCAAAGTTTTAAAAAGGATTAACTTCTTTAAATATTAACATATGGATATATGTAGATCTCTGTAAAGTGACATGGCTATTATATAGTATGTAAACATGTATGGTTTATGGAGGTCTTCATTCTTTATTTTTCATTTAGAAATAACACATGTACTTGGTTTAACAAAAGTAAACACTCTCCAAATTTTGCCAATAAACAGTGAATCCAATCCCTCGATCCCATGCCACTTCTCAGAAAGAATCATTATCAAAGCTTCAAGCATGCTTTTACAGAAACTTCTCATTAAATCATACAACACATATAGCTATAATCAACACAGAGGATGTAAGTCTCAGGGCAGAAAATGACATACGTAAGAAACGTTGCATTTTTTATTTCCCTGAAACCAACTAAATTTCAACTTCTAGCTTCCAGCTTGCTATGAAATTCAAATTAAGACATTCTCAAGTGCTAAGAAACCCCCCTGATCCCCCCACACACCATTTTGCCTTAATGATCTTTCAAATAATCCCAGGCACTGAAGAGACTTTCTGGCAGTCATCAGTCTCTTTTGGTTACCACCAAGATAGCCATAAGGCTTCCCAGGTGACCCTAGTCATAAAGAATCAGCCTGCCATTGCAAGAGACACAAGAAATAGAGGTTCAATCCCTGGGTTGGGAAGATCCCCTGGAGTAGGAAATGGCAACCCACTCCAGTAGTCTTGCCTGGGAAATTCCACAAATGGAGGAGTCTGGCAGGCTACAGTCTCTGGGGTTACAAAGAATCAGACATGACTGAGCACACACAGCACAAGATAACCACTGACTGTTCCAGTTGATATTGTCTTTTCATATCTGCTCTTTCCAATGTCTGTGCCATACTTCAGGGAACAAGGATATTTGATAAGCCTAACATCATTTTTCTGATAATTTTCCACCTCCCAAAGTCACTTTGAGGTCAGATTCTGGGTTCCTAATAGTTGCAGTATCCATAGACTTCTCTTCCTCCCCAGGAGTCTCTTATTTATAAAATTCAAACACATGTTATTAATATTACTAGTCTTCCACTTTATTAAACATTTTAAGATCAGTGATAGCTCTGAAAAAAGTATTATTCTGCAGCATATGATGATTTTCAGCCTACTTCCTAGATAATACATTTTTTTTTCACTTCAACCCACAACATGAAGGATCTTAGTTCCCCAAACAGGGGTCAAACCTGTGCCTCCTGCAATAGAAGCACAAAATCTTAACTACTGGACCATCATGGAAGTACCCCTAGGTTACATATATCTGATGTTTCATTTTTCTTTCTTTTTGAGAAACAATAGCATATAAATCCACATTCAATGCAAAGATAACCATTAGAGGGGAAAATTTATTTACTCATTTTCTAAAGCATCCATATATAAGTGAAGTGATTTACGTTTTTTAGTTTTCTTGGTCTGGAAAATATGAGTACTCTTATCGATCAATGCCATTTGTGGTGATGCTGTGGTTATTTACCTTCACCCAGATCCTGCCATTATTACTGTTCTGATCCCCTCTGGGGACAACTAATGAACAGTTTCTGGCATGTGCTCAAAAGCCTGAGATAAGCACCATTATAATTTATTTCTATCTAAATTACTCCAATTTGGGAAAGGATGCTGAATTGCACCAATTTCTTCTCCAATGAGTTCATTTTTTAATACTGGCTTATCTCTTGATGCAAGATATTAGGGGAACAAAAAATAAACACAGATACACACATATAAATTTCCCCAACCTTGTATTTTGAATCAAACAATTGCCTTTTATTCTTCTCATTGATTCAGTTAGTAATTAATACTATGCTCTACAATAAATGTCACTTGCATAATCTGAACATTCAACAATATTAATATCCCCTTTCTTAGAAACAAAAATGAACCAAAGAACCTTTTAACAGCTGTTTGAAGCATATTTTGCAATCAGATTGAGCATTTGTTCCTGTAAACAATAAAATGGTGAACGATTCTTTAAGCCTGCAGCTCTGTCAGTATTTTACAATATGATCACTTATATTGGAAGAAAGTAGGCAACATTATGAACTGATTTTCTGAAGACTTTATCTTAATGTAAAACGCTACCAAACATTCCATTTCCTCAACCTCTTTCCTTGTTAATTATTATTGTATTTGAAATCTATAATTTAAAATAACTATAAATAAAACTGACATATGTCATTTAGAAAAAATAGCACCTTACAAGAAAAAATAGCCAAATAGGCTTACTGTTTGCCAGCTATGAATGCAAATAAAAATATTAGGCTGAATTTATTCAGCATGAGAAAGTGAGGGAAATGTTTAAACATTATTTGCACACTGAAAAAACAGAAACAAAAAACTATTTAACAAGCATCTACTCAAAAAGGGCAAGATGCAGTGGAGACACAGAAGCACAGTACAACAATTTCTTTTCAAGCAACTTATGTTCTAGCTTGAAAAATAAGACCTATAAATATCAAACAGTTACAGAATAATGTTTAAATTAAAAGTAATGAGATATAAATATCAAATATGTCTAAGATAAAGATGCAGTTAAATGCCAAATTATTAGCATAAATAATAAATGTTAAAAATTTAGAAAAGAGTCAGGATGCTGGGAATTAGGATAATTCATGAAAATCTCAATAAAATTCTATTTTCAAGGATAATAACAATAAAGATGTAGCATGATGTGCTTAAGCTGTCCAGTAATGACATATAAGCTGACCATCAGCAATCCTTCCCACCTTGGAACTCAATGACGTTAACAGTGTGAAATTGTACATGTTGGGATTATTGACACCACAAAAATTGACAGCCTCTACAAATTGGGACTTTTTCCCTCAAAAAAAACAGTTGAACATTTATTATCATATTATGATATGTAAGGAATTTTGCCAATATCTAATTCATTTAATTTCTATCTTAAAACAATTTTTGCAGATGAAGAAAATGAGGCCAAAAAGTTGAAATGACTTGAGTCAGTCACACTCTAAGTGACAGATTCTGATCTTCAGGTTTGGGCCTAAGAACTCTTCCCACTTAGAACTGCTCCCATATTAACAAAATTCATTTTTTACTGATGACTTATCCTCTGATAATTTTACTGCTTATCCTCAGATCATTTTACTGATGCATTTCCCTGGTAGTTCAGCTGGTGAAGAATTTGCCTGTAATGCAGGAAACCCCAGTTTGATTCCTGGGTTGGGAAGATCCTCTAGAGAAAGGATAGGCTATCTACTCCAGTATTCCTGGGCTTCCCTGGTGGCTCAGCTGGTAAAGAATCTACCCGAATATGGGAGACCTGGTTCAATCCCTGGGTTGAGAGGATCCCCTGGAGAAGGGAACAGCTACCCACTCTAGTATTCTGGCTTGGAGAGTTCCATGAACAATATCATCCATGGGGTCACAAAGAGTTGGACATGACTGAGAGATTTTCACTTTCACTTTTATCCTCTGAACAAGCAAGAGTTGTCTGAATCTTGAATGGCCAGTGTATTGACAGGCTAAGTCCAATAAGGAGCTTCCCAGGTGGTGCTAGTGGTAAGGAATCCTCCTGCCAATGCAAGATACCCAAGAGACCCAATTTCGATCCCTGGGTCAAGAGGATCCCCTGGTGTAGGAAAATGGCACCCCACTCTAATATTCTTGTCTGGAAAATTTCATGGAGAGAGGAGCCTGATGGGCTACAGTGCATGGGGCCACAAGGACTGTGATACAACTGAGCACAAGTCCATTAAAGAACATTACCAATGGAAAAAAACTCAGTGAAATCTGCTTATTTTTACACAACAAATACCCCAAGATACAGTGATTTACTATTTTATGTTGTTCAGTTTTGTGGGTGAGGAATTTAGAAGGGTGAAGCTAGGGACTTCTCATCCAGATCTCTCAGATGATTGTAGTCAGATTTTAGCTTGGGCTGAGGTTATGTGGAATCTTGACCTGGGGAGCCTCTCAGACTGCCTGCTGAGGGCCAGCTGCCATTTCTGTCCTTTATTGAGCTCATTTTTGCATGAAATGTTCCCTTTTCCTCTATTTCTTTGCATTGATCACTGAGGGATGTTTCCTTATCTCTCCTTGCTGTTTTTTGGAACTCTTCATTCAAGTGGGTATATCTGTCATTTCCTCTTTTGCCTTTCACTTCTCTTCTTTTCTCAGCTATTGGTAAGGCCTCCTCAGACAGCCATTTTGCCTTTTTGCATTTGTTTTTCTTGGGGATGGTTTTTTCACTGCCTCCTGGACAATGTTAGGAACCTCTGTCCATAGTTCATCAAGCAGTCTGTCTATTAGTTCTAATCCCTTGAATCTATTTCTCACTTCCCTGTATAATCGTAAGAGATTTGATTTGGGTCATATCTCAATAGACTAGTGGTTTTCCCTACTTTCTTCAATTTCAGTCTGAATTTGGCAATAAGAATTTCATGATCTGAGCCACAGTCAGCTCCCTGTCTTGTTTTTTTTGATTGTGTAGAGTTTCTCCATCTTTGGCTGCAAAGAATATAATCAATATGATTTCAGTGTTGATCATCTGGTGATGTCCATGTGTAGAGTCATCTCTTGTGTTGTTGGAAGAGAGTGTTTGCTATGACTAGTATGTTCTCTTGGCAGAACTCACACTTTGCCCTGCTTCATTTTGTACTCTAAGGTCAACCTTGCCTGTTACTCTAGGTATCTCTTGCCTTCCTACTTTTGCATTCCAGTCCCCTATGATGAAATGGGTATCTTGTTTTTGTTTAGTTCTAGAGAGTCTTGTTGGTCTTCATAGAACTATTCAACTTCAGCTTCTTCCTTATTAGTGGTTGTGGCATAGACTTGGATTAGTGTTATATTAAATGGTTGGCCTAGTAAACAGAGATCATTCTGTCATTTTTGAGACTGCACAAAAGTATTGCATTTCAGACTCCCTAAAAAAAGGAATTTTGATGATTATGATATAATCATTAAACTATAATAATATGACAAGTGATTAATGTAGAGTTTTAACACAATGGTGTCAATTTATTGAGATATATCCATCTTTGAGGCTTCTAGAGTTAAGTTCGCAAGATATCTGAGAAAAATCACAGAATAGACTTTGTTCAGAACCTACATAATGTGACTTGATAATTAGGAGTGTTTGACTTGGGTGGTCCTTTTGTTCTTGCAATTTGCTTCATTGTAGGTCTTACAATTTTACTTCATAACAGATCCTTAATATGCAGAAATATCAACTTACTGAATCATCAAACCTCAGAACTAGTTTAGGAATCCTTACAACTCACTTTAGAGAAGTGTTCATTTTTTTCTAACATGGATTCCAGTAAGCATGACCCCTCCCTCCATTTAGTCTTTCACATTGAATCACTAAATGTGATTCTCTTTCCCCTCTGGACCGCAAGTCAATCTGTTCATTTCTAAGTCTTGGGAGTGTCCAAAAAGTGCTAGGAAAGAGAGTTTCAGCCACTAGAGTGGTTTGCACTTACTCAACTGTAGAGTAGTGGGAAGAGGTAATGTTAGGGTTAAGTGATTTTCAATCCAATAGCCTCTATAGCTAAGTTGCTGTTAGTTCTGCATCATACAATTCTGTTACTGCCCTAAATGCTAGAGAAAGCTGTCATATCCCCAAGAATAAGCTACATGATGCTATAGTAACAATTCCTGACTTTGGGAGACTTCAAACAACAAAATATATCTCTCAATCTTGCTCTATTGCTTTCTTAGCTTGGCAGCAACTCTGCTGCATCTCACGCTCACTCAGGCACTCGAGATGAGAGAACCTCCACATCTATGAATTTCACTGTGGTACGGAGGCAGGCACGTGACTTACCACATACTCTCACCAAACCTTCTGCCCAAAAGGAAACACCTTACTCCTACTCGACTTCTGCATTACATACAGTGACTGAAGCAAGTCACCTGGCATGAGGGATTTGGAATCCCACCAGAACAACTGAAATACTGCTAACATCCCTAAACATTGCCACATGTTATACATCTACCATTAGTAAGGAAAGACCTACTAACCGTAAGAGCAAAAATTTCAGCTAGCTTTGCATGCTAAAGAATTATCTGTAATTAACCCAGGGAGCTCAAACCCGGTTCTCTGTGACAACCTGGAGGGATAAGATGGAGTGGGGGGTGGCAGGGAGTTCTAGAGGGAGGGGACATGGGTAAACCTAAGTCTGATTCATATTGATGTATCGCAGAAACCAACACAATACTGTAAAACAATTATCCTCCCATTAAAAATTAAAAAAAAAATCTGTAATTAAATGTAATTGTCTTGTGTATTATATATGAGTTTGTCTCTGAGTGAGATAGCACCAGTTCAGTTCAGTTCAGTTCAGTTGCTCAGTCGTGTCCAACTCTCCGCGACCCCATGAATCACAGCATGCCAGGCCTCCCTGTCCATCACCAACTCCCGGAGTACACTCAAACTCATGTCCACAGAGTCGGTGATGCCATCCAGCCATCTCATTCTCCGTCGTCCCCTTCTCCTCCCGCCCCCAACCTTTCCCAGCATCAGAGTCTTTTCCAGTGAGTCAACACGTCGCATGAGGTGGCCAAAGTATTGCAGCTTCAGCTTTAGCATCAGTCCCTCCAATGAACATCCAGGATTGATCTCCTCTAGAATGGACTGGTTGGATCTCCTTGCAGTATAAGGGACTCTCAAGAGTCTTCATCAACACCACAGTTCAAAAGCATCGATTCTTCGGCGATCAGCTTTCTTCACAGTCCAACTCTCACATCCATACATGACCATGGGAAAAACCATTACCTTGACTAGACGGACCTTGGTTGGCAAAGTAATGTCTCTGCTTTTTAATATACTATCAAGGTTGGTCATAACTTTCCTTCCAAGGAGCAAGCGTCTTTTAATTTCATGGCTGCAGTCACCATCTGCAGTGATTTTGGAGCCCAAAAAAATAAAGTCTTACACTGTTTCCACTGTTTTTCCATCTATTTCCCATGAAGTGATGGGACCAGTTGCCATGATCTTTGTTTTCTGAATGTTGAGCTTCAAGCCAACCTTTTCACTCTCTTCTTTCACTTTCATCAAGAGGCTTTTGAGTTCCTCTTCACTTTCTGCCATAAGGGTAGTGTCATCTGCATATCTGAGGTTATTGATATTTCTCCCAGCAATCTTGATTCCAGCTTGTGCTTCTTCCAGCCCAGCGTTCCTCATGATGTACTCTGCATATAAGTTAAATAAGCAAGGTGACAATATACAACCTTGACGTACACCTTTTCCTATTTGGAACCAGTCTGTTGTTCCATGTACAGTTCTGACTGTTGCTTCCTGACCTGCATACAGGTTTCTCAAGAGGCAGGTCAGGTGGTCTGGGATTCCCATCTCTTTCAGAATGTTCCACAGTTTATAGCACCAGTATTTACTATAAAATAGGTTTAAGATAGTATTTTTAAAAATCATAAAGATACTACATAAGATACATAACACTATATATTGCTACATAAGATATAAAATACTACATAAGTAAGTAAGTAAGTGAAGTTTCTCAGTCGTGTCCAACTCTTTGCGACCCCATGGACTGTAGCCTACCAGGCTTCTCTGTCCATGGGATTCTCCAGGCAAGAAGCCTGGAGTAGGTTGCCATTTCCTTCTCCAGGGGATCTTCCCTACCCAGGAATTGAACCTGGGTCTCCTGCATTGCAGGCAGACACTTTAACCTCTGAGCAAAAAGGGAAGCCCAAAATACTACAAAAGATAAATAAAAATACAACATAAGATACATAACACTGTATATTGCTACATGATATAAAATACTACAAAAGGTACATAAAAACACTACATAAGATAGTATTTTTAAAAATCTATTTCTGCTTTATTGACTATGCCAAGGCCTTTGACTATGTGGATCATAATAAACTGCGGAAAATTCTGAAAGAGATGGGAATACCAGACCACCTGACCTGCCTCTTGAGAAACCTGTATGCAGGTCAGGAAGCAACAGTTAGAACTGGACATGGAACAACAGACTGGTTCCAAATAGGAAAAGGAGTACATCAAGGTTGTATATTGTCACCCTGCTTATTTAACTTATATGCAGAGTACATCATGAGGAACGCTGGGCTGAAGAAAGCACAAGCTGGAATCAAGATTGCTGGGAAAAATATCAATAACCTCAGGCAGATGATACAACCCTTATGGCAGAAAGTGAAGAAGAACTAAAGAGCCTCATGATGAAAGTGAAAGAGAAGAGTAAAAAAGTTGGGTTTAAAGCTCAACATTCAGAAAACAAAGATCATGGCATCTGGTCCCATCACTTCATGGCAAATCGATGGAGAAACAGTGAAAACAGTGTCAGACTTTATTTTTCTGGGTTCCAAAATCACTGCAGATGGTGATTGCAGCTATGAAATTAAAAGATGCTTACTCTTTGGAAGGAAAGTTGTGACCAACCTAGACAACATATTAAAGACTAGAGACATTACTTTGTCAACCAAGTTCCGTCTAGTCAAGGCTATGATTTTTCCAGTGGCCATGTATGGATGTGAGAGTTGGATTATAAAGAGGGCTGGATGCAGAATTGATGTTTTTTGAACTCTGGTGTTGGAGAAGACTCTTGAGAGTCCCTTGGACTGCAAAGATATCCAACCAGTCCATCCTAAAGGAAATCGGTTCTGGATATTCATTGGAAGGACTGATGTTAAAGCTGAAACTCCGTATATTGGCCACCTGATGCGAAGATCTGACTCATTTGAAAAGACACTGATTTGGGAAAAGATTGAAGGCAGGAGGAGAAGGGGATGACAGAGGATGAGATGGTTGGATGGCATCACCGACTCAATGGACATGAGTTTGGGTAAACTCCAGGAGCTGGTGATGGACAGTGAGGCCTGGTGTGCTGCAGTTCATGGGGTCGCAAAGAGTCGGACACAACTGAGCAACTGAACTGAACTGAACTGAAGATAGTATTTTTAAAAATCAAGAACATGACTATTTCATCAGTGCTCCTGCTGCTGCTGCTGCTAAGTCACTTCATTCGTGTCCGACTCTGTGCGACCCCATAGACAGCAGCCCACCAGGCTCCCCCATCCCTGAGGTATGCCTAAAATGTGTCTATGCGAGAAAACTCACCATCATTCATTTTACATGCTTCAATTTATCTCTAAGACTGTCTTGACAGTTACTGAACCTGGGGTGATACCCAGCCCATTACAAACAGATCTTGCTAGGAGCTTCCTAAGCTAATTTCTGCCTGGGGGCTCTGTGGTTTAATCATCTCTCTTTCTCTCATTTGAGTTCCTGTTGATGTTAGACTTCCTGGGGTATTGTACAATAGTCACACTGAGCTGGCCTACCCTGAGTTATTTAAATTTTTTCCTCTCCTCTCTAAGAAACTGCTGGGGAAGGTCAACCTAATCTCCACCTGTTCTCAGTAGGACAGATTATCTACAAATTGAGAATTGTAAACTTCAGTGGATTATGTTCTTCATTTCATCCCAAGGAAAATGCATTCCCTTTCCAAAGAAGAAAAGGAAAGATATATCCATCTGAATGCAGAGCTGCAAAGAATAGCAAGAAAAGATAAGAAAGCCTTCCTAAGTGATCAATGCAAAGAAATAGTGAAAAACAATAGAATGGTAAAGACTAGAAATATCTTCCAGAAAACCAGAGATACCAAGGGAAATTTTCATGGAAAGATGGACACAATAAAGGACAGAAATGGTATGGACCTACAAGAAGCAGATGATATTAAGAAGAGGTAGCAAAAATACATAGAAGAACTATAAAAAAAAGATCTTCATGACTCAGATAACCACAAGGGTGTGTTTACTCACCTAGAGCCAGACATCCTGGAATGTGAAGTCAAGCGGGCCTTAGGAAGAATCGCTATGAACAAAGCTAGTGGAGGTAAAAGAATTCCAGCTGAGCTATTTCAAATCCTAAAAGGTGATGCTGTTAAAGTGCTACACTCAATACGCCAGAAAATTTGGAAAACTCGGCAGTGGCCCCAGGAATGGAAAGGGTCGGTTTTCATTCCAGTCCCAAAGAAAGGCAATGCCAAAGAATGTTCAAACTACCACACAATTGCAATCATCTCACATGCTAGCAAATTATTGCTCAAAATTCTCCAAACAAGGCTTAAACAGCACATGAACCGGAAACTTCCAGATAGTCAAACTGGATTTAGAAAAGGCAGAGGAACCAGAGATCAAATTGCCAACATCTATTGGATCATAGAAAAAGCAAGAGAATTCCAGAAAAACATCTAGATCTTCTGCTTCATTGACTATGCTAAAGCCTTTGACTTTGTGGATCACACCAAATAGTGGAAAATTCTTAAAGAGATGGGAATTCCAGACCAACTTACTTGCCTCCTGAGAAATCCGTATGCAGATCAAAAAGCAACAGTTAGAACTGGAAATGGAACAATGGATTGGTTCCAAATTGGGAAAAGAGTACATCAAGGCTGTGTATTGTCACCCTGCTTATTTAACTTATATGCAGAGTACATCATGAAAAATGCTGGGCTGGATGAAGCACAAGCTGGAATCAAGATTTCCAAGAGACATATCAATAACTTCAGATATGCAGATGACACCACTCATGGCAGAAAGCGAGGAGAAACTGAAGAGCCTCTTGATGAGAGTGAAAGAGGAGAGTGAAAAAGCTGACTTAAAACTCTACATTCAAAAAGCAAAGATCATGGCAACTGGTCCCATCTCTTCATTGCAAATAGATGGGGAAATAGTAGAAACAGTGACAGAATTTATTTTCTGGGGCACCAAAATCACTGCAGCCATGAAATTAAAAGACAGTACCTCCTTGGAAGAAAAGATATGACCAACCTAGACAGCATATTAAAAAGCAGAGACATTATTTTGCTGACAAAATTTCATCTAATTAAAGCTTTGGTTTTTCCAGTAGTATGGACCATAAGGAAGGTTGAGCATTGAAGAATTGATGGTTTTGAAATTTGGTGTTAGAGAAGACTCTTGAGTCCCTTGGACTGAAAGGAGATCAAACCAGTCAATTATAGAGGAAATCAATCCTGAATATTCATTGGAAGGACTGATGCTGAAGCTGAAGCTCCAGTACTTTGGCCACCTGATGTGAAGGACTGACTTGGAAAGTTTGAAGTCAAGAAGTGAAGGGGACGACAAAGGATGAGATGGTTGGATGGCATCACTGACTGGATGTACATGAGTTTGAGAAAGCTACTGGAATTGCTGATGGATAGGAAAGTCTGGCATGCTCCAGTTCATGGCGTCTCAAAGAGCTTGCCACAACGTAGTGACTTACCAACAAGATGTTACTGCTGACCATGTCAGAGCAGAGTAGAATGGTATCCGGGGTGAAGGAAAATTAGAAGCATAGTTCCAAGAAGATTGTGTTTCCTGATTCCAGCCTTCAAATGTCTTCCTTTTTGCCCTATTTAGCCACAGATTTTTTTCTAGTTTTGCTTTTTGTTTATCTGCTTAATCTAGTTGCTGTTTGAGTGACAAAGTCACATTTTGAAACTTATTACATGATACCACTAAATCCATCAAAAAGTCATATTTCACTAAGGACAAAAATATGGATGATGCACTAATTCAGCTTAAATGCTATTTGTTAATATAATTATATAACTTGAAACTATAATTATCCTTACTACTTTGTAGTTTCAGAGATATTTCTTTCAGAGAATTATTTTTTAGTTGACAGTTTCTCTTCCAACATTTAACTTTCTGTGACTATTAAGTGTATTTACTTAGCTAATGCTTTTTGACACAAAAACTAGACCCACTTATTTTTAAAGCTGAAAAACTTAATCCAGTTCACTCTTTATTTTACCAGTGACAATATTAAGGTTCTGAAAGTTTTTTTACACTAAGGGAAGAGAAATTTCTAGGAAGTCTTTGTGAACTAAAAGCATTCAATAAGCAATACAAAAGAAAAACAATGGCATTATATATTAGTCACTTCCTAATTTATGTTTAAAAATTTATGTCTGTGACTTTTTAAAAGATATATAAAATAAAGTATAGATTAACTGGATTGGTTCTAAATTAACATGTATAATATGATCATTTTGTCAGGGCTCCCTAGAGTCTGTGTTAAGGAAGTTTCTGAGGTTTTACAATAGGATTCTGTGATTGATTAGTTGTGACTTCCCTGGTTTATGGAATGAGAGAAATAGGACACAAACCCTTCTTTGTCCAGCCTGATGTAATTCAAAATAAAAGCAACCAGCAGAGATTGAATATGAATACTATAGCTTATTTTTGTTCATGACTATAAAGAGTAACTAACATGTTGGTTAGCTTTGTGTGTTCCATTTTCCTGCAAATATGGTGGGTAGTTTGTTTCAAAGGAGTTTTAAAGGTGTTTTTGAAATTCAGAACAGGAGAAATAAAATGTATTGGTAGCCACTTTGCATAGGTTAGAAAACAGAAATATAATGGAAATAACTGTTATCTAATGATTTCCTGGTGGCTCAGAGGTTAAAGCGTCTGCCTCCAATGCGGGAGACCTGGGTTCGATCCCTGGGTGGGAAGATCCCCTGGAGAAGGAAATGGTAACCCACTCCAGTATTCTTGCCTGGAGAACCCCATGGATGGAGAAGCCTGGTAGGCTACAGTCCACGGGGTCGCAAAGAGTCGGACACGACTGAGCGACTGAACGGAATGAACGGAATGATTTCCTTCAATCTTTGGGATCTGCCAAAGAAGGACGATTCTAATAGTGTTTCTGAGAGCAGCTAACCAGAGAATACCCCCCATACAATTTACTTTTGGAAGATCTGTATGAAAAGTTATATACCAAATAAAAAGAACATTGTAATTTACAGTGAGGGAAATCCTAAGGGATGGTCTTTGAAGATAGCTCTGAAGTGTGGCTATTTTTTTTTTTTTTCTAGTCTGTAAGTAGTGAGGAGAATGAAAATTGTTGCAGAGGAAACAAAGAGAATTTACAAAGCATATGTTATAAAATTGCCCTGGATGTAGAGACAGTGAAATGTAATGAATTCTTGACCATCAAGGACACACAAGTTAACAAAGAACCCAATCAAAAATATCATAGCATGTACTGTAGGCAATTTTTACCAGAAAAATTTTCTTATACCATGAAAAAAGTATGTTAGATATACTCATATTTATTTTACTTTTTCAGGGTACATGAAAATTTTTCTGGGAATGAACATTAGATTTCCAAAAAAAATTCTCTAAGGATGGTAGTCAAAACAAAAAAATAATTTAAAAAGACCTAGACAAGCCAGACTATGTAGGGAAATTATAATTATAACTGTTTGTTTCTCAATCTATAGATACAAAAGTAAAAACATTTACACATGTGTTTGTTTTTTCTAGAACTGACTCCCTAGAAGACTTGAACAGGAACACAAGGAAACTTTTTTTTAAATTTTAATATAAATTTATTTAAGTGGAGGCTAATTACTTTACAATATTGTAGTGGTTTTACCATACATTGACATGAATCTGCCACAGGTGTACATGTGTTCCCCATCCTGAACCCACCTCCCACCTCCCTCCCCATCCCATCCCTCTGGGAAAATTTTTGAAAAAAAAAACAAAACTATTTATCATTAATTCCATCTTAGAGGTTAGTAACGATGGTAAACTCATAAAAAAATCAAAAACAGGACAGAATTAAAAATCGGAGAACAAAGAAGAAATGTTAGGGAATTCAAACTATGCTAAAACAAATTAGTATAATAGTTGAATGACAAAAGTTAGGAAATATCCCATAAAGTAGAACAATCCATGAAAGTTAGACAAAAAAGGAAAGAAAAAGATAATAAAATACAGGATAGGAGGGTAAGGGAATCGGCCCTGGAAATTCAATATTTGTGTAGACACCCAGCAAAGAGTAATAGAGGTAAGAGAATAAATCATCAAAGAGCTAATAAAAGGTATTTCCCAAGATTTATGGACCCATTCAGTGAGTTTTCAACACAATGGGAAGAAAAAGCACTTACGTTAGTGACCAGCATCATGAAATTTCTTCAAAGAGCAGATTCTAAAAACTTCCGTAAAAATATAAAAATATAATATTGTAAAATAATTTGCCTCCAATAAAAAATAAATTAATTACCAAAAAAATAAAAATATTATATTAAGGGAAACAGAAATTAGAATGCTTTCATGCTTATCATGGCAATATGAGAAGTTGAGAGACACAAGACTAGAATCTTCCAAATTTATATGGACTTATTTCTCCCAACTGTCCATGTATCTATTGCTACATGACAAACCATCCCCAAGCACCAAGTTATGTGCTTGGCTCACAAACCTTCAATTTGGATAAGGCTTAGCAGGAATAACTTGGTCGCTTCTTGGGGTAGCTCGAAAGAACAGGAGGATCTGGTTGCAAGTGACCTCACCAACATGGCTGGTAAGTTGGTGCTGATTAGATTCAACTCGATGTGAGAGACTCCACTAGGTGGTCTGTGTTTCCTCACAGGATGCTGGCTGGGTTCCAAAAGCCAAGTATACCAAGGGAAGACAAAACAAAACAAAAAACCAAGTGAAACCTTTGTAACTGGTGTGTCCTAGCCTTGAAGGTCACAGAGTTACTACTTCCATAGCTATAATAGGTCTATCCAGATTCAAGGACAGAGAACAGTGACCACTATGAGAAGAATGTCAGAGTCATATTCTAAGAACTTGTGAGATGGAATGGTTTAGTTATTTGGGGAAATACAGTCTGCCACATCAACCTAAAATTCCATACCCAAAGACAGTGTTAATTAAGTGCAAGCGTTGAATGAAGACAGTTTTCAGACATGTTGGAGTCAATTTGCCTTCCATGTACTTATTCTCAGGAAGCTATAGAAAAATGCTTACCCAAGACATGATAGTAACCAACGAAGACACCGATTGAAATCCAGGAAAGCAGGGACCTGCCTCCACAGAGAGATAAACAGCTCCATGATGGTGAAGCATGGCCTCAGAATGGCAGCTGCATGTCACCCAGAAAGACCAATCATCTGAGATCAGAGCAGAGCAGGAGATTCTGGAAATGATGACTACAAATATATAATATTTTATAATGCGATGGGCTTGATTGTAATAAGGGAAGTAAGTCAATTAAGAGTCCGAAATGCAGTACTTGGATACAATCTCAAAAATGACAGAATGATCACTGTTCCTTTCCAAGGCAAACTATTCAATATCACGGTAATCTATTCAGAAAACAAAGATCATGGCATCTGGTCCCATCACTTCATGGGAAATAGATGGGGAAACAGTGGAAGCAGTGTCAGACTTTATTTTTGGGGGCTCCAAAATCACTGTAGATGCTGATTGCAGCCATGAAATTAAAAGATGCTTACTCCATGGAAGGAAAGCTATGACCAACCTAGATAGCATATTAAAAAGCAGGTTGCCAACCAAGGTCCGTCTAGTCAAGGCTATGGTTTTTCCCGTGGTCATGTATGGCTGTGAGAGTTGGACTGTGAAGAAAGCTGATCGCCGAAGAATGGATGCTTTTGAACTGTGATGCTGGAGAAGACTCTTGAGAGTCCCTTGGACTGCAAGGAGATCCAACCCGTCCATTCTAAAGGAGGTCAATCCTGGGTGTTCATTGGAAGGACTGATGCTAAAGCTGAAACTCCAATACTTCGGCCACCTTATGCGACGAGTTGTCTCACTGGAAAAGACTCTGATGCTGGGAGGGATTGGGGGTGGGAGGAGACGGGGACAACAGAGAATGAGATGGATGAATGGCATCACCAACTCGATGGACATGAGTTTGAGTGAACTCCGGGAGTTGGTGATGGACAGGGAGGCCTGGCGTGCTGTGATTCATGGGGTCGCAAAGAGTCTGTCAGGACTGAGCAACTGAACTGAATTGAACTGATGCCCCACCCAGTAACGCTGAAGAAGCTGAAGTTGAACAGTTCTATGAAGACTTACAAGACCTTCTAGAACTAACAACCAAAAAAGATGTCCTTTTCATTATAGGGGACTGGAATGCAAAAGTAAGAAGTCAAGAAACACCTGGCTGCTGCTGCTACTAAGTCATGTCAGACTCTGTGAGACCCCATAGATTGCAGCCCAATGGGCTCCTCTGTCCCTGGGATTCTCCAGGCAAGAATACTGGAGTGGGTTGCCATTTCCTTCTCCAATTCATGAAAGTGAAAAGTGAAAGTGAAGTCGCTCAGCAGTGTCAGACTCTTAGCGACCCCATGGACTATAGCCCTCCAGGCTTCTTCGTCCATGGGATTCTCCAGGCAAGAGTACTGGAGTGGGTTGCCATTGCCTTCACCGAAACACCTGGAGAAACAGGCAAATTTGGCCTTGGAGTACAGAATGATGCAAGACAAAAGCTAATAAAGTTCTGCTAAGAGAACACACTGGTCATAGCAAACACCTTCTTCCAACAACACAAGAGAAGACTCTACACATGGACATCACCAGATGCTCAACACCAAAATCAGATTGATTATATTCTTTGCAGCCAAAGATGGAGAAACTCTATCCAGTCAGCAAAATCAAGACCAGGAGCTGACTGTGGCTCAGATCATGAACTCCTTTTTGCCAAATTCAGACTGAAATTGATGAAAGTGGAGAAAACCACTAGATCATTCCTGTAGACTTAAATCAAATCCCTTATGACTATACAGCGGAAGTGAGAAATAGATTTAAGGGACTATATCTGATAGACAGAGTGCCTGATGCCTATGGACAGAGGTTCGTGACATTGTACAGGAGATAGGAATCAAGACCATCCCCAAGAAAAAGAAAGCAAAAAAGCAAAATGACTGTCTGAGGAGGCCTTACAAATAGCTGTGAAAAGAAAATAAGCAAAAAGCAGAGGAGAAAAGGAAAGATATACCCATTTGAATGTAGAGTTCCAAAGAATAACGAGGAGAGATAAGAAAGCCTTCCTCAGCTATCAATGCAAAGAAACAGAGGAAAACAATAGAATGGGAAAGACTAGAGATCTCTTCAAGAAAATGAAAGGTACCAAGGGAATATTTCATGCAAAGATGGGTTCAATAAAGGACAGAAATGGTATGGACCTAACAGAAGCAGAAGATATTAAGAAGAGGTGGCAAGAATACACAGAAGAACTGTACAAAAAAGATCTTCACGACCCAGATAATCACCATGGTGTGATCACTCACCTAGAGCCAGACATCTTGGAATGTGAAGTCAAGTGGGCCTTAGGAAGCATCACTATGAACAAAGCTAGAGGAGGTGATGGAATTCCAGTTGAGCTATTTCAAATCCTGAAAGATGATGCTGTGAAAGTGCTGCACTCAATATGCCAGCAAATTTGGAAAACTCAGCAGTGGCCACAGGACTGAAAAAGGTCAGTTTTCATTCCAATCCCAAAGAAAGGCAATGCCAAAGAATGCTCAAACTACTACACAATTGCACTCATCTCACACGCTAGTAAAGTAATGCTTAAAATTTTCTAAGCCAGGCTTCAGCAATACATAAACCGTGAACTTCCAGATGTTCAAGCTGGTTTTAGAAAAGGCAGAGGCACCAGAGATCAAATTGCCAACATCCTCTGGATCATTGAAAAAGCAAGAGAGTTTCAAGAAAACATCTAAAAAATTAGATATGTCTAATTTTGAAAAAAATCAGGTAAATATGCTTTTTAGAGATATTGATACATAAATCTATAAAAATTGCTGGGAATGTTTGCCTCTGGGAAAAGGACATTTTGTTTCAGTGGAAATTGGCATGGGTGACAGGGGAACAAAAAGGGAGTGATTTTCACGAGTCTTTTAAAGCTATTTGCCTATTAAGAATAGATAGCTTAAATAGTAGTGTCTCCCTGCAATGCAGGAGACCCGGGTTCAATCCCTGGGTTGGGAAGATCCCCTGGAGAAGGGAATGGCAACCAACTCCTGTATTCTTGCCTGGAGAATCCCATGAACAGAGAAGCCTGTTGGGCTAAAGTCCATGGGGTCACAAAAAGTTGTACAGGACTGAGTGACTAACACTTCTTTTCTTTTGGTTTGGACAGTACATTGTGATCTCCAGTTGCTTCAGTCACTGTCATGTATGTGGCCAAGGTCTGTGTGAGGGAAGAGTAGAGGGATTGGCTTGTAAAAGGACAGTCACATCACTCCTCTTCTCCTCTAGAAGCAGCCCAGGCGTCTCCTGAAGTTGCAGGTGCAGCATCAGCTGCCCTGAGCACCCAGGGCTGGGGGAGGGAGGAGGGGCTGCACCAAAGATATCCTCACTTGCTGGATCCTGCCTCTATGGCCTTGGAGGAAAGACTCCCCTCTTTAAACACGACCTTTGATAAATGGGGGAGAAATAACTATCACATCCAGAAAACTCATCAAGCTTCCTGGGAAATATGAATGTAAATAAAATATTGATTAAAAACTAAAAGGATTTTAATTAGGTTACTTAGTTTAATAGTTTAATTTGGCAGAAACAGACAGCTTGGACAAGGTTCTTTGTGTAAGCACATTCTAAATCATTAATTAAAATTTCAGATGGCAATCTGAGATTAGCGAAAGGATCTTCAAAGGCAAGCAGGATGCCCATTTATTTTAAAACTCAAAGCAATATGAAGATGTTACTTTGAGTCCTTTATCTAAAATAATGTGAAACCTTGTATGTATTGTGACCCACTTTGACCCATACACCATCTGTAATTAATTCATATTGAACAGAAAGCATAATTTGGCAGGCCCACATCACATGTATTCTATTTCTGTTGAAGAATCACCTGTATGTATAATAGATAAAAATCAGCTTTCCGGGAAACAGCTTTATTACACAGGGAAAATAGTCTCTTCAACATACAAAACTTGTAGCAGAATAAAATGTTATTTTTCAGTCTAATTCAGGTAGTACATAAACCATTTTGAAATGAAACACCCAAAGACCAAAGAAGCTTTGCTTGGAATCTCTATTAGGTATTTACATACCAATATACTGAATGGTATTTCCCAGATGGCACTAGTGGTGAAGAACCCACCTGCCAATGCAGAAGACATAAAAGACGAAAGTTTGATCCCTGAGTCAGGAGATCCCCTGGAGGAGGACATGGCAACCCACTCCAGTATTCTTGCCTGGAGAGTTCAAAGAACAGAGGAGCTTGGAAGGCTATACAGTCCACAGGGTCACAAAGAGTCAGGTACGACTGAACTAACTTAGCATGCATGCATATATACTGAGTGGCACACTTCAAGGTCAAAGCTAAGTCTGTGCTTAAGACAAACAGAGTGTATCAGTTGAGGACAGTGATTATAAGGACAGAATTTGGAGCCACACATTTCTTGGTTCAATTTTTGGTTTGTCACTTATTAGTGACATGGCCTTGAGGAATTTAGATAGCATTTTTATGCCTTGGTTTCCATGTCTATGACATAGAAATTATAGTAATTATACAGGTTAAAGCGTCTGCCTGCAATGCAGGAGACCTGCGTTCGATCCCTGGGTCAGGAAAATCCCCTGGAGAAGGAAATGGCAACCCACTCCAGTATTCTTGTCTGGAGAATCCCATGGACAGAGGAGCCTGGTGGGCTACAGTCCATGGTGTTGCAAAGAGCCGGACACTACTGAGCTACTTCACTTTCACTTTCATACTCACTTTACAGGGTTGTTATGAGGATGAAAAAGAATAAATTTCAAGCACAACACATGAAGCGATGGGATGTAGTCAGGATAAATGTTAATCACATAAATATGAAAGGGACTTTTGAGAGTCCCTTGGACTGCAAGGAGATCAAACCAGTCAATCCTAATGGAAATCAGTCCTGAATATTCATTGGAAGGACTGATGCTGAAGCTGCGGCTCCAATACTTTGGTCACCTGATGTGAAGAATGGACTCATTGGAAAAGACCTTTATTCTGGGAAAGATTGAAGGTAGGAGGAGAAGGGGACAACAGAGGATGAGATGGTTGGATGGCGTCACCGTCTCAATGGACATGAGTTTAAGCAAGCTCTGGGAGTTGTGATGGACAGGGAGGACTGGTGTGTTGCAGTTCATGGGGTCACAAAAGAGTCAGACATGACTGAACTGAACTGAACTAATAAATATGAAGAGCTGATGTAGTTAGAATGATGACAGAATCGCATAAAATTGAAAATCTATATTTTTAATGAGAGATGAATAAGGATAAACATCATGCGCTCTGCTTTAAAATAGATTTAGATTCAAATCCTCTCTCACATTCACTGGCTCTGTGTACCTTGAGCAAGTTACTTAATCTCTCTGTGTTTCATTTTTCTTCTCGTATAAATGACAGCCACATCTGACTTAGAGCATTGTTGAGGAGAACATGCTATAATATTGTTAGAGCTCTATACAAAGTTTGACCCTTTCTGAAATAAATATAAAGGTAGAGGATTAGTATGTTGTGACATGTCCTATAACAATTTATTGAAGCGATGACTCATAAGGTGGTTACTTCCATTAACATAAATTCTCTAGGAAGAACTTCATTGGTGTGCTGATTTTAAATTAACCACTCAAACACAGGAGGGCCTGAGTAAACCCTGAAATAATGCAAGTCCATCCCTGATCTATTACAAGGGAGACAGCATTTCCATTCATTCAAAGATTAATCAACTGATCAAAGATGCTGGTATTTACATAAAAGTCATTTTGGCTTTTGTACAAGTCATGAAACTGTGGACATGGCATTTACTTTTCTTTAGACAATTTGAGAAAAAGTGCTGACTGTACATCTAGACTTCTTGACTGTTCATGACCTCAGTCCAGACATTTGACTGATAGCAAGATAGCATATTGAAGTTCTTCTGGGAAGTTAGTTTCCAGACAAATTCCCCAACATATTTTACTGATACCTTGAGTGAATGGGGAAGAGAGCATCAGTTCTAGGAGATTAGTTAACATGCTTTCTATGACTAATGACAGTAAATATGGCAACCATACACCACTATCATTATCCATTTTTAAAATAAGTTTTTATATATAGACCAATGATGGTGATTAAAGACCATGCAAAAAGGGGGGAATCTGTTTATAAATGTTTTCAAAGAACTGAGATACTTAACCTGATTCATTATCTTAATCCATCGTGTCATAAGTAAATTAGATATGGTTCAAAGACTACATCTATTTGTGTTAGCTAAACATTTATCTTTATCATTCAAAGTTTTCCATTTCTCTTTTGAAGCCTCCTTTGAGTTTTATTTTGTCTTCAATTAAGGCACTTTCTAAGTAAGTCACCATTTAATCCTTCAAAAATGCAGCTTCTGTTGGAACCTTGTAATCCTTTTTTCCAATCACTTCCCACAGCCATAGTCTTGTCTTTGTCATTCAATCAATCAACATGTATTTTTGAATGTATGACATGTGCCCAATTTGCTATTAACAGCAACACAGAGGAAGAGAAGCATTGGAAAGGTCTAAGAGGTAAGAGCAATGTATTATAGAGAAAAATGTAAGCAGTATATATTAATGTAGATGTTAAAGTTGCATTAATGTTATGAGGAGGAAATGGCAACCCACTCCAGTATTGTTGCATGGATAACCCTATGACAGAGGAGCCTGGCGGACTACAGTCCATGGCATCACAAAGAGTTGGACACAACTTATATATTTCCATATAACATAGAAAACTTAATTGCACAGTTCAGGAGGTATGTGAAAAAGATGGCCCATTAAAATATAGAAAACCAGGTGGGGTTTTAGGCTTCTTTCCTGGATATGATTCCAGGTCACTTCATTCTGTCCCCCTACACATACCTTGTATGACTTTATAATAACTTTATAGTAACACAATGAAAATCACTTCTAATACACACGAAACATTTCATTATTGTGTACACATGTCCATACTTCAGAATCCAGCTTCCTTCCATGATGAAAACATATGTAACTAATTATTCTTTTTTCTATGGTTGGTAAAGTAGATTACATAGTGCAAAGCAATCAGTGGCCAGGTTTCATGATACATGGCAATCACTGGCCACAAAGGGCTCTTCTCAGACAAAAGCCGAGTCCTATTAGTATTCAGTGAATCCTTGAAAAAGCCACCAGGCAGCTCTTTATCTGTCATTATCGACTCTTCTTTGATGAAACCACTATCTTGGAAAATGCATCTGTCTTCCTTGGGAGACTGTTAAGCACTGGAGAGTGAACAAACCTGGCATTTCTGGGCATTGTGGCTTTGCTCTGAATAGCAACCAATGTCAGAAGGTGTGCGTGCTATCTCTGTTCAGCCTGATACCAAATCAGAAGCTGATATAACCAATTTCAAAACCAGCTTTTGTTCATGGAGTAAAAACTCCCTCAATCCAATAGATGTCCTAATGGATGCTCCTCATTTTTCCACTTTTTCATAAAACTGACAAAAAAGAATAAAAATTATTCTCATTAAGCAAGAGGATAATGAAGTTTTAACTCAAGCTTCATCTTAAATCAACCTGTTGGACTATTCTAGACAATGAAATGGTGGTTTAGTGGTTCATGTAGTGAATTCATTCCATCTTTATACACATTTATAAGGAAGATATCATTGGTTTCATCATATCAAAGATAGAAAAATGAAAGCAAAGAGAATGTTAAGGAATTTCCCCAAGTTTGCAGCACTAGTGAATGATGGCAGAGGGAGTTGCAGCAAGTCGTATTTCACTGGAGTCAACTTCATTAACTACTGCTCAGCTGTGAAAATCCAGATTTCTATGGTCAATGTAAAGTCATAGGAATGAACAAAGTGGACAATCCCAGCTTACTGTATATATTTTTAAATTGGATGCAGTTTTTTGTTTTTGGAGGATAATTGCTGTACAATGCTATGTTGGTTTCTGTCCTACAACATTGTGAATCAGTCGTAATTAAATATATATATGTATATCCTCCCTCTTGAGACTCCCTGCCCCCTCCCCCCAATTCGACTGCTCTAGAACACCAGTCACAGTGCACCAGACTGAAACTCACTGTTGATAAACCAATGGGGAATGCAAACCTGGTATGATATGTTCCTAAATTGAAATAGAAATCAGAAACCTGCTTTGCTTCTGGGAAGTCTCTTGCTTTTAAAATACTGGGCACTGACTTTAAAATGTTTTTGGACACCATTTTCTGGAAAGCACCACAAATTTCTTAGAATCAGAGTTTACAAACTCCCCTTTAAGCACATTTTGTGTTGTTCAGTCGCTAATGAGTGTCCAACTCCTTGCGACCCCACAGATTGTAGCACTCTAGTCTCCTCTGTCCTCCACTTGCTCCCAGAATTTGCTCATATTCATGTCCATTGAGTCGATGATGCTATCCAATCATCTCATCCTCTGCCACCCCTGCCTCCTTTCGCCTTCAGTCTTTCCCAGCATCAGTTCAGTTCAGTTCAGTTCAGTCGCTCAGTCGTGTCCAACTCTCCGCGACCCCATGAATCACAGCATGCCAGGCCTCCCTGTCCATCATCAACTCCCGGAGTTCACTCAAACTCATGTCCACAGAGTCAGTGATGCCATCCAGCCATCTCATTCTCGGTCGTCCCCTTCTCCTCCCGCTCCCAAACTTTCCCAGCATCAGAGTCTTTTCCAGTGAGTCAACTCGTCGCATGAGGTGGCCAAAGTATTGCAGCTTCAGCTTTAGCATCAGTCCTTCCAATAAACACCCAGGACTGATCTCCTTTAGGATGGACTGGTTGGATCTCCTTGCAGTACAAGGGACTCTCAAGAGTCTTCATCAACACTACAGTTCAAAAGCATCAATTCTTTGGCAATCAGCTTTCTTTACAGTAAAACTCTCACATCCATACATGACCACAGGAAAAACCATAGCCTTGACTAGACGGACCTTGGTTGGCAAAGTAATGTCTCTGCTTTTTAATATACTATCAATGTTGGTCATAACTTTCCTTCCAAGGAGTAAGCGTCTTTTAATTTCATGGCTGCAATCGGCATCTGCAGTGATTTTGGAGGCCCAAAAAATAAAGTCTGACACTGTTTCCACTGTTTTTCCATCTATTTTCCATAAAGTGATGGGACCAGATGCCATGATCTTTGTTTTCTGAATGCTGAGCTTCAAGCCAACATTTTCACTCTCCTCTTTCACTTTCATCAAGAGGCTTTTGAGTTCCTCCTCACTTTCTGCCATAAGGGTAGTGTCATCTGCATATCTGAGGTTATTGATATTTCTCCCAGCAATCTTGATTCCAGCTTGTGCTTCCTCCAGCCCAGCGTTCTTCATGATGTACTCTGCATATAAGTTAAATAAGCAAGGTGACAATATACAGCCTTGATGTACTCCTTTTCCTATTTGGAACCAGTCTGTTGTTCCATGTACAGTTCTGACTGTTGCTTCCTGACCTGCATACAGGTTTCTCAAGAGGCAGGTCAGGTGGTCTGGGATTCCCATCTCTTTCAGAATGTTCCACAGTTTATTGTGATGCACACAGTCAAAGGCTTTGGCATAGTCAATAAAGCAGAAATAGATGTTTTTCTGAAACTCTCTTGCTTTCTCCATGATCCAGCGGATGTTGGCAATTTGATCTCTGGTGCCTCTGCCTTTTCTAAAACCTGCTTGAATATCTGGAAGTTCACGGTTCACTTATTGCTGAAGCCTGGCTTGGAGAATTTTGAGCATGACTTTACTAGCGTGGGAGATGAGTGCAATTGTGCGGTAGTTTGAGCATTCTTTGGCATTCCCTTTCTTTGGGATTGGAATGAAGACTGACCTCTTCCAGTCCTGTGGCCACTTCTGAGTTTTCCAAATTTGTTGGCATATTGAGTGCAGCACTTTCACAGCATCATCTTTCAAGATTAGAAATAGTTCCACTGGAATTCCATCACCTCCACTAGTTTTGTTCATAGTGATGCTTTCTAAGGCCCACTTGACTTCACATTCCAAGACGTCTGGCTCTAGGTCAGTGATCACAGTATCGTGACTATCTTGGTCGTGAAGATCTTTTTTGTACAGTTCTTCTGTGTATTCTTGCCACCTCTTCTTAATATCTTCTGCTTCTGTTAGGTCCATACCATTTCTATCCTTTATTGAGCCCATCTTTGCATGAAATGTTCCCTTGGAATCTCTAATTTTCTTGAAGAGATCTCTTGTTTTCTATTTCTGTTGTTTTCCTCTATTTCTTTGCACTGATCACTGAGGAAGGCTTTCTTATCTCTCCTTGCTATTCTTTGGCAAAAACAAGACCAGGAACTGACTGTGGCTCAGATCATGAACTCCTTATTGCCAAATTCAGACTTAAATTGAAGAAAATAGGGAAATCCATTAGACCATTCAGATATGACCTAAATCAAATCCCTTATGATTATACAGTGGAAGTGAGAAATAGATTTAAGGGACTAGATCTGATAGATAGAGTGCCTGATGAACTTTGGACAGAGGTTCGTGACATTGTACAGGAGACGGGGACCAAGACCATCCCCATGGAAAAGAAATGCAAAAAAGCAAAATGGCTGTCTGAGGAGGCCTTACAAATAGCTGTGAGAAGAAGAGAAGCGAAAAGCAAAGGAGAAAAGGAAAGATATAAGCATCTGAATGTAGAGTTCCCAGCATGAGGAGGGTCTTTTCCAAAGAGTCAGCTCTTTGCATGAGGTGGCCAAGTATTGGAGCTTCAGCACCAGTCCTTCAGATGAATATTCAGGGATGATTTTCTTTAAGATTGACTGACTTGATCTCCTTGCTGTCCAAGGAACCCTCAAGAATCATCCCCAGCACCAAAATTGGAAAACATTACTTCTTTGGCACTTAGCCTTCTTTATTGTCCATTTTCACATCCATACATGGCCACTGGAAAAACCATAGCTTTGACTGTACATACCTTTGTACAGTGATGTCTCTGTTTTTTAATATTCTATCTAGATTTGGAATAGTTTTTCTTCCAAGGAGCAAGTGTCTTTTAATTTCAAAGCTGCAATTACCATCCACAGTGATTCGGGAGCCCAAGAAAATAAAATCTGTAATTCCTTCCAATTTTTTACTCTTCTATTTGCCATGAAGAGTTGGGACCAGATGCCATGATCTTCCTTTTTTGAATGTTGAGTTTCAAGCCAGCTTTTTCACTCTCCTTTTTCATCCTCATCAAGAGACTCTTTAGTTCCACTTGATTTTTCTGTCATTAGAGTGGTATCATCTGCATATCGAGATTGTTGATATTTCTCCAAGCAATCTTGATTCCAGTTTGTGATTCATCCAGCCTTGCATTTCACATGATGTACTCGGCATATAAGTTAAATAAGCAGGGTGACAATATAAAGCCTAGTCATATTCCTTTCCCAGCTTTGAACTAGTTCATTGTTCCATGCCCAGTTCTAACTGTTGCTTCTTGACATGCATACAGGTTTCTCAGGAGACAGATAAAATGGTCTGGAATTCCCATCTCTTGAAGAATTTTCTACAGTTTTTTGTAATCCACACAGTTAGAGACTTTTCCAGACATTTTTCTGGAATTGTCTTTCTTTTTCTATAATCTAATGAATGTTGACAACTGATCATTTGTTCCTCTGCCTCTTCAAAACTCAGCTTGTACATCTGGAAGTTCTCAGTTCACATACTGCTGAAGCCTAAACACATAGTGTGGCCCATTGGAGTACAACATAAATGGTTTGAAAAGCTGTTCATTTATCTAATTTCAGAATTTCTGATCTGAGCCCCACATAGTTCATCTTGGCCAATGTACCATCCAAAATTCAAATTGCTTAACCACTAAAATTTTTACAAAAATGTTCCTTCAATTGTAACAAAACAGTCCTTTGATGTTTGGTTTCAGGGATCTTAGTTTTGACCTCTGGAGATACACAATAAGACAAATCTTTCTTCTACAAAATACTCTCAGAGTTTTGAAGGCAGCTAATGTGATTGCTATGATTCATGGGGTCGCAGAGAGTCGGACACGACTGATGCAACTGAACTGAACTGAATGTAATTGCAGCCATGAAATTAAAAAACGCTTACTCCTTGGAAGGAAAGTTATGACCAACCTAGATAGCATATTAAAAAGCAGAGACATTACTTTGCCAACAAAGGTCCATCTAGTCCAGGCTATGGTTTTTCCCGTGGTCATGTATGGATGTGAGAGTTGGACTGTGAAGAAAGCTGATCGTTGAAGAATTGATGATTTTGAACTGTGGTGCTGGAGAAGACTCTTGAGAGTCCCTTGTACTGCAAGGAGGTCCAACCAGTCCATTCTAAAGGAGATCAGTCCTGGGTGTTCATTGGAAGGACTGATGCTGAAGCTGAAACTCCAATACTTTGGCCACCTCATGTGAAGAGTTGACTCACTAGAAAAGACTGATGCTGGGAGGGATTGGGGGCAGGAGGAGAAGGGGACAACGGAGAATGAGATGGCTGTATGGCATCACCGATTCAATGGACATGAGTTTGAGTGAACTCCGGGAGTTGGTGATAGACAGGAATGCCTGGCGTGCTGTGATTCATGGGGTCACAAAGAATAGGACACGACTGAGCGACTGAACTGAGCTGAACTAAACTGAACATAATTCCTTCATCTTCAGTTTCAAATTCCACAATCACAGATCCTTCAATAATTTCTGCAACACAGTTTCAAAAAATTTAGTTTTCAAATAAAGGCAAACAATAACATTAATCATGAATTATATGCTGTACACGCTAGTAAAGTCATGCTCAAAATTCTCCAAGCCAGGCTGCAGCAGTATGTAAACCATGAACTCCCAGATGTTCAAGCAGGTTTTAGAAAAGGCAGAGGCACCAGAGATCAAATTGCCAACATCCGCTGGATCATGGAGAAAGCAAGAGAGTTTCAGAAAAACATCTATTTCTGCTTTATTGACTATGCCAAAGCCTTTGACTGTGTGCATCACAATAAACTGTGGAACATTCTGAAAGAGATGGGAATCCCAGACCACCTTACCTGCCTCTTGAGAAACCTGTATGCAGGTCAGGAAGGAACTGTTAGAACTGGACATGGAACAACAGACTGGTTCCAAATAGGAAAAGGTGTACGTCAAGGTTGTATATTGTCACCTTGCTTATTTAACTTATATGCAGAGTACATCATGAGGAACGCTGGGCTGGAAGAAGCACAAGCTGGAATCAAGATTGCTGGGAGAAATATCAATAACCTCAGATATGCAGATGACACTACCCTTATGGCAGAAAGTGAAGAGGAACTAAAAAGCCTCTTGATGAAAGTGAAAGAGGAGAGTGAAAAGGTTGGCTTGAAGCTCAACATTCAGAAAATGAAGATCATGGCATCTGGTCCCATCACTTCATGGGAAATAGATGGAAAAACAGTGGAAACAGTGTCAGACTTTATTTTTTGGGGCTCCAAAATCACTGCAGATGCCGATTGCAGCCATGAAATTAAAAGACACTTGCTCCTTGGAAGGAAAGTTATGACCAACCTTGATAGTATATTAAAAAGCAGAGACATTACTTTGCCAACCAAGGTCCGTCTAGTCAAGGCTATGGTTTTTCCCATGGTCATGTATGGATGTGAGAGTTGGACTGTGAAGAAGGCTGATCGCTGAAGAATCGATGCTTTTGAACTGTGGTGCTGGAGAAGACTCTTGAGAGTCCCTTATACTGCAAGGAGATACAACCAGTCCATTCTAGAGGAGATCAATCCTGGATGTTCATTGGAGGGACTGATGCTAAAGCTGAAACTGCAATACTTTGGCCACCTCATGCGACGAGTTGACTCACTGGAAAAGACTCTGATGTTGGGAAAGGTTGGGGGCGGGAGGAGAAGGGGACGACCGAGAATGAGATGGCTGGATGGCATCACTGACTCTGTGGACATGAGTTTGAATGAACTCCGGGAGTTGGTGATGGATAGATGGCAACCCACTCCAGTGTTCTTGCCTGGAGAATCCCAGGGAAGGGGGAGCCTGGTGGGCTTCCGTCTATGGGGTCACACAGAGTCGGACACGACTGAAGTGACTTAGCAGCAGCAGCAGCAGCAGCAGCAGGGAGGCCTGGCGTGCTGTGATTCATGGGGTCGCGGAGAGTCGGACACGACTGAGCGACTGAACTGAACTGAACTGAACTGATGATGGTGTCTGAAATTACTTTTTGATTCACAATCTCCATCTCAAAAGTATTTGGAGTATATTGCCATGTATATGTTACTTTATGCATAGATAACATACATATGTAACTTTATATACATGTAGCATATTTGTTAATTAAATTTTATAAATTATATAAGTGTAATTATTATTCACTAATATTGTTTCATAGTTTGTCCATCTTGAAACTATGGATATTTTGGGTCAAAAATGTTTTGCTAGAAAGGACTGTCTTGTATATGGCAGGAGGGAGCTGGTAGCAACATCACTGGCCTTTGCCCACCAAATGCTAATGGTATCTGCCAGTTTGGACAATCAAAAATGTTTCTAGACATTAAAAATATCCCCTTAACAGCAAAGTCACCCTCTGTGAAAATTAATGATTTAGGGCAAGATTTCTCATACAGTGTCATAGATATAAGCCCATAATTCAGATATTCTTGATAATTCTGCACATGTTGTCCTGCTTGTTGAGAATTTATTTAGATCATGATTGCTTTTACCTCTTCAGTTCAGTTCAGTCACTCAGTCGTGTCCGACTCTTTGCGACCCCATGAAACGCAGCACACCAGGCCTCCTTATCTATCACCAACTCCCAGAGTCTACCCAAAATCATGTCCATTGAGTCGGTGATGCCATCCAACCATCTCATCCTCTGTCGTAACCTTCTCCTCCTGCCTTCAATCTTTCCCAATATCAGGGTCTTTTCAAATGAGTCAGCTCTTCGCATCAGGAGGCCAAAATATTGGAGTTTCAGCTTCAACATCAGTCCTTCCAATGAACATCCAGGACTGATCTCCTTTAGGATGGACTGGTTGGATCTTGCAGTCCAAGGGACTCTCAAGAGTCTTCATCAACACCATAGATCAAAAGCATCAATTCTTCTATGCTCAGCTTTCCTTATATTCCAACTCTCACATCCACACATGATGACTGGAAAAACCATAGCCTTGACTAGATGGACCTTTGTTGGCAAAGTAATGTCTCTGCTCTTTAATATGCTGTCTAGGTTGGTCATAACTTTCCTTCCAAGGACTAAGCTTCTTTTAATTTCATGGCTGCAATCAGCATCTGCAGTGATTTTGGAGCCCAAAAAATAAAGTCTGACACTGTTTCTACTGTTTTTCCATCTATTTTCCATGAAGTGATGGGACCAGATGCCATGATCTTTGTTTTCTGAATGTTGAGCTTCAAGCCAACATTTTCACTCTCCTCTTTCACTTTCATCAAGGGGTTCTTTATTTCCTCTTTACTTTCTGCCATAAGGATGGTGACATCTGCATATCTGAGTTTATTGATGTTTCTCCTGACATTCTTGATTCCAGCTTGCACTTCCTCCAGCCCAGCTTTTCTCATAATGTAGTCTGCATATAAGTTAAATAAGCATGGTGACAATATACAGATTTTACATGCTCCTTTTCCTATTTGGAACCAGTCTGTTGTTCCATGCCCTGTTCTAACTGTTGCTTCCTGACCTGCATACAGGTTTCCCAAGAGGCAGGTCAGGTGGTCTGGTATTCTCATCTCTTTCAGAATTTTCCACAGTTTATTGTGATCCACATAGTCAAATGCATTGGCATAATTAATAAAACAGAATTAGATGTTTTGCTGGAACTCTCGTGAGCTTTTGATGATCCAGCGGATGTTGGCAATTTGATCTCTGGTGCCTCTGCCTTTCCTAAAATCAGCTTGAACATCTGGATTTTCACAGTTCATGTATTGCTGAAGCCTGACTTGGAGAATTTTGAGCATAACTTTACTAGCGTGTGAGATGAGTGCAACTGTGCAGTAGTTGGAACATTCTTTGGCATTCCCTTTTTTTGTGATTGGAATGAAGACTGACCTTTTCCAGTCCTGTGGCCACTGATGAGTTTTCCAAATTTGCTGGCATGTTGAGTGCAGCATTTACAGCATCATCTTTCAGCTCAACTGGAATTCGATCACCACCACTAGCTTTGTTCAAAGTGATGCTTCCTAAGGCCCACTTGACTTCTCATCCCAGGATGTCTGGATCTAGGTGAGTGATCACACCATTGTGATTATTAGGATCGTGAAGATCTTTTTTGTATAGTTCGTCTGTTTATTCTTGCCACCTCTTCTTAATATCTTCTGCTTCTGTTAGGTCCATACCATTTCTGTCCTTTATTGTAGCTAAGTAGAAGCTCGTGCCAGGGACACAATTACATGTCTCTCCACTTTGTTTTAGCTTCTTTTTCTGCCATTTCAGTTTCTACTTTTGATCAGGTGCCTCTTTCAGAGAGTTTTCTGACATTACTTCCAAATCACTTGCCTCCACCCATTTAAACTCAAGGACATCACAGCTCACTGAAAGGATCTGAGAGTGTGGCACCAGGATGGAACTCATGTTCTAACCCCCTGGATGGCACACAGTGTTTGTCCACTTAATTTGGGGTCCCAGGGAGCTTGCTAGTAGTAATCTATTAAAAAAAAAATTTCACTCAGTTCAGTTCAGTTCAGTCACTCAGTCGTGTCCGACTCTTTGCCACCCCATGAATCACAGCACTCAGGCCTCCCTCTCCATCACCTACTCCCGGAGTTCACTTACACTCATGTCCATCGAGTTGGTGATGCCATCCAGCCATCTCATTCTCTGTCGTCCCCTTCTCCTCCCGCCCCCAATCCCTCCCAGCATCAGAGTCTTTTCCAGTGAATCAACTCTTCGCATGAGATGGCCAAAGTATTGGAGTTTCAGCTTTAGCATCAGTCCTTCCAATGAACATTGAATTTCTTTCTCTACCTAAAATGTAAATCTGAATAGCAGCGCTAAGATTTTGCCTTGACCCCACAGTATTATTTTGCCTGCATGGGATGCATAGAACCCACATTGGACACAATTATAAAATTTTCAAGCACCTTACTATATTTATCTCAAATCGGAAATATCCCACTAAAACAAAGAACGAAAACTGGAACACAAGGTCCTTCTGATTAGTGCTGACATCAGAAGGAACTTTACGCCCTGTATTTACACTTCAACCTCCTCATAATTTTTGGTGTTTGGGCAGCTCAATGACAGGTCAGTTCACTCTGTGCTTACAGATAGTAAGAGCTTCTTAGCTTTTTTTTTTTTTTCCATTTATAAAACACCCTTGATCTTTGAGCCAGAAATTTTCTCATCAGAATCATTCTGTAGCTTAAGATCTTTTCAAAACTGTGGTTACAGTTGCATTGGATTTCTGCTACTTTTGCCTGCCTTGTGCTTATGCCCCTTCCCCTGTTTACAGAGCCCTTCTCCCCTCTCTGCTCAAGCACTGGACTACAGAGGAACCATACAGCCCAGCTTGGATCAATTTAGTTTTCTCTCAGTTTTGTGCTATCTCAAAACATAATATCTCTCTCTTCTAAATGTTTGCCCAAAATGTATTGCTGGGTCAGGATTTATATGTCCATATTTGACTTCTTAGATGTTTGCATTCTGACTATTAATTTAGAAAGTTAACAATTATAGTTTTTGTTGTGTTCAGTTGCTAAGTCATGTCTGATTCTGTGCCCTCATGGACTATAACACATATCCACTATTCCCAGAGTTTGCTCAGATTCATGTCCACTGAGTCAATGATGCTATCAAACCATCTCAGAAAGCAGAAGCAATTATAATAGTTCACATTTATTGAGTATTTTATGTAAAGCACTATTTTATGATTTTTAAAATATACTTAATTTGGGAATAATTTTTATCAGTTCAGTTCAGTTGCTCAGTCATGTCCAACTCTTTGCCACCCCATGAATCACAGCACGCCAGGCCTCCCTGTCCATCACCAACTCCTGGAGTTCACTCAAACTCATGTCCATCGAGTCGGTGATGCCATCCAGCCATCTCATTCTCTGTTGTCCCCGTCTCCTCCCACCCCCAATCCCTCCTAGCATCAGACTCTTTTCCAGTGAGTCAACTCGTCACATGAGGTGGCCAAAGTATTGGAGTTTCAGCTTTAGCATCAGTCCTTCCAATGAACACCCAGGATTGATCTCCTTTAGAATGGACGGGTTGGATCTCCTTGCAGTCCAAGGGACTCTCAAGAGTCTTCTCCAGCACCACAGTTCAGAAGCATAAATTCTTCAACGATCAGCTTTCTTCACAGTCCAACTCTCAGATCCATACATGACCACGGGAAAAACCATAGCCTTGACTAGACGAACCTTTGTTGGCAAAGTAATGTCTCTGCTTTTTAATATGCTATCTAGGTTGGTCATAACTTTCCTTCCAAGGAGTAAGCTTCTTTTAATTTCATGGCTGCAATCAGCATCTGCAGTAATTTTGGAGCCCCCAAAAATAAAGTCTGACACTGTCTCCACTGTTTCCCCATCTATTTCCCATGAAGTGATGGGACCAGATGCCATGATCTTCGTTTTCTGAATGTTGAGCTTCAAGCCAACTTTTTCACTCTCCTCTTTCACTTTCATCAAGAGGCCTTTGGAGACGCGAGAGACGCCCGGCTCCGGCGGCACGGTCGCGACAGATGCCCGGCTCCGGCGGCGCAGACGCGAGAGATGCCCGGCTCCGGCGCAACCGACCACGTGCAGAATCGTGGCTGAGAGGAGCTACCCCGCGCCCAGGGTTAGGGCGGTGGCCGAGAGGAGCTGTACCACGTCCAGGAGGCAGTGGCTGCTTGGGCACTGGAGGGCCGAGAGGAGCTGATCCACATTCAAAGCAGGAGGGGCGGCCTTGAGGAGATACCCCTTGTCCAAAGTAAGGTACAGTGGCTGCACCTTGCTGGAGCAGCTGGGAAGAGATACTCCACGACCAAGTGGAATATAAGAATCCAGTGTTCTGGGGAGGAAGGAACAAGATGGCGGAGGGATAAGACGGCGAGACCACTTTCTCCCCCACAAATTCATCAAAAGAACATTTGAACACGGAGTAAAGTCCACAAAACAACTTCTGAATACTGGCAGAGGACATCAGGCTCCCAGAAAAGCAGCCCATTGTCTTCTAAAGGAGAGAGAAGAAATCCAGCTCCACCCACCAGAACACCGACACATGCTTCCCTAACCAGGGAACCCGGACAAGTCACCCGTCCAACCCCACACACAGCGAAGAAACTACATAATAAAGAGAACTCCACAAACTGCAAGAAGAGGGAAAGGCCACCCCAAGCAAAGCAATATAAGCAAGATGAAGAGGCAGAGAAATACCCAGCAAGTAAAGGAACAAGATAATTGCCCACCAACACAAACAAAAGAAGAAGATATAGGGAATTTACCTGATAAAGAATTTCAAATTTTGATGGTGAAAATGATTCAAAATCTTGAAAGCAAAATGGAGTTACAGATAAATAACCTGGAGAAAAGGATTGAGAAGATGGAAGAAAGATTTAATAAGGACTTAGAAGAAATAAAAAAGAGTCAATATACAATGAATAATGCAATAGATGAGATCAGAAACACTCTGGAGGGAACAAACAGTAGAATAACAGAGGCAGAAGACAGGATAAGCGAGCTAGAAGATAAAATTTTAGAAATAAATGAAACAGAGAGGAAAAAATAAAAACGAATTAAAAGAAATGAGGACAATATTAGAGACCTCTGGGACAATGTTAAACGCTCCAACATTCGAATCATAGGAGTCCCAGAAGAAGAAGACAAAAAGAAAGACCATGAGAGAATACTTGAGGAGATACTAGTTGAAAACTTCCCTAAAATGGGGAAAGAAATAATCACCCAAGTCCAAGAAACCCAGAGAGTCCCCAACAGGATAAACCCAAGGCGAAATACTCCAAGACACATATTAATCAAATTAACAAAGATCAAACACAAAGAACAAATATTAAAAGCAGCAAGGGAAAAGCAGCAAATAACACATAAGGGGATTCCCATAAGGATAACAGCTGATCTTTCAACAGAAACTCTTCAGGCCAGAAGGGAGTGGCAAGACATACTTAAAGTGATGAAAGAAAATACCCTACAGCCAAGATTACTATACCCAGCAAGGATCTCATTCAAATATGAAGGAGAAATCAAAAGCTTTACAGACATGCAAAAGCTGAGGGAATTCAGCATCACCAAACCAGCTCTCCAACAAATGCTAAAGGATCTTCTATAGACAGGAAACACAGAAAGAGTATATAAACTCGAACCCAAAGCAATAAAGAAAATTGCTACGGGATCGTACTTATCAATAATTACCTTAAACATAAATGGGTTGAAATTTTCCAAAAGGCTAGGAAACAATTCTCATAGCCATCAATAGTTCAGTGTTGAGTTCATGAATAGTTTTTAAAGTTTGGGACAAACTGTAGTATTTGCTATTTGAAGTACTATTTGTAATTGGCATATCACGATGTAACATTGGTCTTCATTTCCAACTTAAAACGCCTAAAAATGCCTAACAGGTTTTTAGATTTGTGAATTTTAGTTGAAATGTATTTTACGATGTTACTAAACCTGCAGAAATATTGAAATATTTCAGAGAACTTATTCACTGTACATTTAATTTATTTTATTTATAAAAGTTATGAACTGTAGAAAGTTTTACTTGTTGGGTCAAATGCTTGTTGCTTCAAATGCTTGTTGCATTTGAAGTGCTAGTTACAAGAAAATCAAATACCTTCAATGTATAAATGCTATTAAGTTTTTAAAGGACTCTGGAGTATAAGTAAGTTTGTTTAAAGAAATTTAGTCTGTTCAACTTGAATCAGCTCTGTCAAACATTAATTAAAAGCCTCATTTAAAAAAATAAAATAAAAAAAAAAGAAGAGGCCTTTGAGTTCCTCTTCACTTTCTGCCATAAGGGTGGTGTCATCTGCATATCTGAGGTTATTGTTTAGATTTATGGAAAGTGGCAAATATAGCATTTATTGTATAAAGGGTTTTATATGCACTTCACTGATTTAACTCATTTCATTCTCACAGTTATCTATAGAACCCACATTGGACACAGTTATAAAACCATCATTTCCTTATTTTTCAGGTGAGGAACTAGATGCAGAGAAATTGATTGGTTGAATCACACGTTAGGTATTTAACCGATAACTAGCTATTTAGTTATTAGTTATTTAGTTCAGCATTAGTGTTTGTCATTCAGTTCTGTCCAACTCTGTGACCCCATTAACTGCAGCCCACTAGGCTCCTTTGTCTGAGGAATTCTCCAGGCAAGAATACTGGAGTAGGTAGCCATTCCCTTCTCCAGGAGTTCTTCCTGACCTGGAGATTGAACCTGGGTTTCCTGCATTGAAGGCAAATTCTTTGCCATCTGCATTACCAAGGAAGTCTACTGTAAATGGCAAAACTGTGATCTGAATACAGTAAGTTGGTATCAGAACCTATATTTTTAACCCTTATGCTGTACTGTCACTTACAAAAAAAAAAAAAAAGGAGAAAAGGTGCATGGCGTTCCTTGCTATCTTTCCTGTAATATATCTTTCAAATGGGTATAGTTTGTGTGCTTTGTTCTTCATGGACTTCTGCCAGTTACTATGGTCTTCCTAGGTGGCCCAGACGTAAAGAATCTGACTGTCTGGAGTAGGAAATGGAAAAATGCACCAGTACTCTTAGGCAGAAAATTCCATGGACAAAGGATTCTGGTGGGCTACAGTCCATGGGAGTCACAAAGAGTCCTACCACTGAGCACAGCACACACAGCTCCTGCAGACAGCAACAACAAGGGTTACTAAAGCCCTTCAGTATGTGCATTAACCATCTCTTGAATAATTTCTTTTTCAATTCTGCAGAGATTACTGTCAAACCCCAGAATTCTTTAGTATACAGAATCAACATGTATAAAATCAAATTATTTGCCCATCTACATTTTTCCAGAACAGAGCTTTTCAAGCCTTAATGGGTATGTGGGTCTCAGGATATTTGGTTAAAAGGCAGATTCTCAGATCAGAGATAGAGCTTGTGAATCTGTATTTCCATCTCGATCTCAGGGCTATTCATGCTGTTGATCTGCAGAGGACATTTCAGATGGTGAAACCATGAATCTCTTCTTCTCCAACTTTCCTTGGGTTGGCCATATTTTTTCTTCCCATTTAGCACTCTGCCTGGCCTCAGAGGACAGAGTAGTTCTGGCTGCCCTGTCAGGGCCTTTCTGTCTGAATCAGATATCAATTTCTTTTAAACATAGCTTGTTAAACCTTAACATTTGAATTCATGTTTACTTACAGGAATTATTGCTGCAAAGCATCTCTTATTGTGAATACTGCCATTATTAATATTTTGCTCTGTCATTGGTTAATGATTCTCCAAGTAGTCTTCCCTAGTCTTTATTATCCACATCTATCCAAAGGTTGTTTAATTGTTATGAGCATTTCTACAAGCTTTCATTTATTCCAAAACTTTAGCTTCTTTGCCACAATCCTGGCTGAGTTGTCTTTTTTTTTTTTTAATTTTTCTTAAGCCGTGCATTCCCCTTTCTGTCTTCTGTGTGTGGTGTTTTAAAATCTGGTAGGTCAAAAGTTTCTCTGAGGCCACACTGATCACCTTTTTTACAATACCTTTCTCTCTGGATTCCTCTAGATTTCTCCATCATTGAAAATATTGGCAGTTGTAATAATGTCATAATGTTTTATTTTACTTCGTTCCAGGTTTACTTATTTTAAGAATTTCTATCACACATTACTTTAGAATCTCTAGCCAAAATGAGATATATACCCTATATATTTTCTTAGAACCTTTGGAAATCTGCTTGTATAAAAGCCCCTGTCTGAATCTGATATACTCACTATATTCTTATTTGATGATTAGCAACTCGAAGATGCAGTCACCTCTATTTTCTAAGTTTCCTATTATTCAGCACACTCTCCCTCTCCCCCCACCCCTGCAACATGTCCTTCCTTGTAGGTTAGAATTAAATCTAGACTAGCTGTTCTCACCACTCTTTCCTTTACTTTTTGGAAGATGAAAGTGCCAGCTCTTCCTCTGGGCTAGGCATTTGCATACTTTAGATTTTATTTTAATAGAAGAAATGCAAAATCTCAGGCCATGCTCTGCAGAGCTGACTAGAGCATGGATGGGGACAAGCAAACATGCTGGAAAAGCACTCTTGCTTGTAAGAGTGGGCTGAAGGGGACAGTGTCTGTGCTCCAGGAGGGTAAGATTCTCAGCAAATAAAACTGCCTCTGGGACAGGCATGTTGTCACCTTTCATAGTGGCAGCATCTGCTGCAATCTGTCACAATTACCCTGTTCTGTTAACAGTTGTTCAGATCAAACTACCACCCGGATTTTGGGTTCCAAAAATATGCTGTTTATAAATAAACAATGCCTGAGGCTGGAGCTTTCTGGAAAGTAGTGGATTTCAAATTGGGAGCATAATATGAAAAGAAGTGACAGGTGCATGAGTTAGGGGAGCAACTAATATCATCAACCGGTCCACGTCTTATTAAACATGTAGATTGCCAATGGATCTAGTTCAGGGGACTGTGGGTAAGCAGAGGTCTTGATGTGGAAGAACCTAATTAGTTTATTGTCTAGCTGGAGAAGACATATCTAGCTGGAGGAGAGAGCTGGGGGAAGAAAGCAACAGTGGAGAGAATTATTGGTCAGAGAGAGACTCATGGTTTGGTTGTGCTCTTTGATTTTCTCCTAAGTACTCAAGTGTTGATGATCAACGACCATGCTGGTGACACTGCTCTAAGTTATAAGAGTGTACTGGGTTTATACGGATATACAGAAGTGAAGAAAGCAATGTCTCAAAGAGAAGGAGTTGGGAGGAAATAGCAGCCCATGATTGTACTGCTCTTTGTGCTGTGGGCAGATAGTTGGAAGTCTTGAGCAACCCAATTCACACATCCTTCTAAACAGCATCCTTCCTGTATCCTTAACCCAAGCAGTTAAATCAGATCTCTTCTTCTGCCCAATTCCATCACCATCCCCACCATCACTTTAGCCGTAAGTCCTTACATAATTTCCTTCAAAGCATGCAGAAACTTGTCCTAAAGCACACTCTTGCTTCTGCTATTTCTCCTATATATGTCTGTGTGTGTGTGTGTCAGTCTCACAGTTTTAAAAAATTTAGCTGCAAATATAGACATAATTATGGATCTAATTATAGACTATTTACAGTCTGTGTTTTGGTTATCTCATGGTGCATTACAATTACCCCAAAACATTGCGGTTTAGAGCAACAATCATTTTCTCGTGAGTCTGAGTGTCATAAATTCAGGCAGGCTTCAAGTGGGCCGATTCCTCTGTTTCTTGTGGTAACAACGCAGAGACATTCATACATCTGCTTTCAACTGGCTAGTCCAAAAACAGCTTTGCTTGCCAGTCTCCTATTTTATGTTTATGCACATGACTTTTCTCTCTCTGGGAAGCTACATGGGCTTCCTCACTGAATGAAGATCTGCGTAGTTGAACCAAGCTGCCAGCTTTTCATTGCTATGCAACAAGACCATAATTTATAATTATTTCCCATTGTTTAAGGGTCTCCCATATGGTTTCCGTCAAATAATAGATGAGGTGTGGTTATCCTAAGGATTCCTGTGGATATTCTCAAGCGGTGAAGACCGCCTGCAATGAGGAACCTGGTTTTGATCCCTGGGTTGGGAAGATCCCCTGGAGAAGGAAATGGCAGCCCACTCCAGTATTCTTGCATAGGAAATCCCATGATCAGAAAATGAAAATCAGTCTTTAATAAAGTGCATAATTTTATTTAAAAAACACTAATATTGATTCATATCTCTGGACTTTCTTCATCAAATTTCTCTAATCATGAGAAATTTTCTGAATTGAGGTAATTGATGACAGTGTCATACTTTATGGATAAGTACAATTTTGTTGCTTATTTAACTTTTAGTGAATTTTTCCAAGTTTTGATTTTGAGGGGCTCAGTTCAGTTGTTCAGTCATGTCCAACTTTTTGTGACCCCATGGACTTCAGTACTCCAGGCATCCCTGTCCATCACCAATTCCTGGAGCTTGCTCAAACTCATGTCCATCGAGTTGGTGATGCCATCCAGCCATCTCATCCTCTGTCATCTCCTTCTCCTCCTGCCTTAAATCTGTCCCAGAATTAGGGTCTTTTCCAGTGAGTCAGTTCTTCACATCAGGTGGCCAAAGTATTGGAGCTTCAGCTTCAGTGTCAGTCTTTCTAATGTATATTCAGGACTGACTTCCTTTAAGATTTGTACATTTAGGGCCTAAATAAAGACAAAATCATTTAAAAACCTTTGCTAATAGATTCATTATATTGATCAAATGCCTCAGTTATATTAACAGTAAAAAATCTAGAAATAAGCGAACCTGGGCAATGAACCTGAGTAATTATGAACTGACCTCACTTTACAAATGTAAGATGCCAGTTTTGATTATTGTTCTTAAAAAATTTTTTTTCCTATTCACACTGTTTAATAAGATTCTGATTAATCTTTCTAAATTAAATTAAAATATCCCCTATAACATAAAATCTCTTAGAACCTGAAAATACTGTTTCTACTAGAGATATTTTAGAGATGTTTCCTCTATCCATGCATACCCAAAATATGCCTCAAATCATATTGTTTTTAAAACAGGAATTAAATGGACACCTAGAATCAAATGTTCTTCAGTTGCTATGTCCTGTTTGACTGTTTTCAACCCCATGTACTTCAGCGTGCCATGCTTCCCTGTCCATCACCAACTCCCGGAGCTTGCTCAAACTCATGCCCGTCAAGTTGGTGATGCCATCCAACCATCTCATCCTCTGTCATCCTCTCATCCTCTTGCTTTCAATCTTTCCCACCATTGGGATCTTTTCCAGTGAGTCAATTCTTTGCAACAAAGGCCAGAGTATTGGAGTTTTAGCATCAGTATCAGTTCTTCCAATGGAATATTCAGAACTGATTTCCTTTAGGATTGACGGGTTTGATCTTGCAGTTCAAGGGACTCTCAAGAATATTTTCCAACAACACAGTTCAAAAGCATCAATTCTCTGGTGCTCAGCTTTCTTTATCCTCCAACTCTCACATCCATACATGACTACCAGAAAAACCATAGCCTTGATGAGATGGACCTTTGTTGGCAAAGTAATGTCTCTGCTTTTTAATATGCTGTCTAGGTTGGTCATAACTTTCCTTCTAAGGAGTAAGCGTCTTTTAATTTCATGGCTGCAATCACCATCTGCAGCAAAAAAATGAAGTCGGCCACTGCTTCCACTGTTTCCCCATCTATTTGCCATGAAGTGATGTGACCAGATGTCATGATCTTAGTTTTCTGAACGTTGAGCTTTAAGCCAACTTTTTCACTCTCCTCTTTCACTTTCATCAAAGGCTCTTTAGTTCTCCTTTGCTTTCTGCCATAAGGGTGGTGTCATCTGCATATCTGAAGTTATTGATATTTCTCCTGGCAATCTTGATTTCAGCTTGTGCTTCCTCCAGCCCAGCATTTTTCATGATGTACCCTGCATATAATTTAAATAAGCAGGGTGACAATATACAGCTTTGATGAACTCCTTTTCCTATTTGGAACCAGTCTGTTGTCCCATGTCCAGTTCTAACTCTTGCTTTCTGACCTGTATACAGATTTTTCAAAAGGCAGGTCAGGGGGTCTGGTATTCCCATCTCTTTCAGAATTTTCCACAGTTTACTGTGATCCACACAGTCAAAGGCCTTGGCATAGTCAATAAAGCAGAAATAGATGTTTTTCTGGAACTCTCTTGCATTTTTGACGATCCATTGGATGTTGGCAATTTGATCTCTGGTGACACTGCCTTTTCTAAAACCAGCTTGATCATCTGAAAGTCCACAGTTCATGCATTGTTGAAGCCTGGCTTGGAGGTTTTTGAGCATTACTTTACTAGCATGTACTCCAGTACTGTTGCCTAGAAAATCCCATGGATGAAGGAGCCTGGTAGGCTGCAGTCCGTGGGGTCGCTAAGGGTCGGACACGACTGAGCAACTTCACTTTCACTTTTCACTTTCACACATTGGAGAAGGAAATGGCAACCCACTCCAGTGTTCTTGCCTGGAGAATTCCAGGGACGGGGGAGCCTGGTGGGCTTCCGTCTATGGGGTCACACAGAGTCGGACACGACTGAAGTGACCTAGCAGCAGCAGCAAGATGATTGTAATTGTGTGGTAGTTTGAACATTCTTTGGTATTACCTTTCTTTGGGTTTGGAATGAAAACTGACCTTTTCCAGTCTTGTGGCCACTTCTGAGCTATCCATATTTGCTTGCATATTGAGTGCAGCACTTTCACAGCATCATCTTTTAGGACTTGAAATAGCTCAACTGGAATTCCATCACCTCCACTAGCTTTGTTCATAGTGACACTTCCTAAGTCCCACTTGACTTCACATTCCAGGATGTCAGGCTCTAGGTGAGTGATCACACCATTGTGATTATCTAGGTTGTGAGGATCTTTTTTGTACAGTTCTTCTGTGTATTCTTGCCACCTTTTCTTAATATCTTCTGCTTCTGTTAGGTCCCTACCATTTCTGTCCTTTATTGAGAATATCCTTGCATGAAATATTCCCTTGGTATCTCTCATTTTCTTGAAGAGATCTCTAGTCTTTCCCATTCTATTATTTTCCTGTATTTCTTTGCACTGATCATTGAGGAAGGCTTTCTTACCTCTCCTTGCTATTCTTTGGAACTCTCCATTCAAATAGGTATATCTTTCCTTTTTTCCTTTGCTTTTGGCTTCTCTTACATTTGCAGCTATTTGTAAGGCCTCCTCAAACAGCCATTTTGCTTTTTTGCATTTCTTTTTCTTGGGGATGGTCTTGATTCCTGTCTCCTGTACAATGTTATGAACCCCCGTCCATAGTTCTTCAGGCACTTTGTCTATCAGATCTAGTCCTTTAGATCTATTTCTCACTTCCACTGTATAATCATAAGGGATTTGATTGACATCATACTAGAATTTTCTAGTGCTTTTCCCTACTTTCTTCAAGTCTGAAATTGAAAATAAGGAGTTCATGATCTGAGCCACAGTCAGTGCCTGGTCTTGTTTTGCTGACTGTATAGAGCTCCATTTTGGCTGCAAAGAATATAATCACTCTGATTTCGGTGTTGACCATCTGGTGATGTCCATGTGTCGAGGCTTCTCTTGTGTTGTTGGAAGAGGTTTTTTTGCTATAAACCATGCGTTTTTGTTGGCAAAACTCTATTAGCCTTTGCTCTGCTTCATTCTGTAGTCCAAGGCCAAATTTGCCTGTTACTCTAGATGTTTCTTAACTTCCTACTTTTGCATTCCAGTCCCTGATAATGAAAAGGACATCTTTTTTGGGTGTTAGTTCTAAAAGGTCTTGTAGGTCTTCAGAGAACCGTTCAACTTCATCTTCTTCAGCATTACTGCTTGGGGAATACACTTGGATTCCCATGATATTGAATGGTTTGCCTTGAAAATGAACAGAAATCATTCTGTTGTTTTTGAGATTGCATCCAAGTACTGCATTTCGGACTCTTTTGTTGACTAATGGCTACTCCACTTCTTTTAAGGGATTCCTGCCAACAGTAGTAAGTATAATGGTCAAAGGCAATGCCAAAGAATGTTCAAACTAGTGCACAATTTCACTCATCTCACACGCTAGTAAAGTAATACTCAAAATTCTCCAAGCCAGGCTTCAGCAAAACATGAACCATGAACTTTCAGATGTTCAAGCTGATTTTAGAAAAAACAGAGGAACCAGAGATCAAATTGCCAACATCAACTGGATCATCAAAAATGCAAGAGAGTTCCAGAAAAACATCTATTTCTGCTTTATTGACTATGCCAAGGCCTTTGACTGTGTGGATCACAATAAACTGTGGAAAATGCTGAAAGAGATGGGAATACCAGACCACCTGACCTGCCTCTTGAAAAACCTATATGCCAGAACCTATATGCAGGTCAGGAAGCAACAGTTAGAACTTGACATGGAATAACAGACTGGTTCCAAATAGGAAAAAGAGTATGTCAAGGCTCTATACTGTCACCCTGCTTATTTAACTTATATGCAGAGTACATCATGAGAAACACTGGGCTGGAAGAAGCACAAGCTGGAATCAAGATTGCCATGAAAAATATCAATAACCTCAGATATGCAGATGACACCACCCTTATGGCAGAAAGTGAAGAGGAACTAAAAAGCCTTTTGATGAAAGTGAAAGAGGAGAGTGAAAAATTTGGCTTGAAGCTCAGCATTCAGAAAACTAAGATCATGACATCTGGTCCCATCACTTCATGGGAAATAGATGGAGAAACAGTGGAAACAGTGTCAGACTTTACATTTTTGGGCTTCAAAATCACTGCAGATGGTGATTGCAGCCATCAAATTAAAAGACGCTTATCCTTGGAAGGAAAGTTATGACCAACCTAGATAGCATATTAAAAAGCAGATCACTTTGCCAACAAAGGTCTGTCTAGTCAAGGCTATGGTTTTTCCAGTGGTCATGTATGGATGTGAGAGTTGGACTGTGAAGAAAGCTAAGCGCCAAAGAATTGATGCTTTTGAACTGTGGTGCTGGAGAAGACTCTTGAGAGTCTCTTGGACTGCAAGGAGATCCAACCAGTCCATCCTAAGGGAGATCAGTCCTGGGTGTTCATTGGAAGGACTGATGCTGAAGCTGAAACTCCAAAACTTTGGCCACCTCATGCAAAGAGTTGACTCACTGGAAAAGACTCTGATGCTGGGAAGGATTGGGGGCGGGAGGAGAAGGGGACTACAGAGAATGAGATGGCTGGATGGCATCACCGACTCAATGGAGGTGGTTTTGATTGAACTCAGGGAGTTGGTGATGGACAGGGAGGCCTGGCGTGCTGTGATTCATGGGGTCGCAAGGAATCGGACATGACTGAGCAACTGAACTGAACTGAGTTAAATTCACCCATTCCAGTTCATTTTAGTTCACTGATTCCTAAAATGTTGACCTTCACTCTTGCCATCTCCTGTTTGATCACTTCCAATTTGCCTTGATTCATGGGCCTAACATTCCTGGTTCCTATGCAATATTGCTCTTTATGGCTTCAGACCTTGCTCTATCACCAGTCATATCCAGAACTGAGTGTTGTTTTTGCTTTGGCTCTGTCTCTTTATTATTTCTGGAGTTATTTCTCTACTGATCACCAATAGCATATTGGCTACCTACTGTCCTGGGGAGTTCATCTTTCAGTTTCCTATCTTTTTGCCTTTCCGTACTGTTCATGGAGTTCTCAACAAGAATACTGAAATGATTTGTCATTCCATTCTCCAGTGGACCACATTTTTTCAGAACTCTCCACCATGACCTGTCTGTCTTGGGTGGCCCTACATGGCATGGCTTAGTTTTATTGAGTTAGACAAGGCTGTGGTCCATGTGATTAGATTGGTTAGTTTTCTGTGATTTTGGTTTCATTCTGTCTGCCCTCTGATGCCCTCTCTCAGCACCTACAGTCTTACTGGGGTTTCTCTTAACTTGAACTTGGGTTATCTCTTCACGGTTGCTCCAACAAAGTGCAGCCGCTGCTCTTTACCTTCAGTTCAGTTCAGTCGCTCAGTCGTGTCCGACTCTCCGCGACCCCATGAATCACAGCATGCCAGGCCTCCCTGTCCATCACCAACTCCCGGAGTACACTCAAACTCATGTCCACAGAGTCGGTGATGCCATCCAGCCATCTCATTCTCCGTCGTCCCCTTCTCCTCCCGCCCCCAATCCTTCCCAGCATCAGAGTCTTTTCCAGTGAGTCAACTCTTTGCATGAGGTGGCCAAAGTATTGCAGTTTCAGCTTTAGCATCAGTCCCTCCAATGAACATCCAGGATTGATCTCCTTTAGAATGGACTGGTTGGATTTCCTTGCAGTATAAGGGACTCTCAAGAGTCTTCTCCAACACCACAGTTCAAAAGCATCGATTCTTCGGCGATCAGCCTTCTTCACAGTCCAACTCTCACATCCATACATGACCACGGGAAAAACCATTGCCTTGACTAGACGGACCTTGGTTGGCAAAGTAATGTCTCTGCTTTTTAATATACTATCAAGGTTGCTCTTAACTTTCCTTCCAAGGAGCAAGCGTCTTTTAATTTCATGGCTGCAATCAGCATCTGCAGTGATTTTGGAGCCCAAAAAACAAAGTCTGACACTGTTTCCACTGTTTTTCCATCTATTTCCCATGAAGTGATGGGACCAGATGCCATGATCTTTGTTTTCTGAATGTTGAGCTTCAAGCCAACCTTTTCACTCTCCTCTTTCACTTTCATCAAGAGGCTTTTGAGTTCCTCTTCACTTTCTGCTATAAGGGTAGTGTCATCTGCTTATCTGAGGTTATTGATATTTCTCCCAGCAATCTTGATTCCAGCTTGTGCTTCTTCCAGCCCAGCGTTCCTCATGATGAAAAGAAGAGAAGCGAAAAGCAAAGGAGAAAAGGAAAGATATAAGCATCTGAATGCAGAGTTCCAAAGAATAGCAAGGAGAGATAAGAAAGACTTCCTCAGTGATCAATGCAAAGAAATAGAGGAAAACAACAGAATAGGAAAAACAAGAGACCTCTTCAAGAAAATTAGAGATTCCAAGGGAACATTTCATGCAAAGATGGGCTCTTTACCTTGGATGTGGGTTATCTCCTCTCGGCCACTTGCTGCTCCAGTGGTATATATATATATATGTGTGTGTGTGTGTGTGTGTGTATATATATATATATATATATATAAATCATCGTAGAGTATTGAGTAAAACTCCTCACACTATACCTATATTCAGGTCATTATTAGTTATCCAATTTACATATAGTATTGTGTATATGTCAGTCTCAATCTCCCAATTTGTCCCTGCCCCCATTTCCTCTCTGATTGGGCTGGTAACATTCTACAGAGCTATTCAGGCTTTTCTCTTCAAGGGAAGATAAAAGAGCACAAACGATCTTGTATGAGAGACAAACACGAGATCTTGCAATAAAGTTTATTACTTCCATTCACCTGTCATTGGCTAGAATATGGCCCCATGGCCCCACCTAACTCCACAGATACTTGAAAAATGTAGTCTAGATGAATTTTCAGGGGATAGAGGAAAAAGATCTGATCAATTACCAAACCAGTCTCTGCAAGAATACATGAAATCTCTATCTAAATGTCTGACATAAAAATACTTACTAAATATTAATCATTATGGTTATTATCACAGACATTTGATATGGCCCATCCCTCAATCATAGACCATTAAATGGATAGGAAATGTAAAGTGTGGCAAGTACTGTAAAGTGAGAGAAAAACATGCTAAGGGTCTCATTCTGAGGGAAGTGAAACCAAGCAGCACCCTGCAGATCTTTCCCACAGACAGACCACCCCCTTTCCCCTAGATCCCTTGCCATTTGCTTGTAGAAAAGTTTTAGCCTCCTAGGCCTTCCCTGAATTTCAAAGAGTAAATTTATTCAGAGAATGGAGAAGATAAATGCAGAAGCAAAGGGAACCAGTCATGCAACATGAAATGGTAATGGTTTTAGTCATAAAGCAAAATCAAGGACCTTTAGTTCCTCTTCAAGTCCTATAGATAATAGCTATATCCTTGAGTTTTTCTGCAGATGCCGAAATCCCCACCAGGTGGAAAAACCTAACTGCATGATGACTATGAACATGGAGCTGATAATGCTGACCCCTGTGACCTCATCTGGTTACCTTAACACCCACCAATCAGAAATTGTGCATGATCTGATCTTCTACTGCATGACCCTTTCCTTCACTTTGTCTTTAAAAACCCTTCCCTAAAAGCCAACAGGAAGTTTGAGTCTTTTGTGTATGAGCTGCCTTTTCTCCTTTCTTGGCATCCTGTGATAAGTGCTGTACTTTTTGCAAACAGAACCTGTTATCAATAGGTTGGCTTTGCTGAGGGTCAGGTGAATTGATCAAGTTCAGCTCAGTTACAGAAGAACCAACACTTACCAGAAGGATAAGTAACATCTGACCTGTTATAAAGAGGGGGAAACAAGTTTCAGACTGTGACCAAGTATCTAGAAAGTAGAGAGAACAGGATGAACTTAAGAATTTAGATAAATTCAATGTGGTTCCAGTAGAGTGTGGAAGTAGTTTGCTGGATAAATAAAAGATACAAGAAGAAAAGATCCAATGACAAAGATCTCACAAAGCATGTAAAGTTGCTTTGACTTTATCCTGAAATCAGTGAGATGTCATTTGAAACTCAAGGGGAGAAGAGGTTTTAGTGGGGAATAAATGATGACAATGTGATATAGGTTATGAGATGGAAAATGAGTTCTATCTGATAATAGTTTCAGAGTCAAAACTAACAAATAATAGGAAAACATTATGGATTCTTTGGCATGGTATGGCTAAAATGATAACTTTTTGATGATGAGAAGTGATTATCTTGGCTTTGAAACAGATGAGAAGGAGCCAAACTAAGTATATTAGCTAAGAAGTTGTTGAAATTGTCCAAAATGCTGTTTTGAGAACCTGGTCTATGATAATAGAAGACAAATGGAGAGGCAAGAAAGAAAAGACCATTTTAAATAATAATAATTACAAGACCAAATCCTTCACTCAAAATTATTATTTTTTTAAATTTTATTTATTTATTTTTTGGTTTTACTGAGTCTTCTTATTGCTCATAGGCTTTCTCTACTACAGTGAGTGGGGGCTACTCTCTAGTTGCAGTGCAGAGGCTTCTCATTGTGGAGGCTTCTCTCACTGCAGAGCATGGGCTCTAGGAATATGGGTTTCCGTAGCTGAGGCAGATGGGCTCCGTTGATCCACTGCACATGGGATCTTCCCAGATGAAGGATCGATCTGTGTCTCCTGCATTGGCAGGTGGATTTTCTATCACTGAGCAACCAGGGAAGCCCCACTCAAAATTATGGTATCACAATGTGTTATTCAAATCTCAAACTGAAGAAAAAAATCAACTGTATTTTATAATCGGTTTCTCAAACCAGATTCAGTCCATAATAATTTCTTTAGCACCTATATGCCTGGCACTATATAAGTGCTTGAAATTGAAAAATTAATAAAATGTCCATCACATTCTCAAAGAGTCCAAAATCTAGTGGGGGAATCTTGTGAATGCATAATTATAATTCAATGTCTCGAGTGCTAGAGCAAATTTCTGTATGAACACTGGAAAATTTGGCTTATTCTTTAGTGACATATTGAGGCATGTTTTGCAGCATAGGGACATGTGAACTGGATTTTGAAACAGGACTTTACAAGGAAGAGGAGAGAAGGGAAAGGCTATTCCATGAAGAGGGAACAGATGCACCAATGCTCAGAGATGAAGGGCAGGTTAGTACTCAGGGATTCAAGGAGTGCTTAGCAAGAACTTTGCATTTCCCTGTACCATTTGAACTTCAGCATCTCAATGTGACTATATTTGAACAGTTGATTACATTTCCAAATGATAGGGGCCACTTTAGGGCAGAAGACTTTAAAGGGCAATCCTTGATTCTACATCCCTTTCCCTCTTTCCTGAGAATTAATGACACAGTAGATAGTGGAGGCTCCATAACATAGGTCTCTGGATGAGAAATATATTTGAACCCGGTCTCCTGAGATTCAGATGGACATGCAGAATGAGTGAGAAATAAACTTTTATTGTTCTAAGCCACTGAGATTTTGGGAGGATTGCATTTTACCACACCATGAGTCAGTCATTCTGGACCAATACAGGAAGTAGAAGTGAAGTTCTATGAAAACAAAACTCTCAATTATATGGCAGTGACTGCTGTTTAAACTGTGAGTGACAAGGAAGCTGTTACTAAAAGCAAGAAGACAATGGCAAGGTAATGCAGCAGTGGAAACTTTGGTAAAACTGTCTCCAAAACTGCAATAACTTGGGCAGCAGACTATGTGTTTAGCACATTTGTAGCTCCAAGAGAAGAGACTGGAAAACTGTTGGCATGCTTGATTGCTGCTAGTAACATTTGGCAAGGTATACCATCAAGAAAATGATGAGCTCAGAAAACAACTGGAAAATTTGTCATCAGTTTAAAGGAAATTGAGCATGTTGATGAATTAAAGTATGTTTAGGATTTAAAGCAGCAACTTTTAAAAATTCCTTAACAGCAAATGATAAAACTGAAAAATCTCAGGGCAGCAGAGTCCAATCAAATATATTATTTCTACAAAGGTAAATTTGAAGGTATGGCCATCACATCAATTATTAAAATCACTGAAAGAAATAAGAGGCCTCAGATTAAAGGTCTCACTAAGAATGTGGTGCCATTCAATCTGTTCATGGCTCAAAAAAAAAAAAAAAAGACAATTTTATGGAAGGTTGAGGCTTAAATTTAAACTATTCAGATAATACAAGTAAATATTATTAGAATAATGATGTAATTATAGAGTAATAACTTTTTACAGTGTGAAAGTCACTCAGTTGTGTCCGACTCTTTGCAACCCCATGGACTATGTAGTCCATGGAATTCTCCAGGCCAAAATACTACAGTGGGTAGCCTATCCCTTCTCCAGGGAATCTTCCCAACCCAGGAATCAAACCGGGATCTTCTGCATTGCAGGCAAATTCTTTACCAACTGAGCTATGAGGGAAGCCCTTTTAAAGCTTAATTATTTATAAACTCAATGGACATGGGTTTGGGTGGACTCCGGGAGTTGGTGATGGACAGGGAGGCCTGGTGTGCTGCGGTTCATGGGGTCACAAAGAGTTGGACATAACTGAGCAACTGAACTGAATTGAACTAATTTATAAACCTGAACATTTTATGATATTTGAGATTTTAAAAACTCCTTGCAAAGGAAAGAATATCAAGGTAATATTATTGCAATTGCTTTTCAATAAGGGAAGTCTGTAAATTTCAAAAGCCTTAAATCTGTGGTTAATTTGTTTAAATACAGTTAAATATATAAGCAAGAAAACATGCCAATTTTATCTGTATTATATGATCTTTTTAACTCTTTAAAGATCTTTAGCAATATGCTTGCTGTTATTAATCTAAAACACAATTTGGGACCTGATGAAAAACCAAAACCTGAGTTTGGCAAGATTACGTGTTACAGATTTGATGTCCTACATTCAGGAAATACTCTGCATTTATCAAAGTGGGCTGCTGCATCCAAGATTTGGCTTTTATCTATGAAAGAGGGAAGAGACTTTGTTGAGTTTTGGGAGAACGTACTTTGGCCCTAGAGAAATTATTATTATTTTTTTAAATGAGAGTTTTTTAATAAAATCAGGGATATTTCACAGAATTCTATCCAGAAAGTTTTTTTATGTACTTTTCTGTCATTCAGTATTCCTCAGGAGAACTGAAAATAGGGTGTTACAAATTATGCAAAGAGTAATGAAGAATCCCTTACAGAGTAATTTTTGAGGGGGCGGGAGAAGTAGGAAGAACAACAGCTGGTTTGTTATCTGCAAAGCACAGATTGAATCTATGCTTCTTTTCATTTTCTTTAGATAGTAGGCTTTCTAGGAGATAGAAATTTGTCTTTATATTCTAAATTTGCTCTTTGAAGTGAGACATGCTAAAGCAAAACATTTATTTATGGCATTGCTCAAAAGCTTCATTCTCTGGGTCATAATATCTTAGGCACTTTTTGTTGTATTGTGAATACACTTTTCAAAACTCCCAATCTATCTGAAAACAGGTTGTGCTTGATTCACTGACTTATAAGTGAGCATTAGAATGTTAACAACATGGGGTTTCTGCAGGGGAACCAAAACAGCCTTATCCCAGATGAATCACAGTGTAGAAGGAAATTGAAAACGTGTGTGTGTGTGTGCACGCATGTGCACGCGCACAAGTGTTTGTGTGTTAAGGGAGGGCCAATGTTCCCACTTTGAGCCAAATGACACAGATAGATGATATCTATTGAGGAAACCAGCAAAGGAACTCTAGGAAAATGAGACATCTAGGCTGACGCTCTGCAGATGTGAAGAACTTGTTCTAAGGGTGGTGTATGTGCTGTGTTTAAAGCTCAAATTTAAAAATCATGCAAAACACAGACACATGCTTGGCACATGGCAAGCATTCAATAAATGTCATCTATTTAAAATAACCACTATTCTAGCACATATGTTATGTATGTTAACATACCAAGTGATAACAGGGGCTCTGAAATCCTGCTACTGAACCTCTCTCTCACCCCACCCCCTGCTCTGGTCCCCTCATATATACACATGGCAGGGAAATGAATGGATGGAGTCATTGGGACCAAATGCCTGATCAGTTAATGAGTTCAGTCTTCAGTTGCTTTGTACATGCAACTAGAGCAGGAGGTTATAACTCATAAAGTGGAAACAAAAGCAAAGGGGACTTGGATGCAGAAGAAGACCCTATCTTACGGATGCATGACACTGCATAGAAGAGTTCAAGGTAAGAAGAGGTACCTGCTGGTCACAGGGTGTTTGAGACGTTCTGCCTGAAGCTGGCTAGTGCCAGGTGCCAGACACATGACCAGCACATAAAAAAGGATACCATCAGATGGTCAGACTCTGCCAGGAAACCTGGAAATCTCCAGGACAGTGGAGAAGGAGGCAACTGCAAAGTTGGTTTAAATTCAGGGAGATATAATTAATGAACTTATAAAATAAAGATGCTTACAGTCCAGGGGGACTAGTAGAGCCAAGTCAATGCCAGAAACCTGATGGCACCCAAACTAAATGACAAGAATCTAGAGAGGGTTGAGGGGCTTCCTAGGCAGTGCCAGTGGTAAAGAATCTGCCTGCCAGTGCAGGAGACCCAAGAGATGCAGGTTCAATTTCTGAGTTGGGAAGATGCCCTGGAGAAGGAAGTGGCAACCTGCTCCAGTATTCTTGCCTGGGAAATCCCATGGACAGAGAAGCCTGGAGGGCTACCGTCCATAGGGTCACAAAGAGTCAGACATGAATAAAGTGACTTAGCACACAGAGAGGGTTGAGGAGCCTTTCAGTCTTGAAAGAGGAATAAACTCAAATCTATCACCTGTACTACTTAGACAGCTATACCTTATTTAGTCACAAATATTTTTCTTAGTTTTTTTTTTCTCTTGACTTCCTTGACTTTTAGTGAGATAGGCTTCTAAACCTCCAGAATAAATATAGGTATCATTATGCCAGGAGAAGCCAAGGCCTTTCCACACCTCTGCCTAGTCCCATGCAATCTCTTGCTTTGCCTCCTTCTGACTTTCCACTATGCTCTTATTGTGGCCAGTGTAGGGTAGACAGTACTTCAGATCCAAATTTACTCAGCATTCCTTCAGATCAAGATGTCATTGAACAGTTGATGTCTCTTAAGAGACCAGGGCTATAGATGCTAAGGTTCTCAGAGGATAATCCCTGTGCTTTAACAGGGCTTTCAGTGAACAATGACTTGCCCAATGAAATGGACCCAGTGGTAGATGTTAGATATCCTAGGACATCTATTCCTTTTAATGTCTTTAAATTTTAACAGGCAACCATATACCTACTCTATTCAAGTGTAGAACTATGCCTGCAGCCACAGAGATACGCTTCCCGGATTCTTCCCAAAGTTCTCCAAACTTGTTCTGGACATGGATCTCACTGTGGAAACTAAGGCTCAGGGCTTTGTGTGGATCTCTCAGATGCCACCATTCAGAGCAGCCAAGTGCCTTTAAACTGTAATCTTGTGCTCAGAATGTCCTATATAGCCATGAAATTCTGAGTGTTAAAGCAATTTTTTGAAACAAAATGCTGATTTTAAGAGGCGGTTAAAAAAACAAAAACAACTCTTATAAATTTAAATCAGTATTTTAATACCATGTGATATTTCATTTTATTGGGATAAAATCAAAATTCTTCGGCATAGCCTGTATAAGACTCTCTAAAATGTCTCATACCTACTTTCCCCTTGCATTATTCCTAGCTGGCCTCTCCTTTTCAGCTTCACTCAACTTCTCACAATTTCTTAGACATAATGTCCCTTCACAAGCCATTCTGGGTCTTAGTCATGCTATTTCTTTTTTATACCTAAAGTAGACTTTTCTTTCATTTTCTGGAAATATGTAAAGCTAATGTTTCCTTTTCTTTATAGGATTTTCTCTGTACTGAGTTTCCCTGTCACCTGAAGTTCCAATATTTTTGTTCATAACTTACTAATGTTATTTATAGAAATATATTACAGGTATCTATTTACATAAATGTCTACCCTGCCACTCTCTGTGGTCTTAGTGGGGAGGAATAATGCTTTATTCAGTTTTGTATTCTTTGCACCTAATACAGTGTTGCCTGAACTAGCAAAGGAAGAAAGTAAGTGTTTGTGGACTGAATGACTGGAAATATATATATAGTAGTCTTGATGATAAGAAACATCTGTCGACACATGGGTAAGGTACTGCACAGGGCATGAGAAAGAAAAGAATAATTCTGTCAAAAAATACCCTTGTTAAAAAAGTCACAGTGTATTAAAAACCATGAAGCACTTCATTTTGAAAACCACCTTTACTACAAATTACTACTTGCCTCTTGAATAAGACACATCATCTCTAAAAGATGATTATCAGTTATTGAGCAATCAGAATTTTAAAATTACATTCAATCCACATGTTGGGATATGCCTAAGTAGGTGGAATCTATTGAGTTCTGAATAAATTTGGCATTTCCTTATTTTCTGACATTAAGGTGCTGAAATATGCTGTCAGGCATTAACATGTTTGTTGATGGTAACTTGGCTTGTCAGATAGAAACTCCAGTGTGAGTTATACTTTTATGATTACATTTTCATTACTAAACACAGATCTATATCTAAGGCAGTTTATTGCTTCGAGTGGTTAGACATATGCTGGTACAATTCATCAGTGCTGTTATCCTTATTCAGTTTTAACTGTGAGTTTTGTTCGAAAATGCCTTTGGTAAATTGTCTAGTCCATGTCCACCATAACAAGGTGATGAGTGAACCCATGGGAAAGAGTTAGTTAAACCAGATGCCATATATTGTAGAAGTTAAAGGCCGTATAAACACAGTACAATTTTTTGAAAGTTATTTTAAGTATGTAGTATATATAAATATATATTAACAATAACATATAATATAGCTTATATCCAAGAAAAATTATTATTTTGGTATTCTTTTATGTTCCATTTATTAATCCTGCTCTTGCTAATGTATTTCAAAATTTTGAACCAATTCTCATAAAAAATGTAAGTCAAACCTGCAAATTCTGTGTAATAATTTGGCTAAAAGAAGACTTCCATTATCTTGAATTTAATTAGTAAAAAGACTTTAATCAAGAATAAAATGTCTCCTCCTTACTCTTCAGTTCAGTTCAGTTCAGTCGCTCAGTCGTGTCTGACTCTCCGCGACCCCATGAATCACAGCACGCCAGGCCTCCCTGTCCATCACCAACTCCCGGAGTACACTCAAACTCATGTCCACAGAGTCGGTGATGCCATCCAGCCATCTCATTCTCCGTCGTCCCCTTCTCCTCCCGCCCCCAACCTTTCCCAGCATCAGAGTCTTTTCCAGTGAGTCAACTCGTCGCATGAGGTGGCCAAAGTATTGCAGTTTCAGCTTTAGCATCAGTCCCTCCAATGAACATCCAGGATTGATCTCCTCCAGAATGGACTGGTTGGATCTCCTTGCAGTATAAGGGACTCTCAAGAGTCTTCTCCAACACCACAGTTCAAAAGCATCGATTCTTCGGCAATCAGCCTTCTTCACAGTCCAACTCTCACAACCATACATGACCACGGGAAAAACCATTGCCTTGACTAGACGGACCTTGGTTGGCAAAGTAATGTCTCTGCTTTTTAATATACTATCAAGGTTGGTCATAACTTTCCTTCCAAGGAGCAAGCGTCTTACCCCCCTCCAAAATGACTCTTTAATTACATTTGCAACTTACGACAAAGTTGGTTGTTTTTTTTTTAATTTTTAGTGGACTTTTCAGGACAGCATAAAGATTTCTTCAAGACATTAGTATCACTAACATGCCTTCACTCATTTCTACAAGTTGATTTTTGAAGTGGTTCATTAAAGAAGACCATGCTCCAGTTTTTGAAATGTATTTTAATAAAAGGACACATCCATATTTCTCTGGTGTGGTCTCTGCACTACTCTCTGTTTGACCGTTCAATTAGATCATGAAATTTATTGAATTTTGAAATCAGAGTATTGACATCAGGATGGTTCAGCTCATTGGAATGAAAAATTCTCAGTCCAGACTTTTCCTCCAAACAACAAAATGTATTTCTGCAAAGAAAGACATGATTAGTCAAACCATCTCTAAAGTAGAATCTCTTCTTCCCATTTCACTCTTTAACATGAAAAGAAACACAGTGTAGGCCAAGGTTGTCTGTTTACAGCAAAGGAAAAAGAAATTCCTTCTCTTGAGCCAAGATTGAGTTGTAACCACCAATTAGAGGCCAAGTACACGGAGCACTTCTCTGGGTCTGCTAATGCCTCTCAACCACTATTCATTGCAGTCAATTGTAATAATTAGTGCCTTAGCATAAATACGAAAATGAGGGGGTTGTGCTAGGTGATCTCTGAGGTCCCTTCCGGCATTAGAATTCCAGAAGTTGGTGAGCCTAAAATTGCTAATGTGTTTGTGAATGCATCAAATTATGCTGGAGGACAATTTGTTCATTTGAAAGATGGGTTCTATTTTATTAATTTGGCTCAGAAATATCAACCAAAATGCAATATAAGTACTGGCTAAACACTAATAATAATAATAATAGGTGATCCTATAACATTTTGGCTTTCTCTCAAAGCTGGTAAATGCATATCATTACATTTTACTTGCAAACACATTTTGAAGAAGTCCAGGGGCCAGTATTTTCTCACACCTTTGGCAAATTTGTAGAAAATTCAACAATATCACTAATGGTTTTCTTGCAAAGTTTCTCCTCGAGGGAGCAGAAGACAAAGACCTTAGTTCCTCTGAGTCTGGAAGCCCTTGAGGGCAAATATCATCTCTACTTTATTCACCACCATAGCCTCAACATCTGACTCAGTGCCCTATTACGGTTAGGCTCCAGTTAAGAAAAATTAAAAAAAACAAAATATGCAACAACAAACAAAACGAAAACATAGTCAAATACGTAATATAAGAAAGTTAAGAAAAGATTAAGAAAGAATTAGCAGCAGGATGTTTCAGAAACAGAAGAAATCCTTGTGGAGGTGTTATTTAAAAAAGCAGAACAGAAGTGACTTCGGGGAAGAATTTTTCAGTCATAAGGAAAAGACAACACAGAACCCTGAAGTGAATGTGTGTTCAGTATGTTTGAAGCACAGCAAGGACTCCTGTGACTGTGGAGAGAGACCAAGAGTCTTAAGAGACAGCACGGAGGTAGTGGTTAGGAGGGCAGATACCTCACTTAGGCACCACAAAAATCAAGTCCACTTTCACATACAATTCTGAAGAAGTAATAATGTAAAAAGCAAGTTAATTTGGGTATTTTGCCATTGGTTTAGCTTAGAAAGTCTACTCTAAATCTTTATATATTGTTTCTTTTCTCCTTGCTGTGGATTTGAGCTCAACCCATTTCACAGTTCTCTAAGATTACCCTTTTCCCAGATCCATATTACTCACTCTGAAAGGTGACTCCAAAAATCTCACCTTTCATGTTTTGTTTTTTACTTTTTTTCTCACCAGCGGCTATGAACTTCCTCTTAAAGGCTTAAACAGTACATCAAAGACCCCTACATGTAAGTTGCTTGCTTGCTAAGTCACTTCAGTCATGTCCGACTCTGTGTGACCCCATAGACGGAAGCCCACCAGGCTCCCCCATCCCTGGGATTCTCCAGGCAAGAACACTGGAGTGGGTTTCCATTTCCTTCTCCAATGCAGGAAAGTGAAAAGTGAAAGTGAAGTCGCTGAGTCGTGTCCGACCCTCAGCGACCCCATGGACTGCAGCCTTCCAGGCTCCTCCGTCCATGGAATTCTCCAGGCAAGAGTACTGGAGTGGGGTGGCATTGCCTTCTCCAAGTTAGCATTTTCCAAAAGATGTTTTATTGAATGTCATTTCTGGTAAAGTTGATAGGTGCTCCATCTTCGTCCCTTCAACTCCGTATTAATTTATTCATTTTTATTGTTGAACTAGACAATGAGAATGAAAAGATTAATTTATATATAGTCCTTAGCTCAAGGTCCTACAGTTTAGTAGGAAAGTGTGAATGCATGCTCAGTTGCTAAACTCTATCTGACACTTTGTGATCCCAGGGACTGTAGCTTGCCAGCTCCTCTGTCCATAGGATTCCCCAGGCAAGAATACAGAACTGGTTGCCATTTCCTTCTCCAGGGGATCTTCCCACATCTCCTGCATTGGCAGGCGAGTTCTTTACCACTGAGTCACCAAGGAAGTCTAGTAGCGAAGAGAGTCACATAAAGAGATAATTCACTTTTACTATGATAAATGCAATGAAACATATATGCTTGATTATGAAAACTCAGAGGGTACTTAACAATGAAAATGATTGATATCATCTCAACAGCCAGCCAAGAAAATTAGAGATTCCAAGGGAACATTTCATGCAAAGATGGGCTCGATAAAGGACAGAAATGGTATGGACCTAACAGAAGCAGAAGATATTAAAAAGAGGTGGCAGGAATACACAGAAGAACTGTACAAAAAAGATCTTCACGACCAAGATAGTCACGATAACGTGATCACTGACCTAGAGCCAGACATCTTGGAATGTGAAGTCAAGTGGGCCTTAGAAAGCATCACTACGAACAAAGCTAGTGGAGGTGATGGAATTCCAGTTGAGCTATTTCAAGTCTTGAAAGATGATGCTGTGAAAGTGCTGCACTCAATATGCCAGCAGATTTGGAAAACTCAGCAGTGGCCACAGGACTGGAAGAGGTCAGTCTTCATTCCAATCCCAAAGAAAGGCAATGCCAAAGAATGCTCAAACTACCGCACAATTGCACTCATCTCACACGCTAGTAAAGTCATGCTCAAAATTCTCCAAGCCAGGCTTCAGCAGTATATAAACCGTGAACTCCCAGATGTTCAAGCAGGTTTTAGAAAAGGCAGAGGCACCAGAGATCAAATTGCCAACATCCGCTGGATCATGGAGAAAGCAAGAGAGTTTCAGAAAAACATCTATTTCTGCTTTATTGACTATGCCAAAGCCTTTGACTGTGTGCATCACAATAAACTGTGGAACATTCTGAAAGAGATGGGAATCCCAGACCACCTGACCTGCCTCTTGAGAAACCTGTATGCAGGTCAGGAAGCAACTGTTAGAACTGGACATGGAACAACAGACTGGTTCCAAATAGGAAAAGGTGTACGTCAAGGTTGTATATTGTCACCTTGCTTATTTAACTTCTATGCAGAGTACATCATGAGGAACGCTGGGCTGGAAGAAGCACAAGCTGGAATCAAGATTGCCGGGAGAAATATCAATAACCTCAGATATGCAGATGACACTACCCTTATGGCAGAAAGTGAAGAGGAACTCAAAAGCCTCTTGATGAAAGTGAAAGAGGAGAGTGAAAAGGTTGGCTTGAAGCTCAACATTCAGAAAACAAAGATCATGGCATCTGGTCCCATCACTTCATGGGAAATAGATGGAAAAACAGTGGAAACAGTGTCAGACTTTATTTTTTTGGGCTCCAAAATCACTGCAGATGCTGTTTGCAGCCATGAAATTAAAAGACGCTTGCTCCTTGGAAGGAAAGTTATGACCAACCTTGATAGTATATTAAAAAGCAGAGACATTACTTTGCCAACCAAGGTCCGTCTAGTCAAGGCAATGGTTTTTCCCGTGGTCATGTATGGATGTGAGAGTTGGACTGTGAAGAAGGCTGACCGCCCGAAGAATCGATGCTTTTGAACTGTGGTGCTGGAGAAGACTCTTGAGAGTCCCTTATACTGCAAGGAGATCCAACCAGTCCATTCTGGAGGAGATCAATCCTGGATGTTCATTGGAGGGACTGATGCTAAAGCTGAAACTGCAATACTTTGGCCACCTCATGCGACGAGTTGACTCACTGGAAAAGACTCTGATGCTGGGAAAGGTTGGGGGCGGGAGGAGAAGGGGACGACGGAGAATGAGATGGCTGGATGGCATCACGGACTCTGTGGACATGAGTTTGAGTGAACTCCGGGAGTTGGTGATGGACAGGGAGGCCTGGCGTGCTGTGATTCATGGGGTCGCGGAGAGTCAGACACGACTGAGCGACTGAACTGAACTGAACTGAAACAGCCAGCCAGACTCCTCTTATTTTGAAGTCATATAACCATATAAAGATTGAAACTGTATTCTAAAACCATCAATAGCAATTGGCTTTTCTACGATCATACTGTATTCTTATTTTAAAAAAATTTTAACCCTAGAAGAATGGAATTTGAGTACTTTTTAGAAATTTGCCTTTCACTGGTAAGTCTACTCAAAGTCAAAAGGGATTATATGGTGCCAGTGTGCCCTTCTAGAAATTCCAAGATGACATTTAAAAGCATATTCAAATGCAACTTGGATAAAAGAGTTCTGGTCATCATTCTGCCAAGTGGAAAAACATAGTGATCTTAAACTTCAACCCAGAATACCTCTCAGATTTCCTATGGGACTGGTTGGTCTTTATATTAATTCAAAAAAGTTGGCTTAAGTGCAAAATACCTAATTCTCACAGAAAATTCCATTTTAACCATTTGCTTGAATTGTTGAATGCTTAAATATCTGCCTCATTGACATATGCTTTAATTAATGACAAATGCAGTGTTTTGTTTGAATTTTGTTTTTAAATATCATAAATAATGGCTCAAAACATGGAAGTCAGAATGGGGCAAAACTGAAGTGAAGTTTTACTAAGAAGACAGATTATCCTTCTAATAAAAACCTAGTACATTTTTAGTATTTGTGGGATGTGTGAATTGTCTTCTGTCTTATAAAGGCATAAATCTATTGCATTCTGCCAGAATTTGTTCTTTCCTCGAAATATCTTGGAAGAGAGGTTTATAGCACACAATCTCTTTCCTGAGCAAATAAAAAGATACAAAGATAATATTCTAGAGAGAAGCTGTTGGATAATGACTATTTTTCAATATAGTCAGTGTTCTATACTTGTGTCCTAAATCTCAATGCACACAGACAAATGTTAAGGAATTTGCTTTTTGGATCTCGTTCCAACAGAGAATATTTATCTTCTACAGCTCCCCAGAGCTTGAATATATGGATGAAAAGTTTACATGGCACTTGAAAATGTTTTCAGTCAAAATCTGATAAGGTAACCTACCTGCATAGTTCAGTTTTTGTTTATCCATTCATGGTTCAAGATGCAACTAAAGAAACTTTAGCTCCTATTATGCATGGTTTGAACCATTAAAAATTTTAAAACTGATTAGAGTGATAATAATAAGTAAATACTCTTTTAGAACTTTTGTTTGACATATCCAAACAATTGATTCAGTTCTCCATTTCACTTTATAGTAGATACATAAAAGTTTGGAAATATATAAAATGTACACATTATAATAAGTGATAAGAAAAAAAAACTTACCCTAAGAAAATGAATATACCAATCCTTTAAAGCAGAATTTCTTAACCTTAGCACTTTTGACATTTCAAGCTAGATAATTCTTGATTTTAGGGGACTATCTTGTACACTGTAGGATATTTAGCTGCATCCTTGAACTCTATCTATAAATGTCAATAGCAACCCACTAGTTGTTACAGCCAAACTGTCAAATGTCCTCTAGTGGAGGACACTCCTCTGGTTGAGAACCACTGCTTTTAATATATCGGTCAACTGTTTGAACCTGAGATGACAGAAAAAAGAGAGTGCAGACTCTGTTAGGTTCGAACCTCCTTGTATGACCTGGAGGTTGTGTGCTGCAGGCCTGCCATACATAAGGCTCAGGTGAGAAGCACAGCCTGGGGAGCAAAATTCCAGCTTTGAAACTGCAGTCCTCCTTCAAGATTGCAGCTGTGGCCAGGTGGAAGGAGAATAGAAACTGTGTCCTGTTGAAAGCCAAGGGTAACATACCATGTTACAATGGTGTGTATCCGCCGTCTGAGCTAACTTAGACAAGTGGTTGGTGGCTCACAACGATGTCTATTTTGGGAACACCAGAATCCACAGATGAACAACAGTATCTCAAAGGCAGATAACAAAATGGCCAAAGTGGTCATGGGGTTGGTGCCCACTTTACATACACTCATGAAAGTCCTCATCCTCCCTGGCCAGGATCTCACCAACCTCTTGACTGATCTCCATCCATAGGCTGGCTTTTGTCCAACCTTCCTCCACACAGCTGTCAGAACATTCTTTCAAAAACACAGCCCTAAAATTATCTCTGCCCTGCTTGAAATGCTTTGATGTTGACTTTGAGATAAAGTTCAAGCTCCTTAGCATGGCCTGGATGCTGACTTCATCTTCTGACACTCTGTCACACACACAAGTCCCAAATCCAAATGTGACTGTGTTCCTTCTAGTCTCTCTAGTCTTGCTCTTTCCGCCCTTTCCCATCATTGTCACTTCAACACATACGTCCAGTCTGATCTTTTATTGAAAAAGTTCAGTAAGGAAGAGATGCTTTTACTGTGCTTCTTCTCCCTTCTTTCTTCTTCTTCTCCTCTTTCTTCTCCCTCCTCTCCTCCTCCTCATCCTCTTCCTCCTTTTCCTCCTCCCTTTCTTCTTTCTCTGTCTCCCACGTTCCCCTTCTCTCTTTCCGTATAAGCATTTCCTTTGGACACTGCAACTCTTATTTAACAATTTCAAATTTTACAGGCTCTTTTCTGTTGTCTTCCATAATTCCTCTTCCTTCCCCTCACCTCTGCTTCTCCTTCCATAACTATGACTATTTCTTCTTGGTTTTCTCCAGTGATAACTCCTTCCCTCTCTAAACGCCTACATTCAGCAGTGTTCCAACAGTTATTCTCTCACTCTCTAAGCACTTGCTGGGCAATCACTGTGAAGGAAGTATTGACCCTTTGGTGCTCGTGACCCATATTTGTACTTGTGGCCTCAGCCCTTCTTCTGAGCACCAGAGGCAATCTAATGTCTACAAAACAATCCCCCTGGATATCTCACTCATACTCCTAATTCAGCATGCCCTCAGCTTAGCTCATCTTTCCCCACAGAACTTGGTCTCTGCATAGTGTTCCCTGTCGCAATGAAATGCCAACCACCCTCATCAGAAACCTGAAATTTCTCTCAATCTGCTTTTTCATTCTCCACATTCAACTGGGGACCAAATCCAGTTGATTCTATCTACTCAAATCCTTAGCTTTCCCGTTGTTGCTGATTATATTCAGTTTCTGTTGGAAAGGATGATTCAGGTATTTACTATTGAGGTTCTGTGCCCCCAGTCCTGTTCTATTCATTCTATTTTCACTGTGCTGCTGACAAAATGATTCTGGTCATGTCTCTTCTCTCCTTAAGATCGTTTCCTCCTCTGTCCCTTCAACACTTTTGCCTTGAATACTTTTATCCCTTCTGCTTTCCTGGCAGACATGTACATTTCTTTTAACACTGTGCTCAAATAGAACTTCATTCATAAAGCTTGGCCTGACTTGTTTCATCAGATATACTAGATTGCTCTCTTTTTCTTTTTTTTCATCTTCATTTCACCCTGTAAAGGCTATACAATTGCACCTATAATTATCTATTTCAGATACATTATTTCTGTTACTTCCTCATTTCCTACATCGTCAGGGTAAGTCACTTTCAGGAAGAACCATATCTTATTGATTCCTAACACCTACTATAGCACCCAGAGCACAGAGACGTTCATATATAAATATATATATATATATATATATATATCTGAAGAATGAGAAAACAAGTCAATGGATAGAGTTTAAGAAAACACCATATATTTTAAAGGTTCATTACCACTCTTTGATGATTTTTAATCAATTTTCAAATCTTCTTTCTTAGTATTTATAGATAAGGAACAAAATGCAATTCTCTCAAGGGAGGTCATACATTGACTGATTTAACATAGCTGAATGAAAAATGTATAACTCCAGTTTGAAGTGGATAGCATCTTAAGAGCAGTTTTTGATAGGGATGAAATACATTATGAGCATGACATCACTGACAGCAAAGGAAAAAATTGTAGAAGGAAAAGAAATTCAGTAAAGAAAAACACTGGGATTAGTTCTTTTTTTTTTTCCCTGCTTCAAAATTTTTGCCAAGCAGGGCTACACATTTTATTTTCCACTTCTCCATCACTCTACAATTCTAGTTAACAGAATAAGGAAACTTCACATCTTACCTAAATTTGCTCTCTAAAATGATAGAATTGGTGGAGAAATATTTCAAACTAACCCTTTTCCTTAAATTATATTTTGGAGTCCTTTAAAAGAAACAAATCATACAGTTAAGAAAACTCAATACAGAGGCTAGTAGCTGTGGCAAGGACAATGCCACTAAAACATTTATAAACTAAGGTTTCTACTCATATTTCTATTGTAAGGATCATAGTAAGCTTTACTCCCATGAAAGGCTATGTATGCCTTGATTATAGGTATGAAGATGTATATAAATATATACTATTTTAAGCAAATCAGTGTTTTGAGCTGATAGCAGAAGTTTTATCATGCTCCTAAAATTCCGTCTCTCAGGATGCTACTCTCATGAGCTAACTGCTTGTATTATTTAATTAAATTTTATATAACTCAGTATTCACCTATCATGTAGACCTGACTCAGTTAGAGATAAAGAGAAATTTTCAGATTGATCATGAATCAACAAAAATTATTGATAAAGAGAATTTTAGAATATCCATTTTGGAAAAATTATTTAAGCCATAATGTTGAGGTGCTGACTTCTGCAATGGTTTGGCAAGAGAGAATGCCATGTTGGTTCCTCCCATGCCTGGATTCGATGATCTGGGCCTTGTACACATGTCTGTATTGGCAGAGTTTTTATAACAGCATGGTGACTGAGAGAGACGTGGACTCCACACAGAAGGTGGGGAAAAGATAGAGAAACAGAAGGACAAGGTCCAACTTTATTTGGGACCAAATATTATAAGGCTTTGGCAGAGTAATGCCTGCTTTGCTCTGTTTGGTGAGAGCATGGGAGGCGAGGTCTCCCACCCCTTCTGCATCACCATCTGCCTCGACCCTGCTATGGGAGCCATACGTGACAATAATCTCTGAAAAACTGCACTATTTTGACTTTTGATATCTGCTATGTAATGGTATGGAGAAAATATTGCCAAAAATGTAACTGTTTGTATATTATTTTTCAAAAAAGGCCAGCTGGGGAATGAGTTTATAATGGGAATGTCATTAGTATAAATTGCAAGATTAAAAACAAAACACCATAATAACCCATCCATTAACTGGAAATAGTTGAAATGCGTAGAGCTAAATCAGTCAGGATGAATAGTATATACAAGATCAACAATATTTGTATATTGCTTAATAGAAAACAGCATATCCCAATTAATAGTTGCTGATTGCTTCTCCCAAATAAAGATCATGAGTGGAAACTGATAAGTGACTGCTCTGTAACTAGAACTTCAAACACATTTTTCATAGAATTAAGTTCACCTTTCAGGCATTAACTGCTATTGTGTATTTCCATGTATATATTCTATTACCTTACTGCAATAGATTTAACCCTTGGGCTTTTTAAGGTGACCATTGTGTCCGTGATTAAACAGAAAAAAAAAAAAATATGGCTCATATTAGTGCTGAGGACAAGGAAATCCTAACTCCAGGGTTTGGAATAATAAGAATGCTGCTATTACAAGGTTAACATTTATAAGTGCTGAATATTCTAACCAAGTGTTGGTAACCTTCACAATGTGGCAGTCAGAGGGATGAATGTACCTGTATTTTATTACCTAACCCCAGAAACCCCACAGGAAGATTTGAAAATTAGGCACATGAGGAAGAGAAAGAGCCTTCTGGATCCTGTCTATAGAAATCTCAGTGTCTTTGATAGAAGGTACAAATAATAAGGAATTCTTGCTCAGACCTGCAAGACTCCATGGATGACTGCTTCTGGACACACACACTAAGTAGTGGTAAATTCAGATTTGAAGACCCCAGCCCATAAGAATCAGTGACAAGGCACATAGCTTTTTCTCTTACTGCTTCAAGTTTCTCAGCAGTGCAAATTCTTAGGCTCAAAAGAGAAGAAAATTTTACCTTCCTCTTTTTGGAAAAGTTGGAAGGATATAAAAGCACAGAAGCTTTTAAATTTAATTAAAAGTGAGTTCTAGTTATATCCCTTCTACTTGAAGTTTATATGCTCTCCACTTCTTAGAAACTTTGAATCTTGACCTCAAATGGAAATAACATGACAAGCCTCACATTGGTGCTCTGAGAATGAGTGTGATGGTATAAAGTAAGGGTATTTAACTATGAGTCCAAAAATTATCTAGCTAGCTTAGCTTAAATATTAGTTTTCATCCTTTTCCTGTCTACAGCTAGGATGAATCTAGACACCCATAATTTTCAGAATGATCAATAAAGGAATATCTTACTCTACTCTTTCGGTAAACGTAACTGAATTCCACCAGCAAGATAAACAATAACATGTTGGGTAAGTGGTAGAACCAGAGTGCACCCAACTGGAACATTCTCCTTTTGGCAACACGCAATCATAAGGTGTTAAATTCATTGGAACAGAAGAGGTAGGATCAGGTGATAAAGCCTACCTCCACCGCAGTGCACTCCATGCCCTTCAACCTAGGTATAATGTACAGCTACATTCAGTGTACTACGTTATGACTCTTTTGTACGTATTATACCAGCATCTCTTTTTCTGGTGGTGGTAAAAGGAGTGTAAAAGAAGAAAGACTGAAGAGGGAAAGAAAGCATCTAAAGAGCTTATTTTAGTCACAGACACTCCTTATAAGAATTAGGCACAAGATGATCTTTTGAATGGCTTCATTTAAACACTATTCAAAATGTTGGCAGAGACAGGAACAACAGTTCCGACCTTACTTCCCCTCCTGGAGGCCAGATACCTTTCCCAGACATTGAACCACTAATGGGAAATTAAAGGCAATAAAACAACAGCTGGAATCCCATAACTGACAAGGTTTATATTGTACTCGAAGCAATTCACACTTAAAGAATTTCCTTTCCAATCATCAAGCTTGTTTCTTTCTCTTCAGTGTTCAAGTTGATGGAACCTCTTCTGGTGAAGTGGTTTTCTCTTTGTTTAACTGAACAAGGCTGATATTATCATTCTCCATACACAGTTCTGACTCAGAAAATTTGAAGAGCACTGCCTTCTCCTTTAACCCTAAATGGCAGTTTTGCCTAGAGAAAAGGGAGGAAAAGTTGAGTGCTTACTGTATGAACAATATGTATTTGATGCTGTTTTTTTCCATTTTGCCAATGCTATGGGCATTATTTTTTTTTTCAATTTCATGAACAACTGAAGTTAACAGAAGTCTCAGGATAACTATTTTTCTCCCTTTACAAAAGAATTCATGTGAAGTCAGATTCCGTAGCAAGAAAATAAGAGTGAGTTACTATGTTCCATTGGAGGAGAAATTCATCAATTCATATCAGATGGTAGTATCTATAGCAATATCAAAGATTTGTTAGGAGCACTTTAGGTACTCACTACCATACTAAGCAAGTTACATGAATTAGGTTATTTAGGATTCTTTTCTTTTTAATCTACTCAAAGTCTTTTTCACTGTTGTAACTTGTTTAACAAAGAAAGAAACTGGGACATATAAAGGTTAAATGATTCATTTTGGGCAGTAAGTGAACAAATAAGATTCAAACCTGGACAGTCTAACTTGAGTATGAGAGTTCTAAATGTATTCTGAAATATATTTATATGTATGTGTGTATGGACAGACCCAAGGTCATTATCATCTGCCACTCTCAGTCCTATTATAATATGTTTTCTTGACTGGGAGAAAAAAATAGTGGAGTTATAGCCATCACATTAGGAATACTGGTGGAAATGTGTTGCACTATTGAATGTCATCTGTGAAATGTGTCACATCTGAAAAAAATGTTAAGATCTCTGCCTAATGGGAAAAATGGGTGGATAAACAGATGGTCACAATACCGTCTGTCTGGTAAGTGCTGTGATGGTAGGAGCGTGTGCACAAGATCATGAGACAGCCAAGATAACAGTAACCCACAGGAAAGTTTTCTTAAAGGGAAAACACGTGAATGGAATCTTAGAGGAATGGAAACAGCTCCCAGAAATAGAAGAGTGCAAAAGCAAGGCAGAGGGAGAAATGCAAGACAAGGAATATGCTGAGGCTAGGAGGGAATGGAAGGAAGGAGTCATATGTGCCAGAGGGTGGGTGTGGAGGGAAAATTCAAGGTGAAGGGTGGCTGTTGTTTTTTGCTTTTGTTTTTACTGCACTGACTGACTAAGATATTAACCTACAGAGTGATTGGCAAATATTTAAGGATTTAAAATCTGGATAGTGATATGATCAGAGTTGCATTTCTACAGAATTACTCTGGATATAACATAGAGAATGGATGAATGGATGGATGGAGGGACAGAAAGGAAAATCACAAAGGAGGTAGTGATTCTGACTGACCTACAGAAATTAGTGAAAGTGAGAGACAATGCAAGTCTGAGCTAAAACACTAGCAAGGGAGATAAAGGGTAGATCTATTTAAAAGCAAACCTTAGAATGTGGAGCTGACAGAAGTAGGCAGGCATTTTGGTTTGGTGGGTGAAAGAAAAGGAAGAAACCAAAATGGCCACAAGTTGGCTTTACTTAAGCGACTGTGTGGACTCTGGAGCTGTTTCTGATAAGAAATAAAAGAAAAAAGATGAATTTGGGTTTCAATGTTTTTGAGAAGACAATGAGGTACCGTGTAAAGTATCTGAGAGGTTGTCAGAAGAATATGCTAGAATAGAGCACAGGAATGAGGTAGGCACAAGCCACAGAATTTTGGATGTCACTGTTATGTAACTGGTGGTTAGTCTTGGGAGTGGCTAAGTCTCAGCAACCTGCAGGGTGGCAGTGGAAGAGACCTGAAAAGGACTTTAGAATACATAAAAATATAACAGCGCTGCTTTGAGGAAAAGAAGCTGATGAGAGAGACTGAAAATAAGTACTAATATTTTGAGAAGTATGGAGAAATCACCAAAGAATGACCTCAGATCAGGCAAGAAGAAGGGAAATTTTCAAGTTGAAAATACTCAGCTGTGTCAAAAACCCCAGGAAGGCCAAGTGATAAAAGAGGAGGACTGCCTTGGAATTTGGGACAGTGGAGTCCCTGATGTATCTGAGGAAAATGATTTCCCTGGCTCTAGGAAATCAAAAGAAAATTGTGGCAATTTAAGCCCAGGCTAAATAAAAGGAAAGGAAATAGAGAAGGTAAACAGAGACTATTTCTTTTACTCAAAAAACCCAAAGCAGTTTAAAGACTTCAGGTTTCACAAGGCTTTGCATGAATGTAGGTTAATCAACTACCTTGTCTATATTTCATGACAATAGTTTTATCTTCCTATTATATTTCTGCTGTAATTGATTAACTTTTATTTACTTTTCAGTTCATTAGCTTTTCAATTAACAACCTCAAAGAAACCAAATATAGGGGTGCAAGGCACAAATTCCTTCTTTAAATTCTCTCACTTTCATTGATCTTTTGATATTTATCTTTCCTTAATAGACATTAGCCTATATTTAGGACTTTATGAAAACTTTGCCAGTTCTAACTTGTTCAGTTCAGTTCAGTTGCTCAGTCGTGTCCGACTCTTTGCGACCCCATGAATCACAGCACGCCAGGCCTCCCTGTCCATCACCAACTCCCTGAGTTCACTCAAACTCATGTCTATCGAGTCGGTGGTGCCATCCAGCCATCTCATTCTCTGTCGTCCCCGTCTCCTCCCGCCCCCAATCCCTCCCAGCATCAGAGTCTTTTCCAGTGAATCAACTCGTCACATGAGGTGGCCAAAGTATTGGAGTTTCAGCTTTAGTATCAGTCCTTCCAATGAACACCCAGGATTGATCTCCTTTAGAATGGACTGGTTGGATCTCCTTGCAGTACAAGGGACTCTCAAGAGTCTTCTCCAGCACCACAGTTCAAAAGCATCAATTCTTAGGTGATCAGCTTTCTTCACAGTCCAACTCTCACATCCATACATGACCACGGGAAAAACCATAGCCTTGACTAGACGGACCTTTGTTGGCAAAGTAATGTCTCTGCTTTTTAATCTAACTTGTTCACCAAATGTCATTGTCACCATGTTCCAATCTTGCTTTTTTTTTTTTTTTTAATGGCTGTTATACTTTTAATGGAGGGTGGTACAAAATGCATCAATTACACCACTGCAAAGGAATGTTTTGCATACTCTACAGTCTTGCTTGATGTCCTCCCTGTCCTGTCCCTGGTTTTAGTACAATCCATACAATTCATCCCAGACTTATCATCACTTCTTCTCAAAATCTTTTGTTACTGCACTCTCTTTTTTTTTCTTTTTAATTCTTTATAATGGCATTGTTTTTAATGCCATTATAATATACTAATATATGCAACTAGTTTATTTAATTTAGTTAGAAAAATAATACATCTTGAAAATAAAAGACCATTTTTTGCTATCATGTAGCAATACAGAGAGCATTTTATTAACATAATTAAAAAAAAATTTTAACCATGTACTGTGCAGGCACAGAAAAGGCCTATTTTGAGATCACTTGGCTGTTCATACCTGATCATGTTACCAGCAGAGCAAGACAATATGATTTGCACAGATTGCTTCAGGTCCTGTTGGATATAATATCTTAGGATTTCATTAAATTAAGACCTTAAGAGAACAACCAAAGTATATTTGGAAAGACTAGCCTCACATTACAAAAAAAGTTCTACATATATAACTAAATCAATTTAATCATAAATAAGTACAAAAGTTTAGCAAGACTATTCAGGAGTGATCTCGTCCTGATTCCATTGTTTCCAATGTGATTCAAGGGTGTTGGTAATATCCACAGACAGTGCTCAGGATGCCATTTCAACCTGCCCCTGGCTTTTCTTTCATCTCCTTATGATTCTGATCTTCAGTGTCCCAAGCCAGGCCAAACCAGACTGACAGCATCTGGTATTTAATGTGATTCATTGTAGAGATACCTCAGACTCTTCATATGTAAACCTTGAAATTTAAAGCTTGACAAATGGGCTACATAGAAGCCATCATACCTATAATGAAAGAATTTGTTGTTCCTAATTATTTTCCAAATTGCCAGTTCATTAATCCACACAGAAGAACCAAGAATGCCTGGCATTCTTTAAATCCCTGTGAATGCCCTTCTCTTCTGCAATGGGAAAGGTTTTTATATCTTTATGACTTTGTGTTAGAGAATATTCTGAGCTCACCAGTGCAGAAAAGATTGTTTTCCATTACTCAGAAGTCCTTTCCTTTGTGGCTATTTCTTGCCTCATCCTTCAAACACATCCTGTGACACATTAAAAAGCTTGCTCATTCATTCTTTCAACAAACATTTACTGAGCATGAATTGAGGACACAAAGTCAAGTAAAACTTCATTTTTTTTTCAAGGAATCTATGCTCTAGCTGGGAGAATTATTGATCTCCTTGATCAATAATTACAGGACAAGTGCAAATTCAACTAAACAGGATTGCACAAGTTAAAATGTAAGCCCAAAGAGGTGTATCTCTTTTAGAGAAAAGGATCTAGGAAGACTTCAAAGACTAGCCAATGTTCTACCTGAGTATTGAAAAAGAATGTGGAGTTTCCTAGAAAATATGGAAACATGATCTCAATGAGAAAGAGGAGAGTAGGTATAAAGGCAGAAGTTTGAAGCAACAGATCACTGGGAAGAGGGAGTGGAAAGAAGTGGGACTTTACATATTATACTTTGCCTAGTTGAGTATGCTCAAATCTTGCATAATGGAATGCATTCATATATACACTGTGTGAGTATTAAAATGAAAAATAAAACACAATCACACAAGGGCAACTGCATAACACCTTTAAGGAAGTTTATTATTGTTGGAGTGACAAACATCAAGAGGTGGGGTTGAATCTGGAACACAAACCTAGGGCCACCTCAAGCAAGGAGGTCTTCCATGCCAACAAAGGAGAGATAAATGCTCCCTGAAAGCTTCAAGAAGACAGTGAACAATTTTAAAGAGGAAATGTCATTATTGAATGTGAATATTTTTTTTAATTGCTTTGAAAAAAAGAATGGGTAGAGTAGGACAGATTTGATGTTGAAAATCAAGGAACAAAAAGGAGATAATCCAGGAGAATAATGCTAAGGGCCTGAGTTATGACAGCAGAAGGGGAAGTAGAGTCAAGGAAGTAGTTAAGAGATTCAGAACCATAGAACTGAGTGAGTGATGGATTCAAAATAGTGATATGGCTAGGGTGGAGTATCGGAAAACAGAGTCTTTAGTTTATATAACTTACTATTATGAGCCAACAAGAAGGGGTTAATAGACAAGGGACAAATTAAATAAAAAGGAGAGCTTCCTTTCCAGGAGTTAAATGTTTGCATCTTAGAGTATATCCAAATGTAGATGCCCAGTAGGCATTCGGAAAGACAAATCTGTACTTGGGTAGAGAGAGCTTAATGACTTCCATAGTTTCACACTTCATTCTATTATATTCCGTAAAAGTCAGATTGCTGCTGCTGCTGCTAAGTCGCTTCAGTTATATCTGACTCTGTGGGACCCCACAGATGGCAGCCCACCAGGCTCCTCTATCCCTGGGATTCTCCAGGCAAGAATACTGGAGTGGGTTGCCCTTCCCTTTTCCAATGCACGCAGGCATGGTAAGTCGCTTCAGTTGTGGCCGACTCTGTGCAACCCCATGGAGAGCAGCCCATCAGGCCCCCTGTCCATGGGATTTTCTAGGCAAGAATACTAGAGTGGGTTGTCAGGTCCATCTCCAAAAAGTCAGATTAGAGTCCAGAATTAAAGGATATAGGAAAAGCTATTCAAATTTAACAAAGCTAAAAGATTTTCATTGTTCATCATCATAAATATGCTCCTTTATCTAACATAATGTGAAAAAATCAGTTGCATTCATAGAATGTATGTATGTGTGTGTTAGTCGCTCAATTGTGCCTGACTCTGCAAGTTTCCCTCAAAAACAAGCAAAAACTGCCAATATTTTTATAGGAGTCAAATTGGTTGTTTAGATATAAGACAGTCAAAAAATTGATATCATTGTCCACTCAAACAACAGTTATTTTGGCACTGAGTAAATGACCAATAACAGCATCCCTACTCAGAATCTTCTAAGCAAATAGTAACAGAAGCAGTGTACTTCTGGAGGACATGATAACAAGTTGACTAATATCAAGCCAATCTACCTACTAGATAAATATTACTAGCATTTACAGAAAATAAGAAAAGCTAAATGCATTTGGTGGAATGGAGATTAAAGTGGTCCTTAAGGGCAAGGAGAAGCGACATCTGCTCTCAATTATGAATCAGTAGTGAGTTGTTCTCCAAAGGACACAAAACCTGGTCAAACAACATTTCCTCCATTTGCAGGATGTTATATTAAGGAAATACGACCAGGAAAACAGTAAGAACTAGGCAAAGTCCACACTGCATACTTCAACTAAAAGAAATGCAGGAGCCTCTAAAACAGGATTGTATACCATGATTATTTTAATCACTTACCCATGAGTCCCACAATAGTTTGGCATCTGACTAAAAAGCTTTCTAGAAAGGTTTTTTGTTTAGACAGGAAAGATTAAGGGTAAAACTGCCAACTATTATTAACTTTCATTTACTTATTCAGTGACTGGGGGCTTTTAATGCCTACCAGGCTCTGCAGCCACAATAGTCAGTGAATCAGACTCACCTCTTGATATCTGTGTGGACATCCATCCCACTTACTAGGAGGTCTGACCCAACTTGGTTTTCAAGCTTGAGTGAGTTCAGAGAGTTGCTCCAATATTGCAGAAAATAAAACTGAGGTAGAGTTATGAAATAAATTGCCGACTTTAAAAAGCTAATAACTGTCATAGCCAGGGCTGAACTCCAAGTCCACAGCTTTTTGCAGTATAACTGCCTTTTAGAGTCAAAGTATTTCTCATGGAGTGATTTAAGATATTAAAATAACTTAATAATGATTTAAGATATAAAATGAACCTTTATTCATAACAGCCTCTAAGTGGAAATAGCCCAAATATTCATTAAGATAGATTAAATTTTTTCATATATTCATCAAATGGAGTACCATGCATCAGTGAAAATGAATGATCTACAATCACATGTAGAAACGTAAAGGACAGACACAAAAGAGTAAACAGCATAAATTCCATTTACATAAAGTTTACTAACAGGTAAAATTAATCAGTGGTGATAAAAATCAAAATAGCAGCTGCCTTTGGAGAGTGATATTGACTATGAGAGGACATGAAATTTCCTATGATATATTAGATATGGAATGTTTCTAGATCAGAATGATAGTTACATAAATATATAAAATACCTTGAATTGTGTATTTAGGATTGATGGCCTTTATGTATATTATGTATTTAGTCGCTCAGTCATGTCTGACCCTTTGCAACCCCATGGACTGCAACCCTCCAGGCTCCTCTGTCCATGGGGATTCTCCAGACAATAATACTGGAGTGGGTTGCCGTGCCATACTTCAGGGCATCTTCCCAACCCAGGGATCGGACCCAGGTCTCACACATTGCAGGCAGATTCTTTACCATCTGACCCACCAGAGAAGCACATGTATATTATATCCCAATTTAAAAATAATTATTGCTGACTAGGAAAGAACTTGGTGAACTTGATGATGGTGAACAAACTGATCTGTCTGTCACCCTGGGTCTACCCATACAATGCTGCTGGTTATTCTTACTAAATATTGACTTGCCCTAATAACTTCTTTGTGTTGTATCTTCAGTGATTCTCCATTTCCTATAAAATAAGGTCCATAGTCATTAGCATGAATGTGATGTCTTCTGAAAGCTTTTCCCAGCCAGTTACTCCAGCATCATCTCCTGCCTATCACCCATTCACCTTCCTTCTTTCCTTCAATAAATATTTATTGAGTGGCTATTTAGATAGGGCACTCTGCCTGGTGGTGGAGAAATAAAAATGAGTGAGAAAGAATTGTATCATTTTCTGGCAGAAAAGAGAAGCAGCAAAATACACAGACAGAATTGCAAAGCTAATTAGGGGCAGGAAGGAGACAGACAGAAGGCATCATGGGGTCCAGAGAAGGTGTTAGATTCAGCTTGAGAGGCTTCTTCAGAGCTGATGGAAGATGCTAAGCTTTGAAAAAGGCAGAGAAAGAGACTTGGAAGATAGAGATAGGTGTGTGGTGGGTTATGGCTTTTATGCCTGAGGGAATCACCTGAACAAAGTATGTAGACAAGAAAAAGAGTGAGAATATACAGAAAATGAAAACCAAAAGATCTCAGAATAATTGACTCTTCTCATTCAAGGGTGGAGATGAGGCGTGGCAATGCTTAAGTCAGGAGAGGCAGGCAACCAGCTTATCAGGGTCTCCATCTGCCATGCTAAGGGGTTTGGATTGCATCCTGATGGAAAGTGGCACTCCCAGACACACCCTGTGCTACAGCCATGCCAAGCTCTGCCTAGTTCCAAGGCCACTCCAGGTACTTTCACAACTTTCTGCTATTGTTTGTCTTCCTTCTCCAGCTCCACATGCCAGCCCCACCTGGCGAAACTGCAGTCATTGTTCTCAGTTGTGTACTTGACAACATGGAATTACTTTTACTGGAGTCAGCATGGATATTATGCCATTGGCTCCCATGAAGAAATGTTCTGAGATCAAGCTTGCTATTCTGTTGACTGTAGTGATGTTCAAAAATCTTTGTCATGTTTCACAAGGATTCTTTTCATGTGGGCACCAAGGGAATGTTTGGCAGCACCAGTGATAGTTAAGGTCTCCCTAGAGCGAGTTTGTGTTTGTCTTAATCGCTCTCTGATTCATTTTAGATGTTTCCTCTCTGATTTAGCTCAGAGGCAAATCTATGACCCTAAGTGTAAGGACCTTACACTTTCTGTGGACTAATCTCACTGTTCTTTATTTTGTTTTCTTCTTCTATTTTTTAAATATCCTGATTTCCTCACTTACATTTTTAAGCATAGCATGTAATTTTGAGATCCCTCTGAAATCATTTGTGGAACAAGTTACAGTATAAATGACTAGATGAATAAATAAACAAACAAGTTTTATTCTTTAAGATTCTTTAATGTTTCCTCACTTGTGAAACTAACCTAGATTGTTCCAGGCAGAGTTACTAAGTATCTGCCTGTAATTTCTAAAACTCTTTGTTCATATATTTATTCCAGTTTTCTTGCACTACTTTACAAACATCTCCTACAAGTTTGTTTATCCTTATTCAAGTAAGGGACAAAAAGTTTTAATTTCCCAGTATTTTCCCTGATTCTAGTGTTGTATGATATAAGGACACATTTAATGCTTGGGGTCTGGATAAATGAATGAACATATGCTAAAAGGAAAGAAAACTTGAGAGGAAATTACCTGCTATGAGATCAGTGAATGGGGTGAAAGACTACTAAGAGAACAGTGCTTAGGAGCCCCCAAAATGAATGGCTTTGTTGAAAGATCTAGACATGTAAGTAGTCTCAAGTCCAAAAAGTGGGCCAAGGATCAAAGTATCATTTTGGACTTGGAGAAACAAGGAAAAGGAAGAGAAGGTGGTTGTACTTGTTTGGACATGAGATAAATAAGACTAGATGTAGGGTACCTGGCCATAGGAAGAGAGTCACGCAAGAGATGTTCATTAAGCTCCAACTGAATTATTGCACTGGAGGCTGTACTTAGACACTGTCAAAGCAGAGAAAAATAACAACCTTGAAGGGACAAGAACCCTTAATCCTCTGACTAAGGGCTGCTCAGTTCAGTTCAGTTCAGTTCAGTCGCTTAGCTATGTGAGTTTAAAAAAAAAAAAAGCTGGATTTGGAAATTCACTTTTAAAAATGATGAAAATATTTATTGAATGCTTTTATTCCACAGTTCAGGTGACTCAGTTTAACAAACATTCCATGTATTGTTCAATACATTGCCATTTACCTGGGGTTTTCATGGCACATTCCCCCTGGGACACAAAATGACTGTGAGTGCAGAAGGGCAAATGGTTTCTCCCTCTGTGGTAGATTAAAGGACCAAGGCTCAGGCAAGCTAAGGTGTTTGCACAAGTTCACTCACATGGTTAGTGGTTAGTGAAACAGAAGGGAGGTTTTCTGACTCACAGACTGCAGTACAGTATTTCGTTTATTCTGCTGCTTCAGCAAGTTTTAGACAATGCCTGATATCAGCTTACTTGGAAGGGTGAAACTCTTCTGGGAGTTTCGATGTGTAGCACTGACTTCCTGGAGCCTCAGGGACAAAGTTCAGATTCATCAGCATACTGGTTGAGGCCCTTCCTAGGCTGGCTTCACCTGCCCAGGGAGCATCATTCCCCACAGCCTTCTCCAGTGCACCTGTTATCTATTGTTTCCTTCTGGGGGTCTGACCCAAACTGCTATTTCTTCTCCAGAATCATAACATGTCAGTCAGGTTCTTTCTTGATTCAAACCTTTTAAATCTACACAAAGGTAGTCTGCTGCTGCTGCTGCTAAGTCGCTTCAGTCATGTTCGACTCGGTGCGACCCCACAGACGGAAGCCCACCAGGCTCCCCCGTCCCTGGGATTCTCCAGGCAAGAACACTGGAGTGGGTTGCCATTTCCTTCTTCAATGCGGGGAAAGTGAAAAGTGAAAGTGAAGCCACTCAGTCGTGTCCGACTCTTAGCGACCCCATGGACTGCAGCCTACCAGGCTCCTCCGCCCAAGGAATTTTCCAGGCAAGAGTACTGGAGTGGGTTGCCATTGCCTTCTCCGAAGGTTGTCTCTACTCCATGAAAATATCTATATTTGTTTTATATATGAAAGTGTTTATCTATAAATTAGTTCTCCTGATAACTTAATCTTAGAGAAAGACTGAAGCCCCAGAAAGAAGAGCCCTGGTTTTGGGGACCACCCTATTTGAACCCCTGTAAGTACAGGGAGGCCTGGCGTGCTGTGATTCATGGGGTCGCGGAGAGTCGGACACGACTGAGTGACTGAACTGAACTGAACTGAAGTGAAACCTAAGTTCAGAGATAGGGCACTTTTTACACTATGAACTCAGGGCAGGGGATATCTCACTTATGTCTATAATCCTAGCACATGTCTCAGATTTATTATATATTAGCCGAATGAATGGACAGACAGATGGACAGATAAATGGAAGGATGGATGAGTTAATAAATTACATAAAGCTGTGAAAAATACAGAGCAAAGGGAAAAAATCAGTGTTTCCCAACCATTTAGTATTTTTTAAAATGATCTGATGATTACCTTTATGGCCTCTTTACCTTTTATACAATGCTGTGAACTTTGTTGACACTGATAATGATAGGAAAATAAAGACACATTTCTATGACTGATCCTCTTTTGGCAATGACCCAATAGAAAACTGCTGAATCTAATTTACCTCATTAATCCCTTTCTCTGAGTATTCAAAGGAATTTATTTTTTATTTGAGCTTGCATAATGTAGGAAATATTTTTATCCTCAAAATCTCTGGGGGCTATATTTACTGTGTATTGATTATAACTATTTTAAACTATACTTTTGCTAACATTCAGATTTCTTCCGTTATCAAATAGACAATAGATGGATTCCAGCAAAGGTGGCTATAAAGTAGATTACCATTGACTTTTGTTTTCAAAAAAAGAACAAAGGAGAAGAAGTACATTATCATTTAGTGAAATTAAAACCATTTCTTAATAAAAAGTAGAAAATATTTGATATGCAGGAAGTTAACATGTCAAGGGGGAGTAGAAAGACAGACATGGCAGCTGAGACTGGTCGGTGGTCCTTGGGTGGTAAAACTGAACTTATTATGTCAGGAATCCCTGAGGAAACTTCCAGAAATTTCCAAATGACAATCTCTTTTCCCTCCCACAGAAATCTTGAGGAAAATTATCTAAATGAGATAATTCCCTAATTCTCTAAACTGTCTCTAATAAAAATGTGTGTGCATTGTATTTAAAATAGAAAGAATGAGGGAAGAAGGGGTTGAATATATCTGTCTATTATCACTCTGCAAATTGCCATCAACAGTTTACAGTCTGAGTGGATTTAACACAAGCCTCCTCTCCCATGGCTTGTCATCAGGAGGTTGACAGAATGTTTGAAACTGAAATAAGATGGGGAGAATAAAGGTATAATACTAAGAGTTTATGGATTTTTTTTTTTTTGACCTTGGGATTTTTTAAAGATGTTGGTGACTAAGGACATCCACGGTAATAACAAATCAAGTCTTTGGATTAGCCTGGAAAATAAAAGCATATTATACACAATACAATGTAGCTATATGTCTTCCCAGATGGCACTAGTGGTAAAGAACCCACCTGCCAATACAGGAGACCTAAGTGATACAAGTTTGATCCCTGGCTTGGGAAGATCCCCTGAAGGAGGGCATGGCAACCTACTCTAGCATTCTTGCCTGGAGAATCCCATGGACAGAGGAAACTGGCAGGCTACAGTCCATAGGGTCACAAAGAATCAGAATGACTGAAGCGACTTAGCACATATATATCTATACCTATATAATGGTAAGAAAGAAGGTAAACGTTTTAAGGGGCTATGAAATGTTTTACACTCTGTTTCTATTTCTTATTCCCCATCCCCTTCTCTTCTGTTTTTCTCAGCCTCTCATTTCCCCTAAACAATGTTGGAATAAGTCAAGGTAAAATCCAATTCTTTCAGTTAATTTGCTGTGTGAACATAGGCGAATCAGTCTTTTTACAGAGTTAGAAAAGTGACATACCTCCTGATCTCTTCTTTTGTGATGTTTCTGTGTTTAACCAAAATAATTCATGATGGATAAGCACTGCCCTTTCTCTTCTCTCCAGAAACCCTCGGTGTGAACTTCCCTTGATGGAGTGTGATGGGATGTAGTTTATCACAAAACACAGCAAGATCTATATGGATGAAAGAACTAAGGAACATGGACTGGAGGATGTGAGATCTGATCTATTCAACCATAAATATGTACATGTAGAAATTTCTGGGCAAAAGAAAGATCAGGGACTCCAGTTCTACAACAATGGAGATCCAGTCCCATGGTATTTCATGGGAAAAGGGTGAAGATATGTCACTTTTTCTGCCTCATTCTCTCTCAGCACTATCTTTGCCTTGCCCACCTTCAACCACAATAATTGGTTTTCCCTTCTCTATTACCTTCTGAAATCCTTTTGCTTTTCGTCTAACTCCAGTGGAATGTTAAGTCTTCCTCCTTTAACTTACCCTAGGGTCAACCCCTCTGATGTATCCATAGCATCTGCAATCATCCTCCACCTCCAGGCAATAGAAGTATATCTACTTCACTTGCTACACAGGGTGCATATATTGCAATTATTTTACACTATGCTCTGACCCATTCTGTAGTATCAGTTCTTCCACTGCTGAAACCTGAAACATCCAAAGTTAAATCATCTTTCATTCCATGTATTTGGCAGATTCCGAACAGCTTCCTGTAATTTATCTTTGGTTCCAATTTAAGAATTCCTTTTATATGTGTTATTCTAGCATCTCCTATTCAGAATTCCTTCTTTTACTCCTTTTCCACATTTCAATCTTCTTTGATAACTTTCTCAACCATCTCTTACCAAGTAAGGTTAAGTCACTACATAGCTTAAAAGCAACATAGTAATCTACAGAAATGAGCCAGTGTCTCAATTACTTTGTTATATTTTAATGTCCCTTGCTTTAGCAAACCAATGGTCTAATGAAAGAATACTTTTATCTCATGTACATTGGAGGGACTGATGCTAAAGCTGAAACTCCAATACTTTGGCCACCTCATGCGACGAGTTGACTCACTGGAAATGTCTCTGATGCTGGGAAAGATTGGGGGCGGGAGGAGAAGGGGACGACAGATAGTGAGCTGGCTGGATGGCATCACCAACTCGATGGACATGAGTTTGAGTGAACTCCGGGAGTTGGTGATGGACAGGGAGGCCTGGCGTGCTGTGATTCATGGGATCGCAAAGAGTCGGACACTACTGAGTGACTGAACTGAACTGAACTGAACTGAACTTCAGGTCATCCCATCTGTACTATTTGGTTTCAACAGCATGCATGATGAAAATTCTTCTATAACTGCTCAATGGTTTAAAAACAAAATCCACTGGCAATTCTCATATTTTAAGCATCACTTGATATCAAGTTAATACTAATGTGCTGCTGGTTCTCAAGAGTGTCACATACATCTGATAATGAACAATTTTTACTTGCTACTGAGGTCAAAGAAAAAGGAGTCTTGATTTAAATTCCAACAGGACTGGAATAGCATTCTATAAAATGACACTGTGTGGTGTCTCAAAACTTATTTTTCTTCTTATCTTTGTTCCTGGAAAATAATTTGCTCTACCTTTTTTCCTCTCTCTAAAATTGCTCTTTCAAAGTTGGTTGGGAGAAATGCATCCATTTTCTTCATCACCATTACAGCATTAAACCATTAAGCCATTATAGCAGCTGAAGTATTTCAGGGAACAGGACTGCAATTCACTTTGAAATGCATCACAAAAATAAGATGGATTGATGTACAGGTAGAGAAATTCGTAGAAGGATAGATATGTGACACAGAAAATGTAGTAAAATGCTAATGGTAGAATCTTGGTGGACAGTGTTCACTGAAAAATTCAGTGTTCACTGAATTGTTCACTGAAAAATTCTTTCAAACATTTATATGTGTTTAAAATTTTTTATAATAAAATGTTGGGGGAAAAGCATTAAAAGAGAAAGAGCCATTTACCTACTCTTGGTTCAATTGACAGCACCCACCCTCCAGTATGTTACAGGATCTCCACTGATGTGCAAATGGACGCGCCTTCATGTTGCAAGGGTGTAATTAGGGCGCCAGTTTAGAAATTTGGCAGTCAGTGTTAAAAGGGAACATTTCTACTTTGTGCTGTGCTCATCAAAAGACAAGATGAAACATACTCTTTTGTCAAGATATTCTTGCACTGTAACCTGATGAAGCTTAAATTCAGCCATCTCCAGCATGCTGTTGCAGGCTGAATTCTACTCACTACCAGTAAAGTTCACCTTTGCATTAAGGAGAAACTGAAATGGAGACAAAAACTTAGGTTTTATCATGTATAAATACATATGTACATCCTTGATAGTAAAAGTGTAAATGGAAGAAACAAATGACAGCAAGTCCTATAAGAAATTAGAATATCTAAGAATGAAAGGAGGATGCTAACAACCAAGAAATAAAACTGAGTGTGAAAACCACTTAGTCCACATAGATTTATATAATATAAAAAGATGTCAATATAAAAATTCGTATAGTATACAATAATTAATATGAAGCATATTCATGCATTTTCTAACAATGAATCATCTTCATTGAAGCTAGAATTATTCTCCTTTCCCTGAAATTCACTTATGAAAGAGCAACTGATAATCTAGTTTGAAGCATAAGCCAGTTAGGGAAGGGATTTTTTTTTTCCATTTTTAATTCTGGGGCCAATTATTGGTAATGTAATAACTCATCACCTATCTAGTTACATTTCTGAAAGGGATATGCTTTTCTTGGCTATGTGAAAATGCTCATTGTTATCAAATACATTGTCTAGACGAGCAATTGACCTTCTCCTTAACATGACCTACAGCTGTCATTGCCATTTCTCTAACTTTACCTTTGGCAGAAGTGGCATACACATAAAGCATATCACATTTAAAAAAAAATTGGGGAAGAGTGTAACCCATCACTCCTTTTTTCTCTTTTAATGTTAAAAATTATATTTTGGATTGATTTATTTACACCTTTTAAACATAGAATAGTTTCCATTTCTTTCTTTCCCAAATAAATATCACTTTGAAAAGACAAACTTGGACAAAGATTCTGGAAATATCTTCCAGGACAAGAAAAAGAAAAACGAAAAAAAATTCAAACTTGGCCAGCTTCATGGTCATATGTTAAAATGTCACAGACATTTTGTTTGATGGACAAAATGTTGGCCTAATTTTATTTCTCTGATAAACTTTAATGATTTGTCAGCTACAAATGCCAGAATTATTTTATAATTTTGGACTGTGTAATTTTAAAAGAAACTGAAATTTCTCAGTATCATAGAGATTTTTTGTATCACATCAGAATTTTAATGGATCAAAAGTTATTATAATAAATATATTTTCTCTTAGGTATTTATTATATGTATTACACTGATTTATTAAATATTATTTTAAAATATTTCTTTAATTTTCTGTTCTAGGCAATTCTTACATATTTAACATCAGTCCTGTTGGCTCGTGGAGAAGGAAGTGGCAACCCACTCCAGTATTCTTGCCTGGAGAATCCCATGGACACAGGAGTCTGGTAGACTACAGTCCATGGGGTTGCAAAGAGTCGGACATGACTAAAGCAACTTAGCATTGTTGCACTTAAATATAATGGTCAGTTCAGTTCAGTCGCTCAGTCGTGTCCGACTCTCCGCGACCCCATGAATCACAGCACGCCAGGCCTCCCTGTCCATCACCAACTCCCGGAGTTCACTCAAACTCATGTCCATAGAGTTGGTGATGCCATCCAGCCATCTCATTCTCTGTCGTCCCCTTCTCCTCCCGCCCCCAACCCTTCCCAGCATCAGAGTCTTTTCCAGTGAGTCAACTCGTCACATGAGGTGGCCAAAGTATTGCAGTTTCAGCTTTAGCATCAGTCCTTCCAATGAACACCCAGGATCGATCTCCCTTAGAATGGACTGGGTATATCCATCTAAAATATTTTAACCCTAGTAGGCTCTCTGTTTTTATGAAGTCCTTTTGTTTCTTTCACCCGTTAGTTTCCAAAAGAGACTAAATTCCATCTGGTTAATGAGTTTCCTAGGTGTTTATCACAAACAGAATTTTCATATGGAATGTATTTCTGATAATAACACTAATTAAACACTGAGTCAAATCGTTATAGTTTCTTTGGTGGTATCTCAAAGGGAAACAAAAAGATGGCAGAACTTTTTTTGTTTTTTAATAGCACTTTCCTGACTGTGTCTGTCTGTCTGTCTCCCTTCTCTCTCTTTTTATTTGTCTCTCTCCCACCTCTTTCTCTTTCCTTTTCTCCCTCCCACCTCTCTCCCCCTTTCTTAATCTCATCCTCTCACTTTCTCTCAATAATTTTATTTTTTTTTTAATTTTTTTTTTAATTTTACAATATTATATTGGTTGGTTTTGCCCTACATTGACATGAATTCGCCCCAGGTGTACATGAGTTCCCCCTCCTGAACCCCCCTCTCACCTCCTTCCTCCCTTTATCCTCCCTCTGGGTCATCCCCGCACACCAGCCCCGAGTATCCTGTAACATGCATTGACCCTGAACTGCTGATTCGTTTCACATATGACAACATACATGTTTCAATGTCATTACTTTGGCCACCTCATGCGACGAGTTGACTCACTGGAAAAGACTCTGATGCTGGGAAAGGTTGGGGGCGGGAGGAGACGGGGACGACAGAGAATGAGATGGCTGGATGGGATCATCGACTCGATGGACATGAGTTTGAGTGAACTCCGGGAGTTGGTGATGGACAGGGAGGCCTGGCGTGCTGTGATTCATGGGGTCGCGGAGAGTCGGACACGACTGAGCGACTGAACTGAACTGAATATCGTGAAGAGTAGTTGAATAACAATTGATTTTATTTAAAGGGCTCTCAAAAATACCCCATGGACCCCCCAAGAAACTTTTGAGATTTACATTTCATATAAAGGGATAAAGAAAAAATGATGGAAGATCTGATAACTCTCTCATAGTTTATATGGAGATTATAATAGCTTAGAAACATAACAGACACAAGTTACAATTGAATTCAGCTTCAGCATTATCTTAGCAGGTTTCTCTATAGTATTAAACAAGGCCATACATCAATAATTATTGCAGCCTTGAAGATTGGAGATAGAGATATTATTGTGATCATTCTAACAGTTTTTTTTTTTGCCACATATATAACATATTTCCGCTCTTCATATTATATCCTGAATAACAGTTTGAAAATGGGGTTGGCATAATCAGTAATTGCCCACCTCCCTGTACCACTGTATCCATGGCAATATGACATTGGCTGCTGAATATGTGTGAACTGTAAGCAGAAAGTCGCCGTGGTTCTCTCTTCTCTCCCAAACAAGCTGTTAGAAGATCATGACCAAGGCCACTGGTGGAGTAAACAAGGACTGAGGAACTGCTGTAGGTGGCACCATCTGTAGCAATCTGAAACCACCCTTTAACAATCTGCTAGGCAATTACAGAGCTGGATGGGGTACACCAGCAGCAGTTTGAGTCATGAAAAATTTAAAAAAAAAGGAAAGTAATATCAATGCTATAATCTGCCTGACAGTGATTTAAAGAAGGAGTCCCCAACCTCCAGGCCACAGACTGGTACCTCCTATCAAATTAATGGTGGCATTCAGTTCAGTTCAGTTCAGTCAATCAGTGGTGTCTGATTCTGCAATGCCATGAACCAGGCCTCCCTGTCCATCACAAACTCCCGGAGTTCACCCAAACTCATGTCCATTGAGTCAGTTATGCCATCCAACCATCTCAGCCTCTGTCATTCCCTTCTCCTCCTGCCCTCAATCCCTCCCAGCATCAGGGTCTTTTCCAATGAGTCAGCTCTTCACATCAGGTGGCCAAAGTATTGGAGTTTCAGCTTTAGCATCTGCCCTTCCAATGAACACCCAGGACTGATCTCCTTTAGGATGGACTGGTTCGATCTCCTTGCAGCCCAAGGGACTCTCAAAAGTCTTCTCCAGCACCACAGTTCAAAAGCATCAATTCTTCGGTGCTCAGCTTTCTTTATAGTCCTACTCTCACATCCATACATGACGACTGGAAAAAACATAGCCTTGACTAGACAGACCTTTGTTGACAAAGTAATGTCTCTGCTTTTTTATATGCTGTCCAGGTTGGTCATAACTTTTCTTCCAAGGAGCAAGTGTCTTTTAATTTCATGGCTGCAATCACCAACTGCATTCATTTTGGAGCCCCCCAAAATAATGTCAGCCACTGTTTCCACTGTTTCCCCATCTATTTGCCATGAAGTGATGGGACTGGGTGCCTTGATCTTAGTTTGCTGAATGCTGAGCTTTAAGCAAACTTTTTCACTCTCCCTCTTTCACTATCATCAAGAGGCTCTTTAGTTCTTCTAATGGTTGCATTAGATTAGAAATAAAGTGCACAATAATGTAATGGGCTTGAATCATCCCAAACAATCCCCCATTCCTGATCATGGAAAAATAGCTGTCCACGAAACCAGTCCCTAGTGCCAAAAAGTTTGGGGTCTCCTCACCTGATGAATCATGGATTGGTCTCCTCAGATCTCTGAGGGATCTAAAGGTGACATGGTCTGTGATAAATAAAATGCAATTAAGTGGTACTGTTACTTAAGGGATCCTAACATTTTTAGTATCCACTACATATTTGCTGGAACATTTTCTCATGAGAAAGGGGAAAAGCCTGATTGATTTCCAACCTTGGAAGAAATTATATTGTAGCTGAAGTCTATAAGAATTGAAGCCAGTCAAAACCTGGTTACAAATCCAGGCTCTTCTGTTTACGAGCTATGTGACCTAAGCAAGGTACTCAATCTTGGTGAACCTCAGTTTCCCCATCTGCCAAATCTAGAGCAATAAGAAAACCACCCCCCCATAATTGCTCTATACAATTTTGATGATGTCTAACACAAGCTGACATGTAACGTGTACTTGATTCTTAGTCACACTTCTTCCTTCCTAGAAGGAAAGAACAACTGCCCTTAACCCTTCTGTTGTGCTATGGCTAGGTAAGTCTACCTTAAAAGCAGAGATATTGAGATTTGGGCCATTATGGCTATTAAACTACCATAATTGCCAACCAAGGTCCGTCTAGTCAAGGCAATGGTTTTTCCCGTGGTCATGTAAGGATGTGAGAGTTGGACTGTGAAGAAGGCTGACCACCGAAGAATTGATGCTTTTGAACTGTGGTGTTGGAGAAGACTCTTGAGAGTCCCTTATACTGCAAGGAGATCCAACCAGTCCATTCTAAAGGAAATCAATCCTGGATGTTCATTGGAGGGACTGATGCTAAGGCTGAAACTGCAATACTTTGGCCACCTCATGCGACAAGTTGACACACTGGAAAAGACTCTGATGCTGGGAAAGGTTGGGGGCGGGAGGAGAAGGGGACGACGGAGAATGAGATGGCTGGATGGCATCACCGACTCTGTGGACATGAGTTTGAGTGTACTCCGGGAGTTGGTGATGGACAGGGAGGCCTGGCGTGCTGTGATTCATGGGGTCGCAGAGAGTCGGACACGACTGAGCGACTGAACTGAACTGAACTGAACTGAACTGAATGGCCATTAAACTAGGAAAGTATGCAACAGGCAAAAAGAGAAAAGAAATTGAGTGATTTAGCCTCTTAACCTCTATAAAATTACTTATTAGGGTCTTTAAGCATCATTCCCAAAACCAAACCTCAACAAAGTCTACCTTGAGTACCCCAAACTCTTTTACACAATCTCCTACATTCAACTAATGACTAGCTGAGGTAGCTGTTACTGGAGTCATTTATTTCAGGCATAACTAAGAATTTGCTGCTCTAATGAATTCAAAGGAAGAATCTAGAATGACACATACACAATAAATTAAGCCACCATGTATTAATGGCTATAATAAAAGTATAAGAAAAGTGTCACTGAAGGTTGAATTAATTTAACCTTTCAAATTCTCAGTTTAAATGACAGTTGGAACTGTGGGTGTCTTGTGACAGAAATAACCTTACCACTGATTTTCAGAAATGTACTTGGAAATGGTAAAACCTGAGCCAGCCTGATTAATGGCCATCCAGCTGGTCAATAATATCGGGTCAATACTAAATAAAAAGGATGCTGGGGATCAATGAGAGTTAAGATTTGTGATTATGTCTAAATCACTCCTGTCCAAAGTGCTTTACCAACATCCACTAATTAATCATTATGATATTGTGTTGAGAGTAATAAGTATCATTATCTCCAAATAACATCTTGAAATACCAGAGCTTAGACTTTTTACAGAAGCCCCCAATGTGAGCACTTCTTCAGAGACAAAATTGCTGACCAACTCTTGATATTGTTTCTTAGGAGGCACCTCTGGCTAAGAGCACCAACAGTAGACTCATGACACATGGCCTGGAATCCCAGCTCCATTATTTAGCAACTGTGTGACTTTGGATAAGTTACTTAACTTCTCTGAGCTTCAATTTCCTCACTTACTCAAAGACACTGATGCATTTCTCCAAAAGATGGTTTTAGTGTTGAAATGAGTTCATGCCTAGAAATTCCTGGAAAATAATAAGAACCTAATAAAGCATCCATGTTACTGTTATACTTATTTCAGGAAGCACTGACTATGATCTGGGTAATTACCAAAAGATGGGGCCAGCTCAGACAGGCTCAGAGTATGATTGGGAGTTGGTCTTCCCTGATAGTTCAGTTGGTAAAGAATCCACCCACAATGCAGGAGACCCCAGTTCAATTCCTGGGTCATGAAGGTCCTCTGGAGAAGGGATAGCCTACCAACTCCAGTATTCTTGGGCTTCCCTTGTGGCTCAGCTGGTAAATAATCTGCCTGCAATGTGGGAGACCTGGGTTTGATCCCTGGTTGGGAAAATCCCTGGATAAGGGAACAGCTACCCACTCCAGTGTTATGGCCTGGAGAATTCTATGGGCTACATAGTCCATGGGGTCAAAAGGAGTCGGACACAAATGAGCACATTTCACTTCACTTTACAACAAAAAGAAAGTAGCATAACTTGAGATCTTGTTCTGTGCTAGGCATTGTGCTAAGCACTTTATATTTTGGGTTTTAAATAGTCTTCTATTCATTCCCTATAACAACCCTGCAGTGAAGCAACCAGAGCTATGCCTAAGCCTGAACTCTTTCCTCTGAAACATGACAGATTCCCCTGCATTAATGTAGGCACTGCTGACAGTGTGGTTCCTGCTACCAGGGTAGAGAGTGCAGAAGAAGCCAGAGCAGTGGTCCTCAGAAATCCAGGCTGGCAGGCAGAAAATCCAGCTCCAGGAAATTCTTCAGTGAATGTCCCTCCACCTGAACTCCCCAGCCCGTTTCTGAGAAGACAGAGATGCTATCATCTCCAGCAGCACGAGCACATGAAGGGGCTGGTACATGAAGGGGATGAGTAAACATTTTTCAGATGAGTAAGTTGATAAGCACAGAGCTGCAATGAAAGTTGAGTTGGAGTTTGAATGAAGGCTCTGGGAGAGGAATACAAAAACAATAGAACAGAATCTCCATCTCAAGAGTAGAAGACAAAGAAGAAAGTGACAACAGACACTCACACCCAAAGAACTACATAGAAGTCCAGGGATGATTGCAAGATACAAGGGTAGGAGGCAGTTTGTCTTCTGATAAACACATGTATATAATCTGAGAGACCAGAACATTAGCCAATTAACAGAATGTCATTAAGTAGGGTTTTTATTCTAGTTTACTTTCAGTCATTCCGCTGCAGCCCCACCGGACTCACTCTCCTACAACCTCTTTGTCCATATGAAATTTTACCTGAAATCCATGTTAAAATAACATCCAAAACTTGTAATCTACAAGGTCCACAAGAGTTGAAACCTGCCTTCCTTCTGACACCCACCTTTCTTTCTTTGGTTCTTGAATATATCGAGTTTCCTTCCTGGTTTAGCCCACTATGACGGTCAAAACACCCATCTTGAAAACTCTCTCCCAGATCTTCCTGGTAAAGACAATGCCTCCTCCCCAGCGCTGCACCTTATTTAAGAAGGCTCTTCAAATCACTCGTCTTATAAGTGCTTTATTAATATCTTCATAGAATCATCTCTCACTGAAATTATCTTGTGATTTCCCCTCCACCTGAACTCCCCAGCCCTTTTCTGAGAAGACAGAGATGCTATCATCTCCAGCAGCACCAGCACATGAAGGGGCTGGTACATGAAGGGGCTCAGTAAACATTTGTCAGATGAGTAAGTTGATAAATGTAGAGCTGCAGTGAAAGTTTCCAGGCTTAAGGCTCATTCCTCTTTCCTCCCTCCATACCCTACTCTAAGCTTTCCCTGGTGATTCAGACGCTAAAGAACCCACCTGCAATGCAGGAGACCCGGGTTTGATCCCTGGGTAGGTAAGATCTCCTGGAGAATGGAATGGCTACACACTCCAGTATTCTTGCCTGGAGAATTCCATGGACAGAGGAGCCTGATGGGCTATAGTCTATGGGGTTGCAGAGAGTTTGACAGGACTGAGCGACTAACACTTTTGCTTTCATACCCTAGTCTGCTGTGACCATTAAGGCATTTTAGTCGGACCCTAGGACTCTCAGGAACACATATCCTGGGACATATGGTGAGATACCTTAATCCCACACCCCTTTTAAACTCATGATTGTTCTGTAAGTCAGGGTTCCAAGCTAGCAGCCAGCTGAGAAGAGGATGTAACACCTGGGGACCAAGCAGCTCATCTACCAGAAAGGTTCGTAGGGACCATGTTGAAGAACTAGAGCCTCATTTCCTGCACGTGTGTGCCCTTATTTTAACTTTTTAAAAAAAATTCAATGCCTCTGAACCTAGAATCATGTGATACAAAGCAGGAAGAGACCTTGCTATTACCCAGTACAGCTACCTGCTCAATTTATATTTTGGCCATCCTCTTTGGGGAACTATCAATACAAAATATTGTATTTTAAACAATATTAGTTTACAATACAATAGAGGAATGTAGACCTTCTCCTGCTTTCTGGCTTAGAGAGAAGGAGATGCTGATGGCTGTACTGGAACCAGGGGTGAAAATGTCACTTGAATAGCAAAGGGAACTCTAAGGATAAAGCAAGTGAAAACATGAGCTGACTGTCAGGTTCTAGAGGAGAGCGGAAGCATGAATACCTTTGGGTAAGCATGGTGGAAGGGTTTAGAGAGTTTGCAAAATCAGGGGTTTCTCTTGGCCACCCACACTATCCACCAGGAAGGTTCTGGGGTCTGAACCCAGAGGCAAAATAAGAAAAACAGAATAGTCTAGCCAGGGTAAAAAGGGCAGAGTGTGGAACCAGCAGGAATTTTCCAGACTAAAGCTATGATTATGCCTGTACCTCTTAGAAGTTGGGCTCTGTGATGCCCAATTTTGCAGGACAAGGAACTTGTTGATTATTCTTTGCCTGCCAATGAAAAGTACAAGAAGGTGGATCTCTGAAGTTCACGATATATTAGCCAATTAAATAATACCTAGCAGTTGATATTTTCTTGATGACAATTTTTCAGCACTATCCATGGTAATTACACAGATTTGACTTAAGATTAGATGATTATTTAAGGCATAGTAAAGAAAAAGCATATTTTTTTTTCTTTTTGCCATAGCTATCAAGTACAGCTCTAGGCAGTTTTTATGAGACCCAACACGATGTCCTTAGAGCTTTGAGTTCTTTTGATGATAATTACATAATTATTCCTAATTTTGGCTGGGGGGTGGGAGCTCCAAAATCACTGCAGATGGTGACTGCAGCCATGAAATTAAAAGACACTTGCTCCTTGAAAGAAAAGCTATGACCAACCTAGACAGCATATTAAAAAGCAGAGACATTACTTTGCCCACAAAGGTCCGTCTAGTCAAGGCTATGGTTTTTCCAGTCATCATGTGTGGATGTGATAGTTGGACTGTGAAGAAAGCTGAGCACTGAAGAATTGATGCTTCTGAACTGTGGTGTTGGAGAAGACTCTTGAGAGTCCCTTGGACTGCAAGGAGATCGAACCAGTCCATCCTAAAGGAGATCAGTCCTGGGTGTTCATTGGAAGGGCAGATGCTGAAGCTGAAACTCCAATACTTTGGCCACCTGATGCAAAGAACCGACTCATTGGAAAAGACCCTGATGCTAGCAAAGATTGAAGGCAGGAGGAAAAGGGGATGACAGAGGATGAGATGGTTGGATAACATCACCAACTCAATGGACATTAGTTTGAGTAGGCTCCGGGAGTTGGTGATGGACAGGGAAGCCTGGTGTGCTGCAGTCCATGGGGTTGCAAAGAGTCGGACATGACAGAGCGACTGAACTGAACTGATTAGCAATGACATTAGCTAGCATTCGTTGATCACCATACACCAGAAATGATACTTTACACACATAAACCTCTCAAGAATTCAAAAAGGCAAACAGTATAACTATCACCATTCTACAGTTGAAAAAACTAAGCTATGTTATTTGACTGAGGTCCCATAGATAAGCAGATAGGAGAACTAGAATATAGATTCTTTGTCTGCTTTGTGCTATGCTTAGTCATGTCTGACTCTTTGTAACACCATGGACTGTAACCTGCCAGGCTCTTCTGTCCATGAGATTTTCTAAGCAAGGATGCTGAAGTGGGTTACCATTTCCTCCTCCAGGGGATGTTCCTGACCCAGGGATCAAACTTGCATCTCCTGCATTGCAGGCTAACTTTTTTACCACTGATCAACCAGGAAGCCCTATTACCACCTATATTCTGAAACCCATTCACTTTCTTGCCATATACCACCAGTCATGCATCAGGAAATGGGAATTCTGAGCATAGTACCTATATACATTCAGAAGTACATGGAAGTCCAGTACATTAAGAAGGAATTCCATGTGGTGAAAGAGTAATAGATGAGAAAGAAGAGTCAGTAGGAGGTAGGAAACAGAAGAGGCTATCAGGGGGAGATTTTGCAGAGATGATGTACAGCATGGAAGGTGTTATATTTGTATTCCAAGGGTAATTAAGACATTTGCCTTTTGTATTCTAAGCACAGCAGTGAGATATTTTAATTTTGGAAAGGTTGCCACATCAGAAACGTGGAAATTTGGACACAGGAAGTACAGTAATAAAGATGCTGAAATGATCCAGCAAAGAGAGGTTGGAATTTGAATTAAGGCAGTGACTGGGAAAGGAGAAACCATAGACACAATGTATCTGAAGGAGGTAGAATCAACCCAGCTTCCTGACTGGTTGGCTATGAGACAGTGGGAAAGAAAAAAATCAAAGCTAAACCCCAGGTTTTCAAGTTGGATAAAATGGGGAACAATAGAGGCATTTGAACTGATGAGTTGTTTTGCAAAGTGAAGTGGGAAACTGGTAGGTTCTGCTTGGGATGTAGGAGTTACAGATGTTTATTTCCTCCACATCATGGAAGACAGAAAAAATTGTGATCTAATATTAGTACAGCAGAAGTGGGGAGCTTTTTTGTGAACATGAATAATTATGATATCAATAAGTATCATTTGCATTCTATTTTGAGAAAATGCCCATGTCTCCCTAACTGCATGTCATTTTTAAAAATTGGATGACAAAGCAAACCTATGAAAAACAAAACTCCCTTGTAATATAGGTAAACAACTTGTTCTAACTTAAATGAAAACAAGTGAAAGTTTAAAAATAGTCATGCTGTGCACCCCTCAAAGAGCCCCAGCAAGCAAAATGCATTTTGACATAGTGGGGTGGCAGTGAAGTGTTCAAAAGTACCATAGAAACATGATTCTCCAAAAAGTGATGCAGGTGTCTAGGTCAAATGCAAATAAGGAAGTATGCAAATGGAGCTATCCTTGACTACAAAATCAGATACTTAAAAACATTTCAGGAAAGTGAAGTTTGTCTCAACGAAATTCACCCAGTCCTTATTATAATATGTTTCCCATTTGGGCTATTCATTCAGTATACTAAATGCATGATGGGACTCCAGTTAAGTAGATTTAGAAGCTGATTATACTACATTAAATGTATTCACTTCAATTTTAGCAAGACTTTTTTTCCTCTTAAAAGATTACTAAATGAAAAGTAGAAAGTAATATGGAAAATAAAATACCCTTTGGTGATGCTATAACAAGATTAGAAAGTCCAGTGGCATCTCAATATCATGTAAGAACCTAAATCTGATTTGAATAACCAAATGATACATTTCAATCTTGTTAATTGCTGTTACTTTGTACTTGACACCTTCTATACACAAGAGATCACCCCCAAGACTGTATTTCTCCTGAAATACCTAATTTTTGTTATGAGTTTATGTGTCTTTCTTTTAAAATTCATAAGACATTCACCATTTTTTTGTTTAATTATCAGGACGAACACTCTTGCAAGTGTTTAGAAGAGTTGACTCCAGTCTTGGCTTTTCCATTAGGAGTGGATATCATCAATATGGGCCTTAATTAATTTCCTGATCTCTAAAATGAGGATGTTGAATTACATTATCTGATTTCTAAGTCACTCCCAGCAACAAAATTTATGGTTTTAGAGTAAGTTGATTGGGTATTATTATTTGATTCTGACTTCAATTGGCTTGTATTTAAAACTGAAAAAAGAAAGCATAATATAGGTATTATAAAACTATTTATATGAGCTAATTCATGAATGAATCATCATATATGAATTATATTGTACTCTAGTTTCAGTTACCTAAATTTCAGCAGCTTGAAGTAGCGTAAATTCTTCCTGTTCTTAAATGAAATCAGAAGAGAATGATTGACAAGAAAAGAAGAGAATTTCAACCATAAACTAACTCTAGCATAATTTTATGTGGCTTGAGTAGCCCAGCCTACAAACTTTCAGTTTACTTTTCAGGGAGCATTTTTTGATTTATGAGGTAATACAGTATACTCCCTTCAGAAAGCTTGCCTAGATGATGTGTAAAAGAGAATTTTAATCAGTAGCCTATAGATTCAAGGGGGGGCTTCCCTGATGGTTCAGTGGTAAAGAATCTACCTGCCAATGCAGAAGATGAGGGTTCAATCCCTGGGTTGGGAAGATCCCCTGGAGAAGGGAATGGCAATCACTCCATCATTCTTGCCTGGGAAGTTCCATGGACAGAAGAGCCTGGCTACAGTCCATGGGGTCACAAAGAGTCGAACACTACAGCAACTAAGCTCACACACACACATATTTTCAATCGTTCCGTCACTCAGTCGTGTCCGACTCTTTGCGACCCCATGGACTGTAGCCTTCCAGGCTTCTCCGTCCATGGGATTCTCCAGGCAAGAATACTGGAGTGGGTTACCGTTTCCTTCTCCAGGGGATCTTCCCGACCCAGGGATCGAACCCGGGTCTCCCGCATTGGAGGCGGACGCTTTAACCTCTGAGCCACCAGGAAAAGCTAATACTAATTTCTGTGATTGTGGCTTTCAGTCTGTCTTCCCTCTGATGGAGAAGGATAAGAGGCTTTTGAAAGCTTCCTGATGGGATAGACCAACTGAGGGGGATACTGGGTCTTGTTCTGATGGGCGGGGTCCTGCTCAGTAAATCTTTAATCCAATTTTCTGTTGATATGGGGGGCTGTGTTCCCTCCCTGCTATTTACCTGGGGCCAAACTACAGTGGAGGTAATAATGGTGACCTCCCAGAAAAGATCCCATGCATGTACTGCTACAGTCCATGCCCCCAACCCTGCAGCAGGCCACCACCAAACCACGCCTTCGCCAGAGACTCACGGACACGCACAGGCAAGACTCCTATGGGGTCACTGTTCTTTTCTCCCAGGTCCTCGTTCACAAGGTTCTGTTTGTGCCCTCAAAGAGTCTTTTCCCCAGTCCTATGTAAGTTCTGGCAGCTCTATGATGGGGTTAATGGTGACTTCCTCCAAGAGGACTTATGCTGTACCCACACCCAGAGCCCCTGTCCCTGCAGAAGAGCACTGCCAACACATGCCTCCACAGGAGACGCTCAAACACAGTTCTGGCTCAGTCTCTGTGGGGTCCCTGGGTCCTGGTGCGCACAAGGTTTGTTTGAGCCCTCTGAGCATCTCTGGCAGGAATGGAGTTTGATTCTAAAAGCAAATTCCCCCTCCTACTGTCTTGCTGGAGCTTCTCTTTTGCCTTTGGACGTGGGGTATCTCCTCACAGCCACTCCAGCGCATAATGTCTTACTGGGGTTTCTCTGACCTTGGACGTGGGGTTTTTCCACATGGCCGGTCCAGTGAAGCGCAGCCAGCAGCTCCTGACCTTGGACGTGGGGTACCTATTTACAGCTGCTCCAGCAAAGCGCAGGCACTACTCCTGACCTTGGACTCAGGGTATCTCCTCTTGGCCGCTCGCCGCTCCAGCTAGTGGAGGTGATGGACTTCCAGTTGAGCTATTTCAAATCATAAAATATGATGCTGTGAAGGTGCTGCACTCAATATGCCAACAAATTTGGAAAACTCAGCAGTGGCCACAGGACTGGAAAAGGTCAGTCTTCATTCCAATCCCCAAAAAAAGCAATGCCAAAGAGTATTCAAACTACCACACAATTACACTCACCTTACACACTAGTAAAGTACTGCTCAAAATTCTCCAAGCCAGGCTTCAGCAATATGTGAACCATGAACTTCCAGGTGTTCAAGCTGGTTTTAGAAAAGGCAGAGGAACCAGAGATCAAATTGCCAACATCCACTGTATCATTGAAAAAGCAAGAAAGTTTCAGAAAAACATCTGTTTCTGCTTTATTGACTATGCCGAAGCCTTTGACTGTGTGGACACAATAAACTGTGGAAAATTCTGAAAGAGATGGGAATACCAGACCACCTGACCTGCCTCTTGAGACATCTGTATAAGGTCAAGAAGCAACAGTTGGAATTGGGCATGAAACAACAGACTGGTTCCAAATAGGAATAGTACATCAAGGATGTACATTGTCACCGTGCTTATTTAACTTATATGCAGAGTACATCATGAGAAACGCAGGGCTGGATGAAGCACAAGCTGGAATAAAGATTGCTGGGAGAAATATCAATAATCTCAGATATGCGGATGACACCACCCTTATGGCAGAAAGTGAAGAAAAACTAAAAAGCCTCTTGATGAAAGTAAAAGAGGAGAGTGAAAAAGTTGGCCTAAAGCTGAACTTTCAGAAAACAAAGATCATGGCATCCAGTCCCAACACTTCATGGCAAATAGATGGGGAAACAGAGGGAACAGTGACAGACTTTATTTTGGGGGGCTCCAAAATCACTGCAGATGGTGACTACAGCCATGAAATTAAAAGATGCATACTCCTTAAAAGAAAAGTTATGACAAACCTAGACAGCATATTAAAAAGCAAAGCCATTACTTTGTCAACAAAGGTTCATCTAGTCAAGGCTATGGTTTTTCCAGTAGTCATGTACGGATGTGAGAGTTGGACCATAAGGAAAGCTGTGTACAGAAGAATTGATGCTTTTCAACTATGGTGCTGGAGAAGACTCTTGAGAGTCCGTTGGGCTTCAAGGAGATCCAACTAGTCCATCCTAAAGAAAATCAGTCCTGAGAGTTCATTGGAAGGACTGATGCTGAAGCTGAAACTCCAATACTTTGGCCATCCGATGCAAAGAGCGGACTCATTGGAAAAGACCCTGATTCTGGGAAAGATTGAAGGCAAAAGGAGAAGGGGACGACAGAGGATGAGATGGTTGGATGGCACGACCCACTCAATGGACATGAATTTGGGTAAGCTCTGGAAGTTGGTGATGGAGAGGGAAGCCTGGTGTCCATGGGGTCGCAAAGAGTCGGACATAACTGAGCAACTGAACTGAACTGAATACTAATTACTATACCAATGATAATATTTCACAGTATATTATATCCTATTTTATAACAGTCTTTGAATTTTAAAAGGTATTCATAATAAATATAAAATAATTTGAAAACTGTAGGCCAAATGAGTGCCCAACTTTACATTGTTCATCACAATGCCCAATCTCACATTGTTCCTCAACAGCTTAGATTCTACTGATTTTCACATTATTCAAATACATGCCAAGCACTTCCAGGCACATTGATAGTTTCCCCCCTTTCATTTTCTTCAATTTTTTTTTTTTTAGTTGATCTTCAATATATGTCTCACTTTTTCGCTCGTATTTTCTGACTTCTCATCTATTTTGTTCTACATTTTGGGACCTTTATTTGTTTTTATACATTGTCTTCTAATCTTCTTGTTGACATCTTTCTGCTTTAGCAAATATACAGAGCTCTTTCTAGTGTTCTCATGACTCCTTGATAGTAGCAGCTTTCTTTTATTTATAGATGTAAAATGCCCTTGAGATTTTATAAATAGTAACCAGATACTTTTATGATCTCCTCACTTTGTTTTTGATAAATTATTCTGTTTTTGTGGATTATTTCTTCAAAAGCTTGCTGATCCTTGGATATCTTTTCACATTTTAGAGAGTAGCACTGTATACATATATGTACATATATATATATATATACACACACACACACATATAGACATATACATATATATGTGTCTGTGTGTGTGGGTGTGTATGTATGTATGTATGTACTACCACGTGTAAAACAGATAGCTAGTAGGAGGTCTCTATATAAAACAGAGATCTCAGCTCGGTGCTCTGTGATGACCTAGAGGGATGGGATTGGGGAGAGGGTGGGAGAGGAGATCAAGAAGGAAGGAATATATGCATACATATAGCTGATTCTCATTGTTGTACAGCAGAAACTAACAAAAGGCAATTTGCTTAAATAAGCAACAGAAATGCTTTTTGAGGACTCTGTAGGTTTGGGTGGATTTTACTTGCTGGAAGCTTTAAATTAGCATAAATGGGCATGAGTTCACCATTGCAAAGGAGGAACCCTCCCTCAAATGCTAGAATGCAGAGGGATTTCTCTCTAGGTGGATGATATTCACACTGTTTCTACTATTTTATTCTAACAATACCGTCCAGTTCTACAGAGGGAAAAAAAAAACTGTATATTACTCATTATTTTTGCTGGGGAATAGAAACTTCAGTTCAGTTCAGTTCAGTCACTCAGTCACGTCCGACTCTCTGCAACCCCATGAACCGCAACATGCCAGGCCTCCCTGTCCATCACCAACTTCCGGAGTTCACCCAAACTCATGTCCATTGAGTCGGTCATGCCATCCAACCATCTCATCCTCTGTCATCCCCTTTTCCTCCTGCCTTCAATCTTTCCCAGCATCAGGGTCTTTTCCAATGAGTCAGCTCTTCGCATCAGGTGGCCAAAGTATTGGAGTTTCAGCTTCAACATCAGTCCTTCCAATGAACACCCAGGACTGACTTCCTTTAGGATGAACTGGTTGGATCTCCTTGTAGTCCAAGGGACTCTCAAGAGTCTTCTCCAATGCCACAGTTCAAAAGCACCAATTCTTCAGTGTTCAGCTTTCTTTATAGTCCAACTGTCACATCCATACATGACTACTGGAAAAACGATAGCCTTGACTAGATGGACCTTTGTTGGCAAAGTAATGTCTCTGCTTTTTAATATGCTGTCCAGGTTGGCCATAACTTTCCTTCCAAGGAGTAAGCATCTTTTAATTTCATGGCTGCCATCACCATCTGCAGTGACTTTGAAGCCCCCCAAAATAAAGTCAGCCACTGTTTCCCCATCTATTTGCCGTGAACAGATGGGGATGGATGCCATGATCTTCATTTTCTGAATGTCGAGCTTTAAGCCAACTTTTTCACTCTCCTCTTTCATTTTCATCAAGAGGTTCTTTAGTTCCTCTTCACTTTCTGCCATAAGGGTGGTGTCATCTGCATATCTGAGGTTACTGATATTTCTCCCGGCAATCTTGATTACACCTTGTGCTTCTTCCAGCCCATTGTTTCTCATGATGTACTCTTAGCCATCATATATTTTTTAGAAAGGAATAATAAAGAAGTCTGTTACCTGTACCTGCTACATGTACAGTCCTAGCATTAATGCCTTTGATTTCTGTCTTACTTCTCAGTTGCATCCTCTGGCTCTGAGGCTGGTCAATTTCCTCTCCTGTCCACAGCAATCTCACTCTTAATGCTCCAAGATGAGGTTCTTCCACTCTGATTCTCAAGAAATATTCTTTCATCTATGTTTGGTATTTCAAGAATTGGTTGAAATCTGCAAATAGATCATATCCACTTTTTGCTTTTAGCATTCACCTTTTAAAATAAAAGTTATATTTACTTTAATGGGCACATAGTTGTTATAAGAAGGTCTTGGAGGACTTCATAGAACCTCAGCTCAAGCTTCTTTGGTGTTAGTGCTTGGGGCATAGACTTGGATTACTGTGATGTTGAATAGTTTGCCTTAGAAACAAACTGAGATCATTTTGAGATGGCTGGATGGCATCATTGACACAATGGACATGAGTATGAGCAAACTGTGAGATAATGGACAGGGAAGTTGGAGTGCTGCAGTACAAGAGGTCACAAAGAGTTGGATACAACTTAGCAACTGAACAACAACCACTAGTTATAAGACTGATTCTGCTTAAGGTAAAACCCTCTCTGTAAGCCAGCATCCTTCAGTCTCTATGTTGTCTTAATGTAGATGCTGCATGTTGGACACACATCTCAGCACTTAAGTTTGAAATCTGCTGTGACCAGTGAAGGGAGTGTGTTGTTTTCTGATTCAAGTCTTGTACTTCCTATTGGAATTCCAACGAATTTATGTAATAGTCTTAAGGCAAGTTTCTTATTTTCAGGTTGTTTGTAGTACAAAGATGATAGCCACACCCTGTGATCAGTATAAGACAGCTTCTCCAAGTGTTTTTTTTCCTATTCTTTCTTCAAAATGAACTCTTCTGTTATAAAAAAAAAATGAATTTCTAAAAATCTAGCGTGCAGTCTTACACTTATTTAAATCATACATTGGATAGTGAACTTTTCTTTATGGTTCTGTTCTATCTTTGTCGTTGGTTTGTTAGATATAACTTTTTTACTGAGTGACTGCTTTAGAATTAATAGCATATAGTATATTTTAGCCTGTCACAGTCTGTCTTCATGTGATATAATATCACTTCCTATTTGCATAAGAACCTTACCATAGCATAATGACATTTCTCCTTTCTGACCCTTATGTTATTGTTGTCATGTATTTTACTTTCACATGTATTATCAACTGACATTGCATTATTATTACTTTGCTTAAAGCATAAATTATCTTTAAAGAGACTTAAGTAATATGACGCGACGCGAGAGACGCCGGCCCCGGCGGCGCAGACGCGACGCGAGAGACGCCGGCCCCGGCGGCGCAGACGCGATGCGAGAGACGCAAAGAGGTGCGGCCGTGAGGAGCTACCCCACGCCTGAGGCCAGGGCCGGCGGCCGAGAGGAGCTACCCCACGTCCAACAGGCGGTGGCTGTGCGGGCGCAGGAGGGCCGAGAGGAGCGACTCCGCCTTCAAGGTCAGGAGGGGCGGCTTTGAGGAGATACCCCTCACCCAAGGTAAGGTACAGCGGCTGCACTTTGCTGGAGCGGCTGTGAAGAGATTTTCCACGACCAAGGTAAGAGAAACCCAAATAAGATGGTAGGTATTGCTAGGGGGCACCAGAGGGCAGACATACTGAAATCATAATCACAGGAAACTAGCCGATCTGATCACATGGACCACAGCCGAATGTGGTCCACTGGAGAAGGGAATGGCAAACCACTTCAGTATACTTGCCTTGAGAACCCCATGAGCAGTAACAAAGGGCAAAATGATAGGATACTGAATGAGGAATTCCCCAGGTCAGTAGGTGCCCAGTATGCTACTGGAGCTCAGTGGAGAAATAACTATAGAAAGAATAAAGGGATGGAACAAAAGCAAAACCAATACCCAGCTGTGGATGTGACCAGTGATAGAAGCAAGGTCCGGTGCTGTAAAGAGCAATATTGCATAGGAACCTGGAATGTTAGGTCCATGAATCAAGGCAAATTGGAAGTGGTCAAACAGGAGATGGCAAGAGTGAACGTCGACATTCTAGGAATCAGTGAATTAAAATGGACTGGAATGGGTGAATTTAACTCAGATGACCATTATATCTACTACTGTGGGCAGGAATCCCTTAGAAGAAATGGAGTAGCCATCATGGTCAACAAAAGAGTCCGAAATGCAGTACTTGGATGCAATCTTAAAAATGACAGGATGATTTTTGTTCGTTTCCAAGGCAAACCATTCAATATTACAGTAATACAGGCCTATGCCCCAACCAGTAATGCTGAAGAAGCCGAAGTTAATCGGTTCTATGAAGACCTACAAGACCTTTTAGAACTAACACCCAAAAAAGATGTCCTTTTCATTATAGGGGACTGGAATGCAAAAGTAGGAAGTCAAGAAACACCTGGAGTAACTGGCAAATTTGGCCTTGGAGCACGGAATGAAGCAGGGCAAAGGCTAATAGAGTTTTGTCAAGAGAATACACTGGTCATAGCAAACACCCTCTTCCAACAACACAAGAGAAGACTCTACACATGGACATCACCAGATGGTCAACACCGAAATCAGATTGATTATCTTCTTTGCAACCAAAGATGGAGAAGCTGTATACAGTTAGCGAAAACAAGACCAGGAGCTGACTGTGGCTCAGATCATGAACTCCTTATTGCGAAGTTCAGACTTAAATTGAAGAAAGTAGGGAAAACCACTAGACCATTCAGATATGACCTAAATCAAATCCCTTATGATTATACAGTGGAAGTGAGAAATAGATTTAAGGGACTAGATCTGATTGATAGAGTGCCTGATGAACTCTGGACGGAGGTTCGTGACATTGTACAGGAGACAGGGACCAAGACCATCCCCATGGAAAAGAAATGCAAAAGAGCGAAATGGCTGTCTGAGGAGGCCTTACAAATAGCTGTGAAAAGAAGAGAGGCGAAAAACAAAGGAGAAAAGGAAAGATATAAGCATCTGAATGCAGAGTTCCAAAGAATAGCAAGGAGAGATAAGAAAGCCTTCCTCAGTGATCAATGCAAAGAAATAGAGGAAAACAACAGAATAGGAAAAACAAGAGACCTCTTCAAGAAAATTAGAGATTCCAAGGGAACATTTCATGCAAAGATGGGCTCGATAAAGGACAGAAATGGTATGGACCTAACAGAAGCAGAAGATATTAAAAAGAGGTGGCAGGAATACACAGAAGAACTGTACAAAAAAGATCTTCACGACCAAGATAGTCACGATAACGTGATCACTGACCTAGAGCCAGACATCTTGGAATGTGAAGTCAAGTGGGCCTTAGAAAGCATCACTACTAACAAAGCTAGTGGAGGTGATGGAATTCCAGTTGAGCTATTTCAAGTCTTGAAAGATGATGCTGTGAAAGTGTTGCACTCAATATGCCAGCAAATTTGGAAAACTCAGCAGTGGCCACAGGACTGGAAGAGGTCAGTCTTCATTCCAATCCCAAAGAAAGGCAATGCCAAAGAATGCTCAAACTACCGCACAATTGCACTCATCTCACACGCTAGTAAAGTCATGCTCAAAATTCTCCAAGCCAGGCTTCAGCAGTATGTAAACTGTGAACTCCCAGATGTTCAAGCAGGTTTTAGAAAAGGCAGAGGCACCAGAGATCAAATTGCCAACATCCGCTGGATCATGGAGAAAGCAAGAGAGTTTCAGAAAAACATCTATTTCTGCTTCATTGACTATGCCAAAGCCTTTGACTGTGTCGATCACAATAAACTGTGGAACATTCTGAAAGAGATGGGAATCCCAGACCACCTGTCCTGCCTCTTGAGAAACCTGTATGCAGGTCAGGAAGCAACTGTTAGAACTGGACATGGAACAACAGACTGGTTCCAAATAGGAAAAGGTGTACGTCAAGGTTGTATATTGTCACCTTGCTTATTTAACTTATATGCAGAGTACATCATGAGGAACGCTGGGCTGGAAGAAGCACAAGCTGGAATCAAGATTGCTGGGAGAAATATCAATAACCTCAGATATGCAGATGACACTACCCTTATGGCAGAAAGTGAAGAGGAACTCAAAAGCCTCTTGATGAAAGTGAAAGAGGAGAGTGAAAAGGTTGGCTTGAAGCTCAACATTCAGAAAACAAAGATCATAGCATCTGGTCCCATCACTTCATGGGAAATAGATGGAAAAACAGTGGAAACAGTGTCAGACTTTGTTTTTTTGGGCTCCAAAATCACTGCAGATGCTGATTGCAGCCATGAAATTAAAAGACGCTTGCTCCTTGGAAGGAAAGTTATGACCAACCTTGATAGTATATTAAAAAGCAGAGACATTACTTTGCCAACCAAGGTCCGTCTAATCAAGGCAATGGTTTTTCCTGTTGTCATGTATGGATGTGAGAGTTGGACTGTGAAGAAGGCTGATCGCCGAAGAATCGATGCTTTTGAACTGTGGTGTTGGAGAAGACTCTTGAGAGTCCCTTATACTGCAAGGAGATCCAACCAGTCCATTCTAAAGGGGATCAATCCTGGATGTTCATTGGAGGGACTGATGCTAAAGCTGAAACTGCAATACTTTGGCCACCTCATGCGACGAGTTGACTCACTGGAAAAGACTCTGATGCTGGGAAAGGTTGGGGGCGGGAGGAGAAGGGGACTACGGAGAATGAGATGGCTGGATGGCATCACCGATTCTGTGGACATGAGTTTGAGTGTACTCCGGTAGTTGGTGATGGACAGGGAGGCCTGGCGTGCTGTGATTCATGGGGTCGCGGAGAGTCGGACACGACTGAGCGACTGAACTGAACTGAACTGAACTGAAGTAATATGAAATTTCTATTATATTTTTTCCTATATAGTTATTGGCTTTGATGCTTTCCACTTATTAGTATAGATCCATATTTCCAAATCTGGTAAAATGTTCTTTAACCTTACAGACTTCTTTTATTATTTCTTTTACTGTATTGACAGTTCTTCTGATGATAATTATTTTAATCATTTATATATGAAAAAAAGTCTTTATTTCAGTTTTCTTTTTGAAGATATTTTCACTCAGTCTAGAATTCTATATTGATGGGATTTTTTTTTTCCTTTCACTAGTTTAAAGATGTTGTTCTACTTTTTTCTTGTTTACACTGTTTCTGGTGAAAAAAATATTCTGTAATCCTTGTTCTTTGTTCCTCTGTATATTATGTGTCTTTTTCCTTTGTCTACTTACAAGATTTTCCTCTTTATCATTGATGTTGAGCAATATGATTGTTAGGTGCTTTGATGTAGCCTTTATTCATATCTCTTGGGCTAGATACCCACTGACTGATATGTGGGTTTATAGTTTTTACCAAAGTTGGAAAATTCAAGAATCATTATTCTTCAAATGCTTTTTTTACCCCCACACAACTTCAGAGAATCTGATTACATACATGCTAGGCTGCTGGAAGTTGCTCGATCACTCGTTGGTTCTCTTTTTCTTTTTTCTTTTTCATTTTGGGTGTTTTTATTTATATGCCGTCAAGCTTTCCTACAATGTTTAATCTGTTATTAATACCATCCAGTATATGTGTCACCTCAGATATTACAGTTTTCAACTGTCAAAGTTTTATCTGAGTCTTTCTTGTACTTTCCATGTCTTAATTTTTTAATATATGAAATACAGATCTAACAACTCTTTTATGTCCTTATGTGCTAATTGTAACATCTTGTCAATGCTAGGTTGGTTTTGGTTGATTGGTATTTCTGCTGTTTCTTAGTCAGTCATGTTTGATTGGACACCAAATATTGTGAATATTACTTTGCAGAGTCAGATGATTTTGTATTACTGTGAATAATCTAGAGATTTGCTCCAGAATGCAGTTATTTTAAAACAGTTTGATCCTTTGGGGTCTTGCATTTAAGACGTATCATATGAGATCAGAGCAGTGCTTTTTTTTTTTTTTAGTCGCCCAGTCGTGTCTGACTCTTAGCGACCCCATGAACCACAGCACGCCAGGCCTCCCTGTCCATCACCAACTCCCGGAGTTCACTCAAACTCATGTCCATCGCGTCGGTGATGCCATCCAGCCACCTCATTCTCTGTCGTCCCTGTCTCCTCCTACTCCCAATCGCTCCCAGCATCAGAGTCTTTTCCAGTGATTCAACTCGTTGCAAGAGGTGGCCAAAGTATTGGAGTTTCAGCTTTAGCATAAGTCCTTCCAATGAATACCCAGGATTGATCTCTTCTAGAATGGACTGGTTGGAGTCTAGGGCTAATTTTTCCTACTCTGAGGCAAGCTCTCCCTAAACACTCTACCCAAAGCCTATGAATTTTGATGTTTTCTAGTCTTCTAGTCTGGTAGATACAAACTGGTGTTAGTCCCAGCCTAGTTTGAGTGCAGATCACTATCATGTCCAGTCCTGTCACGTGGTTCTTTTCCCACCTTTGGGTCATTTCTTCACATGCGTATATGTATCAGTACTCAGTTGAATTCTGGAGTGGAACTATGTGAAGCTCCCTGGTCTTCTTTCTATGTGAAGTTCTTTCTTCTCCAGTACTCTGTCCTATTAACTGCTTTGGTTGCCATAGACTCTCAAATCCATCTCCCCAACTCAGGGAGCCAGACTCTGCTGCTAGACCCCACTTCCCTACTCTGTGAACTGGAAACTCTCCTGACAGTAAGCTGGAGCAATCTTAGGACTCATGTTGCTTCCTGTGTCCAAGGGACCACTGAACCTCATTGTCTGATGTCCAGTGTTCCACAAAACATCATGTCGTGTATTGTATCCATTTGTTGGTTGTTCCAGGCAGGAGGGTAAATTTGATCTCTGTTTCTCCATCCTGAGCTATTGAATCATGTCTCTTATTGTGCCTGGAGGATATGGAAGACCCTGGAGGGAATGGCAGTATGGTACATAGCACAAAAGCATCAAAAGTTGGTGATATAAAGAAATCAAAAGAGCTGTGAAGAAGAACAGCTTTAAATTAAACTCATTTAGATGAGTCATAACTAACTGCCAGAGGAATAGGGCAGTGGGGAAAATTTCCCAAAACCTGGGTTCAAAGAATTCTGTTTCCTGAATCCCCAGAAGAATGAGGATCCACAGTCTAAAATAGGTTTCTTTGTGAAAAATAAAAACTCACTCTTCTTTTTTTAACTTTTTATGCTGTATTGGAGTTTAGTTGATTAACAATGTTGTGTTAATTTCAGGTGTCCAACAAAATGATTCTGTTATACATATACATGCTTCCTTTTTCAAATTCTTTCCCCATTTAGTTTGTTATATAATACTGAGCAAAGTTCCCTGTGCTTTACAGTAGGTCCTTTTTAGTAATCCATTTTAAATATAGCAGTGCGTACATGTCAATTCCAAACTCTCTAACTATCCTTTTCCCCTACCCTTTCCCTTGGTAATCACAAGTCTCTGAGAACATATAGTACTTACTGACAGCATTTTCAGAGCACAAAACATGATAGATAGATAGGGCAATAGATAAACAGATAATATAGTTAACATTTATAGAGTGCTTGGCTAGGCACTGTTAAAAGTGTTTGCTTGCTTGCTAAATCACTTCAGCCGTGTTTGACTCTTCGCAACCCTATGGACTGCAGCCTGCCAAGCTCCTCTGTCCATGGCTTTCTCCAGGCAAGAATACTGGAGTGGGTAGCCATGCCCTTCTCCATGGGATCTTCACGACCCAGGGACTGAACTCAAGTCTCCCGCGTTGCAAGCGGAATCTTTACCATCTGAGCCACTAGGGAAGTCCATTAAAAGGGTTTAACAAGTATTAACTCATTTTAACACTTATGATGTAGATAGCATTACTTTCATTGTACAGATAAGAAATCTGAAGCACAGAGAAGACTAAAAATTTTGCTTTGGTTGACATGATTGTTGAATAGAAGAAACTGACCTTTTGAGCACAGCTCGAGTCTGGTTTCTTTCCCCCCTCACCACACATAAACACTCTCTAGATAGATAAGTAGAAATAAAAATATACAGTTTCTATGCCTAGAAAAAGCAGCTAAATCTCCACATCATATCCAGGGTATTCTGCAGCAGAATAATGTTATTCTGCTTTTGGTCACTCAGCCTTACTTTCTATCCCTTTGTGGAATCTTTACTTTTAAGAAATGGACATGTTGATCAGGTTTGAAGTGAAAACGAAACTTGGAAATCTCAGAGGTGATGATTCAAAATGCAGCAGTAAGTGAACATATAAGGAGTATATTTTCTAGAAGACAAGGTCAAGAGCCCTTGAAAATGTCTTTATAATGTGTGTTCAGAAATTCTATGTCACAGTGATTTTCATTATCTTAGAGTTCTAAGACCCTATCATTTTTTAAAAAATTTTGCAAGTACTCTTTCCATAGTACTGTGTGGCTCAATTAAAATAATTAAAAGTTTAAAATTTCCCCTAAGAAATTGGGGAAGATCACCTACTGAGATAATTGATAGCATACCACTATATTGAGATCACTGGAATTTCAAATTATTGACTAAAATTAGGACATCTTTAAGAATTGTTTGCAATACAGTTTGTCTATTTAAATAATGATTCATATTTAAATGGTGGAATATTTTTAAAATATGACTTTCATCATACTGATTAATATATTTCTTGCTGTAACTATCCACCCAAAACACACAGGACTTTTAAAACTGATGATGGTGTTTCTCTTTCTAAGTAAGTCTGAATTAGTCAACGCCATGGATGGGAGTGCTAAAGGGTGTGTTGCAGTGACTGCCCATGAACTCTCTGAGTGCCCCTAAGCTTGTCTTATAGCCTCTTCTCTATCTCTACTCACTTCCTTGGTGATGATATCCAATCTTTCAGTACTAAATGCCAATTTTACATGGAAGATCCTCCAAAGTTGGTATTATGCCAAGACCCTTCCTTGACTCATACCAACTGCCTTCTTAAACTTCAAGTTGGATGCCCAGAAAGAATCACAAACTTGACATGTACAGAGCTAGATTTTGGATCTTCTGTCTAAAATCTACTCTTCCCTATTTTCTCCACCTCAGTGAAAACCAACTGAATCCTTCAGTGCAGTTCAGTTGCTCAGTCGTGTCCGAGTCTTTGCGACCCCATGAACCTCAACACACCAGGCCTCCCTGTCCATCACCAACTCCCAGAGTCTGCCCAAACCCATGTCCATCGAGTCAGTGACGCCATTCAACCATCTCATCCTCTGTTGTCTCCTTCTCCTCCTGCCCTCAATCTTTCCCAGAATCAGGGTCTTTTCCAATGAGTCAGCTCTTCACATCAGGTGGTCAAAGTATTGGAATTTCAGCTTCAACATCAGTCCTTCCAATAAACACCCAGGACTGATCTCCTTTAGGATGGACTGGTTGGATCTCTTTGCAGTCCAAGGGACTCTCAAGAGTCTTCTCCAACACCACAGTTCAAAAGCATCAATTCTTCTGCACTCAGCTTTCTTTATAGTACCACTCTCACATCCAACTTATAGGTTCTCAAGACCAACACTGTGGGTAGTAATTCTCAGTCCCTCTCTTTCTCTGACACTTTAGTTAGAATACATTAGAAAATTATCTGGTATCTGACCACTTCTCATCATCTATCTGCTACCCAGACCAGTAACATCTCTGGCCTGGATTATTGCAATAATCCTCAAGGGCTCTCTTTGATTTCATCGTTGTCCCCCTATAGCCTACAAAGGAAGGTCCAGAGTGACCCTGTTATAAAATGGCAAATTATGATCATTTTCTGCCCAAAACTTCCAGTGACTTTCCTCTCACTTAGACCAAGTTCAAAAGTCCTTACATTGGTTTGCTGCTGCTGCTTCTGCTAAGTTACTTCAGTCATGTCTGACTCTGTGCAACCCTATGGACAGCAGGCCATCATGCTCCTCTGTCCACAGGATTCTCTATGCAAGAATACTGGAGTGGGTTACCATTTTCTTCTCCATATATTGACTTACAATGCATTAAAAAATGGAACTTCTATCAACTTTTATATCTCATCTTCTATAATAGTGCTACCAGTAGAATATAAGGTGAACCACATGAAAGCCACAAGTACTATCTTAAATTTTCTAGTAGTCACATTTTAAGAAAATTAAAAGAAATAGATGAAATTAATTTTAATAATCTATTTCATTTGACACAGTATCTCCAAAATACAATCAACCCTCATATCCTCAGGTTCTGTATATGCAGGTTCAACCAACAACAGAATGAAAAAATTTGGGGAAAAAATGTTCTGGAAGATTCCTAAAAACAAAACTTGGATTTTTCTGTGTGCTGGCAACGGCTTACGTAGCATTTACATTGCATTTACAACTATTTACATAGAGTTTACATTATATTATATTAACTATTATAAATAATCTAGAGATTTAAGATATTTAAGAGGTCATAGTCAAATCCTAGGCCATTTTATATGAGAGACTTGAATCACAGAATTTTAGTATCCCTTCAGTTCAGTTCAGTCGCTCAGTCATGTCCGACTCTCCGCGACCCCATGAATCACAGCACGCCAGGCCTCCCTGTCCATCACCAACTCCCGGAGTTCACTCAAACTCATGTCCACAGAGTCGGTGATGGCATCCAGCCATCTCATTCTCCGTCGTCCCCTTCTCCTCCCGCCCCCAACCCTTCCCAGCATCAGAGTCTTTTCCAGCGAGTCAACTCGTCGCATGAGGTGGCCAAAGTATTGCAGTTTCAGCCTTAGCATCAGTCCCTCCAATGAACACCCAGGATTGATCTCCTTTAGAATGGACTGGTTGGATCTCCTTGCAGTATAAGGGACTCTCAAGAGTCTTCTCCAACACCACAGTTCAAAAGCATCAATTCTTCGGCGATCAGCTTTCTTCACAGTCCAACTCTCACATCCATACATGACCACGGGAAAAACCATTGCCTTGACTAGACGGACCTTGGTTGGCAAAGTAATGTCTCTGCTTTTTAATATACTATCAAGGTTGGTCATAACTTTCCTTCCAAGGAGCAAGCGTCTTTTAATTTCATGGCTGCAATCAGCATCTGCAGTGATTTTGGAGCCCAAAAAATAAAGTCTGACACTGTTTCCCTAGGGAATACCAAAATGACTGTATTATCTTTTTAACATGACTATATTATCTTTTTAACATGTAATCAATTAAAAATAACATATGAGATATTTTATATTCCTCTTTTCCAACTGTCCCTAAAATCCAGTATATATTTTAACTTACAATTAATCTCAATCAGAGTTCTACATTATAAGTGTCCAGTAGCCACAGAGGCTATTTTATTAGAGAAGAAAAAGTTGTAGAACTTTTTCTTACAACTTTTTCTTCTCATTCTCTGTGCTTCCATACATTTTGCATGCTCATGTTCCTAAGGCATTTGCCTCAGCCACTCACCTTACTGTATAGCTTCAGTGACTTTAATTTCAGAAAGCAAAATACTGAATGTCTGAAGGAAGGCATGGTTCAGGCAGGATAGTCAAAGTAGTTGGTGGAAAGGGCTTACAGGCAAGTTTTCCACAAAAGCTTATGGGCCAAAAGCCTGACTATCCCCTTGGGCTGAATGGAGAATTAATGGTAAAAGTACAATGAGAATAAGGGCTGTTATGCCAATGAAATCTTGATATAACCATAGGAAGAATTTTGGGAAATTCTAGGATATTTTCAATATTGTTTATGATTCATGTTATCAAGAATGTCTCTTAATTAAAAACATTTGAGTACTTCAATTCAGGTGCAGGAAAAATAGAAAGCTTGGAAGTATGGTCTGGTCTGTCTGTGTCTAGGATGGTACAGAACATTTAAGAAATATAGTAAGAGAAAATTATGAAAAAGAAGGGGAAGAAGTGGATTTTTTAATGAAAAGGAAGATTGGAAGATCAAGAACATAGAAATCTTGGAGAAGAACAGAGACACGTCTGATCTGGGTTGGAACTGGGGAGTGTAAAAGAAGAACACCATATGAGATGTCATGTTAGGATCATGAAGAGTTTCAAGGAGCAAATGTATTAATATTAAAACAAACTACTGATTTGAGAGGAAAATTGAGTTATTTGACAGCTTACAACTAAACAGAAGGAGGACAAACCTTTATTGGATGTCTACTCTGTGACTATACTTTTGTGTATAGTATTCCCTTTCATGTTCACAATAGCACAACAAAGTAGGTGGTATTCATGGTGCATTCCAGATGAGGAATCAATCTCAGAAAGATTGAACACCTCCCAGAGGCCCACCTCCAATATCATCACATCCAGAATTAAGTCTCAACAGATGAATTCTGAAGGGACACAAACATTCGTTCTCCAGAACCCAGGATCACATAGCAATTAAATAATAGACTCAGGAAAAGAATCGGTGAGCCTCTAACCCTAGGTCCTGTGTTTATGCTCACTCCCTGCTCTGGTGGGAATCATTTCCTTTTCCAAATAAATCTCCACACTACATCTGCACCACACTGGAAATGTTTCCTCATTTCTAAAGCCTTATTTTTCCCCTCTTATTATACTTAATACTATGTTTGAGGTGGGCAATTAATAAACGTTTAGCAAATAACTGAGGGAAAAAGAAACCTTGTACACAGGTATGTGTGTATTCATTCTATGTCTTCTTTGTGCAAACTGCAAAATTTAATAGTAAGAGCCTGTGAATATATATAATATTCATAACCAAAAAAGAGCATAGCAGTTCAGGAATTGTGACCTCGGAAAGGCTGTGTCCCTTCAAAGGGCACCGTGTGCTAATCAGCAAAATGAAATCTGTGGATTCTGAACAAATTGAACATATGCATGAAAAACGTTTCTAATTTTTGTATTATTAAGATTTTATAAGATATGTAATGATTCTTTGGCATACTTTGTTACAATGCTCATTATAAAATCTGCAAAAAAGGATTAAAATAAATCTCAGATGTCAACACAATCTCCTGGGCAATTCTTCACTATACCAATGATGCCATCCACGACTGCATTATCTATGAAGCTGAGAATGGGTAATGAGGCCCATCTATTGTGATAGAACCTGGATTGTGTTGAAACACTTCTCTCTTCCCAGACGAGGACTTTATCCACCCATGCCTGCAGAGAGGGCTTGGTTTATGGTTAAGAGCAACAGTAAAAAGGCCCAGTGTAGTCTGAGCCAAATTTCAAACTTAAAGGAGTCCTTGGGTTGCATGGATAATCTTCATGGGCTGACATCATCTTTAGGATGGCAGTAATGTTCACCTATCCCACTTTCTCATATTTCCTGCCAGTACCTGACACACAATAAGAGCCTGAACTTTACTGTGCTTAGTCGCTCACTCATGTCTGATTCCATGCAATCCCGTAGACTGTAGCCTGCCAGGCTCCTCTGTCCATGGGATTCTCCAGGCAAGAAGGCTGGAGTTGGTTGCCATGCCCTTCTCCAATGGATCTTCCCAACCCAGGGATTGAACCCAGGTCTCCCACTTTGCAGGTGGATTCTTTACCAGCTGATCTACCAGGGAAGCCCACAATGAGAGCTTATATTTATATTCAGACACAACGGAAGCAACTGAGCATGTATGCACTCACACACATGTTGTTTCGTTGCTAAGTCCTGTCTGACTCTTTTGTGATCCCATCAACTATAGCCCACCAGGGTCCTCTTTACATGGGATTTCCCAGGTAAGACTACTAGAGTGGGATGCCATTGCCTTCTCTAGGGGATCTTCTCAAGCCATGGATTGAACCTATATCTCTTGCAGGCAGGCAGATTCTTTACCATTGAGCCACCAGGGAAGCCCATATATTCACATAAATATGCATAACTAGATATATACTTATATACAATATATTTGCATATGTATGCTAATATAATTAAAATAAATATTAAATTTTGTTTTTGTCACCAAAAGCTATCACATATACCCCCTAATCACCCCACTGAGTATTATGCCTGTCATTCTTTGGGAAACATTAAGCAGCATGATTTCTAAGACCATTTTCATCTCTTATATTCGGTGACTTGCTTATTTTATTATTTTCAGCCTCCTACTATGGTTTCAGATGTCTCTAAATAGTATTCCAGTTATTTGTGTTTTCATCTATACTTATTTTCTCAACAAGGATTCTTTTTAATCCCTATATAGTTTTTAGAGGGAGAAAAAAAAACAGCATTTGAAATGTAATTTCTCTTTCCCTGTTTGAAAAAAAAAATCTGTAATGTGTCCTTGGAAACAAGTAAAGATGCAAATATGTCATTTGCATTATATATGGAGGCAGAATGATTCAACCTCAGTAGAAAGAACGTTAATTTTAGTTTTGCTGCTAACTTTCTGAGTGGATCTGGGAGAAAGTTTTTTTGTTGGTGGTGGTATGTTTGTTTGCCTTCCTGGTCCTCAGTTGCTCATGAGTATATTCAGACAATTGATTCTTGGATGAAACTTAGCATTTTTTTCAAACTCTGAGTTTCTAGGATCCTAGGAAACTTATTCTAACCAAATGCATCTTGCCAGATGTCTTTAAAAAGCACAGCTAGAGACTGACAATAAGTATAATTACAAGGAATACTGGTAGTGTATGTCCTCTTTTTTCAAGTTAATTTAATTTACTTTAAATTAATTGTAATATAGTTACTTTGCAGTGTGGAGTTCATTTCTGCTATACAGCAAAGTGAATCAATTATACATATATCCCTTCTTTAGTTTTCCACATCTTCTCGATGTATGAATGCATACATACACCTAAGACTAAACATTCATTAGCACATCATATGATTAAGAGTGCAGGTGGGTAAGTCCTGCTCCAATTGCATGATAGCTATGGGGTCTAAAATCACTTTATCTCTCTAATCAACCATAGAACAGAGAAATAAGACCTACTCTCATAACATCAAGAGTATTGACTAGTATATCAATGTAAAGTATTTGCAAACATGCTCTGTACATTGCAGTACCCAATTGATAGCTTTTACTAGTGTCCTTATCAGAGAGCATGTAAAATCAGAGGATAGAACAGAACATGCAGGGAATCCACATCACAGGAATAGAGACTTGCCCAAAGGAGAAAATTGGTCCAAGTTAAACAAATGACTGATAGGGCTTCCCTGCTGGCTCAGTGGTAAAGAATCTGTCTGCAATGCAGGAGACATGGGTTCAATCCCTGGGTCAAGAAGACCCCCTGGAGGAGAACATGGCAACCCTCTCCAGAATTCTTGTTGGGAAAAACCCATGGACAGAGGGGTCAGGTGGGTTACAGTCCATAGGGTCACAAAGAGTTGGACATGACTGAGAGACTGATGCAGACACAAATGGGTCTTTAAGTCCTCTTCAGACTAAATTGTTGTTGAAATTAGCTTAGAGTTACACTACCATTCACAAGATCTGAAGCCCATGTAGTTGTTTTTATCCCAGTTCAGGTGGCAGATAAATGGAGACCTTTCACATATAACTTTACTGGTCTTTAACATCCATGTAGTCTTCTCTACTGGAGAAGGAAATGGCAACCCACTCCAGTGTTCTTGCCTGGAGAATCCCAGGGACCGGGGAGCCTGGTGGGCTTCCGTCTATGGGGTCATGCAGAGTCGGACACGACTGAAGTGACTTAGCAGCAGCAGCAGCAGTCTTCTCTACAAAGGAAAGTGTTTAGGGACAAAGCATACACTTGGTTCCATATTAAGAAAACTATCCACATTCCAGTTTATTTCCTAAGTAAAGAGCATGGAGAGCACGCATTCTCTTTTGTACAGCTATGGTCTCAAAGGCAAATCCTTTGTTTCAGAGGTTGAATGGGCTATTTCCCTATGTGCCTGATTACATGCTGTGCATCTCTAAGCATATCGACAGTTTCATTATACAGAGTGCAGTAATCCATATAAACAGCTCATCCTTGTTTTGAATTATGAAATGCAGTTATTTTAAAAGTCAGGTATAAGCAAACTTATCTGGTCCTAGTTCTTCAGAGATTGGACTAGGTCCAAAATTAAGCAAGATGCAAAGCAGTGCCTTAAATTTAAATGCTTCCTAAAATCGTCTTCAATAAAACGAGACAACCCAAAAGATTAAAATCTCTTTCCTTTTCTTCCTTAAAAAAGGAAGAAAAGAGAAAAAAACATATAATTACATTCTAATTTAAAACTCTAATTGAGTGCTCTTGTATTCATAAAATGTTCCTCTTTCCTTTAGGGACAGTAATCTTATTAGTCACACAAGCTGTCTAATCATTTAAGGGCAAGGCTTCTTCAAGCTGATACCTTTGTCACAAATGAGAAAGTCCTATCCTATCTTTTTTCCTAAGTGCATCTCAATTTTATACTTATAAAAACAACAATCAAATACTCAGACTAAAAAAGATAGCTTCTTGACTAGAATAAGTTTAAAGAAGCTTAGGTAGGCTTGTCTATAATTTTTAAGGTAATAGTCCCCTTGACCTATATCCAAATATTGGTACAAAACAAACAAAAGTAGAAACAAAAGAATAGACAAACAACAAATTTCACATCATTTATGATGAAAGAAAGGATAAACATGGTCAGGGAAGTAGAAGAGTGAATGGTTGAACACACTGGCTTTGGAATCTGGGAGACCTACGTTTGATCTTAGGTTCGTAATCTAATCTCTGATTCACTGTCTATAAAACAGGGGTAACAACACTGTCTCTCAAAGACTGGAGTGAGAATTCATGAGATAATATATACAAGCTCTTTGAGCTGTTCAGACAAAGTAATTAACAGGTAGGCTTCCCAGGTGGCGCTGGTGGTAAAGAACCTGCCTGCCAATGCAGGAGTAATAAGAGAGAAGGGGTTTGATCCCTGGGTCAGGAGGATCCCCTGGAGCAGGGCATGGCAACCCACTCTGGAGAATCCCGTGGACAGAGGAATCTGGCAGGTTACAGTCCATGGGGTCGCAGAGTTGCTAAAGTGACTTAGCATGCACACTCAATAGATAGTCAATACAATCATCCTCTATATGATCAGGGAATAATTTTGTAAACATGAAATATATTACATTTAAACTTCTTCTGCTTTCTTTTTCTCTCTCTTTTCAAAGGCATAAAGGGAGAAGGACAAGGAATGTTCCAGGTCCTCATAGATTATCTCAACTAGTCACCATAATACCCACCTGGGGTAAGAAGTATTATGTACATTTTAGTGATAAGGAAACTGAGGCTCAGGGAGAGATAATAAGAGTAAAAATTTTCCTAAAAGTCATCTGACCATAAAGAGGTGGAGATAGCCTGCAACCAGGTCTCCAACTTCCCAGCTCATACTAATAAAAAATAATAATAATTCATGTGCACACAAAAGTACACACACATATACACATCGGTTTATGAGACAATTTGGGGATTTGGTTAGGAATTACACAACCCAAGCGTACTAACTTCCCTATTTAAACATAAAACAGTCTTGTGAGATTGTGTCTTTATGAAGAAACTGAAGCATAAGTAATATGAACAGTCAAACTAGTAAGTGGTGGATTTGGAATTAAGACTGAGGTTTGGTTGATGCCAAAGTCCATATTTTTTCTCTATGGGGGCAGCTTCTGGTGAAAACCATACGTTTTTAAATAGAAATCCTTCATTAAAATGTATAAAAAGTTTACCTCTTTTGTCTTGAGTTATATAAGATTTTATTTTCTCTTCGAAAATGAGCTGCCTCATGGTAAAAATTTTCTTGCTGAATAAAGTGACAAGAACCAGTCCTCTGTTAACTGAATGAAAAGGATGAATATGGGCATCCTGCTGACTTATTTCTTGTGTATGAAGGCATCCAACAAAGGGGAAAGGTCCTATTTGATTTTGGCAGAATGTGGAATCCATGCTGCTCATTTGTAAGCTTCCTTCCTGTAGCAGCACTCTTGCATCCAGTGAGGTCACAGTGTCCACGATCCAAATGCTCATGACCTTCAAGATGAACTTTAATATATCACATGTTTCAACTAGGGAATTTCAAATGAAGCTTGCTCTTGGCTTTGTGTTTCCAAGCAGCTCATAGCTCTTTGTCTGAAAGCACTGGGAATAGCAGTGAACTCACAATGTATCTCAATAAATGCTGGCAGAACCAAAGAAGAAGCCAGGAGCTTCTGCAGTTGACATTCTACCAGAGTGAGCTGCTGCTGCTGCTGCTGCTGCTAAGTCACTTCAGTCGTGTCCGACTCTGTGTGACCCCATAGACGGAAGCCCAACAGGCTCCCCCGTCTCTGGGATTCTCCAGGCAAGAACACTGGAGTGGGTTGCCATTTCCTTCTCCAATGTGTGAAAGTGAAAAGTGAAAGTGAGGTCAGTCAGTCACGTCTGACCCTTAGCGACCCCACAGACTGCAGCCTACCAGGCTCCTCCATCCATGGGATTTTCTAGGCAAGAGTACTGGAGTGGCTTGCCATTGCCTTCTCCGACCAGAGTGAGCAGTATTGTCTAAAAGGCTACCTCTTGGAACACATTTAAGGAATCACAGCTGGGATGCTACTGCCTGAAAAAAGTACAGTCACAAACGTCAATTTTCAGTAGTTCATGAACTGACATCTTGGTGGCCAAGTAGGTTACACCAGTATCAGCTTACAGTGATTTCCATAATCCACAACAATTATTTTTTTTCAAACAGGATTTTTAAGAGATTAAACTGAGATGAAACTATACAGAGTAGCATAAATCCATAAAACAATTATTTTTATCAGAATAAGCAGTCCATTTAGGGTACAAGGAGGACAAAAGACAAGATGAGCTAAATATCCAAAAATGAATTGACTTTCTAAAGTTCTAGTCTCAATATATAGTCTTACTGCTTTGTAAATATAAAGATTTTAACTCTGAAAATTGTCATTTTGATTTTGTAAATGCTATGCCTAAAGGTCTTAACTAACAAGAATTATCTTGTTTCCAAATTTAAAGCTTGTCATAGGAAACAAAGCCAATTATACACAATATGCTGAAAAGTATGTCTTCACTACAAACCATTTGTTTAAATAGAAGAAATAAAAGTCTTCACAGTGTCACTTTTCCAAGTTCCCATTAGAATTTCTAGCAGCAATTCTGGTTACTTCTTCCCAAAATACCACAAAAACTGTTTGCTTAAATATATGCACAGACACACACCACATCTAGGTATATTGAGAAAGCACAAATGTTCTGAAATATATATAAATAAGAAACCTATATAGAATATTTAAATCTAGAGAAAAGAAATGATAACTCTGAAGCTTTAGAACTGCAAAGACTCTTGAGAGTCCCTTGGATTGTAAGGAGATCAAATCAGTCAATTCTAAAGGAAAGCAACCCTGAATATTCATTGGAAGGACTGCTGGTAAAGCTGAAGCCCCAATACTTTGGCCACCTGATGCAAAGAGTGGATTCACTGGAAAAGACCCTGATGCTGGGAAAGATTGAGGCAGGAGGAGAAAGGGATGGCAGAGAATGAGATGGTTAGATAGCATCACTGACTCAATGGACATGAATCTGAGCAAACTCCAGGAGATAGTGGAGGACACAGGACCCTGGCATGCTGCAGTCCATGGAGTCGCAAAGAGTCAGACTTGACTTAGTGACTGAACAACAACAACCTCTGAAGTGCCACCATTCATTGTAAGTTACGATGATTTTGATTTAACAGCCTCTCGCTCACTATACATAGTAGGTCACCACCCTAGTTCTAGTGCTTATCACCAGAGTAGCCCCTGTTCTCTCTTTCCTCTAGCTTATCCACTAGCCTGCTACAAGAGATACAGTTTCTAAGATGTGATTTGCTGAGACAAGTTGCTTATGGGGGTCCTCGCCTCAAAAGTTTTCCGTGAGTCTCTCTTACTGGCAGAAGTAAGTCTCATCTCTATTTTGTGGCATTTATGGACTTTTAAAAGACTAATAACAATGTATCTCAGTCTCCTTCAAATCATGCATTGCCTAGAAAACCAATCAGTGTGTCCTAAGCAGCAGTTGTGTTGTATCAAGCCCAGAGTTACCTTCACTGGTACCCGCTGCTGCCCTGGAGACATAGATCGTGATTAGTTTGTTGAACGTGGCAGCCAAAGCTTAGAAACCCTGGCTGGAAGTATTCCATCTGTATTTCATTAATTTATAAGAATCATCTCTGGAGCTGTTAAACATGTGGGTTCCCAGGTTCTGACTCCTCTCCCAAAGGTTCTGACTTGTGAAGTCTTGGATAAAAGCCAGGAACCTGCATTTTGGAAAGTCTCCACTCAATATGATGCAACATAGCAATAAATCCACATTTGGAATCACTCATCATTTATTCTCTTCATTTTATAAATGTAAACATTGAGACCCAGAGTAGTAAAGTGATTTGCCAATGATCATGCAAGAAACTGCTGTCAGCCAGAACCTGAACTCGGGTCTATCAATTCCTAGTTTCTCCCCTTCCTTTGAGGCTGCCTACATGAGAGCAATAGGGGTTCTCATGCAGCAACTCAGTATTGCTTCACTGAATCCACAAGGACTCTGTCACTGCAAATCCACCTTTTTATGAGGAGAAAATTTCATAGAAAAGCCTATCACAGGTCAATGAAAGAAAATCATTTCTCAGAAAGCATTTTTTTAAAATCTAACTCATCAATGTGCTCTGCCTCCTTTACACTGTCTATACAATGGGAATAGAAGCAGCTCTCATTGAATGTTCTGTTGGTGTTATCTAAAGCATGGACCAAGATAAGAAATCCACTCTCACCACTTAAACTACTCTGTGACAGATTTCCTGAAAATAACAATATATGTCTGCATTTTAGCTATATAGCATTAGCATCAAAGACAAAATGGAAAAATCAGATCGTCAGCTCATAATTTAGCATCCTCCAGGGAAAAGTTTATGCATGTCATAGAAATGCCTCACAAGTTGACATTTATGTTTTGGGCCAGCTGAGATATATTTACTCTTAACTCGAGCTGAAATGTATACTTGGAAATGAATTTGATCCACCTGGTATGAGATTCTTTGGCTAACTTTCCTGAAAAAAAAAAAAAACTTGACATCTTTGATAGATTCATTAATTCATTCTGGATGAAACTATGTAGTTTTATGTGCTCAAACAGAAACTTCTTAAATACTCCTCTGCTTGACTTAACTAATTTTATGTAGCTCCATTTACTCCCATGAAATAGTGGAAGTACCAGGGGAATTAGATTCATGGTCTGTTTCACAAAAAGAAAATGTGCTTAGTAGGGGAAAGTCTTTAAAGACATTTCCAGTGCTGGATTATAAAATTATTGCTTTTCTCACAAATAGGTCAACTTATTCTAGTAAGACTTAGTTATTCATTCATCCATTCAATAAATATATATTGAGCTCTTACTATAGGCTAGAAACTGCTGAACCCAGGGATGTAACAATGAGGAAAAATACACTGCGCTTGCTCAATGGATATACAAGGTGCTTCAAAGGGGATGAGAAAATTAACCATATAATCACACAGAAGTCCATCATACTAGGGGAGTCCTGTTTGTATTGGGGTCAGTAAAGCCAGAGAAGGCTTCCAAGAGCCACCAACAACCCAGTTAAGACCAGAAGGGTAAGCAGTTTCTAACTAAGAAGAGAAGGGAGAAAACATGTATGCATGACAGTGAGAACATCATAACTGAGGAACATACAGCCTAATTAAAAAAAATAAATAAAACACTGAATCCTTCAGCTTAGGCACAAGGTTTCCTTGAAGCAAATTCAAGGCTTGTACCAGCTATCTAGGTCCTTGATCGTGTGGTGGTTGTGGTTTACTGAACACAGTATTTGATGAGAAGAAGACGACCTAGGGAAGTTGCTTTAAACTCCATGGTTCTGAGCCTTCATTCACATCTGTAACGTGATGCTAATAAAGCCTACTGCCTTGGGTCATGGGAGGATTAAACGAGATCAGGTGTGTGCAGAGATTTATAAACTAAGAAGTAATATACAAAAATAGAGGATTATAAAAGATTACAGTGACTAATTCTTAAAGTATATAAATGAGTCTGGTAAAAATAAAATTGGGTATCATTAGGGTAACTCTGTAATCTGTTACATAGCAAGCATATTATTTTCTCATGGTGTCATACTAACTAGGATACCACTTCTCTGAACCTTAATCGAAAGTCTGTTAAGGACATACGTAAGGAATGAGTCTTACTCAAAATGAGCCTCATCAAAAATCTGGCTTCAGCAGCAAGTAGCTGTGTAACATCTGCCCAGCCTTAACAGTCTGCCATCTAAAGATCAGAGAGCTCTGAGAACACAGATTTTGTCTAACACCACCAGGGGTAACCACAAACATTTCTTGAAGCTTCTCATCCATAATTCTTTGGACTGACTGGCAAAATTCTGTTATCCTCACACAGATTCTCTTCATTCCAGGGTCTTTCCCAGGCCACTGTAGGACCCTGGGGAAATAATATTGTACAAGAATGTTTTAACAAAGTTATAGTGTGGTTATGCAATTAACATTAAGGAAATTCTTGACTAATTAATCTAGTTAGGGATTGAAATTTTCAAGAGTGGTAGATGGAAGGTAGAAGAAAGGAATGTTGATATGTCCAAAGAATGGCAAATGGCTTGAGGGTTTGGGGGAAAAGGGGAATGGCCACTCTGATCAGGAATTCAATAAAGGTAAATTTGGGCTTCCCTGGTGGCTCAGAGGTTAATGCGTCTGCCTCCAATGCGGGAGACGCGAGTTCGATCCCTAGGTCGGGAAGATCCCCTGGAGAAGGAAACGGTAACCCACTCCAGTATTCTTGCCTTGAGAATCCCATGGACAGAGAAGCCTGGTTAGGCTACAGTCCACCGGGTCACAAAGAGTCGGACACGACTGAGCGACGGAACGGAATGGAGCAAATCATTGCTACATTTATATTAGCTCAATCCGGACAGACTGGATGAATCATTTGGTGAAAACAGTTGCTTTAAGTAGTACAGAGAGTTAGAAACGCTTCTTGCTGGAAAGAATCCATTTCTGTCCTTGTTTAGTTTCTCTAGGGTCCACATTCAGTTCAGTTCAGTTCAGTCGTGTCTGACTCTTTGCGACCCCATGAATCACAGCGTGCCAGGCCTCCCTGTCCGTCACCAACTCCCGGAGTTCACTCAAACTCATGTCCATCTACTCGGTGATGCCATCCAGTCATCTCATTCTCTGTCATCCCCTTCTCCTCCTGCCCCCAACCCCTCCCAGCTTCAGAGTCTTTTCCAGTGAGTCAACTCGTCGCATGAGGTGGCCAAAGTATTGGAGTTTCAGCTTCAGCCTCAGTCCTTTCAATGAACACCCAGGATTGTGCTGACCTTAAAAAGTGTTTTTTTTCTTTTTTCCGGAGTCAGAGCAGCAAAACTTAACTTCTATCAAATTTTCATTCCCAAGAGGAGTTCTATTGCCCTTGTTTCTCCTCCAGGACAAACCAGCCACTAATTAGAACAATAAGAGCATCACTTTTACTGGGAGGGTCACTCTATGTTATCCTGGGGCAGTCAGAACAGTATACTGATCCATGATCATTATTAAAGTATCCAAAGAAATTTGGTAGGTGTCTCTTTATGTTGTTAATGCATGGAAATAAAGAAGCATGGGTTTACTTTTTCTTAGCACAGGCTTAAATTGCATAATCAGACACAGTTGCATATAAACCTGATTTTGAAACAGTGGTAATCCCAAGGTAAAGTCAACACCATGTTCACCTGGCTTGAAGAACATTGAAATTCTTATTAATTCAGCTTTTCCATCACACATGGTCTTCTACAAGTGTGTGTATGTGTATGTGTGCATAGATCTTATCTTCAGGCTTCACCATCTTTGTTGAAGAGCCTTAAGTATAGCACCAATGTAATGAAGCTAGAATTCTTCACTTCATGAGAAAATTTCACTGTTTCAAAGAATAGAATATGATTTCTTTTCCGTAAGCAGAAATGCTTTGAATGGCCCTTCCTTACCTGTATTCACCATTATTGCTGTATTACCTTTCCCATTTCTGTTCACCTTTTTCATTTGCTTTCCCAGGAAAGACTTTGAAGCCCTCTCCCAGCTACTCAGGCTAGAAAATTCAATATATTCCTGATTTCTGCCTGTTTCTCATTTCTTGTTTCAATCAGTTTATGATGTCTATCAATTATATATTCAGAGTCCCCTAACCATTCCTTTTTTCTAATTACTATGTTTGATGCCTTAGTATGGACTCTTTTGATCTCTTTTTAAACTCTTGCAATGGCTTTTTAACAGGCTGCCAGCTTCTGATCTCACTTTTCCAACCCACCCTTTAAAGGTTCCCCAGGTTTATCTTTGTAAAGCAGAGTTTTGATCATGTTACTATTTTAAAAACTATTTGACAAGGCCAAATGCCCATGCCCACGGTATAAAGACAAAAAGTCTTAAAGGTTTTCATTAATCTGACCCCAACTCAGCTTTGTAATACATTTCCTCTTCCATACACCTTCCATTGTTTTTGTTTTTCCTACGTCCTGGTTCCCTGTTCCTTTAGTCTAGGGTATCATTGTGGGCCCATCATTGCTCTGCGTTCCTACAATGAAAAACACATTCTCATTGTTCAAAATTCTTCTCAGATGACAAAAATTCTGTGAAATTTTCCTTATTATTCTGTTGTAACTAATTGCTTCTTCTTTTGAGTCCATTTTTCTTATACATCTATTTTGCTTACATTTTATTATTGTTTGATAATATGTTGTTTTTGTTGCTTGAACAGTTTCTTGATTGTATTAAGAGCTTCATGATGGTACAGGTTATCCTCTTCATATTTTTGTGTTCCCTAAGAAGTATCTCAGTTCAGTTCAGTTCAGTTCATTTCAGTCGCTCAGTCGTGTCCGACTCTCTGCGACCCTATGAATCACAGCACGCCAGGCCACGCTGTCCATCACCAACTCCCGGAGTTCACTCAAACTCATGTCCATCAAGTTGGTGATGCCATCCAGCCATCTCATTCTCTGTCATCCCCGTCTCCTCCCACCCTCAATCCCTCCCAGCATCAGACTCTTTTCCAGTGAGTCAACTCTTCGCATGAGGTGGCCAAAGTATTGGAGTTTCAGCTTCAGCATCAGTCCTTCCAATGAACACCCAGGATTGATCTCCTTTAGAATGGACTGGTTGGACCTCCTTGCAATTCAAGGGACTCTCAAAACACCAATTAGTTCTAAAGAATTACGAAAATAAGGAAGAAAATTTAATAATGTGGTATCAGCAAATATTAATGTAATCAATAATAATTTAGTAGGACAAATAATAAAACAATAAGATAACCAAAAGATTCCCCCCAAAAGTCAAAATCCTTAATTTTAAAAAACTTTTAGAAATTAAGAATAAAAGAATGTTTTCACATCTTAAAGGATTCTATCTTAAGTAGGTAGCTAATAGCATTCTTTATTTTAAAATATCAATAAAAATGATAGTCCTTGTTCACCTTTGTTTATAGGCTTTATTCCTGAGACCATATGAATCAAAAATAATTTTTACAATAGAATTCAAGCACACAGAGAGGCTTTCCTAGAAATGCATTAATTTCTAGAGTAATGAAAGCATGGAGATGGAAAAATGATATCTATGAAGCAAAGAAAGGGACTGAAAATACTTGAATGGAGAGATACAGTGACGAACTGTCATACTATCCTTCAGAATCTCAGATTTGAGACTCAGAAACACTAGGTAAGATGTAGGGAAAGAATAAATCATGACAAGCACAATAAAGGACAGAAATGGCAAGGACCTGACAGAAGTAAAAGAGATTAAGAAGAGGTGGCAAGAATACACAGAGGGCTTCCCTGGTGGTCCAGTGGTGAAGTATCTACCTTTCCATGAAGGGGACATAGGTTTGATCCCAGGTGCAGGAAGATCCCACATGCTGTGGGGCAGCTAAGTCCATGCTCCACAGCTACTGAGCCTGTGCTCTGGAGCCCACGAGCTACAACTACTAAACCCATGCACCCTAGAGCCCATGCTCCAAAACAAGAGAAGCCACTGCAATGAGAAGCCTTTGTACCACAACTGGAGAAAGCCTGTGTGTAGCAACAAAAACCCAGCACAGCCAAAAAAAAAAAAAAAGAAATAATAATAATAAAAGAATACACAGTAAGTGTTAGCTACTCAGTTGTGTCCAACTCTTTGCAACCACATGGACTGTAGCTTGCAGGCTCCTCTGTCCATGGAATTCTCCAGGCAAGAAACTGGAGTGGGTGGCCATTCCCTCCTCCAGGGACCTTCCTGACTCAGAGATCAAACCTGGGTCTCCCACATTGCAGGCAAATTGTTTGTATTCTAAGCCTAAACAAAAAAGGTCTTAATGACATGGATAATCATAATCGTATGGTCACTCATCTAGAGCCAGACATCTTGGAGTTTGAGGTCAAGTGAGCCTTAGGAAGCATTACTATGAATAAAGCTAGTGAAGGTAATGGAACTCTAGCTGAGTTATTTCAAACCCTAAAAGATGACACTTTAAGTATTGCACTCAACAGCCAGCAAGTTTGGAATACTAAGCAATGGACACAGGACTGGAAAAGGTCAATTTTCATCCCAATTCCAAAGAAGGGAAGTGCTAAAGGAATGTTCGAACTACTGGAGAATTGTGCTCACTTCAGATGCTAGTACAATTATGCTCAAAATCCTTCATGCTAGGCTTCAGCAGTATTTGAATCGAGAACTTCCAGTTGTACAAGTTGGGTTTAGAAAAGGCAAAGGAACCAGAGATCAAATTGCCAACATCCATTGGATCATAGTAAAAGCAAAGAAATTCCAGGAAAACATCTACTTCTGCTTCATTGAGTATGCTAAAGCCTTTGACTGTGTGGATCACAACAATCTGTGGAAAATACTTAAAAGAGATGGGAATATGAGACCATCTTACCTATTTCCTGTATGCAGGTCATGAAGCAACAGAACCTTACATGGAACAACTGACTGGTTTAAAATTAGGGAAGGAGTACATCAAGGCTATATATTATCACCCCATTTATTTAACGTATATGCAGAGCACATCATGTGAAATGCCAGGCTCAATGAATCACAAACTGGAATCCAGATTGCTGGGAGAAATATCAACAAGTTTAGATATGCAGATGATACCACTCTAATGACAGAAAGGGAAAAGTAACTAAAGAAGCTTTTGATGAAGATGAAAAAATAGAGTGAAAAAGCTGGTTTAAAACTCAACATTCAAAAATTTAAGATCATGGTATCCAGTCTCTTATCTCTTCATGTCAAATAGATGGGGGAAAAGTGAAAATAGTATTAAGTTTTATTTTCTTGGGCTCCCAAATCAGTGCAGATGGTGACTGCAAAAGGTGCTTACTCCTTGGGAAAAAAAAAGCTATGCCAAACTTTGACAGCATATTAAAAGGCAGAGACATCACTTTGCTGACAAAGATCCATATAGTTAAAGCTATGTTTTGTCCAGTAGTCATATAGGGATCTGAGAGTTGGACCATAAAGACGGCTGAATGCAGAAAAATTGATGCTTTCCAATTGTGGTGCTGGAAAAGAATGTTGAGAGTCCCTTGGACAGCAAGAAGATCAAACCAGTCAATCCTAAAGAAAATTAACCTTGAATATTCACTGGAAGAATTGATGCTCAAGCTGAAGCTCCAATACTTTGGCCACCTGATGCAAAGAGCTGACTCTTTGGAAAAGACTATACACGAAGAAAGATTGAGAGCAGGAGGAGAAGGAATTTCAGAGGATAAGATGGTCAGATGGCATCACTGACTCAATGGACATGAGTTTAAGCAAATTCCAGGAGATAGTGAAGAACAGGGAAACCTGGCAGCCTATATATAGTTCATGGGGGTGCAAACAGTCAGACACGATTTAGTGACTGAACAACAAGGAATGAGCCTGACAACGTGAGGGAGTAACTGAAAGTCTGTTATTTAATTTCACACATACCCTGTGTGCAAAACTGCCTTCATTGATATTACTGAAATTAGAGGTTTTTTGGGTGTTTTTTTTTTTTTTTAAATCCAGCCAATGCACTAAGACATGGAAATAACGCACCCAGTGAAAGAACTAGTGAAGAGTAAAATTATCTACAGAGTATAATATTTATAGATATATAACAAAGGACTAGAGCAATGAACATTTTAAAACTGTAAACAGAAGTACTGAGGTTAAGATGCAAAATAAGATCCATATCAAGATTTATTAAGCACTTCCATGCACCAAGCATTCTTCTTCAAGTTTTATACATATATTGCTTAAGCCAGAATGTTCTACTTAAAAAACACAATATGAGTAAGAAATCTTAACTTACAACAGCAAACAAAAATATAAAATAATAAAGAACAAATTTTAAAGGTATTCACAATATTTGATGAGAGCTAAAAATACTTCACTGTAATGGTTCACTTTGTGTGTCAACTTGGAGGGAGGTGAGCTTAACATTTAAACTGGTAAACAGTGAATAGAAGATTGCCCTTCATCATGGAGATGGAACTCATCCAATTAAATGAAGACTTGAATAGAACAAAAGCTCAACCTCCCTAAGCAAGAGACTCTCTTCAGACCATCTCTGCACCACTGGCTCTCCTCAGTGTCTAGCTGCTGGCTTTCAGACTGGACCTGTAACATGGGCTCTTCCTGGATCTCCAGCCTGCCATCCTACAACTATATATTTAGACTTGCCAGTCTCCATGATCTTGTGTGCCGATTCCTTATAATAAACCTCTCTCTACATAAATGCACACCCCGTTGGTTCTGTTTCTCTGAAGAACTCTGACTAAAACACTTGAGTAAAACCCTTCAATAAATAGAGATAAATACCCATGTTTAACAGAAGGGAAAGGTGAAATTTTACAAGTGAACCCTGTTTCTAATAAAATGGGTTTCCCTCAGTGCTCACTACTACCTACCTTGATGTGTTGGTTCAGAAAGTAAAATTATTCTAAAGGCACATTTAAAAATCTTTTGAAAGAATATTGAGAATCTTTTGAAAAAAAGATGAAGATTGAAAATACCTACCAGATATAAAAGCAGATTATAAAACCACTGTACTAGAAAACATGTACTTTTGGTGCATAATTAGAATGGTGTAGAAATGGAGGAGAATAACCTTTCCATGTGGACAAAAATCTTCATTTGTCTAATTCACATAGTACACATTCCAAATTTTTGTTTTTCTTTAATCATAAGTGAACAGAATAGATAGCATGGAGACCAAATATGGCATCTATGAGATGTTAACTTATGGGGAAGAAATGAAAGGATTACTCAACAAATTATCTTGAAAAAGTAAAACAGACCAAGAATTTTCTTTGTGTGTGTTGGAGGGGGTGTTGCTTTTTTTTGTTTCTTTCCTTTTTTTTTTTTTTTTAAATCAAGCTTGATGTACATCTCAGAACTTCCATCAAAAAATTCTGGTGGATGGGAAACACTCCACAAGCATGCCTGGTAAGCTCAGGTGGTTAAAAAATATAGGTCAGGATGTAAACTTTGTCTATTTGACCATCACGAGAGAAAAAGAATCAATGTACTAAACAAATCCATGTAAAGACCTCATATGAATCAACCTGGAAATCATTACTACTCTACTAAACAAACAAAAACACACAGAGAAAAGAAGAAATTATTGAACTCTGACCAAAATTATAGCTCAGATAAATATATTTATAATTGACAGACAACAGGAAGTGGAGATGATGAAATTCAGATGGGATACAGTGAGTCGGGGTATGCTGAGACCATCTTCTTCATCAGTGAGGACACAGCCTGAAATGAAAGCCAGAGAAGCGATGGGGCCTGAGACCTGTAAAGGAGGATTTGCTCCAAGTCTAGGTCTAATTACCCCCAGGCTAGACCTATGGAAGAAGGGGCTGCGGAGTTAACTGCATTGTCAAGAATACAAATAAATTAACATCAGTGCTCTCCAACCCATTGCTTCCTTTCTTCCAAACCACATGACTAGATAATCAGAGCTATTTCCCTAATAGCAGGAGAAAATCTCAAGTATACGAAACTCATAATCAAGGTAGATAGATGAACAGCTTCAAGTAGCCACAGTGAAGAGACAAGATGCCCCAAAGGATGTTGGATTATGGGCCTCCTGGTAGATCAGCAGTGTGTCGGTGGCCCTGAAGGAGTGAAGCCAAGTTTGTGCACGGTATGAACTGAGTCAGTGTTGCTGCAAGGAGAGGGGACACAGGAGCTAGTCTGCAGCTAGCTAGAAAGAAGTCCAGTCAGTCAGTTCAGTCACTCAGTCATGTCCAACTCTTTGTGACCCCATGGACTGCAGCATGCAAGGCCTCCCTGTCTATCACCAACTCCCAGAGTTTGCTCAAACTCAAGTCCATCGAGTCGGTGATGCCATCCAACCGTCTCATCTTCTGTGGTCCCCTTCTCCTCCTATCTTCAATCTTTCCCATTATCAGGGTCTTTTTCAATAAGCCAGTTCTTCACATTAGCTGGCCAAAGGATTGGAGTTTCAGCTTCATCATCAGTCCTTCCAATGAATATTGATGACTGATTTCCTTTAGGATTGACTGATTGGATCTCTTTGTAGTCCAGGGACTCTCAAGAGACTTCTCCAACACTACAGTTCAAAAGCATAACTTCTTCTATGCTCAGATTTCTTTATAGTTCAACTCTTATATCCATACATGACTACTGAAAAAACCATAACTTTGACTAGACGGACCAGTGGCCTTCCTTTATAAATTACAGGGAGGAAAAAGAAGAGGAAGGACCCAGTACTGCCATTTGAAGATCAAGGACTTCTCATCCCATTCACTTAGTGCCTATATAGTGACTCCTTAATTAGGTTCTAGAAAACTTTAGGGCCCAAAGGGCCTATGAGTTAAAAATAAAGAAGAGTAATGAACTAAGGGATGAAGGTTAAGATAAAGCAGGAATGTCTTAGAAGATTTTCCACAGGCGGAACAAGGGAAGAGCAGGAATGATTAACAAGCTCTGTGTTTTTGCTATCTTACTTCCTTCAATGAATTCAAGACTTCACTTCATCACATGTATCATTCGCTTGAATGAACTTAGTAGATTTATACCGTGGGCCCTCATATACCTGCTACCAATCTCAGAGTTGCAGCTCTAGACAGCTTGACAGGCTCCTCCCTTTCAGAACACTATCATAAAGCAAAATTAGTTAGCATAAAGCTCTTCAGCAGAAGAAATGCACATGTAAGAGCTTGCATTTGTAGGCTTTAATGAAGAATGGAAGAACGGAGGTGACTTCACAAGACTATTTTCCCAGCTTCTTCCCAACTGTTTGTCATGATAATTTCTGCCTAAGTTTTTATGCAAGCAGGAAGGAAAAAGTGAACTGCAGAGCTATGTCTTCCCCTGTTAAAAAATCAACATTTTCTCTTCACAGTAATAATGGAAAACGAGCCATCTAGAGAGAACACTCAAAATGATCTATTTGCTGTGTTTTCTTTTTAATTTGGTTTGTTTTAGTCTATCTTTTATGATTTCTCCACAATCTATGTAAAAAGAAAATCCAAACTTGACTGCTAACAAACTAATTTACTTCAGTAGATTTCTTTTTTAAAATAGCTTAATGAATATTGATGAAATCTATCAAGAATCATTCATTTCCTTCTAACTTATCAATTGAATTTGCTCTCTTCAAGTTCTATTGACAATTTAAGTTCCTTGAGTTTAAAGGAGATGTGCTGAAATGTCATAGGATTTTGTTTGTTTGTTTGTTTGTTTGTTTATTGTTTTTTTAGTTTTCCCATTTTTTTTTCCTCTTGGGTAATACAAGATTTTCAACTACATGCCCCCAAAGATGGATCACTCTAAAACTATCCAGAATGGTTTGTAAATAGCATCTTAAGGAATCAGTCTGCACTGTGTGAGCTATCTGCAGGGCAGAAAGAGCTTGATAAAGATGAAGGGCTGTGAGGGTCATACGTTTATTAAGCACAAATTCATGGTCTTATGGAATATAGGGCTGCACCAGGCCTTAGAGATTCTCTGCCCTTCATTTTACGGAAGATGGGCCCATGACCTAGTAAGGGAAGGTGATTCTCCCAGTACTAGTGGTGAAATTAGCACAAAAAAAAAGCCAGAACAAAGACTCCTGTCTTTGGGAGAAACTATTTGTGGCAAGTATAACTGACAACATATTTCTATCTTAAATATATAAAGAATTCTAGGTAATCATTTTTAAAAAAAGTAAAACAAGCTCATTAAAAATCAGAACAAGATACATTTATTCTTCAGATGGACTTCTGCTACCTCAGAAACTTAAGGAGAGAGGCTTATGCCAGTTTGGGTTGGTTTTCCTCGAAAAGTTAGGTCAGAAAAGAAGCCATTCAGGTGACTAGAGCTGCCTGATTGTCAAGAACTCATCTTCTTTCCTGTTCAATAATTTTATTCTTACAGTACAGACTACCTCCCTTTCTCCAGGCTTTAAGTCTGAGTTCCAGAATTTTTTAAAAAAAGAAAAAAAAAAGGAAGGGAAGTTCCAGGGACTAAATTAAAAGATGTGCAAACATGCTAAGTCATTCCAGACTCTGTGACCCTATGGACCGTAGCCCACCAGGCTCCTCTGTCCATGGGATTCTCCAGGCAAGAAAACTGGAGTGGATTGCTATGTCCTCCTGCAGGGGATCTTCCCAACCCAGGGACATCTTTTATGTCTCCTTCATTGGCAGGTGGGTTCTTTACCATTAGTGCCACCTGGGAAGCCCAAAATAAAAAACACACCTTTTAAAAAGTCTGTCTGAAATTTCCAATGACTCATACTTACTACTTTCTATTGGCCAGAGTTGGGTCATATGACCACTTCCAATCTCAATGGAAAATAGGAAATAAGTTTAAGTGAGTATATTGGGATGTAAAATAAAATAAAAATCAGTTGGTAAAGAACTGAAGAATAGTTAGGAGGGAGCTGATTAATAGTGTCTGCCAAAGAAAAATTGGGGTACACACAGAATAGGGAACTCAATGGCCAATAAAGTTAAGTAAATTTTCCCAATCACATAGTATTCAATACGAAACAAAACAACAAGATGGCACTTTACATTCAATCAGAAAGATAATGTCATGCATTCACAAAAATGAGAGTAAATAAGAACTTTCATATGCTAAAAATCAAAGCACACAATTATACTATGTTTTGGAACACACCATATACTGTAATTTGGAGGATAATTTGAAAACACCCAATAATTTTTTTAAAGAACCAAAAATGGCATTTCTAGGTACATTCTTTAAAGAAATTCCGTGTGCTCAAAGAGGCATGTAAAGTATTCTTTATAGCACTGATTGTACTGTAATAATACTACCAAAAACTAAATTTCCTCGATAAGGGTATGGGTAGCCAAATTCATTGATGCATTTGTGCAATGAATGTGTTAGATCTACAGGTATCAACAGGGACTGATTCTTGGACCTATACTCCATAACTATCCTGACTTTGGCTTTTGTATCTCAAGGTATTATTCAGTTTTACCCCACGTCTAGTGATGTCCATAAAAATCTATTTGAGTTTTCTATCAAGTTCCACAAAATTTTTTCTCCTACTAGGATTTTTGAGAACAAGTAGAATTTACTGAAGATTTGGGGAGATATGAAGGAGTCAAATTGGAAGCAAATAAAATACTCTCATCTTGTATGCCCTTCTCTGGATCTCTTCTAAATTTTTTATTGTCTACAAGGTTACCCTTCTCAAGCTCTAGACTATTTTGTCTGTATGCAGAGCTTCCTCTCTCCTGAACATCCAATCCTCAACACACATACACACCTTTATTTTTTTTTTAATTACAGCTTTATTGAGATATTATTTACATACCATAAAATTTACTCAAATTATACAATTAAATATTTCCTAGTATATTCACAGAGCTGTGCAGCCATTACTACAATCAACTTTAGAATATTTTCATCACTTGAAAAAGAAACCCTGTGCCCATTAGCAATCACTTTTCATTTATCCCCAAATGACTCAGCCCTAATATATTTTCTATCTATATGGATTTGCCTATTCTAGACATTTCATTTAAATAGAATCATACAGTATTTGAGCCTTTGAGATTGGCATCTTTCACTTAGCATAATATTTTCAAGGTGCATCATGTTGTAGCATGTATCAGTTCCTTTCTGTAGCTGTTTATGTTTCAGTGTATGAATATGTATGTGTGTTAGTTGCTCAGTCGTGTCTGACTCTTTGTGACCCTACTGACTGTAGCCCGCCAGGCTTCTCTGTTCATGAGATTCTCCAGCAAGAATACTGGAGTAGTTTGCTGTTTCTCTTCTCCAGAGGATCTTCCCCACCCAGGGATCAAACCCTGGTCTCCTGCATTGCAGGCAGATTCTTTACCATTTGAGCTATTTATCCATGCATCAGTTAATGGACATTTGGATTGTTCCCACCTCTTTTTGTAAAAAATAATGCTTTGAACATTTATGGACCTGTTTGTGTTGATATGTTTTCAAAAAACACCAATACAATATACTAACACATATATATGGAATTTAGAAAGATGCAAATGATAACCCTGTATACGAGACAGCAAAAGAGACACAGATGTATAAAACAGTCTTTGGGACTCTGTGGGAGAGGGTGAGGGTGGGATGGTTTGGGAGAATGGCATTGAAACATGTATATTATCATATGTGAAACGAATCACCAGTTCAGGGTCGATGCATGTTACAGGATGCTCGGGGCTAGTATGCAGGGATGACCCAGAGGGAGGATAAGGGGAGGAGGGAGGGGGGTTCGGGAGGGGGAACTCATGTACACCCATGGCGGATTCATGTCAATGTATGGCAAAACCAACCAATATGATATTGTAAAATAATTAGCCTCCAATAAAAATTTAAAAAAATAAATAAAATAAATAAAGCTATAGTAATCAAGACTATACTATACTATACTATAAGGGTGGAACTGGCATAACAGTAGGTATAAAAATCAATAGAATAGTATTGAGAAGACAGAAATAATCTCTCACAGTCAACTCATTTTTGAAAATGGAGTATAGACAATTAAATGGGGAGTTAATAATCTCTTCAACACGTGGTGCTGAGATAAGTATACATTCAATGTAGAATGAAGTTGGACCTACACTTCACACTATATATACTATGTGTAGAAATGAACTCAAAATGAGTCAAGGATCTAATTTTAAGACCTAAAACTATAAAACTCTTACAAGAAAGCACAAGCATAAATCCTCATGACTTTGAATTAAGAAATGTTTACTTAGATTCTGCACCATAAGTACCAGCAACAGAAGAAGTAATAAAATTTTTAGATATCATCAAAATTAAAACACACACACCTTTAAAAGATCTAATGTCTCCAACTCATGTAAGCTGGATTGTTGGACAGCAACTCTTAAGTTTTTAGCAAAGTTGTTCGCCAACCAAAACAACTTTCTCTTTCAGAAAAATAAAGTGGTAGCCACCTCATTACCAATCTATGTCACTTTTATTGAAATTGATCCCCCCCCAGTCCTCATAAATGCTATTATTAAATTGGCATATCTTGTTGTTCAGTTGCTCAGTCATGTCTGATTCTTTGTGAACCCATGTAGCACCTAGGAAATATAATAGTGAAAAATTCAGCCACCTAACTGAAAAATGGTGAAAAAGAAATGCCAACAAAATGTATAATACGGTCATAGTAAATGATAGCAATGGTATGAATCTATCCTTCTGAAGGGCTGTCCTTATCCACTTTTGTAGGTTCGAATGATAAAAATCATGAAGAAAAAAGTATTTGGGACAAACGACAGAACCCAGCTGGAAGTGCTTGCCCTTACTATAGAGAAGATGTTTAAAACATCTAAATAGCAATGAATAACCCCCTCTCATAGTCATAGATGTATTTACTTAAAACATATTTTGTAAGCAGAATGGCATATAACAACCATCTGGCTAATAATTTACACAATCTGTAAATCATAGCTGAACCTAGGCATTTACTTTGTTATAAAGAAATATGACAATTTATGTAATGATTGAGAAGAATTATGTGTTAAAGAAAAGGGAGCTTCATGTTTTGATTATGTAGGCAAGAAATGAAATTAAAGTGGTCCACACTGATTTATGTCTAAGCGTTCTACAACTATACAGTTAGACATCGGAAATGTATGTTTGCTTTATTTATATCCAAGCATTTTGAAAATGCCATTACCAGCCCTAAGAAAATGTCCTATTGAGTTATTTATTTCAAATCCTTCTCCAATCAGTAGAAACTACAGGTATGAGTTTATTTTAAATTCTAAAATATGACTGTGGCTTTCAGATTTTCAATCGGAGCCTAAATGTTCCAAATGACATAAAAATATTCCATGTTACCCAACCAAAGCCGACACTGCTTTTCTCTGAAGCTCTCTCTGATATTCGCTGCTTGCAGTTACATCTAGTGATGACCATGACATAGGTAGCATGGCAGAAGCACAGACTCTTTGCACCCTCATAATTTCCAGCACCATTTTCATGATCCTGAGTAAGGTCTATACTTATGTTTATTACAAAGAGTGTAGAAAATGAGACTGGATTGGGATGTGGTGGGGGGAAGTGAGGATGGGAGGGTGATAACAACAAAGGTGGACAGAACACTTTCAAATATGACTATCTAAATATATACATTCTAGATATAATAAAAATTTTAATCTCCTTTGTAAGTCTGATACCCTATCTTGTCATCTTCTAAATGGTTATGTGTTAACATTACAAGAAATTATGACAGGATGGTAAAATATTATTAAATGATTCAGTTCAGTTCAATCACTCAGTCGTGTCTGACTCTTTGCAACCCCAGGAACCGCAGCACACCAGGCCTCCCTGTCCATCATCCACTTCCGGAGTTCACCGGAGTTTCAGCTTCAACATCAGTCCCTCCAAGGAGCACCCAGGACTGATCTCCTTCAGGGTGGACTGGTTGGATCTCCTTGCAGTCCAAGGGACTCAAGAGTCTTCTCCAACACCACAGTTCAAAAGCATCAATTCTTCAGCACTCAGCTTTCTTTATAGTCCAACTCTCACATCCATACATGATTACGGGAAAAACCATAGCCTTGACTAGACGGACCTTTGTTGGCAAAGTAATGTCTCTGCTTTTTAATATGCTGTCTAGGATGGTCATAACTTTCCTTCCAAGGAGTAAACGTCTTTTAATTTCATGGCTTCAATCACCATCTGCAGTGATTTTGGAGCCCAGAAAAATAAAGTCAGTCACTGTTTCCCCATCTATTTGCCATGAAGTGATGGGACCGGATGCCATGATACATTTAATCATATATTTGCAATTTATATGCTACTTAATTCTAAAAGCAGTAGAAAAAACTATGTTGTGATAATAAGTAACTAACCATGTAGATAGTTTCAGTCAGTTCAGTTCAGTTCAGTCGCTCAGTCGTGTCCTACTCTCCACGACCCCATGAATCACAGCACGCCAGGCCTCCCTGTCCATCACCAACTCCCGGAGTTCACTCAAACTCATATCCACAGAGTCGGTGATGCCATCCAGCCATCTCATTCTCGGTCGTCCCCTTCTCCTCCCGTGCACAACCTTTCCTAGTATCAGAGTCTAAAGGTAAAGAAGTATAGGAATCTAGAAATTTATAATTTGATCCATAATGTAGATTAGTGCAGTTCAGTAGAACTTTCTCTAATGATGGAAATATTCTATATCTGTGCTTTTCAATATAGTAGACAACAGATACACATGACTATTGAGCAATTGGAAAATGGCTAGTGTGACTGAGGAACTAAATTTTAAATTTTATTTCACCTTAAATATAAATATTCACATGGGGTTAATGGCTACCATACTGGACAGTGCAGATCAAGACTAAAAGCATTTGCTATAGTTGAGTACTCAATCCAGGTCTACTTCCCATTATCCTAGGGGAAGAGGAAGATGTATTGAGCAACACTAGCTGGTCAAAGAAACTATCCTTGCTATTCCACAGAAACCATCTCTTCTTTACTCTCAATATCTAATAGGAATATACTTCATAGACTTTATCCATACAGAGAACAATTCCTTGATGTGATGGTTTTATTGAGGGCACAGGGATGTTATCCATGTTGCTTTTGTAAAGCCCTAATCATCATTGCAGAAAAAATACTAAAGGATGACTGGGGAATGATACCTTTATACGAAATTAAAATATGTGGTTTGGAAATCTGACTTGTTAGAGGAGTGAAACCAAGAATATCTAGATGAATAGGTAAAGAGCATCTACATTTGTCTTTCTCTCTCTCTTACACACACAGCAGCAGCAGCAGCAGCACAGCATCTCTAACAAACTGGAGAAAACTGTTGAATATTCATAAATGAAAGACATTGTTAAAATTATATATTTGATTAATAATGTCAAGCAGAATTGCACATTATGAATTTTTTAAATGAAGAAAGGAGAGCACAAAACTTTATAAATGGTGACATCTATATTTTGAAAAAACAGAAATGTACATAATGTCAATAATACATACTATATACAAATTAGACTGGAAGCAAATATTTCAGTATGTAAAAATCAGTTCTTAGCAGTAGGGTCTAAACTGACATTGTTTTTGTTGTATTTTTAATATTATAAATTAGGTACTGAAAAGTGTTACCAATTCAAATAAACAAATTCAGTAATAAAACAATAGACATTTGTCTCTACCTGGCTACAATTTTATGTAACCAATACGGGACTTCTTATATGTGGTAAAGTAATAGAGTTTTATCAGAAGTCCTTGGTTAATCTGGTATCTAAGGACAAGACTAAATAACAGTGGCACAGGCATGGAAACGCTAACTGTTTAGGAACCACCAGGGACATCATCCTTCTTCTTAAGATTTAGACTGCGAGATGGTCCCCTTGTGCTTCTTATTCTGCAAAGCTCTTTGATAAATACACTTATTCTTTGGCTAAAACAGAAAAGATAAATGAGCATCATCTGTATTTCATGGGTTGTTGAAGAGAAGGATTAAATCAAATGAATTTAGTAAGGCATATAGTATAGTGATTAGCATGTATGGAGACTTAATAGATATTAAATTAAACCTCTGTTTTTCTACATAAATGGGAAAGTTTCCACAGAAGCCTGTAAGGCATTCTCATAAATACTTAATTTGCCATGACAGTAAGTATTCCTGAGAATATTATAAATTACCTGTCTTTTAACATTATATGACAACTCTTTCTTTATGGCCTATTTCCTCAAGTCTTATTTAGAATAAACCTAGCTCTGGGCTCTATTGGCTATTGTCTATAAAAATATGTCACAGCCAATAGTCTGACCAAAAACGATAGTTTAGATGCTTTTGGGTACCATCTGGCAGCTTGTCACACAGAGCCAACACTTGCTCTAATCAAAGAGAGACGTATTGAAGGACTCCTCTTCGAAGACATTCTTTCTTGTTCTCTTGGATTCAAAGGCTTGTAGTAATTTTAAAAATAAGTAAGCTCTTTCCTGAAGTGAAAAAGAACAATAGGAAAATAAAGATCTGAAACAGACTAATTTTAGGTGCTGATTTAATTACTTTGTCCTTACAAAATGTGCAGGGATTTTAATGAAAAATATCTAGATCCCTTGCATAAACCCAAATTGTTTACAGTCAGATGACCAGATAATTGGAAGTTAGGAAGAAACAGGAGAAAAAGGAGCTGCAAGAGATAACAAGTTAAAAGGCAACTTTCAAGATGCTGTTTCTGCGTGGAGAATAAAAGCTTGATAACAAGGAATGCTGACTTAAATGTGGGAAAATGCAATCCATTTAAGACATATAGACCCTCTGTTTTCACCAGCTGTGATGCCAAAAAATGCAAACTTATTCTTCACATCAGGAATAGAACCATATGTATGTAGGGGAATAATTCTCCTGATGTTCCATCATTTTATTTTAAATATGTCAGTGGAAGCAATCACATATCAAAGGGTAAAAGAATCAGATGCCAAGTTAGTACCAACTGAAAGAATTAAAATTCTTTTTAAACTAAAATAGGGCAAAATAAACATGTAGGAAAACAGCCTTTCCTTTTAATGAGATTCAACTTTGTTAAAAAATAGATATTTTTGTAACCTAATGATCATTCACTGCTTTGCTTTGACCACAACTCTAAGCAAAGCCCCTTTATGGGTTGCTTCCAGGATTTAATAGCCAGCCAATGCTTTGCTGCCTTTCCTTTTTCCCAGTGCCAGTGCTATGGCAATCAGTGTTCCTTCAGATAAGGAAGAATCTGCCAATCTGGGGCCCAGAATAAGAACACAGGATCAAACCGCTAGCTAACTCACAGTGGTGATATAGGGTGAACGAGAAGTAAAAGCTGTATTTTTTTTTCTGATTTTTATTGGCTATAAATATATTTATTTTTTATTGGCGTAAAATTGCTTTACAATGTTGTGTTAGCTTCTGCTGTATAATGAAATGAATCAGCTATATGTATACATATATCATCTCCTTCTTGGGCCTCCCTCCAACCCCACCCTACCCCACCCATCTAGGTCACTAGAGAGCACCAAGCTGAGCTCCCAGTTCTCTATAGCAAGTTCATATTAGTTATCTGTTTTACATATGGTAGTGAATATATACGTCAATCCCAATCTCCCAATTCATCCCACTCTTCTCTCCCCGACCCCTCTGGGTTCACAAGTCCATGCTCTATGTCCGAGTCTCTTTTTCTGCCCTGCTAATCGGTTCATACATAGCATTTTTATAAATTCCACATGTATGCATTAATATATGATATTTGAACGTCCCGAATTTTCAGAGAAATGCAACTCAAAACTGCAAAGAGGTATCACCTCACACCAGTGAGAATGACCACCATCAAAAAAATCTACAAACAATGAATGCTGGAGAGGGCTGTGGAGACAAGGGAACCCTCTTGCCTTGGTGGGAATGTAAATACATCCACTATGGAGAAAAGTATGGAGCTTCCTTACTGTTTATAAACTAAAAACAGAGCTACCATATGACTCAGAAATCCCACTACTGGGTATATACCTTGAGAAAACCATAATTCAAAACAGTACGTGCACCGCAAAATTCTTTGCAACACAATTCACAATAGCCAAGAAATTAAAGTAAAAGGTGTTTTAAACCTGAGACTTACTGCAACATAATCGAGCCTATCCTGTTTAATGTCCATGATGAACTTTACATGCAGTTGTCTCTATACTGTTCAGAGGCAAAAGATATTTATTCAGTAAATTTCCCAGTAAATCATTTATTAACCAAATATTACAGTCTGTGCTAGGCCCTGGGGAGAGCACAGGAGGCAGGACCAATAGTTCTCTGCTCTCATGGAGTCTGTATTTCATTAGGAGAAGATGAACAATACATAGGCAAACACTTTGAGAAGATCATTTCAGATTATAAAATGGCCTATGGTGATAACTCAGTTCAGTTCTGTCACTCAGCAATGTCTGACTAATTCTGACCCCATGGACTGCAGCACGCCAGGCCTCCCTGTCCATCATCAACTCCCGGAACTTGCTCAACTCCACGTCCATTGAGTCAGTGATGCCATCCAACCATCTCATCCTCTGTCGTCCTCTTCTCTTTCCGCCTTCAATCTTTCCCAGAAACAGTCTTTTCAAACGAGTCAACTCTTCCCATCAGGTGGCCAAAGTATTGGAGTTTCAGCTTCAGCATCAGTCCTTCCCATGAATATTCAGGACTGATTTCCTTTAGGATTGACTGGTTGGATCTCCTTGGAGTCCAAACAACTGTCAAGAGTCTTCTCCAACACCACAGTTCAAAAGTATCAATTCTACAGTGCTCAGCTTTCTTTATAGCCCAACTCTCACATCCATAAATGACTACTGAAAAACCATAGACTTAACTAGATAGACCTTTGTTGACAGTACTGTCTATACTGTCTAGGTTGGTCATAACTTTTCTTCCAAGGAGTTCAGTTCAGTTCAGTTCAGTCACTCAGTCGTGTCCGACTCTGCAACCCCATGAATCACAGCACAACAGGCCTCCTTGTCCATCACCAACTCCCGGAGTTCACTCAAACTCATCTCCATCGAATCAGTGATGCCATCCAGCCATCTCATTCTCTGTCGTCCCCTTCTTCCAATCCTTCCCAGCATCAGAGTCTTTTCCAGTGAGTCAATTCTTCCCATGAGGTGGCCAAAGTATTGGAGTTTCAGCTTTAGCATCAATCCTTCCAATGAACACCCAGGATTTATCTCGTCTATTAATTTCATGGCTGCAGTTACCACCTGCAGTGATTTTGGAGCACCAAAAAATAAAGTCAGCCACTGTTTACCCATCTATTTGCCATGAAGTGATGGGACCAGATTCCAGGATCTTCATTTTCTGAATGTTGAGCTTTAAGCCAACTTTATCACTCTCCTCTTTTACTTTCATCAAGAGGCTTTTTAGTTCTTCTTTGCTTTCTGCCATAATGGTGGTGTCATCAGCATATCTGTGGTTATTGATATTTCTCCTGGCAATCTTGATTCCAGCTTGTGCTTCATCCAGTCCAGCATTTCTCATGATGTACTCTGCATATAAGTTAAATAAGCAGGGTGACAATATACAGCCTTTGCACACTCCTGTCCCAATTTGGAACCAGTCTGTTGTTCCATGTTCAGTTCTAACTGTTGCTTCCTACCTGCATACAGGTTTCTCAAGAAGCAGGTCAGGTGGTCTGGGATTCCCATCTCTTTCAGAATGTTCCACAGTTTATTGTCATCCACACAGTCAAAGGCTTTGGCATAGTCAATAAAGCAGAAGTAGATGTTTTTCTGGAACTCTGGTGCTTTTTCAATGATCCAGTGGATGTTGGCAATTTGATCTCTGGTTCCTCTACCTTTTCTAAAACCAGCTTGAACATCTGGAAGTTCACGGTTCACGTATTGCTGAAGCCTAACTTGGAGAATTTGAGCATTACTTTGCTAACGTGTGAGATCAGTACAATTGTGCTGTAGTTTGAGCATTCTTTGGCACTACCCTTCTTTGGGATTGGAATAAAAAATGAGATTTTCCAGTCCTGTGGCCACTGCTGAGCTTTCCAAACTTGCTGGCATATTGAGGGCAGTACTTTCACAGCATCATCTTTTAGGATTTGAAATAGCTCAACTGGAATTCCATCACCTCCACTAGCTTTGTTCATAGTGATGCTTCCTAAGGCCCACTTGACTTCACATTCCAGGATGTCTGGCTCTAGGTGAGTGATCACACCATCGTGATTATCTGGGTCATGAAGATGTTTTTTGTATAGTTCTTCTGTGTATTCTTGCCACCTCTTCTTAATATCTTCTGTTTCTTTTAGGTCCACGCCATTTCTGTCCTTTATTGAGCCCATCTTTGCCTGAAATGTTCCCTTGGTATCTCTAATTTTATTGAAGAGCTCTCTAGTCTTTCCTGCTCTATCCGTTCTGTTCCGCCACTCAGTCGTGTCCAACTCTTTGCGACCCCGTGGACTGTAGCCTACCGGGCTTCTCCGTCCATGGGATTCTCCAGACAAGAATACTGGAGTGGGTTACCGTTTCCTTCTCCAGGGGATCTTCCCGACCCAGGGATCAAACCTGGGTCTCCCGCATTGGAGGCAGACGCTTTAACCTCTGAGCCACCAGGGAAGCCCAATTTTCCCCTATTTCTTTTCTTTGATCACTGAGGAAGGCTTTCTTATCTCTCCTTCCTATTCTTTGGAACTCTGCATTCAAATGGGTATATCTTTCCTTTTCTCCTTTGTCTTTCACTTCTCTTCTTTTCACAGCTGTTTTTAAGACCTCCTCAGACAACCATTTTCCTTTTTGCATTTCCTTTTCTTTGGGATGGTCTTGATCCTTGTCTCTTATACAATGTCATGAACCTTCATCCATAGTTCTTCAGGCACTCAGATCTAATCAGATCTAATCTGTCTATCAGATCTAATCTCCTGAATCCATTTGTCACTTCCACTGTATAATCATAAGGGATTTGATTTAGGTCATACCTGAATGGTCTAGTGGCTTTCCCTACCTTCTTTAATTCAAGTCTGAATTTGCAATAAGGAGTTCTGCTGTGTGGTGCCAGAGTGGCGACTGCGTGGCGCTGGCATAGTTTTGAGGAGATATCCCATGTCCAAGGGCAAATGAGAATCCCCAACAAGATGGTAGGAAGGCAAAATCGCATTTAGAATCAAACCCCATATTGCCAGAGATGCTCAGGGGGCTCAAACATACCTTGTGCAGACCAGGACCCAGAGACCCGCCCCCCCAGAGCCTGAGCCAGAGCTGTGTTTGGGTGTCTCTTGAGGAGGTACGGGTCAGCAGTGGACTGCTGCATGGGCAGGGGCTCTGGCTGCAGTAAACCTGGCTATGGCTTAAGTCCTCTTGGAGGAGGTCACCATTAATTCACCATAGAGCCACCGGAACTTACACAGGACTGAGAAAACAGACTCTTGGAGTGCACAAACAGAACCTTGTGTGTACCAGGACCCCACAAGAGACTGACCCAGACTTGCCATGAGTGTCCAGTAGTGTCCAGCAGAGGTGTGGTGGGCGGTGGCCTGCAGTAGAGTTGGGGGCACTGAGTGTAGCAATGCCTGCATGGGATCTTTTGAAGGAGGCCACCATTATCTTCATTACCTCCACCATAGTTTGGCCTCAGGTCAAATGACAGGGAGGGAACACAGCCCTGCCCTTCAACAGAAAATTGGATTAAAGATTTACTGACCATGGTTCCACCCATCAGAAGAAGACCCAGTTTCTCCCATCAGGAAGCTTCCCTAAGCCTCTTATCCTCCATCAGAGGGCAGACAGACTGAAAACCTCAATCACAGAAAACTAACCAATCTGACCACAGCCTTGTCTAACTCAATGAAACTATGAGCCAAGCCGTGTAGGGCCACCCAAGAAGGACGGGTCATGGTGTAGAGTTCTTACTAAACACGGTCCACTGGAGAAGGAAATAGCAAACCGCTTCAGTATTCTTGCCTTGAGAACCCCATGAACAGTATAAGGATAATAACAAGGGGTAAAAAGCAAAGTCTAGAAAAGTGATGATTTTTAAACTCAGGTTTGAATATCTAAAAGAAACCAGCCACAGAAACAACCAGGGAGGGTATAATACAAGCAAGAGAAACAAAATATACAAAGGCAGCAAGTTTGATCTGCTTGTGGATCAGGAAGAAAACCTGTCCACCTAGAGCTGAGTGGAGGCAGAGAGGCAGGTGTTGAGGTTGAAGATGTAGACAAGTTCTAGAGTCACCCCTAACATATGGGGGTCCAGGAAAATACTACAACTGGAGATCCTTGGCACCAATAAGATCCTCTTTTCTCTTTTTCTGTCCCATGCCACAAAAGACCTTATTCTTATGTGTCCATAACTCTCTTTCAAATATTTAAAACGTGGCACTCCTCAGGCCTAGGCATCCACAAAGTGGTGGCTCAGTCTTGTTCAAAGGATAAACCAGAGAGTGAACCTGTGTAGGTGTGGACAGTGGCTCTGGGTCTTTTGGGCAAGAGATTCTAGGGCCACAGTCTAGAATCGGGGGGACATGGAGAATGTGTGGGCTTTGGGGAGCCATGCCTCCTTGATCCGGTAGATCCCTTACCCAGTGTTGAAATCTCTGGCTAAAGAAAGGCGAAGGTGGGCCTTCATGTCAGATCCAAGAGTGATATAGATCATATGAGGTCAGGCACTCTAGATCACCGTAAAGCTTCCAAGAGCTTGTTCTATGCAAATAACAAATGGCAATGGGCTTGACTCAGAAAGAACTGACACAATCCTTTCTCCCTATGCAGCATACTTAATTTGCATAAATTCCCCCAAATAAGAAATATGTTTTCATAGTTAGACCAAGCTGGGGAGTGTTGCCAATAATTTCTCTTCTTTGGTGTAACAGAATGGAATGTTTAAAATCATCGGAGAGTGTACATATCAAAAGAATGGATCAAATCAAGCTGTCTTCAGATGTGGAAATTCCCTATTATTGAGACATCAAAAGATTAAAAATTCAAATGGACATTGGGTCTGAGTAGATAATATGAATGGGTGAAAAAAAGTATTGAGACAATAACCAACAAGAGAATGTACACACTTTTAAGATGTAACCACTGCTCAGTTCCATATGCTTAAGCCTGTGACATGGACTGGTAACCTCAATTTTTCAAGAGAAGCTGGATATCCAAGTTTATACAGTAAGTTTCTCAAATTAAAAAAAAGTAAGAGAGAAAAATCAAAGGAATTTATAACTCTGGCAGTACACATATGCATGATTATGGGCCAGATTGTAATACTAGGTGATAGATTTATAACCTTTGCAAAAGGTCAAAATCTAGATGAGGGAATGCTCAGGCTTGAGTTGAGTGGCTGAGATAGATTTCACTGTTATTTTCAAGAATGAGATTCCAAAAATCTATATCTGTATACCATATTTCTCTTTCTTGCCTAAATTTTCTTTACATTTTCTGACTGCTTTCTAGCAGCCAGGGCCTCTGTATACCTGGGTTCTCTTTCTCAGCTATCTGGAAGTCTAGGACACATCCGATCCTTGAAATCTCTGCTAAAGGACTAAACTTGTCTATACATAAAATAAATTTATGTGAATTTAGAAGTTTTCTTGCCCTCAAAACATATCACCAGATGGCAGAGGTTTCTAATTAATAATTTGGATTAAGAAATCACTTTTAAGGGAGAAAAAATGTGGAATTAAATCCATACCAAGGTATAAGGTCTCTGCCCAAGAGCACATTTCCAGAAAAGAAGCTAAAAGAAAGCTTAGAAGGCCTGAATGTTAATGCATGTAATGATAAATACCTTATGCTTCTATCGTGTTTTCTATATTTCAAAGCATGTTCACATATTTTCTATTTTACTTCATATCCTCAAATCTTTATCACTGGACCATGAGAGATTATAATGTCCTCTTTACAAAAATAATCTTGTCTTGTTTATAAAACAAGAAATTTCATAGCTTACTATTTTTCTTATTTAATCTGTACTCTTATATACAAATATAACTATAGCATGCAGATTGTTATGGAATGAATTGTGTCCCCTCAAAATGCATGTGTAGAAGCCCTAGCCCCCATGTGAGTATATCTGGAGACTGGGCCTTTAAGGAGGTAATTAAGACTAAACATGGTCATAAGCCTGGGGACTTAATCCAATATGACTGATGTCCTTATAATAAGAGAGATTTGCAGGAATGTGTATGCGGAGGACACGTGTATGTGAGGACAAAGCAAGGTATCTTCAAGTCAAAGGAAGAGGCCTTGGGAGAAACCAAATCTGCTGACACCTTGCTCTTGGACTTCCAGGCCCCAAAACTGTGAGAAGCAAATTTTTGTTGTTTAAGCCACTCTATAATGTTTTATTAAGGCAGTCCTAGAAAATTAATACAAGCATATTAAATTTAATATCGATTTCCTTGTTTTCTTGAGTTCAATCTCTTTGTAGGGTGTGAGTTCAGTCAATGTTTCCTGACCAATCATTATGCAATGGAACTGATGACACAGTGACCCAAATTAGCTATTAAGATGAACTGAAGCACTAGCAGTTATTTCTAAATTCAGTGATCCATGAATTGTGATCATATCTGAACCTTATCTCCTTATTCTGAAATATAGTCAAATTGTTTTAGACTCTATTAGCAACTAAATCAAACAGATCTTATCCTAGGCTGAACCAATTAAATGTTGAGAAATCAAGTAAATCTATCTCAAAATAATTATTGGGTGTCTGCAGACTAAAATTAATCATATTCTATGGAACTTTATGATAAATCCTATTATAGCTTCATAAAAATAGAAATTGTAAAATATACTTTATTAAGCTACTGTTTCCTGCAAGTTTTATCATCATAGTTCTGTGAAAGCACTAAAATCATAATGAGTTCTCTACCTCATCCCGAAAGTACTCATCATAATAGAGTGAACAATTGACGTCTCAAAAACCTGAATGCACAAGACAAGGCAAGTTCATAAAGAAGTTCATTGTGTAAGAGAGTAATTTGTGGGAAAATTGCCACATATGTGGAAGATTTGAAATAAGAGAGAGAATAAAAAATTCACAGATGTCACTTGAAGTCAGCATAATACTGAAAGACAATCCTAAAGCAATATCAGAATGAATATTACAGAAAAGATAAGAAATTTATACACTGTCTTCTCTCAAAAAACAACTATAAAATTATCTTTCTGGAAAGAAAAAAGCACATATTGGCATATTTCTGCTTCTGGCTTTGACAAAGTCAAGAGTATCGCATTTGACCTTCCACTATACTTACAAAATTGGGTAAAAGTATGTGAAGCAATTGTTTTTCTGCATTGAAAAACAGAATGCAGGTCTGTAATCTTTGAGAGAAAATATATGCAGAAGGTAAGAACCACATTCTTCTGAATTTTCTGCCAAAGACCACATTCCAAATCACAGCACAAAAAGGTGAAATCAGACACGTAGCAGTGCTCTCCATGCTCCAAGAAAGCCAAGACTACAGTTTCAAGGCTATTGAGACAGTTGAAGTTTATGGAGCAGAATATCAGAGAGGAAAATCTATGTAGAGAAGAAACTCCAAGTATCCAGGTATAGGATTCCCTTCCACATTTGACCAATTACTAAGTTATATATACAGTGTGTGAAAAACTGAAACCTACTAAGGGATATAAGCAGAATGGATATTTTAGAGCTTACACGTGTGCATGCATGCTAAGTCGCTTCAGTCCTGTCTGATTCTTTGTGACGCTATAGACTGTAGCCTACCAGGTTCCTCTGTTCATGGGATTCTCCAAACAAGTATACTGGAGTGGGTTGCCATGCCCTCCTCCAGGGAATGTTCCTGACCTAGGGATCAAACTCATGTCTTTTGCAATTCTTGCATTGGCAGGTGGATTCTTAACCACTGAACCATCTGGGAAGCTGGGGGCATAAGGGATTGTCCCTATTTGCCTGATACCTGGACCTGCAGTGATTAGGCCAAGTAGATAAAAGACATTACTCTCCTCAAACAGATCTAAAGTTTAAACATGTTCCCAAACAAAATCATATCAGATCATTCCACAGAAATGGACTACTTGATTTTAAAGTATGTAAAATATAAAGATTCAAAGGATAAAGAAGTTCAAATAGCCAAAACTTTTGAAAAGAAAAATTTAAGTTGGAGGACTTACTGCTTCTGATTTCAAGACTACTTTTAAATCTATAAAAAATGAAGGGAAGTAATTATTTATATAAGGATGGACTAGGGAACAGAACAGAATCAAGAGTTCAGAATTAGACCTAAACTTATGTGGTCAAGTGTTTTTCAACAAAGGTGCCCAAGAAATTGAATGGCGCAAAGACTGTTTTTATGCATGATACTACAACAACTGTATATTTAACCTTACCTGCCTCCTGACAACTCTGAATGTAGGTCAAGAAGCAACAGTTAGAACTGGACATGGAACAATAGACTGGTTCCATATTGGGAAAGGAGTACGTCAAGGCTGTATATTGTCACCCTGCTCATTTAATTTATATGCAGAGTACATCATGCGAAATGCAGGACCGGACGCAGCACAAGTTGGAATCAAGATTGCTGGGAGAAACATCAATAACCTCAGATACACAGATGACACCACTTTTATAGGAGGAAGCGAAGAAGAACTAAAGAGCTTCTTGATGAAAGTGAAAGAGAAAAGTGAAAAAATTGGCTTAAAGCTCAACATTCAAAAAACTAAGATCATGGCAACCAGTCCCATCACTTCATGGCAAATAGATGGGGAAACAATGGAAACAGTGAGAGACTTTATTTTTGGGGGTTCCAAAATAACTGCAGATGGTGACTGCAGCCATGAAATCAAAAGACGTTTGCTTCTTGTAAGAAAAGCCATGACCAACCTAGACAGCATATTAAAAAGCAGAGATATTACTTTGCCATCAAAGCTCTGTCTAGTCAAAGCTATGGTTTTTCCAATAGTCATATATGGATGTGTATGGATGTGAGAGTTGAACCATAAAGAAAGCTGAGCACTGAAGAATTGTTTTGAGCTGTGGTGTTGGAAGAAATTCTTGAGTCCCTTGGACTGCAAAGAGATCCAACCAGTCCATCCTAAAGGAAATAAGTCCTGAATATTCATTGAAGGACCGATGCTGAAGGTGAAACTCCAATACTTTTACCACCTGATGCGAAGAACCTGATGCTGGGCAAGACTGAGGGCAGGAGGAGAAGGGGATGACAGACGATGAGATCGCTGGATGGCATCACCAACTCGATGGACAAGAGTTTGAGCAAGCTCTGAGAGTTGGTGATGGACAGGGAAGCCTGGCTTGTTGCAGTCCATGGAGTCACAAAAAGTCGGACATGACTGAGTGACTGAACTGACTGAAGTGGAAAATAATTCTACCTTGATTCTCATTCTCACCTTTCAGAATCATTAAATCGAAATAATTAATTGACAAGAATAGAAAATATTAAACAATATGACTTCTATAGAAAATATTATAAAATATATTTATTGATTCAGAGTAGGTAAAGTTTTCTTAGACACAGAAAGCACTACCAAATAAATATAAATAAGACTTTTTCAAAAACTTTTGTTATCAAGAGGCACCGTATGTGAGATGTCAATAGACTGGTGGTTAGGTGTATGTCTGTGTATGCTTGTGTGTGTGTGTGTATGTGTGTACAATGATAGGGGTTATATGGTAAATATTTTTACTTTTCACTTAATTTTGATATGAACATAAAACTGCTCTAAAAGATAATGTTTCTTAATTTTTAAAAAAGACATCATAAAAAAATGATGATCGAGTCACAACCTAGGAAAATATTTAGATATTTATATGCAATGTATTATACAGGTAAAATTTGTATATACATATATATATGTACGTTTACATATATATGACAAAGTACTCATGTAAATAGTATATAAAGAATCCTGCAACTCGATAACAGACAAAAAGAAATGGTTCAAAGACTGAGACGCTTCATAAAAGATGTACAGATGGTCAAAAAGCATAAGAAGTACAGACCATCACTATCTGTTATAAGAGGAGGAAATATGAAACTTAACTTCCATCAAAATGTTTAAAACTGAAAAAACTGATAATGCCAATTACCATAAAAAATATGGAGCAACTTCTATTTTGTTGTTGGAAGTATAAAATGTTGCACTATCTTTGGACAACTGTTTGGCAATGTTTTTCATAAATATACATTTATTCAATGACTAAGCAATTCTACTTTTGAGTATTTATACAGGAGCAATGAAAATGTGTGTTCCCCCAAAGATTTGTATAAGGATATTCATAGGAGCTGTAGCCATAACTGTGCATATATAGAAGCAACACGCATGTTCACATCGAGTGGACTTGATAAGAAAATCAGGCTGTTCATACCTTGGAGAATGCCCAGTGGGAGTTGAAGCCATCTCATGCTGGGTCAGGGTCACAGAGCTCACGATGCAACTTTTGGGAATTGTTCAAAATGACAGATGAACTGTTACTAGCTGGAATTTTCTAGTTTCAGAGAGTTTAAATCCTGGAAATTAGCAAATGCTATCCTTCAGAATTTTTTTTTTTGGGGGGAAATCCAGTTTGAATATTGATCAATACATCTTTGATTGCAATTCAAAAATGAAAAGTAACAATCAGTATCCTAATAACATAGTTAAATAGCAAAAGCATTATGCTGAATAAAGCCAGACATAGAAGAGTACAAAATTTTTTCAAATGGTATTCCTAGAAGAATCCCCAGAATAGGAAAAACTGATCTATAGTTATAAAATTAGAACACTGCTTGTCTCCACAGTTGGTTCAGGAACTTTCTGGGTTAATGAAAATATATTATTCTTGATATAAATGTAAGTTACACGGATAAATGCTATTGTCAAAATGCTTTGCTTATCATCCTATCACTTTTGTTATGAACCTAAAGCTGCTCTAAAATAATAAAATCTTAACAATGCATTGAACAGCACACTTAATATCTGTGCATTTTTTTGTATGTGAGTTACTGCTCAACAAAAATATAATGCAAAAGAGCATATGTTAGAACTCAATAAAACATAAATAAAACAGATCAATAATATAGCCAACCTAACAGAATGACAGATGCAGTCATTTACTTACGAATAGTCCATAGGGTCACAAAGAGTCAAATACAACTTAGCAACTAAACAACAACAAAGCACTACTGTTCCAACCACTGCTGCTGTTACTATTACTTCTCATTCTGCACTATACTGGACATGGTAAATCACCTCTAAATCATATTGGCACAGGTCACCTTAAGTAATGAACCAATAAGCCAGCTGATCTACATTTATCTTATCAATAGACTAGCTTATTTTCGGATTTTTTTTTTTTGAAGTCGCTCAGTCGTATCCGACTCTTTGCAACCCCATGGACTGTAGCCTACCAGGCTTCTCTGTCCATGGGATTCTCCAGGCAAGAATACTGGAGTGGGTTACCATTTCCTTCTCCAGGGGATCTTCCCGACCCAGGGATTGAACCTGGGTCTCCCGCATTGGAGGCAGATGCTTTAACCTCTGAGCCAGCAGGGAAGCTTTTTTTTGTTTGCTTTTCACAGTACCATTGGTAGCCTAAAACATGTCAGGTTATATAACATGCATACTGTAGTTAAACTCCAACATTGTGAAGTGAGAATATGGGACAAGGGGAAAGATCCAGCCTTTTTTTTTTTTTTTTGGCCTTTTTGTTTTTCTAATTGTTTGAAATATCTTGCTGAAATTCAAATCAAAACAAAGTTTCCTTTTCTCTCATCTCACAGCTCACTGTTTGGACCTCAATCTAGCATTCCTTTCATTTTGCTCTGTTTTATGGACACTTTATAACTTATTTTATATCTCCATGAAATCAGTTGCACCTTCAGGGCAAGGATTATGACCCGTTCATATTTGTGTCTCCAAGCACACATCACATATGAGTTTCTGCAGGATTCAGGGGCCACTCAATGTCTGATAAATTGACTTGATTTCTTTCCAGAATCATTTTCTATTACATCAGTAACATTCCTGCATAGCAGAGGCTTTAGCTATCACTTTATATGGCATCAACTCATGCAGGCTTATCAAATAAATCATAAACTTCTATTTCTTCCCAAGTGCATTCCGCTAAACTTCCACCATTCTTGGGTATCAAAGGAAACAACAAAAAATGAACAGTCAATATTCTCAAAAGAATCAGGAAAAGGAAAGAAGAGGAGAAAAGAAACTATTGACTAGCCTTAGTTGAGGAATTGCTAGGTGCTAGACAATTATGTGCTTCTCCATTATCCATTTAAATTTCACAGCAAGCCTGTTGGTAGTCTAAATTGGATGTAAAGAAAATTGAGTTTCTTATAGTCTCCTGCTCAAGGTTACAAAGCTGTTACAGGTCACAACAATCTGTTCTAACCTTAAACTAATATTATTTTCAAGAAAAGCTCCACAGAAAAGTACAGATAAAAGTCTGTTCCACTGATCACACTTACATTAGTGATGCTGCAGCGTTTAGTAAAATGACATTTATGTTTTAAAATACAGTTATGCAAAGCCATTTGTGAACTTGTGTTAAAGAAAATAAAAATGAGATTTTCAACCATCTAATAACTAATAATGCAAAACAAAAAATTGTACATATATAAAATATGAATGGAAGGGAGAAAATTAGCAGAGAAAAAGTGAATATTTCCTAAATGAGAAAAAATTTCAGAAGCAAATTTAATAAATAGCTAAATAAAACATTTCTCTATATGATATCTGATTCTAGTTAAGTGTAACTGATAAATTTAAATTGCATGTTTTGTTAGATTTGTGCTTCTTTTCCTAGAAAATAATTATTTGCTTTTATTTTATACATATTATATATTTATATATATATATATGCCATCTTTATTTTTGGAGATATATCAAGCCATCTGGAAACTATTAAATGTTGAATGAAAAATTATTATTAAATTGCCCTTGATATCATTGATGACTTCATTTATTTTTACAGTTTATCTGAGAACAGAAGAGTTTGCTGTATTTATAAATTTCTTGGCTTGACAATTTGTATTCTGCCTATTTTCTAAACCACTAGGAAATGATGTTTGTATCCTTAACTAAATGCGTACATCATTAAAAATTCTCCTTATATGTATCCAATATCAGTCACTATGTTTTATGAAGGATATCTTCCTTATATTTAAGGTTGAAAGGCACTGTATCCTATTTCTTTTATCAATTTATCACTTAAATTGAAAAGAGAAAAATATTGTATTTGTTTTGCCATTTAGCCCTTTTCAATTTCCCTCACCATATGTTATGCAGTGTTTTGAAGCAAACGCTTGTCTGCTGTCTTATGGAGCTGCATTGCAAATGACGGCAAGGGGGAGAAATCCTAAACTCTTTGTCCTCAAATTCAAATCCTTGTTCTCCACCAGCATATCTAGTTTCACTAGCTTGTGTCTTGAACTGCCTTCTAAAAGGACAATTAAAACAATCTTTTTCCATACTCACTCTTTCTGTCTGTCTACATAGTGATCTCATTGAGATGAGGGAATAGACGAAAAAAATGGTGTTTGTAAACTACAAATGTTACCCTGTGATTTCATCAGTATGCTTTGCAGCAGATTTTCAGGTAGGTTTCCAATTGGCACACTTGTTTAGAGCAGGGAAAGTTGTCATGTGCAGCTATGGTGTGTCTGCCACACTTAAGCTCTCCTTCCAAGGGAGTTTGGTCCATCTCTCACTGCAACCTGAACCAAGGGCTTTGTCTGCCAAATCAGCCTGTGCAGAAAGAGTGCCGTTAAGTTAGTACATCAATACAGCCTCTTCATTTTTGAAAAAGCAGTGCTATCTTCTTACAGCATCTTCATATAAAAACATCAAAAAAAGTATGACGTTGGCTTAGTTATTTATATCTTCAGTTGTTTATTGCTTTTTTTCTTACAAATAATGGTATTTAACAACCTTTTTTCCCATTCAGTTATTTTTATTAATAAGATGAATATCTATGCAAAACAGTAATCATAAGATATACTTATATTGATGCTAGTTTCTTCTGGAGAGGGAGGTACATTACTTTGAAAGTTACATGTATTTAAGAATTGCCAGATGTGACAAATAAAAGAACTGTATGATCATGCAAACTATTACTATACACAGAAAGGATAAACAACAAGGTCCTACTGTATAGCAAGGTAGATATATTCAGTGTCTCCTGGTTAACAATAATAGAAAAGAATATGAAAAAGAATATATATATGTGTGTATATAATTGAATTACTTTGCTGTACAGCAAAAATTAATACAACATTGTAAATCAACTGCATCTCAATAAAAGAAATTTTGAAAATACCAGATGACCATTTAACTTTGTATTTCAGATAATCAAGAAGCAATTTTTAGTATAGGTCTCAAATATTGCATGGACATATTTATTCTCACTAGAATCAAACTAGAGCTCCAGTTTTAGGAGGAGAGGGTTTGGAAGCAGGATCTAGAAGCCCAGTAATACTGGAATGGGTAGCCTATCCCTTCTCCAGTGGATCTTCCCAACCCAGGAATCAAAACAGGCTCTACTGCGTTGCAGGCAGATTCTTTACCAGCTGAGCTACCAGGGAAGTCCCCTAGCAGCAAACATTAGAAGGAATTTCTTCACCAGAGGGAACTTTTTATACGACATTATTACCTATAAGGCTGGCAAGGAAATGGCAGCTAAGTCAACCAATACAGTTTGAAGAAGGTCACGTACTTGTGTCAAGGTAATCTTGATTCTTTGCCTCCCTCTGGGAAAACACTGAGTGCCTCACTTATTCTGAGGTTGGTTTTGAGCAACTTAATTGATTTAAAAGAGCTTAAGCTATGATGTAGTGGAAGACAAAGGACATTTCTTTAATTCTCTTTGTCTATTCATATACTTTGGTAGCCAGAAAGACTCAAGTAGGATACCAGTGAGAACCCCACTGTCACAGAGAGAGAATCCATAAGGCACAAGCAATAGTTAGCTATATTATCCAAAGTTCCCTAACTGATGAATGTGTCTTCAGGGCCAGTTGGTTAATAGGGCAATTTAGAAGAAAGAGGAACAAAACGGTGACATCCAGCACAGATGAGTTGGAAATATGGGGCTATGACAGTAACGTGCACCTTGAGAGACATAAAGGAATGTGCATGTCATTCCAATACACTCTTTGATCACTAAAGCAGTACATGATGCTTGGTTTCTGCTGATGCACTCATCTGTTCCAAGATGATAATTGATTAATAAAACCTTCATTTATGAAAGATTGGTTTCTGAAGAGAATCATCCTTTCCTAAAAGAGGAAGAAAGTATCATTGCACCTGAAGTGAGACTTACTCGACCGATTTCCTTGAGGAAATCTAGCTTCTAGATAAAGCTAGAAACAGGACCATGAAAGCCAGGATGTTTAATGGAAGGGGTCTGCAGTCCTTGAAGAAAAGTGGTAATGAAAACAAGGAATGTGAAAGTAACATTTATTGTCCAAAGGCTAGCTCTCTTAATCCTTGAAACCCAGTACGGTCCATCCCAAAGCCTGTGCCCTTTGGCACCATCTCATGCTTTATTCATTCACTTATTCGTTATACAATAGTGTATAAGATAGGCCGATTTTCAAATAGCATTACACATACACACAGATACATTTACTTGCACATATTTTGATGGTTATCTTTCTATATTGTGATAATAATCATTTGCTGAAATGGTGTGCATAAGAATCACAGACTAATATTCGGGTTACTGGCATGGTGTACTTCCCTCTGGCCTGAACAGGTACCCTACTTAGCAACACATTTGGATAGGGGCTGAGAAATACTGGCCCAGATAGGACTTCCACTGTTCCCAGATGCATACTTCTAAAGAAGTATACTAGTGGGGCTATGATTGTTCCCTGAGATACTAACCTTGCTTATCATGAAGGACATTTGACATAGGTGGCACCCAGTGTTAACTGCTAATTTATTTTGCCATGTGGGATCATACATTATATTGAATTCAATGAGGAAACTGAATTTGGATGAGAATAACCTATGTTAGAAGTAGATACTATCATCATGGCAGGAGAGGAGAGGAGGAATTGATTTCTTTATTTTTTGCCCAACTTCTCAGGATAGAAATGGGAAAATGGTTTTGTATAACCTGCCATATTAGTTGGCCAGGTTGTCATGATAAAGTGCCACTAATTGGGGGGCTTAAACAATATTAATTTATTGTCTGAGTTCTTGAGGCTAGCAATTTGAGATCAAAGTGTAAGCAAGCTTAATTCCTTCTGAAGGCTGTGGGCGAAGACATGTTTTATCCTTCTCTCTTCGATTCTAGAGTTTTGCTGGAAACCCTCTATATTCCTTGACTTGTAGATTTCCACATTCATCAATATATGGCATCTCTCTGTGTTCATGACTGTCTCCAAATTCTCCCTTTTTACGAAGAAACCAGTACTATTGGATTAGAGCCCACTATTACAGCCTATTTTAAATCAATTATGTTTATCTCCAATAAGGTTACATCCTGAGGTACTAAGACTTCAGCATGTGAACTTTTAAAGTGTTAGTTGCTCAGCTGTACCCCCATGGACTGTACTCTTTGTGGCTCCATGGACTGCAGCACCCCTAGGCTCCTCTGTCCATGGGATTTTCCAGGAAAGGATACTGGAGGGGTTTGTCATTTCCTTCTCCAGGGGATCTTCCCAACCCAGGGAATCAAATCCAGGTCTCCTCCCTTGCAGGAAGATTCTTTACTGACTGAGCTATCAGGGAAGCCCATATGAACTTTGGGGAAACACAATTCAATCATTCAACTCATAACACTTGCCAAGTCTGGTTTATTTGTAGAAGTGGACTCCTGGAATACAATTGTAGTCACCCTTCCTTACTACATCTGGGATTAGCAGACCAGAGGATAGTGCTTGATCAGTTATATCTACCATGAGACATAGGGAGTTATGGTATGCAACACTGTGAACCTCAGCCCTAGTCAAAGGGTTAATAAAAGTATTAACATAGTAAGCTAATCAAATCAAAGAATTTACTTTCATCTACATTTGGAGGTGAACATTATTCGTTTATTTAATTGAAGTGTAGTTGATTTTTAGGGATTCTCTGATAGCTCAGTTGGTAAAGAATCCATCTGCAATGCAGGAAACCCCAGTTCGATTCCTGGGTCAGGAAGATCCATTGGAGAAGGGAAGGGCTACCACTCCAATATTCTGGCCTGGAGAATTCCTTGGACTGTACAGTCCATGGGGTTGCAAAGAGTCAGACACAGCTGAGTGGCTTTCATTTCACTTCACTTTATAGTTGATTTACAATGTTGTATTAGCTGAGAGTTGGACTGTGAAGAAAGCTGATTGCCGAAGAACTGATGCTTTTGAACTGTGGTGCTGGAGAAGACTCTTGAGAGTCCCTTGGACTGCAAGGAGATCCAACCAGTCCATTCTAAAGGAGATCGATCCTGGGTGTTCATTGGAAGGACTGATGCTAAAGCTGAAACTCCAATACTTTGGCCACCTCATGCGATGAGTTGACTCACTGAAAAAGAGTCTGACGCTAGGAGGGATTGGGGGTGGGAGGAGACGGGGACAACAGAGAATGAGATGGCTGGATGGCATCACTGACTCGATGGACATGAGTCTGAGTGAACTCCGGGAGTTGGTGATGGACAGGGAGGCCTGGCGTGCTGTGATTCATGGGGTCGCGGAGAGTCAGACATGACTGAGTGACTGAACTGACTGGACTGACTGATTAGCTTCAGGTGTGCAGTAAGCAGATTCATATATGTATATATAGTTGTTGTTTAGGCACTGAATCATGTCCTACTCTTTTTGTGACCCCCATGGACTATGCCCTGCCGGGCTTCTTTGTCCAATTCCAGAATACTGGAATTGTTTGTCATTTCCTTCTCCAGAGAGTCTTCCCAACCCAGGGATCAAACCTGTGTCTCCCTCACTGGTAGGCAGATTCTTTAACACTGAGTCACCAGGGAAGCCCATACATTCTTTTTCAGATTATATTCCATTATAGGTTATTACAACATATTGAATATAGTTACCTAAGATATACAGTAGGTCCTTGATGTTTATTTTGTATACAGCAGTGTGTATCTGTTAATCCCAAACTCCTAGTTAATCCCTCCCCAAACCTTTCTCTTTGGTAAACATCAGCTTGTTTTCTGTGATCATTATTCTTAATATGTAACAAATATTTGTATCCTAAATTCTAGGACTGACAGAAATAGAAAACCAGACTTATGAAAAAACAAAGGAAAACTGTCTCTTGGTGTTAAGACACACAATGCGCTTTGGAAACAGATAACCCTGTGACCTCTGTCTCTACTATTTACTAGTTCTATGACCTTTGGAGAATTATTTTATCTCCCAGAGCCTCACTTACAAAAGGAGACTAAAGTGAGACAGCTGGTTCAATGACACAGCTCACTTGAATTTCTTAGCATGCTAGCTCCTTCTGTGGTTATCAGTCCTTTAGGGTTGATTAAATTGCTTTCTCACCCCACAAATGTGTCCTTAGTTCTAGCACTGTAGGTGTTGCTACTTTTCTGATTCTGTACATCAAAACATATTGCAGTTATTTGTTTCCTTATCTGTCTCTCTGTCCCCTGCATTAGAAAACACATAAAATAGCCCAATACATAATCCATAATAGGAGCTCAAAAATTATAGGTGTTAAATAAATGAACTTGGGGAGTACTTGTAATAACAATATCACTACCTGCTTAGAACAAGCAAGCAAATGACAACAATAGAGTTCTGAAAAGAGACATAGCTCTCAGAATAAGCTAAAGTGTAGATTTTGTTTTTTGTTTTGTTTTGTTTTAAACAGTCTATTGCAACGGCCATAGTGTAGAAGCCCAAGAGGGCAGCAGGAAGTAAAAGAAACGTCAGCAGGATAAATGATGCACGAAGGAAGAAACTAGCACTGAATAAATGAGAATTGGCTTGACAGAGAGCAGATCTGACAAAGAACGATGACTCTGCCTGAAGGAATGATCCAAGAGGCTGTTCCAAGTGTGACAGAGGCAACTAAAAGGGAGGAGGGCAGGTCGGGGAGAAGCAAGTACTTTCCGCAACTGAACACACTGATTAGTATTATGCCTGTATGTTTTCTTGCAATTGGGTAGACACAACCTAGGTCACTTCTTAGAAAAAGTACACAGAAAACTTTCAAATATGTTCCATCTGGGGATGTTCGCTTCCTTGTCCAAAATCAGAAGGATAAGTGCTTTGACAGCAATGGTGAGAGAGCAAGGAAGAGTCAGCACTGCTTCTGAACCAAGAGAATTTTGGATTGGCAGAGTCCCAACTCTTCAATCACTCGAGCCCTTTTTCTTAACTAAGACTCTTGGATAATGCCATTGATTTATGACATATCCCCTCTACTGAAGGTGGAGAAAAATGTGACACTGGGACATCTGATGGGGCAGTTCAGCCCAAGCATCTCTTCACTGTCCCCTGATTTCCCTGGTGTTTTTCTACAGGTCAGAGTGAGTGACATTCTGTATGTTTAGGGCAGAGGCTTCTGCTGAAGGTCAGGTTTTTAATTTCACAGTGTTCAGCCTGACCGCTTTGCCATGTAAACTCTGACTAAATACAGTGTATGTTGTTACTGTTGAAAATATATTGCTCATGGATATATAATGCAGAAAATTCCCGTGTAAATTTCTCTATAGCTTGAAGTGTTGAAACCGTAGCCCAGTTTATCAAAAACACAGCTGCCTTCCTTGGGGTTTGGGAAGGCTCATAACAATTTTTTTCTTTATGAACTTGTGAGAACACCCTGAGGAAAACAGCTGCGTTATTGCAGAGATGAAGAAATCTCAGATGAGTGTGAAGTATTGTAATTTAAATAAGAGTGCTATTTTCAGGCCTTTTCATTTTAAGATCATTTTATTATTTTATTTTTCCCTAAATAAGTTATCCAGAAAAATAAGAGAACAATTACTCGAGGGACTGCAGGCAGTGTAGCAGGCAAATTAAGGGTTTTAATTGAGAATATCAAATGTTGCACTACATGATTAATAGGAATGTGACATCAGTATTTACATATGTGAAATATTTACCATATTCACTTTGTTTTATTTAAATATGAAGCCAAAAACAAATGAAAAATAACAGATTTTGTTGATTTTCTTTACAGCCGTCCTCCCTTGTCTGCTGGGAATGTGTTCCAAGAACCTCAATGGATGACTGAAACCACGGATAGTACCAGACCCCATTTATACTGTGTGCTTTCCTATACCAAAGGGATGGTAGCCTCTACACCATGGGAACAATGGAAAAAGGGAGGACTGACATTTCAGGGAAGAAGCACAATGGCACAAGTTTTCATCACACAATTCAGAACAGCACACAATTTAAAACTTATGAATTTCTTATTTCTGGAATCTTCCATATAATATTTGTGGACCATAGTTGACCACAGGTAACTGAAACCGTGAAACCATGAAAAAAGGGAGAACTATTGCTTTGTCTTTGAATATGGTCTGTATTCCAAGTTACTCATGCCATTCATCATAAATGTTAGTGTTTTACTTGTACTGATGTTTGCAAATAAGACAAACTTTATCACAAATATGAACATGCCGCTGTACACATTTCAAACCATACAGCAAGAAAGAAGCTTTCTTTTAAATAAGAAATTTTATCTCAAATTGAGTTGTCTACTGAACATGACTTATTGAGACCAGCCCGAAAAATTTAGTTGCTCTAACTACCCATGTCTAATAAGAGTGCTCTGAAAAAGACATATATATTTTATGTTGCATATCTTTTTTTAATTAAAAATTTAAGTGCTAGTACTTACACCTTGAATTTTAACAAGCTAATTCATTCCCTTAAATTTTTATTCAATAAATACTGAGGTATAAATGAGAAGAAGCAAACTCAAATATTTAATTTTCAAAAAAATTTTAAATGTATTTTTTTTCATGAAATTAAACATTTTTGCACAGATGTGGCTTGAGAAATGTTGAATCCAGTGCCAAAAATTGTTATTAAATCATTCCCTAAGTCTCTGCCTCAGCCTTTCTCTTTTTCTTACATTTATTCTTTCAATTCTTCCCTTTTGTCTTAGACTCCTTTCTGCCCCACAAAATTCTTCCAAGTGATGTGAGGAAAAAAGCCACAGAAACCTCTGCCTACTTGTGATTTGATCATACATGAAGAGAACCTACCTTTGTTGTAACTTCTACATGTCAAGTCTCGTGCACCTGACAAGTCTCTAAATAGCTTTGCCTGTGGGAGATGTCAACTCTACACAGATGCCCATGCCTAGGAAGCTGGGTTATCTTGCTTAACCAGGTTTCTACATGTGTCTTGGGGCTGGGGAAAGAGTGGAAAGAACATGTCTTGGTCCCCTGAACTATATAAAAAGAAGAAATAAGGGGGAGAGGGGTCCAGAGAAAGAAGAAGGGATACTGAGGAGGAAAAAAAAAGTCGTTTACTCTTGTTGATCATTATGATGATAAAGAAGTGGAAGAGAGAAGCAATAGAATTAAAAGAAAAAGAGGAAACAATAAAGTAAGAAGGAGGAGCGGAAGGAGGAGGGAGAGGAGGATGTAGTGGGGAAGGAGGAGGAGGATGACATGGGGGAGAAAGGGCGGACATAATACGAAGGAGAAAGGATTGGTGATATATTACCAATTTGTCCAATCAACATTTCAGAAACATTTCAAAAACAGACCTTTATCAATAGTAAAGTGGATATTGCAAAATCTGTTGTGGGTAACTAAAACTCAGCATCCATTTGCCTGATGGGGGCACTTTTAGCTCTCCTGCTAGTGGTGGGATAAGTGCTTTAATTCAGAGGGACCAAAAGTGTTTATTCTGAATTATTTGCATTCACACAAATACAACTCTTTTAAGATGCCAGAGTATTCACTGGAAAATATCCCATTGTTTAAAACGTTGAAACCTCCATTTTACCATCATCAATTTCCTCTCCTCCTCCTCTTCCTCCATCATCATCATCATTACCTCTAACATTTATTGGATGCTCACTGGGTACCAGAAACTGTGCTTAGCACTACGCTCACATTATCCCATTTCCTCCTGACAATAATCTTATGTTGTAAGTGGTATTATCTCTTGTTCACAGAAAAAGTAACTGAAGTTTAGAGAGATTAGTTAAACAGTTTCCTAGATTAATATGTCACATGTACAATTAACAAAATTGGTTTCCCCAGAAAAAACAAAATAACAAACAAACCAAAAAACCAAATAAACAAAAAAGAAGCCATCCCAGAGACATTTTAAACATCTTTTAGATCCAACACATGAAAAAGAAATTACTTATATCTTTAACCGCATCTGTTTCTGATATCGTAATAACTTAATTCCGCCTCCTGAACTGCCTTATTCAAATCATTTTACATTATGTTCTGTTCTCTACTTTCTGTTCCATCATGTGCAAAAAGCTCACCTCTAAACTAGAGAAAGAAAAATTGTTACATTCCACCACCCTAAATACTAGTCAAATATTCAGAGAATCTTATGACTTCTGTGAAAATGTGGTCCAAAAACAAACATATATAAAAATTTCATTAAAAAACGTAGAATTTGAATTCAAGAGAATCTATTATTGCAGATCAGAAATCTGAGACTCAGAAAAATAATGTAAGTTGCCAAAGATTGTACATATATTTAGCTGAACTTCCTGACCTAGAACTTGGGTCTCCTGGCTCCTTATTTTAGGCTCTTGATTTCCATTGTGATGTATGCAGACTTACACAGCAGTGTATGAAGCATTTCTGTATATTTAAAAAGAATAATAATAAAATTAACATACATGTACTCACCACCTTGTTATCATATAGCCCCCTGTGTGTCCCTCCTTGATCCCATTTTCCACAGTACTTCCCAGACATACCTCCCTGGTGGCTCAGCTAAAGAATCTGCCTGCAGATTGGGAGACCTGGGTTTGATCCCTGGGTTGGGAAGATCCCCTGGAGAATTAAATGACAACCCACTCCCATATTCTAGCCTGAGAAATCACATAGACAGAGGAGCCCGGCAGGCTACAGTCCATGGGGTCACGAAGAGCTGGACACAACTTAGCAACTAAACAACAACAAACCCAGATGTTACCATTATCCTGAAATTTAGGTGATTTTTTAGTAGTATATTCTTACCATCTATTTGACTCTTTAAGCAGTATGTTATTAAGCTCTGACCACTTTAGGAGGATGTGAATGTATACTACATGTAAGACACCGTCTGTACATTTCATGGTCACCCTAGCCAGTGAGTGCCCTTAGGAAATGGAATTATACTTGTCCAGTGTCAAAATAGCTGCCTGGGAAGACACTGACCCCAGCGTTCCTTGCCTTCCTTTTCAGTCTTACTTGTCATTTCTCAGTTTCAGTAGCTTCTGTCCTAGCCAAAGTGAAACTTTCACACTTTTGATTGCTCAGCTTATAGCATCCTCTCCTTCGTTGCCATCTTTGCTGGTCATCTGAACCCCAATATTAATGTCCCTGGGCTTTATGATTGTAGAAGGTGTAGCAAATGAGCAGGTCAGAGAAGAGATGGCATTTGTTTGGGAAAGATCCCTTCACCTCTTAAATTTCCTAATGCTTGATTAGAATCTCTCTTATGGCACATATAACTTTTCCTTGTAACATTAGTAACTTAGCTCTTATCTTCTCTACTAGACTAGATACATAAAATGGTTCAAATTATGGGCACTGTCTGAAAACCCTCTTGCTAAAGCATAAACTTCTGGGAACAGATGGGGTGGCTAGTTCTACTGGGATGCATAAAGGCTTCGAGGGCTGGCTTAGCATGTGAACATCTGGTAGGTCCTGTGATGTACCCAATTCAAAGTCTTCAGGCTCTACGAACACGAAATCTACCTGACTTCTCAAGTCATCTTTCATATAACCTCTGTGGCCATTAGGAGTTTAGCTGAGATTTTTTCTGCCCAGAATAAGGACTACATATCCCAGCTTCCTTTTCAGAATTGTGTCACATGACCATGTTTGGGTCAATGACATGTGAGCACAAATGATGTGCAGAGCTTCTGGGCCATGACCTTAAAGTCAAGGAGTGTGCCCTTGTCTTGCCCTTTCCTCCTTCTAATGGGTGGAATCTAGAGAACTGCTGACCAAGGAAGAGGTAACTGAGAGGTAACATGAAGTAACTGGGACTTCTGAGAACTATGTTCTGCAACAGAACTTTCACATCAGCCTGGATTTGAAGGTTCAAAATAAATTAATTTTTATCCTGCTTAAGTCACTGTTAATTTGGTCTTTTCTACAGAACCCAATCTTATATTCTAGCTAATACAGGCCCTCAGAGGCTGAGCTACAGATTACTTTTCCTTGAAACAAAAGCCTACGATTATGTGGATGTGAGTATAGGCTACTCTTGGGATATCCATTTACTGCACTGTCTAAAATGTGACATTGTCTCTATTGTCTCCCTGGAGCTTTGAAGCAAGTAACCTCTTTATCCCTAACCAGTTCCAGAAGGAGTAAAATTTTTTTTCATAGATATTTGGTATTACATTACAAAAAGCCATTTAAAAATAATCAGTGACCTTTGTGCTGTAATTCCTTTGGTTTGAGGCTATTAAGAATTCATTTATGATTAGAACATATCACTAACTGGGGGACAGCCACTAATGAATGGAAAACTAAATTCACAAACTGTGAAGATTGTATTTGGGTGGATAACCACAGCTGTGATATTGAGGTTGTATTTTGTAATTACATCTAACTTCTTCAAGATTCAAACAATTTCAAACTCTCATTCCTTTCCATTTTTCTCAAGTTTCTCTCAACTTGCAGACCTAGTTAAGCGACTGGCACAGGATGATTTCAACCCATTCCTTCTTCTCAGATACATCTGGGAGGGAGCTTGGAATGCCCATCCTGAGAGGTATGGAGAGAAAGAGGAAAAACCAGATGTTTCTGTGTCAGCCTATAGCGACTCAAGATAGAAAAAAAAAAAAAAAATACTTTCTCTCCTCCTCATGGCAAAGTTAAATGAGCAGAAGTGACACTGTTCTTAAGGAAGTAAAATAGCCTTTGGACACAAACTAAGAAAGCTCCAGATTATGTCCCATGCCCATCCCACCACCTGGCCCCACCCAATTTGGATGTGATGGGTTATGTCTTCAGAAGATTAGGAGGTATAAAAAAGAGGGAGGGGTTATCTCAGTTCCCAATAAACTAGCTCTGCCCCTCACATCTATTAAATATAGAACTTCTATTAATTTTGGCTAGCTATCACCCTCATCCTTGACCCAAATATTAGCCCCAAAGTTAACAAAACTTTGAGCAAGTGATCCTATGCTAAGAGTATAGTGATCATAAAAGCTCGTATTTGTCAGGGAGTTCCAATGTGCCAGGCAGTTCACATACAAAATTTCTACTAATCCTCAGAATGACCCTCTGAGAAGGACATTATATTCCTAGCTAACAAAGAAGGACCTGAGTCTGAGAGAAGCTGAGTAACTTTCAGTAACCTTTTCAAAGGCATGCACCTAAAAGTGGCACAGCCTAGAGTTGACCAAGACAATCTGCACTCTGTAGTGTAGCATGTTTATTCATCTTTATTTAACTGTGTTTATAGAGGGCTTCTATGTGTTGAACATTCTACCATGTACTTTCACATCTTCACCCATTGAATTATATTCATAACCCTAGCTATAATTTGCCATATTTACAGAACTGAGGCAGAAAAATGTTAAGTCACTTTCCCTAAACAAGAACTTGAGAGTGGCCAGGATTTGAGCCCAGGTGAAGACTTGGAAGAGAAACGACATAGATGTCATAAGGCATGTGTAGGCATGGCCCCCAGCGCAGTGATGAACTGCTACTAGCCTCAATGTGTAAAAAATGGAAATGCACATTCTTTCTGGAACTGTTTCTCTGCTCTTCCCCTGTAGCTTATTGGGATTTCCTACCAACCCGGGGGGCTCATCTTCCAGTGTCATATCTTTTTGCCTTTTCATACTGTTCATGGGGTTCTCAAGGCAAGGATATTGAAGTGGTTTGCCATTCCCAAATGTCCCACACGAAGAGGACAAGGAGGATACTGGATGGATAAGAACACCGTTCCTGGTATTTGGGGTCATTTTGATAGACTGTAGATTTTTTTTTCTAATCATTTATTTATTTTACTTTACAGTATTGTATTGGTTTTGCCGTACATTGACTTGAACCCGCCATGAATTTTTAAGAGAATAAAATAATATTACTTGAGCACTTATTATTTGCCAAGTGCTTTGCTTGTTGCTTTTCTCACTTGTGAGGTAGAAATTAGGAGCATCCTCACTTTACAGAGGCTTAGAGAGGATCTAGAACCTCCCCTAAGGACTAGAATTGAAAGCCATGCCCTTTGGAAGGTCTGTTTACACCATTGTGCCATACTGCCTCATTACAATGAGAGGAGTTGCCTCTTTGGGGAATGGCTGTTAACTAGATCAATGCTATTTCCAGCTACAATGACTTTGAGTTAGCTTTTTGTTGAGTAACTAACATCCCCACCTGGCCCCCTGCAGGGTATCCAGGCAATTGTCAGAGACCTTGGGCATCTCAATATCCTGCCCAATTCTCCTGCCTGGATCTCAGTTTGTCATCCAGTGCATGGTGGGTCTGATACTCAGTTCTAACCCGGCTTAACTGTGCAATGTATTTAATTTTCTGATTTTAGCTCACCATCCTTCCTGAGATGGACTTTTATCTTTCAGAGACAGCATAAAATGAATTTTTCAACTTTGTTACTACCAAACTGGGACTCAAAACACAGGTAGTTGGGCAGAACAAAAAAAAAAAAAAATGTAGATTAAAACTTGTCAGGCTGTTCCACAAACCGAGAAGAAAAAACAAAGGTCGAGAATATCCAAACTAATTTCAAAGAATAAAGAGGGCAAGTAAATTCACCATAAGAAATTACCAGATTATAAACAATGGAGCAAACAAAGAGACCAATGGCAAAGAAGAGAGACCAAGCCCACACATATATAGGGATTTGATAAATTATAGAAGTGACAGAAGTGGCTATTCAAAACTTAGTCAAATTGGTTACCTGTATAAAAAAAAAAAACTGGGTACCTATATTACATCATACACAAAAATAAAATCTAAATTGACCAAAGCCTTAAGTGTAGAAAGTATAACTTTAAAACATTTAGAAAAAAACATGAGATTTTACAATGTTGAAATCAGTCAGTTCAGTTCAGTTCAGTCGCTCAGTCGTGTCCGACTCTCCGCGACCCCATGAATCACAGCACGCCAGGCCTCCCTGTCCATCACCAACTCCCGGAGTACACTCAAACTCATGTCCACAGAGTCGGTGATGCCATCCAGCCATCTCATTCTCCGTCGTCCCCTTCCCCTCCCGCCCCCAACCTTTCCCAGCATCAGAGTCTTTTCCAGTGAGTCAACTCGTCGCATGAGGTGGCCAAAGTATTGCAGTTTCAGCTTTAGCATCAGTCCCTCCAATGAACATCCAGGATTGATCTCCTTTAAAATGGACTGGTTGGATCTCCTTGCAGTATAAGGGACTCTCAAGAGTCTTCTCCAACACCACAGTTCAAAAGCATCGATTCTTCGGCGATCAGCCTTCTTCACAGTCCAACTCTCACAACCATACATGACCACGGGAAAAACCATTGCCTTGACTAGACAGACCTTGGTTGGCAAAGTAATGTCTCTGCTTTTTAATATACTATCAAGGTTGGTCATAACTTTCCTTCCAAGGAGCAAGCGTCTTTCATACATATATATATATATATATATATATATATATACACACACAAATATACATCTTAAGCAAGATATCAAGAGTACAAACCATGGAGAAGGAAATTATAAATCTATTATATTTAATTAAAAACATCTAACAAATCGAAAAAACAAAGACAAGACAAACTGGAAAGTTGCAGCCCACATAAATAACAAATCATTAGTAACCAGACCATATAAAGAACTCTCACGAATCAAAATGAAAATTAAATCAATAGCTGAATGGAAATATTGGGCAATATTTATGGTTTGGCAAGTCATGAAGAAATATGAATGACTACTGGGTACAGTAAAATAGGCTCAACTTGACTATGACCAAGGAAATTAAAATTAAAACAAACATGAAATATCATTTCATACTCATTCAGATGACAAAACTAAGAAACCTGAAAATTCTAAGTACTGCAAGAATGTGCAAAAATAGGAAATTTCAAGTGCCATCAATGTGAATATAAATTGAAATTGCCATTTTGAGAACAATTTACCTAAATCTACTAATATGTGGATACATATAACCACACACCCTGCTTACAACCATTGCTTCTAGATATTTATCCTAAAGAAATACATGCAATATGCTTAAGGATAGTGCTTCTCTATAGCATGGCATGTAATAATAGAGAAAAGTGAGAAATAACATAAATGACTATCAATAGGATAGTCAACAGGTAAATAAACAACACTGCATTCTCACCATAGAATTATACACAGCAGTGGAGATAAATGAACCAAAGCTACATGCATCAAATGGAATTAATCCTGAAACAAACATTGAATGGAATGTCAGAATGCTACCTTTAATAGCATTTAGATGCTCCGACTCACTGGAAAAGACTCTGATGCTGGGAAAGGTTGGGGGAGGGAGGAGACGGGGACGACAGAGAATGAGATGGCTGGATGGCATCACCGACTCTATGGACATGAGTTTGAGTGAACTCCAGGAGTTGGTGATGGACAGGGAGGCCTGGCGTGCTGTGATTCATGGGGTCGCGGAGAGTCGGACACGACTGAGCGACTGAACTGAACTGAACTGAACTGAATCTCTACCTCACAAGTGAGAAAAGCACCAACATTTGTCAGAAAGCTACATTTCTGTTTTCGGTATATGCATATATGTATACGTATAGTGTATATGTAAAAACACCAAGATATAAGTGGAAACACACATGCAAACTTCAGTATAGTAGTTATTCTTGCAGAAGGAAAAGAGACAAAAGGGATTTGAGAAGGATGAAATATGATTTTAAACTGTAGGTCTTTATTTTATAAAAAGAAAATCATAACATTTCTTAGATACAGTGATTGATACTGAATATATATATATATGTATGTGCATATATATTTATATATATGAAATATACCCTGGAAAGGCTTTAGGGTCAACAAGTCCTAGATAGATACACTGTATGTTGGTTCTGCCTATTTATTTTATGCCATATAAATATATATATGTATTCAAAATACACTGAATTAGGTTTTTACCATAAAACACACATATCAGGGTGTGCTATACATTTTTATAATTTAATCTTCTTTACCGGAGCACCAAAGAATTGATGTTTTTGAATTGTGCTTCTGGAGAAGACTGTTGAAAGTCCCTTGGACTGCAAGGAGATCAAACCAGTCAATCCTTAAGGAAATCAACCCTGAATATTCATTGGAAGGACTGATGCTGAAGGTGAAGCTCCAATACTTTGGCCCCCTGATACAAAAAGCCAACTCATTGGAAAAGATTCTGATGCTCGGAAAGATTGAAGGTAGGAGAAGAAGGGGGTGACAGAGGATGAGTTGGTTGGATAGCATTACCATCTCTATGGACTTGAGTTTGAGCAAGTTCCAGGAGATAGTGAAGGAAAGTGAAGCCTGGCATGCTGTAGTCCATGGGTCACAGAGTCAGACATGACTTTGTGATGGAGCAACAACTCTTCGATGGGCTTCCCTGGTGGCTCAGACAGTAAAGAATGACCTGTGTTTGATTTCTGGGTAGGAAAGATCTCCTAGAGAAGAAAATGGCAACCCTCTCCAGTATTCTTGCCTGGAGAATTCAACGGACAGAGGAGTTTGGCAGGCTACAGTCCATGGGGTTGCAAAGAGTCAGACACAACTGAGCAGTTCACACTTTCACTTTCACTTCCTAGCTGTATATTCCAAGCAAATTGTTTCACCAGAATGAGCTCAGTTCCTTCACCTTTAATAATACATATTTCAAAGAGTTGTTTTAAAGAAGATTAAATTATAAAAATCTATAACACACACTGATATGTGTGCTCTACAATAAAATGCAAACCTATTTTGAGAAAAAAAATATGTATAGCATACAATATAGATGGCATATTAGTATTAGCATAGTGTTCGGCACACAGTAAATATCAATAAAACACTACCACTTTTATTTCCTCAACAAATATCTGCATCTTGTGTATTGCCAAGCTTATAAAAATAAATTATCTGGAGTCAAATTATAATGCTTTATCAATAGTTTTAACATCATGTGCAATAAAACTGAATGGCTCTCTTTTGACAATTTATATATGTGATTCCAAAGTTACTTGAAGTGGTTCTCATCTGAAAATGCCTTTAAAAGTATTCTAGGTGGATCTAGAGACTGTCACACAGAGTGAAGTAAGTCAGAAAAGGAAAAACAAATATCACATATTAACACACGTAACACACATGCAGAATCTAGAAAAATGGTCAGATGAACCTATTTACAAAGCAGAAACAGAGCCATAAACATAGAAAACAAGTGTGTGGACACCAAGCAGGGGAAAGGAGGGTAGGATGAATTGGGAGATTGGGATTGACATATATACAGTATTGATACTATGAATAAAATAGGTAACTAATGAGAACCACTGTATAGCACAGGAAACTACTCGGTGATCTATTTGGGAAAGAAATCCAAAAAAAGAGGGGATATATGTATATGTATAGCTAACTCACTTTGCTGTACAGCAGAAACTAACACTACTATTTAAATCACGTATACACCAATACTTTTTTTTTTAAGTGTTCTAGAGAAAACAGTGATGGCCAATAGAACTTCCTATAACAATGGAAGTGTTTTCTGTGTTACCCAACACTGTAACCACTAGCCATTCTTGGGCTAAGCATGTGGATTGTGACTAATGAGGTGAGAAACTCAATTTTTAATCATATTTTTTTAATTGATTTAATTAGCCACCTGTGGCTATTGTTCAGTCAATAATTCATGTCTGACTTGGCAACCTCATGAACTGCAGCACGCCAGAGTTCCCTGTCCTTCACTAAATCCCGGAGCTTGCTCAAACTCATGTCCATTGAGTCAGTGATGCTATCCAACAATCTCATCCTCTGTCATCCCATCCACTTCTCCTGCCTTCAATCTTTCCCAGCATCAGGGTCTTTTCCAATCAGTCAGCTCTCTGCATCAAGTGGCCAAAGTATTGGAGCTTCAGCTTCAGCATCAGTCCTTCAAATGAATATTCAGGGTTGATTTCATTTAGGATTGAGTGGTTTGATTTTCTTGCTGTCCAAGGGACTTTCAAGAGTCTTCTCCAGCACCACAGTTCAAAAGTGTCAATTCTTTGGTGCTCAGCATTCTTTATGATCCAACTCTCACAACCATACATGACTACTGGAAAAACCACAGCTTTGACTATACGGACCTTTATCATCAATGTGATGTTTCTGCTTTTTAATACGTTGTCTACGTTTGTCATAGCTTTTCTTTCAAGAAGTAAGCATTTTCAATTTCATGGCTGCTGTAATTGTCCACAGTGATTTTGGAGCCCAAGAAAATAAAGTCTGTCACTGTTTCCACTTTTTCCCCATCTACTTGCCATGAAGTGACAGCACCAGATACGATGATCTTAGTTTTTTGAATGTTGTGTTTTAAGTCACCATTTTCACTCTCCTCTTTCACCCTCATCAAGAGGTTCTTTAGTTCCTCTTCACTTTCTGTCATTAGAGTGATGTCATCTGCATAACTAAGGTTGTTGATATTTCTCTGGACTATCTTGATTCCAGCTTGTGCTTCATTCAGCCCAGCATTTCACATGATGTATTCTGCATGTAAGTTAAATAAACAGGGTAACAATATACAGCCTTGATGTACTTCTTTCCCAATTTTGAACCAGTCTGTTGTTCCATGTCCAGTTCTAAATGTTGCTTCTTGATTTGCATACAGATTGCTCAGGAGGCATGTAAGATGGTCTGGTATCCCCATCTCTTTAAGAATTTTCCAGTTTGTTGTGATCCACACAAAGACTCTAGCGTAGTCAATGAAGCAGAAGTAGATTTTTTAAAAAATTCCTTTGCTTTCTCTGTGATCTATGGATGTTGGCAATTTGATCTCTGGTTCCTCTGCCTTTTCTAAATCCAGCTTGTACATCTGGACTTTCTCAGTTTACATACTGCTGAAGCCCAGCCTGAGGGATTTTGAGCATTACCTTGCTCATATGTGAAACTGTACAGTAGTTTGAGCATTCTCTGGAATTGCTTTTCTTTGAGATTGGAATGAAAACTGAGCTGTTCCAGTTCTATGGCCACTGCTGTTTTCCAAATTTGCTGACATACTGAATGCAACACTTTAACAGCATCATCTTTTAGTATTTAAAATAGCTCAGCTGGAATTCCATCACTTCCACTAGCTTTGTTTATAGTAATGCTTCCCAAGGCCCATTTAACATCACATTTCAAGATATCTGGCTCTAGATGAGTGACCACACCATTGTGGTTATCAAGGTCATTAAAACCCTTTTTTGTACAGTTCTGTGTATTCTTGGCACCCCTTCTTAATCTCTCTTGCCTCCTTTAGATCCCTGCCATTTCTGTCCCTTATTGTGTCCATCTTTGCACAATACAGGTATCTTGGTAGCTCTAATTTTCTTGAAGAAGACTGGAGATACCATTTTATTGTTTCCTCTATTTTTTCCCTCTACTTTATTGTTTTCCTCTTTCCCATTTTATGGTTTTCCTTTATTTGCATTGTGCACTTAAGAAGGCTTTCTTATCTCTCCTTGCTATCCTCTGGAACTCTGTGTTCAGTTGGGTATATCTTTTCCTTTCTCTTTTGCTTTCCACTTCACTTCTTCCCTCAGCTATTTGTAAGGCCTCCTCAGACAGCCACTTTGCCTTCTTGCATTTCTTTTTATTGGGGATGGTTTTGGTAACCACCTGTGGCTGATACCTACTATATTAGACAGCATAGATCTGAGGTTACAAAATGTGTTTTCAGCAAGGACTTTTGGACATCTGCTATAAGTAAAGCACCAATGTGGACCATGTAGGGGAAACATAAGACTGTTGGTCCCTCAAATGAATAATCTGTGAAAGGAAAATAAACATGCATGAGACATTTAAACGAAAAAAAATAGGCAGCAAGTGGCTGAACTAAAATGACTAGAATCTAAGGCTATATGGCAAAAATTTGTTGGATTACCCCAGACAGATATAACAAAAGAGGGGTGCCCAGAGATGACAGGCTGTAATCAGGTTTTAGGAGATGAAAACATTTTAGATGAATAGAAGTGGATGCTGCTGATACCCAGTATAGCTCAAGTAGAGCTGAGGCCAGAGTGACTGAACTGCTGTAGGGATCTATGGTATAGAAGAAATGCCTGTGAATGCAGATGGACTTAATAGAATTTTCCTTGATCTGTCCATATCTCCAGGCTCCTTTCTTTCCAATGCATGCCCTGAACCTCAGTTCCAGCAACTTTGAGCTATTTTTAATTTACCTGCATGTTCTCATCTGTGTATATGAACTGGTGTTGCCTCTTCTCAGGTCATCCTATTCCATGATATTTATTAATCCTAAGACACAGCTCAGGAATTGCTTTCTCTAAGAAACCTCTCCTGACCTTTCACTCCAACCCAGGGCATATTAGATGCCTCGTCTGTTTCCAAGAGAAGAGGTGTTTAATGCCTCTTCTTGCTTGCATGCATGTTTCTGGTATTGATTTCATTACATGCTTTTATAATTAAGTCCATCCTCCCTTTTGATCAGAGCTTTTTGGAAGCAGGGACAACATCACATTCATTTTTTTATCCCCAACACTCATTATATTCTGCATGAGTAAATGAATAGTTTTGTCATATAAGTGATGCAAATTCCTAGAAGATTTTCAAATGTGATTGTGGTATTTTCTTTGTGATACTTTGTGTGTGTGCGTGCATGCTCAGTTGTGTCGAACTCTTTGCAACCTCATGGACTATATAGCCTGCCAGGCTCCTCTGTCCATGGAATTCTCTGGGCAAGAATACTGTAGTGGGTTGCCATTTCCTTCTCCAGGGTATTTTCCCAATCCAGGGATTAAACTAGGACTCTCTTGTGTCTTCTGCATTGGCAAGTGGGTACTTTACCAGCTGAGACAACAGGGAAGCCCTTGTGATACTTTAGGAAGCATAATTTCTTAAAATTATTCAGTCTGGATATTTCCACCTAAAATGAAGCATTATTTTTTTGGGGGGAATTGATGATGACAAGGTAATGGAGATATTTTGAAGAATATTAATAAGCATCTATACTTCTAATTTTTATGTGACCTTCTCTAGCATCTTCTTCTCCCTGTTAATTCATGTGGCTTGCTCTCTAGCTTCTGTCAGGTCTTATTCATGTGTCATTTTTAAAGTGAATCCCAGCATTCCACCTTTAGCCCCTACTGTCATAATCTCTCGCTTTATTTTGCTTCATACCACATATCATTAACTTATTTATTTATTTTGCTTATTCATTTGGTTTATTATCTGTCAGTTCCCACTAGTGACAGCTCCTTGGAAGCAGATTCTATTTCCTTTTAAATAGCATCCTTAGCACCTAGAATAGAAGCTGATCCATAGCCTGAAGAACTGTGAATTGAATTGTTATAATCAAAATAAGTAACTAATTTTCTGTTTCTGGCATTTAAAAGGAGATTTTACACTAAGGCAATGGACTCTGAAGTCAGGCTTTGTTGAGAAAGCCTGTAAAAGTTAAAGCATTTTTGCAAACAAGAACCAAAGCTGGAGGACTTGCTCAGACCTTTACCTGTCTTTCATAGTATATCTGAGGTGTACCTTCTGCCCATGATAGCCAGATCATAGACTCATTTACCAGAATTAGAGGATGTGCTACAAAGACAAACCCCATCAGCCTCCTGCAGTTCTCAGGACTAAGGCGGTAATGAGACAGGAGGGTCTAAAATCCTCTCTAGATCTGAACTCAGAGATGGGAATATGTTTTGGGTATTTTTTTAAAGGGAAAGAACTCTAGGAAAGATGCTTCTATTGACTGTCACTGCACCAACCTGATGAGAAGTGGATGAGAAAAGGTGGTGACATCAAAGATAATTGATAACTCCGACATGGTAATCAGAGGAATGGCCAGTGGACTTCTTTTGGTTCTGGCGAGGTATGGGCAGGATCTAGAACTTCCTACCAGTTCATGAAGGATGATTACAAAGAAGTTGAGTTGAGAAAAAATAGGCCTCTCCGATGATGAAGGGAGAGGGGTCTGCATATCAGGACTGGACCAGAAGTAGAAGGAGAACATAGCTGAGACCAAAGAGAACTACAAAGAACCAGGTGAGGCCCAGTTACAGAAGAGTGCTACTGAACCCAGCAGGGGAAGAGCAAAGTCATCACAAGCTATGCCAACCAGAGATGCTGGGAGGGACTAGATAGAGAAGGACATCCCTCAGAGAGCAGAGGAACCACAGGATTCCACCTGCACCTTAGAAACACCATCATCCTCTTGAGATCACAGAAGCCATTTTTGATGGGTGTTGGGCTTCCCAGGAGGCGCTAGTGGTAAAGAACCTGCCTGCCAATGCAGGAGATGGTAAAACAGGCAAGTTCAATCTCTGGATTGGGAAGATTCTGCTGCAGGAGGACGTGACAACCCACTCCGGTATTCTAGCCTGGAGAATCCCATGGGCAGAGGAGCCTGGCCAACCATAGGGTTGGCCGTGACTGAAGCGACTTAACACAGATGCAAGTCGTGGTGAGCAAATTATGGAAATTAAGAGACTTCACATTTTGGCCCATAGGCTGAGAAACCTGAAGGGATGTTTTCAATTCCTGTATTAGACTCCAGGTTCTAAGTTGCCCTATCCCCACAGCTTAGCAGGAGGGTGATCACAAGGATGATACAGATGTGATGAAAAAGCTGCATCTTGTCTGTGCATCTGAGTAGACTGTGAGTACCAGTCCAACAAAATAATCAGGGCACACAGTCAGAGTTCTGCAAATAGTAAATGGTTGCTAGTGGTCCTCCCTAATTTTTACAGAGTTGGGTTCTTCTTGGAATACCCTCTGGTTACAGCACCGCCTTGTGTAGCAATGGTTCTGCTTCATGCTAATAGTGCATAAAAGGATCTTGAGACAGTTTCCTTGGGGATTTTAGAATCATACACTATAAATTACACTTTTATTCCATTATCTAGCTCACCACTGGTTTCTCCAAATATTATTTTATCTCATCCTTATAGAACAGCTTATGAGCACCACCAAACCCCATTTGACATATGAAGAAGCTGAGCCATGGGCTCTAAAGTTGAAGGGCTGTGTCTCTGGATTCTGGACAGCATGGAATCCCCCAAATCATCCCTTATGGTGTAAGCTGCTGGCTGTTTTCATTTCAGAAAGTGGGGAGTGTCTCTCAATTCCTCACAAAGAATTTCTCTCCAATCACTGATCTTGGTATCTCTCATTCCATCCTGCTGAACCCAGTCAAATGGGCAGGTAGTAGCGTGTTCCTCCCTGAGCAGGTGCAGTCAAATGAATGGCAGCGTTCACTGCCGCTTAATGAGTAGCCCCATGCTGCCACAGTGCCATATTCTGGTTTGAATTTTTAATTCCATCTCATAAAATAGTGCTATAAATCAACCTGCGCTCCATTTAGAGCTGCATTTTCCAAAACCATCTCTGAAGTAATTAAGGAGAAACTACTCAGGCCTCTAAATCAGTTCCCAAGATATGGAGGAGCAATGAAAATTCTGCAGCTCCCTTCTCTTTTCTTCTATCTCTCACATCAATTCATCCTGGCTATGACAAACTATCATCCCCAAACCTTCATTCACAAAATATTTATGAGCCATTTGTGAACCTTAAGCCACTGAGAAACATAATGCTGCATGACAAAAATGAGTTATATGAAAGTGTACAAAGTCTTACTTTAATATAATCCATCCGGCCCTGGATCTGCAGATTAATAACCCAAGCCTGACTCCACTATGAGATCCAGACCAAATGAGACATTCTAAAAATCTTATAGCTGTGCCCAGAGACCTTGCAACCTAACCTAACTCGCCTGTTGCCTATATTTTCAAAATCAAATAAATACATAAATAACAAGTAAATTCAAAAGAGATTTCCTCAGCTCCAGGGAGCACTTTTACAGCATATACAAAGCAAACCAATTTGAATGTTTCCCAAACATGCAGGTGCTAAATACTCATGCTTGGCAGGAGTAATTATTTGCTGTATTCCCTGGATCTTCTATTTTGCTGAATTTAATTTGTTTTCAATTCTTTGAGGGAGCAAAAATATAAAAAGTACACCCAAACAGTAGAAAAACTGTGACAGTAAATGAGAGATTTACCACCGGGTTTGTTATGAATATTGTTTAGGCAGCATAAAATTGAAAAATAGTGGGAGGATATCTTCCTTGATTCTCTCCTTCCCTCTCTGCAGCTGGTAGGAAAATGAAACCCGGAAACAATGGAGTGTGGATGAGGTTGGGGGCAGCATTGCTGTGAACCACTCTTGAGCAAAATCAATGACATTCTCGAAAAAAGGAAAGATTTGTGATTTCAGTATCTCGTCGCCAATAAAAGTTCCAGAATGATGGCAAAGGCAAACTTTGTAAGAAGAAGGCCTCACACAGCCCTGGGGACCGTAGGAGTCATGGGAGCCGGAGAGGTGGTGGCATCCATGGGGGAGATGGAAACGTTTCCTTGAGATAACAGTTCTCCAACTAGTTGCACATTAGAATCACCCCTGGAGTTTTAAAACCTACTAATGCCAGATGCCGACCCAGGACTGATTGAATCAGAGTCTCTGCAGGTGGAGCGTAGGTCCTGCTGTTGTAAAATGTGCTCCAAATGAGCCTAATGCTTTGGGGACTGGGAAGCACTGGGTGGTGGTTGATTCTGTTGGTCAGATGCAATTGATGAATGACTGCTCATGGATGCTTGGTAGAGATGAAAAGTTGCAAGCTTGAAGCCTGAGGCTTTATTTAGCATGTAGACCTTAGCTTGGCATGTATTATGCTTACAATCAAAACACAATATTTTTAATAGAATATATCACAAAAATAGAAATGTCTAATTTCCTTTAAAAAGACATTCTAGACATTCTGCATGGCATGTTCAACTCGACTCCCATGATGCCTGCCCACTTACACAAAGCAGGTCTCTCTGTGCAGTTTGCCTTCTTCTCCACCACTCCCTTCTGAAGATCATACCAGACCACCTCTCTCACCAATATCACCTGCATGGCTTTTATAGCTCTTTTTCTTGCTGACCATGAACATAGACCTATACAATTGTTAGGAATCATAATCCTAAGACTCAGAGTTTTGTAAATAAGTAAATGGAAATCTAGAAAATGCAAACTGCTTCTTAGTTCTATTACTTCTTAATCTCTGTCATACTTTCTCAAATTCCCATTTACCTAAGTCAAACTTGCAGTGAAATTTGTTTTTGCAGATCGACCTATTAATATTTAATGATGTTTCTCTTTGAATTTTAAAGTAGTAATTAAATTGAACTGTTCAGAAAGAGCATATTAATTCCAATTTTTTTTAATATGAAAGAGAATAAATCTTGCTCAAAACAAAGGCACTGTTAGAAAGAGAACATTAATTCTGTAGAGTCAGCCAAGACATCTTTTATTAAATATGTATTTCAATGATGAGAAGTATACTGAGACAACGTCTACTATAGAAACATGGAGTATATACTAAAAAGAAATATTTCTATTCTCTAACTTTCCTAGCAGCTTGACTGGCACCTTTCAACTTCTGACTAAATTTATATGTGTTTATACTCCTCTGCTGCTGCTGCTAAGTCACTTCAGTCATGTCCGACTCTGTGTGACCCCACAGACGGAATCCCACCAGGCTCCCCGGTCCCTGGGATTCTCCAGGCAGAAACACTGGAGTGGGTTGCCATTTCCTTCTCCAATGTGTGAAAGTGAAAAGTGAAAGTGAAGTCACTCAGTCACGTCCGACCCCTAGCGACCCCACGGACTGCAGCCTACCAGGCTCCTCTACTCCTCTAATATATTACAAATTCATTCAGGACAGAATCTTTGCATTTTTTTTTTGTAATCTTCTGAGTCTACAATGCACCTAGCACAAGGCTTTACATGTAATTAGTATCCAATAATGGAGAAGGAAATGACAACCCACTCCAGTGTTCTTGCCTGGAGAATCCCGGGGCCGGAAGAGCCTGGTGGGCTGCTGTCTATGGGGTCGCACAGAGTCGGACATGACTGAAGTGACTTAGTGACAGCAGCAGCAGTATCCAATAAATATTGGTAAATATCCAGTAAATATACAAAGTAGACCCCAGAAGGTAAAAGAAAGCAATATTCAAAGTAAAGAATCAATATATTAATAGATACCATGGGTAAACCATGTGAGACTGACCGTGTTCTCTACATATATTTATAGTTCACTGGAGCTTCCAAAGCAAGCTGAGAAGCCCAAGAACATCAGTACTGTGGTGAGCACAGTCTTGTGGCAGCATCTAGAGGGGCAAACACAGATCCATTCTATCCACTGCCATTTGCCCCTGGCTTCCATAATGAAAGGAAAACTCAAACCTATTGAAATTATGCTCTGTTCCAGACACTGCAAATAGAAGGAGGGATCTCACTTGGTTTTTACAGCAACTCTAAGTATTTGTCCCTAATTTACAAATAAGATATTTCTCTCTAGAAGTCAAGTATCTTCTCCCAATTCATGCAAATGCTTAGGAGCAAAGCTCAGAGTTTCTCACACTTCCCCTGTCACCTGAGAATCACAGTAAAATGCAAATTTTGATTCAGTAGGTCTGAGGTAAGTCCTGGGATTCTGTATTCCTCACAAAGCCCCTGTAATATTGAAGCGGCTGTCCCATTTCCACCATTGGAACTGAAGAGAGGAGTCAGAATTAAAATATGAGGGCTCCGAAGCCCCATCTGAAGTTGGGTTCTTGGGAATTTCCCTAAAGCTATGAATTTTGTCATGGTTGCTCTAAACTGCCCTGTAATTCAAACTGTCTCTATCTCTCCTCCCCCACCCACCCCCATTTCGCCTTAGAGTTTCCAAGATCCTATCACACTAGGCGGCTTTACCACCTCCTTCCTCTTCCTTACCTCAGCATCCTTTGCTCATGTTCTTAGTTGAAAGGAATCTGAGATTCCAGGCCCTCAGTTCATTTGCAGTTGGAAAATATTTCTGGAGCAAATTCCCTGCTCTAGGCCTTGTGCCAAGCTCTAGAAGGCAGTCATAAAAAGAAAAAGCTGCTCCCTAAACCAATTTGAAATTGGAATCCAGAGGTACAAAATATTATGGGAAGAAACAGCTTGCCCCATGAGTGTCTTAGATGATCAGAGATGATTAGAGACCATATCCCAAGAGGAACATCCCAACTAATATCTAGGAGTTAGACAGGTGAAGAGGAAGCTAAAATTGGGTGTGACAGCTATTTTTTATGTGTCAACTTGACTGGATCATTGGGTGTCCAGATATTTGATCAAACACTATTCTGTGTGTCTTCAAGGGAGTCCTTGGAGGAGATTAACAATCAGATCAGTAGACTGAGTAAAGCATATTCTCCTCCCTTTGTGAATGGTATCACTCAATCTGTTGAAGCTTTGAATAAGACAAAGCTTCCCTAGTGACTCAAATGTTAAAGAATCTGCCTGCAATGCAGGAAACCAGGGTTCCATCCCTGGGTTGGGCAGATACCCTGGGGAAGGAAATGGCAACCCATTCCAGGATTCTTGCCTGGAGAATCCCATGGACAGAGGAGCCTGGCGAGCTACAGTCCATGGGGTCACAGAGTCAGACACGACTGAGCAACTAACACTTTCATTGCCAATGAGATAGAAGTCCTCCTCGTTGGCTATTTGAGCTGGGACATCAGTCATTTTATACTTTTGGATTCTTCTTGAGCCTCAAACCTACAGTTTTCAGACTAATATTTGTATCATTGGCCCTTGTGGGTTTCCAGCTTGCCAGTTGTGGATATTGGGATTCTTCAACTCTCATATGTAAGTTAATTCCTTATAATAGATCACTCTACACACACACACACACACACATTCTCTTTCTCTGGAGAACCCTGTGTAATGCACTGAGTAAAGTGTTAGGGGTTGGGGAGAGTTCAACACATCGGATGAAGTTCAGGTTTAGTCCAGTCTTGCTGAGGTCTAGAACAATGAGTGGGGAAAATCAAGGTGTGAAGCTAGAGATGTCAGGACAGACCAGGTAGAATGAGGCCTAGCTTGCCTTAAGAGTTGTCTTACCTCTTCCATGAGTTTTTACTTCACATGGAAAGAAAATAAGGAAAAAACTGATAGAAAAAAAAAAAAAGATAGGCTAAGTGTCAGAAACAGAAGACAATGGGGAAATTTCATTCATTTTATTAATTATTTATCAGGCCAGGAACAGAAGAAGCATAGTTTTTGCCTTCATTCATTCTTTACCAAATACTTGCCTAGGACCTATCATGGGCCAAGTGTCATGCTAGGTGGAGAGGAGGCATCAGGAAACAAAGTGCCTGCCTTCAATGATGGTGGTGGGAGAGAAATGCAGATAATAAGCAAGTGCTTTTGCATGCATATTTCTATGAAGAAAAGTAAAGCAGGAGATGAAGAAAGGGCATCTTGGGGTAGAATGTGAGGACTACTTCAAGGAGGGTATCAGGGAAGCCCTCAGTGATGACTGAAAGGGTGACTAAGGACCTCTAAGAGGTTGCATAGTAGGTGTGTTCAAGGAACAGCAAGGAGTCTGGTGACGCCACAGCACAGTGAGAAGGGGAGGATAAAAGAAGATAAGACCTGGAGGTGGCCTGAGGTGTGACCATGAGAGCCTTATCTTCTGGTATTAGAATGTTGACTTTTACACTGAAAGAGATGGAAATCTCCTGGAAAATATTGATCAAAAGAAGGCCATAATGTGAATTATCTTGATGTCAACAGAATCACACTGGCTGCTGTGTAGATAATACACTGTAGGGAAACAAATACACAAGCACAGAGACTCATGAAGAGGTTCCGTTCAGTTCATTTCAGGCACTCAGTCGTGTCTGACTCTTTGCGACCCCATGAACCGCAGCACACCAGGCCTCCCTGTCCTTCACCAACTCCCTGAGTTCCACTCAAACTCATGCCCATTGAATCAATGATGCCATCCAACCATCTCATCCTCTGTCGTCCTCTTCCCCTCCTGCCCTCAATCTTTCCCAACATCAGGGTCTTTTCAAATGAGTCAACTCTTCTCATCAGGTGGCCAAAGTATTGGAGTTTCAGCTTCAACATCAGTCCTTCCAATGAACACCCAGGACTGATCTCATTTAGGAAGGATTGGTTGGAGCTGACCACTGGGAAAACCATAGCCTTGACTAGACAGACCTTACCTCCATAATACCCTTGAGATGCCAAGGCAGCTGGGACAGAGATGGTATTGGTAGAAGTGGTGAGAAGGGGTCAAATCCTAGATATGTGTATTTGTATTTATTTTTATTGTGGCAAAATACACACAATACATCACTTATTATTTTAATTACATAATTCTTTAGTATACAATTGAGTGGTATAACATACATTAACAATGTTGTATACCAATCATCACTATCTATACTCAAAACTTCTTCATTACCCTAAGCAAACACTCTGGATGCATTAAACAAAAATTCTCACTTTCCCTCTCCTTCTAGCCCCTGGAAACAATCTATCTTCTTTCTGTATCTATGAATTTGTCTTTTCTAAAATTCCATGTAAACAGAATCATACTTGTCCTCTGTGTCTGGCTTATTTTATTAAGTGTAATATTTTTCAGGTCCAATACACGTTGTTGCCATGCCCTACTGTAGGATGTATCAAAACTTCATTCTTAATAATCATGGCTACCAGGGAGGAAGAGGGAAGGCATAATGGCCAATTGGGTTAGACATATACACATTACTATACATAAAATAGATAACTAATAAGAAGCTACTGTATAACACAAACATGCAAACAGCTATGAAAAGAAGAGAATGATAGGTATACAATGTTGAGAATATGTTATGCCACTCAATTGTATACGAAAGAATCAAATAATTAAAATGATAAATAATGTACAAACAGTTATGAAAAGAAAAGAAGGGAAAGGCAAAGGAGAAAAGGAAAGATATACCTATTTGAATGCAGAGTTCTAAAGAATAGCAAGGAGAGATAAGAAAGCCATCCTCAGTGTTCAATGCACATAAATAGAAGAAAATAATAGAATGGGAAAGACTAGAGATGTCTTCAAGAAAATTAGAGACACCAAGGGAAATTTTCATGCAAAAATGGGCACAAAAAAGCACAGAAGTGGTGTGGACCTAAGAGAGGCAGAAGATATTAAGAAGAGGTGGCAAGAATACATAAAAGAACTATATAGTAAAGATCGTCACGATCCAGATAATCATGATGGTGTGATCACTCACCTAGAGCCAGACATCCTGGAATGACAAGTCAAGTGGGCCTTAGAAAGTATCACTATGAAAAAAGATAGTGGTGGTGATAGAATTCCAGTTGAGCTACTTCAAATCCTGAAAGATGATGCTGTGAAAGTGATGCACTCAATATGCCAGTAATTTTAAAAACTCAATAGTGGTCATAGGACTGGAAAAGGTCAGTTTTCATTCCAATCCCAAAGAAAGACAATGCCAAAGGATGCTCAAACTACTGCACAATTGCACTCTTCTCACACATTGGCATAGTAATGCTCAAAACTCTCCAAGCCAGGCTTCAACAGTACTTGAACCATGAACTTCCAGATGTTCAAGCTGGATTTAGAAAAGGCAGAGGAACAAGAGATCAAATTGCCAACATTCGTTAGATCATAGAAAAAGCAAGAGTTCCAGAAAAATATCTACTTCTGCTTTATTGACTATGCCAAAGCCTTTGACTATGTGGATCACAACAAACTGTGGAAAATTCTGGAAGAGATGGGAATACCAGACCACCTGACCTGCCTCCTGAGAAATTGGCATGAGGTCAAGAAGCAATAGTTAGAACAGGATGTGGAACAACAGCCTGGTTCCAAATCAGGAAAGGAGTATAACAAGGCTATATATTGTCACCCTGCTTATTTAACTTATATACAGAGTATATCATGAGAAATTCTGGACTGGATGAAGCACAAGCTGGAATCAAGATTGCTGGGAGAAATATCAATAACCTCAGATAAGCAGATGACACCACCCTTATGGCAGAAAGTGAAGAACTAAAGAACCTCTTGAAAGTGAAAGAGGAGAGTGAAAAAACTGGCTTAAAACTCAACATTCAGAAAACTAAGATCATGGCATCCAGTCCCATCACTTCATGGCAAATAGATGGGGAAACAGTGGCTGACTTTATATTTGGGGGCTCCAAAATCACTGCAGATGGTGACTGCAACCATGAAATTAAAAAACACATGCTCCTTGGAAGGAAAGTTATGACCAACCTAGACAGCCTATTAAAGAGCAGAGACATTACTTTGCCAACAAATGTCCTTCTAGTCAAAGCTATGGTTTTTCCAGTAGTCATATATATGGATGTGAAAGTTGGACTATAAAGAAACCTGAGCACTGAAGAATTGATGCTTTTGAACTGTGGTTTTGGAGAAGACTCTTCAGAGTCACTTGGACTGCAAGTCCATCCTAAAGGAAATCAGTCCTGAATATCCATTGGAAAGACTGATGCTGAAACTGAAACTCCAATACTCTGGCCACCTAATACAAAGAATTGACTCATTTTAAGAGACCTTGATGCTGGGAAAGATCGAAGGCAGGAGGAGAAGGGGATGACAGAGGATGAGATGGTTGGTTGCCATCACCCACTCAATGGACATGAGTTTGAGTAAACTCCGGGAGTGGGTGATGGACAGGGAAGCCTGGCATGCTGCAGTCCATGGGTCCATGGGCTCGCAAAGAGTTTGGAATGACTGAGTGACTGAACTGAACTCAACTGAACTGTATAACACAGGGAACTCTCTACTGACTACTCTGTAATGACCTATATGGAAAAAGAATCTAAAACAGAAGGGATATATGAATATGTATAACTGATTCATTTTGCTATACAGTAGAAAGTAACACAATATTGTAAATCAACTATACTCTAATACAAACTTTTATAAGACTGTATTCTTTTTTTATTGCTGAATAGCATTCCATTGCATATATGTATTACATTTTGTCTATTTTTTTTTATTGTCGATGAACACTTGGGTTGTTTCTATCTTCTGGCTATTGTGAATAATCATGCTATGAGCATTTTTTACAAATATCTGTTCAAGTCCCTGATTTCATGTCCTTTTGATATATACCTAGAAGTAGAATTGCTACATTATATAGTGGTTCTATATTTAACCTTTTGGGAAACTACCAAAATATGTTTCACAGCAGCTGCATTGTGTTTACATACCTACAAACACTATACAAGGGTTCCCATTTAGCCATACTGGGTGTTTTTTGTTTGCTTGTTTGCTTTTTACTCTAGACTCAAGAGGATTTCCTCATCTATTGAACATGAATGTGAGATCCCAGAGACATAACCTTGGAATGATCTGTTACTCCAAGGTTTTGTCCTGAGCTACTGAAGAATGGAGGATTTCATTTAGTGAGACAAGAAACACTGGAAGAGGAGCAAGTTGGAGGCAAAATGTCAATAATTTGATTTTGAATATGTAAGAGTTTATGATGTCTATTAACAACAAAGAGAAAATAACAAGTAGGCAGTTAGAGAAGCCTGGAATTCAGTGGAGAAGTGTTGAATACAGTATATACAGTCATGAACAGGGAAGTGAAAGTCAGTCAGTCATGTCCAACTCTTTACAACCTCATGGACTATACAGTCCATAGAATTCTCCAGGCCAAAATATTGGAGTAAGTAACCTATCCCTTCTCCAGAGGATCTTTCCAACCCAGGAATTGGACAGGGGTCTCCTGCATTGCAGGTAAATTCTTTATCAACTGAGCTATCAGGGAAGCCCCATGAACAGGGAGGAGGTGGTCAAAGAGAATGAGTACATATAGAAAATAGAGAAGGTCTGTGTGAGTCAGTACCCCAACACCAAACAGATAGCATGCTCAAATTTAGGATGCATTGAAGATTTATTTACAAAGGAATAGATTTTAAGGGTGGGAAGATGTCGGGCAGTCAATCACAAGGGACACCATGTCACTCAATGCTAACAGGGGCTCAGTCACTATATCCCTTGAAAAGGCTGGCAATAGAGGCCTTTGCCTGAAGGCTTGAGGGAAGACAGAGGTAGTCAGAACCCATAGGAGAGTCATGTGAGCTGTCCTTTAGGCCAGGATATAACTAATCCAAGGCACATCACAGGGGAGGAGCTAAGGTCTACATAGACTGATCCACCCACCCTCTTCCCTCCAGTCTCCTGCCAGGTCTCCACTGGCAAAATTCAAGTAGAAACAAGAGTTTGCCAGGGCCACTAAAACAAAGCACCACAAACTGGATGACTTAAATAATGTAGCCAGGGACCTCCCTGGTGGTCTGGTGGTGGTGGTTTAGTCGTTAAGTTGTGTCTGACTCTTGCAACCCCATGGACTGTAGCCCCCTAGGCTCTACATCTTTGGGATTTTTCAAACAAAAATACTGGAGTGGATTGCCATTTCCTTCTCCAGGGGATCTCCCTGACCCAGGAATTGAACCCAGATCTCCTACATTGCAGACAGATTCTTTACCAACTGAGCTATGTGGTCTAGTGGTTAAGAATCTGCCTTCTAATGCAGGAGACCCAACTTCAAGCTCCCCTGGTCAGGGAACAAAGGTCCCACATGCCATGGAGCAACTAAGCCTGTACATCACAACTGGAGTGTGCATACTGCAATGAAGATCCCACATGCGGCAGCTAAGACCTGTTGCTGCTGCTTAGTCACTCAGTCGTGTCCGACTTCATAGGATCCTATGGACTGTAGCCCACCAGGCTCTCTGTCCATGGAATTCTCCAGGCAAAAGTACTGGAGTAGGTTGCAACGCCCTCCTCCACAGGATCTTCCCAACCCAGGGATCGAACCCAGGTGTACTGTATTGCAGGCAGATTCTTTACCACTGAGCCACCAAGGAAACCCAACTAAGACCTGACACAGCCATATATAACTAAAATAAGTAAATAAATGGATGTAGTTGTGTTCCCCCACCACCACCAAAAAGAAACAAATCTGTCAAGAAAAAAAGGAGCTGTGTGATTTACTTATTAAAGAAATAACATAAACTTATCTCACAGTTCTAGAAACTAAAGTTCAAGGTCAAGGCAGGATTGGCTCCTTTTATGGACTGAGAGAGAATCTACTTCATGCCCCTCACCTAGCCTCTAATGGTATGATGGCAATTCTGTGTGTTTGGTCTAACAGGTGCATCACCCTGACCTTTGCTTTACTATTCACATGGCCCTCTCCCAGTGTATCAAGGTGCAAGTGCTAGTCACTCAGTCGTGTCTGACTCTGCGACCACATGGACTGTAGCCCACCGGGTTCTTCTGTCCATGGGATTTCCCGGCAAGAATATTGGGATGGATTAGGATGGATATAGGGTGGATTGCCATTTCCTTCTCCAGGAGATCTTCCTAACCCAGGGATTGAACCCCCGTTTCCTACTTTGCCGGCAGAGTCTTTACTATCTGAGCCACCCTGCATCTAAATGTCCCCTCTTTATGAGATCATCAGTCACACTGGTTTAGGAGACTACTTACACTAATATGACTTCATTTTAACTATTTACATTTGGAGTGATCCTATAGGTCGACCACACTGTGAGATACTAGGGGTTACAACTGCAGCATATGAATTTAGGGTGGGGGGTTCACAATTCAACTGGTAACAGGCACAAAAGTCATGTTGCGATCTACAGAGTCAGCCTCCCAGGCCATAGAGCTGGTTAAAGTCGGGAGTGGAGTCAGACTCTGAAGAGGTGAGTGGAAGATTTCCCCCCACATAAAGCTAAGGAGCATCCCAAAATGTGTCAGTCTGGGTTATGAGGAGGAAAAGCAAGGAGACAGAAATGAATGAGCCTGTGAGGTGGAAGGAAAATCAATAAAATGATGTCCCAGGGTGGGGGGGTGGGGTGAAGAAAATGTTTCAAGGAGGAGAGATCACTGTGTTGAATGCTGCTGATGAGTAAAGTAAGATTACTTCAACATTATCACATTTTGAGGCCCTTTGAGATTGTAGACTGCTCAGCAATACCTGTGAACTATCAGGTTGGCCACTGTAACTACCACTTATCTTGTCAGAAAATCCTATGCCTTGGAATCATTTTCCAGTATCTGAAGACACACATTTGAAGCCAGTTGGGTCACCTCAGCTCAGTTGTGAGTCCCTCTTGATGAGTAAGAGCAGCTTATATGGTTCTAGCACAATATTCAGTCCAGGAAAAGCCTGGGTAGATTGACATTGCTCTTTTCACTACAGTTGGCCCACTGCCACGATGCCTACCAAATGAAGAATAAATGGTTTGGTATTAAGGATTGTCAACTAATATATAACCCAGAAGGGTTAACTTGACACTAAGCCTACTTGACTTTTTTTTTTCTTTTTAAGAATATAATCAAATCACAAAGAACAAAGAAGTATGTTCATAGAGAACTCTTGCTGACCCCAAAGGAAAGAATGCCCCAACCATTTGCCTTCCCGCAAGCAGGAATAAGGGAGGAGGACTCATTAGAGGGAGAACAGTTCTCTTCAGTGTCCTTGACTAAAACAGAGTGACTGAGGCTCTTGGTGGATCACATTCTTGGGAGCTACTCAGATCAGGGCAGGTGGAAAAGTTTCCAATAGACTACCTCTGTGTCCTAATGAGACCACTGAGAGAGCAGGGCTAGGCTGTACGGGTCAATGGACTCCATTTTGCCAATGAGTGATGGGGCATTGGTGGACAGACCCCAGGCATCTTAGGGGTCACTGTTCTGGGCAAGACGCCAAAACTGGAGCGTGTTCAACTGCTGCAAAGGGCTACAAAGAATCGGCAGGGGGCCTGAGGGCAAATACAGACGTCATGGTGTTGGGTCAGATAGAGTGTAGAAATGAGGAGGCCACAGGGCACACACGCTATGTGGTCTGGCCCTCCAGAGGTCAACCAGGGGTTTGACGGGCAGGCCAGAGGGCAGGCAGCAACGGCAGGAAGCCAGCTCAGCAGCCCCAGGTGTGGAGGTCAAGCATAAGGCCCTCAGGAAATTTCCAAGTGTGGGGAAGGACGAGGATTCTCAAAAAACAAGCCTGCTGTAAATGGAAACACATGCCCTTGTGAAGGAGGGGACCGCTGGAGCTGTTGTTCAACCTTGAGTTCTGGTCTTTTCTACTCTGTGAGTAGTGTCAAATGCCAGGTCCAGATGGTCTCTCCTGAGGCCTGCAGGTGGAGCTGACAACTGGCAGCCAGCTGAGGTGGGTGTGCCACCCTGAGGAGAGGAGGGACCACGACTCCCCCACCCCCATTACGTCTGCACTGGAGGGTGAGCTGAGAGCAGGATGAGGCAGTCCGCCAACCCCACCCCTGATTCCTGCCTCTCCCTTCTTGCTTGTCTCATTATTATTAATGTCCTTATCATCAGTATCAGTTTATTGAATGCTCCCTGCGCAATACAATGCACTTGGTTTTTTGCCTTTGTTTCATGTAATGCTCTATAAACAAGGCGTGTGTGTGTGTTAGTTGATCAGTCATGTCTGACTCTTTGCAATCCTGTTTCCTTCTCCCGTAGATACACTTATCATCATTTTGCAGATGAAGATCCTTAAGTCAAAGAGTATGAGAAATTTGCCCAAATTTGCTCATTTGGGAAAAGACAGACCTAGACTCAAAGCCTATTCAGTGTTACTCCAGATCCCTTGTCTTCCTAGATGGCTCAATGGTAAAGAATCCACCTGCCAATGTAGGAGAAGCAGGAGGTGCAGGTTTGATCTCTGGGTTGGGAAGATGCCCTGACGAAGGAAATGGCAACCCCTTCCAGTATTCTTGCCTTGGAAACCCCATAGGCAGAGGAGCCTGGTGGGTTACAGTCCATGGGGTGGCAACAAGTTGGCCAAAACTGAGTTGCACACACACCAGAACCCTTGGGCATGTGATGGGGCAGTCACAGAAGGCATGTTTGGTTTAAGAGGCTGTGGTCACCATTTCATACTTTCTAATAATTTTTTGACAAAAGCTTGCATTTTCCTTTTCCCCAGGGCCTCACCATTTAGATGGCCGGTGCTGCTCAGACCTTTGACTGTTTACTGTACTTCACTGCCTTCACCCCACCACAGACTCCCATCCATTTGTAAAATTGAGGAGAGTTGATTTTCCAAGGCAATTTAACTTTACCTAATCTGTCATTAATTTTTGCCTGAAAGGAAATGGGAAAAGATACTGGCTGGATCCAGAGGGTGACTGCAGTTTTGCATACGGGGTTTGGAAAGTTGAAGGAACTGCATAGGTATAAGAAATTGTGAATGAAATCTTTTTTTAATATAGTTGCTTATTTGGCTGCACCGGATCTTAGTTGTGGCATGTGGGGACTTTAGATGTGGCCTGTGAACTTTTAGCTGTGGAATGTGGGATCTAGTTTCCTGACCAAGGATCAAACCTGGGTGTCTTCCACTGGGAGCTCAGAGTCTTAGCTACTGGACCAGCAGGGAAGTAGTTGTGAATGAAATCTTAACCAAAGATTCTTGCACATCAGGATATGTTTACATGGGTTTGCCTGGGAAATCTCATGGACAGAAGAGTCTGGGGAAGGTGGGGGCGCTACAGTCCATAGGGTCGCAAAGAGTTGGACACAACTGATCATGTGCACATGCCAGACCCCTTGAGTATGTGACAGGGCAGTCACATCACAGGTTTATAGAGATGTGATAAAGATGTGATATCTCCATAAATGTTTGCAAATTAAAGACATTCAGCCAATCACCTGGATGGTTTGCACAGGAAAGTGAATGCATCCAATAACTCGATCAAAATCACTACAGTTTCCTGTTTCCTCTCTGCTGGACCACCTCTGGTGTAAAACCCTCAAGGTCAGAGCCAATCCTTCTCCCAGCCGGCTCTGGCCCCGAGGAGGAACATTAATTTGCTGACCTGGGACACCCTGTCATGCAGACATCCTCTGCCTTTCTCCCACACCACTGTTTATCAAAAGGACTTAGATGAAGATATCTCTGAGCAAGGACACAAGACACATATACAAAATTAAGCACAGGTCTATGAGCATGGTCACCTGAGAGCTACAAGCTAACTTTTGGCTTTTTTATCAACCTGATGAAGAGGACTTACCTCAGCAATTTCTGCTTGAACTAAAGCATTTGTTTTTTTGCCCAGGAAATAGTCACTGATTGTGGGTACAGTGACAGAGAAGAGCTTTTCAGATGAAACATGATGGTTTCTGAGTGCTGGCATCCACGGTTATTCACACCAACGTGAGTTTAAGGAAAACCCTGTCCCTGTGCAAACCCAGTGAGAGCAGACTGCTGCTCAGACTTCTTTCACTTACGTTGGTGGTGGTGGTGTTTAGTAGTGAAGTCCTACCTGACTCTTGTGACCCTGTGGATTATAACCCACCAGGCTCCTCTGTCCATGGGATTTCCAAGGCAAGAATACTGGAGTGGGTTGTCATTTCCTTGTCCAGGGGAACTTGCTGGCCCAGGGATCAAACCAGTGTCTCCTGCCTTGGTAGACGGATTCTTTTACCAATGAACCACGAGGAAAGCCCTCTCCTGCCTTCATTCAGTTCAGTTCAGTTCAGTCGCTCAGTCGTGTCCAACTCTCTGCGATCCCATGAATCACAGTACGCCAGGCCTCCCTGTCCATCACCAACTCCCAGAGTTCACTCAAACTCATGTCCATCGAGTCGGTGATGCCATTCAGCCATCTCATTCTCTGTCGTCCCCTTCTCCTCCCACCCCCAATCCTTCCCAGCATCAGAGTCTTTTCCAGTGAGTCAACTCGTCGCATGAGGTGACCAAAGTACTGGAGTTTCAGCTTTAGCATAAATCCTTCCAATGAACACCCAGGATTGATCTGCACTGGTTGGATCTGCTTGCAGTCCAAGGGACTCTCAAGAGTTTTCTCCAGCATCACAGTTCAAAAGCATCAATTCTTCGGTGATCAGCTTTCTTCACAGTCCAACTCTCACATCCATACATGACCACGGGAAAAACCATTGCCTTGACTAGATGGACCTTGGTTGGCAAAGTAATGTCTCTGCTTTTTAATACACTATCTAGGAGGGTCGTAACTTTCCTTTCAAGGAGTAAGCGTCTTTTAATTTCATGGCTGCAATCAGCATCCGCAGTGATTTTGGAGCCCAAAAAAATAAAGTCTGACACTTTCCACTGTTTCCCCATCTATTTCCCATGAAGTGATGGGACCAGATGCCATGATCTTTGTTTTCTGAATGTTGAGTTTCAAGCCAAACTTTTCATTCTCCTCTTTCACTTTCATCAAAAGGCTTTTGAGCTCCTCTTCACTTCCTGCCATAAGGGTGGTGTCATCTGCATATCTGAGGTTATTGATATTTCTCCCAGCAATCTTGATTCCAGTTTGTGCTTCTTCCAGCCCAGCGTTCCTCATGATGTACTCTGCATATAAGTTAAATAAGCAGGGTGACAATATACAACCTTGACGTACTCCTTTTTCTATTTGGAACCAGTCTGTTGTTCCATGTCCATTTCTAACTGTTGCTTCATTACTGTTTCACAAAATATTAAAGGCCATTCTAATTCTTACAATACTTCTGCCGAAGAATAACGTGAAAATTAGCTCTTACAGAAAATTGGGAATTCATCTTTGTGACCCAGAATACCAGTTTAGACTAAGCAAAGACTAAAGTTAACATGTACTATTATTATTTGATCTTATTTATTTGTTACTCTTAGAACATCTCATATCTGGTATTTTTCTTTTAGCACCCTCTTCCTTTTTTCTTAGAATGCTGTCTCTTCAGAGCAATTTGCTGATGTTTCATTGCAAAACATGTGGAGTAAGAGACATTGAATCTTGAGTGCTTTGGTCCTAGGTTTCTAACCTTTGTTTAGGGACTTTCTCATAACATACTAGCAGACATCATCTGTTTTAGAAACACTGAAAAGTTTGTGGATTCTGATAAATCTTTTGGGCTCCAGGTGAAAAGGCACGGTAGTATCAGTGAGTTCTGGAATATTCTTCTCCTGTTTTTAATGATGACCAAATTGAAAACACTCAGGTTAGCATTCATGATGCAACTTGATACAGATTTGCACTTTCTTTCTCCAGTCCTTCCTGGTCTGTAATAGGAATGCCCCTTATTTTGTAGCAGGCAAACTCTTCCATAGCTCAAGGCAGTTTGCTTCAAAAGGAAACCCTGCTTGTCCTTCCCACCACTGATTCAGACCACACCACATAACCCTTCTGTTCTTCACCCAGAGAGTCAGCAGCAACTTCTGTGGCCATAGATGCACTTCTCTTAAAAGGTACGAAGCTTTTGTTCATCATCCACTTCAATGAGTTTCTGACCAGTGGTCAGGAAGGAGATGGGTTGGGTTTTATTCCGAAGCAGCCTACCACCTCTGAGGCACCACAAAAAAGATGAGTAAATGTGTATTAAGCCATGAAGCTTCTGATTTAAAAAATGTGACTGGTGTTAAAACATATTATTTTTATTGTAGGAAAGATTCCATGTATCTTTCCATTCGTATCCACATACACATAATCAAGCAGAAGAGAGAGGCAATGATTGAGTTGTTTTGTGTCCTAGATGATTCACCTGAACTATCCCGAAATGTCAGGGAAAAGGGCATCTCTGTTAAGAAAGAAGTAATATTTCTTCTACATTAGTCAGATAATCCTGATTTTACTCCTCAGTTGCTCTTTTATTTTTCTATTTAGACATTTGAAATAGACTTTATTTTTATACTAGTTTTAGATTTACAGGAAAATGAAGAAGATAGTTCAGAGAGTTCTCATCTGTCCTACCCTCAGTTGACCCTATTATTAACATCATATATCAGTATGGTGTACTTCCCACAATTAATGAACAGATGATGCAGGAGAAGGGGACGACCGAGAATGAGATGGCTGGATGGCATCACCGACTCTGTGGACATGAGTTTGAGTGAACTCCGGGAGTTGGTGATGGATAGGGAGGCCTGGCGTGCTGTGATTCATGGGGTCGCAGAGAGTCAGACACGACTGAGCGACTGAACTGAACTGAACTGAACTGATGCATTAGTTTTGACTAAAGTCCATACTTTATTCAGATTACCTTCTTTTTTCCCTAACATCTTGTTCCTTTTCCAGGATTTCATCTAGGACACCATATTGCATTTAATCATCATGTCTTCTTAGACTCCTCTAGGCTACAAGAGCTCCTCAAACTTTTCCTTGTTATTGATGACCTTGACAATTTGAGGGAGTATTGGTCAAGAATACTGTAGGATGCTCCTCTGCTAGAATTTGTCTGAGGTTTTTCTCATGATTAGACTGGGATTATAAGATTTAGAGAGGAAGATTGCAGAGAAGTGCCATTTTCACCTTATCATATCACGTTTACACACTATCTACATAGCTTATCACTGCTGATGTTGACCTCAGTCACCTGGCTGAAGTAGTGTTTGTCAGGTTTCTCTACCGTAAAGTTACATTATTTATCCCCCTCCCTTTCCATACTTTGATTTTGGGGAGAAAGTCTCTATACACAACCCACACTCTTAAAGAATGATGGGTTATGCCATCCTACTCCTTTAGGGTGAAGTGCATGCATAAATTAGTGTGCTCAGGACATTTATCTCTTCTCTCCCACTTATCATTTTATTTATTCATTAATTTATATCAGTGGAGACTCATAGATATTTGTCTCTTTTTTGAATTACAATCTACTACTACCTTAATGATTTTTTGGTCAAATTATTCCACCTCTGGCCATCAGGGATTTTAATTTGTTTTTGTGCCCCTCTTATTGTGTGTGTATGTGTTTTAGTACTTCCTTATTTTAGGACCGACAAGAAGCTTTAGGCCTATCTTATAACTTTCCTGCCCCAGTCCTAGAATCAGTCATTTTTTCCAAGAATCCGTGGTTCCTTTATTTAGAGAAAAATATTAGAAACCAACATCTGGATGATAGGTGTGCTCATTGATACTAGACTGTCCTTTCTTTATCTCTGCTTGTTTAAGACAGTAAAGAAATATATATGTATATATTAATCTGTGTATTTATGCATATCTATAAATATTTTTATAGAGAACCACCTGTAATCACATTACTCATTGGCTTTTTCTGCACTCATACACCTAATGAAAGAGATTCACATAGCTGCTCCCATCCCAACACTAAGCTTCTGTGTGTGTGTGTGTGTGTGTGTTCAGTTGTGTCCAACTCTTTTTGATCCCAGGTACTGTAGCCCTCCAGGCTCCTCTGTCCATGGGATTTCCCAAGCAAGAATATTGGAGTGAGTTGCCTTTTCCTTCTCCAGTGGATCTTCCTGACCTGGGGATCGAACCTGTGTCTCTTGTGTCTCCTGCCTTGGCAAGCAGATCCTTCCCCACTGTGCTGTGTGGGGACTAACACCAAGCTTAAACCACCTTAAAATCAGGCTTGGTGCAAGCACCTCTTAGTATCAGACACTGGTATGACCAACTCTGCCCTTGGATAGTTTCTGATCTAGTGCAATAGATATATAGGCACACAATTTCAATGAAATGTAGCAATTTGATGATTTCATGGGAAATATACAGATTGCTAAAAAAAGCACACAGTAAATGAGGTCAAGTATGAAGATGTATAAATGTGTTAAGTGAAACTAAGGAAACTGGACTTCATTCTGTAGGTGAATGGAGATGATTGCAACATTTAATGCAAGACTAAGAAGGGGACGACAAAGAATGAGATGGCTGGATGGCATCACTGACTCGATAGACATGAGTTTGAGTGAACTCCAGGAGTTGATGATGGACAGGAAGGCCTGGTGTGCTGTGATTCATGGGGTCACAAAGAGTCAGTCACGACTGAGTGACTGAACTGAACTGAACTGAAGTATGCATGAACCCAAGCCAGGTAGACCATTTCCAGTTTCCTAGGTACTGAAGTGTCAAGATCTAATGGAAGAGAAACATCAAGGCTAAAAATATTTAAATTTCCTTCCTTGTATACTGTTGGTTTTCATGTTGGTAGGAATGCAAAGATACTGCTCATGTGTGAAAGCAATTATTTATTTAGCACTTACTATGTGACAAGTGTTATTTAACTCTAGGAGACAGGCATTATGATGAATGCCATTCAGCAGATGAAGAACTGAGTCTCAGAAGGTAATGTCTATCATTTAATAACATTAATAATTATGAACATTATATGCTAAGATACAATATACATTAATATTATGCTTATATATCAGTGTTAATAATTATTACTATTTTATAGAAAGTAATAGTATCACATAGCTGGAAAGTAGCTGATAAACTTTAGAACACATCTGCCTGATACCTCACCGTTATTCACTTAAACCATCACTTGATATCAGGAAAGATTGAGCTTCCTGTATACAAGTTTCTTCTCAAGAAAAGAAGGGCTTAGCCAATTCCAGTGGTTCACTTTTTATTTCTAAGAACAAAAAAGGGTCTGTTGATGGAGGCCTGGTAGTGGCCTCTCTAGATTAAAGAACAATAGTTTATGGAGAATAATAAATGGAATGAAAACAATCGTCTCTTTTTGAAATAGGGGCACCCTGACCAAATGTTTCTGTAAAATGTTGGCGCTAAACCATTTCCATCTTTCATAATGAGTAGAAATGGGCAGATAAATCAGCTGGAAGTCTGTAGCCCAGTCCACAGTGGTGATGTGTCAAACTGGTCTCCCTCCTCTATTTGCTGAGATTTATGACAGGAGAGCAGGTCTCATCATTCATCATGTGTGTCTTCAGAAGAATTCTGGGTAAGATCAAGTACAGCCTCGAGGGGTTCAGAACTGCATTCCTACTATTTTGTCTACACACTGTTAGGACAAATCAAGGAAATACCCAGTAGAGGAGTGAAAAACTCAATGAATCTAATCAACACTTTGTGGTATAAGAGGATCAGATCTTCAGAAAGCATTTGCTATTTTGGTTTTTGCTTGGAGGTATGTGGCATCCTGCAGACCCATTCAGAGAGATTAGCATCACTCTCCTCTTTAGGTAATTGGGTTATTTGGTGAAATCACAAATATTGGACTTGTGCTCAGCCCAGGTAGAAGAGAGAATATAAAAGACTTTAAGAATGCCTAGGCACAAAGAATGTATAATTAAGTAAGAGTTGGTGATGGACAGGGAGGTCTGGCATGCTGTGATTCATGGGGTCACAAAGAGTCGGACACGACTGAGCGACTGAACTGAACTGAACTGAACTGAAGTGTTAGTTTCTCAGTCATGACTGACTCTTTGTGACCCCATGGACTGTAAGCCCACCACACTCTTCTGTCCATGGAATTCTCCAGGCACAAATACTTGAGTGCATTGCCATTTCCTTCTCCAGGAGATCTTCCCAACCCAGGGATCGAACCCGGGTCTCCTACATTGCAGGCAGATTCTTTACCATCTGAGCCACCAAGAAAGCTAATAAAGTAATAAAGACATTTTATTGGGCTAAGCATGTACCTCCTTTGTGATTAATAAGAGCAGAAGTGCAATCCCTTTATCTGTATAGCATAGAACTGTAAAAGAAAGGCTCAGCTTTCCAACTTGCTTCCCATTTATTTGTGTGTATATTAAGCCCTATCATGCCCTCCTTCCCCAGAAAGGAATTTAGGGTGAATATGACTCCTATAATTTCTAAGGCCACCCTGATAAAGCAAGCTCGTTCACCTTGGCAGCTAATTACTACCACACAGGATAGTTATGAGTAATGCATAGGTTAGGCTTTGTGTGCTAACCTTATACAAAAGTGAAGGAATCTAAATTACCACTTATTTTAAATGAATATGTTCTTAACCTCAGTCTATTAGGAGAAGAAAGACTCTAAAGAATGGAGGAAAGTGATGTTTCTCTTGGTAAGTGAGCTATGGGGTGACCAGAGAAAGTGGACAAATTGAATGCTTCACCATTTGAACACAAACCAAACCAGGGAAACCCAGTAAAATTCTCAGACCCTTCTTCTGTCAAATATTTTGAAGTTTTTTGTTTCTTATTTTTTTTTAATTATACAAACATAATTAATGCAATGAACTGTAATGTGAGTTCAGGTTCAGGAATTTGGGTAAGCAAGTTCGGGGTCACACATAAGTTATGTCACAGCTTCTAACCTGACTGGCCCTGATTTAATAAGACCTCATAGTCACATCCTCCTATGCACTCAACTTGCAACTGCCTGCGTCAAGAGACAAGGCAATTAGTGACAGAGAAGAGTGAGAGAATTACTGCATTCCAAACACATCTGGGGTAGAGGAAAAGCCTTCCACCCCAGGATGTAGCCAGACAGAGGGGTGCCCACCAGAGGGAAGAATGAAAAATAGTCTTGATTTATGGCTTTGCAGTAACCTAATGCAGATAGTTAAAGCATGTTATTCACAAAAACCTTTGTATTGCCTCATCTCCCAAGGTAAGATGGGAATTTTAGAAGGGAGTTTTCTGGCAGTTTTTGCTGAACTAAATCATAAGGTGTTTCATAATTCCATGTCAGTTGATTGTGTAACAGAACAGCTTTTACTTTCCTGAAACACAAGTGGCACCTAACTCTGCCCTCTGAAACATTTATCTGCTTTGCAACCAGCAACAAAAACTAAGTGTCCAGCTGGACCCAAGAACCCCACAAAGAACTTGGGCCAAGCATCTACTTCATATTATTGTTATTGTTTATTTGCTCAGTCATGTCTGACTCTTGTGACCCCCATGGACTCTAGCCCACCAAGCTCCTCTATCCAAGGGATTTCCCAGGCAAGAATACTGGAGTGAGTTGCCAGTCACTTCTCCAGGGGATCTTCCTGACCCAGGGATCAAACCTATGTCTCCTGCATTGGCAGACAGATTCTTTACCACTGAGCCACCAGGAAAGCCCCTACTTCAGATTGCATTTCTGTTTTCTGATCTGGGATGATTTTGTCCAAATTCTGTTTCATGTAAACATATTCTGAAATATCAGTACTCTAAAGAAATGCCCATTTTGTCACTAAAAAGATATAGAACTATACTTGGTTCTCTTACAATTCCATATTTGTTAACAAAGTTCAGGGCTACCAGGATCTACTAGCAGTGGGTGATGCTGATTCATTTTCCAGGTTTGATAGGAAGAAAGACTATTGCTTTTTTCTATTATTTCCCAAACCCAAACCAACATTTATTTAGTCCTCCCCTTTTGTGCATTGCTGTGAAGATGGCCCTGCACTTGAGTTAGTCCTTAAGTACCAGAACTGCCTTAGGATCTACACGTTCCCTTCCCACCCTTGGACAAAGCACTAGGCACTTGAGAATAGACCCCTCATTCCTACCCAAAGGACTCTTTCCTAGTGGCTGTCTTCTAATTAGCTTTTTTTTTTTAATGGGATATAGTTGCTTTACAGTGTTGCATTAGTTTCTATTATACAGCAAAATATATCAGCTATACTTATACATATATCCCTTCTTCTTTGAATTTCTTTCCCATTTATGTCACCACAGAACCTTAGTAGAGTTCCCTGTGGTATACAGTTGATTCTCATTACTTATCTATTTTATACATCATAGTAGGGTATATATGGCAACCTCAATCTCCCAATCCATCCCCCTTCCCTACTTAGTATCCATAAATTTATTCTCCACATCTATGTCTCTATTTCTGCTTTGCAAATAGATTCATCTGACCATTCTTCTAGATTTCACATTTACGTGTTAGCATATATTTGCTTTTCTCTCTCTGATGTACTTTACTCCGTGCAACAGTCTCTAGGTCCACCCACATCTCTGTAAATGGCACCATTTTGTTCCTTTTCTGGCTGAGTAATATTCCACTTTATATACATGCCTCACCTTCTTTATCCATTCCTCTGTTGATGGACATTCAGTGGTTGGATCAATTTATATTCCCACCAACAGTGTAAGAGGTTTCCCTTTCTCCACACCCTATACAGAATTTATTATTTGTAGATTTTTTCCATGATAACTATTCTAACCACTGTGAAGTGATACTTCAGTGAGTTTTGATTTGTATTTCTCTGTTGTATATTGTCACCCTGCTTATTTAACTTCTATGCAGAGTACATCATGAGGAACTCTGGGCTGGAAGAAGCACAAGCTGGAATCAAGATTGCTGGGAGAAATATCAATAACCTCAGATATGCAGATGACACCACCCTTATGGCAGGAAGTGAAGAGGAACTCAAAAGCCTCTTGATGAAAGTGAAAGAGGAGAGTGAAAAGTTTGGCTTGAAGCTCAACATTCAGAAAACGAAGATCATGGCATCTGGTGCCATCACTTCATGGGAAATAGATGAGGAAACAGTGGAAACAGTGTCAGACTTTATATTTTTGGGCTCCAAAATCACTGCAGATGCTGACTGCAGCCATGAAATTAAAAGACGCTTACTCTTTGGAAGGAAAGTTATGACCAACCTAGATTGCATATTAAAAAGCAGAGACATTACTTTGTCAACCAAGGTCCGCCTAGTCAAGGCTATGGTTTTTCCCGTGGTCATGTACGGATGTGAGAGTTGGACTGTGAAGAAAGCTGATCGTCGAAGAATTGATGCTTTTGAACTGTGGTGTTGGAGAAGACTTTTGAGAGTCCCTTGGACTGCAAGGAGATCCAACCAGTCCATTCTAAAGGGGATCAATCCTGGGTGTTCATTGGAAGGACTGATGCTAAACCTGAAACTGCAATACTTTGGCCACCTCATGCGACGAGTTGACTCACTGGAAAAGACTGATGCTAGGAGGGATTGGGGGTGGGAGGAGATGGGGACGACAGAGAATGAGATGGTTGGATGGCATCACCAACTCGATGGACACGAGTTTGAGTGAACTCCGGGAGTTGGTGATGGACAGGGAGGCCTGGCGTGCTATGATTCATGGGGTCGCAAAGAGTCAGACACGACTGAGCGACTAAACTGAACTGAACTGAACTGAATAATTAGTGATGTTGAGCCTGTTTTCATGTGTTGGTTGGCCATCTGTATGACTTCTTTGAAGAAATGCATATTTAGGTTTTCTATCCATTTTTTAATCAGATTGTTTGGTTTCTTGATATTGAGCTATACCAGCTGTTTGTATATTTTGGAGATTATCTTTTGGCCATTGGAACATTTGAGACCCTTTGCTTCAGGTCAGGTATTTTTCTTTTACCTGGTCTCCCTCTTTCAAGTTTAAGCAGGGCCACCAATTTTCATTTCCTTCCTATCCCAAGGCTCTCCTCTAGTCTTTCCCCATTCATATGTGTACCTTCAATTTCCTGACTCTCAGAATAAGTCAGAGATTTTATAGAGGTTTGGTTACAACTGACAAGGACACCCTCCAACATGTTCCAATAGAAAGGAAGTGACAAAGACTTGCAAAATCCAAAGTTAGCACCCCAAGCAGATAGAAAGACAAAGATGTCGCTGTACCCAAGGTCAACTGAGACCTGGTATGTTAAGGCCACCTTTTTTCCATATCTTCTTTCTGATTGTTCTGGATGTCAAGATCATGCCATCTCACAATATTTCTCCATTTCATAAAAATGTAGCAGTTCACAGCACATGAGTTTTATATCTTACAGCCTCTGCCATCAAATGGGAATTTTGTTTCAACTCCATAGACTCCAGATTTAGATATTCTTGTGAAATGATTCTTTGATATAGCCAGATTCCACACTAGATATGAGGTTTGGTTTTGCCGAAGAGTACCGAGGATAAAAGGAAAAAGTTGTAAGACATATCATAAATGTCTTTTCCCCCTACAATGAAGCTTAGATATTAAAGACTAGTGTTTTACTCCTAGAAAAAAACTGGAGAATCTGCTGCAACCAGTCAAGCTTGCACAGCATTGTTTCTATTATTTGGAGAAAAAGTCTTCACTTTCTAATACTTGGTTTATACAAAAAAATAATTATTAGGATGCATGTATCATTGAAAGAAAGTGAAAGTCGCTCAGTCGTGTACAGGTCTTTGCAACCCCATGAACTATACAGTCCATGGAATTCTCCATACCAGAATACTGGAATGGATAGCTATTTCCTTCTACAGGGAATCTTCCCAACTCAACAATCAAACCCAGGTCTCCCTCGTTGCAGGTGGATTCTTTACCAGCTGAGCCACGAGGGAAGCCGGGGAATACTGGAGTAAGTAGCCTATCCCTTCTCTATTGGATCTTCATTACTCGGGGATTGAACCAAGATCTCTTGCATTGCAGGAGGATTCTTTACTAGCTGAACTACCAGGGAAGCCTGAATGTATCATTGGAGTGCCTCAATGTCCATTGCAGCACTATTTATAAAAGCAAATGGAAACAATCTAAATGTCCAACAGATGAATGGATAAAGCAGATATGGTACATATATACAATGGAATATTATTCAGTCATAAAAAAAGAATGAAATAATGCCATTTGCAATAACACATGTATCTAGAGATTCTCTAGATGTATCTAGAGATTATCATACGAAGTGAAGTAATTCACACAGACAAACATCATGATATCACTTACATGTGAAATCTAAAAAATGATACAAATGAACTTATTTACAAAGTAGAAACCGATTCACACACTTAGAAAACAATTTTATGTTTATCAAAATAGAAAGTTGGGGGGAGGGAAAAATTAAGAGACTGGGGTTAATATATACACACTACTATGTGTACTAAAGTCAACAATGACCTACAGTATAGCACAGGGAATGCTACTCAATACTCTGTAATAAACTAAATGGGAAAAGAATCTAAAAAAGAATAATTTGTTTATGTAAACGTGGTGTGGAGAAGACTCTTGAGAGTCCCTTGGACTGCAAGGAGATCCAACCAGTCCATTCTAAAGGATATCAATCCTGGGTGTTCATTGGAAGGACTGATGCTAAAGCTGAAACTGCAATACTTTGGCCACCTCATGCGACGAGCTGACTCACTGGAAAAGACTCTGATGCTGGGAAAGGTTGGGGGCGGGAGGAGAAGGGGCCGACTGAGAATGAGATGGCTGGATGGCATCACCGACTCTGTGGACATGAGTTTGAGTGAACTCCAGGAGTTGGTGATGGACAGGGAGGCCTGGCGTGCTGTGATTCATGGGGTCGCAGAGAGTCGGACATGACTGAGTGACTGAACTGAACTGAACTGAATTACTTTTCTGAAACTAACCACAACATTGCAAATCAGCTATGTTAGTCACTTAATCGTATTTGACTGTTTGCAACTCTATGGACTGTAGCCTACCAAGTTCCTCTGTTCATGGGATTCTTTTGGCAAGAATACTAGAGTTGGTTGTCATTCCCTTCTCCAGGAAATCTTCCTGATCCAGGGATCAAACCTAGGTCTCCTGGATTGCAGGAACCAATACATATATTTTTAATTTAAAAAAATACTTTAAAAAATAATCATCAACCGATCATCAACCAGGATGCTTAGAAGTCTACTAAAAGTTGTAAATTGTTATTATATGTAAAATATTAACTTCAGGGTTTTTTAAAATGGCATATAGAATTTTTTTTTTTTAGCTCAGGATAATCATATATGAGTAAGAAAGCTGTGGTAAATTAAATTTGCTTCAACTCTTTGGGTAGAAAAAGACCAAACACAACTGAAAAACTAGGTTTAAAAAAAGAAGGGATTTCTTTATTTTTAAATAGAGTTTGTTGTAAAACTGAAAACCAAGACTGTCTGTGTGTATCACCTTGTAACGTGGTGGCTCCCATTGGGGCAGGTGGATGAGTAAGAGGGGAAACACTGCACAGACAATGTCCTGGGTCCCCTCTCTACCAGTTCAACTTAGCCTTTATTTATTAAGCACCATTTTTATGTGTGTAGCATTTCATCACTCAACTTTTCCAGCTTGTCAACCTACATGTCCTATGGTCACCCTTAAATGAATTAACTCTTTCAAAATTAAATTTGATATATCACTAAAAAATCATACTGATAGATATTAAGTCTGATTCGCAGCTCACTCTGTCATCATCAAACAAAATGGTGAGTAATAAAAATGTTGAATGAGCACATCTCTTCCTGAAATTTTTAGTAACTGTCAATTACACTCAGTAAAGGGAGAGGTCTTTAGTTCACAAAAATATGTAGTATTCAATAATGCAGTTGTCCCCACATAATATTAAGAAAGCAATGCTATCACATTAATTCAGCTTAGATCATATTGAGAAGAAAAACTCATCCCAGGGGAATGTACTTCTGAGTGTCACCATCATAACATTTAGATAAGTTCATGGATAACAAGTCCAATGAGACCAGTCTGGACACTGCTTCCTGAATACAGCACTGATTTAAATATTAAATACAGACTTGATTTAAATATTAGTGTTCAACATTCTGAATAATGGAAGGGACTCTAGTTTTTCCTATCTGTACGGTGGCCCTCTTGGTTATTTGACTATGGAAATTCTTCCTTCTAGGAAAAGATAAGCTGATAAAATTTCACTGCTATTCTTTAAATTTGATACGGCAAGTCCTGTGCAATTCCAGTCCCAGAAGATAATTCATAAAAGGCATAAGAATGGACAAATGCATGAAGTGGTCTTAACCCCTTTAAATCTTGCTCTATGTTATGAGAAATGATGCATGCTTGTGATTTTGTACTATTATCCATTAGAAGAGGAAGCCCATATCTCAGCACCACAGTTAAGAATGGAAAAATTAAAACTTTATTTCATGTTATCAATCATTTTATGGTCTAAGGAGGGAGGTAGGTCATTATGACCCTGGAAAAGCAGTAGTCAACTTAGGTCCACAATGCTGACAGTGCATCCCTCCTAAAGGAGACAATACTTCCCAGAATTAAGTATCTTTGATTCCAAGCTACTGTGTCTTCTACCTTGCCTTCCAAGTTCAACTAAGATTTAACCTCCCCTAAGAAGTCCCACTGCCCTCAGATATCCCAGTCAGAATGAAGTATTCCTTAGCTTCAGTTCAGTTCAGTTCAGTTCAGTTCAGTCACTCAGTCGTGTCCAACTCTTTGCGACCCCATTCACAGCACGCCAGGCCTCCCTGTCCATCACCAACTCCCGGAGTTCATTCAAACTCATGTCCATCGAGTCAGTGATGCCATCCAGCCATCTCATTCTCTGTCATCCCCATCTCCTCCCACCCCCAATCCCTCCTAGCATCAGACTCTTTTCCAGTGAGTCAACTCGTCACATGAGGTGGCCAAAGTATTGGAGTTTCAGCTTTAGCATCAGTCCTTCCAATGAACACCCAAGATTGATCTCCTTTAGAATGGACTGGTTGGATCTCCTTGCAGTCCAAGGGACTCTCTAGAGTCTTCTCTAGCACCACAGTTCAAAAGCATCAATTCTTCGACGATCAGCTTTCTTCATAGTCCAACTCTCACATCCATACATGACCACGGGAAAAACCATAGCCTTGACTAGGCGGACCTTGGTTGGCAAAGTAATGTCTCTGCTTTTTAATATGCTATCTAGGTTGGTCATAACTTTCCTTCCAAGGAGTAAGCGTCTTTTAATTTCCTGGCTGCAATCAGCATCTGCAGTGACACTTGCTTAAAATATGTTTTTACAAGAGTTTTTGTTTGTTTGTTTTCCTTTCTTTTTCTTATTGAAGGATAATTGTTTTATAGAATTTTGTTGTTTTCTGTCAAACCTCAACATGAATCAGCCAGAAGTGAAGTGAAATGAAGTCGCTCAGTCATGTCTGACTCTTTGAGATCCTGTGGACTGTAGCCCACCAGGCTCCTCCGTCCAGGGGATTCTACAGGCAAGAATACTGGAGTGGGTTGCCATTTCCTTCTCCATGAATCAGCCAGAGGTATACATATATCCCCTCCCTTTTGAACCTCCCTCTCATCTTCCTCCCCATCCCATCCTTCTAGGTTGATACAGAGCCTCTGTTTGAGTTTCCTGAACCATACAGCAAATTCCCGTTGGCTATTTATTTTACATATGGTAATATAAGTCCATGTTACTCTTGCCATACATCTCACGGTCTCCTCCCCTCTCCCCATGTCCATAAGTCTGTTCTCTGTTCTGTTTCTCCATTTCTGCCCCATGAATAAGTTCTTCAGTACCATTCTTCTAGATTCTGTATATGTGTGTTAGGATATGATATTTATCTCTCTCTTTCTGACTCATTTCACTCTGTATAATAGGTTTTAGGTTCATCCACCTCATCAGAACTGACTCACATGTGTTCCTTTTTATGGCTGAGTAATATTCCATTGTGCATATGTACCACAACTTCTTTATCCATTCATCTGTCGATGGACATCTAGGTTGCTTCCATGTTCTAGCTATTGTAAATAGTGCTGCAATGAACAATGGGATACATGTGTCTTTTTCAATTTTGGTTTTCTCAGGGTATATACCTAGGAATGTGATTGCTGGGTCATGTAGTGGTTTTATTCCTAGTTTTTAAAGGAATCTTCATACCATCTCCCATAGTGGCTGTATCAATTTACATTCTCACCAATAGTGCAAGAGTGTTCCCTTTTCTCCACACCCTCTCCAGAATTTATTGCTTGTAGATTTTTTTGATGATGGCCATTCTGACTGGTGTGAGGTGATATCTCATTGTAGTTTTGATTTGCATTTCTCTAATAATGAGCAGTGTTGAGTATCTTCATGTGTTTGTTAGCCATCTGTATGTCTTCTTTGGAGAAATGTCTGTTTAGGTCTTTTCCCACTTTTTGATTGAGTTGTTTTTCTGGCATTGAGTTGTATAAGCTGCTTGTATATTTTGGAAATTAATCATTTGTCAGTTGTTTCATTTGCTACCATTTTCTCCAATTCTGAAGGTTGTCTTTTCACTTTGCTTGTAGTTTCCTTTGCTGTGCAAAAGATTTTAAGTTTAATCAGGTCCCACTTGTTTACTTTTGCTTTTATTTCCATTACTTTAGGAGGTGGGTCATACAGGATCTTTCTTTGATTTATGTCATCAAGTGTTCTATGTTTTCCTCTAAGAGGCTTATAGTTTTTGGTCTTACATTTAGGTCTTAAATCCATTTTGAGTTTATCTTTCTGTATTTATCTTTGTGTGTGGTGTTAGGAAGCATTCTAATTTCATCCTTTTACATGTAGCTGTCCAGTTTCCCAGCCCCATTTATTGAAGAGGCTGTCTCTGCCCCATTGTATATCTTGTTTCCTTTGTAAAAAATAAGGTACCTATGGGTTCATGAGTTTATTTCTGGGCTATCTATCTTGTTCCATTGGTTTGTATTTCTGTTTTTGTGCCAGTACCATATGGTCTTAATGATTGTAGCTTTGTAGTGTCACCTGAAGTCAGGGAGGTTGATTCCTCTAGCTCCATTCTTCTTTCTCAAGACTGCTTTGGCTATTCTTTTGTGTTTAGGTCTTTTGTGTTTCCATATGAACTGTGAAATTTTTTCTTCTAGTTCTGTGAAAAATGCCATTGGTAATTTGATAGGGATTGCATTGAATCTGTAGATTGTGTTTGGTAGTATAATCATTTTTGCAATATTGATTTTTCCTACCCAGGAACATGGAATATCTCTCCATCTGTTTATGTCATCTTTGATTTATTTCATTAGTGTTTCCTTGTTGCTGCTGCTGCTGCTGCTAAGTCACTTCAGTTGTGTCCGACTCCGTGTGACCCCATAGATGGCAGCCCACCAGGCTCCCCCGTCCCTGGGATTCTCCAGGCAAGAATACTGGAGTGGGTTGCCATTTCCTTCTCCAATGTGTGAAAATGAAAAGTGAAAGTGAAGTCACTCAGTCATGTCTGACTCATAGCGACCCCATGGACTGCAGCCTACCAGGCTCCTCCGTCCATGGGATTTTCTAGGCAAGAGTACTGGAGTGGCTTGCCATTGCCTTCTCCGAGTGTTTCCTTAGGTAAGTTTATTCCTAGATATTTAATACTTTTAATACTTTGTTGCAATGGTGAATGGGATTAATTCCTTAATTTCTCTTTCTGATTTTTCATTGTTAGTATATAGAAGTGCAAGTGATTTCTGTGTATCGATTTTGTATCCTGCAACTTTGCTAAATTCCCTGATTAGCTCTAGTAATTTTCTGATACTATCTTTAGGGTTTTCTATGTACAGTATTTTGTCATCTGCAAACAATGAGATCTTTACTTCTTCTTTTCTTTTTTTTTTTTTTATAAAAAAGAAAGATAACTTTATTTTTTTATTTATTTATTTATTTTTTTTTGTAGTTAATTTATTTTTTATTGGAGGCAAATTATTTTACAATATTATATTGGTTGGTTTTGCCATACATTGATATGAATTTGCCCCGGGTTTACATAAGTTCCCCCTCCTGAACCCCCCTCCCACCACCCTCCTCCCTTTATCCTCCCTCTGGGTCATCCCCGCATGTCAGCCCCGAGCATCCTATAACATGCATTGACCCTGAACTAGTGATTCGTTTCACATATGACAACATACGTGTTTCGATGCCATTCTCCCAAATCATCCCACCCTCACCCTCTCCCATAGAGTCCCAAAGACTGTTCTATACATCTGTGTCTCTTTTGCTGTCTCGTATACAGGGTTATCATTTGCATCTTTCTAAATTCCATATATATGTGTTAGTATACTGTATTGGTGTTTTTCTTTCTGGCTTACTTCACTCTGTATAATAGGCTCCAGTTTCATCTACCTCATTAGAACTGATTCAAATGTTTTCTTTTTAATGGCTGAATAATACTCCATTGTGTATATGTACCAAGGCTTTCTTATCCATTCATCTGCAGATGGACATCTAGGTTGCTTCCATGTCCTGGCTATTATAAACAGTGCTGCAATGAACATTGGAGTACACGTGTCTCTTTCAATTCTGGTTTCCTCGGTGTGTATGCCCAGGAGTGCGATTGCTGGATCATATGGCAGTTCTATTTCCAATTTTTTGAGGAATCTCCACACTGTTCTCCATAGTGGCTGTACTAGTTTGCATTCCCACCAACAGTGTAAGAGGGTTCCTTTCTCTCCACATCCTCTCCAGCATTTATTGCATGTAGATTTTTGGATAGCAGCCATTCTGACTGGTGTGAAATGGTATCTCATTGTGGTTTTGATTTGCATCTCTCTGATTATGAGGGATGTTGAGCATTTTTTCATGTGTTTGTTAGCCATCTTTATGTCTTCTTTGGAGAAATTTCTGTTTAGTTCTTTGGCGCATTTTTTGATTGGGTCATTTATTTTTCTGGAATTGAGCTGCAGGAGCTGCTTGTATAATTTGGAGATTAATCCTTTATCAGTTGCTTCATTTGCTATTATTTTCTCCCATTCTGAAGGCTGTCTTTTCACCTTACTTATAGTTTCCTTTGCTGTGCAGAAGCTTTTGATTTTAATTAGGTCTCATTTGTTTATTTTTGCTTTTATTTCCAATATTCTGGGAGGTGGGTCTTGGAGGATCCTGCTGTGATTTATGTCGGAGAGTGTTTTGCCTACGTTCTCCTCTAGGAGTTTTATAGTTTCTGGTCTTACATTTAGCTCTCTAATCCATTTTGAGTTTATTTTGGTGTATGGTGTTAGGAAGTGTTCTAATTTCGTTCTTTTACAAGTGGCTGACCAGTTTTCCCAGCACCACTTGTTAAAGAGACTGTCTTTTCTCCATTTTATATTCTTGCCTCCTTTGTCAAAGATGAGGTGTCCATAGATGCGTGGATTTATCTCTGGGCTTTCTATTTTGTTCCATTGATCTATATTTCTGTCTTTATGCCAGTACCATACTGTCTTGATGACTGTGGCTTTGTAATAGAGCCTGAAGTCCGGCAGGTTAATTCCCCCAGTTCCATTTTTCTTCCTCAAGATTGCTTTGGCTATTCGAGGTTTTTTGTATTTCCATACAAATTGTGAGATTATTTGTTCTAGTTCTGTGAAAAATATCTTTGGTAGCTTGATAGGGATTGCATTGAATGTATAAATTATTTTGGGTAGTATACTCATTTTTACAATATGTATTCTTCCAATCCATGAACATGGTATATTTCTCCATCTATTAGTGTCCTCTTTGATTGCTTTCAGTAGTGTTTTATAGTTTTCTATGCACAAGTCTTTTGTTTCCTTAGATAGATATATTCATAAGTATTTAATTCTTTTCGTTGCAACAGTGAATGGAATAGTTTCCTTAATTTCTCTTTCTATTTTCTCGTTATTAGTGTATAGGAATGCAAGGGATTTCTGTGTGTTGATTTTATATCCTGCAACGTTACTGTAATCATTGATTAGCTCTAGTAGTTTTCTGGTAGAGTCTCTAGGGTTTTCTGTGTAGAGGATCATGTCATCAGCAAACAGTGAAAGTTTTACTTCTTCTTTTCCAATTTGTATCCCTTTTATGTCTTTTTCTGCTCTGATTGCTGTAGCCAAAACTTCCAGAACTATGTTGAATAGTAGTGGTGAGAGTGGGCACCCTTGTCTTGTTCCTGACTTTAGGGGAAATGCTTTCAGTTTTTCACCATTGAGGATAATGTTTGCTGTGGGTTTGTCATATATAGCTTTTATTATGTTGAGGTATGTCCCTTCTATTCCCACTTTCTGGAGGGTTTTTATCATAAATGGATGTTGAATTTTGTCGAAGGCTTTCTCTGCATCTATTGAGATAATCATATGATTTTTATTTTTCAGTTTGTTAAAAGGTTGGCTTGAAGCTCAACATTCAGAAAACAAAGATCATGGCATCTGGTCCCATCACTTCATGGGAAATAGATGGAAAAACAATGGAAACAGTGTCAGACTTTGTTTTTTGGGCTCCAAAATCACTGCAGATGCTGATTGCAGCCATGAAATTAAAAGACGCTTGCTCCTTGGCAGGAAAGTTATGACCAACCTTGATAGTATATTAAAAAGCAGAGACATTACTTTGCCGACCAAGGTCCGTCTAGTCAAGGCAATGGTTTTTCCCGTGGTCATGTATGGATGTGAGAGTTGGACTGTGAAGAAAGCTGATCGCCGAAGAATCAATGCTTTTGAACTGTGGTGTTGGAGAAGACTCTTGAGAGTCCCTTATACTGCAAGGAGATCCAACCAGTCCATTCTAAAGGAGATCAATCCTGGATGTTCATTGGAGGGACTGATGCTAAAGCTGAAACTCCAATACTTTGGCCACCTCATGAGACGAGTTGACTCACTGGAAAAGACTCTGATGCTGGGAAAGGTTGGGGGCGGGAGGAGAAGGGGACGACGGAGAATGAGATGGCTGGATGGCATCACCGACTCTGTGGACATGAGTTTGAGTGTACTCCGGGAGTTGGTGATGGACAGGGAGGCCTGGCGTGCTGTGATTCATGGGGTCGCGGAGAGTCGGACACGACTGAGCGACTGAACTGAACTGAACTGAACTGAATGTGGTGTATTATGTTGACTGATTTGCGGATATTGAAGAATCCTTGCATTCCTGGGATAAAGCCCACTTGGTCATGATGTATGATCTTCTTAATGTGTTGTTGGATTCTGATTGCTAGAATTTTGTTAAGGATTTTTGCATCTATGTTCATCAGTGATATTGGCCTGTAGTTTTCTTTTTTTGTGGGGTCTTTACCAGGTTTTGGGATTAGGGTAATGGTGGCCTCATAGAATGAGTTTGGAAGTTTCCCTTCCTCAGCAATTTTCTGGAAGAGTTTGAGTAGAATAGGTGTTAGCTCTTCTCTAAATTTTTGGTAGAATTCAGCTGTGAAGCCGTCTGGACCTGGGCTTTTGTTTGCTGGGAGATTTTTGATTACAGTTTCAATTTCCGTGCTTGTGATGGGTCTGTTCAGATTTTCTATTTCTTCCTGGTTCAGTTTTGGAAAGTTGTATTTTTCTAGGAATTTGTCCATTTCTTCCAGGTTATTCATTTTATTGCCATATAATTGCTGATAGTATTCTCTAATAATCCTTTGTATTTCTGTGTTGTCAGTTGTGATCTCTCCATTTTCATTTCTAATTTTATTGATTTGGTTCTTCTCCCTTTGTTTCTTGATAAGTCTGGCTAGTGGTTTGTCAAATTTATTTACCTTCTCAAAGAACCAGCTTTTGGCTTTGTTGATTTTTGCTATAGTCTCTTTTGTTTCTTTTGCATTTATCTCTGCCCTAATTTTTACAATTTCTTTCCTTCTACTGACCCTGGGGTTCTTCATTTCTTCCTTTTCTAGTTGCTTTAGATGTAGAGTTAGGTTATTTAGTTGACTTTTTTCTTGTTTCTTGAGGTGTGCCTGTATTGCTATGAACTTCCCCCTTAGCACTGCTTTTAGAGTGTCCCAGAAGTTTTGGGTTGTTGTGTTTTCATTTTCATTCATTTCTATGCATATTTTGATTTCTCTTTTGATTTCTTCTATGATTTGTTCGTTGTTCAGCAGCGTGTTGTTCAGCCTCCATATGTTGGCATGTTTAATAGTTTTTCTCCCATAACTGAGATCTAATTTTACTGCATTGTGGTCAGAAAAGATGCATGGAATGATTTCAACTTTTTTGAATTTACCAAGGCTAGATTTATGGCCCAGGATGTGATCTATCCTGGAAAAGGTTCCATGTGCACTTGAGAAAAAGGTGAAATTCATTGTTTTGGGGTGAAATGTCCTATAGATATCTATTAGGTCTAACTGGTCTATTGTATCATTTAAAGATTGTGTTTCCTTGTTAATTTTCTGTTTAGTTGATCTATCCATAGATGTAAGTGGGGTATTAAAATCTCCCACTATTATTGCATTATTGTTAATTTCCCCTTTCATACTTGTTAGTAATTGTCTTACATATTGCGGTGCTCCTATGTTGGGTGCATAAATATTTATAATTGTTATATCTTCATCTTGGATTGATCCTTTGATCATTATGTAGTTTCCTTCTTTGTCTCTTTTCACAGCCTTTGTTTTAAAGTCTATTTTATCTGATATGAGTATTGCTACTCCTGCTTTCTTTTGGTCTCTATTTGCATGGAATATCTTTTTCCAGCCCTTCACTTTCAGTCTGTATGTGTCCCTCGTTTTGAGGTGGGTCTCTTGCAGACAACATATATGGGGGTCTTGTTTTTGTATCCATTCAGCCAGCCTTTGTCTTTTGGTTGGGGCATTCAACCCATTTACGTTTAAGGTAATTATTGATAAGTACGATCCCGTAGCCATTTTCTTTATTGCTTTGGGTTCGAGTTTATACACCCTTTCTGTGTTTCCTGTCTAGAAAAGATCCTTTAGCATTTGTTGGAGAGCTGGTTTGGTAATGCTGAATTCTCTCAGCTTTTGCTTGTCTGTAAAGCTTTTGATTTCTCCTTCATATTTGAATGAGATCCTTGCTGGGTACAGTAGTCTGGGCTGTAGGTTATTTTCTTTCATCACTTTAAGTATGTCTTGCCATTCCCTCCTGGCCTGTAGAGTTTCTGCTGAAAGATCAGCTGTTATCCTTATGGGGATCCCCTTGTGTGTTATTTGTTGTTTTTCCCTTGCTGCTTTTAATATTTGTTCTTTGTGTTTGATCTTTGTTAATTTGATTAATATGTGTCTAGGAGTATTTCGCCTTGGGTTTATCCTGTTGGGGACTCTCTGGGTTTCTTGGACTTGGGTGATTATTTCTTTCCCTATTTTAGGGAAGTTTTCAACTATTATCTCCTCAAGTATTCTCTCATGGTCTTTCTTTTTGTCTTCTTCTTCTGGGACTCCTATGATTCAAATGTTGGAGCGTTTAACATTGTCCCAGAGGTCTCTAATATTGTTCTCATTTCTTTTAATTTGTTTTTCTTTTTTCCTCTCTGTTTCATTTATTTCTACAATTCTATCTTCTAGCTCGCTTATCCTGTCTTCTGCCTCTGTTATTCTACTGTTTGTTCCCTCCAGAGTGTTTCTGATCTCATCTATTGTATTATTCATTGTATATTGACTCTTTTTTATTTCCTCTAAGTCCTTATTAAACCTTTCTTCCATCTTCTCAATCCTTTTCTCCAGGTTATTTATCTGTAACTCCATTTTGCTTTCAAGATTTTGAATCATTTTCACCACCGAAATTCGAAATTCTTTTTCATGTAGATTCCCTATATCTTCTTCTTTTGTTTGTGTTGGTGGGCATTTATCCTGTTCCTTTACTTGCTGGGTATTTCTCTGCTTCTTCATCTTGCTTATAATGCTTTGCTTGGGGTGGCCTTTCCCTCTTCTGGCCGTTTGTGGAGTTCTCTTTATTATGTAGTTTCCTTGCTGTGTGTGGGGTTGGACAGGTGACTTGTCAAGGTTCCCTGGTTATGGAAGCCTGTGTTGGTGTTCTGGTGGGTGGAGCTGGATTTGTTCTCTCTGGAGTGCAATGAAGTGTCCAGTAATGAGTTATGAGATGTCAATGGGTTTGGAGTGACTTTGGGCAGCCTGTATATTGAAGCTCAGGGCTAGTTTCCTGTGTTACTGGAGAATTTGCGTGGTATGTCTTGCTCTGGAACTTGTTGACCCTTGGGTTTAGCGTAGGTATGGAGACGTTTGATGAGCTCCTATCGATTAATGTTCCCTGGAGTCAGGATTTCTCTGGTGTTCTCAGGATTCGGGCTTAAGCCTCTTGCCTCTGGTTTTTGGTCTTATTCTTGGAGTAGTCTCTAGACGTCTCTATCTGTCATTTCCAAGGTGGTTCCCTCTGTTTTAGCTTCTGTCTGCTGGTCTCTTCAGTGTCTAATTTCCGCCCTGATACTAGGGGGTGGGTGGACACTTTTTAAGGCTCAGTTGTTCAGTCCTGTTCTGGGAAGGGAGGAACGCTGCAGTCGATTATCTCTGGCATCTGTGGGGAGTGCTCGCAGCGTCTCGGCCACACTGGGTTTGCCCCCGCTCACAGCACGTATGCTGTCCCAGTCTACACTGCACAGGCTCTAGGTTGCTCTGCCGGGAACTGTCCGAGGCCGGCACCGGGTTGTATGCACTTCCCAGGTCTGAGTGGCTCAAGTTCAGGTTCTCAGGTACTCCACAAAGGCGCAGACTTGGTTGGGCCTGCGTTTTGTGCCTTCCCCAGTCCGAGCAGCTCAGGGGACCAGGTGTTTGGCGAGTGCGGTCTCTGCGACTTATCGCCTCCCCAGTCCCCGCCCCTCAGTTTTCTGGGTGTACAACCGGCGCACCTTCTCAGGGGGATATCGACCGGCCCGAGCCCAAGAAGTCCTGAATAGGAACAATCCTGCCTGCAGTTTGTATCGGATGCCTTTCTGGGGCTGCGGTTGCCCGCTCCGGCTCTGGCTGCGCTCCCTGCCTGTCTCGGTGGGGAATGGGGGATGGGCCGACCTCAGCCGGCTCGCTCTGCTCAGTCCTTTATTCTGTGAGCGGGGCTGGCCGAGTCATAGGTTAGAGCTTTCCGCCTTTTCATGGGGAAGCTATCCCACAGTCTGTTTTGCTCTCCCCAGTTCTCTCAGATTGTTCTCGCGGCATTCAAGCCCAGTCCTCTCTCTAAGCAGTTCAGCCGGCTCCTCCCTGCCCAGCCCCCACTGCTAATGGCGTATGTAGGTGTCTGCGCTGCTTCTCCGCTGGGAGTTACCGTTTGGCGGGTAATCTCCTTTCGAAGACAATGGGCTGCTTTTCTGGGTGCCTGACGTCCTCTGCCAGCATTCAGATGTTGTTTTGTGGACTTTACTCGCGTTCAAAAGTTCTTTTGATGAATTTGTGGAGGAGAGAGTGGTCTCGCCGTCCTATTCCTCCGCCATCTTGTTCCTCCGGTCTACTTCTTCTTTTCCTATCTGGATTCCTTTTATTTCTTTCTCTTCTGTTATTGCTGTAGCTAGGACTTCTAAAACTATGTTGAATAACAGTGGTGAAAGTGAACACTCTTGTCTTGTTCCTGATCTTAGGGGGAAAGCTTTCTGTTTTTCACCATTGAGAATAATGTTTGCTGTAGGCTTATCATATATTTGGTTTCCCTGGTGGCTCAGACAGTAAAGCATCTGCCTGCAGTGCGGGAGACCCTGGTTCGATCTCTTGGTTGGGAAGATCTCCTTAAGAAGGAAATGGCAACCCACTCCAGGACTCTTGCCTGGAAAATTCCATGGACAGAGGAGTCTGGTAGGCTACAGCCCACAGGGTCGCAAAGAGTCGGACATGACTGAGGGATTTCACTTTCACTTTCAATCATATATGACCTTTACTATGTTGAGGTAGGTTCCTTCTATGTCTATTTTTTGAATAGTTTTAATCATAAATGGGTGCTGAATTTTGTCAAAGGCCTTTTCTGCATCTATTGAGACTATCATATGATTTTTATCTTTCAATGTGTTAATATGGTGTATCATATTGATTGATTTGCATGTATTGAAGAATCCTTGCATTCCTGGAATAAACCCAACTTGATCATGGTGTATGAGCTTTTTGAAGTGTTGCTGAATTCTGTTAGCTAAAATTTTGTTGAGGATTTTTGCATCTATGTTCATCAATGATATTGGCCTGTAGTTTTCTTTTTGTGTGTTGTCTTTGTCTGCTTTTGGTATTAGGGTGATGGTGGCCTCGTAGAATGAGTTTAGAAGTATTCCTTCCTCTGCAATTTTTTGAAAGAGTTTTAGAAGGATAGGCATTAGCTCTTCTCTGAATGTTTGACAGAATTCCCCTGTGAAGCCATCTGGTCCTGGGCTTTTGTTTTTTGGGAGATTTTTGATCACAGATTCAATTTCAGTGCTTGTAATTGGGTTGTTCATAATTTCTATTTCTTCCTGGTTCAGTCTTGGAAGATTGAACTTTTCTAAGAATCTGTCCAGTTCTTCCAGGTTATCCATTTTCTTGCCATATAGTTGTTCATAATAGTCTCTTATAATCCTTTGCATTTCTGCATTGTCTGTTGTAACCTCTCCTTTGTCATTTCTAATGTTGTTAATTTGAGTCTTCTCTATTTTTTTTCTTGATGAGTCTGGCTAAAGGTTTGTCAATTCTGTTTATCTTCTCAAAGAACCAGCTTTTAGTTTTATTAATCTTTACTTTTGTTTGTTTCTTTTCTTTTTCATTTATTTCTGCTCAGATTTTTATGATTTCTTTCCATTAATTTGTGTTTTTTTTGTTCTTCTTTTTCCAGTTGTTTTAGGTGTCAATTAGTTTGTCTATTTGAAGTTTTTCTTGCTTTTTGAGGTAGGATTGTATTGCTATAAACTTCCTTCTTAGAACTCATTTTGCTAAAATCCCATAGTTTTTGAGTTGTGTTTTCATTGTCATTTGTTTCTAGAATTTTTTAAATTTCCCTTTTGATTTCTTCAGTAACCTGTTTTGTTATTTAGAAACATGTTGTTTAATCTCCATGCATTTTTGTTTCTTACAGTTTTTTTTCTTTTAATTGATATCTAGTCTCACAGCATTGTGGTTGGAGAAGATGCTTGATATGATTTCAATTTTCTTAAATTTACTGAGGTTTGATTTGTAACCCAAAATGTGGTCTATCTTGGAGAATGTTACATGTACACTTGAGAAGAAGGTGTGTTCTTCTGAATTCAGGTGGAATGTTGTGAAGATATCAATGAGCTCCAGCTCCTCTAATGTATCATTTAAGACTTGTGTTTCCTGGTTAATTTCTTGTTTTGATGATCTGTCCATTGGTGGAATGGGATGTTAAAGTCTCCTACTATTATTGTGTTACTATCTATTTCTCCTTTTATGTGTGTCAGTGTTTGTCTTATGTATTGAGGTGCTCCTATGTTGGGTGCATAGATATTTACAATTGTTATATCTTTCTCTTGGATTGATCCCTTGATCATTGTGTAGTGTCCTTCCTTCTCACTTGTAATCTTCTTTATTGTAAGGTCTATGTTGTCTAATATGAGGATTACTACTCCAGCTTTCTTTTGCTTCCTGTTTGTATGGAATATATATTTTCATTCTCTTACTTTCAGTCTATCTGTGTCTTTAGGTCTGAAGTGGGTTTCTTGTAGACATCATGTGTATGGGTCTTGTTTTTGTATCCATTCAACCAGTCTGTGCCTTTTGGTTGGAGCATTTAATCCATTTACATTTAGAGTAATATTGATATATATGTCACTATTGCCATTTTCTTAATTATTTGGGGTTGATTTTGTAGATCTTTTTCATCTCTTGTATTTCTTGTATCTCTTGTATTTCTATATAAGTCCCTTTAACATTTGTTGCAAAACTGGTTTGGTGGTACTGAATTCTCTTAACTTTTGCTTGTCTGAAAAGCTTTTTACTTTTCCATCAATTTTGAATGAGATCCTTGCTGGTACAGTAATCTTGGTTGTGGCTTTTTCTCTTTCAGTACTTTAAATACATCCTGCCATTCATTTCTGTCTTACAGAGCTTCTGCTAAAAGATCAACGGATAAAAGTATGGAGTTTCCCTTGTATGTTACTTGTTGCTTCTCCCTTGCTGCTTTTAACATTCTTTTCTTGTTTAGTCTTTGTTAGTTTGATTAGTATGTGTCTTTGCATGTTTCTCCTTGGGTTTATCCTGTATGGGATTCTTGTGCCTCTTGGACTTGATTGACTATTTCCTTTTCCAAGTTGAGGAAATTTAAACTATAATCTTGTCAAAATTATTCTCATACTCTTTCTTTTTCTCTTCTTCTTCTGGGACCATTATAAATTGAATGTTGGTGCATTTGATATTGTCCCAGAGGTCTCTGAGACCATCCTCAGTTCTTTTCATTCTTTTCACTTTATTCTGCTTTTTAGAAGTTATTGCCACCATTTTAACTTCCAACTGACTGATTTGTTCTTCTGCTTCAGATATTATGCTATTGATTCCTTCTAGAGTATTTTTAATTTCAGTAATTGTGTTGTTTGCCTCTGTATGTTTAATTCTTCTAGGTCATTTTTAATTGATTCTTGCATTTTTTCCATTTTGTTTCAAGGTTTTTGATCATCTTTACTATCATTATTATGAATTCTTTTTCAGGTAGTTTGTCTATTTCTTCTTCATTTATTTGGACTTCTGTGTTTCTAGTTCTTTCCTTCATTTGTGCAATATTTCTCTGCCTTTTCATTATTTTTTATTTAACTTATTGTGTTTGAGGTCTCCTTTTCCCAGGTTTCAAAGTTGAATTATTTCTTCCTTTTGGCTTCTTTCCCCCTAAGTTTGGTCCAGTGGCTTGTGTAAGCTTGGTAGATGGTTAGATTTGTGCTGAGTTTTTGTTTGTTTGTTTGCTTGCTTGTTTTTCCTCTGATGGGCAAGGCTGATTGAGGTGGTAATCCTGTCTGCTGATGATTAGGTTTGTATTTTTGTTTTGTTTGTTGTTTAGAGTAGGCATCCTGCACAGGGTGCTACTGGTGGTTGGGTGATGCTGGGTCTTGTATTCAAGTGGTTTCCTCTCTGTGTGTTCTCACTATTTGATATTCCCTAGGGTCGGACACGACTGAGTGACTTCACTTTCACTTTTCACTTTAACACATTGGAGAAGGAAATGGCAACCCACTCCAGTGTTCTTGCCTGGAGAATCCCAGGGTTGGGAGAGCCTGGTGGGTTTCTGTCTATGGGATCACACAAAGTCAGACACGACTGAAGTGACTTATCAGCAACAGCAGCAGCAGAGTTAGTTCTCTGGTAGTCTAGGGTCCTGGAATCAGTGCTCCCACTCCAAAGGCTCAGGGCTTGATCTCTGGTCAGGAATGAAGATTCCACAAGTGGTTTGTTATGGCATTAAGTGAGATTAAAACAAATATCCAAAAATGAGAAACCAAAGATGAACCCCAGACAAATGGCAGTTACAAAATCTGGCAAATAATAATTAAAATAATGGAATATACACATATGACTTCCCTGGTGGCTCAGATGGTAAAGCGTCTGCCTACAATACAGGATACCTGGGTTCGATCTCTGGGTTGGGAAGATCCCCTGGAGAAGGAAATGGCAACCCACTCCAGGATTCTTGCCTGGAAAATCCCGTGGATGGAAGAGCCTGGTAGGCTACAGTCCATAGTGTCCCAAAGAGTCGCAAAGTGTATACACATCTACACATACACCCATGAGCAAAGTAAAAGCAGTCCAACAGAAATAGAGTACAGTAGATTGACCCAGCAAACAAAGAAAATCAAAACTTATATATACCATTTAAGAACAAAACTAACTAAAGCACAAACTGGAAAATAAAACTAAAGCAAGGTGCCAATTGGGGAATAAAACAATGAAAATAGAACTAATAAATATTTTAAGAGGAAATAAAAGAAAGAATAGATATGCAAAGTTAAATAGAGGTAGATAAAGAAGATTTATTTACATTAAAGATTAACTGCAAGGGGAAAAGAACAGTAGGAAAAGCAAACAACAGAATAAATGTAGAAAAAATAAAAATAGGTTTTAAAAATTAAAATTAAAAAAGAGGGGAAAAAAAGGAAAACTTCACAAAACTGCAAAAGCCCAACGTAGAAGCAGAGGTTTATAACAACAATAAAAAACGTGACTGAGGGGAAAAAAAGAAAGCTTAAAAGCTTAATTAGATTTCATAGTGCTAATAAAATCAACAACTACAACAGAGGGGAAATAAAAGAAGAAAAAAATAAAGAAAAAATACCCAAAAGAATCTACCGAACAAGTCAAAACATAAGAATAATGAATGTTTTTCTTGAGTCTCTGCTGCCAGAGTCCTTTCCCGCGTTGGGAGTCACAGTTCACCTCACCTCCCTAGGATGCCCTCCAACACTGTGCTGATCTCTGGGCCTGCTGTTGGGGCAGCTCAGATTCTAATCTGGTCCTACTCCTGTGTATTCTTGCCTCCAACGTCCACAGCTATCAGAACTAGAGCATTTTGTGTGTGTGTGTGTGAGAAAGAGAGAGCTCTCAATGACCTTTTATATATTCCATAGACAGAGTCTTCCTAGTTGATCGTGTGGATTTAATATGCAGCTTGTACAGCTGGTGGGAAGGTTTTGGGTCTTCTTCCTTAGCCACACTGCCCCTGGATTTCAACTGTGGTTTTATTTCCACCTCTCCATGTGAGTCTTCCACAGGAATTTGCTCCTGGGGCTGCCCTGGAGGACTTGAGTTTGCTCCCATGAGGGCCAGGTTTGGAGGTGGTGCCGCTGCTTGAGTCACAGGGCTTCTGGCAGCACCAGGTACTCAGGGAAGTTGGCGGCTAGGGCAGCAGGAAATATAGTGCACTAGAAGGGTATGGAAAACAGTATTGGCCAATATGCTCCAGTCTTCTTGCCTGGAGAACTCCCCTTCCTGACAGAGAAGCCTGGCAGGCCACAGTCTACAGGGTCACAAAGAGTCGGACACTACAGAAGTGACCCTGCATGCATAGATGCAAGATTTTTTTTGCCTGTGACAGCTCTGACCCAGTGAGAGTTGGGCATGAAGGTGGTGCAGCTGCTTGGCTTGCAGGGACCCTGGCGGCACCAAGTGTGCAGGGACACGGACTGCCTCCACTGCAGGAGTTCTGGCCCTATCAGAGTCTTTTTTCAAGCCTCTTGTTGCTGGCAATCAGAAAACCTCTTTGACCAGTCTTTCTCCATAGCTCTGCTTGTTCTGGCCCTTAGAGGGCTCCTTTGCCTTGGGCCCTTCTCTGTTGTGCCACACAGCAAGTGCTTAGAGGGGTCCCCCCTGGTTGGGGTCCTACTCTGTAGATTGGTACATCAGGCACTTAAAGGGGTACCATGGGTGGGGTCCTGCTCTGTAGTTCAGTGATTCAGGTGTTTGATGGTCCAGCCTCTCTATTGTCCAGCTGCTGATGCTGGGATGTGTGGAGAGAGAAGCTATGGTGATGGCTCCACCCACTATGCATAACTCAGCAGTACCACCTTGCTTACAAGTTTGCCCAGCCTTCCTCCACAGGCATTTCCTACCACAGTCTCCTCCCTCACACCCACTCCATTCCTCTCTCCAGCCTTCTCCCTGGGATTGTTCCACAATCCCTAAACTCCAGCTCCCAGCTGCTGCACCTTCCAGGGGACATGCATCCCTGTCCAGGGTAAGTATGATTGCAGCAAGGACTGTCTGATTCTCATTCCATCTAGACTGCCACAGATCAGCTGTTTCACTCTCAGCCTTCAATGTTTCTCCCCTGAGTCAGACAATTGTCCTGATGTGGGGGTCAGATCCCTGCTTCAGTTCCCCCACTGGCCAAGGGCAGATCCAGTCCTACTAACTCTCCTTTTTTCCCCCCTTGTTCCTTCTTCCTACCAAGTTTAGCATGGTTCTATATATTCTTTTCCACCAGTCAGGTAGTCCTGTCTGCTCTCAGCTGGTGTTCTGCATGCACTTCTGTGTCTGAAGATGTATTCCTGATGTATCCATGGAGAGATATGTACTCCACATCCACCTACTCCTCCGCCATCTTGTTCTCACAAGGTTTTTTAATTTTTAACCTTTTTTGAGTCATTATGTATTAGGTTGTGTGTATATGTGTAGTTAAATAGGCAGATAGCTAATCTTCAGTAGTTATGAACTCTTGAAGATAAACGCCATGACTCTTTTTTCCCATTTATTTATTCAATCATTAAATAAGTAGTTTTGAGTGTTTATATTCACTGTGTTAGGCATTATGGAGATACTGAGATAAATCAGACAATATTTTATTCTCTTAGAATTTACAGTGTAGGAAATAAAAGAGCAGCAGAAAATAAATATGATACAAGATTAACATAAGTGATGTAAGAGAGGTAAAGATGGAGATTACTTCAATAGTGAGAGAGGGAGTGGGCAGAGAGGAAGAAGAGAAAGCCAGAGAAGACTTCATGGAAGAAAACAGGTTTTGAAATCACCCAGTGAGGATGGGTAGGATTTGGTTGTAGAATGGGCAGGTACATTCCCCCAAGTAAAGAAAACAACCCAAGAAAAGGCATTAACAGGAAGAGCAGACAGGTAGGTACAAGGGAATCATGCAATGCATAAAGAGAAAAAGTAAAAGCCCATTGGAGTGGTAGCTTGGGAACTAATGCTATTCTGAGGAATTCGAACAGTAACTTATTGTTAATCTGGACCCAAAGCCGAGGTAGACAAAACAGGTGGGGCTCATGTGTGCTGGGGGTGTTCATCAGGCTACATCAAGAGGGTAAGCAAAGGAAAATGAGGAACAAGACTGAGACAGTGGCAGTGGGCAGAGGCCCTATGCAGAACCTTGACAAGGCTTGGCTGTTGGCTGCACGTGGAGGGCAGAAAGGGGAAGGTCAAGGTTTTGAAGAACCAGGGACATGGTGGTACATTAACTAAAGTAAGGAGCATATAAGTGTAAAAGATTGGATAGGAGCAAAATATGAATCCCATTAGGGATGTCAAATAAATGTTTTTCTCCTTTTATCTGCCTCCTAATTCAGTGCCTGAGAGAGTAATACACAAAATAAGTTAATAAAGGTTTATTACATTGATATGATCTATAGCAAACATTAAAAGTATATGGTAACAGTGGTGGAAAGAGAATGTCCTAGAGCCAACACTAAAATTTGAAGTTCTTTTCAGTGAAGACAACTGTGTCATTTTATAGACTATCTCCTGGAGTCAAGTTCAGCTATCATCAGGGAAAATTCTCATCAGTTGGAAATCAACTATCATTCTCTGGATGGCTACTCCGAGTAAAACATTTAGGCATTTTATAAACTACATCTCATGACATCATCCCAATTCTGTTTCACTGAAGAGGTAATGGGTTTGGTTATTTAAGAGCTTTCAAATAGCAGGTAACAGCAAATCCCGCCCTGGACAATGTTTCAATCCCTTTACAAATATTAAACCTTCTACTTCTCATAACTCCAGTGGCAGGTATTATTATCATCTTCATTTGAGGAATGAGGAAACCCTGGCATAAAAAGTTAAGTCATTGGAGTAAGGTCATACAGCAAACAAGAGTCAGGACCGGGACTTGAACCCAGTCAGGCTGGTTCTGGAGTCTGCGATCTTAACTGTGATCTTATATGGTCTTTGCAGACTTCAGGGGCATAGTGTGGTTGAAACGCAAATCCACCTGCTGCCAGAACTCATGTTTTTCTCCCACTTTTTGCCCAGAAGAAACTTCGCTGGAGCTTCCCTCTGAGAAGTAAAGAAAAATGATTATTGAATGATTGGCCGAGGACTGAAGGGAAATTAACCACAATGAGTATAACATAAGATTGCTAACACCTAATTTAGGCTTGCATTTGCCCTTCTACTGAAGGGCTAACACTGAACAGACTATAATAGCTAGGTAGTCTTTATTTTTAAAGTGTCTTTCAAAAATTGTATGCATTTTACTTATTTATTTTTTAAAAAGGAAAACATTACACTAAAAAATCTCTGGAATGGAAGTGACTACTTCGTAAACATAGTCATTTTCTGTGACTTTTCCAAATCAAAATTTTATGATAAATTTCTGAAAAATGGTAATGATACTTAACCATATTCAGATTTCTAGGTACAGTATATCATCAAGAATCCCCAATCAACCTTTAGAAACTCTACAATATAGGGTTTTATTGTAGCTGTCTTTTAAGGTTGCAAATTGTTAACATCTGTCTCTTAGCATTTTTTTTTTACAATACTCTAAATACTCTAATCTCTGGTTATCCTGCTAATAACTGTAATTTTCTAGTCAGCTGCTATCTCTCAAGGTAGTTTAAAGGTCATTTTTTGTAATACATAAAGAAGCTTGTGAAGAAAGTGGACGTGATTTATCTTTTAGCAAGTTGAACTCATGTTTGGATTTGGTTTTGTATCCAAGAAGAAAGAGTCTCTGCCTAGCTCTTTTGCTTCAGTCTTTTATTTGGTCCCAGCATGATTAATTTCATTCTCTTTCATTAGGTTTTACTTCTGTTACTTGATGTTATTCCTAACAGACAGGGAACACAGACATTATTTTCAGAAGCATAATTAAAGGATACGTTTATATTGTACTTTTTATATTTAAAGTATTGGTTAATCCATATGTTATTCCTACAAGATAAAAACATGCTGCACTTTTGCCCAGAGAGGCGTGTTCTTGAAAACTCTCTTAATCAAGATATGGAGATTTGCATCCACTTGATTTTCTACAGACTGTAGAAATTATGAAACTCAGATACATTTGTGTAAATGCATACATATTCACTTATTAAAAGTGCCAATCAAAATATGAGAAGCAAAAACATAAGCTATAGTGAACATATGGTGAGTTATCTGGTTTTTGTTTGTTTGTTTTGTATCATCAGCATTCATTAATTTCTTGTGAAGAAAAAAAAAATCCTGGATTTCCTTTAAATAAGATGGGCTTCCCTTGTGACTCAGCTGGTAAAGAATCCTCTTGCAATGCAGGAGACCTGGGTTTGATTCCTGGGTTGGAAAGATTCCCTGGAGGAGAAAAAGGCTACCCACTCCAGTAATCTGGCAAGGACTGTATTGTCCATGGAATCGTAAAGAGTTGGACACGACTGAGCAACTTTCACTTCATTCACTCCTCAATCCAAGCTTTGCCTGCAGCTCCAGAGCATCACCAACTACACTGCTGCAGTTATCAGTTCCAGAGATTAAATTGCCAACATTTGTTGCATCATCAAAAAAGCAAGAGAGTTCCAGAAAAACATCTATTTCTGCTTCATTGACTATGCCAAAGACTTTGACTGTGTGGATCACAATAAACTGTGGAAAAATCTGACAGAGATGAGAATACCAGACCCCCTGACCTGCCTCCTGAGAAATCTGCAGGCAGGTCAAGAAGCAACAGTTAGAACTGGACATGGAACAACAGACTGGTTCCACATAGGAAAAGGAGTACGTCAAGGCTGTATATTGTCACTCTGCATATTTAACTTATATGCAGAGTACATCATGAGAAACGCTGGGCTGGAGGAAGCACAAGCTAGAATCAAGATTGCTGGGAGAAATATAAATAACATCAGATATGCAGATGACACCACCCTTATGGCATAAAGTGAAGAAGAACCAAAGAGGCTCTTGATGAAAGTGAAAGAGGAGAGTGAAAAAGTTTGCTTAAAGCTCAACATTCAAGAAACTAAAATCATGGCATCTGGTCCCATCACTTCACGGCAAATAGATGGGGAAAAAAATGGAAATAGTGACAGACTTTATTTTTTTTGGACTCCAAAATCACTGAAGATGGTGACTACAGCCATGAAATTAAGAGACACTTGCTCCTTGGAAGAAAAGTTGTGACCAACCTAGACAGCATATTAAAAAGCAGAGACATTAGTTTGCCAACAAAGGTCTGTTTAGTCAAAGCTTTGGTTTTACCAGTAGTCATGTATGGATATCGGAGTTGGACTATCAAAAAAGCTGAGTGCTGAAAAATTGATGTTTTTGAACTGTGGTGTTGGAGAAGACTCTTGAGAGTCCCTTGGACTGCAAGGAGATCCAACCAGTCCATCCTAAAGGAAATCAGTCCTGAATATTCATTGGAGGGACTGATGCTGAAGCTGAAACTCCAATACTTTGGCCACCTGATGCGAAGAACTGACTCATTGGAAAAGACCCTGATATTGGGAAAGATTGAAGGCAGGAGGAAAAGGGGACTCAGAGGATGAGATGGTTGGATGGCATCACCGACTCGATTGGCATGAGTTTGAGTGAACTCCAGGAGTTGGTGATGGACAGGGAAGCCTGGCATGCTGCAGTTCATGGGATCGCAAAGAGTCGGACACAACTGAGTGACTGAAATAGATGTTTTTCTGGAACTGAGTTCAGGGACAAATATATGACCCAGCCTTGGGTCATAATGAGACCATAATGCATAATGCATCAATGAGATGCATAACCAGTAGTCTGCAAGAGAATTTTTGGAAAAGAATATGCATTTTATTTCCAGTTGGGTTGCTCAGTTGATAGGGTATCAATATGGACCTTGCAATGTCAAAATGGTTACCAAGGGGAAAAATCTAGTCTGAAAATGTAGTCAAAACAGGAAGAAGTTAAATGCAAGAAATCCAGACAATATCCTCATGCTATCTTTTGTGGCCCTAGATTCAGCCCCAGAACTGATTATATGAAATGGGTTCCTTTCACTTGATGACAAATGGTACCCAGTTAGTACATATACACAATCAGTGTTTATAGACGTTAGTAAAGATCTGATTTTACCATAGCAGATGGTAAGTTTAAAGGAAATTTTAATGGAATATTCTACAAGAAAATAACTGGATTAGAATTAAGTAAGAAAGGCTTCAGGCAAGACATTATAAATGATGCTTTCACTAGATCAAATATTTATAAAGCAATAGTTCATATCCTGGCCATAGGAGTGTATATAAAGCTTTGTTTTGAACTAACTTGTGTCCCAACAGAGTTCATACGTTGACATCTTAACCCTCAGTACCTCAGAATGTGACCTTGCATGGAAGTAGGGCTGTTGCAGATTTAATCACTTTTAAGATATGGTCATAGTGGAATATCATGGGATCCTAATCCAATATAACTAGTGTCCTTATAGAAAGAGGGAAAATTTGGAGGCAGACACATGCAGGAAGAGTGCCATGTGAAGATGAAGGCAGAGATGGGGCAATGCTTCTACAAGCCAAGAATACAAGGATTGCCAGCAAAGCATCAAAGTTAGGGGAGAGACATGAAACAGGTTCAATCATACTGACACTTTGATCTCAGACTTCTAGCCTCTAAGCTCTGAGACAATAAATTTCTGTTATTTAAGTCCCTAGTGTGTAGTTACAGAGGCCCCAGTAAACTAATACAGGATCCAAAGATAATTAACAAATAAATACAAAAAACCCTATGAATATAAAAAAAATATTAATAGAAAAACATTGATCAAAATCTAAATAACACAGAATAAATTTGTCTTTTGGATCAACAGTTAAAATTTTAGTTGGAGGTAGTCGGTGAAATTGATGACTACCATTAAATCTCACAATTAAAATTTTAGTTTTTTTTGAAAACTAACTTTCATACCAACTAAAGAAAAAAATGACAAATCAATTTCTTATAACTACTATATTAACAGCTAAAATGCTTTTTAAAAAGTTAACTTTATTATCGAATAGGTCCAGAATGGAAATAGAAAAATCTGTTTTTACAATACAAAAGAGCTGACTATAACATCTGTTCCAAGAGTTCACGGAACAAAATTTAAGGACTAAATTAGGTTGCACACTGGAGATAAGGGAATATATCTGAGAAACAGCATAAAGGAAGAAACTTGAAAATTGGCAAGAGAACGGATCATCAATATGTAGATTTGCATGAAGAGAGTTTTGTTTCTATTTGCTGATTTCAAAACTATACGACAAGAGAATTAGAAATTGATTAAGACATTGTCAGTGAGAGCTTGGGAAGAATTGTGATGCAGAACAAGACAGCTGTCAGACAGCTTAAGTCATATGATACTTTCAGGGTATCATAATCTGATGAACATCTCAACCAAGTGATAAGACGATACCACCAATAGTGGGATGGCAGACCTCGTATGTCTCCCGATAAGGTACTCTGAGAAAACAAAATATCACCTATTTGTGTTTTTCATAGTTATTCAACCTGCATCAGATTGTAAGGAAACAGTCACACAAGTAGGAACTGTGGGATCTTTTATAAAACCTAGACTTCAAAAGTATTAATTTCATAAAAGTCAAAAAAGTTGGTGGAACTAGCCTAATTGTCAAGAGGTGACAATCACAGTAATGCGTGATCTTTCCGTGGACCCTGAATCAGAAAAAAAAAAAAAAAAATCAAATAATTGGGCTTCCCAGGTGGCTCAGACAGTAAAGAATCCGCCTGCAATTCAGGAGACCTGGATTCGATCCCTGGGTTAGGAAGACTGGAGAAGGGAATGGCTACCCACTCCAGTATTAGATTAGAGGGGTCTAAAGGGATGGCAATTACAGGAATGTGTGATCCTTCGGTAAGATTCTGAATCAGGAAAAAAAAAAAAATCAAACAATTAAAAAACCATTATTAGGGCAATTTGAATGAGGAATCTATATTAGATTAACATTACATTAGTGCTAACATTTTTGAATGTATTAACGGTATTATGGTTATGTTGTTTATTTAGGGGATAAGTGTTTGCATGTGAAGTGTCACAGATGCTTACAACTTTCTTTCAAGTGATTCACCAAAAGATGTATGTATGCAGGGCTATGTGTACACACACACAAAAACACACACACTATTTGTGAGATTAGTTATTTTTCCAGGTCCCTTTTCCTATTTCTGTGTCCATCCACCATTTTTTTCTTTTTCCACCTAACATCCCACACTTAAGGCTTCGTTGTTTCAAGAAATCCACATAGGATTAGAGTGAAACTTGATTTTAGCCTGCAATCACACCCTTTTCTTCATGTCTTCCTGCTCTCCCCAACTTTCTTTCCTTTTTCCCAGGTGAGCACATTTTTAATAAATCACTTTCACAGAAATCCTCATCTCAGGATCAGTTTTAGGGACATCCAATCTGAGATATATGGACACCAGAGACAGTGAAAGGGAGGAATAGATAACTTAAAATGCAATCTGTAGTGAATCTAGATGAGTTTATTTTACTATTCTTTCAAATTTTCTGTAGGTTTGATACTAGGGAAGAAGGATGTAGAGTAGCTGGCCTGTGGTCTGTTTTTCCTTTCATTACTAAGGGATATAATCCCAAGGAAAGGGAAAAAGTGGAAGGGCTGATAACTGTCATATTTTCATGGTGATAGATGTAGCTCTTCGTAAATATATTACCAATATCTCCTAGGAAAAGCATCCATAACGATGGAATGTTCTTAGCAGAATGTGACTATTTCAAGCCTATTTAAGGTAGACCTACCTAGGATCTGTGGATTTATGAGACACGGATGTCTAGGAAAAATCATATAAGTTAGGCAACCATCTGGGGTACAAAACAGATATTTCACAACCCAGATGTTCTCTGCTGTGTGAGGTGACCTGTGTACTTTGGCTAGACTTCATCTAATGGGGATCAGATTATGTAGGTGTTGGGGGGAAGGAAGGAACCAAGGGGGCTGCACTCTTCTGTTCTTGACCTGTGCCTTCAGTGGCTTGTCTCAAAAATTGTTTAGTAAAGATCAGTTCTGGGAAAGAGTCTAACTTGTGAAAATCTAATTTGACAATTTGATCCTATGTGTCAGCTCAGCTATTTTTCCAGCTAAAATGTTCTCAGATAGCACAAAGTGTCAGTTTCTTTATTTTTCACATATAGGATTTGGACTAGATCTGTAAGTTCCTCTTCAAAGTTTGTACAACAAATTACACATATGCCAGAGGTTGGCCTTAAAAAAAAAAAAAACAGAAGACTAGTTTTAGAGCACTTTTAGGTTCATAGCAAAATTAAGCAGAAGATGCAAAGATTTCCTATATCTGCCATGCCTCCACTGGCCATAACCTCCCCTTGTTTCCTGTATCATTCATCAGAGTGGTATGTTTGCTACAGTTGATGGGACTACATTGATGCATGCATCATTATCACCCAGTCTGTAGTTTATGGTAGGATTTACTCTTGTTTTCACGTTCTCTGTGGACAAATATATAATGACATTTATTCAGCTTTTATAGTATTACACAGCATAATTTCAATGTCCTCCACAAAACCTCTATGATCTTGCTATTCATCCTACCCTGTCCCCTCTAACCTTGGAAACCACTGATCTTTTTACTCCATAATTTTGCTTTTTCCACAATGTAGCCCAGTTGGAATCATCCAGTATGTAGTCTTTGCAGATTGTCTCTTTTCTATTAGCAGTATGCATTCAAAGTTCCTCCATGTCTTTTCATGGTCTGATAGCTCATTTCTTTTAAGCTTTGGTAAGTATTCCATTGTCTGAATTACCACAGTTCCCTTATCCATCACCTACTGAAGGACACCTTGGTTAGTTTGGACTGTTGATGGGTATATCGTGTTGACTCTATAGTTAAGGCAGTACTATTATTGCTGTCTGGCCTGTCAAATGACAGGACAAGGGAAATGTCAGTGATAAGGAATGCATTCCAGTGTTGGATCACCAGAGTCTGGGTGTCTGGAGTCAATGGTTTCAGCTGGGCTTCCCAGTTGGCTCAGTGATATAGAATCTGCCTGACATTGCAGGAGATGCTGGTTCTATCCCTGGGTCTGGAAGATCCCCTGAAACAGGAAATGGGAACCCACTCTAATATTATTACATGGAGAATCCTATGGACAGAGAAGCCTGGAGAGCTACAGTCCATGGGGTCTCAAAGAGTCGGACACAACTAAGTGACTGAGCATGCACGCACGCAGAAGCCACAGCAGCATCTTGGTCAATGAGTTGCCTCTTCTGTAGCCCCAGAGGTGGCCCTTCACTTCCACTGTGCCAGCCTTTGCAACAATCTTCTAAGCCCGTAATTTCCTATATTAGGTCCCTTTCTGTTTAATATGTCTAAAGTGGTTTCCGTTTCACATACCGAACTCTGAGTGATACAGAGTGTTACTAACACATATTCTTAATTTTGGTTCGGAGAGGTTTTTTTCTCAGCCTCTTGATTTGTGCGCACCAATATTTGCCTATCTTTAAGATGTTTAAAGTTTAGAATGAAACAATAGATAATAATAGACATATCTCTCATCCAGGCAAGAAAAATATAGAGGGGACAATCTGCCATATTTCACAGTCTATGGGCTTTAGTGTATACATTTTTTTTAGATAACTGTTTACACAATTGTTATTTTTCCCTTCTGCATGCAAATATAAATAACTGAATTTTTATTAAGAAATACAACAAATGCACTGGGATTTTTACTGGGAGAAAAAAATGGTTTGAAGATTATTTAAATCTATTTTTCTTTTGATCAACAGATATCACTGCAAACTAATCCTGAATCTAAAATTGTTTAATGCCATATGTGTCATTGTTTTCCATCTTGTCCATTAAATAAAGGTTACTGCCTGCGTGCTTCAAAGATGGCTTCTCTCACTAGGCATCATCACGGTGATTCACTCAGCCAGGGCGGTCTGGCAGCAGTCCTCAGATTCCCTCTGCAGGCCGTAAACAACAGAATGCCGTTTGAGAAAAGCTACAGTTAGGGAGCAGTAAAGCTGGCACTAACTAGAATTTCTCTTAATGACCTCTCATTGTTTATCATCAAGGTTCATATCTTATGTTTCCCCAAAGAAACCAAGAATTAATTCAACAAGCATTTATTGAACAACTATTCCCTTTCCAGTAGTCATGTATGGATGTGAGAGTTGGACTGTAAAGAAAGCTGAGTGACAAAGAATTGATGCTTTTGAACTGTGGTGTTGGAGGAAACACTTGAGATACCCTTGGCCTGCAAGGAGATCCAACCAGTCCTTCCTAAAGGAGATCAATCCTGGGTGTTCATTGGAAGGACTGATGTTGAAGTTGAAACTCCAATACTTTGGCCACCTGATGCGAAAAGCTGACTCATTAGAAAAGACTCTGATGTTGGGAAAGATTGAGGGCAGGAGGAGGAGGGGACGACAGAGGATAAGATGGTTGGATGGCATCACCCACTCAATGGACATGAGTTTGAGTAAACTCCGGGAGTCGGTGATGGACAGGGAGGCCTGGTGTGCTGCGGTTCATGGAGTCACAAAGAGTCAGACATGACTGAGCAGCTGAACTGAACTGAACTGAATGTGCCAGGCACTGGGTCAGGTACTCAAACTCTAAGAAAAATAAGATGGGAAGCTCTGTTCCTGCCCCCCATAAGGTCTGAATTTGAGTGGATGCTTCCCATCCAGTTGTAACACTAGGTGATCATTTCTGTGAATTGAGTGCTATCTGGTGGTACAAGTCTAATCTTACTGTGAGAAAAGAAGGAATTGAATTGTCAAGAAGAAAAGGAGGTGACATTTGAACACATTTTTGAAGACTACAAAGGACTTCTCCAGGCCAGAGAGAAGGAGGGACATAGAAGAAGCCTAAAGGACAATCTCAGAAAATAAACAAAAAGTATGAGGTGATTTATCAGGAAATCACCAAATATTTGCTGAACTGGCACAGACGGTAGTTAGGAAAGTGTGATGATTAATGTTGTGTCAATTTCACTGGGCCATGAGGAGCCCAGGTATTTGTTGTTCAGTCCCTCAGTTATGTCTGGCTCTTTGTGAGCACATGGACTGAAGCACCCCAGGCTTTCCTGTCCTTCACCAACTCCTGGAGCTTGCTCAAACTCATGTCCATTGAGTCAGTGATGGTATCCAAAGATCTCATCCTCTGTCGTCCCCTTCTTCTGCCTTTAATCTTTTCCAGGATCAGGATCTTTTCTAGTTGGGTAAAATATTATTCTGAGTGTTTCTGTGAGATTGGAAGAACTAGACTCAGTTGGTAGACTGAGTAAAGCAGATTGCCCTCCCTAATGGGGTGAGGGGCTCACCTAATTGGCTGTGGGCCTGAGTAAACAATAGGGTGACCTGCCTTTGAATGAGAGAGGACTTCTCCTGCCTCACTGCCTTTGAGCTGGGACATTGGTCTTTTCTTGCCTCTGGCTTTGAATTGAAACACTGGTCCTTACTGAACCTCAACCCTGCCAGCATTCAGACTAGAGCTATATCATCACCTCTCATGAGTCTCCAGGGCTTACCAATTGCAGATCTGCAGACTTGTCAACCTCCACAATCATATGAGCTAAGTTCTTATAATAAATCTCTTTCTATATCTGTATCTTTATCTATCTATAGCTGAAGCTCCAATACTTTGGCCACCTGATGTGATGAGCAAACTCATTGGAAAAGACCCTGATGATGGGAAAGATTGAAGGAAGGAGGAGAAGAGGGTGACAGAAGATGAAATGATTGGATGGTGTCATCGACTCAATGGATACGAGTTCAAGCAATCTCCAAGAGATAGTGAAGGACAGAGAAGCCTGACATGTTACAGTCCATGGGATCACAAAGAGGTGGACATGACTTAGGAACTGAACAACAACCTCAACAACAAATTTATAGATAGCTGTACTATAGCTATATCTATCAATATCTATATTTATATCTATGTCTATGTGTAACTATATAGGTGTACTATAGCTATGCCTTTCTATACCTATCCATATCTATCTATCTGTCTGTATCTATTCAACACACACACAGACATATCCTGTTGCTTCTGTTCTCTAGAGAACCCTGACTAATTAAAAAGGATGGCAGAAGATGAGATTGTAACGGGAGACATGAAAAGAATGTAAAGAATCTGCTGGTTGTTCTGCACATATTAAAAACAGCTAATACTTCTTTTAAATATTATAGTTATTATTATTGACAAGCCACAGTTTTTCTGCTTACTTCTTGGGTGGCCAAGATATTCTTCTGAATGCTTTACCGGTCTCAACTCATTTATTTCTGATGACCCCTTTATGAGGGAGGCACTATTACTGTCCTCAATATCCAGAAGCTGAAATGAGGCCCTGAGAAGTAATCAGCCTACATTCACGTAGTTAGTAAGTGGCACAGCCCTGAGTGAAACCCAGGAGGTCCCATCTCCAGAACCTGCATTCTGTCACTGCTTTAGTGAACTTAAATTTATAGATAGCTTTAAGCACATGAATACGTGTCAAATTTGCCATTTTTGAAAGGCAATTCTGTTGGTGGAATCGAGAGTGAATAAGGGAGTATAGAGAACATGGCAGAAATCTTAAGGTGATAAAATTCTGGGAATGAGAGTAAGTGAAGATCCAAGAAGACTGTTTCCAAGATAACATCACTAGGATCTGGTAGTTAATTAGATGTTGGGAATGAGGAAAAAAAGAGGTAAAATCTAGCACGATTAGGAATGGGTGACAGATTGCCTGAGCTCAGAAGCATATTGAGGGGAAAGGAGAAGACCGCAAATGAGAGTAGGGAAATTGAAATGAAATATATTTTGAAGGTGTTTTAGTTTGCTGTGGCTGCCCTAACAAAGTGCCACAAAGCGGTGACTTAAAACAATAGCAATTTATTCTCTTATAGATCTGAATGCCAAAATGTGGGACTTCCCTGGCAGTCCAGTGGTTAAGACCTGGAACTTCCATTGCAGGAGGCATGGATTTGATCCATAGTTAGAGAGCTAAGGAACAAAGATCCCACAGATCACATGGTGAAGCAAAAAAAAAAAAAAAAGTGCAGGCATAAATTCCAAAATCAAGGACAGAATAGCCTCCCTCTGGAAGCACTAAGGAAGAGTTATTTGTTCACCTTCTGTGGCCATCTTCCATTCCTTGGCTTGTGGCTGCATCACTGCAACCTCCACCTTCCCATCTCCTCCTCTATGTGTATGTTGAGTCTCCCTGTCTCTCTTCTTATAAGGATACCTGTGATGACATTTATGGCTCATTAACATAATCAGGATTACCTTCTCATCATAATATTTTTAACTTAATCACATCTAAGAGACTATTTTTTTTTCCCAAACAAAGTAGGCTTTTATAGTTTCCAGGAATTAGAACCTAACGCATTCATATGGCCATTATTCAGATTCAGCCTGCTATAGGAGTCATGAGGCTATGAAAGATTAGGAAGGAAGGAGATGCATTGTCAATGGTGAGTGATGGCAGGAGGGCACCTGGGTGTAGAGGAAAGAGTTCCATGCATTCAAAATCCATGCTATCACTGCTTATATGAGCCTAACCAAGGGTATTCAGCACACTGGACCTCATTTCCTTCTCTGTCAAATGATAGAGCCTGACCATAGGCTTCTTCTCTTGTGTCAAAAAAGTTAAGTGTAAGTTTCATCTAAATAACTGTGCAGAGTCATGCGGAAGATGTAGTTGCTTCAAACTTATATTATTTTACTTAAAGAACAATATTAAATTGAAAAGGTAAATCTGAATCAGAATTGTCCACAGTCCTTCCCTTTAACCAAATCAATGTTTTCATTCATATGGCATTTCTAGTCCTTGAGCAAGTTTGCATTCAATTTTTATATACTGGCCATGGTTTCATAGGTAGAATTTTATAATATTTATTGTCATTTAGAATGTCACTCTGATTATTTTCCCATTCTGCTACGATCCTTTCCTCTGATCTTTCCCACTCCCCATCCTCCCAACCTGCCAAGTTGTGGAGGTAAAGAAGATGCATTCTGTGAGTGGTACCCAATGGAGAGCCATCGGAACAGCAGTGGGGATCTGCCTCCTGAAAGGATGCACGCTTGTATCTGTCAGTCTGCCTCCAACAGCACCAATGCTGAAAGGTGTCAGTTAAACTCATTTTCCATTCTAAACTTAGATTTTAATCCCCAGCAAGGTGAAAATATATTTGCATGCAGACACTTAAAGTAACTTCTCATAGAGCTTTTATTTTAGAGAAAGCTTGAAATAATGCTTTAGAGAGTTAATGTGTTCTGCTGAGAACTTGTTTAGATTTTCACTTGGGTGACACCGCAACTATCGCTGACCTAAGGATTAAATTTCATTTGAACGCACCTCCTACAAGCTGCACTGACATCACTTTCCATGACATAAAGTAAGTGCTGTGATTAAGTCCTGATGTCAGTCATCTCTACTCTGCATGGAAATGCTGAGCATAATACGATACTGCCCCACTTTTCTGCAATAAATAGCAATCTTAATATAACTACAAAACTTCTGAGACATTCTTGGAAATCTATTTATTCTATTTGGTCTTTGCTTTTTTTTTTTCAAGGGGACTTTCCCTTAAATAACCTCACAGTTACATAGGCACACGCTTCAGTTCAGTTCAGTTCAATCGCTCAGTCGTGTCCGACTCTCCGCGACCCTATGAATCACAGCACGCCAGGCCTCCCTGTCCATCACCAACTCCCAGTGTTCACTCAAACTCATGTCCACAGAGTCGGTGATGCCATCCAGCCATCTCATTCTCGGTCGTCCCCTTCTCCTCCCGCCCCCAACCTTTCCCAGCATCAGAGTCTTTTCCAGTGAGTCAACTCGTCGCATGAGGTGGCCAAAGTATTGCAGTTTCAGCTTTAGCATCAGTCCTTCCAGTGAACACCCAGGATTGACTTATACCCATCCAATTCTCTCTGTTTCTCTCTCTGACACACACACTTCTCTTAGGGAAAAATGGTTGAACTACCAAAGTGCATTATAATCCATTTCTGTTCAGGAGGTATTAAATTTTGAAATGGTACCAAAGGGCATGAAACTAAAAGAATCAATCATCTTTTATCATGTCCCTTTAGGATGAAATTAACTTGAAATGGTCATTCTTGTTTCTTTCCTATGGAAGAAAAAAAAGAGCTCATAGGTACTGGCTGAAATCTTGGGTGTTGTACACCTGCTATGGAGGAGTATAGTGTTCTCTGTGCAGGGATGTTAGGATATTAAAGGTGTTATGATTCACACAGGTGTATAGACATTGGAGGGAATACTGTGGGTAGCTAAGTACGCATAACACTGTAGTTTGGTTCTTATCTGCAATTAGCTGCTATTCTGCCTCTTTGTGCATGTTGGAAATTGCACAGATGTGTGTAGCTTTGGATAAGTTATTTAACCTCTCAACACCTTAGTTCCTTCATTTGTTTATGAGAATGGGGCTAACCATTCCTTCTTTAAACAAAAGTTGAGAGGACCAAATCAAATGATGTGTGTAATAAACAAAATAATTTCTTACACATAGTAAGTGCTTAATAAATCTTAGCTACACTATCCAGCTCTTCATTTTATAGAATACTTTTGTTTTGCATCCTAATAGTGTCATTTTACTGGGGATTCCTAAAGAACAGTTTCACAGGGAAACTTCATTGGTCTATAAGAACATTCCTATCCCCTTGATCTAATTTCCAGCTACTCTGCTTCACTATATAGTAGCAGTGTGAAAATTCTGTAGTCACCCAGTGCAGCAATGTTATGATACACAAGCCTCTGGGGTTGGTTGGCCAGTTACAACTCAGAGTCAGTTGGTGAAGCTGGCTTTGACCATTTCAGTATTAAGCATGAAATCCTGGATGACACAGAAGAACCAGTTTAGGAAACAGTGGTAGGCACCAGCCTCCCACTGAGTTAAATGAAACCAATGCATTTGAACCTCCAGATCGGCCTGTAATTGAGAGCTAGTTGGCACCATGCTGTCTGCCAGCTTCCCAAATGACACTCTGACCTTTTTGTTTTCACTTTTTATTTATCTGTTATTGAGTATCTTTGACACTGTGATGCCAACACAACAGATCTCAGTGGCAGATTTTTATTCTATTGCAAAAAGGATCAAATGACAGGAATTAAAACTGTGAAAAATGTCTTACTTTAAAATGACTTAATAACTTTTGAAAAAATGGTTTCTATCATCATAGAAGTCAGTGTTGGGAAAGACCTTAAATCTTCAAATGCAATGATTTCTTTTCTCAAATGAGGAAACAGTCTAGAAAGGTAAAATATATTTTATCCAGGGGGACCCTTAATTACCCAACTCTGGGTAATTCTTTGAGGATTTGATTATATGGCTTGCTATCTACATTGATTCAATTAGCTGCAGAATTGATCAAGTTAACTATGTAATCTGTGCAATTGGCCAATCTTTACTAAATTATAATCAGCCCTTACATTACATAATGCTCCACAATTTTGATATGCTATCTAAATTATTCTTCACAGCAGTCCTTTGATACAGGTATTATACTAGAGCTCTATTAAGATGAGAAATTCAGCCTCAGAAAGTGTGGTTTATTTACCAGCGGTTTTATGGCTGGCAAGTGGCAGGGTTGAATCTTGAAACCAAGTCTTCTAATTCACTATTCCCTTCTCCTAAAGAAATTTCTCTGGGAGTAAAGCATATGCTGCCATTGGGAATTATTCTAATTACCTAAGAACTAGACTAACTTGGAATGGAACATGTGTTGGGAACACTAGGGATAAAGAACAGATTCAGATTGATTTAGTCGTAAAATATAAGCTTTACTTATCAACATTTTCATGAATAAGGCCTGCTTATATATATAAATGTATAAGAAAAAGACATTAATTTTGTTTTCTGGGATTCAACCATATCATCCCAAACTAATTTATGTAGACTGAAACAGCTGAAGACCAAATTAATCATAAAGCACCTCCCACCCCGACAAAATACATTTTGAGGGGTTCCAGGAATTTTTTTCTTTACTTGTCCTGAAGTATTACTATTTTTGCAAAAGCCAAAAATACATGCCATAAAGAAGGAAGACCTTCTTAAGAGAAGAGCTAAGCACTGATGGTTATTTCCTCAAATGATGTGTATATTAATCACTCGTTTCCGACTCTTTGTGACCCCATGGACTATAACCCACCAGGCTTCTCTGTCCATGAAACTCTCCAGGCAAGAATACTAGAGTGGGTTACCATGCCCTCCTCCAGGGGGTCTTCCCAATCCAGGAATTGACTCCACATCTCCCTTGTCTTCTGTATCACAGGCAGATTCTTTACCTCTGGGCCACAGGGGAAACCCCAAGGTGGTAGACTCCTTGAGCAGATACGCACTAAAACCCAAACATAGGGATGGAAACTCAAAATCCTAAACTACCTCCTTAACTATTTCAGGACTTGGTTCCTTTTCCTTATACAGGGCTCCTGTCTCAAGGTGTCACTGTATGACTAGTACCCATGACAACAGCAGGTTTCCTAATGGATAGGAAATCAGGGCACATGGAGATGAGTCTGTGAAGTGAGAATATCTTTTGCCATATCAATAAACAAAAAATGTCACAGCCATCAGCGATTTCTGGCCACCAAATGTGAATGAGGGCTCCCAAAACTGTAATCAGTGGATGCTGCCACCCATCAGGATGATTACTAAGGAGCTGGGGGAATGCAAGAAGCAAGGTGAACAAGGAAACAGGATTGGCCCCAGATAGCTGGGTTGCATATGAAAGGGATGAATTCACAGGCTTGAATCTTCCCATACATAGAATGCTAAATTCCTTAACTTGATACCTGATCTTCAGGTACAGACTGCCTGCTTCCTTTGTAGCAAACTTGTATATAGCCTAACTTCCCATCCTGCCTCCTTGGAGCAGTTTTCTCAGAGTTACGGAGATGCTGTCTCCTGGGGTCAGAGTCCTAAACATTCCCACTAAATAAAATAACTCTCTATTTTCAGGTTGTGACTATATTTTTTAGTCGCTAGAGCTTAGAAAGACCAAAGGTCCACACCTGCTCTCAAACTTCAAGGAATTACCTGCTCATAACAGTAACAATAAATAACAACTGACTGAGGGTCTACCCTGCGCTGGAAGTATGTCAGAATCTTAACATTGTCTCTCCTCCTCCAGCTAGTCCTACAATTCAGGTATTGCCCCAGTGGTTAGGTGGTTTAGTTGGGGTCACACAGAACTGACCGAGGAATGGAACAGGGGTCTCTCCAGGTACAAAGCCGGTGCCATTGTCCTTAGGCAGGATTGCCAGTTCTTACCAACGTCTCTAGACTTCCCTGGTGGCTCAGACGGCAAAGCGTCCACCTACCACGCGAGAGACCCAGGTTCAATCCCTGGGTCAGGAAGATCTCCAGGAGAAGGAAGTGGCAACCCACTCCAGTATTCTTGCCTGGAAATCCCGTGGATGGAGGAGCCTGGTAGGCTAAAGTCCATGGCATCACAGAGAGTCGGACAAGACTGAACAACTTCACTTTCTTTCATTTTACCAACATCCCAGAGGGAGACTCCCTATCCATCTATTATTATTCATTTCTAACTTCACAGGAAAGGCCTGGCAATGGTAGAAAAGTTAGAAAATGCTGATTAACAAAGACAACAAGAGAGAAAGAAAAATGATTACCCAAATTCCCAGTAAATTACTACCATGAGCATACTGGGATAGACTACTTCAGATTTTCCTTATATCTTTATCTATGTAGGGGTGTGTAGATAAAGCTGCAATATCTACACTATACTACAGATACTATAGAGCACAGATACTCTATACTCAGTGCCATCTGATCTCATATATTTATATAGGTATGTATTTTTCAAACAAAAATAAAAATGTATAAATACTGTTTTGTTAAGGAGGTCATTCTTTTTTATGCTCAATAATTTCTGAATGGAGTGTGGTCTTTTGGTAGCCAGACATCACCTTTGCTATAGCAATTTGGTGAATAAATATCAGTTTTTATCACTTCTGTGTGTTATTATAATGTGCAAAGTCTCTTTTATCAGGTACCATATAGACAGGATAACCTAGTGTGGATGCAAGCTAATGTCTTTACTGATTCTCTGTTTTTGAACATTTTGAGCACCTCTCATTTTTTTATTATTATTAAAAATGGTATGATGAACCTAAGTATAACTTTCTGCATTTATTAAGTAATATTTTTACAATAAAATTTACAGGAGGATTTACTCAGCAAAACACTCAAATATATTTTAAAAGTTTGTGGAATATATGTAATATTTTATCCATTTATCCTGATACAGGTCAATGTGAATGAAACCATTTTCCAGGCTAGAAAATGACCTGTAGAATAATTGGACTCCAGAGCTGCTCACTCACCACGTTCATGTCTGTGCAGGAAACATTATTTGTCTTCATTTTGGAAGTACAGAGAAACAACAACACAATATGCTAAATTTGTATGTCTTTGATTATTACAGACTGACGATTTTTTATATACATATAGTTATATTGATATACACGTTTTAGTAAGTGGGTGTGAAATGACTCAGTTCAGTTCAGTCATTCAGTCGTGTCCGACTCTTTGCAACCCCATGAACCACAGCACACCAGGCCTCCCTGTCCATCACTAACTCCCAGAGTCCACCCAAACCCATGTCTATCGTGTCAGTGATGCCATCCAACCATCTCGTCCTCTGTCGTCCCCTTCTCCTCCTGACCTCAATTGTTCCCAGCATCAGGGTCTTTTCCAATGAGCAGCTCTTCGCATCAGGTAGCCAAAGTATTGGAGTTTCAGCTTCAGCATCAGTCCTTCCAATGAACACCCAGGACTGATCTCCTTTAGGATGGACTGGTTGGATCTCCTTGCAGTCCAAGGGACTCTCAAGAGTCTTCTCCAACACCACAGTTCAAAAGCATCATTTCTTCTGCTCTCAGCTTTCCTTGTAGTCCAACTCTCACATCCATACAGACCTATTTTAAGTAGGTAAGTTCTCAAAAATCAATTTAAAACTATATATTCAGCACTTATGTGGGAACAGTGCATTTTATTAAGTCATTCAACCAGCATTCATTGAGAGTTTATTAAGATTGATGGTCATCCTAGCATACTGATTGTTTTTACATCTTCGGATTGGTTGCTACCAGTACTGAATCGATAATTAAATAAATATTCTGAATATCACGCTAGTACTTACCATGTGCTAGGCGCCATTCTGACACTAGGATATAGAAGCAAGCAAAACCCCAAATATCTGTATTTATGGTACTTATATACTGGCCTACAAATGTTTAATGCATGGATTAATCATATAGTACCCATAGTGAGTGTGACAACAGAAAAAGAAGGCTTAAGGGAAAAAAAGGCTGAATGACCTTATAGCTCACTTAAGGACACAGCACTTCAACATATGCAACAGTTACAAGCAAAAATTATACTCAGATTTGGGACATATTCATCTTATTACAAAAATATGGAATTCACTGATTTATCTACACCCTGCCCCAGATCTGCCACACTTCCCATGTGTTCCTCTATCCTTTACCTGGGGGCTGAAATGCCACATTTTCCTTCCTTGGAAGCAAGTCTTTCCTGATGAGTTTTGGGTGGCATATTATGCCACCCCCAGCCCTGCTGGCGGAGGAGGAGGACATGGCACCTCCAATCTGCTCGTTTCTTTCAGGCGCCCTAATTGGAAGTCCTGCCTAGAACACATGGCCAGAGTGGAGAGCCAAGACAAGAACAAAGGACAACTGCTCACACGTGTTCCTTCCCAATCTGGTCCAGGCTTCCTAGCTCAGCAAGGAGACGACAGTGCAAAATGCTAAATGCTGAAGGTCCACAGGCAGAGAGCGTGGTCCTATCCCCTGCAAGCCCTGGGCGTGCAAGAAGGCTGTCTAGATGAAATTGTAAAGGAACTAAAATAGAAGCTCAGGGATAAAATAAAATGGAAGACAGAAAATTATGTGAGAAGAAAGCCTCCATTTCTGGACAGGCTTGCCTTTTGTCTTTCTAAAATTAAAGATGCTATGAGAAGGTAAGGCTTTTCTTCCTTTAAAAATTAAAATATATATATGTATGTATTGAGGACACATTACACTGATGTTATGGGAAGAACATTGAGGGAGAAATGGCTCAACTTGTGTTTTAAGTGTTAGGCACTCAGTCATGTCTGACTCTTCATGATCCCATGAACTTTAGTCTGCCAGGCTCCTCTGTCCATGGAATTCTCCAGGCAAGAATACTGGAGTGGGTAGCCATGCCCTTCTCCAGGGGATCTTCCTGACAGAGGGATCAAACCTGGTTCTCCCGCATTATAGTCAGATTCTTTACCATCTGAGCCATAAGAGAAGCCCTTTGGGATTTAAGCTAAGCTCTAATTCAAGCTCATGTCCTGAATCATAAACTCATGTATGTGGTACATATCCTACTCCACATCTTAGATATGCCATTTCCTAAGTCTTCCAAGACTAGAATAATAGGAGTTGAGACACAATGTAAGATTTGATGTGGGAATATTTTTACCTAACTGGTTAAAAGTGATCAAACATGTCTCCTGTAGATAATCCACATGAAAAAAGACTGATAGGCTGGGAGGAGAAATAGAAACACACTTGCAAATATTTTATGAAAAGGCACACTTTTTCCAACATCATAGATCTTCGGGTGTTTTTATTCTATATTGTCTTCTAGTTAGGACTCAAAGAACCTCTGTGGTTCTCAAGGAAAACCCATCCTTCCATCAGCACGATTCAAAGCACATGTGCATGTCCTAGTCATACGTAACGTAAAAATAGAGTGCTGTTATTTTAATGTGGGATTTGGAGGCGGGGACAGGGTAGTTCCTTGCCTGTCTAGTTTCCATTCTTCCATTGCTTTCCCCCCAGTTACCCTCCTTGTCTTCCTCTTCCTCTTCTTCACCCTCTACTTTTCAGCTCTGTCATCATTTCCTTGGGGTCGTCTTCCTTGCCTGTCTTGACCAGGTAAACTTGTCCTATCAAAAGTTCCTGTGTTCATCTCCTTCAATGAAAATATATAATTATTTGTGAGATTTTTAAAAATTAGTGTCTTACTCCTTACTAGACTCCAAATTCTCTGAGGAAGAGACTGTGTCTGAGTTTTAATCCCACCATTGTTTTTCCAGTAAATAGCCAAGTGTAAGGCATAGAGTGGGTACCTGTATTAAATGGATGGACGAATGGGTGAATGATTTATTGTAAAGCGATCACTAGGGTCAGGGTGAGGTTAAAGTGAAAATAAGGTTTAGTCTCCTCTTGCACAAAGTAGATACAGGAGAACAAATACATTTAGGAGGGGAGATTCCAACACATTTACAACAAGTAGCTGTATATAATACCATGGCTCAGGTCTCCAAATGTATGTATATTAAGGATAAATTGGAAATCTTAACCTCTAGTTTGATACAAACTATTTCCGGAACTGTTTAAAAGAAGAGGATCCAAAAATAGATCAAACCTTAAAATAAAAATAGGACTAATACAGAAAGACCCTTTTTTAATCTTGGGCACATTCTAAACTTTATGAAAATTATGGGAAACTAAGTTCAAGAAGAATTTATTTGGAAGTGATGATGGGTAAATGTGTAGTTCAGATTAATTCATCCAGCAGCTCTAAAAGGTGGTTATTATTTAAAAAAAAAAGAAGAAGAAGAAAAATAATCTTTTCAAAAAGATTTTTCTTTGCTTTCTTTCCTGGCCAATATCTCAAAAATAATTAATTGCATGCAAAGAAGAAAAAGAAGCCAATGAACTTCTAATAGGAACCATCCTGAGAGTATGAAAAAAAAAAAAAAAAAAACAGGGACGAGGAGGAGATGGAATCCATTAAACTCTCCAAGTATCTGAAACCTGCCAGCAATAGCAAAAATCAAAATGAAACCTTACCTTTTTGAAGTTCCTCCATTACTAATTGAAAGGTAAGAAGGCTGGTTCTATATGCCTTAGGAAATAAAGACTTAACAGATTTCTTTATTGAAGACTCGGCTGTTCTAAAGGGAAGGAAGATGGATAGCCCTTCCTAAGCCCTTTTGTCACGTCATGTCCAAATTCTGTCACCTAAACCTGATACACAATTAAACAATTGGCTGGGGTGTTGTCTTGACAGATTATTTGCCATGCTGGAAATGAAGAGATATTTGCTGCACCATTCACCTCTCTTGCTGGAAATGTTCCTAATGAGCAACATTACCAGCAGGAATTAGTCTTGTGTTTGAGAACATCTCTCTAAATGGGAAAAGGAAAGTCAAGTTTAAAGCAAAACTATATAAATTAAAGGAAGAAAAAAGGTAGGCTAAAATCAAAGAATGGCACTTTAAGGAGATTAAATGGTCTTGTCCTTCATCTGAAAATCATTTCAAATTAATCAGATCACTATAAAATCCATGAGTGAGTAATATTTGTAATAACAGTTGAATGTGTGTGCTCATTTAGATACTTTAAGAAAATTTACTTTGTAACCATGTTTAAACCTTTTATTCAAAGCAACTGTCTCTAAAAGATGGTACTTCTTGATGTGATGAAGGACCTCATCAACACATATTAATGAGGCTTGAAGCCTGGAACAGATAACATTTGCTTCCCCTACCTCCAACTTCAGCAGAGGCAATAGTGTTATATGATCATTTCTAGTCCATCATGGGCTTCCCTGGTGGCTCAGAGGTTAAAGTGTCTGCCTCCAATGCGGGAGACCCGGGTTCGATCCCTGGGTCGGGAAGATCCCCTGGAGAAGGAAACGGTAACCCACTCCAGTATTCTTGCCTGGAGAATCCCATGGACGGAGAAGCCTGGTAGGCTACAGTCCATGGGGTCGCATAGAGTCGGACACGACTGAGCGACGGAACGGAACGGACTAGTCCATCATATGTCAAAGCATGTACATGGTATGGAACCAGTTATTTTTCTCAAATGAACATTTGGGTTTTCATCACTATCTTAAATAGCTGCGAAACAAGATTTTGTACAGGTATTGCATGAGCATGTACCAGTGCATCAATAATCATACATGTTCATAGATATAAATATGGGTTGTCTTACATATGTCATTAGGCACACACATGTGTGTACCTAGATGGATATTATCCAAACATGAATGTGTAGATATGTGTCCAAATATATTTATATGTGTAGTTTTGTCTCATTTTTTAGAATTGTCTAGATTTCAGATTTTCTTTCCTCATAAGCAAAGAGGGGGAATCAGAGAAAAGTCCACTTAAATTCTACATATATAGTTTTAAAATGTTATTTTACATAGGGTTGATCTGGAGTACTTGTTCAATATACTGATTTCTGAGGCTCAGGATTCTGCATTGTGATAGCTCTCCAGTGACCCCAATGCCCAGTGACCCACCATAAACTCTGGTCTAGTGGCCAAGTCAAGTTTAGACAAACACAATGAGGGATGTTTGCATCTAGAAAAGAGACTGCAAGCTCCAGTCTGCTGCTTGTGTTTGTTCAGCCTGAAAGCTAAGAATGGTTTTTACATTTTTAAATGGCTGGAAAAAAATCAATAAATATTTCGTGGCACATGAAAATGATATGAATTTCAACATTCAGTGTCAATAAATAATGTTCTATTGGAATGGATCTACTTTCTTTCATTTATATTTTGTGGGTGGCTGTTTTCATGGTACTATACCAGAGCTGAATATTTGCAATAGCGAACATATGACCCACAAGGCCTAAAATATGTGTTCTGTGACCCCTCACAGGAAAAGTGTGCTGACATCTGCCCTAGAGCCCCACCTCTATTCTTTCAGTGGCCTGTATGTATGTCCAAAGGACATTATACACTTCCTCAGATCTCCCCTTGTTCTTGAAGGAGGACCTGACATTTTGTCATCTTCAGCAGTTTTCTCATTGTTAAATCCCGGATCTTCTCAAGATTTTCAAATATTATTCCCACTACTGAAAATAAATAAATAAACCTCAATGAAGGAATTGGAGAAAACAGAGAAACCCCACTGGTGTCATTGAAATAACACTGTGAAAGAATGGATGGCTTTGTGGTATAGAGACCTCATTCCTATGGTTATTCACAGAAGGTTTAATGCTCTGCTGTTGCCATCTTGAAATTCTTAATAATATTTGACCAGAGGCTCCATATTTTCATTGTACATTCAGGTCTCAGAAATTACGTATCCAGTTGTACCTGCTATAGAGGCTGTTGCTTCTCATCGTGAACCTGGAGCTGGAGAAACAAAAGATCCAGAAGGAGACGCTGAGGGTCCAGCTGTTGCCCAATGCCAAGCAGGTGAACCATCAGGTAAATGACAACAGGTGCAGATGGCAGTGATGCCTTATGATTACCACAGACCTCTCCAGTAAAAAGGAATATGATCACTCCATATGCACCATCTACATCTCCCCAAAACTGTCTCTGATAGTCCTTGCTAAATCAGAACTGTTCAGGAAAAGAAGTTGTTGGAAATGCAACACAAGCTTAGCTAAGTTGCTACGTTACAAATCCACCACATATGCCACTGTATGTGTATTGTGGTTCTTTTATCCCCCATTGTGTTAACCAGTAGCAGCACCTCTCAAAATCTTCCCTAGTGTAGAATACCCCAAGTGTCAGAAGAAAGTGAATAAACTCCATCAGAGGCTTTCTGCTACAAGTACAAAACTATGTTAAGCCTTATTTTACTTTGAGAAATCCATATGACTTGTGTTCTGTTCTGCAATAGGGCTGCATTTGTTTCAATGTACAAATGATACTTTCAATTATTTATGAGTAAAATCAGTTAATTCTTTTCCTTAAATTCTCAAGCACAATTGATGTTCCAAAAAGATACCCTCTACCACTTGGCACCTTGACAAAGATGATGATGATGCTGATAAAGAATATTCAACTCAGCTGAAGAATTACTATCAGTAAAAGTGTTAGTCTCTCAGACGTGTCCAACTCTTCATAACCCCATGGACTGTAGCCCTCCAGACTCCTCTGTGCATGGAATTCTCCAGGCAAGAATACTGAAGTAGGTAGACATTCAATTCTCCAGGGGACCTTCCCGACCCAGGGATCGAACCCAAGTTTCCTACATTGAAGGTGTTAGGAGCCCTAACATCTGAGTAGCCGTGATAGGCCTGAGACCTTGCTTAGGCCTAAGTTTCGATTTCCTGGAGACAGGGTGGAGGCCAAGTTCACAGAAACTCCTCCCTAAGAAGATCCCGCTGGCACCAAAATTAAGAAACTCCTCCCTAGAAAAGTCCCACCAGCGCCAAAAATCAGACCAATCAGAGGAAAAAGGGAAATCCCCCAGAAAAACCCCGGGCACCACATAAACTGGCCAATGAGCTTCTTCGCGCGCATGAACTGGCCAATGAGCTTCTGCCAGTTTGATCTTTTGAACAAAAATAGGTGCTTATGTAATCTAAGACTATAAAAACCGCTGTGACCTGGGCTCAGGGCTCTTGTCCGCACTCCACTGCGCTGGAGGATGCATGAGCCCTAGCTCGAGCTAGAAATAAACCCCATTCTTGCTTTTGCATTGCTGAGAGTGTCTTATTCTACCAGTATGGGGGGACCAGACTCAGGGCATAACAAAGGTAGATCCCTTACCATCTGAGCCACCACGGAAGCCCCAAGAAACTACATTAAGGATTTTAAGTGAATTATCTTATTTCACCTCTGTCACGTCTTCATTTTGTGAAATAGAAACAAGGCAACTAAGGTTTGAAGCTGTTAGGCTGTCTGAGGTCAAAAAACTGAGGTCATAAGTGGCACAAAGGTGATCACAAAGCTGGAGTCACAAGAGTCTATATTTATAGTCACTATTCAATACTGTCTCCGAGGAAGGATTTCAGTGCTAAGTTTATGAGTCCAGGAAGATCCAACTAAAATGGAATCTGTACTTTTTATGTGACAGAAAGCTGATCCACAAACAATTCCTTTTAAAAGATATATATAGCAAACACAATATTTAAACTTAGTGAATAGGTAGGTACTCTCCAAAGCATCCTGAAAATGGTAGGCGGGCAGGTGAGAAATGAAATAAAAGACATGGAAGTTGAGATGAAGAAAAAGAGAAAAGGAGAGATGAGAGGAATTCATTATGCTTTTAGAGTGGGTGTGCTAAATTTGCCATGTCTGTGTGCCTTTCTTCAGTTGCAAAGTATAGGTCTGGCTGACATGTATTTGCTTCAAAATCAAGATATTTTGAGTATGTATTGTTAGAACAAGCAACCACTCCAGTCTACCCAGGAAATAAAAAGTACTGAATTTCTGGAAATTTGGGGGCAAACTTTTGCTCCTCACAAAGTCAAGGCTAAAGTAAATAAACCACTTTGAACATAACATCCTCAACAAATAAATAGGCCTCCTCCAAGAAAGCACTTGAGCACCGAAGAATTGATGCTTTTGAACTGTGGTGTTGAGGAAGACTCTTCAGAGTCCCTTGGACAGACAGGAGAGCCAACCAGTCCATCCTAAAGGAAATCAGTCCTGAATATTCATTGGAAGGACTGATGTTGAAGCTAAAACTCCAATACTTTGACCACCTGATGCGAAAAGCTGACTCATTTGAAAAGACATTGATACTGGGAGATATTGAAGGCGAGAGGAGAAGGGGATGATAGAGGATGAGATGGTTGGAGGGTGTCACCGACTCAGTGGACATGAATTTGAATAAACTCTGGGAGTTGGTGATGGACAGGAAGGCCTGGCATGCTGCAGTCCGTGGAGTCACAAAGGGTCGGACACTACTGAGTGACTGAACTGAACTGAACTGAAGGAAGCACTCTTCAGATCCCTGGAGCCAGAACCAAGGAAACCTGACCTACTGACCTCATAGCACTCATTACATCAGCTTGCTTTAGCATAGTTTGTGCACAAACTCCTCACTTTCCTAAAGCAAAGAAGATCCAGCTGCACTAGAAGGCTGGAAGAGTTATTTTCAAAGTAAAATAAATTATTGTAATGCTCATAACACCCAAGGCAGTTATAGAAAGCATTTCTACAAACATTGCTTGTAGAAAGCATTTCAATAAATATGTGTTTATCTTCAGGCTTCCCAGATGGTGCTGATGGTAAAGAACTGGACTACCAACACAGGAGGCTGATACAGGTTCACTCCCTGAGTGGGGAAGATCCCCTGGAGAAAGGCACAGCAACTCACTCCAGTATTCTCACCTGGAGAATCCCTTGGACAGAGGAACCTGGAGGGCTACAGGCCACAGGGTTGCAAAGAGTTTGACACGACTGAAGCGACTTAGCACGCACGCATGTGTTAATCAACAGATAGTTACACTTCTCACCATGAACAATTGTGGAGGCAAAAATTACTCCAAACCAAAATCATGCTTAAAAACATTTCAGATTTTATGAGTGAAAAGTGGTTAAAAGCCTTTCATGACAAGAAAACATGCTTCTCTTGTAAAAGATAATTTAACAAGTTTATTTTAACTGGAAAACAGAATTAGCCATTGAAAAACATGATTTTTTTTTTTTTCCTTCACCATGCTGATCATCCCCAGGAGATAGAAAATGTTTTGGTGTCATCTTCCTCTCTCTGTTCAGCATGTTTTATCAGTGTGACTCAGACAGAGAATGTCCTCTTAGAGACGGATTTACTGTGGTATAAAAACAGAAAATCTGCAAGACTGTGACATTTCTGGCTGACTCATGAGGACTTTTTTCTTTTTCTTTTTTTAAGTTAACAATCAGTGATTGCATGTATATTGCTTTCCCCAACTGATTTATTATGGTGAACTCACCAAACCTTTATGATTTTGTTATTTGCACTGATAACCTCCAGTCTATAGTGTAATTAACAACTATTTTTTCTTGAATATCATATTCAGCAATGATACTATCTGTACTGATTGAGCCCCACAGTGGAAAGTAAATATGGATAAATCCTGTAATTACTGTAAAACACTCCTTTTTACTAAAGTTTTTCCTAAATAAAAGAGATTCTTTGCCACATTAGCTAATGAATTCAGAGTTCCAAATAGCAAGGAGAAATAAGAAAGCCTTCCTCAGTGATCAGTGCAAAGAAATAGAGAAAAATAATAGAAATAGAGAAAAATAAAATAATAATAATAATAGAATAGAGAAAAAAATAAGAGATCTTTAAGACTAGAGATCTCTTCAAGAAAATTAGAGATACCAAGGGAACATTTCATACAAAGATGGGCTCAATAAAGGACAGAAATGGTAGGGACCTAACAGAAGCAGAAGATATTAAGAAGAGGTGACAAGAGTACACAGAAGAACTGTACAAAAAAGATCTTCATGACCCAGATAATCACAATGGTGTGATCACTTACCTAGAGGCAGACATCCTGGAATGTGAAGTCAAGTGGGCCTTAGAAAGCATCACTACAAAGGTGACAGAATTCCAGTTGAGCTATTTCAAATCGTAAAAGATGATGCTGTGAAAGTGTTGCACTCAATATGCCAACAAATTTGGAAAACTCAGCAGTGGCCACAGGACTGGAAAATGTCAGGCTTCATTCCAATACCAAAGAAAGGAAATTCAAAAGAATGCTCAAACTTCTGCACAATTGCACTCATCTCACATGCTAGTTAAGTAACGCTTAAAACTCTCCAAGCCAGGCTTCAGCAATACGTGAACCGTGAACTTCCAGATGTTCAAGCTGGTTTTAGAAAAGGCAGAAGAACCAGAGATCAAATTCCCAACATCTGATGGATCATGGAAAAAGCAAGAGAGTTCCAGAAAAACATCTATTTCTGCTTTATTGACTATGCCAAAGCCTTTGACTGTGTGGATCACAAGCAACAGTGGAAAATTCTGAAAGTGATGGGAATACCGGATCACCTGACCTGCCTCCTGAGAAATCTGTATGCAGGTCAAGAAGCAACAGTTAGAACTGAACATGGAACAACAGACTGGTTCCAAATAGGAAAAGAAGTACGTCAAGGCTGTATATTGTCACCTTGCTTATTTAACTTATATGCAGAGTACATCATAAGAAATGCTGGGCTGGATGAAGCACAAGCTAGAATCAAGATTATTGGGAGAAATATCAGTAACCTCAATATTAGAGATCCCAAGGGAGTATTTCATACAAAGATGGGCTCAATAAAGGGCACAAATGGTATGGACCTAACAGAAGCAGAAGGTATGCAGACAACACCACCCTTACAGAAGAACATGAAGAAGAACTAAAAAGCCTCTTGATGAAGGTGAAAGAGGAGAGTGAAAAAGTTGGCTTAAGCCTCAACATTCAGAAAACTAAGATCATGGGGTCCAGTCCCATCACTTCATGGCAAATAGATGGGGAAACAATGGAAACTGTGACTGTTTATTTTTTGGGGCTCCAAAATCACTGCAGATGGTAACTATAGCCATGAAATTAAAAGACCCTTGCTCCTTGGAAGGAAAGTTATGACCAACCTAGATAACATATTAAAAAGCAGAGACATTACTTTGCCAACAAAGGTCCATCTAGTCAAGGCTATGGTTTTTCCAGTAGTCACGTATGGATGTGAAAGTTGGACTATAAAGAGGGCTGAGCACTTAGGAATTGATGTTTTTGAACTGTGGTGTTGGCAGAGACACTTGAGATCCCCTTGGACTGCAAGGAGATCCCACAAGTCCATCCTAAAGGAGATCAGTCCTGGGTATTCATTGGAAGGACAGATGTTGAAGCTGAAACTCCAATACTTTGGCCACCTGATGTGAAGAGCTAACTCATTTGAAAAGACCCTGATGCTTGGAAAGATTGAAGGCAGGAGGAGAAGTGTCTGATAGAGGATGAGATGGTTGGATGGCATCACTGACTCAATGAACATGAGTTTGGGTAAACTCCAGGAGTTGGTGAAGGACAGTGAAGCCTGGCATGCTGCACTCCATGGAATCGCAAAGAGTCAGACACAGCTGAGCAACTGAACTGAACTGAACTAGATGATGTCTGCAACTTGTAAATCAAATACTCCTCAGAAGCATTTCTTCTTTATACACCGTGCATTCTTTCTTGATTGTTCTTATTCTGTCTCCCAGTTTTCAAATTTTGCTCTTTGATTTCCCAGCTCACAGCCACCAGTTCTATGATGTCTTCCTGGACATCTATTGAACAGAACTGAGAAATATGTTGACACCAAGAGCTAGTGTTACTTATAGTATCCTTATCCATGTGGACCTCTGGTTTGATTCCCCTAAAGCAGAATTCTAAAACTACTCAAGGTACTTGGGATCTTCCCACTTCCTCCTCCTGCATGCCTATCCCTCTTTCACCATCTCCTGTCACTCATATTTGGGGTGCCCTCTGACCCCCTCAGTACCAAGTAGAACATAAGATCTAAATGGAAAAATGGAAAACATGAGATGCACAGGTGCCCATGCTCAGGCCTTAAACAATGGTTCATTGCCATTGTTCGAATTTATTGTTTGAATTTTTTTATCATGTGAATTTATTGCCCAGATTAGAAATCTTAGCAATGAATAACATTTTACTAATTTCATTTCTCTCTACCTTTTCAAAGTCACCAGTTTCATTCTTATGCCATCGCTTCAGTTGTGTCCAGTTCTTTGCAACTCTGTGGACAATAGCCTGCCAGGCTCCTCTGTCCATGGGATTCTCCAGGCAAGGATACTGGGGTGGGTTGCCATTTTCTACTCCAAGGGACCTTCCCAACCTAGGGATCCAACCTGTGTCCCTTAGCAGGCAGGTTCTTTACCACTAGGGCCACCTGAGAAGTTCATTTTTCAGTTCAAGGCAAAGCTAAAAACTTATTTTTGCAAACTGATCAAATGAACTCTCAGAAGAAAATCCATAACTAATACTGGATCTCAGGTTAATCTGCAAAGGATTATTTTTATATTCCATCAAGAGGATGGAAGCTTGCTAACTAGAACCTACTTATATTACAATATTTATATATTTTTATAATATTCCATTGTCAGCAAGTCCCTCTCTGAAAGACTAACACATTACTGTTTCATATTAAAAACAGTAATGAAAATGTAAGGCGCTATTTCAGCTTTTTATTAACAATAATAAGGTTACATCATGAAGTGTTCTTAATGATAAATTTACCATGATAAAATTGTATATTATGAAACTCTCTTTTAAGAAATTAGACTGTTTTCTACAACAATATGCATTTTTTTGAATAATATTCTTCTATAAAAGTGAAATTTTAAAGAGAAAAAGTCACAGATGAGTTACATGATACACCCAAGTCTTGAGGGAGGTAGGAAAGATGGAAGAAAGGAAAACAAAATGAAACACACAAGAAACATTAATTCTAAAATCTTTGCACACGGATCTGCAACCATTTTATCTTGATTGTCTTCCCCACCTTCCATATGGCCCTCAATGTAAAATCACCACAGAATTCATTTTTTACCACAAGTCATAAACAGTTTACTCAAAATATTTCTAATCAATATAAGTTTCCAGGTACGCTTTTGAATTTTTTTCACTTAAAAATGTATTAGCTGTTGAAAAATGTATTAGCTTAATTTAAACTATATTTATAAATACAATATATGGATGATTTCAGTGTTTCTATGTCTTCTATTAGGTTTTAAAGTCCTTAACAATAAGGATACTTCATGTGTCTTTACATCTAAGAAATTGCACTGAAGCTAGTACATGCTTAAAATCATTTACATATTCCCTGGCTTATTTTGGGAAACCTTAAATTGTAATCCTAAAGCAGTCATCAAACAAAGCAAACATCTTTAAATACTCATGGATACACTGACTAGCTTCATTATATCACCAATAGAAATGCATCTCCCCAAACTATAATCTGAATATTATTTTTAGGTATACCTTTAAGAGTAGGCTTTTTAAATTATTATTTCCCCTTTTTCTTAACATTATCATGAAAAATCTTTATTTAGATTCCAAGGATGAGACTTTGAGCTTTCAGACTGAGCATTACACGTCTGATATTCTCAATACCTAGCGTTCTTCTTCAGCATACAGAAGGTGAAAATAAATGTTCTTAGTTAGAAATAAAGATTTACTGCATATTGTGTATATGTTGCCTAAGATGAAAGTCACCATACAGGATTGTAAATTTATATTATTCCTGAGACAATCTGATGCTTTCACTTTTATCTTTAGCAAAGACCTATATGCATGACAGCAACCTGGGTTTTTACTTGCAACACAATTCACAATTGTGATGCTTTTGGGCAGGTGGATAAAACATGAGAGAGGCTAAGTATATTGGAAATCAACATCCGTTAAGAAAATAATACAGTGATGTATAAATTCATATATTCTGCCAGCCAACTCAAATTCCTTCAAATTTAACACTCATACAAGAAAATCCTGATTGAAAAGTCCAGAGGAGGATATGAATTCTGTCCCCTGGCATCAAATTTAAAGGCATTCCCCTTTACATGTTTTCAGATGGTCACCTTCAAAAAGAAAGAGTGGGGGAGGGAGGAAGGGTGGGAAGCAGAAGGAGGAGAGGATGGTAACCTAAAGTCTTGCTTTGGCAAGAAAAATTCCTTTCTGCAAATATGAGAGAACATTCTCCCTGCATCACAGGCATGGTTACATAACATTCCTGAAACAGACGAACCATGAATTCCAATGAAAGCTCCATTCTTTCAGAATGCCATAACTACTAGAAGTTAATTTATGGACTTGCCTGAAGTGCAGATGCTCTATCTCGGTCCTCTGACAGCCTTGCAATTTTAAAAGCAAGTTGGATCCCAGAGCTCTTGAAGATGGAAAGGCAGGCGAGACCCACCTTCCCTGATTGTCTGATCAAGATCCCACTTGAGTGTAGATACCAGCTTACTGGTTATTGTGTCTAATGAGTAAATTGTTGAGCCTCTAGCTTTAAATGAGTTGTATGCATTTATTTTCTACCAATCAAGGGATGGGGTAAAAGATTTTCTAATTTAACCTCATGTTTTATACACTTTTAGATGAAGCAGTGAAAAACAACTTTTAAAATCTGGCTAATGAGTTCTATTTTTCTTTCTTTCTGTTCTTGGCAGGGAGGTTAGTAGAATAGTGCACCGGCATTCTTTGTGTGGTTTCTCTACCCGTTAACAGTTATTTAACAAAAATACTCCAATCTGCATTTGATATCTTTATGCTATTGACATTCAAACTCCTAGGAGCTGTCTAGCTCTTTGAGACTGGCTTTTATCTTTTCCTGGTATTTGGAGACTAAAATGGACAATGACAGCAGCCCCAGCCTTACTGAAGCTCATCAAACTGTCTCATTCAAAGTGATGCCTGAGTTGGATTAAACCCAAGGACTAGGCTACCGGTATTAACCCATCAGATGTTGCAGCCCATCAGCCTCTTTAATCATTAGGGTGGGATTAATAGGCATGCTCTGCCACAGCCTCCGTGTCTAGGAAATCATGCCAGGAGAATGTGGCCGCTTCGTCAGGCCCAGCTTTAATCACACCAGGCAAAACATGACAGTTTGGAAATGAACTCAGGAGGATAAACTTGAAAAGGAGATTAAAATAGGCTGGGTGTTTATCAACAGACTCTACAATATTAGGCAAGCAGAGTTCCCAAACTCCTAGTGAGAACCCCTGTGGCTGGTGCCCTCCATGTTCTTTCTTTGGAAATGAACAATGAAGACTTTACACATGAAAAGTAAGGCAGGTAAGTAGCTAATAAGTTTACAGGTAACAGTCATCCATATTTCAGGGAGAACATAACACTCTGCTAAAGAAAGCATTGGCAGATGCCCCAACAGAATTTAAAATGCTTTTCTGCTCCAAGTCTGCACATGTCCAAATAAATCATGATGCACTTGAGCTCCACTGGGCTATTTTTTTTTCCCTTCCTGGCTGTAATAAGCATGCCTGATTGTCAGGCCCTGCTGTTCTTAGGGCCAAATCAAAAATACGATATTAACTTCTTTCAAAGATGCAGCCACCAAAGCAATAGAAGAATGCAAATAAATCAATTCTGCATGCTTAAACCCATCTCCCTTTCATGCAAGCCTGGTGATAGAGATTCTTTTCCCCCAACTCTGCCTTATCATTTTGAGGTATGAAAAATAGATTGTGTCACAGTAATGAAGCACAGGAAAAGGGAGCTTGTTATAAGCTGATTACAGTTTAGATTGAAGGACTGGTTCTCATTAGCTCTTTTAGATTGGACAGCATCCTTGAGCTGGAGTAATTACTGAAAGTAATTTTTGAAAGGGAGGGTGGGGCAGCTGGTGCAAGAAGAGACTCAAACAGTTGCACGGGGATTGGAAAGAGGGGTGGGAGGAGAGACCTGCAGCCGGCTAGGTTGTTATTACCCTCAAGACTAGGGCTACTTGAAGCAGCTGGCCACTTTCTTGTTAGGCTCTCCAGCAATGAGGAGAGAGCTCTTTGCATGGTGGAATGAATACAGCATAAACGGTAAGAGGTCTATTTAAAGTTCAAGTGGGCAGGGTAACTCCCCAGATCTGTGCCATCAACACACAGAAGCTCAGTTTTCATCCCATAATAAATGTGATGAAGGCAGGTTTCATTGCTAGTTACAGAAGCAGACTTAAGAAACAGATGATAAATGATGGGCAAGGTACAATGACCTACTTTCTGACTTCGTTAAGTGGATTTGAGAGCTTGACCATTTCCCTGGTCCAAATGGGATGACATATGCCACCTTACCAGTCCTGGAGGTTTCTTGAGCAATTCTTTACATGTGTTGTTCCAAAGGTGGAGTTTTGATTCAGCAGTTTCTTTGGTATAGGATAGAAGTTTTAGGGGAGGAAATGTGCTATTTGCTTTCTGACTTGCAGAGACTGGGAATTTGGAGGCTTGCTTTCTAGGTCTACATCTGCTACTAACTGGACCTCTGATGACCCTAAATAAACCAGTTAGGCTCTCCTTGCGTTTGAGATGTAAATGAAGCAAGTTCTTGTTTTCTAATGTTTCTTGTGTCTTTGACTACTCTGATTTCAATGATTGTCCCTTTGAAGAATGAGATGAAGAGAAAAAGACAAAAAAGTTTATATTTTTTTTAAGATTTTTTTTTATGTGAACCATTTTAAAGTCTTTATTGAGTCTGTTACAAAATTACTTCTGTTTTATATTTTGATTTTTTTTTTCTGCCGGGTATGTGGGATCTTAGCTCCCCTACCAGGGGTCAAACCCACACCCCTTGCACTGGAAGGTGAAGTCTTAACCACTGGACCACCAAGAAGGTCCCCCCAAAACTTTGTCTTCTAAATCAGTGAACCTGTTGTGCATGAGACCAAGATGAAATTTTCTTATCCCAAACGTAAGAGGTCTGCATTGCACTTTGATGGGAAAATAAGGAACATTTACTGAGACCCTTATATGCAGAAAACTAAGCTGATTTCCTCCTATGACTGCAATGGACAGATAGAGTCTGAGCCACAGAAATGTTGTGTCACATGCTCATGGTCACGTGGCTTATAAGTAGAAGAGACACAGCACAGGCATGAAATAGTGGAGTAGCGAGTACAAGACGAATGGATTGCCATTTTTAGAGTGATGTGAGCAGCACCCAGAATCTTTTCTGACTCTAGAGGCCTCTTAAATTCTCTGAATATGGCCTGCATTCCCTCCAGTGAAGTCCTTCCTCTGGGTTAAATAGCACACCATCTCCTGAAAGCCCTGATTAGAACACAAATGTGTTACCTGGGAGGAATAAATTCATTAAGCCATTAGTAAAAATTAACAGTCTTTATAAAATTAACAGCCTTAATGTATCTGATTATCCAGCTGTCACTCAGCAGGAAGCAGATACTGAGGAGAGTACCTGAAATTTCTCCCTCAGAGATGAGATCCAGAAAAGCCTAGAACTGCAGATGCAACTACAGGGGGCAAAGGTCAAGTGCATGCCCTGGGTAGGCTTCCTGGGCAGCTAGATGGCAGCAGGGACTGGGGATCTCAGACTGATTGACAGCAGTGACAAGAAACACGTGGTGAACAGAAGATGAAGACAAATAAAGGAAGGGGTTTTGCCAGTAGGGGAGAGGGGATGGGATGGGAGAAGGTGGCAAGTCACATTGTTTCAATTGACTATTTTTCTAAAGTCTATGAGGAGTTCTCAAGAGTCAAGAATTAAATTCTAGAATAGACCACCAGGCTCCTCTGTCCATGGAGATTCTCCAGGCAAGAACACTGGAGTAGGTTGCCATGCCCTAGTCCAGGGGATCTTCCCAACCCAGGGATCAAACCCAGGTGATCAAAACTAAGCCTCCTGAACCCAGGTCTCCTGCATTGCAGGCAGATTCTTCACCATCTGAGCCACCAGAGAAACCCAAGAATACCGGATGGGTAGCCTATCCCTTCTCCAGGAGATCTTTCCAAACCAGGAATTGAACCTGGGTTTCTGCATTGCCAGCAGATTCTTTCCCAGTTGAGCTACCAGGGAAGCCACTATTCAGTCCAGTGATTTTCAAATTGAAGTAACTGAAAACCACCCCCACACCCACACCTTTGAAGTAGATGAGTCCCATGTTTGTCTTGTATAAGGCTTTTATTAATATATAACATGTTGTTGGTAGAAAGAGTCAGATGTGAAGAAAGAGAGAAAAAATAGATGAAAGAAGGAGCTGGGGTGGAGGGTAAGGAAGAAAACACAAAAGAGGAATAGGAAGAAAGGGAAGTTTGGGACCAAGGATCTAATTCAGCATTTGGCAGACTTTGTCAGTGAAGGGCCAGAGAGTAAATATTTGAGGGTTTACAGTCTCTGCGGCAGCTGTTCAGCACTAAGTAAATGAATGGACGTGTCCGTGTTCCAATCAGACTTTATCTGCAAACCAGGCAAGGGTTGACCCTGATTCTAACCCTGAGTTCCCTGGGTCCTGAGGGCTAAAGAAAACAAGGCCCAAGAGACTTGAGTCCTTGCCTAAAGCTACCTGGGCCTCCTCCAAAGTCGGTGTTTTTCCTGTAGAATCTCTGTATAGACCTACTTGAGCTTAAAGCATTAGTTACACATTGAAAGAAAGGTGCTCATAGGCATTTGAAAAAGCAGGTCTGAGTTCAGTCTTTCACCCCTGAAGCAGTTCTCCTTGGAGTTAAATTGGGGAGCCATTGCCTGAAGGCAAGAAGAGAAGGTGTGGATCTGGACCTCATCACCAAGGAAGAGGAAGGGGTTCGCACTGAGAGCTAGTGGGGAATGCCTGCTGTGCAATGTTCAGGAGAAAGGGAAGCCAGTTTCTGCACACACATACACAGACATGCATAGACACGCACCCAGACACACACACACATTATTGTTGTTCAGTCACTATGTCGTGTCTGACTCTTTGCAACCCCATAGATTGTGCCTCTCCAGTCTCCTCTCTCCTCCACTATCCTCCACACCTACACATGCAAACACACAAACACATACAGACACACACAGATGCACACACAGAGACACACATGTTATGTGCTTTGACTGGTTGTTCAACTCTCATGGAACATTGTTAGCACTAGTTCACAGAAACGAAGAAAGTAAGGCTCAAAGAGTTAAGAAACTGCTAAGTCACACAGTTGAAACATGGCAGAGCTAACTTTCAGCTTTTGGTTTGTCTGTTCTTGTATGAAAAGTGGTAGAAAACTATATAAGCCGTTGTAGCTGATCATCATCGTAATGATCACCGTAAGCTCATCATCATAATTCTCTTTGTGGGCTGCTCTATTAACCACTCTGATATCAAAGAGGGACCATGCATTTTAAATTTTATAACTGTCTCAGAATGGTATCACTAGCTTCGACTTTAAAACCCAAGCCCTTCAAGCTTTTAACTCATTTCTCTCTCTCTTTCACACACACGCGTGCACATACACACGTGTCAGCATGTCTCTTGCTTTCACTCTCTCCTCACCACTATGGGTGTGTAGTGTGTCTTATAAAATAACTCTCACCTGGACAGATGCAGCTGCATCGGACTCCCAGTTCCTCTTCTCTCCTTGGTTACTCTGCAACCGAAGTGTTCTTATTCAAATACTTCACTGGTTTCCCTTTGCCTTCAGCATAACCTCAGTGCAAGCCCTACCCCTTCAGCTCCTCCTTACACTCCAGGCATCCTCTTTTCCCACCTGTCCATTCTCTCCACCATCTGGGGACAGGTGACAGGGCTTTCTGTCCCCCAACCCTAACCCAGCCTTACAACAAGGGCTTTAAAGTTGTTGTCACTTTTCAGGTACAGATTTTCACACCTACTGCTCATCCACCTCCTCTGGCCCATCTAGAATCCTATTGACTCTTCAGATCTCAAGACAAAAGAGGTATCGTACTCTCCTGATTCCCAGACCAGGTCATTCCACACGGTGACATATGGCACAGCCACTCATAGCACTTCCAGAATTGAAATCACATACGCATTAGCATGATTATTTATTTTTGAGCCTCCCAGGAGACTGAGAGTTCCAGAAAGGCAAAAACGATCTTTGTTTTCCCTAACCCTGCATTCAGTTCAAGATCTGACATCAAGGAGGCAAACAGAAACCATTTGTTAAGTAAATAACTGAAACTTCCCTCTCACCTTGAAATGCTCACCACCAGTGTTAAAATTCTCTTCACCAAATTCTGAGCTAAATCCTTTTAAAATGTTTCCTCTCTTAATAGCAAAGTGGTTAATACATAGAAGTAAATAAATATTTGTGCCCATCAGAACTTTCTGCAGAGATAACTGGACAGAGATATTGTTTAGCATTGCTAAACATGTGACTTCACTTTATAAGTTTACATATCTCATCTTGATACAATTAATTTTAGTAACTCCCTTTTCCAAACACCTACACCTGAAATTAAAATACTAAAGAGAAGGCATACCCAAGTGATTCTCCAATGAGCAGATGGGCCAAACCGTATCCAGTCATGGACTGTATGAAGCAACAGATTGTGCATCTTTTCACAAATCCTCAAATTAGAAATTTCATAGCTTCATGAATTGCAAGATGGAGTCTGTTTTCCTGAGAAGGAGATTTCATGCTGACCTGATGCCAGCCTCTAAGCCTCCATTTCTCTGATGGGGCTTTTTGCAAAAAAAAAAAAAAAAGCTTTACAATCTATTTAATTAGTGATTCCTCATTCTAGCAATTCAGATGACAGTTATTTGTGTCTTATGATTGCATTAACTTGCTCCAAACATGCCCTGAATGATGTGTTGGTGTCTGATTTCACACAAGCTCAAGCGGAAGCAGTGATCAAGGGTAGGAGCCCATTTGCAGCAGTGCACCCCCACTTCCTGGAAGTGTTAGCAGTGGGCACCTGAGTACCCAGTGACATTTGCAAGACATGGGTGCACAAAATCTCTGCTTTGACTGCCTGCTAATCCCATCAACTAATAAGGAGAAGGTGGCCATCTGAGGGTATCTGTCCAGGTACCTCTGTTCTGGCAAGGGAGGAGAAACACCTGATCTAGCAGAGAATGGACAACTTGCTGAAAGGACTAAAAAGCTTAGTTTCAGGGAGGAGCCTTTCTTATAGTCCATGATTCAGACATCCTTCTGTAGGTTTCTTAAGTTCAGAGACGCCTGGAGGCTCTAGAAAACTTGCCAATACATAAAATATGGTATTTTATTCACTAGAATGGTATTCAGAAGTTAAAAGTGATGAATAAAGTTTACATGAATCAACATGGGAAAAAGCCCCAAAACAAATAGTTGAGTGAAAATATAACTTGTAAAACAGCACACATGGTATGATACCATAGGTGCCTCAGTAGCACAGTAGGTAGCATGTCAGTCTCATCGAGTATGATGCCATTTGTGTAAAAAAAATTCATGTGTACACATATGAAAACCAAGACCCAGGATTGAGAGCTGTGCAGACAGCTTCAGCCCTGTGTTTTATCATCATGATCTGAATGACCCCTAAAGCTCTGATCTGACCTTCCAAAAGCCCTGTCAACTCTCTTGGGAGACAGACTATCCCATCACCTGAGTGCAAAGGCATGGGAATAAATATATCATGAAACTTTACTTCTGATGAAAGACAGTGGGCTGTTCATAGAAAAGTGCTCTTAACCTGATCCGCTGTCACAGTAGTCAGAATCAGCACAAAGGCAGAGAAAGGGCAGCCTACCAACATTTGGTAGGGGAGGGGCTGGCTCCTCCTAAAATAGTGGATCAAGTTACATGAATTACTGAATGCTTTTGAGACAAAAAATTAAGCTAGCACTTTCTTTTTTCTTTCAATGCATCTCAAAATTGACTCAATAAGATATTGACCTGGCTTATGTATTTGTTTTTTCTCAAGGGGAAGGTTGAAACTTATAAGATGTAGAGGCATAAGTTTGATTGGTAACTCAAAATGTAGTTTTTATCTATCTCAACAATGTATCCAAAATAGGATTTTGTGTGTGTGTGTGTGTGTGGATAGGTTTTAGATCAAAAGTCAATTAGTTGCATGGCAAGCATGGATCTACTTTCTGCCCCTTCCAAACTCAAAAAAAACAGACATAAACTTTTTTTACAAAGCAATCAAATCCACAAAAAGACAAAGAGAACAGGAAAGATGACAACAAAGGAGGAGAGACTGTATTAAAAATTTGGAGGAACGAAAGCAGACCCAGCAGATGTAAATGCTGCTTGCAAAAGAGAATACGGAAGAAAAGCAAGTCCATTCAGCCTGCTGGGGGCTTGGGATTTCATCCAGGGGCTCATAGTAGGGAGATGGGTGGAAAATCTGCCTGTTAGTTTGGAACTATGGAACTCCCCTCTTGGTCCACGAAGCCAGATCCCTATCACATCCAAGTAATTGAATTATGGTAGAAAACGAAAGCCTGAGAGACTCAGGATTAGGTGCACCAAGCACAGTGAGGGTAGGCTGGAGTGGAGGTCAGATTCCGATTAAAACAGGGAAACAAAATGAAAATGTACACTGGATGGCAGGAAGCTAGCCCCTATCCACCAGGACAATGTCTCTTAGACAGAATTTTTCTCTGAAGAACTGGAAGAACCCCTTGACAAAGAGGTAGGCAAGGGTGGGATGGGGTACCTCACTGCAAAACCATCCTCCAGTAGAAGACAAGTTCAAGAGGCATAGGGAGTTCTCCACAAACTTTCAGCCTCATATTTTGACATGACTAGAAAACCAAGCATCATTGGACATTTATGAAAAGCCTCCATCCTGACACAGAGAGACTAAAAGAAATCAACAAATATATGCCCCCAAAGTTTATGGCATTACTCATAGAAGCCAGAATGGTTCAGGAAGCCAAATAAACAGCAAAAATAAATAAGCATCCCAGAGAAATAAGGGAAAATATTGCACCAATTAAACACAAGCAAATTGCTAAGAAAAGAGGCCAATCAGAGAAGTAACAGTTTTTGAGAGAAATAAAAATTTTTAAGAAGCCAAAATAAAATGTTTGAGAGAAGAGTTAGAAGTTAAATTTTTTTTCAGAAATTAGAGCAGAAGATAGAAAGCAAAATAAAAAGAAAGAGAAACTCAATAAAAGATGTTCACAAAGAAAAAATTCTGAGGGAGAGAATGAATACAAATTTCCCAAACTGACACATTTGAATCTCCAAACTGTAGGGACAAAATGCAATGACCCAAAAATGTTGCACTGAGGCTCTTGACATTTTAGAAAACTAGGGACAAGAAGTCTTCACAAAAGTGGATCCAATACCATATAGTAAGAATGAAAATGATATCTCAATAACAACAGTGGACTCTGAGATCTGAAAGATATTGGGAAAGACTTTCAAAATTCATAACAATATTTATTTTTTCTCAACGTTTCGGTAGCCACTTTTCTCCCCTGTAAAGCAATTATGATGATAAAGTCAGTAACTATTTACAACCTACCTAGAACCGTGCGTGGCACCTAATGAGTTCATTGTGTTTGTTAACTATATAAATAAATGGCGAACCCCGGGAGTGAAATCTCTAGTGGAGATTGGAAGTGGCATGTTGAAGAAATTTAAACTTATTTTGATATGCAAATGGTAGAGATGTTGAAGCATCTGAGAGTCTGTACCCGGCACAGCCTCTCACCAAATCCCCCACTCTGCTGCCTTCTTGACATCCCCACTTAAGAGCAAGGCAACCATAACAATCAGACTAACAGGGGTGCTTTTGAGAGGGAAAGGAAGCTGCTGCTAATTCCATCATGACAACAGATAAACTAAAACTGTCCTAGACCATGTTGTTCCCTCTTGAATTTGCTTTTTATAAAAGCTCACCCAGTGTTGTTAGTGGAAACCCCATTCTTCAGTTCCTGAAGCCAAAAAGCGTGGCATCATTCTTGACTTTCTTCTTCCCAACACCCTCCACAGGCAATGAACCAGCTAATTCAACTCAATGTATCAGCTAATCCAACTAACTCTACCTCCAAAACATGCCCCAAGCTTCCCCATTCCTCCCCCTCTAGGCCTTGTGGCTACAGTAGCCTGGTTACTGCTTCCTTCCAGCTCAGCCCCTCTTCCATCTCGTCTCACACCAGCAGCCAGAAAGGCTCTTGCTCAGCCTGTCTGGTCTGGACCTTGTCACCTCCCTACTCAAACCCCCCACAGCTCCCATCTCTCAGAGTGAGAGCTGAAGGCTTTGGTGGGCTCAAGACTCTCCATCACCCTTCCTTGCACTTTCCTTGTCCTCTCCAGCCACAGCCTCACGACCACCCCTGCTCACTCCACTTCCTCCCCGCTCTTGTTTCTAAAGCACGTCTTAAGCACCCCCATCTAAGGGGCTTTGTATTTGTGTTTTCTGTCCCTGCAATCTTCATCCTCAGATGTCCTTATGAGCCACTCCCTTGCTTAATTCCAGTGTTAGGGGTGTGCTTTTTAACTCAGATATCACATTCTTGTATAACATGTTTTCATCTTATTACATCTCACACAATTTACCTATTCATTTTGCTTCTCACTCTCCTCCCCCAAGGAAATGTCAGCTCCGCGGGGACAGTGAATTTGGACTATTTTGTTCATTGCTGGGTACCTGCAACTAGGACTGAACCTGATTAAATATTCATTGAGTGAATAGAATAAGAATATAAACATACGATTTAAAAGATGAGCTTAATAGTAGAGGACACAGCCAGGAGAGTTGAAGGTGGTTGCTACTGGGAGGAAGGGTGAGGGTGAGCACAGGATGGCTGCTTTCATCACAAGCATTCTCCTGTTACGCTCTTAAAAAACAATTATTAGTTGCCTCTTTTTAAAGTAAATTAACGTTGTCAGCGAAGGAAGATTAAGCCCTGGCAGCCTAAACTTCTGGACTTTGTGTCAGCAATGCCCAGGCCTTCTTGTTTTCAATTCCTCACACTGCCCTGAACCCACAAGGCACGCAGTCCCCACAGCCTCTCCCCCAATGCCTATAGAGGCAACATCGTGTGTATCTTCCCCCCTGCCTGCTGACCCACCTTAGTGTTTCCATCACCAAGGAAGCTCTCTGCATCTCAACCACCAGTGTAGCTGCCCAGCGTGCCTCAGTTTCCTGGGGCTGCAATAAGAAAGTGCCACAGGCTAGATGGCCTGAACAATGGAAATTTATTTTCTTCACAGTCCAGAGGCTGGAAGTCTTGAGACCATAGTATCAGCAGGGTTGGTTTCTCCTGAGGCCTCTCAGCTTGTCTTGAAGAAGGCCACCTTCTTCCTGGGTTTTCACATGGCCTTTGCTCTGTGCTCATGTCCTAATCTCCTCTTCTTACAAAGACACCAGCCATATTGGATTAGGGCCCACCCACTTAGGCTCTCAGTTATGTCCTTAAAGGTGCTATCTCCAAACATAGTCTCAGTCTGAGGTTCTGAGGCTTAGGACTTCAGTATATGAATTTCCACCCCATAGCAGAGCATTGAGAGAGCAAGGAGAAAGAGTAGAGAATCAAGATATTGTAGCTCTTCTTTTTATCAGAAATGCACTTAACTTATCAGAACCTCCTAAAGAGACAGAGAAAGAATTCACTGTATAATTTAGGCAATGCTCCCTCCAGATACCTGGCAACAGCCTTTTGTTAAAAACTGTGGTGGAGGGACGGATTGGGACTTTGGGATTAACAGGTGCAAGCTATTATATATAGAATGGATAGACAACAAGGTCCTGCTATGTAGCTTAGGGAATTATATTCAATATCCTGTGAAAAACCATATGGGAAAAGAATATGAAAAGAATGTATATGTATGTATAAATGAGTCACTTTGCTGTACAGCAGTGACTAATATTATAATTCAACAATACTTCATGAAAATAAACTTTTATAAAAGAGCCTCTAATCTAGAGGAGAATAAAGGAAACGTTATCTGTGTAGGATTTCTTACAATATGATAGACCTAATTTGGGTGTTAAAATGATCACCTCTCTTGACCACTATGGGTGATCAGGAAAGAACTGGTCTGAAGAGGAGGCAAGTCTGTCACCAGATAAAAATAACCAACTTGATGCCACCTCACTGAGTGACTTTTATTTTTATTTATTTACTTATTTTTTGCAACTAACCACTGACATAACAACAGCGGGTCTTCAAAGCAAGATTTCACAGGAGCCCAGGCATTTAATTTTCTCCCTACCATTTTGTTAACTCTGAATCTTCCCCTCAGGCCATTTGGTTGGGTGCAGAATTAGGCCCGGTGAGAAGGCAATCCGTTGAAAAACATTGACAGACCTACGGTTGGGGAATAATGAAAATCAAACTTGGTTAAAAAAAAAAAATGAGTTTTCAGTATATTGAAAAGAGGATTGAATGCACCATGGACCAAGAAATCCCCTCATCAAATCCAATCTTGATTTTTTACCTACCAACTGATTAGTCCCACCTGTCACTCAGCCGTTTTATCTCCCAGGTTCAGTGTAAGAGCAATTTTACTGTGGTTTGTCAATTTGGTATCAGTCCACCAAGACCAGAATATTGTTCAAGGTGGTAAGAAGCAAAAAAAAAAAAAAGGATCTTATTATTGCTATTAGCAAATATTTGAATCACATTTTAAAAGCTTCGACTTCTTGAAGAAATTATAGCTTACTCTATAGCAACAATGCAAAGATAATTATGAGGCACTGGCACTTAATAAAACAACTTTATTTATATAGACCTCAAGGTAAAACTTGATTTGAAAATACAAGTAATTTTATGACTCCAAAGCCAAAATACTAATACATCTTTGTAGTCCTTGAATATCCTGAGAGTGAAACAAATTTGGAAAGATTCATCATGAGCAGATAAATCATTCTGGAAAAAAAATTAATGGTTTTGTGTTTTTCATTAGTATTTTACCTTTGAAAACGTTCTTTCACGTCTCACTTATGTTTTATCATAATATTTTCCTCTTGTTTGTTCTGCTGATACTGATTATCTTGATTTATGAACACTGCTAGAGAAGTTGGACAAGCCAAATACCTTTCCATATTAAAGACACTATGCTTGTAAAACCACTGGGTGAGGAAAATAGATTTTTCCAACCAAAGCACTGATTATAGTCTTGGTTTCATAGAACAGTAAGGAGTATAATGACCTCTCGCTTATCCTCTGTTGACAAGATATAATCAACATTTTCTCTTTTTTTGATCTCCAGCTGAACATTTATAAATGGTCACCCTATTTTAAATAAGTTATTATGAAATGAGAAATATTTATAGAACATTCCATTAGGAAAGAAAGTTATACCCTTAACATTAAAGTTTGTTTTTCTGTACACTGCATAGGGCTATCTCAAGCTCAATCTCTTCCTTATGTTTTGAAAATATGGTATGCAGTTCATACACAGATCTCTATGTAATACTTCTGCTAAACTTATATATCAGTGCAATAAAATGTATCCATCCAAAAATATTATTACTTAGCATTCACTAATAGCACTGATTATTCAGGCTTGAATTTAGAAAAGCGTATTCTATATACATGATTTATTCTCCTTCTTGAAAATTCCATGCAAAGGAAGAGATGTATCTTATTTTTAATTTGAGGACTAGTGCCGGGAGCCAGCGAGGGAAATCCTACCCATGGCAAAGGTCAATTGGGGAAGAGGCCTGACGGGCAAGGGCTAATCAGGGCTCGAGGAACCCCCTGGACTTACCTGAGCATCTACCCCAAAGAAAACTGGAGTCTGACTGCTTTACTATCTTACGCCTCTTACCAAGTCCTCTAATACTTACAGGGGCTTCCCCCCAACCACCTTTCTCTGAAAACATTAATTCAGAGCTGTAGTTTAAAAGTTCTCCTCGGCTTAATAGGAGTGTTCCAATCCAAGCCCCTCTGATAGCTTTCTAACTTGCATGACAAGTTTGTCCGGGCTCTTACAACTATGAGTGTGACTGTTTATAGCCTCCCAGCCATGCAAGGACAGAAAGTCTGATATTCTAAAATACAGAAATCTGTTGAAGAAGTTAAAATCATTAGAATAGTACTAAAAGAGATTTCATTGTTGAATCAATGCTTGCTGCAAAGTTTCCTGTATCTGTTGTATCCTTGGAAATATATTAATCACATATAGAGAATATAAGTAGTAGCCTTTGATTTAACCACATCAGATCTTAAGTTAATAAATTCCTTTCTTGTAGCTCACTACACCTGTACCTTATAGGAATGTAACCTTGTCATGTGTATAGCACCTGACTTTAGGAAAATCAACTTAAAAGAATATAAGCCTTTTTCTAGCTAACTAACCTTTGTTAGGAGAGAGGGCCATAAACTGTTAGCAGGCCACCTGGCCAGAAGATGATGTAAACCACCCAAAACTTTTGTATATCACGAGACATACAAAAATGAGCCCTGATCCTGATAAGGGTCAAGACTGCTGACCCCGCGTGATTTTGGCATGACTCTATACCTCTCTTTCTCTGTTTTTTATGTGCACAACTTAGGGTATAAAAGCAGCACTGGAAAATAAAGTTTTGGGCCTTGCTCACTGAAGCTTGGTCTCCCCGTGTCGTTCTTTCTCTCTTTCCATCCTTTTCTCTATTCTCCTTTTTCTGGTTGAGATCCTTGGAGCGCTGGGCCCTCTGAGTTTACTTATCTGCCTGGGCTTCTAAGACCCACTCGAGGGGGTGCCCTGGTGGGGTGCCTCAAGTGATTCGAGAGGGCGCCTGCGGCCTACGTAAACAGAGCAAGCCCCGTGCTGGGGTTTTATTGGTTTCCAGCGTAAACCAAGGAATCATCAGCCCCTGTCTCTCTCTCTTTCTCTCTCTCTCTCTGACGCCGACGCCGTTCATCCCGAGGATACCCTGGGTCATATCGGGGCTGGACCCCGATAGACTAGTAAAATTATTCAGTATTAATCACCAACATTTAAGTGGCTGTGATATGCTAAGCACCTTTGTTGTACATACTGAACTTCATTGTGGCCCCAGTTTACAGATGAGAAACTGAGGAATGGGAAACATTAGGAATGCTTTGTTTAAAAATGAGAACATAACTAATATGGCTAACAAATATCTTTTATTTTTCTTCGCATTAAAAAGCAGTGAAAGTATAAAGCAGTCTGGAGTTGGTCCATTGGCTCAATATCATCAAGAATGTACTATCTTTCTGTGTCAGCCTCTCAGCGGGTTGGAATATTGCTGCAGGGCTGTTTTAGAGATGGCAGTTACAGGGTTTAGCATCACATTTTCTGTTTGTATCAGTCAAGGCCACTGGGGAAAACAGAAACTTCTGCAGCTATTTTAAATGGAAAGGGGATTTCAGTGTTTATGGAATTATCGGGATGGTGGTCTGGAAGAATGGAGGTCTGCATAAGTCATTGCTGGTTCAGAGTTTGCAACTAGCTTTGGGGATTAGGAAGCTGCAGAACTATAGAAATAACTGATCATGATTGCCCTGCTCAGCGTCAAAACTGGTGACACTAAAGAAAATGACCAGCATGCATACATGTTTAGTCACTCAGTAGTGTCCGACTCTGCAACCCCGCGGAGCCTGTCAGGCTCCTCTGTCCATGAGATTCTCCAGGCAAGAATACTTGAGTGGGTTGCCAGTTCCGTCTCCAGGGGAAAACGACCAGAAACCACTGCAAATATCTCTCCTCTGCTGAAGTCTATGGATCTGCTCACTGCTGTCCACGGACCAATGAAATGGCTTTTCCTTCTCTTCTGCATTCCAGATCTCATATAAGGGCTGGCTTTATATGGAAACTCTGCTGGCAGGAAATCTGAGAAAAGTAGTTCTCAGGCTTCTGGCCCTATAGCTCAGGAAGAGCATCAAAGGTAGAAAATGGTATTGAGTTGCCAATAGACAATCATGCATCAGGATCCAAGGAGCAAGGAGGCAAGGAGGATCCACTGACAAACTCCATCCCTTTACTGGAAAAGCAAACGCTTTTGCTTACATTTCAAAGTCCAGAACTATGTCACCTTTTGCCCCTTGACTGCAAGGGAATGAAGAAGATCTTACTGTGTCAGAGTTCCCTTTGTTGGTGTATTAACACTATACAGATTGTGTCCTGCAGAGTGAGGTGATGCAAATCATACCCACAGGGTTGGTTGATCTTTCTCAATATCTGAACTCATACTCTGGGGAGGTGAAAACTCCAGGGCTGTTTTGATTGAAGGTACAGTTTCAATACATTCATGCAAAGAAAGTGAAATCGACAATGTGTTACTTAGCAATCCCAAAAATGACGGTGGGGAGGCAGGGGCCCAGTGAACTGAGGAAAGGGCACTCCTCACACTCCTTCGTCCCAGGTCACAAGTGAGCAGGAGATACAGAGCAGGGAGGGCAGCAGGCACCTGTTACTTATGGGGGCGATTGGGCCTGTGCTCACTGAGTTTTTCTGGGCTCAACTCGAAGTAGTTATTTAAAAATGTGACCCAGGAAGAGCCAAGCAAGAACTTGTGGCTGGAATCCCAAGCTCAAGTTCTTAATCTAAATATCCAGACTCTGGGTGTGAGCAGTGCTGTCATACTGTAAAACACCTAGGCAGCAATTCAGAATGACTGTTTCCTCATCACACAACACATTTAACTTTACCTGCTCTGTAATGAAGGCAAGAAAGAACCTCATAAACAACCTTGAAAGATGGATGGCCGATTGAGATGACATGCATATGATTTTTAAAATTAACAAAGAACTTCTACAAATATAGGCCAAAAAAATCAAATATCAGTAGTCATATTAGAAAAAGGAAAATTTGCAAATGTCAGATTATAGGACAAGAAGTCCATAGAAGAGCACCATGAATCATTAGAAAACTATGCATCTAAACTAAGCTATATTGTAGTGGAAGTATAGACATGTGTAGCAATTCTAGGTGCTAATCTGACTGTACTTGATTAAATTTAGACTTACTTTTTGATATGCCAATTCTGTCCCCAACAATATATTTTAAGAAAGTTATCAAACAAAAATTGATGCTTTTGAACTGTGGTGTTGGAAAAGACTCTTGAGAGTCCCTTGGGCTGCAAGGAAATCAACCCACTCAATCTTAAAAGAAATCAACCTTGACTATTCATTGGAAGGACTGATGCTGAAGCTGAAGCTCCAGTACTTTGGCCACCTGATGTGAAGAGCCAACTCATTGGAAGAGACCCTGATGCTGGGAAAGATTGAAGGCAGGAGGAGAAGGGGACAACAGAGGACAAAATGGTTGGATGGCATCATTGATTTGATGGACATGAGTTTGAGCAGGCTCCGGGAGATGGTGAAAGCAGGGAAGCCTGGTGTGCTGCAGTTCACGGGGTCACAAAGAGTCAGATATGGCTGATAGACTGAACAACAGCAAAATCAAACAAGTACACACATGAACAAGTACAAATATGGTTATTACAACTCTGTTTATGGTGGTGGAATTTGGAGGCAATGGATAGGTAAAATGTGGTGGATGAATACCATGGCAGACTAGGAAGCATTTGGAAGTAACATAAATGGTTCCAACAAATATAGTATAGGTGAAAAAATAAGAGGAAAACAGGTTGAGATCTATAATCCAAAGCCATTTGTAAAAATCAAAAATATATGTAAGTAAAACCCAATATATATTTGGGCCTCCCAGGTGACACTGGTAGTAAAGAGTCTGCCTGTCAATGCATAAGATGCAAGAGACTCAGGTTTGATCCCTGGGTCAGGAAGATCTCCTGAAACAGGAAATGGAAACACACTCCAGTATTCATGCCTGGAAAATTTCATGGACAGAGGAGCCTGGCAGGCTATAGTCCATGGGGTCGCGAAGAGTTGGACACGACTAAGCACAGCACAGCAACAACAACAGTATGTGTTTGGTGAAAACACATTAGAATGTAGGGTTTGATGAGGTAAATAGCCAAGAGGGTGAAGAGAAAAACAAGTAAATAAACAGGCAAAGAGTCTTACTTGGACCAAGGATGAAAATGAGCCATGAACTGAGGATGATTTGATTGATTTAACTCTGGACAAGTGAGGTTAACAAAAGAGCTTAAAAAAATCAACTGATTTAGAAAACAAAAGATTTGCGTGTGTGTTGGTTACAAACCATCCATGCCCTCATAGAAATGTGTCAACAAAGGTGTTCTAATGTTAATGCATAGGTTCTGAGAGATATCTATACACAAAACTATCTTAGTGAACATGGTTACATTCGAAGATGAGCCCCATCCACAGTATCATGCTGGAAACCAGGAGGAGCTGGTTACAACCCACCATGCAATTGTCCAAGGGTCTGTGGGAGACAGAATAGCATGAGGAAAGCCCAGTGGATCAGAAGACAGCAACACTTCATGGGCGATATCCTCCTTTTTGTGGAAAATACTTAAGTGACCCTTTTATCAGGTCATGAGTGAAGAATTCAAAACTCTAGTGGGCATCCATCAGACCCAAGGATTTTTCTCCAAAATCCTTTTAATTTTCTAAGAGGGTGTTAAGAAATAATCAGATAGTATCTACGTAGGTTTCTCAGCCCTCTGGTTCATGAGGTTTCCTTCTTTTTGATCCAAAGCGATAGTGAAGTCCTCCCTTACCCTCAGTTAAGAGAAAGAGAAACCTGTCAAGCTCTGTGGACCAGCCTGTTCACCACTTCCCTGGGTCCTGTAGAAACGGACTCCCTCTTTTATTTCAGGGTTGATTGGCAGTGATGACATCTAAGAACAATGGTTCTTTTCTCAATTTAGATGCTAAGAGGTGGGTGTCCTCTCTTCTCAACCAGAAATATTCCAGGCAGCCAGCATGCATAATTTATCAGAAAACAGGACAAGAGAGATATAGTTTGCTGAACATGCCCTGCCTTTATCTGCTCCCCTTGCTGATACATACAGGGTATCCCTAGAGAATCAGAGGCCAATCCCCGTGGCACATGCTCTCCCAGGAGCAATTTATCAAGCTTGTCTCTTTCACAGATGAAGGAATGATGGCCACCTGACAAAAGGACAGCAGAAGTAGGATTTTCCAAAGATTTCCCAGCAAATCCCTAAAATGTAATGGCTGCGTGACTTTAGATGAGCTACTTAACATCCTTAAATCTTAACATCCTTAAATATTCATTTACCTAACATTTTTGGAAATATTTGTCAAGCACACAGAGTTGCGGTGAGATGCCCCAAGGCACAGAGGAGTAGGAGTCAAGCAGACTAGAATATTTGAATCATCTGAAGCCCTTGCTTCTGAGCAGGGCCAACCTCCACATCCCTTAGTTACACCATTCATTAAACTGAAGTGAAAGGTGCATTTCCTTGGGGAAAAGAGGCCATAAATTCACTCAAATGCTGTGTTTATAACCTATATATTGCATAGCCTCCTTTAGAATAGAGAAACCAAATCCAGTATCATCATATTACCATCTTCATATTACACTGAAGTCATGTTACTCAGGGCTTCCCCAGTGGCTCAGAGGTAAAGAATCACCAACAATGCAGGAGACACAGGAGACACAGGTTCGATTTCTGGGTCAGAAAGATCTGCTGTAGGAGGGCAAGGCAACTCACTCCAGTATTCTTGCCTGGAGAATCCCATGGACAGAGGAACCTGGCAGGCTACAGTCTATAGGGTAGCAAAGAGGCAGACGTGACTGAAGCAATTTAGCACACACATGCACACAAGTTACACATCCATACAATACATGCAAATGCAACTGTTTATGTTCACTGTGTTTTTTGCATCTTAAAATTAATCTAAAATTGCATCTTACTATTATGTTCTTCTATTTAATAAATATTCTTTATAAGCAATCCAGGGAAGTTCTACCCACATGTGAATGTATGTGAAGTTACTTCAGCTGTGTCCAACTCTCTGCAAGAGAGATGCAGACTGTAGTCCACCAGGCTCCTCTGTCCATGGGGATTCTTCAGGCAAGAACACTAAGTGCTTCTCTCTCCTGCCTCCCACCCCATCCTACACCTGTAGGTTGTGACAGAGTTTCTGTTAAAGTTCCCTGAGTCAAACAGCAAATTCCCACTGGCTATCTATTTTATGTATGTTCAGTTCAGTTCAGTTCAGTCGCTCAGTAGTGTCCGACTCTTTGCGACCCTAAAAATCACAACACGCCAGGCCTCCCTATCCATCACCAACTCCCGGAGTTCACTCAAACTCAAGTCCATCGAGTCGGTGATGCCATCCAGCCATCTCATTCTCTGTCGTCCCCTTCTCCTCCTGACCCCAATCCCTCCCAGCATCAGAGTCTTTTCAAATGAGTCAACTCTTCCCATGAGGTGGCCAAAGGATTGGAATTATAGCTTTAGCATCAGTCCCTCCAAAGAACACCCAGGACTGATCTCTTTTAGAATGGACTGGTTGGATCTCCTTGCAGTCCAAGGAACTCTCAAGAGTCTTCTCCAGCACCACAGTTCAAAAGCATCAATTCTTCGGCGATCAGCTTCTTCACAGTCCAACTCTCACATCCATACATGACCACGGGAAAAACCATAGCCTTGACTAGACGGACCTTTGTTGGCAAAGTAATGTCTCTGCTTTTTAATATACTATCTAGGTTGGTCATAACTTTCCTTCCAAGGAGTAAGTGTCTTTTAATTTCATGGCTGCAATCAGCATCCACAGTGATTTTGGAGCCAAAAAAAAAATAAACTCTGACACCGTTTCCACTGTTTCCCCATCTATTTCCCATGAAGTGATGGGACCAGGTGCCATGATCTTCGTTTTCTGAATGTTGAGCTTCAAGCCAACTTTTTCACTCTCCTTTTTCACTTTCATCAAGAGGCTTTTTAGTTCCTCTTCACTTTCTGCCATAAGGGTGGTGTCATCTGCATATCTGAGGTTATTGATATTTCTCCCAGCAATCTTGATTCCAGCTTGTGCTTCTTCCAGCCCAGCGTTCCTCATGATGTACTCTGCATAGAAGTTAAATAAGCAGGGTGACAATATACAACCTTGATGTACTCCTTTTCCTATTTGGAACCAGTCTGTTGTTCCATGTACAGTTCTAACTGTTGCTTCCTGACCTGCATACAGGTTTCTCAAGAGGCAGGTCAGGTGGTCTAGCATTCCCATCTCTTTCAGAATTATCCACAGTTTATTGTGATCCACACAGTCAAAGGCTTTGGCATAGTCAATGAAGCAGAAATAGATGTTTTTCTGGAACTCTCTTGCTTTCTCCATGATCCAGCGTATGTTGGCAATTTGATCTCTGGTTCCTCTGCCTTTTCTAAAACCAGCTGGAACATCTGGAAGTTCATGGTTCACGTATTGCTGAAGCCTGGCTTGGAGCATTTTGAGCATGACTACTAGCTTGTGAGATGAGTGCAATTGTGTGGTAGTTTGAGCAGTCTTTGGCATTGCCTTTTTTGGTATTGGAATGAAGCCTGACCTTTTCCAGTCCTGTGGCTACTGCTGAGTTTTCCAAATTTGCTGGCATACTGAGTGCAGCATTCTCACAGCATCATCTTTCAGGATTTGAAATAGCTCAACTGGAATTGTTAGTGTATATATTTCCATCCTACTCTTTCCAGGAATGAAGGGACATATATATATATTTATGACTGATCCATGTTTTTATATGGCAAAACCCAGCACAACATTGTAATTATCCTTCAATTAAAAATAGATAAACTAAGAAAAAAAAGAACACCGGAGTGGGTTGCCATGCCCTCCTCCAGGTGAACATACATACCCAGTAATTTAAAGGTATGCTGTATCTTATAACCAATTTAACAGTACTTGAGGGTAATTTTTACTATTATGATGTTTGTCCCCTCTACTGAATTCAGAATCTACACTCTATTTAAAGTATGTCTCCACTAAACTGTTAGTAATCACCATAGTGGGCTCTGAGTCCAATGATCTCGGTTAGAATCCTGACTCCGTGCCATACTGTATAACATTAGGCAAGTTGTTTAACCTCTACAAGCCTCCAGTCTATTGTATATAGAAGTGGTTAACATAGTGTCTGACATCTTGCAAACAATAAATATTAGCTGCTTGTGCTGTCACTGCAATTACTGCTACTATTATTGCTATCATTACTGTTACTTTCTTATTACTCATGAATACCTAACCATGTGTAAATCACTCCAGACATCCCGTTGGAATCTCTAATCACGTTTCTTTATAAGCATGATACTTTTATGTTCCAGTTCATCATCCATAGCTATTTTTTCCAAGTTTTGTAAGTAGGAGGCATATTAAAATCAGAAGCATTGTTCTTTAAGTACCCTGGCCTAGGCATTGAATGGGAAGACATTGCTGTCACTTAAGAAGAGAATAACAAAGAGTAAATCCCTCCTCGTGTCCTCATTTTCACTTTGATGTGCCACAAATAAAAAATGAGCTGACACTCTGAAAATATGAAGACACCATATTGTTGTCACTCTGCATTCTGGCACATCTGATTTCCCTCATGCTGCTCGGGCTGCTGAAGCCTTTGAAGTTAGAAAATACCAGTGCCTGATCTTCGAGCACTGATAATTAAGACGTAGTGTGGCAAATCAAAAGAGACATGCCACCTAGTATCTACATTCTCTTCCCAGGGGGAGAGGGAGGGGAAAAGGAGAAGAAGGAAAGCAAGTTTAGAGTTGTGATTCAGAAATCAATTGGTTCTGCCCTTCAGTGGTAAAAGACCAGCCAGTTCTATATTATGACTCAATCCTATCCTACATCACAAAGTCAATTTTTCTTTTGCTTGTATGGGTTATGATCATTGAGTTTCTTTTTCTTAAGGCTAATTTTTCTTCTAAGAAGAGAGAGAAATGCCATTTCTTAAAAAAAAAGAAAACTTATCATTTGTCTTCCTGTGGGGGGAAAATGGATGCACATTTATGTCATTCTTCTTTGTCATAAGCAATTGCTATTGTGTCATAAATTTAAAGCAGGTTGTGCTTCTGAGACCCTGTTCAAATCTGAGCTGGGGACATGTGGGATATAAAGGTTTATTAGTATAAATGGATAAATAATGAATGTTGAGTCTCAGAAACCTTGTGTTCCAGCTAGTTGGCTCCAATAGCATGTCATAATATATTAAAAAAAATTCAACCAGGCAATATCTTCACAAAGATAAATTGATCTAAACTCTAATTGGAAAGGCATAGAAAGCATATTGCCATGTTCATTTCTTTACGATAAATAATTTGGGTCTATGAATTCAACTGTGATTTATTTGTAAGTATATCATAATCATCAAAATGGGAGACAGACATTTTTTTGGAAAACTCACTGTTGAATTTATTCAGAATTAAAACCTGTTAACTCTATAGAAGATCTGTCTGAATATCATCTTAAGTGATATTTCCCTGTTCTTCTCCTTCTGGTCTCTGACCTTTCTCTGTTTACTGCAACATTATTTAAATGAAAAGATGCCCCACAGATTGCCCAGGGCTGCCAAAAAAAAAAAGACCCAGAGTGACCTTCAAAGTCAAAGGAAAATCTAACTTGATGAATGAAATGAAACCCTACTTCCTATTTTCCAAAGAAATTTTTCAACAATGTCAAGATAACAGTTTTCAAATTTATAGTAGGCTTAAAAACTGTTGGAACTATGATCAAAATCATAAAGGAGGATGAAAATCATAAAGGAGGAGTAAATTTTTAAAATAAGTATAAAGCATTCATTGGATAAGATTAAAAATGATCCAATGGTTTTCATAATTCTTTTGTGTAAAGATTAGCAAAAGGGGAGGAATTCCAAGGAAACAAAATGTGGACTAATTTATAGTCCTGAGATGTTATTTTGACTCAGGAGAAGGAAGAATGATTGGTGTGGGTGGGACATGAGGAAGAAAAGGGAAGCCGTGTAGGAGTTAATAAGCTCCTAGGAGTCAACAGGGACAAAAGCAGTGATTGAACATGTGGTATTACTACTTTGTGTGTCATGTAATACTTGAATGTGTTTAATCATGTGACGGAGATGATTGAAGAATTCCAGACCTTAAAATGGATTCCAGACCATCATTGTCTATATTTCTTCATATTTGGTTGGGAGGGTAAGATATGGCTGTAGAGACACTCTAATCCAGAAGAGTCAGACAGTGGTGGTGGGAATGGACTCCCTACAAAATGGCAGTTATTTGAGTGATTTGAAGACTAGGCCAGCTGTGTAAGCCACATTTATAGCTATTGCTATCATTGTTCTTCACTTAACATTGTTTTAGTCTCTTACAGCTTATAATTTATGTGTATATATATAAATGTATAATATGGATGTTTTCATTAGACCTTCTCACAGTCTTTAAAGACAGTAATACTAATATCAACCCCATTGTGAATGATCTGAGTATTTGAGGAGTTAATGATATGCTAAAGATGACACAGGCACAAGTAGCAGACTCTGAAATAGATCCCAGTCCTTCTGGTATTTAATTCCATATTTTCAGACAAACCCTATAACCTTTGGAAAAGAAAACACCACTCCTGAGAGAAGCTGTAAGAAACACTTGGTTGGTAGAATGAACATGGAGAAATTTGAAAGAAGCGAACTATACAATTCCTTTAACAATCACTTACATAGCACTTGGCATGTTCCAGAAAGTCTCAGCTATGGTACAATATTGACTCACCCCTGTGCATAACAAATGTATAGGTAAATGTTATTAACAATCCTGTTTTAGAGATGTGAAAGCTGAGGCCTATAGAGGTTAAATAACTTGCTCCAAGACCTGGTAACCTGGTTATAGTTCATGGCTTTAATCAGAGAGGTTTGATATGTCTGTGGGTAATGGTCTGGTTACTGGAAAGATTGAATGAGATCATAACAACCCAAGTGTTCAGTACAGCACTTGGAAAATGGTGTTTAAAAGAACATAAGTACATTGCCTAGGGCATGAAGAAGACAGCTGGCAGACTTAATTGGGTTCAAGAACTTGTACTTGATGCTATTCAATGAGATGAAAGCTGAGCAAAATCTGATGGGATGTTCAAGATCATCCCTTACACAGAATCCCCTTCAGTAGAACTTGACATATTTTAACTAAAATCAGATGACCTGAGTGTTCTTCTTCCTCTTAGTCTCCAGTTCATCTCAATTTAATCCAAATCTAGAACAAGTTTCCCCAGTGTCCTGAAATAATTCTATAGCTCAAATTTTACCAACTTTCTAAGCTATGATGATAGAAAGATGAAAAAGGTGCAACTTCACCCCTCAAACAGACATCATAGAAAGTGATTTTGTTGTTGTTCAGTCGCTAAGTCGTGCCCGACTCTGTGACCCCATGGACTGCAGCACACCAAGCTTTCCTGTCCTTCACTATCTCCTGGAGTTTGCTCAAATTAATGTCCAATGAGCAAATGTATATTAAGTTGCTTCAGTCATGTCTGACCCTTTGCGACCCCATAAACTGTAGCCCACCAGGCTCCTCTGTCCATGGGATTCTCCAGGCAATATTACTGGAGCAGGTTGCCATTTTCTCCTCCAGGATAATCCTTCTGACCCAGGGATTGAGCTCATGTCTTTTATGTCATCTGCACTGGCAGGTAGGTTCTTTACTACTGGCAAGCACCACCTGGGCAGATGTATAAAACCATAATAATAACCATGTCATATACTAACAGCAGAAATTGAAATTTGCCCAAGGAGCAGAAGGAGCACATAAGAGAAATTTTGCTTTTGTCTGGGGTCAGATTTCTTCAAGGTGGTAAACTTCACAGAGCTTGGGAAGGAAAGAAGATGACTGTGAAAATGAGTGCAGAAGCTAGACAGGCCAAGAAAATGACACAGGCTTGCGGAAATGTGGTGTGACTGGGGAAACATGCATGATTCGTTATTGTTTGAAAATAAATTTGAGGAGGAAGCATAAAGAAACAGGGAGAGCAGGAAGGCATGAGGAAACTAGCCAGGTATCCTGTCATAAAGACTGCATGCACCATATGAAACCTCATAGGAGAGGGATGAAAAGGGGTAAGATCAGATCTGTATTTTAGAACATAACTCTCCTCAAAGTGCGGTTGAAAAATTCAAGGAGGAAAAATTAGATGCAGGAATCTACCTCCAGGTGAGGAATGTTGAGAGCTTGACCTGAGACAGCATTAGTAGGGGATGGGAAAAACACAAGGTGGTTTCACAAGTTATTCAGTTCAGTTCAGTCACTCAGTCGTGTCCGTATACAGGAAGACAAATTGAAAGGAATATTGGAGCTGGGAGTGGCTCTTAGAATGCCGACTTTGTTAGTGGGGTCACTGATGCAGGTGGCAAGTATAGGAAGGAAAAGAGGTTTGAGGATGAAGGGGAGGTGATAAGAAGACTTTTGAAGAGAATGAGTTTAAAGTGCCCATGAGACACTTTACTAGAGAAATCTAGTAGATAGTGAATCATCTGAGCGCATAAGAGGTGTTCAAGATTAGTTGCCTTAATGCAATTTTCTCCCTTGATATGCCAGTTGTTTTGGATGCATTCATCATATTGAAATCCATAGGACCCCGGAGATTCTTTTCTGTCTATATCACTACTCATCCCACATCTCTTAGCGAGGCACTAGTGTCCCTCTGAATGTCATAAAATTTATCACTTGTCAAAGCACCATCCTCCCACTTCCCTCTTAAAGCATCTAGTGATTCACCCTATGTTTACTCTCCCTACTCCCAATCCCACGTCAGGGTCTACTGGTATTCTCTGTCTTTATATAGTCATGCTTCTTTCCAGACCAGCGGCACAGCAACTTCACCCTGGAACTTGTTAGAAATGGAAATTCTTGGTCTTCACCCCAGTTCTCCTGAATCAGAGACTCTGGGAATGTTACCAAGAAATCTGTGGTTTAATAAGCCCCGAGGTGATCATGATGCCTGCTCAAGTTTGTGAAACTCTGCTATAGAGCTTTTTCTATAACCTAATACATTTAGCTTTTTCCAATTACACTTGTTCATGTCACTCATCCACTCAACTATGAAGGAGCAATTATTATTTCAAAATGTAGAGATATTAGGTCTACTCACCATCCATATATGAATTTTGGATACTGATGCTTTTTCTCTGTGTTCTAAGTTGGTATGAGTGTTGTGTTCTCAGTTGTATCCAACTCTTTGCAAGCCCATGAACAGTAGCCTGTCAGGCACTTCTATCCAGGGGATTATCTAGGCAAAAAAAGTGGACTGGGTTGCCATTTCCTTCTTCCAGGATGTAAGTGGCATTTAAACATTATTTTGTTTTTAAGCTGTTCTCAGAAGCTTCCATGCACCAACTGGAGTCATTAAACAAGGGGTAAAGACTAGAGTGCATAGGACTGAATGAAAAGAAGAGAGAAAGAAAAAGAAGGGGAATGGAAATACAAAAGAGAGAGAAAAAGAAAAAGAGGGAAGTGAATAAAAAGAAAAATGGAATGCTAAGTGGAATGTGTAGGGAAGAAGAAAGTAAAAAAGATGGAAGAAAGAAAGAAGGCACACAAGGATAATGATTCAAAAGCTCCGGATTCTGCCATCTGGTGTCTCTTGTTAAGCATCTTTCAATTAGGATATAAGTTAAAAAAAAAAAACTTGCAGGCAGATTCTGTTTCACATCATCCTCATTTATAATCCTGCTAACAGCTTTCTTCACTTGGCAAGCTGGTTATCTTGTATGTCCCCTCCAGATTCACACCTTATCACCCTCCACTCTGCACTATGCCCTGGGAGGTGGATGCATAGACTAAGGCAACAGGTTCCTTCTGGAAGGATTTGGCTTCTGTATGAACTCAGCCAATGTCAGAACATTGGAAGATAGGAGAAAAGAGAGGTTGGATTATCAGTTTCCTTGTTTGTTTCCTGCACCATAGACTGGTATCCTTCAATCTAAAGCCTCAAATCCTATTGGATGATTCCTCCAGTTCTCTCTGTCTATCCCTGTCTCCATCTCTTGCTATCATCCTCTTTCTCAATTTTTTGCTCTCACTCTTGTTTTCTTTCTCTTCTTGTCCCTTCAGACCTAGCAGTGGTAACCTCAAGACTACTCTTTGGATAACTGAATTATTTCCTTGGGCTTCCTCTACCTTCTCATCACACGACTGTAAAATGTCCCATTATTAAACTCTCTTCAAATATCCTATTTGAGTGCACTACATTTTCCTTCCCAAAAATGACTGCTAAACTTTGCTTTAAGACTTCACACTCTCACAGTTTTCCTCCTTCTTTACTGTTCATTCCACCTTTACTATTCATTGCTGACTTCATCTCTTCTTCACAACATTAAACCTTAGAGTGCACTTGGACTCACTTCTCAAACTCATTCCTTTACTTGTGTACCCTCAGTCCCTGCATGATCTCATTCAGATGACTTTAAATATGTACCACTAAATAGATGTCTCCAGTCCTACCCTTTCCTATTGCATTCCAAATTCAGCTGTCCACTCTAAAGCCTAAATACACAAATCTCAATTAATGTGTCCATATTATGACTTCCCTCCAATTCCCTTCTACCTTGGTCACAGTCATCTCAACAGCAGCATCACCATTCATAGTGTTGGTGATGGTGGTGGTTTAGTCTCTAAGCCGTGTCCAGTTCTCACGACCCTATAGACTATAGCCTGCCAGGCTCCTCTGTCCATGGAATTCTCCAGGCAAGAATACTGGAGTGGGTTGCCATTTGGCTCAAGCCCAAATCCGAGAAGTCACCTTGGACTCCTCTTTGCTGCCTACCCTGCAAACAATCCAGTAGCAACTACTATCAACTCAAACTTCAGTATATACCCTGAAACCAAACAACTTCTCCCTCCTGCATTGGACCATGCCACCTTCATCCCGTACCTACCTGCCTAATGATCTCCTACTGGGTCTCCATTTTTCTACTCTCTCTCCTACTGAAGCCAGAGTGGATCTACTTAGGCACACATCAGACTGTGTCATTCACCTACTCACACACTTTCAAAGACTTCCAAGCACAAGCCAAATGAAATCCCAACATTTCCCCACCAAGACTCCTAAGCTTTCTGTCTCCTGGCCTTTGTCTAACTCTCTGAATACTCTGATCTTTTCCAGCCAGTTTGACCTTCTTACTTTTCATTATAGTAGCCATTAACCATATGTTCCCTTCGAGTAACTGAAATGTTTGCTAGGAGACTGAAGAACTGAATTTCTTATTTTAATTCTCAGTAAATTTAAATTTTAAATGGGTACCAATTTAATGATCAGAAAACCTTGAGGTATGTCCAGACAACATGGATATATGAATGTGTTGTTGTTCAGTCACTCAGTCATGTCTGATTCATTGCAACTCCATGGACTGGAGCATGCCAGGCTTCCTAGTTCTTCAGAGAAGGACAGGGAACCTATTTTATCAATTATAAATTTTGTGGGATCAAAATTCAGATCAATTACATTCAATAAACATTTCACTTCTGAGTTAGATGTGCTTTATATATAAAATACCCACCTGATTTGGAAAAAAGTTATATGAAAAACATGTAAAATATTACACTCATAATGCTGACCTTGATTTCACATTTAAATGGCAAAATATATAGTTAAATCAATTTCACTTGTTTGTTTTTACTTTTGAAAGCAATTTTCCTTTTTTATTGTGCTTGCTAAAATTTTTTATTTATTTTTTTTTAATTTTTTTAATTTTTATTTTTATTGGAGGCTAATTATTTTACAGTATTATATGGGTTGGTTTTGCCATACATTGACATGAATCAGCCCTAGGTGTACATGAGTTCCCCGCCCCGAACTGTGGCTGCCATCATATTCCTATTGTAGAGCACTGCTCTAAGACCCCAAACTTAGTCCTGTCTCCAGGGTCTGTGTATCTGTTGTTCCCTCCATCTAGAACACTCTTCCAGACCCACCTCTTTATATGGTTCATCATTGCTCCTTCTTAATTTTTATTCAGATATCTGCTCAAATATCAGCTATTCAAAAGCCTTTATTTTTCCCCCATTCTTTTTTCAATTGAAGTACTATTAATTTACAGTGTTATGTTACATTTCAGTGTTCAACAAAGTGATTCATGTATATATATATATATATATACACACACACACACTTTATTAGGTTCTTTCCCATTATAGACTATTACAAGATATTGAGTATAGTTCCTTGCATCATAGTTCCTTACTGCTTAACTATTTTATAAATAATATTATGTATCCGTTAATCCTCAACTCCTAATTTATCTCTCCTCCTTCCCCAGTTACCCCCTTTGGTAAACATAAATTTGTTTTGTTTGTCTGTGAATAGACATATTCTGTTTTGTAAAATACATATTTCTGTTTTGTAAAATAAGTTCATTTATATCACTTTTTTTTTTTTTTAGATTCCACATATACAGCTTCCCTGGTGGCTCAGTGGTAAAGAATCCACCTTCCAATGCAGGAGACATGGGTTCAATCCCTGGATCAGGAAGATCCCCTGGAGGAAGAAATGGAAACCCATTCCAATATTCTTGCCTGGGAAATCCCATGGACAGAGGAGCATGATGGGCTATAGTTCATGGGGTCACAAATAGCTGGACACAACTTAGCACATCTCTTATGTCTCCTGAATTGGCAGGAAGGTTCCTCACTACTAGCACCATCTGAGAAGACCTCACTCTTCATAGCAGAACTATTTACAATAGCCAAGCCATGGAAGCAACCTAAATACCCACTGACAGACAAATGGATAGAAAAGATGTGGTGTGTGTGTGTGTGTGTGTGTGTGTGTGTGTGTGTGTATTCAGCCAGTAAAAAAAAATGAAATAATGTCACTTGCCACGATATGGATAGACCTAGAGATTGGCATATTTGAATTAAGTCAGACAGAGAAAGACAAACCACATGTGATATCAAGGAGCCATTTTTTAACCACACTATCTAAAATAGTTTTCATCCTCTGTTACCTTGCTTTAATTTTTCCACATCAATACTTCTATTATTTTATTCTCTGATTCCAATATGAGAAAGTAAGCCTCATAAGGACAGGGATTATTTTTCTTGTTCAGTGCCCTGGTCTCAAAGCTTAGAAAAAAGAATATATATGGATACATGGGCACTCAATATTTGCTGAAGAATTAATGAATGAATGAAATATTCCACGGATGCTCAACTGTGGCATGGCATGAATAGTTTGTGTATATATACTCTATGACTATTACCCGAATGCATTATTTAAACATTTCCACCATGTTGGAACCAGAGATCAAATTGCCAACATCCACTGGATCATAGAAAAAGCAAGAGAATTTCAGAAAACACCTGTTTTGCTTCACTGACTACACTAAAGCCTTTGATTGTGTGGATTACAACAAACTATGGCAAGTTCTTAAAGAGACGGGACTACCAGACCACTTTACCTGTCTCCTGAGAAATCTGTAACCAGGTCAAGAAGCAACAGTTAAAACTGGACGTGGAGCAACAGACTGGGTCAAGATTGGAAAAGGAGTTCGTCAAGGTTGTATATTGTCACCCTGCTTATTTAACTTATAAGCAGAGTACATCATGAGAAATGCCAGGGTAGACGAAACACAAGCTGGAATCAAGATTGCTGGGAGAAATATCAATAACCTCAGATATGTAGATGACTCCACTCTATGGCAGAAAGAGGAATTAAAGAGGCTGCTGATGAAAATGAAAGAGGAGAGTGAAAAAGCTGGCTTAAGACTCAACATTCAAAAAACTAAGGTTATGGCATCCGGTCCCATCACTTCATGGCAAATAGATGGGGAAACAGTGGAAACAGTGAGTTTATTTTCTTGGGATCCAAAATCACTGCACATGGTGACTGCAGTCATGAAATTCAAAGATGCTTCCTCCTTGGAAGAAAAGCTATGACCAACCTAGACAGCATATTAAAAAGCAGAGAGATTGTTTTGCTGAAAAAGCTTTGTTTTTAGTCACAGTCAAAGCTGTTGTTTTTGCAGTAGTTGTGTATGGATGTGAGTGTTGGACCATAAAGAAAGTTGAGCACAGAAGAACTGATGTTTTTGAAATGTGGTGTTGGTGAAGATTCTTGAGAGTACCTTGGACTGCAAGGAGATCAAACCACTCAATCCTAAAAGAAATCAACCCTGAATATTCACTGGAGGGACTGATGCTAAAGCTGAAGCTCCATAACTGTGGCCACCTGATGCAAAGAGCCGACTCATTTGAAAAGACCCTGATGTTGGAAAAGATTGAAGTCAGGAGGAGAAGGGGGCAACAGAGGATGAAGTGGTTGGATGGCATCACTGACTCAATGGACATAAGAGTGAGCAGGCTCTGGGAGATGTTGAAGGAAGCCTGGCGTGCTATAGTTCATGGGGTCACAAGTGTTGGACACAACAACAACTATGTTGGAACTTAACTGAACATGAAATATTTCTCTCATAGGAACCTCGAGATGCTAGTATAAACGTGGCACTTGCTCAGAACCAACATTAGAAGAACTTGAGTAAAGGAAGAACTGGTGGGAGGGACATGAAACACTCTTCAAATATCCCTTTTATAGATACACCCAAGAGCCAAAATCCTATGCTTAACATCAATGAATCATTCATATTTAAGAATGCTATCATCTTTCATTTATTCTCTTTCAAGGAAGAGATTTCAAAGTGTATGAAAGTCTTCAAAAGGAAAAATGATATGTGAAAGATATAAACCAAAGCCTTCCAAAATGCATTTTGCTTGAGATGCCTCAAAAGTACACCTGAACTTTTTGCAAAGCAACCATGATTCTTACCACATATTATTTTCTTCAATTTTCAAGAGTAATTTCTAAGAAGGAAGGTAATTAGAGTAGCATAAAAGTATTCTAGGCTACTTTAATGTAAAACATATAGAAGATATCATTTGTATGCTACTGGGAATCACTGTGAATTTTTGACTTAGATTTCAACAAAAATATCCTTTCTGTTACTAAGGTACTAAGACAATCCTCTTTCTTATACATGTATGGCATAGAAGCCATATATAAGACAGTCCTCTTTCATATATATACATGGCATAGAAGCCAGGGAATTTTAAATTTTCCTCTCAAATAGCATCATTTTGCACCCCCTAAACAGTAAAGACTGAATTAATAATATCACCAACAAATGTCAAAGAACATTCTTTTGCTCACTGTTGAGGAATTTCAAAATTGAAAGTAAGGTAAATGCATCAACATGGCAAAGTGGGAATAAGATGCACTTTTATCTTGCCTTCCAGAAGTTGTATCACTTTCTGTAATTGTAAAGTTATCATCACAGATAACTGCTAGAGAATTTTAGCAGACTCAGGCAATAACTCTTCAGAGGTGGGAGTAAAAGATGGGGAGGGAGTGGAAGGTCCCCCTCCAAAAGGTCACAGAAGTGAGAATGTGTGTGAGGACAACTGTCAGCCTAGCTGATGGCCAGAGTCTAAAACTGTTTCTGAATGATTATGACCTTCCTCTTCATGGACAAGTGAGGAGTATTCCATGAGGGGGTGAGGGTGAGTGTCACATCAGCTGTTATTTCTTGTCCCCCTTCTGCCAGGCACGGTGTTACTGGGTTTTTATTTTCCTCATCCACTTCCTAATTAATTATGAGTTACTGACGTCAGTTAAACTTGTGTGTGACTAAAGAAATATTTTAGCAAGTTGGGGGGGGACATCTTTTCTGCATATTTCTGAATGGTGAAGCCTCATATTTGTGACCTTTGTCCAAAAGCATTAGTCATATTCAGGTTCTCCTCTGTATCAGAGATCGAAGCAGTAGGTTTAGTGAATTTTGGAGGGATGGTGGTTTTAATTTTGCCATTCACCCTAATTTTTAGGCATGTAGAGTTAGAAGAATTACAGAAGATGAGTTTCAGGAACTCGACTTGCTGAGGTTTGCTGTGATATTGAGCAAAACACGGATTCTAGGTTCAAATTACAGCGGGCAGAGGCTGCCAATCTATGGACCATCCCTGGCTTGTTTCATATCTTCTTAAATAATGTGTGCTCTAAAGGTCTCCTCTCAGTTGGCAGAAACAGGAACATAAAATAAATTCAATCTCAAATCATGGATACATTCATGAATGTGTAGCATTCTGACACACCTCCCATTACAATCCTTTCTCGAGAGTCTTTCATATGAAAAAGGTGTTTATTTGGAAATGAAAAATGAAAAAAAAAAGATAGAAAAATATTCAAAAGTTCTTATTTCCTCAAGATTCATTTTGGTTCTTTATTCTTTCCTACCTGGAAATTCCTTTAACACATATTTTTCACGATTACTCAGCACTTATCTTTTAAAACCCTGAGCTGGAAAGTGTCCCTTATACATGAACTGATATGATAGAGGCTACATCTGACAACACTTTCTCTCTGCAAAAAAATATTCATCACTGTTTCCTATGCCAGTGATTCATTTCAATTCTGGTATCAAATAGATTTTACTTTACACCTCTCCTTGTCAAATGCATGCGCTGCGTTTCCTCTAAATTTAAAATCCAGTCAGGGGAATGAAAGCGATAACACCTCTTTTATTACAGTTTGGGAAAACAATAAAAATCATTTTGGATATTGAAATATCCCATGAGGCACTTGGAAAATGGCAGACAATATATTCAAAGAAACAGATAAAGACAGTTAAGGCAACGATGCCTCGTTTTTTACCAATAGGTTTGCAGTATTAAATTGAATCAGCAAACTACAAGTAAGTAAGCACAGAGAAAACTAATTGCCTAGAAAAGAATTTCCACTTGCTTTGTCACTGCACTTGAAACTCTTCACAAGTGCAGTTGATGTGAAATCCAAATTCCAGAATCAAGATGCTGAAACCAAGGCCAAAGCTTGTGTCTGTCTTCTCATAGACTTCTATCAGGGGTAGCCAGGACTCAGAAGAAACCTCACAGATGCAAAGGAAACCTATCAATGCTATGGAGTGTGTTTCAGGGAGATTTGCTTCAATACAGAGTTTAGTTCAAAGTTGTTCAAACTTTAATTTGCATATGAATCAAGCTCAAAATTTAGAAAACTAAGATCATGGCATCCTGTTCCATCACTTCATGGCAAATAGATGGGGAAACAGTGGAAACAGTGGCTGACTTTATTTTTCTGGGCTCCAAAGTCACTGCAGATGCTGACTGCAGCCATGAAATTAAAAGACACTTACTCCTTGGAAGGAAAGTTATGACCAACCTAGATAGCATATTAGAAAGCAGAGACATTACTTTGCCAACAAAGGTCCGTCTTGTCAAGGCTATGGTTTATCCAGTAGTCATGTATGGATGTGAGAGTTGGACTATAAAGAAAGCTGAGTGCTGAAGAATTGATGCTTTTGAACTGTGGTGTTGGAGAAGATCCTTGAGGGTCCCTTGGACTGCAAGGAGATCCAACCAGTCCATCCTAAAGAAGATCAATCCTGGGTGTTCATTGGAAGGACTGATGTTGAAGCTGAAATTCCAATATTTTGGCCACTCGACACAAAGAGCTGAGTCATTGAAAAAGACCCTGATGCTGGGAAAGATTGAGGGCAGGAGGAGAAGGGGACAACAGAGGATGAGATGACTGAGTGGTATCACCGACTCAATGGACATAGGTTTGGGTAGACTCTGGGAGTTGGTGATGGACAGGGAGGCCTGGCATGCTGCAGTTCATGGGGTTGCAAACAGCTGGACATGACTGAGTGACTGAAAAGAACTGAACTGAACACCTTGGACATTGATAAAATGCAAATGCTGATTCAGTATGTCTGGGGCTGAGCCTGAGAATCTGTATTTTTAACACATTTCCACATGATGCCTATGCTGCTGGTCCAGGGACCACATGTTCAATAGTGAGAGTTCACTTGGCTAATCACTTCTCTTAGAACTCAGGAAACCTATGTTACAACTCTCACTCTTCTAGCAATCCACTGTCTGATCTCAGGGAAATTGTTTGATCGGTCACTGTCTCAGTTTCCCATCTGTGAAGAAGAGATACCAAGGTTAGAGAGTTCTTATTGATCCGAAACCTTGAAGACAGTTATGATAGTAGATATGAAACTTGTTCTGTAACCAGGTTTGACCGAACGTATTTCAGGACATGAAAGACATCAGAAGAGGGAAAGAATGAGCCTTAAAAGCTGAGAATCAAAAGTAAACACACAAAAACATTGGTCCTGTGTGTGTTCATGGGTGCCAAGTCGCTTCAGGTGTGTCCAACCCTTTACAACCCTATGGATCGTATCCCACCAGGCTCCTTTGTGCATGGGATTCTCAGGCAAGAATCCTGGAGTGAGTTGTCATGCCCTCCTCCAGGGGATCTTCCCGACCCAGGGATCAAACCTGGGTCTCTTATGCCTCCTGCATTGACAGGAGGTTTCTTTACTACTAGCATCACATCTTACTCGAAGGAAAAACAACAAACAAGAGAATAAGAAGAAAGTAGAGTCAGACATGACTGAACAACTAAGCACAGCACAGCACATAAGTAAAGGAAAAGAAAAGTGCCGGAGAAAGAGTCAGTCAAAGGAACATCAGACTTCAGCACAGAGGAACAGAGGATAATGTGAAAGTGCCATATTCTTTAGTATCTGGAGAATGATGACTGCAGCAATTCACAAGGGCAGATCCCTAGAGAACCGTGGAGAAGAAGATGATGTAGCCTATATAAGAAAAAGGAAAGGTAAGGCAACCTTTAGATGAAGTACAACAAATTATTTAAAGTAGATAATAAAAGAAATTGAATCACGTCTTTTTCTAAAATGCTGGCTGGATTTTTAATGCAGTGTTTTCCTTCTCCTTTTGGCATTGTTTTAAGTACCAGGGACATATAAAGCATAGCTTCTGGTCACTGCTCCATCACATATTGCCACCAACAGGAGATGAATCAAGTGGCCAAGAATTTCCAAATACTCTAAAGGCTTTCTGTATTGGATCCGTCCAAGAAAAACAGTCTGCCTTCATATCCCCAAATCCTCCATTATGACAGAGAATTCCTAGCTGAACTCTCAGAGGCAAAAATAGATGGAGCAAATATCATTTCTTTTAATTTACTTTTTTATAAATCACTAATTAATTGAACCATGATATCAGCAAAGCCAGAAAATCCTGCCCATCAGATTGACAGTCACTTATGCTGATAGCATTCTTGAACTTTTCCAAGGTTGAAGCTACTGATGATTCATTGCTGGGAACACCCATGGTAACTATTTCAGACCTGTGAACTATCACACCTTCTCAATGTCAGCAGATGCCTGCATCCAGCAAATACCTTTCCAAAAGACTGTAAGATTACATTTTATTTTTGGAAGTGACCACTCAAGTCTCTGAGCCTGCCACGGGCCCTGGCTGACTTTCTTCCATGTACAGGAACAGTCTGTTTAAGGCTAACATTGCCTATGAATCAGTAGTTCCTGGACCCAAGGCTGTGTCTGAATTCCAGTTTGCTTTTTTGACATATCTATATCTACAGACAAAAACAAGGTTTCCAACCCAAGGAGATCCAGTTAGACTCCTTGCAGCACAATCAATATTACAATCAGGTGCTAGGGGGAAGAGATAGTTAGGGACTTTGGGAAGGTCATGTACACACTGCTATATTCAAAATGGTAACCAACATGGACCTACTGTATAGAACATGAAAGTCTGCTCTATACTATGTGGCAGCCTGGCTGGGAGGGGAGTTTGGGGGAGAACAGATACATGTATATGCATGGCTGAGTCCCTCTGCTGTTCACCTGAAACTATCACATTGCTAATCGGCTGTATCCCAATACAAAATAAAAAGTGTAAAGTCTGAAGAAAAAACAAAAAGGAAAAAGTAGTACAACTGGGTAGAGGAGATGTAGTTTTATCCACAGATAAAGACAGTAGATCTGACCCTCTAAATTTACCAAGATTCACTCAGGATTCTACTGCAGTACACACAGACTTTTATCTCTCTGACAACTGAACCCAAGAGGTTTGCCAAAATAGAATTCCAGTGTAGGGAGGAAGAAGCTAAAGAATTATGCATTAATAACACCCTTACCCACAGGCGGAACATATTTTCATCTGCACATATCACGAACCGGAGATCTTAGGTTATTAAAGGTGAAAGAGGCTAATCGTCTTTGGGATGGCCCTCTTGGGATGCCTATTTGCATAATGAACCTAATACATGGCAACCCAACTCAGCAGTTCTTTGGGATCAGCTACTTGTAGTCGGATGTGATATTTTTAATTCACTAACTAAATTACTTTGTGAAAGAGTTGTTCGTAGCTAATCTCAAAACTATGTCTACAAATAATTTATGACTATATTTATCAATGAAGAAGAGGCCTAATTGGTAAAGATGTATGGTTTAATTAATCTGTCTTTTGGAAAATTCCAAACTATGCAAAGATCACCATTGATAAAGATATAAAAACTGCTGTGTGTGCTTGCTCAGTCATTTCAGTCATATCTGACTCCTTGCAACCCTGTGAACTATAGCTCGCCAAGATCTTCTGTCCATTGGCTTCTCCAGGCAAGAATACTGGAGTAGGTTGCCATGTCCTTCTCCAGGTGATCTTCTCACCCCAGGGACCAAACCTGAGTCTCCTGAATTGCAGGCAGATTCTTTTTACCACTGAGTCACAGGGGAAGACCTAAACACTGCTAAAATCATCCAATAATCTAAACTCAGTGTCCAGGCCTTTATCTTCCTCTGGATGACCAGAGTCAGGACACCTAGATCAGGGAGCAGCTTCTGCCTAGAGCTATCCTATATCAAGTGAAAGAAAGCAAAAACTTTTGGCCAGAATCTTATTTTGTATTTAGTGGTTGCAGAGCCACTTTATTTAAAATATCTTAATGATGGAACCCAAACTGCAGGAAAAAGTTTAGCATAAAATATGGGTAGGATTAAATTGATAATTTTGCTTTAAAAGAGAGAAATGGCCAAAGCAGATTTCACCATTAATGACGTCAGTGTTTTTCTAGGTATGAGAAGATGCAAGAATTGGAACTCATAAAACCTTTTTCTGAAAAGATCTAACTATCTGCTTTGGCTATTAATTTTTTTTTTTTTTTACAATTAAAAGTAAAAATAGAGTAGATATGGTTCAGACATCCTGGGAAATAACTATTTCCCAGATATCCTGAAAAATGATATTATGGGTATGATTTCAGATTAGACGCTGTGACCTAATGTAGAACTTAATGCTCCTGTAATGCATTTTTGCTTCTGTACTTTGCTTGCTGCTCATAAAACCAAAGTTACTCCATTTTAAGATAAGGTTGTTTTTAAGTAAAGATTCCTAAAATTGTTTTTAAAAAAATTAAATAAATAAATAAAGGACATCAAAAAATAAATAAATAAAATAAAAGAGAGAAATGGGGTTAATCACTACATAGAAACAATTTAATATTAATATTTTGAAATTAATTCATTGGGTAACTTTGGTATTTTTTTGTGAAATGATTTTACTTTAAAAAAAAACAAACTTGTTTTGGGCAAGGATAAATAGGTCGAGCGCAGGGCAATGAAAATACTTTGTATAATATTATAATGATGGATACATGTCATTACACGTGTGCTCAGTCACTCAGTCGTGTTCAACTCTGTGAGACCCCTTGAACTGTAGCCCACCACACTCTCTGTCCATGGAGTTTTGCAGGCAAGAATTCTGGAGTGGGTTGCATTTCCTGCTCCAGGAGATCTACCTGATCCAAGTATTGAACCCGTGTCTCCTGTAGCTCTGCATTGGCCAGTGGATTCTTTACTACTACTACCTGGGAAGCCCCATATATCATTACACGTTTGTCCAGATCATAGGATCTATAATACTGGGACTAAACTGCAAGGTAAACAGTAGATTTTGGGTAATTATGATGTGTCAGTGTAGGTTCATCAATGGTAACACAGGGAGATGTTGTTGATGTGGAAGGCTGTACAGGTAAGGGGGCAGACAGTACACGAGAAATCTCTGTACTTGCCTCTCAATTTAGCTATGAACCTGAATCTACTTTAAAAACCTATATATATGAAAAAACTCATGGCTTGATCTGTACCTAAAACTTATGAGTAATAACAGTAATAATAAATCATATTAACAGAATGCTTGTTATGTGCCAGGCACTCCACTAAGAGCTTTATATGAATTAACTCACTTATTTCTCTCAACTTCTCTGTACCATAATTGCTAACAATATATTTATCCTATAAATCATCACAGAGAGGGTAAACAACTTGTCCGTGATTACAAAATTAGTAAGTGGTTGAGCTTGGATTTAAATCCAGACTGTGAAGCACCACATCTGCTGGGAGGTCTTGCTACAATGTAGCAATGCTTTGGTTTTCCTAGAGTTTTGCTTTTTCTGTAATATAGAAATTGGTATATGTTTCTATCAATGTACATATACAAATCTCTATAAACAACAAAGGCATATTGGGTATGTACTTGGCGCCTTTCAATGTGTTAGTTGACATATGTAAGAAGATTAATAAAGAGGGTCTCCTTCCACAAAGATCTTTGCATCTCTCTGAACATGCCTTGAAATTCTTATGTCACATTTATTTAGTAGCTTTCTCATCAGTTGTTAGCTTGTCAAGAGAGTTATTTGACCTTTTTTATTTATTAAGTCTACATTTTCTTTCTTTCTTCCTTCAAAAATAATTTCCTAGCCCAACACACCTCATTTTTCAATTCAGACTTTGGGGAATCAGGGAAAACAGCCATGGTATGCCACACTAAGTTTCAGTTGAAGACAATTAAAAAATCAGATTGATGCTGCAGAGAAGAAAGAATATATGAAAATGGAGAAGTTTTAGGGAGTTGGTTACAAGACAAGGGAAGGAGTAGAGTGTTTAGAAAAGGAGTAGGAAATAAATGTGTTCTACCTGGTGGTAGAGATGCTTAGACTCCAAAATGAGGCAACTTGACCAGCAGAGATAAAATAGGTTAAAAGATTGGAGGTAAGAGCATAGTTCTTCCTCCTCTGAGTGTGAGCTGGACTTCATAACTCAATCCCAAGGAAAAGAGCATGGTAAGGGAAAAATAGTAAATTTACAGTGGAGAAACCCAGCAAATATAACCTTAACCAGGTGATGAAGGTCAATATCACCAGTGATAAAATATGTTGACAGTATGCAGTCCTGATAGGATTTAATAAGAAGGGTACTTCATGTCCGTGATATTTTCCCCTAAATCTACAACCCAGCCTGATCACAAGAAAAATGTCAGATAAACCCAAATTGAGGGACAGTCTACAAAATCCTTGATTAGTCCTCCTCAAAACTGTCAAGATCATGAAAAACAAGAGAAGACTCCAGAATTATCACAGATTGAAGAAGGCTAGGAAAATATTATGACGCAATGCAATGTGGAACCATGGTTTGGATCTTGGATAGGAAAAAGGACGTCAGTGGAACAAAACAGTGAAATCCAAATAAAGTCTGTAGTTTGGTTAACAGTGATACACCAACATTTATTTCTTAGTTTGGACAAATACACCATGGTTATGTAAGATGTTCACATCAGAGGAAAGTGGAATAAAAACCACTGGGGCCCTCATTATGCTCTCTTTGCAACTTTTCTGGTTACTTCTCATTATTCCAAACTTTTAAGTCAATTTTAAAATAATTGTAGGCTACAATTTTATCTTATTAAAATGATATTAGAGCAAAAGATTTTTTCAATAAACATTTTAAAGATATGCAATTTTCTGTTATGTAAGAAAATGGGGGAAAATTGCAGGCCTAGAGAGGCTGAGCTTCAAAAACATATTGTGTTCAACAAAACTAGTAATTATTAGTCATGTAGAAGCTTTATGATAAACAGACAATAAAGTACATGGTAAGCAAGAGTAAAAGCAATGGATAAAGGTAACAGCATTTCAGGATGACAGCTCCCACATTAGTTATGTTCTGCCTTTCAATGGTCATTTGGGTAACTGTTCTAGGGAGTCATCAAGCCTAGATGAAGTGGGAGTTCCATAAGTTAAAATTTTACGTTCAAGGGAATGAGGATGGGAAGAGTAAGAAATGTATTAGGGGACAAATCTGGGCAACAATGAGCAAGAATAAAAATAACGAAACCAGTAACGACAATGGAATCCAACTGCCAATGCAGGAAATGCAGGTTTGATCCCTGAGTCAGGTAGATACCCTGGAGTAGGAAATGGCAACCCACTCCAGAATCCTTGCCTGAAGAATCCCAGGGACAGAGGTGCCTGGTGGGTTACAGTTCATAGGGTCACAAAGAGTCTATAAGACCGAGCAACTGAGCGCATAGATCATGACCCCATTGCTGGTCACTGGTAAGCTCCTCAGGCTGCAAAGTGGCCAAAGAAGAAAAAGATGAAAGGATATATTTTACAAAGTTGATTCAAGCCTGTTTCCACTGGAAATGACTGTGAGGAGGCTGAATCATGAACAACCTTGCCTTTATTACTCTGTCTAAGCTCCTCCCCTTTGACAGTTTAGAGTCTGGAATGAAGCCATGGATTCTGGGTGATGGAGAGCTCAGCTCTGCCACTAACCAGAGTTTTGATATTAGGAAACTTCCTCAATCTCTTTAGATCTCAGTTTCTTCAAGTGAGAAATGAGGAAGTCCTACCTTATTCACAGGTCTTCTGATACTGTTATGTAACATGGCGATTCATGGACTTTTTGCACCTAAGCACCCATTTGTAACCATTGACTACTATATTAAGTGGCATGTAAGTCAGAATGGATGGAGTCAACACATGTAACTGGGCCCTGTGTGAACCTTGGCTCCATCAACCAATAAAGGATTCACAATTTTGATGGCATCTGGGGGCAAAACATCAAGATCATGCTGGCACTTTGAAGAATTTCTGGTGGGCTGGTTACTCCTGGCCTTTAAAAGTATTTCATAAAACTTATGTCCCTCTTTTATTCTTCAATTCAGAATCTAAATCACAAAAATACAGGTTGTAGACACAGAGATAACATGAATTTTCCAATGAAAATAAAGACACTAATTATCCAGAGGTATTAATAATCATTTTCTGGTCACTGGACACAGAAATGGATGTATTAACGGTGCACTCTGTGCCCAGGTGCTCTCTCATTGAGAAAAAAAGAAAGGAAGGAAGGAAAATGGATAAGGAAGAGAGAGAAGGGAGGGTAGTTTAAAAAAATAAAAGAGTAGTCTCTAGACTAGTCAGCAACAGTATCTTAAATTAATATTTTAAAACAAAGAATTGGCCAAATAAAAACTGGTCATATTTAGAACTGGAGAGTAGTCAACCATTTTAGCTTTTTTAAAAAAGGTAGTCACATGGGAAGAATTAGGATAAAGATAAGTTGACTGAATCATCCCAGTTTGCACATAACTTTCCCAGTTTGGGCACTGAAATTTCTACATCTTGGGAAACTACCCAGGCTCCAGCAACTGGGAATGGTGGATCACCCCAGGAAAAAACTACAGTCAAATATTAAGACGACTCTCACATTGAAATGGTTGAATTTCCTTTCCTGTATTTAGTAAAAAGCCAATTACTGTTGTTTTATATATATTTTAAGTTCTGTAGAAACTATGGAAACTCCCAAATAAGGAGCACAGAGAAAGGATTTATTCATCTACATACATATACATACACATATACATATACATAATTCTTATCCTTAAGAAAATACAATTATCTCCATCTATTGATCACCACCTCATATTGCATAGGCCAACGAGTAAATTAGACTTTGTTCAGTCACTAAGTTGTGTCCAACTCTGCAACCCCATGGACTGCAGCATGCCAGGCCTTCCTGTCCCTCATTATCTCCTGGAGTTCAGCCAAGTTCATGTCTGATCTGAGCCACCACCTCTGTCCATATTCTTCAGGCACTCTGTCTACCAGATCTAATCCCCTGAACCTATTCATCACCTCCACTGTATAATAATAAGGGATTTGATTTAGGTCATACCTGAAAGGCCTAGTGACTTCCCCCACTTTCTTCAGCTTAAGTCTGAATTTTGCTATAAGGAGCTGATAATTAGCCACGGTTAGCTCCAGGTCTTGTTTTTGCTCACTGTATAGAGTTTCTCCATCTCTATCTACAAAGAATGTAATCAATCTGATTTGGGTATTAATCATTTTGTGATGGTTATATGTAGAGTTATCTCTTGTGTTATTGGAAAAGAGTGTTTGCTATGACCAGTACAGTCTCTTGGCAAAATTCTGTAAGCCTTTACCTTGCTTTATCTTGTACCTCCAAGGTCAAATTTGCCTGTTACTCCAGGTATCTCTTGACTTCATACTTTTGCATTCCAATCCCCTATCATGAAAAGGACATCTTTCTTTGATGTTAGTTCTAGAAGGACTTGGAAGTCTTCATAGAGCTGATCAACTTTAGCTTCTTTAGCATCAGGGGTTGGGGCATAGACTTGAATTACTGTGATATTGAATGGTTTGCCTTCGAAACAAACCGAGGTCATTCTGTTGTTTTTGAGGTTGAACCCAAGTGCTGCATTTCAGACTCTTTAGTTTATTATATGCCATTTCTTCTATGGGATTCTTGCCCACAGCAGTCAATATAATGATCATCTGAATTAAATTCACCCATTGCAGTCCATTTTACTTCACTGATTCCTAAGATGTTGATGTTTACTTTTGCCATTTCTTGCTTGGCCACGTCCAATTTACTTTGATTCAAAGACCTAACATTCCAGGTTCCCATACAGTACCATTCTTTACAGCACTGGATTTTACTTTTACCACCAGACGCATTCAAAACTGAGTGTCATTCCAATTTTGGCCCAGCCACTGCATTCTTTCTGGAGATATTAGTAATTGCCCTCCGCTGAACACAGTGGCATATTAGATAACATCCGACCTTGTTGGGGGGAGCGGACCTCATTTTTTGGTGTCATATCTTTTTGTCCTTTTATACTGAACAGTATAAATGGTATAAAGCTAGACATGATCCATCTAATTTTATGACTGGATATAGGTTTTGTTTTTTTTACTGGAGGCTAATTATTTCACAATATTATATCGGTTGGTTTTACCATACATTAACATGAATCCGCCCAGGTGTACATGAGTTCCCCTTCCCGAACCGCCCTCCCACCTCCCTCCTCCCCTTATCCTCCCTCTGGGTCATCCCCACATACCAGCCCTGAGCATCCTGTAATATGCATCGACCCTGAACTGGTGATTCGTTTCACATATGATAATATACATGTTTCAATGCCATTCTCCCAAACCATCCCACCCTCACCCTCTCCCACAGAGTCCCAAAGACTATCCTATACATCTGTGTCTCCCCTGCTGTCTTGTATACAGGGTTATCATTTGCATCTTTCTAAATTCCATATATATGCGTTAGTATATTGTATTGGTGTTTTTCTTTCTGGCTTACTTCACTCTGTATAATAGGGTCTAGTTAAATCCACCTCATTAGAACTGGATCAAATGCATTCTTTTTAATGGCTGAGTAATACTCCATTGTGTATATGTACCAAAGCTTTCTTATCCATTCCTCTGCAGATGGACATCTAGGTTGCTTCCATGTCCTGGCTATTATAAACAGTGCTGCAATGAACATTGGAGTACATGCGTCTCTTTCAATTCTTGTTTCCTCGGTGTGTATGCCCAGGAGTGCGATTGCTGGATCATATGGCAGTTCTATTTCCAGTTTTTTGAGGAATCTCCACACTGTTCTCCATAGTGGCTGTACTAGTTTGCATTCCCACCAACAGTGTAAGAGGGTTCCCTTCTCTCCACACCCTATCCAGAATTTATTGCATGTAGACTTTTGGATAGCAGCCATTCTGACAGGTGTGAAATGGTATCTCATTGTGGTTTTGATTTGGATCTCTCTGATTATGAGGAATGTTGAGCAATTTTTCATGTGTTTGTTAGCCATCTTTATGTCTTCTTTGGAGAAATGTCTGTTTAGTTCTTTGGCCCATTTTTTGATTGGGTCATTTATTTTTCTGGTATTGAGCTTCAGGAGCTGCTTGTATATTTTGGAGATTAATCCTTTATCAGTTGCTTCATTTGCTGTTATTTTCTCCCATTCTGAAGGCTGTCTTTTCACCTTGTTTAGAGTTTCCTTTGCTGTGCAGAAGCTTTTGATTTTAGTTAGGTCCCATTTGTTGATTTTTGCTTTTATTTCCAATATTCTGGGAGGTGGGTCTTGGAGGATCCTGCTGTGATTTATGTCAGAGAGTGTTTTGCCTACGTTCTCCTCTAGGAGTTTTATAGTTTAGGGTCTTACATTTAGCTCTCTAATCCATTTTGAGTTTATTTTGGTGTATGGTGTTAGCAAGTGTTCTAGTTTCATTCTTTTACAAGTGGCTGACCAGTTTTCCCAGCACCACTTGTTAAAGAGACTGTCTTTTCTCCATTTTATATTCTTGCCTCCTTTGTTAAAGATAAGGTGTCCATAGGTGCGTGGATTTATCTCTGGGCTTTCTATTTTGTTCCATTGATCTATATTTCTGTCTTTATGCCAGTACCATACTGTCTTGATGACTGTGGCTTTGTAGTAGAGCCTGAAGTCCGGCAGGTTAATTCCCCCAGTTCCATTTTTCTTCCTCAAGATTGCTTTGGCTATTCGAGGTTTTTTGTATTTCCATACAAATTGTGAGATTATTTGTTCTAGTTCTGTGAAAAATGTCATTGGTAGCTTGATAGGGATTGCATTGAATGTATAAATTACTTTGGGTAGCATACTCATTTTTACATTATTTATTCTTCCAATCCATGAGCACGGTATATTTCTCCATCTATTAGTGTCCTCTTTGATTACTTTCACTAGTGTTTTATAGTTTTCTATGTACAAGTCTTTTGTTTCTTTAGGTAGATATATTCCTAAGTATTTAATTCTTTTCGTTGCAACAGTGAATGGAATAGTTTCCTTAATTTCTCTTTCTATTTTCTCATTATTAGTGTATAGGAATGCAAGGGATTTCTGTGTATTGATTTCATATCCTGCAACTTTACTGTATTCATTGATTAGCTCTAGTAGTTTTCTGGTAGAGTCTTTAGGGTTTTCTGTGTAGAGGATCATGTCATCAGCGAACAGTGAAAGTTTTACTTCTTCTTTTCCAATTTGGATTCCTTTTATGTCTTTTTCTGCTCTGATTGCTGAAGCCAAAACTTCCAGAACTATGTTGAATAGTAGTGGTGAGAGTGGGCACCCTTGTCTTGTTCCTGACTTTAGAGGAAATGCTTTCAGTTTTTCACTTTTGAGGATAATGTTTGCTGTGGGTTTGTCATATATAGCTTTTATTATGTTGAGATATGTCCCTTCTATTCCCACTTTCTGGAGGGTTTTTATCATAAGTGGGTGTTGAATTTTGTCGAAGGCTTTCTCTGCATCTATTGAGATAATCATATGATTTTTATTTTTCAGTTTGTTAATGTGGCATTACGTTGATTGATTCGCGGATATTGAAGAATCCTTGCATTCCTGGGATAAAGCCCACTTGGTCATGATGTATGATCTTCTTAATGTGTTGTTGGATTCTGATTGCTAGAATTTGTTAAGGATTTTTGCATCTGTGTTCATCAGTGATATTGGCCTCTAATTTTCTTTTTTTGTGGGATCTTTACCAGGTTTTGGGATTAGGGTGATGGTGGCCTCATAGAATGAGTTTGGAAGTTTCCCTTCCTCAGCAATTTTCTGGAAGAGTTTGAGTAGAATAGGTGTTAGCTCTACTCTAAATTTTTGGTAGAATTCAGCTGTGAAGGGTCTGGACCTGGGCTTTTGTTTGCTGGAAGATTTCTGATTACAGCCTCTTGTTCTGTGCTTGTGATGAGTCTGTTCAGATTTTCTATTTCTTCCTGGTTCAGTTTTGGAAAGTTGTACTTTTCTAGGAATTTGTCCATTTTTTCCCAAGTTATTCATTTTTATTGCCATATAATTGCTGATAGTATTCTCTAATTATCTTTTGTATTTCTGTGTTGTCAGTTGTGATCTCTCCATTTTCATTTCTAATTTTATTGATTTGGTTCTTCTCCCTTTGTTTCTTGATGAGTCTGGCTAGTGGTTTGTCAATTTTATTTACCTTCTCAAAGAACCAACTTTTGGCTTTGTTGATTTTTGCTATGGTCTCATTTGTTTCTTTTGCATTTATCTCTGCCCTAACTTTTATGATTTCTTCCCTTCTTCTAACCCTGGGGTTCTTCGTTTTGAGGTGCGTCTCTTGTAGACAACATACATGGGGTTCTTGTTTTTGTATCCATTCAGCCAGCCTTTGTCTTTTGGTTGGGGCATTCAACCCACTTACGTTTAAGGTTATTATTGATAAGAATCATCCTGTTGCCATTTTCTTTATTCCTTTGGGTTCGAGTTTATAAACCCTTTCTGTGTTTCCTGTCTAGAGAAGATCCTTTAGTATTTGTTAGACAGCTGGTTTGGTGATGCTGAATTCTCTCAGCTTTTGCTTGTCTGTAAAATTTTTGATTTATCCTTCATATTTGAATGAGATCCTTGCTGGGTACAGTAATCTGAGCTGTAGCATATTTTCTTTCATCACTTTAAGTATGTCTTGCCATTCCCTCCTGGCCTGAAGAGTTTCTGTTGAAAGATCAGCTGTTATCCCTCTGGGAATCCCCTTGTGTGTTATTTGCTGCTTTTCCCTTGCTGCTTTTAATATTTGTTCTTTGTGTTTGATCTTTGTTAATTTGATTAATATGTGCCTTGGAGTATTTCGCCTTATGTTTATCCTGTTGGGGACTCTCTGGGCTTCTTGGACTTGGGTGATTATTTCCTTCCCCATTTTAGGGAAGTTTTCAACTATTATCTCCTCAGGTATTCTCTTATGGTCTTTCTTTTTGTCTTCTTCTTCTGGGACTCCTATGATTCGAATGTTGGAGCGTTTAACATTGTCCCAGAGGTCTCTAATATTGTCCTCATTTCTTTTAATTCGTTTTTCTTTTTTCCTCTCTGTTTCATTTATTTCTACAATTCTATCTTCTAGCTCGCTTATCCTGTCTTCTGCCTCTGTTATTCTACTGTTTGTTCCCTCCAGAGTGTTTCTTATCTCATCTATTCCATTATTCATTGTATATTGACTCTTTTTTATTTCCTCTACGTCCTTATTAAACCTTTCTTTCATCTTCTCAATCCTTTTCTCCAGGTTATTTATCTGTAACTCCATTTTGCTTTCAGATTTTGAATCATTTTCACCATCAAAATTCGAAATTCTTTATCAGGTAGATTTCCTATATCTTCCTCTTTTGTTTGTGTTGGTGGGCATTTATCTTGTTCCTTTACTTGCTGGGTATTTCTCTGCCTCTTCATCTTGCTTATTTTGCTTTGCTTGGGGTGGCCTTTCCCTCTTCTGGCAGTTTGTGGAGTTTTCTTTATTATGTAGTTTCCTCGCTGTGTGTGGGGTTGGACGGGTGACTTGTCAAGGTTCCCTGGTTAGGGAAGCTTGTGTCAGTGTTCTGGTGGGTGGAGCTGGATTTCTTCTCTCTGGAGTGCAATGAAGTGTCCAGTAATGAGTTATGAGGCGTCAGTGGGTTTGGAGTGACCCTGGGCAGCCTGTATATTGAAGCTCAGGACTATTTTCCTGTGTTGCTGGAGAATTTGCGTGGTATGTCTTGCTCTGGAACTTGTTGACCCGTGGGTGGTGCTTGGTTTTAGTGTAGGTATGGAGGCGTTTGATGAGTTCCTATCGATTAATGTTCCCTGGAGTCAGGAGTTCTCTGGTGTTCTCAGGATTTGGGCTTAAGCCTCTTGCCTCTGGTTTTTGGTCTTATTCTTGGAGTAGTCACTAGACTTCTCTGTCATTTCCAAGGTGGTTCCCTCTGTTTTAGCTTCTGTTTGCTGGTCTCTTCAGTGTCTAATTTCTGCCCTGATACTAGGGGGCAGTTGGACACTTTTTAAGGCTCAGTTGTTCAGTCCTGTTCTGGGAAGGAAGGAATGCTGCAGATAAATATCTCTGGCGTCTGTGGGGAGTGCTCGCAGCGTCTTGGCCACACTGGGTTTGCCCCCGCTCACAGCGCATGTGTTGTCCCAGTCTACACTGCACATGATTTAGGTTGCTTTGCTGGGAACTGTCCGAGGCACTGTCCGAGGCCGGTGCTGGGTTGTATGCACTTCCCAGGTCTGAGCGGTTCGAGTTCAGTTTCTCAGGTACTCCACAAAGGCGCAGGCTTGGTTGGGCCTGCGTTTTGTGCCTTCCCCGGTCTGAGCAGCTCAGGTGACCAGGTGTTTGGCGAGCGCGGTCGCTGCGACTTATCGCCTCCCCAGTCCCTGCTGCTCGGTTTTCTGGGTGTACAACCGGTGCACCTTCTCAGGGGGATATCAACCTGCCCGAGCCCAAGAAGTCTTGATTAGCAACAAGCCTGCCTGCAGTTTGTATCAGATGCCTTTCTGGGGCCGCGGTTGCCCCCTCCAGCTCTGGCTGCCCTCCCTGCCTGTCTCAGCGGGGGATGGGGGATGGGCCGACCTCAGCCAGCTCGCTCTGCTCAGCCCTTTGTTCTGTGAGCAGGGCTGGCAGAGTCTTAGGTTAGAGCTTTCCACCTTTTCTTGGGGAAGCTATCCCAGTCTGCTTTGCTATCCCCAGTTCTCTCAGATTGTTCTCTCGGCATTCAAGCCCAGTCCTCTCTCTAAGCAGTTCAGCCGGCTCCTCCCTGCCCAGCCCCTGCTTGCTAATGGCGTATGCAGGCGTCTGTGCTGCTTCTCCGCTGGGAGTTACCGTTTGGCGGGTAATCTGTGGGTTTTAATTATTTCTTTCTTTTTCCTCCCGGTTATGTGGCACTCTGAGGTTCCAAGGCTCCCCACAGACTGGTCAGTGAGAGTGTTTCCTGGTGTTTGGAAACTTCTCTCTTTTTAAAGCCTCCCTTCCTGGGATGGAGCTCCGCCCTTACCTCTTTTGGCTCTCTTTTTATTTTTTATGTTTTTTCCTACCTCCTTTCGAAGAAAATGGGCTGCTTTTCTGGGTGCCTGATGTCCTCTGCTAGCATTCAGAAGTTGTTCTGTGGACTTTACTCCACGTTCAAATGTTATTTTGATGAATTTGTGGGGGAGAGAGTGGTCTCACCATCCTATTCTTCCGTCATCTTGTTCCTCTCTCTCTGGATATAGGTTTTAAAATCAAAAGTACAAAATGCTTTGAAACTATTTAAAAGCAGCACACATATAAGAAAGCAAGCCTGAGTTAACTACTGATCTATTCACATATAAATATCACCAGAGCTAAACTAGCTTTGCAATAATCTGAATTGTTTGGCATATAGAGATCAACTATGATAGGGAAATTCATTTCACATATATGTTAAAAACAGAAGTGGCAGAAGTGTCAAGAATAATGAACTGTATCATTAAAATTATATTAAAATGAGAAAGGCTTAAATCTACAAATGGAGATATATAACACATTGTTAAGAAATAATACAAAAGCACATGCATTCGAGTCCTACTTAAAATCATCTTCTCCATCAAGCAGAATGACTTTCAAATTGGAAAGTGTAGGGACCATGTGAAGTTATCGGGAAACTGAAATTAAAGGTACTACAAGGTCTAGAGGATAGGGAAAAAATCTCTTTGCTTGAAATGAATAAAAGCCCTCAGACCCAAATAAGCTATTCACCAAGAGAGCTGAAAAATAGGGGAAAAACAACACAATTCTTAATTTTGTACAAAAGCAAATAAAGTGAAAGTGAAGTCTCTCAGTCGTGTCCAACTCTGTGACCCCATAGACAGTAGCCTACCAGGCTCCGCCGTCCATGGGATTTTCCAGGCAAGAATACTGGAGTAGGCTGCCATTTCCTTCTCCAGAGTATCTTCCCAATCCAGGGATCGAACCCAGGTCTCCTGCATTGCAGACAGATGCTTTACAGTAAAATATGGGCAAATATTCCAACGTTTCAAAATAGAGAAATAAAGTTATAAACTAGAAACTGCATCAAGCTTAATTTGATGTTGACCCTAACCATTCTAAAGTAAAGCTGAAGTCAAAGATCCAACATGGATAACTGACTCGTTATGCCAAACTAATTTCCATTTTAGGTTAAAAAGAAGTAATCATAGTCAGGAGGGTCAAGGAAATACCATGCATTGATTTCAGCAAGTATAAAATATTTTGTTTGTGGTTTTTTTAGAGAGTTTCCCTGCACATCCTTAGCAATGGGAATACCGTACACACACACACATGCACACGCGCAAGCACACACAGAAACACACACACACTGGATGAGCTTCAAGTAGCCTGATTGGACTCAGTGTTGTACCCAGAGTCTGTTTGATTAATGGATCAATACAGACTAATAGGGTGCGGCAGAACTCTGCAATAGACATGAGCTTGTATTTTTCTTAATTACAAGTCAAGAGATATCTTTATCAAGTTTGTATAAGATACACATCTGGTGATGAAATCAGCTTTCAAAAGAACTTGACAAGTTAGAATTAATGGTTGTGCTGATTTTTATTAAAGTCCTTCAGTTGGGTCTCAGAAAACGACAGTAGTGAAGTACAGCAGATGCCTGATATGACAACGAGATTGTTCATAAAAATGCTTATGAATTTTGGTTCATATCAATCTCTGTAAGAGCCAATAGGATGGCATGTTTGCCAAGAAAAGCTAACACCTACCTTGCCTGCACCAATTAGAAGACTCCTGCTCAAAACAAAGAAGTCAGTGTTTTCAGCAACAGTCTTCAGTTAATCCGTGTCACCACATTTTAAGAGAAAGGCTGATTAACAAAGGCTTATCTAGAATGGTGAGACCAGAACCACAGAGAGTCTAGAAAGTGGATGAAAGGAGTAATTATCTAACTGGAGTCAGAGTACAGTAGAGGCAAGATCATTATTTTTAAATATTTGAGATTTCATTTTAAAGAAGGGGGGATGACCTTACCCACAAGCTCCAGGAGACAAAAGTCAAATCAATAGATTGAAGATTTGAATAGGCAAAATTGAGTTCAGCATAAAAAAAGAAATTTCTAGTAATTATAGATTTTTAATAAAAAGAATAAAATAGAAATATTGCCAAGGGTATGAAAATATGAATATTTTTATATAATTGAAATGGAGGTGGAAATTGGATCATTCTTTCTGGAGAAGCAATTTGGCAAAATATTCAAAAGACTTAAGAGTCTATATCTTTTAATTCAGAAATTCCACTTACCTACATAACTAGAAATGTTGGAAAAAACAAAATTAATTAATTGCAGAGTTTTGGGTAGTAGTGTACATTTTGAGATAATCTAAATAGCCATTATATATATATATATATATATATTCCACTAGTGGGTACATATGGAATATATATGCATATAAGATAGAATACTAAACTGTTATTTTAAAAGCACATAACAAAAAATTTTTGTACAAACAGAAGTATTCATAACAAACTATTAGTTGAAAAAGGGAGCTCAAATTTTTAAATCTAGAGAGAAAAAAATGAAAAATGCCAAAATACTAACATTGCTACTTATAAGATAAAGAATAACTTTTTTTCTTATGTGTTTTATTTTTTTTCCCAATCTAAAATTAAAATGCCATATACATTTTGCAATCAGAAACAGACAAGCAAAATAAACAATGAAGACACAGAACGTGTTTGCTCACATCCCCAGTACCTGACTCACAGTAGGAAGGCTACATACCTTTTGTTAAATAAATGAATAAATTAATTAAATGTTATAAACATTTTATGGAATGAACTCTCTCAAAGAATTGATAGCTTCCCATTACTGGAAACGTTTAAGCAGAGGCTGAATGACACTCAGCGTATTCGTAGGGCACTCTGATTTTGATTTAGACAGTGATTCCCAAAAATGAGACACCTGAGAAAATAAAAATGCTCCCCCATTTCACAGAATACAAATTTCCGGTCCCCACCCTAGACTTTCTAGATCGAAATCTGCAGGAGTTGTTAAAATTGGCTTGGGTTTAGGGGGTGGACTTTGGAGATTATTTTCATGCATCTGTTAAGCCAGCCTGTGGTCCCACAAGCTGTTACGCAGTTTCGCACTGGCTGCTCCCTGGTCTGAAACACTTTTCCTCCAGATCTGCAGCCTCGAGTTCCTTCACATCTTCATTCAGATGTCACCTTCTCAAACAGGCTTCCACAATGTGCAGTGCTTTCCAAGGGCTCCCATCCCTGTATACCTGCTCTATTATTTGCTTCAGTTCAGTTCAGTTCAGTCGCTTTGTCGTGTCTGACTCTTTGCGACCCCATGAATCACAGCACGCCAGGCCTCCCTGTCCATCACCAACTCCCAGAGTTCACTCAAACTCATGTCCATCGAGTCAGTGATGCCATCCAGTCATCTCATTCAGCATTTAGCAAATAATGTTACCTTTATTTTATTTATCATTTATGGTCTGTCTCTCCCCATGAGAAAGTGAGCACCATAAAGAAAGGAATTTTTGTGTTTTTCAGTCATTTAAGCATCCCAGAAGAGTGGGACACATTGTAGGTACCCAAAGAATGTTTGCAAATGAATAGAAAATAATGAACAGATAGATGTCTATGGTTCTAATTGTAGATGCTTGTGACAAGCAATGTTTTGTGTGAGTCAATCACAAGGGGTTGCAGACTTTTTCTAGAAAGGGTCAGATGGAAATATTTTCAGCTTTGTGGGTCATATGATTTTTGCCATACCTGTTCAACTTAGCTATCGTAGCACAAAGGCAGCCATAGACAATACACAAATAAATGAGGATGGGTGTGTTCTGATTAAACTTTGTTTAAGATAAATTTGGCCCACAGGCCATAGCCTGCTGACCCCTGTTCTCCCCACATTTCTGGAAGCTTCATTAGGTCAGAATTCTCTAATGTAACAGACCCCAACATTTTTGGTGTCAGGAACCAGTTTCATGAAGACAATTTTTTCCATGGACCCAGGTAGAGGGATGGTTTGGGGATGATTTAAGAGCATTACATTTATTGTGCACTTTATTTCTATTATTATTATTATTACGTCAGCTCCACATTAGATCCCAGAGGTTGGGGACCGCTGATCTAAGGGAGCTGCTTAGCCGGCTTTGCCAACCATAGGCGGCATGTCTTGTCTCTTAATGGACAGAGACCTTGGGGAAGGTGTCCCCTTTCACAAACCCTGGAAGAAGTTTTCATTTTTTTTTATTGGAGGCTAATTATTTTACAATATTATATTGGTTGGTTTTGCCATACATTGACATGAATCTGCCCTGGGTGTACATGAGTTCCCCCTCCTGAAACCCCCTCCCACGTCCCTCCTCCCCTTATCCTCCCTATCCCAGCACACCAGCCCTGAGCATCCTGCAACATGCATTGACCCTGAAATGGTGATTTCACATATGATAATATAAATGTTTCAATGCCATTCTCCCCAATCATCCCACCCTCACCCTCTCCCACAGAGTCCCAAAGACTGTTCTATACATCTGTGTCTCTTTTGCTGTCTCGTATACAGGGTTATCATTTCCATCTTTTAAATTCCATATATATGCATTAGTATACTGTATTGGTGTTATTCTTTCTGGCTTATTTCACTACGTATAATAGGCTCTAGTTTCATCTACCTCATTAGAACTGATTCAAATGCATTCTTTTTAATGGCTGAGTAATACTCCATTGTGTATATGTACCAAAGCTTTCTTATCCATTCCTCTGCAGATGGACATCTAGGTTGCTTCCATGTCCTGGCTATTATAAACAGTGCTGCAATGAACATTGGAGTATATGTGTCTCTTTCAATTCTGGTTTCCTCGGTGTGTATGCCCAGGAGTGCGATTGTTGGATCATATGGCAGTTCTATTTCCAGTTTTTTAAGGAATCTCCACACTGTTCTCCATAGTGGCTGTACTAGTTTGCATTCCCACCAACAGTATAAGAGGGTTCCCTTCTCTCCACACCCTATCCAGAATTTATTGCATGTAGACTTTTGGATAGCAGCCATTCTGACTGGTGTGAAATGGTATCTCATTGTGGTTTTGATTTGCATTTCTCTGATTATGAGGGATGTTGATCATTTTTTCATGTGTTTGTCAGCCATCTGTATGTCTTCTTTGGAGAAATGTCTGTTTTGTTCTTTGGCCCATTTTTTGATTGGGTTGTTTATTTTTCTGGAGTTGAGCTGAAGGAGTTTTAACTTGGTCTTTTAAAGATATCAAAAGTTTTTGCTGACAATGACAAAAATCTACACTCAATGAGAAATAGACCAATTTGACATAATTAAAGAGTGTATGGTGGATTTTAACAAGACTCTCTGGTTCTTCCCCACTCATTTTAGTGGTGAGTCTCCCTAGCTAATTTTTCACTGTTCTGTCTGCTCTCCAGAGTCCCCGTTTTCCCTCATGTCCTGGGTTGCTTCTTCCATCGGGAAGTCCATTACTCTGAGGTCACAGTGTCTCCAATCAATCTTTGAAAAATGATTTTGCCTCAGTGAGTTTCTGCAGAGATGCTTAATTCCTTTCAGTGTGCCCTACTCGTTACAGGTGTGTGAGGCTTCAGCATGAATCATCTCAGGGATTTTTATCATTCATTGTGGAGGTCTGGGGTGAGGATCAGAGCTTCAGCATTCCCTGCACAGAGTGGAAAGCTGAGGGGCAGGGCACTTGGCAGGGGACAATCTTTAAACTCCAATAGGATGAAGAGCCTCTGTCTGCTTTGTCTGATCTAAAAACACTTCCACGTTTGGTAGAAACATCATGCAGCCTCACAATTCCTATGTATTCTAGGCAACAGACTCCTTGTGGAAAGAAGCACAGAATACTGCCATTTAATTACATTTAATTACACCCAATATCAATATGACAACCAGATAGTTGGATGAAAATGAAAGGATTCAGAAAATCTTGCAGATACTCGACTTTCAGAACCACAGTAGTCACTTGGAGGATCACAACATTTCATATTATGCTATCTGAGTTTGGGTGTCAATGAAGACTTCAATTAAAATCACCATTCCATTTCTAATAACAGGGCAACAGTTCTCAGCATTAATCTGCTGGAATGAATAACTGGAGATAACAGCTGAGCAAGGGCAGGGTCCTGATTGAGCTGCTGCAGGTCATGGTCTATGGGGAAAAAAAGAGGTTAACCAGATTGTAATATTTAGGTCTGTCCTCATTTCAAATATTATATCTCATTATCAGAATCAATCCATTGATTTTGTTGCAGAAAATACTTTCCTTATTTTGGAACCAAAATGGAGATGACGGCAGAAGCACATATTCATATATCTCCCCAAATGCCAACCTGTCCACTAAGAATTTCCTCCAATCCCTCTTAAAGACTTTGATTTAAAGCATGTAAATATAAACAGACATTTTTCTTGGATACTGTTTTTTAGAATGTATAGGAATTTTTTTGTCTTCATTCTGTACAAAAAGAAATGTGGTATTTGCTTTCACAGGTTGATTAGTTTCTTTAAGGCAGAGACATTTTCTTGAGTATTTCTGTCTCTTCCAGAGTGCTCGGGGGGTCTCTGCCATCCCTCCTATACCCCACAGCTAGCACTGGCCTGAGCCTAGGCTCTGTTTCTGGCTTTCCACTCTTCTCTTTCCTCCCCCAGGGAAAAGTAGCCAATCTTATTGGTGTCATCCCAACCACAGCCAGGCCACTTTACTGGGTTTCAAGGTCATTGCTCCACAGGGCCCATCTCCACTCCTTTTTGTTCACCTATGATATACCCAAGGCCCCAGGCCCAGTGTGATGGTATGAAATATATATTGTATCATTGTCTTCTTTTCAGCCACAGAGCTCCTAAAACTTTTCAGGTTCCCTAAGTGATAAAAATCATGAAGGTGTCTTTTATTAGGTGAATGAGATGACTTTTAGACCCCACCTAAAACTGGGCTGGTGACCAAAGGAACCAACATGTAATTTGAGAATTAGAACTTTCAGTCTCACCCCCTGAGGTCTGGGGAAAGGGGGAGGGATTGAAACTGAATTATCACCAACAGTCAATGATGTAATTAGTCAGGCCTGTGTAATGAGACCTTCATTAAAACCAAAAAATCTGAGTTCTGAGAGTTTCCAGATTGGGGAACCAGAATGCTTCCATGTACCATTGTGTTAGGCCCCAAACTCCATAGGAACAGAAGTTCCTTTGTTCAGGACCTCACCCTAAGTATCTCTTTATCTGAGGGTTGATGAATATTCTTTGTAGTAAATGGGTGATCTAGTGAACAAACCGGTTTCCTGAGTCTGTGAGCTGTTCTAGCAAATTAATCAACCCAAAAAGGGGTTGTGGGAACTTCAGATTTATAACCTGCCAGTCAGAAGTAAAGATAACAACCTGGATTTGTGATTGTCATCTCCTTGGTGGCTCATAAGGCTCCCCTGGTCTCAGATGGTAAAGAATCCACCTGCAATGCAGCAGAGCCTGGTTTTCTCCCTGAGTCAGGAAGCTCCCCTGGAAAAGGGAATGGCAAACCACTCCAGTGTTCTTGCCTGGTGAATTCCAAGGACAGAGGAGCCTGGGGGGCTATAGTCCATGGGGTCGTAAAGAATCAGATATGACTGAGAGACTAACACTTTCACTCTTTCTGAAGTGGAGGGCAGTCTTTTGAGACTGAGACCTTAACCTGTGGCAGCTGATTATAGATAGTGTCAGAATTGAGTTGAATTGTAGTGTGCTCAGCTGCTGCTGCTGCTGCTGCTAAGTCACTTCAGTCGTGTCTGACTCTGTGTGACCCCATAGACGGCAGCCCACCCGGCTCCCCCGTCCCTGGGATTCTCCAGGCAAGAACACTGGAGTGGGTTGCCATTTCCTTCTCCAAGGTATGAAAGTGAAAAGTGAAAGTGAAGTCGCTCAGTTGTGTCCGACTCTTAGCGACCCCATGGACTGCAGTCTATCAGGCTCCTCCGTCCATGGGATTTTCTAGGCAAGAGTACTGGAGTGGGGTGCCAGTGCCTTCTCCAAGTGTTCTCAGCTAGCATATGAGACTTTTTTGGTGGTACAAGGGAAAACCCCACAAGTCAGAATCCTTGGGCTTCCCTGATGGCTCAGTGTCAAAGAATCTGCCTGCAGAGCAGGAGACACAAGATTCCTGGTAGGGAAAATTCCCCGGAGGGGGACATGGCAACCCATGGAGAGGAGCCTGGTGGGCTACAATCCGTAGGGTCACACAGTCAGACACCACTGAAGTGACTGAGCACTCACAGAATCCTTAGCCATCCTCCCAACTTCTCTGCTGTTTCATCATCTCTGCTGGTGACTAGGTGAATGAGTGACTAGGAGAAACCACCAGTACAGAACCAGTTCACAAAGTACAAGGCAGAAATGAATGATCCCCTGCCTGTCATTCTCTTTGTGAAGTTCCCTCTGTTCAGAGCCCTAAATAAGAAGCAGGCTCCCTAACCTCCAATACCTAAACAATTTTTACTGAGTAAGTGAGAATTTTACTTGCCTGAATCCTCACCTTTTATTTATTTCCTGACAGTTATTCATAACAAAATACTACACAGATTTCAAGCAGTCAGGGCACCACTGCTGACTATCAAGTCAACACAATGAAATCTGTCTCCTGTCGTGTGTTTGTTCCTTTGTGCCGTGCTGTGCTTAGTCATGTCCAATTCTCTGTAACTCGATGGACTGTAGCCCTCCAGGCTCCTCTGTCCATGGGGATTCTCCAGGCAAGAATACTAGAGTGGGTTGCCATGCCCTCTTCTAGGGGACCTTCCCAACCCAGGGATCAAACCCAGGTCTGCCACATTGTGGGCAGATTATTTACTGTCTGAGCCACCAGGGAAGCCTGTTTGTTCCTTTACTTGCTCTTATAAAGAATCATTAAGTAACTAATGTTAAAATAATGTTATTCCATCTTATTCTAATGGCTGTATTCACACACTTACTTGTCCCCTAAGATTGTTGCATCAGAAGCATACATTAATTTTGAAAGATACTACCCATATTTCTATGACAATAAGTTAGGATATATTCCTCCAGTCCATTTCTTCAGGTAAGATTGATATTTGAAAACATCCTGTTCTCTTCTGGTAAGATTGGTATTTGAAAACAAATAGCCTTTTATTTTTATTAGATTGTAGCATTTTAAATCCATTACCAGATTAGCTGAAAATGCTCCCAAATACTATTTGCAATTGCAGGCAAAAGGAATTCTCTTAGTTCATATTTCCAATACACACACACACACACACACACACACACACTCCACACTTGCAGAACTAGCAGGCATTACTGCTGACACTGAAAACTCCAATTACCCCAGGATTTGAGTGTTGACTGGCTCCTGATTTATTTTTGGCAAATTAGGTAGCATAATGAGTAAAACAAATACTTTGAGGATCAGATTTAAATGAACAAATCTAAGGGAATTCAGGTGTGAGTTTAATTTCCACGGTTATTTCTCCAATTGTGGTAAAGTCTTGGCAGCTGCAAGCATCAATTAATAATCTGGGCTTCCAACAATAACAGGGTCCTGCTCAGAATGGATTTACAGAAAATTTGTCCAATCTGATCCAAAGCTACCAAATTGGCAAATTCACTAAAAGTAGATGGAGTAGATTACACTTTGCAAAACAGTGATGAGAAAAAAATCTGGTGTAGAGAAAATTATTGTCTTTGAGGGCTTACAAAAGCAAAATAAATTTGTTTTGGTCATTACTTGTCCAATTGGATACAATAACCCACATGTCAATGGTGTTTAACTGTTTAAAATATGTTTTCACAAACATCATGCATAAAACTCTCACAACAACTCCATGAAGTTGATGTGCTTATTTGAACAAATGAAGGAAAGAAAGTTCTAAGCAATTAAATAACTTCTTAAAGTCACACAGAAATGGTCCAAACAACTGCACACATAGCTGTAACTGTAAAGTAAATAAAACAACCATTTATTAGAAATGGCCAGATTTTGACACAGCCTCTTTCTTTGTAACCCAAATAGACAACCTCATTCACTAGCAGTATTTTCCTAACCAGAGATAACCAGTTGGTGGCCTGTGGGATATGGCAAATCATGAGGTGTTGAATGGCACAGTACAGGGAAATGTACTCAGTACTCTGTAATGACCTATGTGGGAAAAGAATCTAAAAAAGAGTGAATTTATGTATGCTGCTACTGCTGCTAAGTCGCTTCAGTCGTGTCCGACTCTGTGAGACCCCATAGACGGCAGCCCACCAGGCTCCACCATCCCTGGGATTCTCCAGGCAAGAACACTGGAGTGGGTTGCCATTTCCTTCTCCAGAATATATGTATACATATAACTGATTCACTTTGCTATACAGCAGAAACTAACACAACATTGTAAATCAACTATACTCGAAGAAAAATTGGTTTAAAATACTAACACATATTTCCTCATAGCTGAATGGTCTTGAACTCATCTGGAGTCTGTTCTTAGACATATTACATTTTCTTCCTCAGCTTTCCAGGGATTCAAGGATGTGTTTTAAAACAAAACAAAACTACCTTATGCATAAATTATCGGTATTGTTAAATTATCACCTCTATCCCTTTCCAGAGACATTTGTCTAGGAGGAGGACAAAAATCATTCCAAAATATATCTGAACAAAATTTTACAATTAAAAAATGAATTTTTAATTTGAATAAAATGATCCAATATATCAGCTGTTCTCAGAATGCCAAGGCATTCAAACACCTAAAAGCCAGTTGCCTACTGATCCCAGAACTTCATAGGTGGACTTTTGGAAAAACAGACATTTCAACTGGAAAGGGTTATAAACTCTCTATCCCAAATCTCTCACTTTCCTAAGGGGGAAGGACCAGTTTCAAGAAGTGACTTTTCATAGATCACTCAATGAATTAGTGTCTGAGCAAAAATTTAAAACAGAAGTCTCATGACCCCTGTCTAGGGCTTCTCTGCTATGATTTGATAGTAGCAAGGTGCCTGGTCACCTAAGCAGCAGTTCTTCAGATCAGTCAGCTGCAAGCTACCTGAATGTTTTCCTCCACCTGTGAACAGGAACCAAGAAATATCTTCTCATTTCCTACTTCCAAATTTTCTCAGAGGAAAATAAACTGTAAAAGGAAAGGAGAGGAGGAAGCTATGTATTTCACCAGCTCTGCCTCTGGTATTAAAATTGTATTATCTTGAGGCCAAGACACTTTAAATCCAACCTTATCACTAGAATCTTCAAGAACTTTAGCCATAAGGTCATGAACTTCCCAATTAACCCTACAAGATATTGAGGGACAAATAAAAATGGTGAATGTTAAGTGATTGGTCTAAGCAAGAAGTGGACCAGGGTGAGGGGGTCTCATTTTAAAAGTTTGCGTGAAGGCATATGTCTTCAGCATACGTCATTTATTTCTGGGCATATGTCATGGCTTCCAGAAATTTGAAAGATCTTCCAGAGCACAGAATATATACATTTCTTCATAGCACATCAAGTGAGACCCAAAATCAGTGCTTAATGAATTCTTCCTGCTCTTAAGTGAAGAAAATAATATATTATTTTAGTCTTTAGGAAGTAGCCTTCTTTCAATTGTCAAATTAACTCAAGAAACAAGGACTGCCTAAACTCACTGAAAAATAAACAACACTTTTGGTAAACTAATAGCTAGAGTCAAGCTCCATGATTATTAGATCTAATCTCCTTGTATTTTATGCAAGGGGATAGAAGTCCAGTGAGGTGCACCACTGGCCTGCATTTGAACATACCCCAAGGCAAAGCCAGGATTAAGTTCTAGACCACATAAATCATCAACCTCCAAGAAGTCACAGACAGCCCTGGTTCTGTGAGCTATCATATCACAGAGGAAATCTTTTTAAACCATGGTGATTGATCCAGTTGTCCAGGTACAGAGCAAGACCAACATGCTATGCCTCATACCACCATACTCTTCATTGCCATTTATTTATTTATTTTTTAGTAGGATAGGTCTTTTTTAAAAATTTTTATTTTTATTGGAGGCTGATTATTTCACAATATTATATTTTGGTTTTGCCATACATTGACATGAATCTGCCCCGGGTGTACATGAGTTCCGCCTCCAGAACCCCCTCCCACCTCCCTCCTCCCCTTATCCTCCCTCTGGGTCATCCCCACATACCAGCCCCGAGCATCCTGTAATATGCATCAACCCTGAACTGGCAATTTGTTTCACATATGATAATATACATGCTTCAATGCCATTCTCCCAAACCATCCCACCCTCACCCTCTCCCACAGAGTCCCAAAGACTGTTCTATACATCTGTGTCTCTTTTGCTGTCTCGTATACAGGGTTATCATTACCATCTTTTAAATTCCCTATATATGAGTTAGTATATTGTATTGGTGTTTTTCTTTCTGGCTTACTTCACTCTGTATAATAGGTTCCAGTTTCATCCACCTCATTAAAACTGGTTCAAATGCATTCTTTTTAATGGCTGAGTAATACTCCATTGTGTATATGTACCAAAGCTTTCTTATCCATTCCTCTGCAGATGGACATCTAGGTTGCTTCCATGTCCTGGCTATTATAAACAGTGCTGCAATGAACATTGGAGTATATGTGTCTCTTTCAATTCTGGTTTCCTCGGTGTGTATGCCCAGGAGTGCGATTGTTGGATCATATGGCAGTTCTATTTCCAGTTTTTTAAGGAATCTCCACACTGTTCTCCATAGTGGCTGTACTAGTTTACATTCCCACCAACAGTGTAAGAGGGTTCCCTTCTCTCCACACCCTCTCCAGCATTTATTTCATGTAGACTTTTGGATAGCAGCCATTCTGACAGGTGTGAAATGGTATCTCATTGTGGTTTTGATTTGCATCTCTCTGATTATGAGGGATGTTGATCATTTTTTCATGTGTTTGTCAGCCATCTGTATGTCTTCTTTGGAGAAATGTCTGTTTAGTTCTTTGGCCCATTTTTTGATTGGGTCATTTATTTTTCTGGTATTGAGCTTCAGGAGCTGCTTGTATATTTTGGAGATTAATCCTTTATCAGTTGCTTCATTTGCTATTATTTTCTCCCATTCTGAAGGCTGTCTTTTCACCTTGCTTAGAGTTTCCTTTGCTGTGCAGAAGCTTTTGATTTTAATTAGGTCCCATTTGTTGATTTTTGCTTTTATTTCCAATATTCTGGGAGGTGGGTCTTGGAGGATCCTGCTGTGATTTATGTCAGAGAGAGTTTTGCCTACATTCTCCTCTAGGAGTTTTATAGTTTAGGGTCTTACATTTAGCTCTCTAATCCATTTTGAGTTTATTTTGGTGTATGGTGTTAGCAAGTGTTCTAGTTTCATTCTTTTACAAGTGGCTGACCAGTTTTCCCAGCACCACTTGTTAAAGAGACTGTCTTTTCTCCATTTTATATTCTTGCCTCCTTTGTTAAAGATAAGGTGTCCATAGGTGCGTGGATTTATCTCTGGGCTTTCTATTTTGTTCCATTGATCTATATTTCTGTCTTTATGCCAGTACCATACTGTCTTGATGACTGTGGCTTTGTAGTAGAGCCATTTAAAGTCTACTCTGCCAACCCAGACACTGTCTTTATCCTGGTTGGTACATTTAATCTGACCCATCCATCTCCTTTCCCCTCCCTCTCCAACCTTGGTCAGTTAAATATTCCTCCCTACCCATTATCCTTTCTTAGAACATTCTTCTCATTTCTTGTCTTAACTAAAACCCATTTGTCCTCAAAGTACTGCTCTGAAGACTGCTCAGGTGGAGGAGATGTTTACTGCCTCACTCATATGTTGGAATGTCTTTCCTGATTCTCATTGCCACTTCTAGTCCAATACTATCCCCCACTTCTTGCCAAAACCACTGCTTTCTTGAAACACATCCTGCAAATATGTCACTCTTGCACTTAATTGGTGTGGTCATCTACAACCTCCTGATCATTTTTCTCATTTGTAGAAAGTTTTAGCTCCTAGCTCTGCCTCCCTATCAATCGCACTTACAATCATTCGCATGACTCATCATGAACATGAAGGAACTTTCAGACCTCCCCACCTCTCAGATTCACCTGGACCACTTCCTACCCAAGGATATGTTATCAGAACACAAATAATACAATTTTCAGCACAGGAATAATAAGCTCTCCTATCTCACGAGTTTTTATATGGAAAGTACTAATATGACTGAGTGACCACAGAAGTGTGAAGTATTAAAGTGACCATGCTAGCGAGTTCATTAATTTTGTCTCAGAGTTGAGAAAATGTGTATGGAGGTAGATAACATTTGTGATAGACTTTGAAAGATGAATATCAGTGATGAGATGGACAATGACAGAGAGAACAATGCAAGCAAAGGCATCAAAAGACATCATTTGCAAACAGCAAATAACCTGATACAGCTAAGAAATCAAGTTTGTGTTGAGAAAAGTGAAGAGATGGTAAAAGTATAAGCCTAGGCCAGATTAAGAAGTGTATTAAATACCAAGCCAAGAAATATTGAAGGAAGTGTATTAAATATGAAGCCAAAAAATATTGAAGGAAGTATATTAAATATGAAGCCAAGAAATATTGAGGGTTTGAAGAACTATATAGGCAGATCTGTGTTTCTAAGCTAATGAGTGCAGACTGTAAGGAGTAATTCATAAGTTGTAGAAACAAAGTACACTTGGATTGTGGGCAAAGGAGAGGTTAATTTCAATTCAGCATCTAATTCTTTGCAGAAGCTGAAGTCCAAAATGCAATAATAATAATAATAAACAGCTTTGATTGCTAGTAATAACATTCTAATTTGGTCAGTTTTCTGTGCTAAAAGTAGAAGCAGGTCACTGAGATTCAGACTGATGAAAACCAAACTAGGGTCTTTTCTAGGGTACTTCTTGGTAGCCTTTGGTTGTAAGTTCCCATGGCTCTCATCCAGTCACCAGATGGACTCTTCAATATTTCGAAGGCTCAAATCTAGAATGGGCTGGGAATTCCCTAAGTGCCACAGAAGACCTTTGAACTTTTTAAGACCTAAATCTAAACCAACTGACTTGGTTTATTTTTCTCCATAGTGGGAGGCCTGTCGCCTCTCTCAAGACCCAAGTAAACCCTCAGAGGCAAGGTCAAAGCTCCAGATAATCTAGGAACTCAGCAGTTTGGGCAGAATGAGTATTGGCTGCTCTGAAATCATTTATCTGCAATGAACTTGCTTATGATTCTCCATTTTATGACAGAGATTTGCATGACTCACTGAAATCAATGTCAAAAACTTGATGTAATCCTGTCCTTACCTTTTGTACCCAGACTCATACATATAAGAGACAATTTGATATTTTTATTGTTTGTGTGTGAAACATAAGCCTAAGGATTGGTCATTCTGACTGAATTGAAATTTAGTTCAAACATTTACACTGTTTTGATTTCACAGAAGTGTTCAGTTGGACTAATAAGCAGGATAAATATTTTGATTGAACAAGATCCACCTTTGTCTTTAACATTCTAAGTGGCTAATTCATTTATCTCACAGAGATACTCTTCAGTGACTCTGGAGAGTAATTTTGTTGCAACTCATTTTTATGATAGGATTGAAATTTCCGGTGTCAGGTTTTCCTTGAAATATAGATGTCCCTGCTCTTATGGCTTCAGATGTTAATACTTATTTCCCTGTTAGAGTATTATGATACCCCAAAGGGATCTCTCACATTTTCCTGTGATGACCTCATGAATCACTGGGAACTAATTTGTAACCAGACAATACAAATATATCTAGTTCAGACTTAAAAACACATTTTTGTCTTATAAATCTCAACATGAACTTGAATTTTATAGAGAAATTACAAAATGGTGACTCAGATTATATTTCTACTTGTAGTTCGTGACATCACTAATGAGAAAATAGTAATCTGAGAAATAAATTACTATGTATATTTCTACAGATGTCAATAGTACATTTTGTTTGGGGTAAATCAATCACTACAGTACATGTGCCTGTGGATTTATTTAAATCAACTTTCTTTCAGTGAAACCTGTAAAGGAATGTGCACATTTTCTCATTTTGAAGCTCTCAAAAAAATAATCTCTTCTGGATGAGTTGCAATTATGTACATCTTGAATTACAGTTAATTGAATCTTGGCATTAGATTATAGGGAGAGATACAGCAGGTGAATTGAAGTTTCCACAAGGCTCCCATGTTTCCTTGTAAACGTCAAGTCTGTCAGTTTGAAAATGCAGACAATTCTGATTTGAAGGCCTTTTGTACCCTTACGGTATTTCTGTTAGGACAAAATTTAGCACATTTCCATGCATGTTGATCTCCAGGAAATATGGGAGTGTGTTCTTCCATCAGGCCATGGGGCTGTTCTCCAGCTGTCACAATGTGGCATGTCTGACAATCATTGTCTGTCTGAAGTGCCAACTCATGTCTGCTTTATCTCCAAACCATCTTCAGTATAAACGGATGTTTGCGAGGCCTTGAGACCATACAAGTCACCTCAGGTGGAATAATAATTGTTCTTGTAGCAGCAGCTAGGCTATTTCATGGACATTTTGGGTTGGCAGAAAAGTGAATCAATTTTGAAGAGTGTGTAGCATTAGATAAAGCCCAGGTCTCCATGGTCTTATCTGATGGCTTAGTTTGCTTTTCAAAAAGTGAGGTGCCCAGAGGTATTGGTGCTCTATTTTAAGCAGACTGAGAGTTTAACAGGAAGGTGCTGACAAGCAGCTGAAAGGTCATCAGTAGACACTCCTGTGCATCTAACTGGATTGAAAGTTTGCATTGGGCAACGCAGCTGGTGTAAATAGGTTTTTGTTTTCAGAGGACTTCAGAACAAAATGTCAGTTCTGCTTCCTGAGGTTAAGAATCTATTGTAACCAAGGGGCTGATAGTTATTGAAAATTTTCTTATTATCCATTTTCTAGTTCATGTATAAATAAAGCACTTACCCTCGGAATTCAGCACTCAACTGAGAACACACGGCACAGACTGGAAGAAAGGAGTGGTGATTCTCTGAAGCAAAGTTATGGTAGTGGACAGCAGCTTTGGGAAATGTTGTTCTCATTCAGTCTTGTCTGACTCTTTGCAACCCCATGGACTGCAGCACGCCAGGCTTTCCTGTCCTTCACCACCTCCCGGAGCTTGCTCATCTCATGTCCATTGAGTCGGTGATGCCATCCAAACATCTTGTCCTCTGTCCTCCCCTTCTCCTCCTGTCTTCAATCTTTCCCAGCATCAGGGTCTTTTCCAATGAATCAGCTCCTCGCATCAGGTAGCCAGAGCACTGGAGCTTCAACTTCAGCATCAGTCCTTCTAATGAATATTCAGGGTTGATTTCATTTAGGATTGACTGATTTGATCTCCTTGCAGACCAAGGGACTCTCAAGAGTCTTCTCCAACGCTACAGCTCAAAAGCATCAATTCTTTGGCATTCAACCTTCTTTATGGTCCAAATTCCACATCCATACATGACTACTGGAAAAACCATAGCTTTGACTAGATGGACATTTTTTGGCAAAGTAATGTCTCTGCTTGCTTTTTTTTTTAATCTTTGAAGGATTTTATTTTATTTTTTTTATTTTTTTATTGGAGGCTAATTATTTTACAATATTATATTGGTTGGTTTTGCCATACATTGACATGAATCCACGCCGGGTGTACATGAGTTCCCCTTCTTGAACCCCCCCTCCCACCTCCCTCCTCCCCTTATCATCCCTCTGGGTCATCCCCATGCACCAGCCCCAAGCATCCTGTATCATGCGTCGAACCTGGACTGGTGCTTTGTTTCACATACGATAATATACATGTTTCAATGCCATTCTCCCAAATCATGCTTCCCTCGCCCTCTCCCACAGAGTCCAAAAGACTGTTCTATATACCTGTGTCTCTTTTGCTGTCTCGTATACAGGGTTATCATTACCATCTTTCTAAATTCCATATATATGACTTAGTATACTGTATTGGTGTTTTACTTTCTGGCTTACTTCACTCTGTATAATAGGCTCCAGTTTCACCCACCTCATTAAAACTTGTTCAAATGCATTCTTTTTAATGGCTGAGTAATACTCCATTGTGTATATGTACCAAAGCTTTCTTATCAATTCGTCTGCAGATGGACATCTAGGTTGCTTCCATGTCCTCGCTATTATAAACAGTGGTGCGATTTCTCTAAAGAAGACATACAGATGGCTAACAAACACATGAAAAAATGCTCAACATCCCTCATAATCAGAGAAGTGCAAATCAAAACCACAATGAGATACCATTTCACACCAGTCAGAATGGCTGCTATCCAAAAGTCTACATGCAATAAATGCTGGAGAGGGTGTGGAGAGAAGGGAACCCTCTTACACTGTTGGTGGGAATGCAAACTAGTACAGCCACTATGGAGAACAGTGTGGAGATTCCTCAAAAAACTGGAAATAGAACTGCCATATGATCCAGCAATCGCACTCCTGGGCATACACACCGAGGAAACCAGAATTGAAAGAGACACATGTCTCTGCTTTCTAATACACTGTCTCTGTTTGTCATAGCTTTTCTTCCAAGGAACAAACATCTTTTAATTTCATGTCTGCAGTCATCAGCTTCAGTGTTTTTGGAGCCCAAGAAAATAAAGTCTGTCACTGTTTCCATTGTTTCCCCATCTCTTTGACATAAAGTGATAGTACCAGATGCCATGATCTTAGTTTTCTGAATGTTGAGTTTTGAGCCAGCTTTTTCACTCTCCTCTTTCACCTTCATTAAGAGGCTTTTTAGTTTCTCTTCACTTTCTGCCATAAGGGTGGTGTCATCTGCATATCTGAGGTTATTGGTATTTCTCCCGGCAATCTTGATTTCAGCTTGTGATTCATCCAGCCCAGCATTTCACATCAACTCTGCATGTGAGTTAAATAAGCAGGGTGACAATATATAGCCTTGACATACTCCTTTCCTGATTTGGAACCAGTCCTTTTTTCCATGTCTGGTTCTAACTGGTGTTTCTTGACCTGTACACAGATTTCTCAGGAGGCAGGCTGGTCTGGTATTCCTATCTCTTGAAGAATGGGAGTTGAGGCTTATATATAAAACAGAAAACATATGATCTGTTTTATTTCTGGATACATTCTTTGGGCCAGGTGAACTAAATAGGCCTAGTCAGATAAAGAAAGATTAAAAAGTTCAAGGAGACTCTCATCAAGGATTACCAATGGAAGTTGCATGAAAAACTTTCTCCTATTATGTAAAAAGAAACTGAAGCAGGGGGATAGAAACAGGAAAAAAAGCAGGGGGGAATGGTGGAGCTTAATCTCTTGATTGATCTCTCTGCTCCAATTCATCCTGCTTACTAAGCCTATAGTTAGCTTCCTAACATACAGTGGAGATCGTATTACTATTTTGTTTAGAAATGTTTGGTGACTCTCCATTGTCTAAAATTCCATAATTTGGGATTCAAAACCCTCCACTATTTGTCTCCAATCTATGATGCCAACCTCATCTCTCACTCTACCCCAGTAGAAGCAGTCTTTGCAATTCTCCTTGCTGCTGTTGCTGCTGAGTCGCTTCAGTCGTGTCCAAATCTGTGCGACCCCACAGATGGCAGTCCACAAGGCTCCCCCATCCCTGGGATTCTCCAGGCAAGAACACTGGAGTGGGTTGCCATTGCCTCCTCCAATGCATGAAAGTGAAGTCGCTCAGTCTTATCCGACTCTTCACGACCCCATGGACTATAGCCTACCAGGCTCCCACATTCATGGGATTTTCCAGGCAAGAGTACTGGAGTGGATTGTCATTGCCTTCTCTGGCAACACTCCCTATTCATCTGCAATTCCTGCTCACAACCTTCCTCCTTCTAAAGCCCCCTCTGCTTCTGCTCCAGATGACAGCAATGTGTCTTAAATCTGAACTATGACTATGAGCCTTCCAGAGTGCACTCTGCTGAAAGATAGTCTTCATTGTCTTGTTTAACGTTGAAAGCAACCCTACCAGGTGGCTCATTTCATAAGTAAGACTGGGGTAGAGCTTTATTAATTTATACAAGGCCACACAGCTAGTAAAGGATGGAGTTAATGTCAGATCATTTTAGTTCAAGTGCCTGTGTTCTTAATCTCTTTAATAAACGTATCACATCTATAATTGTAATCAACTCCCTACATCAGCATAATTTTTAGGTGCAGTAAGTCAATAAAATGTGGATAAATCAAAGCCTCACTAGGAAATATAAAGAAAAGAATAAAATTAAAGATAGAGAAAATATATATTACCAAGGAACAGAATGAACTATTGACTTCAGAAAAAGAGACACGTAATAAAAAGGGAAATATAGTCTCCTCAACAAGTCAGCTTTTTGCACAGTAGATATGTAAGCAGCTCTTTTGATGTTTTTCTGTTTGTCCACCTCTGTTTTTCTCAGACCTTAATCCTAAAAATAAGATCACTAGATAACATTTAACCTTTACTCCTGATTTTTGCTTTACTGAGTGTACACAGTGTCTTGTCTAACCTGTCGATTTCTTTCCTGGATTAGAAGCACTAGTGAAGAATTAAGTAGTTAAAGAATGACTGACAGTCTTCCCCTTAGTGTTAGTTGTTGAGTTGTGTCTGATTCTTTGCAATCCATGAACTGGAGCCCGCCTGGCTCCTCTGTCTGTGAAATTCTCCAGGCAAGAATACTGGAGTGGGTTGCCATTTCCTACTCCAGGGGATCTTCCTCCGAGGAGCGAACCTGCATCTCCTGCATTGCAGGCAGATACTTTACCATCTGGGTCATCAGAGAAGCCCCTTTCCTTTTGGTAAATTTGCAATTGGACCATGTGGGCATGATAACATCCAAAGGACTATTTGGAGGAGTCAGAAGTCCTGCATTCAATGGAAAAATGATGAAACTATGACCTAAAATCTTAAAAACTATCTGAGATTGTTACCTCTTTCTCTCTTTAAGAACTGTCATGGCTGAGCAGAATCTTCGGAGTGAGTCTTGGGACATGAATCCATCTTCTCCCTAGACTGCTGACTTTCTGATTAAAGCAACTCTCCTTTCTACCAACATTTGCTTCTCAATTATTGGCTCTGAGAGGTGAGCAGTCAAGCTTGAGTTTGATAACAGATACTGTCCTATGGGTTAGGAAAGACATCAGAGGGGAGATAACACAGCTGACTAAAGACTAAGAACCCTGGCCCTGGAAGAAATTGAGGAGGGTGACAAGTGAGTCTTCAGACTTATCTGCAGGGGAAATCAACATACAGTGCAAGGCTCCAACTGTTTACTGATGGCTCATGCTCCTGTGTGCTCAGTTATGTCTGACTCTGTGACCCCATGGACTATAGCCAGCCAGGCTTCTATGTCCATGGAATTTTCCAGACAAGAATAGTGGAATGGGTTGCCATTTCCTCCTCCAGGGGATCTTCCTGACCCAGGGGTCGAACCTGCATCTCCTGCGTCTCCTACATTGCAGGCAGATTTTTTACATGGTGAGCCATCAGGAAGTTCAGTTCAATTCAGTCGCTCAGTCGTGTCTGACTCTGCGACCCCATGAATCACAGCACGCCAGGCCTCCCTGTCCATCACCAACTCCCGGAGTTCACTCAAACTCATGTCCACAGAGTCGGTGATGCCATCCAGCCATCTCATTCTCCGTCGTCCCCTTCTCCTCCCACCCCCAACCTTTCCCAGCATCAGAGTCTTTTCCAGTGAATCAACTCGTCGCATGAGGTGGCCAAAGTATTGCAGTTTCAGCTTTCGCATCAGTCCTTCCAATGAACACCCAGGATTGATCTCCTTTAGAATGGGCTGGTTGGATCTCCTTGCAGTCCAAGGGACTCTCAAGAGTCTTCTCCAGCACCACAGCTCAAAAGCATCAATTCTTCGGCAATCAGCTTTCTTCATAGTCCAACTGTCACATCCATACATGACCACGGGAAAAACCATAGCCTTGACTAGACGAACCTTTGTTGGCAAAGTAATGTCTCTGCTTTTTAAAATATTATCAAGGTTGGTCATAACTTTCCTTCCAAGGAGTAAGCGTCTTTTATTTTTTTTTTTTATTTTACAATATTATATAGGTTGGTTTTGCCATACATTGACATGAATTCGCCCCGGGTTTACATAAGTTCCCCCTCCTGAACCCCCCTCCCACCTCCCTCCTCCCCTTATCCTCCCTCTGGGTCATCCCCGCATGCCAGCCCCGAGCATCCTGTAACATGCATCAACCCTGAACTAGAGATTCGTTTCACATATGATAATATACATGTTTCAATGCCATTCTCCCAAACCATCCCACCCTCACCCTCTCCCACAGAGTCCCAAAGACTGTTCTACACATCTGTGTCTCTTTTGCTGTCTCGTGTACAGGGTTATCATTTGCATCTTTCTAAATTCCATATATATGCGTTAGTATACTGTATTGGTGTTTTTCTTTCTGGCTTACTTCACTCTGTATAATAGGCTCCAGTTTCATCCACTTCATTAGAACTGATTTAATTTCATGGCTGCAATCAGCATCTGCAGTGATTTTGGAGTCCAAAAAAATAAAGTCTGACACTGTTTCCACTGTTTTTCCATCTATTTCCCATGAAGTGATGGGACCAGATGCCATGATCTTTGTTTTCTGAATGTTGAGCTTCAAGCCAACCTTTTCACTCTCCTCTTTCACATTCATCAAGAGGATTTTGAGTTCCTCTTCACTTTCTGCCATAAGGGTAGTGTCATCTGCATATCTGAGATTATTGATATTTCTCCCGGCAATCTTGATTCCAGCTGGTGCTTCTTCCAGCCCAGCGTTCCTCATGATGTACTCTGCATAGAAGTTAAATAAGCAAGGTGACAATATACAGCCTTGACGCACTCCTTTTCCTATTTGGAACCAGTCTGTTGTTCCATGTACAGTTCTGACTGTTGCTTCCTGACCTGCATACAGGTTTCTCAAGAGGCAGGTCAGGTGATCTGGGATTCCCATCTCTTTCAGAATGTTCCACAGTTTATTGTGATCCACACAGTCAAAGGCTTTGGCATAGTCAATGAAGCAGAAATAGATGCTCTTCTGGAACTCTCTTGCTTTCTCCATGATCCAGCGGATGTCGGCAATTTGATCTCTGGTGCCTCTGCCTTTTCTAAAACCTGCTTGAACATCTGGGAGTTCACGGTTCACATATTGCTGAAGCCTGGCTTGGAGAATTTTGAGCATGACTTTACTAGCGTGTGAGATGAGTGCAATTGTGCAGTAGTTTGAGCATTCTTTGGCATTCCCTTTCTTTGGGATTGGAATGAAGACTGACCTTTTCCAGTCCTGTGGCCACTGCTGAGTTTTCCAAATTTGCTGGCATATTGAGTGCAGCACTTTCACAGCATCATCTTTCAAGATTTGAAAAAGCTCAACTGGAATCCCATCACCACCACTAGCTTTTTTCGTAGTGATGCTTTCTAAGGCCCACTTGACTTCACATTCCAAGATGTCTGGCTCTAGGTCAGTGACCACGTTATCGTGACTATCTTGGTCGTGAAGATCTTTTTTGTACAGTTCTTCTGTGTATTCTTGCCACCTCTTCTTACTATCTTCTGCTTCTGTTAGGTCCATACCATTTCTGTCCTTTATCGAGCCCATTTTTGCATGAAATGTTCCCTTGGAATCTCTAATTTTCTTGAAGAGATCTCTTGTTTTTCCTTTTCTGTAGTTTTCCTCTATTTCTTTGCATTGATCGCTGAGGAAGGCTTTCTTATCTCTCCTTGCTATTCTTTGGAACTCTGCATTTAGATGCTTATATCTTTCCTTTTTTTTTTTTTTGCTTTTCGCTTGTCTTCTTTTCACAGCTATTTGTAAGGCCTCCTCAGACAGACATTTTGCGTTTTTGCATTTTTTTTCCATGGGGATGGTCTTGGTCCCTGTCTCCTGTACAATGTCACGAACCTCCATCCGGAGTTCATCAGGCACTCTATCTATCAGATCTAGTCCCTTAAATCTATTTCTCACTTCCACTGTATAATCATAAGGGATTTGATTTAGGTCATATCTCAATGGTCTAGTGGTTTTCCCTACTTTCTTCAATTTAAGTCTGAATTTGGCAATAAGGAGTTCATGATCTGAGCCACAGTCAGCTCCTGGTCTTGTTTTTGCTAACTGTATACAGCTTCTCCATCTTTGGCTGCAAAGAATATAATCAATCTGATTTCGGGGTTGACCATCTGGTGATGTCCATGTGTAGAGTCTTCTCTTGTGTTGTTGGAAGAGGGTGTTTGCTATCACCAGTGCGTTCTCTTGACAAAACTCTATTAGCCTTTGCCCTGCTTCATTCCGTGCTCCAAGGCCAAATTTGCCTGTTACTCCAGGTGTTTCTTGACTTCCTACTTTTGCATTCCAGTCCCCTATAATGAAAAGGACATCTTTTTTGGGTGTTAGTTCTAAAAGGTCTTGTAGGTCTTCATAGAACTGTTCAATTTCGGCTTCTTCAGCATTACTGGTTGGGGCATAGGCCTGGATTACTGTAATATTGAATGGTTTGCCTTGGAAACAAACAGAAATCATTCTGTCATTTTTAAGATTGCATCCAAGTACTGCATTTTGGACTCTTTTGTTGACCATGATGGCTACTCCATTTCTTCTAAGGGATTCCTGCACACAGTAGTAGATATAATGGTCTTCTGAGTTAAATTCACCCATTCCAGTCCATTTGAGTTCACTGATTCCTAGAATGTCGAAGTTCACTCTTGCCATCTCCTGTTTGACCACTTCCAATTTGCCCTGATTCATGGAACTAACATTCCAGGTTCCTATGCAATATTGCTCTTTACAGCACCGGACCTTGCTTCTATCACTGGTCACATCCACAGCTGGGTATTGGTTTTGCTTTTGCTCCATTCCTTTATTCCTGCTAGAGTTACTTCTCCACTGAGCTCCAGTAGCATACTGGGCACCTACCGACCTGGGGAATTCCTCATGCAGTATCCTATCATTTTGCCCTTTGATACTGTTCATGGGGTTCTCAAGACAAGTATACTGAAAGTTTTACTCAATTAGGTCTTGAGCAAGCACAGCAGATCTAAGACTAGCCAGTGAAGTGAAGGGTTGATAAGCTGAAGACTTACTCTGTAAAATTAAATCAGAGAAGATGAATTAAGTTGATAGGAAATCTATGAAAACAGTGCCATTATCAAGAAAAAATCCAAGTGACATATATTGCAAATGACATGGGCCAACCGAATTCAGAGATAGGAACTGAACGCTGAAGAGGGAGGTGAGAGCTGGCTCTTGGAGGCAGGACAGGAATTGAGCTGAACAGAATGCAGAGAATTTGAGGAGGTAGAAAGAAGTGAGAGGAATTTCTCCAGCAAATGTTGAAGACTATGAGTCAGGATCCCACGGGGATATGTCTGTCACAATATTTCTGAAACAGTAGACCAGAAAACATGAATCCAGCCAGATGTTCTATGGAAATAGGGTTAGTGATTTAGGCAAGTCTTGGACAGGCTGAGCTCTGCAGGCTTCTTCTACAAACTCAGGGACTCATTATCATATCGGGAGTTCTGAGAAGCCCCACAGAAGCAGCAGTGCTAGTACTAATAGTACTGGTGGTAACAGCAGGAGTAGCTTGCATTTTCTGAGTTCTTAGTAAGCACCAGCCACTGTGCTAAGATTTTCCATGGGCTCCCTACGTGTATCATTCTTTATGTGATATGTGTATTCAGTTCAGTTCAGTTCAGTCACTCAGTCATGACTGACTCTTTGCGACCCCATGAATCACAGCACGCCAGGCCTCCCTGTCCATCACCGACTCCCGGAGTTCACTCAAACTCATGTCCATCGAGTCGGTGATGCCATCCAGCCATCTCATTCTCTGTCATCCCCTTCTCCTCCCACCCCCAATCCTTCCCAGCATCAGAGTCTTTTCCAGTGAGTCAACTCGTCGCATGAGGTGGCCAAAGTATTTCAGTTTCAGCTTTAGCATCAGTCCTTCCAATGAACACCCAGGATTGATCTCCTCTAGAATGGACTGGTTGGATTTCCTTGCAGTCCAAGGGACTCTCAAGAGTCTTCTCCAGCACCACAATTCAAAAGCATCAATTCTTTGGCGATCAGCTTTCTTCACAGTCCAACTCTCACATCCATACATGACCACTGGAAAAACCATTGCCTTGACTAGACGGACCTTTGTTGGCAAAGTAATGTCTCTGCTTTTTAATATGCTATCTAGGTTGGTCATGACTTTCCTTCCAAGGAGTAAGCGTCTTTTAATTTCATGGCTGCAATCAGCATCCACAGTGATTTTGGAGCCCAAAAAAATAAAGTCTGACACTGATATGTGTATTACTACCCCTATTTGACAACTTAGAAAACTAAGGCTTGGATAAGATACTAATCACCCAGGGTCATGCAGCTCAAAAAGTGGTAGGACTTAGACTCTAAATCACGCACTCTGACCTCTGAATATATGCCCTTAAAAGTCACATTATGGAACATATTTATGGATACCAAAGAGGGAAAGAAGGGGTGGGAGGAATTGGAAGATTGGGATTGACATTTATATAATATTGGCACTATAAAATAGATAACTAATGAGAACATACTTTATAGCAGGGAAGTACTTAATGCTCTGTGGGGACCTGAATGGGAAGGAAATCCAAAAAGGAGGTGATATATGTGAATGTATGGCTGATTCATTTTACTGTACATTAGAAAATAACACATTGTAAAGCAACTATACTCCAATGTAAATTATTTTTTTAAGCCAAATTATAAATGCATCCCACCAAGCATTCCTATTTAACCCTTTTACACAAGCCGTTTGAACCATAACATATCCACCTTGTTTCTCATCTCTTGTAACTTCTCTTTTATCTAATAAACCTCCTATTCAAATCAGCAAGTTGTATGAAAATTGTACAGTGAACGGTGTCCTGTCTAGGTGCTGTGTTTGTTGATAACTTTGGTTTAGTTCTCTTATTAGATAAAAAAACTTGCCATCCTGATTTACTTACTAAGCAACATCTTGCAAATTTGAGACATGTCATGCTTGAGACATATCATGCTCTATCTCACAGAGCAGATCAGCAGAGTCAAAATGAGATCGTCCCTTGGTCCCTTCCCACCAATTTCCTCCTTTACTGATTAAAGTGAAAGTCACTCAGTCGTGTCCAACTATTTGTGATCCCATGGACTATACAGTTCATGGAATTCTCCAGGCCAAAATACTGGAGTTGGTAGCCTTTCCCTTCTCCAGGGGATCGTCCCAACTCAGGGAACAAACCCAGGTCTCCAGCATTGCAGGCGGATTCTTTACCAACTGAACTATCAGGGAACCACCGACTAAAACAAAATGCAAAATAGTCCTTGGTTTGTACAGTGATTATGACTTTATCTCATCTTGCTGCCAGAAATCTTCCTGCATTAACTAACAAACACCTATGGCATTGTCTTACTCATTTTTGATTATATTTCACAATTAAACTGTTTTAAAAATATGTCAATAGAACAAAAATATCCCTTTGTGCTGAGTAGGTGGGGGAGGGTATTTCATTCAAAATTCCTTTCAGGAAAATGCTGACTCTTAGACAACTGGATACCAAGCTGATAACACTGGGGGTTTACAGAACAAAGTCCTTGTGAATTCCCAGATGGGCAAAAAATGTTTAGAAACATTATCAGGAACATCTCATTGAGTGGGCATTTGACATGTGCGTTGCACAGCAAAAATGAATAGAAATTCAGAAAAGGTGTTTCCAGGAAAAGGCTGGAAGTTCCAGGGGAGGGTAAAGGAAGGAAGTAGATTTCTGTAATAGCTTTGCCTGCAACCCTTCCAGGTAACTTACAGGAGAACACTCAGTGGCAGCCACCAGAAGAAGAATGTTTCCAGGGAGACAGGAGCAGAGAAGACACTATTCTGTCTGCTGTCTGGGAGGAGAGAAGCAGGTTTCCCAGTGCCCCTGGCTTTCTCTGAACCTCTCTTCCCCTTATCCCTACCCTGTGTGCTCTTTTAGGTTAATTCCTTAAGGTATCTGCTGCTCCCTGAATCTCCATCTATTTGGGTAATTTGAAAAACCAACACCTCAATCAACTTCATAATTGATTTCCGATTGATGGAAGGCACTGCCTTTCTACATTTGCCCAGCACATCACTGAAAAATCAGGCAGCAAATTTCCCAGGGTCTGCCAAAGGGATGATTAACTTGGTGAACCCTCTGAGTTTCTCTTTCCTGTTGACAGCTGGTTTTCTTAAACAAGTTAGTACCTGCTGAGGTGGGTTGGATTTGATCTGATCCACCAGAGCTGATGTCTTTAAAAGCCCGGAAAACAGCTCCACACTCTGATTATTTGTAAACCACCACCATGTAGTTAAATAGGCACTCAATGAATAAATACAGGACAGAATTGCAGCTCTGTTCAGGGAGCATGAAATACAACTTGCTAAGTTGCAGTCTATTTTTCCCAGGCAAGACACACGGTATAATTTTTTTTTTTCCTTTTGATTACATGATGTCAGCACATACTGCATTGCCTCCTGTATAAACTGACACTTGACAGACCTATTTCAATGTATTCCAAGTCTTCACCAGCACAGTTACGTTTCCAAGCTCCTAGGAGGAGTCACCAGAATGAGAGTGAGTTCAGTTTAATTTCCAGACTGGAGAGCTTTGAGGGAGTCCAGAGCTGTTCCTTTTGCACAAGCCTTCAAATCAAAAGTCTCCATTTAATCGCCTCTAGAAATGCCCCACCTCTGGGGTAAGTAGCCATGTGGTTCTTAACAGCTTTGAAAAAGAAATATGTATTCAATCACTGTAAATCCAGCACATAACAGACCAGCATGCTGGTCTCAACAGGTCACACTTCTAAATATGAAGTTGGTTGAGATGAATCTGGGAGAAAGAGAACTCCCTTCTTGCATAAGGACTTGAGAAGGTTTTTGAGAAACATAAGCAGTCAAATGCTACTGGATCCTAGTGGACACTTTTATTAGTACCTATGAGGACTCTCTGTGTGTATGTTTGATAGTAGTTGGAGTTGAAGGACAGCACAGAAGGAAAACACAGTGTCTGTAGAGGAGAATTTTCTACAAAGGAGCCCTGCTCTGAGTTAAAATCTTTAGTCTCTCTTTTTAGAAATCTTTCTTCTCTCTCATGCAATTCCTATGTCTGGTGAGCCCCAGTTCAGTTCAGTCCAGTTCAGTCACTCAGTCGTGTCCGACTTTTTGCGACCCCATGAACACACACCAGGTCTCCCTGTCCATCACCAATTTCCGGAGTCCACCCAAACCCATGTCATGTCCATTGAGTCGGTGATGCCATCCCACCATCTCATCCTCTGTCATCCAGTTCTCCTCCTGCCCTCAATCTTTCCAAGCATCAGGGTCTTCTCAAATGAGTCAACTCTTCTCATCAGGAGGCCAAAGTATTGGAGTTTCAGCTTCAACATCAGTCCTTCCAATGAACACCAAGGACTGATCTCCTTTAGGACGGACTGGTTGGATCTCCTTGCAGTCCAAGGACTCTCAAGAGTCTTCTCCAGCACCACAGTTCAAAAGGATCAATTCTTTGGCGATCAGCTTTCTTCACAGTCCAACTCTCACATCCATACATGACCACGGGAAAAACCATAGCCTTGACTAGATGGACCTTGGTTGGCAAAGTAATGTCTCTGCTATTTAATATGCTGTCTAGGTTGGTCATAAGTTTCCTTTCAAGGAGTAAGTGTCTTTTAATTTCATGGCTGCAATCAGCACCTGCAGTGATTGTGGAGCCCAAAAAAATAAAGTCAGCCACTGTTTCCACTGTTTCCCCATCTATTTCCCATGAAGTGATGGGACCAGATGCCATGATCTTAGTTTTCTGAATGTTGAGCTTCAAGCCAACTTTTTCACTCTCCTCTTTCACTTTCATCAAGAGGCTTTTTAGTTCCTCTTCATTTTCTGCCATAAGGCTGGTGTCATCTGCATATCTGAGGTTATTTCTCCCAGCAATCTTGATTCCAGCTTGTGTTTCTTCCAGCCCAGCGTTTCTCATGATGTACTCTGCATATAAGTTAAATAAGCAGGGTGACAATATACTGCCTTGACACACTCCTTTTCCTATTTGGAACCAGTCTGTTGTTCCATGTCCAGTTCTAACTGTTGCTTCCTAGCCTGTATACAGGTTTCTCAAGAGGCAGGTCAGGTGGTCTGGTATTCCCATCTCTTTCAGAATTTTCCATAGTTTATTGTGATCCACACAGTCAAAGGCTTTGGCGTAGTCAATAAAGCAGAAATAGATGTTTTTCTGGAATAGAAATAGATGTTTCTCTTGCTTTTTCTCCAGGACTAATAATAATTCCCCAGAGAATCTGGCCACAAAATGAACTTTCAAAATAAACAGCGTCTGAATGAGGGTATACTCTAGAACAGGGGTCCCCAACCTCCAGGATGTAATACCTGATGATCTGAGGAGGAGCTGATGCAATAATAATATAAATAAAGTGCACAAAAAATGTAAGGTCTGAATTAACATGAAACCATCCTCCACAACAGTCTGTGAAAACATTTTCTACAAAACCAGTCCATGGTGCCAAAAAGATTGAGGGCTGCTGCTCTAGAATATTTGTGTGTCTATGCTGAGTCATGTCAGACTTTTTGTGACCCCGTGGACTATAGCCCACCAGGCTCTTTGGTCCATGGGATTTCCCAGGCAAGAATAATGGAGTGGGTTGCCATTTCCTTCTCCAGGGAAACTTCCCACCCCGTTGATTGAACTCATGTCTCTTGGATTACCTGTACTGGTAGGTGGATTCTTTACCCCTCTGCCACCTGGAAAGCCCATTCTAGAATATATACCAGCAAGAAATTGATGGTTAAAAACTTCATGGTTATTTATTGACCCTAGGAATTTAGAATTATTTCTTAAGTAGACATTTTTCAAGGTCAGGGCATGACTAAGCCTAAAACAGATGAAATATCTTTATTCCAGTGACCAGCTATCACATCAGGAAGGAGGGCACAGCCCTCCATGGTGGAAGTGTGTTTAGGGCATCATCCCAAGAGGTGGGATGTTGCTTTGACTGAATGAAGAGCTAATTGGTGAGATCACACAGAGAGCTCAAACCACCTATAGAAACTGTCCAAGATTGAAGTTCTTCAGCACTAAGTGGTGGTGAGTGAGCACGGATTTCAGGGTTGGGCACATCCAACATCCAACTCTGTGATGCTGAGCAGGTCAATGCCTACAAAATGAGGTCGAAAATGATCCTTGGGCACCTGTGAGTACTGAATGGTCTAGCATGCAGATGGTCCAGAACATGGGAGTTCAAACATGTAATTATTCCCACCTAGGAAACTTGTGTTGTTTTCTGCTCACTAAGTTGTGTCCGACTCTTTGTGACCCCACAGACTGTAGCCCATCAGGCTCCTCTGTCCATGGGATTTCCCAGGCAAGAATACTGGAGTGGGTTGCATTTCCTTCTCCAGGGGATCTTCCATATGCAGGGATTGAACCTGCATCTCCTGATCAGCAAGCATATTTTTTACCACTGAGTAATTTTTCTGAGCCACCTGGGAAAGAAACTTGTACCTGGGAGTAATCATGTTTATAAAGCAGAGACCGCCTTATTGGAAGAGGTTCATGATGTGACAGCAGCTTAAAATTCCTGTTAACAAACTTTAGTTATCAGCAAACAGCAATCTCTCGCTACACTCTTTCCAGTTCTAGAGAAGACTTTATTGCATCCCTCAGGAAGGCAGCACGGTCAGCACAAAAGGCAGCTCTTTGATGGGTGATGGGTAACCGCATTCTTTCCCTTAGTGACACAAGCACAAGCAGGAGTGGATTTAGCATGACGTTGATAAAGCTTAAGCTTCAAGGCACTTTAATTGTAATGGTCCATTTCAACATCTTATACCCAACTTAGAACTTACACTGGGTATAAGGAAGAAAACTATGACAAACCTAGACAGCATACTCAAAATCAGAGACATTACTGTACAGACGAAGGTCCGTCTAGTCAAAGCTATGGTTTTTCCAGTAGTCATGTATGGATGTGAGTGTTGGACCATAAAGAAAGTTGAGCACAGAAGAACTGATGCTTTTGAACTGTGGTATTGGTGAAGACATTTGAGAGTCCTTTGGACAGCAAGGAGATCCAACCAGTCCATCCTAAAGGAAATCAGTCCTGAATATTCCTTGGACGGACTGATGCTGAAGCTGAAACTTCAATACTTTGGCCACCTGATATGAAGAGCCGATTCATTTGAAAAGATCCTGATGCTGGGGAAGATCAAAGGCAAGAGGAGAAGGGGGCAACAGAGGATGAGATGGTTGGAGGGCATCACCAACTCAATGGACATGAGTTTGAGCAAGCTCTGGGAGATGGTGAAGGACAAGGAAGTCTGCCGTGCTGCAGTCCATATGGTCACAAAGAGTTGGACACAACTGAGTGACTGAACAACAATAAGAATTTATAATATTTATATTCTTTTTTGAAGAAGCAAGAGATGTAAGAGATGTGTGTTTGATCCCTGGGTCCAGAAGATCCCCTGGAGGAGAAAATAGCAACTCATTCCAGTATTCTTGCCTGGAAAATTCCATGGACAGAGGATTCTGGCAGGCTACAGTCCATAGGGTGGCAGACGGTTGGACAGGACTGAGCGACTCAGCACACACACTCAAATTGTGTCAGTTCTGGACCTTCTAAAATATTGATCTATTCTTGAACTCACAGTAAGAATATCATCTTCATTATTTTACAGCCAAAGTAAAGAAATACCTGATATCATCAGAAATAAGACCTGAGCTTCTTAGTTCCAACTTCAAAGTTAAGCTTCTACATAAGTTGCCAGCCTTACATTGGCACCATCTCCACTGTGGGTCACATCTCCTCCTCTGCCCACTCATCACAGTGTTCAAGTTGACTAGTGAAGAGCAAGGTGGGGACTCTGTAACCCCACCAATAAGTGCAACTAAAACTCTTATATTTTTGTCAGTATAAGTAGTAGATAATTTTCATTAAATATAAATATAAAATTGTGTCCAAGACTAAAGCAAGCCCTAAAAATGACACAGTTGTAAATTATTATGTTAACAAAAAAGGTCTAAATTATCTACTCCCAACATTTAATGAATTCAGTTGCTTAGTGAATTCCTCAAATGCACAACCTTCCCACATTCCACATTCCCATTGCAACGGTAGAATCAAATTGTGTGGCTGTTGGGAAGACAAGTGATTCCCATGTCATCCTCCTAGAACATGATTTATTTGCCAAAAAGAAAGATTGAAAAAGAGAGAGAGACTAAATTTTCTTTGATCGGTGGGAATTAGTTGCAAATGCTCAATAAAAATAAAAGCTGGATTCGACTCATAGTATGTTTAGGACCAGTGATGCAATCATCCAAATTTAGAATTTATAAGACTGCTTTGTTCAGTTCCTTCAGCTCAGTTCCCATGTAAATGTTTGCTTTCAGGGCAAAAACATGAAGCATCTGGATGAAATCTATTCTGGCTTCAGGAAGACAAAATGCCAACCCCATAGAAAACTGTCCATCTTTAAATTAAATTCAAGTCCAAGCAGCTTGCACCCCAACTAAAGCCTGTTTCTCTACATCTTTATAAACGACATGATTCAAATCATCTGTGTGGTGATTCTTTTTTTTCCCCCCCATTCTTTGTAATCTTTTGGAGTAAATGTGGTGCTTGTTAACTTAAGGAATTGATAGTTTGTTGTCATTTTCCATGGTCTTGACATTTGGGAACATTTGTAATCAATAAAGGCAGACACAAGAAGACAAATTTGATAACAGTTTTTAAGAAATAGAGAGAATATTAAAACGGGACTCAAAACAAGTACCTTACCCCAAATCTAATAAATCTGTAGCTTGAAATTCTTGATAACTAGCTGTCTGGTCATCCAACCTCCTTCTGCATATTGCAGCAGCCCTTATCCCACAAATGATAGTCTGCTACGCAGGGACCAGTAACAAATCAGTTCACTAATGCCGATTCATTCCATTAGGCACTTGGAAATACCAACAGGCCAGTCTTGGGGAAAATCGTAACACAGAGTCTGGGCTCCATGCCACCATCTTCCTTTCCTTTGCAGCTTTTGTCTTTCACTTCTTCTCTACTGAAAATGCCCAATTCTTCCTTTGCCATCGGTTACACAGGGAGGACCATCATAGCTGCAGAATCAGCTGCACTGAACAGTGTCTTTTGTCTAAGCCATTTCCTCGTGCCTCTCTCTACATCAGCATCTCTCTGTCCATTGGCTGACTTCACAAGGTCACAATCAAAAAAGGGTCTCTCCCTGACTCTCAGTTTTGCTGGTGGGACTGGTTTATCCCAGCTCTGTATCATCATAGAAAATATCCCCATTCCACACGGAATGATGGATTTCAGTAGAATATGGTGATACTTTCAAATAAAGTTTAGTTTTGTTTTCTAACAGGGACCCTTAATAGTAATTGTGCCTTAACCCAAAGTGATTCCAATACAGAAATGCCAAATAGTGATGGGAAGAAGGATGCTTAGCAGGGTCCCAAAAGCAGAAACATCACTGTCATTCCTCAAATCACACCTCCCAGAAGGCTCCTGCTGTCTAAACTTTTTACATAATGGAACTATTAGGACTACACCATAGGATATTACAATTTAATTAGAGCAGAATTTTTCCAGACAGTTTTCCAGGGTATCTGTGCTTCTTCAGTGCTTAAGAATCTTGAATAGCAATGTCAGGAACAGTCTGAGAAAGTGAAGTAGATGGAAAGTTGCAGTAGGAGGCTCTGAGCACGCCACCCCAGCATCAGTCTAAGAGGTCTACTTTGACTTCCAGATATGGTCATACTTCATCTACAAACTAGTATCTTGATAAGCTGCCTAGATGACCCTACTTAGTGAGGCTAATAAAATTCATGAAAAAAAGAGGAAAACACAATTCTTCTCTCTCTGTGGTCAGGACAGTCCCTCTGCCTGTTTGCACTTGTTCTAGTAGTGATCTCACACTAGAAAGTCAGTCTTCTTTTGCAAAGGTATCAGGACAAGGCTTTAGAAACCCTTTATATACAAGGTATTTCTGTTCCCCTGTGGAAAGCTAGTGGGACTGTGGTTCCAGCTACAGGTATATATAACTATACTTTTTAATGTAAGGATAGAAAAATTAGACACATAGACCAATTAGAGCATAGATTGATCTTGTTCATCATAAGACATAAGAGAACCTCAGGAAGTTCATTTATCTGCAAGGCAGAAGTATCATTTTTAAAGTCAATTTTAAAAAAATAGTCTTGGTAAGAGTTTGTGTGAGATTCCTGTTGCCCGCATGATATCCAGAAAGGGGAAGCAGCTTCCACAGGGTCCTCCGACACTTACATGAAGTGGAGTCTATGTGGAATTACCTAGATGGTTATACTATATTTATCCCTGGCTTACTTATGGTGGATGCTAAATATAAAAACCAAAGAAGGAGGGAAGACATTTTGCTGTCGAAGGTCTCTGGGCCAGATGTCTTGACTGAATTTTAAAATAACCTGGTTCTGCATGATCCATGTTAAAAAGACTTCAGGCCCTTTTCTTTTTTTTTTTTTTTTCTCAGTTGTGAAACTTTGCAGCTCGGAGGTGGAGTAGATGAAGATGAAACAGTGTGAGCTGCTTCTGTGTAGAGAGCGTTTAGTCCCCTCCCAGTTGTGTGGGTGAGACACTCTGGAACATGTTTTTTAGCACATTCCGCCTACTCGCCATCCTTGCCTCCCTCTTTAGGAAAGAGACTCTTCTCGTGGTCCCTAATGCGATGAAAATGCAGGCTCAGATATGCGCATTATTTCCTACTATAAGACAACAAATGAAGAAAAATGTAGAAAATGTTTTTAAAAAGCGGTAGCGTCTCCAAACAGAAAAGTACAGTAAATTACCGTTTAACCGGCTTGCAATTACAAAGCCAGAAACTAAAAGCATTTTGCACATTTTGTATTCTTTTTTGAGAAAGAAATGAATGACAACTAAGCAAGCTGTCATCAGGGATGTATTCAATGTCCAGAGACTGCCTAAGGCTCTCTGGCAATTGGACTTCATCTTCTGAGTCTTCTGGGTTCTTTATTATTCTGGGAGGAGTCCGTGTTCAGAGTTCAGGATCCCAGGGTCACACAGACTTCAGACTAAACATAGATAGGACAATTTTTTTTTTTAATCTGGAGGTCCACACAAGTAAATGTGGGTAACTATAACCTTCTGATATGTACATGTTCCTCTCTATCATGGAATACATCATCAACCAAATATCTAAGGGCTGTTTTCCCCTCTTCTTCAGAAAGATCTACTATCTGATGCTGGGAACAGTGGGAAGTAAGTGCTGGGAATCTTTCCTTCCCAGAACAAACATGCAGTGGAAAAAGAGCAAATACTCACAGAGAAAACTAGGCACTGGGGGAGGGGACAGGTGCTGCCCAAGCCCCTGTTACCTTGGGACCCACATACCTATCATCAGCACTCCTTGAGTCTCCCTCCTCTAGAATCCTCTCCCAAAGGGTTAGGTATCTTTAACAGTTATTTCAACTTTAATTTTTGAAGATGTGAGCTCGTTTTCCATTCTTAAAAATTACATTCTTTCCTTATGATCCAGTGAAGAGACTTTCCTGAAAGTAGCATGTCGTTACATGTATTTGGAATTATATCTCAAGTCACGTCTTTCCTTCACTTCATCCAGTGTTTCCTTTTAGTGGGTGGGATTCATCACTCACACTCAGCTTAGAGGTAACTAACATGAATGTACTTCCAACAGCTTATTGCAAGTATGTTTAAGAGTTCCTTTCACTAGCCATCACAGACTAGGTTCCCTGGGAAACAGACTCTGAGCTTTCCACGCAGAGGTTTAACTGGGAACACACTCATGAGCAGCACTGGTGAGAGGAGAGGGAGCAGGGCCCAGCAGATGGAAAAGGTGAAATGCGATCCAGTTGCAGGAATCACCTCAGCCCATCTGATGAGGAGTTCTGGAGGGGGACTGGCCCTTCACACTTGTTCCAGCTAAGGCAAAGGTCTGGTTCTGTACCCCTACATCAATCCGTTAATGGTTATGAGCTCCCTCCACAGAAGGAATGTAAACTTTGGACAAAGCAACCTCCTTCAAATGGAGAGCAATTCTCCAAAGAGGCATTCAGCTATGGACCATCAGTGGTCGACCTTCCTGCCAGCTGAAGAATGAGTCCTCCATCCCAGTGGGGAGTCAAGGTGATGGAACACAGCATCTGCTACTTCCTATTCTTTGTGTGTGATTTGCCTCTTATATAAAGAGCTCATCCTCTCTGAAAAAAAAAAAAACAATTTTTCCGGATTGGACTGATCTCTTTTCCTAAAGTAACTTACAAGATGAAGGCTAATAGGACAACTACAGCCCCCACCACTGCAGCCGGTCCTCCTCTTTTCGCTCTTTTGCTATTCATTTTAGATTCCTCATATCCTTGATTAGCGCCTCTTAGCTCTTAGTAATTTACTTAGTGGGGTAACCAAGACTCTCATCTTTGAGGGGTCTGGCCTCTTATTAACATGCCTTTGTCATGCCTGGGCATTTGTCCAAGTGCCACCAAAATGGATAAGGGTGTGCCAGGTCATGTCCCAGTGAATCATCCAGCACCAAACAAATTCTTCCCTTCCCTCACTGTGCAACAGCAATTTTACCTTTTCTGAATAATCAGGGTCAGTTATCTCTGATCATTCAGAAAAGGTGCTTCTGTGCCTTGTCTGCTTATCTTTGGCACAAGGATCTAAAAATGATAGATTAACACCCATAGTGTACAGTTTAATGGGACACTCACTGTGACCTGGTAGAAATGCTCCCCTTCTGTGACACAGAAATTTTAAAACCTACAGAGACTAGGGTTACAGAAACCACAAATTCCCCAAGGGATCATTGCTTGCGATGACATAAGGGCCATTCCTACTTCTACCCCTTGGTTCCTGGACCAAGTATTCCTCCTGTTTGGGACACCACAACGTATCTACTTGTATCATAGTCAATGATTTAGAGCCTAGGGAATAGCCCCTCATCCCTGCAAAGACTAGTCTCTAATCTAGTACCTCATCTCAGCCTTCAGAGAATCATCCCATCACTCCATTAAGCCATCAGTTTATGGGTGGTATGGTTTATACAATAACAGTAGATTCCATGGTGATGTGTTAACTGTCACATCCCCTTTACTATAGAACAGGTCCTTTGGTCTGATACAAGATTAGGTAAGTTTCACACCACTGGATCAAACTGTTTGGTCCTCAATGATGCTGGATAAAGCCCTGTGGGCAGGAAAAGTATCATTTCAGTTCAATCGCTCAGTTGTGTCCGACTCTTTGTGACCCCATGAATCACAGCACACCAGGCCTCCCTGTCCATCACCAACTACCGGAGTTCACTCAAACTCATGTCCATCGAGCCGGTGATGCCATCCAGCCATCTCATTTTCTGTCGTTCCCGTCTCCTCCCACCCGCAATCCCTCCCAGCATCAGAGTCTTTTCCAGTGAGTCAACTCGTCGCATGAGGTGGCCAAAGTATTGGAGCTTCAGTTTTAGCATCAGTCCTTCCAATGAACACTCAGGATTGATCTCCTCTAGAATGGACTGGTTAGATCTCCTTGCAGTCCAAGGGACTCTCCAGCACCACAGTTCAAAAGCATCAATTCTTTGGCAATCAGCTTTCTTCACAGTCCAACTCTCATACTCACCCCAAAATTTCTCTCAAAAAGTAATTTGAGAGACTATTTCTGTCAAAATAAATACCTGCCATTTTCAGGATGGAAGAGCAACAACATAATCAAATTCCTACAAAGTGGCTAGCTGGAATGATCTTTCTCCCCAGAACACTTAGTCCTGGATTTTCCCCTTCTATCCTTTGATCAACTAGTCAAGCACCACAGGTGCCTTTCCACAGTACAGTTCAGTTCAGTTGCTCAGTCGTGTCCGACTCTTTGCCACCCCATGAATCACAGCACTCCAGGCCTCCCTGTCCATCACCAACTCCCAGAGTTCACTCAAACTCACGTCCATCAAGTCGGTGATGCCATCCAGCCATCTCATTCTCTGTCGTCCCTTTCTCCCCCTGCCCCCAAACCCTCCCAGCATCAGAGTCTTTTCCGGTGAGTCATCTCTTCGCATGAGGTGGCCAAAGTATTGGAGTTTCAGCTTTAGCATCAGTCTCTCCAATGGACACCCAGGACTGTTCTCCTTTAGGATGGATATGTTGAATCTCCTTGCAGTCCATGGGACTCTCAAGAGTCTTCTCCAACACCACAGTTCAAAAGCATCAATTCTTCAACTATCAGCTTTCTTCACAGTCCAACTCTCACATCCATACGTGACCACTGGAAAAACCATAGCCTTGAATAGACAGACCTTGGTTGACAAAGTAATGTCTCTGCTTTTTAATATACTATCTAGGTTGGTCATAACTTTCCTTCCAAGGAGTAAATGTCTTTTAATTTCATGGCTGCAATCAGCATCTTCAGTGATTTTGGAACCCAAAAAAATAAAGTCTGACACTGTTTCCACTCTGTCCCCATCTATTTCCCATGAAGTGATGGGACCAGATGCCATGATCTTAGTTTTCTGAATGTTGAGCTTCAAGCCAACTTTTCCACTCTCCTCTTTCACTTTCATCAAGAGGCTTTTGAGTTCCTCTTCACTTTCTGCCATAAGGGTGGTGTCATCTGCGTTTCTGAGGTTGTTGATATTTCTCCCAGCAATCTTGATTCCAGCTTGTGCTTCTTCCAGCCCAGCGTTCCTCATGATGTACTCTGCACAGAAGTTAAATAAGCAGGGTGACAATATACAACCTTGACGTACTCCTTTTCCTAATTGGAACCAGTCTGTTGTTCCATGTCCAGTTCTAACTATTGCTTCCTGACCTGCATACAGGTTTCTCAAGAGGCAGGTCAGGTGGTCTGTCATGCCCATCTCTTTTAGAATTTTCCACAGTTGGTTGTGATCCACAAAGTCAAAGGCTTTGGCATAGTCAATGAAGCAGAAATAGATGTTTTACTGGTACTCTCTTGCTTTCTCCATGATCCAGCAGATGTTGGCAATTTGGTCTCTGGTTCCTCTGCCTTTTCTAAAACCAGCTTGAACATCTGGAAGTTCACGGTTCATGTATTGCTGAAGCCTGGCTTGGAGAATTTTGAGCATGACTTTACTAGCGTGTGAGATGAGGGCAATTGTGTGGTAGTTTGAGCATTCTTTGGCATGACTTTCTTTGGGATTGGAATGAAGCCTGACCTTTTCTAGTCCTATGGCCACTGCTGAGTTTTCCAAATTTGCTGGCATATTGAGTGTAGCACTTTCACAGCATCATCTTTTAGGATTTGAAATAACTCAAATGGAATTCCATCACCTCCACTAACTTTGTTCGTAGTGATGCTTTCTAAGGCCTACTTGACTTCACATTCCAAGATGTCTGGCTCTAGGTGAGTGATCACACCATTGTGATTACCGTGATTACCTGGGGGTCGTGAAGATCTTTTTTGTGCAGTTCTTCTGTGTATTCTTGCCACCTCTTATTATCTTCTGCTTCTGTTAGGTCCATACCATTTCTGTACTTTATCAAGCCCATCTTTGCATGAAATGTTCCCTTGGTATCTCTAATTTTCTTGAAGAGATTTCTTGTCTTTCCTATTCTGTTGTTTTCCTCTATTTCTTTGTATTGATCACTGAAAAAGGCTTTCTTACCTCTCCTTGCTATTCTTTGAGACCCTGCATATTCCACAGTACATATATCTCTAATTCCATAAGTTCTGCTGGATCATTTATTTTGATCACAGGCTGGACCTGCTGCCAAGCCCTGTCCTGATGGCTCTGTGTCTCACTCAGGGCTGGCAGCTTTTCAGGTCACTTGGCCAATCAATCAGATCATAAGATAAGTAACCAATGCGGGACTTTCAAATTATCAAGTACATCCATACCAAGCACTCATTCATGGACCAGAGGTAAATGGCACCCTGGTCATGGACTCAAAAGACCACTAAACCAGAAGACCATAGTCCAGATTCTCTTCGTACTTAGTCCTTATATGTCCATACCCTATCCTGTCAACTCAGATCAAACATCTAAAAGTCCCAATAATGGATTTATATCCTTTAGTTCAGTTCAGTTCAGTTGCTCAGTCACGTCCAACTCTTTGCGACCCCATGAACCACAGCACGCCAGGCCTCCCTGTCCATCACCAACTCCCGGAGTTCACTCAAACTCATGTCCATCGAGTCGGCGATGCCATCCAGCCATCTCATTCTCTGTCGTCCCCGTCTCCTCGCACCCCCAATCCCTCCCAGCATCAGACTCTTTTCCAGTAAGTCAACTCGTCACATGAGGTGGCCAAAGTATTGGAGTTTCAGCATTAGCATCAGTCCTTCCAATGAACACTCAGGACTGATCCCCTTTAGAATGGACTGGTTGGATCTCCTTGCAGTCCAAGGGACTCTCAAGAGTCTTCTCCAGCACCACAGTTCAAAACCATCAATTCTTCGGCGATCAACTTTCTTCACAGTCCAACTCTCACATCCATACATGACCACGGGAAAAACCATAGCCTTGACTAGACAGACCTTTGTTGGCAAAGTAATGTCTCTGCTTTTCAATATAGGTTGTTCATAACTTTCCTTCCAAGGAGTAAGCGTCTTTTAATTTCATGGCTGCAATCAGCATCTGCAGTGATTTTGGAGCCCAAAAAAATAAAGTCTGACACTGTTTCCACTGTTGCCCCATCTATTTCCCATGAAGTGATGGGACCAGATGCCATGATCTTTGTTTTCTGAATGTTGAGCTTCAAGCCAACCTTTTCACTCTCCTCTTTCACTTTCATCAAGAGGCTTTTGAGTTCTTCTTCACTTTCTGCCATAAGGGTAGTGTCATCTGCATATCTGAGACTATTGATATTTCTCCCAGCAATCTTGATTCCACCTTGTGCTTCTTCCAGCCCAGCGTTCCTCATGATGTACTCTGCATATAAGTTAAATAAGCAGGGTGACAATATACAACCTTGATGTACTCCTTTTCCTATTTGGAACCAGTCTGCTGTTCCACATCCAGTTCTGACTGTTGCTTCCTGACCTGCATACAGGTTTCTCAAGAGGCAGGTCAGGTGGTCTGGCATGCCCATCTCTTTCAGAATTATCCACAGTTTATTGTGATCCACACAGTCAAAGGCTTTGGCATAGTCAATGAAGCAGAAATAGATGCTCTTCCGGAACTCTCTTGCTTTCTCCATGATCCAGCGGATGTTGGCAATTTGATCTCTGGTGCCTCTGCCTTTTCTAAAACCTGCTTGAGCATCTGGAAGTTCACGATTCATATATTGCTGAAGCCTAGCTTGGAGAATTTTGAGCATGACTTTACTAGCATGTGAGATGAGTGTAATTGTGTGGTAGTTTGAGCATTCTTTGGCATTCCCTTTCTTTGAGATTGGAATGAAGACTGACCTTTTCCAGTCCTGTGGCCATTGCTGAGTTTTCGAAATTTGCTGACATATTGAGTGCAGTACTTTCACAGAATCATTCTTCAGGATTTGAAATAGCTCAATTGGATTTCCATCACCTCCACTAGCTTTGTTTGTAGGGATGCTCTCTAAGGCCCACTTGACTTCACTTTCCAAGATGTCTGGTTCCAGGTGAGTGATCACGCCATCGTGATTATCTTGGTTGTGAAGATCTTTTTTGTACAGTTCTTCTGTGTATTCTTGCCACCTCTTCTTAATATCTTCTGCTTCTGTTAGGTCCATACCATTCCTGTCCTTTATCGAGCCCATCTTTGCATGAAATGTTCCCTTGATATCTCTAATTTTCTTGAAAAGATCTCGTTTTTCTTATTCTGTTATTTTCCTCTATTTCTTTGCATTGATCGCTAAGGAAGGCCGTCTTTTCTCTCCATTCTATTCTTTGGAACTCTGCATTCAGATGCTTATATCTTTCCTTTCCTCCTTTGCTTTTCGCTTCTTTTCTTTTCCCAGCTATTTGTAAGGCCTCCTCAGACAGACATTTTGCTTTTTTGCATTTCTTTTCCATGGGGATGGTCTTGGTCCCTGTCTCCTGTACAATGTCACGAACCTCTGTCCAGAGTTCATCAGGCACTCTATCTATCAGATTTAGACCCTTAAATCTATTTCTTACTTCCACTATATAATCATAAGGGATTTGATTTAGGTCATATCTCAATGGTCTAGTGGTTTTCCCTACTTTCTTCAATTTAAGTCTGAATTTGGCAATAAGGAGTTCATGATCTGAGCCACAGTCAGCTCCTGGTCTTGTTTTTGCTAATTGTATACAGCTTCTCCATCTTTGGCTGCAAAGAATATAATCAATCTGATTTCAGTGTTGATCATCTGATGATGTCCATGTGTAGAGTCTTCTCTTGTGTTGTTGGAAGTGGGTGTTTGCTATGACCAGTGCATTCACTTGACAAAATTCTATTAGCCTTTGCCCTACTTCATTCTGTGCTCCAAGGCCAAATTTGCCTGTTACCCCAGGTGTTTCTTGACATCCTACTTTTGCATTCCAGTCCCCTATAATGAAAAGGACATCTTTTTTGGGTGTTAGTTCTAAAAGGTCTTGTAGGTCTTCATAGAACTGTTCAACTTTGGCTTCTTCAGCATTACTGGTTGGGGCATAGACTTGGATTACTGTAATATTGAATGGTTTGCCTTGGAAATGAACAGAAATCATTCTGTCATTTTTAAGACTGCATCCAAGTACTGCATTTCGGACTCTTTTGTTGACCATGATGACTACTCCATGTCTTCTAAGGGATTCCTGCCCACAGTAGTAGATATAATGGTCATCTGAGTTAAATTCACCCATTCCAGTCCATTTGAGTTCACTGATTCCTAGAATGTCGATGTTCACTCTTGCCATCTCCTGTTTGACCACTTCCAATTTGCCTTGATTCATGGACCTAACATTCCAGGTTCCTATGCAATATTCTCTTTACAGCATCGGACCTTGCTTCTATCACCAGTCACATCCACAACTGGGTATTTGTTTCGCTTTGGCTCCATCCCTTCATTCTTTCTGGAGTTATTTCTCCACTGATCTCCAGTAGCATACCGGGCAACTACCGACCTGGGGAATTCCTCATTCAGTATCCTATCATTTTGCCTTTTGATACTGTTCATGGGGTTTTCAAGGCAAGTATACTGAAGTGGTTTGCCATTCCCTTCTCCAGTGGACCACATTCTGTCAGACCTCTCCACCATGACCCGGCTGTCTTGGGTGGCCCCACACGGCATGGCTTAGTTTCATTGAGTTAGACAGGGCTGTGGTCCGTATGATCAGATTAACTAGTTTTTTGTGATTATTATTTCAGTGTGTCTGCCCTCTAATGCCCCCTCCCAATACCTACCATCTTATTTGAGTTTCTCTCTTTCCTTGGTCGTGGAATATCTCTTCACAGCTGCTCCAGCAAAGTGCAGCTGCTGCACCTTACCTTGGAGGAGGGGTATCTCCTCAAGGCCGCCCCTCCTGACCTTGAATGTGGAGTAGCTCCTCTCGGCCCTCCTGTGCCCGCGCAGCCACTGCCTCTCGGACGTTGGACAGCTCCTCTCGGCCACCGCCCTGACCTTGGGCGTGGGGTAGCTCCTCTCGGCCACGCTTCTGCGCGTGGTCGGTTCCGCCAGGCCGGTGTCTCTCGTGTCGGCGCCGCCGGGGGCCGGCGTCCCTCGCGTCTGCGCCACCGGGGCCGGCGTCTCTATGTTCTCATTATATCAGGATTTGAGTTAGTGATTATAGTTGCCTTTGAGGGATCCTTGGAGATCCCTCATGACTGAGCACACTTGCTGTGGTTTCATTATAAGGATTATAAGGATTCACCATCTCCCTCTTTTCAGTTGGTCTTGGTTCTGAGAACTGGCTCAGTTTTGGAAACTCATCAAGAGATGATGAATTTTGATTGAAGCAATTGTCTGCTACCTGCTGAACACCCATCCTTGTCTTCTTCTGCTGTACGTGACTGAACAATACCCTTGTTGGCTGACAATTTACACTGCCACAGGGAATAACAAGCTCTCTTCACCATACCCATAGTTGTTTTGAGGTCAGGCCCCCCAGTTTCACTTAGACCTCACTCATCATTATAACAAATGCACCCACTTTGCTTCTGCCAGTTAAGCATCATCAACTGGCATTTATTTTTATAGAATCATATCATCTTCATTGCAATCAGGGAGCCCAACTACATGACAGCATCTCTCTAAATCAGAGCCGACCTACAAAGGACAACTCCCTTCGTACTTCTTAAGAATGCTGGTGCTTTCTCCTTAGCAGATTCCTTATTGTTTTGGCAAGGGAACCTCAGAGCTTTCCACTGAACATAGTCAATTAGTGGTTTTTCTGGCCATATACAGTAAGTCCATTATAGCAGGTTCAATTCCCTGAGACTTTTGATCTTTTCCTCTACACAAAAGTTTTGACATTTCTGCTTCATTTAGTGTGCCAACACTTTTCCATATTTTCAAGGGTCAACCCAGTGTTAGATTAATAACATCCCCTGGGATCATACCAGTATTGAATTCCGTATCACAGGAGACTGTTTCCATAGCAATAAACTCTCTTTAACCTAACTTTAATTTCTTTCTTTCTTGATCTATCACCCTCAAGATCTAGTCCTATGCATGTTCTACCAAGCGGTGGGCTCACACCTTCCCTAGGGAATCTTAGTTTGAGAGGCAATAACAAAATCCCACAGACTGGGTGGCTTAAACAATAGAAATGTATTTTCTCACAATTCTAAAGGCTGGAAGTTCAAGATCAGGTGCTAGCAAATTTAGTTCCAGGTGAGAGCTCTCTTTCTGGTTTGAATATGGCTGCCTTCTCGCTGTGTCCTGAAGTGGTCAAGACTTAGAGTTCCAGTGTCTTTCCCTCTTACAACATCACCACCACTGTCAGAGTAGGGGCCCATCCTTACGGCTTCATTTGATTCTCATCATCTCTTCATAGAACCTATTTCTAAGTAAAATCACATTGGGGATTAGTGCTTTAATGTATGGATTTCATGGGGGCCACAAACTTTTAGTCTATAACACTGGATTCTTGTGCAGGGATTAAATACTGCATTCAAGAAAGTGCTATCATATCATTAACGATCATCCAAATTTATGTTCTGCTCTGCTTTGGTGTAATTAAAAATGCATTTGGTCTTTGTCCTTGTTTCCTGGCACCAGGCTCCAGGAATCCTGGTACTTTCTTGAGTGACAGGAGTATCTATTTTTTTTTCTTAATTTGTAAGAAGCACTTTTTGAAGACACCTGAATGTATGTTAATATGATGAAGCCCCTTATGTTGGAGCCCCTAGATAGCCTCAGGATGGGCTATTCATCAGAAAAATCATGTGATTAGATGGGGTTTCTAACCCTTGCCCCCACTGGCTTCTGAGAAGAAGAAGGATTGTGGAGGCTAGAAATTAAGCTCCATAATAACTCTTGAACAATGAGATTTAATGAACCTCTATGTTGGTGAATATATCAAGGTGCTGGGAGGTTGTGCCCAGGGAGGGCACAAAAGCTTTAAGCACCCCCTTCAACCAATACTTTACCCTATATACCTCTTCCATCAGGCTGTTCCTGCATTCTAATATTTTATAATGAATTGGTAAATGTAACTAAATATGTCCTGAGTTATAAGAGTCACTCTAGACAACTGTTGAACCCAAGGACTTGGTTGTTGTATCCTATGGTACATGGCTGGTAGGTCAGAGATGCAGAAGACGACTGGGACTTGTGACTGGCATCTGAAACAGAAACAGTCTTGTGAGACTGACCCCTCGACCTGTGGGGTCTGTACTAACTCCTGATAGTTAGTGTCAGGGTTGAGTTAAATTCATAAGACACCTGGTCAGAGTCCATTGCAAATTTGAAAATTGCTTGGCATGGGAAAAAATCCCATACATCTAAGGTCAGGAGTGTTGAGTGTAGAGGATAAAAGTAAAGTATCCTTTACACCTTCCTTCTCCTCTATTTCAATACTATGCCTTCTCTCCTGGTGCCAGTATATACTGATTAATCCTTATAACTTTTGTGGGTATCAGCCTTCCCTCCTTTGGCAAGCTCAGCTCATTTCCAGCTGGTTTATACTGTTGTTGAAGTGACCGACAGAAGAGAAAGTGAAAGTAGATTCCTTATTATCTTGCAGGCAAAATTCTCTGCAACATATTCAAGCAAGTGGGAAGAACCAGCCTTTGCCAAGGAGGAGTAGTCCACTCCTAAGGTCCATGGTACTCTAGGAAGTCAGGCATTTTTAAGTGCATCAATTTAGATGTATTCATCCCAAGTTACAAGCTTTAAAATCAGAGCCATGATGTTGACATAGAAGACAAATCACGGCTGAAAATCCAACATTCTTTTGAGCTATTCCATTGGCTATAGATGAGATGAAAATCTCTTTGTATTGCCAAGGAGATGATTGTGGACTGAATTGTATCTTCTAAAAATTCACGTAATGAAATCTTCACCCCTGCTAAGTCAGAATGTGGCTGTTTTTGGAGAGACGATCTTTAAAGAGGTAATTAAGTTAAAGTAATAATAATTAGATTGAGTCCTAACCCAATGCCTGCTGCTCTTATAAGAGGGGGAAAAATTTTCACAAAAATCTTTGAAGGAAGAATGCCATGTGAACATGAAGAAGGCCATCGACATGTCAAGGAGAGAGGCCTGGAACAGATCCTTCCTGAAACAGACTCCTTCACAGAAGGAATCAACTCTGCTGAAACCTTGAGTTCTAGCCTCCAGAGCTGTGAAAAAATAAATTTTTGTTATTTAAGCCACCCAGTCTTTAGTGCTTTGTTATAGTAACCCTAGTAAACTAATACAGAGGCCCCTGGGCTTTCACACTTAAATTTCTATTTGTAATTAATCATTCTTAGCCTTTTAGCATCTTTCTCTAGTGCATCAGTGGCCCCAGCAACAATCACCCAATACCACAGTGCCTATAACTGCTCTTTCCCTTAAAGCTCACAAATGCAATTGCTCCTGCTGGTCGGTGAACAAGCTCCAAAATGACAGTCTTCCTTGGAACTCCTGTATAGTTTACTGTTGCAGGTCAAATCCCACAGGGAAAAAAACATAGATAATGAAACCCTAAGATTTACATGTAGGATGTTTACTGAGAAGTGCCTTTGGGAACCACACCTGCCAGGAATGAGGAAAGAAATGGAGCTGAGGAGGAAGATGAACTGTGAGGCAGTTGCAATAGGAGCTTCTAGAACTGAAGAGTTGCCCTAATGGAGGTAAAACAGTCAGATGTTCATACACCCACTTTGACCAGGTATCAGATATAGGCTGCCACAAAAGGGAAGTTTGAGCATGAGAAAAACAGTTTTGCTCAGTCAGGGTAATTCTTGGAGAGTGAATCAATTGTGTTCAGTCAGCAGTCTTGGTTCTGGAGAAGGAGTGAAGGCTCTGGGAGCTGTTTCATTGTATCTGTCTGTCTATCTCATGGGCCAATCCACATTTCTTACCCCATTTCCAAAAAAGGTTACCATTCTACTGTTCTTTACATAATAGAGCCTTATAACTCATGGGAAACATGGACTGTCCTAGGCATTAGGATCACAAAGGCCTATGCATTCTTCTAGGAAAGGGAAAACAAATGACCTCTACTCTTGCCTAAGGAGTCACTCTGTCAGGGAATGTTTAACAGGATTCCTACATGCTGTTTCTCACAAGTCCTTTGTTTCTTTTTAAGCGGAACAGCACACTGTTCCCAGGAACTAATGTCATTGTGTAAGACAGGCTTGATTTTCCTTTAGCAAACATTCTCTTTATACCAAAACCGCTTAGTCTCGATCCTCTTTCTTGAGATATGGATTGTCTCCTGACCTTGTGACCATTATTAACCCCTGGTTCCCTTGGTAACGGTTACTGTACATTCGGTTTTCTGATCTTTATCATTCTTGAAAGAAATTTCTTGTACCACAGCCTTTATATACTCACAGAGAAATCATTAAAATACCTTTGCTCCATCAGAGCTTGGGTCCCCATGTCTTTCTTTCTTTCTTTCTCTCTCTCTCTTTCTCTCTCCTCAGCTGATTCCTTAGAGCATAGAGACCCATCTTGCCCACTCTCCTGCCTGGGCTTCTAAGCCTCTCTCGAGAAGGTGCCCTGTGCCTTCACTCCCCCTCGAAAGGGTGCCCTGTGCCTACATGGGGGATGCAAGTCCTGTGCTAAGGACTTTACTGGTTCTCTGCATAAACTAGGGAATATCAGCCTCTTTCTCTCTTTCACTTTCTTATCGTTGTCTCCAGACCACCAGGTCCTGGTCCATTAAAGGACCCCAACATCACACTGCCAACATCAGACCCCAAAGATGGTCATGGGAATCTTGCTACAGGAGAAAGAGAGGAGGCAATTTAAATTTTCCATAAGTTACACCACTATCTCTGTATAGATTATCATGAGTAAATATGGCATCATATTTCTGATTTTCTTACTATAATATTGCAGTTTGACTAGGAGATCAGTGCCTTTAGCAGCTGCCTTGGTTATCCACCCCCAATCTGAATCTGGACTCTCCCCACACAGTGGGGCTATCCTGCCATGAGTTTGGCTTCTGACACCTTCCGTTGCTCCTATGTAGTGTTGCTTATTCTTTTCTTTCCATACTCCACAAGAAAGCAACCAGTGAATGTGAAATGTGAGCAGTATCCAAACTGGTTTCCAAGTTCAGCAATTAAGAGGTATCAGAGTTACTTTGAAGCACTCAATATTTTCCTTCCTTCCCAAGACAGGACTCAGCTCCCTTAGCAGTTTCTAGAATTAGTAGACTCCCTCTAAAACCATTCTCCAAAGTTGTTTCAGGGTAAAGTCACTCATTTCTTCCAAGGCTTGGCAATATCTTAAATTGTCCAAATCCCACAACTTCATTGGACATAAGGGAATATGTAAAGATCAAAATCTAAAGAATTCCCTGGCAGGCCAGTAGTTGGGACTCGGGGCTTCCACTTCTGAGGCCTGGGTTCAGTCCCTGATTGGGGAACTAAGATCCCACAAGCCCACGGTCTGGCCATTAAAAAAAATCAAAACCTAAAAACTCAAAGTCTCCTACCTCTTGACTCAGTTCCATTATTTTGACTTATTCAGCTTCACCATAGGAAGCAGAATGTAAGTCTGTCTCAATATCTCAAATATTTCTATTTATTTTATTGTAGATATTTCAGCAGGATAAAAAAGTGTTGCAAATACTTGCAGTAAATTGTTAGATCCTAAAAGCAATGTGGATAGCATCACCGACTCAATGCACCTGAGTTTGGGTGAACTCTGGGAGTTGATGATGGACAGGGAAGCCTGGCGTGCTGCAATTCATGGGGTCGCAGAGTCAGACACGACTGTGCAAATGAACTGAACTGAAAAGCAGGGTCAGTTTTTTTAATTTAGGTAGGAACAGTAAGAAGTACATTTTATACTAATATGCTTAAAAGATAATCAATTCTAATATCTAATATAATAAAATCACATCACTATTTTTTTGTGCTCCTAATAGCATATACTTAATTGAAAAATGCTTCATTCCAGCTCTTTTGGAGTCTGTGGCAAAGTACAAAATGTTTTTTACAAGTATTTGTAAAATCATTTGGTCTATAAATTGTCAGGCAAATTATTTTAACATGTCTATTAGTGGTGGAAATAGATTTTTTCAGAGTTATTGAAAATGTGTTTCTCCTTGAGAAATAGTAGAAATATAAATATGAAATAAAACTGTGTTGAGTGCACAAAATACACCAAGTTACCTGCTTCTTTGTCAAATATTTCATAACTGAGAACACTGTGCCAGACACTGGTGTACCAAAGATATAAAAATATATCAATGATTCATTTGCTGGCTTCTAGAAGCTCACCATCTGGTGCAGGGAGAAGGTACCTTTGATTTTAAAGGGGGTTGTTGTTTCATTTATGAACAGTATTTATTTGATAAGGATCAGAAAAGGTGAATAGTATTATTATATCTTACAAATGTTCTCATTTAAATGTGCATATGATCCTCACTACAACCCCAAGAAACAGGCATTATTATTTCCATTAAGTTTACCTGACACCTTGTAGCCAGTAAGTGGCTTAAGTCCAGCTCTATCTCCAAAATCTTTCCTCTTTGTGCAACACCAGAAGTTGGCAAACTCTCATCCATAGACTAAATATGGTCTGCTGCCTGGTTTTATAAATAAAGTTTTAATGGAACACAGCCATGCCCATTTGTTTCCATATTATCTGTGGCTGTTTTCACTCTATAATAGCAGAGTTGAACAGCTTTGACAGAAACAATATCACCCACCAAGCTGAAAATATTTACTATCTGACCCTTTGCAGAATATGTTTGCCAACTTTTGCACTATATCATATCATAATGTTCTCAGTCGGGGCATTTTGCCCTCAGGGGACATTTGCAATGTCTGGAGACATTTTAGCTTTTCCAACTTGGGGATGCTACTGGCACCTCAGTATGTGGAGGCCACAGATGCTGCTAAACATCCTACAATGCAAAACAATCCTCCACAATAAAGAATTAATTATTCAGCTCAGAATGTCAGTAGTGCTGGGACTGAGAAACATTCCCATCGCAAATCCTTTTTATAATGAAATTTGCATGGTCCCTCTACATAACTTCATGAAATCTACAATTTTAATGGCATTTGTAATATATGTTATTATACCAATGAGTTGAACATTGACTAGAGTTTTCAAAATATTTGTTTCTTGCAAAAAGAAAATGCACAAGCTATATGCTTGATAATATTGCATTATACAAATAAAATCCATAAAATATACCATTTAAAGACTTCTGTGCAAAGATGGTTAATAGAACACAGCCATCTACTTTAAAATATTCTCAAAAGCCAACTAAAAAACAGTAAAAAGAATCTTTATTTAGTTATAATACCATAAGAATGAGAATGATGTCAGACAAGATCTTGGAAACATGTTAGAAGATGGGGAGCAAATAGAGCAATGGGAAATAATAGCAGGCCTAGGGAACTGATTCCTACAATGGCAGTGAGAAAACTGAGAACCAGCCAGATTTTCACCAAGTAGTCCTCCAAAGCCTTGTATTCAGTAGTGTCTGAGTTTTTGCAACCCTTTCAACTGTAGCTCAATAGGTTCCTCTATCTATGGGATTTTTTTTTTTTTTAGGCAAGAATACTGGGGTGGGTTTCCATTTTCTCCTCCAAGGGAGCTTTCTGATCCTGGAACCGAACCCAAGTCTCCTGAATCTCCTGCATTGCAAGCAGATTCTTTACCTGCTGAACCATTGGGGAAGCCTGTCCAAAGCCTTGGGAACTGGCAAAACAAGCTTCTGCAAGAAGTGCTGAAGCTAATGCCCAAAGTACAGAGGATTGGTCAAAGTCTGTTAAAGGAACAATCAGAGGCTTGGGTCTCCTCCATTGCTTTGTACAAATGGTCACTCTTCCACTGCCACCCAGAAACGAAGTAAAAGCAAATGTTCTTTGGAATGGGACACACCAAATCATGATCAGATGGGAAATTCTGAACTGATGACAAAGGAGTTAAGGAAACAGACGCGTGTAGGATGCTGAGACCTTAACCACGACTTTATAACTCAGTCCCACTCGACTCTCAGAATGCTGGCAGAGACAAGAAAAATTTTGTAAACTTTAAACAAGAACAAGGACTTTGTTTTTTAATTCAAGGAAAAAGAGGCTCTGAGAAATTTAATTTGTGAGCAGAAATGAAAAATTCAACAGAAGGTTTGAAAGGTAAATTTGAAGAAATTTCCCAGAATGTAAAATGAAGGGAAAAGACACATACACAGTACGAAAATTTGAAGACAAGTTTTGAATATTCATTATCAAATGGTAAGATTTCCAGAGAAAGAACACAAAGAAGATAAGGAGTAAAAAATCAGCAACAAAATAACTCAGGAGTATTGAATTCCTACAAAAGCACTGAGTTATAAATTTCCAACTGAGATAAAGAGATAATTCAAATGCCTCCAGAAAATGTAAACATAAAAATCAATTTACGTAAGAGGTTACAAAATGTATCTTAGACTGTTCAGTAGCTGGAAGCTAGAACCATGCCTTCAGGATTCCAAAGCAAAATTGTTTTCAATCTTGAGCTCCATACAAACTCAAATGCTCATCAATTGTTATTAAAAGATTTTAGACATCAAGGTTACAAAAAATTTCTCTCTCATGAACTCTCTCTTAGGAAGCACTCTTCTTCCAACAAAACATGATAGTAAACCAAGAAAGAAGACAAGGTAGCTTAGCCCAGTTGAGCCAGAAAGCCAAACCTAGGGCAAGTAGTATTTTATTAAGAAGTATGATGCTAGGAGTAGGAGTGAGGGATGTGGGAAGCAAATTTAGGGAAACAGGAAGAGATATTATAAGGAAATCCATCCTGGGAAGAAATGGGCAAGAATTTTTCATTTAGTTCCTGTCAAATGTTGCTCAGAGTTTCTCCTAAGGGTGCCAACACTTCAGCCTGTTACTGAACCAAAACGGGTCTACTCAACCACATGAAATAAAGCCAAGCTACAGAAATCAGGTTGCAATGAATGAAAGGACATAAGGTACCGTACAAGGAGTCAGGACCAGCTAATGCTCAAAGAGCCCAAACTCTCTGATGGGTTTCAGCAAAGCATCTTATAGGCAAGGTAAGGGAGGAGAGTCCCACAGTATGTGATCAGCTCATGCACAATTCTCTAATTGGTTGATGGTGAGGTAACAGGGCAGTGTCATAGGGTTTGACATTATTAATCCTTCAGCTCCTGGAGAAGGAGATGGTGACCCATTCCAATATTCTTTCTTGGAAAATCCCATGGACAGAGGAGCCTGGCAGGCTACCATCCATAGCGTCACAAGGAGTTGGAAATGACTGAAGCAATTTAGTAATCCTTAGGCTCCAGTGGGTCTGGCAGCTATGTTCTTATGGTCATCAAGTAGATAAAGATTTCCATTTGGTGGGGATTTTAGCAACGATAAAACATCTCAGGAAATGTGCATCAGATACTATTATACAGGTACTTCAGAGAGGAACTAAAGCAGAGGATATCGGGGAGTGGTCTGTCCCAGGAAGACCCCATATGGTCCTGCTCAGTTACAGACCCTTTCAGGGGCCCATGCATGAGTGCCAAGTGGGCCCAGGTCTCTGAGGAGCTCAGAATCAGAAGCAAGAATCATCAGTGTGAGTTCAAGCTGAGTTGCTCCATGTTGATGCTTCCTGAAGCTGCTCAGAGTATACACAGAATTGATTGTCACAGTGTGGCTGGATTAAGAAACAGGCAATGATTGGATGGTCAGGAGAATCTGAAATGTGCAAAAGAGATGTGGGAGCCTTATGTTATACATTCATATTTCTAGTTATCCTATCTTTTCAAGCACACATTTCTCTACACCCTTGCAGCATGGTCAGGTGACTTGGTGTGGGCAATGATATATAGGAGCATAAGACACGATGAAACTTCCAGATTGGAGCACTGGAGAGCTGGTGGACTTTATTCCATCCTCTGCCATCATGGACACGCACATCAATGTGGAAGCACCACAATATCAAAGTCACCAGGAATGCTGATCCAACAAAGAAGATAATTGTTAGGGAACCATTGACTGAAACCATCCACCTTGACCAGGCACAATGATAACACTTGGGTGAACTGTCTCACAATAAGAAGTCCCAATAAGGAATAGAATGCTGCTGCTGAAAACTAGCCAAGAGGATTCTGAAGGGGCCCAAAAGGGAGATGGTGCTCTAGTCCTAAGTCCTACCAACATCCCAGCATCCTTCTTACCAGAATCCAAATTGGCTGAGAGATCTGTGTGCCACCAGCAGGGACTGTGAGTGAGAACTATTGGCCAAAAACAACCCAGAAACTAATTCTATCACTGTAAGGCTGTGAGCCATGTGACAGGGCAGGTCTCCTGGGTTCACTCTCCCAACTGCTCTCCACCCAGGTGCCCTTTCCCAATAGAATCTTCTGCTTTGTCAGCACGTGTATATCCTTGGAAATTTTATTTCTGAGTGTTAGATAACAGCCCATTTTCAGGCCCTGGAAGGGGTCCCCCTTCCTGCAACAGAGTCATCCTGGAAAGTCCTCAAGAGTTATCCACAACCAAAGAGAACTTTATACAAGCAATAAACAACTTTTTGACCTGTGAAGCTGAAACAGAACAGGACCTCCCCCCCGACCCTGCAACCTTGTTCTCTTCCTGCCTTTTGCCTGTGGAAAACTTTATTCAAAGAATAAGTTTAATCAGAGAAGTGAGAAATGCTGAAACAAAAACAGTCCAAGGAGTCTAAATAATAATAATGGAGTCATTAAGCATAGTTAAGGAAATTTAGTTCTTTCTCAAGGGCTGTAGGTAATATTCTGAGCCATATACTGTGAATTGTCTGACCAGACTGTACCCAGGACATGAGCTGCCACAATTCCAAGAACTGACCACAAAGAAATGAGAGCAAATGGACCCTGGAACTGAAGATTAACTGCACCTAAAACATTCAAGATGATGCTGGTCAGACCACTGAAGACCAACTTGAAGATGACTGTTAAAGATGACTATGCTGTTTCTGCATGTAGCTCCCCCATCTCCAGACTCTGTCCATAACTGCTCTCATCCTCTGCTTGTCAGGGGGTACCCTGCCTTTGGACAGATATCTGCCACCCTCTCTCCCCATTGCCACATCTGAAATAAAGCAAACTTTCCTTTACACCAACCTGGCCTGTTTATTGGCTTTTGAGTGGCAAGCAGCCAGACCCTCCCCTGCCCTCACACCGGCCCCACATACCTTTCAGTAATAAAGCTACTTATATTTTGGTGCTAGACTAAAATGAGACAAAGGGAAAAGAATCCACCATAAGAAAGAGATGACTTCAGTTTTCAGGATAACAGTCAAAGACTTCTTGGGATGATAGGCAACATGCATAAAGGGCTCCCTGTCCATACAAGCAAGTCAGAAGTCTCCAGAAAATACATCTTCAGGAAGAAAAAACTATCTGTGTATCTAATGAGTGCTAGTTCTTGAGAAGAGACTTAGACAATCAGCATGGATTTGAGGTTAAATTCTGGATCAATACAGAGAAAATGAGAACATATTAAAGCAAAATGATTCTTAAATTCAAGAAAGGAGTTTTATAGTAAAAGAGTTTTATAATTTTCTATGGGCTCTACTACAAATAACATTCACTTAGTCATAAATACGTAAACTCTGCATATTGATCTATGAAAGTACACTATTTTAGAGAAATGATAGATTGAGAAGCCATGCATGGGTGAAAGGGACAGTGAAAGAAATTTTTTAAATAATTTACAAAGTTGTAAATAATTATAAAATAACTAAAATTGAAGTTTAAAAGTACCGATTCAGAGGCTTTCTTGGCAGTCCAGTGATTGGGACTCTGAAATTCCACTGCAGGGGAGCATGGGTTTGATCCCTGGTCATGTGTCCAAAAGTAAATAAATAAATAAATAAATTTTAAATAATAAATTTCTTTAAAAAATGAATAAATAAAAATACCAATCTAATAAAGTTACCTGGAAACATGAAGAAGGTAAATACCAAAAATAATAATTGAAAAGAATTGAAAATAGTTGTACCTGACGTAAGAATAATGTGAAGAAATAGATCACTATTGTTCTGGAGAACACCTGGGCTTTCCAGGTGGTGCTAGTGGTAAAGAACCTGCCTGCCAATGCAGGAGACATAAGAGATGCTAGTTGGATTCCTGGATTGGGAAGAGCCCCTAAAGAAGAGAATAGCAACACACTCTAGTATCCTTGCCTGGAGAATCCCATGGACAGAGGAGCCTGGTCCACAGGGTTGCCAAAAGTGAGACACAAGTAAAGCAGCTTAGTTTGAACGCACATTCTGGAGAAGACTCTAGAGACTCCCTTGGACAGCAAGGAGATCAAATTCGACTCAATCCTAAAAGAAATTAACCTTGAATATCCATTGGAAAGACTGATGCTGAAGCTGAAGCTCCAATACTTTGGCCACCCAATGAGAAGAGCCGATGACTCATTGGAAAAGACCCTGATTCTGGGAAAGATTGAAGGCAGGAGAAGAGGGTAACAGAAGATAAGCTGTTTGGATGGCATCACTGACTCAATGGACATGATTTTGAGCAAACTCCATGAGATTGTGAAGGACAGGGAAGCCTAGCATGGTGCAGTTCACAGGGTTGTATAAAGCTGGACACAACTTAGCAAATGAACCACAATAAAAAGTTAACACACTTCCTTTTAGCTGTAATTCTGTTAGTTTAGCTTTCCCCACACTATGCACTGCAGTGTTTAGGAAATGACTATTACATTTAATATAATTATATCTATGTAGTCTTAGGTGATTCTCATAACAGTAAGTAACAGGGTATTATTATTCCAAGGTCTCAGAGTTAGCAATTGTCAGGATGATTTGTAAGCCCTGCTTTCTTCCCCTTACATCGCCTCTAACACATCACTACAAGCAAAGCTAGTGGAGGTGACGGAAATCAAGTTGAGCTATTTCAAATCCTAAAAGATGATGCTGTGAAAGTGTTGTACTCAAAATGCCAGTAAATTTGGAAAACTCAGCAGTGGCCACAGGACCAGAAAAGGTCAGTTTCATTCAAATCCCAAAGAAAGGCAATGCCAAAGAATGCTCAAACTACCACACAATTGTACTCATCTCACACACTAGCAAAGTAATGCTCAAAATTCTCCAAGCCAGAGTATGTGAACCATGAACTTCTAGATTTTCAAGCTGGATTTAGAAAAGACAAAGGAACCAGAGGTCAAATTGCCAACATTAGACTATCAAAAAAGCAAGAGAATTTCAGAAAAACATCTACTTCTGCTTAATTGACTATGCCAAAGTCTTTGACTGTATGGATCACAATAAACTGTGGAAAATTCTGAAAAAAATGGGAATACCAGACCACCTGACCTGCCTCTTGAGAAACCTATATGCAGGTCAGAAAGCAACAGTTAGAACTTGACATGGAAAACAGACTGGTTCCAAATAGGGAATGGAATAAATCAAGGCTGTATATTGTCACCCTGCTTATTTAACTTATATGCAGAGTACATCATGAGGAATGCTGGGCTGGAAGAAGCACAAGCTAGAATCAAGATTGCTGAGAGAAATATCAATAACCTCAGATATCCAGATGACACCACACTCATGGTAGAAAGTGAAGAAGGACTAAAGAGTCTCTTGATGAAAGTGAAAGAGGAGAGTGAAAAGGTTGGCTTAAAGCTCAACATTCAGAAAACTAAGATCATGGCAACTGGTCCCATCAGTTCATGGCAAATAGATGGGGAAACAATGGAAACAGTAGCTGACTTTATTTTGAGGGGCTCCAAAATCATTGCAAATGGTGACTGCAGCCATGAAATCAAAAGATGCTTGCTCCTTGGAAGGACAGTTATGACCAACCTAGACAGCATATTAAAAAGCAGAGACATTACTTTACCAACAAAGATCCATTTAGTTAAGCTCTGGTTTTCCCAGTAATCATGTATGGATATGAGTGTTTGATTGTAAAGAAAGCTGAGTGTTGAAAAAGCAATTCTTTTGAACTGTGGTGTTGGAAAAGACTCTTGAGAGTCCCTTGGATTGCAAGGAGATCCAACCAGTCTACCCTAAAGGAAATCAGTCCTGAATATTCATTGGAAGTACTGATGCTGAAGCTGAAACTCCAATACTTTGGCCACCTGATGTGAAGAACTGACTCCTTAGAAAAGACCCTGATGCTGGGAATTATTGAAGGTGGGAGGAGAAGGGGATGATAGAAGATGAAATGTTGGATGGCATCACTGACTCAAAGGATGTGAGTCTGAGTAGCCTCTGAGAGTTGGTGATGGACAGGGAAGCCTGGCATACTGAAGTAGATGGGGTTGCAAAGAGTCAGACATGACTGAGCAACTGAACTGAACTGAATATCTTCTGCATCTAGCAAGAAATATGAAATATAATAGTTGTAACAGTTGTCAGTTCATATTTGTTTAATGAATGAATAGATGAATGAAGAAATAAACAAGAGGGTTAATGGTCAGCAATGTACTTGAGTCAAATGGACAATGTCAATAACAATAATTAGTAAAAGAAAAATGAAGAAAGTGAAGTTGCTCAGTCGTGTCCGACTCCTTGTGACCCCATGGACTGTAGTCTACCAGGCACCTCCATCCATGGGATTTTCCAAGAAAGAATACTGGAGTGGGTTGCCATTTCCTTCTCCAGGAGATCTCCCCTAAACAGGGATTGAACCCGAGTCTTCTACACTGTAGACAGACGCTTTACCATCTGAGCCACCAGGGAAGTCCATGATTAGGAAAGTCAATGATTAGGAAAGTTATCAGTCAAATTACTTTCCATACTTCCCACCTCCAGCTCTTTCCTGCAATGGTTTTCTAGTTCTTCCAAAGTCATTTTATGTTCCCTGTGACTAAGGGATCAATTCTACCAAGCAATGACCACATATCAACCTTTTGGACCTCTCAGAGTGTACATCATAAGACTGGAGATAGACTAGACATAGAACTGAACACATACTCCATGATGAGCACAAGCAATTCAGTTGTCCTTACAGACACACCCCGATCGTTCTATACAAAAGTTAATCAATCCACAAAGCATGGCCAAATGTACAAGATAGATAAGACTGTTCATGATTCTCTTATCTAAACCCTTCTGACCTCACATGAATATCTTGAAGAGAAAGATGTTCTAAAAATAGTTCTGTAGCACTTACTTAAAATGGATGTAAGATGTGAAGAACTCCCTTAAATTCATTAATTCATTCATCTCTATTGACTCAATTAATACTTATTAAGTATCTATGATTATCTCTAATGTACTAAACACTATATCATGAGGCAGCCAGATCTGAAGTCATTTATTTGTATTTTCACATTATGATAAAGCATATGGCCAACGCTGTACTTTGAAGGACATCTATTAACAAGAGAATTAATCAAAAATGAATATTCTCACCTACTTTTCTCAAAGAAAATTTTATTTATTTATCACATCATATAGCATCATGTCACCAATATAAAGATCTCTAGAGAAAAGTCATCATTTACAGCTTCTTCTTTTGTTTTTTAAAGTTATCTAATAAAAAACTGCTGTTGTATCTTACACTTGGCATCCATGTACAACTTGATTAAATCTATTGAACAACTGGAGGGAAGAGAAAAATAATTCACTCTCTTTTCTTCAGTCATATAAAGGTAGTAAATGATTATTGAAAAGAAATTTTTATCTGCTGTGATAGGCCTTCATGAAGTCTTTGTGAGCCAATAGACAACCAGGTGTTTCTCTAGAAATAGATAAGGATTGCAAGAGATATTTCATCTATCTCTAATATTGCAACATGCATTTGTTGAGCAACTACAATGAATAAAACATTATACTAAATACAGAAAAGACAGAAAATGAAAAAAAAAAAGTAAATGCCCCCTTCCTTTTAGGCTGCCTCTCCAGGAGAAAGTACTGACAGGTAAAGAATTACTATCAAAAGTTATCAGAGCTGGGGCTTCCCTGGTGGTTCAGTATTTAAGACTTCACTTTTCCACTGAAGAGGGCACAAGTTCAAACCCCAATTGGGGAACTAAGATCCCAGAAGTCATCTTGGGTGGAAAAAAAAAAGCTAAATAAAGCGCAAGAAAAAAATGTGGCACAAACTTGAAGGGGAAAAAAAAGTTATCAGAGCCGATAGAGACAGGGTTAAGTTCTGCCGAGAAGTGTCTACACTTTCTACTCTAGCTAGAAGTGGTCATTAAAATGGACCTTGAAGGATAAGTTGGATTTACCAGGGAAATAAAAAGTTGAAGTGAAAAGGACATTTCAGGCAGTCAAAGCACTACACGAAAAAGTTCACAGTTCAACTGAAAACTTTGTGTCTTACCGAATACGTGTGAGGAAAGTGAAAATGGAGGGAATAATACTAGGAAAGCAAGTTATAGCCAAATAATGAAAGTCTTTTTTTTGCCATAAAAGAATCTGGGATTTAGGTAAAGGGGTGGCACAGTGAACCTTCAGCAATTTTCATTAATTAAATAGGAAAAACAAAACCTGAAAAAGTCCAAACAATTACTAGATCCTAAAGTTCCCATTTCTTTATAACTATCCAAAAAGAAAAGATTCTAGAGTGAATTATTTAGTTCCTCTCTAAAAACTACTTTAAAAACCAAAGTGATTTAAATCTTGGGAACACAAATGAAATTATCTGTGCTTTTACTTCAGATGATCAGATTACAGTTGAGTTATTGGAAAAAATTCCCATGGAAAGCATAAAATTAACTGCCACTTATATATCTTCCATTTGGGGACTTATGTATTTGTCATGCTGAGTTTCAAATGTAAGTTTTTAACAAAACCTTCTGTTCTTCCATGTACGTCAAAATATAATAGGTTTCTAAAGCAAACCAACAGGAGCAAGTATGGGTAGCAAATGGGTAGCTGAATTTTTCCCAGAGTCCTCAAAGCCAGAAAATTTCTCCACTGAAGGGCTACCCCAATTCAGTCATGACACTAGAAAACAGATGATTTCTAATCAAAATTTAAAAAATTTTTTTGCTCTGCAAAAGACACCATTAAGGTAATTAAAATGCAATCCAAGGACTGTGAGAATATATTTGCAAAAGACACATTTGATAAAGAACTCTTAGACAAAATATATAAATAGCAGTTAAAACCCAACAGAAAGAAAACAAACATCTCGATATTAAAATGGTGCAAAAGATCAGAACAGACACACCTCATAGATGGCAAATAAGTATATGAAAAAGTGTCAGCATTATATGCCATTATTTTTTCAAATTAAAACAATGCAATATTACTACACACCTATTCAGTTCAGTTCAGTTCAGTCGCTCAGTCATGTCCGACTTTTTGCCACCCCATGAATCACAGCACGCCAGGCCTCCCTGTCCATCACCAACTCCCGGAGTTCACTCAACCTCATGTCCATCAAGTCGGTGATGTCATCCAGCCATCTCATTTTCTGTCATCCTCATCTCCTCCCACCCCCAATTCCTCCTAGCATCAGACTCTTTTCCAGTGAGTCAACTTGTCGCATGAGGTGGCCGAAGTATTGGAGTTTCAGCTTTAGCATCAGTCCTTCCAATGAACGCCCAGGATCGACCTCCTTTAGAATGGACCGGTTGGCTCTCCTCGCAGTCCAAGGAACTCTCAAGAGTCTTCTCCAGCACCACAGTTCAAAAGCATCAATTCTTCGGCGATCAGCTTTCTTCACAGTCCAACTCTCACATCCTATTAGGATGGTTCAAAATAAAACCTGACAATATCAAATGCTGACAAGGATTTGGAGTAACAGGAACTTTCTTTTCTTGCCAGTGGGAATACAAAATGATATAGTCACTTTGGAAGAAAGTTGGCAGTTTCCTAGAAAGCTAAAGTAGTTTTATATGATCAGGCAATCAAATTCCTAGATATTAATATTTACTCATTGAGCTGAAAATCTTTGTCCATAGAAAACTTGCATTTGAATGAGTTTAGCAGATTTATTCATAATTAGCCAAACATGGAGACAACCAAGATGATTTTCATTAGGTAAACGGATAAACTGTTTTACATTCTTACAATGGAATATCAGCAATAAAAATAAATGAGCTATTAAACCATTAAGAAACATGGAGGAATCTTAAATGTGTATTTTAAGTGAATGAAGCCAGGCTGAAAAATCTACATATCATGTGATTCAAACTGTATGACATTATGGAAAAAGATAAAACTGTGCACACAATAAAAAGATCAGTAATTGCCATGGATTTTGATGGAGGGGAGAGGAAAGATGAGTGGGATTTCTTTGGTGGTAAAACTACTCTTTAAGATATTGCAATGATGAATATAAATGTTATGCTCTAGTTAATAAACACTTAACAATATGTCAATGCAGACTCATTAATTATAACATATGTACCACATTAATGCAGGATATTAGTAATATAGAGAACTCGGGGGAGAAATGGTTATGGGAATACTCCATACTGTCTTCTCAATTCTTTTGTAGATCTGAAACCATCCTTAAAAAAGGAAAAAAAAGTCTATTACTTAAAAAACAAAAGGTAACAGGAACTGAAAGAATAGCCTGATTAAAGGAACAATTGTTTTTTAACTCCAACACAACTCCATCCTGACTGCTAACTGAAATGTGGAATTTGGCCTAAAAAGACTTCAATCAGCTCATATAAGCCCACTTTAAAGGTCCTCAGTCATTGCAAAATAACTGACAGGACACAGCAAAAGCCTTAGACTGTTGGACCCATTGCCAAATATGAGCCCCACTTCTGTGCTGGTAACTATACTAGAGGACTATTCCATGAGTGTGTAACAAGTAACCCCAAACTTAGTGACTGAAAACTACATACACTTATTGGGTTACAGTTTTGGGGGGTCAGGAATCCAGGCATGGCTTAGGTGGGTCCTCTGCTCCGGATCTCACAGTATCCAATCAAGATGTTGACTGAGTTGCTACCCATCTGGAAGCTTGATCAGGGAAGAATCTGCTTCCATGTTTATTCAGATTGTTGGGAGAGTTTATTTCCTTGTGGTGTGTGAGGGCCCTAGCTGTTTGCTGGCTGTTTCCTGGAGGGTGCCTCAGGCCCTGTGGGGAAGACCATCCCTCTTTTCCATGTGGCTTCCTTAGCATGACTGATTACTCTGTCAAGTCTGCTAAGAAGGAGTCATAGCACGAGGTAATCGCAGGTGTGATATTCCATCATCTTTGCCATATTCTATTGGTTAGAAACAAGTCATATGACCCACAAATGCTGAGGAAAAAGGAATTACACAAAATCATGGACACTATGAGGTGGAAGCTTGCTGGATGTCCCTTAGGGTCTGACTGCCACATACGTCAGGCAAGAACAGGAACCAAAAACGAAACACACTAGAACTCATAGCCTCACGGAGAAGCTCCAGATTTGTGAAAAAATAGTGTTCAGCCCATTGGATAAAGTTTTGACTGAATGTATGGGATTGTCTGTCAGTGTGTACCCTCAGAATCATAATGGATATTCAAAATATGCAGGTGTTTGCACTTCTAAGCCGAACTGCAGGATTGTTGTGTTTATTCATTTTACTGAAGGATAATAATAACATCAAACATGTATATATCACCTATTATGTGTCAGATACTGCTCTCTGAAAATTCATCATTGTTTGTTTTTTTTTAATTTACAAAAAAAAAAAAAAAAGTGAATGGAAACACAGAGCAGCTTCAGGGCTAGCAAGCAACAGAGCCAAGATTCAAACTGGGGAAGCTGCCTTGTCTCTTTGTTACTTATAGATGATGTGAAATCGTGAAGGATGGGAGAAACTCTCTGCAAGGTCATAAAATTCAAAAAGAAAAAAGTTATCAGAAGATTATTGTTTTATCACTTCTAAAATTCATTCTCCCCAGTACAACCCTTTACCATCTGGTTCATTCACAGATTTTAATGAATGCTACTAGATCAAATTTTAGAGTGCTATAGTCCATCTGCTATAACTGGGGCTGAGGAAATAATAACTTTTACATTCTGCTAGTCAATAACCAAGACTTATTGCTCAATTCCTATCTCTAATCTACAAGTCATAATCATTGATGTCTCCACAACCACAAATCTAATTTTAAAAAGTGAGATATTGGCAATACATACAAAGACATGTATATAGTAAATTTCTGACACATGAATTTACTAAGCATGCAGTACTATAAGGTTTTGTACTAAATGTAGATGTGATGGAAGGAAAAAAATGAATATGGATTCTTTTTGCCCCCAAGGAGTTTATTATCCAGTTGGTGAGGCAGGCGTATAATGAATATAATAAAAGACAGAAGGAAAAAAGCACTACTAATAGAGGGATAAGCAATATGGTATGGGAGTACAGAGCAAGCAGGAATGTGTGTTTCAGAACAAGTCAGATGTCAAACTTGCTCCCAGTTCTTACCTCGCTGCAGCCCTCTCTGTGATCTGAAAACATCAATTTTTAAAAGCTCCATTGTCAATTTAGAGAACAAAGGAGGAGAAACATTAGAGAGGCCATGAAAACCATTGGCAATTGCTGGAGCCACAGGGAGAAGGATAAGTCACAGTATATGCCTTCCACGGATTTGCTTGTTATTCATTTGTATGGAAGATTGAAAGACTGACACCGAGAGACCTCTTTCTTCGTGTTGAAAAATGGGGAGAAAGGAGAGGAGACCAGAAATTCAAGAGGAAGGAAACTAACCAGAGTGTGCAGTTTTGAATTTAATATGATAAACATAAAAGGCTCAGACCACTGGGACAAATTTTATGCTGTGTTCCAACAGGAAGATCATCATATTTATCTAAATTCAAAGAAACAATCAATTTCTGAGTAGTCTTGGTCTCAAAACTGCAGCAGGCATTTAGAGCAATGTTTAAGGTGTGGAAGAAATTCATACAAATCTTGTTATAATGCAAATTCTGGTTCAGTAGATCTGGGGTTAGAAGATTCTGAGTTTTGACCAAGTTCCCAGGAGATGTTGCTGATTCATGGACCACACTTTGAGTAGAAAAGGTTTAAAGAAAAACCTTCAATGTACTGTACTCTAAAACCTATTCAGTGTAAACAGGCAGTTGCAACCCCAGCTGGCCTGCAGATTGAATGACTTCAGAATGGATTGGGAGAGGAGAAGAAATTTGAAAGTAGGTCTTAACTGGTGGCTTAATCCTGAAAAAGACAACATTCTGAATGCTCCACCACATGACAGAAAATATTCTTACATTCTTCTAGAAATATGTATAAATCTCTAATATGGTTTCAGCATATTTCAAAGAATTACTTCATTTTACTTCTTTCTTTGCTCATAGGAACCTTTACTATCAGTTTTATTATTTAAAAAATACTCCTCTTGATTTTGATTACAGCAGATCAAGATTTTCAAGAATATGAACCTTATAAAAAATCTGAGAAGCTCTTTAAGAAGCAGAATATCAAATTGCAAATACAAAATTAAGTATTAGCTACTAAAAAAAAAAAAAAAGAATGTTACCATTAGGACAGTTCTGTCTCTTTTACAGTGGAAATGTGGAATATATTTTGTTGAGCCAAATATTTCTTGTTCTATTTGTTGAATACTGATTGAAGAGCAAAGTGAGATAGTAAGTTCTCTTGCTAAAAAGTTTAAACAGAAACTGGATAACAATTTACTAAATGTGGTTTATCAGAGGAAGGATGCATATCTAAAGTAAAGGATTCACAATGATCCCCATTCTCTAGCATTATGTCTGACATATAGTTGATGCTCAATAAATATTTGCTGAAAGAATGAAAAAAAAATTAGGTATTAGGCATGAACATGAATGCATATTTAGGAAAAAACAGCTCAGGCCCACCCCAGACTCACTAGCCACAATTTGATGCCAGAGTGGACAGAAACAGTGGTCTTAACCAGTATGGTTAAATATCTTTCCTCCACTTTACATGCCTGGGCCCTTGCATGAGGCCTCACCTCACAATAAATGTGCCCCTGGTTTTAATTCAACTCTTAATTAGCTGGAGTATGTCTATTAATTTTTTTCTCAAAATAGGCAAATTGCTAGTGCAGTCATAAATATTAAGTAAAATAGGCAAATTGGTAGTATAATCATAAATATTTAAGTATTTTAATAAATATTTAAATAATTAAAAAAGAAAAATGCTCTTTTCCCAAAAGTATATGCAGAAGTATAAAGATAATATATCCAAAAAAATAATAATTTGTACTATCCTTTTTGAGGTATGGAGTTCACTGATGGCTCAGTGGGTAAAGAACCCACCTGCCAATGCAGGAGACACAGGAGACGCAGTTTCAATCCCTAGGTCAGGAAGATCCTCTGGAGGAGGAAATGGCAACCTACTTCAGTATTCTTGGCTGAAAAATTCCATGGACAGAAGAGTTTGGTGGGCTCCAGTCCAAAGGATCTCAGAGAGTCAGACATGAACCAGAGACTACACACAATGATACAAGTACTATCTCGTTTAGAGGTATTATTTTGCCTGTCACAGGCAGCCTCTGAGTTAGAAATGTTTTTTCTCTGGGAAACCAACTGTTTAGAACTCAGGACAGCACAACTGCTACATATTTTGTTTCTCAGGGAAGCCTTTAGGAAGGTTTTTTATTCATAGTATATATTCCACAATCATACAAAGTTCAAAATCTACATCAACAAATTGCAATTATCACAATATAAGAATTCTTCTTCTCTGGATGTCTAAAATGTTTCTAACAGGATCCATGGCTTTCAGGTCTCTCAGGCCCTCCAGACCTCTCAAGCCCTCACTTTCACTGCAAAGAGGGCACTGCAACTCCTGTCCTCCAGCCCTAAGTCAACACCAGCACAACCCCAGGCTGAGGCAGGGAAGAAAGCAGGGTAAAGGGTAAGGGAGTGAGTGAGGATTGCCCACACCTTACCTCCTTTGGAATAGCCTCAGTCTAAGCTCAACTCTCCAGGTGCCCTTCTCTTCCTTAAGAAAATCCCCGAATGCAGTGTGTCTTTTTCTCCTTGTCATGTGTTCCTTCCAGTCTGGCGCTTCCTCCTTCTATGGCCAGTGGTAGACATGACATATTATCCTGGCCTCTTTCTTTTCCTCACATCCCCAGTATAATAGCGGTCTCTGCAATGTTTAAACATGGATCTGATTGTACTTGCAAAGAGAAAGGATTGGAATGGAAAGGTTTTTTGGTGCACAGAGGTCCTGGTAAGGTATATTAAAAAGTTTTTTTTTCTCATTATATAAAAGAAAATATAGCCTCAGACTTAGCTATTCCAGGTATATAATTATAGAAGTCAAAGCCAGATTCTAGGATGGGCACAGAGAGAGGTCTAGAATATGAGCAGAAGGGATGAACTGATGGGTTGGGACTGGGAAAGCTACGGAGGGTATCAAACATGAGGGCAGGGCGGTGATAACAAAGGTGAGAGAAGGGGCCCTCTTCCCCTCACTCCTCACCTCCAACCAGTTCTACCGACCAGACATCTCCCTAGGTCTTTGTAGACCAGTATGGGGAAGAAGCATGGGAAGGAATAGAGGAAAAGACAGGGTTGCAGACAGCTCTGCAGGGTGTCAGCAACAGATTAGAGACTCAGGACAGCCAAAGCAGTAGCAGTAGAGAAGAAAGAGTTTTATGCAACTATCTGATTAAGGAGGATCTCACCAGGGGCTGAATCAACATCAAGAATGAAAATTGCTGTTGTGTAGAAAGTCATATCAGATAGGTTTGGAGCCAGAAAGTTTGGGGAATTGACTCCTGCTCTTAAGATTCAGAATGCCTACATAAAGATTTGTTTTTTCCAATGAAGTATGAGATGTTTGAAATTTTTATCTTCTTTCCTGACTCCTTCCTCCCGTGCTTGGAACAGAAACATTCCTGACTTCCACAAACACAGTTACCCAGCTAAAGAAAAGTTCTTGACTCTGGATCAGCCCCAAATTTGAGGAAAACTTTGCTAAAGTGAAGAGGATACAAAAAGAATTCATCTATCGAGCAAGGTTTTGTGTGTGTGTGTGTGTGTGTGTGTGTGTGTTTTCCCAAAGAGCTCCAAAGTAGAAGCCCGAGAAAGGGCAACCCTGAAGGCGTCTAGAATTCACACCCCCACTCCCCACACCTCAACACTTTTGTTTAATTTCCTATACATTCTCTGCCCACTCATTTTAATGAGGGGAAAGCGATTTCTAAACTCTTATTAAAAGATAAACTTGATGTATTTCCCAGAATTGCAGTTGTGTCGATTAAATTCTCTTTCATTGCAGGCTACTTGTTTGGGTTGCCGTAAGTCACATAATCTAGGACCCATGACAGAGGCTCCTGGGGCCTCAGGGGACCAAAATTAACAGACATTCAGAAATCAGCCACAATCTCTTTATGAAGAGCAGCAATGATTTACAGCAATTCCCTTGTCTACTGACATCTTCTTTGGCTCCCACCATGTTTCCAACACACCACACATAGGTATGTAACAAAAGCACAAGTTTCCAGGACCCAAGGTTCTTTGGGTTTCATGATGGGGAACAATATTCTTTTTTATTTTGTGGCCCTTCTGCTTCTGCACATTGACGCTACACAACCATGTTAATTGATAGGCTGGTTTTGTTACCCCCAGGCCATCTGTCTCTGAACATAATCAACTATAGTCTTCATATCCTCAGGCAACACTGGCCTGGGTGTAAAAATGAGGTTAACATTTACCTATCTCTGCTTTGACCTATTAAAAGAGGCCCTCCAGTCTCTTCATCTCTCCAAACTTTACTGAGAATATTTGGAAGATATATGTTATATCAAACATATATATATATATGACTGAGTCACTTTGCTGTACACCTTAAACTAACACAATATTATGTCAACTATATTTTAATAAAAATATTTTTTTAAGTCACAATGCTTTAAGTACTCATTCGTTTATTCATCCGACACTTATTTAAGAACCTATTGTCTGCCTGGCCCAGTTCCAGGGCTGGATTCACAGCCGTGCACAGTATAGAGTCCTGCATCCAGAGTTTATAATCTGGTGGGAACTCAGGTAAATAAGGAAGGCAGTATGAAGGGAGTTAGGATGAGGGAGGACCAAATTCATGGGGAAGCCCAGTACAGTGGCTAAGGGCAGATTTTGCAGGCAGACCATCTAAGAGTGAATTTCAGTCTCATCACTCACTCGCTACGTGACCCAGGTAATTTACTTAATCTTACTGTACCTCACTGTCCCCATCTGAAAAATTCTATCAACAACTGGGGACTATTAGAAGTACTGAATAGGGTAAACATACATAGAAACTGATACTGAGTTTTTAATTTTGCTAAATGACTTCAGTTAATCTGTTACTAGACTTCCCTGGAGGGCTTCCCTGGTGGCTTATTGGTTAAAGCATCTGCCTGCAATGCAGTAGACCTGGGTTCGATCCCTGGGTCAGGAAGATCCCCTGGAGAAGGAAATGGCAACCCACTCCAGTATTCTTGCCTGGAGAAGACTTCCCTGGTAGCTCAGCTGTTAAAGAAATTGCCTGCAATGCAGGAAACCCCAGTTCAATTTCTGGGTTGGGAAGATCCCCTGGAGAATTGATAGGGCACCCACTCCATTATTCTTGGGCTTCCCTGGTGGCTCAGATGATAAAGAATCTGCCTGCAATGCGGTATACCTGGGTTCCATCCCTGGGTTGGGAAGATCCCCTGGAGGAGGGCATGGCAACCCAACCCAGTATTCTTGCCTGGAGAACTCCATGGGCAGAGGAGCCTGGTGGGCTACAATCCATAGGATCACAGAGTCGGACACAACTAAAGCAACTAAGCACAGCATAGCAATCTGTGTTACTTAGAAATATGTACAGTTTGAGTTGACATTTTATACTTATTAACAAGTAATTATTATTAGCATATAATTTGCAAGTTTGTTTGGTGATCTTTAGTTTCCCGAAATCATGAAAACAAAGTATTCTAAAATAAGCATAAAAACCATGACCCTATTTGAGATGTGATTATACTTTCATAAGTTATTGTCTTAAAAATTGATACCTGCCACTCAGGAAAGCTTAAGTCTAAACAGTGTCCAATATAGTCTCTCTGTTACTTCTGTGACAAAAAGAGACCTGATAGTTTTGAGATGATGGGTGAAGAATAGTTCAACCTGATGTTTTTGTTTTGTGTATATCAACATAACTGTTGGATTGTCTGCTTCTTTGACTGTCCAGACAGTTGTGTACTATTGGGCAGACCTAAGAATTCTGTGATGACAAAGTAATTACAGTTCCTATGACTATAGAAATTCATGTTTTACAGCAACTCATTTACTCAACATCAATGATTTATTGCATTTGTATGGGTGCACATATAAGTTTGCCATGACAAGATGATGCTTAGTAATTAATTTGCCAACATAGTTTTATGTAATGTAATCCAGCTGTACTAAATACACCACATTCAATAAAAGAAAGTACTTAAACAGAACTCTGTTCTGAAAAGCCATTTGGTGTGATGGTGAAACATCAGGAAACCAAAGCAGAAATGTGAAGCAGGAAGCTGAAATCTAAAACAGTGCTACAAATCCCAAAGAGGCAGCCTGTTTGAGCAGTGAAGACTTCCCACCCCAAACTGCAGTGTTCTTGCATTACATAAAACTGAATGGTCTCCTGGGAATGTGAAGAAAAAGAAATAAATTTCTGATTCTTTCAGATGACCTAAAAATTCATACATGAAATATTAGAGGAGATGTCTTGGGCTGGAGACATTTGAAGTTCTGGGAGTGTTTCTATTTTGAGCATCACTTCTCAGAAATGACATCACTGCTGGTATAACCTACCTTTACATGGGGAGCTGTCAGTTAGCATCTCAGCTCATGAGTGAAATTGTTTTTGTTTAGTTTGCTTGGAAAGAAAAATTGATTCACTTTTTGTCTTTCAAAATAATATTAGTGATATGCTCTCTTGAGTGGAACATCACAGAACAGACCATTTTTCTCCCTTTAATTAATTGCTGCTGAATTTTTTATTCCTTAAATAAGTTCTTTTTTTTTTTTAAATGACATTTGAGATAGAAAATAATCAAAGCACTGTCTGTACATGGAACAAACAGTTGCAGTTCTGGCAATCTAAAAAAAAAATCTGCCTGAAAACTTTCCTGTGGTGAAAAGACCTCTAGATAAAGATAGACAAATTCTCCCCTTTTTCTCATGCCTGCACACCAAGGTCCCTACATACCTCATCCCACCCTCCACACACTGTCCTCCTACCACAAAAAGAGCAACACATATGCAAGGTGATCTGCTGTCTCTTCACTATTTAGCTCCTATTTTACAAGGGCTGTCCAAGAGATAATAACCCGTGCAAATTAGTTTTGGGGAAAGCAACAGATTGCATGTCACTGTTAATGTCACTGAAAATCTCCTAGACAAGTTTTCTGTAATTTGTGTCTTTCCTCTGACCTCAGTGACTTCTTTTGTCTTCTGTTGATTTGCATTCCCTTATGCATTGATCTGAAATTATTTGTTTTCTGTGTTCACTGCCTCAAATCATTCTGCAGATTCTTCAAAAGACCACGTGTCCAAGATCCTTTCTGTAATGCCAAGCAAGGTATAACAAGCCTTCCATTACATCACGTCACTGTTGCAGAATTGTAAAATCAGGAAAGTAGGTAGATAATTAGCTCAATTCCTTAAAAACTGCTTTGGTAACCAGAAAACAACAAATAGGCAAACGTGTTTACTTTGAAACTTACAAATATTTAAATAGCATCATTTTCAAGATGTTGGTGTATTTCCTTCCTCTCTTCTTTTCTAAAAGAGATAGACAAATCACTTTGTCAAATGCCAACACCAATCCAATATAGTCCCATGCAATGAATAAGAATTGCAACAATTCTACAATTATATCTGGAAGAATTCTGTACACTTAAAATATTCAGTCTTTTCCAATTAAAAATATGTGTCAAAGTTTTAAAAAAATTCTAAGCAATAAAAAATTTTTTCTTTTGATTGGAATCTGATCTTTCCATCTTCTAAACTGGTTATGTCTGGTGCATTGGGAAGCTTTTATGTTTTACATACTATTAATTTCTCACTAAACTCCGTAGTCCTAATAGCTTTCAGTCAAGCCCACATTTTTGTAAGATGAGAACAAGAATCTTTCATGAAGACCAAAAAAAAAAAACAATAGAAGACAGAAAGAAAATATAATGTCAGCAATGGCTGCAGAGCTTCCTTGGTCTGTGTGTGTATAGATGGAGAAAAGAAAAATTGAATAATAATATTTGACCCTCTGTTTTGGTGTGTCTTCTGATGTTCATTTACACTGTGAGTGAGTGTGGGTCAGATAATAGCCATTATCTGTTAAAGGAATAATTATGAACTGCAAGGTAGAATTTGAATAAATGAGAAAAATTATCCATATTATATGCATGAAAGTACTAGTTTTATATTTATAGAAAAGAGTGATGAAGGGGAAGATATCCCCATAAAAGGCAAATGAATCCTCAATTGCTCAAACTAGGACATTAATTTATGAATTTTGTCAGATACAATTGACAGAATTGGGATTTTAGGGGGTGACATGCTTCAATTCAGGACTCAAAAGCAAGATAAATTCACATTTTGAATGAAGAAGTTCAACTCAAACAAATCTGCCAAAAATATGTGTTCTGGACTGGTGGTTACTAGGAAACAGGCAGGGTAAAATGCTCTTTGACATGGCCATGGTAGCCATGGAGCATATACTAAATGTCACTTAGATCATAGCTCACCCACTTTCTCTTTTGCATAGGACTAAACAAACAGGCCTTTCTTAGATAGTTAAAACAGGTAATTTGTCAACATAAAATGATATCCCTCTACGTGAAAGTTAGTACATAAATAGCAATAAGATCATTTTCAGGTGTTTTAAAATAATAAAAAAAGGTGAGGTGAAAAGATGTAATTATTATAATCAATCAGGAATTAATTAAGTCTGTCTATTCTGCTCCTTCTACAGAAGTTTGCATCCCAATGCAGTTAAGAGATTTCCTAATAAACTCTTGGCCAGTAATCCTTCTAAATATCTAGGATAATAAAGAGTCATGAGAAAGCGAAAACCTCTCAGAATTCAGCCAAAGTATTTTGACTCCTTGGGAAAAGTTTCTAATTCTTAGACTCATTAAGACTGTTCAATTGTGGGTAGTGTGTGTGTGTGTGTGTGTGTGTGTGTGTGTTACAAGCCTGAAGAAAAGTCCCCATGAACCTGTTTCAAATTAATTTGTGCATTAATCTGTATAGGAAGCTTTCTTTATTTGATAAAAGAAGGGAGGGGAATAAAAGACATCATGATGTCTTAAAAGTTTTGACTAATTTCTAACCGAGACTGAGGAGTTTCCAATATGTCTTCCAATCCGCAAAGGATTTGTGATTCTTTTCAGTGTGACTGAGATTACACAGACAAATTACTTAAGAGCCCAGGGAGATTATCTCTAATTGGCATTAAAAGGATGTGGCATTAAAAACAAAACTCTCTGAAACTCTGACAGTGTTTGGTGCCCAAAGGGTAAGGCAGCTCCCAATGCAGAAACTCTGTGGAGACAAACACATCAGCTATGATAGAAGGTGGCCTTTTGAGGTCTTATTTAGATTGGAGGAGTTTTACTTCTCTTGCATTGCTTCACAGAGCTGTGGTATACTTGCCAAATGAGGACAAATGATAGACTTACCTTGGCAGCCCCTCATCTAGAGGCTTGCCTTTGTTATAGCTAATTAAGTCTCATTGTTTACGATTCATTGTTATGACTTTTACAAGTATCAACATGCACTAAAAGTCAATATGAAATATTTGCTTGGCTAACACAGAAACTGGAGATGGAGGACATCTTGGGGAGCAATGGAAGGGGCAGGGAGATTAAGTTCACACTTAGCAGATAGGTAGGCAAGTAGCAGTAAATTTCACCAGGTGTTTAGTTCATGATTACAATCACAATACAGGGATTAGGTGGGATTAGTGATGGATAGGTATCAAATTCCCTACTCTAGATGGATTTTAAGCCCTATGGCCAAAATAATACAGATTTATCATAAAACTGAATAAAACTGACAGGGAAAAGGCAACAGAAAAATTCTAGGACGAAAATCAACAAAGTTGGGTAAGCAATTAAAGATCACTCAATCCAGTCCTTTCATTTTCTAGTTGAGGAAACTAAGGCCAAGAGAGATGAAGCATCTTGCCTGTGGCTACACAGATGGCCAGATAGTCTAGCCCAGAACTCGTATCTATTTTCCTACTAGTATACCAGACTGCTTTACAGATATATTGTCAAATAATGAATGCACAGATTAGTTTAGGAGTTCAGAAGAGAAAAAAATAATAATGTAACAATTAGGGTAAAAAAGCTTTACTGAATAGATAATTTTTTAAAAAAAGGAAGCAAATAAACGATGACAAAATCCAGGCCTTGGAAGAGAGGTAAACTTTCAAAGGGCAAAAAGGAAGGGAGTGGGCTGGGGAAGAGCATGAGCAAAAGCTTGGATGGGACTACAGAACAATGCTCTGGGCAGGATGGACACTAGCAAGCTGTGTGGAAAGGGCCTCACATGAGGGCAACAGGAGTAGAAACATGTGGCATTTTCCATCTTGAATCCTCCAGAACAAACTTTGGTTTCAGAATTATGTCCAGGATTTAAGACCAACAATATCTGATCAATTCAGTCCCCTTGTTAGCCTCTAACCCCCTGTTTCTTTCTAAGCCTTTTCCTTTACTCATGCTGATCCTTCAGGAACACATCCAACCAACTTTCAAGGTCAGATGGAAAGTCTGCTTCCTTTCAGTTCCGTTCAGTTCAGTTGCTCAATCGTGTCTGACTCTTTGCAACCCCATGGACTGCAACACACGAGGCCTCCCTGTCCATCAAAAACTCCCAGAGTTTACTCAAATTCATGTCCATTGAGTTGGTGATGCCATCCAACCATCTCATCCTCTGTCATCCCCTTCTCCTGCCTTCAATCTTTCCCAGCATCAGGGTCTTTTCTATTGAATCAGTTCTTCACATCAGGTGGCCAAATTACTGGAGTTTCAGCATCTGTCCTTCCAATGAATATTCAGGACTGATTTCCTTTAGGATGGACTAGTTGGATTTCCTTGCAATCCAAGGGACAAGAGTCTTCTCCAACACCACAGTTCAAAAGCATCAGTTCTTTGGTGCTCAGTTTTCTTTATAGTCCAAATCTCACATCCATACATGACCACTAGAAAAATCACAGCTTTGATTAGATGGACATTTGTTGGCAAAGTAATGTCTCTGCTTTTTAATATGTTGTCTAGGTTGGTCATAACTTTTCTTCCAAGGAACAAGCATCTTTTAATTTCATGGCTGTGGTCACCATCTGCAGTGATTCTGGAGCACCCCCCCACACCACAAAAAAATAAAGTTAGCTACTATTTCCATTGTTTCCCCATCTATTTGCCATGAACTGATGAGACCAGATGCCATGATCTTATTTTTCTGAATGTTGAGTTTTAAGACAACTTTTTCACTCTCCTCATTCACTTTCATCAAGAGGCTCTTTAGTTCTTCACTTTCTGCCATAAGGGTGGTGTCATCTGCTTCCTTTAGAATGTCCTCAATCCTTGGGCTCACGTATAGTTCTGGTTTCTGAACTCTGCTGAGAAATGACTGATTGTGCAATTATGTAGACTGTAAACTTTAAACAGAGAAATATCATACCTGCATATTCACAAAAAATGCAGGCGTGCCATGGGTCCTGAATAACTACTTATTAATCACATAATAAATGGAAGTCATTCTTCCAATGGACTATGCACTTGCCATTAAGTCCTTGCATTCATCCACAGGTTTTCACCTATTCTTCAAAATGATGAAAGTGATAATGATATTAATGATGATGAGGGTCATGGTGGTGGTGACAATGATGATAATGATGAGGATGGTGGTGGTGGTGGTGATGAAGGTGGTAGTGATTGTGATGATGGTGAAAACATTAATGTTATCCACTAATATTTTTAAGTACTTCCCATAAACAATATACTCCTTAAAAAGTACCATGTGCTATTGTATTTATTTGACATGACACAATCTTATGAGATATGCACTGTTATCATCACCATTTTACAGTAGAAGAAAATTAGACATCAAACCCTGATCATAGAAAGTAAAAGAATTTCTATGTAAAAAGTTTCCTTTCATGGCTATAGCATATAGACTGATTTGTATTTTAAGTAGATTCAGATTTTCATAAGATAATTGGGTTAAATATTCCTTTCCTTATTTAAACAATTATTCTGTACTTAACATTGTTCCTTCTACATGAAAGTAGGTATGGTCAGAAATTAGGTATGGATGCTTAGACATTTTAGCAACTTGTAAGGTAAGGATATCAGCCATCTCTCAGCCTATGGATGCATGACTATCATCTCTGCATGGCAGACATTCTATCAGGTTGTCATTCTGTCTCACCCCTCACCCCCCACCCCTGCTCCCAGGTAATAGGAGTGATGTATCTAATTGGATCTGAGCATGCCTTGCTCTTCCTTTTCATAACCTAGTGCCTACAAGCTGTGCACATTTTTCTCCAGCCTCTCAGTTTAACAGAGTGATTCCAGCTGATGAACAGGGAAAGAGCCCATAATGAGAGTGCTGCTTGTGATGGGTGAGGAAACATGTCTAATTTTGAAGTTCAGTGTGAAGAACACTGTTGCCACATCTACTCCAAGAAAGATTCCAAAAGCTCTGCTGGAAGGGAAACTGACATTTTGGTCTCTATGTGCCTATTTCCATGTCTAGTCTCGATGGTTCTGAAATATGGAAGACTGATGCTACTTACTGGGCCCTCCAATGCACCGTAAACCAAAAGATGTTTCTACATAAAACAGAATTTTCAAGAAGAATGCAAATTTATACTGAAGTACAAAGCTTTAATTGTTTGTTTAACAAATGTTTTTGCTAAGCAATATTTTATTTGATATTTGCCATCTCAAGAATAGACTATGATTGAACTATGACATCAAACACTTTCATAAAAATGATATCATTAAAGAAATAGTTTGAACTCTCTGGCCACATCCGCACCTGTTTGTGCCACTTATTTCTTTCCTCGGAAGATGCATGTACTGCTAAGAATTCGAAACAAAGCAAACATTTTGCAGCAAAGTGAAATGACGTATCTGGCACCAAAGAAAAAAAAAAGACTCATTTTCTTCTAACAAGGAAATAATGCCATTCTTAAATGTTTCTGTGTTAGAATCTATTATGTTTTTAGCTTCCTATTAAAGTCTATTACAATATTACATAGTATAATATTATTCTATGTCATATATATATCTCCACATTTGGGGGGTGATTTTCTTATTTTATTTTCATGAAGAATGATAATCCTCATTTCTTTCATTTAAAAGAGACATTAGCAAAATGTAACAATGTTATGTTTGGGGATTCTTTTAACATTTTTAAGCCCCAGACTGGCAAGAACAAAGAATCACTTTGCTAACTAATGTATTAAATATGTTGTCTATTTATATAGTAATTGTTTGATGGAAAATTCATCTCTTTTGTTCCTTCTTATCTTTTCTCTCCTCTTGTCCATGCAGTGTATTTATGAATTATGCATGTGAACATAATTAAAAGTAACAATTGGTGAATTGTACTCCATGGACATTGTTCCATGTTTCAAGTCTTGTTTAGACTGAACCAAATTTATGCAAAGAGAAGAGCTTATAATTAAATTCATAGCCATCCTTCCTGAGAAGGTTTCCTTTATGTAAAGTGCACTGCTTGCTTGAGGCTGTTTTTCTGACCAAAAGCTTTGCATAGTGTCTTTTTAAAAATCAGTAGACAATTTAGCAACTACCCCCCATCCCTTCCTACCACTGAAGATTTCCTATAACTGATTATTCATCCTCCTTTATTCTCGATCACTTGGTTAGTCTGCAGACCACAGAAAACTGTTGAAACATGTATATTAACATATGTGAAATAGATCGCCAGTCCAAGTTCTATGCATGAGGCAGGGTGCTCAGGGCCTGGTGCACTGGGATGACCCTGAGAGATTAAATGGGGAGGGAGGTGGGAGGGAGGGTCAGGATGGGGAACACATGTACACCCATGGCTGGTTCATGTGAATGTATGGCAAAACCACCACACCTCCAATTAAAATAAAAAGAAAAAAAATTTTTAAAGAAAACTGTTAAGAATCAGCTTCTAGAGTGCTTCTGCTCTTTGCAAACTAGGAGCAGATACAATATGTCAAATAGAATGAAATCAGTTCCAAAAATGTTTTTCTTTGACTCTTCTCAGGGGCTCTCATAGTAATTTTTTATCTTTTGTTTGCATGTTTATGTTTTAAGTACAAAAATCCTGAAAAAAGAAAAAGATTGTTGAGATATTGAGAAAGATATTGCTTTATTTAGAGGGATATTTAGTCTTTAAGTGGGGAAAAAAAAGATGACTGTAAACAATAGCCCAGCTCCAAACTTCTTTCTTCCCCATTCACACTTCTCAAAACATTCTTTCCTTAGGAAAACACTTTTTATTAAGTGATTCTATTTTTAAAGTTATGATCCTATTCCCCATCTCAGTGTCAGGGTGTGCACTTACAGAGTATCATCTGCACTCCATTATCTATTACAGCACGGAATTTTCTGTTCAGGACCTGTCCCCATATTTTACTAGCATATACCTGGATAGGCTTTCTCTTTCTTGACCTGGGTCATTCTTAGTAATCTCTTTCTCTGCACTTACTATTTTCCTGAAACACAAAGCTCTTCTTTAAAGATACCACATGATGAATTCGTAGTAGGAATTGACTGTTTCCCTTTATTGTCAACAATCGTTTCTGATTTGAAGTGGGTTTCTCTGAAATGTGACAATATCGAAGGATGGAGAGACCTGAAGAAACTTCACATTTGTTCTTAGACTCAGGAAAGAATGTGATGCACAATTATTGCAGCCTGGCCTGTTTTTTGTTTTAATGTAGTTGGATATTCTCTCCTTTTCCTCCCTCACCTCTTGTTTTCTCCCATGATTTGAAAAACGTCATATTTAAAAGCTTTGGCTGATCCACAGTGTCACCCGCTTGATCCATCATCATCTTCTCAGCTCATCTTTCTCCCTATTAAAAATAAGATATTTATATTTCTAGATGAAATGGGAGAAACCTAGGCCTGATAAATGACTTCCTGTTGTCATTATCGTCAGATAGTCTATTATTGGATGGAGTTCAGCCGTGATCTAGAGTTATTGCCTTCTGTTATGCTGACTGGAAACAATCACTCATAACCACATACTATAAAGTTTATTTTTAAGGATTAAACTGTTAATTAAAGAGAAGAATAATGAAGACAGGAAGCCTGCATAGAAAGGTGGTGACAGATGTCACCAGCTGCAGGTGTTAAAGTCTATTGAGAAGATACATGGATTTTCTTAAATTATCACATATCTCTGAATAGTTGAGTGAAGTCAATTATTATAGATCTTAGGGGAAACAAAGAATTGTTTGAAATAAGCACTGCCCCTATTTACTACAGAAGCCCCTTGGCAATGGGGAAGGCATCCTTTTCCCAAACCTGCTGAAGAATTTCCCACCAGAGCATAGAGTGTGGCATATTGTGACCCTTTGAAATGCTTCCAACGGTTCAGAAAATGACCTTAAGAGAGAATGCCAGGCATGGCATTATACACCCGGAATCACATACTAAAGAAAACATTATTTTAATTTCCAGGGTAAGTCTCAGCTGGCTTGAGTATTTCTTTAACACTACCCATCATGCACTCATCTTCCTTTTTAACAAAGAAAGAGAACTGTCTCCCAGTACCTGGAGAGAATGTAGGAATATCAGTTTACATTTTACTCATTTTTCTAATTGCCTGCTATTATGTGGAAACAAAACTGGCACTTCATTTACGATGGTCACATGAAGTTTCTTTTTTTTTTGGAAATAAATTAGCATAAGTGAAAAAAAAAGTAAGTCAATTTCAGTAGAATATCATGTAAGTAATAGCAGATATGGTACCAGGATAAAATAAAACAAAGAAGAAAAGTCATAGTATGAGTATGTAGGGAAAACAATTACAGTTTTGCACAAATGGCTGAAGTTTGGAAAATTCTGGTTTATCAGGGATTTGGATCAAAAGCCACACAAAGGACTGAGGTTAGTCCTCAGTACAGTGATAAAGATATCAGAAAAAAAAGATATACATAAATAAAATCTGTATTAAACCCTCAAAAAAAATTGTCTGATGTTTCAAGGACTATTTTAAGGATGTCTTTTAATATATATTAGCTAAATACATCAGTTTCCTTTATCTTAAAAAAAAATGTCCGGCAAAATTAAGTAAAAAAGGAGTAAACAATATGTGACTCCTTCCCTTCATATATTTCACTTAAAGTGACTCACACTGAAACTTATAAAAATAAGTGTATTTTGGCTGGAAATGGAAGGTCAAAAGCCAGAGGTTTATTTTAAGCTCACTAGACACATGGTGGAGAGATGTATGAAACTCTCTAATAGAGAACTACAGCCTGATCTATGTCTGTTCTTTTGCCTTGAAAGACCCTGATTTGATAATAGGATTTCCTGTTTCCTTACAAGAGCTACTACCTTCCTCACTAGGATCTCCAGCCTCTAAGACCTCAGAGGTCACGTTCACCAGCTCATCTCCAGGGCCTCCAGTGTCTTGCCATAGTTGGCATGTGTAAGTACTGGATGAGCCAATGAGTGAAGGAACAATTGAGCTTAAGTTCTTCATATAGGAACCTAGACAGTGAGATAAAACAAAAGGAAAGAAATGGCTACTCCCTCTTCCAGAAAACAGTAACCAAAGCTACTGAAGTCAACAGTTTGTTTTTCCCCCCACTGTTGACCTTAAAAGTGAAGGTCGCAATCAATGCAGTTCAGCCGTCTGCTTTATACTCCACGCACGAGTTTTGTTCATCTCTCTGCGAAGCTGAAAAGATTATAATGAAAATGCCTAAAGAAAGAAAGGGAGGGACCATTGTAAATAGTTTTCTCTGACAACTGGTATCAGCATTTTCTTGTAGCTTTGCATTTATTCCGACTAAAATGACAAATGTATTACAATGAATAGATGAGATCTTTCTGTCTGGATATGGCATAAAAATAAAACAATACTGTACTGATTTTTCTGTCTGAGTATTGTCCTCCTCACACAATTGCTGAACATTGGCAGAGCTGTTAACACCATTGATTGGAAACAAAAGCAAAACTTGGGAGAGATTCTGCAGCCTGGGGCTTGTGAATGTCTGGGATTTACAGCGCAGCTTGATGCCACTGTCAGACTCTCCTGGCTTCAATATCCTGCCAGCTACCATGGGGGCTCTTTACTCTTCAGGAAGTGCACCTTTTCCTCAAGGTCACACATTTACAGTCTCTTAAAGTGATTCCTACTGGTCATGGGACTCCTTTCAGTTTGAGGAGACTTCGGGGTCCTTTGAAGCATGGCTTCTTGAAAGCCGACCTGGACCCCGTGGAATGGAGTTAGAATAGAGAGACATGGACTGTTTGGAATTGAAAGGATCCGCACCTCAGCATCTCACTATGGAGTCCCTTCTACCTTCCTTACAGAGCCTATCAATCTGCCACTGAAGACCTGTCAACAGCTTTTGGGAAAACATCAACCCTCATCAAAGTCTTATGTTTATTTAAGTATGTCCTAAGCAGGCATGAGGCCAGTGAAATCAAATTTCTATCATACAGCACTCCAGATAGATAGCAGACTTAAAATATGCCCTGGCTTGTGTCCTACATTTGAGTTTCTAATATGAGCACAGTAACTTCTCCCATTCCGGAAGTGATCAGCATGGTTCCAGTCATCCCTGTTAACTCTACAAGCCACTGGCAGGAGGGAGCTTCATTTCCTGATGCATCATTCAAGCTGACCGCGGAGGGCCTTCCAGACCAAGAGAGCCAAGGCCAAGTTCTCTCAGTGCCCACCAGAGTAACCAGTCACGTCATGGAAGAGGAAAGGATACCCTTGCTTTGTAGATGAGTTGAGGACATGCTCAGTCTTCTTTCTCCCATGTTTCCTTTGTCTCTTGTTTTAGACTCCTTGGGCCAAAGTACAAGGAGACCACAACTGAAGATCTGTAATGCCTTTCCGAAGGAGCCTGAGTAAGAAAGAGGACTCTTGCAGGCATGGGAAACTGAACTGAAGGTGAACTTGAAATAGGAAGTGGGTAGGACACAACCTTTAAAAGAATGACATAGTCATAGCTATTGAAGACACAACATTAACTGGTTAAAACCAACTAGGTTCAAGATGGTAGACGGTTGACTTCCACTAGATCTTGAGCCTCAGTATACATTCTTTGTAACATATCGGCATAATAAATGACTCACCCACGGGTACCATGACAGTTCTGACGTTGACCATAAAAGGCCAAAAAGTGGTCAGTGGCTCAATTCCTGGAAATCTCTGATCCTTCCCCAAAATAGTTGGAATAATCCTCCTACTCATTAGTCAATGAAATTGCCTAGCCCCTGTTCCCTTGCTCCTCTCTTGACTTCTGAGATGGCCCATACTCTGTTTATGGAGTGTGTTTCTCCCTGGATAAACCTTCTTTCACTTTACTATGACTTGCTCTTGAATTCTTTCCTGAAAGAAGCCAAGAATCCACACTCCTCAGCCAACAAAAGAACTTACCTGAGGCCTGCGATATGACCATCCTTTCACGCCTTACTGTCTTTCCTACAACAAACTGGCTGAAATACCCAGGGAAAATTACCCAACAAAGTAAGGCTTCCAATTCCAGAGGCAGCATAGTGTCCCGAGAAGAACAGAGATACTGGTGTCAAATAGATTTGGATCTGACGCCAAGGTTTCCCATTTTAGCTACACAATATAATCTGACTGAACCTCTCTTTCTCACTTGCAAGTGGAAGGAATGGATACTTTTCAGGAGGAAGGACAGGATGAGCACAGAGTATCTTCTATATGAGCAACAACAATGTTTAAGGTGCTGAATTAACCTTTAATCTGTATGAGAGTATTTTCTTGAAGAGGTATATTTTGTCCAACTCTGTTTTCAAAACTTATTCTGCTTGATTCTGCCTTTAAACTTTAAGGTTCTAGCTATTCAGTTAATTCCACTAGAATTAAATTTCATTTTAATGGCTGTGTTGACAGATACTAGAACATTGTTTGACATGTGGTTGTATCTCAGTAAATAGTTGTTTGTAGATCCAGTTCATCCTCAACACTTTGAGCCATAGTGAGAATACAAACAGGCTTCACTGGTGGCTCAGATGGTAAAGAATCCACCTGCAGTGCAGGAGACCTGGGTTCAATCCCTGGATCAAGAAGCTCCCCTGGAGAAGGGAAAGGCTTCCCACTTCAGTATTCTGGCATGAGGAATCCCATGGACAGAGGAGTCTGGTGGGCTCCAGTCCATGGCATCACAAAGTGTCAAACATAACTCTCTCTCTCTCTCTCTCTCTCTCTCTCTCTCTCTCACACACACACACACACACTAATGCAAACATTATTCTTTCTTCCAAAATCAACTCTTTAATTATACCCTCTCAGAATGCCTCAGACTCACATTTAAGACCACTTATCCTTTTAAGGCACTGACCAATATCTCAAACTGGATTGCAGTTTCTGGACAGCAGGAATGTCTCATGTTTCCTTAGATATCCCCTAGCTATCACACATAGCCAGTGTATGTTAGTACTAACCCTGGCAACTACTTGTGAGAAACTATTGTAGCTTTGGTAGAAACCTCCTCCAAGTCTTATTTCTGCCAAAGCATCTGGTTTTTCTTACCTACTGTTAATCACAGCCTATACATTTTCATTCTACTCTCTCTACATATTGACTACTATAATTTATGAAATTTCCAATTCAGTCAATAAACACACACTCCCCTCCATAAAACCAAAATGGACTTTTCCATTAGTATTCCTTTACAAAGGCAAATAAGAAGCTACATTTTACCCTCTCTTTAGCTTTTTAGAGTAACTAGCAGTATTTTTGTTTTCTGCAGGGTGTATTAATCACCCTTCACACTTCTGAAGAAACAAGAGTGCTTCTGAAAACTTAGCTTTGATCCTCTAACTTCGCTGAGAAGCCAACAGAATGGCTGTTTAAAGTGTATATTATGTCATAATTTATCTTTCTCCTAATGTTGCAGAGTAAATCTGTGATGATAAATCACTTAGAGGAAGACCCACCTTTTTCCCTCTGACTGACTATGAGGAAATAGCAAAGAACATGCATCAAATATTGACTGTAGAGATAAGAACTGTGTTCTGTGGGGAAAAACGCTTTTTCAATATTAAGCTCGTGACATATTCAGGACATCTATTTTATCATTGTTTGGCTGCACAAATCCCTTTCTAAAACATGTTCAGAATATCAAGAAATCATCTTGTGTGTTTATCACATAAGTATATCTGAATAATCTATTCATACCCATTTTCCCACAAGTTTTGAGACAGTCTCACATGTGGAGAAGACAGCCTTTCTAACATCTTTCTTCCCACAGAGATGAATATAAAGTCAGATGAATCTAGTCAGAATCTCCTCAGCTTTCTTTCCCACATTTTCCTTCCTTCCTACATTAGCCCTTCCAACTTTAATTCAGGGTGAAACCAAATTCTTCAAAAATATGTGGAGGCCACACAGTAAGGGCATCACCCTGAAAACTCTGTTGGATGGAGCAAAGGGGTAATTATTCTCATCTTCCTTAAGAAGTTTTCTGTCTCCTCTCTTGTGGCTGGAATAGAAAAACTTTTGCTCTGTTTTACTTCAGTATAGGATACATTCAACACAAAACTCGAGTGGGACTGGGTTAGGTTAAGAAGTGAGAAGGTCCCACTAAATTAGTTCTTTGAAGTCAATATCAGGCAACTGGTGAACTCTTTCCAAGAGTCAAAAACTCAGAATTAGCAGTGATAATATTCAAATAAGAGTCTATAGAGAACTTCTGCTTCCAGACAAAATGAAATAACAGGGACTAAATTTATATTCCCACCCAAAACAACCAAGAAAACTAGAGAAAATCGATGACACAATATTTTTCAAGACATAAGTATTAGTCAACAAAGCATAGTGATCCCCTAGAAACAGGATGTAAATGAGATGAGCCCTCTGATTGCCTCTCAGTTCAGTTCAGTTCAGTCACTCAGTCGTGTCCGACTCTTTGTGACCCCATGAATCACAGCACGCCAGGCCTCCCTGTCCATCACCAACTCCCGGAGTTCACTCAAACTCATGTCCATCGAGTCGGTGATGCCATCCATCTATCTCATTCTCTGTCGTCTCCATCTCCTCCCACCCCCAATCCTTCCTAGCATCAGACTCTCTGCTTACAGTCTTAAAGAGCTTCCAGACAGTAGTATAGAGAATAATGTAGGTGGAGCCCAACAGACTGCATTGTTGAAACACAGCAAGAGTTTAGGGAGACCAAGGCATCCAGAATTCACTTGTGAAGTACTGGAGAGGAGAGAGTTGCAGAAACTAAATAAGGCCCTACTAAACATAAGAAACATACATAAAATATAAAATGATAAACAAGTTAGAAGTAAAAGGATGGAAACATTTGTACCATGTGTACACGAAACAGAAGAAAGCTGGAGTATCTATGTTAGTATCAAACTAAGGAGATTTCAGAATAAAGTGCATGACCATGGACAAAGATGATCATTTGATAATGATAATCAATTCATCAAGAAGACATAACAACTTCAAATTTTATGCAGCTAGTGATAAAACTTCAAAATACATGAAGCAAAAACTGAGAAATCTGAAATAATATATAGACAAATCCACAGGTATAACAGAAGATTTCAATAATATTATCTTAATAACAAATATACAGAAAACAGAAAAGATATAGAAGACCTGAATGAAACTATCAACTTGATCTAATTGACATTTACAAAGTACTTCACTTAGCAACAGCATAATGACTTCTTTTTGAGTGTGCATGGAACATTTGCTAATATAGAATATGGGTCATAAAACAAGGCTTAATAAGTTTAAAAGAATTCAAGCCATACAAAATACATTTTCTAACCATGATAAAATTAAACCCCAAAATTGATGACAGAAAGATATCTTGAAAATATCCCAAATATTTAGAAACAGAATACCATACTTCTAACAAGATATGGGTGAAAGAAGAAACCAAAAGAGAAGTTAGAAACTATTTTGAAGTAAATAAAATGAAAATACAACATATCTAAATTTGTGGGATTATGCCAAAGTAGTAAATGGAAGAAATTTTACATCATGAAACACCTACATTGGAAAAAAAGGCTCTCGAATAAATAAAAATGTCATCTTAATATAAGACACTAGGGGAAAAAAAGAGACACTAGTTAAAAAGAGTAAATAAAGCCAAAGTAACCAGAAAAGAAAAAATAAATAAAAAAGATCAGAAAGTGTAATCAATGAAGTAGAAAACAAAACACAAAAGAGAAAATCAACAAAACCCAAAGTTGGCACTTTTAGAAGATCAATAAAGCATAATTTTCCAGATAAATTAATCTGAGAAAAGTTTATCATAAAAAATTAGGATTAAGAGAAATGTTCATTATTATAGATTCTATTGATTGTGAGAGGAGTATAAGGGAATATTATGAATAACTCTATGACAATAAATTTGAGACTGAATAAAATGGACACATCCCTTAAAAGACACAAATTATAAAAGTTCAAATAAGGAGAAGTACTATGAGTAGCCCTATATCTTTAAAACCGTACCACATATAAAACTTCAGGTTTGGATGATTTCATTGGTGAGATCTACTAAAATTGTAATGAATGATACCAATTCTATACATTCTTCCACACAACTATAACAAATGCAGTTCTTCCCAACACATTCTATGAGCAGCATTACCATGGTATTAAAACTAAACAAAGGCTCTAAATTAATGATAATTACAGACTAATATTACTAATAAACATAGACACAAAGTTGTAAACAAGATTGCAGCAAATTTACATCAATAATATATTCATTGTGACCAAGTGAAATTTTCCCAAGAATAAAAGGTTATTTTAATATCTAAAAATCAGTTAATGTAACCCACCAGATTAGTGAACGAAAACCAACCAAAGTATATTATCTCTATAGATGCAGAAACATTTAAAAATTCAATATTAGTACTTAATAATAAAATATTTAATGTTTTCAATAAATATAGAAAGTCAATAGTATTTCTTTATGCCAACCATGAAAAATCAGAATTTGAAATAAACAAAAATGCAATTTACAATACTTTCAAAAATATTAACTAACTAGGGACAGATCTGACAAAAGTTGTGCAAGATCTATATACTGAAAACTGTAAGACATTGCTAAATAAAAGTTTTTTTAAAAGTCTAAATAAATACAAAATATTCCATCTCCAGGAGTCAAAAGAGTCAATGTAAGATATTGAGCCCCCTAAATTTGATCTATAAATTCAATGTGATCTCCATTAACCTTTTAGCAGGCTTTCTGAAACCCTTAACATTTTGATTCTAAAATCCAAATGGAAATGCTAAGGACCAATTACAAAAACAAATCTGAAAGAAATGAGAAAAGTTAAAGAGCTGACACTTCCTGATTTTAAGACTTATTTCAGTGCTACACTAATCAAGATAATGTGACATTGGCATAAAGATAGAGAAGTAACAGAATATAATAGAGAAAGAATAGACATTTCAAAAATAAATCCACCTGTATATACACAATTAATTATCAACAAAGGTGCAAAGACAATTCAGTAGAGAAGTATAGTCTCTTCAATAAATAGTACTGAACTATGAAATAAACATATGCAAAAAATCTTAATCAGTATCTTATACCATATGCAAAAATTAAACTCAAAATGGATTCCAGACTGAATATGAAGCCTAAAACAGTAAACCTTCTAGAAGAAAACAGTAGAAAATTGTGGCAAAGTTTATAAAGGCAAAGACTCCTTAAATTCAACAACAAAAGCATGACCCGTATAAGAAAAAGGAAGTAATAAAACTTTATAAAAATTAAAAATTTCTGTACTTCAAAAGACACTATTATAAAATAAATACATAAGCCACAAAATAAGGAAAACATTTGAAAAGCATGCACCTGATAAGGACTGATATCCGTTAAAATAAAAACTGTCAATATGAAGGAAACAAACACTCTCTCCCAACACCCACTCCAAAATAGAAAAGCAGGTCAAAATTTTTGATAGTCACTTTACCAAAGAAAGTCTTCCCTGGTGGCTCAGAAGGTAAAGATGTATCCGCAGTGCGGGAGATCCAGGCTCGATCCCTGGGTTGGGAAGATCCCCTGGAAAAGGAAATGGCAACCCATTCCAGTATTCTTGCCTAGAAAATCACATGGATGGAGGAGCCTGGTAGGCTACAGTCCATGGGGTTGTAAAGAGTACTACATAACTGAGTGACTAACACTTTCACTTTCACTTACCAAAGAAAGGGGCTTCCCTGGTGGCTCAGACAGTAAAGAATCTGCCTGCAGTGCAGGAGATTTGGTTTCAATCCCTGAGTCAGGAAGATCCCCTGGAGAAGGAAATGGCAACCCACTCCAGTATTCTTGCCTGGAGAATTCTATGGACAGAGGAGCCTGGGGGGCTACAGTCATTGGGGTCACAAAGAGTCAGACATGACTGAGCAACTAACACTTTCACTTTACCAAAGAAAATGTACAGATGGAAGATAATCACATGAAAATATGTTCTACATCACATGTTATCAGGAAAATGTAAATTAAAACAGCAGTGTATAGAGATACCACTACACATTACTGAAATGGCCAAACTCCCAAACACTGACAAAACTAAACACTGGTGAGGATGTGGAGAACAGTAAATTTCATTCCTTGCTTGTGGGGAAGCAAAATGTACAGCCACTTTAGAAGAGTTTCATAACATCTTACAAAACTTGACATATTTTACCATGTGATCTAGTGATCATAGTTCTGAGTACCCAAAGGAGTTGAAAGTTTATATCCACAGCAAAACCCACACATGAATGTCTTATGTTTTATTCATAATTGCCAAATTTGGAAACAACCAAAATGTTCTTCAGTAAGTTCAGTTGCTCAGTCATGTCTGACTCTTTGCAACCCCATGGACTGCAGGCTTCCCTGTCCTTCACCATCTCCAGGAGTTTGCTCAAACTCATGTCCATTCAGTCGGCGATGCCATCCAATCATCTCATCCTCTGCTGCCTGCTTCTTCTCCTGCCTTCAATCTTTCCCACCATCAGGGTCTTTTGCAATGAGTCTGCTCTTCACATCAGGTAGCCAAAGTATTGGAGCTTCTGCTTCAGCATCGGTCCTGAATGAATATTCAGTGTTGATTTCCTTTAGGATTAACTGATCTCCTTGCAATCCAAGGGACTCTCAAGAGTCTTCTCCAACACCACAGTTCAAAAGTATCAGTTCTTCAGTGCTCAGCCTTCTTTATGGTCCAACTGTCACATCCATACATGACTACTGGTAAAACCTTAGCCTTATCTGTACAGACCTTTGTCAGCGACTAACTTAACCAAGGTCCGTCTAGTCAAAGCTATGGTTTTCCCGTGGTCATATATGGATGTGAGAGTTGGACTGTGAAGAAGGCTGATCACCGAAGAATTGATGCTTTTGAACTGTGGTGCTGGAGAAGACTTTTGAGAGTCCCTTGTACTGCAAAGAGATCCAACCAGTCCATTCTAGAGATCAATCCTGGGTGTTCATTGGAGGGACTGATGCTAAAGCTGAAACTGCAATACTTTGGCCACCTCATGCATCGAGTTGACTCACTGGAAAAGAGTCTGATGCTGGGAAAGGTTGGGGGCGGGAGGAGAAGGGGATGACAGAGAATGAGATGGCTGGATTGCATCACCGACTCTATGGACGTGAGTTTGGGTGAACTCCAGGAGTTGGTGATGGACAGGGAGGCCTGGCGTGCTGTGATACATGGGGTCGCAGAGAGTCGGACACGACTGAGCAACTGAACTGAACTGAACTATAAACTGTGGTACACCAAGACAATGGAATTTTATTCAACACTAAAAAGAAATGAGCTTGGAGCACAGAAGTTGAATGCACAGAAGATTTTCAAGACAGTGAAACAATTCTGTATGATATTATAATAGTGGATAAATTTCATAATACAATTGTCAAAACCCCTGGAATATACAAGAGTCAACCCTAATATAGACTTTCATAATAGGACATGTCCATGCAGATTTATTCATTATAACAAATGCACAATTCTGATGTGGGACAGTGCTAGTAGGGGAAGCTATGCATATGTGGGGGCAAATGGTATATTCTCTCTGTATTTTCTACTCAATTTTTCTAAGACTCTAAATCTGCTCTAAATATATATATATATATATATATATATATATATATATATAATTTTTTAAATGCTCTAAGAGGCAGTCATATTTTCATTGAGCAAGTGGCAGATGACAGGAAGTCAAAGTGAGGAGTCCTGTCTGTATCACTTAAGGATTCCCCAGAGAAACAGAACCAATAGTAGGATGTGTGTGTATGCATGCTCAGTAGCTCAGTCATGTGCGTCTCTTTGCAACTCCATAGACTGTAGCCTACCACGCTTCTCTGTTTATGGGATTTTTCAGGCAAGAATACTGGAGTTTGTTGTCATTTCCTCCCCCAGGAGATCTTCCTGACCCAAGGATAGAACCCACATCTCCTGCATCCCTTGCCTTGACAAGAGTATTCTTTATCACTGAGCCACCTGAGAAGCCCAATAGGAGGATAGGTGTGTGTGTGTGTGTGTGTGTGTACACTTTATTATTTGGAATTGGTTTCTCAATTAGAGTCCAAAAACTTCCATTTAGAGTCTGATAACTGCAGTCAGCAAACTGGAGAACCAAAAGAACTGACATATAGTTCTTGACTAAGTCCAAAGACTGGAGAATCAGGAGAGCCAATGGTATAAATTCTAGTCCAAAAGCTTTCAGTCTCAACACCAAAAAAAGTCAGTGTTTCAGTCCAAATCTGAACACAAGAAAAAACCAATGTCCCAGCTCATACAGTCAGGCTGGAGGGGATCCCTTTTACTCAACCTTTTTGTTCCACTTGGGTCTTCAGCTGATTGGATGAAGCCCACTCTTATTAGGGAGGACAATCTGTTTTACTCAGTCTACTGATTCATAATTTAATGCCATCCAGACAAACCCTCACAGACACACCCAGAATAATGTTTGCCCAAATGTCTGGGTACTAAGGGTCCCGGGCAAATTGAAACATAAAATTAACCATCATACTGTCCTTCTGTTATCTCCCTTTCCCCATGTGAAGGCTCAAAGGGATCTATATGCATAGAAGACAAGATGAGGAAAATGTATACTCTTTATAACTTCAGGGTCTTAGTTGAGCTCTAAAACCAATGCTGAGAGCCCAGGCAGGAGAATCTTTCTGCCTGGGCTGGAGGCAGGCCTGCGATCAGTCACTAAGTCATGTCTGACTCTTTGTGACCCAGTGGACTGCAGCATGCTAGGCTTCCCTGTCCTTCACTGTCTCTCAGGACTAGAACCAAGGAATGAACTGAATCACTGCCTCTGCCCGTTTCTCAGTATTAGCACCTTTCAACAACTTAGTTTCTCATCTCACTACACCCACCCCACAGAAGCCCTCCTCTCTTTGAATTTTTCCTGTTTCTATAGGTTTTATAAACACCTAGCAATCATCAACTGTAATGTCTGTCACTGATCAGTGGGAACTCAGTGATATTATTGGTTGTACTAAGAAGGCCAATATCAAAAAAAGCCCATATAAAATGCATAATAATGTACTCTCCTAACTCCTAAGTTGCTTCAGGGGTTCTCTGCAACCCCACAGACGGCAGCCCACCAGGCTCCGCCGTCCCTGGGATTCTCCAGGCAAGAACACTGGAGTGGGTTGCTCTAGGAATTATAAATGTGAGCAGAATACAGTAAGGAGACAGCCCACTAAATATTATTTCAGGTCCTACTCTTCTCTCTGCCTAATTCCTGCTATTTGCTAATCTTTTCTCTCTGAAAGTTGCCCTTTTCTTCTTGTCTTCAAAGTCCTAGATCTGAAGGATTGGCAAAGGTACACTAAGATCCTTTGTGCCCAGTGTCTCCCCAGTGATTATCTTGACTTTGTCTGCAAATTACTCTCTCTACAGTCTATACTGCAGAAACCACACGAAAAGCTATTCATGTGCTGAAAGATATTAAGTAAAGGCAATTATGGGAAGAATGAAGTATAAGGAACATTCTCAAACAATTACAACCACAGTGGTTTTATCTACTCCTTGTTACAAATTGTTTATTAACCACATCTCTGACTCTTGGACCAAATGGATTATGGCCAACTCAAGATTCTTAACGTGCAATCCTTGGCCTAAGCCACCTGTCTCCCCTTGTCTGGGCTTGCATTTATAATGCTCACTAGTCTGTTCTGGACAGTTTCCTTCCCAAGGGGAGACAAGGCTCCTAGTCAGGTAGTCAATGTAAACACAGAGATCCAGATCTCTGGGTGCCCATGCAAACTAGGTAATGGCCTCCCTGGTGTAGAGTTTCATTCTTGGTTACTTATAGGAGACGGACTCTCTTTCCTGTTCTTTGCCTGGCAGGCCACCTGTCTTCCCACAGAAAAAAATTCTTTTACTTACTAGTAAGCATGATTTTCTCATTTCTGTTGCCAGGCCTTCTCCTCTAGCTTAACAAGTCCTAATCACCCCAGTCCAGACCCACCAGCTAACCAGTCAAGGAATGTTCTGATGTGACCAGGGACTTTCTGTTCCTTCTTTTATATGTTAAAGTACATTATTCTTGTACGATCGCTTTGGAAAACTACTTGGAATTATGCTGCTGCTGCTGCTGCTGCTAAGTCGCTTCAGTCGTGTCTGACTCTGTGCGACCCCATAGACAGCAGCCCACCAGGCTCCCCCATCCCTGGGATTCTCCAGGCAAGAACACTGGAGTGGGTTGCCATTGCCTTCTCCACTTGGAAGTATACACAAAGCTAAATATTCACAAGCATTAGGACCTACCCTTTCAACTCCTTGGTATGTACCCATCACAAATGCTCATACATGTTCCACTAAATAAATAAGAATGAATGCTCATAGTTACACTCTAAGTAATATATTAAAAAAACAGGAAATGAACCAGTTTTTTCCCTACAGTGAAATGGATAAATTGAGTTATATTCATCCAATAGAGTTATTATATAGCAAAGAGAATGAATAAATTAAAATTACAGTCAGTGTGGATAAATCTCATCAATAATATTGAGTGAAAGAAGCCTGACTTAAAACAGTAGATATAATTTGATTTCATTTTATTATGTATAAACATAGGCAATCCTAAGCTCTGGTGTTAAAAATCAGGGTAGTCTTTACTCTTGAGGAGAGGGACTTGCTAATGACTAGAAAGGATATGGAAGCACTTCGGTGATGCTGGTAAGTTCTATTTTTAGTCTTAGTGCTTGTTCCATAGGTGTGTTTATTTTCTGAATATTCATTGAACTGTGTTCTTATGATTTTTACATTTCTCACTATTATTTCATGTAATGAATTAGTTGAACAAATTGATACAAATTAGTGATATGCTTACATAAACTTTTATTGATGGCACTATATCAGATATACTGATATCAAAACAGGTATAATTTTTACCAAGTAAAAAAGGTGAAGGGTCACAGGGGATGAGGCACCTTTTCCTAATGCCACTTATTAATTTTGTTTTACAGAAGACAACCTTGGAATTCAGATCCTGGAGAGAATAAAAACTGGCTTTCTCAAGGTTAACAATCTACTTGATAGCAGAGTGGACTAGAAACTAAATACTATGACTCAGTCAGGCATTCTTTGACCACACAGCATTCTTTTGGATAAGAAAATATCTTGATGTTCTCTATAAAAGGTTTTAAGCTTTTTAGCTCAATCTATTGTCCTTCCATTAGGTACATAAAAATTCAAAAATTTTTGCATAATGAAAAAAACTCCTGGTTATGACCCTTCTAGACTCAGTGCTACAGTGCCCCAAGCCAGCATCTGGGCCACCTACAGAGACAATGGTCAAGGCAAGCTGAAAAATCCAAGATTTCTATCTGGACACTACTCCTCAAACATACAACATCCTTACATCCTTCTCATTCTCTATTTACTGTATCCATTACCCGTATCAAGTCACCTGAATATAACGACTCTTCAATGTGGTCATTCAATATATTTATCAACTAGGTACCAAGCAATATTTCCTTTGCTTTGTTCTAACAATAGTATTGAATTTATCCCAGATCATCCAGAGTCTCTTATTAAGCTACTTAATATGCACAAGATGATTAATTTGCAAGGGTGCAAATTAGAATCACTGATCAGTCACTTCCCATCCCAAGTTCATCTCTTCGACAGATAAATCTACATCACTCCACATAATAGGCTCAGAGCCAGACATATTCTGAATGGGATGGGGATGGAGGGGTGGAACAGTCAGAGACAAACCAGTCCTAAAATCTAATGTTCAATACTTGACATGCAATCATGATCCTACTGACCTCTCTCTAAAATGTTCTTTTTTTTATTTTTTCGCCATATGATATTGAACAAGTTGCTTCATATCTCTAGATTTCAGTTCTTTTTGGCTGTGCTGCCTGGCTTGTGGGATCTTAGTTTCCCAACTAGGTATTAAACACAGGCCCTTGGCAGTGAAAACACTGAGTCCTAACCACTGGACCACAAGGGAATTCCCAGTCTCAATTTTTTAAGCTGTAAAATGGGAATAATAACTCTATCCCATTTAACTCTTAAAAGTATCCAATGGAAAAACTATATATAAAGGAATTTAGAACCATTCCTGGGAAAGAGTAAGAATAAGTCAAAGTTCAGTTCAGTTCAGTTCAGTCGCTCAGTCGTGTCCGACTCTGCGACCCCATGAACCACAGTTAGATATTATTATATTATCATGATAATCATTATCCTTGTTCTTATAGCCCTGCTGTCTTGGCTCTTGGTTTATTAGTTGTCTTAGGGCAGTCTGTCCCAGAACCAGACTCTGAGCTAAGGTTTTTAATTCCAGTGCCTTATTAAAGGGCTGTTTCTCGGAGGAACCAACGAGGACTTGTGGAGCAGAAGAGGGAAGGGAAAGTAGTCAAGCAACAGTGCAGTCTTAGTCCAAGTTCAGCCTTGGTCTGATTTCAGAAAGAGTTGCAGAATGTAAAGTGTACCCTAGAGTTTGTCCCATCTCATAGTTGCTGGAATTTTTGTATCCCTGCACCTGTTATCACTAGTTAAGGTATAGGAGGGGATTTGTAATGTCCCCGAGGAGGTGAAACTTCTGAGAACTTTAGGCTCTCCATTGAGATGAAGCAACTCCAGGATCCTAAAGGCTATCCACTGAAGATGTTAGTAGAAAAGTGTGGGAGAAAAGAGGAGATTTGAGGGGCTTTGACAGCCTGGCAATAGTGCTGGCTACTTTCTATGACTGAACTGGTGCAATCTGTCATTGACTTTCCATGCTCAGTACCTGCCTATCTGGATCTACCAACTGACTACATTTTGTCTATGCCTAGCCATGTCTGACTTGAGAGCCAAATGAGTCTTCCAGACCCAGACTTCTACATGCCAGTCCCCATGAGAATGACTCCCAGGCTGTTTTCCATTTTGAAAACCCCTGGATCTCCCCAAACATGATTACCTACATGGCTGATCCCAGCCAAGTTCTAGCCTTGTTTCTCTCCCAACTGGCAGAGGGGGATATGGCACTGTATCTCTCCTAATTTTTAAGAGAATAATTTTAAGAATTATCCAGAACTTTTCTTAGAGTCAATCTATTTACTTTTATTGGTTATATGTTTTATCTATGTTTGTGTATACAGCTATTTTTTTTATTTATTAACTCTATAGGAGGCTTCACTTGAGAAAATGAGCAGTCACAAAAATAAAACAATTGAGAACTAAATAACAGTATTTGTAGAAGCAGGAAAATAAGTTGTAAACTAAATTGACACACTAGGAGAGAATGTGCAATATCAAACTTGGCACATACAAACAATGAAAAATGAGTCAAACCCATGTGAAAAAAATCAATTCTCCTCCCCATAATTTATGTCAGTATTTTACATATAATAAAATCCTGCCTAAGCAAATAACTGATAAAGCAATAAAGCTGTCAGATGCAATAAACGGACCCTTTGCCTGGACTATCTAGAAACACTCCCATTTGGAGGCAGATACCTGTTATATTAAGCTACATAAAGAAAACATTTATCTATTGTGTGATAAACCTGACAAGTACGTAAATCAGCTGAGTAAGAAAACTCTCTGGAAATGCACTTCCACAAAGGCTGATATTTAATTATATCACCCTGAGTGAGAGATATAATTGCACCTATTATGTGATAGGAGCAGAAAAGAGGGAGTAGAAATTAACTTCCATTGAGCAACAAGGTAATTACCCATCATTGAAGATAAGGTAGGACATCTCCATTGTATTTTAATATGGATTCATATATCAGTGGTTTTGTTGCCCCCTCAACATCTACATGACCTAAAGTGAAGGTCAATCCAGCAGCTAGAACATTACTCACAGAAGAAATTTTTCAACATCTAGAAATACACACCAGCCTGGGATCCAAATGTATCAACCTCAAGTTGTTACCTTTCTCCTCAGCCTGACTATCCCTCCTGTATTCGCCACCTTCACCCAAACTGTTGCCCAACAGAATACTTGTAATTATTCTTAGCTGTTCTCTCATCTCTTACACCTATGGGCATACCTCAGAGCTATTGAGGACTTGGTTCCAGACCACCACAATAAAGCAAATATTGCAATAAAACACGTCACACAATTTTGTTGGTTTCCTAATACATATAAAAGTTATATTTGCACTATACTGTAGTCTATTAAGTGTGCAGTAGCATTATGTCTTAAAAACAACAACATACATATCTTAATTTAAAAGTACATTATTGCTGAAAAGTGCTAATCATCATCTGAGCCTTCAATGACTGGTGACCTTTGTGCCATCGTCACATGGATGATCGCCGATCACAAATCACCATAACAAATACAATAATAAAATAAAGCTTGAAATATTGCATGAGTTACCAAAACGTGGCACAGAGACAGAAAGTGAGCAAATGCTGTTGAAAAACATGAAGCCAACGGACTTGTAGGGTTGACAACCCTTAATGTGGGGTTGCCACAAAACTTCAACTTATAAAAAGTATAACTGTGAAGTGCAATAAAATGAGGTATGCTTGTATTTGGATGTTAATTCTTTTTTTTTTTTTTTTTGCCATGCCTACAGCTTGTGGGATCTTAGTTTCTCTGCCAGGCCAGGGGTTGAATCCAGGCCCTTGGCAGGGAAAACCGAGTCTAAACCACTGAACCACCAGGGAATTCCTTGGACATTAATTCTTAACAATTCCATGTTATAAACTTCTGTCTGTTCTGAGTCATCTTTCCCGATCTCTATTTCCACTGTCTTTTTTTTGGTACTGTCCATTTCTTGCCAAGCCTGCTGTATTTGCCGCTTGCCAAGTCTTGCCACCCCCAGCCTCTCAACTTCCCAGGCTACAGGCAGAACACTGATGTCAAGATAAACTTCTAAAATGTAGATCTAGGCATGGCACTTTCCTGCTTTAAAATGGTCTAAAATCAATAATATAGAGTTCAGAAGAAGCCAGACAAGAAACAAGAATTGCAGTTACAGAACATTAAAAAGTAGGCAAAGTTGGGGCTTCCCTGGCAGCTCAGTGATAAAGAATCTGCCTGCCAAAGCTGGAGACACGGGTTCGATCCCTGATCTGAGAAGATCCCACATGCCGAGAAACAACTAAACCCATGCGCCACAACTACTGAGTCTGTGCTCTTGAGCCCGGCAGCCTCAGCAACTGAGCCCTTGTTCCACAAATACTGAAGCTTGTGTGCCGTAGAGCCAGTGCTCCACAAGAGAAGCCACCACAGTAAGCCCCTACACCACACCTAGAAAATAGCCCTCTCTCACTGCAACTAGAGAGACGTCTGCACAGCAATGAAGATCCAGCATAGCCAAAAATAAATTATTTTTTTAAGTGGGCAGTGTCTAGGGATGCACAGGTGGCTGTTATATTCTCATCCTGTTGCTGCTGAAGCAAATGACCAGAAACTTAGTGGCTTAAAACAACACAAATTCATTATCTTGTAGTTTTGGAGGTCAGAAGTCTGAAATCTGTCTTTAAAGGTTAAAATTAAAGTATTAGCTAAACTGTTTTTTCTGGAGACTCAGAGAATCCATCCTTTGCTTCTTCCAGCTTTTAGAGACTGCCTACATTCCTTTGATGTCACCCTTTCCAGCTATCAGATCACTCCAGCTATTTCTTTCATCACTTCTTATTCTGACTCTTCTGCTGAACTCTTTCATTTATAACATTTGTGAGTATGTGGACCCAGCCAGATAATCCAGGATAATCTCTCCATCTCAAAATCCTTACCTTAATCATGTCTGTAAAGTCGGTTTTTCCTTGTAAATTTACCAGTTTACAGGTTCCAGAGATTAGGACATAGGCATCCAAACTGGGTGGTAGGTGGGACCTGTGTGTGTGCTAAGTCATTTCAGCTGTGTCTAACTTTTTGTGACCCTATAGACTGCAGCCCACCAGGTTCCTCTGTCCATAGGATTCTCCAGGCAGGAGTACTGGAGTGGGTTACCATGCTGTCCTCCAGGGGATCTTCCTGACCTGGAGATGGAACCCGCTTCTCGTCTCCTGTATTGACAGGCAGGTTCTTTATCACTAGCGCCACCTGGGGGTGGTGCAGGGGAGAGCATTATTCTGTCCACCACCAGTGCTAAGTTGATAGAGAAGCCCAGGAATTGATGACCATGAAAGCCAAAATAGAGTTTACCTTTACGTGGTAGAAAAGGGTTGTGGTTAGAAAGAATGTATGCAAAAACAAGTTTCTAGGGGCTGGATATTTTCATTCTCCTGAACCAAGTGGTAGTTATGTGAGTATTCACTTGAAAAAATATTTTCAGTTCAGTTCAATTCAGTCACTCAGTCGTGTCCGACTCTTTGTGACCCCATGGACTGCAGCAAACCAGGCTTCCCTGTCCATCACCAACTCCTGGAGTTTACTCAAACTCATGTCCATTGAGTCGGTGATGTCATCCAACCATCTCATCCTCTGTCGTCCCCTTGTCCTCCCGCCTTCAAACTTTCCTAGCATCAGGGACCTTTCAAATAAGTCAGCTCTTCACATCAGGTGGCCAAAGTATTGGATTTTCAGCTTCAGCACCTGTCCTTCCAATGAACACCCAGGACTGGTTTCCTTTAGGATGGACTGGTTGGATCTCCTTGTAGTCCAAGGGACTCTCAAGAGTCTTCTCCAGCACCACAGCTCAAAAGCATCAATTCTTCGGTGATCAGCTTTCTTCACAGTCCAACTCTCACATCCATACATGACCATAGGAAAAACCATAGCCTTGACTAGACGGACCTTGGTTGGCAAAGTAATGTCTCTGCTTTTTAATATGCTATCTAGGTTGGTCATAACTTTCCTTCCAAGGAGTAAGCGTCTTTTAATTTCCTGGCTGCAATCAGCATCTGCAGTGATTTTGGAGCCCCCCAAAGTAAAGTCTACCACTGTTTCCATTGTTTCCTTATCTATTTGCATGAAGTAATGGGACCAGATGCCATGATCTTAGCTTTCTGAATGTTGAGCTTTAAGCCAACTTTTCACTCTCCTCTTTTACTTTCATTTTAAACCTATACATTTACATCTTACGCATTTCAATATAGGTGTTTATTGCACATTTTAATAACCTGACTGAAAGTCTCTATTGTGTTATTCTGGATGTTTGGTCCTCACAATATGCCCCAACCTCATCTCCAGGCACCCTCTGCCTCTCCCCCAGTCCTCCTCCCCTCCCCCACTTCACACTGTACCTTCCAGCCTCACTGACCACTGTAAAACAATGTTTTTTTACACCTTTGTGCTTTTGAGCATGAAATTCTCTCTGCTTGACCTGTACTTTTTAAGTTTTTTTTTTGCTTGGTGAATGTTGCCCTATTCACTAAAGCTCGGGCCAAATGTCTTAAGCCCTTTGTGACTCCTCTGTTCCTCTCTTTTCCAGAGATTCTTCTGGTTCATCCCCTGTGCTACTACAGAATTTTGTCCATAATCCATCACAGCACTGACCATGTATTATTCTGAATTGATATTTATGTCTCCATCTTCTCAATAAATCTCCAAGCAACCATAGGGCATCTATGTTTTAGCAAAATGCCTGGTATATATTCTGTGCTTAATAAATATGTATTTTAAGAAACTGATTCATTCTATTGTGTGAAAAAGGCTAAAAGATGGAGTGAAGCAGATAGAAGTTGAGAAAATGGAAAAATGCCAGGTTCACAGAATCATATTGTAGGTCTACCAAGGTAGGTGTAAGGAATTTAAGTTGAAAATAGGCTTAAATTCAAAATGTACAGATACTTCATATACAGTTAATTATTCACATTAGTTATGTTTTCTAAAGTCACTAAGAATGCTGAACTATTGTCCCTAGCAAGAGGAACTGGGCTGTATTGTGAGGACCAGGTTTCTAGAATAATATAACAGAGACCTTTAGGCAGGTTTTTAAAATCTATTTTTTTAATGTCAAATAAACATCTATATTAAAAATGCATAAAATAGTACTAGAAAATTGCTTCTAGGAGAAATACAGGATTAGATATCTATGAACCTCTGATAACAGGATTTTCATCAACCAGCCAATATATAAACTTCTAGTAGATGTGTTTCTGCTTAAAGATAATTTATTCAACATATATTGTTAAATGATTAACCTTAAACTCACTGCCAACAACTTTATAACTCATGTCTGAACAAAATTTACCTAAGATACATATTTTCTTCATTAGAATGAATCCATCACAGCCTTCTTGTGTTTAGTTTAAAAATAAATAAACAGAAACCTCATTTAAAATGGAGTCGAGAGGCCAGAAGGGAAAGTACTCATGCCCTACACTTGGATGCCAGTTGTAGATTTAACAGGAAGAGACATACCTTTGCATCTCCAACAAAAAGGTTACTACTTTACTACCAAGCAGAATGAAGGAAGAATTTCTCTTTGGTTCCCAGGAGACTGGAGACTGAAAGTTTTTGCCACTCGGTGAGTGTCCACATCCACAAATGACCACCAACAGGCTGCTGAGTATTGGTGTAGTGATATGAATAAACTTAATCAAGTAGGTGAATTTGCTAATACAACATCCACAAATAATGAGTCAACTGTACATTATTTTAAGTTCATTATCATCCTCATTTTTCCAAAAGTGGAAACTAAGACTTAACTTATTGACTATCTTAAGGTCACATGGCCCATACACCATGAGAGGCGGGGATCTAAATATCTGCAGCTCTGCCTGGGGCCAAAGCTTGTGCTGTGCCCCCTACAGGCCAGCTGTAGTCTTGCAAGGTGAATTTTGGATAGAGAGTCTTGAGGGACTACAGTTTGGAAGGAGTGCTTTCTACAGTATCTTTTGTTCAGTAGTTATCTGATCATATAGATATTTTTGTCTTGCCTCTTAATGTAATTATTCTAAAACACTGTCATTATGGTTGCCTTCCTTTGCTGAGTTTTAGTTTGCTTTCATGTCACTAATAGACTCTTTGTTACTTACCATTAGATGTTCCAAAAAGATAAATTTAATTTTAAAATAGTCACACTCCAGACACTTGAGAGTTTATTAATCATTCTTCATTATTAATTAATGGAAACTCAGTTAAGATTTACTGTTCTCCTTCAGTAATCTATTGACTTTATTGACCTTGAATCTTTAAAAATGATAGGAGTATGTTCTTTCTTCAAGCTCATCTCACACTTGCAGAGATATAGGAATTTCAGAAAAGGGAAGAAACTGAAGCACAGAAACAATTCTATGTGACTCACAAGCAGTAGAAAATGAAAAGCTTCAAGGTCCTTCTAGGTTCATATCTCCAGCTTTGGCCCACTTTCCATTTAGCCACAGATCAATGGGAATTAAGCACTTTCATTATTGATTTATGATGCAAAAAATTGTTTTTCCCTAATATATATTTCAGTGTAAATGTTCATCATAAGCAAAATAGTCTTAGATATTCATTTTATGAAATGTAACAGCCTTAAGCCAAGATGACCACAGACCATAACTCCTGCCTAAAGAATCATTTGACCAAAAGATCCTGGTTTGGACTCAATTTCCAATAAAAATTACACTGTCAACCTCTCATTATTAATGTTCTCTTTAATGTGATAATGATTATGATATTCATACAATCAAATTCTAGAATTACACATAATGGCAACCAAATAATTTTGTAATGAATACCAAGAACAAGGTTGTTCCAAGATGTTGAAATAAAATTGAATGTTGATCAAATCAATCCATCCTTAAACCCCTCCCATGTTGAATCTTAGCCCATGCTTTCATTTCTTAAGGAATGGAACCGAAAAGAGAAAAAAATCAACCTCTAGTTAAAGAAGTGTTGTGCTTAAATCCTTTACTATTTTTTTTAAATAAGTGACTCCTCGTATACTATTAAATTGTATTGATCAGTAGCTACTCCTCACCTTAGGTATCCCTCAAAAGTCACCCAATGCAACAACAGTTCTATCTTCTTCTTTTTATTATAAAAACTAAATGATTTCCTTTTCTATACTTGACACTTACCAGTTGAAATTCTTCCTGCCTTCTCTGAGTGATTCAAGCATTCCAAAGCAACATTAACTCATCTGGTAAGTCAGTACCTGAGTTTTCACAATTTGATTATAATTCTAAAAATGACAAACACGCTTTTACTCTGGATGCTATCTTAGGTTAAGAAAATATTTATGTAATCAGCAATAAGCACAGAGACTACAAGAAGTCATTAGTGACAAGTTATTTTATGTGAGGGATTGCAGGAGGGTCAGATTCAGAGCTTAAGCAAAAGTATGTTCCAGTAACTTTTCTCTAAATGAGCACATTAAAGTCAGAGAAAGAACAATGCTTTCACCATAATTCATAGTTTTCTGAAAGCTAAATGACCTTTTTAAAAAATTCTTGGCCTCACTATGTGATAAAAATGGAAGGGATATGAGTACCTACAATGCAGTAATGAATTGTAAATGGCTTGGTAATCCACCCACACTGCACACAGATCCTGTCCAAAAAAGCATCTGTTCATGTACCCGACCCATCCAACAATAGCTCCTTCTACTGGTATCTGAATTCCATATCAAATTGAAAAATCATTATGGTTATTTTTTTAAAAAGCCTTTCCTAGAATGATCTTCATACATTTCTTTGTTGTTTACTGTAGCTAATTTAAAATTCATTCTAACATATCAAATGGTATGTTATGGATCAAAATAAATACATCATATTAGTCAGGCTGCTCTATTAACTTTACATTTTAAGAAAAAATATTGAACGCTTCAGTCTTTTTCCTCATTCCCAGCAGGAATGTCTGATGCTCTCAGATTGTGCTCTGAATGGAGAATCCAGATTTTGGCAGCTCATAAGGTATATTGTGTGCCACTCAGACTTTGGAGCCTGACTTCACAACAGACACATTCAAGAGGCCAAATCCATATTGGAGAAATGGAACTTGGAGACATTCTAGTGCTTGAACTTCAAGCCTCACTGCCAAAAAACAAACAACCACAAAAATACCAAACCAAACAAAAAACACTGTAAATCAACTATGCTGCTGCTGCTAAGTCACTTCAGTCGGGTCCGACTCTGTGTGACCCCATAGATGGCAGCCCACCAGGTTCCGCCATCCCTGGGATTCTCCAGGCAAGAACACTGGAGAATCAACTATACTCCAATAATATTTTTTTAAAGGAAAAAAAAAAGAGTAAATAGTAGGATAGTAGGGTAAAGAATCCACTTGCCAATGCAGGAGACACAGGAGACTTAAGTTTGATCCCTGGGTAAGGAAGATCCCCTAGAGGGATGGCATGGCAACCCACTCCAGTACTCTTGCCTAGAGAATCCCATGGACAGAGGATCCTGGTGGGTTAAAGTCCATAGAATCACAAAGCATCGGACACAACTGAAGTGACTCAGCACTCATGCATGCAAGTAGGACGGTAAGAGGTCTTTAGCCAGGGGCCTTGGGTTTTCATTCTACGGCTTATTAGGCTTCAGGTCTTCATCCTCATCTCTCTTCAGTGATTGTGGGGATTATGAAATCCCCTCGAGATGTTTTCACATGTAACACAAGTAGATCTCCATCTCTGAAAGCAGGGCCTTGGTAGCAGCATTATATAAAGGTGAGCATCCGGAGTAGAGGATCAGTGAGTTAAAAAAGTCTCTCTTGAGGTTTTTCTCTCTTGTAGAAGTTTGATCTACAAATATACAGTCACAGATCATCATGCCATTAGGCAGGAAGCTCTTCGGAACCTCAGTCACTTAGATATAGCACATGTGTTTCAGGGACAGAAGATGAATCTGTGAAGGGAAACCTGAAGAACCCATATATGGGTGGGTAACATTGCAGGGGTGTCATTGGCCCTGCAAATACCCCTGTGGCCCAGGCAAAATGCCAGCCATGGAGAAGCAGTCTTGCAATTAGGATCAAAATTGGCTAGGCAATACCTGGAGAAGGCAATGGCAACCCACTCCAGTACTCTTGCCTGGAAAATCCCATGGATGGAGGAGCCTGGTAGGCTGCAGTCCTTGGGGTCACTAGGAGTCGGACATGACTGAGCAACTTCACTTTCACTTTTCACTTTCATTCTTTAGAGAAGGAAATGGCAACCCACTCCAGTATTCTTGCCTGGAGAATCCCAGGGATGGGGGAATCTACTGGGCTGCCGTCTGTGGGGTTGCACAGAGTCAGACACGACTGAAGTGACTTAGCAGCAGCAGCAGCAGCACACCTGGTTCAACAGTGACTCCACCAAGTAATAGCTAAAGCAAAATGGGAGAAAACAGGATTCCACCAGGGGACTGATCACATGCTCTGGTTCTTCCTCAATTTGTCATTTGGGAGTAGATCTGACTCCTTTTGATTTAAGCAAAGCCCATGGTGCTTGATCAAATAAGGGGCTGAGATTGGATGAGGAGAGGAATTTAAAGACCCAAGAGAGATACCAAATTTCCTATAAATGCTAAATACTAAGTGCCAGTTTAGCATTGTTAACTCATTACTTAATATATCATATGTGTTATATAACCTGAAAATTATTATATATAGTTGTACAATATACAATTTGGAAAAAGTTATTGGAAAACTTGACTCTGGATGATTCTATATCTGAAAGATATAACTCACCTGTTTATCTTCATCCATTTAGTAAAACATGTTTTGGGGCCTTTTGGCTATGAAATGAAAAGCCCCAAAGCATCTGGTGGATAATAAATCAGTGAGGCTCAAAGAAAGACGTCACTCTGTATCATGTTCAACCTTAGGACTGCATTATGACTGATTGTTCCCTAATAATGGATATTTTGGTTGTTTCTAATTTTTTGCTCTTACAAATGGCTATATAATATTTTGTTCACTTTAAATATAAATATGAGTGAGTGAGTGAAAGTTGCTCATTTGTGTCCGACTCTTTGCGACCTCATGGACTGTACAGTTCATGGCATTCTCTAGGCCAGAATACTGGAGTGGAGTGTCTAGCCTTTCCCTTCTCCAGGGCATCTTCCCAACCCAGGGATTGAACCCAGGTCTCCCACATTGCAGGCGGATTCTTTACCAGCTGAGCCACAAGGGAAGCCCAAAAATATATATCTAATACAAGCATATATACATATGTGTGTGTGTGTGTGTGTGTGTGCTCAGTTGCTTCAGTCATGTCCAACTCTGTGGACCCCATGGACTGTATACTGCCTGGCTCCTCTCTCCATAGGATTTTCCCAGCAAGAATACTGGAATGGGTTGTCATGCCCTCCTCCAGAGGATCTTCTTGACCCAGCGATCAAATCTGTGTCTCTTGCATTGCAGGCAGATTCTTTACTGTTGAACCACCAGGGAAGCCTCTCTCTATATATATACATATATATATATATATGTATATATATATATATATATATATACACACGTATGTATATTTGTGTATGTGTGTGTGTGTGTATATTTGTAGCTTTATGTATGTATTGTATTTCTGTGTAATAGATTCCAACAAGAAAGAGTTCAGGGTTGTAAGACAATGCATGCTAACTTTAATACATAGACATACAAATCACTAGGGACCTTATTAAAATGCAGATTCTGATTCAATAAGTCCAAAATGTGACCTAAAATTCTGCATTTCTACCTAGTTCTCAGGATGTCAATGATGCTGGTTTGTGGACAAGGCTTTGAGTAGCAAGTTTACAGGATAGGTACTCTCTTTGAGTTTCACCATTATTAAAATGAAGAAAAAAGGTAAAGGTTAAAAGTGAAAAGTAGAGAACAAAAGAAAAACTATATCATTAATTCCATACACTTCTATATCTTTGGAATTTTTAAGGTACATATTACTTTAACAATGACAAAAAGACATCTAATAGAACAAGTAACAAGGCAATTTTAATTATTAGTCAAAGGATGAAACATTTTTTCTTCTTCCTAATGATAGCCATGTAGTTTTCTCCCATTCTCAAATGTTTTCCAATAAAACTGTAAAATTTCTAGAGAGATTCTTATTTTTATATATCCCACCTGTACTTTAAACTGGCCTCTTTCAGATTTTTTTTTCCAATTATCTGCCTAATGACTCAACTCATTCAGCTAAATGCCTTATAAAGCCCCCACTGTCTTCAACTCTTTGTAAAATGCAGAAAGCTTAGAAGTTTGTGATTCCTCCTTGTCAGAGGGTAGATAGTGGAATTTCCTGTCTGAGATAATGCAACCACTTTCAAGACATTGGAGAGTCAGATATGCCATGAAATAACCCTGGGATAGTCAACTTTATTTTTCTGCAAAATCCTTTCATGACCTAGCCTGCAGAAAGTGGGTCCAAGCAAATTCCAGATGTGAAATTCATCTTTGTGACAGACTAAACTTTAGCCCATGTTTCCATGTTATCTTTTTCTCGAAATGTTTTTACAAGTTTTTCATTGTAGTTTTTGGAAACCAGAGACATTTCAGATAGTTAGGGAAAGTTTCACTCAATGGGTAGGTGAAAAGTACCATCTGATTTTTAGAAAGAAAAATCTACAAGAAACATAAGAACCAAAGACGGGATTTGAAGTCATTTTGATATTATAGGAAACAGGGCTTACCTTAATGATCATACTGACAGAAATACTGGCATCATTAACCAATTTGAAAATCTAGTTAATGCATTGACTGGTGTTAGATGACCTATAGAGTGTATAGTTCCAACTAGGTTTTGTTTTGTTTAGGTTCATCATCTTGTTTCTGCAAACTTGGAAACCTACCACTCAAAATATTTTGGCTACTTATTTGTAAGTCAAGTCCAAGTGGGTGATATAACTGCTCTCCAACTCCTAGTCTCTAGCAAGCAAAAAGAGAGATGAAGTTGTCAACCCTCAGCAATGTAAAACTCTGAGATTAGCTGTTTTATTTCAAGATCGGTTGGCATTTTTTCGGTTGAAACTTGGAAGACTCCAAGGAGAGTTAACATTTTATGGTTTATAAACTAGAACATAGGGTTTTATTGGAACCATAGATCTCACTTTTGATCTTTTCAAAGACAGAATCCAGGATTTCTTTGGGCTGAGAATCAAGGTTAGTTCCCTGGTTACAAAGACCACTTATTGAGGCAAATTTCAGGGCAGGTTTGCCATTATAAATAGAGAAGATGATGAATATGAGGGATGTGTGTGTGTGTGTGTGTGTGTGTGTGCGTGCGCACACGCACTTTAAGCACTTGAAATCTATCCTGCATGTGCTTTAAACCTAACATAAGCAGAGAGGAGTGTACTTATTGTTTCCCCTAAGGTTTTGTAAATAGTACTGTGTAAGAAGCTGGTGTCAAAACCCAGAGGGAGGTGCCCATTACCAGTCAGGAAGATACCACTACGATGCACATCATGCAGAGATTGAGGCTGACTTTTGATCCACTGGCCTTGGTTAGACAGTCTTAAGTACTCCTACCCCTGCTACGCTGTGTTACTCTTATTTCTACCCTCTCATCAAAGACTGTTCTCTCTCTGACAATGTGATCACAATTTAACTGGAAGACTCTGAAACTGGAAATTGGGTTTCAACCAAAGATATTGTAGGCTGGACTAGTTGCCGTACACTGAAACCATTAGGACTATTTGCAAACTAAGTGGATATGTCTTTGTTAAAATTTGATGTTTATTTTTAATATGGTTGCCTGCCCTTCTCTATTTGAACAGCTCATTACACCTTAAATATAAACCACATGCACACTAGAGCATTTATGTAATTTTCTGGGGCAAAGAATTTGGGCTGTGATCCAACCCTAAAATATATTACTTTAATATTTATTTGCATCTGTTTGGTATTGTCATGATCCATCCAAGACTGAATCATTTTGCTTCCCTTTAAAAAAAAAAGAAGAAAACTCTCTGTTCACAAACTACTTCAAGTGGATTTGAAAAGCTTCATTTAAGATTCAGCTCCTTTTTTTCCAGATATTAGTATCATAAGCATTGATGAAGAATAATATAATGAATGACGAGTTTTGAACAATACTATGGCTGATTTGGTAAAGCTATGTTTTTGGCTTAAACAATAGGACGTTTGATCAAATCAACCACAGAGAAGGAAATGGTATTGCAAAAGATGAGCTTCTAATTGAGATAGACAATGAACTGTGCATTAGAAACAGCTGCAGGGAAATGAATCTCATTGCATTTGTACATGTTAATATGCTGAATTTCCACATTAGACGGTCACAATTTTGAGTCCTAGCACATCCAAGTGCCTTTACATCTGTGTAGTATATTTAGAAAGGAAGAAAAATCAGACAGAAAATATGTTATATTCTTTGTATTCCTTATTTTAAGCTTTTTGTTATTAATTTCATTATCATGATAAGCCATGTAGATGTAGGCAGCTTTTTTGGCAATGACATTATTTGTAAGTTTAGGTGTCATGGTTCCCTCCTTTTTCCATACAAAAGGACATACACCCTGATGCTATGGCAAAATAATAAATAAATAATAAATAAATTCAGATAGTACATTGAAAGGGCGTCCCTGGTAGCTAAGCTGGTAAAGAATCTGCCTGCAATGCAGGAGACTTCAGTTCAGTTCCTGGGTTGGGAAGATCCCCCAGAGAAGGGATCGGCTACCCACTCTAGTATTCTTGGGCTTCCCTGGTGGGTCAGATGGCAAAGAATCTGCCTACAATGTGGGAGACCTGGGTTCGATCCCTGGGTTGGGAAGATCACCTAGAGGAGGGCATGGCAACCCACCCTCGTATTCTTGCCTGGTGAATCACCATGGACAGAAGAGCCTGGTGGGCTACAGTCCATGGGGTCACAAAGAGTGGGACATGACTGAATGACTAGGCACAGCCCAGCACAGCACAGTGTGTTGAAAAAAATCCAGGCAGGAAGCATTATTTCTCTGCAGAAGGTATTTTCATCAGGCCAAGTAATGCTTAGTAACAAACTGACCCCAAGTCTCAGTGACGGCACACTGTGAAGGTTGATATGTTGCTGCTGTGAATGTTCGTGTTTCTCCAAAAGGCCTACATTGAAGCTCCTTTAGTCCCCAATGTGATGTGAGGTCTTTGGGAGGAAATTAGGTCATGAGGGTGGAGCTCTCATGAATGGTATAACTGCCCTTACCAGAAGAGACACAAGAGAGGCAATCTCTCTCTCAACTAGGTGAGGCTATATCAAGAAGATGATCATCTGTAGACCAAGAATAGATTCTTCACCAGACACTGAATCTGCTGGCATCTTGATCTTAAACATGCCAGCCTCCAGAACTGTCAGAAATAGATGTCTGTTGTTTAAGTCCCCCAGTCCGTGGTATTTGTTATAGCAGCTCAGGCTAAGACAGTTGCTCACACTCTACATCCAACAGAAGCCAGCAAAAGGCATTGTTCCACTGTCAACAAGAACACTGATTTGATGATACCCCACCATCTTATTTATGATGATGCCAACACATGACATTCAGGATTGCTGCATCAGAGGAAGAGAGCACAGAAAACTCATGGCCACCCTCAATCCCTCAGACCTGCAGGGATCACTTTTATTCACAGGACATTGTCCAGAACTGGCCATATGGTGCCCCATCAACTACAAGAAAGGCTAGGAAATGAAGGAGAGCAGTCAGATATTGGGTGAACATTACTGTCACTACTGTAGAACTTTTCTCATCTGTAATGAGAGGGTTAAAATGCTCCAATCCATTATCTCCTCCAACAGGATGTATTGTATTGGGAATCCATGTCATCTCTTTAAACATTACCAAATGTTGTGCATCTATTAAATCTACTTTTCAATTTACCATGAAACTATTGCCATTTATGAGAAACTCTGATGGGAATTTACATATTATTCACAAAAATTATTTTTTGATGGATACTTCTCTTGGATTTTGTGCTTTATATTTTTTTCAAGTTCTTTTTAAATATATAGTCAGTGAATTTTTGGTGGAGAGAAACAAATCATAAAATTAATGAAAGCAGTGATAATTCCTGTGAATGGCTTCCAAAGATGCAGGATTTATTACGAATCATCTCAAAACATGAAATTATATGTGCATCAATATCAACTCTCACTTTGGAAATAACTAATTGAACTCATTCTCTATCTAGAGCTGAAAGCAAGTTTTATTTTATTTATTTATTTTTATTGGAGGCTAATTATTTCACAATACTATATTGGTTGGTTTTGCCATACATTGACATGAGTCTGCCCCAGGTGTACATGAGTTCCCCCTCTTGAACCCCCCTCCCACATCCCTCCTCCCCTTATCCTCCCTCTGGGTCATCCCCGTGCACCAGCCCTGAGCATCTTGTATAATGCGTCGAACCTGGACTGGTGATTTGTTTCACATATGATAATATACACGTTTCAATGCCATTCTCCTGAATTATGCCTCCCTCACCCTCTCCCACAGAGTCCAAAAGACTGTTCTGTACACCTGTGTCTCTCTTGCTGTCTCGTATACAGGGTTATCATTACCATCTTTTAAATTCCATATATATGAGTTAGTATACTGAATTGGTGTTTTTCTTTCTGGCTTACTTCACTCTGTACAATAGGCTCCGATTTCATCCACTTCATTAGAACTGATTCAAATGCATTCTTTTCAATGGCTGAGTAATACTCCATTGTGTATATGTACCAAAGCTTTCTTATCCATTCCTCTGCAGATGGACATCTAGGTTGCTTCCATGTCCTGGCTATTATAAACAGTGCTGCAATGAACATTGGAGTACATGTGTCTCTTTCAATTCTGGTTTCTTCGGTGTGTATGCCCAGGAGTGTGATTGATGGATCACATGGCAGTTCTATTTCCAGTTTTTTGAGGAATCTCCACACTGTTCTCCATAGTGGCTGTACTAGTTTGCATTCCCACCAACATTGTAAGAGGGTTCCCATCTCTCCACACCCTCTCCAGCATTTATTGCATGTAGACTTTTGGATAGCAGCCATTTTGACTGGTGTGAAATGGTATCTCATTGTGGCTTTGATTTGCATTTCTCTGATTATGAGAGACGCTGAGCATTTTTTCATGTTTGTTAGCCATCTGTATGTCTTCTTTGGAGAAATGTCTGTTTAGTTCTTTGCCCCATTTTTTGATTGAGTCGTTTATTTCTCTGGAATTGAGCTTCAGGAGCTGCTTGTATATTTTGGAGATTAATCCTTTATCAGTTGCTTCATTTGCTATTATTTTCTCCCATTCTGAAGGCTGTCTTTTCACCTTGCTTATCGTTTCGTTTGCTGTGCAGTAGTTTTGATTTCAATTAGGTCCCATTTGTTTATTTTTGCTTTTATTTCCAATATTCTGGGAGGTGGGTCATGGAGGATCCTGCTGTGATTTATGTCAGAGAATGTTTTGCCTATGTTCTCCCCTAGGAGTTTTATAGTTTCTGGTCTTACATTTAGATCTTTAATCCATTTTGAGTTTGTTTTTGTGTATGGTGTTAGGAAGTGTTCTAGTTTCATTCTTTTACAAGTGGCTGACCAGTTTTCCCAGCACCACTTGTTAAAGAGACTGTCTTTTCTCCATTTTATATTCTTGCCTCCTTTGTCAAAGATAAGGTGTCCATAGGTGCGTGGATTTATCTCTGGGCTTTCTATTTTGTTCCATTGATCTATATTTCTGTCTTTATGCCAGTACCATACTGTCTTGATGACTGTGGCTTTGTAGTAGAGCCTGAAGTCCGGCAGGTTAATTCCCCCAGTTCCATTTTTCTTCCTCAAGATTGCTTTGGATATTCGAGGTTTTTGTATTTCCATACAAATTGTGAGATTATTTGTTCTAGCTCTGTGAAAAATGTCATTGGTAGCTTGATAGGGATTGCATTGAATGTATAAATTACTTTGGGTAGTATACTCATTTTCACAATATTTATTCTTCCAATCCACAAACACGGTATATTTCTCCATCTATTACTGTCCCGTTTGATCACTTTCACTAGTGTTTTATAGTTTTCTATGTACAAGTCTTTTGTTTCTTTAGGTAGATATATTCCTAAGTATTTTATTCTTTTCGTTGAAACAGTGAATGGAATAATTTCCTTAATTTCTCTTTCTATTTTCTCATTATTAGTGTTTAGGAATGCAAGGGATTTTTGTGTGTTGATTTTATATCCTGCAACTTTATTGTATTCATTGATTAGCTTTAGTAGTTCTCTGGTAGAGTCTTTAGGGTTTTCTGTGTATAGGATCATGTCATCAGCAAACAGTGAAAGTTTTACTTCTTCTTTTCCAATTTGGATTCCTTTTATGTCTTTTTCTGCTCTGATTGCTGCGGCCAAAATTCCAGAACTATGTTGAATAGTAGTGGTGAGAGTGGGCACCCTTGTCTTGTTCCTGACTTTAGGGGAAATGCTTTCAGTTTTTCACCATTGAAGATAATGTTTGCTGTGGGTTTGTCATATATAGTTTTATTATGCTGAGGATTGTTCCTTCTATTCCCACCTTCTGGAGGGTTTTTATCATAAATGGATGTTGAATTTTGTCAAAGGCTTTCTATTCATCTTTTGAGATAATCATATGATTTTTATTTTTCAGTTTGTTAATGTGGTGTATTACGTTGATTGATTTGCAGATATTGAAGAATCTTTGCATTCCTGGGATAAAGCCCACTTAGTCATGATGTATGATCTTCTTAATGTGTTGTTGGATTCTGATTGCTAGCATTTTGTTAAGGGTTTTTGCATCTATGTTCATCAGTGATATTTGCCTATAATATTCTTGTTTTTAGGATCTTTACCACGTTTTGGAATTAGGGTGATGGTGGCCTCATAGAATGAGTTTGGAAGTTTCCCTTCCTCAGCAATTTTCCGGAAGAGTTTGAGTAGAATAGGTGTTAGCTCTTCTCTGAATTTTTGGTAGAATTCAGCTGTGAAGCCGTCTGGACCTCGGCTTTTGTTTGCTGGAAGATTTCTGATGACACCCTCTAGTTCAGTGCTTGTGATGGGTCTGTTCAGATTTTCTATTTCTTCCTGGTTCAGTTTTGGAAAGTTGTACTTTTCTAGGAATTTGTCCATTTCTTTCAGGTTATTCATTTTATTGCCATATAATTGCTGACAGTATTCTCTAATGATCCTTTGTACTTCTGTGTTGTCAGTTGTGATCTCTCCATTTTCATTTCTAATTTTATTGATTTGGTTCTTCTCCCTTTGTTTCTTGATGAGTCTGGCTGTGCTTTGTCAATTTTATTTACCTTCTCAAATAACCAGCTTTTGGATTTGTTGATTTTTTCTAAGGTTTTTTTTTGTTTGTTTGTTTGTTTTGCATTTATTTCTGCCCTAATTTTTACGATTTCTTTCCTTCTACTAACCCTGGGGTTCTTTATTTCTTCCTTTTATAGTTTCTTTAGGTGTAGAGTTAGGTTATTTAGTTGACTTCTTTCTTGTTTCTTGAGGTGTGCCTGTATTGCTATGAACCTTCCCCTTAGCACTGCTTTTACAGTGTCCCAGAGGTTTTGGGTTGTCGTGTTTTCATTTTCATTCACTTCTATGCGTATTTTAATTTCTCTTTTGATTTCTTCTATGATTTGTTCGTTATTCAGCAGCATGTTGTTCAGCCTCCATATGTTGGCATTTTTAACAGTTTTTCTCCTGTAATTGAGATCTAATCTTACTGCATTGTGGTCAGAAAAGATGCTTGGAATCATTTCAGTTTTTTTGAATTTACTAAGGCTACATTTATGGCCCAGGATGTGATTTTTCCTGGAAAATTTCCATGTGCACTTGAGAAAAAAGTGAAATTCATTTTTTGGGGGTAAAATGTCCTATAGAGATCTATTAGGTCTAACTGTTCTATAGTATCATTTAAAGTTTGTGTTTCCTTGTTAATTTTCTGTTTAGTTGATCAGTCCAAAGGTGTGAGTGGGGTATTAAAGTCTCCCACTATCCACCCCTGGGATTCTCCAGGCAAGAACACTGGAGTGGGTTGCCATTGCCTTCTCCAATGTGTGAAAGTGAAAAGTGAAGTCGCTCAGTCATGTCTGACTCGTAGCGACCCCATGGACTGCAGCCTACCAGGCTCCTCCATCCATGGGATTTTCTAGGCAAGAGTACTGGAGTGGCTTGCCATTGCCTTCTCCGTCCCCTTTAATACTTGTTAGTAATTGTCTTACATATTGCGGTGTTCCTATGTTGGGTGCATAAATATTTATAATTGTTATATCTTCTTCTTGGATTGATCCTTTGATCATTATGTAGTTTCTTTCTTTGTCCCTTTTCACAGCCTTTGTTTTAAAGTCTATTTTATCTGATATGAGTATTGCTACTCCTGCTTTCTTTTGGTCTCTGTTTGCATGGAATATCTTTTCCCAGCCCTTCACTTTCAGTCTGTATGTGTCCCTCGTTTTGAGGTGGGTCTCTTGTAGACAACATATATGGGGATCTTGTTTTTGTATCCATTCAGCCAGCCTTTGTCTTTTGGTTGGGGCATTCAACGCATTTACGTTTAAGATAATTATTGATAAGTATGATCCCATTGCCATTTTCTTTATTGTTTTGGGTTTGAGTTTATACACCCTTTCTGTGTTTCCTGTCTAGAGAAGATCCTTTAACATTTGTTGAAGAGCTGGTTTGGTGATGCTGAATTCTCTCAGCTTTTGCTTGTCTGTAAAACTTTTGATTTATCCTTCATATTTGAATGAGATCCTTGCTGGGTACAGTAGTCTGGGCTGTAGGTTATTTTCTTTCATCTCTTTAAGTATGTCTTGCCATTCCCTTCTGGCCTGAAGAGTTTCTGTTGAAAGGTCAGCTGTTATCCTTATGGGAATCCCCTTGTGTGTTATTTGTTGCTTTTCCCTTGCTGCTTTTAATATTTATTCTTGTGTTTGATCTTTGTTAATTTGATTAATATGTGTCTTGGAGTATTTCACCTTGGATTTATCCTGTTAGGGACTCTCTGGTTTTCTTGGACTTGGGTGATTATTTCTTTCCCCATTTTAGGGAAGTTTTCAACTATTATCTCCTCAGGTATTCTCTCATGGTCTTTCTTTTTGTCTTCTTCTTCTGGGACTCCTATGATTCGAATGTTGGAGCGTTTGACATTGTCCCAGAGGTCTCTAATATTGTCCTCATTTCTTTTAATTCGTTTTTCTTTTTTCCTCTCTGTTTCATTTATTTCTACAATTCTATCTTCTAGCTTGCTTATCCTGTCTTCTGCCTCCATTATTCTACTGTTTGTTCCCTTCAGAGTGTTTCTGATCTCATCTATTGCATTATTCATTGTATATTGACTCTTTTTTATTTCCTATAAATCCTTATCAAACCTTTATTCCATCTTCTCAATCCTTTTCTCCAGGTTATTTATCTGTAACTCCATTTTGCTTTCAAGATTTTGAATCATTTTCACCATCAAAATTCGAAATTCTTTATCACGTAGATTCCCTAAATCTTCCTCTTTTGTTTGTGTTGGTGGGCATTTATCCTGTTCCTTTACTTGCTGGGTATTTCTCTGCCTCTTCATCTTGCTTATATTGCTTTGCTTGGGGTGGCCTTTCCCTCTTCTGGCAGTTTGTGGAGTTCTCTTTATTATGTAGTTTCCTCGCTGTGTGTGGGGTTGGACGGGTGGCTTGTCAGGGTTCCCTGGTTAGGGAAGCTTGTGTCGGTGTTCTGGTGGGTGGAGCTTGATTTCTTTTCTCTGGAGTGCAATGAAGTGTCCAGTAATGAGTTATGCATTGTCAGTGGGTTTGGAGTGACTTTGGGCAGCCTGTATATTGAAGCTCAGGGCTGATTTCCTGTGTTGCTGGAGAATTTGTGTGGTATGTCTTGCTCTGGAACTTCTTGACCCTTGGGTGGTGCTTAGTTTCAGTGTAGGTATGGAGGCGTTTGATGAGCTCCTATCGATTAATATTCCGTGGAGTCAGGAGTTCTCTGGTGTTCTCAGGATTTGGGCATAAGCCTCTTGCCTCTGGTTTTTGGTCTTATTCCTGGAGTAGCCTCTAGACTTCTCTATCTGTCATTCCCAAGGTGGTTCCCTCTGTTTTAGACAGAATGTGGTCCACTGGAGAAGGGAATGGCAAACCACTTCAGTATACTTGCCTTGAGAACCCCATGAACAGTATCAAAAGGCAAAATGATAGGATACTGAATGAGGAATTCCCCAGGTCGGTAGGTGCCCAGTATGCTACTGGAGATCAATGGAGAAATAACTCCGGAAAGAATGAAGAGATGGAGCCAAAGCGAAACAAATACCTGGTTGTGGATGGGACTGGTGATAGAAGCAAGGTCTGGTGCTGTAAAGAGCAATATTGCATAGGAACCTGGAATGTTAGGTCCATGAATCAAGGCAAAAAGGAAGTGGTCAAAGGAGATGGCAAGAGTGAACGTCGAAATTCTAGGAATCAGTGAACTCAAATGGACTGAAATGGGTGAATTTAACTCAGATGACCATTATATCTACTACTGAGGACAGGAATCCCTTAGAAGAAATGGAGTAGCCATCATGGTCAACAAAAGAGTCCAAAATGCAGTACTTGGATGCAATCTTAAAAATGACAGAATGATTTCTGTTCGTTTCCAAGGCAAACCACTCAATATTACAGTAATCCAAGTCTATGCATCAACCAGTAATGCTGAAAAAGCCGAAGTTGAACAGTTCTATGAAGACCTACAAGACATTTTAGAACTAACACCCAAAAAAGTTGTCCTTTTCATTATAGGGGACTGGAAGTAGGAAGTCAAAGTAGGAAGTCAAGAAACACCTGGATTAACAGGCAAATTTGGCCTTGGAGCACGGAATGAAGCAGGGCAAAGGCTAATAAAGGTTTGCCAAGAGAACGCACTGGTCATAGCAAACACCCTCTTCCAACAACACAAGAGAAGACTCTACACATGGACATCACCAGATGGTCAACACTGAAATCAGATTGATTATATTCTTTGCAGCCAAAGATGGAGAAGCTGTATATAGTTAGCAAAAACAAGACCAGTAGCAGACTGTGGCTCAGATCATGAACTCCTTGTTGTCAAATTCAGACTGAAATTGAAGAAAGTAGGGCCAACCATTAGACCATTCAGATATGACCTAAATCAAATCCCTTATGATTATACAGTGGAAGTAAGAAATAGGTTTAAGGGTCTATATCTGATAGATAGAGTGTCTGATGAACTATGGACAGAAGTTCGTGACATTGTACAGGAGACAGGGACCAAGACCATCCCCATGGAAATGAAATGCAAAAAAGAAAAATGGCTGTCTGAGGAGGCCTTACAAATAGCTGTGAAAAGAAGAGAAGCAAAAAGTAAAGGAGGAAAGGAAAGATATAAGCATCTGAATGCAGAGTTCCAAAGAATAGCAAGGAGAGATAAGAAAACCTTCCTCAGCGATGAATGCAAAGAAATAGAGGAAAACAACAGACTAGGAAACACAAGAAATCTTTTCAAAAAAAATTAGAGATATCAAGGGAACATTTCATGCAAAGATGGGCTTGATAAAGGACAGAAATGGTATGGACCTAACAGAAGCAGAAGATATTAAGAAGAGGTGGCAAGAATACACAGAAGAACTGTCCAAAAAAATCTTCACGACAAAGGTAATCACGATGGCATGATCACTCACCTGGAACCAGACATCTTGAAATATGAAGTCAAGTGGGTCTTAGAGAGCATCACTACGAACAAAGCTAGTGGAGGTGATGGAATTGCAATTGAGCTATTTCAAATCCTGAAAGATGATGCTGTGAAAGTGCTGCACACGATATGCCAGCAAATTTGGAAAACTCAGCAATGGCCATAGGACTGGAAAAGGTCAGTCTTCATTCCAATCCCAAAGAAAGGCAATGCCAAAGAATGCTCAAACTACCGCACAATTGCACTCATCTCACATGCTAGTAAAGTCATGCTCAAAATTCTCCAAGCCAGGCTTCAGCAATATGTGAATTGTGAACTTCCAGATGTTCAAGCAGGTTTTAGAAAAGGCAGAGGCACCAGAGATCAAATTGCCAATATCCGCTGGATCATGGAGAAAGCAAGAGAGTTCCAGAAAAACATCTATTTCTGCTTCATTGACTATGCCAAAGCCTTTGACTGTGTGGATCACAATAAACTGTGGAACATTCTGAATGAGATGGGACTACCAGACCACCTGACCTGCCTCTTGAGAAACCTGTATGCAGGTCAGGAAGCAACAGTTAGAACTGGACATGGAACAACAGACCGGTTCCTAATAGGAAAAGGAGTACGTCAAGGCTGTATATTGTTAGCTTGCTTATTTAACTTCTATGCAGAGTACATCATGAGGAACGCTGGGCTGGAAGAAGCACAAGCTGGAATCAAGATTGCCGGGAGAAATATCAGTAACCTCAGATACGCAGATGACACCACCCTTATGGCACAAAGTGAAGAGGAACTCAAAAGCCTCTTGATGAAAGTGAAAGAGGAGAGTGAAAAGGTGGCTTGAAGCTCAACATTCAGAAAACGAAGATCATGGCATCGGGTCCCATCACTTCATGGGAAATAGATGGAAAAACAGTGGAAACAGTGCCAGGCTTTATTTTTTTGGGCTCCAAAATCACTGCAGATGCTGATTGCAGCCATGAAATTAAAAGACACTTACTCCTTGGAAGGAAAGTAATGACGAACCTAGATAGCATATTAAAAAGCAGAGACATTACTTTGCCAACCGAGGTCTGTCTAGTCAAGGCTATGGTTTTTGCCATGGTCATGTATGGATGTGAGAGCTGGACTGTGAAGAAAGCTGATTGCTGAAGAATTGCTGCTTTTGAACTGTGGTTCTGGAGAAGACTCTTGAGAGTCCCTTGGACTGCAAAGAGATCCAACCAGTCCATTCTAAAGGAGATCAATCCTGGGTGTTCATTGGAGGGACTTACGCTAAAGCTGAAACTCCAATACTTTGGCCACCTCATGCGACAAGTTGACTCACTGGAAAAGAGTCTGATGCTAGGAGGGATTGGGGGTAGGAGGAGATGGGGACGACAGAGAATGAGATGGCTGGATGGCATCACCCACTCGATGGACATGAGTTTGTGTGAACTCCGGGAGTTAGTGATGGACAGGGAGGCCTGGCGTGCTGTGATTCATGGTGTTGCAAAGAGTCAGACACGACTGAGCGACTGAACTAAACTGAACTGAATTGCTGGTCTCTTCAGTGTCTAATTTCTGCCCTGACACTAGGGGGGGGTTGTTGGACACTTTTTAAGTCTCACTTTTTCAGTCCTGTTCTGGGAAGGAAGGAGCTCAGCAGACAAATATCTCTGGCGTCTCTGGGGAGTGCCTGCAGTGTCTTGGCCACACTGGGTTTGCGCCCGCTCACAGCGCATTTGCTGTCCCAGTCTACACTGCATAGTCTCTAGGTTGCTGTGCCGCAAGCTGTCCACAGCCAGCGCTGGGTTTCATGCACGTACCAGGTCTAAGCTGATCAGGTTCAGGTAATCAGGTACTCGACAAAGGTGCAGGCTTTGTTGGGCCTGCGTTTTGTGCCTTTCCCGGTCTGAGCAGCTCAGGTGACCAGGCATTTGGCGAGCACAGTCGCTGTGACTTATCACCTACCCGGTCCCTCCCACTCTGTTTTCTGGGTGTACAGCCGGCGCACCTTCTCAGGTGGGTATCGACCGGCCAGAAACCCAAGAAGTCTTGGTTAGCAACGAAGCCTGCCTGCAGCTGGTATCGGACACCTCTCCGGGGCTGCAGTTGCCCCCTTCCGGCTCTGGCTGCCCTCCCCTGCCTGTCTCGGTGGGGGATGGGCCAACCGCAGCCCGCTAGCTCTGCTCAGTCCTTTGTTCTGTGAGCACGGCTGGCAGAGTCTTAGGTTAAGGCTTTTTGCCTTTTCAGCAGGTAGCTATCCCACAGTCTGCTTTGCTATCCCCAGTTGGTTCTCTCAGATTGCCCTCGCGGCATTCAGGCCCAGTCCTCTCTCTAAGCAGTTCAGCCGGCTCTTCCCTGCCCAGCCCCCGCTTGTTAATGGCGGATGCGGGAGTCTGCGCAGCTGTTTGGCGCACAATCTGTGGGTTTTAATTATTTCTTTCTTTTTCCTCGCGGTTATGTGGTCCTCTGAGGTTCCAAGGCTCGCCACAGACTCGCCAGTGAGAGTGTTTCCTGGTGTTTGGAAACTTCTCTTTTTTAAGCCTCCCTTCCTGGGACGGAGCTCCGTCCCTAACTCTTTTATCTCTCTTTTTATCTTTTATGTTTTTTCCTACCTCCTTTCGTAGACAATGGGCTGCTTTTCTGGGTGCCTGATGTCCTCTGCCAACATTCAGAAGTTGTTTTGTGGAATTTCCTCAGCGTTCAAATGTTCTTTTGATGAATTTGTGGGGGAGAAAGTGGTCTCGCCGTCCTGTTCCTCCATCATCTTGCTCCCTCCCCACTGCATTCTTGATAGTGCCTCCGGTCATATGGTTTTTGACAGAGGTAACTGGTTCTAGTATTTTTCCATGCAGCACCTTTTCCTGTGGATGTGCTCTTTAATATCAGTATCTGGTGACATCATCCAATTACGCATGTAAAAGCTGAAATATAGTTTTCACTACTGTCGTCTTGAAATCAACATGCAGAACCCTCTGGCCACTTCTTGAACATGCAGCTGCAATGATGGATTCAGGCAAACCCGTCCCTATTACGATCACATCAAACTCCGAAGGGAGACTGAAAGCAAGTTTTAAAGGAGAATTTATCACTGGTTTTGCTGGGAATGGATCAACAAATCCCAAAGGCAAATTTACTACATATTGGTCTTCGGAAAGACTTGTGCTTCAGGGAAGATTTGAAGAATTCTAGACTGAAATAGGGTGAAGGGGAAGAGTATGTGACTGTCTGAAATGCACCTATGGAAGGGACATGAGAATTGGACCAGTATAACAGAAGGTATTAGCTTGGGCTCAAGTTCCTTAAGCAGAAAAAATGAAACATGGGATTAATGAGAGAGCATATGTTAAAACGGGCTTCTCTGATGGCTCAGATGGTAAAGAAATTTGGCAATACTGGAGACCTGAGTTTGATCCCTGGGTCGGGAAAATCCCCTGGAGAAAGGAATAGCTACCCACTTCAGTATTCTTGCCTGGGGAACTCCATAGATAGAGGAACCTGGTAAGCTACAGTCCATGGGATTGCAGAGTCAGACAAGACTGAGTGACTAACACTTTCAATTTCATATCTTAAAACAGAAAGAATAAAGAAAGGAAAGGGGATGTCAATCTGCAGGAGAGAGATATACATGTCACAGCTTAGATATGTATGTCCATGCTTATATCCACACAGAGAAGATGAGCTTAGAATAAGGCTTTTGCTTTCATGTCATTTCTTTAGGCAAATGACTAGTTGTTTTAAAGGAAAGAATTTTCCTGCCTTCAAAAATGTTTTAGTGTCATGGAGAAAATGTAAACTGTGTTTGGATTTCCATAACCTCTATATTTTATGGCAAGGACCCAGATTCTATTAACAGTTTTCTGTTTCAACACCTGTTATAAAATCACAACATTTTAGTTAAATTGGCAAATGACTCTGTTGCACAATGAAAGTGTAAATGAACTCTGATTGAGAATCATCTTGCTAATTATATTTCCATACTGTGGACATTAATAGCTGCTTAGTCTTCTGATATGACCTACACACACATGGATCATATCTTTATGCAGTATATTAAAGTAAGTTGTGTACATTTCTGTCTCTGCCGCTGAAACATAAGTTTTTCGAGGATAAGGTCAAATATAGTCTCAGAATAAGATCTGCATGCATCTGTGCACCTTGAATAAAGATTGTCCTCTATGAATGCTTATCAAACACATGGCACACATAGTCCAAAGGTGAATAAGGATTTGTTTGATTGATATATCATGACTGAGTTTTGGTTCAGAATCTTTTAGTGACAGAAAACTTTAAATCATCCATATTTGGAAGGAAAAAGAATGCCTCAAGCTAGAGACTATTAAGCAAATTTCTGAATTTTATTGGGAAACACTCCTTAGAGATTTCTCTGTAAATGGGGATAGAGCACTTAGCCACCCAAATTAACATAATCATTCAATGTTATTTTAAAGTTTTAGAGCTCAGTGGCTGACTCTCTGTGAGTTCTTCATGATTTCTGGCAAGGGTGTATGTTTTCCTTACCAAAAACTATAAAAGTCACAAATTAGGGAAAATGGTCAAAAAAGGGTTCCCAATAAGAAATGATCACCACAAGAAAAATATTAAAGTTCTGGAATCCAAATTTCAACAGTTCTAAGCCATCTAAACAAAACTAAGAAAAGACACAACCATGCCATATGTTAAGCGATTTAGATAGAAATATGTAGATTAGTTAGGAAACTTTCCAATGATACAGACTAGAGATGATGGTTGCTTAGACCACACTGACCATAGTGCATACGGTAAGAAGTGAGTGTACTTGAGATATACTGGAAGGGAAATCCAAGAATATTTTCCAATGGCTGGAATATGAGATGTAACAGAAAATAGGAAGATGAGGCTTCTGATATAATAAAGTCATCATTAACTCAAATGGGAACTCTATCATGGAAGTGGATATTTGGAAGTTCAGAGCAAATTAGGAAGTCAGTTAGAAAATGCTAAATGTAAGAGTTAGGCTGTCTAGGTGAGATGTCCATCGAAGTACAGGTGTACAAAGGCGAGTGTATAAACTTTACAAAATTATCATTTTAATCATATTGACTGTAAAAGTAACCCTACTTTTGCAGGTGAACAAAAGCTCAGAAGAATAAAACAACCTGACCAAAGACAATATAGCTAGAAAGTGTCAGATATTATATATATGTTGTTCAGTCACTCAGTCACATCCAACTCTTTGCCCCCATGGACTGCAGCATGCCAGGCTTCCCTGTCCTTCACCACCTACCAGAGCTTGATCAAACTCATGTCCATCAATTTGGTGATGCCATCCAACTGTCTTGTCCTCTGCTGTCCCCTTCTCCTCCTGCCTTCAATCTTTCCCAACATCAGGGTCTCTTCTAAGGAATCAGCTCTTCTCAGGAATCGACTCTTCTCATCAGGTGGCCAAAGTATTAGAGTTTCAACTTCAGCATCAATGAATATTCAGAATTGATGTATTTTAGGATTGACTGGTTTGATCTCCTTGTAGTCTGAGGGACTCTCAAGAGTCTTCTCCAACACCACAGTTCAAAAGTCAATTCTGTGTTCAGCCTTCTTTATGGTCTAACTCTCATATCCATACATGACTGTTATATATACATAATGTGCAAATATATATGTATGAGTTATACATTTCTTCTGAGATTCATTTATAGTCAGATGATTTCACACATGTGTGTCTTACATATTCAGGTAGATAGCAAGGTCCTCGAAAGCAGAGACAAATCCTTATTCTAGCCTGTATCCCAAAGATGGCAAACATATTACCTTTTCAATTGTAGATGCCCCGTAATAACTGATTTAGCTCTCAGTAGCTGCACATGTAGAAAGACAAATTTGGAGGCTGGAGGAAGGGATAAACCCTCTCCTCAATCTCTGACCCAGGAAGAATTTTCTTGTCACTGAAAAAAATACATATGTATCTTAGAAGCAGAGAAGAGGAAAATAGAATTCTTACTCTGTTGCAAAACCTCTCTCTTACCTCTCCCTTCTGGAACCAGATGCTATAAGATCTCTACTGTCACTTATAAATAGCTCCTTATTAAACTGTCCTCAAATCACCTTGTTGGAGAGTACTTAGTGTCTTCTGTGGAGCCCTGCCTGCTTCAAGGAGGATGACATGGAGATGTTGGACCTATAGGAGTTAGGTCTCCGGAGGCCCTCAGAGAAGGAGTTGAGAAAACACATTCCCCACTCTTATGCTCCTCCTTTAAACCCAAATTCTGTCAGTGGGTTCCCAATAAACCCAACCAGAAGCCAGAGGACAAGGGGGTCTGTTGAGAGAGAGCGATAGACAGAGTACCTAAAGGGCAGAGGATATACCCCTTCCACCTAGAGTCTTTCTCATCCAGAAACTGAAAAGCAATCACTGAACTTATTTACAGAACAGAAACAGATGTGCAGACATAGAAAACAAACTTAGAGTTACCAAAGGAAATGAGAAGGGAAGGAATACATAAGGAACATGGGATTAGCATACACACATTAATAAATATATGAGATAGATAACCAACAAGGACCTGATATATAGCACAGGGAACTCTACTCAATATTCTGTGATAACATATATGAGAAAAGAATCTGAAAAATAATGAATATATGTATATGTATAACTGAAGCACTTTGCTGTATACCTGGAACTAATACAACACTGTAAATCAATTATAATCCAGTAAATTTTTCTAAAAAGAAATATTTGGAGGAAACTTCTATTTTTTAAAAAAACTTTATATTCCTGTCAGCCAGCTTACATTAAATATACATGTATAACTGAATCTCTGTGAACCTTTCTCCAGCCACATTCCTCTCCCTCCTTCCCACCAAGAAGTAACCACCATCTTGGCTTGGTGTTTATCATTTCCAGTCATGCTTTTAACTTTTACTATATGTGTATCCATAAACAGAGACAGAATTCTTTAAATGGGCCAAAGCCCATAATGTGCCCTTCAGATGACTAGATCCCTAACTGGAAGAAAATTTACATCCTTATAAAACATGGATGTTTCCCCAAACCAGATGATTTCTGAGACATGTTTCCAAGTAGCCTACCAAGCTGGGGATTGTAAAGTCTGTCTGTGGAGGAAACGGCAAGCTTGCATTTATTTAAACTCACATATGAAGATCATTCTGAAGTAGGGCAGAGTCATGGAGGGGTATAGTATCAAGCAAGGAACTCTACAATTGTCTTCACCAGCAAAATAAATCCAAATAACTGAGGTGATCATCCAATAACTTAGACAAATGTGGTCCAGAGGCAAACCTGTGAAGTTGCTTAATGTTTTCTTTGAACATTCAGATTCTCTAATGAGGATCTTCCAAACTCTCCCATCTGGCTCCCCCCAACTCACAGATTCAGTCTCAGCCACTTCAACAGTTTGGGGCCCCTCAGTTTTCTTCACCATCTCTGAAAAGCTCTAACAAACCATCTGTGTATTCTACTGGGCTCCCTAGTGACCAAGGCTGAAATAAATATGTCCGGGTATGTTTCTGCCTGTGTGCTCAGTCACTCAGCCATGTCCGACTCTTTGCAACCCCATGGGCTGCAGTTCACCATGCTCCTCTATTTATGAGATTTTCAGATAAAAATACTGGAGTAGGTTGCCATTTCCTCCTCCAGGGTGTTTTCCCAACCCAGAGATCAAACGTCTCCTGAGTCTCCTGCATTGGCAGATGTATTCTTTATCACTGAGCCACCTGGGAAGCCTATGTATGTGTCCCATTAAGGACAGGTATAAGTAAGTGTGCTACTGGGTTTTCTTTTTATATTCCCAATCTCGTGTCTATTGCTCAAGAGAAGTCACTGAAAGAGTATGGTTTGCAGGCTACAGACAAGCAAGAAGTCTGATCCACTGGAGGAATTCTGAAGAGTAAGATATTGCTCAGAATCACTGTGATCCTATTTGAAGCTGGGAGTTGGCCTCTGAAAGTCAAAGCCCCAGCTGTCATCTACTAAGGGCCACCTGGAAGTATGGTGGGAGTAAGTCCTAAAGGCCCAATGGTTCCATCTCTCTGCAGGTTTGGGCCATTGCAACAAAGACAAATTAAAACCAGGGGAAGGAATCACTTAGAGGGTTAAAGTGACCATAGGTGGTCAGGACAGTGCCAGCAGTGCCCATCACACAGACCTGGCAGAGTTGATGGATCATTGTGTTGAAGTAGTGATCAAAACCTCGGGCTGATGGCATCAGGTTAGAATTTCAGAAATTAGCATTTAGAGTTCTTTTGATATCTGTACTTACCTAAAGTTCCCCAATTCAACTATGAAAATAAACCTTAAATGGCCACTGAACTCATCTAGTGTTCCTGGAAAATCATCAGGACCTAAATAGTTTAGTTAAGTTTAGTTGGCTCTTTAGCACATATAACTGCACGTGATTTCATTTGTCAGGTCAGTATTTGTCCAACTATATCCCGAACTAACCCTGATGTTACATTGTCTTCGTACTTTGGGACTATTTCCCAGTGATAGAGCAGTAAGCTGACTGGGGGTGAAGCCCCCATCACCCTTCCATGGATGCACACATGTCAACAGGGCAGCTCAGGTCAGACTGGCTTCAACAGTCTTCATGCTATCATAAACTCAACTTTTTCATGGCATAGGAAGCCCAAGAACCTAGTAAAATGAAAGCTCAATCTGTGTCAACAATAAACCCTCCCTATGAAATCCAATGTCCTAGGAAAAGGACCTCAGATAATAAAAACAAATGGTAGAATGAGAGCCTTACCACGTACCATCCTCACCCACGTGGGGCTGTGTGGGCTGGCAGCTTGGGGCAATTGCAACATAGGGTGAGGCCAAGTGGGAGGATCACAGCAAATAAGTTGCAAACAAACTGTCCTGGGAATTGTCTGTGAAAATTCACAACCTGAATTATCGCTGAATGGGCATTTTCAACATTCATAAATGGATTGGCCTGCTGTGACTGGGTACCAATTTATGGAAATGCGTATACATCTACCCCCTAAGAAATATTTTGTCATAAACCCAATAAACACTTCTTGGTATGTCAGAGAAAAAAATACCTCCAGGGACTTGGAGCAGAATCTCTTAGTCATAATTCTGTCGATAGCCTCAGATAATCTCAGCATCGTTAAAGCATTGTGTCCTGAGCTGAACTGGAAAGAGACTAGAGGCAAGTGCTTATAAGTAAAATAAATGATACTTTAGCAGGATGGAGGGTGGAGGAAAGAGAGAAGCAAGAAGATTGAAAAACAAGCTATCATTTCCAGCTCTACTGCCCTATACTTTATTCCACATTTTCTAAAGTATCTTTTAGCCCTTATTGTTTTTAACTTTTAACTATGAGTCTTTTCAAATATTTGAAGTGTACAGAGCATTCAGTAACAGATTCCTAGGCATCCTCCATCACTACCAAACCACTGTGTTGGTCTCTGTGTCTCTTGTTACTTATTAGAAATATTAGTTAGAATGTAATCTTTTTCCCTGTGGTTCATGTTTTCTGAATCTTAAGATATCCTTCCTTATCAAAATATTATAAAAATACTTTCCTGTATTTCCTTCTAAACACTTAACAGTTTTTCTTCTCACATTTTGGTGTTGTTTCCATCTGGAATTTATTTCTGTATGCTAGGAAGAGATCTAACTCTACTTTTTCTAGACGGGAGGCAACTTTTTTTAATAGACTCTCCTTCCTCCAGTGATCTGTAACGCCACTTGTGTTGTGTACCTTATCCCATGGATAATTCAGTCTGCTACTGGGTCTTCTTTTTCTATTTCTATTGCTGTGTCATTACCATCTACACTTTAGTGTTCGTTTTTTGTCAAACAGGTCAAATTCCCCCCTACTTTTCTTCTTAAGATTCTGATGGTTATTTTGGCTCTATGTTTTTCCAATGAAACGTTCTATGATGAGTTTGTGAAATCCTATTATCAGTTTGGTTGGAGTTTCATTGAAATTATAGATCAAAGTGGGAGAAATCCAAAGCAGTGTATTGAAAAACAAGCTGTACTTTTTTCCATTTACTCGGTTTTTCTTTTACTCTTTTCAGCTTTAAAACTTTAGGTTCCTAAGATTCTCCATCTTTTGCTAGATTTATTTATAGGCACACATTTTTGTGTGCTGTTGTTGCTGTTCTTAATGGCAACTTCTTTTTAATTTACATTTTCTACATATTTGTTGTTCATACATAGAGAGTACCATCGCTTTTTATGTATTGATCATCTTACCAACAAACTTATTAAGCTCTCTTATTAGTTCAAGTAGTTTGTAGAATCATTTTTTCTCCTATACAATAATATATAAGTAAGTGTTTATTCATTTCCAATATTTATGTTTTACTTTTCATATCTTACCATACTACCTAGGACCTACTGGTCAATGCAGAGTAAAATTAATAATAATAAGCATATTTTTCTTTCTTGACTTTAATAGGACACAACCAAAGATTCATTATTAACAAGGATATTTGTTAAAGATTTTTCATAGGTGTCTTTTATAAATTACAAAGTTTTATGCCTGTTCATGGTATACTAAGAGGATTTCCTAATAAACATAGGCTGAATTTTATCAAATGCTTTATTAATTCGTTAGAATGTTCATAAACCTTTTCTTCTACTGTGTTGTATTACAATGATAGATTTGTTGAGGTTAAAACCTTCTTATATTCCTTGAATAAAACCTTCCTTGTTATGATGATTAATTTTTGACATACACTGTTACTGATGCTGCTAAGTCGCTTCAGTCATGTCCGACTCTGTCCGACCCCATAAACAGCAGTCCACTAGGCTCCTCTGTCCCTGGGATTCTCCAGGCAACAATACCAGAGTGGGTTGCCATTTCCTTCTCCAATGCGTGCATGCATGCTAAGTTGCTTCAGTCGTGTCCAACTCTGTGCGACCCCATGGACAGCAGCCCATCAGGCCACTCTGTCCATGGGATTCTCTAGGCAAGAATACCAGAGTGGGTTGCCATTTCCTTCTCCATTGACATACACTGCTGAATTTAATTCACCAGATTTTATTTGATATTTTTGTATTTATATTTTTAGGTAAGATTTGGTCTATATTTTTTCTTGTATTGTTTTTGATTGGTTTGTAATAAAGTATTAGTAATATTAGCCTCTTACATTAGTTGTGAAATTTTTCTGTTTTCTGAAAGAGCTTATGTAAGTATTACTTTTCTTGACATTTTGGTAAAAATCACCTAAAACCATCTGAACCTAATGAAATTGGGGCCTAGAAGTTTTAGTACCAGTTTGATATCTTTAATACTTACAGATTTATTTAAGCTTCCTCTTTTTTTCTTTAGTTAGTTATGGAAAATTTTATTCTCCTAAGAAGTTCTCCATTTGGTCTATTTTTTCTAATCCTAAAGTCATTCTATATTATATTCTTATGATTTCTTTAATCTCTAATTATGTATTTATATTTATTGTTAATATTATTTATTAATATAATATGTATGCTATATTTCTCATTAGTTTTATTTACTGTTATTCCTATGTTTTATTCATCATTCACAGAACCAACTTTTGGTTCTATTGGTATTCTTTTACATAACTTTGCTCTAATGCATTACTTCTTATTCTTACATTAAGCTCACTTCATTCTATTGTGTTTATTCTTGCTTTTCTTTTCTTCTAACTCCTTTATTTGGAATAGGATCATTAGTTTTTTTGTCTTTCTTCTTCTCTAATAAGGACAGTTAAGGCTGTACATTTATCTCTGAGTGCTGCTTTAGCTGCATCCCACTAGCTTTTAAGTGAGTGTTTCACTGCCATTCAGTTCTCAATATTTTCATTTTTTTCTCACACTTAAGTTTATTTTTTGCTCACAAATAATTTAGAACTCTACTGTTTTTCTTTTGTTTTCAATTAAATAAGAAAGAGGATAGATTTTTTTCCTCTCTTTAGCTGTATTTTTATTTCATGTTGTCAGAGAAAATAGTCCATAAAATTATTTTTTATTTATTTTTAACCTAGAATGTGGTCATTTTTCAAAAAAGTTCCATATATACTTCTGAGGAATTCAGATTCTTTTTTTTTTTCTCCCTTTGTTAATTCCTTTATTAGGCTTGTGGCTAGGGACAAAGAGAAGTGTCTGAAGCACCATAAGGTGATATGGAAGAGTCAGAATGATGTTATTCCCCGAGCTTCGAAGAATGCAGATTCTTAAATACAGAATGGCAAGTTCCATGTATATTGCCCATTGTCCATTACATCAAACTTAATTGCACTGTTTGAAAACTCTATATATTTTTCCTAAATGGTACTTGCTAAACATATTAGTCCTAGATTTTTGAAATGGATTAAAATCTTAAGTGTTAAAGCATTTGTCAAATTCTACTTATAATTCTGCTGACTTTCTGTCAATATACCAACCTCAAGCATCTAAATTGGTTCCTATAGTTAACAATTTATTACTGCTGGTAAATATATGAAAATTGCCCTTTCTTTCTTGTGACCTCAACCATATATTTGTAATATTTTAAAATATTTTAAATACTTTTCTAAGTGTTTATACTGAAAGGATGTTCATGGTTTATTTTTTTCATTATTATTAATTTGCCATTCTTCTACAAGCAGAATGTAATTGAAGGGGAGGAAGGAGGGGAGAAGGGGAAGAAGGAAGGAAGGAAGGGAAGGAGGAAGAGAAAAAGTCATTCTGAAAGATGGTTAAGTTTCTGTATATTCCTATGGGTTATCCTTTGTCTAGGTAATTTAAAATTTTCAGTAAACTTATAGTGAGGAAGATGTATCTGAGAATAGGATGGTTTCCAACTCCCTTTATATTACACCACCCCTACCATCACCACCACCACCACTTAATGCTGGAGCAGAGAACCATCCCTATGTCGGACTGGTTGGGGGGTACAATTTCTATCACACAATAAGCATATATGTTGTGGACCATCTCCTGTGCTTTCTAACCTAATTAGTTCATGTTTGAGGCTTTCAGTGAAAAAACACTCTTAGGAGGCTTCTGGGGAGTTTTTCTCTTCACGTGTACTAATTGTTATACCAACAATCACATAATCAGCCTCTTGGGTTGTGAGGAAAAACAAGGGTGTAAGTGGCTAATTGCAAATGCGAGTGGTCCATTGCCTGTGCAATCAGCAGACCTCCAGCATATTAAACTTGGTGCCCAGTCACAGCATAAATATTACAAGTGGCAGAGCCTAGCCTTTTAAAACTGACTTCACAAATTCACTTGCAATTTTCTCAAATTCTTCAATCCTTCACAATTCTCTTTTACAAAGCAGAAACAAACAACTACAAAAGGAAAAAAAATCACTGTCATTGACATTCTTAATGATTTCACTCTTTCTACTTTCCATGTGGTATCCATTGGGTCCTCCAAACTCTTTTAATGAAAATGAACTGCTAATAGATAAAGCTTGTATCCAGTTGTAATATTTTAATGCTATAATACATTTCAATTATATCTTTTAAGCATGTAAGGGCTGTTTTCAGTGTCGTTTGCTAAATTTATTGCACTAAGTCTAAAATGGAAAACAGTAGTTATCTATAAACACTGAGCTAATCTGTTCTTTCTATTCTAGATCTAATGAGGCTCAAACCTTCACAATGAGAAGTAATTTTACAACAATATTTATATAGATGATGAGTCTGGTTCTCTGACCCATATGGTGATACACAGCAATGTTGCAAAGAAGATATCTTCCAGATGGACATTAAAGCCCCATCCCCATTCATTCCAGTCTCTCTGCTTAGAACTGACAAATGGAGAGGGCAAGGCTGGTTTATTTTATCAACTGATTCAGTAGTCCTTAGATTAGTTAATTAGTTTTGATCTCCTCTAATAGAACCTTTGGAAGATAACTCTAGGTTATAATTTTCTAAAAGGTAATATATCATAGCAATGTTTAACTGGGTTCAAAAATTATTGTGATTACCTAGGGTTTGTGATCAAAACGTTTGCATGTAAGCCTGGGCTCTCCTGTATGACTTTACAAAAGGCTTAGCTTCATGAAGCCTCAGCTTCCACATGTGTAAAATGAGGAGAGTAATTCAAAGCCTTAGTCCCCTGAAAGGAAGAGTGCTTTGTAAGTTCTAAAGTACCAGAAAGAATAAGTTTCTATTTTTATTATGTATGGGGATTATTTAGCACTGACACAAATCATGGATGGCAATGGGTTAGTTCTGTGATCTTATGTTTACAGTGAACTTTTGGCCTATGACTTGCTTTGACTCTTTGGTTAACGATTCCAACAGCCACATGTGAAGGCTCCTCTTTTGAGTTGTATGTGAGTGTGTTTTCTTCATATTTTCTGCAGATGTTTCAGCTGAGTGTCAAAGTCAGGCCTCTTGGAGACAGCCATGTGGGAATAACCGTCATTTTACACGACCTAAGATCTAAGCCAACCCCCTTTCTTTTCCCTACCCAACTTCAATTTCCAGGTAAAGTTCAGAGTTTAATTTAGAGAGAAATGTCTTGCCCAAGGGCAAAAAGTTATTAAATCACGCAATAAGGACCTCGTTCCTATGTCCTGTCTTATTGTGGGGTCCATTATTTGTTTTGGGTTCGAAGGCATCTTTGATTTTGTATTACCTCCAGCAGTTTCGAGACAAATTCATCAAACATATCCTGAATGATTGGGGCTGACAGTTCAAATGTCAGTTTTAGGAATTGATTTCCCAAATAACTTTATATTAGGATAAAATTACAATTTATTTATTCAATGTTCTGCCCTTTTCATCATTACTACCACACACATAAAACCTTTGAGCTCTAGTATTAGAAACAAAAATCTCTTACGAAACCAAGGAAAAAATTATCCCATTTTTTTAGATGGTCACATAAAGAGATTAATGTACTCCAAATGGGTAAATAATTAGTGTTTCAAGTGTTACAAGAAGGATCTTGCTTCTCTGGAATCATACTAGGTAGGACAGGAAACTCCTATTTACTGGCCACCGGGAGCTGGGCCTAAGACAAATTCACCAGCACACCCAACTATTCCTATAGTGAAAATACATGTCATGTGTTAAGATAGCCTTTGGGAAATCATACAGTAGGGTACAGAAACAATATAAATTCATTTTCATCCCTGTTGTCTACTTTTCATTCATAAACAGCTTGTAAACAGCTTAGCATGTTACCAGTCTAATTTTGTAATTTTATAATTTACTAAATCAGTGATTCTGTCCCAAACCCCTGCAAAAATCCATTCTCTAATAAACTCAGAAGAGCTTATGGCTGTTAATCTTGCGTCTCTTTGCCCTTTGATATTTCTCTAGTGATTCTCCTTCTACTGATGGGAAAATCACCCATGTTATTGTGCTGACTGCCACATGATCAATTTAAAGAATCAGTTACTAACCAAGTACGTCACATTTTAGTTATTTCCTTCAGAGCTCACTTATTTTCAACATAATAGGATGGTACATAGGAGAAAATAACTTTTTTTCCTCTATTTTTACTTCCTCTTTTACAAAGCAGAAATAGGCTAGTAATAAAAAGTTATTTACATTATTGTTTTATGAGAGGGACTGGCTGATGTTAATGCTTTGAAATTTTTCCAAGAAGGCAAATGTCATGCACCATGCTCCCAACTACCCCACACATTCGGTGAATACTCATCTCGGATTAGAGATGGATTGTATGCATGTGCGTGCTAAGTGCTTCAGTCATGTACCACTCTTTGCCACCCTAAGGACTGCATCCTAAGGCTTCTCTGTGCATGGGATTCTTCAGGCAAAAATACAGAAGTGGGATGCCATGCCCTCCTCTAGGGGATCTTCCTGACCCAGGGATAGACCTGACACTCTTATATCTCCTGCATTGGCAGGCAGGTTCTTTATCACTAGCATGACCTGGGGTTAGAGATGAATCATATGGAGTATAGCAAAGGCAGAGTAGCAGAGATAGTTCATCTTCTCAGTCAGGAATCAGTTCTGAAAGCACATGGTTAAGCTGAAGTTCAACACAGACCCGCATTAGTGAGCAAGTCCTCTCAGGCGGTATTTGGGAAGGACACATCCTCAGAAGCCATGGTCAGAGATATCTAGGAGGGTCAGGCAAAAACTTAGCTGTTACCAGGGAAGTCCATGCAGAGGGCTAGAAGTGTTAGGGAACCGAAACTGCCCATCTTGGCCAGGCAGGATAATTACAGTTTGCTGAGTGGTCTCACAACAGGACGACCCTATAAAGAACTCCATGCTGCTGAAAACTAACCAGGAAAATTTCGGAGGGGCTGAAGGGAGGGAAGTCCATTGTAAAGCACAAGCTGGAATCAAGATTGCCGGGAGAAATATCAATAACCTCAGATATGCAGATCCACCCTTAAGGCAGAAAGAGAACAGGAACTGAAGAGCCTCTTGATGAAAGTGAAAGAGAAGAGTGAAAAAGATGGCTTGAAACTCAACATTCAAACAACAAAGATCACGGCATCCGGTCCCATCACTTCATGGCAAATAGATTGGGAAACAATGGAAACAGTAACAGACTTTATTTTCTTGGGCTCCAAAATCACTGCAGATGGTGACTGCAGCCATGAAATTAAAAGATACTTGCTCCCTAGAAGAAAAGCTATGACAAATGTAGACCTCATATTAAAAAGCAGAGATATTACTTTGCCAACAAAGGTCCATCTAGTCAAAGCTACAGTTTTCCCAATAGTCATGTATGGATGTAAAGTTGGACCATAAAGAAAGCTGACCACCAAACAATTGATTATTTGAATTGTGGTGTTGGAGAAGACTCTTGAGAGCCCCTTGGACTGCAAGGAGATCCAACCAGTCCATCCTAAAGGAAATCAATCCTGAATATTCACTGGAAGAATTAGTGCTGAAGTTCCAATATTGGGCTACCTGATGCGAAGATAATCCAGTTGAGCTATTTCAAATCCTAAAAGATGATGCTATGAAAGTGCTGCACTCAATATGTCAGCAAATTTGGAAAACTCAGCAGTGACTACAGGACTGGAAAAGGTCAGTTTTCATTCCAGTCCCAAAGAAAGGCAATGCCAAAGAATGCTCAAACTACCACACAATTGCACTCATCTCACATGCTAGCAAAGTAATGCTCAAAATTCTCCAAGTCAGGCTTCAGCAATACGTGAACCGTGAACTTGCAGATGTTCAAGTTGGTTTTAGAAAAGACAGAGTACCAGAGATCAAATTGCCAACATTCACAGGATCATCAAAAAAGCAAGAGATTTCCAGAAAAACATCTATTTCTGCTTTATTGACTATGCCAAAGCCTTTGACTGTGTGGGTCACAATAAACTGTGGAAAATTCTGAAAGAGATGGGAATCCCAGACCACCTGACCTGCCTCTTGAGAAACCTGTATGCAGGTCAGGAAGCAACAGTTAGAACTGGACATGGAACAACAGACTGATTCCAAATAGGAAAAGGAGTACATCAATGCTGTATATTGTCACCCTGCTTATTTAACTTCTATGCAGAGTACATCATGAGAAATGCTGGGCTGGAAGAAGCACAAGCTGGAATCACGATTGCTGGGAGAAATATCAATAACCTCAGATATGCAGATGACACCACCCTTATGGCAAAAAAGCAAAGAAGAACTAAAGAGCCTCTTGATGAAAGTGAAAGAAGAGAGTGAAAAAATTGGCTTAAAGCTCAACACTCAGAAAACTAAGATCTGGTCCCATTACTTCATGGCAAATAGATGGGTAAACAGTGGAAAGTTTCAGACTTTATTTTTCTGGGCTCCAAAATCACTGCAGATGGTGATTGCAGTCATGAAATTAAAAGACCCTTACTCCCTGGAAGGTTTGTCTAGTCAAGGCTATGGCTTTTCCAGTAGTCATGTATAGATGTGAGAGTTGGACTATAAAGAAAGCTGAGCACAGAAGAATTGATGCTTTTGAACTGTGGTGTTGGAGAAGACTCTTGAGAGTCCCTTGGACTGCAAGGAGATCCAACAAGTCCATCCTAAAGGAAATCAGTCCTGGGGTGTTTATTGTAAGGACTGATGTTGAAGCTAAAACTCCAATACTTTGGCCACCTGATGCGAAAAGCTGACTCATTTGAAAAGACCCTGATGTTGGGAAAGATTGAAGGCAGGAGGAGAAGGGGACGACAGAGGATGAGATGGTTAAATGGCATCACCGACTCAATGGACATGAGTTTGGGTAAACTCTGGGAGTTGGTGATGGACAGAGAGGCCTGGCGTGCTGTGGTTCATGGGGTAGCAAAGAGTCAGACACAACTGAGCGACTAAACTGAACTGATGAGAAGAACTGACTCACTGGAAAAGACCCTAATGCTGGGAAAGATTGAAGGCAGGAGGATAAGTGGACGATAGAGGATGAGATGGTTAGATTGCATCACCGACTCGATGGACCTGAGTTTGAGCAAGCTCCAGAAATTGGTGATGGACAGGAAAGCCTAGCATCCTGCAGTCCATGGGGTTGCAAAGAGTTGTACATGTGAGGGACTGAACTGAATTGAAAGGAGGGAGGACATGCCAGCCCATAATATGTAAATCCAATCCAGAAGAATTTGAAAAGGGTCAAAAGGAGGAGAGAGGATGCAGTATGTCCTGCCAACCTCCCAGAAACTCTCACACTAGAATTTATTTTGGCCGAATGATGCACAGGCCACCAGGTAGTACCCTGAGTCAGAATGATTAGCCAGAAAAAACCCAGAAACTAACCCCATCACCCTAAACCCTGAGACTGCAGGCCGAGTAGCAGAGCAGTCCTCTTGGTTCCCTGACCCTCCTGTTCTCCATCTAGGTGTCCCTCCCTGATAAAGTCTTTTGCTTTGTTAGCATGTGCATCTCCTCAGATAGTTCATTTCCAGGTGTTAGGTAAGAGCCAGCTCTCAGGAATTCCCAGCCTCTGAGCTGGGGGTTTCTAGAAAAAATGACAGAAAAGCATTATTAGTCTCAGGAATAGGTAAATTGGGGCTTGTCTTCAGTATGGGGGTGGTAATTTAGTCACTAAGTTATGGCCAATTCTTGTGACTCCATGGACTATAGCCTGTCAGGCTCCTCTGTTCATGGAATTCTCTAGGCCAGAATACTGGAGTGCATTGCCATTTCCTTCTTCAAGGGATCTTTCAGATCCAGGGATCAAACTCTGTCTGCTGCATTGCAGGCCAATTCTTTACCACTGAGCCACTAGAAATTCCCTGTCTTATCCTTTCAAAAGATAGGTAAGAGAGTTGGCTTAAAGCTTCCAAAATACCTTTTGAATTTTCCCTCACCTTCTCCCAAATCTCTTCTCTTTCCAGCAGCTGTCACAATTCTCTCTCTGTCCAGACTCCACCAGCTCTCCCTTTATTAACTTCTTTTCTTCCGTTTACTTTCTCTACTCTTCTTGTCCCCACCATCAAAGGTGATTAGGTTCTCCCAGTGCATCTCCTCCATCTCTTAACTAGAAAAGTGAGCTTAACTCAGTAAGCTCTCTTAACATACTCTATTCACATTCTCATAAAAACAACAGCCTGACTTTTCTCAAAAGAATGAAGTACCAGTCAGTCAAAACCTGCTGTTGCTTAGTTATACTTTAGGAACAGTTGCTCCACCATGGTCCGTGGTTTTACAATCTTCCTTTCACTTATTCAGTCACTCACTGACTCGCTTATCTGCTCAAAAAATCATTTGTCAAACGTTAAGCTTTTATTTGCAAAGGAACTGTGTTAGATGTTGAAAAATAAAATGACCAAGGTATAGTGCCCATTTCAGAAAGTCACAGTCCTTTGGGGAAGACAACTGTTGTTGTTTAGTTGCAAAGTCGTGTTGGACTCTTTGAGACCCCATGGACTATAGTCCACTAGGCTCCTCTGGCCATGGAATTTTCTAGACAAGGATACTGGAGTGGGTTGCCATTGCCTCCTCCAACGGATCTTCCCAACCCAGAGACTGAACCCATGTCTTTTGTGTCTCCTGCATTGGCAGGCAGATTCTTTACCACTGAGCCACCAGGGAAAGCCCCAAATTCCAGCTGAGTGCAATGTAAATATGGACAGAATCATACGGAAGCATAAAATAAAAACAAGGATTTGTCTGAACAGAAACAGGGAAGGTTTCAAAACAAGAAGAATATTTGAGATGGTTCTTGGGGGTATGAGTAGCAATTCATCAAACAAAGGAAGAAATAACAAAAAATTGCCACACTTATATGTGCCAGAAATTGTGCTGAGCCCTTAACATGGATCATGTGGATAATCTTATTTAATCCACATGACAGCCCCAGTGAGGTAGATAATTTTTTCTTTATCTAACAACTGATGAAATGGGCTCAGAAAACTAAGTTTTCCAAAGGGATGTCAGACAGGGAAAACACATGCAAGGCAGCGTGTATGAAAAGCAAGAAAAATTAGGGAAATGATCAGCAGTTAAATGTGCTTATGATGCAATAGGGGAGAAATCCTATGGGAAAAAGTCAAGAGAATGAGACAAGGACCATATCAGGAAAAGTCTCATCTAGAGTTTGAAGTAAATGCATTAAGTAGCATAGAATACTTGAAGAATTTTTCCTTTCTTTTCCTACAATATTTATGACATAGAGAAGAGATGGGTGCCTCTGCCCAGGTCCTTTCCTGCTCTCTCCTTGCTTAGCTAATTAATTGACATTGTGGAATGCTTGCAGTTGGCTCTGGCCTCTAGACACATATTTAGATGCTCAAATTCTCCAGCAATAGGAGAAATTTAGGTACACCAAGCAAATACCTTGTATTCTTCTTAGTTTATAACAATAAATTTAAAAGACATAAATAAAAATAATTTTTAGCTAAATCGAGCCTTTTTAAGGCTCTCCTTTAAATCAGTGATGGAACTGACATGAATGCCTCTGATATGGGCAGTAAGAGGAAAGAAAAGTGAAAGTGTTAGTCACTCAGTTGTGTCCAACTCTTTGTCACACCATGGACTATAGGCACAATGCTCCTCTGTCCATGGAATTCTCTAGGCAAGAATACTGGAGTAGGTAGCCATTCCCTTCTCAGAGGGATCTTCCAAACTCAGAGACTGAACCCAGGTCTCCCACATTGCAGGCAGATTCTTTACCATCTGAGCCATCGGGGAAGCCCAAGAGAAAAGGAAAACTGAGGTTAAAACAAGGATAAAACACAAACAGTTGAACCACCAGGTAGAAAGTTCAGAATGACAAGGGAGGTGGAATGCACTCTGAGAATGTAGATGAATGAGAAAACATCTCTCTTTGCTGAACATTTTCCCCCAGAACTTTGTAATAAATAGACAGCTGAGCTCTATTTGGATATGGTTTCTTCTTCATGTCCAAAAATGGAAGATACAAAGGTAAAGCAAAGTGAATGAATAAGTGACAAACTGATCATATTCCTGCATCTCAGTGTATGTGGACACAATATATTTTCACATTCCCGTGATAATAGCTCTATATTGATGAACAATAAATATTTTACTGGTTCTTCTCTCACCAGCTAAAATAGAGTCCAGTCCAGAGGAAAGAACTTTGATCATAAGCATTTCTGGAAATCCCCATGGGTTAGAAATGCATGTTTTCTTTTTTCTAAATACCTGTAGACTATTCTTTCCCTCCTCTGCTCTGCTTCCTCCCCTTGAGTCATCACTCAAAATCACAGAGCTAATAAGTATTACAACAAATCTATGATTCAAATCCAATTCTATCTGACTCTTTTGTCCATGGAATTCTCCAGACAAGAATACCAGAGTAGGGAGCCATTCCCTTCTCCAGAGGATCTTCCAGGATCCAGGAATCAAACCTGGGATCTCCTGCTTTGCAGGCAGATTCTCTACTGTCTGAGCCACCAGGGAACACCCAGGAAGTGTTACAACCAAGCCATGACTCAAATCCAATTCTATCTGACTACGAATCTAATTCTCCTAACTAGACTGGATCTACTGGATCATAATCTACTCCCAAGAAATAATGGGTATTAGTCAAATTAGTCCATTTCTAACAATAATAACCTAGAAGATATTGATCATATCCTTATGAGCTTTCAGGGCCCAATTTGAACACTCTACTGTTCAACTAGGAGAAGAAAGTGAAAGACCAGTTTGTAATCAAAATACCATTTCATTCATTCATGCAGGTATTTCATTTATTTATTTATTCAATTGACTTTTTAATTAATTCTTTCAAGATTTTTCATTACATATATTTATTAACTACATCTATGAACTAGACACTGCTTGAAACTGATCATATTCTGGGTAACAGGAGAGCCTCTCTCCCCTCCTCCGTATTCTTGGGGCCTACAAATGGAACAGAAATTAATGTCTTCCAGAAAATTTCCTTTTCTTAATCCATCCTGCAGATCACCAGACTCATGTTTCCCCTCAACTCCAAAATCATCAGTGATTTGACAAAAATGGCACAATTCTTTTCCTTATCTTTCAAGGGCCCTGGTGTGATCATAATCTAACTTGCTGTCTCTAAGGCTATTACTAAAATAATCATGCCACTTTAAACATGATGCCATCAAAAGCCCACTAGACAAGGAGGGAGGAGAAAAGTAGATTTGAATCTCATCTCTGCCACTATTAACTCTGGAAACTTAAACAGATAAGTTAATTTCTTTGAGCCCCAGGTACCTCATGTATTAAATTAGAAGAGGGAATATATTTGGATTCAGAATATTTAAAGATTACTCAATGAACACCTAATACATATTTGAATTTCACCTGGCATTTTCCCATATTACAATATTCACTTTATTTAAGCCTCATTTTAAAACGAGCAAACTCGAGGCAAATGATGCTGACTTGAATAAAGTTACATATCTACTAATTCCATGGATTTGGTCTGAATAAAGTTATCCTGATTTCACTTTAAGACCCAGCAGATAACCACAAAGGACTCTTCTAATTCACAATTCTATTCCTGGTAGCTTTATGGTTTTATCTCTGTTTCTCATCTACTCAGAATCAACTCTTTAGCCAAAGTTGATTTTCCATTGTTTCCCAAACATGCTTTCCTTTGCTGATGGTGCCATTTTCCCTCCTATCATCTGTTCAATCCCTATGTAATTGAGCAAGATGAACTTCTCTTTTATCCCTTACTATTGGTAGATATCCACTAGCATATATGTTTCATGGGATTTAAGATATTTCATATTTAAGCACACCAAGGTAGCAGGTCTGTAAACTAACCTTTAGCAATGTGTTCAAAGTCCCAGTCCCATTATAGGCAAGCATAGCAAAAGCCCAATGGTCTATATTAGGGGTAAATTGCAATAGGGCAATTTCTCAGATAATCCTGACAAGAACAAAGTTATTCCAGGGTTTAAAACATCACAAAATTTACACTGTCCCCATATGTGGCATAAGAAATCAGAACATGGAGGATATAAAACCTTTGTCCATGCCAGATGATTGGGCCATGGAAAAGGGGGTTTCTCTGTTGATTTCAGACACATATGCTGAGACCTAATAATTATTTTGACAAATAATGAAGGAGATAATCCAAGAATCTCAATTTAACCAAGAAGAGTTCACTGTAATTGCATTTTATCTCTGATTTTAGTGGAACTCACACCTGAAAACTTTCAAATTCCTAAGGGTTATAGCAGAAGGATAGGGAAAGAACAAGTCCAGAAAAGAACAGAGAATAGTTCTACTGTATTTCCTTTTTGTTTGTTTAAACGTTTTATTTTGTATTGAGCTATAGCCAGTTAACAATGCTGTGAGAGTTTCAGGTGAGCAGCAAAGGGACTCAGCCATACATGTATATGTATGCATTCTTCCCCAAACTCCTCTCCATCCAGGCTGCTATGTAACAACCGAGCAGAGTCCCATGTGCTATACGGTAGGTCCTTGTTGGTTATCCATTTTAACTATAGAAGAATATACATGTCTATGTTTCCTTTTCTGGGTGCTATTTACCCTTAATGAGATTGTTTTAAAAGCCCACCTGACTCAAATATATCATTTAAATGAATCCACACTAGCTGAGAAGGAAGCTGGGAACCAGAGATGGTGCTAGGACTTCCAAATCTCCTCCTTCTGCACTAGACTTAGCCATGGCCCTTCTGGAACAAGAAGCCTAAAATTCTCTGCTATTTTGCAAGATCTATCTTAAACACCAACTGCTCCATGAAGTATGCCTTGATTCCTCAAACTTAAATGGCTCTGATCATTATCTTCCTTTATTTCACGACCACTTCTTCCTCTGATACATTGCATCTATCTTTGTCTTTAATCCTAAAGCTCTATTGCTGCTTATACGCCTGTGTATTCAAGCACCTGCCTGCATGTGTGCTCAGTCGTGCCCAACTCTTTGTGATCCAGTGGACTGCAGCCCACCAGGCTCCTCTGTCCATGGAATTTTCCACGCAAGTATACTGCAGTGGATTGTCATTTCCTACTCCAGGGGATCTTCCTGACCCAGGGATTGAACCTGCATGTCTTACATTCCCTGCATTGGCGAATGGATTCTTTAAAACTGTGCTCATTCAGGCACCTAGTGGAATCATTCAGGCACCTACTGGAATCAAGATCCTTTTTCCCAAGTGTTTCTCAAAACAATGGTTTCCTCTGACCTGAACTCCACACATGCTCTGGCATGATCTTTCAAGGTCCCTGTCCCCATATAAAAATCCGAATCACCTTGAAACTCTCCCAGTTGTTCTTTGAATATTTTTCACTCTTGAACCCATGGGATACTCACATGAATTCAGAGTTTATGTCTCCATGGTTTCCTCCTGACTTCTAAATGTAGAAATGGATTCATAATAGCCAATTCAACGCTGTTTCTCAGGCCCGGTATTAACAGTTTGAAGCTAGAACCACATCAGTGCTTCATAGCATGCATGGAATTTAGTTGTCATGTCCTTTAAATGGAAGGAAAGTTATGACCAACCTAGTAGTATATTAAAAAGCAGAGACATTACTTTGCCAACAAAGGTCCAGTGTTGTTCATGTATGGATGTGAGAGTTGGACTGTGAAGAAACCTGAGCACCAAAGAATTGATGCTTTTGAACTGTGGTGTTGGAGAAGACTCTTGAGAGTCCTTGGACTGCAAGGAGATCCAACCAGTCCATCCTAAAGGAGATCAATCTTGGGTGTTCATTGGAAGGACTGATGCTAAAGCTGAAACTCCAATACTTTGGCCACCTCATGCGACAAGTTGACTCACTGGAAAAGACTGATGCTGGGAGGGATTGGGGGCAGGAGGAGAAGGGGACGACAGAAAATGAGATGGCTGGATGGCATCACTGACTCGATAGACATGAGTTTGAGAGAACTCTGGGAGTTGGTGATGGACAGGGAGGCCTGGCATGCTGTGATTCATGGGGTCGCAAAGAGTCGGACACGACTGAGCGACTGAACTGAACTGAACTGAAAATTGTTCTGCCCACCAATGCCAAGACTGGTAGAAAGTCGCTTTTGTCTTTAATAGTTTCAGATTTGTCCCCTTCAGCCACACCACGCATGGGCCCAAGGTGTAATTTTCTAGTACCCACATGGGCTAGTTGAAGTAACTCATACATATAACTCTCTATATAAAAATAGCTTTGTGCCTATGAACAAAACCTCCAAAAGTTTCGATCACTCACCAAGGTCAAAGTACCGTGTACCTGTCTTTAAGCCTCTCATTCACATCAGAGTAATTAAATGCCAACTATATAACTATAAAAACTCATCTAGTCTAATATGACCCTCTAATCACCAATGTCAAAAGACCCTGCCCTTACATTAAGTCTATGACCAGAAACCATACATCTTGACCCACCAAAAGCTTGCCATAAGTGTAATTTGCTTCCCTAAATTCCACTCTGATTTTAATTTCTTAGTGCCACTCATCAATGAAAAACAAATTGGAGGATTTTTAAATTATTACCTGAAAACTGCAGTATCACTCATTCTATTTGTCACTTAGTAGCAACAGACATAGAGAAGGAAATGGCAACCCACTCCAGTGTTCTTACCTGGAGAATCCCAGGGATGGGGGAGCCTGGTGGGCTTCCATCTATGGGGTCACACAGAGTCAGACACGACTGAAGTGACTTAGCAGCAGCAGCAGCAACAGACATGCGCAGGACAGTGAAACCCAAAGAAAATGCTTTATGCAAGGGGGTGGACTTCTAGGAATAAGGGCAGAGTCAAGGCTTGAATTCTTCCCAAATTTGCTAGTCCATAAATCTCCAATATTCATTGATGGAGAGTGACGTATAGGGTGGAAAGAAGCCAGGAGATATACTTAGTCACGGAAGAAAACCTCAGGAGTGGGGACAAACCATTTCTTTCTTCACAGTGTCCTATACATCACTAGTGGCACCAAGCAAGAAATTTCTCATTTAATGGATGCTCCATATATAAGCAGTTATTGGCATGAAACTGAATTGGAAAGAAGCCTGGATGTTTTCTGTTTTTTATTGTGGCTGAACAGAAAAACTTCACAAATGTGAAAGAAGCAAACACTCCTGAAATGGATATTCATTCATAACTCCCCCTAGCACGCAGGTTTAGTCAAAGGGTGAGATATTTTATTGACTGTAAGAGGTTTAATTAGAGAGTTCTTTAAAATTAAGTTCACAATCAGTCATTTCTCACTCTGGCTCAGGACATGTTTCCAACCAGCTGTTTTAACTGTTTTTTCCCACATGGACTAGTAGGAAATACCAGAGGAGGTTTTCGTTCTGGAAACACCACTGTACTGATTTTCCAGGTGGTTGTCCCAAGGCTTAGCCAAGACCAGTCTTCCCTCGTATCTGCATAATTGCAAAACATTAAACTGGAAAGGAAAACACAGGTCATTTAGAATAATGCTCTCATTTTTGTTCAGTTTAAGAAACTGGAGAAAACAAGTGATATTTTCAGACTGCTTCAACATCTGTAATGGCAAAACCCAGGCTGGAATGTAGGCCATGCGACCTTGTGAACAGGACTGTCTCAGCTCTGATGTCTTCTTCATAGCCCTTGAACTAAGGGCCACCAATTTGATTGCTCTGTTCTAGTGGCTGCAACGTCATACACTAAGAAAAATGGGAACATGAGCTAAAACAATTATGATTCCACCAAAATCACCTTGCATATTTCTGTTAAGGCCAGGAATGGGGAGGTGCAGACATTCTTCATCTAAAGCTGTTTGACCTCTGTGTGACTGAAAGCAACATCTGGTCTCCAGGCTTCCAGCAGTGTTTCTCCTATCAAGAGGTAGCCAATTGCAGACAGATGTAACATTTCCTCAACACATTGTGTTGACATCACTGACATATACCTTATTTGAACAATGGGCAGCCAAGCTTCTCAACACCTTTAAATCTGAAGCAATTCCAATCCAAGATGGCAGAAGAGCCATTCTCTGCTTAGACTTTTCCACAGAGAGATGCAGAATGAGTCCAGATCCCATGCGGATCACTCCCCGCTATGTTTTTCTTCTGCTTTGTATCCTGTCACTTAAACCCCAAATCATTCCCTTTCATACAATAAATGTGAATCACAGAACACAGACTTAAAGTTATGAACGGGTTTATGGCCTACAAAACACAATGAATATGTGAGCAAACTCGGAGAGCTAGTAAAGGACAGGGAAGCCTGGCCTGCTGCAGCCCACGGGGTCACAAAGAGTCAGACACGACTTAACAACTGAACAACAAATTTTAAATTTCAGCCACCCAAAGCCCTCAGATGAAACACTCCCTTTTATAGCTGTCATGTCATAAGTTAATTCTTACTCTAAGCCCCCAGTCACTCTCTAATTCATTCTTTCCTACCTGCCTCTCTGTACCCCTGCTACTCTATACTTATGAAGTTGGCAGGCAGATACCTCCAGCTACCCAAATAGTGCCCTTTAGTCCAGAAAGGAAATGTAGCTGGCCAGAAGCCACTTAAGTAGTTTGTCTCAAAACTAGGATTAGAACTGGGGACCTGATTTTAATTTCCATATTTATCTTGAAAGATCAAAATAATACACTCAAGAGTTACTAATGTGCCATGAAAATGCTGTTATTATTTGTATTTATTCTGTGAGTATCATTACTAGTTACAGCAGGTAGAATTATCTTCTGGATCATATTTTCTCAGATAAGTGGCTGAAGTAGCTCCTTACTTTGTGAATCATGTTGATATCAGGTGCATTGCTTGGCTTTTTTTTTTTTTTTAGTGTATTTTTTTATTGGAGGCTAATTATTTTACAATATTATATTGGTTGGTTTTGCCATACGTTGACATGAATCTGCCCCGGGTGTACATGAGCTTCCCTTCCTGAATCCCCCTCCCAATTGCTTGGCTTTTATCCTAGATCATTTCTTCACCTTGACTTTTCTCATCCCCCCTTTTACCTACAAGTGCTATTTATTGAGAACTTGCTACATGCTATGCACTATTTAAAGTGAATTAACTCATTTGCCCCTCATAGGAAGTAGAAATCGGTATTACCCTTATTTACAAATGAGGAAAATGAAGTACAACTAGTTAGAAGCAGAGACAGGATTTAAACCACACAGGTTCCAGAGCCCATGCCAGGAATCACTGTGCAGTAATCCCTCAAGACACCCACCAGAAGCTTCAGAGCTACAGGGTCAGCTTCAGTAGCTATATATAATTAATTGAAAAAATCAGGTAAAGCCAGCAATCATTAAAAAGGGAAATATGTACCAACATTTATTCTATGAATTTAAAGTTCAGTTCAGTTCAGTTCAGTCGCTCAGTCGTGTCCGACTCTCCGCGACACCATGAATCACAGCACGCCAGGCCTCCCTGTCCATCACCAACTCCCGGAGTACACCCAAACTCATGTCCACAGAGTCGGTGATGCCATTCAGCCATCTCATTCTCCGTCGTCCCCTTCTCCTCCCGCCCCCAACCTTTCCCAGCATCAGAGTCTTTTCCAGTGAGTCAACTCGTTGCATGAGGTGGCCAAAGTATTGCAGTTTCAGCTTTAGCATCAGTCCCTCCAATGAACATCCAGGATTGATCTCCTTTAGAATGGACTGGTTGGATCTCCCTGCAGTTTAAGGGACTCTCAAGAGTCTTCTCCAACACCACAGTTCAAAAGCATCGATTCTTCGGCGATCAGCCTTCTTCACAGTCCAACACTCACATCCATACATGACCACGGGAAAAACCATTGCCTTGACTAGATGGACCTTGGTTGGCAAAGTAATGTCTCTGCTTTCAATTCACTTTTTTCAAGTCTTTCAAAACCATTCCACTTAGCTTTCCAAACACAAAGTCATTTTTTTGATGGGGGCTTATACCTCATTGATTCACATAATTATAATAGTAAGTTTAAGGGATATAAATGGGTTTTTTGAAGAAAAACAACTGACTCTTGGAAAACAGAAATAAGTATTGAACTTTTAGGCAGACCACAGGAATCATTGCAAATGTTTGTAAGAAGGAACAACAAAAAAAACATTAGTTAGCCCAATAAGTTGAATAAATGGTACTTAGATAGTGCAGCTTCGGCTATATCTAATGCTAATATGCTATTATGCTATTAGATATGATATTATGTGGCATATCTAAATGGCACACAATATCAAAATTCTGCTACTTCTAAATGAAAATTAATAAAACAAGGGCTCTTGCAAGTACGCTAAATATTGGTTTAGATAGAAAGTGTTCCATTAATTCAGCAAAGAATTAGATCAAAGAAAGAACATAAGAGGCTTCAGTTCAGTTCAGTCGCTCAGTCGTGTCTGACTCTTTGTGACCCCATGAATCACAGCACGCCAGGCCTCCCCGTCCATCACCAACTCCCGGAGTTCACTCAAACTCATGTCCATCGAGTCGGTGATGCCATCCAGCCATCTCATTCTCTGTCGTCCCCTTCTCCTCCCATCCCCAATCCCTCCCAGCATCAGAGTCTTTTCCAGTGAGTCAACTCGTCTCATGAGGTGGCCAAAGTATTGCAGTTTCAGCTTTAGCATCAGTCCTTCCAATGAACACCCAGGATCGATCTCCTTTAGAATGGACTGGTTGGATCTCCTTGCAGTACAAGGGACTCTCAAAAGTCTTCAGCACCACAGTTCAAAAGCATCAATTCTTTGGCGATCAGCTTTCTTCACAGTCCAACTCTCACATCCATACATGACCACGGGAAAAACCATAGCCCTGACTAGACGGAGCTTAGGAACTGTCTAATCATAGCAAGAAGAGAAGAGAGGAGACAAAAGCAATTCTGAGTTTTCGTGTCTGGTGTCTAGGAGAATAAACCACAAAATGAGGTTGAGAACATTTGATGGAGGTGGGGTGGGATTGTCAGACTACGTAATGAGCATTATTAATTTGAAGTTAGCAGAACGTCTATGAGTAAATATCAGGGCATTGGGACTGAGTGTTGAATTTTGAGACCAAAGTGAAGGCCATAGAGCCTAGCTGAGGTGTATAAATTTGGGTAAATTCTCCAAGGAAAAAGAGGGGATAGGAGAGAACAGATTTTTGAAACAGCAGCAGAATTGTTACAAAGTATCATCAAGTATGAATTAGGGGTCTAGAAGGGTGGTCCACAACTTCCCTGCCTTGGCAGCTGGCACCCTTTCAAGAACCTAAAGTACAAAATGAAACCAATTCCTTTTAACAATTCTAATGTAGAGTGATTTTAGAAATGTCCTTGTTCCTTCTCTAGAGTCTTCCTTGCACAATGACTCTAAGACTTTGAGGAATGTTTATTCAACCCAAGGGGTCAGTTGTGGGTATTCATGTTTTGGGGAGAGAATGTAAAACAAAACAAAACCCAAAACAACAAGAAGCCCAATTATCTCTGAACTTCAAAAGGACAGAACTAAAGGGTTCATGTGTGAAGATTAATTCAGTTTGCCTGACAGTGAAGGAAGGAAGGCAAGACAAATAGATGTAGATGGGGGTTGAAAAGAGACTCGTTCCAGACAGAGATAGGTGCCTAACAGTGCTGCCATTGAACATGGCGGCTGGCCTCCCCATGCTGATGAGTTATTAGTGTGTTTTTGTATTGTCAGTGAAGCCTTCTAGCTAACCCACCAAGCTGGTCCAGCCCTCTCTAGAAAAGAGATGTGTTTATAGGCTAAGGATCACTACCACAGTCCTACAGTTAATGCTCTCTTCACCCAGGAAAGAAAAAGTAACCAGCTTCTCTGCAGTCACAATTAACTGTTAGTTCCACTCTTCCCCTGGGCCCAGTATTTCTGGTGTTAGTATGTTTTAATCATATGTTCATCCATACACACCACACTCTTAGCTGGCTCTTCCAGCCACACTATATGTCTAAAAGACCTCTCCCAAGCTCTTCAACCCAGCCCTAGAGCAGAGAGAGTCCCCTACATGTTAGTCCCTAAGGTGACTTCCATTCCTGTCTGGGAAAGATGGATTTTTTCTTTCAGGCAAACAGCCCACTCTCAGTTTTTCTATTTTCAGCTCTCTATCCTTCTGGCTAGAGAAAAACAGATCCAGTTCCTTCCTGGGAATAGGTTGAATTTTTCCCACCAAAATATTGCTGTGGTTTGCTTGCATGCATCCGAACTTTAGCTCAATCAGAAATAGCAACCAAACCAACGACTATTTAATAGTTAAATCATACATTCTATTTTTCATAGATATTTTCCCAGCAAATCTTAAAGTTATCTCTCGAATTTTAGCTGAGCATGTGCTATTTACTCCAGCCCTTTTCATTCTTACTTTGCACTTTTCAATTTTTGCACTTCTACTAAGTGAGAAGACTAACAGAGAATTTCAGCACTGGAGGAAAGAAATGACCCATGTTCCCCAGAGAGCGGAGTTTTGGCAGAACTCAGTGACCATCCATAAACTCATGACAGTCAGTGCTCCTAAGATATCTGCTCAGGGTCACACATATTGGTGCCTCCATTAAATCAACCATCATGTTTGCAGATATTAAATTTTATTGCCGTTTCTCCTTACATGTGTTACTTTTCTTGCTAGCTAGTAACTTAAAGGAAATGAATTAACTTTTATTTTAGAGCAACAATATTCACTCTACTCATTTTGGAAAATTAGTGATTTAAAAATATTACAATCACCCATAGTCTCACTCCTTCTGATATAGTTGTCATCAACATCTGGTTATATTTACTTCTCTTTTTATTCCCCCTATTTTATATATTTGGCCATTTTTGCACAAACTTTTGATATTGCTTTGTTTCAATTATATATCTGAATTATTTAATATATATTTTATTAGGAACTTTCCCACCCTAATAAAAATTATCAAAATTATTTTGGTGGCTACGTTAGATTTCAACATAAAACTTTGTCATCATTTGTATTAATATAACCCTTCCCTACCATAAGACACTCAAGTTATTGCCACTCCTACATCATATACATCCTCAAGTAATTACTAACTTGAGGATAAATGATCACTCACATCAATCAGCTGCTTGATCTCAGACAAGATAGTTGAACTGTCTTTATTCTTTTAACTTTTTA